>NW_027518680.1:24937500-34937500 GCF_043159265.1 Tasmannia lanceolata | reverse complement strand
GGCCCCACCCATTTTACTTTGGTTTTACACACAACCTATAAGGATGGTCGGTTGATTATAGATGGGAAGGATGACATGTGCAGCATGTATGCATTAGCATTTTTCATTGCATGTATTGCAAATACATGCACACTAAAGTAGCCACTTGCTATTCTTTGAACAAGTGGGGTCAAGAAACCAAAACAGTAATTTTCTTTTGGGGATGATGTCACGTATTTTTATTGGAAAGCCATGCAAATTTCCATGCATTAATCGATTATCCAAAAAGGCAAGGCCTTTTATAAATAGCATGTTATTCTTATTTAGAAACCACTGCTGAGTGTGGCATTGGAAAGAAAAGCAAAAGGGCTGAATATATCATTTCCTTGTTTATACAAGTGGGACCCACTAAAATGAACGGTTGAATCATTCCGTATTGCATAAACTCCCTCATATTTTGGGATTCGGTCATTTTGGGCCCACTAGTGCTACGGCATATTGTGCAAATATTGGAAAAGAGGAAAGAGGCATATGGGGTTGACTTTGCTTTGGATCAAGGGTTTGGATAATTTTGGTAGGGATTTTTTTTTTCTCTTTCTCATCTTATAAAAGCAAGTTACTTTATTTGGGCTATTCCTCTTATACTGTTTTGGCAATTCACTCCTAAGAAGAACCAACCACCATTGATTTTAGCAATTGCCAAAAACATCCAGCAATCTTTCCCACGTTTTGGTTTGGAGAAAAGCAGTAATTTCTAATTTACTTTGTTGATAATATATGCAAGTACGTGGGACCCACTTGGAAAAATTAGCAATAAAACACACGTCGAAGAATACAAGAGGTTTGTGTATTTTAATTGGAAAGCTTTTTTTTTTGGGAAGTCAGTAGCCATGTAAGGCATGCAAGCTCATGTGGATTCTTGCTTTTATGTATAGCCATCTACTTTGGAAACCTTTCTTTCTTCCACTTTAATGAGTCGGTCACCTATTTTTAGATTTTCATATGATATTGGTAACCCTCTCTCTCATAATACAAGACAGAGGTCACGTTGATTTTCTTTTGGGAAGATACAACAATAAGAAAAGCATGTCACTAAAATGGGTGGACTTCTTATATGTAGCGGCAAGGCCATGTTTAGCAAGATTCATCATACGATGTGACTTTCTCTCTTCCAATTTGGTAAGTTTAATTTGGACAAGGATGTTATATGAGTAGCCATTTTCATACCATTATGAGTAGCCATCTCCTTTATATACATTGGTTCATCACTATCTTAGGGCTCTCTCTCCCTTTGTCTCTAGATACTCTCTCCTCTCTCTACATTCTCTAATTCTCTTCTCTCTACCACTCTCTTATACCTCTCTCTACTCGCTCTTTAATTTCTTGTTCTCTCTTGCTTCCCTTCAAAGTTCTTTTTATTTTTCTTTTCCTTTTCAACTCTCAATCTAAGGCATCATCATCCACCATTCAAACTCAAGGTGACATTAAAGCTTGAAGGAGGAATATTCAACCAAAGATTGGAGGAGACAAAAAATAAGTTCTTTTTATTTTTGTTATTTATTTTCAAGTTCAAGTGGATGTACTTTTGTTTCAATTCAAATTAGTGGAGTAATTTGCTTTTGTTTCTTTTCTTTCCAAGTTCTATATGGCACTCTTTCTCCCATCTATCTCTTTTATTTTTGTTTTTCTTCCCTTCTTCACGAATAACTAAATCCTAATTACTTAGGGTTTAGTTGAAGCCATGAGAAATATTTATAATTAAATTAATCTACTCAATTGAAAAATTGTGTAGGATTTTGTGTTTGAAAAATTCCAAACATTTATGCCATTGGCTTTCCCCTTTCGTATGAATGATTGTTTATTAACAAATATAAAGTTCTACATAATTAATGTAAATTGGAGAGTGGATTTCATTAATTATTTTTAAGGAATGACATCCCTTTGATCTTATTCCTTATTAACTAGTTAATCAAATTTTCAACCCAATTCAAGAGTTGTTTTAATTAATCAATTTTATCCAAACCCATGGTGGATTCTAACCCTAAGTACTATTTTATATTGAATTAAGGTTTTTACAATATTCCAAATTACTTTTGTAATTTTCCAATTTACTTAAGCCCTTAAAATTTGATTTTCTAATTAAATTAGATAAGTAGTCAATAGAGATCAATTAAAATTTGGTACACTTTGCCTAAATTAGGATTTTAACCTTCAAGGGAACATCAAGGAAGGGCTAATCATGTGATGAAGGAAGCCATCCAAAAAGAGATTTTAAAATGGTTAGATAATGGGATCATTTATCCCATCTCGGATAGCCAATGGTTGAGTCCCGTCCAAGTAGTGCCTAAGAAGTCGGGAGTCACGGTTATACAATCCACGACCAATGAGCTTATACCTACTCGCATTCAAACGGGTTGGCGGGTTTGTATTGACTACTGAAAGCTTAATGCCGCTACTTGGAATGATCACTTTCATTTGCCTTTTATTGATCAAATGTTAGAAAGGTTAGCGGGTCATGAATATTATTGTTTTCTAGATGGCTATTCCGGTTACAACCAAATTCCCATAGCCCCTGAAGATCAAGAGAAAATGACATTCACATGCCCCTTTGGAATGTTTGCTTATAGACACATGCCTTTTGGCTTATGTAATGCACTGGTAACTTTCCAAAAATGCATGATGAGTATCTTTTCTGACATGGTGGAGACCTTCTTAGAGGTTTTTATGGATGATTTTTCTATTCATGGCTCCACCTATGCCGAATGTTTACATCACTTAAAATTGGTCTTAGAAAGGAGTAGAGAAAAGAACCTTGTCCTCAATTGGAAAAAAGTGTCATTTTATGGTAAAAGAGGGCATTGTTCTAGGACATGTGATTTCTAAAGAGGGAATTAAGGTTGATAAAGCCAAAGTGGATCTCATTGTCCATCTTCCACCGCTCAAAAGTGTGAAGGATATTCGATCATTTTTGTGCCATGCGGGCTTTTACCGATGTTTTAAAAAAGATTTTCCTAAAATTGCTAGGCCTCTAATCAACTTGTTAGTAAAAGATCAAAAATTTGAGTTTTCCAAAGAATGCTTCGATTCTTTTGAGTGTTTGAAAAAGGAGCTAACTACGGCTCCCATAATTCAAGCACCTAATTGGACCGAACCGTTTGAAATTATGTGTGATGCTTCCAACTTTGCAATAGAAGCCATGTTGGGTCAAAGATTCAATAAATTACCGCATGTAATCTATTATGCAAGTAGGACTCTTAATGATGCACAACTCAACTACACCACTACTGAGAAATAATTCTTAGTGGTTGTGTTTGCATTAGAGAAGTTTCGGTCCTACTTGATTGGATCGCATGTGATAATTTATACCGACCATTTGGCAATCAAGTATCCTGTTGGAAAGAAGGATACTAAAGCTCGCCTCATTAGGTGGGTTTTACTTCTTCAAGAGTTTGATTTGGAGATTAGAGATAAAAAAAGGTACGGAAAACTTGGTTGCCGATCACTTGTCTAGACTTCCTAATGCAAAGAATGACGAAGGTCCAATTAATGAAAACTTTCCTGATGAGCAATTGTTTGTTATATCTAGTGAGCCATGGTATGCGGATATTGTGAATTACTTGGTTACAGGTGCTAAACCGGATCATTGGTCCAACCAAGACAAATACCGGTTTCACTCACAGGTAAAGTATTTCTTTTGGGATGATTCCTATTTGTTCAAAACTTGTTCGGATCAGATTGTCGGACGATGTGTGCCCGATCATGAGCACCAATCAATTCTATCTTTTTGCCATGATCAGGCTTGTGGTAGCCACTTTAGTGCAAAGAAAACCGCGCACAAAATTTTACAATGTGGTTTCTATTGGCCTAGTCTCTTTAGGGATTCTTTTGATTTTTGTCAAGCTTGTAGGTCATGTCAATCCTTAGGAAGAGTTACAAAGCGAAATATGATGCCCCTCAACCCGATCTTAGTAGTAGAAATCTTCGATGTGTGGGGTATTGATTTTATGGGTCCGTTTCCCAACTCTTTTGGAAACTTGTATATTTTGTTTGGTGTTGATTACGTGTCAAAATGGATTGAAGCCATTGGTTGCAAATCCAATGACCACAAGGTGGTGGTCAATTTTTTAAAAGAAAATATCTTTTCGCGCTTTAGTACACCTCGTGCCATCATTAGTGATAGGGGTAAGCACCTTTGTAATAGACCGTTCGAAGATCTTATCAAGAAATATGGTATTACTCATAAGTTGGCCACCCCTTTTCATCCTCCAACGAGTGGCCAAGTGGGGGTTTCAAATAAGCAAATTAAGCAAATTTTGGAGAAGACAGTGAATCCAAACCGCAAGGATTGGTCCATTAGATTAGTGGATGGCTTGTGGGCTCATAGGACGGCATTCAAGACTGATCTTGGTCAGTCTCCTTACCGCCTTGTGTATGGCAAAGCTTGTCACCTCCCGGTTGAATTTGAACATAAAGCTTTTTGGGCTATTAAGAAACTAAATTTTGATTTGTCTGATGCAGGTAATCATAGAAGACTTCAACTTGCAGAGTCGGAAGAGTTGCGGAATGATGCCTATGAGAATGCAAAAATCTACAAAGAAAAGACAAAAGCTTTTCATGACAAACATATTTTGAGGTTTTTTTTACATTGTTTTGAATTGGGGATGGGCGGGAAATTTGAATTTCGAAAGGCCCACTTGCAGCTGAATTTTCCTCATTCCAAGAAGAAGATAAGCTCTTTTGCACAGCAGATACAGGCTCAATATTAGTCAAAACAGTAATTGGATTTGACCATCCAGCAGCAGTACTAGTTAATTTTAGTGCTGAATTTTTGGGATCAGTAGCAGGGCTGAGAAATACAATAGATGTGCCAGCTATAGAACGGTCAACTTTTGCTAACCCATAGCAGTCCACGTTTTTTGAGGAGCTACCATCTCTATGAGAAGGAGAATTTGAAATATCCTTGGACTCCGTTTCAAGAAGACTACCATCATTGCTGCTATTCCTGACAGTTGAAGTGCCCTTAGCTGCCAGCATTTGCTGATTTTCTTTCCCATTATCAGACTTTTGCAGGTTTTTCTGATTGGGAGTAGTACCTTTGTTAACTTGCTTAGGTAATGCAAGCCGGGATGAGTTGCTCGTCAGAGGATAGGCTGCAGAACCTGCTGGTCCAAGGTTTAAACTTTGGGGAGATTTACACACAAGAGAAGATAGCATTTGGTCTTTCACCCATTTAGGACTGTCCTTATGGCAAGGAGTAGCAGTGGTATTAGCCAAACCAGGGAAGTGGTTTTCAGAATTCAAGAAGGTAAAGGTTGTCTAAAAACCAGTATGCACTCTCAAAGTCAAAGTACTTATCAGTATCCAGAAGGAAGAAGAATCATTATCTCTTACCGGAAAATGCCGTCAAACTCTGTGAAAAAATAAATAAATAATAAGTACCAGAGGAACTCTAGTAACCTAGATCGATTCCCAATCTAAACATCGGGAGGCCTCCTTTGGCCGAATAAATCCCAAAATCATAACCCAGTGTCAAAAGAATACCGGTTTGCAAACCCTTTGAGCGTGAATGAAATTTTCTTGAAAATCCATCAAACTACGGGCATTCACCCTAAACTACGCGAGACTTGATCCCTACGTTGGGGTACGTAGGCAGCTTGGTCAAACCGAGTTCTGTCGTTTCAAAAGAAAAAGTTCAATCGTTCCAAAAAGAAGAAGAAAAAAAGTCAATCAATCAGAGAAGAAAGTTCAATTGTTCCAAAAAGAAAAAAATCAATTTACCTTAGGATTTGATTACCATTCCTAGGATTGCTTGGTTTCAATGCCCCCAATTTCTAGGATGACACTTGAACCAACTTGAACCAGCTTGAACTTTTTTTTTATCTTCCGTCTTGATACCGGCTGTAACCTTCTTATAATGATTCCCTTACCGTGACCAAGTCATCTCTTTAGGGTTTTTAACTTGGCGGACTATGTTAGCCTTAACTTTTGCCTGAACCGTCTTTCTTGATTTTTGATTCAGCAGGCTATTCCATTAGCTTTTGCCTAAGCCGCCCTTTCAAGTTTTCAACTTAGCAGGGGAATGATCTTAAATTTTGCCTAGACCGCCCTTTCAGGTTTTCAGTCTAGCAGATCTTCAAACTCCGTTCTTTTCTTTCTTTCTTTCTTTTTTATTTTGGGATCTAGATCCTTGATTCTGAACATCGGAAGGATTTTATAGGTAGGACGGGGCTTCTCAAAGAAAAGGCTTAAGGCTTTGCAAAGATTTTGACCGAACCTGTAAATAGGTTGCCTACGTATGCCAGTGTAGGAATCAAGTCGCGTGTAGTTTAGGGCAAATGCCCCTAGTTTGAAGGTAAATTGATTTTTTTCTTTTTTTTCAATTGATTTCTTTTCATTTTTTTTCATTTTTTTTCGATTGATTTTTTTTTCTCTGATTGATAGACTCTTTTTTTTCTTCTTACAACGATTGAATTTTTTCTTTTGAAACAACCAACCTGGTTTGACCGAGCTGTCTACGTACCCCAGTGTAGGGATCAGGTCTCACGTAGTTCAGGGCAGATGCCCCAGTTTGATGGGTTTTCAAAGAAATTTTATTCAGGCTCAAATGGTTTGCAAACGGATATTCTTTTTGACATTGGGTTATAATCCTGGGATTTGTTCGGCCAAAAGAAGGCTTTCCGATGTTCAGGTTTGGATGAGGCTGGACTCCTAACTCTAGGACTCCCTAAAACCTAAGACTTCCTAAAACCTAGGACACGACATGACGTAAGTGTTCCTAAATTGGTCTCTAATGGTTCTTATGACGGAAACCGTAATCCAACGGTTCCGAGAGACACAAGACAAATCGATTTAAGTTCTTGAAGTTAATGAATTTCAGATTTCAAGGAATTTCGGTTTCTGGACATTTAAGGAATACCAAAGGTTCTAGGGTTCACCAATTTCGGCTTAGAATAGCATCCACGGAAGGGAATCGCGCGCTCTTTCCTTGTGCAATTTAATAATTAGGTTATAACACCTTATTGCCTGGCATATCTCAGGATTTCCGTGGACAGTAACCTCGGAGCCAATAACATGCTATAGCTTAAATATTCAAATTGTCAACGATCGATTGCAATTGAGATACGATTATGGACACACTGGCCATTTTGCCTGGGAAATCTAAAGATCCTAAGATTTCTGTTTTCAATGGATTGAGGAGTGAACATGTGACAGAAATTTAAGGTTCTTTAGGAATTTTCATAATGATTTTTAATTAACTTCAATTTTTAGTGGATTTTATCAATTTCAGACTACTTGAGTGATTTTACAAGTGAAATTATTGCAAACGAATTCGAAATGAATTGAAATTTCTACAGCAACAAGATGTGAAGGTATGTAGCTTTTTAGAAGAATTTTGCAGATTTTTACATTAAGCTCCTATTTATTTCTGATTTAATAACCATATGACCAGATTGTAAAAATAAGACAGAAACTACTAGAAATAGGAATCTAAATTCGTTAAAATTTCTACAGTAGTAAGATATGAGTAAGCATTGCATACTGTGAGATTTTCATGAATTTTTGAGACTATTTACTACCAATTTCGGATATTTCAATTTTAAGACGAGATTATGAATTTACACTACATCCCTTAGGCAACAAGATCCAAATCAATTGAAAATTTTATACCAGCAATAAATATGAAATATAAGACTACTGTAAAAATTTTGTGAATTTCAATTGTGATCTGATGTCAGTAAAGAATCTCACAAAATCGGATTGTTTTCAAAGAAAGCATCAAATAGTATACCAAACAAAATCCAAAAATTCTTAAAAATTCATGGTAGAATCTATCAATACCATATTATTTTCCCATGAAATGTCATTAATTTTGGAATCTATTTAGTATATATTTTATTTTTCTTCGTCAAACAGACATTTTTGAAGAGTTTTCTATTTTTAAAACATGCTTTTTGAGAAAATAACGACTCCAGAAAATGTCCTTTAATCTTGTTCTGATGTGATGAACACAAGAAAAATTTTAAATTCCACAAAATCAATCATCCTGAGATAGCTATTTTTTCGAATTTTGTAATTTCTCAGCCATTATTTTAAATAAAATTTCATTCTTCACTCAAATTTTCGAAATCCTTTGATCCAATGTTCGATCCGATCCGATGGTTATTTTAGTCTATTTAAATAGATCAGTGTATTAAATTTTGGGACGAATCGGAATTGAAACACTCATGTAGATCATGATTTTTAGCACACACATATAATATTGAATTAAATTCAATTAAATGCTAAAAATCATACAAAAATATAAAAAAAATACGAAATAATCCTGGAAAAATCTGAGAATTGTGCACCTACCTGTAATTGAAATCCTCGCCGAATCCAAGAGCCGAAAAATCCGAAAATCCCGCCGACGCTTGATCCGACCTCCTTTCTTTCTCTTTCTTCTTTTGTTTTTTTTTATTTTCTCACAGTGGATGGGGAGAGAGAGATAGGGAGGGAGAGTATTCGAGAGAGAGAGAGAGAGAGAGAGAGAGAGAGAATTCGAGAGGGATAGAGAGAGAGAGAGAGAGAGAGAAAGGGCTATAGAGAGGGATAGAGAGTGCTGTTGGGAGAGATGTATAGAGAGAGATGAGAGGTAGAGATAAGAGCTTGTGGAAAGCTTGAAAGATGGAGAGATAAGAGCTTGAGAGATGAGAGCTTGAGAGATGGAGAGATAGAGATAAGAGCTTGTGGAGGGGGAGATGAGAGCTGCCGTTTGGAGGAGAGACCAGCTGCTGTTTGGAGGGGGAGATGAGAGCCGCTGTTTTTTGGAGAGACCAGCTGCTGTTCTTGAGGAGAATATGAGAGCTGCCCTTTTGAGAAGAAGATGAGAGCTGCTGTTCTCTTTTTTCTTCCCTCCTCTCTTTTTTTTTAACCATCTGAATGCCTTTGTACGAATAAAGAAAAAGGCATATGTGTTAAACTTAGTAACTATGTTAATTGAATTTGTGCCGACCCCAAGCAACCCACCTTTCCATTTTTTATTGAAGTTAATTGGGCTTTATCAACAAAAGTGATATTTACACACCCCCTATATGGTAAACACGTTTTTTTCCAACTGGAAAAATATGTTGTATCATTATCAAGTTTGAAATAAAAGGAGCAAGATGCCTTTTTTAATTTATGCAACTTTTTCTTTCTTTTTCTTTCTTACCCTTTCTTTAAACCTTTATAAATAGAATTGATATTGGCAACCTTCCCACATGGCAAAACATGGGTGGTGCCACTACCATAACTAGAAGGAAGAAAGAAAAAGTGAGAGAGAGAAACTTCCAAAACGTTGGTTGTTGTAATATTGGCTTTCTCTTTTTGATAATGAGTGTGAGGCTTGCCTTTTATAACACATCTTGCCATGGCTATCCATCTTGCCACCACCGAATAGTATTCTTAATAGTGCTATTGCATGTCACTGTTGTATTAAATGGTAACTCCCTACGTGGAATACTACTCAAAACGGATAGTGACATTCCTAACCATTAATAATAACCGAGACTTGCTATCAAGGAAGAAAAAAAATTTGACTTGGGTGAATCTAGTCCACTCATTGATAGATTAATATGGTTGATGATGAAAAGCATCTAAGGACCATTATTTGGAAAATAAAATCCAAAGAAAGTATTCGGCCAAACAACTCCTAATGGAAAATTATTTTGAAAAATAAGATTCTAGAAAAGGGTTAAGCCAAACACCTAAATAGAAAATACTCCAAAATGACAGAATTTTAGAGAATATCTCTATGGTTCAAATTGAAAATTTGTCCAAATTAGAAATTCCCCAAAATGGCAAGTGTCGAGACGAAGACATTTCAACGGATCGATCGCCGAATAAGGAGCCGATCAATGGATTTTTCGGGGTTTTCTTCAATTAAGTGTCCCAAATATTAATCCAAGTTAGATCTGACCCTAAATAACATCATTTTGACCAAGTGACACCAAATCAGAGGCAAAACTTAGATAGGTTGTCCCTCCATATCATTTCTATAGGGTGATCTGAACCGTTCACTTTGACAGGCCATGGCATGGACAACTTGTATCCTCCAAATATCACCCCCATGGGAAGATCCAAACCATTAATTTATAAAGTTGTGCCTCAAAAATTATTTCCGAGAGTTATCCGAATAATTCAACTTGATGGTCACAACAAAAATTGGTTTAAAATAACCTCCCTGAGATCTTGATTGTTCCCTTGATGGGCATCTTTATGCACTGGATCGAACTAGGTTCAAAACTCATTTTTCATTAAAGCAATGTGCGGGCCCCCTGTTTGATCCAAATCTAAACAAATGCTCAATGCGGGCCCACCAAACGGGTCCAAATTTTCCCTTGCTCAGATTCTCGTGAATAACCCTTCTCAATACGTGGCGGAAAAATGCGAAACACGGCAGAAATGATCAAAAAGATCGAAAAAACATAAGAGGCGGACACGGGAATGGAAAACGCCGAAAAACCGGTAGAAAAGCACTAACTTCTTTGTTGATTAAAGCGGAGCAAAATGGGGTGTCTACAGGTTTGCAGCTCAAAACTCCTTCTGATTTTCAGAAAATCCTAATTTCTTTGCTTTAGAACAGAGGAAGTACATAAATTCTTAGGTAGCTCACACTGGGCGTCGGCATTCTACCAAATTTTTGAAGACTCGGAACGACATCCTTCAAATAGCTTTGTTATTCTGTCGAATTTCGCAGAACTACGAGCTATTTTTCCATAGTTGCGCCGTTGTTCTGCCGAAATCTCGGCAAATCCGAAGCCCCTTTGCCTATACAGTGCCGTTACTCTGCTGAATTTCAGAGAATGCGAGGCCTTATTTTCTAAATAGCGCCATCGTTCTGCCGAAATCTCAGCAAACCCGACCTCCCTTCGTCCATACAGCGCCGTTACTCTACTGAATTTTGGAGTACGCGAGGCCTTATTACCTAAATAGTGTTATTGGTCTGCGGAAATCTCGGCAAACCTGAAACTCTCGTCTAATCAGCGTCGTTACACCGCCAATTTCTCAACAAGCTCTCTCGCTCCTCCGGTAAATTTACATTTATTTCTCGGCTTTCTGCATTTATATTACAAACTCGGTGCAGTGTAATTACCCGATTTAGGCCTCCTTTTGCCCTAAATCCTGTAACGCAAACCCCTCTCCTCTCTGTAAATAGGGCTACGTTCCCTCTCCTTATCCCACCACTCTGTCTCTGGTCCCACCATAGACAAACGAGACAAAGACCAGAGCCCTGACGCTCCACGGTGTTGGACAAACGGAGGGAATCATAAACCCAGAGTTTTTTTTCCCTTCTGGACTGTCTTTTCCGTTTGATTTAGTTAACCTGATTGTGGTCAACTGCGAGATCTTTCGGAACTCATATAACAGCATACGATCTCAATCAGGATAACTACCGCTTATTTTCTTTCTTTTTGTAAATTCATTTTATTTACATTCTAGAACTAAGCATAACCCAAATAAAGGATAAAATGATAAGTTATCCTGATTAAATTCTTCAAAAATGCCAAATCGTCAAGAGATAGGATTCACCCGGGCAAGAGGGGTGCCTAACACCTTCCTCGATTTTAACCATAAGCCTTACCCATATATCTATAAGGACCATGCCTTAACAAACAGAGCAAAATTAAAGGTTCTAGGCCCAGAGCAAAAGAACCCCTTTGGTTACTTTTCCTCCAATGAAACTCAGGTACTTTTCCCGTTTTCATTGGAAGAACAGGGACGGGTCCTAGGTCCTAACCTAGGTGGCGACTCTGAGTTTCTCTTTCTTGTGAAGTCCGGACCACGATCCCGAGTTCACAAGAAACACAGATCAACAAACACTCCCAGAGAACCCGATGTGGTGATCCCCCGCCGCCCCGGAGCGCGGGGGAAAAAATCGGCTCCAACAGTTGGGTTTTCAGGTGAAGGGAATTCCTAATCTAGAGGTTCGACATGACAAGATGTGTGCCGGGTGTCAATATGGAAAGAGGTGTCAACTTTCATACAATGATTCTACTTTTCAAGTGAAGAAGGCGCTCGAGCTAGTGCACTCTGACGTCTTTGGAAAAGTGAGAATGCCATCCATCAAAGGTATGAATTATTTGGTGACATTCATTGATAATTTTTCATTTTATGTGTGGGTTTATTTTCTAAAAGAAAAATCAAAAGTTCCTAGAATGTTCAATGAGTTCCAAAAACAAGTGGAGAGTGATCTTGGTTGCAACATCAAGTGCATGAGAACTGATAACGGTGGTGAGTACACATCAAATGAATTCTCAACTTACTTACGTAAGTATGGGATTCATAGGCAGTTGACTTGTCCTGATACCCTTAGCAGAATTAGGTGGATGAGAGAAAGAATCAGCACTTGGCAAAAGTTTCATGTAGTATGATGCATGAGAAGAATATACTGTCTCGCTTTTGGCCAAGTGTATGAGAACTGCCACTTGTGTGGCGAATCGTCTTCCTTAATCAAAGCTTGTGTTTATCTTACCATATGAGAAGTTATACGGTATCAAACACACTGTCAAAGTTTTCGGTTCAATATGCTATGTCCTTGTGGCTGGTCATCTTGACAGTAAGTTTGATAGAAAGAAGGCTTGGAGATGTGTGAACCCATAAAATGGCTATGTGCCCATTTCTAGAAACATGGTTTTTTATTAAGCTTCGTAATGGTGGTCTTCTGACCGAGTTAGTCTTCCACGGACTAATCTATAAGAGAGAATCTGATATTCCAAGTGGAGATGCTGTCAATCAACAAAACCTCAGGAGGAGGTGGTGCCTAGACAAGAGAGCCCTAAAAGTCCGAAGCAACTAAGTCTGTGGAAAACAGGTGTACATCAGACAAGAACAATTGAAGAGATGATACTGTTTCAGTTAGAAGAATCTGACGTTAAAGTGATCGATCAAGTCTAGAAGATCCTCTCGGATACGGAATCCAAATTCAAAGTTTGCGGATGCGGCATATGTAGAAACATCAGATGGTGAAGTCGATATTATAGAACCGAAGACTTTGAATAAATTTGCAAAGGAGCTTCGCTTGACCTTTAGAGAGCCAATGCCGAGGGGGGAGTGTTGAGAGTCATCACCAACTGTCCACGGTGTTGGAGGGGCCGGGCTAGGCCGGTGCGAGCCCACACTGATGCAAGACAGTTTGATCAAATCATCGAGGCATGCACAACGTGGATGGATCATCCAAAATGAATGTGCCAGGTGAAACTGTGATTACATGTTTTGGGCATGCTGTGATTTCACTTGCAGTCTTGGTTAGACATTTTCTATTATTAGGAAGCTCTTTATTAGACTTTCGTTCTTTCTAAGTTAGCAAGTCAATTTTAGCATGTTGAAGTCAATTACGTGAACTGCAAGGAAACTTTATACTTATGTGAATAGCTGTTTAAATAACTACATGATATTGTTAATTTTCCTTTTTATTATAGGAGTCCAAGTCTCTTTTGCAAGTTTCCTTTCTAGTATTCCTTTTTTTAGAATGTTATCATGTATAATGTATTTTTGTTCTTTTAGATATTGGTTGCTTTTTGTGTATAAGAAGAGTAGAGAGTGCAAAAATGTGAATAGTGAAGAGAGACAAAAACATGAAAACCGTGTTTGAAGTGGTGGTGTACGGTTGAAGACATGAATAATTCAAAGAGAAACTCTCTCTCTCACTCCCCTCTCTCGTGAATTGTTGTTGTGAGTGTTTGCTTTTGCTTTGATCTTGTTTTCAACAAACGGTATCAAAGCCTCCATGAGTTTTACTCTTCTGATGCTCTGCTCCTTATAGTCCCCGGACTACCAAATTAGGTGGCCCACTGCAATCTTGTTCTAAGTGCCTCCTTTCGGTGAGCCCCCAATATGGATGGCCGGGATCAAGGAAACTCACCAATCAGATGATCTTGCCCAATGTCCCCTATCATTAGTCGTAGTGGCACTATAGAGAAATAGACATATATAAGATATTTAACAGGGGTGCAACTCGGGTCGTGTACAAATTTTCCAACCGTAACCCGACCTATCTGACTCTCAACCCGAGAAGGCTTGACTTGACCCAATTCGTCATTATTATTCTTCACCCGAACCCATACTTGAACCCAACCCGATTTTTCAACAACCGTAGCAAATCTGCAAAGCAGGTAATATAGGAAGGAGGAGACAGTAGGAAAACAAAATTTTTGAATATTCAAACCCTAATAGCACTAATATGAATGTTACTAGAAAAAATAGGCAAAATAGAGTGACAAAACCATTGAAAGATCAACTCCATAGAATAAAGAAAAGAAAAAATAAAGATTAGTTCCATAGCAATCCTTCACAACTAGATACAGAAAAAAGACCATAAAAACATACTTGTTGATGAAGAAGTACTTTTCCAGGGAGAGTTTAAAGTCAGTGTGTCGCAGGAGTTAGTGTCGTTGAAAGCTTTTCATTTCTCTTCATTTCTTTTTCTTCTGGCAGTGGGCTTATGAAGGGGGGAGAGTCGATATTTGTCGAGAGACATAGCTGAGTGGCTCAACGGATTTCTAGAGGTTAAGGGAAGGGGAAATTCATTGGATTTTCAGTGCTTAAATGTCAAGGGTGTAAGGGAAGAGAAATGAAGAGGGACCTTAACCCGAACTCAACTCGGGTTGATTTTTCACAACCTGAATCTATAAAACGCAAACCCAACCCGAATTGCACCCCTAACATTTAATAGTTATAAAAATTCTTTTCGCAATGTGGTGCAAGATAATATCAACCATATGGCAAGATGAGTATAGGCATTAATATATTTCCCAAAACCGTATCATTCAATGTAGCATCAGCCGAACTTGGGCGATGGTCAAGGAAAATCTGATACCGAAGAGAGAAGAGAGAGAGAGAGAGAGAGAGAGAGAGAGAGAGAGAGAGAGAGAGAGCTCTTTAAAACTATGCCAATGTAGCAGATACAATTAAAGCAAGAGAAAAAAGACACCTTTATCTTATGTTAGAAAAAAGAAAAATAACACCAAAACTAAAAACGAAATTTCTTTTGACATGCAAGAAGATTATCTTAGAGAAGAAGACACTTTTTTTATTAGAAGAAAGCATTTTATGTATGAAGACGAGGTTGAAAGAGGGGATAGGGAGGGAACGAGTTGGTTAATTATAAGGTATGTTTGAAGTGGAGAGATTGTTTTAGGACTGTGGTTAGAAGTTAAGACATTTATAGGCATCATTTTGTTTTTATAGAATTAATTGTATTTATATGAACTGTATTTATATCAACACAATTGATGACAGATCCATTTAACAAAATCAAACTTAGATATTAACTTTTTATTTGTCACCTTTAAAAAGTAGGATATATAATGGAAAAACTTAGGTGTTCCTCAAGGTTATTTTAAAAACTTACAATTGCAAAGTTTTCCTTAACAATTAAATAACTATTAATTTTTTTATCTATATCAAATATCTTACACATAATTTCCCTTGGCAAATGATATCGACACAACCATGTTTTGATAATTGGGGCGAAAAACACCTTGTCATATATGTTTATCAGCTATTAAAATTCCCAAAAAGCTCTCAATAGCCTTTTGACAGTTGGTTAAAGCATATGAGACAACTGAGTTTGTTCTGATTATCAAAATATAGTTCTTTCCCTCTAGCCATTAAATAATTTACAGATGTAAATTTCTTTATAGCCATTAAGCACCTTATATTTTTTTAAGCCTTATCTTAGCTGGTGCAAAGCAGAAATATTTGATTTTGTAACTAAATTCTTATGGTGTGACAGATATTCAAAGCTTAAAAAATTATGCTAATTAAGTTTTATATAAAGGGTTTATTATATTTTACATCTATAAGGTAATTAAATGCTATAGAGAATTAACATTATATGATATATAATAGGGAGAAATTATATGGTGCCCAACCGTGAAGTCCAGTGTGAGCGGTACAATAGATATGCTATTTAATATTTGTAGGCCCAGTTTGGATTGCATGAATTTTATGGAAAAGTTAGGAAAGGAAAACTATTTGAAAATTTTCCTCCAAAATTTTTTTTGTCAGAAACATTTTTCTTGCAATCCCCGGATTGCAATAAAAGCATTTATGACATAAAATATTTTCTAGGAAATTATTCTCTTTTTACAATTTTGAGGGAAATAACATGACTATGGTTAATTTAGTGGGATATCACTATAAATTGAAGGTCCCTCTAACTAATAATTGAATAGGGTTGGTTCAAGTAAACTTTTTTATTGGTTGGACCTGTAGCTCAATGGTTGAGGCTTTGTTTCTCAACCTTGAGGTCATAGGCTTGATCCCAGCTTACCTACCCAGACAAAAGTTACATTATTTCATGTGTAAATGAAATAGAAAGTTTTAGAAATATTTTTGGGTTAATGAACAAAAAAAGCCCTCTTTTGCACGAATATTAAGAAAGCAGTGCTGATTTGAAAAAGACCAAAGAGTAGTGCTTTTCACTGTTCATAGGTTTTGGAGGACAAAAATGCCCTTGACCTCTTTCCAATCATATCTATTATTATATTATTAATTTTGAAACTTACCTCTCTCTTTCATCTACCTCTTTCTATTTGGGAGGGAAAAACCCACGATTTCATCTGTTGAGCCCGATGTTAACGCTCGCCCTCCTTTTTTTGCAAGCCGATGAATCCCTCCGTTAAAGATCGGCCGGCGTTTTTCCTCTCCCTTGAAGTTGGTTTTCCCATCTTTCATTGCTTCAATGGTTTTCTCATCTTCCATTGCTTGTTAGGGTTTTAACAAATTTGATATGTCCAAAACCCATTGCTTCAATGGGTTTTACAGATGTAATGGGTTTCTCATCTTCCATTGCTTGTTAAGATTTTAACAGATTTGATATGTGCAAAACCCATTGCTTCAATGGGTTTTACAGATGTAAGAGATTGAAAATGCCTTGCTTGAAATATTTTCTCATCTTCAATTGCTTGATAAATTATGGATGTTAGGGTTTTACAAAACCTTTTTCAACCACTATTTATGGTTATGTTAGGGTTTTGCAAAACCTGTTTCAACCACTATATAAGGTTTCATTGGGGTTTTGTAAAACTTGTTTCAACCAATATATAGGGTTATGTTGGGGTTTTGCAAAACCACTACTTAGGGTTTCCCAAAACAAAGTTCGACCGCTATTTAGGGGTTTTTTGTTGGGGTTTTGCAGAACAAATTTCAACCGCTATTAAGGGGTTTTTTGGGGGGTTCTGCAAACCAATTTCAACCACTATGTACGGGTTTTGTTACGGTTTTGCAAATGTGAACCAGTATTTAGGGTTTTGTTAGGATTTTACGGAACCAATTTCAACCACTATTTAGGGTTCTGTTAGGGTTTTTCTGTGTGTTCAACCATTATTGAGAACCGTAGTGGTTTAGAGTGTTCAAATAAATGGTGAAAGTTCCTAAATAGTGGTTGAATTTATAAAATAATGGTTTATATTGTTGAAATAGTGGTTCCCAGTGTGTGTGCTATAAAATAGTGGTTCGCACTGCTTTATAGTGTTGTAATCCTGAATTATTGGCTGAAATTGGTTCAAAGTGTCTACAGTGTGTCCATAATGGTCGGAATAGGTGTAATAGTGATAAATTACTAGTTGAATTATGTAATTAGTGGTTGAACGTATCTATTTAGTAGTTGAAAATGTGATTAGTGGTTGTAAGTGTCTATGTGAACCACTAATATGTAATTAGTGGTTGAAAGATAGAGGTTGTCCAAGTAGTGGTTGAAAATGAGAAAGCAGGTGTAATATTGTGGTTAACATTTACAAGTTAGTGGTTACAAGTGTCTATTTAGTGGTTGAAATTATGTATTTAGTGGTTGAAAATCTGTATTTAGCGGTTGGAAGTCTGTATCTAGCGGTTGAAAGTCTGTAATTAGTGGTTGAAACTCTGTAATTAGTGGTTGAAACGCTGTATTTAGTGGTTGAAAGTCTGTATTAAGTGGCTGGAAGTCTGTAATTAGTGGTTGAAAGTGTCTGTTTAGTGGTTGGCACAACCAGGTTACATAGTGGTTGAAATCTCCTATTTATTGGTTGAAATCTTTTATTTAGTGGATGAAAGTATCGAAGTAGTTGTTGGACTCTGTAATTATTGTTTGTAATTGGTTAAGAGATACTATAGTTGGACAAATTAGTTGTTGAAATATGTTATTAGTGGTTGAAAGTGTCAATGTAGTTGTCCGAAGTGTCGAAATACTTGTGCAAACTGTATATAATGAGAAATTAGTGGTTGGAATCAGAAAGTAGTGGTTGAAAGTGGTGGAAATCTGTAATTAGTGGTTGAAAGTGTCTATATTTTATTATCATTACTATGCATCGACTCCGGTGTAACATCTGTTCACATACTGCAATGGTTTTGTTTATGCAGAGAAGGGCGGAGTAAGTATTGCTACGCTGACACTATGGTGAGTAACTATGACTTAAGCCCGTACATTTATTCATTCATCAGCAATTTTTTATAAGTGTTTACACTTTTACGATAATGCATTTCTGTGCAGGCTATTTATCTTTCATCTAGATGTTGTCCTTCACATTTTTACGACTGCATACAATCCTTAAAACTTAGGGAAGACCATGAAGAGTTGATTAAAAATAGAAGGTGTCGAACTGCACACAAAAAATATGACCGTTTTAGTATGGTGTTGGTAAAAATAACTTAAGGCGTTTAGAATAGGTGGTGTGATAGTGCCCTTCGAAGTTAGGGATGTAGCACAAATTTTAGGGTTAAGTATGGTAGGCAAAAGAATAAAAATTAACTACGGTAGCACGGATCATGTAGAAGGTTGGATGTTTAGTGGCCCAATGCTACCCTTGATGAGATTTTGGAAGTAATTCAAGCCGAGGTAGATTCAATTGAGAAAGAATCGGTAGTAGCGACTGTGAAGCAAATCATCTTGCTATTGTTTAGCACTTTTTGGTTCCCTCGAACAGGTCATAAGATCTCTCCTTGCCTCTTCCACTACAAAGATATGTAGAGTGTAGGAAATGTTGCGTGGGCATACGTCGTGTATGAGTACTTGATAAAGTCATTAGACTCATATGCTGACAAGGGAAAGGGCAGCATACTCGGATGCTCGATTTTATTACAGGTAAACTTGAACTTCACAAACTCTTTATACTTCAAATATTCCGAAACTTCTGATTTCTTATCTAGTAAATAACCATGTGATCATTTCAGGTATGGCTATTTGTGCATACGACCCTGTGAAAACCTGCCCATCCGGATGCGATTCCATGTCTAATAAAGTGGACCGCTAAGATGGATACAAGGAGGAAGGAACACAGTACTTTGATTAACATTATCTCTGATGGGAAGCTGGCACTGTCGAAGGTGAGATGCAACTATTTTGGTTGTGTATTGGCATATTATAGTCATTGTGCTAACTGAAAAAATAAATGGATTTCAAGTGGTGAGGAGGCTGAAGCCTCTTGCGACAGAAGAACGCCTATTAGAAGGCGAAGAAGTAGTAACTAGCTCCCTTGATGTGCTGGCTGATGTTTCCATTGCAGCGGTGGAGACGATGGCAACCGTGCCTATATTGGTAATCATTTATCATTTTTAGTTTATATTATCCATTCTAATCTAACACTGTTCTATGGAATTCTGACACTTCAAAACATCAGAAGAGAGGAAAGTTTGAAAAAAAGGCACATGGGAAAGAGAATAAAGATGTGGGAAACAGAGGTGTTTCCATTACAGAATTCAATTTGATGAAGAGGAGACTAAGCAAAGTTGAATCGAAGTAAAAGGAACTAAAGAGGAGGAAGACTACTGAGTTACATGATGAAGATGAAAGGGATGATGGAGAGAAGAGTATACAGAGAGAGAGAGTGGAGAGAAGGATAGGATGGTGAAAGAGATTGGAGACAAAAATAAATAGCGGGTGGAAGAAAGGGAAGGAACTGACAAAGGTGGGGATGTCAACGAGATAGGAGAGAAGAGTATACACAGAGAGAGTAGAGAGAAGGATGGGATGGTGAAAGAGATTGGAGAGAAAATTTTAGAGCAGGTGGAAGAAAGGGAAGGAAGTGACAAAAATGGGGAGGTCAGCGAGATAGGAGAGAAGAGTATACATAGAGAGAGTGGAGAGAAGGATGGGATGGTGAAAGAGTTTGGAGAGAAAAATTTAGAGCAGGTGGAAGAAAGGGAAGGAAATTGACAAAGGTGGGGAGGTGAGCGACATAGGAGAGAAAACAATAGTAAGAATGGATGATAGGCAGGGTGGAGACGAAGGAGCGGAGGTGAAAGAGATTGTTGATATAGTTGACAGTCAAGATATTGAAGGGGTAGCCTTACTAATGGAAGCAGATTTTACCAGTATGGAACAGAAGGAAGAAGGGGTTCCTAGCAGCATCATAAGAGGGGTAAAGCAAGGCCTGAGGTCAAAGAAACCAGGCCCTACTAAGAAGTCACCATTCACTTCACCTCGTAGGCGAAAGAAGAAGAATATCCACGGAGAAGTCAACCAACAGAGATCCGATAAGCTGAAAGCTATTCGGGCGCTTTCTACTTAGTAGGCTTCCTTACAACTTTATGCCATGCATCAACAACTTTATATAATGTATCAACAACTCCTAACTGTACTCGTATGATTGTGTTCTAGTGAGAAGGTCATCGAAAGTTTAAGCTACTTCATGTGCAAGGAAGACTTAACTGACATGAGGTTGACTATTGATTCTATTCACTAATCTACTGACATACGTCTTAATTTGTAGGTAATCAACGTTTACACAGATTATATAAACAAGAGGGATGATGAAGCTAGTAGGAAAGAAGAAAGATGGGCATGTGTTGTCATTTCTATCAATTTATTCGTAGGACTAACTCGCTATATATTCATTGATTCTATTCTGTAGATTGCATTCTGTCTCATTGTTCCTTTTTATTGTACAACAATGTATATCCGACACCAGCTATGCTAGTCCCAAGACGGTTTCCAAATACGATCAACGTCTACAGGAAATCCCACTGTCAGATGTAAGAAGAGTCCTCGTTCCAATGAATGTCCCCGGTCATTGGACCCTGCTAGAATTGGATATGGTGAAGTAATGCTTTGTAATTTACAATTCTCTTGAACATGCAATATATTTTACGATGGCGATGCCTGTGGTGAGTACTAGAGACTTACTTTATTTTGTTGTTTAACTGACACATTCTACATATGTAATTGAATATCTGATCTACTGACATACAAGTAAAATGTTGTTTATTTTTAAACCCTTAAGGACTTCATGATGTTTCACAGGTTCATTACCGTCAGAAGTTCTTCGACGAATAAAAAAAAGTAGATATCGGTGCATTTAAAGTGGAAGAACCTGCTGATCAGCCCATTCAAAGAAATAGATGATGTAAACTAATTTGAAGCTGTTACACATAACTTTGAAAATTGTTCACTTCTAACTTTCTGTAGTCTTTCTTTCTTGCAGCTTTGACTATGGACTTTTTGTTATTAAAGAAATGGATTGCCTGAGCAGAGATGAAAGTCTTGACTTCAGGTAGGGTGATATTACTGCTATGAGAAGAACTTTACTGGATGAATTCTTGGAGGGTGTGTACGGGCGTGTGAATATATAGGAGTTTCGCAACTTTGTTGATCAAAATGAAATGTAGTTGCTTGTTCTGTGTAATTGACTTTAGAATGTAGGAGCAAATGAATCAATACTTATATTATTTATATGTGCAACAGATTATGCTATGTGAAGGGAGTTTGTAAGTGAATCCCTTTTTGGTAATTTAACTGACTGAACTTTGTAAATGAATGCCTTTTTTATAATGTAACTGAGTCAAATTTGTAAATGAATCCCGTTTGTCTAATATGAATGTCCTAGTCAATTCCTGATGTTGTCCTTTGGTCAGAATTGAAGTCTCATAGCTGCAAAAATAGTGTAAATGTGAATGGTAATTGGTTGGTGTGGAGTTGTGGACTTCTGTTCGGTTCAATGTGTTGAAAATGTGGGTTGTGAACATTAGTTAACTTTGTTGGAAAATGAAACAGCAACTTCTGATTTGCTTCCAACAGAACAGTAGTTTGGGAGTCGACTATGGAGTCGCCTTCAAATAAGACAGTAGTTTGTGAGTTGACTCCAGAATCGACTCCGCCTCTTTTTTCGACTGATACATAACTTGGCTGAAACAGTACTTTCGGAGAAGACTCTGGAGTCGACTTATATTGATACAGTAGTTTGGAAGTCGATTCTGGAGTTGACTCCACGTCTACTTTAAAAAAAAAAAAACAAAACCCTAGAAACGATACCAACGTGCTATTTAAGGTCCACTACACTAACTTCCCCAACCAAATCCTCGACGAGAAACCCTCAAGCCTAAGCGAAAGGGAAGAATCACCTCTCCACTCTAAGGCCCTCAAAACCCTACAACGCTCCATCCCACCTCCTCACCATGGGCCCCAAAAGCAGGAAGGGAAAGGGCAAAATGGCCGAGGGAAGCCAAGAGCCTTCCACTGGTGCAAAAGGCGGAGGGAGAAAATGAGGTTCTCAAGCTCGATCACGTGTCTTTGTAAATGATGAAGCGAAAAAGATGTACCATGAATTAGGGTTTCGCGAGGTCTTATCGGGGCGGTATGTAGATCTTCCTGTATTGCATCGTTATGAGATCAGTCCCTTTTTTTTTTTTTTCAAGGTTGGAGCTCTTTACTAGGTATGAAGAAACTGATTTATCTGGATTTGATACGTATGTTTTATGCCCATTTAAAGTTTTTGATGATTTCTCGACCCTTGAGTGGAATGTTAGCTCTGTTCCCATTAAACTTACTAGGCAGCTCCTCTATGAAAACATGGACCTGGAAGACACTAGTGAACTAGTTTATTTTTGGAAAGAAATCCTTAGTGGAAATTATGGTCTTGATGAAGCTACTATCTACCCGGAAATCTGTATAGAATATGATCCTGAATTTGATGTTCATTCACAACACCTCAAATACAAGCCTCGAATAGTGCACAAAATCCTCGCCTACAACATTACCCCTGGATCTGGAACTTTTCACGTTGTGTGCCCTTTCGAGGCCTTCATACATTATTGCCTCATCACAGATCGGAAAGTAAATGTTGGTAACATAATATTCCGTTATATGAGTTAAGTCATAGGTCGAAATAGAGCGTCTCTACCTTTCGGGATGATCCTTACTTCCATATTTGGGCACTTTCAAGTACCCATACACAGCAAAATTATGAATGAGCCATCCCCCCTATTGATGCCGCATCACTGAAGAAGATGAGGCTTGGTCTACCTGCCGCAGCACAATGGCAAGGTCTCACTGAGGAGTTCATCATGCAGCAGTTCTCAGCGCTAGAGAACACTATTACCCGTCAGCACAATGAGGTGCTCACACGAATGACTGCTCAGGACAACAGGATTGGCGCCATAGAGAATGTACTGATTCAGTGGAAGAAGGATTGTGAGGAAGCGGAGAAGGATGACGATGAAGCGGACTAGGATGATGATGAGTAGATTGACAGAGAAGGTGTTTTCTTCATTATAGTTTTTGGGTAGCTTTTTATCTTTTCCGAATACAACTTTTGGTTAGGTTTTGGAAAGTTTTTCATGTTATGGGGAATGCAAACTTGACAGTAAACATGTGTAGACACCCCATTTTGACCGGACCCAAGTTCGCTATGCTTGGGCGAAATCCCGTTCAATCATTTCCGCCATGTTTCGCACTTTTCCGTTAAGTGTTGAGAGAGATTATTCCCAAGAATCCGAACAAGAGAGAATTTGGATCCGATTGATGGGCCCGTCTTGAGCATTTGTTTAGATTTGGATCAAACAGGGTGGCCCGCACATTGTTTTAGTGAAAAATGAGTTTTGAACCTACTTCGATCCAACACCTAAAGATGATCATCAAGAGAACGGTCAAGATCTCAGAGAAGTCGTTTTAACAACCAATTTTGTTTCGATCATCAGGTTGAGTTACTCGGATCAGCCCATTGAAATGATTTAGGAGGACACAACCTACTTAGGTAGGGGACCCATCAATTGGATGGTCTGGATCGTCATAGAGGAATGATTTAAGGGGGCACAACCAATTTACATTGCGACCCACCATTTGAACGGTCAAGATCATCAATTGTCGCCCATCAAATGGACGGTTCGGATCATCAAATGGGAGTGATTTAAAAATGGGGTAACATATTCACATTTTGATCTATTGGATGGTTTGGATCAGCCCATAGGATTGATTAGTGGAGCACAAATTAAATCACATCGCAGCCCACTATTTGAACGGTCAAGATCATCAATTGTCGCCCATCAAATGGACGGTTCGGATCATCAAATAGGAGTGATTTAAAAATGGGGTAACATATTCACATTTTGATCTATTGGATGGCTTGGATCAGCCCATAGGATTGATTAGCGGAGCACAAATTAAATCACATTGTCGCCCATCAAATGAACGGTTCCGATCATACTTTGGAGTGGGGCATATGATTTTATGCACAATTGGGAATTTGGTCACATATGGGACCCATTTGGGTTATCTTTTACCTACTCAAAAGAACTTTAAAAAACATGCATGGGGCCACACACATGTCAAAATTCAATGTCCACAATGGTGGCCACCTACCATGGAATATGTCCACAATGGTGGCCACCTACCATGGAATAAGTCCACAATGGTGGCCACCACCCTCCCATTCCTTTGCTATAAATGGTTCAATGAGGGTGAGTAAGAGGGAGGAAGAACTCATTTCTCTTCTATCATGTGTTCTAACAAAGTTGCTATGAGGGGTTGAAAAGAAAAAAAAAGAAAAGAAACAAGAAAAGAAGAAAAAGAAACAAAAAAGAAGCAAAAAGAGAAAGAAAGCGGAAGCGATCGCACGGAGGCGGAATTTTCGAGTTTTTCGGCTCTCGGATTCGGCGAGGATTTCGATCACAGGTAGGTACACCGTTCTCGGAATTGTTTAGAATTATTTGGTATATTTTCGGATTTTTGTATGATTTTTAACGAAGAAAACTAAAAGATATACTAAACAGATTCCAAAAATAATGAAATTTCGTGGGAAAATAATATGATAATGATACATTCTACCATGAATTTGTGAGCATTTTTGGATTTTGTTTGGTATATTATTTTACGCATTCTTTGAAAATTATCAGATTTTGGGAGAATTGTTACTGATGTCAAATCACAGATACAATTCTCCAAATTTTTACAGTAGTCCTAAATTCTATACTTCTTGCTTCTGTAAACGTTTCAAGTGATTTGGATCTTGTTTCATATGAGCTGTAGTGTTAATTCATAATCTGGTTTGAAATTTGAAAAATCCGAAACTGATAGTAAATAGTTTTCTAAATTCATGGAAATCTCACAGCATGCTATTTTCACTTATCTCTTACTACTGTAGAAATTTCATGGAATTTAGATATCTATTTCTAGTAGTTTATGTGTTATTTTTGCAATCTGGTTAATTAATTTTTAAATCCATATTAAATATGAGTTTAATGTAAAAATCTGTAAAAATCTTCCAGTAAATTACATCTCATTATATCCTGTTGCTGGAGAATTTTCAACTCATTTCGAGTTCGTTTGCAACAGCTTCACTTGTAAAATCACTCATATGGTTAAAAATTGGTAAAATCCATTAAAAAAATAAAAATTAAGTGAAAATCATCTTAAAATCTCTAAAGCACCTTCATCTTTGTGTGTGTTTGGGAGACCCGCCCGGTCTCATTCTCTCGTTAGTCCTCTTTGTGCGCCGTTTGGTTTTGGGAGAACACCCTACTCGGCTTGGCTTCATACCCCTACCCTTATGGGTATTGGGTTGCACATTTGTTGCACCCTAGGGCTAGGTAGCTGTCCGGCCCGGCTTGGTGTTTTACCTCTGCCAAATGTGCAAATTCGTGTTTCCTTTTCTTTTAGAGAGTCTTTGACTCATCTATCCTTTAGTTGGTGTTATTGGAGTCTTTGACTCATGTTTCCATTTCTTTTAGAGAGTCTTTAACTCATTCGTTCTTTTGTTGTATTACTAGGAAGTCTTTGACTCATTGGTTCTTCTGTTGGCGTTATTTGGGAGTCTTTGACTCATTCCTCCTCTAAGTTGTAGTATTAGAGAGTCTCTGACTCATTTGTTCCCCTCTTTAATGTTGTTAGTTCGGAGTTTCTCCTTTAGAGTTGTTGATTACTTCGCTTTTGATTAGAGGCTAACTCAGTCTTATTAGAGCTTTGCTTGCTTGGGATCTTGGATCGTTTTCTCTCTTCTTGGGACGCTATCTTTCTTGTTGTGGTTTGTCTCTTTGAGACGCTAATTGCTTATTCGGGGTTTCCCCTTTTTGCTTTAGGGCTTTGCCCTAGTTTGTGGTATTACTTGCGTGTTCCCTTTAAGATTAAAAATATTTTAAGGTCCTGAGCATTGGAAAAGCTTTAAAATCCAAAAACATTAGAAATTTAAAACTCAAAAAACATTTGAAAACATCAAAAACCTTAAAAAAATCTAAAGTGTTGAGTGTTTCTTTTAGAAGCGTATTAGGCGAGTTCGATTTTCGAACTACGTTGGCTTGATCCTCTTCCGAGGTACGTAGTGCAGCTTGGGATTTACATCCCAAGTCCAGCCAAACTTTTTTGTAAATAACTATTTTAAACCTTCTTAAAAAACCTTTAAAATCTTGTTTTCAAAAGATCTTCTTCTAGAGTTAGGAGTTTCTCATAGATAGAGAGTTTTAGAGTTAGGATTTTTCTTTTGATAGGTTATTTGATTGTTTGTTTGTTGTGTGCTTGTTTTAGAGTTAGGGGTCTGTCCTAGAGTTATAGGAGCGCCTCCGTCCGGTCAGTGGGCGATCCACATCGCCGAGTGATGACTAGAGTATGATACGCTAGTCCACCCTTGGTTTTCCTTAAGAAATACAGCCTAGTCACACATAGGTTGTAAGAACCACCTGCATTAGCTTAGGGCTAATCTGCATTTAGTTAGGGCATATAGGGTGTCATAAAATCCACAATTCACTGAAATTTAAATAATCGTACAAGAAACTTTAATAACCGGTTCGGTCTTTTAGATCGAGTCTAGGATAGAAGTCTAGGTGTCTTAGGCATCCTAGCTTAGAATAGGCGCGGAGAACTACGTTGCCTTGATTCTCGTGGAGGCGGGGATACGTAGGCTTCTTTGGATGAATACCAGATCATCTGAGGACTCGGGCTAATCACTTTTAAAACTGTTGAAACAATCAAATCACTTAGGATTTTCCATGAAATTAGAATTTTAGGAGAACTTTCACTTAGATTGAATCCAAACCAATTAAGAAATCAAGATACACATTTAGGATTCACATTGAAATTAGATCATAGGATGCATGTCACATAGATAGCACATTAACAGAGAGTTGAATGAGCCATTAAAAATGAATTTAAAAGAGTTAACTTTTGGAATTGAAGACCGATTATCGGGCAGGAATGGTGCATGTGGTGGATAAATCCCCATACCTTCCATTCTTGTAACCAGGTAGCGAGTCTAGATTTCTGGTTAATTATGGGTCCTAGATCCCACATCTAGGTGGCGACTCTGTCAGTCTCTTTTGTGTGGAATTCGGATTGCCTTAGTGATCCCAAGTTCACATAAAAGATGAATTAAAATTAATAATAAAAGGCACACGCCAATCGCGTGGGTACGAGAGACCAAGAGAGAGAGCGCGGCGGCTCGCGCCCCACGCCCCTCTCGCGGGATCGGGTCCCACAGACTGGCGACTCTGCTGGGGACAACCTAACTTCATTACAATTCCAAAGGATAACTCATTTGAATCTATTTCAACCGGCTCATGAAAACTCTATCTCTTTTATGCTTGTTAGATTACTTTGTATGCTTTATTTTCTCATCACATTTACTCAAACTTAATCTAACAAAACCTGAAGGCATCATAGATTGCGCGAACTTATTGCACACACTTACATCACTTTCATCTAAACCCCTGCATCTCACATGCACACACGTCCTATTTTAGGAACCCGGAGTGTTATCTAGCATGGTTGACTGGGATTTCATCACCTGGTGCCTCTGTGCTAGAGAAGCATTCCACCCTTAGCCTAGTACCTTTATGGTACGTAAACGGATCTCTTGTTCACGTACTGATACGCCGGACACTGGTACAGTATATCGAACATGGATTCGCGCTAAGGGAACTCTTGGCCTTACCCCTAGATTAACCCACACATGCATGTAGTATACGAACACATGTGCATCACGTGTGTGAGCCAAGTTTAGGATATCTTACCCAATTGTGTGTGTGAGCCTAGTTTAGGATATCCTACCCATTTGTGTCTAGATTAGGCCGTAGTCCATCTTTCAATGGCTACGATCGGTCCTAGGTACACAAACAAAGTCATGAGTCGAGATCCTCTCTCCACTCCGCTAGATTAGGGTTAGGATTGATGCCTTCAGGTAACACTGATAAAATGTGCGAAGATTAAAAAAACTTTTCCTTTGGGGTTAGGATGTAAATCCCATTCATTTCCAAAGATCTCATAGGATTAGTCATTCATGATCCATCCGTTGAAAGCAATCTTATGCTATCTCATCTCATCTTGATCTAATCATATTGATCTACAGTTGTTGATATCCATCATTCAGATTTTAGATCTGGCCCTGGACTCTACTTTTGTCATTCTTATGGCCATGGTCTATTATCTGAGCCATTGATTTTTCATTGATCAATGTTTACCTATCATATATCTTTTACCTTTGGATCATATCGAAATCATTGATGGAAAAGTTTGATCTTACCTGTATTCTTTGAGTGCATGATCGTTGCTGAGATCGAAACTTATTCTGATTAGGCATGTTTATCGTTCCTGACTCTTTCATTCCCAAAAGAAGAACGGTTATACCCAAAGAACATCTTAAGGAATAGATTGTGGATTCTTTCCAAATTAACATACCCGTTGATGTATTTCAAGATTACTCTTTTCTCTATTTGTTTAGAATTTTTATCCCATGACTATTGAGATAGTGTGATTGCTTCTAAGTCAAAAGTCTGTGTTCAACAAAAAGCCCTTCTTCCAAAAGACTGACCATTTCTGAATTCATTCGATACATCAGTCTATTGCTTTACCCACATTGTCAGCATAAGCCTTTTGTTGCCCCATTTAACCTAGACCTTGTGGAGTTGCCTTTTCTGGGATTCCTACTTCGGGATCGAACTTTATAATTATCATTATCATGAAGAAAGGTGTATCACCTATAAACTTTCAGTGCCGGTTCACTACCTTTGAAGAAGTGTCCTGTGTCTTTAGATTTGTCTTTCATTAAGTGTACATCAACTTTCTTCTCTCGAACTTGGAAAAGTTCAGTTATGTTGATGTTAAAAAAAGAAAAGAAAATGTGTCATGTCAATCAGTCTTTCTCGTTCAGAGTCGGTGTTTAGCTTTTTGATTAAATTCAATGTAGAGCCTACTGAGGCGCGTTCAAAGTCATCTATGTACTTCAAAGTATTTCAATTCAATAAAGCATTTGAGTCTGTATCTTCAAATTTTTATGATTCACTCTTGGATTAAATGTTTAAAACAACTACAAGACCCCCTTCTCGGATGAGAATGCAGACGAAATTCCCCTCGAGATCTGAAAGATGGTCAAACGAGAGGAAGAGCGTCGAGCATAGCCACTTGAAGAAGAAATCGAAGCCATTGATAGTGGTATCAAAATTCGAAACTCGAGAAAGATGGAGTGGCAAAACTTTATCTCCCGAGGAACGCAAAGAATTGATAAACCTGTTTAGAGGGGTTTGAGGTAGTCTTGCTTGATCCTATAAGGATAAACCAGGGGAATGCCCTGTCGTTGAGCAAAGCAAGACTTCATCTGCTTTAGACATCCAGTTGAAGAGTAAAATTTTAAAGAGATAAGCATCAGACATCCTGTGGAGCTGATGAAATACTGAGAGAAGATTTTCGGACAAGGAGTGGTGGAATCTTGAGCATAAATCCAAGATCTTTGAGATGAGAGTGGAGCACAGTGGTTGAAGTTTTGCCTGACATGCCGTCAGACTCCTAGAAAATTTTTTAAGCCTTTGAACCTTAAGCAAAAGAGCTTATACATCAAATACATCAGGAGGCCATCCTTGGGCGTTTGAACTTTTATAGCCAAAATCCTAACGTTTTAAAATCCTTTTGAGAACCCTTTGGGCCAACAATTTAAAGCCAATGTTTCTTTTCAAACACATTATAAACCCGGGGCATTTATGCACCCGAACTACGTCGGACCTGATCCCCATTTCTTCAGGGGTACGTAGGCAACTTGATTAATTCAGGTTCGGTCAAACCTTGGGATAAAATCCCTTTTCAAAATTTTGAAGCTAAATGCTAAACCATTCTTTGAAAAATCCTTAAGCGAACTACGCGGACCTGATCCTCCATTTTTGGGGTACGTAGGTAGTCTGGCTAGACCAGATTCGGTCTAAATCCTTAGAAACTTAGGTATTCAACCCTTTTGAACCCGAGCCCACCTAGAAAGTCCTTCTGGTGAAACAAGTAAAGGTTCGAGGCGAATGAAAAGAAAAACAGAAAGAAAAGAATGAGAGTCTGAAGACCCGCTAGGTTGAAAACCCGAAAGGGCGGCCTAGAGAAAGGTGAAAGTCGTTTTTCTTGCTAAGTCAACAAGCAAAATGATTGACTTATCAGAAGGTAAGGGTAGTGGTATGCTGGATTGAAAACTTGAAGAGACAATCTAGTCAGAGGCAAATACTTCCCATGAAAAGTTGAGTTGAATAGAAGCAGAAGGAGTTCCTCAGTTACGTAGAATTCCTAAGTTTGAGTACAAGCAAAAATTGAGATAAGTAGTCTTTTAGACTGAAAGCTTGGAAAGCAAAAGTTGAGATAAGTGGTCTTTTAGACTGAAAACTTGGAAGACATTAATTTTGACTTCTTCCGAAAAGACAAATCAAGGAGACCGAGAAGCAACCTCTATAGGGCAGGATCCTGGAATCCGAATAGTGTCAGCAAGGCTTACTTTGACACCTTTTTAAACTAGGGGCATTAAAACCGAGCAACCCAAAGGGGGTAGTAACCATGACGGAAATCCCGATGGAGGAAATTAGAGCATCTTGACTTGGTTTTTGAGACTACTCTAAGAGTGGCTGACCTTACCATTTAAAAAATGATACATTTGATTTAAGGGTGAATCAAAATTTAGTCAAGTCTCTTGAATATTGTAAGTCTTCTTTTGAAAGAGTCCTTAGGAGTCTGTTCCTTGTTTCTCATTGTTTTCTTTTAGAATCCAAAGTGTTTGGCACTGGAGAGAATGGATGTACACCTTCCGAAATGTAAAGAAAAATCTAGAGTAGATCCTGGTTTAAGAATCAAGGAAGGGGCAAGAAACATTTGGTCCAAACCTACCAGAGACATCAAGCCTCAAGTAATGTTCAGCAATGAAAGGAAGAATCTTAGATCTAGCCTTTGTGAAGTTGGTTTTACCACTATACCAAAGAAAGAACCCATGCAAACTCAAATTTTTCCTACTTACCTTGGTTTTGCTTTCTTAAGACCTTGTCATGGAAGCACATCATACTAGGGGCATCTTTTATGACTTGCGTCATAAAAGATATTACACAATGATAACTGGGATATCTATTCTTAGCAAATAGAAACCAGAGAAGCTTGAACATACTCTTTGAGTTGAATTCCTTGATCAAGTTGTTTCTTTTGGAGTCAAAGTTTCATAAACTTCAATTTCCAGCGGGGTATATAATCTACTCCTACATCCTTCAAACCTCATTAGAATGCTTTTCATCTGTTAAAGAGAGTCAGCACCTAAAAATCTCATCAATCTACTTGAGTTTTGCTTTCAGCAAAGATCATGCACTCCAATTTATTCTCAGCAGGAGATAGCTATGCTATCAATGAACTCGATATAAGATCGATAAATATTTTCGTGTTGATTTGAGACTCTTTTGAGTATAAAGGTTTTTTGTGTGCGTTTGAGACTCTTTGAGTAGTTGAGACCCTTTGAGTGTTACAAACTCTTCGGGTAGTTGAGACTCTTTGAGTATAAATGTTTTGTGTTGATTTGAGACTCTTTGAGTAGTTGAGACCCTTCGAGTGCTGCAGACTCTTCGGGTAGTTGAGGCTCTTTGAGTATAAATGTTTTTTGTGTTGATTTGAGACTCTTTGAGTAGTTGAGACCCTTCGAGTGTTACAGACTCTTCGGGTAGTTGAGACTCTTTGAGTATAAATGTTTTTGCGTTAATTTGAGACTCTTTGAGTAGTTGAGACCCTTCGAGTGTTACAGACTCTTCGGGTAGTTGAGACTCTTTGAGTATAAATGTTTTTGTGATGTATTTGAGACTCTTTGAGTAGTTGAGACCCTTTGAGTGTTACAGACTCTTCGGGTAGTTGAGGCTCTTTGAGTATAAAGGTTTCTCTATGTAGTTGAGACTCTTTCGAGTATAAATGGTTTTTGTGTATTTGAGACTCTTTGAGTAGTTGAGACCCTTCGAGTGTTACAGACTCTTCGGGTAATTGAGACTCTTTGAGTATAAATGTTTTTGTGTGCGTTTGAGACTCTTTGAGTAGTTGAGATCCTTTGAGTGTTACAGAGTCTTCGGGTGGTTGAGACTCTTTCGAGTATAAAGATTTTTGCATGTGTTTGAGACTCTTTGAGTAGTTGAGACCCTTTGAATGTTACAGACTCTTCGGGTAGTTGAGGCTCTTTGAGTATAAATATTTTTTTTGTGTTGATTTGAGACTCTTTGAGTAGTTGAGACCCTTTGAGTGTTACAGACTCTTCGGGTAGTTGAGACTCTTTGAGTATAAATGTTTCGCCATGATTTGAGACTCTTTGAGCAGTTGAGACCCTTCGAGTGTTACAGACTCTTCGGGTAGTTGAGACTTTTTGAGTATAAATGATCTTTGTTGATTTGAGACTCTTTGAGTAGTTGAGATCCTTTGAGTGTTAGTTGAGACTCTTTGAGTATAAATGTTTTTGTGATGTATTTGAGACTCTTTGAGTAGTTGAGATCCTTTGAGTGTTATAGACTCTTCGGGTAGTTGAGACTTTTTGAGTATAAATGATCTTTGTTGATTTAAGACTCTTTGAGTAGTTGAGATCCTTTGAGTATTACAGACTCTTCGGGTAGTTGAGACCTTTTTTTAGTATAAATGTTTTGCGTTAATTTGAGACTCTTTGAGTAGTTAAGGCCCTTTGAGTGTTACAGACTCTTCGGGTAGTTGAGACTTTTTGAGTATAAATGTTTTGCGTTAATTTGAGACTCTTTGAGTAGTTAAGCCCCTTTGAGTGTTACAGACTCTTCGGGTAGTTGAGGCTCTTTGAGTATAAAGATTTCTATGAAGCTCTCTGAGTGTTTGATTTGAGACTCTATGAGTGTTACATACTCTTTGAGTAATTTGATTTGATATTCTTTGAAGGGTTGATTTACGTCTGCATCGATAGTGGTCTGCTTTCTTTGAGGTAATTTTATTGGGTTCGTTTTCTTAAAAGCTTTGTTTTAACAGAGTATGTTTGTGTTTGCTTTAATAGAGTCTTTGCGTATTGATTTAAACAGTTGAGTCATGAGTATTAGGGAGAGACTATCTCTTTGAGTTGTCATTGCCGAGTTAAGAGTCGGTGAGAGGCTATCTCCCTATTGTTGGTAGAGTTTTATCTCTGTGAATATCGTTTTAAAACTGAAAACCCAAAAATTTGCTTTGCTTTCGGGTCAGTCAAAATGTGTCGTCTGTTCAGCTTTGCCATTCGCGTGTTACACACGCTTTGCCAAAGAGGGGCATCTGTAGACACCCCATTTTGACCGGACCCAAGTTCGCTATGCTTGGGCGAAATCCCGTTCAATCATTTCCGCCATGTTTCGCACTTTTCCGTTAAGTGTTGAGAGAGATTATTCCCAAGAATCCGAACAAGAGAGAATTTGGATCCGATTGATGGGCCCGTCTTGAGCATTTGTTTAGATTTGGATCAAACAGGGTGGCCCGCACATTGTTTTAGTGAAAAATGAGTTTTGAACCTACTTCGATCCAACACCTAAAGATGATCATCAAGAGAACGGTCAAGATCTCAGAGAAGTCGTTTTAACAACCAATTTTGTTTCGATCATCAGGTTGAGTTACTCGGATCAGCCCATTGAAATGATTTAGGAGGACACAACCTACTTAGGTAGGGGACCCATCAATTGGATGGTCTGGATCGTCATAGAGGAATGATTTAAGGGGGCACAACCAATTTACATTGCGACCCACCATTTGAACGGTCAAGATCATCAATTGTCGCCCATCAAATGGACGGTTCGGATCATCAAATGGGAGTGATTTAAAAATGGGGTAACATATTCACATTTTGATCTATTGGATGGTTTGGATCAGCCCATAGGATTGATTAGTGGAGCACAAATTAAATCACATCGCAGCCCACTATTTGAACGGTCAAGATCATCAATTGTCGCCCATCAAATGGACGGTTCGGATCATCAAATAGGAGTGATTTAAAAATGGGGTAACATATTCACATTTTGATCTATTGGATGGCTTGGATCAGCCCATAGGATTGATTAGCGGAGCACAAATTAAATCACATTGTCGCCCATCAAATGAACGGTTCCGATCATACTTTGGAGTGGGGCATATGATTTTATGCACAATTGGGAATTTGGTCACATATGGGACCCATTTGGGTTATCTTTTACCTACTCAAAAGAACTTTAAAAAACATGCATGGGGCCACACACATGTCAAAATTCAATGTCCACAATGGTGGCCACCTACCATGGAATATGTCCACAATGGTGGCCACCTACCATGGAATAAGTCCACAATGGTGGCCACCACCCTCCCATTCCTTTGCTATAAATGGTTCAATGAGGGTGAGTAAGAGGGAGGAAGAACTCATTTCTCTTCTATCATGTGTTCTAACAAAGTTGCTATGAGGGGTTGAAAAGAAAAAAAAAGAAAAGAAACAAGAAAAGAAGAAAAAGAAACAAAAAAGAAGCAAAAAGAGAAAGAAAGCGGAAGCGATCGCACGGAGGCGGAATTTTCGAGTTTTTCGGCTCTCGGATTCGGCGAGGATTTCGATCACAGGTAGGTACACCGTTCTCGGAATTGTTTAGAATTATTTGGTATATTTTCGGATTTTTGTATGATTTTTAACGAAGAAAACTAAAAGATATACTAAACAGATTCCAAAAATAATGAAATTTCGTGGGAAAATAATATGATAATGATACATTCTACCATGAATTTGTGAGCATTTTTGGATTTTGTTTGGTATATTATTTTACGCATTCTTTGAAAATTATCAGATTTTGGGAGAATTGTTACTGATGTCAAATCACAGATACAATTCTCCAAATTTTTACAGTAGTCCTAAATTCTATACTTCTTGCTTCTGTAAACGTTTCAAGTGATTTGGATCTTGTTTCATATGAGCTGTAGTGTTAATTCATAATCTGGTTTGAAATTTGAAAAATCCGAAACTGATAGTAAATAGTTTTCTAAATTCATGGAAATCTCACAGCATGCTATTTTCACTTATCTCTTACTACTGTAGAAATTTCATGGAATTTAGATATCTATTTCTAGTAGTTTATGTGTTATTTTTGCAATCTGGTTAATTAATTTTTAAATCCATATTAAATATGAGTTTAATGTAAAAATCTGTAAAAATCTTCCAGTAAATTACATCTCATTATATCCTGTTGCTGGAGAATTTTCAACTCATTTCGAGTTCGTTTGCAACAGCTTCACTTGTAAAATCACTCATATGGTTAAAAATTGGTAAAATCCATTAAAAAAATAAAAATTAAGTGAAAATCATCTTAAAATCTCTAAAGCACCTTCATCTTTGTGTGTGTTTGGGAGACCCGCCCGGTCTCATTCTCTCGTTAGTCCTCTTTGTGCGCCGTTTGGTTTTGGGAGAACACCCTACTCGGCTTGGCTTCATACCCCTACCCTTATGGGTATTGGGTTGCACATTTGTTGCACCCTAGGGCTAGGTAGCTGTCCGGCCCGGCTTGGTGTTTTACCTCTGCCAAATGTGCAAATTCGTGTTTCCTTTTCTTTTAGAGAGTCTTTGACTCATCTATCCTTTAGTTGGTGTTATTGGAGTCTTTGACTCATGTTTCCATTTCTTTTAGAGAGTCTTTAACTCATTCGTTCTTTTGTTGTATTACTAGGAAGTCTTTGACTCATTGGTTCTTCTGTTGGCGTTATTTGGGAGTCTTTGACTCATTCCTCCTCTAAGTTGTAGTATTAGAGAGTCTCTGACTCATTTGTTCCCCTCTTTAATGTTGTTAGTTCGGAGTTTCTCCTTTAGAGTTGTTGATTACTTCGCTTTTGATTAGAGGCTAACTCAGTCTTATTAGAGCTTTGCTTGCTTGGGATCTTGGATCGTTTTCTCTCTTCTTGGGACGCTATCTTTCTTGTTGTGGTTTGTCTCTTTGAGACGCTAATTGCTTATTCGGGGTTTCCCCTTTTTGCTTTAGGGCTTTGCCCTAGTTTGTGGTATTACTTGCGTGTTCCCTTTAAGATTAAAAATATTTTAAGGTCCTGAGCATTGGAAAAGCTTTAAAATCCAAAAACATTAGAAATTTAAAACTCAAAAAACATTTGAAAACATCAAAAACCTTAAAAAAATCTAAAGTGTTGAGTGTTTCTTTTAGAAGCGTATTAGGCGAGTTCGATTTTCGAACTACGTTGGCTTGATCCTCTTCCGAGGTACGTAGTGCAGCTTGGGATTTACATCCCAAGTCCAGCCAAACTTTTTTGTAAATAACTATTTTAAACCTTCTTAAAAAACCTTTAAAATCTTGTTTTCAAAAGATCTTCTTCTAGAGTTAGGAGTTTCTCATAGATAGAGAGTTTTAGAGTTAGGATTTTTCTTTTGATAGGTTATTTGATTGTTTGTTTGTTGTGTGCTTGTTTTAGAGTTAGGGGTCTGTCCTAGAGTTATAGGAGCGCCTCCGTCCGGTCAGTGGGCGATCCACATCGCCGAGTGATGACTAGAGTATGATACGCTAGTCCACCCTTGGTTTTCCTTAAGAAATACAGCCTAGTCACACATAGGTTGTAAGAACCACCTGCATTAGCTTAGGGCTAATCTGCATTTAGTTAGGGCATATAGGGTGTCATAAAATCCACAATTCACTGAAATTTAAATAATCGTACAAGAAACTTTAATAACCGGTTCGGTCTTTTAGATCGAGTCTAGGATAGAAGTCTAGGTGTCTTAGGCATCCTAGCTTAGAATAGGCGCGGAGAACTACGTTGCCTTGATTCTCGTGGAGGCGGGGATACGTAGGCTTCTTTGGATGAATACCAGATCATCTGAGGACTCGGGCTAATCACTTTTAAAACTGTTGAAACAATCAAATCACTTAGGATTTTCCATGAAATTAGAATTTTAGGAGAACTTTCACTTAGATTGAATCCAAACCAATTAAGAAATCAAGATACACATTTAGGATTCACATTGAAATTAGATCATAGGATGCATGTCACATAGATAGCACATTAACAGAGAGTTGAATGAGCCATTAAAAATGAATTTAAAAGAGTTAACTTTTGGAATTGAAGACCGATTATCGGGCAGGAATGGTGCATGTGGTGGATAAATCCCCATACCTTCCATTCTTGTAACCAGGTAGCGAGTCTAGATTTCTGGTTAATTATGGGTCCTAGATCCCACATCTAGGTGGCGACTCTGTCAGTCTCTTTTGTGTGGAATTCGGATTGCCTTAGTGATCCCAAGTTCACATAAAAGATGAATTAAAATTAATAATAAAAGGCACACGCCAATCGCGTGGGTACGAGAGACCAAGAGAGAGAGCGCGGCGGCTCGCGCCCCACGCCCCTCTCGCGGGATCGGGTCCCACAACATGTTATGCACAGGTTCTCAAGGCCTAATGGGAGTCACATTAGCTCTACGATTTACGAGAGGAGAATTTTTCCATGATCGTTTATTATGTCCAGGTTGGCAGCATGTACTATAGTTGTGATGTGATCCTATTGGCAGCCCTTTCTCCAACCGGTATTTTCGAGGTTGTCCAGGTTGTCGTCTTACCAATGGTGGCAATACTAATGTCAAACGATTGGGAGGCTCCGGCCATTGTGATCGATCAAGCGAAGGATGAACCACCCCCTCATATGTTTTTTGATACGTATCGGCGAAGAACCAATCCTGGCAATACAGATATGGGTCCAAATGGTTCATCCCCATGGCTGCTATTGCATGAATGCAAGGCAATCCCATCATTTGGAACACGCCACATGTACACGTTTTGTTTTCTATGTCCACCTGATCCGCATTAGTTAGCATTTGTTGTCAGTACATTATATCTAGATCCTTTGAAATATACGCTGGCCCAAGTTTCTTTGGGACCTCTTCTATCCATTTGTATGCCTGTATATTCTTTTCTTTAATTCTATCCATCGCATCTTTGAACACACTCTCTCTTAGGGCATATGCAGCTCTCACAAACTGTCTACGAAGAACTTCACTTTTAAAGGTTGAATAAAAATTGGCACTCATATGATGAATACAGTAGCTATGGTATGAACCGAGTAATGCCTCGGATACTGCTCTAGGCATCCCCATCATCCGATCGGAGGCAATCGTAATGATGTTTCTTTCTGCTGACATCAGCGTATGACGGAATAGAAGAAGAAACCATAGTCAACTTTCAAACGACTCACTCTCAACCACTCCAAATGCTAATGGAAATAATCCACCACTACCATCTATCCAAGTTGTAGCTAGCAGAATTTCTCTATACTTGCTTCGAAGATGTGTCCCATCGACAAGGACCAGGGATTTAATTGTGTTGAAGGCACGTATGCTAGGGCAAAATGAGAAGAATAGACGACCAAATCTATCATCTCCATTGCTCTATAGGTCTCGAGATCGGTATACACACATAATACTGCCAGGATTTGATCTTACCATCTCATGAGCATATGCAGGCAGGATTCGATAAGATGCCTCGGCATTTCCACACTTAATTTCCAAGTATAATGACCTTCGCCATGTGCGCTTTCCGGTAAGATATAGTTATGTCCCACCGATCCTTGATGAATTCTCTTATCAAACTTGGCTTGATGTCTTCTGGTCGGGGGAATAAGCCTAAGCAGGTTTCAATAGCCCAAGACGCTGTCACGAGAGGATGATCATTACCGGTCTATGAATTTGACCATGTATGCTCTGGGACAAACCTTTTTACCTTAACATAATCCAAGTAAATTCTCCCTATCAGACGTCATGGGCAACTTCGATCCTTGCATCTAACATCATACTTCTTAAGCCTACGTTCAATTGCGTACTCTCTAGCTATTTTCATAAATAGCCTCAAATTTGGGAAGATTGCCCCGACCTTCAACTCCTCGACTCCCAAACTCCCATCGTTACATTCATCATCCCCAACAACCATATCATCCACTAGCATCGGCTGCCTTGCGACGGTATTGCCTAACATATCACCCACACTATCAAATATGTCATCCCCTTCACCCACATTATTATGTACATCATCTCCTTCTACATCGAAGTCTTCATCATCGCCGCCTTCCGTACTATAACCATCGTTGCATTCCTGCACATCATTGACATGAATATCGCCTTCGAAATCCCTACTACAATCCTCATCGCTCCTGCATGGACTAGTCATAGTTAGGCTAGTAGGATGAATATTTTACGACACAAATAAATAAGTTCCCAATTAGAGAAATGAATACATTACATGGCATTGGTCATATGTTCAGTTGTGTCGTATTCTGTTTCATTCACGCCGTTAAAATTTTGATCTTCATAATCTTCATTCAGGTCCACTTCATATCTGTGCACGGATGAGTTAGAATGAAAATTAATGGATGGATACAACAATTTCCTCCATAGGTCGAATAAATTTTTACCTATGTCGTTCGCCATGTCTTCGCTTTTTGGGAGCAACGTTCGGGCTCAAAGCCAGTACGATTGGACTAGAAAACGGCACAGTAAGATTTCAATAACAATTAGGATCTTCATATTCATTAAATTCTGGTTCGTATTTGACCAACGGTGCATTAGAATAATGGAATTAAATTTTGAAAATGAGGGAATTGTAAAACTGTAAAGGACACCACCTTAACCATTCAATTTTACCTATGGACTGTATCTCCTTCCCTTTCTCTTTGTTCATTTAGAGCAGCTTCAGGTCGAATCAGTGATGGATTCTCTTCTTGTGCCTTTGGAGTACAGAACGGTAGACAAACATTTCTTGGATTTTGAGAATTTAATCTTCCGACTCTAAACTCTTTCATGACGTAGAGGCTCAGAGAATTGAAGCTTGTGGACCCGCGATCTCGGATGGCGGGGACGGATCCCCATCATGCTCAATCTCCACATGAGAAGGAGAGCTCCACTGAGGCTCTCTCAAAATATAGCGCCCTCACAACATGAGTCATGGTAGATGCGATACCTCTTCATTCGGAGTTAAAGCTCAGAACCAAGATACCTAAAAAAGAAGAAGAAGAGTCATCCAGGGAATAAGGCCCTTGAACCCATAATATACTCTGTTGCAATGGATAACCAGAGAAGAAAGGGTCTGTGCCTAGTTGCGAATGGGGAAGGTGTTAGGCACCCCACTAGCTCGAGCGCACTCGTCTCTTATGCCATTTTTATTATTTTTGAAGAGTTTTGGGCTAAAATCATGTGAAATAGGAACCGACATCCCCGAGAAGACGTCTACCTAAGCATGCATGACCCGGGGATGGGCAAAAGAAAGAAAAACATTCAATTCCTATGGAGGATTGATATCAGTATCATTTGACATTGGAATAAACACTCGAGTATGCCGTCTCCCAAGGAGGCAGAGAAGACTAGAGCCAATCCAATATCAGATAACCTTGCTACCTGTCTACACACATCACATATAATCCTAACTCATCACATCTAAGAAAGAAGTAAACAACCACATGCACAGCTACAGCTAAGCAGATAATGGCAAATATAATGAGATGTGATAAGCAAGTATGATAAGATAAAGTAAATAGAAAAGCAGTAAAGAACTACTACTAAGCATGTAATCAAGAAATAATGAACAAATAGACAATAAAGAACTACAACTAAGCATGTGAATAAAGTAAGTAAACAAGATAAGATAAACATGTGAATAAGCAAGTAAATGAAATAACAAATAAAATGCTACAACTAAGCATATGAATAAGGATGTGAGACTATGTAAGAAATATATCTGAGAAATAAATAATCAAGGCAAATAAGAAAACACACTAACATGCCCCTATACAAGAAATCATGACAAGCAATAGACTACAAGCCCTAAAACTCTAAGAACCCTATAAAAAATGTGCATAGGGTGATCTGGACCAGGATGGTCATCCTCCAAGCTGCCTACGTATCCAAGCCTCTTTTTGGAATCAAGATCATCATAGTTCGGTGGCCTATTCTAAGCTAAGGTGCCTATTTGTGCCTAGACCACTAAACTAGACTTGACCTACTAGACTTGACTGGTGATTAAAGCTTATTGCAGTGATTAGTTAAGTTGAAGTTGATTGTGGATAAAGACTTCCTATATGCCCTAACTAAATGCAAGTTTTGCCCTAGACTAATGCAGGTGGGCCCTACATCCTATGTGCAACTAGGCTTTACCCTAGGAAGAAGATAGGCTAAGTAAGTGAATCATATTCTAGCCATCAGTTGACACCATATCAAACTCACCGAACAGAGGCTCCTAACTCTAGGACTCCTCTATACATCTTGGACTCTTCTAACTCTAAAACTCTATATACATCTAGGGCAGACTCCTAGTCTAAAGGAAGATCTTTTTTGAAAAGATTTGCAAAATTTTGGTTAAAAGACTTTTTGAAAGGTTTAAATGATTTTTTTGAAAGGTTTGAAAAGTTTTAGTGGAAAGGTTTGACTGGACTTGGGATGAAGATCCCAAGCTACCTACGTACCTCGTGGAAGAGGATCAAGCCAATGTAGTTCGGAAACAGATTTTCCTAATATGCTTCTAATATCTTTTAACTTTTCTGATGTTTTTGTGTTTTTAAGTTTTGAATGTTTTTGTTCTTTTTGATATGTTTTAGATGTTTTTATTGTTTTAAGGTATTTTCATATTTTGGTATTTTTAAAGTATTTCACTCTTTTAGCCAAAGAGAACCTATATAACCACACTATGTGATCCACAGTTTGACGGAGTGTGAACACTAAAGACAGAATCCCTATAGCCTAAGGGTATTTCTAAACAAGTGAACTAGTGTCCCAAGGTAAATGAAATGGATAAGATCCCAAGATAGGTAAACATTAATTAGACTGTGCAAGTCTCTATAAAAGAAGGAAATGTCTAATCTAAAAGACTGACTCATACGCTAAGAACAAACTCCTAAACTATGACCCTAAGTAGGGGTGCTAATAAGACATGGCATGTCTTCTAAAAAAAGAGAACACTAGAGCAAATGAGACAAAGCCTGTCTCCTATAGAAGAAAACAATCAAGGCTAATAAGACAAAGCCTGTCTCCTAAATGAAGGGGAAATAACTGGGGTGCTTGTGAGACTGGCATAGCCTTCTAAATAGAAAGGAAATAGCTATCACTAATGAGACAGTGTATGTCTCCTATGGAGGGCTCCAAGTACCCTTATCATTGCCCCTGCAATGAATAGGAGTTATCTAAAAGACTTTGTTAGTCTTTCACTAATAAGGGGTGCTTTGCTTATGAGACTTGGATAGTCTCCAATATATGACTTGCTAATGAGACTTACAAAGTCTCCTAAAGGGAACTTTCTAATGAGACAAAGCTTGTCTCCTAAAGGGGGGTCTACCTACTAAGACAAAGCACGTCTCATAAAACCACCTTGTCAGAAGGTCAAACTAATCCTATCATTGTTAGCACATGAAATAATTATTAAAAGACCTTTTTTATATTTCAAGAACTTTCCCTAGACAATCATATAAACTATTGCAAATCCACAAGAGAATATAATAAGCCATCTACCACACTGATAATAACAAAACAGAATATGATTTAAAACTTATATTTCTTGTCTTACTATAGGTCAAAATACCCATCTCCCAGAATAAATTCTCTACTATACTAGAGAAATAAAATTAAAAAAACTCAATTCCATTAATTATAATAATAGAACTACCAGAAAATATTTACTTACAACTACTTTGGTAACAAGAACAGAGTCTATATGACAGTCATCAATCAATGGAAGTCCAGAAATAACTACATCATTATAATCAATAGTTTGTATCAACATAAGCAAAATAATGTTGAGCCACAATAGACTTCTTCTAAACTGTAATCTCATAGCACTAAACCATAACACAATCTCTAAAACTCACCTTATGTTAATACTGTCCTATCATATTTTACAAGCAATTATAATTTGAATGAAAGGATTTCATAGTTAATCCTATAATCGATCAACCCAAAAACTATCAGCCCTAAAGACTACCAGTGTTTCCTATTCATGGAATAAGCCATTTTCATTTTTGTGTCTTAATTAACCTTAGAATAGATACCATTCAACTAAAAAAGCTCATAAAAAAATAAATTGAATATAATCTTAGTAGTAAATAAAAAAATACACCATGTTTGACATCTTCTTCCCACAAAATCAATTATAATGAAACCGGTATAAAGAACCCAACTCTGTACCCTTGAATAAGATATCTGGATGTTGAATGCCAAAATTTCTAAACAATGAAAGCCAAACACATCTAAATATGGTGAGTTTAAAATCACTTATAATTATCAAAGATTACCTAATTGTTGCAAAATTGTAGAAATTAACTAAATCCCATAGAATAATCTCAAACAGAAATACACTTTACCCTCTTAGTATCTTATCACTAACCCATCTTAACATGCCCTTCATAAAAAAGGTTTTGTAAAGTTGTAATAAGGAAACTCCCAAGTACAGACTCTGAGAATTCATAATAATGCAAGGGCAAGCTAGTTTTATACATCTAGTAAATCGTAATAATAACACCATCTACCCTTAAAAATAATCCAGGAAATAATATGAACACAACCATACCAAGATTATCAACAAACAAATTTTCAATGATTCCACCCTTTCTACAGTATTATCTCAGGCTTAAAACAAATGAATAAGGTATACTTACACATTAATTAGATTGTAATTATACTATAGGCAGTAGATATAAGTACTAACATATTCAATACTATGTTTTAATTACCTTGTACCTATCCACACAACTAAGGCATACCAATTGGACTATAAAAAATTACTCAATAACATAAAATTTTGAAATCCGGAATTATAGTAAAGAAAAAGGAAACTCAAATAATGATGACATCCTCCCACCGCATGAATTCCAAAGCAAACAAATGAAATAAGCATCAAAATTGTAAAAAATCGAACAAAGGTCATGACAGACATTTGAGACAACTTCATGTTTTAAAAAAAAGAAATTAAATGAAACTAATGCCATGTCTAGATCTTCATTTCTAAAAGATTAACCCAAATTAAATGTGTGATGTACATAAAACATGACCTGCTTCTAAAAGGAAAACCAATATGCCCTTTTAAGATTAAATTTTTATCAAAGATGAACAAAGGCATAATATGAAAAGCTGCAAAAGCACATGCACGTATACACTGTAATAACTAAACAGACAACATCATCCGCTATTTTTAGAATACCAAATGTTCACTCGAAAAGCAAAATCTGTTCTGATCTAGAATAAAATCAAGAAGGAAGAATTTACAACTCAACAAAAAGTTGTGCAGGAGATTAGAACATATATATCTATCATTTATCTATTTATCCAGTTATTTGGGAAATCTATTAACCCTTCTCTGAACTCAATTAATGAAAAAGATTTATTCTAAATATTTCCACATTTTCAAGATATCATTAAACAACTCATGATCCTTTTGGACAATATGCAACAATCAGTTCCATTGCCTTCATTATTTATGCGAGCATTAATATTAATTTCTCCAAAAGAATCTATGGACCCCGATCCGAGAAGCGGCAAGGAACGATTCCCCGTCGGTCCTTTAAATCTCCACATGTGAAGGAGAGCTCTACCAAAGAACTCTTGAAAAGATGCCCTCACAATATGAGTGGCGATATAAGAGATACCTCCTGATCCGGAGAAAAAATCTTCGAAACTAAGAGGTACCTAAAACAATGAAAGAGTCGTCATCCATTGATAGGCCATGGAACCAAAACATATACTCTGTTTGCAATGGATAACCAGAAACAATTGGGTCCGTGCGTGGTTATGAGTAGGGAAGGTGTTAGGCACCTCACTCTCCCGAGCGCACTCGGTCTCTTATGCCATTTATTTTTTATTTTCGAAGAATTTGGGCGAAAATCATGTGAAATGGGAATGGGTGTAAGCCCAAGGGTTCTCCCAAGGGCTCCGCATGCTTTCACCTATGTTTTGATGATTAACAAACACAAATTGATTAGGTTTATAGGTCTAATAAGTTGCCTTGAGTGTCATGTTGTAGTGAGCTCTATTGTGTTATTTGCCTATTTAGAAGCTTTTGTGAGCTTAAACTTTCTTCCATCATTCATTATATTCGCGAAGAGAAGCGGTTACCTTTGACGCGGTCTGCGAAAAGGGTTCTTCTTCTTGGAGGCGGTCTTGCTAAGAGGAGAAATCACCTTAGAGGCGGTTTGCAAAGAGGTGGAGATCCTTGGTGGCGGTTTGTACAAAGGGGGTTTGTCCCTTGAAGGAGTTTGTTGTGAAGCCCAAAGATTCGGCGTGCGGAATCTCATTTTAGTGAAGGTAAATCCCAAGGAAAAGACCAAGTACTTCGGTAGTGGAGTAGCTCCGGTTGGGACCGAACCACTATACATGAATGCGTCGTCTCCTATCCTCTTCTTCTCCTTCTTGTGGTGAATGGTATAATCTAAATCCTAATTTCTATTATTGTTATTAATTGAACAAGGGTTAGATTTATAATTGATATTTGTGAATATTAACCACTAACCTTAAAAGTGCATTTAACTACGGTTTAATTTTTAATAATACAATTCACCCCCGCCCTCTTATGTTGCCTATTGGGATTTCAATTGGTATCAGAGCTAAAAGCTCTTACATAGGCTTTCATTGAAAACCTACAAGAGAAAAGATCCAAGGCAACTAATGGATTCTAGACTTCCCATATTTGATGGATCGAGATATGGACCATGGTCGATCCGTATGATGACCTATATTTAAAGTCTAGAGTTTGGTGTGTGGCAAACCATAGAAAAGGGAGTTATTTTCCCTAACATTAGAAAATTTACTGAAAAAGACATCAAATAATTTATTTTGAATTTAAAAGCTCTAATTGCATAGTGTTGTGCCTTAAGCACTAATGTATATAATGTTGTATCATCATGGAAGAGTGCTAAGGAAGTTTGGAATAAGCTTAATGAACATTATAACAACCACAATACTTGCAAAGTTGTCTCACTTATAACTAAGATTGATGTACAAGAATGTGAGCAATTCAAAATCAAATATTTAGAGCTTAATAAGGAATTAATGGATAGAAACAAAAAGGACTTGTTGATTAAAATATCAGTTGATTCCATGATATATAAAATTAAGACCTTAGAAGAAAACCTAGAAGAATTCAAGATAAAAGAGATTAAATTACTTGAGTTAAACAAAGGTCTACTTAATGCAAACCATGAGCTTAATGAAAAATACAAATACTTGAAGGAATATGAAGAAGAGTTAAGGACTAACTCATCTCAAGAAATTAAATATCTAGAAGATAAATTAGAAGAGATGAAGTTGGAAAAATAAAAGATTAGGCTATAAAATATCAAACTATAAGAAGAGAACAAGAATATGTTTAACCATAATCACTCTTGTAGTTCATGTCATCCCGCTACCCATGATCATTCATGCTATTATTGTGGTAGAGTTGGCTACAACAAATCTAAATGCAGATTTAGGTTTGTAAGGTCAAACAAGTTTGTTTGGATAAGAAAATATACACTCCCAAGAACAAACTTGATTGGAACCAATGCAATTTGGGTTCCAAAGTCCCCTACTCAAAATATTCATTGAATATGTTAATCCTAGGGGTTGTGCTTAATTGTAAAATCATATGCATTCTTTCTAGATACTACATTTCCATGTTGCAATCATTATATTAGATTACATGAACTTTAATGGCATTTCTTTTTATATTTGAACTTAGATACATATGGTTATGCATGTTTCAATGGAATGTATCTATTTTCATCAAGCTTAAATGATCACATCATATACTAGCTATAGTCTATGAAGAAACCAAGATTACACTTGTTCTAGACTATTTTTGTGCTATATTGAACATCCTTTTGAAAAATCTCACTAAGTGCAAAATCACACCACTATGCACTTAGCATCCACGAATAAAGAGCTTAACATGTCAATACTTTGCTAGATATAGGTCAAACATGTTTCACACACTCCATCTAACAAAAACTAACCAAGAGTATTCACATAGAAGTTCGATGGAAATTTATGTCACTCCAGCCACTTGATCTAAAATGGAAGAAAAATAGGAATAGATTTTTAGACGTCCTCACACGACCTATGGGACAAATTTACAAGCTCATTACAATCCCATAAAGAAAGGAAAAATAGGAGAAAAATGAATAGACCACAGGATCCCTTGAAAAATATCAAAAAATTGAAAACAAGAGAGTGGCGGTCGACCGAGTCTCAGAGGACGACCGCGGTAGGACAAAATCACAAAAATAAAAAGAACAGGTTATATGCGGAGGTCGACCAACCCACTGGAGGGCGACCGCGGATGGTTGTGAATCGAACCATTATCTCTGGAAGGAAAGTCATTCTCAGAGACTTTCAAGCCTATGATCTCGCCTCTTGTAAGCCCAGGGGCTCATCCACTTACCTTGTTTTGATGATTAACAAACCCAAATTGATTAGTTCTTTATGGGCTAATCGTTTGCCTTGAGTGTTGTGCTATGGATAGGAAAGTCACAGGTCAATCCAGGCTAGCACACACACAGATGGCCTATGCTTGAAGATGGACCAAGCAATGGACAAAGGAGCTAGAGCTCAACATCATCCACATCAAGCATTTGGACAATCAGAAAAAATCAATGAAGGCCAAAGCTGGAGGATCAATAAGCAATGCAAAGACAAAGGAGCTTGAACCAAATGGTGGCATCATCCTTGGAAGGTGTCAAAGAAAGAAGAACTTTGAAGATCCCAAATCAAGCCAAGCATCACATTGAAGATCAAATGAAGATTGGCTCAAAAGAAGTTTAAGAAAGTACTTAGAATGGTAGTATGTATCTCTTTTCTCTCTTATGTTTTCTCTTGATCAAGGCACATCTTAAAACCCTTAAAAATATATTTTTCAAAGAGACTAACACACCCTTCAAGGACTTAAATGGATAAGTGAATGGCCATGGTGGTGTACCAACATGTTGGGACCCATATGGCATTCAACACAACATTGAACAAAACAGAGTTCCAAGTGGACAACCTGGATCAGCAACTAAATCCTATCCAAAATTGTTTAAAATATTTTCAAATATTTTTAAAAATAATTTTAACAAATAGCTATCATTTTTCTCATATATGTAGAGTATAAGAACGTCAAACTCTGACGAGAAACGAAGGAGATATGATTTTTTGAAGGCAGGTGCTGAAACCTGAAATTCCAAGTACGGAACTCCGAGAATCATTCTCGGAGCTCCGAGATCGGAACTCTGAAAAATGTTCCAGGGAGTATAATCCCATACTCTATTTGATTCTCGGGACTCAGAGAATTTGCTTGGAACTTCAAGAATTTTCTCGAAACTCCGAGAACGGTGTGACTGCAAAAAAATATAGCCGTTGGAGGCCCAACAGCTAGTTATTTTTTTACCCAGAATTGACCAAAATACCCCCCAAACAGTCATATTGTGTTGGGACTCTATATATACCCATTGTATGGGTTCAAAACTTGATGATGAACATGTTCCAACCCTAAAGAACCCTTGAAATTCACTTGCAACTATTTTTGGGCAAAATCTCTCACCAACCTCTTGTGCCTTGATTTTGGAGAAAATCATTTGAGATTGGTTAGGCTATAATTTGTATTATCTTTGAGAGTATTCTTGAGAGCTTAAACTTGTAATCAAACCTAGTGAAAGGCTACTACATCTTCTTCTTCTTTGTTCTATCGGTGGCAAGGGCATCCGGTGTTAATTCCCTTGGGAAAAGGGCTTAGTTCTCGACCGTGTAGGAGAGACATTATGGGCTTAGTTCTCGGTCGTGTAGGAGAGACTTTGTAAAGGTGGCAAGGGCATCCTCATTTAATTTCCTTGATTTGTAAAAGCCTCGGAGCTGGGCGTCGTGAAGGTCTTAATAGTGAAAATCCTCAAGTGTGACCTTGAGAAGAGTGGAGTAGGCCATTGGCCGAACCACTTAAAAATCCTTGTGTCACTTGTGTGATTGGTACATTTCTCTCGCTCCCTCTCTCTCTCTCACTTGTATGCTTGCTTGCATTTACTTATCTTGTGTTGAGTCAATAGTTAGCATTTTGGTTTTGACTGAATAATTGTACCTTGCTAATTAGGCTATTAATCACTTAATTTAAGTTTACTAATCAACAAGGGTTTTGAACTTATATTAATTTGTAATATTATTTTTAAGTTCAACTATTTCAAACTTAATTAAATAAGGGATAAAACTATGGTGAAATTGGTAAAAGTTTTAAAAGGCAAACGTTTTATAAACATCTTATTCACGCCCCCTCTAGGTTGCCAAACCGGGTTACTCTTTGGATTTCACCTCTCTCTTCGTATCACAAGGTTGGTGTGGGACCCGATCCCGAGAGAGGGGCGGCGCTACCTGCCCCCCTCTCTCTTGGTCTCTCGTACCAACGCGGTTGGCATGTGCTTTTTATTAGTGATATAAATCTTCTTTCCCGTGAACTTAGGATCACTAAAGCAATCTGAATTCCACCAAAAAAGAATAACAGAGTCGCCACCTAGATAAGATATCTAGGACTCATAAATGATCAGAAATCTAGATTCGCTACCTAATTACGAGAATGGAAGGTATGTGAAATTACCACCACAAGCACCATTATTGCCCGATAATCCGGTCTTCAATTCCAAAAGTTAACTCTCTTGAATTTCTTTTAAATTGCTCATTTAACTCTTTATTAATGTGCGAACTATGTGACATACATCCTAAAATCTAATTTCAATATATTCCCTAATGTGTATCTTGATTTTCCTAATTTGTTTGGATCCAATCTAAGTGAATGTTCTCCTAAAATTCTAATTTGAGAAAAAACCTATATATTTTAATTAATTCAATTAAAAAAAACTAATATACAAAACCCCACCATTTGTGGTGGGCCAACTCGTGCTCGGTATGTCATTCAAAGCTGCCTACGTATCCAAGCCTCACTGGAATCAGAGTCGATCGTAGTTCGGTGACCTAAACTAAGCTATATGCCTAAGACATCTAGGACACCAATATAGACTGGATTGACTGTTTCAACAGTTTTCAAGAGATTATTTAATTCAAGTTGAGTAGATTTTATTATCGTAGGACTCCATCTAAGATGTTATATGGTCATATCTAAGTGCAAGACATTCCTTAGACAAATGCAGGTGAACCTACATCCTAGGTAACTAGGCTTGTCCTATGGGAAAAGGGGGTAACTAGTGTAAGTAGATCTATGACTCAATTGCTAATAATAGCAATTGGTCGTGATGAGGCTGAACTTCCTAACTCTAGGATATCGTAAATCCTAGAATACACCGTGACGTAAGTGTTCCTATGGGGCCTTAAAGGTTCCTACGATGGGAGGCCGCAATCCAACGGTTCCCAAAAGACATGAATTAAATTAATTCAATTTGTTGAAGATAATGATTTCAGATCTTTAAAGGTTTTCAAATCCTAAAATCTAAGGAATACCAATGGCTCTAATATTGGCAAATTTCAGCCTTGAGTTGTATTCACGGAAGGAAATCGTGCTTTCCACCATTGCATAATTTGGCACGTAAGTTATAGTACGTTATTGCCTGGCATAATTCTCAGGATTTCTGTGGACAGTGGACCTCGGAGCCAACAACATACGATAATTTAAATGCTCAAATTATCAAGGATTGATCGCAAATTGGATATGATAATGAACACAATCTGGGCAGTTAAACTATCATAGCATTGCAAATTAGAAAAGGAAATCAATGACTCCTAAAGTTTCTATTTCGATAGTTTAAAGATTAAATACATGATAGAGCATTAGAATTTTTTTGGAAAATTTTGATAACAATTCGAATTTATTAACAAAAGAAATCGAAAGAGAATCATAGCTACACAAATAGATCAGAGTGCGAACGTACCTGATCAGCTTGATTGAAATTTGTAGTAACTTGTAAAAAAATGATTAGATCCAGCTGTTGTTGAATAGAATTCTTGCCGGAAAACAGAAATTGAGGTCTCTTGGGGATGTGATCCAATCCAAGTGAAGGTAACAACAAGATAATAGAGATAAGGATAAAAGAGATTAGATCTAGGGTTCTTGCCTTAGACTTAGGGTTTTTTGCAGCAAAAATTAAGAGTTTAAGGCAAAGAGAAACAAAAACAGATTTGCAAAGGCCCTGGACGGATCTTGAGCTCTCCGAAGAAGGTAAACCGGCTAGAAAAGTTGACCAGAAAACAATCGGAAAAGAATGAAAAAGGGGTTAGGTGTTTCAATTTAAGTGGAAAAAAAACTCTGTATCTCTCTCAAGCTCTCTCTCTCTCTCAATCTCTTTCTAAAAAATTCAAAAAATGTAAACCCTTGCCTTCTCTTGCAAGCCACTCCCTATTTATAGAGATTTTGGAATAATTTTTATCCCCTTAAGTTGGTTAAGACACCCTCATGTGATATTTGTTCTTTGCTTTGTTTGGATAAAGGGTGGTCCACAGGAAAAAAGTTAATGAAAATTAAGAAGATACAATCAAACCTTTTCAGTTGTCTAAGGAGAACCTCCTACAACTAATTACTTTAACTAGTCCACCCCCAAGTTGGATAAATAGGCTGTTGGAAAAATAGAAGCTTCTAAAAATGGTGACAATTATCAACAACGTGTATGCATGTGGCTGCTAATCATAGATCCCTTCCACTTGCAATTCAATTCTTTCAAACTTTTGGGCCCACTAACAGCTTTGGCAACAACACTTTTCCTTTTATCATTCTTCTAAATGTTGACAATGGGCCTTCCCAAAATAAAAAGAAACATTGGACAACAAGTGCAAGTGGGTCCCACCAAGGTGGACAATTTTGGTACTCAACCTCTCCATCTTTAATTTCAGCTATGAAACCTTCAAGCTAAAAATAAACTTGTCAACTCTCATTAGCAATCTGATCTTTTATGAGTTGGACCAAATACTTAACAAATATTCCTTCAAAAATCCGATCTTTTAAACCTCGGCGAATCCTACCAACTTGGGTAAATTCCCAACGCTTCGTGATTGTATATTAAATATTTAGCGAGCCTCACTTTTAAGCTTTGCCGAAAATGCATGGAATCCATCAAGAAAATGGTGGGCCCCCTGATCCAATTTGCCGAGGAATGATCCAACATTGTCCATTTGATGGGGCCACTTGACAATCTTGATCGTTCAAATAATGGGTTGTAAGGTGAATTGGTTGACGGCACCCTTAACCCCTTCTATAGGATGATCCTAGCTATTCAATTGATGGGCCGCGACGTAAATTGGCCTCCAAAATCATTTCCTTTGAGTGATCAGAACTGACGGACAACAATGCGAAATGATTGCACACCCCAAAGTCATTTCTACAAGCAATTCGAATCATTCATTTGCAAGGCCACAATGGGATGCGCACAAAAATTAACTCCATATGATCCGAACCATAGATTCATTAGAATACATCAAAGACAGTTTCCCCCTCACGAGCAACCTCAAGTATTGGATCAAAGTAAGCCAAAATTCATTTCTTCTCTAAAAAACTGCGCCGGTCCATTCGATTGACTCTTCCCGAAGCAACTTATCCCAAAGCTCTCTCTCTTATTTAGATTCCTGTGAATAACCCTTCTCAACACCCAGCGAAAAAATGCGAAACACGGCGGAAATGACCGAAGAGATCGAGAAAACATAAAAAGGCGGACACGGAAAGAAAAAACACTAAAAAACAGATAGGAAAACACTAACTTCTTTGTCGATTAACGCGGAGAAAAATGGGGGTGTCTACAGAACCCAATCCAATGAACCCAAATAAAAGTAGATGGAATCCAATCCAATGTAAAGGCAGTTTACACTTACCAATCACCACTACTTACACCCAATCCAATCACCACTACTTACACCCATCAACTACTATTTACACTTACCAAACACTATGTAAAGACCGTTTTAGCCACTATTTACACTTACCAAACACTATGTAACCACATCAACTACTAGATAGTGGTTCACTATCAATAAATAGTGGTTCAAAACGGTATTATCTCAGCCCATTTTGAAGTCTAGATTGAACTCTACATAGTGGTTCACTATAGCTACTATCAATAGATTGAACTCTAATAGTGCTTCATTATGACACATGGCTCTACATAAAACAGTAGTTGAACTCTAGATTGAACTCAGCCCATTTTGAACTCTAGATTGAATTCTACACAGAGGTTCACTACCACTAAATAGTGGTTGAACATAGGTTTAGCCTCTACACAACACAAAACCAAACATGAAGAGAGATATAGATATATATTAGAGAGAGAAAGAGAGTACCTACACAGCAACCTTGAAACGCCTCTCATGGAAGGGGAGAAGTGAAAAAGAGAGGAGGTAAAAAGCAAAAGGTTGAAGATGATACATGAAAATGAGATGAAAAGAGATAAAATCCTACTTTTTACCTACTGACAAGATGTTTGTCAGTGGGAATGGGCGGGAAGGGCATTTTCGTCTTGCAAAACTCATGAACAATAAAAAGCACTACTCTTTGGTCTTTTTCAATCAGCATTGCTTTCTTAATATTCGTGCAAAAGAGAGCTTTTTTTTGTCATTTTCCCAATATTTTTCCTTTCCAAACTTTTCCAGAAAATTTCTGCAATCCAAAGGAATTCATATTAAGGCCCTGTTTGTTTTAGATTATGCCAACCGATTGTTGAGTCCCCAACTGATTGTTGGACCGAAAATTGCACTAAACTTGAGACCAATAATCAGCTGGGGACTCAACAATCCGCTGTCATAATCTAAGACAAACATGACCTAAGAATGGTTCTTTAACTTTGCATTTAAGGTTATAAAGTATTGAATGGTTCTTTAACTTTGCATCAGCACCACCATGTTTTGATTTCTGCACAAACTCATCTTGTCTTTTCTTTTTTAATTAGTTTCTAGAACTGTAATAACCTTTGACAACTGCTTAAATAATAAAGCATAATATGAGTTAGTAGAATTATGAAATCATGGTAGTGCCATTATCAGTACTTCATTAGCATTTAAAGTATTAAATGATTCTTTAAAAACGGCTACTGTTATTTGCACTACAATTTTTCATAATTGCACCGACTCTCATTCTCTTTTCTATTTTAATCGGCATCTGGGAGACATTTTAGAATTGTAATAATCTTTGAAAGCTGGTTAAGCAATAAAAGACAAGGCAATTTCATGCAATTATCAAAATATGGTAGTGCCAATATCATTATCCTAAAAAATTTGATATAGAAGAGCTGATTTTTTAACACCCTCTTTGTCTTGGTAGCTGTAATTTTCAGGAGTCAACAAAAGTCACGTAGTGAGGAACTCGTGGTAGCAAAGAAAATGTGAAGACGAAGAGCTCTCCTTCTCAAAATCCTTCTCTCCCTCTTCGCCCTCAACATTATTTCCCTCTTCTTCTGCTTCTTCACTTCCCATTCCCACGATCTCCCTTCCAAAACCCCCACGGAAAACCACCAAACAGAAAACCTCCGTAACAAAACAAAAAATCGCTTTCCTTTCCATGGAAAACCCTGGCCAATTCTCCCCTCTTTCCTTCCCTGGTCTACAAACCCTAATCTCCTCTGAGATCCTGCGAGGCGTATTTCGGTAACAGATTTTCCCGCTAGATCGATCTCCTCCGGCCACCGGAGAAGATCGATCCGGCCTCCCTCATCATGGACTCATTAAGGATATTCTCCTCGTGAAGAGCCCATATGTTATATTTACGATTGGCGTCCATCCGGGGCCCTAGCTACCACCTCAACGGCCCAGCCAGGGAAAAATGTTGTGGACCCCTCGGCAACGTCACTACCAACACTCCCCTCTGCTCGGAGATAACTATCCGTCGGGAATGGAGTTGTGTTCAGATCAAGAATCACCTCGTCCAAATTCACCCCGTCCAAATTCACCTCATCATCACTATCTATGACCTCTACTCTAGCGTCGGGACTTGCCATTGTTGGCTCGAAAGTCCTAGTCGGATTATTTTGGGCCCTCCCTGACGAACTAGACCCTGAGCTACTGGAAGATGACTCCCCTGAGCCGGACTCCGAACCGGACTCAGAGCTAGAACTTCTACCGGACATGAACGTAGAAAAAAGAAAGGCTCAAGAAGATTACCGGTCATAACTGAGGGCTCCTAATCCGCAGACGAACGCTCACAACCACGAACTACGCGAGCCGAACTGGTAGAGCAAAAAGCAAGAAAAGAGAAGGCAAGAGTGAAAAGTAAAAAGTAAGAAATGAAGGGTGAAACCCTCCTTTTATAAGCCTTGGCTAAGGCGGTCTGCATTTAATGAAGGGCACGCACTTCGAAGGCGCTTGAAGGGTACCACATGTCCTTTCATTAATGATGGACACACACTTGAGGCGAGGGCGTGAGTAAAAATGCGCGTATTTCCAAAGGCCTAAGGACAACCGTGGAGCGCTCGTGTATGGGGATAGCCCTTATAGTGATTGTGCCAGTCACAAAAGTCAATCCGACCCAAGCCGGACTGGATATGATGCTTTCGCTAAACGACAAAAGTCAGTCCGGCCCAAGCCGGACTGGATATGACGCTTTCGCTAAACATCAGTCCGGCCCAGGCCGGACATATGGCCTAAAACCGGACTGATTCGCAGGCTGAACTGACAAATTTCCGGACTGATTTCCAGGCCGGACAGAGAGATTTTCCGGACTGATTCCCAGGCCGGACTGACAAATTTTCGGACTAATTTTCAGGCCGGACAGAGAGATTTTCCAGACAGACTCCGCCCGTTCTGGAATGTAATTCACCACACTTTCCCAAATCACTACAATGACTTGGAGAACTGGGGGGCAACTGATGGGGTATCAAAATAGCGACCTGTAGCAGGCCGCCACCTGTTCTGGAGTAGGTGAACTCAAACCTATAGCAGGCCGCCACCTGTCCTGGAGTAGGTGAACTCAAACCTATAGCAGGCCGCCACCTGTCCTGGAGTAGGTGAACTCAAACCTATAGCAGATCGCCAGCTGTCCTGGAGTAGGTGAACTCAAACCTATAGCAGGCCGCCACCTGTTCTGGGATGGGTAATCCCACGTCACCAACTTTCCCTCTATAAAAGGGGGTTCAAAGCTCAAACCAATGGGTAATGAAAAATAACCCTCTCTCCAAAAAAACTCTTAAAACTAGCTCTGCACTCCTGCTCATACTAACTTGAGTGTCGAAGGGTGTCGAAGGGCCTGTCCGGAGTAACACCTCCGGGTTGGTCTTCTGACCTCGTTTGCTTCTGTGCAGGACACAGTTCCTTCATTTCAATCTCGCTAAACTCGACTCCTTCACTTCGGTTCCTCTGGTCCTCCAGCTCAGTTCTTACGTCACTGCCGTACCTGTTACCGATTTTCGGCCTAACATGCCTTCTTTTGAGGCAAGTGCTTTTGAGATTGAGATGTGAGAGAAGAATTTTAATGATAAGAAATTTCTAGATAAGAATTTTCTTGATCGATTTGTGCCAGGTGGTGCTGTTTCGACACGTACAATGCGCGGTTTGCTCGATTCGATCCGTGTTGTGAGATCAGATGAGTTTAGTTGCTCTCAGGTACGGTTTTGATGCTTATGTTTATTAAATTTTGTCTTTTTTTTGAGTTGTTCAGTTATTTTGATTAATTAATGACCTCCAAGTTTCTAAATTTAATTGCATCTTGAAACATTCCATTGCATTTCAGTTTCTGCTAAAAATACTAAGATTTATTCGTGTTTTTGGATTTTTTTAAAACATTGGTTGGGTGTTAAATGTGACCATAAAAAAAAGTCCAGCTGTTACAATTTAGCATTTTAGCAAAGCTTGATACTTCCATGATACTAACTTGTTCGGAAATTGATCTCTCCCAAACGTCTAATAATGTTTTTTTAAAGATACCTGTTGGGGGTAAAATTGGTATGCCCGGTACCGAACCTTAGACCAAACCATGGCATACAAATGGCTCAACATAAACTCACATAGAGAACTATCGGTACCGACCCTCGAGAAGAACCAGATACGATCGCAAGAATCTCGCCGTTAAGCGATCAATCCGGGCAACCGTTACGCTTAAGGCGCCACATTCGAATTTGAATTCAAAACATTCCGCCAAGACCACCTTCCACGATATCCGCCCAAAATTCCAGGAAATCATAGCCCCAAGATTTTATCCTCCACCCAAATCATATCCCCACAATTTGATCCTCCACCAATCACGCCCCACATGGGTTAAATCAAAGGCCTGATTGGAACCATGGAGATCATGGGTCTACCCTTCTATAAAAAGGTACCCCCACGCTCAAAGGTGACCATCTTCCTCCACCCCCAAAATGCTCTCTTTCTCTAAGAATTGATATTTTGCTTAGATGTCTGTTGGCGCCGATTCCTGACTTGAGCGTCGGAGGGTGCCCCCAGAGTCCCCCTTCGGGGGGCCTTCTAACGTTGTTTTCTGTGAGCGCAGGCACCCAATGATCGGAGCTCTACCAACCCGAACAACTGCATCCGTCTACAACGCTCATCCGATTCTCAGGTACAAATTTTGGCGTCATCAGAATGGCGCCATCCATGTGACACGAAAGAAAAAATAAATCCGATCATGACATTGATTCGAAAGAAGGGTGCACTGGGGCACAGATTAAACCTCTCTCTCAAATCTCCATCCAGAAAAACACTGGGGGCAGAGATCGGACCTCTCTCTCAAAGCTCCATCCAGAAAAGCACTGGGGGGCAATTAGGCTCTGGAAAAAACCTCACATATAAAAATAGTACAGGGCCCTCCTCGGCCCACTGATGTCTATCTCCCAGCGACCGGGAAACGAAGCCCAAGGAAGAAGGTGATTGTATCACTTTCAGGCAAACTGATTCCTCTATTTCTCAATTAGCAACCAGAAGAACAAGATTAGAATGGAACACGAAACTCCCGAGAAATCTGATTTCATTGAGGAATTGCCAGACGATCTTTCATCTTCATCCCCTGCAAAATTGGCTCCACGGTTGAGTCGATTCTCCTTTCGATTTCATCATCGTCCTCATGAAGTGCAAGAGACCCAAAATCCTTTGTTGTGTTAAAACAAAAACTGGCTAGAATCTAGCAACTCTGGGCTTCCCTTCTGAGATCCGATCCATCATCAACTAGCGTTGGCGACTACGCTGAGAAAACCAGGTTCTATCTTTCTTTTTCTGGTCTTATTTTGCACCAATGGTATATATATCATATTTCTAATAAAATATTAACATGAAAAAATAACAAAGGATCAGGTTCAATGACTCTCTTTTACAATAAGAAAGAATTTGCACTCGCCGTAATCTGAGGTATCGACGATTTCCGACCACCAGTGCCTTTTCGGGCGGAGGTCCGGACCCGACGGAGACCGGATAATTTGATGCGTGATTCTTCTTCTTCTGACCTATAGTTAATATTTAGCTTGCTTCGAGGGAAGCTACACCTCCAATTTGCCATAAAAATAAATAGTTGCTTGCATTATTCATGAAAAAGAGTCTTTAAATACATATAACCCATTTCCAGAGACAAACAGAAATGGAAACTGCTAAACAGAAATAGAAGCTACTAATACTATCCTATTCAAATTACTAAAACTCAAAAGGAAATAACTAAGGAAATAATGCAACTATAGCAATAAAATAAACAGCAATATTCGCGAAATAGGATTCGTGAAATATTCCAGCTGGATCCGCAGGTATCATTCCCCCGGGTTTGAAACAACCTGGTCCTCCAGGTTAACTTCAGGGAACCGTTTCACCAAAGAATGGTAGACCTCCCAAGATGCATTTTCCTCTCCTATCCCCTGCCACTTGATTAAGACTTTTGTAACAGCATGCCTTCCCTTACGAACGATGCATCGATCAAGGATCCTTTTAGGTAGTGTCAGAAAGATGCCTTCTTCATCAACTGGAGGAAGAGTGACATGTGTTTCTATCTGAGCAGCTACTCTCTTATTTAAACATGAGACATGAAAAACAGGGTTCACTTTTGAATGCTCTGGCAGCTCAAGGTTGTAGGCAACTGCTCCTTGTAGACACCCTCATTTTGCTCCGCTTTAATCAACAAAGAAGTTAGTGTTCTTCTATCGGTTTTCTAATGTCTTCCCTTTCCGCGTCCATCTCTTACATTTTTAAATCTTTTCGGTCATTTCCGTCATGCTTCGTGTTGTCCTGCTAAGAAATGAGAAGGGTTATTCATAAGAATCAAAGCAAGAGAGAATTTGGACCCACTGGATGAGCCCGCATTGGACATTTCGGTTAGAATGAGATCAAGCAAGTGCGCCCTGCATTGATATTCAGAAAAAATGATTTGGGGATTTAGAGGTACAACTTGTTTGCGCCGCAGCTCCATTAATTTGATAGCTCAAATTTGCCTATAGAAGCGGCTTCGAATGTATAACCGATTTGCACCATGTGGCCCATCTAAATGGACAGTAAAGATCATGCTTCGGAACCAATTTGGGGGCACAACCAAGATACATTTTGGTCCCTTAAATTGGATGGTTTGGATCATTTTACGAAGCGATTTAGGGGGTACGACGCATTTACATCGTGGCTCGGCAATTGGATGGCTTGGATCATTCTAGGGAATGAGTCCCACCAATTTCCGAGATTTTTTATGCATTCGGCCACATTTGAGTTGGACCCACCATTATTTAAAACATGAAAAGAATTTACCACAAATGAGACCCATTATTTCATTTATATTCGGTCAAATTAAGGAAAAGGGCTATTAGTGTTTTGAAATAATTGTGGGGGGACTCATGTATTTGGGCAACATTGGAGTGGGCCACCATAGTTAAAATCTTGGTCGGTCAAGCTAAAGGTAGGTTCCACTTTGAAAAAAACAATATTATCACCTTGTAAGAAGAAAAGAAAGAGAAGTATCTTCATTTAGAAGAAATTCTTTGCAAGATATTATTGTGGAGGTAGATTGATTGTTCCTAATTTATTTTTATATTGAGTGTTGAGAAGTCAAAACTATGGTTGATTGAAAAAGAACGAATTTGGGAAAACTTTTACATTGAATATAAAATTCTTTCCCTTGTAACATCTCATGAGATAAATAGCTCATGATTTTTTGGAACCAAAATTCTCTTGCTCTGGAAACATGCTATTGTGGGAAGGACGTTTAGTGTGCGGTGTTGGGAAAGCCATGAAAAAAAAAAGTTTCTTTTTTTTTTGAAGGGTGGAACATCTCTCTCTCTTGCTTGGTTTTAATGAAAGCAAGTAGCTCTCTCAGATCTTTAAAAAAAAAAAAAAAAAAAAAAGCTCTCCCTCAACAGCAGCTCAGAAAAAAAAAAGAACAAAAAAACCAAGAACAGAAGATCCTCCCTCTGTTTTTTTCCACTCCCCATCACTCCCTCTGTTTTTTTCTCTATCTCCCGCACTCTCACCTTCTACCTCTTCCCCACTCTCCCTCTGTTTCTCTATCTCCCTCACTCACCCTCTGTTTCTCTATCTCCCCACTCATCCTCTGTTTCTTTTTGCTCTCCCCTCTATCCCTCTGTTTTTTACTCACTCCCTCACTCTCTATCCCTCTATCTCTCGTTCTCTTTCACTCTCTCCCATTCTGTTGCTCTCCATATCTCTATCTGTCTCTCTCATTCCCTCTGTATCACTCTCATCCTCTCTATCCCTCCATCTCTCGGTCTCTTTCACTCTCTCCCACTCTGTTTCTTTCCATATCTCTATCTGCCTATCTCGGTTTATTTATCTCACTCTTTATTACTCTCAATCACTCTCACTCTCTCACTCTCAATCACTTTCACTCTCTCACTCTCTCACTCTCTCCACTGAAAAAAACAAAACAAAACAAAGAAAGAAAAAGAGAAAGAAAGGGGATTGAATTGCACGTCGGCGAGGTTTTTTGGATCCTTCGGCTCTTGGATTCGGCGAGGATTTCAATCAAAGGTAGGTGCATTATTCTCAGATTTTTCCAGAATTGTTCTATATTTTTTTTATATATTTTTGCATGGTTTTAGCATTTAATTGTATTTAATTCAATATTATATGTGTGTGCTCAAAATCATGTTTTACATGAGTGTTTCAAGTTCGATTCGTCTCGAAATTTAATACACTGATCTATTTAAATAGACTAAAAGAACCATCGGATCGGATCGGACATTGGGTCAAAGGATTTTGAGAATTTGAGTGAAGAATGGAATTTCATTTAAAATAATGACCGAGAAATTAAGAAATTGGAAAAAATAGCTATCTCAAGATGATCTAGTTTTTAGAATTTTAAAATTTTTTTGTGTTCATCACATCATAACAAGGTTAAAGGACATTTTCCGAAGTCGTAATTTTCTCAAAAATCATGTTTTAAAAATAGAAAACTCTTCAAAAAAATATCTTTTTGACGAAGAAAAATGGCAAATATACTAAATAGGTTCCAAAATTAATACAATTTCGTGGGAAAATAATATGGTGCTGATACATTCTACCATGAATTTTTAAGGATTTTTAGATTTTGTTTGGTATATTATTTGATGCTTTCTTTGAAAACAATCAGATTTTGTGAGATTTTTTACTGACATCAAATCACAATTAAAATTCTCCAAATTTTTACAGTAGTCTTATATTCCATATTTCATGCTGCTGTAAACTTTTCAATTGATGTGGAATTTGTTTCCTAAGTGATGTAGTGTAAATTCATAATCTGGTCTGAAAATTCAAAAATCCGAAATTGTTTACTCATAGCTTACTACTGTAGAAATTTCGATGAATTTAGTTTTCTATTTCTAATAGTTTCTGTCTTATTTTAACAATCTGGTCGTATTGTTATTAAATCAGAAATTAATAGGAACTTAATATAAAAATCTGTAAAATTTTTCCAGTAAGCTACATTCCTTCATATCTTGTTGCTGTAGAAATTTCAGTTTATTTCGAATTTTTTTGCAATAAGTTCACTTGTAAAATCACTTATGCGGTCTGAAATTGTTAAAATCCACTAAAAATTGAAATTAATTAAAAATCCTTATGAAAATTTCTAAAGAACCTTAAATTTCTGTCACATATTCATTCCTTAATTCATTAAAACAGAAATCTTAGGAGTCTTAGATTTCCCTTGTAAAATGGCCATAGCGTCCATAATCGTATCCCAATTGCAATCGATCCTTGACAATTTGAGTATTTAAGTTCTAGCATGTTATTGGCTCCGAGGTGTACTGTCCATGGAAATCCTGAGAGATATGCCAGGCAATAAGGTGCTATAACTTAAGTATTAAATTGCACAAAGGAAGAGCGCACGATTCCCTTCCGTGGGTGTCATTCGAGGTCGAAATTTGTGAACCGTAGAACCTTTGGTATTCCTTAAATGTTCAGAAACCGAAAATCCTTGAAATCTGAAATTTATTAACTTCAAGAACTCGAATCAATTTACTCCATGTCTTTGGCACCGTTGGATGGCGGTTTCCATCGTAAGAACCATTAGAGCCCTATTTAGGAACACTTACGTCATGTCGTGTCCTAAGTTTTAGGGAGTCCTAGAGTTAGGAGTCCAGCCTCATCACGGACGTTTGTTATGGATAGCAACCGTGCCATAGGTTTAGTTACACTAGTCACCCAAATTTTTCCTAGGACAAGCCTAGTTACCTAGGATGTAGGTTAACCTGCATTAGTCTAAGGGACAACTTGCACTTAAATAGGATCATATAGCATCTTAGATGAAATCCTAGGATAATAAAATCTTCAACTTGAATTAAATAACTTCTCTTAAAACTGTTGAAACAGTCAATCCAGTCTAGATCGGTGTCTTAGTTGAGTTAGGCATAAGTAGCTTAGCTTAGGTGCACCGAACTACGTTGACTCTGATCCCAGTGAGGCTTGGGTACGTAGGCAGCTTGGATGTCTGATGGCATACCAATCATGAGTCGGCTCCACAACAAATTGTGGGGCTTTGTATATTAATTTTATTATAAATTCTTAATTAAATCATTTAGGACCTTCCATGAAATTAGAATTTTAGGAGAACTTTCACTTAGATTGAATTCAAACAAATTAAGAAATCAAGATACACATTTAGGATCTACATTGAAATTAGATTATAGGATGCATGTTATGTAGTTAGCACACTAACATAGAGTTAAATGAGCCATTTAAAAGAAATTCAAAAGAGTTAACTTTTGGAATTAAAGACCGATTATCGGGCAGGAATGGTGAATGTGGTGGATAACTCCCCATACCTTCCATTCTTGTAACCATGTAACGAGTCTAGATTTCAGGTTAATTATGGGTCCTAGATCCCACATCTAGGTGGCGACTCTGTCACTCTCTTTTGTGTGAAATTCGGATTGCCTTAGTGATCCCAAGTTCATATAAAAGATGAATTAAAATCAATAATAAAAAAGCGCACGCCAATCGCATGGGTACGAGAGACCGAGAGAGAGCATGGCGGCTCGCGCCCCACCCCTCTCGCGGGATCGGGTCCCACACTCCTATACGTTGTAGAATCTTATAGGGGCCATAATACTTGGGTGATAATTTGAATGCTTTCCTTGTCACCACCGATTGCTGCCGATACGGTTGCAGACACAAATAGACATAATCTCCTATCTGAAATTCTCTCTCCGTTCGATGTTTATCTGCTTGTTGCCTCATTCGTTCTTGTGCCATTGAAAGATTTTCCCTAAGAATCTTCGATACAGATTCGCTGCTCTTAAGCATGTCTTCCATGGCTTGGACCCTAGTGGTTCCCTTGACATAGGAGAGAAGTCGTGGAGGAGTAACACCATAAACAGCTTCATACGGGGTCATTCCAATTGATCCATGAGTAGTAGTATTATACCACCACTCAGCTAAAGGAATCCAAGTAGACCAGTCACGTGGCCGTGCTCCAGCAAAACACCTCAAATAGCCTTCAAGGGTACGGTTCACTACCTCAGATTGCCCATCTGTTTGAGGATGATATGCTAAAGATAATTTCAATTGAGAGCCTTGCAAACGAAATAATTCTTGCCAGAAGGAACTAGTAAATGTGGCATCCCGATCAGTAATTATAGAAGAGGGCATACCGTGCAACTTGAAGATGTGATCCAGGAATAATCGATCAACCGACACAGTTGTATAGGGATGAGATAAAAGTAAGAAATGAGCATATTTAGAGAGGCGAACCACCACTACAAGAATGACATCGTGGCCATGTGACCGGGGCAATCCCTCAATAAAATCCATAGTAATGTTAGTCCACACACGTTGTGGTATAGGAAGAGGCTGAATTAATCCTGCCGGAGATACATTCTCGGCCTTATTACACTGACAAGTGTCACATTCTCTGATAAATTGATGGACAAAAGATCTCATTCCTTGCCAATAAAAATCCTTCTTGACTCGAGCCCATGTTTTGTTGAATCCTGAGTGTCCTCCCAAAGGAGATGCATGAAGTTGTTGCAATATTTGAGTGCGTAAGGGAGAGTTCGAGGCTATATAGAGGCGTCCCTTATAAAACAACAGCCCGTTACGATGCGTATAACGAATGAGGTCGAGGAACCCATTACCAAAATCATGCATCTTATTTTGTAGCTCTAAATTTATAGCATATTTCGAACGAACAGATTCCAACCAAGAAGGAACTGACGTGATGGCCATGAATTTCTCATCCTCATTTCTCCAGGAGAGTGCGTCTGTAACCTTGTTTTCTTGTCCTCTACGATATTCAACTATGAAGTCATATCCAATTAGTTTTGTAAGCCATTTCTGTTGTGCAGGTGTGCCAATCTTCTGCTCCAAAATATATTTAAGACTTTGATGGTCAGTTAAGATCTTAAATCGGCATCCCAAGAGGTAAGGCCTCCATTTTTGGACTGCTGACACTAAGGCGAGGAGCTCCTTGTCATAAGTGGAGAGAGATATATTCTTACCTGATAAGGATTGATTGTAGTAGGATATGGGTCTCCCCTCTTGCATAAGGACAGCCCCAATCCCATTGCCAGAAGCATCGCACTCGAGAGAAAATTGTTTAGTAGAATTAGGGAGGGCTAAAACTGGCGGCTTTGTCATAACCCCCTTCAATTTCTCAAAAACCTCTTTAGAACTAGAAGTCCAAATAAAGTTATCCTTTTTCAACATCTCCGTCAATGGAGCACCTAGCTTTCCATAATTTTTTATAAATTTCCTAAAGTAGCCAGTTAAGCCCAAAAACCCCCTTAATGACTTGATATTTTTGGGAAGTGGCCAACTAACTGTGGAACCCGATCCTGAGAGGACGAGTGCGGCAAGGGACGCGAGGTCCCCCCTGCAATCCTCAAAGATCTCCACATGTGAAGGAGAGCTCTACCAAGGAACTCTCAAAATAGGTGCCACTCTCACAGCATAGCATGAGTGGCGATACAAAACGACTGAGATACATCCTGATCAGGAGCCAGGCTCGAAACCGAGATGTACCTAAAAATAACTCAGAGTCGCCATCCATGGATACGCCATGGAACCAAAAATAAATGCTCTGCTTGCAACAAATAACCAGATATACAGAAGGTTCGTGCCTGATGACGAATGGGGAAGGTCTGAAGAGCACCCCCAATTCGTCCGAGTGCAAGCACTTGGTCTCTTATGCCATTTTCATTAACTCCAAAGAATTTTGAGCAAAATCATGTGAAATGCGAACAAATATCCCCGAGTGGACGTCTGACTAATCATGCATGACCCGGGGATGAAATAATAAGCATACACAACATAAATGGAAGAAGTGTGTCACCTAAGCATCGCTAGGTTATGTGTGACATGCCTAATGGGTGTCTAAGTTCTGGTGGGCAAACACATGCATGCTACAGCTAAAGGTATAAGGTCTGCGCATAAAAGTAAGAAAACATAGCAAAACACACAACATAACAAAACAACAAAGGGGAAACTACTTTTCGCCCAATCTTCAAAATCACGGGGAAACTACTTTTCTCCCAATTTTCCAATCAAAGGGGAAACTACTTTTTGCCCAATCTTTCAAACAACGGGGAAACTACTTTTCGCCCAATCTTTCAATCACGGGGAAACTACTTTTTGCCCAATCTGCCAATCAACGGGGAAACTACTTTTCGCCCAACTTTTCGCCCAATCTTTCAATCACGGAGAAACTACTTTTCGCCCAATCTGCCAATCCACAGGGAAACTACTTTTCGCCCAATCTTCCAAATCAAAGGGGAAACTACTTTTCACCCAAACTTTCAAATCATGGGGAAACTACTTCTCGCCCAATCTTCCAATCAACGGGGAAACTACTTTTCGCCCAAACTTCCAATTCAAAGGGGAAACTATTCTTAGCCCAATCTTTCAATCAACGGGGAAACTACTTTTTGCCCAATTTTTCAATCAACGGGGAAACTACTTTTCGCCCAATCTTTCAAACAACAGGGAAACTACTTTTCGCCCAATCTTCCAATCAACGGAGAAACTACTTTTCGCCCAATCTTTCAATCAAAGGGGAAACTACTTTTCGCCCAATCTGCCAATCCACGGGGAAACTACTTTTCGCCCAATCTTCCAAATCCTTTTTCGCCCAATCTTCCAAATCAAAGGGGAAACTACTTTTCGCCCAATCTTCCAAATCACTAGGAAACTATTTTTCGCCTGGTCTTTCAATCAAAGGGGAAACTACTTTTCGCCCAATCTTAAAATCAAAGGGGAAACTACTTTTCCGCCCAATCTTTCAAATCACGGGGAAACTACTTTTCTCCCAGTCTTAAAATCAAAGGGGAAACTACTTTTCGCCCAATCTTTCAAATCAAAAGGGAAACTACTTTTCGCCCAATCTTCCAAATCACGGGGAAACTACTTTTCGCCCAATCTTACAATCAACGGGGAAACTACTTTTTGCCCAAACTTCCAATTAAAAGAGGAAACTACTTCTCGCCCAATCTTTAAATCAAAGGGGAAACTACTTCTCGCCCAATCCGAAATCACGGTGAAACTACTTTTCACCAGGCGATAGCTATACAGACCATTGCTGAAAATCCATCTGTTTAGCTATCTGGGTAACTCTGACTCCTCTCTTTCAAGGTAGCGAATAACCCAAGATTTATATGGTTCTGCCAAACAGTTCCATATAAATCCACACAGATATACCTGACTCCTAACTGGTTAGGTAGCGGTACATTGTGAAGCGATGACTAAGCAAGTCACTACTTGACATTTCATTGCTAATCATCTCGGTATTCAAATATTTGAGGAAACTACTTCTCTCCCAAACATTCAATACCAAGGCGAAACTACTTTTCACCAAGCAATAATTAAACAGGCCACTACTTGGCACCTCACTGATTAACAATCAAAAGATTTTTTCTTCTTAAAAAAATGCCTCTTGTTTGGGTTTAACAAAGAAAAAGATTTTTTTAGGCCCAAAAGGCTTGCAAACATGATTGAAGGGTTTATCGATCTTATATCGAGCTCATTGATAGCATAGCTATCTCCTGCCGAGAACAAATGGGAGTGCATGATCATTGCTGAAGACCAGACTCGAAAAACTTGATGGAATTTTTGGGTATTGACTCTTTTAAAGAGAAGAAAAGCATTCTGCTAAAATTTGCAGATTGCAAAAGTGAATTCTAGACTCCGTTGGGTACTAGATTTTCTAAAACATTGAATCTTTCAAAGAATGAGTCCAATGGAGGAATTTGATTCAAGAGAGTGTTCAAGCTTCGCTTGTCTCTATCTGCTGAGGATCTACTCTAGATATCCACAATGGATGAGTCTGAGAATTTTTTCTTTCATTGCTCACTACTTGAGGCTCTGATGTCTCTAGCAAGTTTGAACAAAATGTCTCTTGCCCTTTCCTTGATTTCTAAACCAGGATCTACTCTGGATTTTCTTCACATTTAAAAAGGTATACTCTCGCTCTTCCAGTGACAAACACTTTGGACATTGAGAGAGAAAATGATAAAAATAAGAAAAAGACTTCCAATGACTCAACCAAAGAAAACTCAAATTACTCAAGGGACTTTACTCACTTTTGATTCACCCTTAGATCAAATGTGTTATTTTATTATGGTAAGGCTAGCCACTCTTAGAGTACTCTAAAAAAAAATGTCAAGAGCCTCTAATTTCCTCCATCAGAAATCCGTCATGGTTATTACCCCTTTGGGTTGCTCGGTTTTAATGCCCCTAGTTTAAAAGGATATCAAAGTAAGTCTTATCGACACTACTCGGATTCTGGGATTCTGCCCTGTGTAGTGGTTGCTTCTCCATCTCCTTGATTTCTCTTTTCGAAAGAAGTCAAAACTAATGCCTTCCAATTTGCGGTCTAAAAGACCACTTGTCTCAACTTTTGCTCTCCAAGTTTTCAGTCTAAAAGACCACTTGTCTCAACCTTTGCTTGTTTCCACCAGAAAGACTTTCTAGGTGAGCTTGGGTTCAAAAGGGTAGGATATTTAAAGTTCAAACGATTTGGACCGAATCTGGTTTAGCCAGACTACCTACGTACCCCAAAAATGGAGGATCAGATCCTCGTAGTTCCCTTTGGGGTTTTTCAAAGAATGGTTTAGCATTTAGCTTCAAAATTTTGAAAGGCATTTTATCCCAAGGTTTGACCGAACCTGAATTAATCAGGTTGCCTACGTACCCCTGAAGAGTTAGGGATCAGGTCTGACGTAGTTCGGGTGCATAAATGCCCCGGGTTTATAATATGGTTAGAAAAAAATATGGTTTGATTTGACTTTTTGGCCCAAAGGGTTTACAAATGGATTTTAAAACATTAGGATTTTAGCTATAAAAGTTCAAACATCCAAGGATGGCCTTCTGATGTATTTGATGTACAAGCTCTTTTGCTTAAGGTTCAAAGACTTAGAATTTTTTTCGAGGAGTCTGACGGCATGTCAGGCAAAACTTCAACCACTGTGCTCCACTCCCATCTCGAAGATCTTGAATTTATGCTCAAGGTTCCACAACTCCTTGTCTTTTTCTTCTTCTTTTTTTTTAGGGCTCAAATTTATCATACAACTTCCTTGCCAGAAAGTCTTCTCTCAATATTTCATCAGCTCCACAGGATGTCTGATGCTCATGTCTTTAAAATTTTACCCTTCAACTGAATCTCTAAAGCTGATGAAGTCTTGCTTTGCTCAATGATAGGGCATTCCCCTGGTTTATCCTTATAGGATCAAGAAAGACTACTACAAACCCCTCTAAACAGGTTTATCAATTCTTCATGCTCCTCGGGAGATAAAGTTTTGCCAATCCATCTTTTCCGAGTTTCAGATTTCAATACCACTATCAATGGCTTCGATTTCTTCTTCAAGTGGCTATGCTCGACGCTTTTCCTCCTGTTTGACTTTTTTCAGATCTCGAGGGAAATTTAGTTTGCATTCTCATCCGAGAAGGGGTATTTAGTTGTTTAAACTTTAGACCTAAAGAGTGAATCAAAAGAACATTGATAACATTGATATCAAACTTTTATTAAATTGAAAACTTCTAAGTACATTGATGACTCACAGACACGCCTCTATGGGCTTTACATCAGATTTAACACAGGACCAAATACTGACTCGATGAGAAGATTGACAGACACAACACTTCTTTTTTTCTTTTTGACATTGACACTGCACGACTCACCAACTTTCAACCTAGGAGTTGGTATAAACTTGACAAAATACGAATCTTGAAACAAGATACTTGACATATGACTCTTAAAACATAACACTTGAACAGAGGCAAGGAATTGGCACTGAAGTTCACAAGTAGCACGCCTTCTTCCATGATAATGCTGGCTAAGGAGTTCGACCCTGGTTCAGAAACCTTGGAAAGGGTGGTCCTCTGAAGTCCTGTTGACTTGGCCCAAATTGTCTTTGAAAACCTGCTGGTGACAGCACCTTCTCTGCCTCAACATTTTCAAGATATTCAAACTCTGACATTTTTTCTTTTCCCTTCAACTTATTCCCTGGCTCTGGAGTGACATAAGTGACGGGATCTCTGCGAGGTGAATGGTTCTTTCAAGTGTCTGGTTCGCAAAAGCATAGATTTCAGTAAGAGCAGAAAAGTCTTTCTCTATCCAGTTCTGGACTGCATGCTTCAAAGCTAAACAATTCTCTGTCAGGTGACCCAGGCCTCTATGATACTCACAGTATCGATCCATCCTCCAATTGTTGAGGAATGGTTCAGGCACAGGTTTAATATCTGGAAGTCTCAAACAACCTTCACTGACCCATTTCTTCATGATGGCTATAAGAGAACAAGGCATTTGAGTGAATTCTCTTTCCCATTTCTGACCCATCTTTTCTTCCTCTACGACTGGCTTCTTTAAAGGTTGGCGAGAAGGTCCAACATTCTTAACCTCTCTCGGAGCAATGAGAGGCTTCTTAAGAGGTTGGCGAGAAGGTCCAACACTTTTAACTTCCTTTGGAGCAATGTAAGGCTTTTTCCCATTATACAAATCAACATATCTATCAAGGATTAAACTCTGAACCGAGGCCTCTTCTGTCATAGTACCCATATCAACAAGTTGCTTTGGAACAGAGTTACATCTAATGGACAAGTGCTGCATCTGAATTTTCATCTCCTTCACCTCCTCAGTTAGCATAGCCATCTGACCAAAGAGCTTGACCATCCAGTTTTCCATTCTGACAAGTGTAGTCTTCTCAACAGATTCTTCTACAGATCGGGTGCTTGATGGGACAAGTTGGGTCTCAGAAATAGGGTGAATGAGAGATGCAGGATCCAAGATTGCTCCTTCAGTAGAAATGACATTTATCGAAGCTGGTGGCGGGACAGCATGAGTATCGAAAGGCTTTTGAGGATCACCAGATTCTTCAATAGTGAGCTCATCTTCATCGATCATATCTTGCACTTTATGCTTCAGAGTATAACATTTATCAGTCGTATGACCCGAACCACGATGATATGCACAAAATAAATCCTTTCTCCAATTCTTAGGCAGAAGATTAGGTAGGACTCTTTGTTCAGGCAATTTGATCTTGCTGTCCTTGATCAATCTCCTGAGAAGGTAGGATAACGAGCAAGGAAGCGGAGTAAATTTTCTTGTTTTCTTTTCTGCTGTCTCTTCCCCTTCCAATACTATTTTGACTGGAGTCCTAACAGAATTAACATTATGTACCTCCTTTGGCTCTGTGGGACCCGATCCCGCGAGAGGGGTGGGGCGCGAGCCGCCACGCTCTCTCTTGGTCTCTCATACCCATGTGATTGGCGTGTGCATTTTTAGTATTGATTTTAATTCGTCTTTTATGTGAACTTGGGATCACTAAGGCAATCCGAATTCCACACAAAAGAGACTGACAGAGTCGCCACCTAGATGTGGGATCTAGGACCCATGATTAACCAGAAATCTAGACTCGCTACCTGGTTGCGAGAATGGAAGGTATGGGGAGTTATCCACCACATGCACCATTCCTGCCCGATAATCGGTCTTCGATTCCAAAAGCTAACTCTTTTAAATTTATTTTAAATGGCTCATTCAACTCTCTGTTAATGTGCTAACTACGGGACATGCATCCTATGATCTAATTTCAATGTGAATCCTAAATGTGTATCTTGATTTCTTTATTTGTCTGGATTCAATCTAAGTGACAGTTCTCCTATAATTCTAATTTTTTGGAAAATCCTAAGTGATTTGATTAAGCATTTACAAGAAAATTAATATACAAAACACCACAATTTGTTGTGGTGCCGACTCGCGGTTGGTATGCCATCAGACATCCAAGCTGCCTACGTACCCAAGCCTCACTGGGATCAGAGTCGATGTAGTTCGGTGCACCTAAGCTAAGCTACTCATGCCTAACTCATCTAAGACACCGACCTAGACTGATTTGACTGTTTCAACAGTTTTAAGAGGAGTTATTTAATTCAAGTTGAGAATTTTATTATCCTAGGATTTCATCTAAGATGCTATATGATTCTTATCTAAATGTAAGTTGTTATTTAGACTAATGCAGGTTAGCCTACATCCTAGTTCACTAAGCTTGTCCTAGGGAAAGATTGGGCGACTAGTGTAACTAGACCTATGGTACGGTTGCTATCCATAGCAAGCGTCCGTGATGAGGCTGAACTCCTAACTCTAGGACTCTCTAAAACCTAAGACTCCCTAAAACCTAGGACATGACCTGACACCAGTGTTCCTAAATTGGGCTCTAATGGTTCTTATGACGGAAACCGTGATCCAACGGTTCCGAAAGTCACGAAGCAAATCGATTCAAGTTCTTGAGGTTAATTAATTTCAGATTTCAAGGATTTTCAGTTTCTGGACATTCAAGGATTACCAAAGGTTCTAGGGTTCACCAATTTCGGCCCAGAATAGCATCCAAGGAAGGGAATCGTGCGTTCTTTCCTTGCGCAATTTATTACTTAGGTTATAGCATCTTATTGCCTGGCATATCTCAGGATTTCCGTGGACAGTAACCTCGGAGCCAACAACATGCTATAGCTTAAGTATTCAAATTGTCAAAGATCGGTTGCAATTGGGATACGATTATGGATGCACTGGCCATTTTTCCAAGGAAATCTAAAGATCCTAAGATTTCTATTTCAATGGATTAAGGAGCTAATATGTGACAGAGATTTAAGGTTCTTTAGAGATTTTTAGATGAATTTCAATTAATTTCAATATTTTAATGGATTTTATCAATTTTAAACCATATGAGTGATTTTACAAGTGAAACCGTTGCAAACGAATTCAAAATGAGTTGAAACTTCTACACCAGCAAGATATGATGAGATGTAGCTTACTGCCAGATTTTTACAGATTTTTACATTAAGATCATATTTAATTTTGATTTAACAATTAATTGACCAGATTGCAAAAATAACACAGAAACTACTAGAAATAGAAATCTAAATTCAATGAAATTTCTACAAAAATAAGATATGAGTAAATATAGCATGAAGTGAGGTTTCCATGAATTTTAGAAACTATTTACTATCAATTTCGGATTTTTCAATTTTCAGCCTAGATTATGAATTAACACTACATCCCATATGAAACAAGATCCAAAGCACTTGAAACGTTTACAGAAAAAAGAAATATGGAATATAGGACTACTGTAAAAAGGTTGAGAATTTTATCTTTGATTTGATATCAGTAAAAACTCTCCCAAAATCTGATAATTTTCAAAGAAAACATAAAATAATATACCAACCCAATTCTAAAAATTCTCAAAAATTCATGGTAGACTGTATCAGCATAATATGATTTTTATACGAAATTTCATTAATTTTGGAATTTGTTTAGTATATATTTTATTTTTCTTCGTTGAAAAGATATTTTTGAAGAGTTTCCTATTTTTAAAACACGATTTTCGAGAAAATTACGATTCCAGAAAACGTCCTCCAACCTTGTTCTAATGTAATAAACACAAGAAAAATTTTAAATTCCAAAAAATAGATCATCCTGAGATGGCTATTTTTTCGAATTTCGTAATTACTTAGCCAATATTTTAAATAAAATACCACTCTTCACTCAAATTCTAAAAAACCATTGATCCAATGTCCGATCCGATCCGATAGTTATTTTACTCTATTTAAGTAGAACATCGTATTAAATTTTGGGACGAAACGGATTTGAAACACTCATGCAGATCATGATTTTGAGCATACACATTTAATATTACATTAAATTCATTTAAATGCTTAAAAATCATGCAAAAATCCGAAAATATACCAAATCATCCGAGAAAAATCTGAGAATAGTGTACTAACCTGTGATCGAGTTCCTCGCCGCATCCAAATGCCGAAAACTCTGAAAATCACGCCGACGGACAATCCGCTCGCTTTCTTTCTTTCTCTTTTTTTTTTTCCTTTGCTTTTCCCGCTGTGGATGGGGGGTGGCTGGAGAGAGAGATGGAGAGGAGGAGATTGAGAGAGAGAGAGAGAGTGAGCAGATAGGCAGAGAAAGTGAGAGAGAGACCGAGAAAGAGTGAGAGAAAGGCCGAGAGAGAATGAGAGAGAGACAAAGAGTTGAGAGGAAACGTAAAAAAAACAGAGAGGGATACAGAGAGAGTGTGAGAGTGAGAGAGTGAGACAGAGAGGAATACAGAGAGGGATATAGAGAGAAGCCGAGAGAGAGGTGGAGTGAAGGACAGAGAGAGTGAGATTAAGAGCGAGGGAAAAACAGAGAGAGAAGCTAAGGGAGAGTGAGGAAGAGAGAGAGAAGGATTAAGAGAATGGCAGAGAGGGATGTAGAGATAGTGGGAGAGTAAGAGGGGTAGAGAGAACGAGACCGAGAGGGGTAGGGAGAGAGTGAGAGAACGAGAGGAAAACAGAGTATACAATACTCTGTTTTCACGTTTTTTTTATTTTTTAAAAAAACAAGAAAAAAAACGAGAAACAGAGCTTGAGGAAGATGGAGAGATGAATAATGAAAGAGAGAGAGAGAGAGAGAGAGAGAGAGAGAGAGAGAAGGGAGAGAACGAAAAAACAGAGTATTGCGATACTCTGTTTTTTCACGCTATTTAGTTTTTTTTTTATATGAGTGCTGTTGATGAAGGGATGGGAGATGAGAGATAGGTGGGCGACAGAGGGAGATTAGTGAGAGAAAGAGACGAACGAAAAAACCGAGGGAGGTCGGGAGATGGAGGAAACAGAGGGTGGTCTTGTGGGGAAAGCCAAGAAAGAAAAAAAAAAAACGAGGGAGAGGGTGCTATGACAAGGCTGCTGTATTGGGTGGGTGTAGAGGTTGAGGAAGATATGAGGGTGGTGAGAGGTTGAGGTGTAGATGGGAGACAGAGGAGAGGAGAAGAACCCGAGCAAGCTGCTATTCCTCCAAAAAACCGCCCAACAGAGCCTCCCTTTTTTTTTTTTCTTTTTTTTGTTCGTTTTCCTCCTAAAAAATCTTTCTCCTCCTTTTTTTTTTAGAAATTCCTCCCTTTCTATAACAGAACCGCCCCCTTAAAACCCGAATCCCCTACCATCCTCATAGCCAGAGAGAAATCACTCCTTTTCCCTCCTTTCCTTTTAGAATGAGAGACCTTCCCTTATTTAAAAAGAGATTAACTTATTAAAATCGTGTTTCCAAGGGAGAAAATTGCCGAGATTTAGAAGCTTCTATACTGCGAACAAGAAAGAAGATTGATTTAAGATTCGAGAGCCGAAGATAGAATGCCATAGCTTGCTTTATTCCAAGCTTCTCTCTTGCCTTTTTTTTAAAGGACGGAAAATTGGTATGCCTGGAAAAAAAATCGAATTCTTCTCTTGGGCTCCACCTAGTTTCCATAAAAGTCAATTTTCTAAAAAAACAAAAAAAAAAAAAAAAAACCTTGCTGCCACCTTTCAATGCATGTACATATGCCTTATTATCATCTTTTTGAATGAGAAACAATATTATACGAGGTCTTATAAGTTGCATGGGGGTTGTCCTTGTAATATCTTTTGCATCCATGTACGCATGCCTATGACTCAACAGATGGTGTTGTCATGCATGGGTATATTTTTTTTACAATATAGAGCATGAAATGATCCAATCCGTCCACTTGATAAGCTGCAAAATAAATGGGCCGTGCCCCTTAGTTCAATTCCGCAAGATGATCCGAACCTCCCGTTGATGGTCCATATTGCCCCAACAATGGCGATCCCCTTGATGGATCCAAACCGTTCAATTGATGGGCTACGGCGTAAATATGTTGCACCCGTGAAATTATCTCCTTAAGATGATCCGAATCACTTAATTGGATGGGCCACAATGAGAACGGGCTGGGCTCACAAACCATTTTCATGGGAAGATCTAAACCGTACCATTGATGGGTGAAATTGGATACTAAAATGCGGCCGAATCCTTCTTAGATTTTCATTTAGAACTCTATACGATCCGAACCGCTCAAACAATGGGCCACAAGGTAAATTAGATTGCGTCCCTTTGAACTATTCCCAAAGACTGATCCGAACCGTTCCCTATGGTAGGCCATGGCATGGGCAACCTGTATCCTCCAAATATCACCCGCATGGGATAATCCAAACCAATAATTCATAAAGTTATGCCTCAAAATTATTTCCGAGAATTATCCGAATAATTCAACTTGATGGTCGCAACCAAATTGGTTGTTAAAACGACATCTCTGAGATCATGACAGCTCCCTTGATGGGCATCTTTATGCATTAGATCGAAGTAGGCTCAATACTCATTTTTCATTAAAACCACATGCGGGCCCTCTGATTAGTCTAAATTTAAGCAAATGTTCAATGCGGGCCCACCCCAAACCGGTCCAAATTTCAATAAATGCTCAATGCGGGCCCACCGAATGGGTCCAAATTCTCTTTTGCTCGGATTCTCGTGAATAACCCTTCTCAACACTTAGCGAAAAGAAAAATGCAGAACATTACGGAGAAGATCAGAAAGATTGAGAAAGCATAAGGGACGGACACGGGAATGGGAAGCACTGAAAAAAAGACTGATAACACGAACACTAACTTCTTTGTTGATTACATCAGAGCAAAATGGGGGTGTCTACAGATGCCCCTCTTTGGTAGAGATGTCGTAGTCATCGAATACCAAAGTAAAAAATGACAGAACCATTTTGCGCAGCTTTAATCAACAAAGGACTCTACACAAAACGGAACCTAGACGCAAACATTTACTACCTAATGCAAGACCCTAAACGAAGTCCTAGAATTGGAATGCAATAAAAAATCCCGCTGCGCTGCCGCTCACAAACGGGCAACGAGAGAATGAGATATCATTTTCGAATGGATATTCGGAGGGAAAATGAGACATCATATTTATATGATGCTTCAAGAAGAATACAAGACTATAGTTGTATGGACTCGAAGAGAATGAAATACCATATTTATACGGATTCCAAGGAAATGAGATATCACATTTGTGTGCTGCTCAAAGAGAATAAGAGACCATAGTTGTATGGACTCGAAGAGAATGAAATACCCTATTTGTACGGATTCCAAGGAAATGAGACATCATAGTTGTATGATGTTCAAAGGGGATAAAAGACCATAGTTGTATGGACTCGAAGAGAATGAAATACCGTATTTGTACGGATTCCAAGGAAATGAGACATCATAGTTGTATGATGTTCAAAGGGGATAAGAGACCATAGTTGTATGGACTCAAAGAGAATGAAATACCGTATTTGTACGGATTCCAAGGAAATGAGACATTATAGTTGTATGATGTTCAAAGGGGATAAGAGACCATAGTTGTATGGACTCGAAGAGAATGAAATACCGTATTTGTATGGATTCCAAGGAAATGAGACATCATAGTTGTATGATGTTCAAAGGGGATAAGAGACCATAGTTGTATGGACTCGAAGAGAATGAAATACCGTATTTGTACGGATTCCAAGGAAATGAGACATCATAGTTGTATGATGTTCAAAGGGTATAAGAGACCATAGTTGTATGGACTCGAAGAGAATGAAATACCGTATTTGTACGGATTCCAAGGAAATGAGACATCACAGTTGTATGATGTTCAAAGGGTATAAGAGACCATAGTTGTATGGATTCAAAGAGAATGAAATACCGTATTTGTACGGATTCCAAGGAAATGAGACATCATAGTTGTATGATGTTCAAAAGGGAATAAAAGACCATAGTTGTATGAACTCGAAGAGAATGAAATACCGTATTTGTACGGATTCCAAGGAAATGAGACATCATAGTTGTATGATGTTCAAAAGGGTATAAGAGACCATAGTCGTATGGACTCGGAGAGAATGAAATACCGTATTTGTACGGATTCCAAGGAAATAAGACATCACATTTGTATGATGCTCGAAGAAAAAATATTATTTTCAAATGGATTCAGAGAGATATGATAATTTGAGCTTTGAAAGAAATTGAAATTTCCAATTAACAACTTTAGAAGCAAATGATTTAACAACACCATGCAGCAAAGGACTTTCATGGCTTAAATATGAGATGCCACTTCATTAGCAACCTGCCCCAGTTTGAGGCATTCTAACCTCCTTCTATTCATTGACCAGAGATCATCTTTTCAAAGATTTTTCGCCATTCGTGACATTCTCACCTTTTTCAAGTTTCTCAGAACCTGTTAATGAACCTGCCTTCAGAGTGATTGCACCCTACAACAATTCTAAAAATAGAGTTCGTAAAATATTTTTTTTCTGAAAAATAGAATCACAGACACTTGTAAGAAAAGGACAAAACAAGAGAGATTACTCCAGTAATCTCGTGATGCTTCTGACTTATCAGTATTTTCTTTTGGGTTAGACTAGCCTCTTTTAAAGAACGTTTCTCCATTGATAAACATCTTCACTTATTTTTAATACAGTGATACTTCATATATCTTTCTATCAACTTTCGGATTGCTTTGGAATTAATGTCCATAGTTTCAGGAATTGTTGTTATTAGCTTTGCCTGACCTACTGTGATTTCAGAGATTGTTGTAATTCTTCTGGCGTGAACCCCATCTTACCACGACCAAGTCTTCCTTTCTGGATTTTCAACTTGGCGGACCGCTCGGCCTTAACTTTTGCCTGAATCGCCTTTTCAGGTTTTCGACTCAGCAGGCCACCCCCTTAACTTTTGCCTAAGCCGCCCTTTCAGGTTTTCAACTTAGTAGGAGAATGATCCTAAATTTTGCCTAGATCGCCTTTTCAGGTTTTCAATCTAGCGGATCTTCAAGCTCCATTTCTTTTTTTTTCTTTTTCTTTATTTTTTTATTTTCTTTTTCTTTTTACCTGAACACCAAAAGGACTTTATAGGTGGGGTAGGGCTTTTCAAATAATGACTTAAGGTTTTGCAAGAGTTTCGACCGAACCTGTGAACAGGTTGCCTACGTATCCCAGTGTAGGAATCAGGTCATGCGTAGTTCAGGGCGAATGCCCCAAATTCGAAGGTATTTTAATTTTTCTTTTCTTTTTGCATGGATTTTTTTTCTCTTTTTTTTTCTTTTCAACTTCTGTTTGGAATAATTGATTTTCTTCTTTTGGAACAACCGAACTCGGTTTGACCGAGCTGCCTACGTACCCCAGTGTAGGGATCAGGTCATGCGTAGTTCAGGGCGAATGCCCCTAGTATATTGGGTTTTGAAGGAAAATTTTATTTAGGCTCAAAAGGGTTTGCAAAAGGTTATATATATCTTTCTTTTTTTTTTTAATCTTAGGTTATGAATTTGGAATTTATTCGGCCAAAAGACGGCCTTCTAATGTTCAAGCATAGAACCTCTTGAGTTGATCAAGATTTGTTGGTTCCGGTAATATTTCTCCATTTAAATTACGGAGCTTGACGGCTTTTCCGGGTAAGATTTGGTCCACACTATAGGGTCCTGACCAATTTGGCTTGAACTTGCCCCTTAGGTCAAACACTGGTGCTCTGGTGCTCGGTTCTCTTTAAGAACAAGATTGCCTTCTTCTAAATCTCTGACCTTAACCTTTTTATTAAAAGCCCGAGCTATTCTACGCTGGTAACCTTGCACATGGTAAAGCGCCTTTAACCTTTTCTCATCTAGCATGTTCAGCTCTTTATATCTGGCATCTGCCCATTCATTTTCTGGCAACTTGACCTCAGTCAATACTCGGAGCGAAGGTACACGGATCTCAACAGGTAGCACTGCTTCCATCCCGTAAACAAGAGAGTAAGGGGTTGCCCCAGTTGAAGCTCTAATTGATGTTCTGTAAGCCCACAAGGCGTACGGCAACTTATTCGACCAATCCTTATAAGTTTCTGACATTTTACTTATGATAGTCTTGACATTCTTGTTTGCAGCTTCTACCGCTCCATTTGTCTGCGGCCGATAAGGTGAGGATTTATGATGCTTAATCTTGAACTCTTCGCAAAGAGTGATTACTTCTTTCTTGAAATGAGATCCGTTATCTGAGATAAGCTCGTGGGGGATTCCATATCTGCATATGATGTTGGTACGTATGAATTTAGCAACTGATGCGGATGTAAGCTTTGCGTAAGAAGCGGCCTCGACCCACTTGGTGAAGTAGTCAATTGCAACGAGTATGTACTCGTGACCATTGGACGACTTGGGAGAAATCTTGCCAATTATGTCAATTCCCCATACCGAAAACGGCCAAGAAGAGGTAAGAGAATGCAATTCGGTGGGTGGTACATGGATGAGATTCGCATGTATCTGACATTTATAGCATTTCTTCACGAATGTGTGACAATCTGCTTCCAATGTTGGCCAATAGTACCCCAGACGTAGGATTTTCTTTGCCAGCATCCTTCCATTCATATGAGGCCCACACACCCCTTCATGAATATCTGCGAGAATTTCTTCTGCCTGATCTTCATTGACACATAAAAGTTGAATTCCATCGAAAGATCGCCGATACAACTCTCCTCCACAAATGACAAAATTAGCTGCCAATTTCTACAGAGTCCTAATTTCTTTATTCGACGCCTCATTGGGATGTCCCTGGCCCGAGATGTAGTTCTTTATATGCGTGTACCATGGTTTACCATCGGGGCATCTTGCAGCTATCTCTATAGCATCAACATATGCGGGAGCCCATTGCTCTTGAACCGTGATGGGCCTCATCTTCATATTGTGAGGTATGTCAATCATAGAAGCTAATGTTGCTAAGGCATCGGCGAATCTATTCTTCAACCTTGGCAGATAACTGAAAGTGATGCACTGGAATTGTTTAGCAAGAGCATCCAAGTACTCATGATATGGCAATAGCTTTTCTTCTTTGGTTCTCCACTCTCCTTGAGTTTGGCAAATGATTAGCTTCGAATCTCCATATACGTCAAGATTCTCTATGCCTAAGGCCAATGCAGCCTCAAGCCCAACAATGCATGCTTCATATTCTGCCATATTGTTGGTGCAATTGAATTGTAACTTAACGGCAAGGGGAACATGCTCATTTCGAGGTGACACCAGCAATGCCCCTACTCCTTGCCCTGTTTGATTTGCTGCTCCATCAAAATAGAGGGTCCAACCAGTTTCTGGATATTCATCTTCTATCATCATGATCTCTTCATCTGGGAACATTGGTTTGAAAGGCTGATTTTCTTCTCGGGGTGCTTCTGCCAATTGCTCAGCAATGACTCGGCCTTTTATTGATTTTTGGGTTACATGGGTGATGTCAAACTCAGACAACAACAATAACCATTTGGCGGTCCTGCCTGTCAAGGCTGGTTTTTCAAAGAGATATTTCAGAGGATCCATCCTTGACAGGAGCAAGACCTTATGTGATAAAAGGTAATGCCCGAGTCGCTGAGTAGCCCAAACCAGAGCTAAGCAGGTTTTTTCTAGGACAGTGTACTTCTGTTCATACTCGAACATTTTCTTACTGAGATAATACATAGCCTTTTCATGCTTGGTTTCTGGATCTTGCTGTGCTAACATACAACCCATTGTGGTTTCTGTTACTGACAAGTAAAGCAGCAAAGGATGCCCCGGTATCACTGGTGCTACTATCGGTGGTTCAGCCAAACTTTGTTTTATCTTCTCAAAGGCCTGTTGACATTCCTTCGTCCATTCTTTAGAAGAGTTTTTCTTTAAGAGCTTAAAGATAGGTTCACAAGTTGATGTCAGATGAGCGATGAATCGCCTTAGGAACTGTATCCTTCCTAGGAATCCTCGAATTTCCTTCTCGGTTTTAGGCGGCGGCATCTCCTGGATAGCCTTAATTTTCTAAGGATCTACCTCTATGCCCCTTTGACTCACCATAAATCCAAGCAACTTACCGGAGGTAACCCCGAACACACACTTGCTAGGATTCAGGCGAAGCTGGTATTTGAGAATTCTTTCAAAGAACTTCTTAAGGTTTGGGATATGATCTCTCATTTCCTTGGCCTTTACAATCATATCATCGACATAAACTTCGACTTCTCTATGTATCATGTCATGGAGTAAGGCCGTAGCTGCTCTTTGGTACAACGCACCAGCATTCTTAAGACCAAACGACATTACTCGATAGCAATATGTCCCCCATTGTGTAATGAACGAGGTCTTAGCCATGTCCTCGGGTGCCATCTTAATTTGATTGTAGCCCGAGAAACCATCCATGAACGATAGTAATTCATGCCCGGCCGTATTGTCTACCAGGATATCGATATGTGGTAAAGGAAAATCATCTTTTGGACTTGCCTTGTTCAAATCCCTGAAATCTACACACATTCTCACCTTTCCATCTTTCTTCGGTACAGGTACTATATTTGCGAGCCATTCTGGATATTCCACCACTTGAAGAAATTCAGCATTCAACTGCTTAGTAACCTCTTCTTCTACTTTCAAGACCCACTCGGGCTTCATTCTCCTTAGCTTCTGCTTTTTAGGTTTAATTTCTGGCAACAAAGGTAGCTTGTGCTGAACAATGTCTTCACTCAGCCCGGGCATATCTTTGTAGGACCAGGCACAAACTTCTTTATATTCCTTAAGTAGGTTTATTAATTCATCGCGCTCTTCAGAGGATAGAGTATTTCCAATTCATATTTCCTGTATTAAATCTTCTGATCCGATGTTTATAACTTCGATTTCATCTTTAAGAGGCTGGGCTCGGCGCTCCTCCTCTTGTTTGAGCATATGCTGCAATTCAAGCGGAGTTTCATCGATCCCTTCTTCCTCGTCTGAGGAGGGAGTGTTATCATTATTATTAAAGTCAGAAGCAAACACAGAGACATACTGAGAATCAGATTTCATTGAATTGAAAGAAATTACATCATTATTATCGGACTCATCTTGAACAGGCTCAGGATTCACATAGTAAATAAACTCAGAAAATGACTCGCCTGGACTAGGCACTGACACTGATTCAATCGACTTGACTAGACTTGACTTAGCAATAAAATAAGATGGAAAAACATCAGAACTCCAGTTTGAAAGATTTTCTGTTGCAGGTGCAATCTGACTCTGAGGTTCAGTAAAGGTATCATTACTCTGAATAACTGCCACCAGCACATCTTCACAATCTGTCTCTTCTTGTTCTTCAGAATAGTAATCAACATCTGGCACATTTTCTTCAAACAAAGATCCCAGCACATCTGGCTCAAGGTAGACTAACCAGTCCTCAACAGCTTTCTCAACATAATATATCGGCGGTTCTGTTTCTGGGAGAGCAAGGCCACTGAATATTTCAAAACCGGGTATCATGATCCCTGTCACTGAGTCATACCATGGTTCAGAAAACCCATAGTATGTAGAGGTCTCACCTTCTTTGATAAAATGACCATTCATCGATAAGGAATATGGAGCCATTGGGAGTACCCTTCCGGTGCGGCGGACTTCTTCCTTCAATTTCAACAATTCTTCCATGGCTTCCTCCTCCTCAGTAGGTACATATCCAAGACCAAAAATTTCATGGTTTGCTTTGATTGGGCGCCAGTGAGATGCCTTGCTTGGATCACGGCCCAAATTCATACCAGGGAAGTAGCTCATTTTCCTCATCAACTTGGCCACCACAGGACTGATGGCAAAAGGCAAATACAACTCCTCTCGAGAGGCGTCCTCATAAGAAATGGCAGCAACGTCGAATGCAAAACCATTCAAGTTGTAGTCATCTGCTTTTGCAACTGGAAGGATCAAGGTTTCTCCTGTTATCTGCCCTATTTCTGGCTCTTCGTCACCTCTGACAGTGAACAACTTCCCATCTTTGATGAACTTCAGTTTTTGGTGAAGGGTTGAAGCAACAGCACCTTCCTTATGCAACCAGGGACGTCCTAGAAGCATATTGAACGAGGCTTTGATATCAATAACTTGAAACTCAACCTCAAATTCTTGACCGCCTATAACGATCTTGGTGGTGAGGACTCCGACCACATTTCTACGGGTGTTGTCATATGCGAGGATACCAAGGGTTGATTCGGCAAAATCAGTGGGACCGAAACCCAAGGTAATGGCAGTTCTCAATGGACACACATTCAAGGCGGATCTGTTATCTACCAACACAGATGGTACTTTCTTGCCTCCACAGACAATAGTGACATGAAGAGCTCTAGCATGATTCCGACCTTGAGGAGGCAGCTCCTGATCTGAGAAACTAATGGCCCTGGTGGCCTGGGTTAGAGCAACAACTTCAGCCAGTTGCTCCGGAGATATCTCTGAGGATACCTGTGTGGTATTCAACTCTTTCAACACAGCCTCTCTGTGTTTCTTTGATGCTATCAATAATCCCCATACAGATATAACAGCCTGAGTTTTCTTCAACTGCTGCACAACTTCATCATCTGGATCTTTCACATATTGCGGCTCCTCTCCTCGAGCCAATGCCCCTGGATTTTCGACTCTCAATTCAGCAGGTTTGAAAATTCTTCCGCCCCTTGTCACATGTTTGACTTCATCCAATTCAAGCTCATCATAAGTGATAATTTGAGGGACTTGTGGCTCATAGGTGATTACCAAGGGAGGTACTGACTCTCTTGGGTATGATTCATCACAGAAGATGATTTGGGGTTCAGAAACGGGTTCTAAAGCACATATGAGAGTGAGAGGGTCAAACTCAGGATCTCCTATGATTATGGCATTAACGGCAGCAGGAGGATTTGCATGACCAGGTAGCGGGTTTTGGGTGACATTGGGTCTTGGCTGGAAGGCAATGACTTTCTCATCAATGAGTTTCTGGATTCTATATTTCAAGGCAATGCAGTTGTCAGTAAGATGACCAGGACCTCTGTGGTACTCACAGTGTAGGTCAGCTCGCCAATTTGCAGGTAGAGGATTGGGTGGAGGCCGGATGGCAGGTAGGGTTATGCGACCTGAAGTTAGACACTGCTTAAGCACCTCCGAAGATGGAATGGGAAGAGGGGTAAATTCTACCTGGGTTTGTTGCCGAGGTGCGGTCGCGGGTTGAGCATAGTCCATTACTAGAGGTTCTTGGGATTTGGAGGACTGAGCATTGGAACGGGAAATGCTATTGACTTGGGCTGGAGGGGACTTTTTGAAATCTCTGGGGTTTGGGTTGCTACGGTTGAATACACCTTGAGCCATAGCCTCCTCTATCTGGGTACCTGCCACTATGAAGTGTTTGAAGTCTGGATAGTATTGCAAAGACATGTGATACTGGAGCTGGGGGGAAATATTTTTCATGATTATCTGGACTTGCTCTTCCTCAGACGGGCGCTCCATCATCTGAGCTGCTATTCTCCTCCATCTTTTCCCAAAAATCAGAAAGGATTCCCTCGAGTCTTGCTTTGTTCTCTCTAAATCCTTTCTGGTGATTTCTGTCCCATCATCATATTTGAACTGCCTGATGAATTGCTCGCCGATATCCTTCCATGTCCTGTAACGAGTCTTGTCCAAGACCATGAACCATCTCCTAGCAATCTTGGTTAGGGAAAATGGGAACAATTGAGCCATTTGCTCAGGAGATAAGCCTTGAGGCTGACACATGATGGTGAACATTTGCAAATGTGTGATTGGACAACCCACACCATCATATTTGTCGAAATCGGGCATTTGAAAATTAGCAGGAAGGCGGATTTCGGGAAATAGAGTAAGATCACTGGGATTGAAACCACCCTGATCTTGAAACTGAATGTCTTGAAATTTCCTGGTAAGAGTCTCTAATTTCTCCATAACAGACTTATCAACCATGGACTGAGAAGGCCTACTGCGGTCCTCACTGTACTGCTCTTTTTCTAAGTCTTCTTCGGCTTTATCAGGGATATTGATGAACACTGGTTGGGCAGGTGCTGCTGAAGTGGCTGCTTGGTGCATAGGCCCTTTATCTTTGGACAACGACGGTCCGAACTTCTCAGAAAGCTGAGCCTTGATAACTTGGTTCTCTTCTTTGAGCTCTTGAAGCTGCCGGAGAATCAAGGTAAGAGTATCGGTAATAGCAGCGGGTGGAAGACCATCTTGGTTGTCTGCCATTGGTGAGGATGAGGACGGGAAAGAAGGAGATGCTGGGGTTCTTAGAGAAGGTGGCGGAGAGACAGATTTCCTCTCTAACCGCGAAGAAACCCGAACCCAAGGACTAGTAGGGTTAGCTATGATGTTTACTTCCTTGTAATATCCAAAAGACATTTTAAAATCAGAAAGAATGATAGACGATGATGCACACAAAGACAAAGATAATGAAAGAGAAGGATGGACTTTATTGATTAATCATTAAAATTTGAGTACATGGTTCAATCTTTCAAAGATAAACTGGTAAGATAAAACATGGAACTAAGCATTCTTTTTAGACTTCTTCTTCGGACGACAATCTTGTTCAGCTGACTCTTTTAAAGGCTTGATGATTTTGACATCCCAAGCAGATGAAACGCCTTTGACAATCTTGGGCTTGAGATCCTCAGGCGGATAGAAATGACGAAGGGGAGGCACAATGGATTGCTCCCTTCCATACTGACGCAGAATTCTGGCAGGAACATAAAAGGAAGTCTTTTTGAGACCAAGAAGGCGAACGTAATTAGCTTCTCCAATGTTGAAGACAGCTTCTTGGATTCCAGGAATTTGCCAATAAATTTGATCTTGTTGGCGAGAATTTAACCATTCAACCCAATCGCTTTTATGATCGAAAGAAACATCATGACGCCATTCACTGAAGGTATATAACGTATGATCAAAATGGACAGGAGCTGCGATTTTTAGCTTGTGGCGTAACCACACTTGAAGTAATGCAGGACATCCTGAGAAAGAACCAATGAAAGAGCGAACATAAGAACCTGGATCAGAGCTGGCACGAAGACGAGCCATATCATCCAATCCATTGAAGGTTTCTGCAAGCATAGTAGGAATTGGATTGGCACCATGATCCATTTGATCAACGAGATCCAAAAGAACAGCTGACGCAAAGCGAGAAGGCTGGACAGTGAGGAACCTAGCAAATGAGCAGAATCTCAAAGCATGATGACGGGCCTTTTGAATATCAACAGCACCAATGTGTCCAACAGGAGGGTAAATGTCAATCAGTTGTTGCATGGACACTTCTTGGCCTTTCATGAAAGAGTTCATGGATTCATCTGGATTATTCATCAAGCGAAGGAACAAAGGACGATAATCTGGAACACAGGATGGCTTCACTAGGGGGCCATCCACAGGATATTCCAATAAGGCACACCATTCTTCAAAGGTGGGACACATTTCTTGGTTGCCAAAACGGAAGATATGATGATCGGGATCCCAACACTCTGATGCGGCATAGAGTAATCCCCAATCGAGCTTGATGGTTGCCATGTAGCCGAAGAGATTCTTCTCTTGCTCACTTATGACATAGATGTGAGATTCTCTTAATGTACCACGGATCCAATCAAGAATTGTACGAGTAGACATGGTGCCTGTAAGCCAAGAGAAGGGATACAAGAATGATCAAGATTACTTGAACACAAGATTGGGATAAGTTCCTGCCAGTAAAAGAAAGTATGGATACATGATCGAATCACATGATAGAAGATTGAAAATCGTACGATCAAGAGATGGGATGAGATAGCATAGGATTGCTTTCAACGGATAGATCATGAATGACTAATCCTATGAGATCTTTGGAAATGATGGGATTTATATCTTAACCCCAAAGGGAAAGTTTTTAATCTTCGCACATTTTAACAGTGTTACCTGAAGGCATCAACCCTAATCCTAATCTAGCAGAGTGGAGAGAGGATCTCGACTCATGACTTTGTTTGTGTACCTAGGACCGATCGTAGCCATTGGAAGATGGACTACGGCCTAATCTAGACACAAATGGGTAGGATGTCCTAAGCTAGGCTCACACACGTGATGTACATGTATTCGTATACTACATGCATGTGTGGGTTAATCTAGGGGTAAGGCCAAGAGTTCCCTTAGCGCGAATCCATGTTCGATATACTGTACCAGTGTCCGGCGTATCAGTACTTGAACAAGAGATCCGTTTACGTACCATAAAGGTACTAGGCTAAGGGTGGAATGCTTCTCTAGCACAGAGGCACCAAGTGATGAAATTCCAGTCAACCATGCTAGATAACACTCCGGGTTCCTAAAATAGAACGTGTGCATGTGAGATGCAGGGTTTAGATGCAAGTGATGTAAGTGTGTGCAATAAGTTCGCGCAATCTATGATGCCTTCAGGTTTTGTTAGATTAAGTTCAAGTAAAATGTGATGAGAAGATAAAACAAGATAAACTAATCTAACAAGTATAGAGTTTTTATGAGCCAGTTAAATTAAATCCAAATGAGTTATCTTTTGAAATTTTAATGAAGTTAGGTGGTCCCCAGCAGAGTCGCCAAACTGTGGGACCCGATCCCGCCAGAGGGGTGGGGCGCGAGCCGCCACGCTCTCTCCTGGTCTCTCATACCCACGCGATTGGCGTGTGCATTTTTAGTATTGATTTTAATTCGTCTTTTATGTGAACTTGGGATCACTAAGGCAATCTGAATTCCACACAAAAGAGACTGACAGAGTCGCCACCTAGATGTGGGATCTAGGGCCCATGATTAACCAGAAATCTAGACTCGCTACCTGGTTGCGAGAATGGAAGGTATGGGGAGTTATCCACCACATGCACCATTCCTGCCCGATAATCGGTCTTCGATTCCAAAAGCTAACTCTTTTAAATTTATTTTAAATGGCTCATTCAACTCTCTGTTAATGTGCTAACTACGGGACATGCATCCTATGATCTAATTTCAATGTGAATCCTAAATGTGTATCTTGATTTCTTTATTTGTCTGGATTCAATCTAAGTGACAGTTCTCCTAAAATTCTAATTTCATGGAAAATCCTAAGTGATTTGATTAAGCATTTACAAGAAAATTAATATATAAAACACCACAATTTGTTGTGGTGCCGACTCGCGGTTGGTATGCCATCAGACATCCAAGCTGCCTACGTACCCAAGCCTCACTGGGATCAGAGTCGACGTAGTTCGGTGCACCTAAGCTAAGCTACTCATGCCTAACTCATCTAAGACACCGACCTAGACTGATTTGACTGTTTCAACAGTTTTAAGAGGAGTTATTTAATTCAAGTTGATGATTTTATTATCCTAGGATTTCATCTAAGATGCTATATGATTCTTATCTAAATGCAAGTTGTTCTTTAGACTAATGCAGGTTAGCCTACAGCCTAATTCACTAGGCTTGTCCTAGGGAAAGATTGGGCGACTAGTGTAACTAGACCTATGGTACGGTTGCTATCCATAGCAAGCGTCCGTGATGAGGCTAAACTCCTAACTCTAGGACTCTCTAAAACCTAAGACTCCCTAAAACCTAGGACATGACCTGACACCAGTGTTCCTAAATTGGGCTCTAATGGTTCTTATGACGGAAACCGTGATCCAACGGTTCCGAAAGACACGAAGCAAATCGATTCAAGTTCTTGAGGTTAATTAATTTCAGATTTCAAGGATTTTCAGTTTCTGGACATTGAAGGATTACCAATGGTTCTAGGGTTCACCAATTTCGGCCCAGAATAGCATCCAAGGAAGGGAATCGTGCGCTCTTTCCTTGCGCAATTTAATACTTAGGTTATAGCATCTTATTGCCTGGCATATCTCAGGATTTCTGTGGACAGTAACCTCGGAGCCAACAACATGCTATAGCTTAAGTATTAAAATTGTCAAAGATCGGTTGCAATTGGGATACGATTATGGATGCACTGGCCATTTTTCCATGTAAATCTAAAGATCCTAAGATTTCTGTTTCAATGGATTAAGGAGCTAATATGTGACAGAGATTTAAGGTTCTTTAGAGATTTTTAGATGAATTTCAATTAATTTCAATATTTTAATGGCTTTATCAATTTTAAACCATATGAGTGATTTTACAAGTGAAACCGTTGTAAACGAATTCGAAATGAGTTGAAACTTCTACAGCAGCAAGATATGATGATATGTAGCTTACTGGCAGATTTTTACATTAAGATCATATTTAATTTTGATTTAACAATTAATTGACCAGATTGCAAAAATAACACAGAAACTACTAGAAATAGAAATCTAAATTCAATGAAATTTCTACAAAAATAAGATATGAGTAAATATAGCATGAAGTGAGGTTTCCATGAATTTTAGAAACTATTTACTATCAATTTCGGATTTTTCAATTTTCAGCCTAGATTATGAATTAACACTACATCCCATATGAAACAAGATCCAAAGCACTTGAAACGTTTACAGAAACAAGAAATATGGAATATAGGACTACTGTAAAAATTTTGAGAATTTTATCTGTGATCTGATATCAGTAAAAACTCTCCCAAAATCTGATAATTTTCAAAGAAAGCATAAAATAATATACGAAACCAATTCCAAAAATTCTCAAAACTTCATGGTAGAATGTATCAGAATTATATTATTTTCCTACGAAATTTCATTAATTTTGGAATTCGTTTAATATATATTTTATTTTTCTTCGTCGAAAAGATATTTTTGAAGAGTTTCCTATTTTTAAAACACGATTTTCGAGAAAATTACGATTCCAGAAAATGTCCTCCAACCTTGTTCTGATGTGATGAACACAAGAAAAATTTAAAATTCCAAAAAATAGATCATCCTGAGATGCCTATTTTTTCGAATTTCATAATTACTCAGCCAATATTTTAAATAAAATACCTCTCTTCACTCAAATTCTAAAAAACCATTGATCCAATGTCCGATCCGATCCGATAGTTATTTTACTTTATTTAAGTAGAACATCGTATTAAATTTTGGGACGAAACGGATTTGAAACACTCATGCAGATCATGATTTTGAGCATACACATTTAATATTACATTAAATTCATTTAAATGCTTAAAAATCATGCAAAAATCCGAAAATATACCAAATCATCCGAGAAAAATCTGACAATAGTGTACTAACCTATGATCGAGTTCCTCGTGGCATCCAAATGCCGAAAACTCTGAAAATCACGCCGACGGACAATCCGCTCGTTTTCTTTCTCTCTTTTTTCTTTTTTTTTCTTTGCTTTTCCCGCTGTGGATGGGGGGTGGCTGGAGAGAGAGATGGAGAGGAGGAGATTGAGAGAGAGAGAGAGAGAGAGAGTGAGCAGATAGGCCGAGAGAGTGAGAGAGAGACCGAGAAAGAGTGAGAGAAAGGCCGAGAGAGAATGAGAGAGAGACAGAGAGTTGAGAGGAAACGTAAAAAAACCAGAGAGGGATACAGAGAGAGTGTGAGAGTGAGAGAGTGAGACAAAGAGGAATACAGAGAGGGATATAGAGAGAAGCCGAAAGAGAGGTGGAGTGAAGGACAGAGAGAGTGAGATTAAGAGCGAGGGAAAAACAGAGAGAGAAGCTAAGGGAGAGTGAGGAAGAGAGAGAGAAGGATTAAGAGAATGGCAGAGAGGGATGTAGAGATAGTGGGAGAGTAAGAGGGGTAGAGAGAACGAGACCGAGAGGGGTAGGGAGAGAGTGAGAGAACGAGAGGAAAACAAAGTATACAATACTCTGTTTTCACATTTTTTTAATTTTTTTTTTTAAAAACAAGAAAAAAAAACGAGAAACAGAGCTTGAGGAAGATGGAGAGATGAATAATGAAAGAGAGAAAGAGAGAGAGAGAGAGAGAGAGAGAGAGAGAGAGAGAGAGAGAGAGAGAGAAGGGAGAGAACGAAAAAACAGAGTATTGCGATACTCTGTTTTTTCACGCTATTTAGTTTTTTTTTTTTTATATGAGTGCTGTTGATGAAGGGATGGGAGATGAGAGATAGGTGGGCGACAGAGGGAGATTAGTGAGTGAAAGAGACGAACGAAAAAACAGAGGGAGGTCGGGAGATGGAGGAAACAGAGGGTGGTCTTGTGGGGAAAGCCAAGAAAGAAAAAAAAAAAAAACGAGGGAGAGGGTGCTATGACAAGGCTGCTGTTTTGGGTGGGTGTAGAGGTTGAGGAAGATATGAGGGTGGTGAGAGGTTGAGGTGTAGATGGGAGACAGAGGAGAGGAGAAGAACCCGAGCAAGCTGCTGTTCCTCCAAAAAACCGCCCAACAGAGCCTCCCTTTTTTTTTTTTTTCTTTTTTTTGTTCGTTTTCCTCCTAAAAAATCTTTCTCCTCCTTTTTTTTTTAGAACTTCCTCCCTTTCAATAACAGAGCCACCCCCTTAAAACCCGAATCCCCTACCATCCTCATAGCCAGAGAGAAATCACTCCTTTTCCCTTCTTTCCTTTTAGAATGAGAGACCTTCCCTTATTTAAAAAGAGATTAACTTATTAAAATCATGTTTCCAAGGGAGAAAATTGCCGAGATTTAGAAGCTTCTGTACTGGGAACAAGAAAGAAGATTGATTTAAGATTCGAGAGCCGAAGATAGAATGCCATAGCTTGCTTTATTCCAAGCTTCTCTCTTGCCTTTTTTTTTTAAGGACGGAAAATTGGTATGCCTGGAAAAAAAATCGAATTCTTCTCTTGGGCTCCACTTAGTTTCCATAAAAGTCAATTTTCTAATAAAAAAAAAAAAAAAAAAAAACGTTGCTGCCACCTTTCAATGCATGTACATATGCCTTTTTATCATCTTTTTGAATGAGAAACATTATTATACGAGTTCTTATAAGTTGCATGGGGGTTGTCCTTGTAATATCTTTTGCATCCATGTACGCATGCCTATGACTCAACAGATGGTGTTTTCATGCATGGGTATATTTTTTTTACAATATAGAGCATGAAATGATCCAGTCCGTCCACTTGATAAGCTGCAAAATAAATGGGCCGTGCCCCTTAGTTCAATTCCGCAAGATGATCCGAACCTCCCGTTGATGGTCCATATTGCCCCAACAATGGCGATCCCCTTGATGGATCCAAACCGTTCAATTGATGGGCTACGGCGTAAATATGTTGCACCCGTGAAATTATCTCCTTAAGATGATCCGAATCACTTAATTGGATGGGCTACAATAAGAACGGACTGGGCTCACAAACCATTTTCATGGGAAGATCTAAACCGTACCATTGATGGGTGAAATTGGATAAGCTAAAATGCGGCCGAATCCTTCTTAGAATTTCATTTATAACTCTATACGATCCGAACCGCTCAAACAATGGGCCACAAGGTAAATTAGATTGTGTCCCTTTGAACTATTCCCAAAGACTGATCCGAACCATTCCCTATGGCAGGCCATGGCATGGGCAACCTGTATCCTCCAAATATCACCCGCATGGGATAATCCAAACCAATAATTCATAAAGTTATGCCTCAAAATTATTTCCGAGAATGATCCTAATAATTCAACTTGATGGTCGCAACAAAATTGGTTGTTAAAACGACATCTCTGAGATCATGACAACTCCCTTGATGGGCATCTTTATGCATTAGATCGAAGTAGGCTCAATACTCATTTTTCATTAAAACCACATGCGGGCCCTCTGATTGGTCTAAATTTAAGCAAATGTTCAATGCGGGCCCACCCCAAACCGGTCCAAATTTCAATAAATGCTCAATGCGGGCCCACCGAATGGGTCCAAATTCTCTTTTGCTCGGATTCTTGTGAATAACCCTTCTCAACACTTAGCGAAAAGAAAAATGCAGAACATTACGGAGAAGATCAGAAAGATTGAGAAAGCATAAGGGACGGACACGGGAATGGGAAGCACTGAAAAAAAGACTGATAACACTAACACTAACTTCTTTGTTGATTACATCAGAGCAAAATGGGGGTGTCTACAGGCTCAACCATAGGTCTTTTCCCTTCTTTGATATCAGATAAAGTCTTGGCCCTCAGGCCTTTTGCTAAAGCATCTTCAGTCTGGGTTCCCGTCTTTATCAGATGGTCAAAACTTGGGTAGCGCTGAGGTGCCATAAAATGAAAATATTCGGAGGATAGGCTCTTTACTACCAGCTTGATTTGATCTGCCTCTGAGAGTGCTTGACTCAATTGTGCTAACTGTCTTTTCCATCGTCTGATAAAAGAGGTAAAGGTCTCATGCGGCCCTTGTTTCAACTGCTTCAAATCCCTCTTCGTAACCTCTATTCCGTCCTCCATCGAAAATTGTTCGACAAGTTTGTTTGATATGGCCTCCATAGTTCTGACTTCTTCGGGCTTCAAGCGCAAGAACCACTGTTTTGCGATTCCCACAAGGGACACAGGGAATAGTTGTGCCATCTGCTCGGGGTTGAGTCCATGTTGTTGGGAAAGCTTTATGAACCATCCTACATGACCCCGAGGACACCCAGTCCCATCATATTTATCATAGTCAGGGGTTTTGAATTTGGGTGGCAGAATAGCCTCAGGAGATATCATAAACTCAGAAATGTCGAACTTCTTTGGCCCCTGAAATTTCATATTCTCTACATCTTGAGCCAACTTTCTGAACTTGTTGTACATCTCCTTCTCTAACTTGTCATCCATCCCTTTCTCTTTACTGACCATAGGTACACAATATTCTTCTGCATATCGCCCATCCTCTAAATTGATTTCCAATGGTGAAACGGTTGGTCTGTTTGAATCTGGAGACGTAACTTGAGGAAATTGGGGGATTGGCTCTTTAGAATTGGGGGCCTTGTCAGTACTTTGAACTTTTAAGTGGGTCATCTCTTCCTTCATGCTCGCCATGTCGTGAGTAAGATTTTTCAGCATCTCCTAAATGGCTATCATAGGATCAACTGGGTCAGCCATTGGATGAACCTCTGGTAATTCAAATAGTTAAGACAAAGAGAGTAAAGGTATTCTCGATGAAGTGGGAGAATCAAATGAGTCTAGATACCGAAGATAGTCTAGACCAAGCAGGTTTGGCTAGGATTGTATTTTTAGGAACAGTGATTTGCACTCTTTAGAATCCTGAAATGGAGGTTAAAACACTAGGTTAAATGGATGATAACGGGGATAAAATATCTTGTACAAATAGAGACAAAAACAATCATGAACATGTTTGAATTAAAAACACGTAGGTCAATCTATGAAGGTCAAAAGAAAGGTAGGCACTGATAACATGACCTAGACCAACAAGATCTCAAGGAATCCTCAATTTATCTCTTTAAGTCTTTTTGAGATATGGCTGCTCTCCTTTGAGGTATGAAAAAGTTAGGAATGATAAACACCCCTAATCTAAATGAGTTTGGACCTCAGCAACAATCCTGCACTCGTGACAGATAGGCAAGATTTATCTAATCCATCAATGATTATGATATAAGAAGGGTAAATCCATGATGGAAAATATGAATCAGTTATATGTACAAAAGATCAAAAAATAGATTATGACCAAAGTCAAGAATCTGATGATAATCCACAAATGGATAAATAGGAATAAACAAAAGGATCACGATACAACAAATTCATGGTTTATCCCTGACTTTAAAGAATAGCAGTCATGCTCAAAATGTTCCAAGTAAAATCCGGCAACATAAGAGCTATACAAGAAGGTCGAAGTAAGATAAGCTCATGGTTTAACTAACTTTAAAGGATAGCGGTCATGCTCAAAATATTCTGCGAAAAATTTGGCAGCATAACCACTAGACAAGAAAGTCAAGGTAAGGTAAACTCATGGTTTAACTAACTCTAAAGGATAGCGGTCATGCTCAAAATATTCTGCGAAAAATTCGGCAGTATAACGACTAGACAAGAAAGTCAAGGTAAGGTAAACTCATGGTTTAACTACCTCTAAAGGATAGCGGTCATGCTCAAAATATTCTGGACAAAATCCGGTAGCATGACGACGCTAGAAGCGATTCCCACAACTCAACCAAAGGTATATGAATAACGGTGGTAAGATAAGCTCGGAATATAGTTCCCCGAGAAAGGTGACCAAATGAAAGATCGACCAAAGGTGGGAACATATATGACAACGGGTCAAATCCTATAATCAACAGATCAAAGAACAAAATATGGCCAAGGTAATGGCGATCAAAAGCCACTGACTAGATCTAGATCTGAATAAAATATGGATATAACTGATTGAAAAGAATAAGGAACTCTAACTAAGAGGAGAACCCTAATATATATAATCAGTATATATAAGTATATATATACATACACATATATCCTAACCAGGGGCACCAGCCCTAATTCTAATCTAGCGGAGTCAAGGAAGTCTCGACTCAAGACAGACTGATGAGTGTGCTACGACCGTGTTGTAGCCATATAAAATGAGCTACCCTAGTCTACAAATGGGACAAAGCTCCTAACTCTAGGCTCCACTTGTGTGAGCAACACATGTTCGACCCTACATGAATGCAATATACTTATATAAACACGAGTACTTCCTAGTTGAGTTTTACTAGGTCAGTAAGTATATACATAATATATAAAACAAAGTAGGGCTCCAGACTCAATCTATCGGGTACTATGCGTATGAACCATACTTAATATGTATAACTCAAGTGCACCGAGTGTTATACATAGTATGCTTCATTGCTCATCGGCTGCTGTAAACACAAGTGCACCGAGTGTTTACAGCTGCAGCGCTGGCGCATAGCTTGGAAATAGATTCAACAGTACCATCAGGGTGTAATGACATCCCAGTCGGGCACGCATTGAATCTATCCCGTGGAGCCAATAATGAAAAACGATAAAAAAAATAATGAAAGAAATAAAAAATATGATAATGCATGATGTGCAGTGTGTGAATCCCTTGTTTTAATTACGCACCTATCTGGTGCCCCTGGATTCTAAGCGAAAAGGTTCCCATTTAAAATGATTTTAACCCAAATTCCTCCAAAGTTAGTAAAAATGGCATTTTAACAGAGTTAGGCAATGTTTCAAGAACTCCCCAGTAGAGTCGCCAGCCTGTGGACCCCGATCCTGAGAGGACGAGTGCGGCAAGGGACGGGAGGTCCCCCCTGCAATCCTTAAAGATCTCCACATGTGAAGGAGAGCTCTACCAAGGAACTCTCAAAATAGGTGCCACTCTCACAGCATAGCATGAGTGGCGATACAAAACGAATGAGATACATCCTGATTAGGAGCCAGGGCTCGAAACCGAGATGTACCTAAAAATAACTCAGAGTCGCCATCCATGGATACGCCATGGAACCAAAAACAAATGCTCTGCTTGCAACAGATAACCAGAGATACAGAAGGTCCGTGCCTGATGACGAATGGGGAAGGTCCGAAGAGCACCCCCAATTCGCCTGAGTGCAAGCACTTGGTCTCTTATGCCATTTTCATTAACTCCAAAGAATTTTGAGCAAAATCATGTGAAATGGGAACAAATATCCCCGAGTGGACGTCTAACTAATCATGCATGACCCGGGGATGAAATAATAAGCATACACAACATAAATGGAAGAAGTGTGTCACCTAAGCATCGCTAGGTTAGGTGTGACATGCCTAATGGGTGTCTAAGTTCTGGTGGGCAAACACATGCATGCTACAGCTAAAGGTATAAGGTCTGCGCATAAAAGTAAGAAAACATAGCAAAACACACAACATAACAAAACAACAAATCCTAAAACTCTAAACGATTTAGCCCGAGTCCTTGGATGGTCTGATGTTCATCCAAAGAAGCCTACGTATCCCCGCCTCCACGAGAATCAAGTCAACGTAGTTCTTCGCACATATTCTAAGCTATGATGCTTAAGACACCTAGACCTCTATCGTAGACTCGACCTAAAAGACCGGACTAGTTATTAAAACTTCTTGTACGATTATTTAAATTCCAGTGGATTGTGGATTTTAGGACACCCTATATGCCCTAACTAAATGCAGGTTAGCCCTAAGCTAATGTAGGTGGTTCCTACAACCTATGTGTAACTAGGCTGTATTTCCTAAGGAAAACAATGGGATCACTAACGCATCTTATTCTAGTCATCAGTCGGGGATGTAGATCGTCAACTGACCGGACGGAGGCGCTCCTATAACTTTAGGACAAACCCCTAACTCTAAAACAAACACAAACAAGCACACAACAAATCAAAGACAAACTCCTAACTCTAAAACTCTCTATCTAGGACAAACTCCTAACTCTAGAGGAAGATCTTGTCGAAAACAAGGTTATGAAATACTTTCACTTTTTAAAAGGTTTGAAAAGGTTTTTATTTACAAAGTTTGGCTGGACTTGGGATACAGATCCCAAGCTGCACTACGTACCTCGCGGAAGAGGATCAAGCCAACGTTGTTCGAAACAAACTTTCCTAATATGCTATAAAACTCAAGACTTTAGATTTTTTTAAAGGTTTTTGATGTTTTCAAATGTTTTTTAAGTGCTTTTTATATTTTTGACGTTTAAAAGTGTGTTAACACCCTTTCGGCTAAAGGGGGTCCGATAGAAGAGCCTCTATACCCACCATATCACGGTAGGGTATTAAAGAGGGAAACGGGATCCCTAAAGCCTTGGGGGAAAGAAGACAAACGAGGGAACTAAAATTCCAATAAAAAAAATAATCTCAAAGAGATGACCACAAGCTGATGAGGCTTAGCTAGTATTCAAAAGTGACGAGTTCTAACCTGCGAGGGAAAACCGTAAATAAACGAGAGATAAAAAACCTCTAACCCAAAGGAAAAACTTCTAAACAAAAGGGACAGACAAGAACCCTATAGGAAGAACTACTGAACAATCAGCCACTAAGGAAGGGTCCTAACTAGTTAAGCACTTTGAGAGAAGGAAATCCCTTAACCTGCGAAAACTCTAAGGCAAGAAGGGAAGATATTGGCTCAAGAAACGTTCCATCGTCGCCAAACCCAAGAGAAGTGTTCCCAAAATCGATAGAATCCCGAAACTCAAAAAGGATCCCGAGGAACGTGCGAAGAATAGTCCCGAAAAGAAAGGAAACCCCTCAAACCCTGTGAAGACCCTAAGATGGGAAAAATGATAAGAAGGGCAAGGAGTTAGCTCAAGAAACATTCCATCATCGCCTGAGGCTGAGAAGAAGTTCTCGAAAAATGATGGTAAGATCAAATGCTAATGACTACCCTGAACTCCAATGAATGTCCTGACAACAAGAGGAAGCTCCAGGGCTCCGAAACTAAATTTTAATAACGACAAAGAACTCGGGGGGAGAGACAAAGAAAAGAAAAGAAAAGTATGAGAAAACTCTTGTTAGTCTCGAAAAAGAATCAAGGTGGTCAATTTGACCTTAATGCAGACATTGCATGGGGGCCTTGAAAAGAGATCTCACACCTCGCTTCACTTAGGAAAGGAAAAGGGGCCTCTGGCTTAGTAATTTGCACTTGCTATTATCACCTTAGTGGATTAAGTCATGTTATTGACTTGTAACCCGAAATCCCACAACCTATTATTCCTTTCTTATCTCTCCTGCTCATAGATCGAAGTAGAGCAAAATGGACTCCAAATTTGTTCTAACTTGCAAGCCCGAAACAAAGTGAAGCAAGCCCTAAATAATGCAGATAACTGCGACATTGAATTGGCAACCTATTAAAAATCATTTTTAATTTTGCAAACCTAAGATCCCAATCGAAATGATTTGACAGGTTCACAACCACTTAGAAACTATATGAGAATCGACTCACAGAGCATTGAATGGGCAGACGTAATCAAGTACTCAAAAGTATAGACTCAACGTTTTCAATGAAAGTCATTTGATGTGCTCAAAGCTCACTTGGCAATACTGTGAAAATCACAATGGAATTCATTTGAGACAGGCAATAAATGAATTTCTAAATGAATGAATTCACCATATTCAATAAGCATAATTTGACAGATTGAACCGGTAAAAATTTGCAAACTCAATAATGAATTGCCACTAGCTAAACTAGTTGAACGGGGAAACCAAGCATATCAATTTCTAGAGTCAAGTCCTATTTCAGATAATGAAGCGAGATGGAATCTCTTTTATGGAACTACCTATTCAAAATCATTTACATTTAATTTACTAAGCCACGAATGTGCAAAACATAAATTCGCATTAGAACAGAATACAGGTTTTATGAAACCTGCACAACATGACAAGATGCCTTATAATTTTTCTTAACTGCGGAGACACAACCACCTACAGAAACAAGAGAATCAATGCTTACATCCACCTTCCTCTACAGTAATTGCCTAGAGAATGACATTAACACAGCCACAAGAGGCTATCTCCATATCTCTCCTGCTACTCAGCTTAGAACCCAAAAAAAAGAAAATCAAGGTAACACATAAGTACGGAATTGAACCCTATCTATGCCTTACTCTCTAGTCCCCGACATGAAAGCTAAAATCAACCAGAAATTGAATCAAAGAGCCGAATTAAACATGGTCCAAATTTAAAGATAAAACTCCATTTCCAAATTCTTCATGAACAAGATCCATAGATATGCATTATCTCAGCCCCAAAGAACCAAATCATATTTGAATTAAACAAAAGAAAGGAGAATTACCAGAGAATATGGGCGACAAATCCGATTGGAATTGCTCCTCCCGAGCTATCTGTTACAATTCTCGCCCACGAATAGGAGATCGGAGGTGACTTTGGAGCCTACGGCGGCTTAAAATGGGTTTTGAAAATGGGTTTGGGATGGAGGTAGGAAAGGTTTAGGAGGTGATAGTGGAGAAATCGGTGTTGGATTTGGGTTAAAATGGTGACGTAAATGGTGAAATATAGGAAATGGAGTGGGTTTGGTGATGGTTGATGGAGTGGCCGAAGATGGGAGAGGTGGTAAAGATGGAGTTTGAGAAAAAGCTATGGCTGAGATGGGTTTGGGTTGAAGAAAACAGGGGAAATAAAAAAAAGTAATGGTGGTACTGAGGGCTGATGGAGGTTTGACTTGCAGGGGAAAGGGTTTGGATGGGGTTTGATGAGGGAAGAAGAAATGGGTTTTAGAGGGGGTTAATAGAGATGGTCGGAGCTCCGCTGAGCTTGTCGGAAGGGTTGGAGAAGATGGATTTTCCTAGGGGTCTAGGGATCTGTTGGAGAATCTTGAGGTATGGGTTAGGTTAGTAGAGGGTCTAAAGGGCGACAATGGATATGGATTTTTGGTTCGGAGTGGGTTTGATGGTCGGATAGATGGAAATGGTGGAGGTGGAGACAGATCTGGGCGGGACGGGTTCTGGTCGGAGTTGGTGGTGGCTGAGGCTGTGAAGGTGGTTGGGTGTGGCTTTGATGGAGGTGGCCGGCCGGAGTTGCAGAGAAATGGGGGATGCGGCTGGAGGTAGAAGATGAAGAAGAGGAAGGAGAAGATGGTGGCGCGGATTTGGTCGGAGCTCCATTGGGGTTGCCAGAGAAGAAGTACTCTCCCTCTCTCTCTGGTTTCTCTCCCTCTCTCTTTCTCTCTGTTTTTTTCTTCTACGAAAAAGAGGCTCCTCCTCGACGATCGATTTTCTCCTCTCTTTTATAAGATGCGATTAGGGTTTTTTTCATTAGATTGATCCTCACCCTTGGTTCTTTCTCTCTTAAGGGATGCGACCAGCCCATTTGCCTCCTTTTTAGGGTGAAATAAACACCCCCTTGATCTCCAGATACAACCCCCTTTTAATATACTTTGCCCTGGCCTTTTATTGCAGAGGGTGATTCAGGGAGAACAAGAGAATAGCACTTGAGCCTTGCTTTCTTTTCTTTTTTTTTTCTTTTTTTTACATGAGGATTGGTAACGACACTCCCTTGTTAGAGATATCACTCTCCTTTACAAATAACCTCACAAAGCCTTGTTTTGATACTTGTGTAAACTTGACCCAATTTATTCAAAATTTCGCGGACACCATATTGAGGTTCTAAACTATGCTAGGACAAAATTTGATATGCTAATTCCATCATTTAGAAGAAAATTATTCAAACCAAGATGTTTAAGGGTTATCTGGGGTTCGGTCAAAATAGGGTGTCTACACTAACCATAGATGATATTTTGTCAGGATCTGCCTCTACACCGTTCTGTGATATAAGGTGGCCCAAATATTCAATTTTCATGCATCCAAATTGACACTTTGATCTTTTTGCAAATAACTGATGCGATCGTAAAATACCATGCGCTATGCGTAGATGTGAGAGATGATCATCCTAGGAAGGGCTGTATACTAGTATATCATCAAAAAATACCAGGACGAGGAACTGGTTTAAATACCTGGTTCATCAAACTTTGGAAGGTAGATGGAGCATTCGATAGTCCAAATGGCATGACAAGGAACTCGTAGTGGCCTTCATGCATACGGAAAGCCGTCTTTGGAACGTCTTCTGGGGCAACTCAAATCTGATGATACCTGGAACGTAAATCGAGCTTGGAGAAGATTATTGCACCATGCAACTCGTCCAACAACTCGTCCACAACTGGAATCGAATTTTTATCTTTGACGGTGACCTGGTTGAGTGCTCGGTAATCTACGCACAGTCTCCAACTGCCATCAGCTTTATGCACTAGTAAGATGGGTGATGAAAAAGGGCTTTGGCTAGGCCGCACAATTCCGGACTGCAGCATTTCTCGCACGATCCGTTCGATCTCACCCTTTTGATAATGGGGGTATCGATATGGCCTAACACTTAGGGCCGTTGTTCCTGCGTGCAATTGTATGCGGTGGTCATGTGGCCGAGGAGGTGGATTCATGTGGCCGAGGAGGGGGTAATCCGCATGGTTCCTTGAATATATCTTGAAATTCTTGCAACAAGACTTCAACCCTTGGGTTGGAATAATCAGTGGGTGTGCTAACAATGCTACATAGTTGCAACAACACCCCACGACTTCCCTTTTTTAACGGTTTTTTTAATTGGGAATCATCCACAACTGAAATCTCATTGGAGGATGGACCATTTAAGCAATAAGAGTCCCCCTCTAACGAAAATTGCATCGAAAGATTGGCGAAATCCCATAAAATAGGACCTAAAGGTCTCAACCAATAAGCACCCAACACAGCATCACACCCTCCTAGAGACAAAACATAGAAATCAGTGGTTATCTTCTTATCTTGGATGTTAATCTGAACTCTGGAACACATGCCCAGGCTTGATAGCTTCTCCCCATTGGCCACCACTACATCTATCTTGCCTATGTTTGAAATCTTCAATCCAGCCCTTTTGACAATGGTAGCATCTAAGAAATTGTGTGTACTACCACTATCAATAAGAATCACAAGAGGAAGCCGACTCAAGGTGCCAGTTACCCTCATTGTTTGTGGGCAGCTGCCCCTGCAATAGCATGGAGCGAAATTTCAGGGCGTGGTATTGTGTCTTCAACATTTCTATCTTCGATTTCCTCCTTAGCATCCTCGAACCTTTCCTCCTCGCAGGGCCATGACCCTTCCATAAAAATCAATGTCCTATTTTTGCATTGATGTCCGGGCTTAAACTTTTCATCACAATTGTAACATAATCCTTTACTTCTTCGCTCCTGCATCTCCGCGGGTGTTATGCGTTTGATGAATGGAGTCGTCTTCGGCACGTTCGGGGCGGCACCGTTACTTACCGTACTGTTCTCAAATCGATTTTGCCTTCGCCGTCCCACCACCTTTTCTTCCTGTAGACGTGCAAGCCCAATTGCGGCGGAAAGAGTAGTGGGCCTAAACATCTGAACATCCACCTTAATCTCATCTTTAAGACGCCAAAGAAAACAACTCACCATGAAGGACTCGTTGAGACCCTCGGTTCGGTTGGCGAGTGCTTCAAATTCAGATTGATAATCCTGCACAGAGGTAGTTTGCCGTAGCTTTGTGAGGGCTCCGGTCGGATCTTCATAAGCAGTGAGCCCAAAACGAACTTCTAATGCTCGCTTGAAATCATCCCAGCCTTTTACTGCTCCGGATTTTTTCATCCACTGGTACCACTGCAACGCCTTGTCTTCCAAGTGAAATGAAGAGATCATTACCTATTGATTATCAGGAATTTGATGAAAATCAAGAAATTGTTCCGCCTTGTAAATCCACCAGAGTGGATTGTTCCCATCAAATCTAGGAAAATCCAACCGCATGGCGCGAGTTTGGATGGTTCCGGAAAAGGGGTTTGGTGGAGGATCGACCGGACGGTTGATAGACCGAGGTGCAGAAAATTCCCCCTTATCCGACTGTATCTGGTGAGGTAATTGATCATACTTGGCATCAATTGCTGAGACCTTGTGGATAAGTTCATTCACCAACTGACTTTGCTCCGCAGCCTTCTTCATCTTTGACAGCTAATAATCATATTTTGCCATAAATGACGAATTTGAATGCAACTCTCACCAAAATATTAGGAATGTATGATAACCTCAAGATAGCAACTGCCACCTATTACCAAAATATTAGGGACGTAAAACCGTGTGTATCTTTAGTAATTAATACTTTCTTTTATTCTTGGCATCTCTTTGTGGTGAAAGGAAAATCAAACATAAACCCCCATTTCTTATTTGTTTTCTTGATTTCAAAGAATATATACCACATGTATAGCATGTGTGGGACACACCAATTTATGCCCACTCGTGATATGGGTCAAACCCACCATTTTACATACCATAGTTTTGATGGTTTGATGTAGTGGGCCCTCCGTTTTACACCCATGCATACAGGAATGATAGCATAAAAATAAAGAGAAAACTCAATGCCGTGTTACACACTTACACTCACACACGGCATGAGAAAGTTCCTGTTACAATAAACAATGGCCCTTTGTATGGTTGTGATGACACGCATCTATCAGATGAGAAGGGACTAGTTTTAATGATTAAGGAGACTACTATCTCCCTATTTCCAGCTTTTTAATAAGAAGGATACTTATCTACGTGGGTAAATTAAATCTATTAGAAGTCTTATTGCTTTGGGATAACGTGGACGAAGATGGTGGGCCCCACCCATTGACGTGGTGATACAGATTGTGGGCACCGCACAACCCAATGTGTAAGATGATGGCTGCCCCTTCCATCAAAATCCGAGGTGATCTCAACACCCCTGTTTTAATAAATACACCCCCTTCTTTTACTCTTTGCTTTTTGATCGGTTACAGCTCATTAGCAAAAATGTTGATGATCACAACTGCTGATTTCCTCATGCTTATTGGAGAATTCATCTGGTGGTGATCTGGAAAAATTTTCTTGATTACACTAAAAAAAAGCTCCATTAAAACAATAGAGTATAAATCAACGGACCAAATCACTCCCCGTGTCTATGCATGCCGAAGTGGGCCAAGCCTCTCCAAATTAACACCCGTATTGAATGATCCAGCCCTTGGATTAAAGACGTTTTAGCCGATTTCAAAATTTTGGAGTAATTTTCTTATGATTTGTGTGGCTCCCTTGAGGCATCTAGCACATTCAGGGCCTGAGGAAAGATTGTTGGTTCTATACAAAGACCAATGTGTGCAAACCACGGGCTTGTAGATGGCCATCCAAAAGCACCTCCAAACATCGGAGATCCAAATGCTCAAAAACAGCATCTCTATGAAGACATTCTCCGGACATCTCTCCCTCTACGAAGCACAATTCTCCAGATTCCCCATGGATCAACATCCACGGGCATGCCTATGATTGCACCGATCCCCACCGACATGTTTTGCCAAAACCGAACTAAAAAGGATGACATGGTGGAGCAGATCATCAACTTCAACTGTGGCATCACCAGTATCTACACCACTCCTTCCTTCAACACTGTTCTTGGGATTAGCATTTGTGTTGAAGTCCTTCCTCTAAGCCGAGCTTAAAAGTTTCGCCAAGGATAAGCTATAGAGCTCAAAGTCGAGCTTCAAACCTCCGCCAAGGAACAAGTTGAGAAGCCCTAGACCGATCCTTGCTGAGGGTCTCCTTCAAGACCGAGCTTCAAAGCTCCGCCAAGCAACAAGTTGAGAAGCTCTAGACTGACCATTGCCGAGGATCTCCTTCAAGGCCGAGCTTCAAAGCTCCGCCAAGGAACAAGTAGAGAGGCTTTAGACTGACCCTTGCCGAGGATCTCCTTCAAGGGCGAGCTTCAAAGCTCCGTCAAGGAGCAAGTTGAGAAGCTCTAGACCAACCCTTGCCGAGGATCTCCTTCAAGACCGAGCTTCAAAACTCCGCCAAGGACAAGTTGAAAAGCTCTAGACCGAACCTTGCCAAGGATCTCCTTCGAGGCCGAGCTTTTCCAACAAGAACCGACCTATGTCCTCTCCGAAAATCGAGCTTCGCCGACAAGCTCTAGACCAACCCTCGTCGAGGATCTCCTTCAATGCCGTGCTTTTCCAACAAGATTCTACCAATGTCCACTCCGAAAATCGGGCTTCGCCGACAAACTCTAGACCGACCCTCACCAAGTGTCTCTTTCAACACCGAGCCTCAAAGGTCTACCAAAGACAAGTTAAGAAGCTCTTGACCTACCCTTGCCAAGGATCTCTTTCAAGACCGAGTTTCAAAGCTTCGCCAAAGACAAGTTAAGAAGCTCTAGACCGACCCTTGTCAAGGATCTCTTTCTAGACTGAACTTCAAAGCTTCGCCAAAGACAAGTTGAGAAGCTCTAGACCGACCCTCTCCTAGGATATCCTTGAAGGCGAGCTTCCCTTATAAGATCCGACCGAGCCAATGTTCTCCCCTAAAAACCGAGCTTCAACGATATGATCCGGCCGAGCTAAAGGAAATTCCTTCAGTGGATGAAGCTTCATCCATCAAAAGCAGCAAAATTATTCAGGACCACGGTATCACTTTCCCTTTTATTTCGTTTAACTCTCCTTTTTGCAGGAAATTATTATTCTAAAAGAAACACTCTTCTTTTATTAAAAGCTTGGTGGTTGGTTCAGATGTGAAAGCTTAATCCATTTTAAGTGTGTTTTTTGTGAAAGATTTTTCAGCTTGCAGGTCTGCAAAACAATATCTCCAAGGGTAGATCGACCATAAACCCAAGGGACGCCTTGAGGTAAACGGTCACCGACCCTCACCATCGTCAACCATCTTCGTACCTCGGACGACCCGACTTAGGGCGGATCGACCATACACCCAAGAGGTAAAAGGTCACCGACCCCAATTCTCTCCAAGTTGCGTACATTTCCAATACTTCTCCGAGTATCTCCAAGGGCGGATCGACCATACACCCAAGAGGTAAAAGGTCACCGACCCCATCTCCAATGTTTCTCCGGGTATCTCCAAGGGCGGATCGACCATACACCCAAGAGGTAAAAGGTCACCGACCTCATCTCCAATATTTCTCCAGGTATCTCCAAGGGCGGATCGACCATACACCCAAGAGGTAAAAGGTTACCGACCCCATCTGCAAAGTGTCTCTGAGTATCTCTAAGGGCGGTTCGATCATAAACCCAAGAGGCTCGGTAGAGCATCTATCTGCTTAAAGATAAGACCCATAAATTGACGCCCCAAGAGGCTCGGTAGAGACTATCTAATTAAAATATATGACCCATAAATCGACGCCCCAAGAGGCTCGATAGAGAGTCTATCTACTTAAAAGATAAGACCCATAAATCGATGCCCCAAAAAGCTCGGTAGAGAGTCTATCTACTTAAAAGATACGACCCATAAATCGACGGCCCAAGAGGCTAAATAGAGAGTCTATCTACTTAAAAGATACGACCCATAAACCAATGCCCCAAGAGGCTCGGTAGAGCGTCTATCTACTTGAAAGATATGACCCATAAACCGACGCCCCAAGAGGCTTGGTAGAGAGTCTATCTACTTGAAAGATATGACCCATAAACCGATGCCCCAAGAGTCTCGGTAGAGCGTCTTTCTGCTTAAAAGTTAAGACCCATACACCGATGCCCCAAGAGGCTCGGTAGAGCGTCTATATGCTTAAAAGATATGACCCATAAACCGACGCCCCAAGAGGCTCGGTAGAGCGTCTATCTGCTTAAAAGATAAGACCCATGAACCGACGCCCCATGAGGCTCGGTAGAGCATCTATCTGCTTGAAAGATATGACCCATAAACCGATGCCCCAAGAGGCTAGGTAGAGCGTCTATCTGCTTAAAAGATATGACCCATAAGCCGATGCCTCAGAGGCTCGATAGAGCGTCTATCTGCTTAACAGGTGAGACCAAAAATTGACGCCCGAGAGGGTCGGTAGAGGGTCTACCTTCGCCAAATTCTAAAATAGGTGAGGCAAAAAACTGATGCCCCTTGAGGCTCGGTAGAGGGTCCCCTTGAGGCTCCGTAGAAGGCCTACCTTCGCCAAATTCTACAATAAAAGGTGAGGCAAAAAACTGATGCCCCTTGAGGCTCGGTAGAGGGCCTACCTTCGCCAAATTCTACAATAAAAGGTGAGGCAAAAAACTGATGCCCCTTGAGGCTCGATAGAAGGCCTACCTTTGCCATATTTTACAATAAAAGGTGAGAAAAAAAACCGACGCCATTTGAGGCTCGGTAAAGGGTCTGCCTACACCAAATTCTCCGGCAAAAGGTGAGACCTAAAACCGACGCCCTACGAGGCTTGGTAGAGTGTCTACCATCGTGAAATTCCTCCAACGTAAGGTACGCTCTAAAACCAATGCTCTACGAGGCTCGGTAGAGTGTCTACCATCTCTGAATTCCTTCAATGTAAGGTAGGCTCTAAAACCGACACCCTACGAGGCTCGGTAGAGTGTCTACCATCGCCGAATTCCTCCAACATAAGGTACACTATAAAACCAACGCCCTATGAGGCTCGGTAGAGTGTCTTCCATTGCCGAATTCTTCCAGCGTAAGGTACGCTCTAAAACCAACGCCCTACGAGGCTCGGTAGAGTGTCTACCATGGCCGAATTTCTCCAGCGTAAGGTACGCTCTAAAACCGATGCCCTACGAGGCTCGGTAGAGTGTCTACCATCACCAAATTTCTCCAACGTAAGGTACGCTCTAAAACCGACACCCAAGGAGACTCGGTGGAGTGTCTACCTTCTCCGAAATTCTCAAACGTTAGGTTCATTCAAAACCCGACGCCCAACAAGGCTCAGATAGAGCATCTACCTTCTCCATCATTGATTGCCCATCCTCAAGGCCAGTCAACCTCCAAAGGTTGAAGGATACACAACTTGGACTCCAACAAAGGATCTCCGCCAAAGTTCGGAAACACCAAGGATAGACTCTACACTTCCGAACTTAATATTGCCGAACTTAAGTAAGCTCGACCGAGCATCTAAAAGCACCTTATTAAAGGTCAGTACGGGCTACCTCTCAAAAACTTATCTACTTCCTTGACCCACATAACGGGACAAGAAAGTAGGGGGGCGGTATGTTGGGGGTAAAATCGGAATGAACGGTTCCAAACCTTAGACCAAACCATGGCACACAAATGGCTCAACATAAACTCACATAGAGAACTATCGGTACTGACCCTTAAGATGAACCAGATACGATCGCAAGAATCTCACTGTTAAGCGATCAATCCGGGCAACCGTTACGCTTAAGGCGCCACATTCGAATTCGAATTCAAAACATCCCGCCAAGAACACCTTCCACGATCTCCGCCCAAAATTTCAGGAAATTATATCCCCAAGATTTTATCCTCCACCCAAATCATATCCCCACGATTTGATCCTCCACCAATCACGCCCCACGTGGGCTGAATCAAAGGCCTGATTGGCGCCATAGAGATCATGGGTCCCCCTCTTATTAAAAGGTAGTACCCCCACGCTCAAAGGTGACCATCTTCCTCTACCCCCAAAACGCTCTCTTTATCTAAGAATTGATATTTTGCTTAGATGTCTGTTGGCGCTGATTTCTGACTTGAGCGTCGGAGGGTGCCCCTGGAGTCCCCCTTCGGAAGCCCTTCTAACGTTGTTTTCTGTGAGCGCAGGCACCCACTGATTGAAGCTCTACCAACCCGAACAGCCGAATCCGTCTACAACGCTCATCCGATTCTCAGGTACGAATTTTGGTGTCATGAATACCCATAAAAAATGTTTTTTTAAGAATTCAACTTTCGTTACTAGAAGTAAATCTGAGATACAAGAAGTGGATAGCGTTGCCCCAATACCAAAAATGTCTTCAGCAACAATCATATCATGAAGACATATCATAGCCACAGATTTAGTTTCCTATACCTACAGGTGCAACATTGGTGGGGTTCGACCCGAACCCGATGGGTTCAACCCGATTTTGGCTCAGATTGGGTTGCATCTTCTTAAAGGAAGGTTATCCCCTTCCGGCAAGATCGCTATGCATAGCAGAATAAAAATCACATAGAACTTTAAATTTTCTTTTTGATCTTGCATTTGCCCAAGAACCTAGAGTCTAGATTAGTTAATTATGTTAATTAAACATAAAGAAATACCTCTGTCGATGAAGAAATCAAGGAACTACGCTACTTGATCTATTCTTCGAACGGTTGCGATCGTTCTCAACGCCCCGAATTTTGCAAGTTGAACCAATGGATTCTTTTCTTTGCACCGTTTATCGTGGATGTGAATAACACTTATTCACTTCTTTAAGGTCTGATCTAATCAGTACCTTTGATATAAAGATCAGAGAATTATATTGGAAGGCTTTCTCTATAAAACTATAGAGTGAAATTCCAACAATTGGAAGAGATGAAGAGAGAGAAGTGGTAACGATTTTTCCAAGGAGAGGAGAATTGGCTGATGAATTTTGGAGATGGAATACTCTACAAATTCGTTCAACCCTCTCTCTTAAATAATAATAAGAGTTTGATTTGATCTTCCCCTTGTTTATCTTTCCCAATTCCTATCCAATACGAAGACTAGTTGCATTAAGACTCCTTGACAAATTGGGACTCTTCCCAAACGTCCAAGGCTTTGTGGGGACACTCAAGGAACCTTGGAGAATGTGTATTGAAGTTACACTCTAGATCTCTTTGGTCTTTATCTCATAAGAGTTGGTGTTGGTGATGAATTGCTTGCTTTCTAGATCCTACATTTTAGCAATTCTTATCCAAAGAGGAGTTTGAGTGCAACTCAAAGTCCTTGAGCAATTGGAACGTTTTCCCCGGCTCTCCAACTGTTTTGGGCATGTGGTGGGCCCCACCAAGCTTATCTAAATGTGCAGCCCTATCCAAATTCCCAATTTCGTTCCAATTCTGCAACTCCTGCAAAACCGGTTTGGGAATAACTATCCTCATTTGGATTTCACATTATTATACTTATCACTAATCATGTTAATAATATATAAAAATGTATAATAAATGAATAATTAATTAATAATTAATTATCAATTTAATTAATTACTAACTCGTATCCAATGGGAGTTATTTTGGCTCCAATTTGTCTTCGAAAAATTCTCTCCTTGTCTCTTGTTAACTATTAACAAAGACATGTATATATATATATATATATATATATATCAACATATATACTATGATTTGTGGACACGGACACGAGTGTCGCGTGTCGACACTGACAGGGAGTGTCGGACATGGCAAACCCCCAAGATTTAGAAACGGGGACTCGGCTAAAATAGAAAGTATATTATCATAATTTGTCGATATGGATACGTGTGTCGAGTTTCAACACGGATACGAGTTGTCTGACATGGCAACATCTAATAATCTAAAAATGGTGACACGTACATTCACATAAAATTATTGATTATTACACAAATGCATGTCCACACACCCACATTAACTCTAACACTCCTAGTAATACATTTAAAAGTGTCCAAAAGAATGTCGACATGTGTGGACACACGTGTCGTGTCAGACACAGCAGGACACGTATATCATCAATAAATTCAAAGTGTCGGCTAAATCATAGCATATATATATTTACTTAATTTCCACATTAATCTATCGAATCGTATCCGTCCTTGCAATTACATAAAATGCAGAACCCTGATTTGTCTGGATGTTATCAGGTCATTCAGTTATAAGTGGGATCATCGTAGAGATCAGACGGTCGATCCTGCAGAACCCAATGGTGGGTCCCACTGCGATCTCGCTCTGTAGTCTTACTACACTCGCATTAGGTCAGTGGCCTCCATCGAGATGTAACCCCGAAGATGACCGTCCGATCATCTTACCCCTAATCACGTCTTGTAAGTGCAAGTCATTTATTCTTGACTACATCTACTGAGTTGAATCATACGGGGGGTGGACACCTCTTACCCCTTGGCCCACTCTTGGTATACCATTTTGGTCAAGCGGTGTTCGGCCTCTAAATGCATTTATAAAATCATTTGAAAACATTTCACCGTTTCATAAAACATTACGATAAACCTTTTATCAAGCCCGCCTAGTCAGGCTATTTAATAGGCATACCGCTCTGACAAAATTGTAGATTTCAATCTCTAAATTTTAGGGTGAAGAATCTCTTGTTGAGTATCACTATTGATCTCAAGGGTTTGCTCTAGGATATAGCTCTATCCGAATGTGACTCTAAACTAGAATCAATATGAGATAAGACTAAGACCTTAGAACGGGCCAACACGGGCCAACAGACCAATAAGATCCCTCAGGTTTAAGGACATGTGAAGGGTCCTGTATGGAAGAACAACTTTATACTCTATTGTCCACAGGTTGTTCTTTGTTTGATCCGGTTCGGTTGCGCGATCCAATCGTCGCACCCACTCTTCTTGCTTAGGGTCCCCTACCCAGATGACCAAGGTAAGTCACCTCACGACATGTGCATGTAGGCAAGACTGATGCCATATCTGTACAGAAAGAGATGTCCAGTCTCTTTCCCAACTAAAAACTATTAAGGTTTGCATAGAACCGAGATGCCATATCTCCTTGCTCCCTTGGATCTTGGATCCTTTGAGCATGACATTTCTACTATGCTACCTAATGACGAAAATGTGTCATAAAATAATCACATCAAACACATTCATTAATTTAATTACCCATTCATGTCATGAAATAAATCTTTATTGATTAATAAATGTCATTCTAACGGCTTTTTAGGGTATTGTGGACCCCGATCCGAGAGAGGCGGGGGACGGGCCCCACACGAACAGTCTCAGGATCATCCACGTGAATGGAGAGCTCTACCAAGGAACTCTCGAAAGAAGTGCCTCTCACAGCATGAGTGGCGATACAAAGGGAGATACCTCTCGATTCAGGGACTAGCCCAGATTCGAGGCGTACCTTAAACAAAGAAGAGTCGCCATCCAAGGAAGTGGGCCATGGATCCCATACTATGCTCTGTTGCAACGGATAACCAGAGATATAAAAAGAAGGTTCGTGCCTGGTTACGAATTTGGAAGGTCTGAAGAGCACCTCGTCCGCCCAAGTGCAAGCACCTAGTCTCTTATGCCATTTACTTATTGATTTTGAAGAATTTTGGGCGAAAGTCATATGAAATGGGAACGAATATCTCTGAGAAGATGTCTATCTAATCATGCATGTCTCGGAAGAATAAAAAGCACACACAAAATAGATGAAAGTAGTGTCGCCTAAGAATATCTAAGTTATGAGTGTCATACCTAATTGGTGTCTCACTTCTGGTGTGCAAACACATGCATGCTACAGCTAAAGGTATAGGATCTGTACATGAAAATAAGAAAACACAGCAAAACACACAACACAAATCAATTCTATACATGACTGGACAAGACAAATCCTAAAACTCTAATGCAAGACTTGACTCAGACCAAGATGGCCGTCCATCCCAGCTGCTCTACGTATCCCGGCCTCAGGAAGAATCGGAGTCAACGTAGTTCGATGACCTATTCTAAACTACGATGCCTAACCATCTAGAACCGCTATCCTAGACTCGATCCACTAGACTCGACTGATTTTTAAAGCTTTTTGTGCGATTGCTTAAATTCAAGTGAATTGTAATTTTTAGGACTCTCTATATGCCCTAACTAATACAAGTTGATTAACCTTAAGCTAATGCAGGTGGGCCCCACATTCTATGTGTAACTAGGCTGTGCATCCCAAAGAAAACCACGAACTGACTATATGCTTCCTAGTCTAACCATCGGTTCGACTAAATGTCTAACCGATTGACTCGAGGCCTCCTAACTCTAAGGAGACTCACACGACAGGACACACCATATCAATATAAATCAGGACAGACTCTTAACTTTAAAACACCTCGAATATCTAGGACAGACTCCTAACTCTAGGGGAAGATCTTTTCGAAAAGGTTTTGAAGAAGTTTTGTATTTTTGGAAGATTTGAAATATTTATTTTTAAAGGTTTGGCTGGACTCGGGATATGAATCCCAAGCTGCACTAAGTACCCTGTGTAAAGAGATCAAGCCAACGTAGTTCGGAACAGATTTTCCTAACTACTTTCTTAAAGGCTCAAGATTTTTGAGATTTTTGGTTTTTAGATGTTTTTGAAATTTCAAGTGTTTTTGAAATATTTTTGTTGTTTTTGACACAAGAGGACAGAATCCTATCATCATAAGGGGAGGACAGATTCCTGATATCCCGCAAAGGTTAGACAGCATCCTATGCTTTGCGGGGGAATGAACAGAATAACAACTCTGCAAGGGTTGGACAACATCCTATACCTTGCAGGAGCGGATAGAAAAATACATGATTTGATGAAAGGTTGGATAAAATCCTAACCCCTATGATGATAGGACTGACTCCTGAAAGAAAAACTGACTCTCTAGCTAAGGACAGACTCCTTTGCTAAGGACTGACTCTGAAATTAGAAATTCTAAAAAAGAGGTGCTAATGAGACAAAGCCTGTCTCCGAATGATTTGACATTTTTCTTGAGACATAGCTTGTCTCTTAAAACATGGGTGGACTCTAGATGACTCTTTCATTGCCCTTGCAATGAGAGGGGATTCTAGTGTCAAAGATGATACACACCTAAAAGACTGGGTAAGTCTTTTAAATAAAAGAGGGGAGTGCTACCCGGACTATGCAAGTCCCCTAAGGATGGGCTTGGGCTAACGCCTTCATCGCCACTGCGATGAATGAAGGAGAATCAAAATATCCAAGATACAATGCCTAAAAAGACTTAGAGAGTCTTCTAAATGAGAGGGGAAAATGTTATTTGGACTTAGTTAATCCCCTAAGGATGGGCTTGGGCTATCGCCTTCATTGCCCTTTTGCAAGAGAAAGAAATTTCTAACTAAGAGATAAAACTCTAAACTAGTGAATTAAATCCTGGCTAAGTGACACTTCACAAGCTACATTGCGGACCACCCAAAAAGTGGGCTCCACCAATCCAAGGTCAGATAGGACTAATGATCCCACCAATTCTGATACTAATCATACCATACACTATATGCCATGCCCATAAGGGTCACGACTTAAGAAACAAATGCTGGAAATAAAACCCCTCTTTTTTCTAGATAAAACACAATAGGATACTCATTTATCATGCTATACACTATCCTTCACACTTTGCTCTTCCAATAATAAGAACGCTGTATGCGAATCTATCTAGAGTCCCAAGAAAATCCTGACATACAATGCTTTTTAATAATGAACATGTGTCTACATAAAACAAAAGAAACAGCATTTGAATTTGAAGATGCAACCCAACCCTACAAAACTAGTATAACTTATACTCCTAAATTTCAACAAAAATAAATGTTAAACAGGAACTCACATACTTACAAGTTTTTCAAACACAAAATCAAATTTTAAAAAATTCATATGTACATATATTATATTATTATTTCTTGTTTCTTCGAAGAGTGAGACCGAATGAACCAACAGGAAAGATGAAACCAAAAGAGAACAAATATCTCAGGCTCTAAACCCAATCATCATATATCCATAGAGAAGCCGAGAACACAAATATGTTCAAAATCTGAAATATTTAAGTGTCCTTGGATAAAAATGAAGAATTAATCTCTAACACAAGAAAAGGAGTAAAGGGACAAAGAGACTTACTTCTATTTTTATACATACAAAGTAACATCCCTAAGTGGAAATCTAAGCAAATTGGGCTCATTACAAATTCCTTTTAAACGATGTGATCATGGAAATCAACACAATCTTCACAAAAGGCAATGCTAACAACACTTAATAATGACAAACACTAGTAGCACAAACATCCAAAACAACACCATATAGCTTATAAAAGAAGGTAAAAATAATTCAGGTCAATATATTCAACAAAATACAATAGTGCCTATATCAGGAACATAAAAGTAATATAGCTAGTATAAATACTACTCCAGTTGTTACATTGAACCAGTTTTGTAACAGATGAAGAAAACAATCCACACACTTATAAAGTTCTACTTTAATAAAATATGCTTATCTGGAACTAATTAAGGATACAAATGTAATACAATGTTTGATACAAACAACATAAAAGGCTAATAATATTTGTAAAGCCATGTAAGACCAAAACCAAAAAAAAAAAAACCTGTAAAAATATGAGAGCCCAAAACTGGCTAAAAATAAAAAATAAAAATAAATAAATGAACAGCCCTTAATGTCAATAACCCTTTGTTATAGAGTAAGGCCTAATTTACAACTAAACATTACAACCCGTGTTAGACTGAATCGACCACTTTCCAAAATGAAAACATAACAATCAAACAGATTTAGACCCCATTCATGTTTTCCGAAATAATCTAATGCACAAACTTGCATTGTTCAACTACACTACACATTATTTAGCACTTGAAACGTAGTGAGCTCACTATGTCTTGAATACAAAAGAAAGAACAGCTATAATTTTTTTTATTTTCCAGCATAATGAAAAACAACTACAATAGTTGTCAGTTCAGCACTATGAAATGGGCCATAGCAATTTTTATTTCAGGCGTAATAAAAATGAACTACCAGTGGGTTAACAAACAGTCCTACTTAGTGAACTAAAATGTTCAAGACACCTATCAGTACATGGCACAACCATACAATCTTGAGAAATGAAAGGGAAATAGAATTACCTCAATCTGTTAAAGAAATTTAATGAGAATTATAAATGTGTAATCTGAACCAAACTGTACTGTGTGAAAATACGTGGAATTTAACAACCAAATCACACAACTTTTCCTTCTCTTGTGTGTGCAATAATGGTGGCTGGTGATGATTTGAAACAAGGATGAGAACTCATATATTTGACGCAAGGCATGGTATCATTTGAAACAAAGATGAATCACATCATGAGTAACTCTCATGCCTCCATGTGGCCAACCCCATTAGTCAACAAGCAAACACGATTAGTAATAAAGGAAAAAAAAAATCTAGAAAGTCTCATTTCTTCTATTCTTCTATAGATAGATGAGGGCTGCACTATGGACTAGTTCTTGTGTCAAAACAGGGAATGACTCATGGGGTGAATTATGCCACACAAGGAGCATTGCCATGACTGAACTTATTCAATAACAGAGGGCTAATTTATAGACAAAATTGCGCCAAAACTGAGGCCAAATCATGGACAGAATTTGTGTTCAAACAAAAGCAAAATCATGGACAGAATCTGTATTAAAACTGGGTTGAATTGTGAGCAAAATATGCCAAGACTGGGGCTGATTTAAAATTTTTAACATTCCAACACTACATAGAGGTTTCTTATCATCATTTTTAGGACCATAAAATTAGGATAAAAGCAATATTACTAAACTAAATTCTAACTTGATATTATGCACCAAGATCAGTACAAACATTATTTAATTCAAGTAAATACAAGAAAAACCTATTTTTACACCCATTTCATCATTCAAATTATTAAATAAAATGAATATAATTCACTACAAAAAATATAAAAATGAAATCCCGAATTTCAATCATATAATACAAATGATATAAACACCATCCATGACTAACATGTACTCAAGACATGAGCTTAGAACTTCTTTACATAACCACATCATACTCCAAAATTATCAAAACAATTTCTACCAGTCCTCTGAATCATAGATTTCCTTATATAACACTCGGATTCAAAGCAAACAGATATGATTTTCTTAAATTCAAAGTTTAAGTAAAGATAAATATAAATTCTAGGCTATTTCCTGAGAACAGACATAATTATTTAATAGTAATTATGTAAGATAATCGGTACATAAAAGAACTATTATTAATTACAGCAAAGTCATCACAAAAATCTAAGAAATTCACATCAGTAAATTACTGAATAATTGCCAATCACAACATTATTGCAGATCATGAAAATTTTCACTAAATCTATGTATAATCTCAATTGCAACATTAGATATGTATCTTTAAAGGAGTATTACCACAGATCATGCGAAACTCACATTAGAACCTCAGTGAGATCAAAATCTATAAAGAAGGAATCAATACTTTTTCTCTCTTTATGTATATATATATAAAAAAAAACAACCGGTCTACTCAAGAACTCTAGAAATAGCAATATCCATACCTTGCAGAGAAGGTAAAATAAGGTAGCTTGAGGAAGAAATGGTAGCCGGAGAAGAAGACCGGTAGGTTAGGGTTTCAGCAAAAGGGATTTTCTCCTCTCTCTCTCTCAAATGAATTTTTTTCTTTTTTTTTTTTATGAATTTTGTAAATAAATCAAAAATCAAAAATCAAAAATCAAAAACTTCATTCATGAACTCTCATGAAAACAGAAAAATCCAGTGCATCACTACACAAAATTCTTATCAAAATCAAACAAATACATAACGTTATTTATGAAATTATAATAAAAGCTAATAGATTCAGAGCTTTGCTCACAAGTTTCTATAATATCAACAGATCCAAAGGAGTATTCACAAATTTCTAATGCTTAAATTTATGTGGAAACAGAGTAATGTACCTGAACAATTAATGAGGAGCTTGATTACGCAGATGATGACAAGGAAGAGGATAATCAGTACTCCTTTCTAGCACACTTGAATAAAACTCCTTGGCCGGAGTTCGGACAAAACCTCTGGAAGAGTTAGCCGGAAAAGATGAAGTGATTGATTAGGGTTTTGAACTAAAGATCTAAGATCTTAAGGCTTATATGGCCAGATCTAGGGTTTTGATGGACAGATCTAAGGTTTTGAGTGACAGATCTAAGGAAAAATGAGGAAAGAATTAGAGAGATCTCTTGACCGGAACTCTACCAGAGCTAGGCCGGAGTTAGGGTTTCAAATCTGAAATTAAAAGTTTCTGTAATGAGATTTGGGAGAGAATAGCAAGGATCTAAAGTTTCCTAGTTGAAAAGATGTAGAACAAGCTAATGGCTGAAGGATAATCGGAATTTGACCGTAGATTGGCCGGAGAATGGCCGGAGATTGACGGAGAAGATGAGAATAGGGTTGATCGGAAAAATGGGTTTGGGCGAGATCTGTTTTCTCTCTCTATCTCTGCGAATTTTTTTAAAAAAATAAAGCTTAAGTTTTGTATTTATAGCAAAATAATGTTGTTGATATTGGCAACACCAATTGATGGGCGCGTGGTTGCGCGAATTTTTGATGGGCGCGCCGCGGAATCGTGACCCATTCAGATGAAAATCGCACAGTTCTAGGATAAATTCGCCCCCCCCTTCAAGATAAAATCACCCCCCTTTCCAGCTTATACTACGACACTTACCTCGGCTCGTTCGCTAGGCAAAAACGCTCAGATTTTGACGAAATTTTGCAGGGGCCTAGCTGGGACCTTAAGCTAGCCTAGGGTGAACTTTGGGGTCTTAAACCACTGGTTTGATAGGGTTTTACTCAATCATGAAGGGTTTAGGCTACGGTCAAAATGGGGTGTCTACAGGCATATACTCTAACACTTCTCAGGTTGGGTTGGGTTAGGATTGGGGAAATCCAACCCGATTTAATTTCGGGTTGGGTTAGGGTTGAGGCTTTGGCACCCCAACCCGAACCCGACCTCCGTCCTCTAATTTTATCATGATTTTCGTAGGATTCTGTTTTTTTTCTTGTATTTTCTTGTTTGGCCCCAGATGAATCCGAACCCAACCCTACTCAACTCGACCCGATTTGGAGGCGGGTTGGGTTAGGGTTGACAATCTCAACCTAATGCTTGGGTTGGGTCGGTTTAGGGTTGAGGGAATGCTATCTCGGGTTGGGTTAGGGTTGGCCTCAACCCAACCCAACCCGATCCGAGTTGCACCCCTACCTATACCACACCTGGGATAAGTAGGTGTGATAGCTTGGCATTAGGGACTTTGTGTTAAGATTTTACAGCTTTTGTTGTGGTCTTTCAACACAATTTATAGTAATTAATATCCATCACCTAAATATTTATAGTAATTAATATATCTTCTCATTCTTTATACTCCTTGTACACAACATGTGTATGATAAAATCATCGAAAAATCCTCTTTGCTGGTTCGAACCTATATTTCTTCGGTGGACGACATGTCTAGCAAGGTTTTAAATTTCAGTTTCGGTTTCGGTTTTGGTTGGCACGGAAATGGAAACGGAAACGGAAACATTTCGGTTTCAGTAGAAATCTTGTAAAATCACAGAAACGTATGGAAAATATGCAAATGATGAAATTTTTTAATCTTATAAAAAACATATGCAAACTAAGTTACTGATTTCGTTTTGTTTTGGCGGAAACATGTCGTTTCATCCAGAAAACCGGAATGAGACACCGCATACTCCGTTTCGTTCGGGATTCCGTCTAGTTTCGGCCGAAATAGAGCGAAACACCCCATTTTTTCTTCTCTTCGTGCCTCTTCTTAGTTCTCCTCTTATTCTTTCCTCTTCTTAGTATTTACATGTAAATTAATTTAAGTTGTTAGATATTAGATAGAGAAGAAGAAGAAGTTGGGAACGAGTCATTGAGAGAATGAGAGTCCTGAGAGTCAGTTCTCTCTCTCTCGCTCTTTTTATTATATTTATATTAATACATATGAAATGACAATAATGCCCCAATAGGATCAAACACTCCCTCTCAAGCTGGAATGTATATATCATACATTCCTAGCTTGTTACATGCGTCGTTTAATTTTGCAAGTCCTAACGCTTTGGTGAACACATCAGCAAGTTGGTTTGTGGATCTAGTAAACATGGTGCAAATCTTTCCTCTTTGGATCCTCTGACGAATGAAGTTACAGTCAACCTCAATATGCTTGGTCCGTTCGTAGAAAACGGGATTGTTGGCAATGTAAATAGCCGATCGGTTATCACAATACAATTGTGATGGTCCCGAAGGAGGAAAACCAATCTCTGATAGGAAGGAGCGACCAAATTAATTTTCCAGTTGTATAGGACAGCTCTGTACTCGGCTTCTACACTAGATTTAGACACATTATCTTGCTTTTTACTTCTCCAGGACACCATATTACCACCAACGAATGTACAGTAATTGGTCGTAGATCACCTATCTTGTGGAGAACCTGCCCAATCAGCATCAGTGAATCCTTCTATAATCTCATGACCATTCTTCCCTTTCCTAGTGTGCCTTTCAAGTATCAAATAATATGGAGTACTGCAGCCCAGTGAGATGTGTAAGGAGAACTCATAAACTGACTGACCACTCCTACATCATATGTGACATCAGGTCGGGTAACAGTCAAATAAATCAACTTTCCCACTAGTCTCCTGTATCGACCCAGATCTTCTAATAAATCTCCTTGTCAGGAAGAAGTTTGACATTCGGATCCATTGGATTAGATGCTGGTTTTACTCCCATGGAGCTTGTCTCTTCTAGAATATCTAAAGTATACTTTCTCTGTGAAAGAGAAAGACCACATTTAGACTGAGCCATCTCAATTCCAAGAAAATACCTGAGAAGACCCAAGTCCTTTGTTGCAAATTCTTCCTGAAGGAACATGTCACGCCCCCGACCCGGGAACTCTCGGGGCACGAGACAGGTGCCGCACACTCACTAGGCGAACCCGGCAAATGTGCAAGGCCTCCAAATATAAACATAATATCCACAAATAACTAGAAGACAACGAAATGAAAGAAACTTTTTTTCATTTATACAAGCCTCACAGGGTCTCTTTACATATACATAACAACAAAACCAAAATACATTGCCCTACTCACTCTTGTATAGCCACGTTCTCTTGAACTCAACCTCGGTACTCTGGCCTCGGAACAGACGGGTCGAAGACAGGAAATACCTCGGAGTCTGAACTGTGCAACATCACGCACATTAGCACAGGGCTAGTAAGTAATATAGTAATCTAGCAGTATATCACTAACTGCTACTGAGCAGGATATTATATAGCATTTTCCAGTATAGATCAAAGTAGACTGAATATAACTTGTTTATCTTGACAGAAATATATCTTAGTCATGCTCATTCTCAAGTACAACTTCAAGTGTAATTTCAAATTCAAACTCAAATGCTAATTCGGATTAAAAATGAATATGATGTCCAGATACACCACTGGTGGGACCATACTATAATGTCCAGATACACCACTGGCAGGACCATATGTCCAGATACACCACTGGAGGGACCATGTCCAGATACACCACTGGAGGGACCATTTTATAATGTGAAGATGCAGAGTTTCAAATTTGATGTATGTCAAATAACTATACCAGAACGGATCTAAACACATTGCATCAGCTTCTAACTTATCAAGTAAGAAGAATAGTCAGACAAACCAGTCAAACAAACTAAAAGCATTCAAACAAGGACATATAATAGTCAGACAAACCAGTCAAACAAACCAAAAGCATTCAAACAAGGACACACATATATATATATATATATATAAATATATAATATTAATTCTTCTTATTCACATCACAGGCCTTTTGCTTTGTTGGTTTGCATAACAAGTAATGCATACTGACAGGTACCGCATCACTTACAGGAAATCACTTTATCCTTGCCCTTTCGCTTTCGCTTTCTCTCCTCTTTCTCTTTTTCTTCTTCAAATCCTACAGCATTAGGATTTTCTAAATCAATACCTTTCTCTGGTCTTAACATCCAGCACGAGTCATATGTGGTGGTAGAACTACGATTCAAACCCAAAACATACTTTTAAACAAAAGTTCATATTACCCCTATTTTGCACCCTCAAAAACTCCAATCAAATGGATGAATTTTTAAAACTTGTAAACTTAGAACTTGTAGAATATAGACCAAAGAACATCTGTTTAGTATATAACTACGGCCAAATTACACAGCAAATGGCCGTAAAAGTTGAAACATCAAACTGCACAAAATCTGTCTTTTTCCTTCAAAACTGAACTCTTATAATAAGTATAACTCTTGAAGCATTTAGAACTGGTCTTATCATAAAACATAAAAGATTTTTTTTACAATATTTCCAAAAACTTTCATGTGGACACCTCCGGCCAATTCTTGCCGGAAAAGTATCTTTTCCTACCTGATATTTGAAATAGGGTTTCAATTAAAACTGAAATCTTAAAATCCATATATCTATTTGTACACTCAAAACTAGAATAAGTTATAAACAAAATACATCTTCTAAATACGTTTTCCAGAAACTTTTATGTTAATCACTCCGGCTAAATCTTTCTGGAAGTAACCCAAAAAGATGAAAATCACCATTTCATGTCTTTCTAAACTGCAATTTAGTAAAACTGCTATAAATTTCTCCATTCAAAACCAAATCAAGAACAATTTATATGCAATCATACTAGAAGAAAAATTTCTACAACTTTATAGTTAATCACAATTCCTAAAACTGAGTGTATAATTCACAGGAATAAAAATAATCTTGGTAGATGAGATAAACTTACAATTTGATGAAATTTCTTCTCTATTTCCACTTTATTGAAATCAAACTTTGCTTGCAAACTCTTCCAGACCACAAATCACATTATATGTATCTCTCCATTATTTTGCACGAATTTTTCTTCAATTTTTCAACATTAAAATGAATTAATCTTGATTTGTATGCTTGCATGAGAGTGCATGAGAGAGATATGACACTTGGATTTCCAAGTGTCACTCTTCTCTCTTCCCAAGCCATGCTAACATTTAATACCCAAAGTGTCCTTGAACATTACACTTAGCCTTTTATTAATTACTCTTGTGTCCCCTTGTGAAGTTACGAAAAGACCCCCTTACCCTTTTTACTAATTACACTTGTATCCCCTCGTATAGTTACCAAAATACCCCCATATCTTTCAATAATTAATAAACACTAATCTCACCTCATCACTCTCTAAATCACTTAGGATTAATTTGTAAACCCAAAACTTGGTCCTTTCATTCTTCCTACCTTACAAAAAATTTCGTCCTCGAAATTATTAATTTAAAAGAAATATACAACAACATTAGAGTTAAATATCAAAACAAGTCTCACATATATACATAAAAGTTATATAATTATTTAAACAAAAACGGATAGCGTTCTCGCATATCCTCCTCACGCTCCCAGGTAGCCTCATCAGTCGAGTGATGCTGCCACTTGACTTTAACATAGGGAATCGAACGGCTACGGAGAATCTGCTCTTTTCGATCAACAATACACTCTGGCACCTCCTCGTAAGATAGGTCAGCTGCCAACTCTAGTGGCTCCAGTTCAATCACACTACTCGGGTCAAAGAGGCACTTCTTAAGCATTGAGACATGGAAAACATCGTGGACCGCTGATAATGCTGGTGGCAATGCCAACCTGTAAGCTACCTCACCCACTTTGTCCAGTATATCAAAGGGACCCACATATCGGGGACTTAGTTTTCCACGAACACCAAATCTCATCTTACCCCTCATCGGAGACACTTTCAAATAAACGGCATCACCCACCTGAAACTGCAAGTCACGTCTTCTAACATCAGCATAACTCTTCTGTCTACTCTGTGCCACTCGAAGACATTCCCTAATTAATTTCACCTTCTCAGAGGTGATCTGCACCAACTCAGGACCAAGGAGTTGTCGCTCACCAACATCATCCCAACAAATGGGAGATCTACATCTTCTGCCATATAAGGCCTCATAAGGTGCCATCTGTATACTGGCCTGATAACTATTGTTATAAGCAAATTCTATCAGTGCCAAATGATCATCCCAAGATCCTTTCAGGTCTAAAACACAAGATCTCAACATGTCCTCAAGAGTTTGAATCGTCCTCTCCGACTGCCCATCGGTTTGGGGGTGAAAAGCTGTACTAAAAGACAAAGTGGTGCCCATGGCACGATGCAAACTACCCCAAAATTGGCTTACAAACTGAGGATCTCTATCTGATACTATGGTCACTAGCACACCATGCAATCTGACAATTTGCTCTATATAAAGCGTAGCCAACCTCTCAAGTGTCATGCCTGTCCTGATTGCTAGAAAATGAGCAGACTTTGTGAGTCGATCAAGGATTACCCAAATCTTGTCATGCCCTTTGAAAGTTAGTGGAAGTCCTAACACGAAATCCATAGTAATATGCTCCCACTTCCACTCAGGAATAGGGAGGGGACATAACAGTCCAGCTGGCCTCTGATGTTCTGCCTTCACCTGTTGACAAATAAGGCATCAAGCCACAAACTGAGCTACATCTCTTTTCATATTACTCCACCAGAAGGTGGTCTTCAAATCTCAATACATCTTCGTACCTCCAGGATGAACTGTATACCCAGTACAATGTGCTTCCTCAAGTATCTGTCTCCTCATCTCTAAATCATTGGGTACACAAACACGGGATCTTAAACGTAATAGACCGTCTGTGTGCATTGCAAAGTCAGTCTCCACACCAGTCTCTAGCTGCCTCTGAATATCCTGCAACTCAGGATCTGCTAACTGAGCCTCTCTGATCTGATCAAATAAAGTAGGTCGGACCTGTAAATGAGCTATCTGGTTACTGACTCTACTGCAACAAACTTCCAGGCGCAACCTCTGCATATCCTCTAGAAGTCGCCTCTCAAAAGTAAGCAAACAAGCTAACCCTACTGATGACTTTCTACTAAGTGCATCAGCTACTACATTAGCTTTGCCAGGATGATAGCTAATAGTCAAATCATAATCTTTTATCAACTCAAGCCATCTTCTCTGCCTCATATTCAGCTCTTTCTGCGTAAAAATATACTTCAAACTCTTATGGTCCGTGAAGATCTCACACAATTCACCATATAGGTAGTGTCTCCAAATCTTTAACGCAAATACAACTACCGCAAGTTCTAAATCATGGGTAGGATAAATTGCCTCATGTGGCTTTAGCTGTCTTGAAGCATACGTTATCACCCTGCCACTTTGCATTAATACACAGCCAAGTCCTTTCCTTGAAGCATTGGTATAAATGGAAAAGGTCTGACCAGACATAGGCAGTGCTAACACTGGGGCTGATGTTAATCTACGCTTTAGTTTGGAAAAACTAAGCTCACAATCATCTGTCCAAATAAACTTGATCCCTTTATGGGTCAGTCTGGTAAGTGGTACTGCAATTCGGGAGAAGCCTTCTACAAAACACCTATAATAACCTGCCAGGCCTAAGAAACTACGGATCTCAGATACATTACTTGGCTACTTCCAATCTAATACTGCATTTATCTTCTGGGGGTCCACTGCTAACCCCTCTCCTGAAATTACGTGACCTAAAAAGGTCACCTGATCAAGCCAAAACTCACACTTCTTCAGCTTTGCATATAGCCTATGCTGACGAAGGGTCTCAAGAATAACTGCTAAATGCTTCTCATGCAGGGCTCGATCAATAGAATACACCAGGATGTCGTCTATAAAGACAATGACAAACTGATCCAAAAAGGGTCTAAATACCCGGTTCATCAAATCCATAAAAGCTGCAGGGGCGTTTGTCAAACCGAACGGCATCACTAGAAATTCATAGTGCCCATACCGAGTCCTAAAAGCTGTCTTTGCCACATCATTAGGTTTGATTTTCAACTGGTGATACCCAGAACGAAGATCAATCTTAGAGAAGACTGAGGCTCCTTGCAACTGATCAAACAAATCATCAATCCGTGGTAACAGATACTTATTCTTTACTGTCATCTTATTCAATTCCCGGTAGTCTATACATAGTCTCATGCTACCGTCCTTCTTCTTAACAAATAATACAGGTGCACCCCAAGGTGACACACTGGGTCTGATAAATCCTTTGTCCATAAGCTCCTGCAATTGATCTTTCAACTCTTTCATTTTTGCTGGGGCCAATCTATATGGTGCTCTAGAAATTGGAACGGTATCAGGAGCAAGATCCACAGCAAACTCTACCTCCCTATCCGGGGGTAGATCTGGAAGATCTTCAGGGAATACATCTGGGAAATCCCGCACTACCGGAATATCTTCTAACTTCTGCTCAGAAATACTGGTGTCTACGACTGCTGCTAGATATGCAGAACACCCACTTCTAACCAATTTTTGAATCTGTAATGCTGACACCAGTCTTACAGGAGATCTCTTATCAGATCCACAAAAACAAAACTCAGATTCTCCTGGAATTCGAAAACAGACTCTCTTCGCCCGACAATCGACGGAAGCGAAACATTCGGACAACCAATCCATACCAAATATAACATCAAAATCTCGGAAGCTTAAAATAATCAAGTCTGCAGAAAATTCTCGGTCTAAAATACGAATAGAACACTGAGGACAGATCCTATCTGTCAACAAAACTCCACCGATAGGTGTACTGATAGCTAAGTCAACCTCAAGAGGAACTGACGGAATCCCATGCTCAAGCACAAAAGTAGTAGAAACAAACGAATGGGTAGCCCTCGGATCAAATAAAGCACAAGCAGGAAAGAAATTAATAGATATCGTACCTGACACCACCGTGCCTGATGCTTCAGCATCCTGATGAGTCAAAGCAAATACGCGACCTGGCGCTCTGGGTCTCCCACCACTCTGGTGACCAATCGGAGTAGGCGGATAGAATGAACTTTAAGAAGACTGGGCTCTCTGGCCCCCTACAGACTGTGCTGATCCTCTCGGGACCCAAGAAGCCGATGGAAAAGGAGGTCTTTGATGCGGTCTCGGAACAAAGGAAGAAGCAGAGGCAGACTCTGGCATAGGACACTGAGCCATCTGGTGGCCCTGCTGGCCACAACGAAAACAAGATCCGGGTCTCGGAACAAAAGAGGAGGCAGATGTAGAGTCTGCCATGGGGCACTGAGAAATCATGTGGCCCTGCTGGCCACAGCGAAAACAAGCTCCGGAACCTCTCCGACAAACTCGGGTCGAATGACCCAACCCACAAACTCGACAAACAGACCGAGGGGGTCGACTCTGCACCTCCTGGGTCAAAGTTGGAACACTCGGCGGAAATGCAGAACTCTAATAGCTACCGGACGGTCGAGGCCTCACACCACTGCTCGATCCCTGAACAAACTGGCTCCCTCTCTTCTTCTGACTCTCTCTGAACTCATCTCGGGTCTCTCTCCAGACAATCTCAGCGAATCTGGCCCGATCAACCAACTCAGAAAAACTAGCTCCAAAAGATGAAGCTAAACCTCGGCGAATATGAGGTCCAAGACCCTGCTCAAAGCGACGGGTCTTCACCTCAGCACTAACAGAAATCCATGGAACATATCTCAATAGTCTATCAAACTCGGCAATATACTGCTCGACAGTCATCGTGCCCTGGCGGAGCGAGAGAAACTCTTGCTCAAGCTGGCACACTCTGCTGGCTGAAAAGAACCGATCTCGGAAAGCAAAACGAAACTCAGGCCAAGTAACTGAGGGTCTCTCCTCACCTCTGTCAGCAAGCACACCTCTCCACCAATGGAGAGCACTATCCTGAAGCATGAAGGTCGCATAGCGAACCTTCTCTCTCTCATCAAAACAACCCATTGCCTGGAAGGCCATCTCAGCACTCTCCATCCAGGACTCAGATTCCTGGACAGTACCTGGCCCATGAAACACCTGTGGAGCGAGTCTCATGTAATCCAAAATGCCGTGACCAAGTACAGAGGTCCGGCTCAACGACTGGGTGGGCTGCTCTTGCTGGGTCCTAACCATCCCAACAACCTCTCGAAGTAAAACACGCTCCTCTCTGATCAAATCACGAATACTCTCTGAATCACTCGCTCTTCCCTCCTGGGGAATAGAATCTGGAAGAACCTCCGGATGGCTCTCAGACGGACTGGGATTGGCCTCCACCCTCTCAGCTGGGGCCACCTCAGGGACGTGTCCCTGCGATCTCGTACGGGGTCTCATCCTGTTTCAAAGAACAAGTCACTAAAGTAACTACTCTCTTATATGGAGCTCTTTTCATAAAATAACTAGCCAAGATAACAAACTCATATCTCATCCTGCGCTACAGACATATACAAGTTTATTAGTTTGACTTCTTTTTGCACAATTAACTATTGTTTTAACCAGGCGTCCCCGGCATACTCAAGTCAATTGTGCTATCATAAGTTGCTCCTTATCTAACGACTCTCACCTAATATTAATGAATCGTTATGCTCTGATACCATTCTTACCTGTCACGCCCCTGACCCGGGAACTCTCGGGGCACGAGACAGGCGCCGCACACTCACTAGGTGAACCCGGCAAATGTGCAAGGCCTCCAAATATAAACATAATATCCACAAATAACTAGAAGACAACGAAATGAAAGAAACTTTCTTTCATTTATACAAGCCTCACAGGGTCTCTTTACATATACATAACAACAAAACCAAAATACATTGCCCTACTCACTCTTGTATAGCCACGTTCTCTTGAACTCAACCTCGGTACTCTGGCCTCGGAACAGACGGGTCGAAGACAGGAAATACCTGGGAGTCTGAACTGTGCAACATCACGCACATTAGCACAGGGCTAGTAAGTAATATAGTAATCTAGCAGTATATCATTAACTGCTACTGAGCAGGATATTATATAGCATTTTCCAGTATAGATCAAAGTAGACTGAATATAACTTGTTTATCTTGACAGAAATATATCTTAGTCATGCTCATTCTCAAGTACAACTTCAAGTGTAATTTCAAATTCAAACTCAAATGCTGATTCGGATTAAAAATGAATATGATGTCCAGATACACCACTGGTGGGACCATACTATAATGTCCAGATACACCACTGGCGGGACCATATGTCCAGATACACCACTGGAGGGACCATTTTATAATGTGCAGATGCAGAGTTTCAAATTTGATGTATGTCAAATAACTATACCAGAACGGATCTAAACACATTGCATCAGCTTCTAACTTATCAAGTAAGAAGAATAGTCAGACAAACCAGTCAAACAAACTAAAAGCATTCAAATAAGGACATATAATAGTCAGACAAACCAGTCAAACAAACCAAAAGCATTCAAACAAGGACACATATATATATATATATATATATATATATATAATATTAATTCTTCTTATTCACATCACAGGCCTTTTGCTTTGTTGGTTTGCATAACAAGTAATTCATACTGACAGGTACCACATCACTTACAGGAAATCACTTTATCCTTGCCCTTTCGCTTTCGCTTTCGCTTTCTCTCCTCTTTCTCTTTTTCTTCTACAAATCCTACAGCATTAGGATTTTCTAAATCAATACCTTTCTCTGGTCTTAACATCCAGCACGAGTCATATGTGGTGGTAGAACTACGATTCAAACCCAAAACATACTTTTAAACAAAAGTTCATATTACCCCTATTTTGGACCCTCAAAAACTCCAATCAAATGGATGAATTTTTAAAACTTGTAAACTTAGAACTTGTAGAATATAGACCAAAGAACATCTGTTTAGTATATAACTACGGCCAAATTACACAGCAAATGGCCGTAAAAGTTAAAACATCAAACTGCACAAAATCTGTCTTTTTCCTTCAAAACTGAACTCTTATAATAAGTATAACTCTTGAAGCATTTAGAACTGGTCTTATCATAAAACATAAAAGATTTTTTTTACAATATTTCCAAAAACTTTCATGTTGACACCTCCGGCCAATTCTTGCCGGAAAAGTATCTTTTCCTACCTGATATTTGAAATAGGGTTTCAATTAAAACTGAAATCTTAAAATCCATATATCTATTTGTACACTCAAAACTAGAATAAGTTATAAACAAAATACATTTTCTAAATACGTTTTCCAGAAACTTTTATGTTAATCACTCCGGCTAAATCTTTCTGGAAGTAACCCAAAAAGATGAAAATCACCATTTCATGTCTTTCTAAACTGCAGTTTAGTAAAACTGTTATAAATTTCTCCATTCAAAACCAAATCAAGAACAATTTATATGCAATCATACTAGAAGAAAAATTTCTACAACTTTATAGTTAATCACAATTCCTAAAACTGAGTGTATAATTCACAGGAATAAAAATAATCTCGGCAAATGAGATAAACTTACAATTTGATGAAATTTCTTCTCTATTTCCACTTTATTGAAATCAAACTTTGCTTGCAAACTCTTCCAGACCACAAATCACATTATATGTATCTCTCCATTATTTTGCACGAATTTTTCTTCAATTTTTCAACATTAAAATGAATTAATCTTGATTTGTATGCTTGCATGAGAGTGCATGAGAGAGATATGACACTTGGATTTCCAAGTGTCACTCTTCTCTCTTCCCAAGCCATGCTAACATTTAATACCCAAAGTGTCCTTGAACATTACACTTAGCCTTTTATTAATTACTCTTGTGTCCCCTTGTGAAGTTACGAAAAGACCCCCTTACCCTTTTTACTAATTACACTTGTATCCCCTCGTATAGTTACCAAAATACCCCCATATCTTTCAATAATTAATAAACGCTAATCTCACCTCATCACTCTCTAAATCACTTAGGATTAATTTCTAAACCCAAAACTTGGTCCTTTAAGAACATCTTCAGTCTAAGTATTCTGTCTCAATCATTTCTAGTAATAACAATGTCGTCAACATAAATAATTAGGAAAACATATCTCGTACTGGAGTGATGGCTAAACACAGAATGATCAACTGAGCATTGTTTCATACCATACCGCATAATTGCACCACTGAAACGACCAAACCATGCCCTCGGAGATTGCTTCAACCCATAGATTGCCTTCCTAAGGCGACACACTGATGAACCCATCTCCCCCTGAGCAACATACCCAGGAGGTTGCTCCATGTAAACCTCCTCAGCGAGGTCACCATGAAGGAAGGGATTCTTCACATCTAACTGATAAAGTGGCCAACCACGATTAACTGCAATGGAGATCAAGACTCTGGCAGAAGGTATTTTGGCTACTGGTGAAAATGTCACCTGATAATCGACAACAAAAGTCTGAGTTAATTAAGCACTAATTAGTCTAACCCTTGTTCAAATAGGCATATTGATCATAGCTAGGGTTTAGACATTCTAATCATGCACATTTACTAACCCTTGTTCAAATAGATATATAATTGCAATTAGGGTTTATACATTTAATTTAAGTGCATTTACTAACCCTTGTTCCATTAAAACAATAAACAAGTTAGGGTTAGATATTACCAATCACCACACGTGCAAGAGAAGGAAAGGATGTGAGAGAGAGACAATGAACACAAGATTTATAGTGGTTCGGTCTATCACAAGACCTACTCCACTCTTCACGTCCGCGCGTGAGTTCCACTATCTCTATCCTCCTTCAAGGCCGGATCAATGAGCCATTACATGACCAAGCTTTTCCATTCTCAAGTGCCAAAGTGAAGCCCATCTGCACGAAGCCTTCGTCGTGAGGACAAACCCTCATATGCCGCCTTCACCTTTCTTAACGGGCCGAAAAGGAGACCCTCATATTCACAATTCTTAACGGGCCGAAGAGAAGACTCTCAATGAAGAACAAAGAAAATAAAAACTCTCATGCCTCTTGATAGGTGGATTACAACTTTATAAGCTCACAATCACTCCAAGAAAATACAAATGTAAAGCCCTATGGAGTGCCTCTTGAAAGAATGTGGAAATACAAGTTCAAAGAAGTTTTTAGCTTTTGAATGGAAAGTTAAAGCTCAAAGAGAAATGGGATTTTTTGTTTCTCAAATGTTCAGAAGCTGGTAAAGATAGGTTTTAATTATGTATATATAGTGTATTTGAAAATATGACCGTTTGGGGTAAAACTGTAAATAACTGGCTTGAAAAAGTCAAGTAGAAAACGCCCCAACGGCTAGTTTGCCATACCGTCGCGGTCGACCGAGCCACCGCGGTCGACCGCCCCTATCTGGCGCCCTTTTATATTTTCAAATTTCTTACCATCGCGGTCGACCGGCCCATGGCGGTCGTCCGGCGAGGCTAACCTGTTAGCTCAAAATTTCGGCTCAAAAACATATCCGCAGTCTACCGACCCATTGCGGTCATCCGCCAAGCCCAACCTGGATGTTTTCTGGATTTTCATAAAATCAATCAGCGGTCGACCGGATTGTCCCGATCGACCGGCCCAATAAATTTCAAGATGTCCTGGACTTCCAGGTTCAATCTCGCGGTCGCCCGGAAAAGCCCGGTCGACCGGCCCTTCGTGAAATTCCATTTTTAACTTTAAAAATCAGGGGCTTTTGGGCCATGGTCTTGGGCTTAAGTCCTAGGTTTTCAAACACATTTTTGGGTGTGTGTATGGTTTTCAAAGATGTAAAAAGTTAAGTATGAAAATCATTTGAAAACTTTTTGAAAGTGCATTTAAACATAAAATCAAGAGGACTCCAAATACATTCTAAAAATGAATACCATGAGTCTTCTTGGAATGTGTCAGCTCCTTTGCACTTTCTAGGACTTCTTCAGCTTGAGTGAACAGCTTCAACTTGATATGACTCATGTGACTTCTCCTCCAATCTTCAATACATGTTGAGGTACATGAAGTGTCACCAATGGCTAGTTCAACTCCAAGCTCCTTCTTGACACTTGTTGGGAACTTCTGGAATCTTCATGATGAACTTCTTGATTTGAACATCTTCAAATGAGGATGTCTTCGCTGTAGGTGCAAGCTCTTGGTTTCTATGCTCCTTGATCCACAAGCCAAGTGTTGAAATGAGTTGTGTAATAGCGATTATGACATGAAATTTGTGTATATAACACAACACCTCAAAGCAACACATTAGTCCATAAATGCTAATCAATTTGGTTTGCTAGCATCAAAACAAGAGGTAAGGTGAATGATTAGAACCATGGGAACCCTTGGGCTTACATTCTCCCTCTTTTTTATGACGGCAAACAAATTGATTAGGGAAGCAGAAGATATTATTCGAATATATGAATAAGCATTTAAATACTATAAACAATGAAGCAATGCTCCCCCTCACTATATGCACAAGAGTAATACATGAATGTAATGCATGTGGTGCATATACAATTGGACTACCTAATCAATTCCAAAAAATCTCCCCCTTTTGGCAACAACAAAAAGGTAGGGATATATACAAATGAAAGTGCAAGTAGGGTGTCAAGATGAAGAATAACTCATAAGAGTTATTCAAAGTATATATGATGTGTCAATGAAGCTCATATAATACTTATCAAAATATAAAACAAGGTAAAATACATGATAAGTAGATTTTTTGTTATTTTGATCTAAAGATTTTCAAATTAAGCACAACTAAGGGGGCGGTAAATCATTTGAACATATCATAATGATCTATATAATCATGAGTATATAACTATTTAGCTCTCCCCCTATGTATTTTTTAGAGGCCCTAGGTGAAACCTATGTTAGGGCATGACAAGGACAGAATGGTTGAAAGGTGAGTGATTTGAACACTTGGGCTTCATTTACAACTTCTTGAAGCAGATAAGTCTCTACCTGAGCAAGGATATGCTCAATTATTAGACATAACTTTCAAGTTCACAAGTTGCATTATGTAGGGGATCTCTTGACAGTAAGCAGACAAGTCTCTTCAAGAGCATAGATTTGCTCTGAACTATGTGGACCCCGATCCGAGAGAGGCGGGGGGACGTGCCCCCAGATGAGTCTCAGGATCATCCACGTGAAGGAGAGCTCCACCAAGGAACTCTCGAAAGAGTGCCCCTCACAGCATGAGTGGGGATGTAAAGTGAGATACCTCTCGACTCGGGGACTAGCCCGGATTCGAGGCGTACCTTAAACAAAGAAAGAGTCACCATCCAAGAAAGTAGGCCCTGGATCCCATGCTGTGCTCTGTCGCAACAGATAACCAGAGATACAAAAGGTCCGTGCCTGATGACGAATGGGGAAGGGGTTAGGCACCCCCAATTCGCCCAAGTGCAAGCACCTGGTCTCTTATGCCATTTATTATTAACTTTGAAGAGTTTTGGGCAAAAATCATGTGAGATGGGAACAATCATCCCCGAGAAAATGTCTATCTAAGCATGCATGACCCGGGGATGGGCAAAGAAAATGAACATCCAAATCCTAACTCGTCGCATCTAATCCTAACTCATCACATCTAAGAAAGCAATAAACAATCGCATGCATAGCTACAGCTAAGAAGATAATGATAGATATAATGAGATAAGGAAAGCAAATATCTAAGTTTAGACAGATAATCAAGCTAAGATGAATGGATAAACGCTAGAGCTAAGCAATCAAAGCAGTAAAGTAAACACACTAGCATGCGAGCCTATGCAAGAGATAAGACTAAGAAAATGGCAATCGATCGCACGCTAGAAGAACAAACAAATTATAATGCATGAGAAATCTAAGATAAGCACACAGCAAGCTAAAAGGTGTAAGAAAAGAAAGAAATCAGAAAATCAACGGCATGTGAGAACCAAAAATGCCAGGGGAAAGAAGATGGAACACACGATAGGCTCAGAGGGCGATTCAAAAGGAATCAAGCCCAGTGATCCTAATCTTCTGAAGATCGGACAAGTCTCGCGATCGTCATGACCTATCGTTGGGCTCAGCGAGGACAATCCCTGTAAAGGGGCCACGCTACGTCATCGCCCGTCCCAAAACCCGATAAAACATCAGAAAACCGATGGAAACCGGAAAATCACGATGAAAACCGGACATGGAATGAAAAGAGGGCTCCGAGCGACCTGACAATTACCATCCTTGCCCATTTTTGCTTTTGCTTTGAAATGTTTGAAAATATTTATTAAAAAGGTTTGACTGAACTTGGGTGGACCCAAGCTACCTACGTACCCTGCGGAGAGGGATCAAGCCAACGTAGTTCGGACGAAAAGGTGAGAAATATTTGTAAAATGGTGTAAAAAAAAGGTGATGTAAAAATGGTGACTGGACTCAGGATGCCAGCAGCACGCCTGAGCTGCCTACGTACCCCTCAGCTAGGGATCAAGCCATCCGTAGTTCAGACAAGATTTTCCTGACTACTCCTAAAGACTCGAGATTTTTGAGATTTTTTATTTTTCAGATGTTTTTGATTTTTTTGACACAAGATGATAGAATCCTATCATCATAAGGGGAGGACAGACTCCTGATATCCCGCAAAGGTTGGACGGCATCCTATGCTTTGCGGGGGGATTGGACAGAATCACGAATCTGCAAGGGTTGGACAGCATCCTATACCCTGCAAGAGCGGATAAAAACCACATGACTTGATGAGAGGATGGACAGAATCCTAACCCCTATGATGATAGGACAGACTCCTGAAAGATTGACTCTCTAAGATGGAAGGACGGAATCCTAAACTTTATGAAGGGATAGGATAGAATTTGAAACTCTACAAGGGTAGGATAGATTCCCAAACCCTAGGATGGTAGGACAGACTCCTAAACTCTCTAGGACGGACTCTAAAGAGGAAGAAATCCCTTAACCTGCGAAAACTCTAAGGGAGGAAGGGAAGGGGTTGGCTCAAGAAGCATTCCGTCATAGCCTCATGAATACCAACTTTCAAAAGGCACGCATCAGGGGAATGGTTCTTATCATCCACTTCCGATCATTGAGACTTAAACCCCGAAATATAACCCCAAATGCCTAGCCCTACATGGAGGATTAGCCTCCTAAATTGGGTAACCACAACAACCCAACTCACTTTCTTATGCAAAGGAGACATAGAAGTTGCCACAACACAAACATTCCAACTGATTGACCAAATTTAGACAATTGCTAGGATCGGATAATCAAAGCAACTGGCGACTCCACTGGGGACATGGGGCTGGTGACACAAGGATTTGAGTTGATAATCCATGACTATGAAGACAGGTAAAGAATGCCTTTAAGTTGAATAGCAAAAGATGTGGGTGCTTACGAAATGGCTTAATCTTGCTCTATGTTATTCTTTGGAAAATGCAACCCTTAAGCTGAAGATGAAACAATATAGCTCCTCCAACATAATCAACAATAATGGAGGGCCATGACCAAACCCCCAAGCCACCTAATGGAGAGTAGACAAGTTGCGACAGCAATTGTCGAAAGCATTGCTAGATGGGTATTATTTTCCACCCATCTGATGTGAAAGAAAAGTGTCATCGCCCCAGAATGCTTTGCACATCACAAAACCCCCCAGCTTCCTTTGGCCTCTTGGGAATTATAATAGGGGCCTGCCAAAGACAAGGTGGCCGAGTGTAGCTGGTACAAGACTGTTTGCTCTACTTTAACTATTACAGGGAGACTATTTCACAAGATCCATTATAAGCGAGACTAAAAAATAACAAACTATGGAGCAAAAGATATCTCACGCTAGGATACTTGAAACCTTGACAAACATTTAAACAAACACCAACCAAACGGCCTTGTGAAAGGAATAACACCTGAACCTTCACTTGGGGCTTTGTGAGAAATGCCCGATCATTTCAGAGAAATTGGGCTTAGGCTAAACAAATTAAGATGGGATGCTTGAACAGCTCAAAACATTTTACATGTAACAACCATTTAAACACATGAGGCACGCTGGGGCCAAGAAAAAGAATCTAAACGAATCTTCTTTAGTTCAATCCCATGGATGGTTTGCCAAACCAAAATGAAAATTTAACTAATATCCTTCAGTTCTGATTTTCAAAGTAAAGACAGAGAAAGAAAATCCGAGATGAAAACTGGATGAGAAACAAAAAATTTCAAGAGGGTTAAACTTCTTGAATTCAAACACTCCGATGCATGACATGATAAAAGAAACATAGAAACCAACATTCGGCATAGAGCAAAATGTGGATATAAACGGGGATTGATACCTCTGAGCCGGGAAGATGAAGAAAAAAATGAAACGGGTTCTGAAGTAGCGGCGGTGGTCGGAGGCGATGGCCGCGGAATCCCCTTCTTCCTCTCTCTGCCCTTTTCTTTCTTGCTGGTGAAGAAACCCCTTTTTCTTCTCCAAGCTCCAAGCCCCAAACCCTAAGACCGAAAATAAAAGAAACCCAATAAACCTTCTTCTCTCCCTTTTTATTCTTTCTTCTTTTTTTTTCTTTTCTTCTTTCCTCTGCTCTCTCTCTCTCTCTCCCTCTTTCTTTCTCTCTGTTAAATGAGGAAATGGAAATGGAAAATAATAATAAAAATGATGTGGGATGGGGTTTTGAAGTGGATAGAAATGGGGTGGAGGATTTGGGTTTAATGGTGGAGGTTGGCTGAGATGGCAGAGGAAGATGGGCGTGGCCGTTAATGGTGGAGGCACGACCGGATATGGGGTGGGAGTGGATTTTTGAAAATGGGTTTGGTGGTGGCTCGGATTCCGGTGGTCGGCTGGGATGGTAAGGGTGATGGTGAAGAGGTGGTGGTAGATGGGCGGAGAAGGGTGAAGATTGATGTGGGTTTCTGAACGAATTTGGAAGATGGTGGAGATAGCGATGGAAAAGGGGCTTGGAATGGGGTCTGTTGATGATAGTTGCGAAAATAAGATGGGGTTTTGGTGAGCATTTCAAGATCCCATGTACGATTTAGAGAAGATGGATGGTAGAGATTAGGATGGGAGAAATAGAGATGGTGATTTGGCCGGAGCTCCGGCGGAGTGGGATCGGAGAAGATGGAGGAGTAGGTGGAAATGGTGGCTGAAATGGAGGTGGTTATGGTGGTAGTGGAGAGGGTTTCAATGGAGGTGGAGGTTGTGGCCGATGGAGTGGTTGGTGGAAATGGCAGAGGATGGTGAGAATGAGGTTGGTTTGGGCAGAGAAGATGAAAAAAAAGGGGTTTATTGGGTGGAAAAATGGGATCGGAGCTGGTTTGGGTTTGAAATGGAGGAGGGTGAAGGGAGAAGAAGAGATGAGAGAGGTGGTGGAGGCTCGGCCGGAATCCGGCAAGGTCGCCGAGGAATCAAAATGGGTTTGGGAAATATAAAAAAAACGGTTTTAATGGCTGATGGTGGTGATTGGGCAAAAAATGGTGGGAGTGGAGGTGGTGGTTTGCCGACGGCAAGAGGGATGGCTGGCCGGAGATGGGTTCTGGTTCAGGTGGGTTTGAAGTGGGTTACGAAATGGGTTTTGGATGGAGATGGGTAGAGATGGTGAGAAGGAATGGATGTAATGGAGGAAGGAAGTTGTGTAGGTGGCTAGGAGGAGGCTTGGCCGAAGGAGTGGCTGGAGGTGGAAGAAGGTGGTGGCAATGGGTTTTGGTTTTTCGAACTGGGTTTTGGGTTTAATGATGGAGAAGGTGGCTAGCAATGGTGGTGGGTTGCCGGAAAAGGTGGATGGCCTGCGGCTCTTGTTTCTCCTGCAAAAAATGAGGCTCTCTTTCTTCTCTTTTTTTTTTTTTTTGTTTCGAGAAACCCTAGTTCGATATGTATAGAGGGAAATGGCGAATTTTTCCTCCCCCCCCCCCCCCCCCGTCTTCCCTGGACAGCCGCCACCTAGTGTATTTCGACTGCTCTTTTTATACTACCAGGGGGGGCTTCAAGTAGAAAATGGGGCGAAAATTCTACTTTCTCTAAATGATCCTCACCCTTTGATTTGATCCAAGGGTTGCCAAGGGATGCTTACACCTTAAGTAATACCAGATTTCCTAAATCACCCCTCTAAAGATGGCAAATCACCATCTTATCCAATAAAATATCTTGCCTTTTATGAAAAAAGGAGGGCGATATCTACACAACCCAGCTTTGGTAATTCATACCCTAACCCAGTTTTGATTATTGCACAAACTTCGCCTGTCTTGTTCTACATTTTTCGCCCGATTACCGTGAAATTTTGCAGGGGTGCCCCTGAGGATACTAACAACCTCTTGAGGAATTTGTACCTAGGAATACGCCCAATAAGATGCTCAAAAACTCAGGCCTGCTTCTCATTTTGGGCCCAGTCCTGCAGAAATTTTTGAGATTAATTCCGGGATATTTTGGGACTCGGAATTTGGAAATTTCATTCGATTTTTTAAGCTCTTATTCTATTTTAGGGACTTTAGGGTCTTGTCAAAATGGGATGTCTACAGATGCCCCTCTTTGGCAGAGTGTGCTTGTCGCACGGAAGCCAAAGCCGAATTGACAGCACATTTTTACTGACCTAAGGCTTTAAACAAAAACGGATGTAAGGGGATAACAAAATTGATTGACGAGACAGATTCTCATCGGATCAATTAAGAAAGAAATGATAAGATGAATTGACGAGACAGATTCTCGTAAAGAAAACTGAGATACTGAAACATTGAGACAGACTCTCAAGGGATAGTGAGACAGACTCTCACAAATTGCAGAATGGAATGATTAGACAGCCTCTAATTAAGCCACTCAGGGATTTGGAGATTACAAAGCGGAATGATTAGACAATTATCATGATCAAACCACTCTAGGATCTGAGAAGACAGCATCTTGACAGACCAACAAAGCGGAATGATTAGACAGCATCATGATCATTCCTAAATTAGGATCTGAGAAGACAGGATCTTGACAGATCGACAAAGCGGAATGATTAGACAGTTATCATGATTAAACCTATATTAGGATCTGAGAAGACGGCATCTTGACAGATCGACAAAGCGGAATGATTAGACAGTTATCATGATCAAACCTAAATTAGGATCTGAGAAGACAGCATCTTGATAGATCGACAAAGCGGAATGATTAGACAATTATCATGATCAAACCTAAATTAGGATCTGAGAAGACAGCATCTTGATAGATTGACAAAGCGGAATGATTAGACAGTTATCATGATCAAACCCAAATTAGGATCTAAGAAGACAGCATCTTGACAGATCAACACAGCGGAATGATTAGACAGCATCATGATCATCCCTAAATTAGGATCTGAGAAGACGGCATCTTGACAGATCAACACAGCGGAATGTAGACAGCATCATGATCAAACCGAAATTAGGATCTGAGAAGACAGCATCTTGACAGAACGATAAAACGGAATGATAAGACAATTATCATGATCAAACCTAAATTAGGATCTGAGAAGAAAGCATCTTGACAGATCGACAAAGCGGAATGATTAGACAGTTATCATAATCAAACCTAAATTAGGATCTGAGAAGACAGCATCTTGACAGATCGACAAAGCGGAATGATTAGACAGTATCATGATCATGCCTAAATTAGGATCTGAGAAGACAGCATCTTGACAAATCGACAAAGCGGAATGATTAGACAGTTATCATGATCAAACCTAAATTAGGATCTGAGAAGACAGCATCTTGACAGATCGACAAAGCGGAATGATTAGACAATTATCATGATCAAACCTAAATTAGGATCTGAGAAGACAGCATCTTGACAAATCGACAAAACAGAATGATTAGACAGTTATCATGATCAAACCTAAATTAGGATCTAAGAAGACAGCATCTTGACAGATTGACAAAGCGGAAGGATTAGACAGTTATCATGATCAAACCTAAATTAGGATCTGAGAAGACAGCATCTTGACAGATCGACAAAGCGGAATGATTAGACAGCATCATGATCAAACCACTCTAGGATCTGAGAAGACAGCATCTTGACAGATTGACAAAGCGGAATGATTAGACAGCATCATGATCATTCCTAATTTGAAATTTTGACTTGAAAAACACGTTCAAGTTTCTCAAATCTTGATTTGTCAAGACTGCGATCTCAACTATCAATGCGTGCTAGGTATCTTTTATGGTCTGACTTTCATCAGGACATAAAAGATGCCCCTAGTATAATTTCGCTTCTAATTCAAGAGTCTAAACAAAACTCGAGCGGATTCAAGCTTTCTTTCGTGAAATTTGGGTTACAATGATTTTTTATTTTTTTTTTGAAAGTTCTTTCTTTTTCTTTTCAAAAGCTTTGAAAGATTTTTTTTTTGAAAGTTTTTCTTTTTCTTTTCAACAGCTTTGAAAGATTTTTTTTGTTTTTTGAAAGTGTTTCCTTTTTCTTTTCAACAGCTTTGAAAGATTTTTTTATTTTTTTTACCATACCATAAATTGCAATGATAAGACAGTTGCTCATCATACAACCACTCAAGTTTGTGAGACTGTCCCTCACTAAACAAATTAAGAACACGAAACTCAAGAAAGAACAGTTTTGATTCAAGAAATTGAGATTTTGATCGATTCCATTACAGGGTTGATTGTCTCTTGCCGAGAACTTTAGGAGTGTGCGATCTCTGTTGAGAACCAGACACAAGTAACTTGCTGAGGTTTTGAGTAGACCATTTTTTCTGAGAGCACTGAATTCTGCTGAGAATTGAAGGTTGTGAGAGCAAATTCTAGATTCCGCTGGGGAAACTTATTTTCTTGGAGAATTGACTCTTCTGAAGAGTGGACTCAACTGAGGAGTTTAGAGGTTTGGCTTGAGATATGCTCGCACCCTTCTTATCTTAACTTGTGGGAGACATTATTACTGATTGCCTTTGTGTGCTTGACATCTTTTATGACGCAAGTCATAAAAGATGCCCCTAGTATATTGTGTTTCCATGACAAGGGTTTTAAGGAGGTGGAACAATGATGGTTGAAGAAAAGATGCTTCATTTCATGAAGGCTTGAGGTTACCCAGTTTTTTTTTGTATGGAGAGAGTAGGACAATCACCACGATGGCTAAGTCTGAGAATCCCTTCTTTCGCATTGCTCACTTTTGGAGGCTTAAGGTCTCTGGTAGGTTTGAACCAGATGTCTCTCGCCCCTTCTGATACCTAAACAGGGATTTACTCTGAATTTTCTTCGCATTTCGGAGGCACATTCCCATTCTTCCAGCACCCGACAGTTTGGACTTTGCAAGGAAAGAGAACACAAATATTAAGGAGGAACAGATTTCCAAGGACTCAATCAAAGAAGATTCTTATTGTTCGAAGGACTCGACTCACTTTCGACTCATTCTTGGATCTGATGTGTCATTTTTTAAGGGTATGGCTTAGCCACTCTTAGAGTATTTCGAAGACCGTGTGAAGAGGCACTACTCTCCTCTTTCGGTGTTTATGTCATGGTTATTATCCCTTTCGGATTGCTCGGTTTCAATGCCCCTAGTTTAGAGGAATGTTAAAGTAAGCTTGCTAACACTACTTGGACTCTGAAATTTTACCTTGGTTGAAGACTGTTTCTCCATCTCAATGATTCGCTTTTTGTTGGAAGTCATTGCCATTGACCAGATTGCCTTTTCAGGTTTTCAATCTGACGGACCGCTTGCCCTAACTTTTGCCTGGTTCGCCCTTTCGGGTTTTCAATCCAGCGGGCTTGATACCCTAATTTTTGCCTAAGCCGACTTTTCAGTTGTCAACTTAGCGGGTGAATGACCCTAAATTTTTCCTAGACCGCCCTCTCGGGTTTTCAGCCTAGCGGGTCTTCAGACTCCATCATTTTTTCTTCTTGACTTTGAACCTCTGCTTGTTCGCCAGAAGGACTTTCTAGGCGGGCTTGGGTTCAAAAGGGTTGGATATTTCTTTTGGATTTCAAAGTTTCGACCGAACCTAGATTGGTCAGGTTGCCTAAGTACTCCAAAAACGGAGGATCAGGTCTGCGTAGTCCGCTGGGATTTGGAACAGAATGATTTGGCTTTTAAGCTCAAAGGTTGAAAGGGAATAATTTGACTTTTATTCCAAAGGTTGACCGAACCTGAATTGATCAGGTTGCCTACGTACCCTGTAGAAAGGGATCAGGTTAGACGTAGTTCGGACGAAATGCCCCTGGTTTGCGGGTGCTTGAAAAGAATGTTTGATTTTGTTGAGGCTCGAAGGTGTTTGCAAAAGGATTTTTTTAAACTTGGGATTTTGGCATTTAAGGCTCAGGCGTCCAAGGATGGCCTTCTGATGTTTCGGCATACAAGCTTCTTGAATGGCTAAGGTTCAATGGCTTTGAACTTTTTATCTTTTTTTTTTTTTTTTTTTTGAGGAGTCTGGCGGCATTTCCTGGCAAGACTTCATCTGCACTGTGCAAGCTAGACTGATTGAATTCCCACTTTTTCTTTGGGATCTTGCACTGATATTCGGGATTCTACGACTCTGGGTCTTCTCTGAATGCTGAAGATGATTTTAAAATTTTCAATCTATTTATCGACTCCGCTTCCTACGATTCTGACGTTCTTGAGGAGTTGACGTGGGGCATGCTCCCTTCTCCTTTCTTCTCTGGATTCTATCTGCTTTTTTTTTCTTTATTCATTCTTCTTTTTTCACTTGAAATACGGGAATGCCCTTACTCTTTGATTACTTTGACTTAAAATTCCATCGGAATGTATAGCCCAAGTATTCCTTTTAGGGTTCATGTTCTATGCTCATGACTTTGTTGTCCGAAAGTCTTCTTTCAATTTTTCATTAACTTCATTTGATGTCTGGTATTCTTCTTTGAAATTTTCACTTTTTAGACCTGATGTCTGAAGCTGAGGGTGACTTACGTTGAACAGTGCCAAGGCACGCTTCCGGTTTATCCTCATAGGACCAAGCAACACTTCTTTGAACCCTCTAAATAGGTTTATCGATTCTTTGCGCTCTTCGGGAGATTTTGCCAATCCTTATTTCCCGAGTTTCGGATTTCGATACCACTATCCACGGTATCGATTTCATCTTCAAGTGGCTTTGCTCGACGCTCTTCCTCTCATTTGATCATCTTTCAAATCTCGAGGAAAATTTCATCGACATCCTCGTCCGAGGAGGGTGTCTTAATTTGTTTATTAACATTAGATCCAAGAGTGAACATATACAAGAATATTGATGACACTGGAATCAAATGTTCATTGCATTGAATGTTCGAAGTACATACAATGATTTTTGACGCGCCACGATAGGCTCTCCATCAAATTTAACAAAAGATCGGACATTGGCTCACAATGAGAGAGACTAATAAACACAACATACTTAGAATTGATATTGACATGGTTAGACTTACCAACTTCGACAGGAGGGTTGGTATACACACTTCAAAATAAATTTCAAAGATGAGACACTTCATCGGAGGCAACGGATTGGCGTTGAAAGTTCAAGGGCAATGTGCCTTCCTTAATGATGATAATGATTGGAGAGATCGACCCTGGAGTTAGAATCTCAGAAGGGGCAATCCTATAATGTCCTATTAACTTGGCTCAAACTGATCCATGGCATTGGTGGGATTTTCTCTGGCATGGTGATATCTCCTGAATTTCAAGCTCTGACATCTTTCATTTTTCCTATGCAATCAATCTACTTCCTAGCCCCAGGGTGGTACAGGTAAAGGTAGTAAGATATGTGAAGGGTTGAATGGGTGAAATGGTTCCCATGGTGGGTGTAGGAGGTCCAACACGGTTAGGTGTAGGGTTCTTGGAAGCACTTGAGTTCAAGAATAATGAGGGGATCCCTATCTATCAGGTCGTGGATATCATCATCATCTCTCTCATTTATGTCAAGATGAGATTTTCAGTATACTCAGCCATCTGGGCAATGTGAGAGGAAATAGGTACAACGGATTAGCTAGACCAAGCGAGTTCAGAGATGAAAGCTCTTTTGGGGTTGATGGTAGACGAGTAAGACTCCTGTCATGGACACCATAAACACTAGGCTCAATGAGAATTAATCGCATGACAATGTAATGTGCAAGTTGAAACAAAAGGCAGCACAAAGACATCCTTCCCTTGGATAAAATCCGACCGCATAACAACTGTACGTGAAGATGTGGTACGGCCAGTACATGGTTTGTCAACAAGCCTAAAAGGATGATGACCACACTCAAGGTATTTTGAGAAAATTCGGCAGCATAACGGCTATACCAGGAGATGTGGTAAGGTAAGCACATGGTGTGTCAACGAACCCAAAAGGATAATGATTACACTCAAGGGTTCTGAAAAAAAATCGATAGCATGACAGCTATACTAGGAGGGTCTCAACAGCTAAACATGAAGAGTATGCCGTCATGGTCAAGATAAAGCAAGGCTCTCAGCAAGAACACACACTCCGATAATGATAATGGCAAGATAGACTCATAATCGACATGCGGAGTACATCTGATTAGGATCAATCAAATGATCAAGCTCATGGGAGATAGGTCATGGCTAAAAGAGCCAAGCATCTGATGATAATCCACGGAATGGATAAAGATGAATAATTGATTAGATTATGAAGGAAAACTCAACTAGGAAGTAAACCCTAATCTAATAACATATAAGTATATATATATATATATATATATATATATATACATATACCCATATATACATATATCCTAACCAGGGGCACCAGCCCTAACCTGATCTAGCGAAGTCAAGAAAATCCCGACTCAAGACAGACTGAAAACTGTACTAGGACCGTACTGTAGCCATAAAAAATGAGCTACCCTAGTCTACAAAGGGGACAAGGTTCCTGACTCTAAGCTTTACATGTGTAAGCAACACATGTTCGACCCTAATATGAATGCAATATATATGTATATAAATACGGGTACTTCCTAGTTGAGTTTCACTAAGTCAGTAAGTATATACATACTATATAAAACAAAGTAGGGCTCCGGACTCAATCTATCGGGTACTATGCGTATGAACCATACTTAATATGTATAACACAACTACGCCCCATGTTATACATAGTATGCTTCATTGCTCATCGGCTGCTGTAGACAAAAGTACGCCCAATGTCTACGACTGCAGCACCGGCACATAGCTTGAAAATAGATCCAGCAGTTCCGTCAAGGTAAAGACCCCCCAGTCTGGTACGCACTGTATCTATTTTCGTGGAGCCAGTGATAATGAAAAACAATGAAAGAAATAAAGAATGAAGAACATGGCAACATATGATGTGCAGTGTGTGAATCCCTTGTTTTATTTACGCACCTACTTGGTGCCCCTGGATTTCTAACGACAAAGTTCCCATATAACTTGGTTTAGACCCAAATTTCTTCATAATTAATTAAAATGGCATTTTTACAGAGTTAGGCAATATTTCAAGAACTCCCCAGCAGAGTCGCCATCCTGTGGACCCCGATCCGAGAGAGGCGGGGGGACGTGCCCCCAGACGAGTCTCAGGATCATCCACGTGAAGGAGAGCTCCACCAAGGAACTCTCGAAAGAGTGCCCCTCACAGCATGAGTGGCGATGTAAAGTGATATACCTCTCAACTCGAGGACTAGCCCGGATTCGAGGCGTACCTTAAACAAAGAAAGAGTCGCCATCCAAGGAAGTAGGCCCTGGATCCCATGCTGTGCTCTGTCGCAACAGATAACCAGAGATACAAAAGGTCCGTGCCTGATGACGAATGGGGAAGGGGTTAGGCGCCCCCAATTCGCCCAAGTGCAAGCACCTGGTCTCTTATGCCATTTATTATTAACTTTGAAGAGTTTTGGGCAAAAATCATGTGAAATGGGAACAATCATCCCCGAGAAAACGTCTATCTAAGCATGCATGACCCGGGGATGGGCAAAGAAAATGAACATCCAAATCCTAACTCGTCGCATCTAATCCTAACTCATCACATCTAAGAAAGCAATAAACAATCGCATGCATAGCTACAGCTAAGCAGATAATGATAGATATAATGAGATAAGGAAAGCAAATATCTAAGTTTAGACAGATAATCAAGCTAAGATGAATGGAGGTTTGAACCAGATGCAAGAGATAAGACTAAGAAAATGGCAATCGATCGCACGCTAGAAGAACAAACAAACTAGAATGCATGAGAAATCTAAGATAAGCACACAGCAAGCTAAAAGGTGTAAGAAAAGAAAGAAATCAGAAAATCAACGGCATGTGAGAACCAAAAATGCCAGGTGAAAGAAGATGGAACACAAGATAGGCTCAGAAGGCGATTCAAAAAGAATCAAGCCCAGCGATCCTAATCTGCTGAAGATCGGACAAGTCTCGCGATCGTCATGACCTATCGTTGGGCTCAGCGAGGACAATCCCTACAAAGGGGCCACGCTACGTCATCACCCGTCCCAAAACCCGATAAAACGTCAGAAAACCGATGGAAACAGGAAAATCATGATGAAAACCGGACATGGAATGAAAAGAGGGCTCCGAGCGACCTAGCAATCACCATCCTTGCCCATTTTTGCTTTTGTTTTGAAATGTTTGAAAATATTTATTAAAAAGGTTTGACTGAACTTGGGTGGACCCAAGCTACCTACGTACCTTGCGGAGAGGGATCAAGCCAACGTAGTTCGGACGAAAAGGTGAGAAATATTTGTAAAATGGTGAAAAAAAAAGGTGATGTAAAAATGGTGATGTAAAAATGGTGACTGGACTCAGGATGCCAGCAGCATGCCTGAGCTGCCTACGTACCCCTCAGCTAGGGATCAAGCCATCCGTAGTTCGGACAAGATTTTCCTGACTACTCCTAATGACTCGAAATTTTTGAGATTTTTGATTTTTCAGATGTTTTTTATTTTTTTGACACAAGAGGATAGAATCCTATCATCACAAGGGGAGGACAGACTCCTGATATCCCGCAAAAGTTGGACGGCATCCTATGCTTTGCGGGGGGATTGGACAGAATCACGACTCTGCAAGGGTTGGACAGTATCCTATACCCTGGAAGAGCGGATAAAAATCACATGACTTGATGAGAGGATGGACAGAATCCTAACCCCTATGATGATAGGACAGACTCCTGAAAGATTGACTCTCTAAGATTGAAGGACGGAATCCTAAACTTTATGAAGGGATAGGATAGAATCCGAAACTCTACAAGGGTAGGACAGATTCCCAAACCCTAGGATGGTAGGACAGACTCCTAAACTCTCTAGGACGGACTCTAAAGAGGAAGAAATCCCTTAACCTGCGAAAACTCTAAGGGAGGAAGGGAAGGGGTTGGCTCAAGAAGTATTCCGTCATAGCCTCATGAATACCAACTTTCAAAAGGCACGCATCAGGGGAATGGTTCTTATCATCCACTTCCGATCATTGAGACTTAAACCCCGAAATATAACCCCAAATGCCTAGCCCTACATGGAGGATTAGCCTCCTAAATTGGGTAACCACAACAACCCAACTCACTTTCTTATGCAAAGGAGACATAGAAGTTGCCACAACACAAACATTCCAACTGATTGACCAAATTTAGACAACTGCTAGGATCGGATAATCAAAGCAACTGGCGACTCCACTGGGGACATGGGGCTGGTGACACAAGGATTTGAGTTGATAATCCATGACTATGAAGACAGGTAAAGAATGCCTTTAAGTTGAATAGCAAAAGATGCGGGTGCTTACGAAATGGCTTAATCTTGCTCTATGTTATTCTTTGGAAAATGCAACCCTTAAGCTGAAGATGAAACAATATAGCTCCTCCAACATAATCAACAATAATGGAGGGCCATGACCAAACTCCCAAGCCACCTAATGGAGAGTAGACAAGTTGCGACAGCAATTTTCGAAAGCATTGCTAGATAGGTATTATTTTCCACCCATCTGATGTGAAAGAAAAGTGTCATGGCCCTAGAATGCTTTGCAAATCACAAAACCCCCCAGCTTCCTTTGGCCTCTTGGGAATTATAATAGGGGCCTGCCAAAGACAAGGTGGCCGAGTGTAGCTGGTACAAGACTGTTTGCTCTACTTTAACTATTACAGGGAGACTATTTCACAAGATCCATTATAAGCGAGACTAAAAAAAAACAAACTATGGAGCAAAAGATATCTCACGCTAGGATACTTGAAACCTTGACAAACATTTAAACAAACACCAACCAAACGGCCTTGTGAAAGGAATAACACCTGAACCTTCACTTGGGGCTTTGTGAGAAATGCCCGATCATTTCAGAGAAATTGGGCTTAGGCTAAACAAATTAAGATGGGATGCTTGAACAGCTCAAAACATTTTACATGTAACAACCATTTAAACACATGAGGCACGCTGGGGCCAAGAAAAAGAATCTAAACAAATCTTCTTCAGTTCAATCCCATGGATGGTTTGCCAAACCAAAATGAAAATTTAACTAATATCCTTCAGTTCTGATTTTCGAAGTAAAGACGGAGAAAGAAAATTCGAGATGAAAACTGGATGAGAAACAAAAATTTTCAAGAGGGTTAAACTTCTTGAATTCAAACACTCCGATGCATGACATGATAAAAGAAACATAGAAACCAACATTTGGCATAGAGCAAAACATGGATATAAACGGGGATTGATACCTCTGAGCCAGGAAGATGAAGAAAAAAATGAAACGGGTTCTGAAGTAGCGGCGGTGGTCGGAGGCGATGGCCGCGGAATCCCCTTCTTCCTCTCTCTGCCCTTTTCTTTCTTGCTGGTGAAGAAACCCCTTTTTCTTCTCCAAGCTCCAAGACCCAAACCCTAAGACCCAAAATAAAAGAAACTCAATAAACCTTCTTCTCTCCCTTTTTATTCTTTCTTCTTTTTTTACCTTTTTTTCTTTCCTCTGCTCTCTCTCTCTCTCTCTTTCTTTCTCTCTGTTAAATGAGGAAATGGATATGGAAAATAATAATAAAAATGATGTGGGATGGGGTTTTGAAGTGGGTAGAAATGGGGTGGAGGATTTGGGTTTAATGGTGGAGGTTGGCTGAGATGGCAGAGGAAGATGGGCGTGGCCGTTAATGGTGGAGGCACGACCAGAGATGGGGTGGGAGTGGATTTTCTGAAATGGGTTTGGTGGTGGCTCGGATTCCGGTGGTCGGCTGGGATGGTAAGGGTGATGGTGAAGAGGTGGTGGTAGATGGGCGGAGAAGGGTGAAGATTGATGTGGGTTTCTGAACGAATTTGGAAGATGGTGGAGATAGCGATGGAAAAGGGGCTTGGAATGGGGTCTGTTGATGATAGTTGCGAAAATAAGATGGGGTTTTGGTGAGGATTTCAAGATCGCATGTACGATTTAGAGAAGATGGATGGTAGAGATTAGGATGGGAGAAATAGAGATGGTGATTTGGCCGGAGCTCCGGCGGAGTGGGATCGGAGAAGATGGAGGAGGAGGTGGAAATGGTGGCTGAAATGGAGGTGGTTATGGTGGTAGTGGAGAGGGTTTCAATGGAGTGGTTGGTGGAAATGGCAGAGGATGGTGAGAATGAGGTGGGTTTGGGCAGAAAAGATGAAAAAAAAGGGGGTTATTGGGTGGCAAAATGGGATCGGAGCTGGTTTGGGTTTGAAATGGAGGAGGGTGAAGGGAGAAGAAGAGATGAGAGAGGTGGTGGAGGCTCGGCCGGAATCCGACAAGGTCGCCGGAGGAATAGAAATGGGTTTGGGAAATTAAAAAAACGGTGTTAATGGCTGATGGTGGTGATTGGGCAAAAAATAGTGGGAGTGGAGGTGGTGGTGTGCCGACGGCAAGAGGGATGGCTGGCAGGAGATGGGTTCTGGTTCAGGTGGGTTTGAAGTGGGTTACGAAATGGGTTTTGGATGGAGATGGGTAGAGATGGTGAGAAGGTATGGATGTAATGGAGGAAGGAAGTGGTGGAGGTGGCTAGGAGGAGGCTTGGCCTGAGGAGTGGCCGGAGGTGGAAGAAGGTGGTGGCAATGGGTTTTGGTTTTTCGAACTGGGTTTTGGGTTTAATGATGGAGAAGGTGGCTAGCAATGGTGGTGGGTTGCCAGAAAAGGTGGATGGCCGGTGGCTCTTCTTTCTCCTCCCTCTCTCTGTTTCGATTTTTCTCCTGAAAAAAAGGATGCTCTCTTTCTTCTCTTTTTTTTTTTGTTTCAAGAAACCCTAGTTCGATATGTATAGAGGGAAATGGCGAATTTTTCCTCCCCCCCCCCCCCATGTCTTCCCTGGACAGCCGCCACCTAGTGTATTTCGACTGCTCTTTTTATCAGGGGGGGCCTCAGGTAGAAAATGAGGCGAAAATTCTGCTTTCTCTAAATGATCCTCACCCTTTGATTTGATCCAAGGGTTGCCAAGGGATGCTTACACCTTAAGTAATACCATTTTCCAAAATCACCCCTCTAAAGATGGAAAATCACCATCTTACCCAATAAAATATCTTGCCTTTTATGAAAAAAGGAGGGTGATATCTACACAACCCAGCTTTGGTAATTCATACCCTAACCCAGTTTTGATTATTGCACAAACTTCGCCTGTCTTATTTTACATTTTTCGCCCGATTGCCGTGAAATTTTGCAGGGGTGCCCCTGAGGATACTAACAACCTCTTGGGGAATTTGTACCTAGGAATACGCCAAATAAGATGCTCAAAAACTCAGGCCTGCTTCTCATTTTGGGCCCAGTCCTTCAGGAATTTTTGAGATTAATTCCGGGATATTTTAGAACTCGGAATTTGGGAATTTCATTCGATTTTTGAAGCTCTTATTCTATTTTGGGGACTTTAGGGTCTTGTCAAAATGGGGTGTCTACAAACTATAATATGTCTTTGTCAGATTACTTATTTCTTGCATACAGAGATTTACACATATCAAAGTGAAAGCTCCCCTATCTATGTGCATCTAATCTAAATGTTAGAGTTCCAAGCACATAAGCCCTTGATTCAAGGTTAATCACCTTTAATCATTTTGAGTTGCTCCATTTAATTGATAGACACATATTGAATTGGAATGGATGAATATTAGACAGAGGATATGAGTTTAAGGCAGATGGTCTAATAAACACTTGGATAAGAGAATGAAATCATTGAGGTACATATCCATGCCAACTAAAAGATCATGTATACATAGATAAGAACAATAAAGCTCAATATACATTATCAAAATGGAAGAATAATACCACATTGCTTTTATCACTTCAAGAAATGATAAAAGTGGTATTTGGAAATCTCTCGAAAGAAGTAAAACTGAACTTCTTTTCTTCTATCCGGAACTCTTCTACTGATGAGTGTTTAGAAGAGCTTAGATCAATGCTTGACCGTTTCTTCCATGTAAGGGAGATCTTCTGACAAATCTTTCTGGATTGAGAGATTGGGTACTTGTTTTAAATCTTCTCCTTCATCAAAGGGTCATCCATGAGAGGATGAGCATGAAGTGCACATGCCAGCTTTTAGATATGAATCTTCAATTTCCTTAGTTTCTTTACATCCTTCACTGTGAAAAAATGTAGAGATGGACACAGGAAAATTGAGTACATCTACCATCTTATTACATCTTGCACTATGGAAGGAGACAAGGACCATAGACAAGCTGCGAATGACATATGATTTGAGGGGAGTCCTCCGAAGCTAAAATCTTGGAAGAGATGATGGGACATGACAAACTTAAAAATATTTTTAAATCATCCCTCTTCCAAGAAATTGTCATTGGCCTTTGATAATTCTTATAATGTAAGGCCTGACAATATACAATGGCTTATATATGAATGTAAAAAGCACAGCCATTGGATATTATCATGATAATATATTTTTATTCAAAAATACATGATAAGAGATTACTTCATAGACAATGAGATGATCATCTCAAGCACTGTCCAATGACGAAGGGTTCTAGAGATTTTTCAAACTCTAGAACAAGATACTTATCATTGGCGAAGATAGAAACATATAAGTCTATCCAAGATAAGTGTAAGGCCTAAAAGGATATGGCACTGAGGCATTAGGCCAGGGGAACTTGTCAAAAGATTGTAGACACCCCATTTTGACCGGACCCAAGTTCGCTATGCTTGGGAGAAACCCCATCCGATCATTTCCGCCATGTTTCGCATTTTTCCGTTTAGTGTTGAGAGGTTGAGAGAGATTATTCATAAGAATCCAAGCGAGGGAGAATTTGGACCCGTTTGGTGGGCCCGCATTGAACATTTGTTTAAAATTCGAATCAACCGAGGGCCCACATTGTGGGGCCCACGTTGTGGGGCCCGCGTTGTGGGGCCCACATTGTGGGGCCTCAGTAGGGCCTCTTGTGAGGCCTCTTATGAAGAACAATAATGATGGATTCTCCACTAAAGAAACATGATGGGCCCTCCACTAAGAACAATAATGATGGATTCTCCACTAAGAAACATGATGGGCCCTCCACTAAGAAGAATGATGATGGATTCTCCACTAAGAAACATGATGGGCCCTCCACTAAGAAGAATGATGATGGATTCTCCACTAAGAAACATGATGGGCCCTCCACTAAGAAGAATGATGATGGATTCTCCACTAAGAGGGACAACATGATGAGCTCTCCACCAACACATCTCTCTCTCTCTCTTTCTCTCCCTATATATATCTTCCTTCCCATCCATAAAAGAAAGGAGAAAAGGAGAGATTTATCTTCCATTATCTCTTTCTCTTCCATTATCTCTCCCAATCACCTCCCAATCCTTCCCTCTAAGAGAAAGCGAAAGACGGCGGATCGGATCGGCGGCGGCAAGATCTTCACCACAGGTAGGTGCATTTTTCTCAAAATATTTCTGTATTTTTCCGAATTTTTCTGATTTTTTCCGCAAATTGTGTTTTAAAAATAGAAAACTCTTCAAAAAAACATCTTTTGACGAAGAAAAATTAAATTATATACCAAACAGATTCCAAATTTAATGCAATTTCGTGGGAAATTAATATGGTACTGATTCATTTTACCATGAATTTTTAAGGATTTTTGGAGTTTATTTGGTATATTATTTAATGCTTTCTTTGAAAATTATCAGATTTTGTGAGACTTGTTACTGACATCAAATCACCCTTAAAATTCTTAAAAATTTTACAGTAGTCTTATCTTCCATATTTCTTGTTACTGTAAAATTTTCGAGTGATTTGGATCTGTTTTCATATGGGATGTAGTGTTAATTCTTAATCTGGTCTGAAAATTGTAAAATCCGAAATCGGTAGTAAATAGTCTTTATAATTTATGAAATTCTCACCGCATGCTCATTTTATTGATATCTTATTTCTGTAGAAATTTCATAGAATTTATATGTCTATTTCTTGTAGTTTCTGTGTTAATTTGGCAATCTGGTCATTTAATTGTTAAATCAAGATTAAATATGAATTTAATGTAAAAATCTGCAAAACTCATCTATTAAGCTACATACATTCCCATCTTGCTGCTGTAGAAATTTCAACTCATTTCGAATTCGTTTGCAATAATTTCACTTGTAAAATCATTCATATGCTTAAAATTGATACAATCCATTGAAAATTCGAAATTAATTACTACCAAGTGATTTTCAACATTCGAAATTCGAAATTAAAATTGATAAAATCCATTGATAAAATCACATTTACTCAAACTTAATCTAACAAAACCTGAAGGCATCATAGATTGCGCGAACTTATTGCACACACTTACATCACTTTCATCTAAACCCCTGCATCTCACATGCACACACGTCCCATTTTAGGAACCCGGAGTGTTATCTAGCATGGTTGACTGGGATTTCATCACCTGGTGCCTCTGTGCTAGAGAAGCATTCCACCCTTAGCCTAGTACCTTTATGGTACGTAAACGGATCTCTTGTTCACGTACTGATACGCCGGACACTGGTACAGTATATCGAACATGGATTCGCGCTAAGGGAACTCTTGGCCTTACCCCTAGATTAACCCACACATGCATGTAGTATACGAACACATGTGCATCACGTGTGTGAGCCTAGTTTAGGATATCCTACCCATTTGTGTCTAGATTAGGCCGTAGTCCATCTTCCAATGGCTACGATCGGTCCTAGGTACACAAACAAAGTCATGAGTCGAGATCCTTTCTCCACTCCGCTAGATTAGGGTTAGGGTTGATGCCTTCAGGTAACACTGATAAAATGTGCGAAGATTAAAAAACTTTTCCTTTGGGGTTAGGATGTAAATCCCATTCATTTTCAAAGATCTCATAGGATTAGTCATTCATGATCCATCCGTTGAAAGCAATCTTATGCTATCTCATCTCATCTTGATCACAGATTTTCAATCTTCTATTATCTGATTCGATCGTGTTTCCATCTGATTCGAGAGTCTTTTGACTCATCTGTCTTTAGTTGGTGTTAGTGGAGTCTTTGACTCGTGTTTTCATCTCTTTTAGAGAGTCTTTGACTCATTTATCCTTTAGTTGGTGTTAGTGGAGTCTTTGACTCCTGTTTCTTTTCCTTTAGAGAGTCTTTGACTCATATATCCTTTAGTTGGTGTTAGTGGAGTCTTTGACTCGTGTTTTCATCTCTTTTAGAGAGTCTTTGACTCATTAATCCTTTAGTTGGTTTTAGTGGAGTCTTTGACTCGTGTTTCTTTTCCTTTAGAGAGTCTTTGACTCATTTATCTTTTAGTTGGTGTTATTGGAGTCTTCGACTCATGTTTCCATTTCTTTTAGAGAGTCTTTGACTCATTCGTTCTTTTGTTGTATTACTAGGAAGTCCTTGACTCATTGGTTCTTCTGTTGGCGTTATTTGGGAGTCTTTGACTCATTCCTCCTCTAAGTTGTAGTATTAGAGAGTCTCTGACTCATTTGTTCCCCTCTTTAGTGTTGTTAGTTCGGAGTTTCTCCTTTAGAGTTGTTGATTACTTCGCTTTTGATTAGAGGCTAACTCAGTCTTATTAGAGCTTTGCTTGCTTGGGATCTTGGATCGTTTTCTCTCTTCTTGGGACGCTATCTTTCTTGTTGTGGTTTGTCTCTTTGAGACGTTAATTGCTTATTCGGGGTTTCCCCTTTTGCTTTAGGGCTTTGCCCTAGTTTGTGGTATTACTTGCGTGTTCCTTTTAAGATTAAAAATATTTTAAGGTCCTGAGCATTGGAAAAGCTTTAAAATCCAAAAAAAATTAGAAATTTAAAACTCAAAAAACATTTGAAAACATCAAAAACCTTAAAAAAATCTAAAGTGTTGAGTGTTTTCTTTTATAAGCGTAGTTTGAGAGTTCGTTTCGAACTACGTTGGCTTGATCCTCTTCCACGAGGTACGTAGTGCAGCTTGGGATCCACATCCCAAGTCCAGCCAAACCTTTAAAAATAAAAATTTTAAATCTTTCAAAGTTACAAAAATATTCAAACCATTTTCAAAAAGATCTTCCTCTAGAGTTAGGAGTATGTCCTAGCTGTTTAGGTTGTGTTCTAGAGTTAGGAGTTTGTCTTGATTTGTATTGATATGGTATGTCCTGTCGTGTGAGTGTCCCTAGAGTTAGGAGGCCTCGAGTCGATCGGTTAGACATTTAGTCGAACCGATGGCTAGACTAGGCATATAGTCAGCCCGTGGTTTTCATTAGGTTGCACAGCCTAGTTACACATAGGATTGTAGGAACCACCTGCATTAGCCTAAGGCTAATCAACTTGCATTAGTTAGGGCATATAGGGTGTCCTAAAATCCACAATTCACTGGAATTTTAATAATCATACAAGAAGCTTTAATAACTGGTTCGGTCTTTTAGATCGAGTCTAGGATAGAGGGCTAGATGTCTTAGGCATCATAATTTAGAATAGGGCATCGAACTACGTGGGCTCCGATTCTTCCCGAGGCCGGGATACGTAGCGCAGCTAGGATGGATGGCCATTCTGGTCCGAGTCCAGTCCTGCATTAGAGTTAGGACTTGTCTTGTCCCGTCATACATAGCATAGATTTGTGTCTCATGTTTTGATATGTTTTCTTACTTTCTTGTACTGATACTATACCTTTGGTTGTAGCTTGCATGTGCGTGTCCACCAGAAACTTAGACACCCATTAGGCATGTCACTCATAACCTAGCTTTGCTTAGGTGACACATTTTTCATTTCATTTTACGTGTTTATTTCTCCATTCTCAGGAAATGCATGCTTAGGTAGACGATTCCTGAGGATTGTTCCCATTTCACATGATTTTTACTCAAACTTCTTTGGAATTAATGAAAATGGCATAAGAGACCAAGTGCTTGCACTCGGGCGAATTGGGGGTGCTCTCAGACCTTCCCCATTCGTAACCAGGCACGAACCCATATATATTTCTGGTTATCCATTGCACAGAGGATTTGATTTTAGGGTTCCATGGCCTATCCATGGATGGCGACTCTGAGTTCTTTTTAGGTACATCTCGGTTTCGAGCCCTGGCTCCTGATCAGGATGTATCTCATTCGTTTTGTATCGCCACTCGTGCTATGCTGTGAGGGTGGCATCCGTTTCGAGAGTTCCTTGGCAGAGCTCTCCTTCACATTGTGGAGATCTTAGAGGATTGCTGTGGGGACCTCGCGTCCCTCGCCGCACTCGTCCTCTCCGGATCGGGGTCCACAGGCTGGCGACTCTGCTGGGGAGTTCTTGAAACATTGCCTAACTCTTTAAAAATGCCATTTTTATTAACTTTGGAGAAATTTGAGCTAAAATCATTTTAAATGGGAACTCTATCGTTAGAATCCAGGGGCACCAGGTAGGTGCGTATGCTACGTTCGTCTTCTTGGTCTCAAAAGGACTTCCTTCTATGTTCCTGCCAGGATTCAGCGTCAGTATGGAGGGGAGCAATCCATTGTGCCTCCTCTTCGTCATTTCTATCCACCATGAGGATTTTTGGATCAAGATTGTCATTTCTTTTATTGAGTCAAAACTTGTAAATTTGATTCCATTATAGATGAAAATTCAAAAAAATTTTACTTGACATGTTATAAACAGTCAGTGATTCAGGGTTTTCAGCGATTGCTGTCAGTATAATCAATACAAAGGATGTTTGTTTTTTCTTTTGTCTCTATTGGTACAAACTATCTTATTTGTCAATCATGTAACCTAGTTTGTTAACTTCCAATCAGGATTCTGAAAGATAGCAACCATCGCTCCCAAAAAAGACTTTCAAGCTAAGCCCACCTGGTCGAGACCTACCCCAGTGTCTAGACTCGTTCGCCACTTTGATTCCTCTGTGTCATCTTCAGTTCGTTTACCTTCTTCACCAGAGTCTTCAAATTTATTTGAAGTAAATCAAATGGCAGACACAACTGAACTTTTAATGAGCATGCAAGAGATGATGAAAAACCTCACCAGAGATATGGCGGGAATGAAAGAAGAAATGGCAAACATGAAAACACAGATAAGTGATAAGACTTCCACGTCTAGGCCCGTACTTCAACCTTCTCATGTTCCAGCTCCGGAGTCGCATAGACCCGTTATCCAGTCTTTCGAGGTGGATTTAGATGATGGTCAGTATGCTGCAGAGTATTGTGCTCCAGAGGTTGATAAAGAAAAAGAAAATTTTGAAAAATTTGAGAAGGAAATGTCTGAGAAATTCAGCAAGATGGCTCATGAGATGGAGCAGATGAGAGTCCAGGGACCCAAGAAATTTGACGTCTCTGAATTAATACTGTCTTCAACAGTTTCTTTACCGCCCAACTTCAAAGCTCCTGATTATGACAAATATGACGGAACCGGGTGTCCGCGTAACCACATGAGGTGGTTTATCATTTTGTCCCAGCAGTATGGTCTGAGCCGTGAGCAGATGGCCCAGTTGTTCCCGATTTCTTTGATTGGGATCGCAAAGAAGTGGTTTCTAAGGCTAAAGCCCGAGGAGGTGAGAACCCTGGAAGATATTTCGGAGAAACTAATAGAGCAATTCTCAATGGAAGAGGGTATTGAGGTCACGAAGAGAGACCTAAAACAGCTAAAGCAAGGTCCTCAAGAGACCTTCACTTTCTTTATCAGGCGCTGGAGACGCAAATCTGCTCAGCTAAGCCAGAAAATGACTGAATCAGAGCAGATAAAGCTGGTTCTGAAGAGTTTGTCTCCCATGTATTTTCATTTTCTCGCTCCTCAGCATTACCCGAGCTTTGACCATTTAATCAAGACGGGTACTCAGACAGAAGATGCCATAGCAAAAGGCTTGAGAGCCAAGGTTTCTTCTGAAATCCGAGACGGGAAAAGACCAATGGTCCAGTCCAAAGAAATTCATGCTGTCAGTTATACCAGGCCTGTGGCCAGAGTTGCTGCAGAGGCTGCAAAAGCGCCAAGGAGAGTTGCATATGACAGAAAGTTTGATCCTCTTCCATATCCAATTTTAAGCATATGAATGATTTTACAAGTGAAATTATTGCAAACGAATTCGAAATGAGTTGAAATTTCTACAGCAGCAAGATGGGAATGTATGTAGCTTAATAGATGAGTTTTGCAGATTTTTACATTAAATTCATATTTAATCTTGATTTAACAATTAAATGACCAGATTGCCAAATTAACACAGAAACTACAAGAAATAGACATATAAATTCTATGAAATTTCTACAGAAATAAGATATCAATAAAATGAGCATGCGGTGAGAATTTCATAAATTATAAAGACTATTTACTACCGATTTCGGATTTTACAATTTTCAGACCAGATTAAGAATTAACACTACATCCCATATGAAAACAGATCCAAATCACTCGAAAATTTTACAGTAACAAGAAATATGGAAGATAAGACTACTGTAAAATTTTTAAGAATTTTAAGGGTGATTTGATGTCAGTAACAAGTCTCACAAAATCTGATAATTTTCAAAGAAAGCATTAAATAATATACCAAATAAACTCCAAAAATCCTTAAAAATTCATGGTAAAATGAATCAGTACCATATTAATTTCCCACGAAATTGCATTAAATTTGGAATCTGTTTGGTATATAATTTAATTTTTCTTCGTCAAAAGATGTTTTTTTGAAGAGTTTTCTATTTTTAAAACACAATTTGCGGAAAAAATCAGAAAAATTCGGAAAAATACAGAAATATTTTGAGAAAAATGCACCTACCTGTGGTGAAGATCTTGCCGCCGCCGATCCGATCCGCCGTCTTTCGCTTTCTCTTAGAGGGAAGGATTGGGAGGTGATTGGGAGAGATAATGGAAGAGAAAGAGATAATGGAAGATAAATCTCTCCTTTTCTCCTTTCTTTTATGGATGGGAAGGAAGATATATATAGGGAGAGAAAGAGAGAGAGAGAGATGTGTTGGTGGAGAGCTCATCATGTTGTCCCTCTTAGTGGAGAATCCATCATCATTCTTCTTAGTGGAGGGCCCATCATGTTTCTTAGTGGAGAATCCATCATCATTCTTCTTAGTGGAGGGCCCATCATGTTTCTTAGTGGAGAATCCATCATCATTCTTCTTAGTGGAGGGCCCATCATGTTTCTTAGTGGAGAATCCATCATTATTGTTCTTAGTGGAGGGCCCATCATGTTTCTTTAGTGGAGAATCCATCATTATTGTTCTTCATAAGAGGCCTCACAAGAGGCCCTACTGAGGCCCCACAATGTGGGCCCCACAACGCGGGCCCCACAACGTGGGCCCCACAATGTGGGCCCTCGGTTGATTCGAATTTTAAACAAATGTTCAATGCGGGCCCACCAAACGGGTCCAAATTCTCCCTCGCTTGGATTCTTATGAATAATCTCTCTCAACCTCTCAACACTAAACGGAAAAATGCGAAACATGGCGGAAATGATCGGATGGGGTTTCTCCCAAGCATAGCGAACTTGGGTCCGGTCAAAATGGGGTGTCTACAGATGCCCCTCTTTGGCAGAGCGTGTGTAACACGCGAATGGCAAAGCTGAACAGACGACACATTTTGACTGACCCGAAACCAAAACAAAGCAAATTTTTGGGTTTTCAGTTTTAAAACGATATTCACAAAGATAAAACTCTACTAACAATAGGGAGATAGTCTCTCACCGACTCTTAACTCGGCAACTAAGACATCTCAAAGAGATAGTCTCTCCCTAATACTCATGACTCGACTAATTAATAAAAAACGAACGAACGATTACAAAAACACAAACATTTTTTCTTTTTCTTTTTTTTTTTTTTTTATATATCAGGCTAAGCCAAAGTAAACATAACAATTGCTCCAAGAGCACCAACCAAAGAAACAAGTTAATCACTTCAATCACTCAAAGAGCTTCCATTTTCTTTTTTAATTTTTTAGAAACCACATTGCAATTTGTCCAAGACAAGTATAATTCGAAACACTCAAAGAGTTTTTTTTTTTTTTTTTTTTTTTTTTTTTTTTTTTTTTTTTTAGAAACCTGCAAAAATAGGCCAAAGACCAATGTATCAAAACTCGTCCAAAACAAGTTCAAAATCAAACACTCAAAGAATTAATTTTTTTTTTTTTTTTTTTTTTTTAAAATCATGCCGATCAGTCAAAGACTCGACCAATTACTAGGGTAATCGAATATTCGAGCTAAACTCAAACTTCTAATACCCGAGGCGAGACTAAGTCTCAAGCCTAGCGATAGTTATACAGATCATTGCTGAAAATAAATCTGTGTAACTACCGAGTAACTCTGACTCCTCTCTTTCAAGGTAGCGAATCACTCCGGATCACGCGGTTCTGCTAAACAGTTCCACGTAAATCCAAATTCGTAGGTCCTGCTAAACAGTCCCCTACAAACCTCTTCGCAGATACACATGACTCCTAACACGTTAGGAAGCTGCACATTGCGGAACGATGATTAGGTAAGTTACCACTTGACATTACATTACTAATCATCTGGGTACTAAATACCCGAGGCGAGACTGAGTCTCAAGCCTAGCGATAGTTATACAGATCATTGATGAAAATAAATCTGTTTAACTATCCGAGTAATTCTGACTCCTCTCTTTCAAGGTAGCGAATCACTCCGGATCATGCGGTTCTGCTAAACAGTTCCACATAAACCCAAATTCGTAGGTCCTGCTAAACAGTCCCCTACAAACCTCTTCGCAGATATACATGACTCCTAACACGTTAGGAAGCTGCACATTGCGGAACGATGATTAGGTAAGTCACTACTTAACATTACAATACTAATCATCAGGGTCCTAAATACCCGGGAGAAGGAAGAAAAGATCAATCCTTGTAACACAGGATCAGAAATTTTCCACAATTAAAACCTTTAAAAAGACCAAGCCGTGTAACACGAGTTCGGTAATTTTTCCTTGTAAAACATCTTTGAAAACAGGTTAAAGGAACCACCAGATAGTGCAACACTAAATCCGATGATTTCTTATTCTATTAAAACACTCTTCAAAACACTTTGAAGAAAAGACCAGACCATGTAACACATATTCTGGTAACCTCTATCTTTATTAAGAAACTCCTCAGAACAAAAGAAGAAAGACCAGATCATGAAACACGGAATCTGCTAATTTCTATCTTTATTAAAAATCTTTCAAAATTCGAGTATCTTGAAAGAATTTTTGAAGGTCAAACCTTTTTTTTTTTTTTTTTTTTTTTTTTAAACGCAAAGCATTTTACTGAAATTTAAAAATCTCTGGAGTGAATTCTAGACTCCACTGGGATAAAGATTTTTCAAAGAAATTCAACTCCAAAGGAAAATACCCTGACTAAGAAGCTCAATATAAAGAGTGTTCGAACTTCTCTAGTCTCTATTTTATACAAAAATTTATTTCAAATCTCAATGATTACTTGACATCTTTTATGACATAAGTCATAAAAGATGCCCCTAGTATGATTACTTCCATGAAAAAATTCATTAGAGAGCAACAAAAAAAGGAATGGGCCAAAGGCTGAACATTTGAGATTACAACAAATTTTTTCTGATAAACACCTGGGTTTACAAGGTTTTTCATAGGCACCAGAAACTTGTTATGCTCAAAATTTTCTCATCTCTGCCATCTGCTGATACCGGAACTGAGCTAAAAGCTTGTCGATCTCTGAACACTGCTCTGCTTTACATTATCCACATGAACTGCAAATTTTCTACTTCTCTGAGTCTCTAAGTCTTTATCACCCCGGCTTTGGGAAGAATACTGACTAAACAGGACTCTGGAAATTGACTTTGATTCGACAACAAACTGAGTTTGACAGACAATGACCAAAGACTTTGACGAGTTTTAAACAAGACTTTAAAAGAGAATGAATCTGCTTCTTAAATTGATAAACATTTTTATTTTTTTTTCAAAAATGGTTAAAGTCCACCACTCTTTAGAGTTTTTTTTTTTTTTTACAAACCTGGGCCTAAATACATCAGGAGGACTTTCAGGTAGGCTGAATATCTAAGGTTCTAAGGATTTGGACCGAATCTGGTCTAGCCAGACTACCTACGTACCCCAAAATGGAGGATCAGGTCCTAACGTAGTTCAAACTACTTTTTTTTTTTATTTTTTTTATATATATATAAAAAAAATGCCCCTGGTTTGGGTTTATCAAAGAAACAAATTATTTTATAAGCCCAAAGGGTTTGCAAAACGGTTTAAAATATTTAGGCTGTTTGGCTCAAAGCTCAGATCAATCAAAGACGGCCTCTTAGTGTATTTAAGCATAGTACTTCTTTAACTGATCCAGGTTTGTAGGTTCATTTAATTTTTCTCCATTTTCGTTGAGGAGTCTTACGGCTTTTCCAGGCAGGACTTCATCGACGATGTAAGGACCAGACCAGTTTGGCCTGAATTTCCCTCGGGGATCAAATACCGGTGCTCTGTAAGACTTCAAAACAAGATCTCCAGGCTTCAAATCTCGAACACGGACTTTCTTGTTGAAAGCTCTCTCAATCCGCCTCTGATATCCTTGAATATGGTACAAGGCTCTCAATCTCTTCTCATCTATCATCTGCAGCTCATCATACCTGGCTCTAGCCCAATCAGACTCTGGTAAGTCAGCTTCCATCATCACTCTCAAAGAGGAAATTCTAAGCTCAACAGGGAGGACTGCCTCCATTCCATACACCAAAGAATACGGAGTTACACCTGTTGAAGATCTGATTGATGTCCGATAAGCCCATAAGGCATATGGAAGCTTATTCGACCAATCTTTATAGGTCTCAGTCATCTTACTGATAATGATTTTGACATTCTTATTTGCCGCCTCTACAGCCCCATTTGTTTGAGGTCTGTAAGGAGATGACTTGTGATGTTTAATCTTGAATTCTTCACACAGGTGTAACACCTCTTTCTTGAAATGCGACCCATTATCTGAAATCAGCTCGTGAGGCACTCCATATCTGCAAATAATATTGGCACGAATGAACTTCGCAACTGTGCTCGAAGTAATGGAAGCATACGAAGCGGCTTCAATCCATTTTGTAAAATAATCAATTGCGACCAGAATGTACTCATGACCGCTCGAAGACTTTGGATAAACTTTCCCAATTATATCAATTCCCCATACTGAAAATGGCCATGGAGAAGTCATAGAGTGCAACACCGAAGGAGGAACGTGAATAAGATTTGCATAGACTTGACACTTATGGCATTTCTTCACAAATGCGAAGCAATCTGTTTCCATTGTGGGCCAATAGAATCCGAGTCTCAAAATCTTTCTTGACAACATTTTTCCATTCATGTGAGGTCCACAAACTCCTTCATGGGTCTGCTCAATAAGCTCTGCAGCTTTATCTTCATCAACACAAAGAAGCTGTATACCATCAAATGACCTTCTGTACAGCTCTTCTCCGCAAATAATAAAGTTGGCAGCCAACTTCTGAAGCGTCTTCCTCTCTTTGCTTGAAGCTTCTGGGGGATGTCCTTTACCAGCAATAAGATTTCTGACATCTGTATACCAAGGCTTCCCATCTGGACACCTGGCTGAGATCTCTATAGCATTCACATGCGAAGGAGCCCACTGAAGTCTGACAACTAGCGGCTGAACCTCCATTGATACAGAAATGTCTAACATCGAGGCCAAAGTAGCCAAAGCGTCAGCAAAATGATTTCTGGTCCTTGACAAGTGAGTGAACGTAATGTTCTTGAACTTTCTGACCAAAGATTCCAAATAAGTGTTATAAGGGATCAATTTATCTTCTCGAGTTTTCCATTGCCCATTAATTTGGCAAATGATCAAAATAGAATCCCCAAACACATCAATATCCTGAATCTCCAAAGCTAAGGCTGCCTCTAACCCGGCGATGCAAGCTTCATACTCAGCCATATTGTTGGTGCACTCAAACTGCAACTTGATAGAGACAGGAATATATTCTTTCCGAGGGGATATAAGTACAGCTCCTACTCCTTGTCCTCGACTGTTTACAGCTCCATCAAAATACATAAGCCACTTAGTATTCGAAGCTTCTTCTTTAATATCCATGATCTCTTCGTCAGGGAAGTCTGCCTTCAGAAAAGCGTTCTCTTCAATGGGTGCATCAGCCAACTGTTCAGCAACGACACGCCCTTTAATTGATTTCTGAGTGACATAAGTGATGTCAAACTCAGACAATAACAACAACCATCTTGCGGTTCGTCCTGTAAGGGCGGGTTTCTCAAACAAGTATTTTAGCGGATCCATCCGCGAAAGCAAAAAGATCTTGCTTGAAAGCAAATAATGTCTAAGCCTCTGGGTAGCCCAAACTAATGCTAGACACGTCTTTTCCAAAACTGTGTACTTTAATTCGTATTCCAGCATCTTCTTACTGATGTAGTAAATGGGCTTCTCCCGTTTAGACTCTGAATCTTGCTGAGCAAGCATGCAACCCATCGCTGTATCTGTGATAGACAAGTACAACAATAATGGCTGGCCTGGAGTGACTGGCGATAGAACAGGGGGCAAGGATAGGCACTGCTTAACCTTTTCAAATGCCTCCTGACATTCTTCATTCCACTTCTTCGAGGAATTCTTTTTCAGAAGCTTGAAAATGGGTTCACACGTCATCGTCAGATGTGATATGAACCGTCTCAGATACTGAACTTTGCCAAGGAAACCTCGGATCTGCCTTTCTGTCTTCGGCGGCTGCATTTCTTGAATTGCCTTAATCTTTTGCGGGTCTACTTCAATCCCTCTTTCACTGACCATAAACCCTAAGAGCTTTCCTGATGTAACACCAAAGACGCACTTACTCGGATTTAGGCGAAGCTGATACTTCCTGATCCGCTCAAAGAACCTTCTCAGGGCAACAGTGTGCTCAGGTCGAGTCTTGCCTTTCACAATCATGTCATCAACATATACCTCGACCTCTTTATGGATCATATCATGTAAAAGAGTTGTAGCAGCCCTCTGATACGTAGCACCCGCATTTTTCAATCCAAACGGCATCACCCTGTAGCAGTATGTACCCCATTGAGTAATGAACGCTGTCTTCATCATGTCCTCGGGAGCCATCTTAATCTGATTGTAGCCTGAGAACCCATCCATAAAGGATAGAAGAGCATGACCAGCTGTATTATCAACCAGGAGATCAATATTGGGAAGAGGAAAGTCATCCTTAGGACTTGCCTTGTTCAGGTCTCGAAAATCGACACACATTCGAACTTTTCCGTCCTTTTTGGGCACCGGTACAATGTTTGCAAGCCATTCTGGGTATTCAACTACTTGAATGAATTTTACCTCCAACAGTTTCTTAACTTCTTCATAAACTTTCATCTCCCATTCAGTTTTGAGTTTTCGGAGCTTTTGCTTCTTTGGCTTAACACCAGGGATTAAGGGTAAGCGATGTTGAACAATTTCTTCACTTAACCCTGGCATGTCATCATATGACCAAGCAAAAACTTCCTTGAACTCTTTAAATAAGGCGATTAATTCCTCGCGTTCTTCAGGAGATAAAGTTTTGCCAATTCGAATCTCCTGAATCAAGGTTTCGTCACCTATATTCACGGTTTCAATTTCCTCTTCGAGTGGTTTTGCTCGGCGACTCTCATCCTGTTGAATCATGTATTTGATTTCAGGAGGAGTGTCGTCGGTATCCTCATCAGAGGGGGAGTCTTGATTGTTATTATTAAGTTTATCAGATTCTGAAGCAGAAACATTAGAAATAAAAGTAGAGACTGGATTGTACTCAGAGAAAGGATGCTTTATTTCATTTAATGCTGAATCAGGTACATCAAATGAAAAATTACCCACATCGGGCTTTACAATAGACGCTTGAAAAAAATTTACAGACTCAACGAACATATTGACATTTATGTCAATTAACTCTGAATCAACGATAGAAGTAGCATCTGACTTGATTCCGCTGGAAGAAGAGGAATCATCATCGACCTTAGGAGACTCGACATTTACAGTACCTGCATTAACAGAATTGTTAGAATAAACAGACTCTGAATTAGACCCAAAGACTGACGTGTATTTATGGACAACTGACTCTTTTGGAGGGACATGACTGTTTAGGAAAGTAACCTGAGGTATGACTTGAAAGGTCCAGTTGGTCAATGGTTCCTCTGCCGGGGTGATTAAATGAGTAGGGTTCAGAATCGAGGCCCTCCGATCAATTACGGCAATAGTTTGTGAATCTTCGAGAAACAGTGAACTCAGAAGGCTCGGCTCTACATGTTCTGCCCAATCAGCTTCTGATTCAACTTCTGTCTGCACATCGGTCTGCTTGTCTTCTAACTGCAGATCAAAGAAAATTTCAAATCCTGGCAACCTCTGTCCTGAATTCTCATCTAACCAAGTTTCGGCAAAGCCACAGAAAGGGACATCTGCACCCTCTCTTCGAAAACGGCCATTCATCGTCAAATTAATCGGTGCCATTGGTAATTCTAACCCCCTGCGGCGACATTCAGCCCATTTCATCATCAGCAGCTTCATTTCTTTAACTTCCTTCTTTGAAGGCTTGTACCCCAGCCCAAATAGATTATTGAAGGATTCGAATTCAGGGAACTCAGTCAAACCCTGATGGTGTCTACCTAGCCCTGCACCTGGCATATATCCTTGTCGACGAATCATCCTGACGACATTTGCGTTTGTACTGGTCAGGAAACAAATTTCCTCATTCATAGCTTCTTTAAAGGTAATGGCAGCCACCTCTAATGAGAATCCAGTCAAACTAACATCCTCAGCTTTCTCCATAGTCAGGTCCTGAGTAATCAGCCCTACTTCCAGGTCTGGGTCCCCCTTCACAGTTACCACTCCGTTTTTGCGAAGAAACTTTAGCTTTTGGTGAAGAGAGGATGGAACAACCCCAAACTTGTGCAACCAAGGGCGGCCGAGTAACAACAAAAATGAGGCTTTGATGTCCAAAACCTGGAACTCTATCTCAAAGTCTTCTCCTCCGATCTGTATTTCGGTGACCAGAGTTCCGATCACATCTCGGCGAGTGCCATCGTACGCCAGAATACCCTGTTCAGATGGGATGAAATCCGCAGGACCAAATCCAAGAGTTGTTGCAGTACTCAACGGGCATACATTCAAAGCAGAGCCATTATCAACTAACACCTCTGGTACTCTCTTCTTGTTGCAAAGTACTGTGATTTTCAGAGATTTGGTGTGGTCTCGGCCCTCAGAAGGCAGATCGTCGTCAGTGAAAGATAAAGTCTTAGACACTCTTGTCATGGCAACCAAGCTTACCAGCTCATCCGGAGTAGTGTCTACAGAGACTTGTGCTGAGTTAAGCTCTTGAAGGACTAATTTTCTGTGCTTAGATGAGGCCATGAGTAAACCCCATACGGAAATATTGGCCTGAGTCTTTTTCAACTGCTTTAACAAGCTCTCTTCTTCTTCATCGGCGCTGACCTTACTGACCTTATTCTGTCTCTGGTTTTCAGTATTTCGCGCAACCTCTGCAGGATTTTCAACACACAATTCTTGAGGCTTGAATACACGCCCACCACGGGTCATATGACGCATCTCGTCACAATGGTTATCCAACAACAATAACTCATCTTCTTCAAAGTCCTCAGCCCTTAAGACATAAGGAGCTGTCCTTCTATTTCCAGCACTGTCAATCTGAAATGTACCAAACTGAGATGAAGACGATTCAGCCAACTCATCGTCATCAAAGGAAATTACATAATGATCTTTCTTTTCTACTGCTTCGAAATCTTCCTTGTCAAACTTCATTACATAGGTTTTTTCTGTGGTAATGGCACAAATGAGGGTTGATGGATCGAGCAGAGGTTCATCAGTAAAAATTGCATTGGTAGCAGGAGGAGGCATGGTATGATGATTAGGAAGTGGGTTTTGAGTAACGTTTGGTCTCTCCACTGCCAGCTCATTTTTGTCAATCATGTTCTGGATAGCATGCTTCAAGGCCAAACAATTCTCGGTCAAATGCCCTGGACCTCTGTGATATTCACAGTATTGATCCATCTTCCAGAATGCGGGTAAGGGATTGGGTGGAGGTTTGATATCCGGGAGCCGGATCTTCCTATCTTTCATGAGCCTTTTGAATATCATTATTAAATCATTCATATGCTTAAAATTGATACAATCCATTGAAAATTCGAAATTAATTACTACCAAGTGATTTTCAACATTCGAAATTCGAAATTAAAATTGATAAAATCCATTGATAAAATCACATTTACTCAAACTTAATCTAACAAAACCTGAAGGCATCATAGATTGCGCGAACTTATTGCACACACTTACATCACTTTCATCTAAACCCCTGCATCTCACATGCACACACGTCCCATTTTAGGAACCCGGAGTGTTATCTAGCATGGTTGACTGGGATTTCATCACCTGGTGCCTCTGTGCTAGAGAAGCATTCCACCCTTAGCCTAGTACCTTTATGGTACGTAAACGGATCTCTTGTTCACGTACTGATACGCCGGACACTGGTACAGTATATCGAACATGGATTCGCGCTAAGGGAACTCTTGGCCTTACCCCTAGATTAACCCACACATGCATGTAGTATACGAACACATGTGCATCACGTGTGTGAGCCTAGTTTAGGATATCCTACCCATTTGTGTCTAGATTAGGCCGTAGTCCATCTTCCAATGGCTACGATCGGTCCTAGGTACACAAACAAAGTCATGAGTCGAGATCCTTTCTCCACTCCGCTAGATTAGGGTTAGGGTTGATGCCTTCAGGTAACACTGATAAAATGTGCGAAGATTAAAAAACTTTTCCTTTGGGGTTAGGATGTAAATCCCATTCATTTTCAAAGATCTCATAGGATTAGTCATTCATGATCCATCCGTTGAAAGCAATCTTATGCTATCTCATCTCATCTTGATCACAGATTTTCAATCTTCTATTATCTGATTCGATCGTGTTTCCATCTGATTCGAGAGTCTTTTGACTCATCTGTCTTTAGTTGGTGTTAGTGGAGTCTTTGACTCGTGTTTTCATCTCTTTTAGAGAGTCTTTGACTCATTTATCCTTTAGTTGGTGTTAGTGGAGTCTTTGACTCCTGTTTCTTTTCCTTTAGAGAGTCTTTGACTCATATATCCTTTAGTTGGTGTTAGTGGAGTCTTTGACTCGTGTTTTCATCTCTTTTAGAGAGTCTTTGACTCATTAATCCTTTAGTTGGTTTTAGTGGAGTCTTTGACTCGTGTTTCTTTTCCTTTAGAGAGTCTTTGACTCATTTATCTTTTAGTTGGTGTTATTGGAGTCTTTGACTCATGTTTCCATTTCTTTTAGAGAGTCTTTGACTCATTCGTTCTTTTGTTGTATTACTAGGAAGTCCTTGACTCATTGGTTCTTCTGTTGGCGTTATTTGGGAGTCTTTGACTCATTCCTCCTCTAAGTTGTAGTATTAGAGAGTCTCTGACTCATTTGTTCCCCTCTTTAGTGTTGTTAGTTCGGAGTTTCTCCTTTAGAGTTGTTGATTACTTCGCTTTTGATTAGAGGCTAACTCAGTCTTATTAGAGCTTTGCTTGCTTGGGATCTTGGATCGTTTTCTCTCTTCTTGGGACGCTATCTTTCTTGTTGTGGTTTGTCTCTTTGAGACGTTAATTGCTTATTCGGGGTTTCCCCTTTTGCTTTAGGGCTTTGCCCTAGTTTGTGGTATTACTTGCGTGTTCCTTTTAAGATTAAAAATATTTTAAGGTCCTGAGCATTGGAAAAGCTTTAAAATCCAAAAAAAATTAGAAATTTAAAACTCAAAAAACATTTGAAAACATCAAAAACCTTAAAAAAATCTAAAGTGTTGAGTGTTTTCTTTTATAAGCGTAGTTTGAGAGTTCGTTTCGAACTACGTTGGCTTGATCCTCTTCCACGAGGTACGTAGTGCAGCTTGGGATCCACATCCCAAGTCCAGCCAAACCTTTAAAAATAAAAATTTTAAATCTTTCAAAGTTACAAAAATATTCAAACCATTTTCAAAAAGATCTTCCTCTAGAGTTAGGAGTATGTCCTAGCTGTTTAGGTTGTGTTCTAGAGTTAGGAGTTTGTCTTGATTTGTATTGATATGGTATGTCCTGTCGTGTGAGTGTCCCTAGAGTTAGGAGGCCTCGAGTCGATCGGTTAGACATTTAGTCGAACCGATGGCTAGACTAGGCATATAGTCAGCCCGTGGTTTTCATTAGGTTGCACAGCCTAGTTACACATAGGATTGTAGGAACCACCTGCATTAGCCTAAGGCTAATCAACTTGCATTAGTTAGGGCATATAGGGTGTCCTAAAATCCACAATTCACTGGAATTTTAATAATCATACAAGAAGCTTTAATAACTGGTTCGGTCTTTTAGATCGAGTCTAGGATAGAGGGCTAGATGTCTTAGGCATCATAATTTAGAATAGGGCATCGAACTACGTGGGCTCCGATTCTTCCCGAGGCCGGGATACGTAGCGCAGCTAGGATGGATGGCCATTCTGGTCCGAGTCCAGTCCTGCATTAGAGTTAGGACTTGTCTTGTCCCGTCATACATAGCATAGATTTGTGTCTCATGTTTTGATATGTTTTCTTACTTTCTTGTACTGATACTATACCTTTGGTTGTAGCTTGCATGTGCGTGTCCACCAGAAACTTAGACACCCATTAGGCATGTCACTCATAACCTAGCTTTGCTTAGGTGACACATTTTTCATTTCATTTTACGTGTTTATTTCTCCATTCTCAGGAAATGCATGCTTAGGTAGACGATTCCTGAGGATTGTTCCCATTTCACATGATTTTTACTCAAACTTCTTTGGAATTAATGAAAATGGCATAAGAGACCAAGTGCTTGCACTCGGGCGAATTGGGGGTGCTCTCAGACCTTCCCCATTCGTAACCAGGCACGAACCCATATATATTTCTGGTTATCCATTGCACAGAGGATTTGATTTTAGGGTTCCATGGCCTATCCATGGATGGCGACTCTGAGTTCTTTTTAGGTACATCTCGGTTTCGAGCCCTGGCTCCTGATCAGGATGTATCTCATTCGTTTTGTATCGCCACTCGTGCTATGCTGTGAGGGTGGCATCCGTTTCGAGAGTTCCTTGGCAGAGCTCTCCTTCACATTGTGGAGATCTTAGAGGATTGCTGTGGGGACCTCGCGTCCCTCGCCGCACTCGTCCTCTCGGATCGGGGTCCACAAAGATGAGAGATGATCTCAACTTTAAAGAATAGGACAAGACCCAACTACTACACATATGGAGCAATGTGGCTCCACATGAGTGTACTCATCATATGTGATGCTGTAGACACCCTCATTTTGCTACACTTTAAAAAGCAAAAGATTCGGTAGTTTGTCAAGTTTCAAGTCCGTATTCCACCTAAGATTAAGCATCTGTGGATTTTAGGGTAGATTTCACCTCGTTGAAGGAATTCTGAAGTTGATTCGCAATCCTAAAGGTTTATAGAGTGTTCCAATGGTATCTGGAAGATGAAAGTTCAAGTTTCCAAGTAAGTGAAAATACCTGCTATTTTTAGAATTTTCAGGGTTTCCCTCATTTTTGCCCATTTTTACGCTACACGGGTATTTTGGTCATTCTCGATGTGTCCCGTTTGACCCCCGAGTTATATTTGAGAAATCTTGAGTGATTTTACAAATTTTGAAAAAACTGCTATTTTTATAAACTCTCTGGGTTTTTTCCCAATTGAAATTCCAAGGGTGGTCCCGAGTACGGCAACTTATGAGGAGAGAAAAATTAGGTTGCTAACAAGTTTTAACTCTTTTGAAAACTCAAACCCAATTTTGGAAATTAAGAGATCAACAATAAAGTTCAAGCACACAAGTTAAATCTAAAGTGCAAATGCAAAATAAAGAGCAAGAGTAAGAGAGATTGCACCCGAGATTTAAAGTGGTTCGGTCCTCCTAACGCGAGGCCTACTCCACTCCACCAACCAAACCCGTTGATGGCTTCACTATGTGATCTTCTTAACTTCGGCGAAGATCGGTGCCGATTACAAATTCCGATTACCTTTAACCTTGGTGGCAATCTTCACCACGGAAAGTGGGCTACGCTTCTCCGAACACTCGCCCGATACAAGTTCTTGACTAAGAAAGAAAGAACAAAAAATCCCTCACAAGGGTTTACAAATTGTAGAAGATGTACAAATTGAGCCTATAGATCCGAATCCTAATCTTTAGAGGATGAGAGGCATAATCAAGTTTGGTTCACTCTTTGGATGTTCAAATGAAGTTTAAGAGTGTTAGGATTGATCATTTGAATGTTTGGAATGCCCATATATATAGGAAAACCAAAATATGACAGTTCAGTGGCATTGTGGTAATTCCTGCGAAAATTTCCAACGGCTATTTTTCCGACCGTTATAGTGTTCTCAGAGTTCCGAGAATATTTCTCGGAGTTCCGAGAATTCTCGGAGTTCCGAGAAAAAATCTCGGAGTTCCGGGAATACTAACAGAAGTTGGAAAAAGTCTATTGGACCATTTCTCGGAGTTCCGAGAATATTTCTCGGAGTTCCGAGAAGCCTATGAAGAGCAGAATTTCACTTCTGTTTTTAGGCTTCCAACTTAACACCAAGTTGGGATTGCTATGAGGGTTCCAAGGTGTTGGAACTCCACAAAGACAATCTCTTATATATTTAGGGTGTTTGTTTATTTGCTTAATTATGCCTCTAATATCTAAAACTAAGATTGGATCTTTTACAATCTAAATATGACTTGGTCTTCAATGGATTCTTCAAGTCTTCATTTGTCTTGAACTTCGATGTCTTTGGCCTTCATGATGTGGTCCAATGAGATCTTCTTGGCCTCAATCCAAGCAATGTTGTCTTAGCACCAATGTGATCTACAACTTAGACAATCAAACACATTAGTGATCATAAATCACTTGTGTATTGGAATCATCAAAATAAGATGGGAATGCCAAGGTGAAAACCATTGGGCTTACAATCTCCCCATTTTTTATGATGACAAGCACAAGAGATTTTTCAATTAAAAGCATACATATTTTCCTTACACTAGAATTCTCTCCCCCTTTGGCATCAATAAAAAAGATTGGGGTAAAAGAGAAACAAAGGGATGAAATATTCAATTTAAAGCTCCCCCTTTTTCAACGAAAAAGACAAACCTAGAACTCCCCCTATTTAGAATTTTTATTCAACATAAGAGGGGATATTTTAATTACCCATAGAAAGATATTCAATTTTAGAGCAAGACCCTAATCTAAGCACATATGATGAAAATCATATTGGGGCTTTGGGAACCCAAGATTTCTTGGTTCCAACACTATCCCTAATCTTAGATGCACATTGGAATTGGTAATGACCATTTATTCCACAATAATGGCATCTAACATGAGGGTTAGATACGCTAGTCCTATCATATGCATGTTTAGGTCTTTGACTAGTCTTCTTTAAGATTATGTCAATAATTTTGTCACCATTTAGGAATCCATGGAGACATAATCTTAACCTTTCATTTTCATTATGAAGATGGGTTATTTGATTTAGAAAATCATTAAAATCATCTTCATAAGATTTGGAAGAGCTTGCCACATCTTGGAGTTTTGCAATTTGGCAAGTTTTCTCATCCAAACAACCCTTAAGGGTTTTAATCTCAAGTTCAAAATTTTCAAGTTGTGCTTGAGATTTTGATATGGAAGAGGATGATTCATGTTTCAAAAAGTCAAGTTCATTTTCTAATTTTGAAAGAGATTTTTTAAGAACTTTATTTTTTGAAATTTGACAATGCAAGGTATTGTACAATTCATCATAAGATATTTTTTCACTATCACTACTTGATGAATTATAAGAGGGGTTTGAATTTACCTCATCTTCATGGGTGAGTGCCATGAAGCAAAGATCATCCTTTTTATTTTCTTCCCCTTCGCTTGAGCTTTTGCCCGAGGTGCTCAAAGCATCCCAACCGGCGGCAAGAGCCTTGTACTTCTTCTATTCCTTCTTTCTCTTGTATTTTGAGGAAGATGACTTGAGAAGTGGACAATCCGGTCTTTTGTGTCCAATCTTCTTGCAATTGAAGCATCTTAAGGCTCCCTCAACATCACTTTCTTCTTTCTTCTTCTTTTTATCCTTTTTATGCTTCTTTCTCCCTAAGCTTTTAAATTTTCTTAAAGCTTCTTCTTCATCGCTATCCACCTCGCTAGAGGATGATGAGTTCGCTTTGGAGGCTTTTAGAGCTAGAGATCGACTCTCTTTTTCTTTCTCTTTCGGCTTCTTCTCCTCTTGTCGGCTAGTGAGGAGCATCTCATGGGTAATGAGAGATCCTACAAGCTCCTCCATGGTTAGCGTCTTGAGATTCTTTGATTCTTGTATGGCGGTTACCTTTGGATCTCAATATGGAGGAAGAGATGTAAGCAACTTACTCACAAGCTCATCAGTAGGATAAGATTTACCAAGATTTGCTAGTTCATTAGAAATTTTAGAAAAACGGGTATACATTTCGGAAATGCTTTCGTTTTGATTCATTCTAAACATTTCATATTTGCTCTTTAACAAGTTTATTTTGGAATCCTTGACTTGTGATGTTCCCTCATGGGTAACGGCAAGTGTATCCCAAATAATCTTGGCGGAATCAAAAAGAGCAACTCGATTAAACTCCTCCGTAGATAAGGCGCAAAACAAGGAATTTATAGCACACAAGTTAAAATCTAAAGTGCAAATGCAAATAAAGAGCAAGAGTAAGAGAGATTGCACCCGAGATTTAAAGTGGTTCGGTCCTCCTAACGCGAGGCCTACTCCACTCCACCAACCAAACCCGTTGATGGCTTCACTATGTGATCTTCTTAACTTCGGCGAAGATCGGTGCCGATTACAAATTCCGATTACCTTTAACCTTGGTGGCAATCTTCACCACGGAGAGTGGGCTACGCTTCTCCGAACACTCGCCCGATACAAGTTCTTGACTAAGAAAGAAAGAACAAAAAATCCCTCACAAGGGTTTACAAATTGTAGAAGATGTACAAATTGAGCCTATAGATCCGAATCCTAATCTTTAGAGGATGAGAGGCATAATCAAGTTTGGTTCACTCTTTGGATGTTCAAATGAAGTATAAGAGTGTTAGGATTGATCATTTGAATGTTTGGAATGCCCATATATATAGGAAAACCAAAATATGACCGTTCAGTGGCATTGTGGTAATTCCTCCGAAAATTTCCAACAGCTATTTTTCCGACCGTTATAGTGTTCTCGGAGTTCCAAGAATATTTCTCGGAGTTCCGAGAATATTTCTCGGAGTTCCGGGAATACTAACAGAAGTTGGAAAAAGTCTACTGGACCATTTCTCGGAGTTCCGAGAAATTATCTCGGAGTTCCGAGAAGCCTATGAAGAGCAGATTTTCACTCCTGTTTTTAGGCTTCCAACTTAACACCAAGTTGGGATTGCTATGAGGGTTCCAAGGTGTTGGAACTCCACAAAGACAATCTCTTATATATTTAGGGTGTTTGTTTATTTGCTTAATTATGCCTCTAATATCTAAAACTAAGATTGGATCTTTTACAATCTAAATATGACTTGGTCTTCAATGGATTCTTCAAGTCTTCATTTGTCTTGGACTTCGATGTCTTTGGCCTTCATGATGTGGTCCAATGAGATCTTCTTGGCCTCAATCCAAGCAATGTTGTCTTAGCACCAATGTGATCTACAACTTAGACAATCAAACACATTAGTGATCATAAATCACTTGTGTATTGGAATCATCATAATAAGATGGGAATGCCAAGGTGAAAACAATTGGGCTTACACCAATTTGGGTATATTGGGGGTTGTGTTGGTCATTTCTAGTGTGCCTGAGACTATCTCTAAAGTATGACTGAAGAATCCTCATAAATCTCAAGTGTTTTAGGAAACCTGCTATTTTTAGAAACTCATGGGGCTTCCACATTTTCATCATCTTATGAATATTTCAATCATTTCTCATGTATCCAAAATCATCTTGAGGGTACGGCTGATAAATTAGGAGTAATTTCATAAGATTTGGGAAACCTGATAAATTTAGATCTTTCAAGGTTTTCTCTTAGTCTTGCACTTCGGGGGTATTTTAGACATTTCTAATATGTCATATTTGGTCCTTAAGTTGTGTATAAGAAATCTTGAGTCCGTTCATAAATCTGCTATTTTTGGAATTTCTCAGGGTTTTCCCAAGTCTCACCAAATTCTTACACCTCGAAGTAATTTGGCCTTTTCTTGTGTAGTTCTTTTGATCCCCGAAATGTGTCTGAGAGATTATGAATGATTTCCTGAATTTTGGAAAACCTGCTAAATTTAGAATTTCTCAGGGGTTTCGCTTAATTTGAAAATTCTGAGTGTTGAGGACATTTTGGGTATTTTCAGGGGATACCAAATGATCATGTTTGATATTGGTCACCGAAAGGACCCAACTTTAAAAGTTTCTATTTTTGAAGTTTGACCACAAAGACTTTTCATTTTTTATTTTTCCCTTTAGGGGTGAACTAATTTGAGAGTATTTTGGTCGCATTTGGATGTCTAACGGTCAAATATGGGCATTTTGGTCTGAAAAGTTGTTTTCCAAAAAAAAAGATGGTTCAAACATGTGTTAGGGATGCACTATAAATGTGAAATGGGTTGGGTCCATATACAGAATGTTGAATTTAGAAAGAGTTTATTAAATTTTACGGAAAAACCTGAAACTCATGTGAAATGGCCCATTGGGCTAAATCCCGCAAAGATGGAGCTCATGTGGGTTCACCTATAGGGTCGACCACCATGGTGGGCGCCCCACATGGCTGACCCACATGAGTTGAGCACTCAACCTTGATGATGTCACAATGGTGACTTCATATTTGTTAAAAGAAAAATAAAAAGAATAAAAAAGAAAAGAAGGAAAGAAGGAAAAGATGAATGATTGCTTAAAAAGGTTTTCTTCCAAAAAAGCAATGTGGAATGACAATAGCATGTGTTGATTGACAAGAAATTAAGATTAGAATCAAATTCAATTTGGAAACAAGACAGAAAGAAAGCAAGAGGGAAAATTTGGAAACAAGTCAAAGATGGGAGCTCTCACATTGGAAACTACTATTTCTCTCTTAACCCTAGCCTTTTTCTATGAAAACACCACACCACACAACACAAAGGGAGAACCATCAAATTTCGTCCCTCTCTCTCCCACCCAAGAGAAAAATCCAATTTTCTCTCTCATAAAAAAAGGAAGAAAAAAGCCTCTCTCTCTTCAAGTGTGTTTATCTCTCTCAAGTGCTCTTCACAAAAGGGTTTCTTGATTTTCTTCTTCTTCTCCAAAGCATCACACAATCAAGGATTATTGGAGTATTCTTTGGATTTTTTGAGCGTATAAAAGGGTTGGACAGAGCGTATGAAAGGGTTGGACAGAGCGTATATCTTGGATCACCAACCCTAGAGACAAGGATCGCGATCAACGATAAGGATCTCACTTCTTTGCGAATTAGAACACGCATGCTAGGGTCTTATTTTTGAAATATCAAATCAATGAGTATTCTTTTGAAATTCCAGTATGTTATAATATAGAATAGAGGCTTTCAAAATCTAAAATTTCAACAAAAATTAGTTTTCTTCCATATAAATATTAATTTTCTTTCTTTATTATTCAATATGAGTTTAAATTCAATTTTCAAGGCAAGTATTTGAAAACAAAATCTTTTTCAAAAAATGAATTTTTTTAGGTTAATAAAAAGTTCAAAACTACTGGAAAGTGAAATCTTGGCCCATGGTTTGACCGCCTCGATTTCCGTTTTATTTTTTGAAAGATAACTCGGCAAAGGGTTATTTCTTGAAGAATAAAATGAAAAATGGGTCAAATCAAGTCCAAATTTCATTACAATTTGGTTCCAAACCTATTTTTACATTTTCAGTTCACAATAAAAGTTTTGGAATTTTTTGATTTTTTTTAATATGGTTTTAATTTATTTTAATTTTGGGTTATTTTTAATAAATATTATACAATTTTGAAAATTGATGAAACTTTCCAGAACTCATGTTTAATTATAAATTGAATTTTTCATATAATACAATTTTTTTAAAAATATTTTCTTTACTGTTTTCTAATCGATTATTCGGTTTACGTGCCTAATTCTTTTTCGTTTTAAATTAGTAAATTTTTAAAATTTTTCTTTACAAACCAGTAAATTAGGTTACTGGAATATTAGAGAAAAATTTTCATTTGGTTTTGCAAAATTTTAATATGGTTTTATAATTTATTTTAATAAACGGGTTTCAATTCGTAGGAAACAAATTCTCCTTTTCTATTTAAAAATCGATTTTATGGAGGAGAGTTAATTTTTAAGATTTGAAATTTTCAGAAAAAATTTTATAATCTATTATATATCTACTGAAATTTTTTATTTGATTTTAGGATACCATTAGGTTTGCTTTTTAAGTAATTCTTTGGTTTCTTCCGATTTTTGTGTAAATTTCAATTGGCATCAAATCGTAATAAAAATTCATGAATGTCATACAGTAGTCTAATCGCATGATTCTTTTTATACTATAAGAGTTTGAGTCTATTTGAAATTGATATGCTATAGGTTGCTGTGTTAATCTATAATCTGATTTGAATTTTAAAAAATCAAAAATTGATATCAAACCTTAATGATAATTCATGAAAATTGTCCAGTAAGCTATAATCATCTATATCGTTATTCGGTGAAAGTTTGGATTAATTTGAAATTGATATACTATAAGTTACTGTGTTAATCTATGAACTGATTTGAATTTTGAAAAATCAGAAATTGATATCAAATCTTAATGACAATTCATGAAATTTTTTCAGTAAGATATAATCATCTATATCTCTATTCTGTAAAAGTTTGGATTAATTTGAAATTGATATGCTATAAGTTACTATGTTAATATATAAACTCATTTGAATTTTAAAAAATCGCAGATTGATATCAAATCTTAATGAAAATTCTTGAAAATTTTCCAGTAAGCCACAATCATCTATATCTTACTACTGGAAAAGTTTCAATTGATTTGGAGTTTGATTGCTTAGGATTTCTGTGTAATTCTAGCAATCTGGTCTTAATGTTAATAAATCATAATTTAATAGCAAATCAACACAAAAGTCAGTAAAAACCTCCAACAAATTTTAAATTTACATCATGAATTTAATCCCAAACTTGTTTGAAACAGAAACCTTAAGGTTCATAGATCTCCCATGTAATTTCGCTATACCGCGATAGTCTAACTGCCGAGATCGCAACTACAATCGTATACTAATTGCGATTAATCCTGCATAATTGGAGTGTGTAAATTATAGTATGATATTGCTCCGAGGTGCACTGTCCACGGAAATCTTGAGAAACATGCCAGGCAATAAGATACTATAACTTACGTGCTAAATTATACAAGGGTTGAGATCACGATTCCCATCCATGGTTGCGATTCGAGGCTGAAACTGGCAAACCATAGAACCTTTGGTATCCCTTAGATATTTAGGAATCGAAAATCCTTGAAAATAAAAAATCAGTCAATCTAAAAATCACCAATATCAACAAATTGAATTAACTTAATCAAAGTCTTCGAAGCCGTTGGATTGCGGTCTCCTATCATAGGAACCTTTTAGGGCCCCTTAGGAACACTTACATCACGTTGTATCCTGGGTTTTAGGGAGTCCTAGAGTTAGGAGTCCAACCTCATCACGGTCGTTTGTTATGGGTAGCAACCCTGCCATAGATCTAGTTACACTAGTAACCCAATTTTTCCCTTGGACAAACCTAGTTACCTAGGATGAAGGTTAACCTGCATTAGTCTAAGGGACGACTTGCACTTAGATAAGACCATATAACATCTTAGATGAAGTCCTAGAATAATAAAATCTTCAACTTGAATTAAATAATTTTTCTTAAACTGTTAAACTAGTCAATCCAGTCTAGATCAGTGTCTTAGATGAGTTAGTATAAGTAGCTTAGTTCAGGTACACCGAACTACGATCGACTCTGATTCCAGTGAGACTGGGATACGTAGGCAACTTGGATACTTGAGTGGCATACCAAGCCCGAGTCGGCTCCACACATAAGTGGTGGGGTTTTGTATATTAGTTTTTTTTTTAATTCTTAATTAAATTAACTAAATATATAGGATTTCCCCCAAATTAAAATTTTAGGAGAACTTTCACTGAGATTGAATTCAAACAAATTTAGAAAATCAAGATACACATTTAGGAATTACATTAAAATTAGATTTTAGGATGCATCTCACGTCGTTCGCACTTCAATAGAGTTAAATGAGTCATTTAAAAGAAATTCAAGAAAGTTAACTTTTGGAATCGAAGACCGGATTATCGGACGAGGATGGTGCATGTGGTGGTAACTTCCCATACCTTCCATTCTCATAACCAGGTAACGGGTCTAGATTTCTAGTTTTTTATAGGTCCTAGATCCCTCATCTAGGTGGCGACTCTGTCATTCTCCTTTGTGTGAAATTCGGATTCCTTTAGTGATCCCAAGTTCACGGAAAGGATGAATTAAATCACATTGCTAGGCTCGGCGGCTTACCCCTGCCCTTGTGGGTACTGGGTTGCACGTTTGTTTGCACCCTATGGCTTGGTTAGGTAATCAATAAAAAAAAAAAGCACACGCCAATCACGTGGGTATGAGAGACCAAGAGAGAGTATGGCGCCTCGGGCGCTCACGACCCTCTCTCGGGATCGGGTCCCACAGTTTGGCGACTCTGCTGGGGACCACCTAACTTCATTAAAATTTCAAAGGATAATTCATTTGAATTGATTTTAATTGGCTCATGAAAACTCTATCTTATATGCTTGATAGATTAGTTTCTCATCACATCATACTCAAACTTAATCTAACAAAACCTGAAGGCATCATAGATTGCGAAAACTTATTTCACACACTTACATCACTTGCATCTAAACCCTTGCATCTCACATACACACACGTCCCATTTTAGGAACCCGGAGTGTTATCTAGTATGGTTGACTGGGATTTCATCACCTGGTGCCTATGTGCTAGAGAAGCATTCCACCCTTAGCCTAGTACCTTTATGGTGCGTAAATGGATTCGTTGGTTCACGTACTGATACGCCGGACACTGGTACAGTATATCGAACACGGATTCGCGCTAAGGGAACTCTTGGCCTTACCTCTAGATTAACCCACACATGCATATAGTATACGAACACACGTGCACCACGTGTGTGTGAGCCTAACTTAGGATATCCTACCCATTTGTGTCTAGATTAGACCGTAGTCCATCTTTCAATGGCTACGATCGGTCTTTAGGTATACAAACAAAGTCATAAGTCGAGATCCTCTCTCCACTCCGCTAGATTAGGATTAGGATTGATGCCTTCAGGTAGCATTTGTTAAAATATGAGAAAATTAAAAGCTTTCCCTTTGGGATTAGGATATAAATCCCATCTTTCCCAAGATCTCATAAGATTAGTCCATTCTTGATCTATCCGTTGAAAGTAATCATATGCAATCTCACCTCATCTTTCCCAAGATCTCATAGGATTGGTCTATTCTTGATCTATCCGTTGAAAGCAATCTTATGCAATCTCATATAATCTTGTGATTGTGTGTCTTTCATTCTTCTATCATACGATTCGATCATAACTTCATACAAATCTCACCATCCCCTAACTGGCAGGAACAGAGTCTCACGATCTCTCGATTATACAATCTCAAGATCTGATATTTTCTGAGTTTGAAAACGTGGGTTTTTTTTAAAACTGATATTTTCTGAGTTTAACATAAAATAAAAAAAACCACTAGAAACTTAATTTTCAGCCACTGTTTGATCGTTTCATCTTTCGTTCAATTTTTCGAAAAATAACCCCGAAAAGGGTTATTTCTCGATGAATGAAACCAATAGTATATCAAATTAAGTCCGAATTTTGTGAAATTTAATTTTAATGGTATTTTAGGATTTTTAGATCACCCAAAAAATTTCATATTTTTTTGAAATTATTTAGTCTGAATTTGAATTATTTTAAATTTAGCCTATTTTAAATTAATATCAAATGATTTTAAAAATTAATAAAATTTTCCAGAGTTTAAGTTTAATTATAAATTGAATTTTTCATTAAATAAAAAAAAATTTAAAATATTTTCTTTACTGTTTTCTAATCAATGCTCCATTTTGCGTGCCATAATTTTTTTTATATGAAATTAAATAATTTTTAAAATTTTTCGTTACAAAGAAGTAACTTAGGTTACTGGAACATTAGAAAAAAAAATTTAAAGGTTTTTACAATGTTTTGATATAATTTTTGATTTATTCATAATAAACAGATTTTGATTACAAGAAAGCATATTGATCTTTTTTCCTTTTAAAATCGATTTTATGGAGGAATTTTAATTTTTAGAGTCTAAACTTTTGGTAGAAAATCTTATAATTCATTTTATATCATATTTGATTTTTTCATCATTTTAGGATGTTAGCAATCATGTGTTTGTGATTTTTCTTTCAAAATAGCAATTTTTGTGAGATCAAATATTGATAGTAAATGACCTCCAACATTCATGAAAATTTTACAGTAATCGTCTCTTATCAAAATGAAACTACTGTAAAAATATGAGATTATTTGGATTAGATCTACTATAAGATACTGTGTAAATCCATAATCTGACTTTAATCTTTAAAAAATTAGAAATTGATAGTAAATCATGATCACAATTCATGAAATTTTCACAGTAGGCTATATTCATTCATTCCTTATTATTTTCAAAATTTTAATTGATTTGGAATTAGATTACTAAGGGTTTCTTTATAATTCGAACAATCTGGTCTCAATATTATTAAATAAGAAATTAATAGTAAATTATCATAAGAATCCATGAAATTTTTTCAGTAAGCTATATTTGTCTATATCATGTTACTATATAAATTTCAAGTTGTTTGGAATTCGTTGGCAATGGGTTGCTTACTAAAATCACCCACTTGGTTTGAAATTGATAAAATCTCTTAAAAATTGAAATTAATCATAAACATCATGAAAACTTTCAGAAAACTTTGATTTTATATCATGTATTCATTCCTTAAGCTGTTGAAACAGAAACCTTAGGGGCCATAGATTTTCTTTGTAGGGTAAGATAGTTTAATCGCCAAGAATGCATTCATAATCGTATCCTAATTACGATCAATCATCGATGACTTGTGCATTTAAATTATAGTATGTTATTGGCTCCGAGGTCCATTGTCCACGAAAATTCTGAGAAATATGCCAGGCAATAACATACTATAACTTACGTGCTAAATTATTCAAGGGTGGAAAGCACGATTCCCTTACATGAATGTAACTCTAGGCGAAAACTTGCCAATATTAGAGCTATTGGTATTCCTTAGATTTTAGGATTCAAAAACCTTTAAGGAACTCAAAATCATTAACTTCAACAAATTGAATCAATTTATCCCATGTCTTTCGGAACCGTTGGATTGCGGTCTCCATCGTAAGAACCTTTAGAGACCCCTTTAGGAACACTTATATCATGTCATGTTCTAGGTTTTAGGGTGTCCTAGAGTTAGGGAGTTCAGCCTCATCACGACCGATTGCTATTATTAGCAATTGAGTCATAAATCTAGTTACACTAATACCCTTTTTTTTCATAGGACAAGCCTAGTTACCTAGGATGTAGGTTCACCTGCATTAGTCTAAGGGATGTCTTGCACTTAGATAGGACAATATAACATCTTAGATAGAGTCCTATGATAATAAAATCCACTCAACTTGAATTAAATAATCTCTTGAAAACTGTTGAAACAGTCCTTCCAGTCTAAATTGGTGTCCTAGATGTCTTAGACATGTAGCTTAGTTCAGGCACCGAACTATGATCGACTCTGATTCCAGTGAGGCTTGGATACGTAGGCAACTTTGGATGCTTTGAATAGCACACCGAGCACGAGTCGGCCCACCACAAATGGTGGGGTTTTGTATATTAGTTTTTTCTAAATTCTTAACTAAATTAACTAAAGATATAGGATTCCCTCAAATTAGAATTTTAGGACAACATTCACTTAGATTGAATCCAAATAAATCAAGAAAAATCAAGATACATATTAGGAAATATATTGAAATTAGATTTCAGGATGCTTGTCATATAGTTTGCATATTAATAAAGAGTTAAATGAGCCATTTAAAAGAAATTCAAGTGAGTTAACTTTTGGAATTGAAGACCGAATTATCGTGCAAGAATGGTGCTTGTGGTGGTAACTCCCCATACCTTCCATTCTCGTAATCAGGAAGCGAATCTAGATTTCTGGTCATTTACGGGTCCTAGATCCCTCATCTAGGTGGCAACTCTGTCATTCTCTTTTACGTGGAGTTCGGATTGCTTTAGTAATCCCAAGTTCACGGAAAAGACGAATTAAATCAATAATAAACGGCACACGCCAACCGCGTGGGTACGAGAGACGAAGAGGGAGGGAGGCGGCTCACGGGCGATTCCCCTCAGCGCGGAATCGGGTCCCACAGTTGGTTATTATATGGTTGTATGACTCATTCACTTTTTCACTCCATATATGGTTCTATAACTTTGTTATGTTTTGATCATTAGTTATGTTGGTTGTTAATGTTATATGGATGTATGACTCCTAACAAACATAGATGTGCATATTGAATCAGAATGACAACTGCTCCACAAACCTCGCAGAAGAAGGGGAAGAATATTATTTGAAATGACCAAATGGATAAGGTGCTAGTAGATACCCTCATAGTTCAAATCGCAGAGGGGTACAAAATTCCAAATGGTTTTAAAGAACCCGCTTACGTAGCTGCAGCCACTGCAATGAATACCTTTTTCAACCTCAATCTCAACAAGGAGCACATAAAGAACCGCATAAAGACAATGAAGCAAACATATAAGAATGTCTGCATCATCCTCACTAGAAGCAGTTTTGGTTAAGACGATGACACGAAAATGGTCACCTGTGAGAAAGAGGTCTACCATGACTACGTCGCTGTAAGAAACACTTCCTCTCAAGATACAATGTTCTTATAGTAATATCATATTCAATATCTTCTTATTTTTTATGCCTCTTGTCACAGGCTCATCCAGAACATAAGAAACACTTCACTACCCATCATGTTTTGCATGATGACATGGTCAAAATCTTTGAAGATGAATTCGCGAAAGGGGCCAAGTCTAGGACGCATGAGAATCCAAGCGTAGCAAGTTCGCAGCCAGTCAGTCTTGATGACATAGGGAGAACTTTGCAGATGACCATACCCTCACGTCTATACACCCACCATCTCCAGAAGCAGATTCCATTAATGGTGGTAGCGAGATATCTCCCCTAAGGCGGGCTGGTAGCAGACGACAGAGGACTCGCCAGGGTGGGGCATGTTTGGACAGTATGTCGCGTCTCTCATCAAGCATGAACAAGGTTGCCGATGCCCTCACAGGTTCGAGTGCCCCTGCTTAGCTTGCATAGCTTCGTGAAGCTGTTAGAGGGGTTAGTGGTTTTCACAGGATATCTTGTTGAGGACCACGGAGTATCTCACAGTAAATCCATCTCAGAGGCATCTTTTCATAATGTACGAGGAGGATGAGAGGAGGTCGTACATCCGAAGGAAGATGGCTCGTTTCATCAGGCAGCAGATGGATGATTGAGGAAGGAGATGGCGATGGGCGACGTATCTTCTATCTTTTCGTTTCATTAAACAATTCTTTTATAGCACTTTTTGTGGTAGTTATGGTGATATGAACTTAATGGTCGTAGTTATGGTGGTAGTTATGGTTATATGAACTTTACAGTCTTTGTTTTATTTTATCTGTAATGATGCTTTGACATTTGGATGGTGGTTAACTACGTGATGGTGGTAGTTAGCTTGTTGTCGTAGTATTAAGGTAACTGATGGTGGTAGTTAACTTATCTGTAATGATGTTAATTACTTTTGATGGATGTGTAGTAAACTTTTTGGTGGTGGAATTTAATGCCTACTGTCATATTGTTATCTTATATCTTTGGATGTGATATGTTGAATTTTTATTAGGTGAGTATAGGGAAGCAAAAGTATTATGTTGTCTTTAATAGTAGATAGCCAGGGATTTACTATACTTGGCCAGAGTGCCATGAGCAAGTTAACAAATTTAGCGGAGCATGCTACCGCTCATTTGAGACGTTGGCGGAGGCTTAGTCACAGCTAGACTCATATTTGGAGAGTGCCAGGTATCGGAGCAGCGAAAGGGTTGAGGAAGTGCAAAGGGTAGAGGAGATGAGAAATGAAAGGGCAGAGGCGGTGCCACAGAGGGTGTTACCATGGGTTTCCCTCTTTCTTGTTGGTTCCATTATATTGCTTTTAAAATCTACTTCTTAAGTTTTTTTGAGTATTTATTTGTGTTAGTGGACTACTTGGTAGGGCTTAGGGGCGTAACTTGTTTTATATGTGGTAAAGAACATATACTGTGCTGTTTCTTTTCCGTTTCCCTGGCAACTGAATGTACATTCCTGTTGTTTCTTTACTGTTTCTTTTCCGTTTCCTGGCAACTGAATGCACACTCCTACTGCTTTCTTAGCAGTTTCTTTTCCTTTCTGTTTCCGTCTGCCACGTCATTTCCTTTTCCTTTCCGTTTCCTGCGCGCAACTGAACAGACCCTCACCATTCATGTCAAGACTCAATCAAGAGTGAAATGATGAAAACGAGAGAAAAGGGTAAACAAAAACATGATTTTAGGGATTTTTTTCTCAAAATGGCTTAAATAACCCTCGTATTTCATAAAATAACAGTATTTAAAGTTGGTAAATAAAGTAATTTACATGTTGTTTTAAAAGTCGATGGGAGTCACGACTTTTTGCTTAATAAAACATGATTTCTTAATAAATACTCGAATCTCATCCACCAAAAACACGTGCCCCATTTACTAGAAAAGCGATTCCCATATATTCCGAACCGCGCTTCCCCAAAATTGGGAAACATGCTTCCCACATTTCGAAAACACCCTTCCCACATTTTGGGGAAGCGATCCGTTTCTTGCTTCAGAAACACGATTCCTGGGAAATGTGATTCCCACTTCTTAGGGGCGTTTCCGGTAATATTGATCTTTTCCCTTTAAAATTACTTATGTTCTTTCACTTATGAGTGTTTTAAATCAGTCCTACATGTATTACGAAAATTTTAATTAGGAAGTGAGTCTTTATGTCAATAGACGGTATTTTAGTCCAAAAATGTTAGTTTTTTATTCTAGGGTTTTGGAACTTTCTAGTTCTCTTCTTTTCTTATATATTATAAGTCTTAAGGTCATTGATGATGATGATTGAATTAATAAACATTGGAGTTTCATTCTTAGTTCTTGATGGATGACTTTTTATTTGATTAATAGAGATTCATGATTCCCTCTAGAGTCTTGAAGGTTCGTCTTCCATTCCAAGAGCGATTATTGGGTCGTTTAAGTGTGAGGCCTAGATCATGATGCAAGGCCACAAACCGAAGGTGTAAGTGTGTGGCCTAGACCGTCGTGCAAGGCCACAAACCGAAGGTGCGGCACCTTAGGGAGATTTGGCGCGATTCGAGGTCATCTTTCTTTTGTTCTTCTTGTTTATTTTCTTTCCTCCTTTTGTCTACCCCTTTCAACTTTCCCTTTCCATAGCCATCCCCCTTTTCGACTTTCCCATGATCTGAAGTCACATTTTTTACCATTCCTTCTTACTTTACAAATCCTATTAACCCATTCTTGAAAACCATTATTTATTCGATCTCGAGCCAAGAATCTGTCTTGTTAATCAGTTTTACTGCATATCCCATATCTCTCGATCCAATGGTCCAATCATGACCAAATTTTTGAAGAAAATCCTACTCTACTATTGTCATAATGTTTAATTTAGGATAATCCGACTCTCTTATCTGAATCCGAGATCAGATATGAGCCATCTGTTTCCAAAATCTGAGTGTTCTTGTTATTTCTAGCCAGATCAATGATCCAATTGTCCGATCGCCATCCAACTTTGGTTGATTGACCCCAGATGTATATCCTAACTTCTATATGAAGATTTGATCGATCCAACGGTCGAATAATCCTTATCAGTCTTTTCTTATTAATAAAATCTTTTCACCATTAAAAAAAAGAAAATTTTTTAATGCCTAACATACAAATTTGGTTCAGATCCCCACTCTATTCAAACACTCCAATCCTTAGATCGCCTTCACCGATTTTAGATTCATAATAGCTTTTAAACGTGCTTTGCAAGACATCTTGAAGAATTTCGAGATGGACGGTTCCAACTTCTCGAAATGGTGACGTAGGAGCATCCCCTGGGAATCTCTACACCAGCTCTTGATGGATCCTTAGGCATGGGCGATGCCACTTGTAAGGAAAGGGGGGCAATTGCCCCCCTTATTTTTTGGAAAAAAAAATATATACCTTTATTTTTTAATAATTATTTATACTTACCCCTTTTAAAAAAATATGCCCCCCTTTCCAATCATCCCTAAGATAGAAAACAAGTTTAAAATTTTAATATCACCATTTTTATCTTTTTTTTTCTCCAAAATTTACTATAATTTTTGCCCCCTTGTGCAAAATTTTAGATAGAAATTTTTTCTATCTTAATTTTAAGATAGATAAAGAATTACTATAATTTTTGCCCCCCTTGTGCAAAATTTCTGGCATCGCCCCTGTCCTTAGGCTAGGTTTGTTTTGCTGTAGTAGGTTTGCTTCATCATTTTATCCTTTTCCATGTCTCTTTTAGTCATTTGGGATTTTAGGGATAGTTTGGTTATTTTTCCTATCTTGTAATTGGCTATAAATAGCCTCATTTCCCTCAAATTGTAGTTAGACCTTTTGATTTTGAAATAGAAGTTGTGGGCATTTTATTTTTTTGTTTTATTTTTAATTTTTAATTTGTAGCTAATCTCGTTTTGGAGGGGAGCCTCTAGTAAAAGAGGGTTTTCTTTGCAAAGGAGGATTTTTCGTCCACCTCAAAGGAGGATTTCCAAGCTTGATGAGCAAGAATTTCTTCCTTTTCTTCATTTTCAATTCCTTGATTTGCAAGGATTTCAATCAGATCTCAGTCTTGATGTCTCCACACCAAGATCCATCTATAAGTTTGGATTGTGTTCATTGAAGAAGAAGATGAGTGCAGGAATTTTCGCTGGATGCAGAGGCTGCTGGAATGAGCTTTGATCTGAGAGCTTTGTTGTGATTTCACCCTCAAATTAACCTTTGTGAGTGGATCATCCTAGCCTCAGTTGTGTGATTCAATTGGTAGAAACTTTGCAAGGAACAGATCCAAATAATCTCAGCTGAAATTTCCTGTTGAAATAGCAGAGGATCATGCATCTTTAATGTTTTAGCTTAGCAGAAACACTTTTCTAAGTTATAGTCTGCTCATGCAGATTCTTACTGTGTTTTCTTTTGAAACATCATCATCAAATTTACTAGCATTCGTGTAGATCTGCAAGAAAAGGGAAAACACTACTCATGACTTTGTTCGAAATCTTTTAGATCTACTGATCCACGGTTTTCACGAAAACAAGGAGAATTTGATTACGGTTTTTGTTATTTTCTTTACATCTGAAATTCTCCAATGGAGATTGGTCCTAAAGATTAGAGTCAGATTCCTCAAAATAATCAGAAGTTGTAGAAAACAGAGGGGCTCCACTTAATAGCAGACCCTGCTATGTTAGCTCACGGCTTTGAAAACTCTGGGCAAGTTCAACTCACCTCTGCATTAAATCTCCCAACAACAGCTGTCCATCTTGCTCATGTTTTCTGTTCCATTATATTTTTTGGGAATGAGTTAGGGCACGTTGCAGATGCATGGCAATTGGCAGAGCTTGTTTTGGAGTTTTAAAGTTCAAAAAAATCTTCTGTAGACACTGATTTCATGCAAGGATTTGCTATTGGAACAAACGAGGCATCAGTTGAAAGGTTTGTTTTAAATTCGTATGTTGCATACCAGGTGTTTGATAAAAATCGTGTGACTATAAGGTCACTTGAGAATATGATTCAAGCAACATACTATCGGTTTTGGTTTGGCAAATGTGATGTTAATGGAAGTTCTGAGCTCTTGGATTACATTCGAACTGTTGTCAAATGGGAATTTCAGTTTAATTTCTTTTCTCGGGCACAACTTCTAGTTTACTGGAATCCTTATTATTTCCAAGTGTAAATCTTGCCTAGTGGGATTTGTGCTTCAATAGACACCACATTTTAACCTCTGTGTTGAAGCTTGTAGGAGATTGTTACTTTCTATTTGTGTGTGATCTGGCGTAGCAAAAGCATAAATGCCTCTGCAACAGTGACCGTTATAACACTATGAGTGCATATGTTTGGTAGTTGATGACTGCATAAATCTATGGTTAGTTCTGTATCATTTCCATTGAATCCATTGAGACGTTTGCTTGACGGTGAGCGTAGCACTCTTGGGTTTGGGAGAGATCCAGCCATCCCTATTGCAGCCACCTACTATCCTCTTTGGATTTTATAGTGTACATCAAGCCGGAGTCTCACCTTTAGAACGCTAAATCGACTCTTGATTCACCTGCATCAGTTGGAAACTGAAACTATGAGATTACCTTGACTGATCCTTGTCCTCTTGGCCAAGGTTTTAAATTTTGGTTTCGGTGTCGGTTTCGGCCATGGTTTTAAATTTCGACCGAAATCCAAAATTTAGGACTGCAATTTCGGATTTCGGTCAACACCGAAACCGAAAAGACCGAATCCGAAATTACCGAAACGTACGAAATTTCGGTGAAATTTCAATCAAAATATTAATTTTTAATTCCCTTACAAAATTTCAGCCGAAATTTTGGCTCAGAAAACCAACATTTCGCCCTTCTTTACCGAATTTCTGGCTGAAATTTTGGTTTCGGCTAGGTCTGAAATTTATGCCGAAACCGAAATTTCAAACAATGGTTTCAGCCACCACAGAAACCGAAACGTTTCGGTTTCCGGCCAAAATTTTGGCCGAAGTCATGTAAAAATATGATTATGATTTCTTTTATTTTATTTTTTAATTTCAACCGAAATGTCTAAAATTTCAGTGTCAATTTCTACAATTTTAGTTGAAATTTCGACTATTTCTATAGGAATTATAACATTTCGGTGTACATTTTTTAATTGCCATGATGACTAGTTTTTATATTGTTATGCTTGATGAATGAAACGCTAGCCCTTAAATATAAGAAATACCACTCTAAGTAAGATAATTTTGGCGGACTCTCAATAACTTGGACACAGATGTCATGGGATGTCCAAGGTACCACTCGTTAAATATCACATTAACAAGATGACGATACTTGTAGAGGAACTGAAGGTGTGTGATTACTCCATACAAGAAGATTTCTATGTCACGAACGTATTAAATTCAGTTCGACCTTCTTGGGAAACTATTAACATTTCTTTTTCCACACTCAAAACGGAAATTGGCTCTCCATAATCTGAGATATCACCCGTAGATGGAGGAGTATTGGAGAAACCAGGGAAGGAAAGGCAAAGATCAGTTCACTTTTCCAAAGCTGCGTAAAAGTGAAAGAGATGTAATAGTATGGTGAAGGTGAACGAGAATAATATAGAAACCACTAGGAAATCTGATGGGAAACACTTTGATAAAAGCAATTTCATACGCCACAATTGCAGTAGGGTTGGACGCTCTAGAAAGTTTTCTTCTTTTGGTGGATTCCTACGAGATTTACTTGCATCACATGGGACTTATCATGGGGTTTATGAGCTTGAAATGTCACCAATCTAAACATGTCACATCTACAAATAAATATGGTTTTTGCGAGTTCCTTTTTTTGTTGAAGAGATTGGCATGCATGTTTAAATGTGAGTTTTTCTGGTAATTTAACAACTTGAATCTCATTTTAGACATACTTTAATCTTGGTCTTGTTGATGAGAAGTATAATGCTCTGCCATCTACATTTCTTTAAATTCATTATATAGAAGTCTAATGCTCTGCAATCTACATTTCTTTAAATTCATTTCATATAATTGCAAAATTGTTGCAGCGTCTTTAGCAACTTCTGGGATACTACTATGCTCCCTGTGTGATATAAGATATGCTCCTTGTTTGATATAAGATTGTAGGGTAAGTTTTTATTTTAATTTGTTTTAAGTTTTAAATTGCAGTGGGTTGAGGATGCAACACTTTTGGTGACACGTTTTGAGTATGCAAACTTTTTCCACACTGTTACCGACTGGTATAGTGCATATGTGGCTTCTAGAGTTACCGGCTTGCCTAATCGGCCTCATCTGGTTTTTGTGGATGGTCACTGCAAGGTATGCTTACTTAATTCGTTCTTAGTCATTTCTTGTTTATTTCAACATCATATAAGATTTGGAAAATGCTAAATGGAAATCACTTTTACACTTCTTTGAAAAAGGCACTTATTAGGTACCACTTCTACCTCGTTTGCATGATTAGATCCATTGATCCCAATGAAAGCCATAAGTTCGGCCAAATACAATTGAGAACACCTTGATGAGATGATTCTAGGCCTTTGATCCATCAAGCATTGTTTGGGGTTCCTCCAAGAAAAGCTGAACCATTGATTTTTGCAGTCCTTCATCTTACACATGGGATTTCCGTTCGGGATGGGACCAAGACCGTGTGTCGCCTCATGATATTCTATGTTGAGAAAATCTGCCGGGTAATCCAATCCGACCGTGCACAAATTTAACAGAAAAGATAAAATAAACAAACCAGCCACAAAATGAACACCGAGATTTTACGTGATTCGGCCAAGCCTACTCCACGGGCGAGAAGCACAATCTTCCACTATGAGAAAAACAATATACAAGGATTACAATGGCTTTACCCAAGACCCGCAACCCTTTCCTTGCTTCCCACACCATGACCGTACAAGAGAAAACCCAAAGAGAAAAACCCAAGAAGAAAACCCAAGAGAAAAACCCAAGAAGAAAACCCCACTTTCTCTTCTTTTTCTCTCTCCTCTCTCTTTTTTCACTCTCTTTCTCTAGCCACACAAGAGACACTCACGTCTTCACTTTTATACTTAGGTTTTCTAAGTAACCTAAAAGCGACACTTGCTATTTTGGCATATCAACCAAAAGGGAATAAAACAAGAGAAATAAGATACTTTCCCCTTTTCCCTTCTTGCCTTCCCACCCAGGCAACCTAGTGGTGGGGGGAAGTAAGACAACTTTCCCAACAATCTCCACCTTGGCTTATTTCCCAGCCGCCTGAAGATTTTCTGTTGATGTCGCCACCGGTCTGCTATCGCCCAAACCACCATTGGCCTTCTGAAGTACCAGCTACACACCCTCGAATCACCTTGGTTCTGACTCCTCCTGATTCGATCAACACGGCCAATGCACCTGTGTAACTGCCAACCCGTTGACTCACTTAGTCAACCTTGGAGAGAGATCTCGATCCATCCTCCCCAATGCAGGTACAATTATCCTCTCACCATCGTCTGCAACCTGGAAACCAGTCTCTGCACCAACTGCGAAAGAGACCCTACGTGTGCGCACACCATTACCATGTTTCCATCTAGCCATCGAGATCTTAAGAACACTAGTCACCGTGTCCATGACCAGACGATATAATCCGCCACACTCCTTTCCTTTCATCAGAACCATACAGCCGAGTGTGATTTTCATGGATCCTCCTACAGCTGAAATCCTGCAACCCCTGGAGTCCAACCGGTCAAGAGATACTAGATTCTTCCATATCTTTCAGACATACGCCACACCATCCAAAGTACGAACCACTCCATCAAACATTTTGATCTTCATGGTTCCAACACCCGTGATGTCATAAGTTGTTGGACTCAAAATTTTAAAGCAAGGGCAAAATAGTAAATCCCTTATTAAAATAAGAAGAGAGAGAAAAAAGAGGTGGTTACGTATCACCTTATCCCTAAAGTAAAAAGAGATAAATATAAAAAGTTAAATCCCTAAATTGTTGGAAATAAAAATGACTCAAGCAAAAGAATATGTGAGTCGCCCACTTTTCAAAAAAGAGAGTTACGTAACTGTCCGCAAAAAAGAGAGGTGATCATGGAATCCTAGATAAGGGATGAGGTGGCACCCACAACAAGAAGTGAAGATCATGAAGTTGAGAAAAAAGGGGGTGAGGTGACAGTTGCTAACTACTTTAAAAGAGTTCTATAAATAGATTCAAGATCTTTTAGAAAAGGGATCGGATCTTGAAGAGGAAAAAAGCTACGCAAAAGGAGAAGCAAAAGAAAATGAGAGAGAGGTGAGAAAAGATGGAGGGCTAACCATTTTTTTTTTCTTCTCTCTTTCTTTTTGCGGGTTTTCTTCAAGGAAGATGAAGACCTTTCTCTATTTAAAGTCTCTTCTAGGGGCTTCTAGACGGAGAAAGATGATAAAGACTCCATTTAAAGTCTCTTCCAAGGACTTTTTAAAGGGAGGAAAGGGAAGATGAAGACCTTTCTCTATTTAAAGTCTCGTCTAGGGACTTCTAGACGGAGAAAGATGATAAAAACTCCCTTTAAAGTCTCTTCTTGGGACTTCTAGACGGAGAAAGATGATAAAGACTCCCTTTAAAGTCTCTTCCTGGGACTTTCTAAAGGGAGGAAAATGAAGAAGATCTTTTTCTATTTAAAGTCTCTTCTAGGGGCTTCTAGACGGACAAAGATGATAAAGACTCCCTTTAAAGTCTCTTCCATGGACTTTCTAAAGGGAGGAAACTGAAGAAGACCTTTCTCTCTTTAGAAACTCTTTCACGGACTTCTAAACGGAGAAAGATGATAAAGGCTCCCTTTAAAGTTTCTTCCAGGGACTTTCTAAAGGGAGGAAACTGAAGAAGAGATTTCTCTCTTTAAAGTCTCTTCCAGGGACTTCTAAACGGAGAAAGATAATAAAGACTCCCTTTAAAGTCTCTTCCAAAGACTTTCTAAGTGGAAAAAGACGATAAATATGTCATTTTCCCAAAGGAAAAATGAAGGAAATTTGAGAAGATGAAATTTCCTCCTAGAAGATCTGTTAACAAAAGGAATCAAATCTTTCTGGAGAATAATTAATTAAAAATTGTATTTAGATAGGGAACCTCTTGATGGACAATTAGAGGTATTTTCTTTCTTCAAGAAATATAATTAACAGTCAATAGAGCCGGAAGTGTACGATCCCTATAAAAATTAATAAAACCTCATCTTTTTAAGAGGGAAATTTGATCCCAATTTATTTTATGTGTGTGATTTCCCTTTTCATGCATGTGAAATTTGTTATGAACACAAGTAGACCCGTTACCCAAGGACACTACACCCGCCCTTGTCTCCTGAAACGTATCAAAATAGTCCCTCCTGAAGCATACATGAACAGAGCACCCTGAATCTAGAATCCACTCATCATGAGGAGAAGTGTGATTACCTGTGGAGATTGGGAGAACGTCTCCAAACACTTTGCCCTGCTCATCCGTTACCGCCACCGCCGTATTCGTAGCACCATTGTCCACTTGGTCAGCTCGCTGTGGACAATCCCGCTTGATGTGGCCATATCCCTTGCAATGGTAGCACTGCACGCCCTTTCTGCCGACCATAAATCTTGACCTGCCTTTTCCTGATCCCCTGTCAGACGAACTTACTCTTTGATTGTCACCATGAACAACCAACCCTTACTCTTCATTTGCACTAAAAACAGGTTTCTTTCGCATCTCATTCGATAAGAGCGACTCTGTGACTTCCTCTAACTTTATTGTATCCTTACCGTACAATAAAGTCGTCACCAAGTTGTCATACAAATCAGGAAGCGAAGTAAGAAGCAAAAGGGCCTTGTCTTCTTCCTTCAATTTTTCATCTACCTTGTGGAGCTGATCCACAAGCTCGTTGAACACCGTAATGTGTTCCAGAAGATCCCGCTTTCCTGCATCTTCAGCACGTATAATTGCCGCTTTAGATACAACCGATTGGCCAAGCTTTTTAACATATAAAGCTTTTCCAACTTCTCCCATAATTTAGGCACATCTTCCTCTTCCATAGCGTTAAACATAATGCTATCTGCCAGACATAGTCGAATCGTGCTAACTGCCTTCGACTCTATGTCTTACCACTCGGCACCTGTCATCTTCTCCGGCTTTCCATCATTTCCCTTCAACGTCTTAGGTAATCGTTGTTGAACTAGGATGTCCTTCACCCTCATCTTCCATAGGGTGAAACTGTCCTTTCTGTCAAATCTGTCGATGTTGAATTGAGTAGAACTTGATTTTACTGCCATCTCAGATTACTCCGCACTTCACGGTGTAGCGCTCCACCTCGAACGAGAATCTTTTCTTGGACAATCTTTCTACTCCCAAAGATCGCTATGACCGCGATCCAACCACAACACCCATGATCACTCCACCCGGCCTTGACGATCGCTCCAACCACAGCTATGATACCACTTTTTGAGAAAATCTTCAGGGCAATCCAATCCGACTGTGCACAAATTTAACGGAAAAGATAAAATAAACAAACAAGCCACAAGATGAACACCGAGATTTTACGTGATTCGGCCAAGCCTACACCACAAGTGAGAAACATGATCTTCCATTATAAGAAAAATAATATACAAGGATTACAATGGATTTAACCCAAAACCTGCAACCCTTTCCTTGCTTCCCAAACCAAGACCGTATAAGAGAAAACCCAAGAAAAAATCCCAAGAGAAAAACCCAAGAAGAAAAGCCCACTCTCTCTTCTTTTTCTCTCTCCTCTCTTTCTCTTTTTCTCTCTCCTCTCTTTTTTCACTCTCTTTCTCTAGCCACACAAGAGACACTCATGTCTTCACTTTTATACTTAGGTTTTCTAAGAAACCTAAAAGCAATACTTGCTATTTTGGCATATCAACCAAAAGGGAATAAAACAAGAGAAATAAGATACTTTCCCTTTTTCCCTTCTTGCCTTCCCACCCAAGCAACCTAGTGGTGGGGGAAAATAAGGAGCGGGCACGGAACCTTTTAGAAGCCCCTAGCTCTATATTAGAGCTAATGGCTTTCAGTCGAGTGTCGACGCAGTCGTTCAAAACAAAACAGTGTACCTAACCTCCTCCTTGGCTCACTTTGGTTGCAAACACTTATTCCTTAGCCAAGAAGCAACAGTAGCAACAGTCGCTCCTCGACTCACTTCGGTTGCAAACACTTCCTCCTTAGGCGCATGTCTCGCCAACACAAAATGGGGGTTTCACTCTTTATAGGACTTGATCAAACATCTCACGACACGAGCTGACGACAACCATGCAGCACCTGTATGAAAGTCAGTACCATCCCATTACAGACATGTTTTGTTGTTCATATGTCAAGGGCTGATAAGGTTTTGCGCGTTGTATCAAATTAAACCACATGCACCACCGCTTGTGCAGGCCCTGGTCAATTCCTTTGAGTTTCGGTCTTGCGACCATACTCCCCAGGCAGAGTGTTTCATGCGTTAGCTGGGCCCCATCTTGATGTTTTCACCATTGGATCTTGAGAAGTGTCTACTAGAAGAGATCCTCCTTTATCTCTAATATTTTCATTGTTACATAATGGGTTTCTTGAAAAATATCATTGTTATAAAGAGTTCTTCCGAAATAGAACTTTTTCGATCTGTTGAGATTAGTCAATTGGGACATTTTAGAGATTGCCCTCAGAAGCAATTTTTAAAAAATTAGACTGATAATCGAACCATTAGGCTGTAAGACAGAAAATTGGGTAAAAACCGTTGAGATTTGTCCATTAGTTTGTTAAAATTTTCATAATGGTTGCTAGCTGGCTACTTTAATACCAATCTTCTCTTGAGGAGGGGGAAAGGAGAGGCACGGCACAATTTACTAGCATTAAAAGAGTTCCAGGAGCTGATTATCACTGTGGGCTTCTAGATCTTGGATTCAAAGGAATCACATCGTAGAATTGCAAACCTGAGCTCACGCACTTTCAGGAGAGATTCTAATAGCTAAATTAGGTTGGAGATACCTCGACTACATTTATTTCTTTTGTTGTGATGCCCTACCGATGAAGCATCCGACAATTATCTTGCAATTCTAGCTGCCATACTTGTATGGTTGGATGCGCTTTTAGAAAGAATGTAGCGATGTTTGAGAATGAATGAGGAGAATCTATATCGCTTTGGATTGATCCTGGGGTCTGTACATGGCTGTTTATGGAATCCTACAAAAGTAGCCAATCCAATTAACTAAATATGATTTAAAATTGAAGATCGTCTGACAAGTGATCTTGTGATCTTCCAAAATGGAATGAGGCAATCATCGAAAGCATATGCCTTCAAGATCCAATGCATGTGTCTCTTCCGTTGACCCCTAAAATCAAATTCTTTTTGTGGTTTGTGATCCTTCGCGGGATTATGGCTGAAGTTATAATTAAAGAAAATCTGGAATGTTTTGATTTATCCCCATTATATGTAGTATTATGAGTATGCTATTCCGTCATCTTATCCAATGTAATTATTGAAGGCAGGTGTCGATAGTGATACAGGGTAAATGCGCGAAAGCATTGCTCTAGCTTTGCCGGGGATTAATGGCCGGAAGTGGATGCACAAGCCCAGGTCAATTGGACAACTTGTGAGCGTAATGCTGGCTGAAACTGTCTCTAATTTATGAATTCTGATTTAGTGAAATTAGCTGTCAGACGAGAGATATTTCTCTCCCAATTGAGATCAGAATTTCATTCAATAAAGTTCATTTTCTCCCCTTAAACTCAGCTTTTAAGGTGAAAAAAACAGCTGAAAAATTCTGCCAAGCTCAAGTGGAAGGGCAACCTCTAGAGAACTGGTTAGGGGCGGATTCTGTAACCGGGGAAGACTGTCTGATCTGTCTAACTTACAATCTAATTTCATTATTACTAGACTTGTATCCAAAATCCTCACATCTGTTTCAACAAAACTGCAACTTATCTGTGAGATTTTCTGGTTTTTATCGCATAACCAGTCCCTAAATAGCTCTCGGTTTGAGATAGATCTCACCAACTCAATTTGAATTCTCGGATCTTTCGAACTCTAGTGTTTTCTCAGTGATATTTAGATCTACATCTATAGATTCACCTTGGAATTGCCACGATTTCAAGCTAGATCTGTTCCTAACCTATTTGTCAATTCGTTAGTTAACCATTCCATTTCACTTTATTGAATCTCTACTTGGAACTTCTTGTTTAGATCTACCTGGTACGAATTTGTTTGAACCAGTACCTTTCAAAAAAAAAATAATAATAATTGTTTGAACAGTGCTCCTTTGTCACTATTCCATTTTGCACGTGTACTCTACATCAAACATGAACTCGTTTGACTGACATAGTTTCTCTTAGATTGAACCTTGTTCTTGCATTTATGATGGGTACCATATGTGTTTGGCTGGAAAGGGATTCTCTAAATACAATTATAATGATCATTTGGAGAGCTCAACCGCCATGGAACACAGATGGTATCATAGCTGATTTGTTTCATTATCTCATCTTTCTCAAATCGGAATGACTCCCACACCTTCAGAGAGGTCATTGGGGCCATTGATTTTCCCTCACTGACCGCAGAAGCAATAGTATCTGGAATGGGAGATCTCCCTCCAACTGCCTAGAACCTATTCTAATTTATTATATCTTCAGGCAGGGTTTGCCTGTGTGAGCATGGTCTGGCCTTTGGCTATCTTTTTCCTTTTTCGTGAAAAAAAAGAATTATAAAAAGACCAACTTGTACCGATGACAATATATGCTGTAGAATACAAAGATATGCCTTAATAGTGCTCTGTATGAAGGAATTCAATGGGTTTATATCCTCGGAGTGAGGTGGGCCAAAGAGGTCTCATCCAACCCGCTTTTATTTTCTGAACTAGAGACCCTAATGAAAAGGGACTGAAGACACCTCACTCTTGTTATCATTAAAAAAGGCACCTCACTCTTGTCCCATGTAGTGAGGCTATAAGAGAAACCTTGTTTGTTTTCAATTGTAGTGGAACTCCCATTACTTTAATAGAAGTGATTATTTCGTCCAAGATTCTATGATTATAAGAGCATAAATACAACACCTAATCATTGCTTATTCCCAAAAATAGCACATAAACACTTTTTTTGTTATATTGCAGCTTTCATGGAGTTCCTGCAGAAGAGCGATTGCACTGGCAATCTTTCCTAGTTAAGCTTGGAGCAGATAATCTCAAAGGTGCCAAAAATGAAGAGCTCTTTGTTGCTTCACACAAGTATGTAAATATTCATCCCGACCTAAATGCTTTTATATTTGGGTGTTTGCTGTGCTGCAACCATGGTTTTAAATTTTCGCTGAAATACCGAAATTTTGGATTTCGGCTGGGAGTAAAATTTAAAACTGAAACCGAAATTATAAGATTTTCACCGAAATTTCCACCGAAATTGCCACCGAAATTTCCACCAAAATTTAGTTTTCGGCTTAGGCCGAAACCAAAACCGAAATTTCAATCCTTGGCTGCAACAGCATCACAACAACTCTATATACACAAACAAGGACTGTGCATGGCTGGAGAGAGTGTTCATTTTTCTTCTTGAACGCATTTAGAATTCTGGGTGACCTTCGAAGAGCATTTTACTTAGTGAGTTGCTAGGAAGACATGCCCATGTCAGAGAGCTTGCTAATAGCCATCCCTATTATGCCACCTACCTGACAATACATTTAATGACCATTTTTTATTGACAAAAGTGCCCCAATATCTTTGATAAATTGACAAATATACCCATATTTAGGTACTCGCGGCAATGTTTGGAGCATAGTTCCCTGAAACTCCTTGGGCGGGTGGGAAATCCGTTTCCCCTAAAATGCGTTTCTTGCGGCTGGGAAACACGTTTCGGAAACGTTTCCAAAATATGATACAAAATTGGAGAAATATTTCTGAAACACATGGGAAACATATGGAAAACTTATGTAAATAATGTGTAAACGCGTGATAAACATATGCAACACTCGTAGAAAACGCATGTGAAACGTGTAGGAAACATGTGTGGAGCTTACGAAAATCATTTTGGAAAAAACACATCATTTCCTAAGACGTTTTTCGTACCATTTTCTATTGTTTCATGTTTCTCGTTTCCCCTATATTTTTTTTCATATGTTTCCCGTTTCCGTTTCCCACCCTAGTAACTATGGTTTGGAGGGCCGGCACAAGTGTCTTCATATCATTTTCTTTCTACTTATTATCTCATATATTATTAACTGCATGGAAATTCTAGGTGTTTAGCATGGAAGATAGTATCAACCATTCAAATAAATCACGAGTGATTTTACTAAGCATTTTTTTGAACTGGGTATTTTACTAAGCATTTAACAAACATGTGATTTTTTTCTAGTTTATAATACTTACCTGATGTGTTTAAACAATTCTCAGAAAAGAATTGGTGATTTTGGTTGAACCTTCCCTATGTAACTTGGGACAGCTGTTGTTGTATCAAATATGGACTAGAGGTGGAAGACACATAAACTCTGGAATCCGGATATCATTGCCCTCTGAACAATTACCGGATTGATAATATTGGAAGGTATATTCTTATATAAACATTAGCTCATTAAAACTATATAAATAGTATATTTCTGCACCTTTCCAGCATTTCCATGCCCTTGTTATAACATGATATCATAGCTGACCTAGCCCATCCTGCCGACAACATAATGGAAGGAGAGATTTTATCTAACAATGGTGCAAAAGTGAAACTAAATTCTGTAGGATTATCTTTACTGATTCATGTATCTTAATTCTATAGGACTATCTAACCAAGAGCCAATATGAGAAGATTTCTCCTAAAATTTCATTTACAGAATTGACTGCCATTCTAGTTCAGTTTTCTTCTTCAGAAGATACAACCCAAGCCAGAAGATATTTCAAGTTTGAGGGATTATTTTGTCCTCCAATAAGCAATACATAAAGGCGTTCACTTAACAGTAATTGCTTTCAGAATATCTTCATTTCCTCTTAACCACAATCCAAAGCAACTTTCTAAGTGGTATGATGGGATTCTCAACCCTTTTAAATCCCCAACTTCAGAAACCCTTCCAAATTACAACACCAGCAATCAATCAATTCAACAAAAACATAAAAATAAAAATATCCATTTCTTCTTCCCTGGGGATTTCTCTCATCTTTGATATGCAAATGAGATATGAGCCCCCTGAAATCACCACTTCAACAGTTTGGGGTCATTACTACTGGCACAAAGTGTCAACCCCATATGTTACTTTTTTCAAAAAGCTGAATAGCTACTTATATTAACTAATGCCATAATGGCCTTGCTGAACTTGATCAAATTTGATAACAGTCTCAATAACATCATATCTTATCTGCAAGATAATTCGAAAGACGGTCGATTGGCTTGGAAGTGTGCTCTTGTATGCCTCAGCACCTAACTTTGATGCGGACCAAGTAATCAGCAGTGATCCAAGCAAAACTAAGCTGTACACGAACTCCATATCCATCTGACTCATTCAAATCTCTAGATCTCTTCACCCAGCGAGGGTGATAAGTCACCTGGTACCATGCAGATGCCTTCTGTTCATATACATTATTCTTCTCTTCCTCTGTTAACTGCTGAATATCCGGCCCAATCGCCTCGAAAGCACACCTATATTCCTTATGAAGGGCAGTGTAAGCATGCTTGAGCCTCTCTTTCAGATCACCTTGCTTCCTGCTATTGTATTTCGGCATGGACCAAATGTGCCCAGTTACTACCTCCTCCTCTGAGTTCACATTATACTGTCCTAAAAGAGCATTCAGCTGTCCATCATAAGAGCATTTGTTATTCCATGCATCCAGAACAAAATCGGCAGATCCAAAAATTTCAAGATCCGTATCGTATGGTATGTCATCGGGAGTATATGTTGCTTCGTCCAACGTGTCTACGTTCCAAATGTCTTTGATTTTACGGCAGAGTCTGCCCAAAATTTTATAGGACTTGTAGGACTGGGACTCGTCCTTGCCCATGAAGTCTGGGTACATTTTCGGTTTGAGCTCTTGAGGCATGGTGACAAAAAAGCCAGTTTTCGGGAAGTCAACAGCTGTTGCTGCAAGCGTTGCAAGCTGGATGCATTTTTCATCCAGGGCTCCAATATCGCTGAGGTCAGCATGAACCACATGGGCATTGCAAATAACACCAAGATTCGCATTCACCATGTTCTTTGCAAAAAAATCTTTTATGTCCTGTCAAGCAAACACAGATCGTTTGATGTTAGTTTCTTCATCCGCTGAAACTAAATGAAAGATCATTGAGCTTAAAAATATCCTCATAATTGTAAGGCATCAGACAAATTTCAGGAAGGCAACTAAGGGATGTTTGGATACGCGGAGTTTAGAATCTTGTATTTGGATTTTAAGTAAGAAATCCAGGTTTTAGAAACCTCTCGCCATCCTGAGATTTCTAAAACCTGGAAATATGGGATGATCTGCTACTCTTGCTGAGAGAAAGAAAGGCGAGAAATCAGAAAAGGATGGCTGGTCTCCTTCTCTCATTGCCCATCTACGATTTTGAGGAAATCCAAGATTCTAAAATCCGCGTATCCGAACGGCCCCTAAGATAATAATATGAAATTACCAACTGATGAAAACTATAAAAAGAACCATTCGAGTAAGTTATTTTCAAGACAGAATGATCTATAAGTCAACTCAAACTGTAAAATCATCAGACTATCAGAGAAATCAAATAGAAAAATTAGATGATAAAATGCATGATCTTTTAAGATATGTAGGAAATTAAAAAAATATAAAGTTCTTAAAATATGGAAAAACAAGATAGTGACAAATCAGCCATATATTAACATTACACGTCAATTTTTTTGTCAGCTTTTAACAATCCATGGTATGTTGACTTGGTCAAAATGACTATATAGCATCCAAGCCAAATATTGGAAATAAGGCAGTCATAGAACGTCAGCTAACATCATATTTCATTTTCCTTAAGTATATATGTTGAGAAAATCCACTAGGCAAATCCGATCTGACAGTGCACAAATAAACGGAAAAGTATAAAAAAACACAAGCCACAACATGAAATCCAAGATTTTAATTGGTTCGACCAAGCCTACATCCACGGGTAAGAACACGATCTTCCACTATGAGAAAAACAATATACAAGGATTACAATAAATTAAACCCAAACCCACAAACCCGCAACCCTTTTCTTGGTTCTCTCACCCAAGACAGTACACCAAGAGTAAACCAGGAAAAAACCCCTAGAAAAAGAAAACCCGAGTATAAACCCCAAGAGGAACCCAAGAAGAGATTTCCCAATAGAAAACCCGAGAAGAAACCCCAAGAGGAACCCAAAGAAGAAACCCTATTTCTCCTTCTCTTTCTCTCTCTTCTCCCTCCTCTCTTTTTCTCTCTCTTTCTTCTCTCTCCTCTCTTTCACCTTGAGGTAGCCGAACACACCCCAAGCACTCTCTTGCCGCACACAAGAAAGAAAAAGCACACTCCTTTTATAATACAAATGTTTCCCAAAACCTAAATACGGTTTCTCTTTCACCTCTTGCCTTCCCACCATAACAAGCCACGGTGGTCGGAAATAAGGTAACTTTCCAACAATCTCCACCTTGACTTATTTCCCAGCCACTTAAAGACTTTCCGTTGATGTCGCCATCCGTTTGCTGTCACCGAAAACCACCATTGGCCTTCTGAAGTACAAGCTACACATCCTCAAACCATCCTGGTTCTGACTCTTCTTGATTCAATCAACACAACCAATGCACATGTGTAGCTGCCAACCAGTTCACTCACTTAGTCAACTTCTCGATCAATCCTCTCCAACGCTGGTAGCGTCACCTTCTCACGATCGTCTGCAACGTGGAAACCTGTCTCTGCAAAAGAGACCCTACTCGTTCACACACTACCAATCTGTCTTCCCACTTGACATATGTTATCTTTTCTGGCTTCCCAACTGCTAACTGACCAACTTCTCCAAAAGCTTAAGCTGCTGCAGAAAGGCGTTATTTATCTTTTATACTTTAACACTCCCCCGCACGTGTGGCCCACATGGCAAACACGTGGCACATGTGGTCCCACTTTGGGAAGACCAACGCATGTGGATTTTTGCTATCCGAGAGGTTTGAACTTTAGACCTTTGGCTCTGATACCATGTTAAACAACTAGTTACTCCAAAAGCTTAGTTGGTTAGTTAACATGGTTTCAGAGCCAAAGGTCTAAAGTTCAAACCTCCCGGATAGCAAAAATCCACATGCGATGGTCTACCCGAAGTGGGATCACATGTGCCACGTGTTTGCCAAGTGGGCCACACGTGCAGGGGAGTGTTAACATTTCCCTTCGACGCCCTAGTTAGGCCCTGTTGAGCTAGGATGTCATTCACCCTTATCTGCCATAGGATGAAACTACCATTTCCGTCAAATCTGTCACTGTTGAACTAAGTAGAAACAAATTTTACCGCCATTTCAGATTCCTCCGCACTTCACGATGTAGCACTCCACCTCGAACGAGAATTTCTCGGACAATCTTTCCACATCCTAAGATCGCTCTAACCGTGATTCAACCACAACACCCACGATCAGTCCACCAGACTCGACAATCGCTCCACTTGAGCTCCGATACCACTTGTTGAGGAAATCCGCAGGGCAAATCCGATCCGATCATGCACAAAGAAACAGAAAGTAAAAAATAAACAAAAGCCACAAAATGAACACCGAGATTTTACTTGTTTCGGCCAAGCCTACATCCAAGGGCAAGAACACGATCTTCTACTATGAGAAACACAATATACAAGGATTACAATGGATTAAACCCAAAACCCACACCGACAACCCTTTCCTTGCTTCCCTCACCCAAGACCGTACACCAAGAGTAACCCAGTAGAAAACCCAGAGAAAATTCCCAAGAGAAATTCAAAGAAGAAACCCCAAGAGGAACCCAAGAAGAGACCCAGAGAAGAAAACATACTTCTTCTTCTCTTTCTCACTCTTTATCTCTCTACTTCCTCTACTCTTTTTCTCTCTTTCTTCTCTCTCCTCTCTTTCCCCTTGAGGTGGCCGAACACACTCCAAGCACTCTCTTGCCTCACACAAGACAGAAAAACCCCTCTCTATTTATAATACAAAGGTTCCCCAAAGCCTAAATACAATTTCTATATCATCTCTTGCGTTCCCACCACAACCAGCCACGAATGGTGGGAAATAAGTCGACTTTCGAACAGTATAATATAAAACTAACCATAGAACAACTAACGATTATGAAATCCTGTCTCATTCTCTTTCCAAACAAATTGCATTGTTCTTTTTTCTTTTTTCTTATATACACACACAGAGTGTGAAAAGGAGGGAATTTTTACTCTATGTTCTTGTGTTCATGTGCGTAATGGGGGCGCCACCCTCGAAATTTGATTCAATGGCAATTGATTTCTTCAGATGCTGTCATTGGATCAAATATCAAGGGAGCATCAATGTCATAACCCCATTACACTTGTAAATACACGAACACCGTATGATTTCTCTCTCTCACACACACACACACAGATGACCACTATAAAAGAAATAGTGCACAAAACCTGCCCACTACAGAACTAACCCTGGCCCAACACATAAATTAGACCTATACACTCCTTCCCTGGCTAGCAAATCAGCTTTTTTTAAAGTTAACTACCAAATCTGTTGTATCATTAGCATTCTCAGGGATATGCTTGAAAATAGGAAAAAGCTCCTCAAGAACCTTTATGGTGAAGTTTGCTAATCTCCTAGGATCCATGATCCAGATGCTCAAGAGATCACATTTTACGAGGCACTCACTGGAGATTTGAAGCAAGTCAAATTTGGGAATGTGAAAGCCGTTTGTGCGTGTGAACTTTTCCTTCATTAGAAATCATTCAAAAAACAAATCTTCAGTAAATACCGGAATGCCACCAAGTATAAAAATATATTATGGCGACTTCATAATGTTGTTGTGCAGATGTCTTCTATTCTGGTGGTGATTCATCACCCCGGCGGACTAATGTGCACGATGCAGATGTTGGTTGTACTATAAAGAAAAATTGGCAATTCTTTGCCGAAGTGGCATCAATATATGAGCCACGTATTAGGCTTACGGGTGTGATACTTTTGGGCTTTTTCTTCGATGAGAGAAAGGGTAGAAAAGAGAGTTTGTAACTTAAATATCAAAATAGTAACTCTCTTCACCTGTGGATTTAGGGGCAGTGCCAAACAACATAATTCTTGTGTCTTATTTTGTGTGTTTGAGTTTTTTGCACCTCATCTTTTCGTAAGTTGCACATTGAATTATGATCTTATTTTAGAGAGATTAGAGACTTCTCGGTTTTTAACATACGTCATTTGCTACACCTTGAGAACTCACGTCAAAATTAAACTTAAGCTAATTAGCTGAGACAAGAATCCATCTAGCCAAAATCAAAATCGCCTACGAAAGCACAAACCATTTTTCATAGATTTGATAAATACAATAATAGTTGAGACTACAAAAAAAATACTCTATTGATAAGGGTGTAAGATTAATTACAAATTGATGCCCTTCACCAAATTCAAGGATACTTGGTACCATCATCAAAGTTTCTCTAACTCCCTTCAAACAAAACCCACATAATATAAAAAATGAAGTAATGCTCTAAAAAATTGTCTTTGTTGTTGAAAGGATATTTTCCAACACTAAGAAGGGATCATAGTTCTAAATTTCCACCGAAACCGATACGAAATGATCGAAATATTTTTGTTTTCATCCCCAATGAAACCGAAACAACCGAAATGCATAATCCAAAATCGTAAGTGTAATAGTAGTGTATTATATCAGTATGTATTACATAATTATATTTATATAAATTGCATGCGAATTGTGATGCATGTATTATGTAAAAATATTGATATGAATTACATGCAAAATTTGGTGTGTACTAAATTATCAGACATGTGCGACAGTAGATGTCACTAGGTGTTCGATGTTTTTAAACCATTATGGATGGGTGTTTTTTTAACAGAGCACCATTATGGATGGTTGTTTTGCTTATGCGATTATTTCGAATGTCTTTATGCTTATTATAGCATTCCTAAAATTTCATCTTAAGATTCGATCATTTGCATATGTATCCATATGTTTCCATGATTTTATAGGATTTCCACCGTAATTTCCAACCAAAACCGAATTATTTCCATTTTCATGGAGACCGAAACCAAAACTAAAATCCAAAAACCTTGGAAAATGGAAATGATACAACATCAAAGCCAAGACTAACCAAGACATGCGAAAACATTTTAGGATAGCCCACCAAATCAAGACTAATGAGCGTTCAAGTTAGGTTTACAATGTATATTGTTGTATTTATTTTGTGTTATTTTTATGTTAGATAGGGTCCATTCTGGATGGCTCTAATGGCATGGATTGAAATTTGTGTTAAGAGACATATATAAAAACATCATGTCATGAGGTTGGGCATTCAACCTCCATGAAAGTCTACATTACTCTCTTTTTTTCTATTTCTTCTTAGATGAAGTGATGATGATGGTTTCTTCACTTTGACATGGTATCATAGCATGATGATTAAGGATTCAAGAAAGAAGATTAACCTTTGATTTTTTTTTCTTTAATTTTCTCTTCTATCTTACCTTCTCTGCTATATGAGTCATGTACCAAGAATCCTTGTTTTGAAAATCTTACAATTTACGATTCGATTTTACGATTCAAATCAAAGCTTATGTATAATGATTTGAATCCCATGATTGAATCTTAATTTGTATGAATCTTACAATTTCGATTGAATCGTAAATTTCGATTGAATCTTACGATTCAATCATAAATCGTATGATTCATGAAATACATCCAAATTAAGTTTTGTATAAAAGAAAATAAGACTTCCTTTCGAAAGATCCCATTTCCTTTCTACATTACAAGAAGCCTCGAAATCCTTCTCATTAGAAGGAAGAAGACAGAGGAGTAGGAAAACGAACGAATCGAACCAGTCAAGCACAATGCATGTGCATGAGGGCATTACTTACATCGAGGGGGGAGATGACTTTAATGACGACACCATCTACGACTCCAGTCTTTTATGATTGATACTTGTCATTTGATGTTTGAGACTTAAAGAATTGATATGATCTTGCATTTTTTTTTATTATTAAGATTATTATCCAATATGCATGTGTTGGGATGAGAAATAGATGATTAGTATGTGCCAAGTTTGTTAGCAAACAATTCTTATTACGATAATGAATGGCTAATAATGGTCGTTTCTATTTGAATTAATGAATTTGGATGAAAAATGAATAATTGGCTATTTTTCACTCTTTAATGGGAAATGTTATCGGCACAACCTTATTTTGATATTTGCAAAAACCCAGCTGTCTTTTCTTCTTTAGTTGGCCTGTGAGAGCTATTTGGGAAATGCCATAACCTTTTGACAGCTTTTTAAACACTAGAAGACAAGATGGGTTAGAGAAAATATCAAAATAGGGATGTGCTGATACATTTCCCTTCTTTAATTTGTTTATAATTTTTTATTATATATATATATATATATATATATATATATATATATATATATATATATATATATATATCTGTGTGTGTATTTCTGAATAAATCTTACGATTTACGATCCGATAAGATTCGACCCTGATTACGATTTACAATCCGATAAGATTCAACCCTGATTACGATTTACGATTTGAATCCAATTTTCAAAACATTGCCAAGAATCGTACTTTTTCTACCATCGGAGTCAATGATACCCTATACGAGCCTAAATCCTCAATCCCACCATTGGAAGCCCTAATCCCACATCCTATACTATTCAAAAGTCTAATCATTTTTCTTAATTAAAACCTTAATTCTCTCAAGGCTATAATGTCAGTGTCGATATACATATCAATCACTACTAACATGGAAGCATGTCAGTTTTGATCATAGATTTCAAAAGAAATTTGATAAAATCATGAAAGTTATGGAAATGCATGCAATGATGAGAATTCAAGACAAACTTCACAAAAATGTTAGAATAAGCACAAATAAACACTTAGAAACTATCAAACAAGCAAGACGACCATCAATAATGGTCTAAAAAGATCAAACACCTAATGAAATATATTGCGTGCATGTTTGAAATAGTGAGGCTCATTCTAAACTGAAAATCTATACAACACACGTGTAAAAAAATTGGAAGCTAACATGCAGATAGGATAATGGTTTTTGAAAACTTAGTTTTTCCTATTCTAAAGGATTTTCTAACAATAAATAAATAAAACAATTAATTTTTAAAATGATAAATATGATTTCATCAATCAACAGATCAAGCAAGAAGAACTCATATAATAAAATTAGAAATGTATAATATTAGTTTTTATTCCAAAATATAGTTTTTCCCCAACTTTTAAAACTATAAATTCATGAAAAATGAAATAACATAAGATAAGCACTTACCACGCAAACATGTGAAAACCAAAGCTTCTCTATGCACTCTGGTCAAAATTTTGATATGTCGATTGAAATTCGTAATTTACATAAAAAAGTGGCAGTGTTTCAATCAACCAGATTGAAATGCTACCGAAATCTATGCATGACGACCGAAGGATTTCCTTTCTGTGCGGATAGAAAAGGAAATATGCCGATAGTTTCATGCCAGTTTCGGACGACATTTAGAACCATGAATTCTTTTACCCAACCTATTCGAAATCCCAAAACCGTACATTCCATTTGAAAACCCCAATCCAACTCCTCGTCTCAGAACAAACCAAAACCCTAACTGCCTAAATTCAAGAACCCTCAACCCTAATTCCCTATTTTAAAAAATCCTAAATTGAAAAACTCAACAAAAACCTTAAACCTCTTTATTTGAGAACAGTAAATCCCTACTTTCAAAACCCTAAATCCCCTCATTCGAAAGTCCTAAACCCTACATCCCTACTTTCGAAAACCTTGTGCTCAGGTACCCACCTCTCACAAGCTCTAAACCTAAAACCCCCGCTTCAAAAACCCAAAACACCAAATCCCATTTAACGAAAACCCAAAACCATATCCATCCACACAACAACTCAAACCCTCAAAATCTCAAGCTTCGACAAACCCTAAACCCATTTTGTACTCTCTAGAAACTGTATTTTTCCACTGCTTCACGCTTCAATTCCAATTTTTCCCCGTTCCATTATGATGCCTTCACCGCCACCACTACATCCCAAACCCTAACTTTCCCTACAACACATTCAAAACCTTATTTGTTTATCTCCACTTTACAGAATTATCAGTTCATGCACCCTAAACCAGATACTCCACGCTTCTCACTACCCTGTCCCATTCCCTTTGTCCTCCATGGGGTTCTTCATGCTCCTTGAAGCTTAACGTGCTACGCCCCTCTCGCTCCTTGGCACTAATTTGAAGAGGATGCATTCATATCAAACTAATTAATTTTTAAGTGGACTGACGTAGAACTGTTCTACACAAATATCGTGGATCATTGTGCTTTGAAAAAGCATATTTCTCGTTTTTTGTTGTTGCAGAAAGCGGCTTCATTCAGTTGCTGATTTGTTGAGGAATGCTATTTCTCATTAATCTTTGAATGAAAGCAAGCCAACTATCATAGAAATACCTGTCATGTGGCTTATCTCCATTAAACTAAATGGTCTCAATTACCATCTTTGGCTCAATACGTAAAAGTAGACATGGGTGCTAGGGGCAAGCTTAAATATTGAACTCAAAATGGACCTCCTACATCTAATCCAAAATAAGAGGATTGGCTCAGAGAAAACTATAAGATAATGCTGTGACTTTGGAACTGCATGGAACACAGTGCTAATGTGATGTTCCTGAAGACTGCCAAGCAAATATGGGATACTGTGTGCGAGAGAAATTTTTCTGATCACTATATCTCACGTGTCTAAGTTGGTTGAGAAAATTTTCTTTTACCGACATAGAATGAAGAGATGTTGATCAGTTATAGGAAATCATCAATGAAAATTTGATGGTCAAAGGGTATCTGCAAGAGTATCTTCAGACCAAAGATATTGGTAAGTTATGTTACTTTCTTGTAATTGAATAGCACTGTTGAAATTTTGCATAATTTTATCACAAAGAAAGTATGACGCTGATCTGCTATCAGCAACAGGCACGCTAGGAGCAAGCCCTACACATACTCCTATGGATCTTAATTCAGAACTATTAAAATAGAAGGAAGACTTATAAGCTATGTTGCATGGTTTCGGATTCGCGTGTCGGGATCCGACATGGATTCGAGGTCTTGGATTTGGCAAGCCCCCAAAAGTAGGATTCGGATTCGGTAATTTTTAAATAAAATAAAATTTTCAAAATTAAAAATTTAAATATGTATGTATGTATATGCATATGTATACATATTCATGAAAATTTTGAGGCTAGAGGATTGTTGTGACTTTTGTATGAAGAGAGTCGAAGGAGGAAGGGAGAGTCCGAGGGTAAAGGCACTAGGGTTTTTATTAAAAGAGTACGGGTTGTGCTTTCATATAAAAAAGTTAAGAAAACACATTTAAAGGGAAAAAATACATGATTCGTATTTTAAAAGAGACAACGATGAATCAGATTCGCCCGAAAAAAAACATGATTCGTGCGGAAAAGAGACAACGATGAATCCGATTAGCCCGAAAAAACAGGATTCGTGCGGGACACGGCTACGACAAGAATCCGGGTGTGTCCCATGTGAATCCATGTCCGATTCGCATGTGGCCGTGTCGACACGGATTTGGCATAGGGGGCAAAGAATCCATGCAACATAACTTATAAGAGGAATCATCACCTTTTGTTGGAAGGCTTATCTACCTAGAGATTACACATCCGGACATTTCCTTCCCAATAAGTGCTGACAGTCAGTTTCTGCAAAATCTGATTGTCAATCATTGGGGAAATTGTTCGATGCATTTTAATATACTTAAAGTGGCAAATGACAGAGGAATTATTTTCAAGAAACGTAATTATTTGAGAGTGAAAAGCTTCCCAAATACGAAGTGGGCAAGTTTGTTTTCTGATAGATGTTCTACAACATAATATAATTTTTTTGGAGGAAACTTACTCACTTGACACAAGAAGGGAAACTGTGGTTGCATGATCTGATGCATAATCAGAATATCAAGCCCCCGGACACAATTGTGAATTGGTTTGGTTAAAGAAATTGATGAACGAGCTAGGATTCAAAGTCTGTAACCCAATGAAAATGTCAGGTGATAATGTCATGACCAAGGCTTTAAATTTCAGCTTCGGTTTCAGTCACCACAGAACAATTCAGTTTCAGTTGGAAACTTTGGTGAGATCCTGTAACTTGTAAAATTGCGGAAACGTATGGAAACATATGCAAATGATAGAACATCTGGAAATGCTAGGACAAGCACAAATACATACTTAGAAAACATAAAATAAGCAAGATAGTCATCCATAATGGCTAAACAACATCGACCATTTACCGGTATGCACTGTAGCGCATTTCTGATAATTCAGTATATACTGTCACTAAAAAAAGGTATATACCATATTTCACATATAATTCATATAATTATTTAAACATAACACAGACACCACATTTCACATGCAATTCACACACGCACGCACGCACGCACGCACACACACACACACACACACACACACACACACATATATATATATACACACACACACTACACACACACATACATACATACATACACACATATATACTTATGTAACACATACTGATATAATACAGTATACCACTAATACACTTACGGTTTTGGTTTTGGCAAACAGAAACATTTCGGTCGTTTTCGATTGAAATTCAGAAATATGGTCGTGACACACAACATGAGTTGGTTGGGTTGAAGAAATTGATGGAGGAAATAGGATTCAAAGTCTGTAACCCAATAAAAACGTAACGTAGGTTGATAATCAAGCTACTACTTACATCCCGAGGGATCTAGTGTTTCATGAGAGGACAAAACACATTGAAGTGGATTGAATTTACTTCAACCAATAATATAGTTCTCTCCATGGTATATGGGATGAGTGAATGCCTATCAACCCCGCATCAGATCTAGATGTCCTGAACCAACAATGGGAGTTTAAAGTGGCAAAGTTTGTCTTCGGACTTGACACAACACACAATGTTGTCCATGGAAAAAATAATGTTGACCATAAAAGAACTTCCCTCCTAAAATAGATTGCACTCACAGCTACAATGCGTTGAGCTTTCTTCCTCTTCGTATTCCCAACCAAATACTGGTACAAAGTTTTCCTTGACATTTTCCATTGGTCGAGGCGCTGCTGGTCGAGGTTCTAGTCTTGAGTCAAGGGAAGGACGTAGAGGTGGTCAAGGACATCAAATGCTTTAATTGTGGGTGTGATGGTCCCTCAGCCAAGCAAAAAGTTATTGCACTCCATGGGGCCCACTTGAGTTCATCACGAGATGGGTTTCTTTATTTTCATATGGGTTTAGGGTTTTAGTAAGAGTCATGGCTTTAAATTTCCTCGAAATTTCCTTCAAACGACTAAAACGTTTTCATTTCCATCCCCACCGAAACGGAGTTTCTCAATGTCATTATTTCCAAGCGAAATTCCACAAAATTGGACCGAAATTCTTGAAAATCGACCGAAATGGTCGGAATGACAAAAAAAATGGAAAGAACTGCAGAACAAAGTAACCATCTCTTATGTATGGGATGTTAGATCAACATAGGACCAATGATACATCGTAACTCTTTATCGTATTGACATAGAGTCGGGATCCTTGGAGGGGAGACTGCTTGTTGTACCTTCTTATACTTCATTACATTGCACTTCTTTATTGACTTTAATGTTCCAAACATGTGCGACAACGCATGTCAGTAGGTGTTCGATGTGATTAAGCCATTATGGATGGCTTTCTTGCTTATGTGACAATTTCTAAGTATGTATTTGTACTTGTGCTAGCATTTCCCAAATTTTCATCTTAAAATCTCTATATTTTCATGTGTTTCCAAATGTTTTAGTGATTTTACAAAATTCCCACCGAAATTTCCACCGAAACCGAAATGTTTCAGTTTCCATGCCAACTAAAACTGAAATTTAAAACCTTGGGAAGAGTCCATGTTGAAGAATTGTCTAAACTAGTAAAAGCCAGTTTTTTTAACCAAAAACGATAATGTGAACACGAGTGGACCTCAAAATATTATCAATGAACAAATAGAAAAGATAAAAGATGACATAGTCCCCCTAGCCTCAGCACCCCAACAAAACCAAAACCTAGGCTACTTCAGACGGATGTAAGTGACGCAAACAAAAATGATCAAGAACAAATGGCGTGAAACAAGTTTCAGTTTATTAAACTTTTATTTTCGTCATTTTATTTGTAGCCTAATTTTCAGGTATCAAATCTTGTCTATTTGGCTTGATTTTGGTATCATTAGAAAGGTTTTTCGATTACCTATCTAACGAGCCCACGATCACGCAATTTGGTCGTGATTTGAGGAAGTTATGGCCAATTTACCGGCATGTATGGGTCTATTACGGGATTTCTATTTTAGGGTTACTTTAGTCTAAGTTTTTAAGTTTTATTTAAGTTGCTTTTGATGGACGACTAAGATCAGTTGCTTGGGTCTTAAGTTAGCTTTTACGGTTTATTTTCTTATATATAGATATCATGAAAGCTTTGTAGTAGACTTTTCTTGAATTATTGAATGAGAATTTGCCTTTAGGCTTTTGAGTTCTTTGAGAACTTTTGAGTGTTTTCCAGTTTTGCTCTGAGAAACTCGACTTCGACGAGATCGAAGTAAATCTCATCCCCTTTTACTGTGATCGAAGTACTCTATTCCCTGCGACAGCTGATCGAAGGGCCATTTTCTTGTTATTTTATCTAGTTTGCCTCCATGGCTGCGTAACAAGGTAGTTCCGAGTTTCAAATTGTGCCAATAAGGAAGCCCTAATAAGTCATATCTAGTAGCTCTTCTAGCAGAGGCAGGGAACTCCTCCCACCAACTCTAAGATTTTCATACAAATGGAATTACAAGCCTCATTGGCAAGTGCATCAGCCACATTGTTCCCTCCCTGTATTGATGGGACATAGAAGGTTCGATATCCTCATATAGATCACGAATATCAAACCAAACACAACCGATCGACCATAGATAAGAACCTTTATTAATAGTTAACCACAACTTGGCTATTTGTTTTAACGAGAGCCTTTACATATTCCAAACTTTGTAGAATCTAAGGCCATAGAAAAGAGCCCTAACTTGCGCCTTCATGTTGGTGCTTGTACCATAGTACTGGGAAAAGGCATCCACAATATCGGCATAATCATCCCCAGCCCTCCCCCCTCCAAATTTACATGGATTGCCTTTCGCAACGGCGTCGGCCGTCAACATTAAGTTTAAAAAAGTTAGTCTTAGCCTTCACTCAGCATATCACCTAGATGGATTTAGGGCTGTCATTTTGACAGAGAATACCCATCTACTCAATCACCATATTTCATCATGCTTCCATCACTGGCTGGATTGTTGATGGGGCACATCCTATGACCCATATTCAAATTTTTATGTGCCATTCAAGTATTTTAAGTCTCTTAAGTTATAGGAGAGGTACCACGTCCTTTTCCCACCAATATCACTTGGATTCTTTAAGTTGTAGGTGTTTGAAATGGGATCCAAGTGTGTATTACGAAAATATTAAGTGATAGTCATTTAAGTCATTTGTAATTGTTAAGATCAGAAAGTGAGAGAAGAAAAGAGTGAGTAAGAGAACTATGCTCCCCCTCACCAATGTATTTATACAAGAGGAATTAAAATCACCAAAATGCCCTTAGGCATATATACAACATCTAAAACTCCCCCTCAAGCTGGAATGTATATATCATACATTCCTAGCTCGTTACAAATATCACTCAATTTTGCTTTGCTCAATGATTTAGTAAATACATCGGTTAATTGGTAAGAAAGTGGCGCTAATCTCGCCCATATGAATTCTTTAACGAATGAAGTGGCAGTGCACTTCAATATGCAGGGTTCGCTAGCTGTCTAACTCACTCTTTTGGTCATTGTAATACAAATACATTGGTGAGGGGGAGCATATCTCTCTAACTCACTCTTTTCTTCTCTCAGTTTCTTCTCTTAACATGGTATCAGAGCCCTACGGTTTTGGTGCTCTAGAGACCACCGTTGGAAACATCCCTTTGCTTCCTTCTTCCTCATTCTCTCGCCTCCACTCGTCCTCCATGCTCCAAGATGCTTGCCTTCCACACCACCACGCCGTAGTCTCCACCACATCCACACCGTAGCCTCATCTCCATCACCTCCGTGTTGCTTGCCAACAACTCCACCACGCCGTAGTCCCTTCACCACGATGCCTTCACCTCCACCACATCCACACCATAGCCTCCCGTCCCACGTCTCCATCTTCACCGTGACTCCCAAACCTTAGCTCCCCTCTATTCCTTTCCGGAAACCACTCCCGCACCCAATATCATCCGGACTCCACTCCACCAGCACAATACCCTTTGCACACCCTAATCTGTCACATCCTTTCTCCAAACCCAACCTTCCTCACCCTCCAAATATCCTAAACTATCCCTAACCCTCAAATCTAACCCTACTCTTCACTCTTCGAGTTCTTAAATCCTTCTCTTTAATGGCCTAAATCATCCTAGGACATCTTTTATCCCTTTCCGCGGCTCCGATCTATGTTGATTGTTTCTCTTCTCCTTATTGCACGCCGCGTGTTTGCTGAAATGTCAGAGTGAGGTGTTGTGCCTCCAATTTCATCTCCTAACCTCTATTCTCCTCCTGGCTAGTGATCATATATCCCTTCCTACTATGTCTCTTCAGCAGAACCGCGGTATCATGGCCGGGCCCGTCGTATGATTCTTCGTCTTTCTTTTGTTTATTTTACGTCGTTGCGACTGCGAGTCTCCCTCTATCTCTTTCTTCATGGTGCCCGTCATCATAGATCCTCATACCTCATATCAGCACTACTCTTGTTGTTAGCTCTCCTCCCTCACCCTTGACTCCATCTTCTAGTTATTCTCCTTATGTGGATGCTTCATTCCCACAGATGACTTCCGTCACACTTGACGGGTCCCCTTCATCCCGTCCAGAGGTCATTTCATGCGCCGCGCTGTATGCGGAGCTGTGAGGCTAGTGACCCTTCTATCGAGGCATCTATTCTTGGCCCATACGTTGGTGGTGACCGTCCTGGCCGTGGCAGATGTAGCTTTGACTGGAATTCTAGAGGGAGTGGGCGCCCTTTCTACACTCATTGTCAAGTAGCAGACCATATTGTGAGTACGTTCTATGTCTTACATCCGGAGCTCTGTCCAGTCTGTTCTCCTCACATCACATCTGTTCGCCTGCCTGGTGCCTCTACCTCCTTCTCCGCCAGCCCAGACACCCATGATGGCTATGTCCGCATCTCCAAGGCCGACTATGATGAGTTTTTGCGCTTGCGTGCCGCATTCCCTTTGCTATCTGGGAATCGGGAATCATTCTTTGGTTCCTTCTCCGCCAGCCCAGACACCCATGATGGCTATGTCCGCATCTCCAGGGCTGATTGTGATGAGTTTTTACGTTGCATGCACACCGCTAGCCACCTGTTGTGTCTTCTACCCAGCCTAGTAGTTTACCTGCTTCACTTCTTACTACTTCTGGTTATTGGATCATTGATTCCGGCGCCCCCAATCATATGACGGGTAACCCTGCTTCCCTTAGTTCGTTTAAGCCTCTTCATCCAGCCTCTACTGTTACTCTAGCTGATAGGACCACTGCACCCATCTCTGGTATTGGTACTATTTCCCTTTGCTCTGATACCATGTTAAGAGAAGAAAGTGAGAGAAGAAAAGAGTGAGTTAGGGAGATAGACTCCCCCTCACCAATGTATTTATATAAGAGATGAATTATAATGACCAAAATGCCCTTAGGCATATGTACAACATCTAATAGTAATTAATCATTAAGTTGGTAAGTAACCTCAAGGGTCCACCTGTCAACTTAAAAGAAGACCTTGTAATTTATTTGTGGTAGTAAATGTCCTTGTAATGGGAGTTTGATGTTATTAGGAGTTTGAGTTCTATTTCAGAAAGAAAAGTAGTTTACTTATAGTAGAATTAGATAGAGTCCATGTAAAGAGGGATTAAGAGTCCTAATTAGACTAGGAGTAGTTTTATAACAAGGATTAAGATTCTGAAAATTTGTATCGCTTGCATAAGCCATAAATATGTAAGGCCTATAGGCTCTGAAAATAGATGAATGTGAATGAAAACTGATAGTTTCTTATTTTGATTGGGTGTGATGCTTTTACTGAAATGTGATGCTTCATATCCTAAGATGCAATGCTTAGGAGAACCCTAGTGTGACTCCAGGTTAGTTTTCTATCCCTCTACTTTTCTTTGCTTTTTGTCCCTATTTCTTTCTTTCTTTTCTCTTATCTATTCTCTCAAGTGTTGGCAACCATTGACCACCATAACCAACTCCTTTCACCTTCTTTTTTTCCTTTTCAACATTCTCTTTCAACTTCCCTTTTCCCATTTTCACCTAATGTTTTCACATTTTACACTAACACTGATGGGGACGATCCTAAGGCCCATACTTAATCTTGTGAGTACTTTTTTAGGTGGATTTTAAGTCCCCTAAGTATAGGAGGGGTACCACAGTCTTTTCCCACCAATATCACTTGGTTTCTTTGAGTTATTAGGGTTCTAAATAGACCCCACACATGTATTGGGGGAATTTTAAGTGGGGAGAGAGTTTTAAAGTCATTAGAGGGTATTAAAGTCCAAAAGTGTTAGGTTGTTATTTAGGGTACTAGAACTTTTTAGTTCTCTTCTTTTTCTTCCTCAGGGCATTTTTCTTTGATGAATAGTGATGAATGATGATGGATTCTATGGAATGATGAATGAATAAAGATTTGAAATTTTTCTCTGGTGTGGATGTGATTTCTACTCCTTGCCAAGCTGTGATGCCTTGATCTTCCCTAAGGTGCAATGCTTCGAGATTGCTAGTGGAATTCTAACATAATCTTCTTCTTTGGTGAGATGCCAAGGAAAATTCTTAGTGGGATGCCTTGATATAAGTATCTTATTTTTCATTACTTTAAATCTAGATTTCTCCTATTTTATATCTTCATTTCTTGGTTTCCACTACAAAAACAATATGTCCTAATACCAGAAATATTCTTTTATCCTTGCCTTAAACCTCAAAACCATAATTTTTCTTTTTTTTGTTTTGCACGTCAAATCTCAACCTAAACTCCGTGTCTCTTGAGTGCACCTTCACAGCATACATCTGCACTTTCTCGGCATATGTCCTAGACCCACCCCAAACCTAGTAAAAATATTCTTTCAACAAATCACATGTTTTAGGATCCAAAATATTAATTTTCACCCATCGTTTTCACCCCTCACGTCCCTTCCATAGATATGTCTAACAATGGTCTGGAATCATATCGAAGTATTAGTCCAGCCTTCGATCATCCTACATCAAATAAACTTACGATTTTGGTTCCACTATGTGTTTCAGTTTCAGTACGGGTTTCAATGCGAATAGAAACAGAATATATCATATTTATTCCAATGTCATGGACAGCTGACCAACTGAGTACCTTCCCTGTGATCATGGCAGAAAACTAGGACGGACAACGGCGACAAACAGGAGATCAAGAAACTTTGAGATTTCTGAGTAGTCCGAGATGAACAACAAGCAGCCACGGAACCTATAGAAGAGCAACAACGGGGCAACGAAATCTTGGAAAAAAAGATGAAGAGATTGAAAATCTTGGCGAAGAAGAAAACCTTAGAAAGAAATGCGACTCGGAGGTGAATCGCAAAAACTAGAGGTCTGAAAAGGCGGCGAAGGAGAGAAGGGACCGAGATCCGGGGCACTAAAGATGTGCTAGATATAGATTGAAGAGTCCAATGTTGGAGATATAGGAAAATATGGTCTTCACAGGACAATAATATTCCCAGGGGCTTGAAACAAAATTTATTCCTATGAGCTTTAAACAAAATCGCTGGCAAATGATAAGTATGGTACTATAGGTAAGGGATGACCTCTCATCGAAAGGAGAGGAGAATACCTTAGTACCTTACTGAGAGAAGGGGAAGCTAACCTGGAGCAAGTACACATTTGTTTGCCTTGAGGGTGGAGTCCTAGCGAAATTGTGTAACTAGAATCAACACCATTAGAAGTATTTGGGGCAAGCTGCAAGAGTGGTAGACTAGAACTCTTCAGGTGTTGGATGCTTGGCTACAACGAAACAATGGAAAGAATGGAAGGTTCTAACTCTATCCTATCAATGTGGGCGAGGTTATAATTATTTCCCCTCTGTAAATGACTCATAAACCTTTGATGCAGTGGTGGATGTCGGCGACGGGTTCCCCTTTTGAAATCTTACTACCATGGTATATCAAATTCGCGAACATTTTGCCGGCATTTGGTGGGACGGTGTTGTGGCGGGAGATTTCTGGTGTCCCTCCCTAGACCTGGTGTGAAAATAATTTCAGATGCATTAAGGAATGCGACTCGTAAGTGGATGGCAAAAACTAGAGGTCTGAAAAGGCGACGAAGGAGAGAAGGGACCGAGAGCCGGGCAATAAAGATGTCCTAGATATAGATTGAAGAGTCCAGTGTAGGAGATATAGGAAAATATGGTCTTCACATGACAATAATATTCCAAGGCGCTTGAAACAAAATTTATTCCTATAAGCTTGAAATAAAATCGCAGGCAAATGATAAGTATAGTACTAGAAGTGAGGGATGACCTCTCGTCGGAAGGAGAGGAGAAAGCCTTACTAAGAGAAGGGGAAGCTAACCCGGGGCACGTACACGTTGGTTTGCTTTTAGGGTGGAGTCCTAGCAAAATTGTGCAACTAGAATCAACACCATCAGAAGTATTTGAGGCAAGCAGCAAGCGTGGTAGACTAGAACTCTTCAGATGTTGGATGCTTGGCTATGACGAAACAACGGAAACAATGGAAGCTTCGAACTCTATCATATCGATGTGGGCGAGGTTATAATTATTCCCCCTCCGGAAATAACTCCTAAACCTTTGATGCAGTGGTGGATATCGGCGGTGGGTTCCCCTTTTGAAATCTCACTACCATGGTATATCAAATTCGCGAACATTTTGCCGGCGTTGTGGCGGGAGATTTCTGGTGTCCCGCCCCAGACCTGCGTGAAAATAATTTCAGATGCATGGGGCAAGAATAGGGAAGGTCCTAGCTACTGCTAGGTCGTATGAGGCGGGGGGAGGATACACAAAAGGAAGATTTTAACAGAATCCTCTCTGGCAGTCCTTGAGGTTTTATCTGTGCCAATAGCAATTGATACGAGAGTGTATTGGGTGATAGCTTGTTAGGGCAGATCTAACATAGGGATGTCTACCAATGGAAGAGAAGAAGATTCAGTCACAACCACACCTGGAAGAATCTGGGATTTGCAAGTATCGGGGACTAGAAATAGGGGCCAAAGCCAGCAGAAGTATCCCCCGGCCAGTCATGGGGAAAGAACATCGGTGGTCGGTATGCAGTTTATGTCAACTTTGGTGCACAGTAGCGGATAGGAAGATTATGAGAAACAGGAAAGATCTCCACTATCCTGTGCCACTATGAATCCAGTGATTGGTAACCACGTCGAGACGTTGCCAGTGTCAAGGCCGAATGAGATGGTGGTGGAAGAAGGCAGAGGTACCACAAGGTCAGACTCTCAGCATGCGGGACAAGGAGAACTCAATAGAGGAGGAAGATGTGGTAGCTTCTAGACCAAGTTCCTATCCAGAGGAAGACGTGGTGGAAATCGATGGTTTGATTGACACAATGACTGAAGGGCAGAGAAGGGAAATAGAAACCTACGAAGAAGGGGATGTTGTAGAGGTGGGCCCACCCATTAAGAAGCAACAACTTATGAACTTTACAGTCCCATCTGTGCCTTTCAATTGGGCACAGTAAGCCCAATTGAAAGGCCTATGGGCTGTACAGGGAAGAGCCCATTATGTTATGCTTCTTGGACAGAAGGTTTTATGAGTGGGCTTATCAAATTTGTGGAGGTCCAGGTCCGTTGGTCTGAATTGCTCGAATCAGCTTTCAAGACACAGTGAAGTCCTAAACCTCGTATCACTTTTGCCAATCCGCCAGATTGACTATGCAGAGAGAACAGTTTTTCCCGAGCAAAACAATAGAAGATCTGATAAGTTGGTAAAGTTGTGCCCATTGGTCAGTTCCCCCTCCTACAGAGGATGAACCTCCTCCACGTGATTTATGGTTGGTTGCCCCCTCCTGCAGAGGTTGAACCTCCCGTGCCGAACTCAAGGAGAAGGCGATCTCGGGTTGGGTTTGGACGGTGAAGATGGACTGAGCTCAGAAGAAAGGAAGCTCATCCCATTGTTGGAGCCGATCATGAAAAGCCACAACCCAGTAGTTGATAATTGCATGGGGGTGCAGTAGCTTGAGGGAAGTCGAAGCAGAAGGAGAAGATCATTTACCCTCCTTTTTCGAGAAAGAGCAACTGAGATACTCCCTTCACCAATCAGCATTCTAGAAGGCAACCATCTCCAAGTAAGTGTTCCAGACTTCTCGGGTGTGTGTTTGGTTTGCCTATTCCTTCTTGCTTGGTGCAGGGTGCAGGGTCAGGGCAATAGAGGGCAATAGATGAGCTGACAAACTCGAGGGGAGCTATGACCAGTCCAAACCCTTCAAGAAACCGTCAGAACCAATCGGAAGAGAGGGGTATAAGGTCAGAGGATCCGGAAACGACAGAAGAGGACAGTGGAAGGGGCAAAACAAATACAATTAAAAGAAAGAGGGCTAGGAGGGTGTCTAATAAAAGAGGACTTAAGCTAGCAATAATTCGGCAGGTTCAAGAATATATTCCTCTACTAGGCAGGTCCCGGAATGGGATGTGAACGAAATATTTGTGAATCAAGTTATGGCACAAGCAAGGTTTAGGAATTGTGCTATGCGGGACTGAAGGAGAACTTGCACCATATGAAATATCAGGCAGAAGCAAGGGACCATCAGTTTCAAAAACAGTCAAAGGCTTCAAGGGAAGAGGCAATGAGGACTAACAGAGAAATGGTTCGGTCACAAACAACAATAAATTATGGCAGGGATTCGTCAAGCAAATCTAGGGAGAGGGGGCAGAGAGCGAAGTAGAGGGAGCCTATAGGGAGCCTATCCCAAGAAGGTTCCAATTGACAAATAGGGGTACCATGAAGGCTCTAATTTGGAACGTAAGGTTTGAGAAGCCTCGATAAAAAAAAGCCCATGTTAAGCAACTTATGCAAAAGTATAAGCCAGATTTCTTTTGAATACAAGAAACAAAAATAGATTGTATGAGGAGATCGATTAAAAAGTGAGCAGTAACTGGTCAGTTAAGCTGGGACTTCCTGACGATTGACGTGATAGGGGCGACAGGCGGTGTACTTGCTATGTGGGACTCTGCATTGTTTGAGACGATTGATAACATTGGAAGGTTCAATGTAACTGTGGTAGTGAAGAAGATTTCGGATGATTCATTATGGACTTTTATTGGAGTGTACAGGCCCTCTTTAAGAGCAGACCGGAGACTTCTTTGTGAGAAGTTGGACGAGGTTATAAAGAGGTGGTCATATTCATGGGGCATAGGAGGAGACTTCAATATCACAAGACCATTGTTTAAGAACTCGTTGACCCGACTCGAAACTTGCCCGAGTCAACTCCCTTTTACCTTGGGCACGTTCCGCATTGCACTGCATCCGCATTCTGCATTTTTCCCTATAGAGTCAATAAAAACTCCTTTGACTCTCCCGAGTTATGACCGTGTCAACCGCATTCTTGGCGGCATCCACGACGAGTCAACAAGGTTTTTCTTGACCGCTTTCGGCGTCACATATGCGTTTTTAAACACTGCACAAAACTGGTAGAGGAAATGGGCAGTTAGTAGAGTTTGTCAATGTATGATGGCTTTCTCGGACTTTATAAGCATAAATGAATTGGTTGATTTACCGCTAAGTGGAACCAGTACATCTGGTCAAGGAACTCCAGCCGAAGTAGAATTGACAGATTCATCCTAAGTCCTCAATACGCCTCTTTCTCCACTGAAGTCTGTCGGTTGGCTATGCCTAACATCATATCGGATCATTGTCACATCATACTAGATTCAAGACTCCAATCATGGGGCCACATGCCCCTCCGATTTGAAAAGCTTGGATAGAAGTTCCTCAATACACCTCTCTCTCCAGTCTTGGGGCCACATGCTCCTCAAGGGTATTCACCGACAAATCATTCTACCACCAAATCGTTCTTTGTCCCAGATCTGTGTCACTTGCCAAAGTTTGGAGCACTCCGGCGCCACCTAGGGTCTCCGCCTCTAGAGAGGCTGCGTTCCTAGATAACATCCTCGTGTAGCCGTCACATGTTGATTGTAGATCATTGTGCCTTGTGCGTAGAATCAGGGGAAATGGTGGACCATATGTTTTTTCACAATACGGTGGCAGGAGAGGTGTGGTGCAGAGTAATAAGGAGGTTCGACTTCACGTGGGTTTTCCTCGTTAGGCTCATCCAAGCTATTGGAGTGTTAGTCCTTTGGCCCTTGGCGGAAAAAAGAAAAAAATACTCTTGAATGTGGTGTTGCTGGCCACTATTTGGGTCATTTGGAAAAACGAAATGCACGGGTGCTTAAGAACTTTGTAAAAAAAAGTCACAATTTGTATACATCAAGATTATATCCCTTTCTATCATGTGGATGAAGATCCTTCGTAGCTTCAGGTTTGTTTTAGCTTACAGTCTATAGCATGGTTGGAGAGAGATTTACAATAGCAGTGAGCAGGTGATAATCTCTTCGCCTGAATAGGGGCTGCCCAGCCTGGGTAAGATAAAGTTTAACATCGATGTGTCTAGTATGGCCAAAGTTTTAAATTTTGGTTTCGGTTTCGGTTTCGGTCATCAATGAATCCGAAATATTTCAGCTTCGGTACAAACTTTTGGCCGAAATCTTGTAAAATCACGGAAACATTTCGGTATGAAATCACGGCCGAAATCCAAGCAAGATTCTTCACCACTGGGTTTTCTTTTTATTTGTGTCTTTTTTCTAGAAATATCTTAGCGGAATCTCCTGGTTCTTCTCTTTTCTGCGAGTCGAGTGGATTTTAGTTAGGGTTTCTGTCAAATTTCTTTGCTTTTTTATGTGAAAATTTGCATATTTCGCATATTTCGACCAAAACATTAATGAAATTCTGAGGCAGGGAAGGGATTGAGTTTTTTCTTTTTTGAATGGCAGCAGTTTTCATTAAACAAAAAGCAGGGCGACAGAGAAAGTACACCCCAAAAGTACAAAGATAAGCTTAATACAAAAAGTAGAAAGCTAAAATACAAAAATACCACCCAATTATGGGGTAAGGAAATCAAAAAGCTCCAAACTCTGTTTATCCACTCCTTCCGTGGCTAATCTATCCGCAATCCCATTAGCCAATCTTCTTACATGCATAAAAGACAAAGAGACACCATTCGTTCCATCACAGATCTCATCAAAGAATTGAGCAAATCTCCATGGGGGGACCAATGAACCTCTAAGCCAACGAATTACAGTTAAAGAGTCACCCTCCACAATCACGACGTCCATTTGATCCCTTTGAAGGCGAATAATACCCTGCTAAGCGGCTCGAACCTCCGCTTCACTTGCATCTGAGGGATTGAGTTTTTTTTACTTCCTCCCCTTGCAGGTTTTTTATTTTATTGTTCTTTCTCTCTTTTGTTCTCTTTCCTTTTTCTTTGTAGAAACCATCTCGGTCTAGAAGTTTTCTCCTTTCGCTTTCTCAATAAATTTTCCATCATTCATGTCAAAGTATAAAAGATTAAATAACGCCTTCTCCAACGGCTTATGCTTTTGGAGTAACTGGTTGTTTTACATGGTATAGAGCAAAGGTCCTCGGTTCAAACCTCCTTGATATTAAAAATCCGAATCTAATGGCCAACCCAAAAGAGGGGCCACATGTGCCACGTGTAGGCCAACCCTAAAAAAAGGGGCCACATGTGCCACGTGTAGGCCAACCCTAAAAAGAGGGGCCACACGTGCGGGGGAGTGTTAAAGTGTAAAAGATTAAATAACGCCTTCTCCAACGGCTTAAGCTTTTGGAGTAACTGGTTGTTTCACAATTCAAAAAAATGGAAATGGAAACATTTTGGTCATTTCGTGTCAGTTTTGGTGAAAATTTAAAACTATGTTGAGGAAGTGGATTTCATATTGGACACCTACATTTGCTATGAGCCAGATGTGCAACCTAATGTGTCTGTTTATAATCCCCAAATAGGAATCACCGATTCGAACGGTAACATCAAAGTTACACAATGGACCAACAGGAATAACACAAATCCCTCATGTCAAGAGAAAAACCATACTCTGCAGACATAACAACCCTTGTAAAGGGCAACGATGTGCATTGAATGTACTGCAAGAATTGATCGGCTCCATATGTAAACTCCCTTCACACACTTTCACGTATGCTTGGCTTCTCTACCCTAGTTACGGAGATAGGTTGCCCTACAAGACAGAGGGATAACATGTATCAGGTGCATCAGAATGAGATGTCTAGAGTCATTCCCACATGAGAAAGGGTGTTTCAGTATGAGATGCCTACTCCATTCACTATCCATTTCTGCCACTGTGTTGTATAACTTCTCACTATTGAACAACCCTCTCTTACTTTTTCATGATATAAAAGAAATTTTCAAAAAGGTTCGATACAATGAATTACATGAAACAGCACTCTGATGTTATCTCAAGCTTTCTTATGATGTTAGGATTTTTATTTTTTTATTTTTATTTTTTTAAAAGAACGAGAATTTTGTTTTTTGTTTTTTTTTTGGAACAAGGAGAGAATTTTTTTTAACATCAAGAATTGCATGAACTTGTTTTTCTTATGATGTTAGGAACTTAACAAATGACACGAGGTGTGAACAGACAAAAATAACAGATACATGTTTAAATCAACATGCATATATCCCAGATAAAGTTTATAATTGAGCACTCTTGACATGTCAACTCTAAATTGAAAAGGTGCGTAAAGTATAAACAGGGGAGTAACACCACCCCACTCATCTGGAAAAACAGAATAATGTTTGGCTTATTCAGTAAGCCTAAAAGTAAAGTTATTATCCAATCATTAACATATAAATATTAATTTATACCTACAATTTCCATAAATCCCATGTCGCAAATCAATCAGTAAGCAGCAATAAGAAGCAAATTTAGCATTGTGAACTACGACTACAAAGTGGAAAGCTAAACTATCAATGAGAATAAGTAGAAAATAGTCATGTAGGAAAGACGGATTACCTCAGTGGAAACTTTGCGTGTCAGTTCTTTAGCTTCTTTAGCTTTATAATCCAGTGGTGGATAGCTCTTCTTGCTTGGCGGTATGAGATTTTCATCCCATGTCACAAAGTAAAGATCCCCATCTAGGTCACTTCCAGATGCCTCATTTGTGTGCGGTCTATCTCCCTTTTGCGGGAAAACCAGACAATCCACGAGATGATGCAAGGCAGGCACATCGACTGCTTCCAAGATGCGAATGTCTCCCGGGTGAAGACAAGGGTTCTTAGCTATGGCCACAATCCCTGTGATTATACTTGAATTATTTGTCCAGGTAAATTTCGACCCATGCTTAGAGAAACAATTTTGCAATGACAGAGTAGATGCTTGGATAAAGCACTGGCCACTTTCAAGTAGGCCAAGTTCATCCAAGCAGCCCATAAGCCACCGGCTTTTAGGAACAAAGATTCTAGCCTTTTCCACAAGGTCGTCTAACTGAGCAGACCTTATGCAAGATAGCATTCCTCTCAGATGAGGCTCCGTTCGAGGATTGAAACCGGCACTCAGCATCATTGCCGCATTATTCCCTTGCGCGGCACATGAGGACGTCAGAACCTCGAATGCCACATCAGCGTTCTCGAGAATCTGATTTAGATTACAAACCATAGAATCCTGCAATCTCGAAAATACGTCATCGGGGACTTCCAAAGCTGAAAGCAATGTCACTATCTGTCGGTTTAAGAACCCTGGTTGGAATCTGGTCCATGATACTACTTCGAATATTGTATGGTTAGACTGAAACTTGTCCATGCTCGGTCTAAGAGACAGGCGAGACCCATCATCGTCTTCTGGCCAACAAGCTACAACCCCCTTGCACCCAGCATACCTGATTTGATAGGCACAGGGGGGATTCCGAGTCAGTTGCAATTTATGTCCGACTTCCATCGCTAGGCCAGTTGATATCTTTCCAATCCCATCAGAGAACACATAACCATTTCTCTTGATATCTCGAATTTCCCAGTTCACCTCCTGAGATGGGACACTCACCGTTGCGTAAGTCGATGAGAAACATTGTCCCATCCTAGCTGCACATTTTGCAACATTCTTGTTATAGAACTTTCCCATCCAATTCGTAATGGATTTTACGCTCACAGTCTCATCACCAGCAAAAAACCAAGCAGATTGGTCCCTCAATTGATTTGACGAAAAGGCCAAAAAAGAATACTCTCGTCCACATAGACGAAATCCATCAAACAGAATGCTTCTAAATCTTTTAAAAACTGCAGTTCTCTGCGAGAAAGATTTCAATGTGATATCCTTAACAATTGGTGCAGCATAATATGAAAGCACATTATACTTCAGCTGCTGCATGCCTTCATCCATGAAAGTGACCCTTAAGAACCTATCAGCAAAATTTCTGTAATTTCTAACAACCCTATTAGAAAGTTCTACCTCGGGAGGAAGACAGTGAGCTTTGGTTGGCGTAATAATCAACTTCCTTATCTCAATATTATCATCAGAAATCATACGGCGACTAAGAAGTTTAGGGTTCTTCAACAACCAGTTTTGTACACTCTTTAGCCTCCCGAAAGCATCAAATACAGGGTGTTTATCAGAACAAATGTGTTTCAATGCTGTGACACTCACCAGCGGTTTCTCTCTTCTCAACAACTCGTAGAATGCCTCGGACAGTTGATGCTGATTAATGATGCCTTTGTGCACTAAAGCATTCACCAGGTACATTATATCAAAACTTATCCCCTCCTTACAATGTGCGCAAAAGAAAGCATCCGACATAAACGCACATGAATCGGGCTCATTTTGGACTCTAAGCTGGCGTTCGGGCTGGAATTGGGTGATCCTTCGTTGTCTCAGGTAATCCATCACCTTTGTTAATTTAACCTGAAATCGATATGAGAAGGAAATTCTGTAAGAACTGAATCTACCAATTGCCCCACTAGGAGTGAAATCCGTTGTCCTAATCCACGGATCCTCATCGTCCAACAATGCATATGGAACAGATACATGTATGTCATCATCGGCCGTCCTATAATAGACCAATGGAGACGATCTCAGATGCAAGAACATCACCAACTGTGATGTACCCTTATCTTTATACTCCCTAAACTCACTTATCTCTCTCACCAAAAACTCCACCTTGAAATCACATTTAATCACAGCCTGTTTGTTTGTGGACTTAATTGAGAAAGCAACGTCTTTAGTAAATACAATCTTGCAGCTATCATCAAAGGAATCGATGAGGAAATCAATTCCTGAATCAGGCCCCTTCCAACCGACCCAGAACTCATCTCTATTGACTAGTGTTCCGATCTCAACTCCAACATCGGAAAATTTAAAAGGGTCCATCATACGCCTCCGATTAACCCGGTAAGAGCTCTCAAGGCCCAAATTCACCTTCAAAGGATGGCAATTCAGCACAAGCTCGCAACGACCTGCGGCATTGCGCGCCCTTTCTGCCGCCTTAGGGGAAGCAAAATGCACGAAGGCGTGAGGCTCTACCTTGTCGCATTTGTCATCTCTCTTTATCTGGGAGGTGTTCAAGACATCAAAGTTCGGGTAGGATTCATGTGGAGTACAAGAAGTCTTTAGTCTACACCTCCAAACCATCCCAATTTCCTTTTCTAAGAAATCCGAAAGATCTTTTGCAGAAACCTCTCTGTTGAATCCACCAAGACTAGCTTGAGTAATAATCATCTCCTTTGCCTCTCTCGCAGTGCCCATTGATTCCATTTTTATCAAAAAATCGTAAATTGAATCTCCAACGTCAAGATAATGCAGTTTTGTTCTTCAAGTGAGCTTCTTCTCTCTCATATCATAACAAAATAAGCGCTACAGCGAAAAAAAATAGAAAAGAAAAGATAAAAATCGAAATAGAAATAGAAAAAAATCATAATACTATACTAACAGAAATTCAGTAAGATCTTGTTTGGATTGCAGGAATTTTTGGGAAATGTTTGGAAAGGAAAAATATTTCTAAAATTCCTTACTTATTTTTACAAGATAAACGATATTTGAATTTTGAACCGACCCTATTCAATTTTTATTTACAGGGGCCTTCAATTTATTATGATATCCCTCTAAATTAAGCACAATCATGTCATTTCCCTATAAATCGAAGAAAGAACAAATTTCCCACAAAAAATTTCCTTCAGTATTATTTTTCTTGCAATCCAAACAGGGCCTAAAAGAAAGCCAAATCCAGAAGGCAGATGAAAACAGCCAACATTTACGTGTAGTATGAAATTCAACCATAAACCAATAAAATTGGCAGCAAAGATGGTAAACCCTAAACCCAACAAGTAACCTTCAAAATTTTCCCTCTTTCTAATAAAATAAAAAAACAAGAAGATTATGCAGGACGAGATATATCCATCAACTTCATTTAAAAATTGAAATTTCCCCAAGGCTCTGCTTGGATTGCAGGAATTCATTGGAAGAAAAAATTTCTGAAATTTCGTAGTGTTTTACACACACAAAAAAAATAACTTGAACCAACTTATTCACATAATAGATAGAGGGACATTCAATTGAGGAAAATATCCCTCCAAATTAATCATAATCTTATCATTTCCTCTGAACGGTGGAAAGAACAAAGTTTCCAAGAAAAAATTTCATCCATAATGTTTTTGCAATTGAAATTTGTTTAAGACACAATTTGAACAGAGGGGGAAAAAAGCAAAATCAAGAGAAACAAAGAAAACATAAATTCAACCATAAGGTAATAAATTCACATTGAGGGTCGACAGAAACCCTATACTAGACTAGAAATGACAAACAATTGCTTCAAAATAAAATGAAACTAGGGAACCTACATTGATACACAGAAAAAGAATCGGATAAAACCCTACTTACCTGGTAAAAAAGAATCGGATAAAACCCCGCTCAGCTTTCTCTTGTTCCCTTCTCTCACAAATCGTCGAATAAATCAAAAATGTTTGGAGAGAGGAGAGAGAGAGAGAGATTTCAGATCTTTCTTTAATACGAAGAAACTTTGTTCTTTTGCAAAGCACAGTAAGTAGGGGGCAGGAAACTGTTCTGTATTTCTTTTGCAAAATGTAGGGTTTTTTATGGGTTTTTCTTTTGGCTACTGAAATTGGCACTACCGTCTTTTGATAACTACACTAACTCATTTTGTCTTTTATTATTTAAACGGCTGTCAAACGTCATTACATTTCCCAAAAAGCTCTAATTAGATTAGTCAATTGAAGAAGAAAAGACAAGCTAAGTTTATGCAATTATTAAAATATGGTACTGCCAATATCAGTACCTCTTTCGTTTCCAGAGGAATGAAAGGGAAGTGATATTTACGTCCTGGGACACCCAGCGTCAGTGTATCAATGGCAAAAGGGGGGCTCATGTACTTTATGTCGGAAAAATCCAGAGGCTTTGATTGCAAAGTACACTGGCAAATGGGTGTCCCTGGTGATAAAAGGGGCGTAAATATTATTTCCCGAATGAAAACGTTGTTTTTATTTCCAGAATAAAAAACTAATAAATTGTAAAATTAGGATGCTTGCAACGGAAGTTTTTGGGAAATGATATATCCGCCCCTTTTGATCACTAAGAACACCCCCTGTCAGTGCATCAGTGACTAAAGAGGGGCTGTTGTACTTATGTCGGAAGAATTCAATGCCCCTTATTGCCACAAACACTGACAGGGGGTGTTCCTAGTGATAAAAGAGGCGGATATATCACTTCCCAAGTTTTTTAGTGCGGGTTTGTTTGTATTCACGCGGGATGGCGGGAAGTACTGTTTGCTTTTTACGCACATGGGAGATTCTATAATCCGTATTTAACTAACGTGGGCCGGGGAGGTAGAGTGCTAGAGACCGTCTGTAAGAGTATCATACAAAATTCATTAACTGATTGGATGATCCTAACCGTCCATTTTTCTTGGTGCAATCGTAATCGTCTAATCAATGCCTAGGAATACAGAAAATCAAATAGAAAAACCATCAGGAATGTTAGCCTTCAATTAATCTTTTGAAACAAAAATGATCAAGGGTTCACATTCAACGCTCAAAAGGTGTATTTGATCATTTATTTATACTCTATAACTGGTTGAAGCCCCGTGTGCATTGCACGTGAACGGAAAACAAAGAAAAATAAAGAATGCATTAAAATTGTTCAATCCATAAAATGCATCAATCGGATTATTGGCTGCACAAAAGAAAGATAGCAAAAAAAAAAAAAAGAAGAAGAGGAGAAAACCTTTGCGTCCAAAGCTTAATCTGCTTGATCACTGGCCACTAAAGCGGATGGTCCCAGCTTGAGGGCAGCATAGAGAATGAGAACAAACTTGAAGCACAAAAAATCAGAGAAAACACGAGACAGCATATAAAAGAATGAAAAGAGCTGGAATAGCAAAAGTTGTTTAGGTTTGGAAAGGAAAGATTCGGATGAATACATACTTATTGGACTTCGTATTCCATATGCATAAAAATAGTTTTGGTGGACAAAACTTGCTTCTTATTATGGTTGTTCCATATATGCCTGCTTGATGAAATGGATTTTGGAATTTATTAAGATTCTCGAAAAAGGGCACTGTCAATAATCCCGTTGGCACTGAAACCATTAAAAGAACACCCAAAAAGGGTGAAAAAGCCAAAATAAGTGATTCTTTTTTAGCCCTTATAAAAAGAAAACGGATTCTTGAACCTCTTTCACGCTCATGTCACGTCGAGGTACTGTAGAAGAAAAAACTGCAAAATCCGATCCAATTTATCATAATCCGTTGGATATAGATCCAATTTTAAAATTTTTTTGATTCCTTAGAATTTTTTTTCCCGTTCCTGGTGGTATCAAGATGCCGCTATGCCGGAAGATCTTATCGATCTCGGTGGTATTGGGTTGATTTAGTGTTCTGATGGAGCTGCTCGGCTTGGCACTCCTAACTCAGTGATTGTTGGCGGTTCACCCCTTTTCTGTATTCTCACAGCATCTTCCAGTGCCCGATTCGAGAGGATCCCATTCGTGAAGATGCCTTTCCCTCAACACATGGAGAATCTCGCTATCCCGTAGCGAGTCGAACAATGCAAAATATGAATTCTCAAGGCCGTGGGTTGGGTAGATCAGAGCAAGGTGTTCCCTAGCCTACCAACTATTCTATTCATTTTTAAACCATATCCGTACTAACGTAGTGGTAGAAAGAGTACCATGTTGTACCTGGACTTCAAACGGTTTAGCTTTAACCATGTCAATGGTCCCCGCTCATTGCTGGAGCTATAATAATCATTAACCAAGCTTTTTGGTATCACTTCTCCCCACATCCATATCAGACATGTCATTTGCTGAAAAAAGACCAAGCCCAATTCCTTCATAGCCTCTCGCTCAGCTCTTGACGAGTCTATAATGCCCGCCCAGGTCTCATTAGTCAGATAACAAAGCAAAACAATGAATTGAAGCGAGTAAGCAGTAAGAGTGAAAAACGGATATGTTTTGACTTTTGAATTCCCCCAAAGGAGTAATACCTAAAGATATTTTGTAATAAATGGGAGAATGGGATTTAATGGGCTACTCTAGATTTGATGTGATTTTTATGGGAAACATTTTCGCTTATTGGGTTCTTGAGACGTTTTCGCCTATTGGAAAGTTGAAGAGACATTTGAAGGGGTTCTCGAGGAGCGATAGAAAAAAAAAGATGCAGAAAAAAAAGAAGAAAAAGAGATGCTACGTGGAGCACTAGCAACGTTTAACAACCTGAAATGAGAACCAAAACTACAGCTATGTTAAAAATGATATGGGTGTTAAAGTGAAGAAAATAAGATATTTTTCCCTCACTGTAAGAAATCAACAACCTGGAAATCATAATTTTAAGCACTTCAGAGTGAAGGAGTGTTATACAGATTTTTTTTTCGACACATATAGAAATAGGGCTGCCATATAAATAAAAAAAACCCTAGATGAGAAAGCACGAACAATACCTTATAAAATTTCAAAATGGGATTTTCTAATTATCAACTGCAATGGGTCAACGGAGAGTCCTTTTAATGGTGAAGAAAATACGAAAAATAGGGGGGGAACCCTAGATGAGAAAAGAGGAGCGATACCTAAATATTTATATTGAAATCTGCTCTTTAAGTGTTCTCAACAGCAACAGGCAGATGGAGAGTCCTTCGCTTCTTCGACCCGAGATAATTGATCGAGCCACGACAATCGTAGAGGAAAAGGTGAGAAAGAAAATTTTGATTGCAAAGATGATTATGGGAAAATTATTATAATATTAAAAAACTAACCTCGATTTTGATCTTGTCGTTGTAGCTTATATGGATTTCTAGATTCAAAGGAAAAGATGAGAAGGTTGCATAGTAGAGGTAGTCGAATAGCTGTAGAAGTTTGGTTGGTTCCATTTATGGGTAGAGGAAGGCAAAAATGCAGTGGTGGAACGAGAAAAGGCAGCTTCTATCTTTTGTCATTTGAGAAAACGTGCAGTGGCGCAGAATGACGAAAGGCAGCTTATATCTTGGGCAATAGGAAATGTAAGCCCAAGGGTACATCCCTCTCTTGTTTTGATGATCAACAAACTCAAATTGATGGTAGTTTGCTAATGGTTGTTCAAGTGTTGTGATTAAGACATGGTCCATTCATGTCAACACTTGAAGCAAGAAAATCAAGAGTTTAGTCTTGGAGAAAGTAAAGTCTTGGTGGTCTCCCTTCAAGCCGTATGATGTATTGAAGAATCAAGGGATCCACAAGTGCAAGAATATGTTTGAAGACTATCTCAAGACAAGGAGAAGATCGTGCAAGCGCTAAACAAGGTTGAAGATCAAGAAGACCCAAGGTTATAGTTCGTAGAATGCATGTGAGTCCTCTTGGCACTTTGTGTTTGCATGTTTAATATTTTCAAATCATCTCTAAAACCATTTTTCTAAGTGCATAAATGTATTTGAAATCACATGTTTAAAGCCAAAAGACCATGGCCCAAAAGCCCTTGAATTTTAAAGTTAAAAACAGATTTTCACTCAGGGCCGGTCGACCAGGACATGCCGGGCAACCGCAATATGCTTACTGGAATTCCAAGACATCTCGAAATTTATCGGGCAGGTCGACCGCCAACCCCTCGGTCGACCGCGAAAAGTTTTTAGGCAAAATGAATTTTAGAAACAGTAAGCCTATGGCAGGCGACCGCGAAGGTCCGGTCGACCGCGTAACCTTTTTAAGCCAAAATATTTCTAAAACAGTAAGCTATTGGTGGACGACCGCGACTACCTCGGTCGACCGCAGCGATAAAGATTTTGAAATTTAAAAAGGGTGCCCGATAAGAGCGGGCGACTGCGGTGGCTCGGTCGACCGCGGCGGACTCGCAAAAGAGACGTTGGGGTGTACAGTGGGTAGTGTAGACACCCCATTTTGACCGAACCCTAATAAACGTCGGTAGGATAGAAACCCTATCAAACTAGTATTTTAGTGTCCCTAATTTGTTCCTGGAATAGTTTAGGGTCTCATTTAGGTCCCCATAAATTTTCATCAGAATCCGTTGCGGTTTGCTAGCGAACAAGCGAAGTTTGTAGAGTAATGTAGTGTGGGAATAAGGGTGGCGATTTAGCCAGAAATAGGGGTGTGCTGGAACCTGAAAAACCGGTTCAAATTTTTCGTAATGGGTTGTCCAGGGAGATATAGAGGTATGCGGATTAGTGTGTAGCGTAATTGAGGGGTGCTTTATCCGAGGCCAGGGCAATTTTGTAAATAGTAAAGATGCTTTTCTTCCCCTCCAAGTCAGCATTAGGCCCTAAGCTAGGTTAGTGAAAAGTCTTAGGACTAGGATTAGTTAGAGGGCATCTTAGGAAGCTTCCTAGGTGGTTAGAGGGCCTTTATCTCGGCCCTTGATTCATAAAGGGGATTTGGAGGGTTGAGATCAATTCTCAAGGAGATATTTTTGCAAAATATTTTCCCCCTGCTATTACTTGGGCCCCCTGCTAGCGTAAGTGAGTTTTCAAAAATTCAATAGAAAGGATTGTCCATGTAAGAAAGGGGAGTGAGCATATATCATTATTTTTAGGGGTCCATCTCTTACCCAAGCCACCCCCTAATAGTGTAGAAAAGAGTAGTCATGAATACATAGAGCCCCGCTGTCCTTTGAGAAAAAAAGGTCGAATTTATCACTGCCCTATATAGGCACCAGCGAATTAGGGTTTGGCAGGGGATTTTCTCGTTCGAAGCAGAGAAGAGAGAAGCGAGAGAGGGAGAAACAACGAGCATAGAGAGAGTGAGAGAGGGAAGGGTTCCCATCTTCTCCGACCATTCGAGCCTCTACCTCCACCTCCAATCGGAGATCCGACCATACCAACACCCCCATTCACCATCACCATTTCTTCGTCCACCTCTATCCCACCACCTCCCACCACCTTCTCCGGTCGGCCACCTCCATCAAAGCTACCCAAAACCCACTTCAGTCTTCCACCACCACCATCACATCCATCTCTCCTCTTCAAAAACCCACCCACCCTCTTCACAACCCTTTTTTTTCATTTTATATATATATATATATATATATATATATATATATATATATATATATATATAAATATATAACCCTATCATCCCCATCTCCTCTTCAACTCCGGCCAGCCACCTCCATTCTCAGCCACTTCTCATTCCCATTTCCCCAATAAATCCCCCACTAAACCCATTCCAACTCCACCATTTTCTAACCCTCTGTTTCAACACCATCCTCAAACCCATTCCAACCCAACACTATCTTCTCCGGTGGGTTTGACGGAATCCGGCGAAGCCATCACAGCTACCATCTTCTCCTCCAACCACTAAAACCCAACCCTCAAACCCATTTTGATCCTTCTTCTCCGGATATTCCTAACCTAGCCACCAAGCCCATCCCACTCCGGCCGGCCAACCCCATTAATTCCGACCAAACCCACTTCATTCCTACCCCCATCTCTACCATCTCCGGCCACCACCCCATTCCCATTTCTCTGCAAAACCCATTACCCCAAACCCATTTCACCATTATTTTCTCCTTCTTTCCCCTACAACCACCACCACCCACCACCATTAAATCCGTCCACCTCATTCCAAACCCTCTTCATTTACCCCACCATTATTTCCACCATTTCCTTTGATTTCAGCCACCATCCACCACCGCTACCACAAGATCAAACCCTAACCTCCTTAAACCCCTATTCATCCACCTTGAACCCGACCCAATACCATTTTTCTCCTCACCATCACCAACTTCAACCACCTCTCTGCCACAGTCCTTACCCTCATTTCCTCGAACCCATTTCGACCTTCGTGCTAAACCGCGGGTCCAAATAAAAAATAAAAAAAGGGCGTGGTTCCAAAAGAATTCCCTGTAGATGCGAAAGTTCTGGGGCGAGGCTTGGTCATCTTCTTCAGCCATCTTCTTCTTGATAGATTCTAGCATTCAGGTAGTATCCCTAATCTCTTAAAAGTTGGTGATGATTTATAAGATTTGAAGTGTTTTCAGCCATCATTTAGAATGTGATTTTGTTTAAAATGTACAGTAGTCTTTTTTTCATTGGATTATGATGAGTTTATTGCGGATGATCGTCTAATGGTGTGTGATCACGATTTTAGTTGAGATCTACAACAATCTTCTTTGAATGGGCATTTGTTTGTTGAAGGCTATTGTTTTGATTGAGAATCAGTAATAGTTCTTCATGTTTTATAGAAATTTCTTTTGAAAACTCATTCATTAATGCATGATTGTGTTCTCTGTGTGGAGCCTATAGCTATCATTTCAAGATCTAAGTGTGCTGATTGAGATTTAAGGTTTTATCTTTGCATAATTGATACATGTCCATGCATTGAGGAGACAAAAATTGCCTTGACAGAAGGGCAAATCATTCATGATAGCAGGGATATGTGTAGCCATTAATATGAATTGGGTCAGGGGAAATGGGTGTACATTGTACATGCTTCCTTACATCTTTTGATATAAAATGGGCCGCTGTGGACCCCGATCCGAGGAGGACAAGTGCGGCGAGGGACACGAGGTCCCCTTGCAATCCTCTAAGATCTCCACAATGGAAGAGAGCTCTGCCAAGGAACTCTCGAAACGGATGCCACCCTCACAGCATAGCATGAGTGGCGATATAAAAGGAAAGAGATACATCCTGATCCGGAGCCAGGGCTCGAAACCAAGATATATCTAGAAATAACTTAGAGTCGCCATCCATGGATGCGCCATGGAACCAAAACAAATGCTCTGTTTGCAATGGATAACCAGAGATACAAAAGGTCCGTGCCTGATGACGAATGAAGAAGGTCCGAAGAGCGCCCTCAATTAGCCCGAGTGCGAACACTCGGTCTCTTATGCCATTTATTATTAACCTCGAAGAGTTTTGGGCAAAAATCATGTGAAATGGGAACAATCCTCAGGAGTCGTCTATCTAAGCATGCATTTCCTGAGAATAGAAATAATAAGCACACAAAAAAATAAATGGAAGAGGTGCCACCTAAATATTGCTAGGTTATGAGTGACATACCTAACTGGTGTCTAAGTTCTGGTGGACATACACATGCAAGCTACAGCTAAAGGTATAGGATCAATACAAGAAAGTAAGAAAACACATCATACAATAACAAATCCTAAGACTCTAAATGATTTAGCCCGAGTCCTCGGATGGTCTGGTAGTCATCCAAAGAAGCCTACGTATCCCCGCCTCCACGAGAATCAAGGCAACGTAGTTCTTCGCACCTATTCTAAGCCATGATGCCTAAGACACCTAGACCTCTATCCTAGACTCGATCTAAAAGACCGGACTAGTTATTAAAGTTTCTTGTACGATTATTTAAATTCCAGTGAATTGTAGATTTTAGGACACCCTATATGCCCTAACTAAATGCAAGTTAGCCCTAAGCTAATGCAAGTGATTCCTACAACCTATGTGTAACTAGGTTGTGCTTCCTAAGGAAAACCATGGGACCACTAACGCATCTTATTCTAGTCATCAGTCGGCGATGTGGATCGCCAACTGACCGGACGGAGGCGCCCCTATAACTCTAGGACAAACACACAACAAGCACACAATAAAAGACAAACTCCTAACTCTAAAACTCTCTATCTAGGACAAACTCCTAACTTTAGAGGAAGATCTTTTTGAAAACAAAGTTTTAAAGTTGCTTATTCCAAAAAAAGATTAAAAATGTTATTTATAAAAGTTTGGCTGGACTTGGGATATGGATCCCAAGCTGCACTACGTACCTCGTGGAAGAGGATCAAGCCAACGTAGTTCAAAAATCGAACTCTCCTAACTAAAACCTAACACTTCAAATGATTTAACGGTTTTAATATTTTTCAAATGTTTTTGATATTTTTAAAGTTTTCAAATATTTTTGAGTTTCAAATTTATAATGCTTTTGGATTTTAAAGCTTTTCCAATGCTCTGGACTTTTAAATGCTTTCAATCTTAAAGGGAACACGCAAGTAACACCACAAACTAGGGCAAAGCCCTAAATCTAAAGGGGAAACCCCGAACAAGCAACTAGCGTCTCAAAGAGACAAACCACAACACGAAAGATAGCGCCCCAAGAACAGAGAAAACAATCTAAGATCTCAAGCAGGAAAGCTTCAATAAGACTGAGTTAGTCTCGAATGGAAAAACTCCTAACTAATGACACCAGGGAGGGAGTACAAATGAGTCGGAGACTCTCTAATAACACTACCAAGTCAAAGACTCGCTCTAAAAGAGGAGGCCACTCTAACATGAGGCTAGGTAAGCCTCCTAAAGGGGAAACTCTCTATATGAGACAAGGCTTGTCTCTGAGACACAAATGACGTAAACAAGGGCTCTGATGAGACTGGGCAAGTCTCCTATATACAAAGGAGGGGAGCTCTACTCGGACTGAGCAAGTCCCCTAAGGATGGGCTTGGGCTAGCGCCTTCATCGCCCATCATGCCCCCTTTAATACACATATTATGAAGATACTCCTACCAAAAGCCATAACAAGCTTATGGGAATATCAAGCTAGTGACACTCATAGAGGCCCTGGAAACAGGAAAAAGAAGATGACAGCAAATGATTCAAGCAATTATACCTACGTACTAGTGCAAATATCAAATCCGGTTCAAAAGTGAAGAACTCAACATTGTATTGATATCTCGTACAAAGATAAAAACCAATTCATCATAATACATATATCAAATCTAGCACAGAACTAACCCAAAATAGTGTAGACATCAAATTGCCTTCCTTATCATGAATTGGCTGCTATGAACCAATGCATTATGACCACAAACAATAGTGCTTTAAACCACAGTCAGTACAACTAGTACATCAAATGAAAATTTAGTACGACACACACATTTTACACTTAAAAAACATTTTGTCAAACAGATCATAAGCACAAGTAAAGCACATGTCTGTCATTTGCTTCCAAAAACCAAACCAAACAAAATGGAATTGAAATCATAAATGTGCAGGAAACCAAAGAATAATAAAGACTATTAAATCAATATAAGAAAAATAATGAGAGAATTACCTGAGTTAGATCAGTTGATTTTACCACAATAACTAATAGATGATGACCTAGTTTCTTTTTTTTTCTTCTTCTTCTTTTTTTTTTCCTTATAGAAATTTAGCTCACTGAAACACCAATTGAATCACCTCCTTCTTCAGATCTCTTTACTTAAAAAAGCTGGAAGATGAGATACTAGGTTCGGATTTTCACAGGATAGCTAAAAATCTAACAGAAATGGCCTGGATCTAACGTCTTAATGGTTAGAAAATGGGGTTTAAGAGGAGGGTTTTGGTGGTGGTTCGGCCAAATAGAGGTCGGGGTAGGGTCGGGTTTGATGGAGGTGGTGGTTGGATTTCCAGGGTGTGGATGGAACGACCAGAGGTGAGCGAGATTGAAGATGGTGGTTGGATCTCCGGCGGGACCGCCGGAGAAGATGACCGGAGATGGGGACGGTGTAGATGATTAGAAATGGGTGAGATGGGTTTGGATGAAAATCCAATCGGAGATTGTGGATGGGGTGGTGGCTGGAAGAAGAAGAAGAAGAAGAAGAAGAAGAAGAAGAAAATAGAAGAAGAAGAAGAAGAAGAAGAAGAATGGTGACTGGGTAGCTGGCCGGGGTTAATGGTGGATGGTCGGATTCCGGCGAGAATCCGATCGGAGAAGAAGGGGGTGGTGTGGCTGAGATGATGGTGATGGTAGATGTGGTGGTAGATGAAATGAAGAAGAAGAAGGAGAAGAAGAAGAAGAGATGGCTGGCCGGAGATGATGGTTGGCGGGCGGCGGCTGCAAAACCCCCTTTCTCCACTCACTCTTGCGGCTCTCTCTCTCTCTCCCTCTTTTCTCAAAAATGAGAAAAGCCTCTCCAAACCCTAATTTGTTGGGCTCTTTATAATGGGAAATGATAAATTCGCACCCCCATCATCTCTATGGACAGCCACTTCTAATGTCTATTTGTAACTACGCTTTTTTTGCAAAACAGGGCTGTCCAAGCTAGAAAAAGGGAAATGATATATTTTTTGCCCCATTTCTTCAATGGGCAACCCCCATCTTGCACTTTATTTCTTCCCTTTTGCACTTGAGTAGGCTGTCCCAAGTATAAAAGGGACAAATATATCGCTCCTTTTTTGCTACACGCGGGGTTGGTATTGGCACACACATCTTTGATAATGCACCCCTCTTCTGCCTTCCCGAATTTACACAAGGATAAATCTTTTGGGACTCAGGTTGACTTTAAGGCACCTGCTCGACTTCGGAATTTTATTCGATTTTGAAAATTAGGGTTCGGTCAAAATGGGGTGTCTACAGCCGCATCTTGTTATAACGCATTAGTATGTATCATGGAGATTTTGACCGGGTGCAGGGTCAGGTTCACCCTTTTGCATATGAGGATATTTTACCTATGAGCTGATGGAATGACTCTATTTGAGAAATTCTTTCGTACATGGTATTGCTGCCTTTGAATTGATGAGCTAAGAAACCATTTTTACCATCATGTACATGACTTTCTTTGAATGTATTGGCACCCGTGTCAATTCGCCAAGCTTTACCATCATGAACATGTCTTTCTCCAGTTCTCTGTTTCGTTATTTCACTATCCCTTTGCTTCCAGTCATAAACTAGGGCTGTTGCCATTTCTTGCTAATCTGATTTCGTTATTACACAACCCCTCCTTTTTCGTTTGAGTTTTATCACCTTATGCCTTGAAAGGATCACATTGATTGGAATTCTGTAAAAGGATAAAAAAACTCTTCTGTGTGGTTGATTTGAGCAAGCTAATAAAGAAAGAGATAGATAAGAGGGGGCTGAGATTGTCTCCTTTGGTTGTCATTCCCTGTGGCCACAACTCGTCTACCGCCACTAATTCCGGCAATGGCCGAGGAGTTTGGCCAGTCTTGTTAAATCAAGCTCTGTTTCAGCCCTCCCGTTTCCACCCGTACCACACATCGAATCCATATAATGGTATGCACCAAAACCCAAAGGGCTACCACCGAACCTCATTTCTCATCTTCCCCAATTGAACCCCCTACATCCTAACAGACCTTGAAAATTCAAAACCCCCATCTCCAATTCCTCTAGACCTCCCTCTCAATTCTTACACCGATCAATTGCTTCCACCGCTTCCTATCAAAATACAAGGATACATCAACTGAAATCATTTGTGAAGTAGAGGTTGAAATATATAGAGTGGCTGTTCGAGAAGTGCTTGCAGTCAATTCTGAGCTTTTTTTTATACTCAACCTGGAAGGATTAAGTGCATACTTTGCTGACCTCTTGCATGGAGTTCTTAATTTCGGGTTCTTATTGTGCACAACTCTGACTTAAGTTCAGCGCAGGTAATCTTTTATTCACTCTCTACAGTTTACAACTTCAATAAAAATAATGTTCATATAGTTGTAAGTTCATCACTGTTGGAGGCCCTCTGCAGGATATTAAAATGAGATTACCGAAGTAAGTTTATCTTCGCATATATGTTTTTGTGTAATACTCTCAAGTCCAAAATTCTTAGATCATAATAGATGTGCAAATTTAATGTGTCTTTTGGTCTTTATAATTCTGTTAGGTTTACCCAAGTAATTGTGTTTACATTAATAGTTGCATTGTTTCACTTGTTTCCGCAATAGTTCATGATAGCTTGAGAGTATACATGTTTAAGATTCTTCAGATGTCAAATGATACGCGAGTAAAACTTGACTATTTTATTATCAGGTTTAGGTTAAGGTGTAATCCTTTCATAGGAAATTAAGTTTTGGCTTCTGTTCTTACACTATCATTTTATTTCTTTCATCCTTGGAATGCTCCAAATTCCACTTGAGCATCCAAATCAAGGTGAACCCTGCAATGTATTGGTGATGAGTATATAACGCAGCTTGGAGATTTGTTGAGTCTTATTAGTAAAGTACCTTGTAGATCTTTGTTTATTTTGATAAGGACTAACTAAGTCCTTTAGTTTAGTTGTCGGCTAGTCATTGCATGGGCGATGAAGGCGTTAGCCCAAGCCCATCTTTTAGGAGGACTTACTTAAGTCCTATATAATATCTCTTGTCCTTTCTTCATTTTAGTAAATTATCTAAGTCTTTCAGACATCCCTTTTAAATATTAGAACCCTTATCTTCATTGCAAGGGCAATGAAAGAGTCGTCTAGAGTCCCATTTTAGGAGACAAGCTGTGTCTCAGCAGAAAAGTAGGGCTTTGCCCGCGCAGGCTTGCCGAGCCTCATTTGTGGAACACCCTCCTTTAGGTTAAAGACCGACTTGGTCTGTTAGATACCTTGCCCCCTTTTCATCATTGCATGGGCGATGATGGGGATACTTGGAGCCCACCTTTGTGTATATGAGGCATGCCTTGCCTCATTTATAGAGCCCCTATTTGAAGACAAGCCTTGTCTCATTTAGAGAGTTTTCCCTTTAGGAGGCTTACCCAGCCTCATGTTATAGGCCTCCCTTCTTCTAGAGCGAGTCTTTGACTTATTTGCCCTCATTTTGGTAGTGTTATTAGAGAGTCTCTGACTCATTTGCCCCATTCTTTAGTGTTGGTAGCTAGGAGTTTCTCCTTTAGAGTTGTTGTCATTCTTTCTTTATTAGAGACTAGCACAGTCTTATTAGAGCTTTGCTTACTTGGGATTTTAGATCGTTTTCTCTGTTCTTAGGATACTTGTTTATTTGTTTGTGGATTGTGCATCTCGTTTCGAGATGCTAGTTTGTTGCTTTGGGGTTTCCCCTTTACCCTATGGGTTTTACCCTAGGGTGTTGTTTTGTGTTTTCCCTTTGGCCTTTGACCAAAAGGGTGAAAGAATTTGAAATTTTAAAATCTATAAACATGGAAATCATTTACAATCGCAAGAGCATTGAAATCATTCTAAAAATCCAAAAGCACTTGAAACGTTCGAAATATCTTAAAACCCAAAAACATTTGAAAACTGGAAAAATTCAAAATCATTTGGAGTGTTAATTTTTAGTAGTAGTAGGAGAGTTCGTTTCGAACTACGTTGGCTTGATCCTCTTCCACGAGGTACGTAGTGCAGCTTGGGATCCATGTCCCAAGTCCAGTCAAACTTTGTAAATAAATACTTTAACCCTTTTTCTTTAAAACCGTGTTTTAAAAAAATTCTGCCTCTAGAGTTAGGAGTTTCTCCTAGATAGAGAGTTTCTTTTAGAGTTAGGGGGTTTGGTCTTTGATTTGTTGTGTGCTTGTTTTAGAGTTAAGGGTTTGTCCTAGAGTTATAGGAGCGCCTCCGTCCGGTCAGTTGGTGATCTACATCGCCGACTGATGACTAGAATATGATGTGTTAGTCCGTCCTTTGTTTTCCTTAGGAAGCAGCCTAGTTACACATAGGTTGTAGGAACCACCTGTATTAGCTTAAGGCTAACCTGCATTTAGTTAGGGCATATAGGGTGTCCTAAAATCCACAATTCACTGAAATCTAAATGATCGCTCAAGAAGCTTTAAGAACTAGTCTGGTCTTTTAGGTCAAGTATAGGATAGAGGTAGGTGTCTTAGGCATCCTAGCATAGAATAGGCGCAAAGAACTACGTTGCTCTGATTCTCGTGGAGGCGGGGATACGTAGGCTTCCTTGGATGAACATCAGACCATCCAAGGACTCGGGCTCAATCGTTAGAGTCTTAGGATTTATTGTGTTGTTATGTTGTGTATTTTGTTGTGTTATCTTATTTTCATGCGCATAACTTATACCTTTAGCTGTAGCATTCATGTGTTTGTCCACCAGAACTTAGACACCCATTAGGCATGTCACACATAACCTAGCGATGCTTAGGTGACACACATCTTTTATCTTGTTTTGTATGTGCTTATTATTTGTTCCCCGGGTCATGTATGATTAGGTAGACATCTTCTCGGGGGTATTTCGTTCCCATTTCATATGATTTTCGCCCGAAACTCTTCGAGGTTAATAATAAATGGCATAAGAGACCAAGTGCTTGCACTCGGACGAATTTGGGGTGCTCTTCGGACCTTCCCCATTCGTAATCAGGCACAGACCTTTTGTATCTGTGGTTATCCATTGCAAACAGAGCATTTGTTTTGGTTCCATGGCGTATCCATGGATGACGACTTTGAGTTTATTTTAGGTATGTCTTGGTTTCGAGCCTTGGCTCCGGATCAGGACGTATCTCATTCATTCTGTATCGCCACTCATGCTATGCTATGAGAGTGGCACTTATTTTGAGAGTTCCTTGGTAGAGCTTTCCTTCACATGTGGAGATCTTTGAGGATTGCAGGGGGATCTCGCGTCCCTCGGCACCCGTCCTCTCGGATCAGGGTCCACAGGTAGGTGCAACCACCTAGTTTTATTACAGTTTTGCCCTTGTTCCCTCCCAAATGAACTAGGGCTATTTAAACCCCATCAAAGACCTTCTCTAAATACCTTTTGAATATTTGAATATCAAACTTAGAGCTTTTCTCTTGAAAATAAAAAAGATTCTTCTTCAAATCTTTTGAGCATTTAAACTTGCATTCATTTCTTGTCATGAGGTTCTCCCTAAGCTTTTAGTGTTAATCATTGGGAGGCTTGTGAACTTGAAGAGTTGTATACGCCTATAAGAGGCTTGAGTGTTCTTCATTTTCCTTTCTTCTTCAGTTCATGTGTATGTGAGATTGCAAAGAGGAGTTTCTTACTTCAAGGCCGGAGTGCAACGAAGAAGAACATCTTTGGAGGTGGATTTGTAATATAAGGGTGTGTCCTCTTGTGGAGGTGGTGAATGTGTATACGCTTTGTGAGACGGCGTCAAGGAGTCTCACCTTAGTGGAGAAAATCACAAGGAAAGGCGAAGTACTTGGGTAGTGGAGTAGGTCAAGTTGTGACTGAACCACTATAAATCATCGTGTGATCTCCTCACCCTTTCTCCTCTCTCTTGTGGTGTTTGTAACCTCTTTCCCTTTTATTTTTAATATAACTTGAACAAGGGTTAGAACTAATTAGGCCAAACTCACTTGCCCTGGCTTTTTAAATAGAAAAATTTGACAACACCAATTCACCCCCTTCTTGGTTGTTGCCCTTCGGGATTTTATTTGATATCAGAGCTAAAGGCTCTTAATAGAGATTTTATATCCTAAAATCTACAAGAGAAAGATCCATGGCAACCGATCCTCCTCCATCATCATCTAATTCCCTTCCTCTTCCGGTAGCCCTCTCGGGGTATATTGAGGGTTATATCTCAAATAGACCTCCGTATTTTAATGGACTAAACTACGGGTATCGGAAAATTAGAATGGCTTTTTATTTAAAATTCGTAGATTTTAAAATTTTGGAGTTAATCCAAGATGGGTACATTGAACCCACAATGGATAGGAAGGAATGGAGTCCCGTCGACAAGAGAAAGGCTACATTGGATGCCAAGGGAGTAACACTACTATTTTGTGCTCTTTCTCCTGAAGAATTCAATAGAGTCTCGACTTGTAAGACGGCGAGGGAAATTTAGACCTCACTTGAGACAACCCATGAAGGGACAACTCAAGTGAAGAAATCTAAAGTAAATATGCTTATCAGTGATTTTGAAGCCTTTGAGATGCATGAAGGAGAATCTATCTCCAACATATTCACAAGGTTTACTAATATTGTAAATGAGTTGAATGCTTTAGAAAAAACCTATACAAATTATGAATGGGTCCAAAGGCTCCTGAGATGCTTTCCTGACTCATGGATCAAATGATCACGGCAGTAGAGCAATCAAAAGACTTGGATACCCTTGAACTAAATGACCTCATGGGTAACCTCATCACTCATGAGATGAAGATGAATAAGAGGGAAAGCAAAAGAAAAGGAAATAAGGAAGAATGTAGGAAGAAGGATGTGGCTTTCAAGGCCAGGGTAGAAAGCGAAGAAGATGACAGTGAGAGAGAGCTAAGTATGGAAAACCTAACTTCGAAAATGGCTCTCCTCTCCAAACGGATCTCGAGGTTTGGGAAGTTCAATCAGAAAAATAGGAGTTCAAGAAGAAGCACCTCCCCAAAGAGAGATAAAGATAGAAGAAGAAGAGATAATGATGATGATACTATTCGATGTTTCAAATGTGGTAAAGAGGGACATATTCGTACTCATTGTCCATCATTAAAGAAGAAGGAAGATAGAAGAAAAGGAAGAGATGACAAGAATAAGAAGAGCTTCAGTGCTAATTGGGATGGGCTGAGCGACACGTCAGAAAGAAAATCAAGTGGAGACGAGAAATCCAACTTTATATGCTACATGGCCAGTGATTCCTCCAAGCTCAATGTAAGTCAAATCTTAGACTCTTTTGTTCAAAGTAGTGATAGTAATGATAGTAGTGGTAGTGAAAGTGATAATGAAAATGAACAACCCACCATGAATAAATTAATAGACACTTGTCAAAAAGTCAACAAAGCACTACTTCTTGAAGTTTCCAAAAATCAAAAATTGAAAAAGTCTCTTGAAATGATAAAATTGAAAAATGAGCTTGATAAAAAATCTTCATTAAATGATCAACTCTTTATGGAAAACACCTTACTAAAAGGAAAACATGAAAATCAAAAATATAAATTTGATCACTTAAAAGAAGAAAATAAAAAATTGTATATTGATATTGAAAAACTATACAATGAGAAAAAGAAACTTAAAAGTGAAAATGATACACTTGTTCTTAGACATGCATGCGGAAAAGACAAACTCGATGAAATTTTAGCAAGCAAGATTTCTATTGGGAAACAAGGTCTTGGCTACCAAGAGCTCCAAAAGAAGGTTGCTTACAAAAACAAGTTTGTCAAGTCTAAAACCCCTTACAAGAATTTCAACATCTATTCACCAACATGCTATTTTTGTGAAAAACTTGGACATTACAACTATGCATGTAGAAAGAGAAAATCATCTAAACTTGTTTGGGTAAGAAAAGATAGGTCTTTTGATACTAACATTGGAGGACCCAACATAGCTTAGGTACCTAAGGGCAAGACCTAAAACTTTCTTGTAGGGGTGTTTGAGCTCAAGAGCCACAATAGATAAATAGTACCTGGACAGTGGATGCTCAAGGTAGATGACCGTAGACCCCACCAAATTCTCAAGCATTGTCATGGGAAATCAAGGACATATTACCTTAGGAGACAATGGTAAGGGAAAAATCATTGGGGAAGGTACTATTAAATTTAAAGATCTTAGTATAAAAAAATGTTTTTCTTGTTGAATGCCTTCACCAAAATTTGTTAAGTATTAGCCAACTATGCGATGTTAATTGTGAAGTTTTATTTAAAAATAACAAGTGCATAGTTAAGAAAGAAAATGAGAGTAAAATTAAATTTACTGCGGCTAGAGATGGAAGCCTATATTCATTGGTCCTAGAAGAGCTAAATGACCAAGACGTAAAATGTCTTTCCTCTGCTGAAGACAATTCATGGATTTGGCACAAAAGGCTAGGACATGCGACTATGGATCTAATGTCGAGGCTTGCCTCAAAAGAAATTGTGAAAGGTTTACCCAAGTTGAAATATGAGAATGATATTGTATGTAGAGGTTATCAACTTGGTAAGCAACACAAGGATTCATTTTAGCCCAAGCATATCATATCTACTTCTAGACCATTACAATTATTGCATATGAATTTGTTTGGTCCCATGAAAACATGTAGTCTTAATGGTAGAGATATGTGTTTGTGATTGTCGATGATTTCTCTCGATTTACTTAGGTTTGTTTTCTTGCATCCAAAGATGAAACGTTTGAAAAATTTTGTACTTTATGCAATAGACTACAAGTTGAAAAAGGTTGCACGATTTCAAAAATTAGGAGTGATCATGGAATCGAATTTGAAAACATTCACTTTAGTTCATATTGTAAAGAACATGGAATTGATCACAATTTTTCAACACCTAGAACCCCACAACAAAATGGTGTAGTGGAGAGAAAAAATAGGGTTCTTCAGGAAATGGCTAGGTCTATGCTTCATGACAAAAATGTGCCTAGAATTTTTTGGGCTAAAGCCGTTAACACGGCTTGCTATGTCATCAATAGAGTCATGATTAGGCCTCACAATCACAAAACACCTTATGAGCTTTGGAATGATAGAAAGCCTAATATTAAATATTTTAAGGTGTTTGGATGTAAGTGTTATATCTTGAATATAAAAGATAACATTCATAAATTTGATGCCAAATCCGCTGAAGGTATTTTTCTTGGATACTCTACTAGAAGTAAATCATATAGAGTATTCAATAGAAGAACACTATGTGTTGAAGAAGTTATTCATGTGACATTTGATGAACTTAGTGAAGAACTAAAGAGATCACATGATGATGAAGACTATGAGGTTATTCCCCGAAACACAAACCTAAACAAATTGAAAATGAAGTGCCTGTTTATAATATTAGCGAAACTTTAGAGACACTAGAGCTAGAAAGTCCTCCTAAAGAGGTTGATGATCAAGGGAAAGGGAAACGGATTCTATCTGGTCACCCAAGTACCCAAATCATACCTCTCAAGGAGTCAAAACAAGATCTCAGTATAGAAATGTTTGTGAGTTTGCTGCCTTCTTGTCACATATAGAGCCTAAGAGTATAGATGAGGTGGAGAAGATGATTTTTGGATTATTGCCAAGCAAGAGGAGCTAAATCAATTCGAAAGAAACAAAGTTTGGAAATTAGTTCCTAGACCTAGAGACCATCATGTGATTGGCACTAGAAGGGTCTATAGAAATAAGTTGGATGAACAAGGGGAGATTCAAAGAAACAAAGCTCGATTGGTAGCCCAAGGTTACAATCAAGAAGAAGGAATCGACTATGATGAAACATTTGCACCCGTAGCCCGGTTAGAGGCCATTATGATGCTTCTTGCATTTACTTGTCATAAAGGATTCAAGCTATATCAAATGGATGTCAAGAGTGCATTCCTAAATGTATACATAATGGAGGAAGTTTATGTTGAACAACCTCCCGGATTTGAAGATTTCAAATTCCCTAACCATGTCTATAAATTGGACAAAGCCTTGTATGGTTTAAAGCAAGCTCCTAGAGCTTGGTATGGCAGGCTTAGTTCATTTCAATTAGACAAGGATTTTGATATGGGTAAGGTGGATAAAACCCTTTTCATCAAACGTCAAGAAAGTGACATACTCATTGTACAAGTATATGTTGATGATACCATCTTTGGATCAACAAATGAGAGTATGTGTAAAGAGTTTACTCAATGTATGCAAGATGAATTTGAAATGAGCATGATGGGAGAACTCAAATATTTCCTAAGTCTACAAATTCATCAATTAAGAAATGGCATATTCATTAATCAAGAAAAATATACAAGAGAATTGCTTAAAAAGTTTGGGATGGATAGCTCTCCAACAAAGCCTACTCCCATGAGTACATCCTCCAAACTAAGCAAAGATGATCTTGGCCCATCTATTGATCAAAAGAAATATAGGGGTATGATAGAGAGTCTACTATATTTGACTGCTAGCCGACCGGACATTATATTTAGTGTTTGTCTATGTGCTAGATTTCAGTCAAACCCTAAGGAATCCCATTTGCAAGGTGTCAAGAGAATATTCAAATATCTCAAGGGGACTCCTAGCCTAGGTTTATGGTATGAAAAGTCCAATGATTTAAACCTAGTAGGGTATTCGGATGCTGATTTTGCCGGATGTCGAGTGGATCGAAAAAGTACAAGCGGCACTTGTCAGTTTCTAGGTAGATCCCTTGTTTCTTGTTTTAGTAAGAAGCAAAATTCAGTCGCCTTATCCACTACAAAGGTCGAATACATTGCTGCAGGAGCTTATTGTGCACAAGTCCTTTGGATGAAGAACACCTTGGAAGACTATTGTCTCACCTTTAAGTGTGTTCCAATTCATTGTGATAACACTAGTGCTATCAATCTAACCAAGAACCCTATTCAACACTCTATGGCAAAGCATATAGAGATAAGACATCATTTTCTTAGAGATCATTCACAGAAATGTGACGTATCAATTGAGTACATTCACACTGATGCTCAACTTGCTGACATATTCACCAAACCCCTAAGTGAAGAGAGATTTTGTGATCTTAGGAATGGTTTGAATATGTGGTCACTTCAACATGTAAAAGAATTTTGAACTAGCATGCATATACATATACTATATATATATATATTTGAATAATTGTGTGTTATGGAAAGCATGGTCATGATGTCAACTTAAACATAAAAGCTACTCAATTTGTACTCTTAGTCCTCTTATTCGTAAGATGGAGAGTGTACACTCAATCATTAGGCTTCATGCCTCATCAAGACCATGATCATGTCTATTTGCTCTCTAAATACTATATATATCTAGGCATGTATTCTACAAAAAAGAGGGAGAAACCGACTTTTATAAAAATAATAATAAATAAAAAAATATCACCACAAAAGGGGGCTTTTCACTTGCTTTTATCATTCCCCGTTCTTTTTTATGTGATGAAAGGGGGAGAAGAATGGTAAATTGCTTATGTATGCATGTGTGTTCTCACACTTTTGTGTTCCACGCATATGCTTTCCCTAGCCACCACGTTAGCTCTACCTATGCTTATCTTGTGCACATTGTCATTTATTCCGAATAGATTCATATATATTTTAATTTTCATATTTATGATAAGCATATATTGAGGGGGAAGCAAAATTTGTATAAATATTTTATCAAGGGGGAGCCTCCAACCCCATAATCAATTTAGGCTTGTCATCATCAGAAAGGGAGAGAATGTAAGCCCAAGGGTACATCCCTCTCTTGTTTTGATGATCCACAAACCCAAATTGATGGTAGTTTGCTAATGGTTGTTCAAGTGTTGTGATTAAGACAGGGTCCATTCATGTCAACACTTGAAGTAAGAAAATCAAGGGTTAGTCTTGGAGAAAGTAAAGTCTTGGTAGTCTCCCTTCAAGCCGTATGGTGTATTGAAGAATCAAGGGATCCACAAGTGCAAGAATATGTTTGAAGACTATCTCAAGACAAGGAGAAGATCGTGCAAGTGCTAAACAAGGTTGAAGATCAAGAAGACCCAAGGTTATAGTTCGTAGAATGCATGGGAGTCCGCTTGGCATTTTGTGTTTGCATGTTTAATGTTTTCAAATCATCTCTAAAACCATTTTTCTAAGTGCATAAATGTATTTGAAAGCACATGTTTAAAGCCCAAAGACCATGGCCCAAAAGCCCCTGACTTTCAAAGTTAAAAACATATTTTCACTCAGGGCCGGTCGACCGGGACATGCTGGGCGACCACAATATGCTTACTGAATTCCAAGACATCTCGAAATTTATCGGGCCGGTCGACCGCCAACCCCTCGGTCGACCGCGAAAAGTTTTTATGCAAAATGAATTTTAGAAACAGTAAGCCCATGGCGGGCGACCGCGAAGGTCCGGTCGACCGCGTAACTTTTTAAGCCAAAATATTTCTAAACCAGTAAGCCATCGGCGGGTGACCGCGACTACCTCGGTCGACCGCAGCGATAAAGTTTTTGAAATTTAAAAAGGGCGCCCGATAATGGCGGGCGACCGCGGTGGCTCGGTCGACCGCGGCGCACTCGCAAAAGAGACGTTGGGGTGTACAGTGGGTAGGTACAACCACCCAGTTTTATTACAGTTTTGCCCTTGTTCTCTTCCAAATGAACTAGGGCTATTTAAACCCCATCAAAGACCCTCTCTAAATACCTTTTGAATATTTGAATATCAAACTTAGAGCTTTTCTCTTGAAAATCAAAAGGATTCTTCTTCAAATCTCTTGAGCATTTAAACTTGCATTCATTTCTTGTCAAGAGGTTCTCCCTAAGCTTTTAGTGTTAATCATTGGGAGTCTTGTGAGCTTTGAGATTTGTATATGCCTATAAGAGGCTTAAGTGTTCTTCATTTTCCTTTCTTCTTCCGTTCATGTATATGTGAGATTGCAAAGAGGAGTTTCTTGCGTCAAGGCCGGAGTGCAACGAAGAAGAACATCTTTGGAGGTGGATTTGTAATACAAGGGTGTGTCCCTTTGTGGAGGTGGTGAATGTGTATACTCTTTGTGAGACGGCGTCAAGGAGTCTCACCTTAGTGGAGAAAATCTCAAGGAAAGGTGAAGTACTTGGGTAGTGGAGTAGGTCAAGTTGTGACTGAACCACTATAAATCATCGTGTGGTCTCCTCACTCTTTCTCCTCTCTCTTGTGGTGTTGGTAATCTCTTTCCCTTTTATTTTTAATATAACTTGAACAAGGGTTAGAACTAATTAGGCCAAACTCACTTGCCCTAGCTTTTTAAATAGAAAAATTTGACAACACCAATTCACCCCCTCTTGGTTGTTGCCCTTTTGGGATTTCATATTTATATTGAAATCTGCTCTTTAAGTGTTCTCAACTGCAGCAGGCAGATGGAGAGTCCTTCGCTTCTTCGACCCGAGATAACTGATCGAGCCACGACAATCGCAGAGGAAAAGGTGAGAAAGAAAATTTTGATTGTAAAGATGATTATGGGAAAATTATTATAATATTAAACAACTAACCTCGATTTTGATCTTGTCGTTGTAGCTTATATGGATTTCTAGATTTAAAGGAAAAGATGAGAAGGTTGCATAGTAGAGTTAGTCGAATAGCTGTAGAAGTTTGGTTGGTTCCATTTATCGGTAGAGGAAGGCAAAAATGCAGTGGTGGAACGAGAAAAGGCAGCTTCTATCTTTTGTGATTTGAGAAAACGTGCAGCGGCAGAATGACGAAAGGCAGCTTATATCTTGGGCAATAGGAAATTATAGAGAAAAAAATGAATTTCGATTTTGTGATTTGCTAATGTACGGGATACAGATGGAGTGCCATGTGGCGCACTCCCAGTGCAGGATTCCGTTTTACTTGTATATTATTAGTTATAGGAAAATTTGGGGGCCTCCAAGATTATTTAAAACTTTAGTAAATGTAATCCTTTCTTTTTACTATTAATTAATTATTATGGAGGAATGATAGATGCAAGGGCGCCCTTGCGTAAAGAGCAGGAGAAGGGCCTTGATTGCATCCACATAATTTTTGGTAACATTTTAAAATCGGTTGATATAGTGAATTCGGTTGCACTTAATGATGTGGATCCAATATGGGGCCTTTTCCCGCCCTTTATGCAATGGCGCCGTTGTATGTATCATTCTTCATTATTATATAGCTAGACCGAAGTTTTACTGTCCATGCTGACATGGACAGTCTCCCATCTAACTTACTCCAATGTCATAATTAAACTTGAACAAAACATTTTTCATGCTTCTCTTCTCCCCCTCACTTCTCCCTTTCATGTCATCGTAAGCAAGAAATGGTCGAACGTGAACTAATTCAACCTGCCAAATCTATTCTCCTACATCTCTGCCACTCTCTCTTACATGCTTCCTCTTCTCTTCCAAACCCCCTCAAAACTCCATTCCCATCTACAACAAGTTCGAGCCATAGAACTCTTTCTCTCTGAGAAATCCATCGGTGCCCTTGGATCCATGGATTGATAATCCTCAAACCCTCTCACTCGTTGTGACCTCTTACAAGATTTGAGGTCCAACGATGATTTTTCCTTGAATCCTTGATTAGATTTCTTGGTTCTTCCAGCCTTTGAATCGACATACGCCTCAATGCTATGTCGTGGATAAAGAAATCCACCGACACTATGGAATTTCCAATGATCTCGAAGACGGGTGCCTACAAGTGGGGGTTATCATTGATTCCTTTGTCATTGAGCACCTGAGGATGATTTGACAACCAACAAGTGAGATGAATCCAATCATCACATTGATGACATTGATGAGTTCAGAGTTGGTCTCCCACGCTAGCGCGCGGACTCTTCGTCTGCTCACTCAGTCGGCTCTTATTCCCTTTTTAGCTTTTTCTTGTTATTATTTTCTTTTTAGGGATTTTTTGGATCTATCACTCGTAAAGGGTTAACCATTCATTAATGAAAACCAACGGATGGATGTCCTTGCTTTTCCCTCCTCGTGACTTCGAATGACTAGCAATATCAAGGGGCATGACAAGAGCTGCCACCTAAGAGAGGGCCTAGGACCCACGTGTGACTCTATAAACCTTGAGAATCCAATGATGCCAATTGTTGGGCCCATGTGAGGAACTCAAGAGGGAGTGAATTGGACCTTTAAAAATTTTCGTTCTTTGTAAAAACAATTTAACAATTAATTGTAAGAACAAAGTAAAAGTAAAAACCAAAGGATCAACAATGCACAAATAAGAAAGAGCGGAAGAAGAAAGAGTGCACTAAGATTTTATAGTGGTTTGGCCAAACTTGGCCTACATCCACTCGCTCAAGGATATCCCCTCCTTGAGCCTTCACTAACTGAACTTCTCACAGGCGAAGATCAAACCGTTTACAAGCCGAAGGTTGATTTTGTGCCTTCCCACCAACTCCAAGCTTTATCCCCAAGCTAGACTCTGAAGGTTGATCTGGTGCCATCTCACTAATTTGAGCTTTATCTCAAGGATATCCCCTCCTTGAGCCTTCACTTATTGATCTTCTTATAGGTGAAGATCAAACTATTTACAAGCCGAAGGTTGATTCAGTGCCTTCACACCAACTCCAAGCTTTATCCCCAAGCTAGAGTATGAAGGTTCATCTAGTGTCTTCTCACTAACCTGACCTTTATGCCTAAGCTCATTTCCAAGGGTTAATATGGTGCCTTCCACCAATTACAATAAAAGGGAATAAGAGAACCCTTCTCACAAGAGTAGATACACAATTAAGCACACTAACAAAACTCTCAAGAAAGGTTTACAAAGAAATTTTAAGCTAATCCCCTCAAAGATTGACAAATAATGCACAAGGGTGTTAAACACTTTGTATAATGGTCAAGGATAGCCCCAAGTGTTATTCGTATTGATTAAGGCTCTCCAGAGTCATATTTATAGGGTTCCATTGATCTTTGGAAGGTGAGAATTTGAGCTTCCAATTCAGTGAGAAAACCTGCTATTTTTAGAAACTTTTAGAGTTTTCCTCATTTTATCATCCTAGGGATAATTTGGTCATTTCCAATGAATTCGAGATCACCTTGAACGTATGCCTGAGAAATCTCGAGTTGTTTCGTGAATTTTGAGAAACCTGCTATTTTTGGAAACTCTCAAGGTTTCTCTCGTTTTCGCCCATTTTTGCACTCCAGGGGTATTTTGGTCATTCCCAGAATGATTCGTTTGATCCCTGGACCATGTTTGAGAAATCTAGAGTCGTTTCGTGAATTTTGAGAAACCTGTTATTTTTAGAAACTCTCTTGAATTGGAAATATTGTGAGACGAGGGCATTTTGGGCATTTTCAGGTGATTCCAAGTGATCCTGCTTGATATCACTCACCAAAAGAAGCAAACTTAAAATTTTTTTATTTTTTAGGTTTGACCATGAAGACTTTCTAACTTTCCCCTTTGGGGGCAATTCAATTTAAGGTCATTTTAGTCGCCTTTGGGTGCGTAATGATCAAACAAAGGCATTTTGGTCTGAAAAATTATTTTTTCTAAAGGGGATGGTTCGACCATATGTCGAGGGTGCACCATAAATGTCATATGGGTTAGGTTCATCAATAAAAAATTTGAATTTAAAAGATTTTATTGAATTTTCATTGAAAAAAATCCAAAATACATCTCATAAGGCCCATTGGACTAAAGCCCACAAGGTGGGAGTCCATGTGGACCCACCCATGTGGATCGGCCACATAAGTGGGCGCTCCACATGGGGAGGCCACATGCAAAAACGTCCGGCATGGGATGAGGTGGTTGGTGAAATCATATTTGTTTTGAAAAAAATAATAAAGAAATGAGGAGTTATAATTAGAAATGGCTAGTATGGTTAGGTTACTAAAAATGACATAACTTTTTACCTTCTCGTCTGAAAAATTTACAGTTATACTTGTTTCGAACGTCTCGAAAAGATTTATATATTTGTAGTTTACAACTTTTCCTGATTCGGCCCATAAATAGGTTGAAAATGAGCCCCAACGTTGGGCAGTCCTTTTTGGACGGGTATCTTTCATGTATATGTTATTTCCATTATGTGAGAGCTTCTAGAAGAGTCTTGAAAGATCTACCTTATGCAAAATAGCATGCCTTGCTTTGCAAGTAATCCTAATTAGAAGCTAATTTAATTTAGTAACTAAAGAGAAAGAAAGCAAAAGAAGAAAATTGGAAACTAGCTAAAGGTAAGAGCTCTCACATTGGAAATTACTATTCCTTTTTCAAACCTAACTTTTTCTATAAAAGCAACGACACATCAACCCTTGGGATGCTCTGAAATATTTGTCCCTCTCTCTCTCTCCCTATGGAATTCGTTCCACCTCTTTTGGTGCTTTGGTGCTCATCTCCTCCACTTTGTTCTACACGAAGTGCTCTCATATTTCTTCATATATTCAATATATTGGAGGTTATACAATCATTCTTCGGGGGTTTTTTTTTGCGATTATAAGGGCTGGACAAAGCGTATATCTCGGAATACTAGCCATAGAGATAAGGATTCGCGATCAACGGTAGGCGTTCTTTTACTTTTTTGGTTTTTGTTTAGAAATCATGTTTAGGATGTTTTAGGGTTTAATTTTCAAATATGATCTAAACGATGAAGTTTTTAGATAAAATTTGAGTATGATGTAATATAAATCATGATATTTTATTTTTTAGATTTTTGCTTGAAAATTAATTTTTCTTCATTAAAATATTGATTTCCTTCGATCTTTCTTCAATGTGGGTTTTGAATGAGATTTTCAAAGCAAGTCCTCCAAATCATTGTGTTTTTCAAAACTTAATATTTTCTGAGTTTAATATAAAATTAAAGACTATTGGAAAATATAATTTTTGACAATGGTTTGATCGTTTTATTTTCAGTTTTATTTTTCGAAAGATAACCCAGAAAAGAGGTTATTTCTTGAAGAATAAAATAAAAAATAGATCAAATCAAATGCAAATTCGATGGGAATTTATTTCTAAACCGATTTTTAGATTTTCAGATTTTCAGATCACTCAAAAATTTTAGGATTTTTTAAGAATATTTTTAATCCGATTTTAAATTATTTTAATTTGAACTATTTCTAATAAATATCAAACCAATTTTAAAACTCATGAAACTTTCCAGATATTAGGTTTATATATAAATAGAATTTTTCATGAAATAAAATTTTAAAAAAATGCTTTATTAATATTTTTCTAACCCGAGCTTCATTTTCCGTACCATAATTATTTCTTATTATAAAATCGATTAATTCTGAAATTGTTCTTTACAAACCAGTAATATAGATTACTGGTATGTCTTAGAAAATTTTTTGTGGATTTTTATAAAGATTTAATATGGTTTTTGATTTTTTTTTAATAAAGCGGGTTTTGACTTTCTAGGAAACAAGTGATCTTTTCTCTTAAAATTGGGTTTCTTGGAGAAATTTCAATTTTCAAGTTCTGAAATTTGGAAGAGAAATATCGTGATATATATTATATCTACCCTAATTTGACTTTGATTTTAGGATGTCATTAAGTATGCCTTTTGATTGATTCTTCCAAAATATCTTGATTTTGTGTGACTTTTATTTGATATCAAATCGCAATAAAAATTCGTGAAATATTTACAGTAGTTTAAGATCATGATTATCTTGATACTGTAGAAGTTTGGATTAATTTGGAATTTTTTTTCTATGGGTTATTTTGTAATTCATACAATCTGAACTAAATCTAATAAAATCGGATTATAATAGTAAATCACCTTATTAATTCATGAAAGTTTTACCGTAACCTTCTCTGGCTACGAGAAAGTTTCTATAAAAATTTGAACTTGATTAGAATCCGATTGCTATAGGTTGCTTTGTAAATCAACAACTTGGCCTCAAATTGATAAAATATTTTAAAATTTGATTTTAATTCCAAAAAATCATGAAAATGTCCTAAACATCCAAACTTTTTAGTGAGAATGTATTTCGTAAACCATTTAAACAGAAGCAATAGATGTTAGTAGTTTCCTTCGGAATTTAGAGTGTTAGGTTATTCTAAGTGCAAATGTTGAATTCATAATCGTTTATTAATTGCATCCATCTTGTATAGTCTAGGCATCTAAATTATAGCATGTTGTTGGCTCCGAGGTCTTCTGTCCACAAAAATCCTGAGAACATACCAGGTAACAAGGTGTTATAATTTATAAGCTAAATTGTATAAGAGTGGAAAGCACGATTCCCTTCCATGAAGGCAACTTATGCATAAGAATATGTCAGCTCTTAGAGCCTTAGGTTTTCCTTAAATTTTAAACATTAGGAACCCTTAAGATAACCGAAAATTAGTAACTTAATATATTGAGTTGGATTAATCAATGTTTAAGTCATTTCGGAACCGTTGGATTATGGTATCATCTCGTAAGAACCTTTAGAGCCCTCTTTAGGAATCCTTACGTCACGATCTAGGTTTTAAGGTATTCTACAGTTCGGAGTCCAGGCTCATCACGGCCGATTATTATTGATAGCAATTGGGTCATAGATTTAGTTACACTTGTTAACCATTTTCCCCTATAGGACAAGCCTAGTTAACCTAGGATGTAGGTTCACTTGCATTAGTCTAAAAGGGATGTCTTGTACTTAGATATGATCATATAGCATCTTAGATGAAGTCCTAGGATAATATAAGCTACTCAACTTGAATTAAATAATCTCTCTTAAACTGTTAAAACAGTCCTTTTAGTCTAGATCGGTGCCCTAGATGTCCTAGGCATATAGCTTAGTTTAGGTCATCGAATTACGATCGACTCTGATTCCAGTGAGGCTTGAACAAGTAGGCAGCTTTGGATGCTTTTAATGGCATACCGAGCATGAGTCGGCCTTCCTCACATGGTGGGGGGTTTTAGGATAGTTTACTTATTTCTTCTCTTAATTGAATTAATTAAATACTTAGGATATTATGAAATTAGAATTTAGGAGAACTTTCACATAGATTGAATTCAAATCAATCAAGAAAATTAAGAGATACAGTAAGGATTATATTGAAATTAGATTTTAGGATGCATGTCACATAGTTCGCATATCAAAAGAGTTTAAATGAGCCATTTAAAAGAAATTCAAGAGAGTTAACTTTTAGAATTGAAAACCGGATTACCGGACAAGAATGGTGCATGTGGTGGTAATTCTCCATACCTTCCATTCTCATAATCAGGTAACGAATCTAGACTTCTCGGACCGCAGATCATTGCAGTGTCGCTTATGGGTCCTTGTTCCCTTACTTAGGTGGCGACTTTGGTCATTCTCTTTTGCGTGAAACTCGGATTGCTTTAGTGATCCCAAGTTCATGGAAAAGATGAATTAAATCAATAATAAAAAGAGCACGCCATCCGCGTGGGTATGAGAGACCAAGAGAGGGAGGCAAGTCGAGCTCCCTCTCGCCGGATTGGGTCCCACACTAGCTATTGGGGACCAGCCATTGACTCAATCCCTTGGTTGGTCAACCATCCCTGTGCACAGTCGACCGTGCTCATGCTACTCTAAGAGATTAGTTCATAATCTAGACTTGACTCGCCTCTTCAAATCCTCAAGAGAACTTTGCTTCAAGTCTTCACTCTCCTCCTTCATGGTCCATGGAGTTGCTACTTCTTCTTCCTTTGGCTCCATGCTTGCTTGAAGCATTACACCCTAGGTAGTTTGGAATACCTAGTTTGATGCCTCCAGCCCCTATATATAGAGATACACTAGGGTTATTGACTGGTTAATGGACTCTAGCCCATGTAGGCCCACTACACCGGTCCATTATCTTATTGGGCTTATATTAGAACATACATGGGTTATATTATATACCCAACAGTTACATGCTTCCGTATATTCCAATTTGATCTTCAAGAAGAATACTTAAACAACAGTGAGACATTAGTAAAACAATTAATAAAAATGTCATGTTGTGTTTGTTGTCATCAAAAAATAACTTGAGAAAGTGACCAAGGTTGAACCCTTGGGCTAACAGACTCTATGATCATAGTTTGAGTCCTTTTTTGATTTGAACCATTGCCTGGTTATATGGAACAGAAAGGGTTAGGCATTGTCAGTACCCGATATTCACCAGCCTCTGAATTCAAGCTTATTTGTCTCATAATATTTGCTTGAGTTTATTTCGGTCAATATTTTAAAAAATTTGAAACTGACAAAGGATGGTTTATCTGCTGTTTGAAATCACAAACATCAAAGTTTGCAACATTTGTGATAGCAACCTAGAGATTGTAATCATAAGCTTCTTGCGATTAGCTTTCAATCATTTTTGTTTCTCTTCCTTCATCCTTTAACTTATTCAACCATTCAATTACTAATGATTTAGGTAATGATGATGACCTAACTCCTAGGCTCTATCGATCATCAAATTATAATTGGGAAAGCAAAGATCTAATTCTATTGTCATTAAAAAGAACTATGCAATCATAATTTATCTTCTTCAATTTAGTCACATAGTTTAGGGAAGGCCTTGAGGATTAGGTTTAGGCTTCATCTCTCATCCTATGCCTCATGGCTTTCCCCTAAGAAAAAAAATAATTAGCATGATACTAAATGAATTCTAATGAATGTAAAAGAAAGGGATTAGATTGCCTAATCCTTGAGCAAAGCTTCGATGTTGATTGCTAAGGGGGTCGTTCTAACTCCTAAACTTCTTCTCCTTAGTTTTGGCTTTCAGTCCTTTCAGGGAGCAGGTGAGCTTTTTAGGGTTTCCAGGTTCTTTATCCAGGACTTATATTTAAAAAAGAGTGGTAAAAGTTGTTCTCTATATGCTTAGGTTTTAGGGCCTTTTATAGGCTCATAACCCTAGGTTTTAAGGCGTTCTTGGCAATCTATCATCGCCTAGAACAAGGAGTATGACAGATTTGGCGTCTATCACTTTACCGAGTAATTTCCCAAAGGAAGGTTATGGTCACAAACAAACCCTATTTTTTGCAAGCTTGGTTTTGCGATAGTAAATGAACCAGGGCCGAAGATTTGGTACAGATGTATTTTTATGTTTTTTTAGGTTGTTTTAAAAGTGGGGTTTGCTTGAATAGGATGTGGATCTCAAGGTTTCACCTTAATTCCTAGGGTTTAGATACTACAAAGGCCTTCGGTCCATCCATTAAAGAGTTTCTCATCATTTGAGTCATTACTACAAACTATCGTCACTCTAGGTTGGGCAAAATGGTGTGTGTACAACTTGCCCTCTTTGGTAGAGGTTGCTTGGCAACCAAATGCCAAAGCTAAAGAGTCAATAGCATTTTTCCAGTCGGACTTGCGATTTGGTGTAGAACCTTTGGATCCTTGACCCCGGTTTCTTACCAAGAGAACTTAAAGCTAGGTTGTCTAGTCGGAAATCTTTCCCTGATAATTGAAAACTTTTTGAAAACTTTATAATCAAGTAACTAGCTGGTCCTAAAAAAGAATTCTTGTCCAACGTAAACTGTTAGGGAGATACATGGTTGATGCAACCTATCATTTATCAGTGCATGCAATTGGTATTTTTTGTGATTTTGTGGGTTTTCCTTTTTTATTTTGTTTTTCATGATATAATATTGTTGCTAATTGATGATTGATTGACGCTCAAGGCCAACCAGTCATTATAGGATCTTTCACTAAGCCCATCAACTACCTTGTTGTCAAATTTGATTTAAAATGGCTAAGGTTGATGAGTCGTTACATAATCTTTCAACAAGCCCATCGACTACCTTGAAACGGATTTGATTTGAAATGGGTAAGCCTGATAGGTCGTTACAGGGTCTTTCACGAATCACCTTAAGCTAGAATTTATTTGGAATGGCTAGCGCTATCGGGTCATTACTGTTAGAGTGTATGTCCTAAAAGTCTGTTCTACTTGCATTGAAACTTATACTCAATGAATGAATTGTTGTTTTATGACATCTACTGGGTATTTCACGAAGTGTGTGATGTGCTTCTTGAGACAAGTTTATCCTTGGGTAGCATCATAGGATAGGCCATGCAAATAGAGATTATGTGGTAGCGAGATATGGCCTTCCGGTTCTTCGCAGACCTAGAATGTTCCTAGTTGGGGATGAGGTTGGACACCTCGAACCTATACACAACTAGCATCAATCTTGCCTCTGTACACGCATTGGGGTGGCCTATCTCAGTCACTGGAGTAGTTAACCCTAAGGAGGTGGAATGGGTGCGATGATTGGATCACGCACTGAACATATCACTTAATAGAGTAACTTGTGGGCAAGGATTGGCAAGGTTATTTTGTAAGATAGGGGCCTTAGATATGTCCTTAGACCTAAGGGGTTGTTTTGGTCAGTGGGCGAGCTTATGGTTTTAGTCTAACTTTAATCCACATAGGACTGTCAGCAGACAATACTTGGTCATCGGGCAAACCCATGGGATCAATAGAGATGCCCAATAAGGGATTTCCCATCTCTCTTATAAGAGGAATTACATTTACAGTTTCGATCTCAGCTAAGCCCTTTAGTAAAAGGTTGGCCAGCCTATTTGATAAAAGAGTTTATCAAAAGTTTTGTAAAAACTATATTAGTTTTGAAAAGGTACTTTGCAAATTCATTTGCGAGCTAAAACTGATAGATCAAAAGGTATGCCATTGAGCGGGCCCAGGAGGTAACTGATGTCCACCCCTCGTAGGACCCAACTCGGTAAATGTAGGATTGGAGGAAGGATATGCATATTGGATGTGTTTCAGGTTTATAGATCTAATGGTCCTCTTCATGGTAATATCCTGGTGGGGCCCACTTGCCAAATGCGGTCGTAGTTCAACTACATTGCTTGAGATCATTAGATCCCACAGCGGGCCCTGCAAGATCGACCATTAGATCCCTGCGACAATCCCACACACAACTCGTTAGACCCTTAAGGATTGTTGGACAATCCGGGTTCATGTCTTTATTGTGTGTGAGGAATGGATTGGATTCACTGTATGTGATACAAGGAGGAGATACACCATACATAGGGCACATGCACACTAATTAGAAGAAGAGGCACACCATAATATGATGTATATATATATATATATATATATATATATATATATATATATATATATATATATATATATATATAACACTAATTAGAAGAAGAGGCACACCATAATATGATGTATATATATATATATATATATATATATATATATATATATATATATATATATATATATATATATATATATATAGGAATGTGTTGGTGAGCTTGAGCGCTGTAATCAAATGGTGCGCTTGAGTGCACCAATCACATGGGTCCCACAATTTCTGTGAGGATCCAAACCATTAATTTGCAAGGCCCTATCATAGATAGGGTGTGTACCAAAAATCAGCTCCATTGAATCATCCTAACCCCTCCAAAAGTGGAGGGCAAAAATGGGCAGATTTGTGGTCTGTCCATTTTGACCTCCACAAATGGACGGGTTAGGATGATCCTATGGAGCTGATTTTTTGTACACACCCTATCTATGTAAGGGCCTTTCAAATGAATGCTTTGGATCATCCTAACAATGTGGGCCACATGGGTTTGAGAGCTCAAGCGCACCATAAGGATCCAACGCTCAAGCTCACAATCCTTTTCCTCATATATATATATATATATATATATAAATAGCATGTGTGTAATAAATACTTAAATCCTATTGATTGGAGCTTAAGTGATTTATTATGCATGTGCTTTATTGAATACTTGAATTCAATTGATTGGGATTTAAGTGAAATCCTATTGGCTGCAAATTTGTGAATTCCTTGGCGTGACTTTTAGAAGGAAAGAGCGTTATATTATGTTTTGGAAGCCCACTTGAACTTGGAAACTTCTACACCACCTTGTGGACCCGTGACCTCGAGGCTGAACCCGAAAGGGCCTTCGATTTCCACACGATGGAGAGCTCTACCAAGACTCTCTCAAAATGATGCCCTCACAGCATGAGTGACGATGCATGAGATACCACTTGATTCAGAGACAAGCCCAGAACCAAGACGTACCTAAAATATGACAAGAGTCGCCATCCAGGGAAGTAGGCCCTGGAACCCACAAAAGCACACTCTGTGCAATGGATAAATCCAGAGATATAATTTGGGCTGTGCCTGATTACAAGTTGGGAAGGTGTTAGGCACCCAACTTGCCCGAGCGCACTCGGTCTCTTTATGCCATTTTTATTAACTTTGAAGAGTTTTGGAAAATCATGTGAAATGGGAACAAATATCTCCAAGAAAACGTCTACCTAAACATGCATAACGCAGGGATTGGCAAAAGAAAAATAACACATCCAAATCCTAAAGAGAATTGCTATAAGAGCCATCTGACATTAGAAAGAACACTAGAATCTGTAGTCTAAAAGAGGCGTAGAAAACTAGAGCTAATCTAATATTAGGCAATCCTGCTATCTATCTCCACAGATCACATCTAACATCCATGCCTAAAGATAGTTAGTACCAATATCATCTGTCATTAGAATAAACACTAGAATCCGCCGTCTCGTAGAAAAGCGTAGAAGACTAGTGTTGATCTATTAACCTATAACCCTGGTATCTATCTCCACACATTCCATCTAGTCCTAACTCATCACATCTAAGAAAGCAGTAACATGCACATGCACAGCTACAACTAAGCAAGTAATAGTAATGAAAATGAGCAGATATGATGAGATAAGATAAAATAAGCAAGAAAGCAGTAAAAGAACTAAAGCTAAGCAGATAACTGAGATAAGCAAATAGATAACACTACAGCTAGGCATGTGAAACTACATCTAAGGAAGTATATAATAACAAGTAAACAAAACAAGTTAAACGAGTAAATGAGGTAAAGCAAGTAAGCAAGTAAAAATAAAGTAACCATGCAAATGCTACTTGATGGGGCACAAATACGGCTACGCTCCCAGGTATTGCCACGTGTCATCCATGCACGAGCAGAGCCCAACCATCATGAAGAATGGCGTTGGAAAATGGTAAAGACCACACAGTCACGACACGTGTCGCCCTCTCGCCACCCAAGCCTCATCATCACAAATTATGGAAGGAAATGCCCGCCAAAGCCATGCGCGCCGGCAAAGCAGGAGGACAGCCAAATCCTGCGAAAGAAGGTTTTCTCTCCATAATGATAAAAGGGGCCGCGCGCCTCCCTTTAAAAGGGAGGAAAAGGAAGAACAGTAGGGAGGCCCTTTCGCTGAAAAGAGGACTATACCCATTCTCCACTCCGGACACCGGAAAAAGAGGCGAGGCAACAACAGAGGAGGCTAGGAACCCAATCCTACTCTCCCTGCTAGTACCCTCCGATCCACTCACTCACACACCCAGAAAAGAGCCCACGTGCTGCCCCTGGTAACCTTCATTGAAACTCCCTTCCCTCTCTCGCTATTCTTTATATTGATTGGTCGAAGGATCTGACTTGGGTGTCGAAGTGGTCGTCCGGGACCCACCCCGGACCCCCTGACCCCCTTTGTTTGTGATTGCAGACCCCGCGGAGGCCCTCTACCGACCGCGCGATCGCAGACCCGGATTCAGACGCCATCATATTGGCGCCATCCGTGGGACTCGTCGAGTACTGAACACCTTATGGCGATGAGAAACGACACCCGACAGCAAGAAATAGGGGTAATGACCCGAAGCCAGGCTCAAAGCGCACAAACCAGCACCTCAACCTCCCAAGAACCCAACTCACCGCCCTCGGGCCGACACCAACCCTCCTCTAGCACGCCGCAGATGGTCCCCACCATGGAAATGTTCAACGAACTTCGCCAAGAACTGCTCCAACGCTTGCCTCCTCCGACCTCGGAGAGGCCCCCGATAACGCAGGACCAGACAGAGGCCTATGACGAAGGCAACGAGGAACAACCAGGGGAATGCCATCCCCGGCGAAAGCGAGCACCGACTCGCCGGACGCCGTCCCCGTCAGCAAATAGCCCTCTGCCCCCCGCAACTAGGAGATACCAACGAGACAGCGGGAGGCAGGCTACAAACAGCCGCGCTCCCCCTGTCCAAACTACCCGCCTCCAGGAACCGCCCCTGGCTCGGGCGGAAGAAGTGGCAACCTCAGCACAACCGCCCGGCGTGGACCCGATAGCTGACCTACAAAGACAGATCCGGGAGGTAAAACTAGAAATGAAAAAACCCTACGCCCACGGCATCCTCGATGAGTGGGAAAGGGAGACGGCATCCCCATTCACCTCGGAGGTCTTAAAAACCCCAGCAGAAGCAGGCATAGACCTCTCCCGCTTCGGTCTGTACGATGGAAGCACGGACCCCCTCGAGTTCCTCCAAACCTTCAAAAGGGTAATGACGCTCCGAGGTGCGTCGGACGGATTCATGTGCAGAGCCTTCGCGTCCCTACTAAGAAAAACCGCCAACGACTGGTACATGAGATTGGAGCCCGACTACATCGCATCCTTCCACGAATTCGGGAGGAAGTTCAGCGCAAGGTTCGCCAACAACCGCCTCCGCCATGATCCAGCGGATGCCCTCTTAGCCCTCCGGCAAGGAAGAAATGAGACCCTGAGAGACTTCATGTTGAAATTCAACGCGGAATTAGCCCAACTTTCTAACATGGACGTCCAAATAGCGGTCGCCACACTAAAGCATGCCACCACCGATCCGAATCTCAAGTTGCACCTCACCCTCAAGCCACCACGGGACCTACAGGAACTTGAATCCAAGGCTGATAAGTTCATACGAGCGGAAGAAGCCTGCGCTCGAGAACAGAATCAGCCCGGCCCCGATGAAAGGAAAAACGACGGCCGAAGGGCCATAAGGCCACGTGCCGACGAGAGGCAGGCGGGCAAAAACCCCGTCCCCATCTTCGAGAGACTGGGAACCGCCCCGCTAAAGTTCCCCCTCTCCCACGTTCTACTGGCCATCAGGGATCAGGGTCTCCTGACCCCCCCAAGAGAATGGCCACAGACCCAAAGAAGAGGTCCGCTCGAAAATTCTGCGAATTCCACGGGGACCACGGCCACGAAACTGACCATTGCTTCCACCTCCGCCTCCAACTGGAAAAGTTGGCCGAAGAAGGGCACCTAAATCAATATCTCAGGAGTCCTGACAAAAGCTCGCACGAGGTCTAGCATCCCTCCGACGAGCCCAGAGGTAGGCGTCGGTCACCCAATGGACGCCGGTCCAACAACCGTCGCCGATCCAGCAGCCGCCATCGATCCCCTAGCAGGCATCGCTCAAGAAGCAGATGCCGATCCTGAAGCAGACGCGACGCGCACCGCCACCAGCTCCCCCGGAAAGAGGAGCCCCCCGAGCAACCGCATGCCCGCGAACAGCCGCCCACCATCATCGGGAAAATCAATATCATCATGGGCAGGCCAGCAGCGGGAGGGTCGACAACCGCCGGCCGACGGGCATACGCGGAACGAATATTCTCCATGGATATGCCTTCCAAAAAGGCCCGAACGGATCCACCCCTACAAGACCACATCATCACTTTTTCCAACGAAGACCTCGACGGGCTACAAGTCCCGCACGACGACGCACTGGTCATCAGACTGGTCGTCGCCAACTTCGATATAGGAAAAATCCTGGTGGACACAGGAAGCTCCGTCAACGTGCTACACCTCGAGACTTTCGAAGAAATGAAACTGGGCAAAGAAAGGCTGGGACCCGTGGAATACTCTATCTACGGGTTCTCCGGTGCGTCCGTACGGGTCGACGGCAAGATCGACTTACCCGTAACCTTCGGGACGTACCCCCTCCAAAAAACCATCCTGATGTAGACACCCCATTTTGATCGGACCACTTTCCCCAAAATCGAATAAATTCTCGAAATCGAATAAAATCTCAATCCCGAAGTTGAGTCGAGGTCCCGAGCCGAATCCTGAAATTCCTTAGGAGGTGGGCCCTAAGTGTAGAGAAAACTCAAAATGGTACCCACCCACTGCAGTGCAAAATTCCTAAGAGGCTGCTAATATCCCTAGGAGTGCATTTATCAAAGCGTGCATGTGTTAAATCACTTTCCCATGTTAAGCAGGAGGGGAGTGAATTAGCCAGCTTGGGGTTGCTTGGAGAAGAGAGAGGGAATAATATACCATTCCCTTTAAGAGAAGAAATGCCAAATAGGGTATAGTGGCAAGAGGGTAAAATTGCCTTCTCCTTAGGGTATTTAGTAAAATGGACATTACTTTCTTTGCAAGCAATGGACATAGGCCATTGGATCAAAAGGGGTGAGATGTAGGGCTAGATTAGATTAGAACATTCCAGGCTTCTAGGGTTTCTAGGGTAGTATTAAAGCAAAGGAAAGAAATCTATGGCTGAAAAAAAGGAGTGGGATGGATGAAGGGACAAGATGATTGCAAAAGAAAAACCCTAAGTCTATAACTCTCCAAGAGAGTTCGTGAAACAGGGGAGGCTGGATTTTTGGTTTTGGGAAAGGGTGGAGCTCCATTTGCAGAAAAAAATAAATAGCAGAGGAGTAAAGGAGAAAAAAAGAGAGAGAGAGAGCTGGGCAGCCAAAACCCTCTTCCTTGCCTCGGACCACCACCATCTTCAACCTTCTCCACCTACTCCAACAACCACTACCCTTCTCCGAACCAGCGTCATCCCCCACCACCCTCCTCAAATCCACCACCTCCATCGAACACCACCACTGGCCATCTTCTCCGGCCTCACTCCAACCTCCTCCACCCATACCACGGCCACCGACTACCTCCACCATACCCATCTCCGGCACAAACCCATCTCCAATCATCTCTAGCCACCACCATCAGCCACCATACCCCCACTCACCATCATAATCGCCATCTTCTCTACCGCCACCTCCATTACCGAACCAACCTCCACCGAACCAACCACCACCACCACCACCCTTCTTCAACCTTCAACCACCAACCCATAGCCACCATCATCCTACCTCATCTTCTCAAACCCATCTTCTCCGGCCGTCCTTGCCGGAATCCGGCTTCAAACCCTTTACAAACCCATCTCCGATCAACCCCTTCTTCTCCCCCACTCCATATCAGCCATAGAAATCCACATCAAAACCCACTTCAAACTCACCTAGATCTAAACCCCAGTTCTACCCAACCTAAATCCCATCTATTTCATCCAAACCCATTTCAAGACACCATTAAATCCGGCCACTTGGTCTTCTCCGACCGTTCCCTCTGGAATCTGACCCCCCACCGATAGGCTATGACGATCGTGAGACTTATCCGATCTTTAACGGATTAGGATCGCTGAGCTTGATTCATTAGGATCGCTCCTTGAGCCTATCGTACGCTCCATTTTCTTTTCCCTGACATTCTCGGTCCTCATGTACCGTTGATTTTCCGATTCATTTCTTTCCCTGTATCTTTTAGCTCATTGTGTGTTTATCTTTGACTTCTTATGTGCTATTGTTAGCTTGCTTACTTTCCTAGCAGGAGATTGATTATTATTTTCTCAGCATTATCTCTTACATAGGCTCTCATGCTAGTGTGTTTATTCTATTGCTTTGGTAGTTTACTGCTGTGCTTATTTGTCCTCTTACCTACTTAGTTGTAACATTTATTCATCTTATCTTGATTATCTGCTTAGCTGTAGCTATGCGTGTGGATGTTACTGCTTTCCTAGATGTGATGTGTTAGGATTAGATGCGGTGAGTTAGGATTTGGATGTTTATTTTCTTTTGCCCATCCCTGGGTCATGCATGCTTAGATAGACGTTTTCTCGGGGATACTCGTTCCCATCTCACATGATTTTAGCCCAAAACTCTTCAAAATTAATTAAAAATGGCATAAGAGACCAGGTGCTTGCACTTGGGAGAATTGGGGGCGCTTAATACCTTCCCCATTCGTCATCAGGCACGGACTTTTGTATCTCTGGTTATCCGTTGCAACAGAGTATTTCATGGGATCCAGGGCCTACTTCCCTGGATGGCGATTCTTCTTTGTTATAGGTACATCTTGGTTCAGGGCTAGTCCTTGAATCGAGATGTATCTCATTTACATCGCCACCCATGCTGTGAGTGGCACCATTTCGAGAGTTCCTTGGTAGAGCTCTCCTTCACATTGTGGAGATCTTAGAGGATCGGCGTGGGATCTCGTGTCCCTCGCCCATTCGTCCTTGGGATCGGGGTCCACAGGCTGGCGATTCTGCTGGGGAATTCTTGGAACATTGCCTAACTCTGTAAAATGCCATTTTTACTAATTTTGGTAGAAAATTGGACTAAAATCATTTTAAATGGGAACCTTTTCCGTTAGAATGCCAGGGGCACCAAATATATACAAAATAAAACAAGGTCTCACACATTCACTTTCATCCCTTGCATATATTATCTGTTTTGTGGTTACTTTTCTGCTGTGGATATACTATCAGGTTACTCTCGGAGAGATACTATAAGTAGAAGCCGTGAGGGCTATACCCGCCTTCTAGTGCCACCGCACCAGTAGTATCTCAACACCTGGACACCTTGTGTGTAAAACGGACATAGTTCGTATGCTGGGCAATAGTCACAGCATACAAGCAACTATGCACCCGGCCAGGTGGACCTCGCGACATTACTCTCTCTATATATTGCATGGTCCTTTTGTTTGCATTTATGGATGAACATATGTGTTGCTTACACATGTGGAGCCTAGAGTTAGGGACCTTATCCCATTTTTTAGGCTAGGGTAACTCACTTTATGTGGCTACAGACGCAGTCCTAGTACACTCACTTGTCTGTCATGAGTCGAGACTTCCTTGACTCCGCTAAATTAGACTAGGATTGGTGCCCCTGGTTAGGATGTATATATATATATATATATATATGTATATATATATATATATTTATTTACTAGATTAGGGTCTGCTTAGTTATATTTTCTTTCATAATCTAATCCATTCTCCCTATCCATTCGTCTTTTGGATTATGATCAGATCATTGGTTTCACATCATTATCTTTATAGCCATGATCTATCTTCCCTGAGCTTGATCCTTTGATCGATCTTGATCAGATCGCTCTGCATGCCAATTATGAGTCTGCTTTGCCATTATCACTACCAGAGTGTGTTCTTGCTGAGAGCCCTGTTTCATCTTGACCTTGTCGGCATATTCTTTATGCTTGGTTGCCGAGACTCTCCTTGTACAGTCGTTATGCTGCCGGATTTTCTCCAAAAACCTTAAGCGTAACCATTATCCTTTAGGGTTATTGATAAACCATGTGCTTACAGTACCATATCTCCTAGTACAGCTGTCATGCTGCCGGATTTTCTCTAAATGTCCTGAGTGTGGTCATCATCTTTTTAGGCTTGTTGCTAAACCATGTACTTACCTTACCACATCTCTTTGTACAGTCGTTATGCTGCCGGATTTTACCCAGAATATATTGAGTGTGACTTCCTTAGGGTTATTGATGAACCATGAGCTTACCTTACCATGATCCTTCTATGGGGCCGTCATGCTGCCGGATTTTACTTAAAACCTTCTGAGTATGGCCTTATGCTTTACTGTTAGTGATAAACCATGAGTTTACCATGCCATGATCCTTTTGTAAGGCCGTTATGCTGTCGGATTTTTATCTGAACCACCATGAGTGTGATGGTTATCCGTTTAGGTTTGATGGGCCGTTATGACCCTTCTTACAATTGTTGTACTGCTGGCTCTTACCCAGAGGAGAGATGTGTTTGTATTATCCCTTGTTTCAATTTGTGCATAACATTCTTTCTGATTATCTTAATTTAAATTAGTGTTCTTACTTCCATTTCAGGAGTCTGAGTTAACCAATAGCTATTGCTTCGAAAAAAGTTACCATTTCACAGCCTACTTGGTCCCGGCAATCTTCTACGTCGAGGCTAAGTCGTAGATCTTCTTCACCTCTCCCACCAGCTTTATTTCCACTTATCTCCCCTAGTCTTAACCAAATGGCCGAGTCAAATGAGATGCTGGCTGAAATGAGAGACATGATGAGGAACCTTACAAGAGAGGTATCTTCCCTAAAGGAAGAGGTTACTCAGTTGAAGAGCGAGAAAGCCGCTACCTCGAAAGCACCTGTCGTCCAAAATCCTACTAATGTGATTCCAGGCTTTAATCGGTCTGTCATTTCCCCTGAAGATGATTTCTATGACGAGCAATATGTAGAGGAGAGTTGTCTTCCGCAATCAGCTAAGCCAGGCAAAGAGAAGGAATTGGTTGATAGAGTTGAAAAGTTGACCCAACAAGTTGAAAGCATGCAAGTTAAGGGCCCAAAGAAGGTCAATATGTCTGATTTTTCCCTTTTCCCTGGTGTCACCCTTCCTCCAAAATTCAGAATGCCAGACTTTGATAAATATGATGGGACGGGGTGCCCGTGGAGTCATCTGAGGTTGTTCATTTCAAATTTAGAAGGGTATGGGCTGTCTCCAGAGCAGATCGCTAAAGTGTTTCCGATGTCTCTAACAGGAGTAGCTAAGAAGTGGTTCCTTCATCTGAAACCCGAAGAACTCGGAACTTTAGACGAAATCGCTAACAAGTTCGTTGAGCAATTTTCGATGGAAGAAGGGATAGAGGTTACAAAGAGGGATCTGAAAACGATCAAGCAAGGACCCTAGGAAACATTTACGTCTTTTGTAAGAAGATGGAGGAGAAAAGCGGCCCAGATGACTAGCCGCCCTTCTGAAGAAGATCAGATCAAAATTGTGGTCAAGAATTTGTCTCCGCAGTACTACCACTTCATGGCGACACAGTATTACTCTGATTTCAATCACTTGATCAAGACAGGAACCATAACTGAAGATGCGTTGTTGAAGGGTTCTCTGGCGAAGTCATCTTTTGATCCAAGGAATGGAAAGAAACCAATGGTAGCTTCAAAGCCTGAAGTTAACAATGTGGTTGCTGCGCGCCCTATGAGAAGAGTTGTAGCAAAGACAGAGCAGCCAGCGAGGAAAGCGCCGAGACACTTTGATCCGCTACCTTACCCTTTATCTGTCGCTCTCAAGAAGTTACTAAGAGACAAAAAGATCACTCTCTTAGAACCGAGACCTCCACCGCCTATTCTCCCCAGATATTGGCGTGAAGATCAGCATTGTGCATATCATCAAGGAACAGGGCACCTAACAGATAACTGCATGGCCTTGAGGCATAAAATTCAGGATATGATAGAAGCAAAAAAAATCGCTGTATTTATGCCAAACACTACCCGGAATCAATTACCAGCTCATGCTGCGCGCCCTCCACCTACAGTTGGGGCAGTTTTTACTGAAGAGCCTATTCTTGACCCTGCTTCCTTGATTTGTGCTATCGCTTCCGATTCACCGACTGTCTTGGCATTTGGCGAGGAAATTGAAGAAGTAGAGGAAGAGAAGCCTTATGTGCTTGGTGGAGATGAAGATGATTATGCTGAGTCTTCTACTGGTCCCTACATCCTTCAATGTGATGAAGAGGAAGTTCAAGATGTGGTTCCGTATGTTCTGAGCTTTGATGACGATGACTTTGATTTCTTGAACGATCAATGTGACGAAGTCCGCCATGTTACTCGTGGTGGGCGGATCTTCAAACCTGTTGAGTTGAGAGCCGAGAACCCAGCTGAAGTCGTAAGGGCCGCAGAAGCGCAGAAGCAGAACAAGCCGAGTTGCGAAGAAGAGGATGAGAGTCTTTTACGGCAACTCAAAAAGACCCAGGCTAATATTTCAATTTGGGGTTTGCTTATGGCTTCCCCAAAGCACCGTCAAGTTGTACTAAGAGAGTTGAATGCTGCACAGGTATCTGTGGATATTACATCTGATGAGCTGGTTGGTTTAGTAGCAATGGCTAGGGTGTCCAAGACTCTTTCTTTCACTGATGAAGATCTGACATTTGAGGGTCACAATCATACGCGTCCACTGAAGATCATTGTTGTCTGTAACGGGAAGAAGGTCCCAGATGTATTAGTTGACAACGGGTCTGCACTGAACGTATGTCCGTTAGCCACTGCTACTGTCTTGGGATTTGGGCCGAATAACTTCATCCCTTCTGAACAAGGAATTTTGGCGTATGACGGTACCAGACGCGATGTTATTGGAACGCTAGCAACCGAAATTCTGATAGGAGGAGAAATCTTTGAAGTAGAGTTCCAAGTGCTTGATATCAAATCGTCATTCCTTCTCTTGCTTGGCCGACCTTGGCTCCATAAGGTTGGAGTTATCCCTTCTTCACTGCACCAGAAACTGAAGTTCATCAGAAACAACAGGGTGATAACAGTCAAGGGTGATCCTGATTTGGAGGTAGGCCAAATTTCACAAGAGGGTACCTCAGAAAAGAAAGGTGACGTTAGTCTGACCGGGTTCTCTGTAGAAGTCACAACTATATCATTTGAAAAAGCAAAGAATGAAGAGATTTTGTTCCTCACCAGCACTAATCCCCGGGTTGTAAAGATGATGCGTAAACAGGGGTACCTTCCCGGTGCAGGTCTGGGTCGCAATCATCAGGGGATAGTTGAATGGCCTGTAATGAGAAAGAATGAAGGGTTGTTCGGACTCGGGGGTGAATTGAATTTTAACACTAAATTATCCCTTTTGACAATTACTTGTGAACCTAGTTAGAATTTTTCTTCTTTAAATTAGGTTTTTGGTTAGTGCAAGTAAGATTGAAAACAAAAGATATACTAAACCAAAAACAAGAATGAAAGTACAAAAATGAGAGATGACACACCAATATATAGTGGTTCGGGCAAAGCCCTACTCCACTCTTCTTAAGATTGTCCTTAAGGATTTCCACTATTGGAGACCTCCACGATGCCCGGCTCCGATGCGATTACACTTCCAAGGGATATTAAATAAGGATGCCCTTACACCTTTACAAAAGACTCTCCTTCTCCGCCAAGTTCTAAGCGGTGCTCCATAGGGTATTAAGGTAGGATGCCCTAGCCACCTTTGCAAGAAATGAAGATTGAATAGCTTGGCTTCTTCTTGAAAGCTTGATGCTCTTTTTAGACCCTCGATTGCTCTTCAATGATGGTAGTTGCAAGTGAAAGCTCTAAATATCCCAACTCAAGAAATTTGCAAGTGCAAGGCAAGTTTGGGAAGAAAACAAAATCTTTAGCACAAATGGATTGCAAGTTTTCTTTAATGCTCACGGAGGTTTTCAAATCATCAAGAGAGAGGAGATGAATCCTCTACATGTTGTATATATAGCCTCTCCAAAGAATATGACCGTTTGGGGGTGGGAATATCAAAAACCACAAAATAATTCAAATCCCAACGGCTATTTTTTTGAGCTGTCGCGAGGTTCTCGGAGTTCCGAGAGAACGGCCAGAAGAAATAAAATTTCTACTGGACCATTTCTCGGAGTTCCGAGAAAATGTCCAGAAGCTACTGGACCTTTTCTCGGAGTTCCGAGGGAACTCTCGGAGTTCCGAGCTCGGAGCTCCGAGAAAAATCTCGGAGTTCCGAGAAGCCTAAAAAACAAGCAAATTTGAGATTTTATTGCTTGTTTGATTTTTGGCTTTTGGAACTCAACTCCTATGATAATTATGGAATGTTTATGAGGGTCCCAACATGTTGGTCCACCACATAATCATTCACTAAACCTTTAAAGTTCTTTAAGTGTTCTTTGAAAAACATTTTGAAAATACTTTGCCTTGACTTGAAAATCTAAAGAGAGGAGATGTACAATGATACCTATGCAACCTTCAATTTCTCTTTAGCTTTGGTCTTCAAGTTGATCTTCCATCTTTGTATGCTTGCTTGAGAGATGATGTGCTCCTTTGACTCTTGTTGGGTACGTCTTCAAGCATGACCATGTAGTGTGTTGGTTTCATCAATGATCAATCCTATCTTAAACACAACACTTCAAAGAAAATTGATTAGTATTCAATAACACAATCAATTATGTTTAGAATCATCAAAACACGATAGGAGAGTAGACCCTTGGGCTTACAATCTCCCCCTTTTTGATGATGACAAACAAAATTGATTATGAGGTGTGTGTGGAGTGACATAGTAGGCAAGTGAATGCTAGAACTCCCCCTCAACATATGCACACAAAAAAAATGATAGCAATTAAAAGCATATGGTGCATATAGTCAATTGAATAGATAATCAATTTCAAACTTCTCCCCCTTTTGTCATCGACAAAAAGGGTGTACTAAAAAGTAAAGCAATTTAGGAGTAGATGAAGATTGAGTTAGATAATCCCCCTAAATCAATGCTTATGGTATAAAAATATATAAAAATATATATAACCAAGTAATGCACATATACCTGTTCATGATCGAGATGTTGACATATGTCAAAATGTTAGGTATTTTAATTAAAGTGAAAGTACTTCTCCAACTTAGAAAACTAAGAAGGCTAAGAGTACCAATTGAGTGATTTTTAAGATTAATATTTGACATCTCATTCATGCAGATATTACCAAACAAAGATGATATATATAAATACTATATAGATAAGCTGGTGAAAGGCACAAAGTATTTATTTGGCAATTTCTTTGACTTGATCCGCACTCCAAATGTTTAAGGCACTTCGGATATAACAAATTCTATCATCACTAAGGGGTTTTGTAAAGATATCCGCTAATTGATCTTCAGTGTTGATATACTTTAAGCAAATATCCCCTTTTTGTAGTGATCTCTAATGAAGTGGTGCCTAATCTCAATGTGTTTTGTTCTTGAGTGGTGTATGGGGTTCTTTGTTAAGCTTATAGCACTAGTGTTGTCACATTGGATGAGAATATTTTCCATTTTAATACAATAGTCCTTCAATGTGCTTTTCATCCATAGGACTTGAGCACAACAAGCTCCAGCTGCCACATATTCTGCTTCTGTTGTGGACAGAGCTACTGAATTTTGCTTCTTGCTAAACCATGAAACAAGTGATTTACCTAAGAATTGGGAAGTCCCACTAGTGCTTTTCCTATCTACTCTACATCCGGCGAAGTCTGCATCTGAATATCCGATGAGAGTAAAGGAAGATGATCTTTCATACTATAGTCCTAGACTTTGTGTTCCTCTTAAATACTTGAAGATCTTCTTGACTGCTGATAGGTGAGACTCTTTTGGATCCGATTGAAATCGAGCACAGAGACAGACAGTAAACATAATGTCTGGTCTACTGGCTGTCAAATAGAGTAAACTACCTATCATACCCCTATACATCTTCTGGTCCACAGATTTGCCAAATTCATCCTTTTCTAGCTTAGCAGTAGTACTCATGGGAATTCTTGATGTCTTACTGCTATCCATGCCATACTTCTTTAATAACTCCTTTGTATATTTTTCTTGATTTAAAAATATTCCATTTTTGTATTGTTTAATTTGGAGTCCTAAGAAATAGGTTAACTCACCCATCATGCTCATTTCAAATTTATTTTTCATTAAAGTTGCAAATTCATCACACAATTTTTGATTAGTTGAGCCACATATGGTATCATCTACATATATCTGGACAAGGAGGATATCTTGATTTTCTCTTTTGATAAATAATGTTTTATCCACCTTTCCCATCTCAAATCATTTTTCAACTAAGAAAGTGCAAAGCCTCTCATACCAAGCTCTAGGAGCTTGCTTTAACCCATACAAAGCTTTATCAAGCCTGAAGACATGATTTGGATGCTTGAAGTCTTCAAAACCTGGAGGTTGCTCAACATACACTTCCTCTTGGATATAGCCATTTAGGAAGGCACTTTTGACATCCATTTGATATAATTTAAATCATTTATGAGATGCATATGCCAAGAGTATCCTAATGGCTTCCATACGGGCAACAGGAGCGAATGTCTCATCATAGTCTATTCCCTCCTCCTGATTGTACCCTTGGGCTACAAGCCTAGCTTTGTTTCTAGTGATAATTTCATTTTCATCCAACTTGTTTCTATACACCCATCTCGTGCCAATGACTGGATGATCACTAGGTCTAGGCACTAGCCTCCACACCTTGTTCCTTTCGAATTGACTCAACTCTTCTTGCATAGCCATCAACCAATATTCATCCTTTTCGGCTTCCTTGATGGTTTTAGGTTCTAATTCGGATTGGAATGCCAAATTGTTACTCACACTACGATAGTATGATCTAGTTCTTACCGGCGATGTGGCATCACCTAAGATTGGGATTCAGGATGATCTACCAATGTTCTCCTATCCTTAGGCAATGAGTCATCATCTACATTTTCTGCTTCCTCACTAGGTAATGTATGACTTGTAGTTGCATGAGGAGGAGCACTTAACTTAGGTAAGAGATTTTCATTAGGTTCATCCTCATCATGTGGCATTTCTTGAGGTGTTGGCTCTCTCTCATCAAATGTCACATGCATGGATTATTCGACAACTAGGGTTCTTCTATTAAATACTCTATATGCCTTGCTATGTGAAGAGTACCCTAAGAATATTCCATCGTTCGACTTCTTATCAAATTTGTGTAAATTATCTTTAATGTTTAAAATGAAGCATTTACATCCAAACACTCTAAAATAGCTTATATTTGGTTTCAAGTTTTTCCAAAGCTCATAAGGTGTTTTCTTAGAAATTGGCCTTAAATATACCCTGTTTATGATATAGTAAGCGGTGCTAACCGCCTCCGCCCAAAAATATCCAGGGAGATCATTTTCATGCAACATAGTTCTAGCCATTTCTTGGAGAGTTCGATTCTTTCTTTCTACAACTCCATTTTGTTGAGGTGTTCTAGGTACGGAAAAATTATGTTTTATGCCATGTTCATTACAGTAAGTGTCAAAATGTACATTTTCAAATTCCGTTCCATGATCACTTCTAATGTAAGAGATAGCAACACCTTTTTCATTTTGTATTTGATTGCACAATATAAGGAAGTTTTCATAAGTTTCATCTTTGTGTGCTTAAAATATGACCCATGTAAATCGTGAGTAGTCATCCACAACTATAAACACGTACCTCTTTCCACCTAGGCTACTTGTCTTCATTGGTCCAAAAAGATCCATATGAAGTGGCTCTAAGGGGTAGGAAGTTGAAATCATATTTTTAGGTGCAAATGAGCTCTTCAATTGTTTTCCTAATTGACAAGTTCTACAAATTTGATCTTTGGTGTATTTGAACTTAGGCAATCCTCTAACAATTTCTTTTGAGGAGAGGGCCGAAATGAGTTCCATTCCGGCATGACCCAACCTCCTATGCCATAGCCAAGAATCCTCACTAATGGCATTAAGACAAGTCACATTTTGGAGTCTAAGATCATCTAGTCCAATTGTGTAAATGTTATTGTCTCTAGAACCTATGAATTTTACTTTTCCATCTATCTTATTTTTAACAATGCATTTGTCGGGATTAAAGACTACTTCAAACCCATTATCACATAATTGACTAATGCTAATAAGATTATGGGACAAGCCATCAACAAATAGTACATCATGTATGGGAGAGGTAGAGTTACCTATGGTGCCTTCACCTTTGACTTTTCCTTTCTTATCATCTCCAAAGGTAACGTCTCCACCATCCTTGAGTGATAGGGATGCGAATTGAGTAAGGTCTCCTGTCATGTGTCTAGAGCATCCACTATCAAGGTACCATGTGTTCTTCTTGTTATGGCTTTTAAGGCATACCTACACATGAATAGGGAAGTGAGATCCCTTAGGTACCCAAATCTTTCTAATCTTGCTATGTTCATTTATTTTCACTTTAGAGTTCAATTTGATTTTATCTTGTTTAGCATGCAAGCAAGAAACCTTGTAATGACCTTCTAGACCACAATAAAAACAAATCTTGGTACTACTAGAAGAGGCCTTTTCAAGTTTGTTTTTATAGTTAGATATTGTAGTATTCCATTTATGTCCAAGTCCACTTTTGTCACTTGACATTCTTTGTATATTAACAAGCTTATCAAATTTCAATGAACTATTTTCAAATTTTTCAAAAAGTTTCTTTAGTTCATCATATTCAAAAGACAGTTTACCATTTTCATGCTTTAGCTTGTTGTTTTCATTAGAAAGTTCTTCTCGGTTTTCATTTAAGATTTTGATAGAAGCATTTAACTCATGAATTTCTACTTTGTATTTTTCATTTTTATCATCTAAAAATTCACGATCTTTCTTTAACCAACCAAATTCTTTTGTCATGTTAGCAAGAGAATTTTCAAGTGATGCAATTTTATCAAATTGAATTTTAAGTTCATCATTTGCATTTTGTAAGGAATCTAGAACTTCTTTTAAGACAATGACATCATTTAAAGTGTTTACCTCGTTATTGTCGTTTGTTGAGGCCATGAAGCACACGTTCCTTGCTATCAAGCAATCTTCGCCATCATTTTGTTCGCCTTCGCTTTCAAATTTCCTCATCCCAAGTGGCGGTCATTCCTTTCTTGCCTTCTCTTCTCTTGAAGTGGTTGGTTGAAGAAGGCTCATTGTTGAGTGGACAATCCGGGCGAATGTGTCCAAGCTTCTTGCAACCGTAGCATCGGGGTTGAGAAGATCCATCACCAAGTTCTTCTTTCTTCTTGAATGGAGGATTGGTCCTTCTATTTCTCATGCCTCCCATATTCCTTTGCAAGAATTTGATCCTTCTTGTTAGGAGGGCAACTTCATCTTCCATGTCTTCCTTTGCATCTTCATTTTTACCTACATTACAAGCAAAAGCAATTCCTTTTCCTTTTTCAATTTTAGTTTCAATTTCGAGTGCTTTTGTTTTGAAAATCATCTCATGGGTGATCAAGGACCCTATTAGTTCATCTAGGTTTAATGTATTCATGTCCTTGGCTTCCGTGATTGTGGATGTTTTGGATTCCCATGACAAAGGTAGGGACCTAAGGATTTTGGTCACTAAATCTCTATTAGAAAATTATTTTCCAAGACCCCTTAGTCCATTTACAAGATTGGTGAATCTAGTGTACATGTCGGCAATTGTTTCATCGGGTGTCATTTGAAAGAGTTCATATTGCCAAAAAAGATGATTCATTTTAGATTCTTTGACTTGATTGGTTCCTTCATGGGTGACCTCTAAGGTATCCCAAATTTCCTTGGCCGAATTCAAATTTGATACTCTATTGAATTCTCCGGGAGATAGAGCACAAATAAGGGAATTCATAGCTTTGGCATTATAATTTGAAGCTTGTTGTTCGGCTTCGGTCCAATCATTTAGATTTCTTGTGGGTAATGTGTATTCATTATTAATTGCTCTCCACATTTGATAATCTTGGGTTAAAAAGATTTTCATTTTAGTTTTCCAAAAACCATAGTTTGTTCTATCAAAATAGGGTGGCCTAGTGTTTGAGTAACCTTCATGGTGTTGAGGATGGTTTGCCATTTTTGAATCTTTACTCTAGACCGGTTAGGGTTTTTAAAAAATTAGAGACGAGGCTCTGATACCAATTCAAATTAACAAGAGGGGGGGGGTGAATTGAATTTTAACACTAAATTATTCCTTTTGACAATTACTTGTGAACCTAGTTAGAATTTTTCTTCTTTAAATTAGGTTTTTGGTTACTGCAAGTAAGATTGAAAACAAAAGATATACTAAACCAAAAACAAGAATGAAAGTACAAAAATGAGAGATGACACACCGATATATAGTGGTTCGGGCAAAGCCCTACTCCACTCTTCTTAAGATCGTCCTTAAGGATTTCCACTATTGGAGACCTCCACGATGCCCGGCTTCGAGGCGATTACACTTCCAAGGGATATTAAATAAGGATGCCCTTACACCTTTACAAAAGACTCTCCTTCTCCGCCGAGTTCTAAGCGGTGCTCCCTAGGGTATTAAGGTAGGATGCCCTAGCCACCTTTGCAAGAAATGAAGATTGAATAGCTTGGCTTCTTCTTGAAAGCTTGATGCTCTTTGTAGACCCTTGATTGCTCTTCAATGATGGTAGTTGCAAGTGAAAGCTCTAAATATCCCAACTCAAGAAATTTGCAAGTGCAAGGCAAGTTTGGGAAGAAAACAAAATCTTTAGCACAAATGAATTGCAAGTTTTCTTTAATGCTCAAGGAGGTTTTCAAATCATCAAGAGAGAGGAGATGAATCCTCTACATGTTGTATATATAGCCTCTCCAAAGAATATGACCATTTGGGGGTGGGAATATCAAAAACCACAAAATAATTCAAATCCCAACGGCTATTTTTTTGAGCTGTCGCGAGGTTCTCGGAGCTCCGAGAACCATTCTCGGAGTTCCGAGAAAACGGCCAGAAGAAATAAAATTTCTTCTGGACCATTTCTCGGAGTTCCGAGAAAATGTCCAGAAGCTACTGGACCTTTTCTCGGAGTTCCGAGCTCGGAGCTCCGAGAAAAATCTCGGAGTTCCGAGAAGCCTAAAAAACAAGCAAATTTGAGATTTTATTGCTTGTTTGATTTTTGGCTTTTGGAACTCAACTCCTATGATAATTATGGAATGTTTATGAGGGTCCCAACATGTTGGTCCACCACATAATCATTCACTAAACCTTTAAAGTTCTTTAAGTGTTCTTTGAAAAATATTTTGAAAATACTTTGCCTTGACTTGAAAATCTAAAGAGAGATGTACAATGATACCTATGCAACCTTCAATTTCTCTTTAGCTTTGGTCTTCAAGTTGATCTTCCATCTTTGTATGCTTGTTGAGAGATGATGTGAGCTCCACTTAGCTCCTTTGACTCTTGTTGGGTACGTCTTCAAGCATGACCATGTAGTGTGTTGGTTTCATCAATGATCAATCCTATCTTAAACACAACACTTCAAAGAAAATTGATTAGTATTCAATAACACAATCAATTATGTTTAGAATCATCAAAACAAGAGAGGAGAGTAGACCCTTGGGCTTACACCCGGGTTGTAAAGATGATGCGTAAACAGGGGTACCTTCCCGGTGTAGGTCTGGGTCGCAATCATCAGGGGATAGTCGAATGGCCTGTAATGAGAAAGAATGAAGGGTTGTTCGGACTCGGATATGAACCTTCTCGTGATGAGATTAGAGAAATGAGAAATTACATGCAGAAATGGTCCGAGCTCCATCACCGGGGTCTAGAGCTGCCGATGAAATCATTTAGTCTAATCAGAAATGGTAAGTACCGCAGAGAGGGAGATGACTTTGCATTCTGTGGGTTCGCAGAGCCGTGGGTTGATGAGTTAACAGGGTAAGAGCTGCCGGGGTTTGAGATATTTTTCGATATGGAGCTGCCAGATGAGTACCCGAGTTTGCAAATTCATGAAATCGAACCGGAGGTTGATTGGGATGATATCCTTGAGCTGTGTCTTCTGAATTCCCTGTTCCAGGTTGAGTTACCGATTGTAGCCATGATCGGAGGAGATGCGCTGATCCTTGATCCTGAAAGCCTTATCACCCCAGCCGAGGGACCCCTCACGAACTGGAGTTCCCAGGTCATATCCCAAGTCGTCATCCAGTACAGTCATGTTTCTATCAAAGAGTCCGTTGTCTCTAGCTATATGTCCATTTCAGAGTCAAAAATAGAGTTTGCTATATCTGATGTTTCTCTTGATGCAGGTACAGTTGTGATCGAGCCGGTTGATGGAGGAGTTTCCCGATGACATTGTTCAGTCCGATGTAGAGTCCGTTGCATCTTCTGTTGAGTCTACCGAGTCTGTCAAGTCTGTTCATACGATAGTCCAGTCTGATGATGAGTCTGTAAAGGTTTATAAAGATTTCAATACTGAGCCCATTGAAGGCGCGTCAACAGATGTAACTTCGATTTCTTTGAATGAAATAAAAGACTCTTCTTTTTATTCGCCTGTCTCTACTTCAATTTCTGCTTCTTTATCTGATCAAATTGATAATAATAATAATAATCAAGACTCCCCCTCTAATGAGGATGCCGACGAAACTCCCCCTGAAATCAAACACATGATTAGGCAGGAGGAGCAGCGTCGAGCAAAACCATTCGAAGAGGAAATCGAGACCATCAATATTGGTGATGAAACCCTAATTCGGGAAATTCGAATTGGTAAAACATTAACTCCCGAAGAGCGTGCAGAATTAATTGCCCTATTAAAGGAATTCAAAGAAGTTTTTGCTTGGTCCTATGATGACATGCCGGGATTAAGTGAAAACATTGTTCAACATAGACTTCCCCTAATCCCGGGTGCCAGGCCGAAAAAGCAAAAGCTCCGAAAAATGAAACCAGAGTGGGACTTGTTAGTCAGAGATGAAGTTCAGAAACAATTGGATGTTGGCTTCATACAAGTTGTTGAATACCCTGAATGGCTAGCCAACATAGTACCGGTGCCCAAGAAGGACGGAAAAGTCAGAATGTGTGTGGATTTCAGAGATCTGAACAAAGCAAGTCCGAAAGATGATTTTCCTTTGCCACACATTGACATCTTGGTGGACAACACAGCGGGCCATGCTCTCCTTTCATTTATGGATGGATTCTCAGGATACAACCAGATCAAGATGGCTCCTGAAGACGTGATCAAGACGGCCTTCATCACTCAATGGGGGACATATTGTTACAGAGTTATGCCGTTTGGACTAAAAAATGCTGGAGCAACATATCAGAGAGCTGCTACCACTTTATTGCATGACATGATACACAAAGAGGTCGAAGTATATGTTGATGACATGATCGTTAAAGCGAAGACCAGGGAAGAGCATACAGGGGCATTGAGAAAGTTCTTCCAGCAAATCCAAAAGTTCAAGCTCCGTCTCAACCCGAATAAGTGTGTATTTGGGGTTACGTCAGGAAAATTGCTGGGATTCTTGGTCAGCCAGAGAGGGATTGAAGTAGATCCACAGAAAATCAAAGCTATCCAAGAAATGGCACCTCCAAAGACCGAAAAACAGATCCGTGGGTTCTTAGGCAAGGTCCAGTACTTGAGAAGGTTCATTGCACAGTTGACAACGACTTGTGAACCGATTTTCAAGCTCTTAAAGAAGAATGCTTCAAAGAAATGGAACGAAGAGTGTCAAGAAGCTTTCGAGAAAATCAAGCAGTGTTTGGCTTTACCACCAGTTTTCTCACCAATCATACCAGGACAACCGATGTTGCTGTACTTGTCTGTTACTGACACAGCGATGGGGTGTATGTTAGCGCAACAAGACCCGGAGTCAAAGCGAGAAAGAGCCATTTACTACGTCAGCAAGAAAATGTTGGAGTACGAGCAGAAATATACCATTCTTGAGAAGACTTGTCTAGCACTGGTTTGGGCTACTCAGAAGCTGAGGCATTATTTGTTATCGAATAGGGTTCTTCTACTCTCACGGATGGACCCATTGAAATATTTGTTCGAGAAGCCAGCTCTCACCGGAAGAACCGCCAGGTGGTTGTTGTTATTATCTGAGTTCGATATCACTTATGTCACTCAGAAGTCAATTAAGGGGCGCGTGATAGCTGAACAGTTAGCCGATTCACCAGCAGAAAATAATGAATTTTTGAAAGCAGAGTTTCCAGATGAAGAGATAATGACTGTGGAAGATGAAGTTCCAGACACAAAGTGGTTGATGTACTTTGATGGAGCAGTCAACAATCGAGGCCAAGGTGTAGGGGCGGTGTTGGTATCACCAAGAAAAGAGTATATCCCTATATCCATCAAACTTCAGTTCAAGTGCACAAACAATATGGCAGAATACGAGGCATGTATTGCAGGTTTGGAAGCAGCCATGGCCTTGCACATTCAGGACCTAGATGTATTCGGGGACTCAATTCTGATTATCTGTCAAACCAACGAAAACTGGAAAACAAGAGACGATAAGTTGATCCCGTATAATACGTACCTAGAGTCTTTGGTCAGAAAATTCAGAAATACCAAATTCACTCACCTATCTCGAACAAAGAATCATTTTGCGGATGCATTAGCTACTCTGGCTTCAATGCTCGATATTTCTGCAGTAATGGAGGTTCAACCATTAGAAGTACCGCTTCAATGGGCCCCGTCGCATGTTAACGCTATTGAAATAGCAGCGAGGTGTTCAGATGGCAAGCCTTGGTACACAGATATCAAAAACCTCATCTTAGGCAAAGGACATCCGCCGGAAGCTTCAGGAAAAGAGCGAAGGTCTCTTCAGAAATTGGCCTCTAACTTTGTCATCTGTGGTGAAGAGTTGTACAGAAGGTCGTTCGATGGAATCCAACTTTTGTGTATAGATGAGGATCAAGCCGCTAAGCTCGTAGAGCAGACGCACGAAGGAGTCTGTGGACCGCATATGAACGGAAAGATGCTGTCAAGGAAGATTCTCAGACTTGGATATTACTGGCCGACAATGGAAGCAGATTGCTACGCCTATGTGAAGAAATGTCACAAATGTCAGGTCTATGCCAATCTCATCCATGCGCCGCCTTCTCAGTTGCATTCTCTCACTTCACCGTGGCCGTTCTCGGTATGGGGAATGGACATTATTGGGAAGATAAGTCCGAAGTCTTCTAGTGGGCATGAGTATATCTTGGTTGCCATTGATTACTTCACAAAGTGGATAGAAGCTGCTTCGTATGCGTCATTGACCTCGGCTTCTGTTGCAAGGTTCATCAAAGCAAATATTATTTGCAGATTGTAGACACCCCATTTTGTTTTGTTTTAATCAACAAATAAATTAGTGTGTTAAATCCATGTGAGAACCCCCTCTATCATTGATTTATATGTTTTAGGTCATTAATATCTTGATCTGACTTTACGGATCATCAATCGGGACAAAATAAGCTAGGGTCACTTCATAGCCCGTACCCTGATTCCATTCCGAGACCCGATTTCCGTAAATCGTTAGATCAATGGCAGATCTTGACCTGGGTCTAACCATCCAAAACCACCTAACCTCTCCTCTCATCCTAACCATCCAAACCTCACCTAACCTCACCTAACCTCTCCTCTCATCCTAACCATCCAAACCTCACCTAACCTCACCTAACCTCACCTAACCTTACCTAACCCCACCTAACCTTACCTAACCTCATCCTCTCATCCTAACCATCCAAAACCACCTAACCTCACCTAACCTCCTATCCCATTCTCCTATAAATACCCTCTCATCCCACCATCCAAGAGAAGAAGAAAAAGAACCCCTCTCTTAGAAAATTGATCCCTCTCCCTCATCTCTTCAAGGGTTCGGCCATCCTTGCCGGATCGGGTGATTTTATACGTTGGGTGATATATATCAAAAGCAGTCATTATCAAGCAAGGAATCATCTTCAAGGAATTAACATCAAAGAAAAATCAAACACAAAGTGGGTTTCCAAAGAGGTAGGCATTTATTTCAATTCTATGTAGGGTCTGTTTTCATGCATATCTTTTACTTTAAAAGAAAAACCATGTTAGGAAGCATGTAGGGTCTGTTTTCCCCCTGGTTAGCCTCTGGTTAGACCCTGGTTGCACCCAGGTTCGCTGCTGGTTGCACCCAGGTTCGATGCTGGTTGCACCCTGGTTCCCTACTGATTCGCACCCTGGTTCCCTGCTGGTTGCACCCTGGTTCCCTACTGGTTCGCACCCTGGTTCCCTACTGGTTCGCACCCTGCTTCCCTGCTGGTTGCACCCTGGTTCCCTACTGGTTCGCACGCTGGTTCGATATTGGTTCGCACCCTGGTTCGATATTGGTTCGCACCCTGGTTCCCTGCTGGTTCGCACTCTGGTTAGACCCTGGTTGCACCCAGGTTCGCTGCTGGTTGCACCCAGGTTCCCTGCTGGTTGCACCCTGGTTTCCCTGCTGGTTCGCACCCTGGTTCCCTGCTGGTTCGCACCCTGGTGCACCCTGGTCCGCACCCTGGTTTGTACCCTGCTTCCTCCTAGTTAGACCATGGCTAGTCTCGGGTTTGCTTCTAACTTAGACCCGACTCACTTGACCCTAACCATTAACCCAATCCAACCAAGTCATATCCCAACACAATCCGAGTCGCATGTCTGAATCCATTTGGCCGAATCTCATAAGCCCGCCCACTTTGAATTCCGAAAATTCAAACCCTTGATGATTCCAATATGCTCAATTCTTTGATGCAAATTCCCAATTCCAAAATCCCATTGCTATATCAATGTTTTTGAATCTCAAGTCCAATGCTCAAATACAAACCCGATTCCTGATCCAAATACCAAACCTGTTTTCCAAAATCCAAGCAACCTCCCCAGCGGAACTACGTGTGGCTTGATCCCCATCGCGGGGTACGTAGGCAATTTGGCACTCCCAAGTTCAGTCGCACCTTTCTCTATCTTTCTCATTCCCTCACACTATTTCATCATCTCTTCCATCCCTTTTTTCACTAACCTCAAGAACTGAAATCGATTCACCTCGTGTCTCTCGGAACCGTTGGATTACGGTTTCCATCGTAAGGACCCTTAGAGCCCAATTTAGGAACACCGGTGTCGTGTCGTGTCCTAAGTTTTAGGGAGTCTTAGGTTTTAGGGAGTCCTAGAGTTAGGAGTCCAGCCTCATCACGGACGTTTGCTATGTATAGCAACCGTGCCATAGGTCTAGTTACACTAGTCACCCAATCTTTCCCTAGGACAAGCCTAGTAAACTAGGATGTAGGCAAACCTGCATTAGTCTAAGGGACCATTTGCATTTAGATGAGAATCATATAGCATCTTAGATGAAATCTTAAGATAATAAAATCCTCAACTTGAATTAAATAACTTCTCCTAAAACTGTTGAAACAGTCAATCCCGTCTAGGTCGGTGTCCTAGTTGAGTTAGGCATAAGTAGCTTAGCTTAGGTGCACCGAACTACGTCGACTCTGATCCCAGTGAGGCTTGGGTACGTAGGCAGCTTGGATGTCTGATGGCATACCACCCGCGAGTCGGCACCACAAACAAATTGTGGTGTTTTGTATATTAATTTTCTTGTAAATGCTTAATCAAATCACTTAGGATTTTCCATGAAATTAGAATTCTAGGAGAACTTTCACTTAGATTGAATCCAGACAAATTAATAAATCAAGATACACATCTAGGATTCACATTGAAATTAGATCATAGGATGCATGTCACTTAGTTCGCACATTAACATAGAGTTGAATGAGCCATTTAAAATAAATTTAAAAGAGTTAGCTTTTGGAATCGAAGACCGATTATCGGGCAGGAATGGTGCATGTGGCGGATAACTCCCCATACCTTCCATTCTCGTAACCAGGTAGCGAGTCTAGATTTCTGGTTAATTACGGGTCCTAGATCCCACATCTAGGTGGCGACTCTGTCAGTCTCTTTCGTGTGGAATTCGGATTGCCTTAGTGATCCCAAGTTCACAGGAAAGATTAATTCAAATCAACATTAAAAGGCACACGCCAATCGCGTGGGTACGAGAGACCAAGAGAGAGAGCGCGTGGCGGCTCGCGCCCCACCCCTCTCGCGGGATCGGGTACCACAGTCTGGCGACTCTGCTGGGGACCACCTAACTTCATTAAAATTTCAAAAGATAATTCATTTGAATTTAATTTAACTGGCTCATAAAAACTCTATACTTGTTAGATTAGTTTGTCTTGTTTTATTTTCTCATCACATTTTACTCGAACTTAACCTAACAAAACCTGAGGGCATCATAGATTGCGCAAACATATTGCACACACTTACATCACTTGCATCTAAACTCTTGCATCTCACGTGCACACACGTCCTATTTTAGGAACCCGGAGTGTTATCTAGCATGGTTGACTGGGATTTCATCACCTGGTGCCTCTGTGCTAGAGAAGCATTCCACCCTTAGCCTAGTACCTTTATGGTACGTAAACGGATCTCTTGTTCACGTACTGATACGCCGGACACTGGTACAGTATATCGAACAGGGATTCGCGCTAAGGGAACTCTTGGCCTTACCCCTAGATTAACCCACACATGCATGTAGTATACGAACACATGTGCATCATGTGTGTGAGCCTAGTTTAGGATATCCTACCCATTGGTGTCTAGATTAGGCCGTGGTCCATCTTCCAATGGTCACGATCGGTCCTTAGATACACGAACAAAGTCATGAGTCGAGATTCTCTCTCCACTCCGATAGATTAGGATTAGGGTTGATGCCTTCAGGTAACACTGATAAAATGTGAAAAAAAAAAAAAAAAATTTCCCTTTGGGTTAGGATATAAATCCCATAATTTTCAAAGATCTCATAGGATTAGTCATTCATGATCTATCCGTTGAAAGCAATCTTATGCTATCTCATCTAATCTTTTGATCGTGCGTCTTTCGTTCTTCTGTCATACGATTCGATCGTATCTTCATGCCATCCCCTAACTGGCAGATGCAGAATCTCACAATCTTTCGATTATGCGTTCTCATGATCTGATCATGCCTGGTCCAGATAATCCAATCTTGCTTGTACCCCTGGTCTGTTCCTCCTCTAGGGGCTACCTTTTTCAAGATTATTTTGCTAAGTCCTTCAGAGTTCACTCTCAGAATCATTGAGCTAGGGGCATTTCCCTATGCGAATCAGTCATCATTGTCCAAAATTGAAAGTATCAGCCATGATGATGTTCAGAACGAACCAGCCTTCGCCGAGCCTTCAACGCCAAACAGTTGCAGCAGTTAAAGTTTTAGTCACTTACTATTTTATGTTGAGTCAGTCATCATGGTCAGTATAATTGTTGAGTCCGGTCTTACAGTTAAAGGTCAATGCCTAGTCCAGGCAAGTTATCTTCTGTTTCTCTTTCTTATTTAGAGTTGTGAATCGTGAGCATGTTCAGGATAGGTCGTCTGATGTAATAGCTTTTCTTTAAATAAAATTTCAGTCAGTTCCAAAAAGTTCACTTGTGTCTGTTCTTAAGTGTGCTTCTGATCTTAAAATAAGACTCCCTCCTCAAATGAGAACAAAATTGACGAAACTCCACTTGAGTCACAACGATTACTTGAACAAGAGGAGGAGCGCCAATCTCAGCCTTTCAAAGATGAAATTGAAGTGGTAAACACTGGCACTGAAACCTTGATCCAATAAATGCCGATTGAAAATACATTACCCTCTGAAGAGTGTGAAGAATTGGTAAACCCGTTTTGAGGATAAAAAGATGGTCCCGTAAGCGTTACCATTAATGTCAAGAGAAAGACCCAGATAGAAGGTTCAAGAAAGAATGAAGTGAATATCATATGCTATGCAAGGGGCATAGAGTGGAAATAACTTTCATATTTCCAATCAATGACCTTGGTTCTCAAATTCATAACATGAAGCCAACAAATTCAAGATAAGAAGTTCAAGAGCAAGTATTGAAAAGTGGTCATCAGATATCAAGAGTTACAAATCCATAGATGGAGGATGTCAAGGAACAAGTTTCGCTCTATGAAAGCCGAAAGCACGCATTAGAATCTTGAAAGAAGAAAATCCATTATCTTACCTGGAAATGCCGTCAAACTCCGTGAAAAAAAAAAAAAAAAGAGAAAAAAAAGAAATAAATAATCAGTACCAGACAGACTCTAGTAACCTAGATCGATTCCCAATCTGAACATCGAAAGGCCTCCTTTGGCCGATTAAATCCCAAAATCAAAACCCAATGTCAAAAGAATACCGATTTGCAAACCCTTCGAGCCTAAATCAAATTTTCTTGAAAACCCATCAAACTTGGGGCATTCCCCCGAACTACGCGAGACCTGATCCCTATACTGGGGTACGTAGGCAACTCGGTTGAACCGAGTTCGGTCGATTCAAAAAGGAAAAGAAATTCAATCCTTTCAAAAAAAAAAAAGAGAGGGACGAGTTCCAAAAGAAGAGAAGTTAATTGTTCCAGAAAGAAAAGAAAAAAGGAAAAAAAAATCAAACAATTTATCTTCAAACTAGGGGCATTCGCCCTGAACTACACACGACCTGATTCCTACCTTGGGATATGTAGACGACCTGTTCACAGGTTCGGTCGAAATCTTTGTTGAGCCTTAAGCCATTCTTTGAAAAGCCCTATCCTACCTATAAAAGTCCTTCTGGTGTTCAGAACTAATGAGCTAGGTCCTGAGATACAATAAAAAAATGAAATGATGATGAATAAGAAAAATAACGGAGTTTGAAGATCTGCTAGACTGAAAACCTGAAAGGGCGGTCTAGGCAAAATTTAAGATCATTCCCCTGCTAAGTTGAAAACCCGAAAGGGCGGCTTAGGCAAAAGCTAAGGGGATAGCCTGCTGGATCGAAAACCTAGAAAGGTGGTTCAGGCAAAAGTTAAGGCTAGCGCGGTCCGCCAAGTTAAAAACCCTGAAGAGATGACTTGGTCACGGTAAGAGAATCAGTATAAGAAGGCAACAGCCGGTATCAAGACTGAAGATCAACTGAAGTTCAAGCAAATTCAAGTGATATCCTCAAAACTGGGGGCATTGAAGCTAAGCAATCTTAGGGGTCGTAATTAAATTCTTGAGGCATTACTGTTTCGAGGAAGAAGTCCAGTGTTTACGATTTCAAAAAAAAAAAAAAAATAAAAAAAATTCCTTGAAATGATAGATTTACCAAATAAAACGTTAACTAAGTCAGAAGCATCACTGTGTTTGTCAGTATAGTCAGTCAATCTTTGTTATTCTAAGTTCACTCCTTCAGGGCTGCTCAATCCTTTGAGTAGTGCCTTTCATCTAAGTTTTCTCTTTAGAAAGAGTCAATCGTCGTTCCTATGTCCAAATGATGTAACTGTCTTGGTGAAAGAGGCCCGGCCTAGGCAGCTCCCTGCAATTATACCTGAAAGGGTTCGAGAATCTAGTCAAACAGCTACATTTCAAAGAAGATCAACTCAGAAGAGTTCAGAAGTAGAAACATCAGAAAGCCCAGCTTCCGTAAAAAGATCATACCCCAGGAAGGCACCTTAAGCTTGGAAGAGCCCCAGATGCAATGGTGGTTGAGCCAATTTCTCAGAAAGACGAACCATTAAAATTCGGAATCTCCTTCCAGTTTGTTAAATACTATCCTGGTCAAGAAATGTTTATCTAAACACCTGTCAAGAGGCAAATCCCACTTTTCCATGATTATATCCGAGAGAGCCATTGTTCTAAATTACCAATCTCAAATGTCTTGTTCAAGGTTTCAGTTATCAAAATCCCCAGAAGACAAGACCAACAGTCTCATTGAGAAAAATCTTGTTGAAGTTTCATAAAAGTGTTCCTAATCCATCCTTGTTACTAATGGTTCTTCGTTCATAAGGTTGGTCGTCTCATCATTCGTCAAAGTCTTGGTTTCCACTGTCTTTACTGGGCGCGATCTATAATGTCCCCGATTTCATTGAGTTCAAAAAAAAAAAAAAAAAAAAATCCAAAATTCATCAAATCCAATTCTACGTCAAATTCAAATTCATGAAAATCTCTAAATTCTTCGAGCCCGTTTGTGAACGGGGCCGCCTCATTTCTCGAGTCCATTTGTGAATGGTCTCGTCTTCTTCTTGAACCCGTTTGTGAACGGTGTCTCATTTTTTGAGTCCATTTGTGAATGGTCTCATGTCCTCCTTGAGCCCGTTTGTGAATGGTGCCTCATTTCTCTAGTCCATTGGTGAATGGTCTCGTCTTCTCCTTGAACCCGTTTGTGAACGGTGTCTCATTTTCTGAGTCCATTTGTGAATGGTCTCATGTCCTCTTTGAGCCCTCTTGTGAAAGGTGCCTCATTTCTCGAGTCCATTTGTGAATGGTCTCGTCTTCCCCTTGAGCCCGTTTGCGGACGGTACCTCATTTCTCAAAAATAAAAAAAATTCATCAAATCCAATCCCCGATTCAAACAAATCCAATCTTACGTCAAATTCAAGTTCATGAAAAATCTCATGTCCTCTTTGAGCCCTTTTGTGAAAGGTGCATCATTTCTCGAGTCCATTTGTGAATGGTCTCGTCTTCTCCTTGAACCCGTTTGTGAACAGGTTTCTCATTCTCTGAGTCCATTTGTGAATGGTCTCATGTCCTCTTTGAGCCCTCTTGTGAAAGGTGCCTCATTTCTCGAGTCCATTTGTGAATGGTCTCGTCTTCTCCTTGAACCCGTTTGTGAACGGTGCCTCATTTCTCGAATCCATTTGTGAATGGTCTCGTCTTCTCCTTGAGCCCGTTTGTGAACGGGGCCGCCTCATTTCTCGAGTCCATTTGTGAATGGTCTCGTCTTCTCCTTGAGCCCGTTTGTGAATGGTGCCCCATTTCTCGAGTCCATTTGTGAATGGTCTTGTCTTATCCTTGAGTCCGTTTGTGAATGGTGCCTCTTTTCTCGAATCCATTTGTGAATGGTATCGTCCTCCTTGAGCCCGTTTGTGAACGGTGCCTCATTTCTCGAGTCCATTTGTGAATGGTCTTGTCTTCTCCTTGAGCCCGTTTGTGAACGGTGCCTCATTTCTCGAGTCCATTTGTGAATGGTCTTGTCTTCTCCTTGAGCCCGTTTGTGAACGGTGCCTCATTTCTCGAGTCCATCTGTGAATGGTTTTCTATCCTCCTTGAGGCCGTTTGTGAACGGTGCCTCATTATCCAAGTCCATTTGGGAATGCTTCTTATCCTCGTTGAACCCGCTTGTGAGCGGCGTCTCATCTCCTTCTAAAAACTGTTTGAGAGCGATCTTTGTCCTTTCCCTTCAGAATCCATTCGAAAATGATATCTCATTCTCTAATTGCCCGTTTGTGAACGGCGCCGCATCGAGTTTTTTTTATTATTCAAGTTCTAGGGTTTCATCTAAGGTTTTGCATTATGTTAAGGTGCGTTGTGTCTAGAGAGTCCTTTGTCGATTAAAGCTACGCAAAATGGTTCTGTCATTTTTAACTTTGGTATTCAATGACTACGTCATCTCTACCAAAGAGGGGCATCTGGCGACTTCACTGGGGAACTACGTGTGGCTTGATCCCCATCGCGGGGTACGTAGGCAATTTGGCACTCCCAAGTTCAGTCGCACCTTTCTCTATCTTTCTCATTCCCTCACACTATTTCATCATCTCTTCCATCCCTTTTTTCACTAACCTCAAGAACTGAAATCGATTCACCTCGTGTCTCTCGGAACCGTTGGATTACGGTTTCCGTCGTAAGGACCCTTAGAGCCCAATTTAGGAACACCGGTGTCGTGTCGTGTCCTAAGTTTTAGGGAGTCTTAGGTTTTAGGGAGTCCTAGAGTTAGGAGTCCAGCCTCATCACGGACGTTTGCTATGTATAGCAACCGTGCCATAGGTCTAGTTACACTAGTCACCCAATCTTTCCCTAGGACAAGCCTAGTAAACTAGGATGTAGGCAAACCTGCATTAGTCTAAGGGACCATTTGCATTTAGATGAGAATCATATAGCATCTTAGATGAAATCCTAAGATAATAAAATCCTCAACTTGAATTAAATAACTTCTCCTAAAACTGTTGAAACAGTCAATCCCGTCTAGGTCGGTGTCCTAGTTGAGTTAGGCTTAAGTAGCTTAGCTTAGGTGCACCGAACTACGTCGACTCTGATCCCAGTGAGGCTTGGGTACGTAGGCAGCTTGGATGTCTGACGGCATACCACCCGCGAGTCGGCACCACAACAAATTGTGGTGTTTTATATATTAATTTTCTTGTAAATGCTTAATTAAATCACTTAGGATTTTCCATGAAATTAGAATTCTAGGAGAACTGTCACTTAGATTGAATCCAGACAAATTAATAAATCAAGATACACATCTAGGATTCACATTGAAATTAGATTCTAGGATGCATGTCACTTAGTTCGCACATTAACATAGAGTTGAATGAGCCATTTAAAATAAATTTAAAAGAGTTAGCTTTTGGAATCGAAGACCGATTATCGGGCAGGAATGGTGCATGTGGTGGATAACTCCCCATACCTTCCATTCTCGTAACCAGGTAGCGAGTCTAGATTTCTGGTTAATTACGGGTCCTAGATCCCACATCTAGGTGGCGACTCTGTCAGTCTCTTTCGTGTGGAATTCGGATTGCCTTAGTGATCCCAAGTTCACAGGAAAGATTAATTCAAATCAATAATAAAATGCACACGCCAATCGCGTGGATACGAGAGACCAAAAGAGAGAGAGAGCGGCGGCTCGCGCCCCACGCCCCTCTCGCGGGATCCGGGTACCACAGTCTGGTCTGTAGACACCCCATTTTGTTTTGTTTTAATCAACAAATAAATTAGTGTGTTAAATCCATGTGAGAACCCCCTCTATCATTGATTTATATGTTTTAGGTCATTAATATCTTGATCTGACTTTACGGATCATCAATCGGGACAAAATAAGCTAGGGTCACTTCATAGCCCGTACCCTGATTCCATTCCGAGACCCGATTTCCGTAAATCGTTAGATCAATGGCAGATCTTGACCTGGGTCTAACCATCCAAAACCACCTAACCTCTCCTCTCATCCTAACCATCCAAACCTCACCTAACCTCACCTAACCTCTCCTCTCATCCTAACCATCCAAACCTCACCTAACCTCACCTAACCTCACCTAACCTTACCTAACCCCACCTAACCTTACCTAACCTCATCCTCTCATCCTAACCATCCAAAACCACCTAACCTCACCTAACCTCCTATCCCATTCTCCTATAAATACCCTCTCATCCCACCATCCAAGAGAAGAAGAAAAAGAACCCCTCTCTTAGAAAATTGATCCCTCTCCCTCATCTCTTCAAGGGTTCGGCCATCCTTGCCGGATCGGGTGATTTTATACGTTGGGTGATATATATCAAAAGCAGTCATTATCAAGCAAGGAATCATCTTCAAGGAATTAACATCAAAGAAAAATCAAACACAAAGTGGGTTTCCAAAGAGGTAGGCATTTATTTCAATTCTATGTAGGGTCTGTTTTCATGCATATCTTTTACTTTAAAAGAAAAACCATGTTAGGAAGCATGTAGGGTCTGTTTTCCCCCTGGTTAGCCTCTGGTTAGACCCTGGTTGCACCCAGGTTCGCTGCTGGTTGCACCCAGGTTCGATGCTGGTTGCACCCTGGTTCCCTACTGATTCGCACCCTGGTTCCCTGCTGGTTGCACCCTGGTTCCCTACTGGTTCGCACCCTGGTTCCCTACTGGTTCGCACCCTGCTTCCCTGCTGGTTGCACCCTGGTTCCCTACTGGTTCGCACGCTGGTTCGATATTGGTTCGCACCCTGGTTCGATATTGGTTCGCACCCTGGTTCCCTGCTGGTTCGCACTCTGGTTAGACCCTGGTTGCACCCAGGTTCGCTGCTGGTTGCACCCAGGTTCCCTGCTGGTTGCACCCTGGTTTCCCTGCTGGTTCGCACCCTGGTTCCCTGCTGGTTCGCACCCTGGTGCACCCTGGTCCGCACCCTGGTTTGTACCCTGCTTCCTCCTAGTTAGACCATGGCTAGTCTCGGGTTTGCTTCTAACTTAGACCCGACTCACTTGACCCTAACCATTAACCCAATCCAACCAAGTCATATCCCAACACAATCCGAGTCGCATGTCTGAATCCATTTGGCCGAATCTCATAAGCCCGCCCACTTTGAATTCCGAAAATTCAAACCCTTGATGATTCCAATATGCTCAATTCTTTGATGCAAATTCCCAATTCCAAAATCCCATTGCTATATCAATGTTTTTGAATCTCAAGTCCAATGCTCAAATACAAACCCGATTCCTGATCCAAATACCAAACCTGTTTTCCAAAATCCAAGCAACCTCCCCAGCGGAACTACGTGTGGCTTGATCCCCATCGCGGGGTACGTAGGCAATTTGGCACTCCCAAGTTCAGTCGCACCTTTCTCTATCTTTCTCATTCCCTCACACTATTTCATCATCTCTTCCATCCCTTTTTTCACTAACCTCAAGAACTGAAATCGATTCACCTCGTGTCTCTCGGAACCGTTGGATTACGGTTTCCATCGTAAGGACCCTTAGAGCCCAATTTAGGAACACCGGTGTCGTGTCGTGTCCTAAGTTTTAGGGAGTCTTAGGTTTTAGGGAGTCCTAGAGTTAGGAGTCCAGCCTCATCACGGACGTTTGCTATGTATAGCAACCGTGCCATAGGTCTAGTTACACTAGTCACCCAATCTTTCCCTAGGACAAGCCTAGTAAACTAGGATGTAGGCAAACCTGCATTAGTCTAAGGGACCATTTGCATTTAGATGAGAATCATATAGCATCTTAGATGAAATCTTAAGATAATAAAATCCTCAACTTGAATTAAATAACTTCTCCTAAAACTGTTGAAACAGTCAATCCCGTCTAGGTCGGTGTCCTAGTTGAGTTAGGCATAAGTAGCTTAGCTTAGGTGCACCGAACTACGTCGACTCTGATCCCAGTGAGGCTTGGGTACGTAGGCAGCTTGGATGTCTGATGGCATACCACCCGCGAGTCGGCACCACAAACAAATTGTGGTGTTTTGTATATTAATTTTCTTGTAAATGCTTAATCAAATCACTTAGGATTTTCCATGAAATTAGAATTCTAGGAGAACTTTCACTTAGATTGAATCCAGACAAATTAATAAATCAAGATACACATCTAGGATTCACATTGAAATTAGATCATAGGATGCATGTCACTTAGTTCGCACATTAACATAGAGTTGAATGAGCCATTTAAAATAAATTTAAAAGAGTTAGCTTTTGGAATCGAAGACCGATTATCGGGCAGGAATGGTGCATGTGGCGGATAACTCCCCATACCTTCCATTCTCGTAACCAGGTAGCGAGTCTAGATTTCTGGTTAATTACGGGTCCTAGATCCCACATCTAGGTGGCGACTCTGTCAGTCTCTTTCGTGTGGAATTCGGATTGCCTTAGTGATCCCAAGTTCACAGGAAAGATTAATTCAAATCAACATTAAAAGGCACACGCCAATCGCGTGGGTACGAGAGACCAAGAGAGAGAGCGCGTGGCGGCTCGCGCCCCACCCCTCTCGCGGGATCGGGTACCACACAGATATGGAGTACCGCATGAACTAATTTCAGACAATGGGTCCCATTTCAAAAAGGAGGTGGCGCGCCTGTGTGAGGAGTTTAAGATCAAGCATCATAAGTCTTCGCCCTATAGACCCCAAACAAACGGAGTTGTTGAGGCCGCTAACAAAAACATCAAGGTGATCATCAGCAAGATGACCGAGACTTACAAAGATTGGTCGAGCAAACTCCCGTATGCTTTGTGGGCCTATAGGACGTCGATCAGGTCCTGTACAGGTGCAACTTCGTATTCTCTAGTGTACGGAATGGAAGCTGTCTTGCCTGTTGAACTGCGAATTCCCTCCCTGAGAGTGATGATGGAAGCTGGGTTGCCAGAATTTGTTTGGGCTCAAGCTAGATATCAGGAGTTACAAATGATTGACGAAAAGAGGCTGAAAGCATTGTACCATGTTCAGGGGTATCAACGCTGCGTCGAGAGAGCCTTCAACAAGAAAGTTCGAGTTCGAGACCTCAAGAAAGGAGATCTTGTTCTGAAATCCTTCCGGGCACCGGTATATGATCCCAGGGGTAAATTCAAGCCGAAATGGTCAGGTCCATACATTGTTGACGAAGTCATGCCTGGAAAAGCCGTCAGACTCCTCGATGAAAATGGAGAAAAGCTAACAGAGCCAACAAACCTTGACCAACTCAAGAAATACTATGCTTAAAGCACCAGAAGGCCTTCCTTGGCCGACCAGAGCTTCAAACCAAAAATCCTTACTTAACATATCAAAAGAATCCTTTGCAAAACCCTTTTGAGCTTACACAAAATCAAAACCATTATATTTTCAAAACCCGCAAACTAGGGGCATTTGTGCCTTGAACTACGCGCGACCTGATCCTCATCCTTTGGGGGTACGTAGGCAGTCTGGCTAGTCCGGATTCGTTCGAAACCTTGGAAAACTTATTGTAAGCCCAAGGGTTCCCCATGGGTACATTCAATCATCTTGTTTTGATGATTAACAAACGCAAATTAATTAGTTGTTTATGGACTGATCATTTGCCTTGAGTGTTGTGCTTTAGACAGGTCCTACACAAGTCAAATCGTACTAGCACGCACCTTGTTGGCCTATGCTTGAAGATGAACCAAACACAATGGCAAATGAGCTTGGAACATACTTGGACCAATCACACCTTGGAAGTACCAAGGAGAAGCTCATCATCAACCATCTCAAAGCATTGAACAAACAAAGGAAGTTCATGAAGGCCAAAGGTGGAGGATCAAGAACCTAATGCAAAGGACCAAGGAGCTTGTACCACAACTTGAAGATGTCAAGCATGGAAGCTCAACCATAGAAGATCCCAGCTCAAAAGAAGAGTTCAAGAGAGTGATAGAAAGGGTAGAATGTATTCCTATCTCTCTTGCATATTCTCTTGTCAAGGCACATTGTTTAAACCCCCAAAAATATGTTTTTCAAAGAGACTAACACACCCTTTAAGGACTTAAATGGATAAGTGAATGGCCATGGTGGTGTACCAACATGTTGGGACCCATATGGCATTCAACACAAGAATGAACAAAACAGAGTTCCGAAGCAACAACCTGGACCAGCAACTAAATCCTATCAAAACTTATTTAAAACATTTTCAAATATTTTTGAAAATATTTTTAACAGATAGCTCTCATTTTTCTCATATCCGTAGAGTATAGGAACGTCAAAATCCGACGAGAAATGAGGGAGATATGAATTTTACAAGTTCGACACTGTTTGCTGGAAACCAGTCTCGAAACTCTGAGAATTATTCTCGGAGCTCCGAGCTCGGAACTCCGAGAAATGCACCAGGTTCCAAAATTAAAAGCTCTGTTTGAATTCTCGGAACTCCGAGAATTCTGCTCGGAACTCCGAGAAATGTTTTTCTTCAAAAAAATATAGCCGTTGGGGTGCAACGGCTAGTTGATTTTTGACCCAGTTTTGACTGTTTTACCCCTCAAACGGTCACATGGAGTTGAGACTTTATATATACCCATTTAAGGGTCCAAAACACTAGAGGAACATTGTCCAACTTCAAGAAACCCCTATAAAATCATTTGTGAACTATTTTTGGGTAATTTCTCTCACTAACCTCTTGTGCCTTGATTTGAGAAAATCTTTTGAGATTGGTTTAGGCTTAAACTTGTTTATTCTTGAGAGCATCCTTGGAGCTTCAACTTGCATTGTAGCCTACATAGAGGCAAAGCTTTTATCTTCTTCTTTATTCGATCGGTGGCAAGGGCATCCGTTGTTTTTAATTCCCTTGGGTGAACCGCTTAGAACTCGGCGGAGAAGGAGAGTCATTGTAAAGGTGGAAGGGCATCCTTATTTAATTCCCTTGGAGTGTAAAAGCCTTGGAGCCGGGCGTCGTGGAGGTCTCAATAGTGGAAATCCTCAAGTTCGACCTTGAGAAGAGTGGAGTAGGCCGTTTGCCGAACCACTATAAATCTTTGTGTCACTTGTGTGATTGGTATTTCTCTCACTCCCTCTCACTCTCTTATTTGATTATTTGTGCTTAGAATTGAGTGAGTAGTTAGCATTGATAATCAACCTAAATATCTTAACCTTGCTATCTAGGCTATTAAAATTAACTAATTAAGTTTGCTAATCAACAAGGGTTTTGAACTTATATTAATTTGTAATATTGTTTAAGTTCAACTATTTCAAACTTAATTAAACAAGGGATAAGTCTTGGGTGAAATCTTAGGAAAAGTTTTTAAAAGGTAAAGATTTTATAAACATCCTATTCACCCCCCCTCTAGGTTGCCAAACCAAGTCACTACTTGAATTTCAATTGGTATCAGAGCTTGGGCTCTTGATTAAGACCCTAACCGGTTAAGAGTTAAAAGATCAAACTTTTTGGCAACTTAAAAGATGGGATCTAGACTACCTATTTTGGATGGTTCGGATTATGGATCATGGTTGATACATATGAAGACATACTTAAAAGGTCTAGATAAAGATATGATAAAGATAATTGAAAATGATTTTGATTTAAATGTTAAATCTAAAAGATCAAATGATTATGATAAAAAATTATCTTTACTAAATACAAAAGTTCTAATTACAATATGTTGTGCATTACCACCTAACATTTATGAAAAAGTATCCTCTTGTAAAAATGCTAAAAATGTTTTGGACTTTATTGAAAATCTTCAAAATCAAAACATGTGCTTAATGTGATTATCTAATGAAGACCCATTGGATAATGCCGAATTCACATTTGAAGAACTTGTTGAAAATGTCCAAGAATTACAAAAGAAACTTGAGGATCAACTAGCTAAGAATTCAAACTTGAAAAACAATTTAGCTAGTATTCACAAGGAGTTTAGGTCACTAGAAATAGATCATGCACATCTTAGTGAAGAAAATAAAATTTTTAAAAAAGATTTTATTGAACAAAGTGATACTATTGCTTCACTAAGAGAGGAAAATCTACTCCTTAAAGAGAAAATTAATAAATTAAAATGCTTTCATCTCTTGAATTAATAAATTTTAAAATGGAAATCAATGACTTAAACATCAAGAATGAAACATTAATGTTGGAAAATCATTATTTACAAGAAAGTGCAAAACATAGTTTTCATCATAGTCACTCTTGTAAATCATCTTGTTCATCCCGTCCATCTACCGACTCATATATGTTTTGTGATTTTTATGGTAGATTTGGATATTACAAATCTAAATGTATGTTTAGATTTGTAAAAAGTAGTAAGTTTGTTTGGGTTAAAAAAGACTTATCACCTAGGACAAACTTGCTTGGAACCAAGATGGTTTGGGTTCCAAAATCCCTAACATGATCTATATTGTGTTTATTTTAGATTAGGGGATGTGCTTTAATTGAATATCATTTGAAAATATATTTGTTGATACAATGTGCTTGTTCTTGTTTAATTTTTTTTGTATCAATACATGTTGTGCCTAAAATTGAAAATCCTTTCAAAACATGTGTATATAGATATCATATGCTCATATTTGCTTAACATATATCTATATATATCACCTTAAAATTCAAAGTCTATATGCTTGAATGTAATTAATTTGAGACTTTGATATGATGAGCCTAATTGAATATCATTTTGAGTTTCCTAGTTTAAGTGCCCACATATACTTAAAAATTATCATGCACTTAAAATATGTCATTCATCCACATGACAACCACAATAGAGCATTTAATGTGAAAACCATAAATTGATCCTTATAGAGTGTACAACAACATCTCTTGCCCATGTGTTCAAATTAAAAGCTTCAAGTACATCTTTAAAATTTGAACCCGTTTTGGTAGTTGCTAGGAGTTAGGCTAATTGATCACATCATTCTAGAAAAACCAAAAGAAAAGAAACCCATAGGTTTTAAGGCTTGAACTTAAATGAAATTATTTTTGGCAATCAAATAGTATTTGAGCAAAAATTGAGAAAATGCCAAAGTACTATTCTTTTAACTTTATTTTGGACAAACATGGCACTTGCTAGACAATTGAGTTTTTAATTGTTTTAATATATCATTTTTAGCAAAACTAAGGTATTAGATGCTATGTCTAAGAAAACAACTCAAATCCTTTCTTAGATATCTTTTTGTGCCTTAGGTGAACAAACATGTTTATTACTTTGCACCTAATTGTCCTATCAAAACCCATTCTATTACATGCTTAATGAATTTCATCAAATCTAATAAGAATCATAGATGGGTTAAAAATTAGTGTATTTTCAAAGAGCTTTAATTGGATAATCTCATGACTAAGATGAACCTTAATATGTATAGATATGTTATATGTATTTTGTTCAAGTAGTCATGAAAGTTCATAAATGGAATACATGTGTCCAAGGTAGTTTGCATCATTTGATACATATATATTATAAAATCCTTGGATCTTTCCCTAAGTTCATAAAAGGATATATATTATATAGGAAAGTTAAATCATGAATCTAGATTCAATGTATGACTTCAAATGAAAATATCATAGAAATCTAGAATCATATTTGGGCATTTACTCACTTGAGTAAAATTAAAATTCACTAAGGTGGTTGTATACATTAGATTGTGATGAGAACATGTGCCTCCCACACATTTTTGGTTTTCAATGGGCTTATGCACTTTTGTGCCTAATGCCTTGTCATTTTACATGTGGTTGTGGATGTAGATGTAATGTAATGTTTGGACCTTCTACTTCATTTGTCATGTTCACTTTGTCCAAACATAGTAGACTATCCATGAAGGCCTTGATATGGATCATATCCTTCTTGTAAGGTATACTCTCACCTTCATGATTCATGGATGTCTCTCTAAGACATGGTACTTTATTGACCATTCTCATTATGTCTTAGTCCTATAGAATTGAACTCAAATTGGTTTATATATATTCTATAGGTATCACCCCTTGTTTGATAATATCTACATGTATGAGATGTTAAACTTTAATCTTAAAAGTCACTCAATTGGTGCCCTTAGCCTTCTTAGATTCTAAGAGGGAGATGGTACATTCACATTAATTAAAATATCTAACAAATTGGCCTTGTGCCAACATCTCAAACATGAATAGGTATACATATATATGTGATCTCCCTAGCTAGTTATGTATGTTACATACTTAAGGAAGTAAAGCGTGAATTTGAAAATATGATATCACATTTAGGGGGAGCATGAGCCAAAGATTGAAAATCTTTTGTGCTATTCTTGTTTATCATGATGAGCTAAACTATGGCTATCATTTTATCATGATAAATCGACACTTGGAGAGTAAGTGTCATTGTAGCCCAAGGGTTGAGTCTAACATGTCATCTTTTGGAAAATATATCCAAAAACCTTTGGAGTCTATGCAAGGACATCCCTTTGGATTCATGCATTGCATGATTCATTTTCAAAGGGGGAGCTTAAAGGTAAATTTGTCCTTAGTTACTTATCATATGATTCCTAATGTGGTTATCACCTCACATATGATAAGTTCACTCATTTGGAGCATGATTGCTCCATATGGGGTGTTCGGGCTTGTCTTGTGCTTTTATTTGTGTTTTAGAATTTAAGACAAGAAGCCCATAGCCTAGGTCTTAGTGACATATTCTTCTAGGCTTTTTGACTTATCTTGGATGGTCTAATATGATATCATCTATTCCAAGAATAAGTTTTGGTGGCCAAGTATTCAATTGTCATATCTTTGGCCTATTAGGTCATGTCATGCCTTAAATCTTAGGTTTATCAAAGGCCAATGACAAATACTAAGGGGGAGAACTAATTATTGCTATCTTTATGTTTATATGGATCATTGTAAGATGCTTACACTATCCATTCAAGCATTTTCCCACTAATTATGCTAAAAATTGCATATCATTAAATTTTAAAAAGAAAAGAAAAGGGGGCTTATTATGCTAAACTTTAAACTTGCTTGTTTTCTTTCATGATAAGTAAAATATAAGCTTTAACTTGCTAATCTATTATTATATTACGGGTCATAGGGTAGAATTATATTGGATATATATATACTAAGATACACCCTAAAAATTTGTGCTAAAATTGAAATGTCTCTTTGTTTTGCCAACATAGGCTTGATTTGTTTTGTGATTATTCATTTCCTATATTGATTGTCTCTTATCATGCCATATATACTTTGGATTATACTTTGATTTTAATTGCTAACTCATGATAAGAAGTTAGGGGAGCATCATATTTTCATTGAATATCTTTGATGCTTTATGTAATTGTGCTTAAATGCTTAATCCTTCCTTTTTGCTAATGCCAGGGGGAGAATTTGTATAATTGATTAGATCCATTACCATATGCATTCTTGTATTATAACTTGTTAAATATAACTCATGCATATGTTGAGGGGGAGTAGTAATGATTAATTTGTCTATCTTATCCTCATAAGAGGTTCCTCCCACCTATCTAATCAATTTGGTTTGTCATCACCAAAAATGGGGAGATTGTAAGCCCAAGGGTTCCCCATGGGTACATTCAATCATCTTGTTTTGATGATTAACAAACGCAAATTAATTAGTTGTTTATGGACTGATCATTTGCCTTGAGTGTTGTGCTTTAGACAGGTCCTACACAAGTCAAATCGTACTAGCACGCACCTTGTTGGCCTATGCTTGAAGATGAATCAAACACAATGGAAAATGAGCTTGGAACATACTTGGACCAATCACACCTTGGAAGTACCAAGGAGAAGCTCATCATCAACCATCTCAAAGCATTGAACAAACAAAGGAAGTTCATGAAGGCCAAAGGTGGAGGATCAAGAACCTAATGCAAAGGACCAAGGAGCTTGTACCACAACTTGAAGATGTCAAGCATGGAAGCTCAACCATAGAAGATCCCAGCTCAAAAGAAGAGTTCAAGAGAGTGATAGAAAGGGTAGAATGTATTCCTATATCTCTTGCATATTCTCTTGTCAAGGCACATTGTTTAAACCCCTAAAAATATATTTTTCAAAGAGACTAACACACCCTTTAAGGACTTAAATGGATAAGTGAATGGCCATGGTGGTGTACCAACATGTTGAGACCCATATGGCATTCAACACAAGAATGAACAAAACAGAGTTCCGAAGCAACAACCTGGACCAGCAACTAAATCCTATCAAAAATTATTTAAAACATTTTCAAATATTTTTGAAAATATTTTTAACAGATAGCTCTCATTTTTCTCATATCCGTAGAGTATAGGAACATCAAAATCCGACGAGAAATGAGGGAGATATGAATTTTACAAGTTCGACACTGTTTGCTGGAAACCAGTCTCGGAACTCCGAGAATTATTCTCGGAGCTCCGAGAACATTCTCGGAGCTCCGAGAAATGCACCAGGTTCCAAAATTAAAAGCTCTGTTTGAATTGTCGGAACTCCGAGAATTCTGCTCGGAACTCCGAGAATTCTGCTCAGAACTCCGAGAAATGCTTTTCTTCAAAAAAATATAGCCGTTGGGGTGCAACGGCTAGTTGATTTTTTGACCCAGTTTTGACTGTTTTACCCCTCAAACGGTCACATGGAGTTGGGACTTTATATATACCCATTCAAGGGTCCAAAACACTAGAGGAACATTGTCCAACTTCAAGAAACCCCTATAAAATTATTTGTGAACTATTTTTGGGTAATTTCTCTCACCAACCTCTTGTGCCTTGATTTGAGAAAATCTTTTGAGATTGGTTTAGGCTTAAACTTGTTTATTCTTGAGAGCATCCTTGGAGCTTCAACTTGCATTGTAGCCTACATAGAGGCAAAGCTTTTATCTTCTTCTTTATTCGATCGGTGGCAAGGGCATCCGTTGTTTTTAATTCCCTTGGGTGAACCGCTTAGAATTCGGCGGAGAAGGAGAGTCATTGTAAAGGTGGAAGGGCATCCTTATTTAATTCCCTTGGAGTGTAAAAGCCTTGGAGCCGGGCGTCGTGGAGGTCTCAATAGTGGAAATCCTCAAGTGCGACCTTGAGAAGAGTGGAGTAGGCCGTTTGCCGAACCACTATAAATCTTTGTGTCACTTGTGTGATTGGTATTTCTCTCACTCTCTTATTTGATTATTTGTGCTTAGAATTGAGTGAGTAGTTAGCATTGTTATCTAGGCTATTAAAATTACCTAATTAAGTTTGCTAATCAACAAGGGTTTTGAACTTATATTAATTTGTAATATTGTTTAAGTTCAACTATTTCAAACTTAATTAAACAAGGGATAAGTCTTGGGTGAAATCTTAGGAAAAGTTTTTAAAAGGTAAAGATTTTATAAACATCCTATTCACCCCCCCTCTAGGTTGCCAAACCAAGTCACTACTTGGATTTCACTTATCAAAACTCTGGTCTTTCAAACCCTAACCTACCTAAAAAGTCCTTTTGGTGCAATAGGAAAAGGTTTGTGGCTAAAAAAAGAAAAAAAAAAGAAAAAAAATGGAGTCTGAAGACCCGTTAGAGTGAAAACCCGCAAGGGCGATCTAAGCAAAAGTTAGGGTCATTCACCTGCTAAGTTGAAAACCCGAAAGGGCGGCTTAGGCAAAAATCAAGGTGTAAGCCTGCTGGATTGAAAACTCGCAAGAGCGCTTCAGGCAAAAATTAAGGCAGGCGGTCCGCTAGATTGAAAACCTGAAAAGACGATCTGATCAGTGGCAGTGATTTCTAAATAAGCTGAACGGCTGAGGCAGACAAGACTTGTAACCCAGTAATGGCGTCATCAAAGTCTGAGTACTGCCAGCATGACTTGCTTTGATATTCCTCTAAATTAGGGGCACTTAAGACTAAGCAATCGAAGGGGTTCAATGACCATGACGGTAATACCGAACAGGGAATGAATCATTTTTTAAAAAGCATGGTATTCAAGTCGCCCTAAGGGTGGTTAACCTTCACCATTTAAGATATTTGTCAGGTCAAGAAGCAAGTTGAGTCTTTCTTGAAACCCAAGTCTTGTGTTTGTCAATGTCTTTTACTTGTCATTTGTCGAAGTCTGTCGCGTGTCAAGTCAAAATATCCAAGGTCTTGTAAGGTCTGTACCTTTCCCAGAGCTGGGGTGACAGGCACCAAACCAAGAAGTCTCTTCTCCGGAAGACAGATTAAATCAGAACAAGGTTAAGAAGAGTGGCAGGCTATCAGGCCTATTGAAATTTTGTTAGCTGGCAGATTTGAAAGAGTCCTTTCAGGCAGAATTGATCTTATGATTCTCATGTTTCCTCTACACACAGAGCTTTGTAAACCCAATATTCATGAAATGAAATATTTGTTTCCCTGCATTTGTATTGCTTTATTAAGACTCTAGTAATGGAAGTATGAAATGCACTAGGGGCATCTTTTATGACTTGGCAAATCACGCCAAGTCATAAAAGCTGTCAAATCCACAAGGACAATCAGAATAAACCAATGTCTCCAGCAAGTTGAGATGAGAGAAGCTCGAGCACATCTCGAGTCAAACCACCACATTCCCCAGCTAAGCTTACTCTATAGTCAGCTCATCATCAGAGCTAGTCCCCAATGGAGTCTAGCATCTACTTACCAGAGAGTCCGCTGGCAGCTGCTCTAAGCGTTCAATCCCCAGCAAAACCCAATTCCTTGAAAAAGGGTCAATATCCAAAATCCCAGCAAATCATGAGAGTCTGGTCCTCAGCAAGGAACTCGCAATCCCATTTTCTCGGCAAGAGACAAAGCAATTCTCAAGGGGATCAATCTGATCCAAATCAATCAATCAAGCAAGCATATATAAAAAAAAAGTTCCCGCTTCTTTGGAGAGACAAAGTAATCTCCAAAGAAATCAATCCAAATCCATCTATCCAAATCAATCGATTCAAATCAATCAATCAATCAAGGGCAGGAGAGTATCAATCTTTTCATAAGAGTTTCGATCCTCGATCAAATTTTCGTTGCTTGTTACTGCGTGAGGGTTCCGCATAACAAAGCATTCCCTTTTGATTAGCGCGTGAGGGTTCCGCCTAATTAAATTCCACCTTTTGTTACTGTGTGAGGGTTCCACATAAAAAAATTTCCATTGCTTGTCACTACGTGAGGGTTCCGCATAACAAAGCATTCCCTTTTGATTAGCGCGTGAGGGTTCCGCCTAATTAAAATTCCACCTTTTGTCACTGTGTGAGGGTTCCACATAACAAATTTCCATTGCTTGTTACTGCATGAGGGTTCCGCACAACAAAGCATTCCCTTTTGATTAGCGCGTGAGGGTTCCGCCTAATTAAATTCCACCTTTGGTTACTGTGTGAGGGTTCCACATAACAAATTTTCATTTCTTGTTACTGCGTGAGGGTTCCGCATAACAAAGCTTTCCCTTTTGATTAGTGCGTGAGGGTTCCGCCTAATTAAATTCCACCTTTTGTTACTGTGTGAGGGTTCCACATAACAAATTTCCATTGCTTGTTACCGCGTGAGGGTTCCGCATAACAAAGCTTTCCCTTTTGATTAGTGCGCGAGGGTTCCGCCTAATTAAAATTCCCCCTTTTGTTACTGTGTGAAGGTTCCACATAACAAATATTCTTTGCTTGTTAATGCGTGAATGTTCCGTATAACAAAGCTTCCATGTGGTTAGCGTGTGAAGGTTCCACCTAACCAAATCTCCCGTTAGTGCGCAAAGGTCCTGCCTAACTAAAAATTCTATTTTCAAAGCGTGAAGGTTCCGCCTGATTATCCCAGCCTCATTTTTAGTGCGTGTGGGTTCCGCCTAATTGTTCAAATTCCAAATTGCCATTCAATAAAAAAATCCAATCCCTTTTGTATCTTTTCATTTGAAATTTTCGGCCGATCAAAATGTGTTGTCTTTTCAGCTTTGGCATTCGTGCGACAAGCGCCCTCCACCAAAGAGGGTCATCTGTAGACACCCCATTTTGATCAGACCATTTTCCCCAAAATCGAATAAATTCTCGAAATTGAATAAAATCCCAATCCCGAAGTTGAGTCGAGGTCCCGAGCCGAATCCCGAAATTCCTGAGGAGGTAGACCCTAAGTGTAGAGAAAACTCAAAATGGTACCCACCCACTGCAGTGCAAAATTCCTAAGAGGCTGCTAATATCCCTAGGAGTGCATTTATCAAAGCGTGCATGTGTATCACTTTCACATGTTAAGCAGGAGGGGAGTGAATTAGCCAGCTTGGGGTTGCTTGGAGAAGAGAGAGGGAATAATATACCATTCCCTTTAAGAGAAGAAATGCCAAATAGGGTATAGTGGCAAGAGGGTAAAATTGCCTTCTCCTTAGGGTATTTAGTAAAATGGACATTACTTTCTTTGCAAGCAATGGACATAGGCCATTGGATCAAAAGGGGTGAGATGTAGGGTTAGATTAGATTAGAACATTCCAGGCTTCTAGGGTTTCTAGGGTAGTATTAAAGCAAAGGAAAGAAATCTATGGCTGAAAAAAAGGAGTGGGATGGATGAAGGGACAAGATGATTGCAAAAGAAAAACCCTAAGTCTATAACTCTCCAAGAGAGTTCGTGAAACAGGGGAGGCTGGATTTTTGGTTTTGGGAAAGGGTGGAGCTCCATTTGCAGAAAAAAATAGCAGAGGAGTAAAGGAGAAAAAAAGAGAGAGAGAGAGCTGGGCAGCCAAAACCCTCTTCCTTGCCTCGGACCACCACCATCTTCAACCTTCTCCACCTACTCCAACAGCCACTACCCTTCTCCGAACCAGCGTCATCCCCCACCACCCTCCTCAAATCCACCACCTCCATCGAACACCACCACCGGCCATCTTCTCCGGCCTCACTCCAACCTCCTCCACCCATACCACGGCCACCGACTACCTCCACCATACCCATCTCCGGCACAAACCCATCTCCAATCATCTCTAGCCACCACCATCAGCCACCATACCCCCACTCACCATCATAATCGCCATCTTCTCTACCGCCACCTCCATTACCGAACCAACCACCACCACCACCACCCTTCTTCAACCTTCAACCACCAACCCATAGCCACCATCATCCTACCTCATCTTCTCAAACCCATCTTCTCCGGCCGTCCTTGCCGGAATCCGGCTTCAAACCCTCTACAAACCCATCTCCGATCAACCCCTTCTTCTCCCCCACTCCATATCAGCCATAGAAATCCACCTCAAAACCCACTTCAAACTCACCTAGATCTAAACCCCAGTTCTGCCCAACCTAAATCCCATCTATTTCATCAAAACCCATTTCAAGACACCATTAAATCCGGCCACTTGGTCTTCTCCCACTGTTCCCTCTGGAATCTGACCCCCCACCACCATCTTTAACCTTCGAACACTACCACCACCACCTCCTTGTGCAACATCCCCCACCAGCTCCTTTGCTTTCAAACCCAAATCTGTAGCAATAACCCTTCTCTACCTAACCAGAGATTACCCAAACCCACATCAGCCAGCCAGCCACCCCCCCTTTTCAAACCATTTCCGTCCGATCGCCACTACTACCACCTCCACCACCGCTACCCCCATTTCCAAAAAAAGAAGGGAAAACAGCGAGAGAGAGAGAGAGAGAGAGAGAGAGAGAGAGAGAGAAACAGAGAGAGAGAAAGAGAAAGAGAGAGAGAGAGAGAGAAACAGAGAGAGAGAGAGAGAGAGGTTTGGGGTCATTTTCCCCAACCTCGTTCCTGCCAAACTTCCCAATTTCCAGCCACCACCTCTTCCACCGGCAGCCACCCCATTTCTCAGCCCTTCTCCCCAAGATCTCAAACCCACATATTTTTTTTACCCATTGGAACCAATCTGAACCATTTTAAACCCTCTTAAGCCCAATTCCAATTATCCGCAACCCAAGCCTTGGCGTGAGATATTACATCTTCGGCAAATCATTTCCGGCAACTCTGCGGAATCCGGCAATTTCCGACTAGCAGCGCCATTTTCTTCGGCTATAATTCATTGGCCGCGGGACTTCACCTCGAATAAAAAACTCCGTCAATATCTGTCAATAACCAAGGTGATTCCCTTCCTCCTGTTTTATTACTTGTGGATGCCATGCAGTTATATAGTGTATGTTAGCCTGAGATGTTAACCATGTTCTGTGAATTGCATTAACTCAGTTTGCCTAATCCCCATTCCTCTTAGATGGTATTGGTTATCCACAACTGTTGTGATAAAGGACGGGTTGAGTTGGGGCAGTTTTTGGGAGAACTGTAGCATTAACATTTCTTGGATGAATCTAACCTGTGATATCGAACCAATTATATCTAGCTAATTGTAGCCCTACCTTGTCTTTTCCTTTCATGGGACTTGTTGATCTTGGAAATTGCAATAATCTTCGGAAGTAGTCCTATGAGCACTAAAAGCTAGGGTGGGTTAATGCAAGTATCTGAGCATCGCGATGTTAATATCATTTCCCTCATAAATTCAACTATGTCTTGATGGTTGCGACCCCAACTTGTCTCTCTCTCTTTCTCAAGGAGGTTCGTTAGAGTCCACTGCGAAAGGCATTTTGCAATCGTGCTGTTGTATGTGAGGACAACCATATAAGCTCACTTTCCATCAGATTTTGTCTTCATCTATGATAAGGCTACTCAGATCCCCTCCTTTTCTTTTCTCTTTCCTTCCATTTAGGGACCTTCTTCGTAATTTCCTTTTAAGGTCCAGGCGATGACGGAGTGTTTCTTGTGCCATCCCTTCGCCCTTCATGTCTCTTTGCTTATTTCCACATTTCTCATGGGCTTAGGGATTTTCCCTTTTTGGAGGCCATCCTTTCTTACAGGACTCAAGGATACATTCCTCTCCGAGATGATCATTTTCTACAGGGTTAGGGATTCATTTCTTTCCTTCTTCGGGTTCATCTTTTCACACGTTCCTTGGGATTCTCTTCGCACTTTGGGATTCCCTCGATTACAGGAACATTTCGTCGGGTTTAGGCGATGACGGACGGTAACATCTTGAGCCAAAAACCCCTTTCAATCAAAAGGGATAAAAATACATAAAAATCAAATAACAAAAATCCAAAACACATAAAAAAAACACTCAAAGCGTTTTCCAAAAGCTGTTTCTTACTACGTTGGCTTGATCCCTTTCTACAGGGTACGTAGGCAGCTTGGGATCGTCATCCCAAGTTCAGTCAAACTTTTTAATAAAATCCTTTAAACCCTTCAAAAAAATCATTTCAGCATCTGAAAATATCTTTCAAGCTTTTCTCAAAAATACAAAAACCAAAATGGGCAAGGATGGTGATTGCCAGGTCACTCGGAGCCTTCCTTTCATTTCATTTCCGATTTTGATCGTGGTTTGCCGGTTTTATCGGTTTTTCGACGTTTTATCGGGTTTTGGGACGGGCGATGACGTAGCGTGGCCCCTTTACAGGGATTGTCCTCGCTGAGCCCAACGATAGGCTATGACGACCGTGAGACTTATCCGATCTTTAGCGGATCAGGATCGCTGAGCTTGATTCATTAGGATCGCTCCCTGAGCCTATCGTACGCTCCATTTTCTTTTCCCTGACATTCTCGGTCCTCATGTACCGTTGATTTTTCTATTCATTTCTTTCCCTGTATCTTTTAGCTCATTGTGTATTTATCTTTGACTTCTTATGTGCTATTGTTAGCTTGCTTACTCTCCTAGCAGGAGATTGATTATTATTTTCTCAGCATTATCTCTTACATAGGCTCGCATGCTAGTGTGTTTATTCTATTGCTTTGGTAGTTTACTGCTGTGCTTATCTGTCCTCTCACCTGCTTAGTTGTAACATTTATTCATCTTATCTTGATTATCTGCTTAGCTGTAGCTATGCGTGTGGATGTTACTGCTTTCCTAGATGTGATGTGTTAGGATTAGATGCGGTGAGTTAGGATTTGGATGTTTATTTTCTTTTGCCCATCCCCGGGTCATGCATGCTTAGATAGACATTTTCTCGGGGATACTCGTTCCCATCTCACATGATTTTAGCCCAAAACTCTTCAAAATTAATTAAAAATGGCATAAGAGACCAGGTGCTTGCACTTGGGCGAATTGGGGGCGCTTAACACCTTCCCCATTCGTCATCAGGCACAAACTTTTGTATCTCTGGTTATCCGTTGCAACAGAGTATTTCATGGGATCCAAGGCCTACTTCCCTGGATGGCGACTCTTCTTTGTTATAGGTACATCTTGGTTCCGGGCTAGTCCTTGAATCGAGAGGTATCTCATTTACATCGCCACCCATGCTGTGAGTGGCACCATTTCGAGAGTTCCTTGGTAGAGCTCTCCTTCACATTGTGGAGATCTTAGAGGATTGATGTGGGATCTCGTGGCCCTCGCGCACCGTCCTCGGGATCGGGGTCCACACCTGACCACCTTCCTGGTTGTAGATATATCATTCACTTACAGCGCCATCATTGGACGCCCTGCTCTAAGAGATTTGGGAGCAGTAGTCTCCACCCCCCACCTCAAAATGAAATTCCCCACTCCAACCGGGGTAGGGGAGGTCCAGGGATAGCAAATGATAGCACGCCAGTGCTACGCCGCAAGCCTGAGAGGAACCAACGCCCCGGCCGAAAATTTCACGATCGGTAGTGAAGATCCCCGGCAGCGGGGCCGCACAATCAAAGGAGAGCCCGTCGAGGAGCTAGACTCCATCCCCCTAGCCGAAGATCAGCCGGAGAGACAAGTCCAGATCAGGTCCCTCCTAAAAGGCCCCCTGCGAGACCAAATGATCGACTTCCTCAGAACAAACCAAGACATGTTCGCATGGTCCGCTAAGGACATGCCCGGGATACCCAAGGAACTGGCCGTTCACAAGTTAAGTGTGAACCCCCTTAAACCCGTCCGGCAGGAAAAAAGGAACTTCGCGAGAGAACGTCAAACTCACATAAAGGCCGAAGTGGAAAAACTACTACAAGCCGGGTTCATCAGAGAAATCCGGTACCCCGAATGGCTGTCAAACGTCGTCATGGTCAAGAAAGCTAGCGGAGGTTGGCGGGCCTGTATAGACTTCACAGACCTAAACAGGGCCTGCCCAAAGGACCCCTACCCCCTGCCGCGCATAGACCAACTCATCGACGCCACATCCGGACACGAACTTCTCACCTTCTTGGATGCGTTCTCAGGCTACAATCAGGTCAAAATGTACGAGCCTGACATCCCGAAAATGGCGTTTATCACCGATCAGGGCGTCTACTGCTATACTGTTATGCCCTTCGGTTTAAAAAACGCGGGCGCCACCTACCAGCGGCTCGTAAATAAGCTGTTCCAAGCGCAAATCGGAAGAAACGTAGAGGTGTATGTCGACGATATGCTGGTAAAGAGTCTGGAAGCCTCCAAACACATCTCCGACCTTCAGGAAACTTTCAGCACCCTACGACGAGCCCGAATGAAGCTCAACCTCGCGAAATGCGCCTTCGGGGTAACTTCTGGAAAATTCTTGGGGTTCATGGTCAGCCAGAGAGGGATCGAGGCCAACCCCGAAAAGATCCAAGCCATCCTAGACATGGAACCCCCGGCAACAGCAGTAGAAGTACAGAGGCTCGCAGGTTGAATCACGGCCCTCGGCCGATTCATGCTCAAATCGGCAGAAAATGCCAACCCTTCTTCAAACAATTAAAAAACATACGGGAGTTCGAATGGACCCCAGCCTGCCAAGAGGCCTTCAACTCCTTGAAGCAATACCTTCAGACACCGCCCGTACTCGCCAAACCCGAGCCAGGGGAAGAGCTATTTTTGTACCTGGCCGTCAGCCTCACGGCACTGAGTGCAGTGTTGGCCAAACAAAGCGACAAAAAGGAACACCCGGTGTACTACGTGAGCAAGACTCTCCACGGTGCAGAAATCCGGTACCTAAACATAGAGAAATTCGTCCTCGCAGTCGTCAGCGCCGCTCGAAAGCTCCGCCCCTACTTCCAGGCCCACCCCATTGTGCTTCTCACCGACCAACCCCTGAGGAAAATTCTCCAGAAACCAGAGACCTCGGGCAGGATGGTCAGTTGGGCCGTCGAGTTGGGAGAGTTCGACATACAAGTCCGCCGAAACTAGCCATTAAATCCCAGGCCCTCGCTGACTTTATAGTGGAATCCACGGCCCTGGCCGAGGAACCAGCGACAACGGAAAATGGCGACGGCCCCACCAAACAGACGGCTAGCAAAAACGTGGAGGAACAAAGCGACGAGGTTCATTGGACCCTGCACGTTGACGGCTCAGCAGGCCAAAAAGGGCGCGGGGCGGGGGTGGTCCTCCACGGCCCAGAAGGATTCACACTGGAATACGCCCTCAGGTTAGATTTCAAAGCCTCCAACAACGAGGCTGAATACGAAGCCTTGCTGGCAGGACTAAGTCTAGCCGCGGAGCTCGGCGCAGGAAAGTTAAAAGTCCATAGCGACTCCCAGCTCGTCGTCAACCAAGTGAACGACGTATACGAAGCCAAGGGCCCCAGAATGAAGAGATACCTCCAGAGGGTAAAAGAAAAGCTGCAGGGAATGAGCGAGGTAGAGATCCTCCAAGTACCACGGGACATGAACAACCGAGCAGATGCATTATCAAGGATGGCCGCCGAAGAGACCCATGACTTCAGAACCGTGCTCACAGAAATACTGCCCCACCCCAGCATCGACGAGGTGCAAGTCTTGGAAATCCCACCTGGACCAAACTGGATGGACCCCATCATACGATACCTGAAAGACGGTATACTACCCGCAGATAAGCTGGAAGCCCGGCGCCTAACTGCAAGAGCCGCCCACTACGTGGTCCACGGACCCAGGCTCTACAAACGGTCATACACATGGCCGTACCTCTGATGCCTGGTGCCCTCCGAATCAGACTACGCCCTGCGAGAAGTACATGAAGGGATCTGCGGAGACCACGGGGGCGGAAGGACCCTGGCTCAGAAAATCGTAAGGCACGGCTACTTCTGGCCTACGATCCTCAGGGACGCCAAGGAGTTCGTCAAAAAATGCAGCCCATGCCAAAGGTACGCAACCACCCCCCACCAACCGGCCACACCATACACCGCGATGGCAGGACCCCTGCCTTTCGCCATGTGGGGCATGGATCTACTCGGACCCTTCCCGAAAGCCTTCGGGGGGCATACCATGTTGTACGTCGCCATCGACTACTTCACCAAATGGGTCGAAGTCAAAGCCGTGGCAAAACCCAATTCGAAAGTAACAGAGAAGTTCTTCTACCACGACGTGGTTTGCCACTTCGGCATTCCAAAGATACTTGTAACGGACAACGGTCCCCAGTTCGCAAGCGCCGAATTTGGCAAATTCTGCGATAACCTAAGCATCGAACACTGTTTCGCCTCCGTAGCGCACCCACAGGCCAATGGGCAGGTAGAGGTAACTAACAGGATCTTGCTTCAGAGCCTCAAGAAGCGATTAGGAGAAGCTGGGAAAGACTGGGTAGAAGTGCTACCTAGCGTCCTCTGGGCCTATCGAACGATGCCGCGGACCGCGACGGGAGAATCCCCTTTTAGTTTAACCTTCGGGGCCGAAGCGGTCATCCCGTTGGAAATTGGCCTTCCCAGCTTCCGCACCGCGAATTATGACGAACAGGGAAATTCTGAGCTCCTCCAGAACACCCTCGATCTCGTGCTCGAAAAAAGAGAGCAAGCCCTTCTCCGAACCGCCTGCTACCAGCAAAAGGTGGCACGGTACTACAACGCCCGGGTAAGAAAGCGCTCGGTAAAACTCGGAGACCTCGTACTACGGCGTACGGCGGTATCCGACCCCCGCAACACCAGAAAACTCGCACCTAAATGGGAAGGACCCTACAGGGTCGTTCGAGCACTTTGCCCCGGGACCTACCAGCTAGAATGCCTCAACGGGACCCCAGTCCCTCGAAGTTGGAGCATGGCCAACCTCCGAGAATTTTACCAGTAAAAGAACAGGGTAAGCTCCGTGTTTTTCTTTAAAAGCATGACGAATGTTTGTTTGTTTCTTTTTGTGTCTTTAGAGGCAAAGATGTATCTTTTCTCCTTAAACGAATCAATGGAATAGCGTTTCTACTTAAGGCATACGTATCTCCACTTTCCGGCCCATGATAAACGAGGGACCCGAAAGAAGACAGGGAGCGAAACAGAGGTAGCATCGGGGCCGATCCCCCCGAGAATACCCTAAAACACTCCCCATGAAGAAAAGACCTCCCCCTAAAAGGGCAGGCGGGACCCATTAACCCCGAACTGATCACTCGAGGGGAAGATAGTCCTTCCGCAAAAAAAAGACACCCCACGGGGTGCACCAGGAACATTCTCGACGATCAGATTAAAATTCAAAAGGCTCGAATAACCCGGAGCGCACCGTGTATATAAAGAAAAAAGAAGAAAGCAGAAAAGAAGAGAAGAAGAAGGAGAATTCAAAAGTTATTACAGACCCACAAAAAAAATGGTAAAATATAAGATCCAAAAGACATCCTGGCATCACTAAGCGCCCTCAGAGGCCTCGGTAACTACAGGATCCACCAGAGCAGCCACCTCCTCATCGACCAGCTCCGGTGCTTCTGCTGGTATCGACGGAGGATCAGCCTCAGCCTCGTGCATCAGTTTGTCCAGGGGAAAGGAAGGATCAACCTCGTGGACACGCCGCCGGCATTAAGCAAAAGCATCAATCTCAACATCCACGCTGAACGCAGCCGCAGCCCTAAGGAACTCCTCTGAGCCACGCCACTCCTCCCGCGCCTTCGCCAGCTCCCGAGCGTGCGTTCGCCGGGCCACCGCCAATTTGTCCGACGCACGACTTCTCCCCTCCATGGTTTTTCGGAGGTCTTCCCGAAGCTGAGCGACAGTATCATCAAAGGTCGCTCTCTCCGCCCGGGCTCTGTCCAAGTCCTCACTTAGCCGCCGGTTTCGCTCCGCAAAAGCACTTATCTCAGCCTCATCCTCGAGCAGGCACTGCACCATCCTCCTGGCGTAGCTCTGGGACTGCAAAAGCAACCTATCAGAAAATTTCCGATGTGCGTTCTCCAAATGGCAAAAAGAGAAACGTACAAACAGAAAACCGGCCGCCTGGTACTTACGCAAGATGTTGATTGAAAATACTGAGCCCCAACGGCCCTGCGATCATAGCCCTCCAACTCAGCCTCGTCGCCAGGAAGGGCGGTCGTCACCCCCAGTTCCACCCCAACCCGGGGATTCGCAAGAACGCTATCCTCGACACCGATCTTCCAGTCAGGCTTAAACAACTCTCCTCGCGCCTGGAAGCTCTGCGGAGGAAGCACCACTCGTTCCAGAAGGAGTTTGGTCATAACCGCCCCCTCCATTCGACTTGGCACGTCCTCCGTAGAGACAGAAGGACGCGCCACACGAACGACATCCCCCTGTCGAGTGCCAAAAGAGGCAGCCCTCTTGGCGGATGGCTCCGACTCTAAAGGAAAAAGCCCAGCCGCCCCCTTTTCTCCGACCGCTCGAACAGGTGGGCTAGAAGGCACAGATGCCGCGAGTTTTGCCTGTGACCGACCCAGCCTGGCCGCGGCCATGAAATCAGAAGGGATCTTCTTCTGACTCATCAGACCCTTCGTCACCACCGCTACCCCTTTTCCCTTCTCAGCATCACCGGAAGAAGACATACCTCCTGCCAAAAATTAGGAAAAACGGAGAGAGAGAAAGAGGGGAGGGGCTCACCACGAGGACTGGCGAAAATCTCCCCCATTCCCTCGCCCGTACAACGGGCCCTCTTCTCCACAGCTCCCAGCAAGCCAAACCTCTTCAAGCTCCTCTCCCATTTGAACTCGGAAACATCGATAGCCTCTCCGGAGGCGAGCTTCCCCAAGTCAAACTTGTTATAGTCAGACTCGTCGGGGAGGGACTTCCTTCGCCACTCGACGGAGCGCCTCCAAGAGAGAGGAAAGCCCCAGCCAGTGTCCAACGGAGGGGTAATGAACACACACTCCTCCTTCCACCATTTGATGGAGGAAGGCAAATTCGCCGCCATTTTCACCCGAGGACGCTGGGTCAGATATAGCCAGCTGTCCTCCCCCTTCACCAACAGGCTAAGGGCAACGCAGGCCCGGAGCAGCGGAAGGGTAGGTTGAACCCTGTGGAGGCCCGCCTTAGCCACAAAGGCCAAGAGAGTACGCCAACTATTAGGCGCCAGTTGGGAGGGAGCCACCCGGTAAAACTCAAGGGCCTCTACTATAATGCCCAAGAGCGGGAACCTAACCCCCGCCCGAAAAGCCTCCACGTAGAAAGCTACCTCTTCCTCAGTGGTAACCCCACAAATACTCTCTACAAATGAAGGAACCCTAATCCCATAATCATCGGGAATGTGGAACTCCCTCCTAATTTTCTCCGCCGCCCCTTCTCCCAAAGTGTTCCTGAAACACGCCACCCGACCGGGGCGAATAACAGCACCAGACCGAATATCCCCAACCTCCACCTCACGAGCAGAAAAAACTCGAGCCAGAGATTCCGAGGGAGCGACCCCCACCGATGACCCAGAGGCCCCGGAGCTATCTCTCAACTCCGTGGGCTGCTGTACATCCTCAGAAACGACGCCCCCACCCTCTAAAGATAACCGCCTCCTTTTTCTTGGCAGAGCCCTCTCCACCACCTCCACCGACTCAGAAGAAGGGCTCTGAGGTACAGTCGCAACAGACATCGTAAACTATCAAACTGCGGATGAAATAAAAGATACGGAACTCACCAGAAGAAGTTTGGTGAATAAGCAACGCGTGAAAAAACCGCCGCAGAGGAAAACCCGTTCACCCGAGGAAGACGAAGCAATAAAGTAAAGAATGAAAATCCCAAAAAGGCTTTAAAAGGGCTGGGGTTTAGACACGTGTCGTTTCAACTCCCGCCCTTTCTAAATCCGATGGGACACGAACACGTGGCGCCGATTGGGAAACCCAAGGGAACCGCCATAAGTCGAAGCGCCATACGGAAAGGACGTCTCTACCCCTACCCACGAAGTAACTTCCCCAGCAAGCCATCCATAGACCCTCGCCACGTTCGATGGCAAAAGGCTCGGAACCCATCACAAGGGTCCGGCATACATCTCCACAAGATGGAAAAAACCATGTTCATAAGGAAAGGGCTCGAAACCAGTCACAAGGGTCCGGCATACATCTCCACAAGATGGAAAAAACCACGTTCATAAGGAAAGGGCTCGGAACCTGTCACAAGGGTCCGGCATACATCTCCACAAGATGGAAAAAACCACGTTCATAAGGAAAGGCTCGGAACCCGTCACAAGGGTCCGGCATACATCTCCACAAGATGGAAAAAACCACGTTCATAAGGAAAGGGCTCGGATCCCGTCACAAGGGTCTGGCATACATCTCCACAAGATGGAAAAAACCACGTTCATAAGGAAAGGGCTCGGATCCCGTCACAAGGGTCCGGCATACATCTCCACAAGATGAAAAAAACCACGTTCGATGATAAAAATACGCAAGAAGAAGGCAAACATAAGATATAAGATTGTAACAAACGGACAAAGGAAACAAAAATAAAGAGAGCCAGTCATAAACTACTTCCTTCTGACCCACGGGCCTACAAGAGAGGGGGGGAATAAAGACATAAGGCACGCAGGCCTGAACTCCCAAGGCCCCTAACAAAAAAAAAGGGGAAGAAACTCCCTCCGAAACCCTACTCCTCTCGCCACCTCCTACTCAAAGCGATTGGTCGCTAAAAGAGTTCTCCGCATCAGAGAGCTCCCTATCACTCTGCTCCCCCTCCGAAGAGCTCCCCCAGTGGCGATTCTCAGCGAACCGGGCCTGGTCATTTAACCAGCGCACCCGATTCCTCAACAGCTCATTCTCCGCCCGCAAGGCCGCAATCTCCAGCTCCATGTCAATCATCCGACCGCAAACCACCATCTCCCTATGATAGACATGGGAGAAAAAAGACCGGTGGTGATGGACAAAGGTTTCATGGGACTCCCCCTCGTGAAACGGAAGAAGAGGAGAACGCGGGGAAAACCTTGGAGGCGGATTCCTCTCAGGAAACACCTGCAGGGGCCCCAACCCGTCGGGGTTACCCTCGGGACTGCTGGGAGGACTCCCCTCGGTAGCGACTCTCCCCCCACCACTGATGGATAGACCCTGGAAAGACGACGACATCTCTGGCAAAGAAAGGCCGGAAGAAAGCAAAAAAAACGGAGGACAAAGACAATCTGCAGGAGAGCTCACCCCTTATAAAACCCTAGGGGGGACCCTGGGGTAGGAAAACGAAGCGGTTGCCATCCGCGTGCTCGTTTCTTATTGAATGATCCGGCGGCGCCGCTGAATGGCAACTCCTTGGGAAAGAACCGCCGGACGAGACAGCACGTCCTCTCGAACCCCAAAGCTCCCATAAATGCCCTAGACACAATGTTCTTTGGCCAGGCAAGCAAGCCCGCTCCCCGAGGCCAATCAATCAACTAAAAGTAGTATCATGATGAGATATAAAGGCGGCGCTATTCCCAGAACACGCCGCGTGTCGCCCCCCACACCTATATAAAGTTTAAACCCCATAAAGAAAGGCGAGGGGAAACGACAAGACCATACGAAGTCGACAAGTACCGCTATCCCGACCCCATGCAGGTTCGGGGCCTGGAGCGCAGACCTACACAAAAAAAAGGAGAAAAGGACGAGGCCCGGAGCCCAGATGCGAAGGCCACGGTACGCAAGCACAATGAGCAAACGAGATTAAAAGCGCCAGAGAAAGGCTCGGAACCCCTCGCAAGCTCCGTCAGAACGTCGCAATTCCTTACAACAAAGATAATCCCTATAAAGCAAATGCAAAAAAAAGAAAAAAAAAACAGCATAAAGGGACACGGCACCAATTCATAAAGATCATCCATTCACATCCTCCTGGCCTACAGGCCTACAAAAAAGAAAGGGAAACAAGAAAACACAGCACAGGGCACGTAGGCCTCAGAAATCCCCAACAAAGAAAGGGATAGGCACGTAGACAAACAAGGAAACCCAAAGCTTAATCGGAGAACGACTCCTCTCCCGAAGGGTTCCCCTCCTCCTCCCAAGAGGTCTCCAGCAGGGGGTCCACCTCATATTCCAACAGCTGCTCGTTGAGAAGGTGAACCTTTTTCTGTAAAACCTCGTTCTCCCGCTTCAAGTCCTCGATCTCCTTGCCCATCTTCGAAACACGGCCGTGCAGTTCCATTCCCTGATGATAGACTCGAGAGAAAAACGATCACTCCCTAGCGACGCGAGACTGAGACAATCTGTCCTCCCTAGGCAAGGAGGAAAGACGAAGGGGGGGAAGCCCGAGGAAGGACCTAGGCCCCTCCCTCGGATCGGAGGACAAGTCAGGGTCACTCGACGACTCCTGGAGAAAACGGGCCTTGCCCCTAACTCGTGAAGAAGAACCGGACATGTTGCTAAAGAAGATACGAAAAGAACCCCTACTGAGAAGGAGAGAAGAAGAACGACGCAGAGCCACAAAAAAAGGCACCAGGATAATTCCCTTCTTTTAAAAACTCGGGAACGAAATCCTGGTGCCTCGAGACAACGCAACCTCCCTAACGACGCTGCCGCTTCCCAAGGACAGCCGCCGGAGAAAACGGCACGTCTCCTCGTACCCCGGAGCCCTCGTTAATATCCTCATCATGACTTCGCTCAAACAAAACGTTACTCCCTTGGCCCATTCAATGGACCAAAGGAGTAAGGGGGAGTTATGATGGGGCACAAATACGGCTACGCTCCCATGTATCGCCACGTGTCATCCATGCACGAGCAGAGCCCAACCATCATGAAGAATGGCGTTGGAAAACGGCAAAGACCACACAGTCACGACACGTGTCGCCCTCTCGCCGCCCAAGCCTCATCATCACAAATTATGGAAGGAAATGACCGCCAAAGCCATGCGGGCCGGCAAAGCAGGAGGACAGCCCAATCCTGCGAAAGAAGGTTTTCTCTCCATAATGATGAAAGGGGCCGCGCGCCTCCCTTTAAAAGGGAGGAAAAGGAAGAACAGTAGGGAGGCCCTTTCGCTGAAAAGAGGACTTTACCCATTCTCCACTCCGGACACCGGAAAAAGAGGCGGGGCAACAACAGAGGAGGCTAGGAACCCAATCCTACTCTCCCTGCTAGTCCCCTCCGACCCATTCACTCACACACCCAGAAAAGAGCCCGCGTGCTGCCCCTGGTGTGGTACCTAGCCCGTGAGGGAGTGTGGGGCGCGAGCCGCCACGCGCTCTCTCTTGGTCTCTCGTATCCACGCGATTGGCGTGTGTTTTTAATTGTTGATTGTAATTCGTCTTTTATGTGAACTTGGGATCACTAAGGCAATCCGAATTCCACACGAAAGAGACTGACAGAGTCGCCACCTAGATGTGGGATCTAGGACCCGAAATTAACCAGAAATCTAGACTCGCTACCTGGTTACGAGAATGGAAGGTATGGGGAGTTATCCGCCACATGCACCATTCCTGCCCGATAATCGGCCTTCGATTCCAAAAGCTAACTTTTTTAAATTTATTTTAAATGGCTCATTCAACTCTATGTTAATGTGCGAACTAAGTGACATGCATCCTATGATCTAATTTCAATGTGAATCCTAGATGTGTATCTTGATTTATTAATTTGTCTGGATTCATTCTAAGTGAAAGTTCTCCTAGAATTCTAATTTCATGGAAAGCCCTAAATGATTTGATTAAGCATTTACAAGAAAATTAATATCCAAAACACCACAATTTGTTGTGGTGCCGACTCGCGGGTGGTATGCCGTCAGACATCCAAGCTGCCTACGTACCCAAGCCTCACTGGGATCAGAGTCGACGTAGTTCGGTGCACCTAAGCTAAGTTACATATGCCTAACTCAACTAAGACACCGACCTAGACGGGATTGACTGTTTCAACAGTTTTAGGAGAAGTTATTTAATTCAAGTTGAGGATTTTATTATCTTAGGATTTCATCTAAGATGCTATATGATTCTCATCTAAATGCAAATGGTCCCTTAGACTAATGCAGGTTTGCCTTACATCCTAGTTTACTAGGCTTGTCCTAGGGAAAGATTGGGTGACTAGTGTAACTAGACCTATGGCACGGTTGCTATACATAGCAAGCGTCCGTGATGAGGCTGGACTCCTAACTCTAGGACTCTCTAAAACTTAGGACACGACACGACACCGGTGTTCCTAAATTGGGCTCTAAGGGTCCTTACGACGGAAACCGTGATCCAACGGTTCCGAAAGACACAAGACAAATCGATTTAAATTCTCGAGGTTAGTGAAAAAAGGGATGGAAGAGATGATGAAATAGTGTGAGGGAATGAGAAAGATAGAGAAAGGTGCGACTGAACTTGGGAGTGCCAAATTGCCTACGTACCCCGCGATGGGGATCAAGCCACACGTAGTTCCGCTGGGGAGGTTGCTTGGATTTTGGAAAACAGGATTGGTATTTGGATCAGGAATCGGGTTTGTATTTGAGCATTGGACTTGAGATTCAGAAACATTGATTTAGCAATGGGATTTTGGAATTGGGAATTTGCATCAAAGAATTGAGCATATAGGAATCATCAAGGGTTTGAATTTTGGGAATTCAAAATGGGCGGGCTTATGAGATTCGGTCAAATGGATTCAGACATGCGACTCAGATTGTGTTGGGATATGACTTGGTTAGGCAAAAGGGAGGAAGTTCTATTAGGTGTAAAAGGGCATTAGTAGAATAGGGGAATGACTCGGTTGTGACATGGAAGGCCGCAACTTGGTCGAATGCGACTCGGTTGCATTGGGATGGGTTGATTAAGGAATTGGATTGAGTCAACTAAGGGGAGAGTCCAATCGGTTAAAGAGGTTGAGCATACTCGACTAGAGAGTTGGGTCAACTCGACTAGGGAGGTTGGCTAGAGTTGACTCAGTTGAGCTGGGTTGGGATCCCACTTGGATGGATTGTATTGGGGCGATTTGACTTAAGCTGCAGGTGGCCTGGCTGGGTTAGATTTAATGTAACCAGATTTATGGATAAATGGTGTGCCTCAGTGAGTGGACAAAGGTATGGCTTGGGTTGATGTGACTCGGTTGAGTTGTGCTAGGGTCAGGTTAGGTGGGGTTAATGGTTGAGTTGGATTGGATTGGGTTAATGGTCAAGGTCAAGTGCGGGTTGACTTGGCTTAGACTGGATTGGAACTGGTTGAGCGTGGATTGGGGTGCGGCTTGAGGTTTGGGTGGTTGGAGTATCTTAGGAACCAATAGGGCAAAGTGGCTCTTAAGGGGAATGAATTAATTGGGCCGAATGGGCCCGATGGCCGGGTTAACTGGGTTGGCCGGGTCTATTGTAGGGGTGTATGAGGGTACTGTTGGGTGGATGAATGAAAGGCATGTGGTGTATGATGTGTGGCTATGGTTATAGGGTTTAAGGCTTATGGGTATGGGTTTAGGTGTGGTTAATGGTTAGGTTGGATTGGGTTAATGGTTAGGGTCAAGTGAGTCGGGTCTAAGTTAGGAGCAAACCCGAGACTAGCCATGGTCTAACTAGGAGGAAGCAGGGTACAAACCAGGGTGCGGACCAGGGTGCACCAGGGTGCGAACCAGCAGGGAACCAGGGTGCGAACCAGCAGGGGAACCAGGGTGCAACCAGCAGGGAACCTGGGTGCAACCAGCAGCGAACCTGGGTGCAACCAGGGTCTAACCAGAGTGCGAACCAGCAGGGAACCAGGGTGCGAACCAGCAGGGGAACCAGGGTGCAACCAGCAGGGAAACCAGGGTGCAACCAGCAGGGAACCTGGGTGCAACCCGCAGCGAACCTGGGTGTGAACCAGTATCGAACCTGGGTGCAACCAGCAACGAACCTGGGTGCAACCAGGGTCTAACCAGAGTGCGAACCAGCAGGGAACCAGGGTGCGAACCAGTATCGAACCTGGGTGCAACCAGCAACGAACCTGGGTGCAACCAGGGTCTAACCAGAGGCTAACCAGGGGGAACCAGGGTGTGAACCATTAGGGAAAAATAAAAATGAAGATAAGATGGGTTAAGAGAAGAGGGAAACATGTATAACTTCAAAGTCTACCATCAAGAAGAATGAGTAAAGATTGATCCTAGATGCTTCCTAACATGGTTTTTCTTTTAAAGTAAAAGATATGCATGAAAACAGACCCTACATAGAATTGAAATAAATGCCTACCTCTTTGAAAACCCACTTTGTGTTTGATTTTTCTTTGATGTTAATTCCTTGAAGATGATTCCTTGCTTGATAATGACTGCTTTTGATATATATCACCCAACGTATCACCCGATCCGGCAAGGATGGCCGAACCCTTGAAGAGATGAGGGAGAGGGATGAATTTTCTAAGAGAGGGATTCTTTTTCTTCTTCTCCCTTGGATGGTGGGATGAGAGGGTATTTATAGGAGAATGGGATAGGAGGTTAGGTGAGGTTAGGTGAGGTTAGGTAAGGTTAGGTGAGGTTAGGTAAGGTTAGGTGAGGTTAGGTGAGGTTAGGTGAGGTTTGGGTGGTTAGGATGAGAGGAGAGGTTAGGTGAGGTTAGGTGAGGTTTGGATGGTTAGGATGAGAGGAGAGGTTAGGTGGTTTTGGATGGTGAGACCCAGGTCAAGATCTGTCATTGATCTAACGATTAACGGAAATCGGGTCTCGGAATGGAATCAGGGTCCGGGCTATGAAGTGACCCTAGCTTATTTTGTCCCGATTGATGATCCGTAAAGTCAGATCAAGATATTAATGACCTAAAACATATAAATCAATGATAGAGGGGGTTCTCACATGGATTTAACACACTAAATTCACTAATCAGGGTATTTTTCAATTTTTCGGATCTAATCATCTCACCAGGTACATCTCTTTATCATTTTGTTTTTTTTCAAAAAATTTGAGGATGGATCAATATATTAGGTTATTGTTGGTTAAAGTAAAGCAAAATGTGGGTGTCTACAGATGCCCCTCTTTGGTAGAGACGACGTAGTCATCGAATACCAAAGTCAAAATGACAGAACCATTTTGCGTAGCTTTAATCGACAAAGGACCCCCTAAACACAATGCAACCTAATATAATGCAAGACCTTAGATGAAATCCTAGAATTGGAATGCAATAAAACAAACCCGCTGCGGTGCCGCTGGCAACGAGAGAAATGGGATACCATTTTCAAATGGATTTTCGGAGGGAAAGGAATATCGCTTTTGAACAGCTTCAGAGGAAATGAGACGTCATTTTCAAATGGTCTCAGAGAATAATGGATGACTTTTGAAAGATTCTTAATGAAAATGCAGCATCATTTTTGAATGGGCTTGGGCAAGATGAAATACCGTATTTATACGGATTCCAAGGAAATGAGACATCATAGTTGTATGATGTTCAAAGGGTATAAGAGACCATAGTTGTATGGATTCGAAGAGAATGAAATACCGTATTTGTACGGATTCCAAGGAAATGAGACATCATAGTTGTATGATGTTCAAAGGGGATAAGAGACCATAGTTGTATGAACTCGAAGAGAATGAAATACCGTATTTGTACGGATTCCAAGGAAATGAGACATCATAGTTGTATGATGTTCAAAGGGGATAAGAGACCATAGTCGTATGGACTCGGAGAGTGAAATACCGTATTTGTACGGACTCCAAGGAAGCGAGATATCATATTTGTGTGATGTTCAGAGAGAAAATATCTTTTTCCAAATGGATTCAGAGAGATATGATGATTTGAGCTTTGAGAGAAATCGAAATTTCCAATTAACAACTTTAGAAGCAAAGGATTTAATAACACTATGCAGCAAAAGAACTTCAGGGCTTAAATATGGGATGCCACTTCATTAGCAATCTGCCTCAGTTTGAGGCATTCTAACCTTCTTCTATTCGTTGACCAGAGATTATTCTTTCAAAGATCTTCGTCATTCGTGACAGCGTCACCTTTTTCCAAGTTCCTCAGAACCTGTTAATGAACCTGCCTTCAGAGTGATTGCACCCTACAACAATTCTAAAAATAAATTTTTTTTTTTTAAATAGAACTACAGACACTTGTAATAAAAACACAAAATAAGAAAGATTACTCCAGTAATCTCGTGATGCTTCTGACTTATCAGTATTTTCTTTTGGGTTAGACTAGCCTCTTTTAAAGAACGTTTCTCCATTGATAAACATCTTCACTTATTTTTAATACAGTGATACCTCATATATCTTTCTATCAACTTTCAGATTGCTTCAAAATTAATGCCCCTAGTTTCGAGAATCATTGTGTATTAGCTTCGCCTGACCTACCGCGAGTTCAGAGACCGATGTAATTCTTTTGGCGTGAATCCAATCTTACCACGACCAAGTCTTCCTTTTTTGGATTTTCAACTTGGTGGACCGCTCGGCCTTAACTTTTGCCTGAATCGCCTTTTCAGGTTTTCGACTCAGCGGGCCACCCCCTTACCTTTTGCCTAAGCCGCCCTTTCAGGTTTTCAACTTAGCAGGGGAATGATCCTAAATTTTGCCTAGATCGCCTTTTCATGTTTTTCAATCTAGCGGATCTTCAAGCTCCATTTCTTTTCTTTTTCTTTTTCTTTTTTATCTTCTTTTCTTTTTACTTGAACACCAAAAGGACTTTATAGGTGAGGTAGGGCTTTTCAAAGAATGGCTTAAGGTTTTGCAAGGGTCTCGACCGAACCTATGAACAGGTTGCCTACGTATCCCAGTGTAGGAATCAGATCATGCGTAGTTCAGGGCGAATGCCCCTAGTATATTGGGATTTGAAGGAAAATTTTATTTAGGCTCAAAAGGGTTTGCAAAAGGTTATAAATTTTTTGATTTTTGGTTATGAATTTGGGATTTATTCGGCCAAAGGACGGCCTTCTGATGTTCAAGCATAGAACCTCTTGAGTTGATCAAGATTTGTTGGTTCTGGCAATATTTCTCCATTTAAATTACGGAGCTTGACGGCTTTTCCGGGTAAGATTTGGTCCACAATGTATGGTCCTGACCAATTTGGTTTGAACTTGCCCCTTGGGTCAAACATTGGTGCTCGATTCTCTTTTAGAACAAGATTGCCTTCTTCTAAATCTCTGACCTTAACCTTTTTATTAAAAGCACGGGCTATTCTGCGCTGATAACCTTGCACATGGTAAAGCGCCTTTAATCTCTTCTCGTCTAGCATGTTCAACTCTTTATACCTGGCATCTGCCCATTCATTTTCTGGTAACTTGACTTCAGTCAATACTCGGAGCGAAGGTACACGGATCTCAACAGGTAGCACTGCTTCCATCCCGTAAACAAGAGAGTAAGGGGTTGCCCCAGTTGAAGCCCTAATTGATGTTCTGTAAGCCCACAAGGCGTATGGTAACTTATTCGACCAATCTTTATAAGTTTCTGACATTTTGCTAATGATAGTCTTGACATTTTTGTTTGCAGCTTCTACCGCTCCATTTGTCTGCGGACGATAAGGCGAGGATTTATGATGCTTAATCTTGAACTCTTCGCAAAGAGAGATTACTTCCTTCTTGAAATGAGATCCATTATCTGAGATAAGTTCATGGGGAATTCCATATCTGCAAATTATGTTGGTGCGTATGAATTTAGCAACTGATGAGGATGTAAGCTTTGCATAAGAAGCGGCCTCAACCCACTTGGTGAAGTAATCAATAGCAACGAGTATGTACTCGTGACCATTAGACGACTTGGGAGAAATCTTGCCAATGATGTCAATTCCCCATACCGAAAACGGCCAAGGAGAGGTAAGAGAATGCAATTCGGTGGGTGGTACATGGATGAGATTCGCATGTATCTGACATTTATAGCATCTCTTCACAAATGTGTGACAATCTGCTTCTAATGTCGGCCAATAATACCCCAGACGTAGGATCTTCCTTGCCAACATCTTCCCATTCATATGAGGCCCACACACCCCTTCATGAATATCTGCGAGAATTTCTTCTGCCTGATCTTCAGTGACACATAAGAGTTGAATTCCATCGAAAGACCGTCGATACAACTCTCCTCCACAAATGACGAAATTAGCTGCCAATCTCTGCAAAGTCCTTATTTCTTTACTCGACGCCTCATTGGGATGCCCCTGGCCTGAGATGTAGTTCTTTATGTCTGTATACCATGGCTTTCCATCGGGACATCTTGCAGCTATTTCTATAGCATCAACATATGCAGGAGCCCATTGCTCTTGAACCGTGATGGGCCTCATCTTCATATTGTGAGGTATGTCAATCATGGAAGCTAACGTTGCTAAGGCATCGGCGAATCTATTCTTCAACCTTGGCAAATAACTGAAAGTGACGCGTTGAAATTGCTTAGCGAGAATATCCAAGTATTCATGATATGGCAATAGCTTTTCTTCTTTGGTTCTCCACTCTCCTTGAGTTTGGCAAATGATTAGCTTCGAATCTCCATATACGTCAAGATTCTCTATGCCTAAGGCCAATGCAGCCTCAAGCCCAACAATGCATGCTTCATATTCTGCCATATTGTTGGTGCAATTGAATTGTAACTTAACGGCAACGGGGACATGCTCATTTCGAGGCGACACAAGCAATGCCCCTACTCCTTGTCCTGTTTGGTTTGCTGCTCCATCAAAATAGAGGGTCCAACCAGTTTCTGGATACTCATCTTCAACCATCATGATCTCTTCATCTGGGAACATCGGCTTGAAATGCTGACTTTCTTCTCGGGGTGCTTCCGCCAATTGTTCAGCAATGGCTCGGCCCTTTACTGATTTTTGGGTTACATGAGTGATGTCAAATTCAGACAACAATAATAACCATCTGGCAGTCCTGCCTGTCAGGGCTGGTTTTTCAAAGAGATACTTCAGAGGATCCATCCTCGACAAAAGCAGGACCTTATGTGATAAAAGGTAATGCCTGAGTCGCTGAGTGGCCCAAACCAAGGCTAAGCAGGTTTTTTCTAGGACAGTATACTTTTGTTCATACTCCAACATCTTCTTGCTAAGATAATACACAGCCTTTTCATGCTTGGTTTCTGGATCTTGCTGTGCTAACATACAACCCATTGTGGTTTCTGTTACTGACAAGTAAAGCAGCAATGGATGCCCCGGTATCACTGGTGCTACTATCGGTGGCTCAGACAAACTTTGCTTTATCTTTTCAAAGGCCTGCTGACATTCCTCTGTCCATTCTTTGGAAGAGTTCTTCTTTAAGAGCTTAAAGATAGGTTCACAAGTTGATGTCAGATGAGCGATGAATCGCCTTAGGAACTGTATCCTTCCTAGGAATCCCCGAATTTCCTTCTCGGTTCTAGGCGGTGGCATCTCCTGGATAGCCTTAATCTTCTGAGGATCTACCTCTATACCCCTTTGACTCACCATAAATCCAAGCAACTTACCGGAGGTAACCCCGAACACACACTTGCTAGGATTCAGGCGAAGCTGGTATTTGAGAATTCTTTCAAAGAACTTCTTAAGGTTCGGGATATGATCTTTCCTTTCCTTGGCTTTTACAATCATATCATCGACATAAACTTCGACTTCTCTATGTATCATGTCATGGAGCAAGGCTGTAGCTGCTCTTTGGTATGTCGCACCGGCATTCTTAAGACCAAATGGCATTACCCGATAGCAATATGTCCCCCATTGTGTAATGAACGAGGTCTTAGCCATGTCCTCGGGTGCCATCTTAATTTGATTGTAGCCCGAGAAACCATCCATAAAAGATAGTAATTCATGCCCGGCCGTATTGTCCACCAAGATATCGATATGTGGTAGAGGGAAATCATCTTTTGGACTTGCCTTGTTCAAATCCCTGAAATCTACACACATTCTCACCTTTCCATCTTTCTTCGGTACAGGTACTATATTTGCGAGCCATTCTGGATATTCCACCACTTGCAGAAATCCAGCATTCAACTGCTTAGTAACCTCTTCTTCTACTTTCAGGACCCACTCAGGCTTCATTCTCCTTAGCTTCTGCTTTTTAGGTTTAATCCCAGGCAATAAAGGTAGCTTGTGCTGAACAATGTCTTCGCTCAACCCGGGCATATCTTTGTAGGACCAGGCAAAAACTTCTTTATATTCCTTAAGTAGGTTTATTAATTCATCGCGCTCTTCAGAGGATAGAGTATTTCCAATTCGTATTTCCTGTATTAAATCTTCTGTTCCGATGTTTATAATTTCGATTTCATCTTTAAGAGGCTGGGCTCGGCGCTCCTCCTCTTGTTTGAGCATATGCTGCAATTCAAGGGGAGTTTCGTCGATCCCCCCTTCCTCATCTGAGGAGGGAGTGTTATCATTATTATTAAAGTCAGAAGCAAACATAGAGACATACTGAGAATCAGATTTCATTGAATTGAAAGAAGTTACATCATTATCATTGGACTCATCCTGAACAGGTTCAGGATTCACATAGTAAATAAACTCAGAAAATGACTCGCCTGGACTAGGCACTGACACTGATTCACTCGACTTGACTAGACTTGACTTAGCAATAAAATAAGATGGAAAAACATCAGAACTCCAGTTTGAAAGATTTTCTGTTGCAGGTGCAATCTGACTCTGAGGTTCAGTAAAGGTATCATTACTCTGAATAACTGCCACTAGCATATCTTCACAATCTGTCTCTTCTTGTTCTTCAGAATAGTAATCAACATCAGGCACATTTTCTTCAAACAAAGATTCCAGCACATCTGGCTCAAGGTAGACTAACCAGTCCTCAACAGTTTTCTCAACATAATATATCGGCGGTTCTGTTTCTGGGAGAGCAAGGCCACTGAATATTTCAAAACCGGGTATCATGATTCCTGTCACTGAGTCATACCATGGTTCAGAAAACCCATAGTATGGAAACGTCTCACCTTCTTTGATAAAATGACCATTCATTGATAAGGGATATGGAGCCATTAGGAGTACCCTTCCGGTGCGGCGGATTTCTTCCTTCAATTTCAACAATTTTTCCATGGCTTCCTCCTCCTCTTCAGTAGGTACATATCCAAGACCGAAAATTCCATGGTTTGCTTTGATTGGGCGCCAGTGAGATGCCTTGCTTGGATCACGGCCCAAATTCATACCAGGGAAGTAGTTCATTTTTCTCATCATCTTGGCCACCACAGAACTGATGGCGAACGGCAAACACAACTCCTCCCGAGAGGCATCCTTGTAAGAGATAACAGCAACCTCGAATGCGAAACCATTCAAGTTGTAGTCATCTGCTTTTGCAACTGGAAGGATCAAAGTTTCTCCTGTTATTTGCCCTATTTCTGGCTCTTCATCACCTCTGACAGTGAACAACTTCCCATCTTTAATGAACTTCAATTTTTGGTGAAGGGTTGAAGCGACAGCACCTTCCTTATGCAACCAGGGACGTCCTAGAAGCATATTGAACGAGGCTTTGATATCAATAACTTGAAACTCAACCTCAAATTCTTGACCGCCCATAACGATCTTGGTGGTGAGGACTCCGACCACATTTCTTCGGGTATTGTCATATGCGAGGATACCAAGGGTTGATTCGGCAAAATCAGTGGGACCGAAACCCAAGGTAATGGCAGTTCTTAATGGACACACATTCAACGCGGATCCGTTATCTACCAACACAGATGGTACTTTCTTGCCTCCACAAACAATAGTGACATGAAGAGCTCTAGCATGATTCCGACCTTGAGGAGGCAGCTCTTGATCTGAGAAACTAATGGCCCTGGTGGCCTGGGTTAGAGCAACAACTTCAGCCAGTTGCTCCGGAGATATCTCTGAGGATACCTGTGTTGTATTCAATTCTTTTAACACAGCCTCTCTGTGTTTCTTTGATGCTATCAATAATCCCCATACAGATATAACAGCCTGAGTTTTCTTTAACTGCTGCACAACTTCATCATCTGGATCTTTCACATATTGCGGCTCCTCTCCTCGAGCCAATGCCCCTGGATTTTCGACTCTCAATTCAACAGGTTTGAAAATTCTTCCGCCCCTTGTCACATGTCTGACTTCATCCAATTCAGGCTCATCATAAGTGATAATTTGAGGGACTTGTGGCTCATAGGTGATTACCAAGGGAGGTACAGACTCTCTTAGGTGTGATTCATCACAGAATATGATTTGGGGTTCAGAGATGGGTTCTAAGGCACATATGAGGGTAAGAGGGTCAAACTCAGGATCTCCTATGGTTATGGCATTAACGGCAGCAGGAGGATTTGCATGACCAGGTAATGGGTTTTGGGTGACATTGGGTCTTGGCTGGAATGCAATGACTTTCTCATCAATGAGTTTCTGGATTCTAAATTTCAAGGCAATGCAGTTGTCAGTAAGATGACCAGGACCTCTGTGGTACTCACAGTGTAGGTCAGCTCGCCAACTTGCAGGTAGAGGATTGGGGGGAGGCCGGATGGCAGGTAAGGTTATGCGACCTGAAGCAAGACACTGCTTAAGCACCTCTGAAGATGGAATGGGAAGAGGGGTAAATTCTACCCGGGTTTGTTGCCGAGGTGCGGTTGCGGTTTGAGCATAGTCCATTACTAAAGGTTCTTGGGACCTAGAGGATTGAGCATTGGAACGGGAAATACTATTGACTTGGGCTGGAGGGGACTTTTTGAAATCTCTGGGGTTTGGGTTGCTACGGTTGAATACACCTTGAGCCATAGCCTCCTCTATCTGGGTGCCAGCCACGATGAAGTGTTTGAAGTCTGGATAGTATTGCAAAGACATGTGATACTGGAGCTGGGGGGAAATATTTTTCATGATTATCTGGACTTGTTCTTCCTCAGACGGGCGCTCCATCATCTGAGCTGCTATTCTCCTCCATCTTTTCACAAAAATCAAAAAGGATTCCCTCAAGTCTTGCTTTGTTCTCTCTAAATCCTTTCTGGTGATTTCTGTCCCATCATCATATTTGAATTGCCTGATGAACTGCTCGCCGATATCCTTCCATGTCCTGTAACGAGTCTTGTCCAAGACCATGAACCATCTCCTCGCAACCTTGGTTAGGGAAACTGGGAACAATTGAGCCATTTGCTCAGAAGATAACCCTTGAGGCTGACACATGATGGTGAACATTTGCAAATGTGTGATTGGACAACCCACACCATCATATTTGTCGAAATCGGGCATTTGAAAATTGGCAGGAAGGCGAATTTCGGGAAATAAAGTAAGATCACTGGGATTGAAACCACCCTGGTCTTGAAACTGAATGTCTTGAACTTTCCTGGTAAGAGTCTCTAATTTCTCCATAACAGACTTATCAACCATGGACTGAGAAGGCCTACTGTGATTCTCGCTGTACTGCTCTTTTTCTAAGTCTTCTTCGACTTTATCAGGGATATTGATGAACACTGTTTGGGCAGGTGCTACTGGAGTAGCTGCTTGGCGCATAGGCCCTTTATCCTTGGACAACGACGGTCCCAACTTTTCAGAAAGCTGAGCCTTGATAACTCGGTTTTCTTCTTTGAGTTCTTGAAGCTGTTGGAGAATCAAGGTAAGAGTATCGGTAATAGCAGCGGGTGGAAGACCATCTTGGTTGTCTGCCATTGGTGAGGATGAGGACGGGAAAGAAGGAGATGCTGGGGTTCTTAGAGAAGGTGGCGGAGAAACAGATTTCCTCTCTAACCGCGAAGAGACCCGAACCCAAGGAGTATTAGGGTTAGCTATGATGTTTATTGCCCTGTAATATCCGAAAGACATATTTTAAAATCAGAGAGAAGAATAGACGATGATGCACACATAGACAAAGATAATGAAAGAGAAGGATGGACTTTATTGATCAATCATTAAAATTTGAGTACATGGTTCAATCTTTCAAAGATAAACATGGAACTAAGCATTCTTTTTAGACTTCTTCTTCGGACGACAATCTTCCTCAACTGACTCCTTTAAAGGTTTGATGATTCTTGCATCCCAAGCAGATGAAACAGCTTTGACAATCTTGGGCTTGAGACCCTCAGGCGGATAGAAATGATGAAGGGGAGGCACAATGGATTGCTCCCTTCCATACTGACGCTGAATCCTGGCAGGAACATAAAAGGAAGTCTTTTTGAGACCAAGAAGGCGAACGTAGTTAGCTTCTCCGGTGTTGAAGACAGCTTCTTGGATTCCGGGAATTTGCCAATAAATCTGATCTTCTTGGCGAGAATTTAACCATTCAACCCAATCGCTTTTATGATCGAAAGAAACATCATGACGCCATTCACTGAAGGTGTATAACGTATGATCAAAATGGACAGGAGCTGCAATTTTTAGCTTGTGGCATAACCACACTTGAAGTAATGCAGGACATCCTGAGAAAGACCCAACGAAAGAGCGAATATAAGAGCTTGGACCTGAACTGGCACGAAGGTGAGCCATATCATCCAATCCATTGAAAGTTTCTGCAAGCATAGTAGGAATTGGATTGGCGCCACGATCCATTTGATCAACGAGGTCCAGAAGAACAGCTGACGCAAAGCGAGAAGGCTGGACAGTGAGGAACCTAGCAAAGGAGCAGAATCTCAAAGCGCGCCGTCGAGCTTTTTGAATATCAACAGCACCAATGTATCCAACAGGAGGGTAAATGTCAATCAGTCGCTGCATGGACACTTCTTGGCCTTTCATGAAAGAGTTCATGGATTCATCTGGATTATCCATCAAGCAAAGGAACAAAGGACGATAATCTGGAACACAGGATGGCTTCACTAGAGGGCCATCCACAGGATATTCCAATAAGGCACACCATTCTTCAAAGGTGGGACACATTTCTTGGTTGCCAAAACGGAAGACATGATGATCGGGATCCCAACACTCTGATGCGGCATAGAGTAATCCCCAATCGAGCTTGATGGTTGCCACGTAGCCGAAGAGATTTTTCTCTTGTTCACTTATGGCGTAGATATGGGATTCTCTTAATGTACCACGGATCCAATCAAGAATTGTACGAGTAGACATAGTGCCCGTAAGCCAAGAGAAGGGATATAAGAATGATCAGGATTACATGAACACGAGATTAGGATAAGTTCCTGCCAGTACAAGGAAAGTATGAATACATGATCGAATCACACGATAGAAGAATGAAAGGCATACGATCGAAAGATTAGATGAGATAGCATAAGATTGCTTTCAACGGATAGATCAAGAATGACTAATCCTATGAGATCTTTGGAAATGATAGGATTTATATCCTAACCCCTAAAGGAAATTTTTTTTTTTAATCTCGCACATTTTAACAGTGTGACCTGAAGGCATCAACCCTAATCCTAATCAAGCGGAGTGGAGAGAGGATCTCGACTCATGACTTTGTTCGTGTACCTAGGACCGATCGTAGCCATTGGAAGATGGTCTACGGCCTAATCTAGACACAAATAGGCAGGATATCCTAAACTAGGCTCACACACGTGATGCACATGTGTTCGTATACTACATGCATGTGTGGGTTAATCTAGGGGTAAGGCCAAGAGTTCCCTTAGCGCGAATCCCTGTTCGATATACTGTACCAGTGTCCGGCGTATCAGTACGTGAACAAGAGATCCGTTTACGTACCATAATGGTACTAGGCTAAGGGTGGAATGCTTCTCTAGCACAGAGGCACCAGGTGATGAAATCCCAGTCAACCATGCTAGATAACACTCCGGGTTCCTAAAATAGGACGTGTGTGCACGTGAGATGCAGAGTTTAGATGCAAGTGATGTAAGTGTGTGCAATATGTTTGCGCAATCTATGATGCCTTCAGGTTTTGTTAGATTAAGTTTGAGTAAAGTGTGATGAGAAAATAAAACAAGACAAACTAATCTAACAAGTATAGAGTTTTTATGAGCCAATTAAATTAAATTCAAATGAATTATCTTTTGAAATTTTAATGAAGTTAGGTGGTCCCCAGCAGAGTCGCCAAACTGTGGTACCTAGCCCGTGAGGGAGTGTGGGGCGCGAGCCGCCACGCGCTCTCTCTTGGTCTCTCGTATCCACGCGATTGGCGTGTGTTTTTAATTGTTGATTGTAATTCGTCTTTTATGTGAACTTGGGATCACTAAGGCAATCCGAATTCCACACGAAAGAGACTGACAGAGTCGCCACCTAGATGTGGGATCTAGGACCCGAAATTAACCAGAAATCTAGACTCGCTACCTGGTTACGAGAATGGAAGGTATGGGGAGTTATCCGCCACATGCACCATTCCTGCCCGATAATCGGCCTTCGATTCCAAAAGCTAACTTTTTTAAATTTATTTTAAATGGCTCATTCAACTCTATGTTAATGTGCGAACTAAGTGACATGCATCCTATGATCTAATTTCAATGTGAATCCTAGATGTGTATCTTGATTTATTAATTTGTCTGGATTCATTCTAAGTGAAAGTTCTCCTAGAATTCTAATTTCATGGAAAGCCCTAAATGATTTGATTAAGCATTTACAAGAAAATTAATATCCAAAACACCACAATTTGTTGTGGTGCCGACTCGCGGGTGGTATGCCGTCAGACATCCAAGCTGCCTACGTACCCAAGCCTCACTGGGATCAGAGTCGACGTAGTTCGGTGCACCTAAGCTAAGTTACATATGCCTAACTCAACTAAGACACCGACCTAGACGGGATTGACTGTTTCAACAGTTTTAGGAGAAGTTATTTAATTCAAGTTGAGGATTTTATTATCTTAGGATTTCATCTAAGATGCTATATGATTCTCATCTAAATGCAAATGGTCCCTTAGACTAATGCAGGTTTGCCTTACATCCTAGTTTACTAGGCTTGTCCTAGGGAAAGATTGGGTGACTAGTGTAACTAGACCTATGGCACGGTTGCTATACATAGCAAGCGTCCGTGATGAGGCTGGACTCCTAACTCTAGGACTCTCTAAAACTTAGGACACGACACGACACCGGTGTTCCTAAATTGGGCTCTAAGGGTCCTTACGACGGAAACCGTGATCCAACGGTTCCGAAAGACACAAGACAAATCGATTTAAATTCTCGAGGTTAGTGAAAAAAGGGATGGAAGAGATGATGAAATAGTGTGAGGGAATGAGAAAGATAGAGAAAGGTGCGACTGAACTTGGGAGTGCCAAATTGCCTACGTACCCCGCGATGGGGATCAAGCCACACGTAGTTCCGCTGGGGAGGTTGCTTGGATTTTGGAAAACAGGATTGGTATTTGGATCAGGAATCGGGTTTGTATTTGAGCATTGGACTTGAGATTCAGAAACATTGATTTAGCAATGGGATTTTGGAATTGGGAATTTGCATCAAAGAATTGAGCATATAGGAATCATCAAGGGTTTGAATTTTGGGAATTCAAAATGGGCGGGCTTATGAGATTCGGTCAAATGGATTCAGACATGCGACTCAGATTGTGTTGGGATATGACTTGGTTAGGCAAAAGGGAGGAAGTTCTATTAGGTGTAAAAGGGCATTAGTAGAATAGGGGAATGACTCGGTTGTGACATGGAAGGCCGCAACTTGGTCGAATGCGACTCGGTTGCATTGGGATGGGTTGATTAAGGAATTGGATTGAGTCAACTAAGGGGAGAGTCCAATCGGTTAAAGAGGTTGAGCATACTCGACTAGAGAGTTGGGTCAACTCGACTAGGGAGGTTGGCTAGAGTTGACTCAGTTGAGCTGGGTTGGGATCCCACTTGGATGGATTGTATTGGGGCGATTTGACTTAAGCTGCAGGTGGCCTGGCTGGGTTAGATTTAATGTAACCAGATTTATGGATAAATGGTGTGCCTCAGTGAGTGGACAAAGGTATGGCTTGGGTTGATGTGACTCGGTTGAGTTGTGCTAGGGTCAGGTTAGGTGGGGTTAATGGTTGAGTTGGATTGGATTGGGTTAATGGTCAAGGTCAAGTGCGGGTTGACTTGGCTTAGACTGGATTGGAACTGGTTGAGCGTGGATTGGGGTGCGGCTTGAGGTTTGGGTGGTTGGAGTATCTTAGGAACCAATAGGGCAAAGTGGCTCTTAAGGGGAATGAATTAATTGGGCCGAATGGGCCCGATGGCCGGGTTAACTGGGTTGGCCGGGTCTATTGTAGGGGTGTATGAGGGTACTGTTGGGTGGATGAATGAAAGGCATGTGGTGTATGATGTGTGGCTATGGTTATAGGGTTTAAGGCTTATGGGTATGGGTTTAGGTGTGGTTAATGGTTAGGTTGGATTGGGTTAATGGTTAGGGTCAAGTGAGTCGGGTCTAAGTTAGGAGCAAACCCGAGACTAGCCATGGTCTAACTAGGAGGAAGCAGGGTACAAACCAGGGTGCGGACCAGGGTGCACCAGGGTGCGAACCAGCAGGGAACCAGGGTGCGAACCAGCAGGGGAACCAGGGTGCAACCAGCAGGGAACCTGGGTGCAACCAGCAGCGAACCTGGGTGCAACCAGGGTCTAACCAGAGTGCGAACCAGCAGGGAACCAGGGTGCGAACCAGCAGGGGAACCAGGGTGCAACCAGCAGGGAAACCAGGGTGCAACCAGCAGGGAACCTGGGTGCAACCCGCAGCGAACCTGGGTGTGAACCAGTATCGAACCTGGGTGCAACCAGCAACGAACCTGGGTGCAACCAGGGTCTAACCAGAGTGCGAACCAGCAGGGAACCAGGGTGCGAACCAGTATCGAACCTGGGTGCAACCAGCAACGAACCTGGGTGCAACCAGGGTCTAACCAGAGGCTAACCAGGGGGAACCAGGGTGTGAACCATTAGGGAAAAATAAAAATGAAGATAAGATGGGTTAAGAGAAGAGGGAAACATGTATAACTTCAAAGTCTACCATCAAGAAGAATGAGTAAAGATTGATCCTAGATGCTTCCTAACATGGTTTTTCTTTTAAAGTAAAAGATATGCATGAAAACAGACCCTACATAGAATTGAAATAAATGCCTACCTCTTTGAAAACCCACTTTGTGTTTGATTTTTCTTTGATGTTAATTCCTTGAAGATGATTCCTTGCTTGATAATGACTGCTTTTGATATATATCACCCAACGTATCACCCGATCCGGCAAGGATGGCCGAACCCTTGAAGAGATGAGGGAGAGGGATGAATTTTCTAAGAGAGGGATTCTTTTTCTTCTTCTCCCTTGGATGGTGGGATGAGAGGGTATTTATAGGAGAATGGGATAGGAGGTTAGGTGAGGTTAGGTGAGGTTAGGTAAGGTTAGGTGAGGTTAGGTAAGGTTAGGTGAGGTTAGGTGAGGTTAGGTGAGGTTTGGGTGGTTAGGATGAGAGGAGAGGTTAGGTGAGGTTAGGTGAGGTTTGGATGGTTAGGATGAGAGGAGAGGTTAGGTGGTTTTGGATGGTGAGACCCAGGTCAAGATCTGTCATTGATCTAACGATTAACGGAAATCGGGTCTCGGAATGGAATCAGGGTCCGGGCTATGAAGTGACCCTAGCTTATTTTGTCCCGATTGATGATCCGTAAAGTCAGATCAAGATATTAATGACCTAAAACATATAAATCAATGATAGAGGGGGTTCTCACATGGATTTAACACACTAAATTCACTAATCAGGGTATTTTTCAATTTTTCGGATCTAATCATCTCACCAGGTACATCTCTTTATCATTTTGTTTTTTTTCAAAAAATTTGAGGATGGATCAATATATTAGGTTATTGTTGGTTAAAGTAAAGCAAAATGTGGGTGTCTACACCTGGTAACCCTGATCGAAACTCCCTTCCCTCTCTCGCTGTTCTTTATATTGATTGGTCGAAGGATCTGACTTGGGTGTCGAAGTGGTATTCCGGGACCCACCCCGGACCCCCTGACCCCCTTGTTTGTGATTGCAGACCCCGCGGAGGCCCTCTACCGACCGCGCGATCGCAGACCCGGATTCAAACGCCATCACTACTGCTATACGGATAAAAGAGAGGATAAAACTATATAAGAGGTATATCCGAAGAAAGTAAACACTCAAGGTAAAAAGAAGAAAACACACTAACATGCATCTATACAACACAGAGTGACAAGTACTAGACTACAAACTCTTAAAACTCTACAACAATAAAAAATGTGTAATAGTATTCCCTGGACTTGGATGACCAGCCATCCAAGCTGCACTACGTATCCAAGCCTCTTTTTGGAATCAAGGTTTACGTAGTTCTGTGGCCTATTCTAAGCTACGATGCCTATTTGTGCCTAGACCACTAAACTAGACTCGACCTAAAAGAGCAGACTGATTTTTAAAGCTTCTTGAATAGGATTAGTCAAGTTGAAGTGAATTGTGGATTTTAGGACACCCTATATGCCCTAACTAAATGCAAAGTTTTTAACCCTAAACTAATGCAGGTGGGCTCTACATCCTATGTGCAACTAGGTTGTGTCCTCGAAAAATAATGGATTAACTAAGTGAATCCTAGTATAACCATCAGCCGACTATGCGCCAAGCTATATAGTCAAACTGACCGCACATGGGCTCCTAACTCTAAGACTCTCCTAACTCTAGGACAAACTCCTAACTCTAAAACTCTCTAAACATCTAGGACAGACTCCTAACTCTAAAGGAAGATCTTTTTTAAAACAATTTATTAAAAAGGTTTGAATGATTTCTTTTTGAAGATTTAAAAAAGTTTTATTTACAAAGTTTGGCTGGGCTTGGGATGAAGGTCCCAAGCTGCCTACGTACCCTGTGGGAGGGAATCAAGCCAACGTAGTTCGAAAACAGACTTTCCTACTACTCTCCTAATGACTCATGACTTTTCCAGATATTTTTTTGTATTTTTGATGTTTTATATTTCTGTTATTTTTGAATTTTTATGTTTTCACCCTTTCAGCTGAAGGGAACTGATAGTGCCACACCCCGTGATCCACAACCTGGCGGAGTGTCAACACTAAGGACAGAATCCCTAGAGCTAAAGGGTATAATCCTATCTAAAAAAACAGACTCCTAAAACAAAAAAAGATAGACTCCTATACTCTATAAGGGTAGGACAAACTTTTAAACTTTACAAAGGGCAGGACAGACTCCTGAACTATGCAACTTTAGGACAGACTCCTAAACTCTATAAAGGGTAGGACAGACTCCTAAACTCTGCAAGGTTTGGATAGACTCCTATCTAGAGGACGAACTCCTAACTAGAGGGTAGACTCCTAGTTTATAAGCCTAACTCCTATCTAGAGGACGGACACCTAACTAGAGCGTAGACTCCTAGTCTATAAGGCTAACTCCTAACCTATGAACTATAAAGGGAGTATTAACTAAGTTAAAACAAGTCTCTTAGAAGAAGAGGAGACGCATGAGGGTGCTAGTGAGACTTGGTAAGTCTCGTAGACACAGAAGTGGGCTCCTAGTAACCTTATCGTTGCCCTTGTAATGATAAATTGGATAGGGTTTATCTAAAAGACTAAGTTAGTCTTTGACTTAATCAGGGGTACAACTACTTGTGAGACTTGGGTAGTCTCCTAGTGCAATTCACTAATGAGACCACGATGGTCTCCTAAATGGGAGCTCCAGATGGCTCTTTCATTGCCCTCTCAATGATAGAGGGAATTACCATCTAAGGTTCATGCTTACAAGACTTGGACAGTCTTCTAAAAGAAAGGGAAAAAATGCTACTGGGACTTGGCAAGTTCCCTAAATAATAGGCTTGGGATGACTCCTTCATCGCCCTACATAGGCCAATCTAATAAAATAATATAATAGATTCTATTAAATCATAAGCAAAGGGATGATATATTTTGAATAAAAGAGAAACAATCATGGCAAGAACAAGGAAGATGAGCTTATGCCTTTTGTTCAATTTCAATCCCAAGAGTATATATATAATGACAGACTAGTTGGATTCATGTAACAATGCTAACAACTTCATTCTCTTATTGAACTCGGAATGAATTCTCCCTATCAGGCTCATCTAATTTTTTATCATTTCTTTAAATATTATGAAGTTGAAATGAAATTATTAATCCTAGTATAACCTTGTCAACACTGCTATGAATTTTATCCTTCTTGTGTAAGAAATTAATAACATTGCATAAACACAAAAGTATTCATAACATGATAGAATTGATACTAGCATTCCCTACTTTATTACTATATAACCCAATTAAATTTTTATACAATTATTAAGATATAATAATACAAAAATCAGTGTGTTAACCTGAAATTTATGTCTTTGATGGTGGGTATGTGAAAGCAAATAGATCTTAAACTCAAAGAAGCTCTGTGCCTCCAAACATAATGGAAGGTTCAGCTACTAACAATCCAAAATCATTTGAAACCAATTATGATGTCCAGTGAGAAGAGAAAATTTGTGAGCTGCTGTGACATACATGATGTTGTGACTTACAATAAGCAAATATCTGATGTTGCACTCCCCTGATGTTGCACTCCCACAAAACCAAGTCCTTAATACCCAAATATCACCCATTTGTCATGCTATTCTTAGCCACTTGCAAACCAGTTAACCAAGCTAACAGCCCTAACATTTTCCCTTTCTTCCCAACAACATATGCCAACCAAGCTATAACCGAAAACCACTTGAGAACCCTATCTTTTCAACCTCCTAATACCCCTCAGTTTAGTCATTAAAACCACCTCCAAACTCCCTCAATAGCCACAATTATTATTTCAGTTTCGACAGTCACACAACCCCTTGACTAAACATCAATCCTTAACCCCTTGTTTTAATCAAGACCCGTCCAAACAACCATACATGACTCAAGTATTGTGGGAGACCCATTAATAGCAATAAAATGCTACATATAATAAGTGCCTGCTTCTAACTTATACATATACAATATGGAGTATACATGACTACACATCAGCTGACTATTCCCACTTAATTATGATTTTCCATTTTGATCCATCATTCATACATACTACTTACAAAGTCAGCATGATAAATAAAATTTCCATTCCTGACCCATTCAAACCACTCAAGACATTATAATTGTTAACATGTTCTACCAAGAAGATGTGATGACAAGGTAATTATAAGATGTCTTAACTAATTCAGGCCATGAACTGATGAGAGAGTGTAATCAACAAATCCTTTTCATTACCTAGTATTGGAATGAACAATTCTCGCAAGCCCGACTAAGTTACAGGGCCATCACAATATAACTACAAATTCTTCTTTATAAATCTCTCAAATTCATTTAAAAAAAACTAGCAAGGTGAGTTATGCCATTATCAGAATATGACTGAACCAAACAAAAGAATAAGCACTATCAAATTTTAACTCATACACTAGCACAGGCATACAAAAATTCATTTAACTCATTTCCAGATGCCTAATCAAAGAAGATGATCATGTTTATTTCCAAAACTTTGTGAATTGGAGACTATAGAAGAACATTGTAAATAGGCAAGTACTTATTTACAAAGAATCCTTACAGCATATTTGCATAAGAGAATTCAATGAAAGACCACAATCATCAAGGAAAAATATCAAGCCATATACAATGCAAACACAATATCATTAATTATAGCAAACAAAGCAGACGTCCAAAATAACAACAACCCAAACAAACCTGTTGCTATGGCAATCATCCCTGGCTAGTTAACTAAGGAAAAATCTTACTGCAAAATTATCATATATCTCAAGAAGCCCTTCATAAACTACTCTAGGAACATGTATTCTACCAAATAAGATTGCCATAATTTGTTCTCCCCTACTTTACTGGTGTTATGGACATAAAAAATTGGTTACTACAATCTCTATTCCCCAAGGGTTAGTGATCACTGAACCTGCCGACTCCATTAACAATCATGATGTCATTTTCAAAAGGGTATGGGATTTGGTAACACAACTAGCACAATGTTATCATGCTGACAACACTCCCTTTAAGGAATTTTTGTTAAGATTTTGTCCTCATTTACCTTATCTAAATAACTACCTCTAGCCTATCCGAAGTCACAAGGTCTGATGAATATAAAGCCCTGAATTGAGTCTCGACATAAAATTGGTTTCCTAAAATAGCCCTCTCAAAAAAGCAACTCTCCATGAACCTGATGGCTTATGTTAGCAAGTTTACATACATACACAGGGACTAAAGAGAGATGTAGAGATATGCAAGCACAATAGTCAAAGCATGTACTACAGGTTACAGACCTTATTGGAAAGGATATAGCACAAGTATTTAAATAAAAACTACTTACCAAGACACATTTAAAGCAGCAAAATGAAAGATAACTATCAACACAAAACTAGGCTAGTTGAAATAAGTGATGTATGCATTGTGCTGTGTTTCAAGATTTCTTGTCTTACAGAATATTAGCTAATCCAAAGGATAAATAAAGTATGTATCATTATCAGAGCAAATTAAAACTGTACCCGTTACACAATATATTTATGCTAACAAAACTCTACCAGCTAATGAAACCTAATTAATTGAACTTAAGAGCGTAATCCAAATTCTTATTTCAGCGGATGATTCCTACTTTGTGCTGTGTTTCAAAAAAAAATAAAAATACTACAGATATTAGCCCTCTATATCTTAGCTAAATGGTAGTGGAATTATCAATAGCCTAAGACTCCCTATAGCTGAGCTTTGAAAGCTCAAATTGCCACCGATATAACCTGAATCTTTTTCTAATTATTTGGGTGTGGGAGCCGGGTTTTTCCCTCATTGCACAGGACGACAGGGGATCACAACAATCGGGTTTTAGGGGGTGTTATTTGATCTGCGTATCTTGCGAACTCGGGACCGTAGTCCTAACTTCGCAAGTTAGAGAAACTCAGAGTCGCCACCTACGTTAGGGCCTAGGACTCATGTCTATTCTTCAAAGGAAATGAGTAATGACTCAAATTTTGTTGGAAGAATAGTAATCAGGGGTTCCTTAGCTCTGGGCCTAGAACCTTATATTTTGCTCTGTTTGCTTAAGGCACGGTCTTTACAGATATCTAGGTAAGGGTGGTGGTTACAATCGGGGAAGGTGTTAGGCACTCTTCTTGCCCGGATTAATCTGGCCTCTTAACTTAAATTGGCATTTTGGAATGAAATAATTTGATTTTATTTCCCTTGTTAGATTATGCTTAATTCCGAATGTAAATGAAGTGAAAGAAATCAAAAATAAGTGACAGTTAACCTGATTAGTATTGTAAGTTACTTACGGAAGATCCAGACATCGTAACTTACTCACAACGCGGGCTAACTTAAATCAAACGGAAAATGACTGTATAGAAGGTAAAGAAAAAAATTGAAACAAAGGCGCGGTTCGGTTCGATCCTGTTTGAGACCATATGCCATAGGCTCCAAAGGAACTCTGCAACTGATCCCAAGTAGGCCCCCTCTCCTTAAATCAAACGAAAAAGACACTACAGAAAGTAAAAGTAAGGCAGAAGGGTTTATAACATAAGTTCATGGGGCAATTTGTGCGCCCGAGATCTTATGATGTCACCATCTTGTACTTTACTGTGCAGAAAGCTGTAAATTGCAGAAAATAAAAGAAAGGTAGAGGGATTTATATCATAAGCACTCGGCTGAATGGAACGAGATTATAACGTCACCACATCGTACCTTACTTTGTAAAGGAAATTACAGAAAGCTGTAAATTGCAGAAAGTAAAACAAAGGCAGAGGGGTTTATATCATAAGCGCTCGGCCGAATGGAACGAGATTATGACGTCACCACCTCGTACCTTACTTTGTAAAGGAAAAGTACAGAAAGCAGTAAAGTGCTGGAATTAGTAAAAGACAGGTAGAAGGTCTTGACACAAAAAATGATGAAACCCACCCTACCAGTTTCGTAAATACAACTGGAAAGTAGTAAAGGGGCAGGTTGAGGAGCTTGACATCACGGATGATGAAACCTACCCATACCCGTTTTGTAAATACAACTGGAAAGTAGTAAGGGGGCAGGTTGAAGGGCTTGACATCACGGATGATGAAACCCACCAATACCCGTTTTATAAATACATCTGGAAAGTAGTAAAGGGGCAGGTTGAGGGGCTTGACATCACAGATGATGAAACCCACCAATACCCGTTTTGTAAATGCACAACTAAAAAGAAAATGGATTACATCTTTCTTTTATTTACATTTTTTAGGGTTTTATTCTTACCACTTGCAAAGTTGGGCAGCGTAACCGCGCTTGTTTGAAGAGGGAGACTTCAGAGTTTGCCGAAATTTCAGTAGAACGACTATGCTATATTGAGAATAGGGTGTTGGGTTCTCTGAAATTCGACAGTGCTATCGCGTTGTGTTGAAAAAGAGCCTCCGAGGCTGTGGAGAAATCGGCGGCGTAACGGCGCTGTATAGCCGAAAAAGCCTTCAAGTTTATCTAGATTTCGGCAGAACAACGACGCTACTATGGAAAAGTACCTCGTAGTTCAACAAAATTTGGCAGAACAACGGCGCAAAAAAGAAAAAAGACACTCTGAACCTTTAGAAATTCGGCGGAGTGCCGACGTCTGAAAAGAGGTATCTAGTGTTTCTCTACTTTCTCTCTTCTAAAAAGCAAGCTAACTAGGTTTCTGTTTTATTTTCTGCAGGGGTTCAGGGCTTGAATCTCACTCAGAAGGGGAGGAATTACACCGAAGGAAGGTGTATATCACCAGAGGTAGAGAGAGGGAGAGAAGAGATTAAAAAACTCTTACCCCCTCCCCTATTTATAGGGGAGGGGTAAAAAATATCTGGAGCCGACCAAAATTCGTCTTAGACGAATTCAAATTCATCTGGGACAAATTCTGGGATGACATCATCCCCATAAAGGTGGACGATGTCGTCCCCGGTTTTCGCGATAGTTCGTCTCTTCTCTATTTTGTTTCGCAGTATTTTTCGTTTCTTATCGATACGTTCGATCGTCCATATCTCTTCCGATTGGACTCTGAATCGCACTCGGTCAGGTCTGTTGGATTCCTTATGTTCAGGGATCTCCAATCAATAAAAAATCGGGTGCTTTCGAGACAGGGTGTCCTTTGGGCGCAAAAAGAGAGTTTCAGACCCAAAGTTAACCTACCGATTGGGAATGTTGTGTGCAGTCGGTCTTATTAGTTCATGCCGTAAATAGTGGGTGCTGTGTGGACAAGTTTTGGGCTTGCTGAAAAGGGCATTTGCTATGTTTAAACAGGCTTCTGGTGATGGTGGTTTCGTCTCTTATTGATAGCTTCGATCGTCCATATGTCTTCCGAATGGACTCCGATTCGAACGCGGTCAGGTCCGTTGGATTCCTTGTGTCCAGGGCTTTCTAATAAACCAAAAATTGGGTGCTTTCGGTAGATAGGGTGTCTTTAGGGTGCCTAAAAGAGAGTTTCGGGCCCTAGGGTAACCTACCGATTGGAATGCCGTGTGCAGACGGGCTTACCGATTTGTGCTGTAAAAGGCGGGTGTTGTGTGGAAACAGGCTCGTCGGTAGTTTTTCAAAATGGCCTTCAAAAATCATTTAGTACCTAAAGAGAGATTGAGATAATCACAACTGGTGCTTTGGAACTTGTCAAAAGGTTCTTCCTCGCATCACCTATCATTAATACTTCCCTGACAAAAGTGGGTGTCTACAGATGCTTCTTTTTGGTAGAGGGTGCAAGGCACCTGAATGCCAAAGTAAGGGGACAACAAAATTTTGTCACTGGAGACTAATGATAGGCTTGCAAGACTCACATCAGATCCTGAGGCGTACAGCCCTCACCGAGGAACCTTGCGTCTTGTCATTGAGTGGAAACCTCTCATCGACGATTTTTTGAAATACGACTGTTAGAACAAGCCCTGGGATGGACGTCATTACTAACAGCCGGGAGGGTCATTGGAAGTCAGGTTTAGGACACCTGACTTTGGGAGGGACCTCTAGGTCAGGTTAAGGACACCTGATTTAGGGAGGGACCTTAGGGGATGTCATTTTGATATCTAGTGCGAAACTAATCACAGGAATGCCAACTTGGCACATGGTGATTGATGTGATAGATCGTATGCATGATCTTGATTTGATACTGTGCTTTAAACTGTGACTGATTTCGACGAGATACGGTGTATAAACGGACTTGCACGGGCTTAGATTTGATTTGCAAGATCACTGCAAGGAAACAGACCAATTTCAATTTGGAGGGTTACTACGGTGAAACGAACTTTTCCTGCATCGGAACGGGTTTGCTCATATTTAGATACCATGTGAAAACGGATTTACTTTGGTTTGAAAGGGTTACCGTATTCGGACGGACTTACCCTAGAGAGCTAACGCGTTGTAACGGGTTCGCTCAGATTAGATACCATGTTATGACATATTTACTCTGGTTAGAAAGGGCTACCGTGTTTAGACGGACTTACCCTAGAGAGCTAACGTGTCGTAACGGGTTCGCTCATATTAGATACCATGTTCTGACAAATTTACTCTGGTTTGAAAGGGATACCGTGTTCAGACGGACTTACCCTGGAGAGCTAACGCGTCGTAACGGGTTCGCTCAGATTAAATTCCATGTTTTGACGGATTTACTCTGGTTTGAAAGGGCTACCGTGTTCAGACGGACTTACCCTGGAGAGCTAACGCGTCATAACGGGTTCGCTCATATTAGATACCATGTTCTGACAAATTTACTTTGGTTTGAAAGGGCTACCGTGTTCAGACAGACTTACCTTGGAAATCTACGCGTCGTAACGGGTTCGCTCAGATTAGATACCATGTTCTGACGAATTTACTCTGGTTGGAAAGAGCTACCATGTTTAGAATGACTTACCCTGGAGAGATAACGCATCGTAACAGGTTCGCTTAGATTAGATATCATGTTGTGACGGATTTACTCTGGTTTGAAAGGGCTACCGTGTTCAGACGGACGTAACCTGGAGAGCTAACGCGTCGTAACGGGTCGCTCAGATTAGATACCATGTTTTGATAGATTTACTATAGTTTGAAAGGGCTACCGTGTTCAGACGGACTTACACTGGAGAGCTTGCGCATCATAATGGGTTCACTCAGATTTAGATACCATGTTCTGATGGATTTACTCTGGTTTGAAAAGGCTACCGTGTTCAGACGGACTTACCCTGGAGAGCTAACACGTCGTAACGGGTTTGCTCAGATTTAGATACCATGTTCTGACGGATTTACTCTGGTTTGAAAGGGCTACCGTGTTCAGACGGACTTACCCTAGAAAGCTAACGCATCGTAATGGGTTCGCTCAGATTTAGATACCATGTTTTGATGGATTTACTCTGGTTTGAAAATATTTCGAAACATTCTTACTGGGGATGAAGCCTCAAGGGGCTTGTGCTGGTTTTGAATACTTGGTTTGGTCACAAACGCTGTTGTGGCGCGGGTACAAACTTTGTTGGGGATTTGGGTACAAAGTTCGTTGGGGATTTGGTTGCAAACTCCGCTGGGTATATCATGTTGGAGAATCTGGGAACATACATCCTTTGTTAAAAGACTAGGTTCGAACGACTCTCTGGTGTGTGGGGTGTGGTGATATTAGGATCTATGACAGCGTGTTGCATCGACCCTGGTAAGGAAGACCGTTTGAGCTATCGGAGCTACTAAGGTTCCTTGGATGCCGTAAATTGGCTGAGAGTCAATCGGGATTGATTCTGATGATGGTGATCCTGACTATGTCCAGGGAGCCGATGTTATACCGACTGCTTGGAAAATTGATTTTGAAGGGGACGTAAACATCCATCAATCAGTGTCAGAATCGGTCGTGTTTGACCATGATTTGATGAATCCGTTCACAGACGGATTGCTCAAGCAAGGGTTCTCATTCAGGGAGCACCTGACAAACGTTTGTTTATCTTGACTCTACTGGGGAGAAGGGCTTTGGTATTTGACCTTGTAAGAGATAAACCACGGTTTACCAATCTTTTGGGTTAGTGTCACGTTGGCGAGGACTCTTATGAGAGTCTCTAAGTGACATTGGAGGGTAAACCAGACTCTGTTTGGAGAGGTTTTGGATGGCAGACAATTACCTTGGAATACTTCCAACGGGGAGTGAATGCTCATACACTCAGCTGGGGAGAAATCAGGACGATTTTGTGCCCTGGATTAGATTTGATATGGTGCGACACTTGCTTGGAGTGATTGTCCCTTGAGGAAGTGATGCAAGATACACTGGATTGTCTCCAAAGGTCTCAAAATCCCAATGGAAAAGAGTTTTGGGGAGCATTGATTGCCTTGAGCATGCTTTATACAGACCCTGTGGGAAAAATGCACAAATCCTTGGTTATTCGGGAGAAAAAATAACTCAACTCTGCTGGGAGGACACCAAATAAATGTGCTTGGAAGACTCAGAGAGTGCCCAAAGAGTTGATAGATCTGCCACTTGAAGATTCCAGGAATCCACGGATGAAACATCAGTGAAATGAGCTGAAAACGGCGGGAGTTCCAAGACTCCTTGATTTGATAGTGAGCTTGCTAGAGCACCACCCTGGAGAAAGGCTAGCTGAGGGATCTTAAGAGTCAAGGAAGTCTTCGGTTTCCAAGCTGAGAGTAGACCCGTCGTCCACTTCAGATGTAGTGTAGGATCTTCAGGAGTAGGGTTTGACAGATCCTACTGATGAACAATGATTTTTTATTCCCCCAGTTGGGGATGAGATGTATTTTATCTTCTGGATTGAGTAGACATACATTTGATATATGGATCAGTTTTTGTTTGTTTGCTTTTATCTGCAGTTGTGTGTGTTATTTGTATTGAAATAGAGAGTATTTTTGTATAAATAGACATCTGTTCTAGATGGATATTTATACAAAAATGCCCCTAGTATAGTTCTTTAAACAACTTGGATTTTTGAGCATTTTACGTTATTAGCGAATGCTAATCTTGATTTTGAGCATTTTGCATTATTAGCGAAGGCTAATAATGCAAAATGCCCCTGGCATGGTTTCTTTAATGATTTCATCATACATTTTGAGTTATTAGTCATACTTCTATGACTAATAATACAAAATGCCCCTAGTGTATTTATTCCCAAAGACAAGAGAAAGCTAATACAAGGTAAGAAACGAGGATAACAATTTTGATGTAATGAAAAGAGGGTTCTTTCTGAGTGCTTCTGATCACGAGGTTACGTCGTTCTGAACGTTCTTTTCCTATACACGGAGTACCAAACTGGATCTTGACCTTCTGAGACCTGTACACTGAGTACTGAGCTGGATCTTGATTTTCTGAGACTTGTAATTGGAGTACTGGGCTTGACCTTCTGAGATAGGAGAATTCGCTGTGTTTTCCTTCAACATATGATTACCTTTTCTGGGTAACTGACTCAGCTGAGAGAAATGAACTTTTCTTTTCTAAATTCCCATGTAGGGAGGAAAGGAGAGAGACTTGATTTTACTGAAACATGTGCTTTTGATTTATTTATGTAAGTCAGACCCTAGATAGATGAGTTTAAATGTTCTTACGCTTAGGCAGTGTTCCCTACTTTTGGTTTTTAATCATGGTCCAGCGACCCTTTAGATTGTTTGAAGTATTAACTCATCTCGATTTGGACTAAAGAATTCTTCATGTGGTCATTTCGAAGGGTATGCCGTGCCAACAATTAAGTTCTCCTTTGTGGATTTTCAACTTAACGGACCGTTTGCACCTTAACTTTTGCTAGAAACATGATCTTTAATTGTGTTTCTACAGGTGAGATGATCCTAATTTTTGCCTAAGTTGCCCTTTTAGGTTTTTGACTTAGCGGATCTTCAGATCTTCTTGTTCTGGACATTGGGAAGACTTGTGGGGATCTTGAGAAGGTTTGCTGGTTTTGGCAACTGTGACCGAGCCTGAGATAATTAGGTTGCCTACGTACCCCAAAGATGGATTGAGATCAGGTCCGCGTAGTTCGAGGATTTCTACAGGGAAACTAGTTGGGTGTTTGACTTCACCAAATGTGATCGAACCTGAATTGCTCAGGCTGCCTACGTACCCCAAAGAGGGATTGGGATTAGGTCCGTGTAGTTCGAGGCTTTTCTGTGGGAAAAAGGATAGAAGGGGGATGATTTCTGTTGGCTTTGCCAAAAAGGGTGACCGAACCTGAGTTTCGCCAGGCTGCCTACGTACCCCAAAGAGGTTGGGACCAGGTCCACGTAGTCTGAAGACATCTTCAAAGCGGTTTTGAATTTTTGTAGGTGAGTTATTTTAGGCTCTGATCGGCACATGGAGGCTTTTGATATCTTTTGATTTGATCGAGGTTGGTAGGTTTGAAAATTCTATCTCCATTTTGGTTAAGAAGTCTGACGATTTTTCCGGAAAGAATTTCATCAACGATGTAGGGTCAAACCGGTTTGGTCTAGACTTTCCCCGTAGATCGAAGACATGAGTTCAGTATTATCTAAACACCATATCCCCCTCTCTAGAAGTTCACAGCTCAGTTTTGCATTTTCAGTAGGTGTATCAGCTAACTGTTTTGTGACATTTTTGTCTTTGACAAACTTTTGGAGTAGTGTTCATGACGTTGAATTTTGACAAATGGTTGTCAGGTGACAGCTGGTGACAACATTAGGGGATATGACAAACAACCCTTGATTTCTTTGAAGGCTTCTTGATATTTAGTGTTCCACCAGTTTGGATAGCCATCCTTTGGACAGGCTTGTTGAGATTCCTGAAATTGACATAACATCGAAGATTTTCATTTTTCTTGGGTACTGGAACGATGTTTGCTAAACACTCAGGATACCTGAACACTTTTTAGTAATCCTTGCTTTTAACTGCTTGATCTTTGATTTTCGAGAAACCATTCTGGTCTCATTCTTCTGAGCTTTTGCTTATTTGTCTTAGCTTCTGGGAAGAGAGGGATATGGTGCTGGATAATATTCTTACTTAATCATTGCATATCTTCGTAAGACTACACGAAGGCTTCTTTGAATTCTTTTAACAATTTGGTTAATTCCGCATGCTCTTCAGGGGATAAGGTTTTGCCAATCTTAATTTCCTTAAGCAGGGATTCACTACCAATGTTAATCGTTTCAAACTCATCTTCTAAAGGCTTTGCTCGATGCTCCTCCTCTCGTTTGATTAATTACTTAACCTTAAGGGGAGTTTCATCTGCATCCTCATTTGAGGAGGCTTGTTCATTATATGTTAAAGCATTTACTTCAGAACAATCGAGAGACAAAAAGTGAGTACAGAGAAAGTTCTTTTATTGATCTGCAAAATACATAAGAAGAAGAAGACTGATGCGCCTTTGTTGGGCTCTTTTACATTTGATGCTTTTTCAAAGGATGAGTCAGAATCAGGAAAAGAGTCTGACTCAGAAGATGAGAAGTTTGTATTCGGGAGAGTAAGGAGAGGGATAAAAGTATCCGACTAGTTGGAGGGTTCTGCCTTGCCAGAATCAGTAATCATACTCTGAGGAAAAAGTACAAATGCCTATGCTTTCCTGCTACGACCTTTAGAGAGTAATATCCGCCCCTGATGGGATGATGAAGTCACCCTTGTCAATGAGTTTCTGGATGGCGTACTTCAAGGAGACACATTTGTCAGTCAAGTGGCCACTTCCTTGATGATATTCACAGAATTCCCACTCACGATAGTTTATCAATAGTGGATCTGGGAGAGGGCAAAGTGTACGAGCAATGAGCTTGTTGTTCTTGATCAGAAATCTCATAACCGTGACCGGGTCAAACGGTAATGTGGAGAATTCCATGTGGGACCATGGCGACGGTTTTTCCTCCAGTTTTCTTGCTTTTACTTCTGTCCATGATTTGGGATTTTTGGATTATGCACGCTTTAAATGAGAGATCAGGTGGGAATTGTATTCAAAGTTTGGCTTAGACGAGAGGATAAATTATTTCTTCTAAATAAGGTCTTGGATGGCATTTTTTAAAGCAAGACATTTATCGGTCAAGTGTCCTCTACCTTGATGGTATTCACAGTACTCTCCGTTATTTCAAGTTCTTGGCAAAGGGTTAGGAGGCGAACGAGGTGTGAGTAAGAACAACTTCTTTTCCCGGAGAAGTACCCTCATGAGGGTAGATGGATTGGCAGGTAAGGGAAAAATTACCTTTTAGGTTTTTTTGTGAAGGTAAGCCCTCGGAGTGCATTGCTGTGTTGCCAGATAACCGGTGTTTCAGAAGCTTCTGTGATTTTCTTTACCGTGTTAACTTCTTTGAGTGGAAGGGGTTTCTAAATAATCGCCTCCGGAAAAAATTGAGCATCATCAATCCATCTACGAACCATGCGGGCCTCTATTTTGCTTTCGGTGTCTATGAAGCAATTTAGAGTTGCGAAGCAATGAACGACCATGTCACGCAGGGGGAGGGGAGTGAGGTTCTGTTGCCTTATCCCAATCCTCTCTTGCAGAAAGAGATCCAATATCGGTGCTACCTGCTATTGTGGATCCTGAATGTCCTGTGATAGGTCCGAAGGTTCTGCCATGATGGCGAGAAGAGTTGGAGGATCAGAAGATTTTGAAATTTCTACCAAAGGAGTGGGAATTTGGAGAACTAGGGAGATTCAAGGTTTTCTACAGATGAGCATGGGTACGGGACAAGGCTTTTGACTTCTTGGGTATGATGGTTTCAAGTGTATGCAGTTCCTACCTGCAGATGGGAATATATACACTAGTTTTTGTAAGTTTTCCATGCAAGGAAAGAAAATTTATGCAAACAATCAGAAGATTACAAACAAAATTTTATTTTATTTATATGTCTGATCAATTTTTACAATTTGTACAACAAAGCTTGTGCTAGCCTGACTTCTAACGACAATTTTACAAAACTTTTGCAAAAAGGGAAAGAACAACTTGGTATCTTCTGTACAGGAGCAGTCCACATGCTGGTGGTTATGAACCGAGCGGAAGGCAACAGGGAGTCAGATGGCTTCTGGAGGCTCTTCATCCAAAGGGATGTGCCAGAGGAGCGCTGAATAGTGGTCTGGATGCACCTGGTCATCCTCCGAGACATGTACAATGATATATTCTCTAGACCAAGGATACAAACATATCTGGTTTTGGCCGTACTCATGGTAAATTTGCTAGAGCCAGGATCCTCCAAGAGATGCCGTAGCTTGCACGAGTTCCTAACCAGTTGTAACACTTAAGTTTAGTATCAAAGCGAACTTGTAGTCTCCATAACTCAAAGTTCAAAAAGCAAGGGATTATTAGGGGACGAGGGATAGCTATGCGAAGCTTTAAACATAGCCACGTGTAAAGCAGAGTTGGACATCCTCTGAAAAGGAGATGAGGGTACCAAGAGACGCTATCTAATCCCTTGAAGGTTTCAGCAAGCATGGAGGGTGCTGGGTTAGCATCTAATGACAATCGGTCCACAACACTGAGAAGGGTGAGAGAGGCTACAATAGATTCCTGATATAGAAGCTACTTTGCATACATACAAAGTATATAGGCTTCTTGATGACGTTGCTGGAATGCTATGTCTTTTATGTCTCCTTCTGAGATATAGGCATCAATGAGCCTATCTACGTAAAAACCTCTGAGGGTTCCCGGGTCTTTATTTTGGCATGCAAAACAGCCGAAGATATGTGAATTTGTTAATTCCAGACCCAAGTTCGGGATGGATGATGGGTTCGTTTCATAGGTATTGCAAAAAGGGTATAGCATTTTTTGAAAGTGGGACACATTTCCTGAAGACCAAAGCGAAAAGACGTAATACCGGGGGTCCCAGTATTAAGCTGCTGCTTTGAGGAGATTCCAATCTGTTAGGATGGACTTTGCAAGCCCAAGGGTTCCCATGGGTTAATCATTCACCTTACCTTCTTATTTTGATGCTAGCAAACCAAATTGATTAGTATTTATGGACTAATGTGTTGCCTTGAGATGTTGTGTTGTATACAGGATTTTCATGTCATAATCGTCATTACACAACTCTTCTCAACACATAGCTTGTGGATCAAGAAAGCAAAGGAACCAAGAGCTTGCACCTACATTGGTGACATTATCATTTGAAGATGTTCAAGTCAAGAAGCTCAATATGAAAATTCCACAAGTTGCCAATCAAGTGTCAAGAAGAAGCTTGGAGATGAACATGCCATGGTGACACCTCATGTACCTTTCAACTTGTAATTGAAGATTGGGGGGGCGTCACAAGAGCCAAATCCATTGGAGAAGTTCAATCTCAATTCAAAGAAGTCCAAGAAAGTGCAAAGGAGCAAAGACATTCCAAAAAGACTCATGGTATACACTTTTAGAATGTATTTGGAGTCCTCTTGATTTTATGTTAAATGCACTTTTAATAGGTTTTCAAATGGTTTTCATACTTAACTTTTTATATCTTTGAAAACCATATACACACCCAGAAATGTGTTTGAAAACCTAGGACTAAAGCCCAAAGACCATGGCCCAAAAGCCCCTGAACTTTAAAGTAAAAGTGGAATTTTATATACGGCCGGTCGACCAGGGTGAACTGGGCGACCGCAGGAAGGGAGCTGGAAATCCAGCACTTGCGAAGAAAATAGCGGGCCGGTCGACTGCGAAAGTGTTCCTGGAAAGTCAGGAACAATCCGTCATGGGTTTTGGGCGGGCGACCGCCGTGGGTCTGTCGACCGAGATAGGTTTTTGAGCCGAATTTTTGAGCAAAAAGGTTGACCTCGTCGGACGACAGCCATGGGGTCGGTCGACCGCGACGGTAAGGAATTTGAAAATAAAAACGGGCGCCCGATAGGGGCGAGTGACCGCGGTGGCTCGGTGTAGACACCCCCATTTTGCTACGCTTTAAAAAGCGAAAGATTCGGTAGCATCATCGAGTCTTGAGTCCGTATTCAGCATTAGATTAGGCATCCATACATTTTAGGGTAGATTTCACCTCATTATGGGAGTATTGAAGTTGATTCGCGATCCTGAAGGTCTCTAGGGGGTTCCTTTGGCCTCCGGAAGATGTAAAATCAAGTTTCCAAGCAAGTGAAAAGACCTGCTATTTTTAGAATTTTCAGGGTTTCCCTCATTTTTGCCCATTTTGTACTATAGGGGTATTTTGGTCATTCCTGATGTGTCCCGTTTGAACCCCGAGCTGTCTCCGAGAGATCTTGAGCGATTACATGAATTTTGAAAAAGCTGCTATTTTTAGAAACTCATGGGGCTTCCACATTTTCATCATCTTATGGATGTTTCAATCATTTCTCATATATCCAAAACTATCTCGATGCTAGAGCTGATGGATTAGGATTAATTTCGTAAGATTTGGAAAACTTGCTAAATTTAGATCTCTCAAGATTTTCTCTTAGTCTTGCACTTCGGGGGTATTTTAGACATTTCCAATATATCATATTTGGTCCCTAAGTTGTGTCTAAGACATCTTGTGTCCGTTCATAAATTTTCAAAAATCTGCTATTTTGGGAATTTCTCAGGGTTTTCCCTAGTCTCGCCAAATTCTAGCACCTCGAGGTAATTTGGTCTTTTCCTGTGTAATTCTTTTGATCCCTGAAATATGTCTGAGAGATTATGAATGTTTTCCTGAATTTTGGAAAACCTGCTAAATTTAGAATTTCTCAGAGGTTTCACTTAATTTGGAAATTCTAAGTGTTGAGGGAATTTTGGGTATTTTCAGGGGATACCAAATGATCCTGTTTAATATTGCTCACCGAAAGGACCCAATTTTAAAAGTTTATACTTTTGAAGTTTCACTACAAAGACTTTCCATTTTTAATTTTTCCCTTTAGGGGTGAACCAATCTGAGGGTATTTTGGTCGCATTTGGATGTCTAACAGCAAATAGGGGCATTTTGGTCCGAAAAGTTATTTTCCAAAAAAGATGGTCTGATCATGTGTGAGGGATGCACCATAAATGTGAAATGGGTTGGGTCCATATATAGAATGTTGAATTTAGAAAGATTTTATTGAATTTTTACGGAAAAACTCGAAACCCGTGTGAAATGGCCCATTGGGCTAAAGCACGCAAAGATGGAGCTCATATGGGTTCACCTATATGGGTCGACCACCATGGTGGGCGCCCCACATGGCTAACCCACATGAGTTGAGCACCCAACCTTGATGATGTCACAATGGTGACATCATATTTGTTAAAAGAAAAATAAAAAGAATAAAAATAGAAAAGAAGGAAAGAAAGAAAAGATGAATGATTGCTTAAAAAAGGTTTTCTTCCAAAAAAATAATGTGGAATGAAGAATAGCCTGTCTTGATTGACAAGAAATTAAGATTGGAATCAAATCCAATTTTGAAACAAGAAAGAAAGAAAGTAAGAGGGAAAAATTGGAAACAAGCTAAAAAGGGAGCTCTCACATTGAAAATTACTATTTCTCTCTTAACCCTAGCTTTTTTGTATAAAAATCAAAGCAAACAATCCTAGAAAAGATCAAAAAAAAAATCCAAATTCGTCATTTTTCTCTCTCCTCCTAAGAAAAAAAGAAAGAAAGAGAAAAATAACCTCATCTCTCTTGAAGTGTGTTCATCTCTCTTTCAAGTGTTCTTCACAAAAAGAATTCTTGAATTCCTTCTTCTTCTCCAAGGCATCACACAATCAAGGATTACTGGAGTGTTCTTTGGATCTTTTTAGCATATAAAAGGGTTGGACAAACCGTATATCTTGGATAACCAACCCTAGAGACAAGGATCGCGATCAACGGTAAGTATTCCTCATCCTTGTGAAGTAGAAAAAGCATGCTAGGGTTTTAATTTTGATGGATCAACTCAACGAGTTTTTCTTTAAAATTTCAGTATGTTATAATATAGATTATGAGTTTTCAAAATCCAAAATTTGGTCCAAAAATTAATTTTCCTCCATTTAAAAATGGTTTTCTTTTGTTTTTATTCAATATGGATTTAAATTAGATTATCAAAGCAAGTGTTTGAAAACATGGTTCTTTTAAAAAAATGATATTTTCTGGATTTTATATAAAATACAAAACTACTGGAAAATTAATTTTCAATCGCGGTTCGGCCGTTTTATTTTTCATTCTATTTTTCAAAGAATAACCCCGAAAAGGGTTATTTCTTGATGAATGGAGCCAAACTTTTATCAAATCATTTCCAAATTTAGTGAAAGTTTGTTTCCAGTAGTTTTACAAGGGTTTTAGATCACCCAAAAATTTTCATATTTTTTGGACTTTATTTAATCGGATTATTAATTATTTTAAATTTCGGCTATTTTAAATAAATACCAAATAGTTTTAAAAATTGATGAAAATTTCCAAAATTAAAGCTTCATAATAAATGGAAGTTTCCATTGAAAAATATTTTTAAAAAATAGGATTTTTACTGTTTTCTAATCGCTTCCCCGTTTTACGTGACATTATTCTTTTTCTTATTAAATTAATAAATTTTCAAACTTGTTCATTTCAAAGCAGTAACTTAGGTTACTGGAATGTTAGAGAAATATTTTCAATTGATTTTGCAAAGATTTGATAAGGTTTTACAATTTATTTTAATAAACGGGTTTTAACGCCTAGGAAACAAATTGATCTCTTATATTTAAAAACCAATTTGATGGAGGAGATTTAATTTTTAAGTTTTGCAATTTTGATAAATTTTTTTATAATATATTATATATCTACTAAAATTTTTTATTTGATTTTAGGATACCATTAGGTTTGCTTTTTAAGTAATTCTTTGGTTTCATCTGATTTTTGTGTGAATTTAAATGGGCATCAAATCGTAATAAAAATCCATGAAAGTCATACAGTCGTCTAAACTCATGATTATATTTATACTGTAAGAGTTTAAGTTTATTTGAAATTGATATGCTATAGGTGACTGTGCTAATCTATAATCTGATTTGAATTTTGAAAAATCGGAAATTGATATCTAATCTTAATGATAATTCATTTTAATTTTTTCGTAAGCTTTAATCATCTATATCTTTATTCTGTGAAAGCTTTGAATAATTTAAAATTGATCGAATATAGGTTTCTATGTTAATCTATAATCTCATTTGAATTTTGAAAAATCGGAAATTGATATCAAATCTTAATGATAATTCACTAAAATTTTCCTGTAAGCCACAATCATCCATATTTTGTGACTGGAAAATTTTCCACTGATTTGGAGTTCGATTGCTTAAGGTTACTGTGTAATCTTAGCAATCTGGTCTTAATGATATTAAATCACAATTTAATAGCAAATCAATACAAAAGTTAGTAAAAATCTCCAAAAAATCTTAACTTTTCATCATAAATTCAATCCCTAAGTTTTTGAAACAAAAACCTTAGGGTTCATAGATTGCCTTTGTAAATTAGCTATGCTATGACAATTTAACTGCCGAGATCGTAACCATAATCGTATACTAATTGCGATCGATCCAGCATAATTGGAGTGCGTAAATTATAGTATGTTATTGGCTCCGAGGTCCACTGTCCAAGAAAATCCTAAGAAACATGCCAGGCAATAAGATACTATAACTTACGTGCTAAATTATACAAGGGTTGAGAGCACGATTCCCTTCCTGGTTGCGATTCGAGGCCGAAACTTGCAAACCATAGAGCCTTTGGTATTCCTTAGATGTTTAGGAATCAAAAATTCTCAAAAATCAAAAATCATTAAATTCAACAAATCGAGTTAACTCGATCTGCGTCTTAGAAGCCGTTGGATTACGGTCTCCTATCGTATGAACCTTTAGGGCCCCTTAGGAACACTTACGTCATGTTGTGTCCTAAGTTTTAGGGAGTCCTAGAGTTAAGTGACCAGCCTCATCACGGACGTTTGCTATGGATAGCAATCGTGCCATAGATCTAGTTACACTAGTCACCCAATTTTCCCCTAAGACAAACCTAGTTACCTACTATGTAGGTTAACTTGCATTAGTCTAAGGGACGTCTTGCACTTAGATAGGACCATATAGCATCTTAGATGAAGTCCTAGGATAATAAAATCTTCAACTTGAATTAAATAATTTCTCTTAAACTGTTAAAACAATCAATCCAGTCTAGGTCGGTGTCCAAGATGAGTTAGGCATAAGTAGCTTAGTTCAGGTGCACCAAACTACGATTGACTCTGATTCCAGTGAGGCTGGGATACGTAGGTGTAGACACCCCCATTTTGCTAGGCTTTAAAAAGTAAAAGATTCGGTAGTATCATCAATTTTTATATCCGTATTCAGCATTAGATTAGGCATCCATGCATTTTAAGGTAGATTTCATTTCATTATGAGAGTTTTGAAGTTGATTCGCAATCCTGAAGGTCTGTAGGGGGTTCCTTTGGCCTCTGAAAGATGAAAGTTCAAGTTTCCAAGCAAATGAAAAAACCTGATATTTTTAGAATTTTCAGGGTTTCCCTCATTTTTGCCTATTTTGCACTGCAGGGGTATTTTGGTCATTCCCGATGTGTTTCGTTTGACCCCCGAGTTATATTTGAGAAATCTTGAGTGATTTTACAAATTTTGAAAAAGCTGCTATTTTTATAAACTCATGGGGCTTCCACATTTTCATCATCTTATAGATATTTCAATCATTTCTCATATGTTCAAAACCATCTCGAGGGTACGGCTAATGGATTATGAGTAATTTCGTAAGCTTTGGGAAACCTGCTAAATTTAGATCTCTCAAGATTTTCTTAGTCTTGCACTTCGGGGGTATTTTAGACATTTCCAAACATATCATATTTGGTCCCTAAGTTGTTTCTAAGAAATCTTGAGTCCGTTCATAAATTTTCAAAAATCTGCTATTTTTAGAATTTCTCAGGGTTTTCCCTAGTCTCGCCCAAATTCTAGCACCTTGGGGTAATTTGGTCTTTTCCTGTGTAATTCTTTTGATCCCCGAAATATGTCTGAGAGATTATGAATGATTTCCTGAATTTTGAAAAACCTGCTAAATTTAGAATTTCTCAGGAATTTCGCTTAATTTGGAAATTTTAAGTGTTGAGGGCATTTTGGGTATTTTCAGGGGATACCAAATGATTCTGTTTAATATTGCTCACCGAAAGGACCCAATTTTAAAAGTTTCTATTTTTGAAGTTTGACCACAAAGACTTTCCATTTTTAATTTTTCCCTTTAGGGGTGAACCAATCTGAGGGTATTTTGGTCGCATTTGGATGTCTAACAGTCAAGTAAGGGCATTTTGGTCCGAAAAGTTATTTCCCAAAAAAGATGGTCCTATCATGTGTGAGGGATGCACCATAAATGTCAAATGGGTTGGGTCCATTTATAGAATGTTGAATTTAGAAAGATTTTATTGATTTTTTACGGAAAAACCCGAAACCCGTGTGAAATGGCCCATTGGGCTAAAGCACGCAAAGATGGAGCTCATGTGGGTTCACCCATATGGGTCAACCACCATGGTGGGCGGCCCACATGGTTGACCCACATGAGTTGAGCACCCACCTTGATGATGTCACAATGGTGACATCATATTTGTTAAAAGAAAAATAAAAAGAATAAAAAATGAAAAGAAGGAAAGAAGGAAAAGATGAATGATTGCTTAAAAAGGTTTTCTTCCAAAGAAGCAATGTGGAATGAGAATAACATGTCTTGATTGACAAGAAATTAAGATTGGAATCAAATCCAATTTGGAAACAAGAAAGAAAGGAAGCAAGAGGAAAAAATTGGAAACAAGCCAAAAAGGGAGCTCTCACATTGTAAATTGCTATTTCTCTCTTAACCCTAACTTTTTTTTATATAAAAATCAAAGCAAACAATCCAGAAAAGGGGGACAAAATCCAAATTCGTCCATTTTCTCTCTCTTCCCAAGAATTTTTTTTTCTTTTCTCCCTTGAAGTGTGATCTCTCTCTCAAGTGTTCTTCAAAAAAGGAATTCAAGAATTCCTTCTTCTTCTCCAAGGCATCATACAATCAAGAATTATTGGAGTGTTCTTTGGGTCTTCTTCATCATTAAAAGGGTGCGACAAAGCGTATACCTCGGATCTACGCACCCTAAAGACAAGGAGCGCGATCAACGTGGTGGAAATAAAAAAAAAGCAAAGAAAGAAAGGGAAGAAAGGACGAAGGATCGAGCGTCGGCGAGATTTTTTGAAATTTTCGGCTTTTGGATTCGGCGAGGATCTCCATCACAGGTAGGTGCATTATTCTCAGATTTTTCCAGGATTATTTGGTATTCTTTATATATTTTTACATGGTTTTTAGCATTTAATTGAATTTAATTCGATATTATATGTGTGTGCTCAAAATCATGATCTACATGAGTGTTTCAATTCCGATTCGTCCCAAAATTTAATACACTGATCTATTTAAATAAATTAAAATAACCATCGGATCGGATCGGACATTGAATCAAAGGATTTTGAAATTTTGAGTGAAGAGTGAAATTTCATTTAAAATAATGGCTGAGAAATTACAAAAGTTGAAAAAATAGCTATCTCAGTATGATTTGTTTTGTGGAATTTCAAATTTTTCTTGTGTTCATCACATCAGAAAAAGGTTAAAGGGCATTTTCCGGAGTCGTAATTTTCTCAAAAATCGTGTTTTAAAAATAGAAAACTCTTCAAAAACATCTTTTTGACGAAGAAAAATAAAATATATACTAAACAGATTCCAAAATTAATGAAATTTCGTGAAACAATAATATGATACTGATATATTCTACCATGAATGTTTGAGAATTTTTGGATTTTTTTTGATATATTATTTAATGTTTTCTTTGAAAATTATCAGATTTTGTGAGAATTTTTACTGACATCAGATCACAATTAAAATTCTCAAACGTTTTACAGTAGTCTTATATTTCATATTTCTTGCTGTTGTAAAATTTTCAAGTCATTTGGATTTTTGTTCCTAAGGGTTGTAGTGTAAATCCATAATCTCGTCTTAAAATTGAAAAATCCGAAATTGGTACTAAATGGTTTTTAAAATTCATACAAATCTCACAGCATGCTATTTTTACCGATATCTTATTTCTGTAGAAATTTTAATGAATTTAGATTTCTATTTCTAGTAGTTTCTGTGTTATTTTAACAATCTGGTCATATTATTGTTAAATCAAAATTAAATAGGAGCTTAAAGTAAAAATCTGCAAAACTTTTTCAGTAAGCTACATACATTCTCATCTTGCTGCTGTAGAAATTTCAATCTATTTCGAATTCATTTACAATAAATTCACTTGTAAAATCACTCATGCGGTTTAAAATTGATAAAATCCACTCAAAATTGAAATTAATTAAAAATCATTATCAAAATTTCTAAAGAACCTTAAATTTTTGTTACATATTAATTCTTTAATCCATTGAAACAGAAATATTAGGATCTTTAGATTTCCCTGGTAAAATGGCCAGTGCATCCATAATCGTATCCCAATTGCAACCGATCTTTGACAATTTGAATATTTAAGCTATAGCATGTTATTGGCTCCGAGGTTACTGTCCACGGAAATCCTGAGATATGCCAGGTAATAAGGTGCTATAACCTAAGTATTAAATTACACAAGGAAAGAGCGCACGATTCCCTTCCTTGGATGCCATTCGAGGCCGAAATTGGAGAACCCTGGAACCTTTGGTATTCCTTAAATGTCCAGAAACCAAAAATCCTTGAAATCTGAAATTAATTAACTTCAAGAACTTGAATCAATTTATCTCATGTCTTTCGGAACCATTGGATTATGGTTTCCGATATAAGAACCATTAGAGCCCAACTTAGGAACACTTATGTCAGGTCGTGTCCTAGGTCTTAGGGAGTCTTAGGTTTTAGGGAGTCCTAGAGTTAGGAGTCTAGCCTCATCACGGACGTTTGCTATGGATAGCAATCGTGCCATAGGTCTAGTTACACTAGTCACCCAAATTTTTCCTAGGACAAGCCTAGTTACCTAGGATGTAGGTTAACCTGCATTAGTCTAAGGGACAACTTGCACTTAGATAGGATCATATAGCATCTTAGATGAAATTCTAGGATAATAAAATCTTCAACTTGAATTAAATAACTTCTCTTAAAACTGTTGAACAGTCAATCCAGTCTAGATCGGTATCTTAGTTGAGTTAGGCATAAGTAGCTTAGCTTAGGTGCACCGAACTACGTCGACTCTGATCCCAGTGAGGCTTGGGTACGTAGGCAGCTTGGATGTCTGATGGCATACCAATCACGAGTCGGCTCCTCAACAAATTGTGGGATTTTGTATATTAATTTTCTTGTAAATTCTTAATTAAATCATTTAGGACCTTCCATGAAATTAGAATTTTAGGAGAACTTTCACTTAGATTGAATTCAAACAAATTAAGAAATCAAGATACACATTTAGGATCTTCATTGAAATTAGATCATAGGATGCATGTGACGTAGTTAGTACACTAACATAGAGTTAAATGAGCCATTTAAAAGAAATTCAAAAGAGTTAACTTTTGAAATTGAAGACCGATTATCGGGCAGGAATGGTGCATGTGGTGGATAACTCTCCATACCTTCCATTCTTGTAACCAGGTAACGAGTCTAGATTTCTGGTTAATTATGGGTCCTAGATCCCACATCTAGGTGGCGACTCTATCACTCTCTTTTGTGTGGAATTCGGATTGCTTTAGTGATCCCAAGTTCATATAAAAGATGAATTAAAATCAATAATAAAAGAGCACACGCCAATCGCGTGGGTACGAGAGACCAAGAGAGAGCGTGCGGCTCGCGCCTCACCCCTCTCGCGGGATCGGGTCCCACAGTTTGGCGACTCTGCAGGGGACCACCTAACTTCATTAAAGCTTCAAAGGAGAACTCATTTGAATTTAATTTAACTGGCTCATAAAACACTCTATCTTATATCTTATACCTGTTAGATTAGTTTGTATGTTTTATTTTCTCATCACATTTTACTCAAATTTAATCTAACAAAACCTGAAGGCATCATAGATTGCGCAAACTTATTGCATACACTTACATCAGTTGCATCTCACATGCACATACGTCCTATTTTAGGAACCCAGAGTGTTATCTAGCATGGTTGACTGGGATTTCATCACCCGGTGCCTCTGTGCTAGAGAAACATTTCACTCTTAGCCTAGTACCTTTATGGTGCGTAAACGGATCTCTTGTTCACGTACTGATACGTCGGATACTGGTACAGTATATTGAGCATGGATTCGCGCTAAGGGAACTCTTGGCCTTACCCCTAAATTACCCCACACATGCATATAGTATACGATTACACGTGCACCATGTGTGTGAGCCTAGTTTAGGATATCCTACCCATTTTTGTCTAGATTAGGCAGTTGTCCATCTTCCAATGGCTGCGATCGGTCCTTAGATACACAAACAAAGTCAAGATTCGAGATTCTTTCTCCACTCCGCTAGATCAGGATTAGGATTGATGCCTTCAGGTAGCACTTGTTAAAATGTAAGAAGATTAAAAAACTTTTCCTTTGGGATTAGGATATAAATCCCATCATTCCAAAGATTTCATAGGATAGCTTCCTCTCGATCTATCTCTCAGATCTATCTTGTACGATCTTGCTAAATCATATGATTATGATATCCTGATTTCTCTCTCTCAATGGCCTAGTCATGCTTGCGTCATTATAGGTCGTGTGACCTATCGCTTAGGCTTTCCCTAGGGCACTTCATACATCTGGGATGTAGTTTACATATTCAGATTGTTTAGCCTAGATTATCTTTCTCTTAAGATCATTGCATCCCTAGCTTAAGGTCAATTCCTTCTGACTCTAGGGGGAACCTTTTTCAAGATCATCTTCTGTAAGCCCAAGGGTCTACTCTCCTATCTTGTTTTGATGATTCTAAACATAATTGATTATGTTCTTGAATATCAATTTGCCTTGAAGTGTTGTGTTAAGATAGGTTGATCATTAAAGAAACCAACACTCCACATGGTCATGCTTGAAGATGTACCACACAAGAGTCAAAATGAGCTAAGTGAAGCTCACATCATCTCTCAAGCAAGCATATACAAAATGGAAGATCAATTGAAGACGAAGGCTAAAGAGAAGTTGAAGGTTACATAGATTTCATTGTACATCATTTCTCTTTAGATTTATAAGTCAAGGCAAGGTTTTTCAAAAAGAGTTTTCAAAAAACACTTAAGAACTTAAATGGTTTAGTGAATGGTTATGTGGTGGACCAACATGTTGGGACCCTCATAAACATTCCAAATTATCTTAGGAATTGAGTTCCAAAAGCCCAAAATCATTTAAGCAATAAAAAGATAAAAATCTGCTTATTTTAGGCTTCTCGGAACTCCGAGATTTTTCTCGGAGCTCCGAGCTCGGAACTCCGAGAAATGGTCCAGTAGTTTTTTACAACTTCTGGTCATTCTCTCGGAACTCCGAGAAATGGTCCAGTAGAATTTTCCTTCTTCTGGCCGTTCTCTCGGAACTCCGAGAATTTGTCTCGGAACTCCGAGAATTTCTCGGAGCTCCGAGAACGTCGCGACAGCTGAGAAAAGAGCCGTTAGCTTTTGAATTAAAAATTGGTTTTTGATTTTTATAATTCCAAACGGTCATATTTTCTTGAGAGGCTATATATACACATTCAAGAGGATTATTTTCTTCTCTTGAATTTTTGGAAAAACCTCCTTAAGCATTCAAACAAACTTGCAACCCATTTGAGCTTAAGAATTTGTTTTCTCCTCAAACTTGCCTTGCACTTGCAAATCTATTGAGTTTGGATTTAGAGCTTTCACTTGCAACCTATATTGGAGAGCAATCAAAGGGACAACATTGTGCATCAAGCTTTCAAGAGAAGCCAAGCAAATCTTCATCTTCTATTATTGTAAAGGTGGCTAGGGCATCCTATCTTAATACCCTAGGGAGTATCACTTAGAACTCGACGAAGAAGGAGAGTCGGTGTAAAGGTGTTAAGGGCATCCTCATTTAATATCCCGTGGAAGTGTAATCGCCTCGGAGCCGGGCATCGTGGAGGTCTCACATAGTGGAAATCCTTAAGGACGATCTTAAGAAGAGTGGAGTAGGGCTTTGCCCGAACCACTATGTATCGGTGTGTTCTTTCTTTTTTCTTGCTCTTTCATTCTTGATTTTGGTTTGGCATTTCATTTTGTTTTGATCTTATTTGAACTAACGAAAATCTAATCAAGAGAAGAAAATTCAAATTAGGTTCAATACTTAAATTTAAAAAGGCATAATTTAGTGTTAAAACCAATTCACCCCCCCTCTTGTTTATTTCAATTGGTATCAAAGCCTCGTCTCTACTTAATTTAAAACCCTAACCGGTCTAGAGAAAAGATTCCAAAAAATGGCAAACTACCCTCAACACCATGAAGGTTACTCAAACACTAGGCCACCCTATTTTGATGGAACCAATTATGGATTTTGGAAAACCAAAATGAAAATCTTTTTAACCTAAGATTACTAAATGTGGAGAGCCATTCATAATGGATATACATTACCCACTAGAAATCTAAATGATTGGACCGAAGTCGAACAACAAGCCTCAAACTACAATGCCAAAGCCATGAATTCTCTAATTTGTGCTTTATCACCCGGAGAATTCATTAGAGTGTCAAACTTGAATTCGGCTAAGAAAATTTGGGACACCTTAGAAGTCACTCATGAGGGAACCAACCAAGTTAAAGAATATAAAATGAATAATCTATTTAGGCAATATGAACTCTTTCAAATGACACCCGATGAAACTATTGCCGACATGTATACTAGATTCACTAACCTTGTAAATGGACTAAGGGGACTTGGAAAATAATTTCAAATAGGGATTTAGTGACCAAAATCCTTAGATCCCTACCTTTGTCATGAGAATCCAAAACCTCCGCAATCACTGAAGCCAAGGACATGAACACTTTAAACCTAGATGAACTAATAGGGTCCTTGATAACGCATGAGATGATCTTCAAAACAAAAGCACCCGAAATTGAAAAAGAAAAAGGTGTTGCTTTTGCTTGCAATGTAGGTGATAACGAAGAGGCAAAGGAAGACATGGAAGATGAAGTAGCCCTCATAACAAGAAGGATCAAGTTCTTGCAAAGGAATATGGGAGGCATGAGAAATAGAAGGACCAATCCTCCATTCAAGAAGAAAGAAGAGCTCGGTGACGGATCATCTCAATCCCGATGCTATGGATGCAAGAAACTCGGACACATTCGCCCGGATTGTCCACTCAACAATGAGCCTACCTCAAATAATCGTTTCAAGAGAAGAGAAGGCAAGAAAGGAATGACCGCCATATGGGATGAGGAAAATGAAAGTGAAGGTGAACCAAATGATGGAGAAGATTGCTTGATAGCAAACAATGTTTGCTTCATGGCCTCAACAAATGACAATAAAGAGGTAAATTCTTTAAATGATGTCATTATTTTAAAAGAATTTCTTGATTCCTTGCAAAATGCACATGATGAACTTGAAATTGAATTTGATAAAAATGTATTACTCGAAAATTCTCTTTCTAATATGACAAAAGAATTTGGTTGGTTAAAAAAGGATCATGAATTTTTAGATGATGAAAATGAAAAATATAAAGTTGAAATTCATAATTTAAGTGCTACCATAAAGATTTTAAATAAAAATCGACAAGAACTATCTATTGAAAACAACAAGCTAAAGCATGAAAATAGTAAACTATCTCATTAACATGATGAACTAAAGAAACCTTTTTGAAAAATTTGAACATAGTTCACTAAAATTGGACAGGCTTGTTAATATTCAAAGATTGTCACATGATAAAAGTGGACTTGGACATAAATGGAATACTACAATATCAAACTATAAAAATAAATTCATAAAGGCTTCTTCTAGTGGTACTAAAACTTATTTTTATTGTGGTCTAGAAGGACATTATAAGATTGCTTGCATGTATGCTAAACAAGATAAAATCAAATTGAACTCTAAAGTGAAAATAAATGAACTTGGCAAGATTAGAAAGATTTGGGTACCTAAAGGATCTCACTTGCCTATTCATATGTAGGTATGCCTTAAAAGCCATAACAAGAAGAACACATGGTACCTTGATAGTGGATGCTCTAGACACATGACAGGAGATCTCACTCAATTTGCATCCCTATCACTCAAGGATGGTGGAGATGTTACCTTTGGAGATGATAAGAAAGGAAAAGTCAAAGGAGAAGGCACCATATGTAACTCTACCTCTCCCATACATGATGTACTTTATGTTGATGGCTTATCCCATAATCTTATTAGCATTAGTCAATTGTGTGACAATGGTTTTGAAGTAGTCTTCAACCCTGACAAATGCATTGTTAAAAATAAGATAGATGGAAAAGTAAAACTCATAGGTTCTAGAGACAATAACATTTACACTATTGGATTAGATGATCTTAGACTCCAAAATGTGACTTGTCTTAATGCCATCAGTGAAGATTCTTGGTTGTGGCATAGGAGGTTGGGTCATGCCGGAATGGATTTCATTTCGACCCTCTCCTCAAAAGACATTGTTAGAGGATTGCCTAAGTTCAAATACACCAAAGATCACATTTGTAGAACTTGTCAATTAGGCAAACAATTGAAGAGCTCATTTGTCCCTAAAAATATGATTTCAACCACCTACCCCTTGCAACTACTTCATATGAATCTTTTTGGACCAATGAAGACAAGTAGCCTAGGTGGAAAGAGGTACGGTTTGTAGTTGTGGATGACTACTCACGATTTACATGGGTCATATTTTTAGCACATAAAGATGAAACATATGAAAATTTTCTTAAGTTGTGTAATCAAATCCAAAATGAAAAAGGTATTGTCATATCTTACATTAGGAGTGATCATGGAACGGAATTTGAAAATGTACACTTTGACACTTACTGTAATGAAAATGGCATCAAACATAATTTTTCGGCACCAAGGACACCTCAACAAAATGGGGTTGTAGAAAGAAAGAACCGAACCCTCCAAGAAATGGCTAGAACTATGTTGCATGAGAATGATCTCCCTAGATACTTTTGGGCGGAGGCGGTTTGCACCGCCTGCTATATTATAAATAGGCTATATATGAGGCCAATTTCTAAGAAAACACCTTATGAGCTTTGAAAAAACTTGAAACCAAATATAAGCTATTTTAGAGTGTTTGGTTATAAATGCTATATCTTGAACATTAAAGATAACTTACACAAATTTGATAAGAAGTCGGATGATGGCATATTCTTAGGATATTCTACACATAGCAAGGCATATAGAGTATTTAATAGAAGAATCCTAGTTGTAGAAGAATCCATGTATGTGACATTTGATGAGAGAGAGCCAACACCTCAAGAAATGCCACATGATGAGGATGAACCTATTGAACATCTCTTACCTAAGACAAATGCTCCTCCCCATGCATCTAGAAGTAATACATTACTTAGTGAGGAAGTTGAGAATGTAGATGATGACTCATTGCCTAGGGATAGGAGAATATTGGGAGATCATCCTGAATCCCAAATCTTAGGTGATGCCACATCGCCGGTAAGAACTAGATCATACTATCGTAGTGTGAGTAATAACGTGGCGTTCCTATCCGAATTAGAACCTAAGTCCATCAAGGAAGCCGAAAATGATGAATATTGGTTGATGGCTATGCAAGAAGAGTTGAGTCAATTCGAAAGGAACAAGGTGTGGAGACCAGTGCCTAGGCCTAGTGATCATCCAGTCATTGGCACGAGATGGGTGTATAGAAACAAAATGGATGAAAATGGAATTATCACTAGAAATAAAGCTAGGCTTGTAGCCCAAGGGTACAACCAGGAGAAAGGAATAGACTATGATCAGACATTTGCTCCTGTTGCCCGTATGGAAGCTATTAGGATACTCTTGGCATATGCATCTCATAAATGATTTAAACTATATCAAATGGATGTCAAAAGTGCCTTCCTAAATGGCTATATCCAAGAGGAAGTGTATGTTGAGCAACCTCCAGGTTTTGAAGACTACAAACATCCAAATCATGTCTTCAGGCTTGATAAAGCTTTATATGGCTTAAAGCAAGCTCCTAGAGCTTGGTATGAGAGGCTTTGCACATTTCTATTGGAAAAAAGTTTTGAGATGGGAAAGGTGGATAAAATATTATTTATCAAAAGAGAAAATCAAGATATCCTCCTTGTCCAGATTTATGTGGATGACACCATCTGTGGCTCAACAAATCAAAAAATGTATGATGAATTTGCAACTCTAATGAAAAATGTATTTGAAATAAGCATGATGTGTGAGTTAACCTACTTCTTAGGACTCCAAATTAAATAATACCAAAATGAGATATTTATAAATCAAGAAAAATATACAAAGGAGTTATTAAAGAAGTATGGCATGGATAGCAGTAAGATATCAAGAATTCCCATGAGTACAACTGCTAAGCTAGAAAATGATGAATTTGGCAAATCGGTGGACCAAAAGATGTATAGGGGTATGATAGGTAGTTTACTCTATTTGACAGCCAGCAGACCAGACATTATGTTTACTGACTATCTCTGTGCTCGATTTCAATCGGATCTAAAGGAGTCTCACCTATCGGCAGTCAAGAAAATCTTCAAGTACTTAAGAGGAACCCAAAGTCTGGGACTATGGTATGAAAGATCTACTGCCTTCACTCTCATTGGATATTCAGATGCAGACTTCACTGGATGTAGAGTGGATAGGAAAAGCACTAGTGGGACTTGTCAATTCTTGGGCAAATCACTTGTTTCTTGGTTTAGCAAGAAACAAAATTCAGTAGCTCTGTCCACAACAGAAGCAGAATATGTGGCAGCTGGAGCTTGCTGTGCACAAGTCCTATGGATGAAAAGCACATTGATGGACTATGGAATTAAAATGGAAATATTCTCATCCAATGTGACAATACTAGTGCTATAAGCTTGACAAAGAACCCCATGCAACACTCTAGAACAAAAAATATTGAGATTAGGCACCACTTCATTAGAGATCACTCACAAAAATGGGATATTTGCTTAAAATATATCAACACTGAGAAACAATTGGCTGATATCTTTACAAAACCCCTTAGTGATGATAGAATATGTTATATCCGAAGTGCCTTAAACATTTGGAGTGCATATCAAGTCAAAGAAATTGCCAAATAAATACTTTGTGCCTCTCACCAGCTTATCTATAAAGGTATATACATATCATCCTTGTTTGGTAGTATCTGCATGAATGAGATGTCAAACATTAATATTAAAAATCACTCAATTGGTACTCTTAGCCTTCTTAGTTCTCTAAGATGGAGAGATACCTTAACCTTAATTAAAATACCTAACAATTTGACAATATGTCAACATCTCGATCATAAACAAGTATATGTACATTACTTGGCTACATATTTTATACCATAAGCATTGATTTAGGGGGAGTACCTAACTCAATCTTCATTCACTCTTAATTGCTATACATTTTAGTTTGCCCTTTCTGTCGATGACAAAAGGGAGAGAAGTTTGAAATTGATTATTTATTCAATTGCCTATATGCACTATATGCTTTTACTTTTTATCATTTATCAGTGTGCATATATTGAGGGGGAGTTCCTGCATTCACTTGCCTATTATGTCACTCCACACACACTTCATAATCAATTTTGTTTGTCATCATAAAAAAGGGGAAGATTGTAAGCCCAAGGGTCTACTCTCCTATCTTGTTTTGATGATTCTTATGTTCTTGAAAATCAATTTCCCTTAAAGTGTTGTGTTAAGATAGGTTGATCATTAAAGAAACCAACACTCCACATGGTCATGCTTGAAGATGTACCACACAAGAGTCAAAAGGAGCTAAGTGAAGCTCACATCATCTCTCAAGCAAGCATATACAAAATAGAAGATCAATTGAAGACGAAGGCTAAAGAGAAGTTGAAGGTTACATAGATTTCATTGTACATCCTTTCTCTTTAGATTTATAAGTCAAGGCAATGTTTTTCAAAAAGAGTTTTCAAAAAACACTAAAGAACTTAAATGGTTTAGTGAATGGTTATGTGGTGGACCAACATGTTGGGACCCTCATAAACATTCCAAATTATCTTAGGAATTGAGTTCCGAAAGCCCAAAATCAAATAAGCAATAAAAAGATAAAAATCTGCTTATTTTAGGCTTCTCGGAGCTCCGAGCTCAGAACTCCGAGAGTTCCCTCGGAACTCCGAGAAATGGTCCAGTAGTTTTTTACAACTTCTGGTCATTCTCTCGGAACTCCGATAAATTGTCCAGTAGAATTTTCCTTCTTCTGGCCGTTCTCTCGGAACTCCGAGAATTTGTCTCGGAACTCCAAGAATGGTTCTCGGAACTCCGAGAACGTCGCAACAGCTGAGAAAAGAGCCGTTAGCTTTTGAATTAAAAATTGGTTTTTGATTTTTATAATTCCAAACGGTCATATTTTCTTGAGAGGCTATATATACACATTCAAGAGGATTATTTTCCTCTCTTGAATTTTTGGAAAAACCTCCTTAAGCATTCAAACAAACTTGCAACCCATTTGAGCTTAAGAATTTATTTTCTCCCCAAACTTGCCTTGCACTTGCAGATCTATTGAGTTTGGATTTAGAGCTTTCACTTGCAACCTATATTGGAGAGCAATCAATGGGACAACATTGTACATCAAGCTTTCAAGAGAAGCCAAGCAAATCTTCATCTTCTATTATTGTAAAGGTGGCTAGGGCATCCTATCTTAAAACCCTATGGAGTATCGCTTAGAACTCGGCGAAGAAGGAGAGTCGGTGTAAAGGTGTTACGGGCATCCTTATTTAATATCCCTTGGAAGTGTAATCGCCTCGAAGCCGGGCATCGTGGAGGTCTCACATAGTGGAAATCCTTAAGGACGATCTTAAGAAGAGTGGAGTAGGGCTTTGCCCGAACCACTCTATATCGGTGTGTTCCTTCTTTTTTCTTGCTCTTTCATTCTTGATTTTGGTTTGGCATTTCATTTTGTTTTGATCTTATTTGAACTAACCAAAATCTAATCAAGAGAAGAAAATTCAAATTAGGTTCAATACTTAAATTTAAAAAGGCATAATTTAGTGTTAAAACCAATTCACCCCCCTCTTGTCTATTTCATCTTCTAAATTCCTTTAGAGTTCATTCCGATAATCCTTAAACCAGAGGCATCCCCATGTGTTATCATGTCATCATTGTTATGTTTATTTATTTTGAGGAACCATCCTTTTATCTCCCATTCCTTAACTAGTCGTATCATAATTATCATATCAATCATAGAAAAGAAAAATTCCCTGAATGTCAAGCTTACATCTCGTGTTTATTGTTTCTATGTCAGGATTGGTCATCACTGAGAATCTTGGAAAATTTCTTGGGTTTGAACTTATTCTGGATTAAGTGAGAAAATTTAACTCGCCATTTGTGTTGAAAGTCTCTCTATCCACTTTTTCCTACCTATGGCAGATTCTATGGAAAATTTCCAATTCTTCCATGTCACAGAAACCCTGGCTCTGCTTGTCCAACAGACGAAAGAACTTAAGGAAGAGAATCAATACATTAAGGCTCGGCTGGATGAGAAACTTGGCCCAGCCACTATTGCTTCTAAGGACAAAAATAATAGCCTCTATGATGCATTGAAATCGTCTCAAAATGATGCGTTCATAAAGATGGAGAAATTCTTCATGAACCTCTCTCTGTAGACAGCCATGGTAGTTGGCGAAGTCAGTCAAGTGAAGAATCAGATACATTATATGTCCACCCATTGTTGTCAATGTCAAAGTTCTGAGCACTTCATCAACATGGATATTATGACTGAAGATGTCACTGCCCAAGGCAGTATTGCCCAAAATTGCGAAAAACCTCTTGAGACTCTAGTCTGTAAGGAAGAGAAGCCAACTTCAAAACAGAGCAGAAAATTCACTGATTTGCCTATCCCACAATCTGGTATCCTGAAAGGGTTTAAGAAAAGGGAAAAGGGGATTAACTGGTCATAGGAGCCTATGGTAATCGAATATGATCAACCAAGACCTACACCTCAGCAAAAGCCCGATAGGCAATTCGCCCCCTCCCGCTTCCACCATCTGTTATATTGCAACAAGGGTTGGCTTCAGGCGATATCTATTTACCTCGTATTAGGGATCCTCCCAATCCACTCCCCAGGACGTGGAAGGCAGATGAACACTGTGACTTTCACCGAAGATCTGGGCACACCACCGATCAGTGTATAACTTTGAGACATGTGATCCAAAAATTGATTGATGAGCGCAAGCTATCATTCCAGCAAACGCCAAATGTTCTGTGGAACCATGCCGCACCATCGCCAGATAAGGCTTAGACACATTGAAGTTTGAGAAGCTCAGGTCTAGCTGCAGTAGAACAGGAAGAATCCAAAATTAAAAGTATCAGCCATGATGATGATTCAGAACGAACCAGCCTTCGCCGAGCCTTCAACACCAGATAGTCGCAAGTGTTAGAGTCTTAGTCCATCTGCTATTTTTATTGAGTCTAGTCATCTAGTTTTGTCTTCTGAAATTTGAATAAATTTTTATTTCGGTCATGTCAGTTAAGTCACTGTCAGTGCCTTGTCCAAGTGAGTCCGTTTCTGATAATGTAAATCTTGAGCTTGTTCAGGATGAGTCCAATAATGATATAATTTCTTTCCATTCAATAAATCTTGCTTCTTCATACATTCTAGTGTGTTTGCTTCTAACTTTCATAACAATAAAAATAAGACTCCCGTCTCGAATGAGGAAAGAAATGCCGACGAAACTCCCCTTAGTTTGTAGCATATGCGCAAACAAGAGGAGCGTCAAGCTTGGCCTCTTAAAGATAAAACTAAAGTGATAAACATTGGCACTGAAACTTTGATTCAGTGAATGCCGATTAAAAGTACATTACCCTCTGAAGAGTGTGAAGAATTGATAAACTTATTTCAAGAATAAGAAGATTGTCTAGAAACGCTACAACCGATACCAGGGGCAAGACATAGATAGAAAGCTCAAGAGAATGGAGAAAGTGAGAGACATATGCTATACAAGGGGCATAGAGTGGAAACAACTTTCATATTTCCAATCAATGACCTTGGTTCTCAAATTCATAATATGAAGCCAACAAATTCAAGATAAGAAGTTTAAGAGCAAGCATTGAAAAGTGATCATCAAATATCAAGAGTTACAAATCTATAGATGGAGGATGTCAAAGAACAAGTTTCGCTCTATGAAAGTCGAAAGCACATATTAGAATCTTGAAAGAAGAAGATTCATTATCTCTTACCTGGAAATGCCGTCAAACTCCGAAAAAAAAAAGAGAAATAATAATGAAGAGAACTCATCAACCTAGATTAATTCCAAACCTGAACATTGGAAGGCCTCCTTTGGCCGAACAAATCCCAGAATCATAACCCAATGTCAAAACAAATACCGGTTTGCAAACCATTTGAGCATGAATGAAATTTTCTTGAAAACCCATCAAACTAAGGGCATCCGCCCCGAACTACGCGAGACCTGATCCCTACACTGGGGTACGTAGGCTGCTCGATTAAACCGAGTTCGGTCGATTCAAAAAAAGAAGAAATTCAATCGTTCCAGAAAAAAAAGAGGGACAAGTTCCAAAAGAAGAGAAGTCAATCATTCCAGAAAGAAAGAAAAAAAGAAAAATCAATTAACCTTCAAACAATTTATCTTCAAACTAGGGGCATTCGCCCTGAACTACACACGACCTGATTCCTACCCTGGGATACGTAGGCAACCTGTTCACAGGTTCGGTCGAAATCTTTGTTCAAACCGTAAGCCATTCTTTGAAAATCCCTATCCTACCTATAAAGTCCTTCAGATGTTCAGAATGAAAGATCTATTACTAAAAAAAAAATATGATGAATAAGAAAAAGAACGGAGTTTGAAGATCTACTAGACTGAAAACCTGAAAAGCCGGTCTAGGCAAAATTTAAGATCATTCCCCTGCTAAGTTGAAAACCCGAAAGGGCGGCTTAGGCAAAAGCTAAGGAGATAGCCTGCTGGATCGAAAACCTAGAAAGGGGGTTCAGGCAAAAGTTAAGGCTAGCACGGTCCGCCAAGTTAAAAACCCTGAAGAGATGACTTGGTCACGTAAGAGAATCATTTTAAGAAGGCTACAGCCGGTATCAAGACTGAAGATAAAAAATAAGTTCAAGCGAGTTCAAGTGTCATCCTAGAAATTGGGGGCATTGAAACCAAACAATCCTAGGAATGGTAACCAAATCCTTGAGGCATTACTGTTTTAAGGAAGAAGTCCAGTGTTTATTAATTGAGAAACTACTCTTTGAAAAGATAGACTTACAAAACAAAACGTTAACTAAGTCAGAAGCATCACTGTGTCTGTCAGTGTAGTTAGTCAATCTTTGTCATTCTAAGTTCACTCTTTCAGAGTTTCTCAATCCTTTGAATAGTGTCCTTTATCCAAATTTCCTCTTTAAGAAGAGTCAGCCGTCGTCCTTGTGTCCAAATGATGCAACTGTCTCGGTGAAATAGGCCCGGTGTCATTAGCTCCCTGCGATTGTACCTGCGCCAAGTTAGTCCTAAAGAAAAGATTTTGAGAATCTAGTCAAAGAGCTTCATTTTAAAGAAGATCAGCTCAGAAGCATTCCGAAGTAGAAACTTCGGGAAGTGGAGTTTCCATAAGAGGACCATGCCCCAGAAAGGCACCTGGGGCATGGAGGATTTCATATGTGATGATGATTGGGCCAGTTTCTCAGAAAGACGAACCCTTAAAATTTTTAATTTCCTTGCGGGCAGTTGAATATTATCCTGGTCAAGAAGTGTTTATCTAAACACCTGTCAAAGGAAAAATGTCACTTCCCAATTTTCAGTATCCAAGAGAGCCGTTGTTCTAAATTACCAATAACAGGTAGTTAGATCAAGGTTTCAGTTATCAAAATCCCCAGAAGAAAAGACAGACAATCTCTTTACGAAAAAAAAAATCATGTTGAAGCTTCCTGATAGCGTTCCTAAACCATTCTCGTTAATCATGTTGCATACTTCCTAAGGTTTGTCGCCTCGTCATTCGTCAAAGTCTTAGTTTCCTATATCTTCATCGGGCACGATTTCTATTGTCCCCGATTTCATCCTACACCAATTTCAAGCATCTAAAATTCATCAAATTCGAGTTTACCTAAAATTCAAGTTCATGAAAAATCTACAAATTCTTCATTGTCGAATTCATTAATTCATCTCAACCAAAGTTGTCTTATCTCTTTTGAACCCGAACAACTACGGTGTCTCATTCTCTTTGAGTCCATATGACTATGGACTCTTATCCTTTTAGGCCTGTATGACTACGGTGTCATATTCCCTTTGAGGCTGTATAACTATAGTGTCTCATTCCCTTCAGGGTCCGTATAATTACGGTGTCATGTTCCTTCCGAGTCCGTACAATTACGGTATCATTTCTTTGGAATCCGTATAAATACGGTATTTCATTCTCTCTGAGTCCATTCGAAAATGGTCTCTTATTCTCTTTAAGCATCATATAAATACGATGTCTCATTTCCTTGGAATCCGTATAAATACGGTGTTTCATTTTCTCTGAGTCCATTCGGAAATGGTCTCTTATTCTTTTTGAGCATCATATAAATACGATGTCTCATTTCCTTGGAATCCGTATAAATACGATGTTTCATTTTCTCTGAGTCCATTCGAAAATGGTCTCTTATTCTCTTTGAGCATTCTACAAATATGATGTCTCATTTCCTTGGAATCCGTATAAATACAGAATTTCATTTTCTCTAAGTCCATTCGAAAATGGTCTCTTATTCTCTTTGAGCATCATACAAATATGATGTCTCATTTCCTTGGAATCCGTATAAATATGGTGTTTCATCTTTTCTGAGTCCATTTGTGAATGGTCTTATGTCCTCCTTGAGCCCGTTTGTGAACGGTGTCTCATTTTCCGAGTCCATTTGTGAATGGTCTCTTATCCTCCTTGAGCCCGTTGTGAACGGTGTCTCATTTTCCGAGTCCATTTGTGAATGGTCTCTTATCCTCTTTGAGCCCGTTTGTGAACGGTGTCTCATTTTTCGAGTCTATTTGTGAATGGCCTCTATCCTCTTTGAGCCCGTTTGTGAACAGTCTCATTTTTTGAGTCCATTTGTGAATGGCCTCATATCCTTTTTGAGCCCGTTTGTGAACGATATCTCATTTTCTGAGTCCATTTGTGAATGGTCTCATGTTCTCCTTGAGCCTGTTTGTGAACGGTGTCTCATTTTCTGAGTCCATTTGTGAACAGTCTCATATCCTCCTTGAGCCCGTTTGTGAACGGTGTCTCATTTTCCGAGTCCATTTGTGAATAGTCTCTTATTCTCTTTGAGCCCGTTTATGAATGGTGTCTCATTTTTCGAGTCCATTTGTGAATGGCCTCATATCCTCTTTGAGCCCGTTTGTCAACGGTGTCTCATTTTTCGAGTCTATTTATGAATCGTCTCTTATTCTCCTTGAGCCCGTTTGTGAATGGTGTCTCATTTTCTGATTCCATTTGTGAATGATCTTATGTCCTCCTTGAGCCCGTTTGTGAACGGTGTCTCATTTTCTGAGTCCATTTGTGAATGGTCTCCTATCCTCCTTGAGGCCGTTTGTGAACGGTGCCTCATTGTCCGAGTCCATTTGGGAATGCCTCTTATCTTCCTTGAGCCCGCCTGTGAACGGTGTCTCATTTTCTTCTAAAAATCGTTTGAGAACGATCTTTGTTCCTTCTCTTCAGAATCCATTCAAAAATGATATCTCATTCTCTCATTGCCCGTTTGTGAACGGCGCCGCATCGGGATTATTTTTCATTCTAAGTTGCGTGATTTTCTTTCTTAGATTGAATTCATTTCTCCATTTATTCTGAACTACCAGCTCATGGTAGCAAGAATAAAAATGATTTTTATTACATTCCAATTCTAGGACTTCATTTAGGGTCTTGCATTAGGTAGTATATATTTGCGTCTAGGTTGCATTTTGTCTAGAGTCCTTTGTTGATTAAAGCTGCGCAAAATGGCTCTGTCACTTTTGCTTTGGTATTCGATGACTACGTCATCTCTACCAAAAAGGGGCATCTGTAGACACCCCCATTTTGCTACGCTTTAAAAGGCGAAAGATTCGACAGTATCATCGAGTCTTGGGTCCGCATGCAGCATTAGATTAGGCATCCATGCATTTTAGGGTATATTTCACCTCATTATGGAAGTATTGAAGTTGATTCGCAATCCTGAAGGTCTCTAGGGGGTTCCTTTGGCCTCCGGAAGATGTAAAATCAAGTTTCCAAGCAAGTGAAAAAACCTGCTATTTTTAGAATTTTCAGGGTTTCCCTCATTTTTGCCCATTTTGCACTACAGGGGTATTTTGGTCATTCTTGATGTATCCCGTTTGAACCCCGAGCTGTGTCCGAGAGATCTTGAGCGATTACATGAATTTTGAAAAAGCTGCTATTTTTAGAAACTCATGGGGCTTCCACATTTTCATCATCTTATGGATGTTTCAATCATTTCTCATATATCCAAAACCATCTCGATGGTACAACTGATGGATTAGGAGTAATTTCGTAAGATTTGGGAAACCTGCTAAATTTAGATCTCTCAAGATTTTCTCTTAGTCTTGCACTTCGGGGGTATTTTAGACATTTCCAATATATCATATTTGGTCCCTAAGTTGTGTCTAAGAAATCTTGAGTCCGTTCATAAATTATCGGAAATTTGCTATTTTTAGAATTTCTCAGGGTTTTCCATAGTCTCGCCAAATTTTAGCACATCGGGGTAATTTGGTCTTTTCCTGTGTAATTCTTTAATCCCCGAAATATGTCTGATAGATTATAAATGATTTTCTGAATTTTGGAAAACCTGTTAAATTTAGAATTTCTCAGTGGTTTCGCTTAATTTGGAAATTCTAAGTGTTGAGGGCATTTTGGGTATTTTTAGGGGATACCAAATGATCCTGTTTAATATTGCTCACCGAAAGGACCCAATTTTAAAAGTTTCTACTTTTGAAGTTTGACTACAAAGACTTTCCATTTTTAATTTTTCCCTTTACGGGTGAACCAATTTGAGGGTATTTTGATCGCATTTGGATGTCTGACAGTCAAATAGGGGCATTTTGGTCCGAAAAGTTATTTTTAAAAAAAGATGGTCCGATCATGTGAGAGGGATGCACCATAAATGTCAATGGGTTGGGTCCATATATAGAATGTTGAATTTAGAAAGATTTTATTGAATTTTTACGGAAAAAGCCGAAACCCGTTGTAGACACCCCATTTTGACCGTACCTTGAGCCTCCCGTGTTTGAACAAAAATCCAACCAAATCAATCAGCTAGGATCCCAAACTCCGCCCTTAGCTAGGTCAAGGTCCCAGCTAGGTCCCTGTAAATTTTCGTCGAAATCCGAGCGCATTTGCCTGGTAAACGAGCCGAGGGAATGCCTTAGTATAAACCGGCAAAAGGGGGGTGGATTATCCTAGAGGGGGTTGTCCCAAGTCAAAGAGGGGGGAGCATTAATATCTCATTTCCCTTTATAAAGGATCGAAGGCTAAAAAAAAAAAAAATTTTTTTTCGTTTCAGAGGGAGAGAGAACGAGATCTGTGAAACCCTTTTCTTTTCTTCTCCTTCTCCTTCTCCGATCGAATATGCCGGATTTCGGCATAGCTCCGGTCATAGCTCCGGCTAGTTGCCGGCTCTTTCTTCTTCCCTTCTTCCAAACATCCATCCCTTTTATCTTTTTCCACCATTTTTTCACCTCAAACCCTAACCGAAGTCATCTTCTCCGGCAAATCCACCTCCTCCGGTGAGCTTGAGTTCCGGCAACTCCGCGACTCCGATCATGCTCTGTATAGCTCCGGTCAAGCCCCGGCTATTTGCCGACTCTTTCTCCTTCTTCTTCTCCAGCAAGCTTCGATCACAGATCCAAACCCTAACTAATTTTTCGAACGGAATCTCTTAGATTCCGATGAGTTTCATATAAAATTCGACCGCCGAAGTTTCTCTACATCACCTCCTTCACCTCCGGTTAGCCACCGCACTCGTCCATCCTTTATCTTTTTCCATTTTTTCCGATCCTCTCCGGCAATTTCATCATATCCTCCGATCAAAGGTCCATCTTCACCGGCGATTATTGCTGGAATCTAGCTTCCTTTCTTCATCACGGCTTTGTCATCAGTTTCATTTTCGATCCGATGATTTGGGAGATTCACCACAGATTCAATCTATTTTCACAAGTTTTGGCTAATTCTACTATCTCTGGTATTAAATCTCCGGCGAATTCATTCCTTCTCCGGTCAGATCTGTCAATTCCGCCGTTATCATCTTGATCTCTGGCCTTCATTTTATCTGGCTACTTTTATGACTTGTGTTTGTCATCACTGATTTTGGAATTGCGGCGTCTCTGTACTTCAATTCAGCTAAGTCAGAATTAGGCGAATTGCTATGGTTTCTGGAAAATTCACCCACCGGAATCTGGTAATTTCTCCGTCATCAAAATTCACCTTCTCTGGTCATTCACCAGGAGTCCGATCAAACATCAAATAGCTGACCAGATCCAGTTACTAGAACATTTTCTCGTTGGATTTGATCGAAGGAGTGGCGGTTTAGGGGCCTCTATCAGTAATTTCAGCAATAAGCTCGGTCAGCTACCTTGTGCAATGCCGGCAAAAGGTTTTAACAGAGTAGATCTTGATTCCACCTCAGATTGCACCTCAGGTAAAATCTGCTGGCATTCTTAGTCTATGGTTAACAAGATGTTTGGTAGATCTTGTTATTTACAATCTCCATTTGATTGAATATTAGCTCACATTTTTGCTCTATTTTGTCACTGGATCAGCACATTTCTACACTATTTTGGCACTAGATCAGCTCACATTTCTGCTCTGTTGGAAAAATAGTTGGGGTTCATTTCACGCACATTTTCTGCACATTTTTGTCCTCTGTTTAGACACTGGTTTATGCACAGTTTCTACACATTTCTGTCTTCTGTTTAGACACTGGTTTAAGCACATTTTCTGCACAAGTTGATGCCCTGTTATGTATTAAATTTTGTATAAATTGAAAATATCCTTAAAAATATTTGTATGATTTGTTAAAAATTTATTATTTGTCTTTTATACTAAGCTTTGAGTTAGGTTTTGAAGACGGTAAATAAATGCATTGTTCAGGTGAGATTATCTCAAAGCTTATTACACTCATTTCCTATTTATTTAAATAAATTGTTAATAGGAAGAAGGAGATCAGATGACTACTCTGTTCGATATTATCGACATGAGTACTGTCTGATCTCAAGGCGGGATTAGAAATATTATCATGTGTATATGATATCAGATGATTACTTTGGCATCATCTGATTTCATTGGAGTCCCCGTATTGGGGTTTGTGGTTGGTTTTGAAGTGTTTTGATATTGTTTTTACTTTATTAGGCTATCCAGCGGCTGGTCTGGACTAATTAATGTTATTTATCATTTTATGATTGCCATTAGATTGTATATTCTTCTTTGCTTAGCACTTGATTTATTCTTAGAATAAAATTTGCGATTATCTGGTAGCCTTTTCTTCTCTTTTTGATAGACTAACACAGTCTTATAGATTTTGTTAAAATTCTTTGATATTAGAATTCCCTCTCGCTGAAAGGGCGATGAAGGCGCTAGCCCAAGCCCATCTCTAGGGGACTTGCACAGTCCGAATAGCATTCTATTTTCTCAAAAGACTTGCCTAGTCTTTTAGATCCAAATCTTTGGAGACAGGCATTGTCTCATTAATGAATCAACCTGAGTTAACCTCTAGAAGACTACCTCTAATCTCATAGGTCTTAAACTCTCTTTTTTGTGCGTCGTTTGGTTTTGGGAGAACACCCTACCCGGCTTGGCAACATACCCCTTACCCTTATGGGTATTGGGTTGCACATTTGTTGCACCCTAGGGCTAGGTAGCTGTCCGGCCCAGCTGGGTGTTTTACCTTTGCCAAATATGCACAAGGTCTCTTTTTTCCTTGTTAGTATTTTTCTCTATCCTACCTCTGTGTCTAAGAGACTTACCTAGTCTCATTTTCTTGCTAAACCTCCTCTTTGTGCATCATTTGGTTTTGGGAGAACATCCTACTCGGCTTGGCAACATACCCCTTACCCTTATGGGTATTGGGTTGCACATTTGTTGCACCCTAGGGCTAGGTAGCTGTCCGGCCCGGCTGGATGTTTTACCTTTACTAAATATGCATAAGGTCTCTTTTTCCTTGTTACTTGTGAGTTTTATCTTAGCTTGATAGTCTCACTAGCACCCTTCTTTATCTCTTTTTCTTTTAGGAGACAGGCTTTGTCTCATTAGCACCTCCTTCTTAGAATCCTATTTTCAGAGTCAGTCCTTAGCCTAGGAGTCTGTCCTTAGCTAGAGAGTCTGTTTTTCTTTCAGGAGTCGGTCCTATCATCATAGGGGTTAGGATTTTATCCAACCTCTCATCAAATCTTGTGTTTTTTTCTATCCGCTCTTGTAAGGTATAGGATGCTGTCCAACCCTTGCAGAGTTGTTATTCTGTTCATTTCCCTCCGCAAAGCATAGGATGCTGTCCAACCTTTGCGGGATATCAGGAGTCTGTCTTCCCCTTATGATGATAGGATTTGTCCCCTTTGAGTCAAAAATACTTAAAAACAATAAAAACATCTAAAAAACAAAAAAATCTCAAAAATCTTGAATCATTAGGAGTAGTTAGGAAATCTATTCCGAACTACGTTGGCTTGATCCTCTTCCACGAGGTACGTAGTGCAGCTTGGGATCCACAGCCCAAGTCCAGCCAAACCTTTAAAAATAAGCATTTTAAATCTTTCAAAATTACAAAAAATCTTTCAAAATATTGTTTTTTCGAAAGGATCTTCCTCTAGAGTTAGGAGGTTGTCCTAGTTAGAGAGTTTTTGAGTCGGGAGTTGCTCCCTCGTTCGTTGTTTGTTTGTTGTGTGTTTTATTTGTTTGTGTTAGAGTTAGGAGTGAGTCCTAGCTAGGAGTTTTACGCCTCCGTCCGGTCAGTTGGCGATCCACATCGCCAATTGATGACTAGGTCTAAGATGCGATAGATCCTACTGTTTTCCTAGGATATACAGCCTAGCTACACATAGATTATAGGAACCACCTGCATTAGCTTAGGGCTAACCTGCATTTAGTTAGAGCATATAGGGTGTCCTAAAATCTACAATCCATTGGAATTTAAATAATCACACAAGAAGCTTTAAGAACTAGTCCGGTCTTTTAGATCGAGTCTAGGATAGAGGTCTAGATGTCTTAGGCATCATAGCTTAGAATAGGTGCGAAGAACTACGTTGCCTTGATTCTCGAGGAGGCGGGGATACGTAGGCTTCTTTGGATGAAGATCATATCATCTAAAGACTCGGGCCTAGGTATAGATTAGAGTCTTAGGGTTGTATGGTATCGAGTCATTTTCTATGTTTTGCAGTGTTTTCTTACTTTATTGTGCAGACCTTATACTTTTTTGGTGTGTCATGCATGTGTTTGTTCATCAGAACTTAGACACCCATTAGGCATGTCACTTATAACCTAGCTATGCTTAGGCGGCACATGTTTCTTTTATTTTATCTTGTGTGCCTTTGATTTCATCTCCGAGACATGCATGATTAGATAGACGTCTTCTCGGAGATATTCATTCCCATTTCATATGATTTTCGCCCAAAACTCTACAAAATTATTAAGTAAATGGCATAAGAGACCAGGTGTTTACACTTGGGCGGATGAGGTGCTCTTTAGACCTTCCAAATTCGTAACCAGGCACGAACCCTCTTTTTATAATCTCTGGTTATCCGTTGCAACAGAGCATAGTATGGGATCCAGGGCCCATTTGCCTTTTTTCCTTGGATGGCGACTCTTCTTTGTTTAAGGTACGCCTCGAATCTGGGCCAGTCCCCGAATCGAGAGGTATCTCACCTTTGTATCGCCACTCATGCTGTGAGAGGCACATTCTTTCGAGAGTTCCTTGGTAGAGCTCTCCATTCACGTGGATGATCCAGTGAGACTTCGTAGCGTGGGGCATGTCCCCCGCCGCTTCTCTCGGATCGGGGTCCACAGGCTGGCGACTCTGCTGGGGATTTCTTTCGAGATACTGCCTAACTCTGTTAAAATGCCATTTGTTACTAACTTTGAAGAATTTTTGGGCTAAAATCATGTGAAATGAGAATTTAATCGTTTAGAATCCAGGGGCACCAAATAGGTGTTTAAAACAATGGAATCACACACTGCACCACATGCATCATTTTATTTTCATTTTTTTCTTTTATTGATTTTATTATTATGGGCTCCACGGGATAGATACAGTGCGTGCCAGATGGGATGTCATTACCCTGCTGGTGCTATTGTATCTATTTCCAAGCTATGCGCCAGAGCTGCAGACGTAGACACTGGGTGTGCTGGTGTTCTACAGTAGCCGATGAGCAATGAACTTACTCTGTATAATGCTGGGTGTGCTGGCGTTATACATCAAGGGTATGGTCATAAGCATAGTACCCTGCAGAAATGCCCGGGCCTTACTTTTATTTCATTATATTATGTATATATATATATTAGTTGATCCCTTTAGAACCAAAATTAGGGAACCCTTGCTAGGACACTATATATATGTACTCATATAGGACGAACATGTGCGACCAGCATATGTGAGCCTAGGATGGAAGTCAGCCTACCCATGTAGTGTAGAAGGGCAAGTCACACCGTGATTACCCGCCGCGTTATCTAATACACTCACAGACACTTTTGAGTCAAGATTTTCTTGGCTCTGCTAGATCAGGTTAGGGCTGGTGCCCCTGGTTAGGATATATATGTATATACCTATTTATTGATTATTAGATTAGGGCTTACTCCTATGTAATGTTTCTTATCTAATCCAATCAGTCATTTTCTTTGAGATTTAGATTTGGTCGATGACTTCTATTTGTCATCGTTATGACCATGGTCTTTGTTCTGATCTTTCGATCATAGATCTGGTTCATACCTTGTATCATTGATCCTATATGTGCATTATTAGATTAGGGTTTACCTCTTAGTTAGGTTCTCCTTCGTAATCTAATCAATCCTTTCTATTTTATCCATTCTGTGGATTGTCATTAGATTATTGGTTCTTTATCCATTATCTATTCCTTGATCTATTGGTCTTAAAATTGATCCATGTTTTACATTATTAGATTAGGGTTTACCTCTTAGTTAGGTTTTCATTCTTAATCTAATCAATTATCCCTATCTATTCATTCTTTTAGATTATGATCAGATCGATGGCTTCTAATCATCATTCTTATGGTCACGATCTATCCTTCGATCTTTTGGTTGCAAATTCAACCCATCTCTAAATGTCGTCATTCATGGTCAGTCCCTCACATCCCTCCGATGACCATATTCTGTTTTTCACTCATGAGCCTATCTTGCCACAATCATTTGAGTGCAAGTATCCTTGCTGGGAGTTCTATACTACAGAGATTATTCATATACCCTTGAGATGACTTGTGGGGTCCCTTTTGTGTGGCCGTCATGCTGACAATTTTTACCCAACACATTTTCAATGTGATCACCATCTTTTGGGATTGTTGATGAGTCATGTGTTTATCTTACCATAATCATTCTTCCAATTGTTATGCTGTTGGTTCTTACCCATGGGAGAGATGTGTTTGTATTATCTCTTGTTTCAACTTGTGTATAACATTCAACGAGATTGTCTCACACTAAAATTAGTGTTTCTCATTTCCATGACAGGAGTCAGACCTAATTGATTTCACCCATTTGTTGAACCAGTTTCCTTTCATTTCACCCAGCCAGGTCAACAGAACCTACACCAGGGTTGAAACCCTAGTTATGGACATCATGGAGGAAGGAGTGCCACCCATAACCTTTCAATGCCAGTTCATTTACCATCGAAGAAGTGTCCTGTTTTGTTAAGTTTGTCTTTCGTTGAGTGTACACCAATTTTCTTCTCTCAAAGTTGGTAAGTCTTATTTTGTCAATGTCAAACAAAAGAAAGAAATGTGTGTGTCATGTTTGTCAGTCGTGTTCATTCACAGTTTGTTGCTTCCATCCTTTGTCAAGTTCGATGTAGAGCTCATTGAGGCGTGTCGAAAAAAAAAGTTACTGATGTACTTCAGAGTCTTCAATTCAATAAAGTTGTTCATTTTGTATCTTTGATGTTCTATGATTCACTCTTAGATCTAATGTTTAAACTAAAACTAAAGACACCCTCTTCGGATGAGAATGCAGACGAAATTCCCCTCGAGATCTGAAACATGATCAAACGAGAGGAAGAGCGTCGAGCATAGCCACTCAAAGAAGAAATCAAAGCTGTTGATAGTAGTATTGAAATCCGAAACTCGGGAAAGACTGATTGGCAAAACTTTATCTCCCGAGGAAAACGAGGAATTGATAAACCTATTTAGAGGGGGTTTGAGGTAGTCTTGCTTGATCCTATAAGGATAAACCGGGTGAATGCCTTGTTGTGATGAAAAGCAAGACTCCATCAGCTTTAGACATTTAGTCAAAAGCAAAAATTCAAGAGAGTGAAGCATCAGACATCAAGTGAAGCTGATGAGAACATTGAGAGAAGGTTTTCAGATGCAAAGTTGTATTCATAGAACTTGATCCCCAAGAAGAACACTAGGGTTGTACATCCTGGTGGGATTTCAAGTCATTGTATTCAGATAGTAAGGACAATTCTTATGTCCAAAAGAAAGAGAATATTCAAAAGAAAGAAAGGCATGAGAAAAAGATAAGAAGGAGACGGGAATGTGTCCCTTAGACAACTCCTTAGAAAAATCAAAGACCCAAGTGATGGAGTCTATGAGATAGATTGAATATCAGAATTGTCTCCGACATTTGGAGATTATCGAGAGCGATATAATCTTGAGCATTCAAGATATTCGAGAAGCGCACAAGTTTAAGTGGAGCACCGTGGTTGAAGTCTTGCTTGCAAATATCGCCAAACTCTCGAAAAAAAAAAATCAAAGTCTTGAACCTTATTCCTCAAAAGCTTGTACATCAAAACATCAGGAGGCCATCTTTGGACGTTTGAGCCTTTATAGCCAAAATCCCAATGTTTAAAAAAAAATCCTTTGTGAGCCCTTTGAGCCAACGTTTTAAAACCAAATAATTCTTTCAACCACATTATAAACCAGGGGCATTTATGCACCTGAACTACGTCATGACATGATCCCCAACTCTTCGGGGGTACGTAGGCAACCTGATCAATTCAGGTTCGGTCAAAACCTTGGGGATAAAAGCTAAATCATTCCCCTTCCAAAATTTTGAAGCTAAAAAGCTAAACCATTCTTTGTTAAACCCCAAAGCGAACTACGCGGATCTGATCCTCCATTTTTGGGGTACGTAGGTAGTCTGGCAAGACCAGATTCGGTCCAAATCGTTTGAACTTCCGATATCCAACCCTTTTGAACCCGAGCCTACCTATAAAGTTCTTCTGGTGAAACGAGCAAAGGTTCAAGGCAATTGAAAACAAAAACAGAAAGAAATGAAAAGAACGAGAGTCTGAAGACCCACTAGGTTGAAAACCCGAAAGGGCGGCCTAGATAAAGTCATGTACTTGCTAAGTCTATAATCAAAGGAGCCGGCTTATTGTGGACCCCGATCCGAGAGAGGGGCGGGGGACGGGCCCCACACTGGTCTCTATGGATCATCCACGTGAATGGAGAGCTCTACCAAGGAACTCTCGAAAGAAGAAATGCCTCTCACAGTATGAGTGGCGATATAAAAGGTGAGATACCTCTCGATTCGGGGACTAGCTCAGATTCGAGGCGTACCTTAAACAAAGAAGAGTCGCCATCCAAGGAAAAAGGCAAATGGGCCCTGGATCCCATACTATGCTCTGTTGCAACGGATAACCAGAGATTATAAAAAGAGGGTTCGTGCCTGGTTACGAATTTGGAAGGTCTAAAGAGCACCTCATCCGCCCAAGTGTAAACACCTGGTCTCTTATGCCATTTATTTAATGATTTTGAAGAGTTTTGAGCAAAAGTCATATGAAATGAGAATCAATATCTCCGAGAAGACGTCTATCTAATCATGCATGTCTCGGAGATGAATTATAATCACACATAAAAAGAAATGAAATAAGTGTCGCCTAAGCAAAACTAGGTTATAAGTGACATGCCTAATGGGTGTCTAAGTTCTGGTGAACAAACACATGCATGACACACAAAAAAAAAAAGTATAAGGTATGCGCAATAAAGTAAGAAAACATTGCAAAACATAGAAAATGACTCGATACCAAACAACCCTAAGACTCTAATCTATACCTAGGCCCGAGTCTTTAGATGATCTGATGTTCATCCAAAGAAGCCTACGTATCCCCGCCTCCACGAGAATCAAGGCAACGTAGTTCTTCGCACCTATTCTAAGCTATGATGCCTAAGACATCTAGACCTCTATCCTAGACTCGATCTAAAAGACCGGACTAATTCTTAAAGCTTCTTGTGTGATTATTTAAATTCCAATGGATTGTAGATTTTAGGACACCCTATATGCCCTAACTAAATGCAGGTTAGCCCTAAGCTAATGCAGGTGGTTCCTATAATCTATGTGTAGCTAGGCTATATATCCTGAAGAAAACAGTAGGATCTATCGCATCTTAGACCTAGTCATCAATTGGCGATGTGGATCGCCAACTGACCGGACGGAGGTGTAGAACTCCTAGGTAGGACTCACTCCTAACTCTAACACAAACAAATAAAACACACAACAAACAAACAGATGAACGAGGGAGCAACTCCCGACTCAAAAACTCTCTAACTAGGACAAGCTCCTAACTCTAGAGGAAGATCCTTTCGAAGAAAACAATATTTTGAAAGATTTTTGTAATTTTGAAAGATTTAAAATGCTTATTTTTAAAGATTTGGCTGGACTTGGGATGTGGATCCCAAGCTGCACTACGTACCCTGTTGAAAGGGATCAAGCCAACGTAGTTCGAAACAAACTTTCCTAATACACTATAAAACTCAACACTTTAAGTTTTTTTTTTTAAAGGTTTTTGATGTTTTCAAATGTTTTTGAAGTGCTTTTATATTTTTGACGATTAAAAGTATGTTAACACCCTTTCGACTAAAGGGGATCTGATAGAAGAGCCTCTATACCCACCATATCACGGTAAGGTATTAAAGAGGGAAACGGGATCCCTCAAGCCTTGGGGGGAGGAAGACAAACGAGGGAACTAAAATTCCGATATGAGAAAAATAATCTCAAAGAGATGACCAAAAGCTGACGAGACTTAGCCAGTCTCCAAAATATAGGATATCTAATCTATGGAGTAAAACCTCTAAACAAATAACAGATGATAAGCTTCTAGCCCTAAGGGCAGACTTCTAACCAATGACGCTAAAAAAGGGTACCTGACAAGACAAACAGTGTCTTATAACTCTATGAGAGGAGGAGAGTATGAGGCTAGGTAAGCCTCCTAAAGGGAGAATTCTCTAAATGAGACAAGGCTTGTCTCCAAATAGGGGCTCTGCAAATGAGGCAAGGCATGTCTTATAGACACAAAGATGGGTTCTAAATGAGGCTTGACTCCCAAAGAGAAATGCCTCACGAGACAAGGTATGTCTCCTAATGGGGGCTATAGATGACTCTTTCACTGCCCTAGCAATGAGGGAGCTAACTATCTAAAAGGGCGTCTAAAAGACTAGGCAAGTCTACTATATAAAGGAGGGGGAACACTACTTGGACTGAGTAAGTCCTATAAGGATGGGCTTGGGCTAATGCCTTCATTGCCCCGATAATGAATGAGAAGGATCTAATCTCTAGCAAAATGGAAACCATAGGAAGGTGCGACCAATGAAATTAAATCAATCTCAAGGGACAAAGAAGAAAAGCTAGAAAAGATTGGATAATTTTTCTGTAAACTACCTAAAAAAATAATAATAATAATTTGTGAGTCCAATTCCATCCAATCACACAAATAGACAATATTAGCAACTTTACCCATTTATTCATTCCCTGTAATATTATGGGATACTGAAAGAAAGTCTAACAAACTTTGCATCATAAAAATCTTGTGAACTTTATTAAAAGAAATCCAACCTAATACTATAATCAAATCCAAAATATTTAATTTGAGAATCTTAAGTAAACTTGATTCCATGAATTGGGTATAATATTTAAAGAAAACCGAATAAATTTTTATAACCCACACGAACAGGCTACTTAATAAATGTGCATTGTATGGACTGTTTTTATAATACCCAAGGAAACAATCTCCATATGACATTTAAATGTCTCGGTTACAATTAAAACATGACAGATTTTTATACTATAAATTTCATTGCACTATTCCTTAAATAAAGACTAAGTAAGCCTCAAAGCCAATTTGTGTGTTACCCAAAACATACAGAACAAACCAATTTTATACCTTAAGCAATACGGTATTGTTTTACAAAATAAAAATAAAATCAATTAATTTTATGACAGTTCCCAATTAAAAGAATCCAAATAATACATCTTTTCTACTTATACGTCTAAAAACAAAAATTGAACATTCATAATTTTAAATACACCCAAACTACTTTATGAATTGAACTAGTTCATGAACTGAATCATTTCGTGAAATAAACCAGTTCATAAAATGAAGTGAACTAATAGGATACAGAGCATACCATTATGCACAGAATATATATAATTTATGTCTATTTCCTCATGACTGGTAAATAAAGCATAATCATGGCAGGTACTTTGGACAAAATGATAATAATCATTCAAAATGATCATCCAAATATTCCTAAAATTACATAGCAACAACAGAACTTTACTTGTTATAGATCTTGCACCCATTTGCATTAAACAGATAAGAAAGAACTAATACTACTCAATAAATCAAGGCTTTTTTCCAACCATAACTTCTAAAAGAAAAATATTCTAATGAAGTACAAAATATCATTGAACCTGTAAATGAGTTAATATCATTCTCCAAGCTACCCCTCATATGGAGCTTCATTTCACGATTTCAAATTTTTTTTTTTTTACACGGACCTTAAAATGTCTAATCTTTCGAGCATCGAGATTTATTAGCCAAGAACTAAACATCATGTTCAAGTTTTACAAGAAAATTCCCAGAGAAGGTATCTAATAATTAATTTTTATAATAAAAACAGCTACAAAATTCCCTATCAGATCTTTAATAATAATAATGATAATAATTTTGGTTGATTATGAAGATCAGATAGTGTGAGAAGGGATAACAGCTGCTAAAACATAGATATATTAACAAAACTGTGTGGACTGCCACAGACATTTTCATGTTTCGATACTAAAATAACAGCTGCTATGGTCATTATTTTATTCCAACAACATAATACGGGTTGGGCTGTTGTGGTAAGGGTTAAAACAAGGGTTAATTCAAAACAAAGGCTGAAACTAGGGCTGATTTCAAAACAGGGCTGATTCAACATAAAAACTGAAACAAAGACTATAAAATTTTCATCAATTCATTCGAGATACATGGAGATTTTAAAGAAAGATATTTTTTTTTTATAAACTCATCACCGAGACATGAGGACTATGATTAAAATAAAATCCAGCCATACAAACTAAGGTACCAAAATATGGTAAATGGGATATCACTCGCAGCTGAGCTATTAGAGGCTAATTATGATGATCTTACTATGCTCTCATAACTACAAGTTTATCCCCTGCCGTAAAGTTCTCTACAAACTTAAAAGGTAGATATACTTAAACTGAAATTGAGCATACATATGACTACAAAGACACAACTGAATCGAAATTGTACACACACAATGAAATAAACTCATCTAAACTATTGCATATATCACTCCAATTTACATTTCTAAGATTAAAGCTTATGTTTCAAGAATAAATGCAAAGGTAGGGCAATACAATTACTGAAAACTAAAAAAACTGAATGAAAGATGTTCTTAGCATCGAGTATATATAAAAAAAAATGGGGGCTGTCATTATCAAGGATATGAGTAATGAAGATAGCCACACTCTCATCACAACATTCATAGCAGGCCAACTTCCATTAAAAACTGTATCATAGAAGGGGAAATATTATGATGTACAATGATGCCAATGTTTCCTTCCTAGCACAAAACAGAAACTGACAGGTCCTTCCTCATGCTTTGGTAGAAAAGAAATATAAAGTATTTGAAACAGGTTATGTGCTAACAGATTCCAGGTTATATGGCAACTCATTCCAGGTTGTATGCTAACAGATTCCAGGCTATGTGCTAACAGATTCCATGTTATATGGCAATTAATTCCAGGTTGTATGCTAACAGATTCCAGGCTATGTGCTAACAGATTCCAGGTCATATGGCAATTAATTCCAGGTGGTATGCTAACAGATTCCAGATTATGTGTTAATAGATTCTAGATTATATGCTAACAGATTCCAGGTTGTGACAATTCAATCACTATGATTTTCATTTCAACCTTTAACAGACCAACTGAGTGATATCATCCTATGAAGGGAAATCGTTAGACACATTTATTGGAACCAGCTAGAACAAGCTATTATAAAATAAAATAAAAATGACTTGAATTACGCAAGCAACAAGCGTCTTACCACATATTTCACCAAAATAGAAGGCATAACCGTTCAGGAATAACAATCAGAGCAACACAATTGAAACAAAAAGATAAAATTATGCAAAAATAAAACAGAACGCATGTTATTCTGTGAAAAATCAAAGATAAAAATAATTAAACTAACCTCCAAGGAATAAAAACCTTAAGTATCGACAGCTAGGTAACTAAAGTATGTAAGGGTGCATGTTATAACATGAGAGCCACCATTGTCATATCAAAAGACAAACTGAACATATTATTTAACCTAAATAACAAGTAGATTTAGGGTTCTGTTTGGGGCATAACTACGGTTACTCAACAAAATAAGGGCTGTTATTATTTTCATAAGGTAATATAAATACCAATTCATTAATAGTCATTAAATCAAATCTACAAACATTAGTTTATTGGTGTTGCAAAGAGACAAAATATCTTCATATATAACTAGAAATAAAAGCTCATTCGTACATAATTCAAGATGATAACCAAAGCATAATTATGTTGACATCAATGGATCAAGGTATAGAGGCAACAACTACCTTATCTAATTAATAAAACAATGGGAACATAACACAAACTTAAGGAAGGGAATCAGGCATAAATATTTCTATAACCCTACCAATAAGAAAAGGACTGCTACAAACATAACCGTATTTCAAGAATTAATCTCAAACAGCCACCTGAGCTATTGCAATTTCTAAGAGATCATAATGAGCAATCAATCAACCATGAATAAAAATTAGAGCTTTTGTCCAATAAATCATACAAAAATAATACACGCTGAAACTTATAAAAAGCAAAAGAAAAAAATGATATTGCAAAAAAAATTACAACATTAACATATTGAATCATAATGTTTACTAACCTTAATCCTACATTTTCGGATTACAAAAGACCTACCAATTGACTTTCTCCTTTTCTTAAAAAAAAACTCATTTACATTTTTTTTTTATCAAATATAGGGACAACTATTTAAGAGTTATAAAAAATCAAGGTACATAACCATACCATTTTTCAGAATGTGAGATTCAAAACAGAAAAATCATCTTTTAAATTATAAACAAATCATATGTTCATCGTTCAAAAGGAAAACTGATCATTCTAGTTGTACATCACAATTTAATGAGCATTCTATTTCCCAATATTACTTCAATTAATTTAAAATTGCATAATGTAAAGAAATCGTAATCCACATGTAATCTCAGCATATCCAAAAGTAGATCAAATCCATGGCTAAAAAAATAAAATCAACCATCACAATATTGCCTATGGCTCAAAACTGAGATAAACCTTTCTAAAACCAACTCAAGCAGTAAACACCATTAATCATCTTAAAATCTGATCATGAAACACTTGCCTCTATTTTTTTTATTCAGTCATACAATACTCAAATTTCTTTGACATATAAAGTAAAAGTTCATAAAAAAAAAAATTGAAACAATGAGACTCGTGCCACTAGTCAGGTCAAAATATGAAAGCATTAAACCTCTAAAAATCTTATAAAAACTATGGACAAATATACACAATTTATAGCTTATCACAAACAGATCTCATGAGTCTCATAAAATTGATGACAGAAATTATATAACACGGATCTCTCATCATATAAATCTCAACTAAAGAACAAATTTTATTACTATACATCTCTCACAATCTGCAACAAAGATGAGGAATCGTAGAGATCAGCTACCGAAAATAAGTTTCTCAGAAAGAAATATCAAATTGCAGAAATCATGCTCAGAAGAATAAAAAAATATAATCAATTCATAGGCGAACAAATCCTTACACTCTATATAAAATAAACATACCTTTCACCAAACTGTTCTCTTTCTTGAGCTAGAAATTCACTTTCACATTTGAACAAAGCTCTGATCTCAAACTTATGCCTTTCTTGAGCACGAAAAGTGAGGTTCGAGTGTAGATATTCCAAGACAATATAAGAATCTCTCAGACTTAGGGATTAATTAAAAGAAGCAAAACAGATCTAAGGTTTCAGGTGAAAAATGATCGGATCTAGACTTTAAAAGTTTAGGTCTAGGCTTTAATAACAGAAATCTGGAAAATCATCTAACTCAAAGATTTTGCAAAGGCAGATCTATAGCTCTAGGGTTTGGATTCAAAAACTGAATACAATCTGAAATTGATGAACAAATAAAATCATCAGATTGCAAAGATGACAATTCTAACAAGAAATCGGCCGGAGATCTAGTCGGAGAAGACAATCGGAAAAAGAAAAAAAACACAGGTTAGGGTTAAGAGTTAGAAATCTGAGATTCAGGGTTTGACAAAAAAGGTATAGAGAAAAGCCTAAGGTTCTACGGAAGAATAAGGAAGATGAATGGCAAGAGGATACCGATCGGAGCCTTGCCGGAGAAGAAGAAGAACACGATTTAGGGTTTCGGTTTTCAGATCTACTTTCTCTCTCTCTTTTCTCTCTCTTTCTCTCTCTAAAAGGAAAAAACGAAAAATAAGAATTCTCTTTTTTTTTTAAAATGAGAAGGGCACCTCTGTATTTATAGGTATACTCAATAATCTTTCGCCCCCCCTTTTTCTGCCTCCAGACACTCCTTTCAGGTCATTTCATTTGTATTTTGCTTAAAATGGGCGGTCTATGAAAAATTGATAACTGAAAATTAAGAAAATAATGTTCAGGCCCTTAGTTGCCCAGAAACACCTCTCTACTGCCAAATACACCAACTGGACCACCCCTAAACTAGATAAACCACACTCCTTCTGGTACCTTATGCTCACACTACATTACCTACTTCGCTCGTTGACGAAGCAAAAAACCGTCGGATTTCGACGAAATTTTAAAGGGATTTAATTGGGATCTTAACCCACACTAGAGTATGATTTGGGATATTAGATCATCTATTTGAAAGATTTTCTAATCAAACTAGGCTCTTAGGGTTCGGTCAAAATGGGGTGTCTACAGATGCCCCTCTTTGACAGAGCGTGTGTAACGCGCGAATGTCAAAGCTGAACAGACAACACATTTTGATCGACCCGAGAGCAAATTTTTGGGTTTTCGATTCAAAATGGTAATCACAAAGGTAAAAATATCAAAATGACTTTTTCTCAAGAATAAAACTCTACTAACAATAGGGAGATAGCCTCTCACCGACTCTTGTCATCTAAAATGAGATATCTTCTCTCTAATACTCGAACTCAATAGACTATATCGATCAACAAAAAAAACCTTTTTTTTGAAAACAAACAAACACAAAACACTTTTTTTTATACTGGAAACCAAAATTTTAACAAAACATGAAACGAAACACTTAAAGAATAAAATCGTATTTCAAACACACAATTGTATCGATGAATAAGGGTTTTTGCGGACAATCAGACCAAATATCACTTGGTCAATTGCCAAAAATGATATCATTTAAAGGGATGAGCAAGTTTTAACAATCAGACTAAATATTGCTTGGTCAGTTGTCAAAACTAGCTCAAAACAGAAGGGCGATAACTACACAGACCATTGCTGAAAATTCGTCTGTTTAGCCATCCAGATAATCCTGACTCCTCTCTTTCAAGGTAGCGGGTCATCCAAGATTGATATGGTCCGGCGAAAAGGGTTCCATATAAATCCACGCAGATATACCTGACTCCTAACTCGTTAGGTAGCGGTACATTGCGAAGTGACAATTAGACAGGCCAAAATTTGGCATTTCACTGCTAAATGTCACGGGCGAAGAAGAAAAGACCAGACTCCAAATATACGGAGCTCAATTTCACTGGTAGTTTCTTACTTCTAAAAACTCTTCATGAGTAAAGAAAATCCCAGACTCCAAACATACGGAGCTGCTTCACTGGAAATTCCTTTAAGAAGAAATCATTTTCAAATGATGAGAGAAATTACCAGACTCTAAATCATAGAGCCATTGGAGAAAATATATACAACATGATGAAAGAAAATATCAAACTCCAAAACACGGAGCCATTGGCGATTTCCTTTTGAAACTTTCTCAAATGGTGAGAGAAAAGAACCAAACTTCAAATCACGGAGCCATTGGCAAAAATATTTTTTTTTTAAACCTTTCAAATAGTGAAAGAAACTACCAATCTCCAAATCACGGAGCCATTGGCAAAGACACATTTTTTTTTTTAAAAAACCTTTCAAATGGTGAAAGAAAAGACCAATCTCCAAATCACAGAGCCATTGGCGAAAACATTTACAAAATGATATAAGAAAATGCCAAACTCCAAATCACGGAGCCATTGACGAAAACACATTTTTAAATCTTTCAAATGATAAAAGAAAAGTCCAATCTCTAAATTACGGAGCCATTGGCAAACATTTATAAGATGATAAAAGAAAAAATGCCAAACTCCAAATCACGGAGCCATTGGCAAAAATAAAATTCATTGAAATGATTGAAGAAACGACCAACTTTGATCGATTTCACCAGATGAATAAATCATTTCTGCCTGAGAATGATTGAAAATGCACGATCTGTGCTGAAGAGAAAACTCAAGCAAGGATGAAGAAATTTTCGAGTATTGATCATTAAAATAATGGAAAAGAAGTCTGCTGGAATTTTGAAAATTGCAGGAATGAATTCTAGACTCCGCTGGGAGTAAAGATTTTCTGAAAACTTGACTCAGAAAGAAAACAATTTGATTGAAGAGCTTGAACCAGAAGAATGTATTCAAGTTCCTCTATTCTTTATTTGATGAGAATTGCCATCTCAAATATCATTGTTTGATTGATATCTTTTATGACGCAAGTCATAAAAGATGCCCCTAGTATGATTATTTCCATGACAAAATTCATTGGAGAGCAACAATAAAGGGATCAAAAGGATAAACAGAAAGCTTTCATTAATAAACTCTTGGGATTACAAAGTTTTTCTCATGAACACTTGGATTTACAAAATTTTCTCATGTACAAGAAACTGGTTTTGCTCAGAAACTTTCTTCATTTCTGCCAACCACTGATACTTCAGACGGGTTTTAAGAGCCTGCCACATTCTGAATTCTGCTTTGCTTTACATTATAAACAAAAGGCACGGATTCTCTTCTTTCCCTCCCTTTTACCACCCCGGCTTTGGGAGGGCATTGACTAAACAAGACCTCAAAACTTGACCTCGACTCGACAAAATAAAGACTTTGACAAGCGACAAACGAGGACTTTGACAAAAACACAAGACATGAACACTAAGAGAGACCGAATCTGCTTCTTAGCCTGATAAAATATTTCAAGATGGTAAAAGTCTACCACTCTTAGATTCTTTTGGTTACCGTGTTTAAAGGTGTTTCATTCCTTTTTCGGTATTTCTGTTATGGTTATTATCCCTTTAGATTGCTTAGTTTCAATCTCCTTAACTCATAAAGTACCAAAGGAAGCTTTGCTGGTGCTTACTCAAACATTAGAATGATGCCAAAGAAAATGAAAGTCTAACTGGCTCTTCAAAGCTCTGTCCTCTCTGCATGAAGTCACTGCCATGACCAAATCGCCTTTCTAGGTTTTCGATTTGGCGGACTGTATGCCTTATATTTTGCCTGGACTGTCTGCCCTTGCAGATTTTCCATCCAGCAGGCTCAGCACCCTGATTTTTGCCTAAGCCGCCCTTTCGGGTTTCCAGCTCAGCGGGTGAATGACCCTAACTTTTGCCTAGACCGCCCTTGCGGGTTTTCAGTCTAGCGGGTCTAAGACTCCATCATTTTTCTTTCTTTCTGTTTCTCTACAATCCTGGGCCTAAAATACACCAGAAAGACTTTAAGGTAGGCTTAGATTCAAGCAGGATAAACCTTGGTTTGATTGCATGTATTTTAAACCGAATCTGGACCTTCCAGACTGCCTACGTATCCCTGAAGAAATGGGAATCAGGTTTGCGTAGTTCGCCCATTTGGGGTTTCAAAAATTTTTATTTTCAAAATGTTACGAAAGATATGACCGATCCTGAATTAATCAGGCTACCTATATACCCTTAAAAAGGGATCAGGTCATAATGTAGTTCAAGTTCAATATCTTTTATGACGCAAGTCATAAAAGATGCCCCTGGTTTGAGTTTGTCAAAGAAATGGAGTATTATTTTTTATTGGCCCAAAGGGTTTGCAAATGGTTTTAAACATATAGGTTGTTGGCTCAAAGCTCAAATCGATCAAAGATGGCTTTCTGGTGTAATTAAGCATAATACTTCTTTAATTGATCCAGGTTCGTAGGTTCATTTAATTTTTCTCCACTTTCATCGAGGAGTCTTACGGCTTTTCCAGGCAGGACCTCATCGACGATGTAAGGACCAGACCAATTTGGCCTGAATTTCCCTCGAGGATCAAATACTGGTGCCCTATAGGACTTTAAGACGATATCTCCTGGCTTCAAATCTCGAACCTTGACCTTCTTGTTAAAGGCTCTTTCGATTCTCCTTTGATACCCTTGGATGTGATACAAGGCTCTCAACCTCTTTTCGTCAATCATCTGCAATTCCTGATGTCTAGCTCTTGCCCACTCAGACTCTGACAGATTCGCTTCCATCATAACTCTTAGGGACGAGATTCTCACTTCAACAGGGAGGACTGCTTCCATTCCATACACTAGAGAATATGGAGTTACACCTGTAGAGGATCTGATCGATGTCCGATAAGCCCACAAGGCATAAGGGAGTTTATTCGACCAGTCTTTATAAGTCTCAGTCATCTTACTGATAATGACTTTGATATTCTTGTTCGCTGCCTCTACAGCACCATTTGTTTGAGGTCTGTAAGGAGATGACTTGTGGTGTCTTATCTTGAATTCTTCACACAGGTGTAACACCTCTTTCTTGAATTGCGACCCATTATCTGAAATCAACTCATGAGGTATTCCGTATCTGCAAATAATGTTGGTGCGGATAAACTTCGCAACTGTATTCGAAGTGATGGAAGCGTACGAAGCAGCTTCAATCCATTTCGTAAAATAGTCAATCGCGACTAAAATGTACTCATGCCCGCTTGAAGACCTCGGATAAACTTTTCCAATGATATCAATCCCCCATACTGAAAATGGCCACGGCGAAGTCAAAGAATGCAATTCTGACGGAGGAACATGAATAAGATTTGCATAAACTTGGCACTTATGGCATTTCTTCACAAAGGCAAAGCAATCTGCTTCCATTGTGAGCCAATAAAATCCAAGTCTTAAAATTTTTCTAGATAACATCTTGCCATTCATATGCGGTCCACAAACTCCCTCATGAGTCTGTTCAATAAGCTCCACAGCTTTGTCTTCATCAACACATAAGAGTTGGATTCCGTCAAAAGATCGCCTATACAGCTCTTCACCACAAATGATGAAATTGGTAGCTAGCCTCTGAAGAGTTTTCCTCTCTTTGCTTGAAGCGTCAGGAGGGTGACCCTTGCCAGAAATGAAGTTCTTGATATCCGTATACCAGGGTTTCCCATCCGGACATCTTGCCAATATTTCTATCGCATTCACATGCGCAGGAGCCCACTGCAATCTGACAGCTAATGGCTGAACCTCCATAGTTGCAGAGATGTCTAGCATCGAAGCCAAAGTTGCTAAAGCATCAGCAAAATGGTTCCTGGTTCTAGACAAGTGAGTAAAAGTGATATTCTTGAATTTTTTAACCAGAGATTCCAAATATGCGTTATAAGGGATCAATTTATCCTCCCGAGTCTTCCATTGCCCATTGGTTTGACAAATAATGAGCATTGAGTCCCCAAACACATCTATATCTTGAACTTGAAGAGCTAAAGCTGCCTCGAGTCCTGCTATACAAGCTTCATATTCTGCCATGTTGTTCGTGCACTCAAACTGCAACTTAATGGATAAAGGGATATACTCTTTCTTTGGAGATATCAACACTGCACCCACTCCTCGACCTTGGTTATTGACTGCTCCGTCAAAATACATCAACCATTTGGTACCTGGAGTTTCTTCTTCAATATCCATTATTTCTTCATCAGGAAACTCAGTTTTCAGGAAAACATTCTCCTCTGTAGGAGAATCAGCCAGCTGCTCAGCTATAACCCGTCCTTTGATGGACTTCTGAGTGACATAAATGATGTCAAACTCAAATAACAATAACAACCACCTTGCGGTTCTTCCAGTAAGGGCGGGTTTCTCAAACAAGTACTTCAACGGATCCATCCGTGAAAGTAAAAGAACCTTGTTTGACAACAAATAGTGTCTAAGCCTTTGAGTAGCCCAAACCAATGCTAGACAAGTTTTCTCCAGAACAGAGTACTTTATCTCATATTCCAACATCTTCTTACTGATATAATAGATAGGCTTTTCTCGCTTAGACTCTGGATCTTTCTGAGCAAGCATACAACCCATTGCAGTGTTTGTAATCGACAAATACATCAACAAAGGTTGGCCCTGAATGACGGGTGATAGAACAGGAGGCAAAGATAAACATTGCTTAACCTTTTCAAACACTTCCTGACATTCATCATTCCACTTCTTCGAAGAATTCTTCTTCAAAAGCTTGAAAATTGGTTCACATGTCATAGTCAAATGAGATATGAACCTTCTCAAGTATTGAACTTTCCCAAGAAAACCTCTGATCTGCTTTTCTGTCTTAGGCGGTTCCATTTCCTGGATTGCCTTGATCTTTTGAGGATCCACCTCAATTCCCCTTTCACTGACCATAAATCCAAGGAGTTTTCCTGATGTAACTCCAAATACACACTTGTTTGGATTCAGGCGAAGCTGATATTTCCTGATTCTCTCAAAGAATTTTCTCAAGGCAACTGTATGCTCTGGTCTAGTCTTTGCTTTAACGATCATGTCATCTACATAGACTTCGACTTCTTTGTGAATCATATCATGAAGAAGAGTAGTTGCAGCTCTCTGGTAAGTGGCACCAGCATTCTTTAAACCAAACGGCATTACTCTGTAGCAGTATGTACCCCACTGAGTAATGAATGCTGTTTTCATCATGTCCTCAGGTGCCATCTTGATCTGGTTATATCCCGAGAACCCATCCATAAAGGATAAGAGAGCATGTCCAGCAGTATTATCTACCAAGAGATCAATGTTTGGCAATGGGAAATCATCTTTTGGACTTGCTTTGTTCAGGTCCCGAAAATCAACGCACATTCGAACTTTCCCATCCTTTTTGGGTACTGGTACTACATTAGCGAGCCACTCGGGGTATTCAACCACTTGGATGAATTTCACCTCTAGAAGTTTCTTGACTTCTTCATAAACTTTCAACTCCCATTCTGTCTTGAGTTTTCGGAGTTTCTGCTTCTTGGGCTTGATGCCAGGGATTAATGGTAATCGATGCTGAACAATCTCCTCATTCAATCCCGGCATGTCATCGTAAGACCAAGCGAAAACCTCCTTGAACTCTTTAAGCAAGGCGATTAATTCTTCGCGCTCTTCAGGAGATAAAGTTTTGCCAATCTTTATTTCCCGAATCAAAGTTTCATCACCTATATTCACAGTTTCAACTTCCTCTTCGAGTGGTTTTGCTCGGCGACTCCCCTCCTGTTGAATCAGATGTTTGATTTCAGGGGGAGGTTCGTCGGCATCCTCATCAGAGGGGGAGTCTTGATTATTATTATTATTATCAGGTTTTAAAGCAGATTCAGTAGAAGAAATTGAAACAGGAAAGTACAATGAAGAGTCCTTTATTTCATTGAAAGATGAATTGAATACATCAGATGATGAATAGCCCACATCAGGCTTTACAGACTCTGGAATTGTATTTACAAACTTAGAAACAGACATGTTGACATCAGTGTCAACATAATCAGAAATATGTACATGAGAAGCATCAAGTACATCAGTAGAAATATCTTCAAACTCGACCTCACTAGCAAGAGACACATCACCTACTCCAAGGGTTGACTTGACCTCTACAGTACCTGCATCAAAAGAAGAGTTAGAAATGACAGACTCTGTATCTGACTCGGAAACAGACTCATACTTAGACCTTACTAACTCTTTTGAAGAAGTATGACCATACTGAAAGGTAACCTGAGGTAGGACCTGAGAGGTCCAGTTAGTCAAAGGTCCCTCCGCCGAGGTGATAAGATGTGCCGGGTTCAGAATTACTGTGCTCTTGTCAATAACAGCTACCATCTGTGACCCGTCCTCAAAAAGTGAGTTCAGAAATTCTGGCACCATACAGTCAGCCCAATCTGTCTCTGACTCTATCTCTGCGATCTGTACACTTACTAACTCATTTTTTGGTAACTCGAGGTCAAAGAAAATTTCAAACCCTGGCAACCTTTGCCCAGTCGACTCATCAACCCAAGCCTCAGCGAAACCACAGAATGGAACATCTGCTCCCTCCTTGCGAAAATGACCATTCATTGTCAAATTCAGAGGTCCCATAGGCAAGTCTAAGCCACGGCGACGACACTCGGCCCACTTCAACATGTAGCGCTTCATCTCTATGATCTCCTTCTTGGTGGGTTCGTATCCTAACCCAAACAAGCCATTGAAGGTCTTGAGCATTGGGAACTCAATCATACCTTGATGATATTTGCCCAACCCGGCACCAGGCATATATCCTTGCTTGCGAATTATCTTGACAACTTTGGAATTGGTACTACTTAGGAAGAAGATCTCTTCATTCATCGCCTCTTCCATGGTGATAGCAGTCACTTCCAGAGAAAAGCCAGTTAAACTTATATCATCTGCTTTGCCAACAACCAACTCCTGGGAAATTTGGCCTATTTCCAAATTAGGGTCGCCTTTCACAGTAACCACCCTGTTATTTCGAACAAATTTCAACTTCTGATGCAGCGTGGATGGTATGACCCCAACCCTGTGCAACCATGGGCGACCAAGCAGCAACAAGAAGGATGCTTTGATATCAAGGACTTGGAATTCTATTTCAAATTCCTCACCGCCTATTTGGATTTCGGTGACCAAAGTCCCGATGACATCACGACGGGTTCCATCGTATGCTAGAATGCCTTGCTCAGAGGGGACAAAATTCTCCGGTCCGAATCCAAGGGTAGTTGCCGTGCTCAATGGGCAAACATTCAGAGCAGACCCATTGTCTACTAATACCTCAGGAACTTTCTTCTTATTACAAATTAAAGTGATTTTGAGAGGTTTAGTATGGTCTTTACCCTCAGGGGGAAGGTCTTCATCTGTGAAGGATAAAACCTTAGATGTTCTGGCTGGAGTGACCAGGCTCACCAACTCATCAGGTGTAACATCAATAGATACTTGTGCAGCATTTAACTCCTTGAGTATTACTTTCCTGTGCTTGGAAGAAGACATAAGTAGGCCCCATATGGAAATATTCGCTTGGGTCTTCCTCAACTGTTTTAACAGATTATCATCCTCCTCTTCTGTAACGGGCCTATTCAACCTCGGATTTCCTGCAGCCCTTGCTATTTCTGCTGGATTCTCTGCACTCAACTCTGGAGGCTTGAATACACGACCACCCCTTGTGACGTGCTGAAGCTCATCACATTGGTCATCAAGGAACAACAAATCATCATCCTCGATTCTCAGTACATATGGTGTTTTGTTCCTCTGCTCTTCTTCAACATCTTCACAATGAAGTATATAAGATCTAGAAGAAGACTCTGCAAAATCATCATCAGCCAGGGAAAGGACATAAGGCTTTTCCCTCGCCAATTCTTCGATCTCCTCATCATCCAACCTCAGCACATAGGGTTTATCGGATGTTATAGCACAAATGAGATTTGAAGGGTCAAGAAGAGGTTCATTGACAAAAATAGCATTGACGACAGGCGGAGGAATAGCACGATGATTTGGGAGGGGGTTTTGAGTAGTACTTGGTCGCTCCACTTCCAAATCTTTATTATCTATCATTTTTTGAATAGCATACTTCAAAGCCAGGCATCTTTCTGTCAAATGACCCGAATTCCGATGATATTCACAGTATTGATCTAATCTCCAATATTTAGGCAATGGATCTGGTACGGGCCTGATATCAGGAAGCTTTATCTTCTTATCCCTAATTAGTTTCTTCAAAATAACAGGGTAGGGATAAGGAAGCGGATCAAATTGCTTAGGCGCCTGTCTCTCTGCCGGTCTTGACACCTCAGTTACTGCTCTTGCCACTGGTCTGACATAGTTCACACTATTCACCTCTTTCTGTATAACCATTGGCCGCTTGCCCTCTCTGACTTCGGATGACGATGGTCTAGCCCTTAGACCTTTGCCGATGGCATCCTCAGTTTGGGTTCCCGTCTGAATCAAATGATCGAAATTAGGATAATGCTGGGGCGCCATGAAATGGAAATATTGAGTGGACAGACTCTTGACCACCAACTTTATCTGATCCTTTTCTGATAACCTTTGATTTAACTGAGCAGATTTGCGCCTCCAGCGCCTGATAAATGAGGTAAAGGTCTCTTGAGGACCTTGCTTCAACTGTTTGAGGTCCCTCTTTGTGACCTCTATCCCCTCCTCCATTGAAAATTGTTCAATAAGCTGGTCAGAGATATCTTCCATGGTCCTGACCTCATCTGGTTTCAGTCTTAGGAACCATTTCTTTGCTATCCCTATCAGAGAAATAGGAAATAGCTGGGCCATCTGTTCATGATTCAGGCCATATTGCTGTGAGAGGATAATAAACCACCTTACATGGTTCCGAGGACATCCAGTCCCGTCATACTTATCGTAATCTGGGACTTTGAAATTATGTGGTAAAACCACTGCAGAGGACATCATCAATTCGGAGACGTCAAATTTTTTCGGTCCCTGGACTTTCATGTGCTCCATCTCTTGAGCCAACTTCCCGAACTTCTTAGACATCTCTCTCTCAAATTTCTCATACATTTCTTTCTCCTTATTGATCCTAGGGATACAATACTCTTCAGCGTATTGTCCATCATCCATATCAACTTCTAATGGCGAGAAAGTGGGTCTATTCAACTCTGGAGATGCAACACGAGGAGGTTGATGAAACGTTGGTCCTCCTGTTGAAGCAGAAGCCTTATCACTAATCTGGGTCTTCATGTGAGTCATTTCTTCCTTCATACTTGCCATGTCACGAGTAAGGCCTATTAACATCTCTTGGATAGCTATCATAGGATTAGCGGGATCTGCCATTGAGACTGGGGTGGGTTGGATGGGCGAGAGTATTTCTTGAAAATGAGACACAGGTAATGCTGGAGAAGTAAATGAAACAGGCGACAAAGATTGTCTACTCAGCCTGGAATCAGAAGACTGACGGGACCAGGTTGGTTTTGGAAAGGTAATTTTCTTTGGAGCAATGGTTGCTCAGTCAAGAATCCTGAGAAGAAATATGAACACTAGATTAAAAATTTGATAATTGAGATAAACTATTCTCACCAAATAATGACAAGAGAAACAGAAAACACACTTTCATTGATAAGAAATTTGGGATTACAATTGATGAAAACATCAGTCTTTGATTTCAATTAGATAAACAAATGGTAATTGAAGAAATCAATACGACAAAAAATATGATAGGGTCTTCAAGGTCTTTCGATACGGGCTCTCTTTCCCTCAGGTTCTTCTGAAAAATCATTCCGCTCGATCTTAGACGATAGAGCAAATCTCTGACTGATGACTTTGTTTCTCCAGGCAGTTACAATAGACTGGATGAGATCAGGAGTAAGTTTCTCGCAAAGAGGAGGAGTTACGATTCTGGGAGGATATGGCTTTCCCGTAATCTGGTAAAGCAAACGCATGGGTGCGTAGAAGGTTGATTTTTCCAAACCCATAAGATATACAAAGGAATATGGGTAAGTACTAGTAATGACCTGAAGGCATGAATGACTCACCATGTGAAGTTGGTCATGGTCTACATGCTGCAACCAATGGTGCCATTCGTCAATGGATTGGGGTTGGTTGGCCATTGATTGCCATGATGAATGATCCCTAAGGGTATACTTAATGGAGTTTTGTGGCTTAAGAATAGTAAGCTTTTCACAAAGCCACAAATAAAGCAGTTTAGCACACCCATAGAAACTATTTTGGACTTTTGAAGGATCAATACGATCTAATCCTAAGATAGTTTCTGCTAACATAGTAGGAATAGGATTTCTTCCTTTGTTAATCTGGTCTACTATGCCCAGCAAAGCCAATGGGGCAACACGGGGGTCGCCACGAATGATATGGCGAGCAAAAACTCCAAAGATTAAGGCACTACGCCGACAGCTTTGGAAACGGGAGTTAGTAGGGTCAGTGTTTTTAGAAAAAATTTCAATAAGGATATGGACCTCTACATGCGTGCCTTTGAAGCAAGGTAAGGCATCAACGATATCATTTTTGAATAACCCGCAAAAAAGGGAATTAGAAGAGTTTATGTTTGCAGGTTGAATCCAGAGTCCTTCAGATGTGATCTCTAGCAAGGCACACCAATCTTCAAAGATTGGGCAAAGTTCAAAGGAACCGAATCGAAACACATGAAGAATGGGATCCCAAAGCTTTGCAACTGCCTGAAGAAATTTCCAATTTATACCAGATACGCTCAAGTAATTGAACGTGCTTATGAACCGATCGATCATGCTTCGCTCATGCTCACGCGGAAGGGTTCTGATGACTTCACTTATCCAAATCTTCAACATATTATTCGACATGATTGAACCTGACATTCAGATAAGATAGAGATTATGAAGGAATAAGAAGGACCTTGCAAATGATAAGAATAATTTGACAATCATTTATATAGGAAGGATACGATTGGTGACAATGGATTTTTCATCTATGATCAGAATGATCAACAGATCAGAAAATAGAACACAGTCATGGAATGACAGAAGTAGGTCATAGGCTGGATCTAAATCTGGCGATGAATATTAACTTTACGATCAAGGAGATCAAGATGATAGATCATGGTCATGAGGATAACAAAGAAGCCATCGGCCAGATCTCAAAACGAAACAAGTAGACAACAAATATATGCACAAATTGAATCTATGATACAACACAAGAATGGTTATCCTCCAAAAAAGGATAATAAAATAGATTATGACCAACAATGACATGTATGGGTCACTGACGAAAGAACGCGAACGCAATTGATCAAATCAGAGATTCCCATTAAGAGTGAACTTTTAAGCTAACTGATACTGAAAATGGGAATCGAAACAATGCAAACCGACTCTAAGGACTAGCAGTCATGCTCAAAATGATTTGGATAAAATCCGGCAGCATAACGGCTATACCGGGAGGTCAGGGTAAAGTAAACTCATGAGGCAATGATAAGATAAGCTCATGGTTATCTAACTCTATCCACAAAAGGTTCTAGGTAAAATTTGACAGCATAACGGTGCTACAAAGGGTATATGGGTAAAAAGAAACAGTAGTGCAGCACTCTTGAAAAGAATACCAACACCTCAAAATGACAGTGTCACTAGAAAAAGATAACATGGTGAAAACTCGACCATAGCTAAAAACGATGTGACACGGGGTTTAATCCAATAACCGAAAGATCAAATAACAGATCATGACGATGATAATGGACAAATAAGAGTCATAGACTAGATCTGAGACTGGATAATAAGTGGAGATAACCCACTGAAATGAATAAGGATCCCTAACTAAAGGGAGAGAGGAGAACCCTAATCTAACAATCAAAATATACATATATATAGATACACATATATATCCTAACCAGGGGCACCAGCCCTAAATATATCCAAACAGAGTCAAGATACTTGACTCAAGACAGACATGTGAGTGTACTAGGACCGCATTGTAACCACATAAGGTGAGTTACAATAATCTATACACAGGACAAGGTTCATAAATCTAGGTTCCAACATGTGTAAGTAACACATGTTCGCTCCTATATGAACAAAATACATATATAGGTACAAGCAAGTCCTAATTGGGTTTTTACTAGGGTAGCAAATATACTCATGTACATAATATATGTAAAAGGAAAGTAGAGCTCCGGACTCAATCAGGTACTATGCATATGATCCATACTTAGTATGTATAACACAAGTGCACCGAGTGCTATACATAGTATGCTTCATTGCTCATCGGCTGCTGTAAACACAAGTGCACCGAGTGTTTACGGGTGCAGCACGAGCGCATAGCTTGGAAATAGATACAACAGCACCAACAGGGTAATGACATCCCATGTGGCACGCATTGTTTCTATCCCGTGGAGCCAATTATAATAAAATCAATAAAAGAAAATAAAGAACAAAATGATGTATGCTGTGCAGTGTGTGAATCCCTTGTTTTAAACACCTATTTGGTGCCCCTGGATTCTAAGCGATTGAATTCCAATTTATAATGATTTTAGCTCAAAATTCTTCAAAATTAATAACAAATGGCATTTTAACAGAGTTAGGCAATGTTCCAAGAACTCCCCAGCAGAGTCGCCAGCCTGTGGACCCCGATCCGAGAGAGGGGCGGGGGACGGGCCCCACACTGGTCTCTATGGATCATCCACGTGAATGGAGAGCTCTACCAAGGAACTCTCGAAAGAAGAAATGCCTCTCACAGTATGAGTGGCGATATAAAAGGTGAGATACCTCTCGATTCGGGGACTAGCTCAGATTCGAGGCGTACCTTAAACAAAGAAGAGTCGCCATCCAAGGAAAAAGGCAAATGGGCCCTGGATCCCATACTATGCTCTGTTGCAACGGATAACCAGAGATTATAAAAAGAGGGTTCGTGCCTGGTTACGAATTTGGAAGGTCTAAAGAGCACCTCATCCGCCCAAGTGTAAACACCTGGTCTCTTATGCCATTTATTTAATGATTTTGAAGAGTTTTGAGCAAAAGTCATATGAAATGAGAATCAATATCTCCGAGAAGACGTCTATCTAATCATGCATGTCTCGGAGATGAATTATAATCACACATAAAAAGAAATGAAATAAGTGTCGCCTAAGCAAAACTAGGTTATAAGTGACATGCCTAATGGGTGTCTAAGTTCTGGTGAACAAACACATGCATGACACACAAAAAAAAAAAGTATAAGGTATGCGCAATAAAGTAAGAAAACATTGCAAAACATAGAAAATGACTCGATACCAAACAACCCTAAGACTCTAATCTATACCTAGGCCCGAGTCTTTAGATGATCTGATGTTCATCCAAAGAAGCCTACGTATCCCCGCCTCCACGAGAATCAAGGCAACGTAGTTCTTCGCACCTATTCTAAGCTATGATGCCTAAGACATCTAGACCTCTATCCTAGACTCGATCTAAAAGACCGGACTAATTCTTAAAGCTTCTTGTGTGATTATTTAAATTCCAATGGATTGTAGATTTTAGGACACCCTATATGCCCTAACTAAATGCAGGTTAGCCCTAAGCTAATGCAGGTGGTTCCTATAATCTATGTGTAGCTAGGCTGTATATCCTGAAGAAAACAGTAGGATCTATCGCATCTTAGACCTAGTCATCAATTGGCGATGTGGATCGCCAACTGACCGGACGGAGGTGTAGAACTCCTAGGTAGGACTCACTCCTAACTCTAACACAAACAAATAAAACACACAACAAACAAACAGATGAACGAGGGAGCAACTCCCGACTCAAAAACTCTCTAACTAGGACAAGCTCCTAACTCTAGAGGAAGATCCTTTCGAAGAAAACAATATTTTGAAAGATTTTTGTAATTTTGAAAGATTTAAAATGCTTATTTTTAAAGATTTGGCTGGACTTGGGATGTGGATCCCAAGCTGCACTACGTACCCTGTTGAAAGGGATCAAGCCAACGTAGTTCGAAACAAACTTTCCTAATACACTATAAAACTCAACACTTTAAGTTTTTTTTTTTAAAGGTTTTTGATGTTTTCAAATGTTTTTGAAGTGCTTTTATATTTTTGACGATTAAAAGTATGTTAACACCCTTTCGACTAAAGGGGATCTGATAGAAGAGCCTCTATACCCACCATATCACGGTAAGGTATTAAAGAGGGAAACGGGATCCCTCAAGCCTTGGGGGGAGGAAGACAAACGAGGGAACTAAAATTCCGATATGAGAAAAATAATCTCAAAGAGATGACCAAAAGCTGACGAGACTTAGCCAGTCTCCAAAATATAGGATATCTAATCTATGGAGTAAAACCTCTAAACAAATAACAGATGATAAGCTTCTAGCCCTAAGGGCAGACTTCTAACCAATGACGCTAAAAAAGGGTACCTGACAAGACAAACAGTGTCTTATAACTCTATGAGAGGAGGAGAGTATGAGGCTAGGTAAGCCTCCTAAAGGGAGAATTCTCTAAATGAGACAATGCTTGTCTCCAAATAGGGGCTCTGCAAATGAGGCAAGGCATGTCTTATAGACACAAAGATGGGTTCTAAATGAGGCTTGACTCCCAAAGAGAAATGCCTCACGAGACAAGGTATGTCTCCTAATGGGGGCTATAGATGACTCTTTCACTGCCCTAGCAATGAGGGAGCTAACTATCTAAAAGGGCGTCTAAAAGACTAGGCAAGTCTACTATATAAAGGAGGGGGAACACTACTTGGACTGAGTAAGTCCTATAAGGATGGGCTTGGGCTAATGCCTTCATTGCCCCGATAATGAATGAGAAGGATCTAATCTCTAGCAAAATGGAAACCATAGGAAGGTGCGACCAATGAAATTAAATCAATCTCAAGGGACAAAGAAGAAAAGCTAGAAAAGATTGGATAATTTTTCTGTAAACTACCTAAAAAAATAATAATAATAATTTGTGAGTCCAATTCCATCCAATCACACAAATAGACAATATTAGCAACTTTACCCATTTATTCATTCCCTGTAATATTATGGGATACTGAAAGAAAGTCTAACAAACTTTGCATCATAAAAATCTTGTGAACTTTATTAAAAGAAATCCAACCTAATACTATAATCAAATCCAAAATATTTAATTTGAGAATCTTAAGTAAACTTGATTCCATGAATTGGGTATAATATTTAAAGAAAACCGAATAAATTTTTATAACCCACACGAATAGGCTACTTAATAAATGTGCATTGTATGGACTGTTTTTATAATACCCAAGGAAACAATCTCCATATGACATTTAAATGTCTCGGTTACAATTAAAACATGACAGATTTTTATACTATAAATTTCATTGCACTATTCCTTAAATAAAGACTAAGTAAGCCTCAAAGCCAATTTGTGTGTTACCCAAAACATACAGAACAAACCAATTTTATACCTTAAGCAATACGGTATTGTTTTACAAAATAAAAATAAAATCAATTAATTTTATGACAGTTCCCAATTAAAAGAATCCAAATAATACATCTATTCTACTTATACGTCTAAAAACAAAAATTGAACATTCATAATTTTAAATACACCCAAACTACTTTATGAATTGAACTAGTTCATGAACTGAATCATTTCGTGAAATAAACCAGTTCATAAAATGAAGTGAACTAATAGGATACAGAGCATACCATTATGCACAGAATATATATAATTTATGTCTATTTCCTCATGACTGGTAAATAAAGCATAATCATGGCAGGTACTTTGGACAAAATGATAATAATCATTCAAAATGATCATCCAAATATTCCTAAAATTACATAGCAACAACAGAACTTTACTTGTTATAGATCTTGCACCCATTTGCATTAAACAGATAAGAAAGAACTAATACTACTCAATAAATCAAGGCTTTTTTCCAACCATAACTTCTAAAAGAAAAATATTCTAATGAAGTACAAAATATCATTGAACCTGTAAATGAGTTAATATCATTCTCCAAGCTACCCCTCATATGGAGCTTCATTTCACGATTTCAAATTTTTTTTTTTTACACGGACCTTAAAATGTCTAATCTTTCGAGCATCGAGATTTATTAGCCAAGAACTAAACATCATGTTCAAGTTTTACAAGAAAATTCCCAGAGAAGGTATCTAATAATTAATTTTTATAATAAAAACAGCTACAAAATTCCCTATCAGATCTTTAATAATAATAATGATAATAATTTTGGTTGATTATGAAGATCAGATAGTGTGAGAAGGGATAACAGCTGCTAAAACATAGATATATTAACAAAACTGTGTGGACTGCCACAGACATTTTCATGTTTCGATACTAAAATAACAGCTGCTATGGTCATTATTTTATTCCAACAACATAATACGGGTTGGGCTGTTGTGGTAAGGGTTAAAACAAGGGTTAATTCAAAACAAAGGCTGAAACTAGGGCTGATTTCAAAACAGGGCTGATTCAACATAAAAACTGAAACAAAGACTATAAAATTTTCATCAATTCATTCGAGATACATGGAGATTTTAAAGAAAGATATTTTTTTTTTATAAACTCATCACCGAGACATGAGGACTATGATTAAAATAAAATCCAGCCATACAAACTAAGGTACCAAAATATGGTAAATGGGATATCACTCGCAGCTGAGCTATTAGAGGCTAATTATGATGATCTTACTATGCTCTCATAACTACAAGTTTATCCCCTGCCGTAAAGTTCTCTCCAAACTTAAAAGGTAGATATACTTAAACTGAAATTGAGCATACATATGACTACAAAGACACAACTGAATCGAAATTGTACACACACAATGAAATAAACTCATCTAAACTATTGCATATATCACTCCAATTTACATTTCTAAGATTAAAGCTTATGTTTCAAGAATAAATGCAAAGGTAGGGCAATACAATTACTGAAAACTAAAAAAACTGAATGAAAGATGTTCTTAGCATCGAGTATATATAAAAAAAAATGGGGGCTGTCATTATCAAGGATATGAGTAATGAAGATAGCCACACTCTCATCACAACATTCATAGCAGGCCAACTTCCATTAAAAACTGTATCATAGAAGGGGAAATATTATGATGTACAATGATGCCAATGTTTCCTTCCTAGCACAAAACAGAAACTGACAGGTCCTTCCTCATGCTTTGGTAGAAAAGAAATATAAAGTATTTGAAACAGGTTATGTGCTAACAGATTCCAGGTTATATGGCAACTCATTCCAGGTTGTATGCTAACAGATTCCAGGCTATGTGCTAACAGATTCCATGTTATATGGCAATTAATTCCAGGTTGTATGCTAACAGATTCCAGGCTATGTGCTAACAGATTCCAGGTCATATGGCAATTAATTCCAGGTGGTATGCTAACAGATTCCAGATTATGTGTTAATAGATTCTAGATTATATGCTAACAGATTCCAGGTTGTGACAATTCAATCACTATGATTTTCATTTCAACCTTTAACAGACCAACTGAGTGATATCATCCTATGAAGGGAAATCGTTAGACACATTTATTGGAACCAGCTAGAACAAGCTATTATAAAATAAAATAAAAATGACTTGAATTACGCAAGCAACAAGCGTCTTACCACATATTTCACCAAAATAGAAGGCATAACCGTTCAGGAATAACAATCAGAGCAACACAATTGAAACAAAAAGATAAAATTATGCAAAAATAAAACAGAACGCATGTTATTCTGTGAAAAATCAAAGATAAAAATAATTAAACTAACCTCCAAGGAATAAAAACCTTAAGTATCGACAGCTAGGTAACTAAAGTATGTAAGGGTGCATGTTATAACATGAGAGCCACCATTGTCATATCAAAAGACAAACTGAACATATTATTTAACCTAAATAACAAGTAGATTTAGGGTTCTGTTTGGGGCATAACTACGGTTACTCAACAAAATAAGGGCTGTTATTATTTTCATAAGGTAATATAAATACCAATTCATTAATAGTCATTAAATCAAATCTACAAACATTAGTTTATTGGTGTTGCAAAGAGACAAAATATCTTCATATATAACTAGAAATAAAAGCTCATTCGTACATAATTCAAGATGATAACCAAAGCATAATTATGTTGACATCAATGGATCAAGGTATAGAGGCAACAACTACCTTATGTAATTAATAAAACAATGGGAACATAACACAAACTTAAGGAAGGGAATCAGGCATAAATATTTCTATAACCCTACCAATAAGAAAAGGACTGCTACAAACATAACCGTATTTCAAGAATTAATCTCAAACAGCCACTTGAGCTATTGCAATTTCTAAGAGATCATAATGAGCAATCAATCAACCATGAATAAAAATTAGAGCTTTTGTCCAATAAATCATACAAAAATAATACACGCTGAAACTTATAAAAAGCAAAAGAAAAAAATGATATTGCAAAAAAAATTACAACATTAACATATTGAATCATAATGTTTACTAACCTTAATCCTACATTTTCGGATTACAAAAGACCTACCAATTGACTTTCTCCTTTTCTTAAAAAAAAACTCATTTACATTTTTTTTTTATCAAATATAGGGACAACTATTTAAGAGTTATAAAAAATCAAGGTACATAACCATACCATTTTTCAGAATGTGAGATTCAAAACAGAAAAATCATCTTTTAAATTATAAACAAATCATATGTTCATCGTTCAAAAGGAAAACTGATCATTCTAGTTGTACATCACAATTTAATGAGCATTCTATTTCCCAATATTACTTCAATTAATTTAAAATTGCATAATGTAAAGAAATCGTAATCCACATGTAATCTCAGCATATCCAAAAGTAGATCAAATCCATGGCTAAAAAAATAAAATCAACCATCACAATATTGCCTATGGCTCAAAACTGAGATAAACCTTTCTAAAACCAACTCAAGCAGTAAACACCATTAATCATCTTAAAATCTGATCATGAAACACTTGCCTCTATTTTTTTTATTCAGTCATACAATACTCAAATTTCTTTGACATATAAAGTAAAAGTTCATAAAAAAAAAAATTGAAACAATGAGACTCGTGCCACTAGTCAGGTCAAAATATGAAAGCATTAAACCTCTAAAAATCTTATAAAAACTATGGACAAATATACACAATTTATAGCTTATCACAAACAGATCTCATGAGTCTCATAAAATTGATGACAGAAATTATATAACACGGATCTCTCATCATATAAATCTCAACTAAAGAACAAATTTTATTACTATACATCTCTCACAATCTGCAACAAAGATGAGGAATCGTAGAGATCAGCTACCGAAAATAAGTTTCTCAGAAAGAAATATCAAATTGCAGAAATCATGCTCAGAAGAATAAAAAAATATAATCAATTCATAGGCGAACAAATCCTTACACTCTATATAAAATAAACATACCTTTCACCAAACTGTTCTCTTTCTTGAGCTAGAAATTCACTTTCACATTTGAACAAAGCTCTGATCTCAAACTTATGCCTTTCTTGAGCACGAAAAGTGAGGTTCGAGTGTAGATATTCCAAGACAATATAAGAATCTCTCAGACTTAGGGATTAATTAAAAGAAGCAAAACAGATCTAAGGTTTCAGGTGAAAAATGATCGGATCTAGACTTTAAAAGTTTAGGTCTAGGCTTTAATAACAGAAATCTGGAAAATCATCTAACTCAAAGATTTTGCAAAGGCAGATCTATAGCTCTAGGGTTTGGATTCAAAAACTGAATACAATCTGAAATTGATGAACAAATAAAATCATCAGATTGCAAAGATGACAATTCTAACAAGAAATCGGCCGGAGATCTAGTCGGAGAAGACAATCGGAAAAAGAAAAAAAACACAGGTTAGGGTTAAGAGTTAGAAATCTGAGATTCAGGGTTTGACAAAAAAGGTATAGAGAAAAGCCTAAGGTTCTACGGAAGAATAAGGAAGATGAATGGCAAGAGGATACCGATCGGAGCCTTGCCGGAGAAGAAGAAGAACACGATTTAGGGTTTCGGTTTTCAGATCTACTTTCTCTCTCTCTTTTCTCTCTCTTTCTCTCTCTAAAAGGAAAAAACGAAAAATAAGAATTCTCTTTTTTTTTTAAAATGAGAAGGGCACCTCTGTATTTATAGGTATACTCAATAATCTTTCGCCCCCCCTTTTTCTGCCTCCAGACACTCCTTTCAGGTCATTTCATTTGTATTTTGCTTAAAATGGGCGGTCTATGAAAAATTGATAACTGAAAATTAAGAAAATAATGTTCAGGCCCTTAGTTGCCCAGAAACACCTCTCTACTGCCAAATACACCAACTGGACCACCCCTAAACTAGATAAACCACACTCCTTCTGGTACCTTATGCTCACACTACATTACCTACTTCGCTCGTTGACGAAGCAAAAAACCGTCGGATTTCGACGAAATTTTAAAGGGATTTAATTGGGATCTTAACCCACACTAGAGTATGATTTGGGATATTAGATCATCTATTTGAAAGATTTTCTAATCAAACTAGGCTCTTAGGGTTCGGTCAAAATGGGGTGTCTACACTTATGCAAAATGAGGGTAACGGTCTGATGGATTGAAAATTGAAGAGGCAATCCAGTCAGAGGCAAAGACTTTCCAAAAAGTGAGCTAATAAGACATGGAAGGAGTTCCTCGATTATGAAGAATTCTGAAGTTTGAGTAGTATGAGAATTCCAGGCAAAAAACTGAAGCAAATGGTTTGCTAAACCAGAAACCTGGAATGCAATAATCAGGAGTTCCCAGCAGAGGAGACTCGAAGAAATGAAAAAGCAATCACTACACTGGGCAGGATTTTGGAATCCAAGTAGTGTCAGTGAGATTTACTTTGACACCCTTTCTAAACTAGGGGCATTAAAACTGAGTAATCCAAAGGGGGTAATAACCATGACAAAAATCCTGATGGAGGAAATTAGTGCCTCTTGACATGGTTTTTGAAATTATTCTGAGAGCGGCTAGCCTTACCATTTAAAAATACACATCAGGTTTAAGGGTGAATCAAAAGTGAGTCGAGTCCCTTGAATAATGTACATCTTCTTTGATAGAGTCCTTGAAAGTCTGTTCCTCATTCATATTCGTTTTCCTTCAAGGTCTAAGTCATCTGGCACTGGAAGAATGGGTGTATACTTTCTGAATTGATAAAAATGAATAGACCCTGGTTTAAGTACCAGAGAAAAGCGAGAAATATCCTGTTCAGAAATGTTGAAAATGTCAAATTTCAAGCAGAAGGTGGTGGAAAGAGCGAACCTCAAATAGTGGTCAATGAAGGGAGAAGTCTTTGAGCTTAGTCATTATCCCATCTTTATTCCAAAGAAAGAACCTATACAAACCCAAATTTTCTTACCTATCCTGGTTTTACTTTCCTTGGGACTCTTGTTATGGAAGTACAATACACTAGGGGCATCTTTTATGACTTGCGTCATAAAAGATATCAAGCAAAAAAGGCAATCAGTGTCAATGTCTTCAGTAAGTTGAGATAAGAGATGTAAGAGTATATCTCGAACCAAAATTTTAAACTCCTTAGACGAGTCCACTCTCCTGAAGAGTCAACTTCCCAAGAAAAATCAATTTCCTCAGTGGAGTCTAGAATTTGCTCCCCAACCTTCTAACCTCAGCATAATGCTTTTTATCTGTTAAAGAAAGGTCAATACCTGGAATTTTCTTCAAGTTTCTTGAGTTTTATCTTCAGCAAAGATCATGCATTTTCAATTATTCTTGGCGAAGAATGACTTATTCACCTTGTGAAATCGATCAAAGTTAGTCATTTCTTCAATCATTTCAATGAATTTTCCTTTCATTTTAAAAAATATTTCTGCCTTTGGCTCCGTGATTTGGAGTTTGGTCATTTCTTTCACCATTTGAAAGATTTTAAAAGCTGTTTTCGCCAATGGCTCCGCGATTTGGAGTTTGGTCTTTTCTTTCACCATTTGAAAGATTTTAAAAGCTGTTTTCGCCAATGGCTCCGCGATTTGGAGTTTGGTCTTTTCTTTCACCATTTGAAAGATTTTAAAAGCTGTTTTCGCCAATGGCTCCACGATTTGGAGTTTGGTCATTTCTTTCACCATTTGAAAGATTTTAAAAGCTGTTTTCGCCAATGGCTCCGTGATTTGGAGTTTGGTCCTTTCTTTCACCATTTGAAAGATTTTAAAAGCTGTTTTCGCCAATGGCTCCACAATTTGGAGTCTGGTCATTTCTTTCACCATTTGAAAGATTTTAAAAGCTATTTTCGCCAATGGTTCCGTGATTTGGAGTTTGGTCCTTTCTTTCACCATTTGAAAGATTTTAAAAGATGTTTTTGCCAATGGCTCCGCGATTTGGAGTTTGGTCATTTCTTTCACCATTTGAAAGATTTTAAAAGCTGTTTTCGCCAATGGCTCCGTGATTTGGAGTTTGGTCATTTCTTTCACCATTTGAAAGATTTTAAAAGCTGTTTTTGCCAATGGCTCCGCGATTTGGAGTTTGGTAATTTCTTCCACCATTTGAAAGATTTTAAAAGCTGTTTTCGCCAATGGCTCCGCGATTTGGAGTTTGGTCTTTTCTTTCACCATTTGAAAGATTTTAAAAGCTGTTTTCGCCAATGGCTCCGCGATTTGGAGTTTGGTCTTTTCTTTCACCATTTGAAAGATTTTAAAAGCTGTTTTCGCCAATGGCTCCACGATTTGGAGTTTGGTCATTTCTTTCACCATTTGAAAGATTTTAAAAGCTGTTTTCGCCAATGGCTCCGTGATTTGGAGTTTGGTCCTTTCTTTCACCATTTGAAAGATTTTAAAAGCTGTTTTCGCCAATGGCTCCACAATTTGGAGTCTGGTCATTTCTTTCACCATTTGAAAGATTTTAAAAGCTATTTTCGCCAATGGTTCCGTGATTTGGAGTTTGGTCCTTTCTTTCACCATTTGAAAGATTTTAAAAGATGTTTTTGCCAATGGCTCCGCGATTTGGAGTTTGGTCATTTCTTTCACCATTTGAAAGATTTTAAAAGCTGTTTTCGCCAATGGCTCCGTGATTTGGAGTTTGGTCATTTCTTTCACCATTTGAAAGATTTTAAAAGCTGTTTTTGCCAATGGCTCCGCGATTTGGAGTTTGGTAATTTCTTCCACCATTTGAAAGATTTTAAAAGCTGTTTTCGCCAATGGCTCCGCGATTTGGAGTTTGGTCATTTCTTTCACCATTTGAAAGATTTAAAAAAAAAAAAAAATGTTTTCGAGGTATTCAAGTCCATTTTCACATGGCACTCTAAGTCCGTTTTCACACGGCATTCAAAGTCATTCAAGTCCGTTTTCACACGGCATTCAAGTCCATTTTCACATGGCACTCAAAGTCCGTTTTCACACGGCATTCAAAGTCATTTCAAGTCCGTTTTCACACGGCATTCAAGTCCATTTTCACATGGCACTCAAAGTCCGTTTTCACACGGCATTCAAAGTATTTCAAGTCCGTTTTCACACGGCATTCAAGGTATTCAAGTCCGTTTTCACACGGCATTCAAGGTATTCAAGTCCGTTTTCACACGGCATTCAAGGTATTCAAGTCCGTTTTCACACGGCATTCAAGTATTTCAAGTCCGTTTTCACACGGCATTCAAGGTATTTCAAGTCCGTTTTCACACGGCATTCAAGTATTTCAAGTCCGTTTTCACACGGCATTCAAAGGTATTCAAGTCCGTTTTCACACGGCATTCAAGCATTCCAAGACCGTTTTCACACGGCATCCAGATTCTTTTTTTCTTCAAATTTCAAGATCATTCATAATCAAATCTATCCTTTAATATTTTGCAAGAGAGGCTATCTCGTCAATATGTACTGAGTTAAGAGTTGGAGAGAGGCTATCTCACCGGCGTTTGCAGAGTCAGAGTCCGGCGAAAGGCTATTTCACCGTATTATCTTTGTCAATATCATTTTCAAAAATAAAAGTCAAAATTTGATTTGCTTCCTTTTTCGGGTCGGCCAGGGTCGGCCAAAATGGTTGTCTGTTTAGCTTTGACATTCGCGTGACAAGCATGCTCTGCCAAAGAGGGGCATCTGTAGACACCCCATTTTGACCGTACCTTGAGCCTCCCGTGTTTGAACAACAATCCAACCAAATCAATCAGCTAGGATCCCAAACTCCGCCCTTAGCTAGGTCAAGGTCCCAGCTAGGTCCCTGTAAATTTTCGTCGAAATCCGAGCGCATTTGCCTGGTAAACGAGCCGAGGGAATGCCTTAGTATAAACCGGCAAAAGGGGGGTGGATTATCCTAGAGGGGGTTGTCCCAAGTCAAAGAGGGGGGAGCATTAATATCTCATTTCCCTTTATAAAGGATCAAAGGCTAAAAAAAAAAAAAAAAAAATTTCGTTTCAGAGGGAGAGAGAACGAGATCTGTGAAACCCTTTTCTTTTCTTCTCCTTCTCCTTCTCCGATCGAATATGCCGGATTTCGGCATAGCTCCGGTCATAGCTCCGGCTAGTTGCCGGCTCTTTCTTCTTCCCTTCTTCCAAACATCCATCCCTTTTATCTTTTTCCACCATTTTTTCACCTCAAACCCTAACCGAAGTCATCTTCTCCGGCAAATCCACCTCCTCCGGTGAGCTTGAGTTCCGGCAACTCCGCGACTCCGATCATGCTCTGTATAGCTCCGGTCAAGCCCCGGCTATTTGCCGACTCTTTCTCCTTCTTCTTCTCCAGCAAGCTTCGATCACAGATCCAAACCCTAACTAATTTTTCGAACGGAATCTCTTAGATTCCGATGAGTTTCATATAAAATTCGACCGCCGAAGTTTCTCTACATCACCTCCTTCACCTCCGGTTAGCCACCGCACTCGTCCATCCTTTATCTTTTTCCATTTTTTCCGATCCTCTCCGGCAATTTCATCATATCCTCCGATCAAAGGTCCATCTTCACCGGCGATTATTGCTGGAATCTAGCTTCCTTTCTTCATCACGGCTTTGTCATCAGTTTCATTTTCGATCCGATGATTTGGGAGATTCACCACAGATTCAATCTATTTTCACAAGTTTTGGCTAATTCTACTATCTCTGGTATTAAATCTCCGGCGAATTCATTCCTTCTCCGGTCAGATCTGTCAATTCCGCCGTTATCATCTTGATCTCTGGCCTTCATTTTATCTGGCTACTTTTATGACTTGTGTTTGTCATCACTGATTTTGGAATTGCGGCGTCTCTGTACTTCAATTCAGCTAAGTCAGAATTAGGCGAATTGCTATGGTTTCTGGAAAATTCACCCACCGGAATCTGGTAATTTCTCCGTCATCAAAATTCACCTTCTCTGGTCATTCACCAGGAGTCCGATCAAACATCAAATAGCTGACCAGATCCAGTTACTAGAACATTTTCTCGTTGGATTTGATCGAAGGAGTGGCGGTTTAGGGGCCTCTATCAGTAATTTCAGCAATAAGCTCGGTCAGCTACCTTGTGCAATGCCGGCAAAAGGTTTTAACAGAGTAGATCTTGATTCCACCTCAGATTGCACCTCAGGTAAAATCTGCTGGCATTCTTAGTCTATGGTTAACAAGATGTTTGGTAGATCTTGTTATTTACAATCTCCATTGGATTGAATATTAGCTCACATTTTTGCTCTATTTTGTCACTGGATCAGCACATTTCTACACTATTTTGGCACTAGATCAGCTCACATTTCTGCTCTGTTGGAAAAATAGTTGGGGTTCATTTCACGCACATTTTCTGCACATTTTTGTCCTCTGTTTAGACACTGGTTTATGCACAGTTTCTACACATTTCTGTCTTCTGTTTAGACACTGGTTTAAGCACATTTTCTGCACAAGTTGATGCCCTGTTATGTATTAAATTTTGTATAAATTGAAAATATCCTTAAAAATATTTGTATGATTTGTTAAAAATTTATTATTTGTCTTTTATACTAAGCTTTGAGTTAGGTTTTGAAGACGGTAAATAAATGGATTGTTCAGGTGAGATTATCTCAAAGCTTATTACACTCATTTCCTATTTATTTAAATAAATTGTTAATAGGAAGAAGGAGATCAGATGACTACTCTGTTCGATATTATCGACATGAGTACTGTCTGATCTCAAGGCGGGATTAGAAATATTATCATGTGTATATGATATCAGATGATTACTTTGGCATCATCTGATTTCATTGGAGTCCCCGTATTGGGGTTTGTGGTTGGTTTTGAAGTGTTTTGATATTGTTTTTACTTTATTAGGCTATCCAGCGGCTGGTCTGGACTAATTAATGTTATTTATCATTTTATGATTGCCATTAGATTGTATATTCTTCTTTGCTTAGCACTTGATTTATTCTTAGAATAAAATTTGCGATTATCTGGTAGCCTTTTCTTCTCTTTTTGATAGACTAACACAGTCTTATAGATTTTGTTAAAATTCTTTGATATTAGAATTCCCTCTCGCTGAAAGGGCGATGAAGGCGCTAGCCCAAGCCCATCTCTAGGGGACTTGCACAGTCCGAATAGCATTCTATTTTCTCAAAAGACTTGCCTAGTCTTTTAGATCCAAATCTTTGGAGACAGGCATTGTCTCATTAATGAATCAACCTGAGTTAACCTCTAGAAGACTACCTCTAGTCTCATAGGTCTTAAACTCTCTTTTTTGTGCGTCGTTTGGTTTTGGGAGAACACCCTACCCGGCTTGGCAACATACCCCTTACCCTTATGGGTATTGGGTTGCACATTTGTTGCACCCTAGGGCTAGGTAGCTGTCCGGCCCGGCTGGGTGTTTTACCTTTGCCAAATATGCACAAGGTCTCTTTTTTCCTTGTTAGTATTTTTCTCTATCCTACCTCTGTGTCTAAGAGACTTACCTAGTCTCATTTTCTTGCTAAACCTCCTCTTTGTGCATCATTTGGTTTTGGGAGAACATCCTACTCGGCTTGGCAACATACCCTTTACCCTTATGGGTATTGGGTTGCACATTTGTTGCACCCTAGGGCTAGGTAGCTGTCCGGCCCGGCTGGATGTTTTACCTTTACTAAATATGCATAAGGTCTCTTTTTCCTTGTTACTTGTGAGTTTTATCTTAGCTTGATAGTCTCACTAGCACCCTTCTTTATCTCTTTTTCTTTTAGGAGACAGGCTTTGTCTCATTAGCACCTCCTTCTTAGAATCCTATTTTCAGAGTCAGTCCTTAGCCTAGGAGTCTGTCCTTAGCTAGAGAGTCTGTTTTTCTTTCAGGAGTCGGTCCTATCATCATAGGGGTTAGGATTTTATCCAACCTCTCATCAAATCTTGTGTTTTTTTCTATCCGCTCTTGTAAGGTATAGGATGCTGTCCAACCCTTGCAGAGTTGTTATTCTGTTCATTTCCCTCCGCAAAGCATAGGATGCTGTCCAACCTTTGCGGGATATCAGGAGTCTGTCTTCCCCTTATGATGATAGGATTTGTCCCCTTTGAGTCAAAAATACTTAAAAACAATAAAAACATCTAAAAAACAAAAAAATCTCAAAAATCTTGAGTCATTAGGAGTAGTTAGGAAATCTATTCCGAACTACGTTGGCTTGATCCTCTTCCACGAGGTACGTAGTGCAGCTTGGGATCCACATCCCAAGTCCAGCCAAACCTTTAAAAATAAGCATTTTAAATCTTTCAAAATTACAAAAAATCTTTCAAAATATTGTTTTTTCGAAAGGATCTTCCTCTAGAGTTAGGAGGTTGTCCTAGTTAGAGAGTTTTTGAGTCGGGAGTTGCTCCCTCGTTCGTTGTTTGTTTGTTGTGTGTTTTATTTGTTTGTGTTAGAGTTAGGAGTGAGTCCTAGCTAGGAGTTTTACGCCTCCGTCCGGTCAGTTGGCGATCCACATCGCCAATTGATGACTAGGTCTAAGATGCGATAGATCCTACTGTTTTCCTATGATATACAGCCTAGCTACACATAGATTATAGGAACCACCTGCATTAGCTTAGGGCTAACCTGCATTTAGTTAGAGCATATAGGGTGTCCTAAAATCTACAATCCATTGGAATTTAAATAATCACACAAGAAGCTTTAAGAACTAGTCCGGTCTTTTAGATCGAGTCTAGGATAGAGGTCTAGATGTCTTAGGCATCATAGCTTAGAATAGGTGCGAAGAACTACGTTGCCTTGATTCTCGAGGAGGCGGGGATACGTAGGCTTCTTTGGATGAACATCATATCATCTAAAGACTCGGGCCTAGGTATAGATTAGAGTCTTAGGGTTGTATGGTATCGAGTCATTTTCTATGTTTTGCAGTGTTTTCTTACTTTATTGTGCAGACCTTATACTTTTTTGGTGTGTCATGCATGTGTTTGTTCATCAGAACTTAGACACCCATTAGGCATGTCACTTATAACCTAGCTATGCTTAGGCGGCACATGTTTCTTTTATTTTATCTTGTGTGCCTTTGATTTCATCTCCGAGACATGCATGATTAGATAGACGTCTTCTCGGAGATATTCATTCCCATTTCATATGATTTTCGCCCAAAACTCTTCAAAATTATTAAGTAAATGGCATAAGAGACCAGGTGTTTACACTTGGGCGGATGAGGTGCTCTTTAGACCTTCCAAATTCGTAACCAGGCACGAACCCTCTTTTTATAATCTCTGGTTATCCGTTGCAACAGAGCATAGTATGGGATCCAGGGCCCATTTGCCTTTTTTCCTTGGATGGCGACTCTTCTTTGTTTAAGGTACGCCTCGAATCTGGGCTAGTCCCCGAATCGAGAGGTATCTCACCTTTGTATCGCCACTCATGCTGTGAGAGGCACATTCTTTCGAGAGTTCCTTGGTAGAGCTCTCCATTCACGTGGATGATCCAGTGAGACTTTGTAGCGTGGGGCATGTCCCCCGCCGCTTCTCTCGGATCGGGGTCCACACCCGTGTGAAATGGCCCATTGGGCTAAAGCACGCAAAGATGAAGCTCATATGGATTCACCCATATGGGTCGACCATCATGGTGGGCGCCCCACATGGCTAACCCACATGAGTTGAGCACCCAACCTTGATGATGTCACAATGGTGACATCATATTTGTTAAAAGAAAAATAAAAAGAAATGAATGAAAGAAGGAAAAGAGGAATGATTGCTTAAAAAATGTTTTCTTCCAAAAAAGCAATGTGGAATGAAGAATAGCATGTCTTGATTGACAAGAAATTAAGATTGGAATCAAATCAAATTTGGAAACAAGAAAGAAAGAAAGCAAGAGGGAAAAATTGGAAACAAGCCAAAAAGGGAGCTCTCACATTTGAAATTACTATTTCTCTCTTAACCCTAGCTTTTTTGTATAAAAATCCAAGGAAACAATCCTAGAAAAGATCCAAAAAAAAATCCAAATTTGTCCTTTTTCTCTCCTCCCAAGAAAAAAAAAGAGAAAAAAAACCTCATCTCTCTTGAAGTGTGTTCATCTCTCTCTCAAGTGTTCTTCACAAAAGGAATTCTTGAATTCCTTCTTCTTCTCCAAGGCATCACACAATCAAAGATTACTGGAGTGTTCTTTGGATCTTTTTTAGCATATAAAAGGGTTGGACAAACCGTATATCTTGGATCACCAACCCTAGAGACGAGGATCGCGATCAACGGTAAGGATTCCTCATCCTTGTGAAGTAGAAAAAGCATGCTAGGGTTTTAATTTTGATGGATCAACTCAACGAGTTTTTCTTTAAAATTTCAGTATGTTATAATATAGATTATGAGTTTTCAAAATCCAAAATTTGATCCAAAAATTAATTTTCCTCCATTTAAAAATGGTTTTCTTTTGTTTTTATTCAATATGGATTTAAATTAGATTATCAAAGCAAGTGTTTGAAAACATGGTTCTTTTTAAAAAATGATATTTTCTGGGTTTTATATAAAATACAAAACTACTGCAAACTTAATTTCCAACCGCGGTTTGGCCGTTTTATTTTTTATTCTATTTTTCGAAGAATAACCCCGAAAATGGTTATTTCTTGATGAATGGAGCCAAACGTATTTCAAATCATTTTCAAATTTAGTGAAAGTTTGTTTCCAGTCGTTTTACAAGGTTTTTAGATCACCCAAAAATTTTCATATTTTTTGGAGTCTATTTAATTGGATTAATAATTATTTTAAATTTTGGCTATTTTTAATAAATACCAAATGGCTTTAAAAATTGATGAAACTTTCCAGAATTAAAGGATAATAATAAATGGAAGTTTTCATTGAAAACTATTTTAAAATAAATATGGGTTTTACTGTTTTCTAATCACTTCCCCGTTTTACGTGCCATAATTCTTTTTCTTATTAAATTAATAAATTTTTAAAATTTTTCTTTACAAACCAAAAACTTAGGTTACTGGAATGTTAGATAAATATTTTCAATTGATTTTGCAAAGATTTGATAAGGTTTTACAATTTATTTTAATAAACGGGTTTTAACGCGTAGGAAACAAATTGATCTCTTATATTTAAAAACCAATTTTATGGAGGAGATTTAATTTTTAAGTTTTGTACTTTTGATAAAAAAATTCTATAATCTATTATATATCTACTGGAAATTTTTATTTGATTTTAGGATACCATTAGGTTTGCTTTTTAAGTAATTCTTTGGTTTTATCTGATTTTTGTGTGAATTTAAATGGGCATCAAATCATAATAAAAATCCATGAAAGTCATACAGTAGTCTAAAATCATGATTATATTTATACTGTAAGATTTTAAGTTGATTTGAAATTGATATGCTATAGGTTGCTTTGTTAATCTATAATCTAATTTGAATTTTGAAAAATCAGAAATTGATATCTAATCTTAATGATAATTCATGTAAATTTGTCCGTAAGCTTTAATCATCTATATCTTTATTCTGTGAAAGTTTGGAGTAATTTAAAATTGATAGGATATAGGTTTCTGTGTTAATCCAGCATAATTGGAGTGCGTAAATTATAGTATGTTATTGGCTCCGAGGTCCACTGTCCACGGAAATCCTGAGAAACATGCCAGGCAATAAGATACTATAACTTACGTGCTAAATTATACAAGGGTTGAGAGCACGATTCCCTTTCATGGTTGCGATTCAAGGCCGAAACTTGCGAACCATAGAGCCTTTGGTGGAATTCGGATTGCCTTAGTGATCCCAAGTTCACGGAAAAGATGAATTAAATCACACCTTGCTAGGCTCGGCGGCTTACTCTTGCCCTTATGGGTACTCGGTTGCACGTTTGTTTGCACCCTATGGCTTGGTTGCTGCCTGCTTGGTTGGGTAATTAAAATCAATAATAAAAAGCACACGCCATTCGCGTGGGTACAAGAGACCAAGAGAGAGCGTGCGGCTCGCGCCTTACCCCTCTCGCGGGATCGGGTCCCACACTCCGTCGACCGCGACGGTCTGGCAAACTAGCCGTTAGGGCTTGTGCAGGCTGACTTTTTCGACCCAGTTTTTTACAGTTTTACCCCCAAACAGTCGTATTTTCAAATACATTATATATACATGATTAAAACCTATCTAAACCAGCTTTTGATAATCTAAGAAAGATCAAAAACTCATTTTCCTTGAGCTAAAACGTTCTATCAAAAGCTAAACCTCTTTGATCTTGCATTTGCATATTTTATCGAGAGGAACTCCATAGGCTTTACATTTTATCTTTCCTTGGAGTGTTGGTGAGCTATCAAGGTTTGTAATTGTAGGCCCAAGGGTTCCCATAGGTTAATCATTCACCTTACCTCTTGTTTTGATGCTAGAAAACCTAATTGATTAGCATTTATGGACTGATGTGTTGCTTTGAGGTGTTGTGTTGTATACAGAAATTTCATGTCATAATCGCCATTACACAACTCTTCACAACCCATGGCTTGTGGATCAAGGAGCAAAGGAATCAAGAGCTTGCACTTACAGTGAAGACGTCCTCATTTGAAGATGTTCAAATCAAGAAGCTCATCATGAAGATTCCACAAGTTCCCTAAGCAAGTGTCAAGAAGGAGCTTAGAGATGAACATGCCATGGTGACACCTAATGTACCTCAACATTCATTGAAGATTGGAGGACAAGTCACAAGAGCCAAGACAAGGTTAAGATGTTCACCCAAGCCGAAGAATTCTAAGGAAGTACAAATGAGCTTATACATTCTAAGAAGACTCAAGGTTTACAGCTTTTATATTGTATTTGGAGTCCTCTTGATTTTATGTTTAAATGCACTTTCAAAAGGTTTTCAAATGATTTTTATACTTAACATTTTATATCTTTGAAAACCATCAACACACCCAAAAAAGTGTTTTGAAAACCTAGGACTTAAGCCCAAGACCATGGCCCAAAAATCGCTAGATTTTAAAGTTAAAAATGGAATTTTACTCAGGGCCGGTCGACCGCGGGATGGAACCTGAAAATCCAGGACATCTCGGAATTTATTGGGCTGGTCGACCGGACCAATCCGGTCGACCGCGGATTGCTTTTCTCAAAATCCAGAAAACATCCAGGTTGGGCTTCTCGGACGACCGCAACGGGTCGGTTGACCGCGGATAGGTTTTTGAGCTAACAAGTTAGCCTCCCCGGACGACCGCGGTGGCTCGGTCGACCGCTACGGTCGGGCAAACTAGCCGTTGGGGCATTTTCTGCTTGACTTTTTCAAGCCAGTTATTTACAGTTTTACCCCAAACGGTCATATTTTCATATACACTATATATACATGATTAAAACCTATCTAAATAAGCTTTTCAACATTTGAGAAAGATCAAATCCCATTTCTCTTTGAGCTTCACTTTGAAAATCAAAAGCAAAATCTCTTCGAGCTTTCATTTCTACATTCTTTCATGAGGCACTCCATAGGGCTTTACTTTGTTTATCTCTTGAAGTGAATGTGAGCGTACAATGTTGTAATCCGCCTATCTAAGAGGCATTGAGAGTTTTTTCACATTTTTCATTTGTTCTTTGTTGAGGGTCTTCTCTTCGGCCTGGTAAGAATTGTGAAGACAATGGTCTCCTCTTCGGCCCGTTAAGAAAGGTGAAGACATGGTGAGGGTCTCCGATTCGGCCCGTTAAGAAAGGTGAATCATTGTAAGAGGGTGTGTCCCCTCTAAAGGCTTCGTGCAGAAAGGGTTTGTTCCCTTTGGAGATGGAGGAGTCGGGTGTATGGCTTCAACATTTTAGTGGACATCCCAAGGAGATAAACTTGGAAGAGTGGAGTAGGTCTTGTGATAGGCCGAACCACTATAAATCTTGTGCCTTGATTGGTAATCTCTAACCCTAACTTGTTTATGTTTTTAATGGAACAAGGGTTAGTAAATGCACTTGATTAAAATGTTTAAACCCTAATTGCATTATAATATTTATTTGAACAAGGGTTAGCAAATGTGCATGATTAGAATGTCTAAACCCTAGCTTTCACTAATTTGTCTATTTGAACAAGGGTTGGATTAATTAGTGCTTAATTAATGGATTAACTTTTAATCTTCCACTTAATTAAGCCTAAAATTTCTAATTGACAAATTCACCCCCCTTCTTGGATTGTCACACCTGTATTTCATTTGGTATCAGAGCTAAGGCTCTTAAAGAGATTTTTAAATCTAAAAAATCTACAAGAGAAAATATCTATGATAATCCATATGGATTTTGAGAAAGGCCGACCCATCATAATTCCTCCATTCTTTGATGGAACGAATTATGAAGCTTGGAAAGCACAAATGCAAGCCTATCTCAAATCCATAGATAATGACATTTTAGATGTCATTAAAGAGGGAATTTCTTTTTTAAGAAAATGCACTGAAGGTGATATGATAGTATTTTCTTTGAACTCAAAGGCTATGATTTTATTGTGTTGTGGTTTAACTCCAAATATTTTTCACAATATTTCAAATTGCATCAATGCAAAAGATATTTGGTCCTCATTAGAAAACACTTTTGAGAAAAATATGTGTCTCTTTTCTAATGAAAAAATTTCTAGTCAAAAAGAGATTTCTCAAAAATATTTTGCAAAAGTAAGTTCTTTCAAACATTCAATTTCCGAGTTGGAAATTCAAATTGAAAATTTAAAATAAAAAATAAATGGATGTTTGAAAATGAACGAAAAATTAAGTCAATTGAGAATATTTTTTTATCAATAAAAATGTTGACTTATTTCGAAGATGCAAGGCCTCTGAGAAATAAATTAAAAGCCTTGAAATCACAAACATTGAACTTTAAAAAAAATATAAATATGTTTGTGAAAATGAAGAACAAATAAATGAAAAACTCTCTAATAAGAATCAAAGACGTCAAGAAGAAAAAGATAGACATACTTCTAAGTCTTATGATTCTATTTGTTCCTTATCTACCAATCATTACTATTGTACTCATTGTGGTAGATTTGGACATCACAATTCTACACTCAGAATTGTGAAATCTAACAAGTTTGTTTGGATAAGAAAAGGTACACTCCCACAAAAAAACTTAGATGGAACCAAAGGGATTTGGGTTTCGAAGAATCCCATTTAAACTAATTAGTGAATGAGTTAGTTTAGGGATTGTGCAAAATGTTCATATCATTCACATTCATGCTAGATACTTTAAATTCAATGAATACTTTTTGTATCTAGTTTTCATGAGCTTAATGATCACATCTTTTTCTTGATATAGTCTAAATATATTTCAATGATATATTTTATCTTAGACTATATATATGTGCTTTATTGAATATCCTTTTCTAAAAGCCCATCTAAGTGCAAATCACATCACTTATGAACTTAGCATCCACAAAGTAAATCCACAATAGAAAATTTAATGTGAAAACCATATATGTGCTTTCATGAAAATTGACCACCCTTTTTGCCCTCGAGTTCAAATTGATCTTTCAAGTTCATTTCTTTCATTCTTGAACTCTATTTAGGACAATTTTGGCATTTGCTCGATCTTAGTATATTTAACTTAGGTAGAATATCATTTCTAGCAAGATTGTGTTAAAAGCCTTGTCTAAGAAAATCCACTCAAATCCTTTCTTAGACATCTCTTCTGCCTTAGGTGAGTAAGTATGTTTATTACTATGCACCTAGCTGTTCTTCAACCCATTCTTATGTGCTTAATGATTATCATTAAATGCATAAGAAATCTTGATGGGTTAAATTGATGTATTCCAAAAATGCATAAAATGAATATCCTCTCATGACTAAGATAAAACTATCTAGTCATAGTAGTTTATTTTGGAATGCATGTGTCCGAGGTGTTCATCACTTGACATTCTTTAGAAGTCCTTGGATTATTCTCTATTGTTCTTCATGAACATATTTTGTAGAGAATTGAAAATGAGTCTAGATTCAATGTGTGAAACTCAATTGAGTAAAATTGAAAATGTCATAGGAATCTAGTATCATTTTTGGTTAATTACTCATTGTTGTGGTTATCATGTAACACATTCTGATGGGAACACTTTTATCCCATACATTTTTGTTTTCCATGGCCTTTTGCACTCTGTGCGTAATGCCCTATCTTATATATATAGTGGTTTGTGGATGTAGGCATAGATGTTTGGACCATGATTCTTGTGTCAAAACATAGTAGACTATCCATGAATGCTCTCATTGCATGAGCCATGAATGTCTCTTAGACATGGGATTCTACTAATCCCTCTTATAATGTCTAAGTTCTATAGATTTAAGCTTAATTGGTAATCTATATAATCTATAGTTATTTCTCCTTATATGCTATTGGGTACATGGTAAAGATGGTAAAGTTAAATTTAAAAATCACTCAATTGGTACTCTTAGTCCTCTTACCTGTAAGATGGAGAGTGTACACTCACCTTTAATTAAAACACTAATTTCTTTAGCTTTTAGCCATCATCTTAACCATGATTACCCATATGTGTGCCGTGTGTGTTATACATACATATATATATATATATATTATATGCACATATTTAGGGGGAGCATGGTATGCTAGGTTGATACCTTCAACCTTAGCAAATCATGCATTAGTGGTCTAAGGGTGGTTTAAAAATCATTCACTTTAAAGCCCTTGGTGTCTCTGTGGTTGGACAACCCTTTGGATTCATACACTGTATGAGTCATCTCAAAGGGAGAGCTATACATGCTCAATGTTTGTCCATCCATCTTATCATATGATGTTTGATGTGCATCAAATATGATAAGTATACTCATGTGGAGCCACATTGCTCCATATGTGTTGTTGTTGGGTCTTGTCCTATTCTGAAAATTTGATATCATCTCTCATCTTTTGACAAGATCCCTTTTCCTGTGCCTCAGTGCCATATCTTCTCAGGCCTTATACTTATCTTTGATAGACTTATATGTTTTTATCTCTGCCAATGATAAGTATCTTGTTCCAGAGTTTGAAAAATCTCTATAACCCTTCTTCATTGGACAAAGCTTGAGATGATCATCTCATTGTCTATGAAGTAATCTCTTATCATGTATTTTTGAATGAAAATATATTATCATGATAAGGTCCAATGGCTGTGCTTTTTACATTCATATCTAAGCCATTGTATATTGTCAGGCCTTACATTATAAGAATTATCAAAGGCCAATGACAATTTCCTGGAAGAGGGATGATTTAAAAATATTTTTGAGTTTGTCATGTTCCATCATTTCTTCCAAGATTCTAGATTCAGAGGACTCCACTCAAATCATATGTCCTTCACAGCTTGTCTATGGTACTTGTCTCATTCTATCATGCTAGATGTAATAAGATGGTAGATGTACTCAATTTTCCTCTGTCCATCTCTACATTCTTCCACAGTGAAGTATGAACAGAGACTAAGGAAATTTAAGATTCATGTCTAAAGGCTGGCGTGTGCTCTTCATGCTCATCCTCTCAAGGATGACCCTTTGATGAAGGAGAAGATTTAAAACAAGTATCCAATCTCTCAATCAGGAAAGATTTGTCAAAAGATGGTCCCTTACATGGAAGAAAGGATCAAGCATTGATCTAAGCTCTTCTAAACATTCATCAGTAGAAGAGTTCCGGATAGAAGAAAAGAAGTTCAGTTTCACTTCTTTCGAGAGATTTCCAAATACCACTTTTATCATTTCTTGAAGTGATAAAATAAATGTGGTATTAATCTTCCATTTTGATTATGTATATTGAGCTTTATGGTTTTTATCTATGAATACATGATCTTTTGGTTGCCATGGATATGTACCTCATTGATTTTATTCTTGTATCCATGTGTTTATTAGACTATATTCTCTTCATTGCCATATCTCATGTCTAATAATCATCCATTCCAATTCATATATGACTATCAATTGAATGGAGCAACTCAAAATGGTTAAAGGTGATTAAACTTGAATCAAGGGCTTATGTGCTAGAACTCTAACATTTATATTAAACACACATAATTAGGGGGAGCTTTCACTTTGATATGTGTAAATCTTTATAAGCATGAAACAAGTAATCTCAAAAAGTTATATTATAGCTCAGAGCATATTAATGCTCTCGAAGACAGTTGTCTGCTTATTGTTAAGAGATCCCCTACATAATGCAACTTGTGAACTTGCACAGTTATGTCATAAATCTGAGCATATCGTTGCTCGGGTAGACACTTATCTGCTTCAAGAGTTACAAATGAAGCCCAAGTATTCAAATCATTCACCTGCTTAACCATTTTGTCTGTCATGCCCTATAACATAGGTTTCACCTAGGGCCTCTGACAAATACATAGGGGGAGAGCCAAATGGTTTCATATTCATGTTTATATAGATCATTGTGATATGCTCACAAGATCTATTGCCCCCATACTTGTGCTTAACTTGCCTATCTTTAGATCATTAAAAAAAAGTATTTTTGCTTATCATGTATTTTACCTTATTTTATATTTTGATAAGCATTATATGAGCTTCATTGACATATCATATTCTATTTTAATAGCTTTACATAAGCTATTATTATTTTGACACCCCACTTGTACTTTCACTTGCATATCCTTCATTTTTACTGTTGCCAAAAGGGAGATAGTTTTTGGGAATTGATTAGGTAGTTCAATTGTATATGCACCACATGCTTTACATTACCATTTTGTACTTGTGCATATAGTGAGGGGGAGCAATGCTTCATGGTTTATAGTATTTAATGCTTATTCACTACCTCCTTAATCAATTTGTTTGCCATCATAAAAAGGGGGAGAATGTAAGCCCAAGGGTTCCCATGGGTTAATCATTCACCTTACCTCTTGTTTTGATGCTAGCAAACCAAATTGATTAGCATTTATGGACTGGTGTGTTGCTTTGAGGTGTTGTGTTGTATACAGGAATTTCATGTCATAATCGCCATTACACAACTCTTCACAACACATGGCTTGTGGATCAAGGAGCAAAGGAACCAAGAGCTTGCACCTACCGTGAAGACAACCTCATTTGAAGATGTTCAAATCAAGAAGCTCATCATGAAGATTCCACAAGTTCCCTAAGCAAGTGTCAAGAAGGAGCTTGGAGTTGAACATGCCATGGTGACACCTCATGTACCTCAACATTCATTGAAGATTGGAGGACAAGTCACAAGAGTCAAGACAAGGTTAAGATGTTCACCCAAGCCGAAGAAGTCCAAGGAAGTGCAAAGAATCTTATACATTCCAAGAAAACTCAAGGTTTACATTTTTTAGATTGTATTTGTAGTCCTCTTGATTTTATGTTTAAATGCACTTTCAAAAGGTTTTCAAACGGTTTTTATACTTAACATTTTACATCTTTGAAAACCATTAACACACCAAAAAACGTGTTTTGAAAACCTAGGACTTGAGCCCAAGATCATGGCCCAAAAGCCCATAGATTTTAAAGTTAAAAATGGAATTTTACTCAGGGCCAGTCGACTGGGCTATTCCGGGCGATCGCTGGATGGAACCTGGAAATCTAGGACAACTCGGAATTTATTGGGCAGGTTGACCGGGCCAATCCGGTCGATTGCGGATTGATTTTCTTGAAATCCAGAAAACATCCAGGTTGGGCTTGGCGGACGACCGCAATGGGTCGGTCGACCGTGAATAGGTTTTGAGCTGAATTTTTGAGCTAACAGGTTAGCCTCGCCGGATGACCATGATGGGGCCGGTCAACCGCGACGGTAAGAAATTTGAAAATATAAAAGGGCCCCAATAGGAGCGGGCGACCACGGTGGCTCGGTCAACCGCGACGGTCGGGCAAACTAGCCGTTGGGGCATTTTCTGCTTGACTCTTTCAAGCTAGTTATTTACAGTTTTACCCCAAACGGTCATATTTTCAAATACAATATATATACATGATTAAAATCTATCTAAATAAGCTTTTGAACATTTGGGAAAGATCAAATCCCATTTCTCTTTGACCTTCACTTTGAAAATAAAAAGCAAAACCTCATTGAGCTTTCATTTCTACATTCTTTTTTTATCTTTTGGAGTGAATGTGAGCTTACAATGTTGTAATCCGCCTATCTAAGAGGCATTGAGAGTTTTTCACATTTTTCATTTGTTCTTCGTTGAGGGTCTTCTCTTCAGCCCGGTAAGAATGGTGAAGACGAGGGTCTCCTCTTCGGCCAGTTAAGAAAGGTGAAGACATGGCGAGGGTCTCCGATTCGGCCCGTTAAGAAATGTGAATGACTGTAAGAGGGTGTGTCCCCTCTCAAGGCTTCATGCAGAAATGGTTTGTTCCCTTTGGAGATGGAGGAGTTGGGTGTACGGCTTCAACATTTTAGTGGATATCCGAAGGAGATAAACTTGGAAGAGTGGAGTAGGTCTTGTGCCTTGTGGATATTTGCTCTTCTCTCTCTCTCTTGCATGTGTGGTGATTGGTAATCTCTAACCCTAACTTGTTTATGTTTTTAATGGAACAAGGGTTAGTAAATGCACTTGATTAAAATATTTAAACCCCAATTGCATTATAATATTATTTGAACAAGGGTTAGCAAATGTGCATGATTAGAATGTCTAAACCCTAGCTTTCACTAATATGTCTATTTGAACAAGGGTTAGATTAATTAGTGCTTAATTAATGGATTAACTTTTAATCTTCCACTTAATTAAGCCTGAAATTTGTAATTGACCAATTCACCCCCCCCGCTTGGATTGTCACACATGTATTTCAGTAATCTGCCTATCTAAGAGGCAAGAGAGTTTTTCTTTTATTTTCTTCATTTGTATTTAAGGGTCTTCTCTTCGGCTCGATAACAAAGGTGACGAGATTGTGAGGGTCTACTCTTCGGCCGTTTAAGAAAGGTGAAGACGTTGTACGAGGGTGTGTCCCCTTGCCAAGGCTTTGTGCAGAAAGGGTTTGTTCCCTTTGAAGATCCGAGGAGTTGGGTGTACGGCTTCGAGATTCGTCCTTTGAAGAATTTCATTGTTTTAGTGGAGCGCCTCAAGGAGGTAAACTTGGAAGAGTGGAGTAGGTCTTGTGATAGACCGAAAGACTATAAATCTTGTGCCTTGTGGATGCTTTTTCTCCTCCCTCTCTTTGCACTTTGTGGTGGTTGGTAAACTCTACCCTTTCTTGTATTTATGTTTTATTAAAACAAGGGTTAGGGCAAATAAGCTTAAAGTAATATATAAACCCTAAATTTTATTATCTTGAATATTTGAACAAGGGTTAGATTAACTAGTGCTTAATTAGTAAATTAATTTTAATAATCCATTTAATTAAGCCCAAAATTTTGATTGACCAATTCACCCCCCTCTTGGGTTGTCACACCCGTATTTCATTTGAGTATCAGAGCTAAGGCTCTTAAAGAGATTTTTAAAATCTACTATAGAAAGATTCGTGACGATCCAAATGGATTTTGAGCGAGGCCGATCCTCCCCAATTCCTCCATTTCTTGATGGAACGTATTATGGAGCTTGGAAAGTGCAAATGCTTGCCTATCCCAAATCCGTAGATTATGACATCCTATATGTCATTGAAAGGGGATTATCTATTTCAAGAAAAAGTACTAAAAATGATTTAAACTTATTTTCCTTGAATTCAAAGGCAATGATTACTTTGTGTTGTGGTATAAATCCAAACATTTTGTGAAAATTTCAACATGCATTAATGCATAAGATATTTGGACCACATTAGAAAATATTTTTGAGAAAGATATTTGTCTCTTTTCAAATGATAAAATTCTTGGACAAAAAGAGACTTTACAAAAATCTTTTGCAAATGAAAATTCTTTCAAACATTCAATCTCCGATTTGAAGAGTCAAATAGATAATTTAAAATCGGAAGTAAATGAAAGTTTGAAAAGAAATGAAAAATTAAGTCATTTAAGTAAAATTTTGATAAATAAAAATGATGACTTAATTAAAAGATGCAATGCCTTTGCAATAGAAAATAAAAGCCTTGAAAACACAAACAAGGATTTAAATGAAAAATATAAACTTGTTTGTGAAAATGAAGAAAAATTAAAAACTAATTCATCTCATAAGATAAATTGCCTTGAAGATCAATTAAATGAGATAGAATTAGTAAATGAAGAACTTTCTATAAAGAACCAAAGAATACAAGAAGAAAAGGACAAACATGTTTGTCATCATATGTATTCTCATGGTTCTAGTTGTTCCTCATCTACCAATGTTTGTTCTTGTTCATATTGTGGTAGATTAGGACATCACAAATCTAGGTGTAAGCTTAGATTTGTGAAGTCAAACAAGTTTGTTTGGGTAAGAAAAGATACACTCCTGCAAACAAACTTGATCGGAACCAAAGTATTTTGGGTTCCAAAATCCCCCACTCAAACCATTTATTGAACATATTGATTTATGGGGTTATGCTTTAATTGCTATATCATTTGAATTCTCTCTAGATACTTTATTTCAAATGATGCATCATTGTATCTAGAATACATGTGCTTTAATGTTATATCATTTCATTTTTTAGCTTAGATACATACCATTATTCATATTTTTAATAGAATGTATCTTTGCAAATTGTGTTTTAATGATCACATCATATCCATGCTATAGTCTATAAGCCAAAACAATTCTCTACTAGTTGTAGACTATATCTCTGTACTTTATTGAATATCATTCCAGAATTTTTAGTCTAAGTGCACACACTTTGTCTCATATCCTGTTGCACTTAGTATTCATCCACAATAGAAAATCTCAAAGTGAAAACCATATGTGTGCTTCCATGAAAATCAACCACTCCTTGCCCATGAGATCAAATTGATCTATCAAGTTTATTTTCCCCATATTTGAACTCTATCTAGGACAAATTTGGCACTTGCTAGATGTTAGGACATTCAACTTGTTTAGGATGTCATCTCTAGCAAAATTAATGAGTTAAAAGCCATGTCTAAGGAAATCCACTCAAATCCGTGCTTAAACATCTTTTGTACCCTAGGTGAGTAATCATATTTATTACTTTGCACCTAGTTGTCCTTCAAACCCATTCTTATGTGCTTAATGATTATCATTAAATGCGTAAGAAATCTTGATGGCTTAAAGTTGATGTGTTCCAAAAAGGAGTCTAAAATGAATATCCTCATGACTAAGATGAAACCATCTAGTTATAGTAGTTCATTTTGGAATATACGTGTCTAAGATGTTGATCATTTGATATACTCTAAAGAGTCCTTGGATCTTTCCCTAAGTTAATATAAGAATATATTATATAGGGAAGTTGAAAATGAGTCTAGATTCAATATATGAAACTCATTTGAGTGAAGTTGAAAATGTTATAGGAATCTAGTACAATGTTGGGCATTTACCCATGTTGGTGGTTGGTATACAATGCATTGTGATGGGAACGCTTGTCTCCCATACATTTTGGTTTTTCATGGGATTATGCACTTGGTGCTTAATACCCTATCTTTGTATGGTGGCTTGGTAGGTATAGATGTTTGGACCATGAACTCTTTTGTGTCATGATCATTGTGTCCAAATATGGTAGACGATCCATGAATGTTTTAAAATGTCATATCTTGCTCATGATTACCCATAGTGGTGTAATCTCACTTACATGAGCCATGGATGTCTCTCTCAGACATAATCTTTTATAGTCTACTTGTCATTTGTCTGAGTCCTATAGATTTGTGCTAAGTAGACATATGTATATAATCTATAGTTAATTCCTCGTGTGTGGTATTAGCTACATGGTAAAGATGGTAGACTTAAATTTAAAAATCACTCAATTGGTACTCTTAGTCCTCTTACCTAGTAAGATGGAGAGTGTACACTTACTTTAATTAAAAATCTAATCTCTTTGGGTTCTAGCCAACATCTTCACCATGACAAGCCATATATGCACATAATTAGGGGGTGCATGGTCTGCTAGACTTTCATTTCTTTTGGTATTACTTGATTACTCCTAGCAATCATGCATTTGTAGCCCAAGGGTTGATTGTAAATCATTTATCTTTAAATCCCTTGGTGTCTCTGTGGTTGGACAACCCTTTGGATTCATACACTGTATGAGTCTTTTACAAAAGGAGATCCATACATGCTCAATGTATGTCCATCCATCTTATCATATGACTTTTGATGTGTATCACATATCATAAGTACACTCATGTGGAGCCACATTGTTCCATATGTGTTGTAGTTGGGTCTTGTCCTATATTCTAAATTTGAGATCATCTCTCTTTTTTTGACAAGTTCCCCTTGGACTAAGCTTTAGTGACATTCTTTTAGGCCGTATACTTATCTTGGATAGGCTCACATGCTTCTATCTCTGCCAATAATAAGTATCTTGTTCTAGAGTTTGAAAATCTCTAGAACTCCTCTTCATAGGATGGTGCTTGAGATGATCATCCCATTGCCTATGAAATAATCTCTTATCATGTATTTTTGAATGAAAATATTTCAACATGATAAGATCTTATGGCTATGCATTCACATTCATATCAAGAGCCATTCTGTATTGTCATGCCTTACCTTATAAGTTCTATTAAAGGCCAATGACAAATTCTTAGAGAGAGTCTATTCTGTGAGCTGATAAAGTATTAAAAATATTTTTGAGCTTATCATGTCCCATTATCTCTTCCAAGATTTTTACTTTAAAAGACTCAAGTTGATTCATTTTAGATAATCAGTCATTCATAGCTTGTCTAAGGTACTTTTCTCCTTCCATTATGCCAAATGTAATAAGATGGTAAATGTACTCAATTTTTCATTGTCCAACTCTACATTCTTCCACAGTGAAGGATGAACAAAGACTAAGGAAATTGAAGATTCAAAACTAAAGACTGGCATGTGTACTTCATGTTCATCCTCTCAAGGATGACCTTTTGATGAAAGAGAAGAGTTAAAACAAGTACCCAATCTCTCAATTCGGGAAGAATTTTTAGAGATGCTGCCTTTACATGGAAGAAAGGGTCAAGCATTGATCTAAGCTCTTCTATACAAAGTTCAATTTTACTTTCTTCGAGAGATTTCCAAATACCACTTTTATCATTCAAGATGTATTAAATTGAAATGTGGTATCAATCTTCCATCATTTGATCATGTATATGGAGCATTATAGTTTTATCTACATATACATGATCTTTGGTTGCCATGGATATGTACCTTATTGGTTTGATTCTTTTATCCATGTGTTTATTAGACTATACTCTTTTCATTGCCATATCTCACGTCTTATAATCATCCATTCCAATTCAAACTGTAATTATCATTTGAATGGAGAAAAAATTTTGAATGGTTAAGGTGATTTCGAATCAATGGCCTATGTGCTTGGAATTCACATTTAGATTGGATGCATTAGGGGTGCAAGTTTGGCCCTGTCAGCCCTGACCCGCCCTAAGCCCGAACAGGGTCAGGGCTGGATTTTCCAAACCTGAGGGCGGGTCAGGGTTCATTTTTTTAGACCCTGACTCAGGTCGGGTCGGGTTCTGAGTAATGCCTCGGGTACCCTGACCCGACCCGATCCTAAGTTTTCTATTATAGAATTGAACCATCTGTGCATGTTTCTTTCGCTAATGTTTTCTATTATCTTGGATTGATGCTTCTTTAGATTATTATTATTAATTGTCTCTATTGCCCGTCATGTTGTTGAATTCATATTGTCTTATTTTGTTCCCTTTCTCTGTTTATTGATCATTTTGTTCTATATGATAAGTGGTTCCTTTAGTTTTGGCACTCTTAACAGGTGTTTGCACTAGGGTCAATTAGGGCCGGGCGGGCCCAATCAGGGCCCATTAGGGCGGGCAATGGGTTGAGGTTTTTCGGCCCTAACTCAGGGCGGGTCAGGCCGAGATAATGGGATCCAAGGTTGAGTTAGGGTTTTGAAAAACCCAACTCAACCCGACCCTGTTGCAGCCTTAGGATGCACATAGTGTAGACACCCCCATTTTGCTACACTTTAAAAAGTAAAAGATTCGATAGTTTGTCAAGTCTCGAGTCCATATTTCGCAATAGATTAGGCATCCATGCATTCTAGGATAGATTTCATCTCATTTTAGGTGTTTGGAAGTTGATTCGCAATCCTAAAGGTTTCTAGGGTGTTTCAATGGTATCTGGAAGATGAAAGTTCAAGTTTCCAAGCAAGTGAAAAAGTGAAAAACCTGTTATTTTTAGAATTTTCAAGGTTACCCTCATTTTTGCCCATTTTTGCACTATAGGGGTATTTTGGTCATTTCCAATATGTTTCATTTGACTTCTAGGGTGTGTCTAAGGAATCTTAGATCATTTTATGAATTTTGGAAAGCCTGCTAAATTTAGAGTTTCTCAGGGGTTTCGCTTGACTTGAAAATTTTGTGTCAAGGACATTTTGGTAATTTTCAGGGGGTACCAAATGATCCTGTTTGATATTGGCCACCAAAATGACTCAATTTTAAAAGTTTCTATTTTTGAAGTTTGACCACAAAGTCTTTTCATTTTTAACTTTTCCCTTTAAGGGGTGAACTAATTTGAGGGTATTTTGGTCGCATTTGGATGTGTAATGGTCGAATAGGGGTATTTTGGTCCGAAAATTTATTTTTTCTAAAGGAGTTGGGTTCATCAATAAAAATTTTAAATTTAAAGGATTTTATTGAATTTTTATTAAAAAAGAACCCAAAATACATGTCATAAGGCCATTTGGGCTAAAGCCCACAAGGTGTGGGTCCATGTGGGTCGGCCACATAGTGGGCGCCCCACATGAGGAGGCCACATGCAAAAACCTCAACATGGGATGAGGTGGTTGGTGACATCATATTTTTTTTGAAAATATAATAAAGAACGAAAGAGTTATAATTAGAAAGGGCTTGTATGATCAGGTTACTAAAATGGCTATAACGTTTTACCTTCTCATCCAAAAAAATTGTCATTATACTTGTTTCCAACATATCAAAAGGATCTACAACTTTCTAGCTTAAGACTTTTCCTGAACCAGCCTCTAAATAGGTAAAAAATAAGCTCAAACATCGGGCAGCCCTTTTTGGACGAAAATCATTCATAAAGCTAGTTTCTTATGTGAGAAGGCTTCTAGATTGATCTTGAAGGATCTTCATTGTGTAATTTAGCATTACTTGGCTTGCAAGAAATCAATATTAGAAGTAAATCCAATTTAGAAAGCAAGGGAAAAGCAAGTCATAGGTGAGAATTTGAAACTAACTAAAGGTAGGAGTCCTCACATTGGAAACTTCCAAATCCAATCTAACCCTAACTTTTTCTATAAAAACAAAGCAAGCACAACCTTTGGCTTTTCTCTAGAAAATTCATCAATTTCTCTCTTCCTCCTTGGAATTCATTCATCTCTTTTATTGCTTTGGTGTTCATCTCTTCCACTTGGTTCTTCACAAACTGCTTTCACATATTCAATACATTCAATATATTGGAGGCTAGTTTATGATTCTTTGGGGTTTCTTTTGCGATTAAAAAGGTAAGTCAAAGCGTATATCCATGGATTACTTACCCTAGAGACAATGAGAGCTAGCAAGGTTGGTCTTCTAAAACCCTCTTTCATGTAGTTTAAACTAGAAGCATGTTAGGATTGAATTTGTGATTTTCTTTGAAAAGCTATGAATATGAAATTATTTGCATGTGAAATTTTGAAGAGATGAGATCAGGTTTAGTTTATTTCTTAATCTAAAATTTTTCTTGGAAAATCTATTTTTTAATATTAAAATTCAATTTTTGAAATTAAGAGGGTTTAAATCCACTTTACAAAGCAACTTTAATAAATCTTTGAAATTTCTTGAATTTTTCAATCTCTGAGTCTTTTGTGTATTAAAAAGCATAGAAATCTGGAATTTTCAAAAACTTTGACTTCGTATTGATCATGATTTGACCTTTTGAACTTTACCGTTAAAGGGGTAAAATTCTAAAGATCGAATTTAAAAAGATGTCAAAACATATCAAAAATCAATGAAAATTTAAACATAATAGAAGTTTAAGGTTTTGAAATAGTACGAATTTTGTGAAGAAATTTATATTTTATTTAAGGGGTTTAAAAATTTATTTAATCCTTTGGGTATTTTTGGAAAAAACTAATTTTCAAAAATGTATAGAGTTTCCAGAGATGAAATTTGGATGAGAAGTAACTAATACTTGATATAATCTACTGTGAAGTTTTCAAGATTTTTGGTTGATGTTAGATACGTGTTTATGATTTTTTATGCCAAATCAAGTATGCCATATTAAATCGTAACAAAATAGAAAATTGCCATGAACAATTCTGGAAATATTTTATTAAGATTTATTACTCGAATTACATATTTTCACAAAGTTTGGATTGATTTGGATTAGATTTACTATGTGTTTTTTTGTAAATTCATAATCTGGATAGATAATTTTAAAATCGGAAATTAATAGTAAATCATCATTAAAATTCATGAAACTTTTACAATAATTTTCTTTGGGCCAGAGAACGCTACTGTAAAATTTTCATTTTATTTTGATTAGATTTTCTATGAGTTTATGTCTAAATTTATAATCTGGAGAGAAATCTTCAACATGGGACAATTAATAGTAAATTACATTTAGAATTCATTGAAATTGTACAGTAACCTTCTCTGGTCAAGATCAAATTACTGTAAAAATTTGAACTTATTTAGATTAGATTTGCTATGAGTTGCTGTGTAAATCTATAATCTGGATAAAACTCTTCAACATTGGAAAACTGATAGCAAAACATATTTATAATCCATGCAAATTTTACAGTAATCTTCTCTATTCAAAAGAAAGCTACTGTAAAAATTTTAGCTTAATCCGAATAGATTTACTATAAGTTGATGTGTAAATCTCTAATCTGAACTGAATTTCTTTAAAATACTTAAGAAAATCAAAATAAATTCAAATTATTATCAAAAATTTCAAAGACAACTAATGCTCTATCATGTATTCAATCTTTAAACTATTGAAATAGAAAGTTTAGGAGCTATTGATTTCTTTTGCTAATTTGCAATGCTATGATAGTTTAATCGCCAAGATTGCGTTCATAATCGTATCTTAATTGCGATCAATCCTTAATAATTTGAGCATTTAAATTATAGCATGTTGTTGTCTCCGAGGTCTACTGTCCACGAAAATCCTGAGAAATATGCCAGGCAATAACATACTCTAACTAACGTGTTAAATTATGCAAAGGTGGAAAGCACGATTCCCTTCTATGAATGCAACTCAAGGTTGAAACTTGCCAATAATAGAGCCATTGGTATTCCTTAGATGTTAGGAATAAAAAAATTTTGAAAAATTGAAAATCATTAACTTAATAAATTAAGATAATTTGATCTATGCTTTTGGAACCGTTGGATAATGGTATCTCTTCGTAAGGACATTTAGAACCAATTAGGAACACTTACGTCATGTTCTAGGGTTTTAGGATGTCCTAAAGTTAGGGAGTTCAGCCTCATCACGACCGATTGCTATTATTAGCAATTGAGTCATAGATCTAGTTACACTAGTTACCCCTTTTCCTTATAGGACAAGCCTAGTTACCTAGGATGTAGGTCACCTGCATTAGTCTAAGGGATGTCTTGCACTTAGAGAGGACCATATAGCATCTTAGATGGAGTCCTAGGATAATAAAATCTACTCAACTTGAATTAAATAATCTCTCTTAAACTGTTGAAACAGTCCTTCCAGTCTAGATTGGTGTCCTAGATGTCTTAGGCATGTAGCTTAGTTCAGGCATCGAACTATGATCGACTCTGATTCCAGTGAGACTTGGATACGTAGGTAGCTTTGGATGCTTTGAATGGCATACCGAGCACGAGTCGGCCCACCACAAATGGTGGGGTTTTGTATATTACTTTTTCTAAATTCTTAACTAAATTAATTAAAATATATAGGATTTTCCTCAAATTAGAATTTTAGGATAACATTCACTTAGATTTAATCCAAACAAATTAAGAAAATCAAGATACACATTAGGGAATACATTGAAATTAGATTTTAGGATACATGTCACATAGTTCGCACATTAATAAAGAGTTAAATGAGCCATTTAAAAGAAATTCAAGAAAGTTAACTTTTGGACTTGAAGACCGGATTATCGGCCAAGAATGGTGCTTGTGATGGTAACTCCTCATACCTTTCATTCTCGTAATGAGGTAACGAATCTAGATTTCTGGTCATTTACCGGTCCTAGATCTCTCATCTAGGTGGCGACTCTGTCATTCTCTTTTGCGTGAAATTCAGATTGCTTTAGTGATCCCAAGTTCACGGAAAGGACGAATTAAATCAATAATAAAAAGCACACGCCAATCGCGTGGGTACGAGAGACCAAGAGAGAAGGAGGCGGCTCGCGCGTCACTCCCCTCTCGTGGGATCGGGTCCCACACATAGTTAGGGGGAGCTTACAGTTTTATTTGTGTAAATCTCTATGGACAAGAAACAAGTGATCTCTAAAAGTTATGTTAATAGTTCAGAGCATATCTATGCTCTAGAAGAGACTTGTTTGCTCACTGTCTAGAGAACCCTGTCTTGAAGCAACTTGTAAACCTAAATGGTTGTGTCATAGATCTGAGCCTATCATTGCTTAGGTAGATATTTACATGCTTAAAAAGTTGCTCATGGAGTCCAAGTGTTCAAATCATTCACCTTTTCCATCATAGTGTCCTGTCATGCCCTATCACATAGGTTTCACCTAGGACCAATGACAAATACATAGGGGGAGAGCTAAATAGTTATATACTCATGTTTATATAGATCATTGTGATGTGCTCAGATGGTTTATTCCCCCATAGTTGTGCTAAACTTGAAAATCTTTTACAAAAAAAAAATTGGCTTATCATGCACTTTACGTTGTTTTCTATTTGATAAGTATCATATGAGCTTGAATGTCATATCATATACCATATAGATAGCTTATGTAAGCTATCATTCATCTTGACACCCCACTTGCACTTTCACTTGTATATCCCTACCTTTTTGCTGTTGCCAAAAGGGGGAGAATTTTCGGAATTGATTAGGTAGTCCAATTGTATATGCACCATATGCTTTACATTCATCTATTACACTTGTGCATATAGTGAGGGGGAGCATTACTCCATTGTTTATATCATATTCATGCTTAATGTCTTATTATCTTGATATCTCCTACCTTCGTAATCAATTTGTTTGCCATCTAAAAAAGGGGGGAATATAAGCCAAAGGGTTCATTTGGGTTAATCATTCGCCTTACCTTCTTGTTTTGATGTTAGCAAACCAAATTGATTAGCATTTATGGACTAATGTGTTGCCTTGAGATGTTGTGTTGTATACAAGATTTTTATGTCATAATCGCCATTACACAACTCTTCTCAACACATAGTTTATGGATCAAGAAAGGCACCTACATTGGTGACATGCTCATTTGAAGAAGTTCAAGTCAAGAAGCTCAACATGAAGATTCCACAAGTTGCCAATCAAGTGTCAAGAAGAAGTTTGGAGATGAACATGCCATGATGACACCTCATGTACCTTTCAACTTGCAATTGAAGATTGAAGGAGAAGTCACAAGAGCCAAATCAGTTGGAGAAGTTCACTCTCAAGCCAAAGAAGTCCAAGAAAGTGCAAAGGAGCAAAGACATTCCAAGAAGCCTCATGCTATACACTTTTAGAATGTATTTGGAGTCCTCTTGATTTTATGTTAAATGCACTTTCAATAGGTTTTCAAATGGTTTTCATACTTAACTTTTTATATCTTTGAAAACCATACACACACCCAAAAATGTGTTTGAAATCCTAGGACTAAAACCCAAAGACCATGGTGTAAAAGCCCTTAAACTTTAAAGTAAAAATGGAATTTTATACAGGGTCGGTCGACCGGGGTGTACCGGGCGACCGCAGCAAGGGAGTTGGAAATCCAGCACTTGCGAAGAAAATAGCGGGCCGGTCGACCAGGCTGAGTTGGGCGAACACGGAAGTGTTCCTGGAAAGTCAGGAACAATCTGTCATGGGTTTGGGCGGGCGACCGCTGTGGGTCGGTCAACCGAGATAGGTTTTTGAGCCGAATTTTTGAGCTAACTGGTTGACCTCGCCGGACGATCGCCATGGGGTCGGTCAACCACGATGGTAAGGAATTTGAAAATAAAAAAGGGCGCCCAATAAGGGCGAGCTACCGCGGTGGCTCGGTCGACCGCGACGGTCGGGCAAACTAGCCGTTGGGGTCATGCGCATGTTGACTTTTTCAACCTAGTTTTTTTACAGTTTTACCCCCAAACGGTCATATTTTCAAATACACTATATATACATGATTAAAACCTATCTAAACAAGCTTTTGAACATTTAAGAAATATCAAAATCCATTTTCCTTGAGCTAAAACCTTCTATCAAAAGCTAAACCTCTTTGATCTTGTATTTGCACATTTTATCAAGAGGAACTCTATCGGTTTGGGATTAGCGCTCCTCCTTTTGTTCAAGCAATTGCTGTGAATCAAGTGGAGTTTCGTCGATCTCTTCCTCATTTGAGGAGGGAGTCTTATTTTTATTGTCATTAAGATCAGAAGCATGCTCGTGAGACAAACACATATGGGTTATTAGAACTGAAATTTTCATTTAAAGAAAAATTATTGCATCAAATGACCTATCCCGAACATGCTCAGGATTCACAACTTTTAAAACGAAAAGAAAAGCAAAAGATAACTTGCCTAGACTAGGTATTGACCTCGAACTGTAGAACTGTAAGACTTAACTCAATAACTAGACTGACTATAATGACTTGACTCAATAAAAAAGTGAAGGACTAAAACTGCAACTGCTGCAACTGTCTGGCTTTGGACGCCCGAGGAAAGCTGGTTCATGTCTGGTAGTCTTAATTTCTGGCTCTTCTTAACTGCAGCTAGACATGTGCTTCTTTGAACCCTGAGTTGTCTAAGCATTGAGATTTCCTGGTGGCAATACTGCATGAGTCGGCACAGGATTATTGACCGGACTAAGTCTTTGCTGAAAAGCAAGGCCCTTAATGTCGAGCAACCTTTGGATCCCGAATCTTAGGGCAACGCAATTGTCAGTGAGATAGCCGGGATTTTAATGGTATTCATAGTGTTGGTATGCTCTCCAATTCGCCAATAAAGGATTAGGAGAAGCCTTAATGCCGGGTAGGGTAATATGACCTGAGGCTAGACACTGCCTGAGTATCTCAGATGGTGGAAGAGAGAGAGGAGTAAATTTTGTCTTATCCTGTGGCCGAGGTGCACCCCTTGATTGATTGTATTTGAATACCATAGGGTTTTGTAGCTCCCTGATATTTTTGAAGTAAAATTGCCTCGGTTATAAGCCCCATGTGCGGTGGCCTTTTTGATTTTTTGACCTGTGAAGATCAGGCTTGCAGCATTTACAACACATTGATTATTCTGATTTTGATAATATTTCCATTGGTTCTTCTGGTGGCAAGAAATCGAGGAATCCATCTGGCAACACTACGCTCAATTTTCCTTCGTCATCTGAATCACTGTCACTGCTGTTGCTACTACTGAGTTCAATTATCGGATCTGGCTTGGAAAACCCAAATCTCTAATTTTCCACTTCTGACGTTTCTTGTTTCATACTCAACCACTCCAAATCATCAGATCATGGGATTGAGAGGTTGATGAATTCCCTTCTTGGTTTTTTTAATGATTCTCTCCAATCACGTTCATAAGTTAGAGGCCTAAGAGGCTCTTTTGAACTTTGACCAGCAGAGCTCCGTATAACAAAACCTTGTGCTCTATCATCCTGGTGGTCGGAGTCCTGAGATTGGGAATCATTTGTCTGCATTTGCTGCTTCATTTGATGAACTTCTTGTGTTAGCGTGGACATTTGTCTAGAGAGATTCATAATCATTTCTCCCATTCTCATAGCCATAGGATTTTGTGATGGCTCCAATGTATCCAGGAAGCTAAGACCTTTATTTTTAGAAGTAACAACGGTTGAACCAAATTTCTCATTCAGTTTAGCCTTGATGTATTGATTCTTTTAGGAACAATTCAAGGTCCAAGATGATGCCATTTGTCCTTGGAATATTTGTAGATTTTGGAAGCAAATTTCAAGGTAAGGGAAATGTCCAATTTGGTTGCCTTTGTAGAGAATGGTAACGATTTGGATGGTTACGATTAACTGCAATCTCCATGTGATCGAAAGAACGGGCGAGATCGGGTCTCCAAATATCCTGAAATCTTTGCAATGATATGGAATAAGATTGGGTGGTTGAGATCAATTTCGATCGAAAGAATGGACGAGATGATGCCTCCAAATCTCCTAGAATCTTGTAAAAGATTTTTCAAATATTTTGAATGTAAAAATCGAAAAACGCGGTTTTAAGGAGATTTTGAAGTCCGATTTCGATAATTCTTTCGCCATTAAAATCATTGATTTTTCCTCTTTCATTTAAGCCCAATGTTGCCATAGAAATATTATTTTCAGAATTTTTGACCAATGCGAGCCGTCGGTTTTTAACAGCGAATCGTTTTTCCAACCGTTGATCAAATTGACGATTCGATTGATCCAACCAACTTAATCAATTTTTGATGAATGATCCTAACCTTTGAAATATGAATTTTGACAACAATTAAAGTACTGAAAGCACTGTTGTTGATAATTTGGTTAAATTATTTCGACGGCTCTCGTTCACCCACATTGATCCGTGATTTTTCACTGGGATTTTGCTCAATTAAGTGACACAATGTTTAATCTGAATTTGAGATTAACCTTGATCTAACGATTTACGGAAATCGGGTCTCGGAATGGAATCAGGTCCCGGGCTGTGAAGTGACCCTAGCTTATTTTGTCCCGATTGATGATCCGTAAAGTCAGATCGAGATATTAATGACCTAAAACATATAAATCCATGATAGAGGGGCTCTCACATGGATTTAACACACTAAATTCACCAATCAGGGTATTTTTCAATTTTTCGGATCTAATCATCTCACCAGGTACATATCTTTATCATTTCGGTTTTCAGAAAATTTGAGGATGCATACTTTACCAATGAAATTCCACGGATCAATATATTAGGTTATTGTTGGTTAAAGTGTAGCAAAATGAGGGTGTCTACAGAAATGGAAGTTGAATAGCTTAGCTTCTTCTTGAAAGCTTGATGCCCTTTGAAGTCTCTTGATTGCTCTTCACTAATGGTTGCAAGTGAAAGCTCTAAAATCCCAAATCAAAAGATTTGCAAGTTGCAAGGCAAGTTTGGGAAAAATAAATTCTTAAGCTTGAAAGGATTGCAAATATGTTTGAAGGCTTAAGGAAGTTTTTTTAAATGATCAAGAGAGAGGAAATAATCCTCAAGATGTAGTATAAATAGTCTCTCCTCAAAATATGACCGTTTGGGGGTGTGGATATCAAAAATCAAAAATTAATTCGAATCCCAACGGCTATATTTTGGTCTGTCGCGAGGTTCTCGGAGTTCCGAGAACCAGAATTCTCGGAGCTCCGAGAATTCTCGGAGTTCCGAGAAATATTCTCGGAGTTCCGAGAGAACGGCCAGAAGAAGAAAATATTCTACTGGACCATTTCTCGGAGTTCCGAGAAAATTGCCAGAAGCTACTGGACCATTTCTCGGAGTTCCGAGCTCGGAGCTCCGAGAAAAATCTCGGAGTTCCGAGAAGCCTAAAAATCAGCATATTTTGAGTTTTATTGCTTGTTTTATTTTTGGCTTTTGGAACTCAACCCCTATGATAATTTTGGAATGTTTATGAGGGTCCCAACATGTTGGTCCACCACATAACCATTGACTAAACCTTTAAAGCTCTTTAAGTGTTTTTGAAAACTATTTTTAAAACACTTGCCTTGACTTGAAAATCTAATGAGAAGGGATGTACAATGACACCTATGCAACCTTCAATTTCTCTTTAGTCTTTGATGATGTCACAATGGTGACATCATATTTGTTAAAAGAAAAATAAAAAGAATAAAAAATGAAAAGAAGGAAAGAAGGAAAAGATGAATGATTACTTAAAAAGGTTTTCTTCCAAAGAAGCAATGTGGAATGAGAATAACATATCTTGATTGACAAGAAATTAAGATTGGAATCAAATCCAATTTGGAAACAAGAAAGAAAGAAAGCAAGAAGGGAAAATTGGAAACAAGCCAAAAAGTGAGCTCTCACATTGGAAATTACTATTTCTCTCTTAACTCTAACTTTTTTTGTATAAAAATCAAAGCAAACAATCCAAAAAAAGGAAAGAAATCCAAATTCGTCCATTTTCTCTCTCCTCCAAAGAACTTTTTCTTTTTTTCTCTCTTGAAGTGTGTTCATATCTCTGAAGTGTTCTTCACAAAAGAAATTCTTGAATTCCTTTTTCTTCTTCAACAAATCACAGATCAAGGATCTTTGGGGTGTTCTTTGGGTCTTCTTCATCATATAAAAGGGTGCGACAAAGCGTATACCTCGGATCTACGCACCCTAGAGACAAGGAGCGCGATCAACGGTAAGATATTTATCTTTGTAATATCAAAAGTAGAAAAGCATACTAGGGTTTTACTTTTGGTAGATCAAATCAATGAATTTTTTCTTGAAATTTCAGTATGTTATAATATAAAATATAAGTTTTCAAAATTCAAAATTTCACCAAAAAATTAAACTTCCTCCATTTAATAATGATTTTCTTTCGTTTTTTATTTATTATGGATTTCAATCTGATTATCAAAGCAAGTGTTAGAAAACGTGGGTTTCTTTAAAAAATAATATTTTTTGGGATTTCTATAAAATAAAATACTACTGGAAACTTAATTTCCAACCTTGGTTCGGCCGTTTTATTTTTCATTCTATTTTTCAAAGAATAACCCCGAAAAGGGTTATTTCTTGATGAATGGAGCCAAAAGTATATCAAATCATGTTAAAATTTAGTGAAAGTTTTTTCCAGTAGTTTTACAAGGTTTTTAGATCACCCAAAAATTTTCATATTTTTTGGAGTTTGTTTAATCGGATTATTAATTATTTTGAATTTTGGCTATTTTTAATAAATACCAAATCTTTTTAAAAATTAATGAAACTTTCCAAAATTAAAGCCTAATAATAAATGGAAGTTTTCATTGAAAAATATTTCAAAACAAATATGGTTTTTACTATTTTCTAATCGCTTGTCCGTTTTACGTGCCATAATTTTTTTTCTTATTAAATTAATAAATTTTCAAAATTTTTCTTTACAAACCAGTAACTTTGGTTACTAGAATGTTATAGAAATATTTTCAACTAATTTTGCAAAGATTTGATAAGGTTGTACAATTTATTTTAATAAACGGGTTTTAACGCCTACGAAATAAATTGATCTCTTATATTTAAAAACCAATTTTATGGAGGAGATTTAAGTTTTAAGTTTTGAAATTTTGATAATAAATTCTATAATCTATTATATATCTACTGAAATTTTTCATTTGATTTTAGGATACCATTAGGTTTGCTTTTTAAGTAATTCTTTAGTTTTATCTGATTTTTGTGTGAATTTAAATGGGTATCAAATCATCATTAAAATTCATGAAAGTCATATAGTAGTCTAATCTCATGATTATATTTATACTGTAAGAGTTTAAGTTGATATGAAATTGATATGCTATAGGTTACTGAGTTAATCTATAATCTGATTTGAATTTTGAAAAATCGGACATTGATATCTAATCTTAATGATAATTCAAGAAAAATTTTCAGTAAGCTTTAATCATCTATATCTTTATTATATGAAAGTTTGGAGTAATTTAAAAGTGCTATGATATAGGTTACTGTGTTAATCAATAATCTGATTTGGATTTTGAAAAATCACAAATTAATAGAAACTTAATATAAAAATCTATGAAAGTTTTCCAGTAAGCTATATTCATTCCTATCTTGTTACTGTAAAAATTTCAATTTATTTCAAATTTGTTTGCAATGAGTTCATTTGTAAAATCATACATGTGATCTGAAATTGATAAAATCTATTAAAAATTGAAATTAACCAAAATCATTATGAAAACTTCCATGGAACCTTAAATTTCTGTCACGTATTCATTTCTTAAGCCGCTGAAACAGAAATCTTAGGAGTCTTAGATTTTCCTTGTAAAATGGCCATGCTAGGATAATTTAGATGCCGAGATCGCATCCATAATCGTATCCCAATTGCAATTGATCATTGACAATTTGAGTATTTAAATTATAGCATGTTATTGGCTCCGAGGTCTACTGTCCACGAAAATCGTGAGAAATATGCCAGGCAATAAGGTGCTATAACTTAAGTATTAAATTGCGCAAGGGAAGAGCGCACGATTCCCTTCCATGGATGCGATTCAAGGCTGAAGCTTGCGAACCATAGAGCCTTTGGTATTCCTTAGATGTTTAGGAACCGAAAATCCTTGAAATCTGAAAATCATTAACTTCAACAACTTGAATCAATTTACCTCATGTCTTTCGGAACTGTTGGATTGCGGTTTCCATCGTAAGAACCATTAGAGCCCCATTTAGGAACACTTGTGTCATGTTGTGTCCTAAGTTTTAGGGAGTCCTAAAGTTAGGAGTCCAGTCTCATCACGGGCATTTGCTATGGATAGCAACCGTGCCATAGATCTAGTTACACTAGTTACCCTCTTTTCTCATAGGACAAGCCTAGTTACCTAGAACGTAGGTTAACCTGCACTAGTCTAAGGGACAACTTGCACTTAGATAGGATCATATAGCATCTTAGATGAAGTCCTAGGATAATAAAATCTTCAACTTGAATTAAATAACTTCTCTTAAAACTGTTGAAACAGTCAATCCAGTCTAGATCGGTGTCCTAGATGAGTTAGGCATAAGTAGCTTAGCTTAGGTGCACCGAACTACGTCGACTCTGATCCCAGTGAGGCTTGGGTACGTAGGCAGCTTGGATGCTTGATGGCATACCAATCACGAGTCGGCTCCACACATAAGTGGGGTTTTGTACATTAATCCTTAAATTAAAAGTAATTAAATCACTTAGGACTTTCCATGAAATTAGAAGTTTAGGAGAACTTTCACTTAGATTGAATTCAAACAAATTAAGAAAATCAAGATACACATTTAGGAATTACATTGAAATTAGATCTTAGGATGCATGTCACATAGTTCGCACATTAATATAGAGTTAAATGAGCCATTTAAAAGAAATTCGAAAGAGTTAACTTTTGGAATTGAAGACCGATTATCGGGCAGGAATGGTGCATGTGGTGGTAACTCCCCATACCTTCCATTCTCGTAACCAGGTAACGAGTCTAGATTTCTGGTCAATTATGGGTCCTAGATCCCTCATCTAGGTGGCGACTCTGTCACTCTCTTTTGCGTGGAATTCGGATTGCCTTAGTGATCCCAAGTTCACGAAAAAGATGAATTAAATCACACCTTGCTAGGCTCGGCGGCTTACCCCTGCCCTTATGGGTACTGGGTTGCACGTTTGTTTGCACCCTATAGCTTGGTTGCTGCCTGCTTGGTTGGGTAATTAAAATCAATAATAAAAAGCACACGTCATTCGCGTGGGTACAAGAGACCAAGAGAGAGCGTGGCGGCTCGCGCCCCACCCTCTCGCGGGATCGGGTCCCACACCACCCAGTACTTACGCAAGATGTTGACTGAAAATACTGGGCCCCCAGGGCCCTACGATCAAAGCCCTCCAACTCAGCCTCATCGCCAGGAAGAGCGGTGGTCACTCCTAGCTCCACCCCAACCCGGGGATTCGCGAGAACGCTATCCTCAACGCCAATCTTCCAGTCAGGTTTAAACAGCTCCCCTCACACCTGGAAGCTTTGCAGCGGAAGCTCCACCCGCTCCAAAAGAAGCTTGGTCATAACCGCACCTTCCATCCGGCTTGGCGCGTCCTCCAAAAAGGCAGAAGGATGCGCCGCCCGACCAGCTCCCCCCTGTCGAGCGCCATGAGGGACAGCCCTCTTAGCAAAAGGCTCCGACTCCGGAGGAGAAGACCTAGCCGCCCCCTTTTCTCCGACCACCCGACTAGAGGGGCTAGAAGGCACGGATGTCGGAAGCCTCGCTTGCGACCGGCTCAACCTGGCCGCGGCCATAAAGTCAGAAGGGATCTTCTTGCGGCTCATCAAACTCTTCGTCGTCGCCACAACCTCATTTCCCTTACCAGCATCACCAGAAGAAGACACGCCTCCTGCCAAAGACGGGAGAACCACAACCCCTCAGAACAAAGGGGAACAGCAACAAAAAAAACAACAAAGGGGAGGGGGGGCTCACCGCGATAGCTGGCGGAACTCTCCCCCGTTTCCTCTCCCATACAGCGGGCCCTCCTCTCCACAGCTCTCAGCAAACTAAGCCTCTTCAGGCCCCTCTCCCATCTAAACTCAGAAACGTCAATAGCCTCCCCAGAGGCGAGCTTCCCCTAGTCAAACTTGCTGTAATCAGACTCGTCGGGGAGCGACTTCCTCCGCCACTCAACGGAGCGTCTCCAAGAGCGAGGAAAGTCCCAGCGAATGTCCAGTGGAGGAGTGATGAACACATACTCCTCCTTCCACTTTTTGATGGAAGAAGGCAAGTTCACCGCGATTTTCACCTGAGGACGCTGGGTCAAATATAACCAGCTGTCCTCCCCCTTCACCAACGGGCTAAGGGCAACGCAGGCCCGGAGCAACGGGAGGGTAGGCTGAACCTTGCAAAGACCCGCCTTGGCCACAAAAGCCAAGAGAGTGCGCCAACTATTAGGCGCCAGCTGGGAAGGGGCCACCCGGTAAAACTCAAGGGCATCTACTATAATGCCCAAAAACGGGAACCTAACCCCCGCCCGAAAAGCCTCCACGTAGAAAGCTACCTCCTCCTCCGTGGCACCCTCGCACATCCCTTCCCTAAAAGAGGGAACCCTAATCCCGTATTCATCAGGAATGTGGAACTCCCTCCTAACCTTCTCCGCCGCCCCTTCTCCCAAGGTGTGCTTGTGGACCCCGATCCGGGAGAGAGGTGGGGGACGAGCCCCCAGCGGCCTCTTGGATCATCCACGAGTGAAGGAGAGCTCTACCAAGGAACTCTCGAAACAGTTGCCACCCTCATAGCATAGCACGAGTGGCGATATAAAAGAGATACATCTCGATTCGGGAACAAGTCCGGATTCGAAACGTATCTAAACAAACTCAGAGTCGCCATCCACGGTATACGGCCATGGATCCATTAAACAAAAATATGCTCTGTATACCATGGATAACCAGAAATATATATGGGTTCGTGCCTGATTACGAATGGAGAAGGTCTGAGAGCACCCCCAATTCGTCCGAGTGCAAGCACTTGGTCTCTTATGCCATTTATTATTAACTTCAAAGAGTTTCGGGCGAATATCATATGAAATAGGAACAATTCTCAGGAATCGTCTACCTAAGTATGCATTTCCTGAGGATAAAGAAATAAACATACACAAAATGAAATGAAAAATGTGTCACCTAAGCAAAGCTAGGTTATAAGTGACATGCCTAATGGGTGTCTAAGTTCTGGTGGACACGCGCATGCAAGCTATAGCTAAAGGTATAGGATCAGTACTAAAAAGTAAGAAACATATCAAATCATACAATAAGTACACAACAAATCCTAAGATTCTAAATTATTAGCCCGAGTCCTCGGATGGTCTGGTATTCATCCAAAGAAGCCTACGTATCCCCGCCTCCACGAGAATCAAGGCAACGTAGTTCTTCGCGCCTATTCTAAGCTAGGATGCCTAAAACACCTAGACCTCTATCCTAAACTCGATCTAAAAGATCGGACCAATTATTAAAGTTTCTTGTACGATTATTTAAATTCCAGTAAATGGTGGATTTTAGGACACCCTATATGCCCTAACTAAATACATATTAGCCCTAAGCTAATGCAAGTGGTTCTTACAACCTATGTGTAACTAGGCTGTATTTCCTAAGGAAAATAATGGAATCACTAACGCATCCTAGACCTAGTCATCAGTCGGCGATGTGAATCGCCGACTGACTGGACGGAGGCGTAACAGATTCCTAACTCTAACCCAAACACAAACACAAACAAAACACACAACAATCAAACAACACACCAAGGACGGAACTCTTAACCCTAAAACAAACGTAAACAAGCACATAACAAATCAAAGACTAAAACCAAACACAAACCCCCAACTCTAAAACTCTCATTCTAAGACAAAGTCCTAACTCTAGAGGAAGATTTTTCGAAAACAGGTTTATGAAATATTTTTGTACTTTTTTAAAGAGTTTGAATGGTTTATTTACAAAGTTTGACTGGACCTGAGATAAGAATCTCAAGCTGCACTACGTACCTCGTGGAAGAGGATCAAGCCAACGTAGTTCGAAACGAACTCTCTAACTACACTCAGAACATTTTAGAAACAATTCAAATGTTTCGATATTTTTGGATTATAGGTTTCTGATGTTTTCACCGTTTTGGTCAAAGACCGGAGGGAAAATACAAAAAACAACACCCTATGGCCAAATCCTAGGGCTAAAAGGGGAAACTAGGCTCTAATAATATTATTATAAGAGCAAATGAGTCAAAGACTCTAATAACACCGCAAAGGACAAGTCAGTCAAAGACTCTCTGAAAGAAAAGGAATACGAGTCAAAGACTCTAACAATACCAACTAAAAGGATAAATGAGTCAAGGACTCTCTAAAAGAAATGGAAACACAAGTCAAAGACTCCAATAACACCAACTAAAGGATAAATGAGTCAAAGACTCTCTAAAAGAAATGGAAACACGAGTCAAAGACTCCACTAACACCAACTAAAGAATAAATGAGTCAGAGACTCCCTAAAAGAAAAGGAACATGAGTCAAAGACTCCACTAATACCAACTAAAGGATAAATGAGTCAGAGACTCCCTAAAATAAAAGGAACAAGAATTTGCATATTTGGCAGAGGTAAAACACCCAGTCGGGCCGGACAGCTACTTAGCCCTAGGGTGCAACAAATGTGCGCCCAGTACCCCATAAGGGTAGGAGTATGAAGCCAAGCCGAGTAGGGTGTTCTCCCAAAAACCAAACGACGCACAAAGAGGAGAACTAGCGAGAGAATGAGACCGGGCGGGTCTCCCAAACACACACAAACATGGGCTCCAAGTAACCTTATCATTGTCCTTGCAAGGGGTAAGTAAGGCTAAGACAACTAATTGACCAAATTGGTCTCTAATTAACAGAGGTACAATTTGAGGTGCAACCTCAGAGAGGATTCTACAAATGAGGCCAAGCAGGCCTTCTAAAGGCTAATTACTTACAAAGCCAAGACAGATGACTCCCTAATAACAACAATAAAGATCAAATGAGTCAAAGACTCCCCCGATAATATCACCACACAAACGAATGATTCAAAGGCTCTCTAAATGAGGCAAGGGATGCCTCCTATGGGTACACCATTTATCAAAATCAAAGCAACATCCCTGAGGTTAAGCTAAAAATGAGGCTTGCCTCCAAAGGAGGATTTCCTAATGAGACAGAATATGCCTCATAGTACAGGTTCTAGTATCTAAAGAAGTCTACAAGACTGTGCTAGTCCACCAAGAGAGCAGAAAAGAGCTACTAGGCAATCTCAAATTTCCATTCAATTCTTATAAAAATAAATCAAGTGCTAAGCAAAGAAGAATTTTCAATAAAAAAATACACAATCTATAGCAATCATAAAATGATAAACAACATTAATTAGTCCAGACCAGCCGCTGGATAGCCTAATAAAGTAAAAGAAAACAATATCAAACACTTCTATGCCCAACCACAAACACCACCCCAATATGGGGATGAAATCAGATGATGCTAAAGTAATCATCTGATATCATATACACATGATAATATTTCTATATCCCGCCTTGAAATCAGACAGTACTCATGTCGAAAATATCGAATAAAGTAGTCATCTGATCTCCTTCTTCCTATTAAACAATTTATTTAAATAAAAAGGAATGAGTATAATAAGCTTTGAAGATAGTCTCACCTAAACAGTCCATTCATCTTCAGAACCTAACTCAAAACTTAACATAAAAGAAGAATCTTAAATTTTCAACAAATTATACAAATGCATGTAATGATATTTATGATTTTTATAAATTTTTGGTGCATAACAGGGGGCATCAACTTGTGCAGATTCAAGTGCAAAAAAAAACGGTGAGCCACAAAACACAAAGACGGGCTCCAAGTAACCTTATCATTGCCCAGAGTAGGGTTCTTTTTTTTAAAAAAAATGGTTAAAAGAAATCCAAAAGGTTGGGTAGGCCTACTAAACAAAAGAGGGGAGCGCTACTTGGATTGAGCGAGTCCTCTAAGGATGGGCTTGGGCTAGCACCTTCATTGCCCTTGCAATGGGGAAAAAAAACTAATGTCTAAAAAATCCAAAAGGCTGGGCTAGCCTACTAAAATAAAAGAGGGGAGTGCTACAAGGACTGAGCAGGTCCCCTAAGGATGGGATATATAATCATCAGGTGAACACTACATAATGAAGAAAATGAAAGCAATCTTTTGCACAATCTTGTCGGACATTCAAATCTTAGTTTCTCCAATTTCTTCCAAAACTATTTTGTTACTCATAGAAGAAAACATAAAAATTTATACTAAAATATGATATATATATATATATATATATATTACGAAAAATGATGACATATTTCAATAACAACCTTGTATACTATTAATGTATACTTTCACAATAAGGTATACTAAACAAATAAAATCCTATAAATTTAAAATAACTCAAGATGGAGACAATTCTTAACAATAATCAATACAAAGGTGAGAAACAACACTACCACTATTAAATACTAATACAATTATCTATTCTTAAAAACATATAGGATCATCATTTCTTAATATCAACTGAAATATGTGCAGGGAGAAAAACGTATTCAACTCACAATGGTAAACAGTATCATGATTCAAAAGGAAATCCTTCCAAATCTTTCAACAAGAAAAGAAAATTAGAATCATGCAACAAACTCATTTTAACAGACTAAAATGACATCATTATTCATGAGCCATTCGTTGACTAGACTAATTCGTTATGCACACATCAAAACATGTTCCACCTTATACTATTTACATGTATCTCTTTGTTTCCAATATATAAAAAAATAATGCCGGAAAGTGATGACAATTCCAAATATTTATAGAAAATCTAGAGAAGAAAAGACAGACCAAGGTTTAATATAGGTAATCCAAACAATTAAGCTTCTACCATTTAATATCTTAGACAAATAGTCCAAATTCAAAAACAAAAAATGAAGGATATTATTCTCATTTCATGAGAACAACACCTATCGGGCCCTCTAGTATTTTACTCTATACTATGTATGGGTATGGATAATGGTTGTAACCACATTCCTTCATAAATCCTATTGTATAATAATATGTATTAGGACACAAAACAGTAGCACCATTAAAAAAAAATTTTACAAAATACACTTGGAAGTAATAGAAACACCCTCAAATTTATGAGCCAACATTGAAAGAAAACAGGGGAAGAAGGAATAAAAATAACTGACTCCAATTATTGTCAACACCATAGAATACATGTATAAAATTATGGACATAAACGAGATTATAACCAGTGGACATACAACCAAGAAATTCTCATACAACATAAAAGTTGTCTACAAACTTGAGACAGCATGAGCATAACCATTAAATGCATGAACTTACCTTTCTAGGAATTGAGATTTTTCATTGGCTTTAAGCTATAGATAAACACTAAAATCCTTTGATATTTCAAAACATGAATGAACACTGATGAATTGACAAAATTTAATAGGTCCTAACACTAGTTGCAATATAGCACATCCTCTGTCAATGGCAAGAAATTGGAAATTTTACACTTCAGGTGCAAGGAAAAAAAAAATACTGATATGAGCATGTGTACTCATCGAACCTTACTGATGTGAGAACCAATTAAATTCTTACTTTAGTCAGTATATTTATCTTATGCTCTTAAAATTCTAGCTTCGATCTTATCTAACTACAAAAGTATTGGCAAAAATTCACTAATTGCAGAGTGATCGTCTGACTTTGGATCTGAAATTATAAAGCCTTCATCAAAACTGATAGATCTCCCTCAAGAAAAATTAAATCTAAGGTCTTTAATATGAGGTTTCTAAGATTTAAGTATAAAAATTAAAAATGACGAAAATATAGCTTCAATCCATGACAACTCCTACTCAGAACAATAAAATAGCTAGATCTCTAACCAAGCCTAATCAAAGAAGATGATTAACAGTTTGAAATAATAATAAAAAAAATCAAACAGAGATGAATAAAATAAAATAAAAATCATTCAAATGAAGATGAAAATTTAATTTTAAAACAAATCTTGAAGAGGAAAGAAAAATAAAAAATAAAAGTGAAAAATTCAACATAAAAAATAAAAATAAAAGGATGATTATCAACTTACAACTATAGATCTTGAAATCAGAAGTCAATTATCATACTTAAAACATTATTCGAATAATTCTGCTTAATACAAATCATCATTTCGTTAATTCATGATCATAAGTCACTAAAATCAACAAAATACCTAAGCTTGCATCAAACGAAGAAGTCAAACCTAAGAACTTCATAAATTAAAAATTTATAGACTCACAAACTCAAAAAAAATAATGTTTAACTAGACTTACTTGTGTAGAATAGTTCTGCTCTTCCTCCTTCTTTACGGATTTTTTGAATTGCGCTAAATCCAGCGGTGTTCAAGATTAGATCGGAGCTTCTTCTTCCAAAACAGCAATCTCAGATCACCTTCTGATGAAATTTCTTGATAAAAAACTTTTTTTTTTTTTTTTTTGCTCTTACTTTCCTTCTCAGATGTTTGGAAGCGTTTTCCTTTCTTTCTTTTTTTTTTTAAAATTGCAGAGGAATGCTCACACTCGAAAATTATAGAAATCAGCAAATCTAGTTGAAATTGCTTGGATCCGGAGAATAAACAACCAGAACGAAGGAAAACTTGTCACTTTTGTCTCTTGAGGTAAGGTCAATTTGCCGGGAAGAGAAGATCAGAGAAGATGACAAAAAAAAAATTTAGGTTTTCGAGGATTTAGGGATTTCTCTTTCCAAAAAAAAAAAAAACTCTAGATCTGAAAACGAGCAAGGATCTTTAAAATGATGCTCTCATCTGTTGATTTCTACGAAAAATGAACAGTTTTAAGGTTCTAAAGGTTTCTCAAGCTACTTAAGGTTTGAAACAAGAAATCAAAGAAAATCAGCAGCTTTAATGAAGACTAAGAAAGAAATTGAAAGGTAAAAGGTAAGATTGAAATGAAGAGAGGCTCGTCGGAGAGAATGAACTCGCCGGAGAAGATGATCGGAGAAAAAGGCGAGGATTAGGGCTGAGATCTACTTTCTCTCACTTGAATTCTCGCAGCTTCTCTCTCTAAAAACTTTTCTCAAAAAAATTTGAATCCCCCTTGAATGAGACCCAAACCTCTTATTTATAGAAAAATCTTTTAATTTTTATCCCCCTCTACTTCCTTGGACAACTCCCTTTATATATATATTTGACTTTGCTTTGCTTGCATAGGGTGGCCCATAAAAAAAAACTTAAACGAAAATTAGGAGAACAAATTCGAGCTCTATTAGTTGTCCGGGACAACCTCCCCTTCTACAAAATATACCAACTAGACCACCCCCGGAACCAGATAAATTACTCCCCTTATTTCTACAACATACACACTATACCACCTACCTCACTCGTTCGCTAGGCAAACTGCGACGGATTTAAACGAAATTTTAAAGAGACCTTGCTGGGACCCTGACATACCCTAGGGTAAAATTTGGGGTCTTACCTCACTCATTGGACGGGGTTTGGCACAATCAACACGAACTTGGGTCTGGTCAAAATAGGGTGTCTACAGATGCCCCTCTTTGGCACAGCGTGCTTGTCGCGCGAATGCCAAAGTCGAACAGACAACACATTTTGATCGACCCGAAAACAAAAGAAAGTAATTTTCGGGTTTTTGGTTTGAAAACGATATTCACAAAACTAAAACAACAAAAAGACATTACAGGACTTAAAACACATAGGGAAATGATCTCTCACTAATCCTAAAAAAAAATTAAGAACCATGACATCTCAAAGAGATAGTCTCCCTCCAACGCTCATGACTCAACTAAACAATCACAAAACACAAACACTCTTTCATTTTTGAAATCACAAACTCTCAAAGAAATTTTGTTTTATATGGTGCCGCATAAACCAGCCCCATAGAAATCCAAATTCGGATGGTTCTGCACAAACCAGATCCATATGAAGCTTCTCTTAGACATACTAAAACAAACATAAAACCAAACATTCAAAGAGTCCCTCTTTTCTATATGCGATGCTGCATAAACCAGTTTCTCATAAATCCAGATTCTTATGGTTTTGCAAAAATCAGATCCATATGAATTCTCACAAATATTACAAAATCAAACATCTAAAGATTTCTTTTCCAAAAATGCGGTGCTGCATAAACCAGCCCCATGCAATTTTCAAAATAAATGTGGTGCTGCATAAACCAGCTCCATGCAATTTTTTTCAAAATAAATGCGGGGCTGCATAAACCAGCTCCATGCAAAATTTTCAAAACAAATGCGGTGCTGCATAAACCAGCTTCATGCGAATTTTTCAAAATAAATGCGGTGCTGCATAAACCAGCTTCATGCGAACCCTTCACAGATATACGATATTAAACATAAAACCAAACACTCAAAGAGTTTAAAACCAGGGCGATAGCTATACAGACCATTGCTGAAAATCTACTTGTTTAGCTATCAAGGTAACTCTGACTCCTCTCTTTCAAGGTAGCGAATCACCCAAGATTTATATGGTGCCGCATAAACCAGCTCCATGTAAACCCAGATTCATATGATTCTGCATAAACTAGTTTGATATGAACCTCTTCGCAAATATGCCTGACTCCTAACCAGTTAGGTAGCGACACATTACAGATCAAACTTGATTTGTATGTTGCCGCATAAACCAGCTCCATACAGATACAAAACCAAACACTCAAAGAGTTTTTTTTTATCACTGTATGAAAAACTTCACCAAAACGAGTATAAAAGCAAACGCTCAAAGAGTTTTATTTCGAAAACTAAAGAAAAAGATCAAACCGCACTGCATAAACTCCAGTAATTTCCAATTTTACTAAAAATTTCTCAATACAATGAAATAAAATCAAGACCGTGAAACACGGAGCATTCGATTTCTAATCTTTTTTAGAAACTCAAAACAATGGATGATTGAAGGAAAAGACATTATAAACTTTCAAATTGATTAAAGAAAAGGACCAGGTCATGAGATACAAGCTCTGGTAACTTTTTATCTTATTAAAATATCTCACAACAAATGAATCAAAAGATAGACTCTTATCAAATTCATCGATGAACCAATCATTTCTCACAAAGAGTGACTAAAAATGCCCGATCTCGGTCAAAGACCGGACTCAAGTAACTTGAAGAAATTCTCGGGTATCAACCATTTTTCAAAGGTGAAAAAACATTCAAATGAAGTTTGAAGATTGCCATAATGAATTCTAGACTCCGCTGGGGTAAATAATTTTCAAAAGTTTTGACTTCAAAGGAGAACAACTGGACTGAGGAGTTCAACCCAAAAGAGCATGTTCAAACTTCTCTAGTCTCTATCTGATGAAAATATCCATCTCGGATATCATTGCTTGATTGACATCTTTTATGACGTAAGTTATAAAAGATGCCCCTAGTATGATTATTTCCATAACAAGATTCATTATAGAGCAACACAAGAAAAACAGGCCAAAGGCTTTTCAGTATCAAACACTTGGGATTTATAAAAAATTCTTTTCATGAACACTTGAATTTACAAGGCTTTTCACAGGTACAAGAAACTTGTTCTGCTCAAAATTCTCTTCATTTCTGCCATCTGCTGATACCGCAAAGGAGTTTAAGAATCTGTCACTTTCTGAACTCTGCTCGGTTTCACAATATTCACAAGAGCCACAAATTCTCTGCTTCTCTGAGGATTTTTTTATCACCCCAGCTTTGGGAGAACTTTGACTAACAAGACCTCGAAACTAGAACTCGACTCGACAAAGGAAAGACTTTGACAAATAACAAAACGAGGACTCTGACAAACACATGACTTTTACGCTAATAGAGACTGAATCCGCTTCTTAAACTGATAAATGTTTTAAAATGGTAAAAGTCAACCACTCTTAGAATCGTTTGAAAATCGTGTTTAAAGGCGTTTCATTCATCTTTTCGGTATTTCGGTCATGGTTATTATCCATTCGGATTGCTTAGCCTCAACCTTCCTAACTCAAAGAATATCAAAGAAAGTCTTGTTGGCGCTTACTCAGACATTTGAAGTAATGACAAAGAAAAAATAAAGTCCAGCTGGCTCTTGGAAATTGTCTCTTCTGCATGAAGTCATTGCCATGACCAAATCGCCTTTTTAGGTTTTCAATTTAGCGGACCGCATGTCTTAATTTTTGCCTGGACTATCTGCCCTTGCAGATTTTCCATCCAGCAGGCTCTGCACCCTAATTTTTGCCTAAGCCACCATTTCGGGTTTTCAGCTTAGCAGGCGAATGACCCTAACTTTTGCCTAGACCGCCCTTTCAGATTTTCAGTCTAGCGGGTCTAAGACTCCATCATTTTATTTTATTTTTCTGTTTCTCTACAAACCTGGGCCTAAAATACACCAGAAGGACTTTCAGGTAGGCTTAGGTTCAAGCAGGGTAAACATTGGTGTGTTTGAATGTTTTTAAACCGAATCTGGACCTTCCAGGCTGCCTACGTATCCCTAAAGAAAATGGGAATCAGGTCTGCGTAGTTCGCCCCTTTTCTTTTCTTTTTTTTTGGGTTTCAAGGATTTCTTTTCTTTTTCAAAATGTTACGAAAGATGTGACCGAACCTGAATTAATCAGGCTACCTACGTACCCTTAAAAAGGGATCAGGTCATAACGTAGTTCAGGTTCAATATCTTTTATGACGCTAGTCATAAAAGATGCCCCTGGTTTGAGTTTGTCAAAGAAAGGAAATATTATTTTTTTTTTATTGGCCCAAAGGGTTTGCAAATGGTTTTAAACATATAGGTTGATGGCTCAAAGCTCAAATCAATCAAAGATGGCCTTCTAGTGTATCAGGCATAATATTTCTTTAACTGATCTAGGTTTGTAGGTTCATTTAATTTTTCTCCGCTTTCATTTAGGAGTCTTACGGCTTTTCCAGGCAGGACTTCATCAATAATGTAAGGACCAGACCAGTTTGGCCTAAATTTCCCCCTCGGATCAAATATCGGTGCCCTATTAGACTTCAAAACCAAATCTCCTGGCTTCAGGTCACGGACTCGAACTTTCTTATTGAAAGTTCTCTCAATCCGCCTTTGATATCCCTGAATGTGATATAAGGCTCTCAGCCTCTTCTCATCTATCATCTGCAGCTCATCATGTCTGGCTCTTGCCCACTCAGACTCTGGTAAGCTAGCCTCTATCATTACTCTCAATGAGGGAATTCTCAGCTCAACCGGCAAAACCGCTTCCATTCCGTACACCAAAGAATACGGAGTCATACCTATCGAAGATCTGATCGATGTCCGATAAGCCCACAAAGCATATGGAAGTTTGTTCGACCAGTCTTTATAAGTCTCAGTCATTTTACTGATAATGACTTTGATATTCTTATTCGCTGCTGTGGTACCCTGATCCCGCGAGAGGGGTGGGGCGCGAGCCGCCGCGCTCTCTCTCTTGGTCTCTCGTACCCACGCGATTGGCGTGTGCCTTTTAATGTTGATTTGAATTAATCTTTCCTGTGAACTTGGGATCACTAAGGCAATCCGAATTCCACACGAAAGAGACTGACAGAGTCGCCACCTAGATGTGGGATCTAGGACCCGTAATTAACCAGAAATCTAGACTCGCTACCTGGTTACGAGAATGGAAGGTATGGGGAGTTATCCACCACATGCACCATTCTTGCCCGATAATCGGTCTTCGATTCCAAAAGCTAACTCTTTTAAATTTATTTTAAATGGCTCATTCAACTCTATGTTAATGTGCGAACTAAGTGACATGCATCCTATGATCTAATTTCAATGTGAATCCTAAATGTGTATCTTGATTTATTAATTTGTCTGGATTCAATCTAAGTGAAAGTTCTCCTAAAATTCTAATTTCATGGAAAGTCCTAAGTGATTTGATTAAGCATTTACAAGAAAATTAATATACAAAACACCACAATTTGTTGTGGTGCCGACTCGCGGGTGGTATGCCGTCAGACATCCAAGCTGCCTACGTACCCAAGCCTCACTGGGATCAGAGTCGACGTAGTTCGGTGCACCTAAGCTAAGTTACATATGCCTAACTCAACTAAGACACCGACCTAGACGGGATTGACTGTTTCAACAGTTTTAGGAGAAGTTATTTAATTCAAGTTGAAGATTTTATTATCTTAGGATTTCATCTAAGATGCTATATGATTCTCATCTAAATGCAAATGGTCCCTTAGACTAATGCAGGTTTGCCTTACATCCTAGTTTACTAGGCTTGTCCTAGGGAAAGATTGGGTGACTAGTGTAACTAGACCTATGGCACGGTTGCTATACATAGCAAACGTCCGTGATGAGGCTGGACTCCTAACTCTAGGACTCCCCAAAACCTAAGACTCCCTAAAACTTAGGACACGACACGACACCGGTGTTCCTAAATTGGGCTCTAAGGGTTCCTAAAGGAATTTTGAATCCACCGGCTCTTGGAAATCTCGAATTCTTTTGGGCTTGTGGAAACTTTTAGAGTTTTCTTGAAGCTTTTATTATCTGAAGGTATTTAGTGTGTTTGGTAGCTTTTAAAGTTGTTTATTTAGAAGGTTTTAGTTTCACTTGAAATTTTTAGTGGTCTTTTGGTTAATGGCTTTTAACGGATTTTTATCAGTGGATTTTAAATGGGTGAATTTTAGTTTTGTTGGATGTACTTTAGATTAATGTCTTTCGATTTTGGTTTGGAAAATGACGTTAACACAACCAAGTTTTGACAATTGCACAAATTCGACAAACCATTGACCATTAAAAGATCTAACAAATGCAGCCCACTAAAACTGTCGTAACTCTTTAACCGCTTGGCCAAATTCAACGTACGAACATGCGTTGGAAAGATCTTTTATAGGGCTACAACTTTTTAGTTCTCCATTGTTTGTAAATCTGTGATTTAGAGGTTCGAATTTGTGTTGCAAACAAAAGGACAGCAACATTAAACTGGAAATGCCTAAAGGTGTGCCGCAACCATTTTGGACTTAACTTTTTAACCACTCGCCATCTGATCTAGCACGAATACTCGTTGGAAACGGCACGAAAATATCTACGACTTTGTAGTTAACCATTTCCCACGATTCTGTTGTTTAGAGGTCGAAAAATCTGTTTAAAGTCTAACAGCTAGCACTATGACGGGAATGATATTGGCACCCCCATGTTTTCTTTTGATAGTTCTTATTTTTTTTAGTGATTAAAAGACGGTGAATATGAAAAATGGCTTGAATGGGCCTGAGATTAGATTCAAATGGGATGTTTGAAAAAGGGGTTGTTTTTATCTACTTGGCAAGGTGGGGTATGGATATTGGGTTCTTGAGATTGAGTGGGGGCTGTTGTTATCAAATTGGAGTGGGGGCTGTTGTTATCAATTGAAAGATGGAGATTTTGTAAGCCAAATTAAATGGGTTTTGATAATTCACGTAAAATTCAAGTTTTCTTTCTTGTAAATGTTCAAAATTTTTAATGAATTGTTTTCCCAAAAGAAATCTAAATTCCCTAACAAGCCAATGATTTCAAAATCCCATCACAAATAGGTTCTAATGACCCTATCACATTAATTATATTTAGCATAAGTGAGAACATGACCAAGGCCAAACTAGTACGAAATTAAACATGACATCAACCAAAATATACGCAAAACAACACTCAATCCTACAAATATAGAAAAGAAAATAAAATTCCAAAAGGCATACCTTTTTGTAGACGATATTCCATGCAAACTTATGGAGAAGAGGGATTTGGTCTAGAGAGAGGGCTTGAATTTTCTAAGAGAGGGGTTCTCTCCTCTTTTCTTCTCTTCTTTTTTTTGGTGAGATGAGAGGGTATTTATAGGAGAATGGGATAGGAGGTTAGGTGAGGTTAGGTGAGGTTAGGTAAGGTTAGGTGAGGTTAGGTGATGTTAGGTGAGGTTAGGTGAGGTTAGGTGAGGTTTGGATGGTTATGATGGGAGGAGAGGTTAGGTGAGGTTAGGTGAGGTTTGAATGGTTAGGATGAGAGGAGAGGTTAGGTGGTTTTGGATGGTTAGACCCAGGTCATGATCTGCCATTGATCTAACGATTTACGGAAATCGGGTCTCGGAATGGAATCAGGGTCCGGGCTATGAAGTGACCCTAGCTTATTTTGTCCCGATTGATGATCCGTAAAGTCAGATCAAGATATTAATGACCTAAAACATATAAATCAATGATAGAGGGGGTTCTCACATGGATTTAACACACTAATTTCTTTGTTGATTAAAACAAAACAAAATGGGGTGTCTACAGATGCCCCTCTTTGGTAGAGATGACGTAGTCATTGAATACCAAAGTTAAAAATGACAGAACCATTTTGCGTAGTTTTAATCGACAAAAGGACTCTCTAGATACAACGCACCTTAACATAATGCAAAACCTTAGATGAAACCCTAGAACTTGAATAATAATAAAAACTCGATGCGGCGCCGTTCACAAACGGGCAATTAGAGAATGAGATATCATTTTCGAATGGATTCTGAAGGGAAAGGACAAAGATCGCTCTCAAACAGTTTTTAGAAGGAGATGAGACGCCGCTCACAAGCGGGTTCAACGAGGATAAGAAGCATTCCCAAATGGACTTGGATAATGAGGCACCGTTCACAAACGGCCTCAAGGAGGATAGAAAACCATTCACAAATGGACTCGAGAAAAGAGGCACCGTTCACAAACGGGCTCAAGGAGAAGACAAGACCATTCACAAATGGACTCGAGAAATGAGGCACCGTTCACAAACGGGCTCAAGGAGGAAGATACCATTCACAAATGGATTCGAGAAAAGAGGCACCGTTCACAAACGGGCTCAAGGAGAAGACAAGACCATTCACAAATGGACTCGAGAAATGAGGCACCGTTCACAAACGGGCTCAAGGAGGACGATACCATTCACAAATGGATTCGAGAAAAGAGGCACCATTCACAAACGGGCTCAAGGATAAGACAAGACCATTCACAAATGGACTCGAGAAATGAGGCACCATTCACAAACAGGCTCAAGGAGAAGACGAGACCATTCACAAATGGACTCGAGAAATGAGGCACCGTTCACAAACGGGCTCAAGGAGAAGACGAGACCATTCACAAATGGATTCGAGAAATGAGGCACCGTTCACAAACGGGCTCAAGGAGAAGACAAGACCATTCACAAATGGATTCGAGAAATGAGGCACCGTTCACAAACGGGCTCAAGGAGAAGACAAGACCATTCACAAATGGACTCGAGAAATGAGGCACCGTTCACAAACGGGCTCAAAGAGGACACGAGACCATTCACAAATGGACTCAGAAAATGAGGCACCGTTCACAAACGGGCTCAAGGAGAAGATGAGACCATTCACAAATGGACTCAGAGAATGAGACACCTGTTCACAAACGGGTTCGAAGAGAAGACGAGACCATTCACAAATGGGCTCGAGAAATGAGGCACCGTTCACAAACGGGCTCGAAGAATTTAGGGATTTTTTTATGAACTTGAATTTGACGTAGGAATGGATTTTTATTTTTATTTTTTAATTAAGGATTTGGATTTGATAAATTTTTTTATTTTTGGAAAATGAGGTACCGTCCGCAAACGGGCTCAAGGAGAAGATGAGACCATTCACAAATGGCCTCGAGAAAAGAGGCACCGTTCACAAACGGGCTCAAAGAGGACATGAGACCATTCACAAATGGACTTAGAGAATGAGAAACCTGTTCACAAACGGGTTCAAGGAGAAGACGAGACCATCCCCAAATGGCCTCGAGAAAAGAGGCACCGTTCACAAACGGGCTCAAAGAGGGCATGAGATTTTTCATGAACTTGAATTTGACGTAAGATTGGATTTGTTTGAATCGGGGATTGGTTTTGATGAATTTTTTATTTTTGGGAAATGAGGTACCGTCCGCAAACGGGCTCAAGGAGAAGACGAGACCATTCACAAACGGCCTCGAGAAATGAGGCACCTTTCACAGAAGGGCTCAAAGAGGACATGAGATTTTTCATGAACTTGAATTTGACGTAAGATTGGATTTGTTTGAATCGGGGATTGGATTTGATGAATTTTTATTTTTGGGAAATGAGGTACCGTCCGCAAACGGGCTCAAGGAGAAGACGAGACCATTCACAAATGGGCTCGAGAAATGAGGCACCGTTCACAAACGGGCTCAACGACACAAGATAGCTTTGATTGATGAATTCAACAATGAAAAATTTAGAGATTTTTATGAATTTGAATTTGACGTAGGATTGGATTTTTTGAATTGGGGATTGGATTTGATGAATTTTTGATTTTTTGAGAAATGAGGCACCGTCCACAAACGGGCTCAAGGAGGACATGAGACCGTTCATAAATGAACTCAGAAAATGAGGCACCGTTCACAAATGGGCTCAAGGAGAAGACGAAACCATTCACAAATGGACTCGAGAGATGAGGCACCGTTCACAAACGGGCTCAAGGAGAAGACGAGGCCATTTGCAAATGGGCTCGAGAAAAGAGGTACCGTTCACAAACGGGCTCGAAGAATTTAGAGATTTTCCATGAACTTGAATTTGACGTAAGATTGGATTTGATGAATTTTTTATTTTTTTGAACTCAATGAAATCGGGGATATTATGGATCGTGCCCGACAAAGATGTTGGAAACTAGGACTTTGACGAATGATGAAACGGCAAACCTTTGGAACGAAGAACCATTACTAGCAAGAATGGATTAGGAACATTTTTATGAAACTTCAACAAGATTTTTCTCAAAGAGACTGCTGGTCTTGTCTTCTGGGGATTTTGATAACTGAAACCTTGAACAAGACATTTGAGATTGGTAATTTAGAACAACGACTCTCTTGGATATTAACATGGAAAAGCGGGATCTGCTTCTTGACAGGTGTTTAGATAAACATTTCTTGACCAGGATAACTAACCGGAAGGGAATTATGAATTTGAATGGTTCATCTTTCTGAGAAATTGGCTCAACCACCATTGCATCTGAGGTTCTTCCAAGCTTAAGGTGCCTTCCTGGGGTATGATCTTTTTACGGAAGCTGGGCTTTCTGATGTTTCTACTTCTGAATTTTTCTGAGCTGATCTTCTTTGAAATGAAGTTGTTTGACTAAATTCTCGAGCTCTTTCAGGTATAATTGCAGGGAGCTGCCTAGGCCTGGCCTCCTTCACCAAGACAGTTACATCATTTGGACATAGGAACGACAATTGACTCTTTCTAAAGAGAAAACTTAGATGAAAGGCACTACTCAAAGGATTGAGCAGCCCTGAAGGAGTGAACTTAGAATAATAAAGATTGACTGACTATACTGACAAACATAGTGATGCTTCTGACTTAGTTAATGTTTTGTTTGGTAAGTCTATCCTTTCAAGGAATAGTTTTCCAATTGGTAAACACCGGACTTCTTCCTCGAAACAGTAATGCCTCAAGAATTTAATTACGACCCCTAAGATTGCTTAGCTTCAATGCCCCCAGTTTTGAGGATATCACTTGAATTTGCTTGAACTTCAGTTGATCTTCAGTCTTGATACCGGCTGTTGCCTTCTTATACTGATTCTCTTACCGTGACCAAGTCACCTCTTCAGGGTTTTTAACTTGGCGGACCGCGCTAGCCTTAACTTTTGCCTAAACCACCTTTCTAGGTTTTCGATCCAGCAGGCTATCCCCTTAGCTTTTGCCTAAGCCGCCCTTTCGGGTTTTCAACTTAGCAGGGGAATGATCTTAAATTTTGCCTAGACCGCCCTTTCAGGTTTTCAGTCTAGCAGATCTTCAAACTCCGTTATTTTTCTTATTCATCATCATTTCATTTTTTTATTGTATCTCAGGACCTAGCTCATTAGTTCTGAACACCAGAAGGACTTTTATAGGTAGGATAGGGCTTTTCAAAGAATGGCTTAAGGCTCAACAAAGATTTCGACCGAACCTGTGAACAGGTCGCCTACATATCCCAAGGTAGGAATCAGGTCGTGTGTAGTTCAGGGCGAATGCCCCTAGTTTGAAGATAAATTGTTTGATTTTTTTTTTCCTTTTTTCTTTTCTTTCTGGAACAATTAACTTCTCTTCTTTTGGAACTTGTCCCTCTCTTTTTTTTTTTTGAAAGGATTGAATTTCTTTTCCTTTTTGAATCGACCGAACTCGGTTCAACCGAGTTGCCTACGTACCCCAGTATAGGGATCAGGTCTCGCGTAGTTCGGGGGAATGCCCCAAGTTTGATGGGTTTTCAAGAAAATTTGATTTAGGCTCGAAGGGTTTGCAAATCGGTATTCTTTTGACATTGGGTTTTGATTTTGGGATTTAATCGGCCAAAGGAGGCCTTTCGATGTTCAGATTGGGAATCGATCTAGGTTACTAGAGTCCCTCTGGTACTGATTATTTTTTTTTCTCTTTTGTTTTTTTTTTTTCGCGGAGTTTGACGGCATTTCCAGGTAAGAGATAATGGATCTTCTTCTTTCAAGATTCTAATACGTGCTTTTGACTTTCATAGAGCGAAACTTGTTCTTTGACATCCTCCATCTATGGATTCGTACTCTCGATATCTGATGATCACTTTTCATTGTTTGCTCTTGAACTTTTCATCTTGAATTTGTTGGCTTTATGAATTTGAGAACCAAGGTCATTGATTGGAAATATGAAAGTTGTTTCCACTCTATGCCCCTTGTATAGCATATATCTTCTCACTTTCTTCATTTTCTTTGAGCTTTCCATCTATGTCTTGCCCCTGGTATCGGTTGTAGCTTTTCTAGACAATCTTCTTATTCTTGAAATAATTTTATCAATTCTTCACACTCTTTAGAGGGTAATGTATTTTCAATCGGCATTCACTGAATCAAAGTTTCAGTGCCAGTGTTTATCATTTCAATTTCATCTTTGAAAGGTTGGGATTGGCGCTCCTCCTCTCGTTCAAGTAATTGCTGTGACTCAAGTGGAGTTTCGTCAATTTTGTCCTCATTTGAGAAGGGAGTCTTATTTTAAGATCAGAAGCACACTTAAGAACAGACACAAGTGAACTTTTTGGAACTGACTGAAATTTTATTTAAAGAAAAGCTATTACATCAGACGACCTATCCTGAACATGCTCACGATTCACAACTCTAAATAAGAAAGAGAAACAGAAGATAACTTGCCTGGACTAGGCATTGACCTTTAACTGTAAGACCGGACTCAACAATTATACTGACCATGATGACTGACTCAACATAAAATAGTAAGTGACTAAAACTTTAACTGCTGCAACTGTTTGGCGTTGAAGGCTCGGCGAAGGCTGGTTCGTTCTGAACATCATCATGGCTGATACTTTCAATTTTGGACAATGATGACTGATTCGCATAGGGGAATGCCCCTAGCTCAAGGATTCTGAGAGTGAACTCTGAAGGACTTAGCAAAATAATCTTGAAAAGGTAGCCCCTAGAGGAGGAAGAGACCAGGGGTACAAGCAAGATTGGATTATCTGGACCAGGCATGATCAGATCATGAGAACGCATAATCGAAAGATTGTGAGATTCTGCATCTGCCAGTTAGGGGATGGCATGAAGATACGATCGAATCGTATGACAGAAGAACGAAAGACGCACGATCAAAAGATTAGATGAGATAGCATAAGATTGCTTTCAACGGATAGATCATGAATGACTAATCCTATGAGATCTTTGGAAATGATGGGATTTATATCCTAACTCAAAGGGAATTTTTTTTTTCACATTTTATCAGTGTTACCTGAAGGCATCAACCTTAATCCTAATCTATCGGAGTGGAGAGAGAATCTCGACTCATGACTTTGTTCGTGTATATAAGGACCGATCGTGACCATTGGAAGATGGACCACGGCCTAATCTAGACACCAATGGGTAGGATATCCTAAACTAGGCTCACACACGTGATGCACATGTGTTCGTATACTACATGCATGTGTGGGTTAATCTAGGGGTAAGGCCAAGAGTTCCCTTAGCGCGAATCCCTGCTCGATATACTGTACCAGTGTCCGGCGTATCAGTACGTGAACAAGAGATCCGTTTACGTACCATAAAGGTACCAGGCTAAGGGTGGAATGCTTCTCTAGCACAGAGGCACCAGGTGATGAAATCCCAGTCAACCATGCTAGATAACACTCCGGGTTCCTAAAATAGGACGTGTGTGCACGTGAGATGCAAGGGTTTAGATGCAAGTGATGTAAGTGTGTGCAATAAGTTCGCGCAATCTATGATGCCTTCAGGTTTTGTTAAATTAAGTTCGAGTAAAATGTGATGAGAGAATAAAACAAGACAAACTAATCTGACAAGTATACAAGAGATAGAGTTCTTATGAGCCAGTTAAATTAAATTCAAATGAATTATCTTTTGGAATTTTAATGAAGTTAGGTGATCCCCAGCAGAGTCGCCAGACTGTGGTACCCTGATCCCGCGAGAGGGGTGGGGCGCGAGCCGCCGCGCTCTCTCTCTTGGTCTCTCGTACCCACGCGATTGGCGTGTGCCTTTTAATGTTGATTTGAATTAATCTTTCCTGTGAACTTGGGATCACTAAGGCAATCCGAATTCCACACGAAAGAGACTGACAGAGTCGCCACCTAGATGTGGGATCTAGGACCCGTAATTAACCAGAAATCTAGACTCGCTACCTGGTTACGAGAATGGAAGGTATGGGGAGTTATCCACCACATGCACCATTCTTGCCCGATAATCGGTCTTCGATTCCAAAAGCTAACTCTTTTAAATTTATTTTAAATGGCTCATTCAACTCTATGTTAATGTGCGAACTAAGTGACATGCATCCTATGATCTAATTTCAATGTGAATCCTAAATGTGTATCTTGATTTATTAATTTGTCTGGATTCAATCTAAGTGAAAGTTCTCCTAAAATTCTAATTTCATGGAAAGTCCTAAGTGATTTGATTAAGCATTTACAAGAAAATTAATATACAAAACACCACAATTTGTTGTGGTGCCGACTCGCGGGTGGTATGCCGTCAGACATCCAAGCTGCCTACGTACCCAAGCCTCACTGGGATCAGAGTCGACGTAGTTCGGTGCACCTAAGCTAAGTTACATATGCCTAACTCAACTAAGACACCGACCTAGACGGGATTGACTGTTTCAACAGTTTTAGGAGAAGTTATTTAATTCAAGTTGAAGATTTTATTATCTTAGGATTTCATCTAAGATGCTATATGATTCTCATCTAAATGCAAATGGTCCCTTAGACTAATGCAGGTTTGCCTTACATCCTAGTTTACTAGGCTTGTCCTAGGGAAAGATTGGGTGACTAGTGTAACTAGACCTATGGCACGGTTGCTATACATAGCAAACGTCCGTGATGAGGCTGGACTCCTAACTCTAGGACTCCCCAAAACCTAAGACTCCCTAAAACTTAGGACACGACACGACACCGGTGTTCCTAAATTGGGCTCTAAGGGTTCCTAAAGGAATTTTGAATCCACCGGCTCTTGGAAATCTCGAATTCTTTTGGGCTTGTGGAAACTTTTAGAGTTTTCTTGAAGCTTTTATTATCTGAAGGTATTTAGTGTGTTTGGTAGCTTTTAAAGTTGTTTATTTAGAAGGTTTTAGTTTCACTTGAAATTTTTAGTGGTCTTTTGGTTAATGGCTTTTAACGGATTTTTATCAGTGGATTTTAAATGGGTGAATTTTAGTTTTGTTGGATGTACTTTAGATTAATGTCTTTCGATTTTGGTTTGGAAAATGACGTTAACACAACCAAGTTTTGACAATTGCACAAATTCGACAAACCATTGACCATTAAAAGATCTAACAAATGCAGCCCACTAAAACTGTCGTAACTCTTTAACCGCTTGGCCAAATTCAACGTACGAACATGCGTTGGAAAGATCTTTTATAGGGCTACAACTTTTTAGTTCTCCATTGTTTGTAAATCTGTGATTTAGAGGTTCGAATTTGTGTTGCAAACAAAAGGACAGCAACATTAAACTGGAAATGCCTAAAGGTGTGCCGCAACCATTTTGGACTTAACTTTTTAACCACTCGCCATCTGATCTAGCACGAATACTCGTTGGAAACGGCACGAAAATATCTACGACTTTGTAGTTAACCATTTCCCACGATTCTGTTGTTTAGAGGTCGAAAAATCTGTTTAAAGTCTAACAGCTAGCACTATGACGGGAATGATATTGGCACCCCCATGTTTTCTTTTGATAGTTCTTATTTTTTTTAGTGATTAAAAGACGGTGAATATGAAAAATGGCTTGAATGGGCCTGAGATTAGATTCAAATGGGATGTTTGAAAAAGGGGTTGTTTTTATCTACTTGGCAAGGTGGGGTATGGATATTGGGTTCTTGAGATTGAGTGGGGGCTGTTGTTATCAAATTGGAGTGGGGGCTGTTGTTATCAATTGAAAGATGGAGATTTTGTAAGCCAAATTAAATGGGTTTTGATAATTCACGTAAAATTCAAGTTTTCTTTCTTGTAAATGTTCAAAATTTTTAATGAATTGTTTTCCCAAAAGAAATCTAAATTCCCTAACAAGCCAATGATTTCAAAATCCCATCACAAATAGGTTCTAATGACCCTATCACATTAATTATATTTAGCATAAGTGAGAACATGACCAAGGCCAAACTAGTACGAAATTAAACATGACATCAACCAAAATATACGCAAAACAACACTCAATCCTACAAATATAGAAAAGAAAATAAAATTCCAAAAGGCATACCTTTTTGTAGACGATATTCCATGCAAACTTATGGAGAAGAGGGATTTGGTCTAGAGAGAGGGCTTGAATTTTCTAAGAGAGGGGTTCTCTCCTCTTTTCTTCTCTTCTTTTTTTTGGTGAGATGAGAGGGTATTTATAGGAGAATGGGATAGGAGGTTAGGTGAGGTTAGGTGAGGTTAGGTAAGGTTAGGTGAGGTTAGGTGATGTTAGGTGAGGTTAGGTGAGGTTAGGTGAGGTTTGGATGGTTATGATGGGAGGAGAGGTTAGGTGAGGTTAGGTGAGGTTTGAATGGTTAGGATGAGAGGAGAGGTTAGGTGGTTTTGGATGGTTAGACCCAGGTCATGATCTGCCATTGATCTAACGATTTACGGAAATCGGGTCTCGGAATGGAATCAGGGTCCGGGCTATGAAGTGACCCTAGCTTATTTTGTCCCGATTGATGATCCGTAAAGTCAGATCAAGATATTAATGACCTAAAACATATAAATCAATGATAGAGGGGGTTCTCACATGGATTTAACACACTAATTTCTTTGTTGATTAAAACAAAACAAAATGGGGTGTCTACAGCTGCCTCTACAGCCCCGTTTGTTTGAGGTCTGTAAGGAGACGACTTATGATGTCTGATCTTGAACTCTTCACACAGGTGTAAAACCTCCTTTTTGAAATGTGACCCATTATCTGAAATCAACTCGTGAGGTACTCCGTATCTGCAAATGATATTCGCACGAATGAACTTTGCAACTGTGTTTGAAGTTATGGAAGCATAAGTGCAGCCTCGATCCTAGCTACCAAAATGTACTCATGACCTCGAGGATTTCGGATAAATCTTCCCAATTATGTCTATTCCCCATACTGAGAATGGCCATGACGAAGACAAAGAATGCAACTCCGAAGGAGGAATATGAATGAGATTCGCATAGACCTGACACTTGTGACATTTCTTCACAAAGGCAAAACAGTCTGCTTCCATTGTGGGCCAATAAAAACCAAGTCTCAAAATCTTTCTGGATAACATTTTCCCATTCATATGAGGGCCACAGACTCCTTCATGGGTCTGCTCAATAAGCTCTGCAGCTTTGTCCTCATCCACACACAGGAGTTGAATACCATCAAAAGATCGCCTGTACAGTTCTTCATCACAAATGATGAAGTTGGCAGCTAATCTCTGAAGGGTTTTTCTCTCTTTGCTCAAAGCTTCAGGAGGATGTCCTTTACCAGAAATGAGGTTCTTGATGTCAATAAACCACGGCTTTCCATCTGGGCACCTGGCTGATATCTCAATTGCATTCACATGCGCCGGAGCCCACTGTAATCTCACAGCTAAGGGTTGAAGCTCCATAGTTGCAGAGATGTCAAGCATCGAAGCCAAAGTAGCCAAAGCATTAGCAAAGTGGTTCCTGGTTCTCGACAGGTGAGTAAAAATGATATTCTTAAATTTTTTAACCAGAAATTCCAAATATGTATTATAAGGAATCAATTTATCCTCTCGAGTTTTCCATTTCCCATTGATCCGACAAATAATGAGCATTGAGTCCCCAAACACATCTATGTCCTGAATTTGAAGAGCTAAAGCTGCCTCAAGCCCTGCAATACAAGCTTCATACTCTGCCATGTTGTTTGTGCACTCAAACTGCAGTTTGATGGATATAGGGATATACTCTTTCTTTGGAGATATCAAAACAGCACCCACTCCTTGACCCCGGTTATTGACCGCTCCGTCAAAATACATCGACCATCTGGTACTCGGAGTTTCTTCTTCAATATCCATGATCTCTTCATCAGGAAACTCAGCCTTCAGAAAAGCACTCTCCTCAACAGGAGCATCAGCCAATTGCTCTGCTATAACCCGTCCTTTGATGGACTTCTGAGTGACATAAGTGATGTCAAACTCAGACAATAACAATAACCACCTTGCAGTTCTTCCTGTAAGGGCGGGTTTTTCAAACAAGAACTTCAACGGATCCATCCGTGACAATAAAAATACCTTGTTCGATAACAGATAGTGGCGAAGCCTTTGGGTAGCCCAAACTAATGTTAGACAAGTCTTTTCCAAAACAGTGTACTTTAACTCATATTCTAGCATTTTTTTACTGATGTAATAGATGGGCTTCTCCCTTTTAGACCCTGCATCTTTCTGAGCAAGCATACACCCCATCGCAGTATTTGTAATCGACAAATACATCAACAAGGGTTGGCCATGAATGACGGGTGATAAGACAGGAGGCAAAGATAAACATTGTTTAACTTTTTCAAACGCTTCCTGGCATTCATCATTCCACTTCTTCGAGGAATTCTTCTTTAAAATCTTGAAAATTGGTTCACATGTCATAGTTAAATGAGATATGAACCTTCTCAAATATTGAACTTTCCCAAGGAAACCTCTGATCTGCTTTTCTGTCTTTGGCGGTTCCATTTCCTGGATTGCCTTGATCTTTTGAGGATCCACCTCAATTCCTCTTTCACTGACCATAAATCCAAGGAGTTTCCCTGATGTAACTCCAAATACACATTTGTTAGGATTCAAACGAAGCTGATATTTCTTGATTCTCTCAAAGAATTTTCTCAAGGCAACTGTATGCTCCGGTCTAGTCTTTGCTTTAACGATCATATCATCTACATAGACTTCGACTTCTTTGTGAATCATATCATGAAGAAGAGTAGTTGCAGCCCTCTGATAAGTTGCACCAGCATTCTTCAAACCAAATGGCATTACTTTGTAGCAGTAAGTACCCCACTGAGTGATAAACGCTGTTTTCATCATGTCTTCAGGCGCCATCTTGATCTGGTTGTATCCTGAGAATCCGTTCATAAAGGATAAGAGTGCATGTTCAGCAGTATTATCCACCAGAAGATCAATGTTCGGTAATGGAAAATCGTCTTTTGGACTTGCCTTGTTCAGGTCTCGAAAATCAACACACATTCGAACCTTCCCATCCTTCTTAGGCACCGGTACTACATTAGCAAGCCATTCAGGATATTCAACCACTTGGATGAATTTCACCTCTAGAAGCTTCTTGACTTCTTCATAAACTTTCAACTCCCATTCAGTTTTGAGTTTTCGGAGTTTTTGCTTCTTTGGACTAATGCCAGGGATCAAGGGTAATTTGTGCTGAACAATCTCCTCACTCAACCCCGGCATGTCATCATAAGACCAAGCAAAAACCTCCTTGAACTCTTTAAGTAAAGAGATTAACTCTTTGCGCTCCTCAAGAGATAAAGTTTTGCCAATCCTTATTTCCCGAATTAAGGTTTCATCACCAATATTTACGATTTCAATTTCCTCTTCGAGTGGTTTTGCTCGGCGACTCTCCTCCTGTTGAATCATATGTTTGATTTCAGGGGAAGTTTCGTCGGCATCCTCATCAGAGGGGGAGTCTTGATTATCATTATTATCAGATTTTAAAGTAGATTCAGTAGATGAAACAGAAACAGGAATGTACACAGAAGAAAACTCCTTTATTTCATTGAAAGTAGAATTGAATACATCCAATGACGAATGGCCCACATCAGGCTTTACAATGGACTCATGAAATGTATTTACAGACTCAAATGGTAGGTTGACATCAGTATCAACCGATTCAAACAAATGTAAAGAAGAAACGCCAGGCCCATCAGCAGAAACAGCCTCCAACTTGACTTCACTAGGTGAAATGGACTCATCACCGACTTCAGAAATGGACTTGACCTCTACAGTACCTGCATTAAAAGAATCATTAGAAACGGAAGACCCTGAATTAGACTCAGAGAATGACATACTTATAAACAACTGACTCTTTTGAAGGAGAAAGACAGGACTGAACAGTAACCTGAGGTAGGACCTGAGAGGTCCAATTAGTCAAAGGTCCCTCAGCCGGGGTAATAAGATGAGTGGGATTCAGTACAAGCGGGCTCCTGCTGATCACGGCCACAGTCTGTGATCCCTCATGAAAAAGGGAGCTCAATGTATCCGGCCCCACTGTATCTGCCCAGTCTGTTTCAGTATTTGCTTCAGCTCTTGTGTCCTGTAGGCTCATCAGCTCATCATCAAGTTTTAAGTCAAAGAAGATCTCAAAGCCTGGCAGCCACTGCCCAGTAGATTCATCTTTCCATGCTTCAGCAAAGCCACAGAATGGGATATCAGATCCTTCTTTGCGGAACCTCCCATTCATAGTCAGATAAAATGGTCCCATCGGCAAGTCTGCACCTCTGCGGCGACACTCTGCCCATTTCATCATATATCGCTTCATTTCTTTGACCTCTGCCTTGGTTAGTTCATACCCAAGTCCAAATAAACCATTAAAGGTCTTGAACACTGGCCACTCAGTCATACCCTGATGGTATCTGCCAAGTCCTGCCCCTGGGATATACCCCTGCAGACGGATCATCCTGACTACATTCGAATTGGTACTGCTTAAGAAAAAGATTTCTTCATTCATCGCTTCTTTAACAGTTATAGTCGCCACTTCTAAGGAGAAACCAGTCAAACTAATATCTCCCTCCTTTCCCAAGGTTAATTCCTGCGAAATTTGACCCACTTCAAAATCTGGGTCTCCCTTAACAGTGATCACCTTATGGTTCAGAATGAATTTTAATTTCTGATGTAAGGTGGATGGGACAGCTCCGATTTTGTGTAACCAAGGACGTCCCAAGAGCAACAAAAAAGAGGCTTTCATATCTAACACTTGGAATTCAATATCAAACTCTTCTCCTCCTATCAGTACCTCGGTAACTAGAGTCCCGATCACATCTCTTCTGGTCCCATCATAAGCCAGAATACCTTGGTCAGAAGAAACAAAGCTCTCAGGTCCGAAACCAAGAGTAGTCGCTGTACTAAGAGGGCATACATTCAGTGCAGACCCATTATCAATAAGGACCTCAGGTACCTTCTTCTTGTTACAGACGACAGTAATTCGGAGCGGCTTCGTATGGTCTTTCCCCTCTGGGGACAAATCACTGTCTGTGAACGAAAGAGTCTTCGCTGTTCTGGCCACGGAAACTACACTGACAAGCTCGTCAGGTGTTATGTCAACAGACACCTAGGCAGAGTTCAACTCTTTCAACACCACTTTCCGGTGTTTCGAAGATGACATCAGAAGACCCCAAACGGAGATGTTTGCTTGGGTTTTCTTCAACTGTTTCAGAAGATTATCATCTTCTTCATTCACCACAAACCAATTTTGCCTCTGGCTATCAGCAGCCCTTGCAATCTCAGCCGGATTGTCAGCGCTCAACTCAGGAGGTTTAAAGACTCGCCCTCCTCTGGTCATGTGACGCATCTCATCACATTGATCATCCAGCAACAGTAATTCACCATCATCCATACTTATGACATAAGGAATTCTGACATCTTCTTGTTCGAAGTCGTCCATTTCTAAAACATATGCGGTCTTTCTTCCTTTCCCTGTGTCATCATAATGAGGAATATATGATGGAGATGAAGAAGACTCTGCAATCTCGATGTCACTGAATGACAATACATAGGGCTGTTTCCCTTTCACATCCTTAAGTTCTTCCTCGTCAAACTCCAAAACATATGTGTTATCTGTCATGATAGCACATATAAGGGTAGAGGGATCAAGGATGGGCTCATCACGAAAGATGGCATTGGTTGCAGGAGGAGGGATAGCTCGATGGTTCGGGAGAGGATTCTGAGTAATATTCGGCCCTTTAACTGAGAGCTCATCTTTATCAATCAGATTTTGAATTGCATGCTTCAAGGCGAGGCAATTTTCAGTCAAATGACCTGAATTCCTATGATACTCACAATGCTGGTCCAGCCTCCAGTATGGTGGTAATGGATTTGGCACATGTTTTAGATCCGGAAGTTTTATCTTTTTGTCCCTGACCAGCTTTTTCAATATCATGGGTAAAGGGTAAGGGAGTGGATCGAATTGCCTAAACACATTTTTCCTTACTGGCCTAGCCACCTCAGCAACAGCCTTGACCTCTGGTCTGAAAGCTGGCTTGAAATAGTTCATTGCATGAACCTCTTTAGGTGAGGCCATAAGCCTCTTGCCTTCCCGCACATCAGACAGTGCCTTTGCTCTAAGCCCCTTGGCTATAGCGTCCTCTGTCTGGGTGCCAGTTTTTATCAAATGATCAAAACTGGGATAGTGCTGGGGTGCAATGAAATGGAAGTATTGTGGAGACAGACTTTTGATCACCAATTTGATCTGATCTTCTTCTGGCATCCTCTGACTCAACTGAGCAGACTTGCGCCTCCAGCGCCTGATAAACAACGTGAAAGTTTCCTGAGGACCTTGCTTTAGCTGCTTCAGGTCTCTCTTCGTTATCTCAATCCCCTCCTCCATCGAAAATTGTTCAACAAACAAGTTCGATATATCATCCAAAGATCTTGTTTCTTCCGGCTTTAACCTCAAAAACCACTTCTTAGCTATTCCTATGAGAGACATGGGAAATAGCTGAGCCATTTGTTCACGGCTCAACCCGTGCTGCTGAGAGAGGGTAATGAACCATCTGACATGGTTTCTCGGGCATCCAGTGCCATCATATCTATCATAATCTGGTGCCTTGAACTTCGGTGGCAAAGTAACAGTAGGAGTCTCAAAGTACTCAGAAATGTCGAATCTCTTTGGCCCTTGGAATTTCATGCTTTCAATGTCCTTGGCCATCTTCTGACACATACCGAATAATTCCTTCTCCCTATTCGTCTGCGGAGCGCAATATTTTGCGGCATATTGGTCCTCGTCGAGGTCAATCTCCTCAGCAGAAATATGAGGTCTATTGGGGGCAGGAAATGCAGCAGGAGCAGGCTGGACGAGAGGCACTCTAGAAGTAGAGGTCTTGTCAGTATTTTGGGATTTTAACACGGCCATTTCCTCTTTCAATCCCGAGATATCTCGAGACATGTTTCTCAACATCTCCTGAATGATCACCATGGGATCAGTCAAATCAGCCATTTGGTTAGACTCAAATGAGTTAGATAACTCAAGGGTAGGAGATAAAGATTCTCTGGATGATATAGGTGAGTCAAAATGACGGACAAGTCTAGAGACAGAAGAAGGTCTAGACCAAGTAGGTTTGGACTGGTTATCTTTTGATGGAGCGATGCTTGCTCTCTTTCAGAATCCTGAATGGAAATTAACATATTAGATTAAATGAATGATGAGTGAAATAAGACATTATGAGCAAATAAAGATAAGAGAAAAACAAACACACTTTCATTGATAAAATTTGAATTGTGATTACAACATATGACAATACGAATCTCTGATCACAATTTGGATAAGAAGATTGACAAATAAAAAGGAAATATAGAAATCAAGATAATCAAAACAGATATGAAATTTCAAGACTCTTCAATCCGAGCTCTCCTGCTTGCAGGCTCTTCCAATATTTCATCACGTCGGGCTTGGGATGATAAACTGAACCTCCTTTCCATATTTTTGTTTCCCCAAGCAGCCACAATGGATCTGATAAGATCAGGAGTGAGATCTTCACAAAGAGGAGGGACTACAGCTCCGGGAGGACATAAAATTCCCGTAACCTGATGGAGAAATCTCATGGGTGCATAAAAAGATGATTTCTCAAGACCCATGAGGTAAACAAACGGATGTGGGTAAGTGCTAGTGAAAATTTGGAAGCACGAATGACTCACCCAACGAAACTGGCTCCACTCTACATGTTGCAACCAATTGCGCCATTCATTAATAGACTGAGGTTGATTAGCGATTGGTTTCCATGTACGAAAATTTTTCAGGGTATACGGATTTTGATTTTGTCGCTGAAGAAATTGAAGTTTTTCACCAAGCCAGACATACAACAACTTTACACACCCACAAAAATTGTCTTTGATCTCTTGGGAAGCAATAAGATCTAGTCCCAAGAAGGTCTCTGCTAACATGGTGGGTATAGGATTCCTCCCCTCATTAATCTGATCTACCACTCTTAATAGGGTCAAAGATGCAACGTGGGAGTTTCCACGAAGAACGTGCCGTGCGAAGACCATAAAGATTAAAGCACTACGTCGACAATCCTGAAAACGAGAATTGGTAGGATCGACGTTTTTGGAAAAAAGCTTAATCAGGTCTTGGATTTTTACACACTTATCCGTTAGACACGGTAGAGCATCCACAGTTTCATTTTTGAATAATTTGCAAAACAAATTATGAGGAGATTCTATCCTTGAAGGTTTAATCCAGAGTCCCTCAGATGGGAGCTCTAGCAGGGCACACCAATCCTCAAATATGGGACAGAGTTCAAAACGACCAAATTTGAATACATGAAGAACAGGATCCCAAATTCCAGCAGCTGCTTGGAGAAACTTCCAATTTATATCCCGACTGTTCAAATGACTGAACGAATTGATAAAATGATCAGCCATATTTCTCTGTGACTGTTCACGCGGAAGAGCTTTAATTGCATCGGCTATCCAGTTATCCAACAAAATGTTCGCCATAATCAGACCTGACACAAAGATAGGAAGGGATAATGAAGGAATGAAGATAACTTGGAATAATCAAAGATTAGAGATAGACTTAATGATCAAACATAAGAAGGATACAATTGGTGACATCAAATGTTCCAATGACGATCAAAGATGATCAGAAACTCAGAAACAAGACCGCGGTCACAAAATGACAAAAGTAGATTATAGACCGGATCTAAATCTGGAAGATGGATGTCAAAAATGTATGATCAAGGAGATCAACAATGATAGACTATGGTCATAGAGACAGTAGACAAACTGTCGACTATATCTAAAGACAAAACAAGGAAAAATTTGATTAATATATACGAAATATGAATGACACAACAAAAGAATGGATAAATGAGGTTTGAATTTGAAGAATAAAACAGGTGAAATTTATCATCACTAGGTCGAAGAATAAACCGTAGCTATGAGTGTGACAAGTATAAGCCACTAGCCAGGTTTAGATCTGAGAGATGAATAAACAAGACAGATTGATTTAAGCCAGGAATCCCTACTAGAAAGTAGGTCTTGATCTTATAATCAATAGATATATGGAAAAAATCTCGATGAGTAGAACAAAAGATAGGCCACGACCATGAGAGGGGCAAGTAAAAGCCACTGATCGGGTCTAGATCGGAAAACAGACTGATACAACTGATTAGATTAGACAAGGAAACCTCACTACAGAGTAGGCCCCAATCTGATAATCAAAATACAAACATATACATATATATCCTAACCAGAGGCAACAGCCCTAAATATGATCCCATAGAGTCAAGACACTTGACTCAAGACAAACATGTGAGTGTACTAGGACCGAGCTGTAGTCACATAAGGTGAACTACAATAGTCTATGAATAGGACATGGCTCCTAAATCTAGGCTCCAACATGTGTGAGAAACACATGTTCGTCCTTATATGGATACAATATATATAAACACATGCAGATCCTAATTGGGTTTCACTAAGCCAGCAAATATATTCATGTACATAATATATGTAAAATGAAAGTAGAGCTCCGGACTCAATATATCGGGTACTATGCTTATGATCCATACTTAACATGTATAACACAAGTACGCCTAGTGTTATACATAATATGCTTCATTGCTCATCGGCTGCTGTAAACACAAGTACGCCTAGTGTTTACGTCTGTAGCACCGGCGCATAGCTTGGTAATAGATACAACAATCCCAGCAGGGTAATGACATCCCATCTGGCATGTACTGTATCTATCCCATTGAGCCAAAAATAATAAAATCAAATAAGAGAAAAAATAAAAACAAAATGATGTATGCAGTGCAGTGTGTGAATCCCTTGTTTTAAACACCTATTTGGTGCCCCTGGATTCTAATCGATTAAATTCCCATTTATAATGATTTTAACCCAAAATTCTCCAAAGTTAGTAACAAATGGCATTTTAACAGAGTTAGGCAATGTTCCAAGAAATCCCCAGCAGAGTCGCCAGCCTGTGGACCCCGATCCGGGAGAGAGGTGGGAGACGAGCCCCCAGCGGCCTCTTGGATCATCCACGAGTGAAGGAGAGCTCTACCAAGGAACTCTCGAAACGGTTGCCACCCTCATAGCATAGCACGAGTGGCGATATAAAAGAGATACATCTCGATTCGGGAATAAGTCCGGATTCGAAACGTATCAAAACAAACTCAGAGTCGCCATCCACGGTATACGGCCATGGATCCTTTAAACAAAAATATGCTCTGTATACCATGGATAACCAGAAATATATATGGGTTTGTGCCTGATTACGAATGGAGAAGCTCTGAGAGCACCCCCAATTCGTCCGAGTGCAAGTACTTGGTCTCTTATGCCATTTATTATTAACTTCAAAGAGTTTTGGGCGAATATCATATGAAATAGGAACAATTCTCAGGAATCGTCTACCTAAGCATGCATTTCCTGAGGATAAAGAAATAAACATACACAAAATGAAATGAAAAATGTGTCACCTAAGCAAAGCTAGGTTATGAGTGACATGCCTAATGGGTGTCTAAGTTCTGGTGGACACGCGCATGCAAGCTATAGCTAAAGGTATAGGATCAATACTAAAAAGTAAGAAAACATATCAAATCATACAATAACTACACAACAAATCCTAAGATTCTAAATTATTAGCCCGAGTCCTCGGATGGTCTGGTATTCATCCAAAGAAGCCTACGTATCCCCGCCTCCACGAGAATCAAGGCAACGTAGTTCTTCGCGCCTATTCTAAGCTAGGATGCCTAAGACACCTAGACCTCTATCCTAAACTCGATCTAAAAGACCGGACCAATTATTAAAGTTTCTTGTACGATTATTTAAATTCCAGTAAATGGTGGATTTTAGGACACCCTATATGCCCCTATATGCCCTAACTAAATGCATATTAGCTCTAAGCTAATGCAAGTGGTTCTTACAACCTATGTGTAACTAGGCTGTATTTCCTAAGGAAAACAATGGGATCACTAACGCATCCTAGACCTAGTCATCAGTCGGCGATGTGAATCGTCAACTGACCGGACGGAGGCGTAACAGATTCCTAACTCTAACACAAACACAAACACAAACAAAACACACAACAATCAAACAACACACCAAGGACGGAACTCTTAACCCTAAAACAAACGTAAACAAGCACATAACAAATCAAAGACTAAAACCAAACACAAACCCCTAACTCTAAAACTCTCATTCTAAGACAAAGTCCTAACTCTAGAGGAAGATTTTTCGAAAACAGGTTTATGAAATATTTTTGTACTTTTTTAAAGAGTTTGAATGGTTTATTTACAAAGTTTGACTGGACCTGAGATAAGAATCTCAAGCTGCACTACGTACCTCGTGGAAGAGGATCAAGCCAACGTAGTTCGAAACGAACTCTCTAACTACACTCAGAACATTTTAGAAACAATTCAAATGTTTCGATATTTTTGGATTACAGGTTTCTGATGTTTTCACCCTTTTGGTCAAAGACCGGAGGGAAAATACAAAAAAAAACACCCTATGGCCAAATCCTAGGGCTAAAAGGGGAAACTAGGCTCTAATAATATCATTATAAGAGCAAATGAGTCAAAGACTCTCTAATAACACCGCAAAGGACAAGTGAGTCAAAGACTCTCTGAAAGAAAAGGAATACGAGTCAAAGACTCTAACAATACCAACTAAAAGGATAAATGAGTCAAGGACTCTCTAAAAGAAATGGAAACACAAGTCAAAGACTCCAATAACACCAACTAAAGGATAAATGAGTCAAAGACTCTCCAAAAGAAATGGAAACACGAGTCAAAGACTCCACTAACACCACCTAAAGAATAAATGAGTCAGAGACTCCCTAAAAGAAAAGGAACATGACTCAAAGACTCCACTAATACCAACTAAAAGATAAATGAGTTAGAGACTCCCTAAAAGAAAAGGAACAAGAATTTGCACATTTGGCAGAGGTAAAACACCCAGCCGGGCCGGACAGCTACTTAGCCCTAGGGTGCAACAAATGTGCGCCCAGTACCTCATAAGGGTAGGAGTATGAAGCCAAGCCGAGTAGGGTGTTCTCCCAAAAACCAAACGACGCACAAAGAGGAGAACTAGCGAGAGAATGAGACCGGGCGGGTCTCCCAAACACACACAAAGATGGGCTCCAAGTAACCTTATCATTGTCCTTGCAAGGGGTAAGCAAGGCTAAGACAACTAATTGACCAAATTGGTCTCAAATTAACAGAGGTACAAATTGAGGTGCAACCTCAGAGAGGATTCTACAAATGAGGCCAAGCAGGCCTTCTAAAGGCTAATTACTTACAAAGCCAAGACAGATGACTCCCTAATAACAACAATAAAGATCAAATGAGTCAAAGACTCCCCCGATAATATCACCACACAAACGAATGATTCAAAGGCTCTCTAAATGAGGCAAGGCATGCCTCCTATGGGTACACCATTTATCAAAATCAAAGCAACATCCCTGAGGTTAAGCTAAAAATGAGGCTTGCCTCCAAAGGAGGATTTCCTAATGAGACAGAATATGCCTCCTAGTACAGGTTCTAGTATCTAAAGAAGTCTAGAAGACTGCGCTAGTCCAGCAAGAGAGCAGAAAAGAGCTACTAGGCAATCTCAAATTTCCATTCAATTCTTATAAAAATAAATCAAGTGCTAAGCAAAGAAGAATTTTTAATAAAAAAATACACAATCTATAGCAATCATAAAATGATAAACAACATTAATTAGTCCAGACCAGCCGCTGGATAGCTTAATAAAGTAAAAGAAAACAATATCAAACACTTCTATGCCCAACCACAAACACCACCCCAATATGGGGATGAAATCAGATGATGCTAAAGTAATCATCTGATATCATATACACATGATAATATTTCTATATCCCGCCTTGAAATCAGACAGTACTCATGTCGATAATATCGAATAGAGTAGTCATCTGATCTCCTTCCTATTAAACAATTTATTTAAATAAAAAGGAATGAGTATAATAAGCTTTGAAGATAGTCTCACCTAAACAGTCCATTCATCTTCAGAACCTAACTCAAAACTTAACATAAAAGAAGAATCTTAAATTTTCAACAAATTATACAAATGCATGTAATGATATTTATGATTTTTATAAATTTTTGGTGCATAACAGGGGGCATCAACTTGTGCAGATTCAAGTGCAAAAAAAAACGGTGAGCCACAAAACACAAAGACGGGCTCCAAGTAACCTTATCATTGCCCAGAGAATGGTTCTTTTTTTAAAAAAAAATAGTTAAAAGAAATCCAAAAGGTTGGGTAGGCCTACTAAACAAAAGAGGGGAGCGCTACTTGGATTGAGCGAGTCCTCTAAGGATGGGCTTGGGCTAGCACCTTCATTGCCCTTGCAATGGGAAAAAAAAAACTAATGTCTAAAAAATCCAAAAGGCTGGGCTAGCCTACTAAAATAAAAGAGGGGAGTGCTACAAGGACTGAGCAGGTCCCCTAAGGATGGGATATATAATCATCAGGTGAACACTACATAATGAAGAAAATGAAAGCAATCTTTTGCACAATCTTGTCGGACATTCAAATCTTAGTTTGTCCAATTTCTTCCAAAACTATTTTGTTACTCATAGAAGAAAACATAAAAATTTATACTAAAATATGATATATATATATATATATATATATTACGAAAAATGATGACATATTTCAATAACAACCTTGTATACTATTAATGTATACTTTCACAATAAGGTATACTAAACAAATAAAATCCTATAAATTTAAAATAACTCAAGATGGAGACAATTCTTAACAATAATCAATACAAAGGTGAGAAACAACACTACCACTATTAAATACTAATACAATTATCTATTCTTAAAAACATATAGGATCATCATTTCTTAATATCAACTGAAATATGTGCAAGGAGAAAAACGTATTCAACTCACAATGGTAAACAGTATCATGATTCAAAAGGAAATCCTTCCAAATCTTTCAACAAGAAAAGAAAATTAGAATCATGCAACAAACTCATTTTAACAGACTAAAATGACATCATTATTCATGAGCCATTCGTTGACTAGACTAATTCGTTATGCACACATCAGAACATGTTCCACCTTATACTATTTACATGTATCTCTTTGTTTCCAATATATAAAAAAATAATGCCGGAAAGTGATGACAATTCCAAATATTTATAGAAAATCTAGAGAAGAAAAGACAGACCAAGGTTTAAGATAGGTAATCCAAACAATTAAGCTTCTACCATTTAATATCTTAGACAAATAGACCAAATTCAAAAATAAAAAATGAAGGATATTATTCTCATTTCATGAGAACAACACCTATCGGGCCCTCTAGTATTTTACTCTATACTATGTATGGGTATGGATAATGGTTGTAACCACATTCCTTCATAAATCCTATTGTATAATAATATGTATTAGGACACAAAACAGTAGCACCATTAAAAAAAAAATTACAAAATACACTTGGAAGTAATAGAAACACCCTCAAATTTATGAGCCAACATTGAAAGAAAACAGGGGAAGAAGGAATAAAAATAACTGACTCCAATTATTGTCAACACCATAGAATACATGTATAAAATTATGGACATAAACGAGATTATAACCAGTGGACATACAACCAAGAAATTCTCATACAACATAAAAGTTGTCTACAAACTTGAGACAGCATGAGCATAACCATTAAATGCATGAACTTACCTTTCTAGGAATTGAGATTTTTCATTGGCTTTAAGCTATAGATAAACACTAAAATCCTTTGATATTTCAAAACATGAATGAACACTGATGAATTGACAAAATTTATTAGGTCCTAACACTAGTTGCAATATAGCACATCCTCTGTCAATGGCAAGAAATTGGGAATTTTATACTTCAGGTGCAAGGAAAAAAAAAATAATACTGATATGAGCATGTGTACTCATCGAACCTTACTGATGTGAGAACCAATTAAATTCTTACTTTAGTCAGTATATTTATCTTATGCTCTTAAAATTCTAGCTTCGATCTTATCTAACTACAAAAGTATTGGCAAAAGTTCACTAATTGCAGAGTGATCGTCTGACTTTGGATCTGAAATTATAAAGCCTTCATCAAAACTGATAGATCTCCCTCAAGAAAAATTAAATCTAAGGTCTTTAATATGAGGTTTCTAAGATTTAAGGATAAAAAATAAAAATGACGAAAATATAGCTTCAATCCATGACAACTCCTACTCAGAACAATAAAATAGCTAGATCTCTAACCAAGCCTAATCAAAGAAGATGATTAACAGTTTGAAATAATAAAAAAAAAAATCAAACAGAGATGAATAAAATAAAATAAAAATCATTCAAATGAGGATGAAAATTTAATTTTAAAACAAATCTTGAAGAGGAAAGAAAAATAAAAAATAAAAGTGAAAAATTCAACATAAAAAATAAAAATAAAAGGATGATTATCAACTTACAACTATAGATCTTGAAATCAGAAGTCAATTATCATACTTAAAACATTATTCGAATAATTCTGCTTAATACAAATCACCATTTCGTTAATTCATGATCATAAGTCACTAAAATCAACAAAATACCTAAGCTTGCATCAAACGAAGAAGTCAAACCTAAGAACTTCATAAATTAAAAATTTATAGACTCACAAACTCAAAAAAAATAATGTTTAACTAGACTTACTTGTGTAGAATAGTTCTGCTCTTCCTCCTTCTTTATGGATTTTTTGAATTGCGCTAAATCCAGCGGTGTTCAAGATTAGATCGGAGCTTCTTCTTCCAAAACAGCGATCTCAGATCACCTTCTGATGAAATTTCTTGATAAAGAACTTTTTTTTTTTTTTTTGCTCTTACTTTCCTTCTCAGATGTTTGGAAGCCTTTTCCTTTTCTTTTTTTTTTTTAAATTGCAGAGGAATGCTCACACTCGAAAATTACAGAAATCAGCAAATCTAGTTGAAATTGCTTGGATCCGGAGAATAAACAACCAGAACGAAGGAAAACTTGTCACTTTTGTCTCTTGAGCTAAGGTCAATTTGTCGGGAAGAGAAGATCAGAGAAGATGGCAAAAAAAAAATTTCGGTTTTCGAGGATTTAGGGATTTCTCTTTCCAAAAAAAAAAAAAAAAAACTCTAGATCTGAAAACGAGCAAGGATCTTTAAAATGATGCTCTCATCTGTTGATTTCTACGAAAAATGAACAGTTTTAAGGTTCTAAAGGTTTCTCAAGCTACTTAAGGTTTGAAACAAGAAATCAAAGAAAATCAGCAGCTTTAATGAAGACTAAGAAAGAAATTGAAAGGTAAAAGGTAAGATTGAAATGAAGAGAGGCTCGTCGGAGAGAATGAACTCGCCGGAGAAGATGATCGGAGAAAAAGGCGAGGATTAGGGCTGAGATCTACTTTCTCTCACTTGAATTCTCACAGCTTCTCTCTCTAAAAACTTTTCTCAAAAAAATTCGAATCCCCCTTGAATGAGACCCAAACCTCTTATTTATAGAAAAATCTTTTAATTGTTATCCCCCTCTACTTCCTTGGACAACTCCCTTTATATATATTTGACTTTGCTTTGCTTGCATAGGGTGGCCCATAAAAAAAAACTTAAACGAAAATTAGGAGAACAAATTCGAGCTCTATTAGTTGTCCGGGACAACCTCCCCTTCTACAAAATATACCAACTAGACCACCCCCGGAACCAGATAAATTACCCCCCTTATTTCTACAACATACACACTATACCACCTACCTCGCTCGTTCGCTAGGCAAACTGCGAGGGATTTAAACGAAATTTTAAAGAGACCTTGCTGGGACCCTGACATACCCTAGGGTAAAATTTGGGGTCTTACCTCACTCATTGGACGGGGTTTGGCACAATCAACACGAACTTGGGTCTGGTTAAAATAGGGTGTCTACAGTTCCTGAAACATGTCACCCGACCGGGACGAATAACGGCACCAGACCGGATGTCCCCAATCTCCGTCTCGCGAGTGGGAGATTCCAAAGGAGCGGCCTCCACCGACGACCCAGAAGCCCCGGAGCTATCTTTCAACTCTGTAGGCTGCTGTACATCTCCAGAGTCGCCACCCCCTCCCTCCACAAACAACCGCCATTTTTTCCTTGGCGGAGCCCTCTCCACCACTTCCACCGACTCAGAAGAGGGACTCTGAGGAACAGTCGCGACAGACATCGTAAAACTATCAAATGTCGAATAAAATAAAAGACGCAGAACTCACCGGAAGAAGGTTGGTGAAGAGCAATACACGCGAAAATCGCCGTGGAATAAAACCCGTTTCACCCGAGGAAGACGAAGAAATAAGATATAGAAAGATATCCCCAAAAAGGCTCTAAAAAGGGCTAGGGTTTCGACACGCGTCGATTGATCTCCCTTCCTTTCTAATCCGATGGGACACGTACACGTGGCGCCGATTGGGAAACCCAAGGGAACCGCCAAAAAGTCGAAGCGCCACACTGAAAAGACGTCGCTACCCCTGCTGCTAAGTGACTTCCCCAACAAGCCATCCCTAAAAAACCCTCACCACGTACGGTGGTAAAGGCTCGAAACCCTCCACAAGGGCCCGGCATACAAATCCACAAGATGGAAAAGGCCACGTCTGATGGTAAAAGGCTCGGAACCCTTCACAAGGGCCCGGCGTACAAATCCACAAGATGGAAAAGGCCACGTGCGATGGTAAAATCCTCGGAACCCTTCACAAGGGCCCGGCCTACAAATCCACAAGATGGAAAAGGCCACGTGCGATGGTAAAATCCTCGGAACCCTTCACAAGGGCCCGGCCTACAAATCCACAAGATGGAAAAGGCCACGTGAGATGGTAAAAGCCTCGATTCACAAGAGCCCGGCATGCGAATCCATAAGATGGAAAATACAGCATACGGCAATACCACCAAACAAAAGATATGTCAAGCACAACAAAAGGAAAGCGAACACAAGATACAAGTCATACAAAAAGGCACGCAGGCCCGGGCCCCCAAGGCCCCAACAAAATGAGGCCTCCTCCAAAACCCTGCTCTTCCCGCCACCTCCAGCTCAGAGCGACTGGCCGCTAAAAGCGTTTTCCACATCGGAGAGCTCCTTATCACTCTGTTCCCCCTCCGAAGAACTCCCCCAACGGCGATTCTCAGCAAATCGGGCCTGGTCATTTAGCCAACACACCCGATTCCTCAGCAAATCATTCTCCGCCCGCAAGGCCGCAATCTCCCGATCCATGTCGATCATCCTGCTGCAAACCGCCATTTCCCTATGATGGACATGGGAGAAGAACGACCGGTGGCGATGAACAAAAGCTTCACGGGACTCCCTCTCATAAAGGGGAGGAAGGGGAGAGCGCGGGGAAAACCCTGGAGGCGGGTTCCTCTCAGGAATCGCTTGCCGGGACCCCAACCCGTCAGGGTTAGTCTCGGGATTGCCAGGAGGACTCCCCTCGGTAGCAACTCCCCCCCCCCCACCACTTATAGAGAGACCCTGGAAAGACGACGACATCTACGACGAGTCCGAAGATAGGCCAAAAGAAAGCAAAATAAGCAAAAAGAGACGAAGAGGTAATCTGCATACAAAGCAGAAGGACTCGCTCCTTATAAACCTTATGAAAGACCCATGGGCAGGAATTCGAAGCCACTCGCCTACACGTGTCGGTTGCCCATTTGACGGTCAACCGGCACCACATAATGTCACCGCAGTTCCTCGGGAAGGAGCCGCCGGACGAAACGGCACGCCTTCTCACACCCCAAGAACCCCATAAATGCTTTCATCACGATATTCCTTAACCAGGTAAACAAGCATGCCCCCCTTGGACCAATCAAGGGACCAAAGGTAGTATTATGACGAGACATAAAAAATGGCACCGCTTTCAGTTTCCGCCGCATGTCACCCGTACACTCATGCAGCCAAACCTCACCACCTTGAAGCACCCCCGACTCTTCCCCACCAAAGGAGAGGGAGGAGCCCGGAGGCAGGAATGCAAGCAGAAGGGGCCCGACCCCAATCCCCCCAAAGAAACACGCGCGACCAGGACCGGGGCCCCAGCACGAGGCCACGACCCACGAACGCGGCTGGCAAAGGAAATTAAAAGCGCCAGGAACAGGTTCGAAATCCCCCGCAGGCCCGGACTAACCGTCACAGGTCCTCACGATCAAGATAATTCATATCAAACAGATGGGAAAAACAACACAGAGAGGCACAGCGCGAATTCATAAAGATTACCCATTCACATCATCCTGGCCCACAGGCCTACAAAAAGAAAGGAACACAGGAAACAAAGCGCAGGGCACGTAGGCCCCGAAATCCCCGACAAGAAAGGGGAAAAGGCACTAAGAAAAACAAAAAAAGCTAGAGATTAATCGGAGGAAGACCCCTCTCCCGAAGGGTTCCCCTCCTCCTCCTAAGAGCTCTCCAGCAGGGGGTCCACCTCATCTTCAAACAGCTGCTCATTGAGAAAGTGAACATTTTTCTGCAAAGCCTCGTTCTCCCGCTTCAAGTCCTCGATTTCCTTGCCCATCTTGAAAACACGACCACGCAGTTCCGTTCCCTGGTGATAGGCTCGGGAGAAAAAAGACCACTCCCTAGCAACACGGGACCGAGACAATTTGTCCTCCCTAGGCAAGGAGGAGAGGCAAAGGGGGGGGAAGCCTGAGGAAGGGCCCGGGTCCCTCCTAGCCTTATTCCGACGAGCCGCGATATCCTCCCCCGGATCGGAGGACAAGTCAGGGTCACTCGACGATTCCTGAAAGAGGCAGGCCTTACGCCTAACTCGCAAAGGAAAACCAGATATGTTGTTGAAAAAGGCACGAAAGGACGCCTACTACGAAGCGCCGGGGTAATCCCCCTTTTAAACTCAAGGAGGGAGCCCTGGTGCTTCGAAACAAGGCAACCCATCTAACGACGCCACCGTTTCCCGGGGACGGCCGCCGGATAAAACGGCACGCCTCCTCGCACCCCGAGGTCCTCATAAATATCCTCATCATGACTTCGCTTGAACAAAACGTTACTCCCTTGGCCCAATCAATGGACCAAAGGAGTAACGAGGAGTTATGATAGGACACAAATACGGCGTCGTTCTCAGATATAAGATGAGCAATGAATCGTCTTAAGAACTGTATCCTTCCTAGGAATCCCCGAATTTCCTTCTCGGTTTTAGGCGGCGGCATCTCCTAGATAGCCTTAATCTTCTGAGGATCTACTTCTATGCCCCTTTGACTCACCATGAATCCAAGCAACTTACCAGAGGTAACCCCGAATACACACTTGCTAGGATTCAGGCGAAGCTGGTATTTGAGAATTCTTTCAAAGAACTTCTTAAGGTTCGGGATATGATCTCTCCTTTCTTTGGCTTTTACAATCATATCATCAACATAAACTTCGACTTCTCTATGTATCATGTCATGGAGTAAGGCTGTAGCTGCTCTTTGATATGTCGCACCGGCATTCTTAAGATCAAATGGCATTACCCGATAGCAATAAGTCCCCCATTGTGTAATGAATGAGGTTTTAGCCATGTCCTCGGGTGCCATCTTAATTTGATTGTAGCCCGAAACCATCCATGAAAGATAATAATTCATGCCCGGCCGTATTGTCTACCAGGATATCGATATGTGGTCGAGGGAAATCATCTTTTGGACTTGCCTTGTTCAAATTCCTGAAATCTACACACATTCTCACCTTTCCATCTTTCTTCGGTACGGGTACTATATTTACGAGCCATTCTGGATATTCCACTACTTGCAGAAACCCAGCATTTAACTGCTTAGTCACCTCTTCGTTTACTTTCAAGACCCACTCGGGCTTCATTCTCCTTAGCTTCTGCTTTTTAGGTTTAATTCCCGGTAACAAAGGTAGCTTGTGCTGAACAATGTCTTCGCTCAACCCGGGCATATCTTTGTAGGACCAGGCAAAAACTTCTTTATATTCCTTAAGTAGGTTTATTAATTCATTGCACTCTTCAGAGGATAGAGTATTTCCAATTCGTATTTCCTGTATTAAATCTTCTGTTCCGATGTTTATAATTTCGATTTCATCTTTAAGAGGATGGGCTCGGCGCTCCTCCTCTTGTTTGAGCATTTGCTGCAATTCAAGGGGAGTTTCGTCGGTCCCTTCTTCCTCGTCTGAGGAGGGAGTGTTATCATTATTAAAGTCAGAAGCAAACACAGAGACATACTGAGAATCAGATTTCATTGAATTGAAAGAAATTACATCATTATCCTTGGACTCATCCTGAACAGGCTCAGGATTCACATAGTAAATAAAATCAGAAAATGACTCGCCTGGACTAGGCACTGACTCGGATTCAATCGACTTGACTAGACTCGACTTAGCAATAACATAAGTAGGAAAAACATCAAAACTCCAATTTGAAAGATTTTTGGTTGGAGGTGCAATCTGACTCTGAGGTTCAGTAAATGTATCATTGCTCTGAATAACTGCTACTAGCACATCTTCACAGTCTGTCTCTTCTTGCTCTTTAGAATGGTTTAAAACTGGCAGCTCTTGCCAAGCAACATCAAGCACATCTTCTTCAAACAAGGACCCCAACACATCTGGCTCAAGGTAGACTAACCAGTCCTCAACAGTCTTCTCAACATAATATACCGGCGGTTCTGTTTATGGGAGAGCAAGGCCACTAAATATTTCAAAAGCAGGTATCGTGATCCCTATCACTGAGTCATACCATGGTTCAGAAAACCCATAGTACGGAGAAGTCTCGCCTTCTTTGATAAAGTGACCATTCATCGATAAGGAATATGGAGCCATTGGGAGTACCCTTCCGGTGCGGCGGATTTCTTCCTTCAATTTCAACAACTCTTCCATGGCTTCTTCCTCTTCCTTAGTAGGTACATATCCAAGACTGAAAACTCCATGGTTTGCTTTGATCGAGCGCCAGTGAGATGCCTTGCTTGGATCACGACCCAAACTCATACCAGGAAAGTAATTCATTTTTCTCATCACCTTGGCAACTACAGAACTGATAGCAAAAGGTAAATACAACTCCTCCCGAGAGGCCTCTTCATAGGAAATAGCAGCAACGTCGAACGCGAAACCATTCAAGTTGTAGTCTTCTGCTCTTGCAACTGGAAGGATCAGAGTTTCTCCTGTTATCTGTCCTATTTCTGGCTCTTCATCACCTCTGACAGTGAACAACTTCCCATCTTTGATGAACTTCAATTTTTGGTGAAGGGTTGAAGCAACAGCACCTTCCTTATGCAACCAGGGACGTCCCAGAAGCATATTAGACGAGGCCTTGATATCAATAACTTGAAACTCAACCTCAAATTCTTGACCGCCTACAACAATCTTGGTGGTAAGGACTCCGACCACATTTCTGCGGGTGTTGTCATATGCGAGGATACCAAGGGTTGATTCGGCAAAATCAGTGGGACCGAAACCCAAGGTAATGGCAGTTCTCAATGGACACACATTCAACGCGGATCCGTTATCTACCAACACAGATGGTACTTTCTTGCCTCCACAGATAATAGTGACATGAAGAGCTCTAGCATGATTCCGACCTAGAGGAGGCAGCTCCTGATCTGAGAAACTAATGACCCTGGTGGCCTGGGTTAGAGCAACAACTTCAGCTAGTTGCTCTGGAGATATTTCTGAGGATACCTGTGTGGTATTCAATTCTTTTAACACGGCTTCTCTGTGTTTCTTTGATGCTATCAACAATCCCCAAACAGATATAACGGCCTGAGTTTTCTTCAGCTGTTGCACAACTTCATCATCTGGGTCCTTCACATATTGCGGCTCCTCTCCTCGAGCCAATGCCCCTGGATTTTTGACTCTCAATTCAGCAGGCTTGAAAATTCTTCCACCCCTTGTAACATGTCTGACTTCATCTAATTTTGGCTCATCATAAGTGATGACTTGAGGGACCTGTGGCTCATAGGTGATTACCAAGGGAGGTACTGACTCTCTTAGGTATGATTCATCATAGAAGATGATTTGGGGTTCAGAAATGGGTTCTAAGGCACATATGAGGGTGAGAGGGTCAAACTCAGAATCTCCTATGGTTATGGCATTAACAGCAGCAGAAGGGTTAGCATGACCAGGTAGCGGGTTTTGGGTAACATTGGGTCTTGGCTGGAATGCAATGACTTTCTCATCAATGAGTTTCTGGATTCTAAATTTCAACGCAATGCAGTTGTCAGTAAGATGACCAGGACCCCTGTGATACTCACAGTGCAGGTCAGCTCGCCAATTTGCAGGTAGAGGATTGGGAGGAGGCCGGATGGTAGGTAGGGTTATGCGACCTGAAGCAAGACACTGCTTAAGCACCTCTGAAGATGGAATGGGAAGAGGGGTAAATTCTACCCGGGTTTGTTGCCAAGGTGCGGTCGCGGGTTGACCATAGTCCATCACTAAAGGTTCTTGGGATTTAGAGGGCTGAGCATTGGAACGAGAGATACTACTGACTTGGGCTGGCGGGGATTTTTTGAAATCTCTGGGGTTTGGATTGCTACGGTTGAATACACCTTGAGCCATAGCCTCCTCTATCTGGGTGCCTGCCACAATGAAGTGCTTGAAATCTGGAGAATATTGCAATGACATGTGATACTGGAGTTGGGGAGAAATATTTTTCATGATTATTTGAACTTGCTCTTCCTCAGACGGGTGCTCCATCATCTGAGCTGCTAGTCTCCTCCATCTTTTCACAAAAATTAGAAAGGATTCCCTCGAGTCTTGCTTAGTTCTCTCTAAATCCTTTCTAGTGATTTCTGTCCCATCATCGTATTTGAATTGCCTGATGAATTGCTCACCGATATCCTTCCATGTCCTATAACGAGTCTTGTTTAGGACCATGAACCATCTCCTAGCAACCTTGGTTAGGGAAACTGAGAATAATTGAGCCATTTGCTCAGGAGATAAGCCTTGAGGCTGACACATGATGGTGAACATTTGCAAATGTGTGATTGGACAACCCACACCATCATATTTGTCGAAATCTGGCATTTGAAAATTAGAAGGAAGGCGGATTTCGGGAAATAGTGTAAGGTCACTTGGATTGAAACCACCCTGGTCTTGAAACTGGATGTCTTGTACCTTCCTGGTAAGAGTTTCTAATTTCTCCATAACAGTTTTATCAACCATGGACTGAGAAGGCCTACTGCGATCCTCGCTGTACTGCTCTTTTTCCAAATCTTCTTCAGTTTTGTCAGGGATAGGGATGAACACTGGCTGGGCAGGTGCTGCTGAAGTAGCTGCTTGGTGCATGGGCCCTTTATCTTTGGACAACGACGGTCCCAACTTCTCATAAAGCTGAGCCTTGATAACTCGGTTCTCTTCTTTGAGTTCTTGAAGCTGCTGGAGAATCAAGGTAAGAGTATCGGTAATAGCAGCGGGTGGAAGACCGTCTTGGTTGTCTGCCATTGGTGAGGATGAGGACGGTAAAGAAGGAGATGCTAGGGTTCTCAGAGAAGGTGGCGGGGCTACAGATTTCCTCTCCAATCGCGAAGAGACCCGAACCAAAGGAGTAGTAGGGTTAGCTATGATGTTTACTGCCCTGAAATATTCGAAAGACATATTTTAAAATCAGAAAGAAGTAGACGATGATGTACGCATAGACCAAGATAATGAGAAAGAAAGATGAACTTTATTGATCAATCATTAAAGTTTGAGTACATGATTCATTCTTTCAAAGATAAACGGATAAGATTAAACATGGAACTAAGCATTCTTTCTAGACTTCTTCTTTGGACGACAATTTTCCGCAGCTGACTCCTTTAAAGGTTTGATGATTCTGACATCCCAGGCGGATGAAACGGCTTTGACAATCTGGGGCTTGAGATCCTCAGGCGGATAAAAATGACGAAGGGGAGCCACAATAGATTGCTCCCTTCCATACTGACGCAGAATCCTGGCAGGAACATAAAAGGAAGTCTTTTTGAGACCAAGAAGGCGAACGTAGTTAGCTTCTCCAGTGTTGAAGACAGCTTCTTCGATTCCAGGGATTTGCCAATAAATCTGATCTTGTTGGCGAGAATTTAACCATCCAACCCAATCGCTTGTATGATCGAAAGAAACATCATGACGCCATTCACTGAAGGTGTATAACGTATGATTAAAATGGACAGGAGCTGCAATTTTTAGCTTGTGGCATAACCACACCTGAAGTAATGCAGGACATCCTGAGAAAGAACCAACGAAAGAGCGAACATAAGAGCCTGGACCTGAGCTGGCACGAAGGCGAGCCATATCATCCAATCCATTGAAGGTTTCTACAAGTATAGTAGGAATTGGATTGGCGCCCCGATCCATTTGATCCACGAGGTCCAAAAGAACAGCTGACGCAAAGCGAGAAGGTTGGACAGTGAGGAACCTGGCGAAGGAGCAGAATCTCAAAGCGCGACGTCGGGCTTTTTGAATATCAACAGCACCAATGTGTCCAATAGGAGGGTAAATGTCAATCAGTTGTTGCATGGACACTTCTTGGCCTTTCATGAAAGAGTTCATGGATTCATCTGGATTATTCATTAAGCGAAGGAACAAAAGACGATAATCTGACACACAAGATGGTTTCACCAGAGGGCCATCCACGGGATATTCTAATAAGGCACACCATTCTTCAAAGGTGGGACACATTTCTTGGTTGCTAAAACGGAAGACATGATGATCGGGATCCCAACACTCTGATGCGGCATAGAGTAATCCCCAATCGAGTTTAATGGTAGCCACATAGCCGAAGAGATTTTTCTCTTGCTCACTTATGGCATAGATGTGAGATTCTCTTAATGTACCACGGATCCAATCAAGAATTGTACGAGTAGACATGGTGCCTGTAAGCCAAGAGAAGGGATACAAGAATGATCAGGGTTATATGAACACGAGATTGGGATAAGTTCCTGCCAGTATAAAGAAAGTACAAATACATGATCGAATCACATGATAGAAGATTGAAAGGCGTACGATCAAAAGATGAGATGAGATAGCATAAGATTGCTTTTAACGGATAGATCATGAATGACTAATCCTATGAGATCTTCGGAAATGATGGGATTTATATCCTAACCCCAAAGGGAAAGTTTTTTTATCTTCGTACATTTTAACAGTGTTACCTGAAGGCATCAAACCCTAATCCTAATCTAGCGAAGTGGAGAGAGGATCTCGACTCATGACTTTGTTTGTGTACCTAAGGACCGATCGTAGCCATTGGAAGATGGACTACGGCCTAATCTAGACACAAATGGGTAGGATATCCTAAGCTAGACTCACACACGTGATGCACATGTGTTCGTATACTACATGCATGTGTGGGTTAATCTAGGGGTAAGGCCAAGAGTTCCCTTAGCGCGAATCCGTGTTCGATATACTGTACCAGTGTCCGGCGTATCAGTACATGAACAAGAGATCCGTTTACGCACCATAAAGGTGCTAGGTTATGGGTGGAATGCTTCTCTAGCATAGAGGCACCAGGTGATGAAATCCCAGTCAACCATGCTAGATAACACTCCGGGTTCCTAAAATAGGATGTGTGTGCATGTGAGATGCAAGTGATGTAAGTGTGTGCAATAAGTTCGCGCAATCTATGATGCCTTCAGGTTTTGTTAGATTAAGTTTGAGTATAATGTGATGAGAAAATAAAGCATACAAACTAATCTAACAAGTATATAAGAGATAGAGTTTTTATGAGCCAGTTAAATTAGATTCAAATGAGTTATCTTTTGGGAATTTAATGAAGTTACGTGGTCCCCAGCAGAGTCGCCAAACTGTGGGACCCGATCCCGCGAGAGGGGTGGGGCACGAGCCGCCACGATCTCTCTTGGTCTCTCGTACCCACGCGATTGGCGTGTGCATTTTTATTATTGATTTTAATTCATCTTTTATGTGAACTTGGGATCACTAAGGCAATCCGAATTCCACGCAAAAGAGACTGACAGAGTCGCCACCTAGATGTGGGATCTAGGACTCGTAATTAACCAGAAATCTAGACTCGCTACCTGGTTACAAGAATGGAAGGTATGGGGAGTTATCCACCACATGCACCATTCCTACCCGATAATCGGTCTTCAATTCCAAAAGTTAACTCTTTTAAATTTATTTTAAATGGGTCATTCAACTCTTTGTTAATGTGCGAACTATGTGACATGCATCCTATGATCTAATTTCAGTGTGAATCCTAAATGTGTATCTTGATTTCTTAATTTGTCTGGATTTAATCTAGGTGAAAGTTCTCTTAAAATTCTAATTTCATGGAAAATCCTAAGTGATTTAATTAAGAATTTACAAGAAACTTAATATACAAAACCCCACAATTTGTTGTGGAGCCGACTCCCTGTTGGTATGCCATCAGACATCCAAGCTGCCTACGTACCCAAGCCTAACTGGGATCAGAGTCGACGTAGTTCGGTGCACCTAAGCTAAGCTACTTATGCCTAACTCAACTAAGACATCGACCTAGACCGGATTGACTGTTTCAACAGTTTTAAGAGAAGTTATTTAATTTAAGTTGAGGATTTTATTATCTTAGGATTTCATCTAAGATGCTATATGATCCTATCTAAGTGCAAGTTGTCTCTTAGACTAATGCAGGTTAACCTACATCCTAGGTAACTAGGCTTGTCCTAGGGAAAGACTGGGTGACTAGTGTAACTAGACCTATGGCACGGCTGCTATCCATAGCAAATGTCCGTGATGAGGCTGGACTCTTAACTCTAGGACTCCCTAAAACCTAGGACACGACATGACGTATGTGTTCCTAAATTGGGCTCTAATGGTTCTTATATCAGAAACCATAATCCAATGGTTCCGAAAGACTCGAGACAAATCGATTCAAGTTCTTGAAGTTAATTAATTTCAGATTTCAAGGATTTTCGGTTTCTGGACATTTAAGGAATACCAAAGGTTCTAGGGTTCACCAATTTCGGCCTAGAATGGCATCCAAGGGAGGGAATCGTGCACTCTTTCCTTATGCAATTTAATACTTAGGTTATAGCACCTTATTGCCTGGCATATCTCAGGATTTCCGTGGACAGTAACCTCGGAGCCAACAACATGCTATAGCTTAAATATTCAAATTGTCTAAGATCGATTGCAATTGGGATACGATTATGGATGCACTGGCCATTTTTCAGGAAAATCTAAAGATCCTAAGATTTCTGTTTCAATGGATTAAGGAGTGAACATGGGACAGATATTTAAGGTTCTTTGGAAATTTTCACAATGATTTTTAATTAATTTCGATTTTGAGTGGATTTTATCAATTTTAAACCTCATGAGTGATTTTACAAATGAATTTATTGCAAACAAATTCGAAATGAATTGAAATTTCTACAGCAACAAGATGTGATAGAATGTAGCTTACTGGAAGAGTTTTGCAGATTTTTACATTAAGCCCCTATTTAATTTTGATTTAATAATAATATGACTAGACTGCAAAAATAACACAGAAACTACTAGAAATAGAAATCTAAATTCATTGAAATTTCTACAGAAATAAGATATGAGTAAACATAGCATGCTGTGAGATGTTCATGAATTTTAAAGACTATTTACTACCAATTTCGGAATTTCAATTTTAAGACCAGATTATGAACTCACACTACAACCCTTAGGAAACAAATTCCAAATCACTTGAACAGCAGCAAGAAATATGAAATATAAGTCTACTGTAAAACTTTTGAGAATCGTAATCATGATTTGATATCAGTAAAAAATCTCACACAATCTGACAATTTTCAAAGAAAGCATCAAATAACATACCAAACAGAATCCAAAAATCCTTAAAAATTCATGGTAGAATGTATCAGTATCATATTATTGTTTCAGGAAATTTCATTAATTTTGGAATCTATTTGGTATATATTTTATTTTTCTTCGTCAAAAAGACATTTTTGAAGAGTTTTCTATTTTTAAAACATGATTTTTGAGAAAATTACGACTCCGGAAAATGTCCTTTAATCTTGTTCTGATGTGATGAACCCAAGAAAAATTTAAAATTCCAAAAAATAGGTCATCCTGAGATAGGTATTTTTTCGAATTTTGTAATTTATTAGCCATTATTTTAAATAAAATTCCATTCTTCACTCAAATTTTCAAAATCCTTTGATCTAAGGTCTGATCCGATCCGATGGTTATTTTAGTCTAATTAAATAGATCAGTGTATTAAATTTCGGGACGAATCGGAATTGAAACACTCATGTAGATCATGATTTTAAGCACACACATATAATATTGAATTAAATTCAATTAAATGCTAAAAATCATGCAAAAATATATAGAAATGCCAAATAACCCTGGAAAAATCTGAGAATGGTGTACCTACTTGTGGTGGAGATCCTCGCCGAATCCAAGAGCCGGAAAATTCGAAAATTCTCGCCGACGTGCGATCCGCTTCCGCTTTCTTTCTCTTTTTCTTTTTTTTTTAAAAAAAAAAACCACTGTGATGAGAGGAAGTGTGAGAGATAGGGAGAGGTTGACAGAGAGAATGATAAGGGAAGTGGGTGTGGGAGATTAAAAACAGAAAGGGAGAGTGAGGGAGTGTAACAGAGAGGACGAGAGAGAGGGTGATAGAAAGAGAGACAGAGGGTGATAGAGAGTAATAAAAAAATAGAGAGAGACCGAGAGAGAGTGATAGAGAGAATTGGTTAGAGGAAACCTAGATAGATGGATCGAGAGAGGAGGAGAGAGGAGAGTGATGAAGTGGAATGCAAGACACAGAGAAATGGAAATCACAGAGGGATACTCTGTTTTTTTTTCTCATTTTTTATTTCTTTTCAAAAAACAAAACAACACTCCTTTTTTTTATAGAAATGCAAGAAGAAATACAGAGTGTAGAGAGAGAGGATAAAAAACACAGAGATGGAGGGCGGCTATACGAGGACAGAGGAATAGGGATCAAGATCTGTTTGAGAAACGGATATAGTGATTAAAACGTGAAAAACAGATACTCTGTTTTTTTAGAGTTTTTTCTTTTTTTTTATACGTAGGGTGTTGAAGGTTGGAGATAGATGATGAGAAAAAAACAGAGGGAGCAATGGGGAGGTGGAAAACAGAAGCTAGGAGGGAAGAGGGAGAACACCAGAGGATGATCTGTTTCTTCTTTCCAATAGGATATTTTTCGCTGCTGTTAAGCCAACCAAACAGAGCCTCCTTCACCCCAGCTACTATCCACGGCCCCCTTTTTTTTTTCTTCAACCGATCAAATATAAAGGATAAAAGGGTTCAAAGAGACATAGGGATGATGAGCGTGGAGGAGAATCACAAGGAGAATGGGTGGGAGCCGAGGGAGAATTGAGAGGGATGGAGAGGGATGGAGAATGGGATGGCTGTTGGAAACGAGAAACAGAGGGCTTGAGAAGGCTAATGGTGATGAGAAACAGAGGGAGATAGGGGAGAGGATAGGAAAACGAGGGTGATTGGTATTTGAGAGATCAAACGAAGGTTTCTTCCCCACAGCCCAAAAAAAACCGAACTTTCTGTCCTTCCCCCTTTGAGTTGCTGTCCCTCTCTCTTAAGATCGATCCTCTCTTTTCTTTTTTCTTTGAGAATGTTTCCTTCCACCATGCTTTCTTTCCTTGCTACCCTCTGTGATACTAAAACCCACTCCCTATTAAAAGAATACCCGAGCATTCTTTCTAGAAAAAGAGAGGACGTTTCCAAAAATATTTCAAGGACCGAAACTATGCTCTTCTGAAGAAAAGCTTCCTTTTCAAAGTAATGACAATATGGAATTCCCCAACATTACCGAATTTATCTATTAGGATGGTGGAATTACCAAACCTTGTAATCATCCGTATTATGTACGTAATTGGAGTATGGTGGGCCTCGCAGATCAGACCATTGAATTCTAATCATATTCAAAACATAAGATGATAGGCCTCACCCAAACATAGCTTGATATGTAATTGTAGGTCCCGCACATCAGATTATGAAGTTCAAAATGATAGCGGTCCTACTTTTAAACTTTTTATCGTAGTGGCCCCATTCCAATTTGTCCAAATGCTTTACAAATATGGTGATGGGCCCACACCATGTTGAGCACATGATGGGCCCCATCCCATGGCTTAAAACACATGGGCACCTTCTCATAGAAATTAATGTTTCAATGTTAATTCCAAATAAAGCCGAAATTCATTTTCTATGGAAAAATGTATGGTTTCATTGTTTGACCTAAGTCTAACCAAGTGCTCAATGCGGGCCTACCAACCGATTCCCAATTCTCTCTGGTTTGGATTCCTCTGAATTACCCTTCTCGACACTTGACGGAAAAATGAGAAACACGGCAGAAATGATTGAAGGAGATTTTGGGGCAGCCCATGTTTAGAAAGGGTGGGAGATAAGTTCTTCTCGAGAGAGCTCGGAAGAAAGGTGGGATGACCTCATGCTCTTCTATCTTTCTCTCTTTAGCCTTCGTCTCTCTCACTCTCAACCCCTAAAGCCCTCAACAGCCCTCTCTCTACATCTTCTCTCCAACAGCAAGAACTCTGAGGATCCTTAAAAAAAAAGAAAAAGAAGGGAGAGGCAGTGGCTCTATTTTCTGCTCCTTAAGGACAATCTCTCTCTGTTCTCTCTCTCGGATCCCTCCCTATGTTCCACAGCTTTCTCATCTCTCTATCTCTCTTACCCTCTACAGCCCACAAAAGCCAAAGCAGAAAGAAAAAAATATATATATAAAGGGAAAAAACAGAGTGCCGTGTGTCACTTCTTCTCTATTTCTTTCACTCTCAATCTCTCTCGATCTCTTTCACTCTCAAACTCTCAATCTCTCCCACTCTCAACCTCTTTGTCTCTCTTAATCTCAATCTCTCTATCTCTTTTTCTTGTTCATAAAAAAAAAAGTAAAAAAAAAAAACAAGAAAACAGAGGATCGCATTTTCTACTTCCCTCTCATGCTCTGTCTTTCCCTCTCTTGATCATGCTCTGTTTCTCCCTCTCTTGATCCCTTTCGGTCTCTTTTACTCTCTCATTCTCTCTATCTGTCTCTCTCATTCTCTCTATCTGTCTCTCTATCTGTCTCTGTCATTCTCTCTATCTGTCTCTCTATCTGTCTCTCTCATCCTCTCTATTTGTCTCCCTATCTGTCTCTCTCATTCTCCCTATCTGTCTCTCTATCTATCTCTCTCATTCTCTCTATATTTCTCTCTGTCGTTTCTCCCTCTCAACTCTCTCTCTATCCCTCTCTATATCTATTCCTCTATATCATTCTCTCTCACTCTCAACTCTCTCTCTGTCGCTTCTCCTTCTCAACTCTCTCTGTTATCTCTCGCTCCCCACTGCAACTCTCACACTCAACAGAGCAGCGGCTCCTCTGTGGTGAATAAAAAGAAAATAAAAAGAGAAAGAAAGAAAGGGAATCGGATCGCGTCGGCACACTTTTTCAGATTCCTCGGCTCTCGGATTCGGCAAAGATCTTGACCAAAGGTAGGTGCACTATTCTCAGATTTTTCCATAATTGTTCTGTATTTTTTTTTTATATATGTTTTTGCATGGTTTTAGCATTTAATTGTATTTAATTCAATATTATATGGGTATGCTCAAAATCATAATTTACATGAGTGTTTCAAGTCCGATTCGTCTCAAAATTTGATACGCTGATCTATTTAAATAGACTAAAAGAATCATCGGATCGGATTGGACATTGGATCAAAGGATTTTGAGAATTTGAGTGAAGAATGGAATTTCATTTAAAATAATGACTGAGAAATTAAGAAATTGGAGAAAATAGCTATCTCAGGATGATATATTTTGTGGAATATTAAATTTTTTGTGTTCATCACATCAGAACAAGTTTAAAGGACATTTTTTGAAGACGTAATTTTCTCAAAAATCATGTTTTAAAAATAGAAAACTCTTCAAAAACATCTATTTGAAGAAGAAAAATGGAAAATATATTAAATAGGTTCCCAAAATTAATGAAATTTTGTGGAAAAATTATATGATGCTGATATATTCTACCATGAATTTTTAAGGATTTTTGGATTTTATTTGGTATATTATTTGATGCTTTCTTTGAAAATAATCAGATTTTGTGAGATTTCTTACTGACATCAAATCACAATTAAACTTAGCAAAATTTTTACATTAGTCTTATATTCCATATTTCATGCTGCTGTAAAATTTTCAATTTCTTAGGAATTTGTTTCCTAAGAGATGTAGTGTAAATTTATAAGCTGGTCTGCAAATTAAAAAATCCGAAATTGATAGTAAATAGTATCTAAAATTCATGAAACTTTCACAGCGTACTATGTTCACTCATATCTTATTACTGTAGAAATTTTAATGAATTTAAATTTCTATTCTAAGAGTTTCTGTGTAAATTTAACAATCTGGTCATATTGTTATTAAATCAAAACTTAATAGGAGCTTAATATAAAAATCTATAAACTTTTTCCAGTAAGCTACATTCCTTCATATCTTGGTATTGTAGAAATTTCAGTTTATTTCGAATTTGTTTGCAATAAGTTCACTTGTAAAATCACTCATGTGGTCTGAAATTGATAAAATCCACTAAAAATTGAAATTAATTAAAAATCATTATGAAAATTTCTAAAGAACCTTAAATTTCTGTCACATGTTCACTCCTTAATCCATTGAAACAGAAATCTTAGGAGTCTTAGATTTCCCTTGTAAAATGGCCATAGCATTCATAATCGTATCCCAATTGCAATCGATCCTTGACAATTTGAGTATTTAAGCTATAGCATGTTATTGGCTCCGAGGTTTACTGTCCACGGAAATCCTGAGAGATATGCCAGGCAATAAGGTGCTATAACTTAAGTATTAAATTGCACAAGGAAAGAGCGCACGATTCCCTTCCGTGGATGTTATTCGAGGCCAAAATTTGTGAACCTTAGAACCTTTGGTATTCCTTAAATGTCCAGAAACCGAAAATCCTTGAAATCTGAAATTCATTAACTTCAAGAACTTGAATCGATTTACCTCATGTCTTTCGGAACCGTTGAATTCCCCTAGTGCATTCGTGTCGCCATCATCGTGTCTCAGTCATTATGGGATTCATTATGTCATTTCAATTGCTTGTATGTCAAGAAGAGAGCGCACCTTGAATGTCAAGCTTATACTTTATATTCCTTGTTTCCATTCCAGGAACTGTCATAGCCATGTCTAATATTTTTCAGGTTCGGATCAATTCATTATTACAAATGAGGCCTGGCTCTCCACAACCTTCTGTTGTTGATCCAGATTCTGCACCACTTCCTCCGTCAGCTACTGTGGCTGAAAGCTCGAGAAATACCCGGTCTAATACCACTGCTGATACCTTGGCTCTTATCCTCCAACAATTGCAAGAGCTTAAAGAAGAGAATCGTTGCATCAGGGTTCAATTGAATGAGATATTTGGCTCAGCTGATGTTACCTCTAAAGGCAAAATCCCTAGCTTCTCCATGGCATATGGGCGTGCTCAAAGTTCCATGGCCACGGGTTCTGAAGGATTGATTCTGAATCTCTTTAGACAAGTGGCCGCCCTCGCGCAGGAGATTAATCAAATGAAGCAACAAATGAAGACCAATTGTTTCCAACCGCAAGACTCCAAGCTCCAAGATGATAGAGAAGGAAATTTTGTTATATGGAACTCGGCCAGTCAAAGCTCTAAGGAACCACTCAAGTCTTTGACTCATGAGCATCAACACGAAAGATCATCCAAACCAAATCCAATAATCAAGCTCAGTAGTAGCACTGACGACGACAGTGACTCAGATGCCGGAGGAGATCTAAACGTAGTGTTGCCAGAAGGATTCCTTGATCCCCTGTCGCCGGATGATCTGGATGCTTAGACGACCTATGGTTAACAAAAGAAACAGGTCTAGTTATGAGCCAGCCCTTGCCGAGCCTCCAAAGCCAGACAGTTGCAGCAGTATTAGTCCTTTTGTTATTTTAATTAAGTCCAGTCATGATGTCAAGTCCAGTTATTAAGTGCAGTCTTCTAAAAGTTTGACTAAATTTCTAGTCCAGTTGAGTACTTTTATTTTTGAGTCAAGAGTGTGAATTCTGAGTCTGTTCAGAATAAGTCTTATCAGATGTGGTCTTTTTCAATTCAATGAAACTTGCTTTCTCTATACATTCCAGTTTGCGCTTCTGACTTTAATAAACAATGAGAATAATACTCCCTCCTCAAATGAGGACAAAATTGACGAAACTCCACTTGAGTCACAACAATTACTTGAACAAGAGGAGGAGCGCCAATCCCAGCCTTTCAAAGATGAAATTGAACTGGTAAACACTGGCACTGAAACTTTGATTCAGTGAATGCCGATTGAAAATACATTACCCTCTGAAGAGTGTGAGGAATTGGTAAACCCATTTCGAGGATAAAGAGATGGTCCAGTAAGCGCTACCATTAATGCCAGGAGAAAGACCCAGATAGAAGGTTCAAGAAAGAATGAAGTGAATATCACATGCTATACAAGGAGCATGGATTCGAAACAACTTCCATATCTCCAGTCAATAGCCCCGGTCACAGGTTTCACCGGTGACAATGTAAAGCCATCAAATTCAATATGAAAAGTGCAAGAGCAATCATCTCAGAGCGATCATCAAAATATTAAGGGCCACCGATTCAAGGATGAAATGATGTCCAAAAACCGGTATGCACCCTCAAGGTCAAATTACTTATCAATATCCAGAAGGAAGAAGAATCATTATCTCTTACCGGGAAATGCCGTCAAACTCCGTGAAAAAAAAAGAGAAAAAAAAATAAATAAATAATCAGTACCAGAGGGACTCTAGTAACCTATATCGATTCCCAATCTGAACATCGGAAGGCCTCCTTTGGCCAAATAAATCCCAAAATCAGAACCCAGCGTCAAAAGAATACCAGTTTGCAAACCCTTCGAGCCTGAATGAAATTTTCTTGAAAACCCATCAGACTAGGGCATTCGCCCCGAACTACGCGAGACCTGATCCCTACACTGGGGTACGTAGGCAGCTCGGTTAAACCGAGTTCGGTCGATTCAAAAAAAAAAGAAAAGAAATTCAATCCTTTCAGAAAAAAAAGGGACAGGTTCCAAAAGAAGGGAAGTCAATTATTCCAGAAAGAAAAGAAAAGAAAATCAATTAACCTTCAAACAACTTATCTTCAAACTACGGGCATTCGCCCTGAACTACGCACGACCTGATTCCTACCCTGGGATACGTAGGCAACCTGTTCACAGGTTCGGTCGAAATTTTTATTGAACCTTAAGCCATTCTTTGAAAAGCCCTATCCTACCTATAAAGTCCTTCTAGTGTTCAGAATTAATGATCTAGGTCCCAAAATACAAAAAAAAAAAAAAAAAGAAGAATGGAGTTTGAAGATCTGCTAGGTTGAAAACCTGAAAGGGTGGTCTAGGCAAAATTTAAGATCATTCCCCTGCTAAGTTGAAAACCCGAAAGGGCGGCTTAGGCAAAAGCTAAGGGGATGGCCTGCTGAGTTGAGAATCCGAAAGGACGATTCAGGCAAAAGTTAAGGCTAACACGGTCCGCCAAGTTAAAAACGCTGAAGAGCTGACTTGGTCACTGATTGAAAAATTAAATAACCGCAAGTGCACGGATCGTGTAAATACGGGTCGAACTCAAGGAAGAGAAATCTAGTTGTCAATCCTATTCTTTTACCGATTAGAATACTAGCTATGATATAATGTTGCCTGGAATGGACTCAGGATTTCCGTGGACTTAGACCTCGGAGCCAACACTATATATAAGCGTGTATTCTATTCAATCTAAGAATCAAATTCAACTACGATCTTGATTTGGAAATCTTAATTTAGGCAAAGTGTACCAAAATTCTAATGATCTTTATTAACTACTTATCTAATCTAATTAGAAAATCAAATTCTAAGGGCTTAAGAAAATTGAAAAAAATTGCAAAAGTAATTTGGAATAGTGTAAAAATCTTAATTCAATATAAAAGATGACTTAGGGTTAGAATCCACCATGGGTTTGGATTAGATTGATTAATTAAAACAACTCTTTTGAATTAGGTTGAAAATCCAAATAAACAGTCAATAAATAATAAGATCTAAAAGATGTCATTATTTATGAGTATTTAATCAAATTAACCCTCTAATTTATATTAATTATATAGAATTTAATCTTTGTTAATCAACAATCATCCATACGAAAGGGAAAAGCCAGTGGCATGGATGATTGGGATTTGTACAAAAAACAAAACTCTACATAATTTGTTAGATAAGCCACTGGTTTTAATTACTTCTCATTCTCCTTCCCCATGGCTTCATCTAAACCCTAAGTATAATGGGTTTAGCTACTCATGGAGAAGGCTAAAGAAACAAAAATAAAGGGGATAGAGAAGGGAAGAAGTGCCATATAAGAACTTTAAAAAGAAAAATAACACAAGTACTCTCTTTAATATTAAACTTCAAAACAAAAGTACATCGAATTATAACTTGGAATTGAACTTAAAAATAAAGAACACAAGTAAAGTAAACTTAGTCTTTTTCTCCTTCGAACAATGGTTGAATCCTTGATCGCTCTCCTTCTTTCCTTGATGTCGCCTTGGATTAGGATCTCGGACGGTTGGATCGTTCTTTGATTGAAAGAAAGAAAAGAAAAAGAGGTTGAAAAGAGAGCAAGAAAGAATAAGAGATAGTAGAAAGAAAGAACAAGCAAAAGCATAGAGAGAGAGAGAGCAAGAGTATGGGAGAGCAAGAGATTAAAGAGAATGAGAATTAGAGAATCCTCTTTTTTCGCCGGTTGGAAGAAAGAGAGATATATAGAGAAGACAAATGAGAAATTACAGAAAGTAGAGAGTGAAGAAAGAAAGAAAGCTTGCTAATCATGAGATTGCCCAATAGGTAGGATTGCCAAAATCAAGAGAGACCTTACAAAAAAAATTGGCCGAAACTATATTTTCTTCAAGAATAGCTGAATTCTTCTTTAGCAAGTAATTAACAACCCTTGCGTTCTTTCTCCCAACAATCCAATTTAGTGGGCCCTACATATAACTTTCCAAATCATGAGAAGTAATGGAACCGAAATATCACTGGATGTTACCCACTGAATATGGTTTGTTGCTAAAAAAAAATCAAAATAACCTTGCTGAATCTTCATGCAAATGAGCATGATCTTGGTGGGTCCCACGGTTATAGACAAGATGCCAAAACCGAGCCTACTAAAAAACAGAAGTTACTTTGCTTCTCTCACTTTCCACGTTTTTACAAAAGAAAAGTAGCAAGTGGGACCCATTTCCAAATACAAACCATGGCTGAATCTTTTTGTGCCAAAATACCCAAACAATCACAAACGTCCATTTCATATGCATGCCTAGAATACACAAATTGCTATCTAAAATGGACGTTGCATGGATTTCTCATGAGATAAAAAGAAACAGCAGCTTCTATATTGAAATTGCATGATGTCACGCCCACCTATATCTTATTGACTTTCCAATACTATTTCCATGCATGCTGCCAACCATTGGTAATATTTCCAACCTTAAACCTTTGCATGGTATCCTATTATTATAAAGCTTTCAAAATTGGAGATGCACATGCAACGTCCACCATATTCCACTAACTTTATATTTTCATACTTTTCATTCCTACCCCCCTCCAATTTCATACCTAACTCCATCAATTTCCAATTGCCAACAATCGTGGCCCCCACATGAACTCAAAAGAACTCTTTTTTTTTTTTTCTAATAAATATAGACTCACTTTCTAAACCCAAAGTGGGCTGACCGAATATGGATGAATTGGTGTTGCACAATAGTGGGCCCCTACTTATGGAGAAATGATATATTCGAACCCTTCTATATTCCCAAGCCAACCCCTTCTACTATGGGTAATGAGAGTACTTAGTGGTCCATTCCATGGGATGATCTAAACCATCCATTTGGCGAGCCGTCAAATGGATGATTCGAAGCATTCGTCTTGTGGGCATTTAAATTAGTTGCACTCCTAAAATGACTTCCCAAGGCTATTTTGAACCAACCAATTGGTGGATCGTAAAATAATCCGAACCCTTCAAATGATGATCCACAATGGTGTTGATCCAATAGTTGTTTCCACTTTTGAATCTTTCTTTGGAATTTCATCGTTTTAGCTCCATTTTTCACGATAATCCATAAATAACCCTGAAACACCAAAAACAAGAAAAATACATTAGTAGCACCGCTTTAAATGAGAGAATTACATGATTTTTCTACCTACAATTCACACATAAATGTGCTCATCAGATTCCCCCATACTTAAGCTTTGCTTGTCCTCAAGCAAACAAAAAGAAAAACTAAAACAAACACAAAAACTAAATAAAAATAATATCCTAACTCACTTTCGTAGGAATCACGATTGCACTTAGCACGTGCAACAAGCCTTTAAACCCCTAGGTTACCCTAGTGGACGAGTTGTGTCTCGTGAGTGTTTGCAGTGAATATGCACACAAAATTCTGAAAACAAACTTTTCTTTTCAAATCCCACTATAGAGTAAAGCCAAAAATTTCTAATCCTTTTTATTTGTTTGATAAATTACTCAAAATAGAAGAACAAGAATACCTATATACTTAAACTTTGCATCCTATCCCAAGTCGGAAAAATTTGAAAAATATTTTAATCAAGGAATCCTCTTTTGAATTTGTCCTACTTTGCTCCCTTAAACTTGCCTCTGATGTAATCGTACCATAAAAGAAATTTGATTCGGAAACTTCGTAGAAAACTTACAAATTTATATGGTCCACCATACTTTCAACTTTTCCCATAGTTTCTAAGAATAGAACTCATTTTTTTTTTTTTTTTTTTTTTTTTTTTGTAATCCTCTACTGCTTTTGGCGTGAATGACATGCAGGGCATGCACCAGACACCCAGGCTACTAAGCAGTGTCCGACTAATCTTTGATTTGCATATGTCATAGACATTGATGCATATGAGTCCAAACTTTACCTTTGATTACGTGCAATGCTTTGATTTATTAAGCTTTCTAATTGACCCATGTATGTAGTTTTCAGTCAGTTGCTCTCAAGCCAGTTGGCTTTAAGGAACTAGGCATAAAAACCCTTCAGACTTAATAGCTCATGTCAAAAAGGCTACAAATCAAAACTATAATCAAGAAGCAAACTTTCTAAAAATCATTCTTTCTTTCTTTTGTTTCAACCTTTCTTTCCTTTTTATCCATACCATATAAAAAGCAAGTTTCTATTTCTATTTCTTATTCAAATCCTTTTAAAAGAAAGATTCCAAAAGAAAACAAAACTAAGAAAGGAAAGTATTCTTTCTAATTTTTTAAATTCCAAAATTAAAATATCCACAAACTTTCTTTCTTAAAATAGGAAAACAACTTTCTTTTTAAGAATACCATGTTCTTTCTAATTTGCGAAAAATTACCAAAAATAAAAAGAAAGGAAATTTTCTAACTTTAACTATAGAAAAGATTAGAAAAGAAAGTTTCTAAAAGCTACCCCCCCCATACTTGAATCATGCAGTGTCCTCAATGCATGCAAAAATAGAAACAAGGACAATAAAGAGAAGAGAGGGGCGTACCTTGTTCTTTTAAGAGAGATTTGAATAAAGAGGCTCATGAAGATCCATGACCTCTTCTAAATTAGATCTTGGTAACTCAACAAAGGACTTCAATCTGAGTAAATGAAACTTGTCCTTCCAAGTAGAGTCCTTATTTTCTTTTAAAAAATTAATTAACTCTTCTTCTTGGGTCGAGTTTAAGTCCATTTTGATTCTCACAGGAGATGTGCAAGTCTTACCCAAATATGCTTTTCTTAAATTTGAATGCAAAGGCGGCAAATTTAACTGTGGGGCCTTTTTGGGTGGAGGCTTGGGAAGGGGCGGAGATAGGGATGCTCCAAATTCTATTTGTTGGATGCTAAGGTCATCAGAAAAGGAGTCCCCTATATCTCTTGCATTCTCCAAGCCTTCTTCATCTAGAGCTTCTTCAAGTCCTGCATTCAAAATATTTTCACAATTAGTCTCAGGAGAGGAGTGCAACATATTAATTTCTTCTTGTAAATTAGGTTGCTTACCTAATCTAAAAACATTAAAGTCCATGGAAGCATTCCCAAAAGTTAATTTCATTAAACCATTTCTACAATCAATTAAGGCGTTGCTAGTAGCAAGGAAAGGCCTACCCAGAATTATAGGAATTTGATCCTTGATATTAGCAACGGGCTCAGTTTCTAGCACAATGAAATCTACAGGAAATAAGAACTCTCCTACTTTAACTAGGACATCTTCAACCATCCCTTTCGGTTTCTTCACTGATCTATCCGCCAACTGAAGAGTGACGGTGGTGGGTTTGAGTTCTCCTAATCCTAATTGTTTAAAAACAGAAAGAGGTAATAAATTCACACTGGCCCCTAAATCTAAAAGAGCATGATTAATATGAGTATTTCCAATAGTGCATGCAATGGTAGGACATCCCGGGTCCTTGTACTTAGCCACCATCTGTTGAGACAAGATGGAACTAATGTTTGCAGCCAAGAATGCCTTCTTGGGTACATTAGACTTGCGCTTTTGTGTGCACAAGTCTTTTAAAACTTTGGCATAAGTCGGGACTTCGGAAATCGCATCTAACAATGGAATATTAATTTGCACTTGTTTAAACATATTTAAAATTTTCTCCGTAGCAGTCACCTTTTTATTATTAGCAAGTCTCCTTGGAAAAGGAGCTTTAGGCACATACTCCTTTTCAGGTGGAGAAACTGCCTGCTCTATACTTACCTGTTCGGGCTCTTCTTCTGAACCAATGGAGGATGACTCTTTACTTACCTTAATTGGAGATTCTTGAGCATCTTTAGAAGGTTCGGATCTGCCCTCCTCCCTTTGATATTCTCTGCCACTCCTTAAAGCAAATACAGCATTGCAGTGATCGGAGGGCTCCTGCTGCGGCAAGTTTGGTTGCATGGCATTCAACTGATTTACCTGTGGTTGTTGATTCCCATTCATGGCCACATTCCTTGGATTAGGAACTGGTTGACTTGGCATCTTCCCCTTTTCCCTTTCATGCAAGGCCATGGCAAGTTGGGAGATTTGTTTCTCCATATTGTGTTGGCTTGTCATGAAAGTGCTAGTGAGAAGTTCTATGCTCTTTTCTAAGGAAGTTATGCGTGCCAACTCCCCTTGTTTTGGAAAACCCGATGGTTGCTGATTTGAAACATTATTTAAAATTGGGTTTTGAAAAGGTGGAGGTGTGGTTAGGGGTGGTCGAACATTCATAGAAGGGAAGGTGGGCCTAGGTTGGCCAAATTGGCCTTGACCTTGGAAATTTGATGGCCCTCCTTGATAATTCCCTTGATTCCAAGAAAAGTTGGGATGATTCCTCCATCCCGGATTATATGTGCTACTATATGGATTATTTAAAACCATGGCACTTGCATTTTCATTAGAATTACCAAATTTAGCAAGAGTTGGGCACTCTTCCATGACATGGTCCGTGGCTTGACACCAATTGCACATAGGAACACTATGTGCAATTTGATGGACCTGTGAAGGTCCTTTGACAACTATTGCTTCTAGCCTTTTGATTAGGCTATCAAGATGGGCCTCCTTAGCCACGGCACCCTCTATTAGAAATCCCTTACCTGTGTTGGCTCTCTCACCTTCTTGAGTGGATTCCCACTCTCTTGTTTTTTCCGCCAAATCAAGTAAGAAGTTCCATGCCGCGGCCTCATCTGTGAAAGATGTAAAACCGTTAGGACACATGGACTCAAGAAGTTGCTTTGTTTGGTAATCTATGCCCTCATAAATAATTTGGCATAAATGCCACACATCAATTCCATGGTGAGGACACTCTTGGAGTAGGTCCTTGAACCTCTCCATAAACTTAGAAAATGACTCTAATGGCTTTTGTTTGAATTGTAAAATATCGTTCCTAAGCTTATTAGTTTTATGTAATGGAAAAAACTTTTTTAGGAAAGCGACGGCGAACTCCTCCCAAGTGGTGATGGAGTTCGTTGGTAAGCCATAGAGCCACTTTTTAGCTCCCTCCTTGAGTGAAAACGTAATAAACCGCAACTTTACCGCATCATCGGTAAGTTGTTGCATCTTAATTAAAGCACATACATCTTCAAACTCACGCAAAAATAAATAAGCATCCTCCGAAGGGAGGCCATGAAAATGAGGAAGCAAAGAAATAAATTGCGATTTTAGCTCAAAATTATTGCCCTGCGCAACCGGCAATCTAATGCAAGAAGGTTGCGCGGTTCGGGCCGGATAGAAGCGATCGCGTAAACTCTTTGGCGGCTCTTGCTCTTCCGCCATGACTACTTGATTTGGATTTGGTGCGATGTCTTCCGCCGTCTCTAACCGGTTTGATCTTTCTAGTCGATTAGCCGAGTTCCGCACCCAACCTTCACTCATAAACACAAGAAAACCAAGTAAGAGAGATGGATAGGCAAGAAACCAAAAATATAACTAAACTAAAAATAACTACTAATCTAACACTTCGAATAATTAAGATTCTAATGCAACTCTCTTCCCCGGCAGCGGCGCCAAAAACTTGATTGAAAAATTAAATAACCGCAAGTGCACGGATCGTGTAAATACGGGTCGAACTCAAGGAAGAGAAATCTAGTTGTCAATCCTATTCTTTTACCGATTAGAATACTAGCTATGATATAATGTTGCCTGGAATGGACTCAGGATTTCCGTGGACTTAGACCTCGGAGCCAACACTATATATAAGCGTGTATTCTATTCAATCTAAGAATCAAATTCAACTACGATCTTGATTTGGAAATCTTAATTTAGGCAAAGTGTACCAAAATTCTAATGATCTTTATTAACTACTTATCTAATCTAATTAGAAAATCAAATTCTAAGGGCTTAAGAAAATTGAAAAAAATTGCAAAAGTAATTTGGAATAGTGTAAAAATCTTAATTCAATATAAAAGATGACTTAGGGTTAGAATCCACCATGGGTTTGGATTAGATTGATTAATTAAAACAACTCTTTTGAATTAGGTTGAAAATCCAAATAAACAGTCAATAAATAATAAGATCTAAAAGATGTCATTATTTATGAGTATTTAATCAAATTAACCCTCTAATTTATATTAATTATATAGAATTTAATCTTTGTTAATCAACAATCATCCATACGAAAGGGAAAAGCCAGTGGCATGGATGATTGGGATTTGTACAAAAAACAAAACTCTACATAATTTGTTAGATAAGCCACTGGTTTTAATTACTTCTCATTCTCCTTCCCCATGGCTTCATCTAAACCCTAAGTATAATGGGTTTAGCTACTCATGGAGAAGGCTAAAGAAACAAAAATAAAGGGGATAGAGAAGGGAAGAAGTGCCATATAAGAACTTTAAAAAGAAAAATAACACAAGTACTCTCTTTAATATTAAACTTCAAAACAAAAGTACATCGAATTATAACTTGGAATTGAACTTAAAAATAAAGAACACAAGTAAAGTAAACTTAGTCTTTTTCTCCTTCGAACAATGGTTGAATCCTTGATCGCTCTCCTTCTTTCCTTGATGTCGCCTTGGATTAGGATCTCGGACGGTTGGATCGTTCTTTGATTGAAAGAAAGAAAAGAAAAAGAGGTTGAAAAGAGAGCAAGAAAGAATAAGAGATAGTAGAAAGAAAGAACAAGCAAAAGCATAGAGAGAGAGAGAGCAAGAGTATGGGAGAGCAAGAGATTAAAGAGAATGAGAATTAGAGAATCCTCTTTTTTCGCCGGTTGGAAGAAAGAGAGATATATAGAGAAGACAAATGAGAAATTACAGAAAGTAGAGAGTGAAGAAAGAAAGAAAGCTTGCTAATCATGAGATTGCCCAATAGGTAGGATTGCCAAAATCAAGAGAGACCTTACAAAAAAAATTGGCCGAAACTATATTTTCTTCAAGAATAGCTGAATTCTTCTTTAGCAAGTAATTAACAACCCTTGCGTTCTTTCTCCCAACAATCCAATTTAGTGGGCCCTACATATAACTTTCCAAATCATGAGAAGTAATGGAACCGAAATATCACTGGATGTTACCCACTGAATATGGTTTGTTGCTAAAAAAAAATCAAAATAACCTTGCTGAATCTTCATGCAAATGAGCATGATCTTGGTGGGTCCCACGGTTATAGACAAGATGCCAAAACCGAGCCTACTAAAAAACAGAAGTTACTTTGCTTCTCTCACTTTCCACGTTTTTACAAAAGAAAAGTAGCAAGTGGGACCCATTTCCAAATACAAACCATGGCTGAATCTTTTTGTGCCAAAATACCCAAACAATCACAAACGTCCATTTCATATGCATGCCTAGAATACACAAATTGCTATCTAAAATGGACGTTGCATGGATTTCTCATGAGATAAAAAGAAACAGCAGCTTCTATATTGAAATTGCATGATGTCACGCCCACCTATATCTTATTGACTTTCCAATACTATTTCCATGCATGCTGCCAACCATTGGTAATATTTCCAACCTTAAACCTTTGCATGGTATCCTATTATTATAAAGCTTTCAAAATTGGAGATGCACATGCAACGTCCACCATATTCCACTAACTTTATATTTTCATACTTTTCATTCCTACCCCCCTCCAATTTCATACCTAACTCCATCAATTTCCAATTGCCAACAATCGTGGCCCCCACATGAACTCAAAAGAACTCTTTTTTTTTTTTTCTAATAAATATAGACTCACTTTCTAAACCCAAAGTGGGCTGACCGAATATGGATGAATTGGTGTTGCACAATAGTGGGCCCCTACTTATGGAGAAATGATATATTCGAACCCTTCTATATTCCCAAGCCAACCCCTTCTACTATGGGTAATGAGAGTACTTAGTGGTCCATTCCATGGGATGATCTAAACCATCCATTTGGCGAGCCGTCAAATGGATGATTCGAAGCATTCGTCTTGTGGGCATTTAAATTAGTTGCACTCCTAAAATGACTTCCCAAGGCTATTTTGAACCAACCAATTGGTGGATCGTAAAATAATCCGAACCCTTCAAATGATGATCCACAATGGTGTTGATCCAATAGTTGTTTCCACTTTTGAATCTTTCTTTGGAATTTCATCGTTTTAGCTCCATTTTTCACGATAATCCATAAATAACCCTGAAACACCAAAAACAAGAAAAATACATTAGTAGCACCGCTTTAAATGAGAGAATTACATGATTTTTCTACCTACAATTCACACATAAATGTGCTCATCAGTCACGGTAAGAGAGTCATTATAAGAAGGTTACAACCGGTATCAAGATTGAAGAAGAGAAAAGAAGTTCGAGCAAGCTTAAATGTCATCCAAAAAACTTGGGGGCATTGAAACCAAGCAATCCTAGGAGTGGTAATCAAATTCTAAGAGCATTACTGTTTAAAAATAATAATAATAAAATTTCCAGTGCTTATCAATTGAGAAACTACTCTTTGAAAGGCTAGACTTACCAAACAAAACGATAACTAAGTCAGGAGCATCATTGTGTATCAGTCCAGTCAGTCCATTCCTGTTCGTTTTAGCTCATTCTTTCAGAAACTTCCCGTTCATCCAATAGCGTCTTTTACCATCTTCCCCTTTTTAGTAGAGTCGATCATTGTCCAGTTAGTCAAATGTTGCAGCTGTCTCGGTAAAAGATGCCTGGTGTAGCTAACCCCCTGCAATTGTTCCAGAGCTAAGTTAATCCGCAGGCAAGGATTTCAGGAGTTAAGAAAAAAAATCCAGTCTAAGCAAAGTCAGTTCCAGAAGAATCCAGAAGCAGAAAAATCCAAAAAACCAGTTCCCATAAGAAGATCATACCCTAGAAAAGCACCTTAAGCTTGGAAGAGCCTTAGATGCAATGGTGGTTGAGCCAGTTTCTCATAAAGATGAACCATTAAAAATCGGAATCTCCTTCCAGTCAGTTGAATATTTGTCTGAATGCTTGTCAAAAGAAGAATCCTCTGTACCAGTATCCAAATATTCCGAGGTCCCAATTCATATCCCCGGTAAAGAAGATCTTGATCTAAGAAATTTCAAGCCCTGTGAGACTTTCTTGTTCATCCCCAGTAAACAATTCAAAATGCTAATAAACTTGTGTAAGAACCAGTTTACTAGTTCATCAGTTACCAATTCCTAATTCGCCAGTACCAGTTCACCGATTCTAGTATTCCAGTTCCAATATCCAGTACTCTAGTATTCCAGTTCCAGCATCCAGTATTCAGTTTCAATTCCAGTATTCCAGTTCCAGCGTCCAGTATTCAGTTTCAATTCCAGTATTCCAGTTCCAGCATCCAGTATCCAATTTCAATTCTAGTGTTCCAGTATTTCACTATGCCAGTTTTAGTCTCCAGTTTCAGTATCCAATATTCCAGTATCATAGTTCTAGTGTCCAGTATCCCTATCACCAGTATTCCAGTGTTCCATTTTCCAGTACTCGTATTCCTGTTCCCAGTATTTCGACACTCCAATTCCAACACCCAGTTCCAGTGTCCGAAAATTCAGTGTTTCAGTACTCTAATTCTAGTATCCGGTATGTCTTCGTTCTAGAGTCCCGGTTCCCGATGTTTAGATTAAGATTCCAGTCTTCAGTTTCCAATCCTAACATCTAATGATCAAATTCCAATCCCAATTGAATCAATCAAAATGTCAACCCAATCTAATCCCCAGTTCACCAATTATCAATTTTTGACTTTCCAGTTTTCCAGTAATCAAGTTCTACAATTCCCAGTGAACTAGCTCTTTAACTTCTCAGTTCTTTAATTCTTCAGTTATCCGACTATTGAGTCCCTTAATCATCCAGTTCTTCAATTTTCAGCTCTGCAAATATCGAGTCCCTAAATTTTCTACTTTTCCAGTTTTTCAATTCTTCAGTTCATCAAATCTTCAATCCTCCAGTTTCAAGTTATCCAGTCTTCCAATTCTCCAGTCCATCCACTGTTTGATTATTCGGTTTCTCAGTTCTCCGGCTCTCAAGTCCTTAAGCCTCTAATTCTCCGGTAATCGAGTCCTCCGGTTTTTAAATTGTCATTTCCAGTCTCTTATCTTCGAGCCCGTTTGTGAACGGTGTCTCATTTTCTGAGTCCATTTGTGAATGGTCTCGTATCCTCTTTGAACCCGTTTGTGAACGGTGTCTCATTTTCTGAGTCCATTTGTGAATGGTCTCGTATCCTCTTTGAACCCGTTTGTGAATGGTGTTTCATTTCTCGAGTCCATTTGTGAATGGTCTCTTATCCTCTTTGAGCCCGTTTGTGAACGGTGTCTCATTCTCCGAAGCATTCGAAAATGGTCTCTTATTCTCTTTGAGCATCATGCAAATGTGATGTCTCATTTCCATGAACTCCGTATAAATATGGTATTTCATTCTCTTCGAGTCCATACAACTATTGACTTTTATTCTCTTTGAACATCATACAAATATGATGTCTCGTTTCCTTGGAAACCGTAAAAATACGGTATTTCATTCTTTCTGTGTCCATTCAAAAATGTTCTCTTATTCTCTTTGAGCATCATACAAATGTGATGTCTCATTTTCTTGGAATCCGTATAGATATGGTATTCCATTCTCTTCGAGTCCATACAACCATGGTCTCTTATTCTCTTTGAGCATCATACAAATGTGATGTCTCATTTTCATGGAATCCGTATAAATGTGGTATTTCATTCTCTCTGAGTCCATTCAGAAATGGTCTCTTAATTCTCTTTGAACATCATACAAATATGATGTCTCGTTTCCTTGGAATCCGTAAAAATACGGTATTTCATTTTCTCTGAGTCCATTCAAAAATGGTCTCTTAATTCTCTTTGAACATCATACAACTATGATGTCTCCTTTCCTTGGAATTCATATAAATACGATATTCCATTATCTCTGAGTTCTCTTTGAGCATCATACAAATGTGATGTCTCATTTCCTTAAAATCCGTATAAATACGGTATTTCATTCTCTCTGAGTACATTCGAAAATTGTTTCTGTTTCTCTTTGAGCATCATACGAATATGGTGTCCCATTTTCTTGAAATCCGTATAAATATGGTATTTCATTATCTCTGAGTCCATCTTGAAAATAGTCTCTTCTCTTTCAACATCATATAAATGTGATGTCTCAGTTCTTGGAATTCGTATAAATACGATATTCCATTATCTCTGAGTTATCTTTGAGCATCATATGAATATGGTGTCTCATTTTCCTGAAATCCGTATAAATACGTTATTTCATTCTCTCTGAGTCCATTTGAAAATGGTCTCTTCTCTTTGAACATCATGCAAATATGATGTCTCATTTTCTTGGAGTCCGTATAAATACGGTATTCCATTATCTTCAAATCATTCGAAAACGGTCTCTTATTCTCTTTGAGCATCATACAAATGTGATGTCTCATTTCCATGAGCTTCGTATAAATACGGTAATTCATTCTCCCTGAATCCATTTGAAAATGGTCTATTCTCTTTGAGCATCATACAAATGTGATGTCTCATTTCCTTGGAATCCGTATAGATACGGTATTTCATTCTCTCTGAGTTCATTTGAAAATTGTCTCTGTTTCTCTTTGAGCATCATACGAATATGGTGTCCCATTTCCTTAAAATCTGTATAAATATGGTATTTCATTATCTCTGAGTCCATCTTGAAAATAGTCTCTTCTCTTTCAACATCATATAAATGTGATGTCTCATTTCTTGGAATTCGTATAAATACGATTGATTCATCCTCTCCAGGCCCATCCGAAAATGGTCTCTTACTCTCTTGAGAGTCGTATAAATACGGTATCTCATCCTTTTTCAGTCTATTCAAAAATAGTCTCTTATTCCTCTTTGGGATCCATACAAATATGGTTGCTCATTCTTTGGGAAACCGTACAAAGACGGTGTCTCATTCTGATATCTCATTCCTTGTGGGCCTGTACAACTACGGTGTCTCATTCTTATCGAGTCCGTACAGCTACAGTCTCTTAGCCCTTCGAACCCGTACAAATACGAGGCCTCATTCTTTTTGAATCCATTCGAAATGATATCTCGTGTCTTTTGAATCCATATAAATATGTCTGAGCCAATTCAAAATGATGCTTCGTTTTCATTAAAAATCTTTCGAAGGTCATCCTTTATTCTCTCTAAGACCATTTGAAAATGGCATCTCATTTTCTCGGAAACCGTTCAAAAACGGTATTCCTTTCTCTCCGAATATCCGTTTGAAAATGGTATCCCATTCCTTCGCTACCCGTTCGAAAACGGCGCCGCATCATAATCGTCTTTTGTTCTGGATTGCAAGTTCTTGCACCCATAGTAAATCTGATTCTCCGTGATTCTAAATTGCCATCTCATGGTGTTTAGAGTAAAAGGTTTTTGATATATGTTCAAATTCTAGGATTTCATCTAGGGTCTTGCATTAGGTTAGGTTGCATGCATTCGCATTTGTGTTGCATTTTGTCTAGAGAGTCCTTTGTCGGCAAAACGCTGCGCAAAATGGTGTTGTCACTTTTGCTTTGGTTTTCAATGACTACGTCATCTCTACCAAAGAGGGGCATCTCTAGACACCCCCATTTTGCTCCGCTTTAAGCAAAGAAGTTAGTGTTGTGTTATTGGTTTTCTACCGTTTTCTATTTCCGTGTCCGTCTCTTATATTTTCTCAATCTTTTCAATCATTTCTGCCGTGTTTAGCATTCTCCCGCTAAGTGTCGAGAAGGGTTATTCACGAGAATCCGAGCAAGAGAGAATGTGGACCCACTGGGTGGGCCCGCATTGAATATTTTGATTGGAATGGGATCAAGTCAGTATACCCCTCATTGTTCTTATTAAATATGAGTGGTGAGCTTATGGCTTTTCATGTCCAGACCCGACAATTGGAGGGTTTGAATCATCCAATGGAAATATTTTGGGATGCAATTTCTGTGGGCCCATCAATGGACGGTTGGACTATCTTATGGAAAGTAATTTGAGAAGTTCCAAGCGGGCGATGATGCAACCAATCTATCATCCCATTAAATGAGTGGTCTGGAAATGAGTTGGGAATGCAACCAATCTACATCGTGGCATGCTAAATGGATGGTGGGGATCAACTTACAATGTAGACCACATTTCCATTGGTCCATACCTCCATATTGGAAAGTAGTTCACGTAAGAGATTTTTTTTTTTTTTTTATAAAGCCATTTTTGTTAATAAGTCATGATTGTTAACTCTCTCTGCCATATGTATTTAGTTTTGGAAATCCTTGGCCTATATTAGAAATAGTATTCGGCAGCCTTCTTTTTTTGGGAAATCAATTCTTAATTCTTCTTCCCTATTAGATGGCAATAATGTTAAGAGTGGCAAGGGGGATCTCTCGAAGGAGATTTTGGGGCAGCCCATGTTTAGAAAGGGTGGGAGATAAGTTCTTCTCGAGAGAGCTCGGAAGAAAGGAGGGATGACCTCATGCTCTTCTATCTTTCTCTCTTTAGCCTTCGTCTCTCTCACTCTCAACCCCTAAAGCCCTCAACAGCCCTCTCTCTACATCTTCTCTCCAACAGCAAGAACTCTGAGGATCCTTAAAAAAAAAGAAAAAGAAGGGAGAGACAGTGGTTCTGTTTTCTGCTCCTTAAGGACAATCTGTCTCTGTTCTCTCTCTCGGATCCCTCCCTACATTCCATAGCTTTCTCATCTCTCTATCTCTCTTACCCTCTACAGCCCACAAAAGCCAAAGCAGAAAGAAAAAAAGTATATATATAAAGGGAAAAAACAGAGTGCCGTGTGTCACTTCTTCTCTATCTCTTTCACTCTCAATCTCTCTCGATCTCTTTCACTCTCAAACTCTCAATCTCTCCCACTCTCAACCTCTTTGTCTCTCTTAATCTCAATCTCTCTATCTCTTTTTCTTGTTCTTAAAAAAAAAAGTTAAAAAAAAAAAACAAGAAAACAGAGGATCGTATTTTCTACTTCCCTCTCATGCTCTGTCTTTCCCTCTCTTGATCATGCTCTGTTTCTCCCTCTCTTGATCCCTTTCGGTCTCTCTCACTCTCTCGTTCTCTCTATCTGTCTCTCTATCTGTCTCTCTCATTCTCTCTATCTGTCTCTGTATCTGTCTCTCTCATCCTCTCTATTTGTCTCCCTATCTGTCTCTCTCATTCTCTCTATCTGTCTCTCTATCTATCTCTCTCATTCTCTCTATATTTCTCTTTGTCGTTTCTCCCTCTCAACTCTCTCTCTATCCCTCTCTATATCTATTCCTCTATATCATTCTCTCTCACTCTCAACTCTCTCTCTGTCGCTTCTCCTTCTCAACTCTCTCTGTTATCTCTCGCTCCCCACTGCAACTCTCACGCTCAACAGAGCAACGGCTCCTCTGTGGTGAATAAAAAGAAAATAAAAAGAGAAAGAAAGAAGGGGAATCGGATGGCGTCGGCACACTTTTTCAGATTCCTCGGCTCTCGGATTCGGCAAAGATCTTGACCAAAGGTAGGTGCACTATTCTAAGATTTTTCCATAATTGTTCTGTATTTTTTTTTATATATGTTTTTGCATGGTTTTAGCATTTAATTGTATTTAATTCAATATTATATGGGTATGCTCAAAATCATGATTTACATGAGTGTTTCAAGTCTGATTCGTCTCAAAATTTGATACGCTGATCTATTTAAATAGACTAAAAGAATCATCGGATCGGATCGGACATTGGATCAAAGAATTTTGAGAATTTGAGTGAAGAATGGAATTTCATTTAAAATAATGACTGAGAAATTAAGAAATTGGAAAAAATAGCTATCTCAGGATGATATATTTTGTGGAATATTAAATTTGTTTGTGTTCATCACATCAGAACAAGTTTAAAGGACATTTTCCGAAGACGTAATTTTCTCGAAAATCATGTTTTAAAAATAGAAAACTCTTCAAAAACATCTTTTTGAAAAAGAAAAATTGAAAATATACTAAATAGGTTCCCAAAATTAATGAAATTTCGTAAAAACATAATATGATGCTGATACATTCTACCATGAATTTTTAAGGATTTTTGGATTTTATTTGGTATATTATTTGATGCTTTCTTTGAAAATAATCAGATTTTGTGAGATTTTTTACTGATATCAAATCACAATTAAAATTCGCAACATTTTTACAGTAGTGTTATATGCCATATTTCATGCTTCTGTAAAATTTTCAATTGCTTTGGAATTTTATTCCTAAGAGATGTAGTGTAAATTTATAATCTGGTCTGCAAATTAAAAAATCCGGAATTTATAGTAAATAGTATCTAAAATTCATGAAACTTCCACAGCGTACGATGTTCACTCATATTTTATTACTGTAGAAATTTCAATGAATTTAGATTTCTATTTCTAAGAGTTTCTGTGTAAATTTAACAATCTGGTCATATTGTTATTAAATCAAAAATTAATAGGAGCTTAATATGACAATCTGTAAAAAATTTCAGTAAGCTACATTCCTTCATATCTTGTTGCTGTAGAAATTTCAGTTTATTTCGAATTTGTTTGCAATAAGTTCACTTGTAAAATCACTCATGTGGTCTGAAATTGATAAAATCCACTAAAAATTGAAATTAATTAAAAATCATTATGAAAATTTCTAAAGAACCTTAAATTTTTGTCACATGTTCACTCCTTAATCCATTGAAAAATTTTTGTCACATGTTCACTCCTTTTTGCCTTAGATTTCCCTTGTAAAATGGCCATAGCATTCATAATCGTATCCCAATTGCAATCGATCCTTGACAATTTGAGTATTTAACCTATAGCATGTTATTGGCTCCGATGTTTACTGTCCACGGGAATCCTGAGAGATATGCCAGGCAATAAGGTGCTATAACTTAAGTATTAAATTGCACAAGGAAAGAGCGCACGATTCCCTTCCGTAGATGCTATTCGAGGCCGAAATTTGTGAACCTTAGAACCTTTGGTATTCTTTAAATGTCCAGAAACCGAAAATTCTTGAAATCTGAAATTCATTAACTTCAAGAACTTGAATCGATTTACCTCATGTCTTTCGGAACTGTTGGATTACGGTTCCCGTCACAAGAACCATTAGAGCCCTATTTAGGAACACTTACGTCGTGTCGTGTCCTAGGTTTTATGGAGTCCTAGAGTTAGGAGTCCAGCCTCATCACGGACATTTGCTATGAATAGCAACTGTGCCGTAGGTCTAGTTACACTAGTCACCCAATCTTTCCCTAGGACAAGCCTAGTTACCTAGGATGTAGGTTAACTTGCATTAGTCTAAGGGACAACTTGCACTTAGATTGGATCATATAGCATCTTAGATGAAATCCTAGGATAATAAAATCTTCAACTAGAATTAAACAACTTCTTTCAAAACTGTTGAAACAGTCAATCCAGTCTAGATCGGTGTCTTAGATGAGTTAGGCATAAGTAGCTTAGCTTAGGTGCACCGAACTACGTCGACTCTGATCCCAGTGAGGCTTGAGTACGTAGGCAGCTTGGATGCTTGATGGCATACCAATCACGAGTCGGCTCCACAACAAATTGTGGGGTTTTGTATGTTAATTTTTGTAAATTCTTAATTAAATCACTTAGGACTTTCCATGAAATTAGAATTTTAGGAGAACATTCACTTAGATTGAATTCAAACAAATTAAGAAATCAATGTAAACATTTAGGATCTACATTGAAATTAGATCATAGGATGCATGTCACATAGTTAGCACACTAACATAAAGTTAAATGAGCCATTTAAAAGAAATTCAAAAGAGTTAACTTTTGGAATTGAAGACCGATTATCGGGCAGGAATGGTGCATGTGGTGGATAACTCCCCATGCCTTCCATTCTTGTAACCAGGTAACGAGTCTAGATTTCTGGTTAATTATGGGTCCTAGATCCCACATCTTGGCGGCGACTCTGTCACTCTCTTTTGTGTGGAATTCAGATTACCTCAGTGATCCCAAATTCACATAAAAGACGAATTAAAATCAATAATAAAAGAGCACACGCCAATCGCGTGGGTACGAGAGACCAAGAGAGAGCGTGGCGGCTCGCGCACCACCCCTCTCGAGGGATCGGGTCCCACAACGTCCATTTTACCTCCACTAATCTTAGGGTTGGGATGATCCTATGGATCTGATTTTTTGTGGACACCTTATCTCTGTGAGAACCATTCAAATGAATGGTTTGGATCACCCAAACAATGTGGGCCCCCACTGTATTTTAAGCTAGTGTGTAGGTAACTTACCTACACAAGTGTGTAGGAAATGTTTTCTCATATATATATATATATATATATTTTCTATAGCTAATCCCCTTGTGATATTAGGTACATGGTAAAGATGGTAAACTTAAATTTAAAAATTACTCAATTGAAACTCTTAGTCCTCTTACCTAGTAAGATGGAGAGTGTACACTCACCTTTAATTAAAACACTAATTTCTTTGGCTTTTAGCCAACATCTTAACCATGATTACCCATATGTGTGACGTGTGTGTTATACATACATAAATATATATATATATATATATATATATATTATATGCACATATTTAGGGGGAGCATAGTATGCTAGGTTGATACCTTCAACCTTAGCAAATTATGCATTAGTGGCCCAAGGGTGGTTTGAAAATCATTCACCTTTAAATCCCTTGGTGTCTATGTGGTTGGACATCCCTTTCGATTCATACACTGTATCAGTTTCTTTCAAAGGGAGAGCTATACATTCTCAATGTCTGTTCATCCATCTTATCATATGATGTGTGATGTGCATCACAAATGATAAGTACACTCATGTGGAGCCACATTGCTCCATATGTGTTGTAGTTGTGATTTGTCTTATGCTTACATTTTGAGATCATCTCTCATTTTTTACAAAATCCCTTAGCCTGTGCCTTAATGACATATCATCTTAGGCTTTATACTTATCTTGGATGACCACAGGGACATTTTTGTTAATGTTGCCCAACGGGAAGAAAGACAAAACCATACTTAATGGGCCGTTATAAAACCAAAGCATCAAAACATCGTGCTGAATAACATTGAAGTTCTCAGAAACGACGAAGTTATTTGACTGAGAATATATGGTGAAGTTATTTTCTAAATACGGGCGAAGTTATTTTTCAAGAACGGAGAAGTTATTTTCCAATAACGTCGAAGGTCCCTAAGAGTAACAAAATGAAAAATAAAGATAGGGAAAGCTTTGAACCACACGCCTGTAGACACCCCCATTTTGCTAGGCTTTAAAAAGCAAAAGATTCGGTAGTATCATCAATTTTTATATCTATATTCAGCATTAGATTAGGCATCCATGCATTTTAGGGTAGATTTCAATTCATTATAAGAGTTTTGAAGTTGATTCGCAATCCTAAAGGTCTCTAGGGGGTTCCTTTGGCCTCTGAAAGATGAAAGTTCAAGTTTCCAAGCAAATGAAAAAACCTGCAATTTTTAGAATTTTCAGGGTTTCCCTCATTTTTGCCTATTTTGCACTGCAGGGGTATTTTGGTCATTCCCGATGTGTCTCGTTTGACCCCCGAGTTATATTTGAGAAATCTTGAGTGATTTTACAAATTTTGAAAAAGCTGCTATTTTTAGAATTTCTCAGGGTTTTCCCTAGTCTCGCCAAAATTCTAGCACCTTGGGGTAATTTGGTCTTTTCCTGTGTAATTCTTTTGATCCCCGAAATATGTCTGAGAGATTATGAATGATTTCCTGAATTTTGGAAAACCTGCTAAATTTAGAATTTCTCAGGAATTTCGCTTAATTTGGAGATTTTAAGTGTTGAGGGCATTTTGGGTATTTTCAGGGGATACCAAATGATTCTGTTTAATATTGCTCACCGAAAGGACCCAATTTTAAAAGTTTCTATTTTTGAAGTTTGACCGCAAAGACTTTCCATTTTTAATTTTTCCCTTTAGGGGTGAACCAATCTAAGGGTATTTTGGTCGCATTTGGATGTCTAACAGTCAAGTAGGGGCATTTTGGTCCGAAAAGTTATTTCCCAAAAAAGATGGTCCGATCATGTGTGAGGGATGCACCATAAATGTCAAATGGGTTGGGTCCATATATAGAATGTTGAATTTAGAAAGATTTTATTGATTTTTTACGGAAAAATTCGAAACCCGTGTGAAATGGCCCATTGGGCTAAAGCCCGCAAAGATGGAGCTCATGTGGGTTCACTCATATGGGTCAACCACCATGGTGGGCGGCCCACATGGTTGACCCACATGAGTTGAGCACCCACCTTGATGATGTCACAATGGTGACATCATATTTGTTAAAAGAAAAAAAAAAGAATAAAAAATGAAAAGAAGGAAAGAAGGAAAAGATGAATGATTGCTTAAAAAGGTTTTCTTCCAAAGAAGCAATGTGGAATGAGAATAACATGTCTTGATTGACAAGAAATTAAGATTGAAATCAAATCCAATTTGGAAACAAGAAAGAAAGAAAGCAAGAGGGAAAAATTGGAAACAAGCCAAAAAGGGAGCTCTCACATTGGAAATTGCTATTTCTCTCTTAACCCTAACTTTTTTTTATATAAAAATCAAAGCAAACAATCCAGAAAAGGGAGAAAAATCCAAATTCGTCCATTTTCTCTCTCCTCTCAAGAAATTTTTTTTTTCTTTTCTCCCTTGAAGTGTGATCTCTCTCTCAAGTGTTCTTCAAAAAAGGAATTCTTGAATTCCTTCTTCTTCTCCAAGGCATCATACAATCAAGAATTATTGGAGTGTTCTTTGGGTCTTCTTCATCATAAAAAGGGTGCGACAAAGCGTATACCTCGGATCTACGCACCCTAAAGACAAGGAGCGCGATCAACGTGGTGGAAATAAAAAAAAAGCAAAGAAAGAAAGGGAAGAAAGGACGCAGGATCGAGCGTCGGCGAGATTTTTCAAAATTTTCGGCTTTTGGATTCGACGAGGATCTCCATCACAGGTAGGTGCACTATTCTCAGATTTTTCCAGGATTATTTGGTATTCTTTATATATTTTTGCATGGTTTTTAGCATTTAATTGAATTTAATTCGATATTATATGTGTGTGCTCAAAATCATGATCTGCATGAGTGTTTCAATTCCGATTCGTCCCGAAATTTAATACACTGATCTATTTAAATAGACTAAAATAACCATCGGATCGAATCGGACATTGAATCAAAAGATTTTGAAAATTTGAGTGAAGAGTGGAATTTCATTTAAAATAATGGCTGAGAAATTACAAAAGTTGAAAAAATAGCTATCTCAGGATGATTTGTTTTGTGGAATTTCAAATTTTTCTTGTGTTCATCACATCAGAACAAGGTTAAAGGACATTTTCCGAAGTCGTAATTTTTTCGAAAATCGTGTTTTAAAAATAGAAAACTCTTCAAAAATATCTTTTTGACGAAGAAAAATATAATATATACTAAACAGATTCCAAAATTAAATAAATTTTGTGAAAAACTAATATGATACTGATACATTCTACCATGAAGTTTTAAAAATTTTTGGATTTTGTTTGATATATGATTTAATGTTTTCTTTGAAACTTATCAGATTTTATGAGAATTTGTACTAACATCAGATCACAATTAAAATTCTCAAAATTTTTACAGTAGTCTTATATTTTAATCTCTTGCTGCTGTAAAATTTTCAAGTGATTTGGATTTTGTTTCCTAAGAGTTGTAGTGTAAATCCATAATCTGGTCTTAAAATTGAAAAATCCGAAATTGGTAGTAAATGGTTTTTACAATTCATGAAAATCTCACAGCATGCTATTTTTACCGATATCTTATTTCTGTAGAAATTTCAATGAATTTATATTTCTATTTCTAGTAGTTTCTGTGTTATTTTAACAATCTGGTTATATTATTGTTAAATCAAAATTAAATAGGAGCTTATTGTAAAAATCTGTAAAACTTTTCCAGTAAGCTACATACATTCCCATCTTGCTGCTGTACAAATTTCAATCCATTTCGAATTCGTTTGCAATAAATTCACTTGTAAAATCACTCATGCGGTTTAAAATTGATAAAATCCACTCAAAATTGAAATTAATTAAAAATCATTATCAAAATTTCTAAAGAACCTTAAATTTTTGTTACATATTAATTCTTTAATCCATTGAAACAGAAATCTTAGGATCTTTAGATTTCCCTGGTAAAATGGCCAGTGCATCAATAATCGTATCCCAATTGCAACCGATCTTTGACAATTTGAATATTTAAGCTATAGCATGTTATTGGCTCCGAGGTTACTGTCCACGGAAATCCTGAGATATGCCAGGCAATAAGGTGCTATAACCTAAGTATTAAATTACACAAGGAAAGAGCGCACGATTCCCTTCCTTTGATGCCATTCGAGGCCGAAATTGGAGAACCCTAGAACCTTTGGTATTCCTTAAATGTCCAGAAATCAAAAATCCTTGAAATCTGAAATTAATTAACTTCAAGAACTTGAATCAATTTATCTCATGTCTTTCGGAACCATTGGATTATGGTTTCCGATATAAGAACCATTAGAGCCAACTTATGAACACTTATGTCAGGTCGTGTCTTAGGTCTTAGGGAGTCTTAGGTTTTAGGGAATCCTAGAGTTAGGAGTCCAGCCTCATCACGGACGTTTGCTATGGATAGCAACCGTGCCATAGGTTTAGTTACACTAGTCACCAAAATTTTCCCTAGGACAAGCCTAGTTACCTAAGATGTAGGTTAACCTGCATTGTCTAAGGGACAACTTGCACTTAGATAGGATCATATAGCATCTTAGATGAAATCCTAGGATAATAAAATCTTCAACTTGAATTAAATAACTTCTCTTAAAACTGTTGAAACAGTCAATCCAGTCTAGATCGGTGTCTTAGTTGAGTTAGGCATAAGTAGCTTAGCTTAGGTGCACCGAACTACGTCGACTCTGATCCCAGTGAGGCTTGGGTACGTAGGCAGCTTGGATGTCTGATGGCATACCAACAGCGAGTCGGCTCCACAACAAATTGTGGGGTTTTGTATATTAATTTTCTTGTAAATGGTTAATTAAATCACTTAGGATTTTTCCATGAAATTAGAATTTTAGGAGAACTTTCACTTAGATTGAATTCAAACAAATTAAGAAATCAAGATACACATTTAGGATCTACATTGAAATTAGATCATAGGATGCATGTCACATAGTTCGCACATTAACAAAGAGTTGAATGAGCCATTTAAAATAAATTTAAAAGAGTTAACTTTTGGAATTGAAGACCGATTATCGGGCAGGAATGATGCATGTGGTGGATAACTCCCCATACCATCCATTCTTGTAACCAGGTAACGAGTCTAGATTTCTGGTTAATTATGGGTCCTAGATCCCACATCTAGGTGGCGACTCTGTCACTCTCTTTTGTGTGAAATTCGGATTGCCTTAGTGATCCCAAGTTCACATAAAAGATGAATTAAAATCAATAATAAAAATGCACACGCCAATCGCGTGGGTACGAGAGACCAAGAGAGAGTGTGGCGGCTCGCGCCCCACCTCTCTCGCGGGATCGGGTCCCACAACGCCCGGCCGGCCCATGTGTGGTATAGCCAAAGCCCACCGGGTCTACTCGTCCACTCATGCGCGTAGGCCCCCCTTTTCTTCTTCTCATTCACAAACGAAGAGAAATGAAAACCAATAAAAACCCACGAGCCTTTCCTCCAGTATTCAATACTAGACTAAATGTCCCCACAAGGGACAACGGTAGAGGAGGGAAACTCAAGTTTGCTTTAAAATGATGACAAAAGCTTAATCTGTGAAAGGTAAAAGACAAAAGATAATTGGGTAAATATTATAATTTTGAATTATGATAAGACTTTCTCATTTTCACACAACGGAAAAGTCAATATCGGGATCGTTAATGATAATGGCATTCCATCTTTTATGATATTAAATGATAATGATACTCATTTATAATATTGACACCCTAATGAAAATATGGGCAAAAATGATTTTTACAACCTACAATTTTTAAAGATTGCGTCAATGGTTCTATTAAATGAGGTCTCTAGTCCTCAAATTATTAAGTACGATCTTGGTGGAAAATACTAGTTATTAGGGTACATCACATGTAGCCAGGCCCTTGTGAATCACTAATATTGTGGATGAGATTTGTGATTTGAGTGGAATGCATAGGCCATGTTTGGCAGCCAGGATGTTTTTTCATAAAAAATGGGTGTCTCCAAGTCGTGAGAGAGGAGCAGGGGAGGAGAGAGATTGGAAAAGGCACGATTGAGATAAGCATGGGAATTGGCTAAGAATCTGGAAATTGTACTCCTAATTTGAGTAGAGTTTTTTGTTTCCTGATTTTTAGCTATTTCTTTATCACTTGGAGATGCTAGTTTCCTGATTTATGGTTCCTAATTTTTAGCCATTTCATCCTCATCTCTACTAGAAGACACCGATTTATAACGAAAAATAAATTCGTTGTGGCCAAATGTGCCCCTAATCTGTCTTATGCCTAGACCTGGCAAGAAGTGACCCGGACCCACGGGTCGACCCCGCCCGCCCGTATTTTTCGGGTCCGGGTCACTCATTTGCGACCCGTTTCAAAACGACCCACGGATCCACCCGGCCCGTAAAAACTGGGCGGGTCCGGGTGGACCTGCGAGTGCCCGTAGAGAAGTGAAACAACATTTTATTTTGGTCTTTTCTCGTAGTTTTCATATTTTCTAGCAGTTTTTTTATAGTTTTTCCTGTAATTTTTCTAAAGAAGCACCATCTTTCGGTTTTTTTTTTTAGTTTTTCCCGGTCAAGCCCACCCGTTTGCCAGGTCTACTTATGCCTATATTCATGGAGAAGCTAAGTACGTGCCTGGGGATATGCAAGCAAGATAACTTATATGCTATTCTATATCTCCATGAATCTAGGAACTTTTGCTCGCATTGTCTTATTTGGTCTATGTACGAGATTATGCAGGATTATAATGTACGATCTTGGTGGAAATACTAGTTATTAGGCTATGTCACATGTAGCCAGGTCCTTGTGAATCACTAATATTGTGGATGAGATTCGTTATTTGAGTGGAATGCATAGGCCATGTTTGGAAGCCAAAATTTCTTTTTTTTTTATAATAAATGGGTGTCTCCAAGTCGTGAGAGAGGGGTAGGAAATTGTAATCCTAATTTGAGTAGAGTTTTTTGTTTCCTATTTTTTAGCTATTTCTTTATCACTTGGAGATGCTAGTTTCCTAATTTATGGTTCCTAATTTTTAGCCACTTCGTCCTCATCTCTACTAGAAGACACTGATTTATCATGAAAAAAACATTCATGGTGGCCAAATGTGCCCTTAATGTGTGTTATGCCTATATTCATGGAGAAGCTAATTACATGCCCGGCACTCCTGCTAAGCCAAGTGTTCCTTAAGAGGAGCTTGTTGTTGGGCAAACTTTTCTCCTTTTGTACTTGTATGTCATTAAATTTCGTTTGTTACTTTCAAAATGAGATATTTTCTTTTCAAACCTCAATCAATGCGTTTGTTAAACTGAGCCATCTTCAACTCCAAGGAACCCAACAGATGAGCTCACAAAGATTCTCATACCTCCGTCGCTTTTTGCTTTAATTGAGTTTCTTATTCCAAAGGAGTCTCTTCAAAGAGGGAAGGATTACCTAGCGATCTAATTAATGCCATATTATTTTTGCTGTATAAGAGAAGACTCCTATCCATTGGATAAAACTGATTCATCTTCCACAATAAGAAGCCCAGTAGAAAATCTCACAAGATTCTCAGGCCTCAATACTTTCGCCTTAGTTGAGTCCTTTATTCCAAAAGTGTCGTCAAAGTGAGTGGGAATGCGAAGAGATCTAGTTAATGTTGTGTTGTCTTTGTTGTCTAGTTTATGGTTCTAATTCAGTGATGATTGTTCTTTTTGGTTCTGATTAAAATTGAACAAATTACAAAGGCTGAGAAGGGGGATGAGACTCCCACTAAAGCTACCTGAATTATCCTCAATATAAAGTTTAGAGGGCTCTTAAGAGAGGAATGCAACTAATTCAAATCAATATTCTACCCTCCCTTTGGGTCAGCTTGCTACCGTCAAAATGAGTGTCTGAAACTAGTTTATATTCTACTCTTTATTGCTGCCCGTACTCTTGCATCTGCTTCCTTCTGTATTTTAGAAGGCCAGAGAAGTCTAATTTGAATGCCAATTTAGAAGAAACACTAAGGTTAGGGTTTGGGGAAAATAAAGAGAATTTGGAAATTTGTTTGTTGAGCAGCATGTGGGCACATTTGGATACCAGGAATTATTTGACATGGTAAATCGGTAGTTTCCAAGTAGAGATGAGGCTGATGTTGCCAAAAATCAGGAAACAAATGTTTCTGGCGATGAATGCGGCTAAAAATCAGGAGACAAAAAACTCTAATCAAAATCAGATTGACCTTTTCCTGATTTTTAGCGGCATCTCATCACAGAAGACACTACATTCCTGGATTCTGCTTCTCGAGTTTTAGATACTTCACCCTCATCTCCACTTGAAGACTACTGATTGTTATGAAAACAAATTCTTGGTCGTGGCTTCCATAATTGGTTAATGAAATCTAAAAGTTATGTTTATGCATACGAGAGACCCAAGGCAGATATTTGTTGAAGAGCAATGGGTAAAATGTTTTGAAGCAAAAATGTTAAGTACCTTACCGATATGCCAAAAGCTCCAGAGCTGATGGAACGCATTAGGCAATGCCCTTTAAACCTATCCCATACCAGGCTGGGTCCCTCCCAGGCCCATACATAAGCGTGCCCCCACTCATGACCATAACATTTCACCATGCTTCTGCATCTGCCATCCTAGGCGGCCCACTCTGTGATGGCTTTCACTCTAGGCTTTTTTCCAGGTAGCCCTTTCCATGCCTAGGCGGCCCCCACTCAAGACCGTGACATAAAATAAGAAGCTTGGAGGAGAAAATGAGGGCAACCTAATGTAAATACCCGAAAATACCCCTAATTAAAATTCTGTTTCCCCTTGTTAATGAGGGGTGTTTTTGTCATCAAGTATTAGAATTAGATTAGGGCTCTTTTAAGAAACCCTATAAATACCACCTCTTTCGTGGAAATTAGGGATCTAAACAAACCCTAGACGCTTTGTTTAGCCCCAAGAGAGGAAATTCGTGAGGGAGAAGAAGGAGATCGCGTCTTGGAATCGGAAAAACGCAAATCAAGTTAAGATTTATTTTCTACATAAAATTTGGCATGTTAAGAACCCTTAAACTAGGAACTAATGAGACTTGTTATTATGATTTAGATGATTAGGTTTAGTGTAAATAATTGTATAAGAATTTAGGGATGAATTTATGGATCCCTAAGAAACTAAGAATTGAGTTTTGGAGCTCTAAGAACCTAGGTTTGGGTTTATGGCCTAAAAGTTTAGATTAAATTTTGATAAATAAATTTTGACCTTTGGAGTGTGAAATTGGATTAGGTGGATTCCTCTCATCAATATGAGTCCAATGGATTTGAGCACGAGCGAATCGGAGCTAAAACGAGAAAGTTATGGTCCATAGAAATTTTTGTGAAATTGAGGACAAATATGAAATTCTCAGGGAAAAACCCAGTCTTTGTCTTAGGAAGTTCGAAGGATTGTTCGGAAATCCGAACACAGGAACCCGAGTGTAGTTTTCCTTCGGAAGTTTACAGAGACGTTCGGGCATCCGAAGATCTCGTTCGGGTGTCCGAACGTAGGAATTTGTGAAACTTCGAAAATTAATAATTTCTTCGTTTCTCGTCCGTTTTCAACGCTCTTGTACTCCACGGACATGCCAAAAATGCGTACTTTATGTTAAAAATAATTTCAAATATTTTTGGAGACTCAATAATGATGGTAATTCCAAAATACTAAAAAGAACCCTAGGATAGTTTGCCGATTCTTTTCCGATGGAGCACCAAAGGGTGTCTTGTGTCAGTATGAAGAATATATATGGCTGATAGGATTGAAATTAATGATGAAACTCATGGAGAATATTCATACACTTGATTTGTAGCTAACTAAGGTGATTATGAAAAAGAAAAGTTTTTGTCATCAAGGTAAGTAATAAAGTACTACTTTGGGTGTTTCTTTAACCCTACCTAGTTTAAACTAAGACTATAATTGAGACTATGTATCTGTATTCTAGCTTTGAATCTCTGAAACTATCTTAGGTCTAGCATGCCTATTTTGGACTCCTACGAAACAACATCTGTTTGAACTTACACTACTTTTGTTACCCCTACTACTCTGGTAGTTCTAGTTTGCTTATGAACCTTTGATATGACATCTGAACCTCTGGAAAATATCTGTTTTGGACTCTTGACTTTGGATCTGTTTTCTGGACACTTTGGAGGAGGCTTAGGTTATTTCTGGACCCTGCCATATGGGGGTAGTACATGTGACTTCTGGACCCTGCCATATGGCGGTAGTAGGTGTGACTTCTGGACCCTGCCATATGGCGGTGAAACAATTGGCCCTGTCGACAGGTATTTGAATTTGGAGGAACTAGTTCCAACACCGTGGACGGTCTGTATAAGCAATAACACATCTTCTGGACCAGGCCAATGATCTCGAAGTGGAGTTTGCATTCTGGACTTTGTACTCTGGACACCCTTTGGCATTGAATATTGTTCTGATATTCTGGACACCCTTTTTGGCTTTGATTTGTGTTTTGATTCTGGCTTTGATTTTCGTTTCGATACTAGCTTCGATTTCTGTTTTGATACTGTTTAGTTTCGACTGCACCTCCGTTCAATATTCTGTTTTGATAAGCTCTTAGGATTGTCGTTATACCCACTCTTTCTGTTTGAGACTTCAATATCTAATTTTGACCTTTCTGTTTGACCCTTGGCATGCTTAGACCTACAATTAGAGTAGTATTTTATTATGTACTGAGCTTTTCAGCTGACAGTGGTTATATTAACATTTTCAGAGTTTGATCCTCGTGACGTGAACGAGGAAGAAGAAGCTTAGTTTCAGAAAAGTAGGAGCTTGGAGATTTTATTTAGCTTATTTACTTCTGTTTCAGACAATGAGCATTGGTATCCAAATGTGTAAGACTACTTCTATACTTATTTATTTTGATTCAGAGGGGAGTTGAGATTTGATTTGATTATGTTGGGTCTACATTATTTGAGACTTTGATATTTTAGTTATGGAATGCCAGGTTATTTTTGTTATTACTCTGTAGCCTTGTTAGCTTGTGGGATTTATTTTGCAGGTGTATGGCGCTGCCACGTCCTACGCCCAGGGTGGGGTTTGGGGCATGACACGTAATAAATCAATAAGAGAATAACATGGAAATTAAAGAAGCTCTGTCCCTTTTGCAATTTCTGCTTTTGTTTTCAATTAAGTTTCCATTACCTATGAAGAAAACCATGGACAACCCTACCAAAAGTAGTTCCTAATTTTTCTTCGGTGGAAAGGTGTTTCTTAGAAGGTTTCTTCCATGTCATGCTTCCGTTGGACCTATATTGCTTGGAGTCAAACAAGTCATCCACTATATGTATCCAATCAATCATCTCCATAGCCTCCATTCCTCAAACAAAGTCTGGAATTTCATCCATAAGGTGTGAATCACAAAGCCGCTCATCATGTACATGAAGACTAGGCCTTGGAGCTGCCCCCTTTTGCTCAAAACCAATCTGCTCTACTTCTTGGAAAACATATCTACTCAATGGTGTGGGCTAGTTGTGTTGGGAAATAAGCCGATCCAATTTTCAACAAGCACCTTCGATTTCATCTAATATCACATCTTTCCTCTGTGCACTCTAGACGAGTTGAGTAAACAACTCTTGGTAGGACGGGCCACATCAAACCAATATCAAAGCAATAACAATCGACCAGCAAACACAGAGAACCACAACTTGAAATCTTTGTCAAACTCCTTGCAAATAGTTCTCCAAGATTAGCAAAGTTGAAAAACCCCAGTCTACTCTCATACAAATTTGATGCAATATAATCCAATGCAGGGAAAGCTCTAATATGAACAAAGACAAGAGTCATTCACACTTCGGTCAATTTAAAATTGTGCTAAAATTCTAAATTTTTTCAGGACTCTTTGGCTTTAGCTTTATTTAGGAATCTCGACAGGTCAACCTCTAGTCTTGCCTAGTAATAGTGATGACAATTAGCAGACTATAAAGGAACTTAATTTTCCAAGTAGACAAAATCTTAATGAGTAGGATATGTTCTCATATGTCAACCATGAGTAATTCAATCTAACAACGAGCAAAATTCAACCACAATAGAGATTCTTGCGATCTCAAAAGCCTAGAAACTCTTAAACCTGCAGCCGAACCCAACTCTCTGGTTTGTCATACCGGATTTGGAACTTCTATTTTCTTTTTTTTAAGCATAGAAAAGTTAGTGCTCGGGCTTGATGAAAATCTTGTAAACGTGTAGAACTGAGGATTGAATTTCAAATCAACTAGCAGGAAAACAATTCACAAAATTTAGGACAGTTCCAATGAACTATCATGTACTTTGCATTTTCAAAATAAATCATGTGCATTTTGGGAAATTTGAACTTCTGCAGCAGCTTTTCATTTCACGAAACTGCAGAGAATAAATTACCATATACGTTGGCTGATTGGTTCAATCCAAAACGAAATTGAAAGGACTAATAAAATTCGAATTTTAACACATAAAAGTCATGAATTCTTGTGTTTTTCAGTAGCTTATTGGAATTTAATTGCATTTCAAGGCAGATTTACTGTTTTGAATGCGCCTCTTGATGATCTTTGAAACTCTTCGACAAATCGCCTTCAAATCTTGCGAGGGGACGCAAGAAACATCAGATCCTTGCTAGAACAAAGTGGATGTGGTGGGAAAAAAGGAAGAATAGCAGAAAATCCATGCCCTCAACTTCAAATCTCCAAGAAAAGACGAGTGAAATTCATGCACACAAATTTTCTCTCCAAGAGGGGAATCTCAGATCTACCTGTATTTTCAACTTCAAATTCATCAAAAATAACAAAAATGAAGAGTTAAAGACTTTATATATCAAGCCCATTATAATAGGAAATGAGTAGATTACCCTACTAATGCAAAATGACTACTAAGGATACTAAACTCACTAAAATGACTAAATTAGCCACTAAAATGATCAATTAAACAAATGTAAATGTAGACACCAAATTTTGTCAAGGTTGAACTCATAATAGGTTGTCACGAGGAACAGTCTCATGACGAGTCCCAGAGCACCTGTAGTCTTTCTTTCAATCTCTCTCTAGGTTTCGAAACTATGATAATTTTTCAAAAAAGAACTTTACCCTAAAGGTGAAACAAAATCCCGTCTTTACACGGTATCCCGCCTTTCACGGCACGGCCAAAAGCCCGTTTTCACACTGCCTTTCAACCGAGAAGTTAGCTTTGAGTAAAAAACATTCGTTTTAACCCAAAAACACTTTATATTCCGAAAACCACTGATATTAGGTTCATTGGAATCTCCTCGGAACGAGGAATCCAACGGATCTGACCACGTGCGATTCGGAGTCCAAACGATGGAGTTATGGTCCGCCGAAACTCCTAGAAAACCCGTAAAAAGAGACGAAAATTTAAGTTTTTCGAAACAAAAAAAGTCAAAAAATCACATTTTCGAAATGTTGTCGACCGAAAAGTCAGGTCCCAATTCGCACTCTACGAAATTGGAGCTATCCAATTTCGTACTCTGCAAAATTGTGGCCCAAACCCCTATAAATAGGGCGGGTAAGAGTAAAAATTAGATTTTAAGTTTTTAACTATTCACACTGCAGAATCCTCAAGGCTAAACTTTGCTAGACTTTGTGTTCAAGTAAAGGGAGACCGAGATCTTCGGGATCGAATCAACCTAAGAACTTCCTCGAGAGTAATTTCTCAACAGATAGTCTACAACTGGAAGCCAGTTGCCTGTGCCAAGTGTAAAAATTTTGCCATAACTATGAAGATTGTAGCCTCAATTCAAGTGAAGGAGGATCTTGGGAAAAGGTCAAAAAGAAGAAAGGAAGATTCTCGTCGATTCTCCTCCGATATCCCCATCTTGCATCCTCCCTTCTTTATGCAGTAAATCTCCTATATGGAGCATCGGTTAGCTAGATTTGCTAGTTTTTGGTTGGTGGTGGGGTTTGGTTGGTGGTGTTTGGTGTTTGGTTGTTATCGCTTTTTTTTTTGTGTTTTTCCTTTGCTGTCTTTGTTCCCTCTCCCCTTAGGATTTGCTTTCTATCTTCATGTATATTTATCTTTATTTCATGAAATCTAGTCGGGGTCTTGCCTAACCCCAGCTTACCCATAAAAAAAAGTTTTTAACTATTCTCTGGTTTAGTTTTTAAACTTCTGGTTATTTATCTTCTGGTTTTTCAGTTCAAAAAACCCTAATTTCTTTGCTTTAGAAGAGAGAAAGTAGAGAAATCCTAAGGTATCTCACACTGCGCATCGGCATTCTCGACGTCCTTCAAATAGCGTCGTTATTCTATTGAATTTCGTAGAACTACGACATATTTTTCCATAATAGCATCGTTGTTCTGCCAAAATCTCGGCAAGCCCGAAGCCCCTTCGTCCAAATAGCGTCGTTGTTCTGCTAAATTTCAAAGAACGTGAGGCCCTATTATCTAAATAGCGTCGTTGTTCTGCCGAAATCTCTGCAGACTCGAGGCCCCTTCATCAAAATAGCGTCGTTATGCTGTTGAATTTTGGAGAACACAAGGCCCTATTATCTAAATAGCATCGTTGTTCTGCCGAAATCTCGACAAACCCGGAGCCCTTTCGTCTAATCAGCGTCGTTACGCCGCCGGTTTGCCAACAAGCTTTCTCGCTCCTTTGGTAAATTTACATTTATTTCCCACCTTTCTGCATTTCTATTACAAAACTCGGTGCAGGGTAAACCCCTCTCCTCTCTGTAAATAGGGTTACGTTCCCTCTCCTTATCCCACATCTCTCTCTTCGGCCTTACCATAGACAAATGAGACAGAGACAAGAGCCCTGACGCTCCACGGTTTTGGACAAACAGAGAAAATCATAAACCCAGAGTTTCTTTTCCCTTCTGTATTGTCTTTTCTGTTTGATTTAGTTAACCTGATTGTGGTGAGCTGCGAGATCTTTCCGGACTCATATAACAGCATACGATCTCAATCAGGATAACAACGGCTTATTTTCTTTCTTTTGTAAATTAATTTTATTTACATTCTGAAATTATGCGCAATCCAAATAAAGGATAAAAGGATAATTTATCCTGATTAAATTCTTCAAAAATGCCAAATCAAGTCAAGAGACCGGATTCACCCGGGCAAGAGGGGTGCTTAACATGTTCCCCGATTGTAACCATAATTCTTACCCAGATATTTGTAAGGACCATACCTTAACAAACAAAGAAAAATTACAGGTTCAAGGCCTAGAGCAAAAAAATCCCTCTGGTTATTGTTCCTCCAACGAAACTCGGGTACTTATCCCCTTTTCATCAGAAGAATAGGCACGGATCCTTGGCCCTAACCAAGGGGGCGACTCTGAGTTTCTCTTTCTTGTGAAGTTCGGACCACGATCCTGAGTTCACAAGAAACGCAGATCAACAAACACTCCCAGAGAACCCGATGTGGTGATTCTCCAGCGCCCCAGCGTGCGTGGGAAAAAACCGGCCCCCACAGTAAAATGCCAATACACTAAGGAACCTTGTAGGGCTGATGTGGATGGGGATTTTCCTGCATCACCTTTCCACAACCCCTACTTGCTATCCTCTCTCATTTGGCACAGAGGAGAATAACGAAGATTTCTCTTATCACTCATCCAAGCAAGAAATCGGTCATTGTCGTTCTCCAGAAAACCAAGAGAAAATCTCCACCTCTAAGGGTCTCTCTCTCTCTCTCTCTCTCCATATAGTTTTGAACTCACCAACAACACCCCCTGAACTTTCAAAGACATTTAAGTAGACCTCCTCCATTGACGGTCCGTCAATTTAACCTGACGGAATGACTCAAACTAACCTGGGTTGTTGGAGAAGAAGAGGGCATTATAGTCATTTCTTGCTCTCCGTTAAAAAAACCTAACGAAACCCCGCGGGGTGTAGTTGGTGACTTCGAAACTATAGGGTTAGAAGTGAAAATGTTAGATTGTTGAGGCGGCCTATCTGTAATTTTCCCTTTCTTTTTTACAACAAGAGAAATTGTCTCCTTTTGGTCATTTTCTAAACTCTTGGATGCGAGTCTACTTATTTTGGAGTCATTAGCACATAAGATGCAAACTGCAAAAGTAGCAGATATATTTTTGGAATCGTTCCAAAATATACCGTACCTGATGGGGCACAAATACGGCTACGCTCCCAAATATCGCCACGTGTCATCCATGCACGAGCAGAGCCCAACCATCATGAAGAAGGGTCATGGAAAACGGCAAAGACCACACATTCATGACACATGTCGCCCTCTCACCACCCAGGCCTCATCATCACAAATTAGGGAAGGAAATGGCCGCCAAAGCCACGCGCGCCGGCGAGACAGAGGGACGGCCCAATCCTGCAAAGGAAGTTCTTCTCACCACCCAGGCCTCATCATCACAAATTAGAGAAGGAAATGGCCGCACACCTCCCTTTAAAAGGGGAGGGAAAGGAAGAAGAGGGGGACCTTTTTTTTCTTTTGACCCCGGAAAGCAGGGAATTCACCCATCCTCCACCCTGCAACACCGGAAAAAGAGGCGAGGCAACAACAGAGGAGGCCAGGAATCCCATCCTGCCCTCCCTGCTAGTCCCCTCCGACTCACTCATTTATGCACCCAGAAATGTCCCCGCGCACCGGCCCTGGTAACCCTGGTCAAAACCCCCTCCCTTTCTAGCTGTTCTTTATATTGACTGGTCGAAGGATCTGACTTGGGTGTCGAAGTGGTCGTCCGGGACCCATCCCGGACCCCCTGACCCCCTTTTGTTTGTGATTGCAGACCCCGCGGAGGCCCTCTACCGACCGCGCGATCGCAGACTCGGATCCAGACGCCATCATATTGGCGCCATCCGTGGGACTCGTCGAGTAACTGAACGCCTTATGGCGATGAGAAACCACACCCAACAGCCAGAAACAGGGGTAATAACCAGGAGTCAGGCCCAGCGCGCACAAACCAGCTCCTCAAGCTCCCAAGAGCGAAACTCACCGCCTTCGGACCAACCCCGACCCTCCTCTAGCACGCCGCAGATGGTCCCCACCATGGAGATGTTCAACGAACTTCGCAACGAACTACTCCAGCGTTTGCCTCTCCCGGCTTCGAAAAAGCCCGGGACGACACAGGACCGGACATAAGCCTACGACGAAGGCAACGAGGAACAATCAGGGGAACGACATCCCCTGCGAAAGCGAGCACCGACTCGCAGAACGCCGTCCCCATCAACAAATAGCCCCTTGCCCCACGCAGCCGGGGGACATCAGCGAGGCAGCAGGGGACAGGTTACTAACAGCCGCGCCCCCCCTGTCCAAGATACCCGTCTCCGGGAACCGCCCTTGGCTCGGGCAGAAGAAGTTGCAACCTCGGCGCAACCGCCCAGCTTGGATCCAATAGCGGACCTGCAAAGGCAAATCCGAGAGGTAAAACTAGAAATGAAAAAACCCTACGCCCACGGCATCCTCGATGAGTGGGAAAGGGAAACGGCATCCCCGTTCACCTCAGAGGTCTTAAAGACCCCCGCAAAAGCAGGCATAGACCTCTCCCGCTTCGGTCTATACGACGGGAGCACGGATCCCCTCGAGTTCCTCCAGGCTTTCAAGAGAGTAATGACGCTTCGAGGCGCGTAGGATGGATTCATGTGCAGAGCCTTTGCATCCCTACTAAGAAAAACCGCCAACGACTGGTACATGAGATTGGAGCCCGACTCCATCGCATCCTTCCACGAATTCGGGCGAAAGTTCAGCACGAGGTTCGCCAACAACCGCCTCCGCCATGATCCTGCGGACGCCCTCCTAGCCCTCCGCCAAGGCAGAAACGAGACCCTAAGAGACTTCATGTTGAAGTTCAACGCCGAATTGGCCCAACTCTCCAACATGGACGTCCAGATAGCGGTCGCCACACTAAAGCATGCCACCACCGATCCGAATCTTAAGGTGCACCTCATCCTCAAGCCCCCGCGGGACCTACAGGAGCTTGAATCAAAGGCTGATAAGTTCGTCCGAGCAGAAGAAGCCTGCGCTCGAGAACAGAATCGGCTTGGCCCCGACGAAAGAAAAAACGACGGCCGAAGGGCCATAAGGCCACGAACCGATGAAAGACAGACGGGCCGCAAGCCCATCCCCGTCTTCGAAAGGCTGGGAACCGCCCCACTAAAGTTTCCCCTCTCCCACGTTCTATCGGCTATTAGGGATCAGGGTCTCCTGACCCCCCCAAGAAAATGGCCACAGATCCAAAGAAGAGGTCCGCCAGGAAATTCTGCGAATTCCACGGGGACCACGGCCACGAAACTGACCACCTCCACCTCCAGCTGGAAAGGCTGGCCGAGGAAGGACACCTAAACCAATACCTCAGGAGTCCTGACAAAAGCCCATGCGAGGCCCAGCGCCCGCTCGACGAACCCAGAGGTAGGCATCGGTCACCAAACCGCCACCGGTCCACAAGCCGACACCGATCCCCCGGTAGGTATCACTCACGAAGCCGACGCCGATCCCGCAGCAGACACGACACGAGCCGCCACCAGCGCCCCCGAAAGGGCGAGCCCCCCGAACAGCCACAGGCTCGCGAGCAACCGCCTACCATCATAGGAAAAATCAATATCATCGCAGGCGGGCCCGCGGCGGGAGGGCCGACAACAGCTGGTCGGCGGGCATACGCGGAACGGGTATTCTCCATGGATATACCTTCCAAGAAGGCCCGAACAAATCCACCCCATGAAAACCAGATCATCACTTTTTCCAACAAAGACCTCGACGGGCTGCAAGTCCCGCATGACGATGCACTGGTCATCAGGCTAGTCGTCGCCAACTTCGATATAGGAAAAATCTTGGTGGACACAGGAAGCTCCGTCAATGTGCTACACCTCGAAACTTTCGAAGAAATGAAGCTGGGCAGGGAAAGGCTGGGACCCGCGGAATACTCCATCTACGGTTTCTCCGGGTCATCCGTACAGGTAGACGGCAAGATCGACTTGCCCGTGACTTTCGGAGCGTACCCCTTGCAGAAAACCATCCTGACCACCTTCCTGGTCGTAGACATATCGTTCACCTACAGCGCCATCATTGGGCGCCCTGCTCTCAGAGACTTGGGAGCCGTAGTCTCCACCCCCCATCTCAAGATGAAATTCCCCACTCCGGACGGAGTGGGAGAGGTCAGGGGACAGCAAATGATAGCACGCCAGTGCTACGCGGCAAGCCTGAAAGGAACCAACGCCCCAGCCGAAAACTTCACAATCGGCAGTGAAGACCCTCGGCAGCGGGCTCACGCAATCAGAGGAGAGCCCGCCGAGGAGCTAGACTCCATCCCCCTGACCCAAGATCAGCCGGAGAGACAAGTCCGGATAAGTTCCATGTTAACAGGCCCCTTGCGAGACCAGATGATCAACTTCCTCAGAATAAACAAAGACATGATCGCATGGTCCGCCAAGGACATGCCCGGGATACCCAAGGAAATGGCCGTCCACAAGTTGAATGTGAACCCCGCCCTTAAACCCGTCCGGCAGAAAAAGAGGAACTTCACAGTAGAGCGCCAAACTCACATAAAGGCCGAAGTGGAAAAACTGCTACAAGCCGGATTCGTCAGGGAAATCCGGTATCCCGAGTGGCTGTCAAACGTCGTGATGGTCAAGAAAGCTAGCGGAGGATGGCGGGCCTGTATAGACTTCACCGACCTCAACCGGGCCTGCCCAAAAGACCCCTATCCCCTCCCGCGCATTGACCAACTCATCGACGCCACCTCCGGACACGAACTTCTCACCTTCTTAGACGGGTTCTCAGGCTACAATCAGATCAAAATGCACGAGCCAGACATCCCGAAAACAGCGTTCATCACCGATCAGGGCGTCTACTGCTACACTGTCATGCCCTTCGGGTTAAAAAACGCAGGCGCCACCTACCAGCGGCTCGTGAATAAGCTATTCCAAACGCAAATTGGAAGGAACGTGGAGGTGTATGTCGACGATATGCTGGTAAAAAGCCTGGAAGCCGCCAGACACATCTCCGACCTTCAGGAAACTTTCGACACCTTACGACGAGCCCGAATGAAGCTGAACCCCGTGAAATGCGCCTTTGGGGTAACTTCCGGAAAGTTCTTGGGGTTCATGGTCAGCCAAAGAGGGATCGAGGCCAACCCAGAAAAAATCCAGGCCATCCTAGACATGGAACCCCCGACGACAGCAGTAGAAGTACAGAGGCTCGCAGGACGGATCACGGCCCTCGGGCGATTCATGCCCAAATCAGCAGAGAAGTGCCAACCCTTCTTCAAACAATTAAAAAACATACGGGAATTCGAATGGACCCCGGCCTGCCAAGAGGCCTTCGACTCTCTGAAGCAATACCTCCAGAAACCGCCCGTACTCGCCAAACCCGAGCCGGGGGAAGAGCTATTTTTATATCTGGCCGTCAGCCCCACGGCAGTAAGCGCGGTGTTGGCCAAACAAAGCGACAAAAAGGAACACCCTGTGTACTATGTGAGCAAGACTCTCCACGGTGCAGAAATCCGATATTCGAACATAGAGAAATTCGCCCTCGCAGTCGTCAGTGCCGCTCGAAAGCTCCGCCCCTACTTCCAGGCCCACCCCATAGTCCTGCTAACCGACCAGCCCCTCAGGAAGATTCTCCAAAAACCAGAGACCTCGGGTAGGATGGTAAGTTGGGCCGTCGAGCTGGGCGAGTTCGACATACAAGTCCGCCCAAGGCCGGCTATCAAATCTCAAGCCCTCGCTGACTTTATAGTGGAATTCACGGCCCCGGCCGAAGAACCAGCAACAATGGGGAGCAGCGAGGGCCCCACTGCGCACACGGTTTGCGACGACGAGATGCAGGACCCCTCGGAACAGAACAGCGAAACCCCTTGGATCCTGCACGTTGATGGCTCCGCCGGCAATAAAGGACACGGAGCGGGAGTGGTCCTCCACGGCCCAGAAGAGTTCACACTGGAATATGCCCTCAGGTTGGATTTCAAAGCCTCCAATAACGAGGCCGAATACGAAGCCTTACTAGCAGGACTAAGTCTAGCCGCGGAGCTCGGCGTGGGCAAGTTGAAAGTCTATAGCGACTCACAGCTTGTCGTTAACCAAGTAAACGGAAAATACGAAGCCAAGGGCTTCAGAATGAAAAAATACCTCCACAAGGTAAAAGAGAAACTGCAGGGGATGGGAGAGGTAGAGATCCTCCAGGTGCCGCGAGACATAAACAACCGAGCGGATGCATTATCAAGAATGGCCGCCGAAGAGACCCATGACTTCGGCACCGTGCTCACAGAAATCCTGCCCCACCCCAGCATCGACGAGATACGAGTTCTGGAGATTCCACCGGGGCCAAACTGGATGGACCCCATCATACGATACCTGAAAGACGGTATACTACCCGCAGATAAGCTGAAAGCCCGGCGTCTAACCGCAAGAGCCGCCCATTACGTGGTCCACGGGCCCAGGCTCTACAAACGGTCGTACACATGGCCGTACCTCCGATGCCTGGTACCCTCCGAATCAGACTACGCGCTACGAGAAGTACATGAAGGGATCTGCGGAGACCATGGAGGCGGCAGGACCCTAGCCCAGAAAATCGTAAGGCACGGCTACTTCTGGCCCACGGTCCTTAGGGACGCCAAGGAATTCGTCAAAAAATGCAGCCCCTGCCAAAGGTACGCAACCACCCCCCACCAACGGGCTACACCGTACACCGCGATAGCAGGACCCCTGCCTTTCGCCATGTGGGGCATGGATCTACTCGGACCATTCCCCAAGGCCCCCGGGGGGCATACAATGTTATACGTCGCCATCGACTACTTCACCAAGTGGGTTGAGGTCAAAGCCGTGGTGAAACCCAATTCCAAAGCGACGGAGAAGTTCTTCTATCACGACGTCGTTTGCCGTTTCGGCATTCCAAAGACCCTTGTAACAGACAACGGTCCCCAGTTCGCAAGCGTCGAATTTGGCAGATTCTGTGATAGCCTAAGAATCGAACACCGTTTCGCCTCCGTAGCACACCCGCAGGCCAACGGGCAGGTCGAGGTAACCAACAGGATTTTGCTACAAAGTCTCAAGAAGAGATTGGGAGAAGCCGGAAAAAACTGGCTGGACACACTCCCTAGCGTCCTCTGGGCCTATCGAACAACACCACGAACCGCAACTGGAGAATCCCCTTTTAGCTTAACCTTTGGGACCGAAGCGGTCATTCCGCTAGAAATTGGCCTCCCCAGCTTCCGCACCGCGAATTACGACGAGCAGGGAAATTCCGAACTCCTCCGGAACAACCTCGATCTCGTGCTCGAGAAAAGAGAGCAAGCCCTCCTCCGAACCGCCTCCTACCAGCAAAAGGTGGCACGATACTACGATGCCCGGGTAAAAAAGCGTTCGGTAAAGCCCGGAGATCTGGTGCTACGGCGTGCAGAGGTATCAGACCCCCGCAACACGGGTAAGCTCGCACCCAAATGGGAAGGACCGTACAAAGTCGTTCGAGCACTTCGACCCGGGGCCTACCAACTAGAACGCCTCGATAGGACCCCGGTCCCTCGCAGTTGGAGCATGGACAACCTCCGAAAGTTCTATCAGTAAAACGACAGGGTAAGTTCCGTGCCTTTCTTTTAAAAATATGACAAGTGTTTTGGTTTCCTTTTTGTGTTCTAGAAGCAAAGATGTATTCTTGTCAACAAATTAATGGAAAAGCACTTCTACAAAAGCAGCGTACATCTCCACTTTCCGGCCCACGATAAATGAGGGACCCGAAAGAAAACAGGGAGTGAGACAGAGGTAACATCGGGGCCGATCCCCCCGAGAATACCCTAAAACGCTCCCCATGAAAAAAAAAGACCTCCCCCTTTAAGGGCAGGCGGGACCCATTAACCCCGAACTGATCATTCGAGGGGAAGATAGTCCTCCCATAAACAGACGCCCTACGGGGTGCACTAAGAATACTCTCAGCAACACAATTCGCAAAGGCCTGAGGACCTCGAAAACCTCGCGGCGCATCGTATATATGCAGAGATGTCAATACGGTTACACACCAAACAACAAAAAATAGGTAGTTCAAAAGTTATTACAGACCAAATAACCAGGAACATTGAAAGAAAAGAGCAAGCCCCCCGAGGCATTCACAACATCACTGGGCCCCCCTCGGAAGTTTCGGCAACTACGCGATCCACCGGGGCGGCCACCTCCTCTCCTACCGGCTCCACCACTTCCGCCGGTGCCGGCAAAGGATCAACCTCAGACTCATGCATCAGTTTATCGAGAGGGAAGGAGGGATCGACCTCTTGAACGCGCCGCCGGCATTCAGCAAACGCATCAATCTCAATATCCACGCTGAACACAGCCGCAACCATAAAAAACTCCGCAGAGTCGCGCCATTCCTCCCGTGCCTTCGCCAATTCCCGGGCATGAGTTCGCCGGGCCAGCGCCAACTTGTCCGACGCACGACTCCTCCCCTCCACAGTTGCCCGGAGATCTTCCCGGAGTTGAGCAACAGTGTCATCAAAGGTCGCTCTCCGCCCGGGCTCTGCCCAATTCCTCGCGTAACTGCCGGTTTAGCTCCCCCACAGCACTTATCTCAGCCTCATCCTCAAGAAGGCACTGCACCATCCTCCTGGCATAACTTTGGGACTGCAAAAGGCAAGTTATCAGGAAAATTCCAACATACAATCTCCAAAACAGCGAGGAGAGAAAAATACCATCAGAAAACCGGCCACCCATTACTTACGCAGGAAGTTGATTGAAAATACTGAGCCCCCAGAGCCCTACGATCATAGCCCTTCAACTCAGCCTCGTCACAAGGAAGGGCAGTTGTCACCCCTAGCTCCACCCCAACCCGGGGATTCGCAAGAACGCTGTCCTCAACACCAATCCTCCAGCCAGGCTTAAACAGTTCCCCTCGCATCTGGAAACTTTGCGGGGGAAGCTCCGCCCGCTCCAGAAGAAGCTTGGTCATTACCGCCCCCTCCATCCGACTTGGCACGTCCTCCGCAAAGATTGAAGGACACACCACACGGCCGGCGACCCTCTTGGCAGGATGCTCAGACCCCGGGGGTGAGGAACTAACCGGCCCCTTCTCTCCAACCGCTCGACCAGAGGGGCTGGAAGGCATAGATGTTGCGAGCCTCGCTTGCGACCGACCTAGCCTGGCCGCGGCCATAAAGTCAGAAGGAATTTTCTTACGGCTCGACAAGCCCGTTGTCACCGCCGCAACCTCCTTCCCCTTACCAACGTCACCAGAAGAAGACATCTCTCCTGCCAAAAACAAGAAAATAACAATCGCTCAAAGCAAAGGAAAAACAAAAAAAAAAAAAAAAGAGAGAGGAAGAGGGGAGGGGCTCACCACGATAGCTGGCTGAACTCTCCCCCGTTCCCTCGCCCGTGCAACGGACCCTCCTCTCCACAGCTCCCACCAAGCCAAACCTCTTCAGGCTCCTCTCCCACCTAAACTCGGAGACGTCAATAGCCTCCCCAGAGGCGAGCTTCCCCAAGTCAAACTTGCTGTAGTCAGACTCGTCGGGAAGGGACTTCCTCCGCCACTCAACGGAGCGCCTCCAAGAACGAGGAAAATCCCAGCCAGCGTCTGATGGAGGGGGTAACAAACACATACTCCTCCTTCCACTTCTTGATGGACGAAGGCAAGTTCGCTGCAATCTTCACCTGAGGACGCTGGGTCAGATAAAGCCAGCTGTCCTCCCCCTTCACCAACGGACTGAGGGCCACGCAGGCCCGTAGCAGCGGAAGGGTGGGCTGAACCTTATGAAGACCCGCCTTGGCCACAAAGGCCAGGAGTGTGCGCCAACTATTAGGCGCCAGTTGGGAAGGAGCCACTTGGTAAAACTCGAGGGCCTCTATTATAATGTCCAAGAGCGGAAACCTAACCCCCGCCCGGAAAGCTTCCACGTAGAAAGCTACCTCTTCCTCCGTGGTACCCCCACACACCCCTTCTACAAAGGAGGGGACTCTAATCCCATAATCGTCGGGGATATGGAACTCCCTCCTAATTTTCTCTGCCGCCCCTTTTTCCAAAGTATTCTTGAAACACGCCACCCGGCCGAGACGAATAACGGCGCCAGGCCGAATGTCCCCAATCTCCGCCCCACGAGCATAAGAAACTCGAGCCGGAGATTCCGAAGCAGCGGCCCCCACCGACGACCCGGAGGTCCCGAAACTATCCCTCAACTCCGTGGGCTGCCGCACATCTTCAGCGACGCCGCTCCCACCCTCTACAGACAACCGCCTCCTCTTTCTCACCGGAGCCCTCTCCACCACCTCTACCGACGCGGAAGAGGGGCTCTGAGGCACAGTCGCAACAGACATCGTAAGCTATGAAACAAAGACACAGAACTCACCGAACGAAGCGTGGACGACAAGCAACACGTAAAAGAATCGCCGCGGAGAAAAAACCCGTTCTAATCGAGGAAGACGAAGGAATAAAGTTAAAAAATGAAATCTCCAAAAAGGCTTTAAAAAGGGCTAGGGTTTTGACATCTGTCGTTCGATCTCCCGCCCTTTCTAAGTCGATGGGACGCGCACACGTGGCGCCGATTGAGAAACCCAAGGGAACTGCCATAAGTCGAAGCGCCATACGGAAAGGACGTCTCTACCCCTACCCACGACATAACTTCACCAGCAAGCCATCCATACACCTCCACCAGATGGACAAAACTGCGCTCATAAAGAAAGGGCTCGGACCCCGTCACAAGGGCCCGACATACACCTCCACAAAATTTAAAAAAAAAAAAAAAAAAACCACATTCGATGGCAAAGAGCTCGGAACCCTTCATAAAGGTACGACTAGATACCCCATACAAAATACCACCGGGCCGAAAATATCGAACGCAGTGACAAGGGCTCAGAAATGCGCGAGAAAGCAAGCATGCAAAAGAAAAGCAAACACGTAAGGAGAAAACACACATCAGAAACAGGAAAAAGAAAGGCACCATTCATAAACCACTTCCTCCTGGCCCAAAGGCCTACAAAAAGGGGAGTAAGGACAATAGGCACGCAGGCCCGAATCCCCCAAGATCCCTAAGACAAAAAAAAAAGACAGCGCAAAGACAAGAGGCTTCCTCCAAAAATTCCAAACTCCAACCGCAATCAGCTCAGAGGGACTAGCCGCTGAAAGAGTTTTCCGCATCAGAAATCTCCCTATCACTCTGTTCCCCGTCCGAAGAGCTTCCCCAACGCCGATTCCCAGCCAAACGGGCCTGGTCATTTAACCAACGCACCCGGTTCCTCAGCAGATCGTTCTCCGCGCGCATAGCAGCAATCTCCCGATCCATGTCCCTCATCCGGCTAAAAATCTCCATTCCCCTACGATGGACGCAGGAAAAGAAGGAACGGTTGCGGTGAATAAACGTTTCATGAGACTCCCTCTCGTGCAGGGGAGGAGGATGATCCACGTCCCCCTCCGGAACCCCTCGCTGAGGCCCCAGCATGCCAGAATTTGCCTCGGGGTTATTCGGACGACTCCCGTCGCGATCAGACCTACGATCGCCGCCCGCAAAGGGACCCTGGAAAGGCGACGACATCTCGGACAAGCCTGAAGAAAGGCCTGAAGAAATCAAAAAGGCAAAGAAGAAACAAAGGGCGCCTCGGGAAGGAGCCGCCGGACGGAGCAGAATATCCGCTCGCACCCCAATGCTCCCATAAACGCCTTCACTACATTATCCTTTAACTATGCCAACGGGCCCGCTCCCCGAGGCCAATCAATGGACTAAAGGTCATATCACGATAACATGCAAAGACGGTGCTATCACCGGAGCACGCCACGTGTCGCCCCCAGATCTACATAAAGCCTAACCTTGATAAAGGAAGTAGAGGGTAAAGGGCAAAATCATACGAATTCGACACGCCTCGCTATCCCGACCCCACGCAGGTTCGGCCCCCCCCCCCCCCAAAAAAAAAAAAAAAAAAGGGAGAGCGCCCAGAAGGGTCGGAGCATCGCAAATCCTTGCAAACACAGAGATTCTCCATCACAAGCCAAGAACAACATTAAGAGATATGGCCCAAATACACATAAACTATGCATTAACATCCTCCTGGCCCATAGGCCTACAAAAATAAAGGGAAACCAAAAAACAGCACAGGGCACGCAGGCCTCAGAAATCCCCGCCAGAGAAGGGGATAGACACGCAGGAAAACATAGAAAGCCAAAGCTTAATCGGAGAACGACTCCTCCCCAGAGGAGTTCCCCTCCTCCTCCCAAGAGGTCTCCAGCAGGGGTCCACCTCATATTCCAACAGCTGCTCGTTGAGAAGATGAACTTTCTTCTGTAGAACCTTGTTCTCCTGCTTCAAGTCCTCGATCTCCTGACCCATCTTCGAAACACGTCCACGCAGTTCCGTTCCCTGACGATAGGCTCGAGAGAAAAACGACCACTCCCGGGCAACGCGAGACCTGGACAATCTGTCCTTCCTAGGCAGGGAAGAAAGGCGAAGGGGGGGGAAGCCCGACGAAGCGCCCGGGCCCCTCTTAGCCTTCTTCCGACGAGCCACGAGATCCTCCCCCGGATCGGAGGACAAGTCAGGGTCGCTCGACGACTCCTGGAGGAAACAGGCCTTGCCCCTAACTCGTGAAGAAGAGCCAGACATGTTGCTGGAGAATATACGAAAAGAACCCCTACCGCAAAAGAAAGAAGAAGAGCGAAGAGGAGCCACAAAAAGACACCAGGGTAATTCCCCTCTTTTAAACTCGGGAAAGAAATCCTGGTGCCTCGAGACAACGCAGCCTTCCTAACGACGCCGCCGCTTCCCAAGGACAGCCGCCGGATAAAACGGCACGTCTCCACGCATCCCGGAGCCCTCGTAAATATCCTCATCATGACTTAGCTCGAACAAAACGTTACTCCCTTGGCCCATTCAATGGACCAAAGGAGTAAGGGGGAGTTATGATGGGGCACAAATACGGCTACGCTCCCAAATATCGCCACGTGTCATCCATGCACGAGCAGAGCCCAACCATCATGAAGAAGGGTGTTGGAAAACGGCAAAGACCACACATTCATGACACATGTCGCCCTCTCACCACCCAGGCCTCATCATCACAAATTAGGGAAGGAAATGGCCGCCAAAGCCACGCGCGCCGGCGAGGCAGAGGGACGGCCCAATCCTGCAAAGGAAGTTCTTCTCACCACCCAGGCCTCATCATCACAAATTAGGGAAGGAAATGGCCGCCAAAGCCACGCGCGCCGGCGAGGCAGAGGGACGGCCCAATCCTGCAAAGGAAGTTTTTCCCTCCATAATGATGAAAATGGCCGCACACCTCCCTTTAAAAGGGGAGGGAAAGGAAGAAGAGGGGGACCTTTTTTTTCTTTTGACCCCGGAAAGCAGGGAATTCACCCATCCTCCACCCCGCAACACCGGAAAAAGAGGCGAGGCAACAACAGAGGAGGCCAGGAATCCCATCCTGCCCTCCCTGCTAGTCCCCTCCGACTCACTCATTTATGCACCCAGAAATGTCCCCGCGCACCGGCCCTGGTAACCCTGGTCAAAACCCCCTCCCTTTCTAGCTGTTCTTTATATTGACTGGTCGAAGGATCTGACTTTGGTGTCGAAGTGGTCGTCCGGGACCCACCCCGGACCCCCTGACCCCCTTTTGTTTGTGATTGCAGACCCCGCGGAGGCCCTCTACCGACCGCGCGATCGCAGACCCGGATCCAGACGCCATCAGTACCTAGCAGTCTAGTTGTAAGTGAAAGTGAGGCATGGGAAACAAGGCAGTTCCCAACTTCCTCTTTTACTCCAAATGATTCCTAATCGCTTGACAATTCAAATTTAATCCTAACGCTCTAATGGAAACTTGGTACGGGATGAACGGCAAATCAAGAGAGAAAGATATGATAACTTGGTAGGGGATGAACAAAGAATCAAGAGAGAAAGATCTGATACCTTAGCGACAAACCTTTGTATCCTACAGACTCACAATTCAACCTTGAATTCTACTTGACAAAATCATGTCAGTCTTTCCATTTATCGCTAAACATGCTATTGCACCACCTGAAATAGTTAGAGATCATGAGAGTTTCGCTAGAGGAAAGCACTGGATTAGTTAAGTTCCTGCAATTCCAAGTCTCATTGAGAAGGAAACTAGCTAAAATTTAGATTTCTCCTTGAATTTTATGGAGGATCTACAGCTGGGTAGCTGGGGGCGATGCTTATATGGGGTCCAAGCTGAAGCAGGGTTCCCTTATCACTGTCAAAGAAGGTTGATTTGGATCTAAAGTGAAATGAAATTGTAGGCGAGGAAAGGCTGCTACTGGGCTCTTGCACATGCATTTTTTAGAGCTGATTTCTCTGTCATCATAAGGAAAGTTGTCGGGGGATTTCTATTCTGGAGTGGAGTTGTTTCATGGTATTTTTAAGGGCTAGGTTTGCTGCTTCCAGATAAACGCGGCGACATCAAGTGTTTGGAGTTTAAATTGCCTATTCTTTTGCACAGTTCACGATTTTTTAGTGTCAGATCAAATTCCCTTCACTGTTTCTTGGACTGCTATTTGATTGAGGGTTAAACTTTTCGATGGTAATGTAGAAGTTGAATCAGCCTCTTCAATTCAGCCGAACTTCATATCGTTGAATCAACCTGGTTAAGTCTCCATGTATCCAATGGGTTTTGAATTTGATCAATGCTTGCCTGTTACCCTCTAACTTTTCTTATCTGGTTTATCTTTCAAAATGAATGCTTAGAGCATTTGATGAATAAGAGGCAATAAAAACAGCCCAAGCCCATCAAACCCCAACACAAATCCCACACTTTTTCTCCAAGAATCTCATCTCTGACCCTAAACATTCAACCATCCTACAAATCTCCTCTATTCTTGGATGAGATTTATCATCCGACGAGAATCCATGCATGTGTAAGGAGCCATCAACACCACCAACGTCGACCCAACTGAATCCAACCTCCTTCCTCACCCCACTCTGCCTCATCCCTTTCCTTATCTTCGCCACCTTTTCCCAATCCCCTTTCTCAGCGAACAAGTTAGAGATCGACACATAGGCTCCTGACTCCATGGGTTTCATCTCCAACAGAGCCTCAGCCACTCTCTTCCCCATCTCCACATTCCCATGAATCCTACAAGCCCCAAGCAAGCTCTGCAAGACAGACAACCCCGGTTTAGTTGGCATCTGTTTCACAAACTCCTCTGCCTCCTCGAGACGTCCCGCTCTCCCCACCATATCAACCATACACGCGAAATGCTCTGGAGATGGTTCAATTTGGTGCTCTCTAACCATAGAATTGAACACCTGACATCCTGTGTCCACCATCCCCCTGCGCCCACAAGCTGCCAGAACTCCAAGGAAAGTGATTGAATCCGGGTGCACGCAGGCCCCTTCCATCTTTTTAAACAAACCCATTACTTGTTCGTAGTTCCCGTGCCTGGCGTGAGCTGAGATGATTGCTGTCCAAGCTACTAGGCTTCTGTTAGGTATATCATCAAACACCTGTTGAGATTCATCAATACTCCCACGTTTGGCATACATGTCGACAAGTGCGCCTGAGACAATCACGTTAGTGTCGAGGCCGAGCTTTATTATGCAGCAGTGGCACCGCCGACCGTATGTTAGAGAGATGGGTTCAGCAGAAGCGATTGCACTGAGGGCACTACCAAAAGTGAACTGGTTTGGTTTTGATTCTAAAATTGACCATGAAAATGCCTGTACAGCTTCTTCACATAGCTCGTTTTGGGCGTAGCCCGAAATCAAAGTGTTCCAAGAAACGATGTCTCTATAATTCAACTCATCAAATACCTTCCTCGAATCTTCCATGGACTTGAATTTAGCATACATGGTAATGAAACTATTACAGACATTCAATTCGTTAAAAAAACCAGTTTTGATGCAAAACCCATGAATCAATTGTCCTTCATTTACAAAATTTTCTTCTGCAATGGCATGGATTAATCCTACAAATGTGACATCATTTGGATAAACTTCATCCCACCTCATCTCATTGAAGAGAGACACAGCATTTTCTTCATTTATTGAAATCATTGTCGTCCATGAGATGACATTACGTTCAACCATGTTTTCAAAAATCATATTTGCATCATGGATGATTCCACACTTTGAATACATTGAGATCAGAACATTAGAAACAGAGACATGGGTCTCATACCCTTTTATTATTGCTAGGCCATGGACTTGTTTTCCAAGCTTTAACATCCTTTCATGCCCGCAGGCCGAGATAGTACTTGCGAACGACACGTGGTCAAGTCCAATACTTTCCCTCACCATTTCAAGAAAGACCCAAATCGCTTCTAAATAACAACTCCCTTCTTGGGTATACCCCGAAATCATTGCATTCCAAGAAACCAAATCTCTGTTGGTCATTTCATCAAACACTCTCCTAGCGTCCCCGATACATTGACATCTCGAATAAAATGAAATAAGCCCATTTCCAACGAATGTTTCAGATTCAAAACCGGATTTTAGTACTAGCGAATGCAATTGAAATCCAAATTCAAGCCCTTGAGTATTAGAACAAAAGGAAAGAACAGTAGTGTAAGTCACAGCGTCAAATAAAACACCAGTGAGATGCATTCGAAAAGCAAATTTGATTGCATCATCACTTTGATGGAAACCAGAGAGTAGTGTATTCCAAGAAACAACGTCTGGATTGGGTATGGTTTGGAAGATTACTAATGCTTGATCAAAATTTCCAGATTTGCAGTACATACTCATGAGGGAATTCGAGACAGTGACGTGGGAATCTAGCCCAGAAGAAATGGCGAAGCCGTGAATTTGGGTGCCGGATTTTGGGTCTTTGCTGCAGAATTTGAGGGCCATTGAAAGGGAGATATGGTCGATGTCAACGATCCAGGGTGAGCGGAGTTGTTTTTGGAGTATTTTGATCGCTTTGGAAGGGAGATTTTTGGTCAGACACTTCAACATGGCAGGATTAGTTACCGACTTTTATGTGTGAGGAATTTCTACAAACGGTTGGCGTTCATGTCTACACGAATAGTAGGTTTGGAGCTCAATGTGCGGAGATCTGCACTAAAGTGACGAACTTAAAAATATTTCACTGGCCGGTAGGGAAGTGAAAAAAAAAAGTACCTGAAATGTCTGGAATGATCTTTTTCCCAGTTGTTTTGGCACCTTCAATAATTTAAAAAATTGTCATCTTGGCAGGTACTACGTGTGAGATGGTGGGCCAACAGAAACCGTTGGTGGAATGGTGGGCCCATCTTTGAACAACGTAGGCCCCGCCCATATTAGACCATAGGATAATCCAAACCGTCCATTTGATGGGCCATAAACATAAATAGTTTGCGTCCCAAAATATCATTTCCATAGGCTGACCCTAGCCGTCCAATCTAAACAGAAACTACATCTTATGCAACCTCTATGGATCGGATGATCCGAGCCGTCCATTTGATGTGCCATAACTGAAATGGGTTGCGCCCCCAAAATCATTTGCATAGGATGATCACAACCCTCCAATCTATAGAGGTTTCCATAATAAGCAATTTCTCTTTATATCTTAGGGCTAGGATCATCATATGGAAATGCTTTTTTGGGACACAACCTATTTAGGATGTGGCCTATCAATTGGCCCGCTTGGATCATCCTATGGTCTGGACGGTACACTGTCACTTGGATTTGGGCACCAAGGAGGAGAATTTTGGAGGCCCATCAACGGTTCCTGTTATGGAGAGAGAGAGAGAGAGAGAGAGAGAGGTGGAAACGTGCACCAACTGATTCAAGGTGGGTGGGGACACACTACGTCATAATTTGGCAGCCGTCCAGGGGGCGAGGAATACCCTACATGGGGGGGGGGGGGGGGGGGGGGAATATCAGCGCCGTGCTCCTTTTGGTTGCTGGAATTTTTTTAGTTCTTGGGACTTTTGTGGAATTTCCGCAGGGGCAAGAAACCCACGTTTAGTTGCTGGGCCCAAAATAATCTCAGGAACCAAAATAACCCCTCACAAAACCCTACCTTGGAAAAAAAATACTCCCAGGAACAAAAAATAAGCTTGTAGAAGAATTTTTTTCTTCCCAACAGGTCAAGCAACCAAACAAAGTTTTTTTCCCACCATAGTCGGTCAACCAAACATGGGATTTTTATTTTACCAAGATACTTCCAGGGAGATTTTATTTCCACCAATCTCCCATGGAGTTTTTTGTTCCACAGAAATCCCAAGAACCAAAAAAATTCCGGCAACCAAACCAAATATAAAATTCTTATTATACAAGAGCTTTTGGTTCTTTACAGCAACAAGAGCCCGTGCTACTATTGTAACACGTGAGGCACATTGGAACAGTCAGCTTCTATCCTTTGGTGTTGTAGAAGTTTGATGGGGTCCGAACTCAGTACTGATGGGTCCGGACTCAGTACTGATGGGTCCGAACTCAGCACTGATGAGGTCCGAACTCAGCAGCCAATTGGCTATTGACGCGTGGCCCTCACAGGGACCGCTGGAAAGCCAACACCTCTTCCTGCTAGCTGTGACACCTGGACCAATCAGGGACTTCCACCTAATCTTCCTAGGTATGAGACCTGGTCCATACAGAGGCCACCACATGTCCTGGACAGGTGGCTTAGAACTACCACCTGTCCTAGACAGGTGGCTCAGAATCACTATAAATAGCCTTCACTTGTGCTAAGGTGAGGGATCTGAAAATCAAAACCCTAAGCTTTTGCTCTGACATTGCTCTGCACTCCTGCTCATACTGACTTGAGTGTCGAAGCGCCCGTCCGGAGCACCACTCCGGGTTGGTCCTCTGACCCTTTTTCTTCTTGTCTGTGCCCTTGTGCAGCGCAGGACTCCACCAGCCCTTCACCCGTGACTTGTTAGATCAGCCCTTCCGGCCCTACCATAACCTGTTACCAATTTTAGACCTAACAGATTTGGCGCCATCCGTGGGACCCCGCAACAAAAAGCTGTTCGGAACCTCACTTAAGCAATGGTAGGAAAACACGGAAAGCATGTGCCAACCTCCCGGACGACCCGGGCTACAGCCCCCCCCCCCCCCCCCCCCCCCGCGAAGGGAGAAGCGAGGATTGGCCTCGCAGATAGAGGTCGGAGCGCCAGGGGAGCGCAGTCCGACTCGCTCGGACCGTTCAGACCCTACCCTGACCCCAAGGGAGATGCGGGCCCTTTTTCAAGAGATGACTGCTGTAATTGCGCAGTTTAGGAATCCGGCCACCGCACTCCAGCAGCACCCAGCCGAAGCCTCTCAGCCCGCCCAGGGGAGGGGAAGATCCCGCCGAGAGCACACGCCTCCGCCCCGGGAGCAGACTCGCCACTCCACAAGACGAGATCACCTCTCCCGGGACAAGCATGTGCGTCCCGAGCCTCGCTTACATCACCGGTCACGATCACCCTCCGTACAAAGGCATGGCAGCAAGAGAGACGCCACGCACGGAGAGGGATCGCGGCACCAGCGAAGGAGTCCGGCCAGTCAGTCCGGATCGGCTATGAGCCCGCCAGCAAGGAGAGAGAGGCCCGTCCACCGGGCTGAGGAAAGAGAGGACCCGGTGTTGCGAAGGATCCAACAGATCGACCACCGGATCGAAGAGCTCGCCAGAGAGCAGGGCCGACCTGCCTCCCGGATCTTCACAAGCGCTCAACCATTTTCAGACAGAGTGCTCAGCGCGGAGGCCCCCGCGGGCTGGAAGATGCCCCAGGTTCCGCAGTATGACGGGACCACCGACCCCGTGGACCACCTGGAGACTTTCAGGACCACAATGCTCCTCCACGGGGCGTCGGATGGATTCCTTTGTCGGGCATTCCCCACCACGTTAACCGGAGCAGCGCGGGACTGGTACTCGCGGCTTAAGCCCAGGTCCGTGGACAATTTTGATGATTTTGGGGATAACCTGGCCCGCCATTTCATGAGCAGCAGGAGACCCAGGAAAACGACCGCTTCGCTGATGGCCCTCAGGCAGGGAGATGATGAGGCCTTGAAAGTGTTCGTTGGTCGCTTTAACAGGGAAGCTCTCCAGGTTCCTAACCTGGATCCCTCCGCGGCCACGAACGCCCTTCTGACCGGCGTCCGATCAACTGATTTCAGGCGAGCAGTGGCTCGGCGCAACCCGCAGTCTCTCGCAGAGGAGGAGTACATCTCGGTGGAGGAAACTCTCGCCGCCCTGGACTCCGCTGGCAGGAGAAGGCCCGAGGAGAAGAACCCTACCAAGCAGCGTAGGGATGATAAGTCTCAGAAGAAGGAGAGAAGCCCTCCCCGCAGGGAGAGAAGCCCTTCTCGAAAGGGGAGAAGCCCCCAAGCGAGAGAGCATTACACGCGGCTGACCGCGTCCAGAGCACAAATCCTGGCAGCCATTCGGAAAGAGGACTTCATCCGTTGGCCGGAGAGGCAGAACTCATCGACGAAGAAAAACATGTCCCAGTACTGCAGGTTCCACAAGGACCACGGCCACGACACCAACGCATGCCTTCATCTGAAGGAGGAGATCGAGCAGTTGATCAGCCGTGGGTACCTTGGAAGGTACTTGAAGAATGATGACAACAAAAGTGAACGCAAGGAAAAGCCAAAGCCTAGAGGCAGAAGCCCTCGCGGCGCTCAACCTCTAGGCGACCGCATTCAAGCTCCAGCTCCGGCCAGCCCCCCTCCTCAGGTACCTCAACCTCAACCTCATGGTGTTATTGGTACCATTTCAGGAGGGCCGACCGCAGGAGGAACCTCTTCATCCGCCCGCAGGACCTATGCCTGGCAAGTAAACGCCGTCCATACCTGCAGCAAGAAGGCCAAGCTAGAGAACGAGATATCCTTTTCAGATGCAGATCTCGATGGCCTAATCCTCCCGCATGATGATGCCCTGGTCATCACCATGCTGGTGGCCAACTGGGAAATGAAGAAGATCTTGGTCGACAACGGGAGTTCCGCAGACATCCTCTATTATCACGCTTTTGAGCGGATGCTGATCGGAACCGACCGTCTGAAGCCGGCCAACTCGGATCTGTTCGGGTTCTCCGGAGAAGTTGTCAAAGTCGAAGGGCAGATCGAGCTTCCAGTTCTTATCGGGGAGCCGCCCTGCCAGTCCGTCGCCATGGTAAACTTCTTGGTGGTAAGGGCCAAGTCGGCCTACAATGCTATCTTGGGCCGCCCCGGCCAGAATCTCCTCCGAGCCGTTCCCTCCGCCTATCATCAGAAGATGAAGTTCAGTACACCAGGGGGTGTAGGGGAAGTCAGAGGGGACCAGCCCCAGTCAAGGCAGTGCTATGCAGCAGCGCTGAAAGGGAAAAATGCGTCCGAGTCTCTGCCGATCGAGCTGTTCGATCTAAGGGACGAAGCCCAGATCACAGTAAACGAGCCGGCTGAGGACGTTATATCTATCCCGTTGTATAGCGGCGACGACCAGAGGGTTGTTCAGATCGGCTCTGCCCTGCAAGAGGCCGCGCAGCAGGATCTCGTTCAATTCCTCAGAGCAAATGCAGATGTCTTTGCCTGGGCTCCTTCCGACATGCCCGGCATCGACCCTGCAATCAGCACCCATGAGCTCGGGGTTGATCAGACCTGCAAGCCCGTGAAGCAGAAGAGGAGGCACTTTGCACCAGAGAGGCGAAGGGCCATTAGAGAAGAGGTGGAAAGGCTTCTGAAGGCCGACTTCATTCGCGAGATCCAGTACCCGGACTGGCTCGTGAATGTTGTGATGGTAAAAAAGTCTAATGGGAAGTGGAGGACCTGCATAGATTTTACAGACCTGAATAAGGCCTGCCCGAAGGACAGCTACCCGCTCCCAAAGATTGATCAGCTCATCGACGCTACTGCAGGTCACGAGCTTCTAAGCTTCATGGACGCCTTCTCAGGATATAATCAGATCAGAATGCATGAGTCCGACATTCCGAAGACATCCTTTGTAACCGATCAGGGGACTTATTGCTATCGAGTTATGCCTTTCGGACTGAAGAACGCAGGGGCCACCTACCAGCGGCTCGTCAACAAGTTGTTCAAAGAGCCAATCGGCCGCAATATGGAAGTCTACGTGGACGATATGATGGTCAAGAGCAGAGCTGCCTGCAATCATGTTGCCGACCTCGAAGAAGCATTTCAAGTCTTGAGGGAGCACAACATGAAGCTCAATCCGACCAAGTGTACGTTCGGCGTTGGAGCGGGCAAGTTTCTGGGCTTCATGGTAAGCCAGAGAGGGATAGAAGCAAATCCTGAGAAAATCAAGGCGGTGATGGAGCTGACTCCACCCAGAACTATCAGAGAAGTACAGCGCCTGACCGGACTGGTAGCTGCCCTAGGGCGGTTCATCTCTAAGTCCGCAGAAAGATGTCTTCCGTTCTTCAACACAGTCAAGGGTATAAAAACCGCGCCCTGGACTCTGGAGTGCCAAGCGGCGTTTGAGGAGCTGAAGCAGTACTTGTCCTCTCCACCGTTACTTTCGAAGCCAGAGCCAGGAGAAGAGCTGATTCTGTATCTCTCAGCGGGACCTTTGGCAGTCGCAGCAGTACTGATCAGAGAGGAGTACCACCAGCAAAAGCCGATCTACTATGTCAGTAAGGTCCTCCATGATGCAGAGACAAGATATCAGCGGGTCGAGAAGCTCGTATACGCCCTCGTTATGGCGGCCAGAAAATTAAGGCTGTATTTCCAGGCGCATACGATCAAAGTCCTGACAGGACAGCCCGTGAGGCAAATCCTCCACCGCCCAGACACTTCAGGTCGTCTTGTGAAGTGGGCCGTGGAGCTCAGCGAGTTTGACATCAAATATCTGCCCAGGCCGGCAATCAAAGCCCAGGTTCTTGCGGATTTCATAGCTGAATGTACCATGCCAGATTCAGACCCCGGGTCAGAAGCAGCGCTTCCTACAGCAGCAGAACCGGCTATATCCGAGCAGCAGGTCGAAGCCGAAGCGGTTCCGCTTACAGGGCCCGAGGACGCACCTCCTCCGACCAGTCCGCTTCCGTGTTTTGAAGAGCCGCTCTGGGAGGTGTATGTTGACGGATCTTCAAATAAAGGTGGCAGCGGTGCCGGGCTAGTCCTCACAGGGCCAGATGATTTCGTCCTGAATTATGCCTTGAGGTTTGGATTCCGTGCGTCAAACAATGGGGCAGAGTACGAAGCGCTCATCGCCGGAATGAACCTCACCACTCAGGCCCACGCTCAGAAACTGAAGGCGTACTGTGATTCGCAGCTAGTCGTATGTCAGATTCAAGGAGTATATGAGGCCCGTGAAGAGCGAATGATCAAATATCTGCACAGGGTCCGTGTCCTGGCCGGCAAGTTCGAAAGTTTTGAGATCATCAGAGTCCCCCGGGCTGAAAATACAAAGGCTGATGTGCTCTCAAAGCTAGCGGCTTCAGGCTACACCGCTCTCAAAGAAATCCGTATGGAGTTCCTAAAGACCTCCAGTATTGATGACCAGCCCGTCGTAGTAATGCAGATCGACGACGAGCCATGCTGGATGGATGAGATCATCAGATATTTGTGCAGCGGAGAACTCCCCGGGGAGAAAAAAGAGGCCCGTAAAGTCGTACAGCGGGCAGCAAGGTTTTCATTTGACGGCGAGACTCTCTACAAGAGATCTTACACCCTCCCGTACTTGAAGTGTCTCCGGCCAACCGACGCCCTGTATGCCCTGCGAGAGACCCATGAGGGGATTTGCGGAGAACATCTTGGGGGCAAGGCCCTGGCCATCAAAGTCCTTCTAAGAGGCCTGTGCCTACATTGAGACAAGATGCACTGAGCCTTGTGAAGAAGTGCGAGAAGTGTCAGAAATTTTCTCCCGCCGTTCACCAGCCTGCCGTGCCAATGGCTCCTATCTGGGGAATGGACATCTTAGGTCCTTTTCCGGAGGCCGCGAGTTCGTCGTTGTCGCCATCGACTACTTTACGAAGTGGGTAGAAGCTGAACCCCTGGCCAAGATCACCGAGCAGAACGTCCAGAACTTTTTTTGGAAATCAGTGGTGTGCAGATTCGGGATACCCCGGGTCCTCATAACGGACAATGGCAAACAGTTCGACTCGAGGAATTTCAGAAAGTTTTGTGCGGATCTGAAGATTGAGCAAAGGTTCACTTCCGTGGCACACCCTCAGACGAATGGGCAGACCGAAGTGACGAACAGGACTCTGCTGCAGGGGATAAAGAAGAGACTGGATGATAAGGCCGGACGCTGGGCTGACGAGCTGTACCATGTGCTCTGGGCGTATTGGACTACCCCACGCACTGCAACGGGTGAGTCGCCTTTCAATCTCTCCTTCGGAACAGAGGCTGTGATCCCGGTTGACATCGGCGTTCCTTCCCCAAGAATTGTTCGCTTCAATGAACAGCTTAGTGGGGACGGGCTCCGTGCCAACCTCGACTTGCTTGAAGAAGTCCGTGAGGAGTCACAGATCAGGGCCGCAGCATATAAGCAAAAGGCGTCTAGATACCATGACACGAAGATCCGACCAAGGGAGTTCCGCACAGGCGACCTAGTTTTGAGGAAAGCGGCAGTCTCCCAGCCAAGAAGGGTGGGCAATCTCTCCCCGACTTGGGAAGGGCCGTACCGAGTCAAAGAGGTCATCCGCCCAGGAAGCTACCGCCTAGATACACTTGACGAGCAGCTGCTGCCGCACGCCTGGAATTCCAGAAATCTTCGAATATACTATCAATAGTCTTTTCCTTTGCCTTTGAAGGCCTGTAAAGAATCTCTGTAATGAAATTTCAAAAAGAAATAAAGTGGAGTTGTCACTAAACTGTGTCCCTCACTTTTGAGTCACTAATATATGCCAACTCCTCCAGTCAAAGACCTGCCCGGCCTAGCCGTCTACATCCGAAGCCGGCCAGGATATGGCGCAACCGCTAAACGCCAAAACACCTGTCCGGCCTAGCCGTCTATAGCCTTAGCCGGACAGGATACAGCGCAAACGCCAGGCGCCAAAAAGACTCTAAGTGTTTGCAGACTTAGCTCTCATTCTAAGTGTTTGCAGACTTAGAGAACAGCAGTGGAGCACTCCGGCGCGTCCAATTTGGTGTGGAGACCAGTTCCGACCACATGGACCCGCCCTAGTGAAAACCTCCTCAAAGACCTGCCCGGCCTAGCCGTCTACATCCGAAGCCGGCCAGGATATGGCGCAACCGCTAAATGCCAAAACACCTGTCCGGCCTAGCCGTCTACAGCCTTAGCCGGACAGGATACGGCGCAAACGCCAGGCGCCAAAAAGACTCTAAGTGTTTGCAGACTTAGCTCTCATTCTAAGTGTTTGCAGACTTAGAGAACAGCAGTGGAGCACTCCGGCGCGTCCAATTTGGTGTGGAGACCAGTTCCGACCACATGGACCCGCCCTAGTGAAAACCTCCTCAAAGACCTGCCCGGCCTAGCCATCTACATCCGAAGCAGGCCAGGATATGGCGCAACCGTTAAACGCCAAAACACCTGTCCGACCTAGCCGTCTATAGCCTTAGATGGACAGGATACGGCGCAAACGCCAGGCGCCAAAAAGACTCTAAGTGTTTGCAGACTTAGCTCTCATTCTAAGTGTTTACAGACTTAGAGAACAGCAGTGGAGCACTCCGGCGCGTCCAATTTGGTGTGGAGACCAGTTCCGACCACATGGACCCGCCCTAGTGAAAACCTCCTCAAACACCTGCCCGGCCTAGCCGTCTACATCCGAAGCCGGCCAGGATATGGCGCAACCGCTAAACGCCAAAACACCTGCCCGGCCTAGCTGTCTACAACCTTAGCCGGACAGGATACGGCGCAAACACCAGGCTCCAAAAATACTCTAAGTATTTGCAAACACGGAGACAGAAGTGGATCAGTCCGGCTAATGACATCCGGTTAACCACTCCGGCTCGGCAGAGAGATGAGGAAGAAGCACAGACAACATACGTACAAAAACAAGATAGCCGTACAGACAGTTAGACAAAATTGAATTTGTATTCGTATTACAAAAGTGCTCTTTTCGCCGAGTTGGCTTACAAAGATTGAGCCTCTCGGGCCAGTACAAAAATTTACAAAAAATAAGAACAGGAGGTCTGCCTGGCCACTCAGGCCTCCCCGTCGGCCGCCTCGTCGGTGACCGCCTCTGCAGTAAGGGCTGCATCCTGGCCGGCCTCGGCGGTTGGAGGGGTGACCTCGGAAGCCAGAGCGACTTCTTGTTCTACCTCGTTGGGTTGGGAGGAGCCCACTTCACCTTCTTCCTCCTCGTCCTCTTCATCCTCTGGAGGTGCGTACGGGACGTCCAGTCCGTCCAGAGAGATGTCGGGGTAAGCCTTCTTAACCTGCTCAGAGCAGAGGAGGAACCCCGCCTTATAGGCTTGGAGGCCCAGGTTGAAGAACTGTGTGTCCTTCCTCTCTTCGGCCTCCCGCACTGCCACTTTTACGGCAGCCTCGACAGCCGCCTTTTCCCTCTGGTCGGCTCTCTCCCTCGCAGTTAGGAGATCCTGCACGGCTTGGTTCTTGACCCTCTGCACCTCGTCCTTGAGGCTGTTGCATTCGGCCTCTTTGACCTGGACGATTTCACTAAGCCCGTCCTTGTCCCTCTGGAGCTCGCCCTTCTCGGACTGTATCTGTGTGAGCGTGTCAGAGAAGAGATAACTCTTCTTTGCCATGTCTCTAGAGTATACTTGGAGCTGATAGAGGGCGGAGACGATCGCCTCTGCGCAGGTCTCCGGCGCCTCTTTCTCGACTTCTCGTCGGTCATTCGGGAGGACGCCCTGAAACATCAGTTCTGTGGCCACCCGGCTATCACCCAGGCCGGTGTCCGTTTTCTGCACCGCCCAGTTTGGGAGAAAAACATTATCAGCTCTCGCCGCGGTGGCGGCGGGGATACCCAGAACTGGCCCGCTGTGCCGGGGCTCTGCCGCCCGTGCAGACCCTGAGCTCTGCCCGGTGAGGCTTGGCCGGCTCGGCTTGACTGCGAGCTTGTGAGTCGCCCGGCTACTTTTGAGGGGATTAGCCAGTGCGACCATCGCCGGGGTTGACTCCGACACCTTCCTTTTCTTGCCCTTAAGTTGGGGCTGCTCATGCGTTGGGGACGATTGGGAGCTCTGCCTTATTCTGTCCATCATGGACATCTGCTTCACCATTTCTGAACGTAAAAAACAGAACAGAGTTAGAACTATAAAAAAAAAGGGGGCGAAGAAGATAGACGAAAAGAAAGGAAAAGAAAGGAACAGTTCAAAATATAAGAGCTGGCCTAAGAACATTTACGTACGTGCCGGCGTCGCACGGCTGACACCGAGCTCCACCAGGACGGCCTCCTCGGAGAATTCCGAGCAGTTTGTTTGACCGCGCTTCAGCTCTTCTTTGATCAAAACAAAGGTCATGTAGTCGTAGCCTTTGAGGACCGGCTTTCGACTAAGACTCTTGGTGTCCGGTGTTCTCCATTCCAACGAGAACGGCCAGTGGGAGCTCTGCTCGGTGTCCCAAGCATAGAAAAACCTGTTCTTCCATGTGTGAATGGAAGTAGGTATGCCAGTGATCATTTTCACCTCGGGCCGTTGGCTGATGTAGATCCAGCCGCCGTCCTTATGCCTCTTCAGATGCGCACACATCCTGAAGACGGGCAGGGTGGGGTTCCTACGGACCCGGACTCCCAAAAGGTGCAGGAAGCCGACCAGCGTCCTCCAAGAGTTCGGCACGACCTGTGTGACCGCCAGCCCGTAATAATTCAGCACCTCGACAAAAAATGGATGCAAGGGAAGTCTGAGCCCGGCCCGTAAGGCTTCTTCGTATAGGCATAGATCTGCACTATCGTTGCTGGTCCGGTCCCCTTCAACGGCCGCCCTCAAAAGGTACCGGTCAGGAATACAGTATTTCCCCCGGACGGCCTGAAGTTTGCCCGGGCCTAGATGATTCACCTCGTACAGAGCCCCGACGTTGTACTGTGGGTTGGCCTCCATCCGTGCCTCTGCTATTACCTCTACGGGTGCGCGCGGCAAGCGATCACCCAGGCCGGTGTCCGTTTTCTGCACCGCCCAGTTTGGGAGAAAAACATTATCAGCTCTCGCCGCGGTGGCGGCGGGGATACCCAGAACTGGCCCGCTGTGCCGGGGCTCTGCCGCCCGTGCAGACCCTGAGCTCTGCCCGGTGAGGCTTGGCCGGCTCGGCTTGACTGCGAGCTTGTGAGTCGCCCGGCTACTTTTGAGGGGATTAGCCAGTGCGACCATCGCCGGGGTTGACTCCGACACCTTCCTTTTCTTGCCCTTAGGTTGGGGCTGCTCATGCGTTGGGGACGATTGGGAGCTCTGCCTTATTCTGTCCATCATGGACATCTGCTTCACCATTTCTGAACGTAAAAAACAGAACAGAGTTAGAACTATAAAAAAAAAGGGGGCGAAGAAGATAGACGAAAAGAAAGGAAAAGAAAGGAACAGTTCAAAATATAAGAGCTGGCCTAAGAACATTTACGTACGTGCCGGCGTCGCACGGCTGACACCGAGCTCCACCAGGACGGCCTCCTCGGAGAATTCCGAGCAGTTTGTTTGACCGCGCTTCAGCTCTTCTTTGATCAAAACAAAGGTCATGTAGTCGTAGCCTTTGAGGACCGGCTTTCGACTAAGACTCTTGGTGTCCGGTGTTCTCCATTCCAACGAGAACGGCCAGTGGGAGCTCTGCTCGGTGTCCCAAGCATAGAAAAACCTGTTCTTCCATGTGTGAATGGAAGTAGGTATGCCAGTGATCATTTTCACCTCGGGCCGTTGGCTGATGTAGATCCAGCCGCCGTCCTTATGCCTCTTCAGATGCGCACACATCCTGAAGACGGGCAGGGTGGGGTTCCTACGGACCCGGACTCCCAAAAGGTGCAGGAAGCCGACCAGCGTCCTCCAAGAGTTCGGCACGACCTGTGTGACCGCCAGCCCGTAATAATTCAGCACCTCGACAAAAAATGGATGCAAGGGAAGTCTGAGCCCGGCCCGTAAGGCTTCTTCGTATAGGCATAGATCTGCACTATCGTTGCTGGTCCGGTCCCCTTCAACGGCCGCCCTCAAAAGGTACCGGTCAGGAATACAGTATTTCCCCCGGACGGCCTGAAGTTTGCCCGGGCCTAGATGATTCACCTCGTACAGAGCCCCGACGTTGTACTGTGGGTTGGCCTCCATCCGTGCCTCTGCTATTACCTCTACGGGTGCGCGCGGCAAGCGAGGAACTTCAATATGTTCTTCGTCGTCGCTGGTTTCTACCCGGTGCGGTCCGTCCCCCCGGACCGGGATTGTGTCTAAGTCCACAATCTCTTCCTCTCCGCTCTCCTCGTCTACTACAATTATTACCTCCTCGTCCTCAACACCAGCCTCCGCAGGAGAGGCCGGCCCCGTCCTCTCCGACGCCCCGGACCCACTACTACTACTAGTCGAACCGGACTCCTTTGAGCCGGAGTCCGACTCGGAACTGGTGCTAGACATTAAAAGGGAACAAAAGAAAAGCTAAAAGAAATTACCGAACTGAGGTGCTGACTGAAGATCGCCGGGCTCACTGATCCGAGGCGGGCAGAAAATTGACTAGCCGAGCAGTAGAGAAGGAGAGGAGAATGTAAAAAGTGAAAAATGAGGAGTAAAAACTCTGGTATATATAGGCTTGGAAGAGCGGGAAAAATCCCGCCCTTTTCCCACCAGCCGGAGTGCGCCACGTCACCTACCGCATTAAATGCGCCGCTCGCATTAAATGCGCCGCTCCGCATTAAATGCAAGGTACAAGTTCCAAAGCGCTAAGTGATGACGCCTGGAAGACAACATATCTGTCCGGCCTGGCCGTCCAACGCCTTAACCGGAGCCGGACAGGATATGGCGCAATCACAACGCGACAAAATACCTGCCCGGCTTTGCCGCCCAGAAGGCTTAGCCGGACAGGATATGACGCGTTCGCTGGAAGACAACATATCTGTCCGGCCTGGCCGTCCAACGCCTTAACCGGAGCCGGACAGGATATGGCGCAATCACAACGCGATAAAATACCTGCCCGGCTTTGCCGCCCAGAAGGCTTAGCCGGACAGGATATGACGCGTTCGCTGGAAGACAACATATCTGTCCGGCCTGGCCGTCCAACGCCTTAACCGGAGCTGGACAGGATATGGCGCAATCACAACGCGACAAAATACCTGCCCGGCTTTGTCGCCCAGAAGGCTTAGCCGGACAGGATATGACGCGTTCGCTGGAAGACAACATATCTGTCCGGCCTGGCCGTCCAACGCCTTAACCGGAGCCGGACAGGATATGGCGCAATCGCCACACGACAAAATACCTGCCCGGCCTTGCCGCCCAGAAGGCTTAGCCGGACAGGATATGACGTGTTCACTAGGCAACAGAGGGCCTGTCCGGCCTAGTACCCCGTCCAGGAGATCTGCCCGGCCAAGACGCCCAGGGAGTTTAGCCGGCCAGACCTCTGGTTCAAAATTCGACCAGACCGGATTGTATAGGGGCTCCTGCCCGGCCATGCTCCTTCAGGCCAAGCCACAAGGCCAGACCAGGCCGCCCAGAGGCCCCTGCCCACTGCAGTTTCTCTGGCCCATACCTGAGGCCGGCCTTAGCTGCCCAGAGGCCTCAGGGCCGGCCAGATACTGCTTTAACCCTCTTTTTGCTTCCCCTAGCCGCTGTCACGACTCGGAGAACCAGGGGGCAACTGATGGGGTCCGAACTCAGTACTGATGGGTCTGGACTCAGTACTGATGGGTCCAAACTCAGCACTGATGAGGTCCGAACTCAGCAGCCAATTGGCTATTGACGCGTGGCCCTCACAGGGACCGCTGGAAAGCCAACACCTGTCCCTGCTAGGTGTGACACCTGGACCAATCAGGGACTTCCACCTACTCTTCCTAGGTATGAGACCTGGTCCATACAGAGGCCACCACCTGTCCTGGACAGGTGGCTTAGAACTACCACCTGTCCTAGACAGGTGGCTTAGAACTACCACCTGTCCTAGACAGGTGGCTCAGAATCACTATAAATAGCCTTCACTTGTGCTAAGGTGAGGGATCTGAAAATCAAAACCCTAAGCTTTTGCTCTGACATTGCTCTGCACTCCTGCTCATACTGACTTGAGTGTCAAAGCGCCCGTCCGGAGCACCACTCCGGGTTGGTCCTCTGACCCTTTTTCTTCTTGTCTGTGCCCTTGTGCAGCGCAGGACTCCACCAGCCCTTCACTCGTGACTTGTTAGATCAGCCCTTCCGGCCCTACCATAACCTGTTACCAATTTTAGACCTAACAACGTTCATCCATTACATATAAGTCATTTTATTCTCCTTTTGGCCATTTCATTTCATTTACTTCTGGCATGTGCTACTGTTGTAATTGAAATTATTCATGCTGGTAAAAGAAAAATGTCATGTTGCTCAAACATGGCCTAGTTCTCTGTATTTTCTTTTGCTTACTATTGACATTTCATAAGAAAATAAAATCAGGGTAAATGAGTTTTACAGTAGGAAAAAAGTATAATCCTTACTATTCTAAAAGCCTAAAGCTTTGAAATTTCGTCAACATATTTAGGTCAAATTCCCTTTAAGTCCCACTTTTCATTTCATAAAATTTTCTGCTGTGTCCTCTTTCCTTAAAGGCTTTTCCGTCATTTCCATCTTTACTTTACCCCTCTGGATACGTCCAAAAATACTGCCAACCGTCTTCATTTTAGTCTTGTTGTGGCTACAGGTGTCATCCCAATCCCGCCACCTGCCTCCCATCCGTGCTTTTTGTCTGGCGGGTTTACTTTGGTACCATCGTCTCATTTCAACCATTTTCAAAACGCTCTCTCATTTCAACCATTTTACCTGTAATTTTTCCAGGTATGCTCCCTCTCCCTCTCTCACTGTCTCTGAAGTCTGAATCTCTCCCTCTCTCAATCCCTCTCTCAGTCTCTCTCTCCCTCTTTCTCCCTCTCAGTCTCTTTTTTTTTTGTTTCAAAAGCGTCTTCACTCTAAACAAATTAACGGAATTTAGTGCATTACTAATTTATGAATGCTGTGAAGATCGAGTCTCTACAAATTTAGAAAATGGGTCTATTTATATATTAATGTTCTCTCTCTCTCTCTCTCTCTCTCTCTCTCTCATTTACATATTTCATTACCGATTTACAGGTACACCCAAGAATACCACTCCCTGCAGCCTTTTCCATCCAGAATACTTAATTCCATTTTCCTCGAAATGGTTAACAAGCTCAGGGCTTCTTTTGATATCTCTAAAAAGTTATTTGCACAAAAGGTTTTAGAATTAATGGGGTTCTTTGCAAATAAGGTTTGATTGTGTATGATTTTCCGTATACATTTTGAAGAATATTGGTAAGATTTTCTGATTTTTTGGTTATGTTTTTTTTTTTCCCTTTATCTTTGAAAACCCCCCTGCAACTAGGGGTGGCAATGGTTCGGTTTCGGCTCGGTTTGACCCCCAAACCGAACCGAACCATCCTACTCTCCAAACCGAAACCGAACCGAACCGAAATTCTGAATGGCCAAACCGAACCAAACCGAACTGATTTGAAATTTTCGGTTTCGGTTCGGTTTTCGGTTTCTTTCGGGGTGTAAAATAATTGGCCCCTTTCCATTAAAAACATGAGGTGAAAATGGAGGTGAAAATGCTTAGAAGACTACAGCCCTCAACCGCTAAGGAGCATTTCTAGTTGTTTTTTGAATGTTGGTGTATGATTTTGTTTACGAGTTTAACCAATTTGAGCATTCACACAACATGGTCAAGAAAATTCTAAATGATCTGTCACATAAACTATATATAAATTGGAATTTGAGAAGAATATGTCAAATTCCAATTTATGGGCATCACAAACAAAGTGCCTTAAAACCCCACAGAAACAACTCACAAATACTCAAATTCATTTCCCGTCACAATCTCCTGTCTCGTTTCATTGAGAAAATTCAAGATGAGACATCATATCCTCACAGATAGCAAGGAGGAACTGGATTGTTTCTATTTTGGAGACCTTTGATCATGAGAAAAAATGGCTCAAAAAAATGGGGCGACTATACAAAGTCCTCTTCTGTACAAATGCATGGCCATGCATGGCCCAATTTGGGGAAAAAATGAAGGGCGAGATAGATTTGGGGAAAAAATGAAGGGCGAGATAGATTGGATGCTAACTAGCACACACAAAGGAGTGCAATCAAATGTTGAAGAGCTTGCTTCGTGCACGAAAAAAAAACTTGATTTTAGAATTCATCAGGCTTATTAAATGCTCCCTGAAACATTTTTCAACAATATCGACATGAGACCAAAGAGGTATCCTTTTCAGATATATGAACAAAATTTTACATAAACTTGTACATGTCTTGGTGATGTGTGTGAAAGTTTACTTTTTGACCTTCAAGACATGAGGAACTGACATTTACAAAGGTCAAATTCATATCGTGAACTAATGCTGACAGTTTTTTATAAAGAGCAATGCAATTATGCAAACAGTGAATTGACAATATTAGCAACATATCAAATTATTTCCTACTGGCAACAAAGAGAAAATGGAAACTACATAATGAGCTCATACCATGAGCTAGCATTGCACAACCAGAATAAATCATTTCCTTTGTTAACTCACAAATTGCCAGTATAAGTAAAAATCGCAAATTAAGCTTGCACAAAACACTGATACTAACACACTCATCTAATTACCTGTTAACTCATCCCAACTTTTAGTATTGAAAGAATGATCACATTCTTTGAAGGGACTCAAACGATAAAAGAGATGAATTTACCCATAGGTTAATATGAACATACAAGTTTGAGCAAGTTAATATCATTTTTTCAACCTGATAAGGACATTATCTAACTGAACAAAATAAATCTGCATTTGTTAGCATTTCTCAAGTAATTACATTAACTATCTTAACTATCTGTTACTAGTCATAGCATTTTCCATTTTACACTGAATAAAATACAGGGCAAATATTTCAAGACGACATCAAATACTTTCAGCCCATACCCTGTAATGACCACGTACCCAACTCAATTGAGTATCAACAAGCATTTGAGAAAACCACAGGATTCTATATCGTATGTATGAGAACACTGAATTATAGTAAAACTCATTTCAATTAATCGCAAGGCTAGTAAAGCTAAAAGAGGTTATTAGTGTTAAGACATGATTATGATAACAAAATTTGAGAGAAAGCCAACCTCTAATGAAACCTCTTTACTCCTTCAGCTAACAATTATAAAGATAAGGAATTCCAGCCCATTATGAGAAAACAGTTAACAACTCAGATTCTGATGTAAAATGATGATTGATAAGCCCCACTCATGTTATGAATCAAGCATAAAAAAATATTCCCATTTGTTGAGCTACCTCCAACAAAACACAACGATAGAATATACTACCTGAAAAATATTGCCATGATATCAAGGAAAGATTCCACCAATCTTCACAAGGTTACAGACATCCCCACAATTAAAAGAACCATTGTACACATCCAGAAATCCGAAAAGATGCAACCCACCCACATTTATGTAGCATGGCACACATACACTCTATTATCACAGCACTACTATATGATGACTAGTCATTACATACAAAAGAGAAAAGTCTCAAAAACAGATGTAGGAATTTCTTTTCCCAAGTCAAGTCATAGACCGCAATTGTTTTTCGAGAAATTAAAATCTAACATTACATATGACTAAAATCATACGTCTTCCCCAGCCATTTCCTCATCCTTCCCCGTGAGAATGGTGGCATGTATTGCATCTAGAACAACAGCACAACAGAAACAACACCAATAAGATGACTTAAGAAAAGAAGACGAACAAACATAAGTATGAATATAAACACTAACAAGTAGTTACTACTAATAAACACTCTTCCATCCCACCCATAACACATTCCATGTTGAAAAGATGCAACATTACTAATGCTTAAAATTACCTACCATCATCCAATCGTTGATTCATCATCCAATGATTCAATTAAATGACTATCATATCCACTATCAATTGTAGAAGCCGAGGTAACAGTTGAATATGCATCAATCGACCCGAGATGTGCGATCCCTATGAAAAATAAAGTATAAATATATCAAAAGAATTTACATAGTTAAAAAAAGATAAATCATAAAAAAACTTATTAAGTAAAGAAAAAATATTACCATTTCCTTTAGCCTTCAACCAATCTTGAGTACAAATTAAAGCTTCTACAGTACTTGGTTTCAAGCTACTCCTATACTCATCAAGAACTCGATCTCCTGTGCTAAATGCACTTTCAGAAGCAACAGTAGAGATCGGAATGGCTAGAACATCACGAGCAATTTGAGCAACCATTGGATACTTTCGACCATTTAATTTCCACCAAGACAATATATCGAAAGTACCATCTTCAATCCCTGCCCCAGGATGCACTTTTTCGTCCAAGTAGAGTTCTAATTCAGATTTTTGTGGTGTCTCCTCGGTAGTTTCCATAACAAAAACAGCAAGTTTTGCCAAGTTGGAATTTGATGTCGAGGAAGTTGCAATCGATGTGGAAACATGCCCATATGGAATTATATCATGTCTATCATATTTTTCCACGTATGCATCATAAAGACGAAATAATGCATTCTTCACATTCTCAACATTCATATTTCTTTCCTCTTCATATGAATAAATTTCTCGAAAGAAGTATTGAATCGATTTCATTTTATATCGATGATCTAAAATGGAAGCAATCCCCAATGTAATGCTAGTAATTCCCCAATACTTCTCAAATTTTTCAAGCATTGACACGGCCATGTTGCTAATGCAATTAACTTCACTAGTATTCCATTTCTTCAAAGCAAGATATATATCACAAATATCATTGAAATAGAGATTTGATGTGGGATATCGACAACCAGAAATCCTTTCGGTAACATCATAAAATAATTTCAAACAACCAACAATCATCTCTGCAAGATTCCATTCATATTCTGATGGTGCACAAGTGTACTTCGTATCACATTCAGCCATACGATTAAAAGCTTCCTTGAATTTAAGAGTGTTAACAAGCATCAAGTATGTGGAATTCCATCTAGTAGGCACATCATAAAAAAGAGAGCTTTTAGGAGACCGAACTTGATTTGTAATTTTTCTGAACCTCTCCAATCTAGCTAGTGAAGATTTAACAAACTTGATGCTTTCACGAATATTGTGGATGCTTTCACGAAGATATCCTAAACCATCTTGAACAATGAGGTTTAAGATATGTGCACAACACCTAACATGAAGAAACTCTCCATTCGAGATAAGAGATTTCTTTGGGTGGAATACTTTCAACATCTCCCGAATGACAACATCATTAGTAGTACAATTATCCAAGGTGATACTAAAGACTTTATTATCAATGTTCCAATCATAAAGTCTAGCAGTAATTGACTTAGAGATCTCTTCACCCGTGTGAGGAGTTTCAACATTTATGAAGTTTAAAATTTTCTTTTGAAGCTTCCAATCATTATCAATGAAATGACACGTTAAGCATAAGTAGCCTTCCATGGTTCTTGAAGTCCACATATCCGATGTTAGACTTACTTTACAAGGAAGGCTCTCAAGTTCCTCATAAATGTTCTTCTTTTCAATTTCATGCATTTTCAGACAATCTGCTTTCACAGTATTCCGAGTAATCAACTTAAACATTGGCTGAAGATTTCTGAGAAAAACTCTAAAAAAAACATGATTGGCAATAGAAAAGGGATATTCATGATAAATAACCATCCGAGTAAAATCATCACGGCTTATTTGTTGATTGAACTCAAAAAAACTAATATCAACACTCCCATCAATCTTTTTCTCTCCCATTTTAAGAATCTGTTGGCCCACATCAAGCTTTTGTCTCTTGCTCTTTTTATAAGCAAAGCACGTCTTTAAATGGTTACTCAAACTACTAGTTCCAACTCTACTACTTCCTGCGTATTTTTTATTGCAATGTTTGCAATAAGCCCATTCAGACCCATCTTCCTTTTTTTCTTTCCTAAAATCGATCCACACTTTTGATCTCAAATTCAAGGCATTATCATAGGCACCTTTATCAGACATTGGAATATCATCTTCATCAACATTAATAGGCACATTCATTTCCACAGAATAAGAATGACTGTAACAAAAGAAAATAAATAGATTCTTCAAATGTATCTAAAAACTCTTATGTCATTCTACTTCTAAAACAACATAATAAGGTTCTAAAAAGTGAGATTATATACCTAGCCACTGGTTGGCTTGAAGATCCTTGATAAGATAGATTCTTTTTTTCCGGGCGGGGGATGCGAGCACGACGTGGGCTACGAACAACTTCCTGAGTAGTCTCAATTGGAGGACTTTGCGAACTCATCTTCCTGCAAAGTTAGGAAAGGTTGAGCAAAAATTATTAGACTTACAAGTTACAATACTTGTGTATTAGTCAAAACCCTCAAAAACCAAAATCTGTAAAAAAATATTGAAAATTAAAAAAAAACATATCAAATTTGGGTCGGGAGTGAGCTTCATTCTACTTCTCAAGATTTGGTAGATGAGATTTTTGTGTTTGTAAGGATAAATTTGTTGAAAAGAAGTCTAGGCTTTGTTTCGGTAACCATTTTCTAAAGTGATTCTGATTTTAGAGTTCTAGCTAATGATTCTTGAGCGATTCATCAAATTTTTTCCCTACTGCAAATAAAAACAAGAGATTCCAGACATATAGCCAGCAAGGTCCATAACAAGGAACTCATGATCCAAACAATGGAAACAGTTCCATTCTTCAGTAACTATTTGGTAGGGAAAGCTCCAGCGAAAATAGCTTTGCAAAGGGCATGTGAGGTAGTTCAGCTCTGAGAATGGCTGTGTGGATTAGTTTCCCAGACAGAGTAGAAAGTGAACCAAAAAGTTGAATCTCTTCGCCATACCAGGGAACTACAGATCTTGGATTAGATCTTTCAAGTCTCCATTGATCCATAACCCGGAGATCTGAGGACTAGCCCAGCATTGTAACCAAGAGCAACCCACACACTAAAAGGAATCTCTGCAATGTGTGATGATGAATAAGCAAAACTACAACAGTAATATGTTCATCAAAATCATATTGAATTTCCTGTACCTGCTGATCCCAGATTTCATAACAAAGATCCATCAAAATTTTAACTTGATCCACGACACACTGGCGGTGTAGGAATAACAGGAAAGTTAAGCCAACTCAGAAGAACAGTAATTAACAACACTCCAGCCCTGGAGATAATGTCGAGCAGAGACATCGTGCTTCTCGACATGGAGATGAAAACCCCCATTAGAAGCCTAAAGCAGCAGTTAATATGTAAAGGGAAATGATATTTCCACCCCTCAACTGTCTAATGTGTTCAACTGATTGGAATTGTAACAGCAAATGAATAAGCAATCTAAATAGGGGCCATCAAGGTAACAAAACAATGGGAAATGTCAGATAAACATCTCCATTTTTCATACACATATATGGGGGTGTCAATGAGAGGGCTGATACCTTAGCAAAAGAGGGAATATTTCCTGCATTTGTGATTGTTTTATAGAACATCAAACCACAAAAGAAGGCAAAAAAAGATTAAAAACAAATCAAAAAACAAAAATTCTGTAAAAAGAAAAAACCAAGAGAGAGAGAGAGAGAGAGAGAGAGTTTGAATCATACTTCTATAGTTCTATGTGTTAAAAAATCAAAAAACAAAAGTCAAAAAATCCCTAGAAACCCTAGCAACCAAAACCCCCAATTTATTAACCCGAAATAGGGTTTCTCAAAATCATGAAATAGGGTTTCACACGAAATTTTCAGGTTGGAGAAGATGAGCACAAGATCTATTTCAGGTTTAGAAAGCCTATTTTAGGTTTAGAGAAGATGAGCACACAAGGGTTTCTCAAAAATAAAATGCAAAAATGAGAAAGAGATAGATAAGGAAGACAAGAAACATAGAAATTGTAGATAGAGAGAGAGAGAGTACCAACTGTTTGGACGATGAGGTTGAAGACGATGGCCAAGCGGGCTGCGGGAGGTTGAAGATGGAGTTTTCCCCTTGGTTTTTCTCCTAACTAGCAAACACAAGCTTAAAATAAATAAAGTACTAATCTAATAGTAGTAACAAAGGCGATCCATTTACAAAACTTGAACAAACTTGAACAAAACTATGTGTGATTACCTTTTCTTCTTTTGATTGGCTGTGGGAGGTTGAAGATGGAGTTTTCCCCTTGGTTTTTCTCCTCACAGCAGCGTGCTTGAGTCGAGAAAAATAAGAGGGAAACTAGGGTTTCCAATATAAGGGAAAGTTATATTACTGCAATTTTACATGAAAACTTTGTCACTCATTTTCCATGAAAAAAATTTTACTGCAATTTTTTCAACGGTGGTTTCGAACACTGGATTAGTGTTTCGGTTCGGCAAGGGTTCAAACTGAAACCGAACCGAACCGAACATCGGTTTGGTTCTACCGAACCGAACATCGGTTTGGTTCTACCGAACCGAAATTTGAATCGGTTTGATTTACCCAAACCGAAACCGAATTATCGGTTCGGTTTCGGCTCGGTTTCGGCCCGGTTCGGCCAATTTTGCCAGGCCTACCTGCAACATGGTAAAAAACCAAATGGATTGCATTGTCCTCTACTTTGGATTTCCTCTAAATGTACATAGTCTTCAAATAAAATGATGCAGCTAACGTTAGAAAGTCTTCTTTTTGACAGATGTTAAACGAGAATGGGTGCAAAAATATTGTCTGTCATTTAACTTCCTTTGCAAAAATGCCCGCAAACTGTTTGATGATATTCCTCAAATCAAGAGTCCAACAAAGTTTTTGTCTTCCAGAGACGAAGCTGAAGAGCAAATTAGGGAAAAGTTAATCAAACCTCCAAAAAATAGTATTCATTACCCTATATGGGATGATTCCAATGGAAGTGGCGGTAATGTTCTTCAACATTCTCTTTCGTTTCTATGAATTTGGGCTGTATGGTTGTTGCTAAGATAGTCAATATTGTTTCTACTTGTTTATTCTGATTCATTTATGTTTCAGCCAAAAAATTATATTATGAATAAATAAATCCTCCTATGCTCATCCTTTTGCATACTTGTAGTTCCATGATCCTTAATAGAATAATGATATGGAGAAAGATTTGGGTCCTAGAGTGGAACTGAACTAATAGCCTTTTCACAACTTAGCAATCCTGGTTCCTTGTTTTTTGGCATTTTCCCCTTAAATGGCATAACCACCCTTCCCATGCCATGTGGCATGTAACAATTTGTGTGGTTCCACTCTAGGTCCCCAAATCGGTCTCCATAGCAGCACTATCCTTAATATCTTGATCTGCTCCACTAGGAATAAGATTTCATGTACCTGAATTCTTGGAAGCAGAGAAGTTTATCGATTACAGTCTGTTGCTGGGTTTTCACTTCTCTGATGACCTTTCAGCAGGTAAGATAGGGTTGTTACCATTTGTTGCACCTTCCAATAAGTTCATTTCTTTTTTCCTTTGTTTTTATTAAATTCTCTAAAACAAACTGACTTTATTAACATTAAAGAATCAATGAACTGAATTTATATGACCATTGAAGAACCTGGTATGGCCTTTGGTATTCTTCATGTAACAGTTCTTTGAAGCAGAGGCCCAGAACATGGATCATATTCCATCTGCACAATGTGATATTCTGCTGGAATCCTTCTTCCTTCAATTTTAGTTTATTCCACTTTGTGGGCTTCATTTCTAAACACGTATGAATCAAATTAACAACCACCCTATGCACAGTTTTCATTGTAGTACTTAGGATTTCCTATATTTTTCATTGTAGTTCTCATGGGAGGGACATTAGGAGAATTACCGAGTTCATGTGTCATTGAAGAGGTAGATTAGGGATTTTGGATTGCTCATTTATACTGCAGAATATTAAATTTATATCCAATTTACTTCGGATTTAAATTGCTGTTTTCTAGGTACACCTGTCATGACTCACAAGAGGCGAAAAGCTATTTCGGCAATCTATGGTACATGATTGAAAGTTGTATATGATCTTTCGATTAGCAAGTTTCCTCCAAGATACGGAAATCAAAACAAAACCCCAATACCTTTCCAGCCTTTTTTTGTGTGCTGAACTTTATGTTTCTCTAGCTATTAAAATCAGTCATTTTCACATAACCGATATAAGAAGCACAGTGATATGCATGATCAAAATGCAATTAGTGCAAATGTATTCATATAGAGAAGGAAAATAGTTACAAGAATGCACGCATTAATGAAAATTAATTCCGTTTTTTTTTACGTCATAATTTCCATTTTTTTACTTACCGTTTTTTTTTTTGACATCATAATTACCGTTCTTTTTTAGTTGCTCATATTTTTCAGTACACATGTTTATTGACTTCTTTTACAATTACATAAATAAAGAAATAAATCCAAAATGATAAATTTAAGCGTTTGTGTGCATCTATTAAACCCTTCTATTTTTGTTTATTCCTTTTGCCACTCATGAATTCTTCTGTCATTTCTCAGCAAGGAGCAAACAGACAACTTTGTTTTCCATCCAAGTAGAGCCTTACTTAGATGGCAGGTAATTTTAAACTCTTCTAACATCTTTTTTCTTTATTTTTACATTAGAACATTTAAAGATTAAAGTCAAACTACATGCGTTCATTGGTCTACAATCTTATCTTTGTTCAAATGAGATATCTTGGTGATAGCTATTTGTGGGTTGGAACTGCACATATCCAGCACTCATTAGAGTACAAGCAAAAAATGGGGTGTGTGCTTCTTACTGATAGGTTTTTAGGGGTTTTTGGATACCCATATATAGATATGTGTGCTTTTAATAATTGGCCATAAAAGTGGAAACATGAAAATGCTTTTTCAGGTTCAACATGAAAAAATACGAGGAACAAAACACAAGTTAGATTCCAAGATGGCTCCTTTGTTTAAAGTCTGCCACATCAATTTGCATTAAAGGGGTGTGTATTATCCTAGAGGGGGTGCGTATTATCCTACAGGGGGTGTGAATTTATCATCGCCCTTTGTTAAAATGAGATATCTTGCTTATAGGTTTTTCTTATCTCAAACTGCATATTTCCCGCTCTCATCAACATACAAACAAAAAAATGGGGTGTGCGGTTCTTCCACATAGGTTTTTTTGGCCGTTTTGGATACCTACATATAGATATGTGTGTGTATGTTCGTCAATGAAGAGAGTGCACTTATCCTTTCCCGCTCTCATCAACATACAAATATGGTGATACAAATATCAATGGCCTTTTATTACCAATCTGTTATGGATAAAAAGAAAAGGGGAACTTCACTCCATAACCGCTACCCAAGTATTTATGAACATCATTCTCCTTTTGATCCTTTTTATTATTATTATTGTCTATCATGAATATAATCTTCTATAACATAATATAATATTTATATTTACGTTTTGGCAACAGAGCTTTATGGATGTGATGAGGGACTTTAGAGATGGATGGTAGAGAGCCTTCATTTGGAATAAAAAAAAGAAGCCTATTATGACAATGTTCCTTTCCATCAAACAAAGTCCTCAAAGTTTCACAGATACATTCCACAAGTGGGTTTTCTTTCACTTATGCTAGTTCTTCCTCGCGACACCAATCATTAGTACTACCTTGACAAAATTGGGTGTCTACAGCAGGGGAGTAAGCTTATGTCGATCAGTGATTGGCTTGGCGCGTGAGTGTGTGAAATTCCAAGGGTAGGCCCAAGTACTATTCTAATGGCAACTTATGAGGAGGGAAAATTAGGTTCCTAACAAGTTTTAAGCTTTTGAAAACTCTAACCCAATTTTACCCAATTTTAAAGATTTAAGAGATCAAAAAGGCAATTAAGCATACAAGTTAAATCCTAAGTGCAATGCAAATGTAAAGCAAGAGATAAGAGAGAGTGCACCCGAGATTTAAAGTGGTTCGGTCCTCAAAACGCGAGGCCTACTCCACTCCACCAACCAAACCCATTGATGGCTTCACTATGTTGATCTTCTTAACTTCGGCGAAGATCGGTGCCAATTACAATTCCAATTGCCTTTAACCTTGGTGGCAATCCTCACCACGGAGAGAAGGCTTCGCTTCTCCGAACACTCGCCCGAATACAATCATTTAGCAAAGAAAGAAAGAACAAAAAAATCCCTCACAAGGATTTACAATGTTTGAAGAAGATGTACAAATTAAAACCTATGATCCAAATCCTAATTCTAGAGGATGAGAGGCATAAACAGGCTTAATACACTCTTAGGATATTCCAATAGATTTTTAGAGTGTTAAAATTGATGGTGGAAAGTTTAGAACTCCCATATATATAGAAAACCCAAATATGACCGTTTGAGGGGCATAGTGGTAATTCTGGCAAAATCCCCAACGGCTATAACTTTGTTCCCGACATAGTGGTCTCGGAGTTCCGAGAATTTCTCTCGGAGTTCCGGGAATACAAACAGAAGTTGAAAATTGATCCTTGGATAATATCTCGGAGCTCCGAGACTTTTCTCGGAGTTCCGAGAAGCCTATTTTCAGCTGGTTTTTCATTTTAGTTTCTTATTCATTTGGGCTTCCAACTCTACACCAAGTTGGGATTGTTATGAGGGTTCCAAAGTGTTGGAACACCACAAGGACAATCTCTTAAACATTTAGGGGTGTGTGATTTACTTTATTTATGCCTCTAAACACCTAAACTAGGATTGGATCTTTACATTCTAAAACGACTTCGATCTTCAATTGTGATGCTTCAAGTCTTCATGCGTCTTGGATCTCCAATGTCTCTGGCCTTCCTAATGCGGTCCAATGAGAGCTTCTTGGCGTCAATCCAAGCAATATTGTCTTAACACACTCATGATCTACAACTTAGACAATCAAACACATTAGTTATATAAAATCACTTGTGTATTGGAATCATCAAAAGAAGATGGGAATGCCAAGGTAGGAACCATTGGGCTTATAATCTCCCCATTTTTGATGATGACAAGCACAAGAGATTTTCCAATAAAAGCACACATATATTTACTTACACTATATTTTCCCCCCCATTGGCATCAATCAAAAAGATGGGGTAAAAGAAAATCAAAGGGATGAAATTTACAATTTTAAGCTCCCCCTTTTTCAAGAAAAAAGACAAACATAGAACTCCCCCTATTTAGAGTTTTTATTCAACACAAGAGGGGATATTTAAATAACCATAAAAAGATATTCAATTTTTTAAATGCAAGCTCCTAATCTAAAAACACATATGAATAGAATCGTATGGGGGCTTTGGGAACCCAAGCTTTCTTTGTTCCACCACAATACCTAATCTTAGATGCACATTGGAATTGGTAGTGACCATATATTCCACAATAATGGCATCTAACATGAGGGTTAGATAGACTAGTCCTATCATAAAATACATGATTAGGTCCATGACTAGCCTTCTTCAATATTATGTTAATAATTTTATCACCATTTAAGAATCCATGGAGACATAATCTTAACCTTTCATTTTCATTATGAAGAAGGGTTATTTGATTTAAAAAATCATTAGTGTCATCTTCATAAGATTTGGAACAGCTTGCCACATTGTGAAATTGTACTAATTGGCAAGATTTCTCATCCAAAATACCCTTAAGGGTTTCAATCTCAAGTTTAAAATTTTCAATTTGTGCTTGAGACTTAGATATGGAAGAAGATGACTTATTTGTCAACACATCAAGTTCATTTTCTAATTTTGAAATAGATTTTTTAAGAACTTTATTTTTTGAAATTTGAGAATGCAAAGTAATGCACAATTCATCATAAGATATGTTTCCACTATCACTACTTGATGAATTACAAGAGGAGTTAGAATTTACCTCATTTTCATGGGTGAGTGCCATGAAGCAAAGATCATCCTTATTAGCTTCCCCTTCGCTTGAACTCTTGCCCGAGGTGCTTGACGCATCCCAAGCGGCGACGAGACCCTTATTCTTCTTCCAATCTTTCTTCTTACCCTTGAACTTTGAGGATGATGAGTTGAGAAGAGGGCACTTCGGTCTTTCGTGTCCCGTCTTCTTACAATTATAACACCTTATTCCTTCTTCTACTTCACTTTATTCTTTCTTCTTCTTTTTGTCCTTTTTGTGCTTCTTTCTCCAAATGCTTTTAAATTTTCTTAACGCTTCTTCCTCATCACTATTGGCTTCACTTGAGGATGATGAGTCCGTCTTGAAGGCCTTTAGAGCTAGAGATCGACTTTCTTTTTCTTTCTCTTTCGGCTTCTTCTCTTCTTGACGGCTAGTGAGGAGCATCTCATGAGTGATAAGAGATCCTACAAACTCCTCCATAGTTAGCGTCTTGAGATCCTTTGACTCTTGTACGGTGGTGACTTTTGGATCCTAATGTGAAGGAAGTAACCTAAGCAACTTACCCACAAGCTCATCAGTAGGATAAGATTTACCAAGATTAGCTAATTCATTTTTTATTTTAGAAAATCGGGTATACATTTCAAAAATATTTTCGTTTTGACCCATTCTAAACATTTCATATTTGCTCTTTAACAAGTTTGCTTTGGAATCCTTGACTTGTGATGCTCCTTCATGGGTAACGGCAAGAGTATCCCAAATAACCTTGGCGGAATAAAAAAGAGCTACTCTATTAAACTCCTCCGTAGATAAGGCGCAAAATAAAGAATTTTTATCTTTGTAATTTAAATTTGCTTGCCTTTTCTCTACTACATTCCATTCTTCAAATGGTTTGGAAGGCAAAGTGTAATCATTGTTTACAATGTGCCAAAGTTCCACCTCTATCGAAAAAAGATAGATGCGCATCCTTGTCTTCCAATGTCCATAGTTGGACCCATCAAAGAAAGGATGTCTAGTTGTGGAATGGCCTTCCGGAAGTCCAGTTCCATTTATGTTTGCCATTTCACAATTAGAAAGTTGCCAATGATCTTATGATCTTTCCCTTGTTAAATTTAAAAAAAATTTACCAAAGATTTTAAGAAAAGAAAATCTTTTAAGAGCCAAGGCTTTCATACCAAGTGCAATTCCAAGGGTAGGCCCAAGTATTATTCTAATGGCAACTTATGAGGGAAAATTAGGTTCCTAACAAGTTTTAAGCTTTTGAAAACTCTAACCCAATTTTGAAGATTTAAGAGATCAAAAAGGCAATTAAGCATACAAGTTAAATCCTAAGTGCAATGCAAATGTAAAGCAAGAGATAAGAGAGAGTGCACCCGAGATTTAAAGTGGTTCGGTCCTCAAAACGCGAGGCCTACTCCACTCCACCAACCAAACCCGTTGATGGCTTCATTATGTTGATCTTCTTAACTTCGGCGAAGATCGGTGCCAATTACAATTCCAATTACCTTTAACCTTGGTGGCAATCCTCACCACGGAGAGAGGGCTTCGCTTTTCCGAACACTCACCCAAATAAAATCGTTTAGCAAATAAAAAAAGAACAAAAAAATCCCTCACAAGGGTTTACAATGTTTGAAGAAGATGTACAAATTGAAGCCTATGATCCAAATCGTAATTCTAGAGGATGAGAGGCATAAACACGCTTAATACACTCTGAAGATATTCCAATAGGTTTTTAGAGTGTTAGAATTGATCGTTGGGAAGTTTAGAACTCCCATATATATAGAAAACCCAAATATGACCGTTTGAGGGGCATAGAGGTAATACTGGCAAAATCCCCAACAGCTATAATTTTGTTCCCGACATAGTGGCCTTGGAGTTCCGAGAGATTTTTTCAGAGCTCCGATTCCGTAAATTTCTCTCGAAGTTCCGGGAATACAAACAGAAGTTGAAAATTGATCCCTTGACCATTTCTCGGAGTTCCGAAAAACCTATTTTCAGCTGGTTTTTCATTTTAGTTTCTTATTCATTTGGGCTTCCAACTCTACACCAAGTTGGGATTGTTATGAGGGTTCCAAAGTGTTGGAACACCACAAGGACAATCTCTTAAACATTTAAGGGTGTGTGATTTACTTCATTTATGCCTATAAACACCTAAACTAGGATTGGATCTTTACATTCTAAAACGACTTCGATCTTCAATTGTGATGCTTCAAGTCTTCATGCGTCTTGGATCTCCGATGTCTTTGGCTTTCATAATGCGGTCCAATGAGAGCTTCTCGGCCTCAACCCAAGCAATCTTGTCTTAACACACTCATGATCTACAACTTAGACAATCAGACACATTAGTGATATAAAATCACTTGTGTATTGGAATCATCAAAAGAAGATGGGAATGCCAAGGTGGGAACCATTGGGCTTACAGTGTGCCTAGAGCCAATTGAATTGACTAGGTGAGAAAGTAAGCCTATGTCGATCAGGGATTGGCTTGGCACGCGAGTGTGCATAGAGCCGATAGAATTGACTAGGTAAGTGAGTGAGCCTATGCCGATCAGGGATTGGCTTGGCATGCGAGTGTATGCCTAGAGCCAATGGAATTGATTAGGTAAGCGAGTGAGCCTATGTCGATCAGGGATTGGCTTGTCGCGCGAGTGTGCCTAGAGCCGAAGGAATCGACTAGGCAGGTGAGTGAGCCTATGTCGATCAGGGATTGGCTTGGCGTGAGAGTGTGCCAGAGCCAATGGAATCAATTAGGCAGACGAGTGAGCCTATATCGATCAAGGATTGGCTTGGCACGCGAGTGTGCCTAGAACCAATGGAATCGACTAGGCAAGCGAGTGACCCTATGTCGATCAAGGATTGGCTTGGGGGGCGAGTGTGCCTAGAGCCAATGGAATCGACTAGGCAGGCGAGTGAGCCTGTGTCAATCAAGGATTGGCCTGGCAAGCGAGTGTGCCTAGAGTCAATGGAATCGACTAGGCAGGCGAGTGAGCTTATGTTGATCAGGGATTGGCTTGGCGTGCGAGTGTGCCTACAACCAATGAAATCGACTAGGCAAACGAGTGAGCTTATGTCAATCAGGGATTGGCTTGGCGTGCAAGTGTGCCAAAGCCAATGGAATCGACTAGGCAAGCGAGTGAACCTATATCGATAAGAGATTGACTTGGCGAGCGAAAGAGCTAGGGCTAATGGAATTGACTAGGTCAGCGAGTGAGCCTATGTCGAGCAGGGATTGGATTGGCGCGCGAGTGTGCCTAGAGCCAATGGAATCAAGTAGGCAAGCGAGTGAGCCTATATTGATCGGGGATTGGCCTGGTGAGCGAAGGAGCCAGGGCCAATGGAATTGACTAGGTCAGTGAGTGAGCCTATGTCGAGTAGGGATTGGGTTGGCGCGCGAGTGTGCCTAGAGCTAAAGGAATTGACTAGGTAGGCGAGTAAGCCTATGTCGACCAGGGATTGGCTTGGCACGCGAGTGTGCCTTGAGTCAATGGATTTGATTAGGTAAGCTAGTGAGCCTATGCTGATCAGGGATTGGCTTAGTGTGCGAGTGTGCCTAGCGCCAATGGAATGGACTAGGTAAGCGAGTGAGCCTATGTCGATCAGGGATTGGCTTGGCGTGCGAGTGTGCCAGGGCCGATTTAGGCTGACAAGATTCAATCTGATAAGGATCTTGGTGTGATGAGTTAATAGATTCCTCCGGGGATTGATTGCCTTTTATTTGCACTTTGTTTGTATTGTTGTTTGTTTTGAAATAAAGTATATTTTGTGTAAATGGTCGCCATTCTAGGCGAGTATTTAAACAAAATGTCCCTAGTTTAATTCTTTTGACAACTTGAATTGAGCATTTTGCATTGTTAGTGACAACTAATAATGCTAAATGCCCCTAGTATGGTTTCCTTAATGATTTGGTCATACATTTTGTATTATTAATCATACTTCTATGGCTAATAATACAAAATGCCCCTTGTGTATATATTCCTATAGATAAGAGAAAGTTAATACAAGGTAAGAAACAAGAGGGCAATTTCATTGCAACGATAAGAGAGTTCTTTCTGAGCGCTGCTGATCATGAGGTTACATCTTTCTTAACATTCTTCTTCTATACGTGGGGTACTGAGCTGCATCCTGATTTCTTCTAATCGGGGAGAGATTCGCTGTATCTTTCCTTCAACCTATGATTACCTTTGCTGGTTAACAACTTAGTTGGGGAAAGGGGCTTTTCTTTTCTGAATTTTCCTGTAGAAAAGAAAGGAAGGAGACTCAACCCTTACAGAAACGATTGCTTTCAATTTATTTTAGGTAGGTCGAACCTTAGAAGATGAGTTTTGGATGTATTTGTACATGGGCAGTGTTCCCTACCCCCCGTTTTTCAATCATGGTCCAAAGACCCTTTAAATTGTTCAGAGTTTTAACGCATTTTGTTTTAAGACCAAAGAGTGCTTCGCCCGGTCTTTATTGAAGACAAGCATTGTCAACAACCAAGTCGCCTATTACAGGTTTTCGACTTAGAGGACCGTGTTGCCCTGACTTTTGCAAGAAACGCCCTTTCGGATTTCTGTTTCTGCGGGTATGATGACCCTAATTTTTGCCTAAGCCACACTTTCAAGTTTTCTACTTAGCGGGTGAAATACAGGTGTTACAACCCAAGAGGAGGGGCTGAATTGGTCAATTAAAAATTTTGGGCTTAATTAAATTGATTATTAAAATTAATTTACTAATTAAGCAGTTATTAATCTAATCACTGTTCAAATATTCAAGGTAATGAAACTAAGGGTTTACATATTACTTTAAGCCTATTTGCCTTAATCCTTGTTTTAATAAAACATAAATACAAGAAGGGGTAGAATTTACCAATCACCACAAAGTGCAAAGAGAGGAAGGAGAGAAAGCATCCACAAGGCACAAGATTTATAATGGTTCGATCTATCACAAGACCTACTCCACTCTTCCAAGTTTACCTTTTTGGAGCGCTCCACTAAAACAATGAGATTCTTCAAAGGGCGAATCTCGAAGCCGTACACCCGACTCCTCCAACTCCAAAGGTAACAAACCCTTTTTTGCACGAAGCCTTGATGAGGGATCACACCCTCACAATGTCTTCTCCTTTCTTAACGGGCCGAAGAGTAGACCCTCACAACGTCTTCTCCTTTGTTACTAGGCCGAAGAGAAGACCCTCACAATGTCTTCACCTTTGTTACCGGGCGAAGAGGAGACCCTCAAATATAATGAAGAAAACAAATGAAAAACTTTCAATACCTCTTAGACAGGCGGACTACAAATTTGAAAGCTCACAAACACTCCAAGGAAGATAAAATATAAAGCCTATGGAGTTCCTCTTGATAGAATGTAAAATTCAAGTTCAAAGAAGTGTAGCTTTTGATAAGAAAGGTTTTGCTCAAAGAAAATGGGATTTGATCTTTGTAAAATATTCAAAAGCTTGTAGAGATAGGTTTTAATCATGTATATATAGTGTATTTGAAAATATGACCGTTTGGGGTAAAACTATAAATAACTGGCTTGAAAAAGTCAAGCAGAAAACTCCCAAACGGCTAGTTTGCTCGACCGCGGCAGTCGACCGAGCCATCGCGTCGCCCACCCCTATCTGGCGCCCTTTTATATTTTCAAACTTCTTACCGTCGCGGTCGACAGGCCCTATGGCGGTCGCCCGGCGAGGGCAACATGTTTGCTCAAATTTTAAGTTAAAAACCTATCCACGGTCGACCGATCCATTACGGTCGTCCGCCAAGCTCAACCTAGATGTTTTCTGGATTTCCAGAAAATCAATCTGAGGTCGACCGGATTGGCTTGGTCGACCGGCCAGATAAATTCTGAGATGTCCTGGATTTCCAGGTTCCATCCCGCGGTCGCCCAGAATAGCCCGGTCGACCGGCCCTGAGTAAAATTCCAATTGTGACTTTAAAATCTAGGGGCTTTTGGGCCATGGTCTTGGGCTTAAGTCCTAGGTTTTCAAAACACATTTTAGGGTGTGTGTATGGTTTTCAAAGATGTAAAAAGTTAAGTATGAAAACCATTTGAAAACCTTTTGAAAGTGCATGTAAACATAAAATCAAGAGGAGTCCAAATACAATCTAAAAGATATAAACCTTGAGTCTTCTTGGAATGTATAGGCTCTTTTGCACTTCCTTCGACATCTTCGGCTTGGGTGAACATCTTAACCTTGTCTTGGCTCTTGTGACTTGTCCTCCAATCTTCAATGCGTGTAGAGGTACATGAGGTGTCACCATGGCATGTTCAACTCCAAGCTCCTTGTTGACACTTGCTTAGGGAACTTGTGGGATCTTCATGTTGAGCTTCTTGACTTGAGCATCTTCAAATGGGGATGTCTCCAATGTAGGTGCAAGCTCTTGGTTCCTTTGCTCCATGATCCACAAGCCATGTGTTGAGAAGAGTTGTGTAATGACGATTATGACATGAAAATTCTGTATACAACACAATACCTCAAAGCAACACATCAGTCCATAAATGCTAATCAATTTAGTTTGCTAGCATCAAAATAAAAAGGTAAGGTGAATTATTAACCCATGAGAACCCTTGGGCTTACATTCTCCCCCTTTTTTATAATTGCAAACAAATTGATTAGGGAGGCAAGAGATATTAAACATTTAGATGAATAAGCATTAAACACTATAAACAAAGAAGCAATGCTCCCCCTCACTATATGCACAAGTGTAATACATGAATGTAAAGCATGAAGTGTATACAAAATATGAATTACCTAATCAATTCCCAAAACTTTCCCCCTTTTGCCAGCAGCAAAAAGGTAGGGATATGCAAGTGTGAGTTCAAGTGGGGTGTCAAGATGAATGATAGCTTATATAAGATATATATATACATATATATATATATAGTATATGATATGACATTCAAGCTCATAGGATACTTATCAAAATAGAAAATAAGGTAAGATGCATGATAAGCAGTTTTATTTATTTATTTTGATCTAAAGATTTTCAAATTAAGCACAACTAAGGGGGCAATAAATCATGTGAGCATGTGGACCCCGATTCAAGAGAGGCGGGGGACGAGCCCCCAGAAAGTCTCTATATCATCCACGTGAAAGAGAGCTCTACCAAGGAACTCTAAAAAAGGTGCCTCTCATAGCAAGAGTGGCGATGTAAGGTGAGATACCTCTCGATTTGGGGATCAGCCCAGATTCGAGACGTACCTTAAATAAAGAAGAGTTGCCATCCAAGGAAGTCGGCCCTGGATCCCATACTATGCTCTGTTGCAATGGATAACCAGAGATACAAAAGATTCGTGCCTGGTTACGAATTTGGAAGGTCCGAAGAGCACATCGTCTGCCCAAGTGCAAGCACCTGGTCTCTTATGCCATTTATTTATTGATTTTGAAGAGTTTTGGACGAAAGCCACGTGAAATAAGAACATATATCTCCGAGAAGACGTCTATCTAATCATTCATGTCTCGGAGATGAATAATAATAAGCACACACAAAAGATAAATAAAAGAAGTGTCACCTAAACATAGCTAGGTTATGAGTGACATACCAAATTGGTGTCTAAATTCTGATGGACAAACACATGCATGCTACAGCTAAAGGTATAAGTCTGTACATGAAAGTAAGAAAACACAATAAAACACACAACACAACTCGACTCTACATACGACTCGACACAACAAATCCTAGACTCTAATGTGATACTTGAATAGGACCAGGATGGTCATCCCAGCTGCTCTACGTATCCCGCCTCAGGAAGAATCAGAGTTAACGTAGTTCGGTAGCTTATTCTAAGCTATGATGCCTAACTGTGCCTAGACCACACTAGACTCAACACGACACGGCTCGACTCATGTTTAAGCATTTTAGACACGCCTATATGCCCTAAACTAATGCAAATCAACCCAGTCTAATGCAGGTGGGCCCTACATCCTATGTGTAACTAGGTTGTATGTCCTAAGAAAAATAATGGGTTAACTAAGTGCATCCTAGTCTAGTAATCGACTCGACTAAGTGTCTAACCGACCACAACTCGAGGCCTCCTAACTCTAGGGACACTCACACTACAAGACACAAAGCATCCACATAACTAGGACATACTCCTAACTCTAAGACACCCCAAACTTCTAAGACAGACTCTTAACTCTAGGGGAAGATCTTTTTGAAAGGGTTTTGAAGAATTTTTACATTTATGGAAGGTTTGAAATGTTTATTTTGAAAGGTTTGACTGAACTTGGGATAAGAATCCCAAGCTGCCTACGTACCCTGTGAAAAGAGATCAAGCCAACGTAGTTCGGAAACAGACTCTCCTAACTACTCCTAATGACTCGAGATTTTTGACATATTTTAGATTTCAGATGTTTTTCAAGTGTTTTTGTTTTTTTTGAAATGTTTCAATATTTTTGGAATTTTAAAGGATTCTCCCTTCTAGCCAAAGGGGAAATAAAGAGAAAATCAGAAGGAGAAGAATACTCCTGTGATCCATAGCCTGGAGAAGTGTCAGATGAAAAGACATTACCCTTTTAGCCTAAGGGTTGTCCTAAACAAGCAAACCGATGTCTCAAATAGATGATAAAATGGATGAAATCCTGAGAAGGTGTAAAACCTAAGAATACTGAGTCAGAAATGAAGTCTTGCACTGCTCTTTTCTGAAAGAGTGTGCAGATGAGACAAAGCCTGTCTCTCAAATGAAAATGGCCCTTAGGATCAATAAGATATAGCATGTCTCCTAAAAGGCAAGAATCGACAAGAGAATGAGACTGGGCAAGTCTCCTAAAAGAAAAAGGATGAGACTGGGCGAGTCTCCCTAAATGAAAAAGATAAGACTGGGCGAGTCTCCCTAAATGAGAATGACCATCTAATGAGACACTGAGTGTCTCCTATGGAGGGCTCCAAGTATCCTTATCATTGCCCTTGGAATGATAAGAAGGAAATAGGGCAACTAACAGACCAATTGAGTCTTTAACTAGTAAGGGTACAACTTGTGAGACTTGGATAGTCTCCTAAAAGTGACTCACTAATGAGACAAGGCATGTCTCCAAAGGGTAAGCTTTCTATAAGACAAAGCATGTCTCTCTAAAAGGGCTCTAGATAATCATTTCATTGCCCGTGCAATTAATAGGGGAACTTAATGTCGTAACGGATGCACATCTAAAAGACTGGGCTAGTCTTTTAAATAAAAGAGGGGAGTGCTACTAGGAATGAGCAAGTCCCCTAATGATGGGCTTGGGAGGACGCCTTCATCGCCCTTGCAATGAAGGGAGCTAAGGTCTAAGGGTCTAAAAGACTAAGAAACTCTATCAAAGGAAGAGGGAAGAAAAGAAAAGAGGATATTACCACAACCGAGTAAGTCCCTCTAATGATGGGCTTAGGCTAACACCTTCATTGCCCTTGCAATGACAGGACACTAATCGAAAGGACTTGTCCAGTCCCTAACAAGAAAGGAATAATCTATAAGAGATAAGTGAAGTATACCATAGGAATAGGACTAGATAAATCCCCTATAAGAAAAAGAGGAAGCAAGGGATGCTTTAGAGACTAAACAAGTCTCCTTAAAAGATGGGCTCTAAAACTTCTATCAATATTAAACTACATGAATAAATAATACTACTATCATTTTATATGTTGCGCTTCACATTTTCTTCTCATTGTTTTCATAATATCAATCATTAGCAATCCTCCAAAGACAACCATTTAGTTAATACAATTCAAAGAAGATGATTCAATTAATTCTTTTAGTTCCCTCGGTCATTAACTAATTTACTGAACTAGAATAGCTTAACATTTAGCCATGAAAAACAAACGATCATAATAGTCACAGAACCATAATCAATGAGAATGAAGAACATGAACTGAGCATTACCCAACAAGTAGTACAACAGAAACATATACTCTTGTTAATGAAGCATATTAATATCAGTACAGAGTAGCAGTACAAAATATTTTCGATAAATATATGTAAAGTACTAAACAGAAAAAAAAAAATTTATGTACTAGCCTCATTCATGTAACTAATAATTACTAGCCTCGTTCATTTAACTAATAATTACATCATTTACTTACACCTTACAATTTACTAATGCCTTTTAATTCTCTTATCTTTTCAGAATACAAATAACCTGTTTCTACTCTTTTAGACATAAACCCTCTTAATATCCCATTCCAAAATGAAAATTAACACAGTTAATGACTTTTAGCCAAATATACAAAGCCAATTTTTATCCAACTCTATCAAGTTATCCAAATCGAAATGATACCAATTAACCTATTGCTTTTATCAATATTAAACTGAATGAATACCTACCAAAATATCTTTTAAGTACTTTTTTAATTGTTTAGAAGAACAATTTTCACTTCTTTATAATAGTCCAATACCATTGATATCAAAACAACAACCATCATATGCTTCTAAACAAACATGAATCATAATTGAAGAGTATAGAAACCTATAAGACAACAGTTCTGCTTCTAAACAATCACAAATCATAGTTATGGAGTGTAAAAAAAAACCTATGGGACAACAACTATAAGCTTCTAATCGAAGCACAAAGTACAGCTGTAAAGTATAAAATCCTGTTGGACAGCAGTTATAAGCTTTTAATCAAACAAAAATCATAACTTTAGAGTAACAGGGTCAACAATCCCAAGAAAACATTTTCTTCCTCTTTTTCTAACAAAAGGAAAAATAAAGAACAAAAACAAAATCAAATTTACTTACTATTTTCTAATAGGTTGTAAGCAGGAACAGTCCATGTATCTGGTTGGAAAGAATACAAATATACCTCCATATCTAACACTTTTTACTTTCATTTTTTTTAAACGTTGGTAAATATGATTCAAAAATTGAAGTTAACATATGATATAACTCTCTAAATTGTTATTAAGTTATGAGAGTATAATGAGACCACACAGTGATTCCATTACCAAGATATAATGATGATATGAGCTCCCTATAACCATTCTACTGAAATGATGTCTCCACAGCCACAACTTTACAATTGCACTACCACATCAAAATAAAATAAATAAATAAATGAGGTAAACAAGATATCAATTGCACTACCACATCAAAATAAAATAAATAAATAAATGAGGTAAACAAGATATCGAACTGAAACTCCCTTGTAAAAACTAGACATTACCAAAATATAATTACCAAACACTTGCAGGTTAACTGAACTAAAAAAAATAAATGAGGCTACCTAAAGTAACAATACAAATGTTCAAAGCAATAGGGCAAAATATAATTTGGGTACATTAACACCTATAAAGGTGTGTGTGTGTGTGTGTGTGAAACTAAGGCCAACTAGATCTTGCCTTTGACATTCCCATATGCATTATAATCCCCACACAACACTATTCTTACTTGCCTTTGACCAGAAGAAAATCATCACAGTTACCATAGTTTCTAGTGACCATCATGTTTTTTTTTTATTAGAACAAAGAATATGAAACAAGTCATATAATGGCTATGACCAAACATCTGAACAACGATATTATATGTTTCAATTAACATCACCAACAGTTCACGAAGCATGACCCACATCATATTCCCAGAATATTGAGATAGAATGTTATAATGAAATCCTTATGGGAAAGTGGAAAAAAAAAAAAACATGAATGACATATCTTTAAATGGGGAAGAGGGGTATCTAGATGGAAACAGAATCTAGATAGGGAAGACCACTAGGACTATGAAACTTCTAAAAAGATTGAACTTACACAGAGCATGAAAGAACAGATATCAACACCACACACCTAAACAATGAAAGCCTCATGCTGCTGATGCCCATATCAAGACAAATAATGAAGCTAAACGAGAAATCCAATCTTGCATTATACAATGAATACTACTGATTTACATTTGCGAAAAAGAAAAAAAATGAAAATCCAAGAGCATGACATCCAACACAGAATTCTTAGGATTAACTATGTATATGTTTGTGTACTAAGGCATGATAATGAAGAATCTATCTTGCTGACTCTACCTTTATACAACAGATAAAATATATGTAAAAAAACACAAAGTATACAGAAGAAATGATGACTTTTTGCCTATCATAAGTTGTATAATCTGAACATATGATATTACTGAAGCATGACACAACTATAAACGCTACTTTACCCTAATATAGATACTTGACTTATTTATCTTTCTAAAGAAGAGGATTTCCTGAATTCTTTTTGTAAATTCCTAAAAGAAAGACTCAACCTAAATAAGAAAATGACGGCTAATCAAATAATGTTGAAAATCCATCATAGAGTGAAATTCCATTTTGTACAGCCATTTAAATGTAGAACATCTTAAACTGATAAATTTTTATAAATAAGTGTATTCACTTGCATAAAATCAAAATTTTAAGCAAAACAATTTCATCTAGAAAATATGATACTAATTTTTTAAAGCCCTTCATTTTTACAAATTTTTCAACATAGAGCACTATTTCACACAACAATCACATTCCTTCAAACCTATAGTTTCTTTATTACAAAGTAAAATCACTTGAAAATCCAAAACTAATATCCCAAAATGACTGAGAACAGATATTTTTCTTTAAAAAAAAATAAAAAATTCTACACCAAAAAACCTTACATATATACACACCACATCATAATTTAGACATTTCTAGCTCTACCCAACAGACTTAACATTGATTTCATAGACTACATGATGCCTATTTGAAGCTACTAATAGAAATTAATTTCAGGTGAACAATAAAAAAAAGGATAAGTGCAATAGCGTTGTGACCAAAATAGAGCAATACAAAAATAGCATATATAAACCCCTTACACCTATCATTGACCCTAAGAAATGATATTAACACCTCCATGTCCTAGTATTTATGAGCTGATGAGAGGAGAAGCTTTGTTTGGATTAAAGGCATTGACCTTGTCATGAAAGAGAAGATCTCTAAACCACACATTCTACTACCTATGTATAATGATTTTACAAATACCCCAAATGACTTAAACCCACACATGCCATGGAATAAGTGATTCCTCAACCATACAAATATAGATAGATGAACTGGACCTCAAAAGTGTATGACATATGATTAAACTGTAAATAGGGGCTAAGGGTAATTCAAATGTGTATAAGATTAAGCTACAAAATAGAAATAGTAAACACATATGAACTGAGAATGAATGAGTCTTATCCATGAATATTTTAAATGAGAATTTCTCAAGGGAGCAACATACAATGACAACAGCAACATGAGGAATTTGAGCTAAGAATTATGACTCTATACAATCCGATTAAAAATGAAATAAAAGCTGGCTATTATAATGGAAGATTTTTCATGTGACTGATGATGTAAAACATGAGGATTCCCTGTCCAAGACCCTTCCAACCAGGTTAGGATAGTTATCAACATCAGCCCTAGAAAAAATATCTTGGTTTAATTATGCAAGCTAAAATATCAAAATAATGACAAATACTTATGGCAGAAAATCATATGTAAGGCAGGGAATAGTCTAGTATGCCTCAACATACACCAAGTAGCAGAGATATTGACTAATTCAATTAACACTTTCAACAATGATTTTAAGAAAAACTTTCAGTTCACACGTGCATATACTCATTTCCCTAATCCAATAGCCAAATCTCATCAAAGAAAATCTCTGGTCATATGAAAATAACTAGCTTTTCCAACCTGTAAATTATAAAATTTGGCCCAATCTGTAATATTCAACTTATAATCACTGCCAAGTTGTCATATAGATCCTCAAAATAAATCAAAATAATCATATATATATATATATATATATATATATATATATATATATATATAGTTTGATTAACAAGCAATCCATTTATGAATTCTAATTCGCAATGCAATAATCATCTCCACAAAAGAATCAACCTCTAAAAATTAAATCAGCCTATTGAAAACTATCACTGAGTAAAAAAAAGTAGAGAAGAAAAGAAATACCTTCTCCGAATGAGATTATTGCTTTGGATTATCCCTTGCTTTTACCTTCCTTCAACAGATCTTGAATGCAAAATCACTGAGATCAGAATTAGTAGATCTGAGATCTCTCTTGCTTGGCAATAATAGACCGGAGATGTGGCCGGAGCTTTTGCCAAAAAATGGCCAGAGAAGAAATGATCGGAGAGCTAGGGTTTGAAAATTTTCAGATCTAGGGTTAGGGTTTCAGATCTAGAGGATTTGTGACTTAAAAATTGAATCTCATGATGAAACATAAATCAAAGCTCTAAGATTTTCAGGTTTTACGGATCGAATCAGAGGTTCATTGCTTAAATCAGAGTTTTAGTGAGGTCAAAGAGAGAATCTAGGGTTTTAGCAATGGATCTAAGTTTTTTTTTCTTAAGGAGAAACTAGGGTTTCTAGCCTAAAAGAAATGAGAAAAATAAACCTAATAGAACAACCATGTGACAAAAGGAGCTTGGATATTGCTAGCCAGTGGCGAAATGGCAGGAATTTGGCCGGAGAATTCACCTGAGAAGATGAAGTTTGGGGAAAATGCCGATCGCCTCTCTCTCTCTCTCTCTCTCTCTCTCTCTCTCTCTCTCTCTCTCTCTCTCTCTCTCTCTCTCTCTCTCTGTGTGTGTGTGTGTGGATCGAAAAAATGAGAACCCCCTTTAAACGAGCTCCCCTCTTTGTTATTTATAGGAAAAACCAGGTCGCTGATATCGGCACTACAAGTTTTGATGAGCTCGCGGTTTGCCCAAAAATTGATAAACGCACGACCGTATCGTGTCCTATACGGATCTGGGTCGACCCTCTCTAGGATAATTCAACCCCTTCTGCTTGCACGGCACTTCTTTCTTGCTTCGTCTTATTTGGTAATTTTGCTCGAATCGGGCTGAAATTTTGTAGGGACCTAGATGGGGCCTAAGCTGCCCCAAGGTGCAATTTGGATTTTTAAAACATTAATTTGATGGAGTTTTGCTCAAAATTGGATGGTTTAAGGCCTGGTCAAAATGGGGTGTCTACAGAGCACATCACAATGATTCATATAAACATGAATATATAACCATTTGGCTCTCTCCCTATGTATTTGTCATTGGCCCTTGGTGAAACCTATGTTAGGGCATGATACGGACACTTATGATGGAAAAGGTGAATGATTTGAATACTTGAGCTCCATTAGCAACTTTTGATCATGAAAGAGTCTACCTAAGCAAGGATATGCTCATATCTATGACGCAACCATTTAGGTTCACAAGTTGCTCCATGAGGGGTTCTCTGGACAGTAACAAGATAAGTCTCTTCCAGAGTAAGGATATGCTCTGAACTATGATATAACTTTTAGAGATCACTTGTTGCTTGCCCTTAGAGATTTACACATATGAAAAGTAAGCTCCCCCTGACTATGTGCATCCAAATATAAATTTAATAGTTTCAAGCACATAAGCCCTTGATTCGAATCACCTTAACCATTCATAATTTTTGCTCCATTCAAATGAGAATTACAATTTGAATAGGAATGGATGATTATTAGACTCAAGATATGACAATGAAGAGAACATAGTCTAATAAGCACATGGATAAGGGAATGAAACCAATGAGGTACATATCCATGGCAAATAATGAGACATGTATATATATGGATGAAACAAAGATAGAGCTCCATATACATGAATCAAAGATGAAAGATTGATACCACATTTCAATTAATATCTCTTGAAATAATAAAAGTGGTATTTGAGAATCTCTCGAAAGATCTATCCGAAAGTCTTCTATTGATGAATGTTTAGAAGAACTTAGATCAATGCTTGACCCTTTCTTCCACGTAAGGGTAGCATATTTACAAATCTTCCGGGATTGAGAGATTAGGTACTTGTTTTACATCTTCTCCTTCATCAAAAGATCATCCTTGGTAGGATTTAGGAAATGCACATGCCAGCTATGAATCTTCAATTTTCCTAGTCACAGAGGAAAATTGTGTACATCTATCATCTTATTACATCTGGCATGATAGAAGGAGACAAGTACTTTAAACAAGCTATGAAGGACTGATTATCTGAAATCAATCAACTTGAGTCCTTCAAAGCTAAAATCTTGGAAGAGATAATGGAACATGATAAGCTCAAAAATATTTTTAATACTTTATCAGCTCAAAGAATAGACTCTCTCCAAGAATTTATCATTGGCCTTTAATAGAACCTATAAGGTAAGGCATGACAATACACAATGGCTATAGATATGTCTATAAATGTTTAGCCATTTGATCTTATCAAGATGAAAGATGTTCTTCTTCAAAACTCATGATAAGAGACACACTTCATAGGCAATGAGATAAATAGCTCAAGCGCTATCCTATGAAGGAGAGTTCTAGAGATTTTTGAAACTCTAGAACAAGATACTTATCATTAGAAATGATGAAAACCATAAGAGTACATCCAAGATAAGTATAAAGCCAAAGAAGATATGACACTGAGGCACAAGCGAATGAATTTTGTTAAAATGAGAGATGATCTCAAAATGTAAGCATAAGACAAATCCCAACTACCACACATATGAAGCAATAAAGCTCCATATGAGTGAACTCATCACATGTAGTGTGAGACCCATATCAACCTACATATGACAAGATGGAAATGACATATATTTTCATATATTGCTCCCCCATTGTTAGAGATTCATACATGAAATGAATCCAAAGGGCTGTCCTAACACAAAAGCACCAAGGGATTTTGGGGTGAGGATTGACAAACAACCCTTGGGCTACTAATTCATGATTGCTATAGGTAGGCATATGATATTAAAAGGGATGATAGCCTAATAAGCCATACTCCCCCTAAATATATGCATATAATATATAAGTATAATATACAAGGCACATATGGCTTATCATGGTTAAGATGTTGGCTAAAAGCAAAAAAAAAATAGTGTTTTAATTAAAGGTGAGTGTACACTCTCCATCTTACTAGGTAAGAGGACTAAGAGTAGCAATTGAGTGATTTTTAAATTTAAGTTTACCATCTTTACCATGTAGCTAATACCACACGAGGGTAATTAACTATAGATTATATACATATGTCTATTTAGCACAAATCTATAGGACTCAGACAAATGACAAGTAGACTATAAAGGATTATACCTGAGAGAGACATCCATGCTCATGCAAGTGATAATATATCACTTATGGGTAAACATGAGCATGATATGATATTTTAAGCCTCCATGGATTGTCTACCATGTTTGGACACAATGATCATGACACAAAATTGTTCATGGTCCAAACATCTATGCCTACATCCACAAACCACAATACAAAGGTAGGTTATTAAGCACCAAGTGCATAATCCCATGGAAAATCAAACTGTATGGGAGACAAGTGTTCTTATCACAATGCATTGTATACCTACCACCAACATGGGTAAATGCCCAACAATGGTACTAGATTCTTAAAACATTTTCAACTTTACTCAAATGAGTTTCATATATTGAATCTATACTTATTTCCAACTTTCCTATATAATATAATCTTATATGAACTTAGAAAAAGATCCAAGGACTTTTTAGAGTATATCAAATGATAAACACCTTGGATATATGTATTCCAAAATGAACTACGATGACTAGATAGTTTCATGTTAGTTATGAGAGGATATTCATTTAAACTCTTTTTGGAACACATCTACTTTAACCCATCAAGATTTCTTATACATTTAATGATAATTATTAAGCACACAAGAATGGGTTAAAATGACAACTAGGTGCAAGGTAATAGACATGACTACTCACCTAGGGCACAAGAGATGTCTAGGAAAGGATTTGAGTGGATTTCCTTAGACATGGCTTTAAACTTCTTAATCTAACTAGAAATGATATTCAAACCAAGTTGAATATTGTAAGATCTAGCAAATGCCAAAATTATCCTAAATAGAGTTCAAGTATGAAGAAAATGGACTTGATAGATCAAATTGAACTCAAAGGCAATGGAGTGGTTGATTTTTATAGAAGCACATACATGGTTTTCACATTGAATTTTTGTTTGTGGATTTTCTTGTGGATAAATACTAAGTGCAAGAAGATTTATTATGTGATATAAGCACTTAGACTAAACATATAAGAATAATATTCAATTAAAGCACAAAAATATAGTCTATAGAGATGTATTCTAGTTTTCTACATAGCCTAAGAATGAGAATGGTGTGATCATGAAAGCACAATAAGCAAAGATACATTCTATTAAAACCTGAATAATGGTATGTATCTAAGCTCAAAAATGAAATCATATATCGTTTAATCACATGTGATCTAGATACAATAAATGCAATATTGAAATTGTATCTAGAGAGAATTCAAATGATATAGCAATTAAAGACAACCCCATAAATCAATATGTTCAATAAATGGTTTGAGTGGGGGATTTTGGAACCCAAAATACTTTGGTTCTGACCAAGTTTGTTTGCAGAAGTGTATCTTTTCTTACCCAAACAAACTTGTTTGACTTCACAAATCTAAGCATACACCTAGATTTGTGATGTCCTAATCTACCACAATAAGTACATGAGTAATGATTGGTCGATGAGGAACATGAAGAACCACAACAATGCACATGATGACAAATGTGTTTGTCTTTCTCTTCTTGTAATCTTTGGTTCTTTATGGAGAGTTCTTCATTAACTAATTTTATCTAATTTACTTGATTTTCAAGGCAATTTATTTGTTGAGATAAATTAGCATTTAGGTTTTCTTTATTTTCACAAACAAGTATATATTTTTCATTTAAATCCTTGTTTGTGTTTTCAAGGCTTTCATTTTCTTTTCCAAGGATATTGCATTGTTTAATTAAGTCATCATTTTTATATATCAAAATTTTGCTCAAATGACTTAATTTGTCACTTCTTCTCAAACTTTCAATAACTTCCGATTTCGAATTTTCAATTTGCTTTTCTAAATCGGAAATTGAATGTTTGAAAGAATTTTTCTTTGCAAAAGATTTTTGTAAATTCTCTTTTAGTTCAAAAATAACATTTTTATCATTTGAAGAGAGACTATCATTTGTCTTATAAAAATTTTCAAGATTGATCCAAATATCTTTTGCATTTGTACATGATAAAATTTTATCAAAAGCATTGGGACATAGTCCACAACATATTATAATAATAGCTTTTGAATTTAACAAAAATAATGTTGCATCAATTTTAGTGCATTTTCTTGGAATAGAAAGTTCCCTTTCAAGGACATCTAAGATGTCATAATCTATGGATTTAAGATAGGCTAGCATTTTAATTTTTCAAGCTCCCAAAATTCTTTCCATCAAAGAATGGAGGAATTTGAGCAGATTGGTCTAACTCAAAATCTATTTGGATTGTCACGGATCTTTCTCTTGTAGATTTTAAATTTAAAAATCTCTTTAAGAGCCTTAGCTTTGATACCAAATGAAATACAGGTGTGACAACTCAAGATGGGGGGTGAATTGGTCAATTAAAAACTTTAGGCTTAATTAAACGGCTTATTAAAATTAATTTACTAATTAAGCACTTATTAATCTAACCCTTGTTCAAATATTCAAGATAATGAAATTTAGGATTTATATATTACTTTAAGCCTATTTGCCCTAACCCTTGTTTTAATAAAACATAAATATAAGAAAGGGTAGAGTTTACTAATCACCACAAAGTGCAAAGAGAGAGAGGAGAGAAAGCATCCACAAGGCACAAGACTTAAAGTGGTTCGGTCTATGACAAGACCTACTCCACTCTTCCAAGTTTTCCTCCGTAGGGCACTCCACTAAAACAATGAGATTCTTCAAAGGGCGAATCTCGAAGCCGTACACCCGACTCCTCCAACTCCAAAAGGAACAAACCCTTTTTCGCATGAAGCCTTGATGAGGGATCACACCCTCATAATGTATTCTCCTTTCTTAACAGGCCGAATAGTAGACCCTCACAATGTCTTCACCTTTGTTACCGGGCCGAAGAGAAGACCCTCACAATGTCTTCACCTTTGTTACCTCACAATGTCTTCACCTTTGTTACCGGGCCGAAGAGAAGACCCTCACAATGTCTTCACCTTTGTTACCGGGCCGAAGAGGAGACCTCAAATACAATGAAGAAAATAAATAAAAAACTCCCAATGCCTCTTAGATAAAATGTAAAGCCTATGGAGTTCCTCTTGATAGAATGTAAAATTCAAGTTCAAAGAGGTTTAGCTTTTGATAAGAAAGTTTTTGCTCAAGAAAAATGGGATTTGATCTTTGTAAAATGTTCAAATGCTTATAGAGATAGGTTTTAATCATGTACATATAGTGTATTTGAAAATATGACCGTTTGGGGTAAAACTGTAAATAACTGGCTTCAAAAAGTCAAGCAGAAAATGCCCCAATGGCTAGTTTGCTCGACCGCGGCGGTCGACCGAGACATCGTGGTCGCCCGCCTCTATCGGGCGCTCTTTTATATTTTCAAATTTCTTACCGTCGCGGTCGACTGGCCCCATGGCAATCGCCCGGCAAGGGCTACCTGTTTGCTCAAATTTTAAGCTAAAATCCTATCCACGGTCGACCGACCCATTGCTGTCGTCCGCCAAGCCCAACCTGGATGTTTTTTGGATTTCCAGAAAATCAATCCGAGGTCGACCGGATTGGTCCGGTCGACCGGCCCGATAAATTCCGAGATGTCCTGGATTTTCAGGTTTCATCCCGGGGTCGCCCGGAATAGGCCGGTCGACCGGCCCTGAGTAAAATTCTAATTTTAACTTTAAAATCTAGGGGCTTTTGGGCCATGGTCTTGGGCTTAAGTCCTAGGTTTTCAAAACACATTTTAGGGTGTGTGTATGATTTTCAAAGATGTAAAAAGTTAAGTATGAAAACCACTTGAAAACCTTTTGAAAGTGCATTTAAACATAAAATCAAGAGGACTCTAAATACAATCTAAAAGATGTAAACCTTGAGTCTTCTTAGAATGTATGGGCTCCTTTGCACTTCCTTGGACTTCTTCGGCTTGGGTGAACATCTTAACCTTATCTTGGCTCTTGTGACTTGTCCTCCAATCTTCAATGCGTGTTGAGGTACATGAGGTGTCACCATGGCATGTTCAACTCCAAGCTCCTTCTTGATACTTGCTTAGGGAACTTGTGGGATCTTCATATTGAGCTTCTTGACTTGAAGCTCTTCAAATGAGGATTTCTCCAATGTAGGTGCAAGCTCTTGGTTCCTTTGCTCTTTGATCCACAAGCCATGTGTTGAGAAGAGTTGTGTAATAGTGATTATGACATGAAAATCCTGTATACAACACAACACCTCAAAGCAACACATCAATCCATAAATGTTAATCAATTTAGTTTGCTAGCATCAAAACAAAAAGGTAAGGTGAATGATTAACCCATGGGAGCCCTTGGACTTACAGTGGGTCTTCAGATCTTCTTGTTCTAAATATCGGAAAGACTTGCTTGTGAAGTCTCGAAGACTTTGGGCTGTTTTGCAGAACGTGACCAAACCTGAACTAACCAGGCTGCCTACGTACCCCCAAGGAAGGTTGGGATCAAGCCCGCGTAGTTCGAGGCTTTTCAGCGGGGAAAAATCATCGAGGGGGTAATACGAAGGGATTTTGTTGGCTTCGCCAAAGGGTGACCGAACATGAGTTTGTCAAGCTGCGTACGTACCCCTAAAGAGGTTGGGATCAGGTCCGCTAATTCAAGGATTTGAAGGCATCTTCAAAGGGGTTTTGAATTTATAGGCGAGTCATTTTGGGCTCTGATCGGCACATGGAGGCCTTCGATATTTGATCGAGGTTGGTAAGTTCTGACATTTTGAATTCCTATTTGGGCAAGCAAGAGGCGGGGTGAATTGGTTGGCTATTAAAAAAATTTCCGCTTAAGAACTTTCATGAGATTGGTTTTTCAAGGACTTAGGTTATAGATTTCACTTAGGACTTTTGACAAATACTCGGTGGGTTGGTTTGGAAAGACCTTTGTTGATTCTTTCTTTTAGAATTTTATCAAACACTTGGTGTGTTGAAATCCTTTGTTGATTCCCTCTTTTAGACTTTTTATCAAACACTTAGTGGGTTACTTTGAAATCCCTTGCTGATTCTCTCTTTTAGACTTTTTATCAAACATTTAGTGGGTTACTTTGAAATACTTTGTTGATTCTTTCTTTTAGACTTTTTGTCAAACACTTGGTCGGTTAAAGAAGGTTAGTTGAAGGGAAAGAACAAATACCAGAATAACAACAACCAAATGAAAGAAAGAGATAGAGAGATACATACAAGGGTTTATAGTGGTTCAGTCTAAACAAGACCTACTCCACTCTTCTCAAGTTTTGTCTCTTTGAGGTAATCCACTAGTGGGAGCTAGTTTTTTCTTGTGTTTGCGCAGGACGACAGGGGATCACCACAATCGGGTTTTACGTATGCAGTGTTATTTGATCTGCGCTACTTGCGGATTCGGGACCGCAGTCCCAATTTCGCAAGTTAGAAAAACTTAGAGTCGCCACCTAGGTTAGGGCCTAGGACCCGTGTCTGTTCTTCCAAGAAAATAAGTAACGACTTGAATTTCGTTGGAAGAATAGTAATCAAGGGTTCCTTTGCTCTGGGCCTAGAACCTTATATTTTACTCTGTTTGCTTAAGCCAAGGTCTTTACAGATATCCAGGTAAGGGTTGTGGTTACAATTGAGGAAGGTATTAAGCACCCCTCTTGCCCAGCTTAATCCCGTTTCTTAACTTAAATTGGCATTTTTGGAAGGATTTAAATAAAAGGATTTGATCTTATTTCCCTTGTTAGATTATGCTTAATTCTGAATGTAAATGGAATGAATTTACAAAAGAAAACAAAAATAAGTGATAATTAACCTGATCGGTGTTGTAAGTTGTTTACGACTTGAATGGAACTTGGAACTACTCACGATCAGGTTAACTTAAATTAAACGGAAAATGACTGTACAGAAAGTAAAAGTAAGGCAGAGGAATTTATTTCATAAGTTCAGGGGGCAATTTGTGCGCCCGAGATCCTATGATATCACCACCTCGTACTTTACTGTTCAGAAAGCTGTAAATTGCATAAAGTAAAGAGCAAGTCAGAGGGAATAATGTCTCAAGCGCTCGGCCGTAGCGGAACAAGTCTCTTTGACACCTCAACCTCGTATCTTACTGTGCAAATGTAAAAGTACATAAAGCAGTAAAGTGCTGAAATTAGTGAAAGGTACGTAGAGGGGCTTGACATCAAGGCGATGAAACCCACACTACCCGTTCTGTAAATACCCAACAGAAAAGTAAATGGATTACTATTTTTAGGTTTGTATCGTAAGTTGCTTTTGGCAGAGCCTGATTTTGCAACTTACTTTACGATAGAAAAGTAAATGGATTACATTTTTTAGGTTTGTATCGTTAGTTGCTTTCGGCAGAGGCTGATTTCGCAACTTACTTTACGACAAAAAAGTAAATGGATTACATTTTTTTAGGTTTTCTGATCTTACCACTGGAGAGTTGGGCAGCGTAACCGTGCTTGTTGGAAGAAGGAGACTTCAAAGATTTCCGAAATTTTGATAGAACCACGGCGCTATATTGAGAATAGGGCATTGGGTTCTCTAAAATTTGGAAGCGCTACAGCGCTTGTATTGAAAAGGGGGACTTCGAGGCTGCGGAGAAATCGGTGGCGCAACGGCGCTGTATAACCGAAAATGCGTCCGAGTTTACCTAGATTTCAGTAGAACAGCGATGCTACTATGGAAAAGTAGCTCGTAGTTCTGCAAAATTCGACAGAACAACGGTATAAACAAAAAAAGAAGCTCTGAACTTTCAGAAATTCGGCGAAGTGCCGACGTTCGAAAGGAGCTACCTAGTGTTTCTCTACTTTCTCTCTTTTAAATCAAGCTAACTAGGGTTTCTGTCTGATTTTCTGCAGGGGTTTGGGGTATGGAAAAAGGGAGAAATACACGAAAGAAGGTGTATACACCTGAGGGGAGAGAGAGAGAGAGAGGAGAGATAAGTGTTAAAAAACCTTACCCCCTCTCCTTGGGTAAAAAATATCTGGGCTCGACCCAAATTCATCTCAGATGAATTGCAATTCGTCTGGGACATATTGTAATTCATCTAGGACGAATTTGGTGATGAAATCACCCATAAATATCTGGGTGATGTCATCCCCGGTTGTCGCGATAGTTCATCTCTTCTCCATTTTGTTTTGTAGTATTTTCATCTTTTATCGGTACTTTCGGTCGTCCATATCTCTTTCGATTGGACTCCGATTAGCACGCGGTCAAGTCCATTGGATTCCTTGTGTTCAGGGCTTTCCAATGGACCAGAAATCGAGTGCTTTTGAAAAACTGGGTGCCCTTTGGATTCCACAAGAGAGTTTCAAACCCAAAGTTAACCTACGGATTGGGAATGCCATGTGTAGACGGGCTCACCGACGAATGCCGTAAATGGCGGTTGCTAAGTGGACAGGCTTCTGGTTTGCCGACAAAAGCATTTGCTGTGTTTAAACAGGCTTCTGGGTGGTGGTGGTTTTGTCTTTGCTAATGCATTTGGTTGTCCATATCTCTTCTGATTGGACTCCGATTCGCACGGAGTCAAGTCCGTTGGATTCCTTGTGTTCAATGCTTTCCAATGTATCCGACATCGGGCGTTTTAGAGAGAGAGGGTGTCCTTTGGGTGCTAAAAAGAGGGTTTCGGACCCTAGGTTAGCCTACCGATTGGGAATGCCGTGTGCAGACAGACTTACTGGTTTATGCCGTAAAACACTGGTGCTGTGTAGACAGGGTTTTAGTTTTCCGAAAAGGATGGGTGCTATGTTAAAACAGGCTTTCGGTGGTTGAAAATATCGTTACGTACCCTAAAGAGAGATTGAGAGAAACACGACTGGTGCTCTGGAAATTGGTTCTTCCTCGCATCACCTATCACTAATACATTCTTGACAAAATTAGGTGTCTACAGATGCCCCTCTTTGGTAGAGGGTGCAAGGCACCTGAATGCCAAAGTAAGGAGACAACAAAATTTTGCCAACGGAGACTAATGATAAGCTTGCAAGATTCACATTGGATCCTTAGGTGTAAAACCTTCACCGAGGAGTCTTACTGTCAGGTCATTGAGTGGAAACCTCTCGCTGATGGTTTTTTTTAAATACGACCGTTTAGAACGAGCCCTAGGATGGACGTCATTACTAACAGCCGGGAGGAACATCGGGAATCAGGTGAAGGATACCTAATTTAGGGAGGGACCTTCGAGGCAGGTTAAGGACACCTGACTTGGGGAGGGACCTCAGGGGATGTCATTTTGACATCAAGTGCGGGCACTGATAAAAAATGCCAAAGCGACATCTGTTGATTGATACGACGGATCGTACGCAAGATTTCGATATGACACTGTGTTTAAACAGTGTTTGATTTCGACAAGTTACCGTGTATAAACGGACTTTACTCGGGCTTTGATTTGATTTGCAGGAGCGAAACACTTTTGGTTTGGAAACTTATTGTGGAAAAACAAAAAATGTTTCCTAGAGAGCTACCATGTTATTACAGGTTGGCTCAGTTTGGATACCTTGTGATAACGGGTTTATATTGGTTTGGAGGGTTAATATGTGATAACGGGTTGACCCGGGAGAGCTAGTGCATCAGAATGGGCATGCTCAGATTAGATACAGCGTGGAAACGGATTTACACTAGCTTGAAAGAGTTACCGTGTTCAGATGGTCTTACCCTGGAGAGCTAACGCGTCGTAACGGGTTAACTCGGATTAGATACCACGTGAAAATGGATTTACACTGGCTTGAAAGGGCTACCGTGTTTGGACGGACTTACCCTGGAGAGTTAACGCGTCGTAACGGGTTAGCTCGGATTAGATACCATGAGGAAACATATTTACACTGCCTTGAAAGGGCTGCTGTGTTTCGATGGACTTACCCTGGAGAGCTAACGCGTCGTAATAAGTTAACTCAGATTAGATACAGCGTGAAAACAGGTTTACACTGGCTTGAAAGGGATACCGTGTTCAGACGGACTACCCTGGAAAGCTAAAGCATCGTAACGGGCTCGCTCAGATTAGATTCTGATTGGAAACAGGTTTACACTGGCTTGAAAAGGGTTGCCGTGTTTGGACGGACTTACCCTAGAGAGCTAATGCGTCGTAACGGGTTAACTCTGATTAGATACCGCATAGAAACAGATTTACACTGGCTTGAAAGGGTTACCGTGTTTAGACGGACATACCCTGGAGAACTAACGCGTCGTAACGGGTTAACTCACATTAGATACCGCCTGAAAATGGGTTTACGATGGCTTGAAAGGGTAACCGTGTTTGGACGGACTTACCCTGAAGAGCTAACGCTTCTTAAAGGGTTAACTCGGATTACGTACCGCATGGAAACGGGTTTACACTGGCCTGAAAGGGTTACCATGTTTGGACGACCTTACCTTGAGGAGGTAACGCATCGTAATGGGTTAACTCGGATTAGATACCACATGGATATGGGTTTACACTGGCTTGAAAGGGTCCCATGTTTGGACGGACTGCCCTGGAGAGCTAATTCGTCATAACGGGTTAACTTAGATTAGATACCGCGTGGAAACGAGTTTACACTGGCTTGAAAAGTTTACCGTGTTTGGATGGACTTACACTGGAGAGCCAACGCATCGTAACGGGTTAACTCGGATTAGATACCACGTGAAAACAGGTTTACACTGGCTTGAGAGAGTTACTGTGTTTGGACGGACTGCCCTGGAGAGCTAACGCGTCCAACGGGTTAACTCACATTAGATACCGCGTGGAAACGGGTTTACACTGGCTTGAAAGGGTTACCATGTTTGGATGGACTTACCCTGGCGAGCTAACGCGTCATAATGGGTTAACTCAGATTAGATACCGCATACAAATGGATTTACACTGGCTTAAAAGGGTTACCGTGTTTGGACGGACTTACCCTGGAGAGTTAACGCGTCGTAACGGGTTAACTCGGATTAAATACCGTGTGGAAACGTGTTTACACTGGCTTGAAAGGATTACCGTGTTTGGACAGACTTACCCTGGAGAGCTAAAGGGTTAACTCGGATTAGATACCGCGTGGAAATGAGTTTACACTAGCTTGAAAGGGTTACCATGTTTGGACAGACTTCCGCTTGAGAGCTAATGCGTCGTAACGGGTTAACTCGGATTAGATACCGCGTAGAAATGGATTTACTCTGGCTTGAAAGGGTTACCGTGTTTGGACGGACTTATCCTGGAGAACTAACGTGTCATAACGAGTTACTTCGGATTAGATACCACTTGGAAACCGGTTTATACTGGCTTGAAAGGGTTACCATGTTTGGACGGAATACCCTGGAAATCTAACGCTTCGTAACCGGTTAACTCAGATTAGTTACTACGTGGAAACGGGTTTACACTGGCTTGAAAGGGTTACCGTGTTTGGACGGACTTACCCTGGAGAGCTAACGCGTCGTAACGGGTTAACTCGGATTAGATACCGCGTAGAAACGGATTTACACTGGCTTGAAATGGGCTACCGTGTTTGGACGGACTTACCCTGGAGAACTAACTAGTCGTAATGGGTTAACTCAGATTAGGTACCAGGTGGAAATGTGTTTACACTGGCTTGAAAGGGTTACCGTGTTCAGACGGACTTACCCTGGAGAGCTAACACGTCATAACGGGTTAGCTGATTAGATACCGTGTGGAAACAGGTTTATTCTGGTTTGAAACGGCTACCATGTTTAGATGGATTTCATCGACCTTGCTGGGAAATTGAGTCATGAGTTTATTCTGGGTTAAAAGGGTCACCGTGTTCAGAAGGACTTACCCTGAGGAGCTAACGCGTCATAACGGTTTAACTCAGATTAGATACCGTGTGGAAATGGATTTGCACTGGCTTGCTAGGGCTAACGTGTTTAGACAGACTTCCCCTGGAGAGTTAACGCGCCATAACGGGTTAACTAAGATTAGATACCGCGTGAAAATGGATTTACTCTGGCTTGAAAGTATTTAGAAAGACTCTTGTTGGGGATGATGCCTCTTGGAGCTTTTACTGGTGTTTGAATGTCTGGTTTGGTCACAGACTCAATTGTAGATGCAGGTACAAACTTTGTTGGGGACTTGATTGCAAATTCCAATGGGGATTTGGTTGCCAAGTCCGCAGGGGATCTGAATAATTCAGGAGGGAAAGGTCGACATCTTGTTGATGGATTGAAGTATTGATTCTAAAGGGGATATAAACATCTGCTGAGAGATCGAGATTGATCTTGATTGACCCATGTTTACTTTGCAAACTCTGCAGGGGATCCGAATAATTTGGGAGGTAAAGATCGACATCTTGTCGATGAATTGAAGAATCGATTCTGAAGGGGATGTAAACATCTGCCGAAAGATCGAGATTGATCTTGATTGACCCATGTTTGGATAAATCCACTATCAGGCAAATCATTATGGAAATGATTTTGGCATCCCCTGGCCTCGTAGGGCGATTGATTGGTCCGCCGGGTGAGAGACGTCCTGACGTAGAATTTTGACTCTACTGGTGAGGAGGATTGCTCTGTTAAGGGAGGCTTTGAGTGGCATAAGATTGCCTTTAGAAAGTTTCTAATAACGGGTAGACATTGGCATACTCAGCTGGGGAGAAACTGGGATGTTCATGCATCTCAGATTGAATTTGGCGCGGCACGAGACTTGTTTTAAAAGATGCTTAGGTTTCCGCTGGGGATGATTTAGGATGCTCTGGCTTCTCTCCAAGGATTCCAGAATCCCAAAGCAAAGGCCTGAGAGGTGGTTGATGCTTAAAGGAAACCCTAAGCGGACTTTGGAAAGAAAGATGAGTGAATCCTCGATTTATTCGAGAGTACGGGAGACTTGATTCTGCAGAGAACACTCCGAATAAACACATTTGAAAGGTCTGGGGATTGCTCAGTGAGCAGGTTTAATCCAAAGCTGAAAGATTGGCGGAATTCACGGACGAATTGCGAGTAAAACGGGCGAAAAGCGGTAAAAACGACCAAATTGGGGGAAATATTTAATATTCCCGAAATTGGGGGAATATTCCCCCAAATTCGCCTCAAACGAATTGGTAATTATATAGTGAGGACGGGTTTAGACAGATTAGTCTATATCGATTCTGAGGGGGTGGGTACAAGCTTTGTGTTTGCCCTTGCTGAGAGATGGTGGGAGACGACCAACACTTTTCACTTCCTGATTGGGGAAGTCATGATGACTCCTGCAGCCTTTTTGAAGTACTGGTTGACAACCCAAGGGGGGGGTGAATTGGTCAATTAGAAATATTATGCTTAATTAAGGGAAATTAAAAATTAATCCATTTAATTAAGCACTAATTAGTCTAACCCTTATGCAAATAGGCATGTTAATAAACGCTAGGGTTTAGACTTTCTAATCATGCACATTTAACTAACCCTTGTTCGAATAGATATTATAATGCCTAGGGATTAAACATTTCAATCAAGTGCATTTACTAACCCTTGTTCAATCAAAATCACACAGACAAGTTAGGTTAGAGATATTCACCACACGTGCAAGAGAAGGAAAGGAAGAGAAAGAGAGACAATGAACATAGGATTTATAGTGGTTCGGTCTATCACAAGGCCTACTCCACTCTTCACGTCCAAACACGAGTTCCACTATCTCGATCCTCCCTCAAGGCCAGATCAATAAGCCATTACATGACCAAGCTTTTTCATTCTCAAGGGCCAAAGCGAAGCCCAACTGCACGAAACCTTCGGCGAGAGGACAACCCTCATATCCCGTCTTCACCTTTCTTAACGGGCCGAAGAGGAAACCCTCATCTTCACGATTCTTAACGGGCCAAAGAGGAGACCATCAATGAAGAACAAAGAAAAAATTGAAAAACACTCAATGCCTCTTAATAGGTGGATTACAACTTTGTAAGCTCACAATCACTCCAAGAAAATACAAATGCCAAGCTCTATAGAGTTCCTCTTGATAAGATGTAGAAATGAAAGATCAAAGTGGTTTTTGCTTTTGAAATAAAATGTTGAAGCTCAGAGAGAAATGGGATTTGATCTTTCTCAAAATGTTCAAAAGCTTGTAGAGATAGGTTTTAATCAAGTATATATAGTGTTTTTGGAAACATGACCGTTTAGAGGTAAAACTGTAAAAAACTGGGTTGAAAAAGTCAACCTGCGAAAGCCCCAATGGCTAGTTTGCTCCACTGCGGCAGTCGACCGAGCCATCGCGGTCGTCCGCCCCTATCGGGCGCCCTTTTTATATTTTCAAATTTCTTACCGTCGCGGTCGACCAGCCCCATGGCGGTCGTCCGGCGAGGTCAACCTGTCCGCTCAAACAATTTGTCTCAAAAACCTATTTACGGTCGACTGACCCACGACGGTCGCCCGCTCAAACTCATGATGGATTGTTCTGTTTGAAACAGACACATATCTACGGTCGCCCGGTTTGACCCGGTCTACCGGCCCGATAAATTTCGGGATGTCCTGGAATTCCAGGTACCATCCCGCGGTCGCTCGGTATAGCCCGGTCGACTGGCCCTGTATAAAATCTCATTTTTACTATAAAAGTTCAGGGGCTTTTGGGCCATGGTCTTTGGGCTTAAGTCCTAAGTTTTCAAACACATTTTTGGGTGTGTGTATGGTTTTCAAAGATGTGAAAAGTTAAGTATGAAAATCATTTGAAAACCTTTCAAAAGTGCATTTAAACATAAAATCAAGAAGACTCTAAATACATTCTAAAAATGATACCATTGAATCTTCTTGGAATGTATTCTCTCCTGTGCACTTTCTTGGACTTCTTCTGCTTGGGTGAACATCTTGACCTTGTCTTGGCTCTTGTGAATTGTCCTCTAATCTTCAATGTATGTTGAGGTACATGAGGAGTCACCATGTCATGTTCAACTCCAAGCTCCTTCTTGACACTTGCTTAGGGAACTTGTGGGATCTTCATGTTGAGCTTCTTGACTTGATCATCTCCAAATGAGGATGACTCCAATGTAGGTACAAGCTCTTGGTTCCTTTGCTCCTTGATCCACAAGCCATGTGTTGAGAAGAGTTGTGTAATGGCGATTATGACATGAAAATCATGTATACAACACAACACCTCAAAGCAACACATCAGGCCATAAATGCTAATCAATTTAGTTTGCTAGCATCAAAACAAAAAGGTAAGGTGAATGATTAACCTATGGGAACCCTTGGACTTACGTTCTCCTCCTTTTTGATGATGGCAAACAAATCGATTAGGGAGGCAGGAGATATTAAACATTTAGATGAATAAGCATTAAACGCTATAATGGAAAATGTATATATGTGAATAGGATAAAAATAAAGTTTTATATACATGAACTAAAAATGGAAGAGATTTAACCATTAAAGCTCGAGTTATAATATCATGATTTCTCTCCCAAAGAACTTATCATGTATATGAGATGTCTAACTTAAACCATACATGATAAGAACAATCAAACATAGACATGTGGTATGCCAGTGTAAGGCACATCTGTGTTTGAAAATGGGCATAGATGAAGAGAATTACTCTAATGCACTTCTATGACCCATGAAGCAGCAAAGGATATGCTTATAAAGGTTAGGCATAATAAATGATAAGCATATACCTTGCTCGGAAGGTTGTTAAGGAAGCCTTGGACATGATTAACGATCCTCTTGGAATTGGCAGATATGTTACTTCTCGAAATGATTTGGAAATCTCTCGAAAGAAGTAAAACTGAACTGCACATCATACTTTCCGGAACTCTTTTTCAAAATAATTTAGATGAGCTCTACAATACTCTACATATAGTCAGAGCTCTCATGCAAAGCCTTTCGACTCTGTCAAATGAGTTACAAAATGACTCTCCAAGAGAGAAACAATTGAGATATAAGATTACTGATGAAAGTTTAGAAGAACCTCAATCAGAGCTTAATCCTTTCATCCATGTCCTTAATGTTGGCAACTTTAACACACTTCCAGGTTTGAGGGACTGTGTACTTGTCTTTAATCTTTCTCTCTCAACAAAAGATCATCCTTGAAGAGATTCATGAAATGCACATGCCAGCCTTTAGAGATGAATCAACAATTTCCTTAGTCTCTGCTCATCCTTCACTGTGGAAAGAGATGGGATTGGACAGAGAAAAATTGTGTACATCTACCATCTTATTACATCTGGCACGATGGAGAGAGACAAGTACCTTAGACAGCTGTGAAGAGCCAATTATCTGAATTGGTCTTTTCTGTCGCAGACAAGTGAGCTGATTAGCAATGGGAAATGACAAACTCAAAGATATTAGGGAAGATACTTTGCCAGCCCAAAGAATTAGCTCTCCCTCAAACAATTGTCATTGGCCTTAGATAAAAACTATAGGATAAGGCATGACAATACACAATGGCTATAGACATGTCTCTAAATGTATAGCCATTGGATCTTATCATGATAAAACATGTTCTTCTTCAAAACACATGATAAGAGATAACTCATAGGAAACCAGATGATCAACTAAAGTATGATCTTATGAGGAAGAGTTCTAGAGATTTTTCAAACTCAAGAACAAGATACTTATCATTGGAGATGATGATATCATATGAGTTCATCCATGATAAAGATGAAGACTAAAAGAATATATCAATAAGACACAGGCTAAAAATACTTGCCAACAAAGAGACATAGTTTCATAATTAAAGAACAGGGCAAGACCCAATTATCACACATATGAAGCAATAAGGCTCCATATGAGTGTGCTTATCATATGTGATGCACATCAAACATCATATGATAAGATGGAAGGACAGACATTGAGCATGTATAGCTCTCCCTTTGAAAGTGACTCATACAGTGTATGAATCCAAAGGGCTGTCCAACCAAAGGGACACCAAGGGATTTAAAGGTGAATAATTTTCAAACCACCCTTGGGCCATTAATGCATGATTTGCTATAGGTAGTCATATGATACTAAAAGAGATGACAACAACCTAACAAACCATGCCCTCCTAAATATGTGCAAATAATATATATAAGTATAATATACAAAGCACATATGGCTTATCATGGTTAAGATGTTGGCTAGAAGCCAAAGTAATTAGTTATTTTAATTAAAGATGAGTTTACCCTCTCCAACTTACTAGGTAAGATGACTAAGAATATCAATTGAGTAGTTTTTAAAATTAAGTTTACCATCTTTACCATGTACCTAATATCATAAGGATATAGCTATAGAACATATATATATATATATATATTATCAATAAAGCACTATTCTATAGAATCTTAGACATTAAAAGAGGGATCAATAGAATCCCATGTCTAAGAGAGACATCAATGGCTCATACAAGTGAGAGCATTCATGGATAGTCTGCCATGTTTGGACACAAGAATCATGGTCCAAACATTTATGCCTACATCCACAAACCACCATATAAAGATAGGGCATACAAGCACAAAGTGCACAAGCCCGTGGAAAACCAAAATGTGTGGGATACAAGTGTTCCCATCACCATGTGTTACATGATAACCACTACAATGAGAAACTGCCCAACAATGGTACTAGATTCCTATGACATTTTCAATTTTACTCGATTCAGTTTCATTCATTGAATCTAGACTCATTTTCAATTCTCTACACAAAAAAATATTCATGCAGGACTGTAGAGAATAATCCAAGGACTTCTAGATAATGTCAAGTGATGAACACCTTGGAGACATGCATTCCAAAATGAACTACTATGACTAGATAGTTTTATCTTAGTCGTGTGAGGATATTCATTTTAAACATTTTTGGAATACATCAATTTAACCCATCAAGATTTCTTATGTATTTAATGATAATCATTAAGCACATAAGAATGGGTTAGAAGGACAACTAGGTGCATAGTAATAAACATACTTACTCACCTATGGCAAAAGAGATGTCTAAGAAAGGATTTGAGTAGATTTCCTTAGACATGGCTGTTAACACTCAATTTTACTAGAAATGATATTCTACCTAAGTTGAATATACAGAGATCTAGCAAATGCGAAAATTGTCCTAAATAGTGTTCAAGAATGAAGGGAATGAACTTGAAAGATCAATTTGAACTCAAGGGCAAAAAGAATGTTCAATTTTCATAAAAGCACTTATATGGTTTTCACAGTAAATTTTCTATTATAGATTTACTTTGTGGATGCTAAGTGCGCAAGTGATGTGATTTGCACTTAGATAGGCTTTTAAAAAAAATATTCAATAATGCGCACACACAAAAAAATGTGATTATTTAAGCATAAAGAGCAAAGATACAAACTATTAAGAACATGAATAATGATAAGTATCTAAGCTCAAAATTAAAAGATATATCGTTAAGCTCATGAAAACTAGATACAAAGAGTATTCGGTGAATTAAAGTATCTAGCAGGAATGTAAATGATAAAATAATTTAGTATAACCCCTAAACTAACTCATTCACTAATTAGTTTTAGAGGGATTCTTTTGGAACCCAAATCCCTTTGGTTGCATCTAAGTTTGTTTGTATGAGTGTACCTTTTCTTATCCAAATAAACTTGTTAGATTTCATAATTCTAAGCCTACACTCAGAATTGTGATGTCCAGATCTACCACAATGAGTACAACAGTAATGATTGGTAGATAAGGAACAAATGTAATAACAAGACTTAGAAGTATGTTTATCTTTTTCTTCTTGAAGTCTTTGATTCTTATTAGAGAGTTTTTTATTTATTTGTTCTTCATTTTCACAAACTGTGGACCCCGATCCAAGGAACGGTGAGGGAACGAGTCCCTACATCCTCTGGATCTCCACAACGTGAAGGAGAGCTCTACCAAGGAACTCTCGAAACTGTTGCCACCCTCACAGCATAGCATGAGTGGCGATATAAAAAGAAAGAGATACATCCTGATCATGAGCCAGGGCTCGAAACCAAGATATATCTAAAAATAACTCAGAGTCGTCATCCATGGATGCGCCATGGAACCTAAACAAATGCTCTGTTTGCAATGGATAACCAGAGATACAAAAGGTCCGTGCCTGATGACGAATGGAGAAGGTCTGAAGAGCACCCCCAATTCGCCCGAGTGCGAACACTTGGTCTCTTATGCCATTTATTATTAACCTCGAAGAGTTTTGGACAAAAATTATGTGAAATGGGAACAATCCTCAGGAGTCGTCTATCTAAGCATGCATTTCCTGAGAATAAAAATAATAAGCACACAAAAAATAATGAAAGAGGCGCCACCTAAATATTGCTAGGTTATGAGTGACATACCTAACTGGTGTCTAAGTTCTGATGGACAAATACATACAAGCTACAGCTAAAGGTATAGGATCAGTACCAGAAAGTAAGAGAACATAACAAAACACACAACATAACAAATCCTAAGACTCTAAATGATTTAGCCCGAGTCCTCGGATGGTCTGATGTTCATCCAAAGAAGCCTACGTATCCCCGCCTCCACGAGAATCAAGGCAATGTAGTTCTTCGCACCTATTCTAAACTATGATGCCTAAGACACCTAGACCTCTATCTTAGACTCGATCTAAAAGACCGGACTAGTTATTAAAGCTTCTTGTACGATTATTTAAATTCCAGTGAATTATAGATTTTAGGACACCCTATATGCCCTAACTAAATGCAGGTTAGTCCTAAGCTAATGCAGGTGGTTCCTACAACCTATGTGTAACTAGGCTGTATTTCCTAAGGAAAACAAAGGGTTGACTAACGCATCCTATTCTAGTCATCAGTCGGCGATGTGGATCGCCAACTGACCGGACGGAGGCGCTCCTATAACTCTAGGACAAACCCCTAATTCTAAAACAAACACAAACAAAGCACATAACAAATCAAAGACAAACTCCTAACTCTAAAACTCTCTATCTAGGACAAACTCCTAACTCTAGAGGAAGATCTTGTTGAAAACAAGGTTTTGAAGAAAAAGGGGTAAGGCATTTATTTACAAAGTTTGGCTGGACTTGGGATGAAGATCCCAAGCTGCACTACGTATCTCGTGGAAGAGGATCAAGCCAACGTAGTTCGAAATGAACTCTCCTAATACGCTACAAAACTCAACACTTTAGATTTTTTTAAAAGGTTTTTGATGTTTTCAAATGTTTTTGAAGTGCTTTTATATTTTTGACGATTAAAAGTGTGTTAACACCCTTTCGGCTAAAGGGGATCCGATAGAAGAGCCTCTATACCCACCATATCGCGGTAGAGTAATTTAGAGGGAAACGGGATCCCTAAAGCCTAAGGGGAAATAAATCAAAAATAGCGGGGACTAAAATACCAAAGAAAAGAACAATCTCGAAGAGACGAAAACAAAACTAACAATAGATGAAAAGCTTCCTAAACAAAAAGGGACAGACAAAAACTCTATAAGAAGATCTATTAAACGATCAGTCACTTAGGAAAGGTCCTAACTGGCTAAACACTCTAAGAGGAGAGAATCCCTTAACCTGCGAAAACTCTGAGGCAGAAAGGGAAGAGGCTGGCTCAAGAAACGTTCCATCGTCGTCTTAACCCAAGGAAGTGTTCTCAAAATCGATGACAATATCAAATGCTATTGAAAACCTTGAACTCCAATGAAAGTCCAAAAAACAGGGGAAACTCTAGAAACCTGAATATCAACTGAAAACTTGAAGGGGGGAAAAGGAGAGAAGAAAGGAGGGGCTTCAAGTAATTACCATTACTTTGCAAACACTGATCTCCTATTAAAACTTGAACCGCACCCTCAAAGAACTAAGGAAAAAGGCACACATCTTCAGATCCATATGAATAGAGAGTGCGCTCAACTATTCCATTTACCCTTGATCACCTAATCGAAGAAGCCAACAGTGTCTATCTACAAAACCTTACAAATGAATGGCCGTCACAAATTCACCCAATTAACAGGAAGGATAGATTGGATTGCAAAGCAACTATGATTAGACATAAGGGACATTCAGCTAAGCTGTAGATGAATTTACACAATGATGACAATTCACACACAATTTCATAGTTAAGGAGAAAGATTATTACATTGCTTCCAAACTTAGCAAATTCTGGAACCCATATAAAAAAAAATCATCAAAGCCCGAGATAAGTCGAAGTAGAATATACCGAGCAAACCAACACTATTTCCATCAGAATTCCTTTTAGAGCCACACTCGAGGGATGAAAGATATTATAAGAATAGAGAAACAGAGAGCAAGAGACAAGACCACTTTGAAGGGATATAGAAAACACTGACAACATATCTAACCAGCTTATCAGGGTAAAAAAAAATTCATTTGGATCTTATATTGCAATTCCTAACAAAATGGGATAATTAGACATGTTACTCTAAGAACCAATTACGAATTGCAAATATTAATGTCTCCTGATGATGTCACCGCAATCATACTCCTTCAAATACAATAACTCGTCCCGCTTCTCAATACTCACATGATTGTGAAATACAAGATGAGCTTGTGTAGTTAATGAACATGTTGATATTGAGACTATTTTCCAAAAGATACAGAGGGAGAAATCAATGGTGGGAATTTGCAATTTGAACCACAAAAGAGTTAAAAAATTTAATTCCTTTGAAATATTGCTGACCAAAATCAAACAAGAGTAGAACTGAGCCATCACAACCCTCTTGAAACTTCATTTATGAAAAGTAGAAGAGAACCCAAAATTGAATAGGAATTGAGCTAAATCATCAAAAGCCCTTTTAAAATTCACTTCTATCTGAAGATTAAAGCCACTCATACCACACAGAGAAGAGTATATAAAGAAAAGTAATAAGGATTACCTTCCTTTTGAACTCTTCTCTCTGTAATTGGATTTGCCTCAGCCGCAGATTGTTGTGCGGACAATGATGACACGGGTCTTGCAGGGATGTCCGTTGATAGGTCTAATTCCGAGGAAAATGGTCTGAATTAATGGGATTGCCAGAATTGGCTACTGGAATTCGAGCGAAAGGGTGGTGGCGACTGAGATGGAGGTGGCTGGCCAGAATCGCAGAGGAGGTAAGGGATGTGGGAGTGAGGTGTATAAAGAAGGGGATGAGGTCAAATTTTAGGCTAGGATTAATGAAATGGGTTAGAGATGGTGATGAAAATAGGGAAATGAGAGGTTGAATAGGGGTGGTAAAGGGGGTTCGATCGGATTTAACGGCGGCCGGTCGGAATCCGATGGGTTTGAATGGAAGAAAATGAAATGGGTTTTGAAGGTGAGGGTTTAGGTGGTGAGGGTGAAGGTAGCAGAAAAGGTGGTGGTGGTGGTGAAGACCGGAGAATAGACTAGGGTGGTCGGATTCCGGTGAGAATCCTACCGGAGAAGGATTTGATGGGGGTAAAAGGGTTTGGGTGGAAGGGGCTTTGAGAAGAGAAAGGAAGAAAAAGGAGCTGAAGAAGACGGTGGTGGTGGGTTTGCAGAGGTTGGATTTAAGGAGAAAATGAAATGGGTTTGAGGGAAAATGAAATGGGTTTGAGGGAAAATGAAAATGGGTTTTGTGATGGGAATAAAGGGGAAGATGGGTTTTGGGGCTAGAAATGGTAGATGAAGATGGTGTGTAGAAAGAGATGGGTTTGATGGGGAGATGTGGGTGTGGGGGAGAAGAAGAGGTGGCCGGCCGGAATTAATGGAGATGGTGGTGCCGGCCGAAGTTGGGGGAGGTTGAAGATGGTCGATCGAACGAGATGGGTTTGAAGCCGAATAGGGTTTAGATCTAGGTGGGTTTATGGGTTGTGGCTGTGAAGGAAGGGATAGAAATGGGAGAAAGATCAGATGGGTTTGATGGTGGCTGTGATGGGGGTAAGGGCGGCTGATGGTGTTAGGGTGGTCGGATTCCGGCGAAGTGGCCGGAATCAATGGTGGACGGGATGGAGAAAAGGACAGATAGTGGTGATGGAGGTGGGTCTGGGTTTTGAGGTGGAAGATGATGGGGTAGATCGAGGGGATAATGGGGGTTTTGGGGGTAGAAAAATGGCTTTCTCCTCCTTCTCCTTCCTCTCTCTCTCTCTGTATCTCTCTCTGTATCTCTGTCTGCTCCTGGTTTTTCTTCCTCGTCCTCACCTTTTCTCCCTTGCGGCTGCAAAAATCCCCTCCTCCCTTCAAACCCTAGTTCGTTTAGCATTTAAAGGGACTATGATAAATCCTCACCCCCACTATTTCATGGACAGCCCCCCTCTAATCTATTTACAAACATCTTTTTATACTAGCAGGGGGTGGTCCTAAGCAGAAAACAGGGGGCAAATATTTTGTTTTTCTCCACAAATCCTAGGCCTTCATTTTACCTCTTGCATTGGATGGCTAGGATTAAAACCCTAAAAATATCTAGAAAGCTTCCAAGGAAGCTTCCTAAGATGCCTCCTAACTAATCCTAGCCCCTAACCCCTTAGTAATCTAGATTAGGGCCTAATGGTAACTTGAAGGGAAGAAAAGCATCTTTACTATTTATAAAATTGCCCCAGCGTCGAATAATGCACCCCTCAATTATACTGTACACTAATCTGTGTACCCACATATCCTCCTGGACAGCCCATTACGAAAAATTTGAACTGGTTTTCTAGGCTCCTGCGCACCCCTGTTTCTGGCTGAATCGCCACCCTTATAAACCTGCAACACGACACTTACCTCGTCTCGCTTAGTAGGGAAACGCGCTCGGATCTTGACGAAAATTTACAGGGACCTTGGTGGGACCCTAAGCTAGCCTGGGAACAAATTTGGGATATTAAAACACTAGTTTGATAGGGTTTCTATCCTAACGACTCTATTAGGGTTCGGTCAAAATGGGGTGTCTACACAAACATGCTTATATTTTTCAACAAGTTCAATGTTTGTGATTTCAAGGCTTTTAATTTCTCTCTCAAAGGCATTGCATCTTCGAAATAAGTCAACATTTTTATTTATAAAAAATATGCTTAATTGACTTAATTTTTCATTTCTTTTCAAACTTTCATTTATTTCCAATTTCAAATTTTCAATTTGAATTTGTAAATTAGAAATTAAATGTTTGAAAGAAACTTCATTTGCAAAAGATTTTTGTAAAGTTTCTTTTTGTCTAAGAATTTCATCAGTTTAAAAGAGACAAACATTTTTCTCAAAAATATTTTCTAATGAAGTCCAAATATCTTTTGCATTGATGCAATTTGAAATTTTGTCAAAAATATTAGGAGTTAAACCACAACACAAAAAAATTATAGCCTTTGAGTTCAAGGTCAATAATTTCATATCACCTTTAGTGCATTTCCTTGAAAAAGAAATTTCCTCATCAATGACATCTAAAATGTCAGATTTATGGATTTGAGATAGGCTTGCATTTGTGCTTTCCAAGCTCCATAATTCGTTCCATCAAAGAGTGGAGGAATTAGGGTGGAACGACCTTTCTCAAAATCCATATGGATTGTCATTGGTCTTTTCTCTTGTAGCTTTTTAAAATTAAAAATCACTTTAAGAGCCTTAGCTTTGATACCAAATGAAATACAGGTGTGACAACCCAAGAGGGGGGGTGAATTGGTCAATTAGAAATATTAGGCTTAATGAAGGGAGATTAAAAATTAATCCATTTAATTAAGCACTAATTAGTCTAACCCTCGTTCAAGTAGGCATGTTAATAAATGCTAGGGTTTAGACTTTCTAATCATGTACATTTAACTAACCCTTGTTCAAATAGATATTATAATGCCTAGGGATTAAACATTTCAATCAAGTGCATTTACTAACCCTTGTTCAATCAAAATCACAAATACAAGTTAGGTTAGAGATTACCATTCACCATACGTGCAAGAAAAGGAAAGGAGAAGAGAGAGAAAAAATGAACACAAGATTTATAGTGTTTCGGTCTATCACAAGACCTACTCCACTCTTCACGTCCACGCGCTAGTTCCACTATCTCGATCCTCCTTCAAGGCCGGATCAATAAGCCATTACATGACCAAGCTTTCCCATTCTCAAGGGCCAAAGCGAAGCCCATCTGCACGAAGCCTTCGGTGAGAGGACATACCCTCATATGTCGTCTTCACGAAGAAGAAAAAAAAAAGAAAAAACGAAACCTGCGGGTTCACCCTACCCAACCCATGTTTTGGTGCGTACTTGCGGGTTCACCCGAACAAACCCCTATTTTGGTGGGTTGGGTGACCCGTAGGTCAATTTGGACAAGTAACTCAAATGTCATCCTGTACCCGCAAATTTGCGGGTGGGTTGGGTCGACCCGTGGGCAAGGGTCGATTTTGCCAAGTCTAGTATAAACCGGTAATGGGGGTGAAATTATCCTTCAAAAGAATGTTAAAATGATGGGCGCCCTTGCAAAAAGAACTCCAAGCACGCGTTCATTGGTTCATCTCAATAAAGGGCATTTACAAGGGCACATAAAAGTGGCCAAGGAAAATATGAACTTAAATGAGCAATAAACACCATTGATTGAGATGGACCAATGGGGGCGTCCTTGGAGCTAGTATTTGCAAGGGCGCCCTTCATTTTATCACTCCTCTATTTTTCAACAAGGTGAATTTATCACGTCCCGGTATAGTATAAACTAATACGCGATGAATGGTCCAGATCATTTTCACGATCGCAGGGGTTGGCCCTGGCCCCCAAAGTCTTTTCTTATCACCAACGCGAGCTCTCACGTGAAGCAACAAGTCTGATGTCTTCTTCACATAAGAATTGGAGAGCTGGGAAAAAGAGTTCTAAATGGGGCCCACAACATTTGGATAAGGTTTGTGGGGCCCACAACACTCCTAAATCAATTGGAGAGCTGGGAAAAAGAGTTCTAAATGCTCAAGGACTTTGAGTTGCACTCAAACTCCTTGTTGGATAAGAATTGCTAAATTATAGGATCTACAAAGCAAGCAATTTGTTTCTGTTGGAATATGTAACTTGCCTAAGGGCATTTAGGACTTTGTACATTCCTTTATGTTTTAGTATAAAGATATGAGTCAGGGGGAGATTACCCTAACTCATTCATTTCTCTCTCTATACTCTCAGTTAACATGGTATCCAAGCATTAGGGTTTTCTGATCCCTAGGGTTCTCTATCAGCATCCACCTTCTCCGCCACCCTCACATAGCCGAACCCCCTTCCCTCTCGCCGCGAAACCCTAACCCCAACTCTGGCCAAACTTTCATCTGAGGCACAACGGTACGCTGTCTTTTTCTTGTTGAGAAGGAGTCGTTTCCTCTGAGCCGACGATATCAGCCCCCCATCGCCACTATCTTCTCCTTCCCTGCGCATACCCCTTGATTCTCCCTTTGTTCGCCCCCTTGCAGCCACCTGCACCTCCTGGCCGGAAAATTTTATCCAGGAACGAGGATTTGCAACCCCCCAAAATTTTCATGGAAACTATTTTCTGACCCTCCCCCCCCCAATTCATTTTCTCATAAATTAGTTTACAGGGCTGCAATCCGCCCCGCCCCTGAAATTTTTTTTTTCCAGCCCCCAATTCCTAGGTTTGCAGGTAAGCCCTCCACCCCAAGATTTTCAACCCACATCATTTTTCCTCCTCTTCCTTTCATCCCTCGGTAAAACCTAAAACTCTTTTCTCCCTCTTACTATGTGTTAGATCTTCATCTCCTATCCTCTATGTGCCCCATGTCTTCCCTCTTGTCAAGATTCGTTGATGACCATCATTCTTGGAGCCGCGTCTAGCTTTCTTGGCGTGTCCTACTTTGCCCACCTATTCAGTTGTCTACTGTTATTCGTCTTGATTTGGCTTGTCTGTTTCTTTCTTGCTTGTTGTTATGGAGGAGGTGCTTGACAATCCTTCCACAGGAGTGGCTCCTGGTGTTCGTCCGACACCCTCTTTGGCGTCTTCTTCGTCATCATCTCTCTCTGTGGATGGATCATTCCCACAGATCACTATTGTTATGTTGGATGGGGCAAACTACGTTACTTGAAAAGCAGCCGTCGAGAAGTACCTTATTGCCTGTGGCAGAGTATGGCCCATCACGTCTCTGGGCCATTAATGCTTTTGCCTACTGCGAAACGGATCTGGGATCAGGTAACTCTTCTATACTTTGGCATGGCAAACATTAGTCGGATCTGCTCTACCTATTCTGAGTGGGTGCGTGCGTTTCCGCCGTGGCGATCTCCCTCTTGCCACCCATTACAGCCACTTTGTTGGCCTATGTCAGCAGCTTGATGTTTACATGCCGCTTACCACGGATCTCACAGAGGCTGCCCATCAGAGGGATCAGATCCGTGTTGTGCAGTACCTTGAGAGTTTGGGTCCAGAGCACATGCATCTTCGTCAGCACATTATCGGTTCTGGCGATATTCCTTCCCTTACTGAGGTTTACTCCCGCGTCCAGCAGTGCTCTCCTGGTTATCCAGTGATATCTGTTCCTATTGATGGTTCTGCTCTCGCGACCTATGATGGCAGTACCGTCTGCCTCGTGGTGGGGCCTCCTCTGGCCGTGCCTGCCGTGGTGGTGGTCGTTGTGGTGCTGGCCGTGGCCGTTCTTTTTGCACTCACTGTCAGCGCGAGGGACACTATTTTGACCATTGCTATACCCTGCATCCCGAGCTTCGTCAGGTACGCTCGGCCCACATGGGTGCTACTACTGCTTCTACTTCAGATTCCGCTCCCTCTGCTTCTTTTCCTGCACCAGCGGATTCCGCCTATACATTATCCCGTGCCGATTATGAGGAGTTCCAGCGTCTGAGGCTAAGTTCTCGTCCTCCCTCTGTAGGTTTCGTCCAACCAGGTAGTTCACCCACTACCCTTCTATCTAGCTCAGGGTCATGGATCATTGACTCTGGTGCATCCAACCACCTGACTGGTAACTCTTCTCAGCTTCATTCTTTTCGCTCTTTCTCGTCTCCCTCTCAGTCTATCACCCTTGCTAATGGGTCCACTACACCTATCACTAGTGTTGGTCATATCTCCCTTCATCCTGCTCTTATCTTATCTTCTGTTTTATGTATACCAAAATCACCATTTAGTTTACTTTCAGTTAGCCAAATTACTAAATGTCTTCACTGTTCTGTCTCATTTTTCCATCTTACTGCTTGTTTCAGGATCTCTCGACTGGGAAAACGATTGGAACGGGTCGTGAGGTAGATGGACTCTATCGTCTTGACTGCCAGCCGCCTACTGTCTTATATAGCTCTGTGGATACATTTCAGTGGCATTGTCGCCTGGGGCATCCTTCACTTTAGCGGCTGCAGCAGACTTCTCTGGTTCCCGGACCTTTTTCTAGTTTTCAGTGCGAGTCCTGTGAACTCAGTGCGAATCCTGTGAACTCAGTGCGAGTCTTGTGAACTCGGGAAACACCGTCGTGTGTCGTTTCCATCCCGGGTCATCATTAGTCGAGTGTCTAGTCCATTTGAATTAGTCCATTCTGATGTATGGGGACCCTCTAGGGTCGCGTCTACTACTGGCTTTCGGTATTTTATTGTGTTTATTGATGACTTCACATGCATGACCTGGTTATTTTTACTGAAGAGTAGATCTGACGTGTTCTTTGCTTTTCGCACATTTCATTTTGAAATTAAGAATCAATATAATTGCAATATTAAATGTCTTCGTACTGACAATGCTAGAGAATACTTTTCTGACACTAATGGCTTTCAATCCTATCTCTCACAACATGGGATTCTACATCAGTCTTCATGTGCGTACACCTCTCAACAGAATGGTGTTGCTGAGAGGAAACTTCATTATTGGCTTGAAGTAGGTCGCACTCTTCTTTTTCAGATGAGTGTTCCTAAGGCATACTGGAGTGATGCCCTTCTCACGGTGTGTTTCTTAACAAATCGCCTTCCTTCCTCCGTCTTAGAGGGTGCTTCTTCTTTCGAGATTTTATCTACTGGTAAGGACCAATTTCCTCTGACACCTCGTGTATTTGGATGCGTTTGTTTTGTTCATCACCTTGGACCTGGCCGTGACAAACTCGATCCCCGGTCTGAGCGTTGTGTCTTTCTGGGGTATTCCCGTACGCAGAAAGGCTATCGTTGCTATAGCCCTCGTCTGCGTTGCTAGTTTGTCTCAGCCGATGTTACGTTCTTTGAGTCTGAGGCATTCTTCCAACATGGCGTGGCATCTTTCACTCCTTCTCTCGAGTCCGAGGTCTCGCTTCCCTTACCAGATCTACCTGCTTCTCTTCCGTCATCTCTTGTTTCGGTGCAGGCAGCTTCTACAAATTCTACTTCTTCTGCCACGTTGGAGAAGCCAGCTCCACCTAAAATTACACAGCAGTATCAGCGGTGCCAAGTTACAAATCTCTACCTCCTCTTGCACAATCATCTTCTGAGCCAATGATCCCTCTCTCCCGCTCTTAGGTATCTTCTCTTCCGCCTTCCTCTGTTGTTTCTGATTCTCCTATTGCATCTCGTACGAGATCCCGTTCCACTGCATTTCCTATTTCGAATTTTGTTTCTTATGATTAGCTCACCAGTATCTTCCAGAGCTTTGTTTCCTCCTTGTCTTCTATGTCTTTACCACAGTCAGTGGCTGAGGCTCTTGAACATCCTAGCTGGCGTGATGCTATGCACCTCGAAATGGGCGCTCTTCATAGTAATGATACATGGGATCTGGTTTCCCTACCCCCTGGTGCCCGTCCTGTTGGTTGTCGGTGGGTTTTCTCCATCAAATACCTTCCTGATGGTACCTTCCTTCAGTCCAGTTGCGAAAATTCTCTCTGTACGTGTGCTCCTGTCTCTTGCTGTTAATCATAGTTGGCCTCTTTATCAGCTGGATGTGAAGAATGCCTTCCTCCATGGCGACCTGACTGAGGAGGTGAATATGGAGCAACAACCAGGGTTTTTTGCTCAGGGGGAGACTTCCTCCTACGTGTGTCGCCTACGCAAGTCACTCTATGGCCTCAAACAATCTCCGCGTGCGTGGTTTGGGAGATTCAGTGAGGCAGTCATGCGCTTTGGCATGAAACAATGCGCAGTGGATCACTTAGTCTTCAGTTATCACTCTTCAGCTGGGTGTATTTTGTTGATAGTTTATGTGGATGGCATAATCATCACAGGGAGCAATTCACAAGGTATACAGCGTTCGAAAACTTTCTTGCAAAAGGAATTCTCTACTAAGGATTTGGGTCAGCTCAGGTATTTCTTGGGGATAGAGGTTGCTCGTTCTTCTAGAGACTTGTTCCTATCACAGAGAAAGTATGTCTTGGACTTGCTAAAAGAAACAGGCAATCTTGGAGTTAAACCAGCTTCTGCACCCATGGATCCTAATGTGAAACTCGTTCCAGAAGAAGGAGAATTGTTGGAGGATCCTGGCAGGTATCGTAGGCTTGTCTGTAAACTTATATATCTCACGGTTACTCGGCCAGATATTTCATATGCTGTTGGAGTTGTCAGTCAGTATATGAGCTCTCCACGTACTTCTCACTGGGCTGCGGTGATACAGATTCTCAAGTATTTGAAAGGGGCTCCAGGGAAGGGATTGCTGTTCAAAAGGCATGGCCATATGAAAGTTGAAGGCTTCTCTGATGCAGATTGGGCTGGATCCCCAGCAGATAAATGGTCCACCACTGGATATTGTACATTTGTAAGTGGCAATCTTGTTTCATGGAAGAGTAAGAAGCATGTTATAGCTACGTCCAGTGCAGAGGCTGAATACAGGGTAATGGCACAGACAAGCACATAACTTATTTGGCTACGTTCACTTCTCTCTGAAATTGGCTTCATTTCATCTTCTCCTGCGCAGCTTTATTGTGAAAACAAAGCTACAATATACATTACGAACAATACAGTCTTCCATGAGCGCACCAAACATATTGAAGTGGATTGTCATTTTATCCGTCAAATAATCCAAAAAAGAGAGATTTGTACTGTGTTTACTCGGTCAGGGGACCAATTAGCTGATATGTTTACAAAGTCCTTAAATAAGTCAAAATTGAGTGATATATGTAACAAGCTTGGAATGTATGATATCTACATTCCAGCTTGAGGGGGAGTGTTGGAATATGTAACTTGCCTAAGGGCATTTAGGACTTTGTACATTCCTTTATGTTTTAGTATAAAGATATGAGTCATGGGGAGATTACCCTAACTCATTCATTTCTCTCTCTAAACTCTCGGTTAACAGTTTCCAACACCAACTCTTATGAGATAAGGCCACAAGAGCTGGAGGGAGGCCTCCATACAAGTTCTCCCATATATCTTTAGTGTCGCCACATAGCCTTGGAGGTTTGGGAGAGTCCCATTCACTCGAGGAGTCTCAATTCAAGTCGGTTTCTCAATTGGATTGGAATTGGGAGAGAGAAACAAGGATTTATCAAACCAAAACTCTACTTTATATAAAAGAGAGAGGGGAGAATGAAATTTCAAGTGTGGAATACTCAAAATTCGTTCTCCCTTGCTTCCCCCCTTTGGAAAATAGTTTTCCATCTCTCTCTCCCTCTCTCTCTTCCAATTGAAATTATTTCAAAGAGAAAGGCTTCAAATCAATTTCTCTATTCTCTACAACAAAGGTATTGATTAGATCAGACCTTAAATAGGTGAATAAGAGTTATTCACATCCACAATAGTCTAAGCAAAGAAAAAGAATCCATCGGTTCAACTTGCGGGGTTCGCAGCGTTTAGAACGATCGCAACCGTTCGAGGAGTAGATCAAGCAGCGTGATTCATTGATTTCTTCTTCAAAGAGGTATTTATTTATGTTTGATTAACTTAATTAACTAATCTAGACTCTAGGATCTTGGACAAAAGCAAGATCAAAAGAAAATTTTAAAATTCTATGCGATTTTTGTTCCGCTGCACATAGTGATCTTGCCGGAAGGGGATAACCTTCCTTCAATATCATGTTGATTGTCTATGTAGATGGCATTGTGATAACTGGAGATGATGAGGCGGGTATTCAATGCCTTAAAAGGTCCCTTCGACGGAATTTTGCACCAAAGGCCTTGGTCATCTTCGAAATTTTTTGAGCATCGAGGTGGCATATTCTAGAGGTGGCCTTTCCTTGTCTAAGAGGAAGTACACACTGAACATATTAGAGGAGATGGGCTCCTTAGGAACAAAGCCAGCTGAGGTTCCTATAAATCCAAATCTGAAGCTTTATCTAGATTAGGGGGAGTTGTTGGAGGACCATAGAAGGTATAGAAGACTGGTTGGTAAGCTTATTTATTTGACCGTGACTCATCCCGACATATCTTATGCAGTGGAGTGGTTAGCTAGACTATGAGTTCACCTCATACTTCACGCTAGGGACAGCCCTGCAGATAGTTAAATACTTGAAAGTGATCCAGGAAAAGGCTTGTTTTTCAGGAAGTATAATCATATGAGATTGGAAGGATCACCGGTGCAGATTGGGCAAGATCTCCAGCAGATAGGAGATCGACTACCGGTTATTGCACCTTCATCAGAGGTAATATGGTGTCTTAGAGAGGTAAGAAGAAAGAGGTGGTAGCCATGGCCAATACATGTGGGGAGTTGACTTAGTTGAGGTTTCTACTGTCACAGATCAGTTTTCCTTCTTCACCTCCAGCATTAATCTATTGAGACTGTGAAACTACCAGTTACTCCAAAAGCTTAACCTATTGAAGAAGGCGTTATTTAATCTTTTATACTTTAACACTCCCCCTCGTGTGTGACCCCTATTTCTTTGGGATGGTCTACACGTGGCACATGTGGCCCCACTTATGGGTTTGGTCGTTGCATGTGGATTTTTGCTATCAAGGAGGTTTGAACTCAGGACCTTTGCTCTGATACCATGCGAAACTACCAGTTACTCCAAAAGCTTAAACTGTTGGAGAAGGCGTTATTTAATCTTTTATACTTTAATAGTGACAATAAGGCAGCACTTCATATCGCTTCCAATACAATGTTCCATGAGAGGAAGAAGCATATCGAATTTGATTGTCACTTCAAAGTGGAGAGATTAGCACCGTCTTTACTCGGTCTAGAGATCAGTTGCTGGATGTCTTTACTAAATCATTGGGAAAGTCCAGGTTGGGAGATATTTGTAACAAGCTTGGGTTGTATGACATCTACACTCCAGATTGAGGGGGAGTGTTAGAGGGGTATTTTGTTCTTTACATATAACCCTAGTATACATATAAATATATCATATTATGTCAGAGGTCTCATAACAAACTTCTCTTTATCCTCTCTTTATCCCTCACTTCTCGTCTTCTACTCTCCTGTTCTCTTCTTCTTCTACTTCCATGGGGATTTGGGACTATTGAACACTGCCCTTGCATGTACAAGTAATCTAAAAAAACCCAAGACAGAAAGAAAAATATTATATACATTTCAGCAGTATTCTTCATAACAACAAGAAACTCAGAGGCTAAATATCAAAAAGAAAAAAAAAATACATGTCTTTATTCCCTCTCAAAACTTCAAGCAAATTTAGGTGAATAATGCCTACTAGCATCAACTCAAACAAAGGGTTCAATTCTAACCAAAACCCAATTTTCTAACTTAAGAAATTTTGCACCCAAAAACAAACTACAATACGAAACTTCAAAACGGGAAATAAGGCTTTGAAAAATCATTGTAAACTCCCATAGTTCAAATGGAAAGGATTTCAAACTTCCCTTGGAATCGGATTGTTGCTGGACCTCTGCCGACATTGTGGTGACATCGCTAGTGCACCTCACCCCATCCACCACCCCATTTGGCTAGCTTTCCAATCCTTAGTTGATAGAACTTCATAGCAATGGGAGATGGTGTTCAAAATCTCTCTAGGCTTGCTTGAGATTTCGGCTTATATTTATTTCTTTTCATCTCCAATAAAAAATCATTCACCAAAAAATAAAAGAAACAATATTACATTGAGATTTTCACATATTGAAAAAGGAATCTGGACGGTGCATGTAGTCTACATTCTCAAAAATAGCTACCATGTCATTTTCCTCTAATAAATGGAAACGAAGAAGATATTTCCCAGGAAAAAGTTGACTGATAATAATTACTCAACCGAAGAGAGGAGAAAATATGAAGAGAGGAGAAAATATGTATTACCTGAATGAGAGAATCTCTATCGTAGTGCGTAAGTTTTGGATCAACACGTTGCACTAATTGGGCCATTAGTTCATGGTCATCTTCTAAAGCTGATAGCACCTGGAGAAATTAGATCATGTAAACTAGACTGCAATATAATGAAAATTGTAATTATAGTTACAATTATAGTTACAATTAAATCAATGAAAACCAGACTTTAATAAGGTTTAGAAAGTGGGGTAATCTAATGGGGAATGAGGATGGGTAGCATATAACGGATATGTAAGCTACTTCTACATAATGTAGGGGGTGATCTTGTTGTAGCCATTTAGGGGACAACTTGTCCCTTATTTGGCACTTTTTGGAATAATAAATGTCAATTTAAAAAAAAAATAAGGTTTAGAAAGTTAGTACATGACTTATAATTCATGAGAACCTTAGCTCTCAAAAGAAAAAAAATCATGACAACCTTAAATGAAGTCCACTCAAAACTCAAGCTAGCACATGATTGGGCTCTTTATTTAAAAAAGATTATGAAAATCTTATGTTTTCAAGCTTTTGCTGTGCTTGATGGATTTTTTATGCACTTGGCCAAGTTCTTTGGGCCTTAAGACAAGTCAAATCAGCAAGTTTTTCAAGCACTGACTCAGTTTTTAAACAATGAACTCCAAGTGTGGTACAAGTAAAAGTAAATGAGAAGAGCGGGGAAAAAATATACCAACTAAGTTGTTTCTTCAACAATTTCTGATCTCTAGTGGACCTCTTAGTAGGATTCGAACCCAGATTAAGTTCTTACTCTGTCAGAGAAAAAATAACGGCCCTAGACTCTAGGCTAGGCTAGGTAGGTTGAAAATCTTTCTCCGTTCGCTTCCGGTGACTCAACATCATCCCATATCAGTTGCTAAACGAATTCTCAAAAGGGTCGTCTCATTCGTTCTACCTTATGGGTTTTTCCTCAAGGGGTAAACCAGTCAAAAGTCTTCCTTGCATATACAAAAGTATGCTTCACAAATGAAACGATTTCACAAAAATTCTCGTAGAATCGAGAATGAAGTTTTCATTCTGTACATGCAAGAAGAAACCGTGACACTAAACCCAATCATAGCTATAATGCCTAACACACCCCCCAGGGCGCCAGCCAGCTCTGATCCACCACCGGTATCCCATAAATAGGTAAATTTCAGATGCTTAAGCATTCTTTAGAAAAGTAAAGTCCGCGGAAGGGGGCATGATTTTGGATGTCATGTGAACCTTGGGAAAACCATGAGCTTTATTCTGTTTGGATCTGGATGCAAGTTAACCAAGGGAGGTAGAGATAGAGATAGAGAGAGAGAGAGAGAGAGAGAGAGAGAGAGAGAGAGAAAGTTAGAGAGAGAGAGAGAGGAGAGGATTACCTATGAAATCTTGTCTTTTTTAAGATATTTCATATGAAAAAAGAAATGACACCACGTCACCAGACATGCAATTATTACACCTTTTTTGTTGTCTGGTAATCTCTTTTGGGTGTTACTTTGGCAAAAACGCAAACCAAGTAATCCAAAAACTGCATTTTTTTGCGTAGGGGTTGCATGAGGATCCCTTGCAGTTGGCATCCAAACAAAGCCATGTAAAGATAGTATTTATGGATTGAGAATTACGAACTGACAAAAGTTGTGCATACTTACAAAGGCCACAACAGATCGATGTTCAATACATTGAGCATTTTCAGCACTCACGCTTCTATCAAGTGCTTGTTTTCCAGTAATTAGTTCCATAAGAACAACCCCAAAGGCATAGACATCACACTTTGGAGTCACACATCCATCTCGAGCATACCTGATTGCGAAGGTAAATTGTCAAAGTGGTAGAGGCCAAGAAGGCAGCTTTAGAACATAATAGACAAGCATGTAACATTGCAATGGATGTCTACTACTTGGAATAAAATAAAACTACTTTGAATAAAAAAGAAGTATTTAACTCACTCGGGAGCAAGATAACCAAAGGTTCCGACAATTTTAGATGTTTCAGTTCCAATATCTGGAGAATGCTCAAGTAACTTCACCAGTCTAAATCTCCCAAACTACGCTCTAGGAGACTGTTTTAGGCCGTAGATAGATCTCTTCAAGCGACACACTAAGGAGGACATCTCCCCCTGAGATACATACCCAGGAGATTGCTCCATATAAACCTCCTCAGTGAGCTCACCGTGAGGAAAGGCATTTTTGACATCGAGCCGGTGGAGGGGCCACCCTTGATTGACAACAAAAGAGATGAGAACCCGAACCGAAGGTATCTTTGCAACTGGTGAGAGGGTCTCTCTGTAGTCAACTCCAAAAGTCTGAGTAAAACCTTTGGCAACCAACTGCTATGGGAACGAGTAAGTAAAGCAATGGGAGAATCTGCAGCAACATATGGAGAGGGAAGAAGAGGTACCTGAGAAGTGGGAGCCGGGATCTTTGGCTGTAAGGACGATTGCTCGGAAAGAGGAAGGTGGGCTGCAGACTTCAACCGCCGCTGGTATTTCTTCGTAATAGCTGGAGGCTGTCGAGAAGAATCCTGTGGTACCTGCAAGGAAAGAGAAGGAGAGGCCGCGAGATACGGAATAACCTTAAAAACCGGTACGAAACGAGAAGGAGAGGCCACTAGATCCAGAAGAACCGGAACAGGAAGCGGGATATCCGAATGAAGGGCTGTTGTACTACCCTCATGAGGGGTAGTAAAGTAAGGCTCGGACTCAAAAAAGGTAGCATTGTCAGAGACAAAGGACCGACGTAACCGAGGGCTATAACATCGACATCCTTTCTGGATACGAGAATAGCCTAGAAAGATACATAGTTCAGCCCTAAGGTCCAATTTATCTAAACCAGGACCAAGGTTGTGGACAAAGCACACACAACAAAAGACCCGAGGGATGACAGGAAATGGATCATGGTGAGGATGTAGTACGGCAAATGGGGATGTACCAACAAGGACCGAAGAGGGAAGTCAGTTGCCTATGAAGCATGAGTGGAAGATGGCATCACTCCAATAAATTTTAGGAACCCTCATTTGAATGAGAAGTGTACGGGTCACATCCAGTAAAGACTGCAATCTGCACTCGGCAACTCCATTCTGTTGAGAAGTGTAAGCACGGGAAGATTGGTGAAGGATGCCATGACAGTGAGAAAATCCTAAAAGCTATTGGATTTGGAAAAAATTTCTCAAGCGTTATCAGTGCGCAAACATTTTTAGGTTGCAGATATATTGATTTGTGACCTCGGCATGGAAAGTGCGAAAAGCAGGAAAGACCTCATAGCATTCTTTAAGTAAAAAGAGCCATGTCATACGAGAAAAGTCATCAATGAAGACAATAAAATATCTATATCCAAAATGAGAGGTAGTCCTCGAGGGACCCCATAAATCATAGTGCAGTAACTCAAAAGGGTGCGAGACCCAACTAACAAGCCTACGAGGAAGTGACACACGATGGTGTTTTCCAAGATCCGTTGTAGGCACTCTAAGCAGGGATGGCCACGACGACACTGCCACGGGTAGCTATGTCACAAATATCTCTGAAATTTTCAAAATATAGCGTTTTTATTGCGAGATTTTGATAAAACAACAAAATCCCGAACTAATCCCGAGATTTTAAAAATATAATGATATTTTCATTTTTATCATAAAATATCCCGATAATATCACGATATAATCCAAATATTTTTAAGATATTTTTAATTTATTTTTTTCTCAAATTTAATATTTTTATTTATTTTTAAATAATTTTGTTTTTGCCGCTTATTTTCCGATATAAACCCGAAAAAATAATTAAAATTAATATATCCAGAGATTTTTCCTTGCCGAGAAATTCCCGAAAACGACATTTGTGACATAGACTGGTAGGCATCGATGGAACTGTGCAAAATGGCACGGGAGGGGCCACACACCAGATGGTAGAGCCCACCACCTAACTTTCTGAAACAATCATTCTTCCAGTCAAGAGCTCCTGAAATAAACAATAAGAAGGATAAAATGAGACTAAGCAACTATGATGTTTCGAAATTTGACTCACAGAAAGTAAATTGAATGCTGACTTAGGAACACACAGGACTTAGGATAAGGTGAGCCCAGGGCGTGGAGAGATACTACTAATACTAGAGATGGTAGTACTCCTATCAACAAAAGTAATAGAATGAGAGGTAGAGACAAGGCTTCGAAATGAACTTAGGAAGAAGTACCTGTCATATGGTTTGAGGCCTCGGAATCAATGATCCAAGAGCTAAGGCTAATGCGAAGGTAGAGGAGCTACCTGGCCGGGCAAAACCCGCACTAGAAGGTCGACTACCCAATCGTAAGTGCTGGAACTCCTCCTAGTCAGCTCGAGAGAGATAGAAACCATTAGAAGGAGCCGCGGGCCTGACGATGGAAGCAGACGTCGATGCATCAGGAGGGGTAGGAGCAAAAATGTGTGCTGAGCGGCCTGAACGAGGCCCAGGAGGAGGACGGAGCTCGCGATGTAGACCGTAGCAAGTGTAAACATGATGTCCCTCCCTCCGACAATGAGTGCAACAGGGTTGCGGTCGCCTACCAGGGCCATGATCTCCACCAAAATCGCGGCCGCCACCACGAGCCCCGACCACGGCCAAAGGTGCTGCCACCATGTGCTGAGCGGCCTGAACGAGGCTCATGAGGAGGACGGAGCTCGGGATGTAAAGCGTAGCAAGTGTAAACATGATGTCCCTCCCTCCGACAATGAGTGTAATAGGGTTGTGGTCGCCTACCAGGGCCATGGCCTCTACCAAAATCGCGGCCACCACCACGGGCCCCGACCACGGCCAAAGGTGCTGCCACCACGGATAGAATGATCACCAGGCTCAAAACCAGCAAGGGTAGAGCCATCACTAGAACCAGACTAAGTAGAATCCCCTACGAGTCACAACTGGGCGCATGAGTACACCTCCATGAGAGAGGGCATAGAGCCGGAGCCAAATATCTACTGACAGAGACGTAGAAAGTCAGGACCCAATCCCTCGAGGAAGTGAACAACTCGAAGCTGGTCGCACTGTCGGGCGACCATAGCCAAATCAGATGTAAGGGGCATAGAAACGTTGAGCTGCTGACAGAGGGAGACAAACGGGTTGTAATATGCAGAGAAGGAGGTGTCACCACACCGGAGGTGCATCCACTTTGAATAGGTGGCACAAATGCGTGCGAGGTTGTCAATCCCAGAATAGAGGATCGTTGTGTGGTCCCAGACTTGCTTGGACGTCGGAAGGCACATGGTGCCAACATGGTGCCAACAATGTGAGGAGCCATGCTTTGCCACAAAAGGTGCGAATTAGAGCATCATCCTACTCCCATCTCTCATAAGTGGGATCAATGAAGGAGGGAGGATCGCGACGAATGAAGCTAAACTTACCCCGAGCAAGGTAGGTCTTCACGGCCATCTTCCAATTCAGGTAATTGGACCCGTCTTGTTTAACTGTAGTCATTGGTGGGAATGAACCCTCCATTGACGAAGAATGGGTAGATGAAGAAGGAGTCGAAGCTGGTCGAGTGTCACGGACCTCAAGTCGGGTCCAGAGAGGGATCCTCAATAACGGGAGGATCCATGGAGACAGGGAGAGAAAAATACTCTCAACCACAACAACGGCAAGGCAAATAGTACGAAGAAGTCACTAGACGAGCCCAAATTGGGAACCGCAGCTTTGAAGAGGGCTCGAAGCAACAAGAGACATAATAGGGCAACCAAGAGGGTTCCATCAAGAGAATCAAAGCCGCGGGAGGAACAAAGAGACTTAGGTCATAAGGGAGAAGGGTAGGAAGTAGAGTGCAAAGAGAAGAAGGGAAGAAGGGAAGAAGGGGTGGACAGGGGGTGAAATGGCTGAAGGGAAGAAAAAAAGAAGGAGAAGAAGGTGAAGAGGACGAAGAAGAAGAAGTGGCTAAGAGTGAGGGAGGAGGAAAAGAACAAGAAAATGGTCTTCTATGGTGTCCCTAGGGCACCATAAACCTAGGGCTCTGATACTATGTGGGAGAGAAGAAAGAGGAGACGAGAATAGAGGGAAAGAGTGAGTTAGGATCTTCTCCTCCTCATTAATGTATTTATATAAACGAGAAGAGTACATGGACAAAAGTGCCCTTAGGCACATTTACACATTCTAACAATGTGCTCTAAACAGAAAAGATATGGAAGTGCATACAACACACCCGCTATATTGTATAACTCCGTCATGAAAGCCTGTACATATTGGAGTCAGATGTTACATAACACAATGATTCCAATGTCTTACAGAATAGATAAAGGAATGGCTCAAATGTCTCGCCGAAAAACAACCATAAGACCTGGGTAGAAAATAAATATGGTTGGAATAAGCACAAGTACCACCCAAGGAGAATATAGGATACTTAAAAGCCTAATCATTCTTTCTAATGTTTTTCCATTTCATTACAAATGAGGGTACAAGACCTCTATGTTTACTTCCTAACTTCACTGTTTTGATCCTGCTATGAACTCGATTTTCATTGGTCAGCTATTACTGGTTCAACTTCATTAATAATTATGTTAGCAGAGAGTTCAACCTTGGTCATTTTCTCAAGTCATGTATTGATGACTCCAAACACAATATGACATTTTATTTTAGTTGTTTTACTAATGTTTCAATGTTGCTTAAGAATTCTCTACAAAGATCAATTTGCAGCATATTGAAGCATAGGTTAAGGCTTGGAATAAGAAGCCAAAGTTTAAAGAAGATTGAAGATCCATGGAGAATGAAGAAGTGCTCAAGCTCAAGATTGAAGACTTGAAGATTATAAGTCTAGTCTTAGATTGTAAAACTAATTCGTTAATGTATATGTGAGTAATGTCACTATGATAGATTAAAGAAGGGTAATCATACTTAAAATGGATCTAAAATGCCTTGCACACATAACTGAAAAATCAGTTGTGAAAAATCTGAAAAAAACTGCTGTAACAGCCTTCACGGACAACCGTTGTTCAGAACGGTCGACCATAGCTTGTCCAAGGATGACCGTACATAGGGACAGTCGACCGTCCAAGGAATTATGCCAACAGCCAGTTCCCCAACGGCTAGATCCACAGACGTTTGTGGTTCGTCCATCATGTCCATTGGAAAAGCCATAACAACTACTTTTCTTTCCCACTCTATAAATATGGTTCTTGGGAGCATTAATCATCATGGAAAACACTTGGGCTTACCCTTGACAGATACAATAAGGGGCCGTTTGGATATGCGGATTTTAGAATCTTGGATTTCCTCAAAATTTTGGATGGGAGACAAGAGAAGGAGACAGCCTATTTCACTGCTCTCTATAAAATGTGTGCATTTCCAGGAATAGAATTAAAAAGGATAAACACATTGCACCCATATGCAAAAAATGATTAACACATTAATATCTATAAACACAATGCACCCATATGCAAAAAATGATAACGAAATAGTATTTTTTATTCAATCACTTGTAGTGTATCAAAAAAGAATTAAAAAGGAGAAACATATAAATAGAATTGGCATAACTAATTATCCATAATAATTTATGTTACCTTCATATTTACCTAGGTACAATATATTTTACCTATCTGATTAGGTTTAATTATGCACTCGAATTTCCAGCTATCTTATAGAATGTATTCAATAGTATAGTGCCTAGTTGAGATTACTTTCTATAAATAGCTACCTAATACGCAGTTCATAATATACATAATATAAAATTCTATAAATGGCTACCTAATAGGCAGTTCATAATATAAAATAGTCTATGATAATGTAGTATTGAGGATATCTATATTCAAAAGATATGGAGGAGCCCCACATTTCAGAGAAGGGCACAATCATGTTCTCACAGCGGGAAGGAGCCTCCTCCCAAGAGAATTTGGAGAACGCTTCATTCAGGAGCAGGACTGTAAACCTAAGTAGATAACCGGCTTCTAGGTTACCTCCTTGGAGATGCAAAGACAGGCATTTTCACTAATTCCACTGAAGGCTTAAGATGACTTTCTTTTATTCAGAGATGGTAACAGCAATCAGAAGAAAGTTCAATGAGTAAAGGATGTTGATCCTTAAAGAGCATTTACCAGTAAACATGTCCATATATTTCATGGCAGGCCATGACCATATTTGTTTCTTTAACATCTATAAACTGCAATGTACAGCATTTAAAGAGCAAGAGCTTAATTCATTGAGATATGGAAGTTCATAACTCAGTGATAGCACTGTTCTTATCATTTGTGAACCAATATCAGTGCCAATCGTCCCTACATTGTTTTGAAAAAGGATGATAAGGTCGGCGCCCAAATTACATCCATTGAGCTACGAATAAACGTGATCACAATTTGGCCAGATTTTCAAGTTATAGGTCCAAAATACTGCTATAAATTAAGAACATGCATCTCCAGAAATGCATTATGTTTCGTAGAGAAATCAATTGGTCTCGCAATACCATTTTCAGTAATGCATTGTGCAGGGTTTTTTTTTTTTTTTTTTTTTTTTTTGCATCCTTGGCTATGGTCTTGAAAAGTAAACAGTAGCTAATACAGAAAATATATAAATGAATCCATTGGTTAGACATACATGATACATAACTATGGGCTGAATTGACTTCCAATTTAAAAATTCTATGAAATTAAGAGTGCCATTTGATTTGAGGGAAGGCAAAAAGATATATTAATCAGAAAAAAATGAGAGGTCATACCAAATTCTCATGATGAACTTTACAGAGGATGTTGAGCTCTGCCAGGAACTCTTTTGACTTAGTGTTCTTCATCTGCTTGATGGCCACCACCTACATAAATATAGGAAGATGCTGTTGGTGGTAAATATGATCTTATGATGAATTAAATTATAACAGAAATAAACCATGTACTTACAGTTCCTCTTAATCTTCCAAGGTAAACAGATCCATAAGATCCCTGGCCAAGCTTGTTTGACTCACTAAAGTTTGAAGTTGCTTCATAAACTTCAGAGAAGGGAAAAACACTCGTTTTACCATGAAAAACTTCGGATTCTGTAAAGGTTAATACCTTGAACAATCACTTCACTAGCAGAAAAAAAAATTAAATGATTGACAAACTGGTGGAATCAAGATTTTTTTTTCCTCTAGTGTAAAAAATAAATAAATAAATAGCCACTGAATGCAATAAACCTTTGGACGGAGAATGAAGATTCAGCTTAGAAAAGTTTCTACTTGTACGGACAAGGTAACAATTCAAGCAACATGGCAACCAATTGATTCCTCCACAACTTGCTTCTGATTGCTTGCATTTTTTCCTTTTTTGGTAGTATAGACAGAAAAGAAACGCAATTAAGACAAGTATGACCACCACTGCTGCAACAATAATCCCTAGAATAATTTGACTTCGAAACTTTGGTGTTCTTCTGGGCTTTGAATCTGAGAGTTAGGAAACAAAAGGAAGAAAAATAAACATGAAATAAATCAATGATAATATTATTGGATATTAAATAGTAAAATCTCTCCCAGAAAACAAAGAAGAGAACCATGAGACTTTTACAGTGTTAGCACAAATGGGTACAAAATAGCAGCTGTAACAATTATTTTAAGGACGAAAAAAAAAATCTAAACATGTATAGAGGATTTTGGCTCACGTAATTCTAAAAGTTAAGTATCCCACTGAACAGAATATTGAGTATTTCCAATTTAATTACTGGGATATTCTTATATGGGGCCCAATAAACAGAGAAATTCAGAAAAGAATGTTGACACAAGGTCCCAAAAACAGTAGGAATGATATCCATACTTGACAATGTAAGCCAGATTTGCTTAGAGAAGAGACAAAAAAACATAAACCATTCAAACTGCACATTAAACAAAAATTCAGGGTTCGAACTATGCCTAATTAATTTTTATAACAAATTCGATGTTGGCTTCGGTTTCCTATTTCTGTATACCAGTTTCTGCTAATATGTCTTATTAATCAATGATGTGTCCATCTGGAACTATGCATAACGTACAGTTAACCAAATTCGTGTTGTTTTATTTTTGTGAATGACAAAACTTTATTAAAAATGTTAAGAGATAGGGTGTTTTAGTAGTTTATATGCCGCTCTTTATGTTTCTTGATGCTATTTATGAGGTAACAGACCGAGAGATTTGAACCTTGTTCTAACATGACCCGATCAACTCGATCAAGCACTTGCCATCTATTACTTAGGATGGGCCCCTTCATATTGGATGCATTAGTGGCACACTTGTAAATTGTTTCTTTGATGAATATATAAAGGATTTATGGGAGTGGGGTTAGACTTCACACCTCATGAACTTCATCATCCCTCTATTAATCTTTTTGTTTCATTCTTCTACATTCCTTCTCTACTTCAAATTCCACGACTGGTGTGATCTCCTGCAAGGATTTCTATAACTTATCAATTTAACATGGTACCAAAGCCAAGATCCAAAAATGCCTTGGTTTGATTTCTCTGTTTTCTCCTTGAAAACCTGAGATCGGTCTCCCTTTCCTTTTTCTTTGAATCACTCATGTTGACAAACCTTAGCGTTTTGCTCCCTTCTTTGTTCAAAAATAAATATAAAAAAAACCATGGGATTATCTTGTTTTTGTGCCGTAGTTTGTATCATTGAAGCTTTTCCTCTTTAGATGATAAATCGAGGATAAAGTTCTACAAGAAAGATGTACAGGTTTTATGCATAGAAGGATCATGTTGGCCTCATGTTGATGGGTAAGATAATGCCCTAGTTTGTGCCTAATTTTTTCTTCGGTAAATTGGCTAGTGTGCTGCATCGTTTCGGCTGTGCTGTGGCTTCATGTGGGCTGTCTTCTTGTGTGTTCCGGTATGCTCGTGTTGTGTAGATACTTCATGCCTTGGATTGTTGCTTTGAGTGAACTGTTGCTTCGTGTGGGCTGTTTTGAACTGTGGTGCAGTCTTCGTGTGGACTGTTGTGCAGTCTTTGTGTGGGTTGTTGCCTTAGATTATTACTTCATGTGAACTGTTGCTGTGTGCAGGCTTTCGTAGACTGTCCTGCAACCTTTGTGTGAATTGCTAGCAATCTTGGTGTGAACTGTTGAGTAAGTTTGCGTGGAGTGGTGGTTCATGCGGATTCCTTTGTAGTGATGGACTTCTTCTCAGGATAATCACTGCCCTTCTTCTTATTCTCCATTAGGAATTAAAGTAACTCTACATTTTTAAATAGCATAGAGATGCAAGGTATGCAACTTGCATTTGTTAAAGGAGTTCAACAACCTTCCATGGGATCAATCTATAAAGGTGGCCTTCGGTGCGAAAAGAATATTGAAATGTATGACTGAATATGGACCCAAAGAGTCTAATAGTACGTATGAAGAGTGCCTCAAAGAAAACTGTCAAATTATGACCTAGTTGTGGAACAATATGAACCACTAGTACAGATGCAATGTTCCTTGACATGGCCAAAGAGGAGTGAGAAACAATACATGGAGAGACATATTCTTCTAAAGAAAATATATCACCTATATGAGTTGCTTGAGATCATATTCCCTTTTTAACGATGAAACAACAGTTTGAGTATCACAATACACTTTGTGGTCTGTGGAAAGATTTGAATGTGAATCAACCCCTCACATCGGACTTGGAGCTATTGAAAAGGCAGCGACGAGATTTTAAGGTTAGTAAGTTTCTTTCCAGACTTGGTCGAGAATATGAGTTCCTGGGAAGACATTGGCAGTACACTATACAGCAGTCGAGGGTCAATCAAAAAGGGGTCTTGCCCAGTCAGCATTAGAAAATCTTTCTGCTCAAATAATTTCTTTGCTTAAAGAAACTTCCTTGGCCTAAAGTACCCTCCATATATCTTATGATGCATCGAACTGGATTTTAATGATTAAATTTATTACCATGCATAAATTGGCTTACAACACTAATTGCAAATACAATATCATAATGAGTAATGGTCCAATAAATAAGCCTTCCAACAAGGCGACAATATATACTAGGATCCTCAAACATATATCACTTATCCTTCACCAATTGGATAGTAGGATCCATAGGAGTGTCAATAGGCTTAGACCCTTCCAACAAGGCGACAATATACACAAGGATCCTCAAAAATATATCCCTTATCCTTCACCAATTGGATAGTAGGATCCATAGGAGTGTCAATAGGCTTAGCCCCTAACATACATCCAATAATATATACTAGAATCCTGAAACATACATACCGTATCTTTAAACAATTAGATATTAGGATCCATAGGAGTATCAATAGGCTTAGCCCCTAACACACGTTTCTGACAAAAAGTCAATAACATAGACCTTTTGTGAAAAGCCAATGCGATTTTTGACCTAAGTACTTCAATTCCAAGATACAAGTATTTAGAATGATTTGAATTTTGACTTTTAAATTTCTACCTTTTAGTTCGATAGAATCTATAATATAGTTCAAGTTTAACTTCTAAGTTATAGCAAAGAATGCGGTGATGGGGAGGGTGGAGATGATGACATCTCATACACTGATAAAGAGAATGAGGACTTCGATCCAAACATCAGTTTTGTTTTGGACTTCGGCCCTCACGAAAGTGGAAGTACTTCATGGAAGTTTATGGAAGTCCATTGAAATCTTGTAAAAAATATGGATGTTTATGGAAATCCACGAAAACGATGGAAATCTAAGATGAAACTTTAGGAAATGGTAGAATAAACATAAATACACAATTAGAAACCATCATGTAAGAAGACAACCATCCATAATGGTTTAACAAGATCATAGACCAAGTGACATGCACTGTCATACATGTTTGCTAGGGACCATCGCAGAAGGCATTTCGCAGACTGGCTGTTGCAAGAGAGAGCAGCCACATAAGATTAATTAAATGAATAAGACAAAATCTGTTGAAAAGTGAGACCATGTGGCTGCTCTCTCATGCAGCAGCCGGTCCGCAAAATGCCTTCTGCGATGGTCCCTAGCAATTCCCCTAAAATATTAAGGTCCATTCTAGACAGATAGCTCACATAGCTCGAAAGCTGATGATCGCATCATTTCTTTTATTTTTGAACTATCTTATTAATAGAATGCGCATTAATGTTTCCTAAATATATGGCACATAGTTGTCAACCCGTGAGTCCGTGACTCGATTTCTTAATTTTATGACTCGTGACTCGTAAGAGTTTTTTACAAGAACAAAAATTTAGTTAAAAAAATATAATAATATAGCAAAAGATTAAGCATGTAAAAAAATATAACCCAATACCACATAGATAAAGTGCTAAACCAAAAATATAAATAACTATATGCTTGTAACTTGCATGCACAAAAATAATTAAGTTATGGTTGGCACTTAATCATGGGTGAAAACCTTTTCTTGCTTTAGATTTGTATCCGCCCATGATTTATGGTATGTTTGGAAGGAAATTTGTGGTGGTTCAGGCCAGGAAACCAAGATTGTCCAAGACTAGGAGCCTCCCGCAAATGGTTTTTTGAAGCTAAACTTTGACGGGTCCATCATAGGTGATGCAGGATCAATAGGGAACCCCGGTCCTCTCGAAATTGGGGCAGTCTTGAGGGATGAATTTGGAGCCATGAAATGGGCTTTCGCGAATCCCATTGGAGTCGCAGACACTAATGAACCTGAAGTACATGCTATCTACCAAGGAATAAGGTATCTTGAGAATGAAGATTTGAATAAGATAGTGGTAGAAAGAGACTCGTTCAGTGGGATAAGGTGGCTTAGTGGCTCTCATTCCTTCCCTTGGAGATTTGCCTTTCTTCGATGAGATCCAAGACGGTGGGACAGGGTGGGGGACAGATCGATTTCTTTCCATCGTGTTAGGCGGTCAACTAATGGTGTGGCTGACAATTTAGCTAGAGATAGTTTCTCTAGGGAGAGAATTGAGCTATTTGACTCTGTTCCTCCTTGACCCTTGCAGTGGGGCTTGTTCTTGTCTTTCTTTTTGCCTCTTTATTTGTATAGACCTCCTCGATATTTTTTTTTCTCATTTAATGCAATGCCTACCATTCAAAATAATAATAATAATTAAGTTCTAAGTCCATAAAAACAAGAAAGCCCAGGCCTAGCGACTTGACTTGACTCGTAAGAGTCATAGTTTTTCGACTCGATTCGCAGCGACTAGTAAAAGTCACCAGACGAATCGTAAGAGTCACCAACACAGGTGAGTCGCCCATGCGACTCAACTCGAAAGCACAACGACTCGACTCGACTCGAGAGTTGACTCATACGACTCGTAAGAGTTTGACAACTATGATATGGGGTTTATTGGTAATGTGGATGCATGCAACGAATCAAACTTCACACTTCGATCTAGGATTACATCGGACTTCAGACTTAGGTCCCTTTGCAAGTTAATAAATGTTGGCTGAAAATCTTCATCCATCGGTGAAATTATAGAACTCATGATTTAGGGTGAAGAAATGCATTCCAGAGAAGTCTTAAGACTATTATATACATGTACACATTTTCATTTCTGCTTTTCATTTTGATGGTGAATGGTGGATTTGTTAAGCTATGTTTTCAACTATTGGTGGTTGGATGATGATTTTGTAACAGAGAACATTAACAATCATTAAGGGCATTCTTGTAATTGTTCAAGACATTGATATAGATACTATATTTTTTTAGATTTACGTGCTATCTGTTGGTATTTAATACAAAAATAGATTTTTGGCATTCAAATACAAAAATTGGCATTCTTTTGTATTTCTAAAAGGTAGTTTTATTTACAATACTGTCACCTTTAACTTTCCCTTAAACCTCGTTTTTATTATTGTTACTGTTTGTCTGTTTGCACTCATAAGTGAAATTAGGTCGCTGTTATCGAAGCTGTTGATGTCGTCATAATTGCGTGGTTTTCAACCAATGCCAAAATTACTTCGCCGTTATTTTGGCATCGTGACCGACAGGATGCGACCTTTCACATCTGTAACGCTTAGAAAACGGCACTTTCTTTAATGGGAGTTTATGGGCTGTCTTTAATGACTTAAAGGGTGCATTGAAGAGACGTTTTTGTTCTACAAAAACAAAGATTCATCTACGTTTTGAAACCAAGGTTTTAAATTTCGATTTCTGAATGCATTTCGGTACTCACCGAAACCGAAATTTGAGCCGAAATCGAAATTTCGGACTAAATTTAACCAAATGGTTTAACGCCTATTTTATCTCGTACTTAATTTCGCCTTAAATTTCGGTAATTTCGGCTGAAATTTGGATATAATATTAAATAGTTATCAACAATCTAGATTTTTCGTTGAAATCCCTAAAATTTCGGATGAAATTTTGAGATTGCCATTTCGATTTCGCCTGAAATTTCCGATTTCGGTCAAAATTTAAAACCTTGTTTGAAACACACAACAGATCTGTGAAAAACAGAACAGAACCCTTCTTCTTCTTTTTGTTTTTCTGTTTTACACTTTTTGTTACAGAGTTTAATACTTCTTTCTTTCATACTTTTACTATTTTGTTGGGCAGTCGGAGTGTTCGTGTAGTTCTAATCTCTTCGAACGTGCAGTCCTTAGAGATCGATGGTGCGTCGGGCTGTTGTATCCTGAGGGTGATTGTGACCAAAAATCTGCTTCACCGGAATGAGTTTCCACAAAGGCGCAAATTCACCTTAAAGAGAGGGACCTAATCCGTGCCTCATCTCGTCGCATCGCAGAGAAGGTTTTACTAACGTTGTTTCTTTGTTTTTTCTATTTTTCAACAGAAATTTGGTAAGCCATATTTACAGATTTAGAACAATAATTTTACGGTGAATTTGGTTTGTCTCCGTTTAAATTAAATATGGCATCTCACGATGAAGTTTTATCGGATTCCGCAAATCCGAATAAACCTTTTCGTTTTAGCGGTGAAAATTTTAAGAGATGGAACAAAAAGATAATCTTTTTATCAATCCACGAAAAAAGGTAGCCCATGACTTAACAGATTCAAAGACATGGAAATCAGAACTCGAACCGACTCATTCGGTTTTGAAAAACAAATGGAAAGAATTTGATTTCCTATGTCAGTATTTTATTTTGAACAGCCTTTCCGATGAATTGTATGATTTGTACAATAGCCGTAAGAGTTCCAAATCACTTTGGGAAGCCTTACAGAAAAAGTATGATACAGAAGAGGCCAGATCAAAGAAGTATGGTGTAAGCAAATACTTCAGATTTTACATGGTAAATGAGAAAACTGTCATATCATAAACTCATGAATTAGAGCAATTGGTCCATGACATCCTTGCAAAAGGAATGATCATTAATGAACAATTTCAAGCGGCTGCCATCATTAACAAGTTACCTCCTTTGTGGAAAGATTTTAGAAACTCTCTTTTACATAAATCTAAAGAACTTTCAGTGGAAAGCCTTCTTGTCCTTCTTCGGATTGAAGAAGAGAATCACGACCAGGATAAGAAAGAGGAAAATGTTTGTAATGTTAATGCTATTTCTGTTTTTAAAAATCCAAACCAGAAACCGCAAGTGAATCTGAAGCCTAAGAAGAAGATGATGAAGAGAAAATAAAACCAAAACCAAAGTACCACTAAGAGTTAAAACCAGAACCCCAAGAAGAATAATGATTATTCTAAGGTTGTATGATATGTTTGCGGCATGAAAGGGCATATTGCTCGGATGTGTTGGAATAAGAAAGACTCACAAGTCCCTCAAGCCAATGTGACTGAAGAGCCACTTGTGGCTATAATCACAGAAGTACATGTCGTTGGTGGATCTGAATGGTGGTGGGCCGACATAGGGGCTTCTCGTCAGGTTTGTTATGATAGAAGTTGGTTCAAGTCATATACAACTGTAGACAGTGAAAAGAAGGTATTACTAGGAGACACACACACCACTAAGGTACTCGGAACTATGGATGTTAAACTCCGATTCACTTCTGGGCGGAAAGTGCTGCTGAAGGATGTTCTCACACTCCCGAAATGAGGAAGAACTTAGTTTCTTGTTTTTTACTCAATATGGCCACAAACTATAGAATCTGATCAGTATATTGTAACCATGGTTTTAAATTTCGACCGAAATCCGGATTTCGGTGGAGACCGAAACCGAAATTTCCCGAAATTCCATTTTTGGCCATTTACCAAATTTCAGACTGAAATTTTAGATTTCGGTCCGAAATTTAGGTAATTTCGGTAATTTCGGTCCGAATTTTCGATTAAATGCCATTATTTATTATAAAAAAAAGTGTTACAAAATTTCGTCCGAACTTTAGGAATTTCGGTCCGAAATTTCGAACAAAATTATTTTGTGAAAACTTCTTGATAAACATTTTATCAAATCCACCTGGCCAGGTATTAAATAGGGGAAGAATTCCATGTCGGGTATCACTATTGACCTCGAAGGTTTGTCCAACACTCTAGTACTACCCTCTAGTGACTCTAATAAGAACCACGGTTAGATAGACCAAAAATGAGAGACTTGCCAACAGACCAATATGACCCCTCAGGTCAAAGGACATGTAAAGGGTCATATCTGGTAGAATAGCTCAATTATCTCCTGTCCACAAGCTATTCTAATGTGATCATGTTCAGTACGCAATCTCATTGTCGTACCTATTCTATCTTGCTTAGGGTCCACTACCCAAGTGATTGAGATAAGTCACTCTACATCTCATGCATGTAGGCAAGATAGATGCTAGTGTGTACAGGAGGAGATGTCCAACCTCAACCCCAACTAGGAACTACTAAGGTCTGCAAAGAACCGGAATCCCATATCTCCTTGCTCCCTAGGATCTGTGAATCCCACATCAACAACGGGCGTGGATTAAAAGTTTACAAGTGCAGACGTGGACGAGAATGATGGCGTAGACTCTAGCATGGGCCACGGATTTTGCCGTTATTTTTTATTATTTAATTTCTATTTTCGCCATTTTATTTGTAGCCTACTTTTTAGGCATCATGATGTAGGAAGAAGAAGAATTAGGGGAGAATAGAGAGAAGAATAGGAGAAGAGAAAGAGACGAACACAAGAGGGGAGGAAGAGTTCTCAATATCAATCAATATTCATCAAAAGTTCTCAATAATGTTTGCTCAAGGCTTTAAATAGCCAATTACAACCCAAAATAAATAGAAACCAACTAAAATATAGAAACCAACTAAAATAGGACTCTAACATGAAATGACTAAAATATCCCTAACTAATACTAATAATAACAAAAAGGACCCAAAGGGCGGCCCAGCCTAGAATAAATGCGCAATGGGCGTTGAGCTCTATCATTTCCCCTCTGCTGAAAAGAACTCTCCTCCAGAGAGTGAAGAGAATGGTACTGCTCCAGGATTGCAGGATCGAGACGGCGAAGCTCATCTTCTGTAAGCCAAGTAGCGTCGGAAGAAGGAAGATCACGCCAGTGAACAAGTTAGCGCTGAAAACCACCATGGCGGGAGAAAACGATTTGATCATCAATTATAGCCTCGATCTGATCTGAAGGAAGTGGGGGCACTGATGGAACCACTGGCACTGGTGCTGAAACAGAAGCGCTGGCAGTCCGACCTGTAGAAACATCTGTAGGCATAGAAGGAGGCTCAAAGCTACCTCGATATGGGATTAGATCTTCAACATTGAAAACAGGACTAATATTCATATCAGCAGGTAATTCAATTAAATAAGCACTCGGGCCATATTTACTAAGAATGCGAAAAGGGCCGATGGCTCTAGCATGCAACTTTTTAAAAGAATTGTGAGGGTAACATTCAGGACGAACACGAACCATTACATAGTCGCCTTCATTAAATTCAAGGTTCCTACGATGTACATCAGCTGCGAGCTTATAGTCAACATTACTAGTAGCAATCCTACGACGTATATCAGCATGAAGGTCATGGATGTGCTGGGCAAAAGAATCGGCTGACTGAGAGGGACAGGCATCAGGTGGTAAAGGTATAAGATCAACAGGCTGACGAGGGTTGAGGCCATGAACACTCTCAAATGGGCTCTTTCCAGCAGTCATATTGATGGAATTATTGTACGCAAACTCAGCAGTGGGTAATAACAAATCCCATGTACCAGAACGATCTCCAACCAAACATCGCAACAAATCACCTAAACTACGATTAACTACCTCTGTTTGACCATCAGTTTGTGGGTGAAATGCTGAGGAAAATTTCAATTGGGTGCCAAAAAGGTTCCAAAGTGTCCGCCAAAAATAGCTAACAAACTTGACATCACGATCTGACACAATGGAAACAGGAAGCCCATGAAGTTTGACAACTTCCTTAAAGAACAGCTTAGCTACTTGCACGGCATCAGCTGTTTTGCGACACAGAATGAATTGTGCCATCCGTGAGAAACGATCCACCACAACCATGATAGAATCATGTCCTCGAGCCGTCCGAGGTAGACCAAGGACAAAGTCCATGCTAATATCTTGCCATGGGGAGTGGGGAATAGGTAAAGGCGTATACAATCCAGTATTTTGTTTCTTAGCCTTACCTAATTGACATGTGCGACACTGTGACACAATTCGCGCTACATCTTTCTTTAAAGATGGCCAATAAAATTTATCCTCGACTAACGCGATCGTCTTATCATGGCCAAAGTGTCCTGCTAGGCCTCCAACATGCATTTCCCAAACTAAGAAATCGCGAAGGGATGTGCGGGGAATGCATAGCCTAGAACCTCGAAAGAGATAACCATTGTTTATCAAGAAATCAACATGTTCTCTACGGTTACCATCATGGACATCTTGAAAGATGATGCCAAAATCAGGACACGTAGGATATTCGTCCTTCAGTCTATCAAAATCTATGACTGTGACACTCATGGACTGTAAGACCATAACCTTACGAATTAAGGCATCAACTACTTTATTTTCAATTCCTGCCCGATGATTGAGTACAAAAGTATACTCTTGGAGAAATTCTATCCACTTAGCCTGACGTTGACTTAATTTCTTTTGTGAAAGAAGGTATTTCAACGCTTCGCGGTCAGAATATAATACAAACTCCTGGGGTAAAAGATAATACCTCCAATAGGACAATGCCCATATAACAGCGTATAACTCTTTATCATATGTCGAATAACGCTGTTTAGCCTCATTAAATTTCTCGCTAAAGTAGGCGACAGGATGTCCTTCTTGACTTAAAGCACCTCCTAGCCCTACTCCTGACGCATCACATGATACCTCAAAGACTTTAGAAAAGTCAGGATGAACTAGGACAGGAGCTTCCATCATCTTCTGCTTGATATTTTGAAAAGCTCGTGTAGCAGAAGAGGTCCAATGGAACTCACCTTTCTTCATGCAGTCCGTTATTGAAGCAATAAGGGTACTAAAACCCTTAACAAATCTACGATAAAATGTGACCAATCCATGAAAACTTCGAACCTCCGAAAGTGTAGTAGGAACTGGCCAATCATTAATTGCTCGCACTTTTTCAGGGTATGCAGATACACCCTTTTCCGAGACGATAGAGCCTAGGAATATCACCTGGGTTTGCATAAATGAGCACTTCTTGAGATTTGCATAAAATTTAGCTTCTCGAAGAATCTCAAGAACTTGCCTAAGGTGATCCAAATGTAATCCTTTTGATCGACTAAAGATTAAAATATCGTCAAAATAGACCACCACGAATTTGCCTAAGAATGGACGTAATATATGTGTCATTACCCTCATAAATGTGCTCGGAGCATTAGATAATCCAAAGGGCATGACTAACCATTCGAATAATCCGTTTGGTGTCTTAAAGGCGGTTTTCCATTCGTCTCCTGGACGAATTCGAATTTGAATGTAACCACTACGTAAGTCAATCTTACTGTACCAACGCGATCCAGCTAATAGATCTAACATATCCTCAAGACGGGGAATGGGAAATCTGTACTTAATTGTGATCTTATTTATAGCGCGACTATCAACGCACATTCTCCATGATCCGTCTTTCTTGGGTGTAAGCAATGCGGGTACAGCACAGGGACTAAGGCTGTCTCAGATTACACCACGCTCTAGTAATTCCTCTACTTGTCGACATAACTCTGTTCGCTCCAGGGGATTCATGCGATAGTGTGGAAGGTTGGGCAATTGAGAACCGGGAAGCAGGTCAATCGCATGCTGAACATATCTCATGGGTGGTAATTTTGCAGGAAGCTCATCAGGAATCACATCGTTAAATTCCTGTAATATCTGGGTGACCTCAGGTGGTAGGTCAACTGGTTGCTCAGAAGAGAGCTGAAGAGCTCCTTCATCCACTAAAGCTAACATGTGTCCTGTCTCTTGACTTGCTCCTTCAAATTCTTTACGGTTCAGAAGATGCAGACTCTTTTGTTGAGCGAGCTTTGATGGTGGAGTAGGCTTAGAACTCTTAACTTTATCGACAGGTAGCGCAGATTTTAGCCTAATTGTTCTACCATGGTGCTTAAAGACATATGAATTTTTCGCCCATGATGGACATCCATATCATAAAGCCAGGGGCGGCCGAGTAAGATGTGGGCAACATCCATGGGTAAGACATCACACCATATCTTGTCGGAATAATCTCTCGTTTTGATGGGGACAAGACACCTCTGCGAAACAGGTAAGGATGTCTTATCAACCCAAGCGACCTTGTATGGTTGCGGGTGAGGTTCGGGTTTGAGTTTCATTTTAGAGACACCTGCTTGGGAGACAACATTCATGGAACTACCTCCGTCGATGACGATTTTACACACTGTGCCTCCGCAGGCGAGATAAGTATGAAAAATGTTAGTGCGCTGATAATCATCGTTTGTTGCAGGCGTAGACAAAATGCAACGCACTACACCAACACGTGTGCCATCGAAGTCAGCTTCATCTGCCGAGTCGACAGGATCAAGAGGCTCTACTTCTTGCTCGTCGTCTTGGTCCTCGAAGGGTTCACCATGCTCCTCCTCTATAGTAAGGGTGCAATGTGGACAACGGGAGGCAATGTGACCTTTTTGGTGACAGTTAAAACACTCAGGACCTTGGGGTACTTGTCGGGAATTTGAAGTTACAGGTCCTTGACGAGAAGTAGGATTTACCGGTCCTTTATCTCGATTAGCGCTAACTGCTGGACCAAAGTTATTGCTTCCTCTAGAAATAGTGGCGGTGTTTCTTGAAGCAGACGGACCGGACTGGGCGACTCTACTAGTCTGCTGTGAGTACCATGATCTACTCATTTGGGTCTCTCTCATTTGGGATCTTCCACCTCTAGGGTTGGGGTACTTGAGATATTTTTCAAATGCGAGAGCCTTTTGATAGGCTTCCTCCATGGTCTCAAGAGAATGGAGTTCGACTTCTCACTTAATCTCGGGTCACAATCCATTTATGAACTTCTGGATAGTCATGGAAAGCTCGTCAGTTACATCGCATCTCAGCGAAAGCTCTTCAAACTTAGACAAGTATTGAGTGACTGTAAAAGTCGACTGCCTCAAATTTAGCAATTCGTCCAGCAGTTGATGTTTATAAAAGGGGGGCACGTACTTATCTGTTAACCTGGTTTTCATCTCATCCCAGGTAAATTCGTATGGCTGTCCGAAACGCACTAAGTTCTTATGAACAGTTTGCCAATGCCGTTTGGCAGATCCCACTAACTTAACCTGACAAAACTGCACACGATGAAAATCATCCATTTTATACCACGCAAAGTAGGCTTCCAAGTCTGCTAACCAATCGAGGAAAGCATTGGAATCCAATTTTCCATCAAAACTAGGAACCTCCAGTTTGATCTTTTAGTTATATCCATATGATCAGTATGGTGACGATATGGACTCTGTCTCGGAGGTCGAGTAGCAAAACGCCTATCGAGATACCTAGCCTGGGTAGGTGACTGGACATAATTCTCTGGGTCGTCTTCCTGAAATTGTCCCTCGTTAACAAATCCCTCATGGTAGGGATGGCCAACATGGTGATTTCTCCTATCATTGCCCTGCATATGACTTTCCCTGGCAGGGGTTTCTCTAGCAATGGGACGAAGTCTCGTAGGGGTGGGGAGAAGACCTCCTGGACCGTCAGAATGTCCACGAGCATTGCCGGATTGGCCTGCCTGGAGCCCAGGTCCATCCACGTGAGTGGTAGACCTGTCACCCAACTGCGTAAGGCGTTCTTCTAGTTGTTCTATGCGTCCTGCCATTTGTTGTATTGTTTCCCTAAGAGTGTTCACGACATTTTCCAAGGCGATGACTCTTTCTTCCATTTTGGTTTGTGAACGTGTTTGTATGCTCATGAACTACGGGTAAGGAAAGGATGGGGTTTTGGCTGATATACAACGCAAATAACTAAAAGTAATGCAACTAAACTATGCTAATGTAATGCAAGGAAACAAGTACGTAATAAAGGAAACTACTTAAGGTTGGTGTAAAAATAGAGTTCGAAAAATCACTGTAAAAGGGGTTCTAATGTAGAGGAAATAAGGGTTTGATGAAAACAAGGTGAATATGGGCCCTAAGTGCAAATTTAATGACTATCTACTTATAGGAATATTAAATCTTGATTTCAGTAAAGAAGATGCGTACCTCGGAAGCCTACGAATAGCCTAAGAAGTCCTGATGGTCTTCTTGACAACTCGCCTGTGGCGGATCGTCGATCGGATGACGAAAAGTTGCAGATCGGACCGTAGAACGTGATCGATGGCTGAGATTGCTCTGGAAACTGTGCTGAATATCATTGTCTGCTGCTGAAACTGATACGGGTGTGCTCTACTAATCAAGTACTTCAACTTTCGTGTTGAAGTCGCGGGCCAATTTCTAGCGGAAATAACCCGAAAACAAGAGAGAGAAAATCTAACGGAGAGAGGAGAGAAAGTTGAGAGAGAGAGAGAGAGAGAAAGTAGAGAGAGAAACTCTGATTTATTTATTTTTTCTTTTACTCTGAATTTTCTGATTTTTTTTTCTTTTTTGGGTGTCTAAAGGCAGAAAGAGTGCGTAGGGAATAGGCCTTGTGAAAAGGAAAGTGGTCACGTGAACCACTCTGATAATTCAACCCTTAGCTTTTTTTGCGAAACTCGTTGCACAAGTTAAAATAAAAATAACTACTTAAGTGCTGTACAGTGAGAGTAGAAACTTTCCTTTCTTTATTTTAGCTTCTCTAACAAGTTACTCCCCCTGTGCAAGTGACGTCAGATGCCTTATCTACTGTTGTTATAGAAGGATACTTTCTATTTCTGTATTTTTGGCTTCACACGACAACAGTAACTGCGAAAGGCAAGCCACAAAATCCGGTGAGATCCAATAATGCCGAGGGTTTCGTGCACCAACAGGAAACCTCGAATTCTTCCTCAGGAAGGAATTTGGGCTGCTGGTTATGGCTGAAATTTAAGAAAAAAGTGGATTCAAGAGGCTGTTTTAGTGAATTTCCAGACAGCAAGGTGGGAATTAGCAGTTTGGGGCTGGTTTTTGTAGGAAAAGTAGGACCAAAGAGGAGAAGGTTAGGGTTTCAAGAGGTTGAAGACAACTGGGTGTTTGGGGACTGAATGGTGGTGCAATGGCTGTTAGGGCTGAAGCAAAGATGGAACCGAGGTGGACTGAGGGTGTAAATTTTTCTGCAGTGTGTTTTTTTTTTTTTTTTTGTTACAATCAAACTGTAAGATGGTCGTTGGTCGGCAAAATCAACGGCTCAGTCACTTGGTAGATTTCGATAGTTTCGACTCTTGGATCTTTAGCTTTGATACCAATTTGATGTAGGAAGAAGAAGAAAGAAGAAGAATTAGGGGAGAATAGAGAGAAGATTAGGAGGAGAAAGAGACGAACACAAGAGGGGAGGAAGAGTTCTCAATATCAATCAATATTCATTAAAAGTTCTCAATAATGTTTGCTTAAGGCTTTAAATAGCCAATTACAACCCAAAATAAATAGAAACCAACTAAAATAGGACTCTAACATGAAATGACTAAAATATCCCTAACTAATACTAATAATAACAAAAAGGACCCTAAGGGCGGCTCCGCCTAGAATAAACGCGCAATGGGCGTTGATCTCTATCATTAAATCTCACCCGTTTGGTGTGTTTTTTATATTATTAGAAAGGTTTTTCAATTACCTATCTAATGGGCCCAAGATCACATGATTTGGATGTGATTTGAGCAAGGTATGAGTGTTTTTAGGAAGGGGTATAGGTCAATTACGGGATTACTATTTTTGGTAAGTTTTTATCTTTATTTAGCTTTGCTTGAGATTAGATGAATGGTTGAAATTAGTTCTTAACTTTAGGTTATCTTCTAGGGTTTCTTTTTCTTATAAATACAATGTAAGGAACTTTGAATATTGAATAGAATTGAGATTTTCTTTTGTGAGAGCTATTGTGGCTTGGACTTCTTCTTCTCTTCTCCTCTTAGTGGTTTGGAACCATCTTCTCTCATCTCCTCTCCTCTATTATCTTCTATTTCTTCAATCAAATCAGCACAAAGAAAGTTAGTAAATCAAATTTTCTTTTTTTCTTTGTTCTTAAATCCTAAAATACAAAAACCCAAAATCCATAGATCTCTCTTGTTCTTCAAGATCTAGTTTCGAGACTTTGAAGGATTATTTTTATGATTAAATCTCAGTCTAAATACCCAAGAACCATAGCTTTAAATACCTTTTGCAGCCAGTTGAAAATTTGCACCATTTTCAAGCCCGAAAACCCTTTTTGAACATCCCTAGCCTAAACCTACCGTCAAATCAGAGCCTAAACCCTAGATTAACCTTTCTTTTACCTTCTAAACCTTAACCTAAAATTTGGACAGCAGTATTAAACCAAAATCTCAGATCTGCCAAATTACCAAAATGCCCCTACAACCCAAAACTGGACCTTTTTGAGCCTTTTACTACTGCTGGACATTTTTTCTGTTTTTCTTCATTGGATATTATCATTTTCATGCTTGTGTGACATCTATTTCATTGGTACTTGCAATAGTTTTTTAGTTCTTTTAATTGGTCGCTTGCGTAGGCCTAGTTTCGGACTAATCTTTCTATTATCAATTCATCTAACGAATCTTTATCGCTTTGATTGATTTGTATAAGGTTTAGTTCATGCTTAATTACAATCTTTACAATTATTTATGCTATTTAAGTCTCATTATTGCTGCTGCCCATAGATTAATTAGGAGTTAATTCGGCCCTAGGTAAGTTGTTAAGTGTTCTTTTAATTTTCCACGTAAGCCCTAAATTATCCTAAAGCCTTAATCCCATTAGGCGTGTAGGATTTTCCCTAAATTAGGTATTGTCCTGCATCAATGGGTTTCCTACTTCGCTTCCTAAGGACAAATACGTGTCAATAACAAGTAACATATCACACATTTAACTTTTAGTACCCATAAATGTCATGAAAAAGAAACTTTTATTGATTAACATGCGAAATATACTAGGTTTTAGGGCGCCTACTCTAACACTTTCTTCTCCTAAATCCATTCTTTTTCTTCTTTCTTGCTCATTTCTCGTTATTCTCTCCCTAAATCCATAAGTCTCTTTCTGTTTTGTCAATCCATTCATACCCTTGTTTTGTAAATCCATCCATACCCTTCTTCCTTTTAAAGTTCTTCTTGTTCTTTACCACTGGCATGTTCTTCTTAGAGCCTTTGCCTTTTGCTCTTCTTTTTCCTTTACCTTTCGGCTTAGGTGCTGATGGTCCATTACCCTCTGCTAGGAAGGCACTTTTCTTGTTACTCTTTTACAGATCCTCAGCTGTCTGAAGTTGATTCATCACCTCTGTCAGTCATTGTCATTTTGTTCATTTGGTAGGTCATAACAAACTCTTTGAATGATCCACATATGGAAGATAAGACAATGTCAATCTGCGTCTCTCTATCCATGATGGCCCCCAAGATGTCAAGCTCGTTAAGATAGCCCATCATCTTTAGCATGTGGTTCCTAACTGGGGTTCCCTCTACTATCTTGGTGGATATTAGGCCTCTAATCGCCAACAGCCTAGCTGTGAGATGTTTGATCTCCAAACATTTCTTTAATATTTAGCATTATATCTGAGGCCGCTGCCATTCCAATATGTTGTTGCTGCAGCACATTGGACATAGAGCCAATGATGTCATACTTTGCCATCTCATTGTCCTAAAAGCCACTTAGACTTTCTATCGTAGTATGCCTGAGGCACATCGGGACCAGGTAGTTCAGGCTCCTTAGTGGTGAGAACCCAATAAACTTTAGCGGCTATGAGCACTAGTATTAGGTTCCTTTTCCAGTCGAGGTAATTTGGACCAGTTAACTTATTTTCGTCTAGGATCTTAGCTAATGGGTTGAATGAAGCCATGGTATCTACGCGCAAAGGAAAGAGGCATAATTAACAAAACTACCATTTTAGTTAATTTCATGACATATCCATCGGATCTGAGATTTTGATCTACGATGGAACCGCCCATCGCACGTCTCATTCACAGGCCCCTCAACCTCGTGAATCAAGAGAAATGCATGATTTCTCCAATGGGCATTGGAAACTTATTCAACAACTTTGAATAAGTGGATTCATCTAATCTTATGTAATCTGATTTATGTTCGGCCTCCAAGCATTGCAGTATGTATGTCCTTTGGGCGTCAATACCCTTTGTTTGGTTAAGTTATACCCACTGCCTGAGAAAACTATGCAAATCTACAATGGCTTCTGCTTTGGCATGTGACCAATGTATTATGCACATTCTCCTTATCCTAGTAGGTATTTGACGGTTACTCTAGTCAAGAAACAGGATCGGCTTCTGCTTTGGCATGTGACCGTCCTATTTTCTAGACTAGCCAACAGTCAGATGGCTATGAAAGGCCACGAGGTCTTGTCCCTTCGACTTAAATCCGTTTATCAACTTATTATTAACAGGGCTAGTTAATGTGGGAGTAATAATTATCATTGTGTATGTTTGATTAGGCAACCATTGCATAAAAGTAAAACATACATAGCAAACCAAACCACGCCATCCATCATATAAAAAGCAAATAAACAAACCATGGAAATAAACACACACCATCCATGAACCCGAATTTGGCATCTTGGATCATAGGGATTCTCCCACTAACCTTACTTAAATAAGAGAATCCCCACAACACCATCTTGCCAAATTGAGGGTGAATTATGGGCAACTATGTGCAACAGCACAAGGGGAACTTCGTTGGCCTCAAAGCGAATTCTCAAAGGAGTGTAATCACATTTGCCTCATTATATGAAGCATAATAACATCAGCAGCATCAGCAAGTGCGTACCTCTTTGGTTGGATCGAATACGCCTCCATCTGCCAGTCAATCTGGAGCATTCCCATGCCGCAGTATCCCTGATCCATCTTTTGAGCTCTAAGAGAATGATCTCAACCTCAATTGGTCTTGGACAAATAAATATAAACTACCCTAGTGTCCTACACTAGCCTAGGTAATCTATACATCATCATCAATCTCCATGGGAAACCAGTCATCCGCCCAACTGCCCAGAGGGAGTACTTTAAAACTGAAATTATTAAATTACATCGCGGACTTTAATATTACAAACCATAATATAAACCATCAGATCATAACATACATACAAAAATCATGCATCTCATGCATGAGTGAGATCCAATCTCAAGTTTGCCCATCTTTCACCAATAACGATCAATTCGCACAAGAACCGGGTTAATTCAATTTTGATTAACACACAACCATCTTGATTTTAATTAGAAAGTTCATAAAACACTTTTACATGGTCTAATAAATCAGCCTACAAAATTTTGCGTGAAAACAAGATCATTTGATTTGTAAAAAACAAAAATTATTCCATACCGAGAACACAATCCGGATAGCATGACCTTTCGAGTAACTTTGAGTGGGATATAGTTACTCGAATGCTTTCTCAAGGATCAGATCATGCTACAAACACCCCAAGACATTCTTTGAAAAGTCTATGCCTAGGTTATAGGCTTTTCAAAACGTTTTGGGGACAAGAAACAAAAGCCCAAATCAATTTTGGGAATTAATTTCCTGAATTCTAACAACTTGCATCCAACTTTGAAAAATCATATCTCTTAAACCACTTGTCGGATTTCGATGATTCTTGATTCGTTGGATTCGTATTCGAGTCTACTTTCCAACCATGTAAAGAAATCAGTCTAGAATTTCAGTGTACAATTCAATTCCGATGTTTTCCGACAAACAGTGTATGTCTCTTAAAACACACAGAGTAGGAAACTTGGATGGTCGGGATGAATGTCCGGACTCACAGCAGATTACCACATGATCTATCTTTAGTTCGTTAGCCTCCTAATCTATTCCTTAGTTGGCTCTGATACCACTCGTTAGAAAGGTTGAAAAACCCCGAGCAAATTCGCTACACCTAGCGGAAAAATAAACCGTGTAAAACAAAAAATTTGCTCTAACCCAGGATTCCTAGGGACTAACTGATCTTATGGTGATTTAATAAACATAAATATAAATCACATACCTTAGTTGTTGTAGAGAAGAAAACGTCTGCTTGATCTACTCCTCGAAAATCCTCCGATGATCTAATCGACACGAAACCGCAAGTTCAATCGATGGATCCTTTTGTTGCACAAAAGAACTTGTGTACAACTATTTGTTCACTTTGTAATCAAACCTAAGTCAGATTATAATATGGGAATAATTGTTTAGAATAATGGAGCTTAGTTGGATGATTGTCTTTAAGCTCTAAAAGCCAAAACTAATTGATGGAATTGAGAGAGAAGAACAAGAGAATGAATTTGGGGTGTCCTACCAATTTTCAGCACCTGGAATTATTAGAGAGCTCTAAAAAACTCCAGCACTTTTCTTATATTTATATAGTTTTCAATTGCCTTTAGCACAATCCAAAGTTTCTAGAGAAATCCCCAAAAAATAAGGAAACTAGTCAAAATTAGAAGCTCCAATTGGGAAACAACCCAACTCACTATTGGAAACCCACATGGGGCGCCCAAGGTGGGCGTGCCTTGCTGCCCAAGCAACCTTGAGTTGCCTAAAGTGGTTTCCTTGTTTCCAATTTTGTTTGCTCAATCTTTCTTTCTCTCTATTTCCATTTTTCATCGCATGTGTTGCTTTAATTTGTGAAAACAAATCTAGCAATAATATTTCAAATATTATTGGAATTTCAAATTGATAAGGGCACACCACATGGGGCGTGTGGACATGGGTCCCACCCAAATTCGTCCCATGTGGGTCCCACCATCCATTTTAAATTCTTTTGCATTTTTCATTTATTTCCTAATTAAATCAATGCAATCCAATCCTATCCAATAGGATTAAAGCTCGAACATAATTTATGTTATCCACAAGTGGGCCCCACTGCGATTATTGCTCCGTTGCTAATGCTACAATCGCATTAAGTCAGTAGCCTCCATCGAGACGTAACCCTGAAGATAACCGTCAAACCATCATACCCCTAATCATAACAAATGTGCAAGTCCTTCCTCCAAGTCCACATCTACCGAGTTGAGTCCTACAGGGGTGGACATTAACTAACCCCCGGGCTCACTCATGGTATACCTTTCAGTCAAGCAGTGTCGGCCCGCAAATGCATTTGCTAAAACAATTTCAAATAAAAACTTATTTTGTGAAAATTTTTTGATAAACATTTTATCAAATCCACCTGGCCAGTTATTTTTCTAGGCCTACTGCTTTGACCAAAATCGTAGGTTTGTCCAACACTCTAGTATCACTATTGACCTCGAAAGTTTGTTCAACACTCTAGTACTACCCTCTAGTGACTCAAATAAGAACTACGGATAAATAGACCAAAAATGAGAGACTTGCCTACAGACCAATATGACCGACCCCTCAGGTCAAAGGACATGTAAAGGGTCCTGTATGGTAGAATAACTCAATTGTCTCATGTCCACAAGCTATTCTAATGTGATCCTGTTCGGTACGCAATCTCATTGTCGTACTCATTCTATCTTGCCTAGGGTCCACTACCCAAGTGGTTGAGATAAGTCACTCCACATCTCGTGTATGTAGGCAATATAGATGCTAGTTGTGTACAGGAGGAGGTGTCCAACCTCAACCCCAACTAGGAACTACTAAGGTCTGCGAAGAACTGGAATCACATATCTCCTTGCTCCCTAGGATCTGTGAATCCATGAGCATGTGTTTCCTACTTCGCTTCCTAAGGACAAATACTTGCCAATAACAAGTAACATATCACACATATTTAAGTTTTAGTAGCGATAAATGTCATGAAAAAGAAACTTTTATTGATTAACACGAGAAATATACTGGGTTTTAGGGCACCTACTCCAACACCTTCTTCTCCTAAATCCATTCTTTTTCTTCTTTCTTGTTCATTTCTCGTTATTCTCGCCCTAAATCCATAAGTCTCTTTCTGTTTTGTCAATCCATGCATACCCTTGTTGGGTTCTTTCCCTTTCTTTTCAACATCTTAGTTCATTATTGAGTTCTGTTTAGTTTCCTCTCCCCTCTCTTTAGGGTTCAAATCCTCCCTTTCTTTCTCTTTTGAGTGTTATCATCCCATCTACTCCATCCTGTTCTTCATTTTCCGTCTCTCTATTCATTGTGTTCCACGGCCTTTGTGTTGTTCTTCTGCTCCCATTTCGCTCATCGTTACTACGGGAATCACTTTTGCTTTCTTTTCCTCTGGCTACTAAGATGTTTCAGTTCGCCACGTTGTCTCTTGCTTGCTCATGGATTCAGCAGCAGTTCAAAAGGTTGACCTGTTCGGGGGGACCGGGCTGATTCATTATTGATCGATTTGGGCGTATATGTAGAAATCTTTTTCATTATCATAGTGGATCTTTAAAAAAACAGAATCTGTATCGAATAAAGTATGTACTTCAACTTTAGTGTGCTAGAACTTTGGCTCGTAACATAAAAGTAAAGTACGTGCTTTTTTTAAAGGATTAGGTTCGGAATGATGAATCAATATTTTAGGAACTGGATGGGGAAGGATCTTTTTTTGGACAAAATAGACAAAACATTTTTTTTTCTTTTGATATCTCCGGAAGATAAATCCATTTTTTAGGAATTGGATGGAAAAGGATTCGCAATTCAAAACTTCAAATTCTGAGGATGAATAGGCAAAAGAAAAAGAGGAAAAAAAGGGAGAGCAAAAATAGGAGAATGAACGGATAGCAATATCAGAAATTTGGGATAGCGCACACCAAGAGTTTGATCACATGTCTAAGAGAGGTGTTGTGCCTTGATTGTGTTCTTTCCTGTTAACTTACCAACTTCTCCAATAGCTTAAGCTGTTGGAGAAAGGCGTTATTTACCTTTTATACTTTAATACTCCCCCGCACGTGTGGCCCACTTGGCAAACACGTGGCACATGTGGTCCCACTTTGGGCCGACCATCGCATGTGGATTTTTGCTATCCGGGAGGTTTGAACTCGAGACCTTTGGCTTTGATACCATGTTAACTTACCAACTTCTCCAATAGCTTAAGCTGTTGGAGAAAGGCGTTATTTATCTTTTATACTTTAACATTTCCGTTGCAAGTTGAAGGCCTTCGGCCTCAACCTGAGGGGGAGTGTTGATTGTTGAAGGCCACATGTAGTTCCATGGATGGAGTGTTGTCTTGAGTCATCTTGTTGTTGTCGTCTCCTTCCGCATGTAGTATTGCCACCAATGTAGTTTTTGTTCGGTGGTTGTTCTTCCTATTAAGTCTTGTTGTCTTTTCCAGTTGATGTTCTTCACCATCCTTGGTTTGTTTATTGGTTCTTTGTGCTGTTGCTGATTCGTTTCTTAGTTAGTTTCTTTTGCATCCTATTTGTTGGTGCTTATACACGTATGTGTAGTTTCTTTGCGTAGTTTTACGCACTCATCATGATTTGCATTGCAATCCACCTCTCATTGTTTGGCTATATGCACGGACGTTAACGTGGCTTTCGGCCTTATCTTTTCAGGCGATGTGATGTCCGTCATCAACCTTGTCTCTCCGGATGACAGTGTCTCCTGTCGTTGCTCGGTCATATCTCTAGGCAACGGTGCCCCGTCGAACTTGTCTCTCTAGACGACGATGTCTCCCGTCGTTGGTCGGTCATATCTCCAAGCGACGATGTCCCCGTTGAACTTGTCCCTCTAGACGACGGTGTCCCCCGTCATTGGTCGGCTATATCTCCAAGCGACAGTGTCCCCCGTCGACCTTGTATCTCCAGACGATGTGTTGTCCGCCGTCGTTGGTCAGTTGTCACTCCAGGCCATGGTGTCCCCCATCGTTGGTTGGTTATCTCTCTCTAGCCGATGCTGTCCATCATTAGTTGTGTTGATGTTCTACATGATGGATGAGAGAGAAATAGAGAGAAGGAGATGAAGTGAGAGAGGGAGAAAGAGAGTGCGAGAGTTAGAGGAGAATAGGCATGAGTCTGGAATACGTTAAAACATTTCCTCCACCATACGATATATATTATTTTAATAATAGTCATATTATGACCATTATACCCTTAGTACATTTAGCACTCCCCCTCAAGCTGGAAGGTATATATCATACATTCCAAGCTTGTTACAAGAATCTTTCAGTTTTGCACTACCGAATGGCTTTGTAAATATATGTGCAAGTTGATCTGCAGATCGAGTAAACATTGTGTAGATCTCGTCACTCTGAATTTGATGACGAATGAAGTGACAATCAACTTCAATATGTTTCGTCCGTTCATGGAAGACTGGATTTGTTGCAATATGAATTGCAGCTCTATTGTCACAATACAACCGTGCTGGAGATGTAGATGAAAAACCAATCTCTGCTAAGAAGGATCGAAGCCATATTAGCTCCCCACTTGTATATGACATGGCTCTATACTCAGCCTCTGCACTTGACTTGGACACAACATCTTGCTTTTTACTTCTCCAAGACACCAAATTACCTCCTACAAACGTCAATATCCCGTAGTTGATCTCCTGTCAGCAGGAGATCCTGCCCAATCTGCATCACTAAAACCTTCTACCTTTTCATGTCCATACTTTCTGAAGCATAGACCTTTACCTGGAATACCCTTTAAATATTTGATAATCTGAATGACAGCAGCCCAGTGGGAAGTACGTGGAGCACTCATAAAATGACTAATCATACCAATTGCAAATGATATATCTGGACGGGTGACAGTCAAATAGATTAGTTTCCCAACCAGCCTTCTATATCGACCTGGATCATTCAGCAACTCTCCTTGATCAGGAAGAAGTTTAACATTTGGATCCATAGGGGTAGTCGCAGGTTTCACCCCCATTGAGCATGTCTCCTCTAAGATGTTCAACACATACTTTCTTTGTGACAAAAATAGTCCATGACGAGACCTTGCTACCTCAATACCAAGGAAATATCTTAGCTGGCCAAATCTTTAGTGGAAAACCATCTTTGAGAAAAGGACTTTAGATTTTGGATGCCAAACTTGTCATCTCCTGTAATTACAATGTCATCAACATACACTATCAGGAGAATATATCCAGAATCAGATTTGTGACTGAACACTAAATGATCAACAGCACACTGCTTCAACCCAAAACGCAAAACGGCCGCACTAAATCGTTCAAACCAAGCCTTTGGCGATTGCTTCAGACCATAAATTGCCTTCTGAAGGCGGCATACTGAAGAGCACATCTCCCCCTGAGCAACGTACCCAGGAGGTTGCTCCATATAAACTTCCTCTGAAAGATTGCCATGAAGGAAGGCATTCTTAACATCAAATTGATATAGAGGCCAACCACGATTAACAACTAAAGAGATTAATACTCGTACTGACGGAATTTTGGCTACCGGTGAGAAAGTCTCCTGATACTCAACGCCAAATGTCTGAGTGTACCCATTAGCAACAAGGCGGGCTTTGAGACGTTTAATAGACCCATCTGGAAGGTACTTGATGGCAAAGACCCAACGACAGCCACAGGTTGGGCACCAGAAGGAAGAGATACCACCTGCCACGTTTTATTGGAGTGAAGTTCAACCATCTCAGCATCCATAGCAGCCTTCCATCCATGATGATTGAGAACATCTGTCACTAACTTAGGCAAAGAAATCGAAGACATGCTAGAGACAAAGGACCGAAAAGATGGTAAGAGATGCTCATAAGTAACAAAATAAATAGGATGAGCCACAGTACGTGATCTAGTCCGAGATGCAATAGGTGAATCATGAGTAGGAGAACAAAAACCTGAAGGTTGACAATCCGCCTGTGGAAGAGGATCAGTGGGCTGAGATGGTGTTTCAATCATCGAAAGAATGACCTGACGAGGTCCCCGAGTAAAAGTTTTCAGTTCAGAATCCTTAGGGTCCACAGGAGAACTTGTGGCAACGTCTGGAGCACCTACAGGACCTGGCAGAGAATGACCCATCACTAAAGGAACAGGAAGGCTAGGGATGTCAACATGTAACTGAGGACCTGAGCCAGACAAATAAGGTTGGTCCTCAAAGAATGTAACATTCGCGGAAACATGTCTTTCGAAGGTGAGGGCTATAACATTTATAACCTTTTTGGGTTCGAGAGTAACCCAAGAAAATGCACTTCTCTGCCCGAGGGTCTAACTTGTCAAGTGCTGGAGACAATTTATAAACAAAACACGTACATCCAAAGACACGTGGCACTAAAGGAAACAGATCTCCATTTGGATACAAGACAGAAAATGGCGTTTGACCAGAAAAACTGACGAAGGAAGACGATTACTTAGGAAGCATGACGCGAGGGCTGCATCTCCCCATTGAATCTTAGGAACCTTCATCTGAAACATAATCGTACAAATCATATCCAACAAATAACAAATTTTTCTTTCAACGACACCATTCTGTTGTGATGTGAGTACACAGGACGACTGATGAATGATAACACGAGAGGAAAGAAAATCATGAAAGCCATTATCTACAGAAAAATATTCCTTACCATTATCAGTACGCAAACAATTAATCGTACATTTAAATTGATTTTCTACCTCAAAATAAAAATTACGAAATGCATTAAACACTTGAGATCTATCTTTAAGTAAAAACAACCACGTGGACCTCGAATAATCATCAACAAATATGAGAAAAATTTATATCCATTTAACGAAGTAGTTCTAGCAGGACCCCAAACATCAGAATGTATAAGCTCAAATGGACGAGACACTCGACTACTAACTCGAGAAGGGAAGGAAACACGATGGTGTTTTCCCAACTCACAGGACTCGCAATGAAAAGATGGAATTGGAGTTGAAACAAATGAAGACTTCTGAAGCATATCCATAGGTGGATGACCCAAACGACAATGCCACTGATAGGCATCCACCGAGGTACAAAGACCAACACCAGCACTAGCCTGATCAAGGTAGTAAAGTCCATCAATCTCATGGCCCAAGCCAATCCTCGTCCCAGTCTTCATGTCCTGAAAAACACAATGAGAAGAAAAAAAGGAAACAGAACAGTTAAGAGACTGTGTTAATTGACGAACAAATAATAAATTAATAGGAAAAGACGGGACAAATAGAACGGAAGACAAGTGAAGACCCGTCGAGATGGAGACTACACCCATGCCAGAAACAGGGGATGTAGTCCCATCAGCCAAGGTAACAGTACGAGGACCCAAAGACAGAACAGACTGGAAAGAAGAGAGAATGTTAGGATTACCAGTCATATGGTGTGATGCTCCTGAATCAATGAGCCATGGACTAGAAGAACTACCAGAGAGAAACATGAGGGGCTACCTTGATGCGCAAGCGTGGCAGTGGGCTGCTTTCCTTTGTCTCGGATACGGAGAAATTCCTCATATTCCGCACGAGGAACAACCAGAGTATCAGGCATCACAGATGGAGCATCAGAAGAAGAAATACCATCAGAAACAACAGTAGAAGCATTCACAGTTCTGTAGGGACGAAGCTCAGGGTGTAAATCATAGCAATAATCAACGGTATGTCCATCCATACGACAATGAGTGCAAAAACGGGGCCCACGTCCACGGCCACCACCATCTCGGCCTCCCCCTATCTCTCTGCCACTACTACGGCCACGGCCACGACCACGTCCACCACCATTGCGGTCGCGCCCAAAACGACCACCACCACGATCACAATCGGCCCCAACATATGTCACATGAGCTGACCCATCCACCATAGGGTCACCATGTTGAACCTCTCGCATATGCTGCACATGGGAGAAGCAGCTGCCAGGGTGGGAAGCAAACCAGAACTAACAAGCTGCTGACGAACTAGAGATAGTCAGGTCCCAAAGAATCAAGAAACCGAACAAGTCTCATCTCTTCTTGACGCTTTTTAAGAACCTCAGGATCAATAGTAAAGGGCAACAATAAGTCAAGCTCCTGACAGAGAGCAAGGTAATCACTAACCTGGGACACTACCGGTTTGTCTCCTCGCTGAAGACCAAACCAATCTGAAAAACGATCACAGATACGGGTCAGATCATCCACCCCGGAATACATCGTAGATGCCTACTCCCAAATTTCTTTCGAGGACTGAAGATACATCATGGAAGTAGCTATATGGGGTTCCATACAACTCCATAAAAATAAGCGAACCACAGCATCATCTTCACGCCACAGTTCATATGACTTGTCAGTACTAGCCGGAGGAGGCCGCTCAAGAAAACGTATCTTCCTACGGCCAAGTAGATAAGTAGAGATCGCCATCTTCCACGGGGGATAATTTGTTCCATCCAATTTAATGGACGTCATCAAAAGAGGAGGCCCAACATGAGAGTAAGTAGACTGAGCATCATATGACGAAGGACGAGTCTCATCAACCTTAGGAGCAGATAGTTGCCGAGCGAAGGGGTCCACAGATTCCATACCAAGAGCAACACAACAGAACAACCAACAAATATAATCCAACCACAACAAAAAAGAGAGCCTCCAACACCGCACTCAACAACCTACCACAACAGCCACACTAACACCACCAATAAGTATCACAATCCCTAACACAAGCAACCACACAGTGGGCAGAACATATGTAGCAAACCATCCACAGGACAATCACCACAAGTGCGCCAACAACACCAACAACAACCAACCACACAGGCAATACATGTACCCTCCAATAATCATCTACAACCAATCACAACACCGCCAGCACATTGATCGTAATAAGTACGAACCAAGAACTCATACGAAGAAAAAAATAGTCTAAATCATAAAGAAAAGGTATGGAAGGTGCTGATTTTTAAAGAAGCGAGGTGATGATACAAAGGAATCACCCACCTCGATTGTAGAGGTCTCAAACAATTACATAGAGAAGCTAGGGTTAGAGTTTTAGTCAGATTGTGTAGGGTATGGAATGAGGGAACAACACAAGATGGGGAAGAGAGAAGTGGGCGAAAATAAATGGTGGGGTAGGGGAAAGGTGCGGCTAGGGTTAGGGTTAGGTTAAGACGACCGACGGAGATGGGAAGAGAAAACCCAAAAAAAAGGCAAAATACAAAAAAAAATAGGGTTTTCAAATAAGACAAAAAAAAAAAAAAAAAGTGGGGGGGGGCGAAAATCCAAGAGAGGTAGAGGGATGGGGTTTGACGAGGGTTTGGGTTAGTATGGCTAAATGATTAGGGTTGAAATAAAAAACCCAAAAAAAAAAAAATTTAAAAACGAAGACAAAGAAGAGAATAATGAACCTTTATGTTGATGTGGATCTCACACACCATCAGCTTTGATACCATGTTGATGTTCTACATGATGGATGCGAGAGAAATAGAGAGGAGATGAAGTGAGAGAGGGAGAAAGAGAGTGCGAGAGTTAGAGGAGAAGAGGCGTGAGTCTGGAATACGTTAAAGCATTCCCTCCCCCATACGATATATATTATTTTAGTAATAGTCATATTATGGCCATTATACCCTTAGTACATTTAACAGGTTGGTTATCTTTCTTCAAGCGATAGTGTCTGGTTCCTCTCATAGTTACCGGATTCGTCATCCGCCCTCCGATCCACGATTCGAGGTCGCACGATCCCAAACGTGGTTCGCTAGCGACCCGGATCACCAAAAATGACAAACCGCGGCGACCCGCGGGAGAGAAATAGAGAGATGCATATCGGCTAAGAGAGAGAATGAGAGAGAGCGAGAGCTACAAATTTTTTATATTTTGGGTTGAATTGGAACTAGAGCTTTATTTTTGAAAAAAATATGTAGGGCATACATGAGGTTTTTTTATTTTTTTTATTAAATGGATGTAGTATGGACTATGGAAGGATATTCATATATTCCAACAGGAACTTTCATTTTGAAAAAATATGTATGACATACATGAGGTGTTTATATTTTGTGTATTATATGTATGTAGTGTGTACTATGGAATGACATTCTTGTAAAAATATATGAAATTATATATATATATATGTATACCGTCATCGTACCGCATACCGGGCTACCATCGTACCCCGTACCCGTTCCCGTAGCACGTACCAGAACGAACCGCGTTCCAGGTACTTCCTCTCACTAGAAATTGGCGTTGTGCTACTCAACTGATGTCTCTGCCAATGCTACTTCGTCGTTGTTCACAGTGCGCGCCTTAGGCGTGCTTATTTTGTTCAAGGCTCGTTGTTGTCCCTGTTGAGCCGATTCTGTTTGATCATTGTTGGCATGCAGCTTCGTTCGTCGTTTTTTGACTCAGGGGGAGGCCCTATTCTAATCGCTCTCGACGTCATGTTGATTCAGGGGGAGCTGTTATCTTTAGTGGTCATTTATCATGCCATTCTATTCTCTATGGCCACGGCTCTTTTTGTTGTGTATTTCACTATGTATTCACCACACCAACTTGAGGGGGAATGTTGTACCAAGCTGGCTGTGTATGAGATGATTATCTTTTTTGTTGTATGGGTTTTATAGTTGTTTGTATGGGTATTATAGTTTTCTTTGTACCAAGCTGGAGTTCCATAGTATATACACCTCAACTTGAGGGGGTGTTGAAGAGTATGTAAGGGTAGTTTAGCTATTATGTGTATGATGAGGGGTATTATAGTCTTGGTATCATGATAGGGCCTATATATACATCATTTACATGAGGAGCTCCCTCAGTGGAGACTCGCCATCCTCACCATTCCTCCTCTTCTTCCTCTCTAACCCTATCGCCATTTCTAACAGAAAGTATGAAAGGGAGTCGAATTGGGTATGGGTATTGTAGTTTTCTTTGTACCAAGCTGGAGTTCCATAGTATATACACTTCAGCTTGAGGGGGGTGTTGAAGAGTATGTAAGGGTAGTTTAGGTATTATCTGTATGATGAGGGGTATTATAGTCTTTGTATCATAAGAGGGCCTATATATACATCATTTACATGAGGAGCTCCCTCAGCGGAGACTCGCCATCCTCTCTATTCCTCTTCTTCCTCTCTAACCCTATCTCCATTTCTAACTGAAACTATGAAAGGGAGTCGAATCGGGAGAGTAAACAATGACGCAGGGGGAGTTTTAAAATTATGATCTCAATGTCTTTTGCGATATGAGTATGAATCCAATAAAACTCTTCCCCATGAATTTCTTCCCATTCTCTTCTCCCTTCCACAACATATCGTACCACAAGATTTTACAATATGCACTCATGATATGCATGTGGGATCCATAAAATATGTGTTAAACATAGGTAACCCCACCTGCTAGCGATGAGATGAAGTTGGAGATGTGAAAGGGTATTAAAAACACCCTCTTTTATGGTTTAAAGTATCGGATTTCCAGTAGGTATTGGACAGCAAAAATCTGATGCATATTGGATCATATTACTAAAGATAAACCCTGTATCGAACAATACGGCAATTTTTTAGGACGAATAACATATGCATTGGGCTCTACATAAAGCTTTATTTTTTGTACTGTCCACCTAAAAATCCGAGACTTATCAAGCAAAATTTCTCATATTGACTGATACTTTAAATCATGCCATATTTCAACAGGGTTAGGAACAAAAACAACAAGTGAGTGCTTCAAGTTTCTTTAATAACAAAAATCAATTTGTTGGGCCTGTTTTGAAGTAAGTTAAATTCTATGATAAGAATGTAACAAGTTTGATTACAAGTATTGATGTGGCACGTGAATTTCAATTGTTTGAACAGCACATCAAAGGACACTTTGATCTCATTCTGGAATATCCATTATTGGAAATTGCTTTCAGCCAAATAAGTGGTTCTCTAACGGGAAATAGACACCACTTAAAAAGCAACACATCAAAGGATACTTTGATCTCATTCTGGAATATCCATTATTAGAAATTGCTTTCAGTCAAATAAGTGGTTCTCTAACGGGAAATAGGCACCACTTAAAGGGCAACACTTAAAAAAAAGTCTTTTTCTTTTTTAAAAGATGACAAACTATTATTAATTAAAAGAGAAAAAACAAGCAAAGACTACATGAAGGGCAAAGATTGCCCCACAATAAGAAAATTACGAAAAACCCCTTCCTTGGCAAGGCTATCGGCCACCTCATTACAATCCCTAAAAATTTAAACAAAAGAAATTTACCTATCCCTACTATAATCCATGATTCTGCTGCATTGGCTCTGAATATTATCTAACATAGCTACTATTGTTAAATGGGATTATAATAAAATTAAGACCAAGGAAAAAATCTAAAACACAGAGAATTTTTGCAGTCATGCATTGATTATTTGGAAAGAAGATTTTCGTCAAAATTTAAGTTCGATTCGAAATAAATAATTGAATGCAAAGAGGAAAGTTTTATGAGATAGCTACATGTCTGGAGCCAATGTATCAGAAAAATGACCAAAATAGAAGTGATAGAAAGGAGTACTTGTCACTAACCGTTCTCATCAAGCAAGATAAGGTGTCCAAGTCCTTCATTTAATACGTTTGCATGCAAAATGGAAAAGAAATGTTAGCATGTCGAATGCATGTGTATGCAGTTTTAATAGCTACAAATGTTTTATCAGTACTGCATCTCCATGTGTATCCAAAGGGATGAAATAATAACAATTTACTATAACAGACTCTTCACAAAGAAAATTATAAAGTTTTAATTGATCGAATTGCGGTAAAAGCCAAAGTTAGTTTTGTGAAGTAAGTACGCAAGGCGGAGGTTGTATGGACGCTGTCAATATAATAATTAAAAACCCATTTCATGTATAAAGTTTTCACAAGAAATTCTACTTTCGTGAAGGTTTCATGATGAACAATAGCATAGAAAAAGCTCCACCCTCTCCATCTCACCATCCCCTCCACAAATCCCCTACAGGTAAGATGCAAAAGTAAAATTTGGCAATCTGTACAAACTGTATAGAAAGAAGAAACAATATAAAGATATAAGAGGGCAGATACCAGAAACCTCTAAATGGGAAAAAACTCTGTCATGGAGTTAAAAGAATACCAGAACATTGAAAATATGATATGCAAAAGAATTAACATAGTAGAAAATAATAAAAACCAATGAATAAATTTTAGGCAGTTGTGGTCAAAAGTTTAGACTTTGACTTTAAAAACAATTATGATGAAAAAGAGAGATACAGAGAAGTTTGATATTGAATACAAAAGTGAAAGTGAAGCCATCTACCTGTTGCAGGAATGAAAATTATACCGCCAACATGAAGAAGAGCCACATTCGTCACTCCATTAAGTTTTGCAGTCGTCTTTACATCAGACCCAAAACGGGCACAAATCGTGAAGAGTGTATCCCCAGCTTTAATAGCATATGTTACAACCTGTACCTCCTCAAAACAACCACATAAAAGATCCAGGGTTATAATCTGTGATGGAATAAGCTGCTTGTCAAACTTTTCCACCACAAATGACTCAAATTTCGAAGAAATGCTTTCCCATGTATCACTGGGTTGGACCATGTAATCTATATGCCATATGAACTTGCCGTGCTCAGCTGGACAACTACAATTAATTGATATCAAAAACCCATCAATTGTACGCCTAACAACATTAGTATTCACGTGGAACAAAGAAGACGTTTCTTTGATTTTTTTTGGTTGAGCAGGAACATAGTACAATGAGGCGGGACATGAATAGGTCAAAGATACATTGCATGCCATTGGTGCCAATTGGAAACAATGGAAAACGCAAATAAGAGACATAAATAACATGAAAATCAATATGAATTCTTCCATTTTCACCCAAAAGCAGGCCCGTGTTGCCTTCTTAATAGATCAAAATCTTCATTTAAAAAAAAGAAATCAACAGCGTGGAAAAAAACAGAAAAAAGGATGGGAAATATCAAATCCAATAAAGATAAAATGACTGAGTAAAATGATCCAGTTGGTAGTTATGAATTAAGGCCATGTTTGGATTGTGGGGATTTTATGGAAAAGATTGGAAAGGAAAATATTTCTAAAATTTCTTACTTACGAAGAAGATAACTTGAACCAACCCTGATCAATTTTTAGTAAGAGGAACATTAAATTTGAGATAATATTTCTCTAAATTAACCATAATCATATCATTTCCCCCTAAATTGGAAAGATGATAAGAGATTTGAGTAGTGGTAGAATTGCAAATGGTTCACATTTAGGCCCTGTTTGGATTGCAAGAAAAACACTTCCGAAGAAAAAATAAAATATTCAATTAAAATGCATTAAACTTTCCAGATTTTTTTCTGCTAAATTAATGTGAATCATTCGAAACAGAAAGGAAAAGCAATTAAGAGAAAAAACTTCAAAAGCTATAAGCTCATGTGATGCGCGTTGACTGAATTCCTTCTCTTCAGAGACTCAAAAAGCGGGGAAAATCCCAAAAATATCTTCCATTACAATGAAAAAAAAAACAGCAGGGAAAAAAAAGAGATTTCAAAATAATAATATAAAACAGAAAAGAAGAAAAACTCAAAGGAGGAAAACCCTAGCCAATCGAAGAGGATGAAAATGGCGTTGATCTGTTAAGAGAGGAAACACGACAGTGAAATTGAAAGATACAAGGGGGAAAAGAGCTGAATGGAGTTAAGAAAAACCCTAAACGGCACAGACAGAGGAAGAGATGCATTTACCTGAGCGAGGTTTACTGATTTGATTCGATGATGAGAAGAAGGAAAATGACGAGAGAGAAACTCCAAAGGGAACGCGGCTTCCAGTTTTGTTTTAACACCAGGGCCGGCAGTTCGTTTTCGTAGTCGTCGTCTATGATTTTGAAGCGTAAAATGGAAAGATTTTTCGAAACCCGAGCCGGAAGTGGCCCAAGAAATTTTGTGCAAATTCTTTGTGCGATTGAGCTTTGTGCCTTTGTGTTTGGACTGTTTGTACAAATTGTACACGTGGCAACTGTCAAATGATCGTAGTTGTACATTTATTAGTGGACCAACACCAGAGTATGGAATTTACCAGGGGTGCAACTCGGGTCGGGTCTGGTCGGGTCGGGTTGGGTCGGGTTGGCCTACCCGACCCAACCTGAGAAGTTCAACCTTCAACCTTCAACCCAAACCCAACCTAACCCGACTCTTAACCCAGCATGGTCAACCCAACCCAACCCAAATTGGTTTTCCCCTAACCCGAACCCAACCCGACCCGACCCGATTTCCCAACTAGAGAAGACGAATTTGTTAGGGTTAGGGCTTTTGCCTTTTAGGTTTGTGATAGGTTAAGATTACACATCCACTTTCTACACAGTATTGTGTGATTAAATACGGTTCGTCCCTCCACCACAACATATTTGTTTCATCAGCAGCAAAGAAAAGCAAAATATGTTCCAAAAGAAAATTCTACAGACAAACGGGGTGGAGGAACCAATAAAATTACATTACAGATTTTCCTCGTAGAGAAAGAGAAGCCACGACGGTCGGAGGAAGCCAGAGAATATGGAGGCCGCTGCTTCTTTTCTTACTTCTTACGCTTCTCCGAAGTCTGAACCGAAGAGGCGAACTAGAGAAGAAGGATTTGTTAGGATTAGAGCTTTTGCCTTTTAGGTTTGTGGTTTTTGACTTTTTAGAATTTTAGTCTTTTCGACATTTTGGAAAGTGAAATAACTTGATTAATAATGTAATCGGTAATTGACGCCGTGGAAACTTAAAAGTCGAGAAAAATTAAAAAAACATGAAAGCTCTGCTCAATCAATACACGTAACATATTACTATTTTAATATATTAGTCGGGTTACGGGTAGGGTCGGGTTGCTCGGTACCCCAACCCAACCCAATCCGATTTCCTGTCGGGTTGACAATTCCCAAGCCGGACCCAGACCCAACCTGGAAAAGCTCAACCCAACCCGCCCAAAAAACCAGGTTGAACCTGTGGTACCCGGATCCCGCGAGAGGGGTGGGGCGCGAGCCGCCTCGCACTCTCTCTTGGTCTCTCGTTTCCACGCGATTGGCGTGTGCATTTTAATGTTGATTTGAATTAATCTTTCCTGTGAACTTGGGATCACTAAGGCAATCCGAATTCCACACGAAAGAGACTGACAGAGTCGCCACCTAGATGTGAGATCTAGGACCCGTAATTAACCAGAAATCTAGACTCGCTACCTGGTTACGAGAATGGAAGGTATGGGGAGTTATCCGCCACATGCACCATTCCTGCCCGATAATCGGTCTTCGATTCCAAAAGCTAACTCTTTTAAATTTATTTTAAATGGCTCATTCAACTCTATGTTAATGTGCGAACTAAGTGACATGCATCCTATGATCTAATTTCAATGAGAATCCTAAATGTGTATCTTGATTTATTAATTTGTCTGGATTCAATCTAAGTGAAAGTTCTCCTAGAATTCTAATTTCATGGAAAGTCCTAAGTGATTTGATTAAGTATTTACGAGAAAATTAATATACAAAACACCACAATTTGTTTGTGGTGCCGACTCGCGGGTGGTATGCCATCAGACATCCAAGCTGCCTACGTACCCAAGCCTTACTGGGATCAGAGTCGACGTAGTTCGGTGCACCTAAGCTAAGCTACTTATGCCTAACTCAACTAGGACACCGACCTAGACGGGATTGACTGTTTCAACAGTTTTAGGAGAAGTTATTTAATTCAAGTTGAGGATTTTATTATCTTAGGATTTCATCTAAGATGCTATATGATTCTCATCTAAATGCAAATGGTCCCTTAGACTAATGCAGGTTTGCCTACATCCTAGTTTACTAGGCTTGTCCTAGGGAAAGATTGGGTGACTAGTGTAACTAGACCTATGGCACGGTTGCTATACATAGCAAACGTCCGTGATGAGGCTGGACTCCTAACTCTAGGACTCCCTAAAACCTAAGACTCCCTAAAACTTAGGACACGACACGACACCGGTGTTCCTAAATTGGGCTCTAAGGGTCCTTACGACGGAAACCATAATCCAATGGTTCCGAGAGACACGAGATGAATCGAGATGATGAATAGTGTGAGGGAATGGGAAAGATAGAGAAAGGTGCGACTGAACTTGGGAGTGCCAAATTGCCTACGTACCCCGTGATGGGGATCAAGCCACACGTAGTTCCACTGGGGAGGTTGCTTGGATTTTGGAAGACAGAATTGGTATTTGGATCTGGAATCGGGTTTGTATTTGAGCATTGGACTTGAGATTCAGAAACATTGATTTAGCAATGGGATTTTGGAATTGGGAATTTGCATCAAAGAATTGAGCATACAGGAATCATCAAGGGTTTGAATTTTGGGAATTCAAAATGGGCGGGCTTATGAGATTCGGCCAAATGGATTCAAACATGCGACTCAGATTGTGTTGGGATATGACTTGGTTAGGCAAAAGGGAGGAAGTTCTATTAGGTGTAAAAGGGCATTAGTAGAATAGGGGAATGACTCGGTTGTGACATGGAAGGCCGCAACTTGGTCGAATGCGACTCGGTTGCATTGGGATGGGTTGATTAAGGAATTGGATTGAGTCAACTAAGGGGAGAGTCCAATTAGTTAAAGAGGTTGAGCATACTCGACTAGAGAGTTGGGTCAACTCGACTAGGGAGGTTGGCTAGAGTTGACTCAGTTGAGCTGGGTTGGGATCCCACTTGGTTGGATTGTATTGGGGCGATTTGACTTAAGCTGCAGGTGGCCTGGCTGGGTTAGATTTAATGTAACCAAATTTATGGATAAATGGTGTGCCTCAGTGAGTGGACAAAGGTATGGCTTGGGTTGATGTGTGGCTATGGTTATAGGGTTTAAGGCTTATGGGTATGGGGTTTAGTGAGTCGGGTCTAAGTTAGGAGCAAACCCGAGACTAGCCATGGTCTAACCAGGAGGAAGCAGGGTACAAACCAGGGTGCGGACCAGGGTGCACCAGGGTGCGAACCAGCAGGGAACCAGGGTGCGAACCAGCAGGGGAACCAGGGTGCAACCAGCATCGAACCTGGGTGCAACCAGCAGCGAACCTGGGTGCAACCAGGGTCTAACCAGAGGCTAACCAGGGGGAACCAGGGTGTGAACCAGGGTGCGAACCAGCAGGGAACCAGGGTGCGAACCAGCAGGGGAACCTGGGTGCAACCAGCAGCGAACCTGGGTGCAACCAGGGTCTAACCAGAGGCTAACCAGGGGGAACCAGGGTGTGAACCAGGGTGCGAACCAGAGTACAACCAGGGGCTGGCCAGGGTGCGAACCAGGGTGCGAATTAGTAGGGAACCAGGGTGCGAACCAGCAGGGGAACCAGGGTGCGAACCAGCAGGGAACCAGGGTGCAACCAGCATCGAACCTGGGTGCAACCAGCAACGAACCTGGGTGCAACCAGGGTCTAACCAGAGGCTAACCAGGGGGAACCAGGGTGTGAACCATTAGGGAAAAATAAAAATGAAGATAAGATGGGTTAAGAGAAGAGGGAAACATGTATAACTTCAAAGTCTACCATCAAGAAGAATATGATTAAGGATTGATCCTAGATGCTTCCTAACATGGTTTTTCTTTTAAAGTAAAAGATATGCATGAAAGCAGACCCTACATAGAATTGAAATAAATGCCTACCTCTTTGAAAATCCACTTTGTGTTTGATTTTTCGTTGATGTTAATTCCTTGAAGATGATTCCTTGCTTGATAATGACTGCTTTTGATATATATCACCCAACGTATAAAATCACCCGATCCGGCAAGGATGGCCGAACCCTTGAAGAGATGAGGGAGAGGGATGAATTTTCTAAGAGAGGGGTTCCTTTTCTTCTTCTCTTGGATGGTGGGATGAGAGGGTATTTATAGGAGAATGGGATAGGAGGTTAGGTGAGGTTAGGTGAGGTTAGGTAAGGTTAGGTGAGGTTAGGTGAGGTTAGGTGAGGTTTGAATGGTTAGGATGAGAGGAGAGGTTAGGTGAGGTTAGGTGGTTAGGTGAGGTTAGGTGAGGTTTGGATGGTTAGGATGAGAGGAGAGGTTAGGTGAGGTTAGGTGAGGTTTGGATGGTTAGGATGAGAGGAGAGGTTAGGTGATTTTGGATGGTTAGACCCAGGTCAAGATCTGCCATTGATCTAACGATTTACGGAAATCGGGTCTCGGAATGGAATCAGGGTCCGGGCTATGAAGTGACCTTAGCTTATTTTGTCCCGATTGATGATCCGTAAAATCAGATCAAGATATTAATGACCTAAAACATATAAATCAATGATAGAGGGGGTTCTCACATGGATTTAACACACTAAATTCACCAATCAGGGTATTTTTCAATTTTTCGGATCTAATCATCTCACCAGGTACATCTCTTTATCATTTTATTTTTTCAAAAAATTTGAGGATGCATACTTTACCAATGAAATTCTACGGATCAATATATTAGGTTATTGTTGGTTAAAGTAAAGCAAAATGTGGGTGTCTACAGATGCCCCTCTTTGGTAGAGACGACGTAGTCATCGAATACCAAAGTCAAAATGACAGAACCATTTTGCGTACCTTTAATCGACAAAGGACCCCCTAAACACAATGCAACCTAATATAATGCAAGACCTTAGATGAAATCCTATAATTGGAATGCAATAAAACAAGCCCGCTGCGGTGCCGCTGGCAACGAGAGAAATGGGATACCATTTTCAAATGGATTTTCGGAGGGAAAGGAATATCGCTTTTGAACAGCTTCAGAGGAAATGAGACGTCATTTTCAAATGGTCTCAGAGAGAATAATGGATGACTTTTGAAAGATTCTTAATGAAAACGCAGCATCATTTTTGAATGGGCTTGGGCAAGATGAAATACCGTATTTATACGGATTCAAAGGAAATGAGACATCATAGTTGTATGATGTTCAAAGGGTATAAGAGACCATAGTTGTATGGACTCGAAGAGAATGAAATACCGTATTTGTACGGATTCCAAGGAAATGAGACATCATAGTTGTATGATGTTCAAAGGGGATAAGAGATCAAAGTTGTATGGACTCGAAGAGAATGAAATACCGTATTTGTACGGATTCCAAGGAAATGAGACATCATAGTTGTATGATGTTCAAAGATGATAAGAGACCATAGTTGTATGGACTTGAAGAGAATGAAATACCGTATTTGTACGGATTCCAAGGAAATGAGACATCATAGTTGTATGATGTTCAAAGGGGATAAGAGATCATAGTTGTATGGACTCGAAGAGAATGAAATACCGTATTTGTACGGATTCCAAGGACATGAGACATCATAGTTGTATGATGTTCAAAGAGGATAAGAGACCATAGTTGTATGGACTTGAAGAGAATGAAATACCGTATTTGTACGGATTCCAAGGAAATGAGACATCATAGTTGTATGATGTTCAAAGGGGATAAGAGACCATAGTTGTATGGACTCGAAGAGAATGAAATACCGTATTTGGACGGATTCCAAGGAAATGAGACATCATAGTCGTATGATGTTCAAAGGGTATAAGAGACCATAGTTGTATGGACTCGAAGAGAATGAAATACCGTATTTGTAAGGATTCTGTATGATGTTCAAAGGGGATAAGAGACCATAGTTGTATGGACTCGAAGAGAATGAAATACCGTATTGGTACGGATTCCAAGGAAATGAGACATCATAGATGTATGATGTTCAAAGAGGATAAGAGACCATAGTTGTATGGACTCGAAGAAAAGAGGCACCGTTCTCAAACGGGCTCGAAGAATTTAGAGATTTTTCGTAGGATTGGATTTTATTATTTTTTTTTGAACCGGGGATTGGATTTGATGAATTTTTTTTATTTTTTTATTTTTTTATTTTTTTTATTTTTGGGAAATGAAACATCATAGTTGTATGATGTTCAAAGGGGATAAGAGACCATAGTTGTATGGACTCGAAGAGAATACCATATTTGTACGGATTCCAAGGAAATGAGACATCATAGTTGTATGATGTTCAAAGGGGATAAGAGACCATAGTTGTATGGACTCGGAGAGAATGAAATACCGTATTTGTACGGATTCCAAGGGAATGGGACATCATAGTTGTATGATGTTCAAAGGGGATAAGAGACCATAGTTGTATGGACTCGCAGAGAATGAAATACCGTATTTGTACGGATTCCAAGGAAATGAGACATCATAGTTGTATGATGTTCAAAGGGGATAAGAGACCATAGTTGTATGGACTCGAAGAGAATGAAATACCGTATTTGTACGGCTTCCAAGGAAATGAGACATCATAGTTATATGATGTTCAAAGAGGATAAGAGACCATAGTTGTATGGACTCAAAGAAAATGAAATACCGTATTTGTATGGATTCCAAGGAAATGAGACATCATAGTTGTATGATGTTCAAAGGGGATAAGAGACCATAGTTGTATGGACTCGAAGAGAATGCAATATCGTATTTTTACGGATTCCAAGAAAATGAGACATCATAGATGTATGATGTTCAAAGAGGATAAGAGACCATAGTTGTATGGACTCGAAGAAAAGAGGCACCGTTCTCAAACGGGCTCGAAGAATTTAGAGATTTTTCGTAGGATTGGATTTTATTTTATTATTTTTTTTTTTTTTGAATCGGGGATTGGATTTGATAAAAAAAAATTTATTTTTTATTATTTTTATTATTTTTTTTTTAATTTTATGAAATGAAACATCATAGTTGTATGATGTTCAAAGGGGATAAGAGACCATAGTTGTATGGACTAGGAGAGAATGAAATACCGTATTTGTACGGATTCCAAGGGAATGAGACATCATAGTTGTATGATGTTCAAAGGGGATAAGAGACCATAGTTGTATGGACTCGAAGAGAATGAAATACCGTATTTGTACGGATTCAAGGAAAGGAGACATCATAGTTGTATGATGTTCAAAGGGGATAAGAGACCATAGTTGTATGGACTCGAAGAAAAGAGGCACCGTTCTCAAACGGGCTCGAAGAATTTAGAGATTTTTCGTAGGATTGGATTTTTTTTTTTTTTTTTTTTTTTTTTTTGAAATCCTTGCCTGCGGATTAACTTAGCTCTGGAACGATTGCAGGGGGTTAGATACACCAGGCATCTTTTACCGAGACAGCTGTAACATTTGACTAACTGGACAATGATCGACTCTTTCTAAAGAGAAAACTTAGATAAAAGGCACTACTCAAAGGACTGAGGAGCTCTGAATGAGTGAACTTAGAATAACAAAGATTGACTGACTACACTGACAGACACAGTGATGCTTCTGACTTAGTTAATATTTTGTTTGGTAAGTCTATCCTTTCGAGGAATAGTTTTTCAATTGGTAAACACTGGACCTTTTCCTTAAAACAGTAATGCCTCAAGGATTTAATTACGACCCCTAAGATTGCTTAGCTTCAATGCCCCCAGTTTTGAGGATGTTACTTGAATTTGTTTGAACTTCAGTTAATCTTCAGTCTTGATATCGGATGTGGCCTTCTTATAATGATTCTCTTACCGTGACCAAGTCACCTTTTTGGGGTTTTTAACTTGGCGGACCGTGCTAGCCTTAACTTTTGCCTGAATCGCCTTTCTAGGTTTTCGATTCAGCAGGCTGTCCCCTTAGCTTTTGCCTAAGCCGTCCTTTCGGGTTTTCAACTTAGCAGGGGAATGATCTTAAATTTTGCCTAAACCGCCTTTTCAGGTTTTCAGTCTAGCAGATCTTCAAACTCCGTTCTTTTTCTTATTCATCATTTTTTTTCTTATCGTGTCTCGAGACCTAGATCATTAGTTCTGAACATCGGGAGGACTTCATAGGTAGGATAGGGCTTTACAAAGAATGGCTTAAGGCTCGACAAAGATTTCGACCGAACCTATGAACAGGTTGCCTACATATCCCCATGTAGGAATCAGGTCGTGTGTAATTCAGGGCGAATGCCCCTAGTTTGAAGATAAATTGTTTGAAGGTTAATTGATTTTTCCTTTTTTTTCGTTCTTTTTGGAATGATTGACTTCTCTTCTGTTGGAACTTGTCCCTCTTCTTTTTTTCTGAAACGATTGAATTTCTTTTCTTTTTTTCTTTGAATCGACCGAACTCGGTTTAACCGAGCTGCCTACGTACCCCAGTGTAGGGATCAGGTCTCGCGTAGTTCGGGGCGAATGCCCCGAGTTTGATGGGTTTTCAAGAAAATTTGATTTAGGCTCGGAGGATTTGCAAATCGGTATTCTTTTGACATTGGGTTCTGATTTTGAGATTTATTCGGCCAAAGGAGGCCTTCCGATGTTCAGATTGAGAATCGATCTAGGTTACTAGAGTCCCTCTGGTACTGATTATTTATTTATTTTTCTTTTTTTTTTCTTTTTCTTTTTTTTTTCACGGAGCTTGACGGCATTTCCAGGTAAGATAATGGATCTTCTTCTTTCAAGATTCTAATGCGTGATGTAGACTTTCATAGAGCGAAACTTGTTCTTTGACATCCTCCATCTATGGATTCGTACTCTTGATATCTGATGATCACTTTTCAATGCTTGCTCTTGAACTTCTTATCTTGAATTTGTTGGCTTTATGTTATGAATTTGAGAACCAACGTCATTGATTGAAAATATGAAAGTTGTTTCCACTCTATGCCCCTTGTATAGCATATATCTTCTCACTTTCTTCATTTTCTTTGAGCTTTCCATCCATGTCTTGCCCCTGGTATCGGTTGTAGCTTTTCTAGACAATCTTCTTATTCTTGAAATAATTTTATCAATTCTTCACACTCTTCAGAGGGTAATGTATTTTCAATCGGCATTCACTGAATCAAAGTTTCAGTGCCAGTGTTTACCACTTCAATTTCATCTTTGAAAAGCTGGGATTGGCGCTCCTCCTCTCGTTCAAGTAATTGCTGTGACTCAAGTGGAGTTTCGTCAATTTTGTCCTCATTTGAAGAGGGAGTCTTATTTTAAGATCAGAAGCACACTTAAGAACAGACACAAGTGAACTTTTTGGAACTGACTGAAATTTTATTTAAAGAAAAGCTATTACATCAGACGACCTATCCTGAACATGCTCAGGATTCGTAACTCTAAATAAGAAAGGGAAACAGAAGATAACTTGCCTGGACTAGGCATTGACCTTTAACTGTAAGACCGGACTCAACAATTATACTGACCATGATGACTGACTCAACATAAAATAGTAAGTGACTAAAACTTTAACTGCTGCAACTGTTTGGCGTTGAAGGCTCGGCGAAGGCTGGTTCGTTCTGAACATCATCATGGCTGATACTTTCAATTTTGGACAATGATGACTGATTCGCATAGGGAAATGCCCCTAGCTCAAGGATTCTGAGAGTGAACTCTGAAGGACTTAGCAAAATAATCTTGAAAAAGGTAGCCCCTAGAGGAGGAACAGACCAGGGGTACAAGCAAGATTGGATTATCTGGACCAGGCATGATCAGATCATGAGAACGCATAATCGAAAGATTGTGAGATTCTGCATCTGCCAGTTAGGGGATGGCATGAAGATACGATCGAATCGTATGACAGAAGAATGAAAGACGCACGATCAAAAGATTAGATGAGATAGCATAAGATTGCTTTCAACGGATAGATCATGAATGACTAATCCTATGAGATCTTTGGAAATGATGGGATTTATATCCTAACTCAAAGGGAATTTTTTTTTCACATTTTATCAGTGTTACCTGAAGGCATCAACCTTAATCCTAATCTATCGGAGTGGAGAGAGAATCTCGACTCATGACTTTGTTCGTGTATATAAGGACCGATCGTGACCAGTGGAAGATGGACCACGGCCTAATCTAGACACCAATGGGTAGGATATCCTAAACTAGGCTCACACACGTGATGCACATGTGTTCGTATACTACATGCATGTGTGGGTTAATCTAGGGGTAAGGCCAAGAGTTCCCTTAGCGCGAATCCCTGCTCGATATACTGTACCAGTGTCCGGCGTATCAGTACGTGAACAAGAGATCCGTTTACGTACCATAAAGGTACCAGGCTAAGGGTGGAATGCTTCTCTAGCACAGAGGCACCAGGTGATGAAATCCCAGTCAACCATGCTAGATAACACTCCGGGTTCCTAAAATAGGACGTGTGTGCACGTGAGATGCAAGGGTTTAGATGCAAGTGATGTAAGTGTGTGCAATAAGTTCGCGCGATCTATGATGCCTTCAGGTTTTGTTAGATTAAGTTTGAGTAAAATGTGATGAGAAAATAAAACAAGACAAACTAATCTGACAAGTATACAAGAGATAGAGTTCTTATGAGCCAGTTAAATTAAATTCAAATGAATTATCTTTTGGAATTTTAATGAAGTTAGGTGATCCCCAGCAGAGTCGCCAGACTGTGGTACCCGGATCCCGCGAGAGGGGTGGGGCGCGAGCCGCCTCGCACTCTCTCTTGGTCTCTCGTTTCCACGCGATTGGCGTGTGCATTTTAATGTTGATTTGAATTAATCTTTCCTGTGAACTTGGGATCACTAAGGCAATCCGAATTCCACACGAAAGAGACTGACAGAGTCGCCACCTAGATGTGAGATCTAGGACCCGTAATTAACCAGAAATCTAGACTCGCTACCTGGTTACGAGAATGGAAGGTATGGGGAGTTATCCGCCACATGCACCATTCCTGCCCGATAATCGGTCTTCGATTCCAAAAGCTAACTCTTTTAAATTTATTTTAAATGGCTCATTCAACTCTATGTTAATGTGCGAACTAAGTGACATGCATCCTATGATCTAATTTCAATGAGAATCCTAAATGTGTATCTTGATTTATTAATTTGTCTGGATTCAATCTAAGTGAAAGTTCTCCTAGAATTCTAATTTCATGGAAAGTCCTAAGTGATTTGATTAAGTATTTACGAGAAAATTAATATACAAAACACCACAATTTGTTTGTGGTGCCGACTCGCGGGTGGTATGCCATCAGACATCCAAGCTGCCTACGTACCCAAGCCTTACTGGGATCAGAGTCGACGTAGTTCGGTGCACCTAAGCTAAGCTACTTATGCCTAACTCAACTAGGACACCGACCTAGACGGGATTGACTGTTTCAACAGTTTTAGGAGAAGTTATTTAATTCAAGTTGAGGATTTTATTATCTTAGGATTTCATCTAAGATGCTATATGATTCTCATCTAAATGCAAATGGTCCCTTAGACTAATGCAGGTTTGCCTACATCCTAGTTTACTAGGCTTGTCCTAGGGAAAGATTGGGTGACTAGTGTAACTAGACCTATGGCACGGTTGCTATACATAGCAAACGTCCGTGATGAGGCTGGACTCCTAACTCTAGGACTCCCTAAAACCTAAGACTCCCTAAAACTTAGGACACGACACGACACCGGTGTTCCTAAATTGGGCTCTAAGGGTCCTTACGACGGAAACCATAATCCAATGGTTCCGAGAGACACGAGATGAATCGAGATGATGAATAGTGTGAGGGAATGGGAAAGATAGAGAAAGGTGCGACTGAACTTGGGAGTGCCAAATTGCCTACGTACCCCGTGATGGGGATCAAGCCACACGTAGTTCCACTGGGGAGGTTGCTTGGATTTTGGAAGACAGAATTGGTATTTGGATCTGGAATCGGGTTTGTATTTGAGCATTGGACTTGAGATTCAGAAACATTGATTTAGCAATGGGATTTTGGAATTGGGAATTTGCATCAAAGAATTGAGCATACAGGAATCATCAAGGGTTTGAATTTTGGGAATTCAAAATGGGCGGGCTTATGAGATTCGGCCAAATGGATTCAAACATGCGACTCAGATTGTGTTGGGATATGACTTGGTTAGGCAAAAGGGAGGAAGTTCTATTAGGTGTAAAAGGGCATTAGTAGAATAGGGGAATGACTCGGTTGTGACATGGAAGGCCGCAACTTGGTCGAATGCGACTCGGTTGCATTGGGATGGGTTGATTAAGGAATTGGATTGAGTCAACTAAGGGGAGAGTCCAATTAGTTAAAGAGGTTGAGCATACTCGACTAGAGAGTTGGGTCAACTCGACTAGGGAGGTTGGCTAGAGTTGACTCAGTTGAGCTGGGTTGGGATCCCACTTGGTTGGATTGTATTGGGGCGATTTGACTTAAGCTGCAGGTGGCCTGGCTGGGTTAGATTTAATGTAACCAAATTTATGGATAAATGGTGTGCCTCAGTGAGTGGACAAAGGTATGGCTTGGGTTGATGTGTGGCTATGGTTATAGGGTTTAAGGCTTATGGGTATGGGGTTTAGTGAGTCGGGTCTAAGTTAGGAGCAAACCCGAGACTAGCCATGGTCTAACCAGGAGGAAGCAGGGTACAAACCAGGGTGCGGACCAGGGTGCACCAGGGTGCGAACCAGCAGGGAACCAGGGTGCGAACCAGCAGGGGAACCAGGGTGCAACCAGCATCGAACCTGGGTGCAACCAGCAGCGAACCTGGGTGCAACCAGGGTCTAACCAGAGGCTAACCAGGGGGAACCAGGGTGTGAACCAGGGTGCGAACCAGCAGGGAACCAGGGTGCGAACCAGCAGGGGAACCTGGGTGCAACCAGCAGCGAACCTGGGTGCAACCAGGGTCTAACCAGAGGCTAACCAGGGGGAACCAGGGTGTGAACCAGGGTGCGAACCAGAGTACAACCAGGGGCTGGCCAGGGTGCGAACCAGGGTGCGAATTAGTAGGGAACCAGGGTGCGAACCAGCAGGGGAACCAGGGTGCGAACCAGCAGGGAACCAGGGTGCAACCAGCATCGAACCTGGGTGCAACCAGCAACGAACCTGGGTGCAACCAGGGTCTAACCAGAGGCTAACCAGGGGGAACCAGGGTGTGAACCATTAGGGAAAAATAAAAATGAAGATAAGATGGGTTAAGAGAAGAGGGAAACATGTATAACTTCAAAGTCTACCATCAAGAAGAATATGATTAAGGATTGATCCTAGATGCTTCCTAACATGGTTTTTCTTTTAAAGTAAAAGATATGCATGAAAGCAGACCCTACATAGAATTGAAATAAATGCCTACCTCTTTGAAAATCCACTTTGTGTTTGATTTTTCGTTGATGTTAATTCCTTGAAGATGATTCCTTGCTTGATAATGACTGCTTTTGATATATATCACCCAACGTATAAAATCACCCGATCCGGCAAGGATGGCCGAACCCTTGAAGAGATGAGGGAGAGGGATGAATTTTCTAAGAGAGGGGTTCCTTTTCTTCTTCTCTTGGATGGTGGGATGAGAGGGTATTTATAGGAGAATGGGATAGGAGGTTAGGTGAGGTTAGGTGAGGTTAGGTAAGGTTAGGTGAGGTTAGGTGAGGTTAGGTGAGGTTTGAATGGTTAGGATGAGAGGAGAGGTTAGGTGAGGTTAGGTGGTTAGGTGAGGTTAGGTGAGGTTTGGATGGTTAGGATGAGAGGAGAGGTTAGGTGAGGTTAGGTGAGGTTTGGATGGTTAGGATGAGAGGAGAGGTTAGGTGATTTTGGATGGTTAGACCCAGGTCAAGATCTGCCATTGATCTAACGATTTACGGAAATCGGGTCTCGGAATGGAATCAGGGTCCGGGCTATGAAGTGACCTTAGCTTATTTTGTCCCGATTGATGATCCGTAAAATCAGATCAAGATATTAATGACCTAAAACATATAAATCAATGATAGAGGGGGTTCTCACATGGATTTAACACACTAAATTCACCAATCAGGGTATTTTTCAATTTTTCGGATCTAATCATCTCACCAGGTACATCTCTTTATCATTTTATTTTTTCAAAAAATTTGAGGATGCATACTTTACCAATGAAATTCTACGGATCAATATATTAGGTTATTGTTGGTTAAAGTAAAGCAAAATGTGGGTGTCTACAGAACCCGTCAGGTTCGGGTTGACCCGACCCAAGTTGCACCCTTAGAATTTACCAGCCCCATCTTCCACGGAGAATCAGGTTAGTGATACTGATCGTAGTTGCAAATTGCGAAATTCTTTGTTTTCCAGGGAGGGTATTTTGGTCCAAAATTGCGAAATTCTTTGTTTGGACTCCAAACCGCACGTTGTCAGACCCTTTGGATTCCTTGTTCCAAGGAGAATCCGACGACCCTAATCTCCCGAGTTGGTTTGGCTGTGAAGTGTTTTTGGGTAAAAACGTAGGTTTTTGACTTCCGGTTGAAATGCCGTGTGAAAGGGGCTTTTGTTGTGCCGTAAAAGGCGGGTGCCGTGTAAAGATTGACTTTTTGTTGCAACTCTCGGACAAATTCGTTTTTAAGAAATCCTTTCTGTTTTGTGAACCAGAGAGAGAGAGAGAGAGAGAGAGAGAGCATGGGCTCTGGGACTCGTCATGAGACTCTTCCTCGCGACAACCTATCATTAGTACCACCTTGACAAAATTGGGTGTCTACAGATGCCCCTCTTTGGTAAAGGGTACAAGGCACACGAATGCCAAAGTAAGGAGACAACAAAATTTTGTCACTGGGGACTAATGATAAGGTTGCAAGACTCACGTCGGGTCCTTAGGCGTGTAGCCTAGGGGTACAACTCAGGTCAAGGCCAACCCGAGGAACCCATTTTTCCAATCCAACCCGGCCTGACCCGATTTCCAACCCTACTGGTTTCAACCTGACCCAACCCGATTTTCAATTTCCTGAACCCGACCCAACCCGATTTCCAATTCGAGTTGGGTTGGGTCGTGTTGACTCGATTTGATATGGTACCAAACTACCAACAGTTGACCACCTCAACTCAAGCTGGGTTGTTTTGGATTTTGAGAACCAATAGTGAGTCACCAATAATTAGTTTTTGACTCACAATCAGTTCTCAAAATCCAAAACAAATAGGGACCAACAATTAACAAAGGGAAATGTTATCTGCACTACTATATTTTGATGATCACACTCCTCACTTTTTTAAAGTACGGTATGGCCCGCACCCTAGGATTATCCAAACCGTCAATTGTGGAATGGGATCATATGTATATGTTGGAATTAACACATACAGAACTTCTTCAGATGGAATACAGTAATATTAATATAAACTAGGATCATATGTATATGTTGGAATTAACATCACTACTACATAGGAATTTGAAATTTTGAATGTCATTATTAAACAAAGACGGAAGAAAATCCAGAAATTGAAAATTCACGCCTTTTCACTTTTTCTACTTGTAATCGGAATACTTGTAGGGTTTCGGGTTGAACCTGACTCGAGTTGCACCCCTAGTGCAGCCTTTACCGAAGAATCTTAGTGTCAGGTCCTTGAGTGGAAACTTCTCGTTGACGGTTTTGAGTTTTGAAAATACGATTGTTAGAACGACTCTTGGGTGAACGTCGTTTCTAACAGTCGGGAGGGTCATCTGAGGTCAGGTCTGGCGCCTGACTTGGGGAGGACCTCGAGGAATGTTGTTCTGACATCCAGTGATAATACTGATAATGGGGATGCATGTGTGGTATCTGGTGCTTTGATACGACGGATCGTTCACGAGATTTGATTAACTAGAGCAGATGCATGATTGTCATTTGCTCTTAGATTAGATGGGTCGTCTGATTGGATGAATTACCATGTTTTAACGGGTTTTGTGACTTGGGAAGATGCCTTATCGGCATCTAGGGTTGATTGTCTTGAGGGTTGGCCAAAATACTCAGTGTTCGTACTGATACGAACACCTACAAGGGTGAGATGCCTTTCTAGCATCTTATGTATGGCTTTTCTAGGATTATCTTGTTTTTGCCCAAGGGTTTCCATGTGTGGCCCTTCTCATTGTTTTGATGAAAACAAATCCAAATTGATCAAAGTAGGTTGGTACTAATGATTTTACCATGATAAGATTACATAGAAAATTTAAAGTACCAAGATAGACAACAAGATAGAACAAGGCAATCAAAGGCAAAGTGAAGATCCGTCAATTAAGAAGGACAAAACAAATCAAGTTGAACCTTAGAGAAGAGCAATCAACATCAATATGGAGTTATTAAGAGCTAAGTCAAGTTGAAGACCAAAGTACAAGCATGAACAAGGAAGGCTAAGCATGTTCATTCAACCACTGGATTCAAGAGGATTATTCAAGAGTAGGTTGAATAGATTTCAACTTCAAAACAAGTTTGCAAGTATTTTCAACGAATTTTTCAAATTTCCTTAGTATTATTCAAGAGTAGGTTGAATGGAGATCGACTTTGAAATTCCAAGGGTAGGCCCGAGTACTATTCTAATGGCAACTTATGAGGAGGTAAAATTAGGTTCCTAACAAGTTTTAATCTTTTGAAAACTTCTAACCCAATTTTGAAGATTAAGAGATCAAAAATGAAAATTAAGCACACAAGTTAAATCCTAAGTGTAATAAAAGAAAAGCAAGAGATAAGAGAGAGTGCACCCGAGATTTAAAGTGGTTCGGTCCTCCATCGTGAGGCCTACTCCACTCCACCAACCAAACCCGTTTGATGGTTTTACTATTTGATCTTCTTAACTTCGGCGAAGATCGGTGCCGATTACAATTCCAATTGCCTTTAACCTTGGTGGCAATCTTCACCACGGAGAGTTGTCTCCGCTTCTCCGAACACTCGCCCAAATACAATGGTCTTGATAAAGAAAGAAAGAAACAAAAAATCCCTCACAAGGGTTTACAAAGTTTGAAGAAGATGTACAAATTTGAGCCTATGATCCAAATCCTAATTCTAGAGGATGAGAGGCATAAACAAGCTTGATTCACTCTTAAGATATTCCAATAGGTTTTTAGAGTGTTAGGATGGATTGTTGGGAAGTTTAGAATACCCATATATATAGAAAACCCAAAATGTGACCGTTTGGTGGCATAGTGGTAATTCTGGCAAAAACCCCAACGGCTATAATATTGTTCCCAAACTAGTGGTCTCAGAGTTGCGAGAGATTTTCTCGAAGTTCCGAGAAATTCTCAGAGTTCCGAGAAATTCTCAGAGTTCCGAGAATTTCTCTCGGAGTTCCGGGAAATTCTCGGAGTTCCGAGAATTTCTCTCGGAGTTCCGGGAATACAAACAGAAGTTGGAAAAATGCTACTGGACCATTTCTCGAAGCTCCGAGAAATTTCTCGGAGTTCCGAGCTCGGAGCTCCGAGAATATTCTCGGAGTTCCGAGAAGCCTATATGCAGATGGTTTTTCAATTCTTTTTCATATTCATTTGGGCTTTCATCTCTACACCAAGTTGGGATTGTTTATCAGGGTTTCAAAGTGTTGGACCACCACAAGGACAATCTCTTAACCATTTAGGGGTGTGTGATTTACTTTATTTATTCCTCTAAACACCTAAACTAGGATTGGATCTTTACATTCTAAAACGACTTCGATATTCAATTGCGATGCTTCAAGTCTTCATGCGTCTTGGATCTCCGATATCCTGGTCTTCCGAATGTGGTCCAATGAGAGCTTCTTGGCCTCAATCCAAGCAATCTTGTCTTAGCACAATTATGATCTACAACTTAGACATTCAAACACATTAGTGATATAAAATCACTTGTGTATTGGAATCATCAAAAGAAGATGGGAATGCTAAGGTGGGAACCATTGGGCTTACAATCTCCCCCTTTTTGATGATGACAAGCACAAGAGATTTTCCAATAAAAGCATACATATATTTCCTTACAATAGATTTTTCTCCCCCTTTGGCATCAATCAAAAAGATGGGGTAAAAGAAAATCAAAGGGATAAAATTTTCAATTTTAAGCTCCCCCTTTTTCAAGGAAAAAGATAAACATAGAACTCACCCTATTTAGAGTTTTTATTCAACACAAGAGGGGATAATTAAATAACCATAAAAATATATTCAATTTTAAGTTCCCTCTAATCTAAACACATATGAAGAGAATCATATGGGAGCTTTAGGAACCCAAGCTTTCTTGGTTCCACCACAATCCCTAATTTTAGATGCACATTGGAATTGGTAGTGACCATTGATTCCACAATAATGACATCTAACATGAGGGTTAGATAGACTAGTCCTATCATAAAATACATGATTAGGTCTATGACTAGCCTTCTTCAAGATTATGTCACTAATTTTATCACCATTTAGGAATCCATGGAGACATAATCTTAACCTTTCATTTTCATTATGAAGATGTGTTATTTGATTTAAAAAATCATTAGAGTCATCTTCATAAGATTTGGAAGAGCTTGCCACATTTTGGAGTTTAACAATTTGGCAAGTTTTCTCATCCAAAATACCCTTAAGGGTTTCAATCTCAAGTTTAAAATTTTCAATTTTTACTTTAGCTTGAGATTTGGAAGAAGAAGATTCATTTTTCAAAACATCAAGTTCATTTTCTAATTTTGAAATAGATTTTTTAAGAACTTTATTTTTTGAAATTTGAGAATGCAAAGTAATGCACAATTCATCATAAGATATGTTTCCATTATCACCACTTGATGAATTACAAGAGGGGTTTGAATTTACCTCATCTTCATGGGTGAGTGCCATGAGGCAAAGATCATCCTTATTAGCTTCCCCTTCACTTGGGCTTTTTCCTGAAGTGCTAGAAGCATCCCAGGCGGCTACAAGACCCTTGTTCTTCTTCCAATCCTTCTTCTTTCCCTTGTACTTCGAGGAAGATGAGTTGAGAAGAGGGCACTCCGGTCTTTTGTGTCCCGTCTTCTTACAATTATAGCATCTTATACCACCCTCAACTTCACTTTCTTCTTTCTTCTTCTTTTTATTCTTTTTGTGCTTCTTTCTCCATAAGCTTTTGAATTTTCTCAAAGCTTCTTCTTCATCATTATCTGCCTCACTTGAGGATGATGAGTCCGCTTTCGCCTTGAGTGCTAAGGATCTACTCTCTTTTTATTTCTCTTTTGGCTTCTTCTCCTCTTGTCGGCTAGTGAGGAGCATCTCATGAGTGATAAGAGATCCTACAAGCTCCTCCATAGTTAGCGTCTTGAGATCCTTTGATTCTTGTATGGCGGTGATCTTTGGATCCGAATGTGGAGGAAGTGACCTGAGCAACTTACCCACAAGCTCATCAGTAGGATAAGATTTACCAAGATTAGCTAATTCATTTGATATTTTAGAAAATCGGATATACATTTCGGAAATACTTTCATTTAGACCCATTCTAAACATTTCATATTTGCTCTTTAACAAGTTTATTTTTGGAATCCTTGACTTGTGATGTTCTCTCATGGGTAACGGCAAGAGTATCCCAAATAACCTTGGCGGAATAAAAAAGAGCTACTCTGCTGAACTCCTCCGTAGATAAGGCGTAAAACAAAGAGTTTATAGCTTTGTAACGGCAAGAGTATCCCAATTGCCTTTAACCTTAGTGGCAGTCCTCACCGCGGAGAGTGGGCTCCGCTTCTCCGAACACTCGCCCAAATACAATCGTCTTGATAAAGAAAGAAAGAAACAAAAAATCCCTCACAAGGGTTTACAAAGTTTGAAGAAGATGTACAAATTTGAGCCTATGATCCAAATCCTAATTTTAGAGGATGAGAGGTATAAACAAGCTTGATTCACTCTTAGGATATTCAATAGGTTTTTAGAGTGTTGGATGGATTGTTGGGAAGTTTAGAATACCCATATATATAGAAAACCCAAAATATGACCGTTTGGTGGCATAGTGGTAATTCTGGCAAAAACCCCAACGGCTATAATATTATTCCCAAACTAGTGATCTTGGAGTTCCGAGAGATTTTCTCGGAGTTCCGAGAATTTCTCTCGGAGTTCCGAGAATTTCTCTCGGAGTTCCGAAAATACAAACAGAAGTTGGAAAAATGCTACTTGACCATTTCTCGGAGCTCCGAGGAATTTCTCGGAGTTTCGAGAAGCCTATATGCATCTGGTTTTTCAATTCTATTTCATATTCATTTGGGCTTTCACCTCTACACCAAGTTAGGATTATTTATGAGAGTTCCAAAGTGTTGAAACACCACAAGGACAATCTCTTAACCATTTAGGGGTGTGTGATTTACTTTATTTATGCATCTAAACAGCTAAACTAGGATTTGATCTTTACATTCTAAAACGACTTCGATCTTCAATTGCGATGCTTCAAGTCTTCATGCGTCTTGGATCTCCGATGTCTTGGTCTTCCAAATGTGGTCCAATGAGAGCTTCTTGGCCTCAATCCAAGCAATCTTGTCTTAGGACAATTATGATCTACAACTTAGACATTCAAACACATTTCAAAATGATTTTAAAGCAAAAATCCAAACATCCTTTGAAAACCATATGAGGACCCCGATCCCGAAGAGGCGGCAAGGAACGAGTTCCCCATCAGTCTTTTGGATCTCCACATGAAGGAGAGCTCTACCAAGGAACTCTCAAAATGGTGCCACCCTCATAGCATAGCACAAGTGGCGATATAAATGAGATACCTCTTGATCAAGAGGCATGGCTCAAAATCAAGACGTACCTAAAACAACTCAGAGTCGTCATCCATGGATAGGCCATGGAACCCAAAAATAAATCCTTTGTGTAATGGATAACTAGAAATATATATGGGTCCGTGCCTGATTACGAATGTGGAAGGTCCGAAGAGCACCCCATCCGCCCGAGTGCTTTTATGCGTGAAATTAGTTTTTTCTAATAGATTTTTTCTCCTAACAGATTTCTTATCTGGCCGCAGATCTCGATCACCTAAAAGGTGATCATGTTTTAGGGTTCACTTTGATCCTGTATAGGAACATAAGAACAGAGGGGAAAAGCTGTCGCTCTAACAACTAATGAAAAGGTAGAGAGAGAACAATGGAAAATAATTCATGACGAATAAGTATTCCTAATCGTTAACCCATTCAATGACCATAGAGAAGAAATGAAAAATCTCTTATTTCGTTAACCTCTCTGTTAACAAAACCTAGTGGGACCAACCCTGCGATGCAAGGGTTGAATGTTAATTTTGATGGGAGAGAAACCCATAGAAAGGGAAAGTTGATTGAGCTAAATATCATACCTAATAACAGCATATAATTAGGTAAAAATTAGTAAATGAATTTTCTATAGTAACTGATCAAATCTTTCTAAATGATGCTTCAGTTTAGCAATTAATAAAAGATTCCAACTAAGAATTATGCCATTTTTTTTATCAACTTTGAAGAGTTTTGGGCGAAAATCATGTAAAATGGGAACAAATATCCCCAGAAAAATGTCATCCTAAACATGCATGACCCGGGCCAGGGATGGGCAAAAGAAAATAAAACATCCAATTCCTAAGAGAATTGATATCAGTTTCACCCAACATTGAATTAAACTCTAGAATCCACCGTCTCTAAAAGAGGCAGAAAAGACTAGAGTTTATCCAATATCACATAACCATGCTATCTATCTCTACACATCACATCTAATCCTAACTCAACACATCTAAGAAAGCAGTAAACAATCACATGCACGTCTACAGCTAATGAGATAAACCTGTACAATGAACAAACGTTAGTAGATATTAACAAGAATAATCAGCAAAGATAAAGAGCAACAACTAACCGTATAAGAGCTACAACTAAGCAATATAATCAAAAGGCAATAAACTAGTAAACAACAAAGAGCTACAGCTAAGCATGTGAGTGATCAAGTAAAGAAATATTCACAGTCTGAAAGAAAACACACAAGAAACAATAATAACCACAAACACAGACTCTAAAACACTGACAACAAACCCTAAGACTCTAAACGTTGTCGTCCGAATCTTGGATGGTCTGATATTCATCCAAGTCGCATACATATCCCCGCCTCACAAGAATCAAGGCAACATAGTTCTTGCGCCTATTCTAAACTATGATGCCTAAGATATCTGACCACTAAACTAGACTCAACCTAAAAGACCGGACTGATTTCTAAAGTTTCTTCAACATTTATTTAAATTCAAGTGAATTGTGGATTTTCGAACTCCCTATATGCCATAACTAAATGCAAGTTAGCCTTAAACTAATGCAGGTGGTTCCTATATACTATGTGCACTAGGCAGTGTGTCTTAGGGAAAACAATGAGCAAACTAACGCATCCTACTCTAGTCATCAGTCAGCGATGTGAATCGCCAACTGACCGGACAGAGGCGGTGACAAACTCCTAACTCTAACATAAACATAAAACACAAGAACAAACACAAGATATATTAAGGACAAACTCCAAACTCCAAACTCTAAAACTCTCTAAGACTGTAAGCCCAAGGGTTCCCATGGGTTAATCATTCAACCTACCTTCTTGTTTTGATGCTAGCAAACTAAATTGATTAGCCTTTATGGACTAATGTGTTGCCTTTAGGTGTTGTGTCATATACAGAAATTTCATATCATAATCGCCATTACACAACTCAACTCAACACATAGCTTGTGGATCAAGAAACCAAGGAGCAAAGAGCTTGCACCTACATTGGACTCATCACCATTTGGAGATGATTAAGTCAAGAAGCTCAACATGAAGATCCCACAAGTTCTCCAATAAGTGTCAAGAAGGAGCTTGGAGTTGAACATGTCATGGTGACACCTAATGCACCTTGACATGCATTGAAGATTGGAGGTCAAGTCACAAGAGCCAAGACAAAGTTCAAGATGTTCATTCAAGTTGAAAAAGTCCATGAAAGTGCAAAGAGCAAAGACATTCCAAGAAGACTCAAGGTTCTTACTTTTAGAATCTATTTGGAGTCCTCTTGATTTTATGTTTAAATGCCCTTTCAATAGGTTTTAAAATGGTTTTCATACCTAAGCTTTTACATCTTTGAAAACCATACACACACCCAAAAATGTGTTTGAAAGCCTAGGACTTAAGCCCAAAGACCAAAGCCCCTGGAATTTAAAATTAAAAATGGAATTTGACTTAGGGCCGGTCGACCGCAGGATGCTACCTGGAAGTCCAGGACATCTCAAAAATTATCGGCCCGGTCTATCGGGGTAAGCGGGGCGACCGCGGATATGTTTTCTGAAAATCCAGAAAACATCTAGGTTGGGCTTGGAGGTCAACCGTCATAGGTCCAGTCGACCGCAATAGTGTCTTGAGCCAAAAATTTATTTCAAACAGGTAGCCCTTGTCGGGCGACCGCCCTAGGGCTGAACGACCGCACCGGTATGAAATTTGAAATTCAAACTGAGAGCCCGATAACGGCGGGCGATCGCTGTGCCTTGGTCGACCACCGCGACATGGAAATAGATCCATTGGTTCTTGCGCAGATTGACTTTTTCAACCCTGTATTTTACAGTTTACCCCGAAACGGTTATATTTTCTTGTGGGATATATATAAACTATCCAAACCTTTCAAAACAACCTTTTTGCAAGATTAAATCATATCTTCTTGAACCTAAACTTTTATATGAAAGGTTAAAACCTCTTTGAACTTGTATTTGTACATTCTATCAAGAGGTACTCCATAGGCTTTACATTTTATCTTCATTGGAGTGTTTGTGAGCTTTCAAAGTTGTAATTAGCCTATCTAAGAGGCAAAGAGAATTCTTATTTTTATTTCTTCATTTGTTTGTGAGGGTCTCCGATTCGACCCGTTAAGAAAAGTGAATCATTGTAAGAGGGAGGTGCCCTCGCAAGGCTTTGTGTGAAAATGGTGTGATCCCTTTGAAGGAGAAGTTGGTGTACGGCTTTGAGATTCGCCTGTTGAAGAATCTTATTGGTTTAGTAGAGATTCCAAGGAGGAAAACTTAGAAGAGTGGAGTAGGTCAAGTTGTGACGGAACCACTATAAAACTTGTGCCTTGCGGATGCTTTCTTATCTCCTTCTCTTCGCACTTTGGTGGTTGGTAATCTCTACCCTTTACTTGTGTTTATGTTTCATTGAACAAGGGTTAGACTATATAAGCATAAAGTCATATCTAATCCCTATCCTATATTATATTTATTGATTGGTAAATGGTTAGACTTGTTAAGGCTTAATGGGTAAATTGATTTTAATAATCCACTTAATTAAGCCCCAAATTTTTAATTAGCCAATTCACGCCCCTCTTGAATTGTACCCTTGTATTTCATTTGGTATCAAAGCTAAGGCTCTTAAAGAGATTTTTAAATTCAAAATCTACAAGTGATAAAGATCCGTGACAATCCAAATGGGTTTTGAGCTAGGCCAATCCGCTATAATTCCTCTATTTTTTATGGATCAAATTATAGAGCTTGGAAAGTAAAGATGCTTGTATATCTCAAATCTATAGACATTGACATCTTAGACGTCATTGAAAGGGGTTTTTCTATTCCAAGGAAATGCACCAAAAATGATTTAAAATTATTTTTATTAAATTCAAAAGCTATTATTATAATATGTTGTAGACTATGTCCTAATGCTTTTGAGAAAATTTCATCATGTACAAATGCAACAGATATTTGGCCTAATCTTGAAAATTTTTATGAGAAAAATAATAGTCTATCTTCAAATGATAAAAAATATTATTTTTGAACAAAAAGAGACTACAAAAATCTTTTGCAAAAGAAAACTCTTTCAAACATTCAATTTTCGATTTGGAAAAATAAATTACGAATTTGAAATTGGAAGTTAATGAATGCATGGAAAGAAATGAAAAATTAAGTCATTTGAGCAAAATCTTGATAAATAAGAATGATGACTTAATTAAAAAGTGTACTATCATTGTAAAAGAAAAGGAAAGCCTTGAAACCACAAACAAGAATTTGAATGAAAAATACAAACTTGTTTGTGAAAATGAAGAAAAATTAAAAGCTATTTTATCTCAACAAACAAATTGCTTTGAAAGTCAATTGAATGAGATAAATTTAGTAAATGAAGAACTCTCATTAAAGAACCAAAGATTACAAGAAGATAATGACGAACATACATGTTCTCATGTGTATTCTTGTGGTTCTAGTTGCTCCTCATCTACCCACTCATATACATGTTCATATTGTGGTAGATTAGGGCATCACAAATATGGGTGCAAGCTTAGATTTGTGAAATCAAACAAGTTTGTGTGGATAAGAAATGATACACTTCCACACACAAACTTGGTTAGAACCAAAGTGATTTAGGTTCCAAAATCCCCCACTCAACTCATTATATAAAATTATTGATATATGGGGTTGTACTTTAATTGCTAATATCATATGAATTCTCTCTAGATACTACTTCAATGTTGCATTCATTGTATCTAGATAACATGTGCTTTAATGATATATCATTTTATAATTAAGCATAGGTACATATCATTAGTCATGTTTTTAATAGAATGTATATTTGCTTATTGAGCTTCATGATCACATCATGTATCACTTATAATCTATAAAGAAAACAAGAAATTACCTCTTTAGACTATATGTTATGCTTTATTGAAAATCTTTTAGTAAAATCCATCTAAGTGCAAAAATACACACATATGCACTTAGCATCCACAATTAGATGAGCTAACATGTCAAATATTGCTAGACATAGATCTAACAAGTGTCACATTTTGTATCTACCAAAATTCAGGAAAAACACATCCAGAAAGAACTTCATTGAAAACATATGTCCATTCATTCTCGTGAGCTTAAATGTTAGAAAAATAGAAATGAATTTTTAGATGTCCTCATATAGCCTAGGGATCGAGTTTACATGTTCATTAGAATCCCATAGATGCAAGAAAAATAGAAGAAAATGGGTTAGATCACAAAATTCCTTGAAAAGTATTGAAAAATAAAAAACAGGGGTGTGGCGGTCGACCGGACCTTGGAGGGCGACCGCGGAAGGCAACCTTGACAAAAATAAAATCGAAACAGGTTAAACGCGGCGGACGCCCGCGTGAACCAGTTGACCGTGGATGATCGAAATGGGAAATATAAAAAGAGTCAAGCGGGTCGCGGTGGGCGACCGCGACGGTCGAAAACTGTGTTTTAAAGGGCGTCCGCGAATCGATTTTTTCACTTCCGTCGTGCCATTCTTCCCTAGGGTTCTTATGCTTCTCCTCTCCTAAAATCATTTTTGACCAAGATCTTCAAGATTAAGGTGTTTTGAGTAAGATTCTTCATCTTCTCTTCTTAAATCTCTCTTTTCTCATCCTCTTATTTTCTCTTCATTTCTTATTAAATCATCCATTATTCATTGTCTCTATCTCTCCTATCATTTCTCCCAGATATTTCATGTTTTTCCTCTGTGTTTCATTCTCTTTATTCATCCACTTCATTCTTCTTCAAATCCCTTTTGTTTTCTCCTTGATTTTTTAATTTCTCCTTATTTTCTCTCAAAACCCTAGATTTTTAGAATGTCGTTTTCGAGAAAAACTATCGCACAAAAGGGCAAGCGAGCTAGAACCGAGCCAGAAGAAGAGGTGTTCCCCACCGAAAACTTTTTCAATAAAAAGGCCATGGATCTTTTCACAGTTTTTCAACAGTGAGGTGTCATCGCGGGGCAAAAAGTTATCTTTCAAGAATTTAATAAGTTCGATCTTCTATCGCTTTTCGAATTCCAAGGTTGGTCCTTTTTCCTCATTTATTCCGCCTTGGTCTATCCTGAAATAGTTAGGTATTTTTATGCCAATCTGAAAATTCCCCGTGGAGGAGTTGTAATGAACACCCACCTTTGAGGAGAACAATTTGGATTAAATTTGAAAGATTTATGTGCTTGGCTTGATATAACTAATGACGGGAGAAGGATTTTCTTTTGAAAAAAGGATGAAATAGAAAAACATTTCTCAAGGACGGATGTTTATGAAACCTTAGGAACTGTACCCTCATCTGGAGAAAGACTGAACATCAATGCCAGCTCGATGAATTACACTGCAAGACTGATTCACAAAATTGTGGCCTACAACATCACTCCTAGAGCAGGAAGCTTTGATATAGTAAAGCCCTTCGAAGCTCTCATAATCCATTGCATTATATAAAAGATCCAGCTAAACCTAGGATTCATTATGATGATTCTTGTATCCAAACATGATAGACTATCCATGAATGCTCTCATTGCAAGAGCCATGGATGTCTCTCTTAGACATGGGATTCTATTGATCCCTCTTATAATGTATAAGTTCTATAGATTTAAGCTTAATTGATGATCTACATAATCTATAGTTATTTACCCTTGTATGCTACTAGGTATATAGTAAAGATGGTAAACTTAAATTTAAAAATCACTCAATTGGTACTCTTAGTCCTCTTACCAAGTAAGATGGAGAGTGTACACTCACCTTTAATTAAAACACTAATTTCTTTGGCTTTTAGCCAACATCTTAACCAAGAGAAGCCATATGTGCCTTGTTATATATATATATATATATATATATATATATATATATATATATATAATATGCACATATTTAGGGGGAGCATGGTATGCTAGGTTGATGCTTTAATAACCCTAACAAATCATGCATTAGTGGCCCAGGGATGATTTGAAAATCATTCACCTTTAAATCCCTTAGTGTCTCTGTGGTTGGAAAACCCGTTGATTCATACATTGTATGAGTCTTTTCAAAGGGAGAGCTATAAATGCTAAATGTTTGTCCATCCATCTTATCATATGATGTGTGATGTGCATCACATATGATAAGTTCACCCATATGGAGCTTTATTGCTTCATATGTATGGTTATTTGGGTCTTGACTTGTGCCTTCATCTTGAGATTATCTCTCGTCTATGTCAAGTTCCCTTAGCCTGAGCCTTAAATTCGTATCATCACAGGCTTTATACTTATCTTGGATGAACTCATATGGTTTCATCATTTCCAATGATAAGTATCTTGTTCTAGAGTTTCAAAAATCTCTAGAACTCCCATTCATAGGATAGTGCTTGAGCTGTTCATCTCATTGCCTATGAAGTGTGTCTTTTATCATGAGTTTTTGAGAAAAAATCATCATGATAAGATCCAATGGCTATACTTTTACAGTTATATCTATAACTATTATGTATTGTCATGCCTTACCTTGTAGGTTCTATCAAAGGCCAATGACTAATTCTTAGGAGAAAGTTTATTTTTTGAGCTTATCATGTCCCATCATCTCTTCAAAGATTTTTTGGAAGGACTCAAGTTGATTGATTTCAGATAATCAGTCCTTCATAGCTTGTCTAATGTACTTGTCTCCTTCTATCATGCCAGATGAAATAAGATGGTAGATGTACACAACTTTTCTCTGTCCAATCCTATATCCACAGTAAAGGATGAACAGAGACTAAGAAAATTGAAGATTCATAGCTGACATGTGCATTTCGTGAATCCTACCAAGGATGATCTTTTGATGAAGGAGAAGATTTAAAACAAGTACCCAATCTCTCAATCCGGAAAGATTTGTAAAGATGCTACCCTTACATGGAAGAAATGGTCAAGCATTGATCTAAGCTCTTCTAAACATTCATCAGTAGAAGAGTTCCGGATAGAAGAATGCGAATTTCAATTTTACTTCCTTCGAGAGTTTTCCAAATACCACTTTTGTTATTTCAAGAGATATTAATTGAAATATGGTATCAATCTTCCATCATTTGTTCATGTATATGGAGCATTATAGTTGTTATCTATATATACATGATCTTTGGTTGCCATAGATGTGTACCTCATTGGTTTCATTCTCTTATCCATTTGTTTATTAGACTACACTTACTTCAATTTCATAGCCTTTGTCTAATAATCATCCATCTATATTCTTAAACTATAATTTTCTTTTGAATGGAGCAATCTTGAATGGGTAAAGGTGATTAAAATCAAATCAAGGTCCTATGTGCCTTAAACAGTCATAATTAGATATGCACATAGTCAGGGGGAGCTTTCACTTTCATATATGTCCATCCCTAGGGGCATGCAGCTTGAAATCTCAAAAAATTATATCATAGTTCTGAGCATATTCTCGTTCAGGAAAAGACTTGTCTGCCTTCTGACAAAGAAACCCCTATATGAAGCCCAAGAGTTCAAATCAATTACCTTTAAACTCATTTTCCCTTCTTAGGCCCCATCACCTAGGTCTTACCTAGGGCCAATGACAAAATTATAGGGGGAGAGTAAAATGGTTTCTTATTCATGTTTATATAGACCATTGTAATGTGCTCACATGGTTTATCGCCCCCATACTTGTGCTAAACTTGCGAAATCTTAGATAAAAAAAAGGGGGGCTTATCATGAATTTTACTTTATTTTCTATTTTGATAAGCATTATATAAGCTTGAATGTCATATCATATACTATATATATAGCTTATATAAGCTATCATTCATCTTGACACCCCACTTGCACTTTCACTTGCATATCCCTACCTTTTTGCTACTGCTAAAAGGGGAAGAGTTTTGAGAATTGATTAGGCAGTCCATAATTTGTATGCTCCATATGCTTTACATTCATTTATTATACTTATGCATATAGTGAGGGGGAGCATTGCTTCATTGTTTATAATGTTTAATGCTTATTCATCTATTTATTTAATATCTCCTACCTCCTTAATCAATTTGTTTGCCATCATCAGAAGGGGGAGAATGTAAGCCCAAGGGTTCCCATGGGTTAATGATTCACCTTACCTTCTTATTTTGATGCTAGCAAACAAAATTGATTAGCATCTATAGACTAATGTGTTGCTTCGAGGTGTTGTGTTGAATACAAGATTTTTATGTCATAATCGCCATTACACAACTCTTCTAACACATGGCTTGTGGATCAAGAAGCAAAGGAACCAAGAGCTTGCACCTATAGTGAAGACATCCTCATTTGAAGATGTTCAAGTCAAGAAGCTCGAGCATGAAGAACCCACAAGTTCCTAGCAAGTGTCAAGAAGGAGCTTGGAGTTGAACATGCCATGGTGATACTTCATGTACCTCAACATGCATTGAAGATTGGAGGAGATGTCACAAGAGCCGAATCAAGTTCAAGATGTTCACTCAAGCCGAAGAAGTCCAAGGAAGTGCAAAGGAGCTGATACATTCCAAGAAGACTCAAGGTTCTTATTTTTAGAATGCATTTAGAGTCCTCTTGATTTTATGTTAAATGCACTTTCAAAAGGTTTTCAAATGGTTTAAACTTAACATTTTACATCTTTGAAAACCATATACATACCTAAAAATGTGTTTGAAAACCTAGGTCTTAAGCCCAAAGACCATGGCCCAAAAGCCCATGATCTTTTAAAGTTAAAATAGAATTTTACACAGGGATGGTAGACTGGGTTGTCCCGGGCGACCGCAGCAAGGTAGCTGGAAATCCAGCACTTGCAAGTAAGTAGCGGGCCGGTCGACCGCAGAATAGGTTTTGTTTCAACATAACCATACTAATGCTAGACAGGTTTTCTCCAATGGAGTGTAATTCAGGATCATAGGATAGATTTATATTTGATTTATACATATACTAAGATATACCCTAAAAATTTGTGCTAAAATTGGAATGTCTCTTTGTTTTTCTAACATAGGCTTGATTTGTATTAGTTTATTCGTTTCCTATGTTATGTTCTTACCATGCCATATATACTTTAATTTTAATTGGTAAATCATGATAAGAAGTTAGGGGGAGCATCTAGTCTCACTGAATATCTATGATGCTTTATGTATTGTGCTTAATTGTTTACTTTCCCTTTTTGCCGATGCCAAAAGGAGGAGAATTTATGTAATTGATTAGATCCATAATCATATGCATTCTTGTACTATAATTTGTTAAATATAACTTATGCATATGTTGAGCGGGAGTAGTCACACTCTTCTTGCTTATTTAATCCTCATGAGAGGATCCTCCCACCTCTCTAATCAATTTGGTTTGTCATCATAAAAAAGGGAAAGATTGTTAGCCCAAGGGTTCCCCATTGGTTCACTCAATTACCTTATTTTGATGATTAACAAACGTAAATTGATTAGTCTTTTGTGGACTAATTGTTTGTCTTGAGTGTTGTGCTATGGATAGAAAATTCCCAGGTCAATCCGTGCTAGCACACACCATTGATGGCCTATGCTTGAAGATGAACCAAACACGTGTCAAAGGAGCTGGAGCATACAAATGATCCATTCATGCTTTGGAGGTACCAAGGAGAAGCTCATCATCAACCATCTCAAAGCATTGAACAAATAAAGGAAGATCAATGAAGGCCAAAGCTTGTGGATCAACAACTTGCAAAGGAGCTTGAACCAAATGGTGGCATCATCCTTGGAAGGTGTCAAGCAAAGAAGCTCAACCTTGAAGATCCCAAAGCAAGCCACGCACTCAAAGAGAAGATCAAGCAATGGCTACCTCAAGAGTTCATTCAAGAGAGTGGTAATAAGGGTAGATTGTATCACCTATCTCTCTTGTGTTTTCTCTTATCAAGGCACATCTTAAAACCCCTTAAAAATATATTTTCCAAAGAGACTAACATACCCATTAAGGACTTAAATGGATAAGTGAATGGCCATGGTAGTGTACCAATATGTTGGGACCCATATGGCATTTAACACATCATTGAACAAAACAGAGTTCCGAAGAAACAACCTGGACCAGCAACTAAATCCTATCAAAACTTATTTAAAATATTTTTAAATATTTTTGTTAACAGATATCACTCATTTTTCTCATATCCGTAGAGTACAAGAACGTCAAAATCCGACGAGAAATGAGGGAGATATGAATTTTACAAGTTGGAAGCAGATTGCTGGAAAAGTAGCCACGGAGCTCAGAGAAAACAACCAGGGACAAAAAAAAATATAGCTATTGTGGCCCAACAGCTAGTTGACTGTTTGACCTGAAAATGACTGTTTTTCCCTGTAACGGTCATATTGAGTTGGGACTTCATATATACCAATTCAAAGGGTCCAAAAGACTTGATGAACATGTTCCAACCTAAACAAACCTTAGAAACTCACTTGCAACCATTTTTGGGTTAATTTCTCTCACCAATCCTTTGTGCCTTGATTTGTGAAAATTATTGAGATTGGTTTAGGCTTTGAATTGCATATTTTTTGAGAGAACCTTGTGGGAGCTTCATTGTGTATTGTAGCCTACTTAGGGCATCCGGTGTAATTCCCTTAGGTGAAGGGCTTAGTTCTCGGCCGTGTAGGAGGGACATTGTAAAGGTAGCAAGGGCATCATTGTTTAATTCCCTTGGGTTGTAAATGCCTCGGACCCGTGCGTCGTGGAGGTCTCAAAAGTGGAAATCCTCAAGTTCGACCTTAAGAAGAGTGGAGTAGGCCGTTTGCCGAACCATTATAAATCCTTGTGTCACTTGTGTTAGTATTTTCCTTTCTCTCACCCTCTCACTCTATTATTTGTGCTTGCATTTTTTACATATTTAGAATTAAGTGAGTAGTTAGCATTTTGGTTTTAATTGAAAAAGTATATCTTGCTAACTAGGCTATAAATCACTAATAATTTTTCTAATCAAAAGGATTTTTGAACTTATATAAATTTGTTATATTGTTTAAGTTCAACTATTTTAAACTTAATTTAACAAGGGATAAGGCTTGGGTGAAATCTTAGTAAAAGTTTTTAAAAGGCAAAGGTTTTATAAACATCCTATTCACCTCCCTCTAGGTTGCCAAACCGAGTCACTCTTCGGATTTCAAGTTCATATTCCAACATCTACTTGCTGAGATAGTAAACTGACATTTCCTGTCTGGTTTCGAGATCTTCCTGTGCCAACATACATCCAAGAGATGTGTTAGTGCTTGACAGATATAGGAGGAATGGTCGTACGACGACTGCAAGTGCTAACACTGGTGGAGATGATAAACAATCATTGATCTTTTCGAAGGCTTCTTGACATTGAGGGTTCCACTGTTTGGACATTTTTTTCTTCAGAAGTTTTAAAATTGGTTTGCAGGTACTTGTAAGCTGGGTTATGAAACGGCTCAAGTATTGAACTCTTCCTAAGAAATATATGATTTATTTTTCTATTTTTGGAGATGGCATTTCTTGGATTGTTTTGATCTTGGCAGGCTCCACATCGATTCCTCGGTGGCTGACAAAGAAACTCAGTAGCTTTCAGGAAGTTACCCCGAAAACACACTTGTTAGGGCTCAGACGAAGCTTATACTTCACGATTCTTTCGAAGAATTTTCTCAGAGCTCGAACGTGATCTGCTTGAGTTTTGGCCTTGACAATCCTGTCGTCGACGTACACCTCTACTTCCTTATGAATTAAGTCGTGTAAGAGGGTCATTGCGGCCCTTTGATAGGTAGCACCGGCGTTCTTGAGGCTAAATGGCATTACCCTGTAGCAATTGGTTCCCCACTGCATAGTGAATGATGTCTTGGTCTTATCATCTGGAGCCATTTTTATTTGTACAAAAAAATACATCCATGAAGGAGATTAAGGCATGACCTGCCAATATTATCAGCCAGGATGTCAATGAGAGGTAAAGGAAAGTCATCATTTGGACTAGCTTTCTTCAGATCTCTGAAATCAACACAACATTGAACGTGTAAGCCCAAGGGTGCACATGGGTTCAATCATTCACCTTACCTTCTTATTTTGATGCTAGCAAACACAAATTGATTAGCATTGACAAACTAATGTGTTGCTTTGAGATGTTGTGTTGTATACAGAACTTTCATGTCATAATCGTCATTACACAATTCTTCACAACACATGACTTGTGGATTAAGGATCAAAGGAACCAAGAGCTTACACCTACAGTGAAGACATCCTCATTTGAAGATGTTCAAGTAAAGAAGCTCATCATAAAGAAGATCCCACAAGTTCCCTAAGCAAGTGTCAAGAAGAAGCTTGGGGTTGAACAAGTCATTGGTGACACTTCATGCACCTCACAACATGCAGTGAAGATTTGAGGATGTCACAAGAGCCAAGACAAAGTCAAGATGTTCACCCATGCCAAAGAAGTCCAAGAAAGTGCAAAGGAGCCAAGACATTCCAAGAAGACTCAAGGTTCTCATTTTTATAATGTATTTGGAGTCCTCTTGATTTTATATAAAATGCACCTTCAAAAGGTTTTCAAAATGATTTTTATACTTAACATTTTAGATCTTTGGAAGCCATTCACACACCCAAAAATATGTTTGAAAACCTTGGACTAAAGCCCAAAGACCATAGCCCAAAAGCCCCTGGATTTTAAAGTTAAAATAGAATTTTACTCAGGGCCGGTCGATCGGACTAGGCCGGGCGACTGCGGGATGAAACCTAGAAATCCAGGCCATCTCGAATTCTATCGGGCCGGTCGACCGAGGCAAGCCGGGCGATCGCAGATACGTTTCTGTTTCAAAGAGAAACAATCCAGTATGGTGTGGGCGGTCGACCTCCATTGGTCTGGTCGACCGCGATAGTGTTTTGAGCGAAAATTTAATTCAAACAGTAAGCCCTCGTCGGGCGACCGCCATTGGACCGGTCGACCGCGCCGGTATGAATTTTGAATTTCAAAAGAAGAGCCGATAAGGGTGGGCGACGCAGTGTCTCGGTCGACCTCCGCAACTGGAAAATAGATCCGTTGGGACTTTCGTAGGTTTACTTTTTCAACCCTGTAAATTACAGTTTTACCCCCAAACGGTCATATTTCCTTGTGGGCTATATATACACTATCAAAAATCTTTCTACATAACATTTTTCAAGATCAAATCCCATCTTCTTGAACCTAAACTTTTATATGAAAGGTTAAACCTCCTTGAACTTGTAATTTTATATTCTATCAAGAGGATCTCCATAGGGTTTACATTTGTATATATTCCTTGGAGAGTTCGTGAGCTTTAAATATTGTATCAGCCTGTCAAGAGGCATTGATAGTTTATTTCTTTTTATTTCTTCATTCTATGTTTGAGGGTCTCCGATTTGGCCCGGAAAGAAAGGTAAATCAATTGTACGAGGAAGGTATCCTCGGAAAGGCTTCGTGCAGAAAATGGTGTGATGATCCCTTTGAAGAAGGAGTTGGTGTAAGGCTTTGAGATTCGCCCTTTGAAGAATCTTATTGGTTAGGGAAGAATCCCAAGGAGGAAAACTTGGAAGAGTGGAGTAGGTCAAGTTGTGACCGAACCACTATAAATCTTGTGCCTTGTGGATGCTTTCTTCTTCTCCTTCTCATTTGCACATTGAGGTGATTGGTAATCTCTAACCCAACTTATGTCTATGTTTTAATTGAACAAGGGTTAGTGAATGCATATTTAAAGTAACATCCAAACCCTAGCTCTTAATATCCTTATTGATTGATCAAGGGTTAAACTTGTTAAGGCTTAATGTGTAAATTAATTTTAGTAACTCAATTAATTAAGCCCTAAATTTCTAAGTAGCCAATTCACCCCCCCTCTTGTGTTGTCACCTTGTATTCCAGAACTTTTTCATCATTCTTAGGTACTGGAACGATGTTTGCTAACCACTCTGGATATTTAACAACCTCTAGAAATCTTGCTTTCAGCTAACGAGTTACTTCATTTTTGCTCTGGAGAAACCATTCTGGTTTCTTTATTCTGAGCTTCTTTCTACTTCTTTAGCTTGAATTCTAAGAAGAGAGGTGAAATACAACGTGACAATCCAAGAAGGGGGGGGGGGGTGAATTGGCTAATTAAAAATTTGGGGCTTAATTAAGTGGATTATTAAAATCAATTTACCCAGTAAGCCTTTGTAGACACCCCCATTTTGCTATACTTTAAAAAACAAAAGATTTGGTAGTTTGTCAAGTCTCGTGTCCGCATTCCACCTAAGATTAGGCATCTGTGCATGTTAGTGTAGATTTCGCCTCGTTGAAGGAATTCTGAAGTTGATTCGCGATCCTAAAGGTCTCTAGGATGTTCCAATGGTATCTAGAAGAAAAAAAATTCAAGTTTCCATCCAACTGAAAAAAATCTGTTATTTTTAGAATTTTTGGGTTTTCCCTCATTTTTGCCCATTTTTACACTACAGGGGTATTTTGGTCATTCTCGATGTCTGTCGTTTGACTCCCGAGTTATATTTGAGAAATCTTGAGTGATTTTACAAATTTTGAAAGAGCTGCTATTTTTAGAAACTAATGGGGCTTCCACATTTTCATCATCTTATGGATATTTCAATCATTTCTCATATATCCAAAACCATCTCGAGGGTATGGCTGATGGATTAAGAGTAATTTCGTAAGATTTGGAAAACTTGCTAAATTTAGATCTCTCAAGATTTTCTCTTAGTCTTGCACTTCGGGGGTATTTTAGACATTTTCAACATATCATATTTGGTCCCTAAGTTGTGTCTAAGAAATCTTGAGTCCGTTCATAAATTTTTGGAAATCTCCTATTTTTAGAATTTCTCAGGGTTTTTCCTAGTCTCCCCAAATTCTAGCACCTCGGGGTAATTTGGTTTTTTCCTGTGTAATTCTTTTGATCCCCGAAATATGTCTGAGAGATTATGAATGATTTCCTGAATTTTGGAAAACCTGCTAAATTTAGAATTTCTCAGGGGTTTCGCTTAATTTGGAAATTTTAAGTGTTGAGGGCATTTTGGGTATTTTCAGGGGATACCAAATGAACCTGTTTAATATTGCTCACTGAAAGGACCAAATTTTAAAAGTTTCTATTTTTGAAGTTTGACCACAAAGACTTTCCATTTTTAATTTTTCCCTTTAGGGGCGAACCAATCTGAGGATATTTTGGTTGCATTTGGATGTCTAACAGTCAAATAAGGGCATTTTGGTCCGAAAAGTTGTTTTTCAAAAATGATGGTCCGATCGTGTGTGAGGGATGCACAATAAATGTTAAATGGGTTGGGTCCATATATAAAATGTTGAATTTAGAAAGATTTTATTGAATTTTTACGGAAAAACCCGAAACCCGTGTGAAATGGTCCATTGGGCTAAAGCCTGCAAAGATGGAGCTTATGTAGGTTCACCCATATGGGTCAACCACCATGGTGGGCGCCCCATATGGCTGACTTACATGAGTTGAGCACCCAACCTTGATGATGTCACAATGGTGACATCATATTTGTTAAAAGAAAAATAAAAAGAATATAAAAAGAAAAGAAGGAAAGAAGGAAAAGATGAATGATTGCTTAAAAATATTTTCTTCCAAAGAAACAATGTGGAATGAGAATAACATGTCTTGATTGACAAGAAATTAAGATTGTAATCAAATCCAATTTGGAAACAAGAAAGAAAGAAAGCAAGAGGGAAAAATTGGAAACAAGCCAAAAATGGGAGCTATCACATTGAAAACTACTATTCTCTCTTAACCCTAGGTTTTTTGTATAAAAATCAAAGCAAACAATCTTAGGAAGGATAAAAAATATCCAAATTCGTTATTTTTCTCTCTCCTCCCAAAAAAGAAAAGAAAAAGAAAACCTCTTCTCTCTTGAAGTGTGTTCATCTCTCTCAAAAGTTTTTCACAAAAGGGATTCTTGAATTCCCTTTTCTTCTTCAACAAATCACACATAAAAGATCTTTGGGGTGTTCTTTGGGTCTTCTTCATCAGTATACCTCGGATCTACGCACCCTAGAGAGAAGGAGCGCGATCAACGGTATGATCTTTATCTTTGTAATATCAAAAGTAGAAAAACATGCTAGGGTTTTACTTTTGATAGATCAAATCAATGAATTTTTTCTTGAAATTCCAGTATGTTATAATATAGATTATAAGTTTTCAAAATCCAAACTTTCACCAAGAAATTAATTTTTCTCCATTTAATAATGATTTTCTTTCGTTTTTTATTCAATATGGATATAAATAGGATTATAAAAGCAAGTGTTTGAAAACATGGGTTTCTATAAAAACTGATATGTTTTTAGGACTTTTATAAAATAAAATACTATTAGAATCTTAATTTCCAATCGCGGTTTGGCCGTAATTTTTATTCTATTTTTCAAAAAATAACCCCTTTCGGGGTTATTTCTTGATGAACGAAGCCAAATGTATATCAAACCATGTCCAAAATTTTTGAAATCCTGTTTTCAAACCAATTTGTTTATTTACAAACCTTTTTTTGAATTTTTATAATCCGGTTTTAAATTATTTTAAATTTTGGCCATTTTTAATAAATATCAAAAGGTTTTGAAAATTGATGAAACTCTCTAGAATTAATGTTACATAATAAATTGAATTTTTCATGAAATTCTGTTTTCAGAAAAAGGTTTTTTTATTTGTTTTCTAATCCCTTTTTCGTTTTACGTGTCATAATTCTTTTTTATATTAAATTTTTTTCCTACAAACCAGTAGTTTAGGCCATTAGAAGGTTAGTGAAAAATTTTCAAAATATTTTACAAAAGGTTAATATGATTTCACAATTTTCTTTTAAAAAAATGGGTTTTAATTCCTAGGAAACGAAATCCCCTTTTTATTCAAAAATCAATTTTTTGGAGGAGCATTAATTATTAGGTCTTGAAATTTTGACTGTAAATCACATAACCTATTTTATATGTACTGAAAGTTGTACATGATTTTAGGATACCATTTAATCTACTTTTTAATTGATTCATTGATTTTGTCCGAATTTTGTGTGAATTTTAATTGGTATCAAATCTTGATAAACACCTTTGAAATTTTTACAGTAGTCTAATATCATGATTCTATTTATACTGTAACAGTTTTACTTGATTTTAGATTCGTATGCTATGAGTTGATTTGTTAATTTGCAATCTGACCTAAAATTTGGAAATTCAGAAATTGATAGCAAAACTTATTCCAAATTCATAAAACTCTTCCAGTAGTGTAAACTCATTCATATCTTGTTACTGAAAAAGTTCCAATGAATTTATAGTTCGATTGCTTAGGGTTACTGTGTAATCCTAGCAATCTGGTCTTAATGTTAATAAATCACAACTTAATAGCAAATCAACAGAAAAGTCAGTGAAAACTTTCAGAAAATCTTAATGTTTCATCATATATTTAACCTTAAAATTGTTTGAAACAGAAACCTAGAGGTTATAGATTCCCTTTGTAAATTGACTATGCTGTGACGGTTTAACTCCCGAGATCGCATTCATAATCGTATACTAATTGTGATCGTTCCTGCATAATTTGAGCATGTAAATTATAGTATGTTGTTGGCTCCGAGGTCCACTGTCCACGAAAATCCTGAGAGTCATGCCATGTAATAATATACTATAATTTATGTGTTAAATTATACAAGGATTGAGAGCACGATGTCCTTCCATGGATGCAACTCAAGGCTGAAATTTGCCAACCATAGAGCCTTTGGTATTCCTTAGATGTTAGGTATCGAAAATCTTTAAAAAATTGAAAATTATTTACTCAATAAATTAAGATCATTTGATCAATGCTTTTGGAACCGTTGGATAACGGTATCTCTTCGTAAGGACCTTTAGAACCAATTAGGAACACTTACCTTGCGTTGTGTCCTAGGTTTTAGGGTGTCCTATAGTTAGGGAGTTCAGCCTCATCACAACTGATTGCTATTATTAGCAATTGAGTCATAGATCTAGTTACACTAATTACCCCTTTTTCCCATAAGACAAGCCTAGTTACCTAGGATATAGGTTAACTTGCATTAGTCAAAGGGACGTTTTGCACTTAGCTAGGACCATGTAGCATCTTAGATGAAGTCCTAGGATAATAAAATCTTCAACTTGAACTAAATAATTTCTCTTAAAACTGTTGAAACAGTCAATCCAGTCTAGATCGATGTCCTAGATGAGTTAGGCATAAGTAGCTTAGTTTAGGTGCACCGAACTACGACCGACTCTGATTCTAGTGAGGCTGGGATACGTAGGCAACTTGGATACTTGAGTGGCATACCAAGCCCGAGTCGGCTCCACACATAAATGGTGGGGTTTTGTATATTAATCCTTAAATTAAAAGTAATTAAATCACTTAGGACTTTCCATGAAATTAGAATTTTAGGAGAACTTTCACTTAGATTGAATTCAAACAAATTAAGAAAATCAAGATACACATTTAGGAATTATATTGAAATTAGATCTTAGGATGCATGTCACGTAGTTCGCACATTAATATAGAGTTAAATGAGCCATTTAAAAGAAATTCAAAAGAGTTAACTTTTGGAATTGAAGACCGATTATCGGGCAGGAATGGTGTATGTGGTGGTAACTCCCCATACCTTCCATTCTCGTAACCAGATAACGAGTCTAGATTTCTGGTCAATTATGGGTCCTAGATCCCTCATCTAGGTGGTGACTCTGTCACTCTCTTTTGCGTGGAATTCAGATTGCCTTAGTGATCCCAAGTTCACAGAAAAGATGAATTAAATCACACTTTGCTAGGCTCGGCAGCTTACCTCTGCCCTTATGGGTACTGGGTTGCACGTTTGTTTGCACCCTATGGCTTGGTTGCTGCCTGCTTGGTTGGGTAATTAAAATCAATAATAAAAAGCACACTCCATTCGCGTGGGTACGAGAGACCAAGAGAGAAAGGCGGCTCGCGGGCCATTCCCCTCTCGCGGGATCGGGTCCCACAACCTTAATAAGTCTAACCCTTTATCAATTAATAAATATAATGTAGGATAGGGTTTAGATATGACTTTATGCTTATATACTCTAACCCTTGGTCAATGAAACATAAACACAAGTAAAGGGTAGAGATTACCAACCATCAAAGTGCAAAGAGAATGAGATAAGAAAGCATCCACATGGCACAAGTTTTATAGTGGTTCGGTCACAACTTGACCTACTCCACTCTTCCAACTCTTCCTCATTGGGATCTCTACTTAATCAATAAGATTCTTAAATGGGTGAATCTCAAAGTGTACACCAACTTCTCCTTCAAAGGGATCACACCCTTTTCACACAAAGCCTTGCGAGGGCACCTCCCTCTTACATTGATTCACTTTTCTTAACGGGCCGAAACGGAGACCTGCACAACCAAATGAAGAAATAAAAATAAGAACTCTCTTTGCCTCTTAGATAGGCTGATCAGAACTTTGAAAGCTCACAAACACTCCAAGAAAGATAAAATGTATAGCGTATGGAGTACCTCTTGATTGAATGTACAAATACAAGTTCAAAGAGGTTTTAACCTTTCATATAAAAGTTTAGGTTCATGAAGATAGGATTTAATCTTGTCAAAAGGTTGTTTAGAAAGGTTTGGATAGTGTATATATAGCCCACAAGGAAATATGACCGTTTGGGGGTAAAACTGTAAAATACCGGGTTGAAAAAGTCAACCCGCGCAAGCCCCAACATATCTATTTCCATTTCGCGGCGGTCGACCGAGGCTCAGCGGTCGCCGGCCCTTATCGGGCTCTCAGTTTGAATTTCAAATTTCATACCGGTGTGGTCGAGTGGCCCTAGGGCGGTAGCCTGGCGAGGGCTGCCTGTTTGAAATAAATTTTCGGCTCAAAAACACTATCGCGGTTGACCGGACCTATGGCGGTCGATCTCCAAGCCCAACCTGGATGTTTTCTGGATTTCTAGAAAACATATCCGCGGTCGCCCTGATTACCCCGGTCGACCGGCTTGATATTTTTGGGATGCCCTGGAGTTCCAGGTAGCATCCCGCGGTCGCCAGGCATAGCCCGGTTGACCGGCCCTGAGTAAAATTTTATTTTTAACTTTTAAAATCCAGGGGCTTTGGGCTTTGGTCTTGGGCCAAAGTCCTAGGTTTTCAAACACATTTTTGGGTGTGTGTACGGTTTCCAAAGATGTAAAAAGTTAAGTGTGAAAACCATTTGAAAACCTTTTTGAAAGTGCATTTATACATAAAATCAAGAGGACTCCAAATACGTTCTAAAGGTAAGAACCTCTAGTCTTCTTGGAATGTCTTTGCCCTTTGCACTTCCTTAGACTTTTTCAGCTTGAATGAACATCTTGAACTTTGTCTTGGCTCTTGTGACTTGTCCTTCAATCTTCAATGCATGTCAAGGTACATGAGGTGTCTCCATGGCATGTTCAACTCCAAGCTCCGTCTTGACACTTGTTGGGGAACTTGTGGGATCTTCATGTTGAGCTTCTTGACTTGATCATCTCCAAATGGTGATGACCCCAATGTAGGTGCAAGCTCTTTGCTCCTTGCTTTCTTGATCCACAAGCTCTGTGTTGGGTTGAGTTGTGTAATGGCGATTATGATATGAAATTTCTGTATTTGACACAACACCTCAAGGCAACACATTAGTCCATAAAAGCTAATCAATTTAGTTTGCTAGCTTCAAAATAAGAAGGTAAGATGAATGAGTAATCCATGGGAACCCTTGGGTTTACATTCTCTCCCTTTTTGATGGTGGCAAACAAATTGATTAGGGAGGAAGGAGATGTTAACCAAATAGATGAGTATGCATGATATGATATACACAATAGAGCATAGCTCCCCCTCACTATATGCACAAATATAATGAATGACTACAAAGCATATGGTGCATATATAGATGGATTACCTAATCAATTACCAAAATTCTCCCCCTTTTGGCAACAACGAAAAGGTAGGGTATCTACAAGTGAAATGCATGATAAGCCCTTTTTTGTATATGATATACCATTCAAGCTCTGTGTTTTGTATATGATATACCATTCAAGCTCTAGGAATGCTTATCAAAGACAAAAATAAAAGTGAAATGCATGATAAGCCCTTTTTTTTATCAAATGATTCGCAAGTTAAGCATAAGAATAGGGGCAATAGATCTTGTGAGCACATCACAATGATCTATAGAAGTATGAAAATATAACCATTTGACTCTCCCCCTATGAATTTTTCATTGGCCCTAGGTGAAACCTATGTTGTAGGGCATGCCATGACAGAATGATGTGAATATTTGGGCTTCATTTGTAACTTTTTGAAGCAGATAAGTATCTACCTGAGCAAGGATATGCTCAGATCTATAACTTAACCTTTCAAGTTCACAAGTTGCATTATGTAGGGGTTTTCTTGTCGTAGGGCAGACAAGTCTCTTCCTGAGCATGAACATGCTTAGAACTATAAAATAACTTTTGAGTTTAAGTTGTTTGGCCCTAGCTAGTTATACATTTGCAAGTGAAAGCTCCCCCTGACTATGTGCATCTAGTCTAACTGAAATAGTTCAAGGCACGTAGGCCCATGAATTAAATTACCTTAATCATTCTAATTTTTACTCCATTCAAATGAGAAGTACAATTTGAATTAGAATGGATGATTATTAGACATAGGATTATAAAGTTGAGGCAAGTACAGTCTAATAACCACATGGGTACTAAAATAATGAACAAGAAGGGAATACACATCCATGGCAACCAAAAGATCATGTATATATATATATATATATATATATATATATATATATATATATATATATATATATAGGAAACATAAAACTCCATATACATGAACGAATAGATGGAAGAGACACACCTTCTTTTCGTCATGTCAAAACATAATAAGAGATACATGAATGCTGGGTGTGAGGAACAAGAACTCATCACCACTACAAAGGATAAAATCACATAATCTCTGAATATGAAAAATAAAATGAACCATAAAGTTCAATGCCCCTTTGGGCAAATATCTAAAATCATCCAAACATATGCCAAACATGGCATATCCATCCACATCTACAAAATGAGAGCCCCTACTGGGCATAAACATCCATCAAGCATAAAACCCTTACTGGACAACATTCATCACAACATAATAATAATTTTCAAAAGCTCATCTAGGGCAAGAAGAAGTGGAGAAGGATATCCTAGCAACATTATAGTATACCATTTCTGGTGTACCAACTACAGTCCATCTGCTATATATATAAAAAAAACTGGTGAATCCATTACATCTTTAGAGGAGGCTGATCAAGGGGAGGAGTCGAGGAGTAAAGTCGAGTAGAATGGGATCTTGATATAGCCTGTAAAAGCTCATCATGCTCTCTCTATCTCTGTCTCTGTCTCTCTGTTTCTCTCTGTCTCTCTCTCTTTCTCTCTCTCTCTCTCTCTCTCTCTCTCTCTCTCTCTCTCTCTCTCTCTCTCGTCAGTGGCTAAGGTATCCATTAGTCGGGAATGATCAGTGGCCCTCTGAATATCAGCCCTAGTAAGCCGACCTATTTCTTCATTCATTTGGTCAATCCGTCTGACGAGATGTTCATATGATCTCTGAGGCTCAGTAGTCTGTGCTTGCTCATCTTCATCCTGTCCCCATGGTACTCTATTAGAGCCAACTCTACTGCTACCTCCCCCTATGGTATCTCTTACTCCCATTTGAATCAAGGTAGAAGAATCGATCACAGGATCAAGCAGTGTGATGTAGGCCTTCATCAAATCTACTCCGTTATAATTTCGCAATTTAGTTATGAGCATCCCTTAGGGTAAACCTCATTTTCCCTTCTTAACTGCTTTATCCATGAATCCTAAGATAATGGCACCGAGGTTCAGTTGAATCTTCTTAATAATGTAGTGAGTTAAGAGTGCTTCAAATGGATTGACTGCATCAAGATTGCCAGCTCTTGGAGTAAAATTGTGAATCACAATTTTATGGATTATTCTGGCCTGATGATTCATTTGATTAGACATGATATTCAATTTTTTACCTGTAGGGGGGAAAGAATCTAAGGTTTCGTAAACATCCTTCCTTATGAAGTGATGATTCTCAATATCATCTTTTCCCCAGAAGAAGATTCTCTTTTCCTTATTAGGGACATCAAAGATAATACAAATTTAAGCAACATTCAACACAAGCCGTGATCTGCAGTAGCTATTCATCACTGCTCCTCCATGTGATATTAAAAGTTTTACATAAAAGAACTTTCCAAGCTTGGGGAAGATCAAGGAGTTAGATTCTAGAAATGTTACCCATCCTTGTGCCGCAAAGAGACTGAAGAGATCAAACTCAATAAGGTCAGCAATCTCGACTTTCCTTCTCGAGATGATTGGCCTATCTTTGAGGAGCTCGTACCTTTCTTGTGCTTGTTGATTGAAGAAGTGTTCATTAGGAAATTTGTTTTCTTCGAATTCGGATCTTGGCCTCTTTTCTTTACGTGCAAGCATTTTCCTTCTTGAGGATTCCATTCTAGGGTTAGGGTATTGTGAGAAGATTAGAAAACGAGGTGAAAGATGAGGGATTAGGTGAAGGATAATGAATGATGAAATAAGAAGGTGAAGGATGAGAGAAATCAGTGGATTAGAGATAGATGTGTCTTTTTGTATACAACTAGCACTAGTCTTGCTTACATGCACGTGACGTGAGGTGACTTATCTCGGTAATCTGGGTAGTGGACCCTAAGCACGAAGAGTGGGTGTGACGATTGGACCGCGTAACCGAACCAGATCAAATAAAGATCAACTTGTGGACAAGAAAGTATAAAGTTGTTCTTCCTGACAAGACCCCTCACAAGTCCTTAGACCTGAGGGATCTTATTGGTCTGTCGGTCCGTTCTAGGGTCTTAGTATATCTTATAGTGATTCTATTTTTAGAGTCACATTCGGATAGAGCTATATCCTAGAGCAAACCCTCCAGACTAATAGTGATACTCAACAAGGGATTCTTCGCCCTAAAATCTAGGGATTGACATCTATAATTTTTTCAGAGCGGTAGGTCTATTAAATAGCCTGGCTAGGCGGATTTGATAAAACATATATTGAAAAGTTTTATGAAACATTGAATTATTTTCAAAGGATTTTACAAATGCATTTGGAGGCCGAACACCGCTTGAACAAAATGGTATACCAAGAGTGGGCCAAGAGGGTAGATGGTGTCCACCTCCCATATGACTCAACTTAGTAGATGTGGTTATGAAGAAAGGACTTGCACATAAATGATGTGATTCGGGGTAAGATGATCTGACTGTCATCTTTAGGATTACGTCTCGATGGAGGCCACTGACCAATTGCGAGTGTAGTTTAACTACAGAGCGAGATCGCAGTGGGGCCCACCATTGGGTTCTGCAGGATTGACCGTCAGATCCCTGCGACGATCCCACTCACAACTCGAATGACCCGGCAACATCCAAATGGATCAGGGTTCCGCATTTGATGTAATTGAACGGACGGATATGATCCGTTAGATTAATGTGGATATTAATTATATATATATATATATATACACACGTCTTTGTTAGGAAAGTAACAAACGACAATAAGAGAATTTTTCGAAGACAAATTGGAGCTGAATTAACTCCGATTAGATGTGAGTTATTAATCGGTTAAATTATTACTTAATTTAATAATTAATTATTTAATTATTATACATTATTATGTATTATTAATTTGATTAATAATTATCATAATAATGTGTAATCCAAATGAGGATAGTTATTCCCAAACCGGTTTTGCAAAAGTTGCCGAATTGGAACGGAATTGGGAATTGGAATAGAACTACACATTAGGATAAGGTTTGTGGGGCCCACAACACTCCTAAATAAGTTGAAGAGTTGGGAAAAAGAGTCCCAATTGCTCAAGGACTTTGAGTTGCACTCAAACTTCTCGTTCGATAAGAATTGCTAAATTGTAGGATCTACAAAGCAAGCAATTTGTTTCCAACACCAACTCTTATGAGATAAGGCCACAAGGGCTGGAGGGAGGCCTCCATACGCATTTTATCATGTATCTTTAGTGTCCCCACATAGACTTGGAGGTTTGAGAGAGTCACATTCACTCGAGGAGTCTCAATTCAAGTCGGTTTCTCAATTGGATTGGAATTGGGAGAGAGAAACAAGGATTTATCAAACCAAAACTCTACTTTATTTAAAAGTGAGAGGGGAGAATGAAATTTCAAGTGTGGAATACTCAAAAATTTGTTCTCCCTTGCTTCCCCCATTTAGAAAATAGTTTTTCATCTCTTCCTCTCTCTCTATCTCTCTTCCAATTAAAATAGTTTCATAGAGAAAAGCTTCAAATCAATTTCTCTATTATCTACAACAAAGGTAGAGATTAGAGCAGACCTTAAATAGGTGTATAAGAGTTATTCACATCCACAATAATCTAAGCAAAGAAAAAGAATCCATCGGTTCAACATGCGGGGTCCGCGACGTTTAGAACGATCGCAACCGTTCAAGGAGTAGATCAAGCAGCATGATTCCTTGATTTCTTCTTCGAAGAGGTATTTATTTATGTTTGATTAACTTAATTAACTAATCTAGACTCTAGGATCTTGGGAAAAAGCAAGATCAAAAGAAAAATTTAAATTTCTATGCGATTTTTGTTCCACTGCGCATAACGATCTTGCCGGAAGTGGATAACCTTCCTTCAAGTGGTATCAGAGCAACTAGGGCTCCGATTAGGGGATTAAATTAACCAAAGATAGATCATACGGTATATCCGCTGTGATTCCGGATGTTTTATCCCGGCTATCTGAGGTTGTTACTCCGTAGTGTTAATTAATCAACATATGGACTGTCGTGTAAAGATCTGTAATTTCGATCTACTCATTCTGATTTTTGATCTGACCAACCTTGATGGTTAAATATTAGACTCGAATACGAGTCCAATGCATCAAGAATCATCAAAATCCAATGAGTGGATTGGGAGATATATGTTTTACAAGTTAGGGCAAAAGTGCGGCCTTTTGCTGATTTTTATTTCGGGAATTGCATGTTTTATTTCGAAATGGCCCCAAAGCTGTGAGAAAATTTTAGTTCCCAAGATTAAAATTTTCAAACATTATTTGAGTGTATTCTAAGTACAATCAGTAGCTAATATGGTAGTCCGAATATTTTTCTCCCACTTAAAATATTCAGAAATTATGCTATTCTGAAAGGGTTCCCGAAAACCACTATTTTGAGTTTTTCTCGCTGAAACGATTTTGTTTTTACGCGAAAGTTTTTGTGGTTAGTTATGACATCATAAGGAATGATTATATTAAGTTTCTTTAGATGTCAGTATTTTTTATGGCTGAATTAAATATTATTTGATTTAATTTCAGCATGAGTTGATCTCTATTGGTGAAAAATTGGGCAAAAAGGATTACTTGACCTCTGTCCATGCATGAGATGCATATGGATAATATATGTGGATGTTTGTTATTTATTTTTATGGTTTGATATTACTGGAATGTAGCTATTAAAAGTCCGCAATGTAATAATTAATGATTTATTGGTTTATGTACTCCCTCTGGGCAGTTGTGCGAACAACTGGTTTCCCATGGGAAATTTATTTTGATGTACATATTATTTAGGCTAGTGTAGGATACTAGGGTAGTTTATGTTCTTTTTACATCAGAAGTAATGAAGAAAGAAAATTGCTCTTAAGGTGGTCAACGAAGAATCAAAGAACTTGGACATGGCGATGCTTCAAGAAGGCTATAGATGATGGCGGACCTCGATTCTATCGATTCAATGGAGGGCAGACACATTCTTCATGATTCCTAATGATCTAAGATACTTCATATGATGAAGTATATCAGTACCAATACCTTTGAAAAATTGCCTTGAGGTCGGTGCATTTTTCCTATTGCGAATAGCTAGTTGTTGCCCAAATTTCACCCTTAAGTTTGGTAATATGGAATTATGGGGATTAATTAACTCTAAAATGGTTAGATAATTATAAAAAGGTTAGTGGGAGAATTCCTATAAATCCAAGATGCCAAAATTAAGCTTATGGATGTGGTTGGTTTACTTTTCTGTGGTTTTGATGTGTGATGGATGATTGCATTTTCCTTTCCTTATGTATGTATTTTCATTGGATGGTTTGTTTTAAATGCATGCATAGGAATAAGTTTTTCTCACTTAAAAGAAACCCTCTTTATAAAATATTAAGCTGTAAATGGGGATTTAAATCGAAAGGATTAATCTCCATGGCCTTCTATAGCTATCTATTGGTTGGCTAGTTTAGAGAACAAGGCGATCATATGTCAAAGTAGAAGCCGATCTTGATTTTCTATCTAGAGTAACTAATAGATTCGTATAAGGATAAGGGATATTTGAAAAATATATTAGTCATATGCCAAAGCAGAATCTAGTATGTTTTGTAAAATGGTTCCGAGGCAATGGGTGTTAACGTAACCAAGCAAAGAGTGTTGATGCTCAAAGGATAGATACACTGCGATGCTTGGAGGCCAAAATAAGATCGGATATCATATTAATAACATGATGGATTAGATGAATTCACTCGTACTTAACAAAGTTGTTATTAATGAGCATCCGATGCCCATTGGAGAAATCATGTTATTTCTCTTGATTTATGTGTTTGAGGGGCACATAAAGGTGACAAACAATGGACAGTACCATTACAAATCAAAAACTCAGATCTAATGGTTACATGTCATGATAAACCCAAAATGGCTACTCATGCTAATTTTATGCCTCATTTTCTTTGCATTAGATAGGGCATCCTTCAATCCATTAGCTAGGATTCTTGAGGACAACAAACTTATTGGTCCAATTATGTGGACTGGAAGAGGAACTTAACTCTAGTGCTCACAACAACCAAAGTTCATTGGGTCTTGACTACTGAGGCACCTTAGTTGCCTGGTCCCGATGCTCCACAGGATGTTAGGGACAGATCCACAAAATGGCATGAAGATGACCAAATGGCTAAGTGCTATATCCTTGGATCGATGTCGAGCATGTTGCAACAACAACATGTCGGAATGGCTTCATCCACGGATATTATGCACAATCTTAGTGAGATGTTTGGACAACAAAATCCCAGTACCAGACAAATAGCAATTAAGGGCCTAGTTTCCACAAAAATGGTGGAAGGAACCCTAGTTAGAGATCACATGTTGAAGATGATGGGCTATCTAAATGAGCTCGAAGTTTTAGGAGCCATGTTAGATGCTGAGTCGCATGTCGACATGGTGTTAGCATCCCTACGACCATCATTCAATAACTTTGTCATGAATTATCATATGAACAAACTGTCAATGGCGTTGACAGAATTGTTGAATCATCTTCAATCTACTGAGGATCTTCAGAAAAAGAATAAAAAATTCTCTTTCTTAGTGGAAGCTAATGTAGTTTCAACTCCCAAACCGGAGGCAAAGAAAAAAACAAAGGGTAAAGGCCAAGGTTCTAAAAAAAATATTTCCAAAGTCAAGAACAAGAAAACTTTCAAGAAGTCAACCAAGACCTCTCTATGAGTTCAGGAGAGGCAAAAGGTTGACTAAGGGTGAATTGTACCTACAGGTTGGAACGAATGCAACGGTTGCAGTCCAAGCTGTGGGTGATCTACTACTAGCATTTTTAGGAGGATATTTACATTTAAATAATTTTCTTTATGTAACTTCCATTAGAAGGAATTTGATTTCAGTTTCTCAACTATTGATTGATGTTTATTCTGCAAGTTTTAATAAAAGTAGTATTTTTATCAAAAATGGTAATTCCTTATTCACAGAAGGTACATTAGTTGACGGATTATTTATAGTAAATACTTTAGAAAATATAAGTAACATTAAGGATATTCCTATTCAGAATATTCCAAACCTCAAAAGGGCAAGGAATACGACAAATCCCACAGATCTATGGCATCTTCGATTAGGCCATATTAACCTAGATAGGATTACAAGGTGGTCCATTGGATTCTATCCATGTTGAACCTTTTTCAACTTGTGAACCATGTCTTCAAGGTAAAATGACAAAAATTCCTTTCAAGGGCAACAGTGGAAAATTCCAAGATTTGTTGGAAATTATACAAAGTGATGTATGCGGTCCCATTTCTCATCTGGCAAGAGGAGGGCTGATATACTTCGTGACTTTTACGGACGACCATTCAAGGTACGGATATTTGTACCTTATGCGACGTAAGTCTGAGACCTTTGAAAAGTTCTAAGAGTTCAAGAATGAAGTAGAGAATCAGTTAAATAAAAGAATAAAGACTCTTCGCTCTGATAGAGGTGGAGAGTATTTCTCGGATGAGTTTAGGGATTACTTAAAGGAAAATGGAATCATCTCTCAATGGACCCTACCTGCAACACCAGAATTAAATGGTATTTTAGAACATAGAAATAGGACTTTGTTGGACATGGTCCGGTCTATGATGAGTTCATAGAAGCACCTCTATTTTTATGGGGATATGCCCTAGAAACTGCGCTCTATGTCTCAAATCGTGTCCCAACTAAATCAGTACCATCTACTCCATATGAGATATGGACAGGCAGAAAACCCTCATTAAATCATATGAGGATATGGGGGTGTTCCGCACATGTTAAAAAGATAAGTGCTGATAAGTTAGAGGCAAGAACCGAAAGATGTATTTTCATTTGATATCCTAAGGAAATAAAGGGTTATATATTCTATAACCCAAGCGAGCAAAATTGTTTTGTAAGCAGGAATGCGATATTTATGGAAGAAGACTTCATCATATTGCCTTGGAAGAGCAACATGATACTCAAATGAAAAGAGAAGACACTGAGCAAGAGCCCACTATACATATACAAACACTCCGACGTAGTAGAAGGGTGATCACACAACCTGATTGATTAGTTTACTTGGGTGAAAAATATGATATGATTTCAGATAAAAATGATAATGATCCCCTTAACTACAAAGAAGTGATGTTAGACATTGATGCGAAAAAATGGATGGAAGCTATGAAATTCGAAATGGACTCAATGTACACTAATAGAGTCAAAACTTTAGTTGATCCACCAGAGGGCATTAAGCCCATTGGATGCAAATGGATCTTCAAGAGGAAGAAAGGCCCTGACGGTGAGGTAGAGACATACAAAGCACGGTTAGTGGTAAAGGGATATAGTCAAAAGGCTGGAATTGACTATGAGAAAACCTTCTCACCAGTAGCCATGCTAAAGCCTATTAGGATTCTATTACCTATCTCAGCACACTATGACTACGAGATATGACAGATGGATGTCAAAACTGTTTTCTTGAATGAAAACATTCAACAGGATATCTATATGATCCAGCCAGAAGGTTTTGAAGTTGCCGGAGAAGGAAGTCAGAAAGTGTGCAAGTTGCAAAGATCCATTTATGGATTAAAGCAAGCATCCCGTAGTTGGAATCTTTGTTTTGATCAAGCAGTCAAAGAGTTTGCTTATAAACTAAACGTAGATGAAGCTTGTGTTTATAAAAAGGTCAATGGGAGTGCTGTGACATTTCTTGTTTTGTATGTAGATGACATTCTACTCATTGTGAATGATGCTGGAATGTTGTCTAATACAAAACTATGGCTATCTAGTACTGATGAGCACATTTATGTGTGAATTGTAGGTAGGAAAAACATGCATATTTTATGTTTAAAGCGGCACTACTAAGGTATTTTGCTTGTTTTTGGTGTTTGAGGGTTATTTATGAATTTTCGTGAAAAATTGAGCTAAAGAGATGAAATTCCAAAGAAATGATCAAATACGAGAACACCACCATTGTGGCCCATCATTTGAAGGGTTTAGATCATCTATGGTTCATCAATTGGTTGGCTCGGATTGACCTTTGGAAATGATTTGGAGTGGTACAAGCAATTTATCCCAAGTCCCACTAATTGTGCGGTTGAGATCGTCTTATGGCAATAGGCTTGGAGGGGAAATTAATTCACATTTGTTGACTGTCGTTTGAATGGTTAAGATCAGCTCACAAAAGTGATTAAAGAGTGCGCTCATTAGTAAATTCGAAATTCACATTGGGATCCATAGATTCAACGGTTCGGGTCATCTCATTTTCATGGTTTAGTAGTGCAATTAATTTACAAGTTGGCCGTCAAATGGATGGCTTGGATTGTTTCTTAGAGATCAAGAAGGGAGAAGGCATTCTTAGTTGTTTTATAAGCAATACAAAGGAAGGGTAGATTTGCCATTTACAAAATTATGTAGCATGCTTGCAATTTATTCAAAAAGTGGGGATAAATTGTTCGTTTCACAAAAACCAAGAGAAAAAATAGGAAAAGTCTCCACCAATTTAGCTCTCTCCCCTCCCCTATTTTCTCTCCCAAATGACCCTATTCTTTCTCTCTATATCTCCCAATTTCGTCTACCACTGTCTCCCACTTCCTATTTAGTTTCCTATTTTCTCTCCCCCACTTTCCAACTTTGTTTTAAGTGATTTGGATTACTTTTCTAAAGAGGAAGATTACTTTGAATGGCCTAGATTTAATTAGAATCCAACAAACAAAATCAGCTTGGATATATTTCTGGCCGAAAATCCAAAGGGGGGAATCCGATTGGTGGATTGCCATCTCCCTATTTCGATGGGGAGGCTCTCCCTATTTAGTAGCCGTCCAACTCCCTTCCTAAATTCGTTTTCTCTCCCCCCTACTTATCATTTGGATGGTTTAGATTATTTTATGGAGATAATTTAAAAGGCACAACTCTATATATGGACGGTTGGATCAACTTATGATGCCCAATACATTCTCACATATTTCAAAGACAGGTAGCTTTCGGCTAATGATAGGATCCACCATGTTTCCATATGGGTTTCTCTTCCAAACGGTTGTGTTGGGGGCAATAACAAAAGCCATTTACACGTGTGCATGTGGGATCACATATTAGGAAACAACCACCAAGAATGGCAAGTATATGGGGCGTCCAAGAATAAAAGAGACAACTGTTTTATGTCTAAAAAAATATGAGAAGTTGCATTAAGAATTCCAAAGACAAAATTGGCATGCATGCCATTTTTGAAACAAAGAAAATTAGCAACATACTAGAGGACACGAGGAAGATGCCAAAAATTGGAGGAGGTTTTTGTGTTGAGCTTATTTGGGTAATTAAAGCAATATATGGAACGACCATTTTTGGGACGCTTTCTATATCACAACTCTATTGACCGAATAAGTGAGTTGATAAAGAGAGAAATATAAGAAAATTTGATGATGGGTAATGTTTGAACATGGCTGACTCGGAAAGATCTCAATTGGCTATTCCAATTTCAACATATTTTGTGTTGGGCATGAGCCAATTATATGCCCATATTGCTATGGACACAACTTTGGCAACTCACCTAAGGGCACTCAGTCTTTTGCTAAACATATGAATTCGGCAACATCTTTGGATATTTCCTCTTTGGTTTCGTGCAACCCAAGAATAAGAATAAGATTAGAAAGGTTTTGGTTTAGAAAAGAATCCCTTTTCTTTCCTCAAAGAGGGGATTCCTTAATTTCTCTACATTCTCTCTACACATTCTCTACTTTCTCTCTCAACATTCTCAAGCTTGCTCTCCACTCTCAATTTTCTCATTCTTTTCTCTCTCTCAACCAAGGACCAATCCACCATCATTCAAGGCTCTAGGTGACATCAAGGCATTGAAGACGAGAGATTCAACCATTGCTTGAGGAGAAGAAAAAGAATAAGTTTTTTTGTTTTATTATTTAGTTTCCATTTCAATTCATGTACTTTTGCTTTTAATTTCAATTAACGAAGAGTTCCCTTTGTTCTTTTTCCTTTCAAGTTATTTAATGACAATTCCAATTTTCCTCTCTATTTTCTTTGTTTCTCTCTCTTTCTCCAAGAGTAGCTAAACCCATCTACTTATGGTTTAGATGAAGCCATGGGGAAGGAGAAAGATGATTAATTAAAATCAGTGGCATAATATAACATTATATATAGGGGTTTATATTTGTTGGATCCCAATCACTCATGCCATTGGCTTTCCCCTTTCGTATGAGTAATTGCCGAAAAACAAATATATTTTCTTATATAATCTATAAAATTTGGTTGTATATTTCATCAAACACTCATGAGCAATGACATCCATAGATCTTATTCCCCATTGACCGGATCTATCAAATACACTATCCAATGTAAAAATTGGTTTAATTGATTATCCAATCCAAACCCATGGTGGACTCTAACGCTAAGTTGTCTTTTAATTGAATTAAGGATCAAATCTAATTTTCAATTACTTTTCCAATAGATTTCCAATTCAGTTCATAGTAGTATTTCTAATAAATTTTCCAATTAATTTAGGCTTTAGATTTTGGTTAGATAATTAATAGAATTTCTTTTGGTTCACTTTGCCTAAATATAAGAGTTAAACTTGTAATCGTTTCTTCATTGTTTTCAATCATTGTCTATTTAGATTATAAATTTAAATATATTGTTGGATCCGAGGTTGTAGTCTACGAAAATCCTGAGTCCATTCAGGCAACAATATATCATCAATTTATTTTCTAAGTAGTATAAGGGTAGAAATCACAATATGCTCTTCCCTGAGTTCAACCCGTATTTACACAATCCGTGCACTTGCGGTTATTTAATATCACAAACAAGTACCTTTGCTATGAAGGATTTGGGTGGAGCGTCTTATATCCTTGGCCTTAAATTATTTAAAGACCGTAGGACTAGGACACTTGGACTATCACAGGAAGCTTACATAGATAAGATATTGGCCAAGTATCATATGAAAAATTCCAAGAAAGGGTTAATACTTTTTAGGCATGGAATCAAGCTCTCTAAGAAGATGTCTCCTAAGACATCTGAAGAGAAGGAAGAAATGAACATGATTCCCTATGCTTCGGCAGTGGGAAGCCTGATGTATGCCATGTTGTGTATAAGGTTAGATATTTGTTTCTCTATAAGTGTGGTTAGTAAATATCAATCAAACCCAGGTCCAGAGCATTGGACAACAGTTAAGCATATCTTTAAGTACCTCAGAAGAACTAAACATTATTGTTTAGTATTTGGAGGAGACGAATTAGTCGTTTCTAGATATACTGATGCGGATTTTCAGTCAGATGTTGACGACATGAAATCCTCATCAGGATTTGACTTTACCTTAGCTAATGGGGCAGTTTCATGGAGGGGTTGCAATCAAGACACCACGGTGGACTCCAAAACTGAGGCGAAAAACATCGCTGCGACTGATGCGGCGAAGGAGGCGGTATGGCTGCAGAAATTTATAGACGAACTTGAAGTCGTGCCCTCTGTTGTGAGACCTATTACGGTGTATTGTGATAACAGTGGGCCGATCGCTTAAGCAAAGGAACCAAAGTCTCATCAGAAGTAAAAGCACGTCCTTCGCAAATATCATGTGATACGAGAGATTATCGACAGAGGGGATGTGACCATAGCTAAAGTAGCTTCAGTGGACAACGTGGCAGATCCTTTGACCAAGTCCCTTAGTAAAAAGAAATTTGACAAGCATCTGGAGGGAATGGGTCTAATATATATTCATGACTGGCTTTGCGGGCAAGTGGGAGATTGTTACAGTATATGCCCTGGAAAGCCAGTAGAATGATATTTTCTAATCAATAAAAATTTATTTCAAGACTTGAATGGGTATTTACATTTATGAATGTGGGTGATGCGCTTATTTTATTGACACATGTTCGTCCTTAGGTAGCATAGTAGAAATGCCATACTCAAAGGATTCAAAGATCCAAGGGAGCAAGGAGACATGGCATCTCGGTTCTATGCAAGGCTTAATAGTTCTTAGTTGAGAAAGAGACTGGACATCTCTTTCTGTATACAACTAGCACCAGTCTTGCCTACATGCACGTGACATGAGGTGACTTATCTCGGTCATCTGGGTAGTGGACCCTAAGCAAGAAGAGTAGGTGAGACGATTGGATCGCGTAACCAAACCGGATCAAATAAAGAACAACTTATGGAAAAGAAAGTATAAAGTTCTTCGAGACAGGACCCTTCACAAGTCCTTAGACTTGAGGGATCTTATTGGTCTGCCAGTCCGTTCTAGGGTCTTAGTCTATCTTATAGTGATTCTATTTTCAGAGTGACATTCGGATAGAGCTATATCCTAGAGCAAACCCTCGAAACCAATAGTGATACTCAACAAGGGATTTTTCGCCATAAAATTTAAGGATTGACATCTACAATTTTGTCAGAGCGGTAGGCCTATTAAATAGCCTGGTTAGGCGGATTTGATAAAACGTTTATCGGAAAGTTTTATGACATATTGAATTGTTTTCAAAGGATTTTACAAATGCATTTGGAGGCCGAACACTGCTTGACCAAAATGGTATACCAAGAGTGGGCCAAGGGGCTAATGCTGTCCACCTCCCCTTTGACTCAACTTAGTAGATGTGGTTACGAAGAAAGGACTTGTACATAAATGATGTGATTAGGGGTAAGATGATCTGACAGTCATCTTCAGGATTACGTCTCGATAGAGGCCATTGAGCGAGATCACAGTGGGGCCCACCATAGGGTTCTACAGGAATGACCGTCGGATCCATGCGACGATCCCACTCACAACTCGAATGACCCGGTAACATCCAAATGGTCAGGGTTCCGCATTTCATGTAATTGCACGGACGAATATGATCCGTTAGATTAATGTGGATATTAATTAAAATATATATATATATATATATTTATATATATATATATATTTATATATACTTGTCTTTGTTAGGAAGGTGAAAAAAGACAGTAAGAGAATTTTTTGAAGATAAATTAGAGCTGAAATAACTCTGATTAGATGTGAGTTAAGGCCACAAGGGCGGGAGGGAGGCCTCCATACACGTTCTCCCATATATCGTTAGTGTTCCCACAAGACCTTGGAGGTTAGTGAGAGTCCCATTCACTCAAGGAGGCTCAATTCAAGTCGGTTTCTCAATTGGATTGGAATTAGGAGAGAGAAACAATAATTTTTCAACCAAAACTCTACTTTATACAAAAGAGAAAGCGGAGAACGAAATTTCAAGTGTGGAATACTCAAAAATTCGTTCTCCCTTGCTTCCCCCATTTGGAAAATGGTTTTCCATCTCTCTCTCCCCTCTCTCTTCCAATTGAAGTAGTTTCAAAGAGAAATGCTTCAAATCAATTTCTCTATTCTCTACAACAAACGTAGAGATTAGATCAGACCTTAAATAGGTGAATAAGAGTTATTCACATCCACAATATGTCTGAGCAAAGAAAATGAATCCATCGGTTCATCTTACGGGGTCCACGGTGTTTTGAACGATAGCAACCGTTCAAGGAGTAGATCAAGCAGTGTGAATCCTTGATTTCATTTTGAAAGTGGTATTTATTTATGTTTGATTAACTTAATTAACTAATCTAGACTCCAGGATCTTGAGCGAAAGAAAGATCAAAAGAAAATTTTAAAATTCTATGCGATTTTTGTTCCGTTGCGCATAACGATCTTGCCGGAAGGGGATAACCTTCCTTCAGTTTCGCCGGAGATCCGACCGCCTGAGTTCCTCTATTACATTCTCTTCTCTCTTGTACTCATCCAAGCTCAAGATATACACCCTAAATCCTTAGATCCACATGCTAAAACCCTAGATCAAACTCCAACGTGTCATCTTCTCCGGGACACTCGCCGAAATCGGACGAATCTCCATGAAATCCGGTCGAGACCTCGTCGAAATTTCTGTGAGAATCTGATCCCAAATCTCACCTCTTAACCACCATCTTAATTCCTACCACTAAATCCAAACCCTAGCGAGATTCAGACCATAATCCTCTTCCCCGTTTCCATTTCTATTTCTTTGATCTCAGTGGAACCTAAAAACCTAATAAATTCTAATTGATTCTCATCTTTTTCTCTCTCGATCGGATTTCAAGATAGGAGTTTTGGAAGAGGTTTCCGAAGTGGTTTTTAGGAGAAAGCAAGATGGGTTTTCTTGGATCTTTCGTTAGAGTTTTTGTGAGTCAGTTGTGAGAAGTATGTTGTTAAGGTTTTTAGGAAGTGAAATCTTCTAGGTTTTGGGAAGCTCTAGGATGCAAAAAGAAGAAAATAAATTCGTGGGTGGCTTCTTCTGTTTCATAATAAAAAAGAAGAAGAGACCTTTGGCTTTCCTATTTTCTTCCTGTAATTGCTTCCTCACTAATTCCACTCTTCCATTTTGGGTTTTTACTTCCAATTGGTCCCATTTTTGGCCCCATTGATAACCACAATTTCAGATCTCACCTATGCAACCATCACCTCAATCTGTCCCCGCCATTCACCATTATCATTTTGCAGCCCATTTTCAACACATCCTTTGCACAGACCCTACTTTACCCATTCCAACACTCCTATCCATTTGGGGTTAGTTTCTTTTATTGAAAGAAATAAAACTCAGATTGAAGGAGAAGGTTCTGTCCCTTAACAAAAATGGGGTTTTGAGTTATTGAAAGAAGAGAGGCCCTTGATTTCCATCAATCAATAGCGACCGTTGAATTATTCGGCTTCAGACTTCCTCCCATCGTTGCCTATTGCTTAGGTAATTTCTTACCCCCTCTTTTCAATTTGGAGTTTGAAGAAAAGAATTTCTTACCCCCTCTGCAATATATTTTCAAAGCAAGTTTTTTGCATTTATTCACATAATTGAGTCGTTAGATAAGTCCTTGGTAATCAAGGCATATGGATCATACCCTTGGTTCAAAATCCTAGGTTTCATCAGTAAGCAAAGGTTTCCCACTCGATTCTATGGGAAAATTTTATTAACTCCACCATATTTTTATAGCTGTAGGTCACCATACTGTTTTGTTTCTAAATGGCTTACAAGAGCCATTTGAGAACTTTTAGCAATGCTTTGACAGCTCTTTAGACCTTAAAAAATAAGATAATGCAAGTATTGAAATGTGGGGGTGCAAATATCATTTCCTATTTAGATTAGCCACGTTTTAATAATTGTGTGCCCCAGCTTCTCTCCTCATTTAATTGCCTTGTATGAGCCTTTTTGGTAACAGTAATAACATTTTGATAGTTTTTACCAAAAGACAAGGTATGTTAGCACATATATCAATACATGGTCGAGCTAATATCATTCCTTTTCTCTACTTCTTATGGGAAATGATATTGGCAAAGTAATATTTTCACTATCTGTACTGTCCTAGCTGGCTCTTCCATTCCTATTTGGCATGTGATAGCGTTATATGGAAACAATAGTAAACGTTTGATATCTCTTAGAATATATAAAGGCAAGCTAGGGCTGTGCTCATAATATGAGATGGTTGTGTCGATATCATTTTCTTACTTTTGTTGGATCCCTTCTGTTAACATAAATTCATCTCATGTTTTTTGTTATTTGGATTTTCCTTTCCATTTCCCAGATTCTACTATTTTTGATTTTCTCACTCTCATCCATTCTTCTAGCTCATTTTCTCATCTCAGTTCCATACCTACATTTTTTTTTATGTTTTGAAAACGTAACTGGCGTTTTGGGCGATGAAGGAGTCATCTAGAGCCCATCCTTTTGGGGACTCGGTCAGTCCAAGTAGCATTCCCCTCCTTCCTGTTTTAGGGGACTTGCTTAGTCCATAGAAATATTTTAGTTATCTATCCTATCCATCATTGCATTGGCTATGATGGAGCTATCTGGAGCCTCCTCTTTTAGGAGATAAGCTATGTCTCAGTAGAGAAGTAATTCCTTTTAGGAGGCATGCTTTGCCTCATTAGGAAGTCCCCCCTTCAGGAGACAGGAATTGTCTCATTAGAGAGTCATACATAAGAAGTTTGCCTAGCCTCATTTATAGAACATTCCCCCTACTATTTAGGGACCAACCCAGTCATTTGGTCACCCTATCCTATTTATCATTGCAAGGGAAATAATGAGATTACTTGAAGCCCTCCATAGGATACATAAACTGTTTCATTAGTGGTAGTTGTTTGATCTTCATTCAGGAGACAGGCTTTGTCTTATTAGCCTTGATTGTTTTTTTTCCACTATTGGAGACATGCTTTGTCTCATTAGCCCCTACTTGCTTTTTCATAGGAGACATGCTTTGTCTCATTTGCCTTAGTTGTTTCCATTCCTTCTAGGAGATATACTTTGTCTTGTTAGCACCCCCCTCTTTGCATAGTCATTAGTCTAGAGGTCAGCCCTATAGATTAGGAGTATAAACTTTAGTTAGGAGTTTTTCCTATAGTATAGCTCTCTTTCATAGAGACTAGCTCAGTCTTGTTAGAGCTTTGGGGTCTTAGCATCATAGTGGGACACTAGTTCACTCATTTAGGGATACCCTTAGGCCATAGGGATTCTGTCTTTAGTGTTGACACTCCGCCAGGGTGGATCACGGAGTGTGGTCATAAAGGTTCCCTTTACCTGAAAGGGTGAAACATAAAAAAATTCAAAACATTGAAAACACTTAAAACAACAAAAACATTAGAAATTTAAAAGAATAAAAGTACCTAAAAAGACACAAAAATACCTGAAAAGTTAAAAGACATTAGGGAATTATTTAGGAAAAGCTGTTTCCGAACTATGTTGGCTTGATGCTCTTCCACGGGGTACGTAGGCAGCTTGGGACCGGCATCCCAAGTCCAGTCAAATCTTTAAAAAAAATTATTTAAACAAAAATCTTTCATACTAAAACATTGTAAAACTTTTCAATTAACCTTTTCAAAAAGATCTTCTTTTAGCATAGGAGTCTGTCCTAGATGTCTAGAGAATTCTGAATAGATGTTTGTCCTAGATGTATAGGAGAGTCCTAGAGTTAGGAGCCTCTGTGTGGTCAGTTATATACAACGTCAACTGATGACTAGAATATGATTCACTTAGATAGCCCATATTTTCCTTAGGATATAGCCTAGTGTGGATCCCATCCCGAGGGGGGTCCACGAGGGTGGGTTTTTTTTTATGATGATAGCGCTTTTGTCCATTGGATTTGAATATGGTTGCTTTTCTCGTAAATTTGAGATAAAAATCATAATTTACGAGAGAAGTCAGGACTAGAGTCGCCACCTAGATTAGGGATCTAGGACCCATGATTAACTCTGTATATTTGGTCTATGATTTAAATTCTGGGTAAGTTACCTGATTACGAGATCGGGAGGTGTACCGCATGAAGTGTACAGCATCAATCTTGCCAGACGAAAGTCAGACTTTACCTTTTAAATACTTTAGTTGTTTAAGTTTTAACTAAAGGGGGTAATTATGAGTTATATTTGGAAAATCTAAATATTACTAATGATTTGGCCGCTCACAGTTTAGACTCATGCGGGCCAGGAGTGGCAGTCCTAAATGCCTAACTAAGATGCCTAATGCCTAGCATGGGTCCTATGTAGTTGACTGAGCCAGAGAATTGGATGTTGATTGAGATATTTGAAAGCTGGTGAAAGCCGATTTCTATATGCCTAAAATGCAGGTTCTATAAGACCCTAGAACTAATGCAGTGAAATATAAGAGCCTAAGCTAAGGCTTGGGTTTGAGGTATGGGATTGGCAATTCCGAGATAAGGTATCTTAGAATTAGGGTTGAGACTAGGTCTTCCTAAAGTTTTAGATATCAAAGGGAAAGATTTTCTATTAGAAAAGGGTTTTCCTAGAATGGGTTTTCTAAGGATTCAGAATTCCTAACACTTTAGTCTTTTAAAGCATTAGAATTTCCAATGATTTGGAATTCCTAATCACTTTAGTTTCCTAAAGGATTAGAATTCCTAAGACTCGAATTGATTCTATTGGGAGTTCAATTCAGGTGGACTCTGGGGTACTCTGGCTGTGAAACTGGGTCACTCTCAGGGAGTTCTGACGACTTCTGGTTTACACCAGGGGACTATTTAGTGTATTTGAGAAGCATTCTGGAGTACTCTGTGTCATTCCAGAAGAACTCTGGGTTGATACTGTGAACTTCAGGCGGACTCTGATAGTCTTTAACCCTTGAAAAGTATCTTTTGAGCTAATCACTTGAGTTTGAGGTTGAATGGACCTTTAAGTTTTGAGGAAGTGGTTAGTCTAAGTGGCTGTGGGGTTGAGCTCGGGTTAGGATAAGGTTGTTTCCTAAGTTTTAGACCGAATGGGTTCTTAATGGATTGGGGACAAGGTTAGGCCGAGTAGGCCTTTGGGTTTAGAGTAGATGTATAACTTGGGTTGGGTTTGGGTTTGTAGAGGTTTAGGTTGGGCTTGGGTTCTGTTAAGATTGTGGAGGGGGTTTGGGTTGAGTTGAGTTGGGTTGAGTCAAGGAGGTTTGGGCGTGGGGGGTTGGATGGGGTAGGGGTTTGGGTCAAGGCCAAGTTGGCCGTGGGTTTTGGGTAGGTTAAAAGGGATAGGAGCCGGATAGGATTAGATGCATAAGGTGTAACCAATGGGCTTGGGAAAATAAAATAAAATGAAAGGAAAGAATTGAGAGGGACGAGAATGATGCAAGAATTTTGATTTCAACATTAAATGAATTAACCATGAATCTACACTAGCATGAGTTTTATTATCAGTATGATTTCTACTCTTAGCATGAACTCTAATGGAGTTTAATGAATTATAGCTCTCAAAATAAAAGCTAATGATACCTACCTCACTACGATGCTTGAAGTCGATCCCCGCTTTTTGATGAAATCCTAACGGGGTCGATCCTTTATGAAAACCCTAGCCGAGATTGACAGTGGAGAAGGATTGGTCTTCTAAGGCGGTGGTCAGCCAAGGGAGAAAGTAGACAAATTCTTAAAGAGGGAGAGAGTTGAGATTTTTTCTTTTTGTGGGCTCTCTTGGAGTATTGAATTATGTCTAGAGGAGAAGAGAGCATGGGTATTTATAGGTGAAGGGTGAGCTAGGTTGCCTTCTTAGGAGCCTAAAGGTGTACGGTGGAGATTGAGTGATGAAAAAAGGAATCCAAAAGGATGGCTAGGATTGCATTATTCCAGACTATTCTTCTTCCTCTTTAGCAACTTCTCTTTTAAACATGATCTTTTAAAAATAACAAGTATTTGTGTGGCATGGATTGAGCACTAAAGATTTAGAATCAATTCAAGGTCCAGGACGACGCCACTTGTCCTTGGAATCTTTGTGGATTTGGAATCTTCGATGATTTAATGGGACGATTTCGACGGATCTCGCTTATCCCGCCTTGATCCGTAACTTTTCAATGGATTTTTGCTTAATTAAAGTGGCCCAATGTTTAATCCAAATTTGAGATCGACCTTGATTGATATTATTTTGAATAAATGATCACAAATTCTTGGTAAAGAAAGATACCCAGGTAAAAAATCAGCCCTCGATCTGACGATTTACGAAAATCGTGTCTCAGGATGGAATCAGAGTCCGAGTTGTGAAGTGACCCTAGCTTATTTTGTCCCGATTGATGATCCGTAAAGTCAGATCGAGATATTAATGCCCTAAAATATATAAATCCATGATAGAGGGACTCTTACATGGATTTAATACTCTAAAGTCACCAATCAGAGCATTTTTTCAATTTTTCGGATTTAATCATCTTACCACGTACATCGCTTTATTATTTTGGTTTTTCAGGAAATTTAAGGATGTATATTTTACCAGTAAAATTTCACGGATCAATATATTACGTTATTGTTGGTTAAAGTGTAGCAAAATGAGGGTGTCTACACCTAGTTGCACATAGGATGTAAGGGCCCACCTGCATTAGTCCAGGATAACTTGCATCTAGTTTAGGAGCATATAGGTTGTCCTAAAATTAAAAATCAACTTCATCTTAACTAATCATCTTCAATAAATTTTAAACAATAGTCAAATCTGGTAGGTAGAGTCTAGTTTAGGGTTCTGGGCACAATAAGCATCGTAGCTTAGAATAGGCCACCGAACTACGTTGATCTTGATTCCAAAATGAGGCTTGGATACGTAGGCAGCTTGGAAGGCCATCTAGGTCTAGATCATACCGTGGCACATTTTTAGAGTCTTTTGGGGTCTTAGGCATGTGGTCAATTAGTTGTTCTGATTCTTTTGTATAGGGGAATGTTAGTGTGTTTTCTTCCCTTATCCTCAGTGTTTATTCTCTTTAGATATATTTTTTGTGTAGTTACACTTGCTCATTCGCATGGTTAGTTGTAGCATTTACATGCTTGTCTTACCCTTAGTTGTAGCATTTATATGCTTGTCTTAGTTGTAGCATATACTTGTTCATTATTTTTGACTGCCTGCTTAGCTGTAGCTCTTTGCTGTTTATCTGCTTATCTTATCATGCTTATCTGCTTAGCTGTAGCTATTTACCACTTTTTCTGCTAATCTTATCTCATTGTATCTGCTCATTTGTCTGCTTATCTGCTTAGTTATAGCATGCATGCAATTGTTTACCGCTTCCTACATGCGATGAGTTCGATTTGCTCTAGTCTTCTATGCCTCCCTGAGAGAGGACGGATTCTAGTGTTCTTTCCAATGTCAGGTGATACTGATATCAACCCTATTTAGGACTTGGATGTTTTTTCTTTTCTTTGCCCATCCCCGAGCCAAGCATGCTTAGATAGGCTGTTCTTCGTCTCGGGGATGCCTGTTCTCATTTCACTTGACTTTCACCCAAAATTCTTCAAGAATAATAAAAATGGCAAAAGAGACCGAGTTCGCTCGGGCGAGTGGGGTGCCTAACACCTTCCCCACTTGTAACCAGGCATGAACCCTTTCTTCTCTGGTTATCCGTTGCAATAAAGTATATTATGGGTACCAGGGCCTTAATCCCTGGATGACGACTCTTCTTTATATTTTTAGGTACGTCTTGGTTCCGAGTTTTATTCCGAATCAAGAGGTATCGCACCCGCCATGACTCATGCTATGAGGGCACTATATTTTGAGAGAGCCTCAGCGGAGCTCTCCTTCTCATGTGGAGATCGAAGATGAGGGGATTTATCCCTGCATTCGAGATCGTGGTTCCACACTGTAGACACCCCATTTTCATCGAACCCCAAACCCTTAAGTTTGAATAAAAATCCCTTAAATAAATGAATTAGTTTCCTAAAGTGATCTCTAGGATAGTTTAGGATCCCAAGTAGGTCCCTGCAAAATTTCAGAAAAGCCCGCCAAAAATTACCTAATAGGACGAGCCTAGTTAGAGTGATAGTGTAAGAGGGGAGTGTATTATCAGGTAACCCATCCAGTTTTTACACTTGAGCAAGGAAGGGGTTGAATTATCCATCTTCTGGGTTGTTCAGTAAGAAAGGGGACAAAAGACAAGGAACAAATATTTCATACAGGGAGTGTAGAGGAACTTAAAGGGGGTAAGTTACTAACCAAATTTTTCATTAACACTTTTTCCAAGGGCACCATTTAACAACCAACACCAAAGCAAAATTGTTGAAAAGGGGCTGTCCTAGACAAATAAAGGGGGTATAAATAACCCAAAGTCTATAAATAGAGGGTGTGGCTCACATTTGAGAAAAAATTAGAGTTTTACTAATCTTTAGAGACAGAAAGAGAGAGAGTGAGAGAGAACTAGAGAGAGAAAGGGGATCTCAAAATCCCAAACCCTAATTTCATCTTCTCCGACGAGATCTCGTCGGAATCCGGCCGTTTTGTCGGAGATCCGACTGCTGGAGTTCCTCCAAATTACCTCTTTTACATCCTCTTCTCTCTTATACTCATCCAAGCTCAAGATCTACACCCTAAATCCGTAGATCCACATCTCAAAACCCTAGATCTAACTCTAACTTGTCATCTTCTCGAGGGCACTCACCGGAATCCGACGAATCTCCATGAAATCCGGCCGAGACCTCTTCAAAATTTCAGTGAGAATCTGATCCCAAATCTCACCTCTCAACCACCATCTTAATTTCTACCAATAATTCCAAACCCTAGCCAGATTCAGACCATAATCCTCTTCCCCTTTTCCATTTCTATTTCTTTGATCTCAGTAGAACCTAAAAACCTAATAAATTCTAATTGATTCTCATCTTTTTCTCTCTCGATCGAATTTCAGGGTAGAAGTATTGGAAGAGGTTTCCGAAGTGATTTTCAGGAGAAAGTGTAAGCCCAAGGGTTCCCATGGGTTCAATCATTGACCTTATCCTTCTTGTTTTGATGCTAACAAACCCAAATTGAATAGTCTTATGGACTAATGTGTTGCTTTGTAGTGTTGTGCTTTAGACAGGAACTTTACATGGGGTGGGGTTTGACCTTTTTCTGTCGGACAAATCACTCCCTTCAGGGATCCTATGCTTCGTCATACATATATGATGATGGTTCATGAATGAACAATAAAAAAATTCAATGGAATAATGGAAGCAGGAAAGATTCTTCTAATCTAGTTATACCATTACATTATTGTAAGCCCAAGGGTGCATCCCACCCATATTTTGAGGATCAACAAACCCAAATTGATGGCAGATTACTAATGGTTGCTCTAGTATTGTGATCAAGACAAGAATCATTGAAGTCATCACTAGAAGCAAAGAGAAGAAGGCTCAACTTGGAGCTAGTCAAAACTTGGTGGTCATGCTACAAACATTGAAGACTCAAGGAAACCACATGCACAAAAGAAAGATAGAAGACTCTTCCAAGTGAACACCTCATGCAAGTGCCTAGAATACAAAGACTCAAGAAGACTCAAGAAGACTCAAGGTTCATATAGTGTGTAATAGAGTCCTTTTGACATAAAGTCATTTGCATGGATTTATATTTTCGAAACCCTTTAAAATATATTTTGACAAACTTATAAAAGTATTTGAAAACATTGGACAAAATCCCAAAGACTTTAGCCCATTGCCCCATGGTTTTAAATTGTAAAACTAAATTTCAAAGCAGGGTCGGTCCACCAGGGACCCACGGTCGACTGCGGAAGGGTTGCTGGAATTCCAGCAATTACCTTTCAAAAGCGGGCCGGTTGACCGAGGCCAATCCGGTCGACCGTGGATATGCTCCTAGATTTATTGGAGCAATCCAAGAAAGGTCTTTGCGGTCGACCGCCACTGCCTCGGTCCACTGCGGATAGGTTTTGAATGAAAAAAAAAACAAACAGGAAGCCCTCAGAGGACGACTGCAGCCACCCCGGTCGACCTCGGCGGTTTGAAATTCAAAATAAAAAATGAGCGCCTGATAAGGGCGGGCGACCGCCGTAGCTCGTTCGACCGCCCCGGTTTGGCAAAAGAGCCGTTGGGGCCTGCGCAGGTTACATTTTCTTGACCCAATATTTACAGTATTGCCCCCAAACTGTCATAAAAGCACTTGGGCTATTTAAACCTCATTCAAGACCATTCAAAGAACCTTTTGAACATTGATCTTGCAAACCCTAGAGCTTTCTCTGTTGAAAACAAAAAGGTTTCTTCTTCCTCCTCTTGAAGCATTTATTCTTGCATTTAATTCTTGTCAAGAGGCACTCCCTAGGACTTTGATTTGTAATCATCAGGAGTGATTGAGAGCTTTGAGTGATTTGTATTTGACTATCTAGAGGCTTGTTGAGCTTTATATTTCCTTTTCTTTCTTGTATTTGCGAAGAGGAGTTGCACCCTTTGAGGTGGTGTGCAAAGATGGTTGATTCCTTGGAGGCGGTATTTGCGAAGAGGGTTTGTTCCCTTGGAGGTGGATTTTTTTGTAAAGGCCCGGATATTTGGCGTGCGGAACCTCAATATAGTGAAGGAAAATTCCAAGGAAAAGACCAAGTACTTGGGTAGTGGAGTAGGTCCGTTTGTGACCGAACCACTATAAAAATCTCCGTGTGGTCTCTTTACTCTTCTCCTCCTCTCCTTGGTGTTTGATAATTTCTTTCCTTAACTTGAAATTTTATCTTGAATAAGGGTTAGCATAATCTAGGTTTAATTCTCACACTCCTTGTAGTTATTTAAAAGATATTTTTAAATAACCCAATTCACCCCCTCTTGGGTTGCCCTTTGGGATTTCAATTCGTATCAGAGCTAAAGGCTCTCAATAGAGATTTCTATTAATTGAAATCTAAAAGAGGAAAGATCCATGGCAACCTCATCTTCCTCCACTCAATATCATGAGGGTCAATCCACATCTAGGCTACCATACTTTAATGGTGCCAACTATGGTTGTTGGAAAGCCCGGATGGAGATTTACCTAAAATGCCCTGAGTTTGGCATTTAGAGGATTATAGAAAAGGGATATACCGAACCTACCACCAATAGTGAGACTTGGAAAGACAGCAAAAAATCCGAATTCACTTTGAATTACAAGGCCATGAATTCCCTCATTTGCGCTCTAACTGCGGATGAGTTTAATAGGGTTTCCACCCTTAAGACCGCAAAAGAAATTTGGGATACACTTGAGTTGTTCTCTCATGGGTTACCTCAAGTGAAAGAGACCCAAATTAATTTACTTCTAAGTGATCTAGAATCCTTTAAAATGAAACCCGGTGAGTCCATGACCGAAATGTATACTAGATTCACTAACATTATGAATGAGTTGGAAGGTCTAGGTAAAGTCTTCTCAAATGAAGAAATGGTCAACAAGATTCTTCGATCACTTCCGAAGACATGGGATCCCAAGACAACCGTCATTGAAGAAGCCAAGAACGTGGAAACTATGAAGTTGGAAGAACTTGTCGGCTCCCTCATTACATTTGAATTGAAGATGAAGAAAAGGGAGACGGAAGAGCAAGAGGCCCCAAAACAAGATACAAAGAAGAAGAGTATTGCCTTCAAAGCTCAAGAAGAAGGGAGTAGAAGTCAGAATGAGAAGGAGAGCCTCAAGGCTATGAGAGAAGATATCTCCCTCCTCACAAGAAAGTTCAAAAAGTTTACAAGAACAAACAAGAGAGACTTCCAAAAGGAGAAGAGTTAAAGAAAAGAAAAAGAAGAAGAGAAAGATGACAAGGACGAATTAAGATGTTTCCCGTGCCACAAGCTCAGACATGTAAGATCCGATTGTCCCCTCAAGAAGCTCGACGAGAAGTTCAACAAGAAAAGAGGAAAGGACAAGAAGAAGAGCTTCAGTGAAACATATGACGGGCTTAGTTGCTCATCCGGAAGCGAAGAAAGCTATGATGAAGTTTCTCACATTTGTCTCATGGGAATTCAAGAGGACGACTCACCTAAGGAGGTAAATTCTTTATCATCACTTAATGTTGTAATCAATGAAGAAGATGAAAATGTTTCCTTCACTTATGAAGATTTGTATGATGCTTGCGAGAAATTTCACGAAGCACACATTCTTGAAGTTTTCAAAAACATCAAACTTGTGAAGGAAATAGAAAAACTAAATCATGAACTTCAAAAATCTAAAAAGGAATGCAATGCACTCACATGTATAGTTAATGAAAAGAAAATCTTATTAGATAAGGTGAAAAATCTTGAAGTTTTAAATCAAGACTTTTTAAAAGAAAATCTTGAAGTATATTTGAACATTGAAAAACTATATTTGGAAAACAAGGAGTTGAAATAGGAAAATGAAAAACTATGTTTGAAATTCAAATGTGGGAAAACAAAATTAGATGAAATACTTGACATGAAGGTTTCTTATTGTAAGCCCAAGGGTTCCCCATGGGTTCATTCAATCATCTTGTTTTGATGATTAACAAACACAAATTGATTAGTCGTTTATGGACTGATCATTTGCCTTGAGTGTTGTGCTTTAGACAGGTCCTACACAAGTCAAATCATACTAGCACGCACCTTGTTGGCCTATGCTTGAAGATGAACCAAATACAATGGCAAAGGAGCTTGGAACATACTTGGACCAATCACACCTTGGAGGTACCAAGGAGAAGCTTATCATCAACCATCTCAAAGCATTGAACAAACAAAGGAAGATCAATGAAGGCCAAAGCTTGTGGATCAACAACTTGCAAAGGAGCTGGAACCAAATAGTGGCATCATCCTTGGAAGGTGTCAAGCAAAGAAACTCAACATTGAAGATCCCAAAGCAAGCCATGCACTCGAAGAGAAGATAAAGCAATGGCTACCTCAAGAGTTCATTCAAGAGAGTGGTAAAAAGGGTAGATTGTATCACCTATCTCTCTTGTGTTTTCTCTTATTAAGGCCTTAAAAATATATTTTTCAAAGAGACTAACACACCCTTTAAGGACTTAAATGGATAAGTGAATGGCCATGGTGGTGTACCAACATGTTGGGACCCATATGGCATTCAACACAACATTGAACAAAATAGAGTTCTGAAGAAACAACCTGGACCAGCAACTAAATCCTATCAAACTTTGTTTAAGACATTTTCAAATATTTTTAAAAATATTTTTAACAGATAGCTCTCATTTGTCTCATATCCTAAGAGTATAGGAACGTCAAAATCCGACTAGAAATGAGTGAGATATGAATTTTACAAGGTAGACGCTAAATGCTGGAAAACCAGTCTCGGAATTCTGAGAATTATTCTCGGAACTCCGAGAATTTTCTTGGAGCTCCGAGAAATGGTCCAGGGAATAAAATCCCATACTCTGTTTGAATTCTCAGAACTCCAAGAATTTGCTCGGAACTCTGAGAAGTGTTTTTGTTTAAAAAAATATAGCCGTTGTGGTCCAACGGCTAGTTGACTGTTTGACCCAATAATAACCGTTTTGCCCCTGAAACGGTCATATTGAGTTGGGACACCTTATATACCCATCTAATGGGTCTAAAACACTTGAGGAACATTGTCCTCTAAAAAATCCTAGAAAATCATTTGTGAATCATTTTTAGGTAGAAACTCTCACCAAACTCATTGTGCCTTGATTTTGGAAAAATCATTTGAGATTGGTTTAGGCTTTCAATTGTAAATTATTCTTGAGAGAAAGTGTGTGAGCTACAACTTGTAATCAAGTTGGTAAGAGGCTAATACTTCTTCTTCATTCGATCGGTGGCAAGGGCATCCGTGTTTAATTCTCTTGGGTGAAGCGCTTAGAACTCGGCGGAGAAGGAGAGTCATTGTAAAGGTTGAAGGGCACCCTTATTTAATTCCCTTGAGAGCGTAATCGCCTCGGAGCCGGGTGTCGTGGAGGTCTCAATAGTGAAAATCCTTTGGTGCGACCTTGAGTAGAGTGGAGTAGGCCTTTGGCCGAACCACTATAAATCCTTGTGTCGCTTGCGTTGGTATTTCTCGATTTCTCACTGCCTCTCTCACTATCTTATTTGTGCTTGTCTTATTATTTAGAATTGAGTGAGTTAGCATTGTCATCAAACGTGAATATCTTTACATTGCTAATTAGCCCACTAAATCTCCTAATTGAGTTGGTTGTTTAAACAAGGGTTTTTAAGCTTATATACATTTGTGAAAATTGGTTAAGCTTAACTAATTCAACTTAATTAACCAAGGGATAAAACTAAGGTGAAATTAGTAAAAAATTTTAAAAGGCAAAAGTTTTATAAACATCCTATTAAGACCCTAATCGGTTAAGAGTTAAACGATCTAGTTTTTTAGCAACTTAAAAGATGGGATTTAGACTACCTATTTTGGATGGTTCGGATTATGGATCATGGTTGATCCATATGAAGACATACTTAAAAGGTCTAGATAAAGATATGATAAAGATAATTGAAAATGGTTTTATTTTAAATGTTAAATCTAAAAGATTAAGTGATTATGATAAAAAATTATCTTTACTAAATACAAAAGCCCTAATTGCAATATGTTGTGGATTACCACCTAACATTTATGAAAAAGTATCATCTTGTAAAAATACTAAAATGTTTTGGACTCTATTGAAAATTTTCAAAATCAAAACATGTGCTTAATGCGATTATCTAATGAAGACCCCTTGAATAATGCCGAATTCACATTTGAAGAACTTGTTGAAAATGTCCAAGAATTACACAAGAAACTTGAGGATCAACTAGCTAAGAATTCAAACTTGAAAAATAATTTAGCTAGTTTTCACAAGGAGTTTAGGTCACTAGAAATAGATCATGCACATCTTAGGGAAGAAAATGAAAATTTTAAAAAAGATTTTATTGAACTAAGTGATACCATTGCTTCACTAAGAGAGGAATATCAACTCCTTAAAGAAGAAGAAGAGAAAATCAAAATGCTTTCATCTCTTGAATTAATAAATTTTAAAATGAAAATCAATGATTTAAACATCAAGAATGAAACATTAATGTTGGAAAATCATTATTTACAAGAAAGTGCAAAACATAGTTTTCATCATAGTCATTTTTGTAAATCATCTTGTTCATCCCGTCCATCTACCTACTCATATATGTCTTGTGATTTTTGTGGTAGATTTGGACATTACAAATCTAAATGTATGTTTAGATTTGTAAAAAGTAATAAGTTTGTTTAGGTTAGAAAAGATACATAAACTAGAACAAACTTGCTTGGAACCAACATGGTTTGGGTTACAAAATCCCCTTACTTGAATCACATCATATGATTAGTAGATTTAGGGGAAATGAGCTTAAAATGAAATATAATTTGAAAATGAATTTTTGATACAATATGCTTATAGTTGGTTAACCTTTTTGTATCAATATTCAATGTGCTTAATTTGAAAATCTTTTCAAAAAAAAGAAGAAAGAGTGTATAGATACTATATGCCTATCTCTGTTTGAATAACATGTATCTGTATATCTTCTTGTAATTCAAAGTCTAGATGTTAAATGTAGTTAATATGAGACTTTGATATATTGAGCTTAATTGAATATAATAATTAGAAACATCTCTCTAAGTGCATACATTATAATTTAGATCTTCTTGCACTTAGTGATCATCCACAAAAGAAAGCCACTCTAGAGAACATTAATGTGAAAACCATAAATTGTGCTTACAGGATATTCAACCATACCTTTATGCCCATGTATTCAAATTAAAGTTTCAAGTACATCTTTAAAATTTGAATCCATTTTGGTAGTTGCTAGGAGTTAGGTTAAATGATCACATCATTCTAGCAAAACCAAAAGAAAAGAAACCCATAGGTTTAAAGACTTGAACTTAAATGGAAATTTTTGGCAATCAAATAATACTTGAACAAAAATTTGAGAAAATGCCAAAGTATCATTCTTTAAACTCTATTTTTGGACAAATATGGCACTTGCTAGATAATTATGTACTTAAATTATTTTAAAATATCATTTCTAGTAAAACTAAGATATTAGAGTCCATGTCTAAGAAAATAACTCAAATCCCTTCGTAGACATCTTTTTGTGCCATAGGTGAACAAACATGTTTATTATTTTGCACCTAGTTGTCCTATCAAACCCATTCTATTACATGCTTAATGATTTTCATCAAATACTAGAAGAATCATAGATGGGTCAAATCTTATGTATTTCCAAAAGAGCTTTGATTGAATATCTTTTCATGACTTTGATGAACCTTGAAATGCATAAGTAATGTTATATGTATTTTGTTCAAATAGTCATGAAAGTTCATGTTGGAATGTGTGTATCTAAGGTGGATTTTATCATGTGATATATATATATATATATATTTATATACTCTAAAATCCTTAGATCTTTTCCTAAAAACATAAAAGGATATAATATGTAGGGAAGTTGAAACATGAATCTAGATTCAATGCATGACTTGAAATGAAAATATCATAGGAATTTAGAATCATATTTGGGCATTTACTCACTTGAGTAAAATTAAAATTCACTAAGGTGGTTGTATACATTAGATTGTGATGGGAACATGTGTCTCCCACACATTTTTGGTTTTTCAATAGGGCTTATGCACTTTGTGCCTAATGCCTTGTCATTTTACATGTGGTTGTGGATGTCGATGTAATGTTTGGACCATGCACATTATGTGTCATGCCCTTTGTGTCCAAACATGGTAGATTATCCATGGAAACCTTGATGATCATATCTTCTCATAAGGTATACTCTCACCTTCAGAATCATAGATGTCTCTCTAAGACATGGTATTTTATTGACCATTCTCACTATGTCTTAGTCCTATAGAATTGAACTCAAATTGGTATATACATATTCTATAGTTATCACCCCTTATTTGATAATATCTACACATATGAGATGTTCAACCTTAATCTTAAAAGTCACTCAATTGGTGCCCTTAGCCTTCTCAGATTCTAAGAGGGAGATGGTACATTCACATTAATTAAAATATCTAACAAATTGGCCTTGTGCCAATATCTCAAACATGAATAGGTATACATTTATTTGTAATCTCCCAAGCTAATTATGTATGTTACATACTTAGGGAAGTAAAGCGTGAAGTTGAAAAATATTAAATCACATTTAGGGGGAGCATGAGCCAAAGATTGAAAATCTTTTGTGCTATGCTTGTTTATCATGATGAGCTAGACTATGGCTATCATTTTATCATGATAAACTGACACTTGGAGAGTAAGTGTCATTGTAGCCCAAGGGTTGAGTTTAACTTGGTATCTTTTGGAAAATATATCCAAAAACCTTTAGAGTCTATGCAAGGACATTCCTTTGGATTCATGCATTGCATGACTCACTTTCAAAGGGGGAGCTTAGTAGAATAAGATTTTGTCCTAAATGGCTTGTCATATGATATTAAATGTGTATATCATTATGCATATGATAAGTACATTCATTTGGAGCATTGTTGCTCCATATGGGTTATGACCGGGCTTGTCTTGTGTTTTCAAGTGTAGTTGAAGACAAGAAGCCCATAGCCTAGGTGTTAGTGCCATATCCTTTTGGCATTTTGACTTATCTTGAGTGGTCTAATATGATATCATTTATTCCAAGAATAAGTTTTGGTTGCCAAGTATTCCATTGTCATATCTTTGGCCTATTGTGTCATGTCATGCATTAAATCTTAGGTTTATCTAAGGCCAATGACAAATACTAAGCGGCAGAGCTAATTGTTGCTATCTTTATGTTTATATGGATAATTGTAAGATGCTTACACTATCCATACAAGCATTTTTCCACTAATTATGCTAAAAATTGCATATCATTAGATTAAAAAAGAAAGAAAAAAGGAAGCTTATCTATCATTTTAAACAAAAGCTAGAACTTGCATATCTTTCTAGATCTACATTCATAGGTGAAAATTATTCTTGCTAATCTTAATCTCTATGAATTTGAGTACTTATCATGTGTATTTTCTCTTGGCAATCTATATATCCATGATAGAGCTCACTGTCATGCCATATATCCTAATAGTTAGCCATATTACAATCAAATGTTTATTTTTATGCATGACAATTTGCGAATGCTTTTAACTTGAAAAATATATATTCTTGCTTATCATTATGAGTCTATAACTACACATCACTGTAGACACCCCATTTTGACCGAACCCTAATAAGCGTCGGTAGGATGAAAACCCTATCAAACTAGCGTTTTAGTGTCCCAAATTTGTTCCCAAGCTAGGTTAGGGTCCCACTAGAATCCCCATAAAATTTCATCAAAATCCGTCGTGGTCTGCTTAGCAAACGGACGACATTTGTAGAGTAGTGTAGTGTAGGAATAAGGGTGGCGATTCAGCCAGAAGCAGGGGTGCGCAGGAATCTAGAAAACCAGTTCAAATTTTCCGTAATGGGTTGTCCAGGCAGAAACAAGGGGGTATGCGGATTAGTGTGCAACATAATTGGTTATGGGAGAATCTTAGGAAGCTTCCTGGAAGCTTCCTAGGTGGTTAGAGAGCTCCAAATCCTCACCATTGAATAAAAAAGATGATTTTGATGGTTGAGATCATTTTTCAAGAGAAGATATTTTTTGCAAATTTATTTCCCCCTGTTTTCTACTTGATCCCCCCCTGCTGGTATAAAAAGTAATTATAAATACACTAGGGTTGGTTGTCCATGGAGAAGGAGGGGGATCAAACTCATTTCATTTTTCTTGGGTTGGTCTTACTCGAGGCACCACGCCGTAATTTTCGAGTAGTTGTAAATGCACTGCAAAGGGGGGTGGCCTGGGAAAGAAAAGGGGCCGAATATATCGTCTCCATTTCTCCTTAAAACCCAAGCGAATTAGGGTTTTGATGGAGGAGAGATTCGACCGAAAAAAAAAAAATCTCATTTGCAGAGAGGGAGAGAGGAAGAGGAGGAGAAGACGAGCCACCACCATTTTCTGGTTCTTCTTTTTTTATTCTTCTTAATCTTCTTCTTTCCTCCTCCACCTACCCATCTTCTCCAACCAATCCTCACCGAAATCCGGCAAAGCCATTGGAGCCACCATCATCTCCCACCATCTGCAACCCCTTTCCATTCTTCTTCTTCTCCATCGACCACCAGAATCCGAGCCACCTCCATTTCCGGCAAACCCCACCGGAATCCGGGAACACACCCCAAACCCATTTCTCAAAAACCCCCAAATCCGACAACCCCATCTAACCATCACCACTACCAAAAACCCCATCTCATCTCCAATCAAACCCATTTCTACCACCAATTTCCCCACCGTTACCTCTGCTTTGGATCCAAAACCCATCACCTTCAACAAAATAGCCACAAACCCAACTCATTAATCCCATCATTTTCTGTTTCTCCCATCCATTGATTCCGGTCATATTTCACCGGAATCCGGCGAAGCCATCTCCTCCTCCACAACGAGATCATCCCCGCCACAGACCTCTCTCAGCCACCTCTCATCTCCACTCCTCAAGAGCCCCAAAATCCATTTTGTTTTCCCATTCAAGTCCCACAACCCCATTCTCGGCACTTCATTTCTTTTCTTAACCACCATTAAAACCCTCATCCAATAAATCCGTCTCCACCCCCATTGCCTAATAATTTCGCTAACCCACCTCCATTCCTACTTCACAAACCCCATTCCGGTCATCTTCTCCGTTTGTCCTAGCCGGAATCCAGCCATTGTTTGTCACCGCTTCCACCATTTCTTCATCTTGATTTGACCCCCCCTATTCTAGCAGACCCAAAACCCTGTTATTCATCTCCCATTTCATTAAGCTAGGAGCTAGCTGCCATTGCCTTTGGAAATAAGAGAGTAAAGAGGGTTTACTAGATCTCTTCTATTCTTTTGAGTCCTGAGACTTGGGTTGCGAAAGCTTTGAAAAAGAGAAGAGAAATCTCAGATCTGAAATCTGAGATCTGTAAAATCGGAGAGCATTTTTACAGATTCTCTGGTGATCTAAGAGCTGCTGTTCGGCGCATTTGATCAAGGTAAGTAAAGCTAGCTTTCCTTAATTCTTACGATTCATTCTCTGTTTTGTGGTGCTCCAGTCTTTTCTTGATGAGATGTTGTGCTGCCCTGAAAGTTTTTTTTAGAAATTGCCATAGGTGCATGAGTTGTTTTATTGGAATATCTCAGCCCATTGTTCTTTGATTAGTTTTAATGAAAATGGCGATTCCTCTGAGACATTTCTATTTGATTTCTGAACATAAGAATCTGTGAATTCGTTTATGAGGCATGATTTTGTTGAGTATTGACAATTTTAGAAACAAAACCCTTGTTTCAAATCTGTTTTTCTTGCAATTCGTGATTTCTGTGTATTCTACTTGAAAGGTTTGAAGTTATATAAGGACATGCATAGCAGCTCATTGATTACTCTTTAACTGTTTTCAAATCACTTTGGTTCATTAGTGGTCAAATTGTAATGTCTAAGTGTAATTTTGGGTGGATAGAGCTCCTCTTTATGGAAGCTTTACATCCTTTTTGTACATCAAACGGTTTTAAATCTTTGGGGGCATGTGTTAAAAACATTTCTAATGTCTGTTAGGTACCTGTTCTTCATGATTATGGTGTCATAATCAGATATAAAATCTTTCCAGTTTTGGTACCAGTTTTACTCCTTTACTGCGCGAGTTCAGTCCTTGAATCTGCCCCCCTGTTATAGCACAAATTCTGTCACATTTCAGCCCCTATTTTACAGTAAAATCTGCCGAGTTTCGGTACCAGTTTTACTCCTTTACTGCGCGAGTTCAGTCCTTGAATTTGCCCCCTATTTTAGCTCAAATTCTGTCACATTTCAGCCCCTGTTTGAGGCGCGAATCTGTCGCCAGTTTGGCCCTCTTCGATTTAATTTTCACTTTGGTTCTATGAGCCCCAATGAGTGCATTTAAACTATGCGCAGTTATTTGAGTGATCCAGTGAAGAAAAGTTTGATTCTTGAGCATGTTTCCACTTTCATTTCGCAATTCCTTAGTGTTTTCTTTGTGCTCAAGCAGGGCATTAACATAGTATGGGTATGTATATGTGATTATGAGTGTGTAGAGCTGGGTCTGTCCCCTGAATATTATAAGCTTTGCTTGTCAATATCTGCCCTGTTATATAGTTTAAATGTACAAAGTCTCGCTGATACTGCATACTTCGATTATCAATCTTTGTACTATCTTGTCTTGCTGCCAGAAGAATTGAACTTCCTGTAATTGTCTGTGCTGAATCAAGTGCCTAACAGTAAGGCTATCGGGGTTATTATATTTATTTGGAAATGTGTTACTAAAGAAAAAGATAACTTCAGAATAGTTGATGAGAGAGTTAATAGTATCATGCTCTTAGACGATGGCATTAACTCTCGTTATTTGCATATGAGCAGTGTTCAGGTTTCATAATTTGTGATTCAATGTCTATATGTGTGTCTTTGCTTTAAGGTATGGTGCACTTATGGTGAAAAAATTATGCAAATCATAGCATGTTCTTATTTTGTGGTCATCATATAGCTTTGATATAATTTTCTTAGTGGTATTTCCTTCTTTTCATCGAGATTATCATTAGTGGAAATCGGTAGTCTTTCAGGTTGTTTCAGATAGATAATTAGGGGAGATGCTTTCTTATATGAGTAATGGCCTTAGGAAAATCTAGAAAGTATGGGATCCTTTCATTTTCTTATCCCCTAACCTTTTCACTAATAGTATTAGAATTGTCCTGAGAATCATTCAGCTTTTTAGAAGGGCTTGCATTGCAAGGGCGATGAAGGCGCTAGCCCAAGCCCATCCTTAGGGGACTTGCTCAGTCCAAGTAGCATACCCCTCCTTTGTATATTAGGAGACTTGCCCAGTCTTATCAGAACCCTTGTTTACGTCATTTGCATCTCGGAGACAAGCCTTGTCTCATATAGAGAGTTTCCCCTTTAGGAGGCTTACCTAGCCTCATGTTAGAATGGCCTCCTCTTTTAGGGTGAGTCTTTGACTTGGTAGTGTTATTAGAGAGTCTCCGACTCATTTGTACTCCCTCTCTGGTGTCATTAGTTAGGAGTATTTCCATTCAAGACTAACTCAGTCTTATTAGAGCCTCCCTGCTTGGGATCTTAGATTGTTTTCTCTGTTCTTGGGATGCTATCTTTCTTGTTGTGGTTTGTCTCTTTGAGACGCTAGTTGCTTATTTGGGGTTTCCCCCTTTAGATTTAGGGCTTTGCCCTAGTTTGTGGTGTTACTTGCGTGTTCCCTTTAAGATTGAAAACATTTAAAGGTTCAGAGCATTGGAAAAGCTTTAAAATCCAAAAACATTAGAAATTTGAAACTCAAAAAAACATTTAAAAACTTTAAAAATATCAAAAACATTTGAAAAACATTAAAACCGTTAAATCATTTGAAGTGTTAGTTTTAGTTATGAGAGTTCGATTTTCGAACTACGTTGGCTTGATCCTCTTCCACGAGGTACGTAGTGCAGCTTGGGACCTTCATCCCAAGTCCAGCCAAACTTTGTAAATAAATGTTTTAAGCCTTTTTCTTCAAAACCTTGTTTTCAACAAGATCTTCCTCTAGAGTTAGGAGTTTGTCCTAGATAGAGAGTTTTAGAGTTAGGGAGTTTGTCTTTGATTTGTTGTGTGCTTGTTTGTGTTTAGAGTTAGGGGTTTGTCCTAGAGTTATAGGACCACCTCCGTCCGGTCAGTTGACGATCCACATCGTCGACTGATGACTAGAATAGGATGCGTTAGTCAACCATTTGTTTTCCTTAGGGAATACAGCCTAGTTACACATAGGTTGTAGGAACCACCTGCATTAGCTTAGGGCTAACCTGCATTTAGTTAGGGCATATAGGGTGTCCTAAAATCTACAATTCACTAGAATTTAAATAATCATTCAAGAAGCCTTAAGAACTGGTCCGGTCTTTTAGATCGAGTCTAGGATAGAGGTCTAGGTGTCTCAGGCATCCTAGTTTAGAATAGGCGCGAAGAACTACGTTGCCTTGATTCTCGTGGAGGCGGGGATACGTAGGCTTCTTTGGATGAATACAAGACCATCCGAGGACTCGGGCTAATCATTTAGAGTCTTAGGATTTGTTGTGTAATTATTGTATTTCTTTTGATATGTTTTCTTACTTTCTTGTACTGATCCTGTACCTTTAGCTATAGCTTGCATGTGTTTGCATATCAGAACTTAGACACCATTTAGGCATGTCACTCATAACCTAGCTATGCTTAGGCAACACATCTTTCATTTTATTTTATGGGTGTTTATTATCTTTATCCTCAGGAAATGCATGCTTAGGTAGACGACTCCTGAGGATTGTTCCCATTTCACATGATTTTTGCCCAAAACTCTTCGAGGTTAATAATAAATGGCATAAGAGACCAAGTGTTCGTACTCGGGCGAATTGGGGGCGCTCTTCGGACCTTCTCCATTCGTCATCAGGCACGGACCTTTTGTATCTCTGGTTATCCATTGCAAACAGAGCATTTGTTTTGGTTCCATGGCGTGTCCATGGATGGCGACTCTGAGTTATTTTTAGGTACATCTCGGTTTCGAGCCTTGGCTCCTGATCAGGATGTATCTCTTTCCTTTTATATCGCCACTCATGCTATGCTGTGAGGGTGGCACCATTTCGAGAGTTCCTTGGCAGAGCTCTCTTTCGTTGTGGAGATCTTTGAGGGTGTTGAGGGCTCGTCCCTCACACCATCTCGGATCAGGGTCCACAGGCTGGCGACTCTGCTGGGGAGTTCTTGAAGCATTGCCTAACTCTTTAAAAATGCCATTTTTATTAAATTTGGAGAAATTTGAGCTAAAATCATTTTAAATGGGAATTTTATCGTTAGAATCCAGGGGCACCAGATAGGTGCGTAATTAAAACAAGGGATTCACACACTGCACAGTATGCATTGTCATATTTTTTATTTCTTTCATTGTCTTTCATTATTTTTTATTATTGGCTCCACGGGATAGATTCAATGCGTGCCCGACTGGGATGTCATTACACCTTGATGGTACTGTTGAATCTATTTCCAAGTTATGCGCTGGTGCTGCAACCGTAGACATTGGGCGTACTTTTGTCTACAGCAGCCGATGAGCAATGAAGCATACTATGTATAACATGGGGCGTACTTGTGTTATACATATTAAGTATGGTTCATACGCATAGTACCCGATAGATTGAGTCTGGAGCCCTACTTTGTTTTATATATTATGTATATACTTACTGACCTAGTGAAACCCAACTAGGAAGTACCCGTGTTTATATAAGTATATTGCATTCATATAAGGGTCGAACATGTGTTGCTCACACATGTGGAGCCTAGAGTTAGGAGCTTTGTCCCATTTGTAGACTAGGGTAGCTCATTTTATATGGCTACAACACGGTCCTAGCACACTCATCAGTCTGTCTTGAGTCGAGACTTCCTTGACTCCGTTAGATTAGATTAGGGCTGGTGCCCCTGGTTAGGATATATGTATATGTGTATATATATGTACTGATTATATATATTAGGGTTCTCCTCTTAGTTAGAATTCCTTATTCATTTCAATTGGTTATATCCATTCTTTATTCAGATCTAGATCTAGTCAGTGGCTTTTGCTCGCCATTACCTTGGCCGTGATCTGTCATTCGATCTGTTGTTTATAGGATTTGATCCGTTGTCATATGTTCTCACCTTTGGTCAGTCCTTAATTTGATTACCTTTCTTCGGTAACCATATTTTGTTTACCGATAATGAGCTTATCTTACCACCGTTATTCATATACTTTTGGTTGAGTGGTGGGAATCCTTTCTAGCGTTGTCATGCTGTCGGATTTTGTCCAGAATATTTTGAGCATGACCGCTATCCTTTAGAGTTAGTTAAACCATGAGTTTACCTTACCTTGGCTTTCTTGTCTAGTCGTTATGCTGCCGAATTTTCGCAGAATATTTTGAGCATGACCGCTATCCTTTGGGGTTAGTTAAACCATGAGTTTACCTTACCTTGACTTTCTTGTCTAGCCGTCATGCTGCCGAATTTTTCGCAGAGCATATTAAGCATGATTGCTATTATTTAGAGTTAGTTAAACCATGAGTTTACCTTATCTTGACTTCCTTGTCTAGTCGTTATGCTGTTGAATTTTTCACAACACATTTTGAGCATGATGGCTATTCTTTAGAGTCATTTTTCCTTGTCTCGATTCGCTTGTATAGCCTTGATTTAGCTTAGAACCCATGTTTAGTGAGAACTTCTGGTTTGATCAGTCGTATTTGTTTCCTTTCAGTTTCACTAGGTTAGTGGCCTGTACATGTCGTTCTCATGGCCACAGTTTTATTTGCTACCCTTTGATTGTATATCTATTCTTTTGTTGTGTCATAGATTCAATTTGTATATCTATTGTTCATTAGGGTATGTGCTCATTTGTCTACCTATTTTGTCTTGAGATCTGGCCGATAGCTCGTTCGCTATCCTTATGACCATGGTCTATCATGTTGATCCTCTTGATCGTACAGTTATTGGTATTCATCACCAGATTTAGATCCGGTTTATGGCCTACTTCTGTCATCTTATGGCCGTGGTCTATTTTTCTGATCTATTGGCTACCTCCCATCTTTGATGAAAAATTCATTATCACAGATTTTATCCTTTTCATGTAATTGATTTTCATATTATCCTGGTAGTTTGTCTATGCAAGGTTATCCCCGTTCTCTCCTGATCTTTGTCCTATCTGAATTTTAGGTCTGATCATGGCGAATAATTTGTTAGACAAATGGATAGCTGAGACTATTAAATCTTTTCCGTTAAGATGTGAAGAAAGGAGTATGGCTGAGCGTTTCATCAGTTCTTTTACCCATCTGAATAGTCGAGGTATAAATTGGAAGTTTCTTCAAGCAGCTGCTGGATTTTGGGACCCTGTTTTCCATGTCTTTCGATTTGGGTCTTTTGAACTTTGTCCTATATATGAAGATTGGTGTGCCTTGTTAGAGCTTCCTCCTGAGGGACTTTGGATCCAACCTTCGAGCATAGACTCTCCTCATGATCTTTTTTGCAGATTATTCGAAAATAAGATTGTGAAAACTCTGCATTGCTTAACAGAGAAAAATGTGCAATTTCAGACCCTCATTGAGTTGTTTTCCAAAAGCGTCGATTCTACTGACACCCGTTTTCAGGAATGTCAGCGTAATGCCTTAGTCTTTGCAGTCTTTGCACGCCATGTCCTTCGCAGAGACTCTAGCGCTGCCCCTTTCATTTTGTTGACGATAGTAGATCAGATAAATGAGGGGAGAAATCCTGTCCCTACAATGCTAGCCGAAACCTTTTATGGCTTAGACCTTATTGCTAGTAAAAAGGTGCAGGATAATTTTTTCGGATGTGCAAAGCTGTTACATGTGTGGCTATGTGAGAAACTCACTATCCTTCAGCCACAAAACAGCATTGAGTACACTCTTAAGAGTTTCCATTCTTGGAAGACAAAGATTAAGCAACCTCAGCTTAATGAGTGGCACCATTGGCTGCAAAATGTAGGGGAAGACCAATTTCATTGGGTGAGTCAATCCTGTCCACAAATTATCACCAGTACCTACCCATACTCATTTGTTTATCTTATGGGTTTAGAGAAATCATCTTTCTATGCACCTTTGTGCTTCCCTTGTCAGATTACTGCAAACTCTTGTACTCCTAAGGTTATCACACCACCTAGCTGTGAAGACCTTACTCCTGATCTCATTGCATCCATAGTAGCTGCTTGGAGAGACAAAATTACGGAGAGGAGATCTGCTTTCGCGTCTAAACTTCGGAAGGGAGGAATATTTGGAGGGCCTGCAAACCAGAGAGCTCGGATTGGTGAATCATGAGGATCTTCAGCATGAGATTATCATTTCTTTACTGTCTTCATTTGTTTTACTTAAACATAATCAAAGTCAAAGATTGTAATCCGGCCTCATTATAGATGAAAATATAAAGAAAAGAGTTTTACTTTATACATGTTATAAACAGTTGGCGATTCAAAATTTCATCAATTTTTATGTTGCCAATCGCTGTCGTTGTAACCTGTCTTGATATAATCAAAATGCAAAGTGTGTTTCTTTTCTTTTCTCTCTATTTGTGAAAGCTACCTGATTTCATTTGTCAATCATTTATTCTAGTTTGTTAACTTCCAACTAGGATTCTGAAAGATAGCAACCATCGCTTCGAAAAGGGGCACCCAAGCTAAACCCACTTGGTCTAGACCTACCTCAGTGTCTAGACTTGTTCGTCACTTCGATCCCACTGCATCACCAGCAATACCTTTACCCTCTTCTCCAGAGTCATCAGGTTCTTTCGAAGTGAACCAAATGGCTACTGACCCGGTAGACCCCATGATAACTATACAAGAGATGTTGAGAACTATGTGTCGAGATATAGCAGGATTGAAAGATGAAGTGACTCATCTAAAGAACCAGAGTACTGAAAAGGTCTCTACTTCTAGAGATCCCGCCATTCAGCCCCCTCCGGTCATATCTCCTATCCTCACTAGACCGGTCATCTCTCCTGTAGAAATCAATCTGGAGGAGGAGCAATATGCCGAGGAATATTTTGCCCCTCAGGTAAACAAGGAAAAAGAGTTATTCGATATGTACGAGAAGATGGCTCATGACATTGAGAACATGAAGGTACAGGCGTCCAAGGGATTCGATATCTCTGAATTTCTGATGTCCCCCAATGCCATATTCCCGCCTAAGTTTAAGGCTCCCGACTACGATAAGTATGATGGAACCGGGTGTCCAAAAAACCACGTCAGGTGGTTCATCACCCTTTCTCAGCAACATGGCCTAAATCGAGAGCAGATGGCTCATTTGTTTCCCATGTCTCTTATAGGGGTGGCCAAAAGGTGGTTTTTGAGATTGAAACCAGAAGAGATTAGGACTTTGGAAGAGATCTCTAGCCGATTCGTAGAGCAATTCTCCATGGAGGAGGGGATCAAGGTCACTAAAAGAGACCTGAAGCAATTGAAGCAGAATCCTCAGGAGACATTCACATCATTCATCAGGCGCTGGAGGCGCAAGTCTGCTCAACTGGGCCAGAGAATGACAGAGGAAGACCAGATAAAGTTGGTCCTCAAGAGCTTGTCTCCACAGTACTTTCACTTCATGGCGCCGCAACACTTTCAGAATTTTGATCACTTGATTAAGACTGGCACCCAGATTGAGGATGCTATTGCTAAGGGCCTCAGAGCCAAGACTCTATCTGATGTCCGAGAAGGGAAGAGGCCTATGATCCAACCGAAGGAAGTACAAGCCGTCAGTTATACTAGACCAGTGGCCAAGCCTGTGGCGGAAGCTGTTAGACCAGTGGTAAAGAGGCAGCTCAGACAGTTTGACCCATTGCCGTATCCGCTGCCCATGATATTAAAGAAATTGATCGGAGACAGGAAGATTATACTTCCAGATATCAGACCTGCACCTAATCCACTGCCTACAAGCTGGAGAAGGGATCAATACTGTGAATATCACAGAGGCCCTGGGCATTTGACTGAGAACTGTTTGGCTTTGAAGCATGCGATTCAGAACATGATCGACAAAGATGAGCTTACGGTCGAAAGGCCGAATATCACTCAGAATCCTCTTCCCAACCACCGTGCTGTTGCTCCTCCCACTACAAATGCCATCTTTATAGATGAGCCTATCCTTGATCCCTCTGCCCTCATTTGCGCTATCACGTCAGACAATACATACGTTTTAAAGTTTGACGATGAGGAGCTCAAGGAATTCAAAGGAAAAGAGCCTTATGTGCTGTCGTTCAATGACCCGGAGCTCGCTGAGTCATCTTCAGCCCAATCGTATACGCTTCAGAGTGTCGGTCTGGAAGAAGCAAAGAAAGCCACCTATGTTCTAAGGATGGAGGACTTTGAAGAGGATGCCAATAATGCACCTTATGTTTGCAGAATGGAGGAAGACGAACTGCTGTTACTAGACAATCAATGTGACGAGATGCGTCACATGACCAGAGGTGGGCGTGTATTCAAACCTCCTGAGTTGAGCGTATAAAATCCGGCAGAGGTTGCAAGAAATTCAGAGAATCAGAGGCAGAATAAAGTGAACACAAACGAAGAAGATGAGAGCCTGTTAAAGCAACTGAAGAAGACTCAGGCTAATATCTCAGTATGGGGTTTACTCATGGCCTCATCAAAGCACAGAAAGCTGGTCCTTCAAGAGCTTAATGCAACACAAGTTTCTGTTAATACCTCGCCTGACGAGCTTGTCAGTCTCGTGGCCATGGCCAGAGCAGCGAAAACATTGTCATTCGCTGATGACGACTTACCTCCTGAGGGCCGAGACCATACCAAACCTCTTAAAATCACAGTCTTCTGTAACAAGAAGAAGGTGCCAGAGGTGTTGGTTGACAACGGCTCTGCACTGAATGTTTGCCCAGTAAGCACCGCAGCAACCCTGGGGTTCAGTCCTGAGAATTTTATTCCATCCGAGCAGGGTATTCTAGCATATGATGGCACTCGCCGGGATGTAATCGGGACTTTGGTCACTGAGATACAGATTGGCGGAGAGGACTTTGAGGTAGAATTCCAAGTCTTAGATATTAAGGCTTCATTTTTACTGTTGCTTGGCCGTCCGTGGATGCACAAGGTCGGTGTTGTTCCGTCTACTCTTCACCAAAAACTGAAGTTCATTCGCAGGAATAGAGTGATAACGGTAAAAGGGGATCCCGATCTTGAGATAGGGCAGATCACTCCGGACTTAACTGAGGAAAGATCCGAAGATGTCAGTTTGACAGGGTTTTCACTAGAGGTGACTACGATCACCTTCAAAGAGGCTTTGAATGAGGAAATTTGTTTCCTGACCAGCACAAATTCAAATGTCATCAGGATGATTCGCCGGCAGGGGTATATACCAGGTGCTGGATTAGGCAAGTACCATCAGGGTTTGACTGAGTTTCTGGTGTTCAAAACGTTCAATGGTTTGTTCAGGCTGAGGTACAAGCCTACAGAGAAAGAAATCAGAGAGATGAAGCAGTTAATGCTGAAATGGGCAGAAAATCGTCGCCGTGGGTTGGGACTACCAATGGCGCCTATTGATTTGAAAATGAACGGCCGATTCCGAAAAGAAGGCGCAGCCTTTCCTTTCTGTGGCTTTGCTGAGTTTTGGTTGGATGAGAACACAGGGCAGATGCTTCCGGGGTTTGAGATTTTCTTCGATCTTGAGCTAGAAGATGAGCCAGTGGGTATGCAGATTATAGAGGCAGAGTCTGAGACTGATTGGGCAGAGCACATAGAGCCGAGCCTTCTGAATTCACTTTTCCAAGAAGGGTCGCAGACTGTGGCCGTGATTGGCAAGAGCCCACTGATACTAGAACCAACTCGTCTTATCACCCCGACTGAGGAACCTCTGACTAACTGGACTTCTCAAGTCCTACCCCAGGTTATTTTCCTGTACAATCGAATCCCTTTAGTAGAGTCAGTCGTCCGTAAGTCCGTGTCAGTCTCCGAGTTTGATTCAGAGTCTATTTCTTCTAATAAGTCTTTTGATGCAGGTACCATAGAGGACTATTCTCCTAAGGTCGGTGGCGGTTCTTCTTCTTCTGGCAAGATTGAGTTGAAGATTGTTCCTAATAAAGCATCTGATGCTGTTTCCTCATTTAGTTCTAAGTCAGTTGACGCAGGTGTCAACATATCCATCGAGTCTGTAAAAGCGAGTCCAAAGTTCATTGTACACCCCGATGAGGGTAATTCATCTGTTGATGTATTTGATTCAAATTTCAATGAAATAAAGGATTCTTCTTCTGAGTACATTTCTGTCTCTATTTCATCTACTGAATCTGCTCTAAAATCTGATAATCTTAATAATAACAATCAAGACTCCCCCTCTGATGAGGATGCCGACGAAACTCCCCCTGAAATCAGACATATGATCCAACAGGAGGAGAGTCGCCAAGCAAAACCACTTGACGAGGAAATTGAAACTGTGAACATTGGTGATGAAACCTCAATTCAGGAAATAAAGATTGGCAAAACTTTATCTCCTGAAGAACGCGAGGAATTGATCACTCTGGTTAAAGAGTTCAAAGAAGTTTTTGCTTGGTCTTACGATGATATGCCAGGATTAAGTGAGGAAATCGTCCAACACAGATTACCCTTAATCCTTGGCGCTAAGCCGAAGAAGCAAAAACTCCGAAAACTCAAAACAGAATGGGAGTTGAAAGTCTATGAAGAAGTGAAGAAATTGTTGGAAGTAAAATTCATCCAAGTGGTGGAATATCCTGAATGGCTCGCGAACATAGTACCGGTGCCCAAAAAGGACGGGAAAGTCAGAATGTGTGTTGATTTTAGAGATTTGAACAAGGCAAGTCCTAAAGATGACTTCCCTCTTCCAAACTTTGATCTCCTGGTGGATAACACTGCCGGGCATGCTCTTTTATCCTTTATTGACGGATTCTCGGGGTACAATCAGATTAAAATGGCACCTGAAGACATGTTGAAGACAGCGTTCATTACTCAGTGGGGTACATATTGCTACAGAGTGATGCCGTTTGGTTTGAAAAATGCTGGTGCTACATATCAGAGAGCCGCCACGACTCTTCTTCATGATATGATTCACAAAGAGGTTGAAGTTTACGTTGATGACATGATCGTAAAGGGGAAGACTCGGCCTGAGCACACTGTCGCCCTGAGAAAGTTCTTTGAGCGGATCAGGAAGTATCAGCTTCGTCTGAACCCGAGTAAATGTGTATTTGGCGTTATGTCAGGAAAACTCTTGGGGTTTATGGTTAGCGAAAGAGGGATCGAAGTAGACCCGCAAAAGATTAAGGCGATTCAAGAGATGCAGCCGCCGAAGACAGAAAGGCAGATCCGAGGTTTCCTTGGCAAAGTTCAGTATATGAGACGGTTCATAGCACATCTGACAATGACGTGTGAACCCATTTTCAAGCTTCTGAAGAAGAATTCCTCGAAGAAATGGAATGAAGAATGTCAGGAGGCTTTTGAAAAGGTTAAACAATGCCTATCCTTGCCCCCTGTTCTATCGCCAGTTATTTCAGGCCAGCCGTTGCTGTTGTACTTATCTATCACAGATACAGCGATGGGTTGCATGCTTGCTCAGCAGGATCTTGAGTCTAAGAAAGAAAGGCCCATTTACTACATCAGCAAGAAGATGCTAGAGTATGAATTAAAATACACTGTTTTGGAGAAGACTTGTCTCGCATTAGTTTGGGCAACCCAGGGGCTTAGACATTATTTGCTTTCAAACAAGGTTCTCCTGCTTTCGCGAATAGACCCTCTAAAGTACTTGTTTGAGAAACCTGCCCTTACAGGAAGGACTGCAAGGTGGTTATTGTTATTGTCTGAGTTCGACATCACTTATGTCACTCAAAAATCAGTTAAGGGGCGGGTTATAGCTGAACAATTGGCTGATGCTCCAGTTGAGGAGAATATTGTTCTAAAAGCCGAATTCCCTGATGAAGAAATTATGGATATCGAAGAAGAAGAGGTTCTCAGCACTAAGTGGTTAATGTACTTTGATGGAGCCGTAAACAGTCATGGTCAAGGAGTTGGTGCAGTTTTGGTCTCTCCGAAGAGAGAATATATTCCTATCTCCATTAAGTTACAGTTTGAGTGCACCAATAATATGGCAGAGTATGAAGCTTGTATTGCCGGACTCGAAGCAGCCTTAGCTTTGCAGATTCAAGATATTGATGTGTTCGGGGATTCCATCCTGATCATTTACCAGATTAATGGGCAATGGAAAACTCGAGAAGATAGGTTGATCCCTTATAATATGTATTTGGAATCTCTAGTCCAGAAATTTAGAAGCGTCACATTTACTCACTTGTCAAGGACCAGAAATCATTTTGCTGATGCTTTGGCTACTCTGGCCTCGATGTTAGATATCTCTGCTACAATGGAAGTTCAACCGCTGGCCATCAGACTGCAATGGGCTCCTGCGCACGTAAATGCTATAGAGATTTCAGCTAGATGTCCAGATGGGAAACCTTGGTACACAGATATCAGAAATCTCATTTCAGGCAAGGGTCATCCTCCAGAAGCTTCAAGCAAAGAAAGGAAAACTCTTCAGAAGTTAGCTGCTAATTTCATCATTTGCGGTGAAGAGCTGTATAGAAGGTCATTTGATGGCATACAACTCTTTTGTGTTGATGAAGATAAAGCTGCAGAGCTTATTGAGCAGACTCATGAGGGTGTTTGTGGAGCTCATATGAACGGGAAGATGCTATCTAGAAAGATCCTTAGACTTGGATTCTATTGGCCTACAATGGAAGCAGACTGCTTCGCATTTGTAAAGAAACGCCATAAGTGTCAAGTCTATGCGAATCTTATTCATGTTCCTCCTTCAGAGTTGCACTCCCTGACTTCGCCGTGGCCATTTTCAGTATGGGGAATAGACATCATTGGGAAGATTTATCCGAGATCCTCGAGCGGACATGAGTACATTCTGGTGGCTATTGATTATTTCACAAAGTGGATAGAGGCTGCATCTTATGCTTCCATCACTTCGAACACAGTTGCGAAGTTCATCCGTACCAATATAATTTGCAGATACGGAGTACCTCACGAGTTGATTTCAGATAATGGATCACATTTCAAGAAAGAGGTGTTACACCTGTGTGAAGAGTTCAAGATAAGGCATCACAAGTCGTCTCCTTACAGGCCGCAGACGAATGGAGCCGTTGAAGCAGCAAATAAGAACATCAAAGTCATTATCAGTAAGATGACTGAGACATATAAGGACTGGTCGAACAAACTCCCTCATGCCTTATGGGCTTATAGGACATCGATCAGGTCTTCAACGGGTGTAACTCCGTATTCTCTGGTGTACGGAATGGAAGCTGTTTTCCCTGTTGAGTTAAGAATCCCCTCTTTGAGAGTGATGGTGGAGGCCGATCTGCCAGAGTCAGAATGGGCGAAGGTCAGGCACGATGAGCTGCAGATGATAGATGAGAAGAGGCTGAGAGCCTTGTATCATATCCAGGGATATCAGAGACGGATTGAGAGAGCTTTCAATAAGAAGGTTCGTGTCCGGCAGTTGAAACCTGGAGATCTTGTATTGAAGTCCTACAGGGCACCGGTATTTGACCCGAGAGGAAAGTTCAGGCCAAACTGGTCTGGTCCTTACATTGTTGATGAAGTCCTGCCTGGAAAAGCCGTAAGACTCCTCAATGAAAATGGAGAAAAATTAAATGAACCTACAAACCTGGATCAATTAAAAAAATATTATCCTTAAGTACACCAGGAGGCCATCCTTGGACGATTTGAGCTTCAAGCCAATACCCAAATGTTTTAAACTATTTACAAACCCTTTGGGCCTAGAAAAAAATGAATGATGAAACCCCTTTCTACTAAAAGAACCTTGGAGCCGAAAGCAAAATCAAAATTTCTTTGTTAAACTTAAACCAGGGGCATCTTTTATGACTTTCGTCATAAAAGATTTTAAACCCGAACTACGCGTGACCTGATTCCCAATTTCTTTGGGGATACGTAGGCAGTCTGGAGGATCCAGATTCGGTCCAGATACATGCAAACATACCAAAGTCTAACCGGTTTAAACCAAAGCCTACCTGAAAGTCCTTCTGGTGTATTTTAGGCCCCAGTTTGTAGAGAAATAGAAATAAAGAAAAATGATGGAGTCTCAGACCCGCTAGACTGAAAACCCGTAAGGGGGGTCTAGGCAAAAGTTAGGGTCATTCACCTGCTAAGTTGAAAACCCGAAAGGGCGGCTTAGGCAAAAATCAGGGTGCTGAGCCTGCTGGATAGAAAATCTGCAAGGGCAGACAGTCCAGGGAAAAATTAAGGCATGCAGTCCGCCGAATCGAAAACTTGAAAAGGCGATTTGGTCATGGCAATGACTTCATGAAGAGAGGACAGGGCTTTTTAAAAAAAAAGAAAAAAAAGGGGGGGGGGGCAGCTAAACTTTTAGTTTTCTTTGGCACCTTCTCATGGTCTGAGTAAACGCCATCAAGACTTCTTTTGATACTCTTTGAGTTAGAGAGGTTGAAACCGAGCAATCTAAAGGGATAATAACCATAACGAAAATACCGAAAGGGGGTTGAAGCACCTTTAAACACGGTATTCAAAAGATTCTAAGAGTGGTGAACTTTTACCATTTTAAAAATCTTATCAGACTAAGAAGCAGATTTCAGTCTATCTTGGTATTTGAGTCAGGTGTCTGTCAATGTCCTCGTTTGTTGTTCATCTAAGTCTTTCCTTTGTCGACTCGAGGTCAGTTTTTCGGAGTCCTGTTTAGTTAAAATTCCTCCCCAAGCCGGGGTGACAAGAAAAAAAGAAGAAAGAAGGCAGAACTCTCAGAGAAGCAGAGAAATCGGGGCTCCTGTGAACAAATGCAAAGCAGAGCAGAGTTCAGAAGTTGATAGGCTTTTAGCCCAATTCCAGCGTTTGCAGATGACAGTGAGGAAACAAGATTTTGAGCAGAACCATGTTCTTGTATTTTTGAGGAGCTTCATAAGCCCAAGTGTTCATCAGAAAAGTTTTTAACCCCAAGTGTGCATTAATGAAAGCCTTTGGCCTGTTTTTCTTGCGTTGCTCTCCAAATGAATTTTCTTTTATGGACGTAATCATACTAGGGGCATCTTTTATGACTTGCGTCATAAAAGATGTCAAAAATGCATTGATATTTGAAATTGACATTCTCCTCAAATAGAGACTAGAGAAGTTTGAACACGCTCTTTTGGTTCAAGCTCTCCTGTCGAGTTGTTTTCTTTTAGATTAAGATTTCCAAAAAATCTTATCCTCAGCAAAAAGAACTTTTTGATTGATTAATGTGCTTGTTTAACTCTTATTGTCCAGTATTTGGTTAGTGTTGCTTTGGTAAAGCTTCAATCTCTAAAAAAAAAAAAAAGAGTGACTCTTTGAGAGTGGCGTTTGGGACTCTTTGAGTATCCGCAGTGTGTCCCTACCTAACAAGTTAGGAGTCAGGGATATCTGCGTGGAGATTTATATGGAACCGTGTTACAAATCCGGGGTGTTGAGAGATAATTTAGCAAATTCCTTTGTCGATTTGAAACTCTTTGAGTAGTTGAGACCCTTTGAGTGTTACAGACTCTTCGGGTAGTTGAGGCTCTTTGAGTATAAAAGTTTCTTTGATGTGTTTGAGACTCTTTGAGTGATTGTTTTGAGACTCTCAGAGTGTTACAGACTCTTTGAGTGATTGTTTTGAGACTCTCAGAGTGTTACAGACTCTTTGAGTGATTGTTTTGAGACTCTCAGAGTGTTACAGACTCTTTGAGTGATTGTTTTTAGACTCTCAGAGTGTTATAGACTCTTTGAGTGATGATTTTGAGACTCTCAGAGTGTTACAGACTCTTTGAGTGATTGTTTTGAGACTCTCAGAGTGTTACAGACTCTTTGAGTGATTGTTTTGAGACTCTCAGAGTGTTACAGACTCTTTGAGTGATTGTTTTTAGACTCTCAGAGTGTTACAGACTCTTTGAGTGATGATTTTGAGACTCTCAGAGTGTTACAGACTCTTTGAGTGATTGTTTTGAGACTCTCAGAGTGTTACAGACTCTTTGAGTGATTGTTTTTAGACTCTCAGAGTGTTACAGACTCTTTGAGTGATGATTTTGAGACTCTCAGAGTGTTACAGACTCTTTGAGTGATTGTTTTGAGACTCTCAGAGTGTTACAGACTCTTTGAGTGATTGTTTTGAGACTCTCAGAGTGTTACAGACTCTTTGAGTGATTGTTTTGAGACTCTCAGAGTGTTACCGACTCTTTGAGTGATTGTTTTGAGACTCTCAGAGTGTTACAGACTCTTTGAGTGATTGTTTTGAGACTCTCAGAGTGTTACAGACTCTTTGAGTGATTGTTTTTAGACTCTCAGAGTGTTACAGACTCTTTGAGTGATTGTTTTTAGACTCTCAGAGTGTTACAGACTCTTTGAGTGATTGTTTTGAGACTCTCAGAGTGTTACAGACTCTTTGAGTGATTGTTTTGAGACTCTCAGAGTGTTACAGACTCTTTGAGTGATTGTTTTGAGACTCTCAGAGTGTTACAGACTCTTTGAGTGATTGTTTTGAGACTCTCAGAGTGTTGCAGACTCTTTAAGTGTTACAGACTCTTTGAGTGATTGTTTTGAGACTCTCAGAGTGTTACAGACTCTTTGAGTGATTGTTTTGAGACTCTCAGAGTGTTACAGACTCTTTGAGTGATTGTTTTGAGACTCTCAGAGTGTTGCAGACTCTTTGAGTGATTGTTTCAGACTCTTTAAGTGATTTATTTTAGACTCTCAGAGTGTTACAGACTCTTTGAGTGATTGTTTCACATTTGTTTGAGTGATTGATTTACATCTGCATTGATAATGGTTTACATTCTCTGAGGTAATTCCATTGTGTTCGTTTTCATAAGACTATGTCTTAAAGATAAAGAGTATGTTTGTGCGTTGCTTTTGCTTCCCTTAATAATGTCTTTGCGTTTTGGTTTAGATAGTTGAGTCATGAGTATTAGAGAGAGATTATCTCACTGAGATATCGTGATTGCCGAGTTAAGGGTCGGTGAGAGGTTAGCTCCCTTTTGCTTGCAGTCTTTGAGTCTCGTAGTGTTATTTTGTAGTCTTACCTTTGTGAGTACCGTTTTAGAACCCAAAACCCAAAAATTTGCTTTGCTTTCGGGTCAGCCAAAATGTGTCATCTGTTCAGCTTTGGCATTCGCGTGTTACACACGCTCTGCCAAAGAGGGGCATCTGTAGACACCCCATTTTGACCGAACCCTAATAAGCGTCGGTAGGATGAAAACCCTATCAAACTAGCGTTTTAGTGTCCCAAATTTGTTCCCAAGCTAGGTTAGGGTCCCACTAGAATCCCCATAAAATTTCATCAAAATCCGTCGTGGTCTGCTTAGCAAACGGAAGACATTTGTAGAGTAGTGTAGTGTAGGAATAAGTGTGGCGATTCAGCCAGAAGCAGGGGTGCGCAGGAATCTAGAAAACCAGTTCAAATTTTCCGTAATGGCTTGTCTAGGCAGAAACAAGGGGGTATGCGGATTAGTGTGCAACATAATTGGTTATGGGAGAATCTTAGGAAGCTTCCTGGAAGCTTCCTAGGTGGTTAGAGAGCTCCAAATCCTCACCATTGAATAAAAAAGATGATTTTGATGGTTGAGATCATTTTTCAAGAGAAGATATTTTTTGCAAATTTATTTCCCCCTGTTTTCTACTTGATCCCCCCTGCTGGTATAAAAAGTAATTACAAATACACTAGGGTTGGTTGTCCATGGAGAAGGAGGGGGATCAAACTCATTTCATTTTTCTTGGGTTGGTCTTACTCGAGGCACCACCCCGTAATTTTCGAGTAGTTGTAAATGCACTGCAAAGGGGGGTGGCCTGGGAAAGAAAAGGGGCCGAATATATCGTCTCCATTTCTCCTTAAAACCCAAGCGAATTAGGGTTTTGATGGAGGAGAGATTCGACCGAAAAAAAAAAATCTCATTTGCAGAGAGGGAGAGAGGAAGAGGAGGAGAAGACGAGCCACCACCATTTTCTGGTTCTTCTTTTTTTATTCTTCTTAATCTTCTTCTTCTTTCCTCCTCCACCTACCCATCTTCTCCAACCAATCCTCACCGAAATCCGGCAAAGCCATTGGAGCCACCATCATCTCCCACCATCTGCAACCCCTTTCCATTCTTCTTCTTCTCCATCGACCACCAGAATCCGAGCCACCTCCATCTCCGGCAAACCCCACCGGAATCCGGGAACACACCCCAAACCCATTTCTCAAAAACCCCCAAATCCGACAACCCCATCTAACCATCACCACTACCAAAAACCCCATCTCATCTCCAATCAAACCCATTTCTACCACCAATTTCCCCACCGTTACCTCTGCTTTGGATCCAAAACCCATCACCTTCAACAAAACAGCCACAAACCCATCTCATTAATCCCATCATTTTCTGTTTCTCCCATCCATTGATTCCGGTCATATTTCACCGGAATCCGGCGAAGCCATCTCCTCCTCCACAACGAGATCATCCCCGCCACAGACCTCTCTCAGCCACCTCTCATCTCCACTCCTCAAGAGCCCCAAAATCCATTTTGTTTTCCCATTCAAGTCCCACAACCCCATTCTCGCCACTTCATTTCTTTTCTTAACCACCATTAAAACCCTCATCCAATAAATCCGTCTCCACCCCCATTGCCTAATAATTTCGCTAACCCACCTCCATTCCTACTTCACAAACCCCATTCCGGTCATCTTCTCCGTTTGTCCTAGCCGGAATCCAGCCGTTGTTTGTCACCGCTTCCACCATTTCTTCATCTTGATTTGACCCCCCTATTCTAGCAGACCCAAAACCCTGTTATTCATCTCCCATTTCATTAAGCTAGGAGCTAGCTGCCATTGCCTTTGGAAATAAGAGAGTAAAGAAGGTTTACTAGATCTCTTCTATTCTTTTGAGTCCTGAGACTTGGGTTGCGAAAGCTTTGAAAAAGAGAAGAGAAATCTTAGATCTGAAATCTGATATCTGTAAAATCGGAGAGCATTTTTACAGATTCTCTGGTGATCTAAGAGCTGCTGTTCGGCGCATTTGATCAAGGTAAGTAAAGCTAGCTTTCCTTAATTCTTACGATTCATTCTCTGTTTTGTGGTGCTCCAGTCTTTTATTGATGAGATGTTGTGCTGCCCTGAAAGTTTTTTTTAGAAATTGCCATAGGTGCATGAGTTGTTTTATTGGAATATCTCAGCCCATTGTTCTTTGATTAGTTTTAATGAAAATGGCGATTCCTCTGAGACATTTCTATTTGATTTCTGAACATAAGAATCTGTGAATTCATTTATGAGGCATGATTTTGTTGAGTATTGACAATTTTAGAAACAAAACCCTTGTTTCAAATCTGTTTTTCTTGCAATTCGTGATTTCTGTGTATTCTACTTGAAAGGTTTGAAGTTATATAAGGACATGCATAGCAGCTCATTGATTACTCTTTAACTGTTTTCAAATCACTTTGGTTCATTAGTGGTCAAATTGTAATGTCTAAGTGTAATTTTGGGTGGATAGAGCTCCTCTTTATGGAAGCTTTACATCCTTTTTGTACATCAAACGGTTTTAAATCTTTGGGGGCATGTGTTAAAAACATTTCTAATGTCTGTTAGGTACCTGTTCTTCATGATTATGGTGTCATAATCAAATATAAAATCTGCCCAGTTTTGGTACCAGTTTTACTCCTTTACTGCGCGAGTTCAGTCCTTGAATCTGCCCCCCTGTTTTAGCACAAATTCTGTCACATTTCAGCCCCTGTTTTACACTAAAATCTGCCCAGTTTCGGTACCAGTTTTACTCCTTTACTGCGCGAGTTCAGTCCTTGAATTTGTCCCCTGTTTTAGCTCAAATTCTGTCACATTTCAACCCCTGTTTGAGGCACTGTCGCCAGTTTGGCCCTCTTCGATTTAATTTTCACTTTGGTTCTATGAGCCTCAATGAGTGCATTTAAACTATGCACAGTTATTTGAGTGATCCAGTGAAGAAAAGTTTGATTCTTGAGCATGTTTCCACTTTCATTTCGCAATTCCTTAGTGTTTTTTTTGTGCTCAAGCAGGGCATTAACATAGTATGGGTATGTATATGTGATTATGAGTGTGTAGAGCTGGGCCTGTCCCCTAAATATTATAAGCTTTGCTTGTCAATATCTGCCCTGTTATATAGTTTAAATGTACAAAGTCTCGCTTATACTGCATACTTCGATTATCAATCTTTGTACTATCTTGTCTTGCTGCCAGAAGAATTGAACTTCCTGTAATTGTCTGTGCTGAATCAAGTGCCTAACAGTAAGGCTTTCGGGGTTATTATATTTATTTGGAAATGTGTTACTAAAGAAAAAGATAACTTCAGAATAGTTGATGAGAGAGTTAATAGTATCATGCTCTTAGACGATGGTATTAACTCTCGTTATTTGCATATGTGCAGTGTTCAGGTTTCATAATTTGTGATTCAATGTCTATACGTGTCTCTTTGCTTTAAGGTATGGTGCACTTATGGTGAAAAAATTATGAAAATCATAGCATGTTCTTATTTTGTGGTCATCATATAGCTTTGATATAATTTTCTTAGTGGTATTTCCTTCTTTTCATCGAGAATATCATTAGTGGAAATCGGTAGTCTTTCAGGTTGTTTCAGATAGATAATTAGGGGAGATGCTTTCTTATATGAGTAATGGCCTTAGGAAAATCTAGAAAGTATGGGATCCTTTCATTTTTTTATCCCCTAACCTTTTCACTAATAGTATTAGAACTGTCCTGAGAATCATTCAGCTTTTTAGAAGGGCTTGCATTGCAAGGGCGATGAAGGCGCTAGCCCAAGCCCATCCTTAGGGGAGTTGCTCAGTCCAAGTAGCATACCCCTCCTTTGTATATTAGGAGACTTGCCCAGTCTTATCAGAACCCTTGTTTACGTCATTTGCATCTCGGAGACAAGCCTTGTCTCATATAGAGAGTTTCCCCTTTAGGAGGCTTACCTAGCCTCATGTTAGAATGGCCTCCTCTTTTAGAGTGAGTCTTTGACTTGGTAGTGTTATTAGAGAGTCTCCGACTCATTTGTACTCCCTCTCTGGTGTCATTAGTTAGGAGTATTTCCATTCAAGACTAACTCAGTCTTATTAGAGCCTTCCCTGCTTGGGATCTTAGATTATTTTCTCTGTTCTTGGGACGCTATCTTTCTTGTTGTGGTTTATCTCTTTGAGACGCTAGTTGCTTATTTGGGGTTTCCCCCTTTAGATTTAGGGCTTTGCCCTAGTTTGTGGTGTTACTTGCGTGTTCCCTTTAAGATTGAAAACATTTAAAGGTTCAGAGCATTGGAAAAGCTTTAAAATCCAAAAACATTAGAAATTTGAAACTCAAAAAAACATTTAAAAACTTTAAAAATATCAAAAACATTTGAAAAACATTAAAACCGTTAAATCATTTGAAGTGTTAGGTTTTAGTTATGAGAGTTCGATTTTCGAAATACGTTGGCTTGATCCTCTTCCACGAGGTACGTAGTGCAGCTTGGGACCTTCATCCCAAGTCCAGCCAAACTTTGTAAATAAATGTTTTAACCCTTTTTCTTCAAAACCTTGTTTTCAACAAGATCTTCCTCTAGAGTTAGGAGTTTGTCCTAGATAGAGAGTTTTAGAGTTAGGGAGTTTGTCTTTGATTTGTTGTGTGCTTGTTTGTGTTTAGAGTTAGGGGTTTGTCCTAGAGTTATAGGAGCGCCTCCGTCCGGTCAGTTGGCGATCCACATCGTCGACTGATGACTAGAATAGGATACGTTAGTCAACCATTTGTTTTCCTTAGGGAATACAGCCTAGTTACACATAGGTTGTAGGAACCACCTGCATTAGCTTAGGGCTAACCTGCATTTAGTTAGGGCATATAGGGTGTCCTAAAATCTACAATTCACTAGAATTTAAATAATCATTCAAGAAGCCTTAAGAACTGGTCCGGTCTTTTAGATCGAGTCTAGGATAGAGGTCTAGGTGTCTCAGGCATCCTAGTTTAGAATAGGCGCGAAGAACTACGTTGCCTTGATTCTCGTGGAGGCGGGGATAAGTAGGCTTCTTTGGATGAATACAAGACCATCCGAGGACTCGGGCTAATCATTTAGAGTCTTAGGATTTGTTGTGTAATTATTGTATTTCTTTTGATATGTTTTTTTACTTTCTTGTACTGATCCTGTACCTTTAGCTATAGCTTGCATGTGTTTGCATATCAGAACTTAGACACCCTTTAGGCATGTCACTCATAACCTAGCTATGCTTAGGCAACACACCTTTCATTTTATTTTATGGGTGTTTATTATCTTTATCCTCAGGAAATGCATGCTTAGGTAGACGACTCCTGAGGATTGTTCCCATTTCACATGATTTTTGCCCAAAACTCTTCGAGGTTAATAATAAATGGCATAAGAGACCAAGTGTTCGCACTCGGGCGAATTGGGGGCGCTCTTCGGACCTTCTCCATTCGTCATCAGGCACAGACCTTTTGTATCTCTGGTTATCCATTGCAAACAGAGCATTTGTTTTGGTTCCACGGCGTGTCCATGGATGGCGACTCTGAGTTATTTTTAGGTACATCTCAGTTTCGAGCCTTGGCTCCTGATCAGGATGTATCTCTTTCCTTTTATATCGCCACTCATGCTATGCTGTGAGGGTGGCACCATTTCGAGAGTTCCTTGGCAGATCTCTCTTTCGTTGTGGAGATCTTTGAGGGTGTTGGGGGCTCGTCCCTCACACCATCTCGGATCGGGGTCCACAATCACCTCATGATAAGATTCTAATAGGATTTTTTTTTTAAAAAAAAGGGGAGATTATCATGCTAAACTTTAAACTTGCTTGTTTTCTTTAATGATAAGTAAAATATACGCATTTAACTTGTTAATCTATTATTATATTACGGGTCATAGGATAAATTTATATTGGATTTATATATATACTAAGATATACCCTAAAATTTTTGGAATGTCTCTTTGTTTTTTCAACGTAGGCTTGATTTATATTAGTTTATTCATTTCTTAAGTTGATATGCTCTTATCATGCAACTATACTTTGGTTTATACTTTAATTTTAATTGGTAACTCATGATAAGTAGTTAGGGGAGCATCATATTCTCATCTTTATGCTTTATGTAATTGTGCTTAAATGCTTAATCCTTCCTTTTTGCTAATGCCAAAAGGGGGAGAATTTGTATAATTGATTAGATCCATTATCATATGCATTCTTGTATTATAACTTATTAAATATAACTCATGCATATGTTGAGAGGGAGTAGTAATGATTAAATTGTTTATCTAATCCTCATAAGAGGTTCCTCCCACCTATCTAATCAATTTGATTTGTCATAATAAAAAAGGGGGAGATTGTAAGCCCAAGGGTTCATTCAATCATCTTGTTTTGATGATTAACAAACGCAAATTGATTAGTCATTTATGAACTGATCATTTGCCTTGAGTGCTGTGCTTTAGACAGGTCCTACACAAGTCAAATCATACTAGCACGCACCTTGTTGGCCTATGCTTGAAGATGAACCAAATACAATGGCAAAGGAGCTTGGAACATAGTTGGACCAATCACACCTTGGAGGTACCAAGGAGAAGCTCATCATCAACTATCTCAAAGCATTGAACAAACAAAGGAAGATCAATGAAGGCCAAAGCTTGTGGATCAAGAACTTGCAAAGGAGCTGGAACCAAATACTGGCATCATCCTTGGAAGGTGTCAAGCAAAGAAGCTCAACCTTGAAGATCCCAAAGCAAGCCATGCACTCAAAGAGAAGATCAAGCAATGGCTACCTCAAGAGTCCATTCAAGAGAGTGGTAAAAAGGGTAGATTGTATCACCTATCTCTCTTGTGTTTTCTCTTATCAAGGCACATCTTAAAACCCCTAAAAATATGTTTTTCAAAGAGACTAACACACCCTTTAAGGACTTAAATGGATAAGTGAATGGCCATGGTGGTGTACCAACATGTTGGGACCCATATGGCATTCAACGCAACATTGAACAAAATAGAGTTCCGAAGAAACAACCTGGACCAGCAACTAAATCCTATCAAAACTTGTTTAAGACATTTTCAAATATTTTTGAAAATATTTTTAACAGATATCTCTCATTTATCTCATATCCGTAGAGTACAGGAACGTCAACATCCGACGAGAAATGAGGGAGATATGAATTTTACAAGTTAGAAGCTAAATGCTAGAAAACCAGTATCGGAATTCCGAGAATTTTCTCGGAGCTCCGAGAAATGGTCCAGGGAATAAAATCCCATACACTGTTTGAATTCTCGGAACTCCGAGAATTTGATCAGAACTTCGAGAAATTTCTCGGAACTCCGAGAAGTGTTTTTGTTCAAAAAAATATAGCCGTTGTGGTCCAACGGCTAGTTGACTGTTTGACCCAAAAATAACCGTTTTGCCCCTGAAACGGTAATATTGAGTTGGGACACCATATATACCCATCTAATGGGTCTAAAATACTTGAGGAACATTGTCCAACTCTAACAAATCCTAGAAAATCATTTGTGAATCATTTCTGGGTAAAAACTCTCACAAAACTCATTGTGCCTTGGTTTGGGAAAAATCATTTGAGATTGGTTTAGGCTTTCATTTGCAAATTATTCTTGAGAGAAAGTGTGTGAACTACAAGTTGTAATCAAGCCTAGTAAGAGGCTAATACTTCTTCTTCTTCATTCGATCGGTGGCAAGGGCATCCGTGTTTAATTCCCTTGGGTGAAGCGCTTAGAACTCGGCGGAGAAGGAGAGTCATTGTAAAGGTGGAAGGGCATCCTCATTTAATTCCCTTGAGAGGGTAATCGCCTCGGAGCCGGGTGTCGTGGAGGTCTCAATAGTGGAAATCCTCAAGTGCGACCTTGAGTAGAATAGAGTAGGCCTTTGGCCGAACCACTATAAATCCTTGTGTCGCTTGCGTTGGTATTTCTCGATTTCTCACTCCCTCTCTCACTCTCTTATTTGTGCTTGTCTTATTATTTAGAATTGAGTGAGTTAGCATTGCCATCAAGCGTGAATATCTTTACATTGCTAATTAGCCCACTAAGGGTGTGTTTGGCGTACCGTTTGAAATAGCGTTTAAAACGCTGTTTTGGTTCAAAACGGCATTTTGCCAAACAGCGTTTTCATGTTTGGTTCGCCAGATCAAAACGACATTTTAAACGGCAAACGGAGGTATTGTGTGTTTGGTTGCAAATGCCCCAAAACGGAGTTTTAGTTGTAAAATGACCAAAAAGGGCATTGTTTAGTTGGCCTTAATGTAACTCAACTACTCTCTCATTAGGCCCAATATTAAAAGGTCATTAGGATCTCATTCAAACACTATTAAAATTAAACATCATTGGCAAAAAAAAAAAAAAAAGAGGCTATACCTTTGGGGTTCTTCTCCTTCTTCTTCTTAACGACCGGATTTGACGGATGAGTGGAGGCGCTGACGCAGTGAGGCAGACGAGTGGGTTTGCAACTTTGCAAAGTAGATGAAGAAAGTAAGAAACTAGGGTTTCTTTTAATTCTTTTGTCTTTAAAAAATCAAAATTAAAAGATCATATAATGATATCAGCAGCCCCATTGTTTTGAATTAAATATTAACAATTTAACAAATTTGTGTCCTCAAGAATGATATTAATACCCCCACTTTTTTGGTATTTGACGTAACGCATAAAGTCGCACGCATATATGTAAAAATGGGTTTTGGTGAGGGCAAACACGTAAAAACCCACAGCCCAAAAACTCCGTTCAAAACGGCATTTTGCAAACGGACCTCCCCCCTCCGTTTGCAAAACGCCGTTTTGAGGGTTCAAAACGGTATTTCAAACGGTGGCTGCGCACCCAAACACTCCCAAACGGCCGTTTCGCCGCACAACGGTGTTTCAAACGCCAAACGGTGTTTTAAACGGTACGCCAAACACGCACTAAATCTCCTAATTAAGTTGGTTGTTTAAATAAGGGTTTTTAAGCTTATATACATTTGTAAAAAATGGTTAAGCTTAACTAATTCAACTTAATTAACCAAGGGATAAAACTAGGGTGAAATTAGTAAAAATTTTCAAAAGGCAAAAGTTTTATAAACATCCTATTCACCCCCCCTCTAGGTTGCCAAACCAAGTCTCTACTTGGATTTCACTTATGATAAGTTTTGTCTTGGGTACCAACCTCATCAAAAGAAACCCTTATACAAGAATGATACCTACAAGCCCATTTCATTTGTAAAGGCTAGACCATCACATTCCCACTTGAATCATAATGCTAGTCCTAAAGTCATCCCTACTTACTACTATTGTGGAACTATTGGACATATAAAATATAATTGCAAGTTTAGAAAATCAAGTAGATATATATGGGCAATAAAGGCTATATAACTCATATGGAACTAATCCAAAAGGACCCAAAGAAATTTGGGTACCTAAGCCCAAGACTTGATTCTCTATTTTGAAGGTATGCTTCAGTAGTAACTCCACTTTGGATAAATAGTACCTCGACAGTGGATGCTCAAGGCATATGACATTTGATCCCTCCAAATTCACTACTCTCAACATGGAAGATCAAGGAACAGTAACATTTGGAGAAAACGCCAATGGAAAAATCATCGGTGAAGGTACAATCAAATTTAAAGGTATTACTATTAAAAATGTATTGCTTGTTGACGAACATAGGCGTAACCTGCTTAGCATAACTCAATTATCGGAGTTCCGAGAAGCCATACAGAAATTGGAAAAAATCTACTGGACCATTTCTCGGAGTTCCGAGAATAATTCTCGGAGTTCCGAGAATTCTCGGAGTTCCGAGAAAACCTCTCGGAGTTCCGAGAAGCCTATGCAGAGCAGATTTTCAATTCTGTTTTTGGGCTTCCAGTTCTCAACCAAGATGGGATTGCTATGAGGGTTCCAAGGTGTTGGAACTCCATAAATACAATCACTTGTTTATTTAGGGTGTGTGAGATTTAACTTAATTATGCCTCTAAAAACCTAATCTAGGTTTGGATCAATTACATTAAACAATGGTCTTCAAGATTAATTTCTTCATGTCTTCAAGTCTTCATGACTTCTTGCTTGATGACTTTGGCCTTCCAATTAGTGGTCCAATGTGGGCTTCTTGGCCTTCAATCCAAGCATCCTTGATCTTACTTTATCAAGATCTACAACTTAGACAAACAAACACATTAGTGATAAATGATCACTTGTGTATTGGAATCATCAAAACAAGATGGGAATGCCAAGGTAAAAACCATTGGGCTTACAATCTCCCCCTTTTTGATGATGACAAGCACAAGAGATTTACAAATCAAAGCATATACTCTTTTCACATTTTTCTTACACTAGAGATTTTACTCTAGATTCTTCTCCCCCTTTGTCATCAACAAAAAGAAGGGGTAAGAAAAACAAGGGTTTAAAATTTACAATTTTAAAGCTCCCCCTTTTTCAAAGAAAAATTCAATTTTAACTCCCCCTAGTTAAAATAATTTTACAATACAAGAGGGGTTATCAAACAAAACATACAAATGAAATATATTCAATTTTAAGTTCAAAAAACCCTTAATCTACACAATATGAATATCATCATATGGGGGTTTTGGGAACCCAAGATTTCTTGGTCCCACATCTAGCCCTTCTCTTGGATGCACATTGGAATTGGTAATGACCATTCATTCCACAAAAATGGCATCTAACAAGAGGGTTAGATACACTAGTCCTATCATGATAAGCATGTTGAGGTCTAAGACTAGTTTTACTTAGGATTATGTCAATAATTTTATTTCCATTTAGAAATCCATGTAAACATAATCTAAGTCTTTCATTTTCATTATGAAGATGGGATGTTTGAACTAAAAGCTCATTTCTTTCATCTTCATAAGAATTGGAGGAGCTTACCATATTTTGAAATTTTAAAAGTTGGCAAGTTTTCTCATCCAAGCTACCCTTAAGGGTATTAATCTCAAGTTTATGATTTTCAAGTGTAACTTGTTCTTGAGATATGGAAGAAGATAAATCACTTTTCAAAAATTCAAGTTCTTTTTTTAACTTTAAAATGGATTTTTTAAGAACTTTGTTTTTGGAAATTTGGGTATGCAAGGTTTCACATAATTCATCATAAGGTATGCTATCACTTTTACTACTAGATGAAGAATATGAGGGGTTAGAGTTTACCTCAACTTCATGGGTGATTGTCATGAAGCAAAGATCATCTTTTTTATTTTCTTCCCCTTCACTTGAGCTTTTGCCCGATGTGCTTAACGCATCCCAACCGGCGGCAAGAGCCTTATGCTTCTTCCAATCCTTCTTACCCTTGTACTTAGAGGAAGTTGATTTTAGAAGTGGACAATCCGGTCTTTTGTGTCCAATCTTCTTGCAATTGAAGCATCTTAAGGCTCTTTCAACATCACTTTCCTCTTTCTTCTTCTTATCTTTCTTATGCTTCTTTCTCCACAAGCTCTTGAATCTTCGTAAGGCTTCTTCTTCGTCACTATCCGCTTCACTTGATGAGTCTTCCTTGGAAGCCTTGAGTGCTAGGGATCTAAATTCCCTCTCCTTCTCCTTTGGCTTCTTTTCCTCTTGTCGGCTAGTAAGGAGCATCTCATGGGTGATGAGAGATCCTACAAGCTCCTCTATGGTTAGAGTCTTAAGATTTTTTGACTCTTGAATCGCGGTCACCTTTGGATCCCAATGGGGAGGAAGGGACCTAAGTAACTTACTCACAAGCTCATCGTTAGGATAAGATTTACCAAGATTAGCTAGTTCGTTAGAAATAATAGAAAAACGAGTATACATTTCCGAAATACTCTCGTTTGGACTCATTCTAAACATTTCATACTTGCTCTTTAACAAGTTTATTTTGGAATCCTTGACTTGTGAAGTTCCCTCATGGGTAGTTGCAAGGGTATCCCAAATAGTCTTGGCGGAATCAAAAAGAGCAACTCTATTAAACTCCTCGGTAGCTAAGGCACAAAACAAGGAATTTATTGCTTTGTAGTTCAAATTAGCTTGCCTTTTCTCTACCATATTCCATTCTTCAAAAGGATTGGAAGGTACATTGTATCCATTTTCAACAATGTACCAAAGTTCCACATCTATCGAAAGAAGATAGATGCGCATCCTTGTTTTCCAATGTCCATAGTTTGACCCATTGAAGAAAGGAGGTCTAGTTGTGGAATGGCCTTCCGGAAGTCCGGTTCCAATTTGGTGTGCCATTTCACAATTAGAAGTTGCCAAATAAAATCTTTCCCTAGTTAGATTTTGAAATAACTTTTACAAAAATTTTAAAATCTTTTAAGAGCCAAGGCTCTGATACCAAGTGAAAATCCGATATAGGGGGTCCCAAGTTATAATAGAAATGGCAACTATGAGGAGGGAGAATACGGTTGTTTAAGAAAACTAGAATTTACCAATTTGAAAAACTTAAACCGATTAAGAGATCAAAAACAATATTTTAAGCATACAAGTTAAATCTAATGGTGCAATGCAAATGAAAAAGCAAAGAGATAGAAAGAGTGCACCCGAGATTTAAAGTGGTTCGGTCCTCAAACTCGAGGCCTACTCCACTCCACCAACCAAACCCGTTGATGGCTTCACTATTTGATCTTCTTAACCTTGGCGAAGATCGGTGCCAATTACAATTGCTTTAACCTTGGTGGCAATCCTCACCACGGAGAAAAAAGGGCTCCGCTTCTCCGAATACTCGCCCGAATACAAATCTTGAAAGATGAAAGAAAGAACTAAAAGATCCCTTCACAAGGGTTACAAAAGATGTACAATTGAGAGCCTATGATCCAAATCCTAGAGTTGGTGATGAGAGGCACAATTGAAGCTTGATTCACTCTTGGGTATTCAAATGAAGTTTAAGAGTGTTAGGATGATAGTTAGTATGTTTAGAACACTCATATTTATAGGAAAACCAAAATATGACCGTTCAATGGCATTGAGGTAATTACAGCAAAATTCCAAACGGCTCTTTTTCAGACCGTTGGAGTGTTCTCGGAGTTCCGAGAAAAAATCTCGGAGTTCCGAGAAGCCATACAGAAATTGGAAAAAATCTACTGGACCATTTCTCGGAGTTCCGAGAATTCTCGGAGTTCCGAGAAAACCTCTCGGAGTTCCGAGAAGCCTATGTAGAGCAGATTTTCAATTCTGTTTTTGGGCTTCCAGTTCTCAACCAAGATGGGATTGCTATGAGGGTTCCAAGGTGTTGGAACTCCATAAATACAATCACTTGTTTATTTAGGGTGTGTGAGATTTAACTTAATTATGCCTCTAAAAACCTAATCTAGGTTTGGATCAATTACATTAAACAATGGTCTTCAAGATTAATTTCTTCATGTCTTCAAGTCTTCATGACTTCTTGCTTGATGACTTTGGCCTTCCAATTAGTGGTCCAATGTGGGCTTCTTGGCCTTCAATCCAAGCATCCTTGATCTTACTTTATCAAGATCTACAACTTAGACAAACAAACACATTAGTGATAAATGATCACTTGTGTATTGGAATCATCAAAACAAGATGGGAATGCCAAGGTAAAAACCATTGGGCTTACAGTTATAATGGTAATGAAGTGCTTTTCAAAAATGATAAATGCATTGTTAGGAGTTCAAATGAAAATAAAACTGAATTTATTGCTACTAGAGATAAAAATGTATACACTCTTATGCTTGAAGAACTTGTATTTCAAAATATTACTTATCTTGAATCTTTTTAAAACAATACATGGACATGTGTGGGACCCGATCCCGCGAGAGGGGTGAGGCGCGAGGCGCTACACTCTCTCTTGGTCTCTCGTACCCACGCGAATAGCGTGTGCTTTTTATTATTAATTTTAATTACCCAACCAAGCAGGCAGCAACCAAGCCATAGGGTGCGAACAAACGTGCAACCCAGTACCCATAAGGGCAGGGGTAAGCCGCCGAGCCTAGCAAGGTCTGATTTAATTCATCTTTTCCGTGAACTTGGGATCACTAAGGTAATCCGAATTTCACCCAAAAGAGAGTGACAGAGTCGCCACCTAGATGAGGGATCTAGGACCCATAATTGACTAGAAATCTAGACTTGTTACCTGGTTACGAGAATGGAAGGTATGGGGAGTTACCACCACATGCACCATTCCTGCCCGATAATCGGTCTTCAATTCCAGAAGTTAAGTCTTTTGAATTTCTTTTAAATGGCTCATTTAACTCTATATTAATGTGCGAATTACATGACATGCATCCTAAGATCTAATTTCAGTGTAATTCCTAAATGCGTATCTTGATTTTCTTAATTTGTTTGAATTCAATCTAAGTGAAAGTTCTCCTAAAATGCTAATTTGAGGGAAATCCTACATATTTTAATTAAGAATTTATAAGAAAACTAATATACAAAACCCCACCACTTGTGTGTGGGGCCGACTCGTGATTGGTATGCCATCAAGCATCCAAGCTGCCTACGTACCCAAGCCTCACTGGGATCAGAGTCGACGTAGTTCGGTGCACCTAAGCTAAGCTACTTATGCCTAACTCATCTATGACACCGATCTAGACTGGATTGACTGTTTCAACAGTTTTAAGAGAAGTTATTTAATTCAAGTTGAAGATTTTATTATCCTAGGACTTCATCTAAGATGCTATATGATCCTATCCAAGTGCAAATTGTCCCTTAGACTAATGCAGGTTAACCTACATACTAGGTAACTAGGCTTGTCCTAGGGAAAAATTTGGTGACTAGTGTAACTAGATCTATGGCACGGTTGCTATCCATAGCAAACGCCCGTGATGAGGCTGGACTCCTAACTCTAGGACTCCCTAAAACTTAGTACACGAGATGACGTGAGTGTTCCTAAATAGGGCTCTAATGGTTCTTACGATGGAAATCGCAATCCAACGGTTCCGAAAGACATGAGGTAAATTGATTCAATTTGTTGAAGTTAATGATTTTCAGATTTCAAGGACTTTCGGTTCCTAAACATCTAAGGAATACCAAAGGCTCTATGGTTCGCAAGCTTCAACCTTGAATCGCAACCATGGAAGGGAATCGTGCTCTCGACCCTCGTATAATTTAGCACGTAAGTTATAATATGTTATTGCCTGGCATATTTCTCAGGATTTCCGTGGATAGTGGACCTCGGAGCCAATAACATACTATAATTTACCCACTCCAATTATGCTAGAGCAATCGCAATTAGCATACGATTATGGTTACGATCTCGGCATCTAAATTATCTTAGCATGGCCATTTTACAAAGGAAACTAAGACTCCTAAGATTTATGTTTCAGCGGCTTAAGGAATGAATTTGTGACAGAAATTTAAAGTTTCCTGGAAATTTTCATAATGATTTTGGTTAATTTCAATTTTTAATAGATTTTATCAATTTCAGATTACATTAATGATTTTACAAATGAACTCATTGCAAACAAACTCGAAATAAATTAAAATTTCTACAGTAACAAGATATGAATAAATATAGCTTACTGGAAAACTTTCATAGATTTTTATATTAATTTGCTATTAATTTCCGATTTAATAACAATGAGACCAGATTGTTAAAATTACAAAGAAACCCTTAGAAATAGAAATCTAAATCCATTGAAATTTCTACAATAACAAGGTATGAATGAATATAGTCTACTGTGAAAATTTCATGAATTTTAGATACAATTTACTATCAATTTCAGATTTTCAAAGATTCAGATCAGATTATGAATTTACACAGCATCCCCTAGGAAACAAATTCTAAATCAATTGAAACTTTTATAGTAATATATTATTTGTAATATAAGACTACTATAAAATTTTTGAAAATTTTAATCATGATTTGATATTAATAAAAAACCTCACAAAATCTGCTTGATCAAAAGAAAATATCAAACGATATACCAAATAGAATCCTAAAATCATTAAAATTCATGGCAGAATATATCAGCATAATATTATTTTACTACGAAATTTCATTAATTCTAGAACTTATTTGGTACATTTTCCATTTTTCTTCTTCAAAAAGATGTCTTTTAAGAGTTTTCTATTTTTTAAACACGATTTTTAAGAAAATTATGACTTTGAAAGATGTCCTTTAACATTGTTCTGATATGATGAACACAAAAAAATTATAATATTCGAAGAAATAGATCATCCTAAGATAGCTGTTTTTTCCAATTTCTCAATATCCCGGTCATTAATTTAAATTAAATTTCAATCTTCATTCAAATTCTAGAAATCCTTAGATCCAAAGTCTGATCCAATCCGATAGTTCTTTTAGTCCCATTACATAAATCATTGAATTAAATTTTGAGACGAATCGGGCTTTGAACCACTCCCCGATTTTGAGCCAACCCATATATTATTGAATTAAATGAGCGTAAATACTAAAACCATGCAAAAATACGTAAAAAAAATACGGAATAATTCTAGAAAAATCGGAGAAGAATGAACCTACCTTTGGTCGCGCTCCTCGTCTCTAGGGTGTGTAAATCCGAGATATACGCTTTGACGCACCCTTATATACGCAAGAGAAAACCCAAAGTTGGAGGAGATGAACCGCTTTGATGAAGAATCTTAATCATTTATCAGAATTTTGCAAGACTAGAGAATAATTTTCGTGAAGATGATAAATTTAATTGAACAAGAGAATGTCTCAGCAACCACAAGATATTGATCCGAATGAATTTTTTTGTCACCAAACTACTCGCAAGAGGACTTGGACATAATAGAAATTCAACCCCGAATCCCAGCACCAATGGGTTTCATCCACAAGTTCTTGATCCAAAGAGGGTTTCGCTCACCAAGTACTAATCAAGGAAGACTCAGACAAATATGATTTAAGAGCCCATAATTTGGGTCAAAAGTTTGCACGGCCAAAGATCTTAGATTCCCAAGTGGTCCAGTCAAAAAGATTTTGGACGTCAAGATAACATGACCAAGGATTTTGGCAAAACAGGGTACTCTATCAAGGACTCTCGGATATAAAAGAAGTGATGAGAGATGAGAGAAAATCAAATGAGATGAATCAAGATGTGAAGAGGTATAAGGTTTTGGGCAAGAGAGATGCACGGCCACCAGAGTTAAAAAAATCTTTTTTTAAAGAGCAATCAAGTATACATATATATCCTCCTCTCATTTCCTTGAATCCCTAAAAATAATCTAAAAAAAATCCGTAGCCTACCAACTTTACATGCATAAGAAATAAGTAATCATTACCTTTTTTTTAGAAACTCTCTAAGAAAAAATGTTGGCTTGCTTTTCCCATGCTTGGACGTGAGTTCCAAAAAAAAAGAATATGGCATGTTGCCATAAAAGTCAAACTTCTAATATAAAAAAAGAACTCACCTTTATATTTCCATGCATGTACATATGCATAAGAAATAAGTAATCATTACCTTTTTTTAGAAACCCTCTAAGAAAAAATGTTAGCTTGCTTTTCCCATGCTTGGACGTGAGTTCCAAAAAAAAAGAATATGGCATGTTGCCATAAAAGTCAAATTTCTAATATAAAAATGAGAACTCACCTTCATCTTTCCATGCATGCCTATATATATATAGACATTCCTTTTTCTCTCATGATCCATGCATAGCAATAGATCTCATCATGCTTTAAAGAAATATCCGAACTTGGTTGGACGTTCACGCATGGGACCTACAAACGAAAATTCGAGAGCTTCCTTCTTATTTACATGTTAAATCCTCAAAGTGGACCCATCTAAACCGTTCATTTAATGGGCCGCAACACAATTTGGGCGTGCCACCCCTCTGAACCATTTCCGAAAGATGATCCGGACCATCTAATTATTTGGTCACAATGTTAAGGATGTGCCCACCAAATTATTTCTTTTGGGTGATCCAAACCATCCAAACGATGGGCTATAATGTAAATCAGTTGTATTCACTTCCATGGGACGATCCCAACTGTTCATTTGAACTTAGTTAATTCAATCCCTTTGGAAACCAAATTCGAATTATTAGTGGGTCCCATGCCAAGTAGACAAATGAGTTAATTTAGCTTGATGAGAGTCTCACCTCTTTTAAATTATTGCACAAAGGAATGGGAGACAGAGAGTTGGGTTCGGCTAATGTTTCCAAGAGAGAGGACGAAGAGGTATTGTTGCATAACCTGCCCCATGGAATGATCCAACCCTCCCAAGTGATGGCTGCAACACAAATTGATTGCTCTTCCAAAAAATCATTTCCAAAGAATGATCTGAACCGCTCATTTAACAAGACAACTTGATGATCTCGACCGTTCAGATCAATGCATCCAATCATGAGAACAATGTAGAACTGGGCTCACCACGTATTTTTAAGAAAAGAGCATAAAATAAGGCCCAGTTGAAGGCTGCTCATCTACATTCATCAAGGTCATTCATCCAACGACATACTCTTGTCGCTACGAACATAATGATCGGGACCATGAATATGGTTAACCATCATGAATTAAATCCTATAAAATAGACGATTCAGATCACTCAAATCTAGAACCCATAGTAATTGTATTACAATGACTCAAACACTTTATCTAATGGATCCCATAAGAATCATTTTCGTTAAATCTCTAAACTTATGGTGGGCCCAAACAAACCCGAAACCTCATTCTAAATGTACCCTTTTATTAGAAGCTACATGTGAGCGCACTTGCTCAGGCCAATCTGCTCCTCTCAATTTTCCATGGAAAGTCCAATTACCTATGAAAAATACACTATAGAAATTGATATTGGCACCATCATGTTAAATTTGTATCAGTTGAGGTCCACTCCCATGGTTAAATTCCATGAAATAATTTAATCTCTAGAAAATCAGTGGGCCCACACATATGACCAAATTCTCCCTCATTTGGATTCTTGCGAATAACCTTTCCCAAGACCTAACGGAAAAATGCAAATCCTAACAGAAATGACCAAAAATATTTAGAAATATAAGAGATGGACATGGAAAGGAAAGACATTGGAAAACCGATAGAAAAACACTGACTTCTTTGTTGATTAAAGCGGAGCAAAATAAGGGTGTCTACCGATGCCCCTCTTTGGTAGAGATGACGTAGTCATTGAGTACCGAAGCAAAAATGACAACACCATTTTGCGTAGCGTTTTGCCAACAAAGGACTCTCTAGACAAAATGCAACATAAATGCGAATGCATGCAACCTAACCTAATGCAAGACCTTAGATGAAGCCCTAGAATTAGTATGCTTTCAACGATGATATACTCTAAACACCACGGGGTGGTAGTTCAGAATAACGGAGAATCAGGTTCACTCTGGGTGTGCAATCCAGAACAAAAGATGATTCTGATGTGGCGCCGTTTTCGAACGGGCAATGAAGGAATAGGATACCATTTTCAAACGGATTTTCGGAGGGAAAGGAATACCGTTTTTGAACGGTTTCAGAGGAAATGTGACGCCATTTTCAAATGGTTTTTAGAGAGAATAACAGATGATTTTCGAAAGATTTTTAAAGAAAATGAAGCATCAATTTTGAACGGGCTCAGATAACATGCGATACCATATTTGTATGGGTCCAAAGAGAACAGGACTCTATAGTTATACAGACCCCGAGGAAACGAGACACCAGAATGAGACACCGTATTTGTACGGTTTCCCAAAGAAAATGAGCAACCATATTTGTATGGATCCCAAAGAGGAATAAGAGACCATTTTTGAACGGACTCAGGAAGGTTGAGACACCGTATTTGTACGATTCCCAAGGAATATGAGATACCATATTTGTATGGATCTCAAAAAGGAATAAGAGACCATTTTTTTATGGACTCAGATAAAATGTAATACCGTATTTTTACGGATTCCAAGGAAATGAGACATTCATATTTGTATGATACTCAAAGAGAATGGACACAGAAAGAATGAAATATCGTATTTTTATGGTTTCCAAGGAAACGAGACATCATATTTGTATGATGTTCAAAGAGAATAAGAGACCATAGTTGTATGAACTCGAAGAGAATGAAATACCGTATTTATACGGAGTTCACAGGAACTGAGACATCACATTTGTATGATGCTTAAAGAGAATAAGAGACCATTTTTTAATGGACTCAGAGAGAATGAAATACCGTATTTATACGGATTTCAAGGAAATGAGACATCACATTTGTATGATGCTTAAAGAGAATAAGAGACCATAATTGTATGGACTCGAAGAAAATAAAATACCGTATTTTTACGGATTCCAAGGAAATGAGACATCATATTTGTATGATGCTCGAAGAACATAAGAGACAAGATAATTTGAGTTTTGACAGAGATTATCAGAAAAAGGAAATCAAAATCTCCAATTAACAACTTTGGAAGCAAAGGATTTAATTACACCATATAATAAAGGACTTTCAAGGCCCGAATTTGGGACGCCACTTCATTAGCAATCTGCCCCAGTTTGAGGCATTCTAACCTCCTTCTATTCATTGACCAGAGATCATTCTTCAAAGAATTTTCGCCATTCATGACAGTCTCGCCTTTTCCAAGTTTCTCAGAACCAGTTAATGAATCCGTTTTCAGAGCGATTGCACCCTACAACAATTCTTAAAATAGAACTAGTAAATTTTTTTTCTAAACAATAAAAAAAACTGTAGGTACTTGCAATAAAATGACTAAATAAGAAATATTACTCAAGTAACCCCGTGATGCTTCTGACTTATCAATATTTTCTTTTGGGTTAAGCTGGCCTTTTTTTTAAAGAATATTTCTCCATTGATAAACATCTTCACTTATTTTTAAGACAGTAATACTTGGTATATATTTCTATCAACTTTCCAATTGCTAGAATTAATGCCCCTAGTTTCAGGAATCTTTTGTTATTTTTGCCTGACTTACTGTGATTTCAAAGATCAATGTAATTCTTCTGGCGTGAACCCAACCTTACCATGACCAAGTCTCCTTTTTGGATTTTCAACTTGGCGGACCGCTCGGCCTTAACTTTTGCCTGAATCGCATTTTCAGGTTTTCAACTTAGCAGGGGAATGATCCTAGAGTTTACCTAGATAGCCTTTTCAGGTTTTCAATCTAGCGGATCTTCAAGCTCCATTTTTTTCCTCTTTTTTTTTTTTGTTTTTGAACACCAAAAGGACTTTATAGGTAGGATAGGGCTTTTCAAAGAATGGCTTAAGGTTCAACAAAAATTTCGACCGAACCTGTGAACAGGTTGCCTACGTATCCTAGGGTAGGAATCAGGTCGTGCGTAGTTCAGGGCGAATGCCCCTAGTTTGAAGATAAATTGTTTGAAGGTTAATTGATTTTTCTTCTCTCTTTTTTTTTATTTTTTTATTTTATCTGGGATAATTGACTTCTTTTCTGTTTTGAATTAACCGAACTCGGTTTAACTGAGCTACCTATGACTGGTAAGGATCAGGTCTTGCGTAGTTCGGGGCAAATGCCCCTAGTATATTGGGTTTTCAAAGGAAAATGTTACTTAGGCTAAAAAAGGGTTCGCAAAAGGTTATATATATTTTTATCTTGGGTTATGAATTTGGGATTTATTCGGCCAAAAGACGGCCTTCTGGTGTTCAAGCATAGAACCTCTTGAGTTGATCGAGGTTTGTTGGTTCTGGTAATATTTCTCCATTTAAATTATGGAGCTTGACGGCTTTTCCCGGTAAGATTTGGTCCACAATGTAGGGTCCTGACCAGTTTGGTTTGAACTTGCCCCTTGGGTCAAACACTGGTGCTCGATTCTCCTTCAGAACAAGATTGACTTCTTCTAAATCTCTGACCTTAACCTTTTTATTAAAAGCCCGGGCTATTCTGCGCTGGTAACCCTCCACATGGTAAAGTGCCTTTAACCTCTTCTCATCTAGCATGTTCAACTCTTTATATTTGGCATCTGCCCATTCATTTTCTGGCAACTTAGCCTCAGTCAATACTTGAAGCGAAGGTACACGGATCTCAACAGGTAGCACTGCTTCCATCCCATAAACAAGAGAGTAAGGGGTTGCTTCACTTGAAGTTCTAATTGATGTTCTGTAAGCCCATAAGGCGTAAGGTAACTTATTCGACTAATCCTTATAAGTTACTGACATTTTGCTAATGATAGTCTTGACATTTTTGTTTGCAGCTTCTACCGCTCCATTTGTCTGTGGTCGATAAGGTGACGATTTATGATGCTTAATCTTGAACTCTTCACAAAGAGTGATTACTTCCTTCTTGAAATGAGATCCGTTATCTAAGATAAGTTCATGGGAAATTCCATACCTGCATATGATGTTGGTGCGTATGAATTTAACAACTGATGCGGATGTAAGCTTTGCGTAAGAAGCGGCCTCAACCCACTTGGTGAAGTAGTCAATTGCAACGAGTATGAACTCGTGACCATTAGACGACCTAGGAGAAATCTTGCCAATGATGTCAATTCCCCATACCGAAAACGGCCAAGGAGAGGTAAGAGAATGCAATTTGGTAGGTGGAAAATGGATGAGATTCGCATGTACGTGACATTTATAACTGAAATAATCAAGAGGGGGGGTGAATTGAATTTAACTCAATATTAGGCCTTTTGAAAATTACCTATGAACCCTAATTGGAATTTTTCTTCACTTAATTAAATATTTGGTTAGTGCAAATATAATTGAAGAACAAAATGAAATGCCAAACCAAGCAATAATGGAAATGCAAGAGTGAGAAATGACACACCGATATATAGTGGTTCGGCCAACGGCCTACTCCACTCTACTCAAGGTCGCACTTGAGGGATTCCACTATTGGAGACCTCCACGATGCCCGGCTCCGAGGCGGTTACAATTCCAAGGGATATTAAACAAGGATGCCCTTACACCTTTACAAAGACTCTCCTTCTCCGCCGAGTTCTAAGCGGTTGCTCTCTAGGGAATTAAAAACGGAATGCCCTAGCCACCTATACAAGATATGAAAGATTGATAGCTTGGCTTCTTCTTGAAAGCTTGATGCCTTTTGTAGTTCCTTGATTGCTCTTCAACAAAGATTTGCAAGTGATAGCTCTAAAATATCCAAACTCAATAGGTTCACAAGTGAAAGGCAAGTTTGGGAAAACCAAAAATCTTAAGCTTGAAAGGGTTGCAAGTTAGCTTGAGTGCTTAAGAGGGTTTTTCAAATGATCAAGAGAGAGGAAATAATCCTCTAGATGTTGTATAAATAGTCTCTCCTCAAAATATGACCGTTTGGGGGTGTAGATAACAAAAATCAACTTTTAAATCAAAACCCAACGGCTCTTTTTTGAGCTGTCGCAAGGTTCTCGGAGTTCCGAGAAATATTCTCGGAGTTCCGAGACAACGGCCAGAAGAAATAAAATTTCTACTGGACCATTTCTCGGAGTTCCGAGAAAATGTCCAGACGCTACTGGACCTTTTCTCGGAGTTCCGAGGGAACTCTCGGAGTTCCGAGCTCCAGTCTCGGAGCTCCGAGAAAAATCTCGGAGTTCCGGGAAGCCTAAAAAATCTGATATTTTGATGTGTGATTTTTGGCTTTTGGAACTTGACTCCTATGATAATTTTGGAATGTTTATGAGGGTCCCAACATGTTGGTCCCCCACATAAGAATTCACTAAACCGTTGAAGATCTTTAAGTGTTATTTGAAAAACAATTTTGAAAACACTTTGAAAATACTTTGCCTTGACTTGAAACTCTAAAGAGAAAGGATGTAGAATGATACCTATGCAATCTTCGATCCCTCTTTAGCTTTGGTCTTCAAATGATCTTCCATCTTTGGATGCTTGCTTGAGTGATGATGTGAGCTACACTTAGCTCCTTTGGCTCTTGTTTGGTACACCTTTAAGCATGACCAAGTTGAGTGTTGGTTTCTTCAACGATCAATCCTATCTTAAACACAACACTTCAAAGCAAATTGATTAGTATTCAAAAACACAATCAATTATGTTTAGAATCATCAAAACAAGATTGGAGAGTAGACCCTTGGGCTTACAATCTCCTCCTTTTTGATGATGACAAACAAAATTGATTATGAGGTGTGTGTGGAGTGACATAGTAGGCAAGTGAATACTAGAACTCCCCCTCAATATATGCACACATATAAATGATACAAGTTATAAGCATGTGGTGCATATAGTAAATTTGAATAGATAATCAATTTCAAACCTTCTCCCCCTTTTGTCATTGACAGAAAGGGTGTAAAAAAAATTTAGGAGTAGATAACTCCCCCTAAATCAATGCTTATGGTATAAAAATATATAACCAAGTAATGCATATATACCTGTTCATGATCGAGATGTTGACATATGTCAAGATGTTAGGTATTTTAATTAAAGTGAAGATACCTCTCCAACTTAGAAAACTAAGAAGGCTAAGAATATCAATTGAGTGATTTTTAAGATTAAAAATTTGACATCTCATTCATGCAGATACTACCAAACAAAGATTATATATATAAATACTATATAGATAAGCTGGTTAAAGGCACAAAGTATTTATTTGGCAATTTCTTTAATTTGATCCGCACTCCAAATGTTTAAGGCACTTCGGATATAACAGATTCTATCATCACTAAGGGGTTTTGTAAAGATATCCGCTAATTGATCTTCAGTGTTAATATATTTTAAGCAAATATCCCCTTTTTGTGAGTGATCTCTGATGAAGTGGTGCCTAATCTCAATGTGTTTTGTTCTTGAGTGTTGTATGGGGTTCTTTGTTAAGCTTATAGCACTAGTATTGTCACATTGGATGAGAATATTTTCCATTTTGATTGCATAGTCCATCAATTTGCTTTTCATCCATAGGACTTGAGCACAGCAAGCTCCAGCTGCCACATATTCTGCTTCTGTTGTGGACAGAGCTACTGAATTTTGCTTCTTGCTAAACCATGAAACAAGTGATTTACCCAAGAATTGGCAAGTCCCACTGGTGCTTTTCCTATCTACTCTACATCCAGCAAAGTCTGCATCTGAATATCCGATGAGAGTGAAGGAAGAGATCTTTCATACCACAGTCCTAGACTTTGGGTTCCTCTTAAGTACTTGAAGATCTTCTTAACTGCTGATAGGTGAGATTCTTTAGGATCCGATTGAAATCGAGCACAGAGACAGACAGTAAACATAATGTCTGGTCTGCTGGCTGTCAAATAGAGCAAACTACCTATCATACCCCTATACAATTTCTGATCCACAGATTTGCCAAATTCATCTTTTTCTAGCTTAGCAGTAGTACTCATGGGAATTCTTGATGTCTTACTGCTATCCATGCCATACTTCTTTAATAACTCCTTTGTATATTTTTCTTGATTTAAAAATATTTCATTTTTGTATTGTTTAATTTGGAGTCCTAAGAAGTAGGTTAACTCTCCCATCATGCTCATTTCAAATTCATTTTTCATTAAGGTTGCAAATTCATCACACAATTTTTGATTAGTTGAGCCATAGATGGTATCATCCACATAGATTTGGACAAGGAGGATATCATGATTTTCTCTTTTGATAAATAAGGTTTTATCTACCTTTCCCATCTCGAATCCCTTTTCAACTAAGAAAGTGCAAAGCCTCTCATACCAAGCTCTAGGAGCTTGCTTTAATCCATATAAAGCTTTATCAAGCCTGAAGACATGATTTGGATGTTTGAAGTCTTCAAAACCTGGAGGTTGCTCAACATACACTTCCTCTTGGATATAGCCATTTAGGAAGGCACTTTTGACATCCATTTGATATAGTTTAAATCCTTTATGAGATGCATATGCCAAAAGTATCCTAATAGCCTCCATACGGGCAACAAGAGCAAATGTCTCATCATAATCTATCCCTTCCTCCTGATTGTACCCTTGGGCTACAAGCCTAGCTTTATTCCTAGTGATAATTCCATTTTCATCCAATTTATTTCTATACACCCATCTCGTGCCAATGACTGGATGATCACTAGGTCTAGGCACTAGCCTCCACACTTTGTTCCTTTCGAATTGACTTAGCTCTTCTTGCATGGCCATCAACCAATATTCATCCTTTTCAGCTTCCTTGATGGATTTTGGTTCTAATTCGGATAGGAACACTAAATTGTTACTCACACTACGATAGTATGATCTAGTTCTTACTGGCAATGTGGCATCACCTAAAATTTGGGATTCAGGATGATCTACCAATGTTCTCCTATCCCTAGGCAATGAGTCATCATTTTCATTTTCTACTTCCTCACTAGGTAGTGTATGACTTGTAGATGCATGAGGAGGAGCACTCACTTTAGGAAAAAGATGTTCAATGGGTTCATCCTCATCATGTGGCATTTCTTGAGATGTTGGCTCTCTTTCATCAAATGTCACATGCATGGATTCTTCTACAACTAGGGTTCTTCGATTAAATACTCTATATGCCTTGCTATGTGACGAATACCCTAAGAATACTCCATCATCCGACTTCTTATCAAATTTGTGTAAATTTTCTTTAATGTTCAAAATGAAGCATTTACATCCAAACACTTTAAAATAGCTTATATTTGGTTTCAAGTTTTTCCAAAGCTCATAAGGTGTTTTCTTAGAAATTGGCCTTAGATATACCCTGTTTATGATATAGCAAGCGGTGCTAACCGCTTCCGCCCAAAAATATCTAGGGAGATCATTTTCATGCAACATAGTTCTAGCCATTTCTTGGAGAGTTCGATTCTTTCTTTCTACTACTCCATTTTTTTGTGGTGTTCTAGGTGCGGAAAAATTATGTTTTATGCCATGTTCATTACAGTAAGTGTCAAAATGTACATTTTCAAATTCCGTTCCATGATCACTTCTAATGTAAGAGATAGCCACACCTTTTTCATTTTGTATTTGATTGCACAATATAAGGAAGTTTTCATAAGTTTCATCTCTGTGTACTAGAAATATGACCCAAGTAAACCGTGAGTAGTCATCCACAACTACGAACACGTACCTCTTTCCACCTAGGCTACTTGTCTTCATTGGTCCAAAAAGATCCATATGAAGTAGCTCCAAGGGGTAGGAAGTTGAAATCATATTTTTAGGTGCAAATGAGCTTTTCAATTGTTTTCCTAATTGACAAGTTCTACAAATGTGATCTTTGATGTATTTGAACTTAGGCAATCCTCTAACACTTTCTTTTGAGGAGAGGGTCAAAATGAGATCCATTCCGACGTGACCCAACCTCCTATGCCATAGCCAAGAATCCTCACTAATGGCATTAAGACAAGTTACATTTTGGAGTCTAAGATCATCTAGTCCAATTGTGTAAATGTTATTGTCTCTAGAACCTATGAATTTGACTACTCCATCTATCTTATTTTTAACAATGCATTTATCGGGATTGAAGACAACTTCAAAACCATTATCACATAATTGACTAATGCTAATAAGATTATGGGACAAACCATCAACAAAGAGTACATCATGTATGGGAGATGTAGAGTTACCTATGGTGCCTTCACCTTTGACTTTTCCTTTCTTGTCATCTCCAAAGGTAACGTCTCCACCATCCTTGAGTGATAGGGATGCGAATTGAGTAAGGTCTCCGGTCATATGTCTAGAGCATCCACTATCAAGGTACCATGTGTTCTTCTTGTTATGGCTTTTAAGGCATACCTCATTGTTGTCGTTTGTTGAGGCCATGAAGCATACGTTCCTTGCTATCAAGCAATCTTCGCCATCATTTTGTTCGCCTTCGCTTTCAATTTCTTCATCCCACGTGGCGGTCATTCCTTTCTTGCCTTCTCTTCTCTTGAAGCGGTTGTTTGAAGTGGATTCATTGTTGAGTGGACAATCCGGGCGAATGTGTCCAAGCTTCTTGCAACCGTAGCATCGGGGTTGAGAAGACCCATCACCAAGTTCTTCTTTCTTCTTGAATGGGGGATTTGTCCTTCTATTTCTCATGCCTCCTATGTTCCTTTGCAAGAATTTGATCCTTCTTGTTAGGAGGGCAACTTCATCTTCCATGTCTTCCTTTGCATCTTCATTTTCACCTACATTACAAGCAAAAGCAATTCCTTTTCCTTTTTTGATTTTAGTTTCGATTTCGGGTGCTTTTGTTTTGAAAATCATTTCATGGGTGATCAAGGACCCTATTAGTTCATCTAGGTTCAATGTGTTCATGTCCTTGGCTTCGGTGATTGCGGAGGTTTTGGATTCCCAAGACAAAGGTAAGGACCTAAGGATTTTAGTCACTAAATCTCTATTGGAAAATTGTTTTCCAAGACCCCTTAATCCATTTACAAGATTGGTGAATCTAGTGTACATGTCGGCAATTGTTTCATCGGGTGTCATTTGAAAGAGTTCGTATTGCCAAAAAAGATGGTTCATTTTAGATTCTTTTACTTGATTGGTTCCCTCATGGGTGACTTCTAAAGTGTCCCAAATTTCATTAGCCGAATTCAAATTTGATACTCTATTGAATTCTCCGGGAGATAGAGCACAAATAAAAGAATTCATGGCTTTGGCATTATAATTCGAAGCTTGTTCTTCGGCTTCGGTCCAATCATTTAAATTTCTTGTGGGTAAGATGTATTCATTATTAATTGCTCTCCACATTTGATAGTCTTGGGTTAAAAAGATTTTCATTTTGGTTTTCCAAAAACCATAGTTTGTTCCATCAAAATAGGGTGTCCTAGTGTTTGAATAACCTTCATGGTGTTGAGGGTAGTTTGCCATTTTAGAATCTTTACTCTAGACCGGTTAGGGTTTTCTAAAAATTAGAGACGAGGCTTTGATGCCAATTGAAATAATCAAGAGGGGGGGTGAATTGAATTTAACTCAATATTAGGCCTTTTGAAAATTACCTATGAACCCTAATTGGAATTTTTCTTCACTTAATTAAATATTTGGTTAGTGCAAATATAATTGAAGAACAAAATGAAATGCCAAACCAAGCAATAATGGAAATGCAAGAGTGAGAAATGACACACCGATATATAGTGGTTCGACCAACGGCCTACTCCACTCTACTCAAGGTCGCACTTGAGGGATTCCACTATTGGAGACCTCCACGATGCCCGGCTCCGAGGCGGTTACAATTCCAAGGGATATTAAACAAAGATGCCCTTACACCTTTACAAAGACTCTCCTTCTCCGCCGAGTTCTAAGCGGTTGCTCTCTTGGGAATTAAAAACGGAATGCCCTAGCCACCTATACAAGATATGAAAGATTGATAGCTTGGCTTCTTCTTGAAAGCTTGATGCCCTTTGTAGTTCCTTGATTGCTCTTCAACAAAGATTTGCAAGTGATAGCTCTAAAATATCCAAACTCAATAGGTTCACAAGTGAAAGGCAAGTTTGGGAAAACCAAAAATCTTAAGCTTGAAAGGGTTGCAAGTTAGCTTGAGTGCTTAAGAGGGTTTTTCAAATGATCAAGAGAGAGGAAATAATCCTCTAGATGTTGTATAAATAGTCTCTCCTCAAAATATGACCGTTTGGGGGTGTAGATAACAAAAATCAACTTTTAAATCAAAACCCAACGGCTCTTTTTTGAGCTGTCGCAAGGTTCTCGGAGTTCCGAGAATTCTCGGAGTTCCGAGAAATATTCTCGGAGTTCCGAGACAACGGCCAGAAGAAATAAAATTTCTACTGGACCATTTCTCGGAGTTCCGAGAAAATGTCTAGACGCTACTGGACCTTTTCTCGGAGTTCCGAGGGAACTCTCGGAGTTCCGAGCTCCAGTCTCGGAGCTCCGAGAAAAATCTCGGAGTTCCGAGAAGCCTAAAAAATCTGATATTTTGATGTGTGATTTTTGGCTTTTGGAACTTGACTCCTATGATAATTTTGGAATGTTTATGAGGGTCCCAACATGTTGGTCCACCACATAAGCATTCACTAAACCGTTGAAGATCTTTAAGTGTTATTTGAAAAACAATTTTGAAAACACTTTGAAAATACTTTGCCTTGACTTGAAACTCTAAAGAGAAAGGATGTACAATGATACCTATGCAATCTTCGATCCCTCTTAGCTCCTTTGGCTCTTATTTGGTACACCTTTAAGCATGACCAAGTTGAGTGTTGGTTTCTTCAACGATCAATCCTATCTTAAACACAACACTTCAAAGCAAATTGATTAGTATTCAAAAACACAATCAATTATGTTTAGAATCATCAAAACAAGATTGGAGAGTACACCCTTGGGCTTACAATAACATTTCTTCACAAATGTGTGACAATCTACCTCCAATGTTGGCCAATAGTACCCCAAATGTAGGATCTTCCTCGCCAACATCTTCCCATTCATATGAGGCCCACACACCCCTTCATGCACATCTGCGAGAATTTCTTCTGCTTGATCTTCAGTGACACATAAAAGTTGAATTCCATCGAAAGACCGCCGATATAACTCTCCTCCACAAATGACAAAATTAGCTGCCAATCTCTGCAAAGTCCTTATTTCTTTATTCGAGGCCTCATCGGGATGCCCCTGGTCTGAGATATAGTTCTTTATGTCTGTGTACCATGGCTTACCATCGGGACATCTTGCAGCTATTTCTATAGCATCAACATATGCAGGAGCCCATTGTTCCTGACCCGTGATGGGCCTCATCTTCATATTGTGAGGTATGTCAATCATAGAAGCTAACGTTGCTAAGGCGTCGGCAAATCTATTCTTCAACCTTGGTAAATAACTGAAAGTGATGCACCGGAATTGTTGAACAAGAATGTCCAAGTATTCATGATATGGCTGTAGCTTTTCTTCTCTGGTTCTCCACTCTCCTTGAGTTTGGCAAATGATTAACTTTGAATCTCCATACACGTCAAGATTCTCTATGCCTAAGGCCAATGCGGCCTCAAGCCCAACAATGCATGCTTCATACTCTGCCATATTGTTGGTGCAATTAAATTGTAACTTAACGGCAAGGGGAACATGCTCATTTCGAGGTGACACAAGCAACGCCCCTACTCCTTGCCCTGTTTGGTTTGCTGCCCCATCAAAATAAAGCGTCCAACCAGTTTCTGGATATTCATCTTCTACCATCATGATCTCTTCATCTAGGAACATTGGCTTGAAAGGCTGACTTTCTTCTCAGGGTGTTTCTGCCAATTGTTCAGCAATGGCTCGGCCCTTTACTGATTTCTGGGTTACATGGCTGATGTCAAACTCAGATAACAACAATAACCATCTGGCAGTCCTGCCTGTCAGGGCTGGTTTTTCAAAGAGATACTTCAGAGGATCCATCCTTGACAAAAGCAATATGTGATAAAAGATAATGTCTGAGTCGCTGAGTAGCCCAAACCAAGGCTAAGCAGGTTTTTCTAGGACAGTGTACTTCTGTTCATACTCCAACATCTTCTTACTAAGATAATATACAGCCTTTTTATGCTTGGTTTCTAGATCTTGCTGTGCTAACATACAACCCATGGTGGTTTTTTTTACTGACAAGTAAAGCAGCAATGGATGTCCCGGTATTACTGGTGCTACTATCGGTGGTTGAAACAAACTTTGCTTTATCTTCTCAAAGGCCTGTTGACATTCCTCTGTCCATTCTTTGGAAGTATTTTTCTTTAAGAGCTTAAAGATAGGTTTGCAAGTTGATGTAAGATGAGCGATGAATCGTCTTAGGAACTGTATCCTTCCTAGGAATCCCCGAATTTCTTTCTCGGTTTTAGGCGGCGGCATCTCCTGGATAGCCTCAATTTCAACAATTCTTCCATGGCTTCTTCCTCTTCCTCAGTAGGTATGTCCAAGACCGAAATTCCATGGTTTGCTTTGATTGGGCGCCAGTGAGACGCCTTGCTTGGATCACGGCCCAAATTCATACCAGGAAAGTAATTCATTTTTCTCATCATCTTGGCAACCACATGACTGATGGCAAAAGGTAAACACAACTCCTCCTGAGAAGCCTCTTCATAGGAAATAGCAGCAACGTCGAACGCGAAACCATTCAAGTTGTAGTCTTCCGCTTTTACAACTGGAAGGATCAGAGTTTCTCCTGTTATTTGTCCTATTTCTGGCTCTTCGTCACCCCTGACAGTGATCAACTTTCCATTTTTGCTGAACTTCAATTTTTGATGAAGGGTTGAAGCAACATCGCCTTCTTTATGCAACCAGGGACGTCCCAGAAGCATATTAAACGAGGCCTTGATATCAATAACCTGAAACTCAACCTCAAATTCTTGACCACCTACAACAATTTTGGTGGTAAGGACCCCGACCACATTTCTGCGGGTGTTGTCATATGCGAGGATTCCAAGGGTTGATTCAGCGAAATCAGTGGGGCCGAAACCTAAGGTAGTGGTAGTTCTCAACGGACACATATTCAATGCAGATCTGTTATCTACTAACACGGATGGTACCTTCTTGGCTTTACAGACAATGGTGACATGAAGAGCTCTAGCATGATTCCGACCTTGAGGAGGTAGCTCTTGATCTGAGAAGCTAATGACTCTGGCAGCCTGGGTTAGAGCAACAACTTCAGCCAGCTGCTCCGGAGATATTTCTGAGGATACCTTTGTACTATTCAATTCTTTTAACACAGCTTCTCTGTGTTTCTTTGATGCTATCAACAATCCCCAAATAGATATAACAGCCTGAGTTTTCTTCAACTGCTGCACAACCTCATCATCCGGGTCTTTCACATATTGCGGCTCTTCTCCTCGAGCCAATGCCCCTGGATTTTCGACTCTCAATTCAGCAGGTTTGAAAATCCTTCCCCCCTAGTAACATGTCTGACCTCATCTAGCTCCGGCTCGTCATAAGTAATAACTTGAGGAACTTGTGGCTCATAGGTGATCACCAAGGGAGATACAGACTCTCTTAGGTATGACTCATCACAGAAGATGATTTGAGGTTCAGAAACGGGTTCTAAGGCACATTTGAGGGTGAGAGGGTCAAACTCAAAATCTCTTATGGTTATGGCATTAACGGCAGCAGGAGGATTAGCATGACCAGGTAGCGGGTTTTGGGTAACATTGGGTCTTGGCTGGAATGCAATGACTTTCTCATCAATGAGTTTCTGAATTCTAAATTTCAAGGCAATGCAGTTGTCAGTAAGATGACCAGGATCCTTGTGATACTCACAGTGTTGGTCAGCTCGCCAATTTGCAGGCAGAGGATTTGGGGGAGGCTGGATGGCAGGTAGGGTTATGCGACTTGAGGCAAGACACTGCTTGAGTACTTCTGAAGATGGAAAAGGAAGAGGGGTAAATTCTACCTGGGTTCGTTGCCGAGGTGCAACCGCGGGTTGGGCATAGTCCATCACTAGAGGTTCTTGGGACCTAGAGGACTGAGCATTGGAACGAGAAATATTACTAACTTGGGCTAGAGGGGACCTTTTGAAATCTCTGGTGTTTGGGTTGCTACGGTTGAATACACCTTGAGCCATAGCCTCTTCTATCTGGGTGCCTGCCACGATGAAGTTTTTGAAGTTTGGATAATATTGTAATGACATGTGATACTGGAGTTGGGGGGAAATATTTTTCATGATTATTTGAACCTGCTCTTCCTCAGAAGGGCGCTCCATCATCTGGGCTGCTAGTCTCCTCCATCTTTTTCACAAAAATTAGAAAAGATTCCCTTGAGTCTTGCTTGGTTCTCTCTAAATCCTTTCTAGTGATTTCCGTCCCATCATCATATTTGAATTGCCTGATGAATTGTTCACCGATATCCTTCCATGTCCTATAACGAGTCTTGTCTAGGACCATGAACCATCTCCTAGCAACTTTAGTAAGTGAAACAGGGAACAGTTGAGCCATCTGCTCAGGAGATAAGCCTTGAGGCTGACACATGATGGTAAACATCTGTAAATGGGTGATTGGACAACCCACACCATCATATTTATCAAAATCCGGCATTTGAAAATTGGCAGGGAGACGGATTTCTGGAAACAATGTAAGATCACTTGGGTTGAAACCACCCTGGTCCTGAAGCTGGATGTCTTGAACTTTCCTGGTAAGACTTTCTAATTTCTCCATAACTGTTTTATCAACCGTGGACTGAGAAGGGTTACTGTGATCCTTGTTATACTGTTCATTTTCCAAGTCTTCTTCGGTTTTATCAGGGATAGGGATGAACACTGGCTGAGCAGGTGCTGCTGAAGTAGTTGTTTGGTGCATAGGCCCTTTATCTTTGGAAGACGATGGCGCCAACTTCTCGGAAAGCTGGGCTTTAATAACTCGGTTCTCCTCTTTGAGCTCTTGGAGTTGCTGGAGAATTAAGGTGAGAGTATCAGTAATAGCAGCGGGTGGAAGATTATCTTGGTTTTCGGCCATTTGTGAGGATGAGGGTGAGAAAGAAGCAGATGACGGGGTCCTCAGAGAAGGTGGTGGAGACACAGATTTCCTTTCCAATCATGAAGAGATCCGAACCCAAGGAGTAGTAGGCTTAGCTATGGTGTTACTTTCCTGAAACATTTGAAAGGCATCTTTTAAAATCACAGAGGAAAATGGACGATGATACATACATAGATGAAGATGATGAAAGAGAAAGATGGACTTTATTGATCAATCATTAAAGCTTGAGTACATGGTTCACTCTTATTAAATCATAGATAAACTGACAGGACTAAAAAGACTAAACATTCTTTCTAGACTTTTTCTTTGGATGATAATCTTCCTCAACTGACTCCTTTAAAGGTTTGATGATTTTGACATCCCAAGCAGATGAAACAGCTCTGACAATCTTGGGCTTGAGATCCTCAGGCGGATAAAAATGACGAAGGGGAGGCACAATAGATTGCTCCCTTCCATACTGACGGAGAATCCTGGTAGGAACATAAAAGGAAGTCTTTTTGAGACCAAGAAGGCGAACATAGTTAGCTTCTCTAGTATTGAAGACAGCTTCTTGGATTCCAGGAATTTGCGAACAAATCTGATCTTGTTGGCGAGAACTTAACCAATTAGCCCAATCGCTTTTATGATCGAAGGAAACATCATGACGCCACACGCTAAAGGTATACAATGTATGATCAAAATGGACAGGAGCTGCAATTTTTAGCTTGTGGCACAAAAACACCTGGAGTAATGCAGGACATCCTGAGAAGGACCCAATGAAAGAGCGAACATAAGAGCCTGGACCTGAGCTGGCACGAAGGCGAGTAATATCATCCAATCCATTGAAGGTTTCTGCAAGTATAGTAGGAATTGGATTGGCGCCATGATCCATTTGATCAACGAGATCCAAAAGAACAGCTGACGCAAAGCGAGAAGGCTGGACAGTGAAGAACCTAGCAAATGAGCAGAATCTCAAAGAGCGACGTCGGGCCTTTTGAATATCAACAGCGCCAATGTGTCCAATAGGAGGGTAAATGTCGATCAGCTGTTGCATGGACACTTCTTGGCCCTTTATGAAAGAGTTCATGGATTCATCTAGATTATTCATTAAGCGAAGAAACAAAGGACGATAATCCGGCACACAGGATGGTTTCACCAGAGGGCCATCCACAGGATATTCCAACAAGGCACACCATTCTTCAAAAGTGGGACACATTTCTTCGTTGCCAAAATGGAAGACATGATGATCGGGATCCCAACACTCTGATGCGGCATAGAGTAATCCCCAATCGAGCTTAATGGTTGCCACGTAGCCAAAGAGATTTTTCTCTTGCTCACTTATGGCATAGATGCGTGATTCCTTTAATGTACCACGGATCCAATCAAGAATTTTATGAGTAGACATGGTCCCTGTAAGCCAAGAGGAGGGATACAAGAAGGATCAAGATTACATGAACACGAGATTGGGACAAATTCCTGCCAGTTTAAAGAAAGTATGAAGACATGATCGAATCACATGATAGAAGAATGAAAGGCATAGAATCAAAAGATTAGATGAGATTGCATATGATTGCTTTCAATGGATAGATCAAGAATGACTAATCCCGTGAGATCTTAGGGAAGATGGGATTTATATCCTAACCCCAAAGGGAAAGTTTTTTAATCTTTTTACATTTTGACAAGGGTTACCTGAAGGCATCAATCCTAATCCTAATCTAACGGAGTGGAGAGCGGATCTCGACTCATGACTTTGTTTGTTTACCTAAGGACCGATCGTAGCCATTGGAAGATGGAATAGGCCTAATCTAGACACAAATTGGTAGGATATCCTAAGCTAGGCTCACACACGTGGTGCACATGTGTTCGTATACTATATGCATGTGTGGGTTAATCTAGGGTAAGGCCAAGAGTTCCCTTAGCGCGAATCCGTGCTCAATATACTGTACCAGTGTCCGGCGTATCAGTACGTGAACAAGAGATCCGTTTACGCACCATAAAGGTACTAGGCTAAGGGTGGTGGAATGCTTCTCTAGCACAGAGGCACCAGGTGATGAAATCCCAGTCAACCATGCTAGACAACACTCCGTGTTCCTAAAATAGGATGTGTGTGCATGTGATATGCAAGGGTTTAGATGCAAGTGATGTAAGTGTGTGCAATATGTTTGCGCAATCTATGATGCCTTCAAGATTTGTTAGATTAAATTTGAGTATGATGTGATGAGAAAATAAAACATACAAACTAATCTAACAAACATACAAGATATAAGATAGAGTTTTTATGAGCCAGTTAAATTAAATTCAAACGAATTATCTTTTGAAATTTTAATGAAGTTAGGTGATCCCCAGCAGAGTTGCCAAACTGTGGGACCCGATCCCGCGAGAGGGGTGAGGCGCGAGACGCTACACTCTCTCTTGGTCTCTCGTACCCAAGCGAATGACGTGTGCTTTTTATTATTGATTTTAATTACCCAACCAAGCAGGCAGCAACCAAGCCATAGGGTGCGAACAAACGTGCAACCCAGTACCCATAAGGGAAGGGGTAAGCCGCCGAGCCTAGCAAGGTGTGATTTAATTCATCTTTTCCGTGAACTTGGCATCACTAAGGCAATCCGAATTCCACGCAAAAGAGAGTGACAGAGTCGCCACCTAGATGAGGGATCTAGGACCCATAATTGACCAGAAATCTAGACTCATTACCTGGTTACGAGAATGGAAGGTATGGGGAGTTACCACCACATGCACCATTCCTGCCCGATAATCGGTCTTCAATTCCAGAAGTTAACTCTTTTGAATTTCTTTTAAATAGCTCATTTAACTCTATATTAATGTGCGAACTACATGACATGCATCCTAAGATCTAATTTCAGTGTAATTCCTAAATGCGTATCTTGATTTTCTTAATTTGTTTGAATTCAATCTAAGTCAAAGTTCTCCTAAAATGCTAATTTGAGGGAAATCCTACATATTTTAATTAAGAATTTATAAGAAAACTAATATACAAAACCCCACCACTTGTGTGTGGGGCTGACTCGTGATTGGTATGCCATCAAGCATCCAAGCTGCCTACGTACCCAAGCCTCACTGGGATCAGAGTCGACGTAGTTCGGTGCACCTAAGCTAAGCTACTTATTCCTAACTCATCTAAGACAGCGATCTAGACTGGATTGACTGTTTCAACAGTTTTAAGAAAAGTTATTTAATTCAAGTTGAAGATTTTATTATTCTAGGACTTCATCTAAGATGCTATATGGTCCTATCCAAGTGCAAATTGTCCCTTAGACTAATGCAGGTTAACCTACATCCTAGGTAACTAGGCTTGTCCTAGGGAAAAATTTGGTGATTAGTGTAACTAGATCTATGGCATGGTTGCTATCCATAGCAAACGCCCGTGATGAGGCTGGACTCCTAACTCTAGGACTCCCTAAAACCTAGGACACGAGATGACGTGAGTGTTCCTAAATAGGGCTCTAATGGTTCCTACGATGGAAATCGCAATCCAACGGTTCCGAAAGACATGAGGTAAATTGATTCAATTTGTTGAAGTTAATGATTTTCATATTTCAAGGACTTTCGGTTCCTAAACATCTAAGGAATACCAAAGGCTCTATGGTTCGCAAGCTTCAACCTTGAATCGCAACCATGGAAGAGAATCGTGCTCTCGACCCTCGTATAATTTAGCACGTAAGTTATAATATGTTATTGCCTGACATATTTCTTAGGATTTCCGTGGACACTAGACCCCGGAGCCAATAACATACTATAATTTACCCACTCAAATTATGCTAGATCAATCGCAATTAGCATACGATTATAGTTACGATCTCGGCATCTAAATTATCTTAGCATGGCCATTTTACGAAGGAAATCTAAGATTCCTAAGATTTCTGTTTCAGCGGCTTAAGGAATGAATTCGTGACAGAAATTTAAAGTTCCCTGGAAATTTTCATAATGATTTTGGTTAATTTCAATTTTTAATAGATTTTATCAATTTCAGATCACATGAATGATTTTACAAATGAACTCATTGCAAACAAACTCGAAATAAATTGAAATTTATACAGTAACAAGATATGAATGAATATAGCTTACAGGAAAACTTTCATAGATTTTTATATTAATTTGCTATTAATTTCTGATTTAATAACAATGAGACCAGATTGTTAAAATTACAAAGAAACCTTTAAAAATAGAAATCTAAATCCATTGAAAATTCTACAATAACAAGGTATGAATGAATATAGTCTACTGTGAAAATTTCATGAATTTTAGATACAATTTACTATCAATTGTAGATTTTCAAAGATTCAGATCAGATTATGAATTTACACAGCATCCCCTAGGAAAAAAATTCTAAATCAATTGAAACTTTTATAGTAATATATTATTTGTAATATAAGACTACTGTAAAATTTTTGAAAATTTAAATCATGATTTGATATTAATAAAAAACCTCACAAAATCTGCTTGTTTCAAAAGAAAATATCAAACGATATACCAAATAGAATCCTAAAATCATTAAAATTCATGGCAGAATATATCAGCATCATATTATTTTACTACGAAATTTCATTAATTCTAGAACTTATTTGGTATATTTTCCATTTTTCTTCTTAAAAAAGATGTCTTTTAAGAGTTTTCTATTTTTTAAACACGATTTTTAAGAAAATTATGACTTTGAAAGATGTCCTTTAACATTGTTCTGATATGATGAACACAAAAAAATTATAATATTCGAAGAAATAGATCATCCTAAGATAGCTGTTTTTTCCAATTTCTCAATATCCCGGTCATTAATTTAAATTAAATTTCAATCTTCATTCAAATTCTAGAAATCCTTAGATCCAAAGTCTGATCCAATCCGATAGTTCTTTTAGTCCCATTACATAAATCATTGCATTAAATTTTGAGACGAATCGGACTTTGAACCACTCCCCGATTTTGAGCCAACCCATATATTATTGAATTAAATGAGCGTAAATACTAAAACCATGAAAAAATACGTAAAAAAAATACGGAATAATTCTAGAAAAATCGGAGAAGAATGAACCTACCTTTGGTCGCGCTCCTCGTCTCTAGGGTGTGTAAATCCGAGATATACGCTTTGACGCACCCTTATATACGCAAGAGAAAACCCAAAGTTGGAGAAGATGAACCGCTTTGATGAAGAATCTTAATCCTTTATCAGAATTTTGCAAGACTAGAGAATAATTTTCGTGAAGATGATAAATTTAATTGAACAAGAGAATGTCTCGGCAACCACAAGATATTGATCCGAATGAATTTTTTTGTCACCAAACTACTCACAAGAGGACTTGGACATAATAGAAATTCAACCCCGAATCCCAGCACCAATGGGTTTCATCCACAAGTTCTTGATCAAAAGAGGGTTTCGCTCACCAAGTACTAATCAAGGAAGACTCAGACAAATATGATTTAAGAGCCCATAATTTGGGTCAAAGGTTTGCACGGCCAAAGATCTTAGATTCCCAAGTGGTCCAGTCAAAAAGATTTTGGACGTCAAGATAACATGACCAAGGATTTTGGCAAAACAGGGTACTCTATCAAGGACTCTCAGATATAAAAGAAGTGATGAGAGATGAGAGAAAATCAAATGAGATGAATCAAGATGTGAAGAGGTATAAGGTTTTGGGCAAGAGAGATGCACGACCACCAGAGTTAAAAAAATCTTTTTTTAAAGAGCAATCAAGTATACATATATATCCTCCTCTCATTTCCTTGAATCCCTAAAAATAATCTAAAAAAAATCCGTAGCCTACCAACTTTACATGCATAAGAAATAAGTAGTAATTACCTTTTTTTTAGAAACTCTCTAAGAAAAAATGTTGGCTTGCTTTTCCCATGCTTGGACGTGAGTTCCAAAAAAAAGGAATATGGCATGTTGCCATAAAAGTCAAACTTCTAATATAAAAAAGAACTCACCTTTATATTTCCATGCATGTACATATGCATAAGAAATAAGTAATCATTACCTTTTTTTAGAAACCCTCTAAGAAAAAATGTTAGCTTGCTTTTCCCATGCTTGGACGTGAGTTCCAAAAAAAAAAGAATATGGCATGTTTCCATAAAACTCAAATTTCTAATATAAAAATGAGAACTCACCTTTATCTTTCCATGCGTGCCTATATATATATATATAGACATTCCTTTTTCTCTCATGATCCATGCATAGCAATAGATCTCATCATGCTTTAAAGAAATATCCGAACTTGGTTGGACGTTCACGCATGGGACCCACAAACGAAAATTCGAGAGCTTCCTTCTTATTTACATGTTAAATCCTCAAAGTGGACCCATCTAAACCGTTCATTTAATGGGCCGCAACACAATTTGAGCGTGCCACCCCTCTGAACCATTTTCGAAAGATGATCCAGACCATCCAATTATTTGGTCACAATGTTAAGGATATGCCCACCAAATTATTTCTATTGGGTGATCCAAACCATCCAAACGATGGGCTATAATGTAAATCAGTTGTATTCACTTCCATGGGACGATCCCAACTGTTCATTTGAACTCAGTTAATTCAATCCCTTTGGAAACCAAATTCGAATTATTAGTGGGTCCCATGCCAAGTAGACAAATGAGTTAATTTAGCTTGATGAGAGTCTCACCTCTTTTGAATTATTGCACAAAGGAATGGGAGACAGAGAATTGGGTTTGGCTAATTTTTCCAAGAGAGAGGACGAAGAGGTATTGTTGCATAACCTGCCCCATGGAATGATCCAACCGTCCCAAGTGATGGCTGCAACACGAATTGATTGGTCTTCCAAAAAATCATTTCCAAAGAATGATCTGAACCGCTCATTTAACAAGACAACTTGATGATCTCGACCGTTCAGATCAATGCATCCAATCATGCGAACAATGTAGTACTGGGCCCACCACGTATTTTTAAGAAAAGAGCATAAAATAAGGCCCAGTTGAAGGCTGCTCATCTACATTCATCAAGGTCATTCATCCAACGACATACTCTTGTCGCTACGAACATAATGATTGGAACCATGAATATGGTTAACCATCATGAATTAAATCCTATAAAATAGACGATTCAGATCACTCAAATCTAGAACCCATAGTAATTGTATTACAATGACTCACACTTTATCTATTGGATCCCATAAGAATCATTTTCGTTAAATCTCTAAACTTATGGTGGGCCCAAACAAACCCGAAATCTCATTCTAAATGTACCCTTTTATTAGAAGCTACGTGTGAGCCCACTTGCTCAGGCCAATCTGCTCCTCTCAATTTTCCATGGAAAGTCCAATTCCCTATGAAAAATACACTGTAGAAATTGATATTGGCACCACCGTGTTAAATTTGTATCAGTTGAGGTCCACTCCCATGGTTAAATTCCATGAAATAATTTAATCTCTAGAAAATCAGTAGGCCCACACATATGACCAAATTCTCCCTCATTTGGATTCTTGCGAATAACCCTTCCCAAGATCTAACGGAAAAATGCAAATCCTGACAGAAACGGCCAAAAATATTTAAAAATATAAGAGATGGACGCGGAAAGGAAGGACATTGAAAAACCGATAGAAAAACACTGACTTCTTTGTTGATTAAAGCGGAGCAAAATAAGGGTGCCTACAACATGGCATAGAAGACTAGGGCATTCTAATATGGAAATTATTGCTAGAATTTCTAGGAAATATACTGTGGATGGTTTGCCTAAACTAAATTATCTTAAAGATCATTTATGTAAAGCATGTCAACTTGGTAAAGAAGTAAAAGACTCATTTAAACCTAGGAATATTATCACTACCTCTAGACCATTGCAACTACTTCACATGGATCTATTTGGTCCCGTGAAGACATGTAGCTTTGGTGGAAAAAGATATGTCTTTGTAGTGGTTGATGACTTCTCCATGTTCACTTGGGTTCTATTCCTTACTTCCAAGGATGAAACTTTCAAAGAATTTTAGAAGTTGTGTAATTTGTTGCAAAGAGTTAGAGGGTGTCATATGAAGCAAATTAGAAGTGATCATGGAACATAATTTGAGAATCATCAATTTGACGACTATTGTGCAGAATTAGGTATAGATCATAACTTCTCAACCCCTAGAACCCTTCCACAAAATGGTGTGATGGAAATAAAGAATAGGGTCTTGCAAGAAATGGCTAGAACACTACATCATGTTAACAATATTTCTAGACATTTTTGGGCAGAAGCTGTGAATTCAGCTTGCCATGTGACAAATAGAATATTAATTAGACCCCATACTGGTAAAACACCATATGAAGTGTGGAAGGGAAGAAAGCCCAACATTAGCTACTTTAAAATCTTTGGATGTAAGTGCTATATTCTAAACATTAGGGACAATCTTCACAAATTTGATCCAAAAGCAGATGAAGGGATATTTTTGGGGTATTCAACTAGAAGCAAATCCTATAGAGTGTTCAATTAAAGGACCTTGACAGTAGAAGAGGCTATACATGTTAAATTTGATGAACAAAGCGAGGAAAAGAGGGTGCCAATAAACTTAGATGAGGAAGATGAGCTCACCCAGTGGTATGTGAAAAGAACACCTCCACCTGGACTAACTCATTGGAAAATCTTAGAATTGAAAGTGAGCCAATTGAACAGAGACGGAATGAGGAAGAGGATCCAAAAGGGAAAATAATTATTGCAAGCCACCCTTCTACCCAAATTAACGATGAAGCTTCACAAGGAGTTTTGACTAGGTCTCATTTTAGGACTGTTTGTGGTCATGTAGCATTCATCTCACAAATTGAACCTAAGTCTATTGTTGAAGCGAAAAAGGATGAATTCTGGATGATTGCCATGCAAGAAGAGTTAAATCAATTTGAAAGAAATAAAGTATGGCAACTGGTTCCTAGGCCTGTGATCTTTTGGATGAAAATGGTGATATCCAAAGAAAATGGTGATATCCAAAGGAATAAATTGGATGAAAATGGTGATATCCAAAGAAATAAATCCTGTTTAGTCGCCCAAGGCTACAACCGTGAAGAAGGGATTGATTATGATGAGACTTTTGCCCCTGTAGCCAGGTTAGAGTCCATTAGAATGCTTCCTGCATATGCATGTTATAGAGGTTTCAAGTTGTATCAACTGGATGTTAAGAGGGCACTTTTAAATGGATATATTACGGAGGAGGTATATGTTGAGCAACCTCCTAGATTTGAAGACTTCAAGCACCCGGATAATGTCTTTAGATTGGACAAAGTCTTATGTGGATTGAAGCAAGCTCCTAGAGCTTGGTATGAAAGGCTTAGTTCATTTCAATTAGACAAAGGATTTGAGATGAGAAAAGTCGATAAGACTTTATTTATCAAAAGAAGGGGTGAAGACATACTCATAGTCCAAATCTATGTAGATGACACTATCTTTGGGTAAACTAATGTGAGTTTGTGTGAAGAATTCTCCAATTGCATGCAAAATGACTTTGAAATGAGCAAGATGGGAGAACTTAAATATTTTCTTGGTCCACAAATTTATCAATTGGCAAATGAAATCTTCATAAACTAACAAAAATATACAAAAGAACTGCTAAAGAAAGGAATGAAAGCTCTCCTCCAAAGTCTACTCCTATGAGCACATCTTCAAAATTAGCAATAGATGTCATTGGACCAAAGGTTGATCAGAAAAAGTACAGGGGAAAGATAGGGAGTCTTCTCTATCTGACTACTAACCGACCGAATATCATGTTTAGTGTTTGCCTATATGCTAGATTTCAGTCGGATCCAAGGGAATCTCATTTGCTCTTTGTAAAAAGGATATTCAAATATTTGCGAGGGACTCCTGGCCTAGGTCTATGGCATGAAAGGTCAAATTCTTTCAATCTAGTAGGATACTCCGATGTTGACTTTGCCAGATGTAGAATTGATAGGAAGAGCACTAGTGGCACTTGTCAGTTTATAGGGAGATCATTGGTATCTTGGTTTAGCAAGAAACAGAACTCTGTTGCCCTGTCTATCACAGAAGCAGAGTACATTGCTGCAAGAGCTTGTTGTGCATACGTTTTATTGATGAAGAACACCTTAGAAGATTATAATTTAAAGTTTAAATGTGTTCCAATCCACTGTGACAACACTAGTGCAATCAATCTAACCAAGAACCCAATTCAACATTTTCAAACTAAGCATATTGATATAAGACATCAGTTTTTAAGAGATCATTCCCAAAAGGAAGACATCATTATCTCTTATATCAATACAAATGATCAACTTGCGGATATTTTCACTAAACCACTAAGTGAAGAAAGATTTTGTGATCTTAGAACTGGTTTAAATATGTGGACACTTGATCAAGTGAAAGAATTTGATTGACATGGTACTTATATGATTATCTATATCTACTATATTGACTTGATTGTGTGTTTGCTATTGGATGCATGACTAGATGTCAAACCTTAACATAAAATTCACTCAATTGGTGCCCTTAGTATTCTTAGTTCCTAAGAGGGAGACGGTACTATCATCTCTAATTATGACATTTAAAATTTTGGCAAATGCCTACATCTAGTTCATGAACATGCCTATTTGGATGCTATTTTGATATATGTGTAGACATATCCATAGTTAGATAGGGGAGTTAAAAGTGAACTACTAACACACAAAAAAATAGGGGGGAAATCTTTTGATATCTATGGAGACTTTCTCTCCTCACTCTTTTTGTTGTAACAAAAGGGGGAGAAATAGGACATCTTAATTATGGTTAGTATGTTCATGACTATGCATTGATTTGATTATTTAGATCATGAACCATATTTGTAACTCATCTATGCTTGAATTGCCTACCTAGGCTTATCTTGTGCTCTAATTGAAATACATGCCGTAGACACCCACGTTTCGCTACACTTTAAAAAGCAAAAGATTCAGTAGTTTGTCAAGTCTCGAGTCAATATTTCACAATAGATTAGGCAACCATGCATTCTAGGGTAGATTTCATCTCATTTTAGGTGTTTGGAAGTTGATTCGCAGTCCTAAAGGTTTCTAGGGTGTTCCAATCGTATCTGGAAGATGAAAGTTTAAGTTTTCAAGCAAGTGAAAAAACCTGTTATTTTTAGAATTTTCAGGGTTACTCTCATTTTTGCCCATTTTTGCACTACAGGGGTATTTTGGTCATTTCCAATATGTTTCATTTGACCTCTAGGGTGTGTCTAAGGAATCTTAGATCATTTCATGAATTTTGAAATGCCTGCTAAATTTAGAGTTTCTTAGGGATTTTGCTTGACTTGGAAATTTTATGTGTCAAGGGCATTTTGAGTATTTTCAGGGGGTACCAAATGATCTTGTTTGATATTGCTCACCAAAATGACTCAATTTTCAAAGTTTCTATTTTTGAAGTTTGACCACAAAGACTTTCCATTTTTTACTTTTTCCTTTAAGGGGTGAACCAATTTGAAGGTATTTTGGTCGCATTTGGATGTGTAATGGTCGAATAAAGGTATTTTGGTCCGAAATTTTTTTTTTTTAAAGGGGATGGTTCGACCATATTTTGATGGTGCACCATAAATGTCATATGGGTTAGGTTCATCAATAAATTTTAAATGTAAAGGATTTTATTGAATTTTCATTAAAAAAGAACCCAAAATACATGTCATAAGACCCATTGGGCTAAAGCCCACAAGGCGGGGGTTCATGTGGACCCACCCATGTGGGTCGGTCATATAAGTGGGCGCCCTACATGAGGAGGCCACATGCAAAAACATCCAACATGGGATGAGGTGGTTGGTGACATCATATTTGTTTTTAAAAAATAATAAAGAAAGGAAGAGTTATAATTAGAAAGAGCTTGTATGATCAGGTTACTAAACCGGCCATAACTTTTTACCTTCTAGTCTAAAATTTTTTAGCTTATACTTGTTTCGAACGTCTAGAAAAGATCTACAACTTTGTAGTTTATAACCTTTCCTGAATCAACATCTAAATTGGTCAAAATGGAGCTCACACATCGGGAACCCTTTTTGGACGAAAATCATTCATAAAAGCTAGTTTCCTATGTGAGAAGGCTTCTAGATTGATCTTGAAGGATCTCCATTGTGTAAATTAGCATTGCTTAGCTTGCATGAAACAAGGTTTAGAAATAAGTTCAATATGAAAATCAAAGAATGAGAAAGTCAAAGCATAAATTGGAAACTAACTAAAGGTAAGAGTCCTCACATTAGAAACATTCAAATCCAATCTAACCCTAACTTTTTCTATAAAAATAAAGCAAGCACAACCTTTGGCTGCTCTATAGAAATTTCCATCCCTCTCTCTCCTCCATCTTGGAATTTGTTCCATTGATTTTTGTGCTTTGGTGTTCATCACTTCCACTTGGTTCTTCACAAAGTGCTTTCACATATTCAATATATTGGAGGCTAGTTCATTATTCTTTGGGATTTCTCTTTTACTATTAAAAGGGTAAGTCAAATCGTATATCCAAGGATTACTTATCTTAGAGACAAGGAGAGCTAGCAAGGTTGGTCTTCCAAAACCCTCTTTCATGTAGTTTAAATTAGAAGCACGCTAGGAATGAATTTGTGCTTTTTTTGCTATAAAGATGAAAGTGTTTGCATGAGAAATTTTGAGGAAGATAAGATCAAGTTTAGGTTATTTCATAATCTAAAATTTTTCCTGGAAAATCTATTTTTTAATATTAAAATCTAATTTTTAAAATTAAGAGGGTTTAAATCCACTTTACAAAACAACTTTAATAAGCCTTTGAAATTTCTTGAATTTTTTAATCTCTGAGTCTTTTGTGTATTAAAGAGCATAGAAATATGGAATTTCTAAAAAATTTGACTTCGTTTTGACCAAGATTTGACCTACTTTACCCTCAAAGGAGTAAAATTCCAAAGATCGAATTTAAAAAGATGTCAAAACAGATCAAAAATCAATTAAAATTTAAAGATAATAGAATTTTAATATTTTGGAACAGTACGAATGTTTTGAAGAATTTTGGATTTAATTTAAGGGGCTTAAAAATTTATTTAATCCAAGGGGTATTTTTGGAAAAAAACTAATTTTTGAAAAATATATAAGGTTTCCAGAGATGAAATTGGGATGAGAAGTAACTACGACTTAATCTAATCTCGTTTGAATTTTTGAAGATTTTTAGTTGCTGTTAGATACTTGTTTATGATTTTTTATACCAAATTAGGCATGCAATATTAAATCGAAAAAAATAGTAAATTGTAATAAAAAATTCTGGAAATATTTTATTGAGAGGTACTGTAGACACCTTATTTTGACCGGACCCTAATAGAGTCGTTAGGATAGAAACCTTATCAAACTAGTGTTTTAAAGTCCAAAATTTATTCCTAGAATAGGTTAGGGTCTCATTTAGGTCCCCATAAAATTTCATCAGAATCCGTCTCGGTTTGCCTAGTAAATGGACAACGTTTGTAGTGTTGCGTAGTGTAGGAATAAGGGTGGCGATTTAGCCAGAAATAGGGGTGCGTTGGAACCTGAAAAACCAGTTCAAATTTTCCGTAATAGGTTGTCCAGGGAGAAATAGGGGTATGCGGATTAGTGTGTAAGATAATTAGGGGGTGTATTATCCTGACCCGGGGCAATTCCGTAATTTGCGAAGATGCTTTTCTTCCCCTCCAAGTCACCATTAGGCCCTAAGCTAGGTTAGTGAGAGGCTTAGGTAAACCTGGCAAACGGGTGGGTCGGGTCGGGTCGACCCGCGGGTCATGCGGGCGCGGGTCACGCGGGTTGCGGGTCAAAATGACCCGCATTCCTACGGGTCAGCAACTGGTGACCCGCACCCAGTGCGGGTGGGTCGGGTCGACCCGCGGGTCAACCCGCATTTTTTGTAAAAACACTGTTATTTTTTTCCGACGATAAATTCACCCCCTAATTTTTAAAATGGACCTACACCATAAGATGATCCAAACCGTCCATTTGATGGGCCACAACATAAATAGATCGTGCCCTAAAAATCAATAAATCATTGCCATAGGATGATCTCAACCGTTCGATCTATAGAAGTTTCCATGTTGTGAATTTTACATTATGGCCCATCAAATGCATGGTTTGGAATTTGGATCATCCAAATGACCAAAGCATATATAAGTAACAAAGGAAATAGGATGTTGGCCTCAACAAATGTTCAAACTATGATTAAAAGATAAATTTCATCACTAAAACATTATGACCACTCCTCACTTATGAACCACTTTCCTGGTAATTTGTAAGGTTTATTTAAGATTAAAAGATAAATTTCATCACTAAAACAAGGTAGTGAGGATATCATTTCACCTCAATCACTAATTGGGATGGCTTTTTTCCATTTCAAGTACAAACAATGCATTTTTTGATGCACCTCTGACCTCTGTCTAATATTCTAGAAGTTTTTTTTATTATGTGCTCTGAACCAGCAAGAGCAAGTGTAAAAACACCACAGAAAGGCTAAAGACATAATAACAATTAAGCCATAAAAAGTTAAATTAACCATATAAGTAAGGATATTTAATTAAACCAACATGTACGTAAGGATATTAAGAACAACAACAATATATCATTAAAATTCTTACAAGGACACATCCATCTTACTCTGAATGGTACTTGAAGTTGCAACCCTCGGAGGCTTCCTAACTTTGGTTAATTGTTCAAATGCATAGGGATGCCACAAAATCTTATGCCACAAAATCTTATAACAATATATCATTAAATGAAGCTTATGCCACAAAATCTTATAACATCAGTACAAATTGTACATACTTTGATGCACAGCTCCATGCATTCTTTGACATGCCACCGCAGTCAATTCAAGTGGGATGCCTACAAGTAGATTCTACAAATAATTGTTGGTAAGCATTCATAGTTGTTCTCTAGAATATTTAAGTATAAAAATAATAAATATGCATGATTCTAGTTTGGCCCTTGCTTAAGAAAAACCACATAAAATCATCTTGCTTACCCTGTTCTTTGATTTTCATGAAGTTTGGCCCTTGCTTAAGAAAATATGCAGTCTCCCCAAAGACTGGCCATCCCATAGTCCCTGGAGGAAGCTAAACCAACTTCACAAAAACTGTAAAATGAAATCATAAGTGACAATAAAGGGAGAAAGAAGAAATCATCCTACACAGCTCAAAAACATTTATGACAAATGCATGACCAAGGAAACCAATTATCTAGGCTACCGAGGAAAGAAGGCTATAATCATAGAAACATAATCCCCATTAACAAAATATCACGAGCAAACTGAATCCATAAAAACATCATAGAAATATCATAGAAACATAATCCCCATTGAATCCATAAGTAAAACATCATAGAAATATTTAAATTAACCATAAAGAGTCTATGCTTTAGAGTTGTGACAGTTGTCTCCCAAAAAGGTGCGGTGAAGAAGGCTCCTGCAATGAATAAAAACTATACCAAATCAATGAATAGAAACTACAGCAAATTAATGAATAGAAACTACAGCAAATTAATGAATAGAAACTATTGGGAAACAATGAATAAAAACTATACCAAATCAATGCATGGAAACTATACTAAATCAAATGACATCGGTAGTAGCTGATTCTCTTGATTCCAAAAGAGAATTCTTGTATAATGGTACTACGAGTTGTTCATCAGTAGGATCTTCACCTGCATTTAACAAATGTAAGTAATTAAATATCATAGGATCTTCTCCATCTAATATTTATTAGTAGTCATAAATATTTCAAAAAATATTATTAGTTCTATGAACTATGGTAGGTAAATTAAATATTAAAACTTACATTGAACTTGATAACCAAACATCCAATTGCGAGTGCAAATTACGGCTTCGGCATTTTCCGGTCTTAGCGAGCTTCGATATTTAGTGAGAACTTTAGCTCCAATGCTAAAAGCCGATTCCGAAGCAACCGTAGTTATTGGTACACTCATGAGATCACGTGCCATCCTAGAGAGAATAGGATATCTACCAGCGTTGTCTTTCCAATACTCTAAAACATTCAAATGTTGCTTATGATCGAACTTTGTCTCCTCTAAGTAGAGGTCCAATTCTGACTTCTTGGTGGCACAAAATTCACTCTCATAGTATTCAAATTCCTACATCATTTAAACATCAAATATATTTAAGCGAATAGATAATTAAATATAAAACTTATTAAAAAATTAAATACAATAAGAATATTAAAAAAAGCAACTTACACTAAAGTCATCATCAATGCAAATGTCGTCACTAGTCATAGTTGAAGCATGATTCGAAGCATCCACAGAAAATTGTTTAACATATTCTTCAAAAAGTAAACTCAAAGCCACTCGGACACATGCCACCTTTTCCTTGTAAGTGCTGTCATCAATCTTCTTATAGCAAAATTCCACAACATTCATCTTGTACCGAGGATCGAGAACAACAGCCATAGCTAGGACAACACTGTAAGATTCCCAATATTTTTGAAACTTTGAGATCATTTGAACTGCCATGCTACTAATTACATCATCCTCACTCTCCTTCTCTTCAAGTAAACGGATTTGAATTTTCCACACACATTGAAAATATAAATTTGCCGTTGGGTAATCGGAACCCGAAAAAAGCACTGTAATGTCATAAAACGGCTTCAACATTTTACAAATTTCATTTCCCCTTTTCCATTCATCATTTGATGGACAATAATTGTACCCTGGTTCTATCAAAGCATAACGTTGAAATGCGAGACGATATTTGATGGCACTTTCAAGCATAAAAAAAGTCGCATTCCATCTAGTCGGTACATCCATGCGCAAACCCATTGAATGTATCACACCAACTTGTTGACAACACTCGGAAAACTTTATTATTCTACCCTCAGATCCTTTGACATACTTAACACTTTCTCTAATCTTGTGTATAGCTTCATGAGCAATCTTCAAACCATCTTGAACAATTAAGTTCAAGATATGTGCAGAACATCGAACATGAAAATAATCACCCTTACACAACAAAACATCTTGCACATTAAGTTGGCTTTTTAACATTTCTTGCATATTATCATTGCTAGATGCATTGTCTAAAGTAAGAGAAAAAACTTTCTTCTCAATACCCCAATCCTTCAAGAATTGAAATACTTTATCTGCCAAAAGGACACCGTTGTGTGGAGGGGGGAAGTGACAAAAATTGAGAATTTTACTATGCAACAACCAATTCTCATCTATATAATGTGCGGTAAGACAAATGTACCCCTCGGTTGTGATGGATGACCATACATCTGAAGTGAGACATATCCTACTTGTAACTCTCCCCAAATCAAGCTTAAGCTTTTGTTTCTCTCTCTTATATATTTTCAAGCAATCAGATTTAGCGGTGTTCCTACAATAGGGTTTTACATCTTGATTTAGATAGCTATGAAGATCCCTAATGCCCTCATGTTCAACCATTGAAAATGGATAATTATGTTTCATAATAGAAATTGCCATCTTCTCACGATAAGTCTCTTGAGAAATTTTTTTGGCTTGTAAGGATGTGGCATAGCCTATATGCATTTGATTTACATCCTTATTGGTGCGTCCTGTACATTTTCCAGTTGTTTCAACATGCTTTTTCAAGTTTGAAGTCCCAGGAGTATTACTACCTACGGCAAAACTTTTTGGGCATACCTTGCACTTTGCTCTCTCTTTTCCATTAACATCCTTATAGATTTCAAAGTCATCCCAAATTCTAGATTTACATTTAGAAGTTTTACCAGTAGTACCAATACTTGGATCTTGAGAAGGATCTTCGTCACCACTGTCCACATTCATAAGAGAGTTGGTGTTCATAGACTCCATAAGGCCTTCAAAATAACATTCAAAATACATGCTTAAAAAAGGGTTTTCAGAAGACTAGATTATCTTCACAACATAAGGAGTGAAGGATCATACCTTGAATGCTTGAAAGAAAGATCAATCGGAGCGAAGGACGGCTCGGATAAAAACAATGCAGGAATCTGGTGTATCTAGCACATGATAGACTTAATGAGTGATGAAAAACAGAAGGTGTAAAATAATGGGTGTAAAAAGAGAAGTACATAATAAGATCATCCTACTAGAAGGTGCATGCATGAATCATCCTGACCACTGAATAGAGAAGAAAAGACACAATAGTGCAAATTCAAAAACTATCCAAATGATCATGTCAAAATTTAAGACAAAATTAAGCTAAGAGATAATGCAGCTTACCAGTTCCTGTTGTAATTGCTGATTTTGTTGAAGCAGGGATTCCCTTTCCTGCAATTCCCGAACCTACACCATCAATTCCATAGATTGAGAGCACATGCCATGCTTATGTTAGTGACAAATTTGAGAATTTCACATCAAAATCATCCCCAACACTCCAACAGCTGTAAACAAAAACAAAAAACAGAGAACAAAAACAAGGAAAACAAAGCAATCCGCCAGGCACCGGCCAAAAACAACCAAAAACAGGGAACAAGAACAATAGAGAACTCAAAGATAAAAATGAAAAAGTACAAGTGGGATATATTTCTTGTTCTTTCAATTATCATTAATTCATTATTCACTATTCAGAATCCATTGTTTAAAATCTTGTCCAACAACAGCTCACTTTTTGAGATGAAATACTAAGGGTGGTACCTCCACAGTATAAAGGGCCTCACTGTTGTAAGCCCTTAAACCATATAATTTGTCACTTAATAATTCGTCAATTCCATAGATTGAGAGCACACACATGCCATGTTATGTTAGTTACGAATTTCACAACAAAATTATTAAGAGCACACACATGCCATGTTGAAGATTTGCGATGGACCCTAGCAAATCCCTTATTCAGTTATTCTAAAAGCATTTTATTATTTTTATAAAAATATAAAATAAGACAATGTCATTAAAAAAAGAGAGACAAGAAACATGCAGAAAAGGAGAGGCTTGTGTTGAGAAATGTTTGAATGTCTCTGATTTTAAATATCAATAATCAATCTAAAAAAGTGTATTTTGAATGTTATTTTGATTTTTGAAAGCCTAAATCTGATCGTATGACCCCAATAATCAATCTAAAAACCCTATAATCTGATCGTATTACCCCAATCGACAATAAAAAAATCCTAACCTGCAAGAAAGTAGGAAACCAGCGGCAACTCGAGGGATTCAAGCTTCAGCAGTTTGTTTCTTCGTTCGTTTCAGGGTTTCAACTTAAGAGATTTGTTTCTTCGGTCTTCGTTCGTTTCAAGGCTTCAGCAACTTGAGAGAAACCCTAGAATGTGAGGCCCTTTTGGTTTCTTCTTGACTTTTGAGAGAAACAGAAACCAGCCGCAACTCAAGGAGAGAAACCTTCGTTCATTTCTTCTTGATTTTTGAGAGAAACCAGCCACAACTCAAACCCTACTCTTCTCCTCTTTGAAACGATTAAAAGAGAGAGAGGAAAATGAGAATTGATCAAAGCCCTTGATCTCAAACGAGTCAAACCCTAGTCTCTTACTCTCTTTCAAATTTTAACTTTTTCGGTTTTAAAATAAAACATGTTAAAAAAAAACCAAAAACCCGCGGGTGCCTGCGGGTTGACCCGACCCGACCCGTGTTTTTGCGGGTTGGGTCACCTGCGGGTCGATTTTGGCGGGCCACTAAAACCCCGACCCGCACCCGCAAATTTGCGGGTGGGTTGGGTCGACCCGCGGGCACGGGTCACTTTTGCCAGGTCTAGGCTTAGGACTAGAATTAGTTAGAGGAGAATCTTAGGAAGCTTCCTAGGTAGTTAGGCTTCCTTTGATCCCAGCCCTTAAACAAAAAGCTGATTTGAAGGGCTAGGATCAAGAGGAGGGAGATATTTTCCATAAAATTTCCCCCCTCCGCTATTGCCCGAGTTCCCCCTTTATTCATCAAAGAGTAGTTATAAAATGCACTTGGGGGTTGTCCAGGGGAGGAAAGGAAGGTAGAAATATGTTTTAAAATTGGTGACCCCTTTCTTGCTCGGGGCAGCCCCCTATAGAGTAAAAGAGTAGTCTTGCATATACTAGAAGGGGCTGTCCATGGAAAGGGAGGGGGGGGTCGAATATTTATCTTTTCCCTTTCTTTAAAACCCATCCGAATTAGGGTTTTTGGGAGAAAAGAGAAGAAGGATTTTCGTTGAAAATTTTCTGAAAGAGTGAGAAGAGAAAATTGCAGAGAGGAAGGGAAGGAAGCCGCGGCCATCTTCTTCCCCGACATCACCTCCGGGCGGAAATCCGATCGGCCCACACCACCATCTCTCCATCCCAAATCCCCAACACATTTTCTTCTTTAATTTTTGCCATCACAAACCCATCCCCTATCCACCACCTTCTCCGGCCGGCCACTTCCATCAAACCCCCTCTCTCAGCCACCTGTCATCTCCACCCTAAACCCATAATCCAAAGACCCAAATCCACCACCACCATTAAAACCCAACCGAGCTTCATCCAAACCCTAAACTTCGGCCATTTCTGTAAATCTGGACTCAATACCCCATTTCCGGCCACCACCACAAACCCCGTCATCCCAGCCTCCTCTGCACCTCCATTGAAACCCACCTCCGTCAATCATCTCGTCCGGTCACCATATTCTTGGGTGAGAAATCCACAAATCCGGCCAAAACCCCACTCTCACCTCTACAAAAATCTAATCTCCTTTTTCATCTCTTTTATAAACCCAAATCCATTCTTGTTTTTCTTTTCTTAAACCCCATCCCCTCATTTCCGGCCAAACCCACCTCCGTTTTTCTCATATTCAATCTGCTACCACTCCATCTCACCTCCTCTTCCATTTCCCTCTTATCACCACCACGAATCATCGAACCCCCATTTCAGATTTAGTGCTAACCCCATTCCCATTTCCCTATTAAATCGTCCATTAAACCCAATTCCATTTGTTGTGTCAATTTTCAAAGATTTTGTTGAGGTTCCTCATCAATTAGAAGAGGGATAGAGCTCTGATTTGGGAGCTTGTAGAGAGAAGAAGAATCTCAAGGTGAAATTTGCGTATTATTCTTATTCCTCTTCTATGTGAGTATTCGTTTCCTAGTCTCTATGTTTCTTATCTGTCGTGACTGCTTGTGTTGCTCTCCTAACATGTTATGGAGGGGAATCTATTAGAGCTATTTAGCTTCTAAAGTAGCTCATTCGTTATAAACTGACTTGAACTGATTTCATGGTCTTTACATGTTAAGGTTTGGTTTGTGTGTTTAATTCTGGGATTTAGGAGTCTCAATTTCAAAGGGGGAGCAATGATAATGTTGTTATCATTTCAGTAGGTGCAAAGGTCTTTGGTTGTATGCAATTGGGGATAAGGGTGGTTTGTGAATGTTAATTTTGTTTGGGTTACAGGGAAGATGCAGGACATATGGTAGTAAAATCTGGGCTTTACTCCTTTTCTTTGCTAAGAAATCCTTGCACTGATTTGCCTTCATGCAGTTAATTGTTTTGTTTCTTGTTTATCTTTAACTCAAATGATCTGCGGGATTTTGAATAGAGGCGTGGCTCTTCCTTCAAACATTGATGTGAATTTTATGGTGTTACTGTAAATAAGCCATGCTTCTTTGTTTGAAAGGCATGAATGGGAATGATGAGCTCAAGCAATAAGTTCTTGAGGAAAATAAAAGATATAGTGTGATGAAGTCAGTTAAAAAAGGGCAGAAAGTACTAGTGAAATAAGTCTGGGGTAGTATCATTTTTACAGTACTTTTATAGAGAATTAATGCTTCGCTGCTATACTGTGATAATGTTCCCATTGTGTTGAACTGGAAAAACTAGTGTAATCTGTTTCTTTTATCTTGAACTAAAAATTAATGAAGTTTATCGTCATTGTGCTGAAATTGGGAGCCCTTGTAGCTCGCGTTCATGGTGTCAGATTGAGAGTTTTGTGGCTCATAGCTGTGTTTCGAACTGGTTAGAAGATAGCATGTGCTAGCAAAGGACAGAGATTAACTGGTTTATTTCCCCCCATGACATGCGTACAGCCATATTGTGTTGTGTGCATTCTTTTTTCTATCACATGGGAAAGTTATCAGGTTCATCATTTTCTGAAGGGCTTTATAGATGTCATCATCGAGTGGCTATGTCCAAAGTCATGGATAAGCTCCATTAGTGATACAAGATTTAGGCGTCCCTAATGGTGTGGAAATAATGTCTGTTTAGTTATAAAAACCCAAAAATACTATGGGTTCCCTAATCTGTTTGTTTCTATTGCTATGATGTTGAGTCTGTTTTCCACATCAGGTTACTTTGAAATATGATAATGCACCTTTGGAACTTTAATTTCTTTTGTGTTAGAAAATCTAATTGGAGATAGATACATTTTATTCTAGAAAGAAAATACTAAGTGCAATTGAGCTATATTGAGAATGAGTTCACTAAGTTTAAATTGCTGAGTTTGTTGAAAATTTTGTTTTGAAATGCTACATTAAAGTATGCTATATTTTCAGTTTGAAAATGTGATTTTTGTCTAGAGATGCTCATTTTCATTTTTGAAATGTTCTTCTCTTAAGTTTTGTGGACTTCAAAGCATTCATTTTCAGATTCCTTGCAGTCTTGATACTTGTATGATGAAATGAGTCTCAATTTACTATGGTGTTTCATTGTGTAAAGTAGGGTTTGATCATTTATTCTAACCCAATTAACCATAGTTGCTGACATTAAAACTACCATTTCTGTGCGGAAATTAACCAATGTTCTTACAAGGTCATACCAATTTCCTGTGCGGAAATAACCCTGCTCTTTAGTCCCTGTTTCTTCATTATCTACATTGCATGCTTAATGATTGAATAGATTCAGTGCATCTCTCACTGCATGTCCAGTAGTTATACAGCTGAACTATTGAACACGTTTAGTCGAGAATCAGATTCCATCCAGTGTGCAGTATCAGTACAGTTATGGTTCATTATATGCACTATTTTGCGCTACTCTTGTTCAGTTACTTGGAAATGATTCTGATATAATTCCATTTGTTGATGATTTTCACGCTCACCAAATCTATTCACGTAAACCTATGGGTAAAACTGACACAGATTAATGCGTGGTGTTCATTGGTAAAAATCTTGTTAAGATATCATAATGTAGGAAAATGTATTGGATGCATATACAGGCTTTGCCTTTCTTAAATTATTATTGATCCTTCTCAATCAATGTGCTTGCAACTCATTTACATTTAAGCCAATAAGAACCATTTGTTGGGATCATATATTCGAAATGAGTGCTTCTGGTGCCGTGCATAAGAAATGCCATTGAATATATTCAATTAAGTCATAGAATCTCAGAAATTATGCCTAGGTTCTTGTAGCTGCATTGTGACATGTAGGTGGGCGTAATAAGAAAAAGAAAATTGTCTTCTAATGCTACATTTACGTGGCTCAGGAAACATCTTGGTCATAATGTTTACTCCAGTAGGTGATCATGCTTATATGGTCTTGTGAGCAGATATTGTAGGGGTACCTGTTCATGTTTATGGTAGTAAGTGCTTGAAATTTTGGAGGCAAGAAATCTTCATATCTTTATTCATTTATTTCCAAAATCAGTCCAAGAGCCTAGGTTGCCTTAGGAGCTACACTCATAACTTCATTGTCGTTAAAAGCTTGGAATAAGAGGGTCTTGGCATAACTGTCAAGGCATAGTACTGGAAGTGTTGTCATGACAAATAGAGTTGGTTCTGATCTTCTGTATGGCTGTCGCTTGTTATCAAGGATTGCATTGAAGCGGATGGAGCATATCATAGCATCTTGACCTTAAAAATGTGTGTTAAGAGGGCAATGATAGCGCTAGCTGGAGCATCCCCTTTTAGGAGACAAGCTTTGTCTCATTTAGATGGTTTGCCCTCTTAGAAAGCTTGCCCAGCCCCATGTTAGAATACTTCCCTTCTTAGTTAAAGACTAACCCAGTCTTTTAGATACCCTTAGATGTTATCTGGAACAATCATTTAGGAGATCCTTGTGGACTCATTAGTGTATAGTACTAGGAGACACCCTCTGTCTCATTAAGGAAGTCATTCTTTGAAGACAAGCTTTGTCATTCAAAGCCTCCTTTGAGGGAATCTGTTTTAGTTTGATAGAGTTTGCACATAGGAGGCATGCCTTACCTCATTTGTGGAGTCCCTCTTTGGAGACAAGCCTTGTCTCATTTAGGGAGTTCCCCTTTTAGGAGGTTTACCCAACCTCATGTTAGAGTCCCCCTTTCTTCTAGAGTGAGTCTTTGACTCATTTATTCTTGTGATGGCATTATTAGAGAGTCTTTGACTCATTCATCCCTTTAGTGGTATTTTTGGCGAGTCTTTGACTCATTTGTCCTTGTTGGAGTCTTTGACTCATTTGTCTTCTTTAGTGGTTCTTTTTGGAGAGTCTTTGACTCATTTGTTCTTTTGGGTAGCATTATTAGAAAGTCTTTGACTCATTTGTGCTCCCCCTCTAGAGTTTTTAGTTAGGAGTTTCTCCCTAGTGTGGTCGTCGCTCTTTTTTGTTATGGACTAGCACAGTCTCATTAGAGCTTTGCCTTTTGGGATCTTAGATCGTTGTCTTTATCCTTGATCATTAGTTTACCGGGTTTGGGGGTTTCCCCTGTTAGCCATAGGGTTTTGCTTTGTATATCCCCTTAGGTCTTTGACCAAAAGGGTGAAAACTCTTTAAACTTCAAAAACATTTGAAAAGCTTTAAAACCCAAAAACATTGAATATTTTAAAACTAAAAAATGTTAGAAATTTAAAATATCAAAGACATTTGAAAATATTAAAAACTTTAAATCATTTTAGAGTGTTAAGTTTTTTTAGTGGTAATTAGGAGAGTTCGTTTCGAATTACGTTGGCTTGATCCTCTCTCACGAGGTACGTAGTGCAGCATGGGATCTTTATCCCAAGTCCAGCCAAATCTTGTTGATAAACTTTGAAAATCTTTCAAAAATCTTTAAAACCTTATTTTCAAAAGATCTTCCTCTAGAGTTAAGAGTTTCTCCTAGATAGAGAGTTTTAGAGTTAGGAGTTTCTTCTTGATAGGTTGTTTGATTGTTTCTTTGTTGTGTGCTTGTTTTAGAGTTAGGGGTTTGTCCTAGAGTTATAGGAACGCCTCCGTCCGGTCAGTCGGCGATCCATATTGCCGATTGATGACTAGAGTAGGATACGTTAGTCCACCCTTTGTTTTCTTCAGGAAACACAGCCTAGTTACACATAGGTTGTAGGAACCCCTGCATTAGCTTAGGGCTAACCTGCATTTAGTTAGGGCATATAGGGTGTCTTAAAATCTACAATTCATTGGAATTTAAATAATCGCGCAAGAAGCTTTAACAACTAGTCCGGTCTTTTAGATCGAGTCTAGGATAGAGGTCTAGGTGTCTTAGGCATCATAGCTTAGAATAGGCGCGAAGAACTACGTTGCTCTGATTCTTGCGAAGGCGGGGATACGTAGGCTTCTTTGGATGAACATCAGACCATCCAAGCGCTCGGGCTTAATCGTTTAGAGTCTTAGGATTTGTTATGTTGTGTATTTTGTTATATTTTCTTACTTTCATGTTCAGACTTTATACCTTTAGCTGTAGCATGCATGTGTTTGTCCATCAGAACTTAGATACCAGTTAGGTATGTCACTCATAACCTAGCGATGCTTAGGTAGCACAACTCTTTTATTTATGTTGTGTTTGCTTATTATTTCATCCCCGAGTCATGCATGATTAGTTAGACGTCCACTCGGGGATATTTGTTCCCATTTCACATGATTTTCGCCCAAAACTCTTCGAGGTTAATAATAAATGGCATAAGAGACCAAGTGGTTGCACTCAGATGAATTTGGGGTGCTCTTCGGACCTTCCCCATTTGTAATCAGGCACAGACCTTTTGTATCTCTGGTTATCTATTGCAAACAGAGCATTTATTTAGGTTCCATGGCGTATCCATGGATGGTGACTCTGAGTTATTTCTAGGTACATTTTGGTTTCGAGCCATGGCTCCGGATTAGGATGTATCTCATTCGTTATGTATCACCACTCATGCTATGCTGTGAGAATGACACCTATATTTGAGGATTGCTGGGGGATCTAGCGTCTCTCGCCGTACTCGTCTTCTCAGGATCGGGGTCCACAGGTACTACTAGAATTACATGTTTTTATGAAGTTTGGATTGATTTGGAACAGATTTACTATATGTTTCTTTGTAAATTCATAATCTGGACAGATACTTTTAAAAGAAACAATTGAAAGTAAATACTCTTTAAAATTCATAAAACTTTTACAGTAATCCCCTCTAGTCCATAGAAATCTACCATAAAAGTTTAAACTTATTTAGATTAGATTTGCTATGAGTTACTTTGTAAATCATTAATCTGGACAGAACTCTTCAACATTTTAAAACTGATAGTAAAACACATTTATAATGCATGAACATTTTACAGTAATCTTCTCTGGTCAAGGGAAAGCTACTGTAATAACTTAAGCTTAATCCGAATAGATTTGCTATAAGTTGATGTGTAAATCTCTATTCTGAACTGAATTTCTTTAAAATACTTAAGAAAATCAAAATAAATTCGAATTGTTATCAAAATTTCCCAAAAATATTCTAATGCTCTATCATGTATTCAATCTTTAAACTATTGAAATAGAAACTTTAGGAGTCATTGATTTTCTTTGCTAATTTGCAATGCTATGATAGTTTAATCACCAAGATTGCGTTCATAATCGTATCTTAATTGCGATCAATCATTAATAATTTGAGCATTTAAATTATAGTATGTTATTGGCTCCGAGGTCCACTGTCTATAGAAATCCTGAGAAATATGTCAGGCACTAACGTACTATAACTTACGTGTTAAATTATGCAAGGGTGGAAAGTACGATTCCCTTTTGTGATTACCATTTACGTCCTGGTCATGCTATTGATAAATGCCTCAGTTTGAAATATGATATTCAAGACCTTATAGACATGGAGCTCCTTGACCCTCAAAATCTTTTGCCAAGCGGCGGAACTCCATCCTTTCCTGATGACCGCAAACCATGGTTTGAGCAAATGAAGAGAAAGTCTTACGATAATCACGACCAGCAATGTACAATGATGGGTTGGAATATATTGAGCCCGGTCTCTACAGGTCAGGAAATCAAAGAGGCCACAACACATGGGGCTTATAATAGGGACAATTTTACTTCAAAAAATATCAAAGAGCTACAAAACTCTATGGTATTCAAATACGATCAGTCAAGGGCTACACCTAAGCAAGCGCTCAATAAGGAATTTACCCCTCTACCATTTCCACCATCTATCATATTATAGCGAGAATTGGCTTCAGACAATATTTGTTTACCTCCCATTAAACCTCCTCCTAATCCACTCCCCAAGACATGGAGGGCGCAGGATCACTGTGATTTTCACCGAGGACAGGGGCATAGCACTGATCAGTGCATAACTTTGAGGCATGTAATCCAGAAATTGGTTGACGAACGTAGGCTGGCATACCAACACGCGCTGAATATTGTTGATAATCCCATGCAGAACCATGTTGTGTCGCCTGCCAATCTCAATGCTTAGAAGGGCCTATACTTGAGAAGCACCGGTCCAGGTGCAGTGAAAAAAATCAGCAATTGAGAGTACTAGACATGAACCAGCTTTCGTCGGGCCTCCAAAGCCAGACAGTTGCAGCAGTTGCAGTTTTAATCCTTCATTTTTTTTATTGAGTCTAGTCATTATGGTCAGTCTAGTTATTGAGTCAAGTCTTGCAATTCTACAGTTCAAGGTCAATGCCTAGTCCAAGCCCATTATCTTTTGCTTTTCTTCTTATTTCTGAGAGTTGTGAATCCTGAGCATGTTCAGGATAGGTCATGGGATGTAATAGTCTTTCTTTAAACGAAATTTTAGTTCCAATAGCTCCTTTGTGTTTATTTCTCAAGTATGCTTCTAATCTTGATAACAATAACAATAAGACTCCCTCCTCAAATGAGGAAGAGATCGACTAAACTCCACTTGATTCACATTGATTGCTTGAACAAAAGGAGGGACATCGATCTCAACCTTTCAAGGAAGAAATTAAAATTATAAGCATTGGCACTAAAACTTTAATTCAGTTAAAACCAACTAGAAATACATTACCTTCTAAAAAAGTGCAAAGAATTAATAAAATCATTTTAATGATAAGAGGATTGTCTAGAAGCACTACAACCGATACCAGGGGCAAGACATGGATAGAAAGCTCAAGAGAATGAAGAAAGTGAAAGACATATGCTATACAAGGGGCATGGATTGGAAACAACTTCCATATCTCTAGTCAATGGCCCTGGTCACTGGTTTTACCAGTGATAATGTAAACCCATCGAATTCAATATGAAAAGTGTAAGAGCATTCATCTCAGAGCGATCATCAAAATATCAACAGTCACCGATTCAAGGATGAAAGGATGTCTGAAAACCAGTATGCACTCTCAAAGTTGAAGTACTTATCAATATCCAGAAGGAAGAAGAATCATTATCTCTTACCGAAAAATGCCGTGAAACTCCGAAAAAAAGATAAAGAAAAGTACCAGATGGACTCTAGTAACCTAGATCAATTCCCAATCTGAACATTGGAAGGCCTCATTCAGCCGAGCAAATCCCAGAATCATAACCTAATGTCAAAAAGAATACCCGTTAGCAAACCCCTTTGAGCCTGAATAAAATTTCTTTGAAAATCCATCAAACTAGGGACAAATGCCCCGAACTACGCGAGGCATGATCCCTACACTAGGGTATGTAGGCAGCTCGGTCAAACCGAGTTCAGTCGCTTCAAAAGAAAAAATTCAATCATTTCAAAAAGAAAGGAAGTGAGTCAATCAAGCAGAGAAAAAGAAGTCAATCGAAAAAAAATCAATTTACCTTCAAACTAGGGACATTCGTCCTGAACTACGCACAACCTGATTCCTACGCTGGGATACGTAGGCAACCGTTCACAGGTTTGGTCAAAATTCTTGTTGAACCTTAAACCATTCTTTGAAAAGCCCTATCCTACCTATAAAGTCTTTCAGATGTTCAGAATCAAACATCTAGGCCTTAAAAAAAAGAAAAAGAAAAAGAACGGAGTTTGAAGATCTGCTAGACTGAAAACCTGAAAGGGCGGTCTAGGAAAAATTTAAGATCATTCTCGTGCTAAGTTGAAAACCCAAAAGGGCGGCTTAGGAAAAAGCTAAGGGGATAACCTGCTGGATCGAAAACCTAGAAAGACTGTTCAGGCAAAAGTTAAGGCTAGCACGGTCCGCCAAGTTAAAAATCCTGAAGATGTGACTTGGTCACGGTAAGAGAATCATTATACGAAGGCTACGACCATAATCAAGACTGAAGATCGAAAGGAAGTTCAAGCAAGCTCAAGTGTCATCCTAGAAACTAGGGGGCGTTGAAACCAAGGAATTAAATCCTTGAAGTGTTACTGTTTTAAGGAAGAAGTCCAGTGTTTACCAATTGAGAAATTACTCTTTGAAAAGCTAAGACTTTCCAAACAAAATGTTAACTAAGTCAGAAGCATCACTGTGTTTGTCAGTGTAGTCAGTCAATCTTTGTTATTCTAAGTTCACTCTTTCAGAGCTCCTCAATCTTTTGAGTAGTGTTTTTTATATGTGATGATGATTGGGCCAGTTCCTCATAAAGATGAACCCTTAAAATTTTTAATTTCCTTCCTAGTAGTTGAATACTATCCTGGTAAAGAAATGTTTATCTAAACACCTGTTAATGAAAAAATCTCACTTCCTAATTTTTAGTATCCAAGAGAGCCGTTGTTCAAGATTACCAATCCCAGGTAGTTAGATCAAGGTTTGAGTTATCAAAATCCCCAGAAGAAAAGACCAACATTCTCTATGTGAAAAATCTTGTTGAAACTTTCTGAAAGCGTTCCTCAACCATTCTCGTTAGTCATGGTTCTTCATTCCTAAGGTTTGTCGTCTCGTCAATCGTCAAAGTTTTAGTTTCCAACACCTTCATCGGGCATGATCTCTATTGTCCCCGATTTCATCATTCGTTGATTTCAAGAAACTAAAGTTCATCAAATTCAACTTCACATCAAATTCAAGTTCAGGAAAAATCTCCAAATTCTCCATCGTCAAAGTCATCAATTAATCAACAATTGATCAATCAAGCAATCTGAATTTGATCTCCCGTCTCGCTTGCAGACAGGTTAATTATCTTGACCCAGGCTCGCTCGCAGCCAGGTCAATCCCTTAGCTTTCCGTCTCATTCGCAGACAAGCTAATGCCTTCTGACCTTTTGTCTCGGTCGCAGACACGTCAATCATCTTGACCCAGGCTCGCTCGCAGCCAGGTCTATCCCTTAGCTTTCCGTCTCATTAGCAGACAAGCTAATTCATTTTGACCTTCCGTCTCGCTCGCAGACAGGTCAATCCTCTTTGATTCCTGTCTCGCTGACCCTCCATCCCGCTGGCCGCGTCTCATTCACAGACAGATCAATTTCGCAGATAGGCCAATTTCGCAGACAAATAACATTATCTTTAGCTCCCGTCCTGCTGACCCTGTCTCATTCGCAGACAAGTCAATTTCGCAGATAAGCTAATTCCTTTTGACCTTCCGTCTCGCTCGCAGACAGGTCAATATTCTCAATCTTAGGCTCGGTCGTAGCCAGGTCGATCCTTTAGCCATGAGTTTCACTCGCAGACATGCTAAATCCTTCCGATCTCCTGTCTCGCTCGCAGACAAGTTAAATCTTTCTGAGCCCGTACATTAAGGTGTCTTGTTCTCTTCAAGTCCATACAACTATGGTCTCTTATTCTCTTTGAGCATCATACAAATGTGTTGTCTCATTTCCTTGGAATCCGTATAAATACGGTATTTCATTCTCTCTGAGTCCATGATGGCGTCCGGATCCGGGTCTGCGATCGCGCGGTCGGTAGAGGGCCTCCGCGGGGTCTGCAATCACAAACAAAAGGGGGTCAGGGGGTCCGGGGTGGGTCCCGGACGACCACTTCGACACCCAAGTCAGATCCTTCGACCAGTCAATATAAAGAACAGCTAGAAAGGGAGGGGGTTTTGATCAGGGTTACCAGGGCCGGTGCGCGGGGACATTTCTGGGTGCCTAAATGAGTGAGTCGGAGGGGACTAGCAGGGAGGGCAGGATGGGATTCCTGGCCTCCTCTGTTGTTGCCTCGCCTCTTTTTCCGGTATTGCGGGGTGGAGGATGAGTGAATTCCCTGGTTTCGGGGGCCAAAAGAAAAAGGGTCCCCTTCTTCTTCCTTTGCCTCCCCTTTTAAAGGGAGGTGTGAGGCCCTTTTCATCATTATGGAGGGAAAAACTTCCTTTGCAGGATTGGGCCGTCCCTCTGCCTCACCGGCGCGCGTGGCTTTGACGGCCATTTCCTTCCCTAATTTGTGATGATGAGGCCTGGGTGGTGAGAGGGCGACACGTGTCATGAATGTGTGGTGTTTGCCGTTTTCCAACACCCTTCTTCATTATGGTTGGGCTCTACTCGTGCATGGATGACACGTGGCGATATCTGGGAGCGTAGCCGTACTTGTGCCCCATCATAACTCCCCCTTACTCCTTTGGTCCATTGAATGGGCCATGGGAGTAACGTTTTGTTCGAGCTAAGTCATGATGAGGATATTTACGAGGGCTCCGGGGTGCGAGGAGACGTGCCACTTTATCCGGCGGCTGTCCTTGGGAAGCGGCAGCGTCGTTAGGGAGGCTGTGTTGTCTCGAGGCACCAGGATTTCTTTCCCGAGTTTAAAAGAGGGGAATTACCCTGGTGCCTTTTTGTGGCTCTTCGTCGCTCTTCTTCTTTCCTTTGCGGTAGGGGTTCTTTTCGTATATTCTCCAGTAACATGTGAGGCTCTTCTTCACGAGTTAGTGGCAAGGCCTGTTTCCTCCAGGAGTCGTCGAGCGACCCTGACTTGTCCTCCGATCCGGGGGAGGATCTCGTGGCTCGTCGGAAGAAGGCTAAGAGGGGTCCGGGCGCTTCGTCGGGCTCCCCCCCCTTCGCCTTTCTCCCCTGCCTAGGAAGGACAGTTTGTCCAGGTCCCGCGTTGCCCGGGAGTGGTCGTTTTTCTCTCGAGCCTATCGTCAGGGAACGGAACTGCGTGGACGTGTTTCGAAGATGGGTCAGGAGATCGAGGACTTGAAGCGGGAGAACGAGGTTCTTCAGAAGAAAGTTCATCTTCTCAACGAGCAGCTGTTGGAATATGAGGTGGACCCTCTGCTGGAGACCTCTTGGGAGGAGGAGGGGAACTCCTCTGGAGAGGAGTCGTTCTCCGATTAAGCTTTGGCTTTCTATGTTTTCCTACGTGTCTATCCCCTTCTCTGGCGGGGATTTCTGAGGCCTGCGTGCCCTGTGCTGTTTTTTTTTTTTTTTGGTTTCCCTTTATTTTTGTAGGCCTATGGGCCAGGAGGATGTCAATGGGTAGTTTATGTGTATTTGGGCCGTATCTCTTAATGTTGTTATTGGCTTGTGATGGAGAATCTCTGTGTTTGCAAGGATTTGCGATGCTCCAACCCTTCCGGGCGCTCTCTTTTTTTTTTTTTTTTTTGGGTCCGAACCTGCGTGGGGTCGGGATAGTGAAGCGTGTCGAATTCGTATGATCTTGCCCTTTACCCTCTACTTCCTTTATGAAGGTTAGGCTTTATGTAGATCTGGGGGTGACACGTGGCGTGCTTCGGTGATAGCGCCGTCTTTGTATGTTATCGTGATATGACCTTTAGTCCATTGATTGGCCTCGGGGAGCGGGCCCGTTGGCATAGTTAAAGGATAATGTGGTGAAGGCGTTTATGGGAGCATTGGGGTGCGAGCGGATATTCTGCTCCGTCCGGCGGCTCCTTCCCGAGGCGCCGCCTGGTTATTCAGTAGGAAACGAACACGCGGGTAGTAAGTGCTTCATTTTTCCATACCGGGGTTTCCTATAAAGGTTCTATAAGGGGTGAGCTTTCCTGAAGTCAGGAAGATCGCCCTTTCTCTCTTCTTTGCCTTTTTGATTTCTTCCGGCCTTTCTTCAGGCTTGTCCGAGATGCCGTCGCCTTTCCAGGGTCTCTTTGTGAGTGGCGATCGTAGGTTTGATCGCGACGGGAGTCGTCCGAATAACCCCGAGGCAAACTCTGGCGGGCTGGGGCCTCAGCGAGGGGTTCCGGAGGGGGACATGGATCATCCTCCTGCCCCGCATGAGAGGGAGTCTCATGAAGCGTTTATTCACCGCAACCGTTCCTTCTTTTCCTGCGTCCATCGTAGGGGAATGGAGGTTTTTAGCCGGATGAGGGACATGGATCGGGAGATTGCTGCTTTGCGCGCGGAGAACGATCTGCTGAGGAACCGGGTGCGTTGGCTAAATGACCAGGCCCGTTTTGCTGGGAATCGGCGTTGGGGAAGCTCTTCGGACGGGGAATAGAGTGGTAGGGAGCTTTCTGATGCGGAAAACTCTTTCAGCGGCCAGTCCCTTTGAGCTGATTGCGGTGGGATTTCGGAATTTTTGGAGGAAGCCTCTTGTCTTTGCGCTTTTTTTTTGTCTTAGGGATCTTGGGGGCTTCGGGCCTGCGTGCCTATTGTCCTTACTCCCCTTTTTGTAGGCCTTTGGGCCAGGAGGAAGTGGTTTATGAATGGTGCCTTTCTTTTTCCTGTTTCTGATGTGTGTTTTTTCCTTACGTGTTTGCTTTTCTTTTGCATGCTTGCTTTCTCGCGCATTTCTGAGCCCTTGTCGCTGCGTTCGATATTTTCGGCCCGGTGGTATTTTGTATGGGGTATCTAGTCGTACCTTTATGACGGGTTCCGAGCTCTTTGCCATCGAATGTGGTTTTTTTTTTTTTTTTTTTTTTAATCTTGTGGAGGTGTATGCCGGGCCCCTGTGACGGGGTCCGAGCCCTCTCTTTATGAACGCAGTTTTTTTTTTTTTTTCATTTGGTGGAGGTGTATGGATGGCTTGCTGGGGAAGTTATGTCGTGGGTAGGGGTAGAGACGTCCTTTCCGTGTGGCGCTTCGACTTATGGCGGTTCCCTTGGGTTTCTCAATCGGCGCCACGTGTGCGCGTCCCATCGACTTAGAAAGGGCGGGAGATCGAACGACAGATGTCAAAACCCTAGCCCTTTTTAAAGCCTTTTTGGGGATTTCCTTTTTTACTTTATTCCTTCGTCTTCCTCGATTAGAACAGGTTTTTCTCCGCGGCGATTCTTCTACGTGTTGCTTGTCGTCCACGCTTCGTTCGGTGAGTTCTGTGTCTTTGTTTCATAGCTTACGATGTCTGTTGCGACTGTGCCTCAGAGCCCCTCTTCCGCGTCGGTAGAGGTGGTGGAGAGGGCTCCTGTGAGAAAGAGGAGGCGGTTGTCTGTAGAGGGTGGGAGCGGCGTCGCTGAAGATGTGCGGCAGCCCACGGAGTTGAGGGATAGTTCCGGGACCTCCGGGTCGTCGGTGGGGGCCGCTGCTTCGGAATCTCCGGCTCGAGTTTCTTATGCTCGTGGGGCGGAGATTGGGGACATTCGGCCTGGCGCCGTTATTCATCCCGGCCGGGTGGCGTGTTTCAGGAATACTTTGGAAAAAGGGGCGGCCGAGAAAATTAGGAGGGAGTTCCATATCCCCGACGATTATGGGATTAGAGTCCCCTCCTTTGTAGAAGGGGTGTGTGGGGGTACCACGGAGGAAGAGGTAGCTTTCTACGTGGAAGCTTTCCGGGCAGGGGTTAGGTTTCCGCTCTTGGACATTATAATAGAGGCCCTCGAGTTTTACCAAGTGGCTCCTTCCCAACTGGCGCCTAATAGTTGGCGCACACTCCTGGCCTTTGTGGCCAAGGCGGGTCTTCATAAGGTTCAGCCCACCCTTCCGCTGCTCCGGGCCTGCGTTGCCCTCAGTCCGTTGGTGAAGGGGGAGGACAGCTGGCTTTATCTGACCCAGCGTCCTCAGGTGAAGATTGCAGCGAACTTGCTTTCGTCCATCAAGAAGTGGAAGGAGGAGTATGTGTTTGTTACCCCTCCATCGGGCGCTGGCTGGGATTTTCCTCGTTCTTGGAGGCGCTCCGTTGAGTGGCGGAGAAAGTCCCTTCCCGACGAGTCTGACTACAGCAAGTTTGACTTGGGGAAGCTCGCCTCTGGGGAGGCTATTGACGTCTCCGAGTTTAGGTGGGAGAGGAGCCTGAAGAGGTTTGGCTTGGTGGGAGCTGTGGAGAGGAGGGTCCGTTGCATGGGCGAGGGAACGGGGGAGAGTTCAGCCAGCTATCGTGGTGAGCCCCTCCCCTCTTCCTTTCTCTTTTTTTCTTTTTTTTTCTCTTTGCTTTGAGCGATTGTTATTTTCTTGTTTTTGGCAGGAGAGATGTCTTCTTCTGGTGAAGTTGGTAAGGGGAAGGAGGTTGCGGCGGTGACAACGGGCTTGTCGAGCCGTAAGAAAATTCCTTCTGACTTTATGGTCGCGGCCAGGCTGGGTCGGTCGCAAGCGAGGCTCGCAACATCTATGCCCTCCAGCCCTCTGGTCGAGCGGTTGGAGAGAAGGGGCCGGTTAGTTTCTCACCCCCGGGGTCTGAACATCCTGCCAGGAGGTCGCCAGCCGCGTGGCGTGTCCTTCAATCTTTGCGGAGGACGTGCCAAGTCGGATGGAGGGGGCGGTAATGACCAAGCTTCTTCTGGAGCGGGCGGAGCTTCCCCCGCAGAGTTTCCAGGTGCGAGGGGAATTGTTTAAGCCTGGCTGGAGGATTGGTGTTGAGGACAGCGTTCTTGCGAATCCCCGGGTTGGGGTGGAGCTAGGGGTGACAACTGCCCTTCCTTGTGACGAGGCTGAGCTGAAGGGCTACGATCGTAGGGCCCTGGGGGCTCAGTATTTTCAATCAACTTCCTGCGTAAGTAACGGGTGGCCGGTTTTCTGATGGTATTTTTCTCCCCTCGCTGTTTTCGAGATTGCATTCTGATAACTTGCCTTTTGCAGTCCCAAAGTTATGCCAGGAGGATGGTGCAGTGCCTTCTTGAGGATGAGGCTGAGATAAGTGCTGCGGGGGAGTTAAACCGGCAGTTATGCGAGGAATTGGACAGAGCCCGGGCGGAGAGAGCGACCTTTGATGATACTGTTGCTCAACTCCGGGAAGATCTCCGGGTAACTGTGGAGGGGAGGAGCCGTGCGTCGGACAAATTGGCGCTGGCTCGGCGAACTCATGCCCGGGAATTGGCGAAGGCACGGGAGGAATGGCGCGACTCTGCGGAGTTTTTTAAGGCTGCGGCTGCGTTCAGCGTGGATATTGAGATTGATGCGTTTGCTGAATGCCGGCGGCGCGTTCAAGAGGTCGATCCCTCCTTCCCTCTCGATAAACTGATGCATGAGTCTGAGGTTGATCCTTTGCCGGCACCGGCGGAAGTGGTGGAGCCGGTAGGAGAGGAGGTGGCCGCCCCGGTGGATCGCGTAGTTGCCGAGACTTCCGAGGGGGCCCAGTGATGTTGTGAAGGCCTCGGGGGGCTTGCTTTTTTCTTTTAATGTTCCTGGTTATTTGGTCTGTAATAACTTTTGAACTACCTATTTTTTGTTTGGTATGTAACCGTATTGATATCTCTGCATATATACGACGCGCCGCGAGGTTTTCGAGTTCTTGCTGTTGGTCCTCAGGCCTTTGCGAATTTTGTTGGTGAGGGTATTCTTAGTGCACCCCGTAGGGCGTCTGTTTATGGGAGGACTATCTTCCCCTCGAATGATCAGTTCGGGGTTAATGGGTCCCGCCTGCCCTTAAAGGGGGAGGTCTTTTTTTGCATGGGGAGCGTTTTAGGGTATTCTCGGGGGGATCGGCCCCGATGTTACCTCTGTCTCACTCCCTGTTTTCTTTCGGGTCCCTCATTTATCGTGGGCCGGAAAGTGGAGATGTACGCTGCTTTTGTAGAAGTACTTTTCCATTAATTTGTTGACAACAATACATCTTTGCTTCTAGAACACAAAAAGGAAACCAAAACACTTGTCATATTTTAAAAAGAAAGGCACGGAACTTACCCTGTCGTTTTACTGATAGAACTTTCGGAGGTTGTCCATGCTCCAACTGCGAGGGACCGGGGTCCCATCGAGGCGTTCTAGTTGGTAGGCCCCGGGTCGAAGTGCTCAAACGACTTTGTACGGTCCTTCCCATTTGGGTGCGAGCTTACCCGTGTTGCGGGGGTCTGATACCTCTGCACGCAGTAGCACCAGATCTTCGGGTTTTACCGAACGCTTTTTTACCCGGGCGTTGTAGTATCGTGCCACCTTTTACTGGTAGGAGGCGGTTCGGAAGAGGGCTTGCTCTCTTTTCTCAAGCACGAGATCGAGGTTGTTCCGGAGGAGTTCGGAATTTCCTTGCTCGTCGTAATTCGCGGTGCGGAAGCTGGGGAGGCCAATTTCTAGCGGAATGACCGCTTCGGTCCCAAAGGTTAAGCTAAAAGGGGATTCTCCAGTTGCGGTCCGTGGTGTTGTTCGATAGGCCCAGAGGACGCTAGGGAGTGCGTCCAGCCAGTTTTTTCCAGCTTCTCCCAATCTCTTCTTGAGACTTTGTAGCAAAATCCTGTTGGTTACCTCGACCTGCCCGTTGGCCTGCGGGTGTGCTACGGAGGCGAAACGGTGTTCGATGCTTAGGCTATCACAGAATCTGCCAAATTCGGCGCTTGCGAACTGGGGACCGTTGTCTGTTACAAGGGTCTTTGGAATGCCGAAACGGCAAACGACGTCGTGATAGAAGAACTTCTCCGTCGCTTTGGAATTGGGTTTCACCACGGCTTTGACCTCAACCCACTTGGTGAAGTAGTCGATGGCGACGTATAACATTGTATGCCCCCCGGGGGCCTTGGGGAATGGTCCGAGTAGATCCATGCCCCACATGGCGAAAGGCAGGGGTCCTGCTATCGCGGTGTACGGTGTAGCCGGTTGGTGGGGGGTGGTTGCGTACCTTTGGCATGGTCTGCATTTTTTGACGAATTCCTTGGCGTCCCTAAGGACCGTGGGCCAGAAGTAGCCGTGCCTTACGATTTTCTGGGTTAGGGTCCTGCCGCCTCCATGGTCTCCGCAGATCCCTTCATGTACTTCCCGTAGCGCGTAGTCTGATTCGGAGGGTACCAGGCATCGGAGGTACGGCCATGTGTATGACCGTTTGTAGAGCCTGGGCCCGTGGACCACGTAATGGGCGGCTCTTGCGGTTAGGCGTCGGGCTTCCAGCTTATCTGCGGGTAGTATACCGTCTTTCAGGTATCGTATGATGGGGTCCATCCAGTTTGGCCCCGGTGGAATCTCCAGAACTTGTATCTCGTCGATGCTGGGGTGGGGCAGGATTTCTGTAAGCACGGTGCTGAACTCATGGGTCTCTTTGGCGGCCATTCTTGACAATGCATCCGCTCGGTTGTTCATGTCTCACGGCACCTGGAGGATCTCTACCTCTCACATCCCCTGCAGTTTCTCTTTTACCTTGTGGAGGTATTTTTTCATTCTGAAGCCCTTGGCTTCATATATTCCGTTTACTTGGTTAACGACAAGCTGTGAGTCGCTATAGACTTTCAACTTGCCCGCGCCGAGCTCCGCGGCTAGACTTAGTCCTGCTAGTAAGGCTTCGTATTCGGCCTCGTTATTGGAGGCTTTGAAATCCAACCTGAGGGCATATTCCAGTGTGAACTCTTCTGGGCCGTGGAGGACCACTCCCGCTCCGTGTCCTTTATTGCCGGCGGAGCCATCAACGTGCAGGATCCAAGGGGTTTCGTTGTTCTGTTCTGAGGGGTCCTGCATCCCTTCGTCGCAAACCGTGTGCGCAGTGGGGCCCTCACTGCTCCCCATTGTTGCTGGTTCTTCAGCCGGGGCCGTGAATTCCACTATAAAGTCAGCGAGGGCTTGAGATTTGATAGCCGGCCTTGGGCGGACTTGTATGTCAAACTCGCCCAGCTCGACGGCCCAACTTACCATCCTACCCGAGGTCTCTGGTTTTTGGAGAATCTTCCTGAGGGGCTGGTCAGTTAGCAGGACTATGGGGTGGGCCTGGAAGTAGGGGCGGAGCTTTCGAGCGGCACTGACGACTGCGAGGGCGAATTTCTCTATGTTCGAGTATCGGATTTCTGCACCGTGGAGAGTCTTGCTCACGTAGTACACAGAGTGTTCCTTTTTGTCGCTTTGTTTGGCCAACACCGCGCTTACTGCCGTGGGGCTGACGGCCAGATATAAAAATAGCTCTTCCCCCGGTTCGGGTTTGGCGAGTACGGGCGGTGTCTTGAGGTATCGCTTCAGAGAGTCGAAGGCCTCTTGGCAGGCCGGGGTCCATTCGAATTCCCGTATGTTTTTTAATTGTTTGAAGAAGGGTTGGCACTTCTCTGCTGATTTGGGCATGAATCGGCCGAGGGCCGTGATCCGTCCCGCGAGCCTCTGTACTTCTACCGCTGTCGTCGGGGGTTCCATGTCTAGGATGACCTGAATTTTTTTTGGGTTGGCCTCGATCCCTCTTTGGCTGACCATGAACCCCAAGAATTTCCCGGAAGTTACCCCAAAGGCGCATTTCGCGGGGTTCAGCTTCATTCGGGCTCGTCGCAAGGTGTCGAAAGTTTCCTGAAGGTCAGAGATGTGTCTGGCGGCTTCCAGGCTTTTTACCAGCATATCGTCGACATACACCTCTACGTTCCTTCCAATTTGTGTTTGGAATAGCTTATTCACGAGCCGTTGGTAGGTGGCGCCTGCGTTTTTTAACCCGAAGGGCATGACAGTGTAGCAGTAGACGCCCTGATCGGTGATAAACGCTATTTTCGGGATGTCTGGCTCGTGCATTTTGATCTGATTGTAGCCTGAGAACGCGTCTAAGAAGGTGAGAAGTTCGTGTCCGGAGGTGGCGTCGATGAGTTGGTCAATGCGCGGGAGGGGATAGGGGTCTTTTGGGCAGGCCCGGTTGAGGTCGGTGAAGTCTATACAGGCCCGCCATCCTCCGCTAGCTTTCTTGACCATCACGACGTTCGACAGCCACTCGGGATACCGGATTTCCCTGACGAATCCGGCTTGTAGCAGTTTTTCCACTTCGGCCTTTATGTGAGTTTGGCGCTCTACTGCGAAGTTCCTCTTTTTCTGCCGGACGGGTTTAAGGGCGGGGTTCACATTCAACTTGTGGACGGCCATTTCCTTGGGTATCCCGGGCATGTCCTTGGCGGACCATGCGAACATGTCTTTGTTTATTCTGAGGAAGTTGATCATCTGGTCTCGCAGGGGGCCTGTTAACATGGAACTTATCCGGACTTGTCTCTCCGACTGATCTAGGGTCAGGGGGATGGAGTCTAGCTCCTCGGCGGGCTCTCCTCTGATTGCACGAGCCCGCTGCCGAGGCTCTTCACTGCCAATTGTGAAGTTTTCGGCCGGGGCGTTGGTTCCTCTCAGGCTTGCCGCGTAGCACTGGGGTGCTATCATTTGCTGTCCCTTGACCTCTCCTACTCCGTCCGGAGTGGGGAATTTCATCTTGAGATGGGGGGTGGAGACTACGGCTCCCAAGTCTCTGAGAGCAGGGCGCCCAATGATGGCGCTGTAGGTGAACGGTATGTCTACGACCAGGAAGGTGGTCAGGATGGGTTTCTGCAAGGGGTACGCCCCGAAAGTCACGGGCAAGTCGATCTTGCCGTCTACCTGTACGGATGCCCCGGAGAAACCGTAGATGGAGTATTCCGCGGGTCCCAGCCTTTCCCTGCCCAGTTTCATTTCTTTGAAAGTTTCGAGGTGTAGCACATTGACAGAGCTTCCTATGTCCACCAAGATTTTTCCTATATCGAAGTTGGCGACGACTAGCCTGATGACCAGTGCATCGTCATGCGGGACTTGTAGCCCGTCGAGGTCTTTGTTGGAAAAAGTGATGATCTGGTTTTCATGGGGCGGATTTGTTCGGGCCTTCTTGGAAGGTATGTCCAGGGAGAATACCCGTTCCGCGTATGCCCGCCGACCGGCTGTTGTCGGTCCTCCCGCCGCGGGTCCGCCTGCGATGATATTGATTTTTCCTATGATGGTAGGCGGTTGCTCGCGAGCTTGTGGCTGTTCGGGGGGCTCGCCTTTTCGGGGGCGCTGGTGGCGGCTCGTGTCGTGTCTGCTGCGGGATCGGCGTCGGCTTCGTGGGTGATGCCTACTGGGGGATCGGTGTCGGCTTGTGGACCGGCGGCGGTTTGGTGACCGATGCCTATCTCTGGGTTCGTCGAGCGGGCGCTGGGCCTCGCATGGGCTTTTGTCAGGACTCCTGAGGTACTGGTTTAGGTGTCCTTCTTCGGCCAGCCTTTCCAGCTGGAGGCGGAGGTGGAAGCAGTGGTCAGTTTCGTGGCCGTGGTCCTCGTGGAATTCGCAGAATTTCCTGGCGGACCTCTTCTTTGGATCTGTGGCCATTTTCTTGGGGGGGGGGGTCAGGAGACCCTGATCCCTAATAGCTGATAGGACGTGGGAGAGGGGGAACTTTAGCGGGGCGGTTCCCAGCCTTTCGAAGACGGGGATAGGGTTACGGCCCGTCTGTCTTTCATCGGTTCGTGGCCTTATGGCCCTTCGGCCGTCGCTTTTTCTCTCGTCGGGGCCGGGCCGATTCTGTTCTCGAGCGCAGGCTTCTTCTGCTCGGACGAACTTATCAGCCTTTGATTCAAGCTCCTGTAGGTCCCGTGGGGGCTTGAGGGTGAGGTGCAGCTTAAGATTCGGATCGGTGGTGGCATGCTTTAGAGTGGCGACCGCTATCTGGACGTCCATGTTGGAGAGTTGGGCCAATTCGGCGTTGAACTTCAACATGAAGTCTCTTAGGGTCTCGTTTCTACCTTGGCGGAGGGCTAGGAGGGCGTCCGCAGGATCATGGCGGAGGCGGTTGTTGGCGAACCTTGTGCTGAACTTTCGCCTGAATTCGTGGAAGGATGCGATGGAGTCGGGCTCCAATCTCATGTACCAGTCGTTGGCGGTTTTTCTTAGTAGGGATGCAAAGGCTCGGCACATGAATCCATCCGACGCGCCTCGAAGCGTCATTACTCTCTTGAAAGTCTGGAGGAACTCGAGGGGGTCCGTGCTCCCGTCGTATAGACTGAAGCGGGAGAGGTCTATGCCTGCTTCTGCGGGGGTCTTTAAGACCTCTGAGGTGAACGGGGATGCCGTTTCCCTTTCCCACTAATCGAGGATGCCGTGGGCCTAGGGTTTTTTCATTTCTAGTTTTACCTCTCGGATTTGCCTTTGCAGGTCCGCTATTGGATCCAAGCTGGGCGGCTGTGCCGAGGTTGCAACTTCTTCTGCCCGAGCCAAGGGCGGTTCCCGGAGACGGGTATCTTGGACAGGGGGGGCGCGGCTGTTAGTAACCTGTCTCCCGCTGCCTCGCTGGTGTCCCCCGGCTGCGTGGGGCAAGGGGCTATTTGTTGATGGGGACGGCGTTCTGCGAGTCGGCGCTCGCTTTCGCCGGGGATGTCGTTCCCCTGACTGTTCCTCGTTGCCTTCGTCGTAGGCTTCTGTCCGGTCCTGTGTCGTCCGGGGTTTTTCCGAAGCCGGAAGAGGCAAACGCTGGAGTAGTTCGTTGCGAAGTTCGTTGAACATCTCAATGGTGGGGACCATCTGCGGCGTGCTAGAGGAGGGTCCGGGTCGGTTTGAAGGCGGTGAGTTTCGCTCTTGGGAGCTTGAGGAGCTGGCTTGTGCGCGCTGGGCCTGACTCCTGGTTATTACCCCTGTTTCTGGCTGTTGGGTGTGGTTTCTCATCGCCATAAGGCGTTCAGTTACTCGACGAGTCCTACGGATGGCGCCAATATGATTGCATCCGGATCCGGGTCTGCGATCGCGCGGTCGGTAGAGGGCCTCCGCGGGGTCTGCAATCACAAACAAAAGGGGGTCAGGGGGTCCGGGGTGGGTCCCGGACGACCACTTCGACACCCAAGTCAGATCCTTCGACCAGTCAATATAAAGAACAGCTAGAAAGGGAGGGGGTTTTGATCAGGGTTACCAGGGCCGGTGCGCGGGGACATTTCTGGGTGCCTAAATGAGTGAGTCGGAGGGGACTAGCAGGGAGGGCAGGATGGGATTCCTGGCCTCCTCTGTTGTTGCCTCGCCTCTTTTTCCGGTATTGCGGGGTGGAGGAAGAGTGAATTCCCTGCTTTCGGGGGCCAAAAGAAAAAGGGTCCCCTTCTTCTTCCTTTCCCTCCCCTTTTAAAGGGAGGTGTGCGGCCCTTTTCATCATTATGGAGGGAAAAACTTCCTTTGCAGGATTGGGCCGTCCCTCTGCCTCGTCGGCGCGCATGGCTTTGGCGGCCATTTCCTTCCCTAATTTGTGATGATGAGGCCTGGGTGGTGAGAGGGCGACACGTGTCATGAATGTGTGGTCTTTTCCGTTTTCCAACACCCTTCTTCATGATGGTTGGGCTCTACTCGTGCATGGATGACACGTGGCGATATCTGGGAGCGTAGCCGTATTTGTGCCCCATCAGTCCACACAACTATGGTCCCTTATTGTCTTTGAGCATCATACAAATATGATGTCTCATTTTCTTGGAATCCGTATAAATACGGTATGTCATTATCTCTAAGTCCAATAAAAATGGTCTCTTAATTCTCTTTGAACATCATACAAATATAATGTCTCATCTCCTTGGAATCTGTATAAATATGGTATTTCATTATTTCCAAATCCATTCAAAAATAGTCTCTTAAATTCTCTTTGACCATCATACAAATATGATGTCTCATTTCCTTGGAATCCGTATAAATACGGTATGTAATTCTCTCTAAGTCCATTAAAAAATGGCCTCTTAATTCTCTTTAGACATCATACAAATATGATGTCTCATCTCCTTATAATCCGTATAAATACGGTATTTCATTATTTCTAAATCCATTCGAAAAAAGTCTCTTAATTCTCTTTGAACATCATACAAATATGATATCTCATTTCCTTGGAATCCGTAAAAATATGGTATTTCATTCTCTCAGAGTCCATTAAAAAATGGTCTCTTAGTTCTCTTTGAACATCATACAAATATGATGTCTCATTTCCTTAGAATTCGTAACAATATGATATTTCATTTTATCTGAGTCCATTAAAAAATGATCTCTTAATTCTCTTTGAACATCATACAAATATGATATCTCATTTCCTTGGAATCCGTAAAAATACGGTATTTCATTCTATCTGAGTCAATTTAAAAATGGTCTCTTGTTCCTCTTTGAGCATCATACAAATATGATATTTTATTTCCTTGGAATCCGTATAAATAGGTATGTCATTCTCTCCGAGTCTATTAAAAAATGCCTCTTAATTCTCTTTGGACATCATACAAATATGATGTCTCATCTCCTTGGAATCCGTATAAATACGATATTTCATTATTTCTAAATCCATTAAAAAATTGTCTCTTAATTCTCTTTGAACATCATACAAATATGATGTCTCATTTCCTTAGAATCCGTAAAAATACGGTATTTCATTGTATCCGAGTCCATTAAAAATGATCTCTTAATTCTCTTTGAACATCATAGAAATATGATATCTCATTTCCTTGGAATCCGTAAAAATACGGTATTTAATTCCATCTGAGTCCATTTAAAAATGGTCTCTTGTTCCTCTTTGGGATCCATATAAATATGATGTCTTATTTCCTTGGAATCTGTTTAAATACGGCATTTCATTCTCTGTGAGTCCATTCAAAAATGATCTATCTCTTATATCCCTTTGGCCTGTACAATTACAATGCCTCATTTCTGTTGAGCCTGTTTGAATGTAGTATCCATGCGAAAATGATCTCTGATTTTCTCATTGCCCGTTTAAAAACGGCGCTGCCTCATAATTATCTTTCGTTCTGAGTTGCGTAATTTTTACAAATCAGATTAGATCCATTTCTCCATTATTCTGAACCACCAAGTCACGGTATTTAGAGTAAACGATCTTGATTATGTTCTAAGACTTCATCTAGGGTCTTGCATTAGGTTAGGTTGCATTGTCTAGTGAATCCTTTGTTGATTAACACTACGCAAAATGGTTCTGCCACTTTTTCTTTGATATTCGATGACTACTTCATCTTTACCAAAGATGGACATCTATAGACACCCCCATTTTGCTACACTTTATAAAGTAAAAGATTCGGTAGTTTGTCAAGTCTCGAGTCCATATTTCGCAATAGATTAGGCATCCATGCATTCTAGGGTAGATTTCATCTCATTTTAGGTGTTTGGAAGTTGATTCGCACTCCTAAAGGTTTCTAGGGTGTTCCAATATTATCTGGAAGATGAAAGTTCAAGTTTTCAATCAAGTGAAAAAACCTGCTATTTTTAGAATTTTCAGGGTTACCCTCATTTTTGCCCATTTTTGCACTACAGGAGTATTTTGGTCATTTCCAATATGTATCATTTGACATCTAGGGTGTGTCTAAGGAATTTTGGAAAGCCTGATAAATTTAGAGATTCTCAGGGGTTTCACTTGACTTTGAAATTTTATGTGTCAAGGGCATTGTGGGTATTTTCAGGGGTACCAAATGATCCTGTTTGATATTGACCACCAAAAGGACTCAATTTTAAAAGTTACTATTTTTAAAGTTTGACCACAAAGACTTTTCATTTTTAACTTTCCCCTTTAAGGGGTGAATCAATTTGAGGGTATTTTGGTCGCAGTTGGATGTGTAATGGTCGAATATGGGTATTTTGGTCCGAAAAATTATTTTTTCTAAAGGGGATGGTTCGACCATATGTCGATGTTGCACCATAAATGTCATATGGGTTGGGTTCATTAATAAAAATTTCAAATTTAAAGGATTTTATTGAATTTTCATTAAAAAAGAACCCAAAATACATGGCATTGGGCCCATTGGGCTTTAGCTCACAAGGTGGGGGTCCATGTGGATCCACACAAGTGGATCGGCCACATTAGTGGATGCTCCATATGAGGAGGCCACATGCAAAAATGTCCAACATGGGATGAGGTGGTTGGTGACATCATATTTGTTTTGAAAAAATAATAAAGAAATGAAGAGTTATAATTAGAAAGGGCTTGTACAATCAGGTTACTAAAATGGCCATAACTTTTTACCTTCTTGTCCAAATAATTTATAATTATACTTGTTTCGAACGTCTAGAAAAGATATACGACTTTTAAGTTTATGACTTTTCCTGAATCAGCCTCTAAATTGGTAAAAAATGAGCTCAAACATTGAACAACCCTTTTTGGCTGAAAATCATTCATAAAAGCTAGTTTCCGATGTGACTTCGCTTCTAGATTGATCTTGAAGGAGGCCATTGTGTAATTTAGGATTACTTAGCTTGCAAGAAACAAGATTTAGAAATAAGTTCAATATGAAAATCAAAGAATGAGAAAGTCAAAGCACAAATTGGAAACTAACTAAAGGTAAGAGTCCTCACATTGGAAACTTCCAAATCCAATCTAACCCTAACTTTTTCTACAAAAACAAAGCAGGCACAACCTTTTGCTGCTCTCTAGAAATTTTCATCCCTCTCTCTTCTATCCCGGAATCTGTTCCATTGGTTTTTGTGCTTTGGTGTTCATCTCTTCCACTTGGTTCTTCACAAAGTGCTTTCACATATTCTATACATTTAATATATTGGAGGCTAGTTCACTATTCTTTGGGATTTCTATTGAAATTAAAAGGGTAAGTCAAACGTATATCCAAGGATTACTTATCCTAGAGACAAGGAGAGCTAGCAAGGTTGGTCTTCCAAAACTCTCTTTCATGTAGTTTAAACTAGAAGCTCTGAAGATGAAAGTGTTTGCATGAATTTGTAATTTTTTTGAAAAGCTATGAAGATGAAAGTATTTGCATGTGAAATTTTGACAAAAATAAGATCAGGTTTAGATTATTTCATAATCTAAACCTTTTCCTGGAAAATCTATTTTTTAATATTAAAATCAAAATTTTGAAATTAAGAGGGTTTAAATCCATTTTACAAAACAACTTTAATAAGCCTTCTAAATTTCTTGAATTTTTCATTCTCAGAGTCTTTTGTGTATTAAAGAGCATTGAAATCTGGAATTTCTAGAAATTTTGACTTCGCTTTGACCACGATTTGTTCTTTTGAACTTTACCCTCAAAGGGGTAAAATTCTAATGATCGAATTTAAAAGGATGTCAAAACAGATCCAAAATCAATGAAAATTGTAACCAAGAATACTTTTAAGGTTTTGGAACAGTACGGATTTTTTGAAGAATTTTGGATTTAATTTAAGGGGCTTAAAAATTTATTTAATCCGAGGGGTATTTTTGGAAAAAACTAATTTTTGAAAAATATATAGAGTTTCCAGAAATAAAATTTGGATGAGAAGTAACTAAGACTTAATCTAATCTCCTGTGAATTTTTCAAGATTTTTGGTTGCTGTCAGATACTTGTTTATGATTTTTTATGCCAAATCAAGCATGCCATATTAAATCAGAAAAAATAATTACTTACAATGAACAATTCCAGAAATATTTTATTGAGAGTCACGGCTAGAATTACATGTTTTCGTGAAGTTGGATTGATTTGAATCAGATTTACTATGTGTTTCTTTGAAAATTCATAATATGGACAGATATTTTTAAAATAAAAAATTGATAGTAAATCATCTTTACAATTCATGAAACTTTTACAGTAATCCCCTCTGGTTTAGAGAAATCTACTGTAGATATTTGAACTTATTTAGATTAGATTTGCTATGAGTTACTGTGTAAATCTATAATCTGGACAGAACTCTTCACCATTCGAAAACTGATAGCGAAACATATTTATAATCCGTGAAAATTTTCCAGTAGTCTTCTCTGGTTAAGAGAAAGCTACTGTAAAAATGTTAGCTTAATCCAAATAGATTTGCTATAAGTTAATGTGTAAATCTCTAATCTGAACTGAATTTCTTTAAAATACTTAAGAAAATCAAAATAAATTCGAATTGTTATTAAAAGTTTCCAAAAAAATTCTAATGCTCTATCAAGTATTCAATCTTTAAACTATTGAAATAGAAACTTTAGGAGTCATTGATTTCCTTTGCTAATTTGCAATGCTATGATAGTTTAATCGCCAAGATTGTGTTCATAATCGTATCTTAATTGCGATCAATTCTTAATAATTTGAGCATTTAAATTATAGTATGTTGTTGGCTCCAAGGTCCACTGTCCACAAAAATCCTGAGAAATATGCTAGGCAATAACATACTATAACTTACGTGCTAAATTATGCAAGGGTGGAAAGCACGATTCCCTTTCATGAATGCAACTCAAGGCTGAAATTCGTCAAGTTCTAGAGCCTTTGGTATTCCTTAGATGTTAGGAATCGAAAATCTTTGAAAAATAAAAAATTATTAACTTAATAAATTAAGATCAGTTGATCCATGCTTTTGGAACCGTTGGGTAATGATATTTCTTCATAAGGACCTTTAGAACTAATTAGGAACACTTACGTCATGTTCTAGGTTTTAGGATGTTCTAAAGTTAGGCAGTTCAGCCTCATCAGCCGATTGCTATGCTTAGCAATTGAGTCATAGATCTAGGTACACTAGTTACCCCTTTTTTCCATAGGACAAGCCTAGTTACCTAGGATGTAGGTTCACCTGCATTGGTCTAAGGGATGTCTTGCACTTAGATAGGACCATATAACATCTTGGATGGAGTCCTAGGATACTAAAACCTCTCTTAAACTGTTGAAACAGTCATTCCAGTTTAGATTGGTGTCCTAGATGTCTTAAGCATGTAGCTTAGTTCAGGCACCGAACTACGATCGACTCTGATTCCAATGAGGCTGGATAAGTAGGCAGCTTTAGATGCTTTGAAAGGCATACTGAGCACGAGTCGGCCCACCACAAATGGTGGGGTTTTGTATATTAGTTTTCTCTAAATTCTTAACTAAATTAATTAAAATATATAGGATTTCTCTCAAATTAGAATTTTAGGAGATCATTTATTTAGATTGAATCCAAACAAATTAAGAAAATCAAGATACACATTAGGGAGTATATTGAAATTAGATTTTAGGATGCATGTCACATAGTTCACACATTAATAAAGAGTTAAATGAGCCATTTAGAAGAAATTCAAGAGAGTTAACTTTTGGAATTGAATACCGGATTATCGGGCAAGAATGGTGCTTGTGGTGGTAACTTCCCATGCCTTCCATTCTCGTAATCAGGTAACGAATCTAGATTTCTGGTCATTTACGGGTAGTAGATCTCTCATCTTGGTGGCGACTCTGTCATTCTCTTTTGCGTGAAGTTCGGATTGCTTTAGTGATCTCAAGTTCACAGAAAGGACGATTTAAATGAATAATAAAAAGGACGCACCAACCGCGTGGGTACGAGAGACCAAGAGAGAGGGAGGCAAGCCACGCCGCCCCTCTTGCAGGATCGGGCCCCACACATGAAAATATAGTAAAAATCATAATTAATCATCATTTATGATAAGCACATAATAAGAGTGAGGCATAAAATTAGATATGTATCATATCTAGGGGGAGCCTCCACCCCATAATCAATTTGAGTTTGTCATCATCAAAAAGGGGGAGAATGTAAGCCCAAGACATTAGCCCATTGCCCCATCGTTTTAAATTGTAAAATTAAATTTCAAAGCAGGGCCGGTCGACCGACGTCCCACGGTCGACCGCGGAAGGGTTGCTGGAATTCCAGCAATTATCTTTCAAAAGCGGGCGGTCGATCGAGGCCATTCCGGTCGACCGCGGATATGCTCCTGGATTTATTGGAGCAATCCAGAAAGGTCTTTGCGATCGACCGCCACTGGCTCGCTCGGTCGACCGCGGATAGGTATTGAATGGAAAAAAAATAAAACAAACAGGAAGGCCTCGGAGGACAACCGCGGCCACCCCGTTCGACCACGGTGGTTCGAAATACAGAATTAAAAAAGAGCGCCCGATAAGGCGGTCGACCACCGTAACTCGGTCGACCACCCCGGTCTGGCAAAAGAGCTGTTGGGGCCTGCGCAGGTTACGTTTTCTTGACCCAGTATTTATAGTATTGCCCCCAAACAGTCATAAAAGAACTTGGGCTATTTAAACCTCATTCAAGACCATCCAAAGAACCTTTTGAACATTGATCTTGCAAACTCTAGAGCTTTCTCTCTTAAAAACAAAAGGTTTCTTCTTCCTCCTCTTGCAATGTTTATTCTTGCATTTATTTCTTGTCAAGAGTCACACCGTAGGACTTTGATTTGTAATCATTAGGAGTGATTGAGAGCTTTGAGTGATTTGTATTTGCATATCTAGAGGCTTGTTGAGCTTTATATTTCATTTTCTTTCTTATATTTGCAAAGAGGAGTTGTACCCTTTGAGGCGGTGTCCGAAGAGGGTTGATTTCTTGGAGGCGGTATTTGTGAAGATAATTCGGCGTGCGGAATTTCAATATAGTGAAGGAAAATCCTAAGGAAAAGACCAAGTACTTGGGTAGTGGAGTAGGTCCGTTTGTGACCGAACCACTATAAAAATCTCCATGTGGTCTCTTTATTCTTTTCCTCCTCTCTTTGGTGTTTGGAAATTTCTTTCCTTAACTTGAAATTTTATCTTGAATAAGGGTTAGCATAATCTAGGTTTAAATCTCACACTCCTTGTAGTTATTTAGAAATTTTTTTAAAATAACCCAATTCACCCCCCTCTTGAGTTGCCCTTTGGGATTTCAATTGCTATCAGAGCTAAAGGCTCTTAATAGAGATTTCTATTAATTAAAATCTAAAAGAGAAAAGATCCATGGCATCCTCATCTTCCTCCACTTAATATCATGAGGGTCAACCCTCATCTAGGCCACCATACTTAAGTGGTGCCAACTATTGTTATTGTAAGGCCCGGATGAAGATTTACCTAAAATGCCAAGAGTTTTACATTTGGAGGATTATAGAAAAGGGATATTCTGAACCTACCACCGATAGTAAGACTTGGAAAGACACCGAAAAGCCGAATTCACTTTGAATTACAAGGCCATGAATTCCCTCATTTGCGCTCTATCTGCGGATGAGTTTAATAGGGTTTCCACCCTTAAGACCACAAAAGAAATTTGGGATACACTTGAGGTAACCCATGGGGGAACTACACAGGTGAAAGAGATCAAAATTAATTTACTTCTAAGTGATCTAGAATCCTTTAAAATGAAACCTAGTGAGTTTCTCACCGAAATGTATACTAGATTCACTAACATTATGAATGAGTTGGAAGGTCTAGGGAAAGTCTTCTCAAACGAAGAAATGATCAACAAGATTCTTCGAACACTTCCGAAGACATGGGATCCCAAGACAACCGCCATTGAAGAAGCCAAGAACCTGAAACTATGAAGTTGGAAGAACTTGTCGGCTCACTCATTACATTTGAATTGAAGATGAAGAAAAGGGAGACGGAAGAGCAAGAGGCCCCAAAAGAAGATACATAGAAGAAGAGTATTGCCTTCAAAGCTCAAGAAGAAGGGAGTGGAAGTGAGAATGAGAAGGAGAGCCTCAAGGATATGAGAGAAGATATCTCCCTCCTCACAAGGAAGTTCAAGAAGTTTACAAGAATAAACAGAAGAGACATCCAAAAGGAGAAGAGTTAAAGAAAAGAAAAAGAAGAAGAGAAAGATGACAAGGAGGAATTAAGATGTTTCCGGTGCCACAAGCTCCGACATGTAAGATCCGATTGTCCCCTCAAGAAGCTCGACGAGATGTTCAACAAGAGAAGAGGAAAGGACAAGAAGAAGAGCTTCAGTGAAACATATGACGGGCTTAGTTGCTCATCCGGAAGCGAAGAAAGCTATGATGAAGTTTCTCACATTTGTCTCATGAGAATTCAAGAGGATGACTCACCTAAGGAGGTAAATTCTTTATCATCACTTAATGTTGTAATTAATGAAGAAGAAGAAAATGTTTCCTTCACTTACGAAGATTTGTAAGATGCTTACGAAATTTCAAGAAGCACACATTCTTGAAGTTTCCAAAAACATCAAACTTGCGAAGGAAATAGTAAAACTAAATCATGAACTTGAAAAATCTAAAAAGGAATGCAATGCACTCACATGTATAGTTAATGAAAGCAAAATCTTATTAGATAAGGTGAAAAATCTAGAAGTTTTAAATCAAGACTTTTCAAAAGAAAATCAAGAAATATATTTGAATATTGAAAAATTATATTTGGAAAACAAGGAGTTGAAATGGAAAAATTAAAAACTATGTTTGAAATTAAGATGTGGGAAAACAAAATTAGATGAAATACTTGACATGAAGGTTTCTTATGATAAGTGTGGTCTTGGGTACCAACCTCATCAAAATAAACCCTCATACAAGAATGATACCTACAAGCCCATTTTACTTGTAAAGGCTAGAATATCACATTCTCATTTGAATCATAACGCTAGTCCTAAAGTCATCCCTACTTGCTACTATTTTGGAAAACTTGGGCATATAAAATATAATTGCAAGTTTAGAAAATCAAGTTGATATGTATGGGAAATAAAGGCTAACTCATATGGAACTAATCCAAAAGGACCCAGAGAAATTTGGGTACCTAAGCCCAAGACTTGATTCTCAATTTTGTAGGTATGATTAAGTAGCAACTCCACTTTGGATAAATGGTACCTTGATAGTGGATGCTTAAGGGATATGACATTTGATCCCTCCAAATTCTCTACTCTCAACATGGAAGATCAAAGAACGGTAACATTTGGAGACAATGCCAAAGGAAAAATCATCGGTGAAGCTACAATAAAATTTAAAGGTATTTCCATTAAAAATGTATTGCTTGTGGACGGACTTAGGCATAACCTGCTTAGCATAAGTCAATTACGTGATAATTGTAATGAAGGGCGTTTCAAAAAGGATAAATGCATTGTTAGCACTTCAAATGAAAATAAAACTGAATTTATTGCTACTAGAGATATAAATGTATACACTCTTATGCTTGAAGAACATGTATTTCAAAATATTACTTGTCTTGAATCTTTTGAAAACAATACAAGGACATGGCATAGAGGACTAGGGCATTCTAATATGGAAATTATTGCTAGAATTTCTAGAAAAATTTTTGTGGATGATTTGCCTAAACTAAATTATCTTAAAGATCATTTATGTACAGCATGTCAACTTGGTAAACAAGTAAAAGACTCATTTAAACCTAAGAACATTATCACTACCTCTAGACCATTGCAACTACTTCAGATGGATCTATTTGGTCCCGTGAAGATATGTAGCTTTGGTGGAAAAAGATATGCCTTTTTAGTGGTTGATGACTTCTCTAGGTTCACTTGGGTTCTATTCCTTGCTTTCAAGGATGAAACTTTCAAAGAATTTTACAAGTTGTGTAATTTGTTGCAAAGAGACAAAGGGTGTCATATCAAGCAAATTAGAAGTGATCATGGAATAGAATTTGAGAATCATCAATTTGACGACTATTGTGCAGAATTAGGTATAGATCATAACTTCTCAACCCCTAGAACCCCTCAATAATATGGTGTGGTGGAAAGAAAGAATAGGGTCTTGCAAGAAATGGCTAGAACACTACTTCATAATAACAATATTTCTAGATAGTTTTGGGCAAAAGCTGTGAATACAGCTTGCCATGAATTGTGGAAGGGAAGAAAGCCTAACATTAATTTTGAATTCCAAGCACAGAATATTAATTAGACCCCATACTGGCAAAACACCATATGAATTGTGGAAGGGAAGAAAGCCTAACATTAGCAACTTTGGAATCTTTGGATGTAAGTGCTATATTCGAAACATCAAGGACAATCTTCACAAGTTTGATCCAAAAGCAGATGAAGGGATATTTTTGGGGTATTCAACTAGAAGCAAATCCTATAGAGTGTTCAATCAAAGGACCTTGATAGTAGAAGACGCTATACATGTTAAATTTGGGAAGTGAGGAAAAGAGGGTGAATATTAACTTAGATGAAGAAGATGAGACTCACCCAGTGGTATGTGAAAAGAACACCTCCACCTTTACTAATTCATTCGAAAATCTTAGAATTGAAGGTCAGCCAAGTGAAGAGAGAGGGAATGAGGAAGAGGATCCAAAAGAAAAAATAAATATTGCAAGCCATCCCTCTACTCAAATTATCGGTGAAGCTTTAGAAGGAGTTAAGACTAGGTCTCATTTTAGGACTGTTTGTGGTCATCTAGCATTTATGTCACAAATTGAACCTAAGTCTATTGTTGAAGCGAAAAATGACGAATTTTGGATGATTGCCATGCAAGAAGAGTTAAATCAATTTGAAAGAAATAAAGTATGGCAATTGGTTCCTAGGCCAAAAGATCACCCTGTGATTGGAACTAGATGGGTTTATAGGAATAAATTGGATGAAAATGGTGATATCCAGAGAAATAAAGCCCGTTTAGTCGCCCAAGGTTACAACCAGGAAGAAGGGATTGATTATGATGAGACTTTTGCCCCTGTAGCCGATTGGAGTCCATTAGAATGCTTCTTGCATATGCACATTATAGAGGTTTCAAGTTGTATTAAATGGATGTCAAGAGTGCATTTCTAAATGGATATATTATGGATGAGGTATATGTTAAGCAACCTCCTGGATTTGAAGACTTCAAGCACCCGGATCATGTCTTTAGATTGGACAAAGCCCTATATGGATTACAGCAAGCTCCTAGAGCTTGGTATGAAAGGCTTAGTTCATTTCTATTAGGCAAACGATTTGAGATGGGAAAAGTCGATAAGACTTTATTTATGAAAAGAAAGGGTGAAGACATATTCATAGTCCAAATCTATGTAGGTGACACCTTCTTTGGGTCAACTATTGTGAGTATGTGTAAAGAATTCTCCAAATACATGTAAAATGAGTTTGAAATGAGCATGATGGGAGAACTTAAATATTTTCTTGGTCTACAAATTCTCCAATTGGCAAACGAAATCTTCATAAACCAAGAAAAATATACAAAAGAACTCCAAAAGAAATTTGGAATGGAAAGCTCTCCTCCAAAGTCTACTCCTATGAGCACATCGTCAAAATTAATAATAGATGTCATTGGACCAAAGGTTGATTAGAAAAAGTATAGAGGAATGATAGGGAGTGATCTCTATCTGACTGCTAGCCGACCGGATATCATGTTTAGTGTTTGCCCATGCGCTAGATTTCAGTCGAATCCAAGGGAATCTCATTTGCTCTCTGTAAAAAGGATATTCAAATATTTGTGAGGGACTCCTGCCCTAGGTCTATGGTATGGAATGTCATATTCTTTCAACCTAGTTGGATACTCCAATGCTGACTTTGCCGGATGTAGAATTGATAGGAAGAGCACTAGTGGCACTTATCAGTTTCTAGGAAGATCCTTGGTGTCTTAGTTTAGCAAGAAACAGAAGTTTGTTGCCCTGTCTACCACAGAAGCAGAGTAGATTGCTACAGGAGCTTATTGTGCACAACTTTTATGGATGAAGAACACCTTGGAAGATTAAGATTTAAAGTTTAAATGTGTTCCAATCCACTGTGACAACACTAGTGCAAGCAATCTAACCAAGAACCCAATTCAACATTCCCGAACTAAGCATATTGATATAAGACATCATTTTTAAGAGATCATTCCCAAAAGGAAGACATCAGTATCTCTTATATCAATACAAATGATCAACTTTCGGATATTTTCACTATATCACTAAGTGAAGAAAGATTTTGTGATCTTAGAAGTGGTTTAAATTTGTGGACACTTGATCAAGTGAAAGAATTTGAGTAACATGGTACTTATATGATTATCTATATCTACTATATGCCCTTGATTGTGTGTTTGCTACTGGAAGCACGACGAGATGTCAAACCTTAACATAAAATTCACTCAATTGGTGCCCTTAGCCTTCTTAGTTCATAAGAGGGAGACAGTACTATCATATCTAATTAAGACATTTAAAATTTTGGCAAATGCCTACATCTAGTTCATGAACATGCCTATTTGGATGCTATTTTGATATATGTGTAGGCATATCCATAGTTAGATAGGGGAGTTAAAAGTGAACTCCTAACAAAAAAAAGGGGGGGGGAATCTTGAGCTATCTGTGGAGACTCTCTCTCCTCACTCTTTTTGATGTAACAAAAGGGGGAGAAATAGGACATCTTGATTATGGTTAGTATGTTCATAACTATGCATTGATTTGTTTATTTGGATCATGAACCATATTTGTAATTCCTCTATGCTTGAATTGACTACCTATGCTTATCTTGTGCTCTAATTGAAATACATGCAAATATAGTAAAAATCATAATTAATCATCATTTATGATAAGCACATAATGAGGGGGAGGCATAAAAATACATATGTATCATATCTAGGGGGAGCCTCCACCCCAAAATCAATTTGAGTTTGTCATCATTAAAAATGGGGAGAATGTAAGCCCAAGGGTGCAACCCACCCATATTTTGATGATCAACAAACCCAAAGTGATGGTAGATTACTAATGGTTGCTCTAGTGTTGTGATCAAGACAATAATCGTTAAAGTCGTCACTACAAGCAAAGAGAAGAAGGGCTCAACTTGGAGCTAGTCAAGACTTGGTGGTCATCCTATAAACATTGAAGACTTAAGGAAACCACATGCACAAAAGAAAAACTCAAGAAGACTCAAGAAGACTCACGATTCATATAGTATGTAATAGAGTCCTCTTGGCATGAAGTCATTTGCATGGATTTATGTTTTCAAAACTCTTTAAAATGTATTTCGACAAACGTATAATAGTATTTGAAAACATTGGACAAAAGCACGAAGACCTTAGCCCATCGCCCCATGGTTTTAAATTGTAAAACTAAATTTCAAAGCAGGGCTGGTCGACCAGGGTCCCACGGTCGACCGCGGAAGGGTTGCTGGAATTCCAGCAATTACCTTTCAAAAGCGGGCCAGTCGACCGAGGCCAATCCGGTCGACCGCGGATATGCTCCTAGATTTATTGGTGCAATCTAGAAATGTCACCGCCACTGGCTCGGTCGACCGCGGATTGGTTTTGAATGAAAAATAAAAAAAAACAAACAGGAAGTCCTATGAGGACGACCGCGACGGTTCAAAATTAAAAATTAAAAATAAGCGCTAGATAAGGGCGGTCGACCGCGTAGCTCGGTCGACCGCCCCCGTCTGGCAGAAGAGCCGTTGGGGCCTGCGCTGGTTACGTTTTCTTGACCTAGTATTTACAGTATTGCTCCCAAACGGGCATAAAAGCACTTGGGCTATTTAAACCTCATTTAGGACCATCCAAAGAACCTTTTGAACATTGATCTTGCAAACCCTAGAGCTTTCTCTTGAAAATAAAAGGTTTCTTCTTCCTCATGATGAAACGTTTATTCTTGCATTTATTTCTTGTCAAGAGGCACTCCCTAGGACTTTGATCTGTAATCAATAGGAATGATTGAGAGCTTTGAGTGATTTGTATTTGCATATCTAGAGGCTTGTTGAGCTTTATATTTCCTTTTCTTTCTTGTATTTGCAAAGAGGAGTTGTACCCTTTCAGGCGGTGTGCGAAGAAGGTTGATTCCTTGGAGGCGGTATTTGCGAAGAGGGCTTGTTCCCTTGGAGGCGGATTTTGTTGTAATGGCCCAGAGATTCGGCGTTTGGAATCTCAATATAGTGAAGAAAAATCCCAAGGAATAGACCAAGTACTTGGGTAGTGGAGTGGGTTCGTTTGTGACCGAACCACTATAAAAATCTCTGTGTGGTCTCTTTACTCTTTTCCTCCTCTCTATGGTGTTTGGTAATTTCTTTCCTTAACTTGAAATTTTATCTTGAATAAGGGTTAGCATAATCTAGGTTTAATTCTCACACTCCTTATAGTTATTTAGAAAAAAAATTTAACTAACCCAATTCACCCCTCTCTTGTGTTGCCCTTTGGGATTTCAATTGGTATCAGAGCTAAAGGCTCTTAATAGAGATTTCTATTAATTGAAATCTAAAAGAGAAAAGATCCATGGCAACCTCATCTTCCTCCACTCAATACCATGAGGGTCAATCCTCATCTAGGCCACCATACTTTAATGGTGCCAAATGTGGTTGTTGGAAGGCCCAGATGAAGATTTACGTAAAATGCCAAGAGTTTGGCATTTGGAGGATTATAGAAAAGAGATATACAGAACCTACCACCATAGTGAGACTTGGAAAGACACAGAAAAAGTTGAATTCACTTTGAATTACAAGGCCAAGAATTCCCTCATTTGCGCTTTATCTGCGGATGAGTTTAATAGGGTTTCCACCCTTAAAACCGCAAATGAAATTTGGGATACACTTGAGGTAACCCATGAGGGAACTACTCAAGTGAAAAAGACAAATTAATTTACTTCTAAGTGATCTAGAACCTTTAAAATGAAACCCGGTGAGTCTGTCACCGAAATGTATACTAGATTCACTAACATTATGAATGAGTTGTCTTGGTAAAGTCTTCTCAAACAAAGAAATGGTCAACAAGATTCTTCGATCACTTCCGAAGACATGGGATCCCAAGACAACCGCCATTGAAGAAGCTAAGAAAGTGGAAACTATGAAGTTGGAAGAGCTTGTCGGCTCCCTCATTACATTTGAATTGAAGATGAAGAAAAGGGAGACGGAAGAGCAAGAGGCCCCAAAAGAATATGCAAAGAAGAAGAGTACTGCCTTCAAAGCTCAAGAAGAAGGGAGTGGAAGTGAGAATGAGAAGGAGAGCCTCAAGGCTATGAGAGAAGATATTTCCCTCATCACAAGGAAGAACAAGAAGTTTACAAGAACAAACATGAGAGACTTCCAAAAGGAGAAGAGTTCAAGAAAAGAAAAAGAAGAAGAGAAAGATGACAAGGATGAATTAAGATATTTCCAGTGCCACAAGCTCTGATATGTAAGATCCGGTTGTCCCCTCAAGAAGCTCGACGAGAAGTTAAACAGGAGAAGAGGAAAGGACAAGAAGAAGAGCTTTAGTGCAACATATGACGGGCATAGTTGCTCATCCGGAAGTGGAGAAATCGATGATGAAGTTTCTCACATTTGTCTCATGGGAATTCAAGAGGACGACTCACCTAAGGAGGTAAATTCTTTATCATCACTTAATGTTGTAATCAATGAAGAAGATGAAAATGCTTCCTTCACTTATGAAGATTTGTATGATGCGTGTGAGAAATTTCAAGAAGCACACATTCTTAAAGTTTTCGAAAACATCAGACTTATGAAGGAAATAGAAAAACTAAATCATGAACTTAAAAAGTCTAAAAAGAAATTCAATGCACTCACATGCAATGCACTCACAAGTTTGATGTTTTCGAAAACATCAAACTTGTTTGGGGGTAAAACTGTAAAAAACTGGGTTGAAAAAGTCAACCTGTACAAGCCCCACCGGCTCTTTTTCCAAGTCGCGGTGGTCGATTGGGTCACGGTGGTGGCCCGCCCTTATCGGACTCTTTTTTAAAAATTCAAATTTCTTACCGTCGCGGTTGACCGACCCAATGGCGGTCGCCCGGCGAGGGCTACCTGTTTGATCAAAAAATTATGGTGAAACCTTTCCGCGGTCAACCGACCCTTAGCGGTTGCCTGCCCAAACCATGCCGGATTTGTTTCTGTGGAACAGAAACCTATCCGTGATCGCCCGGGAAATCCCGGTCGACCGGTCCGCTATTGAAAGCCAAGTGCAGGATTTCTAGCACTACTTTTGCGGTCGCCCGGGACACCCCGGTCTACCGGCCCTATATAAAATTCTATTTTTACTTTAAAAGATTAGGGGCTTTTGGGCCATGGTCTATGGGCTTTAGTCCTACATTTTCAAATACATTTTCAAGTTTATTTTAAACCTTTGTTAAGTGCCTTTGACATCTCTAAAAACAAAGGAGAGGAGTTCAAACTAAATTGACTTGAAAAGCACTTTAATCTTCTCTTGAACTTCAACGCTTTAAGTCAACTTTACTTCTTGGATCTTCCTAGCTTTGGTACTTCAAATGCTTTCCAATTAAGCTTCTAGGGCTCAATCCAATCTTCCTTGAATGCACATTAATGAGATCTACAAATTAGACAACCAAAAACACATTAGTGATATAAAATCACTTGTGTATGGAATCATCAAAACAATAGGGTAATGCCAAGGTGGGAACCATTGGGCTTACACTTTCCAATCTCTATAATTTGTTCCATAAAAAAATGGTGGAATAAGAGCGGATCGGCCTTCGTCAAAGTCCATTAGGGTTACCATGGATTTTTTCTCTTGTATATTTTGAAATTAAAACCTTTTTAAGAGCCTAAGCTCTGATACCAAATGAAATACAAGTGTGACAACCCAAGAGGGGGGTGAATTGGTCAATTAAAATTTTTGCCTTAATTAGATGTAGTATTAAAACCAATTTTGGCAATTAACAATTTTAGGTTCAATTACTATTTCGAAATTAGCGTCAGTCAAAATCTAACCCTTGTTCAAATAATAAGATAATAGAATTTAGGGTTTAGATATTACTATCGATTATATTTACTAACCCTTGTTTCATAAAATATAAACACAAGTGAGGGTTAGTATTTACCAATCACCAAAAGAGAAAGGGGAGAAGAAGAAGCATGCCACAAGTAACAAAAGATTTATAGTGGTTCGGTCTATCAACAAGACCTACTCCACTCTTCCAAGTTTTACCTCCTTGGGTACTCCACTAAAGATGAGATTCTCTACAATGGCCGAATCTCCAAGCCGTACAAACACCCCCTCCAATTCCAAGCGAACAAACCCTTTTCACTCCGGATTCTCCTTTGTTAATGGGCTGAATCGTAGACCCTCTTTACAATCAAGCTTCTCCTTAAGGCCGAAGCGAAAACCCTCTTCTCAATGTTGATTCTCCTTTCCTACGGGGCCGAATCGAAGACCCTCTATTACAATGAAGAACTAATGAAAAACTCTCCTAGCCTCTTGATAGGCTTGATACAAAAATGGTAGCTCTCATATACTCTTCAAAAGATAACAAATGTAAAAGCCTATGGAGATCCTCTTGATCGATGAAAATGCACAAATCAAAGCTCAAAGAGAAAAACAAAAAACCTTTAGATTTGAAGGTGTAAGCTCACAAAGATGTTAAATGATTTTCCAAAAGGTTGTTTAGTTGGTCTAGGATAGGGTATAAATAGCCCATTTGAAAATATGACCGTTTGGAGGTAAAACCGTAAAAAACTCGGTTGAAAAAGTCAAGCCCCGCAAGCCCCAATGGCTACTTTTCGAGATCATCACGGTCGACCGAGGTGTCGCGGTCGCTCGCCCTATCGGGCACTCTCTTTTTTATTTTGAAATTTCTATCGCTGCGGTCGACCGAGCTTATCGCGGTCGCCCGCCGAGAGCAACCTGGACTTTTTTTATTTTTGTCCAGATCCTTATCCGCGGTAGCCCGGCCGTATGGCGGTTGATCGACCCGACCATGATGGATTTGTTTCTAATCGACATAAACATATTCGCGGTCGCCCGGGAGGTCCCGATCGACCGGCCTGCTAAATTTCGGTAGGTGCTGGACTTCCATCCACCTTACCGCGGTCGCTCGGGGAACCCCGGTCGACCGGCCCTGTTTGAAAATTCAATTTTAAATATTAAAATTTCTGGGACTCTGGCCATGGTCTTTGGGCTTTTGTCTAAGGTTTTCAAACATTTGGGGAGTGTAGATGGTTTCTAAAGATATCAAATTTGTTTAAGAAAATCATTTTGAAAACCTTTGAAGTGCAAATACAATTTAACAAGAGGACTCCAAATACAATCTAAAAATGATATAACCTTGAGTCTTATTGGATTGCTTGGCTCTTCCGAACTTTCTTGGACAACTCTGACTTGTGAAAGAACTCTTCCACTTTCTTCGGGTCTTGTGACTTCCTCCATTCTTTGAATATGTTGAATGGTACATGAGCTGGTCACTAAGGTTGGTTCATCTCCAAGCTTCTACTTGCACTTTGCTAGGCAACTTGAGGGATCTTTGTCTTGAGCTCTAGTCTTGAGCATCTTCCATGAATGATGTCTCCAATGTGTGTGCAAGCTCTTTAGTTCCTTTGTCCATCTTGATCTACAATCCATGTGTTGAGTCGTGTCGAGTAATGGCGATATGTAGGGGCTCCCTGCCCGATCTCCATCATACTATGTTCATAGTATGAGCAGTTTTTTGGAATTGTCAATATAGCTGAAATTCCAAAAGGCAACCCAAGAGGGGGGTGAATTGGGTTATTTAAAATGTCTTCTAAATAACTACAAGGAGTGTGAGATTTAAACCTAGATTATGCTAACCCTTATTCAAGATAAAATTTCAAGTTAAGGAAAGAAATTACCAAACACCAAGGAGAGGAAGAAAAGAGTAAAGAGACCACATGGAGATTTTTATAGTGGTTCTGTCACAAACGGACCTACTCCACTACCCAAGTACTTGGTATTTTCCTTGGGATTTTCCTTCACTATATTGAGATTCCGCACGCCGAATCTCTGAGCCTTTACAACAAAATCCGCCTCCAAGGGAACAAACCCTCTTCGCAAATACCGCCTCCAAGGAATCAACCCTCTTCGCACACCGCCTCAAAGGGTACAACTCCTCTTTGCAAATACAAGAAAGAAATAGAAATATAAAGCTCAACAAGCCTCTAGATAGGCAAATACAAATCACTCAAAGCTCTCAATCACTCCTAACCTCTTGACAAGAAATAAATGCAAGAATAAATGCTTCAAGAGGAGGAAGAAGAAACATTTTATTTTCCAGAGAGAAACCTCTAGGGTTTGACAGATCAATGTTCAAATGGTTCTTTGGATGGTCTTGAATGAGATTTAAATAGCCCAAATGCTTTTATGACCGTTTGGGGGCAATATTGTAAATACTGGGTCAAGAAAACGTAACCTGTCCAGGCCCCAACGGCTATTTTGCAAGACCAGGGCGGTCGACCGAGCTACGGCGATCGCCTGCCCTTATCGGGCGCTCATTTTTAATTTTTAATTTCGAACCGCCGCGGTCGTCCTCCGTTGGCTTCCTGTTTGTTTTATTTGTTTTTCATTCAAAACCTATCTACGGTCGACTGATCCAGTGGCGGTCGATCGCAAAGACCTTTCTGCATTGCACTAATAAATTCAGGAGCATGTCCGCGGTCGACCGGATTGGAATTCCAGCAACCCTTCTGCAGTCGACCGTGGGACCCCGGTCGACCAACCCTGCTTTGAAATTTAGTTTTACAATTTAAAACCATGGGGCAATGGGCTAAGGTCTTTAGGCTTTTGTCCTATGTTTTCAAATACTTTAATAAGTTTGTCAAAATACATTTTTAAGGGTTTTGAAAACATAAATCCATGCAAATGACTTCAAGCCAAGAGGACTCTATTACACACTATATGAACTAGGGCTGCAACAGGGTCGGGTTGGGTTGGGCTTTTCAAAACTCTAGCCCAACCCTGGATCCCATTATCTTGGCCCTGACCCGCCCTGACCCTGAGTCAGTGCCGAGAAACCTCAATCCATTGCCCGCCCTACAGGGCTCAGTGCTGGCCCTGGCCCGCCTGGCCCTAGTTGACCCTAGCGCAAATACCTGTTAAGAGTGCCAAAAATAAAGCAACCACTTATCATATAGAACAAAATGATCAATGAACAGAGAAAGGGAACAAAATAAGATGATATGAATTCAACAACATGACGGGCAACAGAGACAATTAATAATAATAATCTAAAGAAACATCAATACAAGATAATAGAAAACATTAGTGAAAGAAACATGCACATATGGTTCAATTCTATAATAGAAAACTTAGGGTTGGGCCGGGTCAGGGTACCCGAGGCATTAACCCAGAACCTAACCCGACCTGAGTCAGGGTCTAAAAAAATGAACCCTGACCCGCCCTCAAGGTTGGAAAATCTAGCCCTGACCCTGTTCGGGCTCAGGGCGGGTCAGGGCTGACAGGGCCAAACTTGCACCCCTAATATGAACCTTTAGTCTTCTTGAGCCTTCTTGAGTCTTTGTCTTCTAGGCACTTGCATGAGGTGTTCACTTGGAAGAGTCTTCTATCTTGCTTCTGTGTATGTGGTTTTCTTGGGTCTTTAATGTTTGTAGGATGACCACCAAGGCTTGACTACCTTCAAGTTGAGCCCTTCTTCTCTTTCTTGGGTCTTTAATGTTTGAAGGTAGTCAAGCCTTGGTGGTCATCCTACAAACATTAAAGACCCAAGAAAACCACATACACAGAATCAAGATAGAAGACTCTTCCAAGTGAACACCTCATGCAAGTGCCTAGAAGACAAAGACTCAAGAAGGCTCAAGAAGACTAAAGGTTCATATTAGGGGTGCAAGTTTGGCCACCAAGGCTTGACTACCTTCAAGTTGAGCCCTTCTTCTCTTTACTTCTAGTGATGACTTCAACGATTCCTGTCTTGATTACAACACTAGAGCAACCATTAGTAATCAACCATCAATTTGAGTTTGTCGATCATCAAAATATGGGTGGGTTGAACCCTTGGGCTTACATTGTCCCCCTTTTTTATGATGACAAACTCAAATTGATTATGGGGTGGAGGCTCCCCCGAGATACGATACATATGTAATTTTATGCCTCCCCCTCATTATGTACTTATCATAAATGATGATTAATTATGATTTTTACTATATGTGCATGTATTTCAATTAGAGCACAAGATAAGCATAGGTAGTCAATTCAAGCATAGAGGAATTAAAAATATGGTTCATGATCAAAATAATCAAATCAATGCATAGTCATGAACATACTAAGCATAATCAAGATGTCCTATTTCTCCCCCTTTTGTTACATCAAAAAGAGTGAGGAGAGAGAGTCTCCATAGATAGCTCAAGATTCCCTCCCCTTTTTTTGTGTTAGGAGTTCGCTTTAAACTCCCCCTATCTAACTATGGATATGCCTACACATATATCAAAATAGCATCCAAATAGGCATGTTCATGAACTAGATGTGGGTATTTGCTAAAATTTTAAGTGTCTTAATTAGAGATGATAGTACCGTCTCCCTCTTAGGATCTAAGAAGACTAAATGCACCAATTGAGTGAATTTTATGTTAAGGTCTGACATCTAGTCATGCATCCAATAGCAAACACACAATCAAATACATATAGTAGATATAGATAATCGTATAAGTACAATATCAGTCAAATTGTTTCACCTGATCAAGTGTCCACATATTTAAACCACTTCTAAGATCACAAAATCTTTCTTCTCTTAGTGGTTTAGTGAAAATATCCGCAAGTTGATCACTTGTATTGATATAAGAGATAATGATGTCTTCCTTTTGGGAATGATCTCTTAAAAAATGATGTATATCAATATGCTTAGTTCGGGAATGTTGAATTGGGTTCATGGTTAGATTGATTGCACTAGTGTTGTCACAGTGAATTGGAACACATTTAAACTTTAAATCATAATCTTCCAAGGTGTTATTCGTCCATAAAACTTGTGAACAATAAGCTCTTGCAGCAATGTACTCTGCTTCTGTGGTAGACAAGGCAATAGAGTTCTGTTTCTTGCTAAACCAAGACACCAATGATCTCCCTAGAAACTGACAAGTGCCACTAGTGCTCTTCCTATCAATTATACTTCCGGCAAAGTTTGCATCGGAGTATCCTACTAGGTTGAAAGAATTTGACCTTCCATACCATAGACCTAGGCCAGGAGTCTCTCGCAAATATTTGAATATCCTTTTTTACAGAGAGCCAATGAGATTCCCTTGGATCCGACTGAAATCTAGCACATAGGCAAATATTAAACATGACATTCGGTCAGCTATCAGTCAGATAGAGAAGACTCCATATCATTCTCCTTTACTTTTTCTGATCAACCTTTGGTCCAATGATATAGGAGTGGACTTTGGAGAAGAGCTTTCCATTCCAAATTTCTTTAGCTGTTCTTTTTTATATTTTTCTTGGTTTATGAAGATTCCGTTTGCCAATTGGTGAATTTGTAGACCAAGAAAATATTTAAGTTCTCCCATCATGCTCATTTCAAACTCATTTTGCATGCATTTGGAGAATTCTTCCCACATACTCACATTAGTTGACCCAAAGATGGTGTCATCTACATAAATTTGGACTATGAGTATGTCTTCACCCTTTCTTTTGATAAATAAAGTCTTATCGACTTTTTCTGTCTCAAATCCTTTGCCTAATAGAAATGAACTAAGCCTTTCATACGAAGCTGTAAGAGCTTTCTTCAATCCATATAAGGCGTTGTCCAATCTAAAGACATGATCCGGGTGCTTGAAGTCTTCAAATCTAGGAGGTTGCTCAACATATACCTCCTCCATAATATATCCATTTAGAAATGCACTCTTGACATCCATTTGATACAACTTGAAACCTCTATAACATGCATATGCAAGAAGCATTCTAATGGACTCCAACCTGGTTAAGGGGCAAAAGTCTCATCATAATCAATCCCTTCTTCCTAGTTGTAACCTTGGGCGACTAAACGGGCTTTATTTCTTTGGATATCTCCATTTTCATCCAACGTATTCCTATAAACCCATCTAGTTCCAATCGCAGGGTGATCTTTTGGCCTTGGAACCAATTGCCATACTTTATTTCTTTCAAATTGATTTAACTCTTCTTGCATGGCAATCATCCATAATTCATCATTTTCCGCTTCAACAATAGACTTAGGTTCAATATGTGAGATGAATGCTAGATAACCACAAACAGTCCGAAAATGAGACCTAGTCTTAACTCCTTGTGAAGCTTCACGGATAATTTGAGTAGAGGGGAGGCTTGCAATAATTATTTTCCCTTTTGGATCCTCTTCCTCAGTCCCTCTCTCTTCAGTTGGCTCACCTTCAATTCTAAGATTTTCCAATGAATTAGTCAAGGTGTTGTTCTTTTCACATACCACTGGGTGAGTCTCATCTTCCTCATGTAAGTTAATTGTCACCCTCTCTTCCTCACTTTGTTCATCAAATTTAACATGTAAAGCCTCTTCTACTGTCAAGGTCCTTTGATTGAACACTCTATAGGATTTGCTTCTAGTTGAATACCCAAAAAATATCCCTTCATCTGCTTTTGGATCAAATTTGTGAAGATTGTCCTTGATGTTTAGAATATAGTACTTACATCCAAAGATTCTAAAGTAGCTAATGTTGGGCTTTCTTCCCTTCCACAATTCATATGGTGTTTTGCTAGTATGGGGTCTAATTAATATTCTATTTATCACATGGCAAGCTAAATTCACAGCTTCTGCTAAAAAATGTCTAGAAATGTTGTTATCATGAAGTAGTGTTCTAGCCATTTCTTCCAAGACCCTATTCTTTCTTTCGACCACACCATTTTGTTGAGGGGTTCTAGGGGTTGAGAAGTTATAATCTATATCTAATTCTGCACAATAGTCGTCAAATTGATGATTCTCAAATTCTGTTCCATGATCACTTCTAATTTGCTTGATATGACACCTTCTATCTCTTTGCAACAAATTAAATAACTTGTAAAATTCTTTGAAAGTTTCATCCTTAGAAGCAAGGAATAGAACCCAAGTGAACCTATAGAAGTCATCAACCACTACAAAGACATATCTTTTTTCACCAAAGCAACATGTCTTCACGGGACCAAATAGATCCATGTAAAGGAGTTGCAATGGTCTAGAGGTAGTGATAATGTTCTTAGGTTTAAATGAGTCTTTTCCTTGTTTACGAAGTTGACATGCTTTACATAAATGATCTTTAAGATAATTTAGTTCAGGCAAACCATCCACAATATTTTTCCTAGATATTCTAGTAATAATTTTCATATTAGAATGCCCTAGTCTTCTATGCCATGTTCATGTATTGTTTTCAAAAGATGCAAGACAAGTAATATCTTGAAATACAAGTTCTTCAAGCATAAGAGTGTATACATTTCTATCTCTAGTAGCAATAAATTCAATTTTAATTTCATTTGAAGTCCAAATAATGCATTTATCATTTTTGAAAAGCACTTCATTACCATTATCACATAATTGACTTATGCTAAGCAGGTTATGCCTAAGTCTGTCAACAAGCAGTACATTTTTAATGGTAATACCTTTAAAATTGATTCTACCTTCACCGATGGTTTTTCCTTTGGCGTTGTCTCCAAATGTTACCACTCCTTGATCTTCCATGTTAAGAGTAGAGAATTTGGAGGGATCAAATGCCATATGCCCTGAGCATCCACTGTCGAGATACCATTTATCCAAAGTGGAGTTGCTACTAAAGCATACCTACAAAATATAGAATCAAGTCTTGGGCTTAGGTACCCAAATTTCTTTGGGTCCTTTTGGATTAGTTCTATATGAGTTAGCATTTATTTCCCATACATATCTACTTGATTTTCTAAACTTGCAATTATATTTTATATGCCCAAGTTTTCCACAATAGTAGCAAGTAGGGATGACTTTAGGACTAGCATTATGATTCAAACGAGAATGTGATGTTCTAGCCTTTACAAATGAAATGGGGTTGTAGGTATCATTCTTGTATGAGGGTTTCTTTTGATGAGGTTGGTACCCAAGACCACACTTATCATAAGAAACCTTCATGTCAAATATTTCATCTAATTTTGTTTTCCCATATTTGAATTTCAAACATAGTTTTTCACTTTCCCATTTCAACACCTTGTTTTTCAAATATAATTTTTCAATGTTCGAATATATTTCTTGATTTTCTTTTAAAAAGTCTTGATTTAAAACTTCTAGATTTTTCACCTTATCTAGTAAGATTTTTGACCTTATCTAGGTTTTCCCATATTTGAATTTCAAACATAGTTTTTCACTTTCCCATTTCAACACCTTGTTTTTCAAATATAATTTTTCAATGTTCGAATATATTTCTTGATTTTCTTTTAAAAAGTCTTGATTTAAAACTTCTAGATTTTTCACCTTATCTAGTAAGATTTTTCACCTTATCTAGTAAGATTTTTGACCTTATCTAGTAGCATCTCTAAGCAAGGAAGTGGATTAGGCTAATATTTGTACATCTTTTATCCATCCTTTGTAACCCTCTTTAAGGGATTTTAGTTTTCTTTCTTAAAGATCAATTGTATATTTGACGAGTGCGAAGAGACGCAGAGCCATCTCAAGAGCAAGTGTTGGAGATGCGTAGCTTTCTCCGGTTTGTGGCGAGTCTTACGAGACGTAGTCGAACCATCTTTGTAATTGGGTTGATTCCCTGCCATTAAGGGAATCCATAGTGAAATCATCAAGAAGTCTTGGTGGAGTGGAATAGGTCCTTGGTAGTGACCAAACCACTATAAATCTCGGGTGCACTCTTCTATCTCTCTCTATATCTTTGTGCATTTATGATTTGTTTTCATTTGTGTACTTAAAGGTTTTAATTTGCCATTGTTTTTAGTTTTCGCATTTTATCTGGTAAAAGTTTTTAAACCCAATTCACCCCTCCTCTTGGGTTGCCATCACCCTTGAGCTTTCATTTGGTATCAGAGCACAAGGTTCCATGGATTTTCATCTTAGCGAATCGGTTTTAAATCCACCTATTTTTTATGAAAATAATTTTGATAAATGAAAAATTCGTATGAGTTTCTTTATAGAATCATTAGATTATGACATTTTGGATGTGCTTGAAAATGGTTTATCTTTTTCTGAAAAGAAAAGGAAAAAAATTGATTCTGAATGGGTTGATTTGAATGCTAAAGCTTTAATCACCATTTGGTGCTCGTTGTCTCCTCATGTATTTGAGAAAATTTCAAAATGTAAAAATGCTCATGAAATTTTGGTTAAACTTGAAAATATCTATAAATCTCATGATTGTCATTTTGCATTTGTAGATTCTAATGCTTCTCATATACATACTTATGTTGTGAATCCTAATGAGCATTCAAAGTCTTTTGATATTGAAAAAGATTTCAACATTTTAATTTCTAACATGGAAAAGGAGTTGATTTTTTAAAAGTGGAAATTGATGATTTCTCACTCAAAAATGATGCTTTGAATCAAATAAAGAAAACTTGATAAGTGTTAATTTTGATTTGATTCAAATATGCAATTCATTTGAGAAAGAAAATGAAAAATTAGTTTTTGAAACCATGATTTGCAAGAAGAGAAGAAAACACATGAAAATCATAAATCTTCTTGTGAATTTGTATGTCCTTCTACATGTTGTGCTAAATGCAATTTTTATGGTAAAATATGACATTATAAAAGTGATTGTATGTTTAGGATTTTACCTAAAAATAACATGGTATGGGTTGAAAAGAGTATTTTAGGTAAATCTAAACCAATTGGAACCAAGTTGGTTTGGGTTCCAAAGGCCCCAACCTAGGTTTCTATGCTTTTGCATTAGATTAGGGGCTTGTGCTTTAACTTGAATATCTTTACCATTTTGATAGTTTGTGCCCAAGGTTCTTGTTTAGATTGTTACATCTTTACCTTGGCAATGTGTTTTGATGACCCCTGCTGGCGTCTGAATCCGGGTCTGCGATCACGCGGTCGGTAGAGGGCCTTTGCGGGGTCTGCAATCACAAACAAAGGGGGTCAGGGGGTCCGGGGTGGGTCCCCGACGACCACTTCGACACCCAAGTCAGATCCTTCGACCAATCAATATAAAGAACAGCGAGAGGGGGAAGGGAGTTTCGATCGGGGTTACCAGGGCCAGTGCACGGGCTCTTTTCTGGGTGTGTGAGTGAGTGGGTCGGAGGGGACTAGCAGGGAGAATAGGATCGAGTTCCTAGCCTCCTCTGTTGTTGCCTCGCCTCTTTTTCCGGTGTTGCGGAGTGGGGAATCGGTCTCCTCTTCAGAGGGTCAACCTCCCTCCCCTTTTAAAGGGAGGTGTGCGGCTCTTTCATTATTATGGAGGGACAACCTTCCTTTGCAGGATTGGGACGTCCCTCTGTCTTGCCGGCGCGCGTGGCTTTGGTGGCCATTTCCTTCCATAATTTGTGATGATGAGGCCTGGGCGGCGAGAGGGCGACACGTGTCATGAATGTGTGGTCTTTGCCGTTTTCCAACGCCATTCTTCATGATGGCTGGACTCTGCTCGTGCATGGATGACACGTGGCGATATCTGGGAGCGTAGCCGTATTTGTGCCCCATCATAACTCCCCCTTACTCATTTGGTCCATTGAATGGGCCAAGGGAGTAACGTTTTGTTCGAGCGAAGTCATGATGAGGATATTTACGAGGGCTCCGGGGTACGAGGAGACGTGCCGTTTTATCCGGCGGCTGTCCCCGGGAAGCGGCAGCGTCGTTAGGGAGCTTGCGTTGTCTCGAGGCACCAGGATTTCTTTCCCGAGTTTAAAAGAAGGGAATTACCCTGGTGCCTTTTTGTGGCTCTTCGTAGGCACGCAGAAAAACAAGGAAAGCCAGAGCTTAATCGGAGAACGACTCCTCTCCCGAAGGGTTCCCCTCCTCCTCCCAAGAGGTCTCCAGCAGGGGGTCCACCTCATATTCCAATAGCTGCTCGTTGAGAAGGTGAACCTTTTCCTGTAAAACCTCGTTCTCCCGCTTCAAGTCCTCGATCTCCTTGCCCATCTTCGAAACACGGCCGTGCAGTTCCATTCCCTGATGATAGACTCGAGAGAAAAACGACCACTCCCTGGCGACGCGGGACCGAGACAATTTGTCCTCCCTAGGCAAGGAGGAAAGGCGGAGGGGGGGAGAGCCCGAGGAAGGACCCGGGCCCCTCCTAGCCTTCTTCCGATGACCCACGAGATCCTCCCCCGGATCGGAGGACAAGTCAGGGTCACTCGACGACTCCTGGAGGAAACGGGCCTTGCCCCTAACTCGTGAAGAAGAACCAGACATGTTGCTAAAGAAGATACGAAAAGAACCCCTACTGAAAAGGAGAGAAGAAGATGTCGGGAATTTCTGAGGCCTGCGAGCCCTGTGCTGTGTTTTCTTGTTTCCCTTTCTTTTTTGTAGGCCTGTGGGCCAGGAGGATGTGAATGGATGATCTTTATGAATTGGTGCCGTGTCCTTTTATGCTGTTTTTTTTTTTTCGTAGGTCAGCGCTTCGGGCCCCAAACCTGCGTGGGGTCGGGATAGCGGTGCGTGTCGACCTCGTTTGGTCTTGTCGTTTCCCCTCGCCTTTCTTTATGGAGTTTAGGCTTTTTATAGGTGAGGGGGGCGACCCGCGGCGTGTTCTGGGAATAGTGCCGCCTTTATATCTCTTCATGATACTACTTTTAGGTCATTGATTGGTCCCGGGGAGCGGGCTTGCTTGCCTGGCCAGAGAACATTGTGTCTAAGGCATTTATGGGAGCTTTGGGGTTCGAGAGGAAGTGCTGTCTCGTCCGACGGTTCCTTCCCAAGGAGTTGCCATTTAGCGGCGCCGCTTGGTCATTCAATAGGAAATGAACACGCGGATGGCAACCGCTTCGTTTTCCTACCCCAGGGTTCCCCATAGGGTTTTATAAGGGGTGATCTCTCCTGCAAATCGTCTTTGTCCTTTTTTATGCTTTCTTCCGGCCTTTCTTTAGGCTTGCCAGAGATGTCGTCGTCTTTCCAGGGTCTATCCATCAGTGGTGGGGGGAGAGTCGCTAGCGGGGGGAGTCCTCCCAGCAGTCCCGAGGATAACCCCGACGGGTTGGGGCCCCTGTAGACGATTCCTGAGAGGAACCCGCCTCCAGGGTTTTCCCGGCGTTCTCCCCTTATTCCGTTTTACGAGGGGGAGTCCCATGAAGCTTTTGTTCACCGCCACCGGTCGTTTTTCTCCCATGCCTGTCGTAGGGAGATGGCGGTTTGCAGTCGGATGATTGACATGGAGCGGGAGATTGCGGCCTTGCGGGAGGAGAATGATATGTTGAGGAATCGGGTGCGCTGGTTAAATGACCAGGCCCGATTCGCTGCGAATCGCCACTGGGGGAGCTCTTCGGAGGGGCAGCAGAGTGATAGGGAGCTCTCTGATGCGGAGAACTCTTTTAGCGGCCAATTGCTCTGAGCAGGAGGTGGCGGGAGGAGTAGGGTTTCGGAGGGAGCTTCTTCTTTTTTCTTTTTTTTGTTAGGGGCCTTGGGAGTCCGGGCCTGCGTGCCTTATGTCTTTACTCCCCCTTCTCTTGTAGGCCCGTAGAAGGAAGTAGTTTATGAATGGCCCTCTTTGTTTTTGTTTCCTCTGTTCGTTTGTTACAACTTATATCTTATGTTTGCCTTTTTCTTGCGCGTTTGCTTTTCCGCGCGATTCGAGCCCTTTTCGCTGTGTTTGGTATTTTCGCCTGGTGGTACCTTGTGTCGGGTTTTCACCATCGAACGTGTTTTTTTGTGTCATCTTGTGGAGATGTATGCCGGACCCTTGTGACGGGTTCCGAGCCTTTTGCCAACGGACGCGGTTTTTTCCATCTTGTGGAGATGTATGCCGGACCCTTGTGACGGGTTCCGAGCCTTTTGCCATCGAACGCGGTTTTTTCCATCTTGTAGAGATGTATGCCGGACCCTCGTGACGGGTTCCGAGCCTTTTGCCATCGAACGCGGTTTTTTCAATCTTGTGGAGATGTATGCCGGACCCTTGTGACGGGTTCCAAGCCTTTTGGTATTGAATTTTAACCTAATCGTCAAGAATGTTCCTGGTGCACCCCGTGGGGTGTCTTTTTTGCGGAAGGACTATCTTCCCCTCGAGTGATCAGTTCGAGGTTAATGGGTCCCGCCTACCCTTTAGGGGGAGGTCTTTTCTTCATGGGGAGCGTTTTAGGGTATTCTCGGGGGGATCGGCCCCGATGCTACCTCTGTCTCGCTCCCTGTCTTCTTTCGGGTCCCTCGTTTATCATGGGACGGAAAGTGGAGATACGTATGTCTTAAGTAGAAACGCTATTCCATTGATACGTTTAAGGAGAAAAAATACATCTTTGCCTCTAAAGACACAAAAAGAAACAAACAAACATTCGTCATGCTTTTAAGGAAAAACACGGAGCTTACCCTGTACTTTTACTGGTAAAATTCTCGGAGGTTGTCCACGCTCCAACTTCGAGGGACTGGGGTCCCGTCGAGACGTTCTAGCTGGTAGGCCCCGGGGCGGAGTGCTCGAACGACCCTGTACGGTCCTTCCCATTTAGGTGCGAGTTTTCTGGTGTTGCGGGGGTTGGATACCGCCGTACGCCGTAGTACGAGGTCTCCGGGTTTTACCGAGCGCTTTCTTACCCGGGCGTTGTAGTACCGTGCCACCTTTTGCTGGTAGGAGGCGGTTCGGAGAAGGGCTTGCTCTCTTTTTTCGAGCACGAGATCGAGGGTGTTCCGGAGGAGCTCGGAATTTCCCTGTTCGTCATAGTTCGCGGTGCGGAAGCTGGGGAGGCCAATTTCCAGCGGAATAACCGCTTCGGCCCTGAAGGTTAAGCTAAAAGGGGATTCTCCCGTCGCGGTCCGCGGGGTCGTTCGATAGGCCCAGAGGACGCTAGGTAGTGCTTCTACCCAGTCTTTCCCGGCTTCTCCTAATCGCTTCTTGAGGCTCTAAAGCAAGATCCTGTTAGTTACCTCTACCTGCCCATTGGCCTGTGGGTGTGCTACGGAGGCGAAACGGTGTTCGATGCTTAGGTTATCGCAGAATTGCCAAATTCGGCGCTTGCGAACTGGGGACCGTTGTCCGTTACAAGTGTCTTTGGAATGCCGAAGCGGCAAACCACGTCGTGGTAGAAGAACTTCTCTGTTGCTTTCGAATTGGGTTTTGCCACAGCTTTGACCTCGACCCATTTGGTGAAGTAGTCGATGGCGACGTACAGCATGGTATGCCCCTCGGGGGCTTTCGGGAAGGGTCCGAGTAGATCCATGCCCCACATGGCGAAAGGCAGGGGTCCTGCTATCGCGGTGTATGGTGTGGCCAGTTGGTGGGGGATGGTCGCGTACCTTTGGCATGGGCTGCATTTTTTGACGAACTCCTTGGCGTCCCTGAGGATCGTAGGCCAGAAGTAACCGTGCCTTACGATTTTCTGAGCCAGGGTCCTGCCGCCCCCGTGGTCTCCGCAGATCCCTTCATGTACTTCTCGCAGCGCGTAGTCTGATTCGGAGGGCACCAGGCACCGGAGGTACGGCCATGTGTATGACCGTTTGTAGAGCCTGGGCCCATGGACCACGTAGTGGGCGGCTGTTGCAGTTAGGCGCCGGGCTTCCAGCTTGTCTGCGGGTAGTATACCGTCTTTCAGGTATCGCATGATGGGGTCCATCCAGTTTGGTCCAGGTGGGATTTCCAAGACTTGTACCTCGTCGATGCTGGGGTGGGGCAGTATTTCTGTGAGCACGGTGCCGAAGTCATGGGTCTCTTCGGCGGCCATTTTTGATAATGCATTTGCTCGGTTGTTCATGTCCCGTGGTACTTGGAGGATCTCTACCTCTCCCATTCCCTGCAGCTTTTCTTTTACCTTCTGGAGGTATCTCTTCATTCTGAGGCCCTTGGCTTCGTATACGCCGTTCACTTGGTTGACGACGAGCTGGGAGTCGCTATGGACTTTTAACTTTCCTGCGCCGAGCTCCGCGGCTATACTCAGTCCTGCCAGCAAGGCTTTGTATTCAGCCTCGTTGTTGGAGGCTTTGAAATCTAATCTGAGGGCGTATTCCAGTGTGAATCCTTCTGGGCCGTGGAGGACCACTCCCGCCCCGTGCCCTTTTTTGCCTGTTGAGCCGTCAACGTGCATGGTCCAATGAACCTCGTCGCTTTGTTCCACTGAGCCTGGCGCCACATTTTTGCGAGCCGTCTGTTTGCTGGGGCCGTCGCCATTTTCCATTGTCGTTGGTTCCTCGGCCAGGGCCGTTGATTCTACTATAAAGTCAGCGAGGGCCTGGGATTTAATGGCTGGCCTCGAGCGGACTTGTATGTCGAACTCTCCCAACTCGACGGCCCAACTGACCATCCTACCTGAGCTCTCTGGTTTCTGAAGAATTTTCCTCAGGGGTTGGTCGGTCAGAAGCACAATGGGGTGGGCCTGGAAATAGGGCGGAGCTTTCGAGCGGCGCTGACGACGGCGAGGGCGAATTTCTCTATGTTTAGGTACCAGATTTCTGCACCGTGGAGAATCTTGGTCACGTAGTACACCAGGTGTTCCTTTTTTTCGCTTTGTTTGGCCAACACCGCACTCACTGCCGTGGGGCTGACGGCCAGGTATAAAAATAGCTCTTCCCCCGGCTCGGGTTTGGCGAATACGGGCGGTGTCTGAAGGTATTGCTTGAAGAAGTCGAAGGCCTCTTGGCAGGCCGGGGTCCATTCGAACTCCCGTATGTTTTTTAATTGTTTGAAGAAGGGTTGGCATTTTTCTGCCGATTTGGGCATGAATCGGCCGAGGGCCGTGATTCGACCTGCGAGCCTCTGTACATCTACTGCTGTTGCCGGGGGTTCCATGTCTAGGATGGCTTGGATCTTTTCGGGGTTGGCCTCGATCCCTCTCTGGCTTACCATGAACCCCAAGAATTTTCCGGAAGTTACCCCGAAGGCGCATTTCGCGGGGTTGAGCTTCATTCGGGCTCGTCGTAGGGTGCTGAAAGTTTCCTGAAGGTCGGAGATGTGTTTGGAGGCTTCTAGACTGAAAATACAAGGGTGGTCCCGAGTACGGCAACTTATGAGGAGTGAGAAATTAGGTTGCTAACAAGTTTTAACTCTTTTGAAAACTCAAACCCAATTTTGGAAATGACGAGATCAATAATAAAGTTCAAGCACACAAGTTAAATCTAAAGTGCAAATGCAAAATAAGGAGCAAGAGTAAGAGAGATTGCACCCGAGATTTAAAGTGGTTCGGTCCTCCAAACGTGAGGCCTACTCCACTCTACCAACCAAACCCGTTGATGGCTTCACTATGTGATCTTCTTAACTTCGGCGAAGATCGGTGCCGATTACAAATTCCAATTACCTTTAACCTTGGTGGCAATCTTCACCACGGAGAGTGGGCTACGCTTCTCCGAACACTCGCCCGATACAAGTTCTTGACTAAGAAAGAAAGAACAAAAAAATCCCTCACAAGGGTTTACAAATTGTAGAAGATGTACAAATTGAGCCTATGGATCCAAATCCTAATCTTAGACGATGAGAGGCACAATCAAGTTTGATTCACTCTTTGGATGTTCAAATGAAGTTTTAGAGTGTTAGGATTGATAGTCTTGAAGTTCAGAATGCCCATATATATAGAAAAACCAAAATATGACCGTTCAATGGCGTTGTGGTAATTCCAGCAAAATTCCCAACGGCTCAAAATATGACCGTTATAGTGTTCTCGAAGTTCCGAGAATATTTCTCGGAGTTCCGAGAATTCACGGAGTTCCGAGAATACAAACAGAAGATGAAAAAAAGTCTACTGGACCATTTCTCGGAGTTCCGAGAATTTCTCTCGGAGTTCCGAGAAGCCTATGAAGAGCAGATTTTCACTTCATGTTTTTGGGCTTCCAACTTAACACCAAGTTGGGATTGCTATGAGGGTTCCAAGGTGTTGAAACACCACAAAGACAATCACATATAAATTTAGGGTGTGTGTTTATTTCCTTAATTATGCGTCTTAAAATCTAAAACTATGATTGGATTTTATAGAATCTAAATTGACTTCGATCTTCAATGCGATTCTTCAAGTCTTCATTTGTCTTGGATCTCCGATGTCTTTGGCCTTCATAATCAGTCCAATGAGATCTTCTTGGCCTCAATCCAAGCAATGTTGTCTTAGCACCAATGTGATCTACAACTTAGACAATCAAACACATTAGTGATCATAAATCACTTGGGTATTGGAATCATCAAAATAAGATGGGAATGCCAAGGTGGAAACTATTGGGCTTACAATCTCCCCCTTTTTGATGATGACAAGCACAAGAGATTTTCCAATAAAAGCATTCATATTTTCTAACACTAGAATTCTCTCCCCCTTTGGCATCAATCAAAAAGATTAGGGTAAAAGAGAAACAAAGGGATGAATTATTCAATTTAAAGCTCCCCCTTTTTCAAGGAAAAAGACAAACCTAGAACTCCCCCTATTTAGAATTTTTATTCAACATAAGAGGGGATATTTAATTAACTTTGAAAAAGATATTCAATTTTAAGCATGTTCTTAATCTAAGCACATATGATAAAAATCATATGGGGGCTTTGGGAACCCAAGATTTCTTGGTTCCACAATAATCCCTAATCTTAGATGCACATTGGAATTGGTAATGACCATTTATTCCACACTAATGGCATCTAACATGAGGGTTAGATACGCTAGTCCTATCATATGCATGTTTAGGTCTTTGACTAGTCTTCTTTAAGATTATGTCAATAATTTTGTCACCATTTAAGAATCCATGGAGACATAATCTTAACCTTTCATTTTCATTATGAAGATGGGTTATTTGATTTAGAAAATCATTAAATTCATCTTCACAAGATTTGGAAGAGCTTGCCACATCTTGGAGTTTTGCAATTTGGCAAGATTTCTCATCCAAACAACCCTTAAGGGTTTCAATCTCAAGTTTAAAATTTTCAAGTTGTATTTGAGATTCGGAAGAAAATTCATTTTTCAAAAAATTAAGTTCATTTTCTAATTTTGAAATGGATTTCTTTTGAACTTTATTTTTAGAAATTTGAGAGTGCAAGGTTGAGCACAATTCATCATATGATATTTTTTCACTATCACTACTAGATGAATAACATGAAGGGTTAGAGTTTACATCGTCTTCATGAGTGAGTGCCATGAAGCAAAGATCGTCTTTCTTTTCTTCCCCTTCGCTTGAACTCTTTTCCGAGGTGCTAGTAGCTTCCCATCCGGCGGCAAGAGCTTTATGTTTCTTTCATTCCTTCTTTCCCTTGTATCTTGAGGAAGATGACTTGAGAAGTGGACAATCCGGTCTTTTGTGTCCGGCCTTCTTGCAATTATAGCACCTTATTCCTCCTTCTACTTCACTTTCTTCTTTCTTCTTCGTTTTATCCTTTTTATGTTTCTTTCTCCATAAGCTTTTAAATTTCCTTAAAGCTTCTTCTTCATCGCTATCCGCCTCGCTAGAGGATGATGAGTTTGCTTTGAAGGCTTTTAGAGCTAGAGAACGACTCTCTTTCTCTTTCTCTTTCGGCTTCTTCTCCTCTTGTCGGCTAGTGATGAGCATCTCATGGGTGATGAGAGTTCCTACAAGCTCCTCCATAGTTAGCGTCTTGAGATTCTTTGATTCTTGTATGGCGGTTACCTTTGGATCCCAATATGGAGGAAGAGACCTAAGCAACTTACTCACAAGCTTATCAGAAGGATAAGATTTACCAACATTAGCTAGTTCATTAGAAATTTTAGAAAAACGTGTATACATTTCGGAAACGCTTTCGTTTTGATCCATTCTAAATATTTCATATTTGCTCTTTAACAAGTTTATTTTGGAATCCTTAACTTGAGATGTTCCCTCATGGGTAACGGCAAGTGTATCTGTAGACACCCCATTTTGACCGGACCCAAGTTCGCTATGCTTGGGAGAAACCCCATCCGATCATTTCCGCCATGTTTCGCATTTTTCCGTGAGAGGTTGAGAGAGATTATTCATAAGAATCCAAGCGAGGGAGAATTTGGACCCGTTTGGTGGGCCCGCATTGAACATTTGTTTAAAATTCGAATCAACCGAGGGCCCACATTGTGGGGCCCACATTGTGGGGCCCACGTTGTGGGGCCCGCGTTGTGGGGCCCACATTGTGGGGCCTCAGTAGGGCCTCTTGTGAGGCCTCTTATGAAGAACAATAATGATGGATTCTCCACTAAAGAAACATGATGGGCCCTCCACTAAGAACAATAATGATGGATTCTCCACTAAGAAACATGATGGGCCCTCCACTAAGAAGAATGATGATGGATTCTCCACTAAAGAAACATGATGGGCCCTCCACTAAGAACAATAATGATGGATTCTCCACTAAGAAACATGATGGGCCCTCTACTAAGAAGAATGATGATGGATTCTCTACTAAGAAACATGATGGGCCCTCCACTAAGAAGAATGATGATGGATTCTCCACTAAGAAACATGATGGGCCCTCCACTAAGAAGAATGATGATGGATTCTCCACTAAGAGGGACAACATGATGAGCTCTCCACCAACACATCTCTCTCTCTCTTTCTCTCCCTATATATATCTTCCTTCCCATCCATAAAAAAGAGGAGAAAAAAAGGAGATTTACCTTCCATTATCTCTTTCTCTTCCATTATCTCTTCCAATCACTCCCTCAAATCCCTTTCCCTATATTCTTCTTCCATTATCTCTCCCAATCACCTCCCAATCCTTCCCTCTAAGAGAAAGCGAAAGACGGCGGATCGGATCGGCGGCGGCAAGATCTTCACCACAGGTAGGTGCATTTTTCTCAAAATATTTCTGTATTTTTCCGAATTTTTCTGATTTTTTCCGCAAATTGTGTTTTAAAAATAGAAAACTCTTCAAAAAAACATCTTTTGACGAATAAAAATTAAATTATATACCAAACAGATTCCAAATTTAATGCAATTTCGTGGGAAATTAATATGGTACTGATTCATTTTACCATGAATTTTTAAGGATTTTTGGAGTTTATTTGGTATATTATTTAATTCTTTCTTTGAAAATTATCAGATTTTGTGAGACTTGTTACTGACATCAAATCACCCTTAAAATTCTTAAAATTTTTACAGTAGTCTTATCTTTCATATTTCTTGTTACTGTAAAATTGTCGAGTGATTTGGATCTGTTTTCATATGGGATGTAGTGTTAATTCTTAATCTGGTCTGAAAATTGTAAAATCCGAAATCGGTAGTAAATAGTCTTTATAATTTATGAAATTCTCACCGCATGCTCATTTTATTGATATCTTATTTCTGTAGAAATTTCATAGAATTTATATGTCTATTTCTTGTAGTTTCTGTGTTAATTTGGCAATCTGGTCATTTAATTGTTAAATCAAGATTAAATATGAATTTAATGTAAAAATCTGCAAAACTCATCTATTAAGCTACATACATTCCCATCTTGCTGCTGTAGAAATTTCAACTCATTTCGAATTCGTTTGCAATAATTTCACTTGTAAAATCATTCATATGCTTAAAATTGATACAATCCATTGAAAATTCGAAATTAATTACTACCAAGTGATTTTCAACATTCGAAATTCGAAATTAAAATTGATAAAATCCATTGATAAAATCACATTTACTCAAACTTAATCTAACAAAACCTGAAGGCATCATAGATTGCGCGAACTTATTGCACACACTTACATCACTTGCATCTAAACCCCTGCATCTCACATGCACACACGTCCTATTTTAGGAACCCGGAGTGTTATCTAGCATGGTTGACTGGGATTTCATCACCTGGTGCCTCTGTGCTAGAGAAGCATTCCACCCTTAGCCTAGTACCTTTATGGTACGTAAACGGATCTCTTGTTCACGTACTGATACGCCGGACACTGGTACAGTATATCGAACATGGATTCGCGCTAAGGGAACTCTTGGCCTTACCCCTAGATTAACCCACACATGCATGTAGTATACGAACACATGTGCATCACGTGTGTGAGCCTAGTTTAGGATATCCTACCCATTTGTGTCTAGATTAGGCCGTAGTCCATCTTCCAATGGCTACGATCGGTCCTAGGCACACAAACAAAGTCATGAGTCGAGATCCTCTCTCCACTCCGCTAGATTATGGTTAGGGTTGATGCCTTCAGGTAACACTGATAAAATGTGCGAAGATTAAAAAACTTTTCCTTTGGGGTTAGGATGTAAATCCCATTCATTTCCAAAGATCTCATAGGATTAGTCATTCATGATCCATCCGTTGAAAGCAATCTTATGCTATCTCATCTCATCTTAATCACAGATTTTCAATCTTATATTATCTGATTTGACTCGTGTTTTCATCTCTTTTAGAGAGTCTTTGACTCATTTATCCTTTAGTTGGTGTTAGTGGAGTCTTTGACTCGTGTTTCTTTTCCTTTAGAGAGTCTTTGACTCATATCCTTTAGTTGGTGTTAGTAGAGTCTTTGACTCGTGTTTTCATCTCTTTTAGAGAGTCTTTGACTCATTTATCCTTTAGTTGGTGTTAGTAGAGTCTTTGACTCATGTTTCTTTTCCTTTAGAGAGTCTTTGACTCATTTAGCTTTTAGTTGGTGTTAGTAGAGTCTTTGACTCGTGTTTCTTTTCCTTTAGAGAGTCTTTGACTCATATATCCTTTAGTTGGTGTTAGTGGAGTCTTTGACTCGTATTTTCATCTCTTTTAGAGAGTCTTTGACTCATTTATCCTTTAGTTGGTGTTAGTGGAGTCTTTGACTCGTGTTTCTTTTCATTTAGAGAGTCTTTGACTCATATATCCTTTAGTTGGTGTTAGTAGAGTCTTTGACTCGTGTTTTCATCTCTTTTAGAGAGTCTTTGACTCATTTATCCTTTAGTTGGTGTTAGTAGAGTCTTTGACTCATGTTTCTTTTCCTTTAGAGAGTCTTTGACTCATTTAGCTTTTAGTTGGTGTTAGTAGAGTCTTTGACTCGTGTTTCTTTTCCTTTAGAGAGTCTTTGACTCATATATCCTTTAGTTGGTGTTAGTGGAGTCTTTGACTCGTATTTTCATCTCTTTTAGAGAGTCTTTGACTCATTTATCCTTTAGTTGGTGTTAGTGGAGTCTTTGACTCGTATTTCTTTTCCTTTAGAGAGTCTTTGACTCATATATCCTTTAGTTGGTGTTAGTGGAGTCTTTGACTCGTATTTTCATCTCTTTTAGAGAGTCTTTGACTCATTTATCCTTTAGTTGGTGTTAGTGGAGTCTTTGACTCGTATTTCTTTTCCTTTAGAGAGTCTTTGACTCATATATCCTTTAGTTGGTGTTAGTGGAGTCTTTGACTCGTATTTTCATCTCTTTTAGAGAGTCTTTACTCATTAATCCTTTAGTTAATGTTAGTGGAGTCTTTGACTCGTGTTTCTTTTCCTTTAGAGAGTCTTTGACTCATTTATCTTTTAGTTGGTGTCATTGGAGTCTTTGACTCGTGTTTCCGTTTTTAGAGAGTCTTTGACTCATCTGTTTCATTTGCAGTATTATTAGAGAGTCTTTGACTTCGTTATCTCATTTCAGTGTTATCAGTTGCTCTTATTAGAGAATCTTTGACTCGTTTATCCTTTAGTCGCTTTTATTAGAGAGTCTTTGACTCATTTATTCTCCAGTTACTGTCATTAGAGAGTCTTTGACTCATTTGCTCTTATAATAGTATTATTAGAGCATAGTTGATTTGCCGTAAGTGTTTGATAGGTAGAGAGTTCGTTCCGAACTACGTTGGCTTGATCCTCTTCCACGAGGTACGTAGTGCAGCTTGGGATCCACATCCCAAGTCCAGCCAAACCTTTAAAAATAAAAATTTTAAATCTTTCAAAGTTACAAAAATATTCAAACCATTTTCGAAAAGATCTTCCTCTAGAGTTAGGAGTATGTCCTAGCTGTTTAGGTTGTGTTCTAGAGTTAGGAGTTTGTCTTGATTTGTATTGATATGGTATGTCCTGTCGTGTGAGTGTCCCTAGAGTTAGGAGGCCTCGAGTCGATCGGTTAGACATTTAGTCGAACCGATGGCTAGACTAGGCATATAGTCAGCCCGTGGTTTTCATTAGGTTGCACAGCCTAGTTACACATAGGATTGTAGGAACCACCTGCATTAGCCTAAGGCTAATCAACTTGCATTAGTTAGGGCATATAGGGTGTCCTAAAATCCACAATTCACTGGAATTTTAATAATCATACAAGAAGCTTTAATAAGTGGTTCGGTCTTTTAGATCGAGTCTAGGATAGAGGGCTAGATGTCTTAGGCATCATAATTTAGAATAGGGCATCGAACTACGTGGGCTCCGATTCTTCCCGAGGCCGGGATACGTAGCGCAGCTAGGATGGATGGCCATTCTGGTCCGAGTCCAGTCCTGCATTAGAGTTAGGACTTGTCTTGTCCCGTCATACATAGCATAGATTTGTGTCTCATGTTTTGATATGTTTTCTTACTTTCTTGTACTGATACTATACCTTTGGTTGTAGCTTGCATGTGCGTGTCCACCAGAAACTTAGACACCCATTAGGCATGTCACTCATAACCTAGCTTTGCTTAGGTGACACATTTTTCATTTCATTTTACGTGTTTATTTCTCCATTCTCAGGAAATGCATGCTTAGGTAGACGATTCCTGAGGATTGTTCCCATTTCACATGATTTTTACTCAAACTTCTTTGGAATTAATGAAAATGGCATAAGAGACCAAGTGCTTGCACTCGGGCGAATTGGGGGTGCTCTCAGACCTTCCCCATTCGTAACCAGGCACGAACCCATATATATTTCTGGTTATCCATTGCACAGAGGATTTGATTTTAGGGTTCCATGGCCTATCCATGGATGGCGACTCTGAGTTCCTTTTAGGTACATCTCGGTTTCGAGCCCTGGCTCCTGATCAGGATGTATCTTATTCGTTTTGTATCGCCACTCGTGCTATGCTGTGAGGGTGGCATCCGTTTCGAGAGTTCCTTGGCAGAGCTCTCCTTCACATTGTGGAGATCTTAGAGGATTGCTGTGGGGACCTCGCGTCCCTCGCCGCACTCGTCCTCTCGGATCGGGGTCCACAGGCTGGCGACTCTGCTGGGGAGTTCTTGAAACATTGCCTAACTCTTTAAAAATGCCATTTTTATTAACTTTGGAGAAATTTGAGCTAAAATCATTTTAAATGGGAACTCTATCGTTAGAATCCAGGGGCACCAGGTAGGTGCGTAATTAAAACAAAGGATTCACACACTGCACATCATGCATTGTCATATTTTTTATTTTTTTTATTATTTTTCATTGTTTTTCATTATTGGCTCCATGGGATAGATTCAATGCGTGCCTGACTGGGATGTTATTACATCCTGATGGTACTGTTGAATCTACTTCCAAGCTATGCGCCAGCGCTGCAGCATATTAAGTATGTTTCATACGCATAGTACCCATTAGATTGAGTCCGGAGCCCTATTTTGTTTTATATATATTATATATATACTTACTGACCTAGTGAAGCCCAACTAGGGAGTACCCGTGTGTATATTGCATTCATATAGGGTCGAACATCTGTTGCTTACACATGTGGAGCCTAGAGGAGCTTTGCCCCATTTGTAGACTAGGGTAGCTCATTTTTACATTGCTACAACACTGTCCTAGTACACTCACCAGTCTGTCTTGAGTCGAGACTTCCTTGACTCCGTTAGATTAGAATTAGGGCTGGTGCCCCTGGTTAGGATTTGTGTGTATGTGTATTTACTTATATATACTGATTATGTATATTATGGTTCTCCTCTTAGTCAGAGATTCCTTATTCCTTTCAGTCGGTTATATCCATTCCGAATTTAGATCTAGATCTAGTCAGTGGATTTTGACCGTCATTACCTTGGCCGAGTTTAGCCCTTGATCTGTTGATTATAGGGTTTGACCCATTGTTGTATATTCTCACCTTTGGTTAGCCCATCTGTTGATCACCCTTCTCTAGTAACCGTTATTCATACCTTTCGATTGAGCTAGGGTGATCCCTTGTATAGTCGTTATGCTGCCGGATTTTATCCAGAACATTTTGAGCATGACGGCTACTCTTTAGAGTCAGTTTACTTAGTCTGGACCTTGACCTCCTCGTATAGCCGTTATGCTGCTGGATTTTATCCAAAAGTATGTTAAGCATGATTGCTATCCTTTGGAGTCAGTCTGCCTTGTCTTGATTCTCATGTATACATCATTTAGTAGGATTAGATCCTTATTTGTCAACCTGTTTGTCTTGAGATCTGGCCGATAGCTCGTTTGCTGTCCTTATGACCATGGTTTATCATTTCATCTCATATTGGTCGTACAGTTGTTGATATCCATCATTCAGATTTTAGATCTGGTCTTTGACCCTACTTTTGTCATTCTTATGGCCATGGTCTATTATCTGAGCCATTGATTTTTTGATCCATGTTTACCTATCATATATCTTTTACCCTTGGATCATATCGAAATCATTAATGGAAAAGTTTGATCTTACCTGTATTCTTTGAGTGCATGATCATTGCTGAGATCGAAATTTATTTTGATTATGGATGTTTATCGTTCCTGACTCTTTCATTCCCAAAAAGAAGAGCAGTTATACTCAAATGAGACTTCAAGGTGTGGATTGAGAATTCATTGAAACCCTGTCGATGTAGGTCATATTATCACTGTCTATTTTTCCTTGACCTTCATAGACAGTATTTCTTTGATTTTCAGAATAAAATACCCTTTGGTGTATTTCAAGATTACTCTTTTCTCTATTTGTTCAGAATCTTTATCCCATGACTATTGATCTAGTGTGTGTGCTTCCAAGTCAAGAGTCTATGTTTAGCGAAAGACCATTTTTTCTAAAGACTGACTATTTCTAATCATACTTGATCCAGGCAGTCTATTGTTTTACCCACATTGTCAACATAAGCCTTTTGTTGCCCCATTTAACCTAGACCTTGTGGAGTTGCCTTTTCTGTGATTTCTACTTCGGGATTGAACTTTATAGTTATCATTATCATGAGGAAAGGTGTATCACCTATAAGCTTTCAGTGTCAGTTCACTACTTTTGAAGAAGTGTCCTGTATCTTTAGATTTGTCTTTCATTGAGCGTACATCAACTTTCTTCTCTCTAAGTTGAAAAAGTTCAGTTACGTAGATGTTAAAAAAAAAAAAATGAAGTCATGTCTGTCAATCTTTCTTATACAGAGTCAGTATTCTGTTTTCTATCAGAACTGTTGAAGAGCCCATTGAGGTGTGTCAAAAATCATCAATGTACTTACAGTCTTCAATTCAATAAAATTGTTGATTTCGTATCTTTGATACTCTATGATTCACTCTTAGATCTAATGTTTAAACAACTAAAGACCCCCTTATCGGATGAGAATGCAGACGAAATTCACCTCGAGATCTGAAAGATGGTCGAACGAGAGGAAGAGCGTCGAGCATAGCCACTTAAAGAAGAAATCAAAGCCATTGATAGTGGTATCGAAATCCGAAACTCGGGATGGATGGATGGGAAAAACTTTATCTCCTAAGGAGCGCAAAGAATTGATAAACCTGTTTAGAGGGGTTTGAGGTAGTTTTGCTTGATCCTATAAGGATAAACCAGGGGAATGCCCTGTCGTTGATCAAAGCAAGACTTCATCTGCTTTAGACATCCAGTTGAGGAATAAAATTTTAAAGAGATAAGCGTCAGGCATCCTGTGGAGCTGATGAGATATTGAGAGAAGATTTTCAGACAGAGTTGTGGAATCTTGAGCATAAATTCAAGATCTTTGAGACGGGAGTGGAGCACAGTGGTTGAAGTTTTGCCAGAAAACCACCAGACTCCTCAAAAAAAAAAAAATTTCAAAGGCTTTGAACCTTAAACAAAAGGGCTTGTACATCAAATACATCAGGAGGCCATCCTTGATCGTTTGAGCTTTTATAGCCAAAATCCTAATGTTTTAAAATCCATTTGTAAACCCTTTGGGCCAAAAGCAAAATTAAAACAACTTCTTTTCAAACACATTATAAACCCGGGGCATTTATGCACCCGAACTACGTCGGACCTGATCCCCACCTCTTCAGGGGTACGTAGGCAACTTGATTAATTCAAGTTCGGTCAAACCTTGGGATAAAATCCCCTTTGAAAATTTTGAAGCTAAATGCTAAACCATTCTTTGAAAAATCCCAAAGCGAACTACGCGGATCTGATCCTCCATCTTTGGGGTATGTAGGTAGTCTGGCTAGACCAGATTCGGTTCAAATCTTTAGAACCTTAGGTATTCAACCCTTTCGAACCCAAGCCCACCTAGAAAGTCCTTCTGGTGAAACAAGCAAAGGTTCGAGGCGAATGAAAAGAAAAACAGAAAGAAAAGAATGAGAGTCTGAAGACCCACTAGGTTGAAAACCCGAAAGGGCGGCCTAGAGATATACATTTGCTAAGTTAACAGCCAAAAGAGTTAGCTTATGCAAAAAGTCAGGGTAGTGGTCTGCTGGATTGAAAACTTGAAGTGGTAATCCAGTCAAGGGCAAAGACTTCCCATGAACAGTTGAGTTGAATAGAAGCAGAAGGAGTTCCTCAGTTACGTAGAATTCCCAAGTTTGAGTACAAGCAAAAGTTGAGATAAGTGGTCTTTCAGACTGAAAGCTTGGAAAGCAAAAGTTATGACTTCTTTTGAAGAGAGAAATCAGGGAGACGGAGAAGCCACCTCTGCACAGGGCAGAATCCTGGAATCCGAGTAGTGTCAGCGAGACTTATTTTGACACCTTTTTAAACTAGGGGCATTAAGACCGAGCAATCCGAAAGGGGTAACAACCATGACGGAGATCCCGATGGAGGAAATTAGGTCATCTTGACATAGTTTTTGAGAGTGCTCTAAGAGTGGCTAACCTTACCATAACAAAATAACACATTTTATCTAAGGGTGAATCAAAATTTAGTCAAGTCCCTTGAATATTGTAAGTCTTCTTTGAAAGAGTCATCAGAAGTCTGTTTCTGGTTTATCATTGTTTTTCTTTTAGAATCAAAAGTGTTTGGCACTGGAGAGAATGGGTGTATACCTTCCAAAGTGAAAAGAAAATTCAAAGTAGATCCTGGTTTAAGAATCAAAGAAGGGCAAGAGATTTGTTATTCAGACCTGCCTGAAACATCAAAGCCTCAAGCACTGAGCAAAATGAAGAATTCTTACGTTCAGCCTTTGTAGAGTTGGTTTTACCACTATACCAAAGAAAGAACCCATGCAAACTCAAATTTTTTCTACTTACCTTGGTTCTGCCTTCTTAAGACTTTGTCATGGAAGCACATCATACTAGGGGCATCTTTTATGACTTGCGTCATAAAAGATATTACACAATGATAACTGGGATATCTATTCTTAGCAAATAGAAACCAGAGAAGCTTGAACATACTCTTTGAGTTGAATTCCTTGATCCAATTGTTTCTTTTGGAGTCAGTTTCAGAAACTTTAATTCCCAGCGGAGTATAAAATCTACTCCTGCATCCTTCAAACCTCATCAGAATGCTTCTCACCTGTTAAAGAGAGTCAGCACCTGAAAATCTCATCAATCTATTTGAGTTTTGCTTTCAGCAAAGATCATGCGCTCCTAGTTATTCTTGGTAAGAGATGACTGGCCCATTAGTGAAATTGATCAAAGATGGTAAATTCTTCATTCCTTTGGAAAGATTTTAACAGAGTTTGAAATTACCGAACTTGCGTTACGCGGTTTGGTCTTTTTGAAAGATTTTAACAGAGTTTGAAATTACCGAACCTGTGTTACACAGTTTGGTCGTTTTGAAAGTTTTTAACAGAGATAGAAATTACCGAACCTGTGTTACACGGTTTGGTCTTTTTGAAAGATTTTAACAGAGATAAAAATTACCGAACCTGTGTTACACGGTTTGGTCTTTTTGAAAGATTTTAATAGAGATGGAAATTACCGAACCTGTGTTACACGGTTTGGTCTTTTTGAAATGTTTTAATAGGGAAAAATTTTTCGATCCTGTGTTACACGGATTGGTCTTTTCTTCCTTCTCCCGGGTATTTAGTACCCCGATGATTAGTAGTGTAATGTCAAGTGGTGACTTACCTAATCATCGTCCCGCAATGTGCAGCTTCCTAACGTGTTAGGAGTCATGTGTATCTGCGAAGAGGTTTGTAGGGGACTGTTTAGCAGGACCTACGAATTTGGATTTACGTGGAACTGTTTAGCAGAACCGCGTGATCCGGAGTGATTCGCTACCTTGAAAGAGAGGAGTCAGAGTTACTCGGATAGTTAAACAGATTTATTTTCAGTAATGATCTGTATAACTATCGCTAGGCTTGAGACTTAGTCTCGCCTCTGGTACTTAGTACCCAGATGATTAGTAGTGTAATGTCAAGTGGTGACTTACCTAATCATCGTCCCGCAATGTGCAGCTTCCTAACGTGTTAGGAGTCATGTGTATCTGCGAAGAGGTTTGTAGGGGACTGTTTAGCAGGACCTACGAATTTGGATTTACGTGAAACTGTTTAGCAGAACCGCGTGATCCGGAGTGATTCGCTACCTTGAAAGAGAGGAGTCAGAGTTACTCGGATAGTTACACAGATTTATTTTCAGCAATGATATGTATAACTATCGCTGGGCTTGAGACTTAGTCTCGCCTCGGGTATTAGAAGTTTGAGTTTAGCTTGAATATTCGATTACCCTAATAATTGGTCGAGTCTTTGACTGATCGGCATGATTTAAAAAAAAAAAAAAAAAAAAACTCTTTGAGTGTTTGGTTTTGAACTTGTTTTGGACGAGTTTCAATACATTGGTCTTTGGCCTATTTTTGCAGGTTTCTAAAAAGAAAAAAACTCTTTGAGTGTTTGGTTTTGAACTTGTTTTGGACGAGTTTCAATACATTGGTCTTTGGCCTATTTTTGCAGGTTTCTAAAAAGGAAAAACTCTTTGAGTGTTTGGTTTTGAACTTGTTTTGGACGAGTTTCAATACATTGGTCTTTGGCCTATTTTTGCAGGTTTCTAAAAAGGAAAAACTCTTTGAGTGTTTGGTTTTGAACTTGTTTTGGACGAGTTTCAATACATTGGTCTTTGGCATATTTTTGCAGGTTTCTAAAAAGGAAAAACTCTTTAAGTGTTTGAGTTTGTGCTTGTCTTAGACAAATTGCAACGTGGTTTCTAAGAAAAAAAAAATGAAAGCTCTTTGAGTAATTGAAGTGATTGGTTTGTTTGTTTGGTTTGTGCTCTTTGAGCAATTGTTATGTTTACTTTGGCTTAGCCTGATATAAAAAAAAATGGAAACTCTTTGAGTAATTAAAATGATTATTTTGTTTGTTTGGTTGATGCTCTTTGAGCAATTGTTATGTTTACTTTGGCTTAGCCTGATAAAAAAAAAATGTGTGTTTGTGTTTTTTGCAATCGTTCGTTCGTCTTTTGTTAACTAGTTTAGATAGTTGAGTCATGAGTATTAGGGAGAGACTATCTCTTTGAGATGTCTTAGTTACAGAGTTAAGAGTCAGTGAGAGGCTATCTCCCTATTGTTGGTAGAGTTTTATCTTTGTGAATATCGTTTTAAAACTGAAAACCTAAAAATTGGCTTTGCTTTCGGGTCAGTCAAAATGTGTCGTCTGTTCAGCTTTTCCATTCGCGTGTTACACACGCTCTGCCAAAGAGGGGCATCTGTAGACACCCCATTTTGACCGGACCCAAGTTCGCTATGCTTGGGAGAAACCCCATCCGATCATTTCCGCCATGTTTCGCATTTTTCCGTGAGAGGTTGAGAGAGATTATTCATAAGAATCCAAGCGAGGGAGAATTTGGACCCGTTTGGTGGGCCCGCATTGAACATTTGTTTAAAATTCGAATCAACCGAGGGCCCACATTGTGGGGCCCACATTGTGGGGCCCACGTTGTGGGGCCCGCGTTGTGGGGCCCACATTGTGGGGCCTCAGTAGGGCCTCTTGTGAGGCCTCTTATGAAGAACAATAATGATGGATTCTCCACTAAAGAAACATGATGGGCCCTCCACTAAGAACAATAATGATGGATTCTCCACTAAGAAACATGATGGGCCCTCCACTAAGAAGAATGATGATGGATTCTCCACTAAAGAAACATGATGGGCCCTCCACTAAGAACAATAATGATGGATTCTCCACTAAGAAACATGATGGGCCCTCTACTAAGAAGAATGATGATGGATTCTCTACTAAGAAACATGATGGGCCCTCCACTAAGAAGAATGATGATGGATTCTCCACTAAGAAACATGATGGGCCCTCCACTAAGAAGAATGATGATGGATTCTCCACTAAGAGGGACAACATGATGAGCTCTCCACCAACACATCTCTCTCTCTCTTTCTCTCCCTATATATATCTTCCTTCCCATCCATAAAAAAGAGGAGAAAAAAAGGAGATTTACCTTCCATTATCTCTTTCTCTTCCATTATCTCTTCCAATCACTCCCTCAAATCCCTTTCCCTATATTCTTCTTCCATTATCTCTCCCAATCACCTCCCAATCCTTCCCTCTAAGAGAAAGCGAAAGACGGCGGATCGGATCGGCGGCGGCAAGATCTTCACCACAGGTAGGTGCATTTTTCTCAAAATATTTCTGTATTTTTCCGAATTTTTCTGATTTTTTCCGCAAATTGTGTTTTAAAAATAGAAAACTCTTCAAAAAAACATCTTTTGACGAATAAAAATTAAATTATATACCAAACAGATTCCAAATTTAATGCAATTTCGTGGGAAATTAATATGGTACTGATTCATTTTACCATGAATTTTTAAGGATTTTTGGAGTTTATTTGGTATATTATTTAATTCTTTCTTTGAAAATTATCAGATTTTGTGAGACTTGTTACTGACATCAAATCACCCTTAAAATTCTTAAAATTTTTACAGTAGTCTTATCTTTCATATTTCTTGTTACTGTAAAATTGTCGAGTGATTTGGATCTGTTTTCATATGGGATGTAGTGTTAATTCTTAATCTGGTCTGAAAATTGTAAAATCCGAAATCGGTAGTAAATAGTCTTTATAATTTATGAAATTCTCACCGCATGCTCATTTTATTGATATCTTATTTCTGTAGAAATTTCATAGAATTTATATGTCTATTTCTTGTAGTTTCTGTGTTAATTTGGCAATCTGGTCATTTAATTGTTAAATCAAGATTAAATATGAATTTAATGTAAAAATCTGCAAAACTCATCTATTAAGCTACATACATTCCCATCTTGCTGCTGTAGAAATTTCAACTCATTTCGAATTCGTTTGCAATAATTTCACTTGTAAAATCATTCATATGCTTAAAATTGATACAATCCATTGAAAATTCGAAATTAATTACTACCAAGTGATTTTCAACATTCGAAATTCGAAATTAAAATTGATAAAATCCATTGATAAAATCACATTTACTCAAACTTAATCTAACAAAACCTGAAGGCATCATAGATTGCGCGAACTTATTGCACACACTTACATCACTTGCATCTAAACCCCTGCATCTCACATGCACACACGTCCTATTTTAGGAACCCGGAGTGTTATCTAGCATGGTTGACTGGGATTTCATCACCTGGTGCCTCTGTGCTAGAGAAGCATTCCACCCTTAGCCTAGTACCTTTATGGTACGTAAACGGATCTCTTGTTCACGTACTGATACGCCGGACACTGGTACAGTATATCGAACATGGATTCGCGCTAAGGGAACTCTTGGCCTTACCCCTAGATTAACCCACACATGCATGTAGTATACGAACACATGTGCATCACGTGTGTGAGCCTAGTTTAGGATATCCTACCCATTTGTGTCTAGATTAGGCCGTAGTCCATCTTCCAATGGCTACGATCGGTCCTAGGCACACAAACAAAGTCATGAGTCGAGATCCTCTCTCCACTCCGCTAGATTATGGTTAGGGTTGATGCCTTCAGGTAACACTGATAAAATGTGCGAAGATTAAAAAACTTTTCCTTTGGGGTTAGGATGTAAATCCCATTCATTTCCAAAGATCTCATAGGATTAGTCATTCATGATCCATCCGTTGAAAGCAATCTTATGCTATCTCATCTCATCTTGATCACAGATTTTCAATCTTATATTATCTGATTTGACTCGTGTTTTCATCTCTTTTAGAGAGTCTTTGACTCATTTATCCTTTAGTTGGTGTTAGTGGAGTCTTTGACTCGTGTTTCTTTTCCTTTAGAGAGTCTTTGACTCATATCCTTTAGTTGGTGTTAGTAGAGTCTTTGACTCGTGTTTTCATCTCTTTTAGAGAGTCTTTGACTCATTTATCCTTTAGTTGGTGTTAGTAGAGTCTTTGACTCATGTTTCTTTTCCTTTAGAGAGTCTTTGACTCATTTAGCTTTTAGTTGGTGTTAGTAGAGTCTTTGACTCGTGTTTCTTTTCCTTTAGAGAGTCTTTGACTCATATATCCTTTAGTTGGTGTTAGTGGAGTCTTTGACTCGTATTTTCATCTCTTTTAGAGAGTCTTTGACTCATTTATCCTTTAGTTGGTGTTAGTGGAGTCTTTGACTCGTGTTTCTTTTCATTTAGAGAGTCTTTGACTCATATATCCTTTAGTTGGTGTTAGTAGAGTCTTTGACTCGTGTTTTCATCTCTTTTAGAGAGTCTTTGACTCATTTATCCTTTAGTTGGTGTTAGTAGAGTCTTTGACTCATGTTTCTTTTCCTTTAGAGAGTCTTTGACTCATTTAGCTTTTAGTTGGTGTTAGTAGAGTCTTTGACTCGTGTTTCTTTTCCTTTAGAGAGTCTTTGACTCATATATCCTTTAGTTGGTGTTAGTGGAGTCTTTGACTCGTATTTTCATCTCTTTTAGAGAGTCTTTGACTCATTTATCCTTTAGTTGGTGTTAGTGGAGTCTTTGACTCGTATTTCTTTTCCTTTAGAGAGTCTTTGACTCATATATCCTTTAGTTGGTGTTAGTGGAGTCTTTGACTCGTATTTTCATCTCTTTTAGAGAGTCTTTGACTCATTTATCCTTTAGTTGGTGTTAGTGGAGTCTTTGACTCGTATTTCTTTTCCTTTAGAGAGTCTTTGACTCATATATCCTTTAGTTGGTGTTAGTGGAGTCTTTGACTCGTATTTTCATCTCTTTTAGAGAGTCTTTACTCATTAATCCTTTAGTTAATGTTAGTGGAGTCTTTGACTCGTGTTTCTTTTCCTTTAGAGAGTCTTTGACTCATTTATCTTTTAGTTGGTGTCATTGGAGTCTTTGACTCGTGTTTCCGTTTTTAGAGAGTCTTTGACTCATCTGTTTCATTTGCAGTATTATTAGAGAGTCTTTGACTTCGTTATCTCATTTCAGTGTTATCAGTTGCTCTTATTAGAGAATCTTTGACTCGTTTATCCTTTAGTCGCTTTTATTAGAGAGTCTTTGACTCATTTATTCTCCAGTTACTGTCATTAGAGAGTCTTTGACTCATTTGCTCTTATAATAGTATTATTAGAGCATAGTTGATTTGCCGTAAGTGTTTGATAGGTAGAGAGTTCGTTCCGAACTACGTTGGCTTGATCCTCTTCCACGAGGTACGTAGTGCAGCTTGGGATCCACATCCCAAGTCCAGCCAAACCTTTAAAAATAAAAATTTTAAATCTTTCAAAGTTACAAAAATATTCAAACCATTTTCGAAAAGATCTTCCTCTAGAGTTAGGAGTATGTCCTAGCTGTTTAGGTTGTGTTCTAGAGTTAGGAGTTTGTCTTGATTTGTATTGATATGGTATGTCCTGTCGTGTGAGTGTCCCTAGAGTTAGGAGGCCTCGAGTCGATCGGTTAGACATTTAGTCGAACCGATGGCTAGACTAGGCATATAGTCAGCCCGTGGTTTTCATTAGGTTGCACAGCCTAGTTACACATAGGATTGTAGGAACCACCTGCATTAGCCTAAGGCTAATCAACTTGCATTAGTTAGGGCATATAGGGTGTCCTAAAATCCACAATTCACTGGAATTTTAATAATCATACAAGAAGCTTTAATAAGTGGTTCGGTCTTTTAGATCGAGTCTAGGATAGAGGGCTAGATGTCTTAGGCATCATAATTTAGAATAGGGCATCGAACTACGTGGGCTCCGATTCTTCCCGAGGCCGGGATACGTAGCGCAGCTAGGATGGATGGCCATTCTGGTCCGAGTCCAGTCCTGCATTAGAGTTAGGACTTGTCTTGTCCCGTCATACATAGCATAGATTTGTGTCTCATGTTTTGATATGTTTTCTTACTTTCTTGTACTGATACTATACCTTTGGTTGTAGCTTGCATGTGCGTGTCCACCAGAAACTTAGACACCCATTAGGCATGTCACTCATAACCTAGCTTTGCTTAGGTGACACATTTTTCATTTCATTTTACGTGTTTATTTCTCCATTCTCAGGAAATGCATGCTTAGGTAGACGATTCCTGAGGATTGTTCCCATTTCACATGATTTTTACTCAAACTTCTTTGGAATTAATGAAAATGGCATAAGAGACCAAGTGCTTGCACTCGGGCGAATTGGGGGTGCTCTCAGACCTTCCCCATTCGTAACCAGGCACGAACCCATATATATTTCTGGTTATCCATTGCACAGAGGATTTGATTTTAGGGTTCCATGGCCTATCCATGGATGGCGACTCTGAGTTCCTTTTAGGTACATCTCGGTTTCGAGCCCTGGCTCCTGATCAGGATGTATCTTATTCGTTTTGTATCGCCACTCGTGCTATGCTGTGAGGGTGGCATCCGTTTCGAGAGTTCCTTGGCAGAGCTCTCCTTCACATTGTGGAGATCTTAGAGGATTGCTGTGGGGACCTCGCGTCCCTCGCCGCACTCGTCCTCTCGGATCGGGGTCCACAGTATCCCAAATAACCTTGGCGGAATAAAAAAGAGCAACTTGATTAAACTCCTCCGTAGATAAGGCGCAAAACAAAGAATTTATAGCTTTGTAATTCAAATTTGCATGCCTTTTCTCTACGACATTCCATTCTTCAAATGGTTTGGAAGGCAACATGTATCCATTTTCAACAATGTGCCAAAGCTCCACATCTATCGAAAGAAGATAGATGCGAATCCTTGTCTTCCAATGTTCATAATTGGACCCATTAAAGAAGGGAGGTCTAGTTGTGGAATGGCCCTCCGGAAGTCCGGTTCCATTTCTATCCGCCATTTCACAATTAGAAAGTTGCCAAAGATCTTATGATCTTTCCCTTGTTGAAATTTATAAAGAAAAATTTACCAAAGATTTATAGAAAAGAAAATCTTTTAAGAGCTTTTGCTCTGATACCAAGCGAAAATCCAAGGGTGGTCCCGAGTACGGCAACTTATGAGGAGTGAGAAATTAGGTTGCTAACAAGTTTTAACTCTTTTGAAAACTCAAACCCAATTTTGGAAATTAAGAGATCAATAATAAAGTTCAAGCACAGAAGTTAAATCTAAAGTGCAAATGCAAAATAAAGAGCAAGAGTAAGAGAGATTGCACCCGAGATTTAAAGTGGTTCGGTCCTCCAAACGTGAGGCCTACTCCACTCCACCAACCAAACCCGTTGATGGCTTCATTATGTGATCTTCTTAACTTCGGTGAAGATCGGTGCCGATTATAAATTCCAATTACCTTTAACCTTGGTGGCAATCTTCACCACGGAGAGTGGACTACGCTTCTCCGAACACTCGCCCGATACAAGTTCTTGACTAAGAAAGAAAGAACAAAAAAATCCCTCACAAGGGTTTACAAATTGTAGAAGATGTACAAATTGAGCCTATGGATCCAAATCCTAATCTTAGAGGATGAGAGGCATAATCAAGTTTGATTCACTCTTTGGATGTTCAAATGAAGTTTTAGAGTGTTAGGATTGATAGTCTTGAAGTTTAGAATGCCCATATATATAGAAAAACCAAAATATGACCGTTCAATGGCATTGTGGTAATTCCAGCAAAATTCTCAACAGCTCAAAATATGACCGTTATAGTGTTCTCGGAGTTCCGAGAAAAAATATCGGAGTTCCGGGGAAAAATCTCGGAGTTCCGGGAATATAAACAGAAGATGAAAAAAAGTCTACTGGACCATTTCTCGGAGTTCCGAGAATTTCTCTCGGAGTTCCGAGAAGCCTATGAAGAGCAGATTTTCACTTCATGTTTTTGGGCTTCCAACTTAACACCAAGTTGGGATTGCTATGAGGGTTCCAAGGTGTTGGAACACCACAAAGACAATCACATATAAATTTAGGATGTGTGTTTATTTCCTTAATTATGCCTCTTAAAATCTAAAACTAAGATTGGATTTTATAGAATCTAAATTGACTTCGATCTTCAATGCGATTCTTCAAGTCTTCATTTGTCTTGGATCTCCGATGTCTTTGGCCTTCATAATCGGTCCAATGAGATCTTCTTGGCCTCAATCCAAGCAATGTTGTCTTAGCACCAATGTGATCTACAACTTAGACAATCAAACACATTAGTGATCATAAATCACTTGTGTATTGGAATCATCAAAATAAGATGGGAATGCCAAGGTGGAAACCATTGGGCTTACACAGACGTTTTACCAGCATATCGTCGACATACACCTCTACGTTTCTTCCGATTTGTGCTTGGAACAGCTTATTTACGAGCCGCTGGTAGGTGGCGCCCGCATTATTTAAATCGAAGCGCATAAGAGTATAGCAGTAGATGCCCTGATCGGTGATAAACGCTATTTTCGGGATGTCTGGCTCGTGCATTTTGACCTGATTGTAGCCTGAGAACGCATCCAAGAGGGTGAGAAGTTCGTGCCCGGATGTGGCGTCGATGAGTTGGTCTATGCGCGGCAGGGGGTAGGGGTCCTTTGGGCAGGCCCTGTTTAGGTCTGTGAAGTCTATACAGGCCCGCCAGCCTCCGCTAGCTTTCTTGACCATGACGACGTTTGACAGCCACTCGGGGTACCAGATTTCTTTGATGAACCCGGCTTGTAGTAGTTTTTCCACTTCGGCCTTTATGTGAGTTTGACGCTCTAGCGCGAAGTTCCTTTTTTTCTGCCGGACGGGTTTAAGGGCTGGGTTCACGTTTAACTTGTGAACGGCCAGTTCCTTGGGTATCCCGGGCATGTCCTTAGTGGACCATGCGAACATGTCTTTGTTTGTTCTGAGGAAGTCGATCATTTGGTCTCGCAGGGGGCCTTTTAGCAGGGAGCTGATCCGGACTTGTCTCTCCGGCTGATCTTTGGCTAGGGGGATGGAGTCTAGCTCCTCGGCGGGCTTTCCTCTTATTGTTCGGGCCCGCTGCCGGGGATCTTCACTACCGATCGTGAAATTTTCGGCCGGGGCGTTGGTTTCTCTCAGGCTTGCGGCGTAGCACTGGCGTGCTATCATTTGCTGTCCCCGGACCTCCCCTACCCCGGTCGGAGTGGGGAATTTCATCTTGAGGTGGGGGGTGGAGACTACTGCTCCCAAATCCCTTAGAGCAGGGCGTCCAATGATGGCGCTGTAAGTGAATGGTATATCTACGACCAGGAAGGTGGTCAGGATGGTTTTTTGGAGGGGGTATGTCCCGAAGGTTACGGGTAAGTCGATCTTGCCGTCGACCCGTACGGACGCACCGGAGAACCCGTAGATAGAGTATTCCGCGGGTCCCAGCCTTTCTTTGCCCAGTTTCATTTCTTCGAAAGTTTCGAGGTGTAGCACGTTGACGGAGCTCCCTGTGTCCACCAGGATTTTTCCTATATCGAAGTTGGCGACGACCAGTCTGATGACCAGTGCGTCGTCGTGCGGGACTTGTAGCCCATCGAGGTCTTCGTTGGAAAAAGTGATGATTTGGTCTTGTAGGGGTGGATCCGTTCGGGCCTTTTTGGAAGGCATATTCATGGAGAATATTCGTTCCGCGTATGCCCGCCGGCCAGCGGTTGTCGGCCCTCCCGCTGCTGGCCCGCCCGTGATGATATTGATTTTCCCGATAATGGTGGGCGGCTGTTCGCGGGCCTGCGGTTGCTCGGGGGGCTCCTCTTTCCGGGGGCGCTGGTGGCAGTGCGCGCCGCGTCTGCTGCGGGATTGGCGTCTGCTGCGGGATTGGCGTCTGCTTCTTGAGCGATGCCTGCTAGGGGATCGATGTCGGCTTGTGGATCGGTGACGGTTGTTGGACCGGCGTCCATTGGGTGACCGATGCCTACCTCTGGGCTCGTCGGGGGGATGTTGGACCTCGCGCGAGCTTTCATCAGGACTCCTGAGATATTGATTTAGGTGCCCTTCTTCGGCCAACTTTTCCAGTTGGAGGCGGAGGTAGAAGCAATGGTCAGTTTCGTGGCCGTGGTCCCGTGGAATTCGCAGAATTTTCGAGCGGACCTCTTCTTTGGGTCTGTGGCCATTCTCTTGGGGAGGGGGGTCAGGAGACCCTGATCCCTGATGCCCAGTAGAACGTGGGAGAGGGGGAACTTTAGCGGGACGGTTCCCAGTCTCTCGAAGACGGGGACGGGGTTTCTGCCCGCCTGCCTCTCGTCGGCACGTGGCCTTATGGCCCTTCAGCCGTCGTTTTTACTTTCATCGGGGCCGGGAGGATTCTGTTCTCGAGCACAGGCTTCTTCTGCTCGTACGAACTTATCAGCCTTGGATTCAAGTTCCTGTAGGGCCCGTGGTGGCTTGAGGGTGAGGTGTAGCTTGAGATTCGGATCGGTGGTGGCATGCTTTAGTGCGGCGACCGCTATTTGGACATCCATGTTAGAAAGTTGGGCTAATTCGGCGTTGAATTTCAACATGAAGTCTCTTAGGGTCTCGTTTCTTCCTTGCCGGAGGGCTAAGAGGGCATCCGCTAGATCATGGCGGAGGTGGTTGTTGGCGAACCTTGCGTTGAACTTCCTCCCAAATTCGTGGAAGGATGCGATGGAGTCGGGCACCAATCTCATGTACCAGTCGTTGGCGGTTTTTCTTAGTAGGGACGCGAAGGCTCTGCACATGAATCCGTCCGACGCGCCTCGGAGCGTCATTACCATTTTGAAGGTTTGGAGGAACTCGAGGGGGTCTGTGCTTCCATTGTACAGACCGAAGCGGGAGAGCTCTATGCCTGCTTCTGCTGGGGTTTTTAAGACCTCCGAGGTGAATGGGGATGCCGTCTCCCTTTCCCACTCATCGAGGATGCCGTGGGCGTAGGGTTTTTTCATTTCTAGTTTTACCTCTCGGATCTGTCTTTGTAGGTCAGCTATCGGGTCCACGCCGGGCGGTTGTGCTGAGGTTGCCACTTCTTCCGCCCGAGTCAGGGGCGGTTCCTGGAGGCGGGTAGCTTGGACAGGGGGAGCGTGGCTGTTCGTAGCCTGCCTCCCGCTGTCTCGCTGGTATCCCCTAGTTGCGGGGGGCAGAGGGCTATTTGCTGATGGGGACGGCGTCCGGCGAGTCGGTGCTCGCTTTTGCCGGGGATGGCATTCCCCTGGTTGTTCCTCATTGCCTTCGTCATAGGCCTCTGTCTGGTCCTGCGTTGTTGGGGGCCTCTCCGGGGCCGGAGGAGGCAGGCGTTGGAGTAGTTCTCGGCGAAGTTTGTTGAACATCTCCATGGTGGGGACCATCTGCGGCGTGCTAGAGGAGGGTTGGTGTCGGCCCGAGGGCGGTGAGTTGGGTTCTTGGGAGGTTGAGGTGTTGGTTTGTGCGCGTTGAGCCTGGCTTCGGGTCATTACCCCTATTTCTTGCTGTTGGGTGTGGTTTCTCATCGCCATAAGGCGTTCAGTACTCGACGAGTCCCACGGATTGCGCCAATATGATGGCGTCTGAATCCGGGTCTGCGATCGCGCGGTCGGTAGAGGGCCTCCGCGGGGTCTGCAATCACAAACAAAGGGGGTCAGGGGGTCCGGGGTGGGTCCCGGACAACCACTTCGACACCCAAGTCAGATCCTTCGACCAATCAATATAAAGAACAGCGAAAGGGGGAAGTGAGTTTCAGTCGGGGTTACCAGGGCTAGTGCGCGGGCTCTTTTCTGGGTGTGTGAGTGAGTGGGTCGGAGGGGACTAGCAGGGAGAATAGGATCGAGTTCCTAGCCTCCTCTGTTGTTGCCTCACCTCTTTTTCCGGTATTGCGGAGTGGGGAATCGGTCTCCTCTTCAGAGGGCCAACCTCCCTCCCCTTTAACCTCCCTCCCCTTTTAAAGGGAGGTGTGCGGCTCTTTCATTATTATGGAGGGAAAACCTTCCTTTGCAGGATTGGGCCGTCCCTCTGTCTTGCCGTCGCGCGTGGCTTTGGCTGCCATTTCCTTCCATAATTTGTGATGATGAGGCCTGGGCGGCGAGAGGGCGACACGTGTCATGAATGTGTGGTCTTTGCCGTTTTCCAACGCCATTCTTCATGATGGTTGGACTCTGCTCGTGCATGGATGACACGTGGCGATATCTGGGAGCGTAGCCGTATTTGTGCCCCATCACCCCACATATATTCTATTTGCATTTCAAATAGGGGGAGATTTGATTTAAGGGAAGCTTGACATTGTGTTATTTTTCAAAACCTCATCTATGTTTCTAAACCCTCTTTGTTTTGAATTTTGTTTTTAAATAGGGGAAGTTTTAGATTGTTTCATTCCTTGACAAAGGGGGAGCTTAATAATTGGAAATTTTATTCCCTTTAATTCTCTCTTGCCCCAACTTTTTGTTGATGCCATAGGGGGAGAGAATTGTTATGCTTATTGGCAAATCTCTTGTAAATGTCATCATAAAAAAGGTGGAAAATGTAAGCCCAATGGTTCCCACCTTGGCGTTACCTTCTTGTTTTGATGATTCCATACACAAGTGGTTTTATATCACTAATGTGTTTTTGGTTGTCTAATTTGTAGATCTCATTAATGTGCATTCAAGGAAGCTTGGATCGAGGTCTAGAAGCTTAATTGAATAGCATTTGAAGTACCAAAGCTAGGAAGATCGAAGAAGTGAAGTTGACTTGAAGCCTTCAAGTTCAAGAGAAGATTGAAGTGCTTTTAAAGTCAATTTAGCTTGTACTCCTCTCCTTTGTTTTTAAAGATGTCAAAGGCACGTAACAAAGGTTTATAATAAAATTGAAAATGTATTTGAAAATGTAGGACTAAAGCCCATAGACCATGGCCCAAAATCCCCTGAGCTTTCAAAGTAAAAATGGAATTTATACAGGGCCGGTCGACTGCGAAATCAGTGATGGAAATCCAACACTTGGCTTTCAATAGCGGGCCGATCGACTAGGGTTTCCCGGGCGACCGTGGATAGGTTTCTGTTTCACAGAAACAAATCCAGGATGGTTTGGGCGGGCGACCGCCAAGGGTCGGTTGACCGTGGAAAGGTTTGAGCTTAATTTTTGATCAAATAGGTAGCCCTCGCCGGGCGACCGCCATTGGGTCGGTCGACCGCGACGGTAAGAAATTTGAATTTTCAAAAGAGAGTCAGATATGGACGGGCGACCACCGTGACCCGGTTGATCGCCGCGGCCTGGGAAAAGAGTCGTTGAGGCTTGCGCATGTTGACTTTTTCAACCCCGTTTTTAACAGTTTTACCCCCAAACGGTCATATTTTCAAATGGGCTATTTATACACTATCTAAACCTTTCTAAATCACTCTTTTGCATCATCTTGAACATCCTAACAGAAAAAATCAAAGTGTTTTAGTGCCTCTATCATCTCTAAGCAAGGAAGTGGATTAGGCTTATATTTGTTCATCTTTTATCCAGCCTTTGTAACCCTCTTGAAGGGATTTTAATTTCTTTCTTCAAAGATCAATTGTATATTTGGTGAGTGCGAAGAGACGCGGAGCCATCTCAAGAGCAATTGTTGGAGATGCGTAGCTTTCTCTGGTTCGTGGCGAGTCTTGCGAGACGTACCCGAACCATCTTTATAATTGGGTTGATTCTCCGCCATTAAGGGAATCCGTATTGAAATCATCAAGAAGTCTTGGTGGAGTGGAGTAGGTCCTTGGTAGTAACCGAACCACTATATATTTCGGGTGCACTCTTTCTATCTTTCTCTATCTCTTTGTGCATTTATGATTTGTTTTCTTTTGTGTGCTTAAAGGTTTTAATTTCCCATTGTTTTTAGGTTCCACATTTTATTTGGCAAAAGTTTTTAAACCCAGTTCAGCCATCGCCCCTGGGATTTCAGAAAGTACTAATGTTAGCCTATCTCAAATCCTCAGATTATGATTTCTTGGATATTATTGAAAAAGGCTATTCTCCACCAAGGAAATGTAGTAAATTTGTCAAAAAATTATTTTCCATGAATTCAAAAGCTATGATTATTTTATGTTGTGGATTATCCTCAAATGCTTTTGAAAAAATCTTTTCATGTATAAATGCAAAAGATATTTGGACTACTCTTGAAAATATCTATAAGAAAAATCTTGTTGTTTTACAACAATTGATAAAACTGATATCTTTGGACAAAATGAGATTTCTCAAAAATCTTTTACAAATGAAGATGGAGTCAAACATCAAATTTCCGACTTGAAAAATCAAATTGAAAAATTAAAGATGAAAATTAATGAAAGCTTAACTAGAAAAGAAAAATTAAGTAAATTAAGCAAAGTTTTGTTAAACAAAAGTGATGACTTAATTCATAAGTGTAATGCCTTTGAAAAAAAAACAAAAGTTTTAAAAATGTGAATGTTGAGCTTATTGAAAAATATAAACTCTTATGTGAAAATGAAGAAGAATTAAGAACTAATTCATCTCATTAAATAAATTCTCTTGAAAATAAAGTAGAAGAGTTGAAATTAGAAAATGAAGAACTTATAATGAAAAACCAAAAACTACAAGAAGATAACCATGTACGTTCTCATTTACATTCTTGTAGTTCTATTTGCTCCTCATCTACCAACTCTTATTCTTGTACTTATTGTGGTAGATTAGGACATCACAAATCAAAATATAGGTTTAGATTTGTGAAATCTTGCAAGTTTGTGTGGGTTAGAAAAGATTCATTACATCGCACAAACTTGGTTGGACCCAAGTTGGTTTGGGTTCCAAGAGCCCCTACTTGATCTATTCCTTGATCATTAGTAGAGTTAGGGGTCGTGCTTCAATGTTATATCATTTATATGTGATTCTAGATACTTTGCAATTGATTGTGATGTTAAAAACTGTATCTAGTCACCTTATGCTTGATAGTTTATATTTTTTGTAATCTTGTATGCTAGATGATATACTTTCAAATAAAATTGATTTATTTACAACTAGTTGTTTGTGCTTCAATGCTTAAATCATTTTAAAATGGATTATAGATACAAATAAGCCTATCTAGCTTGATCTTTATGTATCTATTATCATACCATTAATAACATGATATAGTGTGTTGATATCTACAAACTCATGTTATGGTGCATATTAGAGTACACTATCTTGTAATGGTATGACCATGTACTTTGGTCGAAGTGTTTGGTATCTTACTTGAAATTTGCTCATCACTTAGTACCCTTATTGACCCATTGAAATGGCTTAGATGATTAAAGCTATGTTCATAAGTCTAACATCTTAAAACTTGAACTAAAATGAAACAAGTCTTACTATTGCTAGATTTCATTAGCTTAGAGTCATTAATGTTGTCATTCTAGCAAACATAAAAGAAAGAAAATAAAAATTAAAAATAGAGGAAATGTTGGAAAACCAAGAAAAATGCATAAAAATGTATGTCTAAGCAAAATCATTGTAAATCAAACCTTAGACGTCACTAAATAAACAAGGTTGGGTCAAAATACAAAACTTAGTGAATTTAAAAAACGATTGTTAATATCTTGATAAATTCATAAGTTGACTCATTAGCCCAAGATAGTTATCATTTATGAGAAAATCTTGAAAACTCTTGGCTATTGAAAATTATCCCTTTGAACTTAAATCTTAGAATGCTTAAGGGAAATTAAAATTTAGTTTAATGTGAGAAATCCATATAAGTTATATGAAACCATCATTGAACTAATCATGTCTATAAGCTTCAACATAATCTCTTATTTATGACATGTATATCACTTGTTTTAAAATAAGTCTAAGATTAATACAAAGGTCTAAAACACTCGAACAAGTGAAATTTGATTAAAGAATGTAAAGTGTTAAGATTCATTAATCATCTTAAAAACCCTTCACAATAAACATAAGTGTATTAGAAAAAGGAAAACATGATAAATTAGATAAGTTTGCAACTAGCTTGCTTCTATAGGAAAATTTAAAAGATCTAGTTGTCCTCACAATAGGATAGAGCTGCTTATCCTAGGATAGATTTCTAAATACTTGTTATCCTGTTGTTATCCTTGTGTGCTTTTGTTTGTTTATTTATAGCACTCTATATAAATGTGATATTCCCCTTGTGTGATATTAGCTGCAAGGTAAATATGTGAAATCCTAGAGTTAAAAAGCTACTCAATTGGTGCTTTTAGCCTTCTTACTTGTTAAGAAAGAGACTGTACCCTCACTTTTAATTAAAACATCTAACTTCTTTGGCTTCTAGCTAGCATCTTAACCATGATAAGTCATATGTGCCTTGAATTGTTATTTATATATGTATTATATGCACATAGTTAGGGGGAGCATGTGTTGCTAGGATTTCTCACTACCTCACTTGATATCAATTGAGTATCCTTAGCAACAAGTAAATGTAGCCCAAGGGTTATTTTTCAACTATTCACTTAACAAACCCTTGGTGACTCTGCATTGGACATCCCTTTGGATTCATACTATGTATGAGTCTCTAACAAAGGGGAACAATATATGTAAATATATGTCATTCTCTATCTTATCATATGTTGTTTGATATAGATATTACATTACATATAATAAGTGCACTCATTTGGAGCCTCATTGCTCCATTTGTGTTGTAGTCGGGTCTTGTCCTATGTCTTCGTTCTTAGATCATTTCTCATTTATGACAACCACCTTTAGCCTGAGCCTCAGTGTCACATCTTTCTTAGCCTTCAAACTTATCTTGAATGGCCTCATGATAGTTATCACATTTTCCATTGATAAGTTTCCATCTTTGTCCCATATCCTGCAAATCTTTGAAACTTCATTCATAGGATCTTATCTCACTTGATAAATCCTATCTCCTATGAATTACACTCTCTTATCATGTGCTTTTGAAGGTAAATACATCATTCTTCATGATAAGATTCATTGGCTATGCAGTCACAGTCATATCTATAGCCATTCTATATTATCATGCCTTACCCTATACGTTTTACCTAAGGCCTATGACAAATACTTAGGGGGAGAGCTTAATTGTTTTATTCTCATGTTTATATGGACCATAGTGATGTGCTTACAATGTCCATTACCCCATTAGATGTGCTAAAATGTAAATCTTATAGATTAGAAATATATAAAAAATGCTTATCATGCACTGTACTCAATATTTCTTGAAAAATCTTTATGATAAGCATTAGTGGAGCTTAAATGTTATATCCTTATTAGTTTCATGGGCCATAGAAGTAGATCATAGTATTTTGACACTCTTTCACCTATGCCCATCCACATACTAAACATAAGAATGCTTCATATTGTCACATTGTATCTCTATGTTTGAGTATTCTTGTCATGTATGTTTCCCTTTTATCATCTCATTTTCATGATAAGTAGACACTATAGAATTTTGAACTTTAATTGTTAAAATCCTTCCTTTTTACTGTTGCCAAAAGGAGGAGAATTTTGGAATTGATTAGGCAGTTCATAATCTATATACATTGTTTGCTTTCTTGCATCATATTATACTTATGCATATAGTGAGGGGGAGCTATGCTCCATTGTTATATCAATTGATGCTTATTTATCTATTCTTTTGATATCTCCTACCTCGTAATCAATTTTTATTTTTCATCATCAAAAAGGGGGAGAATGTAAGCCCAAGGGATTCCATGGGTTCAATCATTCACCTTTTCCTTCTTGTTTTGATGCTAGGAAACCCAAATTGATTAGTCTTTATGGACTAATATGTCGCTTTGTAGTGAACTTTACATGTCATATCGTCATTACACAACACAACCCAACACATGGCTTGCAGATCACCATTCACAAAGGAACTTGAAATACAAGTAGGCAACCCAAGAGGGGGGGTGAATTGGTTAATTAAAATTTTTGCCTTAATTAAGTGTGGTATTAAAATTTTGCCTTAATCAAGCAATCACCACATGCAAGAAGAGGGCAAGTAAGAGAAGCGAGACACCAAGATTTATAGTGGTTCGGTCTATCAACAAGACCTACTCTACTCTTCCAAGTTCAACTCCTTGGGAACTCCACTAATATTGAGATTCTATATGCCGAATCTCCAAGCGTTACAAGCACTCCTCTGCCTCCAAGGGAACAAACCCTCCAGCTCCGGATTCACCTTTCTTATCAGGCCGAATCGGAGACCCTCTTACACTCAAGCTTCTCCTTCAAAGGCCGAAGCAAAAACCCTCTTCACAAAGTCGATTCTCCTTTCTTACCAGGTGTGGACCCCGATCCGAGAGAGACGGGGGATGAGCCCCACACGAGTCTCAGGATCATCCACGCGAGTGGAGAGCTCTACCAAGGAACTCTCGAAAGATGTGCCTCTCACAGCATGAGTGGCGATACAAAGGGTGAGATACCTCTCGATTCGGGGACTAACCTAGATTCGAGGCGTACCTTAAACAAAGACGAGTCGCCATCCAGGGAAGTAGGCCCTGGATCCCATACTATCCTCTATTGCAACGGATAACCAGAGATATAAAAGAAGGTTCGTGCCTGGTTACGAATTTGGAAGGTCCAAAGAGCACCTCATCCGCCCAAGTGCAAGCACCTGGTCTCTTATGCCATTTACTTATTGATTTTGAAGAGTTTTGGGTGAAAGTCATATGAAATGGGAACGAATATCTTCGAGAAGACGTCTATCTAATCATGCATGTCTCGGAGATGAATAATAAGCACACATAAAAGCAATGAAAGAAGTGTCGCCTAAGAATAGCTAGGTTATGAATGTCATACCTAATTGGTGTCTAAGTTCTGGTGTACATACACATGCATGTTACAGCTAAAGGTATAGGATCTGTACACGAAAGTAAGAAAACACAGTAAAACCCACAACACAATTTAATTCTATACATGACTGGACAAGATGAATCCTAAAACTCGAATGCGACTTGACTCGGACCAAGATGGCCGTCCATCCCAGCTACTCTACGTATCCCGGCCTCGGGAAGAATCGGAGTCAACGTAGTTCGATGACCTATTCTAACTACGATACCTAACCATCTAGAACCGCTATCCTAGACTCGATCCACTAGACTCGACTGATTTTTAAAGCTTTTTACACGATTGCTTAAGTTCAGGTGAATTGTAATTTTAGGACTCTCTATATGCCCTAACTAATGCAAGTTGGTTAGCCTTAAGCTAATGCAGGTGGGCCCTACCTCCTATGCGTAACTAGGCTGTGCATCCTAAAGAAAACCATGGGCTGACTATATGCTTCCTGGTCTAGCCATCGGTTCGACTAAATGTCTAACCGATCGACTCGAGGCCTCCTAACTCTAGGGACACTCACACGACAGGACACGCCATATCAATACAAACAAGACAGACTCCTAACTCTAAAACACCCAAAACAGCTAAGACAGACTCCTAACTCTAGGGGAAGATCTTTTCGAAAAGGTTTTGAAGAATTTTTGTATTTTTGAAAGATTTGAAATGTTTATTTTTAAAGGTTTGGCTGGACCTGGGATGTGGATCCCAAAATGCACTACGTACCTCGTGAAAGAGGATCAAGCCAACGTAGTTCGGAATAGAATTTTCTAACTACTCTGAATGACTCAAGACTTTTGAGATGTTTTGGATTTTCAGATGTTTTAAAGTTTTTAATGTTTTCAAGTGTTTTTTATATTTCAAATTTCTGATATTTTGGATTTTCAAAAGTTTTAACCCTTTTAGCCAAAGGGAAACAAGGAGACAACCAGAAAAAAAAAACACTCCTGTGATCCATAGCCTGGAGAAGTGTCAGATGAAAAGACGAAACCCTTTTAACCTAAGGGTCGTCCTAAACAAGCAATTTGGTGTCTCAAATAGATGATAGAATGGAAGGAATCCCAAGAAAGGATGAAGTTCTGAGAAGACTGAGCTAGTCTCCTATGGATTGACTCACTGATAAGACAAAGTCTGTCTCCAAAGGGTTTGACTTTTCTGCTGAGACATAGCTTGTCTCCCTAAAGGTGGGCTCTAGATGACTCTTTCATTGCCCTTGCTATGAAAGAGATGTTAAGGTATATGGTTTAAGGTTATATATCTAAAAGGTTTCTCAAAGACTGGGGTAGTCTTGAAACTAGAGAGGGGAATGTTACTCAGACTGATCAAGTCCCCTAAGGATGTCAAGTCACGAAAGAAAATATAAGTACTTGAGAACAAAGATATAAATATCAAAATCAAATAAACAAAGAAAATATTTTATATTGCCATATTTGCATAGGAATAGTCACATGGAAACAATAAGAATATAATTAGCTTTTACGTTTGGATAGCTTATATGCGCAGCAACATCACACAAGTATACTTTCTATATTAAGACAAGTATTGATCTCAACAACAATGCCAAGATATGAAACAAAACTATCTTATTAATACAAACCCATTCCAAAACTTACTTCATTCATTTTTTTTAACTCATTTAAAATATTGATCCTTGAAAATTTTTCATGCAACCTGTTCATGCATTCCTCACAACAAAAGGGATCTTTCCAGCCACTTAACAAGGCATAACCTGTAGACAAATTGGTCTTAATGAATTCATCTATAAAAAAAATTAATTAATTAATAAGGTCCTAACTACATTTCTGCAAGGGCCAATGACAATCACTAAATTACTAAAATATGATAGCCCAAAACAAATTTAGAAGCAACAGCATTTAAGAAAATCTCTAACACTTTAATGATGTGTATCAGAAACACTATAACAGCTATGGGCATTGTAACAGCCATTAATAAAACATTTGACATCAGATGCTCAAAGACATAACCATACAATCAATAAAATGAGGAATACCAACATGCCTTTATCATTGCAATGCATCATTAAGGAAAGAAAATTATAAGGCAGGTACAGCCATATGAGAACAGGAAGCATAGTTGTTTATACATAGAATTTGAATAAAATTAAAACCAAATATTATAAAAAATGAGGCACTTTTGGTGGTAGGCCCAAGAATAGAATAGACTATAATAGCTACCATTATCAAGTAAATAGCTGTCAAAGCAAAGCCTTAAGGACTGCTTATTATAAAAAATGCATGGGGGCTGCCATTATCAAAAGGGATGGGGCTGTACATATCAAATGGAATGGGGCTGAAATTATTAAATGGGATGGGGCTGTGCCTATCAAATGGGACATGGGGGCTGTACATATCAAATGGAATGGGGCTGAAATTATCAAATGGGATGGGGCTGTGCCTATCAAATGGGACATGAGGGCTGTACATATCAAATGGAATGGGGCTGAAATTATCAAATGGGATGGGGTTGTGGCTATCAAATGGGACATGAGGGCTGTACATATCAAATGGAATGGGGCTGAAATTATCAAATGGGGTGGGGCTATGCCTATCAAATGGGGCATGAGGGCTGTACATATCAAATGGAATGGGGCTGAAATTATCAAATGGGATGGGGCTGAAATTATCAAATGGGGCATGAGGGCTGTACATATCAAATGAGATGGGGCTGAAATTATCAAATGGGGCATGAGGGCTGACATATCAAGAGTGAAGGCTGCCATTATCAAAAGGTGTGTGGGGGGTTGCCAAAAAGGGATACGAGGGCTTCAATTATTCACACAGACATGAGACATTGCTCACAAAGACAATCCTCATACTATTCTCTAATCCCTATTGCATTTACCTGTAAGAAATTATCTAATGAAACTTGTGAACAGTGGAAATTCAGTACATCCCTCACTAGTATCAAAGACCTCGTGCACTCCAATCAAACAGGTTCAGGTGTTGATATCTATAAAACTTATTTCCCATTCTAATAAGATCCAATTAAATTCATAGATACTACCTAAAACATTCAACATTTCTTTACCAAATCATGGATACAATATGTGCACAGTTCAACATTTCTTAAAATAAAATGGACTATAAATAAGACAGATCAAAGCTCTACAAGTACAATTTGAACATAATTGTATGAGATCAGTGATCAGCCTACTATTCCTACTGGTTCTTGATTCTTCCCAATGAACAGGTGGTCTTGGAGTTACAATAACACTTAATATCCTCTTTCAAGAGTATCAAGGAAACAATATAAAACCTTGGTGATATAACCTAGTATAATAATATTTTGACAACACATGCTACCTTAAATATGAAAGTTATAAAGCAGCTATCTAAACTCTCATAATTTTGAAAAATATACTATGAAAACTAATTAAATTAAAAATAAAATAAAATAGAAAATGACAATTTAGTTTCGTTCTAAGAACAACTACTTGACCACTTGTTTATATACAAATTGTGCCACACACCTAATCTCTCCCAACCCAAATGGCCATCATAGCTTTCCTTTATTTTTATTTTTTTAAACTTCGACATAAATATTCAATATAGTAAGAGTGATTCGAGGGACAGGTATGGTCTTGCGTCCTTTACAATACCACATGACATGAGTAATCACTAGGTAAATATATGTTATACCATTAGAGCAAGCCTAAGAAGTTACTTGAATAGCAATATAATTAAAGCCCTTAATAGCACAACCACAAAATGGACAGTTACCTTTGAATCACTTGCAATCCATTTTTTTTTTCCGGGGCTCCAAACATTTATTGTCTATCTATAAAACCTTATCTCTTATTAAAGAAATACTATCAAACACCATTATGCACCTGCGTATTCAATAAAGACAAACAAAACAAAAAAAAATGACTCAATGCATTGTTGCAGAGAACGTGAGACTAAGGAAATCAAAGCCAATCTAATGCCAAAGCAAAGAAATAGTACATCTACTTTGTTCTTTTCAACTACATCAAAATTCACATGAAATATATTATTATGTTAGTTCAGGTGATTGAGAAAACAAGTAAAACAGAATCCAAACAATATTGATATAATTTCTAAACATTACTCTGATTTTTTTTAAAAAAAAATTGAAGATTCACAACTATACCGGATAATCATATTTATATAATCAACGTATAAACAAACAATTAATGACTTAATAATAGTTTTTCTTGATAAATCAAAACTGACCTTGTTGATAAAACCTGCTTTAGCTGAAGAAGAACCAAAATTCAAAGAAATCCACCGTAGAATATGAGAGATCACCGGATCTGCTTGGATTTAATGATTTTGCGCTCTGACCTTATAGGATAGTGAATGAAGATGTTCTTCTTCTTTTTATCCTTGTAAATATTCACAGCCTTTCCAATACTAAAATCTGAGCATCACAGCTTCAAACTTGGGGTTTAAATGTGTGAATTTTGAAGGAACAAGAAGATCAGTGAAGAAATTAAGAAGAATATGCTGAATGTGCTGATCGGAGACTTGTCAGAGCCGAATAGGATCGGAGAAGAGGAAGTAAGATGGAATCTAGAGTTTTTTTTTTAATTTTATTTTGGGAAATTTCAAATCTATAGATCTCAAGACAAAACACAAATTCGAGCTCAAATCTAGGAGAAAGAATTGAAAAAGCTATCTAATCTAGGGATTTGAGGCTATGAAAACAGATCTCAGCTCAAATCAAGATGAAAACGGAGGTTAGTCCTATATAAAAAAAATGATAGTATGAAGAAGAAACCAGCCGGAAATTTGCCGGTGATCGGCCAGGGAAGAAAGAGTAAAAAAAAAAAGGGTTGAGCTTTTGTAATTAGGGTTTATAGATGAGAGAACACAAATCTAATGAAATCAAGAGACACAAAACATTGATATGGAAGGTATCTAGCTAACAAAACATTCGGCCGGAGTTCCGATTACTTCGCCGGAGAAGAAGGATTGAACGGGTTAGGGTTGGATCACACGAGATATATTCTCTCTCTCTAGCTTTTCCCCCCCTCTCTCTCTCTCTAAAAGATTAGAAAATCTTGATCTTTTTTTAATGAGCTTTGAGTTGGTATTTATAGAAAATTTTGGGAGTTGATAATGGCACTCCAAATTTGATGGGCGCGCGGTTGCGCGAAAAGTTGATGGGCGCACCACGGATTCGTGTCCTATTCGGCCAATGCACACACCGTTCCAAGATAAATTCACCCCTCTCTCAGGATAGACTCACCCCCCTTTCCAGCTTATACTACGACACTTACCTCGGCTCGTTCGCTAGGCAAACGTGCTCGAATTTTGACGAAATTTTATGGGGACCTAGCTGGGACCCGAACCTACCTTGGGGCTAAATTTGGGGTCCTAAAACAATGGTTTGATAGGGTTTTACTCAATCATGAAGGTTTTAGGGTACGGTCAAAATGGGGTGTCTACCGATGCCCCTCTTTGGCAGAGCGTGCTTGTCGCGCGAATGTCGAAGCTGAACAGACAGCACATTTTGACTGGCCCAAGATTAGAGAGTTTATAATTTTGGATATTTGATTTTTTAAAATGATATCCACAAGATAACATGGTGAAATAATCTTTCACCAGACTCTAACTCTGAAAACGCTGGTGAGATAGCCTCTCTCCAACTCGTAACTCAGCAATTGATATATGGACGAGATAGGTTCTCTTGCGAACCATTAAAGGATAGATTTGATTGTGAATGATCTTGAAATTTGAAGCGAAAATGGATTTGGATGCCATGTAGAAATGGACTTTGAATGCCATGTGAAAACGGGCTTGAATGTCGTGTGAAAACGGACTTGGAATGCCACGTGAAAATGGACTTTGAATGCCGTGTGAAAACGGACTTGAATGCCATGTGAAAATGGACTTGGAATACCATGTGAAAATGGACTTGGAATGCCGTGTGAAAACGGATTTAGAATGACTTGAATGCCGTGTGAAAACGGACTTAGAATGCCGAGTGAAAACGGACTTGAATGACTTGAATGCCGTGTAAAAACGGACTTAGAATACCATGTGAAAATGGACTTGAATGCCGTGTCAAAACGGACTTGAATGCCTTGAATGACGTGTGAAAACGGACTTAGAATACCATGTGAAAATGGACTTGAATGCCGTGTGAAAACGGATTTAGAATGACTTGAATGCCGTGTGAAAACGGACTTAGAATACCATGTGAAAATAGACATGAATGCTGTGTGAAAACGGACTTGAATGCCTTGAATGACGTGTGAAAACGGACTTAGAATACCATGTGAAAATGGACTTGAATGACGTGTGAAAATGGACCTGAATGCCGTGTGAAAACGGGCTTAAACGCCGTGTGAAAACGGACTTGAATGCCATGAAAGGCGAAGTGAGGACAGATGCTGTAGAAAGCAAAGGTTGAATGATTAAAGAAACCGAATTGGATTCAAAATCAGAAAATGATTTTGACTGACTTAATTGGGGGATTGATTGATCATCTCTTGCCGAGAGAAATAAAGAGCTCGCATTCTCTGTGGAGAACAAAACTTGAAAGACCTGAAAGGATTTTGGGTATTAGCCCCTTTCATTTTCAAAAATAGAACCGAAAATTAAAGATTATTTTGAAAACTGTTTTGAAGAAAACTAATTTTCACAAGTATTGACTTTGCTTTTGCTGAAAAGTATTTGACTGGAGAATGCTCAAGCTCCTCCTGTCTTCATTTGTTGAGAATAGCCATCTCAATCATCATTGTTCACTTGATATCTTTTATGACCTGATTGCTCAGGGCATAAAAGATGCCCCTAGTATTATTTTACTTCCATGACAAATTCATAAGAGAGCAAAACACAGGGAAATGGTTAAAAAATGTTTTCATTTCTTGAATATTTGAGGTTACAAAGCTTTCAGGTTTATAATAGACTGCATCTGCCCAACAACTGCCTTTCATTTCCGATGATCTCTGCCATTTCATATGGGCTTGAAAGCCTGCCATATGGACTTGAGAATCTACCATCGTTTGAACTTCGTTCTGCTGTGTATCACCTTTGAGGAGACACAACCTTATCGTTTTTTCTCATCACCCCAGCCTTGGGAGGGATACTAACCACACAGGACTCTGGAGTTTGACCTTGACTCAACATAGAAAAGACCTGGACGACCAGCAAACGAGGACTTCAACGGGTTCAATGACTTAAACTCTAAGAGAGACTGAATCTGCTTCTTAGTCTGATAAGTATTTCTTTTAAAAATGGTACAGTCTACCACTCTTAGAATCTTTTGAAAAACGTATTTAAAGGTGTTTTATTCCTTTTTCGGTATTTCCATCATGGTTATTATTCCTTTAGATTGCTTAGTCTTAACCCCCTAGCTTAGAGAGTGTCAGAAGAATTTCTGCCGGCGCTTACTCAGACTTTGGAGTAGTGCTGCCGAAGAAATGAAAGTCTTGCTGGCTTTCAGAGGTCTTGTCCTTTATGAAGTCACTGCCATGACCAAATCGCCTTTTTAGGTTTTCGATTTGGCGGACCGCATGCCTTAATTTTTGCCTGAACTGTCTGCCCATGCAGATTTTCCATCCAGCAGGTTCAGCACCCTAATTTTTGCCTAAGCCGCCTTTTCGGGTTTTCAGCTTAGCGGGCGAATGACACTAACTTTTGCCTAGACCGCCCTTCCAGGTTTTCAGTCTAGCGGGTCTAAGACTCCATAATTTTTTTTTCTTTCTGTTTCTCTACAAACCTAGGCTTAAGTACACCAGAAGGACTTTACGTAGGCTTGGGTTCAAAAAGGTTTTGACTTTAGTAAGTTTTCATATATTTGTTGTATTTTGACCGAATCTAGCCCTCCGACTGCCTACGTATCCTCAAAGAAATGGGAATCAGGTCTGCATAGTTCGCCCTTTTGGGTTTCAAAAATTGTTTATTTTGTTCTTTCTTTCCTTTTTAAAGGATTTGAAAGGTTTGAAGGATTTGACCGAACCTGAATTGATCAGGCTACCTATGTACCCTGTAAAGAGGGATCAGGTCATGACGTAGTTCAGGATCAATATCTTTTATGACGCAAGTCATAAAAGATGCCCCTGGTTTGAGTTTATCAAAGAAAGAGTTTATATATATATATATATATATATATATATATATATATATATTTATTTTTATTTTTTATTTTTTTTAGGTTCAAAAGGTTTGCAAATGGTTTTTGACTTTGAGGTTGTTGGCTTTTAAGCTCTGATCGATCAAAGATGGCCTCCTGGTGTATCTAAGCATAGTACTTCTTTAGTTGGTCCAGGTTTGTAGGTTCTGTTAATTTTTCTCCGTTTTCATTGAGGAGTCTTACGGCTTTTCCAGGCAGGACTTCATCAACAATGTAAGGACCAGACCAATTTGGCCTGAACTTCCCTCTGGGATCAAACACCGGTGCCCGGTAAGACTTCAAGACGAGATCTCCTGGCTTCAATTCTCGGACGTTGACTTTCTTGTTGAATGCCCTTTCGATTCTTCTCTGATACCCTTGGATGTGATACAAGGCTCTCAGCCTCTTTTCATCAATCATCTGTAATTCCTGATGTCTGGCTCTTGCCCACTCAGACTCTGGCAGATTTGCTTCCATCATTACCCTTAAGGACGGGATTCTCAGCTCAACCGGGAGGACTGCTTCCATTCCATACACTAGAGAGTACGGAGTGACACCTGTAGAAGACCGGATCGATGTCCTGTAAGCCCATAAAGCAAAAGGAAGCTTGTTCGACCAGTCCTTATAAGTCTCGGTCATCTTACTGATTATGACCTTGATATTCTTGTTCGCTGCCTCTACAGCCCCGTTGGTCTGAGGTCTGTAAGGAGATGACTTGTGATGCTTGATTTTGAACTCTTCGCACAGGTGCACTACCTCCTTCTTGAAGTGAGATCCATTATCAGAAATCAATTCCTGAGGTACTCCATATCTGCAAATGATGTTCGTACTGATGAACTTCGCAACTGTATTAGAAGTTATGGAAGCATATGAAGCAGCTTCTATCCATTTTGTGAAATAGTCAATGGCCACCAAGATGTACTCGTGTCCACTTGACTATTTGGGATAGACTTTGCCAATGATATCAATTCCCCATACTGAGAATGGCCATGGCGAGGTCATAGAGTGTAACTCTGACGGAGGCACATGAATAAGATTCGCATAGACTTGGCATTTATGACATTTCTTCACAAATGCGAAGCAGTCTGCTTCCATTGTGGGCCAATAGAAACCAAGTCTTAAGATCTTCCTTGATAGCATCTTACCATTCATGTGAGGGCCACAAACACCTTCATGTGTTTGCTCTATGAGCTCTGCAGCCTGATCTTCATCAACACACAGAAGCTGTATCCCGTCAAATGACCTTCTGTAGAATTCTTCACCACAAATGATGAAGTTGGCAGCAAACTTCTGAAGAGTTTTCCTCTCTTTGCTGGAAGACTCAGGCGGATGCCCCTTGCCTGAAATGAAATTTCTAATGTCTGTATACCACGGCTTTCCGTCCAGACATCTAGCAGATATCTCGATTGCATTCACATGCGCGGCAGCCCATTGCTACCTCACAGCTAAAGGTTGAACCTCCATAGTCGCAGAAATGTCTAACATTGACGCCAGAGTGGCTAGAGCGTCGGCAAAGTGATACCTTGTCCTCGACAGATGAGTGAAAGTCACATTCCTGAACTTCTCGACCAGAGATGCAAGATAAGTGTGATACGTGATCAACCTCGCCTCTTTTGTTTTCCAATCCCCATTTATTTGACAAATGATCAGGATTGAATCTCCGAACACATCGATGTCTTGAATTCGGAAAGCCAAAGCTGCCTCAAGTCCTGCGATGCATTCTTCATATTCAGCCATGTTATTGGTGCATTCGAATTGCAACTTGATGGATATCGGAATGTACTCCTTCTTTGGAGATACCAAAACTGCCCCTATTCCTTGACCATGATTATTGACGGCTCCGTCAAAGTACATAAGCCACTTGGAACTCGGAGTCTCTTCTTCAATGTCCATGATCTCTTCATCAGGAAAATCAGCCTTCAGAAAATCATTCTCCTCAACAGGAGCATCAGCCAACTGCTCAGCGATGACCCGCCCCTTAATTGATTTCTGAGTGACATAAGTGATGTCAAACTCAGACAACAATAGCAACCATCTAGCTGTTCTTCCTGTAAGAGCGGATTTTTTGAACAAATATTTCAGCGGATCCATCCGTGAGAGCAAAAATACCTTGTTCGACAGAAGATAATGTCTAAGCCTTTGAGTCGCCCAAACCAATGCCAAACACGTCTTTTCCAAAACAGTGTATTTGATTTCATACTCTAGCATTTTCTTGCTAATGTAGTAAATGGGCTTTTCCTTCTTAGATCCTGCATCCTGTTAAGCAAGCATACAACCCATTGTTGTATCCGTGATGGACAAATACATTAACAATGGTTGACCAGAAATGACTGGGGATAGGACAGGAGGCAAGGACAAGCACTGCTTGACTTTTTCAAATGCTTCCTGACATTCTTCATTCCATTTCTTGGAAGAATTCTTTTTCAATAACTTGAAGATGGGTTCACACGTCATAGTTAAATGAGATATCCACGGATCTGCCTTTCCGTCTTTGGTGGTTGCATTTCTTGGATAGCCTTGATCTTCTGAGGGTTCACTTCGATTCCTCTCTCGCTGACCATGAATCCGAGCAACTTTCCTGATGTGACTCCAAATACACATTTATTTGGGTTCAAGCGAAGTTGAAACTTTCGGATTCGCTCGAAGAATTTTCTCAAAGCGATTGTATGCTCTGGACGAGTCTTGCCTTTGACAATCATGTCATCTACATAGACCTCGACCTCCTTATGAATCATGTCATGAAGAAGAGTAGTCGCAGCCCTCTGATAGGTGGCACTAGCATTCTTGAGTCCAAAAGGCATCACTCTGTAGCAATATGTCTCCCACTGAGTAATAAATGTCGTCTTCATCATGTCTTCAAGCGCCATTTTGATTTGGTTATACCCTGAGAATCCATCCATAAAGGATAAGAGTGCATGTCCAGCTGTATTGTCAACCAGGAATCAATGTTCGGAAGCGGAAAATTATCTTTCGGACTTGCCTTGTTCAGATCTCTGAAATCGACACACATCCTGACTTTTTCGTCCTTCTTGGGCACCGGTACAATATTTGCAAGCCATTCAGGGTACTCAACTACTTCGATGAATTTCACTTTTAGTAGTTTCTTAACCTCATCATGAACTTTCAACTCCCATTCTATTTTAAGTTTCCGGAGTTTTTGCTTCTTCGGCTTGATGCCAGGGATTAAAGGTAATTTGTGTTGGACAATGTCCTCGCTCAATCCCGGCATGTCGTCGTAAGACCAAGCAAAAATCTCCTTAAACTCTTTTAGCAAGGTGATTAATTCTTCGCGCTCCTCATGAGATAAAATTTTGCCAATCCGTATCTCCCGAATTAAGGTTTCATCACCTATATTTACGATTTCAATTTCCTCTTCAAGTGGTTTAGCTCGGTGACTCTCCTCTTATTGAATCATATGTTTGATTTCAAGGGGAGTTTCGTCGGCTTCCTCATTAGAGGGGGAGTCTTGATTGTTATTATTAGTTACTTGATCAGGTTTAGAAGCAGAATCAGTAGAAGAAACAAGTACAGGAATAGAAGAAAAAAAGTCTTTTATTTCATCAGAATCAATGATTACATCAGATGATTTGCCCACATCAGGCTTTACAGACTCTGAAACAGAATGAAAAAATAAGTTGACATCAGTATTGACACAATGGGAAATATGTACAGACAAAGAATCAACGAGGATGTCCTCAAATTCGGACTCGACACCACCAAGAATAGACTCGTCACCCACTTCAGGAGTAGAACCCACCTCTACAGTACCTGCATCAAAAGAAAAGTTAGAAATGACAGACTCTGGGACGGACTCAGAAACTGACACAAATTTTGAAACGACTAACTCTTTTGAAGGGATTGGACTATACTGAAGGACTACTTGGGGTATAACCTGTGAGGTCCAGTTATCCAGAGGTCCCTCGGCTGGGGTGATGCAATTCTTTGGGTTCACGAAAGGTGCGTCTCTTCCAATCATAGCAATGACTGGTGCCTCAACCTGAAATAGAGAGTCTAGGAGCTCTGATTCAAGGTTCTCAACCCAGTCTGAGTCTGATTCCTCTGTCACTGATGTTACTGCAATCTGCTTACTATAAAAGTGCTGGCAGCTCATCGGCAAAAAAGATCTCAAGACGTGGCAATTTTGTCCCATTCTCATCATACCATGGCTCTGAGAAACCGTAATAAGGGCAATCAGCTCCCTCTTTTCGGAATCTGCCATTCATGATCATACTGAACGGTCCCATGGGAAACTCTAAGCCTCTGCGGCGACATTCAGCCCATTTGAACATGTAAGATTTCATTTCCTGCATTTCCTTGCGAGTTGGCTTATATCCCAACCCAAACAGTCCGTCAGTTGTTTTTAACTCTGGCCGCTCAGTCGGACCCTGCATATTCTTTCCCAGACCAGCTCCTGGGATATATCCAAATCGACGCATCATTTTGACTACCCGGGTATTGGTGCTTCTAAAAAACATAATCTGCTCATTCATAGCCTCTTCTAAAGTGATAGAAGAAACCTCTAGTGAAAACCCTGTCGAGCTGACATCTCTAGAATTTCCAATTACCGGCTCAGAGGTAATTTGTCCAATTTCAGGTTCAGGGTCCTCTCGAACTGTGATGACTTTGTTATTTTGGACAAATTTCAGCTTCTGATGCAACGATGAAGGGACAACTCCGACCTTATGCAGCCAAGGTCGGCCTAGCAAAAGACAAAAGGAGGTTTTGATATCCAACACTTGGAATTCAATATCAAAGGTCTCTCCCCCAATCTCTATTTCAGTGGCCAATGTTCTGATAACATCTCTCCTCGTACCATCATATGCTAATATGCCTTGTTCGGATGACATCTCTAGAATTTCCAATTACCGGCTCAGAGGTAATTTGTCCAATTTCAGGTTCAGGGTCCTCTCGAACTGTGATGACTTTGTTATTTTGGACAAATTTCAGCTTCTGATGCAACGATGAAGGGACAACTCCGACCTTATGCAGCCAAGGTCGGCCTAGCAAAAGACAAAAGGAGGTTTTGATATCCAACACTTGGAATTCAATATCAAAGGTCTCTCCCCCAATCTCTATTTCAGTGGCCAATGTTCTGATAACATCTCTCCTCGTACCATCATATGCTAATATGCCTTGTTCGGATGGTATGAAGTCTCCTGGCCCAAATCCTAGAGTAGTGGCAGTATTCAAAGGACATACATTCAGGGCCGACCAATTATCTACCAGCACTTCCGAAACTTTCTTCTTGTTGCACAGCATGGTAATTCTGAGGGGACGAGTATGTTCCTTTCCTTCTGAAGGCAAGTCCTCGTCTGAGAAAGATAAGGCTTTTGAAGCTCTGATCATGGCCACCAAACCGACCAACTCGTCTGGAGTAATCTCAACAGATACCAGGGACGCATTCAGCTCACGAAGCACAACCTGTCTGTGTTTCGGGGATGCCATCAGTAAGCCCCAGATAGAAACATTAGCTTGTGTCTTTTTGAGCTGATTCAACAAGTTATCTTCTTCTTCATCAAGCCTCTGTTTCTGTTTCTGATTGTCAACCCCCCTTGCAACCTCAGTGGGATTCTCGACTTTGAGCTCAGCTGGCTTGAAGACTCGTCCACCACGTGTGACGTGACGGAGTTCATCGCACTGATCATTCAGGAGCAACAGATCTTCATCTTATATCTTAAGGATGTATGGGGTTTTTATCTCTTCTTCCTCATCATCACTCACCCTTAGGACATACCGAGATTCTCTTTCTTTCTTTTCATCCTCACACTGGAGAATGTATGATCGGTTTGATGGCCCAGCCACATCAGGGTCATTCCAGGATAAGACATATGGCTCTTTTGTTTCTACCCACTGATCTTCTTCTTCAAATTTCCAAACATAATTTCCCTCAGATTCAATTGCGCATATGAAGGAAGCAGGATCGATAACAGACTCTTCAGCGCAAATGACATTGACTGAAGGTGGAGGCGGCATTGCATGTGTTGGAAGGGGGTTTCTGGTTACATTTGGCAGTTCAATTGCCAGCTCTTTCCTATCGATCATATTTTGAATTTGGTGTTTCAAAGCTAAACACCTATAAGTGATATGGCCCGTATTGCGATGATAATCACAGAATTGATCCTCTCTCCAGGATCTCGGCAACGGGTTAGGCAGAGGCTTAATGTCAGGTAGCTTGATCTTCCTGTCCTTCAACAACTTCTTCAAAGCTACGGACAAAGAATATGGAAGGGGATCAAAGTGACGAGGAGGCTTCTGCTCCATCGGCGGTCTTCTCACTTCAATGATTGCCCTGGGTGGTGGTCTAACATAATTGACATTATGTACTTCCTTCGGAGCTAACACAGGTCTCTTTCCCTCTCTGACATCAGATGAAATTCTCGATCTTAGGCCCTTAGCCAATGCATCTTCTATCTGAGTCCCGGTTTTAATGAGATGGTTAAAATCAAGGAAATACTGGATAGCCATGTGGTGATAATATTGCGGCGACAGATTTTTCACCACAATTTTGATTTGCTCCTCATCTGAAAGATGATGAGTCAGCTGCACTGCTTTCCTTCTCCATCTGCGGATGAAGGAAGTAAAGGTTTCATTATGGCCCTGCTTCAAAGCCTTGAGATCCCTTTTAGTTACGTCAATTCCCTCCTCCATGGAGAACTGCTCGACGAACCTATTGGCGATATCTTCTAGAGTTCTGATCTCCTCAGTCTTTAAACTCAAAAACCACTTCTTGGTGGTTCCAACAAGTGATCGGGGAAATAGAAGAGCAACCTGCTCTGGAGACAAACCATGCTGTAGAAGAAGCGGAAGGACAAACATTAAATGGCTTTTAGGACAACCTGTCCCGTCGTACTTATCCATGTCCAGAACTTTGAATCTAGGAGGCAGTGTGACTCCCGGATAAATCATGAAATCAGCCATGTTCAGCTTCTTCGGGCCTTGGAATTTTATATTCTCCATCTCTTGCGTTAGCCTGTCCAGTCTGTCTGTTATCACCTTGCCCTTATCAGCTCTATCCAGATTAGGGTGACAATTCTCTTCTGCATACTGCTCCTGATCAAAGTCATCCTCAACAGTGAACATTACTGGTCTATTCATCATAGGAGGTGGAGGAGGTATAAATGAGGGTTGCCAAGGTACAGGCTCTTTGGAAGTAGACTCTCTGTCATTTTTCAACCTGACTATCTCTTCATTCATATTATTCATCTGTTGAAGCATAGTCTTCATCAACTCATTCATCTCAGCCAGAGCGTTTGCAGATTCAGCCATTTGCTCAGGTACAGGTAGAATGGGTGAAAGAGTTTCCTGAAAGTTTGAAAGGGGTAACAGCGGGGAAGTAAAAGAGGGGGGTGATAAAGACTATCCACTCAGCCTGGAATCAGATATCTGATGGGACCAGGTTGATTTTGAAATATGAGATTTCCTAGAAGCAATGATTGCTTACTCGGGAATCCTGTAACGGAAGTATAATCACTAGATTAAAACATTGATAATCGAGATAGTATATTCTGGTCAAATAAGAATAAAATAAAGCAAGAACATATTTCATTGATGATGTCCGAACGAGTTACAAAGATAATATAAAATAAAAGATATGATGTCGTAACAAATGAAACTCTGGATAAAAAAAGATGTTCATGACAAAAGATAGATGAAAATTCTCAATCATCTCTTTCCTCTAGTCTGGCCCTTTTAGGCAGACGATTTTCAATGTTCTCAATCAACCACTGATAATAACCTGAGGACACTCCAGCATGTACTCCTCCTCCAGGTGTTGTTACTCCAATTGTCCCTCTAGGAGTCCTATCTCATATACTATGCAAAAGATCTTCAGATTTACGCACCCAATCTTCGCAAATGCTTTTGGCCAGATGACAATTAGACCTTTCAAAGGGATGGACTGGTGTCGGACGATAATACTCTGTTTTAAAACCCAAACAAGGACATTCAGTCTGGAGTCCTTCGTATTGACGGAAGATACGGTCTGGGAGATAGAAAGAAGTTTTCTCTAAACCAAGAAACTAAACACCCCTACTGGCTTTGGTCCTGATTATTCCCCAATGACCAAGGAAGAACCTCCAAGTAATTTGGTCGTCTTGATGGGAACTTAACCAATCAGTCCATTCCGATTTGGTAAATTTGAAAGCCTTATGTTCCCACGACCTATGCTTGGATAAAACGATTTCATGATGTGTTGAAGGTATGAAGATTCGAAGTTTCAAGCAGAGCCAGACATATAAAAGAATTGGAGAACCCTTGAAAGAAGTAGAAACTTTATTGGCAATATCGTCCAATCCATTAAGGGTTTCGACGAGAATAGTTGGCACTGGATCACTTCCTCGAGAGATTTGATCAACAAAGTCTAGAAGCGCAGGGGAGTGTTATCACCTTGGTGAAAAAGGAGCCACCTGGCATAAACACAAAGAACTAGAGCATGAATGCGACTGGTTTGATGCTCCTGAGTGCACTTCCCTAAATCAAAAAATGCTTTGACCATTTGGGGAACTGACAAACCCTTATCATTTAAAAAGAAACTGACAGGGTTAGGCGATGTGGGAAACAATTTCTCGAACTAGTATTGTACCCCAATTTAGATTCAAGTTTGACTACGGGACCTTTGCAACCATAGCCCAACAAATGACACCAGTCGTCAATGATTGGACACATTTCTTGCTTGCCAAAGCGAAATACGTGAAGATCGGGTTGCCAAAATTCAACGGCTGCATTGAGGAAATTCCAATCTATTTTGATGTAGGGTAAACTTTGAAGAGCATCAAGGTTATGACCAGCAAAGTTTTCTACATGACGATATCATCTTTCATCATTCATCCACTTCTTCAATTTATCATTAGACATGATGGTTCACCTGATAATCAAAGGAGATAAATAGGATAAGAATAGGGTCAACCCTAAACATTGAGTTGCAAAAGGAAAGGTATTGACAATAAATCATATACTCAAGGGATACAGGTAGGATATAAACAGAATCAAACTTTTCCATCCATGATCTTGATATGATCCAAGGGTGAAAAGATAAATGATAAATACGGATCAAACAGATAGTCAAAGGATGATAGACCATGGCCATAATAATGACAAAGTAGGGTCAAGGACTAGATCTAAAATCTGCATGATGGATGGATACATGTTTGATCGATTTAGACTAGAAGCTCCTACTAAGAAGTAGGTCCTAGTCTAACAATCAAGGAATACAAGAATGGAATTTATCATCGATGAAACAAAATATAGACCATGGCCATAAGAGTGTCAACACAGAAGCCACTGACCAGGGCCCAATTTTGAGAAATAAATTGATATCAAAGGTAAACTTAGACCAAGAAACCTCACAAGATGAGTAGGTTCGAGTCTAAGGATCAAATTTTACCATCAATGGATCGAAAAATAAACCATAGCCATGAGAGTGACAAAGAAGGAGCCACAGGCTAGGTCTAAATCTGAAGACTAGATTGATATAATTGATTTGCCTTAGATAGGGAAACCTCATTAAATATGAAGGTCCTAAACTAATAATCAAAATAAATAGGCATATATACATATATATACCCTAACCAGGGGCACCATCCCTAGTCTAATCTAGCGGAGTCAAAGTGGTCTTTACTCATGACAGACTGGTGAGTGTACTAGGACTGCATCTGTAGCCACATAAAGTGAGCTACCCTAGTCTAAAAATAGGATAAGGCCCCTCACTCTAGGCTCCACATGTGTAAGCAACACATATGTTCGTCCATAAATGCAAACAAAAGGACCATGCAATAATATAAAGAGAGTAATGTCGTGAGGTCCACCTGGCCGGGTACATAGTTACTACAAGGTGTCCAGGTGTTGAGATACTACTGGTGCGGTGGCACTAGAAGGCGGGTATAGCCCTCACGGCTCCTACTTATAGTATCTCTCCGAGAGTAACCTGATAGTACATCCACATTGAACCATAGTAAAAAGTAACAACAAAACAGATAATATATATATGGATGAAAGTGGTGTGTGAACCCTTGTTTTATTTATGCACTTATTTGGTGCCCCTGGATTCTAACGGAAAAAGTTCCCATTTGAAATGATTTTAGCCCAAATTTCTTCAAAATTAGTAAAAAATGGCATTTTAACAGAGTTAGGCAATGTTCCAAGAACTCCCCAGCAGAGTCGCCAGCCTGTGGACCCCGATCCGAGAGAGACGGGGGATGAGCCCCACACGAGTCTCAGGATCATCCATGTGAGTGGAGAGCTCTACCATGGAACTCTCGAAAGATGTGCCTCTCACAGCATGAGTGGCGATACAAAGGGTGAGATACCTCTCGATTCGGGGACTAACCCAGTGTGGGACCCGATCCCGCGAGAGGGGTGGGGCGCGAGCCGCCATGCTCTCTCTTGGTCTCTCGTACCCACGCGATTGGCGTGTGCTCTTTTATTATTGATTTTAATTCATCTTTTATATGAACTTGGGATCACTAAAGCAATCCGAATTCCACACAAAAGAGAGTGACAGAGTCGCCACCTAGATGTGGGATCTAGGACCCATAATTAACCAGAAATCTAGACTTGTTACCTCGTTACAAGAATGGAAGGTATGGGGAGTTATCCACCACATGCACCATTCCTGCCCGATAATCGGTCTTCAATTCCAAAAGTTAACTCTTTTGAATTTCTTTAAATGGCTCATTTAACTCTATGTTAGTGTGCTAACTACGTGACATGCATCCTATGATCTAATTTCAATGTAGATCCTAAATGTGTATCTTGATTTCTTAATTTGTTTGAATTCAATCTAAGTGAAAGTTCTCCTAAAATTCTAATTTCATGGAAGGTCCTAAATGATTTAATTAAGAATTTACAAGAAAATTAATATACAAAACCCCACAATTTGTTGTGGAGCCGACTCGTGATTGATATGCCATCAAGCATCCAAGCTGCTTACGTACCCAAGCCTCACTGGGATCAGAGTCGACGTAGTTCGGTGCACCTAAGCTAAGCTACTTATGCCTAACTCAACTAAGACACCGATCTAGACTGGATTGACTATTTCAGCAGTTTTAAGAGAAGTTATTTAATTCAAGTTGAAGATTTTATTATCCTAGGATTTCATCTAAGATGATATATGATCCTATCTAAGTACAAGTTGTCCCTTAGGCTAATGCAGGTTAATCTACATCCTAGGTAACTAGGCTTGTCCTAGGGAAAGATTGGGTGACTAGTGTAGCTAGACCTATGGCACAGTTGCTATCCATAGCAAACGTCCGTGATGAGGCTGGACTCCTAACTCTAGGACTCCCTAAAACCTAGGACAAGACATGACGTAAGTGTTCCTAAATAGGGCTCTAATGGTACTTGTGACAGAAATCGTAATCCAACAGTTCCGAGAGACATGAGGTAAATCGATTCAAGTTCTTGAAGTTAATGAATTTCAGATTTCAAGGATTTTCATTTTCTGGACATTTAAGGAATACCAAAGGTTCTATGGTTCACCAATTTCAGCCTCGAATAGCATCCACGGAAAGGAATCGTGCGCTCTTTCCTTGTGCAATTTAATACTTAAGTTATAACACCTTATTGCCTGGCATATCTCAGGATTTCCGTGGACAGTAAACCTCGGAGCCAATAACATGCTATAGCTTAAATATTCAAATTGTCAAAGATCGATTGCAATTGAGATACGATTATGGATGCACTGGCCATTTTACCAGAGAAATCTAAGGATCCTAAGATTTCTGTTTCAATGGATTAAGGAGTGAACATGTGACAGAAATTTAAGGTTCTTTAGAAATTTTCATAATGATTTTTAATTAATTTCAATTTTTTAATGGATTTTATCAATTTCAGACTACCTGAGTGATTTTAAAAGTGAACTTATTGCAAATAAATTCAAAATGAACTGAAATTTCTACAGCAACAAGATAGGAGTGAATGTGGCTTACTGGAAAAATTTTAAGCTCTTATTAATTTTTGATTTAATAACAATGAGACCAGATTGTTAAAATAACACAGAAAATATTAGAAATAGAAATCTAAATTCATTAAAATTACTACAGTACTAAGATATGAGTAAACATAGTATGCTGTGAGATGTTCATGAATTTTAGATAGTATTTACTATCAATTTCGGATTTTTGAATTTTCAGACCAGATTATGAATTTACACTACATCCCTTAGGAAACAAATTCCAAATCAATTGAAACTTTTACAACAGTATGAAATATGGAATATAAGACTACTGTAAAAATTTTGAGAATTTTAATTGTGATTTGATGTTAGTAAAAAATCTCACAAAATCTGATTGTTTTCGAAGAAAGCATCAAATAATATACCAAATAAAATCCCAAAATCCTTAAAAATTCATGGTAAAATATATCAGCATCATATTATGTTTCCACAAAATTTTATTAATTTTGGAACCTATTTAGTATATTTTCCATTTTTCTTCTTCAAAAAGATGTTTTTGAAGAGTTTTCTATTTTTAAAACATGATTTTTGAGAAAATTACAACTTCGGAAAATGTCCTTTAACCTTGTTCTGATGTGATGAACATAAAAAAAATTAATATTCCAAAAAATAGATCATCCTGAGATGGCTATTTTTTCCAATTTCTTAATTTCTCAGTCATTATTTTAAATGAAATTCCATTCTACAATCAAATTCTCCAAATCCTTTGATCCAATGTCTGATCCGATCCAATGGTTCCTTTAATCTATTTAAACAGATCAACGTATTAAATTTTGAGACGAATCGGACTTGAAACATTCATGTAAAACACGATTTTGAGCATACCCATATAATATTGAATTAAATACAATTAAATGCTAAAACCATGCAAAAATATATAAAAAAACACCGAATAATTCTGGAAAAATCTGAGAATAGTGCACCTACCTTTGACAGAGATCCTCACCGAATCCAAGAGCCGAAGAATCCGAAAAATCTCGCCGACGCTCGATCCGATCTCCTCTCCTTTCTTCTCTTTCTTTCTTTGTTTTTTTTTTTGTTTTTTTGTTTCTCACTGTGGAGAGAGAGAGAGAGAGAGAGAGAGAGAGAGAGTGAGAGACGGAGAGATAGAGAGCATGAGAGATGAGAGATAGAGATAAGAGCTTGTAGGGAGGGTGAGGGATGAGAGCTTGAAAGATGGAGAGCTTGAGAGATGGAGAGATAGAGATAAGAGCTTGTAGGGAGGGTGAGGGATGAGAGCTTGAAAGATGGAGAGCTTGAGAGATGGAGAGTTTGAGAGATGAGAGCTTGAGAGATGAAGAGATAGAGATAAGGGCTACAAAGATGGAGAGCTTGAGAGTTGGAGAGTTTGAGAGATGAGAGCTTGAGAGATGGAGAGTTTGAGAGATGAGAGCTTGAGAGATGGAGAGAATAGAGATAAGAGCTTGTGGAGAGGGAGATGAGAGCTGTTGTTTGGAGGGGAGACCAGCTGCTGTTTGGAGGAGAAGATGAGAACTGCCGTGTCCTCTATGGAGAGAGGTCAGTGGGCTATGGAGAATGGGAGAGACAGCTCGCTGTTGAGAGAGAGAGAGAGACGGCTCGCTGTTGAGAGACGGAGAGACGGCTCGTTGTTGAGAGAGAGAGAGACGGCTCGCTGTTGAGAGAGGGAGAGATGGCTCGCTGTTGAGAGAGAGAGAGACGGCTCGCTTTTGAGAGAGAGCTCGCTGGCTGTTTGAGAGAGGGGAGAGATGAGATCTAGCAGCCACCACAATTGGACGTCCTCTCTCCTCTAGTACATGTCCTGCTTGCCTCTTAATTCTAAAAAAATCTCCCAATTATTTTGTGCAACCTTCTTTATTTTATTATTTTTCCTTTTTGAATTGAAAGAGAGGAATTGCTAACTTTATTCCAACGTGAGTTACTTGCCTCTTTTCCACCAAACCTCTATTCCTTTTTTTTTTATTTAGAAAATTACTTTGGGCATGTTTCTAAAACAGCTCAACCTCGATCAAAATCTTCTTCTATATATTATATGTGTGTGCTAAAAATCCTATTTTACATGAGTGTTTCAAGTCCGATCCGTCTCAAAATTTAATACGCTGATCTATTTGAATAGACTAAAAGAACTGTCGGATTGGATCGGACATTGGACCAAAGGATTTCGAAAATTTGAGTGAATAATGGAATTTTATTTAAAATAATGACTGAGAAATTAAGAAATTGGAAAAAATAGCTATCTCAGGATGATTTATTTTTTGGAATATTAAAATTTTTTTATGTTCATCATATCAGAACAAGGTTAAAGGACATTTTCCGAAGTCGTAATTTTCTCAAAAATCATGTTTTAAAAATACAAAACTCTTCAAAAACATCTTTTTTAAGAAGAAAAATGGAAAATATACTAAATAGGTTCCAAAATTAATCAAATTTCATGAGAAAATAATATAGTACTGATACATTATATCATGAATTTTTAAGGATTTTTGGATTTTATTTGGTATATTATTTGATGCTTTCTTTGAAAACAATCAGATTTTGTGAGATTTTTTACTAACATCAAATCACAATTAAAATTCTCAAATTTTTTACAGTAGTCTTATATTCCATATCTCATGCTGTTGTAAAATTTTCAATTGATTTGAAACTTTTTTCCTAATTGATATAGTGTAAATTTATAATCTGGTGTGAAAATTCAAATATCCGAAATTGATAGTAAATAGTATCTAAAATTCATGAAACTCTCACAGTATACTATGTTTACTCATATCTTACTACTGTATAAATTTAGATGAATTTAGATTTCTATTTCTAATAGTTTCTGTGTTATTTTAACAATCTGGTCGTATTGGTATTAAATCAGAAATTAATAGGAGCTTAATATAAAAATTTGTAAAATTTTTCCAGTACGCTACATTCCTTCATATCTTGTTTCTGTAGAAATTTCAGTTTATTTCGAATTTTTTTGTAATAAGTTCACTTGTAAAATCACTTATGCGGTCTGAAATTGATAAAATCCACTAAAAATTGAAATTAATTAAAAATCCTTATGAAAATTTCTAAAAAATCTTAAATTTCTGTTACATATTCATTCTTTAATCCATTGAAACAGAAATCTTAGGAGTCTTAGATTTCCCTTGTAAAATGGCCATAGCGTCCACAATCGTATCCCAATTGTAATCGATCCTTGACAATTTGAGTATTTAAGTTATAGCATGTTATTGGCTCCGAGGTGTACTGTCCACGGAAATCCTGAGAGATATGCTTGGCAATAAGGTGCTATAACTTAAGTATTAAATTGCACAAGGGAAGAGCGCACGATTCCCTTCCGTGGATGCCATTCGAGGCCGAAATTTGTGAACCGTAGAACCTTTGGTATTCCTTAAATGTTCAGAAACCGGAAATCCTTGAAATCTGAAATTCATTAACTTCAAGAACTCGAATCGATTTACTCCATGTCTTTGGCACCGTTGGATGGCGGTTTCCATCGTAAGAACCATTAGAGCCCTATTTAGGAACACTTGTGTCATGTTGTGTCCTAAGTTTTAGGGAGTCCTAGAGTTAGGAGTCCAGCCTCATCACGGGCGTTTGCTATGGATAGCAACCGTGCCATAGATCTAGTTACCCTCTTTTCTCATAGGACAAGCCTAGTTACCTCGGACGTAGGTTAACCTGCATTAGTCTAAGGGACAACTTGCACCTAGATAGGATCATATAGCATCTTAGATGAAGTCCTAGGATAATAAAATCTTCAACTTGAATTAAATAACTTCTTTTAAAACTGTTGAAATAGTCAATCCAGTCTAGATCGGTGTCCTAGATGAGTTAGGCATAAGTAGCTTAGCTTAGGTGCACCGAACTACGTCGACTCTGATCCCAGTGAGGCTTGGGTACGTAGGCAGGTTGGATGCTTGATGGCATACCAATCACAAGTCGGCTCCACAACAAATTGTGGGGTTTTGTATATTAATTTTCTTGTAAATTCTTAATTAAATCACTTAGGACTTTCCATGAAATTAGAATTTTAGGAGAACATTCACTTAGATTGAATTCAAACAAATTAAGAAATCAAGATATACATTTAGGATCTACATTGAAATTAGATCATAGGATGCATGTCACATAGTTAGCACACTAACATAGAGTTAAATGAGCCATTTAAAAGAAATTCAAAAGAGTTAACTTTTGGAATTGAAGACCGATTATCGGGCAGGAATGGTGCATGTGGCGGATAACTCTCCATACCTTCCATTCTTGTAACCAGGTAACGAGTCTAGATTTCTAGTTAATTATGGGTCCTAGATCCCACATCTAGGTGGCGACTCTGTCACTCTCTTTTGTGGAATTCGGATTACCTTAGTGATCCCAAGTTCACATAAAAGACGAATTAAAGTCAGTAATAAAAGAGCACACGCCAATCGCGTGGTACGAGAGACCAAGAGAGAGCGTGGCGGCTCGCGCCCCACCCCTCTCGCGGGATCGGGTCCCACACCTAGCAACACATGCTCCCCCTAACTATGTGCAAATAATGTATATATATAAATAACAATTCAAGGCAAATATGACTTATCATGGTTAAGATGTTTGCTAGAAGCCAAAGGAATTAGATGTATTGTTTAAAGGTGAGGGTATTGTCTCCTTCTTAACAAGTAAGAAGGCTAAAAGCACCAATTAAGTAGCTTTTAACTTTAAGGTTCAACATCTTACCATTTAGCTAATACCATACAAGAGAATATCACATATATATATATATATATATATAGAATGCTATAAATAAACAAACAAAAGCACACCAAGGATAGCAAAATAAAATAAGTTTGATGACGCACACTATCCTAAGATAAGCAACTCTATCCTATTATGAGGACAACTAGATCTTTTAAATTTTCTTATAAAAGCAAGCTAGTTGTAATCTTTTAGGGAATGGTCATTTTTATTTTCATTTTCATTTTTATGTTCTCTATTAGTTTATTAGATGTGTTTTTGATGGATTTATTCTAATGAAATAATTAAGTGTGATTATCAAAACACATTTTATTTTAATTTTTTTTAAAGCCAATTATATATATAATTTAATTTTTTAGCACTTGTTAGGCTTTTTAAGCATAGTCTCATGTTTTTAGTGATGTTTACAATCAATGAATTCATGAGGTACAAGTTTGAATATATGATGGAAATATTTTTAAATAACTCAAACTTATAGTGATCTAGCTAGGGAGTCTTTACTATGATATACATAGATCACATACAATAGGCAAATGTGTGTGTATATATCACTTTAAATCACATGCCTCTCTTTAAGTGAGTTTTAATAATCATTACATTTGATACTCCCACTTAAGTTCGAAGTTCACATATCTAGTATGTCTCAAGTACAATATTTTTGTGAACTAATCAATGCCATATGGATAATGTATATAGATGACAGATATCAAATACATTCCATAGTGTTCCAATGTACCTTGAGATTTTAACTAAGTTTCATTTTTCTTGTGCACATAAGTTTGGTGTGAAGGGTTTAAGATAATCAAAGTTTCTTAGCACATCACATCCTTTAATCAACTTTCACTTGTTTGTTTATTTGAGGTTCAACTTAGAGTTCTTTTCAACAAGTGATTCTCGCATATGGTTTGCATGTCAAAGATGAAAAGTTAAGGTAATGGACATGCTTCATATGACTTAGTTCAATCAAGATGAATCATGATTCTTTCATTGAACTAAGTTACATTTGCAACTTTCCTTATCAATAATGAGACTTTAGGATATAGGGAATGTTCTTAAGAGCCAAGGATTTTCATGAATAACCATGGGAGAGTGAGACCTTGGGCAATCATTTTCACTTATGAACTCCTTAAGATTTTAACTAAGTGTATTCATTAAGTTTTATATTTAAACCTATTTTTGTTCATTTCACAATACATTTGACTTATTTTAATTTAAGTTTTAATTGTATCTCAATTTAGAGATCTATTTTAAATCAACTAGGCTAATCTTATGGGTCAATTTTGGTACTAAGTGCATGAACAAATTTTACCAAACACATATACCAAGGTACATTATCATACCATTATAAGAGAAAAACATCTATTACGCACAAAGACATGACTTTATAGAAATCAATCAAATATATTATGCCATAAATGGTATGAACACTAAATTATAGATACATATAAATCAATGAACATGTGTGTCTTTATAGTTCATTTTCAAATGATGTGAAAACTAAGCACAAATAGCTAGACAAATGATATTCAATTATTACAACATGTCTAGAATGGGATTCAAGTGATTTATCATTTTAGCACAAACTAGCTAGATGCATAAAGAGAAGTATTTAGTGAACCTCTTTTAAAAAAGAAGAAGAAAGATATGACAATCAAGTGCATATGAGATACAAAATAATGATCAACTTCAAATGCATGTATCTTCTTGAGATTTTTCAAAAGATTTTACAATATAAGCACAACCCCTAAATCTACTAAGCATATAAAATGCCTCAAGTAGGGGGTTTTGGAACCCAAACTAACTTGGGTCCATCCAAGTTTGTCCTATACAACGAATCTTTCTTAATCCATACAAACTTGTTACTTTTTACAAATCTAAGTCTACATATAGATTTGTAATGTCCAAATCTACCACAAAAATCACAAGAATATGAGCTAGTAGATGAGGAACGAGATGAAGTACAAGAATGGTTATGAGAACAAACATGATTAGCTTTTTCTTCTTGTAGCTTATGATTTTTCAACACAAGTTTATCATTTTCTAGTTTCATCTCTTCAAATTGTTCTTTCAATACGCTAACTTTAAGAGATCAACTTGTCTTTAGTTCTTCTTCTTCCTGTTGTTTAAATTTCTTGTATTCCAACAAAAGTTTTTCTGCTTTATCACTAAGAGATTTATTTTTCAAGATTAAGTTTTCATTAGTAGAGGCAAGTGAATCATATTCTTTCTTTAAAATGTTAAAGTCTTTAGTTATGTTTTGCAAAGAATTTTTCGTAGTCTTATTTTTTGATATTTGCAAATCCAAATTTTCATGAAGTTTTTCACATGCAATTAACAATTCTTCATTAGTGAATTCACGTACATCTCCATCGAAATCATTTTCTAATGCCATAAGACAAATATTTTCTTTATAGTTCTTTTCAAGTGTAGACCAAATTTCTTTGGCATTTTTGCAAGATGAAATGTTTTCAAACATGTCATATGGTAAAGAACAACAAAGTGCAACCATAGCTTTTGAATTCAATGAAAACAACTTCTTATCATGATCACCAATATTTCTAGATTTAGAGTTTAGTATAAAACCATTTTCAATTACTTTCAATAATTCACTATCTAGACTCTTGAGATAAGACCTCATACGGATATACAAAAATCCATAGTTGGTTCCTTCAAAACATGGAAGTCTACAAGCTATTAGGTTGCCAATATAGATCTTTTCTCTTGAAGAAATTTGAAAGTTCAATAATCTATATAAGAGCCTTTAGCTTTGATACCAAGTGAAATTCCAATAGGGCAACCAAGAGGGGGTGAATTAGTTGTTTTATAAAATTTGACATTTTAAAAACTTTTGCTATGTAGATTTCTAGTGTTGTTTTTAATAGCTTAAATAATGAAAGATTTGATTAGCAACACTTAACACTCAATAAGCATTCTACACTAGTTTTAAGTTTGTTAACTTAATCAATGTAATTTGATTGCACAAATAAACACTAGTTAGTTGATTGGACAAACCCAAGAGATATCTTCAATAAATACAAATCTAAGGTACTCACATCAATCAAGCATGAGATAATCCCAATAGAAATAAAACACAAGTAAAAGAGTAGGGATAGAGAGAGGCACCAAGAAGGAGAAGAAGATTGCACACAAGATTTTTATAGTGGTTCGGTCTTAAACCCAAGACTTACTCCGCTCTTCCCAAGTCGATCTCTTGAGGAATCCACTGATAATCTTCTTTACCACACCGGCCGATTACAACTAGCACCACCGATCCAAGGGACTTAAATATGGCACCCCTTTCGCCAAATACAATCTGAGCACAAACGCTCCAAGGAACTTAAATACGGCGTTCCTTTAGCCAAAATACAATGAACAAGATGAAGAAGATGTAGTATAACACTTAGCCTCTTTGTAGGCTTGATTCAATGTAAAGCTCACAAAATTCTCTCAAAAAATGATTACAAGTAAAGCTTAATCCACTCTCAAAAGGGTTTAATCAAGATCAAGGCACAAATGAGATGGAGAGGGATGTTCAAGGCAAAGAAGGTTTGCAAGTGTTTGTATAGGCCTTAGATATGTTGAAAAACCTTTCTCTTGAGTTAAAATACAAGTTTAAACTCATATATATAGCTAAAATGCAAAACTAGCCATTACAGGAGCATTGCTGTAATTCTGGACAACTTTCCGACTGATATATTTCCAGAGGGTTTTGTAAAATTCATATCTCACTCGTTTCTTGTCGACTTTTGATGTTCTTATACTCTACGGACATGAGAAAAATGAGAACCATCTGTTAAAAATATTTTTTAAAATATTAGAAAATATTTTGGATTTGTTATGATAGGATTTAAGTGCTGGATCCATTTTTCAAGTACTAATTTTGTGTCTTTCCATTTTTAAAACATAACTTAGCACTTGGGCTTTGGGACCACTTGATTTGGGTCACTTGCACTCTCTTGAATGACTTTTCTCATAGTCTTCATTTGATCTTCACTTTAAGTGCAAGGCTTGCTTTGGGATCTTCAAACTTGAGCTTATTGCTTTGACATCTTCCAAGGATGATGCCGCCAATGTGTTCAAGCTCTTTTCCCTTTGTCCATGTTGATCCTCAACTTTGGCATTCATTGATCTTCCTTTGATTCTTCAAATGCTTGGTATGGTTAAGATAGAGCTCCTCCTTGGTTGTACCTCCAAGGAATGATGAATCCAAGTATGTTTCAGCTCCTTTGACTTTTTTTTGGTTCATCCTCAAGCATAGGCCATGTGTTGTGATGTGTTAGCATGAATCAACCTACAAATACATGTCTATAGCACAACACTCAAGACAACACATTAGTCCATAAAAGAACTAATCAATTTATGTTTGTTAATCATCAAAACATGGTGATTGGTTGAACCCATGGGAACCCTTGGGCTAACACCTATATTTGAAGATTGGAGTGCCTTATTGGAACTCCCAAGTGAGGGACTTTGGATCCGACATTTGAATATAGATTCCTCTCATTCTCTCTTCTGCAAGTTATTTGAAAACACAACTGTTAATGCTCTGCCATGTTTAATGGATACGTGCGTGCAAGTTCAAGACCTCATTACACTTTTTCTGAAAATGTTGATCCTACCAACTCTTATTTTCAGAGTTGTCGACGTAGCGCTTTGATCTTTGGTGTCTTTGCACGTTATGTCGTTCGAAGAAACCCTCATGTTGCCCCTTTAACCTTGTTGGCTGTGGTAGACCAAATTAACGAAGGGAGGAATCCTGTTCTTACCATGTTAGCAGAAACCTTTTTAAGATTGGACCTTATTGCTCGTCAAGAGGTTCAAGATAACTTCTTCGGGTGCGTTAAACTATTATATGTCTGGCTTTGTGAGAAACTTACTATCCTTGAGCCAAAAAGCTCTGCCAAGTATACCCTGGAGAATCTACGCTGCTGGAAATCAAAGACCAAGCAACCTCAGCCCACTGAATGGCGCAATTGGTTGCAGCATGTAGGAGAAAACCAGTTTCGCTGGGTGAGTCATCCGTGCCCTCAAGTTATCACCAGCACCTCTCCATACGATATTGTTTATCTCATGGGTTTAAAAAAATCATCCTTTTATGCACCCATGCGTTTACTCCATCAAATTACGGGAATCCCATGTCCTCCCATGGCTATTATACCTCCTCTTTGTGAGAACCTTTCTCCTGATTTTATTGAGTCCATAGTAGCTGCTTGGAGAAACAAAATCATGGAGAAGAGATTTGCTCTATCGGCTAAGCTCCGACAGGGAGAGATACTAGAGGAGCCCTCAAACCGGAGAGCTTGGATTACAGAATCTTGAGGATCTTCATCATGAGGTTATCATTTCTTTTTATCCTCAGTTGTTTTCACCTGAATGTAATCAGAGTCAAAGATTGTAATCCCGGTCTCATTTATCAGTGGAAACGTAAAGGCTTGCCTAAGAAATTTATTTTTACTTGTTACATGTTATAAACAGTCGGCGATCTAGAGTTTCTTCTCATCAATCACCATCGTTGTAACCTGTTTTGATATTATTAATGAAAAGTGTGTTTGTTTTCTTTTATTTGTATTTGTGGTAAATATCTTATTTCATTTATCAATCATTTAATCTAGTTTGATAACTTCCAATCAGGATTTTGAAAGAGAGCAAACATCACTCCGAAAAAGGACTCCCAAGTTAAACCCACCTGGTCTAGACCTACCTCAGTGTCTAGACTTGTTCGTCACTTTGATTCCCCTGTGTCACCAACAATACCTTTACCATCTTCACCAGAGTCATCAGGTTCTTTTGAAGTGAACCAAATGGCTGACCCAACTGACCTTTTGTTGAACTTGCAAGAAATGATGAAAAACCTCACTCGAGACATGGCAGGAATGAAAGTAGAAATGGCTCACATGAAGACTCAGATTAGTGATAAGTAGTCTACATCTCGAGGTCCCATACCTCCACCTCCTCGTGTTATAGCTCCGGAGCTGCATAGGCCTGCTTTCTCGCCTTTTGAAGTAGATTTAGATGATGAACAATATGCTCCAGAGTATTGTGCTCTAAAGGTTGATAAGGAACAAATGAGGGTTCAGGGTGTAGACACCCCATTTTGACCGAACCCTAAAAAAAAAAAATTCCTTTAAATAGGTGAATTTCATGTCCCAAAATCAGTCATAGCATAGGTCAGGGTCCCATTTAGGTCCTTCTAAAATTTCAGAAAAATCCGTCACGGTTTGCATAGCAAACGAGAAGGTTAGGTAGTGTTGTCTAAATTTAGTGTCGCAGAAGGGGTGTGCATTATCCTGACCAGGAGGTGGCTTGGTGGGAATAAAAAATGGGTATTTTGTAGTAGATAGGTGTTCCTGAGTAACTAAAGGGGCGCGAATTTATCATAATTTTTCATTTAGTGTTTTCTTATGGATCACCTTTATTTCAATATAATGAAGTTTAAATATACACAGAGGGGCTGTCCAGAGCACATTTGGGGGTTGAAAAATTATTGGAAAAGTCTATAAATAGAGACCTTGGGTTTCATTTGCAAGGGGTTAATATTTCGAGAGAATTTTTAGAGAGAGAAGCTCTGAGATTCTTAGAGAGAGAAAGTAAATCTCGTTCCCAAACCTACCTTTTTGTTCTTCTTCTCAGGCGAATCCTGCCGAATTTCGGCCATATTCTGGTCAAAGAGAAGCGGCTACATCTTGTTGTTCTAATAGTTACTATTTTTACTTCTTCTTCAACATTTTTCTCTGCAACTGTTGAGATTTACACCATTTCTTTTCACTAGAAACCCTAAAACTTTTATCTGCTTCCCTCAAATTCCAGATCTGCTTCATTAGCTTCATTTTAGCGGTAGAAAATTTAGATCTTCTTCTCAAATTTTAAAACCCTAACTTCTTATCTTTTTTCGAGACATTAGCCGGAATCCAGTGAAACTCCATAGATTCCGGCCAATTCTAACCACCTTAATCCTTCCAAGCTTCCGCCACTATCTTGTAGCTCAGTTTTTTTTTACATTGGAAATTTGTCCTTGTAAATTTCAAATTTGAGATTTAGCTATTCAAGTTGAAAGGAAGCGATTTTCCAATTCTGAAGAAGAAGACAAGCGAGGAGAGGTTTTGCTTTGATACCTTGGGAAGGGATGCCGATTCTCTTGTTTTATTGAAATCAATTTAAGACGGATCCGTTCAACATCAGCGAGGTACTCTGTTTGGATTGAATTCTTGCTAATTGCTTCTCTGATTCCATCCATCTTAACAATTCATGTAATGTCTTAGACTTTTAAGTATCATTTGATTGAATTAGCATTAGAAATTAATAAGCTTGAAGATGATTGGATGCCTGCTAGTTTTTTTTATTTTTATTTTTATCCCTTCTAAGGTCAGAACTTTAAAGCTCTTAAGGCATTTTCGTATGGTCAATACAAGGTTAATTGATTGTATATGTGTCAGTAGTTATGCTAATTAAATCATCATCATCAGTAATCGGATATCTTATATTTAGGAGAAGGGTAGGTCTACCTTCAAGCTCTACTCTCTATTAACTATTTTAGATGAATTTACTTATCCCATGGGTTACAAGTGGCGGGCCCGAGTGAAGTTGTGCCGAATCTGCTACTTATTTGAACTTCAGACTAGTTTTATGAATCGAACTGATTTTGAATCCCTATATTATCCATTTTCTAAATTCAGGCTTAGATCAGATTCAAGTTGGTAAGTTATTGTTATTCAAACACTTAGCATTTGATACAAATAAATGGAAGAGATAAGAGCAGAATCTTATTCCCAACTTGAGTTTTGTATTAACATTGATCTTCCGAGGTAAGTGGAATAGTCATTTTTTTTAACATGTCCATTGAATAGGTTCGAACTTCTTTAACCTCAAGTATTATGGAAATGATTGCCTATCAAGCTAAATAATTCGGATAGGTATTATTATTTCATCAGGTTTGGGGATGTTTAGTCAAGGTAACATGCCTTGAGAATTGAGTGTGCACAGACATATGTTGAGCTGTTTGGCATTATATTTGTTTTCCCATCTACAAAAATGATTTGAAACATGGAATGTAGAGGACCTCATTTTCCTACCATTTTAGCATCTAAATCCCAGCTATTTCTAGGTACAGATCATTAAATCCTCTTCCAATATTTTTTTAAAAATCCTTTTCATTCGTTTGGCCTTCACCATCATATATTCTTGACGTGTATTTCATTTTCCTTAATCAAATTTCATGTTGTAGTATACATGTTATTGGCTTGACATTCTTCCTATTTTCACCATTAACACCTTTTCAGCCACACCTCTTTGAAAATGGCAGCCACACCCCATTTGATATGGACAGCTACATCCCATTTTTAAGCACATTTCAGTCCTTGTTTGAAGCATAATCCAGCCCCTGTTCTATAGACGTTTCGAAGCATAATTTGTCCCAATTTTTGCCCAGTTCAACCCATGAAATCTGTCCCAATTTTTGCCCAGTTTAGCCCATGAAATCTGTCCCAATTTTTGTCCAGGTCAGCCCTGAAATCTGTCCCAATTCCTGCACAGATTTTGTCTACAAAATCTGCCCTGTTTGGTCCCAGGTTCTGTCCCCAAAATTTGCCCCCTGTTTTGGATTAAAATCAGCCCATGTTTCAGCATAGTACCAGTCCATGTTGCTGTCCATGTTTTGTCATGATGCTAGTCTTTGCTGCTGCCTCCGTTGCAGCACAGATTCACCCCCATTTCAGCTCCATTGCTATCCATGTTTTAGCACATTTCAGCCCATGGATATGCTCCCAGTTTTAGCACATTCCAGTCCATGAATTAGCTCATGTTTCACCCCCTGTTTTGATACAGTTCAGCCCTCTAATCAGCCCCTGTTTTGCATAACTGCTTTCCTACACTACATGTCTGCTGTCCATCAATCCATAACTGCTGTCCTGTAGGTTGTTTCACTCTAAGCCATGATTTATATTATCCTTACAAGCATGTGGTTGCTGTCCAGTTATGAGTTTTTCCCTTTCTCGACCTCAAATGCTCAAAACTTTCAAAAGCAAACATACCAATTTTGTAGATCTCGTTGAGCCGGTTAGTTCGACATATGGCGGCCCAAATTTGGCCAAAAGACGAGAGTTATGCCCGTTTAAAATTTTCAGTCCACAATGTTTTTTTTTGTTCGTTTTTTTTTTAATTATCGTGTCGAATAATTTTTGGGCTGCTTCTGATCGAAATTGTTCGAAACCGTCAACTGGAAAAGTGTTCGTTATAATATCTCCTAAAACTGTCTTATTGAGCAAATGTTTCCATAAATGCTTTTTAATATGTCAAAAACGACTTGCAAGCTTCAATTTTTCTAAAAAAACTGTCATTTCTGCAATAGCAGCTTGTTGGCCATTTTTAGGCTATTCCAGGTCTGTTTCGTCCGAAGCCATACAAAGAAAAAATGTTCTTCAAAAGATTTCCTAATACTTTGTCCTTGAGTGAATATTTCCAGAAGCGATGTTTTAAGTGTCAAAACTGAGTCCGAAGTTTCAGTTAAAACACTAATATGTCTTTTAATGGCGATTGATCGGAAGAGGCTATTTTCTGGCCACTTCTGGCCAAATCCAAACGAAATAGTCAACTGAGAGAATGTTATCCATGCTGAGATCTACAATTTTGATTAGTAGAGTTTTTTATGGTTTTGATGTTTGAGGGGTCTAAAAGTCAGTGCAAAGTTGCATTTTTCACATTATATGACATAACTGTGCCATTTCTTGAAAATTATGGACAATATGAGTTCTATTCAATTTTAATGATTGTTTGGGATGTTTTGAGCTTGGTAGCAAATTTTAAATCATATATTGAATCATTCCCATGATTTGTTTGGCATTTTTGACCATTTTTGGTGAAAATTACATGTTGGGTGGAAATTTCACCTTTTTTTTTTTTTTTTTAGATTGTTTTGAGCTTATATTGATTCTAATGCTTGTATTGGGATATGATGAGCATGCTAGCAAGTCACAAATCATATATTGATCAATTTTCATGATTTACTTTATATTTTAGAGCCTTATTTGCGAAAAATGCATGTTGTGCAGAGTGCTTTCAATGTTTTTTTTATCCTAAATGAGTGGAACCCGTGCTATATGTCAACCTAGACATCTAAACTTCTAGGATCGCTTCCAAATCATGTCTAGACTTTCCAAGTTCCATGAATCCCCTTCTACGAGACATGCTTAGTCTCATTAAGGTGTTTCTCCCTTGGAGACAAGCCTTGTTGTTTAGAGCCTACCTCTTTGGGAGTCTATTTTAGTTTGGTAGAGAGTTTACCCTTAGGAGGCATGCCTTGCCTCATTTACAGAGCTCCTATTTTGAGACAAGCCTTGTCTCATTTAGAGAGTTTCCCCTTTAGGAGGCTTACCTAGCCTCATGTTAGAGTGGCCCCATCTTCTAGCGAGTCTTTGAGTTGTTTTTGCCCCTTTTTTTATAGTGTTAATAGCGAGTCTTTGATTTGTTTGCCTTCTCTGTTGATAGTGTTATTAGAGAGTCTCTGACTCATTTGTACTCCCCCTAGTGTTATTAGTTAGGAGTTTTTCTATTAGATACTAACTCAGTCATATAGAGCCTTCCCTGCTTGGGATCTTAGATTGTTTTCTCTGTTCTTGGGACGCTAACTTTCTTATTATGGATTGTCTCTTTGAGACGCTAGTTGCTTGTTCGGGGTTTCCCCTTTAGCTTTAGGGCTTTGCCCTAGTTTGTGGTTGTACTTGCGTGTTCCCTTTAAGAGTAAAAACATTTAAAGGTCCGAAACATTGGAAAAGCTTTAAAATCCAAAAAAAAAGACATTAGAAATTTGAAACTAAAAAATAATGGAAAACTTTAAACTCCAAAAACATCAGAAATTTAAAACATAAAAAACATTTGAGAGCTTAAAAACCATCTAAAGTGTTGAGTGTTTTTAGAAGCGTAGTTTAGGAAGTTTCTTTCGAACTACGTTGGCTTGATCCTCTTCTACGAGGTACGTAGTGCAGCTTGGGATTCACATCCCAAGTCCAGCCAAATTTTGTAAAATAAATCATTCAAACCTTTTAAAAAATACAAAAATCTTTTATACAACATGTTTTCAAAAAGCTCTTCCTCTAGAGTTAGGAGTTTCTCCTATATAAAGAGTTTTAGAGTTAGGAGTTTCTTTTGATAGGTTGTTTGGTTGTTTGTTTGTTATGTGTTTGTTTTAGAGTTAGGGGTTTGTCCTAGAGTTATAGGAGCGCCTCAGTCCGGTCAGCTGGCGATCCACATTCGCCGACTGATGACTAGAATAAGATACGCCAGTCCATCCTTTGTTTTCCTTAGGAAATACAGCCTAGTTACACATAGGTTGTAGGAACCACCTGCATTAGCTTAGGGCTAACATGCATTTATTTAGGGCATATAGGGTGTCCTAAAATCTACAATTCATTTAAATCTAAATGATCGTTCAAGAAGCTTTAAGAACTAGTCTGGTCTTTTAGGTCGAGTATAGGATAGAGGTTTAGGTGTCCTAGGCATCCTAGCTTAAAATATGTGCGAAGAACTACGTTGCCTTGATTCTCGTGGAGGCGGGGATACGTAGGCTTCTTTGGATGAATATCAGATCATCTAAAGACTCGGGCTGAAACATTAGAGTCTTAGGTTTTGTTGATAGTACTTTAGGGTTTGTGTTTACATTTTGTTAATGATTTTAGCGTAAGATCATGGTAGCGTGTGTGCATTTCCTTACTTACTTAGGTACTTAGCTGTAACATTTACCTGTTTATGTGTTTTACCTAGTTGTTTAGTTATAGTTCTTACCTGCTTAGCTGTAGTTCTCGCATGTTTAGCTGTAATTCTCTATCTTTATTAGGTTACTGATTATTATCCTTTACTATCATCTACTGATGTTTGCTCATTGCGCAGGTTTATCTTCTTAGCTGTAACACTTTACGGTATTTTTGCATTTTCTATCTGTCATTTACTGCTTTCTAGATGAGATGTGTTAGGATTTTATATTAGGCGCTACGTATTCGCCCCATTGTAGATAGGCGCTATGTGCACGCCGTAGGTTTTTATTTCTGCATTTTCTATCTGTCGTTTACTGCTTTCTAGATGGGATGTGTTAGGATTTTATATTAGGCGCTATGTATTCGCCCCATTGTAGATAGGCGTTATGTGCACGCCGTAGGTTTTTATTTCTGCATTTTCTATTTGTCATGTACTGCTTTCTAGATGAGATGTGTTAGGATTTTATATTCGACGCTATGTATTCGCCCCATTGTAGATAGGCGCTATGTGCACGCCATAGGTTTTTATTACTGCAATTGCTATCTGTCATTTATTGCTTTCTAGATGGGATGTGTTAGGATGCGCCCCATTGTAGATAGGCGCCATGTGTGCACGCCGTAGGTTTTTATTACTGCAATTGCTATCTGTCATTTACTGCTTTCTAGATGAGATGTGTTAGGATTTTATATTAGGTGCTTTGTATTCGCCCCATTGTAGATAGGTGCTATGTGCACGCCATAGGTTTTATTTCATTCTTCTATTATTTGCCTGGCATTTTTGTTTGTTCCTTATTTCCTTTACTATTCATGATCAACTGCTAATTTTAGATTTCCTTTCCTGTACAGACCTATACCTTTAGATGTAGCTTGCATGTGTATGTCCACCAGAATTTAGACACCCATTAGGCATGTCACTCATAACCTAGCTTTGCTTAGGTGACACCATCTTTTATTTCATTTTTTGTATGCTTATTTCTTTATGCTCAGTAAATGCATGCTTAGGTAGACGATTCCTGGGATTTGTTCCTATTTCATATGATTTTTCGCCCGAAACTCTTCGAGGTTAATAATAAATGGTATAAGCGACTAAGTGCTTGCACTCGGACAAATTGGGGGTGCTCTTCAGACCTTCTCCATTCGTAATCAGGCACGGACCCATATATATTTCTGGTTATCCATGGTATACAGAGGATATTTTGTTTAAGGATCCATGGCCGTATACCATGGATGGCGACTCTGAGTTTGTTTAGGTACGTTTCGAATCCGGATTTGTTCCCGAATCGAGAGGTATCTCTTTTATATCGCCACTCGTGCTATGCTATGAGGGTGGCATCCGTTTCGAGAGTTCCTTAGTGGAGCTCTCCTTCACACGCGGATGATCTTAGAGGCCGCTGGGGCCTCGTCCCTCACCTCTCTCCTGGATCGGGGTCCACAGGCTGGCGACTCTGCTGGGGAGTTCTTGGAACATTGCCTAACTCTGTTAAAATGCCATTTGTTACTAACTTTGAAGAATTTTGGGCTAAAATCATTATAAATGGGAATTTAATCGATTAGAATCCAGGGGCACCAAATAGGTGTTTAAAACAAGTGATTCACACACTACACAGCATACATCATCATATTTTTATTTTTATTTTCTTTTATTGATTTTTATTATTATTGGCTCCACGGGATAGATACAATGCGTGCCACATGGGATGTCATTACCCTGATGGTGCTGTTGTATCTATTTCCAAGCTATGCGCCAGTGCTGCAGTCGTAAACACTCGGTGTACTTGTGTTTACAGCAGCCGGTGAGCAATGAAGCATACTGTATATAACACTCGGTGTACTTGTGTTATATACTTAAAGTATGGATCATATGCATAGTACCCAATATATTGAGTCTGGAGCTCTACTTTTATTTTACATATATTATGTACATGGATATATTTGTTGATTTAATAAAACCCAATTAGGATCTGCATGTGCTTATATATATATCGCATTCATATAAAGACGAACATGTGTTGCTGACACATGTTGAAGCATAGATTTAGGAACCATGTCCTATCCATAGATTATTGTAGGTCACCTTATGTGGCTACAACGCAGTCTTAGTGCACTCACATGTCTGTTTTGAGTCAAGTGTCTTGACTCTGCGGGATTATATTTAGGGTTGGTGCCCCTGGTTAGGGTGTATATATGTATATGTACCTATTTATATTGATTATTAGTTTAGGGCTTTCGTATTTAATGAGGGTTCCTTATCTAATTCAAATCAATTACATCAATCCATTTTTTAGATTTAGACCTAGCCTGTGGCTCTTTCTCTGTCACTTTCGTGGCCGTGGTTTATCTTTTGATCCATTGGTTACATTCCACTTGTAAATCCATTGGTTACATTCCACCTGTATATCCATTGGTTAGGATTTACCTTTTTATAGAGATTCTTTGTACATAAAAATTATTTGTGTGTTCATCTTTCATTCAGATTTTAGATTTGGTCCCTGACCCTACTTTTGTCATTCTTATGGCCATGGTCTATCATATGAGCCATTGATTATCCATTTGATCTATGTTTTCCCGTCCTTCACTTTGTACTCTTGTATCATACCGTGATCATTAATGGATTGGTTATATCTTGCCCATCTATCCCATGAGTGCATGATTAGTGCTGAGATCAAAACCTATTTAGATTAAGGGTGTTTATCGTTCTTGACTCTTTCATACCCGAAAGAAGAGAAGTCATACCCGAAGAAAATTTGAAGTAGTTGATTGAGGATTTCGTTGAGACCTAGTTTACTTAGATCATGTCATCATTTTTGACATTTTGACTTGAGTTACCAACAGATATGCTCAAGATTGCTCTTATTTCTATTTGTTCAGAATTCTTATCTCATAATTGTTGATCTAGTGTGTGCGCTTCCAAGTCAAGAGTCTGTGTTCAACGAAAGACCATCCCTTCCAAAAGACTAACCACTTTCAAACACGTTTGATCAAGGCAGTCTATTGCTTCCCCTATATTGCCAACATAGCCTTTTATTGTTCCACTTAACCCTGGTCTTGAAGGGTCATCCTTTTTGAAATTCCTACTTCGGGATCGAACTCAGTAGATACTTTTATCATGGAGGAGGGTATACTGCCCAGGAACTTTTAATGCCAGTCTTTTGCTCATGACGAAGTGTCAAGTTTTCAGAGTTTGTCTTTTGTTGAGTTTATACCAATTCTTGTGTCAAATTTGGTAAGTCTAGTCGTGTCATCAATAATTCAGAATATATAGCGTTTGTCAGTCTTCTTGTCGACTCAATGTCCAGTCTGCTGTTAAGTCTGATGTAGAGCCCATTGAGGCGCGTCAAAGAGTTACTAAGGTACTTACATTTGTCAATTCAATAAAGTTGTTGATTTCGTATCTTTGACATTTTTTGATTCACCCTTGGATTTAACGTTTAAATAACTAAAGACACCCTTCTCGGATGAGAATGCAGACGAAATTTTCCTCGAGATCTGAAAGATGGTCAAACGAGAGGAAGAACGTCGAGCATAGCCACTCAAAGAAGAAATCGAAGCTATTGATAGTGGTATCGAAATCTGAAACTCGGGAATGATGGATTGGCAAAACTTTATCTCCCGAGGAGAGCGAGGAATTGATAAACTTATTTTATAGGGGTTTGAGGTAGTCTTGCTTGATCCTATAAGGATAAACCAGGTGAATGCCCTACCGTTGTGCAAAGCAAGATTTCTTCCGCTTTAGACACTCAGTCGAAAAGCAAGAATTTGAGAGAGATGAACATCAGACATCCAGTGGAGCTGATGAGAAATTGAGAGAAGACTTTCCAGAAAATGAAGTCATAGAATGAGCCTCAAAAGAACACTTGGGTTGCACATCTTTGACGAGATTCCAAGTTGGAATATTTCATGATTATAAACAATTCTTACGTCCAAAAGAAACAAGAGCATGAAAAGATAAGAAGGAGAAGGGAATGTGTCCCTAAGACAACTCCTTAGAAAAATCAAAAAACCCAAGTGATGGAGTCTATGAGATAGATTGAATATCAGAATTGTCTCCAACATTTGGAGACTGTCGAGAGCTGTATAACCTTGAGCATAAATTCAAGATATTCGGGAAGCGCATCAGTTTAAGTGGAGCACCGTGGTTGAAGTCTTGCCAGAAAACCGCCAGACTTCTCGATAAAAAAATTCAAAGTCTTTGAACCTCAAGCAAAAGAGCTTATGCGCCAAAATACCAGGAGGTCATCCTTGGACGTTTGATCCTTTATAGCCAAAATCCTAACGTTTAAAAATTCGTTTGTAAACCCTTTGGGCCAAAAATTCAAATCAAACCATTTTTTTTCTAACCACATTATAAACCAGGGGCATTTTTTTATGAGTTTGAACTATTTTATGACCTGATCCCCATCTCTTCCGGGGTACGAGGTAGCCTGATTTATTCAGGTTCGGTCAACCTTTGGAATAAATGTCAATTATTCCCTTACAAAATTTGAAGCTAAAGGCTAAACCATTCTTTGATAAACCCCAGGGCGAACTACACGGATCTGATCCTCCATTTTTGGGGTACGTAGGTAGTCTGGCAAGACCAGATTCGGTCCAAATCGTTTGAACTTTTGATATCTAACGCTTTTGAACCTGAGCCCACCTAGAAAGTCCTTTTGGTGAAACAAGCAAAGGTTCAAAGCAATTGAAAATAAAAACAGAAAGAAATAAAAAGAACGAGAGTCTGAAGACCTACTAGGTTGAAAACCTGAAAGGACGGCCTAGATAAAGTCATGTACTTGCTAAGTCGATAACCAAAGGAGCCGGCTTATGCAAAATGAGGGTAGCGGTCTACTGGATTGAAAACTTGAAGAGGCAATCCAGTCAGAGGCGAAGACTTCCCAAAAAGTGAGCTGATAAGACATGGAAGGAGTTCCTCGATTATGGAGAACTCTGAAGTTTGAGTAGTATGAGAATTCCAGGCAAAAGCTGAAGCAAATGGTTTGCTAGACCAGAAATCTGGAATGCAATAATCATGAGTTCCCACTAGAGGAGATTCGAAGAGATGGAGAAACAATCACTACACAGGGCAGGATCTTAGAATCCAAGTAGTGTCAGTGAGACTTACTTTGACACCTTTCTAAACTAGGGGCATTAAGACTAAGCAATCCGAAGGAGGTAATAACCATGACGAAAATCCTGATGGAGGAAATTAGTGCCTCTTGACATGGTTTTCGAAATTATTTTAAGGGTGGCTAGCCTTACCATAACAAAATAACACATCAGATCTGAGGGTGAATCGAAAGTGAGTCAAGTCCCTTGAATAATCTGCGTCTTCTTTGTTGAGTCCTTAGAAGTCTGTTTTTCATTGATATTCATTTTCTTCTAAAGTCCATAGTGTATGGCATTGGAAAAAGCGGGTGTATACCTTCTGAAATGCGAAGAAAATTCAAAGTAGATCCTGGTTTATGAATCAAGGAAGAGGCAAGTCACATTTTGTTCAAACTTGTCAGAGACATCAAAGCCTCAAACATTGAGCAAAAGGAAGAATGTTTATATTCAGCCTTTGTGGAGATGGTTTTACCACTATACTAAAGAAAGAATCGATGCAAATTTAAATTTTCGTACTTACCTTGGTTCTGCTTTCTTAAGACTCTTATCATGGAAGCACATCATACTAGGGGCATCTTTTATGACTTGCGTCATAAAAGATATTAAACAATGATAATTGGGATATCTATTCTTACCAAATAGAGACGAGAGAAGCTTGAACACACTCTTTGAGTTGAATTCTTTGAATAAATTGTCTCTTTTGGAGTCAAAATTTCAGAAACTTCAATTCCCAGCGGAGTCTAGAACCTACTCCTACAGTCTTCAAACCTCAGCAAAATGCTTCTCACATGTTAAAGAGAGTCATTACCCAAAAATCTCATCAATCTATTTGAGTTTTACTTTCAGTAAAGATCATGCACTCTTAGTTACTCTCGACAAGAGATAACTAATCCATTAGTGAAATCAATCAAAGTTGTCAAATTTTTCAATCACTTCTTTACAGTTTTTAATAAGGATAGAAATTGATAGCTCCGTGGTTTGGAGTCTAGCTTTTCTTTCATCATTTTGAATTTTTTATAATAAGGATAGAAATTGACAGTTCCGTACTTTGGAGTTTGCCATTTTTCCATCTTTTGAGTTTTTATTAAGGATAGAAATTGACAGCTCTGTGCTTCGGAGTTTGCCTTTTCTTCTATCTTTTGAGTTTTTAATAAGGATAAAAACTGACGGTTCTATGCTTCGGAGTCTGTTTTTTTTCCTTCCATCGTTTTTGAGAAGTTTTCAATAAAGTGGAAAATTACCAGAGTCTGTATCTTATGGTCTGGTCCTTTTCTTTCGTCAATTTGAAATTTTATGATGTCTTTTCCTTCAATCATCCATTGTTTTGAGTTTCTAATAAGGTTAAAAATTGAATGCTCCATGTTTCACGGTTTTGATTTTCTTTCATCGTTTTGAGAAGTTTTCAATAAAGTGGGAAATTACCGGAGTCTGTGTTATGCGGTTTGATCTTTTTCTTTGATTTTCGAAATAAGACTCTTTGAGTGTTTGGTTTTATACTCGTGTTGGTGAAGTTTTTCATACAAAGATAAAAAAAAAACTCTTTGAGTGTTTGGTTTTGTATCTGTATGGAGCTGGTTTATGCGGCACCATACAAATCAAGGTTGATCCGCAATGTGTTGCTACCTAATGAAATTACGGGTTAGGCATATCTGCGAGGGTTCATATGGAGCTGGTTTATACAGAGCCTTATGAATATGGGTTTACATGGAGCTGGTCTTTGCGGCGCCATGTAAATCTTGGGTGATTCGCTACGTTGAAAGAGAGGAGTCAGAGTTACTTTGATAGCTAAACAGATGGATTTTCAGCAATGGTCTGTATAGCTATCGCCCTGGTATTAAACTCTTTGAGTATTTGGTTTTATGCTTATCATCGTATATCTGTAAAAGGTTCGCTTGGAGCTGGTTTATGCAGCATTGCATTTATTTTGAAAAATTGCATGGAGCTGGTTTATGCAGCACCACATTTATTTTGAAAAATACGCATGGAGCTGGTTTATGCAGCACCGCATTTATTTTGAAAAATTACGTGGAGCTGGTTTATGCAGCATTACATTTATTTTGAAAATTTTCATGAAGCTGGTTTATGAGGCACCACATTTATTTTGAAAAATTGCATGGAGCTGGTTTATGCGGCACCACATTTATTTTGAAAAATTGCATGAGGCTGGTTTATGCGGCACCACATTTATTTTGAAAAATTCCATGGAGCTGGTTTATGCAGCACCGCACTTTTAAAAAAAAATTCTTTGGATGTTTGGTTTTGTAATATCTGTGAAGGGTTCATATGGATCTGGTTTTTGCAGAACCATACGAATTTGGATTTCCATGGAGCTGGTTTATGCGGCACCATATAAAGAAAAAAAATTCTTTGAGTGTTTGGATTTTATATTTGTTTTGAGAAGGTCTTGATATAAAAATCTTAGAGTGTTTGTGTTTTGTGTTTGTTTATTTAGTTGAGTCATAAGCGTTAGAGATAGGCTATCTCTTGGAGATGTCATGGTTACTTTTTTTTTAAGGGTTAGTGAGAGATCACTTCTCTATTTGCTTTGAGTCTTGTAGTGTCTTTTTGTTGTTTTACTTTTGTGGATATCATCTTTGAACCGAAAACCCCAAAAATTGCTTTGTTTTGTTTCCAGGTCGATCAAAATGTGTTGTCTGTTCGGCTTTGGCATTCGCGCGACAAGCACGCTCTGCCAAAGAGGGGCATCTGTAGACACCCCATTTTGACCGAACCCTAAAAAAAAAAAATCCTTTAAATAGGTGAATTTCATGTCACAAAATCAGTCATACCATAGGTCAGGGTCCCATTTAGGTCTTTCTAAAATTTCAGAAAAATCCATCGTGGTTTGCATAGCAAACGAGAAGGTTAGGTAGTGTTGTGTAAATTTAGTGTCGCAGAAGGGGTGTGCATTATCCTGACCAGGAGGTGGCCTGGTGGGAATAAAACGTGGGTATTTTGTAGTAGATAGGTGTTCCTGAGTAACTAAAGGGGCGCGAATTTATCATAATTTTTCATTTAGTGTTTTCTTATGGATCACCTTTATTTCAATATAATGAAGTTTAAATATACACAGAGGGGTTGTCCAAAGCACATTTGGGGGTTGAAAAATTATTGAAAAAGTCTATAAATAGAGACCTTGGGTTTCATTTGCAAGGGGCTAATATTTCGAGAGAATTTTTAGAGAGAGAAGCTCTGAGATTCTTAGAGAGAGAAAGTAAATCTCGTTCCCAAACCTACCTTTTTGTTCTTCTTCTCCGGCGAATCCTGCCGAATTTCGACCATATTCTGGTCAAAGAGAAGCGGCTACATCTTCTTGTTCTAATAGTTACTATTTTTACTTCTTCTTCAACATTTTTCTCTGTTGAGAATTACACCATTTCTTTTCACTAGAAACCCTAAAACTTTTATCTTCTTCCCTCAAATTCCAGATCTGCTTCATTAGCTTCATTTTAGCGGTAGAAAATTTAGATCTTCTTCTCAAATTTTAAAACCCTAACTTCTTATCTTTTTCGAGATATTAGCCGGAATCCAGTGAAACTCCATAGATTCCGGCCAATTCTAACCACCTTAATCCTTCCAAGCTTCAGCCACTATCTTGTAGCTCAGTTTTTTTTTACATTGGAAATTTGTCCTTGTAAATTTCAAATTTGAGATTTAGCTATTCAAGTTGAAAGGAAGTGATTCTCCAATTCTGAAGAAGAAGACTAGCGAGGAGAGGTTTTGCTTTGATACCTTGGGAAGGGATGCCGATTCTCTTGTTTTATTGAAATCAATTTAAGACGGATCCGTTCAACATCAGCGAGGTACTCTGTTTGGATTGAATTCTTGCTAATTGCTTCTCTGATTCCATTCATCTTAACAATTCATGTAATGTCTTAGACTTTTAAGTATCATTTGATTGAATTAGCATTAGAAATTAATAAGCTTGAAGATGATTGGATGCCTGCTAGTTTTTTTTTTTATCCCTTCTAAGGTCAAACTTTAAAGCGCTTGAGGCATTTTCGTATGGTCAATACAAGGTTAATTGATTGTATATGTTTCCGTAGTTATGCTAATTAAATCATCATCAGCAGTAATCAGATATCTTATATTTAGGAGAAGGGGAGGTCTGCCTTCAAGCTTTACTCTCTATTAACTATTTTAGATGAATTTACTTATCCCATGCGTTACAAGTGGCGGGCCTGAGTGAAGTTGTGCCGAATCTGCTACTTATTTGAACTTCAGACTAGTTTTATGAATCGAACTGATTTTGAATCCCTATATTATCCATTTTCTAAATTCAGGCTTAGATCAGATTCAAGTTGGTAAGTTATTGTTATTCAAACACTTAGCATTTGATACAAATAAATGGAAGAGATAAGACCAGAATCTTATTCCCAACATGAGTTTTGTATTAACATTGATCTTCCGAGGTAAGTGGAATAGTCATTTTTTTTTAACATGTCCATTGAATAGGTTCGAACTTCGTTAAGCTCAAGTATTATGGAAATGATTGCCCATCAAGCTAAATAATTCGGATAGGTATTATTATTTCATCAGGTTTGGGGATGGTTAGTCAAGGTAACATGACTTGATAATTGACTGTGCACAGACATATGTTGAGTTGTTTGGCATTATATTTGTTTTCCCATCTACAAAAATGATTTGAAACATGGAATGTAGAAGACCTCATTTTCCTACCATTTTAGCATCTAAATCACAGTTATTTCTAGGTACAGATCATTAAATCCTCTTCCAATAGTTTTTTTAAAATCCTTTTCATTCGTTTGGCCTTCACCATCATATATTCTTGATGTGTATTTCATTTTCCTTAATCATATTTCATGTTGTAGTATACATGTTATTGGCTTGACATTCTTCCTATTTTCACCATTAACACCTTTTCAGCCACACCTCTTTGAAAATGGCAGCCACACCCCATTTTATATGGACAGCTACATCCCATTTTTAAGCACATTTCAGTCCTTGTTTGAAGCATAATCCAGCCCCTGTTCTATGCACGTTTCGAAGCATAATCTGTCCCAATTTTTGCCCAGTTCAACCCATGAAATCTGTCCCAATTTTTGCCCAGTTCAGCCCATGAAATCTGTCCCAATTTTAGCCCAGTTCAGCCCAGGAAATCTGTCCCAATTTTTGTCCAGGTCAGCCCTGAAATCTGTCCCAATTCCTGCACAGATTTTGTCCACAAAATCTGCCCTGTTTGGTCCCAGGTTCTGTCCCCAAAATTTGCCCCCTGTTTTGGATTAAAATCAGCCCATGTTTCAGCATAGTACCAGTCCATGTTGATGTCCATGTTTTGTCATGATGCTAGTCTTTGCTGCTGCCTCCGTTTCAGCACAGATTCACCCCCATTTCAGCTCCATTGCTATCCCTGTTTTAGCACATTTCAGCCCATGAATATGCTCCCAGTTTTAGCACATTCCAGTCCATGAATTAGCTCATGTTTCACCCCCTGTTTTGATACAGTTCAGCCCTCTAATCAGCCCCTGTTTTGCATAACTGCTTTCCTACACTACATGTCTGCTGTCCATCAATCCATAACTGCTGTCCCAGCAGGTTACATGTTCCATGTTTGTGATTTCGGGATAGGATAAAGTCACATGGTTGTCATCTAATAGTGTATATCTATTGTCCTGCATCGTGTAATTGCTGTCTTGCAAGTCACATGCTCTGTAGTTGTGAATTGGTTGGGATAAAAAGCACATTACTGCTGTCCTGTAGGTTGTTTCACTCTTAGCCATGATTTATATTATCCTTACAAGCATGTGGTTGTTGTCCAGTTATGAGTTTTTCCCTTTCTCGACCTCAAATGCTCAAAACTTTCAAAAGCAAACATATCAATTTTGTAGATCTCGTTGAGCCGGTCAGTTCGACATATGGCGGCCCAAATTTGGCCAAAGACGAGAGTTATGCCGGTTTAAAATTTTCAGTCCACAATGCTTTTTTTGTTCGTTTTTTTTTTAAATTATCGTGTCGAATAATTTTTGGGCTGCTTCTGATCATGTTCGAAACCGTCAACTGGAAAAGTGTTCGTTATAATATCTCCTAAAACTGTCTTATTCAGCAAATGTTTCCATAAATGCTTTTTAATATGTCAAAAACGACTTACAAGCTTCAGTTTTTCTGAAAAAACTGTCATTTCTGCAATAGCAGCTTGTTGGCCATTTTTAGGCTATTCCAGGTCTGTTTCGTCCGAAGCCATACAAAGAAAAAATGTTCTTCAAAAGATTTCCTAATACTTTGTCCTTGAGTGAATTTTTTCAGAAGCGATGTTTTAAGTGTCAAAACTGAGTTCAAACTTTCAGTTAAAACACTAATATGTGTTTTAGTGGCGATGGATCGGAAGAGGCTATTTTCTGGCCACTTCTGGCCAGATCCAAACGAAATGGTCAACTGAGAGAATATCATTCATGCTGAGATCTACAATTTTGACTAGTAGAGTTTTTTATGGTTATGATGTTTGAGGGGTCTAAAAGTCAGTGCAAAGTTGCATTTTTCACATTATATGACATAAATGTGCCATTTCTTGAAAATCATGGACAATATGAGCTCTATTCAATTTTAATGATTGTTTGGGATGTTTTGAGCTTGGTAGCAAATTTTAAATCATATATTGAATCATTCCCATGATTTGTTTGGCATTTTTGACCATTTTTGGTGAAAATTACATGTTGGGTGGAAATTTCACCTTTTCTTTTTTTTTTAGATTGTTTTGATCCTATATTGATTCTAATGCTTGTATTGGGATATGATGAGCATGCTAGCAAGTCACAAATCATATATTGATCAATTTTCATGATTTACTTTATATTTTAGAGCCTTATTTGCGAAAATTGCATGTTGTGCAGAGTGCTTTCAATGTTTTTTTTTTATCCTAAATGAGTGGAACCCCTGCTATATGTCAACCTAGACATCTAAACTTCTAGGATCGCTTCCAAATCATGTCTAGACTTTCCAAGTTCCATGAATCCCCTTCTACGAGACATGCTTAGTCTCATTAAGGTGTTTCTCCTTTGGAGACAAGCCTTGTTGTTTAGAGCCTACCTATTTGGGAGTCTATTTTAGTTTGGTAGAGAGTTTACCCTTAGGAGGCATGCCTTGCCTCATTTACAGAGCTCCTATTTTGAGAAAAGCCTTGTCTCATTTAGAGAGTTTCCCCTTTAGGAGGCTTACCTAGCCTCATGTTAGAGTGACCCCATCTTCTAGCGAGTCTTTGAGTCGTTTTTGCCCCTTTTTCGATAGTGTTAATAGCGAGTCTTTGACTTATTTGCCTTCTCTTCGTAGTGTTATTAGAGAGTCTCTGACTCATTTGTACTCCCCCCTAGTGTTATTAGTTAGGATTTTTTCTATTAGAGACTAACTCAGTCATATAGAGCCTTCCCTGCTTGGGATCTTAGATTGTTTTCTCTGTTCTTGGGACGCTAACTTTCTTGTTGTGGATTTTCTCTTTGCGACGCTAGTTGCTTGTTCGGGGTTTCCCCTTTAGCTTTAGGGCTTTGCCCTAGTTTGTGGTTGTACTTGCGTGTTCCCTTTAAGAGTAAAAACATTTAAAGGTCCGAAACATTGGAAAAGCTTTAAAATCCAAAAAAAAAGACATTAGAAATTTGAAACTCAAAAACATTGAAAAACTTTAAACTCCAAAAACATCAGAAATTTAAAACATAAAAAACATTTGAGAGCTTAAAAACCATCTAAAGTGTTGAGTGTTTTTAGAAGCGTAGTTTAGGAAGTTTCTTTCGAACTACGTTGGCTTGATCCTCTTCTACGAGGTACGTAGTGCAGCTTGGGATTCACATCCCAAGTCCAGCCAAATTTTGTAAAATAAATCATTCAAACCTTTAAAAAAATACAAAAATCTTTTATACAACATGTTTTCGAAAAGCTCTTCCTCTAGAGTTAGGAGTTTCTCCTAGATAGAGAGTTTTAGAGTTAGGAGTTTCTTTTGATAGGTTGTTTGGTTGTTTGTTTGTTATGTGTTTGTTTTAGAGTTAGGGGTTTGTCCTAGAGTTATAGGAGCGCCTCCGTCCGGTCAGCTGGCGATCCACATCGCCGACTGATGACTAGAATAACATACGCTAGTCCATCCTTTGTTTTCCTTAGGAAACACAGCCTAGTTACACATAGGTTGTAGGAACCCCCTGCATTAGCTTAGGGCTAACATGCATTTATTTAGGGCATATAGGGTGTTCTAAAATCTACAATTCATTTAAATCTAAATGATCGTTCAAGAAGCTTTAAGAACTAGTCCGGTCTTTTAGGTCGAGTATAGGATAGACGTTTAGGTGTCCTAGGCATTCTAGCTTAGAATATGTGCGAAGAACTACGTTGCCTTGATTCTCGTGGAGGCGGGGGTACGTAGGTTTCTTTGGATGAATATCAGATCATCTAAAGACTCGGGCTGAAACATTAGAGTCTTAGGTTTTGTTGATAGTACTTTAGGGTTTGTGTTTACATTTTGTTGATATTTTAGCGTAAGATCATGGTAGCGTGTGTGCATTTCCTTACTTACTTAGGTACTTAGCTGTAACATTTACCTGTTTATATGTTTTACCTAGTTGTTTAGTTATAGTTCTTACCTGCTTAGCTGTAGTTCTCGCATGTTTAGCTGTAATTCTCTATCTTTATTAGGTTACTGATTATTATCCTTTACTATCATCTACTGATATTTACTCATTGCGCAGGTTTATCTTCTTAGCTGTAACACTTTACGGTATTTCTGCATTTTCTATCTGTCATTTACTGCTTTCTAGATGAGATGTGTTAGGATTTTATATTAGGCGCTACGTATTCGCCCCATTGTAGATAGACGCTATGTGCACGCCGTAGGTTTTTATTTCTGCATTTTCTATCTTTCATTTACTTCTTTCTAGATGGGATGTGTTAGGATTTTATATTAGGCGCTATGTATTCGCCCCATTGTAGATAGGCGCTATGTACACGCCGTAGGTTTTTATTTCTGCATTTTATATTTGTCATTTACTGCTTTCTAGATAGGATGTGTTAGGATTTTATATTATGCGCTATGTATTCGCTCCATTGTAGATAGGCGCTATGTGCACACCGTAAGTTTTTATTATTCCAATTGCTATCTGTCATTTATTGCTTTCTAGATGGGATGTGTTAGGATTTTATATTAGGTGCTATGTATTCGCCCCATTGTAGATAGGCGCTATGTGCACGCCGTAGGTTTTTATTACTACAATTGCTATCTGTCATTTACTGCTTTCTAGATGAGATGTGTTAGGATTTTATATTAGGCGCTATGTATTTGCCCCATTGTAGATAGGTGCTATGTGCACGCCATAGGTTTTATTTCATTCTTCTATTATTTGCCTGGCATTTTTGTTTGTTCCTTATTTCATTTACTATTCATGATCAACTGCTAATTTTAGATTTTCTTTCCTGTACAGAGCTATACCTTTTGCTGTAGCTTGCATGTGTATGTCCACCAGAATTTAGACACCCATTAGGCATGTCACTCGTAACCTAGCTTTGCTTAGGTGACACCATCTTTTATTTCATTTTTTGTATGCTTATTTCTTTATCCTTAGAAAATGCATGCTTAGGTAGACGATTCCTGGGAATTGTTTCTATTTCATATGATTTTTCGCCCGAAACTCTTCGAGGTTAATAATAAATGGCATAAGAGACCAAGTGCTTGCACTCGGACGAATTAGGGGTGCTCTTCAGACCTTCTCCATTCCTAATCAGGCACGGACCCATATATATTTCTGGTTATCCATGGTATACAGAGCATATTTTGTTTAAGAATCCATGGCCGTATACCATGGATGGCGACTCTGAGTTTGTTTAGGTACGTTTCGAATCCGGACTTGTTCCCGAATCGAGAGGTATCTCTTTTATATCGCCACTCGTGCTATGCTATGAGGGTGGCATCCCTTTCGAGAGTTCCTTGGTGGAGCTCTCCTTCACACGTGGATGATCCTAGAGGCCGCTGGGGGCTCGTCCCTCACCTCTCTCCCGGATCGGGGTCCACATAGGGGCCCAAGAAATTCGATGTTTCTGAATTAATGATCTCCTCCACAATGGCTCTGCCACCAAATTTCAAAGTCCCTGATTATGATAAGTATGATGGGACCGGATGTCCGCACAATCACATGAGATGATTTATTATATTATCACAGCAATGTGGCTTGAGTCGCGAACAGATAGTCCAGTTGTTTTCGATCTCCCTGATAGGAATTGCAAAAAAGTGGTTCTTAAGGCTGAAACTAGAAGAAATTAGGACCATGGAAGATATTTCTGACAAGCTTACTGAACAGTTTTCAATGGAAGAAGGAATTGAGGTCATGAAAAGAGACCTGAAACAGTTGAAACAAGGTCCTCAGGAGACCATTTCTTCATTTATCAGACATAGGAGACGAAAGTCTGCTCAGTTGAGCTAGAGAATGTCTGAAGTCGATCGGATCAAACTAGTTATTAAAAGCCTGTCTCAACAGTACTTTCATTTCTTGGCTCCGCAGCATTAGCCGAGCTATGATCATTGATTAAGACTGGTACCCAGACAGAGGATGCCATAGCAAAGGGTCTGAAAGCAAAAATTTCTTCTGAAATTCGAGAAGGGAAAAGGCCTATGATCCAGCCAAAGGAAGTCCATGCTGTTAGTTAAACCAAGCTTGCGGCCAGGGTTGTTACAGAAGTTGCAAGGACACCAAGGAAGAAGACCTTTGATAGAAAGTTTGATCTCCTTTCGTATCCCCGATGATACTTAAGAGGGTTATAAGAGATAAGAAGATCCGACTTCCAGATATTAAACATCCACCTGATCCCTTACCTGCATTCTGGAGAATGGATCAATATTGTGAATTTCACAGGGGCCCAGAACATTTAACTGAAAATTGTCTGGCATTAAAGCATGCAATTCAAAATATGATTGACAAGGACAAACTTGTAGTTGAAGGGCCTAACATTACTCAGAACCCACTTCCCAATCATAGAGCTATACCTCCTACCACCAACGCCATTTTTGTTGATGAACCCTTGCTTGATTCGTCAACTCTCATTTGTGCCATAACAAAAGATAAAACCTATGTAATGAAGTTTGACGGGAAAGAACTTGAGGAAGTGGAAAAGAAGAAGCCTTATGTAATTTCATTTGACGACGTTGAACCTGTTGAGTCGTCTTCATCTCAGTCTTATGTGTTTCTTAGGGCGGATGATTTCAAAGAAGAAAAAGTCAGTAAAGCGTCGTATGATTTCCAAATGGAAGAGGATGATCTACTGTTGTTAGATGACCAGTGTGACGAGATGCGTCACATGACCCAAGGTGGACGTGTATTCAAACCCCCAGAATTAAGTGTAGAAAATCTTGCAAAGGTTGCGAGAAACGTAGAAAATTAGAGACAGAATAAGGTAAACACAGACGAAGAATATGAGAACTTATTAAAACAGCTGAAAAAGACTCAGGCTAATATCTCAGTATGGGGTTTACTCATGGCCTCATCAAAACACAGAAACTTGTCCTTCGAGAGCTTAACGCAGCACAAGTCTCTCTTAATACCACACCCGACAAGCTTGTCAGTCTCGTAGCCATGGCTAGAGCAGCAAAGACTTTGTCATTTACTGATGATGACTTGCCTCCTGAGAGCCAAGATCACACCAAACCTCTAAAAATCACCATCATTTGCAATAAGAAGAAGGTGTCAGAAGTGTTGGTCGACAATGGCTCTGCTCTAAATGTCTGCCCGCTGAGTACTGCAACAACTCTTGGATTCGGTCCTGAAGACTTTATCCCATTTGAGCAGAGTATTCTAGCGTATGATGGTACTCACAGAGATGTAATCGAAACTCTGGTCACTGAGATACAGATCGGAGGAGAGGACTTTGAGATAGAATTTCAGATTTTAGATATCAAAGCTTCATTCCTGTTGTTACTTGGCCGCCGTGGTTGCACAAAGTCGGGGTTGTTCCATCTACTCTTCACCAAAAGTTGAAGTTTGTTCATAAGAACAGAGTGATAACTGTAAAGGGAGATCCAGACCTTGAGATAGGGCAGATTACTCAAGATTTGACTGTGGGAAAGGCTTGAGATGTAAGTCTCACTAGGTTTTCACTAGAAGTGACCACAATCATTGTTGAAGAAGCTATGAATGAAGAAATTTGTTTCCTAACTAGCACGAATTCGAATGTCATCAAGATGATTTGCCAACAGGGGTATATACCATGTGCCGGGTTAGGTAAATATCATCAGGGTCTAACTGAGTTTCTAGTGTTCAAAATATTCAATGGTTTATTCGGGCTGGGGTACAAACCTACAAAGAAAGAAATCAGAGAGATGAAACAGTTAATGTTGAAATGGGTAGAAAACCGTCGCCGTGGCTTAAAATTACAGATGGCATCGATTGATTTGACAATGAATGGCCGCTTCCGAAAAGAAGGGGCATATTTTCCTTTCTGTGGCTTTGCTGAGACATGGCTGGATGAGAATACAGGACAGAGACTGCCAGGTTTTGAAAATTTCTTCGATCTTGAGTTAGAAGATGAGCCGACAGGTGTGCAGATCACAGAATTTGAGTCAGAAACAGATTGGGTAGAACACATGGAGCCGAGCCTTCTGAATTCACTATTTCATGAGGAGTCCCAGACTATTGCTGTGATTGATGAGAGTGCTTTGATTCTGAATCCCATTCACCTAATCACCTCGGCAGAGGAACCTTTGACTAACTGGACCTCTCAGGTCCAACCCCAGGTTACTTTCCAGTACAGTTGTATCGCTTCAAAGGAGTTAGTTTTCCATAAGTATGTGTCAGTCTGAGTCTGATACAGAGTCTTTTTCTTCTAATGAACGTTTTGATGCAGCTACCGTAGAGGACGATTCTCCTGAGGTCGGTGACGGTTCTTCTTTTTTCTGGCGAGTTCGAGTTGGAGATTGTTTCTGATAAGGAGTCTGATGCTGTTTCCTTATGTAGTTCTGAGTCAGTTGACACTGGTGCAACCATATCCATTGAGTCTGTAAAAATGAGTCCAGAGTCCATTGTAAACCCCGATGAGGGTAGTTCATCTTGTGATGTACTTGGTTCAAATTTCAATGAAATAAAGGATTCTTCTTCTGTGTACATTTCTATCTCTATTTTTATTTCATCTACTGAATCTGCTTTAAAATCTGATAATCTTAATAATAACAATCAAGACTCCCCCTTCTGGCGAGGATGCCGACGAAAGTCCCCCTCAAATCAGACACATGATCCAACAAGAGGAGAGTCGCCGAGCAAAACTGCTCGAAGAGAAAATTGAGACTGTGAACATTGGTGACGAAACCTTGATTCGGGAGATTCGAATTACCAAAACTTTATCTCCTGAAGAATGCGAGGTATTGATCACCTTACTTAAAGAGTTCAAGGAATTTTTTGCTTGGTCATACGATGACATGCCGGGATTAAGTGAGAAAATTGTTCAGCATCGCTTACCCTTAATTCCTGGTGCTAAGCCAAAGAAGCAAAAACTCTGAAAACTCAAAACTGAATGGGACTTGAAAGTTGATGAAGAAGTTAAAAAGTTGCTGCAAGTAAAATTTACTCAAGTGGTGGAATATCTTGAATAGCTGGCCAATATCCGGTGCCCAAAAAGGACAAAAAAGTTCGAATGTGTGTCGATTTTCGAGACCTGAACAAGGCAAGCCCTAAGGATGACTTTCCTTTGCCGAACATTGATCTCCTAGTGGATAACGCTGCTGGACATGCTCTATTATCCTTTATGGATGGATTCTCAGGCTACAACCAGATTAAGATGGCGCCTAAGGATATGATGAAAACAGCATTCATTACTCAATGGGGTACTTACTGCTACAGAGTGATGCCGTTGGTTTGAAAAATGGTGCTACATATCAAAGGGCTGCTGCTACTCTTCTACACGATATGATCCATAAAGAGGTCAAAGTTTATGTAGATGACATGATTGTAAAGGGAAAGACTCGACCTGAGCGCACTATTGCCTTAAGAAAGTTCTTTGAGCGAATTAGGAAGTATCAGCTCCGTCTAAACCCGAGCAATTGTGTATTTGGCATTACATCAGGGAAACTCTTAGGGTTTATGGTCAGCAAAAGAGGAATTGAGGTGGACTCACAAAAGATCAAGGCGATTCAAGAGATGGAGGCACCTAAAACAGAAAAGCAGATCCGAGGTTTCCTTGGAAAAGTTGAGTATCTAACACTGTTCATAGCACATCTGACGATGACGTGTGAACCAATTTTCAAGCTTCTGAAGAAGAATTCCTTGAAGAAATGGAATGAAGAGTGTCAGGAGGCTTTTGAAAAAGTTAAACAGTGCCTATCATTACCTCCGTTCTATCACATGTCATTCCAGGCCAGTCGTTATTGTTGTACTTGTCTATCACAGATACAGCGATGGGTTGCATGCTTGCTCCGCAAGATCTAGAAACTAAAAGGGAGAAGCCTATCTACTACATTAGTAAGAAGATGCTAGAATATGAATTAAAGTACACTGTTTTGGAGAAGACATGTCTATCATTAGTTTGGGCAACCCAAAGGCTTAGACATTATTTACTCTCAAACAAGGTTCTTTTGCTATCACAGAGGGATCTGTTAAAGTATTTGTTTGAGAAAACCCACCCTTACAGGAAGAACTGCAAGGCGGTTGTTATTGTTGTCTGAGTTTGACATCACTTACGTCACTCAGAAATCTATTAAAGGGCGGGTTATAGCTGAGCAATTAGCTGATGTGCCTGTTGAAGAGAATGCTTTTTTTTAAGCCCTAATAAAGAGATCATGAATATTGAAGAAGAGACTCCAAGTACTAAGTGGCTTATGTACTTTGATGGAGCTGTCAATAATCAAGGACAGGGAGTAGGAGCTGTGCTTGTATCCCCTCGGAAGGAGTACATTCCTATTTCAATTAAGTTGCAGTTTGAATGCACGAACAACATGGCAGAGTATGAAGCTTGTATTGCCGGACTTGAGGCAGCCTTAGCTCTCCAAGTTCGAGACAGTGATGTGTATGGAGATTTCATCATGATCATTTGCCAGATTAATGGGCAATGGAAAACTTGAGAAGATAGATTGATTCCTTACAATACGTATTTGAAATCTATGACATCACATTCACTCACTTGTCAAGGACCAGAAATTATTTTGCTGACGCTTTGGCTACTCTAGCCTCGATGTTAGATATTTCTGCTATAATGGAAGTTCAACCACAAGCTGTCAGATTGCAGTGGGCCCCAGCTCATGTGAATGCAATTGAGATATCAGCCAGGTGTTCAGATGGTAAGTCGTGGTATATGGATATTAAGAAGCTCATTTCAGGTAGGGGACATCCTCCAGAAGCTTCAAGCAAAGAGAGGAAGGTCATTTGATGGTGAAGAGCTTTATTATTTGTGGTGAAGAGCTTTACAGAAGGTCATTTGATGGCATACAACTCCTTTGTGTTGATGAAGATAAAGCTGCAGAACTTATTGAGCAGACCCATGAGGGAGTTTGTGGACCTCATATGAATGGAAAAATGTTAGTAAGGAAGATTTTGAGACTTGGGTTCTATTGGCCTACAATGGAAGCAGACTGCTTTACTTACGTGAAGAAATGCCACAAGTGCCAAGTTTATGCAAATCTCATCCATGTTCCTCCTTCGGAGTTGTACTCTTTGACTTCGCCCTGACCATTTTCAGTATGGGGGATTGATATAATTGGAAAGATTTATCCAAGATCCTCAAGCGGACATGAGTACATCCTGGTGGCTATTGACTATTTTACGAAGTGGATTGAAGCCGCTTCGTATGCTTCCATAATTTCGAACACAGTTGCGAATTTTATCTGTACCAACATTATTTGCAGATACGGAGTACCTCACAAGCTGATTTCAGATAATGGATCGCATTTCAAAAAAGAGGTTTTACACCTGTGTGAAGAGTTTAAGATAAAACACCATAAGTTATCTCCCTACAGACCTCAGACAAATGGTGCTGTAGACGCAGCTAATAAGAATATCAATGTCATTATCAGTAAGATGACTGAGACGTATGAGGACTGGTCAAACAAACTTCCTTATGCCTTGTGGGCTTATAGGACATCGATCAGGTCTTCAGCAGGTGTGACTCTGTATTCTTTGGTGTACGGAATGGAAGCAGTTTTACCAGTGGAGCTGAGAATTCCCTCTTTGAGAGTGATGATGGAAGTTGACTTGTCAGAGTCCGAATGGGCTACAGCTAGACACGATGAATTGCAGATGATAAATGAGAAGAGGCTGAGAGCCTTATACCATATTCAGGGATATCAGAGGCGGATTGAGAGAACTTTTAACAAGAAAGTTTGTGTTCGAGACTTAAAGCCTCGAGATCTTGTCTTGAAGTCCTACAGGGCACCGGTATATGATCCTAGATGAAAATTTAGGCCAAACTGGTCTGGTCCTTATATCGTTGATGAAGTGCTGCCTGGAAAAGCCGTAAGACTTCTTGATAAAAATGGAGAAAAATTAAATGAACCTACAAACCTGGATCAATTAAAGAAGTATTATGCCTGATACACCAGGAGGCCATCTTTGATCGTCCTGATCTTAAAACCAATATCCCAAATATTTTAAACCGTTTGCACACCCTTTAGGCCTATAAAAATCTTATTTTCTTTGATAGCCACAAACTAGGGAGCATTTTTTTTTTTTGTTTTAGTTTTTGGCTTTGAACTACGTTATGACCTGGTCCATTTCTAAGGGTACATAGACAACCTGATCAACTTAGGTTTGGTCGCATCTCTAACAACCTTTAGAAAAAAAAACACAATAAACAACAAAAATCCCTTAAACCCAAATGGGCGAACTACGCGGATCTGGGGATACGTAGGCAATCTGGAAGGTCCAGATTCGGTCAAATTACTTGTAAACACATTAGGGTTTAGCCTTTTTGAACCTAAGCCTACCTAGAAAGTCCTTCTTATGTATTTAGGCCCAGGTTTGTAGAAAAAAACAGAAAGAAAAAAAAAGATGGAGTCTTAGACCCGCTAGACTGAAAACTCGCAAGGGCGGTCTAGGCAAAAGTTAAGGTCATTCACCTACTAAGTTGAAAACCTGAAAGGGCAGCTTAGGCAAAAATCAGGGTGTTGAGCCTGCTGGATGGAAAATTTACAAGGACAGACAGTCCAGGCAAAATATAAGGCATACGGTCCGCTAAATCGAAACCCAAAAGGGCGATTTGGTCATGGAAGGGACTTCATGAAGCACAGAGCTTTCTGAAAGCCAGTTGAACTTTCATTTTCTCTTTAGCTCTTGTTCAATGTCTGAGTAAGCGCCAACATAACTTCTTTGTTACTCTTTGAGTTAGGAAAATTGAAACTAAGAAAGTTTCTTATTTTAGAAACTTTATAAAACATCAATCTTTAAGATATAGGAAACCCTATAAATGGTGTAATGGAGCTTTTATCTAAGTTTTGATATGAGGATTAGATGGTATTTAATTTTTGATTTATATGAACAATGATGGAAATTGAACAAATAAAAAGTTTTTAATTTTAAAAACTTTAGAAAACATCAATCTTTTAGACATAGGAAACCCTGAAGATCGTGTCAAGGAGCTTTTAGTTAAGTTTTGAGATGCGAATGAGATGATATTGAATCTTAGATTTAGTTGATAAAGGATGAAGACTGAAAAAATAGAAAGTTTCTTATTTTAGAAACTTTATAAAACATCCAACTTTTAGAGATAAGTGACCTTAGAAACGGTGTCAAGGAGCTTTTAACATGTTTTGGGATAACGATTAGATGATACTGAATCTTAGATTTATATGATGAAGGATGAGAATTCAAAAAATAGAATGTTTCTTATTTTAGAAACTTTATAAAACATGTATCATTTAGACAAAGGAAACCCTAGAGAATATGTCAACCAGCTTTTAGCCATGTTTTGGGATAAGAATGAGAAGGTACTGTATCATAGATTTAGTTGATTAAGTAAGGAGATTGAAACTTTATAAAAATCCATCTTTTAGATATAGAAAACCTTAGATATGGTGTCAAGGAGCTTTTAGCCAAGTTTTGAGATGATGATGAGATGGTATTGGATCTTACTTTAGTTGATAAAGGATGGAGATTGAAAAAATAGAAAGTTTCTTACTTTACAAACATTATAAAGCATCATTCTTTTAGACATAGGAGAACCTAGAGACGGTGTCAAGGAGCTTTTAGCCGTGTTTTGGGATGAGGATGAGAAGATATTGAATCATAGATTTAGTTGATTTAGGATGGAGATTTAAAGAATAGAAAGTTTCTTATTTTAGAAACTTTGTAAAACATACATCTTTTAGACATAGGAAACCCTAGAGATGATGTCAACGACCTTTAAGCCAAGTTTTTGGATGAGAAGAGAAGGGTACTGAATCATAGATTTAGTTGATGAAGGATGGAGATTGAAAAATTAGAAAGTTCCTTATTTTAGAAACTTTCTAAAACATCAATCTTTTAGACATAAAAAACCCTAGAGATCGTGTCAAGGTGCTTTTAGCCACGTTTTAGGATGAGGATGAGATGGAATTGAATCGTAGATTTAGATGGTGAAGGATGGAGATTGAAAAATAGAAAGTTTCTTATTTTAGAAACTTTATAAAACATCTATCTTTTGGACATAGGAAACCTTAGAGATGGTGTCAAAGAGCTTTTAGCTAAGTTTTGAGATGAGGATGAGATGATATTGATTCTTTGATTTAGTTGATAAAGGATGGAGATTGAAAAAATCAAAAATTTTTTTATTTTAGAAACTTTATAAGACATCCATCTTTTAGACGTAGGAAACTCTAGAGATGGGGTCAATGAGCCTTTTGCTCCGTTTTGAGATGAGGATGAGATTGTATTGAATCTTAGATTTAGTTGATAAACGATGAAGATTGAAAAAATAGGAAGTTTCTTATTTTAGAAACTTTATAAAACATCCATCTTTTAGACATAAGAAACCTTAGAGATGGTGTCTAGGAGCTTTTAGGTAATTTTTGATATGACGATGAGATGATACTAAATCTTTGATTTGGTTGATGAAGGATGTAGACTAAAAAATAGAAAGTTTCTTATTTTAGAAACTTTGTAAGACATCCATCTTTTAGACATAGGAACCCTCTAGAGGGTGTCGAGGAGCTTTTAACCAAGTATTGAGATTAGAATGAGAGGGTATTGGATCTTAGATTTAGTTGATAAATGATGGAGATTGAAAAAATAGAAAGTTTCTTATTTTAGATACTTAATAAAACATCCATCTTTTACACATAAAAGACCCTAAAGATGATGTCAATGTGCTTTTAGCCAAGTTTTGGGATGGGGATGAGATGATATTGAATAGTAGATTTTGTTGTTGAAGGATTGAGATTAAAAAATAGAAAGTTTCTCACTTTATAAACTTTATAAAACATTCAGCTATTAGACATAGGAAACCCAATAGATGGTGTCAACGAGCATTTAGCCAAGTTTTGAGAAGAGGATTAGGTGGTTTTGAATTTTAGATTTAGTTGATCAAGGTTGGAGATTGGAAAATGAAAAGTTTCTTATTTTAAATTGGTGTGAAGGCGCTTTTAGCTAAATTTTGAGATGATGATTAGATGGTATTCAATCTTTGATTTATTTGAACAAGGATGGAGATTGAAGAAAAAGAAAGTTTTTTATTTTAGAAACTTTATAAAACAACCATCTTTTAGACATAAGAAACCCTGGAGATGGTGTCAATGAGCTTTTAGCCAAGTTTTGAGATGAGGATGAGATGATATTGAATTTTAGATTTAGTTGCTAAAGGATAGAGATTGAAAAAATAAAAAGTTTCATATTATATAAACTTTATAAAACATCAATCTTTTAGACATAGGAAATCCTAGAGATGATATCAACGAGCTTTTAACCAAGTTTTGGGATGAGAATGAGAGGGTATTAAATCTTATATTTAGTTGATGAAGGATGGTGATTGAAATAGAAAGTTTCTTATTTTAGAAACTTCATAAAACATCATTCTTTTAGACATAGGATGAGGATCAGAATGAGCTTTTAGCCGTGTTTTGGGATGAGGATGAGATAATATTGAATCTAGGATTTAGTTGATTAAGGAATGAGATTGAAAATACGGAAAGTTTGTTATTTTAGAAGCTTTGTAAAACATCCATCTTTTTGACATAAGAAACCCTAGTGATGATGTCAACGAGTTTTAAGCTAAGTTTTGGGATAAGAATAAGAGGGTACTGAATCTTAGATTTTGTTGATGAATGATGGGGATTGAAAAATTAGAATGTTTCATATTTCAGAAACTTTATAAAACATCCATCTTTTAGACAATTAAAGTCCTAGAGATGGTGTCAAGGTTCTTTTAGCCAAGTTTTGGGATCAGGATGAGTTGGTATTAAATCATAGATTTAGTTGGTGAAGTATAGGGATTGAAAAATAGAAAGTTTTTTATTTTATGAACTTTATCAAACATCCATCTTTTAGACATAGGAAACCCTAGAGATGGTGTCAAAGAGCTTTTAGATAAGTTTTGAGATGATGATGAGATGATATTGAATCTTTGATTTAGTTGATGGAGGATGGAGATTGAAAAAATCCAAAGTTTCTTATTTTAGAAACTTTAAAAGACATCCATCTTTTAGACATAGGAAACCATAGAGATGGGGTCAAGGAGTTAGTATCTAAGTTTTGAGATAGGGATGAGATGGTATTGAACATCTAGTTTATAAAGGATGAAAATTGACAAAATAGAAAGTTTTTTATTTTATAAACTTTATAAAACACCCATCTTTTAGACATAGGAGACCCTAGGGATGGTGTCATGGAGCTTCTAGCCATGTTTTTAGATGTAGATGAGATGATATTGAATCTTAGAATTAGATGATGAAGAATGGAGATTGAAAAAATAAAAAGTTTCTTATTTTAGAAACTTTATAAAATATTAATTTTTTAGAGTTAGTAAACCCTATAGATTGTGTCAATGAGCTTTTAGCGAAGTTTTGAGATTAGGGTGAGAAGGTATTAAATCTAAGATCTAGGTTGTAAAGGATGGAGATTGAAAAAATAAAAAGTTTCTTATTTTAGAAACTTTATAAAACATCAATCTTTTAAACATAAGAAATCCTAGAAACGGTGTCAATAAGCTTTTAGCCAAGTTTTGAGATTCTGATGAGATAGTATTGAATCTTAGATTTAGTTGATAAATGATGGAGATTTAAAATATAGAAAGTTTCTTATCTAATAAACCTTATAAAACAACAATATTTTAGACATAGGAGACCCTAGAGATGGTCTGAAGGAGCTTCTAGCTTAGTTTTGGGATTATGATAAGATGGTTTTGAATCTTAGATTTAGTTGATTATGGATGGGGATTGGAAAAATAGAAAGTTTCTTATTTTTGAAACTATATAAAGCATCTATCTTTTAGACATAGGAAACCGTAGAGATGATATCAACGAGATTTTAAGATAACGGAGATCCTAAAAAGAGGGTGAAATATATTTAAACATGGTATTCAAAGAACTCTTAGAGTGGTGGACCTTTTAACCATTTTAAAATGTTTATCAAATTAAAAAGCAGATTTTAGTCTCTCTTAGTGTTTGAGTCAAGTATCTGTCAGTGTTCTCGTTCGTTATTTGTCAAAGTCTGTTCTTTGTCGAGTTAAAGTCAGTTTCCAAGTCTTGTTCAGTTAAAGTTTTCTCAATGTTTTCTCAATGCCGGGATAAAAAAAAATTATGAGAAGCAGAGAATGTGTGGCTCTCATGGATAATGTGAAACAAAACAGAGTTCAGAAGGTACTAGGTTTTTAAAGCCTATTTGTAGCATCAGCAGATGGCAGATAAGAGGAAGATTTTGAATAAAACAAGTTTCTTGTATCTGAGAAAAGCTTTGTAAAGTCAAGTGTACTTAAGAGAAGATTTATAAACTCAAATGTGCTTGTGAAAAAAAAAAAGAAAAAACTTTGTAGTCCCAAGTGTTCATTAATGAAAGCCTTTGGCCCATTCCTTTTGTGCTGCTCTCCAATGAATTTTGCCATGGAAGTAATCATACTAGGGGCATCTTTTGTGACTTACGTCATAAAAGATGTCAAGCAATCATTGATACTTGAGATTGATATTCTCCTCAAATAGAGACTAGAGAAGTTTGAACACTCTTTGTAGTGAGCTTCTTAGCCAAGTTGTTCTCCTTTGGAGTTGAGTTTCTTTAAAAAATCTTTACCCCAGCGGAGTCTAAAATCTACTCCAGCGATCTTCAAACTTCAGTAGAATGCTTTGCATCTTTGAAAAGGGGTTGACACTCGAAAATTCATTCAAGTTACTTGAGTCGAATCTTTTATCAAAATCATGCATTTTCAGTTATTCTTTGCAACAGATGACTAGTCCATCAGGGAAATCATTAAGAGTCGATCTCTCTTCTTTCAGTCATTTTGAATTTCTTAGATTCCATTTATTTTGAAGATTTTATTAAGGATAGGAATTGACAAATTCCGTGTTCCACGGTCTGACCTTTTCTCCCCTTGTTTTGAAAGATTTCCATAAGGATAGGAATTGAAATATTCCGTGTCCCACAGTCTGGCCTTTTCTCCCGTTGTTTGAAAGATTTTAATAAGGATAGGAATTGACAGATTACGTGTTCCAGGGTCCAGCCTTTTCTCCCGTTGTTTTGAAAGATTTTAATAAGGATAAGAATTGATAGATTCTGTGTTCCCCGGTCTGGCCTTTTCTCCTGTTGTTTTGAAAGATTTTAATAAGGATACGAATTGACAGATTCCGTGTTCCACGATCTGGCCTTTTATTCCGTTGTTTTGAAAGATTTTAATAAGGTAAGAAATTACTGGATTTCGTGTTACATGGTCCGGTCCTTTCTTCATTTCTTTTGGGAAAGAAGTTTTAATAGAGTAAGAAATTACTGGACCCTGTGTTGCTCGGCCTGGTATTTTCTTCAATGCTTCGAAAAGGGTTTGAAATCCCAAAGGGCAACAACCAAGAGGGGGTGAATTGATGTTTTCAAATTTTTCTATTTAAAAAGCTAGGGTAAGTGAGTTTGGCCTAATTAGTTCTAACCTTTGTTCAAGCTATATGAAAAATAAAAGGGAAAGAGATTACCAACACCACAAGAGAGAGAAGGAAGAGTAAGGAGACCACACGATGATTTATAGTGGTTCGGTCACAACTTGACCTACTTCACTACCTAAGTACTTCGCCTTTCCTTGGGGTTTTTTCCATTATGGTGAGAATCCTTGACGCTATCTCACAAAGCGTATGCACATTCAGCACCTCAACAAGGGGACACACCCTTGTATTACAAATCCACCTCCAAAGATGTTCTTCTTCTTTGCACTCCGGCCTTAAAGTAAGAAACTCCTCTTTGCAATCTCAAATACACATGAAAGAAAAAAGAAGAAAAAATGAAGAACACTCAAGCCTCTTATAGGCGTATACAATTCTCAAAGTTCACAAGACTCCCAATGATTGAAATAAAAGCTTAGGAAGAACCTCTTGGCAAGAAGTGAATGCAAGTTTAAATGCTCAGGAGATTTGAAGAAGAATCCTTTTGATTTTCAAGAGAAAGCTCAAAGTTTGATTTTTCAAATATTCAAAAGGTGGTAATGAGGGTCTTTGCTGGAGTTTAAATAGCCCAAGTTCATTTGGGAAGAACCAAGGGCAAAATTGTAATAAAACTGGGTGGTTGCACCTACCCACTGTAGACCCCAACGGCTAATTCACGATACCGTCGCGGTCGTCCGAGCCAAGGCGGTCACCCGCCCTTATCGGGCGCCTCTTTTTATTTTCAAAATCTTTATCGCCGCGATCGACCGAGGTCAACATGGTCGCCCGCAGAGGGCTAACTGTTTGAAAAATATTTTGGCTTGAAAAGGCTTACGCGGTCGACTAGACCTTCGTGGTCACCGCCATGGACAAACTGTTTCTAAAAATTATTTTGCCTTAAAACGTTCCGCGGTCGACCGAGGGGGTCGCGGTCGACCGGCCCGATAAATTTCGAGATGCCCTGGAATTCCAGGTTCCATCCCGCGGTCGCTCGGCCTAGCACGGTCCACCGGCCCTGAGTTAAAAACTTGATTTTAAATATTTTGTGTGAGGGACTTTGGGCCATGCTCTTTGGGTCTAAAACATGTGTTTTCAAATATAATAATGCATTTAGAAAAATGGTTTTAAAGATGATTTGAAAACATCAAAACATGCAAACGCTAAATGCCAAGAGGACTCCCATGCATTCTAAAACTATAACCTTGAGTCTTCTTGATCTTTAATCTTGTTGGGCGCTTGCATTATCTTCTCCTTGTCTTGAGATAGTCTTCAATTACATTCTTGCACTTGTGGCTTCCTTGATTCTTCAATAAACCATACGGCTTGAAGGATGACCACTAAGACTTGACTTTCTCCAAGACTAGCTCTTGTTCTTCTTGCTCCAAGTGTTGACATGAATGAACTCTGTCTTAATCACAACACTAGAGCAACCATTAGCAAACTACCATCAATTTGGGTTTGTTGATCATCAAAATAAGAGAGGGATGTACCCTTGGGCTTACATTCTCCCCCTTTTTGATGATGACAAATCTAAATTGATTATGGGGTTGGAGGCTCCCCCTTAATAAAACATTTATGTACATTTTGCCTCCTCCTCAATATATGCTTATCATACATATGAAGATTAAAAGATTTATGACACAATTTAGAATAAATGACAATGAGTCCACGATAAGCATAGGTAGAGCTAACATGGTGACTAGGGAAATCATATGCATGGAACACAAAAGTGTAAGAGCAAACAAGTGAGAGCACACATGGATACATAAGCAATTTACCATTCTTCTCCCCCTTTCGTCATATCAAAAAGAATGGGGAAGGATAAAACAAGTGAAAATCCCCCTTTTTTTTGTAAAAACTGTTTTCTCCCCCTTTTTTGTAGAATACATGCCTAGATAGATATAGTACTTAGAGAGTAAATAGACATGATCATGGTCTTAATGAGGCATGAAGCCTAATTATTAGATGTCTTAATTAGAATGAGAGTGTACACTCTCCATCTTACTAGGTAAGAGGATGAAGAGTACAAATTGAGTAGCTTTTAAGTTTAAGTTGACATCATGACTATGCTTTCCACAATCACACAATCATTCAAAGATATAGAATATATGTATATGCATGCTAGTTCAAAACTTTTTTACCTGTTGAAGTGACCACATATTCAAAGCACTCATAAGATCACAAAATCTCTCTTCACTTAGAGGTTTGGTGAATATGTCTGCAAGTTGAGAATCAGTGTGAATGTACTCAATTGATATGTCACTTTTCTGTGAATGATCTCTAAGAAAATGATGTCTTATCTCTATATGCTTTGTCCTAGAGTGTTAAATATGGTTCTTGGTTAGATTGATAGTACTAGTGTTATCACAATGGATTGAAACACACTTAAAGTTGAGACAATAGTCTTCCAAGGTGTTCTTCATCCAAAGGACTTGTTCACAACAAGCTCCTGCAGTAATATATTCGGCCTCTGTAGTGGACAAGGCAACCAAATTTTGCTTCTTACTAAACCAAGAAACAAGGGATCTACCTAGGAACTGACAAGTGCCGCTTGTACTTTTTCGATCCACCCTACATCCGGCAAAGTCAGCATCTGAATACCCTACTAGGTTAAAATCATTAGAATTTTCATACATTAAACCTAGGCTAGGAGTCCCCTTGAGATATTTGAATATTCTCTTGATACCTCGCAAATGGAAATCCTTAGAGTCTTACTGAAATCTAACACATAAGGAAACACTAAACATAATGTCCGGTAAGCTAGCAGTCAAATATAGTAGACTCCCTATCATACCCCTATATTTCTTTTGATCAATAGATGGGTCAAGATCATCTTTGCTTAGTTTGGTGGATGTACTCATAAGAGTAGGCTTTGTTGGAGAGCTATCTATCCCAAACTTTTTAAGCAATTCTCTTGTATATTTTCTTGATTGATGAATATGCAATTTATAGACCTAGGAAATATTTGAGCTCTCCCATTATGCTCATTTCAAATGCATCTTGCCTGCATTGAGCATACTCTCATTTATTGATCCAAATATGATATCATCAACATATACTTGTACAATGAGTATGTCACTTTCTTGCCGTTTGATGAAAATAATTTTATCCGCCTTACCCATATCAAATTCCTTGTCTAATAAGAATGAACTGAGCCTATCATACCAAGCTCTAGGAGCTTGCTTTAATCCATACAAGGCTTTGCCCAATTTATAGACATGGTTAGGGAATTTGAAATCTTCAAATCCGGGAGGTTGTTCAACATAAACTTCCTCCATTATGTATCCATTTAGGAATGTACTCTTGACATCCATTTGATATAGCTTGAATCCTTTATGGCAAGCAAATGCAAGAAGCATCCTAATGGCCTCTAACCGGGCTACGGGTGCAAAGGTTTCATCATAGTCGATTCCTTCTTCTTGAATGTAAGCTTGGGCTACAAATCGAGCTTTGTTCCTTTGAATCTCCCCTTATTCATCCAACTTATTTCTATAGACCCATCTAGTGCTAATCACAGGATGGTCTCTAGGTCTAGGAACTAATTTTCAAACTTCATTTCTTTCGAATTGATTTAGCTCCTCTTGCATGGCAATAATCCAAAAATCATCTTTCTCCGCCTCATCTATACTCTTAGGCTGTAGATGTGATAGGAATGCAGTAAACTCACACACATTTCTATACTGTGACCTTGTTTTGACTAATTGAGAGGTATCACCGATGATTTTTGTACTTGGGTGATCGGATAGAATCCGTTTCCCTTTTCCTTGATCATCAACCTCTTTAGGAGGACTTTCTAGCTCTAGTGTCTCTAAGGTTTCGTTAATATTATCAACAGGCACTTCATTTTCAATTTTGTTTTGGTTTGTATTTCGGGGAGTAACCTCATAATCTTTATCATCATGTGATATTTTCATTTCTTCACTAAGTTCATCAAATTTCGCATGGATGACTTCTTCAACACATAGTGTTCTTCTATTGATTACTCTATATGATTTACTTCTAGTAGAGTATCCAAGGAAAATACCTTCATCGGATTTGGCATCGAATTTGTGAAGGTTATCTTTTATATTCAAGATATAACACTTACATCTAAACACCTTAAAATATTTAATATTAGGCTTTCATTCATTCCAAAGCTCATAAGGTGTTTTGTGAGTGTGTGGCCTAATCTTGACTCTATTAATGACATAGCAAGCCGTGTTAGGCACATTTTTGTCATGAAGCATAGACTTAGCCATTTCCTGAGGAACCCTATTTTTTCTCTCCACTACACCATTTTGTTGTGGGGTTCTAGATGTTGAAAAATTGTGATCAATTCCATGTTCTTTGCAATATGAACTAAGTGAATGTTTTCAAATTCGGTTCCATGATCACTCCTAATTTCTGAAATCTTGCAACCTTTTTCAACTTGTAATCTATTGCATAAAGTAAATTTTTTTTTCAAACGATTCATCTTTAAACGCAAGAAAACAAACCCAAGTAAATCGAGAAAAATCATCAATAGTCACAAACACATATCTTCTACCATTAAGACTACATGTTTTCATGGGACCAAACAAATCCATATGCAATAATTGTAATGGTCTAGAAGTAGATATGATATGTTTGGGTTTAAATGAATCTTTGTGTTGTTTACTAAGTTGACAACCTCTACATACAATATCATTTTCATATTTCAACTTGGTTAAACCTCTCACAATTTCTTTTGAAGCAAGCCTCGACATTAGATCCATATTCGCATGTCCTAGTCTTTTCTGCCAAATCCATGAATTGTCTTCCGTAGAGGAAAGACATTTTACAACTTGGTCATCTAGGTCTTCTAGGACCAATGAATATAGGCTTTCGTCTCTAGCTGCTGCAAATTTCATTTTACTCTCATTTTCTTTCTTAACTATGTACTTGTTTTTTAAACAAAACTTCACAATTAACATCGCATAGTTGGCTAATACTTAACAAATTTTGATGTACGCCTTCAACAAGAAAAATATTTTTTATACTAAGACCTTTAAATTTAATAGTACCTTCCCCAATGATTTTTCCTTTGCCATTGTCTTCAAAGGTGACATGTCCTTGATTTCCCATGACAATGCTTGAGAATTTGGTAGGGTCTCGGGTCTTGTGCCTTGAGCATCCACTGTCCAGGTAACATTTATCTGTTGTGGCTCTTTAGCTCAAGCACCCCTACAAAAAGGATTTAAGTCTTGCCCTTAAGTACCCAAGCTATATTGGGTCCTCCATTTATGTATCAATAGACTTATCCTTTCTTACCCAAACAAGGTTAGATGATTTTCTCAATCTATATTGATAATTATAATGTCTTAATTTTCCACAATAATAACATATAGGAGAGAAAGTGTTAAACTTCTTGTAGGGGGTTTTGGACTTAACAAACTTGATTTTATGAGCAACCTTCTTTTGGGAATCTTGGTAACCATGACCTTGCTTCCCAATAGAAACATTGCTCACCAAAATCTCATCAAGTTTGTCCTTTCCACATGCATGTCTAAGAACAAGTTTATCATTTTCGTATTTAAGTTTCTTGTTCTCATCACATATTTCTTCAATATCAATATACAATCTATCATTTTTTTCTTTTAAATGATCAAACTTACACTTCAAGTTTTCATATTTTCTTTTAAGCAAGGTGTTTTCCATGAAGAGTTTATCATTCAGAGAAGATTTTTATTCAAGCTCATTCTTCAAGTTTCAAAGTCCTTGGTTATATTTTCAAGTGACTTCTTTAGTTTTTGATTTTTGGAAACTTCAAGAAGTAGTGCTTTGTTGACTTTTTGACAAGTGTTTATTAATTCATTCATGGTAGGTTGTTCGTCTTCATTATCACTTTCACTACCACTACAATTATCACTATCACTGCTTTGAACAAAGGAGTCTAATATTTGACTTACATTGAGTTTGGAGGAATTACTTATCATGTAGCACACAAAGATGGATTTCTCGTCTCTACGTGATTTGCTATCTGATGTGTCGCTCAGGCCATCTTAGTTAGCACTAAAGCTTTTCTTCTCTTTGTCATCTTTTCCTTTTCTCCTATCTTCCTTCTTCTTCAGTAATGGACAGTGTGTACGAATGTGTCCCTCTTTGCCACACTCGAAGCATCGGATAGGATCAACATAATTATCTTTTCTTCTTCTGTCTTTATCTCTCTTTGGAAGGTGCTTCTTCTTGAGCTCCTATTTTTTCAATTGAATTTCTCAAATCTCGAGATCCATTTGGAGAGGAGAGCCATTTCTGAAGTTAGGTTTTTCATACTTAGCTCTCTCTCACTGTCATCTTCTTCGCTTTCTACCCTGGCTTTGAAAACCACATCCTTCTTCCTAGATTCTTCCTTCTTTCCTTTTTCTTTGCTTTCCCTTTCTTCATCTTCATCTCATGAGTGATGAGGTTACCCATGAGGTCATTTAGTTCAAGGGTATCCAAGTCTTTTGATTGCTTTACTGCCGTGATCATTGGATCCCATGAGTCAGGGAAGCATCTTAGGAGCCTTTGGACCAGTTCATAATTTGGATAGGTTTTTCCTAAAGCATTCAACTCATTTACAATATTAGTAAACCTTGTGAACATGTTGGAGATAGATTCTCCATCATGCATCTCAAAGGCTTCAAAATCACTAATAAGCATATTTACTTTAGATTTCTTCACTTGAGTTGTCCCTTCATGGGTTGTCTCAAGTGAGGTCCAAATTTCCCTCGTCGTCTTACAAGTCGAGACTCTATTGAATTCCTCAGAAGAAAGAGCACAAAATAGTAGTTTACTCTCTTGGCATCCAATGTAGCCTTTCTCTTGTCGGCGGGACTCCATTCCTTCCTATCCGTTGTGGGTTCAATGTACCCATCTTAGACAAACTCCCAAATTTCTAAGTCTACTGATTTTAAATAAAAGGCCATTCTAATTTGTCAATACCCGTAGTTTAGTCCATTAAAATACGGATGTCTATTTGAGGCATGACCCTCAATATACCTCGAGGGAGCTACCGGAGGAGGAAGGTGATTAGATGAGGATGGAGGAGGATCGGTTGCCATTGATCTTTCTCTTGTAGATTTTATGATCTAAAATCTCTATTAAGAGCCTTTAACTCTAATACCAAGTGAAATCCCAAAGGGCAACAACTAAGAGCGGGGTGAATTGGTGTTTTCAAATATTTCTATTTGAAAAGCTAGGGTAACTGATTTTGGCCTAATTAGTTCTAACCCTTGTTCAAGTTGAAAATCCGATATAGGGGGTCCCAAGTTGAATTAGAAATGGCAACTATGAGGAGGGAGAATATGGTTGTTTAAGAAAACTAGAATTTACCAACTTGAAAAACTTAAACCGATTAAGAGATCAAAAACAATATTTTAAGCATACAAGTTAAATCTAATGTTGCAATGCAAATGAAAGAGCAAAGAGATAGAAAGAGTGCACCCGAGATTTAAAGTGGTTCGGTCCTCAAACTCGAGGCCTACTCCACTCCACCAACCAAACCCGTTGATGGCTTCACTATTTGATCTTCTTAACCTTGGCGAAGATCGGTGCCAATTACAATTGCTTTAACCTTGGTGGCAATCCTCACCACGGAGAAAAAGGGCTCCGCTTCTCCGAATACTCGCCCGAATACAAATCTTGAAAGATGAAAGAAAGAACTAAAAGATCCCTTCACAAGGGTTACAAAAGATGTACAATTGAGAGCCTATGATCCAAATCCTAGAGTTGGTGATGAGAGGCACAATTGAAGCTTGATTCACTCTTGGGTATTCAAATGAAGTTTAAGAGTGTTAGGATTGATGGTTTGTATGTTTAGAACACTCATATTTATAGGAAAACCAAAATATGACCGTTCAATGGCATTGAGGTAATTACAGCAAAATTCCAAACGGCTCTTTTTCAGACCGTTGGAGTGTTCTCGGAGTTCCGAGAATAATTCTCGGAGTTCCGAGAATAATTCTCGGAGTTCCGAGAAAAAATCTCGGAGTTCCGAGAAGCCATACAGAAATTGGAAAAAAGTCTACTGGACCATTTCTCGGAGTTCCGAGAATAATTCTCGGAGTTCCAAGAATTCTCGGAGTTCCGAGAAAACCTCTCGGAGTTCCGAGAAGCCTATGCAGAGCAGATTTTCAATTCTGTTTTTGGGCTTCCAGTTCTCAACCAAGATGGGATTGCTATGAGGGTTCCAAGGTGTTGGAACTCCACAAATACAATCACTTGTCTATTTAGGGTGTGTGAGATTACCTTAATTATGCCTCTAAAAACCTAATCTAGGTTTGGATCAATTACATTCTAAAAGACAAAAAAATGGTCTTCAATAATAATTTCTTCATGTCTTCAAGTCTTCATGACTTCTTGCTTGATGACTTTGGCCTTCCAATTAGTGGTCCAATGTGGGCTTCTTGGCCTTCAATCCAAGCATCCTTGATCTTACTTTATCAAGATCTACAACTTAGACAAACAAACACATTAGTGATAAATGATCACTTGTGTATTGGAATCATCAAAACAAGATGGGAATGCCAAGGTAAAAACCATTGGGCTTACAATCTCCCCCTTTTTTATGATGACAAGCACAAGAGATTTACAAATCAAAGCATATACTCTTTTCACATTTTTCTTACACTAGAGACTTTACTCTAGATTCTTCTCCCCCTTTGTCATCAACAAAAAGAAGGGGTAAGAAAAACAAGGGATTAAAATTTACAATTTTAAAGCTCCCCCTTTTTCAAAGAAAAATTCAATTTTAACTCCCCCTAGTTAAAATAATTTTACAATACAAGAGGGGTTATCAAACAAAACATACAAATGAAATATATTCAATTTTAAGTTCAAAAACCCCTAATCTACACAATATGAATATCATCATATGGGGGTTTTGGGAACCCAAGATTTCTTGGTCCCACATCTAGCCCTACTTTTGGATGCACATTGGAATTGGTAATGACCATTCATTCCACAAAAATGGCATCTAACAAGAGGGTTAGATATACTAGTCCTATCATGATAAGTATGTTGAGGTCTAAGACTAGTTTTACTTAGGATTATGTCAATTATTTTATTTCCATTTAGAAATCCATGTAAACATAATCTAAGTCTTTCATTTTCATTATGAAGATGGGATGTTTGAACTAAAAGCTCATTTCTTTCATCTTCATAAGAGTTGGAGGAGCTTGTCATATTTTGAAATTTTAAAAGTTGGCAAGTTTTCTCATCCAAGCTACCCTTAAGGGTATTAATCTCAAGTTTATGATTTGCAAGTGTAACTTGTTCTTGAGATATGGAAGAAGATAAATCACTTTTCAAAAATTCAAGTTCTTTTTCTAACTTTAAAATGGATTTTTTAAGAACTTTGTTTTTGGAAATTTGGGTATGCAAGGTTTCACATAATTCATCATAAGGTATACTATCACTTTTACTACTAGATGAAGAATATGAGGGGTTAGAGTTTACCTCAACTTCATGGGTGATTGTCATGAAGCAAAGATCATCTTTTTTATTTTCTTCCCCTTCACTTGAGCTTTTGCCCGATGTGCTTAACGCATCCCAACCGGCGGCAAGAGCCTTATGCTTCTTCCAATCCTTCTTACCCTTGTACTTAGAGGAAGTAGATTTTAGAAGTGGACAATCCGGTCTTTTGTGTCCAATCTTCTTGCAATTGAAGCATCTTAAAGCTCTTTCAACATCACTTTCCTCTTTCTTCTTCTTATCTTTCTTATGCTTCTTTCTCCACAAGCTCTTGAATCTTCGTAAAGCTTCTTCTTCGTCACTATCCGCTTCACTTGATGAGTCTTCCTTGGAAGCCTTGAGTGCTAGGGATCTAAATTCCCTCTCCTTCTCCTTTGGCTTCTTTTCCTCTTGTCGGCTAGTAAGGAGCATCTCATGGGTGATGAGAGATCCTACAAGCTCCTCTATGGTTAGAGTCTTGAGATTTTTTGACTCTTGAATCGCGGTCACCTTTGGATCCCAATGGGGAGGAAGAGACCTAAGTAACTTACTCACAAGCTCATCGTTAGGATAAGATTTACCAAGATTAGCTAGTTCGTTAGAAATAATAGAAAAACGAGTATACATTTCCGAAATACTCTCGTTTGGACTCATTCTAAACATTTCATACTTGCTCTTTAACAAGTTTATTTTGGAATCCTTGACTTGTGATGTTCCCTCATGGGTAGTTGCAAGGGTATCCCAAATAGTCTTGGCGGAATCAAAAAGAGCAACTCTATTAAACTCCTCGGTAGCTAAGGCACAAAACAATGAATTTATTGCTTTGTAGTTCAAATTAGCTTGCCTTTTCTCTACCACATTCCATTCTTCAAAAGGATTGGAAGGTACATTGTATCCATTTTCAACAATGTACCAAAGTTCCACATCTATCGAAAGAAGATAGATGCGCATCCTTGTTTTCCAATGTCCATAGTTTGACCCATTGAAGAAAGGAGGTCTAGTTGTGGAATGGCCTTCCGGAAGTCCGGTTCCAATTTGGTGTGCCATTTCACAATTAGAAGTTGCCAAATAAAATCTTTCCCTAGTTAGATTTTGAAATAACTTTTTCAAAAATTTTAAAATCTTTTAAGAGCCAAGGCTCTGATACCAAGTGAAAATCCGATATAGGGGGTCCCAAGTTGAATTAGAAATGGCAACTATGAGGAGGGAGAATATGGTTGTTTAAGAAAACTAGAATTTACCAACTTGAAAAACTTAAACCGATTAAGAGATCAAAAACAATATTTTAAGCATACAAGTTAAATCTAATGGTGCAATGCAAATGAAAGAGCAAAGAGATAGAAAGAGTGCACCCGAGATTTAAAGTGGTTCGGTCCTCAAACTCGAGGCCTACTCCACTCCACCAACCAAACCCGTTGATGGCTTCACTATTTGATCTTCTTAACCTTGGCGAAGATCGGTCCCAATTACAATTGCTTTAACCTTGGTGGCAATCCTCACCACGGAGAAAAAGGGCTCCGCTTCTCCGAATACTCGCCCGAATACAAATCTTGAAAGATGAAAGAAAGAACTAAAAGATCCCTTCACAAGGGTTACAAAAGATGTACAATTGAGAGCCTATGATCCAAATCCTAGAGTTGGTGATGAGAGGCACAATTGAAGCTTGATTCACTCTTGGGTATTCAAATGAAGTTTAAGAGTGTTAGGATTGATGGTTTGTATGTTTAGAACACTCATATTTATAGGAAAACCAAAATATGACCGTTCAATGGCATTGAGGTAATTACAGCAAAATTCCAAACGGCTCTTTTTCAGACCGTTGGAGTGTTCTCGGAGTTCCGAGAATAATTCTCGGAGTTCCGAGAAAAAATCTCGGAGTTCCGAGAAGCCATACAGAAATTGGAAAAAAGTCTACTGGACCATTTCTCGGAGTTCCGAGAATAATTCTCGGAGTTCCGAGAATTCTCGGAGTTCCGAGAAAACCTCTCGGAGTTCCGAGAAGCCTATGCAGAGCAGATTTTCAATTCTGTTTTTGGGCTTCCAGTTCTCAACCAAGATGGGATTGCTATGAGGGTTCCAAGGTGTTGGAACTCCACAAATACAATCACTTGTCTATTTAGGGTGTGTGAGATTACCTTAATTATGCCTCTAAAAACCTAATCTAGGTTTGGATCAATTACATTCTAAAAGACAAAAAAATGGTCTTCAATAATAATTTCTTCATGTCTTCAAGTCTTCATGACTTCTTGCTTGATGACTTTGGCCTTCCAATTAGTGGTCCAATGTGGGCTTCTTGGCCTTCAATCCAAGCATCCTTGATCTTACTTTATCAAGATCTACAACTTAGACAAACAAACACATTAGTGATAAATGATCACTTGTGTATTGGAATCATCAAAACAAGATGGGAATGCCAAGGTAAAAACCATTGGGCTTACACAAGTTATATTAAAAATAAAAGGAAAAGAGATTAGCAACACCACAAGAGAGAGGAGGAAGAGTAAGGAGACCACACGATGATTTATAGTGGTTCGGTCACAACTTGACCTACTCCACTACCCAAGTACTTCGCTTGAAATACACAAGAGGGGGGGTGAATTGAATTTAACTCAAAATTAGGCCTTTTGAAAATTACCTATGAACCCTAATTAGAATTTTCTTCACTTAGTTAAATATTTGGTTAGTGTAAATAATTAGAAACAAAAAGGAAATGTCAAACCAAAAGTTAATAATGGAAATGCAAAACAAGAAAGAACACACCGATGTATAGTGGTTCGGGCAAAGCCCTACTCCACTCTTCTTAAGATCGTCCTTAAGGATTTCCACTATTGGAGACCTCCACGATGCCCGGCTCCGAGGCGGTTACACTTCCAAGGGATATTAAATGAGGATGCCCTTACACCTTTACAAAGACTCTCCTTCTCCGCCGAGTTCTAAGCAGTTGCTCTCTAGGGAATTAAAATAAGGAAAGCCCTAGCCACCTATACAAGAAATGAAGATTGAATAGCTTGGCTTCTTCTTGAAAGCTTGATGCTCTTTGTAGATCCTTGATTGCTCTTCAATGATGGTTGCAAGTGAAAGCTCTAAAATCCCAACTCAAATAGATTTGCAAGTTGCAAGGCAAGTTTGGTGAAAACAAAATCTCAAGCAATAATAGGTTGCAAGTTTTCTTTGATGCTCAAAGATGTTTTCAAATGATCAAGAGAGTGAGAAAAACTTCTCTACATATTGTATTTATAGCCTCTCCAAAGAATATGACCGTTTGGGGGTGGAAATATCAAAAAACAAGAATTAATTCAAATCCCAACGGCTATATTCTGAGCTGTCGCAGGGTTCTCGGAGTTCCGAGAACCATTCTCGGAGTTCCGAGAAATATTCTCGGAGTTCCGAGACAACGGCCAGAAAATGGAATTTTTCTACTGGACCATTTCTCGGAGTTCCGAGAAAATGTCCAGACGCTACTGGACCTTTTCTCGGAGTTCCGAGGGAACTCTCGGAGTTCCGAGAAGCCTAAAAATCCACATATTTTGAGATTTTATTTCTTGTTTGATTTTTGGCTTTTGGAACTCATCTCCTATGATTATTTTGGAATGTTTATGAGGGTCCCAACATATTGGTCCACCACATAACCATTCACTAATCCATTTTAAGTTTTTAAGTGTTCTTTGAAAAATATTTTGAAAACACTTTGCCTTGACTTGGAAATCTAAAGAGAAAGGATGTACAATGATACCTATGTAGCTTTCAACTTTTCTTTAGTCTTGGTCTTCAATTGATCTTCCATATTGTGTATGCTTGCTTGAGAGATGAGGTGAGCTTCACTTAGCTCATTTGACTCTTGTATGGGATATCTCCAAGCATGACCATGTTGTGTGTTGGTTTCTTCAATGATCAATCCTATCTCAAACACAACACTTCAAAGCAAATTGATTAGTATTCAAAAACACAATCAATTATGTTTAGAATCATCAAAACAAGATAGGAGAGTAGACCCTTGGGCTTACAATCTCCCCCATTTTGATGATGACAAACAAAATTGATTATGAGGTGTATGTGGAGTGACATAGTAGTAGGCAAGTGAATACTGGAACTCCCCCTCAATATATGCACACATATAAATGATACAAGTTATAAGCATGTGGTGCATATAGTCAATTGAATAGATAATCAATTTCAATCTTCTCCCCCTTTTGTCATCGACAAAAAGGGTGTAAAAAAAATTTTAGGAGTGGATAACTCCCCCTACATCAATGCTTATGGTATAGAAATATATAACCAAGTAATGTACATATACCTGTTCATAATCGAGATGTTGACATATGTCAAAATGTTAGGTATTTTAATTAAAGTGAAGATACCTCTCCAACTTAGAAAACTAAGAAGGCTAAGAATATCAATTGAGTGATTTTTAAGATCAGTATTTTACATCTCATTCATGCAGATACTACCAAACAAAGATGATATATATATAAACACTATATAGATAAGCTGGTGAAAGGCACAAAGTATTTATTTGGCAATTTCTTTGATTTGATCCGCACTCCATATGTTTAAGGCACTTCGGATATAACAAATTCTATCATCACTAAGGGGTTTTGTAAAGATATCCGCTAATTGATCTTCAGTGTTGATATATTTTAAGCAAATATCCCCTTTTTGTGAGTGATCTCTGATGAAGTGGTGCCTAATCTCAATGTGTTTTGTTCTTGAGTGTTGTATGGGGTTCTTTGTTAAGCTTATAGCACTAGTATTGTCACATTTGATGAGAATATTTTCCATTTTGATTGCATAGTCCATCAATGTGCTTTTCATCCATAGGACTTGAGCACAGCAAGCTCCAGCTGCCACATATTCTGCTTCTGTTGTGGACAGAGCTACTGAATTTTGCTTCTTGCTAAACCATGAAACAAGTGATTTACCCAAGAATTGGCAAGTCCCACTAGTGCTTTTCCTATCTACTCTACATCCAGCAAAGTCTGCATCTGAATATCCGATGAGAGTGAAGGAAGATGATCTTTCATACCACAGTCCTAGACTTTGGGTTCCTCTTAAGTACTTGAAGATCTTCTTAACTGCTGATAGGTGAGATTCTTTAGGATCCGATTGAAATCGAGCACAGAGACAGATAGTAAACATAATGTCTGGTCTACTGGCTGTCAAATAGAGTAAACTACCTATCATACCCCTATACATCTTTTGATCCACAGATTTACCAAATTCATCCTTTTCTAGCTTAGCAGTAGTACTCATGAGAATTCTTGATATCTTACTGCTATCCATGCCATACTTCTTTAATAACTCCTTTGTATATTTTTCTTGATTTAAAAATATTCCATTTTTATATTGTTTAATTTGGAGTCCTAAGAAGTAGGTTAACTCACCCATCATGCTCATTTCAAATTCATTTTTCATAAGAGTTGCAAATTCATCACATAATTTTTGATTAGTTGAGCCACATATGGTATCATCCACATAGATCTGGACAAGGAGGATATCTTGATTTTCTCTTTTGATAAACAGTGTTTTATCCACCTTTCCCATCTCAAATCATTTTTCAACCAAGAAAGTGCAAAGCCTCTCATACCAAGCTCTAGGAGCTTGCTTTAATCCATATAAAGCTTTATCAAGCCTGAAGACATGATTTGGATGTTTGAAGTCTTCAAAACCTGGAGGTTGCTCAACATACACTTCCTCTTGGATATAGCCATTTAGGAAGGCACTTTTGACATCCATTTGATATAATTTAAATCCTCTATGAGATGCATATGCCAAGAGTATCCTAATAGCCTCCATACGGGCAACAGGAGCAAATGTCTCATCATAGTCTATTCCCTCCTCCTGATTGTACCCTTGGGCTACCAACCTAGCTTTATTTCTAGTTATAATCCCATTTTCATCCAATTTGTTTCTATACACCCATCTCGTGCCAATGACTGGATGATCACTAGGTCTAGGCACTAGCCTCCACACCTTGTTCCTTTCGAATTGACTCAATTCTTCTTGCATGGCCATCAACCAATATTCATCCTTTTCAGCTTCCTTGATGGATATTGGTTCTACTTCGGATAGGAAAGCCAAATTGTTACTCACACTACGATAGTATGATCTAGTTCTCACTGGCGATGTGGCATCACCTAAAATTTGGGATTCAGGATGATCTACCAATGATCTCCTATCCCTAGGCAATGAGTTATCATCTACATTTTCTGCTTCCTCACTAGGTAATGTATGACTTGTAGATGCATGAGGAGGAGCACTTAACTTAGGTAAGAGATGTTCATTAGGTTCATCCTCATCATGTGGCATTTCTTGAGGTGTTGGCTCTCTCTCATCAAATGTCACATGCATGGATTCTTCGACAACTAGGGTTCTTCTATTAAATACTCTATATGCCTTGCTATGTGAAGAGTACCCTAAGAATATTCCATCATCCGACTTCTTATCAAATTTGTGTAAATTATCTTTAATGTTCAAAATGAAGCATTTACATCCAAACACTCTAAAATAGCTTATATTTGGTTTCAAGTTTTTCCAAAGCTCATAAGGTGTTTTCTTAGAAATTGGCCTTAAATATACCCTGTTTATAATATAGCAAGCGGTGCTAACCGCTTCCGCCCAAAAATATCTAGGGAGATCATTTTCATGTAACATAGTTCTAGCCATTTCTTGGAGAGTTCGATTCTTTCTTTCTACTACTCCATTTTGTTGAGGTGTTCTAGGTGCGGAAAAATTATGTTTTATGCCATGTTCATTACAATAAGTGTCAAAATGTACATTTTCAAATTCCGTTCCATGATCACTTCTAATGTAAGAGATAGCAACACCTTTTTCATTTTGTATTTGATTGCACAATGTAAGGAAGTTTTCATAAGTTTCATCTTTGTGTGCTAGAAATATGACCCAAGTGAACCGTGAGTAGTCATCCACAACTACGAACATGTACCTCTTTCCACCTAGGCTACTTGTCTTCATTGGTCCAAAAGATCCATATGAAGTAGCTCCAAGGGGTAGGAAGTTGAAATCATATTTTTAGGTGCAAATGAGCTTTTCAATTGTTTTCCTAATTGACAAGTTCTACAAATGTGATCTTTGATGTATTTGAACTTAGGCAATCTTCTAACACTTTCTTTTGAGGAGAGGGTCGAAATGAGATCCATTCCGGCGTGACCCAACCTCCTATGCCATAGCCAAGAATCCTCACTAATGGCATTTAGACAAGTCACATTTTGGAGTCTAAGATCATCTAGTCCAATTATATAAATGTTATTGTCTCTAGACCTTATGAATTTTACTTCTCCATTTATCTTATTTTTAACAATGCATTTATCGGGATTGAAGACAACTTCAAAACCATTATCACATAATTGACTAATGCTAATAAGATTATGGGACAAGCCATCAACAAATAGTACATCATGTATGGGAGAGGTAGAGTTACCTATGGTGCCTTCACCTTTGACTTTTCCTTTCTTATCATCTCCAAAGGTAACGTCTCCACCATCCTTGAGCGATAGGGATGCGAATTGAGTAAGGTCTCCGGTCATATGTCTAGAGCATCCACTATCAAGGTACCATGTGTTCTTCTTGTTATGGCTTTTAAGGCATACCTACATATGAATAGGCAAGTGAGATCCCTTAGGTACCCAAATCTTCATAATCTTGCTATGTTCATTTGTTTTCACATTAGAGTTCAACTTAATCTTATCTTGTTTAGCATGTAAGCAAGCAACCTTGTAATGACCTTCTAGACCACAATAAAAGCAAATTTTGGTACCGCTAGAAGAAACCTTTTCAAGTTTAGTTTTATAGTTGGATATTGTGGTGTTCCATTTATGTCCAAGTCCACTTTTGTCACTTGACATTCTTTGAAGATTTACAAGCCTATCCAATTTTAATGAACTATTTTCAAATTTTTCAAAAAGTTTCTTTAGTTCATCATACTCAAAAGATAATCTACCATTTTCATGCTTTAGATTGTTGTTTTCATTTGAGAGTTCTTGTCGGTTTTTATTTAAGATTTTGATAGAAGCATTTAACTCATGAATTTCTACTTTGTATTTTTCATTCTTATCATCTAAAAATTCATGATCCTTTTTTAACCAACCAAATTCTTTTGTCATGTTAGCAAGAGAATTTTCAAGTGATGCAATTTTATCAAATTGAATTTCAAGTTCATCATTTGCATTTTGTAGGGAATCAAGAACTTCTTTTAAAACAATAACATCATTTAAGGTGTTTACCTCATTGTTGTCGTTTGTTGAGGCCATGAAGCATACGCTCCTTGCTATCAAGCAATCTTCGCCATCATTTTGTTCGCCTTCGCTTTCAATTTCTTCATCCCACGTGGCGGTCATTCCTTTCTTGCCTTCTCTTCTCTTGAAGCGGTTGTTTGAAGTGGGTTCATTGTTGAGTGGACAATCCGGGCGAATGCGTCCAAGCTTCTTGCAACCGTAACATCGTGGTTGAGAAGATCCATCACCGAGTTCTTCTTTCTTCTTGAATGGAGGGTTTGTCCTTCTATTTCTCATCCCTCCCATGTTCCTTTGCAAGAATTTGATCCTTCTTGTTAGGAGGGCAACTTCATCTTCCATGTCTTCTTTTGCATCTTCATTTTCACCTACATTACAAGCAAAAGCAATTCCTTTTTCTTTTTCGATTTTAGTTTCGATTTCGGGTGCTTTTGTTTTGAAAATCATTTCATGGGTGATCAAGGACCCTATTAGTTCATCTAGGTTCAATGTGTTCATGTCCTTGGCTTCGGTGATTGCGAAGGTTTTGGATTCCCAAGACAAAGGTAAGGACCTAAGGATTTTAGTCACTAAATCTCTATTGGAAAATTGTTTTCCAAGACTCCTTAATCCATTTACAAGATTGGTGAATCTAGTGTACATGTCGGCAATTGTTTCATCGGATGTCATTTGAAAGAGTTCGTATTGCCGAAAAAGATGGTTCATTTTAGATTCTTTTACTTGATTGGTTCCCTCATGGGTGACTTCTAAAGTGTCCCAAATTTCCTTAGCCGAATTCAAATTTGATACTCTATTGAATTCTCCGGGAGATAGAGCACAAATAAGAGAATTCATGGCTTTGGCATTATAATTCGAAGCTTGTTGTTCGGCTTCGGTCCAATCATTTAAATTTCTTGTGGGTAAGATGTATTTATTATTAATTGCTCTCCACATTTGATAGTCTTGGGTTAAAAAGATTTTCATTTTGGTTTTCCAAAAACCATAGTTTGTTCCATCAAAATAGGGTGGCCTAGTGTTTGAATAACCTTCATGGTGTTGAGGGTAGTTTGCCATTTTAGAATCTTTACTCTATACCGGTTAGGGTTTTCTAAAAATTAGAGACGAGGCTCTGATACCAATTGAAATACACAAGAGGGGGGGTGAATTGAATTTAACTCAAAATTAGGCCTTTTGAAAATTACCTATGAACCCTAATTGGAATTTTCTTCACTTAGTTAAATATTTGGTTAGTGTAAATAATTAGAAACAAAAAGGAAATGTCAAACCAAAAGTTAATAATGGAAATGCAAAACAAGAAAGAACACACCGATGTATAGTGGTTCGGGCAAAGCCCTACTCCACTCTTCTTAAGATCGTCCTTAAGGATTTCCACTATTGGAGACCTCCACGATGCCCGGCTCCGAGGCGGTTACACTTCCAAGGGATATTAAATGAGGATGCCCTTACACCTTTACAAAGACTCTCCTTCTCCGCCGAGTTCTAAGCGTTTGCTCTCTAGGGAATTAAAATAAGGAATGCCCTAGCCACCTATACAAGAAATGAAGATTGAATAGCTTGGCTTCTTCTTGAAAGCTTGATGCTCTTTGTAGATCCTTGATTGCTCTTCAATGATGGTTGCAAGTGAAAGCTCTAAAATCCCAACTCAAATAGATTTGCAAGTTGCAAGGCAAGTTTGGGGAAAACAAAATCTCAAGCAATAATAGGTTGCAAGTTTTCTTTGATGCTCAAAGATGTTTTCAAATGATCAAGAGAGTGAGAAAAACTTCTCTACATATTGTATTTATAGCCTCTCCAAAGAATATGACCGTTTGGGGGTGGAAATATCAAAAAACAAGAATTAATTCAAATCCCAACGTCTATATTCTGAGCTGTCGCAGGGTTCTCGGAGTTTCGAGAAATATTCTCGGAGTTCCGAGACAACGGCCAGAAAATGGAATTTTTCTACTGGACCATTTCTCGGAGTTCCGAGAAAATGTCCAGACGCTATTGGACCTTTTCTCGGAGTTCCGAGGGAACTCTCGGAGTTCCGAGCTCGGAGCTCCGAGAAAAATCTCGGAGTTCCGAGAAGCCTAAAAATCCACATATTTTGAGATTTTATTTCTTGTTTGATTTTTGGCTTTTGGAACTCATCTCCTATGATTATTTTGGAATGTTTATGAGGGTCCCAACATGTTGGTCCACGACATAACCATTCACTAATCCATTTTAAGTTCTTAAGTGTTCTTTGAAAAACATTTTGAAAACACTTTGCCTTGACTTGGAAATCTAAAGAGAAAGGATGTACAATGATACCTATGTAGCTTTCAACTTCTCTTTAGTCTTGGTCTTCAATTGATCTTCTATCTTGTGTATGCTTGCTTGAGAGATGAGGTGAGCTTCACTTAGCTCCTTTGACTCTTGTATGGGATATCTCCAAGCATGACCATGTTGTGTGTTGGTTTCTTCAATGATCAATCCTATCTCAAACACAACACTTCAAAGCAAATTGATTAGTATTAAAAAACACAATCAATTATGTTTAGAATCATCAAAACAAGATAGGAGAGTAGACCCTTGGGCTTACATCGCTTTTCCTTGGGATTTTCTCCACTATGGTGAGATTCCTTGACGCCGTCTCACAAAGCGTATACACATTCTCCACCTCAACATGGGGACACACCTTTGTATTATAAATCCACATCCAAAGATGTTCTTCTTCGTTGCACTCCGGCCTTGAAGCAAGAAACTCCTCTTTGCAATCTCAAATACACATGAAAGAAAAAAGAAGGAAAAATGAAGAACACTCAAGTCTCGTATAGGCCAATACAACTCTCAAATCTCACAAGATTGATATAGGAGGCTAAAAGATTGATCTGGCTGCGAGCGATCCCGAGGTCAAGAGGATAAACTGTCTGTGAGTGAGACAGGAGGTCGGAAGGAATTAGCCTGTCTTCGAGCGAGACAGGAGGCTAAAAGATTGACCTGGCTGTGGTGAGCTGAAGGTCAAGAGGATTGACTTGTCTGCGAGTGAGATGGGAGGTCGGAAGGAATTAGCCTGTCTGCGAGCGAGACATGAGGCTAAAAGATTGACCTAGCTGTGAGCGAGCCCGAGTTCAAGAGGATTGACCTATCTACGAGTGAGAGGGAGGTCAGAAGTAAATAGCCTGTCTGCGAGCGGGACAGGAGGCTAAAAGATTGACCTGGCTGCGAGCGAGCCCGAGGTCAAGAGGATTGACCTATCTGCGAGTGAGATGGAAGGTCGGAAGGAATTGGCCTATCTGCGAGCGAGACAGGAGGCTAAAAGATTGACCTAGCTACGAGCGTGCCCGAGGTCAAGAGGATTGACCTGTCTGTGAGTGAGATAGGAGGTCAGAAGGAATTAGCCTGTCTACGAGCATGACAGGAGGCTAAAAGATTGACCTAGCTGTGAGTGAGCCCGAGGTTAAGAGGATTGAAATTCCACTTAGCAACCCAAGAAGGGGGTGAATTGGGTTTCTTTTAAAATTTTAAGAATTTTGAAAACTTTGTTTGCACTAGTTTTAGATTGATTAGAAAATCAATATTAAGATTCAAGACAAAAGTAAAGAGCTTACCACAAGAGAATGAGTGAAGAGACAAAGAGGATTGACACAAGAATTTTTATAGTGGTTCGGTCTTAACTAAAGACCTACTCCACTCTTCTCAAGTTTGGCTCCTTGATGTTTCCACTATCTTCTCCAAGGAACTTAAATACGGCGTTGTTTTCGCCTTGTGCAATCCGAACTCCGAGCTCCGAGCTCCGAGCTCCAAGCTCCAAGGGTCTTCTACGGCGCCCTTTGTTGCAAAATACAATAAAGAGAAAAGGATTTAGCTCACTTGCCTCTTAGTAGGCTGATTACAAGTAGAAAGCACACTCACTCTCACAAGAAAATGATGTACAAATGAAAAGCCTAAGGTATCTCAAGAATAATCTAAGGTCAAAGCACAAGAGAGAGAGGGAGAGTGAAAATCTTGAAGAAAATGAGTATTAATGCCTTTGAATGCTCTTAGAATGTTAGGTTAACTCATTAAGTATTTTCTTAAAAGCCCCAAGGTTTATATATAAGGGAGATAAAAATATGGCCGTTTTAGACTCCCCAACGGTCGTCTCAGAGTCCGTGCATGAAATTCCGAGTTGATCGTTACGTTATAATTTTTTCAAACGGGGGCTTTCTTGGAGTTCTGAGAAATTTTCTCAAAATTCCAAGCTTGGAATTCTCAGCTCAAAATTCACAGACTTCTTCTCAGAATTCCAAGAAGGCTATTTCAGCAGTATTTTGAGTTTTGGTTGCTGATTTATTTTGGGCTTTTGGAATTCACATATATCTTGTCAAATGGAATGTCGTGTGGGTCCAAAGAGGAAGGACACCACCATGATCATTCACTTGTGCAATTAGGTTCATTTTAGGTTAATTTTAAACTCTCTTTTGTGCCTCTGACCTAGACTATACATGATAGGCCATATACATTTTAAACTAGATTAGTCTTTAATCTTGTTGGCACTTTGAAGAGGCTTTGACTTGTCTTCAATCAACTCCTTTGATGCTTGAGCCTTGCTTGAGCTTCTGAGTTGATTTTCATCCTTGTAGAACTTGAATTCAACCTTGCCTTTGAATGATCATGTCTTGCCTTTGTGTTAGTTTGCCATTGATGATGATTCCTTCTTCATGCCTTTGATCTCACCTTGAGCTTGAATGATTTTGCCATTTCTTGTGCAATCTCGAATGTACTAAAGCTATGAATACAATAACTTAGCCAATGGAAATCATTAGTACATAAAACCTTTTTATATCAAATTGAGTTTGTTAATAATCAAAACATGTCAATGGGAGTACTTGTTGAACCCTTGGGCTAACAATCTCCCCCATTTTGATGATGATAAACACAATTTGTTTTAGGGTAAGAGCTCCCCCTTGAGGGATGAATAGAATAATTTATGCTCCCGCTAAGAGATTGATTTAATTGAACATTTAAAGCATTAATTTTAATGATGGAAATTGATTGCAAAATTTTTAAGCACAGAGCTTTGCTCCCCCTCAATGTATGCATATTATTATGATTCGGGAGCTCAAATGTTCTCCCCCTTTTGTCATCACCAAAAAGGTGGAACAAAAGGAACAAGGGCATGTGAGAACCAAGGAGACAAGTAAAGGGCAATGCAATAGAGAAAGTAATCACAATACAAGGTATGCGAGCAAAAAGAAATAGAACAGAGAAGCACAGCGCAAAACAAACCAAATAGATATATATAGATGGATGATGTGAAATATCAGACAGCCAAGCACATACAACAAGTCAAAGTACATTAAAAGAGCATCCACAATACATCAACCAAAGGCAGACTAAGCAACATCTAGTTAGAGATAAGCTTAATACATCCAAGGGATCCAACCATCACATATTAGCTATAGAAATATAAAGCTAATACAGCCCAAAAAGATCGAACCGAACATATAAGCATCCATCCAAATAGGATCCATACAACCTAGCCAAATACAAACATATAGATAATCCTAATATGTCAGAGGAGTCTGATCAAAACGATGTCCAACATCGGAGAACTAAAGCCATCTATTGCTTTGGAGGAGGCGGTGGCTGATAAGAAGAGGAATTGCCCGGGTGCTGACTCGATGGACCATCAGAGAGGTACTGATAAAGGGCAGTGAACTGGTCGTCGACATGAGTGGAGAGCGACTGGAATCGAGTAGACATCTCTGTGTCAACATGGGTAGTGAGCCGCTCAAACTGTGTGGTCATAGATCGCTCAAGAGCCTCCTGCATGGATGCGAAGTCCTGAGAGAAATCCTGAGATGGATAGGGCGCCTCAAGCGCCAGAGTGTCCGGATCGTCCTCTCTTTCTCTGTCGCCATCGTGATCTTCTTCAACTTCTTCATAAGAGTCAACGGCAACAACTTCTTTGGCGAGTGCCATGCGCCGGAAGGTCCGATCGTCAAAAGGAGCGGTAGAAGTGTTGGTGGCCTCACCCTCCAGAGCGATACCGAAGTGGCGGAATACACAGGTAAGAAGCATGCCATACGGCAGGGAGGCGCGGGATCGAGAAAGAGTGTGGAACATGAAGCGAAAGATGATGTATGATAGACAAAGCCTGCGACCCTCAAGGATGCAATATATGGGTAGGCCTCAAGGGGTCATATGGAATTGGTCATGCCACCGCATGGGGTGAAGTTTTTGAACATGAAGTTATGAAGGATTTTGGCCACGGGTATAAGGTTAGAAGTTTGCACAACCATGTTGGGCCTATAGCGCTTGGTAATTCGGCCAAACACAGTGTCGTGATCAAGATCTGGAAGGGAATGAATCCCATTGTTCGGGCAAAAGTAATGGTCAAAGCCCTCAGAACTAATCGCGAGAATTGATTGAAATATTAAATAACCGCAAGTGCACGGATCGTGTAAATACGGGTCGAACTCAAGGAAGAGAAATCTAGTTGTCAATCCTATTCTTATACCGATTAGAATACTAGCTATGATATAATGTTGCCTGGAATTGACTCAGGATTTCCGTGGACTTAGACCTCGGAGCCAACACTATATATAAGCTTATATTCTATTCAATCTAAGAATCAAATTCAACTACGATCTTGATTTGGAAATCTTAATTTAGGCAAAGTGTACCAAAATTCTAATGATCTTGATTAACTACTTATCTAATCTAATTAAAAATTCTAAAGGCCTAAGTTAATTGAAAAATTGCGAAAGTAATTTGGAATAGTGTAAAAATCTTAATTCAATGTAAAAGATTACTTAGGGTTAGAATCCACCATGGGTTTGGAATTATATTATTAATCAAACCAATTTCTGTATTGGATAGTGTATTTGATAAATTTAGTCTATGGGGAATAAGATCTATTGATGTCATTGCCCATGAGTGTTTTATCAAATATACTACTCAATTTAAAGATATTATATAAGAAATTATATTTATTTATCGGCAATCACTTATACGACTGGGGAAAGCCAGTGGCATACGTGATTGGGATCCAACAAATACAAATCCTTACATAAATTGTTATATAAGCCACTGGTTTTAATTAATCATCTTTCTCCTTCCCTATGGCTTCATCTAAACCCCAAGTAGATGGATTTAGTTATTCATGGAGAAGGGGAAAGAAACAAAGAAAATAGAGAGAATAGAGAAGAGAATTGCCATTAAGAACTTGAAAAGAAAAATCAAACACAAAGTATTTTCTCTTTTAATTAAAATTAAACAAAAATACAGTTAACTAGGATTGAAAGAAATAACAGAAATTAAAGAACACTTAGTCTTTTTCTCCTTCGAGCAACGGCCAACTTGTCCTTCTCCGTCTCTTGATGCCACCTTGGAGTGGAGCCTTGGATGGTTGATCCTTGGTTGAAGAGATAAAAACTTGAAAAAGAAAAAGAGACCAAGAACCCTAAGAGAGAGAGCTTGAGAGTGGTAGAGAATTCTAGAGAGTAGAATAGAGAGAGAGGAGTAAGAAAGAAAGAAAAGCAAAAGCATAGAGAGAGAAAGCAAGAGTATGGGAGAGAGAGCTAGAGACAAAGAGAGATGGAGAGAGTGAATAAAAGGATAGATAGCTCTTGGCCGACCACCCCTATTTCCCTCTTTATAATAAATTTTCTTCTCCTTATTTCAAAATTCAATCCTCTCTCTTCCTTAGAAAGTTGCACCAATTTCTTACAAAATTGACTCCAAGAGAGGAAATAGGCTAATATTACTCCTATATTTATTCAAAAGTGATAAGTCTACTCCTTATAGCTTCCTTTCTCTTCTTTTTGTATATTATTTCACTCACCTTTTTCACATATCCCATGAAGTAGTATCCCACGAATTTCTAAAGAGAGATATCCAAAACTAAAATGCTAAAAAAAATTCATTTTCCATAGTCAAACAACTATGCTAAAAAGAATAGAAAACTTTCTAACTTTTGCATATACCATGCATGTAATGATGACTACCCTTCTTAGACTCATGCCATTCACGTGAATTGCTTTCCCCAAATTGGGCGTGAATTCCAAAAAAATATGGCAAGTCACCATAAAATCCACTTTCTAAATTATAACAAATGCTTGCCTTTTCTTTCTATTTTAGTAATATTCCATTCTCTTTCTCTTTCTTACCATGCATGCACATGTAGGTGACTTTCCATTTCTCATCCAATCCATGCAAAGACAAAGAAAGCAACAGATCTAAATTGTTTGTATTTATGCCATTCACGTGAAAATGGGTGGCCGTATATGGGTGGGACCCACTCGTATGTTGGACGAAAATTTCACTCCATATGATTTGAACCACACGTTGGATGATCTTAACCCTCCATTTACTGAGCTACAATTGTAAATGGGCTATTTTCAAGTGGTGATCCTAGCCGTTCATTTGTTGGGCATAATGTCAATGTGCTACTCCCATGAGTGGTTGATCCCAACTGTCCATTTAATTGATCTAAACCGTTCACTCGATTAGCCCCCAATATACATGGTAGTCCCTTCCAATCCACTCTCACAAACCGTCCAATTAATTGGCTGCACATAAATGGGTCATGCCCCGTTCAATTTCTAAAAATAATGGGCCCCATATAACGTTGGTCAAAGCTCACTTTCTATTGTATGAGAGAGATATCTGGGCACCATGGAACTATCCCAACGGTCCATCTATGGGCTGCTAGATAAATAGGATTGTGCCTTTCAAATCACTCCAAAGAATAATCTAGACCGTACAAACGATGGTCCACAATAAGAATTCTAGAAAATTAGTGGGTGGGGTCCTTCTATCAAGCTTGGCCGAACATTTAAACAAGTGGGTTGTATCCCACCAATCAAATGCATGATCTAATCTGAGCCATCCATTTTATAGCTCGCCATTTAAATTGGTTTTATCCCTAAAATAATTTTCCAAGGCTTATTCGAAACGACCAATTGGTGGGCCATAAGATGATCTGAATTCTTCAAATGATGGGTATTGTGATAAATGAGTTGTGCTCCCATTTTCCGTGAAAATCCATAAATAACCCTGAAACATCATAAACACACAAAATACCTTAGTAGTACCGCGTTAAATGAGAAAAATGCATGTTTCCTACCACTACCATTCACATATAAATGTGTTCATCAAATTCCCCCATACTTAAGCCTTGCTTGTCCTCAAGCAAACAAAAAGAAAATAAACAAAAATAAAAACCAAACAAAAATAAAACCCTAACTCACTTTCGAAGGAATCACGATTGCATTTAGCACATGCAACAAGCCTTTAAACCCCTAGGTTACCCTAGTGGACGAGTTGTGTCTCGTGAGTGTTTGCAGTGAATATGCACACAAAATTCTGAAAACAAACTTTTCTTTTCAAATCCCACTATAGAGTAAAGCCAAAAATTTCTAATCCTGTTTCTTTGATAAATTGCTCAAAAGAGAAGAACAAGAATACCCCCATACTTAAACTTTGCATCCTATCCCAAGTTGGAAAAATTAGAAAAATATTTTAATCAAGGAATCCTCTTTTGAATTTGTCCTACTTTTCTCCCTTAACTTTGCTTCTATTGTAATCGTACCATAAAAGAAATTTGATTCGGAAACTTCGTAGAAAACTTACAAATTTATATGGTCCACCACACTTTTCACTTTTTCCATACTTTCTAAGAATAGAACTCTTTTTTTTTTGTAATCCTCTACTGCTTTTGGCGTGAATGACATGCAGGGCATGCACCAGACACCCAGGCTACTAAGCAGTGTCCGACTAATCTTTGATTTGCATATATCATAGACATTGATGCATATGAGTTCAAGTTTTACCTTTGATTACGTGCAATGCTTTGATTTATTAAGCTTTCTAATTGACTCATGTATGGAGTTTTCAGTCAGTTGCTCTCAAGCCAGTTGGCTTTAAGGAACTAGGCATAAAAACCCTTCAGACTTAATAGCTCAAGCCAACAAGGCTACAAATCAAAACTATAATCAAGAAACAAACTTTCTAAAAATAATTCTTTCTTTCTTTGTTTCAACCTTTCTTTCCTTTTTATCCATACCATATAAAAAGCAAGTTTCTATTTCTATTTCTTATTCAAATCCTTTTACAAAGAAAGATTCCAAAAGAAAACAAAACTAAGAAAGGAAAGTATTCTTTCTAATTTTTCAAATTCCAAAATTAAAATATCCACTAACTTTATTTCTTAAAATAAGAGAACAACTTTCTTTCTAAGAATACCAAGTTCTTTCTAATTTGCGAAAAATTACCAAAAATAAAAAGAAAGGAAATTTTCTAACTTTAAACCATAGAAAAGAATAGAAAATGAAAGTTTCTAAAAACTACCCCCCATACTTGATTTATGCATTGTCCTCAAGGCATTAAAAATAGAAAGAAAAATATGAGGACTAAAATAGAAAGGAGGGTACGTACCGTATTTTCTTAAGTAGAATTAGAATAGGAAGGTTCATGGAGATCCATGACTTCTTCCATATTCGGCTGTGACAACTCAATAAACGGCTTTAAACGTTGACCATTAACTTTAAAAATTTCACCATTGCTTGGATTTAGAACCTCGACCGCACCATGGGAGAAAACTTTGTTAACCACATATGGTCCATCCCAACGGGATCTTAACTTACCTGGAAAGATATGCAATCTTGAATTGTAGAGAAGCACTTTTTCGCCCTCTTGAAATGATTTTCTCAAAATATGTTTGTCATGAAAAGCTTTTGTCTTCTCTTTATAGATCTTTGCATTCTCGTACGCTTCATTGCGCAACTCCTCCAATTCAGAAAGTTGTAATCGCCTTTGAACACCTGCAGAAGACAAATCAAAGTTTAGTTTCTTAATAGCCCAAAAAGCTTTATGTTCCAATTCAACCGGGAGGTGACAAGCTTTGCCATACACAAGGCGGTAAGGAGACTGACCAAGATCAGTCTTGAATGCCGTCCTATGAGCCCACAATGCATCCACTAATCTAATGGACCAATCTTTGCGGTTTGGATTCACTGTCTTCTCCAAAATTTGCTTAATTTGCCTATTTGAAACCTCCACTTGGCCACTCGTTTGTGGGTGATAAGGTGTAGACAACTTATGAGTAATACCATATTTCTTCATAAGAGCTTCAAAAGGTCTATTACAAAAGTGTTTACCCCTATCACTAATGATCGCACGAGGAGTACCGAAGCGCGATAGGATGTTTTCTTTTAAAAACTTGACCACTACCTTGTGGTCATTGGTTTTGCAAGCAATTGCTTCAATCCACTTTGAAACATAATCTACTGCAAGTAAAATATACAAATTCCCAAATGAATTTGGAAACGGACCCATAAAATCAATACCCCACACATCGAAGATTTCTACTACTAAGATTGGGTTGAGGGGCATCATATTTCGCTTAGTAACTCTACCTAATGACTGACAAGATCTACATGCCTTACAAAAATCAAAAGCATCCCTAAAAAGACTTGGCCAATAGAAACCACACTGTAAAACTTTGTGCGCAGTTTTCTTTGCACTAAAGTGGCCACCACAGGCTTGATCATGGCAAAAAGATAGAATCGATTGGTGCTCATGATCGGACACACATCGTCGGACAATTTGATCCGAACAAGTTTTGAACAAATAGGGATCATCCCAAAAGAAATACTTTACCTGTGAGTGAAACCGGTATTTGTCTTGGTTGGACCAATGATCCGGTGTAGCACCTGTAACCAAGTAATTCACAATATCTGCATACCATGGCTCACTAAAAATAGCAAACAATTGCTCATCAGGGAAGTTTTCATTAATTGGACCTTCGTCATTCTTTGCATTAGGAAGTCTAGACAAGTGATCGGCAACCAAGTTTTCCGTACCCTTTTTATCTCTAATCTCCAAATCAAACTCTTGAAGAAGTAAAACCCACCGAATGAGGCGAGCTTTAGCATCCTTCTTTCCAACGAGATACTTGATTGCCGAATGGTCGGTATAAATTATCACATGCGATCCAATCAAGTAGGACCTAAATTTTTCTAATGCAAACACAACCGCTAGAAATTCTTTTTCCGTAGTGGTGTAGTTGAGTTGTGCATCATTGAGAGTCCTACTTGCATAATAGATGACATGCGGTAATTTATTGAATCTTTGGCCCAAAACGGCTCCTATGGCAAAGTCAGAAGCATCACACATAATTTCAAACGGTTCGGCCCAATTTGGTGCTTGAATGATGGGAGCCGTAGTTAACTCATTTTTTAAACACTCAAAAGAATCGAAGCATTCTTTGGAAAACTCAAATTTTTGATCTTTTGCTAACAAGTTGGTTAGAGGCCTAGCAAGTTTAGAAAAATCTTTTATAAAACGTCGGTAAAAGCCCGCATGGCCCAAAAATGATCGGATATCCTTCACACTTTTGGGCGGTGGAAGATGGACAATGAGATCCACCTTGGCTCTATCAACCTTAATTCCCTCTTTAGAAATCACATGTCCTAGAACGATGCCCTCTTTTACCATAAAATGACACTTTTCCCAATTGAGGACAAGGTTCTTTTCTCTACTCCTTTCTAAGACCAATTTTAAGTGATTTAAACATTCGGCATAGGTGGAGCCATGAATAGAAAAATCATCCATAAAAACCTCTAAGAAGGTCTCCACCATGTCAGAAAAGATACTCATCATGCATCTTTGGAAAGTTGCCGGTGCATTGCATAACCCAAAAGGCATGCGTCTATAAGCAAACGTTCCAAAGGGGCATGTGAATGTCGTTTTCTCTTGATCTTCAGGAGCTATGGGAATTTGGTTATAACCGGAATATCCATCAAGAAAGCAATAATACTCACGACCCGCTAACCTTTCTAACATTTGATCAATAAAAGGCAAAGGAAAGTGATCCTTCCAAGTAGCGGCATTAAGCTTTCGGTAGTCAATACAAACCCGCCACCCCGTTTGAATACGAGTAGGAATGAGTTCATTGGTGGCGGATTGTATAACTGTGACTCCCGACTTCTTAGGCACTACTTGAACGGGACTCACCCATTGGCTATCCGATATGGGATATATGATCCCGTTATCTAACCATTTTAAAATTTCTTTTTGGATGGCTTCCTTCATCACAGGATTAGCCCTTCTTTGAGGTTCCCTTGAAGGTTTGGAACCCTCAATGAGGTGGATGTGATGTTGCACAATCGAAGGGCTAATTCCTTTGATGTCGGCCATTGTCCAACCTATGGCTTCCTTGTTATCTTTTAGCAATTTAATGAGTTCCTCCTCTTGAGTGGAGGTTAGATCCGCAGCAATTATTACAGGCAAAGTACAATTATCACCAAGAAAAGCATAACGTAAAGTAGAGGGAAGCGGCTTCAAGTCTAGCTGTGGGGCCTCTTCAATGGAAAGCTTTGGAAGCGATGTGGCTAGTGGTCCCACCGGCTCTACGTTTTGAATGGCAAAAGCTTTGGAAAAGAAATCATCTCCTCCATCATCTCCTAGTGCATCCAAGCATTCTTGAAAACCTGCATCAAAATTGATGTCAAAATTAGTCATAACATCTTCAGGAAAGGCATGCAACATATTAATATCTTCATGAAAATTGGGTTGCTTACCTAAGCGAAACACATTGAAATCTACTGAAGTATTACCAAAGGAGAGTTTCATTAGGCCATTTCTACAGTTAATGAGAGCATTGCTAGTAGCAAGGAAAGGCCTCCCAAGAATGATAGGGATTTGATCCTTGATATTAGCAACAGGTTCCGTATCTAACACGATAAAATCGACGGGAAAAAGAAAATCTCCTACTTTAATTAAAACATCCTCAACCATCCCTTTAGGTGTCTTTATGGATCTATCCGCCAATTGGAGAGTGACGGTGGTTGGTTTGAGGTCTCCTAGTCCTAATTGCATATATACAGAGAATGGCAAGAGGTTCACACTAGCACCCAAATCTAAAAGAGCATGCTCAATTTTAGTGTTACCAATAGTGCAAGATATAGTGGGACATCCCGGATCCTTATACTTAGCCACCATCTGTTGAGATAAAATGGAACTTATATTTGCGGCCAAGAAAGCCTTCTTGGGCACATTAGTTGTGCGCTTTTGTGTGCACAAATCTTTCAACACTTTGGCATAAGTAGGGACTTGGGAAATCGCATCTAATAAAGGAATGTTAATTTGCACTTGCTTAAACACATTTAATATTTTATCCATGGCATCCACCTTTTTATTATTAGCAAGTCTCCTTGGAAAAGGAGCTTTAGGCACATACTCCTTTGCAGGTGGAGAAACTGCCTGCTCTTCACTTACCTGTTTGGGTTCCACAATCGACCCTGTTGGAGGGGAGTCTTTTCTTACCTCTTTGGATGTATCTTGTGGATCTATAGAAGGTTCAGATCTGACCTCCTCATTGTGGTAATCTTTACCACTCCTTAAAGCATATACGACATTACATTCATTGGAGGGCTCTTGCAGCGGCAGAATTGGTTGAATGACATTCAACTGATTTTGCGGTACCTGTTGATTCACATTCATATTCACGTTCCTTGGATTAGGAATGGGTTGACTTGGCATCTTCCCCTTTTCCCTTTCATGCAAAGCCATGGCAAGTTGGGAGATTTGCTTCTCCATATTGTGTTGGCTTGTCATGAAAGTGCTAGTGAGAAGTTCTATGCTCTTTTCTAAGGAAGCTATGCGTGCCGACTCCCCTTGTTTTTGAAAACCCGGTGGTTGCTGATTTGAAACATTATTTAAAATTGGGTTTTGAAAAGGTGGAGGTGTGGTTAGGGGTGGGCGAACATGCATAGAAGGGAAGGTGGGCCTAGGTTGGACAAATTGGCCTTGACCTTGGAAATTTGATGGCCCTCCTTGATAATTCCCTTGATTCCAAGAAAAGTTAGGATGATTCCTCCATCCCGGATTATATGTGCTACTATATGGATTATTTAAAACCATGGCACTTGCATTTTCATTAGAATTACCAAATTTAGCAAGAGTTGGGCACTCTTCCATGACATGGTCCGTGGCTTGACACCAATTGCACATAGGAACACTATGTGCAATTTGATGGACCTGTGAAGGTCCTTTGACAACTATTGCTTCTAGCCTTTTGATTAGGCTATCAAGATGGGCCTCCTTAGCCACGGCACCCTCTATTAGAAATCCCTTACCTGTGTTGGCTCTCTCACCTTCTTGAGTGGATTCCCACTCTCTTGTTTTTTCCGCCAAATCAAGTAAGAAGTTCCATGCCGCGGCCTCATCTGTGAAAGATGTAAAACCGTTAGGACACATGGACTCAAGAAGTTGCTTTGTTTGGTAATCTATGCCCTCATAAATAATTTGGCATAAATGCCACACATCAATTCCATGGTGAGGACACTCTTGGAGTAGGTCCTTGAACCTCTCCATAAACTTAGAAAATGACTCTAATGGCTTTTGTTTGAATTGTAAAATATCGTTCCTAAGCTTATTAGTTTTATGTAATGGAAAAAACTTTTTTAGGAAAGCGACGGCGAACTCCTCCCAAGTGGTGATGGAGTTCGTTGGTAAGCCATAGAGCCACTTCTTTGCTCCATCCTTGAGTGAAAACGTAATAAACCGCAACTTTACCGCATCATCGGTAAGTTGTTGCAACTTAATCAAAGCACATACATCTTCAAACTCACGCAAAAATAAATACGCATCCTCCGAAGGGAGGCCATGAAAACGAGGAAGCAAAGAAATAAATTGCGATTTTAGCTCAAAATTATTGCCCTGCGCAATCGGCAATCTAATGCAAGAAGGTTGCGCGGTTCGGGCCGGATAGAAGCGATCGCGCAAACTCTTGGGCGTCTCTTGTTCTTCCGCCATGACTACTTGATTTGGATTTGGTGCGATGTCTTCCGCCGTCTCTAACCGGTTTGATCTTTCTAGTCGATTGGCCGAGTTCCGCACCCAACCTTCACTCATAAACACAAGAAAACCAAGTAAGAGAGATGGATAGGCAAGAAACCAAAAATATAACTAAACTAAAAATAACTACTAATCTAACACTTCGAATAATTAAGATTCTAATGCAACTCTCTTCCCCGGCAGCGGCGCCAAAAACTTGATTGAAATATTAAATAACCGCAAGTGCACGGATCGTGTAAATACGGGTCGAACTCAAGGAAGAGAAATCTAGTTGTCAATCCTATTCTTATACCGATTAGAATACTAGCTATGATATAATGTTGCCTGGAATTGACTCAGGATTTCCGTGGACTTAGACCTCGGAGCCAACACTATATATAAGCTTATATTCTATTCAATCTAAGAATCAAATTCAACTACGATCTTGATTTGGAAATCTTAATTTAGGCAAAGTGTACCAAAATTCTAATGATCTTGATTAACTACTTATCTAATCTAATTAAAAATTCTAAAGGCCTAAGTTAATTGAAAAATTGCGAAAGTAATTTGGAATAGTGTAAAAATCTTAATTCAATGTAAAAGATTACTTAGGGTTAGAATCCACCATGGGTTTGGAATTATATTATTAATCAAACCAATTTCTGTATTGGATAGTGTATTTGATAAATTTAGTCTATGGGGAATAAGATCTATTGATGTCATTGCCCATGAGTGTTTTATCAAATATACTACTCAATTTAAAGATATTATATAAGAAATTATATTTATTTATCGGCAATCACTTATACGACTGGGGAAAGCCAGTGGCATACGTGATTGGGATCCAACAAATACAAATCCTTACATAAATTGTTATATAAGCCACTGGTTTTAATTAATCATCTTTCTCCTTCCCTATGGCTTCATCTAAACCCCAAGTAGATGGATTTAGTTATTCATGGAGAAGGGGAAAGAAACAAAGAAAATAGAGAGAATAGAGAAGAGAATTGCCATTAAGAACTTGAAAAGAAAAATCAAACACAAAGTATTTTCTCTTTTAATTAAAATTAAACAAAAATACAGTTAACTAGGATTGAAAGAAATAACAGAAATTAAAGAACACTTAGTCTTTTTCTCCTTCGAGCAACGGCCAACTTGTCCTTCTCCGTCTCTTGATGCCACCTTGGAGTGGAGCCTTGGATGGTTGATCCTTGGTTGAAGAGATAAAAACTTGAAAAAGAAAAAGAGACCAAGAACCCTAAGAGAGAGAGCTTGAGAGTGGTAGAGAATTCTAGAGAGTAGAATAGAGAGAGAGGAGTAAGAAAGAAAGAAAAGCAAAAGCATAGAGAGAGAAAGCAAGAGTATGGGAGAGAGAGCTAGAGACAAAGAGAGATGGAGAGAGTGATTAAAAGGATAGATAGCTCTTGGCCGACCACCCCTATTTCCCTCTTTATAATAAATTTTCTTCTCCTTATTTCAAAATTCAATCCTCTCTCTTCCTTAGAAAGTTGCACCAATTTCTTACAAAATTGACTCCAAGAGAGGAAATAGGCTAATATTACTCCTATATTTATTCAAAAGTGATAAGTCTACTCCTTATAGCTTCCTTTCTCTTCTTTTTGTATATTATTTCACTCACCTTTTTCACATATCCCATGAAGTAGTATCCCACGAATTTCTAAAGAGAGATATCCAAAACTAAAATGCTAAAAAAAATTCATTTTCCATAGTCAAACAACTATGCTAAAAAGAATAGAAAACTTTCTAACTTTTGCATATACCATGCATGTAATGATGACTACCCTTCTTAGACTCATGCCATTCACGTGAATTGCTTTCCCCAAATTGGGCGTGAATTCCAAAAAAATATGGCAAGTCACCATAAAATCCACTTTCTAAATTATAACAAATGCTTGCCTTTTCTTTCTATTTTAGTAATATTCCATTCTCTTTCTCTTTCTTACCATGCATGCACATGTAGGTGACTTTCCATTTCTCATCCAATCCATGCAAAGACAAAGAAAGCAACAGATCTAAATTGTTTGTATTTATGCCATTCACGTGAAAATGGGTGGCCGTATATGGGTGGGACCCACTCGTATGTTGGACGAAAATTTCACTCCATATGATTTGAACCACACGTTGGATGATCTTAACCCTCCATTTACTGAGCTACAATTGTAAATGGGCTATTTTCAAGTGGTGATCCTAGCCGTTCATTTGTTGGGCATAATGTCAATGTGCTACTCCCATGAGTGGTTGATCCCAACTGTCCATTTAATTGATCTAAACCGTTCACTCGATTAGCCCCCAATATACATGGTAGTCCCTTCCAATCCACTCTCACAAACCGTCCAATTAATTGGCTGCACATAAATGGGTCATGCCCCGTTCAATTTCTAAAAATAATGGGCCCCATATAACGTTGGTCAAAGCTCACTTTCTATTGTATGAGAGAGATATCTGGGCACCATGGAACTATCCCAACGGTCCATCTATGGGCTGCTAGATAAATAGGATTGTGCCTTTCAAATCACTCCAAAGAATAATCTAGACCGTACAAACGATGGTCCACAATAAGAATTCTAGAAAATTAGTGGGTGGGGTCCTTCTATCAAGCTTGGCCGAACATTTAAACAAGTGGGTTGTATCCCACCAATCAAATGCATGATCTAATCTGAGCCATCCATTTTATAGCTCGCCATTTAAATTGGTTTTATCCCTAAAATAATTTTCCAAGGCTTATTCGAAACGACCAATTGGTGGGCCATAAGATGATCTGAATTCTTCAAATGATGGGTATTGTGATAAATGAGTTGTGCTCCCATTTTCCGTGAAAATCCATAAATAACCCTGAAACATCATAAACACACAAAATACCTTAGTAGTACCGCGTTAAATGAGAAAAATGCATGTTTCCTACCACTACCATTCACATATAAATGTGTTCATCAAGAATCTCAGCAAGTTGATGAATAGTGAGTTTGATGTGGGTTTTCTTGACATGAGATTCAATTTGGAAGTAAGAGGAAGTGATAGTGAGATTGGTAAAGAAAAGACAAACTAACCTAGGGTAGACAAGCTTGTGGAGATGAAGAAATTGGGTCCATCCAAGGGCAACAAATCGTGCTTGAAGGTTGAAATGTTGGAGAACGTCGGGCTCAATGTATCGGCCGATGAGGATGCTCTGAGTAGCCAGTGTTGGCCATGTCTTCTTGGCGTGTGCGGAAGAGAAGTATGAATTGGGAATAACCTCAGGTTCCGGAACCGGAGCTTTAGCCTTGGCTTTCTTCCTTGATGGCCCTTCATCGTCTCGCCCACCGGAGGAACCACCACGGGGAAGATTTTTCGTTCGAGGCCTGGTTGGGAAACTAGGGTTTGAAGAGAATGAACAAAAAGAGAGAAAAGAGGGATTTGGAGCCCTAGATGGGAGAAAATGATGAAAGAAGGGGAGAAAAGGAAGAAAAAGGGTTGGAAGGACGGAAAGGGAACAAAAAAAGATGGAGTTTACAGGGTTTAGGAGAGAAATCTAGGGTTTCTAAGGAAGAAGGAGATGGAGGATGGGTGGATTTGGGAGGAAAAAGAAGAAAAAGAAGGTAGGGTTTGGAGAGGGAGGAGAGAAAGGAGGAAAAGAAGAAGGAAACTAAAAAAATGAAAAAAAAACAAGTCGGTCTAAAAATTATACTCGCCTGGACCGATTCTCGGAGTTCTGAGAAAATTTCTCGAAATTCTGAGAGTTAATTTTTTTTTTTGCTTTGTCTATTGCGGAATTCCGAGAAACAAAATATATATTTTTTCTTGGCTTACTGCGGGATTCTGAGAAATTTCTCAGAGTTCCGATCTCAGAATTCCGAGAATTTTCTCAGAGTTCCGAGTAGTAGCGATTGAAATCCAAGTAGTGACTTGGTTTGGCAACCTAGAGGGGGGGTGAATAGGATGTTTATAAAATCTTTACCTTTTAAAAACTTTTCCTAAGATTTCACCAAAGACTTATCCCTTGTTTAATTAAGTTTGAAATAGTTGAACTTAAACAATATTACAAATTAATATAAGTTCAAAACCCTTGTTGATTAACAAACTTAATTAGGTAATTTTAATATAGCCTAGTTAGCAAGGTTAAGATATTTAGGTTGATTATCAATGCTAACTACTCACTCAATTCTAAGCACAAATAATCAAATAAGAGAGTGAGAGGGAGTGAGAGAAATACCAATCACACAAGTGACACAAAGATTTATAGTGGTTCGGCAAATGGCCTACTCCACTCTTCTCAAAGTCGCACTTGAGGATTTCCACTATTGAGACCTCCACGACGCCCGGCTCCGAGGCTTTTACACTCTAAGGGAATTAAATAAAGATGCCCTTCCACCTTTACAATGACTCTCCTTCTCCGCCGAGTTCTAAGCGGTTCACCCAAGGGAATTAAAAACAACGGATGCCCTTGCCACCGATCGAATAAAGAAGAAGATAAAAGCTTTGCCTCTATGTAGGCTACAATGCAAGTTGAAGCTCCAAGGATGCTCTCAAGAATAAACAAGTTTAAGCCTAAACCAATCTCAAAAGATTTTCTCAAATCAAGGCACAAAGAGTTTGGTTGGTGAGAGAATTTAACCCAAAAATAGTTCACAAATGATTTTCTATGGTTTCTTGAAGTTGGACAATGTTCCTCTAGTGTTTTGGACCCTTGAATGGGTATATATAAAGTCCCAACTCCATGTGACCGTTTGGGGGGTAAAACAGTCAAAACTGGGTCAAAAAATCAACTAGCCGTTGCACCCCAACGGCTATATTTTTTTTTGAAGAAAAACATTTCTCGGAGTTCCGAGAAAAATTCTCGGAGTTTCGAGCGAAATTCTCGGAGTTCCGAGCAAATTCTCGAAGTTCCGAGAATTCAAACAGAACCTTTAAGTTTAGAATCTGGTGCATTTCTCGGAGCTCCGAGAATGTTCTCGGAGCTCCGAGAATGTTCTCGGAGCTCCGAGAATAATTCTCGGAGTTCCGAGACTGGTTTCCAGCAAACAGTGTCGAACTTGTAAAATTCATATCTCCCTCATTTCTCGTCGGATTTTGAAGTTCCTATACTCTACGGATATGAGAAAAATGAGAGCTATCTGCTAAAAATATTTTCAAAAATATTTGAAAATATTTTAAATAAGTTTTGATAGGATTTAGTTGCTGGTCCAGGTTGTTGCTTCGGAACTCTGTTTTGTTCATTCTTGTGTTGAATGCCATATGTGTCCCAACATGTTGGTACACCACCATGGCCATTCACTTATCCATTTAACTCCTTAAAGGGTGTGTTAGTCTCTTTGAAAAACATATTTTTAGGGGTTTAAACAATGTGCCTTGACAAGAGAATATGCAAGAGAGATAGGAATACATTCTACCCTTTCTATCACTCTCTTGAACTCTTCTTTTGAGCTGGGATCTTCTATGGTTGAGCTTCCATGCTTGACATCTTCAAGTTGTGGTACAAGCTCCTTGGTCCTTTGCATTAGGTTCTTGATCCTCCACCTTTGGCCTTCATGAACTTTCTTTGTTTGTTCAATGCTTTGAGATGGTTGATGATGAGCTTCTCCTTGGTACTTCTAAGGTGTGATTGGTCCAAGTATGTTCCAAGCTCCTTTGCCATTGTGTTTGGTTCATCTTCAAGCATAGGCCAACAAGGTGCGTGCTAGTATGATTTAACTTGTGTCGGACCTGTCTAAAGCACAACACTCAAGGCAAATGATCAGTCCATAAATAACTAATCAATTTGCGTTTGTTAATCATCAAAACAAGATGATTGAATGTACCCATGGGGAACCCTTGGGCTTACAATCTCCCCCTTTTTGATGATGACAAACCAAATTGATTAGATAGGTGGGAGGAACCTCTTATGAGGATAAGATAGACAAATTAGTCATTACTACTCCCCCTCAACATATGCATGAGTTATATTTAACAAGTTATAATACAAGAATGCATATGGTAATGATAGCCATAGTTTAGCTCATCATGATAAATAAGAATAGCACAAAAGATTTTCAATCTTTGGCTCATGCTCCCTCTAAATGTGATATCATATTTTCAAATTCACGCGTTACTTCCTTAAGTATGTAACATACATTACTAGCTAGGGAGATCACATATATATGTATACCTATTCATGTTTGAGATGTTGGCACAAGGCCAATTTGTTAGATATTTTAATTAATGTGAATGTACCATCTCCCTCTTAGAATCTAAGAAGGCTAAGGGCACCAATTGAGTGACTTTTAAGATTAAAGTTTAACATCTCATACGTGTAGATATTATCAAACAAGGGGTGATACCTATAGAATATATATAAACCAATTTGAGTTCTATTCTATAGGACTAAGACATAATGAGAATGGTCAATAAAGTACCATGTCTTAGAGAGACATCCATGAATCATGAAGGTGAGAGTATACCTTACAAGAAGGATATGATCCATATCAAGGCCTTCATGGATAGTCTACTATGTTTGGACAAAGTGAACATGACAAATGAAGTACAAGGTCCAAACATTACATCTACATCCACAACCACATGTAAAATGACAAGGCATTAGGCACAAAAGTGCATAAGCCCATTGAAAATAAAAAATGTGTGGGAGGCACATATTCCCATCACAATCTAATGTATACAACCACCTTAGTGAATTGTAATTTACTCAAGTGAGTAAATGCCCAAATATGATTCTAGATTTCTATGATATTTTCATTTCAAGTCATACATTGAATCTAGATTCATGATTTAACTTTCCTATATAATTTATATCCTTTTATGAACTTAAGGAAAGATCCAAGGATTTTATAATATTTATGTATCAAATGATGCAAACTACCTTGGACACATGTATTCCATTTATGAACTTTCATGACTACTTGAACAAAATACATATAACATATCTATACATATTAAGGTTCATCTTAGTCATAAGATTATCCAATTAAAGCTCTTTGGAAATACACTAATTTTTAACCCATCTATGATTCTTATTAGATTTGATGAAAATCATTAAGCATGTAATAGAATGGGTTTTGATAGGACAATTAGGTGCAAAGTAATAAACATGTTTGTTCACCTAAGGCACAAAAAGATATCTAAGAAGGGATTTGAGTTGTTTTCTTAGACATAGCATCTAATACCTTAGTTTTGCTAGAAATGATATATTAAAATAATTAAATACTCAATTGTCTAGCAAGTGCCATATTTGTCCAAAATAAAGTTAAAAGAATAGTACTTTGGCATTTTCTCAATTTTTGCTCAAATACTATTTGATTGCCAAAAATAATTTCATTTAAGTTCAAACCTTAAAACCTATGGGTTTCTTTTCTAGAATGATGTGATCATTTAACCTAACTCCTAGCAACTACAAAAAAAATGTTCAAGTTTTGAAGATGTACTTGAAGCTTTAATTTGAACACATGGGCAAGAGGTGTGGTTGAATATTCTATAAGCACAATTTATGGTTTTCACATTGAATGTTTTATTGTGGTTGTCATGTGGATGAATGACATATTCTAAGTGCATGATGATTTTTAAGTATATGTGGGCACTTAAACTAGGAAACTCAAAATGATATTAAATTAGGCTCATCATATCGAAGTCTCAAATTAATTACATTTAAGCATATAGACTTTGAATTTTAAGGTGATATATAGATATATGTTAAGCAAATATGAGCATATGATATCTACATACACATGTTTTGAAAGGATTTTTAATTTTAGGCACAACATATATTGATACAAAAAAAATTAAACAAGAACAAGCACTTTGTATCAACAAATATATTTTCAAATGATATTCAATTAAAGCACATCCCCAAATCTAAAATAAACACAATATAGATCATGTTGGGGGTTTTGGAACCCAAACCATCTTCGTTCCAAGCAAGTTTGTCCTAGGTGATAAGTCCTTTTTAACCCAAACAAACTTACTACTTTTTACAAATCTAAACATACATTTAGATTTGTAATGTCCAAATCTACCACAAAAATCACAAGACATATATGAGTAGGTAGATGGACGGGATGAACAAGATGATTTACAAGAATGATTATGATGAATACTATGTTTTGTACTTTCTTGTAAATAATGATTTTCCAACATTAATGTTTCATTCTTGATATTTAAGTCATTGATTTCCATTTTAAAATTTATTAATTCAAGCGATGAAAGCATTTTAATTTTCTCTTCTTCTTCTTTAAGGAGTAGATTTTCCTCTCTTAGTGAAGCAATAGTATCACTTAGTTCAATAAAATCTTTTTTAAAAATTTCATTTTCTTCACTAAGATGTGCATGATCTATTTCTAGTGACCTAAACTCCTTGTGAATACTAGCTAAATTGTTTTTCAAGATTGAATTCTTAGCTAGTTGATCCTCAAGTTTCTTATGTAATTCTTGGACATTTTCAACAAGTTCTTCAAATGTGAATTCGGCATTATCCAAGGGGTCTTCATTAAATAATCCCATTAAGCACATGTTTTGATTTTGAAGATTTTCAATACAGTCCAAAACATTTTTAGCATTTTTACAAGAGGATACTTTTTCATAAATGTTAGGTGGTAATGCACAACATATTGTAATTAGGGCTTTTGTATTTAGTAAAGATAATTTTTTATCATAATCATTTGATCTTTTAGATTTAACATTTAAATCAAAACCATTTTCAATTATCTTTATCATATCTTTATCTAGACCTTTTAAGTATGTCTTCATATGGATCAACCATGATCCATAATCCGAACCATCCAAAATAGGTAGTCTAGATCCCATCTTTAAAGTTGCCAAAAAGTTTGATCTTTTAACTCTTAACCAGTTAGGGTCTTAATCAAGAGCCCAAGCTCTGATACCAATTGAAATCCAAGTAGTGACTTGGTTTGGCAACCTAGAGGGGGGGTGAATAGGATGTTTATAAAATCTTTACCTTTTAAAAACTTTTCCTAAGATTTCACCAAAAACTTATCCCTTGTTTAATTAAGTTTGAAATAGTTGAACTTAAACAATATTACAAATTAATATAAGTTCAAAACCCTTGTTGATTAGCAAACTTAATTAGGTAATTTTAATATAGCCTAGTTAGCAAGGTTAAGATATTTAGGTTGATTATCAATGCTAACTACTCACTCAATTCTAAGCACAAATAATCAAATAAGGGAGTGAGAGGGAGTGAGAGAAATACCAATCACACAAGTGACACAAAGATTTATAGTGGTTCGGCAAATGGCCTACTCCACTCTTCTCAAGGTCGCACTTGAGGATTTCCACTATTGAGACCTCCACGACGCCCGGCTCCGAGGCTTTTACACTCCAAGGGAATTAAATAAGGATGCCATTCCACCTTTACAATGACTCTCCTTCTCCGCCGAGTTCTAAGCGGTTCACCCAAGGGAATTAAAAACAACGGATGCCCTTGCCACCGATCGAATAAAGAAGAAGATAAAAGCTTTGCCTCTATGTAGGCTACAATGCAAGTTGAAGCTCCAAGGATGCTCTCAAGAATAAACAAGTTTAAGCCTAAACCAATCTCAAAAGATTTTCTCAAATCAAGGCACAAAGAGTTTGGTTGGTGAGAGAATTTAACCCAAAAATAGTTCACAAATGATTTTCTATGGTTTCTTGAAGTTGGACAATGTTCCTCTAGTGTTTTGGACCCTTGAATGGGTATATATAAAGTCCCAACTCCATGTGACCGTTTGGGGGGTAAAACAGTCAAAACTGGGTCAAAAAATCAACTAGCCGTTGCACCCCAACGGCTATATTTTGTTTTGAAGAAAAACATTTCTCGGAGTTCCGAGAAAAATTCTCGGAGTTTCGAGCGAAATTCTCGGAGTTCCGAGCAAATTCTCGAAGTTCCGAGAATTCAAACAGAACCTTTAAGTTTAGAATCTGGTGCATTTCTCGGAGCTCCGAGAATGTTCTCGGAGTTCCGAGACTGGTTTCCAGCAAACAGTGTCGAACTTGTAAAATTCATATCTCCCTCATTTCTCGTCGGATTTTGAAGTTCCTATACTCTAAAGATATGAGAAAAATGAGACCTATCTGTTAAAAATATTTTCAAAAATATTTGAAAATGTTTTAAATAAGTTTTGATAGGATTTAGTTGCTGGTCCAGGTTGTTGCTTCGGAACTCTGTTTTGTTCATTCTTGTGTTGAATGCCATATGGGTCCCAACATGTTGGTACACCACCATGGCCATTCACTTATCCAGTTAAGTCCTTAAAGGGTGTGTTAGTCTCTTTGAAAAACATATTTTTAGGGGTTTAAACAATGTGCCTTGACAAGAGAATATGCAAGAGAGATAGGAATACATTCTACCCTTTCTATCACTCTCTTGAACTCTTCTTTTGAGCTGGGATCTTCTATGGTTGAGCTTCCATGCTTGACATCTTCAAGTTGTGGTACAAGCTCCTTGGTCCTTTGCATTAGGTTCTTGATCCTCCACCTTTGGCCTTCATGAACTTTCTTTGTTTGTTCAATGCTTTGAGATGGTTGATGATGAGCTTCTCCTTGGTACTTCTAAGGTGTGATTGGTCCAAGTATGTTCCAAGCTCCTTTGCCATTGTGTTTGGTTCATCTTCAAGCATAGGCCAACAAGGTGCGTGCTAGTACGATTTGACTTGTGTAGGACCTGTCTAAAGCACAACACTCAAGGCAAATGATCAGTCCATAAACAACTAATCAATTTGCGTTTGTTAATCATCAAAACAAGATGATTGAATGTACCCATGGGGAACCCTTGGGCTTACAGCGATATATATATTTTTTTAACATGAATGTTGGGAATGGTAAGCAGCTTAGAAAAGATACGTCATGTACGACACACATGCCAGCCAATACATATACATGACATTACACATTCAAGCCACTGATTATAGATATATATTCCTAATAAAACATTGTCACAACAATTTCAAAGCATGATTTGCACATGTGACTTAACCACGATTTTGATGATGTCACATGGCCAAAGTATTAAGTGTCTTGATTAGAGTGACGATGCCAACTCCCCATTTGAACAAAGTGGGCTATGGGCACCAATTGAGTGAGTTTTAGATTTAAGGTTTGATCATCTTGAATCATGTACTCACTATCAAAACACGGGTGATAAAGAAACATATATATATATATATATACATATATAGAGAGAACGTTAACACCCACTCATTAATCATTGTCAAACTTTTAACTTGATTCAAAGTCTAAATATTGAGTCCACTTCTAATGTCGCAAAATCTATCATCATTTAGGGGTTTAGTGAAGATATCCGCTAATTGATCATTGGTATGGATATACTTGATGGATATATCCCCTTTTTTAGAATGATCTCTTAGAAAATAATGCCTTACCTCTATGTGCTTTATTCTAGAATGTTGAATTGGATTCTTTGTCAAGTTAATTGCACTTGTATTATCACAATGGATTGGAACATTGCTAAATTCAAGATTGCAGCCCATGAGAGTGTTCGTCATCCATAGGATTTGTGCACAATAAGCTCCGGCTGCAATGTATTCTGCTTCGGTAGTAGACAAGGCTACGGAGTTTTGGTTTTTACTAAACCAAGACACTAGAGATCTTCCTAGAAATTGACATGTGCCACTTGTGCTTTTTCTATCAATTCTACAACCGGCAAAGTAGGCATCCGAATATCCTACTAGGTTGAATTCATTCGATCTTTAATAACATAAACCTAGAGAGGGAGTTCCCTTGAGATATTTGAATATCCTCTTTACAGCACTCAAATGGGACTCTTTAGGACCCGATTGAAACCTAGCACAAATACACACGCTAAACATTATATCCGGCCGACTAGCGGTCAAATATAATAGGCTACCTATTATTCCTCTAAACTTCTTCTCATCAACCGGTTTGCCAATTTCATCCTTTTCTAATTTGGTGGAGGTGCTCATAGGAGTTGGCTTAATTTGTGAGCTATCCATGCCAAAATTCTTAAGGAGTTCCCTAGTATACTACTCTTGGTTGATGAAAATTCTCTTTTTACATTGTTTGATTTGAAGTCCTAAAAAATAGGTAAGTTCTCTCCCATCATACTCATCTCAAATTCTTTTTGCATGGATTGTCCGAATTCTTCACATCTTATCATTGGTAGCACCAAATATTGTATCATCCACATATATCAATAAGCATATCTTTTCCTTTTCTTTTAATGAACAAGGTTTTGTCAACCTTGCCCATTTGAAAGCCACTCTCTAATAGGAAGGAGCTAAGCCTCTCATACCAAGCTCTAGGAGCTTGTTTTAGACCGTACAAGGCTTTGTCCAACCTATATACGTTATTAGGGTATTTAAAATCCTCAAAACCGGGAGGTTGTTTAACGTAAAGTTCCTCTATAATATACCCATTTAGGAATGCACTCTTCACATCCATTTGATACAACTTAAAAATTTTATGGCATGCAAATGCAAGTAACATCCTTATGGCTTCCAATCTAGCAACCGGAGCAAAGGTCTCATCGTAATCGATACCTTCCTCTTGGTTGTAACCTTGGGCTACTAATCTAGCTTTATTCCTTTCAATATCTCCATGCTCATTGAGTTCGTTTCTAAACATCCATTTAGTCCCAATAACCGAGTGATCACTAGGCCTAGGAACTAACCTCCTTCCTTGTTTTCTCTCAAATTGGTTTAGTTCCTCTTGCATAGCAACCATCCAAAATTCATCATTTTCGGCTTCTTTTATGGACTTGGGTTCTATTTGGGCGATAAATGTCATGTTGGCACACACATTCTTATAGTGAGATCTTGTCTTGACTCCTTGTGAGGTTTTACCTATGATTGAAGTAGAAGGGTGATTAGACATGATTCTACTATGTTTGGAAGGACCTTCTATTTCAACCTCTTCTATAGGTTGACCTTCTAAATCAAGATTTTCTAAGGGTTGAACAAGAGACTCTACTTGACTAGGAGACTCTAGAAGATTGGCACCATCATCATCTTCATCAATGACTTTAGGAGGTTCAAATGATTCATCAAATTTGACATGCACGGATTCTTCAACAATTTGAGTTCTTTTGTTATAGACTATATAAGCTTTACTATGGGTTGAATAGCCTAAGAAGATACCTTCACCGAATTTTGAATCAAACTTGTGCAAGGTGTCTTTCTTGTTTAAAATAAAATATTTACAACAAAAAACTTTGAAATAGCTAACTTTGGGGGGTGTTCCACGCCATAGTTCATAAGGTGTTTTGTTAAGGTGAGGTATAATGAGCACTCTATTTAAAATATAGCAAGCCGTGTGAACGATTGAAATTCCAAGGGTAGGCCCAAGTACTATTCTAATGGCAACTTATGACGAGGAAAAATTAGGTTCCTAACAAGTTTTAAACTTTTGAAAACTCTAACCCAATTTTGAAGATTTAAGAGATCAAAAAGGCAATTAAGCATACAAGTTAAATCCTAAGTGCAATGTAAATGTAAAGCAAGAGATAAGAGAGAGTGCACCCGAGATTTAAAGTGGTTCGGTCTTCAAAACGCGAGCCCTACTCCACTCCACCAACCAAACCCGTTGATGGCTTCACTATGTTGATCTTCTTAACTTCGGCGAAGATCAGTGCCAATTACAATTTCAATTGCCTTTAACCTTGGTGGCAATCCTTACCAAGGAGAGAGGGCTTCGCTTCTCCGAACACTCGCTCGAATACAATCGTTTGAACAAGAAAGAAAAGAACAAAAATATCCCTAACAAGGGTTTACAATGTTTGAAGAAGATGTACAAATTGAAGCCTATGATCCAAATCCTATTTCTAGAGGATGAGAGGCATAAACAAGCTTAATACAGTCTTAGGATATTCCAATAGGTTTTTAGAGTGTTAGGATTGATAGTTGGGAAGTTTAGAATACCCATATATATAGAAAACCCAAAATATGACCGTTTGGGGGCATAGTGGTAATTCTTGCAAAAACGTCAATGGATATATTTCTTCCCGTTACTGTGGTCTCGGAGTTCCGAGAGATTTTCTCGGAGTTCTAGAAATACAAACAGAAGATGAAAAAATGTTACTAGACCATTTCTCGGAACTCCGAGGAATTTCTCGGAGTTCCGAGAATCCTAATTCCACCTGGTTTCCAAGTATGTTTTGCTGTTTGTTTTGGGCTTCAAGACTTCCACATTTTATACAAGGTTGGGATTGTTATGAGGGTTCCAAAGTGTTGGAACATCACAAGGACAACCACTTAAACATTTAGGGTGTGTGTGATTACTTTATTTATGCATCTAAACACCTAAACTAGGATTGGATCTTTACATTCTAAAACGACTTCGATCTTCAATTGTGATGCTTCAAGTATTCATGCTTCTTGGATCTCCGATGTCTTTGGCCTTCCTAATGCAGTCAATGAGAGCCTCTTGGCCTCAATCCAAACAATCTTGTCTTAACACACTCATGATCTACAACTTAGACAATCAAACACATTAGTGATATAAAATCACTTGTGTATTGGAATCATCAAAAGAAGATGGGAATGCCTAGGTGGGAACCATTGGGCTTACAATCTCCCCATTTTTTATGATGACAAGCACAAGGGATTTTTTAATAAAAGCACACATATATTTCCTTATACTAGATTTTTCTCCCCCTTTGGCATCAATCAAAAAGATGGGGTAATTGAAAATCAAAGGGATGACATTTACAAGTTTAAGCTCCCCCTTTTTCAAGGAAAAAGACAAACATAGAACTCCCCCTATTTAGAGTTTTTATTCAACACAAGAGGGGATATTTAAATAACCATAAAAAGATATTCAATTTTAAGTGCAAGCCCCTAATCTAAACACATATGAAGAGAATCATATGGGGGCTTTGGGAACCCAAGCTTTCTTAGTTCCACCACAATCCCTAATCTTAGATGCACATTGGAATTGGTAGTGACCATTTATTCCACAATAGTGGCATCTAACATGAGAGTTAGATAGACTAGTCCTATCATAAAATAAATGATTAGGTCTATGACTAGCTTTCTTCAAGATTATGTCAATAATTTTATCACCATTTAGGAATCCATGGAGACATAATCTTAACCTTTCATTTTCATTATGAAGATGTGTTATTTGATTTACAAAATCATTAGAGTCATCTTCATAAGATTTGGAAGAGCTTGCCATATTTTGGAGTTTAACAATTTGGCAAGATTTCTCATCCAAACTACCCTTAAAGGTTTCAATCTCAAGTTTAAAATTTTCAATTTTTACTTTAGCTTGAGATATGGAAGAAGAAGATTCATTTTTCAAAACATCAAGTTCATTTTCTAATTTAGAAATAGATTTTTTAAGAACTTTATTTTTTAAAATTTGAGAATGCAAGGTAATGCATAATTCATTATAAGATATGTTTCCACTATCACTACTTGATGAATTACAAGAGGGCTTAGAATTTACCTCATCTTTATGGGTGAGTGCCATGAAGCAAAGATCATCCTTATTAGCTTCCCCTTCACTTGGGCTTTTTTCCCGAAGTGCTAGAAGCATCCTAAACGGCTACAAGGCCCTTGTTCTTCTTCCAATCTTTCTTCTTTCCCTTGCACTTCGAGGAAGATGACTTGAGAAGTGGACACTCCGGTCTTTTATGTCCCGTCTTCTTACAATTATATCACCTTATGCCTCCTTCTACTTCACTTTCTTCTTTCTTCTTCTTTTTGTCATTTTTGTGCTTCTTTCTCCACAAGCTTTTAAATGTTCTTAACGCTTCTTCCTCATCACTATCCGCTTCACTTGAGGATGATGAGTCCATCTTGGAGGCCTTTAGAGCTAGAGATCGACTTTCTTTTTCTTTCTCTTTCGGCTTCTTCTCTTCTTGACGGCTAGTGAGGAGCATCTCATGAGTGATAAGAGATCCTACAAGCTCCTCCATAAGTACCTTCTTGAGATCCTTTGACTCTTGTACGGCGGTGACTTTTGGATCTCAATGTGGAGGAAGTGACCTAAGCAACTTACCCACAAGCTCATCAGTATGATAGAAATATTTTGATTTTGACCCATTCTAAACATTTCATATTTGCTCTTTAACAAGTTTACTTTGGAATCCTTGACTTGTGATGTTCCCTCATGGGTAACGGCAAGAGTATCCCAAATAACCTTGGCGGAATAAAAAAGAGCTACTCTATTAAACTCCTCCGTAGATAAGGCGCAAAACAAAGAATTTATAGCTTTGTAATTTAAATTTGCTTGCCTTTTCTCTACTACATTCCATTCTTCAAATGGTTTGGAAGGCGAAGTGTAACCATTGTTTACAATGTGCCAAAGTTTCACATCTATCGAAAGAAGATAGATGCGCATCCTTGTCTTCCAATGTCCATAGTTAGACCCATCAAAGAAAGGAGGTCTAGTTGTCGAATGGCCTTCCGGAAGTCCGGTTCCATTTATGTTTGCTATTTCACAATTAGAAAGTTGCCAATGATCTTATGATCTTTCCCTTGTTAAATTTTTTTTTAAATTTTTACCAAAGATTAGAAAAGAAAATCTTTTAAGAGCTAAGGCTCTGATACCAAGTGAAATTCAAAGGGTAGGCCCAAGTACTATTCTAATGGCAACTTATGAGGAGGGAAAATTAGGTTCCAAACAAGTTTTAAGCTTTTGAAAACTCTAACCCAATTTTGAAGATTTAAGACATCAAAAAGGCAAGTAACCATACAAGTTAAATCCTAAGTGCAATGCAAATTTAAAGCAAGAGATAAGAGAGAGTGCACCCGAGATTTAAAGTGGTTCAGTCCTCAAAACGCGAGGCCTACTCCACTCCACCATCCAAACCCGTTGATGGCTTCACTATGTTGATCTTCTTAACTTCGGCGAAGATCGGTTGCAATTACAATTGCCTTTAACCTTGGTGGCAATCCTCACTACGGAGAGAGGGCTTCGCTTCTCCGAACACTTGCCTGAATACAATCGTTTGAACAAGAAAGAAAGAACAAAAAAAATCTCTCACAAGGGTTTACAATGTTTGAAGAAAATGTACAAATTAAAGCCTATGATCCAAATCCTAATTCTAGAGGATGAGAGGCATAAACAAGCTTAATACACTCTTAGGATATTCCAATAGGTTTTTAGAGTGTTAGGATTGATGGTTGGGAAGTTTAGAATACCCATATATATAGAAAACTCAAAATATGACCGTCTGGGGGCATAGTGGTAATTCTTGTAAAAACCTCAATGGATATATTTCTTCCCGCTACTGTGGTCTCGGAGTTCCGAGAATTTCTCTCGGAGTTCCGGGAATATAAACAGAAGATGAAAAAATGTTACTGGACCATTTCTCGGAGCTCCGAGGAATTTCTCAGAGTTCCAAGAAGCCTAATTCCAGCTGGTTTTCAAATATGTTTTGCTGTTTGTTTTAGGCTTCAAGACTTCCACATTTTATACAAGGTTGTGATTGTTATGAGGGTTCCAAAGTGTTGGAACACCACAAGGACAACCACTTAAACAGTTATGCCTCTAAACACCTAAACTAGGATTGGATCTTTACATTCTAAAACGACTTCGATCTTCAATTGTCATGCTTCAAGTCTTTATGCGTCTTGGATCTCCGATGTCTTTGGCCTTCCTAATGCGGTCCAATGAGAGCTTCTTGGCCTCAATCCAAGCAATCTTGTCTTAACACACTCATGATCTACAACTTAGACAATCAAACACATTAGTGATATAAAATCACTTGTGTATTGGAATCATAAAAAGAAGATGGGAATGCCAAGGTGGGAACCATTGGGCTTACAACAACTTCCGCTCAAAAGTTTCTTGAAACATTGTGCTCATTTAACATGGTTCTAGCCATTTCAATAAGTGATCTATTTTTTCTTTCAACTACCCCATTTTGTTGGGGAGTTCTTGGAGTCGAGAAATTGTACTTGATTCCATTTTCATTACAAAAGGTATCAAACTCAATGTTCTCAAACTCGGTTCCATGATAACTTCTAATTTCATTTATAAAACCCCTTGTTCATTTTGAATTTTCTTGCACAAGTTGACAAATTTCTTGAAGGTTTCATCTTTACTAGTTAAAAATAACACCCAAGTAAACCTAGAGTAGTCATCAACAGTCACATATGCATATCTACTTCCTCCTCTACTATGAGTCTTCATGGGACCAAATAGGTCCATGTGAAGAAGTTGTAGTGGACAAGAGGTAGATAATACATTTATGGGTTTAAAAGAGTCATTAGCATGTTTACAATGAATGCAAGTACTACAAAATTTATCTCTAACATACTTGAGTTTAGGTAACTCTCTCACAAGATTCTTAGAAGACAATCTTGAAATCAAATCCATATGAGCATGACCAAGTCTCCTATGCCATAACCAAGGGTTAACTTCCATGGCAGAGAGACATTTGATATTTTGATTCTCAATGTCTTCTAATGCTAATGAATACATATTACCATCTCTATAAGCAACAAATTCAACTTCATTGTTTTTAGTTTTCAAAAAGAACTTTGTGACCAAGATCACATAGTTGACTAATGCTTATCAAATTAAATGAAAGATCATCAACAAGCAAAACATGTTCAACTTTAATATCCTTAATTTTAATGGTACCTTCACCGATGATTTTGCTTCTTGTATCGTCCCCAAATGTGACATTTTCTTAATGGCTCATGGTGACAAAGGCGAACTTGGTTACGTCTCCCGTCATGTGCCTTGAGCAACCGCGATCCAGGAACCATTTGTCCTTTGAGGGTTTTCCTTTCAAGCACACCTACAAGAACCAAAGCTCATGTTGAAGTTTTTGGTACCCACTTTTTCTTGGGTCCTTCAAGGTTAGCAACATCATAGAGCTCATCTTTTCTAACCCAAATAAACTTAGATGCTTTTGATTTCTTAATAATGCATTCAAATCTTAAGTGTCCTATTCTACCACAATAGTGACAAGTAGGAATAAATGTACTAGTGCTAGCATGCATGTGAGAAGAATACATTACAAACTTATTCTTGAATGAGGCTTCTCATTCAGAAAATGGGTGGTATCCAAGACCAACTTTTTCTAGAGAAACAAGCTTATTTTCAAGAATTTCATCTAGTTTATTCTTTCCATATGAAAATTTTCTAAACGTTAACTCAATTTCTTTGCATTTCAAAACAAGTTCTTCATTTTTCTCTTTCAAGCTTTTATTTTCAAAAATTAATTTGTCTACTTCTTCATTCAAGGCTTTGTTTTCCAAAATTAGTTTTCACATGTATTGGTTTGCAAATCATATTCCTTTTTTATAAATCCAAAATCTCTAGTTATATCATGCAAGTACTTTTTCATTATTTTGTTTTTCGCAAGTTGTAAATCTAAATTTTCATGAAGTTTTTCACATGCTATTAATGTTCATCATTAGAAAATTCATGAGAGATATCATCAACATCATTTACCTCGGATACGGAGATGTCTTGTGTCACATCGGCGAGTCCCATGAAGCAAAGGTCATCTTCATCCTTTCCGTTGGATTAATTTCCGGATGAAGCACTCCCTTCATCCCAAGCCGCCATACACAAAGCCTTTTTGCCACTTCTTATATTCTTCTTGTTCTTGTCATTGTTGTTGATGAGTGGGCAATTTGGCCTTATATGACCAACATTGTTGCACTTATAGCATCTCATCTCCTCTTTGCTTGAAGACCTATTTCTTCCTTGGCTACAGTTGCCTCCTCTCTTGAACTTGAGAAACTTCTTGAATCTCTTGGTGAAAAGACAAAGATCATCTTGTATGTCTTCTTCACTCTCTTCTGCTTCACTCTCAATTCTTGCTTTAAAAGCTATTCCTTTCTTTTTTATATATTCCTTTTGTTTGTTTAAAGTTTCACTTCCTTTTAAAACCATTTTAAAAGTTATCAAAGAACCTATTAAGTCTTCTAAGCCCATTTTTGATACGCCTTTTGCTTCTTCGATGGCGGTGACCTTGGGATCCTAATCTTTAGGTAATGACCTAAGTATTTTAGTAACTAATTCCTTGTTGGACAATTGTTTACCTAATGATTTCTAACCATTGGTTATGTTTGTGAACCTAGTATGCATTTCGGCAATGGTTTCATTAGGGTCCATCATGAATAGTTCATACTCTCTAAAGAGAAGATTCATCTCGGACGTTTTCACTTGATTTGTCCCTTCATGAGCTACCTCTAGCATATCCCAAATCTCCTTAGCGGTTTCAATAGTAGAAACTCGTTTGAACTCCTCAGGAGATTAGGCACAAATCAAGGCATTCATTGCTTTCCCATTGATAGTGGACTCTTTTCTTTCATTATCATCCCATAGGTCCATATCAATACTAGGTTCTTTATATCCATTTTGGATGTTTCTCTAAACGTCAAAATCTAAAGATTTCAAACACACTTTCATTCTAGCTTTCCAATATGGATAGTTTGAGCCATTGAAGAAGGAAGGTCTAGTAGTGGATTGCCCCTCATTGCTATGAGAAAAGGTTGCCATTTAATTCTTTCCCTTGTAGATTTTCAAAGAGAAATCCTATGTAAGAGCCTAAGCTCTGATACCAAGTGAAATTCCACTTAGCAACTCAAGAGGGGGGTGAATTAGGTTTCTTTTAAAATTTTAAGGATTTTGAAAACTTTGTTTGCACTAGTTTTGGATTGATTAGAAAATCAATATTAAGATTCAAGACAAAAGTAAAGAGCTTACCACATGAGAAGGAGTGAAGAGACCAAGAGGATTGACATAAGGATTTTTATAGTGGTTCGGTCTTAACTAAAGACCTACTCCACTCTTCTCAAGTTTGGCTCTTTGAGGTTTCCACTATCTTCTCCAAGGAACATAAATACGGAGTTCCTTTCGCCTTGTACAATCCGAGCTCCGAGCTCCAAGCTCCAAGGGTCTTCTACGGCGCCCTTTGTTGCCAAATACAATGAAGTGAAAAGGGTTTAACTCACTTGCCTCTTAGTAGGCTGATTACAAGTAGAATGCACACTCACTCTCACAAGAAAAAGATGTACAAATGAAAAGCCTAAGGTCTCTCAAGAATAATCTAAGGTCAAAGCACAAGAGAGAGAGGGAGAGTGAAAATCTTGAAGAAAATGAGTATTAATGCCTTTGAATGCTCTTTGAATGTTAGGTTAACTCATTAAGTATTTTCTTAAAAGCCCCAAGGCTCATATATATAGGGGAGATAAAAATATGGCCTTTTTAGACTCCCCAACGGTCGTCTCGAAGTCCTTGCACGGAATTCCGAGTTGACCGTTACGTTATAATTTTTTTCAAACAGGGGCTTTCTCGGAGTTCCGAGAAATTTTCTCAGAATTCTGAGTTCGGAATTCCAAAACTTCTTCTCGGAATTCCGAGAAGGCTATTTCAGCAGTATTTTGAGTTTTGGTTGCTGATTTGTTTTGAGCCTTCTGAATTCACATATATCTTGTCAAATGAAATGTCGTGTGGGTCCAAAGAGGAAGGACACCACCATGATCATTCACTTGTCCAATTAGGTTCATTTTAGGTTAATTTTAAACACTCTTTTGTGCCTCTGACCTAGACTATACATGATAGACCCTATACATTTTAAACGAGCTTGGTCTTCAATCTTGTTGACACTTTGAAAAGGCTTTGACTTGTCTTCAATCAACTCCCTTAATGCTTGAGCTTCTGAGTTGATTTTCATCCTTGTAGAGCTTAAATTCAACCTTGTTCTTTGAATGATCATGTCTTGCCTTTGTGTTAGTTTGCCATTGATGATGATTCCTTCTTCATGCCTTTGATATCACATTGAGCTTGAATGATTTTGTCATTTCTTGTGCAATCTTGAATGTACTAAAGCTATGAACACAATAACTTAGCCAATGAAAATCATTAGTACATAAAACCTTTTTATATCAAATTGAGTTCATTAATCATCAAAATATGTCGATGGCAGTACTTGTTGAACCCTTGGGCTAACAAAGATTGACCTGTCTGCGAGTGAGACAGGAGGTCGTAAGGAATTAGCCTATCTGCGAGGGAGACAGGAGGCTAAAAGATTGACCTTGCTGCGAGCGAGCCTGGGGGTCAAGATGATTAAAGAAATTGGATTGGATTCTGCTTAATGAAGAGTGAGGTTATGAATAGGACTGAGATTTAGATTGCATGATTGATCGATTGAGAAAGAATGATTGGTAGAGACGGCTTTGATTGAGATGAATTGATGACTTCGACAACAGGGGATTTGGACTACTCAAGGATTTAGACAACTGAGGAATTAGAGAAGGAGAAAAGAGGGAATTGGAAAAATAGAGAACGGGATAAGCTGGAGGAATAAACTCTGTATTGAGTTGTAAACATAGAGTGCCTCGGGGGTCTTACAAAGATTGATGACTTTGGAAATTTGACACAAACTTGAATTTGAGTTGAACTTGAATTTGACAAATTTAAGATGTTTGAAATTGGTGAAGGATGAAACCGGGAACAATAAAGATTGTGCCAGATGAAGATATTGGAACCAAGACTTTGACGAATGATGAGACAACAAACATTAGGAATAATGAAATATTACTTAAGGGAATGGTTAAGAATGCCTTAGGAAAGCTTTAGCAACGGTTTATCGCAAAGAGACTGTTGGTCTTTTCTGTTGGGGATTTTGGGTATTGATAACTAAAATCATTGATCTAAATACCTGAAACTGGTAATCTAGAACAATGGCTCTTTTGGATACTGAAATTGGAAAATGGGATTTTTCTCTTCACAGGTGTTGGACAAATATTTCTTGACCAGGATAGTTTTCAACTGACTGGAAGGAAATTATGAATTTTAATGGTTCATCTTTTTAAGAAACTAGCCCAACCATCATCGCATATGAGACCCTCCAAGCCTTAGGTGCCTTTCTGGGGCAAGGTCTTCTTATGGAAACTATGCTTTCTGACGTTTCTGCTTCTGAATTTTTTCTACCGTGGCTTTGATTAAACCGAATCTTTCACATGACTCATGAAGTCCTTCCCTCAAGATTTGTATGGCTCTGGTACAGTTACAGTTAAGCTGGCACCTTACCTCTTTCACCAAGACAGTTATAACCTTTATATATAAAGACAACAACCGACTCTACTCAAAGGAAAAAATTGGTAGAAGACACTATTTAAAGGATTGAGGAACTCTGAAAGGGTGAACTTCGAATAACAAAAATTAACTGACGACACTTACAAACACAGTGATGCTTCTGACTTAGTTAACAATTTATTTGGTAAGGCTAACCTTTCAAAGAGTAGTTTCTCAATTGATGAACATTGAACTTCTTCCTTAAAATAGTAAGGCCTCAAGGATTTGATTACCACTCCTTGGATTGCTTGGTTTCAACGCCCCCAGTTTCTTGGATGACATTTAAGCTTTGCTCAAACTTCTTTTCGCTCTTGAATCTTGATACTTCAATCTTGGTACTGGGTGTAGTCTTCTTATAATAATTCTCTTACCCTGACCAAGTAACTTCTTTAAGGTTTTGAACTTAGCCGACCGTGTTGGCCTTAACTTTTACCTAAATCGCCCGTTCGGATTTTCGACTCAGCAGTCGATTGATCTTAAATTTTGCCTAGAACACCCTTTCGAATTTTCAGCCTAACAGATCTTCAAACTCCGTTCTGTTCTTTCTTTTCTTTTTTTCAATTTCGGGACCTAGATCCTTAATTATGAACACCGGAAGGACTTTATAGGTAGGGTAGGGCTTTTTCAAAGAAAAGGCTTATGGCTTTGCCAAAATTGTGACCGAACCTGTAAACAGGTTGCCTAGGTATCCTAGTGTAGGAATCAGGTGGAGCGTAGTTCAGGGCGGATGCCCCGTAGTTTGAAGGTAAATTGATTTTTCTTCTTTTTTCTTGATTGACTCTCTTTTGTTTTCCTTTTTTTTATTGACATTGTTTTCTCTGATTGATTAACTCTCTCTTTTTTTGTTTTGGAACAACTGACTTCTTTTTTTCTAATTGATTGATTCTCTTTTTTCTCTTTTTGGAATGCTTGAACCGTTTTTTTTTTTTTAAATGACCGTACTCAGTTTGACTGAGCTGCCTACGTACCCTAGTGTAGGGATCAAGTCTCACGTAGTTTGGGGTAGATGCCCCTAGTTTGACGGATTTTCAAATGAATTTTGTTGGGCTCAATGGGCTTGCAAACGGGTATTCTTTTTTTACACTGGGTCCTGAGTTTGAAATATGTTCGGCCAAAGGAGGCCATCCAATGTTCAGGTTTGGAATTGATCTAGGTTGATAAATTCTCTTTATTACTATTTTTTCTCTTTTTTTCACAGAGTTTGACGGCATTTCTAAGTAAGAGATAATGGGTCTTCTTCTTTGAAGATTCTGATATGTCCTTTTGATTTTGATGGAGCGAACTGTCCTTTGACATCATTCATCTATGAATCGGTAACTCTTGATATTTGATGATCGCTTTTCGATGCTTGCTTCTGAACTTTCTTATCTTGAATTTGCCATTTTCACATTATCACATGATGAATTTGGAAACCAAGGTCATCGATTAGAGACATGAAAGTGTTTCCAATCCATGCCCCTTGTATAGCATGTGTCACTGACTTCCTTTATTCTTTTGAGCTTTCTATCTAGGTCTTGCCCCTAGTATTGGTTGTAGAGCTTCTAGACAATCCTCTTATCTTTGAAATGAGTTTATTAACTCTTTGCGCTCTTCTGGTGGGTAATGCATTTCCAATTGGCATTTACTAAATTAAAGTTTCAGTGCCAATGTTTATCATTTCAATTTCTTCCTTGAAAGGCTGGGGTCGGCGCTCCTCCTGTTGTTTAAGCATTCGTTGTAACTCATGTGGCGTTTCGTCAATCCCTTCATCCTCATCCGAGGAGGTAATCTCATTTTTGTTGTTATTAAGATCAGAAGCATACTTGAGAAAGAAACATAGATGAGCTATTGGGACTGAAATTTCATTTAAAGAAAAGTTATTACATCAAATGACATATCCTGAACGTACTCAGGATTAGCAACTTTCAAAATGAGAAGAAAAGTAAGGTATAATTTGCCTAGACTAGGCATCGACCTTGAACTGTAAGACCTGACATAATAACTGGACTGACCATAATGACTTGACTCAATATAAAATAGTAAATGACTAAAATTCTAACTAGAGTGTCTTTCTTTTGTTGCAACGATCTGACTTTCGAAGCTTAGCGTAAGCTAACTCACTCTGAATTACTACCACTAGTTCTTAGACTTTTGAATTTCTGGAGATCAAGCTAGATACATTCTGACCCATCATAGTGCATTACTGGTCGTGATTATTGTATGACTTGCTCTTCATTTCCTCAACTGGCTAAAACCATGGTTCGTGGTGATCAGGAAGAGATGGAGTTCCGCAGCTTGACAAAAGATTTTGAGGGTCAAGGAGCTTCATGTCTATAAGGTCTTGAGTGTCATATTTCAAATTGAGGCATTTATCAGTAGCATGACCAGGAAGTAAATGGTAATCACAAATTTTTTTTCATTTGGGAGGACCTGGGAAGAGGATTAGGAGTAGGCTCTGGTCCCAACAGTGTTATTATTCTTTCTTTGAGCAACCATTTCAAAGTATCTGATTGTGAGATTGGCAAGTCAGTGAATTTTCTTCTTGGAGTCTCAGGTGGTTGCTCTTGATCATATTCAAGAATTAAAGGCCCAACAGGATTTTGATGATTCTGAAAGATAGAGTTCCTGGCAACAATATCATAGGCTTTGATATTCTTGTTAGCAAAATGTTCAGAATTTTGGGACTGGCAATAACAGGTTTACATTTGTTTCTTCATTTGATGAACCTCTTGTGTTAGCACGACCATTTTCCGAGAAAGATTCGTTATCAATTCCTCCATTCTACCAATCGTAGCCTTTCTGAAGCGGCTGTGATGTACCAAGGAGGCCGGGACTTTTGCTATCAGAAGTGGCGATAGTTGAACCAAACTTCTTAGCCAGTTGAACCTTAAGGGATTGATTCTCTACTTCCATTTCCTTCATGTGTTGGTCAAGCAGGGCCAATGTTTTCGTGATACCAACAAGTTGGAAGTTTTCTGTAGAATCTGCCATCGGTATGGATCTAGACGAAGGAAAAGCAATGACTACTGAAAAGTAAAGTGGTATTGACTCCCCTCCAACCGATAGGACAAATGAACCCGTAAAACTCGAGGATTATTAACGGTGAAAGGTCCTGACATGTAAATGGTAAACACGATGTGTAAGCTTGATATTCCGGATGTATTTTTTCCCAATGATTGAAATGATTATGGACTATACATACAATGGGGGTGACAGAAAGAATCCTAAAATAAGTGTGATATGACAATGATGGCATGATCAATTAAGGGGAATGCCCCTAGTTTGAGGAGTATTAGAGTAAACACTTAGGGGTTGAAGGGTGATATTTAAAGACATGCCCCTATTGTAAAAGGAAGATAACTCTAAACTAGGAGTGCAATGAACCTAAACTAAATGACATAAAATGGACTACCTAACCAAGACAGACTAATGAGTTATGCAAAGAAACCCCAAGACATGAAAGAGGATTTGACAGCCAATGAAGAGATGATGAAATTGACGATGATCTAAACAGGGACTGACCAGGATGAGACTAAACAATGATGATCTGAAGGCTAATCAACCCATGAAATGAACTTTCAACTTTCTAAACCTTAGGACAATAAAGATCAATCAAGGGGAATTTAACGAGATGAAAGTAATGAGGGCAATAGGAGCGAATCTAATGAGATCTCGGATATAAAAAAAACAAGATTACGACTCTAGAAAGAGTGATCGTAAATGATAGGGAATAATTTGGCAAGATCACAGGAATGGAGAAGATGATGATGGACGAACCATAAAGAATAGGAGGCCTATGGGATTTAAGAAGATTGAGATTTATATCCTAATCTCAGAGGCTTTTTTTCTTTGGCTTTTACTCCTTTTTACATTTTATGTAATGCTACATGAAGGCATCAATCCTAATCCTAATCTAGCGGAGTGGAGAGAGGATCTCGACACATGACTTGTTCGTGTACCTAGAATCGATCGTAGCCATTGGAGGATGGACTATGGCCTAATCTAGACACAAATGGGTAAGGCATCCTAAGCTAGGCTCACACACGTGATGCACGCGTGTTCGTACTATATGCAAGTGTAGTCTAATCTAGGGGTAAGGCCAAGAGTTCCCTTAGTGAGAATTCATGTTCGATATACTCTACAGGTGTCCAGATAGTGATATGTGAATCAACAGATCCGTTTACCCACCATAAAGGTACTAGTCTAAGGGTGGAATGTTTCTTTAACACTGAAGCACTGGGTCATGACCTCCTAGCCAACTGTGCTAAATAGCACTCCGAGTACCTAAATAGGACGTGTGTATGTGATATGCAAGGGTTTGGATGAAGTTATGATAGTTTGTGCAAATAAGTTTCTGAAATCTATGATGCCTTCAAGTTTTGTTAGATTTTGTCTGTAGTATGATGTGATAAGGAAATAAAACATAGCATACGAACTAATCTATCTATAACGGCGTGTGCTTATGATTATTGATATGTATCATCTTTTCCGTGCTCTTGGGATCCCTTAAGAAATCTGAATTTCACGCAAAAGTGAATGACCAGAGTCGCCACCTAGGTAAGGGACATAGGACCCATAAGTGACACTGCAAAATGGTCTGCGATCCCATATGTCTAGGTCCGTTCACTTGTGTTGGTTTGTAAATCAAATTCATTTTTCAAAAATCCCAAATCTCTAGTTTATATCATGCAATGACTTTTTCATTGTTTTGTTTTTGGCAAGTTGCAAATCCAAGTTTTCATGAAGTTTTTCACATGCAATCAACAATTCTTCATTTGAAAATTCATAAGAAATATCATCAAGATCATTTACCTGGGAAATGGAGATGTCATTTGTCACCTCAGCAAGTCCCATGAAGCAAAGGTCAGCTTCATCTTTTCCATTTGATTCATTTTCGGATGAAGCACTCCCTTCATCCCAACCCGCCGCACACAACGTCTTCTTGCCATTTCTTCTACCTTTCTTGTATTTGTCCTCGTTCTTGTTGAGTGGGCAATTTGGCCTTATGTGTCCAACCTTCTTGCAATTGTAGCAACTCATCTCCTCTTTGCTTGAAGGCATATTTCTTCCTTGGTTAGAGTTGCCTCCTTTCTTGTACTTGAGAAATTTCTTGAATATAGCAAGTCGTGTGAACGGCTTCTGCCCAAAAATTTCTTGGAACATTGTTCTCATTTAACATTGTTCTAGCCATTTCAATGAGTGATCTATTTTTTCTTTCAACTACCCCATTTTGTTGGGACGTTCTTGGAGCCGAGAAATTGTGTTTGATTCCATTTTCATTACAAAAGGTATCAAACTCATTGTTCTCAAACTCGGTTCCATGATCACTTCTTATCTCATTCATGAAAACCCCTTGTTTATTTTGTATTCTTTTGCACAAGTTGACAAAAATTTTGAAGGTTTCACCCTTACTAGTTATAAACAACACCCAAGTAAATCTAGAATAATCATCAACAATTACATACACATATCTACTTCCACCTCTACTATGAGTCTTCATAGGACCAAATAGGTCCATGTGAAGAAGTTGTAGTGGACAAGATATAGATATCACACTTATAGGTTTGAAAGAGTCTTTAGTATGTTTTCCATGAATGCAAGCACTACAAACTTTATCTTTAACATACTTGAGCTTAGGTAGCTCTCTCACTAGGTTCTTAGATGACAATATTGAGATCAAATCCATATGAGCATGACCAAGTCTTCTATGCCATAACCAAGGGTTATCTTCCATGGCGGAGACACACTGGATGTTTTGATTTTCAAGGTCCTCTAAGGCCAATGAGTACATCTTACCATCTCTATATGCAATAAATTCTACCACATTGTTCTTAGCATTCAAAATCTTGCATCTATCTTTTTCAAAAAGAACTTTGAAACCTAGATCATATAGTTGACTAATGCTTATCAAATTAAAGGAAAGACCATTGACAAGCAAAACATGTTCAACTTTAGTATCTTTAACTTTAATGGTACCTTCACCGATGATTTTGCTTCTTGTGTCATCCCCAAAGGTGACATTTTCTTGGTGGCTCATGGTGACGAAGGCGAACTTGGTTACGTCTCCCGTCATATGCCTTGACCAACCACCATCCAAAAACCATTTGTCCTTTGAGGGCTTCCCTTTCAAGCATACCTACAAGAGTCAAAACTCATGTTGAAGCTTTAGGTACTGAAATCCCAAAGGGCAACCCAAGAGGGGGGTGAATTGGGTTATTTAAAATTTTCTTCTAAAAGCTACAAGAAGTGTGATATTTAAACCTAGATTATACTAACCCTTGTTCATGATGATATTTCAAGTTAAAGAAAGAAATTACCAAACACCGTATAGAAGAGGGGAAGAGTAAAGAGACCACTAGGAGATTTTTATAGTGGTTCGGTCACAAACGGACCTACTCCACTACCCAAGTACTTTGTCTTTTCCTTCGGATTTATCTTCACTATGTTGAGATTTCATGAGCCAAATCTCCGGGCTTTTACAATCAAATCCGCCTCCAAGAAATCAACCCTCTTCGAACATCGCCTCAAAGGGTTCAACTCCACTTTGCAAATACAAGAAAGAAAAGGAAAAATGAAAGCTCACAAGCCTCTAAATAGGCAAATACAAATCTCTCAAGCTCACAACAACTCCAAATGATGGCAAATCAAAGTCCTATGGAGTCCTCTTGATAAGAAGTAAATGCTAAAATGAATGCTTCAAGAGGAAGAATAAGAATCCTTTTGATTTCATGAGAAAAAGCTCTATGGTTTTCAAAATGATTGTTTAGAAGGTTCTTTGGAAGGTCTTGAATGAGGTTTAAATAGCCTAAGTGCTTTTGTGATCGTTTGGGGGCAATACTGAAAATATTTGGCCAAGAAAAAGTAAATTGTGCAAGCCCCAACGTCGCTTTTGCCAGACTGGGGCGGTCGACCAAGTTACGGCGGTCGCCCGCCTTTACCGGGCACTCATTTTTAATTTTGAATTTCGAACTGCAGCGGTCGCCCTCTGAGGGCTTCATGTTTGTTTTAATTTTTTCATTCAAAACCTATCCGCGGTCGACCGGATTGGCCTCGGTCGACCGGACCACTTTTGAAAGGTAATTGCTGGAATTCCAACAACCCTTCCACAGTCGACAGTGGAACTTCGGTCGACCGGCCATGCTTTGAAATTTAGTTTTACAATTTAAAACTATGGGGCAATGGGCTAAGGTCTTTGGGCTTTTGTCCTATGTTGTCAAATACTTTTATAAGTTTGTCAAAAAATATTTTAAAGGGTTTTGAAAACATAAATCCGTGCAAATGACTACATGTCAAGAGGACTCTATTACACACTACGTGAACCTTGAGTCTTCTTGAGACTTTGTCTTCTAGCCACTTGCATGAGATGTTCACTTGGAAGAGCCTTCTATCTTGCTTTTGTGCATGTGGTTTCTTTGAGTCTCCAATGCTTGTAGGATGACTACCAAGGCTTGACTTGCTCCAAGTTGAGCCCTTCTTCTCTTTGCTTCTAGTGATGACTTTAATGATTCCTGTCTTGATCACAACACTAGAGCAACCATTAGTAATCTACCATCAATTTGGGTTTGTTGATCATCAAAATATGAATGGGTTGCACCCTTGGGCTTACATTCTCCCCCTTTTTGATGATGACAAACTCAAATTGATTATGAGGTGGAGGCTCCCCCTAAATATGATACATATGTAATTTTATGCCTCCCCCTCATCATATGCTTATCATAAATGACAATTAATTATGATTTGTACTATACTTGCATGTATATCTATTAACGCACAAGATAAGTATAAGTAGTCAATTCAAGCATAGAGGAATTGCGAATATGGTTCATGATTCCCCCTTTTGTTACATCAAAAAGAGTGAGGAGAGAGCCTCCATAGATAGCACAAGATTCCCCCCCCCTTTTTTATATTAGGATTTCACTTTTAACTCCGTCTGTCTAACTATGGATATGCATATATATATATATATATATATATATATCAAAATAGCATCCAAATAGGCATGTTCATGAACTAGATGTAAGAATTTGCCAAAATTTTAAGTGTCTTAATTAGAGATGATAGTACCGTCTCCCTTTCAGTAACTAAGGAGGCTAAGGGCACCAATTGAGTGAATTTTATATTAAGGTTTGACATCTAGTGATGGATCCAATAGCAAGCACACAATCAAGTACGTATAGTAGATATAGATAATCATATAAGCAATAATTCATTCAAATTCTTTCACTTGATCAAGTGTCCACATATTTAAATCACTTCTAAGATCACAAAATCTTTCCTCACTTAGTGGTTTAGTAAAAATATCCGCAAGCTGATCATCTGTATTGATATAAGAGATAATGATGTCTTCTTTTTGTGAATGATCACTTAAAAATGATGTCTTATATCAATATGCTTAGTTCGGGAATGTTGAATTGGGTTCTTGGTTAGATTGATTGCACTAGTGTTGTCACAGTGGCTTAGACCACATTTAAACTTTTAAATCATAATCTTCCAAGGTGTTCTTCATCCATAAGACTTGTGCACAACAAGCTCCTACAGCAATGTACTCTGCTTTTATGGTAGACAGGGCAACAAAGTTCTGTTTCTTGCTAAACTAAGAGACCAAGGATCTCCCTAGAAACTGACAAGTGCCACTAGTGCTCTTCCTATCAATTCTACATCCGGCAAAGTCAACATCAGAGTATCCTACTAGGTGAAAAGAATTTGACCTTCCATACCATATACCTAGACCGGGAGTGCCTCTCAAATATTTGAATATCCTTATTACAGAGAGCAAATGAGATTCTCTTGGGTCTGACTGAAATCTAGTACATAGGCAAACACTAAACATGATATATGGCCAGCTAACAGTCAGATAGAGAAGACTCCCTATCATTCCTCTATACTTTTTCTGATCACCCTTTGGTCCAATGATATCTACTGCTAATTTTGAAGATGTGCTCATAGGAGTGGACTTTGGAGGAGAGCTTTCCATTCCAAATTTCTTTAGCAGTTCTTTTGTGTATTTTTCGTAGTTAATGAAGATTCCATTGGGCAATTGGTGGATTTGTAGACCAAGAAAATATTTAAGTTCTCCAATCATGCTCATTTTAAACTCATTTTGCATGCATTTGGAGAATTCTTCACACATACTCACATTAGTTGACCCAAAGATGGTGTCATCTACATAGATTTGGACTATGAGTTGTCTTCACCCTTCCTTTTGATAAATAAAGTCTTATCGACATTTCCCATTTCAATTCCTTTGTCTAATTGAAATGAACTAATCATTTCATACCAAACTCTAGAAGCTTGCTTCAATCCATATAGGGCTTTGTCCAATCTAAAGACATGATCCGGGTGCTTGAAGTCTTCAAAGCCAGGAGGTTGCTCAACATATACATCCTCCATAATATATCCATTTAGAAATGCACTCTTGACATCCATTTAATACAACTTGAAACCTTTATAACATGCATATGCAAGAAGCATTCAAATGGACTCCAACCGGGCTACAGGGGCAAAAGTCTCATCATAATCAATCTCTTCTTCTTGGTTGTATCATTGGGCGACTAAACGGACTTTATTTCTTTGGATATCACCATTTTCATCCAATTTGTTTCTATAAACCCATCTAGTTCCAATCACATGATGATCTTCTGGCCTAAGAACCGATTGTCATACTCTATTTCTTTCAAATTGATTTAATTCTTCTAGCATAGCAATCATTCAAAATTCATCATTTTCTGCTTCAACAATAGACTTTGGTTCAATTTGTGAGATGAATGCTAGATGACCACACACAGTCCTAAAATGAGACCTAGTCTTAACTCCTTGTGAGGCTTCACCAGTAATTTGAGTACAGGGGTGGCTTGCAATAATTCTTTCTCCTTTTGGATCCTCTTCCTCATTCCCTCTCTCTTCAATTGACTAACCTTCAATGCTAAGATTTTCTAATGAATTAGTTAAGGTGGAGGTGTTCTTTTCACATAGCACGGGATGAATCTCATCTTCCTCATCTAAGTCAATTGTCACCCTCTTTTCCTCACTTTATTCATCAAATTTAACATGTATAGCTTCTTCTACTGTCAAGGTCCTTTGATTGAACACTCTATAGGATTTACTTCTAGTTGAATACCCCAAAAATATCTCTTCATCTGCTTTAGGATCAAATTTGTGAATATTGTCTTTGATGTTTAGAATAACACACTTACATCCAAAGATCCTAAAGTAACTATTGTTGGGCTTTCTTCCCTTCTACAACTCATATGGTGTTTTGCTACTACGGTGTCTAATCAATATTCCATTTATCACACGACAAGCTGTATTCACAGCTTCTAGCCAAAAATGTCTAGATATATTGTTATCATGGAGTAGTGTTCTCACCATTTCATGCAAGACCCTATTCTTTCTTTCCGGCCCACCATTCTTTCTTTCTTTCCACTCAAATTGAAGATTCTTAAATTCTGTTCCATGATCACTTCTAATTTGCTTGATATGACACCCTCTATCTCTTTGCAACAAATTACACAACTTGTAAAATTCTTTGAAAGTTTCATCCTTGGAACCAAGAAATAGAACTCAAGTGAACCTAGAAAAATCATCTACCACTACAAAGACATATCTTTTTCCACCAAAGCTACATGTCTTCACGGGACCAAAGAGATCCATGAGAAGTCGTTGCAACGGTCTAGAAGTATTGATAATGTTCTTATGTTGAAATGAGTCTTTTACTTCTTTACCAAGTTGACATGCTCTACACAAATGATTTTTGAAATAATTGAGTTTAGGCAAACCATCAACAATATTCTTCCCAGAGATTCTAGCAATGATTTCCATATTAGAATGCCCTAGTCTTCTATGCCATGTCCATGTATTATTTTCAAAAGATACAAGACAAGTAACATTTTGACATATGAGTTCTTCAAGCATAAAAGTATAAACGTTACCATCTCTAGTAGCTTCAAATTCAGTTTCGTTATCATCTGAAGTCCTAACTATGCATTTATCATTTTTGAAAAATACTTCATTACCATTATCACTTAGTTGACTTATACTAAGCAAGTTATGTCTAAGTCCATCAACAAGTAATACATTTTTAATGGTAATACCTTTGAATTTGATTGTACCTTCACCGATGATTTTTCCTTTGGCATTGTCTCCAAAAGTCACTGTCCCTTGATCTTCCATGTTGAGAGTAGAGAATTTGGAGGGATCGAATGTCATATGCCTTGAGCATCCACTATCGAGGTACCATTTATCCAAGGTAGAATTGCTACTCAAGCATTCCTACAAAATAGAGAGTCAAGTCTTGGGCTTAGGTACCCAAATTTCTTTGGGTCCTTTTGGATTAGTTGCATATGACTTAGCCTTTATTGCCCATACATATCTGCTTGATTTCCTAAACTTGCAATTGTATTTTATATGTCCAAGTTTTTCACAATAGTAGCAAGTAGGAATGACTTTAGGACTAACATTATGATTCAAATGAGAATGTGATGTTCTAGCATTTACAAATGAAATGGGCTTGTGGGTAACATTCTTGCATGATGGTTTCTTTTAATGAGGTTGGTAACCAAGACCACACTTATCATAAGAAATTTTCACATCCAGTATTTCATCTAATTTTATTTTTCCACATTTGAATTTCAAACATAGTTTTTCATTTTCCCATTTCAACTCCTTATTTTCCAAATATAATTTTTCAATATTCAATTATATTTCTTGATTTTCTTTTAGAAAGTCTTGGTTCAAAACTTCAAGATTTTTTACTTTATCTAACAAGACTTTATTTTCATTTACTATGCAAGTGAGAGCATTGCATTCCTTCTTAGATTTTTCAAGTTCAAGATTTAATTTTTCTATTTCCTTCATAAGCTTGATATTTTTGGAAACTTCAAGAATATGTGCTTCTTGAAATTTCTCACAAGCATCATATAGATCATCATACGTAAAGAAAATATTTTCATCTTCATCATTATTTACAACATTATGAGAAGATAGAGAATTTACCTCCTTAGATGAATCGTCCTCTTGAATTCCCACGAGATATATGTGGGAGACTTCACCATCACTTTCTTCGCTTCCGGTCGAGCAACTAAGCCCGTCATATGTTGCACTGAAGCTCTTTTTCTTATCTTTTCTTCTTCTCTTGTTAAACTTCTCATCATGCTTTTTAAGGGGGCAAATGGATCTCACATGTCCGAGCTTGTGACACCTAAAGCATCTAAGCTCGTCATTATCTTTCTTTTCATCTTCCTTCTCTTTTCTACTACTCTTCTCCGTTTGGAAGTCTCTTCTGTTGCTTCTTGTGAATTTTTTGAACTTCCTAGTGAGGACATAGATATCTTCTCTCATAGCTTTAAGGTTTTCCTTCTCATTTTCACTTCCACTTCCATTGTCTTGAGCTTTAAAGGCTATGCTTTTCTTCTTGGAATCTTCTCTTGGGGCTTCTTTCTCTTCCGTCTCCTTTTTCTTCATCTTCAATTCAAAAGTAATAAGAGACCCAACTAGCTCCTCCAGTCTCATGGTCTCTACATTTTTTGCTTCTTCAATAGCGGTTGTCTTGGGATCCCAGGTCTTCGGAAGTGATCGAAGAATTTTGTTGATCATTTCTTCATTTGAGAAGACTTTACCTAACCCTTCAAACTCATTCATGATATTAGTAAATCTAGTATACATTTTCGTGACGGATTCACCAGTTTTCACTTTAAATGATTCTAGATTAATAAGAAGTAGATTAATTTCGGTCTTTTTCACTTGTGTAGTTCCCTCATGGGTTACCTCAAGTGTATCCCAAATCTCTTTTGCGGTCTTAAGGGTGGATACTCTATTAAACTCATCCACAAATAGAGCACAAATGAGCGAATTCATGGCCTTGTAATTTAAAGTGAATTCGGCCTATTCGGTGTCTTTCCAAGTCTCACTATCGGTGGTTGGTTCAGTATACCCCTTTTCTATAATCCTCCAAATGCCAAGCTCTTGGCCTTTTAGGTAAGTCTTCATCCAGGCCTTCCAACAACCATAGTTGGCACCATTGAAGTATGGTGGCCTAGATGAGGATTGACCCTCATGATATTGAGTAGAGGAAGATGAGGTTGCCATGGATCTTTTCTCTTTTAGATTTCAATTAATATAAATCTCTATTAAGAGCCTTTAGCTCTGATACCAACTGAAATCCCAAAGGGCAACCCAAGAGGGGGGTGAATTGGGTTATTTAAAATTTTCTTCTAAAAGCTACAAGGAGTGTGAGATTTAAACATAGATTATGCTAAACCTTGTTCAAGATGATATTTCAAGTTAAGGAAAGAAATTACCGAACACCGTAGAGAAGAGGGGAAGAGTAAAGAGACCACTCGAAGTTTTTATAGTGGTTCGGTCACAAACGGACCTACTCCACTACCAAAGTACTTTGTCTATTCCTTGAGATTTATCTTCACTACGTTGAGATTTCACACGCCAAATCTCCAGGCTTTTACAATCAAATCTGCCTCCAAGGGAACAAACCCTCTTTGCAATAACTACCTCCAAGGAATCAACCCTCTTCGCACACCACCTGAAAGGGTTCAACTCCTCTTTACAAATACAAGAAAGAAAATGAAAAATGAAAGCTCACAAGCCTCTAAATAGGCAAATACAAATCTCTCAAGCTCACAACAACTCCAAATGATTGCAAATCAAAGTCTTATGGAGTCCTCTTGACAAGAAGTAAATCCAAGAATGAATGCTTTAAGAGGAAGAATCAGAATCTTTTTTATTTCAAGAGAAAAAGCTCTAGGGTTTTCAAAATGATTGTTCAAAAGGGTCTTCGGAAGGTCTTGAATGAGGTTTAAATAGCCCAAGTGCTTTTGTGACCCTTTGGAGGCAATACTGTAAATATTTTGCCATGAAAAATTAAACTGCGCAAGCCCCAACGACTCTTTTGCTAGACCGGGGCGGTCGACCGAGCTACGGTGGTCGACAGCCCTTATCGGGTGCTCATTTTTAATTTTTAATTTCGAACCGCCGCGGTCGACGGGGGTGTCCGCGGCCGCCCTCCGAGGGCTTTCTGTTTGTTTTAATTTTTTCATTCAAAAACTATCCGCGGTCGACCTAGCCAGGGGCGGTCGACCGCCAAGACTTTTGTGGATTGCTCTAATGAATCTAGGAGCATATCCGCGGTCGACCGTATTGGCCTTGGTTGACCGGCCCGCTTTTGAAAGGTAATTGCTGGAATTCCAGCAACCCTTCCGGGGTCGACCGGCCATTCTTTGAAATTTAGTTATACAATTTAAAACTATGGGGCAATGGGCTAAGGTCTTCAGGCTTTTGTCGTATATTTTCGAATACTATTATAAGTTTGTCAAAATATGTTTTAAAGGGTTTTGAAAATATAAATCCATACAAATGACTCCATGTCAAGATGACTCTATTACACACTGCGTGAACCTTGAGTCTTCTTGAGTCTCTGTCTTCTAGGCACTTGCATGAGATGTTCACTTGGAAGAGTCTTCTATCTTTCTTTTGTGCATGTAGTTTCTTTGAGTCTTCAATGCTTGTCGGATGACCACCAAGGCTTGACTTGCTCCAAGTTGAGCCATTCTTCTCTTTGCTTCTAATGATGACTTTAAGGATTCCTGTCTTGATCACAACAGTAGATCAATCATTAGTAATCTACCATCAATTTGGGTTTGTTGATCATCAAAATATGAATGGGTTGCACCCTTGGGCTTACAGGTACCCACCTTTTCTTGGGTGCTTCAAGGTTAGCAACATCATAAAGTTCGTCATTTCTAATCCAAATAAGGTTAGATGCTTTTGATTTCTTAACATTACATGCAAATCTTAAGTGTCCTACTCTACCACAATAGTGACTAGTAGGTACAAATGAGCTAGAACTAGCATGCATGTGAGAAGAATATTTTACAAACTTATTCTTGAATGAGGCTTCTTCTTTGGAAAATGGTTGGTATCCATGACCAACTTTTTCTAAAGAGACAAACTTGCTTTCAAGAATTTCACCCAACTTGTTCTTTCCACATGAAAAGATCTAGTTCCTTACATTTCAAAACTAGTTTTTCATTTTCCTCTTTCAAGCTTTTATTTTTAAGAATTAATTTGTCAACTTCTTCATTTAAAGCTTTGTTTTCTAAAATCAATTTTTCACTTGTGTTGGTTTTAAATCAAATTTTATTTTTAAAAATTCAAAATCTATAGTTTTATCATGCAAGGACTTTTTTATTGTTTTATTTTTGGCAAGTTACAAATTGAAGTTTTCATGAAGTTTTTCACATGCATTCAACAATTCTTCATTTGAAAATTCATGAGAAATATCATCAAGATCATTTACCTCGAAAATGGATATGTCATTTGTCACCTCGGCAAGTCCCATGAAGCAAAGGTCATCTTCATCTTTTCCATTTGATTCATTTCCGGATGAAGCACTTATTTCATCCCAAGCCGCCGCACACAAAACCTTCTTGCCATTTCTTCTACCTTTCTTGTATTTGTCATCATTCTTGTTGAGTGGGCAATTTGCTGTATGTATCCAACCTTCTTACAATTGTAGTAACCCATCTCCTCTTTGCTTGAAGGTCTATTTCTTCCTTGGTTAGAGTTGCCTCCTTTCTTGTACTTTAGAAATTTTTTGAATCTCTTAGTGGAGAGAGCAAGATCATCATCTTGTATGTCTTCTTCACTCTCTTCTTCGCTCTCAACTCTTGCTTTGAAAGCTATCCCTTTATTTTTAGTAGCTTCTTTTTATTTATTTAAAGTTTCTCTTCCTTTAAAAACCATTTCAAAGGTTATCAAAGATCCTATTAAGTCTTCTAGGCCCATCTTTGCCACATCTTTTGCTTCTTCAATGGCGGTGACCTTAGGATCCTAATCTTTAGGTAGTAACCTAAGTATTTTAGTAACTAATTCCTTGTTCGACATTTACTTACCTAAGGATTTCAAACCATTGGTTACGTTTGTGAACCTAATGTGCATTTCGGCAATTGTATCATTAGGGTCCATCATAAAGAGTTCATATTCCCTAAAGGGAAGATTCATCTTGGACTCTTTGACTTGATTTGGCCCTTCATGAGCTACTTCTAGCATATCCCAAATCTCCTTAGCGATTTCAAGAGTAAAAACTCGGTTGAACTCCTCGAGAGATAAGGCACAAATCAAGACATTCATGGCTTTAGCATTAATGGTGGATTCTTTCTTTTCATTGTCATCCCATAGTTCCATGGGAATACTAGGTTCCTTATATCCATTTTGAATGCTTCTCTATACTTCAAAATTTAAGGATTTTAAAAAGACTCTCATCCTAGCTTTTCAATAGGGATAATTTAAGTCATTGAAGAAGGGAGGTCTAGTAGTCGATTGCCCCTCACTACTTTGAGAATCGGTTGCCATTTGGATCTTTCCCTTGTAGGTTTTCAAGAGAAATCCTATGTAAGAGCCTAAGCTCTGATACCAAGTGAAATTCCACTTAGCTACCCAAGAGGGCGGGTGAATTGGGTGTCTTTTGAAATTTTAAGGATTTAAAAACTTAGTTTGCACTAGTTTTAATTTGATTAGAAAATTAAAATTAAAGTTCAAAGATAAGAGTTAAGCATATACCACACGAAAAGAGATGAAGAGACAAGAAGAATGACACAAGGGTTTTTATAGTGGTTCAGTCTTAAACCCAAGACCTACTCCACTCTTCTCAAATTAGTCTCCTTTAGGATTCCACTATCTTCTTCCAAGGAACTTAAATACGGCGTTCTTTCCGCCAATCTGAGCTCCAAATCTCCGAGGGTCTTAACTACGGCGCCCTTCGTTGCCAAGTACAATGTAGAGAAGAAGTAATGTAGCACACTAGCCTCTTAGTAGTCTAATGCCATGTAAATCACACTCACTCTCACTCATGAAAAAATAAATAAGTCTGATTCCTAAGGTCTCTCAAGAACTAGCAAAGATTAAGGCACAAGAGAGAATGGGAGAGTGATTTCCTTGTTAGAATGTAGTAAATATCCTTATACATGCTCAAGGAATGTTAGGTTTAGTCATTAAGTATTTTCCTTGAGGCCCAAGAGTCCATATATATAGGGGAGACAAAGATATGCCTTTTTTAGACTCCCCAACGGTCATCTCGGAGTTGTCGCTCGAAATTCTGAGTTGACCGTTATGTGTTAAATTTTTTCAAACAGGGACTTTCTCGGAGTTTCAAGAAGGCTATTTCAGCAATGTTTCAATTTTTGGTTGCTGATTTTCTTTGCGCCTTCGGAATTCACTTGTATCTTGTTAAATGGAATATCATGTGGGTCCAAATATGTAAGGGCACCACCATGATCATTCACTAACCAATTAAGTTCAATTATGGGTTGGTTTGAATCTCTCTTTTGTTTCTTTAACCTAGCTATTCATGATTGACCATATACAATCTACTTTTAGCTTGATCTTCGATCTTGTTGGCACTTTGATGGAGCTTTGACTTGTCTTTTATCAACTCCATTGATGTTTCAGCATAGCTTTTGCCTTTGAGTTGATTTCCATCATGATGGGCTTGATTTCGATCTTGCCTTTGAATGACCTTGCCTTGATGATGCCTTTGTGTTGTTGATGCCTTCTTCATGTCTTTCATTTCACTTAGAGCTTGACTGAATTGATCCTTGATTGTGCAATCTTGAAGGTACTAATGCTTGAAACACATTCACTTAGACATAGAAGATCATTAGTACATAAAATCATTTTATGACAAATTGGGTTTGTTAATTATCGAAACATATCAATAGGAGTACTTGTTGAACCCTTGGGCTAACAAATTACAAGGAAGTGGGAAAAGAGAAGAAATTTCTTAAAATTCTAAGTTTAATCTTGTCTTCAGAGATTCTTTTGATTCATGTGTGGTATAGACTCATTTTTAACAATTTTAGTTAACTAAAAAGTTGTACATCTTTTTCTTCTCATATGATTACATATAAAGGTTTCCCAATTTGGTATTGAATTGAGAATGTTAGACCATTTTACTAAACTGCAGTTTTTAAAGACATGAAATGGTGATTTTCATATTTTCAGGTTACTTCTGGAACGACTTGGACAAAGTGATGAACATAAAAGTTTCTGTAAATAATATTTGTAACAACGTTTATGTTTATAACTTATCCCAGTTTTCTTGAAAACCTATTTCAAATATCAGGTCAGAAAAGTTACTTTTCTGGCAAGATTTGGCCGGAGGTGTCAACATGAAAGTTTTTCAGAAATATTTTATCCAATAACTTTTATGTTTTGATCTAAGTCTAATTAGAAATATTTTAGGAGTTATGATTAGTATAATATTTTTGTCTTGAATGTAAGACAAATTTTGTTTATTTTGAAGTTTTAACTTTTCTGTCCATTTTTTATGGGATTTGGCCGGAGTTGTCAACTAAACAGATGTTCTTTGGTTTATAATATACAACTTATATATTTGCAAGTTTTGGTAATTCATGCATTTGACTTGAGTTTTAGAGGGTGCAAAATCAAGCTAATATGAATTTCTGCTTAAAAGTATGTTTTGGGTTTTGAATCGTAGTTTCACCACCTTATATGACTTGTACTTGATGTTTAGGACCTAAGAAAGGAACTGATTCGGAAAATCCCAATATTGTAGAGTTTCGAGAAGAAAAAGAAGAAAGAGACAAAGAAGAAAGAAAGAGAAAAATAAAAAGGCAAAGTATTTTCTGGTAAACCAAGTACCTTTTCATGTGCTTATTTTGTTACACAAACCAAGTAAATAAAAGACTTTATTGATAAGAACAAGATGTGTTAATATATATATATATATATATATGCGTGCATATATGGTAAGAAATATGGTACCTGTCAGTATGCATTATTTGTTATGCAAACCGAGAAAGTGAAATACATGTGATGTGAATAAGAAGAATTAGTATTGTATATACATATATATATATATATATATATATATATATATATATATATATATATGCCTTGGTTTGAATGCTTTTGGTTTGTCTGACTATTCTTCTGAGTTGATAAGTTTAGAATATTTGGCTATTCGTATGATTATGATGCAATCTGTTTAGATTCGTTCTGGTATGGTTATCTTTAACACACATTAAATTTGAAAACTCTACATCTGCACATTATAAGCATGGTCACGCCAGTAGTGTATCTAGACATGGTCCCACTAGTGGTGTATCTGGACATCATATTCATTTTCATGGGGCCGCTAGTGGTGTATCTGGACATTATATTCATTCGGAATCTGAATCAGCATTTGAAATTGAATTTGAATCTGTACTTGAATTTGTACTTGAACCTGGATTTGAATCTGAGTATGGACTCGAGCATGACTTAGATATATTTCTGTCAAGATAAACATGTTATATTCAGTTTGCTCTGATATAAATTGGAAAATTCTATATTGCTATACATACGATATCCTGATCAGTAGTAGTTAGTGACATTTAGACTGTATGCGGATCACTGATATGTCTAACATTCTGAGTACTTGTATGAGAAATACGAACCCTGACCAGTTATGTAATTAGATATACATTGATCCTGACTAGTGGTGTAACTAGATATACATTGACTCTGACCAGTAGTTGAACTTGATACTTTGACATTGACCAGTGATTAAACTGCTTATAATTGACCCTTAATAAAAGACATGATTGCTAAGAATTGGATGGGATATATTGTATATACACGCATTAGTTATCCTGATATGATGAGAAAACATAATAACCTATAAAAATATAGAAAGAGAAATGAAGATATCTGTGAATAAGATAAGGACACTAGTTGCCAATGGCTTATTGATCAGTAAATGCATGAGTACACTAGTACATAAAGAAATGAGGATAAACACCTATTGACTAGTGTTAGTACGCCAGGACCCACTATGTGGGTAGATATTATGTAGTTCCCCTGCACTCTTGGGCTGAGATGACTATGTTCTTGAACCTGACATATATGAGCATACATGAGAGAGAAATTTTGAATTTGATGTGATACATGTAGGTTCTGATATTGATTTGAGTACATTGTTGCTAGTGTAAAATGATTTCTTATTTTCTGATGAAAATAGGGATATGACTTATACCCTAATCCCAATAGTAAGATAAGATGTACATTCTGATTTTAGCAGTGTGATGACCTTGAGTATCTTAGTATATGGATTGTTTATGCTTTTAATAAATGATGTATTTATGCTTTTAATAAATGATGTATTTATTACATGAAACCATGTTGTATATAATATTTCAGACAAGAAACTATGATAAGTAAAATGACCTTCTGAGCATAGTCATGAGCAGTAATGACTACTAATAGTTACGAGCATGAGTGCCAAGTTGATAGCTCCATGAGATCTTGATAATCTCATGATTGGTTGATAGTTCTATGTAGCTTTGTGATTTCTTGATAACTTTGTATTATTTGATGGATCTGTGTAGCTCAGTGAGATCTTGATGATCTCATGATAGTTGATAGCTCTATGAGATCTCAATGATCTCATGTTGATTGATATCTCTGTGTAGCTTCATAATATTTTAATGATCTGATTTTGATTGATATATATATATATATATATATATATATATATATATATATATGTGTGTGTGTGTGTGTGTGTGTGTGTGTGTTGTTCTGTATTAATATGTGAGCTAACTATTCTGGTGTGGGTTATCATAGTTAACTTATGTATTAATATCAGTTAGTATATGTTGGTATATATCTTGAATATACATACATTCATAAGCACTTGAATCTGATTGTGATTCTGATTCTGAGCATACATACATATATCTGCATATGATTCTGGTTGTGATTCTGATCTGGTTGTTATTCTGATTGTGATTTTGATTATGACTCTGGTTCTGGTTCCAATTCTGATAGTGCCATATTATTGGCCCAGTTCTGATATAATATATATACCCTTTTATTTATAGGAAAGTAGAAAGATTATTATACATTGGCAAATTATTGTATTGCTTACAAGCTCTATGCTTATGTGTTCAGTAACTCTGGTTATAGAACTATGTGTGGCTATTGGATTTGAACATAAATAACATATCTATTTGTGCCTACAGGCTTTAAACATGAAAGTATAACTGAAAATAATATGAGATAATATGTATATGATACAAACCAGTGACAGATTTTGATACACTGCTAGATTACTGTTTTGCTTACTAGCTATTTTCTAATGTGCTCGATATTGCACATTTCATATTCTGAGTAATTTCCCATTTTGAGCCTTATGGAGGCAGTGAGAGTGTGACCATACTAGAGTAAGTATGGGTTTGTACATAGTATTTATTTTCTATTTATGTATAGAACCCGAGGGGTTGTGTAAATTTAAGAAAGTTTCATTTATTTCGTATCTCTTAGTTATTTATGAATATTATGTTTCTACGATGCTTATCTGGATGATTATCTGTTCAAAAGCCTTGCACGCTTACTGGGTTTGATAAAAGAGGTGAAGGTCTCTTGTGGCCCTTGTTTCAACATCTTAAGATCCCTTTTGTAACTTCAATGTCCTCCTCCTTCGAAAATTGTTCAGTGAACCTATTAGCTATATCCTCCAAGGTTCTCACCTCCTATGGCTTTAAACGTAAGAACTATTTCTTTGCAACTCCAATAAGGGACATAGGGAATAATCTTACCATCTACTCAGGTGTGAACCCGTGTTGTTGGAGAAGAGAAATGTACCACTTCATATGACTTCTGGGACATCTAGTCCCGTCATAATTATCAAAGTTTGGAGTTTTACATTTCGGGGGTAAAGTAACCCCAGGAAACATAGTAAACTCCGTCATATCAATTTTTGTATCCCCTGAAACTTTATATTTTCCACATCTTGAACTAACTTCTCCAGCTTATTATGAAGTCCTTTCTCTTTATTGGGTTTGGTCAAATTTGAGACAGTATTCCTCAGCATATTGTTCATCATCAAAATCTATGTTTGCCAGTAAAACAGTAAGACGGGTTAAGTTTGGACACACTGTAGGAGGATGCTGAGGTACAGGCTCTCTAAAAGTCGAGGACTTCTCATTGGCTTGAGTCCTTAAGTGAGTAACCTCTTCTTTCAAGCTAGACATTTTCCTATCGAGGTTTCTTATCACCTCCCTCATTTCCATCATTATATCACTAGATTCAACCATCTGACTTATATCAGGTGAAGCAGGTGACATAGGTGAGGTAAGTATAGGTAGTACGGGTGAAAGTGATGAATCAGATCGACGACTAAGTCTAGGCATAGAAAATTGTCTAGACCAAGCAGGCTTGGATAAGGTAACTTTCTTGAGAGCGATGATTGCTCAATTTAGACTCTTGAGATGGAAGTCAAAACACTAGATTAAATCAATGATAATTGAGATCAAATATTCTGTACATATAGAAATAAGAGCAATCATGAGCACATTTGAGTTGGAAAACAAGAAAGAGACAATTTATAAAGGTCAAAGAAGGGTAGACATTGATGACATGACCTATGCCAACAGGGTCTCAAGAAATCCTCAATCCACTCCTTTAAGTTTTCATTAGATATCACTATTCTCCTTTTGGGTATAAAGAATTAGGAAAGATAAACACCTCTAATCCAAATAGGTTTATGATCTCAGCAATAATCATGCACTCATGAGATAGATAGGCAAGATTTAACTATTCCACTAGTGATCATGGTATGATACAAAAGAGGTAAATCCATGATAAAGGACATGGATCAGATTTATGATCAATAGATCAGAAGATAGACCACGACCACGATGACGGCGATTAAGAGCCATTGACCGGCCCTAGATCTGAAAGATGGATAGATGTAATTGATTGAATTAGATAAGGATACCTAACTAAGAAGTAGGCCATAATCTAATAATCAATATACATACATATATATATATATATATATCCTAACCTGGGGCACCATCCCTAGTTTTAAGGAGGTCTTGACTCAATACTGTGTTTGTGTACTAGATGAACCCTTAAAATTTTTAATTTCCTTCCTGGTAGTTGAATACTATCCAGGTCAAGAAATGTTTATCTAAACACCTGTCAAAGAAAAAATCCTACTTCCCATTTTTTAGTATCCAAGAGAGCCGTTGTTCTAGATTACCAATCCCAGGTATTAGATCAAGATTTCAGTTATCAAAATTCCGAGAAGAAAAAACCAACAGTCTCTTTGCGAAAAATATTGTTGAAGCTTCCTGAAAGCGTTCCTAAATCATTCTCGTTAGTCATGCTTCTTCATTCCTAAGGTTTGTCGTCTCGTCATTCGCCAAAGTCTTAGTTTTCAATATCTTCATCGGGCACGATCTCTATTGTCTCTGATTTCATCCTTCATTGATTTTAAGAAACTAAAGTTCATCAAATTCGCATCGAATTCAAGTTCATGAAAAATCACCTAATTCTCCATCGTCAAAGTCATCAATTAATCAACAATTGATCATTCAAGTAATCTGAATTTGATCTCCCGTCTCGCTCGCAGACAGGTCAATTATCTTGACCCAGGCTCGCTCAGAGCCAGGTCAATCCCTTAGCTTTCCGTCTCATTCGTAGACAAGCTAATCCCTTCCGACCTTCTGCCTCAGTCGTAGACAGGTCAATCATCTTGACCCGGGCTCGTTCGCAGCCAGGTCAATCCCTTAGCTTTCCGTCTCATTCGTAGACAAGCTAATTCCTTCTGACCTCCCGTCTCATTCGCAGACAGGTCAATCATCTTGACCCAGGCTCGCTCACAGCCAGATCAACCTCCTTAGCTTTTCATCTCGTTCGACGATAAGCTAAATCCTTCAGATCTCCTGTCTCGTTCACAGACAAGTTAAATCTCTCTGAGTCCGTACAACTACGGTGTCTCGTTCTCTTCGAGTCCATACGACTATGATTTCTTATCTCCTATGGGCCCGTACAACTACAGTATCACATTTCATTCGAGCCCGTACAACTAAGGTGTCTCATTCTCTTCGAGTCCATACAACTATGGTCTCTTAATTCTCTTTGAATATCATACAAATATGATGTCTCAATTCCTTGGAATTCGTATAAATACGGTATTTCATTCTCTGAGTCCATTAAAAATGGTCTTTTAATTCTCTTTAAACATCATACAAATATGATGTCTCATTTCCTTATAATCTGTAAAAATACGGTATTTCATTCTATCTGAGTCCATTAAAAATTATCTCTTAATTTTCTTTGAACATCATACAAATGTGATGTCTCATTTCCTTAGAATCCGTATAAATACGGTATTTCATTCTCGCTGAGTCCATTTAAAAATGGTGCCTTAATTCTCTTTGAACATCAAACAAATATGGTGTCTCATTTCCGTGGAAACCGTAAAAATAGGGTATTTCATTCTATCTGAGTCCATTAAAAAATTGTCTCTTAATTCTCTTTGAACATCATACAAATGTGATGTCTCATTTTCTTGGAATCCGTAAAAATACAGTATTTCATTCTACCTGAGTCCATTTAAAAATAGTCTCTTATTCCTCTTTGGGATCCATATAAATATGATGTCTCATTTCCTTGGGATTCGTATAAATATAGTGCTTCAATCTCTCGTTTTCTTTGAGCATCACATAAATATGATGTCTCATTTCCCTATAATCCATATAAATACGATATTTCATTATCTTTGACTCCAGTCGAAAATCGTCTCTCATTTCTTTTGAGAATCATATAAATATGATGTCTCATTTCCTTGGAATCCGTATAAATACGAAACTTCATTCTCTGTGAGTCCATTCAAAAATGGTCTCTCATTTCTTTTGAGCATCATATGAATATGATGTCTCATATCTTTGAAATCCGTATAAATATGGTATTTCATTATCTTTGAGTGCAGTCGAAAATCGTCTCTCCTTTCTTTTGAGCATCATATGAATATGATATCTCATTTCCTTGGAATCCGTATAAATTATGGTGTTTCATTCCCTTTGAATCTGTGTAACAATGGCCTCTTATTCTCTTTGGGGTATCAATGTCTCATTTCCTTAGGACCTGTACAAATACAGTGCTTCATTTCTCCGAATCCATTCGAAAATGGTCTCTCATTCCCTCATTGCTCATTAGAAAACGGTGCCGCATCATAATTATCTTTCGTTCTGGGTTACGTGGTTTTTTACAGCCAGATTGATTCTAGTTCTCCGTTATTCTAACTATCAGCTCATGGTGGTAAGAATAAATAATTTTTGATAACATTCTAATTCTAGGACTTCATCTAAGGTCTTGCAATAGGTTAGGTTGTATTGTCTAGTGAATCCTTTGTTGATTAACACTACGCAAAATTGTTCTGTCACTTTTACTTTGGTATTCGATGACTACGTCATCTTTACCAAAGAGGGGCATCTATAGACACCCCATTTTGCTATGTCTTAAGAAACAAAAGATTTAGTTAGTTTGTCAAGTCTCGAGTCCATATTCTGCAATAGATTAGGCATCAATGCATTCTAAGGTAGATTTCATCTCATTTTAGGTGTTTGGAAGTTGATTCGCAATCCTAAAGGTTTCTAGGGTGTTCCAATAGTATCTGAAAAATGAAAGTTAAAGTTTCCAAGCAAGTGAAAAAACCTACTATTTTTAGAATTTTCAAGGTTTTCCTCATTTTTGCCCATTTTTGCACTACAGGGGTATTTTGGTCATTCCCGATATATCCCGTTTGACCCTCAAGTTGTATTTGAGAAATCTTGAGTAAATTTACGAATTTTGAAAAATTTGCTATTTTAAGAAACTCTCTAGGTTTTTTCCCAATTTGGGTATCTTGGGGGTTGTGTTAGTCATTTTTAGTGTGTTTGAGACTATCTCTAATGTATGACTGAAGAATCCTCGAAGATCTCAAGTGTTTTAGGGAACCTGTTATTTTTAGAAACTCATGAGGCTTCCACATTTTCATCATCTTATGGATATTTCAATCATTTCTCATATATCCAAAATCATCTTGAGGGTATGGCTGATGAATTAGGAGAACTTTTGTAAGATTTGGGAAACCTGCTAAATTTAGATCTCTCAAGGTTTTCTCTTAGTCTTGCACTTCGGGGGTATTTTAATCATTTACAATATGTCATATTTGGTCCCTAAGTTATGTCTAAGAAATCTTGAGTCCATTCCTAAATTTTTAGAATTTCTCAGGGTTTTCCTAGTCTCACCAAATTCATTCACCTCGAGATAATTTGGTCTTTTCCTGTGTGATTCTTTTGATCCCCGAAATGTTTCTGAGAGATTATGAATGATATTCTGAATTTTGAAAAACCTGCTAAATTTATAATTTCTCAGAGGTTTCGTTTAATTTGGAAATTATGAGTGTTGAAGGTATTTTGGGTATTTTCAGGGGATACCAAGTGATCATGTTTGATATTGCTCACCGAAAGGACCCAACTTCAAAAGTTTCTAATTTTTAGGTTTGACAATGAAGACTTTCTATTTTTAACTTTCCCCTTTAGGAGTGAACCAATTTGAGGGTATTTTGGTCGCATTTGAATGTGTAATGGTCAAATAGGGGCATTTTGGTCCGAAAAGTTATTTTCTAAAAAAAAGATGGTTCGATCACGTGTTCGATCACGGAGTTCCGAGAAAAACTCTCGGAGTTCCGAGAAGCCTATGCAGAGCAGATTTTCAATTCTGTTTTGGGCTTCCAATTCTCAACCATGATGGGATTGCTATGAGGGTTCCAAGGTGTTGGAACTCCACAAATACAATCACTTGTTTATTTAGGGTGTGTGAGATTAACTAAATTATGCCTCTAAAAGCCTAATCTAGGTTTGGATCAAATACATTCTAAAAGACAAAAAATGGTTTTCAATATGAATTTCTTCATGTCTTCAAGTCTTCATGACTTCTTGCTTGATGACTTTGGCCTTCCAATTGGTGGTCCAATGTGAGCTTCTTGGCCTTCAATCCAAGCATCCTTGATCTTACTTTATCATAATCTACAACTTAGACATTCAAACACATTAGTGATAAAAGATCACTTGTGTATTGGAATCATCAAAACAAGATGGGAATGCCAAGGTGAAAACCATTGGGCTTACAATCTCCCCCTTTTTGATGATGACAAGCACAAGAGATTTACAATTTAAGGCATATACTCTTTTCACATTTTTCTTACTCTAGAGTCTTTACTCTAGATTCTTCTTCCCCTTTGTCATCAACAAAAAGAAGGGGTAAGAAAAACAAAGGGTTTAAAATTTACAATTTTAAAGCTCCCCCTTTTTCAAGGAAAAATTCAATTTTAACTCCCCCTAGTTAAAATAATTTTACAATACTATCAAAAAAATACAAATGAAATATATTCAATTTTAAGTTCAAAAACCCTTAATCTACACAATATGAATAACATCATATGGGGGTTTTGGGAACCCAAGATTTCTTGGTCCCACATCTAGCCCTACTCTTGGATGCACATTGGAATTGGTAATGACCATTCATTCCACAAAAATGGCATCTAACAAGAGGGTTAGATATACTAGTCCTATCATGATAAGCATGTTGAGGTCTAAGACTAGTTTTACTTAGGATTATGTCAATAATTTTATTTCCATTTAGAAATCCATGTAAACATAATCTAAGTCTTTCATTTTCATTATGAAGATGGGATGTTTGAACTAAAAGCTCATTTCTTTCATCTTCATAAGAATTGGAGGAGCTTGCCATATTTTGAAATTTTAAAAGTTGGCAAGTTTTCTCATCCAAACTACCCTTAAGGGTATTAATCTCAAGTTTATGATTTTCAAGTGTAACTTGTTCTTGAGATATGGAAGAAGATAAATCAATTTTCAAAAATTCAAGTTCTTTTTCTAACTTTAAAATGGATTTTTTAAGAACTTTGTTTTTGGAAATTTGGGTATGCAAGGTTTCACACAATTCATCATAAGGTATGCTATCACTTTTACTACTAGATGAAGAATATGAGGGGTTAGAGTTTACCTCAACTTCATGGGTGAATGTCATGAAGCAAAGATCATCCTTTTTATTTTCTTCCCCTTCACTTGAGCTTTTGCCCGATGTGCTTAACGCATCCCAACCGGCGGCAAGAGCCTTATGCTTCTTCCAATCCTTCTTACCCTTGTACTTAGAGGAAGTTGATTTTAGAAGTGGACAATCCGGTCTTTTGTGTCCAATCTTCTTGCAATTGAAGCATCTTAAGGCTCCATCAACATCACTTTCTTCTTTCTTTTTCTTATCTTTCTTATGCTTCTTTCTCCACAAGCTCTTGAATCTTCGTAAAGCTTCTTCTTCGTCACTATCCGCTTCACTTGATGAGTCTTCCTTGGAAGCCTTGAGTGCTAGGGATCTAAATTCCCTCTCCTTCTCCTTTGGCTTCTTTTCCTCTTGTCGGCTAGTAAGGAGCATCTCATGGGTGATGAGAGATCCTACAAGCTCCTCTATGGTTAGCGTCTTGAGATTTTTTGACTCTTGAATCGCGGTCACCTTTGGATCCCAATGTGGAGGAAGAGACCTAAGCAACTTACTTACAAGCTCATCAGTAGGATAAGATTTACCAAGATTAGCCAGTTCGTTAGAAATAATAGAAAAACGAGTATACATTTCCGAAATACTCTCGTTTGGACTCATTCTAAACATTTCATACTTGCTCTTTAACAAGTTTATTTTGGAATCCTTGACTTGTGATGTTCCCTCATGGGTAGTCGCAAGGGTATCCCAAATAGTCTTGGCGGAATCAAAAAGAGCAACTCGATTAAACTCCTCGGTAGCTAAGGCACAAAACAAGGAATTTATTGCTTTGTAGTTCAAATTAGCTTGCCTTTTCTCTACCACATTCCATTCTTCAAATGGTTTGGAAGGTACATTGTATCCATTTTCAACAATGTACCAAAGTTCCACATCTATCGAAAGAAGATAGATGCGCATCCTTGTTTTCCAATGTCCATAGTTTGACCCATTGAAGAAAGGAGGTCTAGTTGTGGAATGGCCTTCCGGAAGTCCAGTTCCAATTTGGTGTGCCATTTCACAATTAGAAGTTGCCAAATAAAATCTTTCCCTAGTTAGATTTTGAAATAACTTTCACAAAAATTTTAAAATCTTTTAAGAGCCAAGGCTCTGATACCAAGTGAAAATCCGATGTAGGGGGGTCCCAAGTTATACTAGATTGGCAACTCAATGAGGAGGGAGAATATGGTTGTTTAAGAAATAGAATCTACCAATTTTAATACCTTTAAACCGATTTTAAGATTAAGAGATCAAGAATCAATATTCAAGCATACAAGTTAAATCTAATGGTGCAATGCAAATAAAAGAGCAAAGAGATAGAAAGAGTGCACCCGAGAATTAAAGTGGTTCGGTCCTCAAATCCGAGGCCTACTCCACTCCACCAACCAAACCCGTTGATGGCTTCACTATTTGATCTTCTTAACCATGGCGAAGATCGAATGCCAATTACAATAGCTTTAACTTTGGTGGCTATCCTCACCCCAATAGCTTTAACCTTGGTGGCTATCCTCACCACGGAGAATGGGCTACGCTTCTCCGAATACTCGCCCTAATACAACACTCGAAAGTTGAAAGAAAGAAATGAAAAATCCCTCACAAGGGTTACAAATTGGATGTACAAATTTGAGCTTATGATCCAAATCCTAAAGATGGTGATGAGAGGCACAATTGAGGTTTGATTCACTCTTGGATATTCAAATGAAGTTTTAGAGTGTTAGGATTGATGGTTTGTATGTTTAGAACACCCATATTTATAGGAAAATCAAAATATGACCGTTCAATGGCATTGAGGTAATTCCAGCAAAATTCCAAACGGCTCTTTTTCAGACCGTTGGAGTGTTCTCGGAGTTCCGAGAATAATTCTCGGAGTTCCGAGAGTAAATCTCGGAGTTCCGAGAATACACACAGAATTGGAAAATGATCTACTGGACCATTTCTCGGAGTTCCGAGAATAATTCTCGGAGTTCCGAGAAAAACTCTCGGAGTTCCGAGAAGCCTATGCAGAGCAGATTTTCAATTCTGTCAACCATGATGGGATTGCTATGAGGGTTCCAAGGTATTGGAACTCCACAAATACAATCACTTGTTTATTTAGGGTGTGTGAGATTAACTAAATTATGCCTCTAAAAGCCTAATCTAGGTTTGGATCAAATACATTCTAAAAGACAAAAAATGGTCTTCAATATGAATTTCTTCATGTCTTCAAGTCTTCATGACTTCTTGCTTGATGACTTTGGCCTTCCAATTGGTGGTCCAATGTGAGCTTCTTGGCCTTCAATCCAAGCATCCTTGATCTTACTTTATCATAATCTACAACTTAGACATTCAAACACATTAGTGATAAAAGATCACTTGTGTATTGGAATCATCAAAACAAGATGGGAATGCCAAGGTGAAAACCATTGGGCTTACACCTTTCATGAATGTAACTCAAGGCTGAAATTCGTCAACCCCTAGAGCCTTTGGTATTCCTTGGATGTTAGGAATCGAAAATCTTTAAAAAATTAGAAATTATTAATTTAATAAATTAAGATCATTCGATCTATGCTTTTGGAACCGTTGGATAACAGTACATCTTCGTAGGGACCTTTAGAACCAATTAGGAGCACTTACGTCAAGTTTTAGATTTTAGGATGTCCTAGAGTTAGGGAGTCCAGCCTCATCACGACCGATTGTTATTATTAGCGATTGAGTCGTAGATCTAGCTACACTAGTTATCCCTTTTTCCCATAGGACAAGCCTAGTTACCTAGGATGTAGGTTCACCTGCATTAGTCTAAAGAATGTCTTGTACTTAGATAAGACCATATATCATATTAGATGGAGTCTTAGGATAATAAAATCTACTCAACTTGAACTAAATAATCTCTCTTAAACTGTTGAAACAGTCCTTCCAGTCTAGATTGGTGTCCTAGATGTCTTAGGCATGTAGCTGAGTTCAAGCACCAAACTACGATCGACTCTGATTCCAGTGAGGCTTAGATACGTAGGCAGCTTTGGATACTTTGAATGGCATACCGAGCACGAGTCGGCCCACCACAAATGGTGGGGTTTTGTATATTAATTTTTTCTAAATTAGGATTTCACTCAAATTAGAATTTTAGGAGAACATTCACTTAGATTGAATCCAAACAACTTATGAAAATAAAGATACACATTAGGGAATACATTGAAATTAGATTTTAGGATGAATGTCACATAGTTCGGGCATTAATATAGAGTTAAATGAGCCATTTAAAAGAAATTCAAGAGAGTTAACTTTTGGAATTGAAAACCGGATTATCGGGCAAGAATGGTGCATGTGGTGGTAACTTCTCATACCTTCCATTCTCGTAATCAGGTAATGAATCTAGATTTCTGGTCACATATGGGTTCTAGATCTCTCATCTAGGTGGCGACTCTGTCATTCTCTTTTGCGTGAAATTCGGATTGCTTTAGTGATCCCAAGTTCACAGAAAGGATGAATTAAATCAATAGAGAGTGTGGGTACGAGAGACCAATAGAGAGTGTGGTGGCTCGCGTCCCCCCTCTCGCGGGATCGGGTGACACAACACCCCTTGCACCTAAAGAAGTTAACACGACAAAGGATGTCACAGAAGCTTCTGGCAACTCAGCAATGCAACACGAGGGCTTACCATTATAAAAAAAAACCACTAAGGGGATTTTCTCCCTTGCCTGCCAATCCTTCTACTGTCATGAGGGTACTTCTCAGAGAAAAGAAGTTGTTCTTGATCACACCTCGTCTGCCTCATAACCCTTTGCCAAGAACTTGGAATAATAGAGAGTACAGTGAATACCATCAAGGCAGGGGACACCAAACCGATAAATGTCTCGCCTTGAAGCATGCTATCCAAGACATTCTCGAAGAAAAACACTTCGTCATCCCATTAGGGGGAGATATAACCTTCTAAAGGTCATGGCTGGAAGCAGGAAAGCATGGACCATTTGCGTTTTTCCCCACGAAGTATGATTACTGATGCTGGCAAGGCAGAACCCTCCAACTAGTCGGGTACTTTTATCCCATTCCTTAATCCTCCGGATATAGACTTCTTGTCTTCTACGTCAAACTCACTTTTTGATTCTGAGTCATCTTTCGAGAAAAGCATCAAATATAAACGAGCCTAAATAAGGCACGTCAATCGGTTCTTCTTCTAATGTATCTTGCGAATCAATGAAAGAACTTTTTCTGTATTTGCTTTTGTCTCTCGTTTCTTTCTGAAATGAATACTTTAAAATAAGGACGATGCAGATGCTTTCTCAAACGAGGATGCAGATGAAACTCCCCTCAGGATTAAGAAATTAATCAAACGAGAGGAAAAGCATCGATCAAAACCTTTAGAAGATGAGTTTGAAACTATTAACATAAGCACTGAATCCCTGCTTCAGAAGATTAAGATTGGCAAAACCTTATCCCCTGAAGAGCGTGCGAAAGTAATCAAATTGTTAAAAGAATTCAAAGAAGTCTTTGCTTGGTCATATGAAGATATGCAAGGATTAAGTAAGAAAATTATCCAGCACCGTATCCCTCTCTTCCTAGAAGCCATGACAAAGAAGCAAAAGCTCAGAAGAATGAGACCTGAATGGTTTCTCGAAGATCAAAGATCAAGCAGCTAAAAGTAGGATTTCTAAAAGTGTTCAGGTATCCTGAGTGTTTCACAAACATTGTTGTAGTACCCAAGAAAGATGGAAATGTTCGATTTTATTTCAATATCAGGAATCTCAACAAAGCCCGTCCAAAGGACGACTATCCAAAAAGTGGAACACTGAATATCAAGGAGCCTTCGAAAGATCAAGGGCTATTTGCCATATCTTCTAATGATTGTCACCAGTTGTCGCCTGATAACCATTCGTCAAAATTCAACATCATGAACATTACTCTAAAAGTTTGTCAAAGACAAAGTTCTCGCAAGAACAGTTGACTGATGCACCTACTGAAGATGCAGAGCTAAGCCGTGAACTTCCAGAGAGGGGGATATGGTGTTTAGATAATACCGAACTCATGTCTTCGATCTAAGGGAGAAATTTAGACCAAACTAGTTTGACCCCTACATCGTCGATAAAATCTTGTCTAAAAAAGCCGTCAGACTTCTTGACCAAAATATAAATAGAATTTTCAAACCAACTAACCTCGATCAAATCAAAAGATATTCAAAGGCCTCCATGCGCCGACCAGAGCCAAAATGACTTACCCACAAAATTCAAAAACCACTTTGAAGATGCCTTCAAGCCACGAACTACGCAGACCTGACCCCAGCCTCTTTGGGGTACGTAGGTAGCTTAGTGAAACTCAGGTTCGGTAAGCCTTTTTGGCAAAGCAAATAGAAATCATCCGCCTTTGATCCTTTTCCCCACCGAAAAGCCTCGAATTACGTGGACCTGATCCCAACCCTTCCTTGGGGTACGTAGGCAGCCTGATCAATTCAGGTTCAATCTCATTTGGCGAAGCCCAACACCCAAGTAGTTCTCCTGCAGAAAGCCTCGAACTATGCGGACCTGATCCCAATCCTTCCTTGGGGTACGTAGGCATCCTGATCATTTCAGGCTCAGTCGCATTGGTAAAACCAATAAACCTTTTCAGGATCACCACATGTCTTCCCAAATGTTAAGAACAAGAAGATTTGAAGATCCGCTAAGTTGAAAACCTGAAAGGGCAACTTAGGCAAAAATTTAGGGTCATCGAACCTGTAGAAACAAACCCAGAAACATGTTTCTAGCAAAAGTTAAGGTGCAATCTAAAGGGTCTTTGGACCATGATTGAAAACCAGAGGTAGCGAACACTGCCTATGTGTAAGAACATTTAAACTCATCTATCTAGGGTTCGACTTACCTAAATAAATCAAAAGCATTTGTTCCAATAAAATCGAGTCTCCCTCTTTTCCTCCCTACAAGGGAATTCAGAAAAAAAATAGCTCATTTTCCTCAGCCAGATCATTTGCTCAGCAAAGGTAATCTTACGTTAAAGGAAAACACAGCGAATTCTCCTATCTCAGAAGGTCAAGCTCAGTACTCCAAGTATAGATCTCAAAAAATCAAGATCCAGCTCAGTACTCTGTGTACAAGTCTCAGAAGGTCAAGATCCAGTTTAGTACTTTATGTACAAAAAAGGATGTTCAGAAAGATATAACCTCAGGATCAGGAGCACTCAGAAAGAACCCTCTTATCGTTGCAATAAAATTGCTCTCTTGTTTCTTACCTTGTATTGACTTTCTCTTGTCTATGGGAATAAATACACTAGGGGCATTTTGTATTATTAGTCATAGAAATATGACTAATAACACAAAATGCATGATAAAATCATTAAGAAAACCATGCACGGGGCATTTTGCACTATTAGCCTTCGCTAATAATGCAAAATGCTCAAGATCAAGATTAGCCTTTGCAAATAATGCAAAATGCTCAAAATCAAGATTAACCTTCGCTAAGAATGTAAAATGCTTTTAAACCAAAGTTGTTTAAATAACTATAATAGGGGCATTTTTATATAAATACCCATCTAGAAAAGATGTTTATTTATATAAAAATACTCTTTATTTCAATACAAACAAAGCAAACAACTGCAGATAAAAGAAATAAACAAAAAAATGATCCATATATCAAATGTATGTCTGATCAATCCAGAAGATAAAATACATCTTATCCCCAACTGGGGGAATAAAAAATCATTGTTCATCAGTAGGATCTGTCAAACCCTGCTCCTGAAAATCCTGGACTACGTCTGAGGCAGATGACGGGTCTACTCTCGGCTGGAAAACCGAAGACTTCCTTGACTCTCAAGATCCCTCAGCTAGCCTCTCTCCATGGTGATGCTCTAAGCAAGCTCACTGTCAAATCAAGGAGTCCTAGAAGTCTCACCGTTTTCAGCTCATTTCGCTGATGTTTCATCCGTGGATTCTTAGAATCTTTCAGCGATAGATCAATCAACTCTTTGGGCACTCCCTGAAGTCTTTCAAGCACATTTATTCAGTGTCTTCCCAAATGTAGACACCCCCATTTTCGTCCGCTTTAATCAATAAAGAAGTTAGTGTTTTCTTATCGGTTTTTCAGTGTTTTCCATTTTTGTGTCCGTCTCTTATGTTTTCTCGTTCTTTTCGGTCATTTCAGCCGTGTTTTGTATTTTTTCGCTAGGTGTTGAGAAGGGTTATTCACAAGAATCTAAATAAGAGAGAACTTTGGGATAATTTGCTTCGGGCAGAGTCAATCGAATGGGCCCGCACAGTATTTTGGGGAAGAAATGAGTTTTGGCTTACTTGGATCCAATACTTGAGGTTTCTCGCGGGGGGGGGGAACTCACTTTGATGTATCCTAATGAATCTATGGTTCGGATCATACGGGGTTAATTTCTGTTCACATCCCGTTGTGGCCTCGCAAATGAATGATTCGAATTGCTTGTAGAAGTGACTTGGGGGTGTGTGGAACCCGATCCGAGAGGGGCGGGGGGACGTGCCCCCACGCGAGTCTCTCTGGATCATCCACGTGAAGGAGAGCTCCGCCAAGGAACTCTCGAAAGAGTGCCCCTCACAGCATGAGCGGCGATGTGAAGTGAGATACCTCTCGATTCGGGGACCAGCCCGGATTCGAGACGCACCTCGAACGAAGAAAAGAGTCGCCATCCAAGGAAGTGGGCCCTGGATCCCATGCTGTGCTCTGTCGCAACGGATAAACAACAGATAACCAGAGATACAAAAGTTCGTGCCTGATGACGAATGGGGAAGGGGTTAGGCGCCCCCAATTCGCCCAAGTGCAAGCACCTGGTCTCTTATGCCATTTTTAATTAATTTTGAAAAGTTTTGGGCTAAAATCATGTGAAATGGGAACGAGCATCCCCGAGAAAACGTCTATCTAAGCATGCATGACCCGGGGATGGGCAAAAGAAAATAGACATCCAAATCCTAACTCACCGCATCTACTCCTAACCCATCACATCTAGGAAAGCAGTAACATCCGCATACACAGCTACAGCTAAACAAGCAATATCAGATATGGTAAGCAGAAAAGCAGTAAATAGCCACAGCTAAGCATGTGAAACTAAGCGCACAAATAATAAGCAAGCTGAAAGTAAACACACAAGGAACCAAAGACAAACACACGATAAACAAAAGATGCGAGGAAAGAAATGAATCGATAAATCGACGGTACATGAGGACCAAGAATGCCAGGGAAAATAAAAGGGAGCGTACGATAGGCTCAGGGAGCGATTCTAATGAATCAAACTCAACAATCCTGATCCGCTGAAGATCGGATAAGTCTCACGATCGTCATAGCCTATCGTTGGGCTCAACGAGGATAATCCCTGCGAAGGGGCCATGCTACGTCGTCGCCCGTCCCAAAACGCGATAAAAACGTCGGAAAACCGATAAAACCGGCAAACCACGATCAAAATCGGAAATGAAATGAAAAGAAGGCTCCGAGTGACCTTGCGCAATCACCATCCTTGCCCATTTTGGTTTTTTTGTATTTTTGGGAAAAGCTTGAAAGATATTTTTGGATACTGAAATGATTTTTTGAAGGGTTTAAATGATTTTATTGAAAGGTTTGACTGAACTTGGGTGGACGAAAAGATGAGAAATATTTGCAAAAATGGTGACTGGGCTCAGGATGCCAGCAGCACGCCTGAGCTGCCTACGTAGCCCTCAGCTAGGGATCAAGCCATCCGTAGTTCGGAACAGATTTTCCTAACTACACTCTAATGACTCGAGATTTTTGAGATTTTTGATTTTTCAGATGTTTTTGATTTTTTCGACACAAGAGGACAAAATCCTATCATCACAAGGGGAGGACAGACTCCTGATATCCCGCAAAGGTTGGACAGCATCCTATGCTTTGCGGGGGGGAATGAACAGAATAACAACTCTGCAAGGGTTGGACAGCATCCTATACCTTGCAGGAGTGGATAGAAAAAACGCACGACTTGATGAGAGGGTGGACAGAATCCTAACCCCTATGATGATAGGACAGACCCCTGAAAGACTGAAGGACTGACTCCTATGCTGAAGACTGACTCTGAAAGATGGAAGGACGAAATCCTAAATTTTGTGAAGGGATAGGACAGAATCCTAAACTCTACAGGGGTAGGACAGACACCTAAACCCTAGGATGGTAAGACTGACTCCTAAACTCTCTAGGACTGACTCTAAAGAGGAAGAAATCCCTTAACCTGCGAAGACTCTAAGGCAGGAAGGGAAGGGGTTGGCTCAAGATACATTCCGTCATAGCCTTCATTGAAATGAGCATCCATTAAAATGAAATCTAAGGGCAGATTAAAGAGCAAGCATACCAAAGATAAGAAGAGGAATTAAAAGGAGACCTTCCTCTCGGTTATACTCCCTCGAGGTTGCAGGATGGCGAGGCGGTGCTAATCGGCAGCGATGGGAAGGCCCCGGGTCGAGGGTGGAGCTCGAGTCCACCTCCGCAATTTCTTTCCCTCTCTCTGATTTTTTCAAAGAAAAATTGAGAAACCCTCCTCTGCTCACGAAAATGGGGTTCCTCTTCTCTCGCTCAACTCTCTCTCTCTCTCTCTCTCTCTCTCTCTCTGTGTGTGCTCGTTAGAGAAAGAAGAAAGAAAAATAAAAAATAAAAAATGAAGAAGCTATATGGGGAAGAGATCGGTGAAAATGGGTGTGATTTGCAGAGGAGGTGGGGATTGGTGACGTGGGTTTTGACCGGATGGGTGAAGGGAACAAAGGGGAGAATCGGGTCTGCTGGGGTTGGAAAATGGGATTTTGGGGAAATGGCAGAAGAGGGTGGATGAAAGGAGAAGAAATGGGGTTGGGGATGATGGCTCGGTGGAGGAGTGGCCGGAGTAATGTTGCCGGAGCAATCCCTCTCTCTCTCTCTCTCTCTCTCTCTCTCTTTCTTTTTCTTTTGCGACAAATATCGCAAAAAAAACAGAGAGGGAGGTGCGGTGGCTGTGGGGGAGGTAGAAGAAATGATTCGGGTTTTTGAAATGGGTTGGGGAAAAGGGCAGAGGGTGACCGGTGGTGACGGTGGCCGATGGGGATGAGGGAGGAGAGGAGGGCCGGTGGGTCGGATTCCGGCAAAGTCGTCGGAATCAATGGAGATGGGGGTATCTCTCTGTTCTCTGCTTCTCTCTCTCTCTCTCTCTGTTTAAGTGGGAAATGGGTTTTGGGTAAGGGTTTGAAGTGGTTTTGGGTAGAAATGGGGTTTGGATGGTGGTGATGGGCGGTTTTAATGGAGGTGGGTTTTTTGAAAAATAAAAAAAATGGTAGAGGTGGAGTTGCAGAGGTGGTGGTCTGTGGTGGTGGAGGGTTGGATCGGAGGTGGGGTGGCTGTGGGAAGTTGCAGACACGGCTAAGAAGGAGATGGTCGATGGTCTGTGGTGGTGGTGAGGGTGGCTTGGGTTTTCAAAAATGGGTTTTGAGAGAGGATGGCTGATGGGGTTTAATGGGGGTTGGTGGAGAAGCAATAAGGTGGAGGAGAGGGTTTCGGTGGGTTTCGGTGGCTGATGGTGGTGGTGGAGAGAATGGGGGTGGTGGCCGACGGTGGTGGAGGAGAGAATGGAGGTGGCGGCCAGCGGTGGTGGTGAGTTTGGTGAAGGTTGAAGATGCAGAAAAAGGAGAAGGGGGAGGTGGTGGCTGTGGATGGTGGCTTGCCGACGGCAAGGGAGATTGCTGGTGGTGGAGAGTTTTTTTTTTTTTTTTTTTTTTTTTTTTTTTTTTTTTTGAAATGGGTTTGGTTTCGAATTGGGTTTTAGGGGCAGAGGAGTTGCAGAGGTATGGGGGTTCGGGTGGGTTGTGGCGGAGTTCGCGGCCGATGGAGGTGGCTGGCAATGGTGAGGATGGTGGGTGGCTGATGGTGGAGGTGGGGTTGCAGATGCAGAGGTGGAAGAGGGAGGTGGTGGGCGGCTTGGGCTTTGCCGGATTTCGGCCGGAGGAGGAGGAGATGGCCGGAGAAGATGGGTAGCTTGCCGGATGTGGGTAGGTTGCAGAGATGGGAGGAGGTGGTGTAAAACAGAGGGGAAGAAGAAGAAGGTGGAGGTGGTGGGTAAAATGGTGATGGGTGGGGTACGGTGGCTGACGGTAGGAAGGTGGTTCGGTGGAGGTGGAAGATGGAGAGTGGCTGTGGATTTTTTTCTTTTTTTTTTTCCTCTCCTCTCTGGTTTTTTTTTTGCGAGAGAGATCAGCCGCTGCTCTTGAGCAGAGGAGGCTGCTGTTCATCAGCAGGGGATACTCATCATGAGGAGAGAAAAATGATGAGTCTTGTCCCCCACTTGTCCCCCCCATTTGTTCTTAATTTAATTTTATTTTTTTTGCAAAATCAAAAACCATCATCACATCACATGGCATCGCGAAAGAAAACAAAAAACATACTCATTACATGCCACATGCCCATTTTTAAATCGAAAGAAAGAATATGATGACATTTTCCTTCTTTGACAATAGAGTAATTCGGGGGGGCCCTTCACTTGCATATTAGTAGACCCCACACAAACGGGTCCCATATCAGCGGGCCCCACACAAGCGGGTCCCACATCAGCGGGCCCCACACGAACGGGTCCCACATCAGCGGGCCCCACACAAACGGGTCCCACATCAGCGGGCTCCACACAAACGGGTCCCACACAAACGGGTCCCACACCAGCAGGCCCCACATCAGCGGGCTCCACACAAACGGGTCCCACATCAAGCGGGCCCCACATTCTCTTTTGCTTGGATTAATTCCATTCATTTTCCGCCTGACCTCGGGATTTCATTTGAATACGCGGGTTTAGGGCCCTGTCAAAATGGGGTGTCTACAGATGCCCCTCTTTGGCAGAGTGTGCTTGTCGCACGAAAGCCAAAGCCGAGCAGACAACACATTTTGACTGGCCCAAGATTTCGAACGGAAGTGATGCAAAGGGGGTGACGAGATGGATCGACAAGACAGATTCTCATCGAGAGGGAATGATAAGATGGATTGACGAGACAGATTCTGGAAAAGAAAACTGAGATGGACTCTCAAGGGGGAGTGAGACAGACTCTCAGAAATTGCAGAATGGAATGATTAGACAGCATCTAATTAAGCCACTCAGGGATTTGGAGATTGTAAAGCGGAATGATTAGACAGCATCATGATCAAACCGAAATTAGGATCTGAGAAGACAGCGTCTTGACAGATGAACAAAGCGAAATGATTAGACAGCATCATGATCATTCCTGAATTGGGATCTGGGACAAGCGAAATGATTAGACAGCATCATGATCATTCCTGAATTGGGATCTGGAAAGACAGCATCTTGACAGATGAACAAGGCGAAATGATTAGACAGCATCATGATCATTCCTGAATTGGGATCTGAGAAGACAGCATCTTAACAGATGAACACAGCGGAATGATTAGACAGCATCATGATCAAACCTGAATCGGGATCTGAAAAGACAGCATCTTGACAGATGAACACAGCGGAATGATTAGACAGCATCATGATCAAACCTGAATCGGGATCTGAAAAGACAGCATCTTGACAGATGAACACATCGGAATGATTAGACAGCATCATGATCAAACCTGAATCGGGATCTGAGAAGACAGCATCTTGACAGATAACACAGCGGAATGATTAGACAGCATCATGATCAAACCTGAATCGGGATCTGAAAAGACAGCATCTTGACAGATGAACACAGCGGAATGATTAGACAGCATCATGATCAAACCTAAATCGGGATCTGAAAAGACAGCATCTTGACAGATGAACACAGCGGAATGATTAGACAGCATCATGATCAAACCTGAATCGGGATCTGAAAAGACAGCATCTTGACAGATGAACACAGCGGAATGATTAGACAGCATCATGATCAAACCGAAATTGGGATATGAGGGATCTGAGAAGACAGCATCTTGACAGATGAACACAGCGGAATGATTAGACAGCATCATGATCAAACCTGAATTTGGATCTGAGAAGACAGCATCTTGACAGATGAACAAAGCGAAATGGGTGCTCTCAGGGAGACTTTAGTGAGGTGCTCTCAGGGAGACTTTGGTTGGGTGCTCTCAGGGAGACTTTAGTGAGATGCTCTCAGGGAGACTTTGGTTGGATGCTCTCAGGGAGACTTTGGTGAGGTGCTCTCAGGGAGACTTTGGTTGGGTGCTCTCAGGGAGACTTTGGTGAGGTGCTCTCAGGGAGACTTTGGTTGGGTGCTCTCAGGGAGACTTTGGTGAGGTGCTCTCAGGGAGACTTTAGTGAGAATGCTTCAGGATGGGGGATGCCGTGCGAGAACGGGCTTGGATGCCGTGTAAGAACGGGCTTGGATGCCGTATGAGACAGGCTTAGGTGCCGTATGAGACGGGCTTAGATGCCGTATGAGACGGGCTTAGATCCTCTCATAGTAACAAAAGGTGGAATTTAATCAGGCGGAACCCTCACGCACTAATCAAAAGGGAAAGCTTTGTTATGCAGAACCCTCACGCAGTAACAAGCGATGGAAATTTGCTCGCGGAGTAAAATTCTTATGAAAAGATTGATACTCTCACGCTTTTGATTGATTGATTGATTTAAATTGATTGATTTGGATTGATTTCTTTGGATTGATCCCCTTGAGAATTGCTTTGTCTCTTGCCGAGAAAATGGGAGTGCGAGTTCCTTGCTGAGGACCGGGCTCACATGATTTGCTGGGATTTTGGGTATTGACCCTTTTTGAAAGAATTGGATTCTATTGGGAGTTGAGTGCTTTGAGCAGCTGCTAGCGGACACTCTGGGAAATAGATGCTAGACTCCATTGGGGACTAGCTTTGCTGATGAGCTGACTATGGAGTAGGCTTAGCCGGGGAATTTGGAGGTTTGACTCGAGATGTGCTCGAGCTTCTCTCATCTCAACTTGCAGGAGACATTGGCACTGATTGCCTTTGTGCTTGACATCTTTTATGACACAAGTCATAAAAGATGCCCCTAGTATATTGTGTTTCCATGACAGGAGTTTTAAGGAGGCAGGACAATGATGGTTGAAGAAAAGATGCTTCGTTTCATGAAGGCTTGAGGTTGCACAGTTTTTTTTTGTATGGAGAGAGTAGGACAATCACCATGATGGCTGGGTCTGAGAATCCCTTCTTTCGCATTGCTCACTTTTGGAGGCTTAAGGTCTCTGGTAAGTTTGAACAAGATGTCTCTCGCCCCTTCTGATACCTAAACCAGGATTTACTCTGAATTTTCTTTGCATTTTGGAGGACACGCTCCCATTCTTCCAGCACCCGACAGTTTGGACTTTGCAAGGAGAGGGAACACAAATATGAAGGAGGAACAGATTTCCAAGGACTCAATCAAAGAAGACTCTTATTGCTTTAAGGACTCGACTCGCTTTCGACTCACTCTTGGATCTGATGTGTTATTTTTCAAGGGTATGGCTTAGCCACTCTTAGAGTATTTCGAAGACCATGTCAAGAGGCACTACTCTCCTCTTTCGGTGTTTCCGTCATGGTTATTATCCCTTTCGGATTGCTCGGTTTCAATGCCCCTAGTTTAAAGGAATGTTAAAGTAAGCTTGCTGGCACTACTTGGACTCCGAGATTTTACTCTGGTTGAAGACTGTTTCTCCATCTCAATGATTCGCTTTTTGTTGGAAGTCATTGCCATTGACCAGATTGCCTTTTCAGGTTTTCAATCTGACGGACCGCTTGCCCTAACTTTTGCCTGGTTCGCCCTTTCGGGTTTTCAATCCAGCGGGCTTGATACCCTAATTTTTGCCTAAGCCGACTTTTCAGTTGTCAACTTAGCGGGTGAATGACCCTAAATTCTGCCTAGACCGCCCTCTCGGGTTTTCAGCCTAGCGGGTCTTCAGACGCCATCGTTTTTTTTTTTTTTTGACTTTGAACCTCTGCTTGTTCACCAGAAGGACTTTCTAGGTGGGCTTGGATTCAAAAGGGTTGGATATTTCTTTTGGATTTCAAAGTTTCAACCGAACCTTGATCGGCCAGGTTGCCTAAAGTACCCCAAAAATGGAGGATCCCGCTGGGGTCTGGAACAGAATGATTTGGCTTTAAGCTCAAAAGTTGAAAGAGAATATTTTGATTTTTATTCCAAAGGTTGAAAGGGAATAATTTGACTTTTATTCCAAAGGTTGACCGAACCTGAATTGATCAGGTTGCCTACGTACCCTGTAGAAAGGGATCAGGTCAGACGTAGTTCGGAACGAACTACCCCTGGTTTGTGGGTGCATGAAAATAATGTTTGATTTTGTTGAGGCTCGAAGGTGTTTGCAAAAGGATTTTTTTTTTTAAAAAACTTGGGATTTTGGCATTTAAGGCTCAGGCGTCCAAAGATGGCCTTCTGGTGTTTTGGCATACAAGCTTCTTGAATGGCTAAGGTTCAATGGCTTTGAACTTTTTCTCTTTCTCTTTTTTTTTTTGAGGAGTCTGGCGGCATTTCCTGGCAAGACTTCATCTGCACTGTGCAAGCTAGACTGATTGAATTCCCACTTTTTCTTTGGGATCTCGCACTGATATTCGGGATTCTACGACTCTGGGTCTTCTCTGAATCCTGAAGATTTTGAAATCTTTCAATCTATTTATCAGCTCTGCTTTTTGAGATTCTGACGTTCTTAAGGAGTTGACGTGGGGCATGCTCCCTTCTCCTTTCTTCTCTGGATTCTATCCTTCTTTTTTTGTTCATTTGAAATGCGGGAATGCCCTTACCCTTTGATTACTTTGACTTAGAATTCCATCGTAATGTATAGCCCAAGTATTCTTTTTGGGGTTCATGTTCTATGCTCATGACTTTGCTGTCCGAAAGTCTTCTCTCAATTTTTCATTAACTTCACTTGATATCTGGTATTCTTCGTTTGAAATTTTCGCTTTTTCGACCCGATGTCTGAAGCTGAGGGCAACTTACGTTGAACAGTGCCAAGGCACGCTTCCGGCTTATCCTCATAGGACCAAGCGACACTTCCTTGAATCCTCTAAATAGGTTTATCGATTCTTTGCGCTCTTCGGGAGATTTTGCCAATTCTTATTTCCCAAGTTTCATATTTGGATACCACTATCCACGGTATCGATTTCATCTTCGAGTGGCTTTGCTCGACGCTCTTCCTCTCGTTTGATCATCTTTCAAATCTCGAGGAGAATTTCATCGGCATCCTCGTCCGAGGAGGGTGTCTTAATTTGTTTATTAACATTAGATCCAAGAGTGAACATATACAAGAATATTGACGACACTGGAATCAAATGTTCATTGCATTGAATGTTTGAAGTACATCAATGATTTTTGACGCGCCACGATAGGCTCTTCATCAAATTCAACCAAAGATTGGACATTGGCTCACAATGAGAGAGACCAATAAACACAACATACTTAGAATTGATATTGACATGGTTAGACTTACCAACTTTGACAGGAGGGTTGGTATACACACTTCAAAACAAATTTCAAAGATGAGACACTTCATCGGAGGCAACGGATTGGCGCTGAAAGTTCAAGGACAACGTGCCTCTTTGGTTTCTGTTGACCCAGCTCAAATTGTTCTTTGGCACCTAACAATGGCAAGGCTTTCTCTGGTATGATGTTTTCAAGGAGTTCAAGCTCTGACATTTTATTTTTTTTCTTCCCAATCATTTTCCAGCCCAGAGGTGGTACAGGTAAAGGTGGTAAGATATATGAAGGGTTGAATAGGTGAAATGGCTCCCATGGTGGGTGAAGGAGGTGCAACACGGTTAGGTGCAGGGTTCTTGGAAGCACTTGAGTTCAAGAAGAATGAGGGGATCCCTGTCTATCAGGTCATGGATATCATCATCATCTCTCTCATTTCTGTCAATAAGAGATTTTCAGTGTACTCAGCTATCTGGGTAATGTGAGAGGAAAAAGGTATAGCGGGCTAGACCAAGCGAGTTTAGAGATGAAAGCTTTTTTGGGGTTGATGGTAGACGAGTGACTAAGACTCCTGTCATGGACATCATAAACACTAGGCTCAATGAGAATTAATCACATAGCAATGTAATGTGCAAGTTGAGACAAAAGGCAGCACAAAGACATCCTCCCCTTGGATAAAAATCCGACAGCATAACAACTGTACATGAAGATGTGGTACGGCAAGTACATGGTTCGTCAACAAGCCTAAAAGGATGATGACCACACTCAAAGTATTCGGAGAAAATTCGACAGCATAACAGCTATACTAGGAGATGTGGTAAGGTAAGCACATGGTTGTCAACGAACCCAAAAGGATAATGATTACGCTCAAGGGTTCTGAAAAAATTGGCAGCATGACGGCTATACTAGGAGGGTCTCAGCAACTAAACATGAAGAGTATGCCGTCATGGTCAAGATAAAGCAGGGCTCTCAGCAAGAACACACTCCGGTAATGATAATGACAAGATAGACTCATAATCGACATGCGAAGTACATCTGATCAGGATCAATCAAATGATCAAGCTCACGGAAGACAGATCATGACTAAAAGAGCCAAGAATCTGATGATAATCCACAGAATGGATAGATGGGAAAAATTTGATTAGATTAGAAGGAAACCTAACTAAGAAGTAAACCCTAATCTAATAACAAATATGTACATATATATACATCCTAACCAGGGGCACCAACCCTAGTCTAATCTAGCGGAGCCAAGGAGGTCTCGACTCGTGACGGACTGATGAGTGTACTAGGACCGCGCTGTAGCCACGCAAGGTGAGGTACCCTAGTCTACCAATGGGACAAGGCTCCTAACTCTATGCTTCACATGTGTAAGCAACACATGTTCGTCCTCATATGAATACAATACAGATGTATATAAACACGGGTACTTCCTAGTTGGGTTTCACTAAGTCAGTAAGTATATACATAATATATAAAACAAAGTAGGGCTCCGGACTCAATTTATCGGGTACCATGCGTATGAAACATACTTAACCTGTATAACAAAAGTACGCCCAATGTTATACATAGTATGCTTCATTGCCCATCGGCTGCTGTAGACAAAAGTACGCCCAATGTCTACGGCTGCAGCACCGGCGCATAGCTTGGAAATAGATTCAACAGTACCATCAGGGTGTAATGACATCCCAGTCGGGCACGCATCGAATCTATCCCGTGGAGCCAATAATAATGAAAACAATGAAAGAAATAAAGAATATGATGATGCACGATGTGCAGTGTGTGAATCCCTCGTTTTAATTACGCACCTATCTGGTGCCCCTGGATTCTAACGATAAAGTTCCCATTTAGCTTGGTTTTGACCCAAATTTCTTCAAAAATAATTAAAATGGCATTTTTACAGAGTTAGGCAATGTTTCAAAAATTCCCCAGCAGAGTCGCCAATCTGTGGAACCCGATCCGAGAGGGGCGGGGGGACGTGCCCCCACGCGAGTCTCTCTGGATCATCCACGTGAAGGAGAGCTCCGCCAAGGAACTCTCGAAAGAGTGCCCCTCACAGCATGAGCGGCGATGTGAAGTGAGATACCTCTCGATTCGGGGACCAGCCCGGATTCGAGACGCACCTCGAACGAAGAAAAGAGTCGCCATCCAAGGAAGTGGGCCCTGGATCCCATGCTGTGCTCTGTCGCAACGGATAAACAACAGATAACCAGAGATACAAAAGTTCGTGCCTGATGACGAATGGGGAAGGGGTTAGGCGCCCCCAATTCGCCCAAGTGCAAGCACCTGGTCTCTTATGCCATTTTTAATTAATTTTGAAAAGTTTTGGGCTAAAATCATGTGAAATGGGAACGAGCATCCCCGAGAAAACGTCTATCTAAGCATGCATGACCCGGGGATGGGCAAAAGAAAATAGACATCCAAATCCTAACTCACCGCATCTACTCCTAACCCATCACATCTAGGAAAGCAGTAACATCCGCATACACAGCTACAGCTAAACAAGCAATATCAGATATGGTAAGCAGAAAAGCAGTAAATAGCCACAGCTAAGCATGTGAAACTAAGCGCACAAATAATAAGCAAGCTGAAAGTAAACACACAAGGAACCAAAGACAAACACACGATAAACAAAAGATGCGAGGAAAGAAATGAATCGATAAATCGACGGTACATGAGGACCAAGAATGCCAGGGAAAATAAAAGGGAGCGTACGATAGGCTCAGGGAGCGATTCTAATGAATCAAACTCAACAATCCTGATCCGCTGAAGATCGGATAAGTCTCACGATCGTCATAGCCTATCGTTGGGCTCAGCGAGGATAATCCCTGCGAAGAGGCCACGCTACGTCGTCGCCCGTCCCAAAACGTGATAAAAACGTCGGAAAACCGATAAAACCGGCAAACCACGATCAAAATCGGAAATGAAATGAAAAGAAGGCTCCGAGTGACCTTGTGCAATCACCATCCTTGCCCATTTTGGTTTTTTTGTATTTTTGGGAAAAGCTTGAAAGATATTTTTGGATACTGAAATGATTTTTTGAAGGGTTTAAATGATTTTATTGAAAGGTTTGACTGAACTTGGGTGGACAAAAAGATGAGAAATATTTGCAAAAATGGTGACTGGGCTCAGGATGCCAGCAGCACGCCTGAGCTGCCTACGTACCCCTCAGCTAGGGATCAAGCCATCCGTAGTTCGGAACAGATTTTCCTAACTACACTCTAATGACTCGAGATTTTTGAGATTTTTGATTTTTCAGATGTTTTTGATTTTTTCGACACAAGAGGACAAAATCCTATCATCACAAGGGGAGGACAGACTCCTGATATCCCGCAAAGGTTGGACAGCATCCTATGCTTTGCGGGGGGGAATGAACAGAATAACAACTCTGCAAGGGTTGGACAACATCCTATACCTTGCAGGAGTGGATAGAAAAAACGCACGACTTGATGAGAGGGTGGACAAAATCCTAACCCCTATGATGATAGGACAGACCCCTGAAAGACTGAAGGACTGACTCCTATGCTGAAGACTGACTCTGAAAGATGGAAGGACGAAATCCTAAATTTTGTGAAGGGATAGGACAGAATCCTAAACTCTACAGGGGTAGGACAGACACCTAAACCCTAGGATGGTAAGACTGACTCCTAAACTCTCTAGGACTGACTCTAAAGAGGAAGAAATCCCTTAACCTGCGAAGACTCTAAGGCAGGAAGGGAAGGGGTTGGCTCAAGATACATTCCGTCATAGCCTTCATTGAAATGAGCATCCATTAAAATGAAATCTAAGGGCAGATTAAAGAGCAAGCATACCAAAGATAAGAAGAGGAATTAAAAGGAGACCTTCCTCTCGGTTATACTCCCTCGAGGTTGCAGGATGGCGAGGCGGTGCTAATCGGCAGCAATGGGAAGGCCCCGGGTCGAGGGTGGAGCTCGAGTCCACCTCCGCAATTTCTTTCCCTCTCTCTGATTTTTTCAAAGAAAAATTGAGAAACCCTCCTCTGCTCACGAAAATGGGGTTCCTCTTCTCTCTCTCTCTCTCTCTCTCTCTCTGTGTGTGTGCTCGTTAGAGAAAAAAAAAAGAAAAATAAAAAATAAAAAATGAAGAAGCTATATGGGGAAGAGATCGGTGAAAATGGGTGTGATTTGCAGAGGAGGTGGGGATTGGTGACGTGGGTTTTGACCGGATGGGTGAAGGGAACAAAGGGGAGAATCGGGTCTGCTGGGGTTGGAAAATGGGATTTTGGGGAAATGGCAGAAGAGGGTGGATGAAAGGAGAAGAAATGGGGTTGGGGATGATGGCTCGGTGGAGGAGTGGCCGGAGTAATGTTGCCGGAGCACTCCCTCTCTCTCTCTCTCTTTCTCTCTCTCTCTCTCTCTCTCTCTCTCTCTCTCTCTCTCTCTCTCTCTCTTTTTCTTTTTCTTTTGCGACAAATATCGCAAAAAAAACAGAGAGGGAGGTGCGGTGGCTGTGGGGGAGGTAGAAGAAATGATTCGGGTTTTTGAAATGGGTTGGGGAAAAGGGCAGAGGGTGACCGGTGGTGACGGTGGCGGATGGGGATGAGGGAGGAGAGGAGGGCCGGTGGGTCGGATTCCGGCAAAGTCGCCGGAATCAATGGAGATGGGGGTATCTCTCTGTTCTCTGCTTCTCTCTCTCTCTCTCTCTCTGTTTAAGTGGGAAATGGGTTTTGGGTAAGGGTTTGAAGTGGTTTTGGGTAGAAATGGGGTTTGGATGGTGGTGATGGGCGGTTTTAATGGAGGTGGGTTTTTTGAAAAATAAAAAAAATGGTAGAGGTGGAGTTGCAGAGGTGGTGGTCTGTGGTGGTGGAGGGTTGGATCGGAGGTGGGGTGGCTGTGGGAAGTTGCAGACACGGCTAGGAAGGAGATGGTCGATGGTCTGTGGTGGTGGTGAGGGTGGCTTGGGTTTTCAAAAATGGGTTTTGAGAGAGGATGGCTGCTGGGGTTTAATGGGGGTTGGTGGAAAAGCAATAAGGTGGAGGAGAGGGTTTCGGTGGGTTTCGGTGGCTGATGGTGGTGGTGGAGAGAATGGGGGTGGTGGCCGACGATGGTGGAGGAGAGAATGGAGGTGGCGGCCAGCGGTGGTGGTGAGTTTGGTGGAGGTTGAAGATGCAGAAAAAGGAGAAGGGGGAGGTGGTGGCTGTGGATGGTGGCTTGCCGACGGCAAGGGAGATTGCTGGTGGTGGAGAGTTTTTTTTTTTTTTTTTTTTGAAATGGGTTTGGTTTCGAATTGGGTTTTAGGGGCAGAGGAGTTGCAGAGGTATGGAGGTTCGGGTGGGTTGTGGCGGAGTTCGCGGCCGATGGAGGTGGCTGGCAATGGTGAGGATGGTGCGTGGCTGATGGTGGAGGTGGGGTTGCAGATGCAGAGGTGGAAGAGGGAGGTGGTGGGCGGCTTGGGCTTTGCCGGATTTCGGCCGGAGGAGGAGGAGATGGCCGGAGAAGATGGGTAGCTTGCCAGATGTGGGTAGGTTGCAGAGATGGGAGGAGGTGGTGTAAAACAGAGGGGAAGAAGAAGAAGGTGGAGGTGGTGGGTAAAATGGTGATGGGTGGGGTACGGTGGCTAACGGTGGGAAGGTGGTTCGGTGGAGGAGGAAGATGGAGAGTGGCTGTGGATTTTTTTCTTTTTTTTTTTCCTCTCCTCTCTGGTTTTTTTTTTGCGAGAGAGATCAGCCGCTGCTCTTGAGCAGAGGAGGCTGCTGTTCATCAGCAGGGGAGACTCATCATGAGGAGAGAAAAATGATGACTCTTGTCCCCCACTTGTCCCCCCCATTTGTTCTTAATTTAATTTTATTTGTTTTGCAAAATCAAAAACCATCATCACATCACATGGCATCGCGAAAGAAAACAAAAAACATACTCATTACATGCCACATGCCCATTTTTAAATCGAAAGAAAGAATATGATGACATTTTCCTTCTTTGACCATAGAGTAATTCGGTGGGCCCCTTCACTTGCATATTAGTAGACCCCACACAAACGGGTCCCACATCAGCGGGCCCCACACGAACGGGTCCCACATCAGCGGGCCCCACACAAACGGGTCCCACATCAGCGGGCTCCACACAAACGGGTCCCACACAAACGGGTCCCACACCAGCGGGCCCCACACAAGCGGGCCCCACATCAGCGGGCTCCACACAAACGGGTCCCACATCAAGCGGGCCCCACATTCTCTTTTGCTTGGATTAATTCCATTCATTTTCCGCCTGACCTCGGGATTTCATTTGAATACGCGGGTTTAGGGCCCTGTCAAAATGGGGTGTCTACAGGGTGCATCCAAATTACATTGCCTCTCATCAAGTTGAACAATTCGGATAACCCTTTTACATGATTTTTTTTAGGCACAACTTATCATTTGGATGGTTTAGATTATTTCATAGAGATAATCTAAAAGGCACAACTTTATCACCTTGCGGCCCGCTATTTGGACGTTTAGATCACCCTACAAACATGATTTATGGGGTACAACATATTTACGCCGTAGCCCATCAATTGAACGGTTTGGATAATTCTAAAGAGATGATTAGGGGGGCCGCAACTAATTTTATATCATGACCCATGAATTGGACAGCTATGATCAACTTATGGAGGGGATTTTTTGGAACGCAACCAACTTGAATTGTGGCCCCACTAAATAGGCAATTTGGATCACCATATGGAACTAACTTTTTTGGCACATAATTATTGCCCATCAAATGAACGATTTAGATCATCCTATGAAAATGGTTTTGGGGCGTCACCTACTCGCATAGTGGATCATAAAATTGATGGTCGAGATCATTTTAGTGTATTTGCATGGTAGCCAATCAATTGGACGGTGAAGATCACTTCATGGCTCTCATTTCCACCCACATTTAGCCGAATAGCCGAATAACCCAAACCCAAGCACTATGTGCATTCACGTGATGTGCTCCCCTGAAAAGGTAAGAAAGCATGCAATATTATATTCCTATCCAAAAAAGGCTAGAAAGCATGCAATATTGTATTCCTATCCAAAAAAGGCAAGAGTTTCTTTTCACAACCGCCATCAGTCTTTGGGATTATGGCAATTTCGTGAGATCCATCCTTTGTAGATAATTTTGGTAACTAAACTCGATTTTGTAGCTCATTAAAAGGAATTCAACCAAACTCTTTCTCTGCACTCTTGTTTTATACAAGGCTTTAAAAGGGAGGTTGTCATTAATTAGTTGTGGTGTGAACATCTAAGTTGCTACATTAATTGAAGAAGGAATGCCATTCGAGTGCTTATTTCTATCTTGATGATTGTTTGCTCAATATATTAATCAGTGTTGCTAATCACATCGGTACCAAGGTAGGATTTTCCTTACTAATTACACTAGATACGTGATGCCCTTATATTTTGAAGAGGAGCTCAATTGGGAACGACGATAATGAGATTGAAACTTGCTGTTATGAGGTACACAATGGCTGAAATAGAAAGCTAAAATATGATGTATGCAATTTACCCATGTGAACAGAACTATAGAAGAACCTTGCTGATCCTGGAGTTTATATTTTTCCGATATTTAAATTCCATCTTTTGATATTTATGGTATTCCAAATTGAAATGTGGGCGAGATTCTTTTTGGTTCCTGAACGAAAAAGGCAAGCCTCAATCTATTCTTATTAATTTGCTTGAAGTTGGAAGAAAGTGAGGGGGATGTTGATATTTTCAGCCCAACTCTCCCTCATTGTTAAAAATAAATAAAATAACCAAACCGAGGAACCCTTTTTTTTGGTTGGAGGAGCAAAAATTAATATCTCAACTCTCTCTCTCTCTTGGCTCTCTCATCTCTCTCTCTCTATCTCTCTTCCATCTCATCTCACTCTCTCTCGGCTCTCTCTCTCTCTCTCTCTCTATCATATTGAGATGGCAGCCCTTGGATCTCTCTTTTTTGGCCTCAAGTGATTAAGTTCTTCCACTCTAACCATGTCTCACTTAATATTTTTGGAAGACCTTACTCTCCTTTGGGATTGCTACAGGGCGTAATTTTCTCTTCTATATCATCACTTGGCTGCGCTTCAGAGGTTTTAATTTCTCATCTCCTACTCTCAGATTGGCAGCCCTCTTACTTTAATAGTAGCAGCCCTCATCATTTGATATTGGTAGCCCTCTCACCTTTGAAAATTGACAGCCCACTCATCCTTTGAATATTGGCACCTCCCTCATTGTTTGATATTTGCAGCCCCTTCTCTAATTGATTTCGTAGAGCCCTCTCTCCTCCAAACAAATCCCAACTCTCTTCTCATCTCTTGCCTCTCATCTATCTTAATCCACTTGTAAAGTTGAATGACCGAAGTACTATTTGTGGAATTTTCTTCAAAATTGCGGGTTTGGTGATCCAAATCTCGTTGAAGCCAAATCTTATATTGATTGAAACTTCTTGTGGAGGTTTTGATCTTTAGTTGCCGGATTGCTCATGGAGGCCGTATCGCGCAAAATTCATGGAAGCCGAGACTCATAGATGGGATATCGGGTGATCAAATTCTTAGTGTTCTTTTGTCTTCATTCAAGTTGGTTCGCTATAGTTTTTTTTTATCCTCCCTTTTTTAGCATGTTTTAGATTTTTTATTTTTATTCTTTATCATGTTTTGATTAATTAGAATTGGAGACCCTAATTAGATCTTCTAGTTAGAATCGATTAGGAGGGTTTTTGGATCCAAAGCTCTAAGAGATTTCAAGTTCTTTACGGAAAAACTAATTCAACAATATCAAAATCCACTTTTTTCAAACCAATTTCAAAAATCCATATTTGCCGCCAGCCCAATTCACAGGCCCACAACCACAACCCCTTTCCAAATTAAAATCTACAACCCATCTTATATAAATCATAATCACAGCCCCTTTTCCAAACAGCCCATTAGAATCCAAACTCAACAATAGCCCATTCAAGCCATTTTTGATAATCACAGCCTATTAATCACAAAAAGTCAAGAAATAACAGGACAAAATGTGATGGTGCCAATATCATTCCGCTATAGTGCTGGCTGCCTGTCTTGTGACAAGATTTCGAGCATTTAAACCTCAGATTTACAGAAAATGGTAAACTACAAAGTTGCAGCCCTTTGAAAGATCTTCCCAACGCATATTCGTACATTAAATTTGGCCTAGCGGTTAAAGATTTATGAAAGTTTTAGTGGGATGCATTCGTTAGATCTTTCGACGTTCAAGGTTTTGTCGAGATTGTGCAATTGTCGAAAAATGGTTGTGTTAATGTCATTCTCTAAACCAAAATTAAAAGACACCAATCTAAAATATACCCAACTTAAAAATCACAAATCTAAAATTCACCGACTTAAAAACCACTGATCTAAATCCGTTAAAAGTCATTTACCAAAAGACCACTAAAAATCACAAGTGAAACTAAAGCCTTATAAATAAACAACCTAAAGACACCAAACACACTTAAAAACTCCCAAATAACTAAAAGCTTCAAGAAAACTCTAAAAGACTCAATAAACCCAAGATGAACTCGAAATTCCTAAGAGCTTTTGGATTCAAAATTCCTTTAGGAACCCTTTGAACCCCTTTAGGAGCATGTACGTCAAGTCGAGTTTTAGGTCTTCGGGAATCCTAGAGTTAGGAGTCCAGCCTCATCACGGTCGATTCCTATCATTAGCGATTGACCCTTAGATTAGTTTCACTAGTTACCTCTTTTTTCCATAGGACAAGCCTATTTACCTTGGATGTAGGTTCACCTGCATTAGTCTAAGGGAAGTCTTGCACTTAGATAGGACCATATAGCATCTTAGATGGAGTCCTAGGATAATAAAATCTACTCAACTTGAACTAAATAATCTCTCTTAAACTGTTGAAACAGTCTGTCCAGTCTAGATAGGTGTTCTAGATGAATTAGGCATATAGTTTAGTTTAGGCCACCGAACTACGATCGACTCTGATTCCAGTGAGGCTGGGATACGTAGGCAACTTGGATACTTGAGTGGCATACCAAGCTCGAGTCGGCTCCACACATAAGTGGTGGGGTTTTGTGTATTAATCCTTAAATTAAAACTAATTAAATAACTTAGAACTTTCCATGAAATTAGAATTTTTGAAGAACTTTCACTTAGATTGAATTCAAACAAATTAAGAAAATCAAGATACACATTTAGGAATTATATTAAAATTAGATTTTAGGATGCATGTCACGTAGTTCGTACTTCAATAGAGTTAAATGAGTTATTTAAAAGAAGTTCAAGAGAGTTAACTTTTGGAATTGAAGACCGGATTATCGGGCGAGGATGGTGCATGTGGTGGTAACTCCCTATACCTTTCATTCTCGTAACCAGGTAACGAGTCTAGATTTCTGGTTATTTATGAGTCCTAGATCCCTCATCTAGGTAGTGACTCTGTCATTCTCCTTTGTGTGAAATTCGGATTCTTTTAGTGATCCCAAATTCACGGAAAGGATGAATTAATTCACACCTTGCTAAGCTCGGTGGCTTACCCCTGCCCTTGTGCGTACTGGGTTACACGTTTATTTGCACCCTATGGCTTGGTTGTTGCCGGCTTGGTTGGGTAATCAATAATAATAATAAAAAACGCACACGCCAATCGCGTGGGTACGAGATACTAAGAAAGAGGAAGGCGGCTCACGGGCCATTCCCCTCTCGCGGGATCGAGTCCCACACCAACAAAGTTGAGTTGTTTTACTCCCGAATAACCAAGGATTCATACATCTTTCCCCGCAGGGTCTGTATAAAGCATGATCAAGGCAACCAATGCCCCCAAAAAAAATCTTTTCCATTGGGATTCAATCCAATATATCTTGCATCATCCGTGGCAGAGTCCACTCACTCCAAAGGAGTCTCACACCATGTCAAAATCTAATCCAAGGCGCGAGATCGTCTCGATTTCTCCCTAGCTGAGTGTATTAGCATTCACTTCCCGTTGGAAATAATCTAAGACAACTGTTTGCCATCCAAAGCCTCTCCAACAGAGTCCGGTTTACCCTCCAATGTCACTTAGAGACTCTAAAAAGAGTCCTCGCCATCGTGACACTCACCCCAAAAGATTAGTAAGCTCTGGTTTATCTCTCGCAAAATCAAAATACCAAAGCCTTTCTCCCCAGTAGAGTCAAGATTAACAAACATTTGTCAGGTGCTCTCTGAATAAGAACCCTTGCCCGGGCAATCCGTTAGTCAACGGATTCATCAAATCATGGTCAAACACAATCGATTTCAACATTGATTGATGGATGTTTACATCCCCTTCAGAATCTATTCTCCAATCAGTCGGTATAACATTGGCTCCCTCGACGTAGTCTCCCTGAGAGCACCTGCCCTGAGCAAACAACTAAAGGCTCCCTGAGAGCACCTGCCCTGAGCAAACAACCGAAGTCTCCCTGAGAGCACCTGCCCTGAGCAAACAACTGAAGTCTCCCTGAGAGCACCTGCCCTGAGCAAACAACCAAAGTCTCCCTGAGAGCACCTGCCCTGAGCAAATAACCAAAGTCTCCCTGAGAGGACTTGTCCTGAGCAAACAACCGAAGTCTTCTTGAGAGCACCTGCCCTGAGCAAACAACCAAAGTCTCCCTGAGAGCACTTTCCTAAGCAAATAACCAAAGTCTTCCTAAAAGCACCTGCCCTGAGCAAACAACCAAAGTCTGCATGAGAGCGCCTGCCCTGAGCAAATAAACCTAAGTCTCCCTGAGAGCGTCTGTCCTGAGCAAACAACCGAAGTATCCCTGAAAACATCCTACCTAGATTTTTTACGCTATGAAAACTCTTTCAAGTAATCCAAATCGAGCCAAATCAAAATCCATGCAGTGATCCTGCAAATCAAATCAAAGCCCGAGCAAGTTCGTTTGTACACGATAAACTAGCCAAAATTATGTATACTGTCAAGGCAGCATCAAATCAAAATCATGTGTACCATCCATCGTATCAATCACCAGGTGCCAAGTTGGCATTCCTGTCATCAGTGTCCGCACTGGATGTCAAAATGACATCCCCTGAGGTCCTTCCCTAAATCAGGTGTCCTTAATCTGACCTAGAGGTCCCTCCCCAAGTCAGGTGTCCTAAACCTGACTTCCGATGACCCTTCTGGCTGTTAGTAATGATGTCCATCCTAGGGCTCGTTATAACGGTCGTATTTTCAAAAACCGTCGGCGAGAGGTTTCCACTCAATGATCTGACAGCAAGATTCCTTGGTGACGGCTGCACGTCTAAGGATCCAATGTGAGTCTTGCAAGCCTATCATTAGTCTCCATTGAAAAAAATTTGTTGTCTCCTTACTGTGGCATTCAGGTGCCTTGCAGCGTCTACCAAAGAGGGGAGGGGCATCTGTAGACACCCAATTTTGACAATGTAGTATTAGTGATAGGTGTCGCGAGGAAGAACCTTATGACAAGTCCCAGAGCTCAAGTTGTGTTTCTCTCAATCTCTCTTTAGGGTATTTACAAAAGGGAATGGTTTCCAAAAAATGTTGTTATCTTGTAGAAAACAACCGGAAAGATCGTTTTTATAACCCTCGCCTTTTTCGGCAACCAAAATGCCTGTTTCTACACAGTACTCACCTTTTTTCGGCAAACGAAAAAAAAATTTCTTTCCCAAAACCAAGCAATATTAGGTTCATTGGAAAGTATGCGAAACGACGAATCCAACGCACCTGACAGCCATAAATCAGAGTTCAAATGAAGAAGTTATGCTCGTTTTAAATTACCGATAAAAGAAGAAAGTATATAAAACAAAACATCGCGGGAACCGAGAGTGAAACCACCCACCAAATTCATCCCATACGATTTCTAATTCGTCCCAGACGAATTCTAATTCGTCTGAGACGAATTTTGGATGAATTTAGATATTTGTAACCCCCCTCTCCTAGTCCCCTATAAATAGGAGAGGGGGGTAAGGGTTTCGCATTCCTCTCTCTCTCTCCCTCTCCTCTTTTGGTTTTCTCTCTCCCCCCTGTGTGATTGGTTCTATAACCCTGCTCCCCTATAAATAGGAGAGGGGGTAAGGGTTTCTCATTCCTCTCTCTCTCCCTCTCCTCTTTTGGTTTTCTCTCTCCCCCTTGTGTGATTGGTTCTACAACCCTGCTTGGGTGTATTTCCAAGGTGAGGCATACAACCCTGCGTGGGTGCATTACTGAAGCCCCAAACCCCTACTGAAATTTAGAAAATCCCTAGTTAGCTTGGTTTTTAGAAGAGGTAAAGTAAAGAAGCACTAGGTAGCTCTCACTGGGCGTCGGCACTCCGTCGAAATTCCGAAGGTTCGGAGCGACATCCTCTTTTTGCGCCATTGTTTTGCCGAATTTCGCAGAACCACGAGCTACTTTTCAATAGTAACGCCGTTGTTCTGCCGAAATCTCGACAAACACGAAGATGATTCGGCAACACAGTGCCACTACGCCACCGATTTCTCCGCAGCCTCGAAGACCACTCTCAAACAAGCGCGGTTACAATGCCCAATTCTCACTGGTAAGATATAATTTATTTATTTTCCAGTTGTGTGTTTATAAAATGGGTAGGGTGGGTTTCTTCATCCGTGATGTCAAGCCCCTCTACCTGCCCCTTTACTACTTTCAGCTATTCACAGCTTTCATTTACAAAATGGATATGGTGGGTTTCATCATTCGTTATGTCAAGCCCCTTTATCTGTCCTTTTTTTTATCTTATTTAAGTTAATCTGTGTCGTGAGTAAGTTGCGAAATCAGGCTTGGCCGCAAGCAACTTATAATATCAATCATATTAGCTATATTTACTTTCTGCAATTTACAGCTTTCTGCACAAGTAAGGTACGAGGTTGAGATTTCACAAGAGTCGTTCCAATACGGCCGATACCTTGTGGTGTAAATCCCTCCGACAAGCTCTTTATTGTTTGAAATTTACAGCTTTCTGCACAGTAAAGTACGAGGTGGTGACATCATAGGATCTCAGGCGCAAAAATTACCCCCTGAACTTATGTTATAAACCCCTGTGCTTTACTTTTACTTTCTGTACTGTCATTTTTTGTTTGATTTAAGCTAACCTGATCGTGAGTAGTTGCGAGTTCCGTTGGGAGCCGTATACAACCTACAATACCGATCAAGTTAACTATCGCTTGTTTTTGTTTTCTTTTGTAAATCCTTTTATTTTAAATCCTTCCAAAATGCCAATCTAAGTTAATGAAATCCAAGTGTGGCAACCCAAGAGGGGGGGTCAATTGGTCAATTAAAAACTTTTTGCTTAATTAGGTGGATTATTAAAAATTAATTTCTTAATTAAGCACTAATTATTCTAACCCTTGTTTAAATAAGCAAGACAATCAATTTAGGGTTGGATATTACTATCATGTATTACCTTACCCTTGTTCAATTAAACACAAACACACAAGAGGGTTAGGATTTACCAATCACCAATGGAGAGAGAGATAGAGTGAGGAAGAGACAATAGGAGGTACACAACGATTTTATAGTGGTTCGGGACTAAGCCCTACGTCCACTCTTCAAGACCTCCTTGAAGCTTTAGTAAGCGATCCCCCACTCTTAATGGGCCTGATAAATGAGCCCTAGGGGTTACAAACGCCTTCTCCACCTCCGAGGGGACAAACCCTCTTTGCTCCGGATTCTCCTTTCTTAACGGGCGGAATCGGAGACCCTTTACAATCAAGCTTCTCCTTAAACCAGAAGCGAAAACCCCTCTCCACAATCAAGCTTCTTCTTTTATAGGGTTGAAGCGTAGAACCCTCTTTACAATCAAGTTTCTTCTTCTATAGGGTTGAAGCGTAGAACCCTCTTTACAATAAAGAACTAAAATGAAGAACTCTCAAGCCTCTTGATAGGCGGATTACAATAATAGAAGCTCACAATCTCTCCAAAAGATAATGCAAATAAAAGCCCTATGGAGATCCTCTTATTGAATGTAGATTCACAAATCAAAGCATGAAGAGGAAAACTAAAAACCTTAGATTTTCAAGTGTAAGCTCAAAGGGATTTGAAAATGATATTCCAAAACATTGTTTAGTTGGTCTAGGATAAAGTTTAAATAGCACATGGAAAGATATGACCTCTTTGGGGTAAAACCTTAAAATACAGGGTTGAAAAAGTCAAGCAGCGCAGGCCCCAACGGCTAGTTTTCTGCACCGGTGCGGTCAACTGAGGTGTCGCGGTCGCCCACCCCTCTCCGGCGCTCTTTTTTTATTTTGAAATTTCTTATCATCGCGGTCGCCCGGGAAGAGCAACCTGGACATTTTTATTTTTGTCCAGTTCCATATTCGCGGTCACCCGGGCCTATGGCGGTCGACTGGCCTGACCATGATGGAGTGTTTCTGGATTTTCAGGAACACTTCCGCAGTTGCCCGGGATTCCCCGATCGACCGGTTCGTTATGCTTCGGCAAGTGCTGGATTTCTAGCCACCTTGTCGTGGTCGCCCGGGGAACCCCGGTCGACCGGCCCTGCTTTGAAATCTATATTTTAATTATAAAATTTCAGGGTCTTGAGTCATTGTCTTTGGGCTTTTGTCCAAGGTTTTCACACATGTTTTGGGGAGTGTAGATGGTTTTCAAAGATATTAAATTTGTTTATGAAAATAATTCTGAAAACCTTTTTGAAAGTGCAAATACAAATAACAAGAGAACTCCAAATACAATCTAAAAAGATAAAACCTTGAGTCTTCTTGGATTGCTTGGCTCCTCCATACTTTCTTGGACTTGTCTGACTTGCGAGTGAACTCTTCAACTTTCTTTAGTGCTTGTGACTTATTCCATTCCTTGAGCATATTGAATGGTCCATGAGGTGTCATCAATGCTTGTTCAGCTCCAAGCTTCTACTGGCACTTGCTAGGCATGCTTGTGGGATCATTGACTTGAGTATCTTCCGAGGATGATCTCTCCAATGTATGTGCAAGCTCTTGGATCCTTTGTGAATGTTGATCCTCAAGCCATGTGTTGTGTTGAGTTGTGTAGTGGCGATATGACATGTGAAATTCCTGTCTAAGGCACAACACTACAAACAACACATTAGTCCATAAAGACTAATCAATTTGGTTTGCTAGCATAAAAAATAGAAGGTAAGGTGAATGATTGAACCCGTGGGAATCCTTGGGCATACATTCTCCCCCTTTTTTATGATGGCAAACAAATTGATTAGAGAGGAAGGAGATACCAAAATTATAGACATATGAAAGGCAATTGATATACAATAGAGCATTTGCTCCCCCTCACCATATGTACAATAATAATATATGAATATAACACATGTGGTGCATACAAACTATGGACTGCCTAATCAATTCCAAAATCCTCCCCCTTTTGGTAGCAGCAAAAAGGAAGGCTTTTAACAATTAAAGAGCAAGATATAGTGTCATGACTACTCTCCCTATCTACTTATCATGGATATTAGGTAACAAAAGTGAAACATACATGATAAAACTAATCAAATATAGACGTATGAAATGACAGTGTGAAACACCTCTATGTTTGGGAATGGGCAAAGATGAAAAGATATATACTACAAATAACTTTTTATTTTCAAAAGATTTGAAAAGAAAAAAATCAAAAAGATTGTATGATAAGCAATTTTTTTTTGAGGAAAAGGATTGTACGCTCGACCGTACCTAAAGTTAGGTACGGTAGAGTGCCAAATCACATGGGTCCCACATTTTTGGTAAGCATCTAAACTATTCATTTGCAAGGCCCCATCATAGATAGGGTGCATACCAAAAATCAGCTCCATAGGATGATCCTAACCCATCCATTTGTGGAGGCCAAAATGGACAGACAGTGTTTGTCCACAAATCTGCCCATTTTGGCCTCCAGTTTTGGAGGGGTTAGGATGATTCAATGGTGCTGATTTTTGGTATGCACCCTATCTATGATGGGGCCTTGCAAATGAATGGTTTAGATGCCCACCAAAAATGGGGGACCCATGTGATTTGGCACTCTACCGTACCTAACTTTAGGTACGGTCGAGCGTACAATCTTATTCCTCTTTCTTTTTTTAAATCTGAATCTAAAATATTTACATTTAAGCACAAAAAATAGGGCAATGGCCATTGTGAGCACATCACAATAGACCATATAAAGATGAGAGTATAACAATTAGGCTCTCCCGCTAAGTATTTGTCATTGGCCTTAGGTGAAACTTATGAGATAAGACATGACAAGACATAATGGCTATTGATATGACAATGAGGACATAGCCAATGAATCTTATCATGAAGAATGATGTATTCACCTTCAAAAGTACATGATAAGAGAAAGGATTCATAGGAGATAGGATTCATAGGAGATGAGATTGATCGAGATAGGATCCTATGAATAGAATTCTAATAGATTTGCAGGATAAGGCACAAGGAATAGAAACTTATCAATGGAAAATGAGATAACTATTATGAGGCCATACAAGATAAGTTTGAAGCCTAAGAAGGATATAACACTGAAGCTTAGGCTAGGGTACTTATCATGAATGAGAGATGATCTCAAGGTGAAAGCATGAGACAAGCCCTAACTATAACACAAATGGAGCGATGAGGCTTCAAATGAGTGTAATTATCATATGTAATGTAGTATACATTTTAAATACCATATGACAAGATAGAAGGACAGATATTTACATGTATTGCTTTCCCTTTGTTGGAGACTCACACATAGTATGAATCCAAAGGGCTATCCAAATACACAGGCACCAAGGGATCTAGAGGTGAATGATTGACAAACAACCCTTGGGCTACTAATGCATGATTGCTAGAGGTAATCAAATGATACCAAAAAGAAATGATAACCTAGCAGACCATGCTCCCCCTAACTATGTGCATATATAGTATATATACATAACAATTCAATACACATAAGACTTATCATGGTGAAGACGCTGGCAACAAGCCAAAGAAATTAGGTGTTTTAATTAAGGTGAAGGTACATTCTCCTTCTTAACTAGTAAGAAGGCTAAAAGCACCAATTGAGTAGCTTTTAATTTTAAGATTTATCATCTTACCATGTAGCTAATACCACACAAGGAGAAATATACATATATAGAGTGCTATACTTTTATCGAATAAATAACACATCTAGGAAAATGAATTCAACCATCCAAGCACACAAACCTAGGGCAAGCAGCTCTATTATATTGTGAAGGCAACTAGTTCTTTGAGTTTTTCTATAGGGACAAACTAGTTTTCTACTTTAGGGAATGACCATTTTCACTTTCATGTTCAAGTTCTCTATTTGCTTGTTATATGTGTTTTGATGGATTAAGCTCATTTTAACTGATTAAGTGATTTTCAAAACACATTTCATTTCAATACTTTTCCTTTAAAGCCAATTTTATATAATTCTCAATTTTTATCACTTTAGGCTTTTTAGGCACGACCTTATGACTTTAATGATGGTTTTCAATGACTCATGAGATATAAGTTTGAGTATATGATAGAGATGTATTTAAACAACTCAAACTTATAGTGATGTAGCTTGGGAGTCTTTACTATGATATACATAGATCACATATATAGGCATGATGTGTACATACATCTATATCACTTTAAATCACATGCCACTTATCAAGTGGATTTTAATAATCATAGCTTTTAAAGATTCCATTTAAATTTGAAGTTCACTTAACTAGAATATTTCAAGTTTAGTTACTTTTGTGAACGAAATGTCATATGGATGATATAAATGGATAACCAAATATCAAATACATCACATAGTCACAATGTATTCTAATGTGCACACTTGTGAGATTTTAACTGAATTTTCAATTTTCTTGTGCACATAAGATAATTGTGAAGGATTTTAAGATGATTAAAAGATTGTTATCACTTCACATATACTAATAAGCTCATTTTCACTTGTTTAAATGATTTAAGTTAATTTTAGATTTCTTTTCAACAAGTGAGTTACATATCAAAGATAGATGATAATATTTAAGCTTTTAGACATGATTAGTTCAATGATGGGGTTCATATAACTCATATGGATTTCTCTCATTGAACCAAGTTTCAATTTTCCTTAAATGATCTAAAATTTTGAGTTTAAGGGAATTATTTCAGAAGCCAAGGATCCTCAAGAGTGTCTCATGAATGAGAACCACCTTGGGCTAATGAATCAACTTATAAATTTCTCATGATTTTAACACTAGTTTGGAAAATTCACTAAGTTCTATGTTTTGACCCAACCTTATTTGTTTAAAGATTGTCTAAGGTTTGATTTACACTGATTTTTGCTTAGACTTAATATTTATGCATTTTTCTTAATTTTTCTCTCTATTTTTATTTTCCTTTTAGTTTCTTTTATGTTGCTAGAATGACATGGTCAACAACTCTTAAGTAGAAAATACTAGCAATAGAAAGAAAATGCTTAGGAACCTAGCTTGAACCAACTCAAGCTATTCCTATGGGTCAATGAAGGTGCTAAGTGAATGAGAGAGTTTCAAATGAGGAACCAAAACACTTAGACCTAAATTCATGGTCATACCAAAACAAGAGTGTAATTATTTGTGTACAATAACATGAGCTTTTAGATATCAATATAATATATCATGTTATCAATGGTATGAACACACAATTTATAGACACTTATTGATAAAGAAGGATAAATATATGTGTAGCTATAATATATTTTCAAAAAGATATAACTTTTAAGTGCAAACATCTAAACATATGATATTCAATCATTACAATATGTCTACTGTGAAATTTAAATGATTTATCATTTTGGCACAATATGTTAAAATACAAATGATGTCAAATTAGCATTATGTATCTAACATTTATTTACTAGATACGAAATGAATACTCACTAAGTATAATGTATCCAACATGTAAGATTACTAGAAGTATAATCATTCAAGATTTGTAAATTGTATCTAGCAATCAATTTTAAAAAAGATTTCATATTTAAGCACAAACCCTAAGTCTACTATAATCAATAGTAGATCAAATAGGGAATTTTAGAACCCAAACCAACATGGGTCCAACCAAGTTTGTGTGATGTAATAAATCTTTTCTAATCCACACAAACTTAGAGCTCTTTACAAATCTAAACACATCTATATTTGTAATGTCCATTTCTACTACAATAATCACAAGATGCAAATGAATAAGTAGATGAACATGATGAACCACAAGAGTGCTCACATGAATGTTTACCTTTTTCTTCTTGTAGCTTGTGGTTATTTTGGGAGAGTTCTTCATTTTTAATTTTCATCTCATTAATTTCTTATCTTAGAACATTTAGCTCATGAGATGAGTTTAGTTTTAGTTCTTCTTCTTTTAATTTCAATTCCTCTATTTTCTTTTCCAATTTCTTATTGTTTTCAATTAATTTTTTTTCTTCATTTAATAAATCTTGATAATATTTTTTTGATTCTAAGAATTCATTGGAGATAGAGGTAAGAGAGTGTTTGAGTTTTTCATTTTTAAAAGGTTCAACATTTAAAGCATTCTTCAATTCTTCACATTTATCAATAAGCTCTTTGATGTTTGGAGTTTCATTAGATATACTATCATTTCAATTCTCCAAAACCACAAGGCATTTTGCATTAAAATTATTTTCAAGTTTAGTCAATATTTCATTAGCATTTTTACAAATAGAAATGCCATCGAATAAATATGCCGGTAAAGCTCAACATATGGCACTAATGGCTTTAGAATTTAAAGAAAATAATTTGTTATCATATTCATTTACTCTCTTAGATTTGCATAAGGTGAAACCATTTTCAATTACTTTTAATAAATCCCCATCTAGACCTTTAAGATAGGACTTCATACGGATCGACCAAGATCCATAATCGGTTCCATCAAAGCAAGGTAGTCTAGATGCCATTAGGTTGCCTTAGATCTTTTCTCTTGTAGATTTTTAGATTAAAAAAAACCTATTTAAGAGCCTAACCTCTGATACCAAATGAAATCCAAGTGTGGCAACCCAAGAGGGGGGTGAATTGGTCAATTAAAAACTTTTGGCTTAATTAGGTGGATTATAAAAAATTAATTTTTTAATTAAGCACTAATTAATCTAACCATTGTTTAAATTAGCAAGACAATCAATTTAGGGTTGGATATTACTATCATGTATTAACTAACCTTTGTTCAATTAAACACAAACACAAACACACAAGAGGATTAGGATTTACCAATCACCAAAGGAGAGAGAGATAGAGTGAGGAAGAGACAATAAGAGGTACACAATGATTTTATAGTGGTTCGGGACTAAGCCCTACGTCCACTCTTCGAGACCTCCTTGAAGCTTCTGTAAGCGATCCTTCACTCTTAACAGGACAGATCAATGAGCCCTCGGTTACAAAGGCCTTCTCTACCTCCGAGGGGACAAACCCTCTTTGCTCCGGATTCTCCTTTCTTAACAGGCCGAATCAGAACCCTTTACAATCAAGCTTCTTCTTTTATAGGGTTGAAGCGTAGAACCCTCTTTACAATAAAGAACTAAAATGAAGAACTCTCAAGCCTCTTGATATGCGGATTACAATAATAGAAGCTCACAATCTTTCCAAAATATAATGCAAATAAAAGCCCTATCGAGATCCTCTTGTTGAATGTAGATTCACAAATCAAAGCATGAAGAGAAAAACTAAAAACCTTAGATTTTCAAGTGTAAGCTCAAAGGGATTTGAAAATGATCTTCCAAAAAGTAGTTTAGTTGGTCTAGGATAAGGTTTAAATAGCCCATGGAAAGATATGACCGTTTGGGGGCAAAACCGTAAAAAATAAGGTTGAAAAAGTCAAGCAGCGCAGCCCCAACGACTAGTTTTTCGCACTCGCGGGTCGACCAAGGTGTCGCGGTCGCCCTTCCCTATCAGGTACTCTTTTTTTATTTTGAAATTTCTTATCGCCGTGGTCGACCGAGCTATCGTGGTCGCCCAGGAAGAGCAACCTGGCATTTTTATTTTTGTCCAGTTCCCTATCCGCGGTCGACCGGCCCGACCATGATGGAGTGTTTCTGGATTTCCAGGAATACTTCCACGGTCGCCCGGGAAGCCTCGGTCGACCGGCTCGCTATGCTTCGGCAGGTGCTGGATTTCCAGCCACCTTGCCGCGGTCACCCGGAGAAGCCCTGTCGACCGCCGCTGCTTTGAAATCTCAGTTTTAATTATAATATTTCAGGGTCTTGGGCCATTGTCTTTGGGCTTTTGTCCAAGGTTTTCACACATGTTTTGGAGAGTGTAGATGGTTTTCAAAGATATTAAATTTGTTTATGAAAACAATTCTGAAAACCTTTTGAAAGTGCAAATACAAATAACAAGAGGACTCCAAATACAATCTAAAAAGACAAAACCTTGAGTCTTCTTAGATTGCTTGGCTCTTCCGCACTTTCTTGGACATCTCTGACTTGCCAGTGAACTCTTCAACTTTCTTTAGTGCTTGTGACTTCCTCCATTCCTTGAACATGTTGAATGGTCCATGAGGTGTCACCAATTCTTGTTCAGCTCCAAGCATCTACTGGCACTTGCTAGGCATGCTTGTGGGATCATTGACTTGAGCTCTTGACTTGAGTATCTTCCGAGGATGATCTCTCCAATGTATGTGCAAGCTCTTGGATCCTTTGTGAATGTTGATCCTCAAGCCATGTGTTGTGTTGAGTTGTGTAATGGCGATATGACATGTGAAATTCCTGTCTAAGGCACAACACTACAAGCAACACATTAGTCCATAAAGACTAATCAATTTGGTTTGCTAGCATCAAAACAAGAAGGTAAGGTGAATGATTGAACCCGTGGGTACCCTTAGGCTTACAGTTAAGAGACCGGATTAAGCCGGGCAAGAGGGGTGCTTAATACCTTCCCCAATTGTAACCACAACCCATACGCGGATATCTGTAAGGACCATGCCTTAAGTAAACAGAGTAAAATATAAGGTTCCAGGCCCAGAGCAAAGGAACCCCTGATTACTATCCTTCAATCGAAATTCGAGTCGTTACGTATTTCCTTGGAAGAATAGACATGGGTCCTAGGCTCTAACCTAGGTGGCGACTCTGAGTTTCTCTAACTTGCGAAGTGAGGACTACGGTCCCGAGTCCGCAAGTAGTGCAGATCAAATAACACCCCCCTGAAAACCCGATTGTAGTGATCCCATGTCGTCCTGCGCAAACACGGGAAAAACCCAGCTCCGACACCCGTCATGTGCCTTGAGCATCCGCTATCCAAGTACCATTTGTCCGTTGTGGATCTTGAGCTCAAGCACCCCTATAAAAAAATTTTAAGTCTTGCTCTTAGGTACCCAAGCAATGCTGGGTTCTCCAATGTTAGTATCAAAAGACTTATCTTTTCTTACCCAAACAAGGTTAGATGATTTTCTCAACCTACATGCATAATTGTAATGTCCCAGTTTTTCACAATAATAACATGTAGAAGAATAAGTGTTAAAATTCTTGTAAGGGGTTTTGGACTTGACAAACTTAGTTTTTGTAAGCAACTTTCTTTTGGGACTCTTGATAGCTAAGACCTTGTTTCCCAATAGAAACCTTGCTTGCCAAAATTTCATCAAGCTTCTCATTTCCACATGTATGTCTAAGAACAAGTTTATCATTTTCACTAGTAAGTCTCTTGTTCTCAACATACAATTTTTCAATATCAACATATAAGTTTTTATTTTCTTCCTTTAAATGATCGAACTTACACCTTAAATTTTCATCTTTGCCTTTAAGTAATATGTTCTCCATGAGAAGTTTATTATTTAAAGAAGATTTTTCATCTAGCTCATTCTTCAAATTTCCAAAATCCTTGGTTATCATTTCAAGAGATTTCTTCAATTTTTTATTTTAGAAAACTTCAAGTAGCAATGTTTTCTTAACTTCTTGAGATGTGTCAATTAGTTCATTCATGGTAGGTTGTTTATTTTCATTATCACTTTCACTACCGCTACTACTATCACTATCACTATTAGGAAGAAGAGTCTAGAATTTGACTTACATTGAGGTGAGATGGATCACTTGCCATATATAGCATACAAAATTGATTTCTCATCTCCACAGGAGTTGTTTTGTGGTGTGTCGCTTAAGCCATCCCAATTAGTGCTGAAACTCTTCTTCTTCTTGTCATATTTTTCGTTTCTTTTATCTGAGTCCTTCTTGAGTAATGGGTCCTTTGGACGAATATGTTCCTCTTTGCCGCATTCATAGCATCGAACCGGATCATCATCTTCTCTTTTTCTTCTATCTTTGTCTCTCTTTGGGGATTTGTTCCTTCTTGAGGTTTAGTTCTTCCGATTGAATCTCCCAAATCGACTTATACTTTTGGTGAGGAGAGCCATTTCAGATGTTAAGGTCTCGATACTTAACTCTCTCTCACTATCTTCATCACTGTCAACTTTGGCTTTGAAAGCCACATCCCCCTTCTTTGATTCTTTCTTTTTGCTTTTCCTCTTCTTCATCTTCATCTCGTGGGTGATTAGGTTTCCCATGAGGTCATCTAGTCTTAGGGTGTCCAAGTCTTTAGATTACTCTATTGCCGTGACCATTGGATCCCATGAATCTGGGAAGCATCTCAGGAATGTTTGGACCAATTCAAAATTTGTATAGGTCTTTCCTAAGGGATTCAAATCATTTACAATATTAGTAAACCTTGTGAACATGTTGGAGATAGACTCTCCTTCATGCATCTCAGAGGCCTCAAAATCACTAATAAGCATATTAACCTTAGATTTCTTCACTTGAGTCGTCCCTTCATGGGTTGTCTCCAGTGTGGTCCAAATTTCCCTAGCCGTCTTACAAGTGGAGACTCTATCGAATTCCACGAGAGAGAGAGAGAGCACAAAATAATAGTGTCACTCATTTGGCATCCAATGTATCCTTTTTCTTGTCAGCAGCACTCAATTCCTTCTTTTCCGTTGTGGGTTCAATGTACCCATCTTGGACTAGCTCCCAAATTTCAAAGTCTACAAATTTTAGATAAAAAGTCATTCTAATTTTGTAATATCCGCAGTTTAGTCCATTGAAATATGAAGGTCTATTTGAAGCATAACCCTCAATGTACTCAGAGGGAGCTACCGGAAGAGGATTAGATGAGGAGGGGTTATCGGTTGCCATGGATCTTTCTCTTGTAGATTTTTTTTATTAAAAATCTATATAATAGCCTTTAGCTCTGATACCAAGTGAAATCCCAAAGGGTAACACACAAGAGAGGGTGAATTGGGTGTTTTAAAATTTTTCTATTCAAAAGTTAGGGCTTATGAAATTAATCTAATTAGTTCTACTCCTTGTTCAAAATTATATTCAAATAGAAAATGGAAAGAGAATACCAATCACACCATAAGAGAGAGGAGAATGAGCAAGGAGACTACATGGCGATTTTATAGTGGTTCGGTCACAACTTGACCTACTCCACTACCCAAGTACTTGGTATTTCCTTTGGATTTTCTCCACTACGGTGAGACTCCTCAACGCCGCCTTAGAAAGCATTTACGAATGATCCCCTCCTCCACAAAGGGACACACCCTTGTTTACAATCCGCGTCCGAGGACGTTCTTCTTCGTTGCACCACCGCCTTGAAGAAAGAAACTCCTCTTTGCAACTCCAAATACAATAAAGGAAAGAAAATAGGGAATGACAAACTCTCAAGCCTCTTTAAGGCATATACAACTCTAAAGCTCACAATATTCTCCCAATATTGAAACTAAATGCTTGAGGAGATACTCTTAGCAAGAAATGAATGCAAGTTTAAATGCACAAGAGGTTTGAAAAAGGATCCTTTTGATTTCAAAGATTGAAGCTCTAAGGTTTGAAAGATAAATGCTCAAAAGGTTTAAAATGAAGTTTTTGATGGTGTTTAAATAACCCTAGTTCATTTAGGACCCTTCAGGGGCAAAACTGCAATAAACTGGGTAGGTATACCTGCCCTGCGTAGGCCCCAACGGCTCTTTAGCCAGACCGGGGCAGCCGACCGAGCCACCAAGGTCGTCCGCCATTATCGGGCGCTCTTTTTTTATTTTCAAAATTTAAACCGTCGCGGTCGACCGGGGTCACCGCAGTCGCCCTCCGAGGGCTTCCTGTCCGATAAAAAATTTGGTTTAAAAACATTCCGCGGTCCACCGGGCCATGACAGTCGTCCTCCAAGACCAAACTGAATGTTTTCTGGATTTCCATAAAACTGATCCACGGTTGACCGGATTGTCCCAATCGACCGGCCGGCTTAAATTCGAGATGTCTAGGATTTCCAGGTACCATCCCTCGGTCGCCCGGCCTAGCTTTAAAAACCTGTTTCAAAATAGTTTGTGAAAAGGGACTTTGGGCCATGGTCTTTGGGCTTTAAACATGTGTTTTCAAATACATTAATGTACTTATAAAAATGGTTTTAAAGATGATTTGAAAACATCTAAACATGCAAACACTAAATGCCAAGAGGACTCCAATGCATTGTGAAAGTATGAACCTTGAGTCTTCTTGATCTTCAATCTTCTTGGCTACTTGCATGAGCTTCTCCTTGTCTTGAGATAGTCTTCAAATACATTCTTGCGCTTGTGGATCCCTTGATTCTTCGATATACCATACGGCTTGAAGGATGATTACCAAGACTTGACTTTCTCCAAGACTAGCCCTTGTTCTTCTTGCTTCAAGTGTTGATATGAATACAACCTGTCTAAATCACAACACTAGAGAAGCCATTAGCAAACTATCATCAATTTGGGTTTGTTAATCATCAAAACAAGAGAGGGATGTACCCTTAGGCTTACACCTACCCTTTTCAGTTCTTGAGGAAGAAACCTGTAAGAATAAGCAGATTTCTTATCTGGGTTTCCATTCCTGTTTGGGCTTGCTGCTCGTCTTTTGATCATACATCTCTCAAATTCGGCACAAGGTGGTGCACGTTTGCCGAAAGTTGTGCTTTCGACTTGCCGGAGACAATTGCATATTGCAGTACTCTATTCTCTGGTGGATCGCACCATCACCTAGAAGTTTCCATGAATATCGCAACACCAGCCCTTGGCTTACTTGGAGGAGAAGATTTTCCATTTGTCACAGCTTCCGTACGGAAATAAGAAACTGGAATAGTTTTCTTTTCTAACAATCAGTGAAAGGAAAGTGTTTACTAACTTTTCGGAGAGAAATAAGGAAAGTTGCTTATCTGTGAAGCAAGAAAGGGTAAGTCCCAACAGACTTATAGGAAAGGTTACTTTCTACAGTAGCTGCCTTTTAGGTAAGAAAAAAAAGACAAGTGATAAGGATCAACTTGCACCTTACGTTTCCAAGGAAGCTTATCTTGTTTCCACATAAGGAGGTAAAGTATATTCTTTCTTTCTTGTGTATGTGTGATTAAAAAAAGAATGGGAGGTTTCTCATGTGGGTCCCAGCAGCAAGTTACCATTCTTTATGAGAGAAGAATAGATAGGTTTGCTCTAGTTGTCATTTAGAAAGTGAAGGTACCAACAATAACTTGCCTTGGAAGTTACCATTTACACCATTACAGAAGGAAAGTAAAAAGAGGCTATTTTCCAGCCCAAAGTTTCACGTGACAATCTGATTGTCACGTGAGTGAAAGTGGGAAATAAAACAGGGCCTCTTAATAGCACCCCCTTCTTCCCCTACGCACCCCACTTACAATATTTGTGCACTGATTAACCGTCCCTATTTTACCTGAGGCACCCCGCCTCTCCAAAAAAAATAAAAATAAAAAATAAAGAGAAATTTTATCTCTTTTCTCTCTCTAGACTTTCTCTCTCCTCTCTCCGCATTTTCTCTCTCTTCACTAGGCCAACTTTCGCTTGACATTGGGTTTCATCGTCAACACGAGAGTTATTCGTGACAACTTTTAGAGCACATCCAGCCTATTTTTCACTGAAGAGAGTGAGTTTTAGCACAGTTTCAGGAGCCATCTCAGTCGTTGATCGCCCCCATTCTTCCAATCATCAAGTTTCACTCATCCTATTTTCGATCCGCGACAGACGTTGTGCTTCTTTCGACATGCCAAACAGATCAGACAGTTGATTTCAGTTTTTAACATTTATTCCTATGCCTCCTCCATTTATTCCATATTTCGATGTGTATGACGAAAGCTATTGGAATGGACGCACTCCCTTTAGCTATTATGAGGATGCATGTTTACAGTGGATTGATGCTCTAGACGCATATCATGAGTAGAATGGCTATGATCTCCAAGCGACTATCTACTAGGCTATAGAAACTGTGCGACGACAAGCCCGATGCTGATGGGACTACATGGAAACGTTCCGTCGTAGAAGAAGCGAGCCTCCAATCTGTCGTTGGAAGGACGTTCGCGATTTTTTATGGATTTTTATATGCTCCATTCTCTACGTAGATTGAAGCGTGAAAAAGCCGCTCGACGAGAAGAAGCAGCTTGCCGTGAACAAGAAGCAGCAGCCCATTGTGCACGCAAAGCTAAAATTGAAGCTGGGAATTTAGAACGTCGCATGCGTAAGGCAGATTTACAAAGCTGCTCCACTATTTCATATGTCTTACCCATTACTGATATTCTTATGGGTCCAGATGCTAGTATTGATGAGATCATTGATGTTGAGCCTTTGATTCCATTAGATTCGGACTTTGAGATGGATGATCCAGAGTTAGAGCCTCAGTTGATTGCTGATATCGACATTGTTGCGCATGATGCTTCTGAGATTTCTGCCGCACCGAATGCTGATCATCTAGAGAGTGAGCTTCACTCTTCTGAGCCAGATATTGTGGCAGATCCACGTGAGGCTGATCCATTGCCTGAGTCCGAGCTGAGTGACCTGACTGTTGAGCCATTACTTGATATGGATGTTCGAGAGCATATTGTTGTGGATTGCACTATTTTTGAGCCGGTTGAGCAGATTGTCGAGATTTGTGCTGACACAGAGGCACTTGTTATGCAGATTGATTAGGAGGATTGCCCGTCTGATATCACTATGCCAGATACGATTCTATCTGATGATTTTGTTGCTGATTCCATTGAGCCGGATTTGAAACCAGCAGGTGATATCTTTATTGTCGCTAGCATGGATTGGTACTGCCCTTAGCTGTTATGCCGATCCCACCGATCCAGGAAGAGTACGTTGCCATCTTTCCGGCTTATTTAATTGTCAAGAGAGGTTCGCGTCTTTATGATTCTGCATGGATGATTTCTTTTGTATAGTACGCTCGCGTTCCATATCACTTTCACAGTCATCACGAGCGTTATACAGTGTTCCAAAGTTCGCAAGATTGCGACTCATGCTACTTGAGTGGGTCGTCTACGTATTTGATCCAGGCGGATTAGAACTCAAAGGCGAGTTCTTTCCAAGCAAGGGAGAATGATGCAGATATTAGGATTTATTTTCGCATTATTTTAGTTTCTAGTATTTTTATTTCCATGTTATTAGTTTCTAGGATTTTATTTTCCATGTTATTTTTTAGAATTCTTATTTTAGTATGTTTCTATCTTTTAGCTTGTTAATTGCCTATTTATAGGCCTCTTTACAGCTTTATTGTGAACTTTGATGATTAATTGAATGAATTGAGATTCTCCCCTCTAATTTTCTCTCTTCTTCTCCTCTTTCTCCTCTATCCTTCTTCTTCTTCTTCTCCTATTCTATTCTATTCTTCTCCTTCTATTCTCGTCTTCCCCTATTCTTCTAATTCTATCGCCTTTCATCTATTTCTCTCCCCTTTTGTCTATTTCTCTCCCTTTTTCTCAACTTTTCTTCACGGCGCTGCATCACTTGCTCTTGGTGTGCATGAAAGTAAGGCAATAAGTCAAGTATAATAATTGTTCTTTTTTATTTTTAGTGTTTTAGTCTTTCTCAGTGGATGCTAGCTATTAAATTTGAGACAGACGTTTGGACAAAATTGTCAATTTGTTCATACTCAAAATAGGAAACTTGAATACCATTAGCTAAAGACCATTTTGGTATATCTAGGTCCAGATTCTGTTCTAGATGAATACTAAGGTGCTTAATTGCTTCAATTTTACAATTGATTTCAGTAAAGTTCTCTCTGTTACAAGGTGCTTATTCAATTGCATCTTTAGACCATAGATGGTGGTTGGCCAAATCTCTTCAAATTCAAATGTGGTTGCATCTTTACCTGGTGTTGTAGCTTGTGCTTTTTTCTCTTTCTTCTGTCCAATACTACCTTAGTGTTGTGGTTTGTGACAAAAGTCTAATTACTTGAATTTGAAAGTTCCTCTTTTATTTTATTTTGTTTTTGTTTTTTATTTTCTTTTCTGGTTTGGGTGAAAATGTAATGTCAACCCTCTTAATAAATAGAAGAACAACATGCTCTCTTCATTATGATGAGGTTCTCTATCCCACACATAGCTTTTCATATCCCTTAAAAAGTTTCATTTATTTTTCTTTTAATTTGTTTTTATAAATTTAGAAATTGCAATTGTGTTTCATTTTACTTTTCTTGAATGCTCCTTGCGAAATTTGATTGTTTTCAGGGATTGCAATTGGTTCTGATTCTCCAAAGGTTCGCTACATCAACGTCCTTGATAAAAGTGAAGGTATGGATGTGTTTGCGTATGTACTAGATGTGCTTATGAAAGGCTAGATGTGCTTGATAAAAGTGGTATTCTGAATTTTCAAATGTAATTCTTAGTTTTCCAGGTTTACATCTTAAGGTTATGGTTTTAGATGTGCATACTCCACCATGCATCAAATCAACATTTTGAAATATTAAGACTATATTTTGATTGCCCTGTTTGTACTTAGAGCTTATTTGTTTGGTTCTATCAGTGTTCAAAGAGCTGTCTGATTTGGATTGCTCTATCAAATTTCTTTTATGTTACATTTTCTTTATCAAATTTCTTTTATGTTACATTTCCTCAACCATTTATTAGGTGTTTCATGAATGTAGATATAATCTTGTTGAGTTGTTCCAGGTTCAAGATGGAGGAATAACATTGATGAATGATTCCTATTTTTATTAGAAGTAAACGAGATGAAGACAAGATATTCACCATGGAATAGTACTACCCAATTAACTGGGAACTGGACAGGTAGTTGTTCGAATACATAGATATATGTTTGCCTATTTTCTTGATGGCCTGTGGTTATCATTTTCAATTGGACTCTCTCTAGAAATACATTGCTCTATTTGGGTGCCTATGATTCATTAATTGGTGTTTATTTGCTAATAGTAATACACTACTAATTTTTCGTTGAACTCTCTCTAAAAATATTTAATTCCTCGCATTCTTTTGCAGCCAACAACTCGACAAGGAGAGTATGTTGATTAAGGGTGTCAATTTTGGCTCTGGCTCGGAAGCTCGCTCGAGCTCGGCTCGAAAAAAGCTCGGCTCGAATCCTTAACGAGCCGAGCCGAGCCCGATTTAGGCCAAGCTCGGCTCGGCTCGGCTCGTTAAGGCTCATTAAGATTTAATATATTTAAATATATATATTATATATTAATATATACACTAAAAGGGTTGTCCAGGGAGTGAAAGGGGGAGGCAAAATATGTCACTTCATTTTTGGAACCCCATTTGTTACTTGGACCACCCCCCATAGTGTAAAAAAAGTAGTCAAATTACACTAGATAGGGATGTCCAGGGAAGATGAAGGTGTGAACTTAATATAACCCAAGCTCGGTAAGGCTCGCGAGCCTGGCCGAGCCTGACCGAGCCGAGCCGAGCCCGAGCCTGGTTCGAGCCCGAGCCGAGCTTTTGAGCTTAACGAGCCGAGCCGAGCCTGGCCAAGCTCGGCTCGGCTCGGCTCGTTTACACCCCTAATGGTGATGATGGAGAAGATGGTGAAAGATAAGATGATGATGCAGAAGATGAAGAGTACTAGGAATCATAATATATACATGAATAGTGACTTTGTTTTGTTTTTTGGAGTTTTAAAGGGTGTTGGGTGTATGGACATGGCTACGATTAATTTTTTACTTTAATATTGAACGTATGTACATTATGGATATTTTCGTAAGTTTTGATTTGTATGTCATTTCAATTTTAATGTTGAATGTGTTATGACTATGGATATTTATGTAAGTTTTGATATATATTGTACAGCTACAGGTGCAACAGGAATAGAATAAAATTTCTACAAAAAAATCTTAAAATTAAGTATTAGCTACCCAATTAATTTGGAATCAGAAAAGACTTATATATGTTGAAAATAGTATTCGCAACCCAATTACTTTGGTCACTAATAGAACATGTATACGTTGAAGATAGTATTAGCAACCAAATTAAGTTGGTTGCTCTAGAAAAATAAAGGACTAAAAGCGACGAAAATGTTGGGCACTAATAATCGCTATTAGCCACCAACATACTTCGTCTCTAAAATATATACTAGCAACCGCGTGACCGTCGCTAATGTTTGATTTGGTTGTCTTTTTTTGGTTGCCTACAGAACTTTAGCTACGGTTGTATGATGTCATTAGCAACGGTTTGATGGGTCGCTAATGGATAACATTTAGCGACTCTCATATTAATTTGGGTCGCTAAAGACTATTAGCGACTGCGCAGCGACAAAAAAAATGGTCGTTATTACTATTAGCGACGATATTTTTAGTATTAGCGACCCAATTTAGTGGGTCGCTAATAAGAATGTTTCTTGTAGTCTTCCTAGTCGATTCCAGGACAATTATCAGATCGTACTCTTCGGTTGCAATTCGACGTTTGATCCGCCGCGTTAGTTGGTATCAGAGCGAAGTCTCTCCTCGGATCGGACCATCTTGCTTCAACGGCAAACACCACCATCAAGGAAGCTTGGATTTATGATGCGGATTTCCCGTACAAGCAAGTTTTCCTGATCTTTACTTAGGTTATGTTTATCATCTTCTATCTCAATTACCATTCACCACTAAGAAAAGGAAAAAAAATCCCTTTGCTTCAGCCGAGAACACCACTTTCATCCACCCCTTTTTATTGTTTATTCACTACCTCCTTGATATCTGTAAATCCTTTTTCGATCAGCCCTTTCACCCTCAAAACTGTCCTTTTTCTTTAACAGGTTTGCTACTTGTAATACCACCAAGAAAGTGCAGACTTTCTGCATCTTTATCATCCCATTTTTGTCGCAACATTTACTGCATTGCCAACCTGCTAAAGAGCCGACCTTGCAACCCTTGATTTTTAGCAGCCAAATATCCCCTTTGTTGCTGATTCTTCCCCTCATAAATACCATCCCACAACCCTTTCACCAACCAAGAACCCAAAACACAGTTCTTCTAAAACCAGGTATAACCGTAACCTATGTCAAGTTCGCCTCTTCCAACCGCTTATCACTAACTCTCAGCATCCTTAAACTTGAGAATGTCAGCCACTATGTTGCACAAAACCGGCCCCAAAATTCCTAAAGTTTAGGCTTTTTCGCCCCTCCTTGTTCAGCCAATTTAACCCAGATTTAACCCCATGTTTTGTCCCTACTTAGATGCTAAAACAGGTTCCCAAATTGCCTGAATTTTAGGCACCATAAGCCCATTTCGTTTTTTTAGCGTTTTTAACAGCCCCACCAACTTGTCTAACCCGATACCCACACCCCTTATTCCTGATCACCTACAATTCTTGATTCACTTAATAATCTAAGATCCCTTCTTCTTAACCCTACAACTTTAACCTTGTTGTTTTGCCAACCAAAACCCATTCCTTAACCAACCAAAGAATTCCCTATTCTCTTAGCCATTCTTGAATTTAGATAACTAACCATGGATCTATCTTTATTTCCACCCTTCTTTGGGTGTGGAGATTGCGAGTCCGCGTGTTTGGCATGGATTGATGGCATTGAAGATTGTATATATAAATATGGCATGAGCCATGCAGAGACAATTAAGTGCGCAAAAGTGACCACTGGCCTTCATGCCAAATCTTTCTTGAAAAAAATGGAACAAGAACTGTATAGATTAGGACAATCACCCTTCAATTGTTGGTACGAAGTACGTGATTTGTTTATCAAAGAATTCGCGCTAGTTACCTATCAAGAGTGCTTGATGATCCAAGCTGGAATCAGACGGGAGAAAGCCCAAAAGGCCAAGGACCGTGCCAAGAAGAAAGCCGCGTGTCTCCTAATCCAAAAGACTTGGCGCATGTATCGGGCCAGAAATTCATTTAAGAGGTACGTCAGTTCTGCAATCAAGATTCAAAGCTGGTGGTGTCAAAAGATCACCCAAGTTGATTACACGTGCACAGAGTATGTGGCCAACATCATTCAGAAACCTTGGAGAGCCAAGATAACTCGACAGAGAATCATGATCAAATTCTTAGTTGCAGCGCGCGAGTTAGAAATGGCAGACAGACTCTCTCTCTCTATGACAATGCCGTTCATACCGAGCAACAAAGTGAAGTATATATTCTACTTCAATTACCCAGGATCAAAGATTTTATCGAGGCCTTCATTTGTAGTTGAATCAAGTCCAACCTTCTACGAGGCAGATGGAAGTACCTGTTTCGATGGAACGGATTTCAATTCGAGGTCGAACTTAACAATTTATCTGTACATATCTAATATACATCGGGTCTAAATTTCAGCTTATTCCCTTCATGTTTGTCTAAACTCGAGGCCGAGTTTCTTTCAAATGGGAGGGACTGATATAGGACATTAGTGCTAGATTAGTATCTTTCTATTTTTTTAACTAGGATTAGTAACTTTCTATGATTAGTATATTTTTTTATTTCTTTCTTTAGGTATAGGGTTTTTAATTAGTAGGGTTACATGCCTAATTATAGTTGCTTTCTTATTCTAATAGGATTCCAGATCTTTCTTTTACTTATTTAGGGATAGATTTTCTTTTTATATAAGAGGTTGTAATGTGTAAATTACAATCAATTAATGGAATAATATCAAACACTTTTGTCTCTATCCCTCTCTTCTCCCCTTTCCTAGTGGATTCTAGGGTTCTTCTTCTTCTTCCTAGTGGATTCTAGGATAATTATCTGATCGTACGCTTCGGGTGTGATTCCACGTTTGATCCACTGCGTTATCATGGATCCCAATTAGATCTGGCCAGCTCTCATCTCATCATCTGTTGGAACATTAAAACACAACATATATAAAAGAAAACTGCTTGATTTTGTAAATTTTGAGAGAGCGCATACTTGTGGTATGCAAGAAGGGCAAGCAGGTCGATGGGCATTGGTGCAATCAGAGGATACCAGTAATTTAGCTTAGCTTAACTATCTCATTTACCATTCACATGCTTTAGCTTAACTTCTTTTAGAACAATGTCGGTGCAGGGAACATATCTACTGCAAGTGATCTTGATGGTGTCTGAATCGGTTGAATTCCCACGGATTCTGATGAACTTTACATCGCTCAATTTAAATCAACAAGCAAAGAAAACCAATTAGAGAGATAGAGAGTATGCCTAAGAAATCTAACAGTTTCCACGAATTCTAAAAGTTAAGAAAATAGCCAAAAATCAATGGAAGGACTGCTAATGTGTTACGAGGCAATTTGTTCTGTTCCACTTTAGGTCCCCTACATGGTTTCCATATCATTATTCATTAAATTTTCATTAGGGTGAATCTCATTGAAAGATCTTAGGATATATACCCACCTTCCAGGCTATAAGGAAGATTGAATCCTGAGGAGCACGGGTTTAAGTCATAAAGACACAGAGAGAGAGAGAGTGTGTTAAAGTATAAAATATTATATAGAGCCTGGTGTCAGAACAAGGGATTTGCTAAGGTCCATTGCAAAAGGCTTTTTCGCGGCTGGTTTGTCGCATGTCAGATCAGCCACCTCGTGAATGGAGGTCTGACGTGCGACAGACCAGCCGCAAAATGCCTTTTGCGATAGATGCTAGCAATTCCCTCATAACAAAGGTCAGGTCCTGAGTTCAAAAATCCTTGATATTAAAATTCCAAATGCAATGACCAACCCAAAATAGGCACCACATGTGGCACATGTAGGCTTAAAGTAAAGAGGGGCCATACGTGAGGGGGGTTGTTAAAGTATAAAAGATTAAAAATAACACCTTATCCAACTGCTTAAGCTTTTGGAGTAATTGGCAGTTTCACACACAGAGAGAGAGAGAGAGAGAGAGAGAGAGAGAGAGAGAGAGAGAGAGAGAGAGAGAGAGAGAGAGAGAGAGAGAGAGAGAGAGAGAGAGAGAGAGAGAGAGAGAGAGAGAGAGCTGGCTTCATAAGGCACTATCATTTTGAGTTAAAGGGGTGGGGGAAAATGGGACCCATAACTGCCTTCATAAGGGGACTTTACCGTTTTGCGATGTTGGGGGGGGGGGGGGGGGGGGGGGGGGGGGGAACTGATAGGGGCTGAATTTATCATGACCCTTTTGTAAAACTTTCAAAATATCTATACTTTGGGCTTTAAATGAGCCAAAAGCCGAACTGAGAGGGGCCAAATTTATCAGAGCCCTGCAACGATTGATTTCCGTTAATTTTCCTTATCATCAAGGATCCCTATTATCTCCCAAGCTCTCATCTCATTTGTTGGAACATTACAACACAACATATATATAAAAGAAAATTGCTTGATTTTTGTAAATTTTGAGGGAGCGCATTCATCATATAGAAGCTTGCTTCTATTACTGCTACTACTACTAATTCACTAATCAAGACTAAACAAAAACAAGGAGTCAATGTCCTAGACATGGTACTTGTGGTATGCAAGAAGGGCAACCAGGTCCATGGGCATTGATGCAATCAGAGGATACCGGTAATCTTGGATTCACATGCTTTATCTTAACATCTTTTAGAACAATGTCGGTGCAAGGAACGGATCTACTGCAAGCAATCTTGATGGCGTCTGAATCGGTTGATTTCCCATGGATTCCGATGAACTTTACATCGCTCACTCTAACCGCCAAAGTCTTCATCATCAATTTAAATCAGCAAGCAAAGAAGATCCATTAGAGAGATAGAGAGTAGAGTTATGAAATCTAAAAGTTTCCATGAATTGTGGTACAGAGCTTGATAATTTGAGTCAAAATTCAGTGTAGACAATTGAATGAACAGAGCATGTAGTTTAGTCATTCAAAGAACTAGAAGGGTATTTTTCTAAAGACAATATATATAGAAGAACTCTAAATTGAAGGATGCCGTTTCATAAGGTGAAAGGGCGCCTTTCAATTTAGGCTACCTTATATATAAGAGAAATGCTAAACTGATGGGCATCCTTGCATAAATGGGGTGAAAGGGCGCCCCCTTTGGCCACCATGGTGCATTTATAACAAAGTCAAAAGATTATAACATTTATAACAAACTCAAAAGATTATAAATGTAATATCGTGATGTAGATCCAATGAGGGCGCCCTTTCACCCCATTTTTGCAAGGACGCCCTCAGTTTAGCATCTCTTTTGTAAATATATACACTATAATATAGCAAAATGCGTGGGACAGGGTTTGTTTCAGTGGTGGAGGCATACAATTGGCATTTTTTCATTTATGTTTATGGATTTGACAATTTTTACGGAAAGCTATTTCTCAGCTCACTTTTGGGTGGGCCCACATTTTTTGGGTGATCCTAAACATTCATTTGAAAGGCCACATCATGGATGGCGTGTGTACCAAAGATCAGCTCCATTCGATCATCTCAGGACATTTGGGGGGAGGAAAATGGACAGATATTGTTTGTCAACAAATCTGCCCATTTTCACCCCACAAATGGAAGGGTAGGATGATCCAATGTAGCTGAATTTTGGTACACACCCCATCCATGATGAGGCCTTTCAAATGAATGCTTAGGATCACACAAAAAATATGGGCACACCATGTTTCTGGCGCTCGAGCGCAAGAACTGTTTTCTCATATATATATATATATATATATATATGAGAAAACGGTTCCTACACATATGTGTAGAGAGTTCTCTACACACTAGCTTAAAATACAGTGGGGGCCCACATTGTTTGGGTGATCCAAGCCATCCATTTTAAAGGCCCTCACATAGATAGGGTGTCTACAAAAAATCAGATCCATAAGATCATCCCAACCCTACGATTTGTGGAGGTAAAATGGATATCTTTAAACCTTCACAAATTAGTTCATTTTTTGCCTCCAAAGTTCGAATGGTTAGGATGATCCTATGGATCTGATTTTTTGTGGACACCCTATCTATGAGAGGGCCTTAAAAATGAATGGTTTGAATCACCCAAACAATGTGGGCCCCCACTGTATTTTAAGCTAGTGTGTAGATAACTTATCTACACATGTGTGTAGGAACTGTTCTCTCTCTCTCTATATATATAGGGTGTCCACATGTGTGTAGAGAGAGAGAGAACGGTTCCTACACACGTGTAGATAAGTTATCTACATAGTAGCTTAAAATACAGTGGGGGCCACATTATTTGGGTGATCCAAACCATTCATTTTTAAGGCCCTCACATAGATAGGGTGTCCACAAAAAATCAGATCCATAGGATCATCATAACCATTCGAAATGTGGAGGAAAAAGATGGACTAATTTGTGAAGGTTTAAAGACATCCATTTTACATCCACAAATTGTAGGGTTGGGATGATCCTATGGATCTGATTTTTGTAGACACCCTATCTATGTGAGGGCCTTTAAAATGGATGGCTTGGATCACCCAAACAATGTGGGCCCCCACTGTATTTTAAGCTAGTGTGTAGAGAACTCTCTACACATATGTGTAGGAATCGTGTTCTCTCTCTCTCTCTCTCTCTCTCTCTCTCTCTCTCTCTATATATATATATATATATATATATATATATAGAGAGAGAGAGAGAGAGAACATTTCCTACACACTTATGTAGGTAAGTTACCTACACACTACCTTAAAATACAGTGGGGGCCCACATTGTTTGGGTAATCCAAACCATTCATTTGAATGGTCCTCACATAGATAGGGTGTCCACAAAAAATCAGATCCATAGGATCATCCTAACCATTCAAACTATGGAGGCAAAAAATGGACTAATTTGTGAAGGTTTATACACGTCCATTTTACGTCCACAAATCGTAGGGTAGGGATGATCCTATGGATCTGACTTTTTGTGGACACCCTATCTATGTGAGGACCATTCAAATGAATTGTTTGGATCACCCAAACAATGTGGGCCCTCACTGTATTTTACGATAGTGTGTAGGTAGCTTACCTACACAAGTGTGTAGGAAATGTTCTCTACTATATATATATATACATAGAGGAAAATGATTGTGAGCTTGAAGCTTATATAGCTTATATGAGCTTGAGGGCCCAAACACATGTGGGCCCACATTGTTAGGATGATCCAAAGCATTCATTTGAAAGACCCTTACATAGATAGGGTGTGTACAAAAAATCAGCTCCATATGATCATCCTAACCCATCCAAAAGTGGAGGGCAAATGGACAGACACCGTTTGCCACAAATCTGCCCATTTTTGCCCTCCGCTTTTGGAGGGGTTAGGATAATCCAATGGAGCTGATTTTTGGTACACACCCTATCTATGATGGGGCCTTGTAAATGAATGGTTTGGATCACCACAAAAAATGTGGGACCCATGTGTTTTGGCCCTCAAGCTCATATAAGCTATATGAGCCTATATGAGCTTCAAGCTTCAAGCTCACAATCCTCATATATATATATATATATATATATATATATATATATATATAGCAGAAGAGAAAATGAGAGAATTATTTGAATTTCTCCCAAAATTCTATGAGAATTATACATCACTTTTTTTGACTTTTTTAACGAAGACACCTATTAAACCCACATATTTTCAATCCTATCCCCTCTTTTATGCTTTTTTAATTATGGAAACCTCTATAGATTGGAGGGCTAGGATCAACTTATGAAAATGATTTTACGGGCACAACCTATTGATGGTGTTCCATCACATGGACAGTTTGACTCAACCTATGATGTGGTCCGTACAGTTCTTTGTCAGCCCGTGCATCGCACGGGGTTTTTTACTAGTATATATATATAGCAGAAGAGAAAATGAGAGAATTATATGAATTTCTCCCAAAATTCTATGAGAATTACACATCACTTTTTTTTTACTTTTTTTAACAAAGGCACCCATTCAACCCACATATTTATCCTACGCCCTCCTTTATGCTTTTTAACAAAGGCACCCATTAAAACCACATAATTTCAATCCTCCCCTCCTCCTTTATGTTTTGTTAATAAAAAAAGTGGACAAAGTCAACATTGCAAAATTACGGATTGTGTACATACGTTACATAATACTACGGATTTTTGTGAACATATTACATAATACTACGGATTCAGGACGCCTTTCAAAATATTGAAGACTTCCGGGCACCTTAAGAGGAACAACATATGATGGAAACCTCTATAGATTGGAGGGCTAGGATCAACCTATGGAAATGATTTTACAGGCCCTATTTTTGTTGTGTTCCATCACATGGTCGGTTTGGATAAACCGATGATGTTGTCCGTACAGTTCTTTGTCTGCCCGTGCAACGCACGGGGGTTTTTACTAGTACACATATATAGCAGAGGAGAGAAGGAGAGAATTATTAGAATTTCTCCCAAAATTCTATGAGAATTACACATCACTTTTTTTGACTTTTTTTTAACAAAGGCACCCATTCAACCCACATATTTTCAATCCTACCCCCTCCTTTATGCTTTTTAACAAAGGCACCCATTAAAGCCACATAATTTCAATCCTACCCCCCTCCTTTATGCTTTTTTAATTATGGAAACCTCTATAGATTGGAGGGCTAGGATCAGCCTATGGAAATGATTTTATGGGCAAATCCTATTGATGTTATGTTCCATCACATGGATGGTTTGGATCAACCTATGATGTGATCCGTACAGTTCTTTGCCGGCCCGTGTATCGCACGGGGTCTTTTAATTGTAAACTATATAGCAGAAGAGAAAATGAGAGAATTATTTGAATTTTTCCCAAAATTCTATGAGAATTACAGATCACTTTTTTTTACGTTTTTTAACAAAGGCACCCATTCAACCCACATATTTTCAATCCTACCCCCTCCTTTATGCTTTTTAACAAAGGCACCCTTTAAAGCCACATAATTTCTCCTACACTCCTCCTTTATGCTTTATTAATTATGGAAACCTCTATAGATTGGAGGGCTAGGATCAGCCTATGGAAATGATTTTACGGGCACAACCTATTAATGTTGTGTTACATCACATGGACGGTTTGGATCAATCTATGATGTGGTCCGTAAAGTTCTTTGCTGGCCCGTGCATCGCACGTGGTTTTTTAGTGGTATATATATATATATATATATATATATATATGAGGAAATTGTTGGTGAGCTTAAGCGCACCAAACTTATGGTGCGCTTAAGCTCCCCAATCACATGGGTCCCACATTTTCCGTGGTGATCCAAACCATTCATTTGCAAGGCCTTATGATAGATAGGGGGTGTACCAAAAATCAGCTCCATAGGATCATCCTAACCCCTCCATTTGTGGAGGACAAAAAATGGGCAGATTTGTGTCTGTCCATTTTTGTCCTTCACAAATGGAGGGGTTAGGATGATCCTATGGAGCTGATTTTTGGTACACCCCCCATCTATGTAAGGGACTTTCAAATGAATGCTTTGGATCATCCTAACAAAGTGGACCCCCATGTGATTGGACGCTTAAGCTCATCATAAGTTTGGTGAGCTTAAGCGCACCGACAGTTTCCTCTCTCTCTCTCTCTCTCTCTCTCTCTCTCTCTCCATATATATATAAAGGTTTCTGAGCGATACCTGAGATAGATTATCTGAGCAAGCTCATATAACTAGGCTATGTAGCTATGTTGTTTTGGTTATGTTACATATTGAATCTATGGGACCTAACATAGATAGGGTGTCTCTAAGAAATCATCTCCATAGGATCATGGTAAGCGTTGATTTGTGGAGGTTTAAAATGGACGTCTAGAAAATGGGTCCATTTTGTGCTTCTACAGATCGAATGATTAGGGTGATTGTATGGAGATGGTTTATTAGGAACACCCTATCTATGTTAGGTTCTACACAATGAATGGGTTGGATGAGTCAAACATGGTAGATGGTGTATTTATAGTGGCTTGCTCAGATAGCTCAGAAACCTCGCCCCCATATATCTTTATATGGAAAAGAGTAGGTACTCCCTGGAGTAGATAACTTATCTACTCGCTAGCTTAAAATAACAGTTGGGGCCACATTGTTTAGATGATCCAAGCATTCATTTGATGGGCCCTCACATAGATAGGGTGTGTCCAAAATATCAGCTCGATAGGATCGTCCTATCCCTATGAACTGAGGAGGCAAAAATGGACGTGTATAAACCTGCACAAATCTATCCATTTTTTGCCTCCACAGTTCATAGGGTTAGAATGATTCTATCGAGCTGATTTTTTGGGCACACCCTATCTATGTGAGGGCCTGTCAAATGAATGCTTTGGATCGCCCAAACAATGTGGCCCCAATTGTTATTTTAAGCTAGGGAGTAGATAAGTTATCTACTTATATGAGAAAAGAGTTGGTACTCCCTGTAGTAGATAACTTATATATACTCCCTAGCTTAAAATAATAGTTAGGGCCACATTGTTTGGGTGATACAAAGCGTTCATTTGACGGGCCCTCACATATATAAGGTGTGCCCAAAATAGCTCGATAGGATCATCCTAACCTAAAGGCATAGAAAACTAAATTTGCATTTTACTTGGGGGTTTTCTTGCAGAGAAGAAATGACGGTACAGAGAGTTTTCTAGATTTTTGTAAGAGAATTTCGGTCCCCGCAGAGAGAGAGGGACACGTGGCTAGATATGTGGAGGAATACCTCTATTTCGGATCTGACTTTCTCAAAATCTCTCCCCTCGAAGCGCGATTTTTTCTCCCCATCTCGCGAGAAGTCGAAAAGAGATTTGTACTTTTTACCTTTTGACATGTTTTTTCGTTTTTGTTGTCTTCTTTCATTTTTTTCATGGATTTCGACAATTTTTGAAAATGCAAAATATATTGGAGGACAAAGGAGAGGACGACACGTCTGGGTGAATAGTAGAAAACCCCGTGCGATGCACGGGCCGACAAAGAACTGTACGGACCACATCATAGGTTGATCCAAACCGTCCATGTGATGGAACACAACATGAATAGGTTATGCCCGTAAAATCATTTCCGAACTACGTTGGCTAGATCCTCTTCCACGAGGTACGTAGGCAACTTGGAATTTTTATCCCATGTCCAGTCAGACTTTGTAAATAAATCATTTAAACTCTTTAAAAAAATATATAAAAATCTTCAAAAACATTGTTTTCAAAAAGATCTTCCTCTAGAATTAGGAGTTTGTCCTTAATAGAGAGTTTTAGAGATAGGAGTTTGTCCTTGATGTGTTGTGTGCTTTGTTTGTGTTTGTCTTGGGTGTTTTGTGTCTATTTTAGAGTTAGGAGTTTGTCCTAGCTAGGAGTTGATTACGCCTTTGTCCGATCAGTTGGCGATAGATATCGATATACATATACATATATGATGTCTGCAATTACTTCCTTTGTATTTAAAAAAAAAGGGGGACCAATATGGTTCGAATGATCTAAATCACTCATGTGATAGGGACCTTAAATGTGCCATGCCCAAGAAATCATCCTCATAGAGCAATCCTAATCCCTCTGATCTGCTAAGGATGACACATTACATAAACCTCTTTCATCAGAGAGTTAGGATCATCCTATTCACATGATTTCGTGAGCAGAAACTGTTTAATTAAGGACCCGACAAATGAATAGTTTGGATTATCAAATCATGTGAGCCCCCTGTATTTTTCTTGAAGTGTACATTTAAGTCCATGCGGACACCATATAATATGTCCCTTGGTTCAAGCACTAAGCACTTAAGAGGACATATTGAATCACACCTAAATAAGTCGATCTCAAGTTAAAGTTTGAACTAAGTGTCCAGTAAATCAGTTGTAAGCTATTTACATTGTATAAGACACTCAAATGTCATTTCTTGGGCTCAAGGCACGAGGGTTGGACCATGGAGATTAGCGAAGTTTCTAGATGAGATTAGTTATGATTAACTATAGGTTCCTGTTTCTTGTTCATATCCCTTAAAGTGCCAATGATCCTGCAGATCGGTTGGCTAAATTCAGGGCTGTGAGAGACTCAGTTTACTCTAGATCCTCTATCGGAAATGGAAACCAAGTGGAATTCACAATGGATGGCAACCAAACGTTCATGGAAAATGGAAATTAACAAGTCATTTTACTTTCCTTTCTCAGACAAACGATATTTCAGTTGCAACCAAGTGAAAAAACTTCAACCTTACTATATTACTCTTAAAACGTAATTTTAAACGAAAAATGTAATTTAAGAACCCAACTTACATGATTTTTGCAGTTGTAACTGGTGCAATAATATTGATCAATAATGATTGGAAATTGGACGGAGTCAATGTCAATATCTTGGAAAGTGACGCCCTTGACGTAGCCAGATCCTCCCTGTAGACAATGCCCGTTCAAAATAGAAAAAGGAAAAGAAAAACAAACAGAAATTGTCTATTGGCAGTTGAAAGCAAAGATCCCACTAGGAAAAATGAGAGAGCTGAATGGGCTCCTGAGCGCTTGGGTACCCTTCGCTTTTAAGGGTGAGTTCAACTTGCGTCCCAGCAAGTGGTATCAGAACCGGGGCGTGCACGCTAGAGGATGGAGAAAAATTCCTTGAGGAAGTTCCCACATCGACAAAGTGAGAGGGATGTGGATCGGGACTTATATGGGCTTGGGTACCATCCTTCTAAAGCTAGCTTTTAAGGGTCAATTCTACCTAGGGTCCCAAACAATTCCCACATACACCAATCCATTCGAAGTTTTAATCTTCTATGGTTTGCTGTAAAGGATTTGAAAAGGGTGCAACAGCCAAATAATGAAACTTAAAAAGAGGAGGATGTATCAACAGCAAGGGATTCAATTATCAGCTCTCCACAATTAAAAAAAACGGAGTGCTGCTAAGGGAACCTTTAGTGGAACTGAGAGTATAACCGAACAAATCCCTACAAGGCACATGGCATGGCCATTTAAAAGAAAAAAAAAAGCTAAAAAATCAGAAACCAAGGTTAATAACTTGTGAAGCTATTTTTTCGGTTGTACTCTCGATCGCCCTCTTGGTCTCTTTCATGATTCTAAAAAAAATCACTTTAGTTGAATGATTTTTATGGAGATCAGTCTTACCTGCCATGTCTTAATCCTTGCTCCATTCATAGTATTCACAAATTTACAATGCTCCACTTTGATCTCCGCAACGGTTGCGTACGTTCCCCACTGCCCCAAGCTTCCGATGCTGTAGGAGAGGAAGTGCAAATACGAGAACCAGATGATCATCACACCCATTTAAGAGATGATAGATTTGGATGGTTAAGATCATCCCAACCATGCAATTAGTCCAATCCGAGACTAGGATCAGAAGAACATCACACCCATTTGTTTGATCATAGAATTGGATGGCTAAGATCATCCCATCCATTGGATGTATCTAATGTCGAGATGGTATGGTCCACCAATTGGATGGCACATGAATTTTCATACCAAGTTCACATGCATTGAATATTTCCCAATGAAAAGTGGGGTATTTTTTAAATGCATACGAACCTTATACCATGGCCGGGTCCACATGTGATCCAACTAATGTTAACGTAGGAGGTCCCAGACAGTAAAGAAATGCAGTCATCTCCTGTAGTAATTAAGAGTAAGATCAGATAATTTTGGATGAAAAAAGGCTTGCTAGAAACCAAGGAAATTGAAGGACTGAATAGGGAGAAAATGTAAAAAAGTTGAGGGTGAAAATTTTTACCCGATCCTATATTGGAGTTTCGGATTTCAAGATGGCGAGAGTTTCCGATGTTAATACCATCAGTGTTTGGGCTATCTTCGGGTGCCCATATCACAATGTTGTCGATAAAAACATCACTGCATCCGTTTATGTTGATGTGATTCCTTGGGCTGTTTGTGAGCTTCCAGCCTTTGAGATCAAGGCCGTGCACCGATTGAAAGGACAATGCCTACGCCCATCAAGTGTTTGATTAATTCTCTTACCTTTATTGGATGAAAATGATATCTACACTCCATTTTTATAATGGCACTAGCCCTAGTACTTTATGAGGAGAATTTATATAGTCCAGTATTTTTTAAAAATTACAGTATCATTTACACGACAGGATGATCCAAACCGTCCATTTGAGGGGCCACAACGTAAATAGGTTTTTCACAAAACCTATTCTCGTAGGATAATCCTAGCCCCCGATCTAGAGAGAAACTGCATATTTTGGAAACCTTATAGATAAGAGGGATGTGATCATTCTATAGAAATGATTTTTGGCGGCACAACCAATTTACGTTGTGGCCCATCAAATGGAAGGTTTGGATCATCCTATGGTGTAAGAATAGTTCCTTGGAAATTTTATGGGTACCAAAATCTCAAAATAATTGAAAAAACTAAGAATTTGGGATTGGTAGACTTTAGAATTTAAAAGGAGAAATGATATATTCAGGGAGCTGTCCCAAGTAAAAAAAGAAAGGGCAGAATATATCATGTCCCTTTCAAAAAACACAAATTATTTTAAAAACATCAAAACTTTGAATTTTTCAAATAAAATCAATTTCCCCTGAATTTTTGAAATTAAATGCAAATTGATGAATAATTCTTTATTTTTTTATTTACTATATGAGAATAACAAACGTTACTCAGCCATTGTTGCTTTTGTTGTACCTTATTCAGAAAAAAAGCTTTATATTTATATGGATATGTATAAGCAATTTTTCAGATGGCAAGGGCTCCTCAAGCTATTTATGTTGTGTTCTATCACATGGACGGTTTGGATCATCCTATAGTTGGATCTGTACAGTACTTTTTGAAAAATAAGGGACTGTAAGGGCTTTTTTTTATGAGTGAACTATAAGGGCTTATACCATATAAAATCTCCTTCACCAATAGAGAAGAGCCACCACATCGCTGAATTTGTCTTCTGAATTTTTCATATGATGTGGCACTTCACTGGTGAAAAAGGAAGGGCTACAAAACAGCTTATTCCAAATTGCCTAGAATTTTCTGGAACTTTTCACTTTTAGAGTGAGAGATCTTACCGTTGGATTATTTGTGTGTTACCTTTGATAATTGGTTGATTATGCAACTTAGTAAATGTCGTAGCCAGGTTAGATTTTGATGTTTTTACCTTTATCTTTCTAATTAACATATAGTAGTAGAAATCTTTGATTACAGACATGTTTTTTTCTTTTTCGAATCTTAAAAACTCCTTTTTCTGACCCGCAATTGCTGAATTTTATAATCTTGAAAACACCATTCCACTTACCGTTGGCGCCGTTGTACACTTCTGCAAAATGAAAACAGAGAAAATGAGAACAAGCAATGATGTTTGTAATATTGGTTGTAATAAAATAAGTCTAATCTTTTTTTAATGGTAAAATAAGCTTAATCTTTTTATTAACTAAAAGAGCTTAGAAATTTATTAACTATGCATTTGAATGATAAACTTGGAGATAAACCTAAGAATGGTATAATCTAGACGTGAGCAAAGACCACACTAGTCCAAATGGGAAATGAGGAGAGAACATATATACCTGTCTGGGGTCTATTCTACAATGCCTGGCCCACCAACTGGAACCCTGGCCGTCCATCTTTCCAGACCCGTGAATTGTGAGCTTGTTGATGCTGTAAAATTGAATCCATTCAGCTGCTCCTTTCCATGCCGACGTATCCTTGGGTGCCACTAGATTCCCCATAAGCTGCACTTTAAGAAATTCAGATAGTGACCCCAATGTTTAATTCATTTCTATCCATTGTTACATGCACTTTTAAGAGTAAATTTTTATGATATAATATGGAGCCCACAGCTTGAAAATGTAAGATAGTTAATAGCTATTGAGAAACTTACATTCATAAGATGTTTATTTGTTATAATTAAATTTCTATTCATATGATATCTACAGGAAACTTTACATTTATAACCATTGAAATTGAAATAAGCTTAGTGGTCAAAATCAGGTATACATACAATTGATAGATGTATAGGCATTGAGGATATGTTAGGTACTAAGTAACCACTACTTGCTATATATATAAAGTATTGAATATGTACAGAGATTTTCTTGTTCGAACTAATCTTGGCTTCATACAATGTTGGAGGAAATTCCTCCATAACGACGATGTGCCTGAGTACTGCCACATGGCAATTCTCTCTCTCTCTCTCTCATACCCTTGGTGGCGCCGAATAGCACTCTCTCATACCCTTGGTGGGCCTAACAACACTCTCTAGTACCCTTGGTGAGGCCGAAGGACATTCTCTCTCTCCACACCATTGATGGGGCCAAGTAAAAGACCGCCACATGGCGATTCTCTCTCTCTCATACCCTTGGTGGGGCCAAACAACACTCTCTCTCACTCTCCAGACACTTAGTGAGGCTGAACAATCGAATGGTGTAAATCGTTATCAAAAGATCCAAACAGTTCATCAGCCCCACCAAGGGTGAGAGAGAGAGAGAGAGAGAGTGAGTGTGCTGTTCGGCCACACAATGGTATGAGAGAGAGACAAAGAGAGTCGCATTGTGGTGGTGTTTTACTAGGCCACATAGCCGTTATGGACGAAGTTCCTCCAACACGGTATGAGCCAAGTTTTGTTCTTCTTGTTCTAGGTCACAACTGACAAATGTGGTAATCTATCATAATGTAAAAAAAGAATTATTTATGTTTAAGCTTACCAAAACAAAAGTGATAGGTGATTTGCAAGGCCCACTGAACTGTGTAGGCCTCAAGAGAAATGTCTTTCCGGCTGGAATGTATAGGATGGGCCAATGTCCTTCACCATAGCACACAGCACCCCATGCTTTTAAGAAGGCCTAAAGATTCACAACATAATATTAGATTTTGTCTCTGGTTAGCAAGGAAACATATGGCAAGCATGCTAATAATAGTGGATTTCCTTACATGACCAAATCCCCACAAAATCCTACAAATCTTGCGCATGTATCACATTAGATTTTGAGAGAGAGAGAGAGACCATAATTGCAATTTTGAGAAAAGATAGCTCTAATGCTTATTCAAATCAGGTAACAATAGCAATCTAATTCGATTTCAATAAATGATATTTCCTTACATAGGTAATTGAAATATAATTAGTAAGGAAATAACAAATTAACACTAAAAAAAGTTCCTGTTGTCTCGGGATTTGGATTATCCACATTCCATCTCATAAAAAGTTTATGGAGAATTTATAGGAAAAAATGCTAATTTACTTTAATTTGTCAAAAGGTAATGTATACTTACAAAACCTATTAAGATGATAAAATTTTATACTGAAATAAAAGATTTACTTGAATATCACAATATATGGAGATGTAAAGTGATATGATAAATGAGCTTCCTTTATTTGATTAAAAATCGCTATATATGGGCGACCTTCTGATTATGAATCAAATCAGTTGGTTCTGAACAATTAGAACCAACCCTCAATTACTTAACATGTATACCACAAACAGAAATGATTACTTAACATGTATACCACATACAGATCGAAATGATCGAATGATCTTAAGCATGATAAATTTCTCGACACAAAAGGTGTCTTAAGGAAATCTTACAGATTAAAAAATGACACCCTGTTATCAAGAGATCTTCAACAACTTATAATCATATCAGATCAAGATCAGGTCACAAGAAATGGGTTTGTGGTCCATTTGATCAACGGACCAGATCACCACAAATGCCATTTGTACAGCAGGCCAAAGCGATTCAACGAAAAAAAAAGGTAAACCTGGTGGTTCATTTACCACTTTTCATAAAAGAGAGAAAATAGAGGAAAAGAAGAAGAGAAGCAAATATAAAGCAACTTTATAGACGAAATTTGCCTTGGAATCATCAGTTTTGCCATCCCCAACCGCTCCAAAATGAAGAACATTGAAAAAATCAGGAGAGGTTCCCTTCAAATAGAAATAAGGAGAGGCCTCCAAACGAGCCCATCCCAATGAAGCTACGCATAAGCTAATGGCAAGGATGACAACCTTCTGCGAAGAAAAAGAGACCATTGAAGGAAAAATAGATTTGTCAATACTAAAATCCATTGTTTAGTCTTTTCACATCCTAACTTCATAAAGAAAAAATTTAAGTATTGTCAAATTGTAACAGATGAGAGAGAGAGAGAAGGAAAGAGAGAAGAAGACTATCATTTCACTCACCATTTGACCCCTGAGATGTACACTGTAAACTTTGAATCACCACGGCCGGCCCATTTCCCCTCTAATTTATATGATCACTTTCTCTATTGAAATGGCCTTGTATGTGATATATAGATTACATGTTACATATTTAGCAGTTTCTTTCTTTAAATAGTCTAGAATGGATTCTGTGATCTTTCCCTAAGTATGCAATCTTGCAAAAACGTAATTTTTGCATGCTTTCCACACGTTCTTCCTGTTTATATCATTCAGTTTATCTTGACATTAAATTACAAAAATCCGGGAAGAGCAAAATTAGATTTTAGCGGGATTTTCTTGACAGAATTTTCCTTTTAGAAAAGAGGACGTTTCCCCTACATCGCCCATGTCTAAGCCTTTGGATCAACTGACTGGTCCAGATTAGGAGTTATGAAAAACCTGTAGAAGAGGTAGCCGGTAACCCTCTTCCTCGTTTCCGCTTTTTCAGGCTGTGAATACGAAAAAACACCGACATTTCCTCATTCCTCTTCCTCTCAGAGACGGAGCCCGGGGGCGAGGTGGGGAATTGCCCCTCTGAAGTTTTTTTTTCTTTTTTTGAAAAAGTCGATAAATTTTGAATTTTTTTTGTAGGATTCGTGTATTTGCCCCTCTAGAAAATCCGAAATTTTAACAGTGGTAGATGATATATTCGCCCTTTTTTTAAAAAAAAATTGGAACAAACTCATTTAGTGTAAAAGAGTAGTCATAAACAAGGTTTAAAATTTCGGTTTCGGTAACCGTTTCGGACCCCACAAAAAACCGAAATTTGGTAATTTGGTTCCAAATTCAGGACTTAAATTTCAAAATTTCGGCCGAAATTTTGTAACACTTTTCTTTTTAAATAAATAATGTCATTAAACAAAAATTTCGGACCGAAATCCGAAATTTGGTAAATGGCGAAAAATTGAATTTCAGAAATTTTCAGTTTCGGTCCCCACCGGTATCCGAAATTTCGGATTTCGGTCGAAATTTTAAACCATGGTCATAAATGCGGTAGAGGGAGTTGTCCCAAGTAAATAATGAGGGAGAATATATCACTTCCCCAGTTGTTTTGTAATGCCTAAATTGTGGGCTCCACTTCATGCATAGGTTAGGGGGAAATGGTGAGCCCAAACTATCAAAATATGAAGCGTCAAATGGTGGGCCCCAACATGCTATGCATATAATGCAAAATGGTTGGACCCACTCCATCAAAACATAGAGTTTAAAATGGTGGGCCCCATCCTATGCATGGTTTTTGGTGTACCTTAATTTTTTTTTGGCTTAACAACTATTCTTTGCCCCCCCGCCCCCTAGCTCACAAGAGGAAATTCCTGGCTTCGTCCCAATTCTAACCGTTGTTTCCCTTTCTCTATCGGTGCGTTTGGATATAGGAATCAGGAATCGGTATTGATATCAAATTCCATACTGTGGGACCCGATCCCGCGAGAGGGAGTGGGGCGTGAGCCGCCACGCTCTCTCTTGGTCTCTCGTACCCACGCGGTTGGCGTGTGCTCTTTTAGTATTGATTTTAATTCGTCTTTTATGTGAACTTGGGATCACTAAGGCAATCCGAATTCCACACAAAAGAGACTGACAGAGTCGCCACCTAGATGTGGGATCTAGGACCCATAATTAACCAGAAATCTAGACTCGCTACCTGGTTACAAGAATGGAAGGTATGGGGAGTTATCCAACACATGCACCTATCCTGCCCGATAATCGGTCTTCGATTCCAAAAGTTACCTATTTTGAATTTTTTTTAAATGGCTCATTCAACTCTCTGTTAAAGTGCGAACTAAGTGACATGCATCCTAAAATCTAATTTCAATGTGAATCTTAAATATGTATCTTGATTTCTTAATTTGTCTGTATTCAATCTAAGTGAAAGTTCTCCTAGAATTCTAATTTCAGGGAAAGTCCTAAGTGATTTAATTAAGAATTTACAAGAAAATTAATATACAAAACCCCACAATTTATTGTGGAGCCGACTCGCGGTTGGTATGCCATCAGACATCCAAGCTGCCTACGTACCCAAGCCTCACTGGGATCAGAGTCGACGTAGTTCGGTGCACCTAAGCTAAGCTACTTATGCCTAACTCAACTAAGACACCGACCTAGACGGGATTGACTGTTTCAACAGTTTTAAGAGAAGTTATTTAATTCAAGTTGATGATTTTATTATCCTAGGATTTCACCTAAGATGCTATATGATTCTTATCTAAATGCAAGTTGTTCCTTAGACTAATGCAGGTTAGCCTACATCCTAATTTACTAGGCTTGTCCTAGGGAAAGATTGGGTGACTAGTGTAACTAGACCTATGGCACGGTTGCTATCCATAGCAAACGTACGTGATGAGGCTGGACTCCTAACTCTAGGACTCCCTAAAACCTAAGACTCCCTAAAACTTAGGACACCACACGACACGACACCAGTGTTCCTAAATTGGGCTCTAATGGTACTTATGACGGAAACCGTAATCCAATGGTTCCGAGAGACACGAGGTGCATCGATTTCAGTTCTTGAAGTTAATGAATTTCAGATTTCAAGGATTTTCAGTTTCTGGACATTTAAGGAATACCAATAGTTCTAGGGTTCACCCATTTCGGCCCAGAATAGTATCCAAGGAAAAGAATCGTGCGCTCTTTCCTTGTGCAATTTAATACTTAGGTTATAGTATCTTATTGCCTGGCATATCTCAGGATTTCCGTGGACAAAAACCTCGGAGCCAACAACATGCTATAGCTTAAATATTCAAATTGTCAAAGATCGAGTGCAATAGGGATACGATTATAGATGCACTGGCCATTTTTCCAGGGAGATCTAAAGATCCTAAGATTTATGTTTTAATGGATTAAGGAGTGAACGTGTGACAGAATTTTAAGGTTCTTTAGAAGCTTTATGATGATTTTTAGTTAATTTTCGTTTTTCAATGGATTTTATCAATTTAAAACCATATGAGTGATTTTACAAGTGAAATTGTTGCAAACGAATTCGAAATGATTTAAAATTTCTGCAGCAACAAGACATGATGGGATGTAGCTTATTGAAAGAGTTTTGTAGATTTTTACATTAAGCTCATATTTAATTTTGATTTAACAATAATAAGACCAGATTAGAAAAATAACACAGAAACTACTAGAAATAGAAATCTAAATTCATTGAAATTTCTACAGAAATAAGATATGAGTAAAAATAGCATGTTGTGGGATTTGCATGAATTTTAAAGACTATTTACTACCAATTTCGGATTTTTCAATTTTAAGACCAGATTATGAATTAACACTACATCCCTTAGGAAACAAGATCCAAATCACTTGAAACTTTTAAAACAGCAAGAAATATGTAATATAAGACTACTGTAAAAAGTTTGGAAATTGTAATGGTGATCTGATATCAGTAAAAATTCTCACAAAATCTGATTGTTTTCGAAGAAAGCATTAAATAATATACCAAATAAAATCCAAAAATATTTAAAAATTCATGGTAGAATGTATCAGTACCATATTATTTTTTCACGATATTTCATTAATTTTGGAATCTATTTAGTATATATTTTATTTTTCTTCGTCAAAAGGATATTTTTGAAGAGTTTTCTATTTTTAAAACACGATTTTCGAGAAAATTACGACTCCGGGAAACGTCCTTTAATCTTGTTCTGATATGACGAACTCAAGAAAAATTTAAAATTCCAAAAAATAGATCATCCTGAGATGGCTATTTTTTCGAATTTCGTAATTTCTCAGCCATTATTTTAAATAAAATTTCACTCTTCACTCAAATTCTAAAAAACCTTTGATCCAATGTCCGATCTGATCCGATAGTTATTTTAGTCTATATAAGTAGATCATTGTATTAAATTTCGAGACGAAACAGAATTTAAACACCCATGCAGATCATGATTTTGAGCACACACATATAATATTCAATTAAATTCATTTAAATGCTTAAAAATCATGCAAAAATATAAAAAAATACCAAATAATTCTGAAAAAATCCGAGAACAGTGCACCTACCTGTGATAGAGTTCCACGCCGAATCCGAGAGCCGCAGAGTCCGAAAAATCCCGCCAACACTGCGATCCGACCCGCTTTCTTCTCTTTCTTTCTTCTTTTTCTTTTCTTTTTTTTTTCTTGCTTCTCTCACGATGGATAGGGAGAGAGAGGTAGGGATGTGCTGAGAGAGAGAGAGAGAGAGAGAGAGAGAGAGAGAGAGAGAGGATGTGAAGAGTTGAGAGAAACCGAGACAGAGGATGAGTGAGAGTGTGAGAGACAATGAAATTAATCAGAGAGATGGGAGGGTGGAAGAGAGAGTGAGAGACAATGAGATTAAGCGTGGGATGGAGCCAGGCCGAGAACGTGAAAGGGAGAAACTAAAAGTGTGAGAGATTGAGGGATTGAGAGGGAGATAATAAAAACAGAGGGAGTAAATGAGAGAGTAAAAAACCAATACTCTGTTTATTTTATTGTTTCTCTTTCGTTGCTTTTTTTTTTTTTTTTAGAGAGGATGAGAATCACAGATGGTGAGAGTGGGAGGAAACACAGAGAGGGGAAGGAGGAGTGAGAAACCGAATGGGAGAGTGACGGAGAGATGATGGAGAGAGAGAGAATAAATAGAGGAAAACGATGCTCTGTTTTCTCTATTTATTTTTTGTTGTTGTTTTCACTTAAACTCCTACTGTTGGGGAGGAGATATCGGTTGGGCGATGGAGATACGAGAGAGGTTGACAGAGGTTGAACGATGGTTGAAAAAAAAAACAGAGGGAAATAGGAGAAAGAGAAAAAAACAGAGGGATGAGGATCGTGAGTGAGGGATAGGGAGTGGTGGTGGGTGGATGAGGGGAGAATGAGAGAACACAGAGAGGGAGAGATTTAACAGAGGTTCAGATAGAGATTTCACAGAGATTCCTCACAAAACGACCCTCTGTTTTTCTGCGCCAAACCCATAAGAGCTGCTGCTCTCGTTCCTTTTCTCTTTTTTTTTTTTTTTGCCAAAACAGAGCCCCTTCTCCCCTCTCTTCCCTGTTTTCCTCTTTCTCTTTTTTTTATATCTCCCTTTCCCAAACTTGCTGTCCTCGAAAGGAAGATTAGCTCTACGAAGTTTTTTTTTTTTTTGAATGTAAGAGCATGCTTTCCTCTTTTCTTTTGAGGATCATGGGAATCATGGCTTTTTTTCTTTCTTTTTTTAGAATTCACTTGCTTGCTTTCTTTTTTTTCTAAGGGGATGAATTCACTTACCGTTTAAAAACAGCATATGTTCACTTTCCATGTGGCATATGATTTTTATTTTAGCCACTCTAATTTGGACAAAGATTGAATGTTGAGCTCCCGCTGAAAATGCCATAGCAGACCCCACTTCATAGGATGATCTAAACCGTCCATTTAGAATGGGCCATTTTACAAGAGGATTGTGTCCCCTGAGCCATTTTTGTGGACGACCCTAAGTTGTTCCATTGATGGGCCTTCATCTTAAGCTTTATTTTTCACAATAATGGGCCCACCCCAGATTAGCAAAAATACACTATGCCCACCGCGGAAATTGATCTCGTTCATTGGGTCCAAAGTGAGTTCAAAACCCATATTCTTTGTTAATATCAATGCAAGGCACAATGCGGGATCTCATTCTAATAAGAAATGCTCAGTGCAGGCCCAGCAAATGGGTCCAAATCCTCTTTTGCTTTAATTCTTGCGAACAACCCCTCTCAACAATTATCAGGACGACGCAAAACATGACAGAAGTAACCGAAAGGATCGAGAAAACATAAGGGACAGACACGGGAAAGGAAAACACTGAAAAAGAGTGATAACAAGAACACTAACTTCTTTGTTGATTAAAGCAGAGCAAAATGGGGTGTCTACAGATGCCCCTCTTTGGTAGAGACGACGTAGTCATCGAATACCAAAGTCAAAATGACAGAACCATTTTGCGTAGCTTTAATCGACAAAAAGACTCTACACAAAACGGAACCTAGACGCAAACATTTACTACCTAATGCAAGACCCTAAACGAAGTCCTAGAATTGGAATGCAATAAAAAATCCCGCTGCGGTGCCGCTCACAAACGGGCAACGAGAGAATGAGATATCATTTTCGAATGGATTCTGAAGAGGATGAAATACCATATTTATACGGATTCCAAGGAATGAGACATCACATTTATATGATGTTCCAAGAGAAAAGACAATTTTCAAATGGACTTAGGGGAATGAAATGACGTATTTATACGGATTTCAAGATGATACACCATATTCATATGATGCTCAAAGATAACTCAAGGACAATGGAATATCGTATTTATACGAATTCCAAGGAATGAGACATCACATTTGTATGATGTTTCAAGAGAAAAGACCATTTTTAAATGGACTCAGGGAGAATGATATGACGTATTTATACGGATTTCAAGGAAACGAGACACCATATTCATATGATGCTCAAAGATAACTTGAGGAAAATGGAATATCGTATTTATACGAATTCCAAGGAATGAGACATCACATTTATATGATGTTCAAAGAGAAGAGACCATTTTCAAATGGACTCAGGGAGGATGAAGCGACGTATTTATACGGATTTCAAACAAATGAGACACCATATTCATATGATGCTCAAAGGTAACTCAAGGACAATGGAATATCGTATTTATACGAATTCCAAGGAATGAGACATCACATTTATATGATGTTCAAAGAGAAGAGACAATTTTCAAATGGACTCAGGGAGAATGAAATGACGTATTTATACGGATTTCAAACAAATGAGACACCATATTCATATGATGCTCAAAGATAACTCAAGGACAATGGAATATCGTATTTATACGAATTCCAAGGAATGAGACATCACATTTATATGATGTTCAAAGAGAAGAGACCATTTTCAAATGGACTCAGGGAGAATGAAATGACGTATTTATACGGATTTCAAGAAAATGAGACACCATATTCATATGATGCTCAAAGATAACTCAAGGACAATGGAATATCGTATTTATACGAATTCCAAGGAATGAGACATCACATTTGTATGATGTTCCAAGAGAAAAGTCCATTTTAAAATGGACTCAGGGAGAATGAAATGACGTATTTATACGGATTTCAAGGAAACGAGACACCATATTAATATGATGCTCAAAGATAACTCAAGGAAAATGGAATATTATATTTATACGAATTCCAAGGAATGAGACATCACATTTATATGATGTTCCAAGAGAAAAGACCATTTTCAAATGGACTCAAGGAGAATGAAATGACGTATTTATACGGATTTCAAGAAAATGAGACACCATATTCATATGATGCTCAAAGATAACTGAAGGACAATAGAATATCGTATTTATACGAATTCCAAGGAATGAGACATCACATTTATATGATGTTCCAAGAGAAAAGACCATTTTCAAATGGACTTGAAAAATGAGACCGTTCCCAAACGGGCTCAAAGAAACGAGATAGCTTTGATTGATGAATTCAACAACAAAGAATTTAGAGATTTTTCATGAATTTGAATTTGACGTAGAATTGGATTTGATGAATTTTGGTTTTTTTTTTTTTTTGAACTCAATGAAATCGGGGATGTTATAGATCGTGCCCAGTAAAGATATTGGAAACCAAGACTTTGACGAATGATGAGACGACCAACCTTATGAACGAAGAACCATTAGGAACAAGAATGGATTAGAAACACTTTTATGAAACTTCAACAAGATTTTTCTCAAAGAGACTGCTGGTCTTGTCTTCTGGGGATTTTGATAGCTGAAACCTTGAACAAGATATTTGAGATTGGTAATCTAAAACAACGGCTCTCTTGGATATAATCATGGAAAAGCGGGATTTGCCTCTTGACAGGTGTTTAGATAAACATTTCTTGACCAGGATAGTATTTAACTAACTGGAAGGAAATTCTGAATTTTAATGGTTAATCTTTCTGAGAAATTGGCTCAACCACCATTGCATCTGAGGCTCTTCCAAGCTTAAGGTGCCTTCCTAGGGTATGATCTTTTTATGAAAACTGGGCTTTTTGATGTTTCTACTTCTGACTTCTTCTGAGTTGATCTTCTTTGAAATGAATCTGTTCGACTAGATTCTCGAGCTCTTTCAGGTACAATCGAGGGAGCTGACGAGCCGGGCCTCCTTCACCGAGATAGTTGCATCATTTGGACACAAGGACGACGATGAACTCTTTCTAAAGAGAAAACTTAAACAAAAGACACTACTCAAAGGATTGAGGAGCTCTGAAGGAGTGTACTTAGAATAACAAAGATCGACTGACTATACTGATAAATAGAGTGATGCTTCTGACTTAGTTAAAATTTTGCTTGGTAAGTCTATCCTTTCAAGGAATGTTTTTTTTTCAATTGGTAAACACTGGACTTTTTTCTTAAAACAGTAATGCCTCAAGGATTTAATTACGACCCCTAAGATTGCTTAACTTCAATGCCCCCAGTTTTGAGGATGTCACTTGAATTTGTTTGAACTTCAGTTGATCTTTAGTCTTGATACCGGCTGTAGCCTTCTTATAATGATTCTCTTACTGTGATCAAGTCACCTCTTCGGGGTTTTTTAACTTGGCGGACCGTGCTAGCCTTAACTTTTGCCTGAACCGCCTTTCTAGGTTTTCGATTCAGCAGGCTATCCCCTTAGCTTTTGCCTAAGCCGCCCTTTCGGGTTTTCAACTTAGCAGGGGGATGATCTTAAATTTTGCCTAGACCGCCCTTTCAGGTTTTCAGTCTAGCAGATCTTCAAACTCCGTTCTTTTTTTCTTTTCTTGTTTTTTTTTCACTTTTTGTATTTCGGGACCTATATCATGAAAATTTTATTCAGGTCGAAGGGTTTGCAAACCAGTATTCTTTTGACATTGGGTTCTGATTTTGGGATTTATTCGGCCAAAGGAGGCCTTCCGATGTTCAGATTGAGAATCGATCTAGGTTACTAGAGTCCCTCTGGTACTAATTATTTTATATATTTTTTTGTTTTTTGTTTTTTTTTTCACGGAGTTTGACGGCATTTCCCAGTAAGAGATAATGGATCTTCTTCTTTCAAGATTCTAATATGTGCTTTCAACTTTCATAGAGCGAAACTTGCTCTTTGACATCCCCCATCTATGGATTTGTAACTCTTGATATCTGATGATCTCTTTTCAACGCTTGCTCTTGAGCTTCTTATCTTGAATTTGTTGGCTTCATGTTATGAATTTGAGAACCAGGGTCATTGATTGAAAATATGAAAGTTGTTTCCACTCTATGCCCCTTGTATAGCATATGTCTCTCACTTTCTTTATTCTCTTGAGCTTTCGATCTCTGTCTTGCCCCTGGTATCGGTTGTAGCTTTTCTAGACAATCTTCTTATTCTTGAAATAAGTTTATCAATTCTTCACACTCTTCAGAGGGTAATGTACTTTTAATCGGCATTCACTGAATCAAAGTTTCAGTGACAGTGCTTACCACTTCAATTTCATCTTTGAAAGGCTGGGATGGCGCTCCTCCTCTTGTTCAAGTAATTGTTGTGTCTCAAGTGGAGTTTTGCCAATTTTGTCCTCATTTGAGGAGGGAATCTTACTTTAAGATTAGAAGCATACTTAAGAAACAGACACAAGTGAACTATTGGAATTGAAATTTTTATTTAAAGAAAAAGCTATTACATCTGACGACCTATCCTGAACATGCTCAGGATTCACAACTTTGAATAAAGAGAAAATCAAAAGATAACTTGCCTGGACTAGGCATTAACCTTGAACTGTAAAACCGGACTCAACAATTGTACTGACCATGATGACTGACTCAACATAAAATAGTAAATGACTAAAACTTTAAATGCTGCAACTGTCTAGCTTCGGAGGCTCGACGAAAACTGAATCATCATCATAACAAGTGCCTTTTAACTTCTGGCTCTTCTCTTTCACTGCAACTGAACCTGAGCTTCTCAAACCCCAAGTGTCTAAACATCATCCAGCGGCGGTACAACATGGTTTTGCATAGGATTATCAACAATATTTGGCACTTGCTGAAATGGTAGCTTGTGCTCATCGATCAACTTCTGGATCACATGCCTCAGAGTTTTACACTGATCAGTACTATGCCCGGATCCTCGATGAAAATCGCAGTGCTCCTCCGCCCTCCATGTCCTGGGGAGCGGATTAGGAGGATCCCTAATGCGAGGTAAATAGACATCGCCTGAAGCCAACCCTTGTTCAATATAACAGATGGTGGAAGCGGGAGGGGGGCGAATTGCCTACCTGGCTTTTGCTGAGGTATAGGTCTTGGTTGATCATATTCGATTACCATAGGCTCCTGTGACCAGTTAATCCCCTTTTCCCTTTTCTTAAACCCTTTTAGGATACCAGATCGTGGGATAGGCAAATCAGTGAATTCTCTTTTAGGAGTTTCAGATGGTGGCTCTTGGTCATAATCAAGAATTAAGGGCCCAACAGAATCCTGCTGGTGCTGAGAGACAGAGTTTCTAGTAACAACATCTTGGGCTTTGGTATTTTTGTCAGCGAAATGTTCAGAGCCTTGGGACTGACAATACCAGGTTTACATTTGTTGCTTCATCTGATGAACTTCTTCTGTTAGCGCAGCCATTTGTCTAGAGAGGTTCACAATTAGTTCTTCCGAACCCATAACCATGGAGAGGCTCGGATTTTTGCCCTTAGAAACAATAGTGGTTGGACCAAATTTCTCAGTAAGTTGAGCTTTGATGAATTGATTTTCTTCCTTCAATTCCTTCACCTGTTGGACGAGCTGGGCCAGGGTTTCTGTGACATGAAAGAGTTGAAAATTTTCCATAGAATCTGCCATAGGTAGGAAAAGGTGGATAGAGAGACTTCCAAAGAAAATGGGGAATTAGCTTCTTCACTGGCCACGAATAGATTCAAACCCAAGAAGCTTTCCTGGATTTTCAGCAGTGAACAATAAACACGAGATGTAAGCTTGACATTGAGGGAATTTTTCCTTTCTATGATTGACATGATAATTATGATACGACTAGATAAGGAATGGGAAGTAAAGTGATAGTTCCTCAAAACAAATAAACACAACAATGATGACATGATAGCACGTGGGGAATGCCCCTAGCTCAAGGATTATGAGAGTGAACTTTGAAGGACTTAGCAAAATAATCTTGAAAAAGGTAGCCCCTAGAGGAGGAAGAGACCAAGGCTACAAGCAATATCGGATCATATGGACCGGCATGATCAGATCATGAGATTGCATAATCGAAAGATTGTGAGATTCTGCTCCTGCCATTTAGGGGATGGCATGAAGATACGATCGAATCGTATGACAGAAGAATGAAAGACGCACAATCAAAATATTAGATGAGATAGCATAAGATTGCTTTCAACGGATAGATCATGAATGACTAATCCTATGAAATCTTTGGAAATGATGGGATTTATATCCTAACCCCAAAGGGAAAGTTTTTAATCTTCGCACATTTTATCAGTGTTACCTGAAGGCATCAACCCTAATCCTAATCTAGCGGAGTGGAGATAGGATCTCGACTCATGACTTTGTTTGTGTATCTAGGACCGATCGTAGCCATTGGAAGATGGACTACGGCCTAATCTAGACACAAATGGGCAGGATATCCTAAGCTAGGTTCACACATGTGATGCACATGTGTTCGTATACTACATGCATGTGTGGGTTAATCTAGGGGTAAGGCCAAGAGTTCCCTTAGCGCGAATCCATGTTCGATATACTGTACCAGTGTCCAGCGTATCAGTACATGAACAAGAGATCCGTTTACGCACCATAAGGTGCTAGGCTAAGGGTGGAATGCTTCTCTAGCACAGAGGCACCAGGTGATGAAATCCCAGTCAACCATACTAGATAACACTCCGGGTTCCTAAAATAGGACGTGTGTGCACGTGAGATGCAAGGGTTTAGATGCAAGTGATGTAAATGTGTGTAATAAGTTTGCGCAATCTATGATGCCTTCAGGTTTTGTTAGATTAAGTTTGAGTAAATGCGATGAGAAAATAAAGCATACAAACTAATCTATCAAGCATAAAAGAGATAGAGTTTTTATGAGCCAGATAAATTAAATTCAAATGAGTTATCTTTGGAAATTTTAATGAAGTTAGGTAGTCCCCAGCAGAGTCGCCAAACTGTGGGACCCGATCCCGCGAGAGGGGGTGGGGCGTGAGCCGCCACGCTCTCTCTTGGTCTCTCGTACCCACGCGGTTGGCGTGTGCTCTTTTAGTATTGATTTTAATTCGTCTTTTATGTGAACTTGGGACCACTAAGGCAATCCGAATTTCACACAAAAGAGACTGACAGAGTCGCCACCTAGATGTGGGATCTAGGACCCATAATTAACCAGAAATCTAGACTCGGAACCTGGTTACAAGAATGGAAGGTATGGGGAGTTATCCACCACATGCACCATTCCTGCCCGATAATCTAATTTCAATGTGAATCCTAAATAAGTATCTTGATTTCTTAATTTGTCTGGATTCAATCTAAGTGAAAGTTCTCCTAGAATTCTAATTTCAGGGAAAGTCCTAAGTGATTTAATTAAGAATTTATAAGAAAATTAATATACAAAACCCCACAATTTGTTGTGGAGCCGACTCGCGATTGGTATGCCACCAGACATCCAAGCTGCCTACGTACCCAAGCCTCACTGGGATCAGAGTCGACGTAGTTCGGTGCACCTAAGCTAAGCTACTTATGCCTAACTCAACTAAGACACCGACCTAGACGGGATTGACTGTTTCAACAGTTTTAAGAGAAGTTATTTAATTCAAGTTGAGGATTTTATTATCCTAGGATTTCACCTAAGATGCTATATGATTCTTATCTAAATGCTAGTTGTTCCTTAGACTAATGCAGGTTAGCCTACATCCTAGTTTACTAGGCTTGTCCTAGGGAAAGATTGGGTGACTAGTGTAACTAGACCTATGGCACGGTTGCTATCCATAGCAAACGTACGTGATGAGGCTGGACTCCTAACTCTAGGACTCCCTAAAACCTAAGACTCCCTAAAACTTAGGACACGACACGACACCAATGTTCCTAAATTGGGCTCTAATGGTTCTTATGATGGAAACCGTAATCCAATGGTTCCGAGAGACACGAGGTGCATCGATTTCAGTTCTTGAAGTTAATGAATTTCAGATTTCAAGGATTTTCAGTTTCTGGACATTTAAGGAATACCAATGGTTCTAGGGTTCACCAATTTCGGCCCAGAATAGCATCTAAGGAAAGGAATCGTGCGCTCTTTCCTTGTGCAATTTAATACTTCGGTTATAGGATCTTATTGCCTGGCATATCTCAGGATTTTCGTGGACAGTAACCTCGGAGCCAACAACATGTTATAGCTTAAATATTCAAATTGTCAAAGATCGAGTGCAATAGGGATACGATTATGGATGCACTGGCCATTTTTCCAGGAAGATCTAAAGATCCTAAGATTTATGTTTTAATGGATTAAGGAGTGAACGTGTGACAGAATTTTAAGGTTCTTTAGAAGCTTTATGATGATTTTTAGTTAATTTTCGTTTTTCAATGGATTTTATCAATTTAAAACCATATGAGTGATTTTACAAGTGAAATTATTGCAAACCAATTCGAAATGATTTGAAATTTCTACAGCAATAAGACATGATAGGATGTAGTTTATTGAAAGAGTTTTGCAGATTTTTACATTAAGCTCATATTTAATTTTGATTTAACAATAATAAGACCAGATTAGAAAAATAACACAGAAACTACTAGAAATGGAAATCTAAATTCATTGAAATTTCTACAGAAATAATATATGAGTAAACATAGCATACTGTGGGATTTGCATGAATTTTAACGACTATTTACTACCAATTTCGGATTTTTCAATTTTAAGACCAGATTATGAATTAACACTACATCCCTTAGGAAACAAGATCTAAATCACTTGAAACTTTTACAACAGCAAGAAATATGAAATATAAGACTACTGTAAAAAGTTTGGGAATTGTAATAGTGATCTGATGTCAGTAAAATTTCTCACAAAATCTGTTTGTTTTCGAAGAAAGCATTAAATAATATACCAAATAAAATCCAAAAATCTTTAAAAATTCATGGTAGAATGTCTCAGTACCATATTATTTTCCCACGATATTTCATTAATTTTGGAATCTATTTAGTATATATTTTATTTTTCTTCGTCAAAAGGTTATTTTTGAAGAGTTTTCTATTTTTAAAACACGATTTTCGAGAAAATTACGACTCCGGATTATGAATTAACACTACATCCCTTAGGAAACAAGATCCAAATCACTTGAAACTTTTACAACAGCAAGAAATATGCAATATAAGACTACTGTAAAAAGTTTGGGAATTTTAATGGTGATCTGATGTCAGTAAAAATTCTCACAAAATCTGATTGTTTTCGAAGAAAGCATTAAATAATATACCAAATAAAATCCAAAAATCTTTAAAAATTCATGGTAGAATGTATCAGTATCATATTATTTTCCCACGATATTTCATTAATTTTGGAATCTATTTAGTATATATTTTATTTTTCTTCGTCAAAAGGATATTTTTGAAGAGTTTTCTATTTTTAAAACACGATTTTCGAGAAAATTACGACTCCGGAAAACATCCTTTAATCTTGTTCTGATATGACGAACACAAGAAAAATTTAAAATTCCAAAAAATAGATCATCCTAAGATGGCTATTTTTTCGAATTTCGTAATTTCTCAGCCATTATTTTAAATAAAATTTCACTCTTCACTCAAATTCTAAAAAACCTTTGATCCAATGTCCGATCTGATCCGATAGTTATTTTAGTCTATATAAGTAGATCATTGTATTAAATTTCGAGATGAAACGGAATTTAAACACCCATGCAGAACATGATTTTGAGCACACACATATAATATTCAATTAAATTCATTTAAATGCTTAAAAATCATGCAAAAATATAAAAAAATACCAAATAATTCTGAAAAAATCCGAGAACAGTGCACCTACCTGTGATAGATTTCCACGCCGAATCCGAAAGCCGCAGAGTCTGAAAAATCCCGCCGACACTGCGATCTGACCCGCTTTCTTCTCTTTCTTTCTTCTTTTTCTTTTTTTTTTCTTGCTTCTCTCACGATGGATAGGGAGAGAGAGGTAGGGATGTGCTGTGAGAGAGAGAGAGAGAGAGAGAGAGAGAGAGAAGATGTGAAGAGTTGAGAGAAACCGAGACAGAGGATGAGTGAGAGTGTGAGAGACAATGAAATTAATCAGAGAGATGGGAGGGTGGAAGAGAGAGTGAGAGACAATGAGATTAAGCGTGGGATGGAGCCAGGCCGAGAACGTGAAAGGGAGAAACTAAAAGCGTGAGAGATTGAGGGATTGAGAGGGAGATAATAAAAACAGAGGGAGTAAATGAGAGAGTAAAAAACCAACACTCTGTTTATTTTATTATTTCTCTTTCGTTGCTTTTTTTTTTTTTTTTAGAGAGGATGAGAATCACAGATGGTGAGAGTGGGAGGAAACACAGAGAGGGGAAGGAGGAGTGAGAAAACCTGTAGACACCCCATTTTGCTCTGCTGTAATCAACAAAGAAGTTAGTGTTCTTGTTATCAGTCTTTTTCAGTGTTTCTCATTCCCGTGTCCGTTCCTTATGCTTTCTCAATCTTTCCGATCATTTCCGCAATGTTCCATATTTTTCTCTTCGCTAAGTGATGAGAATGGTTATGCAGAAGAATCCAAGCCAGGGGAGAATTCGGACCCATTCGGTGGGCCCGTATTGAACATTTATTGAAATTTGGACCCGTTTGGTGGGACCGCATTGAACATTTGTTTAGATTAGGATCAACAGGGGATACGCATATTGTTTTAATGAAAAATGAGTGTTGAGCCTACTTCGATTCAGTGCATAAAGATGCCCATCAAGGGAATAGTCAAGATTTCAGGGAGGTTATTTTAACGACTAATTTTGTTGTGACCATCAAGTTGAGCTATTCAGATAATCCTTGGAAATGGTTTTGAGGCACAACTTTATAAATTAATGGTTTGGATCATCCCTTGGGGATGATATTTGGAGGATATAAGTTGTCCATGCCATGGCCTGTCAACGTGAACGGATCAAATCAGCTCATGGAAATGTTCTAGCTGGTGCAACCAATTTATGTCAAAACCCATCAAGTGGATCGTTCAGATTATCTCACTTAAGAAGGGGAGCACCCAATTTATATCGTGGTCCACCAAATGAACCGTTTGGATCATCCCAGGAATGTGATTTATAGGATATGCCGATTTATATTATGGCCCAATCATTTGGACAGTTGGGATTACTTCGAAGAAACCAATTTGAGAAGGGCCTTGGTCGAATGTAGCAAGAAAGAGTTTCGCCATTTAAAGTAAATACGGAAAAATCAAATGAAAGTGCCGTTGGTTCGGTTCCTCTCTTTACCCAAGCTGATCTCCATATCATTTTTCAAAAAAAATAAAATAATGGAAAGTAGTAAGAAGAATAGCCGAATATGCTATTTCTATATTGAGGTAATGGTGGAACCCACTGGGCTTAGGGAAGAAAAAAAAAAGAAGGAAAGAGAGATCGAGATTAATGGATGCCTATTCAAGACTTTCTACAATGTTGTTGTTTTCCTTATGCGTTCTGGCTTATTTCCAGATTCTTTTTTTTAAAAAAAAAAAAAAAACCAAAAAAGGAAGAAGAAAGAAACTGGAAGTTGCTACCAAGGAATGAGGTTGTTGCTATCTTTATCTTGCATGCTGTTGGGTAGTAAATCTCCATTTTAAGATATTTCTAAATTTTGAAATCGATCATGGCTGCACAATCGATCAAGACTGTATAAAGAGAAAAACCTGAACAAAAAAAAAGGGTTCGGAGGAAAAACAGCAGCTAGGTAGAAAGAAAAAAAGAAAGAAGGAGAGGACAAGGGGCAGCGGCTCTCACGGCTCTCCCTCTCAGCATCTTACCTTCTCCCTCGCTCAAGGGTTGGCTCGATCTTCACAAGTTCTGCTCTACAGCAGCTCCCTCCCTCTCCCACTCAACCTCCATCTCTTGCTCTCTTCTCATCTCCTCGGTGGAATTGGGCCATCTCTCCCTCCCTCTGTTTCCATATCCCAACAGAGCCTCCCTCTCCCTCTCACCATCCTGGGCTCATCTCCTTCTCCCTCAATCCCTCTCTGGACAGAAGTTGGAATTAAAAAAAAAAAAAAAAGAACAGCAAAGAGAAAAAAACAACAGAGTATAGATTTTCACCGATACTCTATTTCTCTCTCCCTTTCTCTCTCTCTCTCTCTCTCTCTCAGTAGATTTCAATCCTATCACTCTGTTTATCTTCCCTTCACCTCTCCATCTATCTGACTTACCACCCTCTGTTTTTCACCTACGCCCACCTCCCTCGGTTTTTTTTTTCTCTCCTCGGCTCACAAATCTCTGTTTTTTTTTCCCACCACTCCCTGTTTCTCCATCTCACCTCACCTCTCCCACGTATTTCACCGCTTCAGACCACCAAAGCCCAAGCTCCATTTCCAAAAAAAAAAAAAACAGAGTCTCTATCTATACCATTCTCTCACCCTCTATCTCTATCTTGCACTCTCCCTCTATCTCTCTATCGTGCACTCTTTCTCTGTCTCTCGGTTTTAATCCCTCTCTCATTCTCTCTATTAACCTCTCATATCTCTACCTCTCTTTCTCACCATCTATATCACTCTTTCTATTACTCCCCCTCTCTCGGTCTTTCTACTCCTCTATATCCCTCTCTCTATATTACATTCTCTCTCTGTCTATATCTATTATTCACTCTCTCAATTCATTCTCTTACTCTCACACTCTCCCTCCTCTCTCTCTCTCTCTCTCTCTCTCTCTCTCTCTCTCTCTCTCTCTCTCCACAGTGAGAGAAGCAAAAAAAGAAATAATAAAAAAAAACAAAGAAATAAAGAGGAAGAAACGCGGAGCGAATTGCTCGTCGGCGGGATTTTTCAGAATTTTAGGCTTTTGGATTCGGCAAGGAACACTATCACAGGTAGGAGCACTGTTCTCGGATTTTTTCAGGATTATTCGGTATTTTTTATGTATTTTTGCATGATTTTTAACATTAAATTGAATTTAATTGAATATTATATGTGTGTGCTAAAAACCATGATCTGCATGAGTATTTCAATTCCGTTCTGTCCCGAAATTTAATACAATGGTCTACTTAAATAGACTAAAATAACCATCGGATCGGATCGGACATTGGATCAAGAGATTTCAAAAATTTGAGTGAAGAATAGAATTTTAATTAAAATAATGGCTGAGTAATTGCGAAATTCGAAAAAATAGCCATCTCAAGATGATCTATTTTTTTGGAATTTTGAATTTTTCTTATGTTCATCACATCAGAACAAGGTTGGAGGACGTTTTCCGGAGTCGTAATTTTCTCGAAAATCGTGTTTTAAAAATAGAAAACTCTTCAAAAATATCTTTTTGACGAAGAAAAATAAATTATATACTAAACGGATTCGAAAATTAATGAAATTTCGTCGGCAAATAATATGATACTGGTACATTCTACCATGAATTTTTGAGAATTTTCGGATTTGGTTTGGTATATTATTTTATGCTTTCTTTAAAACTTATCAGATTTTGGGAGAATTTTTACAGACATCAGATCATAAATAAAATTCCCAAAAATTTTCCAGTACTCTTATATTCCATATTTCTAGTTGCTGTAAAATTTTCAAGTTATTTAGATCTTGTTGCATATGGGATGTAGTGTTAATTCATAATCTGGTCTGAACATTGAAAAATCCGAAATTGATAGTAAATAGTTTCTAAAATTCATGAAAATCTCACAGCATGCTTTTTTTACTTATATCTTACTATTGTAGAAATTTCATTGAATTTAGATTGCTATTTCTAGTAGTTTATGTGTTATTTTTGCTATCTGGACAATTAATTGTTAAATCAAAATTAAATATGAGCTTAATGTAAAAATCTGTGAAAATCTTCGAGTAAGGTACATCTCATCATATCTTGTTGCTGTAGAAGTTTAAACACATTTCGAATTCGTTTGCAATAGTTTCACTTGTAAAATCACTCATATGGTTTAAAATTGATAAAATTCAATGAAAATCCGAAATTAATTAAAAATCATCACAAAGCTTCTAAAGAACCTTAAATTCTGTCACATATTAATTCCTTAATCCATCGAAACAGAAATCTTAGGATCATTAGATTTCCCTGAAAAAATGGCCAGTACATCCATAATCGTATCCCAATTGCAACCGATATTTGACAATTTGAATATTTAAGCTATAGCATGTTGTTGGCTCCGGGGTTCACTGTCCACGGAAATCCTGAGATATGCCAGGCAATAAGATGCTATAACCTAAGTATTAAATTGCACAAGTAAAGAGCGCACGATTCCCTTCCTTGGATGCCATTCGAGGCCGAAATTGGTGAACCCTAGAACCATTGGTATTCCTTAAATATCCAGAAACCGAAAATCCTTGAAATCTGAAATTAATTAACCTCAAGAACTTGAATCGATTTACTTTGTGTCTTTCGGAACCGTTGAATTACGGTTTCTGTCATAAGAACCATTAGAGCCCAATTTAGGAACACTTGTCTCAGGTCGTGTCCTAGGTTTTAGGGAGTCTTAGGTTTTAGGGAGTCCAGCCTCATCACGTACATTTGCTATGGATAGCAACCGTGCCATAGGTCTAGTTATACTAGCCACCCAATCTTTTCCTAGGACAAGCCTAGTAAACTAGGATGTAGGCTAACCTCCATTAGTCTAAGGAACAACTTGCATTTAGATAATAATCATATAGCATCTTAGATGAAATCCTAGGATAATAAAATCCTCAACTTGAATTAAATAACTCCTCTTAAAACTATTGAAACAGTCAATCCAGTCTTGATCGGTGTCTTAGTTGAGTTAGGCATAAGTAGCTTAGCTTAGGTGCACCGAACTACGTCGACTCTGATCCCAGTGAGGCTTGGGTACGTAGGCAGCTTGGATGTCTGACGGCATACCAACCGCGAGTCGGCACCACAACAAATTGTGGTGTTTTGTATATTAATTTTCTTGTAAATGCTTAATTAAATCACCTAGGATTTTCCATGAAATTAGAATCTTAGGAGAACTTGCACCTAGATTGAATTCAAACAAATTAAGGAATCAAGATACACATTTAGGGTCCACAATGAAATTAGATCATAGGATGCATGTCACATAGCTAGCACATTAATAAAGAGTTGAATGAGCCATTTAAAATAAATTTAAAAGAGTTAGCTTTTGGAATCGAAGACCGATTATCGGGCAGGAATGTTGCATGTGGTGGATAACTCCCCATACCTTCCATTCTTGTAACCAGGTAGCGAGTCTAGATTTCTGGTTGATTATGGGTCCTAGATCCCACATCTAGGTGGCGACTCTGTCAGTCTCTTTTGTGTGGAATTCAGATTGCCTTAGTGATCCCAAGTTCACATAAAAGATTAATTAAAATCAGTAATAAAAATACACACGCCAATCGCGTGGGTGCGAGAGACCAAGAGAAGGCGTGGCGGCTCGCGCCCCGCCCCTCTCGCGGGATCGGGTCCCACAGTTTGGCGACTCTGCTGGGGATCACCTAACTTCATTAAAATTTCAAAAGATAACCCATTTGAATTTAATTTAACTGGCTCATAAAAACTCTATCATTTATATGCTTATTAGATTAGTTTGTATGCTTTATTTTCTCATCACATTTTACTCAAACTTAATCTAACAAAACCTGAAGGCATCATAGATTGTGCGAACTTATTGCACACACTTACATCACTTGCATCTAAACCCTGCATCTCACATGCACACACGTCCTATTTTAGGAACCCGGAGTGTTATCTAGCATGGTTGACTGGGATTTCATCACCTGGTGGCTCTGTGCTAGAGAAGCATTCCACTCTTAGCCTAGCACCTTATGGTGCGTAAACGGATCTCTTGTTCACGTACTGATACGCCGGACACTGGTACAGTATATCGAACATGGATTCGCGCTAAGGGAACTCTTGGCCTTACCCTTAGATTAACCCACACATGCATGTAGTATACGAACACAGGTGCATCACGTGTGTTAGCCTAGTTTAGGATATCTTACCCATTTGTGTCTAGATTAGGCCGTGGTCCATCTTCCAATGGTCACGATCAGTCCTTAGATACACAAACAAAGTCATGAGTCGAGATCCTCTCTCCACTCCACTAGATTAGGATTAGGGTTGATGCCTTCAGGTAGCACTGTTAAAATGCACAAAGATTAAAAGATTTTCCTTTGGGATTAGGATATAAATCCCATCATTTCCAAAGATCTCATAGGATTAGCCATTCATGATCTATTCGTTGAAAGCAATCTTATGCTATCTCATCTCATCTCTTGATCGTACGATTTTCAATCTTCTATCATGTGATTCGATCATGTATCCATACTATCTTTGTACTGGTAGGAACTTATCCCAATTTCGTGTTCATGTAATCCTGATTATTCTTTATCCCTTCTCGTGGCTTGCAGGCACCATGTCTACTCGTGCAATTCTTGATTGGATCCGTGGTACATTAAGAGAATCTCACATCTATGCCATAAGTGAGCAAGAGAAAAATCTCTTCGGCTACGTGGCAACCATTAAGCTCGATTGGGGATTACTCTATGCTGCATCAGAGTGTTGGGATCCCGATCATCATGTCTTCCGTTTTGGCAACCAAGAAATGTGTCCCACCTTTGAAGAATGGTGTGCCTTATTGGAATATCCTGTGGATGGCCCTCTAGTGAAGCCATCGTGTGTTCCAGATTATCGTCCTTTGTTCCTTCGCTTGATGAATAATCCAGATGAATCCATGACCTCTTTCATCAAAGGCCAAGAAGTGTCCATGCAGCAACTGATTGACATTTACCCTCTTGTTAGACACATTGGTGCTGTTGATATTCAAAAAGCCCGACGGTGCGCTTTGAGATTCTGCTCCTTTGCTAGGTTCCTCACTGTGCAGCCTTCTCGCTTTGCGTCAGCTGTTCTTCTGGACCTCGTTGATCAAATGGATCGTGGTGCCAATCCAATTCCTACTATGCTTGCAGAAACCTTCAATAGATTGGATGATATGGCTCGTCTTCGTGCCAGCTCAGGTCCAGGCTCTTTCTTATGTTCGCTCCTTCGTTGGTTCTTTCTCAGGATGTCCTGCTTTACTTCAGGTGTGGTTGTGCCATAAGCTAAAAATCACAGCTCCTTTGCATTTCGATCATACGTTATACACCTTCAGTGAATGGCGTCATGATGTTTCTTTTGATCATAAAAGCGATTGGGTTGAATGGTTAAATTCTCGCCGACAAGATCAGATCTATTGGCAAATTCCTGGGATCCAAGAAGCCGTCTTCAACACTGGAGAAGCTAACTACGTTCGCCTTCTTGGTCTAAAAAAGACTTCCTTTTATATTCCTGCCAGGATTCTGCGTCAGTATGGAAGGGAGCAATCTATTGTGCCTCCCCTTCGTCATTTCTATCCGCCTGAGGATCTCAAGCCCAAGGTTGTCAAAGCCGTTTCATCTGCTTGGGATGTCAGGATCATCAAACCTCTAAAAGAGTCAGCTGAGCAAGATTGTCGTCCAAAGAAGAAGTCTAAAAAGAATGCTTAGTTCCATGTTTAATCTTATCCGTTTATCTTTGAAAGAATGAACCCTGTACTCAAGCTTTAATGATTGATCAATAAAGTTCATCTTTCTCTCTCATTATCCTAGTCTATGCATGCGTCATTGTTTACTTCTTTTCGTGATTTTAAAATGTGTCTTTCAAATATTACAGGGAAGTAAACATCATAGCTAACCCTACTACTCCTTGGGTTCGAGTCTCTTCGCGATTGGAGAGGAAATCTGTATCCCCACCACCTTCTCTAAGAACCCCAGCATCTCCTTCTTTCCCGTCCTCATCCTCACCAATGGCAGACAACCAAGATGGTCTTCCACCTGCTGCTATTACCGATACTCTTACCTTGATTCTCCAGCAGCTTCAAGAACTCAAAAAAGAGAACCGAGTTATCAAGGCTCAGCTTTCTGAAAAGTTGGGACCGTCGTTGTCCAAGGATAAAGGGCCTATGCACCAAGTGGCTACTTCAGCAGCACCTGCCCAACCCGTGTTCATCAATATCCCTGATAAAGCCGAAGAAGACTTAGAAAAAAAGCAGTACAGCGAGGATCGCAGTAGGCCTTCTCAATCCATGGTTGATAAGACTGTTATGGAGAAATTAGAAAGTCTTACCAGGAAAGTTCATGACATCCAGTTTCAAGACCAGGGTGGTTTCAATCCCAGTGATCTTACTCTATTTCCCAAAATCCGCCTTCCTGCCAATTTTCAAATGCCCGATTTTGACAAATATGATGGTGTGGGTTGTCCAATCACACATTTGCAAATGTTCACCATCATGTGTCAGCCTCAAGGCTTATCTCCTGAGCAAATGGCTCAATTGTTCCCAGTTTCCCTAACCAAGGTTGCTAGGAGATGGTTCATGGTCTTGGACAAGACTCGTTACAGGACATGGAAGGATATCGGCGAGCAATTCATCAGGCAGTTCAAATATGATGATGGGACAGAAATCACCAGAAAGGATTTAGAGAGAACAAAGCAAGACTCGAGGGAATCCTTTCTGATTTTTGTGAAAAGATAGAGGAGAATAGCAGCTCAGATGATGGAGCGCCCGTCTGAAGAAGAGCAGGTTCAAATAATCATGAAAAACATTTTCCCCCAGCTCCAGTATCACATGTCATTGCAATACTATCCAGACTTCAAACACTTCATTGTGGCAGGCACCCAGATAGAGGAGGCTATGGCTCAAGGTGCATTTAACCGTAGCAACCCAAACCCCAGAGATTTCAAAAAATCCCCGCCAGCCCAAGTCAGTAGTATCTCTCGTTCCAATGCTCAGCCCTCTAAATCCCAAGAACCTTTAGTGATGGACTATGCTCAACCCGCGACCGCACCTCGGCAACAAACCCGAGTTGAATTTACCCCTCTCCCCATTCCATCTTCAGAGGTGCTTAAGCAGTGTCTTGCTTCAGGTCGCATAACCCTACCTGCCATCCGGCCTTCCCCCAATCCTCTACCTGCAAATTGGCGAGCTGACCTACACTGTGAGTACCACATAGGTCCTGGTCATCTTACTGACAGCTGCATTGCCTTGAAATATAGAATCCAGAAACTCATTGATGAGAAAGTCATTGCATTCCAGCCAAGACCTAATGTCACCCAAAACCCGCTACCTGGTCATGCTAACCCTCCTGCTGCTATTAATGCCATAACCCTAGGAGATTCTGAGTTTGACCCGCTCACCCTCATATGTGCTTTAGAACCCGTTTCTGAACCCCAAATCATCTTCTGTGATGAATCATACCCAAGAGAGTCAGTACCTCCCTTGGTAATCACCTATGAGCCACAAGTCCCTCAAATTATCACTTATGATGAGCCTGAATTGGATGGAGTCAGACATGTGACAAGGGGCGGAAGAATTTTCAAACCTGCTGAATTGAGAGTCGAAAATCCAGGGGCATTAGCTCGAGGAGAGGAGCCGCAATATGTGAAAGATCCAGATGATGAAGTTGTGCAGCAGTTGAAGAAAACTCAGGCTGTTATATCTGTATGGGGATTATTGATAGCATCAAAGAAACACAGAGAGGCTGTGTTGAAAGAATTGAATACCACACAGGTATCCTCAGAAATATCTCCGGAGCAGCTGGCTGAAGTTGTTGCTCTAACCCAGGCCACCAGGGCCATTAGCTTCTCAGATCAGGAGCTGCCTCCTCAAGGTCGGAATCATGCTAGAGCCCTTCATGTCACTATTGTCTGTGGAGGCAAGAAAGTACCATCTGTGTTGGTAGATAACGGATCTGCCTTGAATGTGTGTCCATTGAGAACTGCCATTACCTTGGGTTTCGGTCCCACTGATTTTGCCGAATCAACCCTTGGCATCCTCGCATATGACAACACCCGCAGAAATGTGGTCGGAGTCCTCACCACCAAGATCATTATAGGCGGTCAAGAATTTGAGGTTGAGTTTCAAGTTATTGATATCAAAGCCTCGTTTAATATGCTTCTGGGACGTCCCTGGTTGCATAAGGAAGGTGCTGTTGCTTCAACCCTTCACCAAAAACTGAAGTTCATCAAAGATGGGAAGTTGTTCACTGTCAGAGGTGACGAAGAGCCAGAAATAGGGCAGATAACAGGAGAAACCTTGATCCTTCCAGTTGCAAAAGCAGATGACTACAACTTGAATGGTTTCGCATTCGACGTTGCTGCTATTTCTTATGAGGATGCCTCTCGGGAGGAGTTGTGTTTGCCGTTTGCCATCAGTCCTGTGGTGGCCAAGATGATGTGAAAAATGAACTACTTCCCTGGTATGAATTTGGGCCGTGATCCAAGCAAGGCATCTCACTGGCGCCCAATCAAAGCAAACCGTGGAATTTTCGGTCTTGGATATGTACCTACAGAGGAGGAGGAGGAAGCCATGGAAGAATTGTTGAAATTGAAGGAAGAAGTCCGCCGCACCGGAAGGGTACTCCCAATGGCTCCATATTCCTTATCGATGAATGGTCATTTTATCAAAGAAGGTGAGACCTCTACATACTATGGGTTTTCTGAACCATGGTATGACTCAGTGACAGGGATCATGATACCCGGTTTTGAAATATTTAGTGGCCTTGCTCTCCCAGAAACAGAACCGCCAATATATTATGTTGAGAAAGCTGTTGAGGACTGGTTAGTCTACCTTGAGCCAGATGTGCTGAGATCTTTATTTGAAGAAAATGTGCCTGATGTTGATTACTATTCTGAAGAACAAGAAGAGACAGATTGTGAAGATGTGCTGGTGGCAGTTATTCAGAGTAATGATACCTTTACTGAACCTCAGAGTCAGATTGCACCTGCAACAGAAAATCTTTCAAACTGGAGTTCTGATGTTTTTCCATCTTATTTTATTGCTAAGTCAAGTCTAGTCAAGTCGATTGAATCAGTGTCAGTGCCTAGTCCGGGCGAGTCATTTTCTGAGTTTATTTACTATGTGAATCCTGAGCCTGTTCAGGATGAGTCCAATGATAATGATGTAATTTCTTTCAATTCAATGAAATCTGATTCTCAGTATGTCTCTGTGTTTGCTTCTGACTTTAATAATGATAACACTCCCTCCTCAGACGAGGAAGAAGGGATCGACGAAACTCCCCTTGAATTGCAACATATGCTCAAACAAGAGGAGGAGCGCCGAGCCCAGCCTCTTAAAGATGAAATCGAAATTATAAACATCGGAACAGAAGATTTAATACAGAAAATACGAATTGGAAATACTCTATCCTCTGAAGAGCGCGATGAATTAATAAACCTACTTAAGGAATATAAAGAAGTTTTTGCCTGGTCCTACAAAGATATGCCCGGGTTGAGTGAAGACATTGTTCAGCACAAGCTACCTTTGTTGCCAGGAATTAAACCTAAAAAGCAGAAGCTAAGGAGAATGAAGCCCGAGTGGGTTTTGAAAGTAGAAGAAGAGGTTACTAAGCAGTTGAATGCTAGATTTTTGCAAGTAGTGGAATATCCAGAATGGCTCGCAAACATAGTACCTGTACCAAAGAAAGATGGAAAGGTGAGAATGTGTGTAGATTTTAGGGATTTGAACAAGGCAAGTCCAAAAGATGATTTCCCTCTACCACATATCGATATCCTGGTAGACAATACGGCCGGGCATGAATTACTATCGTTCATGGATGGTTTCTCGGGCTACAATCAAATTAAGATGGCACCCGAGGACATGGCTAAGACCTCGTTCATTACACAATGGGGGACATATTGCTATCGGGTAATGCCATTTGGTCTTAAGAATGCTGGTGCAACATACCAAAGAGCAGCTACAGCTTTACTCCATGACATGATACATAGAGAAGTCGAAGTTTATGTTGATGATATGATTGTAAAGGCCAAGGAAAGGAGAGATCACATCCCGAACCTCAAGAAATTCTTTGAAAGAATACTCAAATACCAGCTTCGCCTGAATCCTAGCAAGAGTGTATTCGGGATTACCTCTGGTAAGTTGTTAGGATTCATGGTGAGTCAAAGGGGTATTGAGGTGGATCTTCAGAAGATTAAGGCTATCCAGTAGATGCCGCCGCCTAGAACCGAGAAGGAAATTCGGGGATTCCTAGGAAGGATACAGTTCCTGAGACGATTCATCACTCATCTGACATCAACTTGTGAACCTATCTTTAAGCTCCTAGAGAAAAATACTTCCAAGGAATGGACAGAGGAATGTCAACAAGCCTTCGAGAAGATAAAGCGGAGTTTTTCTGAACCGCCAATAGTAGCACCAGTAATACCGGGGCATCCTTTGCTGCTTTACTTGTCAGTAACAGAAACCACCATGGGTTGTATATTAGCACAACAAGATCCAGAAACCAAGCATGAAAAGGTCGTGTATTTTCTCAGTAAGAAAATGTTGGAGTATGAACAGAAGTACACTGTCCTAGAAAAAACCTGCTTAGCTCTGGTTTGGGCTACTCAGCGACTCAGGCATTACCTTTTATCACATAAGGTCTTGCTCCTGTCAAGGATGGATCCTCTGAAATATCTCTTTGAAAAACCAGCCTTGACAGGCAGGACTGCCAGATGGTTATTGTTGTTGTCTGACTTTGACATCACCCATGTAACCCAAAAATCAGTAAAGGGCCGAGTCATTGCTGAGCAATTGGCAAAAGCACCCCTAGAAGAAAATCAGCCTTTCAAACCAATGTTCCCAGATGAAGAGATCATGATGATAGAAGATGAATATCCAGAAACGGGTTGGACCCTCTATTTTGATGGAGCAGCAAATCAAATAGGACAAGGAGTAGGGGCATTGCTGGTGTCACCTTGAAATGAGCATGTTCCCCTTGCCGTTAAGTTACAATTCAATTGCACCAACAATATGGCAGAATATGAGCCATGCATTGTTGGGCTTGAGGCTGCATTGGCCTTAGGCATAGAGAATCTTGACGTATATGGAGATTCGAAGCTAATCATTTGCCAAACTCAAGGAGAGTGGAGAACCAAAGAAGAAAAGCTGTTGCCATATCATGAATACTTGGATATTCTCGCTAAGCAATTCCAGCGCGTCTCTTTCAGTTATTTACCAAGGTTGAAGAATAGATTCGCCGATGCCTTAGCGACATTAGCTTCTATGATTGACATACCTCACAATATGAAGATGAGGCCCATCACGGTTCAAGAGCAATGGGCTCCTGCATATGTTGATGCTATAGAGATAGCTGCAAGATGTCCCGATGGTAAACCATGGTACACGGATATAAAGAACTACATCTCGGGCCAAGGACATCCCAATGAGGCGTCGAATAAAGAAATAAGGACTTTGCAGAGATTGACAGCTAATTTTGTCATTTGTGGAGGGGAGTTGTATCGACGATCTTTCGACGGCATTCAACTCTTATGTGTCACTGAAGATCAGGCAGAAGAAATTCTCGCAGATATTCATGAAGGGGTGTGTGGACCTCATATGAATGGAAAGATTATGGCAAAGAAGATCCTACGTCTGGGGTATTATTGGCCAACATTATAAGCAGATTGTCATACATTTGTGAAGAAATGCTATAAATGTCAGATACATGCGAATCTCATCCATGTACCACCCACCGAATTGCATTCTCTTACCTCTCCTTGGCCATTTTCGGTATGGGGAATTGACATCATTAGCAAGATTTCTCCTAGGTCATCTAATGGTCACGAGTACATACTCGTTGCAATTGACTACTTCACCAAGTGGGTCGAGGCCGCTTCTTATGCAAAGCTTACATCCGCATCAGTTGCTAAATTCATACGCACCAACATCATTTGCAGATATGGAATTCCCCATGAACTTATCTCAGATAATGGATCTCATTTCAAGAAGGAAGTAATCTCTGATGGGGCACAAATACGGCTACGCTCCCAGATATCGCCACGTGTCATCCATGCACGAGTAGAGCCCAACAATCATGAAGAAGGGTGTTGGAAAACGGCAAAGACCACACATTCATGACACGTGTCGCCCTCTCACCACCCAGGCCTCATCATCACAAATTAGGGAAGGAAATGGCCGCCAAAGCCACGTGCGCCGGCGAGGCAGGGGGACAGCCCAATCCTGCAAAGGAAGTTTTTCTCACCACCCAGGCCTCATCATCACAAATTAGGGAAGGAAATGGCCGCCAAAGCCACGCGCGCCGGCGAGGCAGAGGGACGGCCCAATCCTGCAAAGGAAGTTTTTCCCTCCATAATGATGAAAAGGGCCGCACACCTCCCTTTAAAAGGGGAGGGAAAGGAAGAAGAAGAGGACCCTTTTTCTTTTGGCCCCCGAAAGCAGGGAATTCACTCATCCTCCACCCCGCAATACCGGAAAAAGAGGCGAGGCAACAACAGAGGAGGCCAGGAATCCCATCCTGCCCTCCCTGCTAGTCCACTTCGACTCACTCATTTATGCACCCAGAAATGTCCACCGCGCACCGGCCTTGGTAACCCTGATCAAAACCCTCTCCCTTTCTAGCTGTTCTTTATATTGACTGGTCGAAGGATCTGACTTGGGTGTCGAAGTGGTCGTCCGGGACCCACCCCGGACCCCCTGACCCCCTTTTGTTTGTGATTGCAGACCCCGCGGAGGCCCTCTACCGACCGCGCGATCGCAGACCCGGATCCGGACGCCATCATATTGGCGCCATCCGTGGGACTCGTCGAGTAACTGAACGCCTTATGGCGATGAGAAACCACACCCAACAGCCAGAAACAGGGGTAATAACCAGGAGTCAGGCCCAGCGCGCACAAGCCAGCTCCCAAGAGCGAAACTCACCGCCTTCAGACCGACCCCGACCCTCCTCAAGCACGCCGCAGATGGTCCCCACCATGGAGATGTTCAATGAACTACTCCAGCGTTTGCCACTTCCGGCTTCGGAAAAGCCCCGGACGACACAGGACCGGACAGAAGCCTACGACGAAGGCAACGAGGAACAGTCAGGGGAACGACATCCCCGGCGAAAGCAAGCGCCGACTCGCAGAACGCCGTCCCCATCAACAAATAGCCCCTTGCCCCACGCAGCCGGGGGACACCAGCGAGGCAGCAGGAGACAGGTTACTAACAGCCGCGCCCCCCCTGTCCAAGATACCCGTCTCCGGGAACCGCCCTTGGCTCGGGCAGAAGAAGTTGCAACCTCGGCACAGCCGCCCAGCTTGGATCCAATAGCGGACCTGCAAAGGCAAATCCGAGAGGTAAAACTAGAAATGAAAAAACCCTACGCCCACGGCATCCTCGATGAGTGGGAAAGGGAAACGGCATCCCCGTTCACCTCAGAGGTCTTAAAGACCCCCGCAGAAGCAGGCATAGACCTCTCCCGCTTCGGTCTATACAACGGGAGCACGGACCCCCTCGAGTTCCTCCAGACTTTCAAGAGAGTAATGACGCTTCGAGGCGCGTCGGATGGATTCATGTGCAGAGCCTTTGCATCCCTACTAAGAAAAACCGCCAACGACTGGTACATGAGATTGGAGCCCGACTCCATCGCATATCCTTCCACGAATTCGGGCGAAAGTTCAGCACAAGGTTCGCCAACAACCGCCTCAGCCATGATCCTGCGGACGCCCTCCTAGCCCTCCGCCAAGGCAAAAAACGAGACCCTAAGAGACTTCATGTTGAAGTTCAACGCCGAATTGGCCCAACTCTCCAACATGGACGTCCAGATAGCGGTCGCCACTCTAAAGCATGCCACCACCGATCCGAATCTTAAGTTGCACCTCACCCTCAAGCCCCCACGGGACCTACAGGAGCTTGAATCAAAGGCTGATAAGTTCGTCCGAGCAGAAGAAGCCTGCGCTCGAGAACAAAATCGGCCCGGCCCCGACGAGAGAAAAAGCGACGGCCGAAGGGCCATAAGGCCACGAACCGATGAAAGACAGACGGGCCGTAACCCTATCCCCGTCTTCGAAAGGCTGGGAACCGCCCCGCTAAAATTCCCCCTCTCCCACGTCCTATCAGCTATTAGGGATCAGGGTCTCCTGACCCCCCCCAAGAAAATGTCCACAGATCCAAAGAAGAGGTCCGCCAGGAAATTCTGCGAATTCCACGGGGACCACGGCCACGAAACTGACCACGGCTTCCACCTCCGCCTCCAGCTGGAAAGGCTGGCCGAAGAAGGACACCTAAACCAGTACCTCAGGAGTCCTGACAAAAGCCCATGCGAGGCCCAGCGCCCGCTCGACGAACCCAGAGGTAGGCATCGGTCACCAAACCGCCGCCGGTCCACAAGCCGACACCGATCCCCCAGTAGGCATCACCCACGAAGCCGACGCCGATCCCGCAGCAGACACGACATGAGCCACCACCAGCGCCCCCGAAAAGGCGAGCCCCCCGAACAGCCACAGGCTCGCGAGCAACCGCCTACCATCATAGGAAAAATCAATATCATCGCAGGCGGACCTGCGGCGGGAGGACCGACAACAGCCGGTCGGCGGGCATACGCGGAACGGGTATTCTCCCTGGACATACCTTCCAAGAAGGCCCGAACAAATCCGCCCCATGAAAACCAGATCATCACTTTTTCCAACAAAGACCTCGACGGGCTACAAGTCCCGCATGACGATGCACTGGTCATCAGGCTAGTCGTCGCCAACTTCGATATAGGAAAAATCTTGGTGGACACAGGAAGCTCCGTCAATGTGCTACACCTCGAAACTTTCGAAGAAATGAAACTGGGCAGGGAAAGGCTGGGACCCGCGGAATACTCCATCTACAGTTTCTCCGGGGCATCCGTACAGGTAGACGGCAAGATCGACTTGCCCGTGACTTTCGGGGCGTACCCCTTGCAGAAAACCATCTTGACCACCTTCCTGGTCGTAGACATACCGTTCACCTACAGCGCCATCATTGGGCGCCCTGCTCTCAGAGACTTGGGAGCCGTAGTCTCCACCCCCCTTCTCAAGATGAAATTCCCCACTCCGGACGGAGTAGGAGAGGTCAAGGGACAGCAAATGATAGCACGCCAGTGCTACGCGGCAAGCCTGAGAGGAACCAACGTCCCGGCCGAAAACTTCACAATCGGCAGTGAAGACCCTCGGCAGCGGGCTCGCGCAATCAGAGGAGAGCCCGCCGAGGAGCTCGACTCCATCCCCCTGACCCTAGATCAGCCGGAGAGACAAGTCCGGATAAGTTCCATGTTAACAGGCCCCCTGCGAGACCAGATGATCAACTTCCTCAGAATAAACAAAGACATGTTCGCATGGTCCGCCAAGGACATGCCCGGGATACCCAAGGAAATGGCCGTCCACAAGTTGAATGTGAACCCCGCCCTTAAACCCGTCCGGCAGAAAAAGAGGAACTTCGCAGTAGAGCGCCAAACTCACATAAAGGCCGAGGTGGAAAAACTGCTACAAGCCGGATTCGTCAGGGAAATCCGGTATCCCGAGTGGCTGTCAAACGTCGTGATGGTCAAGAAAGCTAGCGGAGGATGGCGGGCCTGTATAGACTTCACCGACCTCAACCGGGCCTGCCCAAAAGACCCCTATCCCCTCCCGCGCATTGACCAACTCATCGACGCCACCTCCGGACACGAACTTCTCACCTTCTTAGATGTGTTCTCAGGCTACAATCAGATCAAAATGCACGAGCCAGACATCCCGAAAACAACGTTTATCACCGATCAGGGCGTCTACTGCTACACTGTCATGCCCTTCGGGTTAAAAAACGCAGGCGCCACCTACCAACGGCTCGTGAATAAGCTATTCCAAACGCAAATTGGAAGGAACGTAGAGGTGTATGTCGACGATATGCTGGTAAAAAGCCTGGAAGCCGCCAAACACATCTCCGACCATCAGGAAACTTTCGACACCTTGCGACGAGCCCGAATGAAGCTGAACCCCGCGAAATGCGCCTTTGGGGTAACTTCCGGGAAATTCTTGGGGTTCATGGTCAGCCAAAGAGGGATCGAGGCCAACCCAGAAAAAATCCAGGCCATCCTAGACATGGAACCCCCGACGACAGCGGTAGAAGTACAGAGGCTCGCGGGACGGATCACGGCCCTCGGCCGATTCATGCCCAAATCAGCAGAGAAGTGCCAACCCTTCTTCAAACAATTAAAAAACATACGGGAATTCGAATGGACCCCGGCCTGCCAAGAGGCCTTCGACTCTCTGAAGCGATACCTCCAGACACCGCCCGTACTCGCCAAACCCGAACCGGGGGAAGAGCTATTTTTATATCTGGCTGTCAGCCCCACGGCAGTAAGCGCGGTGTTGGCCAAACAAAGCGACAAAAAGGAACACCCTGTGTACTACGTGAGCAAGACTCTCCACGGTGCAGAAATTCGATACTCGAACATAGAGAAATTCGCCCTCTCAGTCGTCAGTGCCGCTCGAAAGCTCCGCCCCTACTTCCAGGCCCACCCCATAGTCCTGCTAACTGACCAGCCCCTCAGGAAGATTCTCCAAAAACCAGAGACCTCGGGTAGGATGGTAAGTTGGGCCGTCGAGCTGGGCGAGTTCGACATACAAGTCCGCCCAAGGCCGGCTATCAAATCTCAAGCCCTCGCTGACTTTATAGTGGAATTCACGGCCTCGGCCGAAGAACCAGCAACAATGGGGAGCAGCGAGGGCCCCACTGTGCACACGGTTTGTGACGACAGGATGCAGGACCCCTCGGAACAGAACAGCGAAACCCCTTGGATCCTGCACGTTGATGGCTCCGCCGGCAATAAAGGACACGGAGCGGGAGTGGTCCTCCACGGCCCAGAAGAGTTCACACTGGAATATGCCCTCAGGTTGGATTTCAAAGCCTCCAATAACGAGGCCGAATACGAAGCCTTACTAGCAGGACTAAGTCTAGCCGCGGAGCTCGGCGCGGGCAAGTTGAAAGTCTATAGCGACTCACAGCTTGTCGTTAACCAAGTAAAAGGAATATACGAAGCCAAGGGCTTCAGAATGAAAAAATACCTCCACAAGGTAAAAGAGAAACTGCAGGGGATGGGAGAGGTAGAGATCCTCCAGGTGCCGCGAGACATGAACAACCGAGCGGATGCATTATCATGAATGGCCGCCGAAGAGACCCATGACTTCGGCACCGTGCTCACAGAAATCCTGCCCCACCCCAGCATCGACGAGATACAAGTTCTGGAGATTCCACCGGGGCCAAACTGGATGGAACCCATCATACGATACCTGAAAGACGGTATACTACCCGCAGATAAGCTGGAAGCCTGACGCCTAACCGCAAGAGCCGCCCATTCCGTGGTCCACGGGCCCAGGCTCTACAAACGGTCATACACATGGCCGTACCTCCGATGCCTGGTACCCTCCGAATCAGACTACGCGCTACGAGAAGTACATGAAGGGATCTATGGAGACCATGGAGGCAGCAGGACCCTAGCCCAGCAAATCGTAAGGCACGGCTACTTCTGGCCCACGGTCCTTAGGGACGCCAAGGAATTCGTCAAAAAATGCAGCCCATGCCAAAGGTACGCAACCACCCCCCACCAACCGGCTACACCATACACCGCGATAGCAGGACCCCTGCCTTTCGCCATGTGGGGCATGGATCTACTCGGACCATTCCCCAAGGCCCCCGAGGGGCATACAATGTTATACGTCGCCATCGACTACTTCATCAAGTGGGTTGAGGTCAAAGCCGTGGTGAAACCCAATTCCAAAGCGACGGAGAAGTTCTTCTATCATGACGTCGTTTGCCGTTTCGGCATTCCAAAGACCCTTGTAACAGACAACGGTCCCCAGTTCGCAAGCGCCGAATTTGGTAGATTCTGTGATAGCCTAAGCATCGAACACCGTTTCGCCTCCGTAGCACACCCGCAGGCCAACGGGCAGGTCGAGGTAACCAACAGGATTTTGCTACAAAGTCTCAAGAAGAGATTGGGAGAAGCCGGAAAAAACTGGCTGGACGCACTCCCTAGCATCCTCTGGGCCTATCGAACAACACCACGGACCGCAACTGGAGAATCCCCTTTTAGCTTAACCTTTGGGACCGAAGCGGTCATTCCGCTAGAAATTGGCCTCCCCAGCTTCCGCACCGCGAATTACGACGAGCAGGGAAATTCCGAACGCCTCCTACCAGCAAAAGGTGGCACGATACTACAACGCCCGGGTAAAAAAGCGTTCGGTAAAACCCGGAGATCTGGTGCTACGGCGTGCAGAGGTATCAGACCCCCGCAACACGGGTAAGCTCGCACCCAAATGGGAAGGACCGTACAAAGTCGTTCGAGCACTTCGACCCGGGGCCTACCAACTAGAACGCCTCGATGGGACCCCGGTCCCTCGCAGTTGGAGCATGGACAACCTCCGAAAGTTCTATCAGTAAAACGACAGGGTAAGTTCCGTGCCTTTCTTTTAAAAATATGACAAGTGTTTTGGTTTCCTTTTTGTGTTCTAGAAGCAAAGATGTATTGTTGTCAACAAATTAATGGAAAAGCACTTCTACAAAAGCAGCGTACATCTCCACTTTCCGGCCCATGATAGATGAGGGACCCGAAAGAAAACAGGGAGTGAGACAGAGGTAACATCGGGGCCGATCCCCCCGAGAATACCCTAAAACGTTCCCTATGAAAAAAAAGACCTCCCCCTTTAAGGGCAGGCGGGACCCATTAACCCCGAACTGATCATTCGAGGGGAAGATAGTCCTCCCATAAACAGACGCCCTACGGGGTGCACTAAGAATACCCTCACCAACAAAATTCGCAAAGGCCTGAGGACCAACAGCAAGAACTCGAAAACCTCGCGGCGCGTCGTATATATGCAGAGATATCAATACGGTTACATACCAAACAAAAAATAGGTAGTTCAAAAGTTATTACAGACCAAATAACCAGGAACATTAAAAGAAAAAAGCAAGCCCCCCGAGGCCTTCACAACATCACTGGGCCCCCTCGGAAGTCTCGGCAACTACGCGATCCACCGGGGCGGCCACCTCCTCTCCTACCAGCTCCACCACTTCCGCCGGTGCCGGCAAAGGATCAACCTCAGACTCATGCATCAGTTTATCGAGAGGGAAGGAGGGATCGACCTCTTGAACGCGCCGCCGGCATTCAGCAAACGCATCAATCTCAATATCCACGCTGAACGCAGCCGCAGCCTTAAAAAACTCCGCAGAGTCGCGCCATTCCTCCTGTGCCTTCGCCAATTCCCGGGCATGAGTTCGCCGAGCCAGCGCCAATTTGTCCGACTCACGGCTCCTCCCCTCCACAGTTACCCGGAGATCTTCCCGGAGTTGAGCAACAGTATCATCAAAGGTCGCTCTCTCCGCCCGGGCTCTGTCCAATTCCTCGCGTAACTGCCGGTTTAACTCCCCCGCAGCACTTATCTCAGCCTCATCCTCAAGAAGGCACTGCACCATCCTCCTGGCATAACTTTGGGACTGCAAAAGGCAAGTTATCAGAAAACTTCCAACATGCAATCTCGAAAACAGCGAGGAGAGAAAAATACCATCAGAAAACCGGCCACCCGTTACTTACGCAGGAAGTTGATTGAAAATACTGAGCCCCCAAGGCCCTACGATCGTAGCCCTTCAGCTCAGCCTCGTCACAAGGAAGGGCAGTTGTCACCCCTAGCTCCACCCCAACCCGGGGATTCGCAAGAACGCTGTCCTCAACACCAATCCTCCAGCCAGGCTTAAACAGTTCCCCTCGCACCTGGAAACTCTGCGGGGGAAGCTCCGCCCGCTCCAGAAGAAGCTTGGTCATTACCGCCCCCTCCATCCGACTTGGCACGTCCTCCGCAAAGATTGAAGGACACGCCACGCGGCTGGCGACCCTCCTGGCAGGATGCTCAGACCCCGGGGGAGAGGAACTAACCGGCCCCTTCTCTCCAACCGCTCGACCAGAGGGGCTGGAAGGCATAGATGTTGCGAGCCTCGCTTGCGACCGACCCAGCCTGGCCGCGGCCATAAAGTCAGAAGGAATTTTCTTACGGCTTGACAAGCCCGTTGTCACCGCCGCAACCTCCTTCCCCTTACCAACGTCACCAGAAGAAGACATCTCTCCTGCCAAAAACAAGAAAATAACAATCGCTCAAAGCAAAGAAAAAAAAAAGAGAGAGGAAGAGGGGAGGGGCTCACCACGATAGCTGGCTGAACTCTCCCCCGTTCCCTCGCCCATGCAACGGACCCTCCTCTCCACAGCTCCCACCAAGCCAAACCTCTTCAGGCTCCTCTCCCACCTAAACTCGGAGACGTTTATAGCCTCCCCAGAGGCGAGCTTCCCCAAGTCAAACTTGCTGTAGTCAGACTCGTCGGGAAGGGACTTCCTCCGCCACTCAACGGAGCGCCTCCAAGAACGAGGAAAATCCCAGCCAGCGCCCGATGGAGGGGTAACAAACACATACTCCTCCTTCCACTTCTTGATGGACGAAGGCAAGTTCGCTGCAATCTTCACCTGAGGACGCTGGGTCAGATAAGGCCAGCTGTCCTCCCCCTTCACCAACGGACTGAGGGCAACGCAGGCCCGGAGCAGCGGAAGGGTGGGCTGAACCTTATGAAGACCCGCCTTGGCCACAAAGGCCAGGAGTGTGCGCCAACTATTAGGCGCCAGTTGGGAAGGAGCCACTTCGTAAAACTCGAGGGCCTCTATTATAATGTCCAAGAGCGGAAACCTAACCCCCGCCCGGAAAGCTTCCATGTAGAAAGCTACCTCTTCCTCCATGGTACCCCCACACACCCCTTCTACAAAGGAGGGGACTCTAATCCCATAATCGTCGGGGATATGGAACTCCCTCCTAATTTTCTCCGCCGCCCCTTTTTCCAAAGTATTCCTGAAATACGCCACCCGGCCGGGACGAATAACGATGCCAGGCAGAATGTCCCCAATCTCCGCCCCACGAGCATAAGAAACTCGAGCCGGAGATTCCGAAGCAGCGGCCCCCACCGATGACCCGGAGGTCCCGGAACTATCCCTCAATTCCGTGGGCTGCCGCACATCTTCAGCGACGCCGCTCCCACCCTCTACAGACAACCGCCTCTTCTTTCTTACCGGAGCCCTCTCCACCACCTCTACCGACGCGGAAGAGGGGCTCTGAGGCACAGTCGCAACAGACATCGTAAGCTATGAAACAAAGACACAGAACTCACCGAACGAAGCGTGGACGACAAGCAACACGTAGAAGAATCGCCGCGGAGAAAAACCCGTTCTAATCGAGGAAGACGAAGGAATAAAGTAAAAAAGGAAATCCCCAAAAAGGCTTTAAAAAAGGCTAGGGTTTTGACATCTGTCGTTCGATCTCCCTCCCTTTCTAAGTTGATGGGACGCGCACACGTGGCGCCGATTGAGAAACCCAAGGGAACCGCCATAAGTCGAAGTGCCACACGGAAAGGACGTCTCTACCCCTACCCACGACATAACTTCCCCAGCAAGCCATCCATACACCTCCACCAAATGAAAAAAAAAAAAAAAAAAACTGCGTTCATAAAGAAAGGGCTCGGACCCCGTCACAGGGGCCCGGCATACACCTCCACAAGATAAAAAAAAAAAAAAACCACGTTCGATGGCAAAGAGCTCGGAACCCGTCATAAAGGTACGACTAGATACCCCATACAAAATACCACCGGGCCGAAAATATCGAACGCAGCGACAAGGGCTCAGAAATGCGCGAGAAAGCAAGCATGCAAAAGAAAAGCAAACACGTAAGGAGAAAACACACATCAGAAACAGGAAAAAGAAAGGCACCATTCATAAACCACTTCCTCCTGGCCCAAAGGCCTACAAAAAGGGGAGTAAGGACAATAGGCATGCAGGCCCGAAGCCCCCAAGATCCCTAAGACAAAAAAAAAAGCGCAAAGACAAGAGGCTTCCTCCAAAAATTCCGAAATCCCACCGCAATCAGCTCAGAGGGACTGGCCGCTGAAAGAGTTTTCCGCATCAGAAAGCTCCCTATCACTCTATTCCCCGTCCGAAGAGCTTCCCCAACGCCGATTCCCAGCAAAACGGGCCTGGTCATTTAGCCAACGCACCCGGTTCCTCAGCAGGTCGTTCTCCGCGCGCAAAGCAGCAATCTCCCGATCCATGTCCCTCATCCGGCTAAAAACCTCCATTCCCCTACGATGGACGCAGGAAAAGAAGGAACGGTTGCGGTGAATAAACGCTTCATGAGACTCCCTCTCATGCGGGGCAGGAGGATGATCCATGTCCCCCTCCGGAACCCCTCGCTGAGGCCCCAGCCCGCCAGAGTTTGCCTCGGGGTTATTCGGACGACTCCCGTCGCGATCAAACCTACGATCGCCGCTCACAAAGAGACCCTGGAAAGGCGACGACATCTCGGATAAGCCTGAAGAAAGGCCGGAAGAAATCAAAAAGGCAAAGAAGAGACAAAGGGTGATCTTCCTGACTTCAGGAAAGCTCACCCCTTATAGAACCTTTATAGGAAACCCCGGTGTGGAAAAATGAAGCACTTACTACCCGCGTGTTCGTTTCCTACTGAATAACCAGGCGGCGCCTCGGGAAGGAGCCGCCGGACGGAGCAGAATATCCGCTCGCACCCCAATGCTCCCATAAACGCCTTCACCACATTATCCTTTAACTATGCCAACGGGCCCGCTCCCCGAGGCCAATCAATGAACTACAGGTCATATCACGATAACATACAAAGACGGCGCTATCACCGAAGCACGCCACGTGTCGTCCCCAGATCTACATAAAGCCTAACCTTCATAAAGGAAGTAGAGGGTAAAGGGCAAGATCATACGAATTCGACACGCTTCGCTATCCCGACCCCACGCAGGTTCGGGCCCAAAAAAAAAAAAAAAAAAAAGGAGAGCGCCCGGAAGGGTCGGAGCATCGCAAATCCTTGCAAACACAGAGATTCTCCATCACAAGCCAAGAACAACATTAAGAGATATGACCCAAATACACATAAACTACCCATTGACATCCTCCTGGCCCATAGGCCTACAAAAATAAAGGGAAACCAAAAAAAAAAAAACAGCACAGGGCACGCAGGCCTCAGAAATCCCCGCCAGAGAAGGGGATAGACACGCAGGAAAACATAGAAAGCCAAAGCTTAATCGGAGAACGACTCCTCTCCAGAGGAGTTCCCCTCCTCCTCCCAAGAGGTCTCCAGCAGGGGGTCCACCTCATATTCCAACAGCTGCTCGTTGAGAAGATGAACTTTCTTCTGAAAAACCTCGTTCTCCCGCTTCAAGTCCTCGATCTCCTGACCCATCTTCAAAACACGTCCACGCAGTTCCGTTCCCTGACGATAGGCTCGAGAGAAAAATGACCACTCCCGGGCAACGCGGGACCTGGACAAACTGTCCTTCCTAGGCAGGGGAGAAAGGCGAAGGGGGGGGGAAGCCCGACGAAGCGCCCAGATCGGAGGACAAGTCAGGGTCGCTCGACGACTCCTGGAGGAAACAGACCTTGCCACTAACTCGTGAAGAAGAGCCTGACATGTTACTGGAGAATATACGAAAAGAACCCCTACCGCAAAGGAAAGAAGAAGAGCGACGAAGAGCCACAAAAAGGCACCAGGGTAATTCCCCTCTTTTAAACTCGGGAAAGAAATCCTGGTGCCTCGAGACAACGCAGCCTCCCTAACGACGCTGCCGCTTCCCAAGGACAGCCGCCGGATAAAGTGGCACGTCTCCTCGCACCCCGGAGCCCTCGTAAATATCCTCATCATGACTTAGCTCGAACAAAACGTTACTCCCTTGGCCCATTCAATGGACCAAAGGAGTAAGGGGGAGTTATGATGGGGCACAAATACGGCTACGCTCCCAGATATCGCCACGTGTCATCCATGCACGAGTAGAGCCCAACCATCATGAAGAAGGGTGTTGGAAAACGGCAAAGACCACACATTCATGACACATGTCGCCCTCTCACCACCCAGGCCTCATCATCACAAATTAGGGAAGGAAATGGCCGCCAAAGCCACGCGCGCCGGTGAGGCAGGGGGACGGCCCAATCCTGCAAAGGAAGTTTTTCTCACCACCCAGGCCTCATCATCACAAATTAGGGAAGGAAATGGCCGCCAAAGCCACGCGCGCCGGCGAGGCAGAGGGACGGCCCAATCCTGCAAAGGAACTTTTTCCCTCCATAATGATGAAAAGGGCCGCACACCTCCCTTTAAAAGGGGAGGGAAAGGAAGAAGAAGAGGACCCTTTTTCTTTTAGCCCCCGAAAGCAGGGAATTCACTCATCCTCCACCCCGCAATACCGGAAAAAGAGGCGAGGCAACAACAGAGAAGGCCAGGAATCCCATCCTGCCCTCCCTGCTAGTCCCCTCCGACTCACTCATTTATGCACCCAGAAATGTCCACCGCGCACCGGCCCTGGTAACCCTGATCAAAACCCTCTCCCTTTCTAGCTGTTCTTTATATTGACTGGTCGAAGGATCTGACTTGGGTGTCGAAGTGGTCGTCCGGGACCCACCCCGGACCCCCTGACCCCCTTTTGTTTGTGATTGCAGACCCCGCGGAGGCCCTCTACCGACCGCGCGATCGCAGACCCGGATCCGGACGCCATCAATCTCTCTTTGAGAAGAGTTCAAGATTAAGCATCATAAATCCTCGCCTTATCGTCCACAGACAAATGGAGCGGTAGAAGCTGCAAACAAAAATGTCAAGACTATCATTAGCAAAATGTCAGAAACTTATAAGGATTGGTCGAATAAGTTGCCGTACGCCTTGTGGGCTTACAGAATATCAATTAGAGCTTCAACTGGGCAACCCCTTACTCTCTTGTTTACGGGATGGAGGCAGTGCTACCTGTTGAGATCCGTGTAGCTTCGCTTCGAGTATTGACTGAGGCCAAGTTGCCAGAAAATGAATGGGCAGATGCCAAATATAAAGAGCTGAACATGCTAGATGAAAAGAGGTTAAAGGCACTTTACCATGTGCAAGGTTACCAGCACAGAATAGCCCGAGCTTTTAATAAAAAGGTTAAGGTCAGAGATTTAGAAGAAGGCAATCTTGTTCTGAAAGAGAATCGTGCACCAGTGTTTGACCCAAGAGGCAAATTCAAGCCAAATTGGTCAGGACCATACATTGTGGACCAAATCTTACCCGAAAAAGCCGTCAAGCTCCGTAATTTAAATGGAGAAATATTACCGGAACCAACAAATCTTGATCAACTCAAGATGTTCTATGCTTGAACACCGAAAGGCCGTCTTTTGGCCGAATAAATCCCAAATTCATAACCCAAAATTAAAAAAAAATATATATATATATATAACCTTTTGCAAACCCTTTTGAGCCTAAATAAAATTTTCCTTCAAAACCCAATATACTAGGGGCATTCTCCCTAAACTACGCATGACCTGATCCCTACACCGGGGTACGTAGGCAGCTCGGTCAAACCGAGTTCGGTTGTTTCAAAAGAAGAAAATCAATTATTCCAAAAAGAAGTTTAAAAAAAAAAGAAAAAAAAAGAAAAAGAAGAAAAATTAAAATACCTTCAAGCTAGGGGCATTCGCCCTGAACTACGCACGACCTGATTCCTACACTGGGATACGTAGGCAACTTGTTCACAGGTTCGGTCGAAACTCTTGCAAAACCTTAAGCCATTCTTTGAAAAGCCCTACCCCACCTATAAAGTCCTTTTGGTGTTCAAGTAAAAAGAAAAAGAAAATAAAAAAATAAAGAAAAAGAAAGAAAAGAAATGGAGCTTGAAGATCCGCTAGATTGAAAACCTGAAAAGGCGATCTAGGCAAAATTTAGGATCATTCCCCTACTAAGTTGAAAACCTGAAAGGGCGGCTTAGGCAAAAGTTAAGGGGGTAGCCTGCTGAGTCGAAAACCTGAAAAGGCGATTCTGGCAAAAGTTAAGGCCGAGCGGTCCGCCAAGTTGAAAATCCAAAAAAGGAAGACTTGGTCGTGGTAAGATGGGATTCACGCCAGGAAAATTACCTCGATCTCTGAAGTCGCAGTAGGTCAGGTAAAACTAATAACAACAATTCCTGAAACTAGGGGCATTAATTTCAAAGCAATCCGAAAGTCGATAGAAAGATATATGAAGTATCACTGTCTTAAAAATAAGCGAAGAAGTTTAGCAATGGAGAAATATTCTTTAAAAGAGGCTAGTCTAACCCAAAAGAAAATGCTGATAAGTCAGAAGCATCGCGAGATTACTTGAGTAATTTTTCCTATTTTGTCTTTTTATTACAAATGTCTGTGGTTCTATTTTTAGAAATTTTTTTACAAATTCTATCTTAAGAATTGTTGTAGGGTGCAATCACTCTGAAGGCAGGTTCATTAACAGGTTTTGAGAAGCTTGGAAAAGCTGACACTGTCATGAATGGCGAAAAATCTTTGAAGAATGATCCCTGGTTAATGAATAGAAGAATGATAGAATGCCTCAAACTGGGGGAGGTTGCTAATGAAGTGGCATCTCATATTCAAGCCCTGAAAGTCCTTTGCTGCATGGTGTTATTAAATCCTTTGCTTCTAAAGTTGTTAAGTGGAAATTTCGATTTCTTTCAAAGCTCAAATTATCATATCTCTCTGAATCCATTTGAAAATCATATTTTCTCTTTGAGCATCACACAAATGTGATGCCTTATTTCCTTGGAATCCGTACAAATACGGTATTTCATTCTCTTCGAGTCCATACAACTATGGTCACTTGTTCTCTTTGAACATCATACAACTATGATGTCTCATTTTCTTGGAATCCGTACAAATACGGTATTTCATTCTCTTCGAGTCCATACAACTATGGTCTCTTACTCTTTGAGCATCACACAAATGTGATATCTCATTTCCTTGGAACTCGTATAAATACGGTATTTCATTCTCTTCAAGTCCATACAACTATGGTCTTTTATTCCCTTTGAACATCATACAACTATGATGTCTCATTTCCTTGGAATCCGTACAAATACGGTATTTCATTCTCTTCGAGTCCATACAACTATGGTCTCTTATTCTCTGTGAGCATCATACAACTATGATGTCTCATTTCTTTGGAATCCGTATAAATACGGTATTTCATTCTCTTCGAGTCCATACAACTATGGTCTCTTATTCTCTTTGAGCATCACACAAATGTGATATCTCATTTCCTTGGAATCCGTATAAATACGGTATTTCATTCTCTTCAAGTCCATACAACTATGGTCTTTTATTCCCTTTGAACATCATACACCTATGATGTCTCATTTCCTTAGAATCCGTACAAATACGGTATTTCATTCTCTTCGAGTCCATACAACTATGGTCTCTTATTCTCTGTGAGCATCATACAACTATGATGTCTCATTTCTTTGGAATCCGTATAAATACGGTATTTCATTCTCTTCGAGTCCATACAACTATGGTCTCTTATTCTCTGTGAGCATCATACAACTATGATGTCTCATTTCTTTGGAATCCGTATAAATACGGTATTTCATTCTCTTCGAGTCCATACAACTATGGTCTCTTATTCTCTTTGAGCATCACACAAATGTGATATCTCATTTCCTTGGAATCCGTATAAATACGGTATTTCATTCTCTTCAAGTCCATACAACTATGGTCTTTTATTCCCTTGAACATCATACAACTATGATGTCTCATTTCCTTGGAATCCGTACAAATACGGTATTTCATTCTCTTCGAGTCCATAAAACTATGGTCTCTTATTCTCTGTGAGCATCATACAACTATGATGTCTCATTTCTTTGGAATCCGTATAAATACGGTATTTCATTTTCTCCGAGTCCATACAACTATGGTCTCTTATTCTCTGTGAGCATCATACAACTATGATGTCTCATTTCCTTGGAATCCGTACAAATACGGTATTTCATTCTCTTCGAGTCCATACAACTATGGTCTCTTATCCTCTTTGAGCATCACACAAATGTGATATCTCAATTCCTTGGAATCCGTATAAATACGGTATTTCATTCTCTTCGAGTCCATACAACTATGGTCTTTTATTCCCTTTGAACATCATACAAATGTGATATCTCATTTCCTTGGAATCCGTATAAATACGGTATTTCATTCTCTTCAAGTCCATACAACTATGGTCTTTTATTCCCTTTGAGCATCATACAAATGTGATATCTCATTTCCTTGGAATCCGTATAAATACGGTATTTCATTCTCTTCAAGTCCATACAATTATGGTCTTTTATTCCCTTTGAGCATCATACAAATGTGATATCTCATTTCCTTGGAATCCGTATAAATATGATATTTCATTCTCTTCAAGTCCATACAACTATGGTCTTTTATTCCCTTTGAACATCATACAACTATGATGTCTCATTTCCTTGGAATCCGTACAAATACGGTATTTCATTCTCTTCGAGTCCATACAACTATGGTCTCTTATTCTCTTTGAACATCATACAACTATGATGTCTCATGTCCTTGGAATCCGTACAAATACGGTATTTCATTCTCTTCGAGTCCATACAACTATGGTCTCTTATTCTCTTTGAGCATCACACAAATGTGATATATCATTTCCTTGGAATTCGTATAAATATGGTATTCCATTCTCTTCGAGACCATACAACTATGGTCTCTTATTCCTTTTGAGCATCACACAAATGTGATGTCTCATTTCCTTGGAATCCGCATAAATACGGTATTTCGTCTTGCCCAAGCCCATTAAAAAATGATGCTTTGTTTTCATTAAAAATCTTTCGAAAGTCATCCATTATTCTCTCTGAGACCATTTGAAAATGCCGTCTCGTTTCCCCTGAAGACCGTTCAAAAACGGTATTCCTTTCCCTCCGAATATCCATTTGAAAATGATATCTCATTCTCTCGTTGCCCGTTTGTGAGCGGCACCGCAGCGGGATTTTTTTTTATTATTGCATTCTAATTCTAGGACTTCATTTAGGGTCTTGCATTAGGTAGTAAATGTTTGTGTCTAGGTTCCGTTTTGTGTAGAGTCCTTTATTGATTAAAGCTGCGCAAAATGGCTCTGTCACTTTTGCTTTGGTATTCGATGACTACATCATCTCTACCAAAGAGGAGCATCTGTAGACACCCCATTTTGCTCTGCTGTAATCAACAAAGAAGTTAGTGTTCTTGTTATCAGTCTTTTTCAGTGTTTCCCATTCCCGTTTCCGTTCCTTATGCTTTCTCAATCTTTCCGATCATTTCCGCAATGTTCCATATTTTTCTCTTCGCTAAGTGTTGAGAATGGTTATGTAGAAGAATCCAAGCCAGGGGAGAATTCGGACCCATTCGGTGGGCCCGTATTGAACATTTATTGAAATTTGGACCCGTTTGGTGGGCCCGCATTGAACATTTGTTTAGATTAGGATCAACAGGGGATACGCATATTGTTTTAATGAAAAATGAGTGTTGAGCCTACTTCGATTCAGTGCATAAAGATGCCCATCAAGGGAATAGTCAAGATTTCAGGGAGGTTATTTTAACGACTAATTTTGTTGCGACCATCAAGTTGAGCTATTCAGATAATCCTTAGAAATGGTTTTGAGGCACAACTTTATAAATTAATGGTTTGGATCATCCCTTGGGGATGATATTTGGAGGATATAAGTTGTCCATGCCATGGCCTGTCAAAGTGAACGAATCGAATCAGCTCATGGAAATGTTCTAGCAGGTGCAACCAATTTATGTCAAAACCCATCAAGTGGATCATTCGGATTATCTCACTTAAGAAGGGGAGCACCCAATTTATATCGTGGTCCACCAAATGAACCGTTTGGATCATCCCACGAATGTGATTTATAGGATATGCCGATTTATATTATGGCCCAATCATTTGGACAGTTGGGATTACTTCGAAGAAACCAATTTGAGAAGGGCCTTGGTCGAATGTAGCATGAAAGAGTTTTTCCATTTAAAGTAAATACGGAAAAATCAAATGAAAGTGCCGTTGGTTCGGTTCCTCTCTTTACCCAAGCTGATCTCCATATCATTTTTCAAAAAAAATAAAATAATGGAAAGTAGTAAGAAGAATAGCCGAATATGCTATTTCTATATTGAGGTAATGGTGGAACCCACTAGGCTTAGGGAAGAAAAAAAAAGAAAAAAGGAAAGAGAGATCGAGATTAATGGATGCCTATTCAAGACTTTCTACAATGTTGCTGTTTTCCTTATGCGTTCTGGCTTATTTCCAGATTCTTTTTTTTTTTTTTAAAAAAAAAAAAACCAAAAAAGGAAGAAGAAAGAAATTGGAAGTTGCTACCAAGGAATGAGGTTGTTGCTCTCTTTATCTTGCATGCTGTTGGGTAGTAAATCTCCATTTTAAGATATTTCTAAATTTTGAAATCGATCATGGCTGTACAATCGATCAAGGCTGTATAAAGAGAAAAACCCGAACAAAAAAAAAGGGTTCGGAGGAAAAACAGCAGCTAGGGAGAAAGAAACAAAAAAGAAGAAGGAGAGGACAAGGGGCAGCGGCTCTCACGGCTCTCCCTCTCAGCATCTTACCTTCTCCCTCGCTCAAGGGCTGGCTCGATCTTCACAAGTTCTGCTCTACAGCAGCTCCCTCCCTCTCCCACTCAACCTCCATCTCTTGCTCTCTTCTCATCTCCTCGGAGGAATTGGGCCATCTCTCCCTCCCTCTGTTTCCATATCCCAACAGAGCCTCCCTCTCCCTCTCACCATCCTGGGCTCATCTCCTTCTTCCTCAATCCCTCTCTGGACAGAAGTTGGAATTAAAAAAAAAAAAAAAGAACAGCAAAGAGAAAAAAAAACAGAGTATCGGTTTTCACCGATACTCTGTTTCTCTCTCCCTTTCTCTCTCTCTCTCTCTCACTAGATTTCAATCCTATCACTTTGTTTATCTTCCCTTCACCTCTCCATCTATCTGACTTACCACCCTCTGTTTTTCACCTACGCTCACCTCCCTCGGTTTTTTTTTTCTCTCCTCGGCTTACAAATCTCTGTTTTTTTTCCCCACCACTCCCTGTTTCTCCATCTCACCTCACCTCTCCCACGTATTTCACCACTTCAGACCACCAAAGCCCAAGCTCCATTTCCAAAAAAAAAAAAACAGAGTCTCTATCTATACCATTCTCTCAGCCTCTATCTCTATCTTGCACTCTCCCTCTATCTCTCTATCGTGCACTCTTTCTCTGTCTCTCGGTTTTAATCCCTCTCTCATTCTCTCTATTAACCTCTCATATCTCTGCCTCTCTTTCTCCCCATCTATATCACTCTTTCTATTACTCCCCCTCTCTCGGTCTTTCTACTCCTCTCTATATCCCTCTCTCTATATTACATTCTCTCTCTGTCTATATCTATTATTCACTCTCTAAATTCATTCTCTTACTCTCACACTCTCCCTCCCTCTCTCTCTCTCTCTCTCCACAGTGGGAGAAGCAAAAAAAGAAATAATAAAAAAAAAACAAAGAAATAAAGAGGAAGAAACGCGGAGCGGATTGCTCGTCGGCGGGATTTTTCGGAATTTTAGGCTTTTGGATTCGGCAAGGAACACTATCACATGTAGGTGCACTGTTTTCAGATTTTTTCAGGATTATTCGGTATTTTTTATGTATTTTTGCATGATTTTTAACATTAAATTGAATTTAATTGAATATTATATGTGTGTGCTAAAAACCATGATCTACATGAGTATTTCAATTCCGTTCTATCCCGAAATTTAATACAATGGTCTACTTAAATAGACTAAAATAACCATCGGATCGGATCGGACATTAGATCAAGGGATTTCAAAAATTTGAGTGAAGAATAGAATTTTAATTAAAATAATGGCTGAGTAATTGCGAAATTCGAAAAAATAGCCATCTCAGGATGATCTATTTTTTTGGAATTTTGAATTTTTCTTGTGTTCATCACATCAGAACATGGTTGGAAGACGTTTTCCGGAGTCGTAATTTTCTCGAAAATCATGTTTTAAAAATAGAAAACTCTTCAAAAATATCTTTTTGACGAAGAAAACTAAATTATATACTAAACGGATTCGAAAATTAATGAAATTTCGTGGGAAACTAAGATGATACTGGTAGATTCTACCATGATATTTTGAGAATTTTTGGATTTGGTTTGGTATATTATTTTATGCTTTCTTTAAAAATTATCAGATTTTGCGAGAATTTTTACAGACATCACATCACAGATAAAATTCCCAAAATTTGTACAGTACTCTTATATTCCATGTCTCTAGTTTCTGTAAAATTTCCAAGTGATTTAGATCTTGTTGCATATGGGATGTAGTGTTAATTCATAATCTGGTCTGAACATTGAAAAATCCGAAATTGATAGTAAATAGTTTCTACAATTCATGAAAATCTTACAGCATTCTATTTCTACTTATATCTTACTACTGTAGAAATTTCATTGAATTTACATTGCTATTTCTAGTAGTTTATGTGTTATTTTTGCTATCTGGACAATTAATTGTTAAATCAAAATTAAATATGAGCTTAATGTAAAAATCTGTGAAAATATTTCAGTAAGCTACATCTCATTATATCTTCTTGCTGTAAAAGTTTCAACACATTTCGAATTCGTTTGCAACAGTTTCACTTGTAAAATCACTCATATGGTTTAAAATTGATAAAATTCATTGAAAATCCGAAATTAATTAAAAATCATCACAAAGCTTCTAAAGAACCTTAAAATTCTTTCACATATTAATTTCTTAATCCATCAAAACAGAAATCTTAGGATCATTAGATTTCCCTGGAAAAATGGCCAGTGCATCCATGATCGTATCCCAATTGCAACCGATCTTTGACAATTTGAATATTTAAGCTATAGCATGTTGTTGGCTCCGAGGTTCACTATCCACGGAAATCCTGAGATATGCCAGGCAATAAGATGCTATAACCTAAGTATTAAATTGCAGAAGGAAAGAGCGCACGATTCCCTTCCTTGGATGCCATTCGAGGCCGAAATTGGTGAACCCTAGAACCATTGGTATCCCTTAAATATCCAGAAATCGAAAATCCTTGAAATCTTAAATTAATTAACCTCAAGAACTTGAATCGATTTACTTTGTGTCTTTCGGAACCGTTGAATTACGGTTTCTGTCATAAGAACCATTAGAGCCCAATTTAGGAACACTTGTGTCAAGTCGTGTTCTAGGTTTTAGGGAGTCTTAGGTTTTAGGGAGTCCTAGAGTTAGGAGTCCAGCCTCATCACGTACATTTGCTATGGATAGCAACCGTGCCATAGGTCTAGTTACATTAGCCACCCAATCTTTCCCTAGGACAAGCCTAGTAAACTAGGATGTAGGCTAACCTGCATTAGTCTAAGGAACAACTTACATTTAGATAAGAATCATATAGCATCTTAGATGAAATCCTAGGATAATAAAATCCTCAACTTGAATTAAATAACTCCTCTTAAAACTGTTGAAACAGTCAATCCAGTCTAGATCGGTGTCATAGTTGAGTTAGGCATAAGTAGCTTAGCTTAGGTGCACCGAACTACGTCGACTCTGATCCCAGTGAGGCTTGGGTACGTAGGCAGCTTGGATGTCTGACGGCATACCAACCGCGAGTCGGCACCACAACAAATTGTGGTGTTTTGTATATTAATTTTCTTGTAAATGCTTAATTAAATCACCTAGGATTTTCCATGAAATTAGAATCTTAGGAGAACTTGCACCTAGATTGAATTCAAACAAATTAAGGAATCAAGATACACATTTAGGATCCACAATGAAATTAGATCATAGGATGCATGTCACATAGCTAGCACATTAATAAAGAGTTGAATGAGCCATTTAAAATAAATTTAAAAGAGTTAGCTTTTGGAATCGAAGACCGATTATCGGGCATGAATGGTGCATGTGGTGGATAACTCCCCATACCTTCCATTCTTATAACCAGGTAGCGAGTCTAGATTTCTGATTGATTATGGGTCCTAGATCCCACATCTAGGTGGCGACTCTGTCAGTCTCTTTTGTGTGGAATTCGGATTGCCTTAGTGATCTCAAGTTCACATAAAAGATGAATTAAAATCAATAATAAAAATACACATGCCAATCGCGTGGGTACGAGAGAACAAGAGAAGGCGAGCCGCCCTCTCGCGGGATCGGGTCCCACAAAACCGAATGGGAGAGTGAGGGAGAGATGATGGAGAGAGAGAGAATAAATAGTGGAAAATGATGCTCTGTTTTCTCTATTTATTTTTTGTTGTTGTTTTCACTTAAACTCCTACTGTTGGGGAGGAGATATCGGTTGGGCGATGGAGATACGAGAGAGCTTGACAGAGGTTGAACGATGGTTGAAAAAAAAATAGAGGGAAATAGGAGAAAGAGAAAAAACAGAGGGATGAGGATCGTGAGTGAGGGTTAGGGGGTGGTGGTGGGTGGATGAGGGGAGAATGAGAGAACATAGAGAGGGAGAGATTTAATAGAGGTTCAGATAGAGATTTCACAGAGATTCCTCACAAAACGACCCTCTGTTTTTCTGCGCCAAACCCATAAGAGCTGCTGCTCTCGTTCCTTTTCTCTTTTTTTTTTTTGCCAAACCAGAGCCCCTTCTCCCTCTCTCCCTTGTTTTCCTCTTTCTCTTTTTTTTTATATCTCCCTTTCCCAAACTTGCTGTCCTCGAAAGGAAGATTAGCTCTACGAAGTTTTTTTTTTTTTGGAATGTAACAGCATGCTTAAATGGACTCAGGGAGAATGAAATGACGTATTTATACGGATTTCAAGGAAACGAGACACCATATTCATATGATGCTCAAAGATAACTCAAGAAAAATGGAATATCGTATTTATACGAATTCCAAGGAATGAGACATCACATTTATATGATGTTCGAAGAGAAGAGACCATTTTCAAATGGACTCAGGGAGGACGAAACGACGTATTTATACGGATTTCAAACAAATGAGACACCATATTCATATGATGCTCAAAGGTAACTCAAGGACAATGGAATATTGTATTTATACGAATTCCAAGGAATAAGACATCACATTTATATGATGTTCAAAGAGAAGAGACAATTTTCAAATGGACTCAGGGAGAATGAAATGACGTATTTATACGGATTTCAAACAAATGAGACACCATATTCATATGATGCTCAAAGATAACTCAAGGACAATGGAATATCGTATTTATACGAATTCCAAGGAATGAGACATCACATTTATATGATGTTCAAAGAGAAGAGGCCATTTTCAAATGGACTCAGGGTGAATGAAATGACGTATTTATACGGATTTCAAGAAAATGAGACACCATATTCATATGATGTTCAAAGATAACTCAAGGACAATGGAATATCGTATTTATACGAATTCCAAGGAATGAGACATCACATTTGTATGATGTTCCAAGAGAAAAGACCATTTTTAAATGGACTCAGGGAGAATGAAATGACGTATTTATACGGATTTCAAGGAAACGAGACACCATATTCATATGATGCTCAAAGAGAACTCAAGGAAATTGGAATATCGTATTTATACGAATTCCAAGGAATGAGACATCACATTTATATGATGTTCCAAGAGAAAAGACCATTTTCAAATGGACTAAGGAGAATGAAATGACGTATTTATACGGATTTCAAGAAAATGAGACACCATATTCATATGATGCTCAAAGATAACTCAAGGACAATGGAATATCGTATTTATACGAATTCCAAGGAATGAGACATCACATTTAGATGATGTTCCAAGAGAAAAGACCATTTTCAAATGGACTCGAAAAATGAGACCGTTCCCAAACGGGCTCAAAGAAACGAGATAGCTTTGATTGATGAATTCAACAACGAAGAATTTAGAGATTTTTCATGAATTTGAATTTGACGTAGAATTAGATTTGATGAATTTTGTTTTTTTTTTTTTTTTTTTTTTTTTTAACTCAATGAAATCGGGGATGTTATAGATTGTGCCCAGTAAAGATATTGGAAACCAAGACTTTGACGAATGATGAGACGACCAACCTTATGAATGAAGAACCATTAGGAACAAGAATGGATTAGAAACACTTTTATGAAACTTCAACAAGATTTTTCTCAGAGAGACTGCTGGTCTTGTCTTCTGGGGATTTTGATAACTGAAACCTTGAACAAGATATTTGAGATTGGTAATCTAGAACAACGGCTCTCTTGGATATAATCATGGAAAAGCGGGATTTGCCTCTTGACAGGTGTTTAGATAAACATTTCTTGACCAGGATAGTATTTAACTAACTGGAAGGAAATTCTGAATTTTAATGGTTCATCTTTCTAAGAAATTGGCTCAACCACCATTGCATCTGAGGCTCTTCCAAGCTTAAGGTGCCTTCCTGGGGTATGATCTTTTTACGAAAACTGGGCTTTCTGATGTTTCTACTTCTGACTTCTTCTGAGTTGATCTTCTTTGAAATGAATCTGTTCGACTAGATTCTCGAGCTCTTTCAGGTACAATCGAGGGAGCTGACGAGCCGGGCCTCCTTCACCGAGATAGTTGCATCATTTGGACACAAGGACGACGATTGGCTCTTTCTAAAGAGAAAACTTAGACAAAAGACACTACTCAAAGGATTGAGGAGCTCTGAAGGAGCGTACTTAGGATAACAAAGATCGACTGCCTATACTGATAAATAGAGTGATCCTTCTGACTTAGTTAAAATTTTGCTTGGTAAGTCTATCCTTTCAAGGAATGTTTTTTTTTCAATTGGTAAACACTGGACTTTTTTCGTAAAACAGTAATGCCTCAAGGATTTAATTACGACCCCTAAGATTGCTTAGCTTCAATGCCCCCAGTTTTGAGGATGTCACTTGAATTTGTATGAACTTCAGTTGATCTTTAGTCTTGATACCGGCTGTAGCCTTCTTATAATGATTCTCTTACTGTGATCAAGTCACCTCTTCGGGGTTTTTTAACTTGGCGGACCGTGCTAGCCTTAACTTTTGCCTGAACCGCCTTTCTAGGTTTTCGATTCAGCAGGCTATCCCCCTAGCTTTTGCCTAAGCCGCCCTTTCGGGTTTTCAACTTAGCAGGGGGATGATCTTAAATTTTGCCTAGACCGCCCTTTTAGGTTTTCAGTCTAGCAGATCTTCAAACTCCGTTCTTTTTTTCTTTTCTTGTTTTTTTTTTTTCACTTTTTGTGTTTCGGGACCTATATCATTAATTCTGAACACCGGAAGGACTTTATAGGTAGGATAGGGCGTTTCAAAGAATGGCTTAAGGTTAAACAAAGATTTCGACCGAACCTGTGAACAGGTTGCCTACGTATCCCAGGGTAGGAATCCGGTCGTGCGTAGTTCAAGGCGAATGCCCCTAGTTTGAAGATAAGTTGTTTGAAGGTTAATTGATTTTTCTTTTTTTCTTTCTTTCTAGAATGATTAACTTCTCTTCCTTTGGAACTTGTCCCTCTTTTTTTTTGAAAGGATTGAATTTCTTTTCTTTTTTTGATCGACCGAACTCGGTTTAACCGAGCTGCCTACGTACCCCAGTGTAGGGATCAGGTCTCTCGTAGTTTGGGGCGAATGCCCCTAGTTTGATGGGTTTTCAAGAAAATTTTATTCAGGTCGAAGGATTTGCAAACCGGTATTCTTTTGACATTGGGTTCTGATTTTGGGATTTATTCGGCCAAAGGAGGCCTTCCGATGTTCAGATTGAGAATCGATCTAGGTTACTAGAGTCCCTCTGGTACTGATTATTTTATATATTTTTTTCTTTTTTGTTTTTTTTTTCACGGAGTTTGACGGCATTTCCCGGTAAGAGATAATGGATCTTCTTCTTTCAAGATTCTAATATGTGCTTTCAACTTTCATAGAGCGAAACTTGCTCTTTGACATCCTCCATCTATGGATTTGTAACTCTTGATATCTGGTGATCTCTTTTCAACGCTTGCTCTTGAGCTTCTTATCTTGAATTTGTTGGCTTCATGTTATGAATTTGAGAACCAGGGTCATTGATTGAAAATATGAAAGTTGTTTCCACTCTATGCCCCTTGTATAGCATATGTCTCTCACTTTCTTCATTCTCTTGAGCTTTCGATCTCTGTCTTGCCCCTGGTATCGGTTGTAGCTTTTCTAGACAATCTTCTTATTCTAGAAATAAGTTTATCAATTCTTCACACTCTTTAGAGGGTAATGTACTTTTAATCGGCATTCACTGAATCAAAGTTTCAGTGACAGTGCTTACCACTTCAATTTCATCTTTGAAAGGCTGGGATTGGCGCTCCTCCTCTTGTTCAAGTAATTGTTGTGACTCAAGTGGAGTTTCGCCAATTTTATCCTCATTTGAGGAGGGAGTCTTACTTTAAGATTAGAAGCATACTTAAGAAACAGACACAAGTGAACTATTGGAACTGAAATTTTTATTTAAAGAAAAAGCTATTACATCTGACGACCTATCCTGAACATGCTCAGGATTCACAACTTTGAATAAAGAGAAAATCAAAAGATAACTTGCCTGGACTAGGCATTAACCTTGAACTGTAAAACCGGACTCAACAATTGTACTGACCATGATGACTGACTCAACATAAAATAGTAAATGACTAAAACTTTAAATGCTGCAACTGTCTAGCTTCGGAGGCTCGGCAAAAACTGAATCATCATCATAACAAGTGCCTTTTAACTTCTGGCTCTTCTCTTTCACTGCAACTGAACCTGAGCTTCTCAAACCCCAAGTGTCTAAACACCATCCAGCGGCGGTACAACATGGTTTTGCATAGGATTATCAACAATATTTGGCACTTGCTGAAATGGTAGCTTGCGCTCATCGATCAACTTCTGGATCACATGCCTCAGAGTTTTACACTGATTAGTACTATGCCCCGATCCTCGATGAAAATCGCAGTGCTCCTCCGCCCTCCATGTCCTGGGGAGCGGATTAGGAGGATCCCTAATGCGAGGTAAATAGACATCGCCTGAAGCCAACCCTTGTTGCAATATAACAGATGGTGGAAGCGGGAGGAGGGCGAATTGCCTACCTGGCTTTTGCTGAGGTATAGGTCTTGGTTGATCATATTCGATTACCATAGGCTCCTGTGACCAGTTAATCCCCTTTTCCCTTTTCTTAAACCCTTTCAGGTTACCAGATCGTGGGATAGGCAAATCAGTGAATTCTCTTTTAGGAGTTTCAGATGGTGGCTCTTGGTCATAATCAAGAATTAAGGGCCCAACAGAATCATGCTGGTGCTGAGTGACAGAGTTTCTGGTAACAACATCTTGGGCTTTGGTATTTTTGTCAACGAAATGTTCAGAGCCTTGAGACTGACAATACCAGGTTTGCATTTGTTGCTTCATCTGATGAACTTCTTCTGTTAGCGCAGCCATTTGTCTAGAGAGGTTCACAATTAGTTCTTCCGAACCCATAACCATGGAGAGGCTCGGATTTTTGCCCTTAGAAACAATAGTGGTTGGACCAAATTTCTCAGTAAGTTGAACTTTGATGAATTGATTTTCTTCCTTCAATTCCTTCACCTGTTGGACGAGCTGGGCCAGGATTTCTGTGACATGAAAGAGTTGAAAATTTTCCATAGAATCTGCCATAGGTAGGAAAAGGTGGATAGAGAGACTTCCAAAGAAAATGGGGAATTAGCTTCTTCACTGGCCACGAATAGATTCAAACCCAAGAAGCTTTCCTGGATTTTCAGCAGTGAACAATAAACACGAGATGTAAGCTTGACATTCACGGAATTTTTCCTTTCTATGATTGACATGATAATTATGATACGACTAGATAAGGAATGGGAAGTAAAGTGACGGTTCCTCAAAACAAATAAACACAACAATGATGACATGATAGCACGTGGGGAATGCCCCTAGCTCAAGGATTATGAGAGTGAACTTTGAAGGACTTAGCAAAATAATCTTGAAAAAGGTAGCCCCTAGAGGAGGAAGAGACCAAGGGTACAAGCAAAATTGGATCATATGGACCAGGCATGATCAGATCATGAGATTGCATAATCGAAAGATTGTGAGATTCTGCTCCTGCCATTTAGGGGATGGCATGAAGATACGATCGAATCGTATGACAGAAGAATGAAAGACGCACGATCAAAATATTAGATGAGATAGCATAAGATTGCTTTCAACGGATAGATCATGAATGACTAATCCTATGAGATCTTTGGAAATGATGGGATTTATATCCTAACCCCAAAGGAAAAGTTTTTAATCTTCGCACATTTTATCAGTGTTACCTGAAGGCATCAACCCTAATCCTAATCTAGCAGAGTGGAGATAGGATCTTGACTCATGACTTTGTTTGTGTATCTAGGACCGATCGTAGCCATTGGAAGATGGACTACGGCCTAATCTAGACACAAATGGGCAGGATATCCTTAGCTAGGCTCACACATGTGATGCACATGTGTTCGTATACTACATGCATGTGTGGGTTAATCTAGGGGTATGGCCAAGAGTTCCCTTAGCGCGAATCCATGTTCGATATACTGTACCAGTGTCCGGGTATCAGTACGTGAACAAGAGATCCGTTTACGCACCATAAGGTGCTAGGCTAAGGGTGGAATGCTTCTCTAGCACAGAGGCACCAGGTGATGAAATCCCAGTGAACCATACTAGATAACACTCCGGGTTCCTAAAATATGACGTGTGTACACGTGAGATGCAAGGGTTTAGATGCAAGTGATGTAAGTGTGTGCAATAAGTTTGCACAATCTATGATGCCTTCAGGTTTTGTTAGATTAAGTTTGACTAAATGTGATGAGAAAATATAGCATACAAACTAATCTATCAATCATAAAAGAGATAGAGTTTTTATAAGCCAGATAAATTTAATTCAAATGAGTTATCTTTGGAAATTTTAATGAAGTTAGGTGGTCCCCAGCAGAGTCACCAAACTGTGGGACCCGATCCCGCGAGAGGGGGTGGGGCGTGAGCCGTCACGCTCTCTCTTGGTCTCTCGTACCCACGCGGTTGGCGTGTGCTCTTTTAGTATTGATTTTAATTCATCTTTTATGTGAACTTGGGATCACTAAGGCAATCCGAATTCCACACGAAAGAGACTGATAGAGTCGCCACCTAGATGTGGGATCTAGGACTCATAATTAACCAGAAATCTAGACTCCCTACCTGGTTACAAGAATGGAAGGTATGGGGAGTTATCCACCACATGCACCATTCCTGCCCGATAATCGATCTTCGATTCCAAAAGTTAACTCTTTTGAATTTCTTTTAAATGGCTCATTCAACTCTCTGTTAAAGTGCGAACTAAGTTACATGCATCCTAAAATCTAATTTCAATGTGAATCCTAAATATGTATCTTGATTTCTTAATTTGTCTGGATTCAATCTAAGTGAAAGTTCTCCTAGAATTCTAATTTCAGGGAAAGTCCTAAGTGATTTAATTAAGAATTTACAAGAAAATTAATATACAAAACCTCACAATTTGTTGTGGAGCCGACTCGCGGTTGGTATGCCATCAGACATCCAAGCTGCCTACGTACCCAAGCCTCACTGGGATCAGAGTCGACGTAGTTCGGTGCACCTAAGCTAAGCTACTTATGCCTAACTCAACTAAGACACCGACCTAGACGGGATTGACTGTTTCAACAGTTTTAAGAGAAGTTATTTAATTCAAGTTGAGGATTTTATTATCTTAGGATTTCATCTAAGATGCTATATGATTCTTATCTAAATGCAAGTTGTTCCTTAGACTAATGCAGGTTAGCCTACATCCTAGTTTACTAGGCTTGTCCTAGGGAAAGATTGGGTGACTAGTGTAACTAGACCTATGGCACGGTTGCTATCCATAGCAAACGTACGTGATGAGGCTGGACTCCTAACTCTAGGACTCTCTAAAACCTAAGACTCCCTAAAACTTAGGACACGACACGACACCAGTGTTCCTAAATTGGGCTTTAATGGTTCTTATGACGGAAACCGTAATCCAATGGTTCCGAGAGACACGAGGTGCATCGATTTCAGTTCTTGAAGTTAATGAATTTTAGATTTCAAGGATTTTCAGTTTCTGGACATTTAAGGAATACCAATGGCTCACCAATTTCGGCCCAGAATAGCATCCAAGGAAAGGAATCGTGCGCTCTTTCCTTGTGCAATTTAATACTTAGGTTATATCATCTTATTGCCTGGCATATCTCAGGATTTTCGTGGACAATAACCTCGGAGCCAACAACATACTATAGCTTAAATATTCAAATTGTCAAAGATCGAGTGCAATAGGGATACGATTATGGATGCACTGGCCATTTTTCCAGGGAGATCTAAAGATCCTAAGATTTATGTTTTAATGGATTAAGGAGTGAACGTGTGACAGAATTTTAAGGTTCTTTAGAAGCTTTATGATGATTTTTAGTTAATTTTCGTTTTTCAATGGATTTTATCAATTTAAAACCATATGAGTGATTTTACAAGTGAAATTGTTGTAAACGAATTCGAAATGATTTGAAATTTCTGCAGCAACAAGACATGATGGCATGTAGCTTATTGAAAGAGTTTTGCAGATTTTTACATTAAGCTCATATTTAATTTTGATTTAACAATAATAAGACCAGATTACAAAAATAACACAGAAACTACTAGAAATAGAAATATAAATTCATTAAAATAAGATATGAGTAAACATAGCATGCTGTGGGATTTGCATGAATTTTAAAGACTATTTACTATCAATTTCGGATTTTTCAATTTTAAGACTAGATTATGAATTAACACTACATCCCTTAGGAAACAAGATCCAAATCATTTGAAACTTTTACAACAGCAAGAAATATGGAATATAAGACTACTGGAAAAAGGGTGGGAATTTTAATGGTGATCTGATGTCAGTAAAAATTCTCACAAAATCTGATTATTTTCGAAGAAAGCATTAAATAATATACCAAATAAAATTCAAAAATCTTTAAAAATTCATGGTAGAATGTATCAGTACCATATTATTTTGCCACGATATTTCATTAATTTTGGAATCTATTTAGTATATATTTTATTTTTCTTCGTCAAAAGGATATTTTTGAAGAGTTTTCTATTTTTAAAACACGATTTTCGAGAAAATTACGACTCCGGAAAACGTCCTTTAATCTTGTTCTGATATGACGAACACAAGAAAAATTTAAAATTCCAAAAAATAGATCATCCTGAGATGGCTATTTTTTCGAATTTCGTAATTTCTCAGCCATTATTTTAAATAAAATTCCACTCTTCACTCAAATTCTAAAAAACCTTTGATCCAATGTCCGATCTGATCCGATAGTTATTTTAGTCTATTTAAGTAGATCATTGTACTAAATTTCGAGAGGAAACGGAATTGAAACACCCATGCAGATCATGATTTTGAGCACACACATATAATATTCAATTAAATTCATTTAAATGCTTAAAAATCATGCAAATATATAAAAAAATACCAAATAATTCTGAATAAATCCGAGAACAGTGCACCTACCTGTGATAGAGTTCCACGCCGAATCCGAGAGCCGCAGAGTCCGAAAAATCCCGCCGACACTGCGATCCGACCCGCTTTCTTCTCTTTCTTTCTTCTTTTTCTTTTCTTTTATTTTTCTTGCTTCTCTCACGATGGATGGGGAGAGAGAGGTAGGGATGTGCTGTGAGAGAGAGAGAGAGAGAGAGAGAGAGAGAGAGAGAGAGAGAGAGTTGAGAGAAACCGAGACAGAGGATGAGTGAGAGTGTGAGAGACAATGAAATTAATCCGAGAGATGGGAGGGTGGAAGAGAGAGTGAGAGACAATGAGATTAAGCGTGGGATGGAGCCAGGCCGAGAACGTGAAAGGGAGAAACTAAAAGCGTGAGAGATTGAAGGATTGAGAGGGAGATAATAAAAACAGAGGGAGTAAATGAGAGAGTAAAAAACCAACACTCTGTTTCTTTTATTGTTTCTCTTTCGTTGCTTTTTTTTTTTTTTTTTAGAGAGGATGAGAATCACAGATGGTGAGAGTGAGAGGAAACACAGAGAGGGGAAGGAGGAGTGAGAAAACCGAATGGGAGAGTGAGGGAGAGATGATGGAGAGAGAGTGAATAAATAGAGGAAAATGATGCTCTGTTTTCTCTATTTATTTATTTTTGTTGTTTTCACTTAAACTCCTACTGTTGGGGAGGAGATATCGGTTGGGCGATGGAGATACGAGAGAGGTTGACAGAGGTTGAACGATGGTTGAAAAAAAAAACAGAGGGAAATACGAGAAAGAGAAAAAACAGAGGGATGAGGATCGTGAGTGAGTGATAGGGAGTGGTGGTGGGTGGATGAGGGGAGAATGAGAGAACACAGAGAGGGAGAGATTTAACAGAGGTTCAGATAGAGATTTCACAGAGATTCCTCACAAAACGACCCTCTATTTTTCTGCGCCAAACCCATAAGAGTTGCTGCTCTCGTTCCTTTTCTCTTCTTTTTTTTTTTTTTGCCAAAACAGAGCCCCTTCTCCCTCTCTCCCCTATTTTCCTCTTTCTCTGTTTTTTTATATCTCCCTTTCCCAAACTTGCTGTCCTCGAAAGGAAGATTAGCTCTACGGGGTTTTTTTTTTTGGAATGTAACAGCATGCTTTCCTCTTTTCTTTTGAGGATCATGGGAATCACGGCTTTTTTTCTTTTTTTTTTTAGAATTCACTTGCTTGCTTTCTTTTTTTTCTAAGGGGATGAATTCACTTACCGTTTAAAAACAGCATATGTTCACTTTCCATGTGGCATATGATTTTTATTTTAGCCACTCTAATTTGGACAAAGATTGAATGTTGAGCTCCCGCTGAAAATGCCATAGCAGACCCCACTTCATAGGATGGTCTAAACCGTCCATTTAGAATGGGCCATTTTACAAGAGGATTGTGTCCCCTGAGCCATTTTTGTGGACGACCCTAAGTTGTTCCATTGATGGGCCTTCATCTTAAGCTTTATTTTTCACAATAATGGGCCCACCCCAGATTAGCAAAAATACACTATGCCCACCACGGAAATTGATCTCGTTCATTGGGTCCAAAGTGAGTTCAAAACCCATATTCTTTGTTAATATCAATGCAAGGCACAATGCGGGATCTCATTCTAATAAGAAATGCTCAGTGCGGGCCCAGCAAATGGGTCCAAATCCTCTTTTGCTTTAATTCTTGCGAACAACCCCTCTCAACAATTATCAGGACGAAGCAAAACATGACAGAAATAACCGAAAGGATCAAGAAAACATAGGGGACAGACACGGGAAAGGAAAATACTGAAAAAGACTGATAACAAGAACACTAACTTCTTTGTTGATTAAAGAAGAGCAAAATGGGGTGTCTACACATACCTATTCCAATTCCCATGGTAAAGGGAATGGAGATTCCGATTCTGATGTTTGGGTACGTATTAGAACAAGGGATTAGTAGAGTTTAGATAGAAGATGGGTATAAGAAATTAGGTTTAGGCAGTGAGGGAGGAGGGATGAACTTAAACTTGGGAAGAGGATGCAACGATTAAAATTGATACAACAATGCAGAAGGACATACAATTTTCTCATCAATAGGCTACAAACCCCTAATCTTTTATGAAATTGACCGGAGAAAGAATCAAAATAAAAAATCAGAAAATCTACTTGGAAGGATTTGTGAACCATCACAACGAGGTGATTGGCAATAGCAGAAGCATCCGACCATCTCCAAATATCCTGTCCGCCATTAATGTACTCAAATTGAATCCATCCATCTCATCTTGCCTCTGGAAGTCCATGTCCTCACCCCCGCATTTCAGCTTCAAAAGTAGAAAAGAAAGAGGATGGAAGGATCGACAAGGATAAGAAGAAGAATTACAGATCTTTCTTCTAGGAGAATTTTTTGGAAGATGGAAGAGAAGGAAAAAGGCAGAGAAATGCATTGCAAAGATACAAGTTGTTAGATCTGGGAAGGACAAAAAGCATGAGAGAGAGATTTTCTCCCTCTACCAAAACGGGCCTTTTTCGTGTCGTGGGAATCAGAATACCACCAATTTCGGGCGGTAACAAAATCCGCCCTAGATTCCGTTCGATATTCCCCTCAACAATTCTCTTTAAACCGGTTAGTACCAACCAAACGCTGGTATCGGCCAGGATAGAATCAAATAGCCATTCTTCCTTCCAATTCTGGCAATCCAAACAGGCCCTATATGAATATATGTAGAGAACATTGTGTTGGATTTTGTATCCAAATTAAAGTTTCAAATAAAGATTGTGTTGAGGCTTTTAAGGTGGCTTTTCATATTCCTTGAAACTTCAAAGGTCATTATTTGGATAAGTGAATGAGTTAGACTAATGAATCTATTTATTTGTTTACATTAATAGATTCATAATAAGCTATGACTCTTTGTGAGACTCTTGATGTTCCATTTAATGTGACTCTTTGGTTTTCTCATTTAGTGGGGCTTGAGTGCTCATATTAAGGGTGATTCCAGAAAATGAAGAGACTTATGGCTTGCTTCTATAAAGAGATAAAAAGTCCGGCTTTTCTAAAATAGAGAGAAAACAGACAAGAAAAAAGTTCTCTACCATTGTTGTGGTGTGAGAAAGGAAAAGCCACCAAAGGGTGTGTCCCATATTTTGGTGTAATTTGGTCCACCATTTCTGTGTGAGATTGGTCCACAGTAAGATCTTGTGAGATTACGTTCCACAAGAGGATTGTAGAGCCCGATTTGCTTAATCAGAGAGACTCGAAGCTTTGCCTTCAAAGTGTTTTGGTAGGTGCACACCAACACTTAGTTGTTGTTCCTGGAGATGGTCCGATCGTCAGATTCTTGTACCGGAATAGGGCCGAATAATGTCTTAAGCAAAGCGTTCGAGGACGTACAACAGCTCTACAGTGATTGAGGATTATCTATTCACGGTTTGGTCTTTTCAACTTTCTTTAAGTTTGTCACGCCCCAAATCCCACCCTGGGTGTAGGACATGACAGCGCCGTACACCTACAAAGCAAGTTGTACAAGTATACAAGGCTAAGAGAATAATATCAGATCCAACCATAAAATAAGCTAAGCTTAAAGAGATTTAGCAACATCTTGTGCAGGGTTCACATAATACTCATTGTCTAACTGATCAAGTCAAACTAAAAGATCTCCAACGTTAAGCCTCGACTTCCTTGTTTGCCTCAAGAGGATCTAAATCTAAAAATGTTGTAACCACAATCAGCTGAAAAGCTCAGTACATAATAAAAAACTACTCTAAGTGTATGTCTAAGCATGCCAAGGCTCAAGAAATGTCAAACAGAAAGGTCAGAGCTGAATACTGAAGTCTCAAATAGAAAATTGGGTATAATGATAATCAAAAGAGCATATCAAAATAGAATATTGAACGGAGGTGCAGTCGAAACTAAATAGTATCAAACAGTAATCAATGCTAGTATCAAAATAGAAGTCAAAGCCAGAACAAAAACAGAAATCAAAGTAATAAGGGTGTCCAAAATATCAGAACAATAGTGTAGACACCCCATTTTTGCCAAACCCCTATTTGCCATGATTGTGAATAACCCCATCAAATCAGTGAGTTAGGGTCTCAAATTTCACCTCATGGTATCTTAGGGCCCTATCTAGGTCCCCGCAAAATTTCGTCAAAATATGAGAGCGTTTGCCCAGCGGACGAACCTCAGAAAGCATCGTAGTGTAAATATATAAGGAGGGCGAATTATCCTGGAAGAGGCAGACAAGGTTTCGAATAAGACACGATTTTATGGCGCGCTCATCAAAAAAAAATCGCGCAACCACGCGCTCATCACAAATGGTGTGTCAATATCAACTTCCCAAAAAGACTATAAATATAAGCCTAACCTTCATTTGCAAAAGATCTGGGGTTTTCTTATTTTCTCAAATTAGAGAGAGAGAGGGGCGAGATTAGGGGTTTTCCATTTATTCTTCTGATTTTCTTCTCCGATCAACTTCGCCGGGGGTACGGCCAAGCTACGGCTGTCCATTTTTCATCTCTGATCAATCTCACCAGTATCTCTATATAAATAATTAGTTCTTGTTAGAAGGTGTATTGCATAGCCTAAGGGCATAGTGGTCTTTGTATGTTCTCTTTATATATAAATACTAAAGTCAGGGGGAGTAAACCCTAACTTCTTCCTTTTCTCTCTAATCTCTTCTCCTCTCAACATGGTATCAGAGCCCTAGGGGTTTTTGTGCCCTAGGGACCATTGGAGAAGCTCCCCTTCTCCTTCTTCTCTCCTCCCTCCATCACGCTCCTCCTTTTTCTCCTTCTTCTCGCCCACCCTTCCCACTCGCCCCAGCCAAATTTTTTTTTTCCGCCCCTGCTCCTCCTCCTCCTCCCTCGCTCTCTCTCTCTCTCTCTCTCTTCCTCTTTCTTCCCATTTTCACCCTTCCCTTCCTTTCCCTCATTAAAACCCTCATTTTTCCCTACTAATCCCATTTCCTATCCCTCATGAAACCTTAAATCCCTAACCCTCCCATCCTAAGTTCTAACCCTCTTTCTCTCTATGGTCTGAATTTCTTCCACCCCTCTTTTCTTCTTCGCTCCGCGACTCCGACCTTTCATCTTCTCCATTTATGCCCTAGAGGCCCTATTATGTCTTTTTTTTCTCCTCTCCTTCGTCGGAGTCGCGCCACATTCTCTCACCACACATAGTGGTCTCTTTATGCCCTAGAGGCCTTCTCATTTCTCTTGTCCCTTACTTTGACGTCGTGTGTTGTCTATTTTGCCTTCGTTCCTTCTATGGATCCTTCTATTGTAGACAATCCCTCTCTCAGACAAACCTCTTCTTCTTCTACCCCTATTTCCCCTTCATCGGGTGATGCCTCCTTCCTCCCGATGACCACGGTCAAGCTTGATAGTTCCAATTACATGAATTGGAAAGTGGCGGTGGAAGTTTATCTCATTGCCAAAAGGAAGGTCTACACCATACGTCGTGACCCTCCTGCGGCTTTGGATCCCACTTATGAGCAGTGGGAAACGGATGATGCTCATATCCGTAGTTTACTCTGGCAGAGTATGATCCCACAGATTTCAGGAACTATGATGCAGCTTCCGACTGCAAAGAGGATTTGGGATCATACTGCGGTTATGTTTTCAGGCGTTGGTAACCTCTCCCGTATTAGTGCCACATATTCTGAGTGGATGCATCTTCGGCGTGGTGACACCCCTCTTTCTACATACTATGGTCAGTTCGTCTCTCACTGTTCGCAGCTTGACATTTTTCTGCCCTTGACGATAGACTTAGTCGTCGCCGCTCGGCAGCGGGATCAGCTTTGAGTTGTTCAGTTTCTCGAGACCTTGGGCCCCGAGTTTATGTTTTTTCGCCAGCAGACTTATGATTCTGGCACTATGCCTTCCCTCGAGGAGGTCTATCAGCGGGCACAACAGTGTCTAGGTGCAGCCTCTCTTACTCCTGCTGTTTTTTATGGTCATGCTATCGCGGCATATGCAGTAGGAGATCGTCCTACCCGTGGTGGTGGGATGTTTGGCCGAGGCCGTGGCCGTGACTCTAGCCGTGGCGGACGTACCATGGGTACGGATTTCTCTAGTGGCAGGGGATATGGTGGCCGACCTCGTCCATATTGTACACATTGCCGGCGCGAGGGCCACCGTGATGAGACCTGTTATGTGCTACATCCTGAGCGTCGTCCCCCGCCGCCATCTCAGTTTGGGCGATCAGCGCACCTTTCTACTCTGGACGACTCTGATCCTCGAGCATCTTCCTCCGGCTCCAGTCCAGCTGTACCGTCTTTCACTCAGGCCGACTATGATGAGCTCCAGCGCCTACGCTTGGCCGCCCATCCTCCCAGTGCTGGCTTTGCACAGCCAGGTAGCACTCCTGCCTCTCTTCTCAGTAGCTCGAGCTCCTGGATCATTGATTCAGGAGCCTCGAACCATGTGACAGGTACTCTATCATCACTCAGGTCTTTTCACCCTCTTTCCTCTCAGTCTATGACCCTCACTGATGGCCGTACTACTCCCATTTCTGGTACAGGGAGTACCTCTCCCTACCCTGGTCTTACCCTCTCCTCTGTGCTTTGTGTTCCCCAGTCTCCCTTTAACTTACTTTCAGTCTGTCAGCTCACTAAATATCTTAAGTGCTATGTCTCATTTTATCCTTCTTATTGCTTATTACAGGATCTTGTGACTGGGAGGACGATTGGTAAAGGACGTGAGGTAGATGGGTTGTATCGGGTGGATGGAGGTCCCCCCCGTACCATTTTACACAGTTCTGTCGACGCCTACCAGTGGCACTGCCGCCTTGATCATCCATGCATTGAGCGCTTACGACGCACCTCTATAGTTTCTGTTCTTATTCAATCTTTTCAGTGCGAGACCTGTGAACTTGGAAAACACCACCGTGTGTCTTTTCCCTCTAGGCTTGTTAGTCGGGCCTCGCACCCTTTTGCTTTAGTGCACTCTGATGTATGGGGTCCCCTGAGAACTCCTTCTATTTTTGGATATAGATATTTTGTTGTTTTCATTGATGACTATTCTCGCATGACTTGGCTGTATTTGCTTCACGATCGTTCTGAAGTTTTCTCTGCTTTTCGTACTTTTCATTCTGAGGTTACAAATCAGTTTGATTGTACCCTCAAATGCTTGCGCACAGATAATGCTAGAGAATATTTCTCCACTACCCATGGGTTCCAGGATTTTCTTTCCAGTCGGAGTATTCTCCACCAGTCTTCCTGTGCTCACACCTTTCAGCAGAATGGTGTGGCTGAAAGGAAGATGCGCTCTTTACTTGATGGGGCTCGCTCTCTTCTTATTCAGATGCGAGTTCCCAAGAGTTATTGGGGTGATGCTGTTCTTACCGCATGCCACCTTGCCAACCGGCTTCCATCCTCAGTTCTTGGTGGCTCTTCCCCCTTTGATGTGTTATACCCTTGTCCTGACCCCTTTCCTATCACCTCTAGGGTCTTTGGGTGTGTGTTTTGTTCACCACCTTGGTCCTCGCTTTGATAAGCTGGACCCTCGGGCTGAACGATGCATCTTTCTTAGGTACTCCCGTACCCAGAAAGGTTATCACTGTTACAGTCCTCGCCTGCGTCGGTCCTTTGTGTCTGCCGATGTCACATTCTTCGAGTCTGAGTCCTACTTTGTATCTTCTCATGAGACTCCTTCCACAGGTCCTGACTCGGACCTTCCTCTTCGCCTCCCCACCCTTCAGGCTCCTCTCCTCTCCCCTCCTGTATTAGTTCCTGAGACTATTCCTGTTTGTGATCCTTCCACTTCACTACAGGCTACTGAGGCTCCTCCTCCCGCTCCTCTGTAGACATATCCTCGTCGGCCGAGATCTACAGCTCATCCTCGTCGACCGAGATCTACAGCTCATCCTCCTCCGCCTGCGCCATCGTCCTTGCAGCCGGAGATCATACCCCCCACATCTCAGGTACCTATCTCTCCTACTCCTACTTCAGATTCTCCCATTGCTTCTCGTACTCGTTCTCACAGTACTGCTCACCCGATTTCCTCTATTATTTCATATGATTCTCTCACCCCGATGTTTCGGAGTTTTGTTTCCTCTTTGTCCTCTGTTTCTTTGCCACAATCTTTACCAGCTGCACTTGATCATTCGGGATGGCGTGCGGCCATGGATATTGAGATGGAGGCCCTCCAGGCCAATAAGACATGGGAGTTAGTTCCTCTTCCTCCTGGGGCTCGACCAGTTGGTTGTCGCTGGGTTTATGCCGTCAAACACTTACCTAACGGTACTATTGAGCGTCTTAAGGCGCGGTTGGTGGCAAAAGGCTATACTTAGAGCTTTGGTGTTGATTATTTAGAGACTTTTTCGCCAGTCGCTAAGATTCCGTCTGTTCGTATTCTTCTACCTCTTGCAGTTACACATGACTGGCCTCTGCATCAGTTAGATGTCAAGAATGCCTTTTTACATGGTGAGCTTACTGAGGAGGTGTATATGAAGCAACCTCCTGGGTATGTTGCTCAGGGGGCAATGTCCTCCTCAGTATGTCGGTTGCGAAAGTCTATATACGGTCTCAAGCAGTCTCCTAGAGCCTAGTTTGGACGATTCAGTGATGCTATCATGCACTATGGCATGAAGCAATGTGAGTTGATCACTCCGTCTTCAGTTCTCATTCCACTACTGGTTGTGTGCTATTGATAGTATATGTCGATGACATCATCATTACAGGCAGTGATTCAGAGGGGATACGCAGGTTGAAAACCTTCTTGCAGAACGAATTTTCAACCAAAGATTTGGGTCGTCTCAGATACTTTCTTGGCATTGAGGTTGCCCTAGAGGTCTCTCCCTCTCACAGAGGAAATATGTACTAGATCTTCTTGAGGAGACAGGTCACCTTGGAGTGGAACCTGCGTCTGCTCCCATGGACCCAAATGGGAAACTTCTTCCAGAAGAAGGAGATTTATTAGATGACCCTGGCAGATATAGGAGGCTGGTGGGTAAGCTCATATATCTTACAGTCACTCGTCCAGATATATCATTTGTTGTTGGCTCAGTCAGCTAACATATGAGCTCACCCCGTACTTCTCACTAGGCAGTAGTGATTCAGATTCTTCGCTACTTGAAAGAAGCACCAGGGAAAGGATTCGTATTCAAGAAGCATGGTCATACCCGGGTAGAAGGCTTCTGTGATGCAGACTGGGCAGGATCTCCAGCAGATAGGAGATCTACCACTGGATATTGCACCTTTGTTGGTGGCAATCTAGTGTCATGGAAAAGTAAGAAGCAGGACATAGTCTCCAAGTCGAGTGCCGAATCAGAGTATCGTGCTATGTCTCATACCAGCGGGGAGCTTATTTGGTTACGTTCTCTCCTTATAGAGATTGGTTTCTCTTCATCTGCTCCAGCTCAGCTGTATTGTGACAATCAAGCTGCAATTCATATAGCTACCAATCCGGTCTTTCATGAGAGAACCAAGCATATAGAGGTTGATTGCCACTTCATTCGCCAAAGGATACAAAGAGGCGAGATTCATGTTTCTTTCACGAGATCTGCTGATCAGTTAGCAGATGTGTTCACAAAGCCCTTAAGCTATACAAAATTGAGTGACATATGTAACAAGCTTGGAATGTACAATATATACATTCCAGCTTGAGGGGGAGTGTTAGAAGGTGTATTGCATAGCCTAAGGGCATAGTGGTCTTTGTATGTTCTCTTTATATGTAAATACTAAAGTAAGGGGGAGTAAACCCTAACTTCTTCCTTTTCTCTCTAATCTCTTCTCCTCTCAACAGTTCTATTGTCTTTGACCTTTGTCTTCTTTTACAAACTCTAATTTGAAACCCTAGCTCTTCTGCTCATTTTCTCAAGTCATTTTTCGGTCATTCTCTGGTCATACATCCACCAAAACTCCGGCCACATGTTATTGTCATTTTCCACTCCGTTTTTTACTATTTGAACTTTGAAATCCTGCCTTCCTAGGTCAAAAATCATAGATCTTAGCCTACAACATGAGATCTGTTAAATTCTTGATGCTAAGCATCTAAATCTTAGGTTTTCTGTTCCAAAACCCTAGCTGCTCGAGAGAGATTTTGCTCTTCTTCTTCTATCCGATCAATCGTCTGTGAGATTCCGGTCAAAAATTTAGCCAATTCTTCTTCTCTGGCTGGACTTGCCTTAAATCTGGCTTATTTCCGCATGATTCTTCAGATCTGATGGATTCTGGTTAGAAGATTTGTGTTCTCTTTGCTGTTTGCTATCAATTCAAAGCTGGAGCTTCTAGAGAAAAGGTAAATTACCAAAAGGAAGAAAGAAGAAAGGCTCGAATCCATACTGAGATCAGGTACTATGTTTTTTATGCTCATTTTGTGATTCTCATAAGGCAAATAGAGGTTCTTTTGTTGTTTATTAGTTAGATCCGGAATCTGTGTTAATTATGATGATCATCTGTTTAAGTTGAAATATGTTTAGATCTAAGTTTATATACTTTATATACTCTGTTTAGATTTATCATGGTTCTTAACTAGCTTCTTGAATTTACGTTTTGGATAGTCCTTTAATCTGAATTTAGATTAAGATTTTTTTTTGGAAACTCAAAAATATTTCAGAATTACTATTTTTGTTACAGGTTTGATTTTATTCTATTTCTGCTCATTGGGTTAATTTTTTTTATTTCTTTTGATAACACTTATGACCTGTATAGAGAACTAAAATGGGCTGAAAATAGTTGTTTAAACACAGTAATGAAAACAGATCCTTGATTAGTTCGGAATTTTTTTTTGAAAGTTAATTTTTTCTTAAGGAAAAAAGAGAGACTTGTTAATTGAGCCTATTTCTGTTGTGCTTTGTATTCTATCATAGCTACTTTTGTTCAAGCTATATTCAGATAAGTAATTATTGGAATACAATTTGGAATGATTGTAAGGAATTAATAGCCTGATCTTATTTACTTATTTAGCTCAGGATTGTTTTGTATTTGATGAGAGTGATGGTAATCCAACCATGTCTTACCACTTATCTAGCTCTAGCTTGTCTAATATTTTAGAGGAAAATGATATTAGTTCAGTTACATTTGGTCAAGTGTGCACCTCCTCCTGTTTTTTTTTTAATGTTGGCTTGTGAATGCAAGGGTGTTTCTATTACTTCCAAAATTATTATTTTCTTGGTAAGAATCCCTTTCAGAAGTGGTAAGGGTCACTTGATAATTTTTTTTTAATAACATAAGACAGTTTGAGTTGAGCGGTTTTGGGAGGGCTGTAATGATGTCATTTATTTATTTTTAGATGGGAACACACTTGTAGTATTAGCCTGAGTAAATCTTGTTATTTGCACACCCCTGTAGAGTGAGGAGAATAGTTGTAAATATACTACAAAAGGCAATTGATAGATAGAAAAGGGGGTCAAATATAACATTTTTCTTTGGATTGACTTAACCGAACCACTTCCTTTTTGTAGTATAAAAGGGGAGTCAAGGTACACCAAGGAGTTTGTCCAGGGAATAAAGGAGGGATAATTATGCTTGTTTAAGGGGTATACTCTATCCGGACCATCCTTTTATGGAATAAAGGAGGTGATCATTAAATACACTAGAATGGACAGTTGTGAAAGGGGCCCCATACCCAGCTTTATTTTTCTTCAAAAAGTTAGCTTATTGTGTTCTAAGAAATCATAAACAGGGTCATCCTTTTAGGGGGTTACACAGGCCATAGAGCTAGTTAAAATCCATGATAGTGATTGGTATGTCTCAATGATATTAAGCTGATAAGATTGGTCTGATTGAGCAATTTTCATAGAAATGATTTGCTTGTTTGGAAAATTACATTGTGTTTACTCTCTAAATGATTTTTCTTTTTTTTCTTTTCATCAAGAGACATGAATTCATCAAATGATTTTTCTTTGAGAATTGTGCATTTTTTTTATCATGTTGATTCGGCTAGCACTTTATTTGAGTACTTTTGATTAGCCACTAAGTGGTTATGAGTTTACTTGCATTAAGGATTTTGAGTTGGTCTTTATTTATTAAATATTAAGTTACTAATTCAATGTTGGAGACATTCAATATTTTTTAAGAAGTCATTTGCACAACTCATCTCATATAAAAATTTGAACGTTAAGTGAAAAGACAAAAAAATTGTCCTGCTTATGGATAGCCATAGACTATGATGAGAGATATAAAATGAGTCTGTATACAAATAGTAAAAACTGGTAATGTAAAGTACCATAGCTTAAAACAGAATGTCTCATTTATATTCCTTATGAAAATGGCATTTGCATATACATGTGATGATGTTTTTATGACCATAGAGTTGCTTGTATAAGTTTCATAAGAAGTGTATTGATGTCTCTCCAAAGGTAATTTATAGGTTTTAGATCATATGCTCCTGAATGATTCTCTTTGTGTTGGAATGTTTTAGGCATTAAATTTGTAATGGTAATATGAGATATCGAATTTTACCTTCAAAATAAAAGAGGTTATTGGTGTAGGTGCTACTATTTACTTGTTGGTAGCATCCATTTTCTTGGTTTCATTTCATTTATTCCTTAGGTAAAAAATGTTCTTGTGACTTCATTTAATAGACTTAATGATCTACAGCACTTAGTTGGTTCACATGAATTAATTTTTTTTAAGGGACTATTAAGTACCTGTTGATAAGGTAAATTTTCATATTTCTAAGACATGATAAAACCCATAATAGCTTATCCTTTTATTGATGGTAAGAGTGCTGTTGTGCTTGGAATTGTCGTGATTTTGATAGCTGTTGGATTCATTTTCCTTGGTAATGAGAGAAAAGGTAGCACAATTAATGGAATAAGACAATAAGGGTCACTTGCCTGTTATGATCTCGATAGTTGAATAGAAATCAAAAGAAAAAAACAATAGGGTCTGTAGAATTTTTGATTGAGTTGGATAAATCTTGATCCTGTGCAATGAAATTTTTCCAAATGTTTTTTTTTTTATAGTTGAAACTGTAGCTTAAAGGTTAAGAACTGAAATTTTAGGCATAGTTATGCAGTGTTGACATTTCTTTTGTCATGCTCTAGTAGCAAGATCATAGAATTAATATGTATATATTTTTTTAAGAATTTACTGGGTGATGTTTTAATAGATAACATGGGCTTATAGTCTATATTAATATTTATAGAATCCAGATTGATATCATCTCCCATTTTAAAATACATAGATTGTTAAAATGAGTATTGTTCGTACTATTATTTTCTTATACATACATATATTTGTCTTTACATTGTAGGCCGTAGATACTTTTGGGATAAAGTATGCTTTGAATAGTGTTAATATGTACAGAGTATTCAAGACAGATAAGATACAATGATGTGTCTTTGATTAGATATGAAAGCTATTTGAAGCTTATGTTTTTTTCAACTTTTCTTTGCATACCCAGTCTTTTAGTTTATTCTCCATTCATTACAAAAGGGCGATGAAGGAGTCATCCTAAGCCCATCATTAGGGGACTAGCTTAGTCCATATAGCGTTCTCCTCTATTTTCTTTTCTTTTAGAAGATTCTCTAAATCTTTTAGAAAACCCTCTATCATAATATAGGGCTATCTCAGTTTCATTATCTTGCTTGCCTTTTTCTTTTGGAGAAAGGTTTTGTCTCATTTGTTTTAGGGATGTCACTTCTTTTAGACATGTTTTATCATGTTGACGTTTCACTTGTTTGTGATCATCCTAGTTTACTTGTTTGTGACCACGTTGGTGTACCTATTTGTGAGCACGTTAGTTTACTTGTTTGTGAATCACACCTGTTTACTTGTTTAGCATCTTCATCTCGGAATATTTTTCGAACTACATTGGCTTGATCCTCTCTCACGAGGTACATAGTGCAGCTTGGGATCTTTATCCCAAGTCCAGCCAAACTTTGTAAATCTTAAAAAAAAAAACTTATTTTTTTCAAAAGTTCTTCCTCCAGAGTTAGGAGTATATCCTAGGTAGAGTGTTTTTGTGGTTACGTGTTTGCTTTAGAGTTAGAGGAACGCCTCTGTCCAGTCAGTTGGCGATTTACATCACTGACTGATGACTAGGTCTTGGATGCATTAGTAATCCTATTGTTTTCCTTAGGACACATAGCCTAGTTACACATAGGTTGTAGGAATCACCTACATTAGCTTAGGGCTAACCTGCATTTAGTTAGGTCATATAGGGTGTCCTAAAATCCACAATCCATTGGAATTCAAATAACTGCACAAGAAGTTTTAATAACTAGTCTGGTCTTTTAGGTTGTGTCTAAGATAGAGGTCTAGATGTCTTAGGCATCCTAGTTTAGAATAGGTGCGAAGAACTACGTCCCTCTGATTCTTGTCGAGGCGGGGATACGTAGGCTGCTTGGATGAATATCAGATCATCTAAGAGTCGAGGACAATTTTAGAACCTTAGGATTTGTTGTTAATATTTTCCTTTTAGAGTTTTTGTGTTTGTGGTTATCATTTTTCTTATGTGTTTTCTTTTAGATTGAAATTATTTTCTTATTTGATCACTTACATGCTTAGCTGTAGATCTTTACTACTTATCAGTCTATTATTTCTTGCTTATATGTTTAGCTATATTTCTTTATTGCTTTATCGCTTTTACTACTTATTATATCTCATTTACTTACTTATTTTATTGTCCTGCTTATGCTACTCATCATATTTGTTATATCTTATTCAGACCTTATACCTTTAGCTGTAGTATGCATGTGTTTGTTCACCAGAACTTAGACACCCATTAGGTATGTCACTCATAATCTAGTTGTGGTTAGGTGACACACTTCTTTCATTTATTTTGTGTGTATTTATTATTTTTATTCTCAGGAAATGCATGTTTAGGTAGACGATTCCTGAGGATTGTTCCCATTTCACATGATTTTACCCAATATTCTTTGGAGTTAATAAAAATGGCATAAGAGACCAAGTGTTCACACTCGGGCGAATTGGGGGTGCTCTTTGGACCTTCTCCATTCATAATCAGGCACGAACCCACATTCATTTCTGGTTATCCATGGTATACAGAGCATATTTGTTTAAGGATCCATGGCCGTATACCATGGATGGTGACTCTGAGTTTGTTTAGGTACGTCTCGAATCCGGACTTGTCCCCGAATTGAGAGGTATCTCCCTTATATTGTCACTCGTGCTATGTTATGAGGGTGACACCATTTCGAGAGTTCCTTGGTAGAGTTCTCCTTCACACGTGGATGATCCAGAGGCTGTTGGGGGCTTGTCCCCCACCTCTCTCTCGGATCGGGGTCCACAAATAGTCAATGCCAAAGGGTGTTCGGTGTTAGAAATTCAAAGTTCAGAATGCAAACTCTACTTTGATGTCATCGGCTTAGTCCAAAAAGCAAGTTATTTTCACTCTGACTGCCCACGGGTCCAAAAACCGTGTTATTGCTTATAACGACCGCCCACAGTGTCAGAACTAGTTCCTCAAAGTTTAGATACAAATCGACAGGGCCAGCATTTTATCCCACTGACGGGCCAGAAGTTCCAGTGTACTACCCCCACAGTGGGTCCAGAGTTGCCAATTGTATTACCCCCATATGGCAGGGTCCAAAAATAACCCAAGCCTCGACCAAAATGTCAAGAAACAGAAGGTGAATCCAAAGTCCATAATAGATAGTTCCAAAGGTCCAGATAACAGATCCAAAGTCAAGAGTCCAAAACAAAAAAATTTCAAAGGTTCAAGTGTCATATCAAAGGTTCGTAACGAACTAGAATAATCAAAGCAATGGCGGTAACAAAAGCAATATGAGTCCAAACAGATAGTATCAAAGAGTTCATAAGGATGAGCGTCAAAGCTCAGCAAAAGAGTTCCATTAGGGTTTCAAAAGTACACTTTATAGGTAAACTCAACAATATCGTGGCAAAGGCAAAAATCAAAGTAATCCATATCGGTACAAAGCCAAAGAGTCCATATCGAAACAATATCATAACGAAACTGAAATCAAATGGTATATAGGATAATAAGAATAGCATGCTAGACCCAAGTGATAACTGAAATCGTATGGGTACAAATCGGAGGTAGACAAACAATAACATATGTAATCAAAGAGAATGGGTTGATGGTTCACCCAAAGTGGTAAGTTATTACGTACCTCGTTGAAGGGTGTTTTCCTCTAATTCGTCATAAAGATCTATTTGCTCAAACTGATGACTCTGACGCCCACTATGGATTCCGACGATTGGATTGCCCTCCAATTTTTGCTCTTCTTTCCTCCTCTCTTTCTCTCTCTTGGACGATTTTTTGATATGAGGGTGTATTTCTCCACTTTTGCATTCACAACTTTCCCTATATTCTGAAACATCAAATCACACTCTTGACGACGCGGCCACGCCATCCAAACTTGCAAAAAGATCTGATGTGGTATAGTGAGCGCATACAGAGAGAGATTTAAAAATGCCAAATCCATTGGTGACTTCCCCCCTTGATGGATTAAGAACCATGAATCCAGACTCCAGAAAAATTTAACGAAGAATAATTATTATGGCTTGTACAAACTACCCGTTTGGAGAGACCCTTGTCCATCCCCTTCTTCTGACACTTGATCAAACCTTAGAAGGATCAATGAAATTTTGCAAAAAGATGGCTCTCCCTTCTTATTTCCAAGCATATGAACTGATGGAAATACACGTTGCCCACTCTCTTGTGTGTATCTCCAATCTATGAAAGGGAAAGAATCGAATCTCTCTTCTCAATGTTCTCCTTCCTCCATGATCATAGGCTTTTTATTCCAATGGATCATCTCTCTATCTATCTATCTGCTATTGAACAGATCTTGAACAATAATATCATGCCTTTGGAGATGCCTGGTCATTGTACTCATGGGTAGCAAAACGTGCATGCAACTCTATGTGTTGTTTATTCTTGTCAGGTAAATCAATTTATAAATAATGGACTGAACATCCCTTACTTGTAGGATGGGATCACCAAGCCACTACTATTACGATTACTTTCTAATGAGAACAGGTCTCTGTAGACACCCCCATTTTGCTCCGCTTTAATCAACAAAGAGGTTAGTGTTTCGTTATCCGTTTTTCAGTGTTTCCCATTCCCGTGTCCGTCCCTTATGCTTTATCAATTTTTTCGATCATTTCCGCAATGTTCCGTATTTTCTTTTCCTCAAGTGTTGAGAAGGGTTATTCAGAAGAATCCAAACCAGAGAGAACTTGGACCCGTCGGTAGGCCCGCATTGAACATTTGTTTAAATTCAAATCAATCAGGAGGCCTGCATATGGTTTTAATGAAAAATGAGTTTTAAGCCTGCTTCGATCTAATGAATAAAGATGTCCATCAAGGGAGCGGTCAGGATCCCAGAGGCGTCGTTTTAACAACCCATGTTGTTACGATCATCAAGTTAAGTTATTTGGATAATCCTACGGAAATGATTTGCGGGGCATGACCATTTAGCGTCGTAGCCCGTCAAATCGACAATTCATGAATGGTTTGGTGGGCAACATGGTGGCTCGTCAAGTGGATGGTTCTGATCATACAATGAAGTGGGCGTACAAGTACTTTTTGGACAAATACAAAATGAAGTGTACTGCCCCACCATGGGATGATCTTAACCATCAATTTAATGGGGAAGAGCCCCAACCGACTCTCTCTTCACCCTTTTCCCAACCGAATCTTTCTCTCTCTCCTCGTATGGTGGCCCCACACGATTTTCCAGCATTGGAGAGTGTGTGGTGTCATATATTTCTGGCCCCTTTTTTCCGTAGGCCACCCTTTTTTATTTTTGGTGTCAAAAGTTTAAAAGTCGCACTATCTTAAAGAGATAAGTGTTGATTTGTTGCTTTTTTTTACCTTCCTCTGAAATCTGAAAGTTGCATTTTCTTGCTCATATATTACACGAAGGAAATTTGTGGGAGGAGCATGTTTACAAATTCAAAGATTTCCCCGCTCCATTAAAGCTTGCTATTTTTTTTAAAAAAAGGGGGATATATTAAAATATCTTTGAACGTGTGGCAACAACCTAAACCAGTCAAAACATTACTAAATATGAAAAAGCCATCACTACCATACACATGTCCTTTACTATTTTAAACAACCTTCACTTGCTATCACCTATAAATACCTCTCACCAGCTCTCCTTCGAAAAAAAAAGAAAAGAAAAAGAACCGAGGCTCTCTCTCAACTCCCCTCTCATTCGGCACAGCCGGTCCTCTGTTTTTCTCTGGATCCCTCCATCTCCCTCTGTCTCTCCCTCTCTGCATACCCACCTCTCCATCTCCCTCACTCTCGTGAGCCCAACAAAAAAAGAAAACAAAAAGAAAAAAAAACAAAACAAAGGAGAGGAGAGGAAGAGAGGGTCGGCTCTCTTTGAAATTTGCTCTCATCTCACAGAGCCCACCCCACGCTCTCCCACTCTGCTTTCGATCTCCCTCTCTCCCTCAGTGTTTCCATTTTTAGCTATCCCTCATCTTCCCTCAACCCTCAATAGCCCATAAAAAAAAGGAAGGAAAAACAGAGGCTGTGCATCGCACTCCCCACGTCTCTCACTCTGTTTTCTTCCCCATCTCTCACTCGGTTTCCCTCTCCGCTCTCGCACCCTCAACCATTCTCAACTCTCTTCTTATCTCTCCATCACTCTTTCTCTCTATCTTCTTCAAGTTTTATATCTGGTTTTCTCGATTTTAAAAAAAAAAAAAACGTGAAAACAGAGTATTACATACTCTGTTTTCTTCTCATTGTCTCACACTCTCTCTACTCCTCTTTACTTCTCTCACTCTCTCTCTATTCCTCTCACTCTCTCACTCTCTCTACTCCTCTCACTCTCTCACTCTCTTAAAATTCTCTCCCTCTCTGTTTACTTCTCTCACTCTCTCTCTACTCCTCTCACTCTCTCTATATCCCTCTCACCTCCTCTCTATCGATCTCTGAAAACTCTCTCTCTCTCTGCTGATTTCTCTCTTTCTCTCTTTCTCTGTTCCCATCTTTCCTCCTACTCTCTGTTACTCTCTATATCTTTCCATCCCTCCCGTACTCTCTCTCTCTCTCTCTCTCTCATATGCAGTGAGGGAAAATAAAAAAAAAAAAGAATAAAAGCGAAGCGGGTGCACGTCGGCGGAATTTTTCGGACTTTTCGGCTTCGGATTCGACGAGGAACTCCATCACAGGTTGGTACACTGTTCTCGGATTTTTTCAGAATTATTGGGTATTTTTTTTAGATTTTTGCATGATTTTTAAACATTTAAATGAATTTAATTTAATATTAATGTATATGCTTAAAATCATGATCTGCATGAGTGTTTCAATTCTGTTTTGTCTCAAAATTTAATACAATGATCTATCTAAATAGAGTAAAATAACTATCGGATTGGATCGGACATTGGATCAACGGTTTTTCAGAATTTGAGTGAAGAGTAGAATTTTATTTAAAATATTGGCTGAGTAATTACGAAATTCGAAAAAATAGCCATCTCAGGATGATTTATTTTTTGGAATTTTAAATTTTTCTTGTGTTCATCACATCAGAACAAGGTTGGAGGACGTTTTCCGGAATCATAATTTTCTCGAAAATCGTGTAATTAAAAATAGAAAACTCTTCAAAAATATCTTTTCGACGAAGAAAAATAAAATATATACTAAACGAATTCCAAAATTAATGAAATTTCGTGGAAAATAATATAATGTTGATACATTCTACTATGAATTTTGAGAATTTTTGGATTTGGTTTGGTATATTATTTTATGCTGTTTTTGAAAATTATCAGATTTTGGGAGAATTTTTACAGACATCAGATCACAGATAAAATTCCCAAAATTTTTACCGTAGTCGTATATTCCATATTTCTAGTTGTTGTAAAATGTTCAAGTGATTTAGATCTTGTTTCATATGGGATGTAGTGTTAATTCATAATCTGGTCTAAAAATTGAAAAATTCGAAACTGATAGTAAATAGTTTCTAAAATTCATGAAAATTTCACAGCATGCTATATTTACTCATATCTTATTTTTGTCAAAATTTCATTGAATTTAGATTTCTATTTATAGTAGTTTCTGTATTATTTTTGCAATCTGCTCAATTAATTGTTAAATCAAAATTAAATATGAGCTTAATGTAAAAATCTGTAAAGATCTTCCAGTAAGCTACATTTCATCATATCTTGCTGCTATAGAAGTTTCAACTCATTTCGAATTCGTTTGCAACAGTTTCACTTGTAAAATCACTCATATGTTTAAAATTGATAAAATTCATTGAAAATCCGAAATTAATTGAAAATCATCTGAAAATCTCTAAAGAACCTTAAATCTCTGTCACATATTAACTCCTTAATCCATTGAAACATAAATCTTAGGATCTTTAGATTTTCCTGAAAAAATGGCCAGCGCATCCATAATCGTATCCCTATTGCACTCGATCTTTGACAATTTGAATATTTAAGCTATAGCACGTTGTTGGCTCCGAGGTTACTGTCCACAGAAATCCTGATATTTAAGCTATAGCACGCTGCTATAACCTAAGTATTAAATTGCGCAAGGAAAGAGCGCACGATTCTCTTCCTTGGATGCTATTCTGGGCCGAAATTGGTGAACCCTAGAACCATTGGTAATCCTTGAATGTCCAGAAACTAAAAATCCTTGAAATCTGAAATTAATTAACCACAAGAACTTGAATCGATTTGCTTCGTGTCTTTCGGAACCGTTGGATCACGGTTTCCGTCATAAGAACCATTATAGCCCAATTTAGGAACACTGGTGTCAGGTCGTGTCCTAGGTTTTAGGGAGTCTTAGGTTTTAGGGAGTCCTAGAGTTAGGAGTCCAGCCTCATCATGGACGCTTGCTATGGATAGCAACCGTACCATAGGTCTAGTTACACTAGTCGCCCAATCTTTTCCTAGGACAAGCCTAGTAAACTAGGATGTAGGCTAACATGCATTAGTGTAAGGAAACACTTGCATTTAGATAAGAATCATATAGCATCTTAGATGAAATCCTAAGATAATAAAATCCTCAACTTGAATTAAATAACTTCTCCTAAAACTGTTGAAACAGTCAATCCCGTCTAGATCGGTGTCTTAGTTGAGTTAGGCATAAGTAGCTTAGCTTAGGTGCACCGAACTACGTCGACTCTGATCCCAGTGAGGCTTGGGTACGTAGGCAGCTTGGATGTCTGATGGCATACCAACCGCAAGTCGGCACCACAACAAATTGTGGTGTTTTGTATATTAATTTTCTTGTAAATGCTTAATCAAATCACTTAGGATTTTCCATGAAATTAGAATTTTATGAGAACTTTCACTTAGATGGAATTCAAACAAATAAAGTAATCAAGATACACACTTAGGATCTACATTGAAATTAGATCATAGGATGCATGTCACATAGTTCGCACATTAACATAGAGTTGAATGAGCCATTTAAAATAAATTTAAAAGAGTTAGCTTTTGGAATCGAAGACCGATTCTCGGGCAGGAATGGTGCATGTGGTGGATAAATCCCCATACATTCCATTCTCGTAACCAGATAGCGAGTCTAGATTTCTGGTTAATTATGGGTCCTAGATCTCACATCTAGGTGGCGACTCTGTCAGTCTCTTTTGTGTGGAATTCGGATTGCCTTAGTGATCCCAAGTTCACATAAAAGATGAATTAAAATCAATCATAAAATGCACACGCCAATCGCGTGGGTACGAGAGACCAAGAGAAGGCGTGGCGGCTCGCGCCCCACCCCCCTCGCGGGATCGGGTCCCACAGTTTGGCGACTCTGCTGGGGACCACCTAACTTCATTAAAATTTCAAAAGATAACTCATTTGAATTTAATTTAACTGGCTCATAAAAACTCTATACTTGTTAGATTAGTTTGTCTTGTTTTATCTTCTCATCACATTTTACTTGAACTTAATCTAACAAAACCTGAAGGCATCATAGATTGCGCGAACTTATTGCACACACTTACATCACTTGCATCTAAACCCTGCATCTCACATGCACACACGTCCTATTTTAGGAACCCGGAGTGTTATCTAGCATGGTTGACTGGGATTTCATCACCTGGTGCCTCTGTGCTAGAGAAGCATTTCACCCTTAGCCTAGCACCTGATGGTGCGTAAACGGATCTCTTGTTCACGTACTGATACGTCGGACACTGGTACAGTATATCGAACATGGATTCGCGCTAAGGGAACTCTTGGCCTTACCCCTAGATTAACCCACACATGCATGTAGAATACGAACACATGTGCATCACGTGTGTAAGCCTAGTTTAGGATATCCTACCCATTTGTGTCTAGATTAGGCCGTAGTCCATCTTCCAATGGCTACGATCGGTCATTGGGTACACAAACAAAGTCATGAGTCGAGATCCTCTCTCCACTCCGATAGATTAGGATTAGGGTTGATGCCTTCAGGTAACACTGTTAAAATGTGCGAAGATTAAAAACTTTCCCTTTGGGGTTAGGATATAAATCCCATTCATTTCCAAAGATCTCATAGGATTAGTCATTCATGATCTATCCGTTGAAAGCATTCCTATGCTATCTCATCCCATCTCTTGATCGTACGTCTTTCAATCCTCTATCATGTGATTCGATCATATATTCATACTTTCTCTTACTGGCAGGAACTTATCCCAATTTCGTGTTCGTGTAATCCTGATCATTCTTTATCCCTTCTCTTGGCTTGCAGGCACCATGTCTACTCATGCAATTCTTGATTGGATCCGTGGTACATTAAGAGAATCTCACATCTATACCATAAGTGAGCAAGAGAAGAATCTCTTTGGCTACGTGGCAACCATCAAGCTTGATTGGGGATTACTCTATGGTGCATCAGAGTGTTGGGATCCCGATCATCATGTCTTCCGTTTTGGCAACCAGGAAATGTGTCCCACCTTTGAAGAATGGTATGCCTTATTGGAATATCCTGTGGAAGGCCCTCTAGTGAAGCCATCCTGTGTCCCAGATTATCGTCCTTTGTTCCTTCGCTTAGTGAATAATCCAGATGAATCCATGAACTCTTTCATGAAAGGCCAAGAAGTGTCCATGCAACAACTGATTGACATTTACCCTCCTATTGGACACATTGGTGCTGTTGATATTCAAAAAGCTCGACGGCGCGCTTTGAGATTCTGCTCCTTTGCTAGGTTCCTCACTGTCCAGCCTTCTCGCTTTGCATCAGCTGTTCTTCTAGACCTCGTTGATCAAATGGATCGTGGCGCCAATCCAATTCCTACTATGCTTGCAGAAACCTTCAATGGATTGGATGATATGGCTCGTCTTCGTGCCAGCTCAGGTCCAGGCTCTTATGTTCGCTCCTTCGTTGGTTCTTTTTCGGGATGTCCTGCATTACTCTAGGTGTGGTTATGCCACAAGCTAAAAATCGCAGCTCCTGTTCATTTCGATCATACGTTATACACCTTTAGTGAATGGCGTCATGATGTTTCCTTTGATCATAAAAGCGATTGGGTTGAATGGTTAAATTCTCGCCAACAAGATCAGATTTATTGGCAAATTCCTGGAATCCAAGAAGCCATCTTCAACACTGGAGAAGCTAACTATGTTCGCCTTCTTGGCCTAAAAAAGACTTCCTTCTATGTTTCTGCCAGGATTCAGCGTCAGTATGGAAGGGAGCAATCCATTGCGCCTCCCCTTCGTCATTTCTACCCGCCTGAGGATCTCAAGCCCAAGATTGTCAAAGCCGTTTCATCTGCTTGGGATGTCAGGATCATCAAACCTTTAAAAGAGTCAGCTGAGCAAGATTGTCATCCAAAGAAGAAGTCTAAAAAGAATGCTTAGTTCCATGTTTAATCTTATCCGTTTATCTTTGAAAGATTGAACCATGTACTCAAATTTTAATGATTGATCAATAAAGTTCATATTTCTCTCTCATTATCCTAGTCTATGCATGCGTCATTGTTTATTTCTTTTCGTGATTTTAAAATATGTCTTTCAAATATTTCAGGACAGTAAAACAGCATAGCTAACCCCACTGCTCCTTGGGTTCGGGTCTCTTCACGATTGGAGAGGAATTCTGTCTCTCCACCACCCTCTCTGAGAACCCCAGCATCTCCTTCTTTCTCATCCTCACCAATGGCAGATAACCAAGATGGCCTTCCACCTGCTGCTATTACCGATACTCTTACCTTGATTCTCCAGCAGCTTCAAGAACTCAAAGAGGAGAACCGAGTTATCAAGGCTCAGCTTTCTGAAAAGTTGGGACCGTCATTGTCCAAGGATAAAGGGCTTATGCACCAAGCAGCTACTTCAGCAGCACCTGCCCAACCAGTGTTCATCAATGTCCCTGATAAAGCCGAAGAAGACTTAGAAAAAGAGCAGTACAGCGAGGATCGCAGTAGGCCTTCTCGGTTCATGGTTGATAAGTCTGTTATGGAGAAATTAGAGACCCTTACCAGGAAAGTTCAAGACATCCAGTTTCAAGACCAGGGTGATTTTAATCCAAGTGACCTTACTCTATTTCCCGAAATTCGCCTTCCTGCTAATTTTCAAATGCCCGATTTCGACAAATATGATGGTGTGGGTTGTCCAATCACACATTTGCAAATGTTCACCATCATGTGTCAGCCTCAAGGCTTATCTCCTGAGCAAATGGCTCAATTGTTCCCAGTTTCCCTAACCAAGGTTGCTAGGAGATGGTTCATGGTCTTGGACAAGACTCGTTACAGAACATGGAAGGATATCGGCGAACAATTCATCAGGCAGTTCAAATATGATGATGGGACAGAAATCACCAGAAAGGATTTAGAGAGAACAAAGCAAGACTCGAGGGAATCCTTCCTAATTTTTGTGAAAAGATGGAGGAGAATAGCAGCTCAGATGATGGAGCGCCCGTCTGAAGAAGAGCAGGTTCAAATAATCATGAAAAACATTTCCCCCCAGCTCCAGTATCACATGTCATTGTAATACTATCCAGACTTCAAACACTTCATTGTGGCAGGCACCCAGATAGAGGAGGCTATGGCTCAAGGTGTATTTAACCGTAGCAACCCAAATCCTAGAGACTTCAAAAAGTCCCCTCCAGCCCAAGTCAGTAGTATCTCTTGTTCCAATGCTCAGTCCTCCAAATCCCAAGAACCTCTAGTAATGGACTATGCTCAACCCGCGACCGACATCGGCAACAAACCCGGCTAGAATTTACCCCTCTTCCCATTCCATCTTCAGAGGTGCTTAAGCAGTGTCTGGCTTCAGGTCGCATAACCCTACCTGCCATCCGGCCTCCACCCAATCCTCTACCTGCAAATTGGCGAGCTGACCTACACTGTGAGTATCACAGAGGTCCTGGTCATCTTACTGACAACTGCATTGCCTTGAAATATAGAATCCAGAAACTCATTGATGAGAAAGTCATTGCCTTCCAGCCAAGACCCAATGTCACCCAAAACCCGCTACCTGGTCATGCAAATCCTCCTGCTGCCGTTAATGCCATAATCATAGGAGATCCTGAGTTTGACCCTCTCACCCTCATATGTGCTTTAGAACCTGTTTCTGAACCCCAAATCATCTTCTGTGATGAATCATACCCAAGTGAGTCTGTACCTCCCTTGGTAATCACCTATGAGCCACAAGTCCCTCAAATTATCACTTATGATGAGCCTGAATTGGATGAAGTCAGACATGTGACAAGGGGCGGAAGAATTTTCAAACCTACTGAATTGAGAGTCGAAAATCCAGGGGCATTGGCTCGAGGAGAGGAGCCGCAATATGTGAAAGATCCAGATGATGAAGTTGTGCAGCAGTTGAAGAAAACTCAGGTTGTTATATCTGTATGGGGATTATTGATAGCATCAAAGAAACACAGAGAGGCTGTGTTGAAAGAATTGAATACCACACAGGTATCCTCAGAGATATCTCCAGAGCAACTGGTTGAAGTTGTTGCTCTAACCCAGACCACCAGGGCCATTAGTTTCTCAGATTAGGAGCTGCCTCCTCAAGGTCGGAATCATGCTAGAGCCCTTCATGTCACTATTGTCTGTGGAGGCAAGAAAGTACCATCTGTGTTGGTAGATAACGGATCCGCCTTGAATGTGTGTCCATTGAGAACTGCCATTACCTTGGGTTTCGGTCCCACTGATTTTGCCGAATCAACCCTTGGTATCCTTGCATATGACAACACCCGCAGAAATGTGGTCGGAGTCCTCACCACCAAGATCGTTATAGGCGGTCAAGAATTTGAGGTTGAGTTTCAAGTTATTGATATCAAAGCCTCGTTCAATATGCTTCTAGGACGTCCCTGGTTGCATAAGGAAGGTGCTGTTGCTTCAACCCTTCACCAAAAACTGAAGTTCATCAAAGATGGGAAGTTGTTCACTGTCAGAGGTGACGAAGAGCCAGAAATAGGGCAGATAACAGGAGAAACCTTGATCCTTCCAGTTGCAAAAGCAGATGACTACAACTTGAATGGTTTCGCATTCGACGTTGCTGCTATTTCTTATGAGGATGCCTCTCGGGAGGAGTTGTATTTACCTTTTGCCATCAGTCCTGTGGTGGCCAAGATGATGAGAAAAATGAATTACTTTCCTGGTATGAATTTGGGCCGTGATCCAAGCAAGGCATCTCACTGGCGCCCAATCAAAGCAAACCATGGAATTTTCGGTCTTGGATATGTACCTACTGAGGAGGAGGAGGAAGCCATGGAAGAATTGTTGAAATTAAAGGAAGAAGTCCACTGCACCGGAAGGGTACTCCCAATGGCTCCATATTCCTTATTGATGAATGGTCATTTTATCAAAGAAGGTGAGACCTCTACATACTATGGGTTTTCTGAACCATGGTATGACTCAGTGACAGGTATCACGATACCTGGTTTTGAAATATTCAGTGGCCTCGCTCTCCCAGAAACTGAACTGCCGATATATTATGTTGAGAAAGCTGTTGAGGACTAGTTAGTCTACCTTGAGCCAGATATGCTGGGATCTTTGTTTGAAGAAAATGTGCCTGATGTTGATTACTATTCTGAAGAACAAGAAGAGACAGATTGTGAAGATGTACTGGTGGCAGTTATTCAGAGTAATGATACCTTTACTGAACCTTAGAGTCAGATTGCACCTACAACAGAAAATCTTTCAAACTGGAGTTCTGATGTTTTTCCATCTTATTTTATTGCTAAGACAAGTCTAGTCAAGTCGAGTGAATCAGTGTCAGTGCCTAGTCCAGGCAAGTCATTTTCTGAGTTTATTTACTATGTGAATCCTGAGCCTGTTCAGGATGAGTCCGATAATAATGATGTAATTTCTTTCAATTCAATGAAATCTGATTCTCAGTATGTCTCTGTGTTTGCTTCTGACTTTAATAATGATAACACTCCCTCCTCAGACGAGGAAGAAGGGATCAACGAAACTCCCATTGAATTGCAGCATATGCTCAAACAAGAGGAGGAGCGTCGAGCCCAGCCTCTTAAAGATGAAATCGAAATTATAAACATCGGAACAGAAGATTTAATATAGGAAATACGAATTGGAAATACTCTATCCTCTTAAGAGCGCGATGAATTAATAAACCTACTTAAGGAATATAAAGAAGTTTTTGCCTGGTCCTACAAAGATATGCCCGGGTTGAGCGAAGACATTGTTCAGCACAAGCTACCTTTGTTACCTGGGATTAAACCTAAAAAGCAAAAGCTAAGGAGAATGAAGCCCGAGTGGGTCTTGAATGTAGAAGAAGAGGTTGCTAAGCAGTTGAATGCTGGATTTCTGCAAGTGGTGGAATATCCAGAATGGCTCGCAAATATAGTACCTGTACCGAAGAAAGATGGAAAGGTGAGAATGTGTGTAGATTTCAGGGATTTGAACAAGGCAAGTCCAAAAGATGATTTCCCTCTACCACATATCGACATCCTGGTAGACAATACGGCCGGGCATGAATTACTATCTTTCATGGATGGTTTCTCGGGCTATAATCAAATTAAGATGGGGGACATATTGCTATCGGGTAATGCCATTTGGTCTTAAGAATGCTGATGCGACATATCAAAGAGCAGCTACAGCCCTACTCCATGACATGATACATAGAGAAGTCAAAGTTTATGTCGATGATATGATTGTAAAAGCCAAGGAAAGGAGAGATCATATCCCGAACCTTAAGAAGTTCTTCGAAAGAATACTCAAATACCAGCTTCGCCTGAATCCTAGCAAGTGTGTATTCGGGCTTACCTCTGGTAAGTTGCTTGGATTCATGGTAAGTCAAAGGGGTATAGAGGTGGATCCTCAGAAGATTAAGGCTATCCAGGAGATGCCGCCGCCTAGAACCGAGAAGGAAGTTCGGGGATTCCTAGGAAGGATACAGTTCCTGAGACAATTCATCGCTCATCTGACATCAACTTGTGAACCTATCTTTAAGCTCTTAAAGAAAAATACTTCCAAAGAATGGACGAAGGAATGTCAGTAGGCCTTTGAAAAGATAAAGCAAAGTTTGTCTGAACCACCGATAGTAGCACCAGTGATACCGGGGCATCCATTGCTGCTCTACTTGTCAGTGACAGAAACCACAATGGGTTGTATGTTAGCACAGCAAGATCCAGAAACCAAGCATGAAAAGGCTGTGTATTAACTCAGTAAGAAAATGTTGAAGTATGAACAGAAGTACACTGTCCTAGAAAAAACCTGCTTAGCTCTGGTTTGGGCTACTCAGCGACTCAGGCATTACCTTTTATCACATAAGGTCTTGCTCCTGTCAAGGATGGATCCTCTGAAATATCTCTTTGAAAAACCAGCCTTGACAGGTAGGACTGCCAGATGGTTATTGTTGTTGTCTGAGTTTGACATCACCCATGTAACCCAAAAATCAGTAAAGGGCCGAGTCATTGCTGAACAATTGGCAGAAGCACCCCGAGAAGAAAATCAGCCCTTCAAACCAATGTTCCCAGATGAAGAGATCATGATGGTAGAAGATGAATATCCAGAAACTGGTTGGACCCTCTATTTTGATGGAGCAGCAAATCAAACAGGACAAGGAGTAGGGGCATTGCTGGTGTCACCTCGAAATGAACATGTTCCCCTTGCCGTTAAGTTACAATTCAATTGCACCAACAATATGGCAGAATATGAAGCATGCATTGTTGGGCTTGAGGCTGCATTGGCCTTAGGCATAGAGAATCTTGACGTATATGGAGATTCGAAGCTAATCATTTGCCAAACTCAAGGAGAGTGGAGAACCAAAGAAGAAAAGCTATTGCCATATCATGAGTACTTGGATGCTCTTGCTAAACAATTCCAGTGCATCACTTTCAGTTATCTGCCAAGGTTGAAGAATAGATTCGCCGATGCCTTAGCAACATTAGATTCTATGATTGACATACCTCACAATATGAAGATGAGGCCCATCACGGTTCAAGAGCAATGGGCTCCTGCATATGTTGATGCTATAGAGATAGCTGCAAGATGTCCCGATGGTAAACCATGGTATACGAACATAAAGAACTACATCTCATGCCAGGGGCATCCCAATGAGGCGTCGAGTAAAGAAATAAGGACTTTGCAGAAATTGGCAGCTAATTTTGTCATTTGTGGAGGAGAGTTGTATCGACGGTCTTTCGATGGAATTCAACTCTTATGTGTCACTGAATATCAGACCGAAGAAATTCTCGCAGATATTCACGAAGGGGTGTGTGGGCCTCATATGAATGGAAAGATGCTGGCAAAGAAGATCCTACGTCTGGGGTACTATTGGCCAACATTGGAAGCAGATTGTCATACATTTGTGAAGAAATGCTATAAATGTCAAATACATGCGAATCTCATCCATGTACCACCCACCGAATTGCATTCTCTTACCTCTCCTTGGCCGTTTTCGGTATGGGGAATTGACATCATTGGCAAGATTTCTCCTAGGTCATCTAATGGTCACGAGTACATACTCGTTGCAATTGACTACTTCACCAAGTGGGTCGAGGCCGCTTCTTATGCAAAGCTTACATCCGCATCAGTTGCTAAATTCATACGAACCAACATCATTTGCAGATATGAAATTCCCCATGAACTTATCTCAGATAACGGATCTCATTTCAAGAAAGAAGTAATCACTCTTTGCGAAGAATTCAAGATTAAGCATCATAAATCCTCACCTTATCGTCCGCAGACGAATGGAGCAGTGGAAGCTGCAAACAAAAATGTCAAGACTATCATTAGCAAGATGTCAGAAACTTATAAGGATTGGTCGAATAAGTTACCGTATGCCTTGTGGGCTTACAGAACACCAATTAGAGCTTCAACTGAGGCAACCCCTTACTCTCTTGTTTACGGGATGGAGACAGCGCTACCTGTTGAGATCCGTGTACCTTCGCTTCGAGTATTGACTGAGACTAAGTTGCCAGAAAATGAATGGGCAGATGCTAGATATAAAGAGCTGAACATGCTAGATGAGAAGAGGTTAAAGGCGCTTTACCATGTACAGGGCTACCAGCGCAGAATAGCCCGAGCTTTTAATAAAAAGGTTAAAATCAGAGATCTAGAAGAAGGCAATCTTGTTCTAAAAGAAAACCGAGCACCACTATTCGACCCAAGAGGCAAGTTCAAACCAAACTGGTCAGGACCATACATTGTGGACCAAATCTTACCCGGAAAAGCCGTCAAGCTCCGTAATTTAAATGGAGAAATATTGCCAGAACCAACAAATCTTGATCAACTCAAGAGGTTCTATGCTTGAACACCAGAAGGCCGTCTTTTGGCCGAATAAATCCCAAATTCATAACCCAAAATTAAAAAAAATAATAATATATATATATATATATATATATATATATATAACCTTTTGCAAACCCTTTTGAGCCTAAATAAAATTTTCCTCCAAAACCCAATATACTAGGGGCATTCGCCCTGAACTACGCATGACTTGATCCCTACACCGGGGTACGTAGGCAGCTCGGTTAAACTGAGTTCGGTTGTTTCAAAAGAAGAAATTCAATCATTCCAAAAAGAAGTTGAAGAGAAAAAAGAAAAGAAAAGAAAAATTAAAATACCTTCAAGCCAGGGGCATTCGCACTGAACTACGCATGACCTGATTCCTCCACTGGGATACGTAAGCAACCTGTTCACAGGTTCGGTCGAAACTCTTGCAAAATCTTAAGCCATTCTTTGAAAAGCCCTACCTCACCTATAAAGTCCTTTTGGTGTTCAAGTAAAATAAAATAAAATAAAAAAAAAAGAGAAAAAAAAGAAAAAAAAAAGAAATGGAGCTTGAAGATCCGATAGATTGAAAACCTGAAAATGCGATCTAGGCAAAATTTAGGATCATTTCCCTGCTAAGTTGAAAACCTGAAAAGGCGACTTAGGCAAAAGTTAAGGGGGTGGCCTGCTGAGTCGAAAACCTGAAAAGGCGATTTAGGCAAAAGTTAAGGCCGAGCGGTCCGCCAAGTTGAAAATCCGAAAAGGGGAACTTGGCCGTGGTAAGATTGGATTCACGCCAAAAGAATTACATCGGTCTCTGAACTTGCGGTAGGTCAGGCAAAGGTAATAAACAATGATTCTCGAAACTAGGGGCATTAATTTCAAAGCAATCCAAAAGTTGATAGAAAGATATATAAAGTATCACTGTCTTAAAAATAAGTGAAGATGTTTATCAATGGAGAAATATTCTTTTAAAGAGGCCAGCCTAACCCAAAAGAAAATGCTGATAAGTCAGAAGCATCGCGAGATTACTTGAGTAATTTTTCCTATTTTGTCTTTTTATTACAAATGTCTGTGGTTCTATTTTTAGAAATTTTTTTACAAATTCTATCTTAAGAATTGTTGTAGGGTGCAATCACTCTGAAGGCAGGTTCATTAACAGGTTTTGAGAAGCTTGGAAAATGTGACACTCTCATGAATGGCGAAAAATCTTTGAAGAATGATCCCTGGTCAATGAATAGAAGAAGGATAGAATGCCTGAAACTGGGGCAGGTTGCTAATGAAGTGGCATCTCATATTCAAGCCCTGAAAGTCCTTTGCTGCATGGTGTTATTAAATCCTTTGCTTCTAAAGTTGTTAAGTGGAAATTTCGATTTCTTTCAAAGCTCAAATTATCATATCCCTCTGAATCCATTTGAAAATCATATTTTCTCTTTGAGCATCACACAAATGTGATGTCTTATTTCCTTGGAATCCGTACAAATACGGTATTTCATTCTCTTCGAGTCCATACAACTGTGGTCTCTTGTTCTCTTTGAACATCATACAACTATGATGTCTCATTTCCTTGGAATCCGTACAAATACGGTATTTCATTCCCTTTGAGTCCATACAACTATGGTCTCTTATTCTCTTTGAGCATCACACAAATGTGATATCTCATTTCCTTGGAACCCGTATAAATACGGTATTTCATTCTCTTCAAGTCCATACAACTATGGTCTTTTATTCCCTTTGAGCATCATACAAATGTGATATCTCATTTCCTTGGAATCCGTATAAATACGGTATTTCATTCTCTTCAAGTCCATACAACTATGGTCTTTTATTCCCTTTGAGCATCATACAACTATGATATCTCATTTCCTTAGAATCCGTACAAATACAGTATTTCATTCTCGTCGAGTCCATACAACTATGGTCTCTTATACCCTTTTGAACATCATACAACTATGATGTCTCATTTCCTTGGAATCCGTACAAATACGGTATTTCATTCTCTTCGAGACCATACAACTATGGTCTCTTATCCCCTTTGAACATCATACAACTATGATGTCTCATTTCTTTGGAAAACGTATAAATACGGTGTTTCATGCTCTTCGAGTCCATACAACTATGGTCTCTTATCCCCTTTGAACATCATACAAGTGTGATGTCTCATTCCTTGGAATCCGTACAAATACGGTATTTCATTCTCTTCGAGTCCATACAACTATGGTCTCTTATTCTCTTTGAGCATCGCACAAATGTGATATTACATTTCATTGAAATCCGTACAAATACGGTATTTCATTCTCTTCGAGTCCATACAACTATGGTCTCTTATCCCATTTGAACATCATACAACTATGATGTCTCATTTGTTTGGAATCCGTATAAATACGGTGTTTCATGCTCTTCGAGTCCATACAACTATGGTCTCTTATCCCCTTTGAACATCATACAAGTGTGATGTCTCATTCCTTGGAATCCGTACAAATACGGTATTTCATTCTCGTCGAGTCCATACAACTATGGTCTATTATACCCTTTTGAACATCATACAAACGTGATGTCTCATTTCCTTGGAATTCGTACAAATACGGTATTTCATTCTCTTCGAGTCCATACAACTATGGTCTCTTATCCCCTTTGAACATCATACAACTATGATGTCTCATTTCTTTGGAATCCGTATAAATACGGTGTTTCATGCTCTTCGAGTCCATACAACTATGGTCTCTTATCCCCTTTGAACATCATACAAGTGTGATGTCTCATTCCTTGGAATCCGTATAAATACGGTATTTCATTCCCTTCGAGTCCATACAACTATGGTCTCTTATTCTCTTTGAGCATCACACAAATGCGATATCTCATTTCCTTGGAACCCGTATAAATACGGTATTTCATTCTCTTCAAGTCCATACAACTATGGTCTTTTATTCCCTTTGAGCATCATACAAATGTGATATCTCATTTCCTTGGAATCCGTATAAATACGATATTTCATTCTCTTCAAGTCCATACAACTATGGTCTTTTATTCCCTTTGAGCATTATACAACTATGATATCTCATTTCCTTGGAATCCGTACAAATACGGTATTTCATTCTCGTCGAGTCCATACAACTATGGTCTCTTATACCCTTTTGAACATCATACAACTATGATGTCTCATTTCCTTGGAATCCGTACAAATACGGTATTTCATTCTCTTCGAGTCCATACAACTATGGTCTCTTATCCCCTTTGAACATCATACAACTATGATGTCTCATTTCTTTGGAATCCGTATAAATACGGTGTTTCATGCTCTTCGAGTCCATACAACTATGGTCTCTTATCCCCTTTGAACATCATACAAGTGTGATGTCTCATTCCTTGGAATCCATACAAATACGGTATTTCATTTTCTTCGAGTTCATACAACTATGGTCTCTTATTCTCTTTGAGCATCGCACAAATGTGATATCTCATTTCCTTGAAATCCGTACAAATACGATATTTCATTCTCTTCGAGTCGATACAACTACGGTCTCTTATCCCCTTTGAACATCATGTAACTATGATGTCTCATTTCTTTGGAATCCATATAAATACGGTGTTTCATGCTCTTCGAGTCCATACAACTATGGTCTCTTATCCCTTTTGAACATCATACAAGTGTGATGTCTCATTCCTTGGAATCCGTACAAATACGGTATTTCATTCTCTTCGAGTCCATACAACTATGGTCTCTTATTCTCTTTGAGCATTGCACAAATGTGATATCTCATTTCCTTGGAATCCGTACAAATACAGTATTTCATTCTCTTCGAGTCCATACAATTATGGTCTCTTATCCCCTTTGAACATCATACAACTATGATGTCTCATTTTCTTCGAATCCGTACAAATACGGTATTTCATTCTCTTCGACTCCATACAACTATGGTCTATTATTCTCTTTGAGCACCACACAAATGTGATGTCTCATTCCTTGGAATCCGTATGAATATGGTATTTCATCATCTTCAGAATTCATTCGAAAATGGTATCTCATTCTCTCGTTGCCCGTTTGTAAATGGCACCGCAGCGGGATTTCATCTAGGGTCTTGCATTATGTGTGTTTAGGGAGTCCTTTGTCGATCAAAGCTGCCAGCCCATCTGTAGACACCCCCATTTTGTTCCGCTTTAATCAACAAAGAGGTTAGTGTTTCGTTATCCGTTTTTCAGTGTTTCCCATTCCCGTGTCCGTCCCTTATGCTTTCTCAATTTTTCCGATCATTTCCGCAATGTTCCATATTTTCTTTTCGTCGAGTGTTGAGAAGGGTTATTCAGAAGAATTCAAACCAGAGAGAACTTGGACCCGTCGGTAGGCCCGCATTGAACATTTGTTTAAATTCGGATCAATCAGGAGGCCTGCATATGGTTTTAATGAAAAATGAGTTTTAAGCCTGCTTCGATCTAATGAATAAAGATGTCCATCAAGGAAGTGGTCAGGATCTCAGAGGCGTCGTTTTAACAACCCATGTTGTTACGATCATCAAGTTAAGTTATTTGGATAATCCTACGGAAATGATTTGCGGGGCATGACCATTTAGCGTCGTAGCCCGTCAAATCGACAATTCATGAATGGTTTGGTGGGCAACATGGTGGCTCGTCAAGTGGATGGTTCTGATCATACAATGAAGTGGGCGTACAAGTACTTTTTGGACAAATACAAAATGAAGTGTACTGCCCCACCATGGGATGATCTTAACCATCAATTTAATGGGGAAGAGCCCCAACCGACTCTCTCTTCACCCTTTTCCCAACCGAATCTTTCTCTCTCTCCTCGTATGGTGGCCCCTTTGTTCCGTAGGCCACCCTTTTTTATTTTTGGTATCAAAAGTTTAAAAGTCGCACTATCTTAAAGAGATAAGTGTTGATTTGTTGCTTTTTTTTTACCTTCCTCTGAAATCTGAAAGTTGCATTTTCTTGCTCATATATTACACAAAGGAAATTTGTGGGAGGAGCATGTTTACAAATTCAAAGATTTCCCTGCTCCATTAAAGGTTACTATTTTTAAAAAAAAGGGGGATATATTAAAATATCTTTGAACGTGTGGCAACAACCTAAACCAGTCAAAACATTCCTAAATATGAAAAAGCCATCACTACCATACACATGTCCTTTACTATTTTAAACAACCTTCACTTGCTATCACCTATAAATACCTCTCACCAGCTCTCCTTCGAAAAAAAAAACCGTGGCTCTCTCTCAACTCCCCTCTCATTCGGCACAGCCGGTCCTCTGTTTTTCTCTGGATCCCTCCATCTCCCTCTGTCTCTCCCTCTCTGCATACCCACCTCTCCATCTCCCTCACTCTTGTGAGCCCACCAAAAAAAGAAAACAAAAAGAAAAAAAAACAAAACAAAGGAGAGGAGAGGAAGAGAATTTCACGTTTTTTTTTTTTTTTTAAATCGAGAAAACCAGATATAAAACTTGAAGAAGATAGAGAGAAAGAGTGATGGAGAGATAAGAAGAGAGTTGAGGAATGGTTGAGGAGTAGAGAGAGAGTTGTCTCACTCTCTCTCTACTCCTCTTTACTTCTCTCACTCTCTCTCTATCCCTCTCACTCTCTCACTCTCTCACTCTCTCAAAATTCTCTCCCTCTCTGTTTACTTCTCTCACTCTCTCTCTACTCTCACTCTCTCTATATCCCTCTCACCTCCTCTCTATCGATCTCTCAAAACTCTCTCCCTCTCTGCTGATTTCTCTCTTTCTCTGTTCCCATCTCTCCTCCTACCCTCTGTTACTCTCTATATATGTCCATCCCTCCCGTACTCTCTCTCTCTCTCTCTCTCTCTCTCTCTCTCTCTCATCTGCAGTGAGGGAAAATTTAAAAAAAAAAGAATAAAAGCGAAGCGGGTGCACGTCGGCGGAATTTTTCGGACTTTTCGGCTTCGGATTCGGCGAGGAACTCCATCACAGGTTGGTACACTGTTCTCGGATTTTTTCAGAATTATTTGGTATTTTTTTTAGATTTTTGCATGATTTTTAAACATCTAAATGAATTTAATTTAATATTAATGTGTATGCTTAAAATCATGATCTGCATGAGTGTTTCAATTCTGTTTCGTCTCAAAATTTAATACAATGATCTATCTAAATAGAGTAAAATAACTATCGGATTGGATCGGACATTGGATCAACGGTTTTTCAGAATTTGAGTGAAGAGTAGAATTTCATTTAAAATATTGGCTGAGTAATTACGAAATTCGAAAAAATAGCCATCTCAGGATGATCTATTTTTTAGAATTTTAAAATTTTCTTGTGTTCATCACATCAGAACAAGGTTGGAGGACATTTTCCGGAATCGTAATTTTCTCGAAAATCGTGTTTTTAAAAATAGAAAACTCTTCAAAAATATCTTTTCGACGAAGAAAAATAAAATATATACTAAACAAATTCCAAAATTAATGAAATTTCGTGGGAAAATAATATAATGTTGATAAATTCTACCATGAATTTTTGAGAATTTTTGGATTTGGTTTGGTATATTATTTTATGCTGTCTTTGAAAATTATTAGATTTTGGGAGAATTTTTACAGACATCAGATCACAGATAAAATTCCCAAAGTTTTTACTGTAGTCTTATATTCTATATTTCTAGTTGCTGTAAAATTTTCAAGTGATTTAGATCTTGTTTCATATGAGATGTTGTGTTAATTCATAATCTGGTCTAAAAATTGAAAAATTCGAAACTGATCATAAATAGTTTCTAAAATTCATAAAAATCTCACAGCATGCTATATTTACTCATATCTTATTTCTGTAGAGATTTCATTGAATTTAGATTTCTATTTCTAGTAGTTTCTGTATTATTTTTGCAATCTGGTCAATTAATTATTAAATCAAAATTAAATATGAGCTTAATGTAAAAATCTGTAAAAATCTTCCAGCAAGCTACATTTCATCATATCTTGCTTCTGTAGAAGTTTTAACTCATTTAGAATTCGTTTGCAAAGTTTCACTTGTAAAATCACTCATATGTTTAAAATTGATAAAATTCATTGAAAATCCGAAATTAATTGAAAATCATCTGAAAATTTCTAAAGAACCTTAAATCTCTGTCACATATTAACTCCTTAATCCATTGAAACAGAAATCTTAGGATCTTTAGATTTCCCTGAAAAAATGGCCAGCGCATCCATAATCGTATCCCTATTGCACTCGATCTTTGACAATTTGAATATTTAAGCTATAGCACGTTGTTGGCTCCGAGGTTACTGTCCACAGAAATCCTGAGATATGCCAGGCAATAAGGTGCTATAATCTAAGTATTAAATTGCGCAAGGAAAGAGCATACGATTCCCTTCCTTGGATGCTATTCTGGGCCGAAATTGGTGAACCCTAGAACCATTGGTAATCCTTGAATGTCCAGAAACTGAAAATCCTTGAAATCTGAAATTAATTAACCTCAAGAACTTGAATCGATTCGCTTCGTGTCTTTCGGAACCGTTGGATCACGGTTTTCGTCATAAGAACCATTAGAGCCCAATTTAAGAACAATGGTGTCAGGTCGTGTCCTAGGTTTTAGGGAGTCTTAGGTTTTAGGGAGTCCTAGAGTTAGGAGTCCAGCCTCATCACGGACGCTTGCTATGGATAGCAACCGTACCATAGGTCTAGTTACACTAGTCGCCCAATCTTTCCCTAGGACAAGCCTAGTAAACTAGGATGTAGGCTAACCTGCATTAGTCTAAGGAATAACTTGCATTTAGATAAGAATCATATAGCATCTTAGATGAAATCCTAGGATAATAAAATCCTCAACTTGAATTAAATAACTTCTCATAAAACTGTTGAAACAGTCAATCCCGTCTAGGTCGGTGTCTTAGTTGAGTTAGGCATAAGTAGCTTAGCTTAGGTGCACCGAACTACGTCGACTCTGATCCCAGTGAGGCTTGGGTACGTAGGCAGCTTGGATGTCTGATGGCAGACCAACCGCGAGTCGGCACCACAACAAATTGTGGTGTTTTGTATATTAATTTTCTTGTAAATGATTAATCAAATCACTTAGGATTTTCCATGAAATTAGAATTTAATGAGAACTTTCACTTAGATGGAATTCAAACAAATAAAGTAATCAAGATACACACTTAGGATCTACATTGAAATTAGATCATAGGATGCATGTCACATAGTTCGCACATTAACATAGAGTTGAATGAGCCATTTAAAATAAATTTAAAAGAGTTAGCTTTTGGAATCGAAGACCGATTAGTGGGCAGGAATGGTGCATGTGGTGGATAAATCCTCATACCTTCCATTCTCGTAACCAGGTAGCGAGTCTAGATTTCTGGTTAATTATGGGTCCTAGATCCCACATCTAGGTGGCGACTCTGTCAGTCTCTTTTGTGTGGAATTCAGATTGCCTTAGTGATCCCAAGTTCACATAAAAGATGAATTAAAATCAATCATAAAATGCACACGCCAATCGCGTGGGTACGAGAGACTAAGAGAAGGCGTGGCGGCTCGCGCCCCACCCCTTCGCGGTATCGGGTCCCATAGTCTCCCATATGGGATGGACATCTAGCACTAATCTGGACGTTCCATTATTTATATCCTAATGAGCAATAAATTTGGCATTCCATAAATCTTGCCTCTCCCACCGGCCAAGCAGTCCTTGTTATTCTATTAGAAACAATTACATTGGGCCCACCACTTCTTGCTTAGATACCAATTAAAATTCATCACTTACTAACCCACCACGCATGAGCCATACTTTCCTTGCTTATCTCTTCTTTAACACAAGTCAAGGCCATATAAAGATTCCTAAAATCCCTATTCCTTTATAGCATAACTGTCCAACTCTCTCTTTCTCTATCTCGTCTTGTAAATAGAATTCTAAAATTTCTAATTTACGGCCGTATAAAAAAAAGAGAAATTACTAAATTTAATATAGGTTCTCACATTTAATGGGACTCTTTATAACTATAACGTCTCACACAATTTGCTTCCTAAAATTTAGAAAGTTATCTCAAAAATTAATATACATTTTAGGCCGTTTTGATAACCACACTCCTAGCAACCTCAAACGAGACTTAAGCTTAATTTGGTAATGACACTCTCTACAAGGGTTTTAAAAAAATTTAATACCTGATTTTTGGTAAAGACACCCATTTAGGAGATGGGTTTCCCTTATGATGGGGCTGGGTATTACATTCTCCCCCCCTTAAAGGAATTTTGTCCTCGAAATTCATACACTAAAATGGCTTTTCACCTTGGCCAAAATTCTAAGCTAATTTGTAACTCACAAAGTGGTTCACTTTCTTACTTGATATTTCACTTCACCATACACACAGGGCAATTTACTTAAGAAGTGTCCTTATCCAAAGCTCGGCGAATTATATCATGGAAAATGAGACATGGCTCTAGGCTAGATGTTTACACAATATTTACAAAGTTCGTTCCAAACAATTTTCTCTTAATATTTAAACTGAAGTAGTCAGTCCTTACTTCCAAATGTATAGGTTCATTATATTTCTGATGGTGGGGCCCAAACTGCGAATGATCAATGTTCATTAGTAACAAAGATTGTCTAAGGCTCAATTGAAAAAGCACCCTTATAATCGAAACACTCTGTTGGTATTCAGAATTGATATGACATACTATGGGATATGTTGTTTACTTTCCTAAAAGGGTGTGAGGTTTCAAAATTTGAGCGGGCAACTTGGGATGCCAATTTCACTTACGAGGCTTAAATATCACAGATTTTTTTTATAAGTGACTGAGTACCAAAATTTTCAAATTGGAGGGCTTACGGACCCGGTTCAATACTAAGTTCATTTGTTTTAATGTTTCTTTTTTATCGAAATTTTTGGCAAGCGAAGACGAAATAATCACCATAGAGTGAAACAAGGGGTGTACCACAATGACTTACCCTAGTGTTCTAATTTTGAAAACACATTTTTTTTTCAATAACACATTTACCTTTTCAATTTACAACTTAAGGCTGAGGTGAAGCTTAGGGTTAGATTTATAGTAGATTTCTCCAATTTCAATGGCAATTATTTACGAAATTTATTCAGATACAATACTAATGATCTTTGATATAACTAGATTAAGAAGGTTTCCCGAAAGACAACAAAAATTTTACTACGAGAACAATACAGGGATAGAATATGGAATGTCTTAATGGATACTGATAGTTTGCACTTATTTCAAATCGAAAAAAAATCAATCATGTCTTGTCAAGGATGTGCACAAGGCAGGGCAAGCCAATAAAAATCTTGTCAAAGGAAAAACACCGGATGGACAGAGCAACAACCTTACAGACTAAAGTCTCCTTCCTTCACATGACAAAATAACTCACAAGCCTCCGAGGTACACGAGTTCACCGGACCGTCCCATACCAGCACAACTAGCTCGTATTTCAAACCGAAAGGTCCTAATCTTTACAAGTGACTATACTATCCTATTCCAATACAACTGATTCTTATGTTGGACAAAGCACTGTAGATATGTTCCAGCTCACTATGCAGTCTCATACCAACACAGTGAACTCACACAAGAAACCAAAGGCTGTAGATCCTTATAACAGACTGTGCTATCTATGGGACCCTTCTATAAAAATTCAATAAAATCTTTCTAAATTCAACATTTTATATGTGGACCCAATCCATTTGACATTTATGGTGCATCCCTCACACATGATCGTACCATCTTTTTTGGAAAATTACTTTTCGGACCAAAATGCCCCTATTTGACTGTTAGACATCCAAATGCAATCAAAATACCCTCAGATTGGTTCATCACCCCTAAAGGAAAAAATTAAAAATGGAAAGTCTTTGTGGTCAAACTTCAAAACTAGAAACTTTTAAAATTGGGTCCTTTCGGTGAGCAATATTAAATAGGATCATTTGGTATCCCCTGAAAATACCCAAAATGCCCTAAACACTCAGAATTTCCAAATTAAGCGAATCCCTGAGAAATTCTAAATTTAGCAGGTTTTTCAAAATTCAGGAAATCATTCATAATCTCTCAGACATATTTCAGGGATCGAAAGAATTACACAGGAAAAGACCAAATTACCCTGAGGTGCTAGAATTTGGCGAGACTAGGGAAAACCCTGAGAAATTCCAAAAATAGCAGATTTTCAAAATTTTATGAACGGACTCGAGATTTCTTAGACACAACTTAGGGACCAAATATGATATGTTGAAAATGTCTAAAGTACCCCCGAAGTACAAGACTAAGAGAAAATCTTGAGAGATCTAAATTTAGCAAGTTTTCCAAATCTTACGAAATTACTCCTAATCCATCAGCCGTACCCTCAAGGTGGTTTTGGATATATGAGAAATGATTGAAATATCAATAAGATGATGAAAATTTGGAAGCCCCATGAGTTTATAAAAATAGCAGCTTTTTCAAAATTTGTAAAACCACACAAAATTTCTCAAATATAACTCGAGGGTCAGACAAGACACATCGGGAATAACCAAAATACCCATGTAGTGTAAAAATGGGCAAAAATGAGGGAAACCCCAAAACTTCTAAAAATTACAAGTCTTTTCAGTTGGTTGGAAACTTGAATTTTTATCTTCTAAATACCATTGGAAAACCCTAAAAACTTTTACGATCACGAATCAACTTCAAAATTCCTTCAACGAGGCGAAATCTACCCTAAAATGCACAGATGCCTAATCTTATGTGAAATACGGACTCGAAACTTGACAAACTACAAAATCTTTTACTTTTTTAAAGTGTAACAAAATGGGGGTGTCTACACTATCACACACAAGTATAAGAAATTCATATGCTGAACCAAGCGTCCCCGGTGCATGCAAACTCATCATACCATCTCATATCATTCCAACACGACTAACTCACATGCTGAACCAAGCGTCCCCAGTGCACGTGAGTTGTGGTCTCTAAATAGCACAAGTAACTCATGTGCTAAACCAGGCCTCCCCGGTGCACACAAGTCCACCGTGCCATCCTCCAAGTTATTTATGGGACCCGATTCAGCGAGGGGGGCGCGGCCTCCCTGTCTTTGTCTCTCGTACCCACGCGAATGACGTGTGCCTTTTATTATTGACATAAATCATATTTTCCGTGAACTTGGGATCACAAAAGAAATCTGAATTTCACGCAAAAGAGAATGACCAGAATCGCCACCTAGGTAAGGGACCTAGGATTCATAAGTGACACTGCAATGATCTGTGATTCCAAAAGTCTAGATTCATTACCTGATTACGAGAATAGAAGGTATGGCGAATTACTATCATATGCACCATTCTTGGCCGATAATCCAGTCTTCAATTCCAAGGATTAACTCATATAAATTTCTTTTAAAAGGCTCATTTAAACTCTCTCGATGTGATCTATGTGACATGCACCCTAAAAATTTAATTTCGATTTGGTTCCTAGTTGCGTCTTTTGATTCTCTTAAATTGGTTTAATTCGATCTATGTGAAAGTTCTCCTAGAATCTAATTTCATGAAAAATCCTGATTTAATCACGTTAATTTAAGGTTTGAAAAATGATAAAGAAATAAACAAAATAAAGCCCTAAAAACCCTACTGAAGTGTGTAGCGCCGACTCCTGGGAGGAATGCCATCCAAACATCCAAGCTACCTACGTACCCAAGCCTCATTGGGATCAGAGTCAACGTAGTTCGGTGGCCTAAACTAAGCTACATGCCTAAGTTATATAAGACACCGATCTAGACTTGACGGACTCTTTCAACAGTTTGTGAGAAATTATTTAATTCAAGTTGGGTAGATTTTATTATCGTAGGACTTCATCTAAGATGCTATATGGTCCTATCTAAGTGCAAGACATTCCCTAGACTAATGCAGGTGAGCTTTACATCCTAGGTTAACTAGGCTTGTCCTATAGGGAAAAAGATGTTAACTAGTGAAACTAGTCTAAAGGTCAATTACTAATAGTAGCAACCGGCAGTGATGAGGCTGGACTCCTAACTCTAGGAGACCCTAAGACCTAGAATACAACATGACGTAAGTGTTCCTGAAGGGGCTCTAAGGGTTCCTACGAGGTGGGACCACAATCCAACAGTTTCAAGATCAACTTGCACTTGGGTTTGCCCAACCCAAATTTTTTAAGTTAATGATTTTTCTGTTTTTTAAGGGTTCCTAACACCTAAAATTCAGGGAGAATCTAAGATTCTAAGGGTTGATTGATTCCACGCTCGGATTGAATTCATGGAAGGGAATTAAGCTTTCTACCCTTAGCTTTTCGGCAAATAAACCATGATATATTGTCACCTGGCATTTTTCTCATAATTTTCGTGGACAACGACCTCATAGCCAACAATATATTTAGTTTAGATGATAAAAAGCTTAGGGTTGACTGCAAAGAGCAAACGATTATTAATTCAACCCTCGCATCCAAACTAATCTAGAATAGCAAGTTTACAAATGAAGTCATAGATTTTTAGGGTTTCTATTTAAGTAGCTTAAGGATTAGATTCATATTAGAAAATTAAAGCATTCTGAAAATTTTCATAATTTTTAGAATTAAATTCAATTTAAATGATTTTATCAAAATTAGACCAGATTAGTGACCTTAGAAAGAAACACTTAGCAAACGTATTCCAAATTAAATAGAAATTTTACAGTAACATCATAATCAAGGTTATCGTTCGAAGAACGAAATCGACATCAAAACGAATCAAACTTAACTGAAAATTTAATGTTTTCAAAAGTTTTTTAATGTATTTAAATTTCAGAAAAAATCAGATTTAGAAAAACTCCATGATTCAATCTACTTGCTTTGAAAATCGAGTTTAAGCCCACATTGAAAGAGATTTGAAAGAAAATTATTTTTTAATTATAGAAAATTAATTTTCAAGCAAAAATTTGAATTTGAGAATAATATGGTTTGTACTTTATCACATTAAAATTTTAATAAAAAATATATCCATATGCATCATGTATGAAAGAAAATCCAAAATTCTAACTTCACATGCTTTTCTAGATCTTATATTACAAAGATGATGAATAATGACCGTTGGTCGCTCTCCTTGTCTTTAGGGTGTGTATATCCGTGATATACGCTTTGACACACCCTTATAAATGCAATAGAAAAAACTTAAAGATCGATCAAATAATCTCCAATACGGTGTATGTAGAAGAATAGAAGAAGAAATCCAAGTGTGCTTTAATGAAAAACACTTGGGGAAGATGAACCGAAGAACACTTGGGGAAGATGAACCAAAGCTTTCCCGAAGGGGGAATCTTTATGGGATGTTTTGGCAAAGAAGAAAACTGAGTGGGACATTTTTGTAAGCCTCCACCAAGGATGGCTTGTGGTGGTTTAATAGGAAAAGAGTTAGGGTTAGAAAAGGAGTGGTAGTTTCCAATGTGAGGATTCCATACGTAGTAAGTTTCCTATTTTTTCTCTTTCTTTCTTTTCTTTTCTTTTTCAATTAGATTAGCTTTCAATTAGGATTATTTGCAAAGCAAGGCATGCTATTATGCACAAGAGAGATTATTCTAGAAGCTCACTCATTAATGGAAACAAACATTTTTTATAAAAGATTCCCGTCCAAAAAATATTGTCCAATGTTGGAGCTCATTTTTTACTTATTTAAGGATAGAATCAGGAACAGTCATAAAAAAAAAAGTTGTAGATCTTTTCGAGATCTTTCCAACAAGTACAATAGAAAATTTTTTAGACAAGTACGTAAAACGTTATGACCGTTTTACTATCCTGACCATATTAGCCCTTTTATTCTTAGCAACCAAATCCAATCAAATCTTCTCCAAATTTTGGACGCCGAACATGTGTGGACCACATGTTTGGACGCCCAACCCATGTGGCCGAACCACACATGTGGTTCCCACATGGGCTTTAGTCCATGGGCTTTTTGGTTTATGGGCTCTTTAGGTTCTTGGGCTTTAAAAGTGTATTTTATGAACTTTTTCAAAAGAATCAACCATCTTTCCAATCAAATTCAAATTTTTTATTATTGGGCCAAGCCCATATGAGATTATGGTGCACCCTCAACACATGGTTGAACCACCCTCTTTAGAAAAAAATAACTTTTTGGACCAAAATACCCCTATTTGACTAATACGCACTTAAAAGCGACCAAAATACCCTCAAATTGGATCACCCTTAAGAGGAAAGTTAAAAATGAAAAGTTTTTATAGGAAAACTTAAAATATAGAAAGTTTTTAAGTTCGCTTCTTTTGGTGGGTGATATAAAAAAGGATCACTTGGAATCCCCTGAAGATGCCCAAAATTCCCTCGACATACAAAATTTCCAAAACAAGTAAAACCCTTGAGAAATTCTATATTTAGCAAGTTTTTCAAAATATATGAAATTACTCAAGATTTAACAGACACATCCCGGGGGTAAAATAGGACACACTGGAAATGACCAAATTACCCATGTGGTGCAAAAATGGGTGAAATTATGGAAAACCCTGAGAAATTCTAAAAATAACAGGTTTCTTAAAGCACTCGAAATCGGTCATAATTTCTTAGACATACTTTCGAGATAATCTCATACGCATGGGAAATTACCAAAATACTCCTGAGGTGCAAAAATAGAAGAAATCTTGAAAAACTCCAAAAATAGCAAGTTTTCCCACTTAATTGAAAACTTTAATTCTCATCTTCCGGTGATCAATGAGACCCCCTAGAGACCTTTAGGATTGCGAATCAACTTTAAAACACCTAAAATGAGGTGCTTAAAATACAGGAATGCCTAACCTAATACAGATAACTGACATAGACCAAACTAACCTTTCGCTTTTTAAAGCGTAGCAAAATTGGGGTGTCTACAGATGCCCCTCTTTGGTAGATATGAAGTAGTCATCGAATACCAAAGTAAAAATGACAAAGCCATTTTGCATAGTTTTAGTCAACAAAAGATTCACTACACATAATGCACCCTAAATGCAAACATATACTACCTAATGCAAGACCTTAGACGAAGTCCTAGAATTGAAATGTAATAAAAAATCATTTATTTTGAATACCATGAGCAGGTAGTTCAGAATAATAGAGAACTGAATTCAATCTAAGAGCGAAAATCACGCAACTTAGAATGAAAGATAATCATGATGTAGCACCGTTCTTAAACGGACAATGAGTAAATGAGACACCACCTTCAAGTGGATTCTGAAGAGTAAAGAACAAATATCGTTCTCAAACGGATTTTTAAAAGAGATGAGACACCGTTGTCAAACGGTCTCAAAGGAATGAGGCACCATATTCATATGGAAGACAATGAATGAGATTTCATTTTTTTGGATAGGCTTAAAGAGGATAAGTTACCATTCCCAAATGGACTCGGAAAATGAGACATTGTTCCCAAATGGGCTCGAAGAGGATAAGAGACCATTCCCAAATGGACTCAGAAAATGAGGCACCATTCCCAAACGGGCTCAAAGAAGGTAAAAGATCATTCCCAAATGGACTCGAAAAATGAGACCCCTTTCCTAAACAGGCTTAAAGAAGGTGAGAGACCATTCCCAAATGGACTCAGAAAATAAGACACCGTCCCCAAACGGGCTCAAAAGAGTATAAGAGACCATTCTCAAATGGACTCAGAAAATGAGGCACCGTTCCTAAACGGGCTCAAAGAAGGTAAGAGATCATTTCCAAATGGACTCGGATAAAGAGGCACCATTCCCATACGGGCTCAAGGGAGGATAAGAGACCATTACCAAATGGACTTAGAAAATGAGACACCATTCCCAAACAGGCTCAAAAGAATATAAGGGACCATTCCCGAGTGGACTCGAAAAATGAGGCACCGTTCCCAAACGGGCTCAAGGAAGGTAAGAGACAATTCCCAAATAGACTCAGAAAATGAGACAGCGTTCCCAAACGGGCTCAAGGAAGGTAAGAGACCATTCCCAAATGGACACAGAAAATGAGACACCGTTCCCAAACGGGCTCAAAAATGGATAAGAGACCATTCTCAAATGGACTCAGAAAATGAGGCACTGCTCCCGGACGGGCTCAAGAAAGGTAAGAGACCATTCCCAAATGGACTCGGAAAATGAGACACCGTTCCCAAACGGGCTCAAGAAAGGTAAGAGACTATTCCCAAATGGACTCGAAAAATAAGACACCGTTCCTAAACGGGCTCAAGGAAGATAAGAGACCATTCCCAAATGGACTCAGAGAATGAGACACCGTTCTCAAACGACCTTAAGGAAGGTAAGAGACCATTCCCAAATGGACTCGAAAAATGAGACACCGTTCCCAAATGGGCTCAAGGAAGATAAAAGACTATTCCCAAATGGACTCGAAAAATGAGACACCGTTCCCAAACGGGCTCAAAAGAATATAAGAGACATTCCCAAATGGACTCGAAAAATGAGACACCGTTCCCAAACGGGCTAAAAAAGGCAAGAGACCATTCCCAAATGGACTTGAAAAATGAGACACCGTTCCAAAACGGGCTCAAGGAAGATAAGAGACCATTCCCAAATGGACTCGGAAAACGAGACACCATTCCCAAATGGTCCCAATAGAATCTAAGAGACCATTCCCAAATGGACTCGAAAAATGAGACACCGTTCCCAAACGAGCTCAAAAAGGCAGAGACCATTACCAAATGGAATAAAAAAATGAGACACGATTCCCAAACGGGCTCAAAAGAAGATTAGAGACCATTCCCAAATGGACTCAAAAAATGAGATACCGTTCGCAAACGGGCTCAAAGAAGACAAGAGATCATTCCCAAATGGACTCAGAAAATAAGACACCATTCCCAAATGGGCTCAAAGAAACGAGACAACTTCGATTGAGATGAATTGATGAATTCGACAAGGGAGAATTTGGAGATTTTTCATGAACTTGAACTTGAAGTGTTTCTGCTGAGGATTTTGATAACTGAAACCTTGATCTAAATACCTGAAATTGGTAACCTAGAATAACGTCTCTCTTGGATACTGAAATTGGAAAGTGGAATTTTTCTTTTGACAGTTGTTGAAACAAACATTTCTTGACCATGATAGTATTCAACTAACTGGAAGGAAATTATGAATTTTAATGGTTCATCTTTGTGAGAAATTGGCCCAACCATCATCACATCCAAGGTGATGGCATCTGGATTCGGGTCGGTGATCGCATGGTCGGTAGAGGGCCTCCACGAGGTCTGCAATCACAAACAAAGGGGGTCAGGGGGTCCGGGGTGGGTCCCGGACGACCACTTCGACACCCAAGTCAGATCCTTAAACCAATCAATATAAAGGACATCGAGAAGGGGAAGGGGTTTTGATCAGGGTTACCAGGGCCAACGCGCAGGCTCCTTTCTGGGTGTGTGAATGAGTAGGTCGGAGGGGACTAGCAGGGAGAGTAGGACTGCATTCCTGTGGGACCCGATCCCGCGAGAGGGGTGGGGCACAAGCCGCCACGCCTTCTTCACTGGCCAAGAATAGATTCAAACCCAAGAAGCTTTCCTGGATTTTCAGCAGTGAACAATCCTGACATAGAAATAAACACGAGATGTAAGCTTGACATTTAGGGAATTTTTCCTTTTTATGATTGACATGATAATTATGATACGACTAGATAAGGAATGGGAGGTAAAATGATGGTTCCTCAAAACAAATAAACACAACAATGATGACATGATAGCACGTGGGGAATGCCCCTAGCTCAAGGATTCTGAGAGTGAACTCTGAAGGACTTAGCAAAATAATCTTGAAAAATGTAGCCTCTAGAGGAGGAAGAGACCAAGGGTACAAGGAAGATTGAATCATCTGGACCAGGCATGATCAGATCATGAGATTGCATAATCGAAAGATTATGAGATTCTGCTCCTGCCAATTAGGGGATGGCATGAAGATACGATCGAATCGTATGACAGAAGAATGAAAGACACACGATCAAAAGATTAGATGAGATAGCATAAGATTGCTTTCAATGGATAGATCATGAATGACTAATCCTATGAGATCTTTGGAAATGATGGGATTTATATCCTAATCGCAGAGGGAAAGTTTTTTAATCTTCGCACATTTTAACAGTGTTACCTGAAGGCATCAACCCTAATCCTAATCTATCGGAGTGGAGAGAGAATCTCGACTCATGACTTTGTTCATGTATCTAAGGACCGATCGTAGCCATTGGAAGATGGACTACGGCCTAATCTAGACATAAATGGGTAAGATATCCTAAACTAAGCTCACACACGTGATGCACATGTGTTCGTATACTACATGCATGTGTGGGTTAATCTAGGGGTAAGGTCAAGAGTTCCCTTAGCGCGAATCCATGTTCGATATATTGTACCAGTGTCCGGCGTATTAGTACGTGAACAACAGATCCGTTTACGCACCATAAGGTGCTATGCTAAGGGTGGAATGCTTCTCTAGCACAGAGGCAGCAGGTGATGAAATCCCAGTCAACCATGCTAGATAACACTCCGGGTTCCTAAAATAGGACGTGTGTGCATGTGAGATGCAGGGTTTAGATGCAAGTGATGTAAGTGTGTGCAATAAGTTCGCGCAATCTATGATGCCTTCAGGTTTTGTTAGATTAAGTTCAAGTAAAATGTGATGAGAAGATAAAACAAGACAAACTAATCTAACAAGTATAGAGTTTTTATGAGCCAGTTAAATTAAATTCAAATGAATTAGCCTTTTGAATTGTAATGAAGTTAAGTGGTCCCCAGCAGAGTCGCCAAACTGTGGGACCCGATCCCGAGAGAGGGGTGGGGCGCAAGCCGCCACGCCTTCTCTTGGTCTCTCGTACCCACGCGAATGGCGTGTGCATTTTTAATATTGACTTTAATTCATCTTTTATGTGAACTTGGGATCACTGAGGCAATCCGAATTCCACACAAAAGAGATTGACAGAGTCGCCACCTAGATGTGAGATCTAGGACTCGTAATTAACCAGAAATCTAGACTCGCTACCTAGTTACGAGAATGGAAGGTATGGGGAGTTATCCACCACATGCACCATTCCTGCCCGATAATCGGTCTTCGATTCCAAAAGCTAACTCTTTTAAATTTATTTTAAATGGCTCATTCAACTCTCTATTAATGTGCTAACTATGTGACCTGCATCCTATGATCTAATTTCAATGTGAATCCTAAATGTGTATTTTGATTTCTTAATTTGTTTGAATTCAATCTAAGTGAAAGTTCTCATAGAATTCTAATTTCAGGGAAAGTCCTAAGTGATTTAATTAAGAATTTACAAGAAAATTAATATACAAAACACCACAATTTGTTGTGGTGCCGACTCGCGGTTGGTATGCCATCTGACATCCAAGCTGCCTACGTACCCAAGCCTCACAGGGATCAGAGTCGACGTAGTTCGGTGCACCTAAGCTAAGCTACTTATGCCTAACTCAACTAAGACACCGACCTAGACGGGATTGATTGTTTCAACAGTTTTAGGAGAAGTTATTTAATTCAAGTTGAGGATTTTATTATCTTAGGATTTCATTTAAGATGCTATATGATTCTTATCTAAATGCAAGTTGTTCCTTAGACTAATGCAGGTTAGCCTACATCCTAGTTTACTAGGCTTGTCCTAGGGAAAGATTGGGTGACTAGTGTAACTAGACCTATGGCACGGTTGCTATCCATAGCAAGCGTCCGTGATGAGGCTGAACTCCTAACTCTAGGACTCCCTAAAACCTAGAACACAACATGACGTGAGTGTTCCTAAGGGGCTCTAAAGGATCCTACGATGGGAGAGCGCAATCCAACGGTTCCAAAGACATGGATTAAATCAATTCAGTTTGTTGAAATGAAAGATTTTCAGTTCTTTAAAAGGTTTCTGATTCCTAACATCTAAGGAATACTTAAGGCTCTAAGGCTTGATAAAATTCATGCTTAGATCGCATTCATGAAAGGGAATCGTGCGCTCTCACTTCGCACAATTTAACATCTAAGTTATAGTACGTTATTGCCTGGCATGTTTCTCAGGATTTTCGTGGACAGTAGACCTCGGAGCCAATATCGTACTATAATTTACATGCTCAAATTGTCAAGGATTGATCACAATTAGTATACGATTATGAATGCGATTTCAACCATTAAACTATCACAGCATCAGGATTTTACAAAGGAAATCAGTGATTCCTAAGGTTTCTATTTTGATAATTTAATGATTGAATATGTGATGGAATATTATGATCATCTGGAAATTTTTAAAACAATTTGATTTTAATTCGATTTACTTAAGGATTTTAAAAGGTTTCAATTCAGATTGTAGATTTACACATCAACATATAGCAAATCTTTTGAGAACAAGATGAAATTTTTACAGTAACTTCTCCTTAATTAGATAAGATTACTATAAAAATTTCATAGATTTTAAATGTGTTTTGCTATTTGTTTTTCAATGTTGAAAGTTTCTGTCCAGATTGTAAATTAACACAGTAACGTATAGAAAATAAATTTAAAACAATATGAAATTTCTACAATACATTTATTACAATTCGAAAGGATTACTGTAAAAGTTTCATAAATTTTAAGAATGATGTACTATTAATTTACGATTTTACAAATATCTATCCAGATTATGAATTAACAAAGAAACACATAGTAAATCAAATCCAAATCAGTTTAAAGTTTATGAAAACATGTAATTCCAGTAATAATTATCAAACAAATATTTTCAGAAGTTGTCATTGCGATTTACGATTTTTCTCAGATTTAATACAGCATGCATGATTTTTATAAAAAATCATAAACAAATATCCAACAGCAACTAAAAATCTTGAAAACTTCACAAGATATTAGATTTGATTTAATTTACTTCTCATCCAAATTTCACTTTTGAAAACCTTATAGATGTTTCTAAAATTGGTTTTTTCCAAAAATACCCCTAGAGTTAAATGAATTTTTAAACCCTTTAAATCAAATCAAGAATTCATCAAAAAATTCGTACTAATTCAAAATCTTAAATTTATGTTATGTTTAAATTTTCATTGATTTTGGATCTGTTTTGACATCTTTTTAAATTCAATCTTTAGAATTTTACCCCTTTGAGGGTAAAGTTCAAAAGGTCAAATCGCGGTCAAAACGAAGTCAAAATTCTTCGAAATTCCAGATTTCTACACTTTTTAATGTGCACAACACTCAGAGATTGAAAAATTCAAAAATTTGTAAAGGTTTGTTATAATTGCTTTGTAAATTGGATTTTAAACCCTTTTCTTTCCGAAAATTCAATTTTAATATAAAAAATAGATTTTCCAAGAAAAATTTCAGATTATGAAATAACTTAAACTTGATCTAATCTCCTTAAAATTTCACATTCAAATTCTTTAATATTCATGACTTTAAAAAAAAATCACAAATTCAATCCTAGCATGCTTCTAGTTTAAGATATATGAAAGAGGGTTTTGGAATACCAACCTTGCTAGCTCTCCTTGTCTCTAGGGTAAGTAATCCTCGGATATACGCTTTGTCTTACCCTTTCAATTAGCAAAGAAAACCCCAAAGAATATCTCCAATATGTTGATTATGTCGAAGAAATATGAGAATTCTTTTTGAAGAACCAAGTAGAAGAGATGAACACCAAAAGAATGGAACAAAATTCCAAGAAAGGAGCAAGAGAGATGGATGAATTTTCAGATCTTCCCCTAGGGTTGGATGAAGTTTCAAGAAGAAGGCCAAAGGTTGTGTGTGCTTGCTTTTATAGAAAAGATTAGGGTTGAGAGAAAATTAGTAGTTTCCAATGTGAGAGCTTCTTTCTTTAGCATGTTTCCAATTTGTGCTTCTTGCTTCCTTTCTTTCTTGTTTCTAAATTTAATTAGATTCTAATCTTAATTTCTTGTCAAATAAGACATGCTAAATTACACAATATAGATCCTTCAAGATTAATCTAGAAGCCTTCTCACATAGGAAACTAGCTTTCATGAATGATTTTCGTCCAAAGAGGGATGTCCACATTTGAGCTCATTTTTGACTTATTTAAGGGCTGATTCAGAAAAAGTGATAAACTAGAAAGTTGTAGATCTTTTTGAGACGTTCGAAACAAGTATAATTACGAATTTTTTGAATGAGAAGGTAAAAAGTTATGGTAATTTTACTAACCTGACTTTACTAGCCCTTTCTAATTATAACTCTTCTTTTCTTTATTATTTTTTTAAAGCAAATATGATGTCACCAACCACCTCATCCCATGTTGGACGTTTTTGCATGTGGCCTCCCCATGTGGGGCACCCACTTATGTGGCCAACCCACATGGGTGGGTCCACATGGACCCCCACCTCATGGGCTTTAGCCCAATGGGCCATATGACATGTATTTCGGGTTTTTTTTCAATGAAAATTCAATAAAATCCTTTAAATTCAAATTTTTTTCATTGATGAACTCAACCCATATGACATTCATGGTGTACCCTCGACATATGGTCGAACCATCCCCTTTAAAAAAATAATTTTTCGGACCAAAATACCCTTATTCGATCAAAACACCCAAAAGCGACCAAAATGACCTTAAATTGGATTGCCCCCAAAGGGTAAAGTTAAAAATAGAAAGTCTTCATGGTCAAACCTAAAAAATAGAAAGTTTTTAAGTTTGCTTTTTTTGGTGGGCAATATCAAACATGATCATTTGGTACCCCCTGAAAATATCTAAAATGCCCTTCGCACATAAAATTTCCAAGTTAAGTAAAACCTCTGAGAAATTCTAAATTTAGCAGGTTTTCCAAAATTCATGAAATCATCTATAATCTCTCAGACACATTTCGAGAATCAAAAGAATAACAAAGGAAAAGACCAAAATACCCTTGAAGTGCAAAAAGGGCAAAAATGAGGGAAACCCTGGAAATTCTAAAAATAGCAGGTTTTTTCACTTGCTTGAAAACTTGAACTTTCATTTTCCAGATACCATTGGAACACCCTAGAAACCTTTAGGATTGCGAATCAACTTCCAAACACCTAAAATGAGATGAAATCTACCCTAAAATGCATTGATGCCTAATCTATTGCGGAATATAGACTCGAGACTTGACAAACTACTGAATCTTTTGCTTTTTAAAGCGTAGCAAAATGGGGGTGTCTACAATTCCTAGTCTCCTCTGTTGTTGCCTCGCCTCTTTTTTCGGTTGACTTTTGTGAAGCTGAGAATGGGGGAAGTCCTTTCTGAAAATGTGGATCCCTTCTCTTCTTCCTTTCCCTCCTTTTTAAAGGGAGGCGTGCGGCCCCTCTCATCATTATGGAGAGAAAGCCTTCCTTTGCAGGATTGGGCCGCCCCCTGCCTTGCCGGCGCGCGTGGCTTCGCCGGACATTTCCTTCCATAGTTTGTGATGATGAGGCCTGGACGGTGACACGTGTCATGTTTGCATGGTCTTTATCATTTTTCAATGTCTTTTTTCATGATGGCTAGGTTGTCCTTGTGCATGGGCGACACGCGGCAAACGCTGAGAGCGGCGCCATACTTGTCTCTCATCATAACTCCCCCTTACTCCTTTGGTTCGAGCGACGTCATGATGAGGGCATTTACGAGGACTTCCGGGTACGAGGAGGCGTGCCGTTTTATCCGGCGGCCGTCCCAGGGAAGTGGTAGCATCGTTAGGTGGGTTGCCTTGTTTCGAGGCATCAGGATTCCTTTCTTGAGTTTAAAAAGGGGAATTACCCTGGCGCTTTGTAGTAGGTGTCCTTTCGTGCCTTCTGTAACAACATGTCCGATTTTCCTTCGCGAGTTAGGGGCAAGGCCCGTCTCTTCCAAGAATCGTCGAGTGACCCCGACTTGTCTTCCGATCCGGACGAGGGTTTTGCGGCTCATCGGAAGAAGGTTAGGAGGAACCCGGGTCCTTCCTCTGGCTTCCCCCCCTTTGCCTTTCCTCCTTGCCTAGGGAAGACAAATCGTCTCGATCCCGTGTCGCCAAGGAGTGGTCTTTTTTCTCCCGAGCCTATCATCAGGGAGCGGAATTGCGTGGCCGTATTTTGAAGATGGGCAAGGAGATCGAGGACTTGAAGCGGGAGAACGAGGCTCTTCAGAAAAAGGTTCACTTTCTCAATGAGCAGCTGTTTGAATACGATGTGGACCCCCTACTGGAGACCTCCTGGGAAGAGGAGGGGAACCCTTCGGGAGAGGAGTCTTCATCTGATTAGTCTCTGGCTTTTCCTGTTTTTCTGCGTGCCTTGCCCTTTTCCTGTCGGGGATTTTGGGCCCTGCGTGCCTTGCGCTTTGTTTCTTGTTTCCCTTTCTTTTTTGTAGGCCTGTGGGCCAGGATGATGTGACTGGGTAATCTTTATGAATTCGCGTTGTGCCTCTCTGTGTTGTTTTTTTTTTCATCTGTTTCATATAAATTATCTTGGTTGTGAGGACTTGTGGCGGTCAGTCTGGACCTGCGGGGGATTTCGAGCCCGTTCCCGGCGCTTTTAATTCCCTTCGCTGACTGTGTTCGTGGGCCGTGGCCTCGCGCCGGGGCCCCGGTTCTGGGCGCGCGTTTTCCTTTGGTGGGATTGGGGTTGGGCCCTTTCTACTTGTTTTCCTGCCTCCGGGCCCCTCCCTCTTCTTTTGTGGGGAAGAGTTGGAGGTGCTTTGAGGTGGTGAGGTTTGGCTGTATGGGTGTATGGGCGACACGCGGCAAAAGCTGAGAGCGGTGCCGTTTTTTTTTCTTTTTGTTTGGTGGCATTGCCGTATGCTGTATTTTCCATCTTGTGGATTCGTATACCGGGCCCTTGTCGAGGGTCGCGAGCCCTTTGCCATCGTACATGGCCTTTTCCATCTTGTGGATTCGTATGCCGGGCCCTTGTCGAGGGTCGCGAGCCCTTTGCCAACGTACGTGGCCTTTCCCATCTTGTGGATTCGTATGCCGGGCCCTTGTCGAGGGTTCCGAGCCCTTTGCCATCGTACGTGGCCTTTTCCATCTTGTGGATTTGTATGTCGGGCCCTTGTCGAGGGTCCCGTTCCATCTTGCAGATTCGTATGCTGGGCCCTTGTGAAGGGTTCCGAGCCTTTTGCCACCGTATGTGAGGAGGATTTAGGGATGGCTTGCTGGGGAAGTCACTTAGCGGTAGGGGTAGCGATGTCTTTTCAGTATGGCGCTTCGGCTTTTGGCGGTTCCCTTGAGTTTCTCAATCGGTGCCACGTGTGCGCGTCCCATCGGATTAGAAAGGAAATGAGATCAATCGACGCGTGTCGAAACCCTAGCCCTTTTTAAAGCCTTTTTGGGGATTTCATTCTTTATCTTATTTCTTCGTCTTCCTGGGTGAAACGGGTTTTCTTCCGCGGCGGTTTTTCTACGTATTGCTCTTCACCAACCTTCTTCCGGTGAGTCCTGTGTCTTTTGTTTCATCCGACATTTGATAGTTTACGATGTCTGTCACGACTGTTCCTCAGAGTCCCTCTTCTGAGACGGTAGAAGTAGTAGAGAGGGTACTGCCAAGAAAAAGGAGGCGGTTGTTTGTGGAGGGAGGGAGCAGCGACTCTCGAGACGTACAGCAGCCTACGGAGTTGAAAGATAGCTCCGGGGCTTCTGGGTCATCGGTGGAGGCCGCTCCTCTGGAATCTCCTGCTCGAGTTTCTTCTGCTCGTGAGGCGGAGATTAGTGACATCTGGTCTGGTGCCGTTATTTGTCCCGGTCGGGTGACGTGTTTGAGGAACACTTTGGGAGGAGGGGCGGCGGAGAAGGTCAGGAGGGAGTTTCACATTCCCGATGGTTACGGGATTAGGGTTCCATCCTTTGCAGAGGGGGTGTGTGAAGGTACCACGGGTGAGGAGGTAGCTTTCTACGTGGAGGCTTTTCGGGCGGGGGTTAGGTTCCCGCTCTTGGACATTATAGTAGAGGCCCTTGAGTTTTACCGGGTGGCCCCTTCCCAACTGGCGCCTAATAGTTGGCGCACTCTCCTGGCCTTTGTGGCCAAGGCGGGTCTTCACAAGGTTCAGCCTACCCTTCCGCTGCTCCGGGCCTGCGTTGCCCTTAGCCCGTTGGTGAAGGGGGAGGACAGTTGGTTATATGTGACCCAGCGTCCTCAGGTGAAAATTGCGGCGAACTTGCCTTCTTCCATCAAGAAGTGGAAGGAGGAGTATGTGTTCATCACTCCTCCATCGGACGTTGGCTGGAACTTTCCTCGCTCTTGGAGGCGCTCCGTTGAGTGGCGAAGGAAGTCCCTGCCCGACGAGTCTGATTACAGCAAGTTTGACTTGGGGAAGCTCGCATTTGGGGAGGCTATTGACGTTTCTGAGTTCAGATAGGAGAGGGGCCTGAAGAGGCTCAGTTTGCTGAGAGCTGTGGAGGAGAGGGCCCGCTGTGTGGGCGAGGGAATGGGGGAGAGCCCCCCCCCCTTTTTTCTTTTTGGTTTGTTTTCCTTTGTTCTGAGCGATTGTTGTTCTCCTGTTTTTGGCAGGAGGTATGTCTTCTTCTGGTGACGCTGGTAAGGGGAAGGGGGTCGCGGCGGCGACGAAGGGTCTGGCGAGCCGCAAGAAGATCCCTTCTGATTTTATGGCCGTGGCCAGGCTGGGTCGGTCGCAAGCAAGACTTGCGGCATCCGTGCCTTCCAGCCCCTCCGGTCGTGTGGTCAGAAAAAAGGGGGCGGCTAGGTCTTCTCCTCCGGAATCGGAGCCTTCCGCCAAGAGGGCTGTCCCTTTTGGCGCTCGACAGGGGGAAGCTGGTCGTGCGGCGCATCCTCCTGCCTTTTTGGAGGACGCGCCAAGCCGGATGGAGGGGGCGGTGATGACCGAGCTTCTTCTGGAGCGGGTGGAGCTTCCGCCGCAGTGCTTCCAGGTACGAGGAGAGCTGTTTAGACCTGACTAGAAGATTGGCGTTGAGGATAGCGTTCTTGCGAATCCCTGGGTTGGGGTGGAGCTAGGGGTGACGACCGCTCTTCCTGGCGATGAAGCCAAGTTGGAGGGCTTTGATCGTAGGGCCCTGGGGGCTCAGTATTTTCAATCAACATCTTGCGTAAGTACTGGGTGGCTGGTTTTTCTGATTGTACATTTTTCTCTTTGTTGTTTTTGAGACTGTGCGTTGAAAATTTTCTGATGGCTTGCTTTTGTAGTCCCAAAGCTATGCCAGGAGGATGGTGCAGTGCCTGCTCGAGGATGAGGCTGAGATAGGTGCTTTTGAGGAGCGAGTCCGGCAGCTGAGTGAGGACTTGGACAAAGCCCGGGCGGAGAAAGCGGCCTTTGATGATATTGTTGCTCGACTTTGGGAAGACCTCCGGACAACCATGGAAGGGAGGAGCCGTGCGGCAGACAAATTGGCGGTGGCTCGACGAACGCACGCCAGGGAACTGGCGAAGGCGCGGGAGGAATGGCGTGACTCCGAGGAGTTCTTCAAGGCCGCGGCTGCTTTTAGCTTGGACGTTGAGATAGATGCCTATGCTGAATGCCGACGGCGTGTCCGCGAGGTCGATCCTTCCTTCCCCCTTGACAAGCTGATGCATGAGGCTGAGGGAGGCGCCTCGGAGGGCCTTTCGCCAATACCGGTGGAAGTACCGGGGTCGGCCGAGGAGGAGGTGGCTGCCTTGGTAGATCCTGTGGCTGCCGAGACTTCTGAGGGGGCCCAGTATTGTTCGGATGCCTTGGGAAGTTTGTTCTCTCTTTTTGGTCTTATTGACATGTTTGGTCTGTAATAACATTTGAAATATCTTTCTTTCCTTTTATGCATGATGTGCCGTGAGCTCTTCGAGCTTTCGGTATTGCTCTTCGGGACCCTCTCTTTTTCTTTAAGTTGCGATCTTTGTTGGCGACGGTACTCCCAGTGCACCCCGTAGGGCGTCTTTTTTATGGAAGGACTATCTTCCCCTCGAGTGATCAGTTCGGGGTTAATGGGTCCCGCCTGCCCTTAAAGGGGAGGTCTTTTTTTTTCATGGGGGGCGTTTTAGGGTATTCTCGGGGGGATCGGTCCCGATGCTACCTCTGTCTCACTCCCTGTCTTTCATGGGGAGCATTTTAGGGTATCTTTGGGGGGGGGCCTATGGTACCTCTGTCTCACTCCCTGTCTTCTTTCGGGTCCCTTATTTATCGTGGGCCGGAAAGTGGAGATGTGTATTGCTCAAGTAGAAACGCTATTCCATTGATTTGTTAAAGAGGAAAGTACATCTTTGCTTCTAGAAGACACAAAAAAGGAAACAAACAAAACATTCGTTATGCTTTTAAAGGAAAACACAGAACTTACCCTATCTTTTTACTGATAAAACTCTCGGAGGTTGTCCATGCTCCAACTTCCAGGGACTGGGGTCCCGTCGAGGTGTTCTAGTTGGTAGGCCTCAGGGCGGAGTGCTCGAACGACCCTGTACGGTCCTTCCCATTTAGGTGCGAGTTTCCCGGCTTTGCGGGGGTCGGATACCTCCGCCCGTCGTAGTACTAGGTCTCCGGGCTTTACCGAGCATTTTTTTACTCGGGCGTTGTAGTACCGTGCCACCCTCTGCTGGTAGGAGGCGGTTCGGAGAAGGGCCTGCTCTCTTTTTTTTAGCACGAGATCGAGGGTATTTCGTAGGAGTTCAGAGTTTCTCTTTTCGTCATAATTCTCCGTGCGGATGCTGGAGAGGCCGATTTCTAGCGGAATGACCGCTTCGGTCCCAAAGGTTAAGCTAAAAGGGGATTCTTTAGTCGCGGTCCGCGGCGTCGTTCGATAGGCCCAGAGGACGCTAGGGAGCGCCTCCACCCAGTTTTTCCCGGCTTCTCCCAATCGCTTCTTGAGGCTCTGAAGCAAGATCCTGTTGGTTACCTCTACCTGCCCGTTGGACTGCGGGTGTGCTACGGAGGCGAAACTGTAAGCCCAAGGGTCTACTCTCCAATCTTGTTTTGATGATTCTAAACATAATTGATTGTGTTTTTGAATACTAATCAATTTGCTTTGAAGTGTTGTGTTTAAGATAGGATTGATCATTGAAGAAACCAACACACAACATGGTCATGCTTGAAGATGTACCCAACAAGAGTCAAAGGAGCTAAGTGGAGCTCAGAATCATCACTCAAGCAAGCATACAAAGATGGAAGATCAATTGAAGACCAAAGCTAAAGAGGAATTGAAGGTTGCATAGGTATCATTGTACATCCCTTCTCTTTAGATTTTTAAGTCAAGGCAAAGTGTTTTCAAAATTGTTTTTCAAAGAACACCTAAAGACCTTTAAAGGTTTAGTGAATGATTATGTGGTGGACCAACATGTTGGGACCCTCATAAACATTCCAAAATTATCATAGGAGTTGAGTTTCAAAAGCCAAAAATCAAACAAGCAATAAAAACTCAAAATATGCTGATTTTTAGGCTTCTCGGAACTCCGAGATTTTTCTCGGAGCTCCGAGCTCGGAACTCCGAGAAAAGGTCCAGTAGCTTCTGGACATTTTCTCGGAACTCCGAGAAATGGTCCAGTAGAAATTTTATTTCATCTGGCCGTTCTCTCGGAACTCCGAGAATTTCTCAGAGCTCCGAGAATGGTTATCGGAACTCCGAGAACCTCACGACAGGTAAGAATATAGCCGTTGGGATTTGAATTAATTTGTGAAATTTGATATTTCCACCCCCAAACGGTCATATTCTCTTGAGGGATTATAAATACAACATCTAGAGGATTTTTTCCTCTCTCTTGATCATTTTGAAAACTTACTTGAGCATCAAAGAAAACTTGCAATCCATTTGTGCTTGATATTTTGTTTTCTTCCCAAACTTGCCTTAAACTTGAGAATCCATTGAGTTGGGATACTTAGAGCTTTCACTTGCAACTACCTTCATTGAAGAGCAATCAAGGGTCTACAAAGAGCATCAGGCTTTCAAGAAGAAGCCAAGCTATTCTCTTCCATATCTTGTATAGGTGGCTAGGGCATCCTTTCTTTTTAATACCCTAGAGAGCAACCGCTTAGAACTCGGCGGAGAAGGAGAGTCTTTGTAAAGGTGTAAGGGCATCCTCATTTAATATCCCTTGGAAGTGTAACCGCCTCGGAGCCGGGCATCGTGGAGGTCTCCAATAGTGAAAATCCTTAAGGACGATCTTAAGAAGAGTGGAGTAGGGCTTTGCCCGAACCACTATACATCGGTGTGTTCTTTCCTGTCTTGCACTTTCATTGTTGTTTTTGGTTTGGCATTTCATTTTGCTTTCAATTATATTTGCACTAACCAAATATTTAATTAAGTGAAGAAAAATTTCAATTAGGGTTCATAGGTAATTTTAAAAAGGGCTAATTTAGTGTTAAAATCAATTCACCCCCCCTCTTGAGTATTTCAATTGGTATCAAAGCCTCGTCTCTAATTTTTAGAAAACCCTAACCGGTCTAGAGTAAAGATTCTAAAATGGCAAACTACCCTCAACACCATGAAGGTTATTCAAACACTAGGCCACCCTATTTTGATGGAACAAACTATGGTTTTTGGAAAACTAAAATGAAAATCTTTTTAACCCAAGATTATCAAATGTGGAGAGCCATTAATAATGAATACATATTACCCACAAGAAACCTAAATGATTGGACCGGAGCCGAACAATAAGCTTCAAATTATAATGCCAAAGCTATGAATTCCCTTATTTGTGCTCTATCTCCCGGAGAATTCAATAGAGTATCAAATTTGAATTCGGCTAAGGAAATTTGGGATACCTTAGAAGTCACCCATGAAGGAACCAATCAAGTCAAAGAATCTAAAATGAACCATCTTTTTCGGCAATATGAACTCTTTCAAATGACACCCGATGAAACAATTGCCGACATGTACACTAGATTCACCAATCTTGTAAATGGACTAAGGGGTCTTGGAAAACAATTTTCCAATAGAGATTTAGTGACTAAAATCCTTAGGTCCCTACCTTTGTCTTGGGAATCTAAAACCTCCGCAATCACCGAAGCCAAGGATATGAACACATTGAACCTAGATGAACTAATAGGGTCCTTGATCACCCATGAAATGATTTTCAAAACAAAAGCACCCGAAATTGAAACTAAAATTGAAAAAGGAAAAGGAATTGCTTTTGCATGTAATGTAGGTGAAAATGAAGATGCAAAGGAAGACATGGAAGATGAAGTTGCCCTCATAACAAGAAGGATCAAATTCTTGCAAAGGAACATGGGAGGCATGAGAAATAGAAGGACAAATCCCCCATTCAAGAAGAAAGAAGAACTTGGTGATGGATCTTCTCAACCCCGATGCTACGGTTGCAAGAAGCTTGGACACATTCGCCCGGATTGTCCACTCAACAATGAACCTACTTCAAATAACCGCTTCAAGAGAAGAGAAGGCAAGAAAGGAATGACCGCCACGTGGGATGAGGAAATTGAAAGCGAATGTGAACAAAATGATGGCGAAGATTGCTTGATGGCAAGGAATGTGTGCTTTATGGCCTCAACAAACGACAATAACGAGGTAAACACTTTAAATGATGTCATTGTTTTAAAAGAAGTTCTTGATTCCTTACAAAATGCAAATGATGAACTTGAAATTCAATTTGATAAAATTGCATCACTTGAAAATTCTCTTGCTAACATGACAAAAGAATTTGGTTGGTTAAAGAAAGATCATGAATTTTTAGATGATAAAAATGAAAAATACAAAGTAGAAATTCATGAGTTAAATGCTTCTATCACAATTTTGAATGAAAATCGACAAGAGCTTTCTATTGAAAACAACAAGCTAAAGCATGAAAACGGTAAAATATCTTTTGAATATGATGAACTAAAGAAACTATTTGAAAAATTTGAACATAGTTCATTGAAATTGGATAGGCTTGTTAACATTCAAAGAATGCCACATGATAAAAGTGGACTTGGTCATAAATGGAATACTACAATATCCAACTATAAAAACAAACTTTTAAAGGCTTCTTCTAATAGTACCAAAACTTGCTTTTATTGTAGTGTAGAAGGTCATTATAAAGTTGCTTGCATGCATGCTAAACAAGATAAAATAAAATTGAACTCTAAAGTAAAAACAAATGAACATAGCAAGATTAGGAAGATTTGGGTACCCAAAGGATCTCACTTGCCTATTCATATGTAGGTATGCCTTAAAAGCCATAACAAGAATAACACATGGTACCTTGATAGTGGATACTCTAGACACATGACTGGAGACCTTACTCAATTCGCATCGCTATCACTCAAGGATGGTGGAGAAGTTACCTTTGGAGATGATAAGAAAGGAAAAGTCAAAGGTGAAGGCACCATAGGTAACTCTACCTCTCCCATACATGATGTACTCTTTGTTGATGGCTTGTCCCATAATCTTATTAGCATTAGTCAATTATGTGATAATGGTTTTGAAGTTGTCTTCAATCCCGATAAATGTATTGTTAAAAATAAGATAGATGGAGAAGTAAAATTCATAGGTTCTAGAGACAATAACATTTACACAATTGGACTAGATGATCTTAGACTCCAAAATGTGACTTGTCTTAATGCCATTAGTGAGGATTCTTGGCTATGGCATAGGAGGTTGGGTCATGCCGGAATGGATCTCATTTCGACCCTCTCCTCAAAAGAAATTGTTAGAGGATTGCCTAAGTTCAAATACACCAAAGATCACATTTGTAGAACTTGTCAATTAGGAAAACAATTAAAGAGCTCATTTGCACCTAAAAATATGATTTCAACTTCCTACCCCTTGGAGCTACTTCATATGGATCTTTTTGGACCAATGAAGACTAGTAGCCTAGGTGGAAAGAGGTACGTGTTTGTAGTTGTGGATGACTACTCACGATTTACTTGGGTCATATTTCTAGCACACAAAGATGAAACTTATGAAAACTTCCTTATATTGTGCAATCAAATACAAAATGAAAGAGGTATTGCTATCTCTTACATTAGAAGTGATCATGGAACGGAATTTGAAAATGTACATTTTGACACTTATTGTAATGAACATGGCATAAAACATAATTTTTCTGCACCTAGAACACCTCAACAAAATGGAGTAGTAGAAAGAAAGAATCGAACTCTCCAAGAAATGGCTCGAACAAAGAGGTTAGCACCGCTTGCTATATCATAAACAGGGTATATTTAAGGCCAATTTCTAAGAAAACACCATATGAGCTTTGGAAAAACTTGAAACCAAATATAAGCTATTTTAGAGTGTTTGGATGTAAATGCTTCATTTTAAACATCAAAGATAATCTACACAAATTTGATAGGAAGTCGAATGATGGAATATTCTTAAGGTATTCTTCTCATAGCAAGGCATATAGAGTATTTAATAGGAGAACCCTAGTGGTAGAAGAATCCATGCATGTGACATTTGATGAAAGAGAGCCAACACCTCAAGAAATGCCACATGATGAGGATGAACCTAATGAACATCTCTTACCTAAGTTAAGTGCCCCTCCTCATGCATCTACAAGTCATACACTACCTAGTGAGGAAGTAGAAAATGAAAATGATAACTCATTACCTAGGGATAGGAGAACATTGGTAGATCATCCTGAATCCCAAATTTTAGGTGATGCCACATCGCCAGTGAGAACTAGATCATACTATCGTAGTGTGAGTAACAATTTGGCGTTCCTATCCGAATTAGAACCTAAATCCATCAAAGAAGCTGAAAAGGATGAATATTGGTTGATGGCTATGCAAGAAGAGTTAAGTCAATTCGAAAGGAATAAGGTGTGGAGGCTAGTGCCTAGACCTAGTGATCATCCAGTCATTGGCACGAGATGGGTGTATAGAAATAAATTGGAGGAAAATGGAATTATCACTAGAAATAAAGCTAGGCTGGTAGCCCAAGGGTACAATCAGGAGGAGGGAATAGACTATGATGAGACATTTGCTCCTGTTGCCCGTATGGAAGCTATTAGGATACTCTTGGCATATGCATCCCATAAAGGATTTAAATTATATCAAATGGATGTCAAAAGTGCCTTCCTAAATGGCTATATCCAAGAGGAAGTGTATGTTGAGCAACCTCCAGGTTTTGAAGACTTCAAACATCCAAATCATGTCTTTAGGCTTGATAAAGCTTTATATGGATTAAAGCAAGCTCCTAGAGCTTGGTATGAGTGGCTTTGCACTTTCTTGGTTGAAAAAGGATTTGAGATGGGAAAGGTGGGTAAAACATTGTTTATCAAAAGAGAAAATCAAGATATCCTCCTTGTTCAGATCTATGTGGATGATACCATCTGTGGCTCAACTAATCAAAAATTGTGTGATGAATTTGCAACCTTAAAAATGAATTTCAAATGAGCATGATGGGTGAGTTAACCTATTTCTTAGGACTCCAAATTAAACAATACAAAAATGGAATATTTTTAAATCAAGAAAAATATACAAAGGAGTTATTAAAGAAGTATGGCATGGATAGCAGTAAGACATCAATAATTCCCATGAGTACTACTGCTAAGCTAGAAAATGATGAATTTGGCAAATCTGTGGATCAGAAATTGTATAGGGGTATGATAGGTAGTTTGCTCTATTTGACAGCCAGCAGACCAGACATTATGTTTACTGTCTGTCTCTGTGCTCGATTTCAATCGGATCCTAAAGAGTCTCACCTATCAGCAGTCAAGAAGATCTTCAAGTATTTAAGAGAAACACAAAGTCTAGGACTATGGTATGAAAGATCATCTTCCTTCACTCTCATCGGATATTCAGATGCAGACTTCGCTGGATGTAGAGTAGATAGGAAAAGCACTAGTGGGACTTGCCAATTCTTGGGTAAATCACTTGTTTCATGGTTTAGCAAGAAGCAAAATTCAGCAGCTCTGTCCACAACAGAAGCAGAATATGTGGCAGCTGGAGCTTGTTGTGCTCAAGTCCTATGGATGAAAAGCACATTGATGGACTACGCAATCAAAATGGAAAATATTCTCATCCAATGTGACAATACTAGTGCTATAAGCTTAACAAAGAACCCCATACAACACTCAAAAACAAAACACATTGAGATTAGGCACCACTTCATCAGAGATCACTCACAAAAAGGGGATATTTGCTTAAAATATATCAACAATGAGGATCAATTAGCGGATATCTTTACAAAACCCCTTAGTGATGATAGAATTTGTTATATCCGAAGTGCCTTAAACATTTGGAGTGCGGATCAAGTCAAAGAAATTGCCAAATAAATACTTTGTGCCTTTCACCAGCTTATCTATATAGTATTTATACATATCATCGTTGTTTGGTAGTATCCGCATGAATGAGATGTCAAATATTAATCTTAAAAATCACTCAATTGATACTCTTAGCCTTCTTAGTTTTCTAAGTTGGAGAGGTATCTTCACTTTAATTAAAAATACCTAACAATTTGACATTTGTCAACATCTTGATCATGAACAGGTATATGTGCATTACTTGGCTATATATTTCTATACCATAAGCATTGATTTAGGGGGAGTTATCTACTCCTAAATTTTTTTTACACCCTTTCTGTCGATGACAAAAGGGGGAGAAGGTTTGAAATTGATTATCTATTCAATTGACTATATGCACCACATGCTTATAACTTGTATCATTTATCTGTGTGCATATATTGAGGGGGAGTTCCAGTATTCACTTGCCTACTATGTCACTCCACACACACCTCACAATCAATTTTGTTTGTCATCATCAAAAAGGGGGAGATTGTAAGCCCAAGGGTCTACTCTCTAATCTTGTTTTAATGATTCTAAACATAATTGATTGTGTTTTTGAATACTAATCAATTTGCTTTGAAGTGTTGTGTTTAAGATAGGATTGATCATTGAAGAAACCAACACACAACATGGTCATGCTTGAAGATGTACCCAACAAGAGTCAAAGGAGCTAAGTGGAGCTCACAATCATCACTCAAGCAAGCATACAAAGATGGAAGATCAATTGAAGACCAAAGCTAAAGAGGAATTGAAGGTTGCATAGGTATCATTGTACATCCCTTCTCTTTAGATTTTCAAGTCAAGGCAAAGTGTTTTCAAAATTGTTTTTCAAAGAACACCTAAAGATCTTTAAAGGTTTAGTGAATGATTATGTGGTGGACCAACATGTTGGGACCCTCATAAACATTCCAAAATTATCATAGGAGTTGAGTTCCAAAAGCCAAAAATCAAACAAGCAATAAAAACTCAAAATATGCTGATTTTTAGGCTTCTCGGAACTCCGAGAAAAGGGCTGCATTTTTTGACGAACTCCTTGGCGTCCCTGAGGATCATAGGCCAGAAGTAGCTGTGCCTCACGATTTTCTGAGCCAGAGTCCAGCCGCCTCCGTGATCTCCGCAGATTCCTTCATGTACTTCTCGTAGCGCGTACTCTGATTCGGAGGGTACCAGGCATCGGAGATATGGCCATGTGTATGGCCATTTGTAGAGCCTGGGCCCGTGGACCACGTAGTGGGTGGCTCTCGCGGTTAAGCGCCGGGCTTCCAGCTTATCCGCGGGCAGTATCCCTTCTTTCAAGTATCGTACGATGGGATCCATCCAGTTTGGTCCAGGTGGAATCTCCAAAACTTGCCCCTCGTTGATGCTGGGGTGGGGCAGTATTTCTGTGAGCACGGTACCGAAGTCATGGGTCTCTTCGGCGGCCATTTTCGACAATGCATCCGCTCGATTGTTCATGTTTCGCGGTACCTGGAGGACTTCTACCTCTCCCATTCCCTGTAGTTTTTCTTTTACCTTCTGGAGGTATCTCTTCATTCTGAAGCCCTTGGCTTCGTATGTTCCGTTCACCTGGTTGACGACGAGCTGGGAGTCGCTGTGGACTTTTAATTTTTTCGCACTGAGCTCTGCGGCTAGGCCTAGTCCTGCTAGCAAGGCTTCATATTCAGCCTCGCTGTTGGAGGCTTTGAAATCTAGCCTGAGGGCGTATTCCAGTGTGAATCTTTCTGGGCCGCGGAGGACCACTCCCGCCCCGTGCCCCGTTTTGCCTGCTGAGCCGTCAACGTGCAAGGTCCAGTGAGTCTCATCGCTCTATTCTGCTGAGCTCGGCACCACGTCTTCGCGAGCCGTTTGTTCGGTGGAGCCCTCACCATTCTCGAGTGTTGCCGGTTCCGCGGCCAGGGTCGTGGATTCCACTATAAACTCAGCGAGGGCTTGGGATTTGATAGCTGGCCTCGGGTAGACTTGTATGTCGAACTCTCCCAACTCGACGGCCCAACTTACCATCCTGCCCGAGGTCTCTGGTTTTTGGAGAATTTTCCTTAGGGGTTGGTGGGTTAGCAGCACAATGGGGTGGGCCTGGAAGTAGGGGTGGAGCTTCCGGGCGGCACTGACGACTGCGAGAACGAATTTCTCTATGTTTAGGTACCGGACCTCTGCACCGTGGAGAGTCTTGCTCACGTAGTATACCGGATGTTCCTTCTTGTCGGTTTTCTTGGCCAATACCGCACTCACCGCCGTGGGGCTGATGGCCAGGTACAGAAATAGTTCTTCCCCCGGCTCGGGTTTGGCGAGCACGGGCGGTGTCTGAAGGTATTGCTTCAGGGCGTCGAATGCTTCTTGGCAGGCCGGGGTCCATTCGAATTCTTGTATATTTTCAATTGTTTGAAGAAGGGTTGGCATTTCTCTGCCGATTTTGGCATGAATCGGCCGAGGGCCGTGATTCGACCCGCGAGCCTTTGTACTTCTACCGCTGTTGTCGGGGGTTCCATGTCTAGGATGGCCTGGATCTTTTCAGGGTTGGCCTCGATCCCTCGCTGGCTAACCATGAATCCTAAGAACTTTTCGGAAGTTACGCCGAAGGCGCATTCGGCGGGGTTCAGCTTCATCCGGGCTCGCCGCAGAGTGTCGAAAGTTTCCTGAAGGTCGGAATGGTTTTTTGGAGGGGGTACGTCCCAAAGGTCACGGGTAAGTCGATCTTGCCGTTGACCCGTACGGACGCACCGGAGAACCCGTAGATGGAATACTCTGCGGGTCCCAGCCTCTCTTTACCTAGTTTCATCTCTTCAAAAGTTCCGAGGTGTAGTACGTTGACGGAGCTTCCTGTGTCGACCAGAATCTTTCCTATGTCGAAGTTGGCGACGACTAGTCTGACGACCAGTGCATCGTCGTGCGGGACCTGCAGCCCGTCGAGGTCTTCGTTGGAAAAAGTAATGATCTGGTCTTGTCGGGGCAGATCCGTTCGGGCCTTTTTGGAGGGCATATCCATGGAGAACACACGCTCTGCATAGGCCCGTCGACCGGCTGTTGTCGGCCCTCCTGCTGCCGGTCCTCCCGCGATGATATTGATTTTTCCTATGATGGTAGGCGGCTGTTCGCGGGCCTGCGGTTGTTCGGGGGGCTCGTCTTTCCAGGGGCGCTGGTGGTGGTGTGCGCCGTTCCTGCTGCGGGATCGGCGTCTGCTTCTGGAGCGACGCCTGCTCGGGGATCGGTGCCGGCTGCCGGATCGGCGGCGGCCGCTGGACAGGCGCCTATCGGGTGACCGACGCCTAACTCCGGGCTCGTCGGGTGGATGCTGGACCTCGCGCGAACTTTCGCCAGGGCTCCTGAGATATTGATTCAGATGGCCCTTCTCGGCCAGCTTTTCCAGCTGGAGGCGGAGGTGGAACCAATGGTCAGTTTCGTGGCGGTGATCCCCGTGGAATTCGCAGAACTTTTTGGCGGATCACTTCTTTGGGTCCGTGGCTATTCGCTTGGGGGGGTCAGGAGACCCTGATCTCTGATGGCTAGCAGGACATGGGAGAGGGGAACCTTTAGCTGGGCGCTTCCCAGTCTTTCGAAGACGGGGATGGGGTCCGGCTCGCCTGTTTCTCCTCGGCCCTCGGCCTCAGGATCCTTTGGCTGTCGTTGTTTTTTCTTTCATCGGGGCCGGGCTGGTTCTGCTCTCGGACGCAGGCTTCTTTTGCCCGCACGAACTTGTCAGCCTTGGATTCAAGTTCTTGTAGGTCCTGTGGCGGCTTGAGGGTGAGATGCAGCTTGAGATTCGGATCGGTGGTGGCATGCTTTAGTGTGGCGACCGCTATTTGGACGTCCATGTTAGAAAGTTGAGCCAATTCGGTGTTGAATTTCAACATGAAGTCTCTTAGGGTCTCGTTTCTTCCCTGCCGGAGGGCTAGGAGGGCGTCCGCTGGATCATGGCGGAGGCGGTTGTTGGTGAATCTTGCGCTGAACTTCCTCCCGAATTTGTGGAAGGATGGGATGGAGTCGGACTCCAATCTCATGTACCAGTCGTTAGCGGTCTTTCTTAACAGGGAGGCGAAGGCTCTGCACATGAATCCGTCCGACGCGCCTCGGAGCGTCATTAGCCTTTTGAAGGTTTGGAGGAACTCGAGGGGGTCAGTGCTTCCGTCGTACAGACCGAAACGGGAGAGGTCTATGCCTGCTTCTGCAGGGGTCTTTAAGACTTCCGCGGTGAATGGGGATGCTGTTTCCCTTCCCCATTCGTCGAGGATGCCATGGGAGTAGGGCTTCTTCATTTCTAGTCTTACCTCTCGAATCTGCCTCTGCAGGTCGGCTATTGGATCCACGCTGGGCGGTTGCGCTGTGGTTGCCACTTCTTCGGCCCGAGCCAGGGGCGGTTCCTGGAGATGGGCAGCTTGGGCAGGGGGAGCGCGGCTTAGCGTAGCCTGCTTCCCACTGTCTCGCTGGCGTCCCCTAGCAGCGGGGGGCAAAGGGCTATTCATTGACGGGGAAGGCGTTCGGCGAGTCGGTGCTTGCTTTCGCCGGGGATGGCGCCCCCTGGCTGTTCCTCGTTGCCTTCGTCATAGGCTTATGTCTGGTTCTGCGTTGTCAGGGGCCTCTCTGAGGCCGGAGGAGGCAAGCGTTGGAGTAGTTCTCGGCGGAGTTCGTTGAACATCTCCATGGTGGGGACCATCTGTGGTGCGCTAGAGGAGGGCTTGTGTCGGCCCGAGAGTGGCGAGTTGGGCTCTCGGGAGCTTGAGCTGTTGGTTTGCTCGCGCTGAGCATGACTTCTGGTTATTACCCCTATTTCTTGTTGTTGGGGGTGGTTTCTCATAGCCATAAGGCGTTCAGTACTCGACGAGTCCCACGGATGGCGCCAATATGATGGCGTCTGGATCCGAGTCGGTGATCGCAAGGTCAGTAGAGGGCCACCGCGGGGTCTGCAATCACAAACAAAGGGGGTCCGGGGTGGGTCCCGGACGACCACTTCGACACCCAAGTCAGATCCTTCCACCAATCAATATAAAGGACAGCAAGAAGGGGAAGGGGTTTTGATCAGGGTTACCAGGGCCAACGCGCAGGCTCCTTTCTGGGTGTGTGAATGAGTAGGTCGGAGGGGACTAGCAAGGAGAGTAGGACTGGGTTCCTAGTCTCCTCTATTGTTGCCTCGCCTCTTTTTCCGGTTGCCTTTTGTGAAGCTGAGAATGGGGGAAGTCATTTCTGAAAATGTGAATCCCTTCTCTTCTTCCTTTCCATCATTTTAAAAGGGAGGCGCGTGGCTCCTCTCATCATTATGGAGAGAAAGCCTTCCTTTGCAGGATTGGGCCGCCCCCTGCCTTGCCGGCGCGCGTGGCTTCGCCGGCCATTTCTTTCCATAGTTTGTGATGATGAGGCCTGGACGGTTACACGTGTCATGTTTGCATGGTCTTTATCATTTTCCAACTTCTTTTTTCATGATGGCTAGGTTCTCCTTGTGCATGGGCGACACGCGGCAAAAGCTGAGAGCGGCGCCGTACTTGTGTCCCATCACAAGGGTCTTCCAAGCTTTAGGTGCCTTTCTGGGGTATGGTCTTCTTATGAAAACTGTACTTTTCGACGTTTCTATTCCTGAATGCTTATGAGCTGATCTTCTTTGAAAGCACTTTGTCTAGATTCTCGAAGTCTTTTCTTCAGGATCTTCTTTGTACCACTGCAGGGAGTTGATGACACCGGACCTCTTTCACCAAGACAATTACATCACAAGGGCGACGATTCGACTCTTCTTAAAAAGAAAATTTGGGTAAATGACACTATTCAAAGGATTGAGGAACTCTGAAAGAGTGAACTTAGAATGGCAAAGATTTACCGACTACACTGACGAACACAGTGACGCTTCTAACTTAGTTAATATTTTGTTTGGTAAGTCTATCATTTCAAGGAATAGTTTCTTAATTGTTAAACACTGAACTTTTTCCTTAAAATAGTAATGCCTCAAGGATCTGATCACAATTCCTAGGATTGCTTGGGTTCAATGCCCCCAGTTTCTAGGATATCATTTAAGCTTCCTTGAACTTCTATTTGATCTCTGTCTTGATACCGGCTGTAGCCTTCTTATAATGATTCTCTTACACTGACCAAGTCACCTCTTCAGGATTTTCAATTTGGCGGACCGTGTTGGCCTTAACTTTTACCTGAACCGCCTTTCTAGGTTTTCGATTCAGCAGGCTATCCCCTTCACTTTGCCTAAGCCGCCTTTTCGAGTTTTCAACTTAGCAAGGGAATGATCTTAAATTTTGCCTAGACCGCCCTTTTAGGTTTTCAGTTTAGCAGATCTTCAAACTTCGTCATTTTCTTTCTTATTTTTTATTTTTATTTTTGGGTTTAGAATCTTGATTTTGAATACCCGAAGGACTTTATAGGTAGGATGGGACTTTTCAAAGAGAAGGCTTAAGGCTTTGCAAAGATTTTGACCGAACCTGTGAACAGGTTGGCTACGTATCACAGGGTAGGAATCAGGTCGTGCGTAGTTCAGAGCGGATGCCCCTAGTTTGAAGGTAAATTGATTCTTCTTTTTTTCTTTTTTGACTGATTTTTTTTCTTTTCTTCATTTTTGATATTTTTCCTCTTCTTGGAATGATCGACTTCTTTTTGATTGATTGACCCTTTCTTTTTTTCTTTTTGTAACTATTGAAATTTTGCTTTTGAAGCGACCGAACTCGGTTTGACCGAGCTGCCTACGTACCCCAATGTAGGGATCAGGTCTCACGTAGTTCGGGGCATTCAGTTTGATAGGTTTTCAAAGGAATTTTATTCAGGCTCAAAGGGTTTGCAAACAGATATTCTTTTCGACACTGGGTCATGAATTTGAGATTTGTTCGGTCAAAGGAGGCCTTCCAATATCCAGGTTTGGAATTGATCTATATTGACGAATTCTCTTTATTGTATATTTTTTTCTTTTTTTTTTGCAAAGTTTGACGGCCTTTTCAGGTAAGAGATAATGGGTCATCTTCCTTCAAGATTCGGATATGCGCTTTTGATTTTGATGGAGCGAAACTTGTTCTTTGACATCAATCATCTATAAACCGGTAACTCTTGATATTTGATGATCGCTTTTTGACGCTTGCTCTTGAACTTTCTTATCTTGAATTTGTCAGCTTCCACTGCTACATGATGAATTTGGGAACCAAAGACATCGACTGCAGATATGAAAGTTGCTTCCAATCCATGCCCCTTGTATAGCACGTGGCGCTCACTTCCTTTATTATTTTAAGCTTTTCGTCCAGGCCCTGCCCCGGTTGTAACGCTTCTAGACAATCCTCTTGTCCTCGAAATGGGTTTATTAATTATTCGCGCTCTTTAGGAGGGTAATGTATTTTCAATTGGCATTTACTGAATCAAAATTTCTGTGCCAATGTTTATCATTTCAATTTCCTCTTTGAAATGTTGGGATCGGCGCTTCTCCTTTTGTTTAAGCAATTGTTGTGAATTAAGTGGAGTTTCATCGATCTCTTCCTCATTTGAGGAGGGAGCCCTATTTTTATTGTTATTAAGATCAGAAGCGTACTTGAGAAACAAGCACAAAGGAGCTATTGGAATTGAAATTTTATTCAAAGAAAAGTCAATACATCAAATGACCTATCTTGAACATGCTCAGGATTCACAACTCTAAAAAATAAGAAGAAAGGCAGAAGTTAACTGGCCTGGACTAGGCATTGACCTTGAACTGTAAGACCTGACTTATTAACTGGACTGACCATAATGACTTGACTCAATAAAAAAGTAAAGGGCTAAAATTTTGACTGCTGCAACTGTCTTGCTTTGGAGGTCCAGCGAAAGCTGATTCATGTATGGAATATCATCATAACTGGTATTTTTAAATTCTGATTCTTCTTCATTGCAACTAGGCTTGTGCTCCTCAAACTGAGAGCCTTTTAAGCATTGAGATTGGCAGATGGTACGGCATGGTTTTGCATGGTATTATCAACAATATTCGACGCTTGTTGAAATTCTAGCTTACGCTCATCAATCAATTTCTGGATTACGTGCCTCAAAGTTATGCACTGATCAGTGCTATGCCCTTGTCCTCGGTGAAAATCACAGTGATCTTGCGACCTCCATGTCCTGGGAAGTGGATTAGGAGGAGGTTTAATGGGAGGTAAATAGATATTGCCTGAAGCCAATTCTTGTTGCAAAATGACTGATGGTGGAAATGGGAGAGGGGTAAATTCCTTATTAGAGTTTCTCTGAAATGTAGCCCTTGTTTGATCATGTCTGACTGCCATGGAATACCGTAACTGGCTAGTCCCTGATGCATTACTCATTTCGGGAATCTGAGCTGGGCCGGGTTCCTTGATATTTAAAGTAAAATTGCCTCTGTTATAAGCCCCATGTGTCGTGGCCTCTTTGATTTCTTGACCCGTGGAGATCGGACTTGCAGCATTCACAGCACATTGATGATTCTGATAATATTTCATGGGTTCTTCTAGCGGCAAGGGATCGAGGAATCCCTCTAGCAACACTACATCCAATTTTCCTTCGGCATCCGAATCACTGTCACTGCTACTACTGAGTTCGATTATCGAATCGGGTTTGGAGAATTCGAATCTCTGATTTCCCACATCTAAAATTTCTTGTCCCTTGTACTCCACCATTTCAGATTATCGGATTGTGGGATTGGGAGGTTGATGAATTCCCTTCTTTATTTTTTGAATGATTCTTCCCAATCATGTTCATGAGTTAGAGGCCTAAGAGGTTCTTTTGAACTTTGACCAGCTGAGTTCCATATAACAAAACTTTGTGCTCTATTGTCCTGATGTTTGGAGTCCTAAGGTTGGGAATAATTCGTCTGCATTTGCCGCTTCATTTGATAATCCTCATGCGCTAGGATGGCCAATTATCTAAAGAGATTCACAATCAGTTCTTCCATTCTCATAGCCATAGGATTTTGAGATGGCTCCAAGGTATCCATGAGGCTAAGACCTTTATCTTTAGAAGTAATAGCGGTTGGATCAAATTTCTCATTCAGTTGAGCCTTGATGTATTAATTCTCTTCCTTAAGCTCTCGCAATTACTTGAGAACCAAGGCCAAGGTATCGGCAATGGTATTGGACTGGGTATTTTCAGAGATTTCCGCCATGGGAGTAGAAGGAGGAGATGCTGCAGAAGCTGGATCAATAACAGAAGATCGTGGAGAGACAAGTCTCCTTTCCAATAATGAAGAACTCAGAACCCGAGAAATAATAGACATACCTATGACAGCTCCTGAAATGAAAACAAGTAACATACAATATAAGCTTGTTGTGATTGAACATGACCACATACTAAGCAAGGAATGGGAGATAAGCGGATGGATCCTCAAAAATGAATAAGACATAACAACGATGACACGACTGTGTAGGGGAATGCCCCTAGTTTAAGGACCATCAGAATGAACTCTGAAGGGCTTACCAGAGGATCTTGGAAAAGGGTTGCCCCTTGAGTCAGAAGGGAATGACCTTAAGCTAGGGATGCAATGAACATATAAGGTGATGACCTAGGCTATATGACCAAGTATGAAACTTTATCTTAAATGAATGGAACGAGCTATGGATACCCTAATCTACAGGACGCATGACCTATAAGACACATATAGACTGGGTTCTAGAAGACTCAAAGATGAAGATTGGATGAATGACAGTGAATGTGATAATATACAAGGGAGACTAGATATCCTAAGGAATGGGTTTTCCTATCCCAGGCTAATGATAGAGATTAGACAAACTGGGATTACCTAAACTAAAAAGGATGAAATGTAATGATAGGGAATGACATGACTAAATGAGAGAAGGAATCTACAAAATCTAAGAATCATGAAATTGAATGAGCGAAAATTTATTGGATTTAAAAATGATGGGATCAAGAAGAAATGAGGAAGGACATGGGTACGGCTAGACCATTAGGAGAGAGACCACAACTTATGATTGAATGATTTGGCGAGATCGCGTATTATTGAATTGGAATGATAGACCAAGAAGAGACCAGCCTATGAGATCTTGGGAAATGTGGGATTTATATCCTAATCCCTAATGGAAAGCTTTTAATCTTCTTACATCTTATCTGGTGTTACCTGAAGGGATCAATTATAATCCTAATCTAGTGGAGTGGAGAGAGGATCTCGACTCATGACTTTGTTTGTATACCTAAGGACCGATCGTAGCCATTGGAAGATGGACTACGGCTTAATCTAGACACAAATGGGTAGGATATCCTAATCTAGGCTCACACACGTGGTGCATGCGTGTTCATACTATATGCATTTGTGGGGTAATCTAGGGGTATGGCCAAGAGTTTTCTTAGCGCGAATCCGTGTTCGTTATACTCTACCGGTGTCCAGAGTAGCAGTACGTGAACCAACGGATCCGTTTACGCACCATAAAGGTACTAGGCTAAGGGTGGAATGTTTCTCTAACACTGAGACACCGGATCATGACCTCCCAGTCAACCATGCTAGATAACACTCTGATTCCTAAATAGGATGTGTGTGTATGTGAGATGTAAGGGTTTGGATGCAAGTGATGTAAATGTGTGAGCAATAAGTTTTTGCAATCTATTATGCCTTCAGGTTTTGTTAGATTTAGTTTGCAGTATAGTGTGACAAGAAAATAAAGCATAACTTACAAACCAATCTAGCAAAGAGTAATAGAAAGATATAAGATAGAGTTTTTATGAGCCAATTAAACTAAATTCAAATGAGTTATCCTTTGAAATATTAATGAAGTTAGGTGGTCCCCAACAGAATCGCCAGTCTGTGGGACCCAATCCCAAGGGGGGCGCGGCCCGCCTCCCTCTCTTGGTCTCTCGTACCCAAGCGAATGGCATGTGCCTTTTTTTATTGATATAAATAATCTTTTTCTTGAACTTGGGATCACAAAAGAAATTCGAATTTCACGCAAAAGAGAATGAACAGAGTCGCCACCTAGGTAAGGGACCTAGGACCCATAAGTGACAATGCAATGATCTGCGATCCCAGAATTCTAGATTCATTACCTGATTACGAGAATGGAAAGTATGGTGAATTACCACCACATGCACCATTCTTGCCCGATAATCCGGTCTTCAATTCCAAAGATTAACTCATTTAAATTTCTTTTAAAATGCTCATTTAAACTCTCTCGATGTAATCTATGTGACATGCACCCTAAAAATCTAATCTCGATGTGGTTCCTAAATGCATTTTTTTATTCTCTTAAATTCGATCTGTGTGAAAGTTCTCCTAGAATCTAATTTCATGAAAAATCCTAAGTGATTTAATCAAGTTAAGTTAAGGTTTAAAAAATGATAAAGAAATAAACAAAATAAAGCCCTTAAAACCCTACTGAAGTGTGTAGGGCCGACTTGTAGGAGGAATGTCATCCAAACATCCCAGCTGCCTACGTACCCAAGCCTCACTGGGATCTGAGTCAACGTAGTTCGGTGGCCTAAACTAAGCTACATGCCTAAGACATCTAGGACACCGATGTAGACTTGACAGACTGTTTCAACAGTTTATGAGAAATTATTTAATTCAAGTTTGGTAGATTTTACTATCCTAGGACTTCATCTAAGATGCTATATGGTCTTATCTTAGTGCAAGACATTCCCTAGACTAATGCAGGTGGGCCCTACATCCTAGGTTAACTAGGCTTGTCCTATAGGGGAAAAGAGGTTACCTAGTGAAACTGGTCTAAATGTCAGTTGCTAATAGTAGCAACCGGCCGTGATGAGGCTGGACTCCTAACTCTAGGACACCCTTAGACCTAGAACACAACATGACGTAAATGTTTCTAAAGGGGCTCTAAGGGTTCCTACGAGGTGGGACCGCAATCCAACGGTTCCAAGATCAACTTGAACTTGGGTTTGTCCAACCCAAATTTATTAAGTTAATGATTTTTCTTTTTTTCAAGGGTTCCTAACACCTAAAATTCAGGAATAATCTAAGGCTCTAAGGGTTGATTGATTCCACGCTCGGATTGAATTCATGGAAGGGAATCGTGCTTTCTACCCTTAGCTTTTCGGCAAATAAACTATGATATATTGTCGCCTGTCATTTTTCTCTGAATTTCCGTGGACAAAGACCTCGGAGCCAACAATATATTTAGTTTAGATGATAAAAAGCGTAGGGTTGACTGCAAAGAGGAAACGATTATGAATTCAACCCTCGCATCCAAACTAACCTAAAATAGTAAGTTTACAAAGGAGGTTATATATTTTAACAGTTTCTATTTAAATAGTTTAAGAATTAGATGCATATTAGAAAATTAGAGCATTCTGAAAATTTTCATGTTTTCAATTTTAAATGATTTTATCAAAATTAGACCAGATTAGTGACCTTCAAAGTAACACATAGCAAACGTATTCCAAATTAATTCAAAATTTCATAGTAACATAATAATCATGGTATAAGCCTATTGTAAAAATTTCATCAATTTTTATTACGATTTGCCACCTATCCCAGCCATATCAATAACTAGTTATTTTGAAAAAAAAATCATACAGCACATCTACTGTAATCCTAAAATCATTAAAAAATTACAGTAGATTAAATATGGAACATATTATGTTATCTTAAAATTTCATAACTTGAAAATTAGTATATCTCCAGAAACTCAATTTTCATTGAAAAATCAACGGTTTCCTAGAAATTCAAAGTTGTTTTATCATAAAAAAATCGAAATTCACATCAAAACTTTTTAAAAATCCATGAAGATTTTTATACAACATACCAGTGACATATGTAACTAATTTGAAAAGAAAAGTAAAAAAAAATATTAATTTTAATATGTAAACCTTTACCGCACGCTAAACGATACCTCGAATACAAAACCATATAAGAAATTGATTTTTTAAAATTTTATTCCACAGAAAATTTTAAATACATTTAAACTAATGATTTGAAAAGTTTCGTGACCTTTCGAATCCGTTCGATATTTATTTAGGTTTAATTAATTTTAAAATAATTAAAAATAGCAATAAATTAATTCAAAAATTCATGAAATTTCTTTAGTGATTTGGAAATATGGAAAAATGACTGAAAACAAAATATCACCTAATTTTGACTTGTTTTACTATATATTCGATTTTATTCGTCGATAAATATCATTTTTCTAGGTTACTGTTCGAAGAACGAAATCGATGTCAAAATGAATCAAACTAAACTGAAAATTTGAGTTTCCAAAAATTTTTAATGTATTTAAATCTCAGAAAAAATCAGATTTGGAAAAACTCCATGATTCAAATTACTTGCTTTGAAAATCGAGTTTAAACCCATATCGAAAAAGAATAATATGGTTCATACCTTATCATATTAAAATTTCAATAAAAAATACATTCATATGCATCATGTACGAAAGAAAACCCAAAATTCTAACCTAACATTCTTTCCTAGATCTTATATTACAAAGAGGATGAATACTAACCGTTGATCACTCTTATTGTCTCTAGGGTGTGTATATCCGAGATATACGATTTGACATACCCTTTTAAACGCAATAGAAAAATCCAAAGATCGATCGAATAATCTCCAATACGGTATATATAGAAGAATAAAAGAAGAAATCCAAGTGTGCTTTAAAGAAGAACACTTGGGAAAGAGGAACCAAAGCTTTCCCAAAGGGAGAATCTTTATGGGATGTTTTTCCAAGGGAGAAAACTCAGTGGGACGTTTTTGCAAGCCTCCTCCAAAGATGGCTTGTGGTGGTTTAAATAGAAAAAGAGTTAGGGTTAGAAAAGGAGTGGTAGTTTCCAATGTGAGGACTTCATACGTAGTAAGTTTCTTATTTTTTTCTCTTTCTTTCTATCATTTTCTTTCTAAATTAGATTAGCTTCTGATTAGGATTACTTGCACAGCAAGGCATGCTATTATGCACAAGAGAGATTATTCTAGAAGCTCACTCATTATCAGAAACAAACCTTTTTTATGAAAGATTCCCGTCCAAAAAGAACTGCCCAACGTTGGAGCTCATGTTTGACCTATTTAGGCGCAGAATCAGGAAAAGTCGTAAACTAGAAAGTTAAAGATCTTTTCGAGATCTTTCCAACAACTGCAACTGAAATTTTTTTGGACAGGTATGTAAAATGTTATGGCCTACTAACCTGACCATATTAGCCGTTTCTTTTATTTTTATCAACCAAATTCAATCAAATCTTCTCCAAATTTTGGACACCCAACATGTGTGGGCCACATGTTTGGATGCCCGACACATGTGGCCAAACCACACATGTGGTTCCCACATAAGCTTTAGTCTATGGACTTTTTCAAAAGAATCAACCCTCTTTCCAATGAAATCGAATTTTTTATTATTGGGCCTAGCCCATATGACATTATGGTGCACCCCCAACACATGGTTGAACTACACTCTTTAGAAAAAATAACTATTTGGACCAAAATACCCCAATTTGACCAATACGCACCTAAAAGCAACTAAAATACCCTCAAATTGGATCACCCTTAAGGGGAAACTTAAAAATGGAAAGCTTTTAAGGAAAAACTTCAAAAATAGAAAGTTTTTAAATTCGCTTCTTTTGGTGGGTGATATCAAACAGGATCACTTGGAATCCACTGAAGATGCCCAAAATGCCCCCGACACACAAAATTTCAAAAAAAGTAAAACCCCTGAGAAATTCTATATTTAGCAGGTTTTCCAAAATATATGAAATTACACAAGATTTAACAGTCACAACCCGGGGGTCAAATGAGGCACACTGGAAATGACCAAATTACCTCTGTCGTGCAAAAATTGGTGAAATTATGAAAAATCCTGAAGAATTCTAAAAATAGCAGGTTTTTAAAACACTCGAAATCGGTCATAATTTCTTAGACATACTTTCGGGATAATCTCAAACACATGGGAAATAGCCAAAATACCCCTGAGGTGCAAAAATAGAGGAAACCTTGAAAAACTCCAAAAATAGCAGGTTTTCTCACTTGATTGGAAACTTGAATTCTCATCTTCCGGTAATCAATGGGACCCCCTAGAGACCTTTAGGATTGCGAATCAACTTTAAAACACCTAAAATGAGGTGGAATTCATCTTAATATGCAGGAATGCCTAAGCTAATGCAGATGATTGACACCGACCAAACAAACCTTTCACTTTTTAAAGCGTAGCAAAATGGGGGTGTCTACATTTCCCATCATTGATGTTTAATACTATCAATTTAAATGATAATTGTCTCAAAATCTATATATTGAACATTTACAAAATTCCGATCGATAGCCAGTCAATTCACCCATAGTCAAATAAACACTTCTCTTTTTTTTACATTGTTAAGTTTTCATTATTTTCTTACTTAAATGAATAAACAATCATGTTCTCACCACTTATGGGGTCACCAAACAAAACTCAGATAGTGTTGGATTCAAACAAGGACTTATAAGCCCTCAATGTCACAAACCGGTTCCTAAAAATCCCTAAGTTCATAGATTAGCTCTCAATAACTTACATACTCATTAGCCTAAACTCTCATAGTGTACAGAATCAATTCTAGTATTTCACTAGTTTCCAGTATCATCATCTATATCCCAAAACTCTCTTGACCATTTGTCTAAGTTCCCACAGTGCACGAGATCAAGCCTAAGATTCAAAACTGGCCTGACACTCCTTATCTCAGTTTTCAGTTCCCACACTCACATTCATAGATCAATGATACCAAGGACCTAAAGTCTAGGCACTGATACCATTTTTCCGTCACGCCCCAAACCCTACCCTCGGTGTAGGACATGACAACACAGTACACCTGCAAGAGCAAGCTCTACAAGTATACATGGCTAATAGAATAATATCAGATCCAAGCATAAAATAAGCTAAGCGTAGAGAGATTTAGCAACATCTTTTGCATGGTTCACATAATACTCACTGTCTAACTAATCAAGTCAAACTAAAAGATCTCCAAGGTTAGGCCTCGACTTCCTCATTTGCCTCAAGAGGATCTAAATCTGAAAATGTTATAACCACAGTAAGCTGAAAAGCTCAGTACATAATAAAATACTACTCTAAGTGTAGGTCTAAGCATGCCAAGGCTCAATAAGGGTCAAACAGAAGGTTAGAGCTGAATATTGAAGTCTCAAACAGAAAAGAGGGTATAATGATAATCAAAAGAGCATATCAAAATAGAATACTGAACAGAGGTACAGTCGAAACTTGTTAGCCCAAGGGTTCCCCATGGGTTCATTCAATCACCTTATTTTGATGATTAACAAACGCAAATTGATTAGTCTTTTATGGACTAATTATTTGCCTTGACTGTTGTGGTATGGACAAAAAATTCACAGGTTAATCCATACTAGCACACACCATTGATGGCCTATGCTTGACGATGAACCAAACACGTGTCGAAGGAGCTAGAGCATTCAAAGGATCAATCATACCTTGGAGGATCAACCAAAGAGAAGCTCAACATTAGTCATCTCAAAGCATTGAACAAACAACGAAAGATCGATGAAAGCCAAAGCTTGGAGATCAACAACTTGAAGGAGTGATCCATGCAAGAGACCAAGACTTGAAGATGAGCTTTAAAGTTGAAGATGTGAGTAATGAGTCTTGTGTTAGATTGTATAATTTAATCCCACTTAGGTATCCCTTGTTGAGGCATAATCAAGTCACTAATAAGGTCCCAAACAATATTATAATATAAGGAAAAGACCCGTGGACCAAAGCCCTAGTGTCATAGATAGCTTAGAATTGCAAAAGATTCAAATCGGCACACTTAGCACTTGAATTTTGAGATAATGTCATAAATCCTATCATAACTGATCCTAAACATTTTTAAATATTTTTGACAATATTTTTGACAGAAAGCGCTCATCATTTCCGTTCAAATCGAGTATAAGAACGTCGAAATCCGACAAGAAACAAGTGAGATATGAATTTTACAAAATCGAGTCTGAAATCTGGAAAATGTCAAAAATGCCCTGAAATAGATCCGTTGGGAAGTTGCCCAGAATTACAGAAATGCCCTTGTAACGGCTAGTTTTGGATTTTCTCTATATATATGGGTTCCCTAAGCATGTGAACCAATCTCTCTCATTCCTAAACTTGTTGTAAACATATTAGAGAGTGGAAAACACCCTTGTGCCTCAATTTGGGAATAACTAAAGGGATTAGACCTAGGCTTATCTTTGTAATTATCTTTGAGAGACTCTTATGAGCTTTACATTGTATCAAGCCTTCAAGAGGCTAAAGAGTGTGCTTCAATCTTCTTCTTCATTGTAAATTGGCAACAAAAGGCGCCGTATTTAAGACCCTTGGAGCTTGGACGCTCAGATTGTACAAGGCGAAAGGAACGCCGTATTTAAGTTCCTTGGAAGATAGTGGATTCCTCAAGGAGACAAAACTTGAGAGGAGTGGAGTAGGTCTTGGGGTTAAGACCGAACCACTATAAATCTCTGCGTCTCTTGTGTGGTATTTATCTCTCTCACCCTCACCCTTATTTGTGCTTGCATTTATACACTTGAATTGAGTGAGTAGTTAGCAATGATAATTAACTTGCTTATCTAGTACCTTGCTAATTAGCCCATTTAATCTTGTTAATTAAGTTTGCATGAGCCTTCCACCAAGTGTTTGATAAAAGACCTAAAAGAAACCATTCATCTAATTCATTTACCTTGTTGTGGGATTTACAATCTTTAATCACCCACCAAGTATTTTCATAGAAAGATTAGAAAGGGAATAATCAACTAGGGTTTTCAAAAGCCATCTAACAAGTGTTTGACAAAAGGTCTAAGAGAGGATATTCATTTAAGATTTTGAAACTAATCTTACAAAAGTTTTTAACGAGGATAAATTTTTTTTAAGACACCCAATTCACCCCCCTCTTGTGTTGCCTAGTGGGATTTCACTTGGTATCAAAGCTAAAGGCTCTTATATAGATTTTTGAACTTTCAAATTTCTTCAAGAGAAAAGATCTATATTGGTAACCTAATGGTATCAAAGCTAATGGCTTCTAGACTTTCTTGTTTTGATTGAACCAACTATGGATCTTGATCGATCCATATGAGGTCTTATCTCAAGAGTCTAGATAGTGAATTATTGAAAGTGATTGAAAAGGGTTTTGTCTTAAACTCCAAATCTAAGAGAATTAGTGAACATGATAAAAGATTATATTGCTTGAACTCAAAAGCTATGAATGCCATATGTTGTGCCTTATCTTCTCATATGTTTGAGAAAATAGCTAATTGTAAAAATGCCAAAGAAATATGGACCTCACTTGAAAATATTTTTAATGTTAAATGTTTTATGGCATTAGAAAACAACAATGAAGAAAATAATGATTTTGATATGGATGAGCCTCTTACAATTGAAGAACTTCTTGATGGATGTGAGAAACTAAATAACGCCGTAAATCTTGAAGTCTCCAAGAATCAAAAACTTAAAAACTCTCTCAACTCAATTTCTAAGGAATTTGAAAACCTTGAAAATGACTATCAAAATTTGCTAAATGAAGAAAAGAAGTTGATTAAAGATAACAATATTCTTGAAAAGAGAAATTTTGAATTAATGGAGGAACTCAAAATCTTGATAGAAAAAGAAGATGAAGTAAAAGCATCCCCATCTAATGAAATAAATCACTTGAAAATGAAAATTGAAGAAATGAGATTGAAAAATAAAAATCTTGAGTTGGAAAACAAATTCCTACAAGAAATGAATGCTAAACATGTTTGTGTGCCTATGCATTCTTGTAATTGTTCATCTAGATCCTCATCTACCTATTCTTATGATTCATGTGATTATTGTGGTAGATTAGGTCATCACAAATCTATGTGTAGACTTAGGTTTGTGAAATCTTGCAAGTATGTGTGAATTAGAAAAGATGATCTATTTCATAGAACAAACTTATATGGACCCAAAATGGTTTGGATTCCAAAACTCCCTACTTGATCTATTTATGACTTAGTAGATGTAGGGATGTGCTTCAATGTTTATATCATATGAAAATGGTTGTTTGGATACAAAAATGTCTATCTTGCATGAATGCCATGTATCCATATTTTGTGCTTAAATGTTTATCTTTTTGAAAATCCAAAGTCTATATGCTTAAAACTTGATTTGTATTAGACTTTGACACATTGCACTAAATTGTTATATCTATTGGAAAAGGTTCCCTAGATATCTCACTTGATGTATAGTTTATGTTTGAGCTAAAATTGTCAAATCTCATGGGATGTATACTTCTAGATACAATATGCTTGATTCCCATGTATCTAGTTAATCTTGAGCTTAAATGCCATATCCCTTGAGTTTATTTGGGTACTAGATGTCACATTAATATTTTCTTGCATCTAGCCTCATATGTGTTTTAAAGATCATATTTTTTTTTAAAGAAACAACTTATAGATACATTAGACTTATATTATTTGATTCTTATGTATCTATATATACTGCTCTAAGTGTACTCACTAAGACTTAGATCATTTTTTACTTAGTAGTCATCCACATGTAAAACCACAACAGAGCAGTTAATGTGAAAACCATGATTGATCTTATATGAATATCAACATCTTCATTGCCCATGAGTTAAAGTTAAACTCAAAAGAGTAAATCTTTCATATTTGAACTCTAATTTGGATAAAAATGGCATTTGCTAGATTAGTATATAGTGGAATTGATTTATTTATTTCTTCTAGCAAAATTATGTGCTTAAATGTCATGTCTACGAAAATTATTTCAAATCCTTTCTTAGACAACTTTTTATGCCCTAGGTGAGAAAATGTATTTGAAAATCTCTGTGCACCTAGTTATCCTTTACACTATCACTAGACTTTTCTATTATACCTAAATGATTATCATTATATGTAAAGTCTTTGATGAGTTGTAAGTATATGTATTTCCAAATGTTTTAATTCGATATTTTTTCATGACTAATGTGAATCTTGCTCTTTACAAGTAATATAAATTATTTATATAGTCTTGAAAATCCTTTTTGGAATGCATATGTCCAAGGTATTAACTTGATATTTATCCTTAGAGTCCTTGGATCCATCCCTAGAATCTTATAGAATATATTTTGTAGAAAAAATTAAAAATGGTCTAGATTCAATGTATTTAAGTAAAATTGAAAATATCTTGTGAATCTAGTATCTTATTTTGGCATATTTCACCTTGGTGGTTGATACCCTATACCTTGTGATGGGAACATGTGTCTCCCACGCATTTTGGTTTTCCTATGGGCTTATGCACTTTGTGCCTAATGTCTTGTCTTTATATTGGTGGTTTGTGGATGTAAATGCAAATATTTGGACCATGCGCCTTATATGTCATGTTCTTTATGTCCAAACATAGTAGACTATCCATGGATGTCTTGATATAAATTATATCTTCCTCATGATTACCCATAGTGGTATACTCTTACTCATGAGCCATGGATGTCTCTCTTAGACATTGTACTTTATTGTCCATTCTTCTATGTTTAAATCCTATAGAATTGATCTAAATTGGTATATTTAAATAATCTATAGTTATCACCCCTGGTTGGTAGTATCTACATAATTAAGATATCTAACCTTAACCTTAAAAGCTACTCAATTGGAGCCCATAGCCCACTTTGACCAAAGGGGGAGTCGGTACCTTGACAATAATTAAAATACTTAATCAATTGGCCTTGTGCCACCATCTCAATCATGAATAGGTATATGTATTTGTGTGATCTCCCTAACTTGTTTGTATGCAATATACTTAGGAAAGAAAATTTAAAATTGTAGAAAATAATATCACACTTAGGGGGAGCATGAGCCAAAAATTGCAAATCTTTTGTGCTATGCTTGTTTATCATGATGAGCTAGACTATGGCTATCATTTTGATCATGATAAACCTACACTTAGAGAGTAAGTGTCATTGTAGCCCAAGGGTTGAGTCTAACTTGGTATCTTTTAGAAAATATATCCAAAAACCCTTGGTAACTATGTATTGGACAGCCCTTTGGATTCATACTTTGTATGAGTCTCTAACAAAGGGGGTACTATATATGTAATATATGTCATTCTCATCTTATCATATGTTGTTTAATATGTATACTTCATTACATATCATAAGTGCACTCATTTGGAGCATGGTTGCTCCATATGGGATGTTTTGCATTGTCTTGTGCTTGTATATGTATTTTGAGTTTAAGAAAAGTAAGCCCATTGCCTAGATTTGAAGGTCATATCCTATTAGGCTTCATACTTATTGTGGATAATCGAATGTGCTATCATCTATTCCAAGGATAAGTTTTGTTGGTCATGTACTCACTTTCATTCCTTTGGCCTATTGTATCATATCATGCCTTACCATATAGGTTTCACCTAAGGCCAATGACATAGACCTAGGGGGAGATCTAATCTTTGCTATCTTCATGTTTATATGGGTCATTGTGAGATGCTCACATTATCCATTCAAACATATCCCCTCTAATTGAGCTAACAATTGGATATCATTTTAGATATTCATTCATAGGAGTGAACTGAAATTGCTAATCTTAGTTCCTATGGATTTGATTGCTTATCATGTGTCATTTCACTTCATGATAAGTTTGTCTGTCATGCTATATTATGATCAAATGCTCATTTCTATGCGTGTCAATTTCAGAGAACGTTTTTAACTTGAAAATATCTATTCTTGGTTATCATGATGGGTTCAACATTATTTCATCAATCTCTTCATGATAAGATTCTAATAGGAATTCAAAAAATTCGGGGGCTTATCATGCTAGATCTAAATCTTGCTATTTTTCTTTCATGATAAGTAAAATATAAGCCTTAACTTGCTAATCTAATATTGTATTATGGGTCATAGGGTAGATTTATATTGGATTTACATATATACCAAGATATATCCTAAAATTTGTGCTAAATTGGTATGTCTATTTTTTTCTAACATAGGCTTGATTTGTATTAGTTTATTCATCTCTTATGTTGTTATGCTCTTATCATCCCATATGTACTTTGATTTTAATTGGTAAAACATGATAAGAAGCTAGGGAAGCATCTAGTTTGATTAAAAATCTTTGATGCATTACTTTTGTTCTTAATTGTGTATCCTTCCGTTTTGCTTATGCTTAAAGGGGGAGAAGTATGAAATTGATTAGATTGTCCATAATCCATATGCATGTATGCTAAAACTTGTTAAATTTATCTTATGCATATGTTGAGGGGGAAGTCACACTCATCTTTCTTATCTAATCCTCATAAGCGGATCCTCCCACCTCTCTAATCAATTTGGTTTGTCATCATAAAAAAGGAGGAGATTGTTAGCCCAAGAGTTCCCCATGGGTTCATTCAATCACCTTATTTTGATGATTAACAAATGCAAATTGATTAGTCTTTTATGGATTAATTGTTTGCCTTGAGTGTTGTGGTATGGACAAAAAATTCACAGGTTAATCCATACTAGCACACACCATTGATGGCCTATGCTTGAAGATGAACCAAACACGTGTCGAATGAGCTAGAGCATACAAAGGATCAATCATACCTTGGAGGATCAACCAAGGAGAAGCTCAACATTAGTCATCTCAAAGCAATGAACAAACAAAGAAAGATCGATGAAGGCCAAAGCTTGGAGATCAACAACTTGAAGGAGTGATCCATGCAAGAGACCAAGACTTGAAGATGAGCTTTAAAGTTGAAGATGTAAGTAATGAGTCTTGTGTTAGATTGTATAATTTAATCCCACTTAGGTATCCCTTGTTTAGGCATAATCAAGTCACTAATAAGGTCCCAAACAATATTATAATATAAGGAAAAGACCCGTGGACCAAAGCCCTAGTGTCATAGATAGCTTAGAATTGCAAAAGATTCAAATCGGCACACTTAGCACTTGAATTTTGAGATCAGGTCATAAATCCTATCATAACTGATCCTAAACATTTTTAAATATTTTTGAAAATATTTTTAACAGAAAGCGCTCATCATTTCCGTTCAAATTGAGTATAAGAACGTCGAAATCCGACGAGAAACGAGTGAGATATGAATTTTACAAAACCGAGTCTGAAATCTGGAAAATGTCAAAAATGCCCTGAAATAGATCCGTTGGGAAGTTGCCCAGAATTACAGAAATGCCCTTGTAACGGCTAGTTTTGGATTTTCTCTATATATATGGGTTCCCTAAGCATGTGAACCAATCTCTCTCATTCCTAAACTTGTTGTAAACATATTAGAGAGTGGAAAACACCCTTGTGCCTCAATTTAGGAATATCTAAAGGGATTAGACCTAGGCTTATCTTTGTAATTATCTTTGAGAGACTCTTGTGAGCTTTACATTGTATCAAGCCTTCAAGAGGCTAAAGAGTGTGCTTCAATCTTCTTCTTCATTGTAAACTTGGCAACAAAGGGCGTCGTATTTAAGACCCTTGGAGCTTGGACGCTCGGATTGTACAAGGCGAAAGGAACGATGTATTTAAGTTTCTTGGAAGACAGTGGATTCCTCAAGGAGACAAAACTTGAGAGGAGTGGAGTAGGTCTTGGGGTTAAGACCGAACCACTATAAATCTCTACCTCACTTATGTGGTATTTATCTCTCTCACCCTCACCCTTATTTGTGCTTGCATATATACACTTAGAATTGAGTGAGTAGTTAGCAATGGTAATTAACTTGCATATCTAGTACCTTGCTAATTAGCCCATTTAATCTTGTTAATTAAGTTTGCATGAGCCTTCCACCAAGTGTTTGATAAAAGGCCTAAAAGAAACCATTCATCTAATTCATTTACCTTGTTGTGGGATTTACAATCTTTAATCAGCCACCAAGTATTTTCATAGAAAGATTAGAAAGGGAATAATCAAGTAGGGTTTTCAAAATTCATCTAACAAGTGTTTGACAAAAGGTCTAAGAGAGGATATTCATTTAGGATTTTGAAACTAATCTTACAAAAGTTTTTAAAGAGGATAAATTTTTTTAAAGACACCCAATTCACCCCCCCTCTTGGGTTGCCTAGTAGGATTTCAAAACTAAATAGTATCAAACAGTAATCTAAGCTAGTATCAAAATAGAAGTCAAAGCCAGAATCAAAACATAAATCAAAGCCAAAAAGGGTGTCCAGAATATTAGAACAACAGTCAATGCCAAAGGGTGTTCGGTGTTCGGAATTCAAAGTTCAGAATACAAACTCCACTTCGAGATCATCGGCTTAGTCCAAAAAGTAAGTTATTTTCACCCTGACTGCCCACGGGTCCAAAAAGCGTGTTATTGCTTACATCGACCACCCACGGTGTCGGAACTAGTTCCTCAAAGTTCAGAGACAAATCGACAGGGCTAGCATTTTATCCCACTGACGGGCCAAAAGTTCCAGTGTACTACCCCCACGGTGGGTCCAAAGTTGCCAATTGTATTACCCCCATATCACAAGGTTCAGAAATAACCCAAGCCTCCACCATAGTGTCCAGAAACAGAAGGTGAATCCAAAGTCCATAATAGATAGTTCTAAAGGTCCAGATAATAGATCCAAAGTCCAGAGTCCAAAACATATATTTTCCGAAGGTTCAGGTGTCATATCAAATGTTCGTAACGAACTAGAATAATCAAAGCAATGGCTGTAACGAAAGCAATATGAGTCCAAACAGATAATATCAAAGAGTCATAAGGATGAGCGTCAAATGTTAGGAAAAGAGCTCCATAAAGGTTTCAAAAGTTTACTTTATAGGTAAACTCAACAATATCATGGCAAAGGCAAAAATAAAAGTAACCCATATTGGTACAAAGCCAAAGAGTCCATATCGAAACAATATTATAACAAAACTGAAATCAAATGGTATATAGGATAATAAGACTAACATGCTAGACCCAAGTGATAACTGAAATCGTATGGGTACAAATCGGAGGTACACAAACAATAACATATGTAATCAAAGAGAATGGGTTGACGGTTCACCAAAAGTAGTACGTTATTACGTACCTCGTTGAAGGGTGTTTTTCTCTAATTCGTCATAAAGATCTATTTGCTTAAACCGATGACTCCGACACCGACGATTGGATCGCCCTCTGATTTCCGCTCTTCTTTCCTCTTCTCTTTCTCTCTCTTGGATGATATTTTGATATGGGGAGGGTATTCCTCCGCTTTTGCAAGGGATTATGGATTTCAACGGCCTTGCCTAACCTATCACGCTCAAAAGATCCAGAATGTTCACAACTTTCTCCATATTCTGAAACATCAAATCATGCGACAACGCGTCTGTGGTTACCCGATCCCGCGAGAGGGACGGCGCGGCCCGCCTCCCTCTCTTGGTCTCTCGTACCCACGCGGTTGGCGTGTGCATTTTATTATTGATTTAATTCATCTTTTCCATGAACTTGAGATCGCTAAAGCAATATGAATTTCATGCAAAAGAGAATTATAGAGTTGCCACCTAGATGAGAGATCTAGGACCCATAAGTGACCAGAAATCTAGATTCGTTACCTGATTACGAGAATGGAAGGTATGTGAAATTACCACCACATGCACCATTCTTGCCCGATAATCCGGTCTTCAATTTCAAAAGTTAACTCTCTTGAATTTCTTTTAAATGGCTCATTTAACTCTATATCAATGTGCGAACTATGTGACATGCATCCTAAAAGCTAATTTCAATGTAATCCCTAATGTGTATCTTGATTTTCTTAATTTGTTTCGATTCAATCTAAGTGAATGTTCTCATAAAATTCTAATTTGTGGAAAATCCTATATATTTTAATTAATTTAATTAATTAAAATTAACCTACAAAACCCCACCATTTGTGGTGGGCCGACTCGTGCTTGGTATGCCACTCAAAGCATCCAAAGCTGCCTACGTATCAAAGCCTCACTGGAATCAGAGTCGATCGTAGATCAGTGCCTGAACTAAGTTACATGCCTAAGACATCTACGACACCGACCTAGATTGGATTCACTGTTTCAACAGTTTTCAAGAGATTATTTAATTCAAGTTGAGTAGATTTTATTATCCTAAGACTCCATCTAAGATGCTATATAGCCCTATCTAAATGCAAGACATCCCTTAGACTAATGCAGGTGAACCTACATCCTAGGTAACTAAGCTTGTCTAATAGGGAGATGGGTTAACTAGTGTAACTAGGTCAATGACACGGTTGCTATCCATATCTAACGGTCGTGATGAGGCTGGACTCCTAAGTCAAGGACTCCTTAGAACCTAGGACTCAATCGCAACCTAAGTTTTCCTATAGGGGTTCTACAGGGCTCTAACGAGGGTGGGACCATGGACAATGGTACCAGAGAATGCAATTTGAGGGTTAGACTAACCCAATTCATTAGGTTGGTGTTTTCTATTTTTTTAAAGGGGTTCCTATAACCTAGAATTCAGAGTATTTTAAGGCTCTAAGAGCAAACAATTCCCATGCTTGGGTTAAACTCAAGGAGAAGAATGTGATTTCTTCTCACATGCAATTTAGTAGATGAATTATGATATGTTGTTGCCTGGCATTTTTCTCAGGATTTCTGTTGACTAAGACCTCAGAGCCAACAACATATCTAATTCAGGAGCTAAAAGGCCATGAGTCGAATGCATTGCAAAGACGATCACGAGTCCAATCCTTGGACCTAGGACTACTCAAGAAATGACAAGTTATAAATGTAATTAAAGCTTTTTGAGGTTTCTAAGGGGATTTCGAATTCAAAACTCACAAGAATTTCGAATTCTTTTGCATATGCTTGGTCTCTTTTAAGTTATTTGTTTAAAAGTTTTTAATTCTTGCACACATTGAGTGTTTTGGGTACGTTTTAACTTAAACGGGCCATTCCTAGTCATTCTTGTGAAACAGGATCATTTCTGACAGTTCTTGTCAGATTACTAAGGGGATTATGACAGATTATGACCAGATTTAGACGTTAAGGGGACAAGAATTCAAAGCAAGGATGGATCAATTACGATTTCCATCCTTATGTCCAAGTTTGACTAGATTATCAAGTCATGAAGGAACATCAAGTTTTTAAGTGTTTCTGTTATGACTATTCAAGGATTATATGTATTCTAGAAGATTAACAACTTCAGTAATTTTTCACGATTTTTAATATTAAAATTGATTTTTTATGAATTAAGTAAAATCAGTCCAGACTCATGCCATTACAAAGGAACAGAAAGAAATAGTGATCCAAAACGATCCAAACTTTGTGACAATATGTTCTAACAGTAATAAATAACATGGAATATTTTTAGAATTTTTCAGTGTTATTTGCTATGTTTCTCAGACTTATTAAATTAGGCTTGATCCAACATGAAAATCCATAAAAATTACATGACAGTAACAAAAAAATTTGAAAAATTCATAGAAGATTAGGTCAGATCTAAAATACTTTATGTAAAAAAAAAATCACTCCTGGAAAGTCAGTATCGTTTTTGGAAATCAACTTTTACCGAAAATACCCTTGGAATTATACGAATTTTTTAACCTATTAATATAAATCCAAAATTCTTAAAAAAAAAATTGTATTGTTTCAAAACCTTCAAAGGCTATTGTATTTAAATTTTCATCAATTTGGGATCTGTTTTGACACCTTTTTAAATTCGATCTTTGGAAATTTACCCTCTTAAGGGTAAAGTTCAAAAGGTCAAATTGTGGTCAAAACAAAGTCAAATTTTCTGAAAATTCCAGATTTCTATGTTTTTTAATACAAAAACGATTCGGGGATTGGAAAATTCAAGAAATTCCAAGGGCTCATTATAGTTGCTTTGTAAAGTGGGTTTTACCCTTTTGATCTTTTAAAATAATAATTAAATAATAAAAATTCAAATTTCCAGAAGAAATTCCAGATTTTAAAGTAATTCATATCTGACTTTATTTCTTTGAAATTTAACATTCAAACATGGTCATCTTCATGACTTTTTAATGTAAATCCTAACCCTAACCCAACATGCTTCTAATCTAACTACATAAAGAAGGATTTTAGAAGGACCAACCTTTAACCACTCTCCTTTTCTCTTGGGGGTATACCCTTGAGATATTCACTTTATCATACCCTCTACGTAACACCAAGAGTGCCTTGATTGCTGGAGATTCGTAACTTGGAATATTGCCGGAAGAAGATGATGAATAACCTTGAAGTGCTTTAATGGAAGAAGAAAAAGGGGAGAAAGAGTGTTGGCCGAAAATTCAAGGGGAAGAGAGAGAGGGACGAATTTTTTTTTCTTTTTTAAAATCCACGAAAATCTTTTTATAGATTTCCTTTATTTTTACAGCCAATCGGCCCAATCCATCCCCTTTTATAGATTTCCTTTATAGACTTCTTGATTTCCTAAACAACTAAAAACTTTCCAAAAAAAAAAACAACTTTCCATGGAAAAGGTAAAATGAAAATTATATTGGAGTTATCAAGGACCGTTGATCTAAATGGATTAAAATAAAATCTTTCCTTATATAGAACTCAAGTCAAACAAGGAATCCCATAAGATTTCGCTTACTTTTATCTCAAGTTAAAATCAAACCCCCTACACATGATGATCGTATACAGTCAGTAATTCAAGTCCCCTTATTACCTTATAATTTTTTTATTAAAATAATAACTCAATTTAACTTTTCTTTTTCCATTGAATCCCAAAAATAAAGTGCTGGCATGTTTGGGCACATGGTATAGACCCATAAAAAAAATCGGAGTGTTAGCATCTTGGGTAGATGCCCCACCAAGTATGACCAAATGCTTGAAATAATGTGATGGACCCACCACATGTTGGCACACGTGTGAGCCCCACATGTGAAACCGATGGACGGTTATTTTTTAATAGTGGAGGTCCAATTGGATGGCCCAAATGACAAAAAAAATGTAGCTATTCCACACAAATTGGGCATATGGTAGGCCCCCACCATATGACCGAAACACAAGTGGATACTCCCTGAAAAATCAATTTTGCCAAAAGGGCCTACATAGGACCAAAAAGGATCTTCTTTTTAAGAACAATATCTGGGCCCACTTCACAGGATGATCTATACCGTCCATTTTGATTGTCTCACAAGGCTTAAAAAATAGAAATTACCTTTTATATAGGGGAGTGAGATAGACACATGGGGAGTCGATTTATCCATATGGGGAGTCGATTTATCACTGCCCTTTATATAACCTTCGTGAAATAGAAGTTGTGTAAATTGCACCACTAATATATCGCTTCCACTTGTGGGGCCTCACTGGAAATGGTATATTCATAGAGAGATTAGGCCATTGGACTGTGGAATATGAAAATAAAGGAGATGAAATAAAAAGCAATGGACGGATTTAATTGGGAAAGGGAGAGAGAGGGTCGGTTGGGGAGATTGGATTGATCCAAACCATCCATTTGACAGTCAACTTGTAAATTCATTGTACCACTGAACCATGAAAATGAGATGATCCGGACCGTTAGATCTATGGATCCCAATGCGAATTTCAATTTTACCAATGAGCACACCTCTTGAACAACTTTTGTGGGCTGATCTTAACCATCCTATTGATGGTCAACAAATGTGAATTAATTTGCCTCTCCAAGCCTATTGCCATAATATGATCTCAACCGCACAATTAGTGGGCCTCAATACATGAACTAGTTGCACCCCTTTAATCAATTCGATGAGTTGATCCAAACCTTTCAATTGGAGATCCATGATGTAAATTGATTACACCTCACAACCTACTACCATAGGATAATCTAAACCACTCAACTAACATGCCTCGATATAAGTAAATAACGCCCTTCACACCGCCTTCATAGGATGATTCAGAATTGCTTAATTGGTGGCTCACAACATGGGTGGTTGTGTCCCACAAATCTTTTCCATTAGATTTCAATACTTTTAATCATGGACTCAGAAGAACAAAATTGAATTGCTTTGAGTGGGCCCCACACATATTTAGTGAGTCACTTGATTTTAAATCCCACCACAAAATGCTATGCTCATTCTTTGGCCGAATTTCTCATGGAATCCAATCATCAAAACTTTGGCGGGCCCGCTTGTTTCAACTTAGTGAACCACACTGCATAATGACCAAAAACACATCGGCCACCCATGGAAAGTGATTTTATTTTCTTAGATCCAAATGAGTTCCAAACAATGCAAGATACACTTGCTTGATCAAAATGTTCAATTCGGGTCCGCCAAAGGGGTCCAAACTCTCTCTTGTTTGAATTCTTGTGAATGACCCTCTTCAACACTTGGCAGCAAAATGCAAAGCATGAAAGAAACAACTAAAAAGGTTGAGGAAATGTAATAGATAGACACATAAATGGAAAACACTGGAAGACAGACAGAAAAATACTAACTTCTTCATTGATTAAAGCGGAGCAAAATGGGAGTGTCTACAGATGCCCCTCTTTGGCAGAAATCACGTGGTGATCGTATGCCACAGCAAAAGAGACAACATCATTTTGGATAGCTTTAGCCAACAAAGATTCACTACACATGATGCAACCGAAATACAAATATATGCTAAATGCTTCCTAATGCAAAATTCACTACACATGATGCTCCTGCTTGTCATAATCAAGATATCATTTATTCTTACCAACATGAGCTGGTAGTTCAGAATAACGGAGAAATAGATTCGATCTAAGAGCGAAAATTACGCAGCTTAGAATGAAAAATAATCATGATGCAGTGCTGTTTTCGAACGAGCACTGAGAAAATGAGATTCCACTTTTGAATAGAACGAGACATCTATAAAAGGCCATATTGAACGGACCCGAAGGAAATGGGACACCGTAATTCCATGAGGACAAAGGAGATAAGAGACCATAGTCGTATGGACTCGAAGAGAATGAGACACCATAGTTATACCTGTTCAAAAGAAATGGGACACCGTAATCATACGAGCCCAAAGGAAATACGACCATAGTTTTATGGACTCGTATATAATGAAACACCGTAGTTGTACGGGATCAAAGGAAATGAGGCCGTAATTGTACGAACTCGAAAGGAATGGGATATCATATTTGTACGGGTCCCAAAGGGAATGAGACACTGTAGTTGTACAGGCTCACAGAAAATGAGACACCGTAGTTGTACGGGCTCAAAGGAAATGAAACACCGTAGTTATACGGACCCAAAGGAAATGAGACATTGTAGTTGTATAGGTCCAGAGAGAATAAGAGACCATAGCCGTATGGACTCGAAGAGAATGAGACACCGTAGTTGTACGGGCTCAGAGGAAATGGGACATCGCGAGTCATACGGCCCTAAAGGGAATGGGACACTGTACTCATACAGACCCAAAAGGATAAGAGACCATAGTCGTATGGACTCGAAGAGAATGAGAGACCATATTTATATGGATCTCGAAGAGAATGAGAGTTATGATGATTTAAGTTTTGACAGAGAATGTAAGAAAAAAGGAATTGAAATCCTAATTTAACAACTTTGGAAGCAAAGGATTTAATAACGCCACATAATAAAAGACTTTCAAGACCCGAATTTGAGATGCTACTTCATTAGCAACCTGCCCCAGCCTGAGGCATTCTGACTTTCTTCTATTCTTTCATGAGAGGTTATTCTTCTCAAAGATGTTTCGCCATTCATAACAATCTTGCCTTTTCCAAGTTCCTCAGAACCTGCTGATGAACCTATTTTTTGAGTGATTGCACCCTACAACAATTCTTAAAATAGAATTTGTAAAATTTTTATAAAAAATTAAAAGCCACAGACATTTGTAATAAAATGACAAAATAAGAGAGATTACTCAAGTAATCTCGTGATGCTTCTGACTTATCAGTATTTTCTTTTGGGTTAAGCTAGCTTCTTTTAAAGAATGTATCTCTATTGATAAACATCTTCACTTATTAGTTAAGACAATAATACTTCATGTATTTATCTATCAACTTTTCGATTGTTAGTAATTAATGACCCTAGTTTCGGGAATTGTTATTAGCTTTGCCTAACCTATTGTGATTTCAGAGATCAGTGTAATTCTTCTGGTATGGATTCAATCTTACCACGACCAAGTCTCCCTTTTTCGGATTTTCGACTTGGCGGACCACTTGGCCTTAACTTTTGCCTAAGCTGCCATTTCGGGTTTTCAACTTAGCAGGCCATCCCCTTAATTTTTGCTTAAGCTGCCTTTTCAGGTTTTCAACTTAACAGGGGAATGTTCCTAAATTTTTCCTAGATCGCCCTTTTAGGTTTTCAATCTAGCGGATCTTCGAACTCCATTCCCTTTTTTTTTCTTTTTACTTGAACACCAAAAGGTCTTTATAGGTGGGGTAGGGCTTTTCAAAGAATGGCTTAAGATTTTGTAAAAATTTCGACCGAACCTGTGAACAAGTTGCCTACGTATCCTAGTGTAAGAATCAGGCCGTGCATAGTTTAGGGCAGATGCCCCAAGTATATTGGGTTTTCAAAGGAAAAATATTTTTTTAGGCTCAAAAGGGTTCGCAAAAGGTTATATATTTTCTATTTTAGGTTATGAATTTACGATTTATTCAGCTAAAAGACGGCCTTCTGGTATTCAAGTATACAACCTCTTGAGTTGATCAAGGTTTGTTCGTTCTGGTAATATTTCTCCATTTAAATTTAAGAGCTTGACGGCTTTTTCGGGTAAGATTTGATCCACAATGTATGGTCCTGACCAATTTGGTTTGAACTTGCCCCTTGGGTTAAACACTGGTGCTCGATTTTCTTTCACGACAAGATTGTCTTCTTCTAAATCTTTGATCTTAACCTTTTTATTGAAGGCCCGGGCTATCCTGCGTTAGTAACCTTGCACATGATAAAGCACCTTTAACCTCTTCTCATCCAGCATGTTCAACTCTTTATATCTGGCGTCTGCCCATTCAGTTTCTGGCAACTTTGCCTCAGTTAACACTCGGAGTGAAGGTACACGGATCTCAACAGGAAATACTGCCTCTATCCCATAAACAAGAGAATAGGGAGTTGCCCCAGTTGAAGTTCTAATTGATGTTCTGTAGGCCCACAAGGCTTACGGTAGCTTATTCGAGCAATCCTTGTCGGTTTCTAACATTTTGCTAACGATAGCCTTGACATTTTTGTTTGCAGCTTCTACCGCTCCATTAGTCTGCGGCCGATAGGGTGAGGATTTATGATGCTTAATCTTGAACTATTGGCAAAGAGTGATTACTTCCTTCTTGAAATGAGATCCATTATTTGAGATAAGTTCATGGGAAATTTCGTATCTGCATATGATATTGGTGGGTATGAACTTAGCAACTGATGCGGATGTAAGCTTCGTGTAAGAAGCAACCTCAACCCACTTTGTGAAGTAATTAATCGCAACGAGGATATACTCGTGACCATTAGATGACTTGGGAGAAATCTTGCCAATAATGTCAATGCCCCACATCGAGAATGGCCAAGGAGATGTGAGAGAATGCAACTCAGTGGGCGGCAAATGGATGAGATTCGCATGAATCTAACATTTATAGCAGTTCTTGACAAATGCATGGCAATCTGTTTCTAACGTCGGCCAATAATACCCCAAGCGCAAAATCTTCCAAGCCAACATCTTTCCATTCATGTGTGGTCCACACAATCCTTCATGGACATCTGTGAGAATTTCTTCTGCTTGATCTTCAGTGACACATAAGAGTTGAATTCCATCGAAAGACCATCGATACAACTTCCCCCTCACAAATGACAAAAATTAGCTGCTAATTTCTGCAATGTCCGCTTCTCTTTATTCGAGGCCTCTTCAGGATGCCCCTTGCATGAGATGTAATTCTTTATATCCGTGTACCATGGCTTACCATCGGGACATCTTGCAGCTATTTCTATAGCATCAACATGTGTAGGAACACATTGCTCCTGTACTGTGATGGGTCTCATCTTCATATTATGAGGTATGTCGATCATAGAAGCTAATGTCGCTAAGGCATCGACGAACTTATTCTTCAACCTTGGCAAATAAGTAAAAGTGATACACCGAAACTGTTGAGCAAGAATGTCCAAGTATTCATGATAGGGCTGTAACCTCTCCTCTCTGGTTTTCCATTCGCCCTGAGTTTGACAAATGATTAATTTTGAATCTCCATATACATCGAGATCTTCTATGCCCAAAGCCAATGCAGCCTCAAGTCCAACAATACATGCCTCATACTCTGCCATATTGTTGGTGCAATTAAATTGTAACTTAACAACAAGAGGGATATGCTCATTTCAGGGTGAAAAGAGCAAAGCCCCTACTCCCTGCCCTGTTTGGTTTGCTGCTCCATCAAAATAGAGGGTCCAATCAGTTTTCGGATATTCATCTTCTATCATCAGGATCTCTTCATCTGGGAACATTGGTTTGAAAAGCTGACTTTCTTGACGGGGTGATTCAGCCAATTGTTCAGCAATCGCTCGTCCTTTTACAGAATTTTGGGTTACATGGGTGATGTCAAACTCAGACAATAATAGCAACCATCTGGTCGTCCTACCCGTCAGGGCTGGTTTTTCAATGAGATACTTCAAAGGATCCATCCTCGACAAAACCAAAACCTTATGAGATAAAAGGTAATGTCTGAGTCGCTGAGTGGCCCAAACCAAGGCTAAGCAGGTTTTTTCCAGGACAGTGTATTTCTGTTCATACTCCAACATCTTCTTGCTAAGATAATACACAGCCTTTTCATGCTTGGTTTCTGGATCTTGTTACGCTAACATACAACCCATGGTTGTTTTTGTCACTAACAAGTAGAGCAACAATGGATGCCCCGGTCTTACAGGTGCTAACACTGGTGGTTTAGACGAACTTTGCTTTATCTTCTCAAAAGCCTGCTGACATTCGTCTGTCCATTCTTTCGAAGCGTTCTTTTTTAATAGCTTAAAGATAGGTTCATAAGTCGATGTGAGATGAGCAATGAATCGACTTAAGAACTGTATCCTTCCAAGGAATCCTCGAATTTCTTTCTCAGTTTTAGGTGGCAGCATTTCTTGAATGGCCTTAATCTTCTGAGGGTTTACCTCTATGCCCCTTTGGCTCACCATAAATCCTAGCAACTTACCGGATGTGGCTCCGAATACACATTTGCTTGGATTTAAGCGCAGCTGGTATTTGAGTATTCTTTCAAAGAACTTCTTAAGGTTTGGGATATGATCTCTCCTTTCCTTGGCTTTCACAATCATATCATCAACATAGACTTCGACTTCTCTGTATATTATGTCATGAAGTAAGGCTGTAGCTGCTCTTTGGTATGTCGCAGCGGCATTCTTAAGACCAAATGGCATTACTCGATAGCAATAGGTGCCCTATTGTGTGCTGAATGAGGTTTTAGTCATGTCCTCAGGTGCCATCTTGATTTGATTATAACCGGAGAAACCATCCATGAAAGATAGTAACTCATGCCTGGCCGTATTGTCTACCAGGATATCGATATGTGGTAGAGAAAAATCATCTTTCGGGCTTGCCTTGTTTAAATCCCTAAAGTTTACACACATTCTCACCTTTCCGTCTTTTTTCGGTACAGGCACTATGTTCGTGAGCCACTCTGGATATTACACTACTTGTAGAAATCCAGCAATCAACTGCTTAGTAACTTCTTCCTCTATTTTCAATACCCACTCAGGCTTCATTCGCCTTAGTTTTTGCTTTTTAGGCCTAATTCTTGGTAACAGATGCAGCTTGTGCTGAACGATGTCTTCACTCAACCCGGGCATATCTTTGTAGGACCAGGAAAAATATCTTTATATTCCCTAAGTAGGTTTATTAATTCATCGCGCTCTTCAGGAGATAGAGTATTTCCAATTCATATTTCCTGTATTAAATCTTCTGTTCCAATGTTTATAATTTCGATTTCATCTTTAAGAGGTTGGGCTCGGCTCTCCTCCTCTTGTTTGAGCATATGCTGCAACTCAAAAGGAATTTCATCGATCCCTTCTTCCTCGTCAGAGGAGGGAGTGTTATTTTTATTAAAGTCAGAAGCAAACACAGAGACATACTGAGAATCAGATTTTATTAGATTAAAAGAAATTACATCATCATCATCGGACTCATCCTGAACAGGCTCAGTATTTACATTAAAAATAAAATCAGAAAATGACTCGCCTGGACTAGGCATTGACACAGACTTAATAGACTTAACTCGACTTGACTTAGCAATACGATAGGAAGGAATAATATCAGAACTCTAATTTGAAAGACTTTCTGTTGCGGGTGCCATCTGACTCTGAGGTTCGGCGAAGGTGGAATCACTCTGAATAGCAGCTACCAGAACATCTTCACTGTTTGTACCTTCTTTTTCTTCAGAAAATTCTAACCCAGGTAACTCCTACCAATTAACAGCAGGTTTATCTTCTTCAAACAAGAATTCCAGCAAACCAGGTTCAAGATAGACTAACCAGTCCTCCACAGTTTTCTCAACACAAAGTACAGGCGGTTCTATTTCTGGGAGAGCAAGGCCGTTGAATATTTCAAATCCTCGTACCACAATCCCAGTTACCGAATCATACCATTATTCAAAGAACCCATAGTATGGTGAAGTCTCACCTTCTTTGAAAAAGTGGCCATTCGTGGATAAAGAGTACGGGGCCATTGGGAGTACTTCTCCATTGCGGCGAATTTCATCTCTTAATTTTAATAGTTCTTCCATAGCTTCCTCTTCTTCCTTAGTAGGTTCATATCCAAGGCCAAAAGTTCCATTATTTGCTTTGATTGGTCGCGGCCCAAATTCATGCCAGGAAATTAATTCATTTTTCTCATCATTTTGGCAACAACGGGATTGACGGCAAAAGGCAAACACAACTCCTCACAAGAGGCCTCTTCATAGGAAATAGTAGCAACATCGAACGCAAAGCCATTCAGATTGTATTCTTCTGCTTTTGCCACAGGGAGAATCAGAATTTCCCTTGTTATCTGCCCTATCTCTGGCTCTTCGTCACATCTGACAGTGATCAGCTTTCCATCTTTGATGAACTTTAGTTTCTGATGAAGGGTTGAAGTAATAACACCTTCCTTATGCAACCAGGGACGTCCCAGAGGCATATTAAATGAGGCCTTGATGTCGATAACTTGGAACTTAACTTCAAATTCTTGACCACCTACAACAATCTTGGTGGTAAAGACTCCGACTACATTTATGCGGGTGTTGTCATATGCAAGGATCCCGAGGGTTGATTCGGCAAAGTCGGTGGGACCGAATCCTAGAGTAACGACAATTCTCAACGGACATACATTCAATGCAGATCCATTATCAAGTAAAACAGATGGTACTTTCTTGCCATTACAGATGACAGTGATATGGGGAGCCCTAACATGGTTTCAACCTTGAGGAGGCAACTCCTGATCTGAGAAACTGACAACTCTGGCAGCCTGGGTAAGAGCAATAACCTCAGCTAGTTGTTCTGGAGATATTTCTGAGGATACCAGAGTGGTGTTCAATTCTCTTAACACAACTTCCCTGTGCTTCTTAGATGCTATTAACAATCCCCAAACAGATATGACAGCCTGAGTTTCTTTAACTGTTGCACAACCTCATCATTTGGATATTTCACATATTGCGGTTCCTCTCCTCGAGCCAATGTCCCTGAATTTTCAACTCTCAGTTCAGCAGGTATGAAGATCCTTCCACCCCTAGTAACATGTCTGACCTCATCTAGCTCCGGCTCGTCATAACTAATAACTTGAGGAACTTGTGGCTCATAGGTGATCACCAAGGGAGATATAGACTCTCTTAGGTACGACTCATCACAGAAGATGATTTGAGGTTCAGAAGCGGGGGTTTGCATGACCAGGTAGCAGGTTTTGGGTAACATTGGGTCTTGGCTGGAATGCAATGCCTTTATTATCAAGGAGTTTCTGAATTCTAAATTTTCAGGCAATGCAGTTGTCAGTAGGATGGCCGGGACCCCTGTGGTACTCACAGTGTTGGTCAGCTCTCCAATTTGCAGGTAGAGGATTGGGGGGAAGCCAGATGGCGGGTAAGGTTATGCGACCTGAGGCAAGACACTGCTTAAGTACCTCTGAAGGTGGAAGAAGGAGAGGGGTAAATTCTGCCTGGGTTTGTTGTCGAGGTGCAGCCGCGGGTTGGGCATAGTCCATCACTAGAGGTTCTTGGGACCTAGATGACTGAGCATTAGAACGATAAATGTTACTAACTTGGGCTAGGAGAGATTTTTTGAAATCCCTGGTGTTTGGGTTACTACGGTTGAATACACCTTGAGCTATAGCCTCCTCTATTTGGGTGCTCGTCACGATGAAATGTTTAAAATCCGGGTAATACTGTAGAGACATGTGATACTGGAGTTGGGGGGAAATATTCTTCATAATTATTTGGACTTGCTCTTCCTCAGAAGGGCTCTCCATCATTTGCGCCGCTAGTCTCCTCCATCTTTTCACAAAAGTTAGAAAAGATTCCTTTGAGTCTTGCTTGGTTCTCTCCAAATCCTTTCTAATGATTTCCATCCCATCATCATATTTGAACTGCTTGATGAAGTATTCACTAATGTCCCTCCATGTCTTATAACTAGTTTTGTCTAGGACCATGAACCATCTCCTAGCAACTTTGGTGAGTGAGACAGGGAATAACTGAGCCATTTGCTCAGGAGATAGTCCTTGAGGCTGACACATGATGGTGAACATCTACAAGTGTGTGATTGGACAACCCACACCATCATATTTGTCAAAGTCCGGCATCTGAAAGTTAGTTGGGAGATGGATTTCATGAAACAACGTGAGGTCACTAGCATTGAAACCACCCTGATCATGAAACCGAATGTCTTGAACTTGCTTGGTAAGACTGTCCAATTTTTTCATAACTGACTTATCAACCACTGACTGAGAAGGTTTAATGTGATCTTCGCTGTATTGTTCCTTTTCAAAGTCCTCTTCGGTCTTATCAGGGATAGGGATAAACACGGGCTGGGCAGGTGCTGCTGAAGTAGCTGCATGATACATAGGCCCCTTGTCCTTGGAATTAGAAGATTGTGCCCCTAACTTCTCAGAAAGCTGGACATTAATAACTCGGTTCTCTTCTTTGATTTCTTGAAGTTGCTTGAGAACCAAAGCTAAAGTATCAACAATGGAGATAGCTGGAGGATTATCTGAGTTCTCTGCCATAGGTGAGGTCGGGGAAGAAGGTGAAGATGCTAGGGTTATCACAGTAGGTGGTGGAGAAACAGATCTCCTCTCCAACCATGAAGAAATTCGAACCTAAGGAGTAGTGGGTTTAGCTATGGTGTAAACTTCCTGAAATATTTGAAAATGTACATAAACACATATAGATGAAGATAATGAGGGAGAAAGATGAACTTATTGATTGATCATTAAAGCTTGAGAACATGATTCACTCTTATTAAATCAAAGACAAGATAACAAGACTAAACATGAGAGTAAACATTCTTTCTAGATTTTTTCTTTGGACGAGGATCTTCTTTAATCGACTCTTCTAGAGGTTTGATGAGTTTGGCATCCCAAGCAAATGAAACAGCTCTGACAATCTTGGGCTTGAGATCCTCAAGTGAATAAAAATGACGAAGGGGAAGCACAATAGATTGCTCCCTTCCAGACTGACGCAGAATCCTGGCAGGAACGTAAAAGGAAGTCTTTTTGAGACCTAGAAGGTGGACGTAATTGGCCTCTCCAGTGTTGAAGACAGCTTCTTGAATCCCAAGAATTTGCCAACGAATCTGATCTTGTTGGCGAGAATTTAACCAGTCGACCCAATCGCTTTTGTGACCAAAGGAAACATTATGACGTCACTCGCTAAAGGTGTACAACGAATGATCAAAGTGGACAGGAGCTGCGATCTTCAGCTTATGACACAACCATACTTGGAGTAATGCAGGACATCCTGAGAATGATCTATTGAAAGAGAGAACATAACAATCTGGACCTGAGCTAGTACGAAGGCGAGCCATATCATCTAACCCATTGAAGGTTTCTGCAAGTATGGTAAGAATTGGAATGGCACCAAGATCCATTTGATCAACAAGATCTAGGAGAATTGCCAACACAACGCGACAAGGTTGGACGGTGATGAACCTAGCAAAAGGGCAAAATCTCAAAGTGCAACGTCGGGCCTTTTGAATATCGACATCGCCACGATGTCCAATAGGAGAGTAGTAAGTGTCGATCATCTGTTGCATGGACACTTCTTGACCTTTCATGAAGGAATCAATTGATTCATCTGGAGTGTTCATTAAGCGTAAGAACAAATGACGATAATCTGGCACACAAGATGGCTTCACAAGAGGGCCATCTACAGGATACTCCAACTAGGCACACCATTCTTCGAATGTGGGACACATCTCCTTATTACCGAAACAGAAGACGTGCTGATATGGATCCCAACATTCTGACGCGGCATAGAGTAATCCCCAATCGAGCTTAATGGTTGCTATGTAGCCAAAGAGATTTTTCTGTCTCTCACTTATGGCATAGAGGTGTGATTCGTTCAAAGTACCACGAATCCAATCTAGAATTTTACGAGTAGACATGGTGCCTGCAAGCAAGAGAAGGGATACAAGTATGATTAGATCAAGAAGAATGATCAAGATTACATAATCATAGGATTGGGATAAGTTCCTGCCAGTTAGGAGAAGGTATGAACATATGACCAAACCACATAAGAGGAGATTGATAGACACACGATCAAAAGATTAGATGAGATTGCATAAGAGTGCTTTCAGCGGATAGATCAAGAAGGGACTAATCCTATGAGATCTTGGGAAAGATGGGATTTATATCCTAATCCTAAAGAAAAAACTTTTAATCTTCTTACATCTTATCTAGTGTTACCTGAAGGCATCAATCCAAATCATAAACTAGTGGAGTGGAGAGAGGATCTCGACTCATGACTTTGTTTTGTGTACCTAAGGACCGTTCGTAGCCATTGGAAGATGGACTACGGCCTAATCTATACACCAATGGGTAAGATATCCTAATCTAGGCTCACACGTGATGCACGCGTGTTCATACTATATTGAAGTGTGTGTTAATTTAGGGGTATGGCCAAGAGTTCCCTTAGTGCGAATCCATGTTAGATATACTGTACCAGTGTTCGGCCTATCAATACATGAACAAGCAGATCCGTTTACTCATCATAAAGGTACTAGGCTAAGAGTGGAATGCTTCTTTAGCACAGAGGCACCGGGTGATGAAATTCCAGTCAACAATGCTAGATAATACTCTGGGTTCCTAAAATAGAACGTGTGTGCATGTGAGATGCAAGGATTTAGATGCAAGTGATGTAAGTGTGTGAAATAGTTTGCGCAATCTAAGATGCCTTCAGGTTTTGTTAGATTAAGTTTGCAGTACAATGTGATGAGACAATAAACAAACTAATCTAGCAAACATATAAGATATAAGATAGTGTTTTCATGAGCCAGTTAAAATAAATTCAAATGAGTTATCGTTTGAAATTTTAATGAAGTTAGGCTGTCCCCAGTAGAGTCGCCATACTGTGGTTACCCGATCCCGCGAGAGGGACAGCGCGGCCCGCCTCCCTCTCTTAGTCTCTCGTACCCACGCAGTTGGCGTGTGCTTTTTGTTATTGATTTAATTCATCTTTTTAGTGAACTTGGGATCACTAAAGCAATTTGAATTTCACGCAAAAGAGAATGACAGAGTCGCCACCTAGATGAAAGATCTAGGACCCATAAGTGACCAGAAATTTAACTCTATTCAATGTGCAAACTATGTGACATGCATCCTAAAATCTAATTTCAATATAATCCCTAATGTGTATCTTGATTTTCTTAATTTGTTTGGATTCAATCTAAGTGAATGTTCTCCTAAAATTCAAATTTCTGAGAAATCCTATATATTTTAATTAATTAAATTAATTAAAATTAACCTACAAAATCCCACCATTTTTGGTGAGCCGACTCGTGCTTGGTATGCCATTCAAAGCATCCAAAGCTCCTTACGTATCCAAGCCTCACTGGAATCAGAGTCGGTCGTAATTCGGTGCCTGAACTAAGCTGCATGCCTAAGACATCTATGACACCGATCTAGACTGGATTGACTGTTTCAACAGTTTTCAAGAGATTATTTAATTCAAGTTGAGTAGATTTTATTACCCTAAGACTCCATCTAAGATGCTATATGGCCCTATCTAAATGCAAGACATCCCTTAGACTAATGCAGGTGAACCTACATCCTAGGTAACTAGGCTTATCCTATATGGAGATGGGTTAACTAGTGTAACTAGATCTATGGCACTGTTGCTATTCATAGCTAACGACCGTGATGAGGCTGGACTCCTAATTCTAGACTCCTTAGAACCTAGGAATCAATCGCAACCTAAGTTTTCCTATAGGGGTTCTACAGGGCTCTTACGAGGGTGGGACCATGCACAATGGTACGAGAGAATGCAGTTTGAGGGTTAGATCAACCCAATTCATTAGGTTGATGTTTTTCATTTTTTTAAAAGGGGTTACTATAACCTAGAATTCTGAGTATTTTAAGGCTCTAAGGGCAGACAATTCCCATGCTTGGGTTGAACTCAAGGAGAAGAATGTGATTTCTTCTCACATGCAATTTAGCAGATGAATTATGATATGTTGTTGCCTGGCATTTTTCTCAGGATTTTTGTGGACTAAGACCTCAGAGCCAACAACATATCTAATTCAGGAGCTAAAGGGCCATGAGTCGAATGCACTCCAAAGACGATCACGAGTCCAATCGTTGGACTTAGGACTACTCAAGAAATGACAAGTTATAAATGTAATTAAAGCTTTTTGAGGTTTCTAAGGGGATTTCGAATTCACAAACTCACAAGAATTTTGAATTCTTTTGGGTCTGCTTCGTCTCTTTTAAGTTATTTGTTTAAAAGTTTTTAATTCTTTCACACTTTGAGTGTTTTGGGTACGTTTTAACTTAAACGGGCAATTTCTAGTCATTCTTGTGAAACAGGATCATTTCTGACATATCTTGTCGAATTACTAAGGGGATTATAACTGATTATGATGAGATTTAGATGCTAAAAGGACAAGAATTGAGATCAAGGATTGATCAATTACGAATTCCATCATTGTGTGAAAGTTTGACTAGATTATCAAGTCATGAAGGAACATCAAGTTTTTTAGTGTTTCTGTTATGACTATTCAAGATTATATGTATTCTAGAAGATTAACAACTTCAGAAATTTTTCACGATTTTTAATATTAAAATTGATTTTTTATGAATTAAGTAAAATCAGTCCAGATTCATGCCATTACAAAGGGACAAATAAAAATAGTGATCCAAAACGATCCAAACTTTGTGAGAATATGTTCCTAACAGTTAAAAATAACATTCAATATTTTTAGAATGTTTCAGTGTTATTTACTATTTTTCCCGGATTTATTAAATTAGGCTTGATCCAACATGAAAATCCATAAAAAATACATAACAGTAACAAAAAATGTTGAAAAATTCATAGAAGATTAGGTCGGATCTAAACTACTTTATGTAAAAAAAAATTCACTTCTGGAAAGTCAGTATCTTTTTTGGAAATCAACTTTTACCCAAAACACCCTTGGAATTAAACGAATTTTTAAACCTATTAATATAAATCCAAAATTCTTAAAAAAATTTGTATTGTTTCGAAACCTTAAAAGGCTGTTATATTTAATTTTTCATCGATTGTGGATATGTTTTGACACCTTTTAAATTCGATCTTTGGAATTTTACCCCCTTAAGGGTAAAGTTCAAAAGGTCAAATCGTTGTCAAAACAATGTCAAATTTTTTGGAAATTTCAGATTTCTATGTTTTTTAATACGAAAAAAGATTCGGGGATTGAAAAATTCAAGAAATTCCAAAGGCTCATTATAGTTGCTTTGTAAAGTGGGTTTTACCCTTTTGATCTTTTAAAATAATAATTAAATAATAAAAATTCAAATTTCCAGAAGAAATTCCAGATTTTAAAGTAATTCATATCTGACTTTATTTCTTTGAAATTTCACATTCAAACATGCTCATCTTCATGAATTTTTAATGTAAATCCTAACCCTAACCCAACATGCTTCTAATCTAACTATATAAAGAAGGATTGTAGAAGGACCAACCTTTAAACGCGCTCCTTTTCTCTAGGGTGTATAGCCTTGAGATATTCACTTTGAGACACCCTCTAGATAACACCAAGATTGCCTTGATTGCCGGAGATTCGTAGCTTGGAATATTGCCAGAAGAAGATGATGAATAACCTTGAAGTGCTTTAATGGGAGAGGAAAAAGGGGAGAAAGAGTGTTGGCTGAAAATTCAAGGGAGAGAGAGAGAGAGGGATGAAATTTTTTCCTTTTTTGAAACCCACGAAAACCTTTTTATAGATTTCCTTTATTTTTACAGCCAATCCATCCCCTTTTCTATGATAAGAGCAAGTAACCAAAAACTTCAACTCCTTTTAGAGTCCTTCAGAGATCTAATAGTATACACAAACCGACTAAAGCCTCTCTACCCTAGTAACCGCACTAACTCAAATACTAAAGATAAAGATGAGACTAAAAGTTTGAATTAATTACGTAATCTAACACCTAAAAATCCCCATCGTCCAGGACTTCTCCCAAGCGTGACTATCATGTATAAGAGTCCCTCTTATTCTTCGGTTTCCAAATAGATAAAGGAGCAAAGAGATGAAGATAAATACTAGAAGATTTTTCCACCCTATCACTTGACCGAACTCAATAGACTTCTTGATTTCCTAAACAACTAAAAAATTTCCAAAGAAAAAAACAACTTTCCATGGAAAAGGTAAAATGAAAATTATATTGGAGTTATCAAGGACCGTTGATCTAAATGGATTAAAATAAAATCTTTCCTTATATAGAACTCAAGTCAAAACAAGGAATCCCATGAGATTTCACTTACTTTTATCTAAAGATAAAATCAAACCCCCGACACATGATGATCGGATACAATCAGTAATTCAAGTCCCCTTATTACCTTATAATTTTTAGATTAAAATAATAACTCAATTTAACTTTTCTTTTTCCATCGAATCCCAAAAATAAAGTACTGGCATGTTTGGGCGCATGGTATAGACCCATAAAAAAATCAGAGTGTTAGCATCTTGGGTAGATGCCCCACCAAGTATGACCAAATGTTTGAAATAATGTGATGGACCCACCACATGTTGGCACACGTGTGAGCCCCACATTTGAAAATCGGTTTCACATGTAGGAATGTAGGATATTTGTATGGCAGGCAGGAACACATAAAATGGAGGGTTATGTTTTAATAGTGGAGGTCCAATTGGATGGCCCAAATGACAAAAAAAAATGTAGCTATTCCACACAAATTGGGCATATGGTAGGCCCTCACCATATGACCGAGACACAAGTGGATACCCCCTGAAAAATCAATTTTGCTAAAAGGGCCTAAATAGGACCAAAAAGGATCTTCTTTTTAAGAACAATATCTGGGCCCACTTCATAGGATGATCTAAACCGTCCATTTTGATGGTCTCACAGAGGCTTAAAAAATAGAAATTACCTTTTATATACCCTTCATGAAATAGAAGTTGTGCAAATTGCACCACTAATATATCGCTTCCACTTGTGGGGCCACACTGGAAATGGTATATTCATAGAGAGATTAGGCCATTGGACTCTGGAATATGAAAATAAAAGAGATTAAATAAAAAGCAATGGACGAATATAATTAGGAAAGGGAGAGAGGGGGGTCGGTTGGGGAGATTAGATTGATCCAAACCATCCATTTGACAGTCAACTTGTAAATTCATTGTACCACTAAACCATGAAAATGAGATGATCCAGACCGTTAGATCTATGGATCCCAATGCGAATTTCAATTTTAACAATGAGCACACCTCTTGAACAACTTTTGTGGGATGATCTTAACCATCCTATTGATGGTCAACAAATGTGAATTAATTTGCCTCTCCACGCCTATTGCCATAATACGATCTCAACCGCACAATTACTCTGCCTCAATACATGAACTAGTTGTACCCCTTTAATCAATTCGATGAGTTGATCCAAACCTTTCAATTGGAGATCCATGATGTAAATTGATTACACCTCACAACCTACTACCATATGATAATCTAAACCACTCAACTAACAAGCCTCGATATAAGTAAATCACGCCCTTCACACCGCCTTCATAGGATGATTCGGAATTGCTTAATTGGTGGGTCACAATACGGGTGGTCATGTCCCACAAATCTTTTCCATTAGATTTCAATACTTTTAATCATGGACTCAGAAGAACAAAATTGAATCGCTTTGGGTGGGCCCCACACATATTTAGTGAGTCACTTGATTTTAAATCCCACCACAAAATGCTAAGCTCATTCTTTGGCCGAATTTCTCATGGAATCCAATCCTCAAAACTTTGGCGGGCCCGCTTGTTTCAACTTAGTGAACCACACTGCATAATGACCAAAAACACATATGGGCCACCCATGGAAAGCTATTTTATTTTCTTAGATCCAAATGAGTACAAAACAATGCAGGTACACTTGCTTGATCAAAATGTTCAATTCGGGTCCGTCAAGTGGGTCCAAACTCTCTCTTGTTGAATTCTTGTGAATGACCCTCTTCAACACTTGGCAGAAAAATGCAAAACGTGACAGAAACAACTAAAAAGGTTGAGGAAATGTAATAGATAGACACAGTAATGGAAAACACTGGAAGACCGACAAAAAAACATTAACTTCTTCATTGATTAAAGCAGAGCAAAGTGGGGGTGTCTACAGTGTCCATCGAAACTTGCAAAAGATCTGAAGTGGTATAGCGAGCGCATACAGAGGGAGATTTTAAAAGGCCAAATCCATTGGTGACATCCTCCCTTGATGGATTAAGGACCATGAATCCGAACTTCAGAAAAATTTAACGAAGAACAATTATTATGGCTTCTACAAACTACCCGTTTGGAGAGACCCTTAAGCATCTCCTTCTTTTGACACTTGATCAAACCCTTAGAAAGATCCATGAAATTTTGCAAAAGATGGCTCCCCCTTCTTATTTCCAAGCGTATGAACTGATGGAAACACACGTTTCCCACTCTCTTGTGCATATCTCCTTTCTACGAAAGGGAATAGAATCGAATCTCTCTTCTCAATGTTCTCCTTCCTCCATGATCATAGGCTTTCTATTCCAATGGATCATCTCCCTATCTATCTGCTATTGAACAGGTCTTGAACAATAGTACCAGGCTTTTGGAGATGCCTGGTCGTTGTACTGATGGGTAGCAAAACGTGCATGCAACTCTATATGTGTTGTTTATTCTTGTATGGGAAATCAATTTATAAATAATGGCCTGAACATCCCTCACTACAAGAAAGTTCACCTTCAGCGGCGTTCTTTTACCGACAAAAAAGGTCCCTAAATGATATAATTACTGGCGTTTATTTGGTTAACGCCGGTGCATTTAAATTTCATGTTGTCCGTGCTAGGAATAATCACCGGCGTTCACTAAACATCCCTAAATGTTGTTAATCAGCGGTGTTTGCTATCAAAACGTCGCAAAACATGCGTTTATCCTATGGCTCGGACCAAATTTTTTCTTTGTTTTCAACGACGTTGGTAAAATCAAGGAATAATCACTTCCGGCGGGTTTTATTGACCATCGGTGAAGAAGGTCTTAGTAAAAACCCAAGATTAAAAGAGATGGACCACGCACGCATATCCTTTTTCTCCCTCCCGCGCACTGTTTTCACCCTCCTCTGTGTGGACTATCTCTCCGGCAACCCTCTCTCCGGCATCTTCCTCAAAAGGTAGGTATTTGTGATTTTATTTCTAGGGTTTTGATTTGCTTTTAAGGGTTTTGATATTCATTTTCAATTGTCTTTTTTTCTAGGGTTTTGGTTTCTTTAAGAGAAGAGGTTTTGAATCTGGTTTTCTCACAAAAGAAGGCGAAGGAGAAAGGGTATGAATCTCATTTATTCACATTGCCCTAGGGTTTTGAATCTCGTTTTCTTTTTTTTCCCTTGGAAAATAAGGGTTTTGAATCTCATCTTCTCAGATTTATCTTAAATCTAGGGTTTTGATTTCAGTTTCAATTGCTTTTTCTAGGGTTTTGGTTTCAATAGAAGGGGCTTCCCTTCACAAAAGAAGGCGAAGAAGAAAGAGTATGAATCTCGTTTATTTACAGTGCCCTAGGATTTTGAATCTCTTTTTCTATTTTTTTTCTCTTGAAAATTAGGGTTTTGAATCTCCTTTTTAGAGATTTATCTTAAATCTCTAATCTCTTCTTTACTCTTTTGGAAAGAGTAAAGAGATGGCGCAAAGAGATGAATTTTATTTCGTACCAACCATTTCCACCTGCTACATGTTTGTAGAAATGGCACAAAGAGATGTTTCGATGCTCTTCTCCATATGTTTTTTGAAACAGTGCCATGTTGTGCTTAAAGATTGATTAGAAATACTCTTTATATGATTGCTTTGTGTTATAATTGTGATTTATTTGTGGGTTTTTTCCATTTTGAAATCCTGTTTTAAGGATTTCTTTAGTGTTACAAATGCGATTTGTTTGTGGGTTGTTGCCATTTTTGACTGTGGATTTGGGTGTGGGTTTTGGACTATCCCATTTTTCAACACAAGTTCCTTCTGGCATTGTTTCCAGTACAAACACACGATTATCTCAGAATTTTGGCACCGACTAGCAGCCCATTTATCAAACTCGACAAACATTGTTATTACTTATGTTTTGTAAGCAATCAAGGAGCCATGTTTCAATATTTATTATGTGCTACCATTTTAACATGGAATGGTTGGTAATAAATGTCAAACAACCTAAATATAAAGCAATCCATGCTTAATTTTTTGCAAACTGACTATGCATTCAAAATACTTTATGAACCCAATAGAATTTCAGCAAATGGTCAATCGAAAAACCATGATTTTCTAGAACTTCAATAAATCATTGTGCGAAAATGTTCCAACTCACATCTCTCACCTTCCCCATTTTTTTAGTACATATTATAATTTTATCAAAATGTGATGGTGAGAATGTGTGTGTATAAAACTGTTTATTCTTGCATGTCAATTTTTTCATCTCGGATATAAAAAATTATCAGTAGCCTGAGCTCCCTTTCCAACACTAGATTTCGAGTTCTGTTACCATAGATTACAGATTGGACAATGTTTTATAGACTAAAGAGATATGACCCCTGATGTCCTAATGTTTTGTGTTAAACAACCAGTTAATCCAAAAGCTTAAGCTGTTGGAGAAAGTGTTTTTAAATCTTTTATACTTTAAAATCAGTTTCCCTTGTTTTTACATTACCTTGTGGTGCTTGTTTTTATACTTTAAAATTTGTCTCACTGCTGCCTTGGTGCTTGTTTGGATCAAATGTTTATTCAATTCAGTTTGGATCCATTTGGTATCTTATTTCATGACAGAGCACGGAACAAACATTTGAAACTTTATGTGTTTCCACTCCTTGACAGGTTCTACTGAACTTAACAAATGATAATCCTGTAGGCTGTCAGAAAATTACTGGTGTATGTAATATTACACCGAATTTATAAGCTCCCTTTGTCATCTGAATGTGTCTTAGTCATCTTGAAATCGTCTCTCCCAATATGTTGATCTTCTTCCTCCCTGTTTTATTTTAATTTTTTTTTGCCCTTGCAGATTGTTCAGAAGAGAGAGGATGGGTTGCTTGGCATATGCACCGATGGTCATGACCGTCGGTGAATGTCACTTTTCTTGTAGTGATGAATTGGCTTGGACAATGGTGACGATGGGTTGGTTACTCTATTGATTGCTATTTGTGGGCACTATTTTTCCTAATTTCGTTCATCGCCTATATTGTTGCATTTGGCTGCGGTTAAGTTCAAAGGGCTCTGTGATAGGTAGTAGAATGCTGCTAACATTGGTATGTTGGAATATGGTTACATGTTCTAAAGTTTACTCAGGCCATGTTTGTTTTAGATTCTGAGAATGGATTGTAAGTTCAAAACTTATTATTGGACTAAAACATAATTGTAAATTCGAGTCCAATTGTCTATGACTCACAATCGGTTCTTCTAAGAAAGTATTTAAATTGTGGTACCTTTCTATCTTTGTCATATTGTCTATAGATATAATTGAGGTATATGAGAGTGGACAAATAGCTGATTAACCCCTTTTTCCTTGCTCTTTTCATCTGAAATAATCGCTATTTTATTGCATACATTGAGACAAGATACAAAAAAAAGGGATCGCAGTGTTGTGTGTGGTCACTTTCTCCAAAGTAACAGTCAAGTAAAAAGGATGGCCTCCACTTCCTGTCAAAGCATAAAACACTGTGACACTCCAAACTCTTTCAAAAGCAACGTGCAAGTAAACTAATTAGCAAGCCAATTTTGTAAGCCATCTGTCTTTTGGATCATTTCATATGTATATTACAACTTAAGTTATACAATCGTTGTTGTTTTATGGGTGCAAATCATGGGTACATTTAACTAAAAGATTGCTAATGGTATTATGTTGGTTTTGGTTTAGAAGATTGTGTAGAACTATTATGGTTATTTAAATTCCCCTGGATAGTATTTTTCGTATGTTATTTCTGTACTGAGAAGATTATGTAGGCCCCAATGTTAGAAAATTCATGGTTTTTTAGTGAATTAATTCATGGGGTCTTTAAACCTTTAGAATAGTTATTTATTTTTTTATCCTCAGTGGCTTACCTTGAATTTACATGCTCCACAATGGCTTGGCTAATCTCTCTTTATTCTATGAGAATTGTTTTGTTTGCTTTGGAAGTAGATGGGGTCGGCATCAGCACGCAGCAAAGGGCAGGTATGTCACTGTTGATTTGTTTTCCTTTTTATTATTTGATGAGTTACTTAAGGGGGATTGCGTGTTGAAACAGCTGTCCATTTCTAGGAAGCAGATGAGTACCATACGAAATACATTATGAAATTGACTAGGGTTTCGGTGATTCGGAGTTTTGCAAGAAGACTTCTTTGCTTGCTATTTTTGTTTGGAACGGAGGAATTTCAAAGCTTTGTTTTGAAGCTTAATTTCCTTTTTCCCATTTAATCCCCTTGTTTAAAGCAAGGTTTCAATTGATTTCAACAATGTTTTGCATCCTCCATTCCTTGCATGTTTTGCTGAAAGTCCTATGATCTTCGTGATGATTTGTAAGTAGGTTTAACCTATGTTCATTAAAATCTCTGCAAAACTGGGAGTCCAGCCCCCTATGGTTGGTGATTTTCTCCCCAACTTAGATCTCCAATTAATTCTCCAAGGCAGCCTCATTTAGATCCTCATCAACTGCTTGAAAATGTCAATTATGTAGGAGGTCCTAAGCTCGGAGCCTAAACACAGTTTCTCATGAACGGCCCTCTTATAGAAAACTGATTTTAATATTGTGGTGCAATTGTTAAATTCTAGGTATGTGTGAGTGGATTTTGAGCTTTGGATGGAATTCCATTGAATGTGCCTGTGCATGTCTTTATTGCTTCCTTTCCAAGATGCTAGATCCCTTTGTGTTAATTTAGGATTGCGATGGAATCCTCAAGGGACCTACATGCCCAATAAATTGAGCAGGAAACCAACAGTTCAGGGGCCTTTTCATAGCAACTTATGTCCCGTCTAACAACCGAGTTACTTGTTGCAGGAACCCTTTATTTTTGCATATATGGTGTTTAAAGATAGGCCTATGCGGCCACGCTATTTTCCTATCTTCTTGAATATGTTGAAAGTGATGTTAATTCTTAGGTTTGAAGCTGTACCTGTGAATGCATGCTTCTTTTAAGTTTCATTTGAAGTGACTGAACGTATGCAGAAATTGGGGTTTTGGTTTGGACTGAACATCTTCACCTACATTGTAGTGACCTAAAGTGCTTTTATGAGTTGGAGATCTCCTTTGGAATTTGATCTCAGCCTATTTGGATGTGAATTTCTCTCTTGGGAATGATTACATTGCGATAAAATCTCCACATGAACAGATATGAAATCTGTTCCATTGAAGCCTAGAAGCATTGTTTTGTTTCAATTAGTGTTGAGTCTCGGTGACAAGGACAAGACCCTTCTAAATCACACCAAACATAGCCCATTTCATTGATTTTTAGTTGCTCTTTGGGTTTTCCATCACAAGCCTATCTAATACTAGCGGGAGTTAAATGTTGCCTAGAACCACGAACAGTCCCTATGGCAAGATATATACTATTGAATGGGATTTTCAAATGGAGATCCTACTCCCTTGTTATCATTTCTTGAATGAATTAGCTTAAAAGTTAAAACTAATTGCCATTTCCAGATATTATCATCTTGTGACTGTCGATCTCAAGTTAAAGGTGTCTTGTGCAAATGTGACCGTGAAAGAGTCATGTTTGTGGAATTATAATAGCAGAATTAAGCTCATAGTGCCTTATTTCAGCCCCTTTTGGATCACTTTTTACCTTTTTAACTTTGACTTGTGCTTCCTCGTACATTTCCCTACAAGTTGCCCTGCATGACTAATGAGCACCTTAGTCTTGATGTTCCATAATTTCTTTCTTAAAAGTTTATGGCTAAGTGACATTGTGGTCTATAGTCTGAAAATGAATGTGACATGTGCGCAAGAACTACTTGTTGTACAAATATTGACGAAAAGGCAGATTTAAAATTATATGTTATGCTTTGAATTGGTCTTGGAAATGGATTCCAAACATGTTTCTGATTTATTTATTCACTCAGTGTAAGGTTTCTCTAGCAGATGTTACTCATCTTATTAATGTATCCATGTTCTGAATCTGCACAATCAGGTAACTGGTCATTAATATTTGTTTAATGTTTACATGCCTTGCCATCCAGTTTTATGTTGTAAAATACCTTTGTCACACTTGCAAACGCACGTGCACTTTTACTAGTATGACAAAGGGAGAAGATAGGACACTACAAGAAACTTGCATTTCACCGGCGGTCCTTCACCGACGTTCGGGGCTGATATTTCTCACGCATATTGGTAGCTGATTCTTTAGCTCGGAATTATATAAGAAAGCTTCTCTATTATTGCTGAAATAATTTAAAAAATTGTGTACTTGATGTGTATACTCTGGTTTCATATTACCAAATGTCATAAAGCTGATAGACTCTGCTAAGCAAGCCCCTGAGCTAATATATCTCTACTGAACATCTGTTATTTTCTGTTGCTTGTGCAGCTTGTTCCTAAAGGCTATGTGTTTGTGATGGGGGATAAGCGCAACAACAGCTATGACTCTCACAATTGGTATGTCCTTAAACTACCACCACCTTGTAAAAATCTAGTTTTAATGATGATGAGATGAGATGGGCACATAAATATTTTTTTTTTGAATGAGTAGAGCTTTGTGTAGATTGAGAGAACCAACAGACTTCAGTTTGGTCTTCCAGACCCACTTGCAACCAACAAGCTTCATGTGAGGTTGGGGTCGTAGTACTAGGGACCAGGTCTAATTCTAAAGAAGAGCATTGAATATGTGTTGCATGGCTTGTCGCCAGTGGGCATGGTGGGAGGCTTTAGCGAAGCATGTGGGATCAAAGGTTGCGGTCAAGGAAGTAAGGTAGCACTTGAGGATGGGGTGTTTGATGGAAATCATGGCCTTAGGTTTTCAAATGCCATCTTTAAGCCATGTAACCATGGGGTCAGTATTTGTAGGTGGGGAAGTGAGGTTGATGGGGAAGACGAAGGTTGTGGATCGAGGAGGAGTTGACTACGAGGAAGACAGACACAAGGTGATTAAGGTTGGTGATTGTGGGCGGTGAGGAAGGAGATGGCAAGGAGAGGGGCGAGAGTTGGGGTTGGCAACTGTGGAGGAGGTCATAGTTTTCGTTGCAGAAGCGATAGGGGGTAGGAGAGGGGAAAGAGGATTTGTTGGATCAAGACAGTTGAGCTCAATTGTCCTCTGATACCATGTAAGGAATCTATCACAGGTTCCACTAGAGAAACCAAGAGAAGAGGAGCACAATAGATACATAGAGAAGACAATGTCAGTGGAGATATACTACTAACCTCTTGGTTGCTTAATTTCTCAATTAATAAATATAATGTTACAACATATTGAACAACAATAAATATTACAAGATATTACAAGGATAGGAAAAGAAAGGTGTTGGTGATTGACCAAACTCAAAAGGACAGAGAGGTGGCTGATTGCCAAACTCTAAAGATAGAAAGTGATAAAGTTGGCCGGTAGCCAAACCCTTAAGATGGAAAAGACAAAAACAAAGGCATAATGTTTTTTGAGAAAACTCTTAAAACAAGGATGGAATCCGCAAAGTGATCTGTTATCTCTTAAAATTCCCCCACCTTCGGAGCTGATCCCTTGAAGAGATAGCACCGAGGTCACGCTTCTCCGAGAGAGGTTTCCATTACCGGTGAATACGTGAACAATGGGTCAAACGGGACTTATCATAGCTCTAAAATTACTGCTGTCACCAAACTGGCAATTCATTTCTTCTCTCACCAGTGACTTGCGTGATTTAAGTTCAGAATTTCTGTACAATATGATTCAATTTGGATCACCATCATTTTTTGGGGGATTTGAATCTAATTGTAGAATTGTAACAATTTTTTTGCAACCTTATACTGATAAACTCATTACTTTGACATCAAGATTTTCATCTCCTCATATATGAGTATGAGATTTGTTCTTATTCTGTAACACTACTATAGATACTGTTTTTTCACAGCTTAAAGAGAAAGGTTATTTTTTTCATTAAGCCCGTTACTGTTTTATATTTGGGTCATGCATAAGCAGTATTCTTTATGTGTTCCTTTCCTTAAGCTTGTATGCATGCATTCAATTAACCTGTGTAAACTTGTAATGGAAGGAGCTTTTTTTTTGGTAGGTGCAATTGAAGGAGGTGACTGATTAGATTTCTAGATTTGATACAAGTTAATGGATGTTTTGGGATGCAAATTCACCCTTGAATTTGTTTGCAATCATAGTGAAAAGGATGCTGAAGGAGATCACAGACGTAATGCTGGTGTAGGTTTACATATCATTTTCTGAATTTCTGGGAACTTTGGAAAGTAGAAATTGTTTCTACTTCAGTTTAATAGCAACATGCAATCTGAAATCAAAATAATAATCAAAAGCAGCTAGAATTATATAGAGATGAAGAGCTTTTACAGTACTTCATCAATAGAAAACAACTCATCTAAGTAAAGTCCCAACAATAAGTTATAACCGAGGGGAAAATCAACTATAATTAAAAGAAATCAGATCTCAATATATGTCTACCAAACGAATCCGATCTACTAAATAATATCCATGGCCCAAAAAGGTGTCTAACAGGATATAAGACTAATGGAAGTTAATAGGATAAGACTTCATAGTATGGTGAAAAGGTTGTATCTCCATTTGATGGACAAATTCAAAATAAAGGGATTTAAAAAAAAAAAAAATTTATCTATATTTACCGACGGTCAGGACCGTCGGTGGTTTCAACAATCAAAGTGCAGCCATGTCTGCTCCAATGATAATTTTTCCATGAAGTTGCATAGGATGTTTCAACATTTCCCTGCTTACTTCAGCCATACTAGATTAAGATGACTTTCACAACCGTATGTTTTTCGTTTTGTACGTAATTATGCAGTTGTATCTGGGCAACCTAGATCTGGATAGATTTCAAATGGTAACAAAGGTTTGATTGATAAGAATTAGAATGAGCTACGTCAAACTCCAAACACCACGATCTAAACTGGGACTAAGAATAAATCTTTGGAAATCATAGCCCACAGTTCCATTAACAATGATCTATACCTAACTTTAAAGCACAAGCAAGCCTGTATCAGTGTATCCGGAGGTCAAAATCTATTCATATGATTAATAAAATCCAAGAGCCCTAATTTGGGATTCAACCTCTAACTCAATGGTTAAGGCTTTTTCATCAACCTGGAGGTCGGAGGTTCAATCCCATCTTACATACCAAAAAAAATATAAAACAAAAGCCAAGAGGAGAGACAGTCGTGTACCTTCTCCAGAGTAGTCTTCAAACCCACGAGTTATTTATCCATATTTTGGGGATGTGTGAGATATTGGGCCAATATTGGCCTCCGTCCTTTTGACACTGTTTCTCTACTTCCGGACAGCCAGCAATATCTAATTCCTGAAGCATGGTGGGCAGCCCTTCCTCCGGCAAGGAAAGGAGTTGAGGACAATAACGAATGGTCAATTTTTTGAGGGAGGTGAGGTTCTTCAACATCCCGTTGGGCAGGGATTTCAGATTATCACAAGAATAGATACTGAGGGTTTTAAGCATGGGGGGCAGTAGCATGCTTGGAGAGAATTCGAGTTGTGAACATCGAAAAATATCCAAGGATTGGAGGGATGTAAGGTGTTTAGAAAAGATCTCAACATTATCAACCTCGAGATATGTAAGCATGTCGAGCATTCCCTCTGGAAACTGCTGCATTAGAGGGCACTTTCTAATTGTCATTCTACGGAGGCCGATGATGTTTGGCAATGACTCTAGTTGTGGACAGTTATAAATAAATAATTGTTCGAGGGAGGTGAGGTTGTTACCCATCCCCTTGGATAGGGATTTGAGATTAGGACAGCCGATGATGTTTGGCAATGACTCTAGTTGTGGACAGTTATAAATAAATAATTGTTCGAGGGAGGTGAGGTTGTTACCCATCCCCTTGGATAGGGATTTGAGATTAGGACAGTCGGAGATCGAGAGAAATGTAAGCGTGGTGGGTAGCTCCTCGCCTTCAAATGACTCCAATTGCGGACAATTTCTAATTACCAATTCTTTGAGCGATGTAAGGTTGTTGAAAATCCCCTTGGACATGGATTTAAGATTAGAACATGAGAATATCATAAGGGATTGAAGAGTGGGCATTGAGTAACCAAGTCCAGATGTTGGAGGGAACTCAGTTTTCCTAGCCCCCTTGTAGGCATACACTTGAGGCTATCACAACCGTAGGATATAAAGAGAGATCTAAGCGTGATGGGAAGGGCCTCCTCGTCCTTTCCCAATGACTTGAGTTTAGGACACCGCTCGATTTGTAAATATTGGAGAGAAGGAAGGTCATGCAACCCGACCTCCTTTGGCCAAGACACCAACTCATTACAGTCACTGACCTCCAATTTCTCTAGTACGGTTAAGGGTTGAAGAAATCCAGCGATGTTTTTTGAATGTCGGTCTTATCACCGACGCTCTGAAAACGTCGCTGAATAGCATATTCACCAATGGTCAGTAACCGTCGGTGTAATTACCAATGCTCCAAACACGATGGTAAATATACGTATCCAAAGGCCACTTGGGATTTAATGACAGTCATGACCGTCGGTGTAATATTATATACACCAACGGTTTCTTAAAGCGTTGGCGATTACCTTAACAACAACGTTTGATTTTTATTTATAACGACGTTCATAAACGCCGGTATAAATGGTATCACCGACGTTTTTCAATAAGCGTCGGTATATACATTTAGGCACGGTAGCATCAGTGATGTTCACTAAAAGTGTCGGTGTAAGTTACACCGACATTCATTGGTATATGCACCGACGGTCATGACCGTCGGTGAATGTCCCTTTTCTTGTAGTGCCTAATGGTGCCAGAATCCGGGTTTGCGATCGCGCAGTGGGTAGAGGGCCTCCGCGGGGGTCTGCAATCACAAACAAAGGGGTCAGGGAAGTCCGGGGTGGGTCCCGGACGATCACTTCGACACCCAAGTCAGATTCTGGGCTAACAATATAATGAACAACAGGAAATGGCTGGGGTATAATCAGGTTTACCAGGACCAACGCACAGGCTCTTTCTCTAATGTTTGGGTGGGTGAGTTGAGAGTCGAGGGTAGGGGGGAGGGATAGGGCGTCCAACACCTTTTTCCCTCTGTTGCTTAGGGTTGAACGGTCTAGAGCTTCCTTTAATGGTTCCTCATTTCCGGGAGTCCCTTTTCTAGGGACTTAATGGTGTATTTATACTTTGATCCTGCATGTAAATTTTCTTTATGGGGCGCCACGTGGATTTTTTCATCATTTCAGAGCGAAAACCTTCTTTCGCTGGATTGGGTTGTTCCCCTGGTTCGACGACGGGCATGGCTTTGTTGTGTAATCTTGCCTATAATTGTGACGATGAAGTTTTTTGGTGGCGGGGAGATGACACGTTGTAATGTTCCTTTTTAGGAACATTGATCAAGTATTATGGATCAAATGGAAACACAAGGATTGGGTCGTGTGGGACCACTCAGTGGGCCGAAGATCAGACAAAGGTGCAAGGTTTGAGCAGTGTGGGGCCTCTTTTGTGTGTTTGGGCATCATCTGTGGGGCCAGATCGTGTGGAGGTGGTCCACTTGTGAGGCATATGGAGTGGGAGACCCTCTCTAGAATACGGGCCAAGGTGCCATCTAGTGTTAAAGAGGCTATGTCATGGGCCATGTTTTGATCTATTTATGCTTCTGCGCTGAAATGATAGGGGCACCCCTTTTTGTTGTCCATTGGGGGCAAAGGCCCCTCTTGTGGTTGCTTTCAAGAGGGCATTAAATTGGTAGAGGCACTCCATATGTTTTGCGTAGGTGTAATTGGGGAGTTATAAGTGCCTTGTGGTGAAGGGAGAAGAGATTATGCATGTTTTTATCTTTCCTTTGTAACCAAGAACACCCTACGACTAGTGTAGTCGTGTGTTAGCAAGGGGAATGAACAGTGCATTCTACTTCCTCTAGCAATTGGTGCAGTGAGCACCCAATCTATTCATCCTTCCTCCTTGTGGCAGTGTGCACTTGGAGAATATCCTTTCCATGACCACTTTAAGTGGTTACCTCTTCCATCCCACCAAATTCCATGGTGGAGCTAGCAAACTTCTCCATCTCAAGATCTAATGTTCTCCTTTTGTTGCTCTTCACTTTTGTAATTGATGAATTTGGACCTCTCCAGTCATCATCTTAAGGAAGCTACAGCTGTATTTTCTTTGTAAGACCATGTTTGGCGGGTTGAATTAAAGGGAAATGCAAAACAATCCTCTATATAATCACTTATTGAAAGTGTTTGATGAAATGTCTGAGTGAATTGTCATGCATTTTACGTGTTAACAAGCTTGGGAGAAAGGCCATAGAATCTTAGTTTTTTGGGGTCATTACACATGTGGCGAGATCACGTTGCCCAGTCGTGTCTTAGTGTTTTGGTTAATCATAATTAGATTCCGTTTGTGACACGTGGCATGATCTAATGGCCTCACTGTATTTTCACCCTATCATAATACCCCCCTACTCCTTTGGTTCATTGAATGGGTCAAGGGAGTAAGTTCTCTTACCCGGTCCTAGAATATAGCGATGAGGGCATTTATGAGAATCTTGGAATGCGAGGGGACACGCTGCCTCATTCGGTGGTTCCTTCTCGAGGAATCGTAGTGTAGTTATGGGGCGCTGGTTGACCATCCAATTGGAAAGGGACACGCATGGGGCGAGTTACTTCGTGTCCTGGCTTAAGGGTCTCTCTTTAGGTTTATAAAGGAAGGTTCTTTTTGTCTTCTTCTTTACGAGTCTTTTTCTGTTCTCCCGCTAATGTTTGACAATATGCCTAAATCCTTTGCCAGTTCCTCTTCGCGGGCCAAGGGTAAGGCCTCCCTTTCTCGGGAGTCTTCGAGTGATCCTGATTTGCATTCTGACTCGAAGGAAGATCTCATGGCCCACCGAAAGAAGGCTAGGAGGGATTCGGCCCTCCTCCCAGCTTTGCTCCTTTCCGCCTCTCTACCTCGCCTCACAAGGACAAATCTTCTCGTTCTCACGTCGCTAAAGAACGGACTTTTTTCTCCAAGGTCTACCGGCAAGGGATGGAATTGTGCGACCGCGTCTTGAAGATGGATGAGGATATTCAGGACTTGAAGCGAAGGAACGAGGAGTTGCAAAGGAAGGTCCACGCCCTTAACCAGCGTTTGCTCGAATATGAGGTGGATCCCCTACTGGAGAGCTCCTGGGTGGAGGAGGAGGATTCCTCGGAAGGGAAATCTTTCACTAGTCGTTCAAACTGATTTGGGGAGGGGGTCTGGCGGGCAGTTCTTTAGGGGCCAAGCTTCCTCTTTCCTCTTCTTTCCCTCTCTTTTTTGGAAAGGAAAAGTTACTTTGAAGGCCTTGCCTTATTTCTTATTTCTCTTTTTTTTTTCTTTTTTTTCTTTTTTTGGTGTGGATGGTGTTAGGGTCCCGGGGGTCCTTGTTCTTTTCTTTTTCTGTAGGCCTTCGGATCAGGAAAGCGATTAATGAACAGTTTTATTTTATTCTCACGGGATGTCCTGTATGGTTCTTTTGTTGTTGCTAGCCTGTTTTGCGTGTAATGTAGGTGCATTCTTTCTATGAGTGCTTGGAGTCGGGGCGGGGTCATAACTATGTATGTCGTTGTGACGGGCGAATCTTGATCCGGTTCCCTGGTCTGGCCAGATTTACCTTTAGTTAACGGGGCTGGCGGGTTTTCGTGCTTGAGTTCCGGGCCATTTTTGCTTAACCGGGCCCTTTTCCATTTAAGTGGAACAAGCTTAGTGTGGTCGGACCTATGTATGTCGTTGTGATGAGGCGAACCTTGATCTGGTTCCCTGGTCTGGCCAAATTTACCTTCAGTTAGCGGGGGTGGCGGGTTTCGGTGCTTGAGTTCCGAGCCATTTTTGCTTAACCAGGCCCTTTTCCATTTAAATGGAACAAGCGTAGTGTGGTCGGACCCTTGTGTCGGGTTCCGAGCCATTTTGCTCAACCGGGGCCTTTTTCCATCAGGGTGGAATAATCGTGGTGCGGTCGGACCCTTGTGTCGAGTTCCGAGCCATTTTGCCCAACCGGGCCCTTTTTCCATCTGAGTGGAATAATCGTGGTGCGGTCGGACCCTTGTGTCGAGTTCCCGAGCCTTTTTGCTAAACCGGGGCCTTTTTCCATCTAAGTTGAATAACCGTGGTGCGATCGGACCCTTGTGTTGAGTTCCGAGCCGTTTTGCCCAACCAGACCCTTTTCCCCTCTTAGTGGAATAACCGTGGTGCGGTCGGACCTTTGTGTTGAGTTCCGAGCCGTTTTGCTCAATCGGGCCCTTATTCCATTTGAGTGGAGAAAGTGTGTGTAGGTACGGCCAGATGATTAAAAGTTGGAGTCCTTTTCAAAATTTTCATTAAGTGGGACCAAATTCGGGGAGGATCCCACAAATGACGGCCCGCCTCGTTTCGGTAGGAAACTTGTAGAGATAACTTGTTCCGGAAGTTTGTATCAGGGGTAGAAGTGTCTTTTCGTAGTGAGAAATGGCCCTTCGACTTTGGTGGTTTTCTCGAATTCCCAAATCGGCGCCACGTGTGTATGTCCCATCCGATTGGAAAGGGCGAGGGCTAGTCGAAACCCTAACTTTTAAAGCTTTCTCGAGACTCTTTCCGTTTGTTTCTTCATCTTTTTTGGGTGAAGTGGGTTTTCCTATGAGGCGATTTTGTCTGCCGGCCGATCTTCTTCTCCTGCTGTCGATTCTTCCCTGTTTTTTGTCCATCTTCGTTATTTGTTCCGGCGAGTTCCATACTTTAGACACCCCATTTTGACCTGACCCAAATTTTTAAGAAATTGAATAAATCTCGAAATCGATCCCTGAAATTGAATCCAAAATTCCCCAAACTCAATTTTCAAGTTCCTGAAATTGATTCCCGAAGTGCCCTGAAAACTGAAAACTGAAAATTGAGACCCAATTGCAAAAGAACCTGAAAAATCCGAAATAGCCCACTTGAAAATTATTTTTCGAAATATTCTAAAAGCCCGAGTGATCGTCGAATCCCATTGATATTCTCCGTTCAACCGCCCCAACTTTTTCTTTCATTTGTGCAAAAATTAGAAAAATTACAAAGTTCCACTGAGTTTTTGGTAGTGGCACCCCCCTGTTTGAACCCTGGACTCCAATGTGTATCGGCACAGTCATATTTTTATATTTTCGCTAACCCGGCTTCTTCTGAGATTTAAAGGATTATCAAACGGTTTTTACATTTCAAAATATCCATAAGTGAGAAAAGACAAGCAGGGAGAGTGTAATTATCAAAATATGGATGTGCCGATATCATTTTCCTAGAAGAAATGTACAAAAGAAAAAGATAATTCATTTTTCTCCTATTCTTCCATAGACCACCCCCTCTAACGGAGAATATGCTAAAGAGGGTTGCCCATGAAAGAAAAAGGAGGCAAATATATCTTTTTCTTTGTAAAAGAAGGGGATAATGGCAAGAGTGTAAAATACCTCATCCTTTGGGTGCATTTGTAAAGTTGACATGGCTTTCTCTGCAAGCCACAAGCATAGACCATTGGATCAAAGAGGTGAGCTGTAGGGCTTAGATCAACTAGAATATTCTAGGTTTTAGGGTTTCTAAGAGGGCATTAGGGCTAAAAGAAGGGGATGGATGGCTGAGATGAGAAGGCAACAAATGGATGGCTAGGATTAGAGTGAGGGAAAAACCCTAAGTATAAAAATCAAGAGAGCTCGTGAGAGTAAAGGGGGGCTCGATCATTTCTACAGAGAGAGAGAGAGAGAGAGAGATAGAGAGAAGACTCCGGTCATCTTCTCCGGCGGCCATCACCGGAATCCGATTACCCTATCCCCCGATCACTACCTTCTTCTTCTCCCACTACCATAGCCCCAGTTCACCCAAACCCTTCTTCCACCGCCACCCTCACCCCTGCAATTTCAGCCACCACCATCCCTACCGTCCATCATCACCCATATAACCCATCCGAACCACCACCAAACCCACTTCGAGCCCCAACCCAAAACCCATCTCCACCACCAACCCACTTCTGATCATCTCCACTCTCCGATTCCCGCCGCCCAACACCACCACTTTCTTTTACCTTCATTTTCAACCTCACAACCAATAAAACCCATACCACCGGAATCCGGCTATAACCGGAAATGTCTAAAATACCCCCGAAGCGCAAGACTAAGAGAAAATCTTGAGAGATCTAAATTTAGCAGGTTTTCCAAATCTTACGAAATTACTCCTAATTCATCAGCCGTACCCTCAAGATGATTTTGGATACATGAGAAATGATTGAAATATTCATAAGATGATGAAAATGTGGAAGCCCCATGAGTTTCTAAAAATAGCAGGTTCCCTAAAACAGTTGAGATTTTCAAGGATTCTTCAGTTATAATTTAGAGATAATCTCAGGCATACTAGAAATGACCAACACAACCCCCAATATACCCAAATTGGAGAAAAACCCAGAGAGTTTCTAAAAATAGCAGCTTTTTCAAAATTCCTAAAGTCACTTAAGATTTCTTAAATATAACTCGGGGTCAAACGGGACACATCGAGAATGACCAAACTACCCCTGTAGCGTAAAAACGGGCAAAAATGAGGGAAACCCTGAATATTCTGAAAATAGCAGGTTTTTTTACTTGGTTGGAAACTTGAACTTTCACATTTCAGATACCATTCCTAGAAACCTTTAGGATTGCGAATCAACTTCAGAATTCCTTCAACGAGGCGAAATCTACCCTAAAATGCAGAGATGCCTAATCCTAGGTGGAATACGGACTCGAAACTTGACAAACTACCGAATCTTTTGCTTTTTAAAGTGTAGCAAAATGGGGGTGTCTACAGCACCCCCCTGTTTGAACCCCGGACTCCAATGTGTATCGGCACAGTCATATTTTTATATTTTCGCTAACCAGGCTTGTTCTGAGATTTAAAGGATTGTCAAACGGTTTTTACATTTCAAAATACTCCATAAGGGAGAAAAGACAAGCAGGGAGAGTGTAATTATCAAAATAGGGATGTGCCGATATCATTTTCCTAGAAGAAATGTACAAAAGAAAAAGATAATTCGTTCTTCTCCTATTCTTCTATAGACCACCCCCTCTAACGCAGAAAATATGCTAAAGAGGGTTGTCCATGAAAGAAAAAGGAGGCAAATATATCTTTTTCTTTGTAAAGAAGGGGATAATGGCAAGAGGGTAAAATACCTCATCCTTTGGGTGCTTTTGTAAAGTTGACATGGCTTTCTCTGCAAGCCACAAGCATAGACCATTGGATCAAAGAGGTGATGTGTAGGGCTTTGATCAGCTAGAATATTCTAGGTTTTAGGGTTTCTAAGAGGGCATTAGGGCTAAAAGAAGGGAATGGATGGCTGAGATGAGAAGGCAACAAATGGATGGCTAGGATTAGAGTGAGGAAAAAACCCTAAGTATAAAAATCAAGAGAGCTCGTGAGAGTAAAGGGGGGCTCGATCATTTCTGCAGAGAGAGAGAAAGAGAGAGAGAGAAGACTCCAGTCATCTTCTCCGGCGGCCATCACCGGAATCCGATTACCCTATCCCCCGGTCACTGCCTTCTTCTTCTCCCACTACCATAGCCCCACTTCACCCAAACCCTTCTTCCACCGCCACCCTCACCTCTGCAATTTCAGCCACCACCATCCCTACCGTCCATCATCACCCATCTAACCCATCAGAACCACCACCAAACCCACTTCGAGCCCCAACCCAAAACCCATCTCCACCACCAACCCACTTCCGATCATCTCCACACTCCGGTTCCCTCCGGCCAACACCACCACTGTCTTTTACCTCCATCTTCAACCTCACAACCCAATAAAACCCATACCACCGGAATCCGGCAATAACCCACCGGAATCCGGTAGCCCCATTAAATCCGACCAAAACCGATCTCACCTGCTCTTCCATCTCCGACCATCACCACCATGGAATCCGGTCAACACCACGATACTCTCCTCTTTACCTTCCCTTCCACTAAAATCCCTTCCTAATTTCTTCAAACCCTCTTCTATTCTCCCCATTAACACCACCTTCATCTATTCTAGCCCCAAATTTCGACAATTATCTCATTAATTCTGGCCACAAAACCCTCTAATTACACACCTCTCAGTTGATCGAAAGAAGAAGATGAAAGAGGCTTGACTCCCCTTCTCAGTGTAGGGTACACTGATCGCGGCAAAGAAAATGATTCCGCGGCTCCGGCCATTCCCTAATCTTGGAGAAAAAAGCGAAAAAGGTAATATGTGTTCTATCCTTTTCTTCCCATGCCAGTAACTTTCTTATTTTCACCGACTGGTGATTCTTCTTCGATGATGCTTAATCTAATGACATGGCCATCCTTATCTCTGTTTAGAGCCTGATTTCACTTGGTTAGAAATAAAAATAGAGTATTTTGTTCAGTCTCAGAATTTGATCTTGCATTTTTCTCAGACAAGGCCCTCTTTATGAAAATTTGGTTTCAATGTCCCAATCAACATAAGTGGTTATTTCCTTGCAAAGCTATAAGAGGGTGAATTCATTATCTCCTGTGTTTTCGATTCTAGATTACTTTCTCAGTTCGCTTTTGGACTAAACAGACTTTACATATTTGTATCCCTGAATGATATATGACCTTAGATGTAATTGGAAATTAATTTGTTTCTTCCCTTTAGGTGAATCTGCAGTGAGGATTTCTTGAGAATTAATAATTTGAGCGTTTGCTTGGGATAATAACATCAGCTGATCTTGTTTTTTCATTCTTTGTAATTGCTTTGTGGTAAATTTGACACAAACAATTAGTTAAAATTCATGCCCAAGTTGTCACATTTATTCAACACTACCTGTGGTTTATTATTTGTGCAAAAAGAAAGGTTATTGTGCTTGTTATAATATGTTCTTTTACATCCTTAGTCCTAAGAATTTCATTGATGGGAAGTGAAATAATTTTTGAGTAAGAAACCGTAAGGTGGTAGTTATTAGTTCTTTTACTCCACCCTGAGAATGTATATGTATATTCTGATGTCCTGATAGTTGTATAGGCTTGCATCTTGAGTCTAACTCTTACAAATTGTTCCAAGGGAAGGGAAACAATCTTGTCAGATGGATTTGACCCTCCTTGAGATCTTCATTTTGATCCCTATTCCATAACATATATGCAAGTCCAGGTTCTAGACTCATTGAGTCATTCCGATTCTCTTGGGCATTTATTTTATCCTAATTACTACGTTGGTAGTCAAAAGGAAAAAAGAATAAGGTCTTATTGTTTGTTCTGGTTCCATTTCCACTTCCGGGACCTTCGAGGTGTGCATGGCCCTTTGGTGCGGTTTTACTCCTGACTTAATTGTTGCTTTGATTCCTTGGCCCTAAATATAAATATTCAAGCAACCCAGAAATATAGTTTAGCAGTAGGATTTAGTGCTGTTGGGGTTTCGATTTCGAATTTACCCTTTTCTCCTTCTCTTTTCTTCGGGTTTCAAGCTTATGCTCAGGTTTCATTTCACTTTTCTAGGGCTTCTTTCTATTATGTGATTTTCATCAGAGTTTGGGGATTAACATTAGATTTCGATCTTCTTATTGATTTTCGGGAACTTTTTCTCGAGTATTGGCGATGACGGAATGATTCTTGAGTCAACCCTTTGCCCTTCACATCCTCTTTCCCTTCCTGGGATTCTTAAAGGGTGTAGGGGTTTCCCTTCTTTCTGATGTCATCATTTCTTATAGGATTCAGGGGTTCCACCTTGTCTTCTTTTTGGGATTATTCTCTTCACATTCCTTAGGATACTCTTTGCATTTCGGGATCCCATCGATTTTGGGAACACTTCGTCTCTTCTCAGGTTCAAGTGACGACGGACGGAAACCTCCTGAGCCAATACCTCCTTTCAATCAAAAGGGATCAAAACAACAAAAATCTAAAAACAATCCAAAACTTCAAAAACACCAAAAACTTTATTTCGAACTACGTTGGCTTGATCCCTTTCCACAGGGTACGTAGGTAGCTTGGGTCCACCCAAGTTCAGTCAAACCTTTTAATAAATATTTTCAAACATTTTCAAACCTTTCAAAACAAAAATAAAAATGGGCAAGGATGATGATGGCCAGGTCACTTGGAGTCCCCTTTTCATTCCATTTCCGATTTTGATCATGGTTTTCCGGTTTTCATCTGTTTTTTCGATGTTTTATCGAGTTTTGGGACTGGCGATGACGTAGTGTGGCCCCTTCACAGGGATTGTCCTCGTTGAGCCCAATGATGGGTCATGATGATCGCGAGAGTTGCCTGATCTTCAGCGGATCAGGATCACTGAGCTTGATTCCTTTAGAATGGCTCTCTGAGCCCATCGTATCTCTCCTTTTCTTTTCCCTGGCATTTCTAGTCCTTGCATATCGTCGACTTTCTGATTTCTTTCTTTTCGTGCATCCTTTAGCGTGTTTGTCTTTAGTTTCTTTTATGTTACCGTTAGTTTGCTTACTTCTCTAGCATGTGATTGATTGCCATTTCCTTAACCTTATCTCTCGCATAGGTTCGCATGCTAGTGTGTTTACTTTACTGCTTTGGTTGCTTAGCTATAGCATTTATTCATTCGTCTTGTCATGATTATCTGTCTAGATATAGCTCTTTAGTGCTTTCCATATCTCATTATATCTATCATTATCTGTTTAGTTATAGCTCTGCATGCGCTTGTGTAGACACCCTCATTTTGTTACACTTTAACCAACAATAACCTAATCTATTGATCCGTGGAATTTCATTGGTAAAGTATGCATCCTCAAATTTTCTGAAAACCGAAATGATAAAGAGATGTACCTGGTGAGATGATTAGATCCGAAAAATTGAAAAATACCCTGATTGGTGAATTTAGTGTGTTAAATCCATGTGAGAGCCCCTCTATAATGGATTTATATGTTTTAGGTCATTAATATCTCGATCTGACTTTACGGATCATCAATTGGGACAAAATAAGCTAGAGTCACTTCACAGTCCGGGACCTGATTCGATTCCGAGACCCGATTTCAGTAAATCGTTAGATCAAGGGCAGATCTTAACCTGGGTGTCTTTCCTTACTAAGAATTTGTGATCATTTAGTCAAAATAGGATCGATCAAGGTTAATCTCAAATTCAGATTAAACATTGTGTCACTTAATTGAGCAAAAATCCAGTGAAAAATCACGGATCAATGTGGGTGAACGAGAGCCGTCGAAATAATTTAACCAAATTATCAACAACAGTGCTTTCAGTACTTTAATTGTTGTCAAAATTCATATTTCAAAGGTTAGGATCATTCATCAAAAATTGATTAAGTTGGTTGGATCAATCGAATCGTCAATTTGATCAACGGTTGGAAAAACGATTCGCTGTTAAAAACCGACGGCTCGCATTGGTCAAAAATTCTGAAAATAATATTTCTATGGCAACATTGGGCTTAAATGAAAGAGAAAAAATCAACGATTTTAATGGCGAAAGAATTATCGAAATCGGACTTCAAAATCTCCTGAAAATTACGTTTTTCGATTTTTACATTCAAAATATTTGAAAAATCTTTTACAAGATTCTAGGAGATTTGGAGGCATCATCTCGTCCATTCTTTCGATCGAAATTGATCTCAACTACCCAATCTTATTCCATATCATTGCAAAGATTTCAGGATATTTGGAGACCCGATCTCGCCCGTTCTTTCGATCACATGGAGATTGCAGTTAATCGCAACCATCCAAATCGTTGCCATTCTCTACAAAGGCAACCAAATTGGACATTTCCCTTACCTTGAAATTTGCTTCCAAAATCTACAAAGATTCCAAGGACAAATGGCATCATCTTGGACCTTGAATTGTTCCTAAATCTTTAGTACTTGATCCTGGACGCATAAGTGCCTGCCATTTTTAACATAGCCATGGCTTAAATGGAAGATGCCAAAGAAGAGGGAGAATATTCTAGAAAAATCCGATCTTGGCCATTATTTCCCCTTCCTTTTTCCATCATTCAATCTCCACCCTACACCTCTAGGCCCTAAAGATGGCAACCTGGCTCATCTCTCACCTATAAATACCCATGCTCTTTTCTTTCAGAAAAGGAGAAAAAAAGAGGAAGAAGACTCAAAGAAAACTACTAGAGAAATCCTCCATATCCCCGCCTTCAAATCTTGTCCTATTCAAAGGATACCCAAAATCTCCATCACAGGTAGGTGCACTATTCCAGATTTTTCCAGGATTATTTGATATTTTTTTATGTATTTTAACACGATTTTTAGCATTTAATTGAATTTAATTCAATATTATATGTGTGCTCAAAATCACGATCTACATGAGTGTTTCAATTCCGATTCGTCCCGAAATTTAATACACTGATCTATTTAAATAGACTAAAATAACCATCGAATTGGATCGGACATTGAATCAAAGGATTTTGAAAAGTTGAGTGATGAGTGGAATTTTATTTAAAATAATGGCTGAGAAATTACAAAATTCGAAAAAATAACCATCTCAGGATGATCTATTTTTTGGAATTTAAAATTTTTCTTGTGTTCATCATATCAGAACAAGATTAAAGGACGTTTTCCGGAGTCGTAATTTCCTCGAAAATCGTGTTTTAAAAATGGAAAACTCTTCAAAAATATCTTTTCGACGAAGAAAAATAAAATAAATACTAAATGGATTCCAAAATTAATGACATTTTGTGAGAAAATAATATGGCACTGATACATTCTACCATGAAGTTTTAAGAATTTTTGGATTCTGTTTGATATATTATTTAATGCTTTCTTTGAAACTTTTTAGATTTTGTGAGAATTTTTACTGACATCAGATCACCATTAAAATTCACAAAATTTTTACAGTAGTCTTATATTTCATATTTCTTGCTGTTGTAAAAGTTTCAATTTATTTGGATTTTGTTTCCTATGGGATGTAATGTTAATTTATAATCTGGTCCAAAATTTGAAATATCCGAAATTGATAGTAAATAATTCTTAAAATTCATAAACATCTCACAGCATGCTATTTTTACTTATATCTTATTACTGTAGAAATTTCATTGAATTTAGATTTCTATTTCTAGTAGTTTCTGTGTTATTTTTGCAATCTGGTCAATTAATTGTTAAATCAAAATCAAATATGAGCTTAATGTAAAAATCTGTAAACATCTTCCAGTAAGCTACATTTCATCATATCTTGCTGCTGTAGAAGTTTCAACTCATTTCGAATTCGTTTACAACAGTTTCACTTGTAAAATCACTCATATGGTATAAAACTGATAAAATCCACTGAAAAACAGAAATTAATTAAAAATCATCTTAAAGCTTCTAAAGAACCTTAAAATTCTGTCACACGTTCATTCCTAAATCCATTGAAACAAAAATTTTAGGATCTTTAGATTTCCCTGGAAAAATGGTCAGTGCATCCATAATCGTATCCCTATTGCACTCGATCTTTGACAATTTGAACATTTAAGCTATAGCATGTTGTTGGCTCCGAGGTTACTGTCCACGGAAATCCTGAGATATGCCAGGCAATAAGATGCTATAACTTAAGTATTAAATTGCACAAGGAAAGAGCGCATGATTCCCTTCCTTGGATGTTATTCTAGGCCGAAATTGGTGAACCCTAGAGCCATTGGTAATCCTTAAATGTCCAGAAACTGAAAATCTTTAAAATCTGAAATTCATTAACTTCAAGAACTTGAATCGATTTGTCTCGAGTCTTTCGGAACCATTGGATTATGGTTTCCGATATAAGAACCATTAGAGCCCAATTTAGGAACACTGGTGTCAGGTCGTGTCCTAGGTTTTAGGGAGTCCTAGAGTTAGGAGTCCAGCCTCATCACGGACGCTTGCTATGGATAGCAACCGTACCATAGGTCTAGTTACACTAGTCGCCCAATCTTTCCCTAGGACAAGCCTAGTAAACTAGGATGTAGGCTAACCTGCATTAGTCTAAGGAATAACTTGCATTTAGATAAGAATCATATAGCATCTTAGATGAAATCCTAGGATAATAAAATCATCAACTTGAATTAAATAACTTCTCTTAAAACTGTTGAAACAGTCAATTCAGTCTAGATCGGTGTCTTAGTTGAGTTAGGCATAAGTAGCTTAGCTTAGGTGCACCGAACTACGTCGACTCTGATCCCAGTGAGGCTTGGGTACGTAGGCAGCTTGGATGTCTGATGGCATACCAATCGCGAGTCGGCTCCACAACAAATGTGGGGTTTTGTATATTTATTTTATTATGAATTCTTAATTAAAATATGTAGGATTTCCTTGAAATTAGAATTTTAGGAGAACTTTCACTTGGATTGAATCCAGACAAATTAAGAAATCAAGATACACATTTAGGATTCGTATTGAAATTAAATTTTAGGATGCATGTCACTTAGTTCGCACACTAACAAAGAGTTGAATGAGCCATTTAAAATGAATTTAAAAGAGTTAACTTTTGGAATTGAAGACCGATTATCGGGCAGGAATGGTGCATGTGGTGGATAACTCTCCATACCTTCCATTCTTGTAACCAGGTATCGAGTCTAGATTTCTAGTTAATTATGGGTCCTAGATCCCACATCTAGGTGGCGACTCTGTCAGTCTCTTTTGTGTGGAATTCAGATTGCCTTAGTGATCCCAAGTTCACATAAAAGATGAATTAAAATCAATACTAAAAATGCACACACCAATCGCGTGGGTACGAGAGACCAAGAGAGAGCGTGGCGGCTCGCGCCCCACCCCCTCTCGCGGGATCGGGTCCTACAGTTTGGCGACTCTGCTGGGGACCACCTAACTTCATTACAATTCCAAAGGATAACTCATTTGAATTGATTTTAATTGGCTCATGAAAACTCTATCTTATATACTTGTTAGATTAGTTTGTATGTTCTATTTTCTGATCATATTTTACTCAAACTTAATCTAACAAAACCTGAAGGCATCATAGATTGCGCGAACTATTTGCACACAGTTACATCACTTGCATCTAAACCCCTGCATCTCACATGCACACATGTCCTATTTTAGGAACCCGGAGTGTTATCTAGCATGGTTGACTGGGATTTCATCACCTGGTGCCTCTGTGCTAGAGAAGCATTCCACCCTTAGCCTAGCACCTTATGGTGCGTAAACGGATCTCTTGTTCAGGTACTGATACGCCGGACACTGGTACAGTATATCGAACACGTATTCGCGCTAAGGGAACTCTCGGCCTTATCCCTAGATTAACCCACACATGCATGTAGTATACGATCACATGTGCATCACGTGTGTGAGCCTAGCTTAGGATATCCTACCCATTTGTGTCTAGATTAGGCCGTAGTCCATCTTCCAATGGCTACGATCGGTCCTAGGTACACAAACAAAGTCATGAGTCGAGATTCTCTCTCCACTCCGCTAGATTAGGATTAGGGTTTGATGCCTTCAGGTAACACTGTTAAAATGTGCAAAGATTAAAAAATTTCCCTTTGGGGTTAGGATATAAATCCCATCATTTCCAAAGATCTCATAGGATTAGTCATTCATGATCTATCCGTTGAAAGCAATCTTATGCTATCTCATCTAATCTCTTGATCATGCGTCTTTCATTCTTCTGTCATACGATTCGATCGTATCTTCATGCCATCCCCTAACTGGCAGGAGCAGAATCTCACAATTTTTCGATTATGCAATCTCACGATCTGATCATGTCTGGTCCAGATGATCCAATCTTGCTTGTACCCTTGGTCTCTTCCTCCTCTAGGGGCTACCTTTTTCAAGATTATTTTGCTAAGTCCTTCAGAGTTCACTCTCAGAATTCTTGAGCTAGGGGCATTCCCCACGTGCTATCATGTCATCATTGTTGTGTTTATTTGTTTTGAGGAACCATCACTTTACTTCCCATTCCTTGTCTAGTCGTATCATAATTATCATGTCAATCATAGAAATGAAAAATTCCCTGAATGTCAAGCTTACATCTCGTGTTTATTGTTTCTATGTCAGGATTGTTCACTGCTGAAAATCCAGGAAAGCTTCTTGGGTTTGAATCTATTCGTGGCCAGTGAAGAAGCTAATTCCCCATTTTCTTTGGAAGTCTCTCTATCCACTTTTTCCTACCTATGGCAGATTCTATGGAAAATTTTCAACTCTTTCATGTCACAGAAACCCTGGCCCAGCTCGTCCAACAGATGAAGGAATTGAAGGAAGAAAATCAATTCGTCAAAGCTCAACTTACTGAGAAATTTGGTCCAACCACTGTTGTTTCTAAGGGCAAAAATTCGACCCTCTCCATGGTTATAGGTTTGGAAGAACTAATTGTGAACCTCTCTAGACAAATGGCTGCGTTAACAGAAGAAGTTCATCAGATCAAGTAACAAATGCAAACCTAGTATTGTCAGTCCCAAGGCTCTGAACATTTCGCTGACAAAAATACCAAAGCCTAAGATGTTGTTACTAGAAACTCTGTCTCTCTGCACCAGCAGGATTCTGTTGGGCCCTTAATTCTTGATTATGACCAAGAGCCACCATCTGAAACTCCTAAAAGAGAATTCACTGATTTTCCTATCCCACGATCTGGTATCCTGAAAGGGTTTAAGAAAAGGGAAAAGGGGATTAACTGGTCACAGGAGCCTATGGTAATCGAATATGATCAACCAAGACCTATACCTCAGAAGAAGCCAGGTAGGCAATTCGCCCCCCTCCCGCTTCCACCATTTGTTATATTGCAACAAGGGTTGGCTTCAGGTGATGTCTATTTACCTCGTATTAGGGATCCTCCCAATCCACTCCCCAGGACGTGGAAGGCAGATGAACACTGCGACTTTCACCAAGGATCAGGGCACACCACCGATCGGTGTATAACTTTGAGGCGTGTGATCCAAAAATTGATTCATGAGCGCAAGCTATCATTCCAGCAAACGCCAAATGTTGTGTGGAACTATGCCGCACCATCACCGGATAAGGCTTAGGCGCATCGAAGTTTGAGAAGCTCAGGTCTAGCTGCAGTAGAACAGGAAGAATCCAAAATTGAAAGTATCAGCCAGGATGATGATTCAGAACGAACCAGCCTTCGCCGAGCCTTCAACGCCAAACAGTTGAAACAATTAAAGTTTTAGTCACTTATTATTTTATGTTGAGTCAGTCATCATGGTCAGTACAATTCTTGAGTTCGGTCTTACAGTTCAAGGTCAATGCCTAGTCCAGTAAAGTTATCTTCTGCTTCTCTTTTTATTTAGAGTTGTGAATCCTGAGCATGTTCAGGATAGGTCGTCAGATGTAATAGCTTTTTCTTTAAATAAAAATTTCAGTTCCAATAGTTCAATTGTGTCTGTTTCTTAAGTATGCTTCTGATCTTAAAGTAAGACTCCCTCCTCAAATGAGGACAAAATTGACGAAACTCCACTTGAGTCACAGCAATTACTTGAACAAGAGGAGGAGCGCCAATCCCAGCCTTTGAAAGATGAAATTGAAGTGGTAAACACTGGCACTGACACTTTGATTCAGTGAATGCCGATTGAAAATACATTACCCTCTGAAGAATATGAGGAATTAATAAACCTATTTCCAGAATAAAAGAGATGGTCCAGTAAGCGCTACCATTAATGCCAGGGGAAAGACCCAGATAGAAGGTTCAAGAAAGAATGAAGTGAATATCACATGCTATACAAGGGGCATAGAGTGGAAACAACTTTCATATTTCCAATCAATGACCTTCGTTCTCAAACTCATAACATAAAGCCAACAAATTCAAGATAAGAAGTTCAAGAGCAAGTATTGAAAAGTGATCATCAAATATCAAGAGTTACAAATCCATAGATGGAGGATGTCAAAGAACACGTTTTGCTCTATGAAAGTCGAAAGCACATATTAGAATCTTGAAAGAAGAAGATCCATTATCTCTTACCTGGAAATGCCGTCAAACTCCGAAAAAAGAAGAAATAAATAATCAGTACCAGAGGGACTCTAGTAACCTAGATCGATTCCCAATCTGAACATCGGAAGGCCTCCTTTGGTCGATTAAATCTCAAAATCATAACCCAATGTCAAAAAATACCGGTTTGCAAACCCTTCGAGCCTGAATCAAATTTTCTTGAAAACCCATCAAACTCGGGGCATTCCCCCGAACTACGCGAGACCTGATCCCTACATTGGGGTACGTAGGCAGCTCGGTTAAACCGAGTTCGGTCGATTCAAAAAGAAGGAAAGAAATTCAATCCTTTCAGAAAAGAAGAGGGGGACAAGTTCCAAAAGAAGAGAAGTCAATTATTCCAGAAAGAAAAGAAAAACGAAAAAAATCAATTAACCTTCAAACAATTTATCTTCAAACTAAGGGGTATTCGCCCTGAACTACACGCGACCTGATTCCTATCTTGGGATATGTAGGCAACCTGTTCACAGGTTCGGTCGAAATCTTTGTTGAGCCTTAAGCCATTCTTTGAAAAACCCTATCCTACCTATAAAGTCCTTCTGGTGTTCAGAACTAATGATCTAGGTCCCGAAACATAAAAAGTGAAAAAAAAATGATGAATAAGAAAAAGAATGGAGTTTGAAGATCTGCTAGACTGAAAACCTGAAAGGACGGTCTAGGCAAAATTTAAGATCATTCCCCTGCTAAGTTGAAAACCCGAAAGGGCGGCTTAGGCAAAAGCTAAGGGGATAGCCTGCTGAATCGAAAACCTAGAAAGGCGGTTCAGGCAAAAGTTAAGGCTAGCACGGTCCGCCAAGTTAAAAACCCAGAAGAGGTGACTTGGTCACGGTAAGAAAACCATTATAAGAAGGCTACAGCCGGTATCAAGACTGAAGATCAACTGAAGTTCAAACAAATTCAAGTGACATCCTCAAAACTGGGGGCATTGAAGCTAAGCAATCTTAGGGGTCGTAATTAAATCCTTGAGGCATTACTGTTTTAAGGAAGAAGTCCAGTGTTTACCAATTGAAAAGAACATTCCTCGAAAGGATAGACTTACCAAATAAAACGTTAACTAAGTCAGAAGCATTACTGTGTCTGTCAGTGTAGTTAGCCAATCTTTGTCATTCTATGTTCACTCTTTCAGAGCTGCTCAATCCTTTGAGTAGTGCCTTTTATCTAAGTTTTCTCTTTAGAAAGAGTCAATCGTTGTTCTTATGTCCAAATGATGCAACTGTCTTGATGAAGGAGGCCCGGTCTCGGCAGCTTCCTGCGATCGTATGAAAGAGCTCGGTAATCTAGTCAAGCAACTTCATTTCAAAGAAGATTAACTCAGAAAAATTCAGAAGTAGAAACATCAGAAAGCCCAGCTTCCGTAAAAAGATCATACCCCAGGAAGACACCTTAAGCTTGGATGAGCCTCAGATGTAATGGTGGTTGAGCCAATATCTCAAAGAGATGAACCATTAAAATTCAGAATCTCCTTCCAGTTAGTTAAATACTATCTTGGTCAAGAGATGTTTATCTGAACACCTGTCAAGAGGCAAATCTCACTTTTCCATGATTATATCCAAGAGAGCTGTTGTTCTAGATTACCAATTTCAAGTATCATGTTCAAGGTTTCAGTTATCAAAATCCCCAAAAGACAAGACCAGCAGTCTCTTTGAGAAAAATCTTGTTGAAGTTTCATAAAAGTGTTCCTAATCCATTCTTGTTAGCAATGTTTCTTCGTTCCTAAGGCTTGTCGTTTCATCATTCAACAAGGTCTTAGTTTCCAATATCTTTATCGGGCACGATCTATAATATCCCTAATTTCATTTCTCAAAAAATCAAAAATTCATCAAATCCAATCCCTGATTCAAAAAAATCCAATCCTACAGCAAATTCAAGTTCATGAACAATCTCTAAATTCTTCGTTGTTGAATTCATCAATCAAAGCTATCTTGTTTCTTTGAGCCCGTTTGTGAACGGTGCCTCTTTTCTCGAGTCCATTTGTGAATGGTCTTGTCCTCCTTGAGCCCGTTTGTGAACGGTGCCTCATTTCTCGAGTCCATTTGTGAATGGTCTCGTCTTCTCCTTGAACCCGTTTGTGAACGGTGTCTCATTTTCTGAGTCCATTTGTGAATGGTCTCGTGTCCTCCTTCAGCCCGTTTGTGAACGGTGCCTCATTTCTCGAGTCCATTTGTGAATGGTCTCGTCTTCTCTTTAAGCCCGTTTGTGAATAGTGCCTCATTTCTCGAGTCCATTTGTGAATGGTCTCGTCCTCTTTGAGCCCGTTTGTGAACGGTGCCTCATTTCTCGAGTCCATTTGTGAATGGTCTCGTTTTCTCCTTGAGCCCGTTTGTGAACGGTGCCTCATTTCTCGAGTCCATTTGTGAATGGTCTTGTCTTCTCCTTGAGCCCGTTTGTGAACGGTGCCTCATTTCTCGAATCCATTTGTGAATGGTTTCGTCTTCTCCTTGAGCTCGTTTGTGAACGATGCCACATTTCTCGAGTCCATTTGTGAATGGTCTCGTCTTCTCCTTGAGCCCGTTTGTGAACGGTGCCTCATTTCTCGAGTCCATTTGTGAATGGTCTTGTCTTCTCCTTGAGCCCGTTTGTGAACGGTGCCTCATTTCTCGAATCCATTTGTGAATGGTCTCGTCTTCTCCTTGAGCCCGTTTGTGAACAGTACCTCATTTCTCGAGTCCATTTGTGAATGGTCTCGTCTTCTCCTTGAGCCCGTTTGTGAACGGTGCCTCTTTTCTCGAATCCATTTGTGAATGGTATCGTCCTCCTTGAGCCCGTTTGTGAACGGTGCCTCATTTCTCGAGTCCATTTGTGAATGGTCTCGTCTTCTTCTTGAGCCCGTTTGTGAACGGTGCCTCATTTCTCGAGTCCATTTGTGAATGGTCTGGTCTTCTCCTTGAGCCGGTTTGTGAACGGTGCCTCATTTCTCGAATCCATTTGTGAATGGTCTCGTCTTCTCCTTGAGCTCGTTTGTGAACGGTGCCTCATTTCTCGAGTCCATTTATGAATGCTCTTGTCTTCTCCTTGAGCCCGTTTGTGAACGGTGCCTCATTTCTCGAATCCATTCGTGAATGGTCTCGTTTTCTCCTTGAGCCCGTTTGTGAACGGTGCCTCATTTCTCGAATCCATTTGTGAATGGTCTCGTCTTCTCCTTGAGCCCGTTTGTGAACGGTGCCTCATTTCTCGAATCCATTTGTGAATGGTCTCGTCTTCTCCTTGAGCCCGTTTGTGAACGGTGCCTCATTTCTCGAGTCCATTTGTGAATGGTCTTGTCTTCTCCTTGAGCCCGTTTGTGAACGGTGCCTCTTTTCTCGAATCCATTTGTGAATGGTATCGTCCTCCTTGAGCCCGTTTGTGAACGGTGCCTCATTTCTCGAGTCCATTTATGAATGGTCTTGTCTTCTCCTTGAGCCTGTTTGTGAACGGTGCCTCTTTTCTCGAGTTTATTTGTGAATGGTTTTCTATCTTCCTTGAGGCCGTTTGTGAACGGTGCCTCATTGTCCAAGTCCATTTGGGAATGCTTCTTATCCTCGTTGAACCCGCTTGTGAGCGGCGTCTCATCTCCTTCTAAAAACCGTTTGTGAACGGTGCCTCATTTCTCGAATCCATTTGTGAATGGTCTCGTCTTCTCCTTGAGCCCGTTTGTGAACGGTGCCTCATTTCTCGAGTCCATTTGTGAATGGTCTCGTCTTCTCCTTGAGCCCGTTTGTGAACAGTGCCTCATTTCTCGAGTCCATTTGTGAATGGTCTTGTCTTCTCCTTGAGCCCGTTTGTGAACGGTGCCTCTTTTCTCGAATCCATTTGTGAATGGTATCGTCCTCCTTGAGCCCGTTTGTGAACGGTGCCTCATTTCTCGAATCCATTTGTGAATGGTCTCGTCTTCTCCTTGAGCCCGTTTGTGAACGGTGCCTCATTTCTCGAGTCCATTTGTGAATGGTCTCGTCTTCTCCTTGAGCCCGTTTGTGAACAGTGCCTCATTTCTCGAGTCCATTTGTGAATGGTCTTGTCTTCTCCTTGAGCCCGTTTGTGAACGGTGCCTCTTTTCTCGAATCCATTTGTGAATGGTATCGTCCTCCTTGAGCCCGTTTGTGAACGGTGCCTCATTTCTCGAGTCCATTTATGAATGGTCTTGTCTTCTCCTTGAGCCTGTTTGTGAACGGTGCCTCTTTTCTCGAGTTTATTTGTGAATGGTTTTCTATCTTCCTTGAGGCCGTTTGTGAACGGTGCCTCATTGTCCAAGTCCATTTGGGAATGCTTCTTATCCTCGTTGAACCCGCTTGTGAGCGGCATCTCATCTCCTTCTAAAAACCGTTTGTGAACGGTGCCTCATTTCTCGAATCCATTTGTGAATGGTCTTGTATTCTCCTTGAGCCCGTTTGTGAACGGTGCCTCATTTCTCGAGTCCATTTGTGAATGGTCTCGTCTTCTCCTTGAGCCCGTTTGTGAACAGTGCCTCATTTCTCGAGTCCATTTGTGAATGGTCTAGTCTTCTCCTTGAGCCCGTTTGTGAACGGTGCCTCTTTTCTCGAATCCATTTGTGAATGGTATCGTCCTCCTTGAGCCCGTTTGTGAACGGTGCCTCATTTCTCGAATCCATTTGTGAATGGTCTCGTCTTCTCCTTGAGCCCGTTTGTGAACGGTGCCTCATTTCTCGAGTCCATTTGTGAATGGTCTCGTCTTCTCCTTAAGCCCGTTTGTGAACAGTGCCTCATTTCTCGAGTCCATTTGTGAATGGTCTTGTCTTCTCCTTGAGCCCGTTTGTGAACGGTGCCTCTTTTCTCGAATCCATTTGTGAATGGTATCGTCCTCCTTGAGCCCGTTTGTGAACGGTGCCTCATTTCTCGAGTCCATTTATGAATGGTCTTGTCTTCTCCTTGAGCCTGTTTGTGAACGGTGCCTCTTTTCTCGAGTTTATTTGTGAATGGTTTTCTATCTTCCTTGAGGCCGTTTGTGAACGGTGCCTCATTGTCCAAGTCCATTTGGGAATGCTTCTTATCCTCGTTGAACCCGCTTGTGAGCGGCGTCTCATCTCCTTCTAAAAACCGTTTGAGAACGATCTTTGTCATTTCCCTTCAGAATCCATTCGAAAAATGATATCTCATTCTCTAATTGCCCGTTTGTGAACAGCGCCGCATCGAGTTTTTTTATTATTATTCCAATTCTAGGATTTCATCTAGGGTCTTGCATTATAGTAAGTTGCATTGTGTCTAGGGAGTCCTTTGTCGATTAAAGCTACGCAAAATGGCTCTGTCACTTTTACTTTGGTATTCGATGACTACGTCATCTCTACCAAAGAGGGGCATCTGTAGACACCTTCATTTTGTTACACTTTAACCAACAATAACCTAATATATTGATCCGTGGAATTTCATTGGTAAAGTATGCATCCTCAAATTTTCTGAAAACCGAAATGATAAAGAGATTTACCTGATGAGATGATTAGATCCGAAAAATTGAAAAATACCCTGATTAGTGAATTTAGTGTGTTAAATCCATGTGAGAGCCCCTCTATCATGGATTTATATGTTTTAGCTTATTAATATCTCGATCTGACTTTACGGATCATCAATCGGGACAAAATAAGCTAGGGTCACTTCACAGCCCGGGACCTGATTCGATTCCGAGACCCGATTTCCGTAAATCGTTAGATCAAGGGCAGATCTTAACCTGGGTGTCTTTCCTTACTAAGAATTTGTGATCATTTAGTCAAAATAGGATCGATCAAGGTTAATCTCAAATTCAGATTAAACATTGTGCCACTTAATTGAGCAAAAATCCAGTGAAAAATCACGGATCAATGTGGGTGAACGAGAGCCGTCGAAATAATTTAACCAAATTATCAACAACAGTGCTTTCAATACTTTAATTGTTGTCAAAATTCATATTTCAAAGGTTAGGATCATTCATCAAAAATTGATTAAGTTGGTTGGATCAATCGAATCGTCAATTTGATCAACGGTTGGAAAAACGATTTGCTGTTAAAAACCGACGGCTCGCATTGGTCAAAAATTCTGAAAATAATATTTCTATGGCAACATTGGGCTTAAATGAAAGAGGAAAAATCAACAATTTTAATGGCGAAAGAATTATCGAAATCGAACTTCAAAATCTCCTGAAAACCACGTTTTTTGATTTTTACATTCAAAATATTTGAAAAATCTTTTACAAGATTCTAGGAGATTTGGAGGCATCATCTCGTCCATTCTTTCGATCGAAATTGATCTCAACTACCCAATCTTATTCCATATAATTGTAAAGATTTCAGGATATTTGGAGACCCGATCTCGCCCGTTCTTTCGATCACATGAAGATTGCAGTTAATCGCAACCATCCAAATCGTTGCCATTCTCTACAAAGGCAACCAAATTGGACATTTCCCTTACCTTGAAATTTGCTTCCAAAATCTACAAAGATTCCAAGGACAAATGGCATCATCTTGGACCTTGAATTGTTCCTAAATCTTTAGTACTTGATCCTGGCCGCATAAGTGCCTGCCATTTTTAACATAGCCATGGCTTAAATGGAAGATGCCAAAGAAGAGGGAGAATATTCTAGAAAAATCCGATCTTGGCCATTATTTCCCCTTCCTTTTTTCATCACTCAATCTCCACCCTACACCTCTAGGCCCTAAAGATGGCAACCTGGCTCATCCCTCACCTATAAATACCCATGCTCTCTTCTTTCAGAAAAGGAGAAAAAAAGTGGAAGAAGACTCAAAGAAAACTACTAGAGAAATCCTCCATATCCCCGCCTTCAAATCTTGTCCTATTCAAAGGATACCCAAAATCTCCATCACAGGTAGGTGCACTATTCCAGATTTTTCCAGGATTATTTGATATTTTTTATGTATTTTTACACGATTTTTAGCATTTAATTGAATTTAATTCAATATTATGTGTGTGCTCAAAATCACGATCTACATGAGTGTTTCAATTCCGATTCGTCCCGAAATTTAATACACTGATCTATTTAAATAGACTAAAATAACCATCGGATTGGATCGGACATTGAATCAAAGGATTTTGAAAATTTGAGTGATGAGTGGAATTTTATTTAAAATAATGGCTGAGAAATTACAAAATTCGAAAAAATAGCCATCTCAGGATGATCTATTTTTTTATATTTAAAATTTTTCTTGTGTTCATCATATCAGAACAAGATTAAAGGACGTTTTCCGGAGTCGTAATTTCCTCGAAAATCGTGTTTTAAAAATGGAAAACTCTTCAAAAATATCTTTTCGACGAAGAAAAATAAAAATATATACTAAATTGCTTCAAAAATTAATGAAATTTCGTGAGAAAATAATATGGCACTGATACATTCTACCATGAATTTCTAGGAATTGTTGGATTCTGTTTGATATATTATTTAATGCTTTCTTTGAAACTTATCAGATTTTGTGAGAATTTTTACTGACATCAAATCACCATTAAAATTCATAAAATTTTTACAGTAGTCTTATATTTCATATTTCTTGCTGCTGTAAACGTTTCAATTTATTTGGATCTTGTTTCCTATGGGATGTAATGTTAATTTATAATCTGGTCCAAAATTTGAAATATCCGAAATTGATAGTAAATAATTTCTAAAATTCATGAACATCTCACAACATGCTATTTTTACTTATATCTTATTACTGTAGAAATTTCATTGAATTTAGATTTCTATTTCTAGTAGTTTCTGTGTTATTTTTGCAATCTGGTCAATTAATTGTTAAATCAAAATTAAATATGAGCTTAATGTAAAAATCTGTAACAATCTTCCAGTAAGCTACATCTCATCATATCTTGCTGCTGTAGAAGTTTCAACTCATTTCGAATTCGTTTGCAACAGTTTCACTTGTAAAATCACTCATATGGTATAAAACTGATAAAATCCACTGAAAAATGGAAATTAATTAAAAATCATCTTAAAGCTTCTAAAGAACCTTAAAATTCTGTCACACGTTCAGTCCTAAATCCATTGAAATAAAAATTTTAGGATCTTTAGATTTTCCTGGAAAAATGGTCAGTGCATCCATAATCGTATCCCTATTGCACTCGATCTTTGACAATTTGAACATTTAAGCTATAGCATGTTGTTGGCTCCGAGGTTACTGTCCACGGAAATCCTGAGATATGCCAGGCAATAAGATGCTATAACTTAAGTATTAAATTGCACAAGGAAAGAGCGCATGATTCCCTTCCTTGGATGTTATTCTAGGCCGAAATTGGTGAACCCTAGAGCCATTGGTAATCCTTAAATGTCTAGAAACTGAAAATCTTTAAAATCTGAAATTCATTAACTTCAAGAACTTGAATCGATTTGTCTCGAGTCTTTCGGAACCATTGGATTATGGTTTCCGATATAAGAACCATTAGAGCCCAATTTAGGAACACTGGTGTCAGGTCGTGTCCTAGGTTTTAGGGAGTCCTAGAGTTAGGAGTCCAGCCTCATCACGGACGCTTGCTATGGATAGCAACCGTACCATAGGTCTAGTTACACTAGTCGCCCAATCTTTCCCTAGGACAAGCCTAGTAAACTAGGATGTAGGCTAACCTGCATTAGTCTAAGGAATAACTTGCATTTAGATAAGAATCATATAGCATCTTAGATGAAATCCTAGGATAATAAAATCCTCAACTTGAATTAAATAACTTCTCTTAAAACTGTTGAAACAGTCAATTCAGTCTAGATCGGTGTCTTAGTTGAGTTAGGCATAAGTAGCTTAGCTTAGGTGCACCGAACTACGTCGACTCTGATCCCAGTGAGGCTTGGGTACGTAGGCAGCTTGGATGTCTGATGGCATACCAATCGCGAGTCGGCTCCACAACAAATGTGGGGTTTTGTATATTTATTTTATTATGAATTCTTAATTAAAATATGTAGGATTTCCTTGAAATTAGAATTTTAGGAGAACTTTCACTTGGATTGAATCCAGACAAATTAAGAAATCAAGATACACATTTAGGATTCATATTGAAATTAAATTTTAGGATGCATGTTACTTAGTTCGCACACTAACAAAGAGTTGAATGAGCCATTTAAAATGAATTTAAAAGAGTTAACTTTTAGAATTGAAGACCGATTATCTGGCAGGAATGGTGCATGTGGTGGATAACTCCCCATACCTTCCATTCTTGTAACCAGGTAGCGAGTCTAGATTTCTGGTTAATTATGGGTCCTAAATCCCACATCTAGGTGGCGACTCTGTCAGTCTCTTTTGTGTGGAATTCGAATTGCCTTAGTGATCCCAAGTTCACATAAAAGATGAATTAAAATCAATACTAAAAATGTACACGCCAATCGCGTGGATACGAGAGACCAAGAGAGAGCGTGGCGGCTCGCGCCCCACCCCCTCTCGCGGGATCGGGTCCCACAGCTTGTTTACTGCTTTCTTAGATGTGATGAGTTAGGATTTGTTTGCTTTCTTTGCCCATCCCCGGGTCATGGATGCTTAGATAGACATTTTCTCAAGGATGATTGTTCTCATTTCATATGATTTTCGTCCAAAACTCTTCAAAGTTAATTGAAAATGGCATAAGAGACCAGGTGCTTGTACTTGGGCGAATTGGGGTGCTGTAAGCCCAATGGCTCCCACCTTGGCATTCCCATATTATTTTGATGATTCCAATACACAAGTGATTTAAAATCACTAATGTGTTTTATTGTCTAAGTTGTAGATCATAATTGTGCTAAATCAAGATTGCTTGGATTGAGGCCAAGAAGCTCTCATTGGACCACATTCGGAAGGCCAAAGACATCGAAGATCCATGACGAATGAAGACTTGGAGAATCGCAATTGAAGATCGAAGTCATTTTAGATTGTATAAGATCCAATCTTAGTTTAGATTTTAAGAGGCATAAATAAAGTTAATCTCACACTCCCTAAATATTTAAGTGATTGTCCTTGTGTTGTTCCAACACTATGGAACTCTCATATCAATCTCAACTTGGTGTAGAGTTGGAAGCCCAAAAACATAAAGTGAAAATCTGCTGCACATAGGCTTCTCGCAACTCCGAGAAATCCTCGGAGCTCCGAGATTTGGTCCAGTAGCTTTTTTCCATCTTCTGTTTGTTTTTCCAGAACTCCGAGAGAAATTCTCGGAACTCCAAGACCACTATAACGGGAAGAAATATATCCGTTGGTAACTTTGCCAGATTTACCACTATGCCCCTCAAACGATCATATTTGGTTTTTCTATATATATGGGCATTCCAAACTTTCCAATTATCAATTCTAACACTCAAAAATTCTATTGGAATATCCTAAGAGTGAACTAAGCTTGTTTATGCCTCTCATCCTCTGAGATTAGGATTTGGATCATTAGGCTCAAATTTGTACATCTTCTACAAATCTTGTAAACCCTTGTGGGGGATTTTTTGTTCTTTCTTTCTTATTCAAGAACATTGTATTCGGGCGAGTATTCGGAGAAGCGGAGCCCACTCTCCGTGGTGAGGATCGCCACCAAGGTTAAAGGCGGTTGGAATTGTAATCGGCACGATCTTCGCCGAAGTTAAGAAGATCAATTAGTGAAGCCATCAACGGGTTTGGCTGGTGGAGTGGAGTAGGCCTCGCGTTGGAGGACCGAACCACTTTAAATCTCGGGTGCAATCTCTCTTGTCTCTTGCCTTTCTTTTATTTGCACTTAGGATTTAACTTGTTGTGCTTAATTTTCATCTCTGATCTCTTAATCTTCAAAATTGGGTTAGAAGTTTTCAAAAGCTTAAAACTTGTTAGCAACCTAATTTTACCTCCTCATTAGTTGCCGTACTCGGGACCACCCTTCGAATTTCAGGTGCTCTTCAGATATTCCTCATTCATCATCAGGCACGGACCTTTTGTATCTCTGGTTATCCGTTGCAACAGAGTATTTTATGGGGTTCCAGGGCTAGTTCCCCTGGATGGAGACTCTGAGTTATTTTAGGTACGTCTTTGTTTTGAGGCTCCTGTCTCCGGATCAAGAGGTATCTCATACATATACATCGCTACCCATATGCAGTGAGGGTGGCACCTCTTTCGAGAGTTCCTTGGTAGAGCACTCCTTTACATCGTGGAGATCTTAAAGGATTGACGGGGGATCTCGCGTCCCTTGCTCACCGTCCTCGGGATCGGGGTCCAAACATACCTTCTGTTTCAACTAATTTCTAATTCTTTTTCATTTGTTCTTTGGCGATGTCCGATACAACTGATCCCCAAAATCCACATAGTGAGTCAGTGGAAGTAGTGGAGAGTGACCAACCAAGGAAAAGGAGGCGGTTGGTAAAGGGAGGAGGTGGCGATCTCCGAGATGACTAGATGCCTAGAGAACTGGAGGATAGACTTGAGTCCTCTGGTTCGTCGTCGGAGGCCACCCCATATGAACCCCTTGTTCAGGCTCCCACTACTCGTGAGGCGGAGATTAGGGATATAAGGGCCGGCGCCATTATCCGTCCTGGCAGAGTGACGTCGTTCAAAAGTTTCTTGGAAAAGGGGCCGGCCGAGAAGATTAGAAACGAGTATAACATTCCTGAAGTGTACGGGAATAGGATCCCTTCTTCTAGGGAGGGGGTGTGCGAGGGTGTTACGGAGGAGGAGGTGGCTTTTTATGTGGAGGCTTTTAGGGCAGGGGTTAGGTTTCCAATCTTGGGTATTATAGTGGAGGCCCTTGAATTTTACCGGGTGGCCCCTTACCAACTGGCACCCAATAGCTGGCGTACTTTTTTGGCCTTTGTGGCCAAAGCGGGCCTACACAAGGATCAGCCTACCCTCCCTTTGCTTAGGAGTTGCGTCGCCCTTAGTCCTTTAGTGAAGGGTGAGGATAGCTGGTTGTACCTAATCCAGCGCCCCCAGGTGAAGGTTGTGGCGAACTTACCTTCTTCCATTAAGAGGTGGAAGGAGGAGTTTGTGTTTATAATCCTGCCGTCGGATGCGGATTGAGGTTTTCCTAGGTCTTGGAGGCGTTCCAATGAGTGGGGAAGAAAGTCTTTCCCCAATGAGTCGGACTATAGTAAATTTGACTTGGAGAAGCTTGTTCCTGGGGAAGCTATTGATGTTTCTAAGTTTAAATGGGAGGGGAATTTGAAGAAATATGATCTGCTCCGTACTATGGAGAGGAGGGCCCACTGGACGGATGAGGATGTGGGGGGAGAGTTTCGCTAGTCTTCGTGGTGAGCCCCTCTCCTTGCTAATGGTTTTTTCTGGGTTTTTCTTTTTCTAAGTTTTGTATTCTTTTCTGAGCTGTTTCCCTTTATTCTAGGTTCCAGATATGTCTTCCTCCGAGGACGTCGCCAAAGGAAAGGGGGTTATGTTGGAGTCGTCGAAGGGTCGACCTGTTTGACCGATTTCATGGCTGCAGCAAGGAAAGACCGGTCGGCTGCCAGGCCTCCTGGGTCTACAGCATCCAGCTCCTCCGGCTGCTCGGTGGGGGTGAAAGATGTGACAAGACCTCCTGCTAAAGAATTGGAGCCTCTTGCCAAGAGGGTTGTTCCTCCTCGTGCCCACCAAGGAAAGGCCGGTCGACTGGTCCACGCTTCGACCGTATTTTTTGAGGACATTCCCAGTCGGCTGGAGGGGTCAGCCATGACCAAGTTGCTCTTGGACAAAATGGAGGTCCCTGTGCAGTGTTACCAGATGCACGGCGAGGTGTTCAGGCCGGAGTGGAGGATTGGTGTTGAGGATGGTGTTCTTTCGAACCCGCGGGTTGGGCTGGAGTTGGGGTTGATGAGTGCCCTCCTTGGTGATGAGGCCGAGTTGGAGAAGTTTCCTCGTAGGGCATTGGGTGCTCAATATCTCCATTCTATATCTTGTGTAAGTACTGTTTGGTCGGCTTTTGTTTTCTCGGTTGCCTTGAGATAGTACGCGGCGAATTGCTAACGGTTCTGAAATACAAGTGTGATAACCCAAGAGGGGGGGTGAATTGGTCAATTAGAAATTTTAAGCTTAATTAGGTGGGAGATTAAAATTAATCCATTTAATTAAGCACTAATTTGTCTAACCCTATACATTAATAAAAGTTAAGGTTTAGACATTCTAATCATGCACATTTGATAACCCTTGTTTAAATATACATTATAATGCAATTAGGGTTAAAACATTCTAATCAAGTGCATTTACTAACCCTTGTTTAATTAAAAGCACAAATACAAGTTAGGGTTAGAGTTTACCAATCACCACACGTGCAAGAGAAGGAGAAGAGGAAGCAACCACAATAAACACAAGATTTTTATAGTGGTTCGGTCTGTCACAAGACCTACTCCACTCTTCCAAGTTCCTCCTTGGATGCTTCACTAAAGATGGGATTCTTGAATGGCAAATCCCAAGCCATACACCACACCTTCTCCAACTCCAAAGGGCACACACCCTTTCTGCACGAAGCCTTGCGAGGGACACTCCATCTTACAAGATTCACCTTTATTAATGGGCCGAATTGGAGACCCTCATCTTCACAACTCTTACCGGGCCGAAGAGAAGACCCTCATCTTCACTTTTCTTACCGGGTCGAAGAGAAGACCCTCAATGAAGAACAAATAAAAGTAAAAACACTCAATGCCTCTTAATAGGCGGATTACAACTTTATAAGCTTACAATCACTCCAAAGAAATAAACAAATGAAAGCCTTATCGAGTGCCTCTTGATAGAATGTGGAAAAACAAGCTCAAAGAGGTTTTAGCTTTTGATTTGAAAAGTTGAAGCTCAAAGAAATGGGATTTTATTTTTCTCAAATGTTCAAAAGCTTGTAGAGATAGGTTTCAATCATGTATATATAGTATATTTGAAAATATGACCGTTTGGGATAAAACTGTAAATAATTGGCTTGAAAAAGTCAAGTAGAAAATGCCCTAACAGCTAGTTTGCTCAACCGCGGCGGTCGACCGACCCATCGCGGTTGTCCGCCTCTATCGGGTGCCCTTTTTTATTTTCAAATTCCTTACCGTAGCAATCGACCGGCCCCATGGCGGTCGCCCGGCGAGGGCTACCTGTTCGCTCAAATTTTAAGCTCAAAAACCTATCTCGGTCGACCGACCCACGGCGGTCACCCGCCCAAACCCATGACGGATTGTTCTGTTTGAAACAGACACATATCCGCGGTTGCCCGGCTTGACCCGGTCGACCGGCTTGATAATTTTCGCAAGAGCTAGAAATCCAGCCATCTTGCCGTGGTCGCCAGGGATAACCCTGGTCGACCGGCCCTGGTAAAAATTCCATTTTAACTTTAAAGTTCTGGGGCTTTTGGGCCATGGTCTTTGGGCTTTAATCCTAGGTTTTCAAACACATTTTTGGGTGTTTTGATGATCTCCAAAGATGTAAAAATTTAGGTATGAAAATCATTTGAAAACCTATTGAAAGTGCATTTTTACAAAATATCAAGAGGACTCGAAATACAATCTAAAAGTGAGTACCATGAGTCGGCTTGGATTATATCAGCTCCTTTGCACTTCCTAGGACTTCTTCGGCTTGAGTGAACATCTTCAACCTGATATGGCTCATATGACTTCACCTCCAATCTTCAATGCATGTGGAAAGATGCATGAGGTGTCACCATGGCATGTTCAACTCCAAGCTCCCTTGGTTTCTTTGCTCCTTGATCCACAAACTATGTGTTGTGAAGAGTTGTGTAATGGCGATTATGACATGAAAATTCCTGTATACAACATAACACCTCAAAGTGACACATCAGTCCATAAATGCTAATCAATTTAAGTTTGCTAGCATCAAAACAAGATGTACGGTGAATGATTAGACCTATGGTAACCCTTGGGTTTACATTCTCCATCTTTTTGTTGATGGCAAACAAATTGATTAGGGAGGCAGGAGATATTAAACAAATATATGAATAAGCATTTAAATACTATAAACAATGAAGCAATGCTCCCCTTTACTATATACACACGTACAAAATGCATGAATGTTAAGCATATGGTGCATACAAAATATGGACTACCTAATCAAGTCCCAAAACTCTCCCCCTTTTGGCAACAAGAAAAAAGTAGGGATATGGAAGTGTGAGTGCAAGTGGGGTGTCAAGATAATAATATCTTATCTACAGCTATTAAACTAAACTACGATATTGCATTAAAGCTCATATAATGCTTATCAGAAGAGAAGAAAAAGTAGAGTGCATGATAAGCCGCCCCTTTTTTTGATCTAATGATTTTCAACTTTTGCACAAGTATGGGGGCAATAAACCATGTGAGCACATCACAATAGTCTATATAAGCATGAATAGGAAACTATTTTGCTCTTTCCCTTTTTATTTGTTATTGTCCCTAGGTGAAACCTTTGTAATAAGGTATGACAATGAACTATGGTTAAGAAGGTGATTGATTTGGCTCTTGGGCGACATTCATATTAGGGTTCTCTTGACGAAATGCAGACAAGTCTCTTCCGGAGTATAAATATACTCTGAACTATAATATAACTTTCAAGTTTGCAAGTCGCTGATCCCTAGAATGCAAGAGCTCCCCCTGACTATGTGCAAGAATACTAAATGTAGGAGTGTAAGCACATAGGACAATTGATTTGGGCTAACACCTTTAACCATTTATTATTGAACCATTCAAAATAATTTTGCATTTTTAGAATGAGAATGGAGGAATATCAGACAAAAGATATGGAAGAGAAGAAAATATAGTCTGATACAAAAATATGCATGGATATATGAATAGAAAATTTAAGTCTGAGTCTCATCCATGGCAACCAAAGGTCACGTATATATAGATAAAACTATAATGCTCCATATACATGATCAAATGATGGAAGATTGATACCACATTTCAATTTAATACATCTTAAAATGATAAAAGTGGTATTTGGAAATCTCTCGAAGAAAATAAAATTGAACTTTGCATTCTTCTATCTGGAACTCTTCTACTGATGAATGTTTAGAAGAACTTAAATCAATGCTTGACCCTTTCTTCTATGTAAGGGTAACATCTTAAAAAGTTCTTCCTGGATTGAGAGATTATGTACTTGTTTTAACTCTTCTTCTTCATCAAAAGGTCATCCTTGAGAGGATGAACATGAAGTGCACATGTCAGCATTTAGTCATGAATCTCCAATTTCCTTAGTCTCTGTTCATCCTTCACTATGGAAGAATATAGAGTTGGACAGAAAAAAAATGAGTACATCATCTTATTACATTTGGCAAGATGGAAGGAGACAAGTACTTAAACAAGCTGCGAATGACTGATTATTTGAAATCAATCAACTTGAGTCCTCCGAAGCTAAAATCTTGGAAGAGATGATGGGACATGACAAGCTCACAGAATCAATTCTCTCTCCCAAGAGATTGTCAGTGGCCTTTGATAAAACCTATGAGGCAATGCATGACAATATAGAATGGCTATAGATATAATCATGTGAAAGCATAGCCATAGGATCTTATCATGAAGAAAAATGAATTTACTTTTATTAAAAAATACATGATAAGAGTTAATTTCATAGGCAATGGATGATCATCTCAAGCACCAACCTATAAAGAGGAGTTCTAGAGATTTTCAAACTCTAGAATAAGATACTTATCATTGGCAAAGATAGAAACATATGAGTTTATCCAAGATAAGTATACAGCCTAAAAGGATATGTCACTCAAGCTTAGCCAAGGGATCTGGTAAAATAAAAAAGAGATGATCTCAAATTTAGAATATAGGACAAGATCCAAATACAACACATGGAGCACTGAGGCTCCACATGAGTGTACTTATCATATGTGATGGACATCAAACATCATATGATAAGACGGATGGACAGACATTGAGCATGTATAGCTCTCCCTTTGTAAAAGACTCATACAGTGCATGAATCCAAAGGGTTGTCCAAACACAGAGATACCAAGAAATTTAAAGGTGAATGATTTTCAAACCATCCTTGGGCCACTAATGCATGATTGCTAGGAGAAATCAAGTAATATTGAGTGAAATGACAGCCTAGCAGACCATGCTCCCCTAAATATGTGCATATAGTATATATATGTATAACACACAAGGCATATATGGCTTATCATGGTTAAGATGTTGGTTAAAAGCCAATAAAATTATTGTTTTAATTAAAGGTGATTGTACATTCTCCATCTTACTAGGTAAGAGGACTAACAATACCAATTGAGTGATTTTTAAATTTAAGTTTACCATCTTTACCATGCACCTAGTAGCATACAAGGGGAAATAACTATAGATTATTGAAATACAGGTATGACAACCCAAGAGGGGGGTGAATTGGTCAATTAAAATTTTTAGGCTTAATTAAGGGAAGATTAAAAATTAATCCATTTAATTAAGCACTAATTAGTCTAACCCTTGCTCAAATAAATATTATAAATGCAACTAGGGTTTATACATTTAATTCAAGTCATTTACTAACTCTTGTTCCATTAAAATAATAAACAAGTTAGGGTGAGAGATTACCAATCATCACACGTGCAAGAGAAGGAAAGGAAGAGAGAGAGAGAGAGAGAGAGAGACAACGAACACAAGATTTATAGTGGTTCAGTCTATCACAAGACCTACTACACTCTTCACTTGCGTGAGTTCCACTATCTCGATCCTCCTTCAAGGCCGGATCAATGAGCCATTACATGACCAAGCTTTTTCATTCTTAAGGGCCAAAGCGAAGCCCACCTGCACGAAATCTTCTGAGAGGGGACGCACCCTCATATGTCGTCTTCACCTTTCTTAACGGGCTGAAGAGGAGACCCTCATCTTCACGATTCTTAACGGGCCGAAGAGAAGACCCTCAATGAACAACAAAGAAAATAAAAACTCTCATGTCTCTTAATAGGTGGATTACAACTTTGAAAGCTCACAATCACTCCAAGAAAATACAAATGTAAAGCCCTATGGAGTGCCTCTTGATAAAATGTAGAAATGGAAGATCAAAGAGGTTTTTGCTTTTGAAATAAAATGTTGAAGCTCAAAGAGAAATGGGATTTGATCTTTCGCAAAAGTCAAAAAGCTTATAGAGATAGGTTTTAATCATGTATATATAGTATATTTGAAAATATGACTGTTTGGGGTTGTGGATCCCGTCCCGAGGGGGGTGGTCCCACGAGGGTGTGTTTTACGATGATGATGATAGCGCCTTTGTCCATTGGATTTGAATATGATTGCTTTTTTCACAAATTTAGGATAAAAGTCCTAACTTCACGAACGAAGCAACTGACCAGAGTCGCCACCTAGATTAGGGATCTAGGACCCATGATTAACTCTGTTAATTTGGTCTACGTTTTGAATTCTGGGTAAGTTACCTGATTACGAAGTCGGAAGGTGTACCGCACGAAGTGTACAGCACCGACCTTGCCTAACTTTTTAAAAGTTTTAATTATTCAGGTTTAACTAAGGGGGTGAATGTGAGTTTTATTTTAGAAATCTAAACATTACTAATGATTTGGCCGTTCACAGTTTAGACTCATGCGGGCCAGGAGTGCATCCTACATGCAACTACATGCCTACGTGCCTATGTGATTGTTTTGAGATTGATGAGATTTGACTTAAGTTGAATTTGATTAATTGATTTGAGGTGAAGTGACCTACGCTATATGAACCTAGATCTAATGCAATGGGCCTAAGTTGCATCTTAGTATTTCCGTGAGAATTTTGACTCTAAGATTCTATTTGGGAACTTAAAGTGCAACCTCTAAGTTCAGAACCTAAAAGATTTTTACAATTGATCTTGAATTGTGATTTTCCAATTGGGTGAAAGTTCTTAGGTTCTTTAAGGCTTTCAAATTCCAAAGAGTTCCAAATTCAAACAAAATAACTAAACATGCAATTTCTACCAAAGATAATTAACATGACATTTTAAATGATGAAACATGTGAAGAAACTAAACATAGAAAGCAAAGTAACTAATCATGAAAAATGACCAAAGAACTACACATGCAATCAGTGACTTGAGAAAGGGAGAAGGGATAGAAAGAGGGGTGGAAGGGACAGAGAAGGGTGTGAAGGAATAGGAAGGATGGAGAAAGGTGCGGCTGAACTTGGTTTTGCCAAGTTGCCTACGTACCCCGTCGTGGGGATCAAGCCATACGTAGTTCCAAAGGGATTTGGGTTTAAGATTGAAGGGTTGAGATTGAAAATCAAGAGTTGAAATTTGAAATTTGTATTGGAAGCTAGAATTTGGAAATGAGATGTTTGAATTGGGAATCAACTTCGAATGATTGAATCATAACAGAATCATCAAGGGACTGAATTTGGGAGTCCAAAGGATGGGTTCATGAGATTCGGCCAATGGGACGCAGCTTGGTTAAAGATAAGGGTGTAACTTGGTTAAGGATTGGGTAGTGTAACTTGGTTAGGTCTGGGGGTGGAACTCGGTTTGAAACAAGGGCGAAACTCGGGTTGGGTACTAAAGGGTGCAACTCAGGTTGGGTATTAGTGCATGACTCAAGGGAGTCATGGAATATAACTCGGTTGGGGTTTAAGTGAGTGACTTGGGTGAGTGATGGGATGTAACTCGAGTTGGGGATATAGGGAGCATGACTCGGGTGAGTCATGGGGTGTAACTCGGGTGCATGACTCGAGTGAGTCTTGGGGGTATAGGGTACTACTCAGCTTTTGGAAAAAAGGAGTGCGATTTCAAGGTGTATTAAGTCTGTTTGGTTTAACAAAGTTGGGAAACTATGGGCTACTCATGTGAACAAAACAAGGCACAATGGGGGCTGTTTTGGTTGGCAAAACAGGGGTAGAAGGAGCTGTTTTGGCTGATAAAACGGTGGACAAGAGAGGCTGTTTTGGTCGGTAAAACAGGGGAGGGGCTGTTTCGGTTGGTTTGTGGCTGAGTAGTATGGGGTGTGGTCATGGTTCGGGTTCGGGTTCGGGTTCAGGTTTAGGTTCAGTTAGGTTGCGTTGGGTGAGGTCCGGGTTGAATCTGGTTAGGTTGGGTTGGACCCGGTTTGACTCGGGTTGGACACGGGTTAGGTCCGGGTTGGACCAGGTTGGGTGGGCTCGACAGTTTATCAAATGGGTTGAATATTGGTCTAATTAGATAGGCGAGAACGGATTGTATGGCTGCTGTTATGGTAGAATAATAGGCACGGGTTGACTCGGATTGGACCCGGGTTGGCTTGGGTTAGGTTGCATTGGTTTGGGTTGAACCGGGGTGAGTCGGGGTTGGGTTCGGGGTCAGGATTCCGATTTCGGTCCGGGGCCAACTCGGGTTGAGTTGGATCGAATGGGTATGACTATGGGTTCATAAATGGAGGGTAATGGGCTGATGATTAATTAAATATAAGATTCAAATATGATGATGTGGATGAGATGTGGTACATGGATCTGATGGGCATGGCGTAGTTGGATGCTGTCTTGGACGTGGGATAACCAAATGGTAAGGAATGTATGGCGACATGGGTATGCTATCGAATCAATTTGGCTGGAATATGGGGATGTAGGATGGGCTGATAGCCATGGGTATATGACATGTTTATGGCGTACAGTCATGAGGATCAAAAATTAGGAAATATGGTTGCTGGATCCGATGGATAGGACCATGGGTATGGTTCGATGGAACAGGTGGGTATTGATGGAATTAATTTGATGATGGGGACTGATGATATGATGGCTTTGAAATATGAATTGTGGGAATTCGATTGGGTAGTCTAGGTGGGGTAGGCTTGGGTCAAGGCCGAATGAACCGGGGGTTCGGGTCAAGGCCAAGTAGGCCGCGGGTTGGGGTGCGGCTTAGGGTGCGGCTTAAGGGTACGGCTTAGGGCACGGATTGGAGTGCGGCTTTAGGGTGCGAGTTGTGGGGCTAATCGCGGGGGCAGTTCACTTTCGGGTAAAGGTTAGGTTGGTTTAGTCAAGTTGGGGTCAACCTGGTTTAGCTTGGGTTGGACCCGGGCTGATTTGGTTTGGACACGGGTTGGCTCAAGTTTAGGTTGGGGTCCGAATTGGACTCGGGTTGGGGTTGGGTTGCAGTCGGGTTGGGGCTAAATAGGTGGGGCTTGGGTTCGGATCAATATTGGGTTCAAGGTGAGGATGAGAGAGAGAGAGTGTTGTTTGGGTGGCTCGGATGGGGATTGCTATTAAACTGTATATGATGGGAGAGCCAGTTGGGCATCTATGGGATGAGTGCATATAGAGTATGGGAATATGGGATATGGGGTGTGGTTAGTTGATGAGGCATGGGTATTTAATTATGGGATGGTTATGGTATATGGTTAGTGGTTGGTCGTAGCTATGGTAAGTGTTCCATGGGGGCTGATGGCTCTGTATTAAATGACATGGGCTGACGGACATGCATTAAATGGCAGGGGCTGATGGGCTATGGGTAGGGAACGGGATCGGGTTTTGGGTTCGGGGTGCGGGCTGCGGGTTCGAATTGTGGGTCGGGGTGTGGGTAGGGGTGCGGCTTAGATGCGGGTTTACGGTTTAGGTAAACAAAAAGAAGAGGGAGAAGGCTGGTGTGAAGAAAAATAAAAAATGACAAAGACCTACCTCTCCGTTGTTTGGTGTCGATCCTCGCTTCCAGTGATGACTCCGCAATGATAGGGCTTTCGAAGTAGAGTTCCAAAATCGAAGAAATGGACAGATGGGGGTGGTTGGACGAACTTATAAGAGGGGAGAGGGAGTATTGAGTTGTGTCGAGAGAAGAAGAGAGCATGGGTATTTATAGGGGAATGGAGAGCTAGGTTGCCTTCTTAGGAGCCTAAAGGTGTAGGGTGGAGATTGAGTGATGGAAAAAGGAAGGAAAAATGATGGCCAAGATCGAATTTTTCTAGAATATTCTCCCTCTTCTTTGGCATCTTCCATTTTAGCCATGGCCACGTTCAAAATGGCAGGCACTTATGTGGTCAGGATCAAGCACTAAAGATTTAGGAACAATTCAAGGTCCAAGATGATGCCACTTGTCCTTGAAATCTTTGTGGATTTGGAAGCAAATTTCAAGACAAGGGAAATGTCCAATTTGGTTGTCTTTGTAGATAATGGCAACGATTTGGATGACCGCGATTAACTGCAATCTCCTTGTGATCGAAAGAACGGGCGAAATGGGGTCTCCAAATATCCTGAAATCTTTGCAAAGATACGGAATAAGATTGGGTGGTTGAGATCAATTGCAATCTTTAGAGTATCGAAAGAATGGATGAGATGATACCTCCAAATCTCCTAGAATCTTTGTAAGAGCTTTTTCAAATATTTTGAATGTGAAAATCGAAAAACGTGATTTTCAGGAGATTTTGAAGTCCGATTTCGATAATTCTTTCGCCGTTGGAATCATTGATTTTTCCTCTTTCATTTAAGCAGAATATTGCCGTAGAAATACAGGTTTTAAAATTTTCGACCAATGAGAGCCGTCGATCTCCATCGGCAAATCGCTTTTCCAAAGATTGGGCAAACCGGTGATCCAAACGAACCAACCGACTCGATCAATCTTGGATCGACGATTAAAACCATTAAACCAAGATATCAAAGCCAATTAAGACATTAAAAGGTTCTGTTATCGATAATTTAATTGGATAATTTCGACGGATCTCATTCATCCTGCCTTGATCCGTGACTTTTCACTAAGTTTTTGCTCAGTTAAGTAACCCAATGTTTAATCCGGATTCAAGATTAACCTTGATTGATATTATTTTGACTAAATGATCACAAATCATTGGTAAAGAAAGACACCTAGGTCAAGATCTGCCCTCGATCTAAAGATTTACGAAAATCAGGTCTCGGAATGGAACCAGGGCCCGGGTTGTGAAGTGACCCAATCTTATTTTGTTCCGATTGATGATCCGTAAAGTCAGATCGAGGTCACCATGGTAGAGGGGCTTTTCTCATGACTTCTAGGGAATGTGAGGATATTTATTTTACCAGTGAAACTTCGCGGATCAATGCATTAGGCTATTGTTGGTTAAAGTGTAGCAAAATGAGGGTGTCTACAGGGGTAAAATTGTAAATAACTGGATTGAAAAAGTCAAGCAGAAAACGCCGCAACGGCTAGTTTGCCCGACCGTCGCGGTCAACCGAGCCATAGGGGTCGCCCGCTGTGGACCCCGATCCGAGAGAGGCGGGGGACGAGCCTCCGAAAGTCTCTCTAGTCATCCACGTGAAGGAGAGCTCTACTAAGGCACTCTAAAAAAGGTGCCTCTCACAGCATGAGTGGCGATGTAAAGTGAGATACCTCTCGATTCGGGGACTAGCCCGGATTCGAGACGTACCTTAAACAAAGAAGAGTCGCCATCCAGGGAAGTCGGACCTGAAACCCATACTGTGCTCTGTTGTAATGGATAACCAAAGATACAAAAGGTTCGTGCCTAGTTACGAATTTGGAAGGTCCGAATGGCACCTCATCCGCCCAAGTGCAAGCACCTGGTCTCTTATGCCATTTATGTATTGATTTTGAAGAGTTTTGGGCGAAAATCATGTGAAATGAGAACATATATCTCCAAGAAGACATCTATCTAATCATGCATGTCTCGGAGATGAATAATAAACACACACAAAAGATAAATGAAAGAGGTGCCACCTAAACATAATTAGGTTATGAGTGTCATATCTAATTGGTGTCTAAGTTCTGATGGACAAACACATGCATAATACAACTAAAGGTATAAGGCCTGTACATAAAAGTAAGAAAACACAACACAACACACCACACAACACAAGCCGACTCTGCACACGACTCGACATGACAAAGCATCCACAGAACCAGGAGAGACTCCTAACTCTAAGATACCCCAAACTTCTAAGACAGACTCCTAACTCTCGGGGAAGATATTTTTGAAAAGGTTTTGAAGAATTTTTGTATTTTTGGAAAGTTTGAAATATTTATTTTGAAAGGTTTGACTGACCTTGGGATAAGGATCCCAAGCTGCCAACGTACTCTGTGAAAAGGGATCAAGCCAACGTAGTTTGGAATAGACTTTCCTAACTACTCTCCTTATGACTCAACTTTTTAGATTTTTTGATTTTCAGATGTTTCAAGTGTTTTGAAATGTTTCAATATTTTAAATTTTTTTAAAGGATTCTCCCTTCTAGCCAAAGGGGAAACAAAGAGACAATCAGAAGAAGAAGAACACTCCTGTGATCCATAGCCTGAAGAAGTGTCAGATGAAAGACGGAACCCTTTTAGCCTAAGGGTTGTCCTAAACAAGCAAATCGGTGTCTCAAATAAATGATAGAATGGATGGAATCCCGAGAAGGTGTGAAAACCTAAAAAGACTGAGTCAAACCCTAAGAGAAAGAAGAAGAACTAAATCAGAAATGAAGTCTTGCACTGCTCTTCTCTGAAAGAGTGTGTAGATGAGACAAGGCCTGTCTCTCAAATGAAAATGGTCATTATGATCAATGAGACATAGCCTGTCTCCTAAAAGAGAAGAATCGACTAGAGAATGAGACTGGGCGAGTCTCCTGAAAGAAAAGGATGAGACCAGGCGAGTCTCCCTAAATGAAAAAGATGAGACTGGGCGAGTCTCCCTAAAATAAAGAGATAACTGGAGCAAATGAGACAAAGCTTGTCTCTTATGGGGAAAATAACTAACTCTAGTGAGACACCGAATGTCTCTTATGGAGGGCTCCAAGTAACCTTATCATTGCCCTTGCAATGATAAAAAGGGTTAGGGCAACTACCAGACCAAGTTAATTTTCAACTAATAAAGGGTACAACTTGTGAGACTTGGATAGTCTCCTAAACTTGACTCACTAACGGGACTTCTATGATCTCCTAAATGAGAAAGCCTTTCTACCGAGACAAAGCCTGTCTCCTAAAGGTATGACATTTCCACTAGTATTACCCAATAATTAGGACCTATAAATATAATATCTTGATTACTATACATTAAATAACTGACAATTTTATTGCAGGAAACACAATTGAAATACCTTTCCAATGAAACCCTGTATATATGAAATGCTTAAACCACCACTTCAAACATGATCTAAACATCTTTTGAAAATTGACTTGTGCTTTTCAATCGTATAACAGAATATTAAAAAATGAAACAAATAGATCAAAGTCCTACAGTTCTGTATATAACAACCATGCATCATATCAAAGGACTTGTGAGATTCCAAGGTCCAAAACTTGTTATACTCAGGTTCAATACTAAGGACTGTGCAAAAGATCGTGACATAAGTCAAGGGTCAGAGTTATTGAAAGGTGAAACTAGAATTATACCCATATACTTATATAAAAATATGTTCGACAAACAAAACAACCTATAGCCTTTAACATGGAATGTGGATACAAATGTGGAAAACAATGAAAAGCATGGACAACTGCTACAACTGATCTCTCAAAGAAGGAAAGCTGAAAACATTTTCTTAAATCAGGCTTTATATCTTAAAAGAATAGAACCTTCTATCACTTTTACCCCAACAGGATATGTCCATGATGATGCCTATACATCAGCACTATGCATGCAAAGTGTAAAATAACCTGAATACAACCATGTCTTAATGACCACCTGCCACTGATCCCTTTTATACTTTGATTTTTGGATTTCAATTGAAATCAACCACCACTATGTTAGTAATTTTACAACTCAATGAAGGAAAATTCCCAGGTTATGTCATTGCCAAGGATCAACAATACTAATGCAAAATCCATCTACCCAAGCTTAACATAGCTCCAATGGAAAAAATAATTGAGAACAAGAATAATAAAAAGAGGCAAGCTGATTATATTCTTGTAACTAAGCATGGTTGTGTTGATACTATTCCTAATAAGGAGATACAAAAAGGAGATGTTCTTTTAATTGCATTTAAGATGGAACTAGAGAATTGAAATCAAACTTATGTTTTAAACACCTTGAGTACCATGGATTCACTTTAACTTCTCAAGGACATGGAAGACTGCAAACCAATTCCAATCCCCAAGCTACCATAATTTTATATGATCTCATTCAAATCACAAATTAGGAAGGGAGGAGAAGATTACCGGAGATGAGCATGATGGAATCTTTGGCCACAAAATTAGCTCCAAAAGACTTTTCTTCTTGTTAGATTTGGCATTTACGATGGCTGGCCGTGATGAAGGCGATGCTAGCGTTAATGATCGAAGAAAAAATTTGGATAAAATCGTCGGCAGCAATAAAAATCTGCGAGGTAAATGGCCGGATCTATGGGGTAGATGACCGGATCTTTGGATTTATTGAAGGAGATTTGAGTTGGATCCCGGCGAGATCCCCGAAAATTGGTTAAAGAAAAGGAAAGTACCTAGCTCTAGCCCAAGATGAGTAGATCTAGGATTTCTCAAGCTGAAACTGGCCAGAATTCTTGGCCGGAATCCTGTAGGATTCGCCAGAGAATATGAAGGTAGGTTAAGGTTTTCAATTTCTTTAGCTTTGTTAGGGTTTTTCTTTGAAAATCAAGGAGCTAGGGTTAGAAAAAAAAAATCAGCGAAGGAGATGAGATATAAAGGTGTATAGGAGAAGGAGTAATTGATCGTAATTGGCCGGAATCCGGCCGGATCTTGCCGGATCTCGCCGGAGAAGAAGAGGGAAATGATGAAACCATAAAAGAAAACTCAGCTCTCTTTTTCCTCTCTCCAGATTTTCGTTGCAAAAATGAGATCCCCTCTCAAAGAACTCAATCGAGCTCTTTTATATATGAAGATGGGGTGCAGATATAGGTTGATCGGAGAAGGGAACCCAAGATCTCTTCTCTGCCCTCTCTCCCTCTTTCTATCTCTCTTGATGCTCTCTCTCACTCTCTCTCTCTCTCTCTCTCTCTCTCTCTCTCTCTCTGTCTCTGATTTTTTGCCCAAAATGAAAATGAAAAGAAGAGTCCACTAAATCTCTAATCGGTGGGTATATATATATATATATATATATATATATATATATATATATATATATATATATGAGAGAACATTTCCTACACACTTGTGTAGGTAAGTTACCTACACACTACCTTAAAATACAGTGGGGGCCCACATTGTTTGGGTGATCCAAACAATTCATTTGAATGGTCCTCACATAGATAGGGTGTTCACAAAAAATCAGATCCATAGGATCATCCCAACCCTACGATTTGTGGAGGTAAAATGGACGTGTATAAACCTTCACAAATTAGTCCATTTTTTGCCTCCATAGTTTGAATGGTTGGGATGATCCTATGGATCTAATTTTTTGTGGACACCCTATCTATGTGAGGACCATTCAAATGAATTGTTTGGATCACCCAAACAATGTGGGACCCCACTGTATTTTAAGATAGTGTGTAGGTAACTTACCTACACAAGTGTGTAGGAAATGTTCTCTCTCTCTCTCTCTCTCTCTCTCTCTATATATATATATATATATATATATATATATATATAGCTGAGGGGTGCTGATTGCCACACCCCTTTACTTTGGTCAACACACACTCTCCATTTGTCTTTCTATCCTGAGTCATCACACACACAAAGTGATCTCGACACACCAAGGCTTTACTAATCCAGCCCCCTTTTCTTTGTTTAACGAACATGGAATTTTCCTCTTTCTACCCCAATCAGCTAAACAGGGGAGCGATAAATTCACCACCTCTCATTCAATGAACACACCTTATGGTGCGCTTATGACTATTCTTTTACACTTCAGGGAGTGGCTCGGGCATTGGCAAAAACCCAAGGAAAGTGATAAATTCGACCCCTTCCTTGCCTGGACACACCTTATGTATTGCATTTATAACTAACCTTTTGTTCTTCATGGGGTGATCTAAGAAATCAACTAGGATGAATAAAAAAAAAGACAATGATATATTTGTTCAGCTTTTTCTTCCTTTGGACAGCCACTTTAGAATGTATTTATGCCTTTATTTTAACCAAAAGGGGTGGTCAAAGGAAAACAAGGGTTCCTTTAAAAAAGTGATAAACTTTGCCTCCCATTTTCGATGCCCTAAACAGCCCTTATAATGCACTTTCGATTTTTTTTTTCTTACTACATGATTGTTGTCCCATCAAGAAAATGGGAAGAGTATTCGAGTTCCTTTTTTTTTTTTGTTCATAAAGTTGGTAATGACACTCCCATGTTAGACATTTCACTCCCTTTTCTATGTTATATTGTATTAGGCTTGTCTCACACTCTTCTTGCTTGTCTTTTTCCTTCTTGAGTTAAATAAAACATGGGAATTGATATGGGAACACTCTTTCTTTGATAAGCCACCCTCCTTATGCTTTCACACTTGCGCTAATTTGGTTCGTCTTTTCCTCGCTTTATCGTCAAATGACTTTGATAATTACACCTCGTGGCTCGACTCTTCAAAATGAGAAAGCTCTTGATATGGACACACTCTTGTCTTCCTAAATTCACCTCACCTTCTACTCTAATTCCAAAGAGAATGGCATTTGTTGAACACATCTTGATATTTGCACTACCTACATGTCTTCTATTTATTGTCCGTTTTCCGCGAAATTTTGCAAGGACACTCTTCGGAAAGGTTGCAACTCCTCAGTAACTATTTACCCATTTTAGGATATGACAAGTTAGTGAAAATATCAAAATGGGGGTTGCTGTCAACCATTTGGAGTTTAGAAGTGTAAATAAAGGAGTGCCAATACCAAAACTCAGAGGTATTTCTTGATTTTTTTTCAAATCTTGGGGACATGAGGAATGGTATAAGAGGTAATTGAACGACGGATATTGATGGAGTTTAGGATCTTTCGGGCTCCACAAAAGCTTCAACAACGGTCTGCAAATGGGTATTTTTCAAGTTCTTTCACACTTAGGGCTCGTTTTTGCAGAAATTTTGAGATTTGGCTTCGAAATTTTATTCGATTTCGAGAATTAGGGTCCGGTCAAAATGGGGTGTGTACAAATGCCCCTCTTTGGCAGAGTGTGCTTGTCACACGAATGGCAAAGCTGACAAGATAACACATTTTGGCTGGCTCGAGATTCCGGGTGAAACAAAAGGGTATAGTGAAAGCGGTTCCAAGAAAAGGGGTATGGATGGCACTATTCTAGCGTCCGATTGAAAAGCTTTGGAGGGACATTGCTCTGACATCCCTTGCAAAAAGTATTGACAGATCGATTCGACTGCGAATGTGCTGAGAATATCGGAAGCTTTGCTTTGGTTGCAAATGAGCTGGAAATTGAAGAGAAATGAGTTGATTGCGAGCGAGTCGAGGTTGAAAGGTTAGTTTGGCCGCGAGTGAGCCGAGAAGGATATTGGTTTGGTTGCGATTGAACCAGAAGACGGGGACTTGACTTGATTGAGAATGAGTCGAAGTGTTGGAAATTAGCTTGGTTGCGAACGAACCAGAAGATCAGAACACATGACTGCGAATGAGTCAAAGAATCAGGAACTGGCTTGGTTGCGAATGAACCGAAAGCCAGAACAATGACTTAAACTGCGAATGAGTCAAAAAGTCAGAAATTTGCATGGTTGCGAACGAACCAGAAAGCAACGAATTGACTTGACTGCGAAGCAGTCAAAATCAGAGATATTGGCCTACTTGCGAATGAACTGCGAATGAGCTAAGAATTGGAAGATTGACTCGACTGCGAATGAGTCGAAGTTAAAGAGATTCCCTTGATTGCGAATGAATTAAGAAATCGGTGAGAAACTTGGCAGCGGATGAGCCAAAGAGTCTAAAATTTTGGCCCGGTTGCGAATGAACCAAAAAGGCCGGAATATTGACTTGGTTGCGAATGAACTGAAGTCAAAGAGATTAACTTGACTGCGAATGAGTCAAGAAATTAGAAAATAGACCTGACTGCGAATGAGCCGAAAAGCTTAAGATTTTGGCTTGGTTGCGAATGAACCGAAAAGCCTAAGATTTTGGCTTGATTACGAATGAACCAGAAAGGTAATAACCTGACAAAATCAGAAGTTAAAGGATTAGCTTGGTTACAGATTAACCGAAAAGTTTGACTACGAAAGAGTCAAAAGCTCAGAGATCGACTCAGTTGCGAATGAAACAAAAAGGTCGAAACGATGACTTGGTTGCGAATGAACCAAAAAAATGTAATAGCTTGACAAAATCAGAAGTTGAAGGATTAACTCGGCTACAGATTAACCGAAAAGTCGGGGATAGAAGCTAGACTGCAAATGAGTCAAAGGCTTTAAGAATCGACTTGGTTGCGAATGAACCAAAAGTTGAGGATACGAGCTAGACTGCGAATGAGTCAAAGGCTCAGAGGATCGACCTGGTTGCGAATGAACCAAAAAGGTCAGAATGATGACTTAGTTGCGAATGAACCAGAAAGGTAATAGCCTGACAGAATCAGAAGTTAAAGGATTGACTTGGTTACAGATTAACCGAAGAGTCAGGAACACTAGCTTGACTGCGAATGAGTCAAAAGCTCAAAGGATTGACCCGGTAGCGAGTGAACCGAAAGGTCGAGGATATGAGCTAGACTGCGAATGAATCAAAGGCTCAAAGGATTGACCTGGTAGCGAATGAACCGAAAGGTCGAGGATATGAGCGAGATTGCGAATGAGTCAAAGGCTCAAAGGATTGACCTGGTTGCGAATGAACCGAAAGGTCGAGGATATGAACTAGACTGTGAATGAGTCAAAGGCTCAAAGATTTGACCTGGTTGCGAATGAACCGAAAGGTCGAAGATACGACCTAGACTGCGAATGAGTCAAATGCTCAAAAGATTGACCCGGCTGCGAATGAACCAAAAGGTTGAGAATATGAGCTAGACTACGGATGAGTCAAAGGCTCAAAAGATGGTGAGATAGACTCTCAATGGAATGGTGGGACAAACTCTTAATGGAATAGTGAGACAGACTCTCAATTGAAGGACGAGACAAACTCCTGATGAAATAACTATCTCTTGCTAAGAATAATTGGGAGTATGAGTTCCTTACTGAGAACCAGAGTAGATAACTTGCTGGAATTTGGGGTATTGACTTTCTTATTTTTCGTACCAAGAGAACTTTATTCTGCTAGGTGTTAAAGGCTGCGGGAGCAAATTCTAGACTCCGCTGGGGAAACTGATTTTCTTGAAAAGTTGACTCTTCCGGAGAGTTTAGAGGTTTGGTTCGAGATATACTCGTGCCTCTCTTATCTCAACTTGCTATAGATATTGGTACTGATTGCCTTTGTGTGCTTGATATCTTTTATAACGCAAGTCATAAAAGATGCCCCTCGTGTGTTGTGATTCCATGACAAGAGTCTTAAGAAAGTGGAATCAGGATAGGTAAGGAAAATTTGGATTTGCATGGGTTCTCTTTGAAATAGGAAGAACAATCTCTACAATGGCTGGGTCTGAGAATTCCTTCTGTCGCTGCTCACTGTTTGAGGCCTTGATGTCTCTGGTAGGTCTGAACAAGATGTCTCTTGCCTCTCTTTGATTCCTAAACCAGAATTTACTTTGAATTTTCTTCGCATTTCAGAAGATGTACTCTCGTTCTTTCCAGTGCCAAACAACTATTGACCTTGAAAGAAATGAATAAGAATGAGGAACATACTTCCAAGGACTCGATCAAAGAAAACTCAGATTATTCAAAGGACTTGACTCACTTTTGATTCACCCTTAGATCAAATGTGTTATTTTTTTATGGTAAGGCTAGCCGCTCTCAGAGTAATTTCAAAAATCATGTCAAGAGGTTCTAATTTCCTCCATCAAGATTTCCGTCATGGTTATTACCCCCTTCGGATTGCTCAGTTTCGATGCCCCTAGTTTAGAAAGATATCAAAGTAAGTCTCGCCGACACTACTCAGATTCCGGGATCTTGCCCTGTTTGAAGACTGCTTCTCCATCTTGTTAACTTCTCTCTTTGTAGGGAATCATGACTCTCATGACTATTGCTCTTCCTGATTTTCGGTCTAGCAGACCACTTGTCTCAACTCTTGCTTGGATTTCTCACTCTAAACTCAATTTCTGGAATTTTTCATAACTGAGGAACTCCTTTTGTATCTCACAAACTTTATGTCAATGGGATCCCGCCTTGCCTAGAGATTGCTTCTCCATCTCATCGGTTCGCTCCTTGTAATTACTCATTACTCTTGCTTTCTAGGTCTTTGGTCTCGCAGACCACCTGTCTCAACTTTTGTTTTTGTCTCGCAGACCACCTGTCTCAACTTTTGTTTGCACTGCTTGAATTCTTGAGTTCTTCATGACCGAGGAACTCCTTCTACAATTCATCTGCTCTTTCTTCATGGGAAGTCCTTGTTGCTGACTAGATTGCCTTCTTGAGTTTTCAATCTAGCAGACCGCTACCATTTCTTTGTATAAGCTAACTCTTTGACTTAGCAAATACATGAATCTCTTTTCTCTAGGCTGCCCTTTCAGGTTTTCAACCTAGCGGGACTTTAGACTCTCGTTCTTTTCTTTTCTTTCTGTTTTTATTTGTTCGCCTTGAACCTATGCTTGTTTCACCAGAAGGACTTTCTAGGTAGGCTTAGGTTCAAAAAGGTTGGATATTTCTTTGGTTCAAACGATTTGGGCCGAATCTGGTCTAGCCAGACTTCCTACGTACCCCAAAAATGGAGGATCAGGTCCGCGTAGTTCGCTTATTGGGGTTTGTCAAAGAATGGTTTGGCTTTTCAGCTTCAAAGAATTGTAAGGGAATAATTTTTCTTTTATCCCAAAGTTTGACCGAACCTGAATTGATCAGGTTGCCTACGTATCCCTGAAGAGCTGAGGATCAGGTCCGCGTAGTTCGGGTTGCTTATCTTTTATGAAAAAAATCGTAAAAGATACCCTTGGTTTATAATGTGGTTGAAAGAATTGTTTGGCTTAACTTTTGTCTCAAAAATTTGCAAGCGGTTTTTCTGACGTTAGGATTTTGGCTATAACGACTCAAACGTCCAAGGATAGCCTCCTGGTGTTTTGACATACAAGCTTTTGAATGTTTAAGGTTCAACGGCTTTGAATATTTTTATCGAGGAGTGTGGTGGTATTCTTGGGCCAAACTTCAATCATGATGCTCCACTCGAATTTCCACTTGTCTCCGAGATATTGAATTTATGCTCAAGATTCTTCAACTCTCATTAGTCTCTAAATGCTGAAGACAATTCAAACTATCTCATTGACTCCATCATCTAGGTCTTTGATATTCCTAAGGAGTTGTCTTAGGGACACATTCCCTTCCCCTTTTGTCTTTCTCTCATACAATTCTTTCTCTTGAATATTTTCTTTCTTTTGGACATAAGAACTGTCTGTACTCATGAAATATTAGAACTTAGAATCTCATCAAAGATATGCAACCCAAGTATTCTTTTGAGGCTCACTGTAAGCCCAAGGGTCTACTCTCCTATCTTGTTTTGATGATTCTAAACATAAATTGATTATGTTCTTGAATACTAATCAATTTGCCTTGAAGTGTTGTGTTAAGATAGGTTGATCATTGAAGAAACCAACACTCCACATGGTCATGCTTGAAGATGTACCAAACAAGAGTCAAAGGAGCTAAGTGGAGCTCACATCATCTCTGAAGCAAGCATACACAAGATGGAAGACCAATTGAAGACCAAGGCTAAAGAGAAGTTGAAGGTTACCTAGATTTCACTGTACATCTTTTCTCTTTAGATTTATAAGTCAAGACAAGGGTTTTTCAAAAGAGTTTTCAAAAACACTTAAGAACTTATATGGTTTAGTGAATGCTTATGTGGTGGACCAACATGTTGGGACCCTCATAACATTCCAAACTATCTTAGGAGTTGAGTTCCAAAAGCCCAAAATCAAATAGCAACAAAAATATATAAAAAGTCTGCTGATTTTAGGCTTCTCGGAACTCCGAGAAATGGTCCAGTAGTATTTTTCACTTCTGGCAATTTTCTTGGAACTCCGAGAAATGGTCCAATAGAATTTTTCCATTCTCTGGCCGTTCTCTCGAAACTCCGAGAAATTGTCTCGGAACTCCGAGAATTTCTCGACAGCTCAAAATATAGCCGTTGGTTTTTGAATTAAAAATTGGATTTTGATTTTTATAATCCCAAACGGTCATATTTTGTCAATAGGCTATAAATACTCATTCAAGAGGATTATTTTCCTCTCTTGAATATTTGGAAAACCTCCTTAAGCATTCAAGCAACTTGCAACTCATTTTAGCTTAAGAATTTATTTTCTCTCCAAAGTTGCCTTGCACTTGCAAATCAACTGAGTTTGGATTTAGGCTTCAACTTGCAACCTACTTTGGAGAAGCATTCAAGGGACTACAACGTGCATCAAGCTTTCAAGAGAAGCCACGCTATTCATCTTCTATTCTTGTAAAGGTGGCTAGGGCATCCTATCTTAATACCCTAAGGAGTATCGCTTAGAACTCCGTGAAGAAGGAGAGTCGGTGTAAAGGTGTCAAGGCATCCTCATTTAATATCCCTTGGGAGTGTAATCGCCTCGAAGCCGGGCATCGTGGAGATCTCACAATAGTGGAAATCCTTAAGGACGATCTTAAGAAGAGTGGAGTAGGGCTTTGGCCGAACCACTATACATCGGTGTGTTCTTTCCTTGTCTTGTATTTTCATTCTTATTTTGGTTTGGTATTTTCTTTTAATTTGATCTTAGTTGAACTAACCAAAATCTAATCAAGAAAAGAAAATCCAAATTAGGTTTAATACTTAAAACGAAAAAGATATAAATTTAGTGTTAAAATCAATTCACCCCCCTCTTATTTATTTCAATTGGTATCAGAGCCTCGTCTCTACTTCTTTTTTTTAAATCCTAACCGGTCTAGAGAAAAGATTCTAAGAAAAATGGCAAACTACCCTCAACACCATGAAGGTTACTCAAATACTAGGCCACCCTATTTTGATGGAACAAATTATGGATTTTGGAAAACCAAAATGAAAATATTTTTAACCCAAGATTACCAAATGTGGAGAGCCATTCATACTGGATATACATTACCCACTAGAAATCTAAATGATTGGACCGAAGCCGAACAACAAGCCTCAAACTACAATGCCAAAGCCATGAATTCCCTTATTTGTGCTTTGTCACCCGGAGAATTCAATCGAGTTTCAAACTTAAATTCGGCAAAGGAAATTTGGGACACCTTAGAAGTTACACATGAGGGAACTAATCAAGTTAAAGAATCTAAAATAAATCATATATTTAGGCAATATGAACTTTTTCAAATGACACCCGACGAAACTATTGCCGACATGTACACTAGATTCACTAACCTAGTAAATGGACTAAGGGGGCTTGGAAAACAATTTTCAAATAGAGATTTAGTGACCAAAATCCTTAGATCCCTACCTTTATCATGGGAATCCAAAACCTCCGCAATCACCGAAGCCAAGGACATGAACACATTAAACCTAGATGAACTTATAGGGTCCTTGATAACCCATGAGATGATTTTCAAAACAAAAGCACCCGAAATTAAAAATAAAATTGAAAAAGGAAAAGGTGTTGCTTTTGCTTGCAATGTAGGTGATGATGAAGAGTCAAAGGAAGACATGGAAGATGAAGTAGCCCTCCTAACAAGAAGGATCAAGTTCTTACAAAGGAACATGGGAGGCATGAGAAATAGAAGGACCAATCCTCCATTCAAGAAGAAAGAAGAGCTCGGTGACGGATCATCTCAACCCCGATGCTATGGATGCAAGAAACTTGGACACATTCGCCCGGATTGTCCACTCAACAATGAGCCTACCTCAAATAATCGTTTCAAGAGAAGAGAAGGTAAGAAAAGAATGACCGCCACATGGGATGAGGACAGTGAAAGTGAAGGCTAACCAAATGATGGAGAAGATTGCTTGATAGCAAAGAATGTTTGCTTCATGGCCTCAACAAATGACAATCAAGAGGTAAATACTTTAAATGATGTCATTATTCTAAAAGAAGTTCTTGATTCCTTGCAAAGTGCACATGATGAACTTGAAATAGAACTTGATAAAAATGCATCACTTGAAAATTCTCTTTCTAACATGACAAAAGAATTTGGTTGGTTAAAGAAAGACAATGAATTTTTAGATGATGAAAATAAAAAATATAAAGTTGAAATTCATGATTTAAATGCTACTATCAAAATTTTAAATAAAAATCGACAAAAACTATCTATTGAAAACAACAAGCTAAAGTATGAAAATAGTGAACTATCTCATGAACATGCTGAGTTAAAGAAACTCTTTGAAAAATTCGAACATGGTTCACTAAAATTGGATAGGCTTGTTGATATTTAAAGATTGTCACATGATAAAAGTGGACTTGGACATAAATGGAATACTACAATGTCAAACTATAAAAGTAAATTTGTAAAGGCCTCTTCTAGTGGTACTAAAACTTGCTTTTATTGTGGTCTAGAAGGACATTATAAAGTTGCTTGCATGTATGCTAAACAAGATAAAATCAAATTGAACTCTAAAGTGAAAATAAATGAACTTAGCAAGATTAAGAAAATTTGGGTACCAAAGGGATCTCACTTGCCTATTCATATGTAGGTATGCCCTAAAAGCCATAACAAGAAGAACACATGGTACCTTGATAGTGGATGCTTTAGACACATGACCGGAGATCCAACTCAATTTGCATCCCTATCACTTAAGGATGGTGGAGATGTTACCTTTGGAGATGATAAAAAAGAAAAAGTCAAAGGAGAAGGCACCATAGGTAACTCTACCTCTCCCATACACGATGTACTTTATGTTGATGGCTTATCCCATAATCTTATTAGCATTAGTCAATTGTGTGACAATGGTTTTGAAGTGGTCTTCAACCCCAACAAATGCATTGTTAAAAATAAGATAGATGGAAAAGTACAATTCTTAGGTTCTAGAGACAATAACATTTACACTATTGGGCTAGATGATCTTAGACTCCAAAATATAACTTGTCTTAATGCCATTAGTGAAGATTCTTGGTTATGGCATAGGAGGTTGGGTTATGCCGGAATGGATCTCATTTCAACCCTCTCCTCAGAAGACATTGTTAGAGGATTGCCTAAGTTCAAATACACCAAAGATCACATTTGTAGAACTTGCCAATTAGGCAAACAATTGAAGAGCTCATTTGCCCCTAAAAATATGATCTCTACCACTTACCCCTTGCAACTACTTCATATGGATCTTTTTGGACCAATGAGGACAAGTAGCCTAGGTGGAAAGAGGTAAGTGTTTGTCATTGTGGATGACTACTCACGATATACATGGGTCATATTTTTAGCACATAAAGATGAAACCTATGAAAATTTTCTTAAGTTGTGTAATCAAGTCCAAAATGAGAAAGGTATTTCCATATCTTACATTAGGAGTGACCATGGAACGGAATTTGAAAATGTACAATTTCACACTTACTGTAATGAACATGGCATCAAACATAATTTTTCTGCACCTAGGACACCTCAACAAAATGGGGTTGTAGAAAGAAAGAACTGAACCCTCCAAGAAATGGCTAGAACTATGTTGCATGAGAATGATCTCCCTAGATACTTTTGGGCAGAGGCGGTTAGCACCGCTTGCTATATCATAAATAGGGTATATATATGAGGCCAATTGCTAAGAAAACACCTTATGAGCTTTGGAAAAACTTGAAACCAATTATAAGCTACTTTAGAGTGTTCGGTTGTAAGTGCTACATCTTGAACAACTTACACAAATTTGATAAGAAGTCGGATGATGGCATATTCTTAGGGTATTCTACACATAGCAAGGCATATAGAGTATTTAATAGAAGAACCCTAGTTGTAGAAGAATCCATGGATGTGACATTTGATGAGAGAGAGCCAACACCTCAAGAAATGCCACATGATGAAGATGAACCTATTGAACATCTCTTACCTAAGACAAATGCTCCTCCTCAAGCATCTACAAGTAATTCATTACATATTGGGGAAGTTGAGAGTGTCGATGATGACTCATTGCCTAGGGATAAGAGAATATTGGTAGATCATCCTGAATCCCAAATCTTAGGTGATGCCACATCGCCGGTAAGAACTAGATCATACTATCGAAGTGTGAGTAATAACTTGGCGTTCCTATTCGAATTAGAATCTAAGTCCATTAAGGAAGCCGAAAATGATGAATATTGGTTGATGGGTATGCAAGAAGAGTTAAGTCAATTCGAAAGGAACAAGGTGTGGAGGCTAGTGCCTAGGCCTAGTGATCATCCAGTCATTGGCACGAGATGGGTGTATAGAAACAAAATGGATGAAAATGGAATTATCACTAGAAATAAAGCTAGGCTTGTAGCCCAAGGGTACAATCAGGAGGAAGGAATAGACTATGATGAGACATTTGCTCCTGTTGCCCGTATGGAAGCTATTAGGATACTCTTGGCATATGCATCTCATAAAGGATTTAAACTATATCAAATGGATGTCAAAAGTGCCTTCCTAAATGGCTATATCCAAGAGGAAGTGTATGTTGAGCAACCTCCAGATTTTGAAGACTACAAACATCCAAATCATGTCTTCAGGCTTGATAAAGCTTTATATGGGTTGAAGCAAGCTCCTAGAGCTTGGTATGAGAGGCTTTGCACATTCCTAGTGGAAAAATATTTTGAGATGGGAAAGGTGGATACAACATTATTTATCAAAAGAGAAAATCAAGATATCCTCCTTGTCCAGATTTATGTGGATGACACCATCTGTGGCTCAACAAATCAAAAAATGTGTGATGAATTTGCAACTCTAATGAAAAATGAATTTGAAATGAGCATGATGGCTGAGTTAACCTACTTCTTAGGACTCCAAATTAAACAATACCAAAATGGGATATTTATAAATTAAGAAAAATATACAAAGGATTTATTAAAGAAGTATGGCATGGATAGCAGTAAGACATCAAGAATTCCCATGAGTACAACTGCTAAGCTAGAAAAGGATGAATTTGGCAAATCTGTAGATCAAAAGATGTATAGGGGTATGATAGGTAGCCTACTCTATTTGACAGGCAGCAGACCAGACATTATGTTTACTGTCTGTCTCTGTGCTCGATTTCAATCGGATCCAAAGGAGTCTCACCTATCGGCAGTCAAGAAGATCTTCAAGTACTTAAGAGGAACCCAAAGTCTGGGACTATGGTATGAAAGATCTACTGCCTTCACTCTCATTAGATATTCAGATGCAGACTTCGCTGGATGTAGAGTAGATAAGAAAAGCACTAGTGGGACTTGTCAATTCTTGGGCAAATCACTTGTTTCATGGTTTAGGAAGAAACAAAATTCAGTAGCTCTATCCACAACAGAAGCAGAATATGTGGCAGCTGGAGCTTGCTGTGCACAAGCCCTATGGATGAAAAGCACATTGATGGACTATGAAATTAAAATGAAAAATATTCTCATCCAATGTGACAATACTAGTGCTATAAGCTTAACAAAGAACCCCATACAACACTCTAGAACAAAACATATTGAGATTAGGCACCACTTCATTAGAGATCACTCACAAAAAGGGGATATTTGCTTAAAATATATCAACACTGAGGAACAATTGGCTGATATCTTTACAAAACCCCTTAGTGATGATAGAATATGTTATATCCGAAGTGCCTTAAACATTTGGAGTGCGGATCAAGTCAAAGAAATTGCCAAATAAATACTCTGTGCCTTTCAACAGCTTATCTATAAAATATATATATATATATATATATATATATATATATCATCCTTGCTTGGTAGTCTCTGCATGAATGAGATGTCCAACATTAATCTTAAAAATCACTCAATTAGTACTCTTAGCCTTCTTAGTTCTCTAAGATAGAGAGGTACCTTCATCTTTAATTAAAATACCTAACAAATTGACAATATGTCAACATCTCGATCATGAACAGGTATATGTGCATTATTTGGCTACATATTTTATACCATAAGCATTGATTCAGGAGGAGTACCTAACTCAATCTTCATTCACTCCTAAATTGCTCTACATTTTAGTTTACCCTTTCTGTCGATGACATAACGGGGAGAAGTTTGAAATTGATTATCTATTCAATTGCCTATATGCACTATATGCTTTTACTTTTTATCATTTATCAGTGTGCATATATTGAGGGGGAGTTCCTGCATTCACCTGCCTATTATGTCACTCCACACACACCTCATAATCAATTTTGTTTGTCATCATAAAAAAGGGAGAGATTGTAAGCCCAAGGGTCTACTCTCCTATCTTATTTTGATAATTCTAAACATAAATTGATTATGTTCTTGAATACTAATCAATTTGCCTTGAAGTGTTATGTTAAGATAGGTTGATCATTGAAGAAACCAACACTCCACATGGTCATGCTTGAAGATGTACCAAACAAGAGTCAAAGGAGCTAAGTGGAGCTTACATCATCTCTCAAACAAGCATACACAAGATGGAAGACCAATTGAAGACCAAGGCTAAAGAGAAGTTGAAGGTTACCTAGATTTCATTGTACATCTTTTCTCTTTAGATTTATAAGTCAAGGCAAGGGTTTTTCAAAAGAGTTTTCAAAAACACTTAAGAACTTAAATGGTTTAGGGAATGGTTATGTGGTGGACCAACATGTTGGGACCCTCATAACATTCCAAATTATCTTAGGAGTTGAGTTCCAAAAGCCCAAAATCAAATAGCAACAAAAAATATAAAAAGTCTGCTGATTTTAGGCTTCTCGGAGCTCCGAGCTCGAAACTCTGAGAGTTCCCTCGGAACTCTGAGAAATGGTCCAGTAGTATTTTTCACTTCTGGCCATTTTCTCGGAACTCCGAGAATTTTTCTCGGAACTCCTAGAATTTTTCTCGGAACTCCGAGAAATGGTCCAGTAGAATTTTTCCATTCTCTGGCTGTTCTCTCGGAACTCCGAGAAATTGTCTTGGAACTCCGAGAATTTCTCGGAGCTCCGAGAATTTCTCGCAGCTCCGAGAACCTCGTGACAGCTCAAAATATAGCCGTTGGTTTTTGAATTAAAAATTGGTTTTTGATTTTTATAATCCCAAACGGTCATATTTTGTCAATAGGCTATAAATACTCATTCAAGAGGATTATTTTCCTCTCTTGAATATTTGGAAAACCTCCTTAAGCATTCAAGCAACTTGCAACTCATTTTAGCTTAAGAATTTATTTTCTCTCCAAAGTTGCCTTGCACTTGCAAATCAACTGAGTTTGGATTTAGGCTTCAACTTGCAACCTACTTTGGAGAAGCATTCAAGGGACTACAACGTGCATCAAGCTTTCAAGAGAAGCCACGCTATTCATCTTCTATTCTTGTAAAGGTGGCTAGGGCATCCTATCTTAATACCCTAAGGAGTATCGCTTAGAACTCCGTGAAGAAGGAGAGTCGGTGTAAAGGTGTCAAGGCATCCTCATTTAATATCCCTTGGGAGTGTAATCGCCTCGAAGCCGGGCATCGTGGAGATCTCACAATAGTGGAAATCCTTAAGGACGATCTTAAGAAGAGTGGAGTAGGGCTTTGGCCGAACCACTATACATCGGTGTGTTCTTTCCTTGTCTTGTATTTTCATTCTTATTTTGGTTTGGTATTTTCTTTTAATTTGATCTTAGTTGAACTAACCAAAATCTAATCAAGAAAAGAAAATCTAAATTAGGTTTAATACTTAAAACGAAAAAGCTATAAATTTAGTGTTAAAATCAATTCACCCACCCTCTTGTTTATTTCACTCACTCTATGACTTCATTTTCTAGAAAGTCTTCTCTCAATTTGTCATCAGCTCCACTGGATGTCTGATGTTCCTCTCTCTCAAATTCTTACTTTTCGACTTAATGTCTAAAGCTGATGAAGTCTAGCTTTTCATCACGACAAGACATTCACCCGGTTTATCCTTATAGGATCAAGCAAGACTACCTCCAACCCCTCTAAATAGGTTTATCAATTCTTTGCGCTCATCAGGAGATAAAATTTTACCAATCCATCTTTTCTGAGTTTTGAATTTCGATACCACTATCAACAGCTTTGATTTCTTCTTTGAGTGGCTATGCTCGACGCTCTTCCTCTCGTTTGATCATGTTTCAGATCTCGAGGAGAATTTCGTCTGTATTCTTATCCGAGAAGGGTGTCTTTAGTTATTTTAAACATTAGATCTAAGAGTGAATCATAAGACATTGAAGATACAAAACCAAATGCTTTATTGAATTGAAAGCTCCAAGTACATTAATGACTCTTGGAATGCCTCTATGGGCTTTACATCTGCTGTGACAGAAGACTGGACTCTGACTCAATGAAAAGACTGACGGACACGATAGACACACACATTTTCTTTTTCTTCTTTTTTTTGACATTGACACTATTACTCACCAACTTTAAAAAATAAGAGTTGGTATACACTTGTTAGAAAACAAATCTTGAAACATGACACTTAGAACATAACACTTGAACATGATGCTTGGATCATGACACTTATGCAGAGGCAAGGAACTGGCACTGAAGTTCACGAGTGATACGCCTTCCTCCATGATGTTGTCGGCTAAGGAGTTCGACCATGGTTTAGGAACCTTGGAAGAGATGGTCCCATGTAGTTCTATCTACCTGGCCCAAACTGCCCTTGAAAACCTGCTGGTGGCATCATGCTCTCTGCCCTGACATTCTTCGGAGGCTCAAATTCTGACATCTTTCCTTTTCCTTTCGTTTCATTTCTCTGCTCTGAGGTGGCATAAGCAAAGGTGGTGGGCCCTTTAAAGGGTTGAATGGGTCTAACCGGTGCAGGATTCACTAAGGCATAGAGTTCAGGAAGAAGGGAAGAGTCTTCGTCTATCTCGTCCTGAATTTTGTGTTTCAATGCCAGGCAATTTTCTGTTGTATGACCAATACCTCTGTGGTACTCGCAATACTGATATCTTCTCCAGTGTTTGGGGAGTGGGTTAGGAAGATGCTTCAAATCTAAAATTGTCAAACGACCTTCACTGACCCATTTCTTCATGATAACTTCCTGAAAACAAGGGAGGTAAGTGAATTTCCTCCTCAGTTTCTGACCCATCATTTCTTCTACTGCCATTGGCTTCTTAAGGGGTTGATGATAGGGTCCAACATTCTTAACTTCACTGGGAACAATGACAGGCTTTGTCCCACTATGCAAATCAACATATCTGTGAAGAATTAAACTCTGGACTGATGCTTCTTCTGTCATAGTCCGCTCATCGACAAACTGCTTTGTAGCTGAATCAGATCTGGTGGATAAGCATTGCATCTGGACTTTCATCTCTCTAACTTCTTTAGTTAACATGGCCATCTGACCAAAGAGTTTAACCATCCAGTTTTTCATTCGGATGAGGGCCGACCTTTCAAATGATTCCTCCATTGGTCGAAAGTTTGATGGAATAGGTGGTGTTTTAGAGATAGGATAGATAAGGGATGCAGGATCTAACAATGGCTTGTTCGTAGAGATGGCTCCTACCATAGGTAAAGGGCCAACTAACCTTTGCAATGGTTTGCTGGTGGCACCGGGTTTTCCAACAACTACCTTACCATTCTTATTAAGTTTCAGAATCTTGTGTTTCAAGGCTTGGCAACTATTGGTTGAATGAACATGAACTCGGTGATATTCACAGAAGTCTTGTTCATAAAAGTTGCTAGGAAGAGGATTTGGAGGAGGAGAAGGAGAAGGAAGTTCAAGTTTACCCACTTCGACCAATTCTCTTAAAGGTTTTTCAAGATTCTTTGGTAATGGAGGAATCTCTTTATTTGGCTTCTGAATAGGCTTGTCCCCTTTCTGGGCTACCTTCTTGAAAGGTTGACAAGAGGTCTCCACATTGTTGACCTCTTTAGCTGCTACCACAATCCTCTTTCTGTCTCTAACATCAGTTGAGGTCCTTGCCTTTAGGCCTTTGGTCAGTCCATCATCTACTTGGGTTCCAGTTTTGATAAGGTGATTGAAGTCAATGAAATACTGAATGGCCATGTAATGACAGTATTGAGGAGATAAGTTTTTTACAACAATCTTGATTTGATCTTCATCTGACAATCTATGGGTCATCTGAGCTGCTTTCCTTCTCCATCTTCGGATGAAGGAATTGAAAGTTTCATCATGCCCTTGTTTCAACATTTTCAGATCCCTTTTGGTTATACCGATTCCCTCTTACATGAAAAATTATTCCACAAACTTGTTTGCAATATCTTCTAAGGTTCTGATATCTTCAGACTTTAAGCTAAAAAACCATTTCTTTGCAGTTCCGACTAGAGACCTAGGGAATAGGAGACCAATCTGCTTTGGAGAGAGGTCATGCTGTTGTAATAGTGGGATAACAGACTTCAAATGTCTTGTAGGACAACTTGTCCCATCATACTTATCAAGATCAGGTACTGTGAACTTCGGAGGTAGAACGACTCCTGGGACTATCATAAAATCGGCCATGTTCAGCTTCTTCGGACCTTGGAATTTCATACTATCCACTTCTTGGGTTAGCTTATCCAACCTGTCTACAATCCCTTTGCTTTTATCAGTTCTATTCAGATGGGGGAGACAATTCTCTTCTGCGTACTGCTCGTCATCAAAGTCATCCTCAACTGGGAATACAACAGGCCTAGCTGCCACCGGGGGTGGAGGAGGTATAAGCGGAGTTTGCTCGGGTGCAAGTCCTTTAGAAGCAGAACCTCTATCACTTTTCAGACGGACTATCTCCCACTCATATTATTCATCTGTTGGACCATAGACTTCATCAATTCATTCATTTCAGCCAGAGTATTTTCGGATTCAGCCATCAGTTCTGGTGTGGGTTGAATAGAAATACGTACTGCAAATGAGAGAAGCCAACAAGGTCAGACTCCTGCAATGGAATTGACAAACACTAGAGTTCAGTATAGGGTAATCAAATGAAAATGACATATGTAAGTTGAGACAAAAGGTGATACGAATATATCCTCCCATGGATAAAATCCAGCAGCATAACATCTATGTAAGGAGATGTGGTAAAGTATGCAAATAGAGTTTGTCAACAAGTCTAAAGGGTAATGACCAAACTCAAAGTATTGGAGAAAATACGTCAGCATAACAGCTATGCAGGGAGAAATGGTAAGATAAGCACATAAAGTTCGTCAATGAGTCTAAAGGATAATGACCAAACTCAAGGTATTTGGAGCACAATAGATATATAGAGAGGGTCTGAAGCAGCTAATCACAAACGGTATTGCAACATGGTTAAGATAACGTAAGGCTCTCAGCAAGAACACACACTCGAATGAATGTCTGCAAGATAAACTCGCAATCAAACAGGTGGAACATAATCAGATCAAAATCAATCATAGGATGAGGTCCATAGATAATTGATCATGACTATAATTACAGTGATGAGAAATTCATGAACTGATCAGGATCCAGATAATGGATAGATAAGGATAATTACCTGAATTGGATGAGGAACTTAGGCTAAGAAGAAGGCCCTAATCTAATAATATAAAGTCATGATAGAAAATACAGATCAATCTTTTGACCAATAAGTCAAGGAATAAATTATGGATAAAGAACCAATAATCTACTGATAATCGAAAGAATGGATAAATAGAAAGAATTGATTAGATTAGTAAAGGGAAACTAACCAAGAAGTAAACCATAATCTAATAAGGAATATGCAGTATAGGAATTAATAATACAAGATATAATCAAATTTTATGATCAACGGATCATGGAATAGACTATGGTCATAATGGTGGTAAGTAAAAGCCATTGACCAGATTTATATCGGAAAGAAGAATTGATATAATTGATTGAATTTGATAGGGAATCTTCACTAAATAAGAAGGCCCTAATCTAATAATCAATAGATATAGATATATATAAATATATCCTAACCAGGGGCACCAACCCTAGTCTAATCTAGCGGAGTCAAGGAGGTCTTGACTCATGACAGACTCGTGAGTGTGCTAGGACTGCGTTGTAGCCATAAAAGGTGAGCTACCCTACTCAATAGATAAGACAAGGCTCCTAACTCTAAGCTCGACATGTGTAAGCAACACATGTTCGTCCCTATATGCAAACAAAAGGACAATGCAATATAGAGAGGGTAAGGCTGAGGTCCACTTGGCCGGGTGCATAGTTACTTGTATGTTGTGACTATCGCCCAGCATACGAACTATGTCCGTTTTACACACAAGGTGTCTAGGTGTTGAGATACTACCGGTGCGGTGGCACTAGAAGGCAGGTATAGCCCTCACGGCTCCTACTTATAGTATCTCGAATAGGTCATCATCTGATAGCACATCCACAACAAACCATAGCAGAAAAGTAACCACAAAACAGGGTAATATATGCAAGGGATGAGAGTGAGTGTGTGAGCCCTTGTTTTATTTACGCACCTATTTGGTACCCCTAGATTTCTAACGAAAATATTCTCATTTATAATGATTTTGACCCAAATTTCGTCAAAATTAATTTAAATGGCATTATAACAGAGTTAGGCAATGTTCCAAGAACTCTCCAGCAGAGTCGCCAGCTTCTGGACCCCGATCCGAGAGAGGCGGGGGACGAGCCCGCGAAAGTCTCTCTAGATCATCCACGTGAAGGAGAGCTCTACTAAGGAACTCTGAAAAAGGTGCCTCTCACAGCATGAGTGGCGATGTAAAGTGAGATACCTCTCGATTCAGGGATTAGCCCAGATTCGAGACGTACCTTGAACAAAGAAGAGTCGACATCCAAGGAAGTCGGCCCTAGAACCCATACTATGCACTGTTCGATGGATAACCAAAGATACAAAAGGTTCGTGCCTGGTTACGAATTTAGAAGGTCCGAATGACACCTCATCCGCCCAAGTGCAAGCACCTGGTCTCTTATGCCATTTATTTATTGATTTTGAAGAGTTTTGGGCGAAAATCATGTGAAATGAGAACATATATCTCCAAGAAGACGTCTATCTAATCATGCATATCTCGGAGATGAATAATAAACACACACAAAAGATAAATGAAAGAAGTGTCACCTAAACATAACTAGGTTATGAGTGTCATACCTAATTGGTGTCTAAGTTCTGATGGACAAACACATGCATGCTACAGCTAAAGGTATAGGGCCTGTACATAAAAGTAAGAAAACACAACACAACACACCACACAACACAACTTGACTCTGCACACGACTCATTATGACAAAGCATCCACATAACTAGGACAAACTCCTACTCTAAGACACCCCAAACTTCTAAGACAGACTCCTAACTCTCGGGGAAGATATTTTTGAAAAGGTTTTGAAGAATTTTTGTATTTTTGGAAGGTTTGAAATGTTTATTTTGAAAGATTTGACTAAACTTTGGATAAGGATCCCAACCTGCCTACGTGCCCTGTGAAAAGGGATCAAGCCAATGTAGTTCGGAACAGACTTTCCTAACTACTCTCCTAATGACTCAACTTTTTAGATTTTTGGATTTTCAGATGTTTCAAGTGTTTTGAAATGTTTCAAATGTTTTTGAATTTTTTAAATGATTCCCCCTTCTAGCCAAAGGGGAAATAAAGAACAATCAGAAGAAGAAGAACACTCCTGTGATCCATAGCCTGAAGAAGTGTCAGATGAAAGACGGAACCCTTTTAGCCTAAGGGTTGTCCTAAACAAGCAAATCGGTGTCTCAAATAGATGATAGAATGGATGGAATCCCGAGAAGGTGTGAAATCCTAAGAAGATTGAGTTAAACCCTAAGAGAAAGAAGAAGAACTAAATAAAAAATGAAGTCTTGCATTGCTCTTCTCTGAAAGAGTGTGCAGATGAGACAAGGCCTGTCTCTCAAATGAAATGGTCATTATGATCAATGAGACATAGCCTGTCTCCTAAAAGAAAAAAATTGACTAGAGAATGAGACTGGGCGAGTCTCCTGGAAGAAAAGGATGAGACTGGGCGAGTCTCCTTAAATGAAAAAGATGATACTGGGCAAGTCTCCCTAAAACTAAGAGATAACTGGAGCAAATGAGACAAAGCTTGTCTGTTATGGGGAAAACAACTAACTCTAGTGAGACACTGAATGTCTCCTATGGAGGACTCCAAGTAACCTTATCATTGCCCTTGCAATGATAAAAGGGGTTAGGGCAACTACAAGACCAAGTTAATTTTCAACTAATAAAGGGTACAACTTGTGAGACTCGGATAGTCTCCTAAACATGACTCACTAACGGGACTACTATGGTCTCCTAAATGAGAAAGCCTTTCGACCGAGACAAAGCCTGTCTCCTAAAGGTATGACATTTTCACTAGTATTACCCAATAATTAAGACATATAAATATAATATCTTGACTACTATACAGTAAATAACTAACAATTTTATTGCAGAAAACACAATTGAGGTCCAATGAAACCCTGTATTTATGAAATGCTTAAACCTCCACTTCAAACATGATCTAAAAATCTTTTGAAAATTGACTTGTGCCTTTCAATCGTATAACAAAATATTTAAAAATGAAACAAATAGATCAAACTCCTACAATTCTGTATATAACAACCATGCATCATATCAAAGGACTTGCGAGATTCCAAGGTAAAAAACTTGTTATACTCAGGTTCAATACTAAGGACGGAGCAAAAGCGTGACATAAGTCAAGGGTCAGAGTTATTAAAAGCTGAAACTAGAATTATATCCATATACTTATACAAAAATCTGTTCGACAAACAAAACAACCTATAGCCTTTAACTTGTAATATGGATACAAATGTGGAAAACAATGAAAAGCATGGACAACTACTACAACTGATCTCTCAAAGAAGGAAAGCTGAAAACCTTTTCTTAAATCAGGCTTTATATCTTAAAAGAATAGAACCTTCTATCACTTTTACCCCAACAGGATATGTCCATGATGATGCCTATACATCAGCACTATGTATGCAAAGTGTAAAATAACCTGAATACAACCATGTCTTAATGACCACCTGCCACTGATCCCTTTTATACTTTGATTTTCGGATTTCAATTGAAATCAGCCACCACTATGTTAGTAATTTTACAACTCAATGAAGGAAAACTCCCAGGTTATGTCATTGCCAAGGATCAACAATACTGAAGCAAAATCCATCTACCCAAGCTTAACATAGCTCCAAAGGAAAAGATAATTGAAAACAAGAATAATAAAAAGAGGCAAGCTGATTATATTCTTGTAACTAAGCATGGTTGTGCTGATACTATTCCTAATAAGGAGATACATAAAGGAGATGTTCTTTTAATTACATTTAAGATGGAACCAGAGAATTGAAATCAAACTTATGTTTTAAACACCTTGATTACCATGGATTCACTTTAACTTCTCATGGACATGGAAGACTGCAAACCAATTCCAATCCCCAAGCTACCATAATTTTATATGATCTCATTCAAATCACAAATTAGGAAGGGAGGAGAAGATTAACTGAGATGAGCATGATGAAATCCTTGGCAACAAAATTAGCTCCAGAAGACTTTTCTTCTTGTTAGATTGGGCATTTGCGATGGCTGGCCATGATGAAGGCAATGCTAGCGTTAATGATCGAAGAAAAAATTTGGATAAAATCGTCGGCAGCAATAAAAATCTGCGAGGTAAATGGCCGGATCTATGGGGTAGATGATTGGATCTTCGGATTTGTTGAAGGAGATTTGAGTCGGATCCCAGCGAGATCCCCGGAAATTGGTTAAAGAAAAGGAAAGTACCTAGGTCTAGGCCAAGATGAGTAGATCTAGGGTTTCTCAAGCTGAAACTAAGGTAAAAGAAAGGGGAAATGACAAATCTACTAATGCAAAAGGGGAAAGGACAACTGGCCGGAATTCTTGGCTGGAATCCGGTAGGATTCGCCAGAGAATATGAAGGTAGGTTAAGGTTTGCAATTTCTTTAGCTTTGTTAGGGTTTTTCTTTTAAAATCAAGGAGCTAGGGTTAGAAAAAAAAAATCAGCGAAGGAGATGAGATATAAAGGTGTATAGGAGAAGGAGTAATTGACTGTAATTGGCCTGAATCCGGCCGGATCTTGCCGGATCTCGCCAGAGAAGAAGAGGGAAATGATGAAACCCTAAAAGAAAACTCAGCCCTCTTTTTGCTCTCTCTAGATTGTCGTTGCAAAAAAGAGATCCCCTCTCAAAGACGTCAATCGAGCTCTTTTATATATGAAGATGGGGTGCGGATATAGGTTGATCGAAGAAGGAAACCCAAGATCTCTTCTCTGCCTTCTCTCCCTCTTTCTATCTCTTTCGATGCTCTCTCTCTCTCTCTGTCTCTCTCTATCTCTCTCTTTGTGTCTGATTTTTTGCCCAAAACGAAAATGAAAAAAAGAGTCCTCTAAATCTCTAATCGGTGGGTATATATATATATATATATATAGCTGAGGTGTGCTGATTTCCACACCCCATTACTTTGGTCAACACACACTCTCCATTTGGCTTTCTATCCTGAGTAGGGCCGGGCGGGGCCGGATGTTGCATTCCCCGTCCCCGCCAGAAGGACCATTCCCCGTCCCCGCCCTGTCCCTGCTTCGGGGATGGCGGCGAGTCCCCATCCCCGCCCCGCAGGAAATACCTAATCCCCATCCCATCCCCGCCTCACACAAAAATCCTCACCACAAAAAAGCTTTTTAACATCCCAAAAAAAGAAAAAGACAAGCCGTATTTGTGCACATATCAAAATATGGTAGTGCCAATATCACTAGCATAAAAAAAATATTCACTGTTAGCTTAAAAAAGACTAAAACAATACTAAAATAAGAGGATATTGATAATGCCTTGCATAGCAAAACGGGGCGGGAGCGGGGCGTGTCCATCCCCGCCCGTCCCCCCGCTTCGCGGAATTATTTAAGTCCCCGTCCCTGCCATCCCCTCCCCGTTCGGGGCGGCGCGGGGCGGATCCCCGGTTTCACGAGTGAAATTGTCAGCCCTAATCACACACAAAGTGATCTCGACACACCAAGGCATTACTAATCCAGCCCCCTTTTCTTTGTTTAACGAAGAAGGAATTTTCCTCTTTCTGTGTGAGAGAAAAATTCACCACCTCTCATCAGCTAAACAGGGGAGCGATAAATTCACCACCTCTTATTCAATGAACGCACCTTATGGTGCGCTTATGACTATTCTTTTACACTTCAGGGAGTGGCTCGGGCATTCGTAAAAACCCAAGGAAAGTGATAAATTCGACCCCTTCCTTGCCTGGACACACCTTATGTATTGCATTTATAACTAACCTTTTGTTCTTCAAGGGGTGATCTAAGAAATCAACAGGGATGAATAAAAAAAAAGACAGTGATATATTTGTTCAGCTTTTGCTTCCTTTGGACAACCACTTTAGAATGTATTTATGCCTTTATTTTAACCACAAGGGGTGGTCAAAGCAAAACAAGGGTTCCTTTAAAAAATTGATAAACTTTGCCTCCAATTTTCCATGCCCTAGACAGCCCTTATAATGCACTTTCGATTTTTTTTTCTTACTACATGATTGTTGTCCGATCAAGAAAATGGGAAGAGTATTCGAGCTCTTTTTTTTTTTTTTTGTTCATAAAGTTGGTAATGACACTCCCATGTTAGATATTTCACTCCCTTTTCTATGTTATTTTGTATTAGGCTTGTCTCACACTCTTCTTGCTTGTCTTTATCTTTCTTGAGTTAAATAAAACATGGGAATTGATATGGGAACACTCTTTCTTTGATAAGCCACCCTCCTTATGCTTTGACACTTGTGCTAATTTGGTTCGTCTTTTCCTCGCTTTATCATCGAATGACTTTGATAATTACACCTCCCGGCTCGACTCTACAAAATGAGAAAGCTCTTGATATGGACACACTCTTGTCTTCCCAAATTCACCCCACCTTCTACTCTAATTCCAAAGAGAATGGCGTTTGTTGAACCCATCTTGATATTTGCACCACCTACATGTCTTCTATTTCTTGTCCGTTTTCCGTGAAATTTTGCAAGGACACTCTTTGGAAAGGTTGCAACTCCTCGGTAACTATTTACCCATTTTAGGACATGACAAATTAGTGAAAATATCAAAATGGGGTTTGCTGTCAAGCATTTGGAGTTTAGGAGTGTAAATAAAGGAGTGCCAATACCAAAACTCAGAGGTATTTCTTGATTTTTTTTCAAATCTTGGGGACATGAGGAATGGTATAAAAGGTAATTGAACGGTCGATATTGATGGGGTTTAGGATCTTTCGGGCTCCACAAAAGCTTCAACAATGGTCTGCAAATGGTTATTTTTCAAGTTCTTTCACACTTAGGGTTCTTTTTGCAGAAATGTTGAGATTTGGCTTCGAAATTTTATTCGATTTCGAGAATTAGGGTTCTGTCAAAATGGAGTGTCTACACCCGCCCCTATCGGGCGCCCTTTTTTATTTTCAAATTTCTTACCGTAGCAGTCGACCGGCCCCATGGGGGTCGTCTGGCGAGACTAACCTGTAGGTCAAAAATTCGGCTCAAAAAACTATCCGCGGTCGACCGACCCATTGCGGTCGTCCGCCAAGCCCAACCTGGATGTTTTCAGAATTTCAAGAAAATCAATCCGCGGTTGACCAGATTGTCCCGGTCGACCGGCCCGATGAATTTCGAGATGTTCTGGACTTCCAGGTTCCATCTCGCGGTCGCCCGGTATAGCCCTGTTGACCGGCCCTGTGTAAAATTTTATATTTAACTTTAAAGATCAGGGGCTTTGGGCCATAGTCTTTGGGCTTAAGTCCTAGGTTTTCAAAATGCATTTTTGGGTATCTGTATACTTTTCAAAGATGTAAAAAGTTTAGTATGAAAACCATTTGAAAACCTTTTGAAAGTGCATTTAAACATAAAATCAAGAGGACTCCAAATACATCCTAAAAATGAATACCATGAGTCTTCTTGGAATGTGTCAACTCCTTTGCACTTTCTAGGACTTCTTCGGCTTGTGAGTGAACTTCTTGACCTTGTTTGGCTCTTGTGACTTGTCCTCCAATCTTTAATGCAAATTGAAAGGTACATGAGGTGTCACCATGGCATGTTCAACTCCAAGCTTCCTTCTTGACACTTGCTGGAGAACTTGTGGAATCTTCATGATGAGCTTCTTGATTTGAACATCTTCAAATGAGGATGTCTTCACTGTAGGTGCAAGCTCTTGGTTCCTTTGCTCCTTGATCCACAAGTCATGTGTTGTGAAGAGTTGTGTAATGGCGATTATGACATGAAATTCCTGTATACAACACAACACCTCAAAGCAATACATCATTCCATAAATGCTAATCAATTTGGTTTGCTAGCATCAAAACAAGAAGGTAAGGTGAATGATTAACTCATGAAAACCCTTGGGCTTACATTCTCCTCATTTTTGATGATGGCAAACAAATTGATTAGGGGGGTAGGAGATTTTAAACAAATAGATGAATAAGCATTAAACACTATAAACAATGAAGCAATTCTCCCCCTCATTATATGCACAAGTTTAAAAGGATAATGTAAAGCATGTGGTGCATACAAAATATGGACTACCTAATCAATTCTAAAAAACTCTCCCCTTTTAGCAACAACAAAAAGGAAGGATATGCAAGTGAAAGTGCAAGTGGGGTGTCAAGATAAGTGATACCTTATATAAGCTATATATATGGTATATGATATAACATTTATGCTCCTAGAATGCTTATTAAAATAGATAACAAAGTAGAGTGCATGATAAGCCCTTTTTTTAAATCTAAAAAATTTGTAAGTTAAGCACAACTATGGGGGCAATAGATCTTGTGAGCACATCGCAATGATCTATATAAACATGAATATGAAACCGTTTGGCTCTCCCCATATGTATTTGTCGTTGGCCCTAGGTGAAACCTATGATATAGGGCATGACAATGCACACTGGTTGAAATAGTGAGAGATTTGAGCACTTGGGCTACATTTGCAACTTCTAAAGCAGATAAGTATCTATCTGAGCAAGGATATGATCAGATCTATGACAACCATTTAAGTTCATAAGTTGCTTCAAGAAGGGGTTCTCTAGACAGTGAGCAGACAAGACTCTTCCAGAGCATGGATATGCACTGAACTGTGATATAACTTTTGGAGTTCATTTGTTGCTTGCCCCTAGAGATTCTCATATGAAAGTGAAAGCTCCCCCTGACTATGTGCATCTAATATAAATGTTAGAGTTCAAGCACATAGGCCCTTAATTCAATTAATTACCTTTAACCGTTTTGAGTTGCTCTATTCAAATGAAGATTTCAGTTTGAATAAGAATGGATGGTTATTAGACTTTTAGGATACCAGATGAAATGAGTACATTCTAATAAACACATGGACAAGAGAATGTAATCAATGAAGTACTGGAACACATCCATGGCAACCAAAAGAACATGTATACATAGATAAGTACCATAAAGCTCAATATACATGATCAAAATGGAAGATTAATACCATATATCTTTCATCACTTCAAGAAATGATAAAAGTGGTATTTGGAAATCTTTCGAAAGAAGTAAAACGAAACTTCTTTTCTTTTATCCTGAACTCTTCTACAGATGAATGTTTAGAAGAGCTTAGATCAATGCTTGACCATTTCTTCCATGTAAGGGAGCATCTTTTGAGAAATCTTTCCAGATTGAGAGATTGGGTACTTAATTTAAATCTTCTCCTTCAGCAAAGGGTCATCCTTGAGAGGATGAACATGAAGTGCACATGCCAGCCTTTAGATATGAATTCTCAATTTTCTTAGTCTCTGTTCATCCTTCACTGTGGAAGAATGTAGAGATAGACAAAGGAAAATTGAGTACATCTACCATCTTATTACATCTGGCACTATGTAAGGAGACAAGTACCATAAATAAGCTGCGAAGAACATATGATTTTAGGGGAGTCCTCCGAAGCTAGAATCTTGGAAGAGATGATGGGACATGACAAACTAAAAAATATTTTTCAGTCATCCCACTTCCAGGAAATTGTCATTGGCCTTTGATAATTCTCATAATGTAAAACCTGACAATATACAATGGCTTAGATATGAATGTAAAAAGCACTGCCGTTGGACCTTATCATGATAATATATTTTCATTCAAAAATACATGATAAGAGATTACTTCATAGACAATGAGATGATCATCTCAAGCATTGCCCAATGAAGAAGGGTTCTAGAGATTTTTCAAACTCTAGAACAAGATACCTATCATTAGCAGAGATAGAAATATATAAGTCTATCCAAGATAAGTATAAGGCTTGAGAAGATATGGCATTGAGGCACAGGCAAAGGGATCTTGTCAAAAGATGAGAGATGATCTCAAATTTTCAGAATAGGACAAGACCCAACAACACATATGGAGCATTGGATCCACATGAGTGTACTTATCATATGTGATGCACATCAAACATCATATGATAAGATGAATGGACAGACATTGAGCATGTATAGCTCTCCCTTTGAGGTGACTCATACAGTGTATGAATCCAAAGGGATGTCCGACCACAGAGACACCAAGGGATTTAAAGGTGAATGATTTTCAAACCACCCTTGGATTTTCAAACCACCCTTGGTCCACTAATGCATGATTTGCTAAGGTTGAAGGTATCAACCTAGCATATCATGTTCCCCCTAAATATGTGCATATAATATATATGTATAACACACGAGGCACACATATGGCTAATCATGGTTAAGATGTTGGCTAAAAGCCAAAGAAATTAGTATTTTAATTAAAGGTGACTACTGTACACTCTCCATCTTACTAGGTAAGAGGACTAGGAGTACCAATTGAGTGATTTTTAAATTTAAGTTTACCATATTTACCATGTACCCAATAGCATACAAAGGAAAATAACTATAGAATATATAGATTATCAATTAAGCTTAAATCTATAGAACTTAGACATTATAAGAGGGATTAATAGAATCCCATGTCTAAGAGAGACATCCATGGCTCATGCAATGAGAGCATTCATGGATAGTCTACCATGTTTGAGCACAAGAATCATGGTCCAAACATCTATGCCTACATCTACAAACCACTATATATATAAGATAGGGCATTTATGCATAGAGTGCAAAAGGCCCATGAAAAACCAAGATGTGTGGGAAACAAGTGTTCCCATCACAATGTGTTACATGATAACTACTACAATGAGAAACTGCCCAACAATGGTACTAGATTCCTATGACATTTTCAATTTTACTCAATTGAGTTCAATACATTGAATCTAGACTCATTTTCAATTCTCTACAAAAAATATATTCATGCAGGACTGTAGAGAATAATCTAAGAACTTCTAGAGAATGTCAAGTGATGAACACCTTGGACACATGCATTCCAAAATAAACTACTATGACTAGATAGTTTTATCTTAGTCATGAGAGGATATTATTTTAAGCCTTTTTGGAATACATCAATTTAACCCATCAAGATTTCTTATGCATTTAATGATATAATCATTAAGCCCATAAGAATGCATAAATGATGTATAAGAAAGGATTTGAGTGGGTTTCCTTAGACATTGTTTTTAACACTTAATCTTGCTAGAAATAATATTCTATCTAAGTTGAATATACCAAAATCTAGCAAAGGCCAAAATTATCCTAAATTGAGTTCAAGAATGAAGGGAATGAACTCGAAAGATCAATTTGAACTCAAGGGCAAAGAGGGAGGTTAATTTTCGTGAAAGCACATATATAGTTTTCACAATGAATTTTCTATTGTGGATTTACTATGTGGATGCTAAGTGCACAAGTGATGTGATTTGTACTTAGATAGGCTTTTCAAGTAAAGATATTCAATAAAGCACAAAAAAGAAAAATGTGATGATTTAAGCACAAAGAGCAAAGATACAAACTATTAACAACTTAAATAATGATGAGTATCTAAGCTCAAAATTAAAAAGATATATCATTAAGCTCATGAAAACTAGATACAAAGAGTATTCAGTGAATTCAAGTATCTAGTAAGAATGTGAATGAGATGAACATTTAGCATAGCCCCTAAACTAACTCATTCACTAATTAGATTAGAGGGATTCTTTTTACCAGACCGTGTAGCATGAAGTCTAGTAATTTCTTTCCTTAAAATCTTTCAAAACAATCGGAAGAAAAGATCAGATCGGGGAACACGGAATCTGTCAATTTTATGCTTACTAAAATCTTTCAAAACAACAGGAGAAAAGGCCACACTGTGGAACACGAAATCTGTTAATTTCTATCCTTATTAAAACCTTTAAAAATAACGGGAGAAAGGGCCAGACCGTGGAACACGGAATTTGTCGATTCCTATCCTTATTAAAATCTTTCAAAACAACAGAAGAAAGACCAGACTGTGGAACACAAAATCTGTCAATTTCTATCCTTATTAAAACCTTCAAAATAAATGGAAACTAAGAAACTCAAAATGACTGAAAGTAGAGATCGACTCTTAATGATTTCACTGATGAACTAGTCATCTCCTGCAAATAATAACTGGAAATACATGATTTTGATCAAAGATTAGACTCAAGTAACTTGAATTTTTTTTTAGTTTCAACCCTTTTCAAATATGCAAAGCACTCTTCTGAAATTTAAAGATTACTGGAGTAGATTCAAGACTCCGCCGAGATAATAATTTTTCAAAGAAACTCAACTCCAAAGGAGAACAACTTGATTAAGAAGCTCAATACAAAGAGTGTTCAAACTTCTCTAATATTTATTTGATGAGAATATCAATCTCAAGTATCAATGATTACTTGACATCTTTTATGACGTAAGTCATAAAAGATGCCCCTAGTATGATTACTTCCATGGCAAAATTCATTGGAGAGCAACACAAAAGGAATGGGCCAAAGGCTTTTATTAATGCACACTTGAGATTATAACAGATTCTTCTCATGAACACTTGGGTTTACAAGGACTTTCACAGGTATAAGAAACTTGCTCTGTTCAAAATTTTCTTTCATCTCTGCCATTTGTTGATACTGGAACTGAGCTAAAAGCTTGTCACCCTCTGAACACTGCTCTGCTTTACATTATGCATAGGAGCCACAAATTCTCTGCTTCTCTGAGTCTCTGACTTTTTATCACCCCGGCTTTGGGAGGAATACTTACTAAACAGGACTCTGAAAACTGACCTCGACTCAACAAAAGAAAGACTTTGACAATTAACGAACGAGGACATTAACAGACACATGACTCAATTACTAAGAGAGACTGAAATTTGCTTCTTAGTCTGATAAATATTTTAAAATGGTTAAAAGTCACCACTCTTAAAATCTTTTGAATACCATGTTTAAAGATGTTTCAATCCTTTTTTCGGTATCTCCTTCATGGTTATTATCCCTTTAGATTGCTTAGTCTCAATCTCCCTAACTCAAAGAGTAACAAAAGAAGTTCTGTTGGCGCTTGCTTAGACATTAAAGAAGAACAAAAAAGAAAAGGAAAGTTCAGCTGGCTTATAGAAAGCTCTATCCTTCATGAAGTCTCTGCCATGACTAAATTGCCCTTTTGAGTTTTCGATTTAGCAGACCGCATGCCTTAATTTTTGCATGGATTATCTGCCCTTGCAAAATTTCCATCCAGCAGGCTCAGCACCTTGATTTTTGCCTAAGCCGCCCTTTAGGGTTTTCAGCTTAGCGGGTGAATGACCCTAACTTTTGCCTTGACCGCTCTTGCGGGTTTTCTGTCTAACGGGCCTATGACTCCATCATTTTTTCTTTCTTTTTGTTTCTCTACAAACCCGGGCCTAAAATACACCAGAAGGACTTTCAAGTAGGCTTAGGTTCAAATAAGTTAAACTTTGGTTTGTTTGTGTGTGTATTTAAACCAAATCTGGACCCTCCAGATTGTCTACGTATCCCTGAAGAAATGGGAATCAGGTTTGCGTAGTTCGCCCATTTGGGTTTTAAGGATTGTTTTTTTTTTTCCCAAAAATGTTGCGAATGATGCAACCGAACCCGAGTTGACCAGGCTGGCTACGTACCCTTAGAAAAGGATTAGGTCATAACGTAGTTCAAACCAATTTTTTTTTACTAAAAAAATGCCCCTAGTTTGGGTTTATCAAAGAAAACAAGTTTTCTTTTACATTGGCCCAAAGGGTTTGCAAACGGTTTTAAAACATGCAGGTTGTTGGCTTAAAGCTCTAATCGATCAAAAATGGCCTTCTGGTGTACTTAAGCGTAATACTTCTTTAACTGATCCAGGTTTGTTGGTTCATTTAATTTTTCTCCATTTTCATCGAGGAGTCTTACGGCTTTTCCAAGCAGGACTTCATCGACGATATAAGGACCAGACCAGTTTGGCCTACATTTCCCTCGAGGATCAAATACTGGCGCCCTGTAGGACTTCAAAACAAGATCTACAGGCTTCAAATCTCGAACTCAGACTTTCTTGTTGAAAGCTCTCTCAATTCGTCTTTGATATCCCTGGATATGGTACAAGGCTCTCAGCCTCTTCTCATCTATCATCTGCAGCTCCTCATATCTGGCTGTAGCCCATTCAGACTCTGGAAAGTCAGCTGCCATCATCACTCTCAAAAAGGGGATTCTCAACTCTACTGGCAAAACTGCTTCCATTCCGTACACCAAAGAATACGGAGTTACACCTGTTGAAGATCTGATCGATGTTCGATAAGCCCATAAGGCATATGAAAGTTTATTCGACCAATCCGTACAAGTCTCAATCATCTTACTGATAATGACTTTGATATTCTTATTTGCTGCTTCTACAGCCCCGTTTGTTTGAGGTCTGTAAGGAGATGACTTGTGATGTTCTATCTTAAACTCTTCACACAGGTGTAAAACCTCATTTTTGAAATGCGACCATTATCTGAAATCAACTCGTGAGGTACTCTGTATTTTCAAATAATGTTTGTAGGGATAAACTTTGCAACTGTGTTCGAAGTTATGGAAGCATACGAAGCTGCTTCAATCCACTTTGTAAAATAGTTGATAGCTACCAAAATATACTCATGTTTGCTTGAGGATCTTGGATAGATCTTCCCAATTATGTCAATTCCCCATACTGAAAACGGTCACGGCGAAGTCAAAGAATGCAACTCTGAAGGAGGACCATGAATAAGATTTGCATAGACTTGACACTAATGGCATTCCTTCACAAATGCGAAGCAGTCTGCTTTAACGGATCTATTCGTGATAGCAAAAGATCCTTGTTTGACAGCAAATAATGTCTAAGCCTCTGAGTTGCCCAAACTAATGCTAAACAAGTCCTCCCCAAAACAGCGTACTTTAATTCATACTCTAGCATCTTCTTACTAATGTAGTAGATAGGCTTCTCCCTTCTAGTTTATGGATCTTGCTGAGCAAGGATGCAACCCATCGCTGTATCCGTGATAGACAAGTACAACAGCAACGGCTGGCCTGGAATAACTGCCGATAGAACAGGGGGTAAGGATAGGCACTGCTTAACTTTTTCAAAGGCCTCTTGACATTCTGCATTCCATTTCTTTGAGGAATTCTTCTTCAACAGTTTGAAAATAGGCTCACATGTCATTGTTAGATGAGATATGAACCTTCTTAGATACTGAACCTTTCCAAGGAAACCTCGGATCTGCTTTTTTGTCTTAGGCGGCTGCATTTCTTGGATCACCTTGATATTTTGTGGATCCACCTCTATTCCTCTTTCACTAACCATAAACTCTAAGAGTTTTCCTGATGTAACACCAAATACACATTTACTCGGGTTTAGGCGAAGTTGATACTTCCTGATCCGCTCAAAGAACTTTCTTAGGGCAACAGTGTGCTCAGGTCAAGTCTTTCCCTTTATAATCGTGTCATCTACATAAACCTCGACCTCTTTATGGATCATATCGTATAGAAGAGTTGTAGAAGCCCTCTGATATGTAGCACCAACATTTTTCAAACCAAACGGCATCACTCTGTAGCAGTAAGCGCCCCACTGAGTAATGAGCGCTGTTTTCATCATGTCCTCGGGCGCCATCTTAATCTGATTGTAGCCTGAGAACCCATCCATAAAGGATAGAAGAGCATGTCCAACTGTATTATCCACCAGGAGATCAATGTTTGGAAGAGGAAAGTCATCTTTAGGACTTGCCTTGTTCAGGTCTCAAAAATCAACCAACATTCAAATCTTCCCGTCCTTTTTGGGCACCGGTACAATATTTGCAAGCCATTCTGGGTATTCAACTACTTGAATAAATTTTACTTCTAACAGCTTCTTTACTTCATAAACTTTCAACTCCCATTCAGTTTTGAGTTTTCGGAGTTTTTGCTTCTTTGGCTTAATACCAGGAATTAAGGGTAAGCGATTTTGAAAAATTTTCTCACTTAATCCCGGCATGTCATCATATGACCAAGCTAAGACTTCCTTGAACTCTTTAAGTAGGGTGATCAATTCCTCACGTTCTTCAGGAGATAAATTTTTGCCAATTCGAGTCTCCTGAATCAAGGTTTTGTCATCTATATTCACAGTTTCAATTTTCTCTTCAAGCAGTTTTGTTCGACGACTCTCCTCCTGTTGAATCATGTGTCTGATTTTAGGAGGAGTGTCGTCGGCATCCTCATCAGAGGGGGATTTGATTGTTATTTTTAAGATTATCAGATTTTGAAGCAGAAACAGTAGAAACAAAAGTAGAGATAGGAATGCACACAGAAGAATAATCATTTATTTCATTGAATGTTGAATCAAGTACATCAAATAATGAATTACCCACATCGAGATTTACAATAAACTCTTGAAACACATTTACAGACTCAACAGATATGTTGACACCAACGTCAACTGACTCTGAACTATATACTGAAAGAACATCCGACTCAAAGATAGATACAGCATCTGACTCGATCCCGCTGGAAGAAGAAGAATCACCACTGATCTCAAGAGACTCGACCTTTATAGTACCTGCATCAAAAGAATCGTTATAATAAACAGACTCCGAATCAGACTCAGAGACTGACACATACTTACGGACAACTGACTCTTCTGAAGGGACAAAATTGTATTGGCAAATAACCTGGGGTAGGACCTGAGAGGTCCAGTTAGTCAACGGTTCCTCTGTCGGGGTGATTAGGTGAATGGGATTCAGAATCAAGGCACTCTGATCAATCACAGCAATAGTCTAGGACTCCTCATGAAATAGTGAATCCAGAAGACTCAGCTCCATGTGTTCAGCCCAATCTATTTCTAACTCAATCACTGTGATCTGCATACCTGTCAGCTCATCTTCTAACTCAATATCGAAGAAAATTTCAAAACCTGGCAACCTCTGTCCTGTATTCCCATCCAGCCAAGTCTCAGCAAAGCCACAGAAGGGAAAGTCTGCACCCTCTTTCCTGAATCGGCCATTCATTGTCAAATCTATCGGCGCCATCGGTAATTCTAACCCTCTTCGGCGACATTCTACCCATTTCAACATTAATTGTTTCATCTCTTTGATTTCTTTCTTCGTGGATTTGTATTTCAGCCCGAACAAACCATTGAACTTTTTTAACACTGGAAACTCAGTCAGACCCTGATGATATTTGCCTAACCCAGCACCTGGTGTATACCCCTGTCGGCGAATCATCTTGATGACATTCGAATTTGTGCTGGTTAGGAAACAAATTTCCTCATTCATAGCTTCTTAAACAGTGATTGGAGTCACTTCTAATGAAAAACCAGTCAAACTTACATCTCCGGCCTTTCCCGCAGTCAAGTCTTGAGTAATCTGCCCTATTTCAAGGTCTGGGTCTCCCTTTACAGTTATCATTTTGTTCTTGTAAACAAATTTCAGCTCTTGATGGAGAGTGGACGGAACAACTCCAACTTTGTGCAACCATGGACGACAAAGTAACAACAGAAATGAAGCTTTAATATTTAAAACCTGGAAGTCTATTTTGAAGTCCTCTCCTCCGATTTGTATCTCAGTGACCAAAGTTTGGATTACATCTCTGCGAATGCCATCGTACGCCAGAATACCCTGTTCAGATGGGATAAAGTCCTCAGGACCGAACCCAAGGGTTGTCGCAGTACTCCGCGGGCAGACATTTAAAGCAGAGCCATTGTCAACTAACACCTCTGACACCTTCTTCTTATTACAAATAACGGTGATTTTTAGAGATTTTATGTGGTCTCGGCCCTCAGTAGGTAGATCTTCATCTGTGAAAGATAGGGCCTTCAACGCTCTTGCCATAGCAACCAAACTCATTAGCTCATCAGGAATGGTGTCAACAGAGACTTATGCTGCGTTAACCTCTCGAAGGGCTAGCTTTCTGTGCTTCGATGAGGCCATGAGTAAACCCCATACTGAGATATTAGCCTGAGTCATTTTCAGCTGTTTCAACAAGCTCTCATCTTCTTCATCTGCGTTCACTGTATTCTGCCTCTGATTTTCTACATTTCTCGCAACTTCTGCACGATTTTCTACACTCAATTCCGGAGGTTTGAATACACGCCCGCCTCAGGTCATGTGATGCATCTCGTCACATTGATCGTCTAACAACAATAATTCATCTTCCTCCATTCGAAAAACATACGGCGCTTTACTGACTTTTGCTTCTTTGAAATCATCTGCCCTAAGAACATACGGGATTTTCTTTGTCTTTCCTGCATTGTCAGTCTAAAAATACAAGACTGAGATGAAGACGACTCAGCAAGTTCAACGTCGTCAAATGAAATTACATAACGCTTCTTCTTTTCTACTGCTTCAAGTTCCTTCTCATCAAATTTCATTACATAGGTTTTTTCTGTTGTTATGGCACAAATAAGGGTTGAAGGATCAAGCAAAGGTTCATCAATAAAAATGGCATTGGTAGTAGGAGGAGGAATAACATGATGATTAGGAAGCGGGCTTTGAGTAACAATTGGTTTCTCGACTGCAAGTTCGTCCTTGTCAATCATATTCTGGATTGTATGCTTCAAGGCTAAATAATTTTCAATCAAATGTCCTGGACCTCTGTGATATTCACAATATTGATCCATCCTCCAGAATGCTGGTAAGGGATTAGGTGGAGTTTTAATATCTGGGAGCCAGATCTTCCTATCTTTTATAAGCCTCTTGAGGATCATCGGTATAGGATACGGATGGGGATCAAACTTTCTGTCAAAAGTCCTCTTCCTTGGTGTCCTTGCAACTTCTGTAACAACCCTGGCCACAGGCATTGTGTAACTGACAGCGTGAACCTCCTTGGGCTGGATTACAAGCCTTTTACCCTCTCGAATTTCAGAATAAACTTTGGCTCTCAAACCCTTTGTTATGGCATCCTCTGTTTGAGTACCAGTCTTGATCAAGTGGTCAAAGCTCGGATAATGCTGCAGTGCCAAGAACTGAAAGTATTGAGGAGACAAACTCTTGAGGACTAGCTTTATCTGATCTACTTCAGACATTCTCTGGCTCAACTGAGCAGACTTACGTCTCCAACGCCTGATAAAGTAGGTAAAGGTCTCCTGAGGACCTTGCTTTAGCTGTTTTAGGTCTCTCTTCGTGACCTCAATACCTTCCTCCATCGAGAACTGTTCTATCAGTTTATCAGAAATGTCCTCCATGGTTCTCACCTCTTTCGATTTCAGCCTTAAGAACCACTTCTTTGCAATTCCTACCAGAGAAATCAGAAATAATTGGGCCATCTGCTCGCGGCTCAGACCATATTGCTGTGAGAGAAAGATAAACCATCTCATGTGATTGCGCGGACATTCGGTTCCATCATATTTATCATAATCAGGAACTTTAAATTTGGCGGCAAAGCGACTGTCGAAGACATCATTAGTTCAGAGACGTCGAACTTCTTAGGCCACTGCACTTTCATCTGTTTCATTTCTTGAGCCAACTTGCCAAATTTCTCAGACATTTCCTTTTCAAATTTCTCATACATTTCTTTTTCTTTGTCGGCCCTCGTTGCACAATACTCTGCAGCGTATTTTTCATCATCTAGATCGACCTAGAAAGACGAGATAGCACGCCTATTCAACTCCGGAGATGGAAAATGAGGAGGTGGAAATATGGGACCTCTAGATGCGGAAGCCTTATCACTTATCTGGGTTTTCATATGGGCCATCTCCTCCTTCATTCCTGCCATCTCTCGAGTGAGGTTTTTCATCATTTCTCGCATGTTCAACAAAAGGTCAGTTGGGTCAGCCATTTGGTTCACTTCAAAAGAGCCTGACGACTCTGGTGAAGATGGTAAAGGTATTGTTGATGACACAGGGGAATCAAAGTGACGAACGAGTCTAGACACTGAGGTAGGTCTAGACCAGGTAGGCATGACTTGGGTGTCCTTTTTTCGGAGCGATGGTTGCTATCTTTCAGAATCCTGATTAGAAGTTAACAAACTAGATCAAATGATTGAGAAATGAAATAAGGTATTCACCACAAATAGAGATAAAAGAAAGCAAACACACTTAGCATTGATTATATCAAAACAGGTTACAACGATGGTGATTGGTGACATGAAAAATGATGAAACTCTGAATCGCCAACTGTCTATAACATGTATCAAGTAAAAACTCATTTCTTTACATTTTCATCAATAATGAGACTGGGATTACAATCTTTGACTCTGATTATGTTCAGGTAAAAACAAATGAAAAATAGCCAAAATGACAATATCATGCTGAAGATCCTCAAGGTTCTCCAATCCGAGCTCTTTGGTTTGCAGGCCCTCCAGATATTCCTCTATTCCGGAGCCTAAACGCGAAAGCATCTCTTCTCCGTGATTTTGTCTCTCCAAGCAGCTACTATGGACTTAATGAGATCAGGAGTAAGGTCTTCACAACGAGGTGGTGTAATAACCGTGGGAGGACAAAAGATTCCAGTAATCTAACGAGGGAAACACAGAGGTGCATAGAAAGAAGATTTTTCTGAACCCATAAGATAGACAAATGAGTCTGGGTAGGTGCTGGTGATAATTTGTAGATATGAATGACTTACCCAACGAAATTGGTTTTCCCCTACATTCTGCAACCAATGGTGCCATTCATTAAGCTGAGGTTGCTTAATCTTTGTTTTCGAGGAATGAAAACTCTTAAGGGTGTACTCAATGCGGTTTTGTGGCTGAAGGATAGTGAGTTTCTCACAAAGCCATACCTATAATAGCTTAGCATACCCGAAAAAATTATCCTGAACCTTTTCACTAGCAATAAGGTCTAAGCCATAAAAGGTTTCTGCTAGCATTGTAGGGATAGGATTTCTCCCCTCATTTATTTGATCTACTATCTTCAACAAGTTGAAAGGGACAGCACTAGAGTCTCCATGAATGACATGGCGTGCAAAGACAACAAAGATTAAGGTATTACGTCGACATTCCAGAAAATGAGAGTTGGTAGGATCGACGTTTTGGAAAAAATTACAATGAGGGCTTGATATTGCACATTTTTCTCTGTTAAGCATGGCAGAGTTTTTACAATCTTATTTTCGAACAATTTACAAAAAGATCATGAGGGGAGTCTATGCTTCAAGGTCGGATCCAAAGTCCTTCAGGAGGGAGCTCTAACAGGGCACACCAATCTTCAAATATAGGACAAAGTTCAAAAGACCCAAATCGAAAGACATGGAAAACAGGTTCCCAAAGTCCAGCAGCTGCTTGAAGAAACTTTCAATTTATACCGCGACTATTCAGATGGGTAAATGAACTGATGAAATGCTCAGCCATACTCCTTTCTTCTCACCTTAGCGAAAAAGATTTAATAGTCTCAACTATCCATTTGTCTAACAAATTGTTCGTCATGAACAGACCTAACATTAAGATAGGACAAGATGATAAGGGAATGAATATAACCTTGAGGGAAATAAGTAAATAATAAGAACAAATTTGACAATTGATTATACAGGAAGGATACAATCTGCGACACTGAATTTTTCATCAAAGATCAAAGATAATCAATAGATCAGAAAATAGACCACGACCATAAAATGATAGAAGTAGGTCATGAACCGGATCTAAATCTGGTGATGAATATCATCAACTGTACGATCAAGAAGATCAAAATGATAGACCATGGTCATAAGGACATCGAACAAGCTATCGGCCAGATCTCAAGACAAAACAAGTAGACAGACAAGCATATACCCTAATGAATAATAGATATACAAATTGAATCTATGACACAACAAAAGAATAGGTATTCTATCAAAGGGTAGTAAATAGGCTGTAGCCATGAAAATAACATATACAGTCCACTAATCTAATAATGAAAGTATCTGACAAACAATCCACAAAATGGATAGATAAGAATAAAGAAAAGGATCATGATAAAACAAACTCATGGTTTATCCTTGACTGGGTAAAATTCGACATCATAACGGCTATACAAGAAAGTCAAAGTAAGGTAAACCAATGGTTTAACTAACTCTAAAGAATAGCTTTCATACTTAACATATTCTGCACAAAATTCAGCAGCATAACGGCTAGACAAGAAGGTTAAGGTAAGGTAAACTCATAACCCGTAAACGAAATATGGTTACCAGAGAAAGGTAATCAAATGAAGGACTGACCATAGGTGAGAACATATGACAACGAGTCAAATTCTATGACCAACAGATCGAATGACAGATCATGACCAAGGTAATGGCAAGCAAAAGCCGCTGACCAGATCTAGATCTGGATAAAGAATGGATATAACCGATTGAATCGAATAAGGAATTCTAACTAAGAGGAGAACCCTGATATATATAATTAGTATATATAGATATATATACATATACATTTATCCTAACTAGGGGCACCAGCCCTAAGTCTAATCTAGCGGAGTCAAGGAAGTCTCGACTCAAGACAGACTGATGAGTGTACTAGGACCGTGTTGTAGCCATATAAAAGAAGCTACCCTAGTCTACAAGTGTGACAAACCTCCTAACTCTAGGCTTCACATGTGTAAGCAACACATTTTCGTCCCTAGTTGGATGCAATATATGAATGCAATATATAAACACGGGCACTTCCTAGTTGGATTTCACTAAGTCAGTAAGTATATAGATAATATATAAAACAAAGTAGGGCTCCAGACTCAATCTATCGGGCACTATGCATATGATCCATACTTTAGATGTATAATACAAGTACGCCCAATGTTATACATAGTATGCTTCACTGCTCATCGGCTGCTGTAGATAAAAGTACGCCCAATGTCTACTGCTCCAGCACCGGCGCATAGCTTGAAAATAGATCCAGCAGTCCCATCAGGGTAATGACATCCCATCTGGTATGCACCATATCTATTTTCGTGGAGCCAATAATAATGAAAAACAATGAAAGAAATAAAGAATAAAGAATATGATATCGTATACTGTGCAGTGTGTGAATCCCTCATTTTATTACGCACCTATTTGGTACCCTTGGATTCTAAAGACAGAGTTCCCATTTAACTTGATTTTAGTCCAAATTTCTTCAAAATTAGTAAAAATGGCATTTTTAAAGAGTTAGGCAACGTTTCAAGAACTCCCCAGCAGAGTCGCAGCCTGTGGACCCCGATCCGGAGGAGCCGGCGAGGAGACAGGTCCCCCGTCGATCTTTTGGATCACCAGATGGAGGAGAGCTTTACCAAGGAACTCTCGAAACAGGTGCTACCCTCATAGCATAGCACGAGTGGCGATAAATAAAAGAGATACCTCTTGAGCCGGAGCCAAGGCTCGAAACCAAGACGTACCTAAAATAACTCAGAGTCGCCATCCATGGATAGGCTATGGAACCCCAAAAACCAATTCTCTGTGCAATGGATAACCAGAAACATGTATGGGCTCGTGCCTAATTACGGATGAGGAATGTCCGAAGAGCACCCCCAATCCGTCCGAGTGCAAGCACTTGGTCTCTTATGCCATTTATTATTAACCTTGAAGAGTTTTGGGCAAAAATCATGTGAAATGGGAAAAAATATCCCCGAGTGGACGTCTACCTGAACATGCATGACTCGGGGATGGAAGAAGAAGCGTACACAAAATAATGAAAGATAAGTGTCACCCTAAGCATTGCTAGGTTATGAGTGACATGGATAATGGGTGTCTAAGTTCTGGTGGGCAAACACATGCATGCTACAGCTAAAGGTATAACACAACAAAACATTCAACATGACTCGATACCACACACGACACAACACAACAAATCCTAAGACTCTAAATATTTTCGCCCGATTCTTTGGATGGTCTGGTATTCATCCAAAGCAGCCTACGTATCCCGGCCTCCACGAGAATCAAAGCAACGTAGTTCTTCGTACCTATTCTAAACTATGATACCTAAGACATCTAAACCACTAAACTAGACTCAACCTAAAAGACCAGACTGATTTTTAAAGCTTTTTGAACGATTATTTAAATTTAAGTGAATTGTGAATTTTAGGACTCCCTATATGCCCTAACTAAATGCAAGTTAGCCTTAAACTAATGTAGGTGGTTCCTATATCCTATGTTTAACTAGGCTGTGTGTCCTAAGGAAAACAGTGGGCAGACTAACGCATCCTATTCTAGTCATCAGTCGGTGAAGTGGATCGCCAACTGACCGGACGGAGGCGTTCCTAGCTAGGACAAACTCCTAACTCTAATACAAACATACAACAATCAAACAACATATCAACGACAATTTCCTAACTCTAAAACTCTCTATCTAGGACAAACTCCTAACTCTAGAGGAAGAGTTTTTGAAAAATAAAATTTTAAAGTTGTTTGAATGATTTATTTACAAAGTTTGAAATGTTTTTTTACCAAAATTTGACTGGACTTGGGATAAAGATCCCGAGCTGCCTACATACCTCGTAGAAGAGGATCAAGCCAACGTAGTTCGGAAACAAATTTCCTAACTACCTTAAACTCTAAGCTTTCAGATTTTAATATTTTTTTGAGTTTTAAAATGATTTCAAATATTTTTTAGATTTTCAAATGATTTCACCCTTTTAGTCAAAGACCCAAAGGGAACACACAAAGCAACAAACCCTAGGGCTAATAGGGGAAACTCCTAAACCGGATAAGCTAGTTAAAGACAATGAAATGATCTAAGATCCCAAACAAGCAAAGCTCTAATATGACTAAGATAGTTTCTAGCAATGGAGGAGCGACGTCAACACTAAGGAGAAACTCCTAACTAACAACACTAAGGAGATTAACAAATAAGTTAAGACTATCTAGTAATGCTACCAAAAGGAGGAACGAGTCAAAGACTCTATAATAATACCACCTAAAGGATGAATGAGTCAAAGACTCTCTAATAATGCCACTAAAAGGACAAATGAGTCAAAGACTCTTTAATAATACTACTAAAAAGACAGACGAGTCAAAGATTCTCTAATAATACCACCGAAAGGACGACTAAATCAAAGACTCTCTAATAATATCACTAAAAAGACAAATGAGTCAAAAACTCTCTAATAACACCACCTAAAGGACGAGTGAGTCAAAGACTCTCTAATAATGCAACCAAAATGGGGGCTAATGAGACTAAGCAAATCTCCTGGACACAAAGGTGGGCTCCAAGTATCCTTATCATTGCCTTTGCAATGATAAAGAGGAATGAGGCAATTAATAGACCAAGTTGGTCTCCAACTAGTAGGGGGGACAGGTTGGGGTACAACTTATAAAAGGTCCTATACATTAGGCAAATCATGCCTCCTAAGGGTTAACTCTCTAAGGTAACTAAGGTAAACTCTCTAAGAGTTAGGCTCTAAATAACGAGGCTTGTCTCCAGAGGAGAGCTGCCTAGCGAGACCAATCATGTCTCATAAAATGGAGAGCTCTAGATAGCTCTTTCATTGCCCAATCAATGAGAAAGGGTTATTCTATTTAAAAGATATCTGAAAGACTGTGTTAGTCTACTAAATAAAGAGGGGAGCACTACTTGAACTGAGCAAGTCCCCTAAGGATGGGCTTGGGCTATCGCCTTCATCGCCCTTACAATGAATATGCAGGGTTATAGGCAACTAACAGACCAAGTTGGTCTCCAACTAATAGGAGGTACAAGCATGCCTCCTATAAGTGACTTTCTAGTGTGTTCAAGGTAAGCTCCCTAAGGGATAGGCTCAAAACTACAAGGCTTGTCTTCAAATCCTTAATGAGACAGAGTGTGTTTCTTAAATGTTACTCACTAATGAGACCACAATGGTCTCCTAAATAGAGGACTCTAGATGATTCTTTCATTGCCCTTGCAATGAGGGAAAGATTCTATCTAAAGGTATCTAAAAGACTGGGTTAGTCTTCTAACTAAAGAGGAGAGTGCTACTAGAACCGAGCGAGTCCCCTAAAAATGGGCTTGGGCTAATGCCTTCATCGCCCTGAAAGGATATAAATTCTTGAACATCCCTAGACATCTACGACATGAATAACCTATTACCACAGATCCTTAAATGAACCTAACTAAATAAAATCAAATGATGTATGAAAGGATAAACTATGCGTACACAATAGTAGACATAATGGTATACTCATTTGAGACTAATATTTCCTTATTTGGGCCATCACATTTGGCTTACTATAACTACAAGATCTAAACAGGTAATAAAATCTTGTATGCAAGAAAGAATAATTATATTTTCACAAGAACATACACATCTCTCCATTTCAACCCTATATTATTGGAATTCCAACTGATATTTTTAATACTTTGTCAAATCTTGCCTAAACCAATATTTGATCTCCCTATAAAGAACTGAACTCTTCAACTACACATCATTTTCAACAATAGATGAAACTTCCATTAACAAAGCACTGGATATTTTCAATCAACACTATTATCCTTAACAGATGTCATAAATTTTAGAAGTCATTGATTATATCATGAGATGTCAACTAATATATTGCAAGCAGTTTTGAAACCCGAATCGAAATTGAGGCTTAAATTCTTCTTTTTCCAACACCCTGTGCAGACCTCCTGACTGCATAACTCAAAGTGAAAGAGTGTTCTAAATGCCAAAGTAAAGTGCGGGTTGTACTCATCAAAGTGAAAGTGTGGCTGCCAAAACTAAAGTGAAGTATAGATTGCACATATTCAAAGTGAAAGAGTAGCTGCCAAATGCCAAAGTGAAGTGTAGACTGCACATACTCAAAGTGAACAAGTGGCAGCCAAATGCCAAAGTGAAGTGTAGACTGAACATATTCAAAGTGAAAGAGTGGCTACCAAATGCCAAAGTGAAGTGTACAAGCCTGTAGGGCAGCAACTATTCTACAATTATGAAAGATCATGACATTAGAATGCATGAGCGTATAAGGCAGAAATTGTGCAATAATTGTGAAAGATTATGACAGTAGAGTGCATGAGCATATAGAACAGAAACTGTGCTATAATTGTAAAAGATTATGACAGTAGAATGCATGAGCATACAAGTCAATGAACAAATATCTTTCTTTTTTACCATCACAATTATGAGCATCCAAGTCAATGAACAGATAGCATTGAACCATAACTACACTTTGTTCTAACAGAGAGTAATTCATGCAAATATGGAATCATATCTATGCAATTTCAAAGGCTGAAGAAGTTTCCCAAGTCCCATGCTTAAATTCAGCTCAATAAGCCACAAAATTATCAAGGATTTTGTACAACTTTAAATATGTCCATTGTGATACAAGTCACACTCTTAGACATGCACACATATATATATATATTTCTTACTATTCAATCCAAACATTTAAACAGATATAAAACAATGAAATCTATGAAGCCTTCATCCCAATTACGATGTCTTCCTCTTCAATTAAGGCCCCAGTGATAACAAAGAAATTAGTGATAGCTTTTAAAGGGTTTTCCATCTATTTCTTCAATAACCACTATCCCTTTTAAACCATATGAAACTTGTTATGTTCTCCTTAGCAAAATTCAAATGTCAGCTCATTTAATTGTAAACAATTATTGAAGCTGAAACAAACAGATATTGCCCACTTCTTTCACAATCAAAAGTAGTTCAAATCATGGACTTGTTAACGCATGGGTAACCAAAAGTAGATTTAAGGCAATATTAAAGATGATGACTACCACCCAAACAACTGACTAATGATTCTTACTAAACTCCAAGTATGTAACACTGACCCCAAAAGAGTTAAAAAAAATCTTCAGTACAAATCCTTTTTTTTTACATCATGAATTCAAATGAATCATTTACCAAAACCAAGGCATAAAAATCGGGTAATTAAACATTGATATTCTTAAAAAAATATTTTCCAAAGTTTAAGCAAATAATAACCAGCTACTTGATTCAGTTGAGTATAACAAAATCGATACTCCTATACCTACTTTAGCCAAAAGAATTTGTTCACTCATAAAATGAAGAGCATGCAATCTGACAGATGAAAATAGACAGCGGCCTAACTTATTCAACACATACTTCTATACTCTTATCAAAATACTTTCACAAAACAGAGCATATCTCAACATAACAAGGCTGATTTAAAAAAATCTCACAAAGAACGTCACACCTTAAAGCCTTTTCCAAATGAAGGAGAGCTCCATCTAGAAATTCTCCAAATAAATATAGTCACAATAAAAATCAAAGGCTGAACCAACCGACGCTTAAGTAAATATGAAACCTTATAAACAGAGGGACGAATCACATGATTTAGACTTAAGATTAAAACATCTTTCTCCTAGATAAGAATGGAAAAAAATGGAGAAAACATCAAAACATATAGCAATAAAGAATAGAGATCATAAAGTCAAGATCTATAAATAGCATAAGAACAAATCTCATTATCATTTAAGGAATTGATAAAGAAACTTACCTCGAATTGAACCTTTGCTATTCATTTCTTTTATCCACAGATCTAAGGTTTTGGATCTTCGATCTCCTCTTCCTTAAATCGTTTTGAAGTGCAGATTTACCAGCTTCGCTAGTGTAAAGAGTAATTTCACCTTCCTTTGCCAATTCAAACTACGAATTTGAGCTTAAAATTATTTCTTCACAGATCTAAGGGTTTAATATGAGGGAACGAGAAAATTAGTGAAGAAATTGAGAAGAATATATTGATCGGAGGCTGGCTGGAGCTTGCGAGAGCTCGACCGTGTCTAACCGGCAAGGTTAATCGGAGAAGAATATGAGAACGAGGGTTAGGTAGTTAAGGTTTATAGGAGTAGATTTATATGAAAATGATTGATCTCAGAGAAAATGGAAAGTTAGGCGGAGTCGATGAGTAGAGAAAGGGAAGAAGAATGGTGTTTGGGTTCCTATGGCTAAAACCAAGGTTTAAGAAAGGATTCGAGGTTTTAATGATGTACAAACTGAAAATTTCAATAACAAAGGTTGAAGAAAGAATGGATCCAACCGGAATATGCTTGAAATTTGGCCATAGAAGAAAGATTCACCGGAAAAGGGTTAGGGTTTGGATGAAGCTCGTTCTAGATCTCTCTTTCTTGAATGAATTTTGCAAAAATGAGAAACCCCCCTTTTGATTTTTCATCATGTCTTTTTTTTCCCCAAAAGATAATTGCTGATATTGGTACTCCTCAATTGATGGGCGTGCCAAAAGGTGATAGGCGCTTCAAATGCGGGTTAGAACGGGCTAATTCACCCCTCTTTCATTGCTTATAAAAAAATGATATGTTTACCCCCTCTTCATCTCACCTGGACAGCCCTCTTATGCAATTGATGCACTCCCCTTTTTTCTTTGATAAGCCACTCTCTATTGCAAATGATACATTTAGAATCTTTCTCTACCCTTGGACAGCCTTGCTCAGGGTAAACCACTCTCCATTTTCATGTGTTATAACAGAAGTAATGTATTCCTCATTTTTCCTTTTGCACAATTCCTTTCTTGAATATTTCAACCACTTATTTGAATAATTTATTCCCCTCTTATGCTATGAAAGATGCAATAATGACACAAGATCAACTCAGCTTATTAGGCATTCTTTTGCAATTTTTTACAAAATTTTATTAGGACCTACTAGGACTCCTAATCTATCCTAGGGCAAAGCTTGGAATACTAGTTCACTAGTTTAGTAGGGTTTTATTCAAAACAAGGTAAAGGGGTTCGGTCAAAATTGGGTGTCTACAAAATGCTAATCAATTTGAGTTTGCTAGCATCAAAACAAGAGGTAAGGTGAATGATTAGACCCATGGGTACCCTTGGACTTACAGGTTTGTTTGTGGTGAGACCTTGCAGGCTCAGAGTTATGCCAGAAAGATGCTCGAGTATATGTTCGAGGATGAGTCTGAGATGGGCACTTTTGAAGAGCGTGTCCATAAGTTGGGCGAGGATCTCGAGAAGGCCCAAGCCGAGTAGGCGGTGCTTGACGATACCGTAAATGTTAGCCCAAGGGTTCAACAAGTACTCCCATTGAAATGTTTTGATGATTAATAAACTCAATTTGTTATAAAAAAGGTTTTATACACTAATGATTTCCATTGGCAAAGTTATTGTGTTCATAGTTTTAGCATCCTCGAGATTGAACGACAAATGACAAATCATTCAAGCTCAAAGGCATGAAAAAGGCATCACCAACACAAAGGCAAGTCAAAGGTATTCAAAGAGAAGTTTGAACTCATGCCCAACAATGATGGCAATCAACTCAAAAGTTCAAGCTTGGCTAAAGCATCAATGGAGTTGAGTGAAGACATGTCAAAGCCTCTACAAGGTGCCAACAAGATTGAAGACCAAGCAAAATTAGAATGTAAATGGTCTATCATGTATAGTCTAGGTCTAAGGCACAAAGGAGAGTTAAAATCAACATAAATAGAACTTAATGGGTTAGTGAAAGTTCATAGTGGTGTCCCCAGCAGAGTCGCCAGCCTGTGGACCCCGATCCGGGAGAAAGGTGAGGGACGAGTCCCCCAGCGGCCTCTTGGATCATCCACACGTGAAGGAGAGCTCTACCAAGGAACTCTCGAAACAAAAACAAAATTCAGAGTCGCCATCCATGGTATACGGCCATGGATCCTTAAACAAATAGGCTCTGTATACCATGGATAACTAGAAATATATATGGGTTCGTGCATAATTACGAATGGAGAAGGTTTGAGAGCACCCCCAATTCGTCCGAGTGCAAGCACTTGGTCTCTTATGCCATTTATTATTAACTTCGAAGAATTTCGGGCGAGAATCATATGAAATAGGAACAATTCTCAAGAATCGTCTACCTAAGCATGCATTTCCTGAGGATAAAGAAATCCGCATGCACAAAATGAAATGAAAAAAATATGTCACCTAAGCAAAGCTAGGTTATGAGTGACATGCCTAATGGGTGTCTAAGTTCTGGTGGACATACACATGCTAGCTACAGCTAAAGGTATAGTATCAATACAAGAAAGTAAGAATACATATCAAAACATAAAACACAAATCAATCCTATATATGACAGGACAAGACAAATCCTAACTCTAATGCGACTTGACTCGGACCAAGATGGCCGTCCATCCCAGCTGCTCTACGTATCCCGGCCTCGGGAAGAATCGGAGTCAACGTAGTTCGATGTCCTATTCTAACTACGATGCCTAACCATCTAGAACCGCTATCCTAGACTCGATCCACTAGACTCGACTAATTTTTAAAGCGTTTTGAACGATTGCTTAAATTCAAGTGAATTGAAATTTTTAGGACTCTCTATATGCCCTAACTAATGCAAGTTGATTAGCCTTAAACTAATGTAGGTGAGCCCTACATCCTATGTGTAACTAGGCTGTGCATCCTAAAGAAAACCACAGGCTAACTATATGCTTCCTAGTCTAGCCATCGGTTCGACTAAATGTCTAACCGATCAACTCAAGGCCTCCTAACTCTAGGGACACTCACACGACAGGACATACCATATCAATACAAATCAAGACGGACTCCTAACTCTAAAACACCCTGAATATCTAGGACAAACTCCTAACTCTAGGGGAAGATCTTTTTGAAAAGGTTTTGAAGAATTTTTGTATTTTTGAAAGGTTAAAAATATTTATTTTTAAAGGTTTGACTGGACTTGAGATGTGGATCCCAAGCTGCACTACGTAGCCCGTGGAAAGGGATCAAGCCAACGTAGTTCGGAATATATTCCGAGATAAAGACACTAAACAAGTACACAAGGGTGATTCACAAACAAGTAAACTAGTGTGCTCACAAACAAGTACACCAGCGTGGTCACAAATAAGTAAACTAGCATGATCACAAACGAGTGGAACACCCATTAGATAAAACATGTCAAAAGGAAAAGACACCCCTAAAACAAATGAGGCAAATCATGTCTCCTATGGGGCTCCAAGTAACCTTATAATTGCTCTTGTAATGAGAACAAAGGTTCTAAAAAAGATTAAAACATCTAAAAGGCTGGATAAGCCTACTAAACAAAAGAGGGGAGTGCTACTATGACCGAGCAGGTCTCTAAAAGATGGGCTTGGGCTATCACCTTCATCGCCCTTGCAATAAGAAGGGATATGATGACTAAGGGCTGTCTAAAAGATTAGAAAAGTCTTTATAGAGAGAAGAAGAAAGAAGACTCTCTAATTCTTAAATTATCAAGTTATACATCACAAGTTATACAAATAAATGCTCAAAGTAATGACTCTCTAATTCTTAAAAAGAAATATCTAGAATAAAAGAATTAACAAGCTCATTAAACCAAGGGTTGGTTTATGACAAAATGGAAATAAATTCTACTATATTATCACATACACCTATAAATCAGCTATATGTTTCGCACACGAACATATACTGAAAACACTTGTTATAAACAAAAGAAGCGTTAGAAATGAATTAATAGTATTACCATTAGATTCATACATTAATATTCTTAACTATGACCTTAATTCACATGTCAGAGTATAGTCATGTTTGAGAAGAAAATAACAGTGACGTTACTTTATCTCAACATCAACACTTAATATGACAATTCTACGGAACATAATACTTTTACAAACATGGCAATTCTACAAATTAATGCAATTCCATCATATTATGCACCTATAATGGAAGTGTAATCTAATATTCTAAAATAAAGAACACAAGGGACATATAAATGATTGATTAGTCTTCACAATTATTAAGTATTCTTCCAAATCAGTAAATAAATTGATAAACTAAACAAGTGCTATTATCAACTCGGGTTAGTATTCTCATTAAAAAAAAAACTATTAGAGACATTAAGAGATTGTTTATAACCTCATAAAAGATAAGAATCAATCATATAAAGAATGAAAATATCATTCCCAGGGATCAAAACAAAAAAAAAACATTATTCATAAGATTGGGGAAACACTCTAAAGTTATACTACTTATTTCACTGTTCAAATTAGCCTTACTTATTCCCATGCTATGAATAGTAACAAGTTGAAAAAAAAAACTAATTTTATGCTCTGTTCAATAGAAATAAATAACCACAATGCTTATAAAATCACACACAGTGACCAAAAAAAGAGAAAGATAAATAGCTTTAAAAATTAAAAAAAATCAAAAACATTCTGATGGTGATAGACTGAGATAATGGACATGTACATTATGCTTACATATAATCCTACCTTGGATCTTTCTCTGTTCTTTATCATACACACGCTTACATATAGACACACACTCATACAAGCACATGTTCGGCCACATGCACATACACCTACTCCCATATTCATTCACACTCACACAGCTATATGCACATATGTACACATATAAGCTCACAAACTCTCATATACTCAGCTCTTATCTGCACATATTCAAATTTCAGGTTATGCTAACTATTTTTAAGTCATAAACTAACTATTTTCAGTTTATATGTCAACTGATTTCAGGTTTTACACTAACTGGTTCAGATTTACGTGTCCACTGATTCTGTTCAAAATCTGAGATGAAATAATGAAAATCTGAATTTCAAGAATAAAACATATGCAAGAACATGTAGGTGTACCCCAAATTGTCCTCTGTGACCAAACACCGAAAATATGTGTGTGACAAACTAAGATAGAGAGGGAGGCAGGTCAAGATATAACTCATATATATAAGGACAACTCTCCCTTTAATGCTCAAAGAAGATAATTAGTACACTTAATCAAAGAAAGATCCAAATTTGATGTGAAAATTATCAAGGCCACCAAGTAGGTAGATGTAAAGTTATATAAAAAAAAATATATGAAATTTAAAAGCAAACTCCTGCACTTGTGGATCCCACTAATGATTTAGAACCTTCCAAAACTTCTAACAAAGACAATAAGGGCTAAATAATGTAAAATAGGGGTTGAACCATGGCAAAAACAGGGACTGTATTGTTTAACACAGGGGCTGAATTGTGTAAACTAGGGGCTGAACTATGGCAAAAATAGGGACTGTATTGTTTAACACATGGGCTGAATTGTGTAAACTAGGGGCTGAACTATGGCAAAAACAGGGACTGTATTGTTTAACACAGGGGCTGAATTGTGTAAACTAGGGGCTGAACTATGGCAAAAACAGGGACTGTATTGTTTAACACAGGGGCTGAATTGTGTAAAACATGGGGTTCATTGTGTGCTAAAACTTGTGCAGAAAATGGAGGTTGAATTGTGCACTGAAATGTATAAAACAGGGGCTGATTTAAAGTGTATGATATGGACTGAATTACAAGTGTAGGGCCATGTCATGGAATTTTCCCTTCCCCATCAAGAACAAATCAAGGGGGATATGGACTTTAAGACTCATGAAAAAGGTGTGAATTCCAATGGATCATGGTCAGCAGCATGTCTGCTAATATCAAAAGCAAGTAACTGATACTCACCATAGCATTTTAGCAACAACACAATTAAAACATCATTGCAGTATAGTAGTGAAACATTAATTCCCTATATAAGTACTGTGCAAATGATATCACCCCGAACATATTACAGTAGTACCTTCCATCCTTTCTGAAGTAGCCCATAATTCATATCTATAGAATGAACAGTAACCAAAACTGCTATTTTCTTAACAAGAACAAGGGTATATGCTGTAGCATGAGAGCCACCATTATCATGTCAAAACACAAACTGAACATATTGTTTTTACATAAATAGTAAATAGATTCAGAGTTCTATTTGAGCATGACTATAGTTGCTCAACAAAATGAGAGCTGTTATAACATAGCTATGTTAATTCTAATGTAAGATAATAATGACTATCCCAAAATGCATATACAGCAAAACATGATTGCAATCTTTTTAGAGCAGAACACGAGTAAAATCTGGTAGAAAGTTTCCTGATGTAAGTAATACATCCAAGCAACCTTCATATTTTATCCAAACATTAAACACACAACACAGATTAGTTAAAGACATGTGCTTCTTCAAGTTTCTCAAACCACATCAAAAAGTAGTCTGGCATATACTCAAATACAAACTGAAACCTGTACAGAACAAAAATCATAGGGTACAATGAGAATCTATAAAGGTTAGAAAACAATCAATGCAACTTAAGTAGTAAAAAAAAATGCTTTGATTTACAATTAAAATTTAAACCACACAATTCTGAATTTTAAGTATTCTATATTAGAGAAACAAAATAATGAAGCAAACTAATGAAGTAGGCAATATCAACAACATGATTCCTATTCATTTTCACTCTAACAAGTTTACAACTGTCCAAAATAAATATAATTCAAACTGATCTTTTTTTTTTATAAAATATTTTTTCAAATTGCAACAACAATTAACTAATCATAAGCTTAACATTATCATAGTAAGCAAAATTCTCATTTAAACCCTGATTTGCAGAGAAATATTAAGAAAAATACCTGATGAGGAGATTGTTTAGACGCTAAGAAGTAATAGCAGATCCTTAGCTCAAATCAAAATAGCAATGCCTTGATCTCCACACCTGATGAAAACAACTGCTCGTCCTCTCTCTTTTGATGCTTTGTATCTTCTGCAAAAGAACTTTCTTCTTTCTTTCCTTTCAAAAATCTTGTTCAAATTATGAAATTCTAACAAAGATCCTCAAAATCTATGTTAAATAAAAAATCTCCAGGAGCTGATCTAAGATTTGTATGAGAAGTGAAAAGGGAAATACAAATTTAACAAGAAAAAATGTGGATCTAAAGCTTTATGAAGAGAATCTAAGGTATTGAGAAGACAAAATTAAGATTTCTAGGTTAAAACAGCAAACTAGGGTCTTTTTAGCTGAATTCCAGGTTTAAAGCATAGAAGGAAGAAGATCACTGCAAAGATTAGCAAGAATGAGAGAAGAAAAACTAGCCGCAAATAAGAATTGACCAGATTCTTGCTGGAATTACACCGGAGAATATGAAAGCGAGCTAGGGTTTGTATCAAACAAAAAATGAAAAATAAGAAGGTCAAACGAAAACAGCAGGGTAGAATAGAGCCACAAGAGTATGCCGACGGCGAGGAAGTGACCGGAATCCGATTGGATTCTTGCCGGAGAAGATGAAAAAGGAGTTAGGGTTTTTAGATCTAAACTCTCTCTCTAAAATCCTCACAGCTTCTCTCTCTAAAAAAAAAGAACGAAAATGAAAAGTCCCCAAACGAGAGAGGTGACCTTCTATTTATAGGAAAAATGGTTAATTTTTAACCCCCTTTAGTTTATTAGACAACCTTCATGTGTGTATTTTAACTGATTCTCGCCAATATTAGGTGGTCCATAGAAAAATTTTAAGGAAAAAAATGATGGAATAAATTAGTGCCCCTTTAATTGCCTAGGGACACCCTCCCGCAACAAATTACCCTTGTTTTATTCCCAACAGGTCACCTCCTGTTCGGGATAATTCACACCCCTTCTGCGGCATTAAATTTACACAATACTACATACCCCTCTCGTTTGCTATGCAAACCGCGACGGATTTTTCTGAAATTTTAGATGGACCTAAAGGGGACCCGAACCTATTCTAGGAAGAAATTTGAGACACTAAATCATTAATTTGGAAGGGTTTCATTCAAATACACCAAATTTGGGTTCGGTCAAAATGAGGTATCTACAGTGTCCCAACATTGTTGGACCCTCATTACATTCCATTTAACTTGATAAAATAAAGTTCCAAAAGCCAAAACAAAATCAGCACAAAATAAAAGAAAAAACTGTTGTGCATAGGCTTCTCGAAACTCCGAGAATATTCTTGGAGCTCCGAGAATGGTTCCAGGTTTAAAATATATATGAGCCTACGGTCCGCTCGGAGCTCCGAGCTTGGACTCCGAGAAGACCGTTGGGGAGCTTAAAAAAGGCATATTTTCTCCCCTCTATTTATATGAACCTTGGGACTTTTGGGGAACCATCTAAGGAGTTTACAAACTATTCTACGAGCACTAAAAAGTATTCATTCTCTTTCTCCTCAAGATTTTTACTCTCCATCTCTCTCTTGTGCCTTTACCTTAGATTATTCTTGAGAGATTTTAGGGTTTTCATTTGGTGATCTTTTTCTTGTGAGAGTGAGTGAGCTTTACATGTAATTAGCCTATCTACAGGCAAGCAAGCTAAAACCTTTCTTCTTCTTTGTATTTGGCACAAAGGACGCTGTAGAAGACCCTTGGAGCTCGAAGCTCGATTTGTACAAGGCGGAAGGAACGCCGTATTTAAGTTCCTTGGAGAAGATAGTGGAATCCTAAAGGTGAGCAACTTGAGAAGAGTGGAGTAGGTCTTGAGCTAAGACCGAACCACTATAAAAAAATTTGTGTCAAAGCTTCTTTGTCTCTTCATCTCTTCTCTTGTGGTAAGCATTTTACTCTTGCTTTGAATCCTATTTTTAATTTTCTATTCAATCTAAAACTAGTGCAATCAAAGTTTTCAAAATTCTTAAAATTTGAAAAGACACCCAATTCACCCCCTCTTGGGTTGCTAAGTGAAATTTCACTTGGTATCAGAGCATAGGCTCTTACATAGGACTTCTCTTTGAAAACCTACAAGGGAAATATCCAAATGGCAACCTTTTCTCATACCAATGAGGGACAATCCACTACTAGACCTCCCTTCTTCAATGGCAGAAACTATGCATATTAGAAAGCTAGAATGAAAGTGTTTTTAAAATCTTTAGATTTTGATGTTTGGAGAAGCAACCAAAGTGGATATAAAGAACCTAGTACTAATATGGACCTATGGGATCAAAATGAAAGAAAAGAGTCCACTATCAATGCAAAAGCAATGAATGCCTTGATTTGTGCCTTATCTCCTGAGAAGTTCAATCGAGTGTCTACTCTTGAAACCGCTAAGGAGATTTGGGATATGCTAGAGGTAGCTCATGAAGGGACAAATCAACTGAAAGAGTCAAGATGAATCTTCTCTATAGAGAGTATGAACTATTCATGATGGACCCTAAGGAAACCATTGCCGAAATGCATACTAAGTTCACAAACATAACAAATGGTTTGAAATCATTAGGTAAACAATTGTCCAACAAGGAATTAGTTACCAGAATACTTAGGTCTTTACCTAAAGATTGGGATCCCAAGGTCACCGTCATTGAAGAAGCAAAAGACTTATGAAGAATGGGCTTAGAAGACTTAATAGGTTCTTTGATAACTTTTGAAATTATTTTAAAAGGAAGAGAAACCCTAGACAAACAAAAGGATGATATAAAAAAGAAAGGAATAGCTTTTAAAGCAAGAGTTGAGAGTGAAGAAGACATACAAAATGAAGATCTTGCTCTCTTCACAAAGAGATTCAAGAAATTTCTTAAGTTCAAGAGAGGAGGCAACTCTAGCCAAGGAAGAAATAGGCTTTCAAGCAAAGAGGAGATGAGATGATATAAGTGCAACAAGGTTGGTCATATAAGGCCAAATTGGCCACTCATCAACAACAATGACAAGAATAAGAAGAATACAAGAAGTGGCAAAAAGACTTTGTGTGCGGCGGCTTGGGATAAAGGAAGTGCTTCATCCGGAAATGAATCCAACGGAAAGGATGAAGATGACCTTTGCCTCATGGGACTACCCGATGTGACACAAGACATCTCCGTATCCGAGGTAAATGATGTGGATGATATGTCTCATGAATTCTCTAATGATGAATTATTAATTGTTTGTGAAAAACTTCAGGAAAATTTGGATTTACAACTTGCCAAAAACAAAACCATGAAAAAATCCTTGCAAGATATAACTAGGGATTTTGGGTTCTTGAAAAATGAACTTGATTTGCAAACCAACACAAGTGAAAAATTAATTTTGAAAAACAAAGCCTTAAATGAAGAAGTAGACAAATTAATTTTCGAAAACAAAAGCTTGAAAGAGAAAAATGAGAAACTCGTTTTGAAATGCAAAGAACTTGATTTAACGTTTAGAAAATTCTCATGTGGAAAAAATAAACTAGATGAAATTCTTGAAAATAAGCTTGTCTCTCTAGAAAAAGTTGGTCTTAGATACCAACCCCTTTCTAGGAGAAGCCTCATTCAAGAATAAGTTTGTAATGTATTCTTCTCACATGTATGTTAGCATTAGTGCATTTGTCCCTACTTGTCACTATTGTGGTAGAGTAGGTGTGGGACCCGATCCCGCGAGAGGGGTGAGGCGCGAGCCGCCACGCTCTCTCTTGGTCTCTCGTACCCACTCGAATGGTGTGTGCTTTTTATTATTGATTTTAATTACACAACCAAGCAGGCAGCAACCAAGCCATAGGGTGCAAACAAATGTGCAACCCAGTACCCATAAGAGCAGGGGTAAGCCACCGAGCCTAGCAAGGTGTGATTTAATTCATCTTTTCCGTGAACTTGGGATCACTAAGGCAATCCGAATTCCACGCAAAAGAGAGTGATAGTCGCCACCTAGATGAGGGATCTAGGACCCATAATTGACCAGAAATCTAGACTCGTTACCTGGTTACGAGAATGGAAGGTATAGGGAGTTACCACCACATGCACCATTCCTGCCCGATAATCAGTCTTCAATTCCAAAAGTTAACTCTTTTGAATTTCTTTTAAATTGCTCATTTAACTCTATATTAATGTGCGAACTACATGATTTCTTAATTTGTTTGAATTCAATATAAGTGAAAGTTCTCCTAAAATTCTAATTTCATGGAAAGTCCTAAGTGATTTAATTATTTTTAATTTAAGGATTAATGTACAAAACCCCACCACTTATGTGTGGAGCCGACTCGGGCTTGGTATGCCACTCAAGTATCCAAGTTGCCTACGTATCCCAGCCTCACTGAAATCAGAGTCGATCGTAGTTCGGTTCACCTGAACTAAGCTACTTATGCCTAACTCATCTAGGACACCAATCTAGACTAGATTTACTGTTTTAACAGTTTAAGAGAAATTATTTAGTTCAAGTTGAAGATTTTATTATCCTAGGACTTCATCTAAGATGCTATATAGTCCTATCTAAGTGCAAGACAGCCCTTAGACTAATGCAGGTGAACCTACATCCGAGGTAACTAGGTTTGTCCAATGAGAAAAGTGAGGTGACTAGTGTAACTAGATCTATGGCACGGTTGCTATCCATAGCAAACGGCCGTGATGAGGCTGGACTTCTAACTCTAGGACACGCTAAAACCTAGGACACGACATGACATAAGTGTTCCTAAAGGGGCCCTAAACGTGACGTAAGGACTCGCTTCGACAAGGCACTGACAGAGACTTAACTGACATGACCGAAATAAAAATTTATTCAAACTTCAGAAGACAAAACTAGATGACTAGACTCAATAAAAATAGCAGATGGACTAAGACTCTAACAGTTGCGACTGTCTGGTGTTGAAGGCTCGGCGAAAGCTGGTTCGTTCTGAATCATCATCTTGGCTGATACTTTCAATTTTGGATTCTTCCTGTTCTACTGCAGCTAGACCTGAGCTTCTCAAACTTCGATGTGTCTAAACTTTATCTGGCAATGGTGCGGCATGGTTCCACACAACATTTGGCATTTGCTGGAATGATAGCTTGCGCTCATCAATCATTTTTTGGATCATATGTCTCAAAGTTATACACTGATCGGTGGTGTGCCCTGATCTTCGGTGAAAGTCGCAGTGTTCATCTGCCTTCCACGTCCTGGGGAGTGGATTGGGAGGATCCCTAATGCTAGGTAAATAGATATCGCCTGAAGCCAACCCTTGTTGCAATATAACAGATGGTGGAAGCGGGAGGGGGAAGAATTGCCTATCGGGCTTTTGCTGAGGTGTAGGTCTTGGTTGATCATATTCGATTACCATAGCCTCCTGTGATCAGTTAATCCCCTTTTTCCTTTCCTTAAACCCTTTCAGGATACCAGATCGTGGGATAGGCAAATCAGTGAATTTTCTGCTCTGTTTTGAAGCTGGCTTCTCTTCCTTACAGACTAGAGTCTCAAGAGGTTTTTCGCAATTTTGGGCAATACTGCCTTGGGCAGTGACATCTTCATTCATAATACCCATGTTGATGAGGTGCTTAGAACTTTGACATTGACAACAATGGGTGGACATATAATGAATCTGATTCTTCACTTGACTGACTTCGCCAACTACCATGGCTGTCTGCAGAGAGAGGTTCATGAAGAATTTCTCCATCTTTATGAACGCATCATTTTGAGACGATTTCAATGCATCATAGAGCCTATGATTTTTGTGCTTAGAAGCAATAGTGGCTGGGCCAAGTTTCTCATCCAGTTGAGCCTTAATGTATTGATTCTCTTCCTTAAGTTCTTTCATCTGTTGGACAAGCAGAGCCAGGGTTTCTGTGACGTGAAAGAGTTGGAAATTTTCCATAGAATCTGCCATAAGTAGGAAAAAGTGGATAGAGAGACTTTCAACACAAATGGGGAGTTAAATTTTCTCACTTAATCCAGAATAAGTTCAAACCCAAGAAATTTTTCAAGATTCTCAGTGATGACCAATCCTGACATAGAAACAATAAACACGAGATGTAAGCTTGACATTCAGGGAATTTTTCTTTTCTATGATTGATATAATAAGTACGATACGACTAGTTAAGGAATGGGAGATAAAAGGATGGTTCCTCAAAACAAATAAACATAACAATGATGACATGATAGCACATGGGGATGCCTCTGGTTTAAGGATTATCGGAATGAACTCTGAAGGAATTTAGAAGATGATCTTGAAAAAGGTTCCCCCTAGAGTCAAAAGGAATTGACCTTAAGCTAGGGATGCAATGATCTTAAGAGAAAGATGATCTAAGCTAAACAATCTGAATATGTAAACTACATCCCAGATGTATGAACTGCCCTAGGGAAAGCCTAAGCGATAGGTCACACGACCTATAATGACACAAGCATGACTAGGCCATTGAGAGAGAGAAATCAGGATATCATAATCATATGATTTAGCAAGATCGTGCAAGATAGATCTAAGAGATAGATCGAGAGGAAGCTATCCTATGAAATCTTTGGAATGATGGGATTTATATCATAATCCCAAAGGAAAATCTTTTTAATCTTCTTACATTTTAACAAGTGCTACCTGAAGGCATGAATCCTAATCCTGATCTAGCAGAGTGGAGAAAGAATCTCGACTCTTGACTTTGTTTGTGTACCTAAGGACCGATCGTAGCCATTGGAAGATGAACTACTGCCTAACCTAGACAAAAATGGGTAGGATATCCTAAACTAGGCTCACACACATGGTGCACGTGTGTTCGTATCCTATATGGATGTGTGGTTTAATCTAGGGGTAAGGCCAAGAGTTCCCTTAGCGCGAATCCGTGCTCAATATACTGTACCAGTGTCCAGCGTATCAGTACGTGAACAAGAGATCCGTTTACGCACCATAAAGGTACTAGGCTAAGAGTGGAATGCTTCTCTAGCACAGAGGCACCAGGTGATGAAATCCCAGTAAACCATGCTAGATAACACTCCGGGTTCCTAAAATAGGACGTGTGTGCATGTGGGATGCAAGGGTTTAGATGCAAGTGATGTAAGTGTGTGCAATAAGTTTGCGCAATCTATGATGCCTTCAGGTTTTGTTAGATTAAATTTGAGTAAAATGAGATGAGAAAATAAAACATACAAACTAATCTAACAAGTATAACATATAAAATAGAGTTTTTTATGAGCCAGTTAAAATAAATTCAAATGAATTATCCTTTGAAATTTTAATTAAGTTAGGTGATCCACAGCAGAGTCGCCAAACTGTGGAACCCGATCCCGCGAGAGGTGTAAGGCGCGAGCCGCCACGCTCTCTCTTGGTCTCTCGTACCCACGCGAATGGCGTGTACTTTTTATTATTGATTTTAATTACCCAACCAAGCAGGCAGCAACCAAGCCATAGGGTGCAAACAAACGTGCAACCCAGTACCCATAAGGGCAGGGATAAGCCGTCGAGCCTACCAAGGTGTGATTTAATTCATCTTTTCTGTGAACTTGGGATCACTAAGGCAATCCGAATTCCACGCAAAAGAGAGTGACAGAGTCGCCACCTAGATGAGGGATCTAGGACCCATAATTTACCAGAAATCTAGACTCGTTACCTGGTTACGAGAATGGAATGTATGAGGAGTTACCACCACATGCACCATTCCTACCCGATAATCGGTCTTCAATTCCAAAAGTTAACTCTTTTGAATTTCTTTTAAATGGCTCATTTAACTCTATATTAATGTGCGAACTACATGACATGCATCCTAAGATCTAATTTCAGTGTAATTCCTAAATATGTATCTTGATTTTCTTAATTTGTTTGAATTCAATCTAAGTGAAAGTTCTCCTAAAATTCTAATTTTATGGAAAGTCCTGAGTGATTTAATTATTTTTAATTTAAGGATTAATGTACAAAACCCCACCACTTATGTGTGGAGCCGACTCGGGCTTGGTATGCCACTCAAGTATCCAAGTTGCCTACGTATCTCAGCCTCACTGGAATCAGAGTCGATCGTAGTTCGGTTCATCTGAACTAAGCTACTAATGCCTAACTCATCTAGGACACCGATCTAGACTGGATTTACTATTTTAACAGCTTAAGAGAAATTATTTAGTTTAAGTTGAAGATTTTATTATCCTAGGACTTCATCTAAGATATTATATGGTCTTATCTAAGTGCAAGACACCCCTTAGACTAATGCAGGTGAACCTACATCCTAGGTAACTAGGCTTGTCCTATGAGAAAAGTGAGGTGACTAGTGTAACTAGATCTATGGCACGGTTGCTATCCATAGCAAACGCCCGTGATGAGGCTAGACTCTTAACTCTAGGACTCCCTAAAACTTAGGACACAACGTGACGTAAGTGTTCCTAAGGGGCCCTAAAGGTTCCTACGATAGGAGACCGTAATCCAACGGCTTCTAAGACGCGGATCGAGTTAATTCGATTTACTGAACTTAATGATTTTCAATTTTTGAGAATTTTCGATTCCTAAACATCTAAGGAATACTAAAGGCTCTATGGTTCGCAAGTTTCGGCCTCGAATCGCAACCATGGAAGGGAATCGTGCTCTCAACCCTTGTAGAATTTAGCACGTAAGTTATAGTATCTTATTGCCTGGCATGTTTCTCAGGATTTCAGTGGACAGTGGACCTCAGAGTCAATAACATACTATAGTTTACGCACTCCAATTATGTTGGATCGATTGCAATTAGTATACGATTATGCTTACAATCTCGGTAGTTAAATTGTTACAGCATAGCCAATTTACAAAGGCAATCTATGAACCCTATAGTTTCTATTTCAAAAAAGTTAGGAATTGAATTTATGATGAAAAGTTAAGGTTTTTTGAAGATTTTTACTGACTTTTGTATTGATTTGTTATTAAATTGTGATTTAATATCATTAAGACCAGATTGCTAGGATTACACAGTAACCCTAAGTAATCAAACTCCAAATAAGTTGAAACGTTTCTAGTAACAAGATATGGATGACTGTGGCTTACTGGAAAAGTTTCATGAATTATCATTAAGATTTGATATCAATTTCGGATTTTTCAAAATTCAAATCAGATTATAGATTAACACAACAACCTATATCATATCAATTTTAAATTACTCCAAACTTTTACAGAATACAGATATAGATAATTAAAGATTATTGAAAAAATTTCATGAATTAGCATTAAGATTATATATCAATTTCTGATTTTTCAAAATTCAGATCAGATTATAGAGTAACACAGTAACCTATATCATATCAATTTCAAATCAACTTAGGCTCTTACAGTATAAATATAATCATAAGCTTAGACTACTGTATGACTTTCATGGATTTTTATTACGATTTAATGCCCATTTAAATTCACACAAAAATCAGATGAAACCAAAGAATTACTTAAAACACAAACCTAATGGTATCCTAAAATCAAATAAAAAATTCCAGTAGATACATAATAGATTATAAATTTTTTTATCAAAATTTCAAAACTTAAAAATTAAATCGCCTCCATAAAATTGGTTTTTAAATATAAGAGATCAATTTGTTTCCTAGGCGTTAAAACCCGTTTATTAAAATAAATTGTAAAACCTTATCAAATCTTTGCAAAATCAATTGAAAATATTTATCTAACATTCCAGTAACCTAAGTTACTGGTTTCTAAAGAAAAATTTCAAAAATTTATTAATTTAATAAGAAAAAAAATTCTGGCACGTAAAACGGGGAAGCGATTAGAAAACAGTAAAAACCATATTTGTTTTACAATATTTTTCAATGGAAACTTCTATTTATTATTAAGCTGTAATTCTGGAAAGTTTCATCAATTTTTAAAACCATTCGGTATTTATTAAAAATAGCCGCAATTTAAAATAATTAATAATCCGATTAAATAAACTCCAAAAAATATGACAATTTTTGGGTGATCTAAAAACCTTGCAAAACTTCCGGAAACAAGCTTTCACTAAATTTGGACATGATTTGATATACTTTTGGCTCCATTCATCAAGAAATAACCCTTTTTGGGGTTATTCTTTGAAAAATAGAATGAAAAATAAAACGGCCGAACCGCGGTTGGAAATTAAGTTTCCAGTAGTTTTGTATTTTATATAAAACCCCAGAAAATATCATTTTTTAAAAAGAAGCATTTTTTCAAACACTTGCTTTGATAATCTAATTTAAATCCATATTATTAAAAACAAAAGAAAACCATTTTTAAATGTAGGAAAATTAATTTCTGGATCAAATTTTAGATTTTGAAAACTCATAATCTATATTATAACATACTGGAATTTCAAAGAAAAACTCGTTGATTTGATCCTTCAAAATTAAAAAAAGCTATATTATAACATAGCTTTTTCTACTTTACAAAGATGAGGAATCCTTACGGTTGATCGCGATCCTTGTCTCTAGGGTTGGTGATCTAAGATATACGTTTTGTCCAACCCTTTTATACGCTAAAAAAGATCCAAAGAACACTCCAATAATCCTTCATTTTGTGATGCCTTGGAGAAGAAGAAGGAATTCAAGAATTCCTTTTGTGAAGAACACTTGATAGAGAGATGAATACACTTCAAGAGAGATGAGGTTGATTTTCTTTTCTTTTTTTGGAGAGGAGAGAGAAAAAGGATGAATTTGGATTTTTTTTTTTTGGATCAAGCAGGTTTTCCAAAATTCAGGAAATCATTCATAATCTCTTAGAAATATTTCGGGGATCAAAAGAATTACACAGGAAAAGACCAAAATGCCCCGAGGTGCTACAATTTGGCGAGACTAGGGAAAACCCTGAGAAACTTCAAAAATAGCAAATTTCCGGAAATTTATGAACGGACTCAAGATTTCTTGGACACAACTTAGGGACCAGATATGATATGTTGGAAATGTCTAAAATACCCCCGAAGTGCAAGACTAAGAGAAAATCTTGAGAGATCTAAATTTAGCAGCTTTCTAAAATCTTACGAAATTACTCCTAATCCATCAGCCGTACCCTCGAGATGGTTTTGGGTATATGAGAAATGATTGAAATATCAATAAGATGATGAAAATGTGGAAGCCCCATGAGTTTTTAAGAATAACAGCTTTTTTAAAATTCATGTAATCGCTCAAGATCTCTCGGACACAGCTCGGGGTTCAAACGGGACACATCAGGATTGACCAAAATACCCCTGTAGTGCAAAATGGGCAAAAATGAGGGAAACCCTGAAAATTCTAAAAATAGTAGGATTTTTCACTTGCTTGGAAACTTGATTTTACATCTTCCAGAGGCCAGAGGAGACCTTCAGGATCGTGAATCAACTTCAAAACTCCCATAATGAGGTGAAATCTACCCTAAAATGCATGGATGCCTAATCTAATGCTGAATACAGACTCAAGACTCGATGATACTACCGAATCTTTCACTTTTTAAAGCGTAGCAAAATGGGGGTGTCTACAGTAGGACACTTAAGGTTTGCATGCAATGTTAAGAAATCAAAAGCATCTAAGTTTATTTGGGTTAGAAAAGATGAGCTTTATGATGTTGCTAACCTTAAAGGACCCAAGAAAAAGTGGGTACCTAGAACTTCAACATAAGCTTTGATTCTTGTAGGTGTGCTTGAAAGAAAAACCCTCAAAGGACAAGTGGTTCTTGGATAGCGGTTGTTCAAGGCACATGACGGGGGACGTAACCAAGTTCGTCTTCGTCACCATGAGCCATAAAGGAAATGTCAAATTTGGAGATGATACAAGAAGCAAAATCATCGGTGAAGGTACCATCAACATTAAAGATATTAAAGTTGAACATGTCTTGCTTGTTGATGGTCTTTCATTTAATTTGATAAGCATTAGTCAACTATGTGATCTTGGTTACAAAGTTCTTTTTAAAAAAGATAGATGTAAGATTTTGAATGCTAAGAATAATGAAGTTGAATTTATTGCATATAGAGATGAAAATATGTATTCATTAGCATTAGAAGACCTTGAAAATCAAAACATCCAATATGTTTCCGCCATGGATGATAACCTTTGGTTATGGCATAGGAGACTTGGCCATGCTCATATGGATTTGATTTCAAGATTGTCTTCTAAGAATCTTGTGAGAGAGTTACCTAAACTCAAATACATAAGAGATAAAGTTTGTATTGCTTACATTGATGGAAACCATGCTAAAGACTCTTTTAAACGCATAAGTGTATTATCTACCTCTTGTCCACTACAACTCCTTCACATGGACCTATTTGGTCCCATGAAGACTGTAGTAGAGGAGGAAGTAGATATGTATATGTAATTGTTGATGACTACTCTAGGTTTACTTGGGTGTTGTTTTTAACTAGTAAAGATGAAACCTTCAAGAAATTTGTCAACTTGTGCAAGAAAATTCAAAATGAACAAGGGGTTTTCATAAATGAAATTAGAAGTGATCATGGAATCGAGTTTGAGAACACTGAGTTTGATACCTTTTGTAATGAAAATGGAATCAAGCACAATTTCTTGGTTCCAAGAACTCCCCAACAAAATGGGGTAGTTGAAATGAAAAATAGATCACTTATTGAAATGGCTAGAACCATGTTAAATGAGTACAATGTTCCAAGAAACTTTTGGGCAGAAGCCGTTCTCACGGCTTGCTATATTTTAAATAGAGTGCTCATTAAACCTCACCTTAACAGAAAACCTTATGAACTATGGAGTGGAACACCCCCCAAAGTTAGCTATTTCAAAGTTTTTTGTTGTAAATGTTTTATATTAAACATGAAAGACACTTTGCACAAGTTTGATTCAAAATTCGAAGAAGGTATCTTCTTAGGCTATTTAACCCTTAGTAAAGCTTATAGAGTCTATAACAAAAGAACTCAAATTGTTGAAGAATCCGTGCATGTCAAATTTGATGAGTCATTTGAACCTCCTAAAGTCATTAATGAAGATGATGATGATGGCAATATTCTAGAGCCTCATAGTCAAGTAGAATTCATTGTTCAACCCTTAGAAAATCTTGATTTAGAAGGTCAACCTATATAAGAGCTTGAAGTAGAAGATCTTCCTAAACATAGCAGAATCATGTCTAACCTCACAAGGAGTCAAGACAAGATCTTACTACAGGAATGTTTGTGCCAACATGGCCCTTATCTCCCAAATAAAACCCAAGTCCATAAAAGAAGCCGAAAAGGATGAATTTTGGATAGTTGTTATGCAAGAGGAACTAAACCAATTTGAGAGAAACCAAGTATGGAGGTTAGTTCCTAGGCCTAGTGATCACCCGGTTATTGGGACTAAATAGGTGTTTAGAAACAAACTTGTTGAGCATGGAGATATTCAAAGGAATAAAGCTAGATTGGTAGCCCAAGGTTACAACCAAGAGGAGATATTGATTATGATGAGACCTTTGCTCCGGTTGTTAGATTGGAAGCCATAAGGATGCTACTCGCATTTGTATCCCATAAAAATTTTAAGTTGTATCAAATGGATGTGAAGAGTGCATTCCTAAATTGGTATATTATGGAGGAAGTTTATGTTGAACAACCTCCTGGTTTTGAGGCTTTCAAATACCCTAATCACGTATATAGGTTGGACAAAGCCTTGTATGGTCTAAAGCAAGCTCCTAGAGCTTGGTATGAGAGGCTTAGCTCCTTCCTATTAGAGAGTGGCTTTCAAATGGGCACGGTTGACAAAACCTTGTTCATTAAAAGAAAAGAAAAAGATATGCTTATTGTTCAAATCTATGTAGATGATACAATATTTGGTGCTACTAATGATAAAATGTGTGAAGAATTCGCACAATCCATGCAAAAAGAGTTTGAGATGAGTATGATGGGAGAGCTTACCTATTTCCTAGGATTTCAAATCAAACAATGTAAAAATGAAATTTTCATCAACCAAGAGAAGTATACTAGGGAACTCCTTAAGAAATTTGGCATGGATAGCTCACAAATCAAGCCAACTCCTATAACACTTCCACCAAATTAGAAAATGATGAAGTTGGCAAACCGGTTGATGGGAAGAAGTTTAGAGGAATAATAGGTAGTCTATTATATTTGACCGCTAGTCGGTCGGATATAATGTTTAGCGTGTGTATTTGTGCTAGGTTTCAATCGGCTCCTAAAGAGTCTCATTTGAGTGCCGTTAAGAGGATATTCAAATATCTCAAACGAACTCCTTCTCTAGGTTTAGGGTATGAACTGATGAGCACATTTATGTGTGAATTGTAGGTAAGAAAAGCATGTATTTTTCTCATTTAAAGCGGTACTATTAAGGTATTTTCTTTCTTTCTGGTGTTTCAGGTTTATATTGGGGAATTCCGAGGAAAATATGCTAAGAGGATGAAATTTTACGAAAAATTGCAATTTTGGAACAATCTAAGCAGAAAATTGTGTGTGGGTTCCAACTTGGATGGTCAAGATTAAAGAAGAAAATCCAAAAATTTCAAGATATCCTAGTAGGCCAAATATTTAAGAATTCTTTTTGGGTCCAAGTTGATAACGTCGCACCGTTATTTTTCTTTGAAAAGTTTCAAGCATTTCAAAGGTTAGATGAAGAACAAAGAAGAGTGAAATTCCTAAATTCAATGGTTGAGATTGAAATCAACAAAGCAAGAGGGAGGAAATCAAAATTTATTTTTGGTAATATCACCCCCATATTTGGTTAGTTCACTTCCCTTGTTGGATTCCCTTGGTCGTCTCTTTCTCTCTCCCCTTACCCATTAAATGAACGGTTTGGATCAAATTATGGAAATAAATTAGAAAGCATGGTCAATTATCATCGTGGCCCATTAATTGGAGGGTCCAGATTATCTTGAGGAAATGATTTGGCTACGCATATCAATTGGGCAAGTGGAATTTTTGGAGGAGTGCCTTGACCAATTCGGGGTTAAAATTAAGAAAAAAAGGATTTTGGGTTGTACAATAGCAATGTTCGGTCACAAAGAAAAAGAAAAAAACGTGGGACCCCCTTGGAATTGCATTTACGTGCAAGCTTGTTCTCTACACAGCAGCAGCCCATGTGTTTTCATATCGAAAATAGTAATTTCTAATTACTATTATTACAACCATATACATGCAATATAAGTGGGACCCACCATGTAAGAAAATATATTGTTTCCAAAGTTTCCATTCATGTTCCCACGCCAAAGTCAACAAAGTAGAAAGTTTTGTTACCATGCAAAGGTGCTAAGTAAGCAATATTACCATTTGTTGGTAATATGCATGGACAAGACAATTGGCAATCTTTTATTTTGGAAATAGTGACACCCATGTCCTTTTCTTCTTTGACTCTTGGAAATATGGCAACTTAAAGTGGGACCTACTTAAACCTTATTTTAGAAGGCATACTTGATAAGGAGTAACGTCCTTGACTTTCTAAATTATTAAAGAGGAAAGGAATGAGGTGGCTGATAGGTGCTATATTTGGACGACACATTGGTGCAACATATTCTATTGTTTTTTTTAGCAAGGAATGAATAATGATTGGAAAGCAAATACGTGATTTGCAATAGAACCGAGCAAATAGCTTATTTGGACAATACTACCCTCTCTTTTTGGTAACTTTCTCTTGACCGACCAACATATTTGGGCAATGTTTTGAGGCTTAAAAAGGAGGAAGGTTGGTTATGTTGAGGGCTCTCTCTAATTTTTCTTTCACCCCATTCTCAAGCTTTTCTCTCTACATTCTCTAATTATCTTGTCTCTAGCTCTCTCCACCATTCTCTTTACTCTCTTGTTCTCTTTATTCTCTTGTTCTCTCAACAAGAGCCTACTATCTAAGTTCCAACCCAAGGTGACATCAAGGAAGGAAGAGGAAGATTCGGCTATTGCGAAGAGAAGAAAAAGACTAAGTGTTCTTTAATTTTTGTTATTTCTTTCAAATCTAGTTCAATGTATTTTTGTTTAATTTCAATTAAAAGAGAAAGTACTTTGTGTTTTATTTTACTTTTCAAGTTCTTAATGACAATTCTCTTCTCTATTCTCTCTATTTTTTATGTTTCTTTCCCCTTCTCCATGAGTAGCTAAACCCACTATACTTAGGGTTTAGATGAAGCCATGGGGAAGGCGAAAGAGAAGTAATTAAAATAAGTGGCTCATATAACAAATTATGTAGGGTTTTGTTTTTGTACAAATCCCAATCATCCATGCCATTGGCTTTCCCCTTTCGTATGGATGATTGTTGATTGACAAAGATTAAATTCTATATAATTAATCTAAATTAGAGAGTTAATTCGATTAAATACTCATAAATAATGACATCTTTTAGATCTTATTATTTATTGATTGTTTAGTTGGATTTTCAACCTAATTCAAATGATTGTTTTAATTAATCAATTTTATCCAAACCCATGGTGGATTCTAACCCTAAGTATTCTCTTATATTGAATTAAGGTTTTTACACTATTCCAAATTACTTTTGCAATTTTTCAATTTACTTAAGCCCTTAGAATTTAGTTTTCTAATTAAATTAGATAAGTAATTAATAGAGATCATTAAAATTTGGTACACTTTGCCTAAATTAGGATTTTAAATAAAAAGATTTTAGTTGAATTTAATTCTTAGATTGAATAGAATATACGCTTATATATACTGTTGGCTCCGAGGTCTAAGTCCACGGAAATCCTGAGTCCATTCCAGGCAACATTATATCATAGCTAGTATTCTAATCGGTACAAGAATATGATTGACAACTAGATTTCTCTTCCCTGAGTTCGACCCGTATTTACACGATCCGTGCACTTGCGGTTATTTAATATCTCTAACAAGTTTTTGGCGCCGTTGCCGGGGAAGAGAGTTGCATTAGAATCTTAATTATTCGAAGTGTTAGATTAGTAGTTATTTTTAGTTTATTTATAATTTTGGTTTCTTGCCTATCCATCTCTCTTACTTGGTTTTCTTGTGTTTATGAGTGCAGGTTGGGTGCGGAACTCGGCCAATCGACTAGAAAGAGCAAACCGGTTAGAGACGACGGAAGACATCACACCAAATCCAAATCAAGTAGTCATGGCGGAAGAACAAGAGCCGCCCAAAAGTTTGCGCGATCGCTTCTATCCGACCCGAACCGCGCAACCTTCTTGCATTCGATTACCGGTTGCGCAGGGCAATAATTTTGAGCTAAAATCGCAATTTATTTCTTTGCTTCCTCATTTTCATGGCCTCCCTTCGGAGGATGCTTATTTATTTTTGTGTGAGTTTGAAGATGTATGTGCTTTGATTAAGTTGCAACAACTTACCGATGATGCGGTAAAGTTGCGGTTTATTACGTTTTCACTCAAGGATGGAGCCAAGAAGTGGCTCTATGGCTTACCAACGAACTCCATCACCACTTGGGAGGAGTTCGCCGTCGCTTTCCTAAAAAAGTTTTTTCCATTATATAAAACTAATAAGCTTAGGAACGATATTTTATAATTCAAACAAAAGCCATTAGAGTCATTCTCTAAGTTTATGGAGAGGTTCAAAGACCGACTCCAAGAGTGTCCTCACCATGGAATTGATTTGTGGCACTTATGCCAAATTGTTTATGAGGGCATAGATTACCAAACAAAGCAACTTCTTGAGTCCATGTGTCCTAACAGTTTTACATCTTTTACGGATGAGGCCGCGGCATGGAACTTCTTACTTGATTTGGCGGAAAAAACAAGAGAGTGGGAATCCACTCAAGACGGTGAGAGAGCCACTTCAAGCAAGGGATTTCTAATAGAGGGTGCCGTGGCAAAAGAGGCCCATCTTGATAGCCTAATCAAAAGGCTAGAAGCAATAGTTGTCAAAGGACCTTCACAAGTCAATCAAATTGCACATAATGTTCCCATGTGTAATTGGTGTCAAGCCACGGACCATGTCATGGAAGAGTGTCCAACTCTTGCTAAATTTGGTAATTCTAATGAGAATGTGAGTGCTCTTTATGATAATAATCCTTATTCTAGCACTTACAATCCGGGATGGAGAAATCATCCAAACTTTTCATGGAGTCAAAGTGGGCCATCTAATTTCCAAGGCCAAGGCCAATTCGGCCAACCTAAGCCCACCTTCCCTCCCACTTTTGTTCGACCATCCCCTTCCTCTCGTACTTTTCAAAACCCCATGATTAATAATGTTTCAAATCAGTAACCGCCGGGTTTTCAAAAACAAGGAGAGTCGGCACGCATAGCTTCCTTAGAAAAAAGCATAGAACTTCTCACTAGCACTTTCATGACAAGCCAACACAACATGGAAAAGCAAATCTCTCAACTTGCCATGGCGTTGCATGAGAGGGAAAAGGGAAAGATGCCAAGTCAACCCGTTCCTAATCCAAGGAACGTGAATATGAATGTGAATCAACAGGTACCGCCAAATCAGTTGAATGCCATTCAACCAATTTTGCCGCCGCAAGAGCCCTCCAACAAATGTAATGCCGTATATGCTTTAAGGAGTGTTAGAGATTACCACAAGGAGGAGGTCAGATCTGAACCTTCTAAAAATGCGCAAGATCTTCCAAATGAGGTAAGTGAAGAACTTTCCTCCACAGGCTCAGAAGAGGAGCCCAAACAGGTAAGTCCAGAAGAGGTAACTTCTCCCCCTGCACGAGATTTCATTCCTAAAGCTCATTTTCCAAGGAGACTTACTAATAATAAGAAGGTGGATGCCATGGATAAAATTTTAAATGTGTTTAAACAAGTGCAAATTAACATTCCTTTATTAGATGCGATTTCTCAGGTTCCTACTTATGCCAAAGTGTTGAAAGATTTGTGCACACAAAAGCGCACAACTAATGTGCCCAAGAAAGCTTTCTTGGCCGCAAATATAAGTTCCATCTTGTCTCAACAAATGGTGGTTAAGTATAAGGATCCAAGATGTCCTACTATTTCTTGCACTATTGGTAACACAAATATTGAACATGCTCTTTTGGATTGGGTGCAAGTGTAAATCTTCTGCCTTTTTTGTATTTAAGCAACTAGGATTAGGAGACCTCAAACCAACCACCATCACTCTTCAATTGGCGGATAGATCAATTAAAACACCCAAAAGAATGATCGATGATGTGTTAGTTAAAGTAGGTGATTTTTTATTTCCCGTAGATTTTGTTGTGTTAGATACCGAGCATGTTGCTAATATCAAGGATCAAATTCCTATCATCCTTGGTAGGCCGTTCCTTGCCACTAGCAACGCTCTAATTAATTGTAGAAATGGATTAATGAAATTCTCTTTTGGAAACACATCGGTTGATTTTAATGTCTTTAGATTGGGTAAGCAACCAAATTTTCATGAAGAAATCAATATGTTGCATTCCTTTCCTAATAATATTGTTTCTAACTTTGAAATTGATTTTGATGCAGGATTCCAAGAATGCTTGGATGCACTAGGAGATGATGGAGGAGATGACTTCTTTTCTAAAGCTTTTGCCATTCAAAATGTGGAGCCCGTTGGACCAGTCGCAACATCTCTCCCAAAGACATGAATCGAAGAAGCGCCACAGTTGGAGTTGAAGCCCTTACCTTCTCATTTACGTTATGCATTTTTGGGTGCTAATTGTACTTTGCCTGTAATAATTGCTGTGGACCTAACCTCCCCTCAAGAGGAGGAACTCATTAAATTGCTAAAAGATAACAAGGAAGCCATAGGTTGGACAATGGCCGACATCAAAGGAATTAGCCCTTCGATTGTGCAACATCACATCCATCTCGTTGAGGGTGCCAAACCTTCAAGGGAACATCAAAGAATGGCTAATCCTGTGATGAAGGAAGCCATCCAAAAAGAGATTTTAAAATGGTTAAATGATGGGATCATTTATCCCATCTCGGATAGCCAATGGGTGAGTCCCGTCCAAGTAGTGCCTAAGAAGTCGGGAGTTACCGTTATACAATCCGCCACCAATGAACTTATTCCTACTCGTATTCAAACAGGGTGGTGGGTTTGTGTTGACTACCGAAAGCTTAATGCCGCTACTTGGAAGGATCACTTTCCTTTGCCTTTTATTGATCAAATGTTAGAAAGGTTAGTGGGTCATGAGCATTATTGCTTTCTTGATGGATATTCTGGTTATAACCAAATTCCCATAGCTCCTGAAGATCAAGAGAAAACGACATTCACATGCCCCTTTGGAACGTTTGCTTATAGACGCATGCCTTTTGGCTTATGCAATGCTCCGGCAACTTTCCAAAGATGCATGATGAGTATCTTTTCTGACATGGTGGAGACCTTCTTAGAGGTTTTTATGGATGATTTTTCTATTCATGGCTCCACCTATGCCGAATGTTTACATCACTTAAAATTAGTCTTAGAAAGGAGTAGAGAAAAAAACCTTGTCCTCAATTGGGAAAAGTGTCATTTTGTGGTAAAAGAGGGCATCGTTCTAGGACATGTGATTTCTAAAGAGGGAATTAAGGTTGATAAAGCCAAGGTGGATCTCATTGTCCATCTTCCACCGCCCAAAAGTGTGAAGGATATTCGATCATTTTTGGGCCATGCGGGCTTTTACCGGCGTTTTATAAAAGATTTTTCTAAAAATGCTAGCCCTCAACCCGATCTTAGTGGTAGAAATCTTCGATGTGTGGGGTATTGATTTTATGGGACCATTTCCCAACTCTTTTGGAAACTTGTATATTTTGTTAGGTGTAGATTACGTGTCAAAATGCATTGAAGCCATTGCTTGCAAATCCAATGACCACAAGGTGGTGGTCAAGTTTCTTCAAGAAAATATTTTTTCACGCTTCGGTACACCTCGTGCCATCATTAGTGATAGGGGTAAGCACTTTTGTAATAGACCGTTTGAAGGTCTTATGAAGAAATATGGTATTACTCATAAGTTGGCCACCCCTTATCATTCTCAAACGAGTGGTCAAGTAGAGGCTTCAAATAGGCAAATTAAGCAAATTTTGGAGAAGATAGTGAATCCAAACCGCAAAGATTGGTCCATTAGATTAGTGGATGCCTTGTGGGCTCATAGGACGGCATTCAAGACTGATCTTGGTCAGTCTCCTTACCGCCTTGTGTATGGAAAAGCTTGTCACCTCCCGGTTGAATTGGAACATAAAGCTTTTTGGGCTATTAAGAAACTAAACTTTGATTTGTCTTCTGCAGGTGTTCAAAGGCGATTACAACTTTCTGAATTGGAGGAGTTGCGCAATGAAGCGTACGAGAATGCAAAGATCTATAAGAAAAACAAAAGCTTTTCATGACAAACATATTTTGAGAAAATCGTTTCAAGAGAGCGAAAAAGTGCTTCTATACAATTCAAGATTGCATATCTTTCCAGGTAAGTTAAGATCCCGTTGGGATGGACCATATGTGGTTAACAAAGTTTTCTCTCATGGTGCGGTCGAGGTTCTTAATCCAAGCAATGGTGAGATTTTTAAAGTTAATGGTCAAAGATTAAAGCCGTTTATTGAGTTGTCAAAGCCGGATATGGAAGAGGTCATGGATCTCCATGAACCTTCCTATTCGAATCATGCCTAAACAAATACGGTACGTACCCTCCTTTCTATTTTTAGTCCTTATATTTTTCTTTCTATTTTTAATGCATTGAGGACAATGCATAAATCAAGTATGGGGGGGTAGCTTTAAGAAACTTTCCTTTTCTAGTCTTTTATATAATTTAAAGTTAGAAAGTTTCTTTTCTTTTGTTTTTGGTAATTTTTCTCAAATGAGAAAGAACTTGGGTATGTTTAGAAACAAAGTTTGTTTTCCTATTTTAAGAAAGAAAGTTAGTGGATATTTTAATTTTGGAATTTGAAAAATTAGAAAGAATACTTTCCTTTCTTAGTTTTGTTTTCTTTTGGAATCTTTCTTTTAAAAGGATTTGAATAAGAAATAGAAATAGAAACTTGCTTTTTATATGGTATGGATAAAAAGGAAAGAAAGGTTGAAACAAAAGAAAGAAAGAATGATTTTTAGAAAGTTTGCTTCTTGATTATAGTTTTGATTTGTAGCCTTTTTGACTTGAGCTATTAAGTCTGAAGGGTTTTTATACCTAGTTCCTTAAAGCCAACTGGCTTGAGAGCAACTGACTGAAAACTCCATACATGGGTCAATTAGAAAGCTTAATAAATTAAAGCATTGCACATAATCAAAGGTAAAGCTTGAACTCATATGCATCAATGTCTATGATATATGCAAATCAAAGATTAGTCGGACACTGCTTAGTAGCCTGGGTGTCTGGTGCATGCCCTGCATGTCATTCACGCCAAAAGCAGTAGAGGATTATAAAAAGTGAGTTTTATTCTTGGAAACTATGGGAAAAGTGGAAAGTATGGTGGACCATATAAATTTGTAAGTTTTCTACGAAGTTTCCGAATCAAATTTCTTTTATGATACGATTACACTAGAAGCAAATTTAAGAGAGAAGAGTAGGACAATTTCAAAAGAGGATTTCTTGATTAAAATATTTTTCTAATTTTTCCAACTTGGGATAAGAAAAGGTGCACTCCCACAAACAAACTTAGATAGAACCAAAGGAATTTGAGTTCCAAACGAATCCCTCTAATCTAACCCCTCTAATCTAACCAGTGAATGAGTTAGTTTAGAGGCTATGTTTAACTGTTATATCATTCACATTCATGCTAGATACCTTAAATTCATTGAATACATTTTGTATCTAGTTTTCTTGAGCTTAATGATATATCTTTTTAATTCTAAGCTTAAATGATCACATTTTATTTTGTGCTTTATTGAATATCTTTCTTGATGAAGCATATCTCAGTGCAAATCACATCACTTGTGCACTTATCATCCACATTAGAAAATTTAATGTGAAAACCATATATGTGCTTCCATGAAAATTAACCATCATTTTTGCCCTTCAGTTCAAATTGAGCTTTCAAGTTCATTCCTATCATTCTTGAACTCTTTATAGGACAATTTTGGCATTTGCTAGATCTTGGTATATTCAACTTAGGTAGAATATCATTTCTAGCAAAATTTTGTATTAAAGTCTTGTCTAAGGTAATCCACTCAAATCCTTTCTTAGACATCTCTTGCCCTAGGTGAGTAAGTATGTTTATTACTATGCACCTAGTTGTCCTTTAAACCCAATCTTATGTGCTTAATGATTATCATTAAATGCATAAGAAATCTTGATGGGTTAAATTAATGTATTCCAAAAAATGCTTAAAATGAATATCCTCTCAATACTAAGATAAAACTATCTGGTCATAGTAGTTCGTTTTGGAATGCATGTGTCCAAGGTGTTCATCACTTGACATTCTTTAGAAGTCCTTGGCTTATTCTCTACAGTCCTGCATGAATATCTTTGTTTGTGTAGAGAATTGAAAATGAGTCTAGATTCAAAGTATGAAACTCAATTGAGTAAAATTGAAACTATCATAAGAATCTAGTATCATTATTGGGTAGCAACTCGTTGTAGTGGTTATCATATAACACATTGTGATGGGAACACTTGTTCCCACACATCTTGGTTTTCCATGGGCCTTTTGCACTTTGTACTTAAATGCCCTATATCTATATGATGGTTTGTGGATGTAGGCATAGATGTTTGGACCATAATCCTTGTGTCCAAACATGGTAGACTATCTATGAATGCTTTAACTTGCATGAGCCATGGATGTCTCTCTTAGACATGGGATTCTATTGATCCCTCTTATAATGTCTAAGTTCTATAGAATTGTGCTTAATTGATATTATATATATATATATTCTATAGTTTTTCTCTTGTATGCTACTGGGTAAATGGTAAAGATGATAAACTTAAATTTAAAAACCACTCAATTAGTCTCTTAGTCCTCTTACCCTGTAAGATGGAGAGTGTACACTCATCTTTAATTAAAACATCTAATTACTTTAGCTTTTAGTCAGCATCTTAACCATAATAAGCCATATGTGCCTTGTGTGTTATATATAAATATATATTATTTGCACATATTTAGGGGGAGCATGGTTTGCTAAGTTGTCACCTCTTTTGGTATATACGACTACCTATAGCAATCATGCTTTAGTGGCCCAAGGGTGGTTTGAAAATCATTCACCTTTAAATCCCTTGGTGTCTATGTGGTTGGACAGCCCTTTGGATTCATACATTGTATGAGTCACTTACAAAGGGAGAGCTATACATGCTCAATGTCTATCCATCCACCTTATCATATGATGTGTGATGTGCATCTCATATGATAAGTACACTCATGTGGAGCCACATTGCTCCACGTGTGTTGTAGTTGGGTCTTGTGCTATTATTTAAATTTGAGATCATCTCTCATCTTTTGACAGGATCCCTTTGCCTGTGCCTCAGTGCCATATCTTCTCAGGCATTATACTTATCTTGGATAGAGTTATATGTTTCTATCTCTGCCAATGATAAGTATCTTGTTCTGGTGTTTGAAAATCTCTAGAACTCCTCTTCATAGAATAGTGATTGAGATGATCATCCTATCTCCTATGAAGTAATCTCTTATCATGTATTTTTAAATGAAATATATTATCATGATAAGTTCCAATGGCTGTGCTTTTACATTCTTATCTATAGCCATTGTGTATTGGCAGGCCTTGCATTATAAGAATTATAAAAGGCCAATGACAATCTCTTGGAAAATGGATGATTTAAAAGTATTTTTGAGTTTCTCATGTCCCATCATCTCTTCCAAGATTTTAGCTTCGGAGGACCCCACTCATATCATATGTCCTTCAGAGCTTGTCTATGGTACTTGTCTCATTTCATCGTACCAGATGTAATAAGATGGTAGATGTACTCAATTTTCCTCTGTCCATCTCTACATCCTTCCACAACAAAGGATGAACATAGACTAAGGAAATTGAAGACTCTATCTAAAGGCTGGCATATGTACTTCATGATCATCCTCTCAAGGATGACCTTTTGATGAAGGAGAAGAGTTGAAAAAAGTATCCAATCTCTCAATACGGAAAGAACTTTTAAAGATGCTCCCTTACATGGAAGAAAGGGTCAAACATTGATCTAAGCTCTTCTAAATATTCATCAGTAGAAGAGTGCCGCATAGAATAAAAGAAGTTTAGTTTTACTTGTTTCGAGAGATTTTCAAATACCACTTTTATCATTTCTTGAAATGATAAAAGAAATGTGGTATTAATATTCCATTTTGATCATGTCTAATGAGCTTTATGGTTCTCATCTATTTATACATGAGTTTTTGGTTGCCATGGATATGTACCTCATTGATTTCATTCTCTTATCCATGTGTTTATTAGACCATCTGCCTTAAACTCATATTCTATATCTAATAATCATCCATTCATATTCAAAGTGTGATTGGTTTATGAATAGAGCAATTTGAATGGTTAAAGGTGATTAATTAAATCATGGGTTCTATGTGCCTTGATCTATTATATTTAAATTAGATGCACATAGTCAGGGGGAGCTTTCACTTACAAATATACAATTCTCTAAGGGCAAAGCTCTGAGCATGTTCATGCTCAGGAAGAGACTTCTTTGCCCTATGACAAGAAAAACCCCATTCATGCAACTTGTGAACCTAAATGATTATGTCATCAATCTGAGCATATTATTGCTCAGGTAGAGACTCATCTTCTTGCAAGTTGCAAATGAAGCCCAAGTGTTTAAATCACTCACCTTTTAAACCATTATGTCTTGTCATGCCCTTTCACAATGACAAATAAAGGGGGGAGAGCAAAATGGTTGCTTTTTCATGATTATATAGACCATTGTGATATGCTCACATAGTCTATTGCCCCCATAATTGTGCTTAACTTACATATCTTTTCAACAAAAAAAAAACTACTTATCATGCATTTTACTTTGTTTTATATTCTGATAAGCATTCTATGAGTTTTATTGACGCATCATATACACTTTGAATAACTCTTATGAGTTATTCTTCATCTTGACACCCCACTTGCACTTTCACTTGCATATACCTATTTTTTTGCTGTTGCCAAAAGGGGGAGAGTTTTTGGGAATCGATTAGGTAGTCCATAATGTATATGCACCATATGCTTTATATTCATATATTACACTTGTGCATATAGTGAGGGGGAGCATTGCTTTATTGTTTATAGTATTTAATGCTCATTCATATATTTGTTTAATATCTCCTGCCTCCCTAATCAATTTGTTTGCCATCATAAAAAAGGGGGAGAATCTAAGCCCAAGGGTTTCCCTTGGTTAATCATTCACCTTACCTTCTTGTTTTGATGCTAGCAAACTAAATTGATTAGCATTTATGAACTGATGTGTTGCTTTGAGGTGTTGTGTTGTTTACAGGAATTTCATGTCATAATCGTCATTACACAACTCTTCACAACACATGACTTGTGGATCAAGGATCAAAGGAACCAAGAGCTTGTACCTATATTGGAGTCATCCTTATTTGAAGATGCTCAAGTAAAGAAGCTCATCATGAAGATTCCACAAGTTCCTAAGTGTGGACCCCGATCCGAAAGAGGCGGGGGATGAGCCCCCAGAAAGTCTCTCTAGATCATCCACGTGAAGGAGAGCTCTACCAAGGAACTCTAAAAAAGGTTGCCTCTCACAGCATGAGTGGCGAAGAAAGGTGAGATACCTCTCGATTCGGAGACTAGCCCGGATTCGAGACGTACCTTAAACAAAGAAGAGTCGTCATCCAAGGAAGTAGGCCCTGGATCCAATACTATGCTCTATTGCAATGGATAACCAGAGATATAAAAGAAGGTTCGTGCCTGGTTACGAATTTGGAAGGTCCGAAGAGCACTTCATCCGCCCAAGTGCAAACAACTGGTCTCTTATGCCATTTATTTATTGATTTTGAAGAGTTTTGGGCAAAAGTCATGTGAAATGGGAACATATATCTCCGAGAAGACGTCTACCAAATCATGCATGTCTCGGAGATGAATAATAAGCACACAAAAAAAAATGAGAGAAGTGTCACCTAAGAATAGCTAAGTTATGAGTGTCATGCCTGATTGGTGTCTAAGTTATGATGGTGTAGACACCCCCATTTTGTTCCGCTTTAATCAGCAAAGAAGTCAGTGTTTCGCTATCCGTTTTTCAGTGGTTCCCAATCCCGTGTCTGCCTTTTGTCTTTTCTCAATTTTTCTGATCTTCTCCGCAATGTTCTGCATTTTTCTTTTCGCTAAGTGTTGAGAGGGGTTATTCACGAGAACCCGAGCAAGGGAGAACTTGGACCCGTCAGTAGGCCCGCATTGAATATTTGTTTAAATTCGGATCAATCAGGAGGCCCGCATATGGTTTTAATGAAAAATTAGTTTTGAGCTTGCTTCGATCTAATGAATAAAGATGTCCATCAACGGAGTGGTCAGGATCTCAGAGACGTTGTTTTAACAACCAATGTTGTTACGATCATCAAGTTAAGTTATTCAGATAAGCCTACAGAAATGATTTAGAAGGGCGCAGCCAATCTATATTATGTTGCATCAAATGAACAGTTCAAATCATTCTATGGAAGTGATTTGGGGCGCGCAATCTATTTGGGCCGTGACCCATAAATCGGACGGTTGAGATTATCCAATGGAACTATTTTGGGATGCAATTTCTATGGGCCCATCAAATGAACGGTTTTGATCATCTAAGTGAAATGGGTATGTAAACTGGAATGGGCGTGCGTGGGATAAAGAGTGGGTCCACTAATGTTTGAAATCACAATTTTGGAAGAGAGACATGTTCGACCAAATTCAAGTGGGGCCTCTCATTGTTTCATTCAATGTGGCTTATTAAATGGACGATCCGGATCATTTTACACCAATGAGTTGGGAGCGCAACCAATTTACATCATGGCATGCTAAATGGATGGTGTGGATCGACTTACAATGCAAAACACATTTCCATCGATCCATTCCTCTTTATTGAAAAGTAGTTCACGTAAGAGATTTCCTTTAATCTATTTCTGTTAATAATATATATGAAAGAAGTCATGTTGTTAACTTTCTCCTCCATATATATTTAATTTTGGAAATTCTTGGCCCACATTAGAGAAGAATATTGGCAGCCATCATAAATAGAAGATCACGTTTGGGTTTATTTAGAAAGTCTTTCACAAAGCTAGCCACTTTAGAAACAATATTCGGCAGCCAATGTTTTAAGGAATGTTAGCAGCCACCCTTAAAAAGAAAGTAGCTCACGTTAGAAAGGGAGAAGAAAAGAATTGGCAAGGTCAAGCCCTCTAACTTCCCCTCAAACGCAGCCGAGAGGGAGATTCTTGGAGATAAAAAAAAAAAAAAGCAGAGTGCGGCAATTCTCTCGGAGGAGGATAGAAAGAGTAGTGGAGGGAAAAGGGAGGACCTTCGAAACTCACAGAGCAGCCTACCCGACTCTCTCGACCTTTCCTCACTCACGGCAGCTTTGGGGGGATGGTGGAGAAGAGATAATACGGTGGATAGGAGAAGGGAGGGGTCGCTGTTTTTGAAAAAAAGAAAAAGAAAAAGAAAAAAAGAGTAGAACATAACAGGATTCCGACGACCCTCTGTTTATCTCCCATGTTCCCTCTCCTCTCTACAACAAGCTCACGTATCTCTCTCTTCCATCTCCCTCTTTATCTCAACAGAACTCTCTCTATCTTTCTCCCATGCTCCCCTCTGTTTTCACTCCCCAAACACCCACTCTCAACCTCTCTCTGTCTCTCCCTCTCATCTCTCACTATCTCTGTTCCCTTATCCCTTGATCAGAGCACCCATATATATAAAAAAAAAAAAAAAGAGCGTGAAAAAAAACAGAGTATTGGAATACTCTGTTTTTTTTTGTTCCCTCTCTCTCTCTCTCTCTCTCCCTTTCTCTTGGTCTATCCCGCTCTCTCTCTCTCCCTCTATCTCTCACACTCTCTCTGTCACACTCTATCTCCCACACTCCCTCTGTTATCCCACTCCCTTTCTCTTACTCTCATCTCTCAACTCCCTCGGCTTCTCCCTCTCATCTCTCCATATATACCACTCTACTTCTCTGTTTTTCTCCTTTCTCTCGCACTCTCCATCGCGCACCTCTCTGCTCTCTCAGGCTCACTCACCATCCCTTGCACTCATCCCTCTCTACTCTCTCACGCTCACTCACCATCTCTCTGACTCTCTCATTCTCGATCTCTCAATTCTCTTACTCTCTCTCGGCCTTTCTCTCTCTCTCTCTCTCTCTCTCTCTCTCTCTCACAGCCCATCCCTACCTCTCTCTCCCCATCCATCGTGAGAGAAGCAAGATAAAAAAAAAAAAAAAGTAAAGAAGAAGAAGAAAGAAAGGGAAGAAAGAGGAGCGGATTACGCGTCGGCGATATTTCTCGGATTCTCCGGCTCTTGGATTCGGCAAGGACCTCGACCGTAGGTAGGTACACTGTTCTCGGGTTTTTTTTAGAATTATTTGGTATATTTTCGGATTTTTGCATGGGTTTTAGCCTTTAATTAAATTTAATTCAATATTAAATGTGTGAGCTAAAAATCATGATCTGCATGAGTGTTTCAAATCCGTTTCGTCCCAAAATTTAATACGATGTTCTACTTAAATAGAGTAAAATAACTATCAAATCGGATCGGACATTGGATCAACGGTTTTTTAGAATTTGAGTGAAGAGTGGTATTTTATTTAAAATATTGGCTGAGTAATTATGAAATTCGAAAAAATAGCCATCTCAGGATGATCTATTTTTTGGAATTTTAAAATTTTCTTGTGTTCATCACATCAGAACAAGGTTGGAGGACGTTTTTCGGAATCGTAATTTTCTCAAAAATCGTGTTTTAAAAATAGAAAACTCTTCAAAAATATCTTTTCGATGAAGAAAAATAAAATATATACTAAACGAATTCCAAAATTAATGAAATTTCGTAGGAAAATAATATAATACTGATACATTCTACCATAAATTTTTGGGAATTTTTGAAATTGGTTTGGTATATCATTTTATACTTTCTTTGAAACTTATCAGATTTTGGGAGAATTTTTACTGACATCAGATCACGGATAAAATTCTCCACATTTTTACAGTATTCTTATATTCCATATTTCTAGTTTTTGTAAAATTTTTAAGTGATTTAGATCTTATTTCATATGGGATGTAGTGTTAATTCATAATCTGGGCTGAAAATTGAAAAATCCGAAACTGATAGTAAATAGTTTCCAAAATTCATGAAAATCTCACAGCATGCTATATTTACTCATATCTTATTTCTGTAGAAATTTTACTGAATTTCGATTTCTATTTCTAGTAGTTTCTGTGTTATTTTTGCAATCTGGTCAATTAATTGTTAAATCAAAATTAAATATGAGCTTAATGTAAAAATCTGTAAACATCTCTCAATAAGCTACATCTCATCATATCTTGCTGCTGTAGAAGTTTCAACTCATTTCGAATTCATTTGCAACGGTTTCCCTTGTAAAATCACTCATATGGTTTAAAATTGATAAAATTCATTGAAAATCCGAAATTAATTAAAAATCATCTGAAAATCTCTAAAGAACCTTAAATCTCTGTCACATATTAACTCCTTAATCCATTGAAATAGCAATCTTAGGATCTTTAGATTTCCCTGGAAAAATGGCCAGTGCATCCATAATCGTATCCCTATTACACTCGATCTTTGACAATTTGAATATTTAAGCTATAGCACGTTGTTGGCTCCAAGGTTACTGTCCACGGAAATCCTGAGATATGCCAGGCAATAAGGTGCTATAACCTAAGTATTAAATTGCACAAGGAAAGAGCGCACGATTCCCTTCCTTGGATGATATTCTGGGTCGAAATTGGTAAACCCTAGAACCATTGGTAATCCTTGAATGTCTAGAAACTGAAAAGCCTTGAAATCTGAAATTAACTAACTCCAAAAGCTGAAATCGATTCATCTCGTGTCTCTCAGAACCATTGGATTATGGTTTCCGTCGTAAGAACCATTAGAGCCCAATTTAGGAACACTGGTGTCGTGTCGTGTCGTGTCCTAAGTTTTAGGGAGTCTTAGGTTTTAGGAAGTCCTAGAGTTAGGAGTCCAGCCTCATCACGGACGCTTGCTATGGATAGCAACCGTGCCATAGGTCTAGTTACACTAGTCACCCAATCTTTCCCTAGGACAAGCCTAGTAAACCAGGATGTAGGCTAACCTGCATTAGTCTAAGGAACAACTTGCATTTAGATAAGAATCATATAGCATCTTAGATGAAATCCTAGGATAATAAAATCTTCAACTTGAATTAAATAACTTCTCCTAAAACTGTTGAAACAGTCAATCCCGTCTAGGTCGGTGTCTTAGTTGAGTTAGGCATAAGTAGCTTAGCTTAGGTGCACCGAACTACGTCGACTCTGATCCCAGTGAGGCTTGGGTACGTAGGCAGCTTGGATGTCTGATGGCATACCAACCGCGAGTCGGCACCACAACAAATTGTGGTGTTTTGTATATTAATTTTCTTGTAAATGCTTAATCAAATCACTTAGGATTTTTCATGAAATTAGAACTTTAGGAGAACTTTCACTTAGAATGAATCCAGACAAATTAAGAAATCAAGATACACATTTAGGATTCACATTGAAATTAGATCATGGGATGCATGTCCCGTAGTTAGCACATTAACAGAGAGTTGAATGAGCCATTTAAAATAAATTTAAAAGAGTTAGCTTTTGGAATCGAAGACCGATTATCGGGCAGGAATGGTGCATGTGGTGGATAAATCCCCATACCTTCCATTCTTGTAACCAGGTAGCGAGTCTAGATTTCTGGTTAATTTCGGGCCCTAGATCCCACATCTAGGTGGCGACTCTGTCAGTCTCTTTTGTGTGGAATTCGGATTGCCTTAGTGATCCCAAGTTCACATAAAAGATGAATTAAAATTAATAATTAAAATGCACACGCCAATCGCGTGGGTACGAGAGACCAAGAGAGTGCGTGGCGGCTCGCGCCCCACCCCTCTCGCGGGATCGGGTCGCACAGATGGGCAAACACATGCATACTACAGCTAAAGGTATAAAGTCTGTACAAGAAAGTAAGAAAACATAACAAAACACACAGCACAACTCAACTTCACACATGACTCGACACAACAAACCCTAGACTCTAATGTGATACTTGACTCGGACCAAGATGGCCATCCATCCCGGCTGCTCTACGTATCCGAGCCTCGGGAAGAATCAGAGTCAACGTAGTTCGGTGACCTATTTTAAACTACGATGCCTAACCATCTAAGACCGCTATCCTAGACTCGATCAACTAGACCCGACTAGTTTTTAAAGCTTTTTGTACGATTGCTTAAGTTTAAATGAATTGTAACTTTTTAGGATTCTCTATATGTCCTAACTAATGCAAGTTGGTTAGCCTTAAGCTGATGCAGGTGGGCCCTACGTCCTATGTGTAACTAGGCTGTGTGTCCTAAGGAAAACCATGGGCTAACTAAGTGTTTCCTAGTCTAGATATCGGCTTGACTAAATGTCTAACCGACCACGACTCCAGGCCTCCTAACTCTAGGGACACTCACACGACAAGACACATAAAGCATCAACATAATCAAGACAGACTCCCAACTTTAAGACACCCCAAATATCTAGGACAGACTTCTAACTCTAGGGGAAGATCTTTCGGAAAACAGTTGTAAAATATTTGTTCGAAGAATTTTTTGTTTTTGAATGATTTGAACATGTTTATTTTGAAATGTTTGAAATGATTTATTTATAAAGTTTGGCTGGACCTGGGAAAAAGATCCCAAGCTGCACTACGTACCTTGTGGAAGAGGATCAAGCCAACGTAGTTCGGAAACATAACTTCCTAGTACGCTCCTAATGACTCAAGAATTTTGAGATATTTGGTTTTTCAGATCTTTTTGATGTGTTTTTTGTTGTTTTTGACACAAGAGGACAGAATCCTATCATCATAAGGGTTGGATAGACTCCTGATATCCTGCAAAGGTTGGACACCATCCTATGCTTTGCGGGGAGGACTGGATGGAATCACATCTCTGCAAGGGTTGGACGGCATCCTATACCTTGCAAGAGTGGATAAAAATCACATGACTTGATGAGAGGATGGACAGAATTCTAACCCCTATAATGATAGGACTGACTCCTGAAACTGAAGGACTGACTCCTATGCTAAAAACTGACTCCTAGACTAGTAACTCTAAGAGGGGTTGCTATCTAGACAAAGCATGTCTTCTAGAGAAAGGGGAAACAAGGAAGGGTGGTAATGAGACTAGGCAAGTCTCCTAAAAGAGAGGTCGGCTCCAAGTGTCCTTATCATTGCCTCTACAATGATTAAAGGATTAGGCCATTAATAGACTGAATTAGTCTTTACCTAGTAGGGTTACAACTTGTGAGACTAGAGGTAGTCTCCAATGGGTTGACTCACTAAAGAAATAAAGCTTGTTATGAGACAAAGCATGTCTCTCTAAAGAGTATGACTTTCTCTGCCTGAGACATAGCCTGTCTCCTACAAGGGTGGGCTCTAGATAACTCTTTCATCCTCTATGCAATGAATTGGAGAACCGAAGGTCTTAAGGGATATACATCTAAAACACTTGAGCAAGTCTTTTAAATAAGAGAGGGGAGTACTACTTAGACTGAGCGAGTCCCTCAAGGTTGAGCTTGGGCTGACTAATAAAATGCAATTATCTAATTATATTTAGAAAACATCAATTCATGATAAAATAAAAAAATAAAGGAATGCTCCTAATATTCTTTAATAGTATCCATTCGACACTTCAAAATATACTCATCCTGATATTATTTGTAACTAAATATGCAACACTATATGGAATAAGATGCATGAAAATTGGCAGTTGCGTCAACTTTATCTCTTATGAGCATATTATGAAAGGCTAAGCTTATAAAGAAGAACCTAAACCTTACATTCCTTCAACATAACAGTTAACAAGGACAAAAATAATAAAGGCTTAATTCTATATGAAGGGAATATGATGCAACCTGTAGTGCAAACAGTGAAGATGGAAACTGAACTTTATTCAATTTGTGTGTGTGCTTGTGCTGATATCTATAATCGCTAATTAATTCCTGCACTACTATACCTTGATATCAACACTACTAGCTTCATTTTATATTAGTTGTGGTGATGTCCTTTGTCAAAGCAAGGCAATATAAAAAAACCAGTTTTCCTACACTGTATTAAGGAATGATTCCCCTACAGCCCCATATACAACTATACCCACATATTTGCTTTTTTTACTACCTTGTTCTCTATGGTGTGACAACACTCCAACAAGTATCCCATCATCAGTACAACTATCTACTCTCAGATTAGAAATTAACACTACTCCTCTAAATATATATATAATTACTGAAATTAAACAATAAATAACAAGATAAACAGGTATCTAGAATCATGGTGATTTGTAGGTGATTTACAAAACCTGATGACACTTATTTGAATTCAAAAACCTTGAGATGACAAAATTAAATCCCAAATAAATCACAAACAAAACTTAGCCCTTCCATTATAAGCACAAAATGGAGAACATGGAATTTAAGGCTCATACATCCATGTGACTCTTCATAAATTTTGAAGCCCAATTCCACCAAAACATCAAATTTTTGATACAAATTCCTATTTCCTATAACTGACCCCCAAAAATAATACATTTACAACCACACTCTTGTAATTATATAACAACTACAGGCTACCAAAAAGACACTAAAAGAAACGTGTGCATCCATTAAGCATGATAGAATTGACGCTTGACCATAACATGCAACTATCTTTTTTCTTACTTTATATTCCATCATTAACACCCTAAATCTGCTCTGTAAATGGCAAAATAAGCATAATTCTTTTCCTAATGCAATACTTCACAACTAAAAAAAAATCTTTTTCTGTACATTCGCAATCCTAAGCTTCAAAACTTTTTTGTTTTTTATTACGAAACAGAATTTCGAAAAAGCAAACAGACTTCACAAAAATATGTTTTTCTATACATAACTCTTTACTCATTTATATCAACACCTGAATTTTGTTTTTAAGAATACAGATGAAAGCGCCAAAATAAAACCTCCAACCTGATCATCATTTGATGGATTTTAACAAGACCACTAATCTGTAGAATCATCTACTTGGCATATATATTTTTTAATCCATAAATAGGAGTTGTTTTGACATAAACCATATCATAAAGTATCCAAGACAATTTTATCATGCTCAAAACCTGTGTGAACTAGGGCATAATGAAGCTACAAAAATTGAAATTAAACAAGAGATTGATTTTATCAAAAGTAAAAGGATGCTTTGGGCTTGGAAAATCTCACAGCTTCAGCTAAACTACAATATGCTTGCTTAGGATAGGTTGAATTTTGGCGTTCAAGACATGAACTAAACTACAAGTGGATGACATAGATTGAACCACAAGTGGATAATATGGACTAAGCTATTGCATAAATCTGTAGACCTAAATATATATATATATATATATATATATATATATATATAATAAAACAGTGAGTGACCGATTTAGTACATAAGCCACGTAAAACAGTGACTGAATGTTTTAAACTAAATATAGATTACAACTGTGGAGCACATACATATTTCATAGACACAGGACTCAAAAATATATGAAAACACTAATAGGCAAGTGTGTGAACTGACTTGCCATTAACAAAGTTCAAGAAGATAACGGATAACATGTATGTTATGCAACTGTCCAAACTGAATTTCAGATTTCATGACATTAACGAAGCTCACACTAACCATATAAAAAAAATAGTAGAAACAGGTGATGAGAATGAGCAATGAAGAATAACCCCAAAGTAGTGAACAATGTAAGCAAACTGTGAAGGATGAATACAACCTAAATAAATAATTGACAAGAAAAAATTATTGAACCGCATGCTCACACTTCTAGAAGTGTATCAATTCACAAAACTAACTAAAAAAAAAAATCTTTAATTACATGTACTAGCTAGCCTTATTAAAAGAGCAGGTGCTCACAATCCAATAATACCAGGTCAACATCTTACATAAATGCCATGTTAAGAGACATGTTATTGACTTCAGATTTTTAAGGAAAAAAAATGTATACATTGCCATGCTTTGTTCATGCAAATACTGAGCATGAAAGAAAATAAAAATTCGGATATAATTTTAGTTTCTGAGTGTAAACAACAAATGCAAAGACTGAATCACAGCCCTTACGTAAAGGTTTCGGTTTAGGGGCTTGAAGACATTGGCACAAAAATCTTGGACAGAGACAAGGAAATCAGGCTATATATATATAAATATATATATATATATATATATATATATTAAAAAACAGAAAAAAAATCTATGTTTTCCTATTACTAAATCTATACATTACTAGTTATTATAATAAAAATATAATGAAACATTAATCGAAACATAGAAAAGAGGTTAAGGCAATGCGATTATCTTAATCAATGTAAATGTAAATTGTAAGCAATTTTAAATACAAAGGTCTGATCTGAACTCTAAATCTCGACATATAATAATCTATAAGTATAAGCAATTCTAAATACACAAGATGATCCAAATCCAAATCAGAGTACAAAATGATCTAAAATATAAGAGATCCTGAACTAGACTAAAATATATTAGATTGACGATAAATTCCAGACTACAGAACACTTAAAGGAATACAAATCCGAATTTGCACAAAACATATCAAATTAAACATTCAAAATTGAAATCCATGTTATTAAATTAGAAATATGAACAATCTGACCTGATAATGAGAAAAGCTTTTGATTTCCACTTTTGAATGATGATGAAACCGAAATTTTAGTGATCTCTCTAGCAAAACGATGAAGAAACTCCTCCTCTACTTTCTAACCTCTCTTGCAAATGAATTGCCGAATGAAGCTTAGCTTCCTTCTTCTTTGATCTCAGATCCAGTGTTTCAGACCTAATAGCTCTCTTCCACTTCTTCAATTAATCCTTTCCTAGCAAATTCTGCTCAAAAATTCTCTTCTTTACTTCCAAATGATGATGACTGAGAAATTGAACTGAGCCTTTGTCATAATTGTGAAAATGACCGGATCTTAGCAGATCCCCCCTCTCTTCTCTTTATTCTCCTCTTTTCTCTGCTCTCTTTCTACCTTCAGCTCGGGTTTAATGAGGTTTTTGCTGATTTTGACCAATCTAGGACTTTGAGGTTAGAAAAATAGTAGATCTAGAATCTTAAAGTATGAATCTAAGTCTCTAGCAGAAGAAAATAATGGATCTAGAATTTTTTTGAAGTTGAAATAGAAGGAAGAACTTCAAATTTAGGGTTTCAAATGAATTTGCAGACAAAAATCAAGATCCATTTGAAGCTTTGGCAAAGAACAAGAAGACTTGACGGAATTGTTGCCGGAGAACGACCAGAATCCAGACGGAGATGCTCGAAGAAGATGAAGAAGGGCAGATCTACTTTCTCTCACTAGGTTTTCTCTCTATCTCCCTCTCTCTAGAAATTTAGATAAACTTAGATCCCAATGAAATGAGGTTAGGGTGATATTTATAGTTAATTTTGGGGGTTGATATCTGCACTCCAAGTTGATTGGGCGCGCGGAAAATTGATGAGGCGCGCCCGCAACTTTTGTTTTATTCGGCCATGCACGCTTGATTGTGATATTAAATAACCGCAAGTGCACGGATCGTGTAAATACGGGTCGAACTCAGGGAAGAGAAATCTAGTTGTCAATCCTATTCTTTTACCGATTAGAATACTAGCTATGATATAATGTTACCTGGAATGGACTCAATATTTCCGTGGACTTAGACCTCGGAGCGAACACTATATATAAACGTATATTCTATTCAATCTAAGAATAAAATTCAACTAAGATCTTTCTTATTTAAAATCCTAATTTAGGCAAAGTGTACCAAATTTTAATGATCTCTATTAACTACTTATCTAATTTAATTAGAAAACCAAATTCTAAGGGCTTAAGTGAATTGGAAAATTACAAAAGTAATTTGGAATAGTGTAAAATCCTTAATTCAATATAAAAGAGTACTTAGGGTTAGAATCCACCATGGGTTTGGATAAATTTGATTAATTAAAACAATCCATTGAATTTGGTTAAAAATCCAACTAAACAGTCAATAAATAATAAGATCTAAAAAGGTGTCATTATTTGTGAGTATTTAATCGAATTAACCCTCTAATTTATATTATTTATATAGAATTTAATCTTTGTTAATCAACAATCATCCATACAAAAGGGGAAAGCCAATGGCATGGATGATTCGGAATTGTACAAAAGTAAAACCCTACATAATTTCTTACAAAAACTTTGGATGGAATTAATTGAATATTTTTCTCCTCTCCAATGGTTTCAACTAAACTCTAAGTAACCAGGATTTAGTTATTCATGGAAAATGGAAAAAAAAATAAAAAAATAAAGGAGATAGAGAAGAGAAGAATTGCCATATAGAACTTTAAAAAGAAATGAAACAAAAGCAAATTACTTCTTCACTAACTTGAATTGAAACAAAGTTACATTAAATTGAACTTAAAATAAATAACAAAAATTAAATAAAACTTAGTCTTTTTCTCCTTGCAATGGTCGAATCATCCTCTTCCTTCCTTGATGTCACCTTGGGTTGGAACTTAGATAGTTGGCTCTTGTTGAGAGAGAAAAGAGAGTTGAGAGAACAAGAGAGTAAAGAGAGAGTAGAGAGAAAGAGAGAACAAGCCAAAAGCATAGAGAGAGAGCGAGAGCAAGAGTGTGGTAGAGAGAAAAAGAGGTTAAGAGGATAAAAAAAAGCCTTGGGCAAAAATTAGAGAGATGTATATATAAGTCTCCTCCATGCAACCGACCATCCTCTCTTCCTTAACCATGTTCGTTGCCAGAAAGTTGCTTATTTTCTTTTCCTTTTTTAAAGTCCCAAAATGGTCCAATCACTTTCTTTTTATAACATCTTTACTTTTCTAACCATCTCTTACTGTAGAAACCATACAATTGCTTCTTAGTTGTTTGCCAAAAGACAATTGCCAAATGACATGGGTTGCCAAAAGAAAACAAAAGATATTAATTGCTTGCCAATTTTTAAATCGAAAAATATGGAAGTTTTCCTTTTTCTTCTTTGACCATTGAAAGAAAATGATGACTTTCCCCTTTGCATAGTATAAAGAAAATGAATGTTCAAGCTACTGTCCAAAATAGAATAGGTCGGTGGGCTATTTCACTTGCATATGATAATAACCCAAAACGGCTATTATTGATAATATTACCTTCCTTGTACTTTTGCATGGTAGCGTATATATATAGAAAACATCTTGCATGGTAATTTCCAATATTTAGAAAACATCCCATACACATACCTACGTCCACTTTATTCCTTTGCATGGTAGTTTCCAATATTTACCCTCTTTTCATGATATCCTTTCTAATTTAAATCTAGATGCATACACGTCCACATCTTTCTAGTGGGCCCCACTTTATATGGTTTTCTTGCTTTCTCATACAAAGTTTCCATAACTGCCCTTCTCCAAACCCAAGTGAGTCCCACCTCATATGCCAAAACGTGTAATCCAACATGACCAAACCACCTTTGACCCAATTCAATAGCCCATTAAATTGATAACCACAGCCCATTTTCCTAATTAAGAGTTGCCAAAAATTGCCCTAGAAAAAGAAAGAAACTACAATTGCTTTCTTTGATGTGTTCTCGAAAATCCCATGTTTATAGAACTATGCATGTATGCATATCATAAAACCCATGCAAATATAGCAAGTGATTAGTCAAAAATTTCCTTGGATATTTAGTCATTTCTCCATCTTGAAATAGAAACCGTGACCCATCTTGCTATCTTCTCATCATGATGTCACAATTAATCCACCTCCAAATTGGCCGAACATGTCTCTTTCCCAAATTTAATTTATTGCATATTAGTGGACCCTACTATCTACTTCCACCTCCCCATTCAATGCGTCACCATGTAGGGACCACCATTCGGTCAACATCTTTCACAAACCAATTTCCATTTGTAATTGAAAATTGATATTGGCACCACTACACCATACAATAAATTAATGTGGGTCCATTATCATGGGTGAATTCCATGGTGTAATTCAATCTAGAAACTAGTGGGTCCCACTTAATGCTGATCCAAATCGTCCAAGTGATAGCCACAACGTAAATGTGTTGCCCTCCAAAACCGTTCTCATGGGGTGGTCTAGACCACTCAAATGATTGATCTAAAATGCTCCATCTAAACAATTTCCATAAGCTAATCCAAGCCGTCTACTTTATAGCCCATCATTTAAATTGATTGCACTCCTAAAATGATTTTCTAAGGCTTATTCGAACCAACCAATTTATGAGCCACAATGGTGGTGATCTCATAGTTGTTCCATACTTGAATTTTGTTTGGAATTTCTTCTCTTTCGCTCTATTTTTTTGTGAAAATTCAGAAATATCCCTGAAACACCAAAAACAAAGAAAATACCTTAGTAGCACCGGTTTAAATGAAAAAAATACATGCTTTTAACTCCTACCATTCACACATAAATGTGCTCATCAGATTCCCCCATACTTGAACTTTGCTTGTCCTCAAGCAAATAAAAAGAAAATAAAGAAAAATCAAAATAAAATAAAATCCTAACTCACTTTCGTAGGAATCACGATTGCACTTAGCACGTGCAACAAGCCTTTGAACCCCTAGGTTAGTGGACGAGTTTTTTCTCGTAAGTGTTTGCAGTGAATATATACACAAAATTCTAAAAACATACTTTTCTTTTCAAACCTCACTATAGAATAACGCTAAAAATTTCTAATCTTTTTTCTTTTATAAATTACTCAAAATATAAGAACAAGAATACCCCTATACTTAAACTTTGCATCCTATCCCAAGTTGGAAAAGTTAGAAAAATATTTTAAGTAAGGAATCTTCTTTTGAATTTTTCCTACTCTTCTCCGTTAAGTTTGCTTCTAATGTAATCGTACCATAAAAGAAATTTGAGTTCGAAACTTAATCGAAAAATTACAAATTTATATGGTCCACCACACTTTCCACTTTTCCCATACTTTCTAAGAATAGAACTCACTTTTTTGTAATCCTCTACTGCTTTTGGCGTGAATGACATGCAGGGCATGCACCAGACACCCAGGCTACAAAGCAGTGTCCGACTAATCTTTGATTTGCATATGTCATAGACATTGATGCATACGAGTTCAAGCTTTACCTTTGATTACGTGGAATGCTTTGATTTATTAAGCTTTCTAATTGACCCATGTATGGAGTTTTCAGTCAGTTGCTCTCAAGCTAGTTGACTTTAAGGAACTAGGCATAAAACTCTTCAGACTTAGTAGCTCAAGTCAAAAAGGCTACAAATCAAAACTATAATCAAAAGGTAAACTTTCTAAAAATAAAACTTTTTTTTTTCAACCTTTCTTTCCTTTTTCACCATACCATACAAAAAGCAAGTTTCTATTTCTATTTCTTATTCAAATTCTTTAAAAGAAATATTCCAAAAGAAAACAAAACTAAGAAAGAAAAGTATTCTTTCTAATTTTTCGGATTCCAAAATTAAAATATTCACTAACTTTCTTTCTTAAAATAGGAAAACAACTTTATTTATAAGAATACCATGTTCTTTCTAATTTGAGAAAAAATACTAAAACTAAAAAGAAAAGAAACTTTCTAACTTTAAATTATAGAAAAGATTAGAAAAGGAAAGTTTCTAAAAGCTACCCCCCCATACTTGAATTATGCATTGTCCTCAATGCATTAAAAATAGAAACAAAAATATGAGGGCTAAAAATAGAAAGGAGGGTACATACCATATTTGTTTAGGCATGATTTGAATAGGAAGGTTCATGGAGATCCATTACTTCTGCCATATTCGGCTTTGACAACTCAATAAACGGCTTTAAACGTTGACCATTAACTTTAAAAATCTCACCATTGCTTGGATTTAGAACCTCGACTGCACCATGAGAGAAAACTTTATGCACAATGTATGGTCCATCCCATCGAGACCGTAACTTACTTGGAAAGATATGCAATCTTGAATTGTAGAGAAGCACTTTTTCACCCTCTTGAAACGAGTTTCTCAAAATATATTTTTCATGAAAAGCTTTTGTCTTCTCTTTGTAGATTTTTGCATTCTCATAGGCATCATTCCGCAACTCTTCCAACTCAGCAAGTTGAAGTCTTTTATGAATACCTGCATCAGACAAATCACAATTGAGTTTCTTAATAGCCCAAAAAGCTTTATGTTCCAATTCAACCCGGAGATGACAAGCTGTTCCATACACAAGGCGGTAAGGAGTGAAATCCAAGTAGTGACTTGGTTTGGCAACCTAGAGGAGGGGTGAATAGGATGTTTATAAAATCTTTACCTTTTAAAAACTTTTCCTAAGATTTCTTCCAAGACTTATCCCTTGTTTAATTAAGTTTGAAATAGTTGAACTTAAACAATATTACAAATTAATATAAGTTCAAAACCCTTGTTGATTAGCAAACTTAATTAGGTAATTTTAATAGCGTAGTTAGCAAGGTTAAGATATTTAGGTTGATTATCAATGCTAACTACTCACTTAATTCTAAGCACAAATAATCAAATAAGAGAGTGAGAGGGAGTGAGAGAAATACCAATCACACAAGTGACACAAAGATTTATAATGGTTCGGCACACGGCCTACTCCACTCTTCTCAAGGTCGCACTTGAGGATTTCCACTATTGAGACCTCCACGACGCCCGGCTCTGAGGCTTTTACACTCCAAGGGAATTAAATAAGAATGCCCTTCCACCTTTACAATGACTCTCCTTCTCCGCCGAGTTCTAAGCGGTTCACCCGAGGGAATTAAAAACAACAGATGCCCTTGCCACCGATCGAATAAAGAAGAAGATAAAAGCTTTGCCTATATGTAGGCTACAATGCAAGTTGAAGCTCCAAGGATGCTCTCAAGAATAAACAAGTTTAAGCCTAAACCAATCTCAAAAGATTTTCTCAAATCAAGGCACAAAGAGTTTGGTTGGTGAGAGAATTTAACCCAAAAATTGTTCACAAATGATTTTCTATGGTTTGTTGAAGTTGGACAATGTTCATCTAGTGTTTTGGACCCTTGAATGGGTATATATAAAGTCCCAACTCCATGTGACCGTTTGGGGGGTAAAACAGTCAAAACTGGGTCAAAAAATCAACTAGCCGTTGCACCCCAACGGCTATATTTTTTTGAAGAAAAACATTTCTCGGAGTTCCGAGAATTCAAACAGAGCTTTTAATTTTAGAATCTGGACCATTTCTCGGAGTTCCGAGATTGGTTTCCAGCAAATAGTGTCGAACTTGTAAAATTCATATCTCCCTCATTTCCCGTCGGATTTTGACGTTCCTATACTCTACGGATATGAGAAAAATGAGTGCTATCTGTTAAAAATATTTTCAAAAATATTTGAAAATATTTTAAATAAGTTTTCATAGGATTTAGTTGCTGGTCCAGGTTGTTGCTTCGGAACTCTGTTTTGTTCATTCTTGTGTTGAATGCCATATGGGTCCCAACATGTTGGTACACCACCATGGCCATTCACTTATCCATTTAAGTCCTTAAATGGTGTGTTAGTCTCTTTGAAAAATATATTTTTAGGGGTTTAAACAATGTGCCTTGACAAGAGAATACACAAGAGAGAAAAGGTGATACATACTACCATTCTAAGTACTCTCTTGTTCTCTTGAGCCAATCTTCATTTGATCTTCAATGGTGTGCTTGGCTTGCTTTGGGATCTTCAAGGTTGAGCTTCTTTGCTTGACACCTTCAAAGGATGATGCCACCATTTGGTTCAAGCTCCTTTGCAAGTTGTTGATCCACAGGCTTTGGCCTTCATTGATCTTTCTTTGTTTGTTCAATGCTTTGAGATGATTGTGTGGAACTTCTCCTTAGTTGATCCTCCAAGGTATGGTTTGTCCAAATATGCTCTAGCTCCTTTGTCCTTTGTTTGGTTCATCTTCAAGCATAGGCCATCAATGGTGTGTGCTAGCATGGATTGACATGTGAATTCCCTGTGTATAGCACAACACTCAAGGCAAATGATTAGTCCATAAACGACTAATCAATTTGTGTTTGTTAATCATCAAAACAAGGTGATTGAATAAACCCATGGGGAACCCTTGGGCTTACAATCTCCCCCTTTTTGATGATGACAAACCAAATTGATTAGATAGGTGGGAGGAACCTCTTATGAGGATTAGATAGACAATTTAATCATTACTACTCCCCCTCAACATATGCATGAGTTATATTTAACAAGTTATATTACAAGAATGCATATGGTAATGGACCTAATCAATTATACAAATTCTCCCCCTTTTGGCATTAGCAAAAAGGAATGATTAAGCATGTAAGCACAATTACATAAAGCATCAAAGATATTCAATGAGAATATGATGCTCCCCCTAACTTCTCATCATGAGTTACCAATTAAAATCAAAGTATAATCCAAAGTATATATGGCATGATAAGAGACAATCAACATAGGAAATGAATAATCACAAAACAAATCAAGCCTATATTGGCAAAACAAAGAGACATTTCAATTTTAGCATAAATTTTTATGGTATATTATAGTATATGTATAAATCCAATATTAATCTACCTTATGACCCATAATATAATAATAGATTAGCAAGTTAAAGCTTATATTTTACTTATCATGAAAGAAAACAAGCAAGTGTATAGTTTAGCATGATAAGCCCCCTTAGTATTTGTCATTGGCCTTAGATAGACTTAAGATTTAAGGCATGACTTGACATAATAGGCCAAAGATATGACAATGGAATACTTGGCCACCAAAACTTATTCTCGGAATAGATGACATCATATTAGATCATCCAAGATAAGTCAAAAAGCCTAGAAGAATATGTCACTAAGACCTAGGCTATGGGCTTCTTGTCTTTAACTCTAAAACACACATAAAAGCACAAGACAAGCCCGAACAACCCATGTGGAGCAATCATGCTCCAAATGAGTGTACTTATCATAGGTGAGGTGATAACCACATTAGAAATCATATGATAAGTAACTAAGGACAAATTTACCTTTAAGCTCCCCCTTTGAAAATGAATCATGCAATGCATGAATCCAAAGGGATGTCCTTGTATAGACTCCAAAGGTTTTTGGATATATTTTCCAAAAGATACCAAGTTAAACTCAACCCTTGGGCTACAATGACACTTACTCTCCAAGTGTCAGTTTATCATGATAAAATGATAGCCATAGTCTAGCTCATCATGATAAACAAGCATAGCACAAAAGATTTTTAATCTTTGGCTCATGCTCCCCCTAAATGTGATATAATATTTTAAATTCAAGCTTTACTTCCCTAAGTATGTAATATACATAACTAGCTAGGGAGATCACATATAAATGTATACCTATTCATGTTTGAGATGTTGGCACAAGGCCAATTTGTTAGATATTTTAATTAATGTGAATGTACCATCTCCCTCTTAGAATCTAAGAAGGCTAAGGGCACCAATTGAGTGACTTTTAAGATTAAGGTTTAACATCTCATATGTGTAGATATTATCAAACAAGGGGTGATAACTATAGAATATGTATAAACCAATTTTAGTTTAATTCTATAGGACCAAGACATAGTGAGCATGGTCGATAAAGTACCATGTCTTAGAGAGACATCCGTGATTCATGAAGGTGAGAGTATACCTTATGAGAAAGATATGATCATCAAGGTTTCCATGGATAATCTACCATGTTTGGACACAAAGGACATGACACATAATGTGCATGGTCCAAACATTACATCTACATCCACAACCACATGTAAAATGACAAGGCATTAGGCACAAGGTGCATAAGCCTTATTGAAAACCAAAAAATATGTGGGAGGCACATGTTCCCATCACAATCTAATGTATACAACCACCTTAGTGAATTTTAATTTTACTCAAGTGAGTAAATGCCCAAATATGATTCTAGATTTCTATGATATTTTCATTTCAAGTCATACATTGAATCTAGATTCATGATTTAGCTTTCCTATATAATATATATCCTTTTATGAACTTAGGGAAAAATCTAAGGATTTTATAATATATATGTATCAAATGATGCAAACTACCTTGGACACATGTATTCCATTTATGAACTTTCATGACTACTTGAACAAAATACATATAACATATCTGTACATATTAAGGTTCATCTTAGTCATCAGATTATCCAATTAAAGCTCTTTGGAAATACACTAATTTTTAACCCATCTATGATTCTTATTAGATTTGATGAAAATCATTAAGCATGTAATAGAATGGATTTTGATAGGACAACTAGGTGCATGTTCGTTCACCTAGGGCACAAAAAGTTGTCTAAGAAAGGATTTGAAGTGAATTCTTAGACATAGCATCTAATACCTTAGTTTTGCTAGAAATGATATATTAAAACAATTAAATACTCAATTGTCTAGCAAGTGCCATGTTTGTCCAAAATAAAGTTCAAAGAATAGTACTTTGGCATTTTCTCAATTTTTGCTCAGATACTATTTGATTGCCACAAATAATTTCATTTAAGTTCAAGCCTTAAAACCTATGGGTTTCTTTTCTTTTGGTTTTTCTAGAATGATGTGATCAATTAGCCTAACTCATAGCAACTACCAAAACTGGTTCAAATTTTAAAGATGTACTTGAAGCTTTTAATTTGAACACATGGGCAAGAGATGTTGTTGTATATTCTAGAAAGATCAATTTATGGTTTTCACATTAAATGCTCTATTGTGGTTGTCATGTGGATGAATGACATATTTTAAGTGCATGATGATTTTTAAGTATATGTGGGCACTTAAACTAGGAAACTCAAAATGATATTCAATTAGGCTCATCATATCAAAGTCTCAAATTAATTACATTTAATCATATAGACTTTGAATTTTAAGGTGATATATATAGATATATATTAAGCAAATATGAGCATATGATATCTATATACACATGTTTTGAAAGGATTTTCAATTTTAGGCACAACATATATTGATACAAAAAAAATTAAACAAGAACAAGCACATTGTATCAACAAATATATTTTTAAATGATATTCAATTAAAGCACATCCCCTAATCTAAAATAAACACAATATAGATCATGTTAGGGGTTTTGAAACCCAAACCATCTTGGTTCCAAGTAAGTTTGTCCTAGGTGATAAGTCCTTTTTAACCCAAACAAACTTACTACTTTTTACAAATCTAAACATACATTTAGATTTGTAATGTCCAAATCTACCACAAAAATCACAAGACATATATGAGTAGGTAGATGGACGGGATGAACAAGATGATTTACAAGAATGACTATGATGAAAACTATGTTTTGCACTTTCTTATAAATAATGATTTTCCAACATTAATATTTCATTCTTGATGTTTAAGTCATTGATTTCCATTTTAAAATTTATTAATTCAAGAGATGAAAGCATTTTAATTTTCTCTTCTTCTTCTTTAAGGAGTAGATTTTCCTCTCTTAGTGAAGCAATAGTATCACTTAGTTCAATAAAATCTTTTTTAAAAATTTCATTTTCTTCACTAAGATGTGCATGATCTATTTCTAGTGACCTAAACTCCTTGTGAATACTAGCTAAATTATTTTTCAAGTTTGAATTCTTAGCTAGTTGATCCTCAAGTTTCTTATGTAATTCTTGGACATTTTCAACAAGTTCTTCAAATGTGCATTCGGCATTATTCAAGGGGTCTTCATTAGATAATCACATTAAGTACATGTTTTGATTTTGAAGATTTTCAATAGAGTACAAAACATTTTTAGCATTTTTACAAGAGGATACTTTTTCATAAATGTTAGGTGGTAATGCACAACATATTGAAATTAGGGCTTTTGTATTTAGTAAAGATAATTTTTTATCATAATCATTTGATCTTTTGGATTTAACATTTAAATCAAAACCATTTTCAATTGTCTTTATCATATCTTTATCTAGACCTTTTAAGTATGTCTTCATATGGATCAACCATGATCCATAACCCGAACCATCCAAAATAGGTAGTCTAGATCCCATCTTTTAAGTTACCAAAAAGTTTGATCTTTTAACTCTTAACCGGTTAGGGTCTTAATCAAGAGCCCAAGCTCTGATACCAATTGAAATCCAAGTAGTGACTTGGTTTGGCAACCTAGAGGGGGGGTGAATAGGATGTTTATAAAATCTTTACCTTTTAAAAACTTTTCCTAAGATTTCTCCCAAGACTTATCCCTTGTTTAATTAAGTTTGAAATAGTTGAACTTAAACAATATTACAAATTAATATAAGTTCAAAACCCTTGTTGATTAGCAAACTTAATTCGGTAATTTTAATAGCCTAGTTAGCAAGGTTAAGATATTTAGGTTGATTATCAATGCTAACTACTCACTCAATTCTAAGCACAAATAATCAAATAAGAGAGAGAGGGAGTGAGAGAAATAGCAATCACACAAGTGACACAAAGATTTATAGTGGTTCGGCACACGGCCTACTCCACTCTTCTCATGGTCGCACTTGAGGATTTCCACTATTGAGACCTCCACGACGCCTGGCTCCGAGGCTTTTACACTCCAAGAGAATTAAATAATGATGCCCTTCCACCTTTACAATGACTCTCCTTCTCCGCCGAGTTCTAAGCGGTTCACCCAAGGGAATTAAAAACAACGGATGCCCTTGCCACCGATCGAATAAAGAAGAAGATAAAAGCTTTGCCTCTATGTAGGCTACGATGCAAGTTGAAGCTCCAAGGATGCTCTCAAGAATAAACAAGTTTAAGCCTAAACCAATCTCAAAAGATTTTCTCAAATCAAGGCACAAAGAGTTTGATTGGTGAGAGAATTTAACCCAAAAATCGTTCACAAATGATTTTCTATGGTTTGTTGAAGTTGGACAATGTTCATCTAGTGTTTTGGACCCTTGAATGGGTATATATAAAGTCCCAATTCCATGTGACCGTTTGAGGGGTAAAACAGTCACAACTGGGTCAAAAAATCAACTAGCCGTTGCACCCCAACGGCTATATTTTTTTGAAGAAAAACATTTCTCGGAGTTCCGAGCAAATTCTCGGAGTTCCGAGAATTCAAACAGAGCTTTTAATTTTAGAATCTGGACCATTTCTCGGAGCTCCGAGAATGTTCTCGGAGTTCCGAGACTGGTTTCCAGCAAATAGTGTCGAACTTGTAAAATTCATATCTCCCTCATTTCCCGTCGGATTTTGACGTTCCTATACTCTACGGATATGAGAAAAATTAGAGCTATCTGTTAAAAATATTTTCAAAAATATTTGAAAATGTTTTAAATACGTTTTGATAGGATTTAGTTGTTGTTCCAGGTTGTTGCTTCGGAACTCTGTTTTGTTCATTCTTGTGTTGAATGCCATATGGGTCCCAACATGTTGGTACACCACCATGGCCATTCACTTATCCATTTAAGTCCTTAAATGGTGTGTTAGTCTCTTTGAAAAACATATTTTTAGGGGTTTAAACAATGTACCTTGACAAGAGAATACACAAGAGAGAAAGGTGATACATACTACCATTCTAAGTACTCTCTTGTTCTCTTGAGCCAATCTTCATTTGATCTTCAATGGTGTGCTTGGCTTGCTTTGGGATCTTCAAGGTTGAGCTTATTTGCTTGACACCTTCAAAGGATGATGTCACCATTTGGTTCAAGCTCCTTTGCAAGTTGTTGATCCACAAGCTTTGGCCTTCATTGATCTTTCTTTGTTTGTTCAATGCTTTGAGATGATTGTGTGGAATTTCTCCTTAGTTGATCCTCCAAGGTATGGTTTGTCCAAATATGCTCTAGCTCCTTTGTCCTTTGTTTGGTTCATCTTCAAGCATAGGCCATCAATAGTGTGTGCTAGCATGGATTGACATGTGAATTCCCTGTGTATAGCACAACACTCAAGGCAAATGATTAGTCCATAAACGACTAATCAATTTGTGTTTGTTAATCATCAAAACAAGGTGATTGAATAAACCCATGGGGAACCCTTGGGCTTACAAGGAGACTGACCAAGATCACTCTTGAATGCTGTCCTATAAGCCCACAAGGCATCCACTAATCTAATGGACCAATCTTTGCGGTTTGGATTCACTGTCTTCTCCAAAATTTGCTTAATTTGCCTATTTGAAACCTCCACTTGGCCACTCGTTTGAGGATGATAAGGGGTGGCCAACTTATGAGTAACACCATATTTCTTCATAAGAGCTTCAAACGGTCTATTACAAACAATTGCTCATCAGGGAAGTTTTCATTAATTGGACCTTTGTCATCCTTTGCATTAGGAGGTCTAGACAAGTGATCGGCAACCAAGTTTTCCGTATCCTTTTTATCTCTAATCTCCAAATTAAACTCTTGAAGAAGTAAAACCCACCTAATGAGGCGAGCTTTATCATCCTTCTTTCCAACAAGATAATTGATTGCCGAATGGTCGGTATAAATTATCACATGCGATCCAATCAAGTAGGACCGAAACTTCTCTAATGCAAACACAACCGCTAAGAATTCTTTTTCCGTAGTGGTGTAGTTAAGTTGTGCATCATTGAGAGTCCTACTTGCATAATAGATTACATGCGGTAATTTATTGAATCTTTGACCCAACACGGCTCCTATTGCAAATTCGGAAGTATCACACAAAATTTTAAACGGTTCGGTCCAATTTTTTGATCTTTTGCTAACAAGTTGGTTAGAGGCCTAGCAATTTTAGAAAAATCTTTTATAAAACGCCGGTAAAAGCCTGCATGGCCCAAAAATGATCGAATATCCTTCACACTTTTGGGCGGTGGAAGATGGACAATGAGGTCCACCTTGGCTTTATCAACCTTAATACCTTCTTTTGAAATCACATGACCTAGAACTATGCCCTCTTTTACCATAAAATGACACTTTTCCCAATTGAGAACAAGGTTCTTTTCTCTACTCCTTTGTAAGACTAATTTTAAGTTATCTAAACATTCGACATAGAATAGAAAAATCATCCATAAAAACCTCTAAGAAGGTCTCCACCATGTCAGAAAAGATACTCATCATGCATCTTTGGAAAGTTGCCGGAGCATTGCATAAGGCAAAAGGCATGTGTCTATAAGCAAACGTTCCAAAGGGGCATGTGAATGTCATTTTCTCTTGATCTTCAGAAGCTATGGGAATTTGGTTGTAACCGGAATATCCATCAAGAAAGCAATAATACTCATGACCTGCTAACCTTTCTAATATTTGATCAATAAATGGCAAAGGAAAGTGATCCTTCCAAGTAGCGGTATTAAGCTTTCGGTAGTCAATACAAACCCGCCAACCTGTTTGAATACGAGTAAGAATAAGCTCATTGGTGGTGGATTGTATAACGGTAACTCCCGACTTCTTAGGCATTACTTGGACGGGACTCACCCATTGGCTATCTGAGATGGGATATATGATCCCATTATCTAACCATTTTAAGATCTTTTTTTGGATGGCTTCCTTCATCACAGGATTAGCTCTTCTTTGAGGTTCCCTTGAAGGTTTGGAATCCTCAACAAGATGGATGTGATGTTGCACAATCGAAGGGCTAATTCCTTTGATGTCGGCCATTGTCCAACCTATGGCTTCCTTGTTATCTTTTAGCAATTTAATGAGTTCCTCCTCTTGAGTGGAGGTTAGGTCCGCAGCAATTATTACAGGCAAAGTACAATTATCACCCAAAAAAGCATAACATAAATGAGAAGGAAAGAGCTTCAACTCCAACTGTGAGGCTTCTTCGATTGATGTCTTTGGAAGAGATGTTGCAAGTGGTCCAACGGGCTCCACATTTTGAATGGCACATCCATCAGCAAAGAAATCGCTTCCTCCATCACCTCCTAGCTCTTCCAAGCAATTTTGGAAACCTGCATCAAAATCAATTTCAAAATTAGTAAGAATATCTTCAGGAAAAGAATGCAACATATTGATTTCTTCATAAAAATTAGGTTCCTTACGCAATCTAAAGACATTAAAATCAACCGATGTGTTTCCAAAAGATAATTTCATTAGGCCATTCCTACAGTTAATTAAAGCATTGCTAGTAGCAAGGAAAGGCCTACCAAGGATGATAGGGATTTGATCTATCCGCCAATTGAAGAGTGATGGTGGTTGGTTTGAGGTCTGCTAATCCTAGTTGCTTAAATACAGAAAAAGGTAAGAGATTTACACTTGCACCCAAATCCAAAAGAGCATATTCAATATTTGTGTTACCAATAGTGCAAGAAATAGTAGGACATCCTGGGTCCTTATACTTAGCCACCATTTGTTGAGACAAGATGGAACTTATATTTGCGGCCAAGAAAGCTTTCTTGGGCACATTAGTTGTGCGCTTTTGTGTGCATAAATCTTTCAACACTTTGGCATAAGTAGGAACCTGAGAAATCGCATCTAATAAATGAATATTCACATGCACTTGTTTAAAAACATTTAAAATTTTATCAATTTGACCTACTTTTTTATTATTAGCAAGTCTCCTTGGAAAATGAGCTTTAGGAATGAAATTTCGTGTAGGGGGAGAAGTTACCTCTTCTGTACTTACCTGTTTAGGCTCCTCTTTTGAGCCTGTGGAGGGAGGTTCTTCACTTACCTCTTTTGAAAGATCTTGAGCAATTTTAGAAGGTTCGGTGCTGACCTCCCCTTTGTGATATTCTTTTCCACTCCTCAAAGCATAAACCGCATTGCATTGATTCGCAGGGTCCTGCTGCGACAAACTAGATTGCATGTCATTCAACTGATTCACCTGTGGTTGTTGATTCACATTCATGGCCACATTCCTTGGGTTAGGAATGGGTTGACTTGGCATCTTTCCTTTTTCCCTTTCACTTAGGGATGTAGCAAGTTGAGAAATTTGCTTTTCTAAGTTGTGTTGGCCCGTCATGAAGGTACTCATGAGAAGCTCCATGTTCTTCTCTAAAGATGCAAATCGTGCCGACTCCCCTTGCTTTTGAAAACCCGGAGGGGGCTAATTTGAAACATTATTAATCATGGGGTTTTGAAAAGTAGGAGGGGTAGGGGGTGGCCGAACAAAAGTGGGAGGGAAGGTGGGCCTAGGTTGGCCGAATTGGCCTTGGCCTTGGAAATTGGATGGCCCACCTTGACTCCATTAAAAGTTGGGATGATTTCTCCATCCCGGATTATAAGTGCTAGAATAAGGATTATTAGAATACAAAGCACTTACATTCTCATTAGAATTACCAAATTTAGTAAGAGTTTGACACTCTTCCATGACATGGTCCGTGGGTTGACACCAATTACACATGGGAACACTATGTGCAATTTAATTGACTTGTGAAGGTCTTTTGACAACTATTGCTTTTAGCCTTTTGATTAGGCTGTCAAGATGGGCCTCTTTTGCCACAGCACCCTCTACTAGAAATCCCTTGCTTGAAGTGGCTCTCTCACCGTCTTGAGTGGATTCCCACTCTTGTTTTTTCAGCCAAATCAAGTAAGAAGTTCCATGCCGCGGCCTCATCCGTGAAAGATGTAAAACCGTCAGGACACATTGACTGAAGAAGTTGCTTTGTTTGGTAATCTATGCCCTCATAAACAATTTGGCATAAGTGCCACAAATCAATTCCATGGTGAGGACACTCTTTGAGTAGGTCTTTGAACCTCTCCATAAACTTAGAAAATGACTCTAATGGCTTTTGTTTGAATTGTAAAATATCATTCCTAAGCTTATTAGTTTTATGTAATCGAAAAAACTTTTTTAGGAAAGCGACGGCGAACTCCTCCCAAGTGGTGATGGAGTTCGTTGGTAAGCCATAGAGCCACTTTTTTGCTTCATCCTTGAGTGAAAACGTAATAAACCTCAACTTTACCGCATCATCGGTAAGTTGTTGCAACTTAATCAAAGTGAAATAAACAAGAGGGGGGGTGAATTGAATTTTAATACTAAATTATCCCTTTTGAAAATTACTTGTGAACCTAATTGGAATTTTCTTCACTTAATTAAATATTTGGTTAGTGCAAATAATTAGAAACAAAATGAAATGCCAAACCAAGAATTAATAATGGAAATGCAAGACAAGAAAGAACACACCGATGTATAGTGGTTCGGGCAAAGCCCTACTCCACTCTTCTTAAGATCGTCCTTAAGGATTTCCACTATTGGAGACCTCCACGATGCCCGGCTCCGAGGCGGTTACACTTCCAAGGGATATTAAATGAGGATGCCCTTACACCTTTACAAAGACTCTCCTTCTCCGCCGAGTTCTAAGCGGTTGCTCTCTAGGGAATTAAAATAAGGAATGCCCTAGCCACCTATACAAGAAGTGAAGATTGAATAGCTTGGCTTCTTTTTGAAAGCTTGATGCTCTTTGTAGATCCTTGATTGCTCTTCAATGATGGTAGTTGCAAGTGAAAGCTCTAAGAATCCCAACTCAATAAATTTGCAAGTGCAAGGCAAGTTTGGGAAAAATCAAATCTTAAGCACAAAAATGGGTTACAAGTTTTCTTCAATGCTTAAGGAGGTTTTCAAATCATCAAGAGAGAGGAAATGAATCCTCTAGATGTTGTATATATAGCCTCACCAAAGAATATGACCGTTTGGGGGTGTTGATATCAAAAATCACAAGTTAATTTAAATCCCAACGGCTAGTTTTTGGTCTGTCGCGAGGTTCTCGGAGTTCCGAGAACCATTCTCGGAGTTCCGAGAAATGTTCTCGGAGTTCCGAGAAATGTTCTAGGAGTTTCGAGACAATGGCCTGAAGAAATTAAATTTCTACTGGACCATTTCTCGGAGTTCCGAGAAAATGTCCAGACGCTACTGGACCTTTTCTCGGAGTTCCGAGGGAACTCTCGGAGTTCCGAGAAGCCTAAAAATCAGCATATTTTGAGTTTTTATTGCTTGTTTGATTTTTGGCTTTTAGTACTCAAGTCCTATGATTATTTTGGAATGTTTATGAGGGTCCCAACATGTTGGTCCACCACATAGCCATTCACTAATCCATTTTAAGTTCTTAAGTGTTCTTTGAAAAAAACAATTTGAAAACACTTTGCCTTGACTTGGAAATCTAAAAAGATAGTATGTACAATGATACCTATGTAGCTTTCAACTTCTCTTTAGTCTAGGTCTTCAATTGATCTTCCATCTTGTGTATGCTTGCTTGAGAGATAATGTGAGCTCCACTTAGCTCCTTTGACTCTTGTGTTGGTAGATCTTCAAGCATGACCATGTTGTGTGTTGGTTTCTTCAATGATCAATCCTATCTTAAACACAACACTTTAAAGCAAATTGATTAGTATTCAAAAACACAATCAATTATGTTTAGAATCATCAAAACAAGATTGGAGAGTAGACCCTTGGGCTTACAATCTCCCCCTTTTTGATGATGACAAACAAAATTGATTATGAGGTGTGTGTGGAGTGACATAGTAGGCAAGTGAATACTGGAACTCCCCCTCAATATATGCACATAGATAAATGATACAAATTATAAGCATGTGGTGCATATAGTCAATTGAATAGATAATCAATTTCAAACCTTCTCCCCCGGTATAGAAATATATAGCCAAGTAAGGCACATATACCTGGTCATGATCAAGATGTTGACAAATGTCAAATTGTTAGGTATTTTTAATTAAAGTGAAGATACCTCTCCAACTTAGAAAACTAAGAAGGCTAAGAGTATCAACTGAGTGATTTTTAAAATTAATATTTGACATCTTATTCATGCAGATACTACCAAACAACGATGATATGTATAAATATTATATAGATAGCTGGTGAAAGGCACAAAGTATTTATTTGGCAATTTCTTTGACTTGATCCGCACTCCAAATGTTTAAGGCACTTCGGATATAACAAATTATATCATCACTAAGGGGTTTTGTAAAGATATCCGCTAATTGATCTTCAGTGTTGATATATTTTAAGCAAATATCCCCTTTTGTGAGTGATCTCTGATGAAGTGGTGCCTAATCTCAATGTGTTTTGTTCTTGAGTGTTGTATGGGGTTCTTTGTTAAGCTTATAGCACAGCAAGCTCCAGCTGCCACATATTCTGCTTCTGTTGTGGACAGAGCTACTGAATTTTGCTTCTTGCTAAACCATGAAACAAGTGATTTACCCAAGAATTGGCAAGTCCCACTAATGCTTTTCCTATCTATTCTACATCCAGCAAAGTCTGCATCTGAATATCCGATGAGAGTTAAGGAAGATGATCTTTCATACCACAGTCCTAGACTTTGGGTTCCTCTTAGGTACTTGAAGATCTTCTTAACTGCTGATAGGTGAGACTCTTTAGGGTCCGATTGAAATCGAGCACAGAGACAAACAGTAAACATAATGTCTGGTCTGCTGGCTGTCAAATAGAGCAAACTACCTATCATACCCCTATACAATTTCTGATCCACAGATTTGCCAAATTCATCATTTTCTAGCTTAGCAGTAGTACTCATGGGAATTCTTGATGTCTTACTGCTATCCATGCCATACTTCTTTAATAACTCCTTTGTATATTTTTCTTGATTTAAAAATATTCCATTTTTGTATTGTTTAAATTGGAGTCCTAAGAAATAGGTTAACTCGCCCATCATGCTCATTTCAAATTCATTTTTCATTAAAGTTGTAAATTCATCACATTATTTTTGTTTGGTTGAGCCACATATGGTATCATCTACATATATCTGAACAAGGAGGATATCTTGATTTTCTCTGTTGATAAATAATATTTTATCCACCTTTCCCATCTCAAATCCTTTTTCAACCAAGAAAGTGCAAAGCCTCTCATACCAAGCTCTAGGAGCTTGCTTTAACCCATACAAGGCTTTATCAAGTCTGAAGACATGATTTGGATGTTTGAAGTCTTCAAAACCTGGAGGTTGCTCAACATACACTTTCTCTTGGATATAGCCATTTAGGAAGTCACTTTTGACATCCATTTGATATAATTTAAATCCTTTATGAGATGCATATGCCAAGAGTATCCTAATAGCCTCCATACGGGCAGCAGGAGCAAATGTCTCATCATAGTCTATTCCCTCCTCCTGATTGTACCCTTGGGCTACCAATCTAGCTTTATTTCTAGTGATAATTCAATTTTCATCCAATTTATTTCTATACACCCATCTCGTGCCAATGACTGGATGATCACTAGGTCTAGGCACTAGCCTCCACACCTTGTTCCTTTCGAATTGACTTAACTCTTCTTGCATGGCCATCAACCAATATTCATCCTTTTCAGCTTCCTTGATGGATTTTGGTTCTAATTCGGATAGGAACGCTAAATTGATACTCACACTATGATAGTATGATCTAGTTCTCACTGGCGATGTGGCATCACCTAAAATTTGGGATTCAGGATGATCTACCAATGTTCTCCTATCCCTAGGCAATGAGTCATCATTTTCATTTTCTACTTCCTCACTAGGTAATGTATGACTTGTAGATGCATGAGGAGGAGCACTCAATTTTGGAAAAAGATGTTCAATGGGTTCATCCTCATCATGTGGCATTTCTTGAGGTGTTGGCTCTCTTTCATCAAATGTCACATGCATGGATTCTTCTACAACTAGGGTTCTTCGATTAAATACTCTATATGCCTTGCTATGTGATGAATACCCTAAGAATACTCCATCATCCGACTTCTTATCAAATTTGTGTAAATTTTCTTTAATGTTCAAAATGAAGCATTTACATCCAAACACTCTAAAATAGCTTATATTTGGTTTCAAGTTTTTCCAAAGCTCATAAGGTGTCTTCATAGAAATTGACCTTAAATATACCCTGTTTATGATATAGCAAGCAGTGCTAACCGCTTCCGCCCAAAAATATCTAGGGAGATCATTTTCATGCAACATAGTTCTAGCCATTTCTTGGAGAGTTCGATTCTTTCTTTCTACTACTCCATTTTGTTCAGGTGTTCTAGGTGCGGAAAAATTATGTTTTATGCCATGTTCATTACAGTAAGTGTCAAAATGTACATTTTCAAATTTCGTTCCATGATCACTTCTAATGTAAGAGATAGCAACACCTTTTTCATTTTTTATTTGATTGCACAATGTAAGGAAGTTTCCATAAGTTTCATCTTTGTGCGCTAGAAATATGACCCAAGTAAACCGTGAGTAGTCATCCACAACTACGAACACGTACCTCTTTCCACCTAGGCTACTTGTCTTCATTGGTCCAAAAAGATCCATATGAAGTAGCTCCAAGGGGTAGGAAGTTGCAATCATATTTTTAGGTGCAAATGAGCTTTTCAATTGTTTTCCTAATTGACAAGTTCTACAAATGTGATCTTTGATGTATTTGAACTTAGGCAATCCTCTAACACTTTCTTTTAAGGAGAGGGTCGAAATGAGATCCATTCCGGCGTGACCCAACCTCCTATGCCATAGCCAAGAATCCTCACTAATGGCATTAAGACAAGTCACATATTGGAGTCTAAGATCATCTAGTCCAATTGTGTAAATGTTATTGTCTCTAGAACCTATGAATTTTACTTCTCCATCTATCTTATTTTTAACAATGCATTTATCGGGATTGAAGACAACTTCAAAACCATTATCACATAATTGACTAATGCTAATAAGATTATGGGATAAGCCATCAACAAATAGTACATCATGTATGGGAGAGGTAGAGTTACTTATGGTGCCTTCACCTTTGACTTTTCCTTTCTTATCATCTCCAAAGGTAACGTCTCCACCATCCTTGAGTGATAGGGATGCGAATTGAGTAAGGTCTCCGGTCATATGTCTAGAGCATCCACTATCAAGGTACCATGTGTTCTTCTTGTTATGGCTTTTAAGGCATACCTACATATGAATAGGCAAGTGAGATCCTTTGGGTACCCAAATCTTCCTAATCTTGCTATGTTCATTTATTTTTACTTTAGAGTTCAATTTAATTTTATCTTGTTTAGCATGCATGCAAGCAACTTTATAATGACCTTCTAAACCACAATAAAAGCAAGTTTTGGTACTATTAGAAGAAGCCTTTAAAAGTTTGTTTTTATAGTTGGAAATTGTAGTATTCCATTTAAGACCAAGTCCACTTTTATCATGTGGCATTCTTTGAATGTTAACAAGCCTATCCAATTTCAATGAACTATGTTCAAATTTTTTAAATAGTTTCTTTAGTTCATCATATTCAAAAGATATTTTACCATTTTCATGCTTTAGCTTGTTGTTTTCAATCGAAAGCTCTTGTCGATTTTCATTCAAAATGGTGATAGAAGCATTTAACTCATGAATTTCTACTTTGTATTTTTCATTTTTATCATCTAAAAATTCATGATCTTTCTTTAACCAACCAAATTCTTTTGTCATGTTAGCAAGAGAGTTTTCAAGTGAAGCAATTTTATCAAATTGAATTTCAAGTTCATCATTTGCACTTTGTAAGGAATCAAGAACTTCTTTCAAAACAACGACATCATTTAAAGTGTTTACCTCGTTATTGTCATTTGTTGAGGCCATGAAGCACACGTTCTTTGCTATCAAGCAATCTTCGCCATCATTTTGTTCGCCTTCGCTTTCAATTTCTTCATCCCACGTGGCGGTCATTCATTTCTTGCCTTCTCTTCTCTTGAAGCGGTTGTTTGAAGTAGGTTCATTGTTGAGTGGACAATCCGGGCGAATTTGTCCAAGCTTCTTGCAACCGTAGCATCGGGGTTGAGAAGACTCATCACCAAGTTCTTCTTTCTTCTTGAATGGGGGATTAGTTCTTCTATTTCTCATGCCTCCCATGTTCCTTTGTAAGAATTTGATCCTTCTTGTTAGGAGGGCAACTTCATCTTCCATGTCTTCCTTTGTATCTTCATTTTCGCCTACATTGCAAGCAAAAGCAACACATTTTCCTTTTTCACTTTTAGTTTCAATTTCGGGTGCTTTTGTTTTGAAAATCATCTCATGAGTGATCAAGGACCCTATTAGTTCATCTAGGTTCAATGTGTTCATGTCCTTGGCTTCGGTGATTGCGGAGGTTTTGGATTCCCATAACAAAGGTAGGGACCTAAGAATCTTGGTCACTAAGTCTCTATTTGAAAATTGTTTTCCAAGTCCCCTTAGTCCATTTACAAGATTGGTGAACCTAGTGTACATGTCGGCAATTGTTTCATCGGGTGTCATTTGAAAGAGTTCATATTGCCGAAAGAGATGGTTCATTTTAGATTCTTTGACTTGATTGGTTCCCTCATGGTGACTTCCAAAGTGTCCCAAATTTCCTTAGCCGAATTCAAATTTGATACTCTATTGAATTCTCCGGGAGATAAAGCACAAATAAGGGAATTCATGGCTTTGGCATTATAATTCGAAGCTTGTTGTTCGGCTTCGGTCCAATCATTTAGGTTTCTTGTGGGTAATATGTATTCATTATTAATGGCTCTCCACATTTGATAATCTTGAGTTAAAAAGATTTTCATTTTAGTTTTCCAAAAACCATAGTTTGTTCCATCAAAATAGGGTGGCCTAGTGTTTGAATAACCTTCATGGTGTTGAGGGTAGTTTTGTATTTTAGAATCTTTACTCTAGACCGGTTAGGGTTTTCTAAAAATTAGAGACGAGGCTCTGATACCAATTGAAATAAACAAGAGGGGGGGTGAATTGAATTTTAATACTAAATTATCCCTTTTGAAAATTACTTGTGAACCTAATTGGAATTTTCTTCACTTAATTAAATAGTTGGTTAGTGCAAATAATTAGAAACAAAATGAAATGCCAAACCAAGAATTAATAATGAAAATGCAAGACAAGAAAGAACACACCGATGTATAGTGGTTCGGGCAAAGCCCTACTCCACTCTTCTTAAGATCGTCCTTAAGGATTTCCACTATTGGAGACCTCCACGATGCCCGGTTCCGAGGCGGTTACACTTTCAAGGGATATTAAATGAGGATGCCCTTACACCTTTACAAAGACTCTCCTTCTCCGTCGAGTTCTAAGCGGTTGCTCTCTAGGGAATTAAAATAAGGAATGCCCTAGCCACCTATACAAGAAGTGAAGATTGAATAGCTTGGCTTCTTCTTGAAAGCTTGATGCTCTTTGTAGATCCTTGATTGCTCTTCAATGATGGTAGTTGCAAGTGAAAGCTCTAAGAATCCCAACTCAATAAATTTGCAAGTGCAAGGCAAGTTTGGGAAAAATCAAATCTTAAGCACAAAAATGGGTTGCAAGTTTTCTTCAATGCTTAAGGAGGTTTTCAAATCATCAAGAAAGAGAAAATGAATCCTCTAGATGTTGTATATATAGCCTCACCAAAGAATATGACCGTTTGGGGGTGTTGATATAAAAAATCACAAGTTAATTTAAATCCCAACGGCTAGTTTTTGGTCTGTCGCGAGGTTCTCGGAGTTCCGAGAACCATTCTCGGAGTTCCGAGAAATGTTCTCGGAGTTCCGAGACAATGGCCTGAAGAAATCAAATTTCTACTGGACCATTTCTCGGAGTTCCGAGAAAATGTCCAGACGCTACTGGACCTTTTCTCGGAGTTCAGAGAAGCCTAAAAATCAGCATATTTTGAGTTTTTATTGCTTGTTTGATTTTTGGCTTTTGGAACTCAAGTCCTATGATTATTTTGGAATGTTTATGAGGGTCCCAACATGTTGGTCCACCACATAACCATTCACTAATCCATTTTAAGTTCTTAAGTGTTCTTTGAAAAAAACAATTTGAAAACACTTTGCCTTGACTTGGAAATCTAAAGAGACAGGATGTACAATGATACCTATGTAGCTTTCAACTTCTCTTTAGTCTAGGTCTTCAATTGATCTTCCATCTTGTGTATGCTTGCTTGAGAGATAATGTGAGCTCCACTTAGCTCCTTTGACTCTTGTGTTGGTACATCTTCAAGCATGACCATGTTGTGTATTGGTTTCTTCAATGATCAATCCTATCTTAAACACAACACTTCAAAGCAAATTGATTAGTATTCAAAAACACAATCAATTATGTTTAGAATCATCAAAACAAGATTGGAGAGTAGACCCTTGGGCTTACACAAAGCACATACATCTTCAAACTCACGCAAGAATAAATAAGCATCCTCTGAAGGGAGGCCATGAAAATGAGGAAGCAAAGAGATAAATTGTGATTTTAACTCAAAATTATTACCCTGCGCAACCGGCAATCTAATGCAAAAAGGTTGCGCGGTTCGGGCCGGATAGAAGCGATCGCGTAAACTCTTTGGCGGCTCTTGTTCTTCCGCCATGACTACTTGATTTGGATTTGGTTCGATGTCTTCCGCCGTCTCTAACCGGTTAGTTCTTTCTAATCGATTGGCCGAGTTACGCACCCAACCTGCACTCATAAACACAAGAAAACCAAGTAAGAGAGATGGATAAGCAAGAAACCAAAAATATAACTAAACTAAAAATAACTACTAATCTACCACATCGAATAATTAAGATTATAATGCAACTCTCTTCCCCGGCAGCAGCACCAAAAACTTGATTGTGATATTAAATAACCGCAAGTGCGTGGATCGTGTAAATACGGGTCGAACTCAGGGAAGAGAAATCTAGTTATCAATCCTATTCTTTTACCGATTAGAATACTAGCTATGATATAATGTTGCCTGGAATGGACTCAGGATTTCCGTGGACTTAGACCTCGGAGCCAACACTATATATAACCGTATATTCTATTCAATCTAAGAATCAAATTCAACTAAGATCTTTTTTATTTAAAATTCTAATTTAGGCAAAGTATACCAAATTTTAATGATCTCTATTAACTACTTATCTAATTTAATTAGAAAACCAAATTCTAAGGGCTTAAGTGAGTTGGAAAATTACAAAAGTAATTTGGAATAGTATAAAATCCTTAATTCAATATAAAAGAGTACTTAGGGTTAGAATCCACCATGGGTTTGGATAAAATTGATTAATTAAAACAATCCATTGAATTAGGTTAAAAATCCAACTAAACAGTCAATAAATAATAAGATCTAAAAATGTGTTATTATTTACGAGTATTTAATCGAATTAACCCTCTAATTTATATTAATTATATAGAATTTAATCTTTGTTAATCAACAATCATCCATACGAAAGGAGAAAGCCAATGGCATGAATGATTGGGATTTGTACAAAAGTAAAACCCTACATAATTTCTTCCAAAAACTTTGGATGGAATTAATTGAATATTTTTCTCCTCCCCCATGGTTTCAACTAAACCCTAAGTAACCAGGATTTAGTTATTCATGAAAAATGGAAAAAAAATGAAAATAAAGGAGATAGAAAAGAGAAGAATTGCCATATAGAACTTCAAAAGGAAATGAAACAAAAGCAAATTACTTATTCACTAACTTGAATTGAAACAAAGTTACATTAAATTGAACTTCAAATAAATAACAAAAATTAAATAGAACTTAGTCTTTTTCTCCTTGCAATGGCCGAATCTTCCTCTTCCTTCCTTGATGTCACCTTGGGTTGGAACTTAGATAGTTGGCTCTTGTTGAGAGAGAAAAGAGAGTCGAGAGAACAAGGGAGTAAAGAGAGAGTAGAGAGAAAGAGAGAACAAGCCAAAAGCATAGAGAGAGAGCAAGAGTGTGGTAGAGAGAAAAAGTGGTTAAGGGGATAAAAAAAAAGCCTAGGGCAAAAATTAGAGAGATGTATATATAAGTCTCCTCCATGCAACCGACCATCCTCTCTTCCTTAACCATGTTCGTTGCCCAATTGTATGTTACTCGGTGGGTAGAAAGTTGCTTATTTTCTTTTTCTTTTTTAAAGTCCCAAAATGGTCCAATCACTTTCTTTTTATAACATCTTTCCTTTTCCAACCATCTCTTACTGTAGAAACCATACAATTGCTTCTTAGTTGTTTGCCAAAAGACAATTGCCAAATGATATGGGTTGCCAAAAGAAAACAAAAGATATTAATTGCTTGCCAATTATTAAATCAAAAAATATGGAAGTTTTCCTTTTTCTTCTTTGACCATTGAAAGAAAATGATGACTTTCCCCTTTGCATAGTATAAAGAAAAGGAATGTTCAAGCTACTGTCCAAAATAGAATAGGTCCGTGGGCTATTTCACTTGCATATGATAATAACCCAAAACGGCTATTATTGATAATATTACCTTCCTTGTACTTTTGCATGGTAGCGTATATATATAGAAAACATCTTGCATGGTAATTTCCAATATTTAGAAAACATCCCATACAAATACCTACGTCCACTTTATTCCTTTGCATGGTAGTTTCCAATATTTACCCCCTTTTCATGGTATCCTTTCTAATTTAAATCTAGATGCATACACGTCCACATCTTCCTAGTGGGCCCCACTTTATATGGTTTTCTTGCTTTCTCATACAAAGTTTCCATAACTGCCCTTCTCCAAACTCAAGTGAGTCCCACCTCATATGCCAAAACGTGTAATCCAACATGACCGAACCAGCTTTGACCCAATTCAATAGCCCATTAAATTGATATCCACAGCCCATTTTCCTAATAGAGAGTTGCCAAAAATTGCCCTAGAAAAAGAAAGAAACTACACTTGCTTTCTTTGATGTGTTCTCGGAAATCCCATGTTTATAGAACTATGCATGTATGCATATCATAAAACCCATGCAAATATAGCAAGTGATTAGTCAAAAATTTCCTTGGATATTCAGTCATTTCTCCATCTTGAAATAGAAACAGTGAGCCACCTTGCTATCTTCTCATCATGATGTCACAATTAATCCACCTCCAAATTGGCCGAACATGTCTCTTTCCCAAATTTAATTTATTGCATATTAGTGGACCCAGCTATCTACTTCCACCTCCCCATTCAATGCGTCACCATGTGGGGACCACCATTCGGTCAACATCTTTCACAAACCAATTTCCATTTGTAATTGAAAATTGATATTGGCACCACTACACCATACAATAAATTAATGTGGGTCCATTATCATGGGTGAATTCCATGGTGTAATTCAATCTAGAAACTAGTGGGCCCCACTTAATGCTGATCCAAATCATCCAAGTGATGGCCACAACGTAAATGTGTTGCCCTCCAAAACCGTTCTCATGGGCTGATCTAGACCACTCAAATGATTGATCTAAAATGCTCCATCTAAACCATTTCCATAAGCTAATCCAAGCCGTCTACTTTATAGCCCATCATTTAAATTGATTGCACTCCTAAAATGATTTTCTAAGGCTTATTCGAACCAACCGATTTATGAGCCACAATGGTGGTGATCTCATAGTTGTTCCATACTTGAATTTTCTACGGAATTTCTTCATTTTCACTCTATTTTTTGTGAAAATCCAGAAATATCCCTGAAACACCAAAAACAAAGAAAATACCTTAGGAGCACCGCTTTAAATCAGAAAAATACCTACTTTTAACTCCTACCATTCACACATAATTGTGCTCATCAACGCTCTTTCAAGGATAAATTCGCCCCCCTTCAGGATAAACTCACCCCACCCTCCTTCTGCATTTACACTACGAGACTTCTTTGGTTCGTTTGCTATGCAAACGCGCTCGGATTCTGATGAAATATTACAGGGACCTTGGTGAGACCCTAACCTAGCTTAGGGTGAAATTTGAGGTCTTACCTCACTGATTTGATAGGCTTTTGCATAAAATTAGAAGGTTTAGGGCACGATCAAAATGGGGTGTCTACAGATGCCCCTCTTTGGCAGAGCGTGCTTGTCGCGCGAATGTCAAAGCTGAACAGACAACCTATTTTGGCCGACCTGAAAAAGAAGCAAATCAAGTTTTGATTTTTGGTTTTGAAAACAACAATCACAAAAAACATTGGTGAAATAGCTTTTTACCGGACTCTAACTCTGCAAACATCAATGAGATAGCCTCTCTTCGACTCGTAACTCAGCAATTGATATATGAACGAGATAGCCTCTCTTGCAAAACATTAAAGGATAGATTTAATTGTGAATGATATTGAAATTTGAAGAGAAAATGGATCTGGATGCCGTGTAGAAACGGACTTGAATGCCGTGTAGAAATTGACTTAGATGAGGAAAACGGACTTAGATGCCGTATGAAAACAGACTTGGAATGCCGTGTGAAAACGGGAATGAATGCCGTGTGTAAACGGGTTTGAATGCCGTAGGAAAACGGGCTTGAATGCCGTGAAAACGGACTTATAGGCTGTGTGAAATTAGATGCCGTGTGAAAACAGGCTTAGATGCCGTGTGAAAATGGACTTGAATGCCGTGTGAAAACGGACTTAGACGCCGTGTGAAACGGACTTAGATGCCGTGTGAAAACGGACTTGAATGCCGTGTGGAAACGGACTTAGATGACATGAAAGGCGAAGTGAGGACGGATGCTGTAGAAAGCAAATGCTGAATGATTAAAGAAATCGGCTTGGATTCGAAACTAGAAGATGATTCCAACTGACTCAACGGGGATCAATTGATCATCTCCTGCCGAGAGAAATATAGAGTATATGTTCTCTGCTAAGAACAAAACTTGAATGTCTTGAAAAGATTTTGGGTACTAGCCCCCTTCCATTTTCAAAATAGAACTGCATTCTACTGATGTGAAGATTGTTTTGAAAACTATTTTGAAGAAAACTAATTTTCAAAAAACATTAACTTTACTGAAAAGAATTTGAGAAGCCGGATTTAAAGAATGTGCTAACTTCTCTTATCCTTATTTGCTGAGAATAGCCATCTCAATTACCATTGCGTGCTTGATATCTTTTATGACCTGAATGCTCAGGTCATAAAAGATGCCCCTAGTATGATTTTACTTCCATGATAGATTCATAAGAGAGCAAAACACAGGGAAATGGTCAAAAAATTTTCATTTCATCGAATCGTTGAGGTTTCAAAACTTTTCATATGTACAACAGACTGAATCTGACTGATAGCTCCTTCCTTTTTCTTTTTTCTGCCGATTGGATCGAACTGATAATTTCTTTTTATTCCTGCCAGCTGCTAGTGTGTCGAATGAGTCTGAGAACCTGCCACTCTTCTGAACTTTATTATGCTCTGCCTCACCCCTGAGGAGACACAACTTCATCATTCATCTTTTATCACCCTAGCCTTGGGAAGGATACTTGCCACACATGACTCCCCAAACAAGACTCTGAAACTTGACCTTGACTCGACAAAGAAAGGACTCTGACAATGATATCAAGAACTCCAATGATGACATGACTTGAACTCTAATAGAGACTAAATCTGCTTCTTAGCCAGATAAGTGTTTTAAAAATGGTATAGTCTACCACTCTTAGAATTCTTTGAAAACCATATTTAAAGGTGTTTCATTCCTCTTTCCGGTATTTTCATCATGGTTATTATCCCTTTGGATTGCTTAGTCTTAACCCTCTAGCTTAGAGAGTGTCGGAAGAATCTCTGCTAGCGCTTACTCAGACTTTGGTGTAATACCGCCGAAGAAATGAAAGTCTTGCTGGCTTTCAGAGGTTTTGTCCTTTATGAAGTCACCGCCATGACCAAATCGCCTCTTCCAGGTTTTCGATTCGGCGGACCGCATGCCTTAAATTTTGCCTCGATTGCCTGCCTTTGCAAATTTTCCATCCAGCAGGCTCAGCACCCTAATTTTTGCGTAAGCCGCCCTTTCGAGTTTTCAGCTTAGCAGGCGAATGACGACTGCCCTTGCGGGTTTTCAATCTAGCGGGTCTAAGACTCCATCATTTTTTCTTTTCTTTCTGTTTCTCTACAAACCTGGGCCTAAATACAGCAGAAGGACTTTAGGTAGGCTTGGATTCAAACATGTTTTGACTTTAGTAAGTTTTCATGTATTTGACCGAATCTGGCCCTCCAGATTGCTTACGTATCCCCAAAGAAATGGGAATCAAGTCCGCGTAGTTTGTTCATTTGGGTCTCAAGGTTTGTTTGTTTTGTTCTTTTTTTCTGTTTTAAGGATTTGAAAGATTTGACCGAACCCGGATTGATCAAGTTGCCTACGTACCCCGTAGAAAGGGATCAGGTCATGACGTAGTTCAGGTTCCATATCTTTTATGACGTAAGTTATAAAAGATGCCCCTGGTATGAGTTTATCTACAAAAGAAGGGGTTTTTTTTTTTAGGCCGAAAGGGTTTACAAATAGTTTTTGACTTTGAGGTTGTTGGCTTTTAGGCTCTGATCGACCAAAGACGGTCTCCTGGTGTATCTAAGCATAATACTTCTTTAGTTGGTCCAGGTTGGTAGGTTCTGTTAATTTTTCTCCATTTTCATCGAGGAGTCTTACAGCTTGTTCAGGCATGACTTTATCAACAATGTAAGGACCAGACCAATTTGGCCTGAATTTCCCTTTGGGATCAAACACAGGTGCCCTGTAAGATTTCAGAACAAGATCTCTTGATTTCAGGTCTCGGACTTGGACTTCTTGTTGAAGGCCCTCTCGATTCTTCTCGGATACCCTTATATGTGATATAAGGCTCTCAGTCTCTTTTCATCTATCATCTGTAATTCTTGGTGTCTGGCTCTTGCCCATTCAGACTCTGGTAGATTTGCTTCCATCATTATCCTTAAGGATGGAATTCTCAGCTCAACAGGGAGGACTGCTTCCATTCCATACACTAGAGAGTACGGAGTTACACCTGTAGAGGATCTGATCGATGTCCTGTAAGCCCATAAAGCAAAATGATGTTTGTTCGACCAGTCCTTATAAGTCTCGGTCATCTTACTGATTATGACCTTGATATTCTTGTTTGCTACCTCTACAGCACCATTTGTCTGAGGTCTGTAAGGAGATGACTTGTGATGCTTGATTTTGAACTCTTCGCACAGGTGCACTACCTCTTTCTTGAAGTGAGATCCATTATCAGAAATCAACTCACGAGGTACTCCATATCTGCAAATGATATTTGCACGGATGAACTTCGCAACTGTATTCGAAGTTATTGAAGCATACGAAGCAGCTTCTATCCACTTCGTGAAGTAGTCAATGACTACTAGAATGTACTCATGTCCACTTGACGACTTTGGATAAACTTTGCCAATGATATCAATCCCCCATACCGAGAATGGCCATGGTGAGGTCATAGAGTGTAACTCTGACGGAGGCACATGAATGAGATTCGCATAGACTTGGCACTTGTGACATTTCTTCACGAATGCGAAGCAGTCTGCTTCAATTGTGGGCCAATAGAATCCAAGTCTTAGAATTTTCCTTGACAGCATCTTACCATTCATGTGAGGGCCACAAACACCTTCATGTGTTTGCTCTATAAGCTCTGCAGCCTGATCTTCATCCACACACAGAAGCTGTATCCCGTCAAATGACCTTCTGTACAATCCTTCACCACAAATGATGAAGTTGGCAGCGAACCTCTGAAGAGTTTTTCTCTCTTTGCTGGAAGCTTCAAGCGGATGCCGCTTGCCTGAAATGAGATTTCTAATGTCTGTGTACCATGGCTTTCCGTCTGGACATCTAGCAGATATCACTATAGCATTCGCATGTGCGGGAGCCCATTGTAACCTCATAGCTAAAGGTTGAACCTCCATTGTCACAGAAATGTCTAACATTGACGCCAGAGTAGCTAGTGCATCAGCAAAGTGATTCCTTGTCCTCGACAGATGAGTGAAAGTGACACTTCTGAACTTCTTGACCAGGGATTCCAGATATGTGTGATATGAGATCAACCTCGCCTCTTTCGTTTTCCAATCCCCATTTATTTGACAAATGATCAGGATTGAATCCCCGAACACATCGATGTCTTGAATTCGCAAAGCCAAAGCTGCCTCAAGTCCTGCGATGCATGCTTCATATTCTGCCATATTATTGGTGCATTCAAACTGTAACTTAATGGATGTAGGGATATATTCGTTCTTTGGAGATACTAAAAATGCCCCAATTCATTGACCATGATTATTGACAGCTCCGTCAAAGTACATAAGCCATTTGGTACTCAGATTCTCTTCTTCAATGTCCATGATCTCTTCATCAGGAAAATATGCCTTCAGAAAAGCATTCTCATCAATAGGAGCATCAGCTAGCTGCTCAGCGATGACCCGCCCCTTAATTGATTTCTGAGTGACATAAGTGATGTCAAACTCAGACAACAATAACAACCATCTAGCAGTTCTTCCAGTAAGAGCAGGTTTTTTCGAACAAATATTTCAACGGATCCATCTGCGAGAGCAAAAGTACCTTATTCGACAGCAGGTAATGTCTAAGCCTTTAAGTCGCCCATACCAATCCTAGACATGTCTTGAAATAAACAAGAGGGGGGTGAATTGATTTTAACAATAAATTATGCCTTTTGAAAATTTAAGTATTGAACTTAATTTGATTTATCTTCTCTTGATTAGATTTTTTGCTTAGTGCAAATAAGATTAAACAAAATGAAATGCCAAACCAAAAAGAAATTAAAATGCAAGAACAAGAAAGAACACACCGATATATAGTGGTTCGGGCAAAGCCCTACTCCACTCTTCTTAAGATCGTCCTTAAGGTTTTTCACTATTGGATACCTCCACGATGCCCGGCTCCGAGGCGATTACACTTCCAAGGGATATTAAATAAGGATGCCCTTACACCTTTACACCGACTCTCCTTCTTCGCCGAGTTCTAAGCGAATGCTCTCTAAGGGATTAAGAAAGGTTGCCCTAGCCACCTTTACAATAATAGAAGATAAATAGCTTGGCTTCTTCTTGAAAGCTTGATGCTCTTTGAAGTCCCTTGATTGCTCTTCAATAGTGATTGCAAGTGAAAGCTCTAAATCCAAACTTAATAGATTTGCAAGTGCAAGGCAAGTTTGGGAAAAATAAAATCTTAAGCTTGAAAGGGTTGCAAGTTTACTTGAATGCCTAAGGGGGTTTTTCAAATGTTCAAAAGAGAGGAAATAATCCTCCAGTATATGTATATATAGCCTCTTGCCAAAATATGACCGTTTAGGGGTGTTGTTATAAAAAACCAAGTTTTAATTTAAATCCCAACGGCTATATTCTCAGCTGTCGCGAGGTTCTCGGAGTTCCGAGAAATATTCTCGGAGTTCCGAGAGAACGGCCAGAAGATGAAAATTTCTACTGGACAATTTCTCGGAGTTCCGAGAAAATGGCCAGAGTCTACTGGACCATTTCTCGGAGTTCCGAGAAGCCTAAAAATCAGCAGATTTTGTGTTTTTATTGCTTGTTTGATTTTTGACCTTTGGAACTCAACTCCTATGATAATTTTGGAATGTTTATGAGGGTCCCAACATGTTAGTCCACCACATAACCATTCACTAAACCATTTTAAGTTCTTAAGTGTTTGTGAAAAATTCTTTTGAAAAACCTTGCCTTGACTTATAAATCTAAAGAGAGAGGATGTACAATGAGTTCTAGGTAAACCTCAACTTCTCTTTAGCCTTGGTCTTCAATTGGTCTTCCATCTTGTGTATGCTTGCTTGAGAGATGATGTGAGCTCCACTTAGCTCCTTTGACTCTTGTTGGGTACATCTTCAAGCACGACCATGTAGTGTGTTGGTTTCTTCAATGATCAATCCTATCTTAAACACAACACTTCAAGGCAAATTGATTAGTATTTAATAACATAATGAATTATGTTTAGAATCATCAAAATAAGATAGGAGAGTAGACCCTTGGGCTTACAATCTCCCCCTTTTTTATGATGACAAACAAAATTGATTATGAGGGTGTGTGTGGAATGACATAGTAAGCAAGTGAATGCAGGAATTCCCCCTCAATATATGCACAATGATAAATGATAACAATTAAAAGCATATGGTGCATATAGCCAATTGAATAGATAATCAATTTCAAACTTCTCCCCCTTTTATCATCGACAGAAAGGGTGAACTAAAATGTAATGCAATTTAGGAGTAAATGAAGATTGAGTTAGGTACTCCCCCTAAATCAATGCTTATGGTATAAAAATATTTAGCCAAGTAATGCACATATACCTGTTCATGATCGAGATGTTGACATATGTCAAATTGTTAGGTATTTTAATTAAAGTGAAGGTACCTCTCCATCTTAGAGAACTAAGAAGGCTAAGAGTACCAATTGAGTGATTTTTAAGATTAGTATTTGACATCTCATTCATGCAGATACTATCAAACAAGGATAATATATATATACTATATAGATAAGCAGGTGAAAGGCACAAAGTATTTATTTGGCAATTTCTTTGACTTGATCCACACTCCAAATGTTCAAGGCACTTCGGATATAACATATTCTATCATCACTAAGGGGTTTTGTAAAGATATCCGCCAATTGATCCTCAGTATTGATATATTTTAAGCAAATATCCCCTTTTTATGAGTGATCTCTAATGAAGTGGTGCCTAATCTCAATATGTTTTGTTCTTGAGTGTTGTATGGGGTTCTTTGTTAAGCTTATAGTACTAATATTGTCACATTGGATGAGAATATTTTCCATTTTAATTCCATAGTTCATCAATGTGCTTTTCATCCATAGGACTTGTGTACAACAAGCTCCAGCTGCCACATACTCTGCTTCTGTTGTGGACAGAGCTACTAAATTTTATTTCTTGCTAAACCAAGAAACAAGTGATTTGCCCAAGAATTGACAAGTCCCACTAGTGCTTTTCCTATCCACTCTACATCCAGCAAAGTCTGCATCTGAATATCCAATGAGAGTGAAGGCAGTAGATCTTTCATACCATAGTCCCAGACTTTGGGTTCCTCTTAAGTATTTGAAGATTTTCTTGACTGCCGATAAGTGAGACTCTTTTGGATCCGATTGAAATCGAGCACAGAGACAGACAGTAAACATAATGTCTGGTCTGCTGGCTGTCAGATAGAGTAAGCTACCTATCATACCCCTATACATCTTTTGATCTATAGATTTGCCAAATTCAACCTTTTCTAGCTTAGCAGTTGTACTCATGGGAATTCTTGATGTCTTACTGCTGTCCATGCCATACTTCTTTAATAACTCCTTTGTATATTATTCTTGATTTAAAAATATCCCATTTTGGTATTGTTTAATTTGGAGTCCTAAGAAGTAGGTTAACTCACCCATCATGCTCATTTCAAATTTATTTTTCATTAGAGTTGTAAATTCATCACACATTCTTTGATTAGTTGAGCCACAGATGGTGTCATCCACATAGATCTGGACAAGGAGGATATCTTGATTTTCTCTTTTGATAAATAATGTTTTATCCACCTTCCCATCTCAAATTCTTTTTCAACTAGGTAAGTGCAAAGCCTCTCATACCAAGCTCTAGGAGCTTGCTTTAATCCATATAAAGCTTTATCAAGCCTGAAGACATGATTTGGATGTTTGAAGTCTTCAAAACCTGAAGGTTGCTCAACATACACTTCCTCTTGGATATAGCCATTTAGGAAGGCACTTTTGACATCCATTTGGTATAGTTTAAATCCTTTATGAGATGCATATGCCAAGAGTATCCTAATAACTTCCATACGGGCAACAGGAGCAAATGTCTCATCATAGTCTATTCCCTCCTCCTGATTATACCCTTGGGCTACAAGCCTAGCTTTATTTCTAGTGATAATTCCATTTTCATCCAATTTATTTCTATACACCCATCTCGTGCCAATAACTGGATGATCACTAGGTCTAGGTACTAGCCTCCACACTTTGTTCCTTTCGAATTGACTCAACTCTTCTTGCATGGCCATTAATCAATATTCATCCTTTTCGGCTTCCTTGATGGATTTTGGTTCTAATTCGGATAGGAACGCCAAGTTGTTACTCACACTACGATAGTATGATCTAGTTCTTACTGGCAATGTGGCATCTCCCAAGATTTGGGATTCAGGATGATCTACCAATATTCTCCTATCCCTAGGTAATGAGTCATCATCTTCATTTTCTACTTCCTCGCTAGGTGATGCATTACTTGTAGATGCATGGAGATGAGCATTTGACCTAGGTAAGAGGTATTCAATAGGTTCATCCTCATCATGTGGCATTTCTTGAGGTGTTGGTTCTCTCTCATCAAATGTCACATGCATGTATTCTTCTACAACTAGGGTTCTTCTATTAAATACTCTATATACCTTGCTATGTGTAGAATACCCTAAGAATATGCCATCATCCGACTTCTTATCAAATTTGTGTAAGTTATCTTTAATGTTCAAGATGTAGCACTTACAACCGAACACTCTAAAGTAGCTTATAATTGGTTTCAAGTTTTTCCAAAGCTCATAAGGTATTTTCTTAGCAATTGGCCTCATATATACCCTATTTATGATATAGCAAGCGGTGCTAACCGCCTCTGCCCAAAAGTATCTAGGGAGATCATTTCCATGCAACATAGTTCTAGCCATTTCTTGGAGGGTTCGGTTCTTTCTTTCTACAACCCCATTTTGTTGAGGTGTCCTAGGTGCCGAAAAATTGTGTTTGTTGCCATGTTAATTACAGTAAGTGTCAAAATGTATATTTTCAAATTCCGTTCCATGGTCACTCCTAATGTAAGATATAGCAATACCTTTTTCATTTTATATTTGATTACACAATTTTAGGAAATTTTCATAGGTTTCATCTTTAAGTGCTAAAAATATGACCCATGTAAATCGTGAGTAGTCATCCACAACTACAAACACGTACCTCTTTCCACCTAGGCTACTTGTCTTCATTGGTCCAAAAAGATCCATATGAAGTAGTTGCAAGGGGTAAGTGGTAGAGATCATATTTTTAGGGGCAAATGAGCTCTTCAATTTTTTGCCTAATTGACAAGTTCTACAAATGTGATCTTTGGTGTATTTGAACTTAGGCAATCCTTTAACAATGTCTTTTGAGGAGAGGGTTGAAATGAGATCCATTCCGGCATGACCCAACCTCCTATGCCACAACCAAGAATCTTCTCCAATGGCATTAAGACAAGTCACATTTTGGAGTCTAAGGTCATCTAGTCTAATAGTGTAAATATTATTGTCTCTAGAACCTATGAATTTTACTTTTCCATCTATCTTATTTTTAACAATGCATTTGTCAGGGTTGAAGATTACTTCAAAACCATTGTCACACAATTGACTAATGCTAATAAGATTATGGGATAAGCCATCAACAAAAAGTACATTATGAATGGGAGAGGTAGAGTTACCTATGGTGCCTTCTCCTTTGACTTTTCCTTTCTTGTCATCTCCAAAGGTAACATCTCCACCATCCTTGAGTGATAGGGATGCAAATTGAGTGAGATCTCCGGTCATGTGTCTAGAGCATCCACTATCAAGGTACCATGTGTTCTTCTTGTTATGGCTTTTAAGGCATACCTACATATGAATAGGCAAATGAGATCCCTTAGGTACCCAAATCTTCCTAATTTTGCTATGTTCATTTATTTTCACTTTAGAGTTCAATTTGATTTTATCTTCTTTAGCATGCATGCAAGCAACTTTATAATGACCTTCTAAACCACAATAAAAGCAAGTTTTGGTACTACTAGAAGAAGCCTTTAAAAGTTTGTTTTTATAGTTGGATATTGTAGTATTCCATTTATGTCCAAGTCCACTTTTATCATGTGACATTCTTTGAATATTAACAAGCCTATCCAATTTCAATGAACTATGTTCAAATTTTTCAAAAGGTTTCTTTAGTTCATCATATTCAAAAGATAGTTTACTATTTTCATGCTTTAGCTTATTGTTTTCAATAGATAGTTCTTGTCGATTTTCATTTAAGATTTTGATAGTAGCATTTAAATCATGAATTTCAACTTTATATTTTTCATTTTCATCATCTAGAAATTCATGGTCTTTCTTTAGCTAACCAAATTCTTTTGTCATGTTAGCAAGAGAATTTTCAAGTGATGTATTTTTATCAAATTCAATCTCAAGTTCATCATGTGCATTTTGCAAGGAATCTAGAACTTCTTTTAAAACAATGACATCATTTAAAGTATTTACCTCTTTATTGTCGTTTGTTGAGGCCATGAAGCAAACGTTTTTTGCAATCAAGCAATCTTCGCTATCATTTTATTCGACTTCGCTTTCAATTTCCTCATCCCATGTGGCGGTCATTCCTTTCTTGCCTTCTCTTCTCTTGAAGCGATTATTTGAGGTAGGCTCATTGTTGAGTGGACAATCCGGGCGAATATATCCAAGCTTCTTGCAACCATAGCATTGGGGTTGAGAGGATCTGTCACCGAGCTCCTCTTTCTTCTTGAATGGAGGATTGGTTCTTTTATTTTTCATGCCTCCCATATTCCTTTGCAAGAACTTGATCCTTCTTGTTAGGAGGGCAACTTCATCTTCCATGTCTTCCTTCGCATCTTCATTCTCACCTACATTACAAGCAAAAGCAACACCTTTTCCTTTTTCAATTTTAGTTTCAATTTCGGGTGCTTTTGTTTTGAAAATCATCTCATGGGTTATCAAGGACCCTATTAGTTCATCTAGGTTCAATGTATTCATGTCCTTGGCTTTGGTGATTGCGGAGGTTTTGGATTCCCATGACAAAGGTAGGGATCTAAGGATTTTGGTCACTAAATCTCTATTTGAAACTTGTTTTCCAAGTCCCCTTAGTCCATTTACAAGGTTAGTGAATCTAGTGTACATGTCAGCAATTGTTTCATCGGGTGTCATTTGAAAGAGTTCATATTGCCTAAATAGGTGATTCATTTTAGATTCTTTGACTTGGTTGGTTCCCTCATGGGTGACTTCTAAGGTGTCCCAAATTTCCTTAGCCGAATTCAAATTTGACACTCTATTGAATTCTCCGGGAGACAAAGCACAAATTAGAAAATTCATGGCTTTGGCATTGTAGTTTGAGGCTTGTTGTTCGGCTTCGGTCCAATCATTTAGATTTCTAGTGGGTAATATATATTCATTACACATTTGGTAATCTTGGGTTAAAAAGATTTTCATTTTGGTTTTTCAAAATCCATAGTTTGTTCCATCAAAGTAGGGTGGCCTAGTGTTTGAGTAACCTTCATGGTGTTGAGGGTAGTTTGCCATTTTTAGAATCTTTACTCTAGACCGGTTAGGGTTTAAAAATAAATTAGAGACGAGGCTCTGATACCAATTGAAATAAACAAGAGGGGGGGTGAATTGATTTTAACAATAAATTATGCCTTTTGAAAATTTAAGTATTGAACTTAATTTGATTTATCTTCTCTTGATTAGATTTTTTGTTTAATGCAAATAAGATTAAACAAAATGAAATGCCAAACCAAAAAGAAATTAAAATGCAAGAACAAGAAAGAACACACCGATATATAGTGGTTCGGGCAAAGCCCTACTCCACTCTTCTTAAGATCGTCCTTAAGGTTTTCCACTATTGGAGACCTCCACGATGCTCGGCTCCGAGGCGATTACACTTCCAAGGGATATCAAATAAGGATGCCCTTACACCTTTACACCGACTCTCCTTCTTCGCCGAGTTCTAAGCGAATGCTCTCTAGGGGATTAAGAAAAGTTGCCCTAGCCACCTTTACAATAATAGAAGATAAATAGCTTGGCTTCTTCTTGAAAGCTTGATGCTCTTTGAAGTCCCTTGATTGCTCTTCAATAGTGATTGCAAGTGAAAGCTCTAAATCCAAACTTAATAGATTTGCAAGTGCAAGGCAAGTTTGGGAAAAACAAAATCTTAAGCTTGAAAGGGTTGCAAGTTTACTTGAATGCTTAAGGGGGTTTTTCAAATGTTCAAGAGAGAGGAAATAATCCTCTAGTATATGTATATATAGCCTCTTGCCAAAATATGACCGTTTGGGGGTGTTGTTATAAAAAACCAAGTTTTAATTTAAATCCCAACGGCTATATTCTCAGCTGTCGCGAGGTTCTCGGAGTTCCGAGAAATATTCTCGGAGTTCCGAGAGAACGGCCAGAAGATGAAAATTTCTACTGGACCATTTCTCGGAGTTCCTAGAAAATGGCCAGAGTCTACTGGACCATTTCTCGGAGTTCCGAGGAAACTCTCGGAGTTCCGAGAAAAATCTCAGAGCTCCGAGAAGCCTAAAAATCAGCAGATTTTGTGTTTTTATTGCTTGTTTGATTTTTGGCTTTTGGAACTCAACTCCTATGATAATTTTGGAATGTTTATGAGGGTCCCAACATGTTGGTCCACCACACAACCATTCACTAAACCATTTTAAGTTCTTAAGTGTTTGTGAAAAATTCTTTTAAAAAATCTTGCCTTGAGTTATAAATCTAAAGAGAGAGGATGTACAATGAGTTCTAGGTAAACCTCAACTTCTCTTTAGCCTTGGTCTTCAATTGGTCTTCCATCTTGTGTATGCTTGCTTGAGAGATGATGTGAGCTCCACTTAGCTCCTTTGACTCTTGTTGGGTACATCTTCAGGCACGACCATGCAGTGTGCTGGTTTCTTCAATGATCAATCCTATCTTAAACACAACACTTCAAGGCATATTGATTAGTATTCAATAACATAATCAATTATGTTTAGAATCATCAAAACAAGATAGGGGATAGACCCTTGGGCTTATACGTCTTTTCCAAGACAGTGTACTTGATTTAATACTCTAGCATTTTCTTGCTGATGTAGTAAATTGGCTTTTCTTTCTTAGATCCTACATCATGATAAGCAAGCATACAACCCATTGCTGTATCCGTGACCGACAAATACATCAATAATGGTTGACTTGGAATGATTGGTGATAAGACAGGAGGCAAAGACAAGCATTGCTTGACCTTTTCAAATGCTTCTTTACATTCTTCATTCCATTTCTTAGAAGAATTCTTCTTCAATAATTTGAAGATGGGTTCACACGTCATGGTTAGATGAGATATGAACCTCCTCAAATATTGCACTTTGCCAAGGAATCCACAAATCTGCTTTTCTGTCTTTGGTGGCTGCATTTCTTGGATAGCCTTGATCTTTTGAGGATCCACTTCGATTCCTGTTTCACTAACCATGAATCCAAGCAACTTCCCTGATGTGACCCCAAATACACATTTGTTGGGATTCAAGCAAAGTTGATACTTTCAGATTCGCTCAAAGAACTTTCTCAAGGTGATTGTATGCTCTGGTCGAGTCTTTCCCTTGACAATCATGTCATCTACATAGACTTCGACCTCCTTATGAATCATGTAATGAAGAAGAGTAGTCGCAGCCCTCTGATAGGTAGCACTAGCATTTTTAAGACCAAACGGCATCACTCTGTAGCAATATGTTCCCCACTGAGTAATGAACGCTGTCTTCATCATATCCTCAGGCGCCATTTTAATTTGGTTGTACCTTGAGAATCCATCCATAAAGGATAAGAGCGCATGTCCAGCTGTGTTGTCAACTAGGAGATCAATGTTCGGAAGAGGAAAGTCATCTTTCGGACTCGCCTTGTTCAAATCTCTGAAATCGACACACATCCTGACTTTCCCGTCCTTCTTGGGCACCGGTACAATATTTGCAAGCCATTCAGGATATTCAACTGCTTCAATGAATTTTACTTCCAGTAGTTTCTTAACCTCATCATGAACTTTCAACTCCTATTCTGTTTTAAGTTTCAGGAGTTTTTGCTTCTTCGGCTTGATGCCAGGGATTAGAGGTAATTTGTGTTGTACAATGTTCTCACTCAATCCTGGCATGTCATCGTAAGACCAAGCAAAAACTTCCTTGATGTCTTACTGCTATCCATGCCATACTTCTTTAATAACTCCTTTGTATATTTTTCTTGATTTAAAAATATTCCATTTTTGTATTGTTTAATTTGGAGTCCTAAGAAGTAGGTTAACTCTCCCATCATGCTCATTTCAAATTCATTTTTCATTAAGGTTGCAAATTCATCACACAATTTTTGATTAGTTGAGCCACAGATGGTATCATCCACATAGATTTGGACAAGGAGGATATCATGATTTTCTCTTTTGATAAATAAGGTTTTATCCACCTTTCCCATCTCGAATCCCTTTTCAACTAAGAAAGTGCAAAGCCTCTCATACCAAGCTCTAGGAGCTTGCTTTAATCCATATAAAGCTTTATCAAGCCTGAAGACATGATTTGGATGTTTGAAGTCTTCAAAACCTGGAGGTTGCTCAACATACACTTCCTCTTGGATATAGCCATTTAGGAAGGCACTTTTGACATCCATTTGATATAGTTTAAATCCTTTATGAGATGCATATGCCAATAGTATCCTAATAGCCTCCATACGGGCAACAGGAGCAAATGTCTCATCATAATCTATCCCTTCCTCCTGATTGTACCCTTGGGCTACAAGCCTAGCTTTATTCCTAGTGATAATTCCATTTTCATCCAATTTATTTCTATACACCCATCTCGTGCCAATGACTGGATGATCACTAGGTCTAGGCACTAGCCTCCACACTTTATTCCTTTCGAATTGACTTAGCTCTTCTTGCATAGCCATCAACCAATATTCATCCTTTTCAGCTTCCTTGATGGATTTTGGTTCTAATTCGGATAGGAACGCCAAATTGTTACTCACACTACGATAGTATGATCTAGTTCTTACTGGCAATGTGGCATCACCTAAAATTTGGGATTCAGGATGATCTACCAATGTTCTCCTATCCCTAGGTAATGAGTCATCATTTTCATTTTCTACTTCCTCACTAGGTAATGTATGACTTGTTGATGCATGAGGAGGAGCACTCAATTTTGGAAAAAGATGTTCAATGGGTTCATCCTCATCATGTGGCATTTCTTATGGTGTTGGCTCTCTTTCATCAAATGTCACATGCATGGATTCTTCTACTACTAGGGTTCTCCTATTAAATACTCTATATGCCTTACTATGAGAAGAATACCCTAAGAATATTCCATCATCCGATTTCCTATCAAATTTGTGTAAATTATCTTTAATGTTCAAAATGAAGCATTTACATCCAAACACTCTAAAATAGCTTATATTTGGTTTCAAGTTTTTCCAACGCTCATAAGGTGTTTTCTTACAAATTGGCCTTAGATATACCCTGTTTATGATATAGCAAGCGGTGCTAACCGCTTCGGCCCAAAAATATCTAGGGAGATCATTTTCATGCAACATAGTTCTAGCCATTTCTTGGAGAGTTCGATTCTTTCTTTCTACTACTCCATTTTGTTGAGGTGTTCTAGGTGCGGAAAAATTATGTTTTATGCCATGTTCATTACAATAAGTGTCAAAATGTACATTTTCAAATTCAGTTCCATGATCACTTCTAATGTGGGAGATGGCAATACCTTTTTCATTTTGAATTTGATTGCACAATGTAAGAAAGTTTTCATAAGTTTCATCTTTATGTCCTAGAAATATGACCCATGTGAATCGTGAGTAGTCATCAACAACTACAAACACGTACCTCTTTCCACCTAGGCTACTAGTCTTCATTGGTCCAAAAAGATCCATATGAAGTAGCTCCAAGGGGTAGGAAGTTGAAATCATATTTTTAGGTGCAAAAGAGCTTTTCAATTGTTTTCCTAATTGACAAGTTATACAAATGTGATCCTTGATGAATTTGAACTTAGGCAATCCTCTAACACTTTCTTTTGAGGAGAGGGTCGAAATGAGATCCATTCCGGCATGACCCAACCTCCTATGCCATAGTCAAGAATCCTCACTAATGGCATTTAGACAAGTCACATTTTGGAGTCTAAGATCATCTAGTCCAATTGTATAAATGTTATTGTCTCTAGACCCTATGAATTTTACTTCTCCATTTATCTTATTTTTAACAATGCATTTATCGGGATTGAAGACAACTTCAAAACCATTATCACATAATTGACTAATGCTAATAAGATTATGGGACAAGCCATCAACAAATAGTACATCATGTATGGGAGAGGTAGAGTTACCTATGGTGCCTTCACCTTTGACTTTTCCTTTCTTATCATCTCCAAAGGTAACGTCTCCACCATCCTTGAGCGATAGGGATGCGAATTGAGTAAGGTCTCCGGTCATATGTCCAGAGCATCCACTATCAAGGTACCATGTGTTCTTCTTGTTATGGCTTTTAAGGCATACCTACATATGAATAGGCAAGTGAGATCCCTTAGGTACCCAAATCTTCCTAATCTTGCTATGTTCATTTGTTTTCACATTAGAGTTCAACTTAATCTTATCTTGTTTAGCATGTAAGCAAGCAACCTTGTAATGACCTTCTATACCACAATAAAAGCAAATTTTGGTACCGCTAGAAGAAACCTTTTCAAGTTTAGTTTTATAGTTGGATATTGTGGTGTTCCATTTATGTCCAAGTCCACTTTTGTCACTTGACATTCTTTGAAGATTTACAAGCCTATCCAATTTTAATGAACTATTTTCAAATCTTTCAAAAAGTTTCTTTAGTTCATCATACTCAAAAGATAATCTACCATTTTCATGCTTTAGATTGTTGTTTTCATTTGAGAGTTCTTGTCGGTTTTTATTTAAGATTTTGATAGAAGCATTTAACTCATGAATTTCTACTTTGTATTTTTCATTCTTATCATCTAAAAATTCATGATCCTTTTTCAACCAACCAAATTCTTTTGTCATGTTAGCAAGAGAATTTTCAAGAGATGCAATTTTATCAAATTGAATTTCAAGTTCATCATTTGCATTTTGTAGGGAATCAAGAACTTCTTTTAAAATAATAACATCATTTAAAGTGTTTACCTCATTGTTGTCGTTTGTTGAGGCCATGAAGCATACGTTCCTTGCTATCAAGCAATCTTCGCCATCATTTTGTTCGCCTTCGCTTTCAATTTCTTCATCCCACGTGGCGGTCATTCCTTTCTTGCCTTCTCTTCTCTTGAAGCGGTTGTTTGAAGTGGGTTCATTGTTGAGTGGACAATCCGGGCGAATGTGTCCAAGCTTCTTGCAACCGTAACATCATGGTTGAGAAGATCCATCACCGAGTTCTTCTTTCTTCTTGAATGGAGGGTTTGTCCTTCTATTTCTCATCCCTCCCATGTTCCTTTGCAAGAATTTGATCCTTCTTGTTAGGAGGGCAACTTCATCTTCCATGTCTTCTTTTGCATCCTCATTTTCACCTACATTACAAGCAAAAGCAATTCCTTTTCCTTTTTCGATTTTAGTTTCGATTTCGGGTGCTTTTGTTTTGAAAATCATTTCATGGGTGATCAAGGACCCTATTAGTTCATCTAGGTTCAATGTGTTCATGTCCTTGGCTTCGGTGATTGCGGAGGTTTTGGATTCCCAAGACAAAGGTAAGGACCTAAGGATTTTAGTCACTAAATCTCTATTGGAAAATTGTTTTCCAAGACCCCTTAATCCATTTACAAGATTGGTGAATCTAGTGTACATGTCGGCAATTGTTTCATCGGATGTCATTTGAAAGAGTTCGTATTGCCGAAAGAGATGGTTCATTTTAGATTCTTTTACTTGATTGGTTCCCTCATGGGTGACTTCTAAAGTGTCCCAAATTTCCTTAGCCGAATTCAAATTTGATACTCTATTGAATTCTCCGGGAGATAGAGCACAAATAAGAGAATTCATGGCTTTGGCATTATAATTCGAAGCTTGTTGTTCGGCTTCGGTCCAATCATTTAAATTTCTTGTGGGTAAGATGTATTCATTATTAATTGCTCTCCACATTTGATAGTCTTGGGTTAAAAAGATTTTCATTTTGGTTTTCCAAAAACCATAGTTTGTTCCATCAAAATAGGGTGGCCTAGTGTTTGAATAACCTTCATGGTGTTGAGGGTAGTTTGCCATTTTAGAATCTTTACTCTAGACCGGTTAGGGTTTTCTAAAAATTAGAGACGAGGCTTTGATACCAATTGAAATACTCAAGAGGGGGGGTGAATTGAATTTAACTCAATATTAGGCCTTTTGAAAATTATCTATAAACCCTAATTGGAATTTTTCTTCACTTAATTAAATATTTGGTTAGTGCAAATATAATTGAAAGAACAAAGTGAAAAGCCAAACCAAAACAATAATGGAAATGCAAGAGTGAGAAATGACACACCGATATATAGTGGTTCGGCCAACGGCCTACTCCACTCTACTCAAGGTCGCACTTGAGGGATTCCACTATTGGAGACCTCCACGATGCCCGGCTCCGAGGCGGTTACAATTCCAAGGGATATTAAACAAGGATGCCCTTACACCTTTACAAAGACTCTCCTTCTCCGCCGAGTTCTAAGCGGTTGCTCTCTAGGGAATTAAAAAAGGAATGCCCTAGCCACCTATACAAGATATGGAAGATTTGATAGCTTGGCTTCTTCTTGAAAGCTTGATGCCCTTTGTAGTTCCTTGATTGCTCTTCAACAAAGATTGCAAGTGATAGCTCTAAATCCAAACTCAATAGGTTCACAAGTGAAAGGCAAGTTTGGGAAAAACCAAAAATCTTAAGCTTGAAAGGGTTGCAAGTTTGCTTGAGTGCTTAAGAGGGTTTTTCAAAAATCAAGAGAGAGGAAATAATCCTCTAGATATTGTATAAATAGTCTCTCCTCAAAAAATGACCGTTTGGGGGTGTAGATAACAAAAATCAAATTTTAATTCAAAACCCAACGGCTCTTTTTTGAGCTGTCGCAAGGTTCTTGGAGTTCCGAGAACCATTCTCGGAGTTTCGAGAATTCTCGGAGTTCCGAGAAATATTCTCGGAGTTCCGAGACAACGGCCAGAAGAAATAAAATTTCTACTGGACCATTTCTCGGAGTTCTGAGAAATTTTCTCGGAGTTCTGAGAAAATGTCCAGACGCTACTGGACCTTTTCTCGGAGTTCCGAGGGAACTCTCGGAGTTCCGAGCTCGGAGCTCCGAGAAAAATTCTTGGAGTTCCGAGAAGCCTAAAAATCCGCAGATTTTGATTTTTATTGCTTGTTTGATTTTTAGCTTTTGGAACTCAACTCCTATGGTTATTTTGGAATGTTTATGAGGGTCCCAACATGTTGGTCCACCACATAACCATTCACTAATCCATTTTAAGTTCTTAAGTGTTCTTTGAAAAAACAAATTGAAAACACTTTGAAAACGTTTTGCCTTGACTTGAAAATCTAAAGAGAAAGGATGTACAATGATATCTATGCAATCTTCGATCCCTCTTTAGCTTTGGTCTTCAAATGATCTTCCATCTTTGGATGCTTGCTTGAGTGATGATGTGAGCTACACTTAGCTCCTTTGGCTCTTGTTTGGTACACCTTTAAGCATGACCAAGTTGAGTGTTGGTTTCTTCAATGATCAATCCTATCTTAAACACAACACTTCAAAGCAAATTGATTAGTATTCAAAAAACACAATCAATTATGTTTAGAATCATCAAAACAAGATAGGAGAGTAGACCCTTGGGCTTACAACTATGCTGAAAGACTACTTGGGGTATAACCTGTGAGGTCTAGTTATCCAAAGGTCCCTCGGTTGGGGTGATGCAGTTCTTTGGGTTCACGAAAGGTGTATCTCCTCCAATCATCACAATGACTGATGCCTCGGCCTGGAACAAGGAGTCTAGGAGTTCTGATTCGAAGTTCTCAACCCGATCTGAGTCTGGTTCCTCTATCACTACTGTCACTGCAATCTGTTCACTGTAGAAGTCTTCTGGCAACTCATCTGTGAAGAAGATCTCAAGACCCGGCAGCTTTGTCCCAATTTCATCATACCATAGCTCAGGAAAACCGTAATAAGGGCAACTAGCTCCTTCTTTTCTGAATCGGCCATTCATAACCATGCTGTATGGTCCCATCGGAAACTCTAAGCCTCTGCGGCGACATTCAGCCCATTTCAGCATGTAAGCTTTCATTTCTTGTACTTCCTTGTGAGTTGGCTTATATCCCAACCCAAACAATCCCTCAACTGCTTTCATCTCGGGCCGCTCAGTCGGACCCTGCAGATTCTTTCCCAGACCAGCTCCTGGAATATATCGATATTGACGCATCATCTTAACCACCCGAGTATTGGTGCTAGAGAGAAACATAATTTCTTCACTCATAGCTTCTTCCATGGTGATAGCTGAAACTTCCACTGAGAATCCTATTAGACTAACATCTCTTGTGTTTTCTGTAATGAGCTTCTGAGATATCTGTCCGATTTCTGGTTCGCGATCTCCCCTGACTGTGATCACCAGGTTGTTTCGAATGAATTTCAATTTTTGGTGAAGTGTAGAAGGAATAACTCCGACCTTATGCAGCCAAGGTCGGCCAAGCAAAAGACAGATGGAAGTTTTGATATCCAACACCTAAAATTCGATTTCAAAAGTTTCTCCCCCAATCTCTATTTCGGTGGCTAATGTCCCAATTACATCCCTCCTGGTACCATCATACGCCAATATACCTTGTTCAGACGATATAAAGTCTTCAGGCCCAAACCCTAAAGTAGTGGCAGTGCTCAAAGGACATACGTTCAAAGATGACCCATTGTCTACTAGCACTTCCGATACTCTTTTCTTGTTGCAAAGTAGGGTAATTTTGAGAGGACGAGTATTGTCTTTTCCTTCTGACGGCAAATCCTCGTCTGAGAAAGATAAAGCTTTTGAAGCTCTAACCATGGCCACTACGTTGACCAACTCATCTGGAGTGATTTCAACTGATACCTGGGATGCATTTAGCTGATTAAGCACAACCTGTCTATGTTTTGGCGACGCCATTAATAAACCCCAAATGGAAACATTAGCCTGAGTTTTCTTAAGCTGATTCAACATATTATCTTCTTCTTCCTCGAGGCTCTGCTTCTGTTTCTGATTATCAACAGCTCTTGCAACTTCAGCAGGATTCTCAACTTTGAGCTCGGTTGGTTTGAAAACTCGCCCACCACGTGTAACATGACAGTGTTCATCGCATTGATCATTCAGAAGTAGCAGATCATCATCTTCTATCTTAAGGATGTGTGGGGTTTTTATCTCTTCTTCCTCATCATCACTCATCCTTAAGACATATAGAGCTTCACTTTCTTTCTTTTCATCCTCACACTGAAGAACATATGACTGGTTTGACGACCCAGCCGCATCAAGGTCATTCCATGACAAGACATATGGTTCCTCCTTTTCTGTCCACTCGTCTCCTTCCTCAAATTTCCAAACATAGGTCCCCTCAGATTCCACAGTGCATATGAAGGAAGCAAGATCAATGACAGACTCTTCAGCGCAAATGACATTGATCGAAGCTGGAGGAGGCATTGCATGTGTCAGAAGGGGATTTCTGGTCACATTTGACAATTCGATTGCAAGCTCCTTTCTATCGATCATGTTTTGTATTTGGTGTTTCAAAGTTAAACACCTATCAGTAATATGGCATGTATTGCGGTGATAGTCGCAAAACTGATCCTCTCTCCAGGATCTCGGCAACGGATTGGGCAAAGGCTTAATGTCAGGTAGTTTGATCTTCCTGTCCTTCAATAACTTCTTCAAAGCTACGGACAAATAATATGGGAGGGGATCAAAGTGACGAGGTGGCTTCTGCTCCATCGGCGGTCTTCTCACTTCAGTGATTGCCCTGGGTGGTGGTCTAACATAATTGACATTATGTACTTCTTTTGGAGCTATCACAGGCCTCTTCCCCTCTCTGACATCAGAGGAACTCCTTGACCTTAGGCCTTTAGCCAATGCATCTTCTATCTGGGTCCCGGTCTTAATGAGATGGTTGAAATCAAGGAAATACTGGATAGCCATATGATGATAATATTGCGGCGACAGATTTTTCACCACAATTTTAATCTGGTCCTCATCTGACAGACGATGAGTCATCTGCGCAGCTTTCCTTCTCCATCTACGGATGAAGGAAGTGAAGGTTTCATTATGGCCTTGTTTCAATGCTTTCAGATCCCTCTTGGTTACTTCGATTCCCTCCTCCATGGAGAATTGCTCGATGAACTTATTTGCAATATTCTCTAGAGTTCTGATCTCTTCTGCTTTCAGGCTCAGGAACCACTTCTTAGCCGTTCCGACTAAGGATCGAGGGAATAGAAGAGCAACCTGCTCTGGAGATATACCGTGTTGCTGTAGAAGCGGAAGAACAGACATTGAATCTTGGAGGCAATGTGACCCCTGGATATATCATGAAATCAGCCATATTCAGCTTCTTCGGGCTTTGGAACTTTATATTCTCCATCTCTTGAGTCAGCTTGTCTAATCGGTCCGTTATCACTCTGCCCTTATCAGACCTATCAAAATTACGAAGGCAATTCTCTTATGCGTACTGCTCATCATCGAAGTCATCTTCCACAGTTAAGACAGCTGGTCTGGTCGCCGTAGGAGGTGTAGGAATAATCGGGCTTTGCTAGGGTGCATGCTCTTTAGAAGTGGAACTCCTATCATTTTTCAGCCGAATTATCTCTTCATTCATATTATTCATCTGTTGGAGCATAGACTTCATGATTTCGCTCATTTCAGCTAGAGCGTTTCCAGATTCAGCCATTTGTTCAGGTGTAGGTAGAATGGGTGAAAGAGTTTCCTGAAAGTGTGAAAGTGGTAACAGCGGAGAAGTAAAAGAGGGTGGTGACAAAGACTATCTACTCAGCCTGGAATCAGATGTCTGACGGGACCAGGTTGCTTTTGAAATATGAGTTTTCTGGAAAGCTATGATTGCTCTATATCAGAATCCTGAAATAGAAGTATAAACACTAGATTAAAATGAATGATAAATGAGATAAGATATTCAATCAAATAGTGACAAGAGAAACGAAAACACACTTTCATTAATAGAATTCAAACTGTGATTACAAGGAATGAAAATACTAATCTCTGATCACAACTGGATAAGCAGACTGACAATAATGGAAAATGCAGAAATCAAGATAATAAAACATGATACAGATCCTCAAGGTTCCTCAATCCGAGCTCTCTTGCTCGCGGGCTCTTCCGATATTTCTCCACATCGGACTTTAGATACTAAAGAAAATCTCCTCTCCATATTTTTGTTTCCCCAAGCAGCCACAATGGATCTAATGAGATCAGGAGTGAGATCTTCACAAAGAGGAGGGACTATGATTCTGGGAGGACATGAAATTCTAGTAACCTGATGGAGAAATCGCATGGGTGCATGAAAAGAAGATTTCTCAATACCCATGAGGTAAACAAACAGATGCGGGTAGGTGCTAGTGAAAACTTGAAAGCATGAATGACTCACCCAACGAAACTGGCTCTCCTCTACATGTTGCAACCAATTGCTCCATTCATCAATGGACTAAGGTTGGTTAGCCATTGGTTGCCATGCACGGAAATTCTTCAGGGTATACGGATTTTGGTTTCGTCACTGAAGAACCTGAAGTTTTTCACCAAGCCAGACATACAACAATTTAACACATCCACAGAAATTGTCTTTGACCTCTTGGGAAGCAATAAGGTCTAGTCCCAAGAAGCTCTCTGCTAACATGGTGGGTATAGGATTCTTCCCCTCATTGATCTGATCTACCACTCCTAGTAAGGTCAAAGGAGCAACATAGGAGTCTCTGCGAATAACATGACGTGCGAAGACCATAAAGATTAAAGTGCTATGTCGACAATCCTGAAAACGGGAATTGGTAGGATTGACATTTTTGGAAAAAAGCTTAATCAGGTCTTGAATTTTCATGCATGTATCCGTTAGACACGGCAGAGCATCCACAGTTTCATTCTTGAATAGTTTACAAAAGAGGTCACAAGAGGATTCTATTCTTGAAGGTTTGATCCAGAGTCCTTCAGACGGGAGCTCTATCAGGGTACACTAGTCCTCAAATATGGGACAGAGTTCAAAAGAGCCAAATCGGAAGACATGAAGAACAGGATCCCAAAGTCCAGCAGCTGCTTGAAGAAACTTCCAATTTATATCACGACTGTTCAGATGAGTGAATGAATTGATGAAATGATCAGCCATGTTTCTCTTTGAATGCTCAGACGGAAGAACTTTAATGGTATCGGCTATCCAGTTGTCCAACAAAATGTTCGCCATAATCAGACCTGGCACAAAGATAGGACGGGACAATGAGAGAATAAAGATAACTTGGAATAAACAAAGAATAGGGATAAACTTAACAATCAATTATAAGAAGGATACAATTGACGACATCGAATATTCCACTGATGATCAAAGATGATCAGAAACTCAGATAAGAGACCACGATCACAAAATGACAAAAGTAGATCATAGACCGGATCTAAATCTGGAAGATGGATATCAAAACTGTATGATCAAGGAGATCAGCAATGATAGATTATGGTCATAAAGATAGCGGATAAGCTATCGGCCATATCTAAGACACAACAAATAAATCAGCAAGAATCCAACCTAATGCATCTATGGCACAACAGAATGGATAAATCAGGTTTGAAATTTGAAGGATACTAACAAGCAGAAATTATCATAACTAGATCAAGGAATAAACCACGGCTACAAGTGGGACTAGTAGGAGTCACCAACCGGGTTTAAATCTTAAGGATGAATTTGCATGACTGATTGATTCAAGCCAGGAATCTCTACTAGAAAGTAGGTCCTGATCTTATAATCAAGAGATATATGGATAAAAATCTCAATGAATAGAGCAAAAGATAGGCCACGACCTGAGAGGGGCAAGTAAAAGCCACTGGTCGGTTCTAGATATAGAAAACAGACTGATATAACTGATTAGATTATATAAGGAAGCCTCACTAAAGAGTAGGCCCTAATCTAATAAACAATATATATACACATATATCCTAACCAAGGGCACCAGACCTAAATATGATCCAGCAGAGTCAAGACACTTAACTCAAGACAGACATGTGAGTGTATTAGGACCGCGTCGTAGCCACATAAGGTGAACTACCATATTCTATAGATAGGACAAGGCTCCTAACTCTAGGCTCCACATGTGTAAGCAACACATGTTCGTCCTTATATGAATGCAACATATATATATATATAAGCACATGCAACTCCTAATTGGGTTTCACTAAGTCAGCAAATATATTCATATACATAATATATGTAAAATGAAAGTAGGGCTTCGGACTCAATATATCGGGTACTATGCTTATGATCCATACTTTAGATGTATAACACAAGTACGCCTAGTGTTATACATAGTATGCCTCATTGCTCATCGGCTGCTGTAAACACACGTACGCTTAGTGTTTAAGGCTGCAACACCGGCATATAGCTTGGAAATAGATACAATAATCCCATCAGGATAATGACATCCCATCTGGCATGTACTGTATCTATCCCATGAAGCCAATAATAAAAAACAATAAAAGAAATAATGAAAACAATGAAAGAAGTAAAGAATATGACAATGCATGCAGAAATCTTGATGGTGAGTTAGTATGTTTATTACTTACTTAGACATCTCTTGCCCTAGGTGAGTAAGTATGTTTATTACTTAATATGACAATGCATGCAAAATTATGTATTAAAGTCTTGTCTAAGGTAATCCACTAAAATCCTTTCGTAGACATCTCTTGCCCTAGGTGAGTAAGTATGTTTATTACTATGCACCTAGTTGTCCTTTAAACCCATTCTAATGTGCTTAATGATTATCATTAAATGCATAAGAAATCTTGATGGGTTAAATTAATGTATTCCAAAAAATGCTTAAAATGAATATCCTCTCATGACAAAGATAAAACTATCTGGTCATAGTAGTTCGTTTTGGAATGCATGTGTCCAAGGTGTTCATCACTTGACATTCTTTAGAAGTCCTTGGATTATTCTCTACAGTCCTGCATGAATATCTTTGTTTGTGTAGAGAATTAAAAATGAGTCTAGATTCAATGTATGAAACTCAATTGAGTAAAATTGAAAATATCATAAGAATCTAGTATCATTATTGGGCAGCAACTCATTATAGTGGTTATCATATAACACATTGTGATGGGAACACTTGTTTCCCACACATCTTGGTTTTCCATGGGCCTTTTGCACTTTGTACTTAAATGCCCTATCTCTATATGGTGGTTTGTGGATGTAGGCATAGATGTTTGGAACATGATCCTTGTGTCCAAACATGGTAGACTATCCATGAATGCTCTAACTTCCATGAGCCATGGATGTCTCTCTTAGACATGGGATTCAATTGATCCCTCTTGTAATGTCTAAGTTCTATAGAATTGTGCTTAATTGATATTATATATATATTCTATAGTTTTTCCCTTGTATGCTACTGGGTAAATGGTAAAGATGGTAAACTTAAATTTAAAAATCACTCAATTAGTACTCTTAGTCCTCTTACCCTGTAAGATGGAGAGTGTACACTCATCTTTAATTAAAACATCTAATTACTTTGGCTTTTAGCCAGCATCTTAACCATAATAAGCCAAATGTGCCTTGTGTGTTATATATACATATATATTATTTGCACATATTTAGGGGGAGCATGGTTTGCTAAGTTGTCACCTCTTTTGGTATCATACGACTACCTATAGAAATCATGGTTTAGTGGCCCAAGGGTAGTTTGAAAATCATTCACCTTTAAATCCCTTGGTGTCTATGTGGTTGGACAGCCCTTTTGATTCATACATTGTATGAGTCACTTATAAAGGGAGAGCTATACATGCTCAATGTCTGCCCATCCACCTTATCATATGATGTGTGATTTGCATCACATATGATAAGTACACTCATGTGGAGCCACATTGCTCCATGTGTGTTGTAGTTGTGTCTTGTCCTATTATTTAAATTTGAGATCATCTCTCATCTTTTGAAAGGATCCCTTTGCTTGTGCCTCAGTGCCATATCTTTTCAGGCATTATACTTATCTTGGATAGAGTTATATGTTTCTATCTCTGCCAATGATAAGTATCTTGTTCTAGAGTTTGAAAAATCTTTAGAACTCCTCTTCAAAGAATAGTGATTGAGATGATCATCCTATCTCCTATGAAGTAATATCTTATCATGTATTTTTAAATGAAAATATGTTATCATGATAAGTTCCAATGGCTGTGCTTTTACATTTTTATCTATAGCCATTGTGTATTGTCAGGCCTTGCATTATAAGAATTATCAAAGGCTAATGACAAACTCTTGGAAGAGGGATGATTTAAAAGTATTTTGAGTTTGTCATGTCCCATCATCTCTTCCAAGATTTTAGCTTCGGAGGACCCCACTCAGATCATATGTCCTTCGGAGCTTGTCTATGGTACTTGTCTCCTTTCAACGTGCCAGATATAATAAGATGGTAGATGTACTCAATTTTTCTCTGTCCATCTCTACATCCTTCCACGGGAAAGGATGAACAAAGACTAAGAAAATTGAAGACTCTGTCTAAAGCCTGGCATGTGTACTTCATGTTCATCCTCTCAAGGATGACCTTTTGATGAAGGAGAAGAGTTGAAACAAGTACCCAATCTCTCAATCACGAAAGAACTTTTAAAGATGATCTCTTACATGGAAGAAAGTATCAAGCATTGATCTAAGCTCTTCTAAACATTCATCAGTAGAAGAGTGCCGGATAGAATAAAAGAAGTTCAGTTTTACTTGTTTCGAGAGATTTTTAAATACCACTTTTATCATTTCTTGAAATAATAAAAGAAATGTCGTATTAATCTTCTATCTTGATCATGTATATTGAGCTTTATGGTTCTCATTTATTTATACATGATCTTTTGGTTGCCATGGATATATACCTCATTGATTTCATTCTCTTATCTATGTGTTTATTCAACCATCTGCCTTAAACTCATATTCTATGTCTAATAATCATCCATTCATATTCAAAGTGTGATTGGTTTATAAATGGAGCAATCCGAATGGTTAAAGGTGATTAATTAAATCATGGGTTCTATGTGCCTTGATCTATTATATTTAAATTAGATGCACATAGTCAGGGGGAGCATCCATTCATATTCAAAGTGTGATTGGTTTATAAATGGAGCAATCCGAATGGTTAAAGGTGATTAATTAAATCATAGGTTCTATGTGCCTTGATCTACTATATTTAAATTAGATGCACATAGTCAGGGGGAGCTTTCACTTGCAAATATACAATTCTCTAAGGGCAAGCAACTGAAACTCAAAAGTTATTTTATAGCTCTGAGTATGTTCATGCTCAGGAAGAGACTTCTCTGCCCTATGACAAGAAAACCCCCATTCATGCAACTTGTGAACCTAAATGGTTATGTCATCAATCTGAGCATATTCTTGCTCAGGTAGAGACTCATCTTCTTGCAAGTTGCAAATGAAGCCTAAGTGTTTAAATCACTCACCTTTCAAACCATTCTGTCTTGTCATGCCCTTTCACATAGGTCTCACCTAGGGCCAATGACAACTCAAGGGGGGAGAGCCAAATGGTTGCTTTTTCATGATTATATAGACTATTGTGATATGCTCACATAGTCTATTGCCCCCATAATTGTGCTTAACTTACATATCTTTTCAAAAAAAAAAACTACATATCATGCATTTTGCTTTGTTTTATATTCTGATAAGCACTCTATGAGCTTCATTGACGCATCATATACACTTTGAATAACTCTTATGAGTTATTCTTCATCTTGACACCCCACTTGCACTTTCACTTGCATATCCCTACCTTTTTGCTATTGCCAAAAGGGGGAGAGTTTTTGGGAATCGATTAGGTAGTCCATATTGTATATGCACCATATGCTTTACATTTATATATTACACTTATGCATATAGTGAGGGGGAGCATTGCTTTATTGTTTATAGTATTTAATGCTCATTCATATATTTGTTTAATATCTCCTGCCTCCCTAATCAGTTTGTTTGCCATCATAAAAAAGATGGAGAATCTAAGCCAAAGGGTTTCCCTGGGTTAATCATTCACCTTACCTTCTTGTTTTGATGCTAGCAAACTAAATTAATTAGCATTTATGGACTGAAGTGTTGCTTTGAGGTGTTGTGTTGTATACAGGAATTTCATGTCATAATCGCCATTACACAACTCTTTACAACACATGACTTCTGGATCAATGATCAAAGAAACCAAGAGCTTGTACCTACATTGGAGTCATCCTCATTTGAAGATGCTCAAGTAAAGAAGCTCATCATGAAGATTCCACAAGTTCCTAAGTGTGGACCCCGATCCGAGAGAGGCGGGGGACGAGCCCCCAGAAAGTCTCTCTAGATCATCCATGTGAAGGAGAGCTCTACCAAGGAACTCTAAAAAAGGTTGCCTCTCACAGCATGAGTGGCGATGAAAGGTGAGATACCTCTCGATTTGGGGACTAGCCTGAATTCAAGACGTACCTTAAACAAAGAAGAGTCGTCATCCAAGGAAGTAGGCCCTGGATCCCATACTATGCTCTGTTGCAATGGATAACCAGAGATATAAAAGAAGGTTCATGCCTGGTTACGAATTTGGAAGGTCCGAAGAGCACCTCATCCGCCCAAGTGCAAACACCTGGTCTCTTATGACATTTATTTATTGATTTTGAAGAGTTTTGGGCAAAAGTCATGTGAAATGGGAACATATATCTCCGAGAAGACGTCTACCAAATCATGCATGTCTTGGAGATGAATAATAACCACACACAAAATAAATGAGAGAAGTGTCACCTATGAATAACTAGGTTATGAGTGTCATGCCTGATTGATGTCTAAGTTCTGATGGAAAAACACATGCATACTACAGCTAAAGGTATAAAGTCTGTACAGGAAAGTAAGAAAACACAACAAAACACACAGGACAACTCAACTTCACATATGACTCGACACAACAAACCCTAGAGTCTAACGTGATACTTGACTCGGACCAAGATGACCATCCATCCCGGCTGCTCTAAGTGAATTGTAACTTTTTAGGACTCTCTAATGCCCTAACTAATGCAAGTTGGTTAGCCTTAAGCTGATGCAAGTGGGCCCTACATCCTATGTGTAACTAGGCTGTGTGTCCTAAGGAAAACCATGGGCTAACTAAGTGTTTCCTAGTCTAGATATCGGCTCGACTAAATGTCTAACCGACCACGACTCTAGGCCTCCTAACTCTAGGGACACTCACACAACAAGACACATAAAGCATCAACATAATCAGGACAGACTCCCAACTTTAAGACACTCCAAATATCTAGGACAGACTCCTAACTCTAGGGGAAAATCTTTTGGAAAACAGTTGTAAAATATTCGTTCGAAGAATTTTTTGTTATAGAATGATTTGAACATGTTTATTTTGAAATGATTTATTTATAAAGTTTGGCTAGACCTGGGATAAAGATCCCAAGCTGCACTACGTACCTCGTGGAAGAGGATCAAGCCAACGTAGTTCGGAAACATAACTTCCTAGTACGCTCCTAATGACTCAAGAATTTTGAGATTTTTGGTTTTTCAGATATTTTTGATGTGTTTTTTGTTGTTTTTGACACAAGAGGACAGAATTCTATCATCATAAGGGTTGGATAGACTCCTGATAACCTGCAAAGGTTGGACAGCATCCTATGTTTTGCGGGGTGGACTGGATGGAATCACATCTCTACAAGGGTTGGACAGCATCCTATACCTTGCAAGAGTAAATAAAAATCACATGACTTGATGAGAGGATGGACAGAATCCTAACCACTATGATGATAGGACTGAGTCCTGAAACTGAAGGACTGACTCCTATGCTAAAAACTGACTCCTAGAGTAGTAACTCTAACAGGGGGTTCTATCTAGACAAAGAATGTCTTCTAGAGAAAGGGGAAACAAGGAAGGGTGCTAATGAGACTAGGCAAGTCTCCTAAAAGAGAGGTCGGCTCCAAGTGTCCTTATTATTGCCTCTACAATGATTAAAGGATTAGGACATTAACAGACCGAATTAGTCTTTACCTAGTAGGGTTACAGCTTGTGAGACTAGAGGTAGTCTCCCATGGGTTGACTCACTAAAGAAATAAAGCTTGCTATGAGACAAAGCATGTCTCTCTAAAGAGTATGACTTTCTCTGCCTGAGACGTAGCCTGTCTCCTACAAGGGTGGGCTCTAGATAACTCTTTCATAGTCCGTGTGTGGACCCCGATCCGAGGACGGTGCCGAGGGACGCGAGATCCCTCCTGCAATCCTCTAAGATCTCCACAACGTGAAGGAGAGCTCTACCAAGGAACTCTCGAAACTGTTGCCACCCTCACAGCATAGCATGAGTGGCGATATAAAAAGAAAGAGATACATCCTGATCCGGAGCAAGGGCTCGAAACCAAGATATATCTGAAAATAACTCAGAGTCGCCATCCATGGACACGCCATGGAACCAAAAACAAATGCTCTGTTTGCAATGGATAACCAGAGATACAAAAGGTCCGTGCCTGATGACGAATGGAGAAGGTCCGAAGAGCGCCCCCAATTCGCCCGAGTGCGAACACTTGGTCTCTTATGCCATTTTTCATTAACTTCGAAGAAGTTTGGGTAAAAATCAAGTGAAATGGGAACAAATATCCCCGAGTGAACGTCTACCTAATCATGCATGACTCGGGGATGAAATAATAAACACACGTAAAGTAAGATAAAAGATGTGTCACCTAACGACAACTAGGTTATGAGTGACATACCTAACTGGTGTCTAAGTTCTGGTGGACGAACACATGCATGCTACAGCTAAAGGTATAGGTCTGCATAAGAAAGCAAGAAAACATAGCAAAACAAACGATGACTACACAACAAATCCGAAGACTCTAAATGATTAGCCCGAGTCCTCGGATGGTCTGGTATTCATCCAAAGAAGCCTACGTATCCCCGCCTCCACGAGAATCAAGGCAACGTAGTTCTTCGCGCCTATTCTAAACTAGGATGCCTAAGACACCTAGACCTCTATCTTAGACTCGATCTAAAAGACCGGACTAGTTATTAAAGCTTCTTGAACGATTATTTAAATTCCAGTGAATTGTAGATTTTAGGACACCCTATATGCCCTAACTAAATGCAGGTTAGCCCTAAGCTAATGCAGGTGGTTCCTACAACCTATGTGTAACTAGGCTGTGCGTCCTAAGGAAAACGATGGGATCACTAACGCATCTTAGACCTAGTCATCAGTCGGCGATATGAATCGCCAACTGACCGGACGGAGGCGCTCCTAGCTAGGACAAACTCCTAACTCTAACACAAACACACAACAAGCACACAACAAAGCCAAACTCCTAACTCTAACACAGACACACAACAAGCACACAACAAATAAAAGACAAACTCCTAACTCTAAAACTCTCTATCTAGGACAAACTCCTAACTCTAGAGGAAGATCTTATTGAAAACAAGGTTTTGAAGAAAAATGGTTAAAGCATTTATTTACAAAGTTTGGCTGGACCTGAGATAAGAATCTCAAGCTGCACTACGTACCTCGTGGAAGAGGATCAAGCCAACGTAGTTCGAAACGAACTCTCAAACTACGCTTCTAAAAGAAACACTCAACACTTCAGATTTTTTAAGGTTTTCTTATATTTTCAAATGTTTTTGATATTTTTAAAGTTTTCAAATGTTTTTGAGTTTTAAATTTCTAATGTTTTTTGGATTTTAAAGCTTTTCCAATGCTCTAAACCTTTAAATGTTTTCAATCTTAAAGGGGACACGCAAGTAATACCATAAACTAAGGCAAAGCCTTAAAGCAAAAAGGGGAAACCCCAAACAAGCAACAAAGGTCTCAAAGAGACGATCCACAACAAGAAACTGGCGTCTCAAAGAGACAAACCACAACAAGAAAGATAGTGCCCCAAGAACAGAGAAAACAATCTAAGATCCTAAGCAGAGAAGGCTCTATATGACTGAGTTAGTCTCTAATGGAAAAACTCCTAACTAATAACACTAGGGAGGAAGTACAAATGAGTCAGAGACTCTAATAACACTACAAAGGATGAATGAGTCAAAGACTCTCTAATCAGGGCTGACTCCTATGCGAATGGACTATCGAATAAGGAGAAGCTCACAAGTAAAAAGGAATAAAAGACCCTGTGCATAGTTGGCAAAGGTGAAACACCCAGCCGGGCCGGACAGCTACCTAGCCCTAGGGTGCAACAAATGTGCAACCCAATACCCATAAGGGTAGGGGTATGCTGCCAAGCCGAGTAAGGTGTTCTCCCAAAACCAAATGACGCACAAAGAGGAGGTTTAGCAAGAGAATGAGACTGGGTAAGTCTCTTAGACACAGAGGTAGGATAGAGAAAAATGCTAGCAAGACTGGGCAAGTCTCCTATATACAAATGAGGGGTATGCTACTTGGACTGAGCAAGTCCCCTAAGGATGGGCTTGGGCTAGCGCCTTCATCGCCCTCGCAATGAGAAGGGATTCTAGTATCTAAAGAAATTTAACAGAAATCTATATGACTGTGTTAGTCTATCAAAGAGAGAAGAAAAGGCTACCAGGTAATCGCAAATTCCATTCTATTCTTATAAAAATAAATCAAGTGCTAAGCAAAGAAGAATTTTCAATTAAAAAATGCACAACCTATAGCAATCATAAAATGATAAACAACATAAATTAGTCCAGACCAGCCGCTGGATAGCCTAATAAAGCAAAAAACAATATCAAACACTTCTATGCCCAGCCACAAACACCACCCCAATATGGGGATGAAATCAGATGATGCTAAAGTAATCATCTGATATCATAATACACGAGATAATATTTCTAATCCCGCCTTGAAATCAGACAGTACTAATGTCGATAATATCGAATAGAGTAGTCATCTGATCTCCTTCTTTCCTAAAACAATTTATTTAAATAAAATTAAACAAATATGATAAGCTTCAAGATAATCTCACCTGAAGAGTCCATTCATTATTGTCTTCACAACCTAACTCGATGCTTAAGATAAGAAGAGTATTAGAAATATCAAAAGATTATGATAATCCCAATTAGTAAAAATTTCAGTGCATACAGGGGACGTCAACTTGTGCAGATCCAAGGTTAGCCACAAAACATAAAGACGGGCTCCAAGTAACCTTATCATTGCCCTGAGAAGGGTTCTAACTGGCTAAACACTCTAAGAGGAGAGAATGCCTTAACCTGCGAAAACTCTAAGGCAGGAAGGGAAGAGGCTGGCTCAAGAAACGTTCCATCGTTGCCAAAATCCGAGGATGATATGCCCAAAATCAATGGAATCCAAAAATGCAAAGAGTAGTCCCGAAGAAAGGAAGCCCCTCAAACCCTGCGAAGACCCTAAGATGGGAAAAATGATAAGAAGGGCAAGGGGCTGGCTCAAGAAACATTCCGTCATCGCCAAAATCAATGAAATCTCGAAACTTGAAAAGGATCCCGAGGAATGTGCAAAAAATAACTCAGAAAGGGAAGAGAGGAATAAAACCCAAACCCTGTAGAAAGTGATAATCCTAGAGAAGAAAGAACCCCTCACCCTATAAACAACCCTAATATGCCGAAGAGGAAGATCTTGAAGACACTCTGGAGGTAATCTCGAAGCCTACGATGAATCTTGAGGGACAGAGAAGATCCTAAAAGTCCTATAGGAATCATGCACGAAGACTAAAATCATAGAAACCATACAAACACCCCAAACTTCAGAGTAAAATATGAGGGTGAAATCAAGGATCTACTGAGACAATGGGTGGGTCTATAAAGCAAGTGAATGTTGCTAAAACTACAACGGAATGGAGGATCAAACCAAGGGGGGAACAAAGACCTCATCTGTGCCATTCATCAGATTGGAGTACCAAGAGAATAATCAAATAGAGAGTAAATCAAGGCATTAATACCCATTCAAAAAAACACATTGAGAACCCACATAACATTCACCAAAATGAAATTTAGGGGGCAAATCGAAGAGTAAATACATCAAGAACGAGAGAAAAGATAAGATGGATACCTTATGTCAGTTTACTCCCCTCGCTCTCTTCCTAGCAAACACCTGTTTTACAGCAAGACCTGCTGGATCCGTATCTTCAATCTCCCCCACATGTGCAGTCCCTGAACCCTTCTCAACCACAGTTGTGGCATCGGAACATTTCCCCTTCGACTCCTTCTTCGCCTTTTCCGGCTTACCGCCGACCGGAGCCGACGACACCTTCAACGTATATGTGCGCGAGATCGGAGCGCTCTTTCCTTTCCCTTTAATCTCAACCGTCCATTTGTACTTCCGATCAATCTCGCCCTTCTCAGCTCCTTTAATCTCGGCCTGCAGAGAATACCTCTGATCTTGGCCGTTGATTTTCAGGATCAACACCCGATCAAACCCTAACTCGAGAGCTGAAACCCCATCGGAGAGATTTCGAAGGTAAAATCTGTTTCCGCACGATCCTGGATCTTCTTGATCTGGATCAGATCTATGGCGCTCTCTAATACTTCGAAATGCGGAGGAGGAGGAGGAAAGACGCATTGTAGAGATAGATCGAAAGGGGTTAGCATTTAAGAGATCGAGATCAAACCCAAGCTCATTCTCTAGTTCTGAAAATGGAGAAAATGGGGAAAACGAAGGGGTTTTGGGTTTGGGTTTGAAGAAGCAATAGGGTTTAATAGGGGAGGGTTTGGATGGAGGTGGAGCTGAACAGAGGAGGAGATGGATTAATGGCCGGAGCATGGTGGTGGGAATTGGGATCTGCCGGCGGGAATGGCTGGCCGGAGAAGATGAAGTGGAGCAATTGGGGTTTTGGGTTTTCTTTTTTTTTTTTTTAAAATGAAAAGGTGATGGCCGATGGAAGATGAGATGAAGTGGGTTTGGTGGGGAAAACTGATGGAGCTCCGGTGGCTTTGCCGGATTCAATGGAGCTGGCCGAGGTAGGGGCCCTGGCCGAAGTTCGGTGTGGTGGCGGTGGGTGGAGCTTGAGCCTCCTCTGCAAATCCTCTCTTCCTCTCCTTTTCTTCTCTCCCTTTAATCTCCTCTCCCTTGCAACTCCCTCTCTTCTGCAACTCCCTCTCTTCCTATGCTCCCCCTGTTAGGAGCCGAAAATGGGGCTCCCCTCTTGGGGGAAGAAAAAATGAAGCCCCCCCTTTGGAAACCCTAGTTCATGGGTTTTATTCAAAGGAAAATGATATATTTAGCCTCATTTTCTCCCATGGGCAGCCCCTACCAGTGTATTTATCACTACTCTCTTATCATATGGAGGGTGGCTAGGCAAAGGGGAGGGGAGGGGCAAATATATCATTTCTCTTTTAGGACAAGGGATTGGTATTGGCACACATCCCTTGTCCAAAATAAACCCCCTTCTAGCCTTGTTTAACTAAGAAAATGATATGAGAGCAACCATTTTTTTTTGGTAAACGCACTCCCCCAGCTCACCCTTTCTCTTTTGGGTTAACAGTAGATGGGAACTGACATGGGAACATCTCCGCTTCGATAAACCGCGCTCCTTCAACATTGAATGAAGAAAAATGATATTAGTACCTGTTTCCGGGTTTTCAAAAATATTTTTTTTTTATGTAAACGGGGGAACTTTGGATTTTTCAGGCTCTCTCGCACTCAGGACTAGATTTTTTTTTTTTTTTTTAGAAATTTTGAGATCGATTTTGAGAATTTGGAATTGACTCTGAATTCGGTTTCGAAACTCGGGTTTTGGGAACTTTAACCAATTTCGGGCACTTTAGGGTTCGGTCAAAATGGGGTGTCTACACCGTGCAATGAATTGGAGAACCTAAGGTCTTAAGGGATATACATCTAAAAGACTTGAGCAAGTCTTTTAAATAAGAGAGGGGAGTGCTACTTGGACTGAGCAAGTCCCTCAAGGATGAGCTTGGGCTGACTAATAAAATGAAATTATCTAATTATATTTCGAAAACATCAATTCATGTTAAAATAAAAAAAATAAAGGAATGCTCCTAATATTCTTTAATAGTATCCATTCGACACTTCAAAATATACTCATCCTGATATTATTTGTAACTAAATATGCAACCCTATATGGAATAAGATGCATGACAATTGGCAGTTGCGTCAACATTATCTCTTATGAGCATATTATGAAAGGCTAAGCTTATAAAGAAGAACCTAAACCTTACATTCCTTCAACATAACAGTTAACAAGGAAAAAAATAATAAAGGCTTAATTCTATATGAAGGGAATATGATGCAACCTGTAGTGCAAACAGTGAAGATGAAAACTGAACTTTATTCAATTTGTGTGTGTGGTTGTGCTGATATCTATAATCGCTAATTAATTCCTGCACTACTATACCTTGATATCAACATTACTAGCTTCATTTTATATTAGTTGTGGTGATGTCCTTTGTCAAAGCAAGGCAATATAAAAAAACCAGTTTTCCTACACTGTATTAAGGAATGATTCCCCTACAGCCCCATATACAACTATACCCACATATTTGCTTTTTTCACTACCTTGTTCTCTGTGCTGTCACAACACTCCAACAAGCTTATCCCATCATCCGTACAACTATCTACTCTCAGATTAGAAATTAACACTACTCCTCCAAATATATATATATATATATATATATATATATATATATATATATATAATTACTGAAATTAAACAATAAATAAGAAGATAAACAGGTATCTAGAATCATGGTGATTTGTAGGTGATTTACTAAACCTGATGACACTTATTTGAATTAAAAAACCTTGAGATGACAAAATTAAATCCCAAATAAATCACAAACAAAACTTAGCCCTTCCATTATAAGCACAAAACAGAGAGCATGGAATTTAAGGCTCATACATCCATGTGACTAGTCATAAATTTTGAAGCCCAATTCCACCCAAACATCAAATTTTTTATACAAATTCGTATTTCCTATAACTGACCCCCAAAAATAATATATTTACAACCACACTCTTGTAATTATATAACAACTACAGGCTACCAAAAAGACACTAAAAGAAACGTGTGCATCCATTAAGCAAGATAGAATTGACGCCGGACCATAACATGCAACTATCTTCTTTCTTACATTATATTCCATCATTAACACCCTAAATCGGCTCTGTAAATGGCAAAATAAGCACAATTCTTTTCCTAATGCAATACTTCACATTAAAAAAAAAAATCTTGTTCTGTACATTTGCAATCCTAAGCTTCAAAACTTTTTTTTATTTTATTACCAAACAGAACTTCGAAAAAGCAAACAGACTTCACAAAAATATGTTTTTCTATACATAACTCTTGACTCATTTATAGCAACACCTGAATTTTGTTTTTAAGAATACTGATGAAAGCGCCAAAATAAAACCTCCAACCTTATCATCATTTGATGGATTTTAACAAGACCACTAATCTGTAGAATCATCTACTTGGCATATATATTTTTTAATCCATAAATAGGAGTTGTTTTGACATAAACCATATCATAAAGTATCCAAGACAATTTTATGATGCTCAAAACCTGTGTGAACTAGGACATAATGAAGCTACAAAAATTGAAATTAAACAAGAGATTGATTTTATCAAATTTAAAAGGATACTTTGGGCTTGGAAAATCTCACAGCTTCAGCTAAACTACAATATGCTTGCATAGGATAAGTTGAATTTTAGAATTCAAGACATGAACTAAATACTACAAGTGGATGACATAGATTGAACCACAAGTGGATAATATGGACTAAACTACTGCATAAATTTGTAGACATAAAAAAAAATAGTGAGTGACCGATTTAGTGCATAAGCCACGTAAAACAGTGACTGAATGTTTTAAACTAAATATAGATTACAACTGTGGAGCACATACATATATTCATAGACACAGGACTCAAAAATATATGAAAACACTAATAGGCATGTGTGTGAACTGACTTGCCATTAACAAAGTTCAAGAAGATAACGGATAACATGTATGTTATGCAACTGTCCAAACTGATTTTCAGATTTCATGACATTAACGAAGCTCACACTAACCATATAAAAAAAAAAAGTAGAAACAGGTGATGAGAATGAGCAATGAAGAATAACCCCAAACTATTGAACAATGTAAGCAAACTGTGAAGGATGAATACAACCTAAAGAAATAATGGACAAGCAAAAATTATTGAACCGGATGCTCACACTACTAGAATTGTATCAATTCACAAAACTAACTAAAAAAAAAAACTTTAATTACATGTACTAGCTAGCCTTATTCAAAAAGCCAGTGCTCACAATCCAATAATACCAGGTCAACATCTTACATAAATGCCATGTTAAGAGACATGTTCTTGACTTCAGATTTTTAAGGAAAAAAAAATGTATACATTACCATGCTCTGTTCATACAAATACTGAGCATGAAAGAAAATAAAAATTCATATATAATTTCAGTTTCTGAGTGTAAACAACAAATGCAAAGACTGAATCACAGACCTTGCATATAAAGGTTTCGGTTTAGGGGCTTGAAGACATTGGCACAAAAATCTTGGACAGAAACAAGGAAATCAGGCTATATATATATAAAATAAATAAATAAATCTATGTTTTCCTGTTACTAAATCTATACATTACAAGTTATTATAATAAAAATATGATGAAACATTAATCGAAACATAGAAAAGAGGCTAAGGCAATGCGATTATCTTAATCAATGTAAATGTAAATTGTAAGCAATTTTAAATACAAAGGTCTGATCTGAACTCTAAATCTCGACATATAATAATCTATAAGTATAAGCAATTCTAAATACACAAGATGTTCCAAATCCAAATCAGAGTACAAAATGATCTAAAATATAAGAGATCCTGAACTAGACTAAAATATATTAGATTGACGATAAATTCCAGACTACAGAACACTTAAAGGAATACAAATCCAAATTTGCTCAAAACATATCAAATTAAACATTCAAAATTGAAATCCATGTTATTAAATTAGAAATATGAACAATCTGACCTGATAATGAGAAAAGCTTTTGATTTTCCCTTTTGAATTATGATGAAACTGAAATTTCAGTGATCTCTCTAGCAAAACAATGAAGAAACTCCTCCTCCTTTACTTTTTAACCTCCCTTGCAAATGAACTGCCGATTGAACCTTAGCTTCATTCTTCTTTGATCTCAGATCCAATGTTTCAGACCTAATATCTCTCTTCCACTTCTTCAATTAATCTTTTTTTAGCAAATTCCGCTCATAAATTCTCTTCTCTACTTCCAAATGATGATGACTGAGAAATTAAACTGAGCCTTTGTCATAATTGTGAAAATGACCAGATCTTAGCAGATCCCCCATCTCTTCTCTTTATTCTCCTCTTTACTCTGCTCTCTTTCTACCTTCAGCTAGGGTTTAATGAGGTTTTTGCTGATTTTGACCAATCTAGGACTTTGAGGTTAGAAAAATAGTAGATCTAGAATCTTAAAGTACGAATCTAAGTCTCTAGCAGAAGAAAATAATGGATCTAGAATTTTTTTGAAGCTGAAATAGAAGAAAGAACTTTAAATTAGGGTTTCAAACGAATTTGAAGATAAATATCAAGATTTGTTTGAAGCTTTGGCAAAGAACAAGAAGACTAGACAGAATTGTGGCCGGAGAACGACCGGAATCCAGACGGAGATGCTCGGAGAAGATGAAGAATGGCAGATCTACTTTCTCTCACTAGGTTTTCTCTCTATCTCCCTCTCTCTAGAAATTTAGAAAAACTTAGATCCCAATGAAATGAGGTTAGCGTGATATTTATAGTTAATTTTGGGGGTTGATATGTGCACTCCAAGTTGATTGGACGCGCGGAAAATTGATGAGGCACGCCCGCAACTTTTGTTTTATTCGGCCATGCACGCTCTTTCCAGGATAAACTCGCCCCCCTTCTGCATTTACACTACGACACTTCTTTGGTTCGTTCGTTATGCAAACGCGTTCGGATTCATATGAAATTTTGCAGGGACCTTGTTGAGACCCTAACCTAGCTTAGGGTGAAATTTGAGGTCTTACCTCACTGATTTGATAGGCTTTTGCACAAAATTAGAAGGTTTAGGGCACGGTCAAAATGGGAAGTCTACACTAAGCAAGTGTCAAGAAGGAGCTTGGAGTTGAACATAACATTGGTGACACCTCAACAGATTGGACGATAAGTCACAAGAGCCAAGCCAGGGACAAGATGTTCACTCAAGCCGAAGAAGTCCAAGAAAGTGCAAAGGATCCAAGACATTCCAAGAAGACTCAAGGTTCTTATTTTTAGAATGTATTTGGAGTCCTCTTGATTTTATGTTTAAATGCACTTTCAAAAGGTTTTCAAATGATTTTTATACTTAACATTTTACATCTTTGAAAACCATCAACATACCCAAAAATGTGTTTGAAAACCTTGGACTTAAGCCCAAAGACCATAGCCCAAAAGCCCTTGGATTTTAAACTTAAAATGGAATTTCACTCAGGGCCGGTCGACTGGGCTATGACGGGGGACCGTGGGATGGAACCTGGAAATCCAGGCCATCTCGAATTTTATCGGGCCAGTCGACTGGGTTAAGCTGGGCGACCGCGGATATGTGTCTGTTTCAAAACAGAACAATCCTACATGGTTTGGGCGGGCGACCACCGTGGGTCGATTGACCGAGATAGGTTTTTGAGCCAAATTTTTTGAGCAAACAGTAAGCCCTCGCAGGGCGATCGCCATGTGCCCGGTCGACCGCGACGTTAAGAAATTTAGAAATATAATAGGGCGCCCGATAGGGGCGGACGACCGCCGTAGCCCGGTCGACCGCCGCGGTCTAGCAAACTAGCCGTTGGGGCATTTTCTGCTTGACTTTTTCAAGCCAATAATTTACAGTTTTACCCCAAACGGTCATATTTTCAAATACACTATATATACATGATTAAAACCTATCTCCACAAGCTTTTGAACATTAGAGAAAGATCAAATCCCATTTCTCTTTGAGCTTCAAGTTTTATTTCAAAAGCTAAAAACCTCTTTGATCTTCCATTTCTACATGTTATCAAGAGGCACTCCATAGGACTTTTATTTGTTTATTTCTTGGAGTGAATGTGAGCTTACAATATTGTAATCCGCCTATTAAAAGGCAAGAGAGTTTTTATTTTTTGTTTATTCTTCATGTGAGGGTCTCCTCTTCGGCCCCTTAAAGTAAGGTGAAGAAAAGGGTCTCCGATTCGGCCCGTGAAGAAAGGTGAATCATGTGTGAGGGTTTGATTCCCTTGCCAAGGCTTCGTGCCATGGGTTTTGCTTTGACCCTTGAGAATGTAAAAGCTTATTGTAAGAGCTTCGGGATTAGGCTTGAAATCTCACCATAGTGGAGTACCCAAGGAGCCAAACTTGAAAGAGTGGAGTAGGTCAAGTTGTGACCGAACTACTGTAAAATCTTGGTGTCCTCATTGTGGTGTGCATTGTCTCTCTCTCTTCCTTTCCTTCTCTTGCACACGTGGTGATTGGTAATCTCTAATCTTACTTGTGTTTATGCCTTAATTGAACAAGGGTTAGTAAATGCACTTGTGTTAAATGTTATAAACCCTAATTGCTTTATGATATCCATTTGAACAAGGGTTAGTAAATGCGCATGATTAGAAAGTTTAAATCCTAGCTTTTATTGATATACATATTTTAACAAGGGTCAGACTAATTAGTGCTTAATTAGAAGAATAATTTTTAATCTCCCTTAATTAAGCCTAAAATTCCTAATTGACCAATTCACCCTCCCCCCTCTTGGATAGTTACAACTGTATTTCAGGTATAATCAGGTTTACCAGGACCAACGCACGGGCTCTTTCTCTGATGTTTGGGTCGGTGAGTTGAGAGTAGACGGTAGGGGGAGGGATAGGGCGTCTAGCACCTTTTTCCCTCTCTTGCTTAGGGTCGAACTGTCATAATAACGGTCTAGAGCTTCCTTTAATGGTACCTCATTTCCGCGGGTCCCTTTTCTAGGGACTTAATGGTGTATTTATACTTTGATCATGCATGTAAATTCTCTTTATAGGGCGCCACATGGATCTTTTCATCATTTCAGAGAGAAAACCTTCTTTCGCTGGATTGGGTTGTTCCCCTGGTTCGACGGCGCGCGTGGCTTTGTTGTGTAATGTTGCCTATAATCGTGATGATGAAGTGTTTTGGTGGCGGGGAGATGACACATGGCGGGATCACATGGCCCAGCCGTGTCTTAGTTTTTTGCTTAATCATAATTAGATTCCATTGGTGACACGTGGCGGGATCTAAAGGCATCACCGTATTTGCACTGTATCAATCCCTTACTTGTAGGATGGGATCACCAAGCCACTACTATTACGATTACTTTCTAATGAGAACAGGTCTCCCAAATGGGATGGACATCTAGCACTAATATGGATGTTCCGTTATTTATATCCTAATGAGCAATAAATTTGGCATTCCATAAATCTTTCCTCTTCCACCGACCAAGCAGTCCTTGTTATTCTATTAGAAACAATTACATAGGGCCCACCACTTCTTGCTTAGGTACCAATTAAAATTCACCACTTACTAACCTACCGCGCATGAGCCATACTTTCCATGCTTATCTCTTCTTTAACACACATCAAGGCCATATAAAAATTCCTAAAATCCCTAATCCTTAATAACATAACCGTCCAAATCTCTCTCTCTCTCTCCTCTTGTAAATAGAATTCTAAAATTTCTAATGTACGGCCGTAAAAAACAAAGAGAAATTACTAAATTTAATATAGGTTCTCACATTTATGGGACTCTTTATAACTATAATGTCTCACACAATTTGCTTCGTAAAATTTAGAAAGTTGTCTCAAAAATTAATATACATTTTGTCGTTTTGATAACAACACTCCTAGCAACCTCAAACGAGACTTAAGCTTAATTTGGTAATGACACTCTCTACAAGGCTTTTAAAAAAAATTAATACCCAATTTTTTGTAAAGACACCCATTTAGGAGATGGTTTCCCTTATGATGGGGCTGGGTATTGCAAAGTTCTTATTCTTGTGGTTCCATTTTATAATTTTTCCATATTTGCACTAAGGGTGGACATGGTTCGGTTCGGTTCGGTTCGGTTTTGGGGCATACCCAGAACCGAACCATATATAATCAGTTGCCTAAAATTGGAACCAGAACCGAACCAGAATCATATATAATCGGTTCGGTTCGGTTCTGGGTTTACCCAACTGAACTACGAACAGCCAAACAGGTATATATGGATTACAAACAGGCCAAATTATATGTGAACAGGTATATATGGACTACAAACAGGTATATATACCTGCATATCAAAGTTTTGGGCAATTGCTAATATACATTATCCAATGCATATCAAAGTTGGGATAACATTTATATATGGACTACAAACAGGCCTTATCAAATTATATATGAAATTATGAACTACAAATTTGGGCAATTCCTAATATCCATTATCAATCCATTATCAAATTTGGGATAACATTTATATATGGACTACAAACAGGCCCTAATATCCATTATCCAATGCAAAAATCAAATTAAACCAATTCCTCAAGTAAGTAGGGTTGGTTCTCGGTTCGGTTCTTCATTTCGGGATCCCAAACCCAGAACCGAACCAAATATTCACCGGTTCCAAATTTTCCGAACCGAACCAATTGTGCCGGTTCGGTTCGGTTCGATTCTCCGGTTCGAACCGGAACCATGTCCACTCCTAATTTGCACCAACAATCTTAAGACGTTAGTCGTACAATAGACTAAAACTTGATAACTTTGACGGTTCTGATTTTAACGCTTAGCGTCGAAAAGTGATTTTTGGAATGCAACTTCTGAAAATCTACTATACTGTTCAAGATGAGAAACCCGTTTTTGAAGAGAACTCTAAGGAAGAGGCGGATTAGGATCGTGATAATGATTTCTGTAGAAGTTATTTGCTCAACAGTTTGTGAGACCATCTTGCAGATGTTTATGGTCAAAAGAAAAGAGCTAAGGCAGTTTGGGCCAATCTAGAGCAGCAATATAAAGATGAAGAGAAACTGTCAGAGACTCATTTTACTGACAAGTTTCTGAATATGAAATTTGAAGACGGAAAAGAAATTTTGCCCGAAGTTAAAGAACTTGAAAAATTGGTGTTGAAAGTTGAACAGAAATCTATAAATCTCAACAATGTTTTTATTGCTGGAGCTATTATAAACAAGCTCCTTCCTTCCTCGTTATCTTTCTTTACGAAGATGAGTAGAAGTAAGAAACAAGTTTCCGTTGATAATTTGAAGCGGTTCATTCGTATTGAGTATGAAGCCCGAACCCTTTCTCAAATTGAGTTGCGTGAGAAGCAGAAGGCTACTGCTAACATGATAGAAGCAAAGTTTGAAAAAAAAAGAAGGTATGATGAGAAAAAGAAAAAATACAAACCAAAGAAGAAGTGGAACCAGAAGAATATTCATGCTCAGAAAAAAGGAGTTTAAGAAGGAAGCTTGATGCTTCAATTGTGGTAAGTATGGCCACTGATTGAGAAATTAAATAACCGCAAGTGCACGGATCGTGTAAATACGGGTCGAACTCAAGGAAGAGAAATCTAGTTGTCAATCCTATTCTTGTACCGATTAGAATACTAGCTATGATATACTGTTGCCTGGCAAAATCTCAGGATTTCCGTGGACTTAGACCTCGGAGCCAACACTATATATAAGCGTGTATTCTATTCAATCTAAGAATCAAATTCAACTACGATCTTGATTTGGAAATCTTAATTTAGGCAAAGTGTACCAAATTTTAATGATCTCTATTAACTACTTATCTAATTTAATTAGAAAACTAAATTCTAAGGGCTTAAGTAAATTGAAAAATTGCAAAAGTAATTTAGAATAGTGAAAAACCTTAATTCAATATAAAAGATTACTTAGGGTTAGAATCCACCATGGGTTCGGATTAAATTGATTAATTAAAACAACTCTTGAATTGGGTTGAAAATTCGATTAACTAGTCAATAAGGAATAAGATCAAAGGGATGTCATTCCTTATAAGTAATTAATCAAATCCACTTTCCAATTTACATTGATTATATAGAACTTTATATTTGTTAATCAACAATCATTCATACGAAAGGGGAAAGCCAATGGCATGAATGATTGGGATTTTCCAAACACAAAATCCTACACAATTTTTCAATTGAGTAGATTGATTTAATTGTAATTATTTCTCCTTCCCCATAGTTTCAACTAAACCCTAAGTAAATAGGATTTAGTTACTCATGAAGAAGGGAAGAAAAACAAAAATAAACGAGATAGATGGGAGAAGAATTGCCATATAGAACTTGAAAGAAAATTAAACAAAAACTAATTACTTCTTCACTAACTTGAATTGAAACAAAATTACATCAAATTGAACTTAAAATAAATAACAAAAATTAAATAGAACTTAGTCTTTTTCTCCTCCAACTTTGGTTGCATCTTCCTCCTTCAAGCTTTAATGTCACCTTGAGTTTGAATGGTGGATGATGATGCCTTGGATTGAGAGTTGAAAAGAAAAAGAAAAAGAAAGAACAAGAAAACCTAAGGGAGAGAGCTTGAGAGTAGTGGAGAGAAAAAGAGAAAATAGAGTGAGGAAAGCATGGGAGAGCAAGAGAACTTTTTTAACAAGAGGGCATAGGGAGAATATGTAAGAGAGAAGGGTGATAGAGAGGAGAGTTCTTTTTTATTCTTTACACCAATATATGGAGGGAATCTCTTTCTATTTACAAGCCCCAAGGAAGTTCACAAAAATAACTTGGCATCTTTGAAATTTTAGCAACTTCCACCTTGTGTGTATAATTTCAGCAACTTTGTACCTTGTCTTGGTAATTTGGGCCATTTTTGTTGACTTTTTCCTCTTCTCTTACGTAGAAATGGGTGGGAATTTAGCAACTTTCTCTCATTCTTCATGGTGGGCCCAACCTATATTAAATGTGCAAACAAGTAAAACAAGTTAGTAAGTGGGTCCCATTTGCATTATATAACATATAAGACAAGCTATTTTTGAATCCAAAACCGTGGAATGCTATTTTTAATCTTCAAGTGGGTCCCACAAATGCATGTATAGCAATTAGGAAGTTGCTATTTCTTTCAAAAGGAAACGTGGGTTGTAGAGAGTTTTGCATGTATTTGGTAATTTCCAAACTGTAAATGGGTCCCACTATTGTTGTAACACAATATGGCAATTGCCAAAGTTGAGGGCTGCTTGTTGATGATATCCACACTCCTTGTTTATTTTATACTCGCACCCCATTCTAATATTAAAAGTTTCTGCCTTGGAGCACGCTGGATTTGCAAACATCGTTAGAATAACGTGGGGCCCACCATGAATATAAGGAAACTGATATTTACGCCCCCTTTGCATGTGCTTTCGAAAATCCCATCTCAATAGAACTGTACGTGCATGCATGTACTCATATAAGAATCCAATGGAAAATTTAGTTGCCCTTTCCATCTACTGCCACAAAGAACCTTCTTTAAATATAATATGTGAGTTGAGAAAGTAGGCCCCAATACATATACGGATATTTCTTCAAATTCGAACCATCTCTTTCTTAGTGCAATTCCTATTTAAGATATTTGGTTATTCTCTAAATGGCAAAACTGCCCCTCCATCATATATATGTCCAAAAATCCCATAAGCAACTTCCATATGATGATGTGACCGTCCATTTATTTAAAACCCCCTTCCATGCAGAGAGGTTATGCCCCTTAATCGTTTCTACAAGGCAATCTGAACTGTTCACTGGATGGTCCATAAATAGATCCCTTGGATTATTTCCTTTAGATGATCCAAACCGCTCATTATGTTGGGCTACAAGATAAATTAATGACGCACCTCACCCATTGTCGTATGATGATCTAAACCGTACAAATGATGGGCGATAATATAGAGTGGTTGCACCCCTAATTCATCTTCGTAGAACGATCCACACCGCCCATTTAAAAGTACCCAAATTGGTTTTCATAGGACAATCCAACCGTCCAATTTGTTGGCTGCAAGGTAAATATGATTGTGCCCTTTTGAATAATTCCAAAGAACAATCTAGACCATCCAAATATTAGTGATAAAAACTACTTTTAGGGGCCACTTGTTCGCTAATCCAAACCATCTAGACTATGAGCTTTGACGGACTTTTCCCAAACCATTTCTATTGGATGATCTAAACTATTCATTTAATGGGCCGTGATGGTAATCAAGTGCACCCTCTAAATCATTTCCATAGCTGATCCGAGCCATCCAATTTAATGGTCCACCATGTAACTTGATTGCTTCCCTTAAATAACTCCAATAAGGTAATCTGAACCGTTAAATTCAACCCAGTTAGAGCATCTTGAACTCGGCCACCAAAGTATCTTGAAATTTTAGATTTTCTTGAAAATTGATTGTTTTCCTTAGGAATTTCATCTCCTTAGCTCTATTTTCCGTGAAAATCCATAAATAACCCTGCAACACCAGAAACACACAAAATACATTAGTAGCACCGCTTTAATTATCAAATATGCATGCTTTTTACACCTACAATTCACACATAAATGTGCTCATCAGATTCCCCCATACTTAAGTTTTGCTTGTCCTCAAGCAAACAAAAAGAAAAACTAAAACAAACACAAAAACTAAATAAAAATAAAATCCTAACTCACTTTCGTAGGAATCACGATTGCACTTAGCGCGTGCAACAAGCCTTTAAACCCCCAGGTTACCCTAGTGGACGAGTTGTGTCTCGTGAGTGTTTGCAGTGAATATACACACAAAATTCTAAAAATAAACTTTTCTTTTTAAATCTCACTATAGAATAAAGCTAAAAATTTCTAATCCTTTTTATTTGTTTGATAAATTACTCAAAATAGAAGAACAAGAATACCCCCATACTTAAACTTTGCATCCTATCCCAAGTTGAAAAAATTAGAAAAATATTTTAATCAAGGAATCCTCTTTTGAATTTGTCATACTTTGCTCGCTTAAACTTGCCTCTAATGTAATCGTACCATAAAAGAAATTTGATTCTGAAACTTCGTAGAAAACTTACAAATTTATATGGTCCACCATACTTTCAACTTTTCCCATAGTTTCTAAGAATAGAACTCATTTTTTTTTTTTGTAATCCTCTACTGCTTTTGGCGTGAATGACATGCAGGGCATGCACCAGACACCCAGGCTACTAAGCAGTGTCCGACTAATCTTTGATTTGCATATGTCATAGACATTGATGCATATGAGTTCAAGCTTTACTTTTGATTACGTGCAATGCTTTGATTTATTAAGCTTTCTAATTGACCCATGTATGGAGTTTTCAGTCAGTTGCTCTAAAGCCAGTTGGCTTTAAGGAACTAGGCATAAAAACCCTTCAGACTTAATAGCTCAAGTCAACAAGGCTACAAATCAAAACTATAATCAAGAAGCAAACTTTCTAAAAATCATTCATTCTTTCTTTGTTTCAACCTTTCTTTCCTTTTTATCCATACCATATAAAAAGCAAGTTTCTATTTCTATTTCTTATTCAAATCCTTTTAAAAAGAAAGATTCCAAAAGAAAACAAAACTAAGAAAGGAAAGTATTCTTTCTAATTTTTCAAATTCCAAAATTAAAATATCCACTAACTTTATTTCTTAAAATAAGAGAACAACTTTCTTTCTAAGAATACCAAGTTCTTTCTAATTTGCGAAAAATTACCAAAAATAAAAAGAAAGGAAATTTTCTAACTTTAACTATAGAAAAGATTAGAAAAGAAAGTTTCTAAAAGCTACCCCCCCATACTTGAATCATGCAGTGTCCTCAATGCATGCAAAAATAGAAACAAGGACAATAAAGAGAAGAGAGGGGCATACCTTTTTCTTTTAAGAGAGATTTGAATAAAGAGGCTCATGAAGATCCATGACCTCTTCTAAATTAGATCTTGGTAACTCAACAAAGGACTTCAATCTGAGTAAATGAAACTTGTCCTTCCAAGTAGAGTCATTATTTTCTTTTAAAAAATTAATTAACTCTTCTTCTTGGGTCGAGTTTAAGTCCATTTTGATTGTCACAGGAGATGTGCAAGTCTTACCCACATATGCTTTTCTTAAATTTGAATGCAAAGGCGGCAAATTTAACTGTGGGGCCTTTTTGGGTGGAGGCTTGGGAAGGGGCGGAAATAGGGATGCTCCAAATTCTATTTGTTGGATGCTAAGGTCATCAGAAAAGGAGTCCCCTATATCTCTTACATTCTCCAAGCCTTCTTCATCCAGAGCTTCTTCAAATCCTGCATTCAAAATATTTTCACAATTAGTCTCAGGAGAGGAGTGCAACATATTAATTTCTTCTTGTAAATTAGGTTGCTTACCTAATCTAAAAACATTAAAGTCCATGGAAGCATTCCCAAAAGTTAATTTCATTAAACCATTTCTACAATCAATTAAGGCGTTGCTCGTAGCAAGGAAAGGCCTACCAAGAATTATAGGAATTTGATCCTTGATATTAGCAACGGGCTCAGTTTCTAGCACAATGAAATCTACAGGAAATAAGAACTCTCCTACTTTAACTAAGACATCCTCAACCATCCCTTTCGGTTTCTTCATTGATCTATCCGCCAACTGAAGAGTGACGGTGGTGGGTTTGAGTTCTCCTAATCCTAATTGTTTAAAAACAGAAAGAGGTAATAAATTCACACTGGCCCCTAAATCTAAAAGAGCATGATTAATATGAGTATTTCCAATAGTGCATGCAATGGTAGGACATCCCGGGTCCTTGTACTTAGCCACCATCTGTTGAGACAAGATGGAACTAATGTTTGCAGCCAAGAATGCCTTCTTGGGTACATTAGACTTGCGCTTTTGTGTGCACAAGTCTTTTAAAACTTTGGCATAAGTCGGGACTTCGGAAATCGCATCTAACAATGGAATATTAATTTGCACTTGTTTAAACATATTTAAAATTTTCTCCTTAGCAGCCACATTTTTATTATTAGCAAGTCTCCTTGGAAAAGGAGCTTTAGGCACATACTCTTTTTCAGGTGGAGAAACTGCCTGCTCTGTACTTACCTGTTCGGGCTCTTCTTCTGAACCAATGGAGGATGACTCTTTACTTACCTTAATTGGAGATTCTTGAGCATCTTTAGAAGGTTCGGATCTGCCCTCCTCCCTTTGATATTCTCTGCCACTCCTTAAAGCAAATACAGCGTTACAGTGATCGGAGGGCTCCTGCTGCGGCAAGTTTGGTTGCATGACATTCAACTGATTTACCTGTGGTTGTTGATTCCCATTTATGGCCACATTCCTTGGATTAGGAACTGGTTGACTTGGCATCTTCCCCTTTTCCCTTTCATGCAAGGCCATGGCAAGTTGGGAGATTTGTTTCTCCATATTGTGTTGGCTTGTCATGAAAGTGCTAGTGAGAAGTTCTATGCTCTTTTCTAAGGAAGTTATGCGTGCCGACTCCCCTTGTTTTGGAAAACCCGGTGGTTGCTGATTTGAAACATTATTTAAAATTGGGTTTTGAAAAGGTGGAGGTGTGGTTAGGGGTGGTCGAACATTCATAGAAGGGAAGGTGGGCCTAGGTTGGCCAAATTGGCCTTGACCTTGGAAATTTGATGGCCCTCCTTGATAATTCCCTTGATTCCAAGAAAAGTTGGGATGATTCCTCCATCCCGGATTATATGTGCTACTATATGGATTATTTAAAAACATGGCACTTGCATTTTCATTAGAATTACCAAATTTAGCAAGAGTTGGGCACTCTTCCATGACATGGTCCGTGGCTTGACACCAATTGCACATAGGAACACTATGTGCAATTTGATGGACTTGTGAAGGTCCTTTGACAACTATTGCTTCTAGCCTTTTGATTAGGCTATCAAGATGGGCCTCCTTAGCCACGGCACCCTCTATTAGAAATCCCTTACCTGTGTTGGCTCTCTCACCTTCTTGAGTGGATTCCCACTCTCTTGTTTTTTCCGCCAAATCAAGTAAGAAGTTCCATGCCGCGGCCTCATCTGTGAAAGATGTAAAACCGTTAGGACACATGGACTCAAGAAGTTGCTTTGTTTGGTAATCTATGCCCTCATAAATAATTTGGCATAAATGCCACACATCAATTCCATGGTGAGGACACTCTTGGAGTAGGTCCTTGAACCTCTCCATAAACTTAGAAAATGACTCTAATGGCTTTTGTTTGAATTGTAAAATATCATTCCTAAGCTTATTAGTTTTATGTAATGGAAAAAACTTTTTTAGGAAAGCGACGGCGAACTCCTCCCAAGTGGTGATGGAGTTCGTTGGTAAGCCATAGAGCCACTTTTTAGCTCCCTCCTTGAGTGAAAACGTAATAAACCGCAACTTTACCGCATCATCGGTAAGTTGTTGCATCTTAATTAAAGCACATACATCTTCAAACTCACGCAAAAATAAATAAGCATCCTCCGAAGGGAGGCCATGAAAATGAGGAAGCAAAGAAATAAATTGCGATTTTAGCTCAAAATTATTGCCCTGCGCAACTGGCAATCTAATGCAAGAAGGTTGCGCGGTTCGGGCCGGATAGAAGCGATCGCGTAAACTTTTTGGCGGCTCTTGTTCTTCCGCCATGGCTACTTGATTTGGATTTGGTTCGATGTCTTCCTCCGTCTCTAACTGGTTTGCTCTTTCTAGTCGATTGGCCGAGTTCCGCACCCAACCTTCACTCATAAACACAGGAAAACCAAGTAAGAGAGATGGATAGCCAAGAAACCAAAAAATATAACTAAAATAAAAATAACTACTAATCTAACACTTCGAATAATTAAGATTCTAATGCAACTCTCTTCCCCGGCAGCGGCGCCAAAAACTTGATTGAGAAATTAAATAACCGCAAGTGCACGGATCGTGTAAATACGGGTCGAACTCAAGGAAGAGAAATCTAGTTGTCAATCCTATTCTTGTACCGATTAGAATACTAGCTATGATATACTGTTGCCTGGCAAAATCTCAGGATTTCCGTGGACTTAGACCTCGGAGCCAACACTATATATAAGCGTGTATTCTATTCAATCTAAGAATCAAATTCAACTACGATCTTGATTTGGAAATCTTAATTTAGGCAAAGTGTACCAAATTTTAATGATCTCTATTAACTACTTATCTAATTTAATTAGAAAACTAAATTCTAAGGGCTTAAGTAAATTGAAAAATTGCAAAAGTAATTTAGAATAGTGAAAAACCTTAATTCAATATAAAAGATTACTTAGGGTTAGAATCCACCATGGGTTCGGATTAAATTGATTAATTAAAACAACTCTTGAATTGGGTTGAAAATTCGATTAACTAGTCAATAAGGAATAAGATCAAAGGGATGTCATTCCTTATAAGTAATTAATCAAATCCACTTTCCAATTTACATTGATTATATAGAACTTTATATTTGTTAATCAACAATCATTCATACGAAAGGGGAAAGCCAATGGCATGAATGATTGGGATTTTCCAAACACAAAATCCTACACAATTTTTCAATTGAGTAGATTGATTTAATTGTAATTATTTCTCCTTCCCCATAGTTTCAACTAAACCCTAAGTAAATAGGATTTAGTTACTCATGAAGAAGGGAAGAAAAACAAAAATAAACGAGATAGATGGGAGAAGAATTGCCATATAGAACTTGAAAGAAAATTAAACAAAAACTAATTACTTCTTCACTAACTTGAATTGAAACAAAATTACATCAAATTGAACTTAAAATAAATAACAAAAATTAAATAGAACTTAGTCTTTTTCTCCTCCAACTTTGGTTGCATCTTCCTCCTTCAAGCTTTAATGTCACCTTGAGTTTGAATGGTGGATGATGATGCCTTGGATTGAGAGTTGAAAAGAAAAAGAAAAAGAAAGAACAAGAAAACCTAAGGGAGAGAGCTTGAGAGTAGTGGAGAGAAAAAGAGAAAATAGAGTGAGGAAAGCATGGGAGAGCAAGAGAACTTTTTTAACAAGAGGGCATAGGGAGAATATGTAAGAGAGAAGGGTGATAGAGAGGAGAGTTCTTTTTTATTCTTTACACCAATATATGGAGGGAATCTCTTTCTATTTACAAGCCCCAAGGAAGTTCACAAAAATAACTTGGCATCTTTGAAATTTTAGCAACTTCCACCTTGTGTGTATAATTTCAGCAACTTTGTACCTTGTCTTGGTAATTTGGGCCATTTTTGTTGACTTTTTCCTCTTCTCTTACGTAGAAATGGGTGGGAATTTAGCAACTTTCTCTCATTCTTCATGGTGGGCCCAACCTATATTAAATGTGCAAACAAGTAAAACAAGTTAGTAAGTGGGTCCCATTTGCATTATATAACATATAAGACAAGCTATTTTTGAATCCAAAACCGTGGAATGCTATTTTTAATCTTCAAGTGGGTCCCACAAATGCATGTATAGCAATTAGGAAGTTGCTATTTCTTTCAAAAGGAAACGTGGGTTGTAGAGAGTTTTGCATGTATTTGGTAATTTCCAAACTGTAAATGGGTCCCACTATTGTTGTAACACAATATGGCAATTGCCAAAGTTGAGGGCTGCTTGTTGATGATATCCACACTCCTTGTTTATTTTATACTCGCACCCCATTCTAATATTAAAAGTTTCTGCCTTGGAGCACGCTGGATTTGCAAACATCGTTAGAATAACGTGGGGCCCACCATGAATATAAGGAAACTGATATTTACGCCCCCTTTGCATGTGCTTTCGAAAATCCCATCTCAATAGAACTGTACGTGCATGCATGTACTCATATAAGAATCCAATGGAAAATTTAGTTGCCCTTTCCATCTACTGCCACAAAGAACCTTCTTTAAATATAATATGTGAGTTGAGAAAGTAGGCCCCAATACATATACGGATATTTCTTCAAATTCGAACCATCTCTTTCTTAGTGCAATTCCTATTTAAGATATTTGGTTATTCTCTAAATGGCAAAACTGCCCCTCCATCATATATATGTCCAAAAATCCCATAAGCAACTTCCATATGATGATGTGACCGTCCATTTATTTAAAACCCCCTTCCATGCAGAGAGGTTATGCCCCTTAATCGTTTCTACAAGGCAATCTGAACTGTTCACTGGATGGTCCATAAATAGATCCCTTGGATTATTTCCTTTAGATGATCCAAACCGCTCATTATGTTGGGCTACAAGATAAATTAATGACGCACCTCACCCATTGTCGTATGATGATCTAAACCGTACAAATGATGGGCGATAATATAGAGTGGTTGCACCCCTAATTCATCTTCGTAGAACGATCCACACCGCCCATTTAAAAGTACCCAAATTGGTTTTCATAGGACAATCCAACCGTCCAATTTGTTGGCTGCAAGGTAAATATGATTGTGCCCTTTTGAATAATTCCAAAGAACAATCTAGACCATCCAAATATTAGTGATAAAAACTACTTTTAGGGGCCACTTGTTCGCTAATCCAAACCATCTAGACTATGAGCTTTGACGGACTTTTCCCAAACCATTTCTATTGGATGATCTAAACTATTCATTTAATGGGCCGTGATGGTAATCAAGTGCACCCTCTAAATCATTTCCATAGCTGATCCGAGCCATCCAATTTAATGGTCCACCATGTAACTTGATTGCTTCCCTTAAATAACTCCAATAAGGTAATCTGAACCGTTAAATTCAACCCAGTTAGAGCATCTTGAACTCGGCCACCAAAGTATCTTGAAATTTTAGATTTTCTTGAAAATTGATTGTTTTCCTTAGGAATTTCATCTCCTTAGCTCTATTTTCCGTGAAAATCCATAAATAACCCTGCAACACCAGAAACACACAAAATACATTAGTAGCACCGCTTTAATTATCAAATATGCATGCTTTTTACACCTACAATTCACACATAAATGTGCTCATCAGCCACTACGCTGAGGAATGTAGGGCACTACCAAAGGACAAAGAACTGAAGGAATCAGTTAATATTGTCATTAGAAATGAAAAGATTTCAGATTTTGTGGCACAATAGACTGGGTCATGTTAACTATAGGAAGTTGCAAGATATGAAGAGTTTGGGATTATTACCCAAATGTGAGGGTGATAAACCTGAAAAGTGTGAAGTGTGTGCACAAGCGAAAATTATCCGAAAGCCCTTTCCTAAAGTTACTAGGAGTACGTAGTGTCCTGATGTGATTCACTGTGATACGTGCGATTTTAGAAGCTTCACTACAAGAAGAGGTATGAAGTATTTTGTCACCTTCATCGATGATCGCACTCGATTCTTAGCTTTTGATCTTAAAGAGGAAGGCAGAATACAAGATAAAAGGTTATTCAATTTATACACACAGGTAATATATCTCACCTTAACTCAGACTACATGTTTTGGCTTCTTTTTATTCAGTAGCTTATGTACTCTCTGATCATTTTTCATCACCATTTTCAGTGAGTTTCTTTGCCAAATATTTGCTTTCTCATTTGATGAATTATGTAATAAGAACACTTGATGAATTGACATATTAATTTTCCTAATATGCTGATTTTTGTTTTCTTCTTTCAATTCCTTTAGAAGTTTGTAATTGTTTGGATCTGATTTCTTGAAATGATGAATAATAGATAGATCTGCGGTATTTGAAATCATTTGCTGATAAATTTTCTTTTTAAAGGAGTTAAGAGTTTTTTTCACTATTTTAGACAAAAAAGACTACATCAGAGAGCTTATTGGATATTCTCTATGCTCTGTGTTCTCTATTCTTGAGATTAACGAATAGGAAATGCATGTTTTAAATGTTTACAAGGATTTATGCTTAATTTATGAAAGTACTGACAATGTTTGATTGATATTTGAATCGGAAATTTCAATGATAAGTTCTTTGATTTCATAATTAGGAGGTAGAAGATGTTGAATATGTTGATGTAGTTTTAGGCTTCGCCTCTTACATTGATTAAAAATCTTTGTGGATTTTTGCTAATGTAACAATGATTTTCTACATTATAGGATTTTCTTTGGTACTGTATGATTGTTTCACCAACATATGATGAATTTTTATGATAAACTACTTATAAGTAGAAGCTTATGTTCAACAATTTGTTCTGATCTTATTGATTATAAACATAATTTATGAGGTTATTATAGTTTAATCAATGTACTTGATGAGTTTTGAAAGGTTTTTATGAAAATCATGAGTTTCGGCTGATGATTTGGTCTTGACTATCACTTATATTGGTGATTTTTCTTGCTGGAATACAAAGTAGATAAAAATTGAAACTCAAGATTTTGTTTAAATCTATTGCGAGCCTTAACAGGTTGTAGTAGTTTTCATAGATTTTATTGTCTTGAGGTCGATATAAAAATCAGAATTTTTTTGGATTTTATTTATGATTTTCCCTGGAATATGAAAACAAATGAAAGTTAGAATTCATAAGTTCAACTTGAGCTTTAATGATTTTGCTAATCAACATTCTTTTAATCTTATCATCTTCCGAGTGAAGATATCAAATAAGAGGTTCAAGGAATGAGCTGGTTTTGCTAAAAATGTTTTCTTTGACTTATGCTTAGGCACTCATTTCTTGGTCTGCATTGCTAATAGAAGGTAGAATTACGAATACTTTTTTGGTATTATCTCTATTACTTTGGATACTTGCAATGTCAATGGAAGTGAAGCTTTGAGAGTTCAAGGGGTAATTAAGGGGTAATTAAGGGGTAAAATATAACATAAAGCAAATGTCTAAATAGAAGGGTTACTAGTCAAGTGGGTAAGAACTGGTTTTATGTATTTTGCATGAACATCAAGATTTTCTTTTCTACAAATGAGTGATGGTAATGTGGATAATTACTCGTGTTGATGCCTTGTGATAATATCGATGTTCTCCATTGAAAGTAGATTAGAATCTATTTATTTTGTATTGAACTTGTCATGCTTACATTCTATTGATTAGGGAAAACATCTTATACTAGTTATGTCATGTTCTAAAAAGGGCATATGTTAAGATAGTCTTTATCAACTGAATTTAACTCAGTTGTAGAATTTATTGGAATATTTATGTTCTGATTAGTATCTTGTTTCAAAAGTCATTTGAATGTTTTCTTTATCAATAGAAATCCTATATAAATAAATAAATAAGTGTTAGCATAAGCCCTGATGTGCTTTATTTTGTGTGAAAATCTGAGCTGTTGGTTAGCATTGTTGACATGTATTGAATGATATCAAGAGGGTCTTGTTACTTGTTGGCAAGTCTATAATGATCTTTTAATAATTTCTTGGAAGATTAGTAGATTTGGATTCACTGAATGCACCATAACATTAAGAGGATAACCTCCTGATTTTGATTTATTTGGGAACATACGTAATGGCATGTCTGCTACTAATGTTATTAGACTTAATTTGTTCAAAGTGATTTACTGAATATATGAGTATAAAAGAAAGAGAAAAAACTCAAATCAGTTCTCATTTTGGCATTAGTCTTACACGGAATTTGCTTAAATATCATATTGAATGTGTAGACATATGGATTAGATCTAAAGTTGATAATATAGAGTAGCATACATTAGGAAAACTAGGGCTGATTTTGATATCTGGACCTAGTGTTGAATTTGATGAGGTTATGTTATTGCATAAAACCTGATAGTGTAGAGACAAAAGTGAATTTGCTATTGTACTACAACATGATTATTTGATTATGTTTCTTGGTTTCTAGAAAATTTTAAGCTAGTATGTGCATGCATGATTGTTTTGTCCAGCTGGGATCATCACTTTCGATGATAAAAGATAAATATAGTCGATTGTTAATCCGTGATAGAGGCATTTGGTTTCAAATATTTATATCTTCGAGTATTTAGGATGTCGATAAAGTTTCAGTATTATCCTCATAACTTATGATGATTTTCCTCATATTTTCTCTTAGTAACCAACTTAGTTTCCCTAGTTAGTTATTTCTTAATCATTGCAGGGGCGATGCTATGGACACATGGAGCCTACCCCTTTAGGAGACTATCTTAGTTTCATTAGCAGTTCACTAGGAGATTTACCTAGTCTCATATCAGAGCACTCCCTCTACAAACTAGAGACTAACCCAGTTATTTAGCTATCCTATTTATCATCGTAGGGGCAATGGTAAGGTTACTTGGAGTCCACCTCTATGTCTAGCAGACTTGCCCAGTCTTATTAGCACCTTGCTTATCACCTCTTCTTCTAGGAGACATGCTTTGTCTCATTAGTACTCCCCTTTGTAAAGTTATTAGTTTAGGAGTTAGTTTTATAGTCTAGGTAGCGGTCCTATAGTTAGGAGTCTGTCCTTTAGTTTAGCATCTCTTCTTCTTATAGACTAGCTCAGTCTATTCTTCTTGGGATCATTTCATTCATAGTGGGACTCTAGTTCACCTGTTTAGGGATTTTCCTTTAGACTCTAGGGATTCTATCCTTAGTGTTGACACTCCGCCAGATTGTGGATCACAGGGTGTGGTCTTATAGGTTCCCCTATTTTTTTGGTAAGTTTATAGGTTCCCTTTAGTTGGTGATCGATGCGGATCCTTGCTGACTGTGGCGGGATCTCCGATTCCGGGAGTTTCGTCCTTCAGAGGATTCTCGCTCTTCCACAACATCGAGGGGAGGAGCTTCTTCCATGGGTGGTTGTGGAGCCACCGGCTGAGGAGGGAGTCTTTGCAGCACTTGTTGTAGGGTGCTACTGACATCTCCCAGTTGTTGAGTAAATTGGTTGAGAGCTGTCATAGTGACCGGAGTATCGCTTGAGACAACCATATCTCCCGCTTCAACCGGTTGATCTTGGTTTTGCTGACTTGTCTGACTTCTCGTTGTTATTCTATCGTTAGGTTGAGAGGGAGCTTTCAAAGCTTTAAATTTTGACATCAGGGTCCCACAGATGGTGCCAATCTGATGGTGCCCAAAATTCGACTATTAGCATGGTTGAGCATGTGATCCTGCGCTCACAGAAAAAGCGTCAGTGGGCTCGGAGTTGTGGCTCCGGACGGCCACTACGACACTCAAGTCAGAGATGGGCAACACAGACAGTGGACGATGAATAATAGAGGGCCATGACAAGTTACCAGACCACTGGAGGTGGGAGATGGATTTCGATCGATTTGCTTGAGTGTGTACACGTCCTTTTATAGGGGAGGAGACCCACGAGGTCCATGGCGCCAGTCGTGCCCATGATTTTGTCCATGTGGGGCGTGATTGGTGGCAGATATAATTGTGGAGGCGTGATTCCTTGGAATTCTGGACAGAGATGGGGCATTGTGGCCTTGGCGGGAACTTTTGAATTCGTATGGAGCGCATTAGGCGTAGCTACATGGTGGGATTTCTGCGGCCGTGTCCTATCCCTTTTTGAGTATCGGTACCGGTTTTGGAGAAAGTTGTAAGTGGTTTGTTGAAGCGTGGATTGGATAAGATAATTGAGTCGGTACTGGTAGCTATTGTATATGAACTTATATTGAACCATTTGTGCGCCGTGGTTTGGGTGAGGCTCGGTATCGGGTATACTGATTTTACCCCCAACAGGTGCTTATAAAGGCGCTGTCCGGGATATGTTTTGAAGGCATGTTGTGCCAAAGTTAATTGAGTACTTGCAAAAGTAAAGGAAAGAATTTTGTCACATCAGTAATCTTCTTGTCAACTCTATGATTCATCCAATTCATGACCAGACCCTTTTTTAAAATAAAAGGCACAAAAGGCAGCTAAATTAGGAGTTTGATGTCGAACTTTGGGGACTTGAACAATACCTTGGTGAAGCAGTTTCATTCCAATAAGTTGTCCTCATCAAGTGAGAAATTGATAGTCTTGCATTAAAGTGGCCCTTGACGTGCCCTTGACGTTTGCTGTCTACATATTCATGCCCTCTGCTATTCTCTTCAATTCCCTTTTCCAAGCCCTGGTCGATTACCACGTGGCTAACTCTACAAAAGGTCCTCCATACATTCCAATTTACAAATTATCCACCAATTAACAAAACAATGGAGAAGACAAATGATATATGAAATCTAAGTTTTTAAAAGCAAAACTCATGATTCCATTGAAGCATACATGCAGATATCAACATTGAACCGTTATCCTCTGAGAATGTTCAAGAATGTGTCCAGTTGACATAAGAGTTCAACTTGCTCCCAAAGAACCACAGAGCCAAGGATGATAAATTGGAGGTTAAGAAGTTGGCATAAGAGTTCTCGCTTTCCCCTTCCTCTCTTCTAGATTCCTCTTTCTTCTCCTTCTTTATTGATTCTATATTTTTTTAGATTTCGTTTTTGGTATCCTTAACTAACTAAGATGACCGTCCATTGAAAGAAGCTTACTGGTTTTGCGGGATTTTGCATATTTTTCAAAGCAGCATATTTACCACAAATAGGAAAGTGTACCTGCATTAAAGTTAACTTCTCAAAGAGAGCAACTTGTGAGTCCAACACAGGGCAGATGATAATGAAAGAAGATGATTCAAATTTCTATATTATTCATTCCTCTACAGAGGCTGTGTACATATATAAAGAAGTATAAAACATAGGCTCCTAAAAATAGGATCGAACTTACCACAGTGGAAAAGGTAAGTTTTAATGTTGAATATGTGTTTTCCTTTTTAGTTAAATCTAGATATTTTATTGCCTAATTAACACATATATAGAAGATACGGAGGATCCTAATTCAACAGTTTCATAATATTCCCCCTCAAGTTGGAGTGTGAAGGTCACAAACACCCAGCTTGCGAATTAGGCCTTCGAAAGAAGCAACACCTAATGGCTTGGTAAAAACATCAGCAGGCTAGTCTTTCGTGTTGATATAAGATGTACGGATGAGACCATCTTGCAACTTTTCAAGGATAATATGGCAGTCAATTTCAAATGCTTGGTGCGCTCATGGAAAAACCGGATTACCTGCGATGTGAAAGGAGGCTTTATTGTCACAAAACTTTAGTGCCGGTTGAAGTAGGTGAAGGAGCCACGTTACTTCACAACAAGTGGTAGCCATTGCACGATACTCAGCTTCAGCAGAAGATTGTGAAATTGACTGTTGTTTCTTAGACTTCCATGAAATAGGAGACGAGCCTAAGAGGATACAGTAACCTGTAAAGGAACGACATGCTTCGGGACAATGTCCCCAATTAGAATCACAAAATGCACGTAATTGTGTACTACTTGAGGATGAAAAAAGAATGCCTTGATCAAGAGATTGCTTGACATAGCGAAGTAATCTGTGAGTGGCATCTAAGTGCGGTTGTCTTGGTGTGACCATGAACTGACTAAGAGCTTGAACCGACAAAACTAAATCAAGCCGAGTTATAGTAAGGTAAATTAAGTGTCCAATTAAGCTGTGATAGGTGGACGGATTAGGCAAGAGATCACCATCAGGGGAATTGAGTTGAAGATTTTGTTCCATAGGAGTCTTTGCAAGCCGACAACCAAGAAAACCAGTATCTTCTAAAAGTTCAAGAGCGTATTTTCTTTGAGAGAGAAAAATGCCACGCTTAAAAAGATCTACCTCCAAACCTAAAAAATACTTGAGAGGGCTGAGATCTTTTAGACTGAACCATCCGTGAAGAAACTTCTTCAGAGATGTAATAGAATCGAGATCATTTCCAGCTATGAGGACATCATCCATGTAGACTAGTATGACAGTAAAAGCATTTGAAGAAGCACGTGTAAAAAGGGAATAGTTCACTTTAGATTCAATAAATCCAATATCTAGGAGGGAAGCAGTTAATTTGGCAAACAACTAACGGGAAGCTTTTTTAAGACCATACAATGATTTATTTAGTTCGCAAACCCGAGTCTCCCCCTAGCGATAGAAACTAGACCTGGCAAACGGGTAACCCGGGCGGGTACGGGTACAACCCATGCGGGTACGGGTGCTGGCGGGTACGGGTAAGAAATACCGGCTCGGGTACGGGTAGCCTTTCATGAACCCGGAACCCACCCGGGCGGGTACGGGAATACCCGCGGGTAACCCGGCAAATTTAAAGAAGAAATTATATATATATTTACGAAAAGAAATTATATGATGAATGGGTGTATGAACACATAAAGGTGGTACGATGGATGTACAAGCCTTGATATTTAATCCAACAGCAGCTTCTTAACAAGTCAGCTACTGTTGGATCAAATATCAAGGATGGGATGATGAGTACATGTTTATACGCCCATTCATCATACAATTTTTCATTTACTTTAACAAATGTTTGTTTTGGTACAACCAAAGATACCAGTCACATGGTCTGATTGCTTTGACTTGTTTTGTTGGCCCACCCACATAGTCTATTTTTTAGTCTTTTGTGTTTAGGCATTAAGAATAACAAGTTGAAAACCGAATGGCGAGTAACCCGCGGGCACCAACGCCCGACCCATACCCACCCGCGGGTCACGGGTACGGGTTGGGTGCGGGTATGTTTTTTCGCGGGTATTGAAATTGGTACCCGTACCCCTACGGGCCGGGTGTACCCGCGGGTACGGGTCCCATTTTGCCGGGTCTAATAGAAACCAGGCGGAATTTGTATGTAAATATCTTCGTCCAGGTCACCATGAAGAAAGGCATTTTTGAAATCGATTTGATGTAAGTGCCAATTCTTAATAGCTGCAATGGTGAATGTTTGAAATACATATATCGGGAGTAAATTTAGACAATGAATGTAAGAATTTATTGGATAAATGTCCTAAACGTCTATGCCAAACACCAGAAGAGGAGCTAACAGAAGTGCATGCTAAGGGAGATGTGATTGAAAAATGATATAGGCCATCCTGTTCTCTACCCGCTCCAATCATCTTCCTCACAGTACGGTCCGAAGTAAGGGTGAGCTTACTATTAGAAATAAGATTAAATTGAGAGGATGGCACACAAAGAGCATCTTAAAGGATAAACGAAGGGGTTAATGCAACAGTTCCAATATGTGTGACAGGGCCACTTCGCCCATTGGGAATTTTAACAAAGTAGTGGCCGTTGATGTGATGGAAGTAAGAACGGACACAGAACTACCGATGTGATCAGTGGCACCATTATCTATTACCCAAGTGACATGAGAAGTAGATAGGCTTAGGGATATACCTGAAAGGGTAGCAGTTAGTGTTATGCTACCTACATGATGTGCCATGGGCAGAGATTTCTTGATCAGAGATAGTAGCTGCTGACATTGATCCGATGTAAATGGAAAGCCAGCAAGATGATTCTCCGCATTGGCCTTTTCATTGTTACTTTTCTGCTCATAGTTTGGTTTGCAACTGGTTGCGGGTTGCGCTTGTAAAATAGATGTCCTGGTGTATACCCATTTGATTCATAACACTTATCAATTACCCTCTAATCCACAATGATTGCAAGTGGGGCTATGAGAACCCTTACTACTCTTCTTGTTGTTCTGAAGGTTATTTCGAACAATAGAGATTTTTCCATATTTTGCTTCTAAGGCAGTAGTATCCATATTCTACTGTCCTGCAGCTGCCACATCTCGTTGTCTTTCCTCTTGTAGAATCATAGAAAAGGCACGATTGATAGAAGGAAGTGGCTCCATAAGTAGTATTTGTCCACGGACAGCAACAAAATATTCGTTAAGACCCATTAAAAAGTGAATTAGTCTGTGTTGCTGTTAGTTTCCAGCTAAAAAAAGGCCCCACAATTGCAACTAGGAAGATGTTGTAGATTAGCAAGTTCGTCCAACAATGCCTTCATCCGAGGGTAATAATCCGCAACAGATAATTGGTCTTGTGTTAAAAAAATAATATCATTTTCAATTTGAAAGATACGAGGAGCATTTACCTAAGAAAAATCCTCTTTTAGATCGGACCAGATCTTGTATGCACTTTCAGCATAAATAACACTACTCGCCAATTCCTGAGACAAGAAATTAAGGGTCAGAAATATGATCATGTTGTTGCATCGAGCCCATTGCACATGATTAGGATCCTTTCAATCAGTGGGCTTTTTTATGCACCATCAATGAAGCCAGTTTTATTTTTGTAGTGTGGGCCCTAACCATGGCTCTACTCCATGTCGGATAATTGTCGTTGGTTAACGGTTGGGATACAAAAACCGAATCATGGGTGTCCGAAAGATGCAAAAACAATGGCATGTTGGGATCCTCAATCTTGTTGTTTCCTGATTTTTTTTCCATGTTGAAGGGTCAAAGGGTTGTTGGAGAAGGCAAAAGATGTACAAGACGGAGGATAGGATACAGGATAGTTGTGATGACGGTAAAATGACCTCAGACGATTAAAGGAAGATAATCCTACGGACAGGAGAAGAGTGACCATCAATGTAAAAGAAGAGGAGCGTTACTGCTTTGCAATGATACCATAATGAAAGAAGATAATTCAATTTTTTGTAGTATTCATTCCTCTACAGAGGCTGTATACATATATAACGAGTATACTACATAGGTTCCTAAAAATAGGATCGAACTTACCACAGTGGAAAAGGGAAGTTTTAATGTGGAATATATATGTTTTCCTTTTTAGTTAAATAAGAAACATCATTGCCTAATTTACACATATACAGAAGATACGAAGGATCTTTTAAATTCAGTAGTTTCCTAATAGATGATCCTTACTAGTCGACTAAAAGTAGCTTTTGGGGACCTTTTTCCCATAAATTTTGACAATGGAAATGATATTTCCATCCCATTTTTAGTATTTCCACCTAAAAAGGCCCACCATACCAACAGGCCACTTCTCTATGCATACAGGAGAGAAGTGATATATTTGCCCCCTTTCCTTACGAGGGACACCCCTTATGTTGTATTTATGACCATCATTTCGGTCACCGAAATCGGTAATACCCGAAACGGTAGTTTATTTCGGCTGAAATTTGCTTTATCCTGAAATTTTTGTCAGAAATTTAAGGGATTTCACCCAAAAATCTTGATTTTTTATAATTATTTAATAATATCATGAAATTTCAGCCGAAATTACTGAAATTTTAGCCTAAATTTTGAAATTTCCGTTGAAATTTTGTACCAGAAAAAAATAGTCATTAATTTAATTTCATTGTATTTTGGCCGAAATTTCAGTTTCGGTGAGGACTGAAACACAATCCGAAACCGAAATTAGAAACCATGTTTTTGAGTACTAATTTTACACTAGAAGGGGGTGACCCTGGGAAGAAAAGGGGGTGAATACATCATTCCACTTTTACAGTAGAGTCCACTGAATGGGAGTAACACCTTGAAAATTATCGTCTCCACGTGAAAACATACACATGAGAGAGAGAGAGAGAGAGTCAATGTCTCCAGCCATGAAAAGCATTGCAATGAAAAACGTGCAACTCACCTGCGCATTAAAGCTAAGTTCCCAAAGAGCGAGCCTACCATTTTGGGATTCTTTATTTAACCGTAGTTTAAAAGGTCTGATTTTAGTTCTTAAAGAACACCAAGGCTTGCCATTCAAAAAAAAAAAAAAAAAAAACACCAAGGGCCTTGATAGCTGTAGACACCTCATTTTGACCGAGCCCTAATTGGCTTTGCGTAAATATATACCCCATCAAATGAATGAATTAGGGCATCGAATTTCATACTAAGCTAGCTTAGGATCCCATTTAGGTCTGTAAGCCCAAGGGTTCCCCATGGGTTCATTCAATCATCTTGTTTTGATGATTAATAAACGCAAATTGATTAGTCGTTTATGGATTAATTGTTTGCCTTGAGTGTTGTGCTATACACAGGGAATTCATATGTCAATCCATGCTAGCACACACCATTGTTGGCCTATGCTTAAAGATGAACCAAACACAATGGCAAAGGAGCTTGGAACATACTTGGACCAATCACACCTTGGAGGACCAAGGAGAAGTTCCACACAACCATATCAAAGCATTGAACAAGCAAAGGAAGATCAATGAAGGCCAAAGCTTGTGGATCAACAACTTGCAAATGAGCTTGAACCAAATGGTGGCATCATCCTTTGAAGGTGTCAAGCAAAGAAGCTCAACCTTGAAGATCACAAAGCAAGCCATGCACTCAAAGAGAAGATCAAGCAATGGCTACCTCAAGAGTTCATTCAAGAGAGTGGTAAAAATGGTAGATTGTATCACCTATCTCTCTTGTGTTTTCTCTTATCAAGGCACATCTTAAAACCCCTAAAATATGTTTTTCAAAGAGACTAACACACCCTTTAAGGACTTAAATGGATAAGTGAATGGCCATGGTGGTGTACCAACATGTTGGGACCCATATGGCATTCAACACAAGAAAGAACAAAACAGAGTTCCGAAGCAACAACCTGGACCAGCAACTAAATCCTATCAAAACTTATTCAAAACATTTTCAAATATTTTTGAAAATATTTTTAACAGATAGCTCTCATTTTTCTCATATCCGTAGAGTATAGGAACGTCAAAATCCGACGAGAAATGAGGGAGATATGAATTTTACAAGTGAGACAGTGTTTGCTGGAAATCCAGTCTCGGAACTCCGAGAATATTCTCGGAGCTCCGAGCTCGGAACTCCGAGACCATTCTCGGAGCTCCGAGAAATGGTCCAGGTTCTAAAAATAAAGGCTCTGTTTGGATTCTCGGAACTCCGAGAATTTTGCTCGGAACTCCGAGAATTTGCTCGGAACTCCGAGAACACTATGAATTCAAAAAAATATAGCCGTTGTTGTCCAACGGCTAGTTGAATATTTGACCCAGTTTTGACTGTTTTGCCCCCCAAACGGTCACATGGAGTTGGGACACCATATATACCCATCTAATGGGTCTAAAACAAGAGAGGAACATTGTCCAACTTCAACAAACCATAGAAAATCATTTGTGAACTATTTTTGGTTAAATTCTCTCACCAACCAAACTCTTTGTGCCTTGATTTGAGAAAATCTTTTGAGATTGGTTTAGGCTTAAACTTGTTTATTCTTGAGAGCATCCTTGGAGCTTCAACTTGCATTGTAGCCTACATAGAGGCAAAGCTTTTATCTTCTTCTTTATTCGATCGGTGGCAAGGGCATCCGTGTTTAATTCTCTTGGGAGGAAGCGCTTAGAACTCGGCGGAGAAGGAGAGTCATTGTAAAGGTGGAAGGGCATCCTTATCTAATTCCCTTGGAGTGTAAAAGCCTCGGAGCCGGGCGTCGTGGAGGTCTCAATAGTGGAAATCCTCAAGTGCGACCTTGAGTAGAGTGGAGTAGGCCGTTTGCCGAACCACTATAAATCTTTGTGTCACTTGTGTTGGTATTTCTCTATCTTTCTCTCCCTCTCACTTTCTTATTTATTTGTGCTTGCATTCTTACATATTTGGAATTGAGTGAGTAGTTAGCATTTTGGTTTTGATTGAATATTGGTACCTTGCTAACTAGGCTATAAATCACCTAATTAAGTTTGCTAATTAACAAGGGTTTTTTGAACTTATATTAATTTGTAATATTGTTTAAGTTCAACTATTTCAAACTTAATTAAACAAGGGATAAGTCTTGGGTGAAATTTTAGTGAAAGTTTTCAAAAGGTAAAAGTTTTATAAACATCCTATTCACCCCCCCTCTAGGTTGCCAAACCAAGTCACTACTTGGATTTCAATTGGTATCAGAGCTTGGGCTCTTGATTAAGACCCTAACCGGTTAAGAGTTGAACGATCTAGTTTTTTTTGGCAACTTAAAAGATGGGATCTAGACTACCTATTTTGGATGGTTCGGATTATGGATCATGGTTGATCCATATGAAGACATACTTAAAAGGTCTAGATAAAGATATGGTAAAGATAATTGAAAATGGATTTATTTTAAATGCTAAATCTAAAGGATTAAATGAATATAATAAAAAATTATCTTTATTAAATACAAAAGCCCTAATTGCAACATGTTGTGCATTACCACCACACATTTATGAGAAGGTATCCTCATGTACTAATGCTAAAGAGATTTTAAACAAACTTGAAAAATCTTGTCAAAGTGAAATCCTATGCTTAAGTGGAATAATTGAGAAATCTAATGAAAATGCTTTGGAAAATATTGATTTCACATTTGAAGAACTACATTGTGCTTTTCAAGATTTGAATAAGAAACTTGAGGATCAACTAACTAAGAATTCAAACTTGAAAAATAATTTAGCTAGTATTCACAAGGAGTTTATGTCACTAGAAATAGACCATGCACATCTTAGTGAAGAGAATGAAATGTTTGAAAATAATTTTATCGAACTAAGTGAAACCATTAAATCACTAAGAGAAGAAAATGAACTCCTTAAAGAAGAAGAAGATAAAATCAAGAATTCCTCATCTCTTGAAACAAATAACTTCAAAATGGAAATCAATGATTTGAAAATCAAGAATGAGAAACTTGAGTTGGAAAATTACAAACTACAAGAAAGTGTAAAACATAATTGCCACCATGACCATTCTTGTAGATCATCATGTTCATCCCGTCCATCTACCTACTCATATATGTCTTGTGATTTTTGTGGTAGATTTGGACATTACAAATCTAAATGTATGTTTAGATTTGTAAAAAGCAGTAAGTTTGTTTGGGTTAAAAAGGACTTATCACCTAGAGCAAACTTGCTTGGAACCAAGATAGTTTGGGTTCCAAAAACCCCAACATGATATGTATTGTGTTTATCTTAGATTAGGGGATGTGCTTTAATTTTATATCATATGAAAATTTGTTTGGATACAATATACTTGTCTTGCTTGAATGCCATGTATCCATATTTTTGTGCTTCAAATGATCATCCTTGAAAATCCAAAGTCTTTATGCTTGAAACTTGATAAGGCTTTGATATCTTGCACTAAAATGTTATATCTATTGGAAAAGGTCCCTTAGATATTTTATGTTTAATATCTAGTTGATATGTGCTTCATGATCAAATCATGTGTGACGAAACAACCTATATATACAATATACTTATATTGTTTGACTTGTATGTATCTATATGTATTTTTGCTAAGTGCACAAACTATGACTTAAATCTTATCGCACTTAGAATATGTCTTTCATCCACACGACAACCACAATAGAGCATTAATGTGAAAACCATAAATTGTGCTTACAGGATATTCAACCACACCTTTGTGCCCTTGTGTTCAAATTGTACTCACAAGTATATCATCATATTTGAACATTATTTTGGTAGTTGCTAGAAGCTAGGTTATACGATCTATCACATCTCTCTAGCAAAACCAAAAAGAGAAGAAACCCATAGGTTTAAAGACTTGAACTTAAATGAAATTTTTTTTTGGCAATTAAATAGTTTTTTAAGTGAAAGTTGTGAATATGCCAAAATATTATTCTTTAAACTCTATTTTCCTTAGATCTTTCCCTAGAATCTCAAAATGATATAATATGTAGGGAAGTTGAAACATGAATCTAGATTCAATGTATGACTTGAAATGACAATATCATAGATATCTAGAATCATATTTGGGCATTTACTCACTTGAGTAAAATTAAAATTCATTAAGGTGGTTGTATACATTAGATTGTGATGGGAACATGTGCCTCCCACACATTTTTGGTTTTCAATAGGGCTTATGCACCTTGTGCCTAATGCCTTGTCATTTTACATGTGGTTGTGGATGTAGATGTAATGTTTGGACCATGCACATTATGTGTTATGCCCTTTGTGTCCAAACATGGTAGATTATCCATGGAAACCTTGATGATCATATCTTTCTCATAAGGTATACTCTCACCTTCATGAATCATGGATGTCTCTCTAAGACATGGTATTTTATTGACCATTCTCACTATGTCTTAGTCCTATAGAATTGAACTCAAATTGGTATATATATATATATATTCTATAGTTATCACCCCTTGTATGATAATATCTACACGTATGAGATGTTAAGCCATTAATCTTAAAAGTCACTCAATTGGTGCCCTTAGCCTTCTTAGATTCTAAGAGGGAGATGGTACATTCACCTTAATTAAAATATCTAACAAATTGGCCTTGTGCCAACATCTCAAACATGAATAGGTATACATTTATATGTGATCTCCCTAGCTAGTTATGTATGTTACATACTTAAGGAAGTAAAGCGTGAATTTGAAAATATGATATCACATTTAGGGGGAGCATGAGCCAAAGATTGAAAATCTTTTGTGCTATGCATGTTTATCATGATGAGCTAAACTATGTCTATCATTTTATCATGATAAACCGACACTTGGAGAGTAAGTGTCATTATAGCCCAAGGGTTGAGTTTAACTTGGTATCTTTTAGAAAATATATCCAAAAACCTTTGGAGTCTATGCAAGGACATCCCTTTGGATTCATGCATTGCATGATTCATTTTCAAAAGGGGAGCTTAAAGGTAAATTTGTCCTTAGTTACTTATCATATGATTCCTAATGTGGTTATCACCTCACATATGATAAGTACACTCATTTGGAGCATGATTGCTCCACATGGGTTGTTCGGGCTTGTCTTGTGCTTTTATGTGTGTTTTAGAGTTTAAGACAAGAAGCCCATAGCCTAGGTCTCAGTGACATATTCTTCTAGGCTTTTTGACTTATCTTGGATGATCTAATATGATATCATCTATTCCAAGAATAAGTTTTGGTGGCCAAGTATTCCATTGTCATATCTTTGGCCTATGTGTCATGCCATGCCTTAAATCTTAGGTTTATCTAAGGCCAATGACAAATACTAAGGGGGGAAGCTTAAATGATCTATCATTTTAAATATAAGCTTTAACTTGCTAATCTATTATTATATTACGGGTCATAGGGTAAAATTATATTGGATTTATATATCTACAAAGATATACCCTAAGAATGTGTACTAAAATTAGAATGTCTCTTTATTTTTCTAACATAGGCTTGATTTATCTTAGTCGATTCGTTTCCTATGTTGACATGCTCTTATCATGCCAATATACTTTGGATTATACTTTGATTTTAATTGGTAACTCATGATAAGTTGTTAGGGGGAGCATCATATTCTCATTCAATATCTTTGATGCTTTATGTAATTGTGCTTAAATGCTCAATCCTTCCTTTTTGCTAATGCCAAAAGGGGGAGAATTTGTATAATTGATTAGATCCATTATCATATGCATTCTTGTATTATAACTTGTTAAATATAACTCATGCATATGTTGAGGGGGAGTAGTAATGATTAAATTGTCTATCTAATCCTCATAGAGGTTCCTCCCACCTGTCTAATCAATTTGGTTTGTCATCATCAAAAAGGGGGAGATTGTAAGCCCAAGGGTTCCCCATGGGTTCATTCAATCATCTTGTTTTGATGATTAATAAACGCAAATTGATTAGTCGTTTATGGATTAATTGTTTGCCTTGAGTGTTGTGCTATACACAGGGAATTCATATGTCAATCCATGCTAGCACACACCATTGTTGGCCTATGCTTAAAGATGAACCAAATACAATGGCAAAGGAGCTTGGAACATACTTGGACCAATCACACCTTGGAGGACCAAGGAGAAGTTCCACACAACCATATCAAAGCATTGAACAAGCAAAGGAAGATCAATGAAGGCCAAAGCTTGTGGATCAACAACTTGCAAATGAGCTTGAACCAAATGGTGGCATCATCCTTTGAAGGTGTCAAGCAAAGAAGCTCAACCTTGAAGATCCCAAAGCAAGCCATGCACTCAAAGAGAAGATCAAGCAATGGCTACCTCAAGAGTTCATTCAAGAGAGTGGTAAAAATGGTAGATTGTATCACCTATCTCTCTTGTGTTTTCTCTTATCAAGGCACATCTTAAAACCCCTAAAATATGTTTTTCAAAGAGACTAACACACCCTTTAAGGACTTAAATGGATAAGTGAATGGCCATGGTGGTGTACCAACATGTTGGGACCCATATGGCATTCAACACAAGAAAGAACAAAACAGAGTTCCGAAGCAACAACCTGGACCAGCAACTAAATCCTATCAAAACTTATTCAAAACATTTTCAAATATTTTTGAAAATATTTTTAACAGATAGCTCTCATTTTTCTCATATCCGTAGAGTATAGGAACGTCAAAATCCGACGAGAAATGAGGGAGATATGAATTTTACAAGTGAGACAGTGTTTGCTGGAAATCCAGTCTCGGAACTCCGAGAATATTCTCGGAGCTCCGAGCTCGGAACTCCGAGACCATTCTCGGAGCTCCGAGAAATGGTCCAGGTTCTAAAAATAAAGGCTCTGTTTGGATTCTCGGAACTCCGAGAATTTTGCTCGGAACTCCGAGAATTTGCTCGGAACTCCGAGAACACTATGAATTCAAAAAAATATAGCCGTTGTTGTCCAACGGCTAGTTGAATATTTGACCCAGTTTTGACTGTTTTGCCCCCCAAACGGTCACATGGAGTTGGGACACCATATATACCCATCTAATGGGTCTAAAACAAGAGAGGAACATTGTCCAACTTCAACAAACCATAGAAAATCATTTGTGAACTATTTTTGGTTAAATTCTCTCACCAACCAAACTCTTTGTGCCTTGATTTGAGAAAATCTTTTGAGATTGGTTTAGGCTTAAACTTGTTTATTCTTGAGAGCATCCTTGGAGCTTCAACTTGCATTGTAGCCTACATAGAGGCAAAGCTTTTATCTTCTTCTTTATTCGATCGGTGGCAAGGGCATCCGTGTTTAATTCTCTTGGGAGGAAGCGCTTAGAACTCGGCGGAGAAGGAGAGTCATTGTAAAGGTGGAAGGGCATCCTTATCTAATTCCCTTGGAGTGTAAAAGCCTCGGAGCCGGGCGTCGTGGAGGTCTCAATAGTGGAAATCCTCAAGTGCGACCTTGAGTAGAGTGGAGTAGGCCGTTTGCCGAACCACTATAAATCTTTGTGTCACTTGTGTTGGTATTTCTCTATCTTTCTCTCCCTCTCACTTTCTTATTTATTTGTGCTTGCATTCTTACATATTTGGAATTGAGTGAGTAGTTAGCATTTTGGTTTTGATTGAATATTGGTACCTTGCTAACTAGGCTATAAATCACCTAATTAAGTTTGCTAATTAACAAGGGTTTTTTGAACTTATATTAATTTGTAATATTGTTTAAGTTCAACTATTTCAAACTTAATTAAACAAGGGATAAGTCTTGGGTGAAATTTTAGTGAAAGTTTTCAAAAGGTAAAAGTTTTATAAACATCCTATTCACCCCCCCTCTAGGTTGCCAAACCAAGTCACTACTTGGATTTCAAGGTCTTTACAAAATTTCGTCGAAATCTGAGCGCGTTTGCCTAGCGAACGAGCTAAGATAGTGTCATGGTGCAAGTTGAAAAGGGGGTGAATTTATCCGGATATGGGGGCGAATTTATCCTGGGAAGGACATGCATTGACCAAATAGGACACGAATCCGTGGCGCACCCATCAATTTTCGCACAAAAAGCCACGCGTCCATCAATTTGTTGTGCCATTATCAGCAGCCTATCTTTTCTATAAATAGCAGCTAACCTCATAAAAAAATGAAGATTTTCTCTAATCTAGAGAGAGAAACTCTGCGATTTTTAGAAAGAGAGAGATTTTTCCCCAAATCCAAACCCTAACCCTAACTCTAATCACACCATTTCAGACCAAAGTTCTTCTTCTCCGGCCAGATTCTCGCCGGATTCTGGTTAATTTTGGACTGGATTATCTTTCCTCACTTTTTGATCTCATATTTTGCTTTGTTAACCTTACAATAAGAATTTTTTCTTATTATACCTCTTTGAATCCTAACATAGAATTTTACTGCATCAAAAACCTTAGGTCAGCCATAGAATTTCCATTCTAAACCTTAGATCTGAGATTTTGTTTTGTGTTGAAGTCGTTTGCTTTGAGTCCGGATCTGAGCGTGTGGAGTTATTTACTTCATCAACAAGCTCATTTGTGCTGATTTGATTCTGATCACTTTCACTTCATAAATTTTCGTCATCAAAATTTTTGAGGTATTTTACATTGAAATAATTCTACGCATACTTTGAATTGATCTTTTTCTGAGTTGACAAGATATGATCTATGATTTAGGTTATTTTTGTGATTATTTGATCAGTAATAATTTTTAGGTTTGTGTAGAAAAAGTTATAGTAGTTTGCTCGAGAATTGCAAAATAGTTCTTGATTTGTTTGAACAAAAAATTTTCGGATATGAAATTCATAGATTAAATGATTTGATTTGTTAAAGTCTTAAAAGTCTGTATTTTTTTTTAGAGATGGTTTTAGAAGAGCATTTTCTTTTTTAGATCAATCTGATAATAGCTGGAGTGAAAATTCTTGATTAGAACTAATTTTTTTTATATATAAAAATATGCTTCGTGGTGTATGATATTTAGTGTTATTAGAGTGATTTAAATTTTTTTTGGAAAGGTGCTAGAATTTCATGATTTAAACTTGATAAATGAAATAAGAACATTAAGAATATTTTGTTTAGTGTAGTAAACTTGTGTAAATTGAATTCCGAGCTCTCTTTGTAAGGAATGTTTTGCTCTGTTGCTTCTTATGCTTCTCATCTCAAATGATAGACTTAGCTCTTTAAGATAGTATATATATATATATATATATATATATATATATATATACTATCTTTTTTTGGCTATTTCTTTCTTAAAACAATATATTCAGTTATGGTTTAGTCACTAGAAAATGAAGTTTTTATTGCTTTTCTGTCATCATTTGTGTGTCGAAATTATCTTTTGTTTATGATGTGATGCATTGGTAAATATCTAATCATACCTTTTGTTCTTATATTGTTCATTTAATCATCTTAATTTAACCAATTCACTTTGTTGTTAACCCTTACCCATATTTATTTTCATCTCTAACATCTGCTACTTACAAATTCCTCTCAAATTTTTTTTTTAATATTTTTACAACCATTTATTTATTTGAATCCTCATCCCTATTCACTCTCTGATTTGATTAAAATTTTCAATGGCAAGAGTTTCTAGCAGCAACCATTGCATATTCGAACTCTCAATCCTCATTTTTCTTTCCTACTACCATCAGTCTATCCATCTTTAGTTCAGTAATGTTGTAAAAATCTGTTCATTCAGTTATAGTTCAGTTATGGTTTGTATGCTTATAAAGGCCAGCTCACCCATCTATAGTTCAGCTATGTTCAGGCAAATGTTATTTTTATACATTAATATTAGTGTCTTGAATGTCGGTGTGCATTAGTGTAATTAAAATTCAATTGTATTATTAATAGCATGTCATAATAGAAAATTCTTATTGAAGCTACTAAAATATAGTGACAATGATCTTTAAATTAATCTTAACATCATGTTCACTCGTTAAATGAGAACAGCTTGCATTTTAAACTCTTTTGAACTGAAACTTGCTAATGCTTATGTTAATGTCTTAGGAGGTACATAAGCTCATCTTATTTGCTGGGCTCTTGTTTTAGTTTTACTTTGATAGTCATAGTCTTCTTTATCAATTATCATTTTTCATATCAGTTTCGAGCAATAGTTGCATATCATTTCATTTTTGATATTTTCAGCCCTCTCACTCTTGCTAATAGTAGTACTCTATTGGTTTTTGTAGGATAAGATGTATGCATGTATGTATATGTATTATGTGAACATGTAAATGTACATATGTATAGGTATGTGAGTGTATGTGATTGACTATGAGTATAAAAGTATATGTATGTGTGTTATATGAGCTGAAGGTGTGTAGTTATCTTATATTAATGATATCCTTTTCAGTGATGAGATGTTGAGTCGTATGAGCTGATGGTGTGATAATTTAATAGTGTTACATAGGTACTAACTCTTGTATTGAATTGATTTGGTTTAAAAAAAATAGATGTTGTAATTGGAAGAAGTGAGGTGGTCATAGAATCTGTTAACACCACAATTTTTTTTTATTTACATCGTAGGTTTTCTTGGGATAATTAGTTTAATCACATTTTGCTAAGAAAATGAATTCTTTTAGAGTCAAGTTGAACAATTAATGATGTGAGCATAATTATATTCTACAAATTTCACAATTGAAATCCCTGTTAGCTCAGTGAGTTAAAATTAATTTCTTCTATTTCAACCCATGCTTGGAAACTTAAAAGGCCATTCACTGACCTCATCTTTATTTTTATTTTTATTCATTATTTCTATTAGCTGTGTAACAAGAAGGTTTGTTAATGATATTATGTTTTAGTAACAGGCTATATAATTAATCATGTACCCACACTCATGTACCCACACTTATTTGCATGCCTAATGGCTGATGTAGTATATTGTATTAGTTTTTTTTAGACTCTAAGATTATCAGGTGCCTGTTCATTGAAATATGTCACTCTGCCAATGATTTGGATCATCAATTATTTCCTGCTATGACTTGCCTCTTAATAATTCTCTCTAATTCAGTTTCCAATAAAAGAAAATTGTGGTTAAGATGGTAAGGCCTTAGGGTATAAATTCCAGTTATCGGTCATTGCTGTCAAGCCAAGATAACCATGGCCAGTCATGTACATTTTAATGCATTTCTTAGTCATTAAGAGATTATGGTTGCTAATAATGTATGTTTGGTCGTTATTTTATTCTTGTGTGCCTTCTTTTATTCATCTATTTGCATAAGGAAATGATATTAGTTGTGTCACATTTTCCAAATGGTATATAATTAGTTGATTTTTTTTGGGGAACATGGAACTTAGGATAATTTTTCTTTAGTTGCATGTTAAATGGTCCAAATGCAGCAGTTTTGAATTTGAAGTTTTGTTATCACTAGAACAGGTTGTTGTGGTTGTCAGTTATGTTGAAAATTTGTTTAGCCCTATACATATTTTAGTTATCTATCCCCTTTCTCATTGCAAGGGCGATGAAGGCGCTAGCCCAAGCCCATCCTTAGGGGACTCACTTAGTCCAAGTAGCACTCCCCTCTTTCATTTAAAAGACTTGCCCAGTCTTTTAGATGTACATCCCTGAAGACCTTAGGTTCCTCTTTTCATTGCACGGGCAATGAAAGAGATCTCTAGAGCCCCTGTTTAGGGAGACATGCTATGTCTCATGCAGAGAAAATCATTCCTTTTGAAGACAGGCTATGTCTCATTAGTAGGTTAACCCTTTAGGAGACTATCCAAGTCTCACAAGTCGTGATCCTCATTATTGGAAGACCGATTTAGTCTGGTAGATACTCTATCCTTTCTATCATTGCAAGAGCAATGATATTATTAGTTGGAGTTGTACTTTTTTAGGGAGATAAGCTATGTCTCACGAAAACAGAATTGGTTCCGGGGTAGAAAATGTGGTTCCCTATTGGTTCCGGGATATAAAATGTGGTTCCCTAGTCGTCTCGGGATAGAAAATGTCGTTCTCTAGTGGTTCCGAGGTATAAAATGTGGTTCCCTAGTGGTTCCACGGTATAAGATGTGGTTCCCTAGTGGTTCAGGGGTAGAAAATGTGTTTCCCTGTTGGTTCCGGGATATGAAATGGGGTTCCCTAGTGGTTTCGGGGTAGAAAATGATGTTCCCTAATGGTTCCGGGGTATAAAATATGGTTCCCTAGTGGTTTCGGGGTATTAGATGTGGTTCCCTAGTGGTTTTGAGGTACAAAATGTGGTTCCCTAGTTGTTCCGGGTTATAAAATGTGGTTCCCTAGTAGTTACGAGGTAGAAAATGTGGTTTCTTAGTGGTTCCAGCGTATAAAATGTAGTTCCCTAGTGGTTTCTATGTAGAAAATGTGGTTCCCTAGTGGTTCTGAGGTATAAAATGTGGTTCCCTAGTGGTTTACAGGGTATAAAATGTGGTTCCCTAGTGGTTCCGAGGTAGAAAATGTGGTTCCCTAGTGGTTCCGGGGTATAAAATGTGGTTCCTTATTGGTTCCAGGGTATAAAATGTTGTTCCTTAGTGGTTCCGATGTATAAAATGTGGTTCCCTAGTGGTTACGGGGTATAAAATGTGGTTCCCTAGTGGTTACGGGGTATCTACTTTACCCATTTATTTCATTAACAAGTTAAACCACAGGAAGCCAAGTATATACAACACAGTACAAAGTTTCATATGCATGTTTTCATTTGTTTTCCATTTCATCTCATTCACATTTTTTGAAGGACATTGATTCCCTTCCAACGAGATTCCATGTAGTAGGAAGGCGTCCTTTGTGAATGAACACCGCATTTAAAGTAATGAGAGGTCCCCCCATGATCATTCGCCTCTAATTTTAGAACACCATTAATGAAAACCCTAACTTTTCCGGCCCCAACATCATGGATGACATTTAAGCGAAACCTTTGATCGTAGATATGAGGAACCAAGACCGAGCTCAGGTAATATGAAAGTGTACCATTATATACCACCATGGCAAGTGTTGTGGCTTGGCCACTTGCACCAAAGAGTTGCATTATACACACGCGAGACGTCCCTTTGGGCACGTACCCGTGCCCTTCGAATTGCCACACCTCGGAAGAATAATCATAGCCCTATTACAACAAATTATCAAAGAATTTTGAAGTAAAAATGATTAAATAACACCAACTCTTGCAGGTTAAGCGCCTGTTTGTTTTAGATTACGACAACCGATTGCGGAGTCCCCAAGCTATTATTGGACTCAAATTTAGTACAATATCTGTCCAATAATCAGTTGGGAGTCCACAATCGATTGTCATAATCTAAAGCAAACAGTAAGCTTTTGGATTAATTGGTTGTTTCACATGTGAAATAATCAAGAGGGGGGGTGAATTGAATTTAACTCAATATTAGGCCTTTTGAAAATTATCTATAAACCCTAATTGGAATTTTTCTTCACTTGAATAAATATTTGGTTAGTGCAAATATAATTGAAAGAACAAAGTGAAATGCCAAACCAAAACAATAATGGAAATGCAAGAGTGAGAAATTGACACACCGATATATAGTGGTTCGGCCAACGGCCTACTCCACTCTACTCAAGGTCGCACTTGAGGGATTCCACTATAGGAGACCTCCACGATGCCCGGCTCCGAGGCGGTTACAAATCCAAGGGATATTAAACAAGGATGCCCTTACACCTTTACAAAGACTCTCCTTCTCCGCCGAGTTCTAAGCGGTTGCTCTCTAGGGAATTAAAAAGGGAATGCCCTAGCCACCTACACTAGATTTGAAAGAGAATAGCTTGGCTTCTTCTTGAAAGCTTGATGCTCTTTGTAGACCCTTGATTGCTCTTCAAAGATGGTGATTTGCAAGTGAAAGCACAACTATATCCAAACTCAAAAGATTCACAAGTGAAAGGCAAGTTTGGGATGAAAAACAAAAACTCAAGCTAAAATGGATTGCAAATGTTTTTGATGCTTAAGGATGTTTTTCAAAGATCAAGAGAGAGTGAAAAACTTCTCTACATGTTGTATATATAACCACACCAAAGAATATGACCGTTTGGGGGTGGAAATATCAAAAACCAATAATTAATTTGAATCCCAACGGCTATTTTTTAGTCTGTCGCGAGGTTCTCGGAGTTCCGAGAACCATTCTCGGAGTTCCGAGAATTCTCGGAGTTCCGAGAAATATTCTCGGAGTTCCGAGACAACGGCCAGAAGAAATAAAATTTCTACTGGACCATTTCTCGGAGTTCCGAGAAATTGTCTCGGAGTTCCGAGAAAGTGTCCAGATGCTACTGGACCTTTTCTCGGAGTTCCGAGGGAACTCTCGGAGTTCCGAGCTCGGAGCTCCGAGAAAAATTCTCGGAGTTCCGAGAAGCCTAAAAATCCGCAGATTTTGATTTTTATTGCAAATTTGATTTTTAGCTTTTGGAACTCAACTCCTATGGTTATTTTGGAATGTTTATGAGGGTCCCAACATGTTGGTCCACCACATAACCATTCACTAATGCATTTTAAGTTCTTAAGTGTTCTTTGAAAAACAAGTTGAAAACACTTTGCCTTGACTTGGAAATCTAAAGAGAAAGGATGTACAATGATACCTATGCAATCTTCAACTTCTCTTTAGTCTTGGTCTTCAATTGATCTTCCATCTTGTGTATGCTTTGCTTGAGAGATGAGGTGAGCTTCACTTAGCTCCTTTGACTCTTGTATGGGATATCTCCAAGCATGACCATGTTGTGTGTTGGTTTCTTCAATGATCAATCCTATCTTAAACACAACACTTCAAAGCAAATTGATTAGTATTCAAAAACACAATCAATTATGTTTAGAATCATCAAAACAAGATAGGAGAGTAGACCCTTGGGCTTACAATCTCCCCCTTTTTGATGATGACAAACAAAATTGATTATGAGGTGTGTGTGGAGTGACATAGTAGGCAAGTGAATACTAGAACTCCCCCTCAATATATGCACACATATAAATGATACAAGTTATAAGCAAGTGGTGCATATAGTCAATTGAATAGATAATCAATTTCAAACTTCTCCCCCTTTTGTCATCGACAGAAAGGGTGTAAAAAAAAATAGGAGTGAATAACTCCCCCTGAATCAATGCTTATGGTATAAAATTATATAACCAAGTAATGCACATATACCTGTTCATGATCGAGATGTTGACATATGTCAAGATGTTAGGTATTTTAATTAAAGTGAAGATACCTCTCCAACTTAGAAAAACTAAGAAGGCTAAGAATATCAATTGAGTGATTTTTAAGATTAAAAATTTGACATCTCATTCATGCAGATACTACCAAACAAAGATTATATATATAAATACTATATAGATAAGCTGGTTAAAGGCACAAAGTATTTATTTGGCAATTTCTTTGATTTGATCCGCACTCCATATGTTTAAGGCACTTCGGATATAGCAAATTCTATCATCACTAAGGGGTTTTGTAAAGATATCCGCTAATTGTTCTTCAGTGTTGATATATTTTAAGCAAATATCCCCTTTTTGTGAGTGATCTCTGATGAAGTGGTGCCTAATCTCAATGTGTTTTGTTCTTGAGTGTTGTATGGGGTTCTTTGTTAAGCTTATAGCACTAGTATTGTCACATTGGATGAGAATATTTTCCATTTTGATTGCATAGTCCATCAATGTGCTTTTCATCCATAGGACTTGAGCACAGCAAGCTCCAGCTGCCACATATTCTGCTTCTGTTGTGGACAGAGCTACTGAATTTTGCTTCTTGCTAAACCATGAAACAAGTGATTTACCCAAGAATTGGCAAGTCCCACTAGTGCTTTTCCTATCTACTCTACATCCAGCAAAGTCTGCATCTGAATATCCGATGAGAGTGAAGGAAGATGATCTTTCATACCACAGTCCTAGACTTTGGGTTCCTTTTAAGTACTTGAAGATCTTCTTAACTGCCGATAGGTGAGATTCTTTAGGATCCGATTGAAATCGAGCACAGAGACAGACAGTAAACATAATGTCTGGTCTGCTGGCTGTCAAATAGAGCAAACTACCTATCATACCCCTATACAATTTCTGATCCACAGATTTGCCAAATTCATCTTTTTCTAGCTTAGCAGTAGTGCTCATGGGAATTCTTGATGTCTTACTGCTATCCATGCCATACTTCTTTAATAACTCCTTTGTATATTTTTCTTGATTTAAAAATATTCCATTTTTGTATTGTTTAATTTGAAGTCCTAAGAAGTAGGTTAACTCTCCCATCATGCTCATTTCAAATTCATTTTTCATTAAGGTTGCAAATTCATCACACAATTTTTGATTAGTTGAGCCACAGATGGTATCATCCACATAGATTTGGACAAGGAGGATATCATGATTTTCTCTTTTGATAAATAAGGTTTTATCCACCTTTCCCATCTCAAATCCCTTTTCAACTAAGAAAGTGCAAAGCCTCTCATACCAAGCTCTAGGAGCTTGCTTTAATCCATATAAAGCTTTATCAAGCCTGAAGACATGATGTGGATGTTTGAAGTCTTCAAAACCTGGAGGTTGCTCAACATACACTTCCTCTTGGATATAGCCATTTAGGAAGGCACTTTTGACATCCATTTGATATAGTTTAAATCCTTTATGAGATGCATATGCCAAAAGTATCCTAATAGCCTCCATACGGGCAACAGGAGCAAATGTCTCATCATAATCTATCCCTTCCTCCTGATTGTACCCTTGGGCTACAAGCCTAGCTTTATTCCTAGTGATAATTCCATTTTCATCCAATTTATTTCTATACACCCATCTCGTGCCAATGACTGGATGATCACTAGGTCTAGGTACTAGCCTCCATACCTTGTTCCTTTCGAATTGACTCAACTCTTCTTGCATGGCCATCAACCAATATTCATCCTTTTCTGCTTCCTTGATGGATTTTGGTTCCAATTCGGATAGGAATGCCAAATTATTGCTCACACTACGATAGTATGATCTAGTTCTTACTGGCAATGTGGCATCACCTAAGATTTGGGATTCAGGATGATCTACCAATGTTCTCCTATCCCTAGGCAATGAGTCATCATTTTCATTTTCTACTTCCTCACTAGGTAATGTATGACTTGTTGATGCATGAGGAGGAGCACTCAATTTTGGAAAAAGATGTTCAACGGGTTCATCCTCATCATGTGGCATTTCTTGAGGTGTTGGCTCTCTTTCATCAAATGTCACATGCATGGATTCTTCTACTACTAGGGTTCTCCTATTAAATACTCTATAAGCTTTGCTATGAGAAGAATACCCTAAGAATATTCCATCATCCGACTTCTTATCAAATTTATGTAAATTATCTCTAATGTTCAAAATAAAGCATTTACATCCAAACACTCTAAAATAGCTTATATTTGGTTTCAAGTTTTTCCAAAGCTCATAAGGTGTTTTCTTAGAGATTGGCCTTAAGTATACCCTGTTTATGATATAGCAAGCGGTGCTAACCGCTTCCGCCCAAAAGTATCTAGGGAGATCATTTTCATGCAACATTGTTCTAGCCATTTCTTGGAGAGTTCGATTCTTTCTTTCTACTACTCCATTTTGTTGAGGTGTTCTAGGTGCGGAAAAATTATGTTTAATGCCATGTTCATTACAGTAAGTGTCAAAGTGTACATTTTCAAATTCCGTTCCATGATCACTTCTAATGTGGGAGATGGCAACACCTTTTTCATTTTGAATTTGATTGCATAATGTTAGGAAGTTTTCATAAGTTTCATCTTTATGTCCTAGAAATATGACCCATGTGAATCGTGAGTAGTCATCAACAACTACAAACACGTACCTCTTTCCACCTAGGCTACTAGTCTTCATTGGTCCAAAAAGATCCATATGAAGTAGCTCCAAAGGGTAGGAAGTTGAAATCATATTTTTAGGTGCAAACGAGCTTTTCAATTGTTTTCCTAATTGACAAGTTCTACAAATGTGATCCTTGATGAATTTGAACTTAGGCAATCCTCTAACACTTTCTTTTGAGGAGAGGGTCGAAATGAGATCCATTCCGGCATGACCCAACCTCCTATGCCATAGCCAAGAATCCTCACTAATGGCATTTAGACAAGTCACTTTTTGGAGTCTAAGATCATCTAGTCCAATTGTATAAATGTTATTGTCTCTAGACCCTATGAATTTTACTTCTCCATTTATCTTATTTTTAACAATGCATTTGTCGGGATTGAAGACAACTTCAAAACCATTATCACATAATTGACTAATGCTAATAAGATTATGGGACAAGCCATCAACAAAGAGTACATCATGTATGGGAGAGGTAGAGTTACCTATGGTGCCTTCACCTTTGACTTTTCCTTTCTTGTCATCTCCAAAGGTAACTTCTCCACCATCCTTGAGTGATAGGGATGCGAATTGAGTGAGATCTCCGGTCATGTGTCTAGAGCATCCACTATCAAGGTACCATGTGTTCCTCTTGTTGTGGCTTTTAAGGCATACCTACATAGGAATAGGCAAGTGAGATCCCTTAGGTACCCAAATCTTCCTAATCTTGCTATGTTCATTTGTTTTCACTTTAGAGTTCAATTTTATCTTATCTTGTTTAGCATGCAAGCAAGCAACTTTATAATGACCTAACAATCCACAATAAAAGCAAATTTTGGTACTACTAGAGGAAGTCTTTTCAAGTTTGTTTTTATAGTTAGATATTGTGGTATTCCATCTATGTCCAAGTCCACTTTTGTCACTTGACATTCTTTGAAGATTTACAAGTTTATCCAATTTTAATGAACTGTTTTCAAATTTTTCAAAGAGTTTCTTGAGTTCATCATATTCAAAAGATAGTTTACCGTTTTCATGCTTTAGTTTGTTATTTTCAATAGAAAGATTTTGTCGATTTTCATTCAAAGTCTTAATGGTAGCATTTAGCTCATGAATCTCTACTTTGCATTTTTCATTTTCATCATCTAAGAATTCATGATCCCTTTTTAACCAACCAAATTCTTTTGTCATGTTAGCAAGAGAATTTTCAAGTGATGCAATTTTATCAAATTGAATTTCAAGTTCATCATTTGCACTTTGTAAGGAATCTAAAACTTCTTGTAAGATAATGACATCGTTTAAAGTGTTTACCTCATTGTTGTCGTTTGTTGAGGCCATGAAGCACACATTTCTTGCTAAGAGGCAATCTTCCCCATCATTTTGTTCGCCTTCGCTTTCAATCTCCTCATCCCATGTGGCGGACATTCCTTTCTTGCCTTCTCTTCTCTTGAAGCGGTTGTTTGAAGTAGGTTCATTGTTGAGTGGACAATCCGGGCGAATGTGTCCAAGCTTCTTGCAACCGTAACATCGGGGTTGAGAAGATCCATCACCAACTTCTTCTTTCTTCTTGAATGGAGGATTGGTCCTTCTATTTCTCATGCCTCCCATGTTTCTTTGCAAGAACTTGATCCTTCTTGTTAGGAGAGCTACTTCATCCTCGATGTCTTCCTTTGCATCTTCACTTTCACCTACATTACAAGCAAAAGCAATTCCTTTTCCTTTTTCGATTTTAGTTTCGATTTCGGGTGCTTTTGTTTTGAAAATCATTTCATGTGTGATCAAGGACCCTATAAGTTCATCTAGGTTCAAAGTGTTCATGTCCTTGGCTTCGGTGATTGCGGAGGTTTTGGATTCCCAAGACAAAGGTAGGGACCTAAGAATTTTAGTTACTAAATCTCTATTGGAAAATTGTTTTCCAAGTCCCCTTAATCCATTTACAAGGTTGGTGAATCTAGTGTACATGTCGGCAATTGTTTCATCGGGTGTCATTTGAAAAAGTTCGTATTGCCGAAAAATATGGTTCATTTTAGATTCTTTAACTTGATTGGTTCCTTCATGGGTGACTTCTAGAGTGTCCCAAATTTCCTTAGCCGAATTCAAATTTGATACTCTATTGAATTCTCCGGGAGATAGAGCACAAATGAGAGAATTCATGGCTTTGGCATTATAATTCGAAGCTTGTTGTTCGGCTTCGGTCCAATCATTTAAATTTCTTGTGGGTAGGATATATTCATTATTAATTGCTCTCCACATTTGATAGTCTTGAGTTAAAAAGATTTTCATTTTAGTTTTCCAAAAACCATAATTTGTACCATCAAAATAGGGTGGCCTAGTGTTTGAATAACCTTCATGATGTTGAGGGTAGTTTGCCATTTTTGAATCTTTACTCTAAACCGGTTAGGGTTTTCAAAAAAAATAGAGACGAGGCTCTGATACCAATTTTTTTTTTCTCGTTCTTCTCTCTACCAAACTTGAACCCAACACCTCATGGGAGCACTTACAGCCTCAAACCACAAAACCATGTTGGAGATTGGTTTCTTCAATGATCAATCCTATCTTAAACACAACACTTCAAAGCAAATTGATTAGTATTCAAAAACACAATCAATTATGTTTAGAATCATCAAAACAAGATAGGAGAGTAGACCCTTGGGCTTACAACATGGTATCAGAGCACTGCCTCACGGCAGGTCTGGCTTCAAAACCCACCAACGCGTTGATAGTAAAAGATTCACATGTACGACAAACCTAAAAAAGAGGAGCCACATATGAGAGGAAGTATTGAAGTATAAATGATAAATTAATACAACTCTATATATCAGCTTAAGCTTTTGGAGTAATTGGTTGTTTCGCAAAGATCATGTAGTGCCATAAACTCTTCTCAACAGGATGATCATAATCCTCTGATTTGTCAAGGCTGTTTTCATGGGATCCATTCATCCTAACCCTCTATAATCCTAATGGTTCGGATCATCCTATGGGATCCATTCATTCTAACCACATTTTTACCCCGGAATCACTAGGTAACCACATTTTCTACCCCGGAACCACTAGGGAACCACATTCTCTACCCCGGAACTACTAGGGAACCACATTTTATATCCCGGAACCACTAGGGAACCACATTTTATACCTCAGAACCACTAGGGAACCACATTTTATACCCCGGAACAAGCACGGAACCACATTTTATACCCTGGAACCACCTGGGAACCACATTTTGTACCCCGGAACCACTAGGGAACCACATTTTATACCTCAGAACCATTAGGGAATCACATTTTATATCCTGGAATCATTACTGAACCACATTTTATACCCCGGAACCACTAGGGAACCACATTTTATATACCGGAACCACTAGGGAACCACGTTTTCTACCCCGAAACCACTAGGGAACCACATTTTCTACCCTTGAACCACCAGGAAACCACATTTTCTACACGGAACCACTAGGGAACCACATTTTCTACCCCGAAACTACTAGGGAATCACATTTTATACCCTGGAACCACTAGGGAACCACATCTTATACCACAGAACCACTAGGGAACAATATTTTATACCTCGGAACCACGAAGGAACCACATTTTCTACCTCGGAACCACTAGGGAACCACATTTTATACCCCGGAACCACTAGGGAACCACATTTTTCTACCACGGAACCACTAGGGAACCACATTTTCTACCCTGGAACCACTAGGGAACCACAGTTTATATCTCGAAACCACTAGGGAACCACATTTTATACCCCAGAACCACTAGGGAACTGCATCTTATACCACAAAACTTTTAGGGAACCACATTTTATAACCCAGAACCACTAGGAAATGACATTTTCTAGCCCGGAACCACTAGGGAACCACATTTTATATCCCGGAACCAGTAGGGAACCACATTTTCTACCCCGGAACCACTAAGGAACCACATCTTATACTATGGAACCACTAGGGAACCACATTTTATACCCCAGAACCACGAGGGAACCTCATTTTCTACCCCTGAACCACTAGGGAACCACATGTTATATCCCGGAACTAATAGGGAGCCACATTTTCTACCCCGGAACGATTAGGGAACCATATTTTATACCCCGGAATCACTAGAGAACCACATCTTATACCACGGAACCACTAGGGAACCACATTTTCAACCCCGGAAACACTAGGGAACCACATTTTATACCCTGGAACCACTAGAGAACCACATTCTATACCCCGGAACTACTGGGGAACCACATTTTATTCCTCAAAACCACTAGGGAACCACATTTTATACCCCGGAACCACTAGGGAATCACATCTTATACCACGAAACTACTAGGGAACGACATTTTCTACCCCGGAACCACTAGGGAACGACATTTTCTACCCCGGAACAACTAGGGAACCACATTTTATACCCCGGAACCACTAGGGAACCACATTTTATACCCCGGAACCAATAGGGAACCACATTTTCTGCCCTTGAACCACTAGGGAACCACATTTTATACCCTGGAAGTGCTAGGGAACCCTGCCTTAAACTCCGAGTCGGAAGTCCGAACCAATGGTCGGACTTCCGAATGGAAGCCAGTAGAAATGGCAAATCGACTTGTTTCTATCAGAAATCCGAAGGTTGGTTCAGACTTCCGACTCGGAAGTCTGAAACAAACGTCGGAAATCCGACGGAAACCAATAGAAATGGAGCTTTATCACGTTGGCATTGGAGTTTTTTTTTTCAAAACTACAGTGGCAATGGAGCTTTATCACGTTGCAAATGGAGTTTTTTTTCAACACTACAGTGGCAATGGAGCTTGGAAACGTTGGCAATGGAGTTTTTTTTTTAAACTACAATGGCAATGGAGCTTGGATAACTTGCCAATGGAGTTTTCACGTTGGAAAAGCTTAGGGAAGAAGAAAACAAAAAGTTCATATGGGTAGGTGAGAGAGAGATGGGTAAAAAGAAGGTTTTTAAAAGAGAAGGGTATTCTTGTCATTTTCCGTCCCTGACAAGACCTAGCAGCCCCTCTTTCATTGTTTTGAAATGTCTACCCTTCATTCACAATTTAACAAAAACTTTGCATTTTTTTAATAATTTTTCTTTGATTATATTATGGAGGATAGGTAGATATGCCCGGGCCACCAAAATGTATTATCACTTTTTTAAAAAAAAAAAGTGGGAAAGGACAGTTCTGTCGCCACTTCTTTTTTTTTTTTAAAATCATATATATATCCTTAGCCTATCAAATTTTTAACAATAAATCGACGGTTAGGTCCATCGCTAGTCGTAAATGGCTATAGAAAATCACTGGTGCCACCCATTGTCATGGATATTAGTGACGGTACGAACTATCCATCATGAATGAAAAATGTAAGGACGGATATTGACCGTCGGTAATGTTTTTAATTGGTGGCAAAAGAGTTAAAGGTATAGAATTATTTCATCGCTATACATGTGATTTTAATATATTTTGATATTTGAATATAATTTTTGGTGGCAGACCTATCCATCACTATATATTATAAACCGACGATGGTTATTTATCCGTCATGAAAACCCTTTTGTGACACCTTATACAGAAACAGTATTATTACCATCACAAAAAACATATGCGACGGTTAAAAAGACATTTACAATGGGATGGAGTTGTCGCCAATGAGGATATTTGTTTGTAGTGAATGGATTTTAGAATTTTTATTGTTTTATAAATTTAACACACACATATATATATGGATATATGGTGTCTGAGCTAGAGCTCAGCCTGAGCTAGAGCTCAGAAACCATATATCCCATAGTTGTTTGAGTCATCCAACTGATTAGTTTTATAGGTTATAGTTAGAATTATGGTTATGGTTATGGTTAGGGTTATGGGTTATGGTTAGGGTTATGATTTGTGGAGGTTTAAAATGGATGGCTAGAAATTATGCTGCTATAGATCGAATGGTTAGGATTATGGTACGGAGATGATTTCTTAGGAACATCCTATCTATATGAGGTCCTATAGAATGGATGGGTTGGATGAGTCAAACAACTATGGGAGATGGGGTATTCTCAACTCTAGCGCAGGCTCAGCTCTAGCTCACGAACCGCGCCCCCTATATATATATATATATATATATAGAGAGAGAGAGAGAGAGAGAGAGAGAGAACGGTTTCTACACACAAGTCTAGATAAGTTGTCTACACACTAGCTTAAAATACAGTGGGAGCCCACATTGTTTGGATGATCCAAAGCATTCATTTGATAGGCCCTCACATAGATAGGGTGTGCCCCAAAAATCAGTTTCATAGGATCATCCTAACCCTTCGAACCGTAGAGCCAAAAAATGGACAGATTTGTGAAGGTTTATACACATCCATTTTACCTATATATATATATATATATAGAGAGAGAGAGAAAGAGAGAGAGAGAGAGAGTTAAGTGAAGCTACACAAACGTGTAGCTAACTTAGCTACACCAACGGCTTAAAATACAGTGGGCCCACATTGTTTGGGTGATCCAAACCATTCATTTGATAGACCCTCACATTGATAGGGTCTGCCCAAAAAATCAACTCCATTGGATGATCCTAACCCTTCAAACTGTAGAGGCAAAAATTGACAGATTTGTGAAGGTTTTTACACGTCCATTTTTGCCTCCACAAATCGTAGAGTTCGGATGATCCTATGGAGCTGATTTTTTAGGCACACCCTATCTATGTGAGGGCCCATCAAATAAATGGTTTGCATCACCCAAGCAATGTGGGGCCCACTATATTTTAAGCCGTCGGTGTAGCTAAGTTAGCTACACGTATGTGTAGCTACACTTTTCTCATATATATATATATATATATATATATATATATATATATATATATATATATATATATATATATATATATATACACCAACCCTATGATTTCTAGAGGCAAAAATGGACGTGTAAAAACCTTCACAAATCTGTCCATTACATTTTTGCCTCCTCACTTGTTTCCCATTTCCTTGACTGACACTGCACGCAAATGGTACCTGAGTTTGGATAAGACAAAGGTCAAAACTTGGAATGAGATTACTGAACAATTCATCAAGCAGTTTACTTATGATGACGGATCTGAGGTGACTATCCGTGATCTAGAGGCAACTAAACAGGAGCCCAATGAGACATTTGCTACTTTTGTAAAAAGGTGGAGGAAGCTTGCTGCTTCCATGATGGATTGCCCAACTGAGAAGGAACAATGCAAGATCATGTTAAACAATCTGACCCCAACAATGCTTCAGCACATGTCTCTACAGTATTGCCCAACTTTTGATCTCTTCATTAATGTTAGAATTCAGATTGAAGATGCCATAGCTAAAGGCATTCTGGCAAAGAATGTTCCATTTCAAAAAGATTACAAGAAGCCTTCTCCTCATCCCAAGGAGGTCAATAATGTTTCCACTACAAGTCAGCCTCAGAAAGCCATGGTGTTCAATTACAATCAAGAGGGTGTTAAGCCTCAGGAGAAGGCTAAAAGAGAATTTACTTATCTCCCTGTTTCACCGTCAGCTGTATTGAAGCAATGTCTAGCTACTGGCCATTCCTCCTAGACCTCCTCCTAGCCCACTCCCTAAAACCTACAATGAGAACGAGTATTGCCAATATCACCAAGGTCGTGGCCATACCACCAATCGATGCTTGGCCTTGAAGCATGCTATCCAAGATCTCCTTGATGAGAAGAAACTTGTTTTCCCACCTAAACCTGATGTTATTCAAAATCCTCTACCTAACCATTCAGATACAGCCTCCACCCATGTCGGCACCATCTCCTTTGTTCACCAAGAGTTTGATCCATCCACCCTCATAACCACCATTCATACCTTTGACCCACCATACTATTCTCATCCATTGAAAGGGGGAAGGGAGGAAGTGTCCGTGGCATTGCTAAAAGGTTCAGATCCAGAGAAGAATTTGCCAGAATACCTTGAGCTAGAAATCGTAGCAGTCACAGAAGAAGTAGTTCTTGATCCTCAGAGCCAGAGTGTTGCAGTTGAAGGAAGTTTTTCCAGTTGAAGTGTTGTTCTTTTATGTTTTTTTGAGTAGCAGTGTTGAGTCCAAATAAAGTTAGACAGTTTTTTGAGTCCTTTTTTTAATTCTTTACAAGTAGGGCAAGACAGTTGTTGAGTGTATTTTGACAGCTCGAGTCATTTGTTCCTGAGCCTGTTCAGGACAAGTCTTTGATCTATGCTATAGTCGATGTAATCTTTTGATCAATTAATAAAAGTATCAGTTTTGAGTATATTCTTGTGCATGCTTCTGATAAAATGTAATATATTAACAATCCTTCCTCGGATGATGAGACCAACGAAACTCCCCTTGAAATAAAGTGAATACTCAAACAAGGGGAGGAGCACCGAGCCCAACCTTTAAAAAAAAAAATTGAAGTAGTAAATATTGGTACTTAAATCTTAGCTCAGGAAATACTAATTGGAAACATTCTATCCTCTAAGGAGAGCAAAGAACTAGGAAACCTGCTTCGAGATTTCAAGGTGGATGAGATCGTCCAACATAAATTACAATTCACACCGAGGATGAGGTCTAAGAAATAAGAGATTCAGAGAACAAATATATAAGACACAAACATTATGCAAAGGGCATGAGTTGAGCCAGCCTTTTTCAATCCCGGGCTTCGGTTGTCAACTTCATCATGCAGACGGAATTCTATACAAAGAAGTTCAAGAAGTCATCAATTAGTGGAACCAATTAGTGAAATATCAAAGCATATGTCAAATCTGAATCATAATGTTTTTAAATAAATGATTTGAAGACATCAAGACCAGAGTGAGCCTTCAGCAAGAAAGTGTTCAATCAGAATCCTGAAGGAAGGAGACTCAGTAAATATCTACCACTCATTTTCAATCCAAAGGGACAAGTTCAAGCTGTGTAGATCAATCTTACCTGGAAAAGCTGTCAAACTCCGATAGGAAAAATTATAAGAACTGATGAACCTCATTGTAAGCCTGAGCACCGGAAGGCCTCCTTTGGCGAAACAAAACCCAAAAGCATAAAGAAAAACCCCATTTGCAAATCCTTTGAGCCTAAATATTCTTTTCAAACCCAAATACTAAGGGGCATCTGCCCTGACCTACGCGAGACCTGATCCCTTCACTAGGGTACGTAGGCAGCTTGGTTAATCCAGATTCAGTCATTCAAAAAAAAATTTCAAAAAAAAGAGAGAAATAAAAAATCAATAAATTGAAAAAAAGACAAGAAAGAAAGTTCCGAAAAAGAATCAATCCATAATAAAAAAGCCATTTTACCTTTATACTAGGTTTTTTCTTTTTTTCAATTGAAATGGAGTTGACCTACTAGGCTGAAAACCTGAAAGGGCGGTCTAGGCAAAAATCAAGGTCACTCACCTACTAAGTTGAAAACCCGAAAGGGCGGCTTAGGAAAAAGTTAAGGTGCAAGCCCGCTGAATTGAAAACCCAAAAGGGCAATATAGGCAAAAATTAGAGCAAACGGTCCGCCAAGTTGAAAACCTGAAAGGGCACCTTAGTCATGGTAAAAAATCATCCACAAAGGCAATGTCCAATATCAGACTCAGAAATCCAAGAAATTCAAGCAGTCATATTTCATATCCTCAAAGCTAGGGGCACAAAACTGAGCAATCCGAAGAGCGTTAGTAACAATCCTTGAAGTACTACTGATCTAAGGAGAAAGTACCAATATTTACAAATTGATAAAGTATTCTTTGAAAAGTTAGACCTACTGTAGACACCCCATTTTGACCAGACCCAAGTTCGCGTTCCTTGAGCAAAACCTCGTCAAATCAGTGAATTAGGACCTCAAATTACACCCTAAGGTAGCTTAAGGTCCCCCGTAGGTCTCCATAAAATTTCTTCGAGATCCGAGCGTGTTCGCTTAGTGAACGAACCAGGGCAGTGTGCGTAGTACGAATCCAAAAGGGGGGTGATTCATCCTGTAGCGGGCCAACCCAAGCAATAATAGGACAAATTGACGGGCGCACCAATCAGATTTTGTGTGCCCATCAATTTGAGGGTGTGCCAATATCAATAGCCCTTTTGTGTTACAAAAAAAGAAAAAAATCAGAAAAGGGGAAGACTGTTGATTCTCATTTTAGAAAATCCGAAGGAAAGAGAGAGGGAGAGAGAGAGTGAGAGAGGGAGAAGAGATCTTCTTCTCCGATTGCTTTGATCGGAGCTCCGGTCTGCTTATTCCTCAAACCCTAACCCTCTGTATTTCTTCTCCGACTAAAATCCGATCATTTTCCGGTGAGATTCCGGCCGAAATTTTGGCCGATTCTTCTTCTCTATACGGATTTGTTTGTTTTAACCCATCTCTTTTGAGCTTTAGTTTGGATCTTCATTTTATCAAACCTTAAATTCAAGCTAAAACTTTAATCTCTTTTATTTTATTTTATTTCTTTTTCTCTGGCGATCCGAACCTTTATTTCATAGACTTTATCTTTCAAGATTATTTTCATCTTTATGATGAAATTATGATTGAGAAGCACTGGATCGAGCGCAGAAGAGTTCTTCAACAGTTAAGAATCAAAAGAATTTCAGAGGGGTACTTTCAGATCTCGAATTTCAGAGAAGAAGACCATTTTATTTTTTTTATTCTTTCTTCAAATCAGGTAAAATCCCTAACCTGCTCTTGTTTTGATTTGGGGTTTGTGTGGCTGTCTATGATTAGATGTGGTTATGAAGATTCTTGAATTTTTTTAGGGGTTCAGCTGAATTGTTTTATGGGGTAATAGTATTGATTTGCTTTATAAGCTACAAGGGTTGAAATTTGTTACTACAGTGAGTCACATACCTGTCACTATGAAATTGGTTTTATATCTTTCTTTGTACATGTTCAGAATCACAGATAAGGATAGTAATGTTGATCATTTTGGTTTCACACTTGTCATTAAGTTTTTTTTTTTTTTGAAATGCTATTATTCATGCAAAGTCATCTCTTCTCAATATTTGTATGAGTTTGATTGATTAATTACATTAAACTGGTTTGTGGTATTGGAGCAAATGATAGTTGTACATGTACTGTTTTAGGCTAAAGAATTGATAGTCATATAACCATGATTGAGTGAGACTTTCACTGTATGGTTTCCCACCCTTATGTTTGGTTTGGATCATTTTGTATACACGTTATGGATCTCAGTTTCTTGTCCCGCGCTAAATTGTGATGATAAGGTTGCATCAAGGCATACAATTTCAGTTAGTGTAGTTGTGTAAGCACAGTTGTGGCGGTATCATTATCGTGAAGCAGCTGAAGGAGATTAATATTTGTATGATGTGGTGGATACCCTCTGTTGTACCAAATTTAATTGATGATACCTTGTTTGGATAGGATATCAGGTAAGAGGGCAGCTCATTGTGTTTTGTGTGTAAAATGTTCTACTTAGGGTGTTTATATGGTGAGATAGGTGAAGTACACAGCCACTGTCTTGCAATGCATAGCTGTTGTCCTATAGGTTGCCTGCTCTATTGTTGTCATTTTGGTTGCGCTAAAGGGCACATACCTCTGCTGCCCATGGTTGCATAGCTGCTGTCCTATGGTTCTATGCTTTATAATTGTAGTTCTGGATGAGTTAAAAGGCACCTGACTGCTGTCTTATAATGCATAACTGTTGTTCCATCTGTCGTTTATTTTTCTTTTAGATAAATGACATGGGCATTTAATATAATTTTACCAGCTTTGAGATTTGAAAATGCATTCATATTACATGGTTTATTTACATCAAGTTTTTGACTGAAACTGAGAAACTCATCATTGTCCAAATTGATAGTTGCATTACTCTTTTAAGTTTACAATTGGAATTGAGAAATCTTATCAATTTTATAGCTTGGCTGTCACATTTGTAATGGAACGCTCCGACCAAGTTTGGAGTTGGAATTAAATGATCCCATCAGTTTATGGTCTGCTGGTTATATTCTTTTATTCTATAGATCATTTGTTGAATCAATTTAAGCAGTTACTCCTTTGATGTTCATTGTTCATTTCAGAAGAATAGTTGATATTAACACTGGGAGATTATCATTGATAGTTAATACCTTAAACTGTTGCTGGCATTAATCATTGTGTATTGTCTTGGAACACCTTTGAATTACTGCTTGTATTGATCATTATAGATTGTCTTTGGTAATCATCGTTAATTATATGTTGGATCCCTCACATTGCATTTTCCCTTAGGGGGGCGATGAAGGCGTTAGCCCAAGCCCATCCTTAGGGGACTTGTTCAGTCCAAGTAGAGCTCCTTTCCTTTATGTAGTAGACTTTACTAGTCTTTTAAACACCGATAGAAATTAGACCCCTACTAGTAGACATGCTATGTCTCATTAGGCCATGCTCCTTTGGAGACAAGCCTCATTTAGAGCCTACCCTCAGGGAGGTTGTCTTGATTTTGACAGATAGTGTACCCACAGGGGGCATGTCTTGCCTCATTTATAGAGCCCCTATTCGGAGACAAGCCTTGTCTCATTTAGAAGGTTTCCTTTTTTTAGAAGGCTTACCCAGCCTTATATTAGAGCGGCTCCTTTTAGAGAGCCTTTGACTCATTCCTCCTTTAAGTTGTAGTATTAGAGAGCCTTTGGCTCATTTGTCTTCTTTAGTGTTCTTTTATTAGAGAGTCGTTGGCTCGCTCGTCCTTTGGACGGCGTTGTTAAAGAGTCTTTGACTCACTCGTCCTTTGATAGCGGTACTAAAGAGCCTTTGACTCATTTCCCCCATTTTCTTTAGTTGTTTTTAGGAGTTTCTCTTTTAGAGTTGTTGTCATTCTTCTTTGTTAGAGACTAGCACAGTCTTATTAGAGCTTTTTTGCCATTTGTGATCTTAGATCATCCCCTCGTCTTTGGCGTTAGGTTGCCTTGTTTAGGGGTTTTCCCTTTTTGCCCAAGGGTTTGGCCCTAGGGTTTTGCTTTGTATATTCCTTTAGGTCTTTGACCAAAAGGGTGAAAACTCTTTAAAACTTCAAAAACATTGGAAAAGTTTTAAAATCCAAAAAAACATTGAATACTTTAAAACTCAAAAACATTAGAAATTCAAAACATCAAAAATACTTGAAAAACCTTAAAGAAGCCTAAAGTGTTGAGCGTTTTAGAATTAGCAATTAGGAGAACTCGGTTCGAACTACGTTGGCTTGATCCTCTTCCACGAGGTACGTAGTGCAGCTTGGGATACATATCCCAAATCCAGCCAAACTTTGTAAATAAATATACTTTAACCATTTTTCCTTAAAACCGTGTTTTCAAAAAGCTCTTCCTCTAGTGTTAGGAGTTTCTCCTAGATAGAGAGTTTTAGAGTTAGGAGTTTCTTTTGATAGGTTGTTTATTTGTTTGTTTGTTATGTGCTTGTTTTAGAGTTAGGTGTCAGTCCTAGAGTTATAGGAGCGCCTCCGTCCGGTCAGTTGGTGATTCACATCGCCGACTGATGACTAGGTCTAAGATGCGTTAGTGGTCCCATGGTTTTCCTTAGGACACACAGCCTAGTTAGACATAGGTTGTAGGAACCACCTGCATTAGCTTAGGGCTAATCTGCATTTAGTTAGGGCATATAAGGTATCCTAAAATTCACAATTCACTGGAATTTAAATAATCGTACAAGAAACTTTAATAACTGGTCCGGTCTTTTAGATCGAGTCTAGGATAGAGGTCTAGGTGCCTTAGGCATCATAGCTTAGAATAGGCGCGAAGAACTACGTTGCCTTGATTCTCGTGGAGGCGGGGATACGTAGGCTTCTTTTGATGAATATCAGACCATCCGAGGACTCGGGCTAAATCGTTTAGAGTCTTAGGATTTGTTGTTTTGTTATGTTGTGTGTTTTGCTATGTTTTCTTACTTTCATGCGCAGACCTTATACCTTTAGCTGTAGCATGCATGTGTTTGCCCACCAGAACTTAGACACCCATTAGGCATGTCACACATAACCTAGCGATGCTTAGGTGACACGCTTCTTTTATTTATGTTGTGTATGCTTATTATTTCTATTATCAGGAAATGCATGCTTAGATAGACGACTCCTGAGGATTGTTCCCATTTCACATGATTTTTGCCCAAAACTCTTCGAGGTTAATAATAAATGGCATAAGAGACCAAGCATTCGCACTTGGGCGAATTGGGGGTGCTCTTCAGACCTTCTCTATTCATCATTGGGCACAGACCTTTTGTATCTGTTATCCATTGCAAACAGAGCATTTGTTTTGGTTCCATGGCGCATCCATGGATGGCGACTTTGAGTTATTTTTAGGTACATCTCAGTTTCAAGCCTTGGCTCCGGACTAGGATGTGAGGGTGGCATCCGTTTTGAGAGTTCCTTGGCAGAGCTCTCCGTCACACGTGGATGATCCAGAGGGTGTTAGGGACTCGTTCCCTCACCGTCCCAGGATCGGGGTCCACAGGCTGGCGACTCTGCTGGGGAGTTCTTGAAACGTTGCCTAACTCTATAAAAATGTCATTTTTACTAACTTTGGAGAAATTTGAGTTAAAATCATTTCAAATGGGAATTCTATCGTTAGAATCCAGGGGCACCAGATAGGTGCGTAATTAAAACAAGGGATTCACACACTACACATCATGCATTATCATTTTTTTTTTATTTCTTTATTTCTTTCATTATTTTTTATTGTTTTTTATTATTGGCTCCACGGAATAGATTCAATGCGTGCCCGACTGGGATGTCATTACCCTGATGGTACTGTTGAATCTATTTCCAAGCTATGCGCCAGCGTTGCAGCCGTAAACACTCGGTGCACTTGTGTTTACAGCAGCTGATGAGCAATGAAGCATACTATGTATAACACTCGGTGCACTTGTGTTATACATATTAAGTATGGTTCATACGCATAGTACCCGATAGATTGAGTCCGGAGCTCTACTTTGTTTTATATATTATGTATATACTTACTGACTTAGTGAAATCCAACTAGGAAGTACACGTGTTTATATAAGTATATTGCATTCATATAAGGGACGAACATGTGTTGCTCACACATGTGGAGCCTAAAATTAGGAGATTTATCCCATTTGTAGACTAGGGTAGCTCATTTTACAGGGCTACAGCACGGTCCTAGTACACTCATCAGTCTGTTTTGAGTCGAGACTTCCTTGACTCCGCTAGATTAGGATTAGGGCTGGTGCCCCTGGTTAGGATTTATGTGTATGAATATATACCTATATATATTGATTATGTATATTAGGGTTCTCCTCTTAGTTAGAGTTCCTTATTCTTTTCAATCAGTTATATCCCTTCTTTATTCAGATCTAGATCTAGTCAGTGGCTTTTGCTTGCCATTTTCTTGGCCGGGTTTTGTCCTTTGATCTGTTGATTATAGGATTTGACCCGTTGTCATATATGTTCTCACCTTTGGTCGGTCCTTCATTTGGTCACCTCTCTCTGGTAACCATATTCCGAGCTTATCTTATTACCGTTATTCATATACCTTTGATTGAGCTATGGGGATCCCTTGTATAGCCGTTATGCTGCCGGATTTTATCCAGAATATTTTGAGCATAACCGCTATGTCTTAGAGTTTGGAGAACCATGAGTTTACCTTCCCTTGATTTTCTTGTCTAGCGCCGTTATGCTGCCGGATTTTATCCAGAATATTTTTTAGCATGACCGCTACTTCTTGAGTTAGTTAAACCATGAGTTTACCTTACTTTGACTTTCTTGTTTAACCGTTATGCTGCCGAATTTTTCGCAACAGATGTTGAGCATGATTGCTATTCTTTGGAGTCAGTTTACCTTGTCTTGATCCCCATGTATAGCTTTGATTAGTTTAGGACCCACTTTTAGTGAGAGCTTCTGATTTAATCAGTTGTATTTGTATACTTTTAGTTTCACTAGGTTAGTGGCCAGTACATGTCATTCTCGTTGTCACAATTTATTTGTTACCCTTTGTCTATGTATAAATTCTTTTGTTGTGTCATAGATTCAGGTTATGTATATACATTACTCAGTAGGATTAGATCCTTACTTGTTTACTCTTTGTGTCTTAGACCTGATTGATGGCTCGTCTGCTACCTTTATGGCCATGGTCTATCACTTTGATCATATTGATCGTGCAGTTGTTGATATCCATCATTCAGATTTTAGATCTGGTCATTGACCCTACTTTTGTCATTCTTATGGCCATGGTCTATTATCTGAGCCATTGATTTTTCATTGATCCGTGTTTACCTATCATATATCTTTTACCCATGGATCATATCGAAATCATTGATGAAAAAGTTTGATCTTACCTGTATCCTTTGAGTGCATGATCATTGCTGAGATCAGAACTTATTTAGATTAGGGATGTTTATTGTTCCTGACTCTTTCATTCCCAAAAGAAGAACAGTTATACTCAAATGAGGCTTAAAGGTGTGGATTGAGAATTCATTGAGACCCTGTTGATGTAGGTCATATTATCACTGTCTATTTTTCTTTAACCTTCATAGACAGTATTTCTTTGATTTTCATAATAAAATACCTGTTGATGTGTTCAAGATTACTCTTTTCTCTATCTGTTCAGAATCTTTATCCCATAACTATTGATCTAGTGTGTGTGCTTCCAATTCAAAAGTCTGAGTTCAGCAAATGACTGTCAATCCATAAGACTAACTATTTACAAACTCATTTGATTCAGGTAGCCTTTTGCTTTGCTTATTCTACCAGATATAGTCTCCACCTATTTCGCCCGGTCTTTACTAAATGGTTGAATCTGAGGAAATGTTAATGAAGATAAGAGATATGTTGAAAACCATCTGCACTGAGGTAACAGGCATGAAAGAAGACATGACCTATTTGAAGGCTCAAGCAAAAGAGAAGTTACTAGTTTCTGAGAGTCTGATTATCCCGAACCCTTCCATGATTGTGAGTTCAGTCAAACCTGTGAAGTTGTCAGTAGATGTCAATGATGCATTGCATGACAAGGAGAAGTGTAGCAGAAATATGACCCAGGTGGATAGAGGAAAATCGTTGTTAGAAGAGCTTGGACTATTAGACATTAATAATGAAGATAAGAGGGTTCAGAGTGAAAAGAAGTTGGCCCTTCATGACTTCATATTTTTCCCAGATGTCACCCTACCCCATGAATTTGAGATTCCAAAGTTCGACGAATATGATGGGAAAGGGTGTCCAAGGAGACATTTTATGTCATTCATTACTCTTTTAGAAGGTCAAGGCTTATTTCCAGACCAGATAGGTATGCTATTCCCACTCTCTTTAACTGGTATGGCCAAGAAATGGTTTTACAGTTTAAACCCAAAGGCAATTAAAGGCCTAAATGATGTAGTTGAGAGGTTCATTGATCGATTTTCTCAGGGAAATATAGATGAATTCCTTAATGACAGGCAAGAATCACTCAAGCAGAAACGGAGTAAGATGTTTGAAATAGGAATTGGTCTTTCAAAAGGAAAGAAATACCTCAATGCTTCGAAGGAAATGAATTACATTGAGACTTTTCATCAGCTGCTAAAGAAGCCTCTAGTTCTTAAAGAAGAATCAATTGAGAAACATAGAAGAGAATTCACAAAATTACCTTGTACACATGAAGCTGCTTTAAAGGAGCTCGTCAGAATAAGAAAATTCATTTTGCCTTCCCATTCAAGCCCTTTGAAAAACTCAGAGAAACTTGGTAGTAAGAGATATTGTTCATCTCACCAATGTTTTGGCTATAATACCAATTTTTGTGAGGTGTTGAAATATAAGATCCAGAATGTAATAGACAATGACCCTCATGTTATCCATGAACTCAGTGCTATTCAGAAACCCATGCCAAAGCCTGCATCAAAACCTGCTCAAAAATGTGAAAGAAAATTCTCTATTCTTTGCGGGCTCAATGCTGATTAGAGACCTGCGCGAAAAGGTGATCCATATATTCTGAAAATTGATGAAGATGAGTTTATCCAATCCTTCACGAAACCAGTCATTTCTACTTCCGTTACTCCAGGGCCAAGTGAACCGAAGCGTACTCCATATGTTTTGAGAATTGAAGATGATGAGCTCATTCAGTAGTATGCAGAATCAGCTGTTCCTGCTCATACCTCAACGCTGAGTGATAAGAGGACTTTAAAAGGAAAAGAGCCGATGATTGAGAATCAGAAGGAGTCAGGCAGAACTAAGAAGACTTCGCCGATTCTGGAAGATGAAAAGCAATGCAAGTCAGGTCATCCGGACTTTGTAGGGTTGCCCTTTCCGAGATTCCTACTTCGGGATCAAACTCAGTAGCTGTCATCATGATGGAGGAAGGCGGGTTACCCATAAACTTTCAGTGCGAGTTTCTTGTTCATGAAGACGCGTCCAATTTTTAGAGTCTGTCTTTTTGTTGAGTCTATGCCAACTCTTGCTTCAAAATTGGTAAGTTTAGCTGTGTCATTAATAATTCAGAATATGTAGTGTTTGTCAGTTGTCTTATCGAGTCAATGTCCAGTCTTCTGTTAAGTCTGATGTGGAAACCCATTGAGGAGTATAAAAAATCATCAATGTACTTATAGTCTTCAATTCAATAAAATAGTTGATTTCGTATCTTTGATACTCTATGATTCACTCTTAGATCTAATGTTTAAATAACTAAAGACACCCTTCTCGGATGAGATTGCAGACGAAATTCCCCTCAAGATCTGAAAAGGTCACACGAGAGGAAGAGCGTCTAGCATAGCCACTTGAAGAAGAAATCGAAGCTATTGATAGTGGTATCAAAATTCGAAACTCGGAAATGATGGAGTGGCAAAACTTTATCTCTCGAGGAGCGCAAAGAATTGATAAACCTGTTTATAGGGGTTTGAGGTAGTCTTGCTTGATCCTATAAGGATAAACCAGAGCAATGCCCTGTCGTTGAGCAAAGCAAGACTTCATCTGCTTTAGACATCCAATTGAAGAATAAAATTTTAAAGAGATAAGCATCAAACATCCTGTCGAGCTGATGAGATATTGAGAGAAGATTTTCAGGCAAGGAAGTTGTATTGTAAATTTGAGCCCTAAAAGTAAAAATAAAAAATTGGCCTGTGTATTTTCATTATGATTTCGAGGCAAGATGGGAGTGGAGCACAGTGGTTGAAGTTTTGCCTGACATACCGTCAGACTGCTCGAAAAAAAAATTCTAAGTCCTTGAACCTTAAGCAAAAGAGCTTGTACATCAAATACATCAGGAGGCCATCCTTGGACGTCTGAACTTTTATGGCCAAAATCCCAACGTTAAAAAAAATCTTTTTGTGAGCCCTTTGAGCCAACACTTTAAAACCATTTCTTTTCAAACACATTATAAACCCGGGGCATTTATGCACCCGAACTACGTCGGACCTGATCCCTAACTCTTCAGGGGTACGTAGGCAACCTGATTAATTCAGGTTCGGTCAAACCTTGGAATAAAATCCCTTTCCTCTTTTTGAAGCTAAATGCTAAACCATTCTTTGAAAAACCCCAAAGTGAACTACGCGGACCTGATCCTCTATTTTTGGGGTACGTAGGAAGTCTGGCAAGACCAGATTCGGTCCAAATCCTTAGAACCTTAGGTATTCAACCCTTTTGAACCCGAGCCCACCTAGAAAGTCCTTCTGGTGAAACAAGCAAAGGTTCGAGGCGAATGAAAAGAAAAACAGAAAAAAGAACGAGAATCTGAAGACCCACTAGGTTGAAAACCCGAAAGGGCGGCCTAGATAAAGTCATTTTCTTGCTAAGTCAATAACCAAAGAGATTGGCTTATGTAAAGTAAGGGTAGCGGTCTGCTGGATTGAAAACTTGAAGATGCAATCTAGTCAGAGGCAAAGAATTCCCATGAAAAGTTGAGTTGAATGGAAGCAGAAAGAGTTCCTCAGTAGCGAAGAATTCCAAAGTTTGAGTGCAAGTAGTGCAACCAAAAGTTGAGACAAGTGGTCTTTTAGACTGAAAACTTGGAAAGCAAAAGTTGAGACAAGTGGTCTTTTAGACCTAAAATTGGAAGGCATTAGTTTTGACTTCTTTCGAAAAGAGAAATCAAGGAGACGGAGAAGCAACCTCAACACAGGGCAGGATCTTGGAATCCGAGTAGTGTCGACAAGACTTACTTTGATATCCTTTTAAACTAGGGGCATTAAGACTGCGCAATCCGAAGGGGGTAATAACCATGACGGATCTCCCGATGGAGGAAACTAAAGCCTCTTGACATGGTTTTTGAGAGTACTCTAAGAGTGGCTAACCTTACCATAACAAAATAACACATTTTATATAAGGGTGAATCGAAAGTGAGACAGGTCCCTTGAATAATCTGCGTCTTCTTTGTCGAGTCCTTAGAAGTCTGTTTTTCATTGATATTTATTTTCTTCTAAAGTCCAAGTGTCTGGCACTAGAAGAGCGGGTGTATACCTTCTGAAATGCGAAGAAAATTCAAAGTGGATCCTGGTCTAGAAATCAGGAAAATGGCAAGAGACATTTTGTCCAAACTTGTCGGAGACATCAAAGCCTCAAGTAGTGAGCAATGAAAGAAAAAAATTTCAGACTCATCCATTGTGGATATCCTTTTACTCATATACCAAAGAAAGAACCCATGCAAACTCAAATTTTTCCTACTTACCTTGGTTCTGCTTTCTTAAGATCTTGTCATGTAAGCACATCATACTAGAGGCATCTTTTATGACTTGCGTCATAAAAGATATTACACAATAATAACTGGGATATATATTCTTAGCAAATAGAAACCAGAGAAGCTTAAGCATACTCTTTGAGTTGAATTCCTTGATCAAATTGTTCCTTCAGGAGTCAGTTTCAAAAACTTCAATTCCCAGCGGAGTATAGAATCTACTCCTGCATCCTTCAAACCTCATCAGAATGCTTTTCACCTGTTAAAGAGAGTCAGCACCTGAAAATCTCATCAATCTACTTAAGTTTTGCTTTCAGCAAAGATCATGCGCTCCTAGTTATTCTCGGTAAGAGATGACTGGCCCATTAGTGAAATAGATCAAAGATGGTAAATTCTTCATTCTTTTTTATGGTTTTTAATAAAGATAGAAATTGATGGTTCCGTGTTCCACGGTTTGGTTTTTCTTCCATGGTTTTAGAAAGTTTTCAATAAAGGAAGAAATCACTATATTCTGTGTTACACGGTTTGATCTTTTCTTCCATCATTAAAAAAAAAAACCTTTGGTTTATACTTGTTTTGACAAAAATTTTAATACAAGTATAAAAAAAAAACTCTTTGAGTGTTTTTAAGAAATAGAAATTACCGAACATGTGTTGCACGGTTTGGTCTCTTTTTGAAAGATTTTAACAGAAATGAAAATTACCGAACCTGTGTTACACGGTTTGGTCTTTTTGAAAGAGTTTTAACAGAAATGGAAATTACCGAACCTGTGTTACACGGTTTGGTCTTAGGCATCATAGTTTAGAATAGGCGCGAAGAACTACGTTGCCTTGATTCTCGTGGAAGCGGGGATACGTAGGCTTCTTTGGATGAGTATCAGACCATCCGAGGACTCGGGCTAAATCGTTTAGAGTCTTAGGATTTGTTGTTTTGTTATGTTGTGTGTTTTGCTATGTTTTCTTACTTTCATGCGCAGACCTTATACCTTTAGCTGTAGCATGCATGTGTTTGCCCACCAGAACTTAGACACCCATTAGGCATGTCACACATAACCTAGCGATGCTTAGGTGACACGCTTCTTTCATTTATGTTGTGTATGCTTATTATTTCTATTATCAGGAAATGCATGCTTAGATAGACGACTCCTGAGGATTGTTCCCATTTCACATGATTTTTGCCCAAAACTCTTCGAGGTTAATAATAAATGGCGTAAGAGACCAAGTGTTCGCACTCGGGCGAATTGGGGGTGCTCTTCAAACCTTCTCCATTCGTCATCAGGCACGGACCTTTTGTATCTCTGGTTATCCATTGCAAACAGAGCATTTGTTTTGGTTCCATGGCGCATCCATGGATGGCGACTCTGAGTTATTTTTTGGTACATCTCGGTTTCGAGCCCTGGCTCCGGATCAGGATGTGAGCGTGGCATCCGTTTTGAGAGTTCCTTGGCAGAGCTCTCCTTCACACGTGGATGATCCAGAGGGTGTTAGGGACCCGTTCCCTCACCATCCCAGGATCAGGGTCCGCACCTACCAATCAAAAAAATGCAAATTAGTCATGATCAAAAGCATCAGTATTATTATTCTTGTGTCTTTACGTTCCCATTAAACCTTCAAAAATTTGTTTGAGTCTTCTCCGTTAGTCGTTGTGTTAGGAAAATTGAGTCTTCTCAGTTAGTTGTTGTCTAAGAAAAATTGTCTCCTTTGTGCAAACAATGTTCGTAATTCCATCTTCTCATGCTGTGACTCTCTTGGTGAAAAGGTGAAGACTGTTCTTCTTCGTCTATGCGATAAATCTTGAAAAGGAGCAAATGCAAGTAACCACAAATGGATAGTTTCAAATTGAAAAGATCACATAAGCAAGTGAATTGATCAACCAATGTTAAAAGGTTGTGGCAAGGGACCTGTGAGAATGTTGTTTTCATCATCAGATAACAAAACAGTTGAAGAGAACCTTAAGGCAATGGAAGAACCTCAGATGTGGTTTTGTTAAGACATTTTATCCCAATCCTCATTGAAGAAAGGCATTCAATACTTAGAATCGAAGTATCCCCTCATTTATTCACCTTCATGTCTGCCAAATCTCACTAAAGTTAACCGTTGATGTTCTGTCCTAGCAGAAAATGTTAATCCAAATCCTCAACCTACGAAATACCTGTTTAACTCAATCATCCCCAGCAAATCCCTTCAACCCATGCCGTTCATTTCCGTCAAGAAATCCGAATAAGGACTAGATTCGTCTATGGCCTTTGAGTGGACTAGCTGTTCATTCAGACCAAATCTTTCTTGGACTAGATGCCGACCCATCTAGGGCCTTTGAGTGGATTATCCATTCACCCATACCATATCATTGCTTCCGAGTGGACTATTCGTTCACGAAGACCGTTTCATTGCTTCCGAGTGGACAATTCGTTCACGAAGACCGTATCATTGCTTCTGAGTGGACTATTCGTTCACAAAGACCGTATCATTGCTTCCAAATGAACTATTCGTTCATAAAGACCGTATCATTGCTTCTGAGTGGACTATTCATTCACGAAGACCATATCATTGCTTCCGAGTGAACTATTTGTTCACGACGACCGTATCATTGCTTTCGAGTGGACTATTCGTTCACGAAGACCATATCCATGCTTCCGAGTGGACTATTCGTTCACGAAGACCATATCTTTGCTTCCAAGTGGACCGTTCGTTCACGAAAACCGTATCATTGCTTCCGAGTGGACTATTCGTTCACGAAGACCGTATCATTGCTTCCGAGTGGGCTATTCGTTCACAAAGATCGTATCATTGCTTCTGAGTGGACTATTCGTTCATGAGGACCGTATCATTACCATCTAGGCCAATCCTTTTTGATATCCGTCTTGCTGACCCCCAGTCCCTGTAAGCCCAAGGGTCTACTCTCCAATCTTGTTTTGATGATTCTAAACATAATTGATTGTGTTTTTGAATACTAATCAATTTGCTTTGAAGTGTTGTGTTTAAGATAGGATTGATCGTTGAAGAAACCAACACTCAACTTGGTCATGCTTAAAGGTGTACCAAACAAGAGCCAAAGGAGCTAAGCGTAGCTCACATCATCACTCAAGCAAGCATCCAAAGATGGAAGATCATTTGAAGACCAAAGCTAAAGAGGGATCGAAGATTGCATAGGTATCATTGTACATCCTTTCTCTTTAGAGTTTCAAGTCAAGGCAAAGTATTTTCAAAGTGTTTTCAAAATTGTTTTTCAAATAACACTTAAAGATCTTCAACGGTTTAGTGAATGCTTATGTGGTGGACCAACATGTTGGGACCCTCATAAACATTCCAAAATTATCATAGGAGTCAAGTTCCAAAAGCCAAAAATCACACATCAAAATATCAGATTTTTTAGGCTTCTCGGAACTCCGAGATTTTTCTCGGAGCTCCGAGACTGGAGCTCGGAACTTTGAGAGTTCCCTCGGAACTCCGAGAAAAGGTCCAGTAGCGTCTGGACATTTTCTCGGAACTCCGAGAAAATTCCTCGGAACTCCGAGAAATGGTCCAGTAGAAATTTTATTCCTTCTGGCCGTTGTCTCGGAACTCCGAGAATTCTCGGAACTCCGAGAATGATTCTCGGAACTCCGAGAACCTTGCGACAGCTCAAAAAAGAGCCGTTGGGTTTTGATTTAAAAGTTGATTTTTGTTATCTACACCCCCAAACGGTCATATTTTGAGGAGAGACTATTTATACAACATCTAGAGGATTATTTCCTCTCTCTTGATTTTTGAAAAACCCTCTTAAGCACTCAAGCAAACTTGCAACCCTTTCAAGCTTAAGATTTTTGGTTTTTCCCAAACTTGCCTTTCACTTGTGAACCTATTGAGTTTGGATATTTTAGAGCTATCACTTGCAAATCCTTGTTGAAGAACAATCAAGGAACTACAAAGGGCATCAAGCTTTCAAGAAGAAGCCAAGCTATCAATCCTTCATATCTTGTATAGGTGGCTAGGGCATTCCGTTTTTAATTCCCTAGAGAGCAACCGCTTAGAACTCGGCGGAGAAGGAGAGTCTTTGTAAAGGTGTAAGGGCATCCTTGTTTAATATCCCTTGGAATTGTAACCGCCTCGGAGCCGGGCATCGTGGAGGTCTCTAATAGTGGAATCCCTCAAGTGCGACCTTGAGTAGAGTGGAGTAGGCCGTTGGCCGAACCACTATATATCGGTGTGTCATTTCTCACTCTTGCATTTCCATTATTGTTTGATTTGGCATTTCATTTTGTTTTTCAAATTATATTTGCACTAACCAAATATTTAATTAAGTGAAGAAAAATTCCAATTAGGGTTCATAGGTAATTTTCAAAAGGCCTAATATTGAGTTAAATTCAATTCACCCCCCCTCTTGAGTATTTCAGTCCCGCTGGCCCCCGTCTCATTACAGACAGGCCTTTTCCGCAGACAGGTCAATTTCGCAGACAAATCAAATTTCCTTTGGCTCCCGTCTCACTGACCCCCAGTCCCGCTGGCCCCCCGTCTTTTTAACAGACGGGCCTTTTCCTCAGACAGGTCAATTTCACAGACAAGCTATTTTCACCCGGTCATCTAGGCCAATCCTCTTTGATTCCCATCTCAATGACCCCCAGTCCTGCTGGCCTTCGTCTTTTTAACAGACAGGCCTTTTCCGCAGACAAGTCAATTTCGCAGATGAATCAAAATTTTCTTTAGCTCCCATCTCGCTAACCCACCTGTACTTCAAAATTTGACATGAGTTGCATCCGCATCCACCTGCACCTCAAAATCTAGCTTGAGTTGCACCCGCACCCACCTGCACCTCAAAATCTGACCTGGGTTGCACCTGCACCCACCTGCACCTCAAAATCTGACCTGAGTTGCACCCATCACCCATTTGCACCTCAAAATCTGACCTGAGTCGCATCCGCACCCACCTGGACCTCAAAATCTGACATGAGTTGCACCCGCACCCACTCACACCTCAAAATCTGACCTGAGTTGCACCCACTCGCATCTCAAAATCTGACATGAGTTGCACCCAATCGCAGATCCAAATTCCAGGCACTGCCTGTCCAGTGCCTGGAATTGCCTGTCCAGTGCCTAAGAACGCCAACCAGTTTCTAAGATTGAAACCCATAATTGCCCATCCAGTGCCTAAGACGCCCACCCAGAATTGCCTATCCAGTGCCTGAGGATGCCTACCGGTGCCTAAGATCGAAACCCAGAATTGCCTAAGCCGCACCCTAACCTGCACCCTAAGCCGCACCCCCAACCCACACCCTAAGCCGCACCCCCAACCCACACCCTAAGCTGCACCCTAAACTGTACCTCAACCCGAGCCAACCCAAGTCAGCCCGAGCTCAACCCGAGTCAACCCAACTCAACCTAAGTCAACCTGGATCGAACCCAATTCAACCCGAGCCAACCTGGTCCGACTAGGACCCAACCTGAACCCAACTTGACCCAACCTAAGTCAACCCGTACCCAACCCAACTTGACCCAACCTGAGTCAATCCGTACCCAACCCAACTTGACCCAACCTGAGTCAACCTGTATCCAACCCAACCGGACCCAACCTGAGTCAACCCGTACCCAACCCGACTTGACCCAACCTGAACCCAACTTGACCCAATCCGAGTGTCTAAACCAAAATTCCAAATCCAAGATTCTAAACTAAAATTTCAAATCCAAATTCCCCATCCCAATCCTCTAATGGAACTACGTGTGGCTTGATCCCCATCACGGGGTACGTAGGCAACTTGGCACTCCCAAGTTCAGTCGCGCCTTTCTCCATCCTTCTCGTTCCCCCACACCCTTCTTCATCTCTTCCATTCCCTTGTTCACCTTTTTCGTTTTCTTAAACCTTTTTGCATGTTAGATGTTTCTTTTTGCTTAGTTGTATGATTAATTGCATGTTTAGATTTCTTTATTTGTCATAGGCTTAGAAATCACATGTTTAGCCATCTTGCTAGTTGTTTTGCTTTGCTTTTTGCATGCTTAGTTGCTTTTTTGAATTTGGAACTCTTTGGAAGTAAAAAACCTTAAAGAATCTAAGAACTTACATCAAATTGGAAAACTTCAATTCAAAATCTAAACCTCCAAATTCTTAAGTTTTAGGTTCTAGGATTGAAAAACTTAGAAGTGGCACTCTAGGTTCCCCAATAGAACTTTTAGATCCAAATTCTCACATTAGGTCCATTGCATTAGATCTAGGTTCATATAGCATAGGTCACTTCACTTCAAATTATTCAATCAAATTCAACTTCAACCAAATCTCATAAAATATAAAAAACACTCACATAGGCACACAGGCATGTAGTTGCACGTAGGATGCACTCCTGGCCCGCATGAGTCTAAACTGTGAACGGCCAAATCATTAGTAATATTTAGATTTTTCAAACAAAACTCACATTTACCCCATTTAGTTAAAACCTAAACAACTAAAACATTTAAAAGGTAAAGTCTGACTTTCGTCAGGCAAGATCGATGTTGTACACTTCGTGCGGTACACCTTTCGATCTCATAACCAGGTAACTTACCCAGGATTTACATCGTAGACCAAATTAACAGAATTAATTATGGGCCCTAGATCCCTAATCTAGGTGGCGACTCTGGTCATGGCTTCTCTCGTAAATTAGGATTTTCATCCCAAATTTACAAGAAAAGCAATCATATTCAAAATTAATGAACAAAGGCGCCATCATAAAAACACACACCCTCGTGGGCCACCCCCTCGGGACGGGATCCACAATGGGCCCACTGTATTTTAAGCCGGCGGTGTAGCTAAGTTAGCTACACAAGTGTGTAGCTTCACTTTCCTCTCTCTATATATAGATGCATATATATATATATATATGTATATATATATATATATGTATATGTATGTATATAGGGAAAAATGTTGGTACTCGGTCGAGTAGCTAACGTTATCTACTCTGTCGCTTAAGATATAGCCATATAGGTTGGTAACCGTTGATTGAATGTAATCTCACCCGTCCAAATAAAAGCCACTCACGTTTTACTATTTAAGGTGAGAAAAACACCCTCGACGGAAATACCAGAGATACCAGAGACCTCTCTCCCGTCCGACTCTCTCCCTCTCTCCCGTCCGACTCTCTCTCTCTCTCTCTCCCGTCCGACGAAAATAGGGAAATAAAACCTCTCCCTCCTCATTCTCTCTCCCGTCCGACTCTCTCTCTCCTGTCCTCGTTCTCTCTCCCGTCCGACTCTCTCTCTGGTATTTCCGTCCGACGGTAGGGTAATATTGCAGAACCCTACCGTGCCGTGGCTTTAAAGCTTGGCTTTTATTGCAGAACCCTACCGTCCGACTCTCTCTCTCTCTCCCGTCCAACGGTAGGGTAATATTGCAGAACCCTACCGTGCCGTGGCTTTAAAGCTTGAAGGTAGTTTGAATGTAATCATGCATATTTATTAAAGATTTCTGGAGGGTTTAAATGTAGGGTTCTTCTTTAAACTATGGTTTCATGATTTGATAAATTTCTGTGTTGATTTTACAGATTTAGGGTTCCTGTGTTGATTTAAATCTGTAATAGTAGAAGCTTGTAATAAATTTGAAATATTAAAAGCAAGGGTTTCAATCTACGGTTTGGGGATTTTATTTCAAGCCAGGGTTTCAATCTGTAATATCCCTTTTCATTTTTTTGTAACTTATCTACACCCACTCAACTCATTTTTTAGGGTTCCAAAATGATTTAACAAAAATCTGGGGATTTTTTGTAAGTTATCTACACCCACTCAAAACCCCTCTACGCTCTCATTTTTAGGGTTCCAAAATGAGTTTAAATTTTTTTTAAGGGTTTCGAAATAGCACAGCAGACCCTCTCTTTCCAACGTTAAAAAATTGCATAAACTTTAGGGTTTTTAACCTCTTCATCTCGAAGCGTAATATTAACCAGGTTTTTAATAAATCTGAAATAGTACATGTGTGAAGCTAGGGTTTGGGGATTTTATTTTTCAAGTCAGGGTTTGAGGATTGAATTAAATTATGTTCATATGATTGTGGTAATGCGATTCTTTTTGTTCAATATTGTGCAGATAGTGAAGATTAATGACCTCCTCTAACTGTAGCAATTCCGGTTCAGTTGGAGAATTACCATGTAAATGTGGAATAAAAGCGGCTATTAAAATAACTCAGTCAGATGTGAATGGCAATCGAGGCCGGCCCTACTAAACTTTTGGATTTAGTGTGAATAACCATTTAATAGTGTTTTTTTAATTTTGAGCAAAAGTTCAAATTACTAAGGATTATACAACACACAGGAAGGAGGGGGAAAGAAGAAGTGCGAGTTTTTCGAATGGTGTGACAATGCTGAATACAATAGGGAATTTGGTTCGAGGAGGGACAGCATAAGTGGTACTCAATGTCCGCAGACGTTGGAGGCCAAGGTTGCCGAATTAAAGTTGTTGGTGCAACATGCGCGTCTACACATTAAAGACATTGAAAGGTTGGAGCACGAGGTTGCTGAATTGAAGTTGTTGGTACAACAGGCGCATCAAGACATTAAAGACACTGAAAGGCTGAGGCAAGAGGTTGCCGAATTGAAGTTGGTGGTGCAACAAGGTCGTGAAGCTGTTAAATTAGTAGAGAATGAAAACGGGTGGATTAAAGCGATGGGGGTTGTTGTTTTTTTCGTAATTGTTTTCTTTTTCCAATGTATCACTAAGTAAGGTAGGAAGCAATTACTTGCTTTTTAATATTGTGCTGTTCTTTTTTGTTCTTGACAGTTCTGTAATTGGTACATGGCATCCATGTTTTATGTAACTTTTTGGTTTGTTTATGTTTATATGGAAATGGGATGCATGTGGATGCAAGTCATCTTTTTCTTTTCTTTTTTCTTCTTCTTGAGGTAATGGAAATGGGATGTACGTGGCTTATTTGTCTTGAGGCAATAGGCCTGCCTCTTGGGGTTGTCACAGAATCAGGCAGTACTAGTATTGGTTGACTTTTTTTTGGTGATGTGCTTAAGGAATTGGTTCTGTCAACCTTCAAGCTTCTCAAACACTAATTAGAAAACCCTTTGGGAAAGAAAGAGTACAGAACAATGTATGAATTACCTTGTTACATATTAGCACCAAAACACCATATCACATTCAATGTACGAAAAAACCTAAATGCCAGCATTGATTATGCAATACCTAAATGCCAGCATTGATTATGCAATACAGTATACTGGGTTGAGCCCATTCGAACTGGTGGCTGAGTTTAAAAAAGAGCATGAAATTAAAGCAATGCATGCAAGGAAAAAAAAAACTCTCATGAACTTGATCATGAGATGGGTTGGTAAGTGCAGGATGTCAAACTAAGAAGCGAAATGAAAAATAAATGAGAATAGAACAGTGCCTTGGCAAATATGCCAAAATAATAGTCCTGCAACACTGAAGCAGAAAACAAAATCGAGCTGATACAAGAATCTTAAGGTGAATCATATCATAGACTCTGCACAGGCTAGCCATTCCTCTAGTCGAGCGGAGAATTGAGTCGCTATCCTAACATGAAGTTTTTCCTGGTAATATTCTCCAATCAGACAATCTTGATATGCTTGCTCCTGCAAAGCTATGACAAATGAAATTCAACACCCCATTGTTCATTATTGCCCTGTTTGTTTAGGCCCTGTTCGTTTGAGTTTACGCCAACTGATTGTGAGTCCAAAACTAATTACTGGATTCAAAATTAAACGTAAATTTGAGTCCAACAATTGGTTTTGGACTCACAATCGGTTGGCATAATCTTAAAAGAACAGGGCCTTAGGATTTTGAGATCCGATTGTGAGTCCAAAAATGATTATTGGCGTTTAATTTTGAGTCCAATAATTGGTTTTGGACTCACAATCGGTTGGCATAATCTTAAACGAACAGGGCCTTAGGATTTTGAGATCCGATTGTGAGTCCAAAAATGATTAATGGCGTTTAATTTTGAGTCCAATAATTGGTTTTGGACTCACAATCGGTTGGCATAATCTTAAACAAACAGGGCCTTAGGATTTTGAGATCTGATTGTGAGTCCAAAAATGATTATTGGGATCAAAATTAAACATAATTTTGAGTCCAATAATCAGTACTGAACTCACAATCGGTCCTAAAAATCCAAAACGAACAGGACCTGAGTCTGTTCATAAACAAATGTAAAATTAGAATGAAAGAAATTTGGTTTCTGTATTTGAGAGGAAAGTCAAACAATGCAAAATCTTGTATTTCGAAAATTTATAGCACATTGTCTGACATGTGAACAATTAATAGCAACCAAATAATGCAGCCTAACACCACTAGTAGATGATGCGGAACTCCAAAACCAACCAAAACACATATTATACCCTACAAACCATCTCATACATAATGTTAATACAATCCCATCCCATACAGAAACTAAAAGAAAAACCACATGGTGGTCAACATGTAGCTCTACAATTCAACCCAATGCTCTCTTCACTCTGAACTCATCTTCCAATGTGAACGGGCTGGCATGAAATAGCGACTCACCTGCATGCAATCAGAGGAATATTAGAACACGAAGGTAAGCATCAAATGAAAGAAGAAATAATTAAGAATACAAGATGAAGAGGAAGAAGAATAAAAGATGATAAGAAACTACCAAGTACCTATCAGAAATATTTACAAAGTTGTAACACTAAGAAGCTAACAAGTACCTATGCAAATACATTGATTTCTTCAGTCTCTTTCTCTTCCTCTTCATCTTCCTCATCCCTTAATGTCATCTATTGGCACATAAAAAATGTTGCTTCACATGAATAATAATTACAACATAGAAAATGTGAAATTCTACAAATACAAAGTAACAAAAACCCGAACCTCGAGTTCTTTTTTACACGTTCTTGTATTATGGCCTAATTCTCCACATCTTTTACACTTCCATTTCTTTCTTTTCGCTTGAGAGGTCTCTATCGGCGATTTAAAACGTGTAGCACCCTTCGGGTGGCCCTTGGTATTCACGACTTGTGGGTCATGAAAATATATCCCTGCAGATTCACTCACAAAATTGGATTGTACTTGGCTACAAGTAGTGTTTGCAGGAATAAGTTGTGTCTCTCTCTTCGCTTGTTCACATTCTGCGAACTATACATCAAGTGTTTCATACACCTTCTTAAAAAGAATCCTATTACCCTTAAATTCATGTACTAGCCTTTGACACCTTGCTATTACACACCATGTTTCATAAGGAGTAACTTCATTACTGTCTTCTTCACCTAAAGACACCCCACCACCAAGTACAAATCTAGCCCCAGTTGTCCATCTGTTTAAAATATATCGCTCGGGAATTCTACTCAATTGCTTCTTGGTCATAATACGAAGTATATGCTTGCACAAAATCCCTTCAATCACGAATTTTGCACTCACATGTAGCCTTCACACCTTCTTCAGAATCATCATACAAGACCTTGCACCATTTCCATTTCTAGTCTACACTCAGTCCGACAATGTATTCAGTTGTGTTGCCATTCTTATCCGTTTTCTCATGCCAACAGTCAAGGCTATCCATAAACTCTACTTGGAATCTATCAAACATTGTCCTGGTATAACATTTGCTTGCTTCTTCTTCTAATTTGAACCTTGAAATCAACACGGACTTCGTAGTTTTAGATCTGAAATCTTCTTCGGACTCTGCTTTACGACGAAACTCAAGTGCCCTATCATATTGATCTATGAATTCTTTTAAAGTGGTGTTCATATTAACATATGCATCAAAGAAAGCATTGATGCTCTCACTGCGGCCACTAGAAGTCATTCCAGCTGTGAATGTATCTCTAAAATAGGCTGGTACCCAGTGACTACATACCTCCCACATTTTTGCTAGCCATCCATTTTCATTAATCTTATAGTTCTCTACTAATTCTTTCCATTTCAACTCGCTGTCATGTATTTGTCTCGTATAAAACCATTTCTTGTAATTCTTACAAAACTCACCATCGGTTTTGTAGACACCCCATTTTGACCGGACCCAGGTTCGCTGTGCTTGGGCGAAGCCCCATTTAATCACCAAGCTAGGATCCCGGATTGCATCATAAGATAGATTGGGGTCTCACCAGGGTCCCCGCCAAATTTCATCAAAATCTGACTCGATTTGTCAAATAAGACGAACCTGGAAAGAAGTGGGGTTTGAATGTATAGGGGGGGGTGAGTTATCTGCAGAGGGGATATCCATGTGAAAAGGGGGGCGGATTATCCTTTGATGGTCGCGCCCAGGCCAAATAAGACAAAAATGGTGGGCGCGACTCATCCATATTCGCGCGCCTCATCAAGTGGGGGTGCGAATATCAGCGCACAAACAGAAGAAGGCACTGTTCATTCGAATTTTTTTTCTTCCTCTTCGTTGATTTCCAAAGAGAGAGCGAAAGCAGAGAAGCTTAGTTTTTGCTTCCGCCGATCGTTTTTCTCCGGCCACTAGCCGGAAATCCTTCCTCCGATCGTTTGTCGGAGATCCATCCTCCAATCCAAAGCAGAGAAAAGAGAGAGGGAGAGTGAGAGATTGGAAAAGGGGATTTCCTTTTCCGGTCATCTTCTCCGGGAAGCCTCACCGGAACCCGACCCCACCTTCTTTTTCTCCTTCTATTTCTTCATTCATTACCTCAATTCACGTCTCCAGACCCCATTCCTACCATAGCTGTCTCCTTCATTACCAGATCTGAGCTCTCAGCCATTTTTCCGATCAGAATCCGATTAGTTCTCCGATCACCGACGATACTCCGGCCGATCATTGCTATCTCGGATCTGAGATCTGAGATCTGAGATCTGAAGGGAAAAGCAGAGAAAGGGATCTGAGACAGCCAGAAAGAAAGAGAGAGAGCGAGGGTAGAGATATAGATTTTACTCTTCTTCTTCCCTCTGATCGTCTTCTCCGGTCGGATCTGGCCGAGCTCCGGTCATATTCCGGTGGATCTCCCATTATCTTCCGGTGGAATTCTTCTTCTCAGGTTAGACATTTCTTATTTTTCTAAAAGATTTAGTTCCAATCTCGTTCTTGTTCAAAACCTTAGTTTAAAGATCTGAAAAAAGATTAAGAGAAAGAGAGAGAGAGTAAATCTGGATCTAGATCTGGATCTAGAAAATCAAATTCTCAAACCCTAGATCCATGCAATTTCACTCTAGATCTGAGGCTCATATGTTTGGATTTTCTTTATTTCATTGAATTGAAAATTCAAATCTGCTGATTTGAATTTGACCGAAAGATATCTTGAATTAAGTTTCATTTCATTTTCCTCTTCTTCTTTTTCCCTTGCTCCCTACACCCCCCATTATGAGCTCAAGAGAGCCTTAAATTTAGTTGTTTGGTTATAAAATCTTGTTCGAGAACTAAGCATTGGTTTCAAGAAAATTTCTCTGCAGCAGCCCGAATAATTTTAGTTATTTTTCTTTTAATTCAGTTTTTTTCATAATTGTTGGATCTAGTTGATTTCTTGTCATAGTATTTTCTGGTTTATGTTACTTCTCTTCAATCAGAGGTGAATTTCTTTGATAGCCATTTAACGATATGTAATTATGATAAGTTTGGAATTAATGGAAATTTATTGTAATCAACAATAGTTTTCATGAGAGTGAAATTTATATTGATATGTTATTTTAACTTTGACTAAATTTCCACGAATTTTCAGAATTAAAATCGAAGTTAAAAGATTATGTTTCATTTGAAATTGGTTACAGATTTCTTGTAATTTGTGACAGATAGCTATTTGCACATAAGTTGCCATAATTTTATTCAAAATCACTGGTAATTAGTTACAATTTACAATTATTTTGATGATTCAGAATGTAGCACTTTAATCTATGTGTTCATTAGTTGAATCTGATGAAGAATCAAGAAGAGACATGCATGAGGGTTTTAATCTGCCTAATCTGTCTGATTTGTATCAGATTTGTGTAATCTATGTTATAAAAAAAAAATTCTTAAAATGAGGAGATCCAAGTTTTTTATAATCAATTCCAATATTTTGTAAAAAAATGTTTGAAACAGGCTAGTGATATGCATATGAATGAACATGTGAATGAGTACATATATGCGGGTTTATATGTGTATGTCTGAGCGTGTAGGATAAGTATATGCAGCTATATACTTTTACCTCTTTAACTCATCCCTGTTGTAATGATAGGTTCATTTTTATTTTAGTTTTTGGATGGTGATTTGTTCGTTTTCCTTCAGCCTATGCCATTTGCAGTTTAGTCTTGTGTTCCGTGTTATAAAGCTAACCATTTACCCACGATTTATTCCTGGTTTTACACAGTTTAGTCCATGTTCTGTACACCATGAATCCAATTCATCATTTTGAGAAGACCACCTACAGTGCAATGGGCAGTCACTCTGCTGTAGCTATTATTTTGGAGTATTTAGTTGGCCTTCTTCTTCTTTCCCTTTATAACTTGCCTACAAAGTCTTGGGCTTGCTGTATGACAACGAATTCTTGTGATTTGACTTTAAGAGTTGACATAGGTGTGGAGATTGGAGATAGATGATGGTCCATATAAGGATGATCATTAGGCATGAACTGTAGGAATTCATCAATTTCTTGTAATGTTTCTTCTGAAATAGGTGATGATCGTGGTTTGCTGTGCTTTGAAATAGGTGGAACTATCAAGTTGCCAAGTCTTTCATGAAAGAAGTAGTACACTAAACAATGGTACAGACACACTACCTTTGGAATGACAAACAATGTAACCTAGAATGGGTTGGGCCTGTACTCCTATAGCTCAATGGTTGAGGATATGTTTCTCAACCTTGGGTCGCAGGTTTGATCCCAGCTGACCTAAAAAAATAAAAATAAATAAAATGTGACCTAAAAGATCTATATGAACCATGTCAAGGCAAGTGGAATTATGAAAAATGAAAGCTTCTTGAGTTCATAATTCCAGATGATACTCAAGTGAGTTATGATATTAGGCCCAGATGACACGCATTGAACTTGGACATGCACTACCTCTCTAGCTTCATATCTTGATAGATTTGGATATGATCATTTTTCTTATTATTTCAAATTAATGCTTTTATTGAGTTTGTGATTTATAGTTGTGCAAGTGGATATGTGCCTGTGCATATGTATCTAAAAGTGTGGGTATCCTTTGTGAATGTGGCCGTGCTCGTGTGTGTGTATGTGTGTGTGTGTGTGTGTGTGTGTGTGTGTGTGTGTGTGTGTATTGTAAAGAGCTTATCATCTAAGGCTTTATCTCCATGTTCAACCCATCAGTCAGCCCTCGTTTCATCCCAGTTCAGCTCCCTGTGTTAGCACATTTCAGCATTTCCTTTTAAGCATAGTTTAGCCCTGTTTTATTACATCTCACCCCTTGTTTTCAGCACAGGTTTAGCTCAGTTTCTGCATAGTTCCTGTCCATGTTGCTGCCCCAAGTTTACACCCAATACTGCCCCTGTTTTAGCACAGTTGCTGTCCATGTTGCTGCCCCAGGTTTATACCCAATACTGCCCCTGTTTCTGTATAGTTGCTGTCCATGTTGCTGCCCCAGGTTTATACCCAATACTGCCCCTGTTTCTGCATAGTTGCTGTCCATGTTGCTGCCCCAAGTTTATACCCAATACTGTCCGTCTGTCCCTGTTTCTGTATAGTTGCTGTCCATGTTGCTGCCCCAGGTTTACACCCAATCTTGCCTCTGTTTTACGCATAGATTTTTATCCGTGTCTCTGCCCTGAAAGGATATGTTATGTTTTAATTTATATTTAGATTCTCTCTTAGATTTGCTATGAAGCATGATAAGAAAAATTTTCACTCTTCACTTTCCTATGCGCACCGATTGCTAGTTTTACTTTCATAGAACCAAACCTGTTTTATTGCATTGCATATTTTAATTGCCAGATTTGCTAGCACAAAGCTGAATCTGTTTCTATTGCACAGCCCACTTCAATTGTCATTTTATTGTCATAAAGCTGAACCTGTCTCCATGGTATTGCATACACTAATTGCCAGTTTCACTGTTGCAAAGCTGAACCTACCTTATTGCATTGTGCGCTTCAACTGCCAATTTTATCGTCACACATCCAAACTTGATTTTCTTAAAGTTCAGTTCTTTGTATATATCCTACTATGCTTTATATGGGGGTGATCTAGTGTGCAGTTTTCCAATACTTAGACAGTTTATTGAATGATGGTACATTATTTTTCACTTCAGCTTTGAAATATCTTTTGATACCTAATCATCATTGATTATATGGACTTGTAAAGCTTAAAAATGAAGAAATGAAAGTCTCTTGGATTAACTTGTGGGTATGAAAAGTATAGTGCTTAGATGGGTTTACATTGTTTAGAATTGTGCAAATAGAACACTGTCATATTGTCAACTTATTGAATTCATAGGTATAATATTGTCATTCAGGACTTTATTATTGTTGCGTGTATAGAATATGCTCATATGTCGCATATTATTGCTTGAAGTGCATTGATATGATTAATGAAGGATGAATGAGAATCGACTATATCTAGATTAGTTGGATCTTTGATAATATGCCCTGTTGAAGATGAAATTAGTACATCCATGATTCATTATAAGTACTGTTCAAATTTACCCTTATTCATTTGTTCATAAATAACATTCAATCTACCATGTTTAGGATTATCATGTTGCTGTCATAACAGGGGGGAGTTAATAAAGCTTCAATAGTACATTTCTTTGTAGTAATATAACAAGGTCAAGCTACAAGTTAATTCTAAATCAGTGTGAAAAGTTTTATTTGAATCCTCGTCATATTATACTTGAACCAGTTTGTTATATTTTAATTTTGGTCGACAATATAGCTGATTTTTTATCTATGTTGTTGAGATAAGATTTTAGTGTGGCGTTTTAAATGGTACTTTTGAAATTTTAGCTTTTAATCTTATGGTTGATAAGAGGTCCTTAAGAAAAAGGCTCTTGTTTAGTGATTAGGGCTTTGAGGACGCTAGCCGGAGCTTCCCTTTAGAGAGACAATTTGGGTCTCTATAGAGCTAGCCCATCCTCAGGGGACTTGCTTAGTCCAAGTAGGTTTCCTCTCTTAGTTTAATAGACTTACTTAGTCTTTAAGACACCATTAGATGGTAGTTCGTCTCTTTCTCATTGCAAGGGCAATGAGAGAGTTATCTGGCCCCCATTAGGAGACACCCTCGGTCTCATTAAGGTGATTCTCCTTCGGAGACCTGCCTTGTCTTTTTAGAATCTTTCCTTTAGGGAGCTCTTTTATAGTTTTATAGAAAATTAACCCATAGCAGACACGCACTGTCTCATTAGAATTTAGTTGCATCTTTGAGGAGACAAGCTCTGTCTCGCTGGAAAGTCGTACTTTCTTAGGGGGACAGGCTTTGTCTCGATAGTGGGTTTCTCTTTTAGGAGGCTTATTCAATCTCATGTTAAAGGTCCCCCTTCTTTTGGAGCGAGTCTTTGACTCGTTCATCCTTTAGTAGTTTTATTAGAGAGTCTTTCACTCGTTTGTCCTTTTGGTGGCTTTATTAGAGAGTCTTTGACTCATTCGTCTTTTAGCAGTATTATTAGAGAGTCTTTGACTCATCCGTCTTTGACGCTCTCGTTTTCTTAGTTGGTATTATTAGAGAGTCTTTGACTCACTCGTCTCTTAGTCGGTATTATTAGAGTCTTTGACTCATTCGTTCTTATTAGCAATATTAGAGGGTCTTTGGCTCATTCTTTAGTACTGTTAGTGAGGAGTTTCTCTTTAGTCTTGTTGTCATTTCTTCTTCTTTGAAGACTAGCACAGTCCCATTAGAGCTTTACCTTGTAGGATCTTAGATCAGTTCTTTATCTTTGATCATTAGTTTGCCTGGTTTAGGGGTTTCCTCTGTTAGCCCTAGGATTCGGCCCTAGGGTTTTGCTTCGTATATTCCCTTAGGTCTTTGACCAAAAGGGTGAAAACTCTTTAAAAACTTCAAAAACATTGGAAAAGTTTTAAAATCCAAAAAAACATTGAATATTTTAAAACTCAAAAACATCAGAAATTCAAAACATCAAAAATATTTAAAAAGCCTTAAAAAAAAGTCTAAAGTGTTGAGTGTTTTAGAAGTAGTAATCAGGAGAGTTCGTTTCGAACTACGTTGGCTTGATCCTCTTCCGAGGTACGTAGTGCAGCTTGGGATTTATATCCCAAGTCCAGCCAAACTTCTGTAAATAACATTTTTTTTAATCTTTTGAATAAGCAACCTTTAAAACCTCATTTTCAAAAGATTTTCCTCTAGAGTTAGGAGTTTCTCCTAGATAGAGAGTTTCCGAGTTAGGAGTTTCTTTTGATAGGTTGTTTGTTTGTTTGTTTGTTTGTTGTGTGCTTGTTTTCGAGTTAGGGGTCTGTCCTAGAGTTATAGGAGCGCCTCCGTTCGGTCAGTCGGCGATCCACATCGCCGAGTGATGACTAGAGTAGGATACGTTAGTCAATCCTTTGTTTTCCTTAGGAAACACAGCCTAGTTACATATAGGTTGTAGGAATCACCTGCATTAGCTTAGGGCTAATCTGCATTTAGTTAGGGCATATAGGGTGTCCTAAAATCCATCATTCAGTGTAATTTAAATAATCGTACAAGAAACTTTAATAACTAGTCCGGTCTTTTAGATCGAGTCCAGGATAGAGGTCTAGGTCTCTTAGGCATCCTAGCTTAGAATAGGCACGAAGAACTACGTTGCTTTGATTCTCGTGGAGGCGGGGATACGTAGGCTTCTTTAGATGAATACCAGACCATCCGAGGACTCGGGCTAATCATTTAAAGTCTTAGGATTTGTTGTGTAGTTATTATATTTTTTGATGTGTTTTCTTACTTTCTTGTACTGATCCTATACCTTTAGCTATAGCTTGCATGTGTTTGCACATCAGAACTTAGACACCCATTAAGCTTGTCACTCATAACCTAGCTATGCTTAGGTGACACATCTTTCATTTTATTTTATGTGTGCTTATTATTTTATCCTCAGAAAATGCATGCTTAGGTAGACGACTCCTGAGGATTGTTCCCATTTCACATGATTTTTACCCAAACTTTTTTGGAGTTAATAATAAATGGCATAAGAGACCAAGTGCTTGCACTCGGACGAATCGGGGGTGCTCTCAGACCTTCCCCATTCGTAACCAGGAACGAACACATATACATTTCTGGTTATCCATTGCACAGAGGATTTGATTTTAGGCTTCCATGGCATATCCATGGATGGCGACTCTGAGTTTATTTCAGGTATGTCTTGGTTTCGAGCCTTGGCTCCGGATCAAGACATATCTCTTTCTTTTTGTATCGCCACTCGTGCTATGCTATGAGAGTGGCATCCGTTTTGGTAGAGTTCCTTGGTAGAGCTCTCCTTCACGTTGTCGATGATCCGGAAGGTGGTAGGAACTCGTTCCCTCGCCGTCCTCGTATCGGGGTCCACAGGTTTCTTTCATCGCTGGAACATGCTCAACTAAATGCTTGTGTATGTGCTAGGAGCAAAACCTATGGAGGGTGTCTGGGAAAACAGTTTGAATCGCATTTCTCATCGCCCCGTCCATATCTGTTATTATACAACCTGGCGCTTTCCCAAACATGCACTGCAACCACTGTTGAAATAGTCATGTAAATGTGTCCTCTTTCTCATCGGCTAACAATGCGCATCCAAATAGTGTAGACTGACGATGGTGATTAACTCCGGTAAATGGAGCAAATGGCATCTTAAACCTAATTGTCCTGTATGTGACATCAAAAACAATGACATCATTAAACTTTAGGTATGCCTCTCGCGCCCATGAATCGGCCCAAAACATCGATCGCAAGTTCCCATTAATGTCCAACTCCATAGCAAATTGAAAGTTAGGGTCTTCTGATCGTTTCTTTTGGAAATATTCTGCTACCAAGACACCTTCTTTACCAATATTGTTACCCCTCTGTTTCCTCAAATGGGACACCACCTGATTTGTTGTCAAAGCAGCATTTGTTCCCTTACATGTGACGTTAATAGCTCTTCTAACACCAGCAGGCTTCATCCCTATCTTACTTAGGTCATCTATCAAAATCTTACATGCTTCATTCTTAAAAAATCTATTGTAAGAACGATGCATTAGCCTTCTAGGTGGAGAGGTAAGCTCGTGGGAATGATCATCTTCAAAAGCTCTCATATGCCACTTCTCATCTATCAAAGAGATATCCATCTTGGCTTGGCAGCCCTCTCTTACACTACGATGACGCTTCACTACTTTATCACTCTCTTTGTTATCTTTCATTTTTTTAAACCCCGCTTTATCACATACAAATCTCCTAAAAATCACTTCCCCATTTTTCTTTGACTTATAAGTTGTGTCTTTTCGAATTCCAAATCCCATACCCAACGCATATAAAATTATAAAACTCATATGCAACGATATCGGTATCAAACATCTGGTTCTTAAACGGTTTGGAAACTAAATCCCCCTCATTAGCATCCTTAGTAGGCGTATTAAATGTACCGCTACAACCCTCATTCAGATGTTTCTCCTCCTCAACCATAACAAATTCATTGACATATTGTCCATCATTTTGTAAGCCACCAGCTTGGGACGCCATGTCATCAACCACAATCAATCTATTAGCATCTATATCATCAATTGATAACCCAAAACCATCAGACATAGTGTCATCCATTAGCTCAATAAAACTTAACCAATCCCTTTCAAATAGAGCTTAAACCCACTCATAAATTCTGCCTGCGATTCCAACCAATCATTCCAAACACAACAGTAAAGAGTTTCTTCAGCAAATAAACCACAAAAATTAAATTAAGGCCTTCTTCTTTTTAGATTATAACAACTGATTCTGATTGCCAAACCGATTATTGGATTAAGAATGAAACCAATAATCGGTTTTACACTCACAATTGCTCATCATAATCTTAAACGAACAGGCTCAAGTAATCTACTTGTAGCAAAAAAAATATTTTGTTCATAGAGTCGGCGCAGCGAGAGTTTCTTCTTTCAGATTATAACAATTGATTGTGACTGTCAAACCGATTATTTGGCTCAAAATTATGTTTAAATTTGAGTCCAATAATCGATTTCACAGTCGCAATTGGTCATCATAATCTTTGAAAAAAAATAGGGTCAGGTAGAAAACTTGTAGCAAAAACAATTTGAGACAGAAATTACAATAAAGATTTAAGGGATTATAAGGATTGCGCCATTTAAACCTGCAAATCTGTAAAGGGATGAAGGGGATTGAGTGGGTGTAGATAACTTACAAAAAAATCCCAGATTTTTGTTAAATCATTTTGGAACCCTAAAAAATGAGTTGAGTGGGTGTAGATAAGTTACAAAAAAATGGAAAGGGATATTACAGATTGAAACCCTGGCTTGAAATAAAATCCCCAAACCGTAGATTGAAACCCTTGCTTTTAATATTTCAAATTTATTACAAGCTTCTACTATTACAGATTTAAATCAACACAGGAATCCTAAATCTGTAAAATCAACACAGAAATTTATCAAATCTTGAAACCATAGTTTAAAGAAGAACCCTACCTTTAAACCCTCCAAAAATCTTTAATAAATCTGCAAGATTACCCTTGCATGGTTTGGCACCTCGATGTCGGCTCTTCGCCACCTGGGGCTGTAGTATGTTCCAAGGGTTGGGCTGTTCGCCCATTAAAGCGGTACGTGAGCTGGGTTCAGAACGTCGTGAGAGAGAGAGAGAGAGAGAGTCGGACGGCAGGGTTCTGCAATAAAAGCCAAGCTTTAAAGCCACGGCACGGTAGGGTTCTGCAATAGTACCCTACAGTCGGACGGAAATACCAGAGAGAGAGTCGGACGGGAGAGAGAACGAGGATGGGAGAGAGAGAGAGAGAGAGAGTCGGACGGGAGAGAGAACGAGGAGGGAGAAGTTTTCTTTCCCTATTTCCGTCGGACGGGAGAGAGAGAGAGAGAGTCGGACGGGAGAGAGGGAGAGAGAGTCGGACGGGAGAGAGGTCTCTGGTATCTCTGGTATTTCCGTCGAGGGTGTTTTTCTCACCTTAAATAGTAAAACGTGAGTGGCTTTTATTTGGACGGGTGAGATTACATTCAATCAACGGTTACCAACCTATATGGCTATATAATAAGCGACAGAGTAGATAACGTTAGCTACTCGACCGAGTACCAACATTTTTCCCATGTATATATACATCTATATATGTATATACATGTATATACATATATATATATACATGTTCATATACATGTATATACATATATATATATATATATATATATATATATAGATGCACATATACATATATGTATATACATATAAGAAAACGGTTTCTACACATAGGTGTAAACAAGTTATTTACACACTAACCTAAAATACGGTAGAGGGCATATTGTTTGGGTGATCCAAATCATTCATTTGATTAGTCCTCACATAGATAGGGTGTCCCCAAAAAATTAGCTCCATAGGATCATCCTAACCCTACGATTTGTGTAGGTAAAATGGACGTGCATAAACCTTCACAAATCTGTCCAGTTTTTGCCTCCACGGTTTGAAGGGTTACAACAGGGACGGAGCTAGTAATTTGCTAGACTGGGGGCAAAGAATGGCGTTATAGCATATTCGAGCCCACCATTTTAGACTTCAAATTTTTATAGGTGGGCCCACCATCTCCCCCTATCCCATGCATAAGGTGGAGCCCAAAATTTAAACCTCATATTTTGATATAATAGGGCGCAATATTTACTCCTCATGTTATGATGGACAGAGCCTACTAATTTACACGCATGCATAGAATAGCCTAAGAAAAAAAAGATCCCTTTCTACTATGAAAATCCAAATAATTCTCCAAATTTTATATGTTACCAACACATGTAGTCCAATATTTTTCAAAAAAGTACTTAGTCCACTTCATAGGATGATCCAAACCACTCAATTGTTGGGCCACAACATAAATGGGTTGCAACGCATAAATAATCTCCATAAGATGATCCTATGAAGCAATCACATTGTAGATAAGAGCTTTAGTATCATTCTATGGAGAAGATTCAAGGAGTGCAGCCTATTACATTGTGGCCTAACAATTAAACTATTTGAATCATCCTATGAAGTGGGCCACAGTGCCACACAATAGTTTTTTGGAAAACATTTGACTTCACTTGCAGACAACATATAAAATTTCATTAATTACCTATCTCAGTTATGAGTTTTGTGTTGAGATGTATGGTCCACCATTTAACAAAAAGGACTGTACAGCCCACTTCATGGAATGATCTAGAACCATTCATTTGTTGGGCCCAACCATAGATAGGTTGTGCCCCAAAACTCATTGCCATATGATGATCCTTACCCTCTGATCTGTAGAGGTTGTCCCTTTTAGATCGGAGGGTTAGGATCATCCTATGAAAATGATTTATGGGGCACAAACTATTTACATTGTGGCCAAACAAATGAACGATTTGGATCATCCCACGAAATTGGGTACAATCCTTTTTGAAAAACACATACCGTCACACACAATATAAAATCTCAATTATTTCCGTTTTTGGCCTCAAATTTCTAAGATATTTTGTTGTTAAGAGAGAGAGAGAGAGGGTTAAGAAAAAATTGCTGTAATATAGGTGCTTACAAAAAAAATGCTTAATAAAACTCACTTCACGGATAAGAATCCTGGGATTTACCAAAAAAGGCTTTTGAAAAGTTCCCAATTTTCAGGGGGGGCAATTGGACCCCCCTTGGCTCTGTCCCTAGGTTAGGATGATCCTATGAAGCTGATTTTTGGGGCACACCCTATCTATGTGAGGGCCCATCAAATGAATGCTTTGGATCACCCAAACAATGTGGGCCCCCACTGTATTTTAAGCTAGTGTGTAGACAACTTATCTACACTTGTGTGCAGTAATCGTTTTCTCATATATATATATATATTTTGGAAATTTCTATTTTGATGTATTTCATTGCACATGCTTGACCCGATTAGTTAAGGTTGATGATTACTGCTCTCTAGCTCACTCTACCTTTACTTTGTTTCAGATGATCAGCTAGTTTAGATGATCAGCTAGTTTGTGAAGTATGGATTTATCGAGACCTTAGATAAAATTGAGTTTATTACATCGTCATTGATGTTATACGGAATTGGTCTATCATGAAATTTAAAATACAAATTGAGACCTTGGATGCTTATGGGGCTGGGTCCTGGGTATGGAGCTGCCACATCCTTGGCTTTCGGGTTTGGGGTGACATAACTATGGTTAAATTGTGTTGTCCACTGATATTTTGAATCAATTAGAAAAGAAAAATGACAAGATGAAACCAATCAAGAAAAATGAAACCAAAAAAGAGAGAGAGACGTTCTACATAAATCATTTGATTCGAATTAGGCCGGAGACCGACAGTTTATTGAAAAATTGAAGATAAGTGAGAGGATACAAACGGAGAAGAAACCAATTAACTATTACAAGAGATAAAATGATTTGAATGATTAATCCAGCTTGAGGCTACTACCTATGTAAGACATCATCCGTTTGTTAATCACGTTAGATAATCAACTATTAAGTACCCTGTAATCCCAAATTAAGGCAAGAAACTTTCGGGACAACATGACCATCTTCAGTTCCATGGACATTGATGCAAGTTGATGATAATTGCGATCCTGAACCAGTTGGCTTGAGCAAAACATCTTGTAGTAAAATTCCAGTGCAAGGAACAGATTCACTACATTTGAACAAAATGGGATCATCTCTAGTAGTAGTCACATGCACACGGATGAAACTTATATCACTCACTTCCACAGCCCCTGTCTTCCTCGATGTATAGAAATCCAGGTCCAAACAAATTTCCATCGGTAAATTGGAATACCATCAATAGAGACTTATTAGAGCCAGCAAATTCTACAAATATTTCTTTACGTTGTAGGAGTTGGGACCCAGGTAGAACTCACCCTTAAAAGCTAGCTTATAAGGAGAGGTTGCACAAGTCCTTGTAAGCCCATCCACATCCATTCACTTTTCCGATGTGGTATCTTTGCTTTAGCGTGGAACCCCCAACAATCTTCCCCTCCATGTGAAAGCATCATGGAGAATCTCGCCCCTCCATGTAGGAGCAACGTGGGAGTTACAAGATCTTCTCCTAGGGATTTTCTCCGTCCTCGAGTGTACATCGGGGTTACCACGCTATGGCTCTGATACCACTTGTTGGGACCCAGGTAGTACTCACCCTTAAAAGCTAGCCGTTAAGAAGAGCCCATGTCCTTATACTCCCTTCCACATTATTCACTTTAATTTCCAATGTGGGATCTCTGCTTTTGCTTAATAACCCACAACAGTAGGCCTAACCTTAATTTGTGGGTCATTCATTGCTCTAGATAACATAAGTAGAAGAGAGTATTACCTTGTTTTGGCAGTTGTGTCCTCCATTACAGTAGTATTGGTCAATGACAATAGGATAATCGACTGAGTTCATGTTGAGATTCTCAAAAGTGATCCCTTTTCCAAAACCTTTCCCTCCCTAAACAAAACAAAGTTTGATTCAGCATGAATTCAGAGTAAATGAAGAAGATACCAGAAAGAGAAGAACGTCAAATCAACATTCAATAGAAGTTTGGAGAAGAGAAAAAGGGAAAGACAAATATGGTAAGAAAAGACATGGAAATAATTTAAAATTTACTGTATATTATACTCTCTATAGAACTTACGATATGTTAGGGAAGTAATATATTTGCCTTCGGTACAGCCCCTTCTAGTCTATTTTTGTGGCTGTCCTAAGTAAGAAAAGGGCCAGGGGCGAATATATCATTTCCGTGTAGTTAAGGCAACTATACCTTTCTCTACGTATTCTTAAATTTACCTGCCATGTCTTCACTCTAGCGCCATTCTTGGTATTTATGAAACTGCATTGTGAGACGTGAATTTGCTGGACAATATCTGCAGTCTCCTCGTTCCCTAAACTTCCAATACTGCAAGAATAAAAGAAAAGAGTTTATAACACAGTTTGTCAGTTTTTATCAGTCGTGTCAAATGGCTAACTTTTTTTGTTTGAGCACAGGAATTTTCATAAGTCGAAGATCTGTGATGGGAGCCATTATGCTAGGGCTGTGTCGCACTGCATACATACAAAACTCTCTGAATAATTGAAATTTGCTAGATGGACATAATCAATATTTGATGCCTCATTTTAAGTTTCAAAAAATGAAATAATTTACAAAACCAGATTTTTGAAATTCAAATTCGAATTTTTAGAATTAAACATAATTGCTTTTAAGGGAAGTGATATATCTGCCCCTTTTGATTACTAGTGTATCAATGGCGGCAGAGGAACTGATGTACTTCACATACGTCAGAAGGATTCAATAGGGCTGATTGCCACATACACTACTGCTGGGTGTCCTAAGTAATCAAAAGGGGTGGATATATCATTTCCTTTTTTAATTTTCACACAAAATTGGCAAATAATTCCTATTTTCATTTGTAATTTTCCTGTAAATATTACAAGCATAAACATTGTAGTCAAAACTGATCTCACATCCTAATCTAGCAAGTAGATGCTCGTTAGCTATGAGTGTGTTCGGAAACCATTATTAAAATGGCTTCCAGCAGTTTTATAGGTGCAGAGAACGAAAAAAGAGATAAAAATTCCAGAAAATCATCTTCAACAACCATAACCCTAGAGCCCCCGTTTCTTCATTTTGCGCGACCGAAAGACAACATTATGCAGAGCGACGACTCGGGTTTGCTTCCGCAGATACTCATAATTAATCCATTTCCTCCGGATTATGTGGACGAGAATGAGAAGCTATGCAGAACATGCACTATGGTTGCATACATTTTTTTTGGTCTTATTTAGAAAAAATAAATTAAAAATGATGTAGAAGATATCAGTGTTGTAAATTGAAAATAAAAGAAAAGACAAAGAAAAACACACATTTTATGAATTTTTTACCTAGTTACGCCTCAATCTGAACTTTGTAAATTTGGTTGCAAGAAACAAACCTTATGCCATGTCCAAGCCCACATATGATTTGGCTGATATTAACATCGTAGGATCCACGGCCAATATAAATGCAGTCATCTCCTAATGTTTTGGTACAAACAGAAAGAAAATAAAAAATCAGATTTGTGGTTAAACGGCGCGCCAAGTCAGAAACCTGCAAAAAATGACTTTGTTGTTGACAATGGATTCCTTCAACAAAGACTAGGCGAAGCATTTTTTGGTCCAAAATAAATGAGTTAACACTCCAAACAATCTAAAGGGTCTTTGGACCATGATTGAAAAACTAGAGGCAGGGAACACTGCCTATGCGTAAATACATTCAAAACTCATGTACCAAGATTCGACTTACCTAAAATAAATCAAAAGCATTTGTTTCAGTAAAAATCAAATATTCTTCCTTACTTTCCCACAGGAAAATTCAGAAAAGAAAAGTTCCTTTCCCCAGCTAAGTCATTACTCAGCAAAGGTAATCATACGTTGAAGGAAAACACAACAGATTTCTCTCCTATTTCAAAGGATCAGGGTCCAGCTTGCTACTCCGTGTATAGAACAAGAATGTTCAGAAGAATATAACTTCATAATCAAGGATGCTCAGAATGTACCTTCCTTTCATTGCAATGAAATTGTCTTATTTTTCTTACCTTGTGTAAGCCCAAGGGCTCATCCTCTTACCTTATTTTGATGATTAACAAATCCAAATTGATTAGTTCTTTATGCACTAATAGTTTGCCTTGAGTGTTGTGCTATGGATAGGAAAGTCACAGGTCAATCCAGGCTAGCACCAAAACACCATTGATGGCCTATGCTTGAAGATGAACCAACCAATGGACAAAGGAGCTAGAGCACACTTGGACAAACCATATCTTGGAGGTTCTACTAAGGAGAAGCTCAACATCATCCACATCAAGCATTTGGACAATTAGGACAAATCAATGAAGGCCAAAGCTGGAGGATCAAGAACCAATGCAAAGGACCAAGGAGCTTGTACCACAACTTGAAGATGTCAAGCATGGAAGCTCAACCATAGAAGATCACAGCTCAAGAGAAGAGTTCAAGAGAGTGATAGAAAAGGTAGAATGTATTCATATCTCTCTTGCATTTCTCTTGTCAAGGCACATTATTTAAACCCCTAAAAGTACTGAAAAATAATATTTTTCAAAGAGACTACAACACACCCTTAGAGCCTAATTGGATTAGTGAATGACCATGTGGTGTTCCATCATTGTGGAACCCTCATGACATTCCATTTAACATGATAAAATTGAGTTCTAAAAGCAAAAGAAAAATCAGCTCTGAAAAACAGAAAATCTGCTGAACTTAGGCTTCTCGGAACTCCGAGATTTTTCTCGCACCTCCGAGCTCGGAACTCCGAGAAATGTTCCAGGTAGTATAAATTATACTCTGGACATTTTCTATGAACTCCGAGAAATTTTCTCGAAACTCCAAGAAATGGTCCAGTAGTAAATTTTTTATACTCTGGTCGTTTTCTAAGAACTCCGAGAATTTCTCGGAACTCCGAGAAATGTACTCGGAACTCGGAGAACACTATGAATTCAAAAAAATATAGTCGTTGCGGCTACAACGGGTAGTGGTCTTTTTTACCCCAAAATTACCAGTTTGCCCCTGAAACGGTAATATTGAGTTGGGAACCTATATATACATGTTGTATGGTTTCAAAACAAAAAGGAGAATATTTCCAACTCTAATTAAACCCTAGAAACACACTTGCAACTATTTTGGGTTAATTTCTCTTACCAACCAAACTCATTGTGCCTTGATTTGTGAAAATCATTTGAGATTGGTTTAGGCTTAAACTTGTTTATTTTTTAGAGAACATTGTGAGAGCTTCAATGTGCATTGTAGCCTACTTAGAGGCAAAGCTATCTTCTTCTTTGAAAAGCGCTTAGATCTTGGCGGTGAAGGAGAGACAAGAAAGGTGGAAGCACTTAGAACTCGGCGGAGGAGAGTCATTGTAAAGGTGGAAGGGCATCCTTATTTAATTCCCTTGGAGTGTAAAAGCTTCGGAGTCGGGCATCGTCGACGTCTCAATAATGAAAATTCTCAAGTACAACCTTGAGTAGAGTGGCGTAGGCCTTTGACCGAACCACTATAAATTCTTGTGTCACTTGTGTTAGTATTTCCCTTCCTCTCTCACTCTCTCACTCTATTACTTATGCTTGCATTTTTACATAGTTAGAATTGAGTGAGTAGTTAGCATGTTGTTTTCATTTGAATAATTGTACCATGCTAACTAGGCTATAAATCACCTAATTAAGTTTGCTAATCAACAAGGGTTTTGAACTTATATTAATTTGTAATATTGTTTAAGTTCAACATTTCAAACTTAATTAAACAAGGGATATGTCTTGGGTGAAATATTAGGAAAAATTTTTAAAATGCAAAATATTTTATAAATATCCTATTCACCCCCCTTCTAGGTTGCCAAACCAAGTCACTACTTGGATTTCAGTTGGTATCAAAGCTTGGGCTCTTGATTAAGACCCTAACCGGTTAAGAGTTATAAGATCAAATGTTTAGCAACTAGAAGATGGGATCTAGACTACCAATTTTGAATGGTTCGGATTATGGATCAAGGTTGATCTATTTGAAGACATATTTAAAAGGTCTAGATAAAGATATGGTAAAGATAATTGAAAATGAATTTGTTTTAAGTGCTAAATCTAAATGATTAAATGAATGTAATAAAAAATTATCTTTGCTAAATATAAAAGCCCTAGTTGCAATATGTTGTGCATTACCACCTAACATTTATGAAAAAAATATCCTCTTGCAAAAATGCTAAAAATATTTTGGACTCTATTGAAAATCTTCAAAATCAAAACATGTGCTTAATGGGATTATCTAATGAAGACCCCTTGGATAATGTCGAATTCACATTTGAAGAACTTGTTGAAAATATCCATGAATTTAATAAGAAACTTGAGGATCAACTAGCTAAGAATTCAAACTTGAAAAATAATTTAGCTAGTTTTTACAAGGAGTTTAGGTCAATAGAAATAGATCATGCACATCTTATTGAAGAAAATAAAAATTTTAAAAGTGATTTTATTGAACTAAGTGATACCATTGCTTCACTAAGAGATGAAAATCAACTCATTAAAGAAGAAGAAGATAAAATCAAGAATTCCTCATCTCTTGAAACAAATAACTTCAAAATGGAAATCAATGATTTGAAAATCAAGAATGAGAAACTTGAGTTGGAAAATTACAAACTACAAGAAAGTGTAAAACATAATTGCCATCATGACCATTCTTGTAGATCATCATGTTCATCCCTTCCATCTTCCTACTCATATATGTCTTGTGATTTTTATGGTAGATTTGGACATTACAAATCTAAATGCAAGTTTAGGTTTATGAAAAGTAGTAAGTTTGTTTGGGTTAGAAAAGATACATCAACTAGAACAAACTTGCTTGGAACCAACATGGTTTAGGTTCCAAAATCCCCTACTTGAATCATATCATATGATTAGTAGCTTTAGGGGTATGAGCTTTAATTTAAATATCATTTGATAAATTTGATTCTATAGATACCATGTGCTTATTCTTCTTTTTGATTCCATGTATCTATGCATGCTTGATGCTTAAATGATAAATCTATTTTTAGAATCCAAAGCTTATATGCTTAAAATTTGATTTGTAATAGACTTTGACACATTTACACTAATTATAATATCCATTGAAAAGGTTCCCTAGATATTTCATGTTGATATCTAGTTTATGTTTGTGCCTAATGATCACATCTTTGTAAAGAAATAAAATATAGATACACTAGACTTATCATGTTTGATCCCCATGTATCCACGATAGGCTATTCATACCATATGTGACATGAGACACTAGAATTGTCTAAGTTGTAATCTCATGTCATTATCCCTAGTAGAAGTAAAGTATCATCTTTGGTATGAATAGATTTTTGGCTAAGTGCACACACTATGACTTAGATCTTATTGCAGTTAATGTCCATCCACATAACATGCCACACTAGAACCTAATGTGAAAACCATAAATTGATCCTTATAGAATATAAAACCACATCACTTGCCCATGTGTTCAAATTGTACTCACAAGTATATCCTCGAATTTGAACATTATTTGGTAGTTGCTAGAAGCTAGATTATACGATCTATCACATCTCTCTAGCGAAACCTGTAAGCCCAATGGTTCCCACCTTGGCATTCCCATCTTATTTTGATGATTCCAATACACAAGTGATTTCATATCACTAATGTGTTTGAATGTCTAAGTTGTAGATCATAATTGTGCTAAGATAAGATTGCTTGGATTGAGGCCAAGAAGCTCTCATTGGACCACATTATGAAGGCCAAAGACATCAAAGATCCAAGATGCATGAAGACTTGAAGCATCGCAATTAAATATCAAAGTCATTTTTAGAATGTAAAAGATCCAATCCTAGTTTAGGTGTTTAGAGGCATAAATAAAGTTAATCTTACACACCCTAAATGTTTAAGAGATTGTCCTTGTGGTGTTCCAATACTTTGGAACCCTCATAACAATCCCAACTTAGTGTAGAGTTGAAAGCCCAAATAAATAAGAAACATGAAATTGAAAATCTGCTGCATATAGGCTTCTCGGAACTCCGAGAGAATTCTCGGAGCTCCGAGATTTGGTCCAGTAGCTTTTTTCAACTTCTGTTTGTATTCCCTGGAACTTCGAGAGAAATTCTCGGAACTCTGAGAACACTATAACGGGAAAAAATATATCCGTTGGGGAACTTTGCCAGAATTACGACTATGCCCCCAAACGGTCATATTTGGTTTTTCCTATATATATGGGTATTCTAAACTTCCCAATAATCAATCCTAACACTCTAAAAACCTATTGGAATATCTTAAGAGTGAATCAAACTTGTTTATGCCTCTCATCCTCTAGATTTAGGATTTGGATCATTAGGCTCAAATTTGTACATCTTCTTCAAAGTTTGTAAATCCTTGTGAGGGATTTTTTGTTATTTCTTTCTTATTCAAGAAATTATATTCGGGCAAGTGTTCGGAGAAGCGGAGCCCACTCTCCGTGGTGAGGATTTCCACCAAGGTTAAAGGCGATTGGAATTTTATAATCGGCACCGATCTTCGCCGGAGTTAAGAAGATCAAATAGTGAAGCCATCAACGGGTTTGGTTGGTGGAGTGGAGTAGGCCTCGCGTTTGGAAGACCGAACCAATTTAAATCTCGGGTGCACTCTCTCTTAATCTCTTGCTTTACATTTGCATTGCACTTAGGATCTTACTCGTGCGCTTAAATTTCATCTTTGATCTCTTAATCTTCAAAATTGGGTTTGAGTTTTCAAAAGGTTAAAACTTGTTAGGAACCTAATTTCTTCACTCCTCATTAGTTGCCATTAGAGTAAGTACTCGGGCCTACCCTTGGAATTTCACTTGGTATCAGAGCGTTGGCTCTTAAAAGATTTTCTTTTCTTAAAATCTTTGGTAAATTTTTTTTTAAAATTTTTAACAAGGGAAAGATCATAAGATCTTTGGCAACTTTGTAATTGTGAAATGGCAAACAAAAATGGAACCGGACTTCCGGAAGGCCATTCCACAACAAGACCTCCTTTCTTTGATGGGCCCAACTATGGACATTGGAAGACAAGGATGCGCATCTATCTTCTTTCGATAGATGTGGAGCTTTGGCATATTGTTGAAAATGGATACGTTTTGCCTTCTGAGCCATTTGAAGAATGGAATGTTGTAGAGAAAAGGCATGCAAATTTAAATTACAAAGCTATAAACTCTTTGTTTTGCGCCTTATCTACGGAGAAGTTTAATAGAGTAGCTATTTTTTATTCCGCCAAGGTTATTTGGGATACTCTTGCCATTACCCATGAAGGAACATCACAAGTCAAGGATTCTAAAATAAACTTGTTAAAGAGCAAATATGAAATGTTTAGAATGGGTCAAAATGAAAATATTTCCGAAATATATACCCGATTTTCTAAAATATCTAATGAATTAGCTAATCTTGGTAAATCTTATCCTACTGATGAGCTTGTGAGTAAGTTGCTTAGGTCACTTCCTCCACATTGGGATCCAAAGGTCACCGCCATACAAGAACCGAAGGATCTCAAGACGCTAACCATGGAGGAGCTTGTAGGATCTCTTATCACTCATGAGATGCTCCTCACTAGTCGACAAGAGGAGAAGAAGCCAAAAGAGAAAGAAAAAGAGAGTAGATCCTTAGCACTCAAGGTGAAAGCGGACTCATCATCCTCAAGTGAGGCGGATAGTGATGAAGACGCAGCTTTAAGAAAATTTAAAAGCTTATGGAGAAAGAAGCATAAAAAGGATAAAAAGAAGAAGAAAGAAGAAAGTGAAGTAGAAGGAGGAATAAGGTGTTACAATTGTAAGAAGACGGGACACAAAAGACCGGAGTATCCTCTTCTCAAGTCATCTTCCTCTAATTACAAGGGAAAGAAGAAGGATTGGAAGAAGAACAAGGGTCTCGTCGCCGCTTGGGATGCATCAAGCATGTCGGGCAAAAGTTCAAGCGATAGGGGAAGATAATAAAGATGATCTTTGCTTCATGGCACTCACCCATGAAGATGAGGTATATTCAAATCCCTCTTGTAATTCATCAAGTAGTGATAGTGAAAGAATATCTTATGATGAATTGTGCATAACCTTGCATTCTCAAATTTCAAAAAATAAAGTTCTTAAAAAATCTATTTCTAAATTAGAAAATGAACTTGATATTTTGAAAAATGAGTCATCTTCTTCCATATCTAAATCTCAAGCACAACTTGAAAATTTTATACTTAAGATTGAAACCCTTAAGGGTAGTTTGGATGAGAAAACTTTCCAAATTGTTAAACTTCAAGATGTGGCAAGCTCTTCCAAATCTTATGAAGATGACACTAATGATTTTCTAAATCAAATAACCCATCTTCATAATGAAAATGAAAGGTTAAGATTATGTCTCCATGGATTCTTAATTGGTGATAAAATTATTGACATAATCTTGAAGAAAGCTAGTCATAGACCTAATCATGCATTTTATGATAAGACTAGTCTATCTAACCCTCATGTTAGACGCCATTATTGTGGAATCAATGGTCATTACCAATTCCAATGTGCATCTAAAATTACGGATTGTGATGGAACCAAGAAAGCTTGGGTTCCCAAAGCCCCCATATGATTCTCTTCATATGTGCTTAGATTAGGGGCTTGCACTTATAATTGAATATCTTTTTATGATTATTTAAATATCCCCTCTTGTGTTGAATAAAAACTCTAAATAGGGGGAGTTCTATGTTTATCTTTTTCCTTGAAAAAGGGGGAGCTTAAAATTATAAATTTTATCCCTTTGATTTTCTTATACCCCATCTTTTTGATTGATGCCAAAGGGGGAGAGAATTCTAGTATAAGGAAATATATGTGTGCTTTTATTGGGAAATCTCTTGTGCTTGTCATCATCAAAAAGGGGGAGATTGTAAGCCCAATGGTTCCCACCTTGGCATTCCCATCTTATTTTGATGATTCCAATACACAAGTGATTTTATATCACTAATGTGTTTGAATGTCTAAGTTGTAGATCATAATTGTGCTAAGATAAGATTGCTTGGATTGAGGCCAAGAAGCTCTCATTGGACCACATTATGAAGGCCAAAGACATCAAAGATCCAAGATGCATGAAGACTTGAAGCATCGCAATTGAAGATCCAAGTCATTTTTAGAATGTAAAAGAGCCAATCCTAGTTTAGGTGTTTAGAGGCATAAATAAAGTTAATCTCACACACCCTAAATGTTTAAGAGATTGTCCTTGTGGTATTCCAACACTTTGGAACCCTCATAACAATCCTAACTTAGTGTAGAGTTGGAAGCCCAAATAAATAAGAAACATGAAATTGAAAATCTGCTGCATTTAGGCTTCTCGGAACTCCGAGAGAATTCTCGGAGCTCCGAGAAAATCCTCGGAGCTCCGAGATTTGGTCTAGTAGCTTTTTTCCAACTTCTGTTTGTATTCCCGGAACTCCGAGAGAAATTCTCGGAACCCCGAGAACACTATAACAGGAAAAATTATATCCGTTGGGGAACTTTGCCAGAATTATGACTATGCCCCCAAACGGTCATATTTGGTTTTTCCTATATATATGGGTATTGTAAACTTCCCAATAATCAATCCTAACACTCTAAAAACCTATTGGAATACCTTAAGAGTGAATCAAACTTGTTTATGCCTCTCATCCTCTAGATTTAGGATTTGGATCATTAGGCGCAAATTTGTACATCTTCTTCAAAGTTTGTAAACCCTTATGAGGGATTTTTTGTTCTTCTTTCTTATTCAAGAAATTGTATTCGGGCGAGTGTTTGGAGAAGCGGAGCCCACTCTCCGTGGTGAGGATTGCCACCAAGGTTAAAGGCGATTGGAATTTTGTAATCGGCACCGATCTTCGCCGGAGTTAAGAAGATCAAATAGTGAAGCCATCAACGGGTTTGGTTGGTGGAGTGGAGTAGGCCTCGCGTTTGGATGACCGAACCACTTTAAATCTCGGGTGCACTCTCTCTTAATCTCTTGCTTTACATTTGCATTGCACTTAGGATTTAACTCGTGTGCTTAAATTTCATCTTTGATCTCTTAATCTTCAAAATTGGGTTTGAGTTTTCAAAGGTTAAAACTTGTTAGGAACCTAATTTTTTCACTCCTCATTAGTTGCCATTAGAGTAAGTACTCGGGCCTACCCTTGAAATTTCAAAACCAAAAAGAGAAGAAACCCATACGTTCAAAGACTTGAACTCAAATGAAAATTTATGGGATAGTATTTGAGTGAAATTTGTGAATATGCCAAAATAGTATTCTTTAAACTCTATTTTGGATAAACATGGCACTTGCTTGATAATTGGATACTTAAATTATTTTAAAATATTATTTCTAGCAAAACTAAAATATTAAATGTCATGTCTAAGATAAACACATCAAATTTTTTCTTAGACATTTTTTGTGCCCTAGGTGTGCAAACATTTCAAATGACCTAGCACCTAGTTGTCCTTCTATTACATGCTTTATGATTAACATCAATTGTAATAAGAATCATAGATGGGTCATAATCAAATGTATTTCCAAAGGCTTTAAATTGGATAATATCATGACTAAGTGTTTTCTTCAAGTAGTCATGAAGGTTCTTTTTGAAATACATTTGTCCAAGGTGTTACCACTTGTTGAATACTCTCTAAGTCCTTGGATCATTCCCTAGATTCTTAAAGAATATATTGTGTAGGGAAAATTGAATATGGTCTAGATTCAATGTATTTGATTAAAATTGAAAACATCTTGTGAATCTAGTATCTTATTTGGGCATATTTCATCTTAGTGGTTGATACCTTATACCTTGTGATGGGAACATGTGTTTCCCACACATTTTGGTTTCCTATGGGCTTATGCACCTTGTGCTTAATGCCTTATCTTTACATATGTGGTATGTGGATGTAGGAAGTAGGTGTTTAGACTTTGTACTTCATTTGTCATGTTCACCTTGTCCAAACATGATTGACTATCTATGAAGGCCTTGATATGGATCATATCTTTCTCATAAGGTATACTCTCACCTTCATGAATCATGGATGTCTCTCTAAGACATGGTATTTTATTGACCATTCTTACTATGTCTTAGTCCTATAGAATTGAACTCAAATTGGTATATATATATATATATATATATATATATATTCAATAGTTATCACCCCTTGTTTGATAATATCTATACGTATGAGATGTTAAACCTTTAATCTTAAAAGTCACTCAATTGGTACCTTTAGCCTTCTTAGTTTCTAAGAGGGAGACGGTACATTCACCTTAATTAAAATACTTAATCATGTGGCCTTGTGTCAACTTTTCAAACATGGATAGATATATGTGTGTGTGATCTCCCTAGCTAGTTACTGATGTTACATACTTAGGGAAGTAAAGCTTGAATTTGAAAAATATTATATCACATTTAGGGGGAGCATGAGCCAAAGATTGAAAATCTTTTATGCTATACTTGTTTATCATGTAGACCTAGACTATGGCTATAATTTTATTCATGATAAACCGACACTTAGAGAGTAGAGTATCATTGTAGCCCAAGGGTTAAGTCTAACTTGGTATCTTTTGAAAAATATATCCAAAAATTCTTGGAGTCTATGTGAGGACAACACTTTGGATTCATATATTGCATGATTCTTTTTCAAAGGGGGAACTTAAAGGAAAATTTGTCCTTAGTGACTTATCATATGATTCATAATGTGGTTATCACTTCGCATATGATAAGTATACTCATTTGGAGCGTAGGTGCTCCATATGGATCATGTTCGGGTTTGTCTTGTGGTCTTATTTTGGTATCATTTCCTTTTTGTATAGACAAAAAGCCCATAGCCTAAACCTTAGTGTTATATCCTTTAGGCTTTTTTGACTTATCTTGGATGGTCTAATATGATATCATCTATTGCAAGAATAAGTTTTGGTGGCCAAGTATTCCATTGTCATATATTTGGCCTATTTTGTCATGCCATGCCTTAAATCTTAGGCTTATCTAAGGCCAATGAAAAATACAAAGGGGGAGAGCTAATCTTTGCTATCCTTATGTTTATATGGATCATTGTAAGGTGCTTACACTATCCATTCAAATATTTCCCCACTAATTGTGCTAAAAATTTGAATATCTTAACAAAAAAAATGATTTATCCTTTTTAAACAAGAGCTAAAACTTGCAAATCCTTTTAAAACTATATTCATAGGAGAAAGTTATACTTGCTAATCGTAATCTTTATGAATTTGAGTGCTTATCATGTGTATTTTCACATGGCCATCCATATACCCATGATAGAGCTCACTGTAATGCCATATATCCTAATAGTTAGCCATATTAGGATCAAATGTCCATTTCTATGCATGAAAATTTAGGGATGTTTTTAACTTGAAATATATATATTCTTGCTTATCATGATGAGTCTATAACTGCACATCACCTCATGATAAGATTTTAATAGGAATTTCAAAAAAAATGAAGGCTTATCATGCTAAACTTTAAACTTGCTTGTTTTTTCTTTCATGATAAGTAAACATATAAGCTTTAACTTGCTAATCTATTATTATATTATCGGTCATAGGGTAGATTAATATTGGATTTATACATATACTAAGATATACCCTAAAAATTTGTGCTAAAAGTGGAATGTCTCTTTTTTTTCCAACATAGGCTTGATTTATATTAGTTTATTCGTTTCCTATGTTGATATGCTCTTATCATGCAAATATACTTTAAATTAGACTTTGATTTTAATTGGTAACTCATGATAAGTAGTTAGGGGGAGCATCATATTCTCATTGTATATCTTGATGCTTTATATACTGTGCTTAAATGCTTAATCCTTCCTTTTTGCTAATGCCAAAAGGGCGAGAATTTGTATAATTGATTAGATCCACTATCATATGCATTTTTGTACTATAACTTGTTAAATATAACTCATGCATATGTTGAGGGGGAGTAGTCACTATTATCTTCCTTATCTATCCTCATAAGAGGATCCTCCCACCTCTCTAATCAATTTAGTTTGTCATCATAAAAAAGGGGGAGATTGTAAGCCCAAGGGCTCATCCTCTTACTATTTTGATGATTAACAAATCCAAATTGATTAGTTCTTTATGTACTAATAGTTTGCCTTGAGTGTTGTGCTATGCATAGGAAAGTTACAGGTCAATCCAGGCTAGCACCAACACTCCATTGATGGCCTATGCTTGAAGATGAACCAACCAATGGACAAAGGAGCTAGACCACACTTGGACAAACCATTCCTTGGAGGATCTACCATGGAGAAGCTCAACATCATCCACATCAAGCATTTGGACAATTAGAAAAAAATCAATGAAGGCCAAAGCTGGAGAATCAAGAACCAATGCAAAGGACCAAGGAGCTTGTACCACAACTTAAAGATGTCAAGCATGGAAGCTCAACCATAGAAGATCCCAGCTCAAGAGAAGAGTTCAAGAGAGTGATAGAAAGGGTAGAATGTATTTTCCAAAGAGACTACAACACACCCGTTGAGCCTAATTGGATTAGTGAATGACCATGTGGTGTTCCACCATTGTGTAACCCTCATGACATTCCATTTAATATGATAAAATTGATTTCTAAAAGCCAAAGAAAAACCAGCTCTGAAAAACAGAAAATCTGCTGAACTTAGGCATCTCGGAACTCCGAGATTTTTCTCGGAACTTCGAGAGTTCCCTCAGAACTCCGAGAAATGTTCCAGGTAGTATAAATTATACTCTGGACATTTTCTCGGAACTCCGAGAAATGGTCCAGTACTAAATTTTTTATACTCTGGCCGTTTTCTCATAACTCCGAGAGCTTTTCTCGGAACTCCGAGGAATGTTCTCGGAACTCCGAGAACACTATGAATTCAAAAAAAAATATAGCTCTTGCAGCTACAATGGCTAGTGGTCTTTTTTACCCAAAATTACTAGTTTGCCCCTGAAACGGTAATATTGAGTTGGGAACCTATATATACATGTTGTATGGTTTCAAAACAAAAAGGAGAATATTTCTAACTCTAATTAAACCCTAGAAACACACTTGTAACTATTTTGGGTTAATTTCTCTCATCAACCAAACTCATTGTGCCTTGGTTTGTGCAAATCATTTGAGATTGGTTTAGGCTTAAACTTGTTTATTTTTTAGAGAACATTGTGAGAGCTTCAATGTGCATTGTAGCCTACTTAGAGGCAAAGCTATCTTCTTCTTTGAAAAGCGCTTAGATCTCGGCGATGAAGGAGAGACAAGAAAGGTGGAAGCGCTTAGAACTCGGCGGAGAAGGAGAGTCATTGTAAAGGTGGAAAGGCATCATTATTTAATTCCCTTGGAGTGTAAAAACCTCGGAGCCGGGTGTCGTGGAGGTCTCAATAGTGGAAATCCTCAAGTGCGACCTTGAGTAGAGTGGAGTAGGCCTTTGGCCGAACCACTATAAATCCTTGTGTCACTTGTGTTGGTATTTCCCTTCCTCTCTCACCCTCTCACTCTATTATTTGTGCTTGCATTTTTACATAGTTAGAATTGAGTGAGTAGTTAGCATGTTGTTTTCAATTGAATAATTGTACCATGCTAACTAGGCTATAAATCACATAATTAAGTTTGCTAATCAACAAGGGTTTTGAACTTATATTAATTTGTAATATTGTTTAAGTTCAACTATTTCAAACTTAAGTAAACAAGGGATAGGTCTTGGGTGAAATATTAGGAAAAGTTTTTAAAAGGCAAAAGGTTTTATAAACATCCTATTCACCCCCGCTCTAGGTTGCCAAACCAAGTCACTACTTGGATTTCACCTTCTATTAACTTTCTCTTGTCTACGGCAATATATACACTAGGGGCATTTTGTATTATTAGTCATAGTAATATGACTAATAATACAAAATGTATTATCAAATCATTATGAAAACCATGCAAGGGGGTCTGACAGTATTATCAAAAATCAAGTTGTTCAAAGAACTAAACTAGGGGTATTTTGGATAAATATCTGCTTAGAATAGGCATCTATTTATACAAAATGCACTTTATTTTCAGCCCCATTTCCATCGTTTTCTCGCCACCGGTAGAGCCCAATTACTCCAAAGGAGTCTACTATCATGGCAAAGCTAATCCAAGGCACATAATTTCCCTGTCTTTTCCCTAGCTGAGTGTATTAGCATTCACTCACCAATGGGTCTATTCCAAGGTAACTTACTGTCATCCCAAGCCTCTCCAGCAGAGCCCAAAAATACTCTCCAAGGTCACTCAGAGACTCTCGGGAGAGTCCTCACCGTTGTTGCAACCAAAAGATTGGTAAACCCTGGTTTATCTCTCGCAAAATCAAGTGCTTGATTCCATCTCCCCAGTAGAGGCAAAGCATGCAACGACCTTTCAGGCATTCCCTAAAAAAGGACCCCCGCTTTTACAATCCTGCTATCAATGGATTTGTCATAACTTGGTCGAACCCGACCAATTTTGATGATGTTGGCAGGTTATCACCATCCCCTTCAGAGTCAATTCTTCACACTGTAGATAGAACATCGACTCTCCGGCATTGTCAGACCCCCTTGTAGACACCCAATTTTGTAAAGGGTACTAATGATAGGGGTAGCGAGGAAGAACCTTATGACGAGTCCTAGAGCACCTGTTCAATTTCTCTTATTCTCTCTTTAGGATGTTTTCAGAATAAAGTGATTTCTGAAAGCCGTTTTAACAACCAGAAAGCATATTTTACCTAAAGGACACTTCGTTTCCCGAAAGCATATGATATTAGATTCATTAGAAAGCCCCTGGGGGAAGGACTCCAACGGATTTGACTTCATGCGAATCGGAATACAATCGGAAAAGTTACGAACATTCGAAACTAAACTGATAAAAGACGAAAAATCACATATTTTGAGAACCGGGGAAAAAGGAGGAACATCGCGCCAACCGAGGCTAATGGCATTTGGATACGACCAGATGACATGACCCAATTTTGCTCAGAGCGAAATGCATTTCGCCCCTACCGAAATTGGGTCGAAAACCCAAATATTTTACCCCCCCAATAATATAAATAGGGAGGTAAGTGTAAAACATAACTTCACCCCCTCTCTCTCCCCTCTTTGTTTTGGTTTCCACACCCCCCCTCTGGTGATATTTTCACCCCCCTTTTCGGTTATTCCGAACCCCTGCCACATTTCAGAAAAAAGCCCTAGTTTCTTCATTTTCTAGAAGAGAGAAAGTAGAGAAATCTCTAGGTAGCTCACATCGAGCGTCGGCACTTCGCCGAAATTTTGAAGGTTCGGAGCGACATCCTTACTTCTACGCAGTTGTTCTGCCGAATTTTGCAGAACTACGAGCTGCTTTTCAATAGTAGCGTCATTGTTCTACTGAAATTTCGACAAAACTCAGAGTTCTTTCAACCACATAGTGCTGTTACACCGCCGATTTATCCCCAACTCGGGAGCCTCTTGCTCCAACACCACGTCGTTGCGCTGCAAAATTTTGGAGAACTCAACGTCCTATTTTCTCAATAGCGCCATTGTTCTTCTGGAATCTCGACAAACTCGGAGCTCCTCGTCAAAATAGCGCGGTTACACCGCCGAATCTCTTGTAAGATTGCAATTTCAAAAGCTTTCCTCACTTTCCTATACAAAGTAAGGTACATGGTGGTGACGTTATAAGATCTCCGCCTTATTGACCCAAGAGCTTATGATATAAACCCCTCTACCCTTGGGCTTACATTCTCCCCCTTTTTTTATGATGGTAAACAAATTGATTAGGGGGGAAGGATATATCAAACAAATAGAAGAATAAGCATGATATGATATATACAATAGAGCATAGCTCCCCCTCACCATATGCACAAATATAATTAATGACTGTAAAACATATGAGGCATATACAATTGGACTACCTAATCAATTCACAAAATTCTCCCCCTTGGCAACAACAAAAAGGTAGGAATCTACAAGTAAAAGTGCAAGTGAGGTGTCAAGATGAAAAATAGCTTGTCTAAGCTATGTGCCTTGTATATGATACACCATTCAAGCTTCTAGGAATGCTTATCAAAGAGGAAACAAAGTGAAATGCATTATAAGCCCTTTTTTTATTTTTTTAAATCAAATGATTTGCAAGTTAAGCACAAGAATAGGGGCAATAGACCTTGTGAGCACATCACAATAATCTATAGAAGTATGATGATATAACCATTTGGCTCTCCCCCTATTAATTTGTCATTAGCCCTAGGTGAAACCTATATTGTAGGGTATGACAGGGCATAATGATTTGAATACTTGGGCTTCATTTGTAACTTTTCGAAGCAGATAAGTATCTACCTGAGCAAAGATTTGTTCAGATCTATGACCTAACCTTTCAAGTTCACAAGTTGCATAATGTAGGGGTTTTCTTGTCATAGGGAAGACAAGTCTCTTCCTGAACATGAACATGCTTAGATCTATAAAATAACTTTTGAGTTTAAGTTGTTTGGCCCTAGATAGTTAGACATTTGCAAGTGAAAGCTCCCTCTGACTATGTGCATCTAGTCTAACTGTAATAGTTCAAGGCACACAGATCCCATGATTTAAATTACCTTAATCATTCTAATGTTTGCTCCATTCAAATGAGAAGTACAATTTCAACTAGAATGGATGATTATTAGACATAGGATTATAAAGTTGAGGCAAGTACATTCTAATAACCACATGGATACCAAAATAATGAACAACAAGGGAATACACATCCATGGCCAAAAGATCATGTATATATATATATAGGAAACATAAAACTCCATATACATGAGCCAATAGATGAAAGAGACATAACTTCTTCACATCATGTCAAGACATCATCAGAGATTGTGGGACATGATCCCGCGAGAGGGGTGGGGCGCGAGCCGCCATGCACTCTCTCTTGGTCTCTCGTACCCACGCGATTGGCGTGTGCATTTTATTATTGATTCGTCTTTCCTGTGAACTTGGGATCACTAAGGCAATCCGAATTCCACACGAAAGAGACTGACAGAGTCGCCACCTAGATGTGGGATCTAGGACCCATAATTAACCAGAAATCTAGACTCGCTACCTGGTTACGAGAATGGAAGGTATGGGGAGTTATCCACCACATGCACCATTCTTGTCCGATAATCGGTCTTCGATTCCAAAAGCTAACTCTTTTAAATTTATTTTAAATGGCTCATTCAACTCTATGTTAATGTGCGAACTAAGTGACATGCATCCTAGAATCTAATTTCAATGTGAATCCTAGATGTGTATCTTGATTTATTAATTTGTCTGGATTCATTCTAAGTGAAAGTTCTCCTAGAATTCTAATTTCATGGAAAATCCTAAGTGATTTGATTAAGCATTTACAAGAAAATTAATATACAAAACACCACAATTTGTTTGTGGTGCCGACTCGCGGGTGGTATGCCATCAGACATCCAAGCTGCCTACGTACCCAAGCCTTACTGGGATCAGAGTCGACGTAGTTCGGTGCACCTAAGCTAAGCTACATATGCCTAACTCAACTAGGACACCGACTTAGACGGATTTGACCGTTTCAACAGTTTTAAGAGGAATTATTTAATTCAAGTTGAGGATTTTATTATCTTAGGATTTCATCTAAGATGCTATATGATTCTTATCTGAATGCAAGTTGTCCCTTAGACTAATGCAGGTTTGCCTACATCCTAGTTTACTAGGCTTGTCTTAAGGAAAGATTGGGTGACTAGTGTAACTAGACCTATGGTACGGTTGCTATACATAGCAAGCGTCCGTGATGAGGCTGGACTCCTAACTCTAGGACTCCCTAAAATTTAGGACACGACACAACACTAGTGTTCCTAAATTGGGCTCTAATGGTTCTTAGATTGGAAACCATAATCCAATGGTTCCGAAAGACTCGAGACAAATCAATTCAAATTCTTGAAGTTAATTAATTTCAGATTTCATGGATTTTCAATTTATGGACACTTGAGGATTACCAATGGTTCTAGGGTTCACCAATTTCGGCCCAGAATAGCATCCAAGGAAGGGAATCGTGCGTTCTTTCCTTGCGCAATTTAATACTTAGGTTATAACATCTTATTGCCTGGCATATCTCAGGATTTCCGTGGACAGTAACCTCGGAGCCAACAACATGCTATAGCTTAAGTATTCAAATTGTCAAAGATCGGTTGCAATTGGGATACGATTATGGATGCACTGGCCATTTTTCCAGGAAAATCTAAAGATCCTAAAATTTCTGTTTCAATGGATTAAGGAGTGAACATGTGACAAAATTTAAGGTTCTTTGGAAATTTTCACAATGATTTTTAATTAATTTCGAATTTTCAATGGATTTTATCAATTTTAAGCATATGAGTGATTTTACAAGTGAAATTATTGCAAACAAATTCGAAATGAGTTGAAATTTCTACAGCAGCAAGATATGATGAAATGTAGCTTACGGGAAGAGTTTTACAGATTTTTACATTAAGCTCATATTTAATTTCGATTTAACAATTGATTGACCAGATTGCACAAATAACACAGAAACCACTAGAAATATGAATCTAAATTCAATGAAATTTCTACAGTAATAAGATATAAGTAAAAATAACATACTGAGAAATTTTCATGAATTTTGGAAACCATTTACTATCAGTTTCAGATTTTTTAATTTTCAGACCAGATTATGAATTAACCCTACATCCCATATGAAAACAGATCCAAATCACTTGAAACTTTTACAGTAACTAGAAATGTGAGATTGAAGACTACTGTAAAAATTTTAAGAATTTTAGTTGTGATCTGATGTCAGTAACAATTCCTTCAAAAGCTGGTAAATTTCAAAGAAAGCATAAAATAATATACCAAACAAATTCTACAAATTCTCAAAATTTCATGGTAGAATGTACTGGTATCATATTAGTTTCCCACGAAATTTCATTAATTTTGGAATTCATTTAGTATATATTTTATTTTCGAAACACTCATGGAGATCATGATTTTGAGCATACATATTTAATTTTCAACTAAATCCAATTAAATACTAAAAATCATGCAAATATACCAAATAATTCTAGAAAAATCTAAAAATTAAGTACCTACCTGTGATCGAAATCCTCGTCGAATCCGAGAGCCGAAAAATTCGAAAATCGCACCGCCGCTTGATCCGCTTCCGCTTTCTTTCTCTTTTTCTTTGTTTTATTTTCTTTTATATTTTTTTTTATATGGAACAAGGGAGAGAGATGGGGAGAAACAAATAAGGAGAGAAAGTAGATAATGATAGTGTGAGAGTGAGAGAGTGAGAGATATTGAGGGAGGGAGATATTGAGGGAGAGAAAGAGAAAACTATCCAAAAACAATGTGTTGTTTTTCTCCTCCTCTCTTCCTCTCATCACCTCTCTTTATATAGTGAAAAACTTAGTGGAGAGGTGGAAATAAAAAATGAGAATGGTGGGTGTGGTGGAGAATAATGGAATATATAATGGTAATGGTGGGAATGGTGGTGAGAATAATGGAATATATAATGGTAATGGTGGGAATGGTGGTGGGAATAATGGAATATATAATGGTAATGGTGGGAATGGTGGTGGGGATAATGGAATATATAATGGTAATGGTGGGAATGGTGGTGGGGATAATGGAATATATAATGGTAATGGAGATAATGGTGGTGGGGATAATGGAATATATAATGGTAATGGAGATAATGGTGTTATTTTAAAGGGAAAAATGAAGTTAGTGGAAATGGTAGAGAAAGTTAAGTCATGCTAATGGTGAGTCCCACTTTGTGGGTTCCGCACAAGCGGGCCCCACATCAGCGGGCCCTACACAAGCGGGTCCCACATCAGCGGGTCCCACACAAACGGGTCCCACATCAGCGGGTCCCACACAAACGGGTCCCACACTAGCAGGTCCCACACTAGCAGGTCCCACACCAGCGGGTCCCACACAAACGGGTCCCACACCAGCGGGTCCCACATTCTCTTTTGCTCGGATTCTCATGAATAACCCTTCTCAATACTCAACGGAAAAAAAAATCAGAACATTGCAGGAATGACCAGAAAGATTTGAGAAAGCGTAAGGGACGAACACAGGAATGGAAAATACTGAAAAATTGACAGCGAAACCCTAATTTCTTTGTTGATCAAAGCAGAGCAAAATGGGGGTGTCTACAGATGCCCCTCTTTGGTAAAGATGACGTAGTCATCAAATACCAAAGTTAAAATGACAGAACCATTTTGCGTAGCTTTAATCGACAAAAGACTCTACACAAAACGGAACTTAGACGCAAACATTTACTACCTAATGCAAGACCCTAAACGAAGTCCTAGAATTGGAATGCAATAATAATAAAAAACAAAATCCCGCTGCGGTGCCGCTCGACATCACATTTATATGATGTTCAAAGAGAAAAGACCATTTTTGAATGGACTCAGAATGAAATACCATATTTTTACGGTTTCCAAGGAAATGAAACATCACATTTGTATGATGCTCAAAGAGAGTAAGAAACCATAGTTGTATGGATTTGAAGAGAATGGAATGCCGTATTTTTACGGAGTTCCAAGCAAATGAGGTATCATATTTGTATGATGCTCAAAGAGAATAAGAGAACGTAGTTGTATGGACTCGAAGAGAATGGAACACCGTATTTTTACGGAGTTCCAAGGAAATGAGGTATCATATTTGTATGATGCTCAAAGGGAATAAGAAAACATTTTTGAATGGACTCAGAATGAAATACCGTATTTTTACGGCTTCAATCTTCGGTTGAGATGAATTAATGAATTTGACAATGAAGAATTTGGAGATTTTTTCATGAATTTGAATTTGACGTAGAATTGGATTTGATGAATTTGGGGAATTTGAATTTGACGTAGAATTGGATTTGATGAATTTTGGGAATTTGAATTTGACGTAGAATTGGACTTGATGAATTTTGGGAATTTGAATTTGACGTAGAATTGGACTTGATGAATTTTGGGAATTTGAATTTAACGTAGAATTGGATTTGATGAATTACGGAATTCCAAGGAAATGAGGTATCATATTTGTATGATGCTCAAAGAGAACATTTTTGAATGGACTCAGAAGGGAATGGAATACCGTATTTTTATGGAGTTCCAAGGAAATGAGGTATCATATTTGTATGATGCTCAAAGAGAATAAGAGAACATTTTTGAATGGACTCAGAAGATAATGGAATACCGTATTTTTACGGAGTTCCAAGGAAATGAGGTATCCTATTTGTATGATGCTCAAAGAGAATAAGAGAACATTTTTGAATGGACTCAGAATGAATGAAATAACGTATTTATACGGATTTCAAACAAATGAGACACCATATTTATATGATGCTCAAAGTTAACTCAAGGACAATGGACTATCGTATTTATACGAATTCCAAGAAATGAGACATCACATTTATATGATGCTTAAAGAGAAGAGACCATTTTCAAATGAATTCAGAGATAATTTGAGCTTTGACATAGATTATCAGAGAAAAGGAACTGAAATCTCTAATTAACAACTTTGGAAGCAAATGATTCCATACCACCATGCAGCAAAGGTCTTTCAAGGCTTGAACATGAGATGCCACTTCATTAGCAACCTGCCCCAGTTTAAGGCCTTCTAACCTTCTTCTATTCATTGACCAGAGATCATTCTTGCAACGATTTTTCACCATTCATGACAGTCGCACCTTTTCCAAGTTTCTCGGAATCTGTTAATGAACCTGCCTTCAGAGTGATTGCACCCTACAACAATTCTTTAAAATAGCATTTGTAAATTTTTCTAAAAATAGAACCACAGACATTGGTAATAAAAAGACAAAATAAGAAAGATTACTCAAGTGATCTCGTGATGCTTCTGACTTATCAGTATTTTCTTTTGGGTTAGGTTAGCCTCTTTTAAAGAATGTTTCTCCACTGATAAACATCTTAACTTATTTTTTAAGACAGTGATACTTCATATATCCTTCTATCAACTTTCGGATTGTTTTGAAATTAATGCCCTTAGTTTCGGGAATCATTGTTATTTTTGCCTGACCTACTGAGAGTTCAGAGGTCGATGTAATTCTTCTGGCGTGAACCCCATCTTACCACGACCAAGTATTCCTTTTTAGATTTTCAACTTGGCGGACCGTTCAACCTTAACTTTTGCCTGAATCGCCTTTTCAGGTTTTTGACTCAGCAGGCTACCCCCTTAACTTTTGCCTAAGCTGCCTTTTCAGGTTTTCAACTTAGCAGGGGAATGATCCTAAATTTTGCCTAGATCGCCTTTTCAGGTTTTCAATCTAGCGGATCTTCAAGCTCCATTCTCTTTTTTTTTTTTTTTTTTTTTACTTGAACACCAAAAGGACTTTACAGGTGAGGTAGAGCTTTTCAAAAAATGGCTTAAGGTTTTGCAAGAGTTTCAACCGAACCTGTGAACAGGTTGCCTACGTATCCCAGTGTAGGAATCAGGTCATGCGTAGTTCAGGGGAATGCCCCTAGTACATTGGGTTTTGAAGGAAAATTTTATGTAGGCTCAAAAGGGTTTGCAAAAGGTTATATATTTTTTGATTTTGGGTTATGAATTTGGGTTTTATTCGGCCAAAAGACGGCCTTATGGTGTTCAAGCATAGAACCTCTTGAGTTGATCAAGATTTGTTGGTTCCGGCAATATTTCTCCATTTAAATTACGGAGCTTGACGGCTTTTCCAGGTAAGATTTGGTCCACGATGTATGGCCCTGACCAATTAGGCTTGAATTTGCCTCTTGGGTCAAACACTGGTGCTCGGTTTTCTTTTAGAACAAGGTTGCCTTCTTCGAGATCTCTGATTTTAACCTTTTTATTAAAAGCCCGGGCTATTCTGCGCTGATAACCCTGCACATGGTAAAGCGCTTTTAACCTCTTTTCATCTAGCATATTCAGCTCTTTATATCTGGCGTCTGCCCATTCATTTTCTGGCAACTTGACTTCAGCCAATACTCGGAGCGAAGGTACACGAATCTCTACAGGTAGCACTGCTTCCATACCATAAACAAGAGAGTAAGGGGTTGCCCCAGTTGAAGCTCTAATTGATGTTCTGTAAGCCCACAAGGCGTACGGCAACTTATTCGACCAATCCTTATAAGTTTCTGACATCTTGCTAATGATAGTCTTGACATTTTTGTTTGCAGCTTCCACTGCTCCATTTGTCTGCGGCCGATAAGGTGAGGATTTGTGATGCTTAATCTTGAACTCTTCGCAAAGAATGATAACTTCTTTCTTGAAATGAGATCCGTTATCTGAGATAAGTTCATGGGGAATCCCATATCTGCATATGATGTTGGTTCGTATGAATTTAGCAACTGATGCGGATGTAAGCTTTGCATAAGAAGCGGCCTCAACCCACTTAGTGAAGTAGTCAATTGCAACGAGTATGTACTCGTGACCACTGGATGACTTAGGGGAAATTTTGCCAATAATGTCAATTCCCCAAACCGAAAACGGCCAAGGAGAAGTAAGAGAATGCAATTCGGTAGGTGGTACATGGATGAGATTCGCATGTATCTGACATTTATAGCATTTCTTCACAAATGTGTGACAATCTGCTTCCAATGTTGGCCAATAGTACCCCAGACGTAGGATCTTCTTTGACAACATCTTCCCATTCATATGAGGTCCACACACCCCTTCATGAACATCTGCGAGAATTTCTTCTGCCTGATCTTCAGTGACACATAAGAGTTGAATTCCGTCGAAGGACCGTCGATACAGCTCTCCTCCACAAATGACAAAGTTAGCCGCCAATCTCTGCAAAGTCCTTATCTCCTTATTCGACGCCTCATTGGGATGCCCCTGGCCCGAGATGTAGTTCTTTATGTCCGTATACCATGGTTTACCATCGGGACATCTTGCAGCTATCTCTATAGCATCAACATATGCAGGAGCCCATTGCTCTTGAACCGTGATGGGCCTCATTTTCATATTGTGAGGTATGTCAATCATAGAAGCTAACGTCGCTAAGGCATCGGCGAATCTATTCTTCAACCTTGGCAAATAACTGAAAGTGATGTGCTGGAATTGCTTAGCGAGAATATCCAAGTATTCATGATATGGCAGCAACTTTTCTTCTTTGGTTCTCCATTCTCCTTGGGTTTGGCAAATGATTAACATTGAATCTCCATATACGTCAAGATTCTCTATGCCTAAGGCCAATGCTGCCTCAAGCCCAACAATGCATGCTTCATACTCTGCCATATTGTTGGTGCAATTGAATTGTAACTTAACTGCAAGGGGAACATGCTCATTTCGGGGTGACACAAGCAATGCCCCTACTCCTTGCCCTGTTTGGTTTGCTGCTCCATCAAAATAGAGGGTCCAACCAGTTTCTGGATATTCATCTTCTACCATCATGATCTCTTCATCTGGGAACATCGTCTTGAAAGGCTGATTTTCTTCTCGGGGTGCTTCTGCCAATTGTTCAGCAATGACTCGGCCCTTTACTGATTTTTGGGTTACATGGGTGATGTCAAACTCAGACAACAACAATAACCATCTGGCAGTCCTGCCTGTCAAGGCTGGTTTTTCAAAGAGATATTTCAGAGGATCCATCCTTGACAGAAGCAAGACCTTATGTGATAAAATGTAATGCCTGAGTCGCTGAGTAGCCCAAACCAAGGCTAAGCAGGTTTTTTCTAGGACAGTATACTTCTGTTCATACTCCAACATCTTCTTGCTAAGATAATACACAGCCTTTTCATGCTTGGTTTCTGGATCTTGCTGCGCTAACATACAACCCATTGTGGTTTCTGTTACTGACAAATAAAGCAGCAATGGATGTCCCGGTATCACTGGTGCTACTATCGGTGGTTCAGACAAACTTTGCTTTATCTTTTCAAAGGCCTGCTGACATTCCTCTGTCCATTCTTTGGAAGAGTTCTTCTTTAAGAGCTTAAAGATAGGTTCACAAGTTGATGTCAGATGAGCGATGAATCGCCTTAGGAACTGTATCCTTCCTAGGAATCCCCGAATTTCCTTCTCGGTTCTAGGCGGCGGCATCTCCTGGATAGCCTTAATCTTCTGAGGATCCACCTCTATACCCCTTTGACTCACCATGAATCCTAACAACTTACCAGAGGTAACCCCGAATACACACTTGCTAGGATTCAGGCGAAGCTGGTATTTGAGTATTCTTTCAAAGAACTTCTTGAGGTTCGGGATGTGATCCCTCCTTTCCCTAGCTTTTACAATCATATCATCGACATAAACTTCGACTTCTCTATGTATCATGTCATGGAGTAAGGCTGTAGCTGCTCTTTGATACGTCGCACCAGCATTCTTAAGACCAAATGGCATTACCCGATAGCAATATGTCCCCCATTGTGTAATGAACGAGGTCTTAGCCATGTCCTCGGGTGCCATCTTAATTTGATTGTAGCCCGAGAAACCATCCATGAAAGATAGTAATTCATGCCCGGCCGTATTGTCCACCAAGATATCGATATGTGGTAGAGGGAAATCATCTTTTGGACTTGCCTTGTTCAAATCCCTAAAATCTACACACATTCTCACCTTTCCATCTTTCTTCGGTACAGGTACTATATTTGCGAGCCATTCTGGATATTCCACCACTTGCAGAAATCCAGCATTCAACTGCTTAGTAACCTCTTCTTCTACTTTCAGGACCCACTCAGGCTTCATTCTCCTTAGCTTCTGCTTTTTAGGTTTAATCCCAGGCAACAAAGGTAGCTTGTGTTGAACAATGTCTTCGCTCAACCCGGGCATATCTTTGTAGGACCAGGCAAAAACTTCTTTATATTCCTTAAGTAGGTTTATTAATTCATCGCGCTCTTCAGATGATAGAGTATTTCCAATTCGTATTTCCTGTATTAAATCTTCTGTTCCGATGTTTATAATTTCGATTTCATCTTTAAGAGGCTGGGCTCGGCGCTCCTCCTCTTGTTTGAGCATATGCTGTAATTCAAAGGGAGTTTCGTCGATCCCCTCTTCCTCGTCTGAGGAGGGAGTGTTATCATTATTATTAAAGTCAGAAGCAAACACAGAGACATACTGAGAATCAGATTTCATTGAATTGAAAGAAGTTACATCATTATCATTGGACTCATCCTGAACAGGCTCAGGATTCACATAGTAAATAAACTCAGAAAATGACTCGCCTGGACTAGGCACTGACACCGATTCACTCGACTTGACTAGACTTGACTTAGCAATATAATAAGGTGGAAAAACATCAGAACTCCAGTTTGAAAGATTTTCTGTTGCAGGTGCAATCTGACTCTGAGGTTCAGTAAAGGTATCATTACTCTGAATAACTGCCACCAGCACATCTTCACAGTCAGTCTCTTCTTGCTTTTTAGAATGATCTAAAACGGGCAACTCCTGACAAACAACATCAGGCACATCTTCTTCGAACAAAGACCCCAACATATCTGGCTCAAGGCAGACTATCCAATCCTCAACAGTTTTTTCAACACAATATACCGGCGGTTCTGTTTCTGGGAGAGCAAGGCCACTGAATATTTCAAAACCCGGTATCATGATCCCTGTTACTGAGTCATACCATGGTTCAGAAAACCCATAGTATGGAGAAGTCTCACCTTCTTTGATAAAGTGACCATTCATTGATAAGGAATATGGAGTCATCGGGAGTATCCTTCCAGTGCGGCGGATTTCTTCCTTCAATTTCAACAATTCTTTCATGGATTCCTCCTCCTCCTCAGTAGGTATATACCCAAGACCGAAAGCTCCAGAGTTTGCTTTGATTGGGCGCCAGTGAGACGCTTTGCTTGGATCACGGCCTAAATTCATACCCGGAAAGTAGTTCATTTTTCTCATCATCTTGGCAACCACAGGACTGATGGCAAAAGGCAAATACAACTCCTCCCGAGAGGCATCTTCATAGGAAATAGCAGTAACATCGAATGCGAAACCATTCAAGTTGTAATCATCTGCTTTTGTAACTGGAAGAATCCGAGTTTCTCCTGTTATCTGCCCTATTTCTGGCTCTTCGTCGCCTCTGACAGTGATCAATTTTCCTTCTTTAATGAACTTCAGTTTTTGATGAAGGGTTGAGGCAACAACACCTTCCTTATGCAACCAGGGTCGTCCCAGAAGTATATTGAACGAGGCTTTGATATCAATAACTTGAAATTCCACCTCAAATTCTTGACCGCCTATAACGATCCTGGTGGTAAGGACTCCGACCACATTTCTGCGGGTATTGTCATATGCGAGGATACCAAGGGTTGATTCGGCAAAATCAGTGGGACCGAAACCCAAGGTAATGGCAGTTCTTAATGGACATACATTCAACGCGGATCCATTATCTACCAGCACAGACGGTACTTTCTTGCCTTCGCAAACAACAGTGACATGAAGAGCTCTAGCATGATTCCGACCTTGAGGAGGCAGCTCCTGGTCTGAGAAACTAATGGCCCTGGTGGCGTGTGTCAGAGCGACAACTTCAGCTAGTTGCTCTGGAGATATTTCTGAGGACACCTGTGTGGTATTCAGTTCTTTCAACACAGCCTCTCTGTGTTTCTTCGATGCTATCAACAACCCCCAAACAGATATGACAGCCTGAGTTTTCTTCAACTGCTGAACAACTTCATCATCTGGGTCCTTCACGTATTGCGGCTCCTCTCCTCGAGCCAATGCCCCTGGATTTTCGACTCTTAATTCAGCAGGTTTGAAAATTCTTCCACCCCTTGTCACATGTCTGACTTCATCCAATTCTGGCTCACCATAGGTGATAATTTGAGGGACTTGTGGCTCATAGGTGATTACCAAGGGAGGTACAGACTCCCTCAGGTATGATTCATCACAGAAGATGATTTCGGGTTCAGAAATGGGTTCTAAAGCACATATGAGGGTGAGAGGGTCAAACTCAGGATCTCCTATGGTCATGGCATTAACGGCAGCGGGAGGATTAGCATGACCAGGTAGCGGGTTTTGGGTGACATTGGGTCTTGGTTGGAATGCAATGACTTTCTCATCAATAAGTTTCTGGATTCTGAATTTCAAGGCGATGCAATTGTCTGTAAGATGACCAGGACCCCTGTGATACTCACAGTGTAGGTCGGCTCGCCAATTAGCAGGTAAAGGATTGGGGGGAGGCCGGGTGGCAGGTAGGGTTATGCGACCTGAAGCCAGACACTGCTTAAGCACCTCCGAAGATGGAATGGGAAGAGGAGTAAATTCTACCCGGGCTTGTTGCCGAGGTGCGGTCGCAGGTTGAGCATAGTCCATTACTAGAGGTTCCTGGGATTTAGAGGATTGAGCATTGGAATGGGAGATACTACTGACTTGGGCTGGTGGGGATTTTTTGAAATCTCTAGGATTTGGGTTGCTACGGTTGAATACACCTTGAGCCATAGCCTCCTCTATCTGGGTGCCAGCCACAATGAAGTGTTTGAAGTCTGGATAGTATTGCAATGACATGTGATACTGGAGCTGGGGGGAAATATTTTTCATGATTATCTGGACTTGCTCCTCCTCAGACGGGCGCTCCATCATCTGAGCTGCTATTCTCCTCCATCTTTTCACAAAAATCAGAAAGGATTCTCTCGAGTCTTGTTTTGTTCTCTCTAAATCCTTTCTGGTGATTTCTGTCCCATCATCATATTTGAACTGCCTGATGAATTGCTCGCCGATATCCTTCCATGTCCTGTAACGAGTCTTGTCCAAGACCATGAACCATCTCCTAGCAACCTTGGTTAGGGAAACTGGGAACAATTGAGCCATTTGCTCAGGAGATAAGCCTTGAGGCTGACACATGATGGTGAACATTTGTAAATGTGTGATTGGACAACCCACACCATCATATTTGTCGAAATCGGGCATTTGAAAATTAGCAGGAAGGCGGATTTCGGGAAATAGAGTAAGATCACTGGGATTGAAACTACCCTGGTCTTGAAACTGAATGTCTTGAACTTTTCTGGTAAGAGTCTCTAATTTCTCCATAACAGACTTATCAACCATGGACTGAGAAGGTCTACTGCGATTCTCGCTATACTGCTCTTTTTCCAAATCTTCTTCGGTTTTATCATGGATATTGATGAACACTGGCTGGACAGGTGCTGCTGAAGTAGCTGCTTGGTGCACAGGCCCTTTATCCTTGGACAACGATTGTCCGAACTTCTCAGAAAGTTGAGCCTTGATAACTTGGTTCTCTTCCTTGAGTTCTTGAAGCTGCCGGAGAATCAAGGTAAGAGTATCGGTGATAGCAGCGAGTGGAGGACTGTCCTGGTTTTCTGCCATTGGTGAGGATGAGGACGGGAAAGAATGAGATGCTGGGGTTCTCAGAGAAGGTGGCGGGGATACAGATTTCCTCTGTAATCGAGAAGAGACCCGAACCCAAGGAGTATTAGGGTTAGCTATGGTGTCTACGGCCCTGTAATATTTGAAAGACATATTTAAAATCAGAAAGAAGTAGACACTGATGTATGCATAGACGAAGATACTGAAAGAAAAAGGTGAACTTTTATTGATAGATCATTAAAGCTTGAGTACATGGTTCGATCTTTCAAAGATAGACTGATAAGAGAAAACATGACATTAAGCACTCTTTCTAGACTTCTTCTTTGGACGACTATCTTCCTCAACTGACTCCTTGAAAGATTTGATGACTCGAACATCCCAAGCAGATGAAACGGCTTTGACAATCTTGGGCTTGAGATCCTCAGGCGGATAGAAATGACGAAGGGGAGGCACAATGGATTGCTCCCTTCCATACTGACGCTGAATCCTGGCAGGAATATAAAAGGAAGTCTTTTTGAGGCCAAGAAGGCGAACGTAGTTAGCTTCTCCAGTATTGAAGACAGCTTCTTGGATTCCAGGGATTTGCCAATAAATCTGATCTTCATGGCGAGAACTCAACCACTCAGCCCAATCGCCTTTATGATTGAAAGAAACATCATGACGCCATTCACTGAAGGTGTATAACGTATGATCAAAATGCACAGGAGCTGCAATTTTTAGCTTGTGGCATAACCACACGTGAAGTAATGCAGGACATCCTGAGAAGGACCCAACAAAAGATCGAACATAAGAGCCTGGACCTGAGCTGGCACGAAGACGAGCCATCTCATCCAATCCATTGAAGGTTTCTGCAAGCATAGTAGGAATTGGATTGGCGCCACGATCCATCTGATCAACGAGGTCCAAGAGAACAGCTGACGCACAGCGAGAAGGCTGGACAGTGAGGAACCTAGCAAAGGAGCAGAATCTCAGAGCGCGACCTCGGGCTTTTTGAATATCAACAGCACCAATATGCCCAACAGGAGGGTAAATGTCAATCAGTTGTTGCATGGACACTTCCTGGTCTTTGATGAAAGAGTTCATGGATTCATCTGGATTATTCATCAAGCGAAGGAACAAAGGACGATAATCCGACACGTAAGATGGCTTCACCAGAGGGCCATCTACAGGATATTCCAATAAGGCACACCATTCTTCAAAGGTGGGACACATTTCTTGGTTGCCAAAACGGAAGACATGATGATCGGGATCCCAACACTCTGATGCAGCATAGAGTAATCCCCAATCGAGCTTGATGGTGGCCACGTAACCGAAGAGATTTTTCTCTTGCTCACTTATGGCATAGATATGGGATTCTCTTAATGTACCACGGATCCAATCAAGAATTGTATGAGTAGACATGGTGTCTGTAAGCCAGGAGAAAGGATACAGGGATAATCAGGATTACATGAACATGAGATTAGGATGAGTTCCTACCAATATAAAGGAAGTATGGATACTCGATCGAATCAGATAATATAAGATTAAAAATCGTACGATCGAGATGAGATGAGATAGCATAAGATTGCTTTCAACGGATGGATCATGAATGACTAATCCTATGAGATCTTTGGAAATGAATGGGATTTAAATCCTAACCCCAAAGGGAAAGTTTTTTAATCTTTGCACATTTTATCAGTGTTACCTGAAGGCATCAACCCTAATCCTAATCTAGCGGAGTGGAGAGAGGATCTCGACTCATAACTTTGTTTGTGTACCTAGGACCGATCGTAGCCATTAGAAGATGGTCTACGGCCTAATCTAGACACAAATAGGTAGGATATCCTAAACTAGGCTCACACACGTGATGCACATGTGTTCGTATACTACATGCATGTGTGGGTTAATCTAGGGGTAAGGCCAAGAGTTCCCTTAGCGCGAATCCCTGTTCGATATACTGTACCAGTGTCCGGCGTATCAGTACGTGAACAAGAGATCCGTTTACGTACCATAAAGGTACTAGGCTAAGGGTGGAATGCTTCTCTAGCACAGAGGCACCAGGTGATGAAATCCCAGTCAACCATGCTAGATAACACTCCGGGTTCTTAAAATAGGACGTGTGTGCATGTGAGATGCAGGGGTTTAGATGAAAGTGATGTAAGTGTGTGCAATAAGTTCGCGCAATATATGATGCCTTCAGGTTTTGTTAGATTAAGTTTGAGTATATGTGATGAGAAAATAAAGCATACAAACTAATCTAACAAGCATAAAAGAGATAGAGTTTTCATGACCCAGTTAAAATAGATTCAAATGAGTTATCCTTTGGAATTGTAATGAAGTTAGGTGGTCCCCAGCAGAGTCGCCAGACTGTGGGACATGATCCCGCGAGAGGGGTGGGGCGCGAGCCGCCATGCACTCTCTCTTGGTCTCTCGTACCCACGCGATTGGCGTGTGCATTTTATTATTGATTCGTCTTTCCTGTGAACTTGGGATCACTAAGGCAATCCGAATTCCACACGAAAGAGACTGACAGAGTCGCCACCTAGATGTGGGATCTAGGACCCATAATTAACCAGAAATCTAGACTCGCTACCTGGTTACGAGAATGGAAGGTATGGGGAGTTATCCACCACATGCACCATTCTTGTCCGATAATCGGTCTTCGATTCCAAAAGCTAACTCTTTTAAATTTATTTTAAATGGCTCATTCAACTCTATGTTAATGTGCGAACTAAGTGACATGCATCCTAGAATCTAATTTCAATGTGAATCCTAGATGTGTATCTTGATTTATTAATTTGTCTGGATTCATTCTAAGTGAAAGTTCTCCTAGAATTCTAATTTCATGGAAAATCCTAAGTGATTTGATTAAGCATTTACAAGAAAATTAATATACAAAACACCACAATTTGTTTGTGGTGCCGACTCGCGGGTGGTATGCCATCAGACATCCAAGCTGCCTACGTACCCAAGCCTTACTGGGATCAGAGTCGACGTAGTTCGGTGCACCTAAGCTAAGCTACATATGCCTAACTCAACTAGGACACCGACTTAGACGGATTTGACCGTTTCAACAGTTTTAAGAGGAATTATTTAATTCAAGTTGAGGATTTTATTATCTTAGGATTTCATCTAAGATGCTATATGATTCTTATCTGAATGCAAGTTGTCCCTTAGACTAATGCAGGTTTGCCTACATCCTAGTTTACTAGGCTTGTCTTAAGGAAAGATTGGGTGACTAGTGTAACTAGACCTATGGTACGGTTGCTATACATAGCAAGCGTCCGTGATGAGGCTGGACTCCTAACTCTAGGACTCCCTAAAATTTAGGACACGACACAACACTAGTGTTCCTAAATTGGGCTCTAATGGTTCTTAGATTGGAAACCATAATCCAATGGTTCCGAAAGACTCGAGACAAATCAATTCAAATTCTTGAAGTTAATTAATTTCAGATTTCATGGATTTTCAATTTATGGACACTTGAGGATTACCAATGGTTCTAGGGTTCACCAATTTCGGCCCAGAATAGCATCCAAGGAAGGGAATCGTGCGTTCTTTCCTTGCGCAATTTAATACTTAGGTTATAACATCTTATTGCCTGGCATATCTCAGGATTTCCGTGGACAGTAACCTCGGAGCCAACAACATGCTATAGCTTAAGTATTCAAATTGTCAAAGATCGGTTGCAATTGGGATACGATTATGGATGCACTGGCCATTTTTCCAGGAAAATCTAAAGATCCTAAAATTTCTGTTTCAATGGATTAAGGAGTGAACATGTGACAAAATTTAAGGTTCTTTGGAAATTTTCACAATGATTTTTAATTAATTTCGAATTTTCAATGGATTTTATCAATTTTAAGCATATGAGTGATTTTACAAGTGAAATTATTGCAAACAAATTCGAAATGAGTTGAAATTTCTACAGCAGCAAGATATGATGAAATGTAGCTTACGGGAAGAGTTTTACAGATTTTTACATTAAGCTCATATTTAATTTCGATTTAACAATTGATTGACCAGATTGCACAAATAACACAGAAACCACTAGAAATATGAATCTAAATTCAATGAAATTTCTACAGTAATAAGATATAAGTAAAAATAACATACTGAGAAATTTTCATGAATTTTGGAAACCATTTACTATCAGTTTCAGATTTTTTAATTTTCAGACCAGATTATGAATTAACCCTACATCCCATATGAAAACAGATCCAAATCACTTGAAACTTTTACAGTAACTAGAAATGTGAGATTGAAGACTACTGTAAAAATTTTAAGAATTTTAGTTGTGATCTGATGTCAGTAACAATTCCTTCAAAAGCTGGTAAATTTCAAAGAAAGCATAAAATAATATACCAAACAAATTCTACAAATTCTCAAAATTTCATGGTAGAATGTACTGGTATCATATTAGTTTCCCACGAAATTTCATTAATTTTGGAATTCATTTAGTATATATTTTATTTTCGAAACACTCATGGAGATCATGATTTTGAGCATACATATTTAATTTTCAACTAAATCCAATTAAATACTAAAAATCATGCAAATATACCAAATAATTCTAGAAAAATCTAAAAATTAAGTACCTACCTGTGATCGAAATCCTCGTCGAATCCGAGAGCCGAAAAATTCGAAAATCGCACCGCCGCTTGATCCGCTTCCGCTTTCTTTCTCTTTTTCTTTGTTTTATTTTCTTTTATATTTTTTTTTATATGGAACAAGGGAGAGAGATGGGGAGAAACAAATAAGGAGAGAAAGTAGATAATGATAGTGTGAGAGTGAGAGAGTGAGAGATATTGAGGGAGGGAGATATTGAGGGAGAGAAAGAGAAAACTATCCAAAAACAATGTGTTGTTTTTCTCCTCCTCTCTTCCTCTCATCACCTCTCTTTATATAGTGAAAAACTTAGTGGAGAGGTGGAAATAAAAAATGAGAATGGTGGGTGTGGTGGAGAATAATGGAATATATAATGGTAATGGTGGGAATGGTGGTGAGAATAATGGAATATATAATGGTAATGGTGGGAATGGTGGTGGGAATAATGGAATATATAATGGTAATGGTGGGAATGGTGGTGGGGATAATGGAATATATAATGGTAATGGTGGGAATGGTGGTGGGGATAATGGAATATATAATGGTAATGGAGATAATGGTGGTGGGGATAATGGAATATATAATGGTAATGGAGATAATGGTGTTATTTTAAAGGGAAAAATGAAGTTAGTGGAAATGGTAGAGAAAGTTAAGTCATGCTAATGGTGAGTCCCACTTTGTGGGTTCCGCACAAGCGGGCCCCACATCAGCGGGCCCTACACAAGCGGGTCCCACATCAGCGGGTCCCACACAAACGGGTCCCACATCAGCGGGTCCCACACAAACGGGTCCCACACTAGCAGGTCCCACACTAGCAGGTCCCACACCAGCGGGTCCCACACAAACGGGTCCCACACCAGCGGGTCCCACATTCTCTTTTGCTCGGATTCTCATGAATAACCCTTCTCAATACTCAACGGAAAAAAAAATCAGAACATTGCAGGAATGACCAGAAAGATTTGAGAAAGCGTAAGGGACGAACACAGGAATGGAAAATACTGAAAAATTGACAGCGAAACCCTAATTTCTTTGTTGATCAAAGCAGAGCAAAATGGGGGTGTCTACAGAGATACATGAATCAGTGTGAAAGACATGTACTAGACACCACCACAATAGATACAGTCATACAATCTCTGAGACATGAACCAAAATAAAACATAATGCCCCTCTAGGCAGATATCCTGTACATCCATAATCATGCCATACAAGGCATATCCATCCATATTTATATACACATAACATGCCCCTATAGGGCACAACCATCTATCCCTCAAAATATTAAGCCCACAATGGGCATTATCCACATATCATAAAGCCCATATCGGGCATAAATATCATCAATGAGAGAATAAAAAACATAGTCCAAAAGCTCATACTGGGCAAGAGAAAGCTAAACAAAATATGATAATCAGCAGTAAAATGTGATTGACTGTGTCTGCTGCATAGAAGGTGCTGGCCATCGATCAGTCCTGAGGTGGAGGCCGGTGCTCCTCACGAGGTGAAGTCCTGGAGGTGTAGTATCTGGTGGCCTGACTCCGTTAATAAGCTTGCATGATCTCCCTATGCTGTCTCCCCATAAGCTCCATAAGTCTCTCATGATTAGAAGCTCTCTGGCTCTAAGCAGTCGTAAAGGCAGTAGAGAGGGTATCAAACCCAGTAGTGAGGGTGTCCATGCCAAACTTCAATGATGCGTTATCTCTGGCAAGAATCTCATATGAACCAGTTGTAGGGGGCTGACGCTGCTGAGCCTGTGCCTGCTCATGTGCTCTAGTCTGCTCCTGCATCAGCGCCACTTGTTCAGCTTCATCCACAGCCTCTTCTATGTCATCTTGTGTGACCCCACTAGGACCACCTACTCCTGGTATAGGAATTCTTCTAAGGGTAATGGTGGAGTGGTTGAGTGGTGGATCAGGGTTTGTTGAGAAGGCTTTTTCTATATTGATCTTATGAAGCCTTAAGAATTTAGTGATTTGGACCCCATAAGGAAGACCACCTTGTCCTCTCTTGACTGCCTCATCCATGTATCCCAAAATAATATACCCCAAATTCAACTTAATTTTCTTCATGATACAGTGGATCAAAAGGGCTTCAAAGGGCTTCACAGCATCAAAATTTTTAGCCCTTGGAGTATTCTAGGCTACTATTTTATGAATTAGTCTAGCCTTGTCATTCATCGAGCTAGCAGTGACATTAATCTTTTCTTTAAGAGGGGGATTGTGCCTAGTGTCTGGTATACTTCTGACATATTGAAGTGGAGGCCAATTTAATTTTTCCCCCAAAGAAAAATCCTTTTTCCTGCATTAGGTATATCAATCCAAGTACAGAAATCCTTCAAATGTAACCCAAATTGGTCTCCTTGAAGATGAGTATTCATAACTACTCCTTCATAGGAAATATCGAAATTGGCATAAAAATACCTAACTACCTCAGGATAGATTGGAGCGCTATAGACGAGGAAGAAGGACCAACCTTGAAATTCAAAGAGTGATAGAAGATCAAATTTGTTGAAGTCTTAGAAAATAACTTTTTGCCCTGAGATCATGACTCGATCTACTAAGACCTTGTAACGATCCTTGGCTTGCTTGTTGAAGAAGTGTTCGGAGGGGAATGCTTCTTCTTCCGGTTTCATTCTTGCTCGCTTTTCTTTTTGAGCTAAGGTTTTCCTTGACATTTAGTTTCTAGGGTTTTGAGAGAAAAGTGAAGAATCAAAGTGAAAATCAAGGGGGTTTTGAGAAAGATGATGAGAATGGATGAAAAGGATGGGAACAAGTAGAAAATGAACGATTTGTGGGAGAAAATGACGAGAGAAAAAGAGAAGAAATGGAATGGAAAGATTATATGGATGAAAACAAGGAAGAAGATGAGAAAATGGGAAATAGAGGAGGAAGGATGGATCAAAACTCACTTGAATGCCTTAAAAAAGACTCGCGGTCGACCTTTAAAATGCAGTTTTCGACCGTCGCGGTCGACCGGTCTATCGCGGTCACCCGCTGCAACCCACCTGTCGCTTTTATTTTTTAGTTTGCAACCATCCGCGGTCGCCCGCCGTGAGTAACCAGTTTCTTTTAATTTTTGTCCGGTTGCCTTCCGCAGTTGCCCTCCGAGGCTCGGTTGACCGCCACACCCCAATTTTTAATTTCTTGATATTTTTCAGGAAATTTTATGAACAAATCGATTTTTCCTATTTTTCTCGCCTTTATGGAATTCTAATAGACATGTAAACTCGATCCCTAGGCTTGTGAGGACATCTAAAAGTTCATTTCTATTTTTCTAACATTTAAGCTCAAGAGAATGAATGGACATATGTTTTCAATGAAGTTCTTTGTGGATGTATGTTTGATGAATTTTGCTAGAAACAAAATATAACACATGCTTGATCTATGTCTAACAAGGTTTGACATGTTAGCTCTTCTAGTTTGTAGATGCTAAGTGCACGTGTGTGTGTTTTTGCACTTAGATGGATTTTATTAAAAAGATTTTCAATAAAGCACAACACATAGTTTAAAAAGGTAATTTCTTATTTTCTTTATAGACTATAAGTGATATATGATGTGATCATGAAGCTCAATAGGCAAAAATACATTCTATTAAAAACATGACTAATGATATGTATCTATGCTTAAATACCCTTTTGCTCGTCACAAGGTCCATAACTTAGTGGGAGACTGAGGTAGGTTTAGTAGTCCAGCGTCCCCTTCTTCTTCTTCAATATATCCTGGGACTCTCCGCAATTGATGCAAAGAAAATGGGTAGTAATGTAGTACGGTCTTATGCGTCAAATCAAAGAAAGAAAGGAAGGAGTTCCAGCAAGGGCGGTGGATAGAGGGTCGTGGGAGGGAGGGCGTGAAGATGGGAATAGATAAGTCACTTGCGATTCCACGATATGGATCGATTCGCGGTCTATTTCTTAAAGGGGCAACCATATGTTCGGCGCGGCCTTGGCTTTAATGGTGGGGATTGATGATGATGATTTTTTATATAAGGACGTCACGTGCAGACCTCGACCTCGTGGTCCGGAGATGAAAACCGAGTATCCTTCCCAAGGATAGAGGCGGATTGGGGTCCTAGCTATTAAGACAGGCTAAAGACACCTAAACCTTTCAAGCAAGTGATTGAATGAATGGAACTGGAAAAGCAGGTCTTTCAAGAGACGTTCTCCTAAATATAGAGACTAGCAGTTCTAGGTCCTAGAGAAGACTCCAATGGGGCTTTCGTCTTCATAGTTGCCCCTCTTGGAAAGGGTCCACTCTTTGATAAGGAATAAAATAAAGATATTTTTTTGTGCAAGCAATGATCCAAGCTCGCCTACCTCGCTTTCCATTAGGGATTAGGGAAGTGACTTGTTTCAATATTGGGAAATTTCTTTGACTTGGCAAGCAAATAGATAGGCAGTCAGGCGAAAGATAGGTAGTGGTTATGATCGATTCGATAGAAAGGAGTAGTTTGTATTTTTCGTTGGGGATTTCCTGGAATAAATCGTCGAATCTTCCTTCGATTCCTTATGAGAGATATCCAATCAATCAGAATGGACGTTAAAAAGAGTCTTTATCCTCGTCGTATCCTTTATATGCAAATCAGAGGCCAGGGAGCTATTCCCTTGACTCGTACTGATGAGAATTTGACTCCACCAGAAATTGAACAAAAAGCTGTCGAATCGACCTATTTCTTGTGCGTACCAATTGAAGTATTTTGAAATGAACCGTGCTGTGATGAAGAATGAATGCTTTCTTTCTCAGCATGAGGGAAGGAGCTCAGGAATCCCCTTTTAATATAACCGAAGTTTTTTCGGAACGTTCATTCGAGCAAAACATGTTAGATTCTATTTCCCCTGTTCTGTTGGTAATGCCGCTGTGCTGCGGCCTATAGAATAAAGCAAGCCGACATATATGGAACAACCATAATAAGAAGCAAGTTTTCTCCACCAAAACGATTTTTATGCATATGGAACTCAACTCAATTCTTTTATACAAGTAAGAAGTCCAATAAGTATGTATTAATCACACATATCAGAACATTTCAGAATACAATACAGAATTCATCTTTTTAGGCCCAATATTTTGAATTGATACGTTAAATACAGATGGATCATCTCTCGTAGATGATCTCCCTTTTGTCATTTTTCAATCGATCTCTCTTTTTATCTTATCCTTTCTTTTAGTCGGTTTGGTTCGGCATTAGCTGGTGGAGGAGAAAGGGCAGCCGAGTGCTTCGTCCTGCCTTCGATCGGATGAGAGAATTGGAGCACTTGCCTTTGTAGCTGCCATTGGATATGTGGATTCGAATGACGGACTTGGATATGGGGTAGAGAGACCAGAGTGAGGCTCTTCCCTTTTGGGCTTAGCAGGGTCCGAAGGAGCTGAAGCATTGGATCCCACTAAAAAGCTGGAAGAGCTCAGTTCTGATGTAGCTATAGATGGTATTGGGTCACCCCCTTCCCTTTTGAATGCCGGAAATGAAGATGTTGCTGATGAGCTCGAGTCTGGAGGTTCATTGGTTGATGTTAGCTCACTGGGATAAGAGGGATCAGGAGAAATGGATGGAGGTTAGCTTCTACTTGATGGCTCAGATTTGGCTGGATCCATTAGTTAGTTGGGATAGCCCTGGGAATAGATTTGATAGAGCCAGGTTCGGTTGCTTAGCTTGCCCCTCGATCGACCTTGATGCTTCTAGAAAGATTGATTACCGACCGAGGGAGCCAGACGTGGTTGGGCTGTTGCTTGCGGGTGCCGGGCTGTGGAGAGAGATACAAAACCCAGGGCGTTATTTTGTCCATAACACCTCTGAGGGCATGAAGGGCCGAGGGGTTTAGTAATGGCTCATATCTGTATTGGGTGGGGATCAACCACAAAGCAAAACCGCCGGATTTCGATACCTGGCTTTCAAGTACAGTAAGGCAATTCGAATAGATGAGTTGCTCGACATGGAGGCCCCATCCGAGAAAAGAGGAGCGAGGGCGATCGACCTAGCCAACTCTCCAGTGGGACCTGCCCTCAGGCTGGGCCAGAAGCCTCGTACCAACAAGGGTACCATTACTAGATGCCCTCTTCAGGCGCTTGTCCATCGTCGGACCTCATCAAGCATTATCGGGAAATCCGCAGTCTGCTCCTACGGCCGCTGCCTTCCCTCAATGTCCATTTCGATCCCCCCCCCCTCAAGCATTCCAACCACCTCAGGCGGTCCTAATTCAGCCTACTTTCATTGCAACAACCCCAACCTTCCTTTAATCCAGCGACGCCCTCAAGCGGTCCTAATTCAGTCGACTCTCTCTGGTGGCTGCAACTTTCATTGTCGTGGCCTCGAAGGATGCACTGGGAACAAAACTTAGGAACTCTCTCGTAGATGATTTTCTGACATTTTCCTCTTGCACCCATTCCTAACCAGATCCGATTTGGCCTAGGCTTTAAGAGATCTATCTCCATGCAGACGCAAGTTGGTCTGGATGAATGAATCGGGCTACTACGGCCGCAATCAAAATGGCATACGAGGCGACTTCTACCCATTTGGTGAAGTAGTTGATGGCAACTAAGATGTATTCATGGCTAGCAGAGGACTTCGAAGTGACCTTTCCGATTACGTTGATCCCCCAGACGGAGAAAGGCCATGGCGAGGTCAGCATGTGTAGCTCCGCCCTTACTAATAGGAGCACTCCTTGCTTGCGGAGCGGCATACCAGAAAAAGAAGGATTGAGGGGTCGATTTCTAAACAATTGAGTGACTTCGTTCCTTAGTTAGGCGAGTGCCTTCTGCTGCTCTCCCCAATCTAGCAAAGAAGAATTCAGCGGTTTTCGCTTTTTCTTTAATTAAGTATACCTGCTGCTTGTGAGGTCAACATCAGGGAAAGGGCAGGTCACCGGTCATTGGAATAGTCTGTAAATCGAGAATCTGCCATGATAGAGGTCTGATCCGCTGGTCTGACTAGTTAAGCACGATTTCTTTTTGTTAGATAGTTCAGTGTGGTATGTCGGCTTCGGCTCAATCTCAGCTCAATTGGTTGAGCTCTTCCCGTCTTCCCTGCCAACTCAGCTCCTGCTTTTCTGGGATATCATTAGGAATCGCTATCTTCCATCCTTGGCTCTGCTCGCGAATCCGGGGAATCTCGTTCGAAATCAATCCTTTTTCCTCTGTCTATGCGCTTAGCATCGCTTTAGCCGCATTGTTTTTGCTATCTGGGAATCAGGAATCATTCTTTGGTACTGGTTTATTGGTTTATTATATAAGAGTATATATCCCTATTTATAAAATAAAGCGGGATTCTCTTTCTATCTTCTAGTAGCCGAAGGGGAGCTCACCTACACCCCTAGCCTAAGCTGAGCTCTTGGGGTGGAGGGGAGTGTATATTAGAGTTATTATAAGGCACGTAAGCCCGGTCGGTGCTTTCGGTTCTTCAATTAGATCTGGTACGGTGAGCACTTAGGCTTGTCAGTCTGGTCAGCTTCTTGCTTGGTTGCTTTATTGGTAAATAGTATATTCCTATTAATGACATGTAATAACTTTCAAAAGAAGTACCTGAAGGAGCGGGAGGTCTTGGGCGCACGGAAGCACGGAAGCACAATAAGAGAGGAAAAGCATAGCATAGCTGTTCGGGAAAGACGTTACAAAGTCCGATTTCAGTTCCAGAGTTATGACTTACTATTATCACTTTTGAATTATATAGTAGGTATTATACTCGAGTCTGATAGTATCATTAAAGCACAAGTGATCTAGATACAATGAATGCAACATTGAAATAGTATCTAGGGAGAATTCCTATGATATAGCAATTTAAGCACAACCCCATTATATTTGCATTTTCAATAAATAGCTTTAGTAGGGAATTTTGGAACCCAACTAAATTTGGTTCCAACCAAGTTTGTGTGTGGAAGTGAGTATTTTCTTATCCACACAAACTTGTTTGATTTCACAAATCTAAGCTTGTGATGAATATGAATAAGCATCGGTAAACAAAGAGCAACTAGAACCACAAGAATACACCTGATGACAAACATGTTTGTCGTTTTCTTCTTGAATTTTTTGGTTTTTTGTAGAGAGTTCTTCATTTACTAATTTTATCTTATTTAATTGATCTTCAAGACAATTTATCTTATGAGATGAATTAATTTATAATTTTTTTTTATTTTCACAAACAAGTTTATATTTTTCATTTAAATATTTCTTTGTGGTTTCAAGGCTTTCTTTTTCTTTTTCAATGATAGTGACCCTTTTAATTAAGTCATCATTCTTATTTATCAAGATTTTACTCAAATAACTTAATTTTTTATTTCTTTCCAAGCATTCATTAACTTCCGATTTCAAATTTTCAATTTGTTTTTCCAAATCGAAAATTGAATGTTTGAAAGAGTTTTCTTTTGCAAAAGATTTTTGTAGAGTCTCTTTTTGTTCAAAAACAATATTTTTATCATTTGAAGAGGGACTACTATTTTTATCATAAAAATTTTCAAGATTAGTCCAAATATCTTTTGCATTTGTACATGATGAAATTTTCTCAAAAGCATTAGGACATAGTCCACAACATATTGTAATCATAGCTTTTGAATTTAATATGAATAATCTTGCATCATTTTTGGTGCATTTCCTTGGAATAGAAAATCCCCTTTCAATGATATATAAGATGTCAATGTCTATGGATTTGAGATAGGCAAGCATCTTTACTTTCCAAGCTCTATAATTTGATCCATCAAAAAATGGAGGAATTATAGCAGATTGTCCTACCTCAAAATCCGTTTGGATTGTCACAGATTTTTATCTCTTGTAGATTTTGAATTTGAAAATCCCTTTAAGAGCCTATGCTTTGATACCTAATGAAATACATGTGTGACAACCCAAGAGGGGGGTGAGAATTATAGCAGATTGTCTTACCTCAAAATCCATTTGGATTGTCACGGATATTTATCTCTTGTAAATTTTGAATTTGAAAATCTTTTTAAGAGCCTATGCTTTGATACCTAATGAAATACATGTGTGACAACCCAAGAGGGGGGGTGAATCGGCTAATTAAAAATTTGGGGCTTAATTATGAGGATTATTAAAATTAATTTACAAATTAAGCACTAGTTAATCTAACCCTTGTTCAAATAATCAATATAGTAAAATCTAGAGTTTATATGTTAGTTTAAGCTTATATATTCTAACCCTTGTTCAATAAACCATAAATGCAATTAAAGGGTAGAGATTACCAATCACCAAAGTGCAAAGAGAAGTAGAAGAGAAAGCATCCATAAGGCACAAGTTTTATAGTGGTTCGGTCACAACTTGACCTACTCCACTCTTCCAAGTTTTCCTCCCTGGGATTCTCTACTAACAAATAAGATTTTTCAACGGGCGAATTTCAAAGCCTTACACCAACTTCTCCTTCAAGGGATCACACCATTTCTACACGAAGCCTTGCGAGGGCACACTCCCTCTTATAATGATTCACCTTTCCTAGCGGGCCGAATCAGAGACCCTCAAATACAAATGAAGAAATAAAAGATGAGAACTCTCAATGCCTCTAGATTAGGCAGATTATAAATTTGATAGCTCATAAACACTCCAAGAAATATAAAATGTAAAGCCTATGGTGTTCCTCTTGAAAGAATGTAAAAATACAAATTCAAAGAGGTTTAACCTTTCATATAAAAGTTTAAGTTCAAGAAGATAGGATTTTATCTTGCAAAATGATGTTTAGAAAGGTTTAGATAGTGTATATATAGCCCACAAGGAAATATGACCGTTTGGGGGTAAAACTGTAAAATACAGGGTTGAAAAAGTCAACCTGCGCAAGCCCCAATGACTCTATTTCCATGTCACGGCGGTCGACCGAGGCACGGTGGTCGACCGCCCTTATCAGGCTCTCAGTTTGAATTTCAAATTTCATACCGGCGCGGTCGGCTGGCCCTATGGCGGTCGTCCGGTGAGGGATATCTGTTTGAATAAAAATTCGATTCAAAAACACTATCACAGTTGACCGGACCAATGGCGGTCGACCTCCAAGTCCAACCTGGATGTTTTCTGGATTTCCTGAAAACATATCCGCGGTCACCCGACTTACCCCGGTCGACCGGCCCGATAAATTTCGAGATGCCTTGGAATTCCAGGTAGCATCCCGCGGTCGCTCGATATAGCCCGGTCGACCGGTCCTGAGTAAAATTCTATTTTTAACTTTAAATTCAAGGGGCTTTGGGCTTTGGTCTTTGGGCTTAAGTCATAGGTTTTCAAATACATATTTGGGTGTGTGAAATGATTTTCAAAGATATAAAAAGTTAAGTATGAAAACCATTTGAAAACCTATTGAAAGTGCATTTAAACATAAAATCAAGAGAACTCCAATAAAATTCTAAAAATCAGAATCTTGAGTCTTCTTGGAATGTCTTAGCTCCTTTGCACTTCCTTGGACTTCTTATGCTTGAGTAAACAATTTGAGCTTTGTCTTGGCTCTTGTGACTTGTCTTCCATTCTTCAATGCATGTTGAGGTACATGAGGTGTCACCATGGCATGTTCAACTCCAAGCTCCTTCTTGACACTTGCTAGGGAACTTGTGGGATCTCCATGTTGAGCTCCTTGACTTGATCATCTCCACATGGTGATGACTCCAATGTAGGTGCAAGCTCTTTGCTCCTTGCTTTCTTGATCCACAAGCTATGTGTTGAGTTGAGTTGTGTAATGGCGATTATGACATGAAATTTTTGTACATGACACAACACCTCAAGGCAACACATTAGTCCATAAAAGCTAATCAATTTAGTTTGCTAGCATCAAAACTAGAAGGTAAGGTGAATGATTAACCCATGGAAACCCTTGGGCTTACAGATACCACTCTTAGATACTAGTTTCATTCGTTGCAGTGGCAATAAAAGAGTCATCTAGAGCCCCTGTAGGGAGACCTACTTTTTCTCATTAGGCAGTTCTCCTTTGGAAACAAGCCTTGTCGTTTAGAGCCTACCTACCCGTAAGAGTCTATCTTAGCCTCATTTATAGAACCCCTATTAAGTTAGAGATTAACTAAGTTTTTAGTTGTCATATCCCTACTTATCATTGCAAGGGCAATGATAGGGATACTCGGAGCCCACCTTAGTGTCTAGGAGACTTGCCCAGTCTCACTAGCACCCTTGTTTATTTATTCAGTATATAGAAGACATTGTTTGTTTGATAGCACTCCCCTTTATAGCGTTATTGAAGAGTCTTTAAGTTATTTGCCCCTACTTTAATAGTGTTATTAGAGAGTCTTTGACTTATTTACCCCTTGCTAGCGTTATTAGAGAGTCTATAACTTACTTGGACCCCCTCTTGAGTGTTACTTATTTAGGAGTTCATCTTTTTGTTTAGAAGTCTTTCTTTAGTTAGGGTTTAGCCTTATAGTTCTAGAGTATGCCTTTAGTTAGGAGTCTTTCTTTTAGCATAGTCTTGTTTCTCTTTGAGAGACAATCTCAGCCTTATCAGAGCTTACCTAATTGGAATCTTATCATATTATTCATATTTGGGACACTAGTTTACTCTTTTTTGGATCATTTCACTTATAGTGAGTTTACTTGTTTTAGGGTTTCCCTTCCAGCCCTAGGGTTTTGCCCCAAGGTGTTGCTTTGTGTGTTCCCTTTGGCCTTTGACCAAAAGGTTGAAAATATTTAAAAAAAATCTAAACAAAAACACTTGAACATTTTAAAACTAAAAAAAGTAAATATTTTAAACTAAAAAATATTGAAATATCTTAAACATTCAAAAAATATTGAAACAATTTGAAATGTCAAAAGTGTTTTAGGAGCGTACTAGGAAAGTTTGTTTCCGAACTACGTTGGCTTGATCCTCTTCCACGAGGTACGTAACAGCTTGGGATCTTTATCCCAAGTCCATCCAAACTTTATAAATGAAACTTTGTAAATCTTTTAAAAATCATTCAAATCTTTAAATAAAAAAGTTTTCGAAAAGATCTTCCTTTAGAGTTAGGAGTTTGTCATAGATGTGTCGAGTGTTTTATATGTGTTTGTTTTAGAGTTTAGAAGTTTCTCTTAGAGTTAGAAGAGTCCTAGAGTTAAGAGCCCCTATGCGGTCAGTTTTGACTATGCAGTTTTGCGCAATCGGCTGATGGCTAGATCTAGGATTCACTTAGTGAGCGTATGATTTTTCTTAGGTATACAGCGTAGTTACATATAGAAAGTAGGAACCACCTGCATTAGTTTAAGGATAAAAACTTGTATGCAGTTAGGGTATATAGGGTGTCTTAAAAATCCACAATCTACTTCAACTTAACTAATCATATTTAAGAAGCTTTAAAAACGAGTCCGGTCTTTTAGGTCGAGTCTAGTTTAGTGGTCAAGGCACAAATAAATATTGTAGCTTAGAATACGCCACAGAACTACGTAAGCCTTGATTCTAAAAAGGGGGTTGGATATGTAGGTAGCTTGAATGGCTGGTCATCCAAGTCCAGGTGAATATTGTTGCACATTTTTTCTATTCTATTGTTTTAAAGTTTTAGGAGTTTGTGATCTGGTACATGTCATTGCTTATTGCACAGGTGCATGATAGTGTGTTTTCTTCTCTTTTGTGGAGTGTTTAGAGATATAGGTACATGCTAGTGTGTTTACTTATTTCTTCTGATTACCTTTATTTCTTGCACAGCGTTATGTGTTTAGTAGTAGCATTGTTTGTCTTTATAGCTTTATTGCATGTTTAGCTATAGCTTACTTGTTTATTCACATGTTTTAGCTGTAGCTCTTTACTGCTTACTAGTTTATTATCTATTGATCACCTGCTTAGTTGTAGCTCTTTACTACTTACTAGTTTATTATCTCTTAATCACCTAGTTAGCTGTAACTCTTTATTGCTTAGCGGTTGATTATTTTTGCTTATCTGTTTAGCTATAGCTCTTTTACTGTTTTCCTGCTTATTCTGGTCTATCATATTTGCTCATTATCATTACCACTATCTGCTTAGCTGTAGATGTGCATGCATATGTTTACTGTTTTACTAGATGTGAGGAGTTAGGATTAGATGGGATGTTTGGAGATAGGTAGCAAGGTTATCTGGTATTAGGTAAATTCTAGTCTTCTCTGTCTCTTTTAGAGACAAAGGATTCTAGTGTTCATTCTAATGATAGATGATATTGGTTCCAATTCTCTTTAGGCATGTATGTTAGATGTGATTTGTAGAGATGGATAGCTGAGTTATTTGATATTTGATAAACTCTAGTCTTCTCTGCATTTTTAAGGACGGCGGATTCTAGTGTTCAATCCAATGTCTGGTGACACTGATATCAATGCTTTTTAGGATTTGTTTGTTTTGTTTTCTTTTGCCCATCCTCGGGTCATGCATGCTTAGGTAGACATTTTCTCGGGGATACTTGTTCCCATTTCACATGATTTTCACCCAAATTCTTTGAAAATAATAAATGAATGGCATAAGAGACCAAGTGCGCTCGGGCGAGTAGGGTGCTTAACACCTTCCCAACTCGTAATCAGGCACGTACCCTTTCTTGTTTTGTTATCCGTTGCAAACAGAGCATTTATTTTTTGTTCCATGGCCTATCTATGGATGATTTTGTTTTGAGAGTTATTTGATAGAGCTCTCCTTCATGTGGAAATCAAAAGGACAGACGGGGACTCGTTCCTTGCCGCTTCTCAGATCGGGGTCCACACACTCATCAGGACGAACAAGATATGTATCGCAGTCTAACCCGAAGGAGGTTGGACATGAGAAGCTAGTGAGGTCATCCCGATGCCAGATATCAAATTAACCCTCAATGGTCAGTTTTGCCGGGAATGAGAAGACTTCCCTTACTGTGGTTTCCTAGAATGGTCTACACATCCTATCACAGGAGAAAGGGTTCCTGGGTTTCAGATCTTCTTCGCTACAGGTTGGCCCGGTGAAGAAGATGACATTTGGTGGAGAAAGCAGTACAGGCGTGCAGAGACTTTGAAGTTTGATTGGGCAGATTACCTTGAACTGGTACTGATGCGATCAATGTTCCAAGAAGCTTCTTTGACAGTTTGTATGATCAGGAAATCCGTTCCAATGTTCTTCCCTCAAAGTATGATTACCAATGCTGGCTATTCAGAGCTCCCCAATTGGACAAATACCTTTGTACCACTCCTCACTGCAGCTATCCCTTCATATACAAACTTTTCATCCTCTAAGTCAGACTCACTTTTCGATTCTGACTCATCTTATGAAACAATGTCAAATGTAACCGAGCCTGAAGAAGGCGCATCAGTCAGTTCTTTCGATGTATCTTATGAAGCAATCAAAGAACTTTCTCTGTGCTCTCCTTTGTCTCTTGCTGCTATTGAAACTAATACTTTAACTAACTTCGAACAAACCTCCTCAGACGATGATACAGATGAAACTCCCCTCGAGGATAAAAAAATTAATCAAACGAAGGGAGTAGCGTCGAGCAAAACTATTGGAAGATGAGTTTGAAACTAATAACATAAGCACTGAATCCCTGCTTCAGGAGACAAAGATTGACAAAACCTTATCCCCTAAAGAGAGTGGGGAATTAATCAAATTGTTAAAAGAATTTAAAGAAGTCTTTTCTTGGTCATACAAAGATATGCCGGGATTAAGTGAGGAAATTGTCCAGCATCATATCCCTCTCTACCCAAAAGATAAGCTGAAGAAGCAGAAGCTCAGAAAGATGAAGCCCGAGTGGCTCCTCAAAATCAAGGATGAAGTGATGAACCAACCAAAAGCAGGTTTTCTAGAAGTTGTCACATATGCCGAATGGTTAGCAAACATCGTTTCAGTGCCTCAGAAGGATGGAAGAGTACGTTGTTGCCTCGATTTCAGAAATCTGAACAAAGCCAGTCCAAATGATGACTTCCCTTTGCCTCATATCGACATCCTTCTTGATAACACGGCAGGTCATGCCTTACTCTCATTCATGGATGGCTTCTCAGGATACAATCAGATAAAGATGGCTCTAGAAGACAAGACCAAGACGGCATTTACTACACAGTGGGGAACCTACTGCGACAGGGTGATGCCATTCGGTCTCAAGAATGAAGGTGCAACTTACCAAAGGGCTGCAACTACCCTCCTAAATGACTTGATCCATAAGGAAATAGAGGTTTATGTTGATGACATGATTGTCAAAGCCAAAGATCGAGCAGATCACATCCGAACTCCTCGCAAAATACAAGCTCCGGCTTAATCCAAACAAGTGCGTTTTCGGAGTTGTTTCCAAAAAATTGCTTGGTTTCTTGGTCAATTGCGAATTTCCAGATGAAGGGATCATGACGATCAGAGATGCACCGGTGACCGTACATGGACTATGTACTTTGACGAAGCGTCAAACTCGAGAGGCAGAGGAATTGGCGTTGTTCTTGTCTCACCTCGGGATGAGCACATACCAATTTCTATCAAATTAGAATTCGACTGCACTAACAATATGGCTAAGTACGAAGCTTGCATAGCCGGTTTGGAAGCACTCCTGTCGTTCGAGATATAAGACCTCGATGTGTATGGCGATTCTGTATTAATCATTTGTCAAACAAATGGAAAATGGCTCACCAAAGAAGATAGGTTGATTCGGTATCACACTTAACTTACGAGCCTAATGAAGAGTTTTCACAATATCAACTTCACTTACATCTCCAGATTAAGAAACAGATTTGTTGATGCCTTGGCCACTATTGCATCCATGGTCGATATCCCGGTAGGGGTTAAGGTCTGTCCTTTGGCAATAAAGCGACACGTCCTCCCAGCACATATACATATGGTTCAGATAGCACCCGATGTCCAGATGGAAAACCTTGGTATTTCGATATCAAAAATCTTATCTCCGGCAGGGGACACCCCCCAGAGGCCTCTTTAAAGGAGAAAAGAGCATTGTAGAAACTAGCATCCAGGCATGTCATTTGTGGAGGAGACCTCTGTCGTAGATCATTTGACGGAGTCCAGCTCCTTTGTGTCGATGAAGATAGAGCCGTAGAAATCTTAGAAGATGTTCACTCTCGTGTCTGTGGTCCTCATATGAACGGAGAGATGTTAGCATGGAAGATCCTTCATCTTAGTTACTTCTGGACTACACTTAAAGCAGACTGCTTCTCCTTTGTCAAGACATGTCACTTATGTCAAATACATGCTAATCTGATACATGTGCTGCCTTCAGAGCTTCATTAGCTCACATCCCCGTGGCCTTTTTCAGTTAGGGGTATTGACATCATTGGCAAGATCTCTCGTAACTCCTCCAGTGGGCAAGAGTATATACTTGTTGCAATTGATTATTTTACCAAGTGCATTGAAGCACAATCGTACACATCAATATCAACAGCATCAGTTGCCAATTTTACTAGGGCCAGCATCATCTGTAGATATGGAGTCCCTCATGAGTTGATATCAGACAATGGTTCCCACTTCAAGAAAGAAGTAGTTTCGTTCTGTGAAGAATTCAGAATCGAGCATCATAAGTCGTCTCCATACCAGCCTCAGACTAATGGCGTTGTCGAAGCAGCTAACAAGCATGTCAAGACTGTTCTTCGAAAAATGACTCAATCTTATAGAGACTGGTCAAGTAAGCTTCCGTTCGTACTTTGGGCATACAGAACGTCCGTCCGTACATCCACGGGAGCCACTCCGTACTCACTCACATATGGCATGGAAGTAGTCCTACCCATTGAGATGAAAATCCCATCACTCAGAATCTTGATTGAATGCAATCTACAAGAATTTGAATGGGCCGCGTCCGTCATCAAGAGTTATGTATGATGGATGAGAAAAGGTTGAAAGCTGCGTACCATGTACAAGGCTATCAATGCAGAATAGAAAGAGCTTTCAACAAGAAGGTTCGAATCTGAGAACTCAGAGAGGGGGATATGGTGCTAAGAAAATAGCAAGCTTCTATCTTCGATCTATGTGGAAAGTTTAGACCTAATTGGTCGGCCCCTACATCGTTGATGAAATCCTGTCCGGAAAATTAGTCAGACTTCTTGACCAAAATGGAGACAGAATTTCTGAACTACCAACCTCGATCAACTAAAACGATATTACTCCTAAATATCGAAGGTCACCTTGTATCGACCAAAGCCTAAATGACTCACCCCAAATTCAACCCCTTTCTCCCGCCCTCCTCAGCAGAAAGCCTTGAACTACGCGGACCTGATCCTAATCTCTTTGGGGTACGTAGGCAGCCTGATCATTTTAGGTTCAATCACTCTTTGGCAAAGCCAACAAAACCTTTCAGGTTACCCCCTGTAGACACCCCATTTTGACCGAACCCAAGTTCGTGTCGCTGGTGCGAAATCTCGCCAAAACAGTGAGTTAGGGCCTCAAATTACACCCTAAGCTAGGTTAGGGTCCCCCATAGGTCCCTGTAAAATTTCGTCGAAATCCGAGTTGGTTTGCCCTGCGAACGGACCGAGTCAGTGTCGTAGTATAAATGCAGAAGGGGGGCAAATTATCCTAGACGGGGGGTGTCTTCTTGAAAAATAGACGAATATTGTCTTTTGGGCTAATAAGACAAAGCGGCGGGTGTACGCTTAGCGAACCGCGCGCTTTATCCGTAATTGGAGTGCCGATATCAACAGATATTCTTTTTCTATATATATATATAATTCGGGGTTTACTGTAGGGGATCGAAAAAAAAAATCGCGGAGAGAAATCCGGCAGATTTCTTCTCCTTCTCCGGCTCATCATCGATCAGACTCCGATTATTCTCCGGCAGATCCTTCTCCAGCACGGCTTTAATCTCCTTCCTTTGTCTTCTCCGGCAGAAATCCCTCTCCGATCGGATTCTCCGATCCAATCCTTCGGATCTCCGGCCACAACCGCCACCCCTACTCCTCTTCCTTCTTCTCCGATCCACCTCCGGTGGGCTTCCGGCCAAGCTCCGATTTCATCCTCCTTTTTCTTCTCCTTCTTCTTCCACCTCCGGCCACCTCCCCCATATATCCGGCCGGTCATCTTCTCCGGCGGGTTTCCTACCGAAAATCGGCAATTGTCTCGAGATTCAGCCATGCGCCTCTCGTTATCCGAGCAGCACAGAGCAAGAAGAAGGAAATAGAAGAAATCAAAAGAGGAGAAAGGGGATCTCAGATTTTTCTTGTGAGAGAGAGAGGGAGAGAGGGAGAGAGAGGGGGAGGATCTTGTTTTGATAAAAAAATAGCAGAGAGAGGGTTTGAAAGGGAGTGAAACACAGACGCACGCACAGAGAAGGAGAGATCATCGTTCATCTTCTCCGGCAATCCTCTCCGATCTCCTTGCTGGAGCACCGTCACCGTCTCTCATCATCTACCGGAATCCGATCCCTCCACCGCCATCTCTCTTTTCGGATCTGAGATCTGAAATCTCAGATCTGAGAAGAGAGAAATTGCAAAGAGAGAGAGAGAGGCAGAGAGAAGTTTTTCTTTGTGGATTTTCTTCTCCGGCGGATTCCTGGAGCTCCGGCCACCAAATTTCCGAGAGATCATCCATCTGTATAGCTTTCCTTCATCCCAATCCTCAACTCCTCTTCCTCTTTGTTTTTGCTACTCTTCATCCACCATCGCTTTCTCCGGCAAATCCCATCGTCCTCAACCATTATTTCCTCATTTTTGATTTTTCTCTGAGCAGATCTCCGGTCAATTTTTCCGGCCGACGTCTCTGAAATTTTTGTTTTGATTTTCTTCATCGTTATTCTCCACTACTGCCTTAGATCCTTCTTTTCCCCAAATTGAAACCCTAAAATCCAAGATAGGACTTTACATCTGGTTCATCTCCATCATTTCTATGGTCTAAAACTCTAGATCCGGCTGTAGAAACCTAAGATTGGATTTTCTCTTACCTTGTAAGCTTTAGATCTTGCAATTTTGTAAAGAAAAAAGAGTTTCTGTAGTGTTTGGGGCTGAAAATTGAAGAAAGCAAGAGATCAAGTATCCTCTTCTTATGGCATGGGGATCGTCTCCGGATTGGCAATTTTGCGGGGCATCGGCAATGGTCTTTAACGGAATTGGCTTTGATTCTACCTTGGTTGGCGCTTCAAGTATGCTTTAGGTAACTTTTGTTCCCTTAATTCATGTTTAGAACATAAATCTGGGTGATTTGATGAACTCACTTTCTGCAATTTCTCTTTGAATATTAGTAGTTTTGGTTATCTTTGCTCTTCATATGCTCATGTAATCTTGGAAATCTGGAGGATTGGATCATACCTTGGATCCAAGTCCTTGGTCCCCATTCTTAACAGTTGAAGAGGTCTCTTCTTTTGTCACATCCTGGTCACATAACAGCTTGTATCTCAAATTTGAATTGGTTTCTTAGTTTTTTTTAGAATGGCAATGATCTCTGATATCTGCACTAACATATTTTGATGATAGTCATATATTATCTTCCCCTTTGCGACTAGTATTTCAGTTAAAGGTTAAAATTAAATGACCAAAGGGAAAAAGACATGATTAAATTGATATTACCATGGTCAAGGCATATTAGTATGGTTATCAATAAAGGGATTGTTGATATTGGCGCTGCCAAATTTTAATATTTGTGCGAAACCAGTTTTTTTTCACTTTAAATGGATTTTGTGGGAACTGTAATAGTCTTTTACAAGGTCCATCTTAATAAGAGGCAAGAAGGTTAGTGTGATTATCATAATGGGTAGTGCTCATATCAGTAATTGTCTCCCCACATGTTTTAACTGATTTGGTTGTCATGTTCAATGATCAGTTCGATTGAATGTCTCTGAATATAAAATGTTTAGTGTGGCAGGGAATTTTTGTTGGATGCTACTGATGGTAGTTCAAAGTCTTATTGTCTCAAATCTCAACATGTTATTTCATGATAGTTACTACTTGAATAGAGCGCAAACTGACGACAATTTTGATAAGCCTGGATTTTGTTATAATATTGAATATACTTTGGCTTTTCTTTAGCTCTCAGGATATTCATGTTTGGAATATTAAGGGTAGGATCTATGTGATACTTCTTCCTTGATTTGAATTTAGAAATATCATTGAATATATTGAAAGTCTAATACTCTTCTTATCTTAAGCTTTGAGTTAGGTTTTGAAGATGGTGATAAATGGACTGTTCAGGTGAGACTCTCTTGAGGTTCATAAACTTGTCTTTTATTTACATAAATTACTTTAGGAAAGAAGGAGATCAGATGACTACTTTATTCGATATTATCAACATGAGTACTGTCTGATCTCAAGGCGGGCTTAGAAATATTATCATGTGTATTTGTGATATCAGATGATTACTTTAGCATCATCTGATTTCACCCCCATATTGGGGCAGTGGTACTTGTGGTTGGGCATAGAAGTGTTTAATGTTGTTTCTTGCTTTATTAGGCTATCCAGCGGCTGGTCTGGACTAATTAATGTTGTTTATCATTTTATGATTGCTACGGGTTGTGCACTCTTTAGTTGTAGATCACATTTTGCTGATATTTGATTTGTTTTTATAATAATTGATTGAAAATTTGAGGTTATCTGGTATCCTTTTTCCTCTCTTTGGATAGACTGGCGCAGTCTTCTAGATTTCTTTAGATAATAGAACCTGTACTAGGAGACATACTCTGTCTTGTTAGGCAATCCTCCTTTGGAGGCAAGCCTCATTTGTAGAATCCTCTCTGAGATTACACCTCAGTTTGTTCATTTGTTAATTAGAGACCAATTTGGTCAATTTGTTGTCTTAGCCTTGCTTCCCCCTTTGCAAGGGCAATGATAAGGTTGCTTAGAGCCCATCTTTGTGTGTTTGGGAGACCCGTCCGGTCTCATTCTCTCGTTAATCCTCTTTGTGTGCTTTTTGATTTTGGGAGAACACCCTACTCGGCTTGGCTTCATACCCCTACCCTTATGGGTATTGGGTTGCACATTTGTTGCACCCTGAGGGCTAGGTAGCTGTCCGGCCCGGCTGGGTGTTTTACCTTTGCCAAATATGCACAAGGTCTCTTATTCCTTTTGCTTGTAAGCTTCTCCTTAGTCGATAGTCCATTCGCATAGGAGTCAGCCTTGATTAGAGAGTCTTTGACTCATTCATCCTTTAGATAGTGTTATTAGAGAGTCTTTGACTCATTCGCCTTTTAGGTGGCGTTATTAGAGAGTCTTTGATTCATTTGTCTTTTCAGTAGTGTTGTAGGAGAGTCTTGGATTCATTTGTCTTTCAGGTGTTGTTATTAAGGAGTTCTGACTCAATCTTTCTCTTTTAGAGAGTCTTTGACTCATTTATCTTTTAGTCGGTGTTTTTGAAGTCTTTGACTCGTGTTTCTATCTCTTAGAGAGTCTTTGACTCGTATATCCTTTAGTCGGTGTTTTTGGAGTCTTTGGCTCGAGTTTCCATCTTTTAGAGAGTCTTTGACTCGTAGATCCTTTAGTTGTTGTCAGTGGAGTCTTTCACTCGTGTTTTCTCTCTTAGAGCGTCTTTGAATCGTGTTTCCGTTTCTTTCAGAGAGTCTTTGACTCATTCGTCCTTTGGGTGATTTTATTAGAGAGTCTTTGACTCATTTGTCCTTTTAGGAGTGTTATTAGAGAATCTTTGGTTCGTTTACCTTTGCTTTTGATAGTGTTATTTGTTTAGGGGTTTCCCCTATTTGCCCTAAGGTTTAGCCCTAGGGTTTTGCTTTGTGTATTTCCCTTAAGTCTTTGACTCAAAGGGTGAAAACAATTAAAATCCAAAAACATATTAAAGCATTTAAAAATCCCAAAACATTAAATATTTTTAAAACTCAAAAACATTCGAAAAATCTTTAAAAAGTTTAAAGTGTTGAGTGTTTTAGAAGTATTAGTTAGGAGAGTTCGTTTCGAACTACGTTGGCTTGATCCTCTTCCGAGGTACGTAGCGCAGCTTGGGATTCACATCCCAAGTCCAGCCAAACTTTTGTAGATAGCATTTTAAATCTTTTCGAATAAGCAACCTTTAAAACCTTCATTTTCAAAAGATCTTCCTCTAGAGTTAGGAGTTTCTCCTAGATAGAGAGTTTTAGAGTTAGGTTGTGTCTTTTGATATGTTGTTTGTGTGTTTGTGCTTGTTTTAGAGTTAGGGGTCTGTCCTAGAGTTATAGGAGCGCCTCCGTCCGGTCAGTCGGCGATCCACATCGCCGAATGATGACTAGAGTAGGATACGGTAGTCCACCTTTGGTTTTCCTTAGGAAATACAGCCTAGTTACACATAGGTTGTAGGAACCACCTGCATTAGCCTAGGGCTAACATGCATTTAGTTAGGGCATATAGGATGTCCTAAAAATTCACAATTTACTGGAATTTAAATAATCGTACAATAAACTTTAATAAATGGTCCGGTCTTTTAGATCGAGTCTAGGATAGAGGGCTAGGTGTCTTAGGCATCATAGCTTAGAATAGGCGCGAAGAACTACGTTGCCTTGATTCTCGTGGAGGCGGGGATACGTAGGCTTCTTTGGATGAATACCAGACCATCCGAGGACTCGGGCTAATAATTTAGAGTCTTAGGATTTATTATGTTGTTATTATATGTTTTGATGTGTTTTCTTACTTTCTCGTACTGATCCTATACCTTTTGCTGTAGCTTGCATGTGTTTGCACATCAGAACTTAGACACCCATTAGGTTTGTCACTCATAACCTAGCTATGCTTAGGTGGCACATCTTTCATTTTATTTTATATGTGTTTATTATCTTTATCCTCAGGAAATGCATGCTTAGGTAGACGATTCCTGAGGATTGTTCCCATTTCAGATGATTTTTACCCAAACTTCTTTGGAGTTAATAATAAATGGCATAAGAGACCAAGTGCTTGCACTCGGACGAATCGGGGGTGCTCTCAGACCTTCCCCATTCGTAACCAGGCACGAACCCATATATATTTCTGGTTATCCATTGCACAGAGGATTTGATTTTAGGGTTCCATGGCATATCCATGGATGGCGACTCTGAGTTTATTTCAGGTATGTCTCGGTTTCGAACCTCGGTTCCGGATCGAGACATATCTCTTTCTTTTATATCGCCACTCGTGCTATGCTATGAGGGTGGCATCCGTTTTGAGAGTTCCTTGGTAGAGCTCTCCTTCACACGTGGATGATCAAGAGGATGGTGTTAGGGACCCGTTCCCTCGCCGCCTATCTCGGATCGGGGTCCACAGGCTGGCGACTCTGCTGGGGAGTTCTTGAAACATTGCCTAACTCTATGAAAATGCCATTTTTACTAACTTTGGAGAAATTTGGGATTAAATCATTTTAAATGGGAATTCTATCGTTAGAATCCAGGGGCACCAGACTGGTGCATAATTAAAACGAGGGATTCACACACTACACATCATGCATTATCATTTTTGTTATTTCTTTCATTGTTTTTCCTTCTTGGCTCCACGGGATAGATTCAATGCGTACCCGACTGGGATGTCTTCACCCTGATGGTACTGTTGAATCTATTTCCAAGCTATGCGCTAGAGCTGCAGTCGTAGACATTGGGCGTACTTTTGTCTACAGCAGCCGATGAGCAATGAAGCATACTATGTATAACACGGGGCGTACTTGTGTTATTCATGTTAAGTATGTTTCATACGCATAGTACCTTTTAGATTGAGTCCGGAGCCCTACTTTGTTTTTATATATTATGTATATACTTACTGACCTAGTGAAACCCAACTAGGAAGTACCCGTGTTTATATAAGTATATTACATTCATATAGGGTCGAACATGTGTTGCTCACACATGTAGAGCCTAGAGTTAGGAGCTTTGCCCCATTTGTAGACTAGGGTAGTTCATTTTATATGACTACGACACGGTCCAGCACACTCACCAGTCTGTCTTGAGTCGAGATTTTCTCGACTCCGCTAGATTAGAATTAGGGCTGGTGCCCCTGGTTAGGATTTGTGTGTATGTGTATATACCTATATATACTGTTTATGTATATTAGGGTTCTCCTCTTAGTCAGAGATTCTTTATTCATTTCAATTGGTTATATCCATTCCTTATTCAGATCTAGATCTAGTCAGTGACTTTTGACCGCCATTACCTTGGCCAGGTTTAGTCCTTGATCTGTTGATTATAGGGTTTGACCCGTTGTTGTATGCTCTCACCTTTGGTCAGTCCTTCAGTTGATCCCTTTTCTCTGGCCACCGTTATTCACATACCTTTGGTTGAGCTGTGGGAATCCTTTGTATAGCCGTTATGCTGTCGGATTTTATTTAGAATATTTTGAGCATGACTGCTATCTCTTAGAATTAGGAAAGCCATTGAGTTTACCTTACCTTGACCTTCTTGTATAGCCGTTGTGCTGTCGAATTGTTCGCAACACATTTTGAGCATAACTGCTACTCTTTAGAGTCAATTTACTTAGTCTGGACCTTGACCTCCTCGTATAGCCGTTATGCTGCTGGATTTTATCCAAAAACATGTTAAGCATGATTGCTATCCTTTGGAGTCAGTCTACTTTGTCTTGATTCCCATGCATACATTGCTCAGTAGGATTAGATCCTTACTTGTTTTGCCTTGAGATCTGGCCGATAGCTCGTTTGCTGTCTTTATGACCATGGTCTATCATTTCTGATCATATTGATCGTACAGTTGTTGATATCCATCATTCAAATTTTAGATCTGGTCCTTGACCCTACTTTTGTCATTCTTATGGCCATGGTCTATTATCTGAGCCCTTGATTTTTCATTGATCCATGTTTATCATATATCTTTTACCCCTGGATCATATCGAAATCATTGATAAAAAGTTTGATCTTACCTGTATCCTTTGAGTGCATGATCATTGCTGAGATCGAAACTTATTTTAATTAGGGATGTTTATCGTTCCTGATTCTTCATTCCCAAAAGAAGACCAGTTATACTCAAATGAAACTTAAAGGTGTGAATTGAGAATTCATTGAGACCCTGTTGATGTAGGCCATATTATCAATGTCTATTTTTCTTTAACCTTCATAGACAGTATTTCTTTGATTTTCAGAATAAAATACCCTTTGGTGTATTTCAAGATTACTCTTTTCTCTATCTGTTCAGAATCTTTATCCCATGACTATTGATCTAGTGTGTGTGCTTCCAAGTCAACAGTCTATGTTTAGTGAAAGACCATTCTTTCAAAAGACTGACCATTTCTGAACTCATTCGATACAGCAGTCTATTGCTTTACCCACATTGTCAACATAAGCCTTTTGTTGCCCCATTTAACCTAGACCATGTGGAATTGCCTTTTCTGGGATTCTTACTCCGGGATCGAACTTTATAGTTATCATTATTATGAGGAAAGATGTATCATCTATAAACTTTCAGTGTCAGTTCACTACCTTTGAAGAAGTGTCCTGTGTCTTTAGATTTGTCTTTCATTGAGTGTACATCAACTTTCTTCTCTCTAAGTTGAAAAAGTTCAGTTATGTAGATGTTAAAAAAAAAAAGTGACATATCTGTCAGTCTTTCTTATATAGGGTCAGTGTTCTGTTTTCTATCAGAACTGATGAAGAGCCCATCGAGGCGTGTCAAAAATCATCAATGTACTTACAGTCTTCAATTCTATAAAGTGGTTGATTTCGTATCTTTGATACTCTATGATTCACTCTTAGATCTAATGTTTAAACAACTAAAGACCCCCTTCTAGGATGAGAATGCAGACGAAATTCACCTCGAGATCTGAAAGATGGTCGAACGAGAGGAAGAGCGTCGCGCATAGCCACTTGAAGAAGAAATCAAAGCTATGGATAGTGGTATCGAAATCCGAAACTCGGGAAAGATGGATTGGCAAAACTTTATCTCCCGAGGAGCGCAAAGAATTGATAAACCTGTTTAGAGGGGTTTGAGGTAGTCTTGCTTGATCCTACAAGGATAAACCAGGGGAATGCCCTGTTATTGAGCAGAGCAAGACTCCATTGGATTTAAACATTTAGTTGAAAGTGAAGATTTTAAAATGTGGAAACGTCAGACATTCTGTGGAGCTGATGAAATATTGAGAGAAGATTTTCAGAAGAAGTGGAGCACAGTGGTTGAAGTTTTGCCAGAAAACCGCCAGACTCCTCGAAAAAAATTTCAAAGCTTTTGAACCTTAAACAGAAGAGCTTGTACATCAAATACATCAGAAGGCCATCCTTGATCGTTTGAGCTTTTATAGCCAAAATCCTAATGTTTTAAAATCCATTTGTAAACCCTTTGGGCCAAAAGCAAAATTTAAACAATTTCCTTTCAAACACATTATAAACCCGGGGCATTTATGCACCCGAACTACGCGGACCTGATCCCCAACTCTTCAGGGGTACGTAGGCAACTGGATTAATTCAAGTTCGGTCAAACCTTGGGATAAAATCCCTTTTCAAAATTTTGAAGCTAAATGCTAAACCATTCTTTGAAAAATCCATAGCGAACTACGCGGATCTGATCCTCCATTTTTGGGGTACGTAGGTAGTCTGGCTAGACCAGATTCGGTCCAAATGCTTAGAACCTTAGGTATTCAACCCTTTTGAACCCGAGCCCACCTAGAAAGTCCTTCTGGTGAAACAAGTAAAGGTTCGAGGCGAATGAAAAGAAAAAACAGAAAGAAAAGAATGAGAGTCTGAAGACCCGCTAGGTTGAAAACCCGAAAGGGCGGCCTAAAGAAAGATGAAAGTCATTTTTCTTGCTAAGTCAACAAGCAAAATGATTGACTTATCAGAAAGTAAGGGTAGTGGTATTGAAAACTTGAAGAGACAATCTAGTCAGAGGCAAATACTTCCCATGAAAAGTTGAGTTGAATAGAAGCAGAAGGAGTTCCTCAGTTACGTAGAATTCCTAAGTTCGAGTGCAAGCAAAAGTTAGGACAAGTAGTCTTTTAGACTGAAAACTTGGAAAGCAAAAGTTGAGACAAGTGGTCTTTTAGACTAAAAACTTGAAAATTAAAAGTTGTGACTTCTTTTGAAGAGGAGACTCAAGGAGACGGAAAAGCAACCTCTACGCAGGGCAGGACCCTGGAATCCGAGTAGTCTCGACAAGACTTACTTTGATATCCTTTTTAAACTAAGGACATTAAGACTGAGCAATCCGAAGGGAGTAATAACCATGACGGAAATCCTGATGGAGGAAATTAGAGCTTCTTGACTTGGTTTTTAAGAATACTCTGAGAGTGGCTAGCCTTACCATAACAAAATAACACATTTTATCTAAGGGTGAATCAAAATTTAGTCAAGTCCCTTGAATATTGTCAGTCTTCTTCGAAAGAGTCCTCAGGAGTCTATTCCTTGTTTATCATTGTTTTCTTTTAGAATCAAAAGTGTTTGGCACTGGAGAGAATGGGTGTACACCTTCTGAAATATAAAGAAAAATCTAGAGTAGATCCTGGTTTAAGAATCAAAGAAGGGCAAGAGATTTTTATTCAGACCTGCCTGAAACATCAAAGCCTCAAGCACTGAGCAAAATGAAGAACTCTTACGTTCAACCTTTGTGGAGATGGTTTTACCACTATACCTAAGAAAGAACCCATGCAAACTCAAATTTTTCCTACTTACCTCGGTTCTGCTTTCTTAAGACCTTGTCATGGAAGCACATCATACTAGGGGCATCTTTTATGACTTGCGTCATAAAAGATATTACACAATGATAATTGGGATATCTATTCTTAGCAAATAGAAACCAGAGAAGCTTGAACATACTCTTTGAGTTAAATTCCTTGATCAAATTGTCTCTTTTAGAGTCAAAGTTTCAGAAACTTCAATTCCCAGCGGGGTATATAATCTACTCCTGCATCCTTCAAACCTCTTCAGAATGCTTCTCACCTGTTAAAGAGAGTCAGCACCTGAAAATTTCATCAATCTACTTGAGTTTTGCTTTCAGCAAAGATCATGCGCTCGTAGTTATTCTCGGTAAGAGATGTCTAGCCCATTATTGAAATCAATCAAAGATGGTAAACTCTTCATTCCTTTTGAAGGTTTTTAATAAGGATAGAAATTGATGGTTCCGTGTTCCACGGTTTGGTTTTTCTTCCATGGTTTTAGAAAGTTTTCAATAAAGGAAGGAATTACTATATCCTGTGTTATACGGTTTGATATTTTCTTCCATTATAAAAAAAAAAACCTTTGGTTTGCGCTTGTTTTGACAAAAAAAAAAAAAAAAAAAAAAAAGCTCTTTGAGTGATTAGTGTGTACTTATCTGATTTGTACTCTTTGAGTGTTTGGTTTTTGTTTGCTTTGACAAATTTTTAATTCAATGACAAAAACTCTTTGAGTGTTTTTAAGAGATGAGCATTACCGAACCTGTGTTACACGGTTTGGTCTTTTTGAAAAGTTTTATTGGGGAAAAATCGTCGATCCTGTGTTACACGGATTGGTCTTTTCTTCCTTCTCCCGGGTATTTAGTACCCTGATGATTAGTATTGTAATGTCAAGTAGTGACTTACCTAATCATCGTTCCGCAATGTGCAGCTTCCTAACGTGTTAGGAGTCATGTGTATCTGCGAAGAGGTTTGTATGGGACTGTTTAGCAGGGCATACGAATTTGGGTTTATGTGGAACTGTTTAGCAGAACCGCGTGATCCGGAGTGATTCGCTACCTTGAAAGAGAGGAGTCAGAGTTACTCGGATAGTTAAACAGATTTATTTTCAGCAATGATCTGTATAACTATCGCTGGGCTTGAGACTTAGTCTCGCCTCGGGTGTTAGAAGTTTGAGTTTAGCTCGAATATTCGAGTACCCTAATAAGTGGTCGAGTAAGTTTTAGACTGATCGACGAGATAAATTACCGAACTTGCGTTATGCGGTTTGGTCTTTTTGAAAGATTTTAACAGAGTTTGAAATTACCGAACTTGCGTTATGCGGTTTGGTCTTTTTGAAAGATTTTAACAGAGTTTGAAATTACCGAACTTGCGTTACACGGTTTGGTCTTTTTTGAAAGATTTTAATAGAGTTTGAAATTACCGAACTTGCGTTACGCGGTTTGGTCTTTTTTTTTGAAAGATTTTAACAGAGTTTGAAATTACCGAACTTGCGTTACGCGGTTTGGTCTTTTTTTTGAAAGATTTTAACAGAGTTTGAAATTACCGAACTTGCGTTACGCGGTTTGGTCTTTTTTTGAAAGATTTTAACAGAGTTTGAAATTACCGAACTTGCGTTACGCGGTTTGGTCTTTGTTTTGAAAGAATTTAACAGAGTTTGAAATTACCGAACCTGTGTTACACGGTTTGGTCGTTTTGAAAGAATTCAATAGAATTGGAAATTACCGAACCTGTGTTACACGGTTTGGTCGTTTTGAAAGAATTTAATAGAATTGGAAATTACCGAACCTGTGTTACACGGTTTAGTCGTTTTGAAAGAATTTAATAGAATTGGAAATTACCGAACCTGTGTTACACAGTTTGGTCCTTTTTGAAAGATTTTAATAAAGATGGAAATTACCGAACCCGTGTTACACGGTTTGGTCTTTTTGAAAGATTTTAATAGAGATGGAAATTACCGAACCTGTGTTACACGGTTTGGTCTTTTTGAAATGTTTTAATAGGGAAAATATTTCCGATCCTGTGTTACATGGATTGGTCTTTTGTTCCTTCTCCCGGGTATTTAGTACCCTGATGATTAGTATTGTAATGTCAAGTAGTGACTTACCTAATCATCGTTCCGCAATGTGCAGCTTCCTAATGTGTTAGGAGTCATGTGTATCTGCGAAGAGGTTTGTATGGGACTGTTTAGCAGGACATACGAATTTGGGTTTATGTGGAACTGTTTAACAGAACCGCGTGATCCGGAGTGATTCGCTACCTTGAAAGAGAGGAGTCAGAGTTACTCGGATAGTTAAACAGATTTATTTTCAGCAATGATCTGTATATCTATCGCCAGGCTTGAGACTTAGTTTCGCCTCGGTATTAGAAGTTTGAGTTTAGCTCAAATATTCGAGTACCCTAATAATTGATCAAGTTTTAGACTGATCGGCATGATAAAAATAAAAAAAATTTAACTGTTTGAGTGTTTGGTTTTGAACTTGTTTTGGACGAGTTTCACTATAGTGGTCTTTGGCTTATTTTTGCAGGTTTCTGAAAAGGAAAAAACTCTTTGAGTGTTTGGATTTATGCTTGTCTTAGACGAGTTGCATTGTGGTTTCTAAAAAACTAAAAAAAAAAAAAAAAAAAAAATGAAAACTCTTTGAGTGTTTGGATTTGTGCTTTTCTTAGACGAGTTGCATTGTGGTTTCTAAAAAACTAAAAAAAAAAAAAAATGAAAACTATTTGAGTGTTTGGAGTTATACTTGTCTTAGACAAATCGCAACGTTGGTTTCTAAAAAAAATTGAAAAAATGAAAACTCTTTGAGTGATTGAAATGATTTGTTTGTTTGTTTGGATGGTGCTCTTTGAGCAATTGTTATGTTTACTTTGGCTTAGCCTGAAAAAAAAAATGTGTGTTTGTGTTTTATAACTGTTCATTCATCTTTGATGGCTAGTTTAGATAGTTGAGTCATGAGTATTAGAGAGAGGCTATCTCTTTGAGATGTCTTAGTTGCCGAGTTAAGAGTCGGTGAGAGGCTATTTCTCTTTAGTTGGTAGAGTCTTTCCCCTGTGAGTGCCGTTCTTAGAACTAAAAACCCAAAAAAAATAAAAAATAAAAAATTTTGCTTTGCTTTTGGGTCAGTCAAAATGGGTCGTCTGTTCAGCTTTGCCATTCGCGTGACAAGCACGCTCTGCCAAAGAGGGGCATCTGTAGACACCCCATTTTGACCGAACCCAAGTTCGTGTCGCTGGTGCGAAACCTCGCCAAACCAGTGAGTTAGGGCCTCAAATTACACCCTAAGCTAGGTTAGGGTCCCCCATAGGTCCCTGTAAAATTTCGTCGAAATCCGAGTTGGTTTGCCCTGCGAACGGACCGAGTCAGTGTCGTAGTATAAATGCAGAAGGGGGGCAAATTATCCTAGACGGGGGGTGTCTTCTTGAAAAATAGACGAATATTGTCTTTTGGGCTAATAAGACAAAGCGGCGGGTGTACGCTTAGCGAACCGCGCGCTTTATCCGTAATTGGAGTGCCGATATCAACAGATATTCTTTTTCTATATATATAAAATTCGGGGTTTACTGTAGGGGATCGAAAAAAAAAAATCGCGGAGAGAAATCCGGCAGATTTCTTCTCCTTCTCCGGCTCATCATCGATCAGACTCCGATTATTCTCCGGCAGATCCTTCTCCAGCACGGCTTTAATCTCCTTCCTTAGTCTTCTCCGGCAGAAATCCCTCTCCGATCGGATTCTCCGATCCAATCCTTCGGATCTCCGGCCACAACCGCCACCCCTACTCCTCTTCCTTCTTCTCCGATCCACCTCCGGTGGGCTTCCGGCCAAGCTCCGATTTCATCCTCCTTTTTCTTCTCCTTCTTCTTCCACCTCCGGCCACCTCCCCCATATATCCGGCCGGTCATCTTCTCCGGCGGGTTTCCTACCGAAAATCGGCAATTGTCTCGAGATTCAGCCATGCGCCTCTCGTTATCCGAGCAGCACAGAGCAAGAAGAAGGAAATAGAAGAAATCAAAAGAGGAGAAAGGGGATCTGGGATTTTTCTTGTGAGAGAGAGAGGGAGAGAGGGAGAGAGAGGGGGAGGATCTTGTTTTGATAAAAAAATAGCAGAGAGAGGGTTTGAAAGGGAGTGAAACACAGACGCACGCACAGAGAAGGAGAGATCATCGTTCATCTTCTCCGGCAATCCTCTCCGATCTCCTTGCCGGAGCACCGTCACCGTCTCTCATCATCTACCGGAATCCGATCCCTCCACCGCCATCTCTCTTTTCGGATCTGAGATCTGAAATCTCAGATCTGAGAAGAGATAAATTGCAGAGAGAGAGAGAGAGGCAGAGAGAAGTTTTTCTTTGTGGATTTTCTTCTCCGGCGGATTCCTGGAGCTCCGGCCACCAAATTTCCGAGAGATCATCCATCTGTATAGCTTTCCTTCATCCCAATCCTCAACTCCTCTTCCTCTTTGTTTTTGCTACTCTTCATCCACCATCGGTTTCTCCGGCAAATCCCATCGTCCTCAACCATTATTTCCTCATTTTTGATTTTTCTCTGAGCAGATCTCCGGTCAATTTTTCCGGCCGACGTCTCTGAAATTTTTGTTTTGATTTTCTTCATCGTTATTCTCCACTACTGCCTTAGATCCTTCTTTTCCCCAAATTGAAACCCTAAAATCCAAGATAGGACTTTACATCTGGTTCATCTCCATCATTTCTATGGTCTAAAACTCTAGATCCGGCTGTAGAAACCTAAGATTGGATTTTCTCTTACCTTGTAAGCTTTAGATCTTGCAATTTTGTAAAAAAAAAAGAGTTTCTGTAGTGTTTGGGGCTGAAAATTGAAGAAAGCAAGAGATCAAGTATCCTCTTCTTATGGCATAGGGATCGTCTCCGGATTGGCAATTTTGCGGGGCATCGGCAATGGTCTTTAACGGAATTGGCTTTGATTCTACCTTGGTTGGCGCTTCAAGTATGCTTTAGGTAACTTTTGTTCCCTTAATTCATGTTTAGAACATAAATCTGGGTGATTTGATGAACTCACTTTCTGCAATTTCTCTTTGAATATTAGTAGTTTTGGTTATCTTTGCTCTTCATATGCTCATGTAATCTTGGAAATCTGGAGGATTGGATCATACCTTGGATCCAAGTCCTTGGTCCCCATTCTTAACAGTTGAAGAGGTCTCTTCTTTTGTCACATCCTGGTCACATAACAGCTTGTATCTCAAATTTGAATTGGTTTCTTAGTTTTTTTTAGAATGGCAATGATCTCTGATATCTGCACTAACATATTTTGATGATAGTCATATATTATCTTCCCCTTTGCGACTAGTATTTCAGTTAAAGGTTAAAATTAAATGACCAAAGGGAAAAAGACATGATTAAATTGATATTACCATGGTCAAGGCATATTAGTATGGTTATCAATAAAGGGATTGTTGATATTGGCGCTGCCAAATTTTAATATTTGTGCGAAACCAGTTTTTTTTCACTTTAAATGGATTTTGTGGGAACTGTAATAGTCTTTTACAAGGTCCATCTTAATAAGAGGCAAGAAGGTTAGTGTGATTATCATAATGGGTAGTGCTCATATCAGTAATTGTCTCCCCACATGTTTTAACTGATTTGGTTGTCATGTTCAATGATCAGTTCGATTGAATGTCTCTGAATATAAAATGTTTAGTGTGGCAGGGAATTTTTGTTGGATGCTACTGATGGTAGTTCAAAGTCTTATTGTCTCAAATCTCAACATGTTATTTCATGATAGTTACTACTTGAATAGAGCGCAAACTGACGACAATTTTGATAAGCCTGGATTTTGTTATAATATTGAATATACTTTGGCTTTTCTTTCGCTCTCAGGATATTCATGTTTGGAATATTAAGGGTAGGATCTATGTGATACTTCTTCCTTGATTTGAATTTAGAAATATCATTGAATATATTGAAAGTCTAATACTCTTCTTATCTTAAGCTTTGAGTTAGGTTTTGAAGATGGTGATAAATGGACTGTTCAGGTGAGACTCTCTTGAGGTTCATAAACTTGTCTTTTATTTAAATAAATTGCTTTAGGAAAGAAGGAGATCAGATGACTACTTTATTCGATATTATCGACATGAGTACTGTCTGATCTCAAGGCGGGCTTAGAAATATTATCATGTGTATTTGTGATATCAGATGATTACTTTAGCATCATCTGATTTCACCCCCATATTGGGGCAGTGGTACTTGTGGTTGGGCATAGAAGTGTTTAATGTTGTTTCTTGCTTTATTAGGCTATCCAGCGGCTGGTCTGGACTAATTAATGTTGTTTATCATTTTATGATTGCTACGGGTTGTGCACTCTTTAGTTGTAGATCACATTTTGCTGATATTTGATTTGTTTTTATAATAATTGATTGAAAATTTGAGGTTATCTGGTATCCTTTTTCCTCTCTTTGGATAGACTGGCGCAGTCTTCTAGATTTCTTTAGATAATAGAACCTGTACTAGGAGACATACTCTGTCTTGTTAGGCAATCCTCCTTTGGAGGCAAGCCTCATTTGTAGAATCCTCTCTGAGATTACACCTCAGTTTGTTCATTTGTTAATTAGAGACCAATTTGGTCAATTTGTTGTCTTAGCCTTGCTTCCCCCTTTGCAAGGGCAATGATAAGGTTGCTTAGAGCCCATCTTTGTGTGTTTGGGAGACCCGTCCGGTCTCATTCTCTCGTTAATCCTCTTTGTGTGCTTTTTGATTTTGGGAGAACACCCTACTCGGCTTGGCTTCATACCCCTACCCTTATGGGTATTGGGTTGCACATTTGTTGCACCCTGAGGGCTAGGTAGCTGTCCGGCCCGGCTGGGTGTTTTACCTTTGCCAAATATGCACAAGGTCTCTTATTCCTTTTGCTTGTAAGCTTCTCCTTAGTCGATAGTCCATTCGCATAGGAGTCAGCCTTGATTAGAGAGTCTTTGACTCATTCATCCTTTAGATAGTGTTATTAGAGAGTCTTTGACTCATTCGCCTTTTAGGTGGCGTTATTAGAGAGTCTTTGATTCATTTGTCTTTTCAGTAGTGTTGTAGGAGAGTCTTGGATTCATTTGTCTTTCAGGTGTTGTTATTAAGGAGTTCTGACTCAATCTTTCTCTTTTAGAGAGTCTTTGACTCATTTATCTTTTAGTCGGTGTTTTTGAAGTCTTTGACTCGTGTTTCTATCTCTTAGAGAGTCTTTGACTCGTATATCCTTTAGTCGGTGTTTTTGGAGTCTTTGGCTCGAGTTTCCATCTTTTAGAGAGTCTTTGACTCGTAGATCCTTTAGTTGTTGTCAGTGGAGTCTTTCACTCGTGTTTTCTCTCTTAGAGCGTCTTTGAATCGTGTTTCCGTTTCTTTCAGAGAGTCTTTGACTCATTCGTCCTTTGGGTGATTTTATTAGAGAGTCTTTGACTCATTTGTCCTTTTAGGAGTGTTATTAGAGAATCTTTGGTTCGTTTACCTTTGCTTTTGATAGTGTTATTTGTTTAGGGGTTTCCCCTATTTGCCCTAAGGTTTAGCCCTAGGGTTTTGCTTTGTGTATTTCCCTTAAGTCTTTGACTCAAAGGGTGAAAACAATTAAAATCCAAAAACATATTAAAGCATTTAAAAATCCCAAAACATTAAATATTTTTAAAACTCAAAAACATTCGAAAAATCTTAAAAAAGTTTAAAGTGTTGAGTGTTTTAGAAGTATTAGTTAGGAGAGTTCGTTTCGAACTACGTTGGCTTGATCCTCTTCCGAGGTACGTAGTGCAGCTTGGGATTCACATCCCAAGTCCAGCCAAACTTTTGTAGATAGCATTTTAAATCTTTTCGAATAAGCAACCTTTAAAACCTTCATTTTCAAAAGATCTTCCTCTAGAGTTAGGAGTTTCTCCTAGATAGAGAGTTTTAGAGTTAGGTTGTGTCTTTTGATATGTTGTTTGTGTGTTTGTGCTTGTTTTAGAGTTAGGGGTCTGTCCTAGAGTTATAGGAACGCCTCCGTCCGGTCAGTCGGCGATCCACATCGCCGAATGATGACTAGAGTAGGATACGGTAGTCCACCTTTGGTTTTCCTTAGGAAATACAGCCTAGTTACACATAGGTTGTAGGAACCACCTGCATTAGCCTAGGGCTAACATGCATTTAGTTAGGGCATATAGGATGTCCTAAAAATTCACAATTTACTGGAATTTAAATAATCGTACAATAAACTTTAATAAATGGTCCGGTCTTTTAGATCGAGTCTAGGATAGAGGGCTAGGTGTCTTAGGCATCATAGCTTAGAATAGGCGCGAAGAACTACGTTGCCTTGATTCTCGTGGAGGCGGGGATACGTAGGCTTCTTTGGATGAATACCAGACCATCCGAGGACTCGGGCTAATAATTTAGAGTCTTAGGATTTATTATGTTGTTATTATATGTTTTAATGTGTTTTCTTACTTTCTCGTACAGATCTTATACCTTTTGCTGTAGCTTGCATGTGTTTGCACATCAGAACTTAGACACCCATTAGGTTTGTCACTCATAACCTAGCTATGCTTAGGTGGCACATCTTTCATTTTATTTTATATGTGTTTATTATCTTTATCCTCAGGAAATGCGTGCTTAGGTAGACGATTCCTGAGGATTGTTCCCATTTCAGATGATTTTTACCCAAACTTCTTTGGAGTTAATAATAAATGGCATAAGAGACCAAGTGCTTGCACTCGGACGAATCGGGGGTGCTCTCAGACCTTCCCCATTCGTAACCAGGCACGAACCCATATATATTTCTGGTTATCCATTGCACAGAGGATTTGATTTTAGGGTTCCTTGGCATATCCATGGATGGCGACTCTGAGTTTATTTCAGGTATGTCTCGGTTTCGAACCTCGGTTCCGGATCGAGACATATCTCTTTCTTTTATATCGCCACTCGTGCTATGCTATGAGGGTGGCATCCGTTTTGAGAGTTCCTTGGTAGAGCTCTCCTTCACACGTGGATGATCAAGAGGATGGTGTTAGGGACCCGTTCCCTCGCCGCCTATCTCGGATCGGGGTCCACACCCCCTTTCGATCATTTTCCCTATAGATTAGCCTCGTGCTATGCGGACCTGATCCCAGTCCTTCTTTGGGGTACGTAGGCAACCTGGTCATAAGTTCGGTCCCATTTGGCAAAGCCAAAGCACCCAATTTGTTCCCTGTAAAAAGCCACGAACTACAGCGACTTGATCCCAACCTTTTGTTGGGATACGTAGACAACCTGATAAACTCAAGCTTGGTCACCATTGGCAAAGCCAACAAACCTTGTTCAGAATCTCCACAAGTCTTCTAAATGTCAAGAACAAGAAGATCTAAAGATACGTTATGTCAAAAACCTGAAAGGGCGGCTTAATAAAAAATTAGGAGCATCGTACCTGTAGAAACAACCTGAAACATGTTTCTAGCAAAACTTAAGGTAGAAATGATCCGTTAAGTTGAAAATCCACAACGGACAACTTAATTGTTGGCAGGGCATACCTTTGAAAAGGCCAGACGAAGAATTCTTTGGTCCAAAACAAGATGAGTTAATACTTCGAACGATCTAAAGGGTCTTTGAACCATGACTGAACAACTAGAAGCAGGGAACACTGCCTATGCGTAAGAACATTTAAACTCATCTATCTAGGGGTTCTACTTACCTAGAATAAATGGAAGTATTTGTTTCAGTAAAATCTGAAATACAGGTGTGACAACCCAAGAGGGGGGTGAATTGGCTAATTAAAAATTTGGGGATTAATTATGAAGATTATTAAAATTAATTTACTAATTAAGCACTAGTTAATCTAACCCTTGTTCAAATAATCAATATAGTGAAATATAGGGTTTAGATGTTACTTTAAGCTTATATACTCTAACCCTTGTTCAATAAACCATAAATGCAATTATAGGGTAGAGATTACCAATCACCAAGTGCAAAGAGAGGGAGAAGAGAAAGCATCCACAAGGCATGAAATTTATAATGGTTCGGTCACAACTTGACCTACTCCACTCTTCCAAGTTCAACTCCTTGGGCGCTCCACTAAATATGAGATTCTTCAACCGGCAAATCTCCAAGCCGTACATCCGACTTCTCTAACTCCAAAGGGTACAAACCCTTTTTGCACAAAGTCTTGAGAGGGGACACACCCTCTTACAACGTCTTCACCTTTCGTAATGGGCCAAAGAGTAGACCCTCACAATATGTTCACCTTTGTTACTGGACCGAAGAGAAGACCCTCAAATACAATGAAGAAATAAAATGAAAAACTCTCAATGCCTCTTGAATAGGCGGATTACAAACCATGTATTGCTCACAAACACTCCAAGGAATATAAAATGTAAAGCCTATGGAGTACCTCTAGATAGAATGTAAAAATCTAAGTTCAAAGATGTTTAACCTTTCATATAAAAGTTTAAGTTTAAGAAGATAGGATTTAATCTTGCAAAAGGTTATTTTGAAAGGTTTTGATAGTGTAAATATAGCCCACAAGGAAATATGACCGTTTAGGGGTAAAACTGTAAAATACAGGGTTGAAAAAGTCAACCTGCGCAAGCCCCAACGGCTCTATTTTCATGTCGCCCGCCCTTATCGGGCTCTCAATTTGAATTTCAAATTTCATACCAGCACAATCGACCGGCAAGGGCAATCTGTTTCAATTAAAATTCGGCTCAAAAACACTATCGCGGTCGACCGGACGTATGGAGGTCGACCTCCAAGCCCAACCTGAATGTTTTCTGGATTTTCAGAAAACATATCCGCGGTTGCCCGGCTTACCCCTGTCGACCGGCTCCATAGATTTCGAGATGCCCTAGAATTCCAGGTAGCATCCTGTGGTAGTCCTGAATAGCCCGGTTGACCGGCCCTGAGTAAAATTCCATTTTTAACTTTAAAATCCAGGGGCTTTTGGGCCATGGTCTTGGGCTTAAGTCCTAAGTTTTCAAACACTTTTTAGGGTATGTGTATGGTTTTCAAGGATGTAAAAAGTTAAGTATGAAAACCATTTGAAAACCTTTTGAAAGTGCATATAAACATAAAATCAAGAGGACTCCAAATACATTCTAAAAATAAGAATCTTGAGTCTTCTTGGAATGTCTTGACTCCTTCGCACTTTCTTGGACTACTTTAGCTTGAGGTGGACATCTTCAACTTGTCTTGCTCTTGTGACTTGTCCTCCAATCTTCAATGCATGTTGAGGTAAATAAGGTGTCACAATGGCATGTTCAACTCCAAGCTCCTTCTTGACACTTGCTGGGGAACTTATGGGATCTTTATGTTGAGCTCCTTGACTTGATCATCTCCACATGGTGATGACTCCAATGTAGGTGCAAGCTCTTTGTTCCTTGATTTCTTGATCCACAAGCTGTTTGCTAAGTTGAGTTGTGTAATAGCAATTACGACATGAAATTCCTGTATATGACACAACACCTCAAGGCAACACATTAGTCCATAAAAGCTAATCAAATTAGTTTGCTAGCATCAAAACAAGAAGATAAGGTGAATGATTTACCCATGGGAACGCTTGGGCTTACAAAATCGAGTCTCCTTCCTTCCTTTCTTTCCCCCTTCTACAGGATATTCAGAAAAGGAAAGCTCATCTTTTTCTCAACTAAAGTCATTTGCCCAACAAAGTTAACCATATGTTGAAGGAAAACATAGCGAGTTCTCTATCATCTCAGAAGATCCAGCTCAGTACTCCCTGTATAGAACAAGAATGTTCAAAAGAATGTAACTTCACAGTCATGGACACTCAGAAAGCATCTCCCTTTCGTTTGTAATAAAATTGCTGCCCTTGTTTCTTATCTTGTATTTAACTTTGTCTTATTTATGAGAATAAATACACTTGGGACATTTTGTATTATTAATCATAGAAGTATGATTAATAACACAAAATGCATGATCAAGTCATTAAAGAAACCACGCAAGGGGCATTTTGCATTATCAAAATGTTCAAAATCAAAGTACCCCATAGCTAATAATGCAAAATGTTAAAAAATTCAAGTTGTTTAAGGAACTAGACTAAGGGTATTTTTGTATAAATACCCATCTAGAACAGATGTTTATTTATACAAATATACTTTTTATTTCAATAACAACAACACAAACAATTGTAGATAAAAGCAAACAAGTGAAAATTAATCCATAGATATGTCTGATCAATACAAAAAAAGAGAGTACATCTCAGCCCCAACTGGTGGAATCTAAAAAGAAAAAACAACATAAATCACTGCTCAGGTGTGGGATAAGTCCCGTGAGAGGGGTACGACCCGCCTCTCTTTTGGTCTCTCGTACCCATGCGAGCGGCGTGTGCTTTTGATTATTGATATGTATCATCTTTTCCGTGAACTTGGGATCACTAAAGAAATTTGAATTTCACACAAAAGAGAATGACCAGAGTCGTCACCTAGGTTAGAGACCTAGGATCTGTAAGTGACACAACAATGATCTGCGATCCCAGAAGTCTAGATCCGTTACCTGATTACGAGAATAGAATGTGTTAGGGATCATTCTCGCCGGGTAATCCAGTGTTCAATTCCAAAGATGAACTCTCTTGAATTTCTTTTAAAATGCTCATTTAAACTCCCTTAATGTGCAAATTACGGGACATGCATCCTAAAAATCTAATTTCGATGTGGTTTTTAGGTGCATCTTTTAATTCTCTTGATTTGGTTTGGTTCAAGCTATGTGAAAGTTCTCTTAAAATCAAATTTGAGAAAGGTCCTAAGTGATTTAATCAATTTAATTTATGGTTAAAAAATGATAAAGAAATAAAATACAACCCTAAAACCCTAGTGAAGTGTGTATAGGGTTGACTTGAGCTTGGAATGCCATCAAAGTTGCCTACGTACCCAAGCCTCACTGGGATCAAAGTCAACGTAGTTCGGTTACCTAAACTAAGCTATAGTTGCCTAACTCATCTAGGACACCGATCGAAACTGGATTCACTGTTTCAACAGTTTATGAGAAATTAATTAATTCAAGTTGATTAAGTTTTATTATCTTAGGACTCCATCTAAGATGCTATATGATCTTATCTAAATGCAAGACACTCCATAGACTAATGCAGGTGGACCCTACATCCTACGTTAACTAAGCATGTCCTATAGGGAAAGATGGTTAACTATGTAAACCTAATCTAATGATCAGTTTGCTAATCACGAGCAACCGGCTGTAATTGAGGCTTACTGGACTTCTAACTCTAAGACTCCTTAAGACCTAAAACCCGACGTGACTCAAGTATTCCTAAAGAGGGCTCTAAAGGTTCCTACGGGGAGGGACTGCGATCCAATGGTTCCAGAAGTGGTCTGAGTTTGGGTTTGACCAGCCCGAATTAGAAAATTAAGTGATTTCAGTTATTTTGAGATCCCTTAATGCCTAAAGGTTCTTGATAATCTAGAGCTCTAAGGGGCTTAACCAAGCTACGGATTATGATCATTTTAGAGATAAGATGATTTTAACCCATTTTAGATGATTTCGCTTTAAATATTTATACACTATGAATATTCTGATATGTTTTTGTATTCTGAAATTTTCTAGAATTTTTTGGATTTTTACCAATTTTTAATGATTTTTAATATTTTAACCAATTTAGCAATGTTCTTTGTCTTCTTTACTAAATCTCATCCAAATTGGTTCAAATTAGTAAAATTACATGTTTATACCATTAAAATTTAATAGGAAAAATTTCATAATTTTTTATTTAAATTTTCTATTTTTAGTAATTTTCTTAAGATTCATGCCAATTTAAACAAAAATTAGTAAAACTAGTAAAACATGTCCAATAATTCCGAAAAATTCAAAAAATGCATATCATGGGTGAGCATATGACATTTCAGAAGATGAATTCCAGAAAAAATCTTTTGATCATAGAACATAGGCATGCATGGAAATTGTGTATTTAAACAGAAATTACTAAAAATAGTAACACTTGTCCAATAATTCCGAAAAATTCAAACCATTCATATAATAGGTTAGAATATGACATTCCAAAAGATGGATCCCAGAAACAATCGTTTGATCAGAGAACATACGCACACATGGAAATTGTATATATATTAATTTTTACATTAAACAATTCCTAGAAAATAGGTTTTTTCCAAAATTTGAATTTTATTTTTGTATTTCTTCTGAAAATAATGATAATAAAATATTTGGTCCCAAGAAAACTGATTTCATGGTGTTTTATTATTTTTTATTAATTTTATAAACAAGATACTTTTTTCAGATAAATAAACAAAAAATACCAAAACAACATGAAATCATTTGAGAAAATTTTCTAGTCTTGAAACATCGAATAACTGCTGGAAACCAAGTCTCATTAACTTTTTAATTTATTTGATTTATTTTCCAATTTTTCTCTTGAAAAATGTTTCTTTTAAGGGTTTTCTATTTTTTAAACTTGATTTTTGGGAAAATTATGACTTTGAAATATGTTTTCCAACATTGTTCTAATATGATGAATATGAGAAAAATATAATATTTGAGAAAAACATCATCCTAAGATAGCTATTTTTCACAATTTCCTAATATCTAGCCCACTAATTTTAATTATATTTCAATCTTCATCGAAATTTCCCAAACCCTTAGATCTAACATCCAATCTGATCTGATAGTTCTTTTAGGCTAACTAAATAGAACCTCGTGTTAAATTTTAAGACGAAAGGGACGTAAAACACCCATGTAAAACACAATTATAAGCCAACCAATGCAATATTGAATTAAATAAGCATATTTCAATTAAACACTAAAATTATGAAAAAAAATATAGAAATATTCCAGAAAAATTTGAGAATAGAGCACCTACCTTCAATGATGATCCGATCCGAAACCGAGAGCCCAAGAATCCAAGAGAGTTCGTCGATATAGAATATAAGCGTTGTCCAATACTTTTTCTTCTTTGTTGAAGATGAAATCCATCAAGCTTTCGAACACCCAGTTGGATCTTTAAAATGAATTCGCTCCCAAGTAAGGTGAGCGCAATGCAGCGCCAATGAATAAATGCAATTCGGCCCAAAAGAGTGGAAATTGAAATTTGGCCATAACTGGTAATCACCCCATAGATCTGGCCATTTACCTCACAGATCTGTCAAACCTTCATATTTTCCGGCCAAGATCTAACCGGATTCCGGCCAAGATTCTCTCTGCATATTCTGCTATTTTTTTCGTCTTCAATCTCATTTTAATTTTTCTTCACTCTATTACTTCATAAAGCCTACGATTCTTCATTCTTCTTTTTAGAAACTCTAGTATATCCTTCAACCTGCAGATTTCCTTCGCAATTTTTAGATCGAACCTGTTCTCTGTTAAATTTGAGTAGAATTATTGTTGATTCTAGCGATTTCACTAGAATTCGATCATTCAGTTGGTTTGGATCTGCATTAGAAATCATCAATCTCAGATCTAGGCAAAAAGGGGTGGAAGATTGGCAAGAAGAATTGAAGAAGAAAAAGCAAAACGAGTATTAAAGGTGTAATCCTTTTTTTTCAGAGCTTGTAATCTTTCTCCGTTTAAGATCAGGTAACTGTTTCATGAATTGAATGATTTTTTATGGATCCACTTGATCCCTTATATGATGCTCTTTTAAATCGTGATTTTCTTTTATTTTCATAATCCGGACCTATCTATACGAAGATTATTTGTAGAGACTAATAGAATTTTTTGTTCAGAAGAAGTATTGATATGCTTCTACGAATTCATTGTGTTTTGTGTTGTGAATTATTGATATGCTCATGGGCTAGTTATATAGTTATTTTTATGCATAATCTAATTCCAGAACAACCGATGTTTATTCCAACTGATTTATGAGATTCTATGTGAAAATAATTATTTAGTTTGATCTATATGAATGAATATGTGTGTGTGATTTCTAGCTTTCATATCAGTTGTGTGTGATTTGAAATTGTGTGAAATGCACGTTAAGAATTATGGATCAGTGCATCGTACTTTTGGATGTTCCTTTAGCAGTACATGGCTGTAAATTTAGCACAGAAATTGTGACCGTTCCCTTCAAAGTGCACTTAAAAGAATATAGTTAATTTAAAATAGGTGTTTATACACCCCTGATGTGATATGTATGGTTGAAATCGAACTTCTTAGGGCCATTGTGATAATATCATTTCCTTAAAGTAAATGTAAGGAGTTGAAAATTGAACTACTATGTGTTGATGTTTGTATTTCTTCATAATGATAATGGCAGCCCTTACTATTTTTTATATTTGCAGCCCTCTTTTGCTTTGACATGTGTAGCAGTCCCTATCTTGGTATTGAGTTATGGTGATAGTTGTAATAGTGCTTTCTCATTTTGTCAACACTTGATAACATTTTATAATGATTTATCTCTTTGTCAGTTTATAGTTTGAGGCAATCAAGGTACTTTACTGTTCCTTCAATATCATATTTTTGAGACTTGTAATACTCTAAATGATTTGTATGGGTCTCGATTAGAAAATTTCATTTTCATGATGACAAAGCAATTAGTGTCATAATAAAATGTAGTAGTCTGAATATCAACTCCCAAATGATGATGTTTATCTTGCCCTGTTTTGACAATTAATGCCTCATCATCATTTTTCACTTTTAAGTATATTATCTCATAATGCCTGTGTCTGGTTACCTCTTCCCTTTCGTTATAGTCATTGGGTTTTGGGTCTTTCTTTTACTTTGATTTTTAGTTTTTAGTTTCTTGTATATAATCAAACAAAGACATGTCTACTGTTAAAAAAGCAGGTTAGTATAATGTTAGTAGTATGGTTAAGAGGGGTATCATGTCATTAATAAAGACTTGAAGGGCCTGACTTAAATGTTTGTATTGATTTAATTGTGTGCGAGTTATAAAAATTACGACAAGGATGATTTTTGCATGATGTATTGAATCACACCTTCTTTTGCAAATAACTCCCATTTTATGATTTTAATTCCAAATGTTTTAATGCTTCTCCTATGGCTTTATGACTCCACACATCTGATTCATATTTGGTGGCGTATTTGAAAGTTCAGTGTATGCCTCCAGTTGTAAAAGCTATTCATTTTGTCCTTCATCATTTTTTGTTTATAGGCTAATATAGAAAGTACACAGGTTGTGATACTATTATATTTGGAAGATGACATTGTTTCATTTTTCATTGGTTATTTTTCAAAGTTCTTTCACATACATATCAGTGATCAATATAGTACCCGTTATCCTGGACTAAATTAGTCTAAATGTCATGTTTCTGTTTATTCCTTTGGATTATTTTGAAGGTCCTTGACTTGATTACCTTCTTTAGCATGTTTTGGCGTAGAGTGTCTTGGAGGTGTACACTTAGTGGATGCAAAGTAACAAGGAAATTTCAATCTTCAATACGGATTCCAAAGTTGTTGATGAGTTAATCTCATCTTTAGAAATTTGATTTTTGTTTGAGAATTTTTGAACTGCATGTGACACATTGCTGATGGTATATTGCATGATTTTGATAATAACACACTCACTTATACTGTTGTTTATTTGGATATCCTTGATACCTGTTTAGGCCAATCGCAGAAAATTTGCTCTATTAAGAATGTCTGAAATGTTTTGCTTAGTAGATATTTCATTACCTGATACTAGGTTATTCATTCGGATATATAATGATCATGAAAGGTGAGTTTCATCAGAATTGTACGTGATATTTTGTTCATTGATAGGCCAGGTTGAGAATAATTCCATGAAATAAGTTGGGTTTGCCGAGAGGTTTTGAAAATAATTACATTGCCAGTGTTTTACATAAATCAAGCTTTGCTTTTTCCCTTAAAGTGACAATGCTCATAGTTAATATTTTTTATCCTATCAAGGGCTTATATTAAGCCATTTTTTTTATGGGTATTATCATAGATAGAACTAAATACTTTTGGATTGTTTAGATGTTTGTGTTAGGTAAAGATCTCTATTAGGTCTAGTTCTTTGAGTTAGGGCGATGAAGGCGTTAGCCCAAGCCCATCCATAGGAAACTCGCTCAGTCCAAGTAGCAGTCCCCTCTGTTATAAGACTTGCTTAGTCTTTCTTAGATACCTTAAACCATAGAGTCCTCCCTCATTGCAAGGGCAATGGTCATCTAAAACCCTCCATTTAGGAGACCATTGTGGTCTCATTAGGGATTTATATTAGGAGACACACTGTGTCTCATTAAGCCAATTCCCTTGGAAACAAGCCTTGTCGTTTAGAGCCTCCCTCTTTAGGAGTTTGCTTTAGTTTGGTAGATAGTGTACCCTTAGGAGGCATGCCTTACCTCATTTATAGAATCTTTTTAAGTTGTTTCCCAACTTGTACCCTTATTAGTTAAAGACCAACTTGGTTTGTTAGTTGCCTGTACCTTTGTTTATTATTGCAAGGGCAGTGATAGAGATATTTTGAGCCGCATAGGAGACACGCTTTGTCTCATTAGTGTTAGATGTTTTTCCCATAGGAGACATACTTTGTCTTGTTAGCCCCTATTTTGGTAAGATCATTAGAGAGTCTTTGACTCATTTATCACGTTAATAGTGTTATTAGAGAGTCTTTGACTCATTTACTTCAATTTCTATTAGTATTATTAGAGAGTCTTTGACTCATTCATCTTTTGGTGGTATTATTAGAGAGTCTTGGACTCATTCGTCTTTAGTAGCGATATTAGAGAGTCTTTTACTGATTCACACATCTTCTTTAGTATTATTAGTTAGGAGTTTCTCCTCAATGTTGTTGTCACTCTTCTTTAAATACTAGCACAGTCTCATTAGAGCTTTGTCTTTTGGGATCTTAGATCTTTTCTTTATCCTTGATAATTAGCTTACCTGGTTTAGGGGTTTCCCCTATTGACCCTAGGGTTTGGCCCTAGGGTGTTGCTTTGTGTATTCCCTTAGGTCTTTGACCAAAAGGGTAAAAACCTTTAAAAATCCAAAAAGCATTGGAGTATTTGAAAACTCAAAAACATCAAAAATTTAAAACATCAAAAATATTTGAAAACTTTTAAAAAATCTAAAGTGTTGAGTGTTTTAGTGGTAGTTAGGAGAGTTCGGTTTTCGAACTACGTTGGCTTGGTTCTCTTCCACGAGGTATGTAGTGCAGCTTGGAATCCATATCCCAGGTCCAACCAAACTTTGTAAATAAAAAAAAAAACTTTTTCAAAACTTTTGAAAGTACAAAAATATTTCATATACCTGTTTTCAAAAAATCTTCCTCTACTGTTAGGACTTTGTCCTAGATAGAGAGTTTTTGAGTTAGAGTTTCGTCTGTTTTGTTGTGTGCTTGTTTGTGCTTGTTTTAGAGTTAGGGATTTGTTCTAGAGTTATAGGAACGTCTCCGTCGGTCAGTTGGCAATCCACATCGCCAACTGATGACTAGAATAGGATGCGCTAGTCCGCCCTTTGTTTTTCTTAGTAAACACAGCCTAGTTACACATAGGTTGTAGGAACCACCTACATTAGGTTAGGGCTAACCTGCATTTAATTAGGGTGTCCTAAAATCTACAATTCACTGGAATTTAAATAATTGCACAAGAAGCTTTAATAACTAGTTCGGTCTTTTAGATCGAGTCTAGGATTGAGGTCTAGATGTCTTAGGCATCATAGTTTAGAATAGGTGCGAAGAATTACGTGACTCTGATTCTTGTGGAGGCGGGGATACGTAGGCTTTTTTGGATGAACATCAGACCATCCGAAGACTCAGGTTAAATTGTTTAGAGTCTTAGGATTTGTTGTGTTGTCATGTTGTGTGTTTTGTTGTATTTTCTTACTTTCTTGTATAGACTTTATACCTTTAGCTGTAGCATGCATGTGTTTGTTCATCAGAACTTAGACACCCATTAGGCATGACACTCATAACCAAGCTATGTTTAAGTGACACTTCTTCCATTTATTTGGTGTGTACTTATTATTTCATCTCCTGGTCCTGCATGATTAGGTGGACGTCTTCCGGGGAATATTTTGTTCCCATTTCACATGATTTTGCCCAAAATTCTTTGGAGTTAATGAAAATGGCATAAGAGACCAGGTGCTTGCACTCGGACGAATTTGGGGTGCTCTTCGGACCTTCTCCATTCGTAATCAAGCACGAGCCCATATATATTTCTGGTTATCCATTGCACAGAGGATTTGATTTTGGGGTTCCATGGCATATCCATGGATGGCGACTCTGAGTTATTTTAGGTACGTCCTGGTTTGGGGATTTATCCTTGGATCAAGAGGTATCTAGTTTATATCGCCACTCGTGCTTTGCTATGAGGGTGGCATCCGTTTCGAGAGTTTCTTGGTAGAGCTCTCATTCATGTGGAGATCGAGAGGATGGAGGGACTTGTTTCCTCATCATCCTCGGAATCGGGGTCCATAGGCTACCGACTCTGTTGGGGAGTTCTTGAAACATTGCCTAACTTTGTATAAATGCCATTTTTACTAACTTTGGAGAAATTTGGGTTAAAATCATTTTAAATGGGAACTCTATCGTTAGAATCCAGGGACACCAGATAGGTGCATAATTAAAACAAAGGATTCACACACTGCACAGCATATGTTATTATATTCTTTATTCTTTATTTCTTTCATTGTTTTCCATTATTATTGGCTCTAAGAAAATAGATACAGTGCGTGCCAGACTGGGAGGTCATTACCCTGAAGGAACTGTTGTATCTATTTTCAAGTTATGCGTCGGTGCTACAGCCGTAAACACTAGGTGTACTTGTGTTTACAGCAGCCGATGAGCAATGAAGCATACTATGTATAACACTAGGTGTACATGTGTTATACATATTAAGTATGGTTCGGTAGACACCCCATTTTGACCGTACCCTAATCCCCCCTGTTTTCTGCTTGGGACCCCCCTGCCAATATAAAAAATCTTAAAATATACACTTGAGAGGGCTGTCCAGAAAAGAGAGGGGGGTGCTAAAATATCATTTCTTTTCCTTTGCCCTCGCTATTGCCCGAGGCACCCCCCTGTAGGTTAGGAAAAGTGTAAAATACACTTGAAGGGGCTGTCTTAGGAGAGGAGAGGGGGTACGAATTTATCATTCCCTTCTCCTTTAAAACCCAAATCGATTAGGGTTTGAAAGGAGGAGAAGAGGCGCCTCATTTTTTTTAGAAAGGGAGGAGCAAGAAGACCGGCCAATTCCCCATCTTCTCCAAACCCTATCTTCATCACCACCATCAGCCGCCATCATCATCATCTCTCTCTTCCATTTTTCACCCCACCTCCCAACTTCCATCCTCGGCAATTCGTCTTCCACCTTCGCTCAACCACCTCTAGCCACCACCACTTCAAGCCGGAATCCGGCAAGGCTTCCTCCATTACCGGACCCAAGCTCCACTTCACCTACCACCATAGTCACCCCATACCCAATCCCCACCACCACCATCTCCGGCCGCCACCATTAAATCCAACCCAAACCTTCTCAAACCCTCTCAAACCCTCTTCCATTTTCTTCCACAGACACGCTAATCAGTAAACCCCAAAAACAGAGGGAGAGAAACAGAAGGAGAAAGAGAAACAGAGGGAGAGAGAGAGATTCATCCTCCGGCCTTCTCGCCGGAGCTCCGGCCTTCTTCCACCATTGAAACCCATTCTCTTCTCCCAAACCCACCTCATCTATCCGGCCAGCCATCCTTGCCTCCACCCTCACCTCCACCTCTTACTCCATCTCTACCATATCCAATACCATTTCAGCCTAATCCCACCATTATTTGCAGCCACCTCCATTTATTCCGGCGAGCATCTCATCGGAATCCGACTGTGCTTACCCCATCTAACCCACTTCTAACAGACCCCATTTTCCCTTCTCATTTCTCATTTTCATCACCTCTATCTCACATCCCCACAACCCACTTTCCATTTCCCACAAATCTGACCTCATCCCTTCCTTTGTTGCGGCCATTACCCCCATCTCCTCAAACCTCATTTCCGACCTTAATACCACCATCAAACCCTAGAGCCAAAGCCTCAGATCAAGCGATTTACATCATCTTTCAGCGAATATCTTTGGGTTTTGTGGCATCCTTCTGCCTAAACTCCATTAGCAGGCTCAGGTAATCATTTTCGTCAAATATTTGTATTCATTCTCTTTGTGATTGCTCGTGATCTTGGGTATGGATGAATTTCTCTTACCTTGCTATGGATTTTTGGATAGATCGAAAGTTTCTTTGTAAAAGGAGATCTCATCAGTTAGATTTTCATTGATCTATTGCTAGATTGTTATATGGTGATGGAATTTACAGGTCGATCTCAGTATTTTATTATAAAAAAAGGGGCTGGTTTTCAATTTCATTGATCTTGTTGTATTACTGATGCCCAATTTATTCTCATGCGCCTATTTCTGATGTACTTGCAAAGTAGATGGCCTCATTGCTTTGCCAATGTTGGATTTGAGCTCACGTTCTTCTTGTTGTTTTAAAATGCAATAGATCTTATTGTTTTTGATGTCTGATTCAATTTCATTAATGTCTGATTGGTTTCGCTTAAGTTTCATTGATTATATCTTCAAATATAATAGAGGGTCAGTAGGGGAATCCATGCTTTGGGCTTTTATCATTTAGAGGCAAAGAAATGTCAGCATCTAAGCATGATGATATTGGTATAATTTCCTGTCATCCTACTTCTACAGGGTTTATTTTTACAATGCAAATTCTCAATAATGGGAAACTTTATCCCTTGTTTTCTGGAATGATGGTACGAGCCTAATTATGCCCTCAATCGCGTTAAAATTGTTGTTCTTTCTTTTTGTTTATATTGAAATCTGGAATGCAAAGGATGAGTGTGGTGTTTAAATTTGATTTGTGTTGAGGTTGCGGTTTTAGTTCCCGAGGAGAGTTTTGGGGCGATGACGGCGCTACCCCAAGCCCATCTTTAGGGGATTCGCTCAATCCAGTAGCGCTCCCCTCTTTTGTTTAGTAGGCCTATCCAACCTTTTGGATTTCTTTTAACCATTTTTTTTTAAAAAAAAAGAACCCTTCTCTGGGCAATGATAATGTTACTTGGAGCTCGTCTTTGCGTTTTGTGGCTCACCGTTTTTTTTGCACTTGAATCTGCACAAGTTGATGCCCCCTGTTATGCACCAAAATTTATAAAAATCAGAAATATCATTGCATGCATTTGTATAATTTGTTGAAAATTTAAGATTCTTCTTTTATGTTCAGTTTTGAGTTAGGTTCTGAAGATGAATGGACTGTTCAGGTGAGATTATCTCAAAGCTTATTATACTCATTCCTTTTTATTTAAATAAATTGTTTAATAGGAAGAAGGAGATCAGATGACTACTCTATTCGATATTATCGACATGAGTACTGTCTGATTTGAAGGCGGGATATAGAAATATTATCATGTGTATATGATATCAGATGATTACTTTAGCATCATCTGATTTCATCCCCATATTGGGGTGGTGTTTGTGGTTGGGCATAGAAGTGTTTGATATTGTTTTCTTTTACTTTATTAGGCTATCCAGCAGCTGGCCTGGACTAATTAATGTTGTTTATCATTTTATGATTGCTATAGATTGTGTATTTTTTTTTTATTGAAAATTCTTCTTTGCTTAGCACTTGATTTTTTTTTAAGAATAAAATGGAATTTGCGATTATCTGGTAGCATTTTCTTCTCTCTTTGATAGACTAACACAGTCTTATAGATTTCTGTTAAATTTCTTTAGATACTAGAATCCCCTCTCATTGCGAGGGCGATGAAGGCGCTAGCCCAAGCCCATCCTTAGGGGACTTGCTCAGTCCAAGTAGCATACCCCTCCTTTGTATATAGGAGACTTGCCCAGTCTCACTCTCTTGCTGAACCTCCTCTTTGTGCGTCGTTTGGTTTTGGGAGAACACCCTACTCGGCTTGGCAGCATACCCCTACCCTTATGGGTATTGGGTTGCACATTTGTTGCACCCTAGGGCTAGGCAGCTGTCCGGCCCGGCTGGGTGTTTTACCTTTGCCAAATATGCACAGGGTCTCTTATTCCTTTTTACGTCATTTGTGTCTCGGAGACAAGCCTTGTCTCATGTAGAGAGTTTCTCCTTTAGGAGGCTTACCTAGCCTCATGTTAGAGTGGCCTCCTCTTTTAGAGTGAGTCTTTGACTCGGTAGTGTTATTAGAGAGTCTCTGACTCATTTGTTCCCCCTCTTTAGTGTTGTTAGTTCGGAGTTTCTCCTTTAGAGTTGTTGATTACTTCGCTTTTGATTAGAGGCTAACTCAGTCTTATTAGAGCTTTGCTTGCTTGGGATCTTGGATCGTTTTCTCTCTTCTTGGGATGCTATCTTTCTTGTTGTGGTTCGTCTCTTTGAGACGCTAGTTGCTTATTCGGGGTTTCTCCTTTTGCTTTAGGGCTTTGCCCTAGTTTGTGGTACTACTTGCGTGTTCCCTTTAAGATTGAAAACATTTAAAGGTTTAGAGCGTTGGAAAAGCTTTAAAATCCAAAAACATTAGAAATTTAAAATTCAAAAACATTTGAAAACTTTAAAAATATCAAAAACATTTGAAAAACATAAAAAAACCTTTAAAAATCTAAAGTGTTGAGTGTTTCTTTTAGAAGCGTATTAGGCGAGTTCGATTTTCGAACTACGTTGGCTTGATCCTCTTCCACGAGGTACGTAGTGCAGCTTGGGATACATATCCCAAGTCCAGCCAAACTTTGTAAATAAATGTTTTAACCCTTTTTCTTCAAAGCCTTGTTTTCAACAAGATCTTCCTCTAGAGTTAGGAGTTTGTCCTAGATAGAGAGTTTTAGAGTTAGGGAGTTTGTCTTTGAATTGTTGTGGTTATTGTGTGCTTGTTTTAGAGTTAGGGGTTTGTCCTAGAGTTATAGGGGCGCCTCCTTCCGGTCAGTTGGCGATTCACATCGCCGACTGATGACTAGGTCTAGAATGCGCTAGTGATCCCATTGTTTTCCTTAGGAAATACAGCCTAGTTACACATAGGTTGTAGGAACCACCTGCATTAGCTTAGGGCTAACCTGCATTTAGTTAGGGCAGATATGGTGTCCTAAAATCTACAATTCACTGGAATTTAAATAATCGTTCAAGAAGCTTTAATAACTAGTCCGGTCTTTTAGATCGATTCTAAGATAGAGGTCTAGGTGTCTTAGGCATCCTAGCTTGGAATAGGCGCGAAAAACTACGTTGCCTTGATTCTCGTGGAGGCGGGGATACGTAGGCTTCTTTGGATGAATATCAGACCATCCGAGGGCTCGGGCTAAATCGTTTTAGAGTCTTAGGATTTGTGGTGTTGTTATATTGTATATTTTGTTGTGTTTTCTTACTTTCTTGTGCAGACCTATACCTTTAGCTGTAGCATGCATGCGTTCGTCCACCAGAACTTAGACACCTGTTAAGCATGTCACTCATAACCTAGTTGTCATTAGGTGACACATCTTTTATCTTACTTTATGTGTGTTTATTATTGCATCCCCGAGTCATGCATGATTAGGTAGACGTCCACTCGGGGATATTTGTTCCCATTTCACATGATTTTCGCCAAAAACTCTTCGAGGTTAATGAAAAAATGGCATAAGAGACCAAGTGTTCGCACTCGGGCGAATTGGGGGCGCTCTTCGGACCTTCTCCATTCGTCATCAGGCACGGACCTTCTGTATCTCTGGTTATCCATTGCAAACAGAGCATTTGTTTTGGTTCCATGGCGTGTCCATGGATGGCGACTCTGAGTTATTTTTAGGTACATCTTGGTTTCGAGCCCTGGCTCCTGATCAGGATGTATCTCATTCGTTTTGTATCGCCACTCATGCTATGCTGTGAGGGTGGCACCTGTTTCGAGAGTTCCTTGGCAGAGCTCTCCTTCACGTTGTGGATGATCCAGAGGGTGTTAGGGACTCGTTCCCTCACCGTCCTCGGATCGGGGTCCACAGGCTGGCGACTCCGCTGGGGAGTTCTTGAAACATTGCCTAACTCTTTAAAAATGCCATTTTATTAACTTTGGAGAAATTTGAGCTAAAAATCATTTTAAATGGGAATTCTATCGTTACAATCCAGGGGCACCAGATAGGTGCGTAATTAAAACAAAGGATTCACACACTGCACATCATATGTTATCATATTGTCTATTCATTACTTCTTTCGCTGTTTTTCATTATTGGCTCTACGGGATAGATTCAATGCGTGCCCAACTGGGATGTTGTTACACCCTGATGGTACTGTTGAATCTATTTCCAAGCTATGCGCCGGTGCTACAGCCGTAAAGACTGGGCGTACTTGTGTTTACAGCAGCCGATGAGCAATGAAGCATACTATGTATAACATGGGGCGTACTTGTGTTATACATATTAAGTATGGTTCATACGCATAGTACCCGATAGATTGAGTCTGAAGCCCTACTTTGTTTTATATATTATGTATATACTTACTGACCTAGTGAAACCCAACTAGGAAGTACTCGTGTTTATATAAGTATATTGCATCCATATAAGGGTCGAACATGTGTTGCTCACACATGTGGAGCCTAGAGTTAGGAGCCTTGTCCCATCTGTAGACTAGGGTAGCTCACCTTCTGTGGCTACAACACGGTCCTAGTACACTCACTGGTCTGTCGCAAGTCGAGACTTTCTCGACTCCGTTAGATAGATTAGGGCTGGTGCCCCTAGTTAGGATATATGTATATGTGTATATATATGTACTGATTATATATATTAGGGTTCTCCTCTTGGTTAGAGTTCCCTATTCTTTTCAATCAGTTATATCCATTTTGTTATTCAGATCTAGATCTAGTCAATGGTTTTTTATCGCCATTACCCTGGCCATGATATGTCCTTCGATCTGTTGGTTATAGGATCTGACCCGCTGGTATATGTTCTCATCTATGGTCAGTCCTTCATTTGCTTACCTTTCTTTGGTAACCTATTTCATTTACCGATTATGAGTCGATTTTACCACCGTTGTTCATATACCTTCGGTTGAGTTGTGGGAATCCTTTCTAGCGTCGTCATGCTGCCGGATTTTGTCCAGAATATTTTAAGCATGACGGCTATCCTTTAGAGTTAGTTAAACCATGAGTTTACCTTACCTTGGCTTTCTTGTCTAGTCGTTATGCTGCCGAATTTTTCGCAGAATATTTTGAGCATGACGGCTATCCTTTAGAGTTAGCTAAACCATGAGTTTACCTTACTTCGACCTTCTTGTATAGCTGTTATGCTGCCGAATTTTACCTGGAACATTTTGAGCATGACTGATTTCCTCCAAAGTCAGGGATAAACCACGAGTTTGTTGTATCGTGATCCTTTTGTTTATTCCTATTTATCCATTTGTGGATTATCATCAGATTCTTGACTTTAGTCATAATCTTTCTTCTTTTTTTTTGATTTTTTGTACATATAATTGATTCATATTTTCCATCATGGATTTACCTTTCTTATATCATGATCATTGATGGATTAGCCAAATCTTGTCTATCTGTCACGAGTGCGTGATTGTTGCTGAGGTCCAAACTCATTTAGATTAGGGGTGTTTATCATTCTTAACTTTTTCATACCTCAAAAGAAAGCAGCCATATCTCAAAAAGACTTAAAGGAGTGGATTGAGAATTCCTGGAGACCCTGTTGATGTAGGTCATATTATCACTGTCTATTTTTTTCTTGACCTTCATAGACAGTATTTCTTTGATTTTCAAAATAAAATACATGTTGATGTGATCAAGATTACTCTTATCTCTATTTGTTCAGAATATATATCCCATGACTATTGGGATAGTGTGAATGCTTCTAAGTCAAAAGTCTGTGTTCAACAAAAAGCCCTTCTTCCAAAAGACTGACCATTTCTGAATTCATTCGATACAGCAGTCTATTGTTTTACCCACATTGTCAGCATAAGCCTTTTGTTGCCCCATTTAACCTAGACCTTGTGGAGTTGCCTTTTCTGGGATTCCTACTTTGGGATCGAACTTTGTAATTATCATTATCATGAAGAAAGGTGTATCACCTGTAAACTTTCAGTGCCGGTTCACTACCTTTGAAGAAGTGTCCTGTGTCTTTAGATTTGTCTTTCATTGAGTGTACATCAACTTTCTTCTCTCTAAGTTGGAAAAGTTCAGTTATGTTGATGTAAAAACAAAAAAAAATGTGTCATGTCAATCAGTCTTTCTCGTTCAGAGTCAGTGTTTAGCTCTTTGATTAAATTCAATGTCGAGCCTACTGATGCACGTTCAAAGTCATCTATGTACTTCAAAGTATTTCAATTCAATAAAGCATTTGATTCTGTATCTTCAATGTTTTATGATTCACTCTTAGATCTAATGTTTAAACGACTAAAGACCCCCTTCTCGGATGAGAATGCAGACGAAATTCACCTCGAGATCTGAAAGATGGTCAAACGAGAGGAAGAGCGTCGAGCATAGCCACTTGAAGAAATCGAAGCCATTGATAGTGGTATCAAAATCTGAAACTCGGAAAAGATAGATTGGCAAAACTTTATCTCCCGAGGAGCGCAAAGAATTGATAAACCTGTTTAGAAGGGTTTGAGGTAGTCTTGCTTGATCCTATAAGGATAAACCAGGGGAATGCCCTGTCGTTGAGCAAAGCAAGATTTCATCGTCTTTAGACATCCAGTTGAAAAGTGAAGATTTTAAAGAGTGAAACATCAGACATCCTGTGGAGCTGATGAAATATTGAGAGAAGACTTTCTGGCAAGAAAGTTGTATGATAAATTTGAGCCCTAAAAAAAAAAAGAAAAAAGAAGAAGAAGAAAGATACAAGGAGTTGTGGAACCTTGAGTATAAATTTAAGATCTTCGAGATGGGAGTGGAGCACAGTGGTTGTAGCTTTGCCTGACATGCCGTCAGACTCCTCGAAAAAAAAAATTCTAAGCCTTTGAACCTTAAGCAAAAGAGCTTGTACATCAAATACATCAGGAGGCCATCCTTGGACGTCTGAACTTTTATGGCCAAAATCCCAGCGTTTAAAAATCCTTCTATAAACCCTTTGGGCCAAAAGCAAAATTAAACAATTTTTTTTCAAACACATTATAAACCCGGGGCATTTATGTACCTGAACTACGTCGGACCTGATCCCTAACTCTTCAGGGGTACGTAGGCAACCTGATTAATTCAGGTTCGGTCAAATCTTGGATTAAAATCCCTTTCAAATTTTGAAGCTAAGTGCTAAACCATTCTTTGAAAAACCCCAAAGCGAACTGCGCGGATCTGATCCTCCATTTTTGGGGTACGTAGGTAGCTGGCTAGACCAGATTCGGTCCAAATCGTTTGAACTTTAAATATCCCACCCTTTTGATGCCAAGCCTTCCTAGAAAGTCCTAGTGCAAGCGAAAGTTGATACAAGTGGTCTTTTAGACCGAATACTGGAAGGCAATAGTTGTGACTTCCTGTGAAGAAAGAAATCAAGGAGATGGAGAAGAGTCTTCAAACAGGGCAGGATCCTGGAATCCGAGTAGTATCGATAAGACTTACTTTGATATCCTTTTAAACTAGGGGCATTAAGACTGAGCAATCCGAAGGAAGTAATAACCATGACGGAAATCCCGATGGAGGAAACTAGAGCCTCTTAACAATTTTTTCGAGAGTACTCTAAGAGTGGCTAGCCTTACCATAATAAAATAACACATTTTATCTAAGGGTGAATCAAAAGTGAGTCAAGTCCCTTGAGTAATTTGAGTCTTCTTTGTTTGAGTCATTGAAAGTCTTGTTCTTATTTTATCATTTTTTCTCTCTCAATGTCCGAAGCGTTTGGCACTGGAAGAGCGAGCGTATACCTTTTTAAATGTGAAGAAAATTCAGAGTAGATCCTAGTTTAGAAATAAAGGAAAGGGCAAGAGACATTTTGTTCAAACTTGCCAAAGACATCAAAGCCTCAAGTAGTGAGCAATGAATGAAAGAAAAAAAATTCTCAGACTCATCCATTGTGGATATCCTTTTACCCATATACCAAAGAAAGAACCCATGCAAGCTTAAACTTTCTTACTTATCCTGGTTTTGCTCTCCTATGGATCCTGTCATGGAAGTAATCATACTAGGGGCATCTTTTATGACGTGCGTCATAAAAGATATCAAATACAAGATAATTGAGATAAATATTTTCAGCAAATAGAAGCAAGAGAAGCTTGAGCACATCTCATGAGCTAAACTTCTGAATTTCTAAATTGAACTCATTCTTTGAAAGAGTTAATGTTTCAGAAAATCTAGTCCCCAACGGAGTCTAGAATTCACTTTTACAATCTTCAAATCTTAGCAGAATGCTTTTCCTCTCTTTAAAAGAGTCAAAACCCAAAAATTCCATCAAGTTTTTCGAGTCTGGTCTTCAGCAATGATCATGCACTCCCATTTATTCTTGACAGGAGATAGCTATGCTATCAACGAACTCGATATAAGATCGATAAACCCACCAATTCCTTTGTGTATTTGAGACTCTTTGAGTAGTTGAAACCCTTTGAGTGTTACAGACTCTTCGGGTAGTTGAGACTCTTTGAGTATAAATGTTTTTGTGTTTATTTGAGACTCTTTGAGTAGTTGAGATCCTTTGAGTGTTACAGACTCTTCGGGTAGTTGAAACTCTTTGAGTATAAATGTTTTTGTGTTGAGTTGAGACTCTTTGAGTAGTTGAGATCCTTTGAGTGTTACAGACTCTTCGGGTAGTTGAGACTCTTTGAGTATAAATGTTTTTGTGTTGAGTTGAGACTCTTTGAGTAGTTGAGATCCTTTGAGTGTTACAGACTCTTCGGGTAGTTGAGACTCTTTGAGTATAAATGTTTTTGGTGTTTATTTGAGACTCTTTGAGTAGTTGAGACCCTTTGAGTGTTACAGACTCTTCGGGTAGTTGAGACTCTTTGAGTATAAATGTTTTTGTGTTGGTTTGAGACTCTTTGAGTAGTTGAGACCCTTTGAGTGTTACAGACTCTTCGGGTAGTTGAGACTCTTTGAGTATAAATGTTTTTTGGTGTATTTGAGACTCTTTGAGTAGTTGAGACCCTTGGAGTGTTACAGACTCTTCGGGTAGTGGAGGCTCTTTGAGTATAAAAGTTTCTTTGATGTATTTGAGACTCTTTGAGTAGTGAGACCCTTTGAGTGTTACAGACTCTTCAGGTAGTTGAGGCTCTTTGAGTATAAAGGTTTTTGCATGTATTTGAGACTCTTTGAGTAGTTGAGACCCTTTGAGTGTTACAGACTCTTCGGGTAGTGGAGGCTCTTTGAGTATAAAAGTTTCTTTGATGTATTTAAGACTCTTTGAGTAGTGAGACCCTTTGAGTGTTACAGACTTTTCGGGTAGTTGAGACTCTTTGAGTATAAATGTTTTTTTGTGTTGATTTGAGACTCTTTGAGTAGTTAAGGCCCTTTGAGTGTTACAGACTCTTCGGGTAGTTGAGATTCTTTGAGTATAAAATGTTTTGTGTCGATTTGGGACTCTTTGAGTAGTTGAGACCCTTTGAGTGTTACAGACTCTTCGGATAGTTAGGGCTCTTTGGTATAAAGATTTCTGTATTGTTTTGAGACTCTCAGAGTGTTACAGACTCTTTGAGTGATTTGTTTTAGACTCTTAGAGTGTTATAGACTCTTTGAGTGATTGTTTTGAAACTCTCAGAGTGTTACAGACTCTTTGAGTGAATTGTTTTGAGACTCCCAGAGTGTTATAGACTCTTTGAGTGATTGTTTTGAAACTCTCAGAGTGTTACAGACTCTTTGGGTGATTGTTTTGAGACTCTCAGAGTGTTACATACTCTTTGAGTGATTTGTTTTAGACTCTCAGAGTGTTACAGACTCTTTGAGTGATTATTTTGGACTCTCAGAGTGTTAAAGACTCTTTGAGTGATCGATTTGATATTCTTTGAGTGATTGATTTACATTTGCATGGATATTGATTTACATTCTCTGAAGTCATTTCATTGTGCTCGTTTTCTTAAAAGCTTTGTTTTAAAAGAGTATGTTTGTGTTTTGTGTTTGCTTACTGTGGGAGCCAGATCCCGCGAGAGGGGCGTGGGGCGCGAGCCGCCGCGCGCTCTCTTGGTCTCTAGTACTCACGCGATTGGCGTGTGCTTCTTAGTGTTGATTTAGATTCGTCTTTTATGTGAACTTGGGATCACTAAGGCAATCCGAATTCCACATAAAAGAGACTGACAGAGTCGCCACCTAGATGTGGGATCTAGGACCCGTAATTAACCAGAAATCTAGACTCGCTACCTGGTTACAAGAATGGAAGGTATGGGGATTTATCCACCACATGCACCATTCCTGCCCGATAATCGGTCTTCGATTCCAAAAGCTAACTCTTTTAAATTTATTTTAAATGGCTCATTCAACTCTATGTTAATATGTTATCTACGGGACATGCATCCTATGATTTAATTTCAATGTGAATCCTAAATGTGTATTTTGATTTCTTGATTTGTCTGGATTCAATCTAAGTGCAAGTTCTCCTAAGATTCTAATCTCATGGAAGATCCTAAGTGATTTAATTAAGAATTTAGAATAAAATTAAAATACAAAACACCACAATTTGTTGTGGTGCCGACTCGCGGTTGGTATGCCATCTGACATCCAAGCTGCCTACGTACCCAAGCCTCACTGGGATCAGAGTCGACGTAGTTCGGTGCACCTAAGCTAAGCTACATATGCCTAACTCAACTAGGACACCGACTTAGACGGATTTGACTGTTTCAACAGTTTTAAGAGGAATTATTTAATTCAAGTTGAGGATTTTATTATCTTAGGATTTCATCTAAGATGCTATATGATTCTTATCTGAATGCAAGTTGTCCCTTAGACTAATGCAGGTTTTGCCTACATCCTAGTTTACTAGGCTTGTCCTAGGGAAAGATCGGGTGACTAGTGTAACTAGACCTATGGTACGGTTGCTATTCATAGCAAGCGTCCGTGATGAGGCTGGACTCCTAACTCTAGGACTCCCTAAAACCTAGGACACGGCACGACACCAGTGTTCCTAAATTGGGCTCTAATGGTTCTTAGATTGGAAACCATAATCCAATGGTTCCGAAAGACACAAGATAAATCGATTTAAGTTCTCGAGGTTAATGAGTTTCAGATTTCGAAGATTTTCAGTTTCTAGACATTTAAGGATTACCAATGGTTCTAGGGTTCACCAATTTCGGCCTTGAATGGCATCCAAAGGAGGGAATCGTGCGCTCTTTCCTTGTGCAATTTAATACTTAGGTTATAGCATCTTATTGCCTGGCAGAATCTCAGGATTTCCGTGGACACTAACCTCGGAGCCAACAACATGCTATAACTTAAATATTCAAATTGTCAAAGATCAAGTTGCAATTGGGATACGATTATGGATGCACGGGCCATTTTTCCAGGAAAATCTAAAGATCCTAAAATTTCTGTTTCAATGGATTAAGGAGTGAACATGTGACAGAATTTTAAAGTTCTTTAGGAATTTTTATATGATTTTCAATTAATTTCGAATTTTCCATGGATTTTATCAATTTTAAGCATATGAGCGGTTTTACAAGTGAAATTGTTGCAAATAAATTCGAAATGATTTGAAATTTCTACAGCAGCAAGATGAAAATGTATGTAGCTTACAGGATGAGTTTTGCATATTTTTATATTAAATTCACATTTAATCTTGATTAAACCATTAAATGTCCAGATTGCACAATTAACACATAAACTAGTAGAAATATAACTCTAAATTCTATGACATTTCTACAGAAATACTATATGAATCAAAATAGCATGCAGTGAGATTTTCATGAATTTTAGAAATTATTTACTACCAATTTCGGATTTTACAATTTCCAGACCAGATTATAAATTAACACTACATCCCATATTAAAACAGATCCAAATCACACGAAACCTTTACAGTAACAAGTAATATGGAAGATAAGACTACTGTAAAAATTTTATGAATTTTAATGATGATCTGATGTTAGTAAAAATTCTCCTAAAATCTGATAAGTTTCAAAGAAAATATTAAATAATATACCAAATAAACTCCAAAAATCTTTACAAATTCATGGTAAAATGAATCAGTAACATATTATTTTCTCACGAAATTTCATTAATTGTAGAATCTGTTTGGTATATAATTTAATTTTTCTTCGTCAAAAGATGTTTTTTGAAGAGTTTTCCATTTTTAAAACACAATTTGCGGAAAAAATCAGAAAAATTCGGAAAAATACAGAAATATTTTGAGAACAATGCACCTACCTGTGGTGAAGATCTCCGCCCAATCCAAAAAATATAAAAAATCCTGCCGCCGCCGATCCGCTCCGCCGTCTTTCGCTTTCTCTGGAGTGTTTAGAGGGAGTGATTGAGGGAGTGAAGAGATAATGGAAGAAGAATATTAGGGAGAGGGATGGAAGAATATATTGAGGAAAGGGATTGGAGGGAGTGATTAGAAGAGATAATGGAAGAGAAAGAGATAATGGAAGATAAATTTCTTTTTTTTTCCTTTTTTTATGGATGGGAAGGGAGATATATATAGGGAGAGAAAGAGAGAGAGAGAGATATGTTGGTGGAGAGCTCATCATGTTGTCCCTCTTAGTGGAGAATCCATCATTATTGTTCTTAGTGGAGGGCCCATCATGTTTCTTAGTGGAGAGTCCATCATTATTGCTCTTAGTGGAGGGCCCATCATGTTTCTTAGTGGAGAGTCCATCATTATTGCTCTTAGTGGAGGGCCCATCATGTTTCTTAGTGGAGAGTCCATCATTATTGCTCTTAGTGGAGGGCCCATCATGTTTCTTAGTGGAGAGTCCATCATTATTGCTCTTAGTGGAGGGCCCATCATGTTTCTTAGTGGAGAGCTACCATCATTGCTCTTCATAAGAGGCCTCACAAGAGGCCCCACTGAGGCCCCACAACGCGGGCCCCACAATGTGGGCCCTCGGTTGATTCGATTTTAAACAAATGTTCAATGCGGGCCCACCAAACGAGTCCAAATTTAATCAAAATGCATCATGCGACCCCACCAAATGGGTCCAACTTTCTCGATCCAAATTTAATCGAAGCACCCAATGCGGGCCCACCAAACGGGTCCCAATTCTCTCTGGTTTAGATTTTTCTGAATAATCCTTCTCAACATTTAGCGGGAAAATACGAAACACGACGGAAACGACCAAAAATATTTAGAAATGTAACAAACGGATGCGGGAAAGAAAGACATTGGAAAACCGACGGAAAACAAACCCTAATTTCTTTATCGATTAAGGTAGAGCAAAATGGGGTGTCTACAGATGCCCCTCTTTGGTAGAGATGACGTAGTCATCGAATACCAAAGTCAAAATGACAGAGCCATTTTGCGTAGCTTTAATCGACAAAAGACTCTACACAAACGGAACTTAGACGCAAACATTTACTACCTAATGCAAGGCCCTAAATGAAATCCTAGAATTAGAACATAATAAGAAATCCTGATGCGGTGCCGTTCACAAACGGGCAACGAGAGAATGAGATACCACTTTCGAATGGATTCCGAACAGAAAGAACAAAGATCGTTCTCAAGCGGTTTTTTTTTTTTTTTTTTTTTTTTTTTTTAAAAAAAGAAAAAGAAAATGAGACATCTTTCACAAGCGGGCTCAAGGAGGATAAGAGACCATTCACAAATGGATTCAGAAAATGAGGTACCGTTCACAAACGGGCTCAAGGAGAAGACGAGACCATTCACAAATGGACTCGAAAATGAGGTACCGTTTACAAACGGGCTTAAAGAGAACACATGACCATTCACAAATGGACTCGAGAAACGAGGCACCGTTCACAAACGGGCTCAAGGAGAACATGAGACCATTCACAAATGGACTCAGAAAATGAGGTACCATTCACAAACGGGCTCAAGGAGAATAAAAGACCATTCACAAATGGGCTCAGAAAATGAGGTACCGTTCACCAACGGGCTCAAGGAGAAGACGAGACCATTCACAAATGGATTCGAGAAACGAGGCACCGTTCACAAACGGGCTCAAGGAAAACATGAGACCATTCACAAATAGACTCAGAAAATGAGGTACCGTTCACAAACGGGCTCAAGGAGAATAAAAAGACCATTCACAAATGGGCTCAGAAAATGAGGTACCGTTCACCAACGGGCTCAAGGAGAAGACGAGACCATTCACAAATGGATTCGAGAAACGAGGCACCGTTCACAAACGGGCTCAAGGAAAACATGAGACCATTCACAAATAGACTCAGAAAATGAGGTACCGTTCACAAACGGGCTTAAGGAGAAGACGAGACCATTCACAAATGGACTCGAGAAACGAGGCACCGTTCACAAACGGGCTCTAGGAGAACATGAGACCATTCACAAATAGACTCAGAAAATGAGGTACCGTTCACAAACGGGCTTAAGGAGAAGATGAGACCATTCACAAATGGACTCGAGAAACGAGGCACCGTTCACAAAAGGGCTCTAGGAGAACATGAGACCATTCATAAATGGACTCGAGAAATGAGGCACCGTTCACAAATGGGCTCAAAGAAACAAGATAGCTTCAACCACGAAGAATTTAGAGATTTTTCATAAACTTGAATTTGACGTAGGATTGGATTTGATGAATTTTTGATTTTTCAGAAATAAGGCAGCGTCCACAAACGGGCTCAAGGAGGATATGAGACCATTCACAAATAGACTCAGAAAATGAAGTACCGTTCACAAACGGGCTTAAGGAGAAGACGGGACCATTTACAAATGGACTCGAGAAATGAGGCACCGTTCACAAACGGGCTCAAAGAAACAAGATAGCTTTGATTGATGAACTCAACAACGAAGAATTTAGAGTTTTTTCATGAACTTGAATTTGACATAGGATTGGATTTGATGAATTTTTGATTTTTCAGAAATAAGGCACCGTCCACAAACGGGCTCAAGGAGGACATGAGACCGTAAATGGACTCAGAAAAATGAGACACCGTTCACAAACGGGTTCAAGGAGAAGACGAGACCATTTACAAATGGACTCGAGAAACGAGGCACCGTTCACAAACGGGCTCTAGGAGAACATGAGACCATTCATAAATGGACTCGAGAAATGAGGCACCGTTCACAAACGGGCTCAAAGAAACAAGATAGCTTCAACCACGAAGAATTTAGAGATTTTTCATAAACTTGAATTTGACGTAGGATTGGATTTGATGAATTTTTGATTTTTCAGAAATAAGGCAGCGTCCACAAACGGGCTCAAGGAGGACATGAGACCGTAAATGGACTCAGAAAAATGAGACACCGTTCACAAACGGGTTCAAGGAGAAGACGAGACCATTTACAAATGGACTCGAGAAAAGAGGCACCGTTCACAAACAGGCTCAAAGAAACAAGATAGCTTTGATTGATGAATTCAATAACGAAGAATTTAGAGATTTTTCATGAACTTGAATTTGACATAGGATTGGATTTGATGAATTTTTGATTTTTTTGAACTTAATGAAATCGAGGATGTTATAGATCGTGCCTGACAAAGATATCGGAAACTAGGACTTTGACGAATGATGAAACGGCAAACCGAAGAACCATTACTAACAAGAATGGATTAGAAACACTTTTATGAAACTTCAACAAGATTTTTCTCAAAGAGACTGCTGGTCTTGTCTTTGGGGATTTGGATGACTGAAACCTTGAACAAGACACTTGAAATTGGTAATCTAGAACAACGGCTCTCTTGGATATAATCATGGAAAAGTGGGACTTGCCTCTTGATAGGTGTTTAGATAAACATTTCTTGACCAGGAAAGTATTTAACTAACTGGAAGGAAATTCTGAATTTTAACGGTTCATCTTTCTGAGAAATTGGCTCGACCATCATTGCATCTGAGGCTCTTCCAAGCTTAAGATGCCTTCCTGGGGTATGATCTTTTTACGGAAGCTGGGCTTTCTGATGTTTCTACTTCTGAATTCTTCTGGGTTGATCATCTTTGAAATATAGCTGTTTGACTAGATTCTCGAACTTTTTCAGGTACAATCGCAGGGAGCTGACGAGGCCGGGCCTCCTTCACCGAGACAGTTGCATCATTTGGACATATGGATGACGATTGACTCTTTTTAAATAGAAAACTTAGATAAAAGGCACTACTCAAAGGATTGAGGAGCTCTACTCCGAACATAGAATAACAACGATTGATTAACTACACTGACAGACACAGTAATGCTTCTGACTTAGTTAACGTTTTATTTGGTAAGTCTATCCTTTCAAGGAATATTTTTTTCAATTGGTAAACACTGGACTTTTTCCTTAAAATAGTAATGCCTCAATGATTTAATTACAACTCCTAGGATTGCTTAGCTCCAATGCCCCCAGTTTTGAGGATGTCACTTGAATTTGTTTGAACTTCAATTGATCTTCAGTCCTGATACCGGCTGTAAACTTCTTATAAATTTGCTTGAACTTCAGTTGATCTTCAGTCTTGATACTGGCTGTAGCCTTCTTATAATGATTCTCTTACCGTGACCAAGTCACCTCTTCAGGGTTTTTAACTTGGCGGACCGTGGTAGCCTTAACTTTTGCCTGAACCGTCTTTCTAGGTTTTCGATTCAGCAGGCTATCCCCTTAGCTTTTGCCTAAGCCGCCCTTTCGGGTTTTCAACTTAACAGGGGAATGATCTTAAATTTTGCCTAAACCGCCCTTTCAGGTTTTCAGTCTAGCAGATCTTCAAACTCCATTTTTTTTTATTCATCATCATTTTTTTTTTTTGTTTCGGGACCTAGATCATTAGTTCTGAACACCGGAAGGACTTTATAGGTAGGATAGGGCTTTTCAAAGAATGGCTTAAGGTTCAACAAAGATTTCGACCGAACCTGTGAATAGGTTGCCTACATATCCCAAGGTAGGAATCAGGTCGTGTATAGTTCAGGGCGAATGCCCCTAGTTTGAAGATAAATTGTTCGAAAGTTTATTGATTTTTCTTTTTTTTTCTTCTTTCTGGAATAATTGACTTCTCTTCTTTAGGAACTTGTCCCCTTTTTTTTCTGAAAGGATTGAATTTCTCTTTTTTTTTTTGGATTGATTGAATTGCTTTTCTTTTTTGAATTGACCGAACTCAGTTTAACCGAGCTGCCTACGTACCCCAGTGTAGGGATCAGGTCTCGCGTAGTTCGGGGCGAATGCCCCTAGTTTGATGGGTTTTCAAGAAAATTTCATTTAGGCTCGAAGGGTTTGCAAACCAGTATTCTTTTGACGTTGGGTTCTGATTTTGGGATTTATTCGGCCAAAGGAGGCCTTCCGATGTTCAGATTGGGAGTCGATCTAGTTTACTAGAGTCCCTTTGGTACTGATTATTTATTTTTTTATTTTTTTTTCACGGAGCTTGACGGCATTTCCAGGTAAGATAATGGATCTTCTTCTTTCAAGATTCTAATGCGTGCTTTAGACTTTCATAGAGCGAAACTTGTTCTTTGACATCCTCCATCTATGGATTTGTAACTCTTGATATCTGATGATCACTTTTTAATGCTTGCTCTTGAACTTCTTATCTCGAATTTGATGGCTTTATGTTATGGATTTAAGAACCAAGGTCATTGATTGGAAATATGAAAGTTGTTTCCACTCCATGCCCCTTGCATAGCATATGATATTCACTTCATTCTTTCTTGAACCTTCTATCTGGGTCTTTCTCTTGGCATTAATGGTAACGCTTACCGGACCATCTTTTTATCCTCAAAATGGGTTTACCAATTCTTTACACTCTTCAGAGGGTAATGTATTTTCAATCGGCATTTACTGGATCAAGGTTTCAGTGCCAGTGTTTACCACTTCAATTTCATCTTTGAAAGGCTGAGATTGGCGCTCCTCCTCTTGTTCAAGTAATCGTTGTGACTCAAGTGGAGTTTCGTCAATTTTGTCCTCATTCGAGGAGGGAGTCTTATTTTAAGATCAGAAGCACACTTAAGAAATAGACACAAGTGAACTATTGGAACTGAAATTTTATTTAAAGAAAAAGATACTACATCTCACAACCTATCCTGAACATGTTCAGGATTCACAACTCTAAAAGAAAAGCAAAAGATAACTTGCCTGGACTAGGCATTAACCTTGAACTGTAGAACCGGACTCAACAATTGTACTGACCATGATGGCTGACTCAAAATAAAATAATAAATGACTAAAACTTTAACTGCTGCAACTGTCTAGCTTCGGAGGCTCGGCGAAAGCTGGTTCACAAGTAGTTGGGACAATAGAATGAATCCTAAAGGACCAAGACATGACAATGATGACAGATTCGCATAGGGGAATGCCCTTAGTTCAAGGATTATGAGAGTAAACTCTGAAGGATTTAGCAGAAATATTCTTGAAAAATGTTGCCCTTAGAGGAGGAAGAGACCAAGGGTACAGGCAAGATTGGATCATCAAGATTGCACGATCAAATGATTGAGACACAATTTCCGCCAATGAAGACACAATCGAATCCCACAAGAGACAAATGATAGACACATGATCAAAATGTGAGATTGCATAGGACTATTTTCAACGGATAGATCATGAATGACTAATCCTATGAGATCTTTGAAAATGATGGGATTTATATCCTAACCCCAAAGGGAAAATTTTTAATCTTCACACATTTTATCAGTGTTACCTGAAGGCATCAACCTTACTCCTAATCTAGCGGAGTGGAGAGAGGATCTCGACTCATGACTTTGTTCGTGTATCTAAGGACCGATCGTAGCCATTGGAAAATGGACTACGGCCTAATCTAGACACAAATGGGTAGGATATCCTAAACTAGGCTCACACACGTGATGCACATGTGTTCGTATACTACATGCATGTGTGGGTTAATCTAGGGGTAAGGCCAAGAGTTCCCTTAGCGCGAATCCATGTTCGATATACTGTACCAGTGTCCGGCGTATCAGTACGTGAACAAGAGATCCGTTTACGCACCATAAAGGTACTAGGCTAAGGGTGGAATGCTTCTCTAGCACAGAGGCACCAGGTGATGAAATCCCAGTCAACCATGCTAGATAACACTCCGGGTTCCTAAAATAGGATGTGTGTGCATGTGAGATGCAGGGGTTTAGATGAAAGTGATGTAAGTGTGTGCAATAAGTTCGCGCAATCTATGATGCCTTCAGGTTTTGTTAGATTAAGTTTGAGTATATGTGATGAGAAAATAAAGCATACAAACTAATCTAACAAGCATAAAAGAGATAGAGTTTTCATGAGCCAGTTAAAATAGATTCAAATGAGTTATCCTTTGGAATTGTAATGAAGTTAGGTGGTCCCCAGCAGAGTCGCCAGACTGTGGGAGCCAGATCCCGCGAGAGGGGCGTGGGGCGCGAGCCGCCGCGCGCTCTCTTGGTCTCTAGTACTCACGCGATTGGCGTGTGCTTCTTAGTGTTGATTTAGATTCGTCTTTTATGTGAACTTGGGATCACTAAGGCAATCCGAATTCCACATAAAAGAGACTGACAGAGTCGCCACCTAGATGTGGGATCTAGGACCCGTAATTAACCAGAAATCTAGACTCGCTACCTGGTTACAAGAATGGAAGGTATGGGGATTTATCCACCACATGCACCATTCCTGCCCGATAATCGGTCTTCGATTCCAAAAGCTAACTCTTTTAAATTTATTTTAAATGGCTCATTCAACTCTATGTTAATATGTTATCTACGGGACATGCATCCTATGATTTAATTTCAATGTGAATCCTAAATGTGTATTTTGATTTCTTGATTTGTCTGGATTCAATCTAAGTGCAAGTTCTCCTAAGATTCTAATCTCATGGAAGATCCTAAGTGATTTAATTAAGAATTTAGAATAAAATTAAAATACAAAACACCACAATTTGTTGTGGTGCCGACTCGCGGTTGGTATGCCATCTGACATCCAAGCTGCCTACGTACCCAAGCCTCACTGGGATCAGAGTCGACGTAGTTCGGTGCACCTAAGCTAAGCTACATATGCCTAACTCAACTAGGACACCGACTTAGACGGATTTGACTGTTTCAACAGTTTTAAGAGGAATTATTTAATTCAAGTTGAGGATTTTATTATCTTAGGATTTCATCTAAGATGCTATATGATTCTTATCTGAATGCAAGTTGTCCCTTAGACTAATGCAGGTTTTGCCTACATCCTAGTTTACTAGGCTTGTCCTAGGGAAAGATCGGGTGACTAGTGTAACTAGACCTATGGTACGGTTGCTATTCATAGCAAGCGTCCGTGATGAGGCTGGACTCCTAACTCTAGGACTCCCTAAAACCTAGGACACGGCACGACACCAGTGTTCCTAAATTGGGCTCTAATGGTTCTTAGATTGGAAACCATAATCCAATGGTTCCGAAAGACACAAGATAAATCGATTTAAGTTCTCGAGGTTAATGAGTTTCAGATTTCGAAGATTTTCAGTTTCTAGACATTTAAGGATTACCAATGGTTCTAGGGTTCACCAATTTCGGCCTTGAATGGCATCCAAAGGAGGGAATCGTGCGCTCTTTCCTTGTGCAATTTAATACTTAGGTTATAGCATCTTATTGCCTGGCAGAATCTCAGGATTTCCGTGGACACTAACCTCGGAGCCAACAACATGCTATAACTTAAATATTCAAATTGTCAAAGATCAAGTTGCAATTGGGATACGATTATGGATGCACGGGCCATTTTTCCAGGAAAATCTAAAGATCCTAAAATTTCTGTTTCAATGGATTAAGGAGTGAACATGTGACAGAATTTTAAAGTTCTTTAGGAATTTTTATATGATTTTCAATTAATTTCGAATTTTCCATGGATTTTATCAATTTTAAGCATATGAGCGGTTTTACAAGTGAAATTGTTGCAAATAAATTCGAAATGATTTGAAATTTCTACAGCAGCAAGATGAAAATGTATGTAGCTTACAGGATGAGTTTTGCATATTTTTATATTAAATTCACATTTAATCTTGATTAAACCATTAAATGTCCAGATTGCACAATTAACACATAAACTAGTAGAAATATAACTCTAAATTCTATGAAATTTCTACAGAAATACTATATGAATCAAAATAGCATGCAGTGAGATTTTCATGAATTTTAGAAATTATTTACTACCAATTTCGGATTTTACAATTTCCAGACCAGATTATAAATTAACACTACATCCCATATTAAAACAGATCCAAATCACACGAAACCTTTACAGTAACAAGTAATATGGAAGATAAGACTACTGTAAAAATTTTATGAATTTTAATGATGATCTGATGTTAGTAAAAATTCTCCTAAAATCTGATAAGTTTCAAAGAAAATATTAAATAATATACCAAATAAACTCCAAAAATCTTTACAAATTCATGGTAAAATGAATCAGTAACATATTATTTTCTCACGAAATTTCATTAATTGTAGAATCTGTTTGGTATATAATTTAATTTTTCTTCGTCAAAAGATGTTTTTTGAAGAGTTTTCCATTTTTAAAACACAATTTGCGGAAAAAATCAGAAAAATTCGGAAAAATACAGAAATATTTTGAGAACAATGCACCTACCTGTGGTGAAGATCTCCGCCCAATCCAAAAAATATAAAAAATCCTGCCGCCGCCGATCCGCTCCGCCGTCTTTCGCTTTCTCTGGAGTGTTTAGAGGGAGTGATTGAGGGAGTGAAGAGATAATGGAAGAAGAATATTAGGGAGAGGGATGGAAGAATATATTGAGGAAAGGGATTGGAGGGAGTGATTAGAAGAGATAATGGAAGAGAAAGAGATAATGGAAGATAAATTTCTTTTTTTTTCCTTTTTTTATGGATGGGAAGGGAGATATATATAGGGAGAGAAAGAGAGAGAGAGAGATATGTTGGTGGAGAGCTCATCATGTTGTCCCTCTTAGTGGAGAATCCATCATTATTGTTCTTAGTGGAGGGCCCATCATGTTTCTTAGTGGAGAGTCCATCATTATTGCTCTTAGTGGAGGGCCCATCATGTTTCTTAGTGGAGAGTCCATCATTATTGCTCTTAGTGGAGGGCCCATCATGTTTCTTAGTGGAGAGTCCATCATTATTGCTCTTAGTGGAGGGCCCATCATGTTTCTTAGTGGAGAGTCCATCATTATTGCTCTTAGTGGAGGGCCCATCATGTTTCTTAGTGGAGAGCTACCATCATTGCTCTTCATAAGAGGCCTCACAAGAGGCCCCACTGAGGCCCCACAACGCGGGCCCCACAATGTGGGCCCTCGGTTGATTCGATTTTAAACAAATGTTCAATGCGGGCCCACCAAACGAGTCCAAATTTAATCAAAATGCATCATGCGACCCCACCAAATGGGTCCAACTTTCTCGATCCAAATTTAATCGAAGCACCCAATGCGGGCCCACCAAACGGGTCCCAATTCTCTCTGGTTTAGATTTTTCTGAATAATCCTTCTCAACATTTAGCGGGAAAATACGAAACACGACGGAAACGACCAAAAATATTTAGAAATGTAACAAACGGATGCGGGAAAGAAAGACATTGGAAAACCGACGGAAAACAAACCCTAATTTCTTTATCGATTAAGGTAGAGCAAAATGGGGTGTCTACACTTACTTTAATAAAGTCCTTGCGTGTTGATTTAGATAGGCGAGTCATGAGTGTTAGAGAGAGGCCATCTCATTGAGATGAACCAATTACAGAGTTAAGGGTCAGAGAGAGGCTATCTCACCAATGCTCGCAGTCTTTGAGTTTTGTTGAAAAGTCATTGCACTGTTTTATCCTTGTGAACATCATTTAAAAAAAATAAATATTTGCTTTGTTTTTATATCGGGTCGGCCAAAATGAGTTGTCTTGTCAGCTTTGCCATTCGTGTGACAAGCACACTCTGCCAAAGAGGGGCATCTGTAGACACCCCATTTTGACCGAACCCTAATCCCCCCTGTTTTCTGCTTGGGACCCCCCTGCCAATATAAAAAATCATAAAATATACACTTGAGAGGGCTGTCCAGAAAAGAGAGGGGGGGTGCTAAAATATCATTTCTTTTCCTTTGCCCTCGCTATTGCCCGAGGCACCCCCCTGTAGGTTAGGAAAAGTGTAAAATACACTTGAAGGGGCTGTCTTAGGAGAGGAGAGGGGGTACGAATTTATCATTCCTTTCTCCTTTAAAACCCAAATCGATTAGGGTTTGAAAGGAGGAGAAGAGGCGCCTCATTTTTTTTAGAAAGGGAGGAGCAAGAAGACCGGCCAATTCCCCATCTTCTCCAAACCCTATCTTCATCACCACCATCAGCCGCCACATCATCATCTCTCTCTTCCATTTTTCACCCCACCTCCCAACTTCCATCCTCGGCAATTCGTCTTCCACCTTCGCTCAACCACCTCTAGCCTCCACCACTTCAAGCCGGAATCCGGCAAGGCTTCCTCCATTACCGGACCCAAGCTCCACTTCACCTACCACCATAGTCACCCCATACCCAATCCCCACCACCACCATCTCTGGCCGCCACCATTAAATCCAACCCAAACCCTCTCAAACCCTCTTCCATTTTCTTCCACAGACACACTAATCAGTAAACCCCAAAAACAGAGGGAGAGAAACAGAAGGAGAGAGAGAAACAGAGGGAGAGAGAGAGATTCATCCTCAAGCCTTCTCGCCGGAGCTCCGGCCTTCTTCCACCATTGAAACCCATTCTCTTCTCCCAAACCCAACTCATCTATCCGGCCAGCCATCCTTGCCTCCACCCTCACCTCCACCTCTTACTCCATCTCTACCATATCCAATACCATTTCAGCCTAATCCCACCATTATTTGCAGCCACCTCCATTTATTCCGGCGAGCATCTCACCGGAATCCGACTGTGCTTACCCCATCTAACCCACTTCTAACAGACCCCATTTTCCCTTCTCATTTCTCATTTTCATCACCTCTATCTCACATCCCCACAACCCACTTTCCATTTCCCACAAATCTGACCTCATCCCTTCCTTTGTTGCGGCCATTACCCCCATCTCCTCAAACCTCATTTCCGACCTTAATACCACCATCAAACCCTAGAGCCAAAGCCTCAGATCAAGCGATTTACATCATCTTTCAGCGAATATCTTTGGGTTTTGTGGCATCCTTCTGCCTAAACTCCATTAGCAGGCTCAGGTAATCATTTTCGTCAAATATTTGTATTCATTCTCTTTGTGATTGCTCGTGATCTTGGGTATGGATGAATTTCTCTTACCTTGCTATGGATTTTTGGATAGATCGAAAGTTTCTTTGTAAAAGGAGATCTCATCAGTTAGATTTTCATTGATCTATTGCTAGATTGTTATATGGTGATGGAATTTACAGGTCGATCTCAGTATTTTATTATAAAAAAAAGGGGCTGGTTTTCAATTTCATTGATCTTGTTGTATTACTGATGCCCAATTTATTCTCATGCGCCTATTTCTGATGTACTTGCAAAGTAGATGGCCTCATTGCTTTGCCAATGTTGGATTTGAGCTCACGTTCTTCTTGTTGTTTTAAAATGCAATAGATCTTACTGTTTTTGATGTCTGATTCAATTTCATTAATGTCTGATTGGTTTCGCTTAAGTTTCATTGATTATATCTTGAAATATAATAGAGGGTCAGTAGGGGAATCCATGCTTTGGGCTTTTATCATTTAGAGGCAAAGAAATGTCAGCATCTAAGCATGATGATATTGGTATAATTTCCTGTCATCCTACTTCTACAGGGTTTATTTTTACAATGCAAATTCTCAATAATGGGAAACTTTATCCCTTGTTTTCTGGAATGATGGTACGAGCCTAATTATGCCCTCAATCGCGTTAAAATTGTTGTTCTTTCTTTTTGTTTATATTGAAATCTGGAATGCAAAGGATGAGTGTGGTGTTTAAATTTGATTTGTGTTGAGGTTGCGGTTTTAGTTCCCGAGGAGAGTTTTGGGGCGATGACGGCGCTACCCCAAGCCCATCTTTAGGGGATTCGCTCAATCCAGTAGCGCTCCCCTCTTTTGTTTAGTAGGCCTACCCAACCTTTTGGATTTCTTTTAACCATTTTTTTTTAAAAAAAAAGAACCCTTCTCTGGGCAATGATAAGGTTACTTGGAGCCCGTCTTTGCGTTTTGTGGCTCACCGTTTTTTTGCACTTGAATCTGCACAAGTTGATGCCCCCTGTTATGCACCAAAATTTATAAAAATTAGAAATATCATTGCAAGCATTTGTATAATTTGTTGAAAATTTAAGATTCTTCTTTTATGTTAAGTTTTGAGTTAGGTTCTGAAGATGAATGGACTGTTCAGGTGAGATTATCTCAAAGCTTATTATACTCATTCCTTTTTATTTAAATAAATTGTTTAATAGGAAGAAGGAGATCAGATGACTACTCTATTCGATATTATCGACATGAGTACTGTCTGATTTCAAGGCGGGATATAGAAATATTATCATGTGTATATGATATCAGATGATTACTTTAGCATCATCTGATTTCATCCCCATATTGGGGTGGTGTTTTTGGTTGGGCATAGAAGTGTTTGATATTGTTTTCTTTTACTTTATTAGGCTATCCAGCACCTGGCCTGGACTAATTAATGTTGTTTATCATTTTATGATTGCTATAGATTGTGTATTTTTTTTTTATTGAAAATTCTTCTTTGCTTAGCACTTGATTTTTTTTTAAGAATAGAATGGAATTTGCGATTATCTGGTAGCCTTTTCTTCTCTCTTTGATAGACTAACACAGTCTTATAGATTTCTGTTAAATTTCTTTAGATACTAGAATCCCCTCTCATTGCGAGGGCGATGAAGGCGCTAGCCCAAGCCCATCCTTAGGGGACTTGCTCAGTCCAAGTAGCATACCCCTCCTTTGTATATAGGAGACTTGCCCAGTCTCACTCTCTTGCTGAACCTCCTCTTTGTGCGTCGTTTGGTTTTGGGAGAACACCCTACTCGGCTTGGCAGCATACCCCTACCCTTATGGGTATTGGGTTGCACATTTGTTGCACCCTAGGGCTAGGCAGCTGTCCGGCCCGGCTGGGTGTTTTACCTTTGCCAAATATGCACAGGGTCTCTTATTCCTTTTTACGTCATTTGTGTCTCGGAGACAAGCCTTGTCTCATGTAGAGAGTTTCCCCTTTAGGAGGCTTACCTAGCCTCATGTTAGAGTGGCCTCCTCTTTTAGAGTGAGTCTTTGACTCGGTAGTGTTATTAGAGAGTCTCTCACTCATTTGTTCTCCCTCTTTAGTGTTGTTAGTTCGGAGTTTCTCCTTTAGAGTTGTTGATTACTTCGCTTTTGATTAGAGGCTAACTCAGTCTTATTAGAGCTTTGCTTGCTTGGGATCTTGGATCGTTTTCCCTCTTCTTGGGACGCTATCTTTCTTGTTGTGGTTCGTCTCTTTGAGACGCTAGTTGCTTATTCGGGGTTTCCCCTTTTGCTTTAGGGCTTTGCCCTAGTTTGTGGTACTACTTGCGTGTTCCCTTTAAGATTGAAAACATTTAAAGGTTTAGAGCGTTGGAAAAGCTTTGAAATCCAAAAACATTAGAAATTTAAAATTCAAAAACATTTGAAAACTTTAAAAATATCAAAAACATTTGAAAAACATAAAAAAACCTTTAAAAATCTAAAGTGTTGAGTGTTTCTTTTAGAAGCGTATTAGGCGAGTTCGATTTTCGAACTACGTTGGCTTGATCCTCTTCCACGAGGTACGTAGTGTAGCTTGGGATACATATCCCAAGTCCAGCCAAACTTTGTAAATAAATGTTTTAACCCTTTTTCTTCAAAGCCTTGTTTTCAACAAGATCTTCCTCTAGAGTTAGGAGTTTGTCCTAGATAGAGAGTTTTAGAGTTAGGGAGTTTGTCTTTGATTTGTTGTGGTTATTGTGTGCTTGTTTTAGAGTTAGGGGTTTGTCCTAGAGTTATAGGGGCGCCTCCGTCCGGTCAGTTGGCGATTCACATCGCCGACTGATGACTAGGTCTAGAATGCGCTAGTGATCCCATAGTTTTCATTAGGAAATACAGCCTAGTTACACATAGGTTGTAGGAACCACCTGCATTAGCTTAGGGCTAACCTGCATTTAGTTAGGGCATATATGGTGTCCTAAAATCTACAATTCACTGGAATTTAAATAATCGTTCAAGAAGCATTAATAACTAGTCCGGTCTTTTAGATCGATTCTAAGATAGAGGTCTAGGTGTCTTAGGCATCCTAGCTTGGAATAGGCGCGAAGAACTACGTTGCCTTGATTCTCGTGGAGGCGGGGATACGTAGGCTTCTTTGGATGAATATCAGACCATCCGAGGGCTCGGGCTAAATCGTTTTAGAGTCTTAGGATTTGTGGTGTTGTTATATTGTATATTTTGTTGTGTTTTCTTACTTTCTTGTGCAGACCTATACCTTTAGCTGTAGCATGCATGCGTTCGTCCACCAGAACTTAGACACCTGTTAGGCATGTCACTCATAACCTAGTTGTCATTAGGTGACACATCTTTTATCTTACTTTATGTGTGTTTATTATTGCATCCACGAGTCATGCATGATTAGGTAGACGTCCACTCGGGGATATTTGTTCCCATTTCACATGATTTTCGCCCAAAACTCTTCGAGGTTAATGAAAAAATGGCTTAAGAGACCAAGTGTTCGCACTCGGGCAAATTGGGGGCGCTCTTCGGACCTTCTCCATTCGTCATCAGGCACGGACCTTCTGTATCTCTGGTTATCCATTGCAAACAGAGCATTTGTTTTGGTTCCATGGCGTGTCCATGGATGGCGACTCTGAGTTATTTTTAGGTACATCTTGGTTTCGAGCCCTGGCTCCTGATCAGGATGTATCTCATTCGTTTTGTATCGCCACTCATGCTATGCTGTGAGGGTGGCACCTGTTTCGAGAGTTCCTTGGCAGAGCTCTCCTTCACGTTGTGGATGATCCAGAGGGTGTTAGGGACCCGTTCCCTCACCGTCCTCGGATCGGGGTCCACAGACTCATACGTATAGTACCCGATAGATTGAGTCTGGAGCCCTACTTTGTTTTATATATTATGTATATACTTACTGACTTAGTGAAATCTAACTAGGAAGTACTCGTGTTTATCTAAGTATATTGCACTCATATAGGGTCGAACATGTGTTGTTTACACATGTGGAGCCTAGAGTTAGGAGCTTTGTCCCACTTGTAAACTAGGCTAACTTATTTTACATGGCTACAACACGGTCCTAGTACACTCATCAGTCTGTCTTAAGTCAGGATTTTCTTGACTCCGTTAGATTAGATTAGGGCTGGTACCCCTGGTTAGGGTATGTGTGTATATATATATATATATATATATATATATATATATATATATATATATATATACTAATTATATATATTAAGGTTCAACTTTTAGTCAGAGTTTCTTATTCATTTCAATCGGTTATATCAATTCATTATTCAGATCTAGATCTAATCAGTGGCTTTTGCTTTCCATTACCTTGACCATAATCTGTCCTTCGATCTGTTGATTATAGGATTTGACCAGTTGTCATATGTTCTCACCTATGGTCAGTCCTTCATTTACCTTTCTCTGGTAACCATATTTCGTCTGTCGATTATGAGCTGATTTTACCACCGTTATTCATATACCTTTGGTTAAGTTGTGGGAATCCTTTCTAGCATTGTCATGCTGCCGGATTTTATCCAGAATATTTTGAGCATGACCGCTATTCTTTAGAGTTAGTTAAACCATGAGTTTATGTAAGCCCAATGGTTCCCACCTTGGCATTCCCATCTTATTTTGATGATTCCAATACACAAGTGATTTATGATCACTAATGTGTTTGATTGTCTAAGTTGTAGATCATATTGGTGCTAAGACAACATTGCTTGGATTGAGGCCAAGAAGCTCTCATTGGACCACATCATGAAGGCCAAAGACAACGAAGTCCAAGACAAATGAAGACTTGAAGAATCCATTGAAGATCAAGTTATATTAGATTGTATTAAGATCCAATCCTAGTTTAGGATTTTGAAATGCATAATTAAGTTAATCACACACACCCTAAATATATAAGAGATTGTCTTTGTGGAGTTCCAACACCTTGGAACCCTCATAGCAATCCCAACTTGGTGTTAAGTTAGAAGCCTAAAAACAGAAGTGAAAATCTGCTCTTCATAGGCTTCTCGGAACTCCGAGAGAAATTCTCGGAACTCCGAGAAATGGTCCAGTAGACTTTTTTCATCTTCTGTTTGTATTCCCGGAACTCCGAGATTTTTTCTCGGAACTCCGAGAACACTACAACGGTCGGAAAAATAGCCGTTGGGAATTTTTCTGGAATTACCTCAATGCCATTGAACGGTCATATTTGGTTTTTCTTATATATATGGGCATTCTAAACTTCCAAATTATCAATCCTAACACTCAAAAACTTCATTTGAACATCCAAAGAGTGAATCAAACTTGATTATGCCTCTCATCCTCTTAGATTAGGATTTGGATCTTTAGGCTATATTTGTACATCTTCTACAAAGTTGTAAACCCTTGTGAGGGATTTTTATTCTTTCTTTCTTATTCAAGAAATTGTATTCGAGCGAGTGTTCGGAGAAGCGTAGCCCACTCTCCGTGGTGAAGATTGCCACAAAGGTTAAAGGTAATCGGAATTTGTAATCGGCACCGATCTTCGCCGAAGTTAAGAAGATCACTTAGTGAAGCCATCAACGGGTCTTTGTTGGTGGAGTGGAGTAGGCCTCGCGTTTTGAGGACCGAACCACTTTAAATCTCGGGTGCACTCTCTCTTGAACTCTAGCTCTTTATTTTGCATTGCACCTCTAGATTTAACTTGTGTGCTTGAATTTCATTTTGATCTCTTAATTTCCAATTTAGGTTTGAGTTTTCAAAAGATTAAAACTTGTTAGAAACCTAATTAATTTTCACTCCTCATAGTTGCCGTACTCGGGACCACCCTTGAATTTCAGTTTATCTTACCTTGACTTTCTTGTCTAGCCGTTATGCTGCCAAATTTTTCGCAGAACATGTTAAGCATGACTGCTATTATTTAGAGTTAGTTAAACCATGAGTTTACCTTACCTTGACTTTCTTGTCTAGCCGTTATGCTGCTGAATTTTTTATAAAATATTTTGAGCATGGCTACTATTCTTTAGAGTCAGTTTACCTTGTTTCGATTCCCATGTTTAGCTTCGATTAGCTTAGAACTCATTTTTAATGAGAACTTCTGGTTTGATCAGTCGTATTTGTATCCTTTCAGTTTCACTAGGTTAGTGGCCTGTACATGTCGTTCTTGTGGTCACAATTTCTTCGTTACCCTTTGATTGTATATCTATTCTTTTGTTGTGTCATAGATTCAATTTGTGTATCTATTATTCATTAGGGTATATGCTTGTTTATATACCTGTTTCGTCATGAGACCTGGCGGATAGCTTGTCGCTGTCCCTATGGCCATGGTCTACCATTTTAATCTCCTTGATTATAAAGTCGTTGATTTTCATCGATAGATTTAGATCCGGTCTATGACCTACTTCTGTCATTTTGTGGCTGTGGTCTATTTTCTGATCTGCCGATCATCTTTGATCATTGATGAAAATTTGGTATCGCTGATTGTATCCTTCCCCCATAAAGGAAACTATTAAAACTATTCCGCGTGAGCACTCATAAAGGAGTATGGCTGAGAAGTTTATTAGTACATTCAATCATTTGAGCATAATCGGCATAGACTGAAAATTTCTCCAAGCAGCTGCCAATCTTTGGGATCCTACTCTTCATGTCTTTAGATTTGGTTCCTTTGAATTTTGTCCTATCTTTGAGGATTGGTGCGTCCTATTGGAGCTCCCATTGGAGAAACTCTGGGTCCAACCTCTGAGTCCAGATGACCCTCGTTCCCTTTTCTGCAAATTGTTTAACAATTCTACGGTTGATGCTCTGTCATATCTCACAGACACAGGCGTGCGAGTCCAGGACCTCATCAAACTTTTTTTAAAAATGTTGACCCTGGTGACTCCCGTTTTCAGAGTTGTCGGCGTAATGCTTTGATTTTTAGTGTCTTCGCATGTTATGTGCTTCGTGGAGATTCTTATAATGCTCCTTTAGCCCTGTTAGCTGTGGTGGATCAAATCAATGAAGGAAGGAATCATGTTCCCACCATACTCGCAGAATCTTTCTCCGGACTGGACCTTATTGCTCGTCAGGAGGTTCATGATATTTTCTTTGGATGTGTAAAATTGTTGTACGTTTGGCTTTGTGAAAAACTCACTATCTTCCGACCACAAAGCCATGATAAGTACACCCTGAAAGATTTCCCGTCCTGGCAGCCAATGGCCAACCGACCGCAATCCATTGATGAGTGGCATAATTGGTTACAGCACGTGGAGAAATTACAATCCACCTCCCTTATAGGGCCAGCGTCCTCGTCAGCACATCGTACTAGAGGAGATACGGCTCTGATACCACTTTTCTGTCACGCCCCGAACCCAGAATTCGAGGTAAGGCGCACGTGACAGATGGGTTTACAAAAGTCGACCTTTTATGCACCAACCCGTTTGCTTCATCAGATCACGGGATATCCTTGTCCTCCCTGAACTGTAATACCTCCTTCTTGTGAAAAATTGTCTCCTGATCTCATTCAGTCCATTGTAGCCGCTTGGAGAAATAAGGTTGTGGAGAAGAGATTTGCCTTAAAATCTAAGGTCCGATGTGCGGAATTACCAAGAAATTTTGAAGGCAAAAGAGCTCGACTTGCAGAACTTTGAGGATCTTCGGCATGAGATTATCATTTCTTTATTATCTTCATTTGTTTTACTTGAATATAATCAGAATCAAAGATTGTAAATCTTTGATTTCATTATAGATGAAAATTTAAAGAAAGGAAATTTACTTGATACATGTTATAGACAGTCAGCGATCTATAGTTTCATCATTCTATATGTAACCAATCGCTGGCGTTGTAACCTGTCAATATGGTCAATACAAAGGATGTTTGTTTTTCTTTTCTCTATTGGTGCAAACTATCTTATTTTATTTGTCAATCATTTAATCTAGTTTGTTAACTTCCCATCAGGATTCTAAAAGATAGCAACCATCGCTCCGAAAAAGGACTCCCAAGCTAAGCCCACCTGATCTAGACCTACCTCAGTGTCTAGACTCGTTCGTCACTTTGATTCTCCTGTGTCGTCAACAATACATTTACCATCTTCACCAGAGTCTTCAGGTTCCTTTGAAGTGAACCAAATGGCCGACACGACTGACCTTCTGTTGAGCATGCAAGAAATGATGAAAAACCTCACTCGGGACATGGCGGGAATGAAGGAGGAGATGGCTCATATGAAAACTCAGATGAGTGATAAGACTTTCGCATCTAGAACCCCCACACTTCCACCTCCTCGTGTTACATCTCTGGAGCTGCATAGGCCTGCTATCTCTCCATTAGAGGTTGATTTAGATGATGAGCAGTACGCCGCAGAGTATTGCGTTCCAAAGGTTGATAGAGAAAAAGAAATGTTTGAGAAGCTGGAAAGGGAAATGTCTGAGAAATTTAGCAAGTTAGTTCACGAGATGGAACAAATGAAAGTACAGGGGCCCAAGAAGTTCGACGTCTCTGAACTAATGTTGTCTTCGACAGTATCTTTACCGCCTAACTTTAAAGCTCCTGATTATGATAAATATGATGGAACCGAATGTCCGCGCAATCACATGAGGTGGTTTATCATTTTATCACAGCAGTATGGTCTGAGCCGCGAGCAGATGGGCCAGTTATTTCCAATTTTCTTGATAGGAATTACGAAGAAGTGGTTCTTAAGGCTGAAACCGGAAGAGGTGAGAACTTTCTCCTCAGGAGACCTTCACCAACTTTATCAGGCGTTGGAGACGTAAGTCTGCTCAGCTGAGCCAGAGAATGTCTGAATCAGATCAGATAAAACTAGTTCTGAAGAGTTTGTCTCCTCAGTATTTTCATTTCTTGGCACCGCAGCATTATCTGAGTTTTGACCATCTGATCAAGACTGGTACTCAAACAGAGGATGCTATAGCAAAGGGTCTGAGAGCAAAAGTTTCTTCTGAGATCCGAGAGGGTAAAAGGCCGGTAATCCAGCCCAAGGAGGTTCACGCTGTCAGTTACACCAGGCCTGCGGCCAGAGTTGTTACAGAAGCTGAGAGGGCACCAAGGAGAGGTACCTTTGACAGGAAGTTTGATCCTCTTCCGTATTTTATAACAATGATATTCAAGAGGCTGATGAAAGATAGGAAGATCCGGCTATAGGATATTAAACCTCCACCCAATCCCTTACCAACATTCTGGAAGATGGATCAATACTGTGAATATCACAGAGATCTGGGGCACCTGACTGAAAATTGTTTGGCCTTAAAGCATGCAATCGAGAATATGAATGACAAAGACGAGCTGGCAGTTGAGAGACCGAATGTTACTCAAAACCCGCTTCCTAACCATCATGCTATGCCTCCTCTTGCCACCAATGCCATTTTTAATGATGAACCTTTGCTTGATCTGTCAACCCTCATTTGTGCCATAACCACAGAAAAAACCTATGTAATGAAGTTTGACGAAGAAGAGCTTGAAGCAGTGGAGAAGAAGAAACGTTACGTAATCTCGTTTGATGATGATGAATTTGCTGAGTCGTCTTCATCTCAGTCTTGTGTGTTTCAGACTGATAATGTGGGAAAGGCAAAGAAAACTCCGTATGTCCTAAGGGCAGTTGATTTTGAAGAAGAAAGAGACAGTAAAGAGCCATATGTTTTCTCAATGGAAGAAGATGAGCTGCTGTTGTTAGATGACCATTGTGATGAGATGCGTCATATGACCCGTGGTGGGCGTGTATTCAAACCCCCAGAGTTGAGCGTAGAAAATCCTGCAATGGTTGCGAGGAATGCATAGAATCAGAGGTAGAATAAGGTTAGCGCAGATGAAGAAGAAGAGAGCTTGTTGAAACAGCTGAAAAAGACTCATGCTAATATCTCAGTATGGGGTTTACTCATGGCCTCATCCAAGCACAAAAAGTTAGTCCTTCGAGAGCTTAACACAACACAAGTGTCTATCGACACCACTCCTGATGAGTTGGTGAGCTTAGTCACTATGACAAAAGCGTCTAAGACCCTATCTTTCACAGATGAAGACCTGCCTCCTGAGGGCCGAGACCACACCAAATCTCTGAAAATCACAGTCATTTGCAATAAAAAGAAGGTACCAGAGGTGTTGGTCGACAATGGCCCTGCTTTGAATGTCTGCCCACTGAGTACTGTGACAACCTTTGGGTTCGGTCCTGAGGACTTTATCCCATCTGAGCAGGGTATTCTAGTGTATGATGGTACTCGCAGAGATGTAATCGGAACTCTGGTCACTGAGATACAGATCGGAGGAGAAGACTTCGAAATAGAGTTCCAAGTTTTAGATATTAAAGCTTCATTTCTGCTGTTACTGGGTCGCCCGTGGTTGCACAAGTTCAGGGTTGTTCCATCCTCTCTTCACCAAAAGCTAAAGTTTATTCATAAGAACAGAATGATAACTGTGAAAGGAGATCCAGACCTTGAAATAGGGCAGATTACTCAGGACCTGACTGTGGGGAAGGCTGAGGATATTAGTCTGACTGGATTTTCGCTAGAAGTGACTGCCATCTCCTTTGAGGAAGCTATAAATGAGGAAATTTGTTTCCTGACCAGCACAAACTCGAATGTCGTCAAGATGATTCGCCGACAAGGGTATATACCAGGTACCGGGTTAGGCAAATATCATCAGGGTCTGACTGAGTTCCCTGAGTTCAAAGCATTCAATGGTCTATTTGGGCTGGGGTACATACCCACGAAGAAATAAGTTAAAGAAATGAAACAGCTGATGATGAAATGGGCAGAATGTCGCGAAGAGGATTAGAATTACCGATGGCACTAATTAATTTCACAATGAACTGCCGATTTTGAAAAGAGGGTGCAGATTTCCCTTTCTGTGGCTTTGCTGAAATTTGGCTGGATGAGAGTAAAGGACAGAGGTTGCCAGGTTTTGAAATTTTCTTTGACCTTGAATTAGAAGATGAGGTGACAAGAATGCAAATCATAGAATTTAGGTCAGAAGCAGATTGGGCAGAACACATAGAGCCGAGCCTTCTGAGTTCACTGTTTCATGAAGAATCCCAGACTATTGCTATGATTGATCAGAATGCCTCAGCTTTGAATCCCACTCACTTGATCACCCCGGCAGAGGAACCATTGACTAACTGGACCTCTCAGGTCCTGCCTCAGGTTACTTTTCAGTACAGTCGTATCCTTTCAGAAGAGTCTGTTGTCTGTAAGTATGTGTCAGTCTCTGAGTCCGATTCGGAGTTTGTTTATTCTAACAATTCTTTTGATGCAGGTACTATAAAGGTTGAGTCTTCTGAGGTCGGTGACGATTCTTTTTCCAGTGGGATTGAGTCAGATGTTGTTTCTATTGTTGAGACAGGAATTTTCATAATAAAGTTCAGAGTCAGTTGACGTTGGTGTCAACATATCTGTTGAGTCTGTAAAAATGAGTCCAAAGTTCATTGTAAACCCCGATGTGGGTAATTCATCATTTGATGTACTTGATTCAGCATTCAATGAAATAAAGGATTCTTTTTCTGTGAATATTCATGTCTCCACTTTTGTTTCTAATATTTCTGCTTCAGAATCTGATAATCTTAATAATAACAATAAAGACTCCCCCTCTGATGAGGATGCCGATGACACTCCTCCTGAAATCAAACACATGATTCAACAGGAGGAGAGTCGCCGAGCAAAACCACTCGAAGAGAAAATTGAAACTGTCAATATAGGTGATGAAACCTTGATTCGGGATATTCGAATTGGCAAAATTTTATGTCCTGAAGAACGCGAGGAATTAATCACTCTACTTAAAGAGTTCAAGTTTTCGCTTGGTCATACGATGACATGCCAGGATTAAGTGAAGAAATTGTTCAGCATCGCTTACCCTTAATCCTTGGTATTAAGCCAAAGAAGCAAAAGCTCCGAAAACTCAAAACCGAATGGGAGTTGAAAATTTATGAAGAAGTAAAGAAGCTGTTAGAAGTAAAATTTATTCAAGTTGTTGAATACTCAGAATGGCTTACAAATATTGTACCGGTGCCCAAAAAGGACGGGAAAGTTCGAATGTGTGTCGGTTTTCGAGACCTGAACAAGGCAAGTCCTAAGGATGACTTTCCTATTCCAAACATTGATTTCCTGGTAGATAATACCGTTGGGCATGCTCTTTTATCCTTTATGGATGGGTTCTCAGGCTACAATCAGATTAAGATGGTGCCCGAGGATATGATGAAAACAACGTTCATTACTCAGTGGGGTACTTACTGCTACAGGGTAATGCCGTTTGGTCTGAAAAATGCTGGTGCTACATATCAGAAGGCTGCTACAACTCTTCTGCACGATATGATCCATAAAGAGGTCGAGGTTTATGTTGATGACATGATTGTAAAGGGCAAGACTCGATCTGAACATACAGTTGCCTTGGGAAAGTTCTTTGAGCGGATCAGGAAGTATCAGCTTCGCCTAAACCCGAGTAAGTGCGTCTTTGGTTTTACATCAGGGAAGCTCTTAGGGTTTATGGTCAGCGAAAGAGGGATCGAGGTGGACCCACAAAAGATCAAGGTGATTCAAGAAATGCAGCCGCCTAAGACAGAAAAGCAGATTCAAGGTTTCCTTGGAAAGGTTCAGTATCTGAACCGGTTCATAGCACATCTGATGATGACATGCGAGCCTATTTTCAAGCTTTTGAAGAAGAATTCTTCAAAGAAGTGGATTGAAGAGTGTTAGGAGGCTTCTGAAAAAGTTAAGCAATTCTTATCTTTACCTGCTGTCCTATCACCTGTCATTCCAGGCTAGCCGTTGCTGTTGTACTTATCTATTACAGATACAGCGATGGGTTGCATGCTTGCTCAGCGGGATCCTGAGTCTAAAAGGGAGAAGCCTATCTACTACATCTGCTGGAGTATGAATTAAAGTACACAGTTTTGGAGAAGACATGTCTAGCATTAGTTTGGGCTACCCAGAGGCTTAGACATTATCTGTTGTCAAACAAGGTTCTTTTGCTATCACGGATGGATCCGTTAAAGTACTTGTTTGAGAAGCCCGCCCTTACAGGGAGGACTGCAAGGTGGTTGTTGTTGTTATCGGAGTTCGATATCACCTATGTCACTCAGAAATCAATTAAGGGGCGTATCGTTGCTGAGCAGTTGGCTGATGCACCTGTTGAAGAGAATGCTTTTCTCAAGGCAGATTTTCCTGATGAAGAAATCATGGATGTTGAAGAAGAGACTTCAAGTACTAAGTGGCTTATGTACTTTGATGGGGTTGTCAACATCGAGGACAGGGAGTAGGAGCTGTGCTTATATCCCCTCGGAAGGAGTATATTCCTGTTTCTATCAAGTTGCAGTTTGAGTGCACCAACAACATCGCAGAGTATGAAGCTTGTATCGCCAGACTTGAGGCAGCCTTAGCTTTACAGATTCAAGATATTGATATGTTTGGGGATTCTATCTTGATCATTTGCCAGATTAATGGACAATGGAAAACTCGAGAAGATAAATTGATCCCTTATAACATGTATTTAGAATCTCTGGTCAGGAAGTTCAACATTCACTCACATGTCAAGGACTAGAAATCATTTCGCTGACGCTTTGGCTACTCTTGCTTCGATGTTAGACATTTCTGTATCAATGGAGGTTCAACCACTAGTTGTCAGACTTCAGTGGGCTCCTGCGCATGTGAATGCTATAGAGATTTCAGCTAGGTGCCCAAATGGGAAGCCTTGGTACACAGATATCAGAAACCTCATTTCAGGCAAGGGACATCCTTCAAAAGCTTCAAGCAAAGAGAGAAAGACTCTTCAAAAGTTGGCTGCCAACTTTATTATTTGTGGTGAAGAGCCATACAGAAGGTCATTTGATGGCATACAACTTCTTTGTGTTGATGAAGATAAAGCTGCAGAGCTTATAGAGCAGACCCATGAGGGAGTTTGTGAACCTCATATGAATGGTAAGATGTTGTCTAGAAAGATTTTGAGACTTGGATTCTATTGGCGCACAATGGAAGCAGACTGCTTCTCATTTGTGAAGAAATGTCATAAGTGTCAAGTTTATGCAAATCTCATTCATGCTCCTCCTTCGGAGTTGCATTCTTTAACATCTCCATGGCCGCTTTCAGTATGGGGAATCGACATCATTGGGAAGATTTATCCGAGATCCTCGAGCGGGCATGAATACATTCTGGTAGCTATTGATTATTTTACGAAATAGATTGAAGTTGCTTCGTTTGCTTCCATAACTTGAAACACAGTTGCGAAGTTCATCCATGCCAACATTATTTGCAGATACGGAGTACCTCACGAGCTGATTTCAGATAATGGGTCACATTTCAAGAAAGAGGTGTTACACCTGTGTGAAGAGTTTAAGATAAGACATCATAAGTCATCTCCTTACAGACCTCAAACAAATGAGGCTGTAGAAGCAGCAAATAAGAATATCAAAGTCATTATTAGCAAGATGATTGAGACTTATAATGATTGGTCGAATAAACTCCCATATGCCTTATGGGCTTATCCTACATTGATCAGATCTGCTACAGGTGTAACTCTGTATTCTTTGGTGTACGGAATGGAGGCAGTTCTCCCTGTTGAGCTAAGGATTCCCTCTTTGAGAGTGATGATGGAAGCTGACTTACCAGAGTCTGAATGGGCTTCAGCTAGACATGATGGGCTGCAGATGATAGATGATAAGAGGTTGAGAGCCTTGTACCATATCCAAGGATATCAGAGACGAATTGAGAGAGCTTTTAACAAGAAAGTCCGGGTCTGAGATTTGAAGCCTGGAGACCTTGTTTTGAAGTCCTAGAGGGCACCGGTATTTGATCCGAAAGGTAAATTCAGGCCAAACTGGTTTGGTCCTCATATCGTCGATGAAGTCCTGCCTGGAAAAGTCGTAAGACACCTCGATGAAAATGGAGAAAAATTAAATGAACCTACAAACCTGGATCAGTTAAAAAAGTATTATGCTTAAGTACACCATGGGGCCATTTTTGACCGATTAGAGCTTTGACCCAACAACCTACATGTTTAAAACCGTTTGCAAACCCTTTGGGCCTATTAAAAAACTTGTTTTCTTTGATAAACCCAAACTAGGGGCATTTTTTTTTAGTAAAAAAAAAGTGTTTTGAATTACGTTATGACCTGATCCCTTTTAAGGTTACGTAGGTAGCCTGATCAATTCAGGTTCGGTCACATCTTTTGTAACATTTTGAAGAAAAAAAAATCCCTGAAATCCAACGTGGGCGAACTTCGCGAATCTGATTCTCAGTTCTTCAGAGATACGTAGGCAATCTAAAGGGTCCAGATTCGGTCCAATTACATGCAAACACATTAGGGTTTAGCCTTTTTGAACCTAAGCCTACCTGAAAGTCCTTCTGGTGTATTTAGGCCCAGGTTTGTAGAGAAACAGAAAAAAGAAAGAAAAAAGATGGAGTCTTAGACCCGCTAAGCTGAAAATCCGAAAGGGCAGTTTAGGCAAAAATCAGGGTATTGAGCCTGCTGGATGGAAAATCTGCAAGGGCAGACAATCCAGGCAAAAATTAAGGCATGCGGTCCGCTAAATCGAAAACCCAAAAGGGCGATTTAGTCATGGCAGGGACTTCATGAAGGATAGAGCTTCCTGGAAGCCGATTGAACTTTCATTTTCTCTTTGGCTCTTCCTTAATGTCTAAGTAAATGCCAGCGGAGCTTCTTTTGTTACTCTTTGAGTTAGGGAGATTGAAACTAAGCAATCCAAAGGGATAATAACCATGATGGAGATCTTGAAAAGAGGTTGAAACATCTCTAAACGTGGTATTTAAAAGACTCTAAGAGTGGTGGACTTTTAACCATTTTAAAACGTTTATCAGACTAAGAAGCACATTTCAGTCTCTTTTAGTAATTGAGTCGTGTGTCTGTTAATGTCTTCGTTTGTTATTTGTCAAAATCTTTCTTTTGTCGAGTCAAGGTCAATTTTCAAAGTCCTGTTTAGTCAGTATTCCTCTCAAAGTCGGGGTGATAAAAACTCAGAGACTCAGAGAAGCAGAGAATCTAAGGCTCTTGTGGATAATGTGAAATAGAGCAGTGTTCAGAAGTTGACAAGATTTTAGCTCAGTTCTAGTATCAGTAAATGGCAGAGATGGAAGAAAATTTTGAACAGAACAAGTTTCTTGTACCTATGAAAAGCCTTGTAAACCAAGTGTTTATGAGAAGAATTTGTTGTAATCCCAATTGTGCAATAATAAAAGCCTTTGGCCCATTCCTTTTATGTTGCTCTCAGATGAATTTTGCCATGGAAGTAACATCTTAGGGGCATCTTTTATGACTTACGTCAAAAGATGTCAAGTAATAATTGATATTTGAGATGGATACTCTCATAAAATTGAGACTAAAGAAGTTTGAACACTCTTTGTATTAAGCTTCTTGGTCAAGTATTTCTTTGAAAAATCTTTATACCAGCAGAGTCTAGAATCTACTCCAGCGATTTTTAAACTTCAGTGGAATGCTTTGCATCTTTTAAAAGGGGTTGACACTCTAAAATGCTTTCAAGATTACTGGAGTCTAGTCCTTGACCGAAATCAAACATCTCAGCTACTCTTTGATAAGAGATGACTGGTTCATCAGTGAAATCATTAAGAGTTGATCTCTTCTTTCAGTCATTTTGAGTTTCTTAGTTTCCTGTTGTTTTGAAAGATTTTAATAAGGATAAAAATTGACAGATTCTGTATTCCACGGTCTGGCCTTTTCTTTCGCCGTTTTAAAGATTTTAATAAGGTAAGGAATTACTAGGCTTCGTGCTACATGGCCTAGTCCTTCATTTGTTTTGAAAAAGAGGTTTTAATAGAGTAGGAAATTACCAGAACCTGTGTGGCACGGCCTGATATTTCCTTCAAATTTTGGAAAAAGGTTTAATGTATTGAGAAAATAACCAGAATCTGTGTTACATGGTCTGGTCTTTTCTTCAAGTGTTTTGAAGAGTGTTTTAATAGAATAAGAAATTATCGGATTTAGTGTTGCACTATCTGGTTGTTCTTTCAAACTGTTTTTGAAAAAGTTTTAACAGAGATGGAAATTATTGAACCTGTGTTACACGGTTTGGTCTTTTTGAAAGATTTTAACAGAGATGGAAATTACCAAACCTGTGTTGAACGGTTTGGTCTTTTTTGAAAGATTTTAACAGAGGGGAAAATTACTAAACCTGTGTTGCACTGTTTGGTTTTTTCTGCATCCATTTTTAAAGGGTTTTTAATAAAAGGAAATTACCGAACCTGTGTTACACGGTTTGGTCTTTTTCTGAAAGGTTTTTAATAGGGTAAAATTAATAAACCTGTGTTACACGGTTTGGTCTTTTCTTCGATCATTTTAAAGGGTTTTTAATAAAGGAAATCACTGAACCTGTGTTACACGGTTTTGTCTTTTCTTCGTTTGTTTTGAAAGAGATTTTAATAGGAAAAATTACTAAACCTGTGTTACACGGTTTGGTCTTTTCTTTGATCATTTTGAAAGGTTTTTAATAGAGGAAATCACTGAACCTGTGTTACACGGTTTGGTCTTTTCTTCGTTCGTTTTGAAAGAGATTTTAATAGGGGAAAATTACTAAACTTGCGTTGCACAGTTTGGTCTTTTCTTCGATCATTTTGAAAGGTTTTAGTAAAGGAAAAATCACCGATTCTGTGTTACACGGATTGGTCTTTTCTTCCTTCGCCGGGGTATTAAATACCCGGGTGATTAGTAGTGTAATCTCAAGTAGTGACTTGCTTAATCATTGTTCCGTAATGTGCAGCTTCCTAACTAGTTAGGAGTTATGCGTATCTACGAAGAGGTTTGTGTGGGACTGTTTAGCAGGACATACAAATCTGGGTTTATGTGGAACTGTTTAACAGAACCGCGTAATCCGGAGTGATTTGCTACCTTGAAAGAGAGGAGTCAGAGTTACTCGGATAGTTAAATAGATGTATTTTCAGCAATGATCTGTATATCTATCGCCTGGCTTAAGACTTAGTTTCGCCTCGGTATTAAATGTTTGAGTTTGGCTCAAATATTCGAGTACCCTAATGAGTAGTCGAGTAAGTTTTGGACTGATCGACAAGATAAAAAAAAGAAAAGAAAAGAGTTTGGTTTTGAACTTGTTTTGGACAGGTTTCAATACAGTGGTCCTTGGCCTTGTAGACACCCCCATTTTGCTCCGCTTTAATCAGCAAAGAAGTCAGTGTTTCGCTATCCGTTTTTCAGTGGTTCCCAATCCCGTGTCCGCCTTTTATGTTTTCTCCAATCTTTCCGATCATTTCCGCAATGTTCTGCATCTTTCTTTTCGCCAAGTGTTAAGGAGGGTTATTCCGAAGAATCCAAATTAGGGGAGAATTTGGACCCATTAGGTGGGCCCGTATTGAACATTTTAACCGGAATGGGATCAAGTTAGTGTATCCTGCATCGTTTTTATTAAATGAAAATGTTGAGCTCATGGATTCTCATGCTGTGACCCACCAATCTAATAGTTTGGATCAACCCCAGCACAACCGACCCTACACCCTCTCTTTGCCTAATTTTAGTCGCTCAGCATCCTTATTAAATTCATTTCTCTTTCCCCCTTACCCATTGTTTGATTGGTTTAGATTGACCTACAGAAATGGATAATGGGCATTGTCCTTTGCCACCAAATGAACGGTTTTGATCATCTAACTGAAATGGGTATGTAAATTGGAATGGGCGCGCGTGGGAGAAAAGGTGGGCCCACTAATGTTTAAAATCGCAATTTTGGAAGAGAGACATGTTCGACCAGCTTTAAGTGGGGCCTATCATTGTGTTTCATTCAAGATAATGTGGCTTATTAAATGGACGATCCAGATCATCTTACACCAATGAGTTTGGAGGCGCAACCTCATTTGCATTGTAGCCCATCAGTCAGTGGTTCGGATTATCCTATGGAAATTTGTGTCGTGGCCTGTCTAATGAACGATTTGGATCATTTTTAAAGCTAAATTGGATGCCATAATATGTTCTTTGTATAGTGGGGCCTCTCATGCTATTTATATGATTCAGTCATGATTTAGAAATCCATATAGAAACAGTAATTGCCCAAGAATGAAGGCTCACATCATTCGTTTGGACTATAGTGGACAAAGTGCCTTATATTCTTAGACACTATACATATGGTATTCTTGATTTAAGAAGGTCCAAACCGATCTATAAATTTTTGGAAGTAGTGGGACCAATTGCTTTTGTTGCATGTATTGCATGGCCACTAAGGAGTTAAAAGGAAGCTTGGCATATGCCAACTACGGAAGTTGCTATAATGGTTTCTTTTTAAGAAAGAGAAAGTCGATTGCATGGGCCGATGAATTAGGCATGCATGGGAGTATATTAGGCTACTTTCCATGAGGAGGGGAGGAAGATATATGGGGCCTTTCCTATTTGCTTGAGGAAAAGAGGGGAAGAACGAACAGAAACAAAAGACCGAGGCTCTGTTTTTTGGGCTTTGGGGGAGAAAAGAGCGTTAGCGATCGATACCCCTCATCTCTGGTTCTCTCCCATTCTAGTATCTTCAGCTCTCGGTTCCCTCTCTCCCTCTGTCGTTTCCTTCCCCTACCTCGATCTCTCCCTCCAACCTTCCCTCTGCAGCAGTTTTTCTTTTTAAAAGAAAAAGCGTAAAAAAAAAAAACAGAGTAATGGATGCTCTGTTTTTTCTCTCTCTCCATCTAACTCTCTCTCTCTCCATCTAACTCTCTCTCTCTCTCTCTCTCTCTCTCTCTCTCTCTCTCTCTCTCTCTCATTCTATCTCTCTTGCTCACCCTCTCTCAATCCCATTATCACTCTCTCTCTATCTGTATCTCTCTCTCACTCTCTATCTGTATCTCTCTCTCATTCTCTATCTGCAACTATCTCTCTCACTACATCTCTCTCGAAATCTCTCTCTCACTCTCTCTTGGTCTCACTCTATCTGCCTATCTCTCTCTCTCTCTCTCTCCCTATCTATCTTACCCTCTCTGTCACTCCCTCTATTACTCTCCCTCCCTATATCTCTATCCCCATCCACAGCAAGAAAGCAAGAAACAAAAAAAAAAAAAAAAAAAAGAAGAAGAAAAGCGGGCTTCAGATCGAGCATCGGCGGGATTTTTAGATTCTTCGGCTCTCGGGTTCGGCGAGGATGTCCACCATAGGTAGGTACACCGTTCTCAAATTTTTCCCGAATTATTTGGCACTTTTTTTAGATTTTTGCATGATTTTTAAGCATTTAAATGAATTTAATTCAATATTAAATGTGTATGCTAAAAATCATGATCTGCATGAGTGTTTCAATTCCGTTTCGTCCCGAAATTTAATACAACAATCTATCTAAATAGAGTAAGATAACCATCGGATCGGATCGGACATTGGATAAAAGAGTTTCGAAAATTTGAGTGAAGAGTGGAATTTTATTTAAAATAATGGCTGAGAAATTACGAAATTCGAAAAAATAGCCATCTCAGGATGATCTATTTTTTGGAATTTTAAATTTTTTTTGTGTTCATCATATCAGAACAAGATTAAAGGATGTTTTTCCGATTCGTAATTTTCTCGAAAATCGTGTTTTAAAAATAGAAAACTCTTCAAAAATATCTTTTTGATGAAGAAAAATAAAATATATACTAAATAGATTCAAAATTAATAAAATTTCGTGGAAAAATAATATTGTACTGATACAATCTACCATGAATTTTTAAAGATTTTTGGATTCTGTTTGATATATTATTTAATGCTTTCTTTGAAAATTATCAGATTTTGTGAGAATTTTTACTGACATCCGATCACCATTTAAATTTACAAAATTTTTACAGTAGTCTTATGTTTCATATGTCTTGCCTCTGTAACATTTTTAATTGATTTGGATCTTTTTTCCTATTGGTTGTAGTGTAAGTTCATAATCTGGTCTTAACATTGAAAAATCCGAAACTGGTAGTAAATAGTCTTTAAAATTCATGAAAATCTCACAGCATGCTATGTTTACTTATATCTTTTTACTGTAGAAATTTCAATGAATTTAGATTTCTATTTCTAGTAGTTTCTGTCTTATTTTTGCAATCTGGTCTTATTATTGTTAAATCAAAATTAAATATGAGCTTAATGTAAAAATTTGCAAAACTCTTTCAAAAAGCTACATCCCATCATGTCTTGTTGCTGCTGAAGTTTCAATTCATTTCGAATTCGATTGTAACAATTTCACTTGTAAAATCACTCATGTGGTTTAAAATTGATAAAATCCATTAAAAAACTGAAATTAATTAAAAATCATCATAAAGCTTCTAAAGAACCTTAAAATTCTGTCACACGTTCACTCTTCAATCCATTGAAACAGAAATTTTAGGATCTTTAGATTTTCTTGGAAAAATAGCTAGTGCATCCATAATCGTATCCCTATTGCCCTCGATCTTTGACAATTTGAATATTTAAGCTATAGCATGTTGTTGGCTCCGAGGTTACTGTCCACAAAAATCCTGAGATATGCCAGGCAATAAGATGCTATAACCTAAGTATTAAATTGCACAAGGAAAGAGCGCACGATTCCCTTCCTTGGATGCCATTCGAGGCCGAAATTGGTGAACCCTAGAACTATTGGTATTCCTTAAATGTCCAGAAACCGAAAATCCTTGAAATCTGAAATTAATTAACCTCAAGAACTTGAATTGATTTACTTCGTGTCTTTCGGAACCGTTGGATCACGGTTTCCGTCATAAGAACCATTAGAGCCCAATTTAGGAACACTTGTGTCAGGTCATGTCCTAGGTTTTAGGGAGTCCTAGAGTTAGGAGTCAAGCCTCATCACGTGCGTTTGCTATGGATAGCAACCGTGCCATAGGTCTAGTTACACTAGTCAGCCAATATTTCCCTAGGACAAGCCTAGTAAACTAGGATGTAGGCTAACCTGCATTAGTCTAAGGAACAACTTGCATTTAGATAAGAATCATATAGCATCTTAGATGAAATCCTAAGATAATAAAATCCTCAACTTGAATTAAATAACTTCTCCTAAAACTGTTGAAACAGTCAATCCCGTCTAGGTCGGTGTCTGAGTTGAGTTAGGCATAAGTAGCTTAGCTTAGGTGCACCGAACTACGTCGACTCTGATCCCAGTGAGGCTTGGGTACGTAGGGAGCTTGGATGTCTGATGGCATACCAACCGCGAGTCGGCTCCACAACAAATTGTGGGGTTTTATATATTAATTTTCTTGTAAATTCTTAATTAAATCACTTAGGATTTTTCATGAAATTAGAATTTTAGGAAAACTTTCACTTAGATTGAATCCAGACAAATTAAGAAATCAAGATACACATTTAGGATGCATATTGAAATTAGATTTTAGGATGCATGTCACTTAGTTCGCACATTAACAGAGAGTTGAATGAGCCATTTAAAATAAATTTAAAAGAGTTAACTTTTGGAATTGAAGACTGATTATCGGGCAGGAATGGTGCATGTGGTGGATAATTCCCCATACCTTCCATTCTTGTAACCAGGTAGCGAGTCTAGACTTCTGGTTAATTATGGGTCCTAGATCCCACATCTAGGTGGTGACTGTCACTCTCTTTTGTGTGGAATTCGGATTGCCTCATTGATCCCAAGTTCACATAAAAGATAAATTAAAATCAATAATAAATATGCACACGCCAATCGCGTGGGTACGAGAGACCAAGAGAGGGCAGTGGCAGCTCGCGCCCCACCCCTCTCGCGGGATCGGGTCCCACAGGCCTTTTTGACAGATATAAAAAAAATTATTTTGCTTTGTTTTCGAGTCGATCAAAATGTGTTGTCTGTTCAGCTTTGGCATACACGTGTCAAGCACACTCTACCAAAGAGAGGACATCTGTAGACACACCCCATTTTGACCAAACCATGAACCTTTGGTTTGATTAAAAATCCTTGTTAATAGTTGAACTAAGGTCCCAAAATCAGCCCTAGTGTAGGTTTGAATCCTATTTAGGTCCCTTCAAAATTTGGTTAACATCTATGAGGGTTTGTCAAATAGGATGAGTGTTGCAGTGAAGTCTAATGCAGCAATGAAGGGGGGTGATTTATCTGCGGAAGGTAATGTCCATTTGAGAAGGGGCGTGGATTATCCTGCGATGGGCGCGCCTGGGCCAAATAGGACAAAAATGGCGGGCGCGCCTCATCATTTTTCGCGCGCTTCATCAATTGGGGTGCCGATATCAATACCTTTACTTTGATATTTAAGAAAAATTTAAAAAAAATCAGAGGAGGTTTTTTCATTTTTCTCATTTTTTCCACAGAGAGAGAGAGAGAGAGAGAGAGAGAAGGGTTAGGCCGATCATCTCTTCCGGTGATTTTCTTACCGAAATCTGGCAAAACCGCCGAGCATCCGATCCGCATCCACCTCCAATCTTTAGATCTGGTAATCTACCCCATAGATCTGGCCATTTACCTCACAGATCTGTCAAACCTCCATGTTTTCCGGCCAAGATCTAACCGGATTCCGGCCAAGATTCTCTCTGCATATTCCTCTATTTTTTTCGTCCTCTTAATCTCATTTTAATTTTTCTTCACTCTATTACTTCATAAACCCTAAGATTCTTCATTCTTCTTTTTAGAAACTCTAGTATATCCTTCAACCTGCAGATTTCCTTTGCAATTTTTAGATCGAACTTGTTCTCTGTTAAATTTGAGTATAATTTTTGTTGATTCTAGCGATTTCACTAGAATTCGATCATTCAGTTGGTTTGGATCTGCATTAGAAATCATCCATCTCAGATCTAGACAAAAAGGGGTGGAAGATCGACAAAAAGGGGTGGAAGAAGAAAAAGCAAAATCAGTATTAAAGGTGTAATCCTTTTTTTTTCAGAGCTGGTAATCTTTCTCCGTTTAAGATCAGGTAATTGTTTCATGAATTGAATGATTTTTTATGGATCCACTTGATCCCTTATATGATGCTCTGTTAAATCGTGATTTTCTTTTATTTTCATAATCCGGACCTATCTATACGGAGATTATTTGTAGAGACTAATAGGATTTTTTTTGCTAATTATATAGTTATTTTTATCCATAATCTAATTCCAGAACAACCGATGTTTATTCCACCTGATTTGTGAGATTCTATGGGAAAATAATTATTTAGTTTAATCTATATGAATGAATATGTGTGTCTGTGCGTGATTTCTAGCTTTCATATCAGTTGTGTGCGATTTGAAATTGTGTGAAATGTGCGTTAAGAATTATAGATAAGTGCATTGTATTTTTGGATGTTCCTTTGGCAGTACATGGCTGTAAATTTAGCTCAGAAATTGTGATTGTTCCCTTCAAAGTGCACTTAAAAGAATATAGTTAATTTAAAATAGGTGTTTATACACCCCTGATGTGATATGTATGGTTGAAATCGAACTTCTTAGGGCCATTGTGATAATATCATTTCCTTAAAGTAAATGTAAGGAGTTGAAAATTGAACTACTATGTGTTGATGTTTGTATTTCTTCATAATGATAATGGCAGCCCTTACTATTTTTTATATTTGCAGCCCTCTTTTGCTTTGACATGTGTAGCAGTCCCTATCTTGCTATTGAGTCATGGTGATAGTTGTAATAGTGCTTTCTCATTTTGTCCATACTTGATAACATTTTATAATGATTTATCTCTTTGTCAGTTTATAGTTTGAGGCAATCAAGGTACTTTATTGTTCCTTCAATATCATATTTTTGAGACTTGTAATACTCTGAATGGTTTGTATGGGTCTGGATTAGAAAATTTCATTTTCATGATGACAGAGCAATTAGTGTCATAATAAAATGTAGTAGTCTGAATATCAGGTCCCAAATGATGATGTTTATCTTGCCTTGTTTTGACAATTAATGCATCATCATCATTTTTCTTTTTTAAGTATATTATCTCTTAATGCCTGTGTCTGGTTACCTCTTCCCTTTCGTTATAGTCATTGGGTTTTGGGTCTTTCTTTTACTTTGATTTTTAGTTTTTAGTTTCTTGTATATAATCAAACAAAGACATGTCTACCGTTAAAAGAGCAGGTTGGTATAATGTTAGTAGTATGGTTAAGAGGGGTATCATGTCATTAATGAAGCCTTGAAGGGCCTGACTTAAATGTCGGTATTGATTTAATTGTGGGTGAGTTATAAAAATTACGACAAGGATGATTTTTATATGATGTATTGAATCACACCTTCTTTTGCAAATAACTCCCATTTTATGATTTTAATTCCAAATGTTTTAATGCTTCTCCTATGGCTTTATGACTCCACACATCTGATTCATATTTGGTGGCGTATTTGAAAGTTCAGTGTATGCCTCCGGTTGTAAAAGCTATGCATTTTGTCCTTCATCATTTTTTGTTTATAGGCTAATATAGAAAGTGCACAGGTTGTGATACTATTATATTTGGAAGATGACATTATTTCATTTTTCATTGGTTATTTTTCAAAGTTCTTTCACATGCATATCAGTGATCAATATAGTACCTGTTATCTTGGACTAAATTAGTCTAAATGTCATGTTTCTGTTTATTCCTTTGGATTATTTTGAAGGTCCTTGACTTGATTACCTTCTTTAGCATGTTTTGACATAGAGTGTCTTGGAGGTGTACACTTAGTGGATGCAAAGTAACAAGGAAATTTCAATCTTCAATCCGGATTCCAAAGTTGTTGACGTGTTAATCTCATCTTTAGAAATTTGATTTTTGTTTGAGAATTTTTGAACTGCATGTGACACATTGGCTGATGGTACATTCCATGATTTTGATAATAACACACTCACTTATACTGTTGTTTATTTGGATATCCTTGATTCCTGTTTAGGCCAATCGCAGAAAATTTGCTCTATTAAGAATGTCTGAAATATTTTGCTTAGTAGATATTTCATTACCTGATACTAGGTTATTCATTCGGATAATGATCATGAAAGGTGAGTTTCATCAGAATTGTATGTGATATTTTGTTCATTGATAGGCGAGGTTGAGAATAATTCCATGAAATAAGTTGGGTTTGCCAAGAGGTTTTGAAAATAATTAGATTGCCAGTGTTTTACATAAATCAAGCTTTGCTTTTTCCCTTAAAGTGACAATGCTCATAGTTGATATTTTTTATCCTATCAAGGGCTTATATTAAGCCTTTTTTTTATGAGTATTATCATAGATAGAACTAAATACTTTTGGATTGTTTAGATGTTTGTGTTAGGTAAAGATCTCTATTAGGTCTAGTTCTTTGAGTTAGGGCGATGAAGACGTTAGCCCAAGCCCATACATAGGGGACTCGCTTAGTCCAAGTAGCAGTCCCCTATGTTATAAGACTTGCTTAGTCTTTCTTAGATACCTTAAACCATAGAGTCCTCCCTTATTGCAAGGGCAATAAAAGGGTCATCTAAAACCCTCCATTTAGGAGACCATTGTGGTCTCATTAGGGATTTATATTAGGAGATACACTATGTCTCATTAAGGCAATTCCCTTGGAAACAAGCCTTGTCGTTTAGAGCCTCCCTCTTTGGGAGTTTGCTTTAGTTTGGTAGATAGTGTACCCTTAGGAGGCATGCCTTGCCTCATTTATAAAATCTTTCTAAGTTGTATCCCAACTTGTACCCTTATTAGTTAAAGACCAACTTGGTCTGTTAGCTGCCTGTACCTTTGTTTATTATTGCAAGGGCAGTGATAGAGATATTTGGAGCCCCATAGGAGACACGCTTTGTCTCGTTAGTGTTAGATGTTTTTCCCATAGGAGACATACTTTGTCTTGTTAGCCCCTATTTTGGTAAGATCATTAGAGAGTCTTTGACTCATTTATTGCTTTGGTAGTGTTATTAGAGAGTCTTTGACTCATTTACTTCCATTTCTATTAGTATTATTAGAGAGTCTTTGACTCATTCATCTTTTGGTGGTATTATTAAAGAGTCTTGGACTCATTCGTCTTTAGTAGCGATATTAGAGTCTTTTACTCATTCACACCTCTTCTTTAGTATTATTAGTTAGGAGTTTCTCCTCAATGTTGTTGTCACTCTTCTTTAAAGACTAGCACAGTCTCATTAGAGCTTTGTCTTTTGGGATCTTAGATCTTTTCTTTATCCTTGATAATTAGCTTACCTAGTTTAGGGGTTTCCCCTATTGACCCTAGGGTTTGGCCCTAGGGTGTTGCTTTGTGTATTCCCTTAGGTCTTTGACCAAAAGGGTGAAAACCTTTGAAAATCCAAAAAGCATTGGAGTATTTGAAAACCCAAAAACATCAAAAATTTAAAACTTAAAAAACATTTGAAAACTTTTAAAAAATCTAAAGTGTTGAGTGTTTTAGTGGTAGTTAGGAGATTTCGGTTTTCGAACTACGTTGGCTTGATCCTCTTCCACCAGGTACGTAGTGCAGCTTGGAATCCATATCCCAGGTCCAGCCAAACTTTGTAAATAAAAAAAAAACTTTTTCAAACCTTTTGAAAGTACAAAAATATTTCATCAACCTGTTTTCAAAAAATCATCCTCTAGAGTTAGGACTTTGTCCTAGATAGAGAGTTTTAGAGTAAGGGTTTGGTCTTTGTTTTGTTGTGTGCTTGTTTCTGCTTGTTTTACAGTTAGGGATTTGTCCTCCGTCCGGTCAGTTGGCGATCCACATCGCCAACTGATGACTAGAATAGGATGCGCTAGTCCGCCCTTTGTTTTCCTTAGTAAACACAGCCTAGTTACACATATGTTGTAGGAACCACCTGCATTAGCTCAGGACTAACCTACATTTAGTTAGGGCATATAGGGTATCCTAAAATCTACAATTCACTGGAATTTAAATAATCGCACAAAAAGCTTTAATAACTAGTTCGGTGTTTTAGATCGAGTCTAGGATATAGGTCTAGATGTCTTAGGCATTATAGTTTAGAATAGGTGCGAAGAACTACGTGACTCTGATTCTTGTGGAGGCGGGGATACGTAGGCTTCTTTGGATGAACATCAGACCATCCGAAGACTCGGGTTAAATCGTTTAGAGTCTTAGGATTTGTTATGTTGTGTGTTTTGTTGTATTTTCTTACTTTCTTGTATAGACTTTATACCTTTAGCTGTAGCATGCATGTATTTGTTCATCAGAACTTAGACACCCATTAGGCATGACACTCATAACCTACCTATGTTTAAGTGACACTTCTTCCATTTATTTGGTGTGTGCTTATTATTTCATCTCCTGGTCGTGCATGATTAGGTAAACGTCTTCCGGGGAATATTTTGTTCCCATTTCATATGATTTTGCCCAAAATTCTTTGGAGTTAATGAAAATGGCATAAGAGACCAAGTGCTTGCACTCGAACGAATTAGGGGTGCTCTTCGGACCTTCTCCATTCGTAATCAGGCACGAGCCCATATATATTTCTGGTTATCCATTGCATAGAGGATTTGATTTTCGGGTTCCATGGCCTAACCATGAATGGCTACTCTGAGTTATTTTAGGTACGTCCTGGTTTGGGGATTTATCCTTAGATCAAGAGGTATCTAGTTTATATCGCCACTCGTGCTTTGCTATGAGGGTGGCATCCGTTTCGAGAGTTCCTTGGTAGAGCTCTCATTCATGTGGAGATCGAGAGGATGGAGGGACTCGTTTTCTCATCATCCTCGGGATCGGGGTCCACAACCACACACCTTTCTCGTTGAAGGATTGAGATTGCCAAATCAGTTACCATGTTTCCAATATTACTAGGAGACTGCTTTCATTAGAATAACAGTAAATGACGATTCCCAATGCAAGAGTCCTAAAAGATGTTAAAATCACAAGGTGTTAAAAACACCTTACGTCACTGAATTGTTGCACAAATTCAAGGCAACTTCAACATTCTCCACCTTGGCTTGAATTTGATCAATCCACAACTTGTAAATATCTTTCATCACAAAGATTCTCCACCACACCCTAAAGGGTGCAAGTTCGACTCAACTTATCGATTGTTAATTAAGTCCAAGAAATACTTGAACTTCTCCATTGTCACAAGCTTAGTCAACATATCTGCAGCATAGTTCCTCCGTGTCGACATTTTCCAAAGACATTTCATCTCCGTCAATGATCTCTCGAATAAAATGGAACCTCATGTCTATGTGTCTTGTCTTCTCGTGAAAAACATGATTCATTGCGAAGTCCAAAGCACTCTAGCTGTCGCAATACATAGAAGTGTTTCCTTGCTCGACCCCAAGTTCACTTACGAGTCCTCTCAGCCGCATAGCTTCTTTCACTACTTTCGTTGCTGCCATATACTCTGCCTCTGTAGTAGACAAAGCTAAATAATTGATTGTAAAGTGGACCTCCAACTAACAGGTCCCCCAACAAGCATAAAAACATAACCTGTAGTGGACCTTCTCTTGTCCAAATCTCCTGCATAATTGGAATCCACATAGCCCATGACATTTCCTTTTCTAACACTGCTCTAGTTAAACATAATCCCAAGGGACAACAACGTACCTTTCAAATACCGAAGTAGCCATTTGACTGTCTGTCAGTGTTCTTTTCCTGAGTCTGCCATGTATCTGCTAATAACACCGCCTGTGCAATATCTAGTCTAGTACAGACCATAGCATACATCATACAGACCATAGCATACATCATGCTTCCAACAGCATTCGCATATGGTACCTGTCCCCTTCAAAACCGAGCCACCATTCAGTTGCTCATAGTTAGAGAACTGATGTCTATCTACGCACATGTGAAAAGAACATCCTACATCAAGGATCCATTTTTCATTATAACGATCAATACCTGATGATGCGGTGAGCACCTTGCCGTTGTCTTCATTTGAGTTTTTCTCTGCCACACTTACATGTTCAAAAGCCTCTCCATGCTTCTTTTTCAGATCTTCCATGTGTTTTCTGCAGTCTTTCTTTACATGTCCAATTTTATGGCAATGGAAATAATTTATCTTGCCTTTCCCTATTTTGGATTTTGACCTAGACATGCCTCCATTATTGCCTTTCTCCTTTTCCAGTGGTCTACCTCTGGCAACCAAACATTCTGCTTGCTTCTCACCCACAAGCCTCTTTATCCTCTCATTTGAAGTAGAGCAGTAGTAACCTCCTCTAATTCCATAGTATCCTTACCATAGAGTAGTGTCATAACCAAATGTTCATACGATGGAGGTAGAGAAGTCAACAAAATCAAGGCCTTGTCTTCATCATCAATTTTCACATCAATATTCAGTAACTGGCAGATAATTTTGTTATAGGCTTTTAAGTGTTCCATCACTTCAGTCCCTTCCTTCATCTTCAAGGTGTATATAATTGTTGTTTCAAATACAACCTGGTTGTGAGAGATTTTTTCATGTACAAACTCTCAAGTTTCAACCACATATCCGTCGCAGATTTCTCATACATAACATGGTATTTGAAATCGTTTCCCAAATACAAGCGAATAGAGCTCATAGCCTTCAAATCCATGTCATTCCAGTCATCATCTGACATATCTGCAGGTTTCTTAGCCTTCCTTAATAGTGCTTTATGTAATCCTTATTGAACCAACAAATCAAGAACATTGACTGGCCACAAATTAAAACCATTTTTCCCGTCAAATCTTTCCACTTCAAACTTTACATTAGAAACCATCACCGCCATTGTAGAACTAAAGCTCTGATACCACTTATTGGGACCAAGTAGAACTCACTCTCAAAAGCTAACCGTTAAGGGGAGGATGCCAGAATCCTTTTTAAGCCCAACCACATCCACTCACTTATCCTATGTGGGATTAATTGCTTTCACGTGGAACCCCCCAACAATCTCCCCCTCCACACAGAGGCAAAGGGGGAACTTTGAGATCTTCTCCGAGGGATTTTTTGATCCTAGGAGGCATATCGGGGTTACCGAGATTCTTCCCCGAGGGATTTTTCCGTCCTCGGAGGCACACCAGAGTTACCACGTCCTTGCTCTGATACCACTTGTTGCAGAATTGGGGCTCCAAATAGCCCTCCGCGGTGACCCGTTAACAATCCTAACACGAATGTGTGTTTCTAGTATTGATTAACAATAATACGCTATGTTTCTGAAGTAAATTTGCAAGAACAAATAAATCAAAGTATCACTGCTTTCCTATGGAAACTAGTTCACCATGGTATCAATACTTGTGATCGGCTAAAAGGCGCGATTTTCTGCTAGCAAGCTACCGGGTAGGGCGGATGTTGGCGGGATCATTCGTGATCACAACGGATCTGTTCTTATGTCATACTCCGAACCGGCCGATGTTTGAGACGCGAATGAGGCAAATGTGACGGCACTTCCTCTTTGGTTTGAAATGGTATGTGCAGCATAATCTTGGACCACTAATCATTGAAAGGACTCTGCTAATACAATCGCATGGCCTAAGAACAAGAATTGTGGATCATGGAGAATGGCCAACAAGATCGATGAAATTTGGGACCTGATAGCCATTATATGCCCATCAACCACACACATGCGATGATCTGCTAACCACGTGGTGGATGATCTGGCTAAGGAGGGTGTTGAACGGGCTCATATTGTTTTGTATTGCATAATCACTATTTATTCACATTGTCTTGTATTGCATAATCACTATTTATTCTATGCAATGACTAATATTCTATGCAATAAAATTGTTAATTTTCTAATTAAAAAAATCACAACTATCAATCGTTGTCAGACATCTGATATTCATGAAAAAAAATTGACATAATTTCGTTGAGATTTTAAATCATTTTATTGGAAAAACAAGTTGAAGGGAGGATAGAAATGCTAACTAATGAGAATTATTAGCCAACAAAAGTGAGAATTCAACAATTAGACACTACCTACACTGTCTGAACACAATAGAGATATCACAAAAAAGACTCATGGAAAGTAGAATTAGATGGCTAAGAAAGGAAATCCACATTTGGGATAACCGCAATGGCGGAACCATGGGCATTGAGGCAATAGGAGGATAACTGCAATTTGGGAACATCAGAAGTGAAACGAACATTGTCTAGTAAAATGCTTTTGCACGGAACTGTTTCACTACATGCCAGACTGATGGGCAGTTCTTTACTTGTAGTCCCTCGAAGTCCGATGAAGCTTACATCACTCACTTTAACGGCCGAGGTCTTCGCAAGGAAAAGCAATCAAGATACAAAACAAAAAATCATCAGTTTATTGCAAATGTACAAATAGTAACTAAATAGATCAAGTTATAGAAAATAAACTAGACGAATGATTCAACTTTTGTTGATTCTATCATTCTTTTTCTTTTTTGCCTGGGGTGCTGTTAGGAACTGGATTAAATATTTTGGGTATATACGATTTACATGAAAATTAATTTCAAGCATTTGCCAAACCAATTATCAATGGTAAAAATTTTAGAAATTTGAAAAACTTCTGTGTCGCAGGAAAATTTAACTCATGCCCTACCTAAGACTTTTTTCGTGAAATGTTTGTTTCAGCTCCATTTCTTTCGACATAAAATGGGTGTAAAAAAGAAATTTTACGACCATTCTTACACCTAAAAACCAACATAAAATTTTTTTTAGGTCGATTTTTACATTCAGGAAAATTTTTACCCCAAATCAATGGCCGAAAAATTTGATAGAAAAAAATTGTTAGATTTTTTTACCCTAGATATGAACTTTGGAGCTAGCAAAGCGATGGCAATGAATCTCACTGCATTTCAAGAATTCATCTCAAAATCAAATATGTTGCCATGAGTGCTGCGACAGAAACTGCGAGTGGAACCAGAACGAATCCGACCATGCCACATGGGATAGGAGGGATAGTTTTTCCATTTTAATGAAACAAAAAGCCAGAAAAAGGAAATGATTGCTAACATGGGAGAAGGCTATTTATTTGGAGGTCAAATAACACTACATATATAAAGCGACAAAAGTGAAGAGTCTGTTCTTTGGAGGGTTAAATAACACTACATATATAAATGGGTAAAACAATTTTATTTATTTATCATAATGAGAAAAATATAGAATTTTATTTATCGTAATGAGAAAGATGTATAAATGGGTAAAAGGGTCTCACCTTATTGGGACAGTTGTGATCCCCGTTACAATAGTTTTGGTCAATGACTATAGGAGTTTTGACAGACTTGAAGTTGAGATTCTCAAACAAGATATCTCTGGCAAAACCAGACCCTCCCTAAACAAAATAGAGTAGAGTTATCAATAATTCGAGATCATGGAGAATATACAAGAAAACCAAATGCCTTTTTGATAGAAAAAATACAGTAAGAAATGCATTCAAGCATTAATTGGGACATGGTTGGGTTTAAAAATTGCATTCAAGAAAAAAAAATATTGTAAAAATCAACACTGGAGTGAGATAAACACAGCCAAATAAAAGTGATTGAAATAAGGGACGGAGTCAATCATTTATGTGATGTTTGGCAACCACGTAAAATTAGTATTCCATGGAATATCGGTGGAGTGGACTAATGATGAGCTGAGGATGAGGGTGGGGGAGAGACATGAGATGACTTGAGTTGAAGCAACTAAAGGAGTTCCCAAGGGAGTAGGCATACGTCGTACATAAAGGTCATGCCTCTCTTTATCTCTAAAGATAGGGTGTCCTAACCAGCCAACAGCTATTCCATCCCCATTGTCCATTGCGCCTGCTTTGAATAATCCCCTCTTCGCCGAATTATTACCCATGTAATCATAAAAGCTAATTTTTCAGGAATTTTAGACCAAGCTTATGATAAACTCAGATTTTCGGCTAGCTCGACGCCAACTCTTCGATCTATTTCTTGCTGGAAGTATCCCTGATCTCACTGATAGCGAGTGGGACCAAATAATTTGATGGGAGTAGTTGCTCAACCATACCGCATAGTTCCAACAATGACAAAAGCTGCAAAACAGACAGCAATGATATTGCTAGAAAGTACGGTTTCAATATTGCCCATATGTAATACTTTGTACATTTCGGTAATTTCAGCATATAAATAAGCCCCAAAATGAACTGCATGCATACAATAATTTCATCCACATATCACTCTTAAATTGCCTTAAGAAAATGTTGGTACCATAGAATAAGCATAACCAAAAGAACTTCTTGCGCAATTCATGAGTTTTTATTTTCATGAGTAGAAATAGTTTCTTTATTTCAGGATTACAGATTCAAATGAGGCGGAGATCATGGCTGTTCATTAAAGCTTTAAGATGATAGATCCAAGGAGCCTCGCTCATGTAGTGGTGGAGGGAGACTCCCTAAATGTTATAAGGTCATTGAGGGGGAGTACTCCTTATCCCTGGCGGTTTTCTCACTGGATAGACGAGATCTTGGAAAGAGTTGAGGGCTCCTCCATTTCATTTCCAGATGTATGAAAATTGGTAAACCTTCTGACTTTCTCCCCCCTGATTGTTGTTGCGTTGTGAGCTTATCGGTGCTGTTTCAATATGTATTGTCTTGACAATCTTGATCATTGGATTCTCCCCAGCTATGTCTTCAATAATATAATTCCTTGTCATTAAAAGAATGTTTTCTTTATTTCCTTAAAAATTGTTATATAAATTTTTATACGAGTGGAGAAAGCATGACAAATCATTAGAAACAATGAAAAAAAAAATATGCTGCTACATCAAATCAGCGGATTTTTCCCATATTTTTCAAAGCCTTTTCATGCTCTCCTCACTCCCACCTTCTCAAGTCCCTACCTCTCGGCCCATCTCTCACAACTAGCCCCATTAATATTCCATGGAATACTTTTTTGTTGTTAACTTACACTTAACTAAAAGATAATGATACAAAATAGCCAATAAATTTATATGTGGCAATAACTTGATGTAGAAGAATCACCAATGAACGATCCTATCATTTATTAATAGTGATTAACATGGACAAGAGTAAAGGAAAAATGGCCAATTTCAACAGAAAGCTTCAAATTTTCCTCACATCATATTTATGGAATCTTATATTTCACTAGATTGTTTTTGTGTGTTGAGAGATCTCATTTGCCTGCCATGCCTTGATTCTTGAAACTGCAGTTTTTTACGCATACTTTCTCCACAGTATTCATAGCATTCTTACTCCCTAAGCTTCCAATACTAAAAGAAACACAAGAAAGGATATTGGAACATGGTTACTTATCTAATTTGCGATGAATCCTAGGAAAAATATAAAACTTAATAAAAAACAGTTTATAACAATATTATTATCTATTAATTTAATAACAAAATAAATAAATATAGACAATAACATTAATTAATACTTGTGATTATCACCTTAATAGACTACGCTTTGTATGTGTTACGATTTGGAAAATCTCTGGTAGATATTAGTATTGACACCCAAGAATTAGAACAGTTCTCGCCATGTCACCTAATCTTAATTTGATCAATTAATCTCCTATTTATTTTTGAAGAGCAGTTAGGATGACACACCCGTGTTAGGGAGCGTTCTTACAACCCTCTCTAGTCAGCCAAGCTTCCAATGATACATTAATGATCCCTTTTTACAAGAGTTGCCGTAGCTTTTTTATAAAATAAGAAAAGGGCAGTGATACCCCTTTTTTGCTACACGTGAAATACAAACATACGTCACATACCCACGCATGCTCGTGCAGGAGGCACCACCTTTGTTATTTAATCCAACAACCAAAATGTAATCAAGGGGCGTATTTGGATTCTCTGGGATCCTAAAAGAATCAGCCTATCTATCCTCAGGGAGACCAGTCAGTTGATTCATGCTGAATTCACTTTGCTTCAATCTGCTCAAAAAATCTGCCTGTCAGCTATCTACGGCCACAACTACTCTGGTGACTGGAGGAAGCTCTGGGATGATTTGGAAGCAATATCCACTCATACTTCCCATCCCTAGATTGCAGTTGGAGATTTCAATGCAATCAGATACCCCACTGAAAGACTTAATGGTAGTTCTCCTTGTCCCCAAGCCATGCAGGAATTCAATTAGTGTATTGTAAATTGTGATCTGCTTGACTTAAGGAGCATTGGTAACCCCTATTCTTGGAATAATAGGACTACCTCTCCGGATCGAATGTATGCCAGATTGGATCGGGCTCTTGTTAATGATTCCTGGTTCCATGCTCATCCCTCATCCTTTGTTGAATATAGAAACCCGGGCATCTCTGATCACAGTCCTCTTATCATTCATTTGAGAGAGAAGCTAAACACTGAAACCAAGCCTTTTAAATTCATGAATATGTGGATTGAAGATTCCTCCTTGTTCCCTGTTGTTGAACAAGCGTGGAGCATAAAAGTAATCGGCAATCCGATGTTCAGATTGGTGCAAAAGCTTAAGGAAGTTAGAAGGCTCATTAAGGTTTGGAATCAGAATATTTTCGGTAGAATTGACGTCAAGGCCCCCATCATTAAGAACAACCTTGATAAAACTCAATCGGAGCTTGCGGCTGATCCCTGCAATGTTATCCTGATGAACAAAGAAGCTGATCTCAGAAGGGATTTCATCAGAATCTCTAGCTTGGAGGAAAGCCTAGTCAGGCAAAAATCAAGGCAATCCTGGCTCAAGCTGGGAGACTCAAATTCGAAATTCTTCTATACAGCCATGAAATCAAGAGTAAATTCAAACCAAATCTTTGCTTCTAAAGCCTCTGATGGGAGTCTTGTTAAAGACTCGAGGGAGGTTGCTGACATGTTTGTAAACCATTTCAAAGCCATCTTGAATGATGATATGTCTGCTTCCATTGAACCCCCCAACCCAATTCGCACACTAAATGTGGAAGATGCAAATTCCCTTACCAGAGAGGTCACTGATGATGAGATCAAAGATGCAGTAACGAAAGCCGATGGGGATAAAGCCCCGGGACCTGATGGATTCAATGCTCTGTTCTTTTAAAAATTTTGGTACCTTGTTGGCTCTGATTTTACAAAAGCCATAAAAAACTTTTTCATTAGTGGGAAGCTCCTCAAGGAAGTTAACTTAACTTTTATTACTTTGGTTCCAAAGGGGCCGGATGCCTCTTCTCCCTCTAATTTTCGCCCCATCTCGCTTTGCAATTTCATTTATAAAACCATTACAAAAATCATTGCTTTAAGGCTGAAATCTGTTATTGGGAAGCTTATCCACCCCGCACAATCTGCATTCATAAAAGGGAGACAAATATTTGAAAATATCCTCCTCTCCCATGATCTCCTGCACAATTTCCACTCAAAGAAATCACCCCCTTCCATGTGCCTTAAAATTGACTTGGCTAAAGCTTTTGATAATATAAATCGATCATCACTGCTTCGGTTCATGACTAAGCAAGGATTTAACCCAACCTGGATAAATTGCATAGAAGCTTGCATTACAAACCCCATGTTCTCCATCATCATAAATGGATCGCCTAATGGCAGATTCATTTCCACTAATGGTATTAGGCAAGGGGACCCCTTATCTCCTCTTCTTTTTTGCATTATTATTCAAATTCTGTCAGTTTACTTGGAAGAAGCAATCCAGAAAGGTCATATATCTACCCCATTCTCCAAAGGTACAACCAAGATCTCTCACCTCTTATTTGCTGATGATCTCATGATATATGCTAATGCTGATCTAAACTCTGCCTTTGGCTTGATGGATTGTCTTAAAAAATTCAAAGACACAATAGGGCTTTACACTAATATGGACAAATGTGAAGGATTCTTTTCAGATACATCTAGGCGGGATATAGAGACTATCTTAAGAGCAACAGGTATCAAAGAAGGTGTCCTGCCGGTTCGCTATCTGGGGCTTCCCCTGTTCTCCTCGAGGCTCTCTGCTAGGGACTGCTAGCCTCTCATTGCTAAAATCAGAAAGAAAATCCAAAATTGGGCTTCAAAGTCTTTATCTAAAGGAGGTAGAATTGAGCTCATTAAATCGACGCTTAGTTCCTTCCAAGTTTTTTGGTCCTCGGCCTTCGACCTTCCTACGGGTGTGATTGAGGCTATTGATAAAAAATTTCGTGATTTTCTGTGGGGAGGTGCTGAATTGAAGAAAAGTTGCATACTATTGCTTGGGAATCCATTTGTAAGCCTAAAGCTGAAAGTGGTCTCGGATTGAGAAGACTTAGAGATGTGAATAAGGCCCTCCAAATGAAAAACCTGTGGAATGTGGTTAACTCTAATGGGTCGCTGTGGACCTCCTGGTTCAGAGATAAATATGTCAAAGATAGAGATATTTGGAACATGCCATTGCCTTCAAAGCCTTCTTGGGGTGTCAGAGGCATCTTTAGAGCCAGAGAATCTGCTATTCCTCATATCTGCTATTCAATTGGAGATGGGTGTAAGATTGAGCTGTGGAAATTCCCGTGGCACCCTGCAGGAGTGTTAGCATATGTTATCTCTAGGCATAGCACTGACCCAGCGCTAGCCTAGCTATCAATGCTCGCCCAAATTCATCACGTCCAACGGTGGAACCCGATCCTTAGCATCCCCTCATTGAAAAAGGAAAAGGATCTCCTGGCAAAAGGCAGTTTCAACAGTTCTAATAAAAACATCCCCATTTGGAAACCTGAAGCTAACGGTTTCTTCACTCTCAAAAGCGCTTGGGACTCTATTCGAGTGAAAAATCCTAAACCCCCTTGGTATTCCCTGGTATGGTTCAGAGGTAACACTCCGAAGGAAGCCTTAGTTGTGTGGAAAGCTCTTCAAAATAGGCTACTAACTAGAGACAGGCTTCCCTTCCATGTGAATGAAAAAACCTGCCCATTGTGCTCTGCTTCCTTGGAAACATTGAATCACTTGTTTTTCGCTTGTGGGTACTCTGCTTGGATTTGGAGGTCTCTGCTTTGGAGAGTGGGTTGGCGTAGAAAGCCATTCAAAACTCTCTCAAAGGAGGGCAGTTGGATCCAAGATAAGTTCAAGAGAAATGGTCAGTTATCTACTGTCATTAGAATGGGTTTCCACGCTGCCATTTATCAGATTTGGAAGGAGAGAAACCTTCGAATCTTTGAAAGCAAATCAACTCACAAAACTCAAATTTTGAAGAGGATTCTGGGAGATATTTGCTTCAAGATGAATCAGCTAACGGCGTGCAGGGAAACTCCCCATGCCAGAGCAATCGAGGCAGCAAAGCTCTTTGGGTATAAGTTTTCCGATATGGTTCGAACTGTACAACTCTGCAATTGGGTTAAGCCTCAAAATGATGAAGTTAAAATAAACTCGGATGCTTCGCTTGAGTCCCATTGCGCCAGCATTGGGGGCCTTATTAGAGATGACCTCGGAATGAGCCTTGCTATGTTCTCTGTCGATACTGATATGAAAGATATCTATGTCTTGGAGCTAAAAGTGATCTTCCAAGGGATCATATTGGCAAAGGCCAAAAGCTACTCGAAGATTTGGATCGAATCAGACTCCCAATTCGCAGTGAATATTATCTTGAAGCAAGAAAGCACTCCGTGGAACTGCTGGAACCTAGTTTCAGACATATTCACTATTCTGGAAGGCTTCGTATCCTGGAAAATCACTCACTCTTGGAGGGAGGGAAACAGTCCCGCTGATCTGCTATCGAAATCAAGCTACCCATTCAAGGGGCTAGACATACCGGTGGAGCACTCTACGGCCCAGCTCCTTCACCTCATTGAGGAAGACCGTAATGAAGTAAAATATGCCCGGGTTTATCTCCGATGATTTGTATTCCTGTATTGTGACCAGTCTGTGTATTTTTCTTCAGATTTGGTGCTGGTGGTGTAAGTGGGAGCTTGTTCCCATACTGTTGGCCTTTGATCCCCCCTAAAATGTTGATCTCCATTTTATTTAAATGATATCTGGTGGGGGTCCTGCCTAACCCCAGCTTACTTATCAAAAAAAAAAACAACAGCCCCCTTTTCCATATTTTCAATGGGCTGCTGTTGGATCAAATGTCAAGGGCGGCACCATACAATTTCCCTTTTTCCATATATTTGTCATAGAAGAGTTCTAGAAAGATATACCCGTGTCAGGGAGCTTCCAAACAGCCCTCCATATTATGCCGTGCATATGACAATGTATTAGTGATCTTTATTTTATGACAAACATACCACTATATCTTTCAATATAAATATTAAACTTACCTGATTTTGTTAATAAGTGGTCATATTAAGAGGGATACAAATCTGATGGTTTTCTAGTTGAGAGATGAGCGTGTGACAAAGACTTAGAGGTGGAGGAACTGAAGAAGAGTAGAACACACACGCGCGCACACGTTTTGGATTGCCAGAATCAGGCGCTGGAATTAGGGTCTGGTTCTTATTCCATCCAACTCCGTCTGTGTTTCAAAAAAGAGAAGACTCAAAGGGTTCGAATTGAAACCGAGGCTCAATTAGAGGGGGAAATAATGTCCTGCCCCTATAGGAGGCATTCTGATTCCACCCCACCCGGATTTAAATCTTATTAGATTTTTTGAATAAATTTTTTTTTTTCTCATTCCATTTGAGGGAGAATCGGATATGAATCGGAACATATGATGTTTATTCTGATTCCTGATTCTTGCAATCCAAACACAGCATTTTAAGGGTTTGAAATGAATGGGCTGTGTTTCAAGAGACATACCTTACACAATGACCGGGCCCACATACTATCCGTGAAATATTAACATCAGAGCTTCCAGTTCCAATAGAAATACAGTCATCACCTTCATATAAGGAAAAAACAAGAAATTAAAATAGAACAAATAAATCATACATTACACTCATGAGAAAGTCCAATACCTATGCAGTCATCCCTTTTATTTTAGAAAAAAATTAAAATTATATAAAAATAAAAAAAATGAGAAAAGTGTTTCTGCGCACAAGTGGCTTAAAAAGCCACCGGTTGGTTCGTACGGCGGGTCTACCTCTCCGGGGTCCACAAAAAGCGACCAACCGGTGGCTTTTTAAGCCACTTGTGCGTAGGGAGCTCCCTGCGCACATGCGCAAAAACACTTTTCTCAAAAAAAATCTAATATTATTAATTGGGATAGGAGTGTAAGTAACACATGATGATGTGAAAAGGTAATGAAAGTAAAACATACTCGTCCCTATGGTAGAGTCAAGGATTTCAACATTTTGCGAGCCTGAGATGTGTATGCCGTCTGTGTTTGGGCTTTCTTCAGGAGCAGTTATATTTAGATGAGAAAGGAGGACCCCATTGCACTTCACTAAGCCCAGGTGTTTTTTGGGGCTATTTACCATATTCAAACCACTGACAGTGACGTTGTTGGAATTCAGGATTGCGAGTGCCTGTCCTCATCAGATAAAGAAACGACATTGAGCTAACTTCAAGAAATACTTTTAGGATATTGATATTGACAATACCATGTTTTGATAATTGTACTAACTCATCTTGTCTTTTATTATTTAAACAGTACCCAAAAAGTGTTTAAAGCCTATTAGAAAAAGAAAAGACATGCTGAGTTTATGTAATTGTTTGAAGTAGCCTACATTTATCATTGAATTTTTTCTAATAACAGCCTCATTACATAACATTTATTCTAAGGACATGTTTGGATGGGTAGAAAGGGTTTTTTATGGAATGTCTTAATTTCTATAAATGTGTTTTTATATGGTGCCCGAGCATCAAGTCCCGTGCCCTTGATGTTTGATCCAACAGCAGCTCACGTTTTAAAAGTCTGGGGTTGGATCAGACATCAAGGGTGGTACTTTTATCTTACCAGTCTATAAATAGGGATATTTTGGTTATTTTCAATTAGACAAATGTATTCGGGTCCTTTTCTATAAGAGAGATATTTTGGTTATTACTTATCAAAAGAGGCATGGTCACAGGTATTTTTATTAAAAAAAATCTTCTCATTTTTTCTCATCTTTTTCTGTCATCTCAAGTTTTTTTCTATTTTTCCCAAACCTACTGTCTATACACAGATAGGGTCTTGTAAGAGATTGGGTATTCTCTTTCTTAGAAAAACGAATACCAGGTATCACCTTGTTATGTTGTTCTCTATATTTTTCGGAAAATTTAAACGAACAAAAAATCCTAGAAAAAAGAGTATTACAAGGAAAAACATTTCTTGTAAAATAGAATCCATACATCCAACGTGCCCTCATCCCCGAGCTGTGCGCCATGACAAGATTCGATGCTTAACAGCCATCAAAATTGGATGGGGTGATCGATCTTTTTTTTTGAAAAGGGCAACAGAATATATATATATATATATATATGAAAAAACAGAACCGAGGTGGTCCTGAAGGAACAAAGATAATACAAAGATAGCAGTACAATAATTCAAGGAGGTAGATAGTCAAAGCACTCAAACGCGGCCCGAAAGACTCCTTTCTTGGCAAGGGTGTCTGCTTCCGCATTGGCTGATCTCCTGACATGGCGAAAAACTATTGATGAGCCCTTAGCTCTGTCCTCTATTTCCTCTAAGAGTGGCAAAAATCGCCAAAGGGGAGAAGCGTTACCCGAAAGCCAGCGAATAACATTTAAGGAATCCCCTTCGACGATAATTTTGTCGCACTCTAGACGAGGCATCGAGAGAAGCCCGCTATGAACGGCTCGGACCTCTGCCTCGTTTGAGTCTGCCACTCCGATAGGCCCGGAGTAGGCCCAGAGGACTTCCCCTTTGTGGTTTCTACATAACCCCCTACTCCTGCCATTCCTGGATTGCCGATAGACGATCCGTCAAAGTTAAGTTTCAGGGACCCCGGAGGAGGAGGAGTCCAGGAGGGGAGGATTTTCACTTTGGTAGCCGATTCCAAGCATATGATTGACCATCCTTCCCAGATGTCGAAAGCTGAAACAAAACGAAACAGAGGAAGGCTTCGAGCCCAGGATATGACCGCAGCTATCAACTGAATATAAATCAAATAGGGAGATCTAGCCTTCCCTTCAAAGATACGAGCATTCCTCTCTTTCCACAAGAACCACCATGAGGCCAGGAGACACATCTTCCACAGCGTTCTGCCTTTCCTTTTCCAAGGAGTCCAGGCCCAACTCTGAATGAATTCAGCCATAGAGTTGGAGAGGACCCAACTGATTCCAAAACGAGAAAAAATAAGACCCCAAATATGGCGAGCAACCTTACAGTGTATGAAAAGGTGGTCAATGGATTCCCCAGCGGATAAACATAGAGGACAGTGATCTACCAACCACATTCCTCATTTCCTCAAAAAATCCATAGTTTGAATGCGGCCCCAGCTAACGTACCACCCAAAGAAAGCAACTCTCGGAGGGCAAGATTGTCTCCAAACCGAGGAGGACACATGCTCCACTAAAGAAGGGATCAGATGGTTATAAAAAGATTTGACTGAAAATATCCCCGAAGGATTCCAAATCCAAATCCGACGATCTACGCCCGAAGACTTGATGAAGCAAGAATCCAATAAGGAGAGGAGGGCGCTGTAAGAGTTTAACTCCCTAACAAAGAAGTCTCTGCGAAACTTAGGAGACCAAGCCACCATCCCATGTTCCCTTGCAAAACATTCCAATACCCAGGCCTCTTTCTGAGATGAAACGATGAATAAGTCAGGAAACATGACTTGAAGAGGATCGTCCGAACACCAAGGATCCTGCCAGAACCGAATCCGATCCCCCCTATATACTCTGAATCGGACGCCAGGAGCAAATAACGACTTCAACTTCAAGATGTCCCTCCAAACCGTGAGACCTTTGAGTTTAAAATTATCAACAGAGTCCCAATGCCCATGATCTGAACCATACTTACTTCCAATGACCCGGACCCACAAAGAGGATTGTTCTTCGCCAAATCTCCACAGCCACTTACCCATAAGGGCCTGGTTAAAACTCTGAACCCTCCTGATACCCAAACCTCCATTTTTAGTAGGCAAGCAGACCATACTCCATTTAATCAGGGAGACCCCCTTGGAAGACCCTGATCCGCCCCACAGGAAGCGTCTCTGAATTTGTTCGATGCGTTTAGCAACCGAGGCGGGACATTGAAAAAGAGATAGAAAATATATCGGCATATTGGATAGAACGGCCTTTATAAGCACTAATCTACCTCCTTTGGAAACCAACCGGCGCTTCCAGGTGGCCAAACGTCGCTCAATCCTTTGAATAATAGGAGCCCATAGGTTGTGTTTCGGTCGACCCACACCAAGAGGAAGACCCAGATAGGTTGCTGGAAATACATCTAAACCACACCCCATAATTCCGGCGAAAAAGGATGCATCGCTCTCAGAAACGTTGATCGCGAACAACCGAGATTTTGCGAAATTAGATCTTTGACCCGAAACCATCTCATAACAACGAAGCATAGCTTTAAGGTTAAGAATCTGGGATATGACCGGAGAACTGGGGTGATCGATCTTAATCATGAGATTGGGAGAGAACCCTAAAATGGCATCTTCCTGTTAAAATGGCTGCGATCACCCATCATCCATGAGACCCACTAAAACATTACATACTGATAGGGGTAAAAACAACAGTCCAAATCATAGGGTAATCTTACTCAATTTGGAAGGATCTAGACCAAGCCCTTGCCCAATCACAAGGCGAAAGTTGTCGAGGGGCATTAAAGTAATCTCACACTTAACCCCTCTTTAGCCTACTACTATAGTTATACAAACAAACTCATCAAAAACATAGTTATACAAACAATCCCAAAAATAAAAAGTTTAAACTAACAAAAATTCCCTGCAAAAAAGTTATCCAAACAACACAAAAACCATATTACAAGGAAAGATTTTTCTTAGAAAATAGAATCCATATCTACAACAAAATTCGATGCTTAACAGCCATAAAAATTGGATGGGGTGATCTTAATCATGAGAATGGGAGAGAACCCTAAAATGGCATCTTCCTGTCAAAATGGCTGCGATCACCCATCATCCATGGGTCCCACTAAAACAATACATAGTGATAGGGGTAAAACCAACAGTCCAATCATAGGCTGCCACGTGGTAAAGGTATCTGCATAATCTTACCCAATTTGGAAGGTTCTAGACCAAGCCCTTTCCCAATCACAAGGCGAAACTTGTCCAGGGGCATTAAGGTAATCTCACACCTAAACCCCTCTTTAGCCTACTATTATAAATAGCCTCCTAAGGCTCAAAGGTAAGGGTTTTGATCCCAAAAAACTTACAATTCTAATCTATCAAAGGCTGATATATACGCCCCTTCTGTTCCCGGGCAATCCCTTCTAGTGTAAAACGAATAGTCATAACTACATTGGATGGGGTGACCCTGGGAAGAAAACAGGGCGAATATATCACTTCCTTTTTAGGAAATGTCCTAATTAGAGCATATAAGACAATGTGACTTAGGGTCGTTTTGGAAACATTATATAGCTCCTATGTTGGAACTACCATGTTTTGATATATAATTGTGAAATGGGAAGTGATGTATTCGCCCTTTTAATTTTGTTTTACCCGGGAGAACCCCTCTAGTGTATTTATGGCTACTCTTTTACACGAGTGGGTGTTGTTTGAGGTAAAAAAAAAGGGCAAATATATCATTTCCATTGCAAAATTTGTTCAACGCTCACTTTATGTTGAAAGAAACTTAGCCTTAAGAAGATTTTAGTTGCGAAACTTATTCCTTAATCCGAAATTTGTAACTATTTTTAGATCAAGGGAACATTGATCCTATTTAGGTAATATATGCTGCAATCTAATGATAAGAAAAGAAAAAGTAGAAGTTTTCTCTTTGGAAACCTGGATATGAATATCTTCAGATTTGCAGGGACCTTCTATTGATAGGGGATTCAACATAACCGTCTTTCCGGCTGGGATTGTTACTTTGGAAGGGCCAGACGTTGTGCAAACGCATTCCATGCTTGTATAAATGCCTAAAAATAAACATAATATTAGAAGATACGACATTATGTTCAATAAAACAAAGGATATATAATCAACAAATATAATGCAAATGTACATTAAATATTTGTGCATGCATGCATGGATATGAAATTATAGAGTGCGGGTTTTGCGTGGGCTGTCGAAAAATGTTTACCTGGGTATCACCTGTTGGGCCATTTACAAAGGCTCCAAAATCTGCAACATTAAAAACATGGCCAGACCTTGGCCCCAAGCGGGCCCACCCCAAGGAAGCTAGACATAAGAGAAAGAAGACAATTGAAACGGCCTGCCCAAAATGAGAGAAAAATATTTGAAGAAAAGTTAGTCATTTGTTCCATTGTTCTAAACCATAATTTTGGCTTTCTATCTTTCACTCAACTAAAGTAGTATCCACCTAAGATGTACAAAAAGTAAGTAAAACAAACAGGAAATGCACGGAGGAGAGACATGGTTTTGCATAGTGATGGTGTCTGAATCCGGATCTGCGATTGCGCGGTCGGTAAAGGGCCTCCGCGGGGTCTGCAATCACAAACAAAGGGGGTCAGGGGGTCCGGGGTGGGTCCCGGACGACCACTTCGACACCCAAGTCAGATCCTTCGACCAATCAATATAAAGGACAGCGAGAAGAGGAAGGAGTTTGATCAGGGTTACCAGGACCAAAACGCGGGTTCTTTTCTGGGTGCGGGAATGAGTGGGTCAGAGGGGACTAGCAGGGAGAGTAGGATTGAGTTCCTAATCTCCTCTATTGTTGCCTCGCCTCTTTCTCCGGTTGTTCTGCGGGAGCTGAGAATGGGGGAAGTCTTCCTAAAAACGTGGCCCCTTCTCTTCTTCCCTTCCCTCCCTTTTAAAGGGAGGTGCGCGGTCCTTTTCATCATTAGGGAGAGAAAACCTTCCTTTGCAGGATTGGGCCGTCCCCCTGCTCCGCCGGCGCGCGGCTTTGCCGGGTGTTTCCTTCCATAACTTGTGATGATGAAGCCTGGACGGTGAGAGGGCGACACGTATCATGATTGTGTGGTCTTTGCCGTTTTCCAACGCTTTCTTCATGATGGTTAGGCTTTATTTGTGCATGGACGACACGTGGCAATATCTGAGAGCGACGCCGTATTTGTGTCCCATCATAACTCCCCCTTACTCCTTTGGTCCATTTGGATGGGCCAAGGGAGTAACATTTCGTTCGAGCGACGTCATTATGAGGGCATTTATGGGGGCCTCGGAGTACGAGGAGACGTGCCGTTTTATCCGGCGGCCGTCCCCGGGAAGCGGTGGCGTCGTTAGCTAGGTTGCCTTGTTTCGAGGCACCAGGATTCCTTTCTTGAGCTTAAAAAAGGGAAATTACCCTGGCGCTTTGTTGTAGTAGGCGTTCTTTCGTGCCTTCTTTAACAACATATCTGGTTCTTCTTCGCGAGTTGGGGGCAAGGCCTGTCTTCCCTAGGAATCGTCGAGTGACCCCGACATGTCTTCCGATCCGGAGGAGGACCTTGCGACTAGTCAGAAGAAGACTAGGAGGAACTCGAGTCCTTCCTCAGGCTCCCCCCCCCCTTCGCCTTTCCTCCCTGCCTAGGGAAGACAAGTCGTCTCGGTCCCTTGTCGCCAGGGAGTGGTCATTTTTCTCCCGAGCCTATCGCCAGGGAACGGAACTGCGTGGCCGTGTTTCGAAGATGGGTAAGGAAATCGAGGACCTGAAGCGGGAAAACGAGGCTTTGCAGAAAAAGGTTCTCTTCCTCAATGAGCAGCTGTTTGAATATGAGGTGGACCCCCTGTTGGACAGCTCCTGGGAGGAGAAGGGGAACCCTTCGGGAGAGGAGTCTTCTTCCGATTAGTCCCTGACCTTTCCTGTTTTTCTGCGTGTGTTTCTTTCTGCCTCTTTCCTATCGGGGATTTTGGGGCCTGCGTGCCCTGTTTCTGCTTCTTGTTTCCCTTTCTCTTTGTAGGCCTGTGGGCCAGGAGGATGTGAATGGACTATTTTTATGAATTAGCACCGTGTCTCTTTGTGTTGCTTTTTCCATCTGCTTGATGTAAATTATCTTTGTTGTGAGGATTTGTGACGTTCTGTCCGAGCTTGCACGGGATTCCGAGCCTTTTCCTGGCTCTTTTAATTTCCTTCACCTGTTGTGCTCGTGCGTCGTGGCCTTGCGCCGGGGCCCCGGGCCTGGGCGCGCATTTTTCTTGGGTGGGACTGAGGTCGGGCCCCTCTGCTTGGTTTCTTACCTCCGGGCCCCTCCCTCTCATTCGGTGGGGAGGAATCGGAAGTGCTTTGTGATGGTGAGGTTTGGGCGGCGTGGAAGTGACACGTGTCGAATTCATACGGTCTTGCCGTTTCCCATCGGCTCTTTTTACGAAGGTTTGGCAGTATGGGTGTATTGGCGACACACGACAAAAGCTGAGAGCGGCCCCGTTTATTATGTCTCATCATAATACTACCTTTGGTCCCTTGACTGGTCCAAGGGAGCATGCTTGTTTACCTGGTTTAAGGAATATCGTGACGAAAGCATTTATGGGAGCCTTGGGATACGAGAGGACGTGCCGTTTCGTCCGGCAGCTCCTTTCCGAGGAACTGCGGTGTCATTATGCGGTGCTGGTTGGCCATCCAATGGGCAACAGACACGCGTAGGCGAGTCGCTTCGCTTTCCTACCCGAGAGTCTTCCATAGGGTTTATAAGGAGCGAGTTCTTCTGCTTTGTATGCAGATTACCCTTCCTTTCCTTTCCCCTTCTTTGCTTTCTTTCGGCCTTTCTTCGGGCTCGTCGGAGATGTCGTCGTCTTTCCAGGGTCTCTCTATAAGTGGCGAGGGGAGAGTTGCTATCGAGGGAGTCCTCCAAGTAGCCCCGAGATTAACCCTGATGGGTTGGGGCCTCGGCAAACGATTCCTGAGAGGAACCCGCCTCAATGGCTTTCCCCGAGCTCTCATCTTCCTCCCCTTTAAGAGAGGGAGTCCCATGAAGCTTTTGCTCATCGCCACCGCTCGTTCTTCTCTTATGTCCATCGTAGGGAAATGGAGGTTTGTAGCCGGATGATCGACATGGATCGAGAGATAGCGGCCTTGCGTGCGGAAAATGATTTGTTGAGGAATCGGGTGCGGTGGTGTAGACACCCCATTTTGACCGGACCCAGGTTCGCGAGTGGTTGTGCGCAACCTTATCAAACCAGTGAGTTAGGGTCTCAAATTGCACCCTAAGCTAGGTTAGGGTCCCCCATAGGTCCCTGTAAAATTTTGTCAAAATCCGAGCGTGTTTGATCAGTGAGCGGATCAAGACAGTGGTCTTAGTTCAAATCTGGAAGGGGGCTGATTGATCCGAAAGGGGGGTGTCCTTTTAAAAAAATAGCCGAGGTTTTGCCTTCTGTCTAATAAGACAAAGCGGGAGAGGTGCGCCTAATAATTCGCGTGCTTTATCACTTCGGAGTGCCATTATCAACATTTATTTTTAAATATATATATAAAAAAATCAGAAATGAAAGGAGGACTGTTCATTTTCGTGAAAAAACCGCGAAAAAGAGAGAGAGCGAGAACGAGAGGAGAGGGATTTGGGTTTTTCTTCCGCCGATTGTCTTCTCCGATCCATCTCCGGCGGGCTTCCGGGCAAGCTCCGATTTCTTCCTTCTTTTTCTTCTCCTTCTTCTTCCAACCTCCTTCACCTCCACCGCTATCTCTTCCACCTCCAAGCTCCGGCCGTGAATTAGAGATCTCAGATCTGAGATCTCAGATTCGAAAAGAGAGAGATTAGGGGTCTTTTTCCTCCTCCGATCGTTTCCTCCGATCGGTTGTCGGAGATTCAACCTCCGATCCGAAGCAAAGAGAGAGAGATTTATTTTGCTGTCTCCCTCCGATCGTCTTCTCCGATCTTCTCTTGTAAAAATCCAAGAAATCTCAGATCTGAGATCTCAGATCTAAGAAGAGAAACAGAGAGAGATTCTTTGAAACCCTAACTCCTAGCCTCCTTCTTCTCCGATTTTTCTGCCAGAGCTTCGGCCTAGTTCTGATTGGCTATTTCATCAAATTCCGGTCAAGATCCGGCAGTTCTTCTCCCTATTTTTTTCTCCGATTCTTCATTTCTAGTAGATTCATTGGAGATCTGGCAAACTTCGCTTAATTCCAATCGAGGAGATTTTCTAGCAGATTTTAAAAAATATATTTCAGATCTGAGCTCAGAAATTTCGAATCTGAGTTGCTTTAAGGAATTCCTTCATGCTTTGTTGAAGAAAATCTGAGATCCAAGCCTCTGAGTTGTTGAATTTGTTCGCTGTGTCATCATCGGTAATTGTGAAATTTAAAGCAAAGCTTTCAGGTATGACAACTTGTTCTTGCTTCATGATCTCGTTCAAAAACTGTTAGTAATTAGTTACAATTCGTAATTATTTTGATAACTAGCACATGATCTGCATTAATGATCTTTTATATATGAATGATTTAGATAATAGCATAGGAATGTGTATGAAAGTATGTATGTCTGTCATCTGAGAAGTTACAGGTTATGATTAATATAAGTATTGAGTTGAGGTTTAATTCATGGTTACTTTCTCATATCCTTGTTTGTTTTTAGGAGCACCATAGTGAGGAATGATTTCGATCCATTTAGCACATGCTATGTTGTTATCAGTGGCTATATACATTTCTCATTATTCATTCAATTTTTTTTTAAGTACTGAAGCTTTGTCCATGCCTGTATTTCTTCTCTTCATTTTTATTTTTTGAGATTTCTAGTGTCAAATGCTGGAGAAGTAATGATTTATTTTGTCATGGTGTGAGAATAGTTTCTTGGCTGATATCTGGTTCCTAACATATGATTCTAATTGTCATTAAGCCATGTTTGGTATAAAAATTTAGATATTCCATTGTATCTTTCTCTATTATGAGCATTTGGTTTAAGAATAGTGTATAAGGGGTAGCCTCATGTGTGAGTTGCCATTTTTCTTACGTAATAGCGGAAAAATTGACAGACCATGTCCGCTAGTGACTCTCAAGTTAAGTTCAGACTTACCCTTTATTGTTGATAGAGTCTGGTCTGGTTTCTCTTTGAGTCTGGATAGTAGAGCATGCACACTATTATTAGTAAAATGATACTACTATAACCGAGTGAGATAATCGCTTAACCTTCAATTTTTTTTCTTAACTGGAAATTCAATACTTGTTTTTCTTAGAAGCTCAATTTACATGTCCCTTTTAATTCTGTGGGTGATTGTGATAGAAACAAGAATAATCTCTCCTTATGATTCTCTTCATGTTGGATGATTTCTTGAGCAATCATAATTGTTTTCTTTCATTGTGCCTGTGTGGCTCATTTGGCCACACATTGTACCTCAAGATTAAGATCTACTAATCTCAATGACTATGTGACAGGTTCATATATTTTTAACAATTTTAGAAAATGAAAATTCAGTTGGAGGCAATGTCTATACAGCTATGGCTTAATAATTATATTTTAGTCGCTACTTTCATTTTCTTCAATCAGTTTTACTGATTTGTTTTAATGAGAAATGTCCTCCAAGACATTAAAATGCAAAGTTTACATGTTGAAAGGCCTGCACGTTCTAATGTTTATATCAATTCCCTCTCAAAAATTATTGAATCCTTTTAAGGCTAGTAATGTTTAGGATGATATGAAATCCCGCTGTAGTATGAAAATGTCTAGAATCTTTTGGGGAATGGAATAGGCATTGGGTGTTGTATTGAATGAGGTCCAAACTTCGAGGTCATTGATTATGTTGAAGCAGGATGTGGAGTGAGGTTTAATGTCGACATAACTCTGGTCGATATTCAGTGTCCTTTCTATCGTGGAAATGGGGTATGAGATGAGTTGAGTTATAAATACCAAATAGAGGTGCTCATTTTCTATGATTTTTGATATCTACACTGTTAGCCTGACAATTGTATAAATTCCATTTTATCCTTAAATTTTCAGTTGGCTTGTGAGATTAGTAGCATCCTGGGTATTTTCAAAAAAAAACATGTCTGCTGTCCATAATTGGGTATTTTCATTGCATGCATTTGTATAATCTGTTAAAATTTTTTGATATTCTTCTCTTGTACTAAGCTTTGAGTTAGGGTTGAATACAGTAATAAATGGTGTTCAGGTGAGATTATCTCATAGCTTATCATACTCATTTCTTTTTATTTTAAATAAATTGTTTAATTGAAGAAGGAAATCAGATGATTTGCACTATTCGATGTCCTTGACACGAATATCGTCTGATTTCAAGGCGGTTTGTAGAAATTTTGTATGTGTAGGAAATCAGATGATTACTTTGGCATCATCTGATTTCATTGGAGTCCCCGTATTGGGGTTTGTGGTTGGTTTTGAAGTGTTTGATATTGTTTTTACTTCATTAGGCTACCCAGCGGCTGGTCTGGGCTAATTAATGTTGTTTATCATGCTATTTGAATTTGAATTTGAATTTGAGATTGCCTAGTAATTCTTTTCTACTTTCTTGGTAGACTAGCGCAGTCTTCTAGACTTCTTTAGATAATAGAACCTGTACTAAGAGATATACTTTGTCTCTTTAGGCAATCCTCCTTTGGAGGCAAGCCTCTTTTTTTAGCTTTACCTCAAGGAGGTTGTTTTGATTTTGATAAATGGTGTACACATAGGAGGCATGCTTTGCCTAATTTAGAGAGCCTTTGAATCATTCATTTGTGTGGTGATGCTATCAGGGGAGTCTTTGACTCATTTGATATTTGTTGATGTTATTAGGAAGTCATTTGTCTTGGCTTTGTAAGTAATTAGCCTTTTAAAGGCCTGCTTGGCCTCATTTGTAGAATCCTCTCTGAGGTTGCACCTCAATTTGTGCCTCTGTTAATTAGAGACCAATTTGGTCAATTAGTTGTCTTAGCCTTGCTTCCCCCTTGCAAGGGCAATGATAAGGTTGCTTAGAGCCCATCTTTGTGTGTGTTTGGGAGACCCGCCCGGTCTCATTCTCTCGCTAGTTCTCCTCTTTGTGCTTCGTTTGGTTTTGGAAGAACACCCTACTCGGCTTGGCTTCATACCCCTACCCTTATGGGTATTGGGTTGCACATTTGTTGCACTCTGTGGCTAGGTAGCTGTCCGGCTCGGCTGGTTTTTTTTTACCTCCGCCAAATGTGCACAAATTCTTATTCCTTTTTACTTGTGATCTTCTCCTTATTCGATAGTTCATTCGCATAAGAGTTAGCCCTTGATTAGAGAGTCTTTGACTCATTCATCCTTTAGATGGTGTTATTAGAGAGTCTTTGACTCATTTGCCTTTTAGGTGGTGTTATAGGAGAGTCTTTGACTCATTTATCCTTCAGTCGGTGTTTTTGGAGTCTTTGACTCGTGTTTCCATCTCTTAGAGAATCTTTGACTCGTATATCCTTTAGTCGGTATTTTTTTGGAGTCTTTGACTCGTGTTTCCATCTCTTAGAGAGTCTTTGACTCGTATATCCTTTAGTTGTTGTCAGTGGAGTCTTTGACTCGTGTTTTCATCTCTTAGAGAGTCTTTGACTCGTATATCCTTTAGTTGTTGTCAGTGGAGTCTTTGACTCGTGTTTTCATCTCTCTTAGAGAGTCTTTGAATCGTGTTTCCATTTCTTTCAGAGAATCTTTGGCTCATTTATTTCTTTGGCGATGTTATTAGAGAGTCTTTGACTCATTTATCTCTTTCGCAGTTTTCTTAGAGAGTCTTTGACTCATTTGTACTTTCAGTTGGATTTATTAGAGAGTCTTTGACTCGCCTTTCCTTTTGCAGTCATTAGAGAGTCTTTGACTCCGTTATCTCTTTTTCAGTGTTATCAGTTACTCTTATTAGAGAGTCTTTGACTCATTTGCTCTTATAACGGTGTTATTAGAGCATAGTTTCCCTTATTCACCCTAGGGTTTGTCCCTAGGGTGTTATTTTGTATATTCCCTCCGGTCTTTGGCCAAAAGGGTGAAAGCATCAGAAATTTTAAAATCCATAAACATTGAAATCATTAAAAATCTCAAAAAACATTAGAAACTTAAAGCATAAAAAATAGTTGATTTGTTGTAAGTGTTTATTAGGTAGAGAGTTCGTTTCGAACTACGTTGGCTTGATCCTCTTACGAGGTACGTAGAGCAGCTTGGGATTTACATCCCAAGTCCAGCCAAACTTTTTTTTGTAAATAAATGTTTTAAACCTTCTTCAAAAACCTTTAAAATCTTGTTTTCAAAAGATCTTCCTCTAGAGTTAGGAGTTTCTCCTAGATAGAGAATTTTAGAGTTAGGGTTTTTCTTTTGATAGGTTGTTTGATTGTTTGTTTGCTGTGTGCTTGTTTTAGAGTTAGGGGTCTGTCCTAGAGTTATAGGAGCGCCTCCGTCCGGTCAGTCGGCGATCCACATCGCCGAGTGATGACTAGAGTAGTATACGCTAGTCCATCTTTGGTTTTCCTTAGGAAATACAGCCTAGTTACACATAGGTTGTAGGAATCACTTGCATTAGCCTAGGGCTAACATGCATTTAGTTAGGGCATATAGGGTGTTCTAAAAATCCACAATTCACTGGAATTTAAATAATCGTACAAGAAACTTTAATAACTAGTCCGGTCTTTTAGATCGAGTCTAGGATAGAGGGCTAGGTGTCTTAGGCATCATAGCTTAGAATAGGCGCGAAGAACTACGTTGCCTTGATTCTCGTGGAGGCGGGGATACGTAGGCTTCTTTGGATGAATACCAGATCATCCGAGGACTCAGGCTAATAATTTAGAGTCTTAGGATTTGTTGTGTAGTTATTGTATGATTTGATATGTTTTCTTTCTTTTTTGTACTGATCTCGTACCTTTAGCTATAGCTTGCATGTGTTTGCACATCAGAACTTAGACACCCATTAGGCTTGTCACTCATAACCTAGCTATGCTTAGGTGGCACATCTTTCATTTTATTTTATGTGTGTTTATTATTTGTATTCTCAGGAAATGCATGCTTAGGTAGACGACTCCTGAGGATTGTTCCCATTTCACATGATTTTTACCCAAACTTCTTTGGAGTTAATGAAAATGGCATAAGAGACCAAGTGCTTGCACTCGGACGAATCGGGGGTGCTCTCAGACCTTCCCCATTCGTAACCAGGCACGAACCCATATATATTTCTGGTTATCCATTGCACAGAGGATTTGATTTTAGGGTTCCATGGCATATCCATGGATGGCGACTCTGAGTTTATTTCAGGTATGTCTTGGTTTCGAGCCTTGGCTCCGGATCGAGACATATCTCTTTCTTTTTATATCGCCACTCGTGCCATGCTATGAGGGTGGCATCCGTTTTGAGAGTTCCTTGGTAGAGCTCTCCTTCACACGTGGATGATCCAGAGAGGTAGAGTAGGGATCAGTTCCCTCACCGCCGCGTATCTCGGATCGGGGTCCACAGGTGGTTAAATGACCAGGCCCGATTTGCTGAGAATCGGCGTTGGGGGAGCTCTTCGGAGGAGGAGCATAGTGATAAGGAGCTTTCCGATGCGGAGAACTCTTTCAGCGTCCAGTCGCTCTGAGCTGGGGGCGGTGGGGTGAGCGGGATTTAGGAGGAGGCTTTTCCCCTCCTTTTTTGATGTTGGGGGCCTTGGGGGCCCGGGCCTGCGTGCCCTTATCTTTTTGTTTTCACTTTCCCCTTTTTGTAGGCCCGTGGGCCAGAAGGAAATAGTTATGAATGGCTTTTTTTTTTGTCTTTTTACGACTTGTATCTTATGTTTGCTTTCCCTTCGCATGTTTGCTTTCTTGCGCGACCCGAGCCCGCTTGGTATTTTTTCGCTTGGTGGTATTGTATGTTGGACCCTTGCGACGTGCCCCGAGCCTTTCCCGACCGTACGCGGTATTTTCCATCTTGTGGATTCGTATGTCGGCCCTTGTGATGGGGTCCCGAGCCTTTTGCCATCATACGTGGCATTTTCCATCTTGTGGATTTGTATGCCGGGCCCTTGTGATGGGGTCCCGAGCCTTTTGCCATAGTACGTGGCATTTTCCATCTTGTGGATTTGTATGCCGGGCCATTGTGATGGGTCCCGAGCCTTTTGCCATCGTACGTGGAGAGAGTTTAGGGATGGCTTGCTGGGGAAGTTACTTGGCGGTAGGGGTAGCGACGTCTTTTCAGTATGGCGCTTCGATTTTGGCGGTTCCCTTGAATTTTCCAATCGGTGCCACGTGTGCGTGTCCCATCGGATTAGAAAGGAAGGGAGATCAATCGATGCGTGTCGAAACCCTAGCCCTTTTTAAAGCCTTTTTGGGGATTTCATTCTTTGTTTTATTTCTTCGTCTTCCTCGGGTGAAACGGGCTTTCTTCCGCGGTGATTTTTCTAGCTCTTCACCAACCTTCTTCTGATGAGTTCTGTGTCTTTTATTTCATCTGACATTTGATAGTTTACGATGTCTGTCGCGACTGTTCCTCAGAGTCCCTCTTCTGAGTCGGTAGAAGTAATGGAGAGGGCTCCGCCAAGAAAAAGGAGGCGGTTGTTCATAGAGGGAGGGGGCGGCGACTCTCGAGATGTACAGCAGCCTACGGAGTTGAAAGATAGCTCCGGGGCCTCTGGATCATTGGTGGTGGCCGCTCCTTCGGAATCTCTTGCTCGAGTTTCTTCTGCTCGTGAAGCGGAGATTATGGACATTCGGTCTGGTGCCGTTATTCGTCCTGGTAGGGTGGCGTGCTTTAGGAGCACTTTGCGAGAAGGGGCGGCGGAGAAGATTAGGAGGGAGTTCCACATTCCCGATGATTATGGGATTAGGGTTCATTTGTTTGCAGAGGGGGTGTGTGAAGGTACCACAGAGGAAGAGGTAGTTTTCTACGTGGAGGCTTTTCGGATGGGGGTTAGGTTCCCACTTTTGGGTATTATAGTAGAGGCCCTTGAGTTTTACCGGGTGGCCCCCTCCCAACTGGCGCCTAATAGTTGGCGCACTCTCTTGGCCTTTGTGGCCAAGGCGGGTCTTCACAAGGTTCAGCCTACCCTCCTGCTACTCCGGGCCTGTGTTGCCCTTAGTCCTCTGGTGAAGGGGGAGGACAGCTGGTTGTATCTGACCCAGCGTCCGCAGGTGAAGATTGCGGCGAACTTGCCTTCTTCCATTAAGAAGTGGAAGGAGGAGTATGTGTTCATTGTCCCTCCGTCGGACGCTGGTTGGGGCTTTCCTCGTTCATGGAGGCGTTCCGTTGAGTGGCGAAGGAAGTCCCTCCCTGACGAGTCCGATTGTAGTAAGTTTGACTTGGGGAAACTCGTCTCAGGGGAGGCTATCGATGTTTCCGAGTTCCGGTGGGAGAGGGGTCTGAAGAGGCTCGGCTTCCTGGGAGCCACGGAGAGGAGGCCCCGCTGTATGGGTGAGGGAACGGGGGAGAGTTCCGCCAGCCATCGCGGTGAGCCTTTTTTCCTGTGTTTGTCCATATGCGTCTTAGGCATATTTTTTTGAGTTGTCTCCTTCGTTCTGAGTGGTTGTTGTTCTCCTGTTTTTGGCAGGAGGTATGTCTTCTTCCGGTGATGCTGGTAAGGGGAAGGGGATCGCGGTGGCGACGAACGGTCTGGTGAGCCGCAAGAAGATTCCTTCTGATTTTATGGCCGCGGCCAAGTTGGGCCGGTCGCAAACGAGGCTTCCGGCATCTGTGCCGTCCAGCTCCTCTGGTCGAACGGTCGGAGAAAAGGGGGCGGCTAGGCCTTCTCCCCCGGAGTCGGAGCCTTCCGCCAAGAGGGTTGTCCCTTTTGGCGCTCGACAGGGGGATGCTGGCCGTGCGGCGCATCCTCCTGCCTTTACGGAGGACGTGCCAAGTCGGATGGAGGGGGCGATTATGACCAAGCTTCTTCTGGAGCGGGTGGAGCTTCCTTCACAGTGCTTCCAGGCGTGAGGAGAGCTGTTTAAACCTGATTGGAAGATTGGCGTTGAGGATAGCGTTCTTGCGAATCCCCGGGTTGGGGTGGAGCTAGGGGTGACAACCGCCCTTCCTGGCGACGAAGTTGAGTTAGAGGGCTTCGATCGTAGGGCCCTGGGGGCTCAGTATTTTCAGTCGACATCTTGCGTAAGTACCGGGTGGCCGGTTTTTCTGATTGTGCTTTTCTCTTTTTGTTGTTTTTGAGATCGTAAGTTGGAAATTTTCTGATGGCTTGCTTTTGCAGTCTCAAAGCTATGCCAGGAGGATGGTGCAGTGCCTGCTCGAGGATGAGGCTGAGATAGGTGCTTTTGAGGAGCGAGTCTGGCAGCTGAGTGAGGACTTGGACAAGGCCCGAGTGGAGAAAGTGGCGTTTGATGATACTGTTGCTCGACTTCGGGGGGACCTCCGAACAACCATAGAAGGGAGAAGCCGTGCGGAGGACAAATTGGCGGTGGCTCGCCGAACGCATGCCAGGGAAATGGCGAAGGTGCGGGAGGAATGGCGCGACTCCGAGGAGTTTCTCAAAGCTGCGGCCGCGTTCAGCGTGGACATTGAGATTGATGCTTTTGCTGAATGCCGGTGGCATGTTCAAGAGGTCGATCCTTCCTTCCCTCTCGACAAGCTGATGGACGAGGCCGAGGGAGGCGTTCCGGAGGATCCGGTACCAGTGGAAGCACCGGAGCTGGTCGGGGAGCAGGTGGCTGCCTTGGTAGATCCTGTAGTCACTGAGACTTCTGAGGGGGCTCAGTGATGTCAGGATGCCCTTTGGATTTTATGTTTCTTCTTTTCTACGTTGGGTCTGTAATAACTTTTTGAATTCTCCTTCTTTCTCTTTTTTTTCTTTTTTTCTTTTTACATATTCAATGTGCTCCGGGTTATTCGAGCCTTTTGGTATTTGAACTTCAATTTGATCGCCGAGAATATTTCTGGTGCACCCCATGGGGCGTCTTGTTTGTGGAAGGACTGTCTTCCCCTCGAGTGATCGGTTCGGGGTTAATGGGTTCCGCCTGCCCTTAAAGGGGAGGTCTTTTTTTCATGGGGAGCGTTTTAGGGTATTTTCAGGGGGATCGGCCCCGATGTTACCTCTGTCTCATTCCCTGTCTTTTTTCATGGGGAGCGTTTTAGGGTATTCTCGGGGTGGTTGACCCCGATGCTACCTCTGTCTCACTCCCTGTCTTCTTTCGGACCCCTTATTTATCGTGGGCTGGAAAGTGGAGATGTGCATGGCTCAAGTGGAAACGTTATTCCATTGATTTTGTAAAAGGAAATACACAGCCTTGCTTCTAGTAACCACAAAAACGAAACAAACAAAACATTTGTCATATCTTAACAGAAAACACGGACCTTACCCTACCTTTTCACTGGTAAAATTCTCGGAGGTTGTCCATGCTCCAACTTCGAGGGACTGAGGTCCCGTCGAGGCGCTCTAGCTGGTAGGCCCCGGGGCGGAGCGCTCGAACGACCCTGTAAGGTCCTTCCCATTTAGGTGCGAGTTTTTCGGTGTTGCGGGGGTCGGATACCTCCGCCCATCGTAGTACCAGGTCTCCGGGCTTTACCGAGCGCTTTTTTACTCGGGCGTTGTAGTACCGTGCCACCCTTTGCTTGGTAGGAGGCGGTTGTTGGCGAACCTTGTGCTGAACTTCCTTCCGAATTCGTGGAAGGATGCAATGGAATCGGGCTCCAATCTCATGTACCAGTCGTTAGCGGTTTTTCTCAACAGGGAGGCGAAAGCCTTGCACATGAATCCGTCCGACGCGCCCCGGAGTGTCATCACCCTTTTGAAAGTTTGTAGGAACTCGAGGGGGTCTGTACTTCCGTCGTACAGACCAAAACGGGAGAGGTCTATTCCTGCTTCCGGTGGGATTTTTAAGACCTCCGAGGTGAATGGGGATGTCGTTTCCCTCTCCCATTCGTCGAGGATGCCGTGGGCGTAGGGCTTTTTCATTTCCAGTTTTACCTCTCGGATTTGCCTTTGCAGGTCGGCTATCGGATCCATGCTGGGTGGTTGCGCTGAGGTTGCTACCTCCTCTGCCCGTGCTGGGGACGGTTCCTGGAAGCAAGCGGTCCGGGCAGGGGGAGCGCGGCTTAGCGTGGCTTGCTTCCCGTCATTTCGCTGGTGTCCCCTAGCTGCGGGGGGCAAAGGGCTATTCGCCGATGGGGACGGTGTACGGCGAGTCGGTGCTCGCTTTCGCCGGGGATGACGCTCCCCTGGCTGTTCCTCGTCGCCTTCGTCATAGGCTTCTGTCTGGTCCTGCATTGTCAGGGGCCTCCCCGGGGCCGGAGGGTCCGGCGGAGGCAAGCATTGGAGTAGTTCTCGGCGGAGTTCGTTGAACATTTCCATGGTGGGGATCATCTGCGGTGCGCTGGAGGAGGGCTGGTGTCGGCCCGAGAGCGGCGAGTTGGGCTCCCTGGAGCTTGAGGTGTGAGTTTGTGCCCGTTGAGCCTGGCTCCTAGTCATTACCCCTATTTCTTGTTGTTGGGTGTGGTTTCTCATCGCCATAAGGCGTTCAGTACTCGACGAGTCCCACGGCTGGCGCCAATATGATGGCGTCTGAATCCAGGTCTGCGATCGCGCGGTCGGTAGAGGGCCTCCGCGAGGTCTGCAATCACAAACAAAGGGGTTCAGGGGGTCTGGGGTGGGTCCCAGACGACCACTTCGACACCCAAGTCAGATCCTTCGACCAATCAATATAAAGGACAGCGAGAAGAGTAAGGGGTTTGATCAGGATTACCAGGACCAAAACGCGTGTTCTTTTCTGGGTGCGGGAATGAGTGGGTCTGAGGGAACTAGCAGGGAGAGTAGGATTGAGTTCCTAATCTCCTCTGTTGTTGCCTCGCCTCTTTCTCCGGTTGTTCTGCGGGAGCTGAGAATGGGGGAAGTCTTCCTAAAAACGTGGCCTCTTCTCTTCTTCCCTTCCCTCCCTTTTAAAGGGAGGTGCGCGGGCCTTTTCATCATTAGGGAGAGAAAACCTTCCTTTGCAGGATTGGGCCGTCCCCCTGCTCCGCCGGCGCGCGCGGCTTTGCCGGGTGTTTCCTTCCATAACTTGTGATGATGAAGCCTGGACGGTGAGAGGGCGACACGTGTCATGATTGTGTGGTCTTTGCCGTTTTCCAATGCCTTTCTTCATGATGGTTAGGCTTTATTTGTGCATGGACGACACATGGCGATATCTGAGAGCGACGCCGTATTTGTGTCCCATCACACAATGTTTCAAAACCCAGATGCAAATGTGGGTCAAAGTGCAGTTGAAGAAAATCCTAGTCAACCTGGCAAGACGGGAGTACTCAGTTTGAGCCAAAGGAATTTCTATTGACTTTGTAAGGTAAAAAGCAGAATGCAGCGAGGGCAAACTTTGGAACGCAGCCCAGGCAATCCAAAGATGACCTTGGGGACTTTACTATCGTTTTGCAAAGAAGAAATGGAAAAGAAGATGAGAAAGTTTACAAAATGTTTCTCACCATGCTACCCATGCAAAAAACGATTTTGTGCTACCTATGAATTCAGGGCTCTGAAACTATTGGGTACCTTAAAGACGATATCTAATGGATCTTTTTATATATTTCATGAGTCAATACCTGTTAAAAATAGAAACGGATTATAAAAATTAAGATCTGTCGAGAAGATTTGGGTTTCTTTCTTTACTTTTACTACTTTAAGTAGCAGCACAGATTTTAAACAGTTCTATAATCTCAAACGTAAGAAATTGTTAATTTCAATTATAATTTTGGGGTAGATTGAGTGGATTTTTGTCTTAGATTGAATTTTAAAACCACCAATTAAATCGCCAGTATGCCTTATCAATGTTATCTATCTCGATTTCCTTCCCTTTCTCGAATTGTCGCTTATTCCTTCTTCTAAATATGGGTGCTTAATTCCACATTTATGAAATTACATTCTTCCCTCCTTGCTTTTATAAATTTGAACACAAATAATTTATCATTTTAGATTACCTTTTAATTGTTGTTAAGGCATCTAAGGTGCATGGCAGTGTGTACTACGTTTGATTGATCTGAACCGTTCACTTGCTAGGCTTTATTGTTGTTCTTTATTGTTGTTAAAATCATGCCAAACGGCTAACATCCAATAATATATCTAATTTTCTTGTTGAACATGGAAAGTAGATATTAATGGATGTTATGATTTATGGGTAATGGTAGATCTAAATCAAGTTCTCTCAAGTTGACGGTTCAGATCAATCAAAGGTGGGACCCACTATGCCATAATGGGCATGCCTCAATGCTGTGAAATTCTTCTCTGCTGTAGCAATCCTTTCATACTTTCTAACTCACGTGCACAAGTTAAAAAAAATTCAATGAGGGATCTTCTAGTCTTGTATATTGACACATATGGGTGTTTTATGTTTCTTAAAGGGCAGTGATAAATTCACCTCCCTTTAACAGAAATCGTTAGGTATTAATGTTTCTGGAGTCAACACTTGCTCTTCCAGCCCTTAAATATATCCCAACGATTTCTGTTAAAGGGGGTGTATTCTTCTTTCAAGAGGGTGAATTTATCACAGCCCTTTCTTCAATTATTGAAGCCTGGGGAGTTTTGTTGATCTTTGGTTCCTACCCATCAGTTCCCATAGGTCTATGATGATCTTAACCATCCAGTACGTTAAGATCATAGGTCCAGGATCAACCATAGGCCTGGGGACCCACTGACTCAAATTACTAAATTAGAGCTTCATTGCTTCACTAACTAAAGAGGCGAGGTCAACAACCAAAAATTGGACGAAGTGGGAAGTTAATGACTTCAGAATACGGGTTTGAACAGATTTGGTGGGTTGTTCTCGCTGCTCAAAATCCCTACCAATCAACGATCACGAGTCCAAAACTAATAAGTTTGAGTCCAATAATCAGTTTTGAACTCGCATTCGGTTCACAAAATCCAACGCACACTCCTTATAATCACGGTCGGGCATCATATAAGCTCTCATGTTATTAACTCTTAAACTCCACATTTCTTAATGCCATGCCTACTTGTTGTTTGGCATAATACTAGGGATGATTTAAATCTCACAAAACAAAATACTAAGGCTCTGTTTGGATTGCAGGAAAAAACTTTTCTTGATGAAATTTTTTTCTTAGTAATTTTTTTTTTTTCTAGAATTTAGAGGGAAATGATAAATTGTAGAGATATCATTTTAAATTGGGCAGTGCTATTTTCCCCCCTCTGATGGTTATTCCCCCTGCATAAAATAAAATCAGTTACAAGGGCGTTCCCACTGATCCCTGTCAACAAAATGCACTTATTGCTCTTTTAATATTATATATCTCAACGCCATATCGATGTATTTCTGCACATCAATGCACTTTCTTGAGATGGATAGATGGGGACGCCCTTGTAACTGTAATCGAATGGATATTATTTCCCAACCGTTAGGCTGAATCGGTGGGAGTAAAAGGGGTATGTTGAACGGCTTTTGGGAAAGACCGTGATGGCCGAACGGCCATGGTGAAGGGATGCGATGGTGAAAGGCCATGAATGGGTCTTCTATAAGAGTAGCACTCCTTACCCATTTGTATTATTCGATTGTTCACTAATATGCCACTATCACACACAGATTTTATTATTGGAATAAAGTCAAATTCCTTCCTCTCCATTCTCTCATCTCTCATTCTTAAATTAGCATTTGCTTTGTATTTTCATCTCTGTAATTTTCATCTCTGTAAATGCTTTCATTGGTATCAGAGCTATTTTTACAGAGAAATCCGCTACCTAATCGGAATCTCACCACAGATTCGTGAAACCCGCCAACACTTTTATCTGTGTTCTTGCCGTCTGATCTGCCGGAAATAGGAGAGGACCACACCCACTTGATCAACCAGATCGGCGGGAAGAGACATTGATTTAGACAACTCGTGGTGCCCTTTTTTTTGGTCGAATTTCGGTACCTTCTCGTGCAAGACAAACCCATCGTTGCTAAGCCTTGTTTTTGAAGTAAAACCATGCAAACCCTTTTTCTCGTATATGTGAAGAAGGGAGAGTAAACTAAAATATCGTATAAGACCTATTGTTTGACTTATTTATCAAACTACCCTTTGCTTTAGATCTTGCCATCTTAGTTCCTGCCGGTATAAATATCAATTACCCTCTTGTCTTGTCTTATATACAAGAAGTACGATCCGTTGATTTTTTTTAGCCTTCAAAAGCATTGGTTTCTAAAGCACCAGTATCCACTTGTCTATTCCCATCTCTGTTTTTATACAGGTGGAGGGTTATGATTGAAATTTTAACACCTCTATCTGATAAATACACTTTCCATTGATAATCATAGCCCACCCTTTAATTTTGACAATTGCGTTCCTTCGATAAATTTTCAAATATCCAACTTGAGATCCACAAAAAGGCAACAAACTCGTATTGACGAAGATATTATTCTGGACGTTGGAGATTTTGAAATTTGGCAAGTGGAACAAGGCAGCGCTAAAACATCATCATCAATCTGATAGAGGGGGATCCAAACACAAGGGTTAGTGATTTTATTTTCGCCAATCCGGTTAGTTTTCTACATCTTTGATCCTAAGGCTCTAAATAGCGAACTTAGTAAAACTGAGAAATTTAATGGAATGGATTTCTCGATGTGGAAACGTAGGATCAAACATATTCTTAGCCAAGAAAAAGTATATTATATTTTGACTACTAATCCACCACGAACCTACACTTAGGGCTGCTGATTTGGTTAAAAGAAATTATGAAAGATACATGGCAGAAGATAAAACCGCTAGAACCAATTTGTTAACGTTCATGGAACCAAATTTAGAAATAATTTGAGGAATATGAACATGCTAGAGAGATGTATGAATCAATAGTTGAGGCATATGGTACTATGTCCGAGTCATATGTTCAATTACTAATTGAAAAGTTTAACTCAACTAGGATGAAAGAAGGTGAATCAGTAGTGGATCATGTTAACAAAATGTTAGTGATAGCAAAGGAATTGGCTGATGTAGGCAATCCCATTCCAGAAAAAATGCAAGTCTCGATTGTTCTTGATAGTCTCCCTGCCTCATGGGATTCCGTTGTGGTCCCTATAAACTTCTCTGGTCAAGAAATTGACATGAGGACTCTTCCACTAAACTTAAGTGTGGAATATGAAAGGAGACTTAAGAGAAAACAGTCAAAAGCAATGTTAGTTGTCCCATCTTCTTCAGAAAATAACAAGCCCCAAGTAAACAACTTTAAGAAGACAAAAGGGAAGGCAAAATTCAAACATAGGAATAACAAGTTCAAGAAAAATAAGAACTTTAAGGGAAACTGCTTTAATTGTGGCCAACCTGGACATCGTAAAATTGATTGTCCCTGAAAGAAAATGGATAAAAATGGAAATGAGTCCAGGGACATTGCCTGCGTGGTTTCTGTATCCCTTCTGGTAGATGGAGACGACTGTGCTTGGTGGATTGATTCAGGTTGCACTTGGCATGTGGCTAGAAGCAGAGAGAACTTCTTAGAGATGAAGGAAATGAAAGCTGGTGATCATCGTATCTTCATGGGTAATGACACTTACTGTGATGTGAGGGGAGTGGGAACACTCCGTCTGAAGATACCTGGGCAGAATAATCTCCTTGTCTCTGATGTATTGTTTGCTCTGTCTATAAGACGAAACCTTCTCTCTGTATCTCGATTGGACGAACATGGTTTTGAAGTTCGTTTCCGATCAGAAAAAGTCTCCATTGGAAAACATGGAAAAGTCTTGTTCTGGGGAAAGAAAGTAGATGGGTTGTATAAGTTAGATGTATCTTCTGGAATTATCAATAAAAGTTTTCTTCTTCTGGGTATTTTGATGTGTCTTTTAATGTAGTTGATCTTTTACGGCATATGAGATTAGGATACATAAACAAAGATAAAATGAAAAGAATGTCTGAGAATGGTTTAATTGCTCAAATGGAAATATAATATTCTACATGTGAACCATGTTTGAGTGGAAAGATGACTAGAAAATCCTTTCCAAAAGGGCAAAGATCATCGGAACTCTTAGGAATTATACATTCAGACATTTGTGGTCCCTTAAATGTTAAAACCCATAGAGGAATGGAGTATTTTATAACATTCATAGATGACTACACAAGATATGGGTACGTCTATCTAATACGAAGGAAATCAGATTCTTTGGACATATTTAAAGAATACAAAAAGGAAGTGGAAAACCAATTAGGTAGACAAATTAAAATACTTAGAACAGATAGAGGTGGTGAGTATTGTTCAGAACTATTCAACAAATTCTGTAGGGAATGTGGAATAATACATCAAACCACAATACCGTATACACCACAGCAAAATTGTGTAGCTAAAAGAAGAAATAGAACCTTAATGGATATGGTTAGGTCTATGCTAAGCCATTCCAATCTTAGCACAAACTTTTGGGTTGAAGCTTTAACAACAGCCATGTACATTTTAAATAGAGTTCCAACTATGGCTATTAAAGTGACGCCTTATCAAATCTGGGGAGGTTTTAAACCTAATTTAAGTAACATGAGAGTTTGGGGCTTTGGTGCTCATGTACTAGTTCCTAGTCAAAATAGGGATAAGTTAAGTAGTAAGACTATCAAGTGTACATTTATAGGATATCCTGAGAATTCTAAGGGTTATAGATTTGTGATTCATCATGATGATGGATCGGTAGGAGTGGTCGAGAGCAGAGATGCTCATTTCCTAGAAGAATGTTTAGACACAAGAAACCCTAACAAATTAATAGAGTTATTTGAAATAACAAAAGAAAAAGATTCAGTTAATCAGGAAACTGATACTCCTTTAGGTATTCCTCAACCTGAAACAACTAGATTTCAAAGAGTCGAACAACCTTCATCAATGATTAAAGATTTTTACACTTTTCTAAATGAAAGTGAAATAGATGAGCCTTCATCTTTTAAAGAAGCATTAGAATCTCTTGATTTAGTCAAATGGAGAGAAGCTATACAAGAAGAGTTAAACTCTATAGAGAAGAATCAAGTGTCGGAGCTAGTAGATAAACCCAAACATAGAAAGGCTATAGGTTATAAGTGGGTATTTAAGAGAAAACTTAAACCGGATGGATCAATTGATAAGCATAAAGCTAGATTAGTAGCAAAAGGATTTACACAGCAAGAAGGAATAGATTAAGAGGAGACATATTCTCCAGTTGCCAAATTTACATCCATTAGAATAATTATGTCAGTGGTGGCATATTTTAATTTGGAACTCCACCAAATGGATGTTAAAACGACATTCTTAAATGGAGAACTAAATGAAGAAATTTATATGATCCAACCTTACGGATGTGAAATTGAGGGACATGAAGATAAAGTTTATAAGTTGAAGAAGTCCTTATATGGATTAAAACAGTCCCCTAGGCAATGGTACTATACTTTTCATAATGCTGTGATAAAATTTGGTTTTATACCAAATAATTTTGACCATTGAGTGTATGTCTTAAAAGGTGGGAGTTCATTTGTTATATTGTCATTATATGTTGATGATATTTTATTAGCTGGAAATGACATGCTAATGATTGAGAAAGTCAAATCATGGTTAAAGTCCCAGTTTGAAATGAAAGACATGGGTGAAGCCTCATTTGTCTTGGGAATTAAAATAAATAGGGATAGAAAGTCCAAACTTCTTAGCTTGTCTCAAGAAAGCTTCTTAGAGAAAGTTCTAAAGAAGTTTAGAATGGACTTGTCAAAAGCAATAGATACACCCATTTGCAAAGGTACCAAATTATCAAAGAATATGGCACCTTCTAATGATGAAGAGACAACTGAAATGCGAAACAAACCCTATGTTCAAGTAGTAGGAAGTTTAATGTATGCCATGTTATGTACAAGACTAGATTTAAGTTTTGCAGTTGCTCTTGTGAGTAGATATCAAAGTAATCCTGGAATTGTGCATTGGGTCGCAGTTAAGAGAATATTGAGATATCTTAAAGGTACCTTGCATTATAAGTTGACATATCAAGGTGATAATCTATCAGTTACAGGATATTGCGATGCTGATTTAGCTGGTGACCCTGATGACAGAAAATCAACATCTGGGGTATATCTTCCTATTAGGAGGAGGAGCAATATCCTGGTCAAGCAAAAAGCAAGGATGTGTTGCTAAATTTACTATGGAAGTAGAGTTTATTGCCTGTAATGCAGCCGCATCTGAAGCTGTATGGATAAGACGCTTCCTGGAGGATCTTAAGCTAGGTCAAATATCGTGCGATCCTGTTCACATTTATTATGATAATCAAGCAGCAATATCCATCATAAAGAATGGTGAGATTGGCACCAGAGGAAAGCATATTGAACATCAATATCATTATATATATGATGTGTATGCGAAAAATGAAATTTCAATGGGATATCTGCCTACTAAGGAGATGATCGCAGACCCACTAACAAAGCCTATTGGAATAGATGATTTTAAGAGGCACATCTATTCCATGGGGTTGAGAGGCGATTGATGACCATAGGTGATGAGCGATCGTGGTGGCTTTTTTGCTTTCTATTGAAAATCCGCAACGAACTTTCGTTGTATGGCAAATCCGCAATGGAAGGGTATTTACCCTCATTGGAGGTTAAATTCCTATGGAGGATCGTATTACGATTCGAAAAGCACAATGAATTGTGTGGTGAAATCGTGATGTACGATCAATTGGCAAGTTAGCCTTTGATCGGCAAAAAGCAACGAATGGGCAAATAACCTTCGTTGGGGATCCAAAGAATAACGAATGGGCAAATAACCTTCATTGGGGATCCAAAGGGCAATGAATGGGTAAATAACCTTCATTGGAAGATGTGATCATCTGCTCTATGTTAGATAGTTATGACGAATGGGTAAATAACCTTCGTCGTGAGAAATTTCCCAACATCATATGCATAAACATTACTTTCATGCATGGTTTTATCTATATATGTATCTATTTTTAATAAAATAAAAATAAGATTTTTTGAACTCTTATTGTTGCATGCATGCGCACGTGCATTAATGGGAAATGGTGTCGATGTTCTGCCACGTTAGTTTATGACTTTTCGTGGGGACATCGTTAGATGGATCTCACCTAAGGATGAGGGCAGGTGAGACAGGGGCAAGGTGGGAGATGTAATCGAATTGATATTATTTCCCAACCGTTAGGCTAAATCAGTGGGAGTAAAAGGGGTATGTTGAACGGCTTTTGGGAAAGGCCGTGATGGCCAAACGACCAGTGAAGGGATGCGATGGTGAAAGGCCATGAATGGGTCTTCTATAAGAGTAGCACTCCTTACCCATTTGTCTTATTCGATTGTTCACTAATCTGCCACTGTTACACACGGATTTTATTATTGGAATAAAGTCAAAGTCGTTCCTCTCCAGTCTCTCATCTCTCATTCTTAAATTAGCATTTGCTTTGTATTTTCATCTTTGTAAATACTTTCAGTAACTTGTGTTTGTAAGGGTGCCCTTCAGCCTATCATTCCTCATAAAATAAAGGTCCCTATTTAGGGAAATGCTATCAACACTACAGTATTTTGATGAGGGTACGCCTCAATTTATTAAAAGTACGATATGGCCCGCACCATAGGATGATCCAAACCTACCATTAGATGGGCCACAGCCTAAATAGGTTGTGCCCCAAAAATCATTTCCATAGGTTGATCCTAACCCTCCAATCTGAATGTTAGATAGTTGAAGCTAACCCTCTATAGATCAGAGGGTTAGGATCAACCTATGGAAATAATTTTTGGGGCACAACCTATTTAGGCTGTGGCCCATCTAGTGGATAGTTTGGATGATGGGGGGGGGGGGGGCATACCGTACTTTTAATAAAGAGAGGAGTGCCCTCATCAAAATAGCTGATAACATTTCCCTAAATAAAATTTGAATTGGTGTGGTTCAAGTCACTGTTTTTCATGTGTCATCAAACAATGGAAAAGGATGAAAATTTGGCAAAGGTATTCTTTTCCAAACTTTTTCTCCCGTTCCGTGACTCAAACACATGACGTAGTGGCTGCTTTGATACCAAATAAAAATATATGATTTCACTAATCATAGATACGCTACAATAAAGCTCTAATGAGTGTTTATATAGAGCACTCAAGGGGGAAACAAAGAAAGCTAAAGATATAACAATAGATGATTTCATTAATCTTGGTTACCTTACAATCAAGCCCTAATGAGTGTTCATATCGATCACTCAACGGGATGAACATAGGAAGCTAGAGAAAATGATAGAAGGAAATTATCCTAGTCTAATTTAGCTACCAAATGTAACTTATGTACATAATCTACCATCCAAAGAATCCAACATATATTCTAATCGGCAGACTTTCTAACTCGGGTTGCAATGAGTAGATCAGCATTAGAGATTTTTTATTTCTTACCTCCTTGAGCAATGATGTCGTTGTGTTGGTCTTCTCTTTTTCTTATTCACTTTATTCCCTTGATTGTCTCGGTCGTGGCCCTGCCCTTTTAATAAAATTTCACCATTTCAAATAAATCCTTATACTACTAAACTGGTTCATTTTTTGTCAAATGAAGAAAGAGGTCACCCATGCATGGAAAAAATTGAACTGCCATTGTAGACCCATTTATCAATTTCTTGTGTGCCCTTGTAGACCCATTTATCAATTTGTTGTGTGACCTCACTCTCACACTCTCTCTCTAATTAGCAACTCAGGTACATTGCAGAGATGCATCAAAGACCCATTGCAGTCTACAAAACTTCAAAGGCTAGACAATAGTCTCCATAATAGACAAACTTGATGTGGATGCATGAACTTACCGTAGATACAAAAACTTATCATATATAGACACACTTGTAGAAGATAGATGAAGTTACCGTAGATACCCAAACTTACCATTGATAAACAAAACTAACTGTTGATACAAAAACTCACGGTAGATACAAAAACCTATCGTAGATTGATAAACTTAACGGGGATACAAGATGTTATTGTGGACACACAAATTTACCCTAGATAAACAAAACTAACCGTGGGTACACAAAACTTACCGTAGATATATAAACTTATCGTGCATACACAATTTTACTATGGATGCATAAACGTAACATGAATACCCAAAGTTGAAATGAGAAAAATAAAAAAGGAAATAAAAAAATTAAAAAAATCCTATAACACTATTCAACAGAAAGTAATGAAAAACCCAATATCTCAAGGAATTCGCTAAAATGCTATTATTTAATAGAAAATAACTAAAATGTTCATATCTCATATATAGAAAATGATCAAAATACTCTTTCAGCATAAAAATGATTGATATGCCTATAATTCATGAAAAATAACCAAAGTACATCAAATTCATAAAAATAACCAAAACACCATTTTCCTTGAAAATGACCAAAATACCTTTACCACATAGAAAATGAGAAAATGGCTTTTTCTCATAGAAATAAAGAAAATACCATTATCTCATAAAAACAGTCAAAGAACCTATTTTTATCCGGAAGTGATATATCCACCCCTTTTGATTAGTTGGGACAACCAGCAGCAGTGTACGTGGCAATCAGACCCATCATCTGATGTAAAGTACATCAACCCCTCTATAGTCATTGATACATTGCTACTGGGTGTCCCAAGTAATCAAAAAGGGCGGATTTATCACTTCCGATTTTATTAGGTAGGGGTATTTTTGCCATTTATTATGAGATGCGAGTACTTTGGTCATTTTGTATGAGCTAGGAATAAATTGGTCATCTTCTATGACATAGGGCTATTTTTGAATTCTAATGAGATATTTAATAGCAATATTTTGTTCATTTTCAATGAGATGAAGGCAATTGAAGATTTTTTGTAAGTGGATTTTCTTCATTTTCTATAAGATGGAGAGGCATTTTAATTTGGACAGTTTTTATGAAGTAGGATAGTTTGGTTATTTTTCCAGAAATACTCGGTTTTGGTAATTTTTTATGAGACAAGGATATTTTGGTCATTTTCTATGAGATAGGGTATCTTGGTCATTTTCTATGAGATAATGGTAGTTTGGCAATTTTCTATTAGATATGAGTGTTCAACTAATTTTTTTTTCTTTTTACGATTTTTCATTTTTAACTTTGTATATCGTGATAATTTTTGTATCCACACGATCAACCATTTGTTGGTTTGATGAAATTTGGGTTAAAGCTCTTGTGCTTCCTCTTATTCAACATTAGATGCCCCAAATTCGATTGGTTCAGTGGTATGAGTAAACTACAGGAAAAATAAGTCTTATGTTAATTTCAGGTTGAAAGTCATTCCTTAAATTATCACATGGGAGCTATGAAAATAAAGACGTGGTAGCATATGAAGGTAAATTTAAAGCCTTTTCTATTATTATTAGAGGTTTTATCTTGTGGGCTATATCTCTATCTTTATATTTTCATGATTTCATCCCAAGCAAGGATGTTTTGCTATAAAATTTCTTTCTTTAAGCCTCATTGGTATTGATCCCATCAAGGCGCAGGAAAATAATTATCTCATCTATGAGAATATTATGTGCAATTCTTACCAATTTAGAGAAGGCAACAAAATGGCATATTTTTTTGGTAATTTTGCATGTGATTCTAGGAGTAATATGCTACTTTTGAAAAGTGGATTGCTCTTCCTAAACCTCCTAGATGACCTCTTGGATGTGAAGTTCAGAGTCCCTGTATCTTTTATTGAAATGAAGCAAGGCATGTCGAGGGACTACTGCCTTTTCACTGTGTCCTCCGGGCTTGCCACTGGGTGTTTGCAGTCCTGCAGATGTATCTCTGTCTTTGGGTATGCCGGAACCGGTTGTGGTTCAGTAAGTACGGTCAATTTTGACATGAAGCAACAAACCAACCATGCGATTGCTCACAACCAAGGTTAGTCACTCGCTTGTTTAATCACTTGTCCAAATCAGGCGATTATGAAGGTTTCGGTTCTTATCTTATGGGCCACCCTAGAGTACATCGCTAAAACAACCACTTTAACAAAGGGAATGAAGAGGTAGGTCATAGCAGTGGTGTCTGGTTGGTTACCAAAGCACGAGTCGGCATTGTCTGCACGAGAAAAGTTGATCCTACAGTTGGATCGTCTTCAATCAAACCCGAGCTAGTTCGATCTTTTGTCCCTCGTCTGCATATCCTTTTCAATATTCAAAAAGGAAGTGAATAAAATATAATATCCAGTCAGTAGAAAACGTTTTGGTAGTGAAAGAAAATAGTGAGCATTAATTGTGGATAATCTGGTTTTCCCTCTTCACAAGACTCCTTTTGAGCATGGATTCTATTATGGACGAATTGCATATTTAATGCCAATCTCCCACTTCTCTATTTTGTAGGAGCCACAACGTCCACAATAAGTGAGGTGGCAATTGGTTACAAAGTAACCCAATCAAATTCACCCACCTTTTCCTCCAAGAGTTATCCACAACTAATTAGCCATTAGGCAACCCAAAAGCATTTTCTCCATCTCCCTATTTATTAGCTTTATGGAGAGGTTTTTAAGGCAATTGGTTGACACATCCAAATCAAGTCGTCCATGCACGAAGTCAGTGTCCCTATTAAATCTCAAGATGCAAATATGCTATGTGGTTTAATCAAAATTAATGCTGGTATTTGTTTATATATATTTAATAAAAATGGTGTGTGTATATGTATAAATACACGCATGCTAATCTCTATCCAACGGTGAGGATTTATTGCCGGCATTTATCCATCATCCATGGATCTTGACCGTCCAATGGGCTGTTTGGCCACACGATTCTACATCTCCCACTTGGCCAATACAGCCTGAGACGTTTTTCATTCATCTCTTAGTGCCATGGAGATCTTTTGTTTCCTTAGAATTTCAATTGACGTCACTTTCATCAATGGATCCACCACCATTCCATTGGATGGCAAATAACTTACCGTTATTTTATTTTTCTCTATTATATCATATATATAGAGATATTGAACTTCAATGTGTTTTCCTTTAGAACTTACCATACCATTTTTAATTGTTGATAATGAAGCCATATTATCACAAAATATATTAATAGACTTATCTTCAATTTGATCAAGGTTTAAATCAGCTAAATAACCCTTGATCCATACCGCTTCTGAAGCGGCTAGGCTACAAGCGATGAATTCCGCTTCCATGGTGGATTTCGCAACACACTTTTGCTTTTTACTACACCATGATATATCACCACCACCAAGGGTAAACACATACTCTGTTGTGGATTTTCTTTCATCAGGATCTCCAACAAAATCTGCATCAGAGTATCCTTGAACTACCATTTCATTATCTTCATATACTAATTTGTGGTGTTTGGTGCCTTGAATATAACACACACATTATACGTTTCACTGTATACCAATGATCTAAGCCTGGATTACTTAGGTAACTACTTAACAAACCAATAGCAAAACATAAGTCAGGCCTGGTACATAAGGCCGCATACACCAAGCTTCCCATTGCTGGTGCATATGGTTTATTTTGCATTTCTAGTCTTTCTTTATCATTAGTGGGAGCCATTTTATTTGACAACTTTGTTCCCTTATAAATGGGAGTCTCAATGGATTTACATTGATCCATTTTAAATTTCTTTAACAGATTCTCAAGATATGATTCTTGAGACAATGATAATTTTCTATTTTCTCTATCTCGAGTAATTTTAATGTCCAAGATAAAGTTCGCCTCACCCATATCCTTCATTTCGAATTTGGTCTTAAGCCAATTCTTTATTTCTATGATCAAATTCATATCAATTCCAATTAACAAAATATCATCGACATACAAAGCCACAATAATAAACATACTCCCACTATTCGAGCAATAAACTCAATGATCATAGGTATTTGGAGTAAAGCCATATGCTACAGCCGTGTCATGAAAAGTATAATACCAGTTTCTAGAAGATTGTTTCAAGCCATATATTGATTTATTCAATCTACATACTTTATCTTTGTTTTCCTCATTTACATACTCTTCAGCTTGTGGCATATAAATCTCCTCATCTAAATTTCCATTTAAAAATGTTGTCTTAACATCTAATTGATGTAATTCAAGATCTAAAAATGCAACTATACTCATCAAGATTCTAATAGATGTAATTAGCAACAAGTGAGTAAGTTTCATCATAATATCCGTATAACCCTTAGCAACTAATCTAGCTTTGTATTAGTCAAGAGATCCATCTACTTTATATTTCTTTTTTAGAATCCATTTGCAACCAATGACTTCTCTTTCTTCTGACAATTCTACTAATTCCCAAACATTATTTTTTATCAGAGTTTATTTCTTCATCCATAGCATTTTTTCATTCTTTAGCATCCGGTGCTTTCATAGCATCTTTAAATGTTATGGGATCATTTTCAATAGGTTCCTCATTTATCAAAGTATAGAATTCTTTTGATTCTATAAGTGAGGCTCTTTCTTCAATCATTGAATTATAATAATCTTTTAAATGAGATGGTGGATTTCTTTCTCTTATTAACTTGGTTATAGTGTTTTCTACTCGAGGTTTCTCTATTATGTGTTCTTTCTCAATTACATTTTGTTTTTCTTTAGGAATTTCAAATAATTCCACCATTTTATTCATAATTTTTGGATCTAAATCATCCTCAATAAAATGGGCATCTCTACTTTCAATTAAAACTATTGATCCATCGTTGTGATGTACAATAAATCTATAACCTTTGGAATGGTCAGGATATCCAATAAAAGTACATTTTATTGCCTTGGGATCTAATTTAGATCTATTTTTATCTAAAATCTTAACATGTGCACTAGAAGCCCTAATCCTAAGATGGTTTAAATTTGGTTTTCTTCATGTCCATAATTCATAGGGAGTTAGTTTTACCGATTTTGAGGGTAATCTATTTAATGTGTGTATAAGGCAAAATAAATTGATGAATGATTCCATTTGTTTTACAAAATTCACCAAAATATTCTGGACTATATTCCCTGCTTAAGGCATTTGACTTTTTAGAAATCAAGTATACATGTCCATATCTAGAAAGGTCATCAGTGAAAGTTATAAAATATGACATTCCTCTATGTGTTTTTATATTCAAAGGTCCACAAATGTCACTATGTATAATATCTAATAAATCCTTTGATCTAGTAGCTTTCCCAGAGGGTTTCCTAGGTAATTTTCCAGATAGGCATGCTTCACATGTTTTAAAATCAACATTAATTTTAGGAATTAATCCATTATTTGACATGCGTTGTAATTTATCTACATTTACATGTCCAAGCCTTAAATGCCATAAATATGAAACAGAAATATCATAAGCATTATCACACTCTCTTCAATAAATTTCTAGAAAATTCGACGTGCTGCAGCCCCTGCACTAGCAAGTGGCCCAATGGGTCTAGGAATATCAAGCACATACTCTACTTTATCTTGGAAAAGTATGTGCCTGATTCTCCTTTTCTTGGTTGAGAAATTCGTGCCATTCAAACGCTCGGTTTTACTTAATTCGGCACTGACAACTTTGGATGCCATACTAACAAATATGATAATAATTAAAGAGAAGAAACGAACTGACCCAATTCTTGTTCTGTAAAACAAGAAGTTTTCCTCTCCCTTGATCATTTTCCAACGGACAGTAGGCTTTGATCTACTAGTTTGTGGCTACTTTGACGGTGACAAGAAATATAAATCTTTCTCAAAGAGATCTTGGCCGTTGGATCTGCCTCAATCAAATGGTCTGATACCAATGTCTACACGAGAAAAGTTGATCCTACGGTTGGATTATCTTCAATCAAACCCGCGCTAGTTCGATCTTCTGTCCTTCGTCTACGTTTCCTTTTTAATATTCAAAAAAGAAGTGAATAAAATATAATATCCAGGTAGTAGAAAATGTTTTGGCAGAGAGAAAAAAATAGTGAGCATTAATTGTGGATAATCTGGTCTTCCCTCTTCACAAGAGTCCTTTTGAGCATGGATTCTATAATGGACGAATGGCATATTTAATGCCAATCTCCCACTTCTCTATTTTGTAGGAGACACACTATCCATAGGAACAAAACTTGGCTCAAGTCGGGGTCCGAGGAACTTTCCTAGACACCCTATAATAGCAAAGAGTGTGGGGGTGTGGAAAAATCAATTCCATGCTTACTTTTTATTTTCAGAAGTAATTGATATTTCCACACCCCTTGCTATTAGACTATTAGCAAGAGGTCTAAGGAGGGTCTGAGGAAAGTTCCTCTAACCCCGACCTGAGCCAAGTTTCGTTTCGTCCATAGTAAGTGAGGTGGAAATTGGTTACAAAATAACCCAATCAAATTCACCCACCTTTTCCCCCAAGAGTTATCCACAACTAATTAGCCGTTAGCAACCCAAAAGCATTTTCTCCATCTCCCTATTTATTACGTTTAAGGGGAGGATTTTATGGCAATTGGTTGACACATCCAGATCAAGTCATCCATGCATGCTGACTTGGCAGTGTCCCTATTAAATCTGAAGATGCAAATATGCTTTGGGGTTTAATGAACATTAATGCTAGTATTTGTTTATATATATTTAATAAAACATGGTGTGTGTGTATGTATAATGTATGCATGCTAATCTCTATCTAGCGATGAGGATTTATTGCCTCCATTTATCCATCATCCGTGGATCTTGACCGTCCAATGGGCTGTTTGGCCACACGGTTCTACAAGCATGGCGAAGTGAAAGGCAACAACAAAGAAAATGAGAACGCAATGAAAATGGGTTACATTAAATGATAATGGTGAACAAGATACCCAGATATCTTGAACTGTAATGGTGGTGATTGAAAGATTACACTACCGCTATGCTACACGAAGCCCTGTGATTATCAAGGATTGTAGGTTAAAGATATAAGTGAAGATGATGTGTTTGGGGAGGGCCTTGAACCAATCAAAGGTTTCAATATTTATAATTTCTCTTAAGGAGTTGTAAGCCCAAGGGTACATCCCACTCTTGTTTTGATGATCAACAAACCCAAATTGATGGTAGTTTGCTAATGGCTTCTCTAATATTGTGATTTAGACAGGTTTCATTCATGTCAACACTTGAAGTTACAAGAACAAGGGCTAGTCTTGGAGAAAGTCTAGTCTTGGTAGTCATCCTTCAAGCCGTATGGTGTAGTGAAGAATCAAGGAAGCCACAAGTACAAGAATATAATTGAAGACTATCTCAAGACAAATGAAGACTCATGCAAGCACCCAAGAAGATTGAAGATCAAGAAGACTCAAGGTTCATATGGTTAGAATGCATAGGAGTCCTCTTGGCATTTAATGTTTGCAAAATGTTTTCAAATCAGAATTTAAAACTATTTTTCTAAGTGTATTAATGTATTTGAAAACACATGTTTAAAGCCCAAAGACCAATGCCCTAAGTTCCTCTCACAAATATTTTAAAACAAGGTTTTAAATCACGGTCGGGCGACCGCGGGATGCTACCTGGATTCGAGAGCATCTCGAGATTTATCGAGCCGGTCGACTGGGCCAACTCGGTCGACCATGGGATGATTTCTTAAATATGAGAAATCATCCAGGTTGGTCTCCGCGGACGACCGCGACACCCTCGGTCGACCGCGATATTGTTTTTGAGCCAAAATATTTTTTCAAACAGGTAGCCCTCGGAGCCGTTTGAACTTGCCAGTGGTAGGTGCAACTACCCCACCTACCCAATTTTATTACGGTTTTGCCATTGAGGGTTTTTAAATCAATTATGGGTATTTAAATATCAAGAGAAACCTCATTTCATACCTTTTGAGCATTTTTATCAAACCCTAGAGCTCTACTCTTTGAAATCAAAAGGATTCTTCTTCAAATCTCTTGAGCATTCAAACTTGCATTCATTTATTGCCAAGAGGTTCTCCGTAAGCTTTTAGTTTCAATCATTGGGAATAGTGTGAGCTTTGAGAGTTGTATACGCCTACAAGAGGCTTGAGTGTTTTTCATTTTTCTTCATCCTTCTTTCATTTGTTGTTGAGATTGTAAAGAGGAGTTTCTTGCTTCAAGGACGGAGTGCAACGAAGAAGAACGTCCTTGAAGGTGGATTTGTAATACAAGGGTGTGTCCCCTTGTTGCAGTGGTGAATGTTGTATATGCTTTCTGAGACGGTGTCAAGGAGTCTCATCATAGTGGAGAAAATCCCAAGGAAATACGAAGTACTTGGGTAGTGGAGTAGGTCAAGTTGTGACCGAACCACTATATAAATCATTGTGTGGTCTCCTTACTCTTTCTCCTCTCTTGTGGTGTTGGTATTCTCTTTCCCTTCTATTTTGAATATAACTTGAACAAGGGTTAGAACTAATTAGGCTAAACTCACTTGCCCTGGCTTTTCAAATAGAAAAATTTAAAAATACCAATTCACCCCCCTCTTGGTTGTTGTCCTTTGGGATTTCATTTGATATCAAAGCATTAGGCTCTTAAAGAGATTTTTAATCTAAAAATCTACAAGAGAAAGATCCATGGCTACCGAAGAGACCACGTAATCTATTCCCGCTCCTCTTCCAATAACTTCTTCCGGATACATGGAGGGTCATGCCTCAAATAGACCTCCATATTTTAATGGATTAAACTACGGATATTGAATAATAAGAATGACATTTTATTTAAAATCCATAGACCTTGAAATTTGGGAGCTAGTCCAAGATGGGTACATTGAACCCACCACGGATAGGAAGAAATGGAGTGTCGCCGACAAGAGAAGGGTTACATTGGACGCCAAAGGAGTGACACTAATATTTTATGCTCTCTCTCCTGAGGAATTCAATAGAGTCTCAACTTGTAAGACGGCTAGGGAAGTTTGGACCACACTTGAGACAACCCATGAAGGGACAACTCAAGTGAAGATATCTAAAGTTAATATGCTTATAAGTGATTTCGAAGCCTTTGAGAGGCATGAAGGAGAGTCTATCTCCAGCATGTTCACAAGGTTTATTGTAAATGAGTTGAATGCTTTAGGAAAGACATACAAATTATGAATTAGTCCAAAGGCTCTTAAGATGCTTTCCGGACTCATGGGACCCAATGATCACGGCAGTAGAGCAATCAAAAGACTTGGACTCTCTTGAACTCAATGATCTCATGGGTAACCTCATCACTCCTGAGATGAAGATGAAGAAGAGGGAAAGCAAAAGAAAAGGGAAGAAGGAAGAATCAATAAAGAAGGATGTGGCTTTCAAAGCTAAGATTAAAGTGAAGAAGAAGACAGTGAGACAGAGTTAAGTATGAAAAACTTAACTTCGGAAATGGCTCTCATCTCCAAAATGATCTCTAAGTTTGGGAGATTCAATCATAAAAATAGGAGCTCAAGAAGGAGCACCTCCCCAAAGAGAGATAAAGACAGAAAAAGAAGAGACAATAATGATGATCCTATCCAGTGCTTTGAGTGTGGCAAAGAGGGTCACATTCATACTTACTGTCCGTTATTGAAGAAAAAGGAAGATAGAAGAAAAAGAAAAGATGACAAAAAGAAGAAGAGTTTTAGTGCTAATTGGGATGGCCTAAGCGACACATCAGAGAGCAAATCAAGTGGAGACGAGAAATCCAATTTTATATGCTACATGGCAAGTGATTCCTCCAAGCTCAATGTAAGTCAAATCTTAGACTCTTTTGTTCAAAGTAGTGATAGTAATAATAGTTGTGGTAGTGAAAGTGATATTGAAAATGAACAACCTACTATGAATGAATTAATAGACACTTGTCAAAAAGTCAACAAAGCACTACTTCTTGAAGTTTTCAAAAATCAAAAATTGAAGAAGTCTCTTGAAATGATGACTAAGGACTTTGAAAACTTGAAGAATGAACACGATGAAAAGTATTCCTTTAACAATAAACTTTTCATGGAAAACATCTTGCTTAAAGGGAAGCATGAAAATTTAAGGTGTAAATTCGATCACTTAAAAGAAGAAAATGAAAAATTGTATATTGATATTGAAAAATTATGTGATGAGAACAAGAAACTTAAAAGTGACAATGATAAACTTGTTCTTAGACATGCATGTGGAAAAGACAAACTTGGTGAGATTTTAGCAAGCAAAGTTTCTATTGGGAAACAAGGTCTTAGCTACGAAGAGCCCCAAAAGAAGATTGCTTACAAAAATAAGTTTGTCAAGTCTAAAACCCCTTACAAGAATTTCAACATCTATTCCCCTACATGCTATTTTTGTGGAAAATTTGGACATTACAACTATGCATGTAGAAAGAGAAAATCATCTAAACTTGTTTGGGTAAGAAAAGATAGGTCTTTTGATACTAACATTGGAGGACCCAACATAGCTTGGGTACCTAAGGGCAAGACCTAAATCTTTCTTGTAGAGGTGTGTGGGACCCGATCCCGCGAGAGGGTCGCGAGCGCGTGAGGCGCTACACTCTCTCTTGGTCTCTCGTACCCACACGAATGGCGTGTGCTTTTTATTATTGATTTTAATTACCCAACCAAGCAGGCAGCAACCAAGCCATAGGGTGCAAACAAACGTGCAACCCAATACCCATAAGGGCAGGGGTAAGCCGCCGAGCCTAGCAAGGTGTGATTTAATTCATCTTTTCCGTGAACTTGGGATCACTAAGGCAATCCGAATTCCACGCAAAAGAGAGTGACAGAGTCGCCACCTAAATGAGGGATCTAGTACCCATAATTGACTAGAAATCTAGACTCGTTACCTGGTTATGAGAATGGAAGGTATGGGGAGTTACCACCACATGCACCATTCCTGCCCGATAATCGGTCCTCAATTCCAAAAGTTAACTCTTTTGAATTTCTTTTAAATGGCTCATTTAACTCTATATTAATGTGCGAACTACATAACATGTATCCTAAGATCTACTTTCAGTGTAATTCCTAAATGTGTATCTTGATTTTCTTAATTTGTTAGAATTCAATCTAAGTGAAAGTTCTCCTAAAATTCTAATTTCATGGAAAGTCCTAAGTGATTTAATTACTTTTAATTTAAGGATTAATGTACAAAACCCCACCACTTATGTGTGGAGCCGACTTGGGCTTGGTATGCCACTCAAGTATCCAAGTTGCCTACGTATCCCAGCCTCACTGGAATCAGAGTCGATCGTAGTTCGGTGCACCTGAACTAAGCTACTTATGCCTAACTCATCTAGGACACCGACCTAGACTAGATTGACTGTTTTAATAGTTTAAGAGAAATTATTTAATTCAAGTTGAAGATTTTATTATCCTAGGACTTCATCTAAGATGCTATATGGTCATATCTAAGTGCAAGACATCCCTTTGACTAATACAGGTGAACCTACATTCTAGGTAACTAGGCTTGTCCTATGGGAAAAAGGGATGACTAGTGTAACTAGATCTATTGGCACGGTTGCTATCCATAGCAAACGACCGTGATGAGGTTGGACTCCTAACTCTAGGACTCCCTAAAACTTAGGACACAACGTGACGTAAGTGTTCCTAAGGGGCCCTAAAATTTCCTACGATAAGAGACCGTAATCCAACGGCTCCTAAGACGAGGATCGAGTTAATTCGATTTGTTGAACTTAATGATTTTCGATTTTTGAGAATTTTTTATTCCGAAACATCTAAGGAATACCAAAGGCTCTATGGTTCGCAAGTTTCGGCCTCGAATCGCAACCATGGAAGGGAATCGTGCTCTCAACCCTTGTATAATTTAGCACGTAAATTATAGTATCTTATTGCCTAGCATATTTCTCAGGATTTCCGTGGACAGTGGACCTCGGAGCCAATATCATACTATAATTTACGCTCTTCAATTATGCAAGATTAATCGTAATTAGTATACGATTACGGTTGCGATCTCGGCAGTTAGACTATCGCGGTATAGCGAATTTACAGTGGAGATCTATGAACCCTAAGGTTTTTGTTTCAAACAAGTTAGAGATTAAATTCATGATGTAAAGTTAAGATTTATTTCAGGTTTTTATTGACTTTTGTGTTGATTTGCTATTAAATTATGATTTATTAACATTAAGACCAGATTGCTAGGATTACACAGAAATCATAAGCAATCAAATCCCAAATCAGCTGAAACTTTTCTAGTAATAAGATATGGATGATTGTGGCTTATTGGAAAAATTTCATGAATTATCATTAAGATTTGATATCAATTTCTAATTTTTCAAAATTTAAATCAGATTATAGATTAACACAGCAACTTATAACATATCAGTTTAAATTAATCCAAACTTTCACAGAATAGAGATCTAGATTATTATAGCTTATTAGAAAACTTATATGAATTTTCATTAAGATTTGATATCAATTTCCAATTTCTAAAAATTCAAATCAGTTCATAGAGTAACACAGTAACTTATAGCATATCAATTTCAAATTAATCCAAAATTTCACCGAATAAATATAATCATGAGATTAGACTACGATATGAATTTCATGGACTTTTATTACGATTTGATGTCAATTGAAATTCACACAAAAATCGGATGAAACCAAAGAATTACTTAAAAAGCAAACCTAATAGTATCCTAAAATAAAATAAAAATTCCAGTAGATATATAATATATTATAAAATTTTCAATCAAAATTTCAAAACTTAAAAATTAAATCTCCTCTATAAAATTGATTTTTAAATAAAAAAGAGGAATTTGTTTCCTAGGAATTCAAACCCATTTATTAAAATAAATTACAAAACCATATTAAACCTTTGTAAAACCAATTGAAAATTTTTATCTAACTTTCCAGTAACCAAAGTTGCTGTTTTGTAAAGAAAAATTTAAAAAATTTAGTAATTTAATACGAAAACGAATTACGGCATGTAAAACGAAGAAGCGATTGGAAAATAAATAAAAAAACCTTTTTTCGAAAAAAAAATTTCATGAGAAATTCAATTTATTATTGAAAATTAATTTTGGAGAGTTTCATCAATTTGTAAAACATTCTGATATTTATTAAAACTGGCAGAAATTTAAAATAATTTAAAACTGGATTAAACAAATTCAAAAAAATCGGAAAATTTTTGGGTGTTCTGGAAATCAGAACATTGGTTTGGAAACAAGATTTCACAAATTTTGAACAAGGTTTGATATACTTTTGGATTCGTTCATCAAGAAATAACCCCTTTCGGGGTTATTGTTTGAAAAATAGAATGAAAATTAAAACGGTCAAACCGCGATTGGAAATTAAGTTTCCAGTAGTATTTTATTTTATATAAATCCCAAAAAATATCAGTTTTTAAAGAAACCCACCTTTTCTAACACCGACTTTGATAATCCGATTTAAATCCATATTGAATAAAAAATAAAAGAAAATCATTATTAAATGGAGAAAATTTAATTTTTTGGTGAAATTTTGAATTTTGAAAACTTATAATCTATATTATAACATACTGGAATTTCAAGGAAAAATTCATTGATTTGATCTATCGAAAGTAAAACCCTAGCATGTTTTTCTACTTTTGATATTACAAAGATAAAGATCCTATCGTTGATCGCGCTCCTTGTCTCTAGGGTGCGTAGATCCGAGGTATACCTTTGTCGCAGACTTTTATAAGATGAAGAAGACCCAAAGAACACCCCAAAGATTCTTGATGTGTGATTTGTTGAAGAAGAAAAGGGATTTTAAGAATCCCTTTTGTGAAGAACCCTTGAGAGATATGAACACACTTCAAGAGAGAAGAGGTTTTTTTTTTTTTTTCTTGCGAGGAGAGAGAAAAATGACGAATTTGGATTTTTTTCAATCTTTTTTAGGATTGTTTGCTTTGATTTTTATACAAAAAAAGCTTGGGTTAAGAGTGAAATAGTAATTTCCAATGTGAGAGCCCCATTTTTGGCTTGTTTCCAATTTTTCCCTCTTACTTTCTTTCTTTCTTTCTTGTTTCTAAATTGGATTTGATTCCAATCTTAATTTCTTGTCAACCAAGACATGCTATTCTCATTCCACATTACTTTTTTGGAAGAAAACATTTTTAAGCAATCATTCATCTTTTTCTTCTTTCATTTTTTTTATTTTTATTCTTTTTATTTTTCTTTTAACAAATATGATGTCACCATTGTGACATCATCAAGGTTGGGTGCTCAACTCATGTGGGTCAACCATGTGGGCCGCCTACCATGGTGGTTGACCCATATGGGTGAACCCACATGAGCTCCATCTTTGCGGGCTTTAGCCCAATGGGCCATTTCACACGGGTTTCGGGTTTTTTCCGTAAAAAATCAATAAAATCTTTCTAAATTCAACATTCTATATATGGACCCAACCCATTTGACATTTATGGTGCATCCATCACACATGATCGAAGCATCTTTTTTGGAAAATAACTTTTCGAACCAAAATGCCCCTATTTGACTGTTAGACATCCAAATATGACCAAAATACCCTCAGATTGATTCACCCCTAAAGGGAAAAATTAAAAATGGAGAGTCTTTGTGGTCAAACTTCGAAAATAGAAACTTTTGAAATTGGGTCCTTTCGGTGAGCAATATTAAATAGGGTCATTTGGTATCCCCTAAAAATACCCAAAATGCCATCAACACTTAGAATTTTCAAATTAAGCGAAACTCCTGAGAAATTCTAAATTTAGCAAATTTTCCAAAATTCAGGAAATCATTCATAATCTCTCAGACATATTTCGGGGATCAAAAGAATTACACAGGAAAAGACCAAATTACCCCGATGTGCTAGAATTTGGCGAGACTAGGAAAAACCCTGAGAAATTCTAAAAATAGCAGATTTTCGAAAATTTATGAACAGACTCAAGATTTCTTAAACACAACTTAGGGACCAAATATGATATGTTTGGAAATGTCTAAAATACCCCCGAAGTGCAAGACTAAGAGAAAATCTCAAGAGATCTAAATTTAGCAGGTTTCCCAAATCTTACGAAATTACTCCTAATCTATTAGCCGTACCCTCGAGATGGTTTTGGACATATGAGAAATGATTGAAATATCCATAAGATGATGAATATGTGGAAGCCCCATGAGTTTCTAAAAATAGCAGCTTTTTCAAAATTTGTAAAATCACTCAAGATTTCTCAAATATAACTCGGGGGTCAAACGGGACACTCGGGAATGACCAAAATACCCCTGCAGTGCAAAATAGGCAAAAATGAGGGAAACCCTGAAAATTCTAAAAATAGCAGGTTTTTTTCATTTGCCTAGAAACTTGAACTTTCATCTTCCACAGGCCAAAGGAACCCCCTAGAGACCTTCAGGATCGCGAATCAACTTCAAAACTCCCATAATGAAATGAAATCTACCCTAAAATGCATGGATGCCTAATCTAATGCTGAATACAGATTCAAAACTCGATGATACTACCGAATCTTTTGCTTTTTAAAGCGTAGCAAAATGGGGGTATCTACAGATGCCCCTCTTTGGTAGAGACGACGTAGTAATCGAATACCAAAGCAAAAAGTGACAGAACCGTTTTGCGTAGCTTTAATCAACAATGGATTCACTAGACAATGCAACCTAACCTAATGCAAGATCCTAGATGAAGTCCTAGAACATATTCAAGATCATTTATTCTAAACACCGTGACTTGGTGGTTCCGAATAATGGAGAAATGGATCTAATCTGATTTGCAAAAAATTTAAAACTCAGAATGAAAGATAATTATGAGGCAGCGCCGTTTTCAAATGGGCAATGAGGAAATGAGAGATCATTGTCAAATGGATACTGCTTTAAAAGAGGCTCAACAGAAATGAGGTACTGTAATTGTACAGGCCAAAGGAAAATAAGAGATAGATCATTTTCGAATGGACTCAGATAAAATGAAATGCCATATTTATACAGATTCTAAGGAAATGAGACATCATATGGATCTCAAAGAGAAACAAGAGACCATTTTTAAATGGACTCAGATAGAATGAAATACCGTATTTTTACGGATTCCAAGGAAATGAGATATCATATTTGTATGATGTTCAAAGAGAATTAAGAGATCAGTTTTTAATGGACTTAGATAAAATGAAATACCGTATTTTTACGGATTCTAAGAAAAGGAGACATCATAATTGTATGATGTTCAAAGATAATTAAGAGACCATTTTTTAATGGATTCAGAGAGAACGAAATATTGTATTTATACGAATTCCAAGGAAATGAGACGTCATATTTGTATGATGTTCAAGGAGAATAAGGGACCATTTTTTAATGGACTCAGAGAGAATGAAATACCGTATTTATACGGATTCCAAGAAAATGAAACATCACATTTGTATGATGCTCGAAGAGAATAAGAGACCATAGTTGTATGGACTCGAAGAGAATGAGAAATAATTTTCAAATGGGCTTGGAAAGAATGAGATACCGTATGTATACAGGTTCAAAAGGGATGAAAGACCATAATTGTACAGACTCAGAGAGAATGAAATACCGTATTTATACGGATTCCAAGGAAATGAGACATCATATTAATATGATGTTCAAAGAGAATAAGAGATCATCTTTGAATGGACTCAGAGAGAATGAAATACCGTATTTTTACGGATTCCAAGGAAATGAGACATCCTAATTGTATGATGTTCAAAGAGAAACAAGAGACCATTTTTGAACAGACATCAGATAAAATGAAATACCGTATTTTTACGGATTCAAAGGAGATGAGACATCATATTTGTATGATGTTCCAAGAGATACCATAATTTGAGTTTTGACTGAGGTTATCTGAAAAAGGAAATTGAAATCTCAATTTAACAACTTTAGAAGTAAAGGATCATATGATAAAGGACTTTCAAGGCCTGAATTTGAGTCGCCACTTCATTAGCAACCAGCCCCAGCTTGAGGCATTCTGACCTCCTTCTATTCTTTCATCAGAGGTCAATCTTCAAAGATCTTTTGCCATTCATGACAGTCCTGCTTTTTTCAAGTTTCTTAGAACCTGTTGATGAACCCGTTTTCAGAGTGATTGCACCCTACAAAAATTCTTAAAATAGAATTTGTAAAAAAAAAAAATTTAAAATAAAACCACAAACATTTGTAATGAAATAACAAAATAAGAAAGATTACTCAAGTAATCCCATGATGCTTCTGACTGATCAATATTTTCTTTTGGGTTAGGCTTAGCCTCTTTTAAAGAATGTTTCTCCATTGATAAACATCTTCACTTATTATTTAAAACAGTATGTATTTTTCTGTCAACCTTCTGATTATTAGAAATTAATGTCCCTAGTTTCAAGAATCATTGTTATTTTTGCCTGACCTATTGTGATTTCAGAGATCAATGTAATTCTTCTAGCGTGAACCCAATCTTACCACGACCAAGTTTCCTTTTCGGATTTTCGACTTGGCAGACCGCTTGGCCTTAACTTTTGCCTGAATCGCCTTTTCAAGTTTTCGACTCAGCAGGCCACCCCCTTAACTTTTGCCTAAGCCGGTCTTTCAGGTTTTCAACTTAGCAGGGAATGATCCTAAATTTTGCCTAGATATAGCCTTTTCAGGTTTTCAATCTAGCGGATCTTCAAGATCCATTTCTTCTTCTTTTCTCTTTTTTCGTTTTTCATCATCATTTTTTTTACTTGAACACCAAAAGGACTTTATAGGTGAGGTAGGGCTTTTCAAAGAATGGCTTAAGGTTTTGCAAGAATTTCGACCGAACCTGTGAACAAGTTGCCTACGTATCCCAGGGTAGGAATCAGGCCGTGCGTAGTTCAGGGCGAGTGCCCCTAGTTTGAAGGTAAATTATTCTTCTTTTTGTTTTTTCTCTCTTTTTTGTTTCTTTTTGTCTTTTATCATGACCGAACTCGTTTTGACCGAGCTACCTACGTACCCCAGTGTAGGGATTAGGTCTTGCGTAGTTCAGGGCGGATGCCCCTAGTATATTGGGTTTTTGAAAAAAAATATTACTTAGGCTCAAAAGGGTTCGCAAAAGGTCATATATTTTTTTTTATCTTGGGTTATGAATTTGGGATTTATTCGGCCAAAAGACGGCCTTCTGGTGTTCAAGCATAGAACCTCTTGAGTTGATCAAGGTTTGTTGGTTCTGGTAATATTTCTCCATTTAAATTACGGAGCTTGACGGCTTTTCCGGGTAAGATTTGGTCTACCATGTATGGTCCTGACCAATTAGGTTTGAACTTGCCCATTGGGTCAAATACTGGTGCTCGGTTCTCTTTCAGAACAAGATTGCCTTTTTCTAAATCTCTGACACCTTTTTATTAAAAGCCCGGGCTATTCTGCGCTGGTAACCCCTGCACATGGTAAAGCGCCTTTAACCTCTTCTCGTCTAGCATGTTCAACTCTTTATATCTGGCATCTGCCCATTCATTTTCTAGCAACTTAGCCTCAGTCAATATTCGGAGCGAGGGTACACGGATTTCAACAGGTAGCACTACTTCCATCCCATAAACAAGAGAATAAGGGGTTGCCCCAGTTGAAGTTCTAATTGATGTTCTGTAAGCCCACAAGGCGTACGATAGCTTATTCGATCAATCCTTATAAGTGTCTGACATTTTGCTAATGATAGTCTTGACATTTTTGTTTGCAGCTTCTACCGCTCCATTTGTCTGTGGTCGATAAGGTGAGGATTTATGATGTTTAATCTTGAACTCTTGGCAAAGAGTGATTACTTCCTTCTTGAAATGAGATCCATTATCTGAGATAAGTACATGGGGAATTCCATATCTGCATATGATATTGGTGCATATGAATTTAACAACTGATCCGGAAGTAAGCTTTGCGTAAGAAGCGGCCTCAACCCACTTGGTGAAGTAGTCAATCGCAACGAGTATGTACTCGTGACCATTAGACGATTTGGGAGAAATCTTGCCAATAATATCAATTCCCCACACCGAAAACGGCCAAGGAGAAGTAAGAGAATGCAATTCGGTGGGTGGTACATGGATAAGATTTGCATGTATTTGACATTTATAGCATTTCTTCACAAACGTGTGACAATCTACTTCCAACGTTGGCCAATAGTACCCTAGACGTAGGATCTTCCTTGCCAACATCTTTCCATTCATATGAGGTCCACACACCCCTTCATGAATATCTGCGAGAATTTCTTCTGCTTGATCTTCAGTGACACATAAGAGTTGAATTCCATCGAAAGACCGTCGATATAACTCTCCTCCTCAAATGACAAAATTAGCTGCCAATCTCTGCAAAGTCCTCCTTTCTTTATTCGAGGCCTCGTCGGGATGCTCATGGCCTGAGATGTAATTCTTTATGTCTGTGTACCATGGCTTACCATCAGGACATCTTGCAGCTATTTCTATAGCATCAACATATGCAGGAGCCCATTGCTCCTGAACCGTGATGGGTCTCATCTTCATATTGTGAGGTATGTCAATCATAGAAGCTAACGTCGCTAAGGCATCGGCGAATCTATTCTTCAATCTTGGTAAATAACTGAAAGTGATGCACCAGAATTGTTGAACAAGAACGACCAAGTATTCATGATATGGATGTAGCTTTTCTTCTCTGGTTCTCCACTCTCCCTGAGTTTGGCAAATGATTAACTTCGAATCTCCATATACGTCAAGATTCTCTATGCCTAAGGCCAATGCGGCCTCAAGCCCAACAATGCATGCTTCATACTCTGTCATATTGTCGGTGCAATTAAATTGTAACTTAACGACAAGGGGAACATGCTCATGTCGGGGTGACACAAGGAATGCCCCTACTCCTTGCCCTGTTTGGTTTGCTGCACCATCAAAATAGAGGGTCCAGCCAATTTTCGGATATTCATCTTCTACCATCATGATCTCTTCATTTGGGAACATCGGCTTGAAAGGCTGACTTTCTTCTCGGGGTGCTTCTGCCAATTGTTCAGCAATGGCTCGACCCTTTACTGATTTTTTGGGTTACATGGCTGATGTCAAACTCATATAACAACAATAACCATCTGTCGGTTCTGCCTGTCAGGGCTGGTTTTTCAAAGAGATACTTCAGAGGATCCATCCTTGAGCTATAGCCTCCTCTGTTTGGGTTACTACGGTTGAATACACCTTGAGCCATAGCCTCCTCTATTTGGGTGCCTGCCACGATGAAATGTTTGAAATCCGGATAATATTATAGAGACATGTGATACTGGAGTTGGGGGAAATATTCTTCATAATTATTTGGACCTGCTCTTCCTCAGAAGGGCGCTCCATCATTTGCGCTACTAGTTTCCTCCATCTTTTTACGAAGGTTAGAAAAGTTTCCTTTGAGTCTTGCTTGGTTCTCTCCAAATCCTTTCTAGTGATTTGTGTCCCATCATCGTATTTGAACTGCTTAATGAATTGTTCACCAATGTCCTTCCATGTCCTATTACGGGTTTTGTCTAGGACCATGAACCATCTCCTAGCAACTTTAGTAAGTGAAACAGGGAACAGTTGAGCTATCTGCTCAGGAGATAAGCCTTGAGGCTAACACATGATGGTAAACATCTGTAAATGGATGATTGGACAACCCACACCATCATATTTATCAAAATCCGGCATTTGAAAATTGGCAGGGAGACGGATTTCTGGAAACAATGTAAGATCACTTGGGTTGAAACCACCCTGGTCCTGAAGCTGGATGTCTTGAACTTTCCTGGTAAGACTTTCTAATTTCTCCATAACTGTCTTATCAACCGTGGACTGAGAAGGCTTACTGCGATCCTCGCTGTACTGTTCTTTTTCTAAGTCTTCTTCGGTTTTATCAGGGATAGGGATGAACACTGGCTGGGCAGGTGCTGCTGAAGTAGCTGTATGGTGCATAGGCCCTTTATCTTTGGAAGACGACGGCCCCAACTTCTCAGAAAGCTGAGCCTTGATTACTTGGTTTTCCTCTTTGAGGTCTTGAAGTTGCTGGAGAATTAAGGTGAGAGTATTGGTAATAGCAACGGGTGGAGGATTATCTTGGTCTTCTGCCATTGGCGAGGATGAGGGTGAGAAAGAAGCAGATGACGGGGTCCTCAGAGAAGGTGGTGGAGAGACAGATTTCCTCTCCAACCGTGAAGAAATCCGAACCCAAGGAGTAGTAGGCTTAGCTATGGTGTTACTGCCCTAAAATATTTGAAATACATATTTTAAAATCACAGAAGGAAGCAGACAATGATACATACATAGACCAGGATAATGAGAGAGAAAGATGAACTTTATTGATCAATCATTAAAGCTTGAGTACATGGTTCACTCTTATTAAATCACAGATAAATTGACAGGACTAAAAAGACTAAACATTCTTTCTAGAATTTTTCTTCGGACGATAATCTTCCTCAACTGACTTCTTTAAAGGTTTGATGATTTTGACATCCCAAGCAGATGAAACGGTTCTGACGATCTTGGGTTTGAGATCCTCAGGCGGATAAAAAAGACGAAGGGGAGGCACAATAGATTACTCCCTTTCATACTGAAGCAGAATCCTGGCAGGAACATAAAAGGAAGTCTTTTTGAGACCAAGAAGGCGAACGTAGTTAGCATCTCCAGTGTTGAAAACAGCTTCTTGGATTCCAGGAATTTGCCAACAAATCTGATCTTGTTGGCGAGAACTTAACCAATCAGCCCAATCGCTTTTATGATCGAAGGAAACATCATGATGCCACTCGCTAAAGGTATACAATGTATGATCAAAATGGACAGGAGCTGCAATTTTTAGCTTGTGGCACAACCACACCTGGAGTAATGCAGGACATCCTGAGAAGGACCCATTGAAAGAGCGAACATAACGACCTGGATCTAAGCTAGCACGAAGGCGAGCCATATCATCTAACCCATTGAAGGTTTCTACAAGTATAGTAGGAATTGGATTGGCGCCACGGTCCATTTGATCAACGAGATCCAAAAGAACAGCTGACGCCAAGCGAGAAGGCTGGACAGTGAGGAACCTAGCGAAGGAGCAGAATCTCAGAGAGCGACGTCGGGCTTTTTGAACATCGACCTGGCCACAGTGTCCAGCAGGAGGGTAAATGTCGATCAGTTGCTGCATGGATACTTCTTGGCCTTTTATGAAAGAGTCCATCGATTCATCTGGATTATTCATTAAGCGAAGGAACAAAGGACGATAATCCGGCACACAGGATGGCTTCACCAGAGGGCCACCCACAAGATATTCCAACAAGGCACACCATTCTTCAAAAGTGGGACACATTTCTTGGTCACCAAAATGGAAGACATGATGATCGAGATCCCAACACTCTAATGCGGCATAGAGTAATCCCCAATCGAGCTTAATGGTTGCCACGTAGCCGAAGAGATTTTTCTCTTGCTCACTTATGGCATAGATGTGTGATTCCTTTAATGTACCACGGATCCAATCAAGAATTTTATGAGTAGACATGGTGCCTGTAACCCAAGAAGGATCAAGATTACATAAACATGAGATTGGGACAAGTTCTTGCCAGTTTAAAGAAAGTATGAAGACATGATCGAATCACATGATAGAAGAATGAAAGGCATACGATCAAAAGATTAGATGAGATTGCATAGGATTATTTTCAACGGATAGATCAAGAATAACTAATCCTATGAGATTTCAGGAAAGATGGGATTTATATCCTAACCCCAAAGGGAAAGTTTTTTTAATCTTTATACATTTTGACGAGGGTTACCTGAAGGCATCAATCATAATCCTAATCTAACGGAGTGGAGAGAGGATCTCGACTCATGACTTTGTTTGTGTACCTAAGGACCGATCGTAGCCATTGGAAGATGGACTACGGCCTAATCTAGACACAAATGGGCAGGATATCCTAAACTAGGCTCACACAGGTGATGCACGTGTGTTCGTATACTAGATGCATGTGTGAGTTAATCTAGAGGTAAGGCCAAGAGTTCCCTTAGCGCGAATCCGTGCTCAATATACTGTACCAGTGTTCGGCGTATCAGTACGTGAACAAGAGATCCGTTTACGTACCAAAAAGGTACTAGGCTAAGAGTGGAATGCTTCTCGAGCACAGAGGCACCAGGTGATGAAATCCCAGTCAACCATGCTAGATAACACTCCGGGTTCCTAAAATATGATGTGTGTGCATGTGAGATGCAAGAGTTTAGATGCAAGTGATGTAAGTGTGTGCAATAAGTTTGCGCAATCTATGATGCCTTCAGGTTTCGCTAGATTAAGTTTGAGTATTATGTGATGAAAAAGTAAAGCAAACAAACTAATCTACCAAGCATATAAGAGATAGAGTTTTTATGAGCCAGTTAAATTAAATTCAAATGAATTATTCTTTGAAGTTTTAATGAAGTTAGGTATTCCCCAGCAGAGTCGCCAAACTGTGGGACCCGATCCCGCGAGAGGGTTGCGACCGCGCGAGGCGCTACACTCTCTCTTGGTCTCTCGTACCCACGCGAATGGCGTGTGCTTTTTATTATTAATTTTAATTACCCAACCAAGCAGGCAGCAACCAAGCCATAAGGTGCAAACAAACGTGCAACCCAGTACTCATAAGGGCAAGGGTAAACCGCCGAGCCTAGCAAGGTGTGATTTAATTCATCATTTCCGTGAACTTGGGATCACTACGGCAATATGAATTCCACGCAAAAGAGAGTGACAGAGTCGCCACCTAGATGAGGGATCTAGGACCCATAATTGACCAGAAATTTAGACTCGTTACCTGGTTACGAGAATAGAAGGTATGGGGAGTTACCACCACATGCACCATTCCTGCCCGATAATCGGTCTTCAATTCCAAAAGTTGACACTTTTGAATTTCTTTTAAATGCCTCATTTAACTCTATATTAATGTGCGAACTATATGACATGTATCCTAAGATCTAATTTCAGTGTAATTCCTAAATGTGTATCTTGATTTTCTTAATTTGTTTGAATTCAATCTAAGTGAAAGTTCTCCTAAAATTCTAATTTCATGGAAAGTCCTAAGTGATTTAATTACTTTTAATTTAAGGATTAATGTACAAAACCCCACCACTTATGTGCGGAGCCGACTCGGGCTTGGTATGCCACTCAAGTATCCAAGTTGCCTACGTATCCCAGCCTCACTGGAATCAGAGTCGATCGTAGTTCGGTGCACCTGAACTAAGCTACTTATGCCTAACTCATCTAGGCCATCGACCTAGACTAGATTGACTGTTTTAACAGTTTAAGAGAAATTATTTAATTCAAGTTGAAGATTTTATTATCCTAGAACTTCATCTAAGATACTATATGGTCATATCTAAGTGCAAGACATCCCTTTGACTACTACAGGTGAACCTACATTCTAGGTAACTAGGCTTGTCCTATGGGAAAAAGGGATGACTAGTGTAACTAGATCTATTGGCACGGTTGCTATCCATAGCAAACGACCGTGATGAGGTTGGACTCCTAACTCTAGGACTCCCTAAAACTTAGGACACAACGTGACGTAAGTGTTCCTAAGGGGCCCTAAAATTTCCTACGATAGGAGACCGTAATCCAACGGCTCCTAAGACGAGGATCGAGTTAATTCGATTTGTTGAACTTAATGATTTTCGATTTTTGAGAATTTTCGATTCCTAAACATCTAAGGAATACCAAAGGCTCTATGGTTCGCAAGTTTCGGCCTCGAATCGCAACCATGGAAGGGAATCGTGCTCTCAACCCTTGTATAATTTAGCACGTAAATTATAGTATCTTATTGCCTAGCATATTTCTCAGGATTTCCGTGGACAGTGGACCTCGGAGCCAATATCATACTATAATTTACGCACTCCAATTATGCAGGATTAATCGCAATTAGTATACGATTACGGTTGCGATCTCGGCAGTTAGACTATCGCGGTATAGCGAATTTACAATGGAGATCTATGAACCCTAAGGTTTCTATTTCAAACAAGTTAGGGATTAAATTCATGATGTAAATTTAAGATTTTTTTGAGGTTTTTACTGACGTTTGTGTTGATTTGCTATTAAATTATGATTTATTAACATTAAGACCAGATTGTTAGGATTACACAGAAACCCTAAGCAATCAAACCCCACATCAGCTGAACATTTTACAATAACAAGATATGTATGATTGTGTTTTACTGGAAAAATTTCATGAATTATCATTAAGATTTGATATCAATTTCCGATTTTCTAAAATTTAAATCAGATTATAGATTAACACAGCAACTTATAGAATATAAATTTTAAATTAATCCAAACTTTAACAGAATAGAGATCTAAATTAGTATAGCTTATTGGAAAACGTTTATGAATTTTCATTAAGATTTGATATCAATTTCTAATTTCTCAAAGTTCAAATCAGTTCATAGATTAACACAGTAACTTATAGCATATCAATTTTAAATTAATCCAAACTTTAACAGAATAAATATAATCATGATATTAGACTACGGTATGAATTTCATGTACTTTTATTAGGATTTGATGTCAATTGAAATTCACACAAAAATAGGATGAAACCAAAGAATTACTTAAAAAGCAAACCTAATAGTATCCTAAAATCAAATAAAAAAATTGAATAGATATATAATAGATTATAAAAGTTTCTATCAAAATTTCAAGACTTAAAAATTAAATCTCCTCCATAAAATCGATTTTTAAATAGGAAAGGGGAATTTGTTTCCTAGGATTTGAAACCCATTTATTAAAATAAATTACAAAACAATATTAAAACTTTGCCAAACCAATTAAAAATTTTTATCTAACATTCCAGTAACCAAAGTTACTGGTTTGTAAAAAAATTTCAAAAATTTTCTAATTTAATACGAAAACGAATTACGGCACGTAAAACGAAGAAGCGATTAGAAAACAAATAAAAAAACCTTTCTTTGAAAAAAAAATTTCACGAGAAATTCAATTTATTATTGAACATTAATTCTGGAGATTTTCATCAATTTGTAAAACATTCTCATATTTATTAAAAAATGGCCGAAATTTAAAATAATTTAAAACCGGATTAAAAAAATTCAAAAAAATCCAAATTTTTTTTGGCTATTCTGGAAATCAAAATATTAGTTTGGAAACAAGATTTCACAAATTTTGGACATTGTTTGATATAATTTTGGATTCGTTCATCAAGAAATAACCCCTTTCGGGATTATTGTTTGAAAAATAGAATGAAAATTAAAACGGCCAAACCGCGATTGGAAATTAAGTTTCCAGAAGTATTTTATTTTATAGAAATCCTAAAAAATATCAGTTTTTAAAGAAACCCACATTTTCTAACCCTTGCTTGATAATCCGATTTAAATCCATATTGAATAAAAAACGAAAGAAAATCATTATTAAATGTAGGAAATTTAATTTTTTGGTGAAATTTGAATTTTGAAAACTTATAATCTATATTATAACATACTGGAATTTCAAGAAAAATTCATTAATTTGATCTATCAAAAGTAAAACCCTAGCATGTTTTTCTACTTTTGATATTACAAAGATAAATATCCTACCGTTGATCGCGCTCCTTGTCTTTAGGGTGCGTAGATCCGAGGTATACGCTTTGTCGCACCCTTTTATATGATGAAGAAGACCCAAAGAATACCACAAAGATCCTTGATGTGTGATTTGGTGAAGAAGAAAAGGAATTTTAAGAATCCCTTTTGTGAAGAACCCTTGAGAGATATGAACACAATTCAAGAGAGGAGGTTTTTTTTTTCGGAGGAGAGAGAAAAAGGACGAATTTGGATTTTTTTCAATCTTTTCTAGGATTGTTTGCTTTGATTTTTAAACAAAAAAAGCTAGGGTTAAGAGAGAAATAGTAATTTCCAATGTGAGAGCTCCGTTTTTGGCTTGTTTCCAATTTTCCCCTCTTGCTTTCTTTCTTTCTTGTTTCTAAATTGGATTTGATTCCAATCTTAATTTCTTGTCAATCAAGACATGCTATTCTCATTCCACATTGCTTCTTTGGAAGAAAACCTTTTTAAGCAATCATTCATCTTTTCCTTCTTTTCATTTTTTATTCTTTTTATTTTTCTTTTGACAAATATGATGTCACCATTGTGACATCATCAAGGTTGGGTGCTCAACTCATGTGGATCAACCATGTGAGCCGCCCATCATGGTGGTTGACCCATATGGGTGAACCCACATGAGCTCCATCTTTGCGGGCTTTAGCCCAATGGGCCATTTCACACGGGTTTCGGGTTTTTCCTTAAAAAATCAATAAAATCTTTCTAACTTCAACATTCTATATATGGACCCAACCCATTTGACATTTATAGTGCATCCCTCACACATGATCTGACCATCTTTTTTGAAAAATAACTTTTCGGACCAAAATGCCCCTATTTGACTGTTAGACATCCAAATGCGACCAAAATACCCTCAGATTGATTCACCCCTAAAGGGAAAAATTAAAAATGAAAAGTCTTTATGGTCAAACTTGAAAAATAGAAACTTTTAAAATTGAGTCCTTTCGGTGAGCAATATTAAACAGGATCATCTGGTATCTCCTGAAAATACCCAAAATGCCCTCAACACTTAGAATTTCCAAATTAAGCGAAACTCCTGAGAAATTCTAAATTTAGCAGGTTTTCCAAAATTCAGAAAATCATTCATAATCTCTCAGACATATTTCGGAGATCAAAATAATTACACAGGAAAAGACCAAATTACCCCGAGGTGCTAGAATTTGGCGAGACTAGGGAAAACCCTGAGAAATTTTAAAAATAGCAGATTTTCGAAAATTTATGAACGGACTTAAGATTTCTTAGACATAACTTAGGGACCAAATATGATATGTTTGGAAATGTCTCAAATACCCCCGAAGTGCAAGACTAAGAGAAAATATTGAGAGATATAAATTTAGCAGGTTTCTCAAATCTTATGAAATTACTCCTAATCCATCAGCCGTACCCTCGAGATGGTTTTGGACATATGAGAAATGATTGAAATATCCATAAGATGATGAATATGTGGAAGCCTCATGAGTTTCTAAAAATAACAGCATTTTCAAAATTTGTAAAATCACTCAAGATTTCTCAAATATAACTCGGGGGGTCAAACGAGACATATCAGGAATGACCAAAATACCCCTGCAGTGCAAAATAGGCAAAAATGAGGGAAACCCTGAAAATTCTAAAAATAGCAGGTTTTTTTCATTTGCCTGGAAACTTGAACTTTCATCTTCTAGAGGCCAAAGGAAGCCCCTAGAGACCTTCAGGATCTCGAATCAACTTCAAAACTCCCATAATGATATGAAATCTACCCTAAAATGCATGGATGCATAATCTAATGCTGAATACGGATTCAAAACTCGATGATACTACTAAATCTTTTGCTTTTTAAAGCGTAGCAAAATGGGGGTGTCTACAAGGTATTTGAGCTCAAGATTCACAACAGACAAATGGTATTTGGATAGCGGATGCTCAAGACACATGATGAGAGACCCCCCCAAATTCTGAAGCATTATCATGGGAGACGAAGGACATGTCACCTTTGGAGACAATGGCGAAGGTAAAATCATTGGGGAAGGTACTATTAAATTCAAAGACCTTAGCATAAAAAATATTTTTCTTGTTGAAGGCTTGCATCAAAACCTTCTAAGTATTAGCCAACTATGCGATGTTAATTGTGAAGTTTTATTTGAGAAAAACAAAAGCATAGTTAAGAAAGAAATGAAAGCAAAATCAAATTTGCAGCGGCCAGAGCCAGAAGTCTATATTCTTTGGTCCTAGAAGAGCTAGATGACCAAGACGTGAAATGTCTCTCCTCTGTGGAAGACAATTCATGGATTTGGCACCAAAGGCTAGGCCATGCGAATATGGATCTAATGTCGAGGCTTGCCTCAAAAGAGATTGTGAAAGGTTTACCAAAGTTGAAATACGAAAATAATCTCGTCTGTAAAGGTTGTCAACTTGGTAAAAAATATAAAAATTCATTCAAACCTAAGCATATCATATCACTTCTAGACCATTACAATTATTGCATATGGATTTATTTGGACCCATGAAAACATGTAGTCTTAATGGTAGAAGATATGTGTTTGTAATTGTTGATAATTTTTCTCGTTTTACCTGAGTTTGTTTTCTTGCTTCTAAAGATGAAACTTTTGAAAAAAATTGTACTTTATGCAATAGATTACAAGTTGAAAAATGGTGCAAGATTTTAAAAATTAGAAATGATCATGGAACCGAATTTGAAAACATTCACTTTAGTTCATACTGCAAAGAACATGGAATTGATCACAATTTCTCAACACCTAGAACCCCACAATAAAATGGTGTAGTGGAGAGGAAAAATAGAGTTCTTCAGAAAATGGCTAGGTCTATGCTTCATGACAAAAATGTTCCTAGAATATTTTGGGCAGAATCCGTTAATACGGCTTGCTACGTCATAAATAGAGTCATGATTAGGCCTCACACTCACAAAACACCTTATGAGCTTTGGAATGATAGAGAGCCAAATATTAAATATTTTAAGGTGTTTGGGTGGAAGTGTTTTGTCTTGAATATCAAAGACAACCTTCACAAATTTGATGTTAAATTCGATGAAGGAATTTTCTTTAGATACTCTACTAGAAGTAAATCATATAGAGTATTCAATAGAAGAACACTAAGTGTAAAAGAAGTCATTCATGTGAAATGTGATAAACTTAGTGAAGAAATAAAAAGATCACATGATGATGAGGATTACGAAGTTACCCCCGAAACACAAACCAAAACGAAATTGAAAATGAAGTGCCAGTTGATAATATTAGTGAAACCTTAGAGTCACTAGAGCTAAAAAGTCTTCTTAAAGAGGTTGATGATCAAGGGAAAGGGAAACGGATTCTATCCGGTCACCCAAGTACCCAAATCATCGGTGATACCTCTCAAGGTGTCAAAACTAGGTCTCATTATAGAAACGTGTGTGAGTTTGCTGCATTTTTGTCACATACAGAGCCTAAGAGTATAGATGAGGCCGAAAAAGATTATTTTTGGATTATTGCCATGCAAGAGGAACTAAATCAATTCGAAAGAAATAAAGTTTGGAAATTAGTTCCTAGACCTAGAGACCATCCCGTGATTGGCACTAGATGGGTCTGTAGAAATAAGTTGGATGAACAAGGGGAGATTCAAAGGAACAAAGCTCGATTAGTAGCCCAAGGTTACAATCAAGAAGAAGGAATCGACTATGATGAAACCTTTGCACCCGTAGCCCGGTTAGAGGCAATTAGGATGCTGCTTGCATTTGCTTGCCAGAAAGGATTCAAGTTATATCAAATGGATGTCAAGAGTGCATTCCTAAATGGATACATAATGGAGGAAGTTTATGTTGAACAACCTCCCGGATTTGAAGATTTCAAATCTCGTAACCATATCTATAAATTGGACAAAGCCTTGTATAGATTACAGCAAGCTCCTAGAGCTTGGTATGATAGGCTTAGTTCATTCTTATTAGACAAGGGCTTTGATATGGGTAAGGTTGATAAAACCCTTTTCATCAAACGTCAAGGAAATGGCATACTCATTGTACAAGTATATGTTGATGATACCATCTTTGGATCAACAAATGAGAGTATGTGTAAAGAGTTTTCTCAATGCATGCAAGATGAATTTGAAATGAGCATGATGGGAGAACTTAAATATTTCCTAGGTCTACAAATTCATCAATTAAAAAATGGCATATTCATTAATCAAGAAAAATATACTAGAGAATTGCTTAAAAAGTTTGGGATGGATAGCTCTCCAACAAAGTCTGCTCCTATGAGTACATCCACCAAACTAAGCAAAGATCATCTTGGCCCATCTATTGATCAAAAGAAATATAGGGGTATGATAGGGAGTCTACTATATTCGACTACTAGGTGACCGGACATCATGTTTAGTGTTTGTTTATGTGCTAGATTTCAGTCAGACCCTAAGGAATCCCATTTGCAGGGTGTCAAACGAATATTCAAATATCTCAAGGGGAGTCCAAGCCTAGGTTTATGGTATAAAAATTCTAATAATTTTAACCTAGTAGGGTATTCGGATGCTGACTTTGCCAGATGTAGAGTGGATAGAAAAAGTACAAGCGGCACTTGTTAGTTCCTTGGTATATCCCTTGTATCTTGGTTTAGTAAGAAGCAAAATTCGGTCACCTTATCCACTATGGAGGCCAAATATATTGCGGCAGGAGCTTGTTGCGTACAAGTCCTTTGGATGAAGAACACCCTGGAAGACTATAGTCTCAAATTTGATTGTGTTCCAATTCATTACGACAACACAAGTGCGATCAATCTAACCAAGAACCCTATTTAACACACTCGGACAAAGCATATAGAAATAAGGCATCATTTTCTTAGAAATCATTCACAAAAGGGTGACATATCAATTGAGTATATTCACACCGATGCTCAACTTGCTGACATATTTACCAAACCTCTAAGTGAAGAGAGATTATGTGATCTTAGTAGTGGTTTAAATATGTGGTCACTTCAACAGGTAAAAGAATTTTAAACTGGCATGCATATACATATATTCTATATTCTTTAATGGTTGTGTGTATGCAGTACATGGTCATGATGTCAAGTTAATTTTAAAATCTACTCAATTTGTACTCTTAGTCCTCTTACTTTGTAAGTTGGAGAGTGTACACTCATTTTTCTTATTAAAACATTTAATCAGTTGGCTTATTGCCTCATGAAGACCATGAACATGTCTATTTGCTTGATTAGTACTATAATTACTTAAGCATGCATTCTATAAAATAGGGGGAGAAAAAGGTTTTACACTAAAAAAAACGGGAGGGAATTTTCATTTGTTTTATCTTTCCCCATTCTTTTTTATGTGACGAAAGGGGGAGAAGAAGGGTAAATTGATTATGCATGCATGTATGCTCTCTTGTTTCAATCGTTATTTGATGAACACATTTATGTGTGAATGGTAGTGATAGGAAACATGAATATTTTATCATTTAAAGCGGTGCTACTAAGGTATTTTCTTTTTTTTTGGTGTTTCAGGATTATTTCTGGATTTTCATGGAAAATGGAGCTAAAGAGATGAAATTCTAAAGAATTTTCCATCATTTGAAGGGTTTAGATCATCTATGGTTCATCAATTGGTTGGCTCGGATTGACCTTTGGGAATGATTTGGAATCGTATAAGCAATTTATCCCAAGTCCCACTAATTGTGCGGTTGAGATCGTCTTATGGCAATGGGCTTGGAGGGGGAATTAATTCACATTTGTTGACAGTCGTTTGAATGGTTAAGATCAGCCCACAAAAATTATTCAAGAAGTGCGACCATTGGTATGATCAAAATTCATATTGAAGCCTACAAATTTGATGGTTTGGATCAATCAGTGGAAATTATATTTTGGTCACACAACCGATTTACATTGTGGCTATTATTTGGACGGTTGGATCGACTTATGGAAATAAATTAGAGGGACAATCAATTGTCATTGTGGCTAATTACGTGAACGGTTTGGATCATTTTATGAAAACTAATTCGGATGCCATAATATGTGCCTTGTATGATGGGCCTTCTCATGCTATTTATATACTTTGGTCATGATTTAGAAACCAATTTAGAAATAGCAATTATCAAGAATGAAGGCTTACATCACTCGTTTGGACTGTAGTGGATAAAGTGCTATATATACTTAGACATTATATGTATATGATATTCTTGATTTGGGAAAACACAAACCGTTCATAACTTTGGAAGTGGTGAAATCATTACTAAATTGCTTTAGGGAGTTGAGTTGGAAGGTAAAATATAAATGGATATAATTATAAAATGGGAAAGGTCGTCATGCAAATTGCCATGCAATGACCGAATTGCCAGGTATGGGCTTCCAAATTGAGAAAGTTGTTTATTTTTATAATGAGCTGAAGTGGAAAACATCATTAGTTATTAAAATAATAAAATATTTTAATTATGGAAGGTCTTGGGTAACAATTGGACGGTTTGGATCGTTCAATAGAAATGATCTGATGGGGTTTAAGAGGGGCTACTATGTTGTGAAAACGTCAAAATATGGTGGAATATACAGGGGAAAATATATGCTCGGTCAAGTTGAAGGTGGGCGGGCCCATTTTGAGTTGGATAGACCTTATCTTATTTTTGGAAGGTGACAATAAGGATTTTGTTTTTATAGAAACTTGCTTTTATTGGTAGCTTGGTGGAGCCCACTAATGAATGCTAAATATATGAGTTTCCAGGAAGAGTGTAGACGGTTTATCTTTGGAAATTGCCCTTTTCCAATTTTACTAATGGAAATTGATATTGCAACTCCCCTTAAAAAATATATATATTTTTGGCATGATGGAGCTAAGGGAGGAAACCTAGCTTGTTTTATTCCTAACATGTCAACGTTCCATTATAGAAGGGCAAGCATCCGAGTGATCAAACTTATTGGCTGAATCTATTAATGGATGGTTGGATATATGGTGTCCTTATTTTTGGACGAGAAAATTGAATACTTGGGAAGTGTGTTGCTGAAATAGTGGTATCCATGTGGACAAAAAGCCTTGCTGATTTTGATTTATGAAAAATGGCATTTGTCTATTTCTAATTTTTTTTGAAATTCCATCCTTGATTGTACATGGCATGGTTGCTATTATGCCGTGTTCAAAATTGAAAAAAGAGAGGGTGGCAGTATTCTTAGTTGGAAGGAGAGGTTTCCTTAGATGGTGGATGAAAAATCAAGGCAAGTAGGTGACGTTTTTGGAGTCTCTTCTCTTTAAAAAGAAGAAAAAAAAGTAAAGAGTTAATCATCTCAATTTTTTCTTTCCTAATAAAATTTTCACCCAACCCTCTTTTGCTTCTCTAATTTTTATTTCTTTCACCCATTACTCTCTCTCTCTCTCTCTACTTCTCTACCACTCTCAAGTTCTCTGTACCACTCTTAGGTTTTCTTGTTCTCTCTTGCTCTTTTTCATGCTATTTTTCTTTTCTATTCTCAACCAAGGATCAATCATCCACCGTTCATTCCAAGGTGACACTAAAGCTTGAGGAGGAGGATTTGGCCAAAGTTGGAGGAGAAAAAGACTAAGTTCTATTTAATTTTTGTTATTTACTTTAAGTTCAATTTGATGTAATTTTGTTTCAATTCAAGTTAGTGAAGAAGTAATTTGCTTTTGTTTCATTTCCTTTCAAGTTCTATATGGCAATTCTTCTCCCATCTATCTCTTTTATTTTTGTTTTTCTTCACTTCTTCATGAATAACTAAATCCTAATTACTTAGGGTTTAGAGCCATGGGGAAGAAGAAATATTTATAATTAAATCAATCTATTCAATTGAAAAAATTATGTAGGATTTTGTGTTTGGAAAATTCCAATCATTCATGCCATTGGCTTTCCCCTTTCGTATGAATGATTGTTGATTAACAAATATAAAGTTATATATAATCAATGTAAATTGGAGAGTGGATTTGATTAATTACTTATAAGGAATGACATCCCTTTGATCTTATTCCTTATTGACTAGTTAATCGAATTTTCAACCCAATTCAAGAGTTGTTTTAATTAATCAATTTAATCCAAACCCATGGTGGATTCTAACCCTAAGTAATCTTTTATAATGAATTAAGGTTTTTGCACTATTCCAAATTACTTTTGTAATTTTCCAATTCACTTAAGCCCTTAGAATTTGGTTTTCTAATTAAATTAGATAAGTAGTTAATAGAGATCATTAAAATTTGGTACACTTTGCCTAAAAAAGGATCTTAGTTGAATTTGATTCTTAGATTGAATAGAATATACGCTTATATATAGTGTTGGCTCCGAGGTCTAAGTCCACGAAAATCCTGAGTCCATTCCAGGCAACATTATATCATAGCTAGTATTCTAATCGGTACAAGAATAGGATTAACAACTAGATTTCTCTTCCCTGAGTTTGACCCGTATTTACACGATCCGTGCACTTGCGGTTATTTAATAAATCTAACATTGTTCTCCATGCATATGATTTCCCAAGTCACCATAATAGCCACCATGTTAGCTCTACCTATGCTTATCTTGTGCTCATTGTCATATGCTCTAAATGATTGCATGAATATCTTAATAATCATATTTATGACAAGCATATATTGATGGGGAGGCACAATTTGCATAAATGTGTTATTAATAGGGGAACCTCCAACCCCATAATCAATTGAGGTTTGTCATCATAAAAAATGGGGAGAATGTAAGCCCAATGGTGCATTCCTCTCTTGTTTTGATGATCAACTAACCCAAATTGATGGTAGTTTGCTAATGGTTTCTCTAGTGTTGTGATTTAGACATGTTTCATTCATGTCAACACTTGAACCTAGAAGAATAAGGGCTAGTCTTGGAGAAAGTCTAGTCTTGGTGGTCATCCTTCAAGCCATATGGTGTATTGAAGAATCAAGGAAGCCTCAAGTACAAGAATGTAATTGAAGACTATCTCAAGACAAAGGAAGACTCATGCAAGCACCCAAGAAGATTGAAGATCAAGAAGACTCAAGGTTCATATGGTTAGAATGCATAGGAGTCCTCTTGGCATTTAATGTTTGCATGTTTTGATGTTTTTAAATCATATTTAAAACTATTTTTCTAAGCGTATTAATGTATTTGAAAATACATGTTTAAAGCCCAAAGACCAAGACCCTAAGTCCCTCTCACAAATATTTTAAAACAAGGTTTTAAAGTAGGGCAGGGCGACCGGGCTAGGCCGGGCGACCGCGGGATGCTACCTGGAATTCCAGGGCATCCCAAAATTTATCGGGTCGGTCGACCGGGCCAACTCGGTCGACCACTGGATGATTTCTTAAATTATTAGAAATCATCCAGGTTGGTCTCCGCGGACGACCGCGACACCCTCGGTCGACCGCGATATTGTTTTCCAGCCAAAATATTTTTTCAAACAGGTAGCCCTTGGAGGGCGACCGCAGTGACCCCGGTCTACCGCGGCGACAAAATTTTGAAAATAAAAATAGGTGCCCGATAAGGGCGAGCAACTGCGGTAGCTCGGTCGACCGCACCGATACGGCTAAAGAGCCGTTTGAACTTGCCAGTGGTAGGTGCAACTACCTCACCTACCCATTTTTATTACGGTTTTGCCATTGAGGGTTTTTAAATCAACTATGGGTATTTAAACATCAAGAGAAACCTCATTTCATACCTTTTGAGCATTTTATCAAACCCTAGAGCTCTACTCTTTGAAATCAAAAGGATTCTTCTTCAAATCTCTTGAGCATTCAAACTTGCAGTCATTTCTTGCCAAGAGGTTCTCCCTATGCTTTTAGTTTCAATCATTGGGAGTTTTGTGAGCTTTGAGAGTTGTATACGCCTACAAGAGGCTTGATTGTTTTTCATTTTTCTTCATCCTTCTTTCATTTGTTGTTGAGATTGTAAAGAGGAGTTTCTTGCTTCAAGGTCGGAGTGCAACGAAGAAGAATGTCCTTGAAGGTGGATTTGTAATATAAGGGTGTGTCCCCTTATTGAGGTGGTGAATGTTGTATACGCTTTGTGGGGCGGCGTCAAGGAGTCTCATCATAGTGGAGAAAATCCCAAGAAAAGGCAAAATACTTGGATAGTGGAGTAGGTCAAGTTGTGACCGAACCACTATAAATCATTGTGTGGTCTCCTTACTCTTTCTCCTCTCTTGTGGTTTGGTAATCTCTTTCACCCCCCTCTTGGTTGTTGCCCTTTGGGATTTCAGGAGTTGTAACGTCTTTTGAGGGGTTTTTAGAATATCGTAATGTATGTCTCTCTTACTGTTGCTTCGTTCTTGTGTACTGATTTGAGGATAATGGTTTCATGCAATGTATGGCACTATTCACTCTCCTGAGCTTAATTGATGGGCTCGCCTTTGAAAGCAAGCTACTCCTACTTTGTGCTTGTGGACGACTTGCATGTGTCTCTTCACGATGTACTTGCCTTGATCACCATATCATCTCTATACGTGGCACGATCTTGTCCTTTCAAATCATGGTAAATTCTCCCACCAAACGATTACTTTCATTCAAAGCTTTATCAAAAAAACTACTTTCATTAAAAGCATAGAATCTCTAGGTGGCTGGAATATGATGAGAAGCTAGCTAGGAAGGAATTTCCTACTCCAAGTGAAATTTCCATAGGCATTCTGAGAAAGCAATGGAGACAGTTTAAAATTGATGCTATAAGCAATGAGGAAAACTTCTTCAGATTAATTGGCAAGAAGGATGGGAAAGTCGCTCCCATAGACGATCTGGGAGGATGAAAAAATGGCGGAGATTCGTAGATTGGAACAGCTGAAGGTTGGTCTGATTGATGAGCCTAAAGTTTCTCACGACTCCCTGGGGCTGGAAGTTAGTCATCTAGTTCGGGAGCGTTTGGGCCCGGACGAGGATATTAAAGGAAAAGGAAAAATGGTGGAAGTCTGTTCTGGGAAATCTACGGAGCAGGGGTACTTATCGGGAGAATTTGATGAGATGTTATCAATCAGGGACGTGTTTGGGATTGGATATGAAAAGATTTGGGGGCCACGAAGGAGATGTTCCTGGCTATGGCTGCAAGAGATTTGGAAAAAAAGAAAGAGAAAGAGCTTGCAAAAAAAATTGGGGAGGGGGACCCTGACAAGTAATGGGTTCTCTCCTCTGATCAGTCTAGGTGTTTTAGCCTCTTCAGCTTAGTTTCCAGGTTTTTGTCTCTGTTTAGTATAATCTCTTCTAAGTTTCCGGGTGTTCAAACTTCTAGGGTAATAGGAATAATTTTGATGTCAGGTGACTATTTTGGGTGCTAGAGCACAGGTAGATTACATTCCCTTCGGTACGGTTGTGATTTGAGTCTGATTGCTTGGATGTGGAATTTCAAGGAAGGTAGGCGAGGTCTTGGATGGAGAGGAAGTTCCTTTTAGAATTACTAGTCACTGGTCTTTAAATTCAGAATCAGTGAGGAAATTTTGGAATGAACATGGTTGTAATAGCAGTAGTTTATAATTTGTCTGCATCCAGTTGGGCTACATTTTAATCAATTAAGGCTTGCAAGGCCATGGTTTTTCACCTAGATTGGTTCTTCATCTGGATCCATCTGCTCTACTATCTAAAGTATTGGGAGGAGTAGTTATCCCATGTAATATCAGATTCTAGATGCGCCGAGGAAAGTATTAGATCCTCAATAGCTTGAGAGACCATGGTCTTTCGATTGTCGAGGCAATTCTTCCTAGAAGCTATTCTACCCTACTTTTTTAGTAAAGGAACGTGATGGTGTTGGTGCTATCAAGTGCTAGGGTTTTTTTGTAGGTTGTTTGAGGAAGAAGATGGAGGTAGGTTGGAATGATCAAAGTGCAAGGCAGTTGGCTGGCTCAGGGTATGCCATGGTCGAGGAAAGTTTATTTTTGGACTTGTTGTAGTAAAAAGCGCGCCCATGGCATGGTGAAGGAAGAAGAAAGGACCCAGATTGTTGTTGTTTTTGTTTCAGTCTTTCAGGCTCAAGGTATGCCCTGGCCTGCTTTATTCGATACTATGCAATGCTAGTTGGGACTCCTGGTCCCTATTGTATTTTTCATAGTATCAATGAAAATATGTCATCTTTCAAAAACAAAAATAGAATCTCTAGGTGGAAAAACTATCATGGCATCCACTACTTTCACTAAAACAATGGATTCAAGAAGTGTTGGATACCAGGTTTTTACTCTCTTCATTTGAATTAGACATAGTGAACCACATCCCAGCAATATATGCCGTGCTCAACTGCATCAAGGCTAAAACAAATAGGGTCATTTTAGGGATCTTTGCTCCTAAAAAAAGAGACCATTGTGAGGAAGTGAATAACCACATTAGGACAATCAATATTTTACAACAAAATAGTTACTTATTACAGAGGAATAACACACAAGAGTTTCCTCTAAATCTTCTCTATGAGGACCACAAACAAGCAATGAAATTAGTTTTTCTTACGAAACTAAGCATAGAACTGTGTGCAAGCGCTCTCTGTTAGGAAAAGAAAAAAATTGCTTGATATATAAATAACATCAGGACAATGTAAAGTCTCTGTGGAAACGGAGAAGGAGATTTGAGATGGATCCAAAATATGCGTGTGCGCGGTTGCGTGGGGGTGATTTATATGAACTCTCATATTAAAAATTTGCGAATTTATGAACTCTCATATTAAATAGTACAATGTAATATGCAATTGTGTCCGTAACCTTCTAACATAATTGTTAGTTTTCCATGATATTAAATAGCTCTAAAGAAATTCACATTTATAAGGTACTCAATATCTACAGAGAAAGTTGCTTTTAGAAGATATTTATCATCTATAAAGAAATTTATCTTTATACGGCATTTAATATAAAAGAGAAAATTAAAAATATAAGTTCTAAAATAACCTCCAGCTACTCCATTGCAACCAAAGTTTCCAATTATATAAAGGGTAGTGTTGCGGAATTGGGACTCCAAATAGCCCTCCGCAATGACCCATTAACAATCCGAACATGAATGTGTGCTCCCAGTATCGATTAACAATACTACGCACTATTTCCGAAGTAAATTTGCAAGAACAAATAAATAAAAGTACAAGCCAAACCACAAATAAAGCACAAAAGATTTACGTGATTCACCACACTATGTGTGTGGCTACGTCCACGAGAGAAGACTTCAAAAGATTTCACTTTGTGGAAAATAAGTGGGTTACAAGAAGCACTCACCGGATTACAAAAGCCCAAAGCTTTCTCCGGATTACACAAGAAACACTCTCTAGGCCGTCTAGGATCCAAGCGCTTTCACTCCCTAGATGGATGTGCTTCACCTTCTTCTTCAATAGATCCAAATCCCTAATGTAAGTTTCACTTCACAAGTGCCAAGAATACACTCTTTTTTCTTGAAGCCGTACACGAGCCTCTCTTGTTCCTCATTTTCTCCAAGTCGTATATCCCTACCCAACTGAAACATGTTTTTTCTTTGTGCGCATTGAAGTCGTACACCACACACCTTTCTCGTTGAAGGATTGAGATTGCCAAATCAGTTACCATGTTTCCAATATTACTAGGAGATTACTTTCATTAGAATAACAACAAATGACGATTCTCAATGCAAGAGTCCTAAAAGATGTTAAAATCACAAGGTGTTAAAAACACCTTACGTCACTAAATTGTTGCACAAATTCAAGGCAACTTCAACATTCTCCACCTTGGCTTGAATTTGATCAATCCACAACTTGTAAATATCTTTCATCACAAAGATTCTCCACCACACCCTGAAGGGTGCTAGTTTGACTCAACTTATCGATTGTTAATTAAGTCCAAGCAATACTTGAACTTCTCCATTGTCACAGGCTTAGTCAACATATCTGCAGCATTGTTCCTTGGTGTCGACATTTTCCAAAGAAATTTTATCTCCGTCAATGAACTCTAGAATAAAATGGTACCTCATGTCTATGTGCTTTGTCTTCTCGTGAAAAACATGATTCATTGACAAGTCCAAAGCACTCTAGCTGTCGCAATACATAGAAGTGTTTCCTTGCTCGACCCCAAGTTCACTTACAAGTCCTCTCAGCCATGTAGCTTCTTTTACTACTTTCGTTGTTGCCATATACTTTGCCTCTGTAGTAGACAAAGCTATATAATTGATTGTAAAGTGGACCTCCAACTTACAGGTCCCCCAACAAGCATAAAAACATAACCTGTAGTGGACCTTCTCTTGTCCAAATCTCCAGCATTATTGGAATCCACATAGCCCATGATATTTCCCTTTCTAACACTGCCCTTGTTAAACATAATCCCAAGGGACAACAACGTACCCTTCAAATACCCACCGAAGTATCCATTTGACTGTCTGCCAGTGTTCTTTTCCTGAGTCTGCCATGTATCCGCTAATAACACCGCCGGTGCAATATCTGGCCTAGTACAGACCATAGCATACATCATGCTTCTAACATCATTCACATATACCCGAGACATGTACCTCCTTTCTTCATCTGTAGCAGGTGATAACTTAGAGGAAAGTTTAAAATGAGCACCAAGTGGGGTAGCAGCCGGCTTTGCTTTATCCATCTCATACCTTGAGAGCATCTTCTCAATATACATATTTTGAGATAGCCACAACTTTCCCTTTTCCCGAGACATGTACCTCCTTTCTTCATCTGTAGCAGGTGATAACTTAGAGGAAAGCTTAAAATGAGCACCAAGTAGGGTAGCAACCGGCTTTGCTTTATCCATCTCATACCTTGAGAGCATCTTCTCAATATACTTCTTTTGAGATAGCAACAACTTTTCCTTTTCCCTGTTGTGGCGAATCTCCAAACCCAAAATCTTCCTTGAAGTGCCCACATCCCTCATTTTAAACTCTTAGCTCAACCTGGCTTTCAACATGCTTTTAGCAGCTATAAGTATGTCATCAACATATAAAATTAAAATAATGATAGATCCATTACCAAGGTTTTTGAAATAAACACACAAGTCATACTCACTTCTGTAGAAACCCTGTCGAATCATGAAAGAATCGAACCTCTTGTACCACTGCCTAGGAGATTGTGACTTCTTCAACTTGCATACAAGGTCTTCTTTTTCTTCTACCTTGAAACCTTCTGGTTGATGATGCATGTAGATTTCCTCTTCTAGATTCCCATGTAAAAATGTCGTTTTCACATCAAGTTGCTCATGCTTAAGAGCAAATAGTTTTGTCATGGCAAGTAATACTCTAATCGAAGTATGCTTCACTACCGGTGAAAATATCTCATTGTAGTTCACTCCTTCCTTCTGAGCATATCCATATGCCACCAAATGTGCTTTGTATTTTTCTCCACCATTTTTTGAGCTTCCCTCATTTTTCCTGTAAAGCCACTTGCACCCAATCGCCCTTTTGGGCTTTGGTAACTCCACCAAATCCCAAGTCTAGTTCTTTTGAAGAGATTCCATTTCTTCACCCATTGCATCCTCCCAACACTTGGGAGTTTTCGCATGCAACTGCTTCTTGAAATATACCTAGATCTCCACTCTCTGTTACTAATGCAAAAGCCAACATATCTTCATAGCCATATCTTACAGGTGGCTTATAAGTTCTTTGAGATCTTCTAACCTGTGATCCTAACTGGTCTTGCTTAAGAAAATTCAACTTGAATATTTTCTTTCTATACTTCTCTTGGAGTGTCAACCTCCACCTCAATGGTCTCACCTGTGTCCTATTTTCCTTCTTCTCCAATATGCTTTTGTGACTTTAACATAGAAGATTCATCGAAAATAACATCTTGACTAATTGTTACCTTGTTAGAAGAAGGATCCCACATTCATCGAAAATAACAACCAAATATTCTTAACATAGAATAATCACTAGATTTACCAGACCACACCTCTTGTTGAGTCTTGCAAGAAATTGTTGTTAAAGGTAACCTGTTGACCAAGTAACATGATGTATTAATCACTTCTGCCCAGAAGTCTTTCTCCAATCCAGCATTGCTCAACATACTGTGAGCCCCCTCTAGAAGAGTCTTGTTAGCCATTCTGCAACTCCATTCTGCTGTGGAGTTTCCCGTGTAGCAAAGTGGTGAACAATGCCTTCGCCCTTGCAGAACTCAATAAGCTCAAGAGACTTGTATTCTCCTCCATTTCTATCCTCAGACACTTCACCTTCTTGCCAATTTGCTTCTCAATCATGGTTTTTCATTGTTTGAATGTAGAAAACAACTCAAATTTTCTCTGTAGAAAGTAAACCCATACTTGTTTAAAGTATTCATCAATGAACGTCACAAAATAGAGAGCACCGTCCTTTGAAGCAACTGGGGATGGTCCCCACACATCTGAGTGCACATAATCTAACTTGGCCTTGCTTCGATGAACTGAAGATTTAAAACTCACCCTGCACTGCTTTCCGAATACACAATGCTCACAGAAATCCAACTTGTAACTTTTAACAGCCTTGAGTAGATTCCTTTACTAAGCTCTCTCAAACCTTGCTGACTCATATGCCCCAACCGCATATACCAAAGCTGTGACAAATCAGTCGCACCATCTTCTTCTATAGAAACGGCTGCTCCACCTACCATAGTATTTCCCATCAACTCGTAGAGATGATTTTTTACCATCTTTGCCGTCATGACAATAAGAGAACCCTTTACAACCTTCAGAGTTCCACCATCTCTAGTAAACCGACATCCATTGGTGCCTAAGGCACCCAAAGAAACTAAATTTTTCTTCAGCTCTGGAACATGTCTAACGTCTGTCAAGGTTCTAATGGATCCATCATATATCTTTATATTCAATGTGCCTATCACAACTGTTTTGCAAGAATTGTCATTCCCCATCAAAACCGAGCCACCATTCAATTGCTCATATTTAGAGAACTAATGTCTATCTGCACATATGTGAAAAGAACATCCTACATCAAGGATCCATGCTTCAAGTTAATGATCAATACCTGATAATGCGGTGAGCACCTTGCCGTAGTCTTCATTTGAGTTTTTCTCTGCCACACTTGCATGTTTAAAAGCCTCTCCACGCTTCTTTTTCAGATCTTCCATGTGTTTTTTGCAGTCTTTCTTTACATGCCCAATTTTATGGCAATGGAAACACTTTATCTTGCCTTTCCTATTTTGGATTTTGACCTAGACATGCCTCGATTATTCCCTTTCTCCTTTTCCAATAGTCTACCTCTAGCAACCAAACATTCTACTTGCTTCTCACACACACGCCTCTTTCTCTTCTCATTAGAAGTAGAGCAACAATAACCTCCTCTAATTCCATAGTATCCTTACCATAGAGTAGTGTCGTAACCAAATGTTCATACGATGGAGGTAGAGAAGTCAACAAAATCAAGGCCTTGTCTTCATTATCAATTTCCACATCAATATTCAGTAACTGGTAGATAATTTTATTATAGGCATTTAAGTGTTCCATCACTTCAGTCCCTTCCTTCATCTTCAAGGTGTAGATAATTGTTGTTTCAAATACAACCTGGTTGTGAGAGACTTTGTCATGTACAAACTCTGAAGTTTCAACCACATATCCGTTGCAGATTTCTCATACATAACATGGTATTTAACATCGTTTCCCAACGACAATCGAATAGAGCTCATAGCCTTCAAATCCATGTCATTCCAGTCATCATCTGACATATCTGCAGGTTTCTTAGCCTTCCCTAATAGTTCTTTATGTAATCCTTGTTGAACCAACAAATCACGAATATTGACTTGCCACAAATTAAAACCATTTTTTCCATCAAATTTTTCCACTTCAAACTTTGCACTAGAAACCATCACCGTCATTGTAGAACTAAAGCTCTGATACCACTTGTTGGGACCGGGTAGAACTCAGACTCAAAAGCTAACTGTTAAGGGGAGGATGCCCGAATCCTTTTTAAGCCCATCCACATCCACTCACTTATCCTATGTGGGATTAATTGCTTTCACGTGAAACCCCCCAACAATCTCCCCCTCCACGCAGAGGCAAAGTGGGAACTATGAGATCTTCTCCGAGGGATCTTTCAATCCTAGGAGGCATATCGGGGTTACCAAGATTCTTCCCCGAGGGATTTTTCCGTCCTTGGAGGCACACCGAAGTTACCACGTCCTAGCTCTGATACCACTTGTTACGGAATTGGGACTCCAAATAGCCCTCTGTGGTGACCCGTTAACAATCCTAACACGAATGTGTGTTTCCGGTATTGATTAACAATAATACGCTATGTTTCCGAAGTAAATTTGCAAGAGCAAATAAATCAAAGTACAAACCAAACCACAAATAAAGCACACAAACTTTACGTGATTCACCACACTATGTGTGGGGCTATGTCCACGGGAGAAGACTTCAAAAGATTTCACTATGTGGAAAATAAGTGGGTTACAAGAACCACTCACCGGATTACAAAAGCCCAAACTTTTATCTTAATTACACAAGAAACACTCTACGCCATCTAGGATCCAAGCGCCTTCACTCCCTAGATGGATGTGCTTCACCTTCTTCTTCAAGAGATCCAAATCCCTTATGTACTTCACAAGTGCCAAGAATACACTCTTTTTTCTTGAAGTCGTACACAAGCCTCACTTGTTCCTTATTTTCTCCAAGCCGTATATCCCTAGCCAACTCAAAGATGTTTTTTCTTTGTGCACGTTGAAGTCGTACACCACTGTGGACCCCGATCCGAGAGAGAGGCGGGGAACGGGCCCCACGCTTAAGTCTCACTGGATCATCCACGTGAATGGAGAGCTCTACTAAGAAACTCTCGAAAGAAATGCCCCTCACAGCATGAGTGGCGATAAAAGGTGAGATACCTCTAGATTCGGGGACTAGCCCAAATTCGAGGCGTACCTTAAACAAAGAAGAGTCGCCATCCAAGGAAGTGGGCCAAGGATCCCATACTATGCTCTGTTGCAACGGATAACCAGAGATATAAAATAAGGTTCGTGCCTGGTTACGAATTTGGAAGGTCCTAAGAGCACCTCGTCCGCCCAAGTGCAAGCACCTGGTCTCTCATGCCATTTACTTATTAATTTTGAAGAGTTTTGGGCGAAAGTCATGCGAAATGGGAACACATATCTCCGAGAAGGCGTCTATCTAATCATGCATATCTCGGAGGAATAATAGGCACACACAAAATAGATAAAAGTAGTGTCACCTGAGAATAACTAGATTCTGAGTGACAAGCCTAAAGAGCTAAGTTATGAGTGTCATACCTAATTGGTGTCTGAGTTCTGATGTGCAAACACATGCATACTACCACTAAAGGTATAGGATCTGTACATGAAAGTAAGAAAACACATCAAAACATAAAACACAAATCAATTCTATACATGACTGGACAAAATGAGTCCTAACTCTAATGCGACTTGACTCGGACCAAGATGGCCGTCCATCCCAGCTGCTCTACGTATCCCGGCCTCGGGAAGAATCAGAGTCAACGTAGTTCGATGACCTATTCTAAACTACGATGCCTAACCATCTAGAATCGCTATCCTAGACTCAATCCACTAGACTCGACTGATTTTTTAAAGCTTTTTTGTACGATCACATAAGTTCATGTGAATTGTAATTTTTAGGACTCTCTATATGCCCTTACTAATGCAAGTTGATTAGCCTTAAGCTAATGCAGGTGGGCCCTACATCCTATGTGTAACTAGGCTGTGCAACCTAAGGAAAATCATGGGCTGACTATATGCTTCCTAGTCTAGCCATCGGTTCGACTGAATGTCTAACCGATCGACTTGAGGCCTCCTAACTCTAGGGACACTCACACGACAGGACATACCATATCAACAACTCAGGACAGACTCCTAACTCTAAAACACCCCAAACAGCTAAGACAGACTCCTAACTCTAGGCGAAAGATCTTTTTGAAAAGGTTTTGAATATTTTTTTGTATTTTTTTTTTAATGTTTGAAATGTTTATTTTTGAAAGTTTGGCTGGACTTGGGATGTGAATCCCAAGCTGCACTACATACCCTGTTGAAAGGGATCAAGCCAACGTAGTTCAGAAATGATTTTCCTAACTACTCTCCTAATGACTCGAGATTTTTGAGATTTTTGAATTTTTCAGATATTTTGATATTTTTGAAATTTCTAAATTTTTTTGTTGGTTTTTGACATAAGAGGACAGAATCCTATCATCATAAGGGGAGGATCGACTCCTAATATCCTGCAAAGGTTGGACAGCATCCTATGCTTTGCAGGGGAATGAACAGAATAACAACTCTGCAAGGGTTGGACAGCATCCTATACCTTGCAGGAGCGAATAAAAAAACACATGATTTGATGAGGGGTTGGAAAGAATCCTAACCGCTAAGATGATAGGACTGACTCTTGAAAGATTGACTCCTAGTGCACAACCCCAAAAAGGGAATGCAAATGAGACTAGGTTAGTCTCCTAAAAGAAAAGGAGATAAAAAAGAGAGTGTTAGTGAGACTGGGCAAGTCTCCTAAACACAAAGATGGGTTCCAAGTAACCTTACCATTGCCCTTGCAATGATGAAAGGTTAGGGTAACTATCAGATCAAATTGATCCTCAACTAATGAGGGAGTTTCTAATGATGAGGCTAAGCAAGCCTCCTACATGCGACTCACTAATGAGACAAAGCCTGTCTCTTAAAGAGATTTGATTATGTTTTCGTGAGACATAGCTTGTCTCCCTAAAACGATGATGATCAGTAGGATAAACGAGACACGGCCTGTCTCTTAAAAAAAAAAAAAAAGAGCTCTAGATAGCTCTTTCATTGCCCTTGCAATGAAAAGGAGAATCAAAATATCCAAGATACATGCCTAAAAGACTTAGAGAGTCTTCTAAATGAGAGGGAAAAATGCTATTTGGACTTAGTTAATCCCCTAAGGATGGGCTTGGGCTATCGCCTTCATTGCCCTTTGCAATGAAGGAAATTTCTAAAATCATTTCATTCATTTATTAAAAGATTGGCGATATTAATATCTAAATAAAAAGACTTTGATATTGCAACAAAATTCAACAAGTAGGGCCAACAGATAAATTATATGCATATAGGACATACGAATGAGGAAAATAACACAATCACTATCCACATACCCGAACATGTCATATGCAGTGAGCAAACATCAAGAGTATTTCTTTGAAGAATTTACAAGTGACAGGGACACACATGGCTGAGTACATATACAAGAGATTTAAATTCGAATTTGGGAAACAGATGTGCAACAGGGGTGCAACAGATGTGCAACAGATAGGCAATGAAGAAAACAGATAGGCAACAGGTAGGCAATCAAGAGATCTAAATTCAAATTTGGACAATATATGTGCAATAGAGGTGCAACAGATGTGCAACAGAAATGAAACAAATGTGCAACAGATAGGCAATGAAGAAAACAGATAAGCAACAGGTAGGCCATCAAGAGATCTAAATTCAAATTTGGGCAACAGATGTGCAATACAGGTGCAACAGATGTGCAACAGAAATGAAACAAATGTGCAACAGATAGGCAATGAAGAAAACAGATAAGCAATAGGTAGGCCATCAAGAGATCTAAATTCAAATTTGGGCAACAGATGTGCAATAGAGGTGCAACAGATGTGCAACAGAAGTGAAACAAATATGCAACAGATAGGCAATGAAGAAAACAGATAAGCAACAGATAGGCAGCTATTATGAATTTCCTTCGTATATACTATGTAATGGGTTTGTGTGAATTTGCAAGTAATTATTTTGACAACCATGTGAAATAGAAATCAAATACCTACTCAATATTAATAAGGCAAAAATAAATAGAGCAAAGTGTTCCACCAATTATGAGGACTGCTATGAACATCGTCTCAATATTTGTTCTGAACTTAAAGATACTTGTAACTAGCAACATGCATCAGTTCAGACATGCTTTAACAAGTATGATTCCAAATATGTACCAAAGGAATGGCCATATGATATGTAAGACTGAATTGTAGTCCAAGCATATAACAATTTAAACTCATTTTTGTCTAAACAAGAGGGATGCAGACTAATGGTTCATCCTTACACCTTTCGCACAGTGCCTCTTATTTCATGTAAACCTTGACATTCACGCATATTGATTCAAACAATCATCAACTTGAATTTTACAGTTCACATATAAGAATCTTATATTTCGATCAGCTTTGTAGCTTTGAAAAGACTAAGGCAATCCGTATAAGGTACACTCTCATTAAGTTAGAACTTCTGGAACAGCTAAATATTACTTCTAAAATGAATAGCATGATATCAATATCTAGAATTATTCATGACTTTATTTATGAAGCTGATTGGAATTCAACAACTACTCTCGCACGTGTAGAAAATTCCTTTAAAAAAAAATTCACATATATTTATTAAAAACACAACAGCCAATGAATAAAGAAAACAACCTGATTTTCATGTCACCAAAATACCTATAGTAAAATAATTCGGAGAAGACATGCCCACAATAAATCTAACTTGTGTCGGAATCATCATGGAGCGGGGTTGCAAAATATCTGTGATGGAAACAAAAACTAAAATCTTGACAATTCTAGCTTGTTCCTCTTTCCTCCTTCTCTGAACTCTCTAATTTTAGTAAAATGAAACTCTCCAAAATAATGAGCGAGCTTCTCTATTTATAGATGGAAAATGTTGAATTCGAACACTCACAACTTCCCCCTGGGCAGCCATTTTTTTTTATAGTTCACTCCCCTGTAAACCGAATAATATGTTGTCCTTTTCTTCCATGCACAACCCCCCATTTACTAATGTACTTTGACATTTCTCATTGCTAAGGAATGGTCTGGGTAAAAAAAAAACTAAGTGAAAACTAATACATCCAAACCCCTTACTTCCTTGAAAAGCCCACTCTTAGTGTGTTAATATCTACTCCCTTTTTCTTTGCTACCTCTCTATTCCTCACCTTCAGATCTCTCTACAACCCTGTCTTCTTATTTTTACATGTTTCTGGCTCTTCTTTTTAATCATTTTAATATTCTGAAAAGAATTAAATGAGAGGCCAAACAATAAACTATTGACATGGACTCTTTTCTTTGGCACTCCTAGACCACATAGAGAATTAGTAGAACATGTTTTGAACAAAGAGAGTAAAAGGGAACACAATTACATTAATCTAAGGTGGCTACTCTTTCTTTTTACAAAAAAAAAATTTGAAAATTAAGCCTTACTAAGCTACTGATATTCACATTACTTTGTAACGATACAAGCAGCCATTCAAAATCACAAAAAACCAGCATAATTCTAAATCAAAGAATCATTTACTAGTCTAATAAAAACGTTGCAGAGACCAAGATATGGGCACAAATTTGTTTGGTCCAATAAAGAAGTGAGAGAGTGTAATAGAAAGAAGGCTAAAAATAATAAAAGTTAAAAGGGGTGCCATTGTCAAGGTATAAGGCTACCATTATCAAGGTGAAAAGGAGCTTATGTTCAGGTAAAATTTTTATTGCCAAACAACTTACGCATACAGCACATGGTTTTGAGTCATCATAAATACAATAACAAGCTCAGAATTCATTTTATGATTATACCCAAACTGATAACTCATTTTTGTCATAAAAATACATGATTCACATACGGAATTAAACACATATCTGAAAGAGAAATTAGGACACCCTTGTATTGACAACAAACCAATGAAGACATTGTGAAAACTATCTTTCTAGTGATATGGCTATAACTGGACAAGGGATACCTAACAACACTGAGCTGAAATTTTTACGGCACAAAAAACACTGTCAAGTTTCCCCACAAACAGTTTGTGATAGTTTAATCATACACAGGTAATCAACACGATAATGCTCCCAATCATAGTTAAAGAAAATTCTAAATTCTAAAATAAAATAAAAAATTATCAGCAATAATTATTAATTTTGTAAACATGAACTTTTGTTCCAACACATCAATACCCTTTTCAACAGAGCTGGTATGGATAAACTTCCAGAAATATAAAACCAAAAATTCTCAATAGAAATCATGTAATGAGCTTAAAGCTCTCTTGACAATGCTATAAGAGTCACAAACGGAATCACTTGAATTTTTTAAATATACATATCCCCATAATTTATTACATGTCTATCTAAACATGTCAAAACAAGAGCTGTACAGAAAAACTAAATTCCCATCCTATCACAATTTAGACATCTATCTCAGGATTAAAGCCCAACAAAGCAGGGTATGAAATACAAGGTCAAAGACAAAGGATAATGAAAGAATCGTATGTCTCGAACTTATAATACTCATTCCAGGGAATGGACACTAGCATACTTATAAATACACTTAACAAAAGTTAAAAGACACTAGTAATCAACGATGATAATATCAGGCCAAATCCTCAAAATTTATTGGAAAAAACAGAATAAAAAAACGAAACCTCTCTCTCTGCCATTTCTTCATATATGATGCTTTTCGAGTTGAAACTTTCTCCTACCTTCTCAACTTTATGACACTTCTTACCAAAACATTATTTTCTTAAAAAAAAAAATTATTACATGCCATTAATAGAAACTATGGAAATATTTTAAGCATAAAATTGAACACTTATTATCTTAAAAAAAATAAAAATCAGAATCTATGTACACTCATCACTACTTGAAATTACTAAACTCTTGTCAAAATAATCACAATCCATGCCTCATTTCAAAGATTCAACGAAATCAAATGTTGAGAGCCCAAAATAAAATAAAACAACAACCAGAAATCATGTAAAAGTAACCTTAGGCTAGCATTTTAGAAGTATAAATACACTTGAAACCACAAATACTGATTCCATGACCTCCTATCTCAAGATAGCAACAAATAGATGGACATAAAATAAGAACTTACAGGCATTTAATTAATAAAAATCAGAAACAGAGCTTGTAAAAAATTAAAAAAATAAAAAAAAACCTGATGAAGATGAGATCTGTTGATGACGATTTCAATCAAATAGAATATGACCAGAGCTTGAAAATTCTGAATCCTCAGACGTAGAAATAACGACTTCTCAGAAAAGATGATCTGATTTGTCTTGAAAATGATCGAATCCAAACGTAAAACGCTCAGATCTGAGGACTTAGCTAGGTTTTTAAGCTTTAGGATGATAGATCTAGGGTTTGTAATCACAGATCTAAAGTTTTGATGAATAGATCTAAGGTTTTGTGAAACTAGGATTTCTAAAGCGCATACACAAAGAAATCAACAGATTCACAAAAGAATAAGAAGAAGAATAAAAGAAATTTCACAATCAGAACTTGGCCGGAGATTGATCGGAGGAGAGAGTTAGGGTTCGGATTGAAAAAAAACGAAAATGAATATGATCTTGTTTCTTTCAGATCTAGTAAGGAAATGATCGGAGGCTGAAAGAGATGGACGAATTTTAGCAAGGATTCGCCGGAGAGGAACGGATTGATCGGAGAAGATGAAAAGAGAGTTGATCGGAAGAAATGGGTTTGGGTGAGATCGGCTTTCTCTCTCTATCTCTGCGAATTCTTTTTTTTTTTAAATGAGAGAAAATCATAATTTATAGGCATTTTTTTAGAATTGATAATGACACCCAGATTGATAAGGCGCGCGAAAATTTGATATGGCGCGCCCGCATTTTTTGTCCTATTCGGCCCAGGTTCGGCCCCATCCCGGATAATCCACCCCCCTTTTGATTTACACTACGGACACTCTCCCATCTCGTTCGCAAGGCAAACGCGCTCGGAATTCGACGAAATTTTGCAGGGACCTTGGTGGGACCCTAACCTACCTTGGGGTGAAATTTGGAGTGTTAAAACATTGGTTTGGTCAGGTTTTTTTTTTGCTCAAACATGGGAGGTTTAGGGCACGGTTAAAATGGGGTGTCTACAACCACACACCTTTCTCATGGAAGGATTGAGATTGCCAAATCAGTTACCATGTTTCCAATATTACTAGGAGACTACTTTCATTAGAATAATAGTAAATGATGACTCTCAATGCAAGAGTCCTAAAAGATGTTAAAGTCACAAGGTGTTAAAACACCTTATGTCACTGACTTGTTGCACAAATTCAAGGCATCCTCAACAGATAGATCTTTTTAGTTTGAGCAGTTCGCTTCCTTGTCTATCCGTGAATGCAAGACAAACAATTCTCCAATTCTGAATATTAATTTACAGTAATGAAAAGAAAATTCATTCAATGGTAAAGACAAGCTCGGTGTAATCTTTTGTAGAAACATGACTTAATGTTCACAAAGGATGCTTAGGCTCAATTCCAGCAGTATGCATACGAGTATTGGAATTCGACAAACCTTGTAAAGAAAGATTCATGGATTTTCTAAAATATTTAAACCAATTCTTAAATTTTAAATTTTAATATAATTATATGGTATAAAAAGTAGAGAAAAGAGTTTCTGTGCTCGAGCGTAGCTGGGATATCTGCGCTCGAGCAACAAAACGTATTCTCATTCGCTGTTGTATGTGGGTCCCTATACATTATTGATGGGGTATTAAAAGTCTCCCCCAATTAGCTGTCGACACGTGGCCCTTGAAGGGCCCACTAAGAAGTTGGCACCAGCCCCAGGGGTAGCTAGGTAATCTACCAAGGGCAGGTAAAATCAGGCCCACACATGGGCTAACACCTGTCCTGGGGTGGGTAATTCAACTACCCCAGGGCTCCGCTATAAAAAACCTTCACAAATGCCAAGGTGGGGGACCGAATCCCTAGAAGAAAAAGACCATCTCTAGCTTTGGTTTTCTGAATTTTGTGCCCATTACTGACTTGACTGTCGAAGGGCCCGTCCGGAACTACGACTTCGGGTTGTTCTTCTGACCTCGTGTACTTCTGTGCAGGACATAATTATCAATCAGTTCAGCAGTTTAGACCCGTCAGCTTAGCTCCTTCGTCATTGCCTCATCTGTTACCAATTTTGGGTCTAACAGATTGGCGCCATCCGTGGGACCCCGAACTAAAAGCTGTCCAAATCCCCTTTAAAAGATGGCAGGACGGAGGACTGCTCGAGTACCCCCTGCGCGGGTGACCAGACCTGAAACGCACCGTAGGACTCGTAGCGAGCGAATCGCCTCGCAAGTGGTAGCTCCCTCTGCAACAGCGAAGCAAAGCCCGGCTTACTCGGAACACCTGAATCCCGCTCCTACTCCCGAACAGATCCAAACTCTTTTTCAACAGATGACAACTCTTGTTGATCACTACAAAAACCTGATCCAACTAGCGCCTCCGCAGCATCCCCCTGAGGCCTCCCGGCTTGTGCAGGAAAGGTCGAGTGCCCCCAGGGGAGACCTTATTCCTCCCCGCCGAGATCATACCCACGACTCCTCGAGGCGAGCCCATCACTCCAAATCTAGGCATGCGCAAACGGAGCCTCATCACCGTCACCGGTCGCAATCTCGATCGGCACAGAGGCGCCCAGTCAAGGAAAATCGCGCACCTCAGGAGAAATCCCGGCATCATCGAAGGAGCTTGGAAAGCCACTCCGACTCGACCGTGAGCCCAACTGTTGAGGAAAGAAACAGGCCGACGGGCCGATTAGAGAGGAGGGCTGATCTGATGTTGCGAAGATTTGAGAAAATAGACCATCGAATCGAAGAGCTGGCAAGGATCAGGCCGGCCTATCTCGAGGACGTTCTCAAGTAGACCGCCTTTCACGGACAAAGTATTCCGCGCACTGGCATCCAGAGGATTCAAGATGCCGCAGGTCCCACAATATGATGGAACCACCGATCCCGTGGACCATTTGGAGACATTGAGAACTATGATGCTCCTCCACTGTACTTCGAACGAGTTTCTTTGCAGGGCCTTCCCTACTACCTTAACAGGGGCCGCGAGAGACTGGTATTCGCGGCTTAAGCCGAATTCCGTGGATAACTTCGAAGACTTCGGAGATGACTTGGCCTGGCACTTCATGAGCAGTTGGTGGCCTAGAAAAATAACGGCATCACTAATGACACTGAGACAAGAAGATAATGAGTCTCTGAAAGCATTCGTGGGCCGGTTCAATAGAGAAGCTCTTCAAGTGCCCAACCTTGATCCTTCCGCTGCTACGAATGCCCTCCTCACAGGTGTCAGATTCAATGACTTCCGGCGATCAGTAGCCCGCCGAAATCCACATTCCCTAGCAGACCTCATGGCCGGAGCAGAAGAGTACATATCTGTGGAAGAGACACTAGCTGCTCTGGACTCGAGCAGGAGGAGAACCTCTGAAGAAAAGAACCCTACGAAACAACGTAGGGACGATAAGACCTCGAGAAGAGAAAGAAGCCCCCAGAGGAAGGAAGAGAATTACACTCCTCTTAATACTTCTCGGAGACGCATACTGGCCACAATCAGGGAAGAAGACTTCGTAAAATGGCCAGCCAAAATGCTCTCGAAGGGAAATAAGAGAGATAAGTCCAAGTACTGCAGATTTCACAGGGATCATGGCCACGACACCGATGAATGCCGACATCTGAAGGATGAAATCGAGCTACTAATCAACAGATGATATCTCAGAAAGTATGTGAAAAATGGCGACGATAGAAGGGACCGCAGAGGAAAAGCCCGCAGAAGAGTAACCCTCACCGGTCTCAACTGTCACCCGCGCGACACAAATCTCCTGTCCCGACGATCCCTCGTCCAGAAACTGTAGACACCCCCATTTTGCTACACTTCAAAAGGCGAAAGATTCGGTAGTATCATCGAGTCTTGACTCCGTATTCAGCATTAGATTAGGCATCTATGAATTTTATGGTAGATTTCACCTCAATATGGGAGTTTTGAAGTTGATTCGCGATCCTGAAGGTCTCTAGGGGGGTTCCTTTGGCCTCTGGAAGATGAAAGTTTAAGTTTCCAAGCAAATGAAAAAACCTCCTATTTTTAGAATTTTCAGGGTTTCCCTCCATTTTGCCTATTTTGCACTGCAGGGGTATTTTGGTCATTCCCGACGTGTCTCGTTTGACACCCGAGTTATATTTGAGAAATCTTGAGTGATTTTAGAAATTTTGAAAAAGCTGCTATTTTTAGAAACTCATGAGATTTTCAATCATTTCTCATATGTCCAAAACCATCTCGAGGGTACGGCTGATGGATTAGGAGTAATTTCGTAAGATTTAGGAAACCAGCTAAATTTAGATCTCTCAAGATTTTCTCTTAGTCTTGCACTTCGGGGGTATTTTAGACATTTTCAAACATATCATATTTAGTCCCTAAGTTGTGTCTAAGAAATCTTGAGTTCGTTCATAAATTTTCGAAAACCTGCTATTTTTAGAATTTCTCAAGGTTTTCCCTAGTCTCGCCAAATTCTAGCACCTCGGGGTAATTTGGTCTTTTCCTGTGTAATTCTTTTGATCCCCGAAATATGTCTGAAAGATTATGAATGATTTCCTGAATTTTGGAAAAACTGCTAAATTTAGAATTTCTCAGAAGTTTCGCTTAATTTGGAAATTCTAAGTGTTGAGGGCATTTTGGATATTTACAGGGGATACCAAATGATCCTGTTTAATATCGCTCACCGAAAGGACCCAATTTTAAAAGTTTCTATTTTTGAAGTTTGACCACAAAGACTTTCCATTTTTAATTTTTCCCTTTAGGGGTGAACCAATCTGAGGGTATTTTGGTCGCATTTGGATGTCTAACAGTCAAATAGGGGCATTTTGGTCCGAAAAGTTGTTTTCCAAAACAGATGGTCCGATCATTTGTGAGGGATGCACCATAAATGTCAAATGGGTTGGGTCCATATATAGAATGTTGAATTTAGAAAGATTTTATTGATTTTTTACGAAAAAACCCGAAACCCGTGTGAAATGGCCCATTGAGCTAAAGCCCGCAAAGATGGAGCTCATGTGGGTTCACCCATATGGGTCAACCACCATGGTGGGCGGCCCATATGGTTGACCCACATGAGTTGAGCACCCAACCTTGATGATGTCACAATGGTGACATCATATCTGTTAAAAGAAAAATAAAAAGAAGGAAAAGATGAATGATTGCTTAAAAAGGTTTTCTTCCAAAGAAGCAATGTGGAGTGAGAATAGCATGTCTTGATTGACAAGAAATTAAGATTGGAATCAAAGCCAATTTGAAAACAAGAAAGAAAGAAAGCAAGAGGGGAAAATTGGAAACAAGCCAAAAAAGGAGCTCTCACATTGGAAATTACTATTTCTCTCTTAACCCTAGCTTTTTTTGTATAAAAATCAAAGCAAACAATGCTAGAAAGGATTGGAAAAAATCCAAATTCGTCATTTTTCTCTCTCCTCCCAAGAAATTTTTTTTCTCTCTTTAAGTGTGATCTCTCTCTCAAGTGTTCTTCACAAAAGGAATTCTTGAATTCTTTCTTCTTCTCCAAGGCATCACACAATCAAGAATTACTGGAGTGTTCTTTCTACCTTTTCTTAGCGTATAAAAGGGTTGGACAAAGCGTATATCTTGGATCACCAACCCTAGAGACAAGGATCGCGATCAACGGTAAGGATTCCTCATCTTTGTGAAGTAGAAAAAAGCATGCTAGGGTTTTAATTTTGATGGATCAAATCAACGAGTTTTTCTTTGAAATTCCAGTATTGTATAATATAGATTATGAGTTTTCAAAATCCAACATTTGATCTAAAAATTAATTTTTCTCCATTTAAAAATGGTTTTCTTTTGTTTTTATTCAATATAGATTTAAATTAGATTATCAAAGCAAGTGTTTGAAAACATGGTTCTTTTTAAAAGATGCTATTTTATGGGTTTTATATAAAATACAAAACTACTGGAAACTTAATTTCCAACTGCGGTTCAGCCGTTTTATTTTTCATTCTATTTTTCAAAGAATAATCCCGAAAAGGCTTATTTCTTGATGAATGGAGCCAAAAGTATATCAAATCATATCCAAATTTAGTGAAAGTTTGTTTCCAGTAGTTTTACAAGGTTTTTAGATCACCCAAAAATTTTCATATTTTTTGGAGTTTATTTAATCGGATTATTAATTATTTTAAATTTTGGCTATTTTTAATAAATACCAAATCATTTTTAAAATTGATGAAAATTTCCAGAATTAAAGCCTAATAATAAATGGAAGTTTTTCATTAAAAAATATTTTAAAAAAAATATGGTTTTTACTGTTTTCTAATTGCTTTCCCGTTTTACGTGCCATAATTCCTTTTCTTATTAAATTAATATATTTTCAAACATTTTCTTTACAAACCAGTAACTTTGGTTACTGGAATGTTAGAGAAATATTTTCAATTAATTTTGCAAAGATTTGATAAGGTTTTACAATTTATTTTAATAAACGGGTTTTAACGCCTAGGAAACAAATTGATATCTTATATTTAAAAACCAATTTTATGGAGGAGATTTAAGTTTTAAGTTTTGAAATTTTGGTAACAAATTCTATAATCTATTATACATCTACTGGAATTTTTCATTTGATTTTAGGATACCATTAGGTTTGCTTTTTAAGTAATTCTTTGATTTCATCTAATTTTTGTGTGAATTTAAATGGGCATCAAATCGTCATAAAAATCCATGAAAGTCATAAAGTAGTCTAATCCCATGATTATCTTTGTACTGCAAGAGTTTAAGTTGATTTTAAATTGATATGCTATAGGTTACTGTGTTAATCTATAATCTGATTGTATTTTGAAAAATCAGGAATTGATATCAAATCTTAATGCTAATTCATGAAATTTTTCCAGTAAGCCAAACTCATCCATATCTTGTTATTGGAAAAGTTTCAATTGATTTGGAGTTTGATTACTTTGGGTTACTGTGTATTCCTAGCAATCTGGTCTTAATGATATTAAATCACAATTTAATAGCAAATCAATACAAAAGTCAGTAAAAATCTCCAAAAAACCTTAAGTTTTCATCATAAATGCAATCCCTAACTTTTTTGAAACAGAAACCTTAGGGTTCATAGATTGCCTTTCTAAATTGGCTATTCTGTGACAATTTAACTGCCGAGATCGCAACCGTAATCGTATACTAATTGCGATTAATCCTACATAATTGGAGTGCGTAAATTATAGTATGATATTGGCTCCGACGTCCACTGTCCACGGAAATCCTGAGAAATATGCCAGGCAATAAGATACTATAATTTACGTGCTAAATTATACAAGTGTTGAGAGCACGATTTCCTTTCATGGTTGCGATCCGAGGCCGAAACTTGCGAACCATAGAGCCTTTGGTATTCCTTAGATGTTTAGAAATAAAAAATCCTCAAAAATTGAAAATCATTAAGTTCAACAAATCGAATTAACTCGATCCGTGTCTTAGGAGCCGTTGGATTACGGTCTCCTATCGTAGGAACCTTTAGGGCCCCTTAGGAACACTTACGTCACGTTGTGTCCTAAGTTTTAGGGAGTCCTAGAGTTAGGAGTCCAGCCTCATCACGGGCGTTTGCTATGAATAGCAATCGTGCTATAGATCTAGTTACACTAGTCACCTCACTTTTCCCTTAGGACAAACCTAGTTACCTAGGATGTAGGTTAACCTGCATTAGTCTAAGGAACAACTTGCACTTAGATAGGATCATATAGCATCTTAGATGAAGCCTTAGGATAATAAAATTTTCAACTTGAATTAAATAACTTCTCTTAAAATTGTTAAAACATTCAATCCAGTCTAGATCGGTGTCTTAGATGAGTTAGGCATAAGTAGCTTAGCTTAGGTGCACCGAACTACGTCGACTCTGATCCCAGTGAGGCTTGGGTACGTAGGCAGCTTGGTTGCTTGATGGCATACCAATCACGAGTCGGCCCCTCACATAAGTGGTTTCCACCTTGGCATTCCCATCTTATTTTGATGATTCCAATACACAAGTGATTTATGATCACAAATGTGTTTAATTGTCTAAGTTGTAGATCACATTGGTGCTAAGACAACATTGCTTGGATTGAGGCCAAGAAGATCTCATTGGACCACATCATGAAGGCCAAAGACGTCGAAGTCCAAGACAAATGAAGACTTGAAGAATCCATTGAAGATCAAAGTTATATTAGATTGTATTAAGATCCAATCATAGTTTAGGATTTTGAAAGGCATAATTAAGTAATTAAACACACACCCTAAATATATAAGAGATTGTCTTTGTGGAGTTCCAACACCTTGGAACCCTCATAGCAATCCCAACTTGGTGTTAAGTTGGAAGCCTAAAAACAGAAGTGAAAATATGCTCTTCATAGGCTTCTCGAAACTCCGAGATAATTTCTCGGAACTCCGAGAAATATTCTCGGAACTCCGAGAAATGGTCCAGTAGACTTTTTTCCATCTTCTGTTTGTATTCCCGGAACTCCAAGATTTTTTCTCGGAACTCCGAGAAATATTCTCGGAACTCCGAGAACACTACAACGGTCGGATTTTTAGCCGTTGCGATTTTTCTTGGAATTACAACAAAGCCATTGAACGGTCATATTTGGTTTTTCCTATATATATGGGCATTCCAAACTTCCAAATAATCAATCCTAACACTCTAAAACTTCATTTGAACATCCAAAGAGTGAATCAAACTTGATTATGCCTCTCATCCTCTAAGATTAGAATTTGGATCTATAGGCTCAATTTGTACATCTTCTACAATTTGTAAACCCTTGTGAGGGATTTTTTGTTTTTTCTTTCTTAGTCAAGAACTTGTATTGGGTGAGTGTTCGGAGAAGCGTAGCCCACTCTCCGTGGTGAAGATTTCTACCAAGGTTAAAGGTAATCGGAATTTGTAATCGGCACCGATCTTCGCCGAAGTTAAGAAAATCACATAGTGAAGCCATCAACGGGTTTGGTTGGTGGAGTGGAGTAGGCCTCACGTTTGGAGGACCGAACCACTTTAAATCTCGGGTGCAATCTCTCTTACTCTTGCTCTTTATTTTGCATTTGCACTTTAGATTTAACTTGTGTGCTTGAACTTTATTGTTGATCTCTTAATTTTCAAAATTGGGTTTGAGTTTTCAAAAGAGTTAAAACTTGTTAGCAACCTAATTTCTCACTCCTCATAAGTTGCCGTACTCGGGACCACCCTTGGAATTTCACTTGGTATCAAAGCAAAGGCTCTTAAAAGATTTTCTTTTCTATAAATCTTTGGTAAATTTTTCTTCATAAATTTCAATAAGGGAAAGATCATAAGATCTTTGGCAACTTTCTAATTGTGAAATGGCGGATAGAAATGGAACCGGACTTCCGGAAGGCCATTCCACAACTAGACCTCCCTTCTTTAATGGGTCCAATTATGGACATTGGAAGACAAGGATGCGCATCTATCTTCTTTCGATAGATGTGGAGCTTTGGCACATTGTTGAAAATGGATACATGTTGCCTTCCAAACCATTTGAAGAATGGAATGTCGTAGAGAAAAGGCATGCAAATTTGAATTACAAAGCTATAAATTCTTTGTTTTGCGCCTTATCTGCGGAGGAGTTTAATCGAGTTGCTCTTTTTGATTCCGCCAAGGTTATTTGGGATACACTTACCATTACCCATGAGAGAACATCTCAAGTTAAGGATTCCAAAATAAACTTGTTAAAGAGCAAATATGAAATGTTTAGAATGGATCAAAACAAAAGCATTTCCGAAATGTATACCCATTTTTCTAAAATTTCTAATGAACTAGCAAATCTTGGTAAATCTTATCCTACTGATGAGCTTGTGAGTAAGCTGCTTAGGTCTCTTCCTCCATATTGGGTTCCAAAGGTAACCGCCATACAAGAATCAAAGAATCTCAAGACGCTAACCATGGAGGAGCTTGTAGGATCTCTCATCTCTCATGAGATGCTCCTCACTAGCCGACAAGAGGAGAAGAAGCCGAAAGAGAAAGAAAAAGAGAGTCGATCTCTAGCTCTAAAAGCCTCCAAAGCTAACTCATCATCCTCTAGCGAGGCGGATAGCGATGAAGAAGAAGCTTTAAGAAAATTTAAAAGCTTATGGAGAAAGAAGCATAAAAAGAAGAAGAAAGAAGAAAGTGATGTTGAGGGAGCCTTAAGATGCTTCAACTGTAAGAAGATTGGACACAAAAGACCGGATTGTCCACTTCTCAAGTCATCTTCCTCAAAATACAAGGGAAAGAAGGAATGGAAGAAGCACAAGGCTCTTGCCGCCGGTTGGGATGCTTTGAGCACCTCGGGCAAAAGCTCAAGCGAAGGGGAAGAAAATAAAAAGGATGATCTTTGCTTTATGGCACTCACCCATGAAGATGAGGTAAATTCAAACCCCTCTTATAATTCATCAAGTAGTGATAGTGAAAAAATATCTTATGATGAATTGTGCAATACCTTGCATTGTCAAATTTCAAAAAATAAAGTTCTTAAAAAATCTATTTCAAAATTAGAAAATAAACTTAACTTTTTGAAAAATGAATCATCTTCTTCCATATCAAAATCTCAAGCACAACTTGAAAATTTTAAACTTGAGATTGAAACCCTTAAGGGTTGTTTGGATGAGAAAACTTGCCAAATTGTAAAACTCCAAGATGTGGCAAGCTCTTCCAAATCTTATGAAGATGAATTTAATGATTTTCTAAATCAAATAACCCATCTTCATAATGAAAATGAAAGGTTAAGATTATGTCTCCATGGATTCTTAAATGGTGACAAAATTATTGACATAATCTTAAAGAAGACTAGTCAAAGACCTAAACATACATATGATAGGACTAGCGTATCTAACTCTCATGTTAGATGCCATTATTGTGGAATAAATGGTCATTACCAATTCCAATGTGCATCTAAGATTAGGGATAGTATTGGAACCAAGAAATCTTGGGTTCCCAAAGCCCCCATATGATTATCTTCATCTGTGCTTAGATTAGGGGCTTGCTCTAAAATTGAATATCTTTCTCTGGATAATTAAAATATCCCCTCTTATGTTGAATAAAATTTTTAAATAGGGGGAGTTCTAGGTTTGTCTTTTTTCTTGAAAAACGGGGAGCTTTAAATTGAATATTTCATCCCTTTGTTTCTCTTTTACCCCAATCTTTTTTATTGATGCCAAAGGGGGAGAGAATTCTAGTGTAAGGAAAATATGTATGCTTCTATTGGAAAATATCTTGTGCTTGTCATCATCAAAAAGGGGGAGATTGTAAGCCCAATGGTTTCCACCTTGGCATTCCCATCTTATTTGATGATTCCAATACACAAGTGATTTATGATCACAAATGTGTTTGATTGTCTAAGTTGTAGATCACATTGGTGCTAAGACAACATTGCTTGGATTGAGGCCAAGAAGATCTCATTGGACCACATCATGAAGGCCAAAGACATCGAAGTCCAAGACAAATGAAGACTTGAAGAATCCATTGAAGATCAAAGTTATATTAGATTGTATTAAGATCCAATCCTAGTTTAAGATTTTGAAAGGCATAATTAAGTAATTAAACACACACCCTAAATATATAAGAGATTGTCTTTGTGGAGTTCCAACACCTTGGAACCCTCATAGCAATCCCAACTTGGTGTTAAGTTGGAAGCCTAAAAACAGAAGTGAAAATCTGCTCTTCATAGGCTTCTCGGAACTCCGAGATAATTTCTCGGAACTCCGAGAAATGGTCTAGTAGACTTTTTTCCATCTTCTGTTTGTATTCCCGGAACTCCGAGATTTTTTCTCGGAACTCCGAGAACACTACAACGGTCGGACTTTTAGCCGTTGGGATTTTTCATGGAATTACAACAATGCCATTGAACGGTCATATTTGGTTTTTCCTATATATATGGGCATTCCAAACTTCCAAATAATCAATCCTAACACTCTAAAACTTCATTTGAACATCCAAAGAGTGAATCAAACTTAATTATGCCTCTCATCCTCTAAGATTAGGATTTGGATCTATAGGCTCAATTTGTACATCTTCTACAATTTGTAAACCCTTGTGAGGGATTTTTTGTTCTTTCTTTCTTAGTCAAGAACTTGTATCGGGCGAGTGTTCGGAGAAGCGTAGCCCACTCTCCGTGGTGAAGATTGCCACCAAGGTTAAAGGTAATCGGAATTTGTAATCGGCACCGATCTTCGCCGAAGTTAAGAAGATCACATAGTGAAGCCATCAACGGGTTTGGTTGGTGGAGTGGAGTAGGCCTCACGTTTGGAGGACCGAACCACTTTAAATCTCGGGTGCAATCTCTCTTACTCTTGCTCTTTATTTTGCATTTGCACTTTAGATTTAACTTGTGTGCTTGAACTTTATTGTTGATCTCATAATTTTCAAAATTGGGTTTGAGTTTTCAAAAGAGTTAAAACTTGTTAGCAACCTAATTTCTCACTCCTCATAAGTTGCCGTAAATTCTTAATTAAAATATGTAGGATTTTCCTCAAATTAGCATTTTAGGAGAACTTTCACTTAGATTGAATTCAAACAAATTAAGAAAATCAAGATACACATTTAGGAATTACATTGAAATTAGATCTTAGGATGCATGTCACGTAGTTCGCACATTAATATAGAGTTAAATGAGCCATTTAAAATAAATTCAAAAGAGTTAACTTTTGGAATTGAAGACCGATTATCGGACAGGAATGGTGCATGTGGTGGTAACTCCCCATACCTTCCATTCTCGTAACCAGGTAACGAGTCTAGATTTCTGGTTAATTATGGGTCCTAGATCTCTCATCTAGGTGGCGACTCTGTCACTCTCTTTTGCGTGGAATTCGGATTGCCTTAGTGATCCCAAGTTCACGGAAAAGATGAATTAAATCTCACCTTGCTAGGCTCGGCGGCTTACCCCTGCCCTTATGGGTACTGGGTTGCACGTTTGTTTGCACCATATGGCTTGGTTGCTGCCTGCTTAGTTGGGTAATTAAAATCAATAATAAAAAGCACACGCCATTGGCGTGGGGACGAGAGACCAAGAGAGAGCGTGGCGGCTCGCGCGCTCACAACCCTCTCGCGGGATCGGGTCCCACAGTTTGGCGACTTTGTTGGGGACCACCTAACTTCATTAAAATTTCAAAGATAATTCATTTGAATTTATTTTAATTGGCTCATGAAAACTCTATGCTTACTAGGTAGTTTGTTTACTTTATTTTCTCATCACATCATACTCCAACTTAATCTAATAAAACCTGAAGGCATCATAGATTGCGCAAACATATTGCACACACTTTCATCACTGGCATCTAAACTCTTGCATCTCACATGCACACACATCCTATTTTAGAAACCCGAAGTGTTATCTAGCATGGTTGACTGGGATTTCATCACATGGTGCCTCTGTGCTAGAGAAGCATTCCACTCTTAGCCTAGTACCTTTATGGTAAGTAAACAGATCTCTTGTTCACGTACTGATAGACCGGACACTGGTACAGTATATTGAGCACGGATTCACGCTAAGGGAACTCTTGGCCTTACCCCTAGATTAACCCACACATGCATGTAGTATACGAACACACGTGTATCACGTGTGTGAGCCTAGTTTAGGATATCCTACCAATTTGTGTCTAGATTAGGCCGTAGTCCATCTTCCAATCGCTACGATCGGTCCTTAGGTACACAAACAAAGTCATGAGTCGAGATTCTCTCTCCACTCCGCTAGATTAGGACTAGAGTTTGATGCCTTCAGGTAACACTGTTAAAATGTACGAAGATTAAAAAACTTTTGCTTTGGGATTAGGATATAAATCCCATCTTTCCTAAGATCTCTTAGGATTAGCCATTCCTGATCTACTCGTTGAAAGCAATCCTATGCAATCTCATCTTTTGATCATGTGTCTATCATTCACCTCTTGTGGGATTTGATTATGTCTTCATTCCCTTTCTCAATTAGTAGGAATTGTGTCTCAATCATTTGATTGTGCAATCTTGATGATCTGATCGTACTTGTACCCTTAGTCTCTTCTTACTCTAAGGGTAACCTTTTTCAAGAATATTTTGCTAAGTCCTTCAGAGTTCACTCTCATGATCCTTGAACTAGGGGCATTTTCTTATACGATTTTGTCACCATTGTCATGTCTTGGTCCTTTAGGATTCATTCTATTGTCCCAATTACTTGCTTAAATGTGTAATCTTTTTTTCAGTCATTGAGAATGAACACTTCTTGAATGTCAAGCTCATATACCGTTCTTATTGTTTCCATGTCAGGACTGTTCAGAACTAAAAATCCAGGAAAGCTTCTTGGGTTTGAATCTATTCGCGGTCAGTGAGGAAGCTAATTCCCCATTTTCTTTGGAAGCGTCTCTAATCCTCTCCTTCCATACTCATGGCAGACTTTATGAAAAATTCACAGCTCTCTTACATCATGGAAGCCATAACCCAGCTCGTCCAACAGACGAAGGAATTGAAGAAAGAAAATCGATTCATCAAAGCTCAACTTACTGAGAAATTTGGTCCAACCACTGTTGTTTCTAAGGGTAAAGATCCGAGCCTCTCCATGGTTATGGGTTCGGAAGAACTAATTGTGAATCTCTCTAGACAAATGGCTGCGCTAACAGAAGAAGTTCATCAGATGAAGCAACAAATGCAAACCTGGTCTTGTCAGTCCCAAAGTTCTGAACATTTTGCTGACAAAAATACCAAAGTCCAGGATGTTGTTACCAGGAACTCTGTCTCTCAGCACCAGCAGGATTCTGTTGGGCCCTTAATTCTTGAATATGACCAAGAACCACCATCTGAGATTCCTAAAAAAGAATTCACTGACTTGCCGATTTCACGACCTGATGCTTTGAAATGGTTGCTCAAGGAAAGAATGATAACACTATTGGGACCAGAGCCTGTTCCTAATCCTCTTCCCAGTCCCAGGACCTTCCAAATGAAAGAATTTTGTGATTACCATTTACGTCCTGGTCATGCTACTTATAAATGCCTCAGTTTGAAATAAGACCTTATAGACATGGAGCTCCTCAACCCTCAAAATCTTTTGTCAAGCGGCGAAACTCCATCCTTTCCTGATAGCCGCAAATCGTGGTTTGAGCAAATGAAGAGAAAGTCTCACGATAATCACGACCAGCAATGTACAATTATGGGTCGAAATATATTGAGCCCGGTCTCCATAGGTCAGGAAATCAAAGTGGCCACAACACATGGGGCTTATAACAGAGGCAATTTTACTTCAAAAAAAATCAAGGGGCTACAAAATCCTATGGTATTCAAATACAATCAGTTAACGGCTACACCTAAGCAAGCGCTTAGGAAGGAATTTACCCCTCTCTCGTTTCCACCATCAGTCATTTTGCAGCAAGGGTTAGCTTCAGGTCACATTACCCTGCCCGGCATTAGGGCTCCTCCTAATCCTTTACCAGCAAATTGGAGAATGGACCAGTATTGTGAATACCATAGAGGCCCTAGCCACCTTACTGATAATTGCATTGCCTTAAAATTTAGGATCCAAAAGTTGATTGATGAAAGAAATTAGCCTACCCGAATCATGCAGTACTGCCGCTAGCCGATCGCAATGCTTAGATAACTAAGGGTTCAAAGAGGCACAGGTCTGGTTGCAATGAAAAGAATCAGAAGTTGAAAGTACCATTTATGAGCCAGCTTTCGTCGAGCCTCCAAAGCCGTACAGTTGCAGCAGTTAAAGTTTTAGTCATTTACTATTTTATGTTGAGTCAGTCATCATAGCCAGTACAATTGTTGAGTTCGGTCTTACACTTCAAGGTCAATGGCTAGTCCAGGCAAGTTATCTTTTGCTTTTTTTTTATTTAGAGTCGTGAATCCTGAGCATGTTCAGGATAGGTCATCAGATGTAATAGCTTTCTCTTTAAATAAAATTTCAGTCCCAAAGTTCATTTGTGTCTGTTTCTTAAGTATGCTTCTGATTTTAAAGTAAGACTCCCTCCTCAAATGAGGACAAAATTGACGAAACTCCACTTGAGTCACAACAATTACTTGAACAGGAGGAGGAGCGCCAATCCCAGCCTTTCAAAGATGAAATTGAAGTGGTAAACACTGGCACTGAAACTTTGATTCAGTGAATGCCGATTGAAAATACATTACCCTTCGAAGAATGTGAGAAATTGATAAACCTATTTCGAGAATAAAGAGATGGTCCAGTAAGCGCTACCATTAATGCCAGGAGAAAGACCCAGATAGAAAGCTCAAGAGAATGAAGAAAGTGAGAGACATATGCTATACAAGGGGCATAGAGTGGAAACAACTTTCATATTTCCAATCAATGACCTTGGTTCTCAAATTCATAACATGAAGCCAACAAATTCAAGATAAGAAGCTCAAGAGCAAGCATTGAAAAGTAATCATCAAATATCAAGAGTTGCAAATCCATAGATGGAGGATGTCAAAGAACAAGTTTCGCTCTATGAAAGTCGAAAGCACATATTAGAATCTTGAAAGAAGAAGATCCATTATCTCTTACCTGGAAATGCCGTCAAACTTCGAAAAAAAAAGAGAAATAATAATAAAGAGAACTCATCAACCTAGATCAATTCCAAACCTGGACATTGGAAGGCTACCTTTGGCCGAACAAATCCCAGAATAATAACCCAATGTCAAAACAAATACCGGTTTGCAAACCCTTTGAGCCTGAATGAAATTTTCTTGAAAATCCATCAGACTAGGCCCATTTGCCCCGAACTACGCAAGACCTGATCCCTACACTGGGGTACGTAGGCAGCTCGGTTAAACCGAGTTCGGTCGATTAAAAAAAAGAAAAGAAATTCAATCGTTCCAAAAAAAAAAAAAAGAGGGACAAGTTCCAAAAGAAGAGAAGTCAATCTTTCCACAAAGAAAGAAAAAACAAAAAATCAATTAACCTTCAAACAATATATCTTCAAACTAGGGGCATTCGCCCTGAACTACGCATGACCTGATTCCTACCCTGGGATACGTAGGCAACCCGTTCAGAAGTTCGGTCGAAATCTTTGTTGAACCTTAAGCCATTCTTTGAAAAGCCCTATCCTACCTATAAAGTCCTTCCGATGTTCAGAATTAATGATCTAGGTCCTGAAACACAAAAAAGTGAAAAAAAAAGAAAAAGAAAAAAAGAACGGAGTCTGAAGATCTGCTAGATTGAAAAACCTGAAAGGGCGGTCTAGGCAAAATTTAAGATCATTCCCATGCTAAGTTGAAAACCCGAAAGGGCGGCTTAGGCAAAAGCTAATGGGATAGCCTGCTGGATCGAAAACCTAGAAAGGTGGTTCAGGCAAAAGTTAAGGCTAACACGGTCCGCTAAGTTAAAAACCCTGAAGAGGTGACTTAGTCACGGTAAGATAATCATTATAAGAAAGCTACAGCCTGTATCAAGACTGAAGATCAAAAAGAAGTTCAAGCGAGTTCAAGTGTCATCCTAGAAATTTGGGGCATTGAAACCAAGCAATCATAGGAATGGTAACTAAATCCTTAAGGCATTACTGTTTTAAGGAAGAAGTCCAGTGTTTATCAATTGAGAAACTACTCTTTGAAAGGATAGACTTACCAAACAAAATGTTAACTAAGTCAGAAGCATCACTATGTCTGTCAGTGTAGTTAGTCAATCTTTGTCATTCTAAGTTCACACTTTCAGAGTTCCTCAATCCTTTGAATAGTGTCTGTTACCCAAATTTCTTCTTTAAGAAGAGTCAACCGCCGTCTTTGTATCCAAATGATGCAACTGTCTCGGTGAAAGAGGCTCAGTGTCGTCAGCTCCCTGCGATTGTACCTGCGCCAAGTTAATCCTGAAGAAAAGATCTCGAGCATCTAGTCAAAGAGCTTCGTTTTAAAGAATATCAGCTCAGAAGTATTCCGAAGTAGAAACATCGGGAAGTGCAATTTCCATAAGAGGACCATGCCCCAAAAAGGCACCTGAGGCTTGGTAGATTCCATATGTGATGATGGTTGGGCCAGTTTCTCCGAAAGATGAACCCTTAAAATTTTTAATTTCCTTCCTGGTAGTTGAATACTATCCTGGTCAAGAAATATTTATCTAAACACCTGTCAAAGGAAAAATTCCACTTCCCAATTTTCAGTATCCAAGAGAGCCGTTGTTCTAGATTACCAATCATAGGTAGTTAGATCAAGGTTTCAGTTATCAAAATCCCCAGAAGACAAGACCAACAGTCTCTTTGTGAAAAATCTTGTTGAAGCTTCATGAAAGTGTTCCTAAACCATTCTCATTAGTCATGCTTCTTCGTTCCTAAGGTTTGTCATCTCATCATTCGTCAAAGTCTTAGTTTCCAATATCTTTATCGGGCATGATCTCTATTATCCCTGATTTCATTGAGTTCAAAAAATCTAAAATTCATCAAATCCAATCTTACGTCAAATTCAAATTCATGAAAAATCTCTAAATCCTTCGTTGTTGAATTCATCAATCGAAGCTATCTCGTTTCTGTGAGCCCGTTTGGGAACGGTGTCTCATTTTTCGAGTCCATTTGGGAATGGTCTCTTATCTTCTTCGAACCCGTTTGGGAGCGATGTCTCATTCTTCGAGTCCGTTTGGGAATGGTCTCTTATTTTCTTCGAACCCGTTTAGGAGCGGTGTCTCATTTTTCAAGTCCGTTTGGGAATGGTCTCTTATCTTCTTCGAACCCGTTTGGGAACGGTGCCTCATCTTCCGAGTCCATTTGGGAATGGTCTGTTATCTTCTCCGAGCCCGTTTAGGAATGGTGTCTCATTTTTCGAGTCCAATTGTGAATGGCCTCATATCCTCCTTGAGCCCGTTTGTGAATGGTGTCTCAGTTTTCGAGTCCATTTGTGAATGGCCTCATATCCTCTTTGAGCCCGTTTGTGAACGGTGTCTCATTTTCCGAGTCCATTTGTGAATGGTCTCTTATCCTCTTTGAGCCCGTTTGTGAACGGTGTCTCATTTTCGAAGTCCATTTGCGAATGGTCTCATGTCCTCCTTGGGCCTGTTTGTGAACGGTGTCTCATTTTCCGAGTCCATTTGGGAATGATCTCTTATCTTCTATCCACCCGTTTGTGAACGGTATCTCATTTTCAGAGTCCATTTGTGAATGATCTCCTATCCTCCTTGAGGCCGTTTGTGAACGGTGTCTCATTTTCTGAGTCCATTTGTGAATGGTCTCTTATCCTCTTTGATTCCGTTTGTGAACGATATCTCATTTTTCGAGTCCATTTGTGAATGGTCTCTTATCCTCTTTGAGCCCGTTTGTGAACGGTGTCTCATTTTCGAAGTTCATTTGTGAATGATCTCATGTCCTCCTTGAGCCCGTTTATGAACGGTGTCTCATTTCTCGAGTCCATTTGTGAATGGTCTCTTATCCTCTTTCAGCCCGTTTGTGAACGGTGTCTCATTTTCCGAGTCCATTTGTGAAGGTTCTCTTATCCTCTTTGAGCCCGTTTGTGAACGGTATCTCATTTTCTGAGTCCATTTGTGAATGGTCTCATATCCTCCTTGAGCCCGTTTATGAATGGTGTCTCATTTTCCGAGTCCATTTGTGAATGGTCTCCTATCCTCTTTGAGCCCGTTTGTGAGCGGTATCTCATTTTCTGAGTCCATTTGTGAATGGTCTCATGTCCTTCTTGAGCCCGTTTGTGAATGGTGTCTCATTTTCCGAGTCCATTTGTGAATGGTCTCCTATCCTCTTTGAGCCCGTTTGTGAGCGGTATCTCATTTTCTGAGTCCATTTGTGAATGGTCTCATGTCCTTCTTGAGCCCGTTTGTGAATGGTGTCTCATTTTCCGAGTCCATTTGTGAATGGTCTCTTATCCTCTTTGAGCCCGTTTGTGAACGGTGTCTCATTTTTCGAGTCCATTTGTGAATGGCCTCATGTCCTCTTTGAGCCCGTTTGTGAACAATATCTAATTTTCTGAGTCCATTTGTGAATGGTCTCATGTTCTCCTTGAGCCCGTTTGTGAACGGTGCCTCATTTTCTGAGTCCATTTGTGAATGGTCTCATGTTCTCCCTGAGCCCGTTTGTGAACGGTGCCTCATTTTCTGAGTCCATTTGTGAATGGTCTCGTGTTCTCCTTGAGCCCGTTTGTGAACGGTGTCTCATTTTCTGAGTCCATTTATGAATGGTCTCATATCCTCCTTGAGCTCGTTTGTTAACGGTGTCTCATTTTCCGAGTCCATTTATGAATGGTCTCTTATTCTCTTTGAGCCCGTTTGTGAACGGTGTCTCATTTTTCGAGTCCATTTGTGAATGGCCTTATATCCTCTTTGAGCTCGTTTGTTAACGGTGTCTCATTTTCCGAGTCCATTTGTGAATGGTCTCTTATTCTCTTTGAGCCCGTTTGTGAACGGTGTCTCATTTTTCCAGTCCATTTGTGAATGGCCCCATATCCTCCTTGAGCCCATTTGTCAACGGTGTCTCATTTTTCGAGTCCATTTGTGAATGGTCTCTTATTCTCTTTTGGGAATGCCTCTTATCCTCCTTGAGCTCGCTTGTGAACGGTGTCTCATTTTCTTCTAAAAACCGTTTGAGAACGATCTTTGTTCCTTCTCTTCAGAATCCATTCGAAAATGATATCTCATTCTCTCATTGCCCGTTTGTGAACGGCGCCGCATCGGGATTTTTTATTACATTCAAATTCTAAGACTTCGTTTAGGGTCTTGCATTAGGTAGTATATGTTTGCGTCTATCTTCCATTTTGTCTAGAGTCATTTGTTGATTAAAGCTGCGCAAAATGGCTCTGTCACTTTTGCTTTGGTATTCGATGACTACATCATCTCTACCAAAGAGGGGCATCTGTAGACACCCCCATTTTGCTACACTTTAAAAAGTGAAAGATTCGGTAGTATCATCGAGTCTTGAGTCCATATTCAGCATTAGATTAGGCATCTATGCATTTTAGGGTAGATTTCACCTCATTATGGGAGTTTTGAAGTTGATTCGCGATCCTGAAGGTCTCTAGGGGGTTCCTTTGGCCTCTGGAAGATGAAAGTTTAAGTTTCCAAGCAAATGAAAAAACCTCCTATTTTTAAAATTTTCAGGGTTTCCCTCCATTTTGCCTATTTTGCACCGCAGGGGTATTTTGGTCATTCCCGATGTGTCTCGTTTGACCCCTGAGTTATATTTGAGAAATCTTGAGTGATTTTAGAAATTTTGAAAAAGCTGCTATTTTTAGAAACTCATGAGGCTTCCACATTTTTATCATCTTATGGATATTTCAATCATTTCTCATATGGCCAAAGCCATCTCGAGGGTACGGCTGATGGATTAGGAGTAATTTCGTAAGATTTGAGAAACCTGCTAAATTTAGATCTCTCAAGATTTTCTCTTAGTCTTGTACTTCGGGGGTATTTTAGACATTTTCAAACATATCATATTTAGTCCCTAAGTTGTGTTTAAGAAATCTTGAGTCAGTTCATAAATTTTTGAAAATCTGCTATTTTTAGAATTTCTCAAGGTTTTCCCTAGTCTCGCCAAATTCTAGCACCTCGGGGTAATTTGGTCTTTTCCTGTGTAATTCTTTTGATCCCCGAAATATGTCTGAGAGATTATGAATGATTTCCTGAATTTTGGAAAAACTGCTAAATTTAGAATTTCTCAGGAGTTTCGCTTAATTTGGAAATTCTAAGTGTTGAGGGCATTTTGGGTATTTTCAGGGGATACCAAATGATCCTGTTTAATATTGCTCACCGAATGGACCCAATTTTAAAAGTTTCTATTTTTGAAGTTTGACCACAAAGACTTTCCATTTTAAATTTTCCCTTTAGGGGTGAACCAATCTGAGGGTATTTTGGTCGCATTTGGATGTCTAACAGTCAAATAGGGGCATTTTGGTCCGAAAAGTTATTTTCCAAAAAGGATGATCCGATCATGTGTGAGGGATGCACCATAAATGTCAAATGGGTTGGGTCCATATATAGAATGTTGAATTTAGAAAGATTTCATTGATTTTTTACGGAAAAACCCGAAACCCGTGTGAAATGGCCCATTGGGCTAAAGCCCGCAAAGATGGAGCTAATGTGGGTTCACCCATATGGGTCAACTACCATGGTGGGCAGCCCATATGGTTGACCCACATGAGTTGAGCACCCAACCTTGATGATGTCACAATGGTGACATCATATCTGTTAAAAGAAAAATAAAAAGAATAAAAAATAAAAATAAGGAAAGAAGGAAAAGATGAATGATTGCTTAAAAATGTTTTCTTCCAAAGAAGCAATGTGGAGTGAGAATTGAATGTCTTGATTGACAAGAAATTAAGATTGGAATCAAAGCCAATTTGGAAACAAGAAAGAAAGAAAGCAAGAGGAAAAAATTGGAAACAAGCCAAAAAGGGAGCTCTCACATTGGAAATTACTATTTCTCTCTTAACCCTAGCTTTTTTGTAAAAAAATCAAAGAAAACAATGCTAGAAAGGATTGGAAAAAATCCAAATTCGTCCTTTTCTCACTCCTCCCAAGAAATTTTTTTTTTCTCTCTTTAAGTGTGATCTCTCTCTCAAGTGTTCTTCACAAAAGGAATTCTTGAATTCCTTCTTCTTCTCCAAGGCATCACACAATCAAGAATTATTGGAGTGTTCTTTCTACCTTTTGTTAGCGTATAAAAGGGTTGGACAAAGCGTATATCTTGGATCACCAACCCTAGAGACAAGGATCGCGATCAACGGTAAGGATTCCTCATCTTTGTGAAGTAGAAAAAGCATGCTACGGTTTTAATTTTGATGATTCAAATCAACGAGTTTTTCTTTGAAATTCCAGTATGTTATAATATAGATTATGAGTTTTCAAAAACCAAAATTTGATCCAAAATTAATTTTTCTCCATTTAAAAATGGTTTTCTTTTGTTTTTATTCAATATAGATTTAAATTAGATTATCAAAGCAAGTGTTTGAAAACATGGTTCTTTTTAAAAGATGATATTTTATGGGTTTTATATAAAATACAAAACTACTGGAAACTTAATTTCCAACTGCGGTTCAGCCGTTTAATTTTTCATTCTATTTTTCAAAGAATAACCCCGAAAAGGGTTATTTCTTGATGAATAGAGCCAAAATTATATCAAATCATGTCCAAATTTAGTGAAAGTTTGTTTCCAGTAGTTTTACAAGGTTTTTAGATCACCCAAAAATTTCATATTTTTTGGAGTTTATTTAATCGGATTGTTAATTATTTTAAATTTCGGCTATTTTTAATAAATACCAAATCATTTTAAAAATTGATGAACTTTCCAGAATTAAAGCCTAATAATAAATGGAAGTTTCCATTGAAAAATATTTTAAAACAAATATGGTTTTTACTGTTTTCTAATCGCTTCCCCGTTTTACGTGCCATAATTCCTTTTCTTATTAAATTAATATATTTTCAAACTTTTTCTTTACAAACCAGTAACTTTGGTTACTGGAATGTTAGAGAAATATTTTCAATTAATTTTGCAAAGATTTGATAAGGTTTTACAATTTATTTTAATAAACGGGTTTTAACTCCTAGGAAACAAATTGATATCTTATATTTAAAAACCAATTTTATGGAGGAAATTTAAGTTTTAAGTTTTGAAATTTTGGTAATAAATTCTATAATCTATTATATATCTACTGAAATTTTTCATTTGATTTTAGGATACCATTAGGTTTGCTTTTTAAGTAATTCTTTGATTTCATCTGATTTTTGTATGAATTTAAATAGACATCAAATCGTCATAAAAATCCATGAAAGTCATACAGTAGTCTAATCTCATGATTATCTTTATAGTGTAAGAGTTTAAGTTGATTTGAAATAGATATGCTACAGGTTACTGTGTTAATCTATAATCTTATTTGAATTTTGAAAAATCGGGAATTGATATCAAATCTTAATGATAATTCATGAAAATTTTCCAGTAAGCCACAATCATCCATATCTTGTTATTGGAAAAGTTTCAACTGATTTGGAGTTCGATTGCTTAGGGTTACTGTGTATTCCTAGCAATCTGGTCTTAATGATATTAAATCACAATTTAATAGAAAATCAATACAAAAGTCAGTAAAAATCTCCAAAAAACTTTAAGTTTTCATCATAAATGCAATCCCTAACTTTTTTGAAACAGAAACCTTAGGGTTCATAGATTGCCTTTGTAAATTGGCTATTCTGTAACAATTTAATTGCCGAGATCGCAACCGTAATCATATACTAATTGCGATTAATCCTGCATAATTGGAGTGCGTAAATTATAGTATGATATTGGCTCCGAGGTCCACTGTCCACGGAAATCCTGAGAAATATGCCAGGCAATAAGATACTGTAATTTACGTGCTAAATTATACAAGTGTTGAGAGCACGATTCCCTTTCATGGTTGCGATCCGAGGCCGAAACTTGCGAACCATAGAGCCTTTGGTATTCCGTAGATGTTTAGGAATAGAAAATCCTCAAAAATTGAAAATCATTAAGTTCAACAAATCGAATTAACTCGATCCGTGTCTTAGGAGCTGTTGGATTACGGTCTCCTATCGTATGAACCTTTAGGGCCTCTTAGGAACACTTATGTCACGTTGTGTCCTAAGTTTTAGGGAGTCCTAGAGTTAGGAGTCCAGCCTCATCACGAGTGTTTGCTATGGATAGCAATCGTGCCATAGATCTAGTTACACTAGTCACCTCATTTTCCCCTAGGACAAACCTAGTTACCTAGGATGTAGGTTAACCTGCATTAGTCTAAGGGACAACTTGCACTTAGATAGGATCATATAGCATCTTAGATGAAGTCGTAGGATAATAAAGTTGTAATAAAATCTTCAACTTGAATTAAATAACTTCTCTTAAAATTGTTAAAACATTCAATCCAGTCTAGATCGGTGTCTTAGATGAGTTAGGCATAAGTAGCTTAGCTTAGGTGCACCGAACTACGTCGACTCTGATCCCAGTGAGGCTTGGGTACGTAGGCAGCTTGGATGCTTGATGGCATACCAATCACGAGTCGGCCCCTCACATAAGTGGTGGGGTTTTGTATATTAGTTTTCATATAAATTCTTAATTAAAATATGTAGGATTTCCCTCAAATTAGCATTTTAGGAGAACTTTCACTTAGATTGAATTCAAACAAATTAAGAAAATCAAGATAGACATTTAGGAATTACATTGAAATTAGATCTTAGGATGCATGTCACGTAGTTCGCACATTAATATAGAGTTAAATGAGCCATTTAAAATAAATTCAAAAGAGTTAACTTTTGGAATTGAAGACCGATTATCGGGCAGGAATGGTGCATGTGGTGGTAACTCCCCATACCTTCCATTCTCGTAACCAGGTAACGAGTCTAGATTTCTGGTTAATTATGGGTCCTAAATCTCTCATCTAGGTGGCGACTCTGTCACTCTCTTTTGCGTGGAATTCGGATTGCCTTAGTGAAATCAAGTTCACGGAAAAGATGAATTAAATCTCACCTCGCTAGGCTCGGCGGCTTACCCCTGCCCTTATGGGTACTAGGTTGCATGTTTGTTTGTACCCTATGGCTTGGTTGCTGCCTACTTAGTTGGGTAATTAAAATCAATAATAAAAAGCACACGTCATTCGCGTGGGTACGAGAGACCAAGAGAGAGCCTGGTGGCTCGCGGGATCGGGTCCCACAGAAACGAACCGGCCTCAGCTTAACGGTATTATCAATACAATCACAGGAGGGCCTGCAGCAGGAGGAACTTCATCATCAGCCTGAAAAGCATACGCTTGCCAAATCAATGATGTCCATACCTGCAAGAAGAAAATGAAAATAGAAAATGAGATCTCGTTCTCAGACGTGGACCCTTATAACCTGAGACTCCCCAACGACGATGCTTTGGTCATAACCATGCTCGTTCCTAACTAGGAGTTGAAGAAAATCCTGGTCGATAATGGAAGTTCAGCTGACATCCTCTATTATCACGCTTTTAAAAAGATGATGATAGGAGATGACCGTTTAAGACCGGCCAACTCAAATCTGTTCAGATTCTCGGGCGAAGTCGTCAAAGTTGAGGGACAGATTGAGCTCCCCATCCTTGTTGGAGAACCACCCCGTCAAGCTTTTCCGATGGTCAACTTCCTGGTAGTGAGGGCCACTTCCGCCTATAACTCTATCTTGGGAAGACCAGGGCAGAACCTCCTCCATGCTGTTGCATCCGCGTACCATCAAAAAATGAAGTTTATAACACCAAATGGCGTAGGAGAAGTCAGGGGAGCTCAGCCGCAATCCAGGGAGTGTTATGCCATGGCCCTCAAAGGCAGAAACGCATCGGAAACACTCCCAATCGAGCTACTTAACCTAAGGGATGAAGCTCAAATTATTGTGAATGAACCAGTTGGAGACTTGATTTCTATTCCTATGTGCATGGACAGCGATGAAAAGACAATTCAAATCAGCTCCTCCTTAGACGAGGACACTCGGAGGGAGCTCACACAGTTTTGGAAGGATAACGCGGACGTCTTCGCATGGGCCCCCTCAGATATGCCTGGGATAGATCCCAAGGTCAGCATGCATAAACACAGTATCGATCTCATCTGCAAACCAGTAAAACAGAAAAGAAGACATTTCGCCCCAGAAAGGCGACAAGCAATCAGAGAGGAAGTGGAGAGGCTCTTGAGGGCTGACTTCATTCAGGAGATCCAATACCCTGATTGGTTGGCGAATGTGGTGATGGTAAAGAAATCCAATGGAAAGTGGAGAACCTGCATAGACTTCACCAATCTGAACAAGGCCTGCCCAAAGGATAGCTACTCGCTGCCAAAAATCGATCAGCTGATAGATGCTACCTCGGCTCAGGAGCTACTGAGCTTCATGGACGCCTTCTCAGGATACAACCAAATCCGAATGTATGAATCAGATATCCCGAAAACATCCTTCATAACGGATCAAGGAGCCTACTGTTACCGCATAATGCCCTTCGGTCTGAAAAATGCCGGAGCGACATATCAAAGGCTCATAAACAAGCTCTTCAGGAATCAGATCGGACAGAACATGAAAGTCTACATCGACGACATGTTGGTCAAAAGCAAAACAAGGCTGGATCACATATCTGATCTGAAGGAAACGTTCCAGGTTCTGAGAGAGCACAGTATGAAGCTCAACCCAAGCAAGTGCACATTCGGAGTTGCTGCCGGGAAGTTTCTAGGCTTCATGGTAAGCCAAAGAGGAGTAGAAGCAAACCTTGAAAAAATCAAGGCTTTGGTGGAATTGAATACGCCCACCACCATAAGAGAAGTACAACGGCTTACGGGAATGGTGGCCGCTCTGGGGCGTTTCTTCTCAAAATTCGCTGAAAGATGCCTCCCCTTCTTTAATGCCATCAAGGGAATCAAAACAGTCCCCTGGACATCAGAGTGCCAAGTTGCATTCGAAGAACTAAAACAGTACTTAGCCTCCCCACCGTTGTTGACCAAGCAGGAGCCAGGAGAAGAGTTAGTACTATACCTGTCGGTGAGTCTGATGGCATTAGCAGCAGTGTTGATTTGAGAAGAGCACAACCAACAGAAGCCAATCTACTATGTCAGCAAGGTCCTACACGAGGCCGAGATCAGATACAACCGCGTGGAAAAGTTGGCATATGCTCTCATCATGGCGGCCAGGAAGCTGAGGCCGTATTTTCAAGCGCACACAATAAAAGTCTTGACAGGTCAGCCACTCTGACAGATCCTTCACAGGCCGGACACGTCAGGCCGACTGGTGAAGTGGCGAATTTGACATCCAATAGCTACCAAGACCGACGATAAAAGCCCAGATATTTGCTGACTTTGTCGCGGAGTGCACTGTGCCCTCGCCAGATATGGCATCGGAAATAGCTCAACCTTCAGGTGCGGAGGAGATAACTGCACCTGGGGGGCAGATTCAGGATGGGGTGGCTCAGCCCACAGGTGCAGAATTTGCTGTTGCATCTAAAGAACAGAGTCAGTTGCCTGAAGAACCTCTCTGGGAACTGTATGTGGACGGATCTTCAAACAAGCTCGGTAGTGGAGTTGGCTTGATTCTTACTGGACCTGAAAACTTCATCATAGATTACACTGTAAGGTTCGGATTTCGTGCCACTAACAACGAAGCAGAATATGAAGCTCTCATCGCCGGGATGAACCTAGCGGTCTAGACTCGTGGCCAAAAGCGGAAGGCGCACTGTGATTACCAACTGGTTGTTAACCAAGTCCAAGGAATGTATGAGGCCCGCGATGAACGAATGATTAAATACCTAGCAAAAGTCGTCCGCTTAGCCGGCAAATTCCGAAGCTTTGAAGTCGCTAAGATCCCAAGAACGGAGAATACCAAAGCGGACATGCTTTCCAAATTAGCAGCCTCTGGTTATACCGTTCTGGGGAGCATACGCATGGAATTCTTAAAGAAGTCCAGCATCGAGAATGAGATCGTCAAAATAATGCAGATAGATCACGACCCGTGTTGGATGGATGAGATTATCAATTACCTGTGTGACGGAAAGCTTCCCAAAGGAAAGAAAGAAGCACGCAAAGTAGTACAGAGAGTAGTAAGGTTTTCCCTTGATGGTGAGAACCTGTACAAAAGGTCGTACACGCTCCCCTACTTGAAATGGCTCCGGCCGGATGATGCATCATACACTGTGCAAGAAACGCAAGAAGGAATTTGCGGGGAACACTTGGGGGGTAAGGCCCTGGCCATCAAGGTGCTTCTGAGAGGCCTGTATTGGCCAACCTTAAGGGTGGACGCGTTGGAACTCGTCAGAAAGTGCGAGAAGTGTCAAAAAATTTCTCCCACTATTCACCAACCGGCTGTACCCATGCCTGCGATCGTAAGTCTGCTCCCCTTTGCTGTATGGGGAATGGACATTCTAGGACCTTTCCCACTAGCCTCCGGAGGACACGAATTCGTCGTAGTCTCAATAGACTACTTCACCAAGTGGGCGGAGGCTGAACCTCTAGCCAGGATCACAGAGCATAACATACAGACCTTCTTCTGGAAGTCAGTGATCTGCAGGTTTGGGATACCCCGCGTCCTGATAACAGACAATGGTAAACAGTTCGACGGCCGAAACTTCTACAGATTCTGTTCAAATTTGAGGATCGAACAAAGATTTACGTCTGTAGCACATCCCCAAACCAACGGACAGACAGAGGTCACAAACAGGATCCTACTCCAGGGGATCAAGAAGAGGCTGGATGAGAAAGCGAAACGATGGGCGGACGAGTTGTACCATGTCCTATGGGCACACCGAACCACACCGAGAATATCGAACCACACCGCACACCGCGACAGGAGAGTCACCCTTCAACTTAGCTTTTGGAACGGAGGCAGTAATCCCAGTGGACATCGGCGTCCCATCTCCCCGAGTCTGTAACTTTAGTGAGCAGTTCAACGGGGATGGACTCCGTGCGAACTTAGACCTGCTAGAAGAAATCTGAAAAGAATCCAGCATAAGGGCGGCGGCCTATAAGCAGAAAGTGTCCAACTACTACGACGCTAAAATACGCTCCAGAGAGTATCGTGTGGACGATCTAGTCCTAAGGAAGGCAGCAGTGTCTCAACCAAGAAAGGTAGGAAAACTCTCCCCGACCTGGGAGGGGCCGTGGCGGGTGAAAGAAGTCATACGCCCAGGAAGCTACAAACTGGAGATGCTAGGCGAGCACCAGCTTCCCCACGCTTGGAACTCCAAAATCCTGAGGAAATACTACCAATAGATTGCCACCTCCAAAGTCCCAAACGCCATTGTAATCAATGAACACTTCCAGCTAATGAAAAAGGCCACCTCTTTTGCAAGCTCTACGAGTTCGGGTTAAAGATTAATTGGTTCACTCCGGTTCATCACCCATAGACCGGAAGTACACTTCTGGTCGGGGACAAACCAGGGTAGAAAACCAACTTCGAATAAAAATCCAAGTTTTTAAGCTCGAGTTAAAGATTAATTGGTTCACTCTGGTTCATCACCCATAGACCTGAAGTACAATTCTGGTCGGGGACAAACCAGGGTAGAAAACCAACTTTGAACAAAAATCCAAGTTTTTAAAACTCGGGTTAAAGATTGATTGGTTCACTCCAGTTCATCACCCATAGACTGGAAGTACACTTCAGGTCGGGGACAAACCAGGGTAGAAAAACCAACTTTGAATAAAAATCCAAGTTTTTAAAACTCAGGTTAAAGATTAATTGGTTCACTCCGGTTCATCACCCATAGACCGGAAGTACACTTTTGGTCGGGGACAAACTAGGGTAGAAAAACCAACTTTGAATAAAAATCCAAGTTATTAAGCTCGGGTTAAAGGTTAATTGGTTCACTCTGGTTCATCACCCATAGACCGGAAGTACACTTCTGGTCGGGGACAAACCAGGGTAGAAAACAACTTTGAATAAAAATCCAAGTTTTTAAGCTCAGGTTAAAGATTAATTGGTTCACTCCGGTTCATCACCCATAGACCGGAAGTATACTTCTGATCAGGGACAGACCAGGATAGAAAACCAACTTCGAATAAAAATCCAAGTTTTTCGACTCGGGTTACAAACGGCTCGGTTCACTCCAGCTCATCACCAGGAGGTCGTGAGTCCACTTCTGGTCGGGAACGAACCGGGATAGAAACCGCTCTTATAGGTCAAGGTCTGAGCCCATAAGTTGGGATATAAAAGTTGATTTCAATGGCCCAAGAGCCAGGAAATTAAGCACATATTAATCCAAACAGAGATGAACAGAAGCCAAAGCAATGATTTTGACATTCAGAAAGTATAACCATTCACTATTCATAAAAACCCAGGCGGGCAGATGTACAAAAAATAAGCATCCAAGGGCCTTACTAACAAAAAAAATGTACCAAAGTACGGAGCCAAACAAAAAGAATAGGGGGAAACAAGATCAGGAATCCTGGCGACTGCCGTTCCCCTGACGGTCATTTCCCTCCGGTGCGTCCGCAACTGGAGGGGCGCTCTGCTCGCCCACTTCCTCCGCCTCCAGCTCAGGCAGGTAAATGCCGACCAGAGCGATCTTTGGGTGAGCGTCCTTGACTCGCTCAAGGCAATCTGTGAAACCCAGCCTGTAGGAATCGATGTACAGATTGACGAGCTCCGCCTCCTTCTTCTGCACGGCCTCCTTCTCCCGTTTACGGGATCTCTCCCTCTGCTTGTTGAGGGCGTCATGGGCTTTCTCCCCTTGGGCGGTCATGTCACTATTCATCCTCCTGATCTCCTGGTCCCTATCCTCAATGGACCTTTTCAGCTCTGAGGCCTCCTGTTTGAGCTTGCCGATTTCCATCTTGGATTGGGTGATCGCTGTGGAGAAGCCTCGGCTCTTCTCACAAATATCATTATAGTGGCATGCAATCTACGAATGAAGGGAAACGAGATGAATAATAGGACGGGAGATGAATGGATAGGAATTCAATTAAAATTCAGAGTACCTGGTAAATTGAGGTGAACATGGCCTCCTCGGCCGTGCCCGGAGGCTCGTTCATAACCTTGAGCTGGTCCTCCGTCAGCAAGCCCATGGTCATAATCTCTCTGGCCACCTGGCTGTCTCCCAAGCCAGTGTCGTTCTTCTGAACGCCTCAGTTGGGGCGGAAAACTTTGTCCCTGGGCTGTGCGGGGGAGGCCACAGGGGCAGAAATCACATTCTGGCCGGATGAACTTCCCCGACAGTAAGTGCCAACGATCTTCACAGTGGGTTTAACCCCCTTGGGCCGTGCGTCCTGGGCAGCAATGGGAGAGGAGGTTTCAGGGACCTTCCTTTTCTAGCCCCTACCAAGAGCTCCCTGCCTCACCTTCTCCAGCGCGGACTGCTTCTGCATCTCTGAAATCCACCAAGAACACAACCAGCATCAGTGACTAAACTAAAAAGAGAAAGCGAAGGGATACGAAAGCTAGCCTAAAGCCACCTACGTGCTCGAGTCGCAGTACTAATGCCAAGCCCAACCAGAATCTCCTCCCTAAAAAACTTCGTACAATGGATCAGGCCCCCTCGTTGCAGCTCCTCGCAGATTTGGGCAAACGTCGACTTGTCCTCGCCCTCGAGGAGTGGCTTGCGGCTTAACGCAAGCGTGTTCGGAATGGACCATTTTAGAGGAACCGGCCAGACCCCGTAGGTTCACTGTCCTCGACATACAAGAACCTATTTTTCCACTTGTGTATGGAAGTTGGGATGCCCGTGATCATCTTCACCTCAGGTCGTTGGCTGATATAAATCCATCCTCCCTCCTGGTGCCTCTTCAGATGTGCGCACATACGAAACAGCGATATGGATAAATTCCTTTCGAGATGATTTCGGACCAGGTACATAAACCCGATCAGCGTCTCCATGAGTTCGGTACCACCTGAGCCGGGGCCAAGCCATAATATTGGAGAACTTCAACAAAGAATGGGTGTAGCGGGAACATAAGTCCGGCTCGAAGGGCCTCCTCCTATGTGCAGACATCAGAACTGTCGTTACTAGCCCTATCTCTCTCAATTGCCACTCTCAGTCTGAACCACCCAGGGATACAATACCTATCCCTAACCTCTCCTAGTTGGGACTCGTCAAGGAAGTTCTCCTCGTACAGAGCCTGGATATTGCGGGTTGGCATCCATCCGGGCCTCAGCTATGACTTCAGCAGCCCATCCCGGGATGAAGGATGTGGATGTCTCGGCGATATAACTCCCCTCACTCGCCTCTGCTCGGTCTAGGCTATCTACTCGGACTGGGGTGGTGTTTAAATCAAAAATCACCTCGTCCCTAATATCTACAAACTAGTCAAGGTCACCTATATCTTCCCTATGGCCAGCCATATAAGAGCCGGGAATCCTAATCGGGTTGGATCTGGTCCTCTCCGACGAACTAGACCCTGAACTACCAGTGGGAGCGGGTCCCACTGGAGGTGATCTGGAGTCCGGCTTAGCACCAGAACTACTACTGCTAGACATCAAGAATACAAAAAGAAAAACAGACATATAAAGGAAAGATGCACTGAAAGAAGATTACCGGTCCGAAGGAAAGCACCTAACCCAGCGATGACCATGACCTCAAAGCTACTCACAAAGCCGAGCAAGCGGAGCAGAAATAAGGCAAAAAGAAAATGAAGAATGAAGGGGTAAGCAACGCCTCTTATAACCTTGAAGGCTTGAGGTGGTTCGCATTCGCGAACCAAGGGCTGCCACGTGCCCCTCATTAATAGAGTAGGGCACAAGGCACGAGTTGACGCATATGTATATGTAAATAGACGGGTATATACATACGTGTATACGTACATATATACATACGTATATGGATGTATGAATATACATCCAGGAGCTTTGACCGTTATAAAAATCTGGTCGTCCCAAGCCGGCCAGGATATGACGCATTACATAAAACGACAAAAATCTGGTCGTCCCAAGCCGGCCAGGATATGGCACGTTACACAAAACGACAAAAATATGGTCGTCCCAAGCGGGCCAGGATATGGCGCGTTACACAAAACGACAAAAATCTTGTCGTCCCAAGCCGGCCAGGATATGGCGCGTCCACAAAACGACAAAAATCTGGTCGTCCCAAGCCGGCCAGCATATGGCGCGTGCACAACACGACAAAAATCTGGTCGTCCCAGGTCGTGCAGAGGGATTGGCCGGGCAGAGTAATTCACTTCATATCTCCGGTCATCCCAGGCCGTGCAGAGGGCCTGGCCGAGCAGAGTGATTCGCTTCATATTTCTGATCGTCCCAGGCCGTGCAGAGGGCCTCGCCAGGCAGATTAATTCGCTTCATATTTCTGATCGTCCCAGGCCGTGCAGAGGGCCTGGTCAGGCAGAGTAGTTCACTTCATATTTCTAGTCGTCCCAAGCCATACAGAGGGCCTAGCCGGGCAGAGTAGTTCACTTCATATTTCTAGTCGTCCCAAGCTGTACAGAGGGCCTGGCCGGGCAGAGTGATTCACTTCATATTTCTGCTCATCCCAGGCCGTGCAGAGGGCCTGGCCGGGCAGAGTGATTCGCTTCATATTTCTAGTCATCCCAGGCTGTGCAGAGGGCCTAGCCGGGCAGAGTAATTCGCTTCATATTTCTGGTCATCCCAGGCCGTGCAGAGGGCCTGGCCGGGCAGAGTAGTTCACTTCATATTTCTAGTCGTCCTAGGCCGTACAGAGGGCCTGGCCTTGCAGAGTGATTCGCTTCATATTTCTAGTCGTCCCAGGCCGTGAAGAGGGTTTGGCCGACCAGAATATTTCACCTCATATTTCTGGTCGTCCCAGGCCGTGCAGAGTGCCTGTCCGGGTAGAGTAATTCGCTTCATATTTCTGGTCGTCCTAGGCCGTTCAGAGGACCTAGCCGGGCAGAGTGATTCGCTTCATATTTCTGGACGTCCCGAACCGAGCAGGGTACCAGAAACCGGTCTATGCGCTTCATTCTGAGCCTTGACTCATTCAACCGGTCAGGAATGCAACCTCTCATGCTTCCCTAAGTCATCAAAATGACCTGGAGAACCGGGGGACAAATGATGGGTATTAAAAGTCACCCCCAATTAGCTGTCGACATGTGGCCCTTGAAAGGCCCACTAAGAAGTTTGCACCTACCCCAGGGGTAGCCAGGTAATCTACCAAGGGCAGGTAAAATCAGGCCCACACATGGGCTGACACCTGTCCTGGGGTAGGTAATTCAACTACCCCAGGGCTCCCGCTATAAATAACCTTCACAAATGCCAAGGTGGGGGACCAAATCCCTAGATGAAAAAGACCATCTCTAGTTTTGGTTTTTTGAATTTTGTGCCCATTACGGACTTGACTGTCGAAGGGCCCGTCCGGAGCTACAACTTCGGGTTGGATTTCTGACCTCGTGTACTTCTGTGCAGGACATAATTTTCAATCAGTTCAGCAGTTTGGACCCATCACTGCATCATCTGTTACCAATTTTGGGTCACTGCCTCATCTGTTACCAATTTTGGGCCTAACAATTGTATAAGTTTTAACAAAACCCAAAAATGATAGTCGAGTCCTTTGCTTTTATCGACCTGGGGTTTTAGGTTCTCTATTCATACGGGAGAAGAAACGTAATTTTTTAACATAGCTTTTATTAGATGAAACGTTTCTCTACAGTAAAAATAAAAAAAGAATTGGATGTGGGTGGATTGTTAAAGATGAATAATCAGTGGGTGGATTGTTAAAAAATTAACAGAGGCTTTTGAAGACTGTAGGCACGTTTGGGTTATCTAGGGTTATAACATAATTTTTTATCTGGTTTCCTTTTTTAACTATCCAGATAACCCAAAAGGCAAAGGAAAAGACATATAGAAGAGGGATCTAGGATTTCAAAATAGCCACAAAGAAATCGGGTTTGAAGAGAGTAGGGTTGGAGAAGATCTAGGGTTTCACATCTCATTCCAAAAAAGAAAAAGGAAAAACAAAAGGAGAAGATCTAGGGTTTCACGAATCTGATGATGGAGAAGAATAGAAAGGGTAGACTTGGAGGAGAAGACGCGCTTGAAATCTCTGGACCTTCAACCCAAGCCGTAGAGTTGGAGGAGACGAACTAGAGAAGATGAAAACCCTACCTTTCTCAAACTCTTTACCGCTCCAGAGACTGTCCCTTTTTTTTCTATTTGCAAGACTCAAGGGCTCAACTGTCTTTTTGTAAATATGTAAGTTAAAAATTGCTTTCCGGACGCACTGAAGACAGCTAATGAGAAACTACCTTTTAACTCGAGCATAGATGCGCTCTAGCGCAGAAACTCTTTTCTCTAAAAAGTAATATATTATAAATTTTAATCTGATAAGTAAATATATACAACCATGGTTTAAAATTTAGACCGAAATCCAAAATTTCGGGTTTCGGTTGGGACTGACACCGAAATGGCTAATACCCGTACTTTATTTTGCCGAAATTTCAAGAATTACTGTCAAAATTTCTGTTTCCTGTATTTCCGTCCAAAATTTTAGAAAAACAATTATATTTTATTCACCGTGTCTATCTTCTCACCACGTAAGTCTTACCGATGTGCATGTAACGGCTAATACCCGAAACGGTACTTTACGTGTCCTTCCCCGCTTAAGTATCTCCTTTACCCTTGTTTGTTTGAAAACACAGCCCACTTTTTTGATAGATACAGCCAAAGTCAAATAAAGATGGGACAGAGAACTCGCTGGGTTAAAAATCGTGTCCTTCTCTTCTATATCCCTCCTCCTCTCACTGCCACACCACTACACCGCCAACGGCCCTCGCCATATCTCTCTTCATCTCTCCCTCTCTGTCTACAACCGCTTGTTCTCGCTCTTTCTCTGCCTTAGGCTTTCACACACCATATTTCCGAAATTACCGAAATTTCAGGCAGGGATTAAAAGTGGATTTTTTTATTTCGTCGGATTTCGAACTAAATTTTGAAGTTTCGGTCTAAATTTCGATTTCGGTGGGGTCCGAAACCGGCACCAAATCCGAAATTTAAAACCATATATACAACTTACTATTAGGATGGATAAAACACAAAACATGTGATATTTGTGAAGTTGTGGAAGTAGTATATTCAGAAAAAACACAAAAAAGAAATCAGAAACATCACATAGAATCCTTAAGTATTAGAATCCGACACACAGGTATGTCGCCCGTTAAGAAGAATCCATGTAACATGGCACATCATGATAATATCAAACGGAGGATCTCGCCCGAGTGCTTGAAGGATTTCTCAGTTTCTTCTAAGCAATGGTCCTTCTCTTCTCTAGACCAGTTCTGAGTATAATCATAGAGAAAAAGATTAGTAACAGAACTCAATGATAACTTGCAAGTTAGAGATTTTCCAAAGCTGATGAAGCAACATGCGTTATTCGAATAGATGCTAAAGAAAAGAGGCTAGCCAATTTCGCAGAAAGACATTTCGCGGCCGCGAAATCGGCTAGCAAATCCCAAAAAAAGATTGAAGGATAGCTATAGCTAATTCTTACTTCAGCAACTCTATTCAACTTTTCTCTCACATTCTGCAACAGCTGGCGAAGGTCACCATCCCATTTATAGAACTCCAATTCCTTTTTGTCTAGTATCTTCTCAGACACCTGATATACACGAAATTAACATCTAAAAAAAATCAATTACCACAAGCAAGAAATGCTATAAATACTTTTTTTCTGAAAGAAAGCAAAATGTTTAAAGGGAACAGGTGGGACGAATAGGGCCAGAGTACGAACTGAAGGCAGAAAAAAAGTGAAATAAAAATTATACAAATTATGGTAGAGAGAGAGACGTTAGAATCTATCAATATATCCCTAAACTCCACGTTTTTCACAGCTCATCCACCGTATTATGAGCTAAACGAGGGAAAAGAGAGAAGTTGACATAGTTCAAGTCTCGAAAACCAAGAAATATTATTCATTAACTAGAGTGTGTAGGATTTTGGGCTTCAGCATTATGAGAAAAGAAATCGTAGAACAGACAAAAGCAAGGTAATCATACATTTTTACCGATCATTCGGCCCCCAGCAGAGTGAGCGAAATAAATATTGTAAAAGTGACAGATGAAAGCTTGAGGATCCTTTTCTGATAGTTCATTGAGATAATGGGCATAAGAAATCCCAGGAGAAGATGGTTCCGGGATGGCATGACCTTGCTCCTTGAACCAGTCTAAATCTTTTGCCAATTTCTCTGACCTTTCCAAGCATGTGTTGCTGAACTCGGCATCTGAAAATAAGGTAGGCATGTTGTCAAAACAAAGAAATTAAACAGGAAATGCAATCATGAACAAAAAAAATTAACATGGTTCGTCATGCTGTGTTACTATGTTTAATGGGCTAAAGGCAACCCGAGCACATCAACATAGGCAACGATGACAAGGATACCCCAAAAGTTTTACATTTAGACCTTAAATTAAATCCCGATTCTAATCTCAAGTGCTACCTTACTGGTACATTCCTTTCTCTCGTCTTATTCAATTTGAGCATATTTCTAGACACGAAAGGATCGTTTTGAAATGCAAATCGTAAGGGTTAAAATGCCCTTATTTGAGGATAGAATTTGAGACATTAAGTGCAATACCCCACTGAAAAGATTGACTTTACGGAAAAAAATTGTTCTTTCTTTCATTTATTTCATTCAACAAAAAAATATTTTACTATGGTCAAAGAAAATTAAAAAGCATCCGTAGGCAAACATATATTAAGTAAAAAAACAATATATACTATAGATCTGTTACGCGCCTACTTGGCTGTAACACAAATAAAGAAAGAAAAGAGAAGGGATTGTTGATTCGAGGCAACCGGACCTCCCAGTGGTTCAAATCGAGAGGAACCATTACTCTCCTATACAAACTTTCCCTTCTTTGCTGTAATTTTCTCTTCCTCTCCATTTCATTGAAACACAAGAACTTAAATACAAACGCAATGAGACTCCCACATCATCAGCCCATCTGCCCACAACCCTAAATGACATACCCACAACTACATAATAACTACCCATAAACATAAGCACATATCAGGATCATTGTTATGAATTTCGTTTGGTTTTGTCCGAAATTGTCCAAACGTCTCATATCATTTAGGAAAAGGTACAAAAGATCAACCTAAAATATCTGGCTGAAATTTTGTTCCGTACCATGCGGTTTGGTTCAAATTGCCCGTACCGGGCAAAACACAATGAAAAAGGATGAAAACGCATATTTGTTTTTGGAAAATTACAGAATGCCCTTCTATAGGTTTTTTTTTTTTCCTTTTACCGTTTGCCCTTAACTTTTGTCCTTTTTACTGTTTTATAAGCCGTTTCAAGGGTATTTTGCATCTTTTTGTGTCCCCAAACATAAAAACAATAAAAACCCATCCAAACGACCATTTTCTTTACTTCTTCCACACTATCCTTCTCAAATCATTCCCTACTCATTGTTATTGATTTATTAGAAATCTTTTTGTGTTTCTTATAATTACAAAGGGTGATTTTTAACTTCCAAAGGATTCTAATTCTAATTCTACATGAAGAGGAGGCTTGGAAGTGGAGAAGTTTTTTCTTCAAAACGGTATATTCGAAAGAGGTTCCTCGCGTACATTGTGCATAAAACATTTTTGGTTTTTCTTGTATTCTTTAGGGTTTCTTTTTGTTGTATTTCATTTTTATTTCGATTAAATTTAAATAACAAGATGAGTTCAAGACCTTCTGGAGCAGGATCATACATCGGTTCTGCTCCCCCCTAGATCTGATAACCTGACATGGGCTTACAATGCAGTGGTGTCAGGCTATCGAAATAAAATAGTTTCCATATTCTGTAATAAACTTATATTGAGAGAAGGTATTACCTAAATAAAAAAACATCGAACGGATGTTTCGGGAGAAGTGACGATATATAAGAATATCCCATTAGATGTAAAATGGACCTTCTCTTTTTTTTCAAAGGTAATTTCAAAACTTCTATAAAAATACAAAGTGAAAAATCTAGAAAACATATAGTTATGATGAAGGTTGGTAATTCATATGGAACACCACAAGAAATTGAAGATGAGGATGATGTTGGTATTGGTAGCCCCTAGAAGCTATATCGGAGCGTAAGGGAAAAGATGTTGCAGAAGAGAGGGTGTGTGGAAAGAGGAAGAAAGAAAAATGAGGGATCCAAACAATTTTTTGCACCACGAACGACCCCCTAGAGCCTAATCAATCATTAAAAGTGCTTTGGCAAAAAAGGAAACCACTGACCGGGTTGACATGGTGTTTGACATGTTTTGTTATGATACCAACCTCTATTACAATGTTGCTCATTCCCCATATTGATAAACAATATTTGATGCAGTAGGAGATCTAGGGTCGGGTTATAAGGCACGCTCTTACTATGACTTAAGAGGTCCAATATTAAAGAAAAGCGTGCATGAGATACACAACTACTTGGCTGAGGTCAAGTTGTCATGAAAATGCACTGGTTATAGTATTATGACCGATAGATGGGCGGATACAAAATAACATTTATTAATCAACTTCTTAGTTTATTGCACTAAAGGATTAGTTTCCCTTAAATATATCGATGCATCTTGCATAATGAAGAATGCCGATATATTATATAATTTTTTTATCGCACATTTTTAGTTCGGATAACATGCGATTTATAACTGACAGCGAGTCTAGTCATAAATCAAGAGGCAAGAAGTTAGAAATTAAATATCAAACACTCAACTGCACCCCGTGTGCATCCCAAGGCATATATATTATGCTAAAACGCCTATATCTAAACTGGATGAGTTTTCTAACTTTTCTTTATAGCAAACACAATTGAGAGAGCACAAAAGATAACATGATTTATTTATAATCATAGAGGGCAGTTGCATTAGATGAGACAAAAAATCATAAAAGAAAGACTTGTGTCGTCATGCTTGGATGAGATTTGCATTAAATTTTCTGACCATATACAGTCTTATGTTACATAAGAAAGCTCGGCAACAGAAGTTAGTGATTAACAAATATCTTGCCAGTAGGTATGTCAAACATTTGTTGAGTCAAGAAATTATTTAGACCCTTTTAGACAATTCTTTTTAGTCCAACTGTAAATTTAATTTGAAAGTCGGTGAACCTTTAGTGAGAGTGCTTTGCTTGATGGATCTCTAAGACAAAGCCGCAATGGGACATTTGTAGGAGTTCATAGATAAGGTCAAGGAAGCCACAAGGGAGTGGTTAAAGAATAAAAATCGAACTACATGCCCATATGGAGAGTTATAGATCACAGATGTGATAACCAACTTCACAGTCCCCTTTATCCAACGAAATACTTTCTTAACCCAGCGTTGTTTTTTAGTCTCACATTCTCCGGGCACAATGAGGTTACCATTGGCTACACGGATTGTATAAGTATATTGATACTTGATGAAGGTGTGCAGAACATCATCACTGCTCAGGTTGAGGAGTATCACACGGAAGGGTACTTCGTCATAGCGATGATGATCTGTAATCAGGTAAAGTATTTTGTTTCTTCTATGAGGTTCATTTCATTTCAATTTTTAACAGCTAATGATGCTTTGCTAACTGTCTAATTCATTATTATTTTACCATTACAGTTTGCATAGTGGAAGTAGTTTGGTAATGTCATCCTAGAACTACAAATCTTTGTTATTCGGATTCTTATTCAAATTTGTAATGAGACAGGATATAAAAGGAATTGGAGTACTTTTGAACACAACCACGCTGCAAAGAAGAATAAGTGGGACCGCCAGAGATTGGATAACAGAGTGTTTATCCATTACAATTTGAAGTTTCATGAATGATATAATATTTTTAGTTAATGTTCTCACTTCTCAAGAATCAATCACACTTATAAGTTTAAAGTTAAACTCATTTGAATAGAGATGGTTGTCCCTAAGTAGCGTCTCGGTTTTGTACTGGCCTAGGAGCTATGAAGCACCGGTGCGGGTGCGGGGTGCGGGGTGCGGGTGCGACACGACACGGGTACGCAGGTACATGATTTTCCAAAAAACTTGGGTGCGGGTGCGTTGAATATAATAATATTTTTTATTAAAAAAAAAATTTTAAATAGGAAAGCAATCAAATAACAATAACATCACCAGTCACCAAAATGGAAAATTCTAATATTACTCTTTATTTCATACGTGATTAAGTTCATCATTAAAGCACCAAAATAACATAAAGCATCAATGCATCATCAATCCTAGAAGTCAGTCGCTTCATCTCCAATATCGACAATATCATCCTCTACGTCGTCGGTAAAAACAATGAACTCCAACTCCGGCTCATCCAAAGAAAGACTAGCAACTTCAAGTACCCCTACATCCTCGAAGGAATCAAATGTATCTCTACTTATGTCCCACATCTTTGTCTCTCCTTGCTTATATTGTGGAGTTTGTCTTGAGAGAAGCCGAAGATTGCTATGAACGAAAACCATATCTTCAGCTCGCTATGGAGTCATCTTGTTCCTCTTGAGAGAATGCACAAAAGAGTAAGTGCTCCAATTCGTCTCGGCACAAGATGACGATGAAGGTTGCATAAGAATCTTCAAAGCTATGCTTTGAAGCATAGGGGCACATGTACAATAGATGGCCCACCACTCATGAGGCTTGATAGTGAACCGTTCATTGATGGAATCAACAACATTGAATAATCCGGACTTCATGGAGAATTGCGTGAACTCCACATTAGCTCTTGTGCGGTCCGAGGAATTGGTGAAGTACCTCTTGAAGCACTTCATCCTCTCGGTATAAATTTCTACATCCTTATGTGGAGGCACCCGACTTGAATCTTCACTAAGCCATTGCTCACTATAATACCTTTAAGAAGAAAAAACTAATTTAGCTTCAAATTTCAAGTCAAAAGTTAGAACTTAGAAATAAACATAAATAACTAATAATCCAAATAAATTTAAAGTCACCTAACCTTGGATTCAATGAATGAGCCAAGCAATGAAGTGGAGTGTTGCTCTTGTTCCAACAAGCAACAAGAATCTCGTGCACCACGTCAAAAAATTTGGACTCCTCTGCTTTCCTCTTTCCTTCCTTCCTATATATTGCTCCCTTACTTTCTCTATCATGGTATCCCACAAATCATAAACCAAGTGAAGGCAAGGCGTATGCGTGTCACACTCTCTAAGCATGTCATAGATGGGGGATGTAAATGCGAGTATGTAATTGATAGAATCCCACCATACGTCATATAACACCTTCTCTTTTACAAACCTCGATTTTCCCATGTCATCCTCCCTATAACAAGTCCATTTGTCGCTAATAACCACTACTTGAAGACCTTGCTTTAAGAGTTTCAATCTCTTAAGCATAACAATAACACTCGCAAATCGAGTCTCCGCCACGGCAAGCAACTTCAAAGTGTTGAACTCGTTGAATATGGCTAGTCTCATGGAATGATTCATTACGAAATTCTTAATGATGCTAGCATCTCCCGAAACATCCGTTATCCAACTGCATTCGTCATATGTAACTTGATTTGCTTCCACATTCTTCACCGCACATATGTTCTTCAAAGCAAGGTTGAGGGTGTGGACCACACATGGGGTCCAAAAGATGGAAGGAAATTGTGCCTCAATTAGTTGCCCGGCCACCTTGCAATTTGCGGCATTGTCGGTAATTACTTGGACAACATTTTCATGCCCAACTTCCATAATTACCTCCTTCAACAAGTTGGCAATGAAATATTTGTCCTTTGTCTCCCCCGAACAATCTACCGCCTTGAGAAACATAGGCCTACCCTCGGTTACCGCCATTAATGAGAGGCTGCCTTTGTGAGTCACTCCATCCATCACTAACAATGCTCACCCCTTTATCCTTCCATGTCTCTCTAAGGGGCTGCAACAACCTATCAACATTTGCCCTCTCTTTTTGTAGTAAAGTCGTTCTTAGCAAGTTGTACCCTGGAGGCAAATAACCGAAAATTGGATTGTTGGCCGCATAAGAGTATGAACTCGCATAGTGTGGGTTCCTTGCTAGGTGAAATGGCAAGCCACCGGAGTAAAACATCCGAGCAATCTCGCCATGTAGGTGATCGCGGGCCGCCATGTTAAATGCCTTTTCAATAGCACTCACACTTCCACTTGGACCACTTGTCTTCCTCCTCTTTAGATCAAAACTTGGAGGGACAAGCATACTACTTGGGCAACTCAATGATCCACTACTTGATGATGGCCGCAATGGCACTCTCTTGGGAGCATTTTGCTTCATAGCCTCCTTGCATTCTACCTCCAACCTTTGCATTCTGAGTAGGTCATTTGCTTTCACCTTAGGACACGTTTCGATTCCTTGTCCTAATACCTTCAACAAGTGCGCTCTAACCCTTGTGTAGGAGCTATTCCAACTCTTATGACAAAAATTACATTCCCATCTCACATTCCCTCCACCCTTAGGATCTTTATCAAATCTAGTGGCATACCTCCATAAGGGCTTCGAGAGGTCTTCATCAGTAGAAGTAGAAGGTGGTGCATTTGTGGCTTGGGCGGCGGCGCTACTAGCCCTGGATGAAGACATTCTATTAAAAGAACAAACACAAATTTAGTAAGCAAATAAGATTATTGGACTCCCAATCAGTTCACAAGACTCATAATCTTATATCTTGATGGTCTGAAGTCTAAACCCTAAGCCCCTAATTGTGAGCCCAAATCAAGTTATTGGAGTCAAAATTAAACATAATTTTTTTGACTCCTAAAATCAGTTTTGGGCTCCCAATCGATTGTCACAATCTTAAATTAACATGTCCCTAAAGGGTAAAGGCTAAAGCCCTAACTACCTAACCCCTCTAATTGAGCCCAAAACGGATTTTGGGGGTCAAAATTAAACATAATTTTTTACTCCTAAAATCAGTTTTGGGCTCCCAATCGATTGTCACAATCTTAAATTAACATGGCCCTAAAGGGTAAAGGCTAAAGCCCTAACGACCTAACCCCTCTAATTGAGCCCGAAACGGATTTTGGGGGTCAAAATTAAACATAATTTTTTACTCCTAAAATCAGTTTTGGGCTCCCAATCGATTGTCACAATCTTAAATTAACATGGCCCTAAAGGGTAAAGGGCTAAAGGCTAAAGCCCTAATGACCTAACCCTTCTAATTGAGCCCTAAAGGGCTCCCAATTGAATGTCACAATCTCAAATTAACATGGCCTGAAAGCTCACAATTGGAAATTTGGGATTTAGGGCTTTAGGCCCTAAAGCCCAAATTCCCAATTGTGACCTCTAAACTGAAAATCAGTTTAGGACTTCAAAATCACAATCCATTTTAAGATTATGCCAACCGATTGTGAGCTCCAAATTGATTTTTATGTGACTCACAATCGGTTAGGGCTTTAGGCTATTTTTTAGGGCAAATCACAAATAAAAATAAAGGAGAGAGAGAAAGAGAGTAGAGAGAGATACAAAGAGAAAGAGAGAAGTAGAGAGAGAGTACCTTTAAGTAGGGTTAGGTTAGGGCTCCGACGGTGGCGGAGGCGACGGTAGTAGTTGCAGGGAGAGAGAGGAGAAACTGAGAGGGAGAGGAGAAAATGAGAGAAGCCCGAGAGAGAGAGAGAGAGAGAGAGAGAGAGAGAGAGAGAGAGAGAGAAAGAGAGAGAGAGTTGCAGACGAGAGAGGGTGAGGCCGTGAGGGACGAGACAAAGAGGGTGAGGGAGAGAGTTGAATGAGTGTGAGTGAGGGGGTTTGGGTTTTAAAACCCCTTTTATATAATTTAAACCCCCCCCCCCCAAATTGCTATTGGCAGCCTCTTTTTTTTTGTTTTTTTTTTCAAACACTTAAAAACGTGTCGGGTGCGTCGGGGTGCGCACCCCAACCGCACCCGACACGCATCCGCCAGTAAAAATTAGAAAAAAAAAGTTTTTTTAATCGGGTGCGCACCCGACACGCACCCGATACGGGTACGCGGGCCATTTTGAAGCACCCGTGCTTCAGAGCCTAGGAGTATAATCCTAGCCAGCTTTAATTGATTCTATGTAATGCTAGTTGGGACCTCTGGTCCCCAATGTGATTTTCATAGTATCAATGAAATAGTCATCTTTCAAAAAAAAAAGTTAAACTCATTTGAAATTATTAAATTTTGCACCAGGAATTTACGGACGAAAACATCTACCTCTGGAGACCCTGTTAGTTTAGATAACCTTGATGTCTTCATGGATTGGATGATGAGCATATTATTTTCATCAGAGAGGATTTAAGTTAGCAACCACTGGAAGAACCTACTGGTGTTGCTTCTATGGACGACAAAAATGAGGACATCAATCTTGATAATGTCCGTAGAGCTATCGATTGTGATGGCGAGGGGTACTATTCAATTGAGTCGACTTATGACAACCCATAGAAAGAGATGAATTATGATTGACAGATGAGATGTAATCTGCAACATTTTTAGCATTTTGTATGATTAAACTTTGTTAGTTTCATTGATATATTGTAGGAAATTCGATGTTTGAAGTAATAAAACGTGTCATTCAGTTAAATTTGGTTGGCATAATAGTTTCTAATATTTTTCAGACAATTTTTTATTTACTTAAATTTTTAGCTCAACTCAACTCAACAAAACCTTTGTCCCAAACTAGTTGGGGTCGGCTAAATGAATCCTTTAGAAAAATTTCATGAAGAAGGTGAAAAGAATCTACCCGGCTCTAATCCTGGCTCTAGTTGGGTTCTTCTACGTGGATCATTTTCTTCCATTCTATCCTATCCAAGGTCATGTTCTCTGTTATGTTCCTAGCTATCAAGTCTTTCCTCACTGTTTCTACCCAAGTTGTTTTCGGTCTGCCCCTACCTCTTTTTACTACATCAATTTGGCACGAGGCGCCTCTTTTCACTGGAGCATCCAAAGGCCTACGTTGGATATGTCCAAACCATCTTAAACGGTGATCTCTCATCTTCTCCTCAACTATTAAAAAAATTCTCCATTAAAAATTTCTCGACTCATAGCCATTCTGTTTGAAATGAAACACCGAAACATCCTGTCGCACTGACCAAAACGAAATGCCAAACAAAACCGTACAATACGCTATGAACTAATGCAAAAATGATCAAATTACACAAGAAAATGATATTTTAATTTCTTTTGATTGGAACAAGCCAATAAAAACTCGCCAGTTGCATAAGAAACCAACACAGTTGATCAACAATCCAACTGGTTTTATAAATTGGTTTTAAAATTGATATATGCAATTCTAACAAACTAAGCTAAAATTGGAAAGTTCTGAATCACAAGTCACAACAACCTTTTAAACATGGACATTTGAGCACAAGGCTGATAAGACAAGATAAGAGAGCAGGTCAAGTGTGACATGAGAGATGCGATGATCTCATCACTTTGGGTTTGTTAGAAGTGGGTGTAGGTGTGTATTGTAGCCATAAGGGCATAGTAGTCTTTTGTATGTTCTCTTTCCTATAAATACATAAGTGAGGGCGAGGATCCCTAACTCACTCTTTCTCTTCTTCCTCTTTCTTTCTCCCTCTTTGGTGGCTTCTAACATGGTATTAGAGCCCTAGGGTTTGAAGCCCTAGGGACCACCTTGCAAGCCCCATTCCTCCTCCCATCTCCTCTCCTCCACTCCCTGCTACAGTACCTGCTACAATTCCACCACTACCACCACCACCCTCCACCTCCTCCACCACCACCACCACCACCTCCTCCACCCTAACCTCCACCATTTGAAGCCGTACATATTCTAAAACCCTAGTCCTCTTCTCCTTTCCTTCCTTTTCCCTTTCTTTTTGTCCCTATAACTCTTTTCGCAGCTCCGATTCCGATTCCTTTGTATATTTATGTCTTTCTCTCTTCGAGGCCTTATCATGCCTCCTGCCTCTCTCGGTTGTAGTAGTTGTCATCGGAGCCGCGGTATTCTCTCTTGGCCCATCTAGTGGCCCCTCTTCCTTTCGGGCTCTGCAGTCGTAGTGCTTGAGCTCAGTCGTAGTGCTTGAGCTCCTTCTTCTTTTCTTCTCTTCATGGATCCTCCATTTATTGCGGATCCCTCTCTTAGCCTGACTTTTTCGGTTCATCTTTCTTCATTATCTTCAGCGTCCTCCTTACCGAGCTCTTCTTCATTGGTGGATGGTTCATTCCCACCTCATTATGTGCCCTCTCTCATGGAGGACTATTCGAACGCTGAGCGGTCCTCGTTAGCGCCTCTACTCATTCTGATTCCTTAGATGGCTCTACTATTGCTGCCTATAGCACTAGTGGTCGTGGTACTCATGGTGGTGGTACCTTTGGCCGTGGTCGTCGCCGTAGTGTACGTGTTGGTGGCCGGTATCTTACTGGCGACCATGATACTGGTGGTCGTCCCCGTCCATATTGCTCTCATTGTCGGCAGGAGGGCCTTATCTTGACACTTGTTATGCTCTTCATCCCGAGCTCCATCTGCCTCATGAGCCTCGCATCATTCACTCTGTACCCCATTTGGCTTCTGCTCCTTAAGCCATATTGGCTTCCTCTTCATAGCACAGTACAGCCGCCCCTTCAGAGGACTTTTTTGTCTCTCGCGCTGACTATGATGAGTTCCAGCACCTTCGATTATCCCGTCGCCCGCAGAGTGCCGTCTTTGCCCAACCAGGTAGTTTCCCAGCCTCTTTTCTTTCTAGCTCCAACAACCGGATCATTGATTCCGGGGCATCGAACCATATGACAAGTACTTCTTCATCTCTTAATTCCTTTCGGCCCCTATCCTCGCAGTTTATTACTCTTGCTGATGGGAGTACTACTCCTATCTCTGGTATTGACAGTATTTCTCCACGCCCTGGCCTTACCTTATCCTCTGTCTTATGTGTTCCCAAGTCCCCTTTTAGCATCTTCATTGCTCTGTCTCATTTTATCCATCTTATTGTTTGTTTCAGGATCTCTCGACTGGGAAACGATTGGTTCGGGACGTGAGGTGGATGGGCTTTATCATCTCAACTGTGGCCCTTCCAGTACTGTTTTGAACAGCTCCATCGATGCCTATCAGTGACACTGTCACGTGAGGTGGATGGGCTTTATCATCTCAACTATGGCCCTTCCAGTACTGTTTTGCACAGCTCCATCAATGCCTATCAGTGACACTGTCGCCTTGGTCATCCTTGCTTCGAGCGTCTACAGCGGACCTCCATTGTTCCTACCCCCATTCAGTCGTTTCAGTTCGAGGCCTGTGAGCTTGGCAAACACCGTCGTGTGTCATTTCCTCCTAGACTTGTTAGAAGAGTCTCGCACCCTTTCGAATTAGTACACTCTGATGTATGGGGTCCCGCGCGGACTACCTCTATTTTTGGATACCGATATTTCATTGTCTTCATTGATGACTTTTCTCGCATGACTTGGCTTTATCTGCTTAAAGACCGCTCGGCGGTTTTCTCTGCCTTTCGCACCTTTCATGCCGAGGTTACAAATCAGTTTGGTCGTTCAATCAATTGTTTGTGCACTGATAACACTCGATGGTACTTTTCACAATCTAATGGCTTCCAAGAATTCCTCTCTACTCGTGGCATCATCCACCAATCTTCATGTCCTCACACCTCCCAACAAAATGGTGTGGCAGAACGTAGGTTGAGATCTTTACTGGATCGAACCCACACTCTTCTCATTCAAATGCGGGTCCCTAAGACCTATTGGGGTGATGCCCTCCTTACAGCATGCTTCCTTGCTAATAGGCGTCCTTCATCTGTCCTTGGTGGTTCATCCCCATTCGCCTTGTTACCTATGAAGCACAGGTACTCTCCCGGGGCTCCCGTACCCGTACCCGACACGTACGGGGTGCGGGTACGTTCGGGTACGTACCCCAATTTTTTTAGAAAAAAAAACCCCAATTTTGGTTGCTGGGTGCGTTTAGGGTGCGAACCCACGCGTACCCGACACCTCTTGCTTCTCTTATCTGGTGTAAATCCTTCCTGTGCTTCTTTTCTCTCCTCTCCTGTACTTAGTATTTACATGTAACCCATTTAAGTTAATGTTTATTGTCCATTTACTTAAGATTTACATGTAAATAACGGAATACCCCCCATTTGGATTTATTAAAAATAGTTTCAAGACCCAAATCTAAAAGGAAAAAAAGTCAACTCTAATGTTCTAGTACAAAATCCGAAGAAGGGTCGGGTCAAAATTTTAACTTTCTTAACTTCCAAACGGTGGAGTATTTTTCAAATTTCATAAAATTTATCATGTCCAAACATTATTAAATCCCAAAAGTCCGGTATAAAAAATCTCATAATTTGGCCTCTAAAAATAATTCATCTTGTCAGGCACTGGTCAACACACCGGTCAACACATTGGCGACAGACTTTTTTTCTAATGAATGACGTATTGATGCCTCATGTTACGAAATATGGAACTTAATCACTCGTGAAATGAAGAGTAATATTAGAATTTTCCATTTTGGTGATGTTATTGTTATTTGATTGCTCTCCAATTATTATTTTATTTTAATTTTTATAAATATATAATAAAATATTAAAATATATTATTATATTCGGCGTACCCGAATGTACCCGCACCTTTTTTTTTGGAAAATCATATACCCACGTACCCGTGTCGTGTCGTACCCGTGCTTCATAGCTTGTTACATCCCCAGCATGACCCTTTTCCTCTCACCCTTCGGGTCTGGTTGTGTGTGCTTTGTCCACAACCTCGGCCCTGGATTAGATAAATTGGACCCTCGCGCTAAGCGATGTATCTTTCTTGGGTATTCCCGGACCCAGAAAGGTTATCGGTGTTACAGTCCTCGCTTACGTAGGTCATTTGTCTCTGCCAATGTCACATTTTTTGAGTCCGGGTCTTACTTTATCACTCTTCATGAGGATCGTCCCGTAGTTCTTGATTCGGACATCCTGCTTCCTCGTCTAGCTCTTCCAGACCCCATACCTTCTCCTTCCTCATCTCCCCCTTCGCCGATCCCTGAGTCTTGCATACCTTCTCCTTCCTCGCCTCCTCCTTTGCCGGTTCCTCCGTCTAGCATTGTTTATGAGCCCTCATCTTCATTACGGGCTCCAGAGGCTCCTCCTCCAGCTCCTACGAAGACATATCAACGCAAGTCGAAGTCTACAGCCCATCAGCCTCCTCCTGCGCCATCGACATCTCAGCCGGAGATCACGACTACCTCTTCTCAAGTACCTGCATATTCTCCCATGGCCTCGTGTACTCGTTCTCATAGTACTGCTCATCCTATTTCCTCAGTTGTTTCCTATGACTCTCTGACCCCTATGTTTTGAAGTTTTGTATTTTCTTTGTCTTCTGTTTCTGTGCCACAGTCCTTGCCAGCAGCCTTTGATCATCCTGGTTGGCGTGCAGCTATGGACCTTGAGATGAAGGCCCTTCAGGCCAATCATACGTGGGATTTGGTTCCCCTTCCACCTGGAGCTCGGCCCGTCAGCAACAGCTGGGTTTATGCCGTCAAACACTTACCCGACGGGACAGTTGAGCGCCTTAAGGCGCGCCTAGTTGCCAAAGGTTATACTCAAACCTTAGGAGTTGATTACCATGAGACATTTTCCCCGGTAGCTAAAATACCATCTGTCAGGGTTCTCCTCTCACTTGCAGTTAACAACGGCTGGCCCCTACATCAGTTAGATGTGAAGAATGGCTTCTTATATGGAGAGCTTATTGAGGAGGTGTATATGGAGCAACCTCCTAGGTATGTTACTCAGGGGGAGATGTCCTCCTCAGTGTGTCGGTTGCGACGATCTATATATGGCCTGAAGCAGTCCCCTAGAGCTTGGTTGGCCGGTTTAGCGATGCTATCATGCACTTTGGCATGAAACAATGTGTTGTTGATCACTCTGTCTTCAATTATCAGTCAGGTGCTGGTTGTGTTCTATTGATAGTGTATGTTGATGACATTATCATTACAGGCAGTGATTCAGCGGGGATACACAAACTGAAGACATTCTTGAGGAAAGAGTTCTCAACCAAAGATCTAGGACGTCTTAGATACTTTCTTGGCATTGAGGTTGCCCATTCTACTAGAGGTATCTCTCTCTCGCAGCGGAAATATGTGTTGCATCTTCTTGAGGAGACAGATTACCTTGGAGTGAAACCTGCCTCAGTTCCTATGGACCCAAATGTGAAACTTCTTCCAGAAGAAGGGGATTTGTTAGATGATCCTGGCAGATACAGGAGGCTAGTGGGTAAGCTCATATATCTTACAGTCACTCGTCCAGATATATCATATGATGTTGGTGTTGTTAGCCAACATATGAGATCCCACCTGGCAGCAGTGATTCAGATTATTCGCTACTTGAAAGGGGCAGGGAAAGGCCTCCTATTCAATTTAGTGTCATGGAAGCATGGGCATATCAGGTTGGAAGGATTTTCTGATGCAGACTGGGAAGAATCTCCTGCAGATAGGAGATCTACCACCGGATATTATACTTTTGTTGGCGGCAATTTAGTGTCATGGAAGAATAAGAAACAAGACATTGTTCCCAAGTCTAGTGCCGAGGCAGAGTACCGAGCTATGTCCCATACTAGTGGAGAACTCCTTTGGTTACGTTCACTCCTATCTGGGTTTCTCCCCATCTTCTCCAGCTCAGCTTGATTGCGACAATAAGACTGCGATTCATATAGCTACCAATCCTGTCTTCCATGAGACAACCAAGCACATAGAGGTTGATTGTCACTTAATTCGCCAGCGAATTCACAGAGGCAAGATTCATGTTTCCTTCACTCGGTCTGTGGACCAACTAGCGGATGTTTTCACTAAATCCCTTAGTAATGCAAAATTAAATGACATCTGTAACAAGCTGGGAATGTATAATATATACATTCCAGCTTGAGGGGGAGTGTTAGAAGTGTGTGTGGGTGAGTATTGTAGCCATAACGGCATAGTAGTATTTTGTATGTTCTTTTTCCTATAAATACATAAGTGAGTGGGAGGATCCCTAACTCACTCTTTCTCTTCTTCCTCTTTCTTTCTCCCTCTTTGGTGGCTTCTAACAGAGTTCATTACAATGAACAAGAGAAAGAACATTGAGTGGAAAACAAAAAGAGGAGAGAAGTCATGCGATAATGCCCCAAAAAGGATGCATCCCAAAGGAAAATTAGATTATGGTAAAATATCCCAGGAATAAGAAACATATATCCTCCACTATAGTGAGTTGAAGCATCTGAAAGAAGGGAAATCGGATACATATGGTCAAATCATCTTAAAGAATAAGAAACATACACCACTCAGAGCTGTGAGGTTTTGGTTAACAAGTGTTTTCCCGTTCAACATCTTGGCAGTCAGATCATTCTTGTAACAAAATGAGTTTGTACATGGATTTGAGCTCCCTAGCTGTAGTTCATGATTTCTATGATACTGAAATCAATATATGGGTCAGAGTTTACCACTGTCATTAAAAGCCTGCCTAATAGAATCTTCATTCCTTGAACAGATCTCCCATTTTGGAATCCTAATAACCTTGTGCATTTCGAATTGCCAACATGACTTATTTTCCAATTGCGGCTGCCCTTCTGCCTAACTTCAAGCAACTCCTGTATCCTACAAGTTATCCACGCAACCTTGTCCGCAACCACAATCAATCTGGCTAATTTATTTGATAGAATTAGAAATATGTCCTCTTATTTACCAGAAGCGGCAAGAAGCTCCGGCATGTGAAGAAGTGTGAGCAGCAGCAAAAAGACAGAAAATATCCATTTTAGGGCATCTAGGCACGCACAGGTTGGAAACTGCGAGTGGTCTGCTAAGTTGAAGATCCAAAAAATTATTGTAAAACCTGGTAATCTTGACAAGATTAACAGAGAAGTCGACATGAACTGGTAGCTAGGAAATGGTTAATTGAGTCTTTGCAAGGGATCTACTAAGCAGATGATTCATAAAATTATTTCAGAACTGGTAATCTTGAAAAGATTGACAGAGGAGTCGACATGGACAGCTAGCTAGGAAATGGTTAATTGAACAATTTGTGCCACCTGCCCAGAATAATAAGTAGAAAAATCACAAGTAATCCAGAGACCTTAGTAGAATACAACTCAACTCAACTAAGCCTTTGTCCCAGACTAGTTGGGGTCGGCTAATGAATCCTTTAGAAAATTTTCATGAAGAAGGTGAAAGAATCTACCGGGCTCAAAATGACTAAGTCTAATCCTGATAGTAGTTGAATTTGTCTGCATGGATCATTTTCTTCCATTCTCTCCTATCCATGGTCATGTTCTCTGTTATGTTCCTAGCCATCAAATCTTTCCTCACTATTTCTACCCAAGTCGTTTTCAGTCTGCCCCTACCTATTTTTACTCCATCAACTTGGCACGAGTCACTTCTTCCACTTCTTCTAACTGGAGCATCCAAAGGCCTACATTGGTATGCCCAAACCATCTTCAGCAGTGCTCTCCCATCTTCTCCTCAATTGGTGCCACCCCCACCTTTTTACATATGCCTTTCATTTTTTATTCTATCCAACCTTGTGTGGCCGCACATCCATCTAAGCATTCGCATCTCCGCTACACTCATCTTATGCACATGCTGCTTCTTGGTGGCGAAGAACATATGACTAGCTGATTTCTACACATTTAAGAAAGCAGTAGAATGTCCATCTCAGTTTAAAATAATGAGAGAACCTACAACACTCTTTTGGGCAGATGATTTCTACTTTGCATCATTTTCTCTAAACATAGTACGTATCAAAGCAGTCACTCTAAACAAACATGTATGTGGCTTGGTAGATAACTGAGGAATGGACACATGTCCCACTGTTACACATGACCAATAGGTGTCACACGGAGCAACCCTGCAAACCTACAACACTCTTTTGAGCAGATGATTTCTACTTTGCATCATTTTCTCTAAACATAGTACGCATCAAAGCAGTCACTCTAAACGAACATGTATGTGGCTTGGTAGATAACTGAGGAATGGACACATGTCCCAGTGTTATACATGACCAATAGGTGTCACACAGAGCAACCCTGCAAAACTAAATGTGCTGGTGCATGGTGGTAATAATGGAAAAAAAAATTATAGAAGTTTTAGTTCAACAGAAGAACAAGATGAAGTTTGAACTACTTGGGAGAATTCTAGCATTTTTCGTGTTGCATTCCCTAGGTCCTTGGCCTTTCCATGGCCACCCCAGTTGAGTCTCCATCTAGTGGAGTGCTCCTCCACCACGTTCTTTTATTCTAACCGTTCTAGATGGAAACTCCACGCTTCACGCGCCTGTTTTTAGAGAGAAACCATTGTTTTCCTTCGCGTCTATGGTGACAAAAGATCTCTCGCTTCCAAAGATTCCTCTTACATTGAAGCCACCATCAAAGATCTATTCAGGGGAGACAGCGATCTACCTGAGTGAAGAAGATCTTCAGAAAGCCGTGTCGCCCTTTAAATTTTTTTTTCATAGCAAAGTGAGCTCATGGAAGACCTAATGTTTATAGCATAAAAGAAAACATAAAAAAACTTGCACCAGCAGAATGATTTAGTGATCAGCAATGTTGATCAGAGGCATTTGATAAGGAGGTTTTGAATGAAAAAGTCTTCCTAATTCGAAGGAGATTCGTCGAATGCCATAGCATGGGCATCTGGCCGTTCAGCCGGTCCGTGGAAGCTGCAGAGCGTGCTTGATGAGTCCCGTGACATTATCAGGGAGATCAATCCCCGGCTGGTGCACAGGCGAAGATCAGCCAATGGAATGGCTGATATTTTAGCCAAGGAGGGTGTTGACGTCCCTGTAACTCGTGTTATTTCCTTCACTGAGAGAGTGTGATCGTTTTATTTCTGGGACATCTTGTCCCATGATTGTATTTTATTCATATCCATAAATCTTTGTTACCTTTCAAAAGAAAATAATCTATATATAAAAGACTATCTTTTTTTATTCATGAGATAGAATCCCCTATTCAAGATCGCAAAGAATCCCAGTTGGCTACAGTTTGGATCAATAATCATCTTCTTCTACAACTAGAATACATGCTGCAAAACCTACAATCCAAGGAACGAGAATGCATGCTGCAAATTTTATTTGGTTGGGGAAAACCAAAGACAAAGGTGCATGCAAAAAATCATCCATGAGAATTGTCCCGATTAAAAAAATGTTGCTACAACATAGCAAATTCTTGTAGCAAATGTTGCTACAAGATTGAACAAAAGGAAGGTTTTCGTAAAATTCAATTAAAGAGATTGCTACTCATAACGAGATAGGAACTGGATAAAACAACCAAGTCAGATCAGAGTGGGTTAAGAAAGTGAATACATGAAAGGAATGTAATGTCTCAGACCCAACCACTGTCCTGAGAAGATATTGCTCAGAAGACAAGCTTCTTGTGAATAAAACAAGCATTTCAGCCCTTAAGAAGGGTCTTGAGAAATTATCGGACATGGTACAAGGGATCAAAGAAACGGCTATAAAAGAAAATCAGGCCATGGCCTCTCTTTTGAATTGAGATCCTAACTACAGTCAAGATGATGGGGTGCGAGATAAGGAAGGTCAGCAAATGTATAGGGTGACCTACAAGCAAAATAATACAGCTAGCTGGGTAAAGGCTCTCGGGAAAATCATCGGGTAATGTTTCACAATGAATAGTATGGAAACTTACAGGTTTAAAGAACAGTCCAACTGTTCGAAGATTGAAGAAATTAGTTAGATTGCATAAGCAATCATTTGTGGCTATCTACAAACCTTTGATTTCTCCCAATGAAGCTCCCAATTTTGCCAATAAACTTAGTTTGGCTTCTGTTTTAGCTGATGGAATAAGTCCCAAGTTTCTAAGTTACCCATAATTACGATGGTATGATAGCCTGCCTCGCCTTGGTTTATGAAAGCTGTTCGGTGGTGCATAGAAGAATTCGGTCAAACTATCTTGATGACTGGAGTTTATAATTTGATAAACCTTGATTAGACTGACTCTGGGGAGATTTTAATGCCATTACATATCAATTTGAGAAGTTGGTGGGAAGCATGGTTTTAAATTTCGACCGAAATCTGGGGACCGAAACCGAAATTTGCCGAAATTTCATTTTTCGCCATTTACCAAATTTCGGATTTCGGTCCGAAATATCGATTAAAAGCCATTATTTATTTTAAAAAATAAAGTGTCACTAAATTTCGGTCCGGAATTTCGAACCAAATTACCAAATTTCGGGCCGAAATTTCGGTTTTCGGTGGGGTCCGAAACGGTTACCGAAACCGAAATTTTAAACCATGGTGAGAAGCCACCTACCCAAAGACCCGTGCAAGAATTCCAGGAGACCATTGATAATGCAGGCTTAGTTGATCAGTACGTTGGCAGTAGATTTACAAGAAATAACAACCAAACAGAGGAAAATTGCGTCAGAGCTCGTTTGGACAGAGCATTTCCGATATGGATTGGATTAACTCTAATCAGTCTACTAAAATCACTCATCTCTCTAGGACATGTTCTGACCACTGCCCTCTTCTCATTTCTATCGTCGTTTAAGAAACACTAGTTAACTTAAACGGCCTTTAGGATTTCAGAAGATGTGGACATTTAATAACAGTTTAATGTCCCTTGTAAAGGAAAAATTAAGTAAAGGGACGCATGGCAACCCTCAACAGACTCACCTTAAACCTCAAGAATTTAGAGAAGAGTCCGAGAGAAAGGAATAAGACTGAGTTTGGGGATGTGTTTCAGAATGTTAGAGATGCTGATGATAGGGCAGCCCAAGAGGAAGTCAAATATGACGAAAACCCCAATCAGACCAATGCTAATATCATTAAAGATGACAATAGCCCAATACTCATCTGCATAATGTGACTCTCATCTCAGAAAGAAGTTGGGGTAGTGCTTCTTCTGTCAACTAAAGCAAGAAATATGGTGTTATACACAAGTTATATAACAATGGCACTTTGGTCTGAGGACCAAGACTAACAAGAGATCAGAAATATAGCTTGGATTTTCTTTGTACTGTATCTGAAATGAATCTGGCCTGGCTAGGCTATGTCACAAATGTCGTTCTCGGGAATTTCTCAGCTAGGGAAAATCTCGGGATATATTAATTTTATCATTTTTTTCGTGTTTATAACGGAAAATAAACGGTAAAATTAAAATTATTTAAAATATATATATATAATATTAAATTTAAGAAAAAATATAAAATAAAAATATCGTAAAAATATCGGGATATTATCGGGATATTTTATGATAACAATGAAAATATTGCTATATTTTCAAAATATCGGGATTAGTTCGGGATTTTGTCGTTTTATCAAAATCTCGTGATAAAAACGCTATATTTTGAAATATCGGAGATATTTGTGACATAGTGGCTAGGTACTGAACTGGCCAGGCCGGAGGAATGAGTACTCAAAGTTATTGAGGACCAAGACCAACAAGAGATCAGAAATATAGCTTGTGAGTACTCAAAGTTGTTAACTGAAGGAGTGATTTGGGATGAAAAAATTCTTAATACCATTCCCAACATGATTGGCAAAGAAGATAAAGAGAGTCTCTAGAGATGAAATTAAAAGTGTTATTTTTAGCAAGATTATGGATAGTGCTCCAGGTACTCACAGATTCAACGATATTTTCTTTATCCACAGCTGGGAAATTATAAAGGGTGATGTTGTGGGAGTGATGGTGGATTGCTTTAAAGGCGGTAACGATGTAGGAGCATTCTCGGATGTTGATTGAGCGGATGAGATCGCCGAGGAAGTCCAAAGGAAGATGAACCATCCGAAGGAAATCTAACGGTCAGCGCGACTAAAGAAGCTACTTAAGTAACATGTGCTATCATATGACTTGGAGGTAGTTTAGCAAGTTAATTTTCAGTTGTAATGGGCTGAGTATACAAGGCATTTTCCCTCTCTTTTCTTTGGTTTTGAATTGTTTTTGGTAGAATTTGAATTTGAAAAATAGTTCTGGGATCCGGACAAATTTCCATTGGAGGGAATGTTTTATCCAGATGAGACTTCTCTAGAGAAAAGGAGTAGTTGGCGGTAGAGATTTCCATTCTCTTATTCTCCTTGTTCTTGGAAATGATTACTAATTGTATCTCAGGACTTTCTATCTCCTCACAAATCCATTGAATTTTAATTCAAGAAGTTCTTCAAGAGAACCAAAAAACTCAACTCTACTCAACTCAACTAAGCCTTTGTCCCAAACTAGTTGGGGTCGGCTAATGAATCCTTTAGAAAATTTTCATGAAGAAGGTGAAAGGATCTACCTGGCTCAAATTCACTAAGTCTAATCCCGACACTAGTTGGGTTCTTCAAGAGAACCAAATTTCAGTTAAATTGAAGGCTGGATTTCTTGAAGTTTTCTACTTCAATTTCTCATGTATTCGTCAGATTTGTAAGTGATCATTACAATTCTCAATTTCATTTCTCTTTTGGTGAAGAAATCTAGTGGAATTCAGTTAAATTGGACAAGATTTCAGCAGATTTATGTTCTCGGTTTGTATACCTGGGAATTTGATCAAACCGAGAACCAGATCTGAATTCTATGCATGAATTCTCCCAGATATAGAACTCAGTCACTATTAATATCTTGTAATTGAATCCTACTAAGTTCAAGAGAATCTGGAGAGTTTTGCCTTGGATATGGACGAAACCATGAACTTCTGAAAACCATATAGCAGAATTCTGCTATATCACTTGTGATTTCTCACAAATTTGATGGCCACTATCAGATCTAAATTGTTCAAGGTTTCATTGGGAATTTGAGTTGAAGAACCATTGGATCCGGAGATCAGTTCTTCAAAATTTCCAGAGGGAACAATCCTAAGATCTTAAGTCTTTCTGCTGGAACTTTGTAAAAAAATCTCAGCTGAGAATTTGATCAAAACGATAACCAGATCTGAATTCTATGCTTGAATTCTCTCAGATATAGAACTCAGTCACTATTAATATCTTGTAATTGAATCCTACTAAGTTCAAGAGAATCTGGAGAGTTTTACCTTAGATATGGACGAAATCGTAAACTTGTGAAAACCATATAGCAGAATTCTGCTACATTTCTCACAAATTTGAAGGCCTCTATCAGATCTAAATTGTTCAAGGTTTCATTGGGAATTTGAGTTGAAGAACCATTGGATCTGGAGATCACTTCTTCAAAATTTCCAGAGTGAACAATCCTAATATCTCAAGTCTTTCGGCTGGAAATTTGTCAAAAACTCTCAGCTAAGATCTAGTTCAGAGAAAGTTCACAGCTCTGAACTACACTAAAACCTAAATATTTGAAGCCCAATTCTTTTTTTTTTGTCAAGGAATTCTTTATCCTATTAAAAAAAGAATTCCTCATCCCTGGATTCCATATTTGAAAATTGATTGTGGAGTGCTTTATTACCTGCTCTGTGAACGGAATGTGCCTTCATGAACTGTTATATTTCTGGCACCTATTAGCTCTCTTGAAACAGGGCTAAAACTCTCTGTCTTCCACCGCTGCCGTCCCACGCTTCAGCACAGCCCCAAAAGTGGTCTCAGAGCATTTGACAAAGTTTCTCAGCTTTGTGTTCTTGGCCGGGCAGAATTCAATGACTCTGGGCGGAGATATTTCAGACTTGTTCTGGTTTGTCTTCTATCTAGCAGAGCAGTTCAGATTTTTGTGTATTGGCTGTCATCACACCGAGGAAAAGAATTGAGTTGGGTCCTATGACTTCCACACCCAGTTACACTTACAGGGAATGTGGATTGTGCACAGCTTATGCAGATTTTGATACAGAACCAACACCAGCAAGAAGTGACAGGAGACAGGATGCTTTTAATTTTTGAAAATGATAGCCAATTTATTGAAAAAAGCGACCGAGATGGTCAAGATACAACGCGAAAAATAACAAAAAGCCAAGATACAATAGAGAAGAGAGAGATTTAAGGGGGAAGAGCATCAAAAAGAGCTAAAGCCTCCTTTGAAACTCCATCTCTAGCAAGGTGATCGGCTACTTGGTTAGCGAAGCGTCGAACATGACTAAAGGACGCCGAAGACTGAGCAATCCAGTCAAACATTTCATCAAAAAGCTGGTCAAATCGCCATGGCGGATTTTGAGATTTCTTAAGCCACCTTATGACATTAAAAGAGTCTCATTCTACTAACACATTTTCCACCCGGTCTCTATTTAATAACTTCAAGCCTTGATGGACCGCTTTCACTTAGGCCTCTATAGCATCGGTTGTACTGATTGGCCCTGCAAAAGCCCACAACACCTCTCCTTCGCTATTCCTTAGAACCCCGCCAATGCCTGCCGGACCCGGGTTGCCAAAGCTAGATCCATCAAAATGATGGCTGAAATGTGGAATTTGACTCACAAGTGTGATAGGCTATATCTTCCACCAACAAGTCTGCTTCCTAGATCAGACCAGACTTCCAAGAAGTGGGGGCACGATGACTTTGAGCGGAGGATGCCAAGGAAGGTAGCTCTAAGACAAAATTTTCAGCCGCTGATCGACATTAGGAATCTGACATCAATATAGAATATTCCAGAATTCTAGGTGGGATTGGATGCTGGAGATGTGCTAGATTGGATGAACCTGGTGGAGGAGATGTTTGAGGTCAAGGAGGTTCCCTTAGACAAGCAAGTGCAGCTAGTCACTCTTCAATTCAAAGGAAAACCTGCCACTTAGTGGCAAGCGTTAAAACTCCGACAGATGGAACTTGAAGAGCCGCAGACTAGATTGCCGACGGATGGAACTTGAAGAGCTGCGGACTAGATCGCCGACAGATTGAAAGAGGGAATTACGTGATGAATTCTTTCAACTATCTGCAAGTGTTTCTATCATCGGCTGAGCAAGCTTAGTGCAAGATACCAATACAATTTCAAAGTACAACAATGAATTTTATACGTTGGTAGCACGGAATCAGTTGAAGGAGAATCAAGGGCAGAAGGTTGCAGCGTATTTGAGTGGCTTAAAACCTTCCATATTTGAGGCATTACAAGTGCATGAGTTTCATACGGTTTTAGCTGCTACCCTAAAGCACAGTTGGTAGACGATTCACAAAAGAAAACACCATATAAATTCCATTAACAATAGCCAAGTAACCAAGCTATTCCGAGGCCTATGGTGTTAGACATATGCCCTAAAAATGGAATTTCATCATTTATTAAGGCTAAGATAGGAAATATATTATTATTATAATATCTTATTCAAATATCCTTTGAGAGAAAATAGGGAACAAATAGTTGCATAAAGAAAGAAAGAAAAAGCTTGTATGAATGGAAAGAAAGAGAAATGGAATCTTTGACCAAAAGTTTTGGAAACAAAAATTAATATAAAATGGAAACCCAAGAGAGTTGGGAAATAAGCCACGTTCTTTTTGGGTAGCCATATATTTAGCTTATATGTTACCATTGTTGACTTTTCTAACATTGACTAGTTTCCAATCTTTTGGTACTAGTGAAAGCAACTTTTGGGAATTGTAAAAAGCAACACACAACATTATTTAAACCACAAAAGGTGGACGAATTGGGCTGCCCAAGCTGCTGGAATTAATATTGACACTCCTTAATTCATCTCTCTCTCTCTCTCTCTCTCTCTCTCTCTCTCTCTCTCTCTCTCTCTCTCTCTCTCTCTGTTTTTCAACTTGTTTTGGGGTTTGAACTTAAAAGGCATTCAACAAGCAAAGCTCCATCATCTTAAAGGTGTTTTCCCACATACATATTCTGATTTAGATTATAATAAAATCAAGGACAATTGTTGGCTATCCCCTTTGTGTGAAACAAAGGATCCCATCGGATCAACTTGAGGGTTCGCGGCGTTTAGAACGATCGTGAGCGTTCGAGGAGTAGATCAAGCAGACGGTTATCCTTCTCTACTAAGTACGGTAATTATTTCTTATATGTCTTTTATTTGATCACCATCAGAAAATCTAGATCCTAGAATTCCTGGGTTTAGGGCAAAGTCGTTAATTTTTTGTTCTAAGCGATTTTATTCCGCTGCGGGTAGCGATTTTGCCCGAGGGTATACTACCCTTTCCAACATATGGCACATAGTGCATCTACTTATTCTACTCCTCCTAAGTGACAATAAGCAGGAACAGTAGCTGTTCCATATCCAAATAGACCGGTTACACATTCACAAACAACAAATCAAGGTGCACTAGGTCAAATTTCAGCACCTAGACCACTGGTTTGATGTCATGGTTGTAGAAATCCTGGACACTAACTTAGGGATTGTCCTAAAAAAGCAACAAATGCATATTCAAGAAGATGAAACTTATGACAATGCCGAGGAGAATAATTTGTTGGGAGAAGATGAAATTGGGCAAAATCTTGTTTCCGGGAGGCTTTATTTGACTCCAAAGCTAAGAGATAAAGAATGGCTGCGACATAACATATTTTCTACACGTTGCACTAACAATGGGCTGTTATCTAAATTAATCATCGACTTGGGAAGTTGCGAGAATGTGGTTGATAATGGGCTGTTATCTAAATTAATCATCGACTTGGTTTACAAGTCGAACCTCATCCACATCCTGATAAGTTGACATGGCTTGATAATTCAAATGAGCCAAGAGTCTCTACATGAAGTTTGGTGACATTTTCAGTTGGAAACACATACAAGGATAGTGTTTGGTGTGATGTGGTTACAATAGATACTTGTGATCTGCTATAGGGTAGACCATGGCAATATGATCGCAAGGCTGTACACTATGGCTTCACCAACACCTATACTTTCTTCATTGATAAGAAGAAATTTGTTCTTGTACCATCCAAGGGTGAGAAAAAGAAAGATGAAAAAAAGAAATGCACAATCACTCTTTCTAGAAGTGAATTGGAAGAAGAATGGCAAGAAAGTGAACTAGTTTTTGCATTGGTCACAAGGGGGTTAGTTTGTGATGAAATTAGTGGCATTCCACAAGTTTCTATACCTCTTCTTGACGATAGATGTATTTCCAGATGAACTACCCGATGTTCTACCGCCTATGAGAGAAGTTCAACAAGGCATTGATTTGCAACTGGGTTCAACTCTTCAAAATTGGACACACTACAGCGTGAGTAATAAGGAGCAGGAGAAATTGTGATGACAGGTTGAAAATTTACTTGAGAAGGGTTTTGAGAGGGCAAGCACCGTCCCTTGTGCAATTACTGCCCTCTTGGTTACAAGATGGATGGCACACAGTGAATGCGCATTGATAGTCAGGCAATAAATCATATCACCGTGGAGTACTGATTTCCAATTCCATGGTTGGATGACATTTTAGATCAACTAAGTGATGCTTGCTTCTTTAAAGTGGATTTGAACAGTGGTTATCATCAAATATGGATTCGACCAGTGTTTATAAACGTGGATGTGACGCGCAATGCGGCCAAGAAAAATCCTTGTCGACTCGACGCAGACATGGCCAAGAACGCGGTTGAGTCAAAGGAGTTTTTATTGACTCTGTTGGGCAAAACACAGAATGCGGATACGGTGCAATGCGGAACGCGACCAAGGTAAAAGGGAGTCAACTCAAGCGAGTTCCGAGTCAAGTCAACGAGTTCTTAAATATTGGATTCGACCATCATTCATTAAAAAAACATTAAAGATTCAACCTGGAGATGAATGGAAAACGAGATTCAAGACAAGAAAGAGTTTGCTTGAATGGCTAGTTATGCCCTTTAGGTTATCAAATGTGCCAAGTACTTTTATGACGGTCACGAATTAAGTGTAAGACCTTTCATTTGTTGTTTTGTAGTAGCAGACTATGATGATATTCTCATTTACAGCTGAGACATGGACTGAACAAGTCTTTGATATACTCCATAGTTTGAAAAAGTGTACTTTTTGTTCAGGCCATTTGATATTTTTGGGGTATGAAGGATCAAGTAAAGGACTTAAAACCGTATATGACAAAGGTTCAAGCAGTAATGGAATGGTTGATACCAAGAACATCAGAGATGTGAGAGATTTTCATGGTCTTGCAAGCTTCTATTGACGGTTTGTAATAGATTTCAGCACACTAATGGCTCCTATGAAAGATTGTATGCGTAAAGACAAGTTCAAAGTGGTCCAAAGTAGCTCAATATAGCTTTGATACCAGTGTTAGATTGGACATAGAGAGACTTGGGGCCAAAATTAATAGGGCTTCTTAATGATAAAGGCTCCCTAAGGCTTATTTCAACATTCTTACAATTTGGTAGTGGCTGTTGAGAGCGGACGTATTACATCCCCACTTATGTGGAGGCATTTCTGTCTTTTCAATGTAACCCTATTTCCATATATATATATATATATATATATATATATATATATATATATATATATATATATATATATATATATATATATATATAATTTTCGTGTGGGAGAGTGCAACACACAACTCTCTCTCATTCCCTCTTCTCCAACTTCATCTACTCTCTTCTCTTCTTCTACCATGGAAGATAGGATACCTCAAACATGGTATCAGAGCTAAAAGTTAGAGGATTCTCCACAAGACCGAAGGTTAGAATAGAAAAAAAAAATTTATTTTACTTGTGATCCTCTTTCCCATTTTTTTTCTCGCTTTCCTTTGGGTTCTCCAAACCTGAACCCAAGCCGCACCTCCCATCCTCAAATTTTTTTTGTTTGGATTTTCATCCAAACGCTAGCCACACCCCATCCTTGCCTTTGTTTCGGTTTTACAAAACCCTAATCCTAGCCACATCACCTAGCCTCAACCCCCACACCCCTTTGCCTGTAGGATTTTCCACCCAAAACCCTAGTTGCACCCCCACATCACCTATTTTAGCCCTTATTTTCTTTCCAAACCCAACCCTAACCCTAGCCAACACCCCCCCCGCCCCCCAAACTTCCATTTTTTTGGGTTTCTAACACCAAACCTGTTACGTACCTAAGATAAGAATAAGTAAATTAGTTATTTCTTATTCGTAGGATAAGTGTTATTAGTTGGTAGGACTCTTTGTGATGAAGATTGTGGCTAAGTATTGGTCCTAGTTTTTAGGAGTGTTACGTCTAGTCGTTTGACTCAAGGCTTATTAATTGTAATGTTTCTTTTATCTCCATTAATGAAGAATATTATTCCAGAAAATGTGTTTTTGTGCACAAGGAGGATTGATCCTTCCCTCGAAGTGGATCAAGAGGCTGATCTTCCCTCTGAGAAGATCACATCACGTTACGAACCGATCCGGGTTCGTAACAATTGGTATCAGAGCAGCACGATCTGGGCCGTTGAGAAGAAAATCGAAGGAGCAATGGATCCGTGGGATGAGACGATAAGAGAGATCAAAAGGCACCTAGCTTCCATGAATGCCAAGTTCAACAAGATGGCACTCTCACTTGACGTGAAGATAGAAGAGCCCCCATGTTTGAAGAAGTTGAATGAAGAGTTCAATGAGAGGATCGTCGAGAAGACTTATGTGATGAAAAATAAAAGAAGAAACAGAAAAAGAGGAGAAAAGAAGAGAGAAAGAAATCAGAAAGAAGAAAAGGAGAAGAAGCCACACAAGAAAGGCGTTTATTAGCATTGTCAATTTCGACAGGGTCGTCGTCGGAAAATTTGTCGTTCCTCTCAACAAATCCAAAGGCCATCCTTGAGTCAATGCCCGAATCATTTAAAAATGACACAACGAAGGAGCTTTGATGAACGGTGTGATGAGATCGATTTGAAAAGGGAGCTACCTCAACCCTTGATGGTGTCGTGCAAAATGCTGACTAATCGCAAGACGAAGAGAAGAGGAAAAGAAGGGAAAAGGAAAAGGACTTTCGGAAGTGGCGCAGGATCTGATTTTTCACCAATTGGCCAGCACTTCATCTCCAACCTTGAGGACAAGGTTGATTTCTAGAGGGGTGGAATGTTACGTACCTAAGATAAGAATAAATAAATTAGTTATTAAATTAGTTATTTCTTATTTGTTGGATAAGTGTTATTAGTTGGTAGGACTCTTTGTGATGAAGATTGTGGGTAAGTATTGGTCCTAGTTTTTAGGAGTGTTTTTTACTCATTACTTATTAATTGTAATGTTTCTTTTATCTCCATTAATGAAGAATATTATTCCAGAAAGTGTATCTTTGTGCACAAGGAGGATTGATCCTTCCCTCAAAGTGGATCAAGAGGTTGATCTTCCCTCTGAGAAGATCATCACATCACGTTACGAACCAATCTGGGTTCGTAACAAAACCCCGACCACAGCATCCCATCCTCCTTTAACCTTACTGCCCTTCCCCAAACCCTCTTTCTTTCGCATTTTCACATTCAAACTCTCATCATAATCCCGAAAATTATTCAAATCAGTCCCTAAACTTCCTTTTAACACAATTTTATCCCTTTGTATTCATGTCCTAAACATCCATTCTTATCATCTTTCATCCCGTTGGTGGTTCTGAGCTGATGTTTGGTGCTTCCTCTCTCTTGGTGATGCGCTTCTGTCTTGGTGTCGACTCTTTTCTTCCCGGAACCGCGTCTTGATGTATGTGAGAACATATGTTGGTTCTCTAGTTTGTGAATTCATTGTGGATTTATGATGGATAGTTGTTGGTGGATCGTTGGTACTGATACGTGCATGCCACCTGTTTGATGAAATGTCTGAGAGAATTTTTTGGATAATGGTCATGATTGGTGGTTCCTCGTTACTTCGTAGATGTTGGTTGCCTCATTGTTGGTGATGATTTGGTGGTTCGTTGTTTGAGTTGTTGGTGGATGGCCTCTTGTTGATTGTGTTGTTGGTGCTTATGGTTGCTTTTTGGTGGAGGTTAGTGTTTTTGGTGGATGGTTCGTTGTATCTTGATTTGACTCGTCGTTGTTGGTGCCTTGTTCCTGAATTGTTGGTGGTTTCTGGTTCGAAGTGGATTTGTTCTTGGGGATTTGTTCGTGACTCACTCGTATTTGGTGGTGGTCACTACCTTGTACTTCGTCATTTTTGAATGTTTACGTTGTTGATACTCAGTACGACTACTCCAGCATCCTCCAGTACAGTTGCTAGGTCTTCTACGACCCTCCCTAGGGTTCCGATGACCTCTGGTAAATTGAATGGTACAAATTATCCTGCGTGGTCTCGGTCTGTTCAGATTTACCTTCGTGCATAGGGGAAGACTTCTTATCTTACACCGGATCTACCGTCATCTGAGAGCGAGGAATATGTTCAGTGTTGTTAGGAGGATGCGCACATTCAGACTCTCATGTTTCATTGCATGGGGCCGGAGACTGCCGAACATATGATGTTTCTTGACACGGCGAAGGCTACCTGGGATCACGCTGTGACACTGTATTCAGGGGAGAATAACCTGACAAAAGATATGTTAAACTTACTCAGCACTACGACGTTTGCAATGTGGTGATAGACTCGTTTCTAAGTATTACTCCGAGTTTGTCCACTTGCTGGAGCAGCTTGTTACGTATCAACCTTGCTCAACGGACCCTGCCTTGTTAGCAAAACAGAAAAGTGATCTGCGAGTGGTTCAGTTTCTTGATGGCTTGGGACGTAAGTTTCTACCCATTCGCCAGCAGATTGTGAGACAGGGCTCTTTACCGTCCCTGACAGAGACCTTTTCCAGAGTTGAGCGTGCTATGCAGATAGAGGTCCCTGGTGATTCTTTCACTGAGCATTCTGCTCTTGTCGTTCACACTAGATATGGTCGTGGTGCACGTGGTGGTCATGGTCGTGGCACTAGTCGAGATTCAAGGGGGGCGTGGTGTAGGTGGCCGTGGATCCTGTTACTGTACTCACTGTGGTTTAGGGGGGCCATACTGTTGATTTCTGCTATGACTTCATCCGCAGTAGACTTGCACGCTTATCAGCTCCACTCTGTAAGTGTGCGCGCCTGTCACGTGCCCCGGGGTTGGGGGCGTGACATGACAGAAAGCATCTTGGGAATTGTAATAGCATCAAAAGAAAATAAGCGAAGGATAAATTTAAGATGATTAAAGTCATATTATTAAGACAATAGAGTTTTCCTATCAATTCCCTTACAACATACAGAATTCATATCAAAAGAAAGTTGAGAAGTTGAGAAGTATAAGGTAAAGATTTAAGTGCTATTACTTAAACAGTAGAAATTGGATATCAGTTCCCTAACAATTTACAAAATTCATTTGACCCAAACAAAAATAACCATAAACTGAATATACCAATTGAACAAGAACAAACAAATAGACAAGAAATTCATAAAATTTATAGTTACAAAATAAAAAATTCAATAGGCATTTCCTCAAGATAATTCATGAATAACTGAAACAACTCACACCAAGGATGCGCCGCCTTCTCAATGATCTTCTCGAGCGTATCGTAGACCAATTTGCTGTCAACCAAAAACCTTAAATACCCTTCAATAGTCGGCTCCCACTTCCCTACTGGCTGAGTATCAGCTTCTTTCTCACCTTCTTTAGACTGATCCCTCGTATGCAATTTCATAGCCACAAATCGCATTTCCTCAACAAATCCCTTGGCCTCTCCAGGGTATCGTTTTTTCGGTTTCTCTGCTGTTGTAGCCGAAATGATAACCGTCTTGAAAGGCATTTTCAAAGCTCGACGGCATGTTGGGGCAGAACTTTTTTGCCTAATAAACCCAGCTTGGAGATTTGGATTGCTTACAGAAACCGTCACGAAAGCGTTCCTAATTTTCGGGGTTTTGTAGTGGGTTTCGCTTGAAAAGGACTGAGACTGAGAAATGGGTATTGAAGAAGCCATAGAAGAGACTAAAATGATTGGTTTTTCTTGACAAGGAGAGAAAAACAGAGATGGGTTTCTCTTGTTTTCAACGTTCCTTTCAATTCAAGGCAATCGATACACGGTACTAGAGTTGGAGGTTCCGTGGGGAAGGGAATTCCTTGCAATTTGAATGTTGTTCAAGTGCTAGGCTTTCTATTTGGAGCAAGAAAAGAATAAAAAATTATAGAAGAAGGTGAGCCTTTCCTTTACTCTGTGTTGGGGAAGACGCAAGATAACAAAATAAAAAAAACAAAGAGGAGCATCCATCGAGCATTCTTGAAGTATGCCCATCCGGCTCTCGGATAAGCCAAGCGTCAGTTCCGTAACGTGTGCGTTGGTGGACTTCACGGCTAAATCTAAAGCTAAACGATTCACCTATTTTGTTGTGAACCGGTCTTGTGGCCGACCATGTTGCACGTAAAAGATAGAAAGGGCCTTTCCCATAATTAGAATTTTCATTAAAACCTTTTTTTTTACTTCTTTAAAGGTTTTTTGCACAAGTCCTCTGTTTGCTCTATTTACAAAACAAACCAGTCTTCTAGTTTGACAATTTTCAAATAGAGCCATCAGTTTTATAGAAATTTGTAAATTAGGTCGTACCAACAATTTGTGACCGAATACCCATGGTAGATTTTTTTTTTTTTTTACACAATAGACCAAAGTGTCTTTGTTGGGGGTATAAATCAGAACTAAGGCGATAACTACACGTCGTGCCACCATCGAGATGAGATCATCCGACCGAACTAAGGACATTCAGTCCTTCCGATAGACGGCTTATGCCGGAAGTCCTTCATCTGGCCTTCCTCCCCGAGTGGAAGCCTTAGTTGTAAGCCCAAGGGTTCTCATGGGCTCAATCATTCACCTTTACCTTCTTGTTTTGATGCTAGCAAACCTAAATTGATTAGTCTTTATAGACTAATGAGTTGTCTTTGAGTGTTGTGCCTTAGGCAGGAACTGTCATATCGCCATTACATAACTCAACACAACACATGCCTTGTGGATCAACATGCACAAGGAACCAAAGAGCTTGTACACACATGGGAGACACCACCCTTGGAAGATATTCAAGTCAAAGAGCTCAAGTTGAAGATCCCACAAGCATGCCTAGCATTTGTGTCAAGTAGAAGCTTGGAGATGAACTAGCATTGGTGACACATCATGCACCTCTTAACATGTTTTGAAGAATGAAGGAAGTCACAAGAACCAAATCAAGTTGAAGAAGTCCACTCACAAGTCAAGGATGTCCAAGAAAGTCCCAAGGAGCCAAGACATTCCAAGAAGACTCAAGGTTCTTTAATTTTAGAATGTATTTGGAGTCCTCTTGTTATATGTAGATGCACTATCAAAAGGGTTTTCAAATGGTTTTCATGAAACAAATTTACATCTTTGGAAACCATCCACACACCCAAAAATGTGTTTTGAAAACCTTAGACTAAAGCCCAAAGACAATGGCCTAAATTCCTGATTTAAAAGTTAAAATGAATTTTTAAACAGGGCCGGTCGACCGGGGTGTCCCGGGCGACCTCGGCAAGGTAGCTAGAATTCCAGCACTTGCAAATACAAAGCGGGCCGGTCTACCGGGGTGTCCCGGGCGACCGCGAATATGTTTCTGTCAAATCAGAAGCAATCCAGAATGGTTTGGGCGGGCAACCGCCATAGGGCCAGTCGACCGCGAATAGTGTTTAAGCTTAAAGTTAATTCAAACATGTAGCCCTTGCCGGGCGACCACCATGGGTCGATCGACTACGACGCTATGAAATTTGAAAATAAAATAGGTGAGCCCGATAAAGGAGGGCAACCGCCGTACCTCGGTCGATCACGCCGGTCTGGGAAACTAGCCGTTGGGGCTTTCGGGGCTTGCCTTTTTCAACCCAGGTTTTAACAGTTTTACCCCCAAACGGTCATATTTTGAGATGGGCTATATCTAAGCCCAATGGTTTCCACCTTGGCATTCCCATCTTATTTTGATGATTCCAATAAACAAGTGATTTATGATCACTAATGTGTTTGATTGTCTAAGTTGTAGATCACATTGGTGCTAAGACAACATTGCTTGGATTGAGGCAAAAAAGATCTCATTGGACCACATCATGAAGGCCAAAGACATCGAAGTCCAAGACATATGAAGTCTTGAAGAATCCATTGAAGATCAAAGTCATATTTAGATTGTAAAAGATCCAATCTTAGTTTTAGATTTTAGAGGCATAATTAAGTAAATAATCAAACACCCTAAATATATAAGTGATTGTCTTTGTGGAGTTTCAACACCTTGGAACCCTCATAGCAATCCCAACTAGGTGTTAAGTTGGAAGCCTAAAAACAAGAAATGAAAATCTGCATGAAATAGGCTTCTCGGAACTCCGAGAAATGGTCCAGTAGACTTTTTTCCAACTTCTGTTTGTATTCCCGGAACTCCGAGATTTTTTCTCGGAACTCCGAGAATTCTCGGAACTCCGAGAAATATTCTCGGAACTCCGAGAACACTACAACGGTCGGATTTTTAGCCGTTGCGATTTTTCCTGGAATTACAACAATGCCATTGAACGGTCATATTTGGTTTTTCCTATATATATGGGCATTCCAAACATTCCAATGATGCATCCTAACACTCAAAAACTCCATTTGAACATCCAAAGAGTGAATAAAACTTGATTATGCCTCTCATCCTCTAAAGCTTAGGATTTGGATCATAGGCTAAATTTGTACATCTTCTACAATTCTTGTAAACCCTTGTGAGGGATTTTTTGTTCTTTCTTTCTTATCAAGAACGTTGTATCGAGCGAGTGTTCGGAGAAGCGTAGCCCACTCTTCGTGGTGAAGATTGCCACCAAGGTTAAAGGTAATCGGAATTTGTATTCGGTACCGATCTTCGCCGAAGTTAAGAAGATCACATAGTGAAGCCATCAACGGGTTTGGTTGGTGGAGTGGAGTAGGCCTCGCGTTTGGAGGACCGAACCAGTTTAAATCTCGGGTGCTACTCTTGCTCTTTATTTGCATTTGCACTTTAGATTTTAACTTGTGTGCTTGAATTTTACTGTTGATCTCTTAATTTCCAAAATTGGGTTTGAGTTTTCAAAAGAGTTAAAACTTGTTAGTAACCTAATTTCTCTCTCCTCATAAGTTGTCGTATTAGGGACCACCCTTGGAATTTCACTATATATACACTATTTAAACCTTTCTAATTAACCTTTTGCAAGATTATTTTTCAATCTATTTGAGCTTACACTTTCACATTAAAGGTTTTTCCTCTTTGAGCTTTGATTTTGCAAATCTACATTTATTAAGAGGAACTCCATAAGGCTTCTACATTTTATCAATTCTTTGGAGAGATTGTGAGCTAGCACTTTTGTATCAAGCCTCGTCAAGAGGCTAAAAATGTTTTTCATTTGTTGTTCTTCATTTGTATTGAGGGTCTTCGATTTGGCCAGGTTAGAAAGGAGAATCGACTTTGTGAAGAAGGTTTTCGCTTTGGCCTTTGAAGGAGAAGCTTGACTGTAAAAGGGTCTCCGATTCGTTCCGATAAGAAAGGTGAATCCGAAGCTAGAGGGTTTGTTCTCTTAGAGGTGAATGAGTGCTTGTAATGCTTGGAGATTCGGCGCATAGAATCTCAATATTAGTGGAGTACCCAAGGAGCTGATCTTGGAAGAGTGGAGTGGGTCTTGATGATAGACCGAACCACTATAAATCTTGGTGCTCATCTTCTCTTGCTTGCCCTCTTCTTGCATATGGTGATTGGTAAATTCTAACCCTAACTTGTGTTTATGTTTTATTAAACAACGGCTAGAAAATATGAATGATAAGTAATATCTAAACCCTAATTGTATTATCCTTTTACTTGAACAAGGGTTAGATATAAATTGCTTGAACTTGTAAATTGATTTTTGAAATTCCACTTAGCAACCCAAGAGGGGGTGAATTGGGTTTCTTTTCAAATTTTAAGGATTTTGAAAACTTAGATTGCACTAGTTTTAGATTGAATAAGAAATCAAAAATAGTATTTAAAGCAATAGTAAAAAGCTTACCACAAGAGAACAGGTGAAGAGACAAAGAAGCTTTGACACAAGGATTTTTATAGTGGTTCGGTCTTAGCTCAAGACCTACTCCACTCTTCTCAAGTTACTCTCCTCGAGGATTCCACTATCTTCTCCAAGGAACTTAAATACGGCGTTCCTTCCGCCTTGAACAAATCGAGCTTCAAGCTCCAAGGGTCTACTAGGCGCCCTTTGTGCCAAATACAAAGAAGATGAAAGGTTTTAGCTTGCTTGCCTCTAGATAGGCTAATTACAAGTAAAGCTCACTCACTCTCATAAGAAAAGGATCAACAAATGAAAACCCAAAAGTCTCTCAAGAGTAATCGAAGGTAAAGGCACAAGAGAGATATGGAGAGTGAAAATCTTGAGGAGAAAGTGAATCAAGCCTTTTAGTGCTCTTAGAGTATTTTTTGAACTCTTTTGTTACTTCTCCAAAAGTCCCAAGGTTTATATTTCTAGAGGGGAGAAAATACACTTTTTTTTAAGCTCCCCAACGGTCTTCTCGGACTCCAGGCTCGGAGCTCTGAGTGGGCCGAAATCCCTTTAAATTTAAACCTGGAACCATTCTCGGAGTTCCGAGAAGCCTACGCACAGTAGATTTTTTCTTATATCTTTGCTGTCTTTGTTTGGACTTTTGGAACTTTAATTTATCAAGTTAAATGGAATGTCATGAGGGTCCAACAATGTTGGGACACCACTATGAACATTTACAAACCCATTAAGTTCTACTTAGTTTGATTTTAACTCTCCTTTGTGCCATAGACCTAGATTATACATTAAGGACCATTTACATCTTAATTCTACTTGGTCTTCAATCTTGTTGGCACCTTGTAGAGGCTTTGACATGTCTTTACTCAACTCCATTGATGCTTGAGCCAAGCTTGAACTTTTGAGTTGATTTCCATTCTTGTTAGGCTAGAGTTCAACCTTGTCTTTGAATACCTTTGAGATGGTGATGCCTTCTTCATGCCTTTGATATCACTTTGAGCTTGAATGATTTGCCATTTGTCATGCACTCTTGAGGATGCTACGCTATGAACATCATAACTTTGCCAATGGAAATCATTAGTGTATAAAACCTTTATTTTATAACAAATTGAGTTGTTAATCATCAAAACATTTCAATGGGAGTACTTGTTGAACCCTTGGGCTAACAATATCCCCCTTTTTATTGATGACAAACATAATTTGTTTTAGGGTAGGAGCTCCCCCTTTAGGGATGAATAAAACAATTTGTGCTCCCCCTAAGAGTTTGATTTAATTGAACATTTAAAACATTACTTTTAATGATGGAAATTTGATTGCAAAATTTTAAGCATGGAGCTTTGCTCCCCCTTAATATATGCATATTATTATGACTTAGGAACTCAAATATTCTCCCCCTTTTGTCATCATCAAAAAGGTGGAACAAAAGGAAAGAGGGTAGGTGAGAGCCAATGAGACAAGTGAATTGTAATGCAATAGAGAAAGCAGGCATAAAGTCAAGGTATGCGAGCAAAAAAAAGATAGAACAGAGAAGCACACCGCACAGTAAACCAAAGAGATATATATATATATATATATATAGATGATGTGAAATTGCATACATAAAAGTGCATACAACCAGTCAAAGGATATAGCATCCACGACACATCATAATATTGACAGAATTAGATAAACCGAATACATCCCAAAAAGATCCAACTGACTATAGAAGCATCTGGCTAAATAGGATCCATACGACCAACTTATAATCCAAAGACGACCGAGGCAAATAGAAACATATAGATAAGCCTAATATAAATAGAAGTCTGAGCAAAACGAGATCCATCATCAGAGAACGAGAGCCATCTACTGCTCCGGAGGAGGCGGTGGCTGATGAGAAGAACTGCCCGGCGCCTGGCCCCATTGGCCACTGGAGATGTAGCGATAATAGGCGGCCCACTGGTCATCAACTTGGGTAGTTATGGTCTGGAATCGAGTAGAAATCTCAAAGTCGACATGGGTAGAGAGCCGCTCAAACTGTGAGGCCATGGATCGCTCAATAGCCTCCTGCATGTGAGCCAAATCCTGGCGAGTGCAGAACTGAGATGTATCCTGTGACGGCTGGGGTGCTAGTGCAGCCTGATCCTCGGCTTCGTAGCCGCCTCCATCGTCAGAATCAATGTCAATCGCTGTTTGATTAAGAGCCATGCGGTTAAAGGTCTGATCATCAAACGGGGCAGTCGGAGTCATGGTCATCTCTCCATCCAAGATGATGCCAAAGTGGCGGAAGACACGGGTGAGAATCATGCCATATGGCAAGGAAGAGCGGTAGCGGCCAGGGGTCTGAAACATGTAGCGAAACATGATATAAGATAGACAAAGCTGGCGACCCTCTAGGATGCTGTAGATAATATAGGCTTCTAAGGGTCTTAGGGCTTCACGCATCCCAGCACGAGGTATGAAGATGTGGTACATGAAGTTGTGGAGCATGCGCGCAAGAGTGAGGTCGGCAGATTGTACGGGCATATTAGGATGGTAGCGCCGTGTAATCCGATCATAGACAGTGTCATGATCAATATCATCAAGTGAATGTGTTCCATCTTCTGGCCAAAAATAGTGTAAGAAGCCCTCATGGCTAATCCCAAGAAGTGTGGCAAAAATGTGATAGGTGAGTTTGATGACAGTTTTCTTGATCTTAGATTCGAATTTTGAGAAGGAAGGGGAAATGGTGAGATTGGCATAGAAGAGACGCACCAATCGAGGGTAAACGGGTTCGTTGAGGTGAAGGATGGGTGTCCAATGAAGGGCATCAAATTTGGCCTTTAAATCAAAATTTTGAAGGACAGGGGGATCAATGTACCTACCGGTGAGGATGCCCCTAGTGCCGACGTTGGCCCAGAGTTTCTTGGCCTTATCCCCAGTGAAATAGGAGTTGAACACAACCTCGGCCGCCACAGCCTTAGCCTTCGCCTTCTTCCTCGGGAACGTCTTCAGAAAAGTATTCGGGGTCTTCAACTTGGGAGGAGCCTCCAATGTTGAGATTTTTGGTTTTAGGAGGCATGGTGAGAGGAAATGTGGGTGGAGAGAAAAATAGTGTTAAAAAAAAAAGAAATAGCCCTAAAATGGAGGAAAAACAAGAGAAATAGAGAAAGGAAGAAAGAAAAAAAAATGAAAAAGGGGTGAAATACTAGGGTTTTAATGGACAAAAAAGGTGTTTGGAAGAAGAGAGGGATTTGGAGGAAGATGTAGGGGAAAATGAAGTAAAAAAAGGAAAATGGAGTTAGGGTTTGAAGAGAAATGGAAGGAAGAGGGAAAGAAGAGATGAAAAATGAGAAAAATTGAACCGGGTCCAGGGTTATAATGCTCCTGGCCCGATTCTCGAAGCTCCGAGAAAAACTCTCGGAGTTCCGAGAACACACGAATTTTTTATTTATTTTCTACTGGCCCGAATCTCGGAGCTCCGAGGACCACCTGGACAAAATCTCAGAGTTTCGAGATATTATCTCGGAGTTCTGAGAACCTTTCCAGGTTCCTCTGCCCCTATTCTCGGAGTTCCGAGACAAAATCTCGGAGTTCGAGAATTTATTTTTTTAAATGTAAGGAGGACATAGTTACATATGCATAAGGTGATATTTCAAATTCACTTACTTGTAACACTATACACACATACACATAGATAGATATGTATATAGGTGACATTGCAAGTACAAACCATGATCCAATGCATGAATTACACATATGACTTACCGAAGGTTTAGATGATGGCACATGGCCAAAGTTTTAGGTATCTTAATTAAGGGTGATGGTACCGACTCCCCCTTGAAATGAAGTGGGCTATGGGTACCAATTGAGTGAGTTTTAGAGTTAGGGTTGGATCATCTATTCATGCTTCATGTGTAAACTCTTTGACTTGATCCAAACTCCAAATGTTGAGTCCACTCCTAAGGTCACAAAATCGATCCTCATTAAGGGGTTTTGTGAAGATATCCGCCAATTGTTGATTGGTGTGGATGTACTTAATTTCAATATCCCCTTTTTGAGAATGATCTCTTAAGAAATGATGCCTAACCTCTATGTGCTTAGTTCTAGAATGTTGAATTGGATTTTTTGTCAAGTTGATGGCACTTGTATTATCACAATGGATTGGAATATTACTAAATGCAAGATTGTAATCCATGAGAGTGTTCTTCATCCATAGGATTTGTGCACAACAAGCGCCGGCCGCAATATATTCTGCTTCAGTAGTAGACAAGGCTACCGAGTTTTATTTTTTGCTAAACCAAGACATTAGAGACCTTCCTAGAAATTGACAAGTGCCACTTGTGCTTTTTCTATCAATTCTACAACCGGCAAAGTCGGCATCCGAAAATCCTACTAGATTGAATTCATTCGATCATTCATACCATAAACCTAAAGAAGGAGTTCCTTTGAGATATTTGAATATCCTCTTAACGGCACTCAAATGAGACTCTTTAGGACCCGATTGAAACTTAGCACAAATACACACGCTAAACATTATATCCGGCCGACTAGTGGTCAAATATAATAGACTACCTATCATTCCTCTAAACTTCTTCTCATCAACCGGTTTGCCTCTTTCATCATTTTCTAATTTGGTGGAAGTGCTCATAAGAGTTGGCTTGATTTGTGAGCTATCCATGCCAAATTTCTTAAGGAGTTCCCTAGTATACTTCTCTTGGTTGATGACAATTTCATTTTTACATTGTTTGATTTGAAGTCCTATGAAATAGGTAAGCTCTCCCATCATACTCATCTCAAATTCCTTTTGCATGGATTGTGCGAATTCTTCACACATCTTATCATTGGTAGCACCAAATATTGTATCATCTACATAGACTTGAACAATAAGCATATCTTTTCCTTTTCTTTTAATGAACAAGATTTTGTCAACCGTGCCCATTTGTAAGTCACTCTCTAATAAGAAGGAGCTAAGCCTCTCAGACCAAGCTCTAGGAGCTTGCTTTAGACCATACAAGGCTTTGTCCAACCTATATACGTGATTAGGGTATTTAAAATCCTCAAAACTGGGAGGTTGTTCAACATAAACTTCCTCCATAATATACCCATTTAGGAATGCACTCTTCACATCCATTTGATACAACTTAAAGTTTTTATGGGATGTAAATGCAAGTAGCATCCTTATGGCTTCCAATCTAGCAACCGGAGCAAAGGTCTCATCATAATCGATACCTTCCTCTTGGTTGTAACCTTGGGCTACCAATGAATATCTCCATGCTCATCGAGTTTGTTTCTAAACACCCATTTAGTCCCAATAATAGGGTGATCACTAGGCCTATGAACTAACCTCCATACTTGGTTTCTCTCAAATTGGTTTAGTTCCTCATTCATAGCAATCATCCAAAATTCATCCTTTTCAGCTTCTTTTATGGACTTGGGTTCTATTTGGGAGATAAAGGCCATGTTGGCACAAACACTCCTATAGTGAGATCTTGTCTTAACTCCTTGTGAGGTTTCACCTATGATTTGAGTAGAAGGGTGACTAGACATGATTCTACTATGTTTGGAAAGACCTTCTACTTCAAGTTATTCTATAGGTTGACCTTCTAAATCAAGATTTTCTAAGGGTTGAACAATGGACTCTACTTGGCTATGAGGCTCTAGAAGATTGACACCGTCATCATCTTCATTAATGACTTTAGGAGGTTCAAATGACTCATCAAATTTGACATGCACGGATTCTTCCATAATTTGAGTTCTTTTGTTATAGACTCTATAAGCTTTACTATGGGTTGAATAGCCTAAGAAGATACCTTCATCGGATTTTGAATCAAACTTGTGCAAGGTGTCTTTCATGTTTAATATAAAACATTTATGACCGAAAACTTTGAAATAGGTAACTTTGGGGGGTGTTCCACTCCATAGTTCATAAGGTATTTTGTTAAGGTGAGGTCTAATGAGCACTCTATTTAAAAGATAGCAAGCCGTGTGAACGACTTCCACCCAAAAGTTTCTTAGAACATTGTGCTCATTTAACATGGTTCTAGCCATTTCAATAAGTGATCTATTTTTCCTTTCAACTACCCCATTTTGTTGGGTGTTCTTGGAGCCGAGAAATTGTGCTTGATTCCATTTTCATTATAAAAGGTATCAAACTCAATGTTCTCAAACTCGGTTCCATGATCACTTCTAATTTTATTTATGAAAACCCCTTGTTCATTTTGAATTCGCTTGCACAAGTTGACAAATTTCTTGAAGGTTTCATCTTTACTAGTTAAAAACAACACGCAAGTGAACCTAGAGTAGTCATCAACAATCACATATACATATCTACTGCCTCCTCTACTACGAGTCTTCATGGGACCAAATAGGTCCATGTGAAGGAGTTGTAGTGGACAAGAGGTAGATAATACACTTATGGGTTTAAAAGAGTCTTTAGCATGTTTTTCATGAATGCAAGCATTACAAACTTTATCTCTAATGTATTTGAGTTTAGGTAACTCTCTCACAAGATTCTTAGAAGATAATCTTGAAATCAAATCCATATGAGCATGACTAAGTCTCCTATGCCATAACCAAGGGTTATCATTCATGGCGGAGAGACATTGGATGTTTTGATTTTCAAGGTCTTCTAATGCTAATGAATACATATTGCCATCTCTATATGCAACAAATTCAACTTCATTATTTTTAGCCTTCAAAATCTTACATCTATCTTTTTCAAAAAGAACTTTGTGACCAAGATCACATAGTTGACTAATGCTTATCAAATTAAATGAAAGACCGTCAACGAGCAAAACACGTTCAACTTTAATGTCCTTAATTTTAATGGTACCTTCACCGATGATTTTGCTTCTTGTATCATCCCCAAAGGTGACATTTCCTTGATGACTCATGGTGACAAAGGCGAACTTGGTTACGTCTCCCATCATGTGCCTTGAGCAACCGCTATCCAAGAACCACTTGTCATTTGAGGGTTTTCCTTTCAAGCACACCTATAAGAATCAGAGCTCATGTTGAAGTTTTAGGTACCCACTTTTTCTTGGGGCCTTCAAGGTTAGCAACATCATAAAGCTCATCTTTTTTAACCCACATAAATTTAGATGCTTTTGATTTCTTAAAATTGCATGCAAACCTTAAGTGTCCTATTCTACCACAATAGTGACAAGTATGAATAAAAGCACTAGTGTTAGCATGGATGTGGGGGGAATTCATTATAAACTTATTTTTGAATGAGGCTTCTCCTTTAGAAAGGGGTTGGTAACCAAGACCATTTTTTTCTAGAGAGACAAGCTTATTTTCAAGAATTTCATATAGTTTGTTTTTGCCACATGAGAATTTTCTAAACGTTAAATCAAGTTCTTTGCATTTCAAAACAAGTTTCTCATTTTCCTCTTTCAAGCTTTTGTTTTCAAAGATTAATTTGTCTACTTCTTCATTCAAAGATTTGTTTTCCAAAATCAATTTTTCACTTGTATTGGTTTGCAAATCGAATTCCTTTTTCAAGAACCCAAAATCCCTAGTTATATCTTGTAAGGACTTTTTCATTGTTTTGTTTTTGGCAAGTTGTAAATCCAAATTTTCATGAAGTTTTTCACAAGAAAATATTAGTTCATCATTAGAGAATTTATGAGACATATCATCAACATCATTTACCTCAGATACGGAGATATCTTGTGTCACATCGGCGAATCCTATGAAGCAAAGGTCATCTTCATCATTTCCGTTGGATTCTTTTTCGGATGAAGCACTCCCTTCATCCCAAGCCGCCGCACACAAAGTCTTTTTGCCATTTCTTCTATTCTTCTTATCCTTGTCATTGTTGTTGATGAGTGGGCAACTTGGCCTTATATGACCAACCTTGTTGCACTTATAGCATCTCATCTTCTCTTTGCTTGAAGGCCTATTTCTTCCTTGGCTAGAGTTGCCTCCTCTCTTGAACTTGAGAAATTTCTTGAATCTCTTGGTGAAGAGAGCAAAATCATCTTGTGTGTCTTCTTCACTCTCTTCCTCTTCACTCTCAACTCTTGCTTTAAAAGCTATTCATTTCCTTTTTGTATCTTCCTTTTATTTATTTAAGGTTTCTCTTCCCTTTAAAACCATTTCAAAAGTTATTAAGGAACCTATTAAGTCTTCTAAGCCCATTTTTGATACGTCTTTAGCTTATTCAATGGCGGTGACCTTGGGATCCCAATCTTTAGGTAATGACCTAAGTATTTTAGCAACTAAGTCCTTGCTGGACAATTATTTATCTAATGATCTCAACCCATTTGTTATGTTTGTGAACCTAGTATGCATTTCGACAATGGTTTCATTAGGGTCCATCATGAATAGTTCATACTCTCTAAAGAGAAGATTCATCTTGGATTCTTTCACTTGATTTGTCCCTTCATGAGCTATCTCTAACATATCCCAAATTTCCTTAGTGGTTTCAAGAGTAGAAACTCGATTGAACTCCTAGGGAGATAAGGCACAAATCAAGGCATTCATTGCTTTTGCATTGATAGTGGACTCTTTTCTTTCATTTTCATCCCATAGTTCCATATCAACACTAGGTTCTTTATATCTATTTTGGATACTTCTCCAAACATCAAAATCTAAAGATTTCAAAAACACTTTCATTCTAGCTTTCCAATATGGATAGTTTGAGCCATTGAAGAAGGGAGGTCTAGTAGTGGATTGCCCCTCATTGCTATGAGAAAAGGTTGCCATTTGGATCTTTCCCTTGTAGGTTTTCAAAGAGAAATCCTATGTAAGAGCCTATGCTCTGATACCAAGTGAAATTCCACTTAGCAACCCAAGAGAGGGTGAATTGGGTTTCTTTTCAAATTTTAAGGATTTTGAAAACTTAGATTGCACTAGTTTTAGATTGAATAGGAAATCAAAAATAGTATTTAAAGCAATAGTAAAAAGCTTACCACAAGAGAAGAGGTGAAAAGACAAAGAAGCTTTGACACAAGGATTTTTATAGTGGTTCGGTCTTAGCTCAAGACCTACTCCACTCTTCTCAAGTTAGTCTCCTTGAGGATTCCACTATCTTCTCCAAGGAACTTAAATACGGCATTCCTTCTGTCTTGTACAAATCGAGCTTCAAGCTCCAAGGGTCTACTATGGTGCCCTTTGTGCCAAATACAAAGAAGATGAAAGGTTTTAGCTTGCTTGCCTCTAGATAGGCTAATTACAAGTAAAGCTTACTCACTCTCATAAGAAAATGATCAACAAATTAAAACCCAAAAGTCTCTCAAGAATAATCTAAGGTAAAGGCACAAGAGAGAGATGGAGAGTGAAAATCTTGAGGAGAAAGAGAATCAAGCATTTTAGTGCTCTTAGAATATTTTTTGAACTCCTTTGTTACTTCTCCAAAAGTCCCAAGGTTTATATTTATAGAGGCGAGAAAATACACCTTTTTTTTTAAGCTCCCCAACGGTCTTCTCGGACTCCAGGCTCGGAGCTCCGAGTGGGCCGAAATCCCTTTAAATTTAAACCTGGAACCATTCTTGGAGCTCCGAGAATATTCTCGGAGTTCCGAAAAGCCTACGCACAGTAGATTTTTTCTTATATTTTTGCTGTCTTTGTTTGGGCTTTTGGAACTTTAATTTATCAAGTTAAATGGAATGTCATGAGGGTCCAACAATGTTGGGACACCACTATGAACATTCACAAACCCATTAAGTTCTACTTAGTTTGATTTTAACTCTTCTTTGTGCCATAGACCTAGATTATACATTAAGGACCATTTACATCTTAATTCTACTTGGTCTTCATTCTTGTTGGCACCTTGTAGAGGCTTTGACATGTCTTTACTCAACTCCATTGATGCTTGAGCCAAGCTTGAACTTTTGAGTTGATTGCCGTTCTTGTTAGGCTAGAGTTCAACCTTGTCTTTGAATACCTTTGAGATGGTGATGCCTTCTTCATGCCTTTGATATCACTTTGAGCTTGAATGATTTGCCATTTGTCATGCACTCTTGAGGATGCTACGCTATGAACATCATAACTTTGCCAATGGAAATCATTAGTGTATAAAACCTTTATTTTATAACAAATTGAGTTTGTTAATCATCAAAACATTTCAATGAGAGTACTTGTTGAACCCTTGGGCTAACAATTTTAATACCACACTTAATTAAGGCAAAAATTTTAATTAACCAATTCACGCCCTCTCTTAGGTTGCCTACTTGTATTTCATTTGGTATCAAAGTTTGGGCTCTTAAAGAGATTTTTAATTCAAAAGTCTACAAGAGATCTATGGCAACCCTAATGGATTTTGAGGAAGGCCGATCCGCTCTAATTCCTCCATCTTTTGATGGAACGAATTATAGAGCTTGGAAAATCCAAATGTTAGCCTATCTCAAATCCATAGATTGTGACATTTTAAATGTCATTGAAAAAGGCTATACTCCACCAAGGAAATGTAGTAAATTTGACAATAAATTATTTTCCTTGAACTCAAAAGCCATGATTGTTCTATGTTGTGGAATATTTCCAAATGCTTTTGAGAAAATTTCTTCATGTATAAATGCAAAAGATATTTGGACTACTCTTGAAAATATTTATGAGAAAAATTCTTTTCTCTTCACATCAATTGATAAAAATGTTGTCCTTGGACAAAATGAGACAATTCAAAAATCTTTTGCAAACAGAAATGGAGTTAAAAATTCAATTTCCAATTTGAAAAATCAAATTGATAACTTGAAAATTGAAATTGATGTAAGCTTAAAAATGAATGAAAAATTAAGTCAATTAAGCAATAAGCAAAAATTATGACTTAATCCAAAATTGTAATGCCTTTGAAAAAGAAAACAAACTTTTATGTAAAAATGAAGAACAACTAAGAACTAATTCATCTCATCAAATAGATCATCTTGAAAACAAAATAGAAAAGATGAAATTAGAAATTGAAAAACTCATGTTGGAATATAAGAGACTACAAGATGAAAATACTAAACATGTTTGTAAATGCTCTTGTGGTTCATCTTTATATTCCTTTAGTCCATCTACCTACTCATCAATTTCATGTAATTATTGTGGTAGGATTGGACATTACAAATCTAAATGCAAATTTAGACTTGTAAATAGTTCTAAATTTGTGTAGGTTAGAAAAGACTCATTACATCACACAAACTTAGTTGGGCCCAAGATGGTTTGGGTTCTAAAACCCCCTACTTGAGGCATTTTCTATGCTTAGTAGATTTAGGGGTAGTGCTTAAATTGTAATATCATTTGAACATTAAGATATGAGATACATGTGCACATTCTTGATTATTTTCTTGTATCCATATTGTGCTTAAAAGTTATATCTTGTGTGAGCATGCTAGATGCTATATTCCTAAGATAGATTGATTCTCTTTGCATCTAGTTGTTTGTGTCTCAATTTTTATATCTATTGGAAAAGGTTTCTTAGATGTCCCATGTTGGCATCTTGTTTATATTTGTGATAAAAAGATAAATCATCTAAAATACATTCTAAACATGATATCATATGTCTAGATGAGTGTGCTTAAAGATCACATCATTTTGAAAATCAATTATAGATACATATATATATATATATATATATGTGACTTGTTTTATCTATATGTATCTATATTTAGGCATTCATACCATTAATAACATGATATAGAATGTTTATATCTATAAACTCATGTTATGGTGCATAATAAAATATACTCTCATATAATGGTATGATCTTGTGATTTGGTCTAAGTATTTTGGTATCTCAATTAAAACTCTTTCATGCACTTAGTGCCTAAATTGACCCATAGGAATAGCTTTGTTTATTTCAAGCTAAATCCCTAAATATTGCCTTGCTATTGCTAGACTTTTCTATGTTAGAGTTGTTGATTATGTCATTCTAGCAAACATAAAAGAAATGGAATATAAATAGAAAGTAGAAGAAATAATAGAAATTCAAGATAAATACATAAATAGTAGGTCTAAACAAAATTATTGTAAATCAATCCTTAGACTTCTTTAAATAAACAAGGTTGGGTCAAAACACAAAACTTAGTGAATTTCTAAAATTATTATTAATATCATAAGAAATTCATAAGTAGATTCATTAGCCCAAAGTGATTTTCATGACTCTCTTGAAAATTCTTGGCCTTTGATATAAATCCCTTTGAACTTGAAATCTTAGAATAAAGGGAAATAGAAATTTGGTTCAATGTGAGAGATCCATAAGAGCTATATGAACCCATCATTGAACTAATCATGTCTAAAAGCTTTGATGTGATATCTCATTTATGACAAGTACCCTTAGCCTGAGCCTCAGCGTTAAAGATTTCTTAGGCTTCAAACTTATCTCGTATGGCCTCATGACAATTATCTCATTTGCCATTGATAAGTTTCTATTCCTGTGCCATATCCTGTAAATCTTTGAAACTCCATTCATAGGATCTTATCTCACTTGATCAATCCTATCTCCTATGAATTACACTCTCTTATCATGTGTTTTTTAAGGTAAATACATCATTCTTCATTATAAGATTCATTGGCTATGCACTGAAAGTCATATCTATAGCCATTTTGTATTGTCATGCCTTGCCTTATAGGTTTTATCTAAGGCCAATGACAAATACTTAGGGGGAGAGCTTAATTGTCATACTCTCATCTTTATATGGACTATTGTGATGTACTCACAATGTTCATTGCCCCATTTGTTGTGCTAAAACATAAATCTTATTGATTAAAAAAAAAACTGCTCATCATGCACTATGCTTGATTTTTCTTCTTCAATCTTTATGATAAGCATTATATGAGCTTAAATGTCATATCATAATTATTTTTCATGGAGCATAGAGGTAGTTTGTAGTATACACCATTTACCAATGCCCATTCACATACTTAACATAGGACTGTTTCATACTGTTACATTGTATCTCTAAGTTTGAGTATTCTTATCATGTATGTTTTCCTTTTGTCTCTCATATCCATGATAAGTAGATAGGGGGAGTAATTTTGGCACTATACTTTCAACCTTTATTGTTAAAATCCTTCCTTTTTGCTGCTGCCAAAAGGGGGAGAATTTTGGGAATTGATTAAGTAGTCCATGTTCTATATGCATTTCTAGCTCTACATTGCCATATTATATTTGTGCATATAGTGAGGAGGAGCTATGCTCTATGCTTATATCATTTAAATGGTTATTTGTCTATTCTTTTGATATCTCCTTCCTCCCTAATTAATTTGGTTTGCCATCATCAAAAAGGGGAAGAATGTAAGCCCAAGGGTTCCCATGGGTTCAATCATTCACCTTTACCTTTTTGTTTTGATGCTAGCAAACCTAAATTGATTAGTCTATATGGACTAATGTGTTGTCTTTGAGTGTTGTGACAGGAACTGTCATATCGCCATTACACAACTCAACACAACGCATGGCTTGTGGATCAACATGCACAAGGAACTAAAGAGCTTGTACACACATGGGAGACATCATCCTTAGAAGATGTTCAAGTCAAAGAGCTCAAGTTGAAGATCCCACAAGCATGCCTAGCATTTGTGTCAAGTAGAAGCTTGGAGATGACCTAGCATTGGTGACACCTCATGTACCTCTCAACATGTTTTGAAGAATGGAGGAAGTCACAAGAACCAAATCAGGTTGAAGAAGTTCACTCACAAGTCGAGAATGTCTAAGAAAGTGCCAAGGAGTGAAGACATTCCAAGAAGACTCAAGGTTCTTTATTTTTAGAATGTATTTGGAGTCCTCTTGTTATATGTAGATGCACTTTCAAAAGGGTTTTCAAATGGTTTTCATAAAACAAATTTTACATCTTTAGAAACCATCCACACACCCAAAAATGTGTTTTAAAAATCTTGGACTATAGCCCAAAGACCATGGTCCAAATCCCTGAATTTTAAATGTTAAAATGGATTTTTAAACAGGGCTGGTCGACCGGGGTGTCCCTGACGACCTCGGCAAGGTAGCTGGAATTCCAACACTTGCAAATACAAACCGGGCCGGTCGGCCGCGGATATGTTTCTGTCAAATCAAAAACAATCCAGCATGGTTTGGGCGGGCGACCGCCATAGGGCCGGTCGACCGCGGATAGTGTTTGAGCTTAAAGTTAATTCAAACAGGTAGCGCTCGCCGGGCGACCGCCATGGGTCGGTCGACCGCGACGCTGTGAAATTTGAAAATAAAAAAGGTGAGCCCGATAAGGGTGGGCGACTGCAGTACCTCGGTCGACCGTGCCGGTCTAGAAAACTACCCGTTAGGGGCTTGCAGGGCTTGACTTTTTCAACCCAGTTTTTTACAGTTTTACCCCCAAATGATCATATTTTGAGATGGGCTATATAGACACTATCTAAACCTTTCTAATTAACATTTTAAAGATTATTTTTCAATCTATTTGAGCTTACACTTTCACATCAAAGGTTTTTCCTCTTTGAGCTTTGATTTTGTAAATCTACATTTATCAAGAGGATCTCCGTAGGGCTCTACATTTTATCAATTCTTTGGAGAGATTGTGAGCTAGCACTTTTGTATCAAGCCTCATCAAGTGGCTAAGAATGTTTCTCATTTGTTATTCTTCATTTGTATTGAGGGTCTTCGATTCGGCCCGGTAAGAAAGGAGAATTGACTTTGTGAAGAGGGTTTTCGCTTCGGCCTTTGAAGGAGAAGCTTGAGTGTAAGAGGGTCTCCGATTCAGCCCGATAAGAAAGGTGAATCCGGAGCTAGAGGGTTTGTTCCCTTGGAGGAGGAGGAGTGCTTGTAACGCTTGGAGATTCGGCCTATAAAATCTCAATATTAGTGGAGTACCCAAGGAGCTGAACTTGGAAGAGTGGAGTAGGTCTTATTGATAGACAGAACCACTATAAATCTTAGTGTCTCATCTTCTCTTACTTGCCCTCTTCTTGCATGTGGTGATTGGTAATTTCTAACCCTAACTTGTGTTTATGTTTTATTGAACAAGGGCTAGAAAATATGAATGATAAGTAATATCTAAACCCTAATTGTATTATCCTTTTACTTGAACAAGGGTTAGATATAAATTGCTTGAACTTTTAATACCACACTTAATTAAGGCAAAATTTTTAATTAATCAATTCACCTCCCTCTTGGGTTGCCTATTTGTATTTCACTAGCCATGTGACGACATCCCACGGAAGACTGTTTAACATCTTGTCAATATCCCGCACTTCCACCGCTAGCATTCTTATCAAATCCCACCTCCACCGTACAATATTCTACACCTGCCAGCCACCAACCTGTCACTGCATGAAGAAACAGACCACCTATCCCGTCACATCACTCTCCAGAACCGTACGTGCATGGCCTGCAATTGTCAGCGTCTCCAACGATATACAAGGTGCCTCGTCACCGTCACATCACGCCTAGGAATCCAGAATCTCCTTATTAAGGGAACCCTCCACTCAAGAGATACATAAACACTCCGAGAGAGGAAGAGATAGACCAGATCATTGACTTACCTTTATTTCCCCAGACCAACCAGGCTCATCTCCTTCGGTAAATACAACCTCAGGTGCGGGTATCCACCCTTAGCTCACGGTGACACCTTGCCCCTCCAACATTCAGCTTTCCTTTCCTAGTGCCTTAGTATGACTTGAGTGTCAAAAGGTTCCCCCCGAAGTCCCAGCTCCAGGTGGTCCTCAACCTTTTGTCTGTGGATGCAGGTCGCAAGTAAAGCCAACCCCTACCGCCTGAACCAAACAGGAGTAAGGATCAGCGCATTCGGACCGTTCGCGTTCACGCACATATCTAAGCAGGTCATGCCAAACTCCTATTTTGCTACTTTATAAGTTTCTTCTTCTAGGTCAAATATCGAGACTGATATTTGCTTCCAAGCTATAATTGTTGAAGGTGTTGATCTTCTGTATGATGTAGAAGATTTAGATGATTCTGAGGTGGATTCATCCTCTTCGGTGGTTACGACCTTTTGTTGCCTGTGGATCCCGCAAGACTAGATTATCATTCCTATGTTCTACACAAAATTTGTGTATGTCCGAGTGTAGCTTTTTATTCTCTAACCACCATTGTTTTGGCACCTTAAGCTGGCTTATCGGGATAGTTCCTGGTTCGAATTTTCTATCATTTATTGAGGGCCTTTTGTAGATCTGGCTTAGACATATCCCTCGAGACATAGGGTTGAGGAAGTGGGGTGCTTATATGTTGGGGGTACAATTGGATAGCCTCTGATTAGACGCCACGTGGCAACCTTCACATGGACAAGATAGACCACTCGGCTGGTTACCACACTGGGTGCCGTGTTCAGCCGGATAACCAGCTGGGCAAAGGCTCCTCGGAAGCGAAGGCCTTTGCCTGGGTAGCGCCTAGCAAGGCCCTCCCTCCTATAGGCTTTCCATTCATGATGCCATTTCCTTTGGAATCATTTCTATCACCCTAGGAGACAACGCAACATCTAGTCACCTCCTAGCATTGAGTAGAGCGACGACGATCAAATACGATATTCAAATGAAACACCAATTGCACATTTATCAATATGTATTTGTACATGAAATCCCTTATCGCGAACTAAAATAGATATGTTCAATAATCCGGTGGATGAGATCTACCTGTCCCAAAAACAGAAAAAAGATGATCCCTTCTTACTGAGCATAACCAACAAATATGTATTTTTTGATATTGATCGTCCTAAATCTCTCTCTAATTCATGACCCAGATTAACCGGCCACTTGGGACGGGAGGTCACCTACTTTTGTTACAGGGGAAGGAAGACCTTTCAAGATTGAAGGAGTGAAAAAGGAAGAGGAACATAAGGCAGGTTAATCCAAACAGCAGGAAAGGGGCCATCTACCTATGGGTTGAACGAGAGAATTCCGGTGCCTAGCTAATCGCAGTTCTAACGAGATGATGATTTTCATGGATATAGTGAGCAAATTCACATTTCACATGCTGACTAAAAAGTGTTCTCTTACGGCTCCAATAAAGAAAAATGACTGTTGCCCGAGAGCAGTTTACAATTTAACAACACCAAAAGATGCGGCCGGCAACATGGAACACCACGCTCTTTAGAGGAGATTCAAAGCCAACTTTGCTCATCATTTCAAGCTGAAAAACGTCCATGAACATCAATGACCAAGAATTAGTAATTAATGTGGGAAGGAACTATAGAATATCTGAATCTCACAGAAAGATTCATTTTTGATGAAACTGTATCAGTGATTCTCAATGGAGGATCGGGGGGTTTCGACCAATTGTTCAATTCCGAAAAAAATCTGTTTGAGAAAGACGACCCTTAGATCCTAATTTATCTGCCGGTTGATAAGCAGAAGCCACATTCACCCTTCTCAATTTCCTAGTTTTCAAAATCTCATCCTTGAGAAAGATAAGCAAAGTGTCCACACAGGGATTCATTCATATCCGAGAACCGCTTCACCGAAAATATATATTTGATTTTGCTTTTACCTATACCTATTAATTCCATTGGACCCAGAAATGATACATTGGAAGAATCTTTTTGCTAACAACAGCTTGACTTAACTAATAGGGCATTGCTTGCTTAGTTTGCTTGTAGGGCTTTGAGAATGAAATCTATATATATCAGGCGTACCGCTTTAAGGATTTTCGACGACGGTGGAAAAGAAGGGACGCTTTCATATATTTCTTACTAGAAGTATCCCTGGTTCCACTAATAAAGATTGGGGCTCCTTTGGTTGGGCGATCACGTCAATCAAACCCGAAAATTTGGACATCAACTTTGTTTCCCCTCATCAGTCGGTGTGAGAAAATCCTTTTTGAAACAAACCTGGGAAAAACCAAAGGTAGTTATAGATGCTATAATGAAACTTCATAAGAAAGTATCTCAAGAAATCTATAAAGTATCTCGAGAAATCTATGAAGACTGAATTGGGTCTCAACATGAAAATCAAGATTTGACTATCCAATTCAGCATCAACCGAACTAATATATCCAGTTTATCTCGCAATATATCTAGTTTATTCTTCAGTAGCATTTTTCAAAGTATCATTCCCATAAGCAGAGGAAGAAACCCTTGCTTGTTTGTGCGTGTGAACTTCTTGTATGCAACACTTTTTTTTACAACTAGCAGAAGCGATGATTCCATTTCTTCCGAATTCATCTTCATCTGCCTCCACTTCGAGGTGATTGCAGCACCTTAATCAGTCAAAATAGCAATCTAATTTCTTGTATGTAAAGAGGTTCACTCAAGGATGTTGTTGATCACACCTCCATATTTTCTCTTCGTTCTTTCTGCTCTTTATGTTACTTTTATTTTTGATGTGTGTCCTGCTCTGGCAATGGGAAGGGAATACAGTTGGAAGTTACTGTAAGCAACATAGCCCCTCCAAAGGGGCGCATGTTAAAGTCCATCCCTGAGCTATGTCTCTAAAATCTTCTTTCCTTGTCATTTTGTATCTTTACGTGCCCTATTAGCCCTTACTAATAGGGGCTAATCAATAGGTAGTTCGATCCTTTTGATTCTTCTCTTCATAGTAAACAAATGAGAGGGGGGGGGGGGTTCGGAGCAATAGGTCGAATTACTATATAAAGAAGAGTTTTTCACTAAAGGACTTCTTGTTCGAGTAGGAAGATTTCAGTTTTTACTTTCCTTCTCCTTGATAAGAATATTAATTTGAAATGATACAAATTCCTCTTCATTCTGTTGTTATGAAGCTTAGAGTGGAAGAAAGCCAGAGGCTCTAGAAAGTCAATAGGGCATTTTAGAATCTTTGGTCCAATTGCTTTTGTTCATATCTATATATTATAAGGATGAAGGGCTGTTTTACTGTTCATGCCTACATGGTAGCTCTCCCTTTCCTCCCTCACATCATGTGGCAACAAATTTCCAACTGGCATTGCCAATTCATAAATAAAAAAACCCATTTCTCTTAATTCACCATTTCTATTCGATTCCAAAACGCATTCATATTTACTTCCCATAAATATTCAACGTTTTCCAAAATTTTTTGGGATCCCAATGGTTTCAACATCCCCATTAAATCAAACATTTATAACCGCAGTCTGATCCATTACTCATCTTCCATGACGATTCGTTTTCCATTTCATTTCTCCTGTTACTATACATCCCCAATCTCTCTCTCACATCATGAAGAAAATTAGAAAGTATCCCATATCAATCGACCAATATGAACTTTCAAGGTATGAAGAAGACTTTCTTAATAAGTTTTCTAGGTGAAACTTGGGGAACCTTTTTCCTCATATCATATTCCCTTTCTTGCTAGCATTGTTATAGTCTACGGTTCTTCATCAATAATTTGCCTTTTATGTACATACGTTACCACAAAAAGATAGTGTTTCTCTTCTCTGTTGTGCTTTCGTAATTTCATTTTTTTTATGTTTTTCAAACTAAGTGCCTTCAAAGTTCCCTATTGCTGAGAGAACCGTCTATGTATAGTTATGGTTTTGAAATTCATATTTGATCGTTTGTTTTGTGAAAAGTGCTCTTTTAGATTGGCAGAGTGGGAGTAGAGGAGAGAATTCGACCTGTTGTATGGAAATAATCATTATACCTCTGGCGAGCATGTAGGATTTTTTTATACGGGATGTTCATGATTCCTTTATTTTGATTAGTTTTATGAATTGGGGTTCTTTCAAGCTGTTGGAATTCTACATAAGGCTTACGGATGGAAGCCTCATTACTTAGGACTCAGAAAGGCAGCGATGTGTTTCAAATCATGCATGCAACAATTATAGAGGTAAATAGGTCAAGCAAGAGGTTGCTTGAAGCGTTACACCCAAAGTATCTAGTTTGGAATACCAAGTTTGTTGCTGACCGACAGTATCTCGACCCTTAACTACCAAAGCGTTGTAAATATTAGGCATCTTGCCCGGGGGAAAAACTACATCTAGTACCGGACCAATGATTTGAGCAATACGCCCCAGGTTTTTTTCTTCAAGTGTGGAAACCCCAGGACCAAAAGTAGTAGGATTGATTCTCATAATAATATAATAATAATAATAATGAAATATGTCGAAATTTTTTGCGAATATGACCGAATCAAAATAAATGTCCAATAGCTTGTTGCCTCCAGCCCCTATATATAGAGATACACTAGGATTTTAATAAGTTAATGGGCTCTAGCCCAAAGAGGCCCACTACACCGGTCCATTATCTTATTGGGCTTATATTAGAACATAATAGGGTTATATTATATACCCAACAATCTCCTCCTATGTTCTACATATAGCACAATCCAATAGATAGTTAATGTGATGTCCAAACAAAATTATTGAATCATCCATATCACCATATCAGTAAAGATCTGTAATCCAACTGAAAACAAGAATAGTTTATGATTAAGATACAATCTAAACTCAACCAAAGGTAGTTTCACATATAAGTTAACCCCACTGATCTTAGAGTAATTCATTCATGGGGTGTGATTCTCATCGAGATCCAAAATAAAGTTTCACAAACAAGTGAACTCTATACATACTAAAATGAAAGCATAGTCTCCATGACTTTAGAAGATTTACTCATCAAGTAAGTTATCCTCATCAAAGTCCAAATCAAGATAAGCTCCTCCTTTTTGGCCAATCCCTGTGAATTACCAAATATGGATTTCATTGAAATGAATCCAACCAATTGTGAAAACATGAAAGTATCTAGTTCTACCTGAAGAAGAACTTAGTACAATTCCTTAATTCACGAAAGTATCTAGTTCTACCTGAGGAAGAACTTAGTACAATTTCAAAATAGCTGAAAAAGTATCAGTATCACTCTCACCATAAGCATAACTAGTTTGGTCTTGTTCTTTATTGAAATTTGACAATAATAAATGGTTCTTTACAAAAGAAGCTCTTTAAGTCTTGTTCTTTATTGAAACTAGACAGTTTCTTTTGCAAAGAACCATTTCATGTTTCCATTTGGAATGTTACAGTCATCTTATCCAAATTTGAGTTAAGCTGAATCATCTATGTATGGAATGTCCAACCCTTCCCAAAAAAGATAACCAAATTTGAGTTAAGTTGTATCATCTATGTACGGAATGTCCAACCTTTTCCAAAAAAGGGCATGTCATCTATGTATGGAATGACACACAACAACCACAAACATTTAGGAAAACATATCAAGTGCCTATCTTGGCCAAAAAGGGAGATTCGAAAATTTAAAATAACATGAATGTAGGTTAAGTCATGTCTGTACAGACTTTAACCCCATCTCCCCCACAGTTTTGAATATTTGATCTTTGTTCAATCCCTTTGCGAGAGCATCAGCCATATTATTATTCGATCTCACATCAATCAAAGTGATAATCCCGTGTTCAATGAGATAATTCAGCATGGCATGTTTCAGCCTAAGATGTCTCTTCTTACCATTAAAGAGTGAGTTCTTCACAATTGTAAGTGTAGCTTGATTATCAAAGAACACACTCAAGGAATTAATCCTTAACCGAGTTAGTGGAATTTCAATAATCAGATTCTTTATCTACTCTGCTTCATCCCCTGTAGAAGCTAGAGCATAAAGTTCTGATTCCATAGATGATAGAAAATGCAAGTCTATCTCTTCGACTTCCACGCAACAGCAGCTCCACCCAGGGTAAACACATAAACACTGCTAGACTCACTGTCTTTTAATTCTGAGCCCCATGATGCATCAGAATATCCTTCCAGTATAGGAGGATGGCCACCATAACAAAGAGCATAACCTTGAGTACCTTTAAGGTATCTCATCAGCCTCATAAGGGCATCCCAATGCTCATGGCCAGGATTACTAGTGAAACGACTCAGCATGCCAACTGTAAAGGCTATGTCTGGGCTAGTGCAACTCATCGCATACATGAGACTACCAATCAGTTTAGAATAATTCAATTGATGCACGCTGGCTCCTTCATTAGGTCTCAGCTTTTTGGTATAATCAAATGGTCGCTCAATTGGTTTACACTCACTGTATCCCCAGGTAGAAAGTAGTTTCTCAATATAATGAGCATGGCTAAGAGTGATCCCTTGCCTATCAAAACTTACTTTCATACCAAGAATGGTGTCTACCACACCAAGATCTTTTATGTCGAATTCTTTAGCCAACATTGATTATACGTTACTCACTACAAAGAGATTGGAACAAAGAATCAACATGTCGTCTACATACAAGCAAATAATTGCAACCTTATTCGACACAAAATGGAAGTAAAGGCATTTATCTGAGTAACTGGTCTGAAAACCAAAGCAGTTTACTACCTTGTCAAATTTTTGATGCCACATTTTAGGTGCTTGTTTAAGACCATACAAAGATTTTTTTAACTTACAAACTTTGTGCTCAAAACCTTCCATGACAAACCCTTTAGGTTGGTTCATGTAGATTTCCTCTGTGAGGTCTCCATTAAGGAAAGCCGTCTTTACATCCATTTGATTCACCACATATTGCTCAATAGATGCCAACGCAAGAAGAATTTTTATCGTGGATAAATGACAGACCGGTGAGTAGACATCAAAATAGTCTATCCCACTGACTTGAGTATAGCCCTTAGCTACTAAACGCGCTTTATACTGAGCTATTGATCCGTCATGATTAAGTTTCTTATTCAAAATCCATTTACAGTTGTGGACCCCGATCCGAGAGAGGCGGGGGACGAGCCCCCGAAAGTCTCTAGATCATCCACGTGAAGGAGAGCTCTACCAAGGAACTCTCGAAAGAATGCCCCTCGCAGCATAAGTGGCGATGTAAAGTGAGATACCTCTCGATTCAGGGACTAGCCTAGAACCGAGACGTACCTGAAATGAGAAAGAGTCGCCATCTAAGGAAGTCAGCCCTGGATCCCATATTATGCTATGTTGCATTGGATAACTAGAGATACAAAAAGGTTCGTGCCTGGTTACGAATTGGAAGGTCTAAAGAGCACCTCATCCGTCCAAGTGTAAGCACCTGGTCTCTTATGCCATTTATTTATTGATTTTGAAGAGATTTGGACGAAAACCATGTGAAATGGTAACATATATCTCCGATAAGATGTCTATCTAATCATGCATGTCTCGGAGATGAGTATAATACGCATGCACAAAATAAATGACAGAAGTGTCACCTAAGAATAGCTAGATTATGAGTGTCATGCCTAATTGGTGTCTAAGTTCTGATAGGCAAACACATGCATGCTATAGCTAAAGGCATAAGGTCTGTACATGATGAGAAATCTAAAACTAGCAGTCAATCATGAAATGAATTAAGAATACAGTAAACAAAATAAAGAATAAACAAAATGACAGGCAGATAAAAGAATAATAAAATAAAACCTAGGGCGAAACATAGCGCCTATCTACATTAGGGCGAACACATAGCGCCTAATATAATATAAAATCCTAACACATCCCATCTAGAAAGCAGTAAATGAAAGATATGATAAGCATTAATGAAATAAAAACCTAGGGCGAACACATAATGCCATCTACATTAGGGCGAACACATAGCGCCTAATATAATATAAAATCCTAACATATCCCATCTAGAAAGCAGTAAATGACAGATATGATAAGCAGTAATGAAATAAGAACCTAGGGCGAACACATAGCGCCTATCTACATTGGGCGAACACATAACGCATAATATAATAGAAAATCCTAACGCATCCCATCTAGAAACCAAAAAATGACAGATATGATAAGCAGTAAAGCAGTAGAGCGCTACAACGAACTGATAATCAAAGCAGGTAAGTGCTACAACTAAACATATACACAACACAATTAAGCAAGTAAATGCTATAGCTAAGCATGTAAGTAAGCAAAGAAATGAACACACACTATCATGATCCTATGCAAGAAATCATAATCAATATACAAACACAAGCCTTAAAGTAGTAACAACAGACCCTAAGACTCTAATGCTTAAGCCCGAGTCTTTGGATGATCTGATGTTCATCCAAAGAAGCCTACGTACCCTGCCTCTTACAGGAATCAAGGCAACGTAGTTCTTCGCCTTATTCTAAACTATGATGCCTTACCCATCTAGACTACTATCCTAGACTCGACCTAGAAGACTTGACCTGTTCTTAAACCTTCTTTTCCGATTATTTAGATTCAAGTGAATTGTGCATTTTTAGGATTCCCTATATGCCCTAACTAAACACAATTTGACCTAGTCTAATGCAGGTTGTTCCTACATCCTATGTATAACTAGGCTAAGTTCGTAAGAAAAATAATGGGATCACTAGCGCATCCTAATCTAGTCATCAGTCGGCGATGTGGATCGCCAACTGATCGGACAGAGGCGTAACATACTCCTAGCTAGGACATACTCATAACTCTAGAACAAACACAATAAGGACAGACTCTTAACTCTAAGACACCACAAACATCTAGGAAAGACTCCTAACTCTAGGGGAAGATTTTTTTGAAAAGATTTTTGAAGAATTTTTTTGTATTTTTGGAAGGTTTGAAATATTTATTTTTGAAGGTTTGACTGAATCCCAAGCTGCCTACGTACCTCGTGGAAGAGGATCAAGCCAACGTAGTTCGGAAACAGACTCTCCTAACTACTCTCTTAATGACTCTTGCCATTTAAAATTATTTTTTTGATTTTCAAGTTTCTAAGTATTTTTTGAGTTTTGACTCAAGAGGACAGAATCCTATTATCATAAGGGTAGGACAGACTCCTGATATCCCGCAAAGGTTGGACAGAATCCTATACTTTGTGGGGGGCGTAGACAGAATCTCGACTCTATAAGGGTTGGATAGAATCTTATGCCTTGCAAGGGTTGGACAGAATCACGCAACTTGATTAGAGGTTGGACAGAATCCTAGCCCCTGTGAAGATAAGACTGACTCCTAAACTGAAGGACTGACTCCTATGCTAAAGACTGACTCCCTAACTAAGGACAGACTCCTATGCTAAAGGACTGACTCCTAGACTAGTAACTCTAAGAGAGGGGTACTAATGAGACAGAGCAAGTCTCCTAGAAAAAGGAGAGACAAACAAAGGTGCTAGCGAGACAAGGCAAGTCCCCTAGACACAAAAAAGGGGCTCCAAGTAACCTTATCATTGCCCTAGCAATGATAAATGAGGGTTAAGCGACTAAGAGACTAAGTTAGTCTTCTACTAGTAGGGGAGACAACTTATTGTGAGACTTGGATAGTCTCCTATGGAAGTGACTATCTAATGAGACAAAGCCTGTCTCTAAAGGGTTTGACTTTTCTACATGAGACATGGCTTGTTTGTTAAAAGGGTTGGGCTCTAGATGACTCGTTCATTACCCTTGCAATGATAGAGGGAATCTTATATCTAAAAGGGTACATATCTAAAAGACTGGGCAAGTCTTTAAAATAAAAGGAGGGGAGTGGTATTTGGACCGAGCAAGTCCTCTATGGATGGGCTTGGGCTAACACCTTCATCGCCTTAACCTGGTGAAATGCTCTTAAAATCAATGGATCGCCCTAAGTTGATCGAAGTCCTGAAGACCAAATTAAATCCCGAACCGAAGAAGAACTCGTAGAGGGAGAGAATGAAACAACGGAAAGGGGACACTGAAGAACAATTCTAGTTGAAACTAGAAGGTGAAATTTACAAGTTATCAATGCATACTAAGTGAAAACTATACTAAGCAAGTCAATCTGAGAGATGGAAAAGATGTGCACAAGACAAGGCAAGTTGAGTGAGACGTAAGTAGAGCTTCAGACCTTAGATGCACAAGAATGGGATTCCCAAAACCCAAAATAAAAACTAAGAATTGACAACACTTGGTGATTGGGAAATAGGAATCACAACATGACTATGGTAAAGGGACTACTAATGAAGCAATGCAGACGAGCCATGAATGTCCTAACCGAGGAAAAGAATTTGATGCACTCATTAATAGGAAGCAATTCAAGCATCAACACCTCTCATCTTTATCTGCACTACAATATTGGGATAGAGTCCCGGCTAACATTGACATACACTCATCTGTTTGAATGTTGATTGAATGACATAGTATGTAAATCAATCATTAAACCTGATGAATGTAAAAGAATATAACAATATCATCATCACAACAGAGTAGTTGCCAATATTAGCCATCTAACACTACCTTAGGGAAATTATATCACTACGACGGTATTTTCCAAAGATACATCAACTTATCTTCCCCCTTCCATCCAATATAATAATCAACATTATCACAGATTTCAAAGGGAAACTTCCATACAATCATTCTAACGGAGAGGACAAGCTAAGCTCAATTAGCATGGTCAGTGACATGCTTCAGTACTCCAACCTAGCCCACCTCAAATCTTACCACCAAAGGATGATTCAAATTATTTAAAACCCCAAAATCTTGTTGAAACACAGAAGGATTAATTGCATCCCACTTCATAACCGGATATTGCAAACACCAATAGTCAAGAGATATCACTCTAAGCCACCTTACTTCATACTATTAACATTTACTAAATCATTACAGCACAACAATCTTACTTCATACCATTGACACCCATTACAACATTACAGCCCAACCATCTTACTTCATACCATTGGCATCTGTGACATCGTTACAACCCAGTAAATTCCATAATAAAAAATCAATGAAAACAAAAAATGGCAAGCTAATCTCATGTCTTTACAGGAGTTAGAAACTGAAGCATGAAAGAGATAACTAATCTATACACCATTAGTCTTCAATAATTGCACTACTCATCTTGTCTTTTAACATTTAGGGAACTATGCAACTGTTACTACAATTCTCATGGTAGACACTAACAAACCGTTTATAGAGGAAAATATAAGTTAGAATCTTTCAAATTACAAATATATTCTAACAAGAGAATTATATTATCAATACTATGTTTAGGAAACTTCATCAAGGCACCTCATCTTTTAGTAGCTAAATGACTGTCCCAAACATTATCACAATTATAAAAAGCTCTCTTAAGCCAATTAAGAATAAAAAGCAGGCCTTGAGGAAGCAAGCCTTGAGGGTGCAAGCATCAAAATATGAGGGTGCTGATGACACTCTTCCCAAGGAATATAAGAGGGGCTGAGCTCTCTTAAATTACCCATGTATAAAATTTCAAGACTTGGAACAAAGGGGTATGACTCAAACCCTCAAATTTCCATGAAACTAGTAAATGGCCAACACATTTAAAGCTCTAAATTAACCTGGATGATAACAACAAGCAACAAAACGATTCAAACCTTAAACTAACAGGATATGTAGGATTTATTTAATCTCTAAATTATAAAAAAAAAACCAATTACCTGAGTTAGTGGAAAATGATTGGAATTTCTGAATGCTTTCCGGTCTCTTTGTTTCGGTGACAATCTGATGATGAAGAACACCACCGGGGTTAACAAAAATGGCAATATGATGATCAGAACCTGGAAATTCACCAAATTTTTAGAGATTGCCAAGGTTTGAATTCGCCGGAGCAAGGGTACTAGACCGGAGAAAATGGCAGGCTCTCTCTCTCTCTCTATATATTTTTTCTCTGCAACCCTCACAATCTTTCAGATCTAAAAATTAAAGAGACCTCCATGCTTTCTTTCCTCAGATATCTCCCTTCTTTTTTATCAATAAACTTTGGATCTTCTTTTGATTTTTAGATCACTACTTCTAACCCTCTCTACTGATTTAAAAAGAAGATGAAAAACAAATTAGAGAGATGAAGGTTTTGATCGGATTTAATGGTGACTTGCCATAATCCATGAAGTTTTACCGAAGTTAGGGTTTGAGATTAAAGAAATGAAGTAAATTTATGGTTTCCCAAGCTGAAACTAAGGTAGAAGAAAGGGGAAATGACAAATCTACTAATGCAAAGGGGGAAAGGACAACTCGCCAAAATTCTTGACCGGAATCCGATCGGAATCCGATAGGATTTGACGGAGAATACGAAGGTAGGTTAAGGTTTGTAATTTCTTTAGCTTTGTTAGGGTTTTTCTTTGAAAATCAAGGAGCTAGGGTTAGAAAAAATAATTCAGCGAAGGAGATGAGATATGAAGGTGTATAGGAGGAGTAATTGACCAAAATTGGCCGGATCTCGCCGGAGAAGAAGAGGGAAATGATGAAACCCTAAAAGAAGACTCAGCTCCCTTTCTCCTCTCTTTGGATTTTCATTGCAAAAATGAGATCCCCCCTAAATCGAAAATGAAGAACCTTATTTATAGGTGTGAAAAGGTAAGTGATGGCTAATGGGTGCTCCTCCCTCTTCTCTTTTTCGTTCTCTCCCTCTCTGTAATTTCATACGAAAATGGGCTCCCCTCGTTTAGAAAATCCTCATCGGGCTTTATTAAAGGGAAATGATATATTTGCCCACCCCTTTGCTCCTTGGACAGGCCCCTAATGTATTTATGACTATTCCGTTAAACTTCCAAGGGTGGTCCAGGGCAGGAAAAGAGGGGAAGCATTTAGGTTTTATTTTGCTGCATATGGGTTGATGTTGGCACACCCATACTTTGATAATTCACTTCCCTTCTATATTTTATATTACACTCGACTAAAACCCAAGACATGCATCAGGGTGCGACTTGGGTCGATTTATGGGGTTCGAGTTTCGAGAACTTATTCAATTTTGACATTTTTAGGGTTTGGTCAAAATGGGGTGTCTACAGATGCCCCTCTTTGGCAGAGTGCGCTTGTCGTACGAATGCCAAAGCTGAAAAGACGTCACATTTTGACCGGCCCTAGATTCCGGATGAAACAAAAGGGTGTAATGAAAGCAGTTCAAATGAAAGGGTTATAGATGGTGCTACTCTGGCATCCGGTTGAAAAGCTTTGGAGGGACATTGCTCTGGCATCCCTTGCGAAAGGTATCGACAGGATCGATTGGCTTCGATTGAGCTAGAAATATTGAAAGCAATGTTTTAGCTGCGAGCGAGCTTGGAAATTGAAGAGAAATAGGCTGACTGCGAGTGAGTCAAGGTTGAAAGGTTAATTTGGCCGCGAGTGAGCCGGGAAGGATATTGGCTTGGTTGCGACTGAACCAGAAGCCGAGGAATTGACTTGACTGCGAAGGAGTCAAAGAATCAGGGATGTTAGCTTGGTTGCGAACGAACCAGAGGATCTGAACACTTACTTGACTGCGAATGAGTCGAAGAGTTGGAAATTGGCCCAGTTGTGAATGAACTAGAAGACTGGATAATTGACTAGACTGCGATTGAGTCGGAAAAGCCAGAAATTTGCTTGGTTGCGACCGAACCGAAAAGTAAAGGATTGACTTGATTGTGAAGGAGCCAAAGTCAGGAATATTGGCCTAGTTACGAATAAACTATGAGACCAGAATAATGACATGGTTGCGAATGAACCGGAAAATCAGAAATTTGATTTTAACTGTAAATAAGCTAAGTATTGGAAGATTGACTCGACTAGGAATGATTCAGAGTCAGGGAGGTTAGCTTGATTGCGAATGAATCAAGAAATCAGCTAAAAACTTGGCAGCGAATGAGCCGAAGAGTCTAAGATTTTGGCTTGGTTGCGAATGAACCAAAAGGCCGGAATTTGATTTTAGCTGCGAATAAGCTAAGAATTGGAAGATTAACTCGACTGCGAATGAGTCGAAGTCAGGGAGATTACCTTGACTGCGAATGAATCAAGAAATCGGTGAGAGACTTGGCAGCGAATGAGCCAAAGAGTCTAAGATTTTGGCCTGGTTGCGAATGAACCCAAAAGGCCGGAACAATGATTTGGTTGCAAATGAACCAGAAAGGTAATAGCCTGACAGAATCAGAAGTTAAAGGATTGACTCGGTTACAGATTAACCAAAAGCTTGACTGCGAAGGAGTCAAAAAGCTCAGAGATCGACCCGGTTGCAAATAAATCGAAAAGGTCGGAACAATGACTTGGTTGCGAATGAACCAAAAAGGTAATAGCCTGAGAGAATCATAAATTAAAGGATTGACTTGGTTACAGATTAACCGAATGCTTAACTGCGAAGGAGTCAAAAAGCTCAGAGATCGTCCCAGTTGCAAATAAACCGAAAAGGTCAGAACGATGACTTGGTTGCGAATGAACCAGAAAGGTAATAGCCTGACATAATCAGAAGTTGAAGAATTAACTCGGTTACAGATTAACCGAAAGGTCGGGAACACTAGCTTTGCTGCGAATGAGTCAGATGTTTAGAGATCGACTTGGTTATAAACTAACCAAAAAGTCGGGGATAAAAGCCTAACTGCGAATGAGTCAAAAGCTCAAAGGATTGACCCGGTTGCGAATGAACCGAAAGGTCGGGGATATGAGTGAGACTGTGAATGAGTGAAAGGCTCAAAGGATTGACCCGGTTGCGAATGAACCAAAAAGTCGAGGATATGAACTAGCCTGCGAATGAGTCAAAGTCTCAAAGGATTGACCCGGTTGTGAATGAACCGAAAAGTTGAGGATATGAGCTAGACTGCGAATGAGTCAAAAACTCGATGAAATAGTGAGACAGACTCTCAATGGAATAGTGAGATAGATTCTCAATAGAATGGTGAGACAGACTGTCAATGGGATAATGAGACAGACTCTCAGTGGAATGATGAGGCAGACTCTCAATTGAAGGATGAGATAGACTCTCAATGGAATAGTGAGATAGACTCTCGATGGAATGACGAGACAGACTCTCGATGGAATAGTGAAACTCTTACCGAGAACAATGGGATTGTGAGTTGTTGAGAACCGGACTCAGATAACTTGTTGAAGCTCTGGGTATTGACCCCTTTTCAAAACAACATAATTGTGGTGGGGATTTGAAGGTTATGGGAGCAAATTCTTGACTCCGCTGGAAAAATAAATTTTCTTCTGAAGTTAAGCCTTCAGGAGAGTGAACTCCTTTGAGGAGTTTAGAGGTTTAGTTCGAGATATACTCGTACCTCTCTTATCTCTACTTGCTATAGACATTGGCACTGATTGCCTTTTGTGTGCTTGATATCTTTTATGATGCAAGTCATAAAAGATGCCCCTAGTATGTTGTGACCTAGTATGTTGTGATTCCATGACAAAAGGCTTAAGAAAGTGGTACACTGGTGGTTGAAGAAAATGTGCTTCGCTCTGTGGAGGCTTAAGGTCGCACAGGTTCCTTTCTTTGATATGGGAAGGAATAAAACAATCATCATGATGGCTGAGTCTGAGAATCTCTTCTATTTTTGCTCACTGCTTGAAAAAGTGCTTCGCTCTGTGGAGGCTTAAGGTCGCACAGGTTTTGATATGGGAAGGAATAACACAATCACCATGATGGCTGAGTCTGAGAATCTCTTAAATTTTTGCTCACTGCTTGAGGCTTTGATGTCTCTGGCAGGTCTAAACAAGATGTCTCTTATCTCTTCTTTGATTCCCAACCAGGATTCACTTTGAATTTTCTTTGTATTTTGGAAGGTGTACTCTCGCTCTTCCAGTGTTAGACAAATTTAGACCTTGAGAGAAAAATGGATAAGAATGAGGAATAAACTTCTAATGACTTGATCAAAGAAAACTCAGATTATTCAAGGGATTGACTCACTTTTGATTCATCCTTAGATCCGATTTGTTATTTTTTATGGTAAGGCTAGCCGCTCTCAAAGTAATCTCAAAACCATGTCAAGAAGCTCTAATTTCCTCCATCGGGATTTCTGTCATGGTTATTACCTCCATTGGATTGCTCAGTTTCAATGCCTCTAGTTTAGGAAGGTGTCAAAATAAGTCTCGCCGACACTACTCGGATTCTAGGATCTTGCCTTGTGTAGTGATTGTTTCTCCATTTTTGAGTTCCCTCTAGTCGGAACTCATGACTATTACTTTCCAGGTTTCTGGTTTAGCAAATCACTTGGCTCAGCTTTGCCTGGAGTTGACATACTACTCAAACTTCAGAATTCTTCATGACTGAGGAAACTCCTGTATCTGATCAGCTCACTCTTAGTGGGAAGTCCTTGCCCCTGACTGGATTGCCTCGTCAAGTGTTCAATCCAGCAGACCACTACCCTAACTTTTGCATAAGTCAACCCCTTTGGTTATCGACTTAGCAGGTACATGATTTTACTTTTCTCTAGGCCGCCCTTTCGAATTTTCAACCAGCGGGTCTTCAGATTCTCGGTCCTTTCTTTTCTTTCTGGTTTTGCTTTTGTTTGTCTTGAACCTTTGCTCGTTTCACCAGAAGGACCTTCTAGGTGGGCTTGGGTTCAAAAGGGTAGGATGTTTCTTTGGTTCAAACGATTTGGACTGAATCTGGTCTTGCCAGATTGCCTACGTACCCAAAAAATGGAGGATCAGATCCGCGTAGTTCGCTTTGGGGTTTGTCAAAGAATGGTTTAGCTTATAGCTTCAAAATTTTGAAAGGGGGACAACTTAGCTTTTATCCCAAAGGTTTGACCGAACCTGAATTGATCAGGCTATCTACGTACCCCTGAAGAACTGGGGACAGGTCCCCGTAATTCGGGTGCATAAATGCCCATCATTTTTTATGTGGTCAGAAAGAAATATTTGAATTTAAAGTGTTGGCTCAGAGGGCTCATAAAAGGATTTTTTAAACGTTGGGATTTTGGCTATAAAGGGTCAAACGTCAAAGGATGGCCTCCTGGTGTTTTAACGTATAAGCTCCTGAGGAATAAGGTTCAGCGGCTTTGAATATTTTTGTCGAGGAGTCTGGCGGTATTCTTGGGCAAGACTTCAATCACGATGCTCCACTTGAATTTGCACTTCTCTCAGAGATCTTGAATTTATGCTTAAGATTCTTCAACTCTCATTAGTCTCCAAATGCTGAAGACAATTCAAACTATCTCATTGACTCCATCATCTGGGTCTTTGATATTTCTAAGGAGTTATCTTAGAGACACATTCCCTTCTCCTTCTTGTCTTTCTCTCATACTTTTCTTTCTCTTGAATATTTTCTTTCTTTTGGACGTAAGAACTGTCCGTACTCATGAAATATTCCAACTTGGAATCTCATCAAAGATGTGTAGCCCAAGTGTGCTTTTGGGGCTCACTCTATGACTTCATTTTCTGGAAAGTCTTCTCTTAATTTCTCATCAGCTCCACTGGATGTCTGATGTTCATCTCTCTCAAATTCTTGCTTTTCGACTTAATGTCTAAAGCTGATGGAGTCTTACTTTTCATCACAACATGACATTCACCCGGTTTATCCTTATAGGATCAAGCAAGACTACCTCAAACCCCTCTAAACAGGTTTATCAATTCATCGCGCTCATCGCGAGATAAAGTTTTGCCAATCCATCTTTCTCGAATTTTAAATTTCGATACCGCTATCAACAGCTTTGATTTCTTCTTTGAATGGCTATGCTCGACGCTCTTCCTCTCGTTTGATCATTTTTCAGATCTCGAGGGGAATTTCGTCTGCATCCTCATCCGAGGAGGGTGTCTTTACTTATTTTAAACATTAGATCCAAGAGTGAATCATAAAACATTGAAGAAACATAACCAAATACTTTATTGAATTGAAAAAGTTTGAAGTACATAGATGACTCACAAACACGCCTTTATGGGCTTTACATCAGATTTGATAGAAAACAAAACACAGACTCAATGAGAAGACAGACAAACATGACATACACCCTTTTTTTTTACATTAACACTACAAGACTCACCAACCTTCAACACAAGAGTTGGTTTACACTTGACAGAAACTAAATCTCATAACCTGACATTTGGAACATGACACTTGAATAGAGACACTTAGACATGGGCAAAGAATTGGCACTGGAATTCACGAGTAGCACACCTTCCTCCATGATATTGTCGGCTAGTGGTTTCGGTCCTGGTATAGGAATCTTGGAAGAGGTGGTCCCATGTAGTTCTGTCGACCTGGCCCAAACTGCCCTTAAAAACCTGCTGGGGGCATCGAGTTCTCTGCCCTGATATTCTTAGGAGGATCAGTCTCTGTCATCTTTCCTTTTCCTTTCGATTCATTTCTCAGCTATGAAGTGGCATAAGCAGAGGTAGTGGAACCTTTGAAGGGTTGAATGGGTCTAACCGGTGCATAATTCACGAAAGCATGGAGTTCAGGAAGAAGGGAAGAGTCTCCTTCTATCTCGTCCTGAATTTTGTGTTTCAATGCCACGCACTTTTCTGTTGTATGACCAATACCTCCGTGGTACTCACAATACTGATCTCTTCTCCAGTGTTTGGGGAGTGGGTTAGGAAGAGGCCTCAGATCTAAAAGTGTCAAACGACCTTCACTGGCCCATTTCTTCATGATAACTTCCTGAGAACAAGGTAGGTAAGTGAATTCCCTCCTCAGTTTCTGACCCATCATTTCTTCCACTACTGTTGGCTTCTTAAGGGGTTGGTGATAGGGTCCAACATTCTTAACTTCACTAGGAACAATGACAGGCTCTGTCCCACTATTTGAATCAACATATCTGTCAAGAATTAAACTCTGGACTGATGCTTCTTCTGTCATAGTCCCCTCATCAACAAACTGCTTTGTAGCTGAATCACATATGGTGGATAAGCATTGCATCTGGACTTTCATCTCTCTAACTTCTTTAGTTAGCATGGCCATCTGACCAAAGAGTTTAACCTTCTAGTTTTTCATTCTATTGAGGGCCGACCTTTCAAAAGATTCCTTCATTGGTCGAGAGTTTGATGGAACAGGTGGTGTATCTGAAATAGGACGAATAAGGGATGCAGGTGTGGGACCCGATCCCACGAGAGGGGCAATGTGACCCGCCTCCCTCTCTCTTGGTCTCTCGTACCCACGCGAATGGCGTGTGCTTTTTATTATTGATTTTAATTACCCAACCAAGCAGGCAGCAACCAAGCTATAGAGTGCAAACAAACGTGCAACCCAGTACCCATAAGGGCAGGGGTAAGCCGCCGAGCCTAGCAAGGTGTGATTTAATTCATCTTTTCCGTGAACTTGGGATCACTAAGGCAATCCGAATTTTACGCAAAAGAGTGTGACAGAGTCGCCACCTAGATGAGGGATTTAGGACCCATAATTGACCAAAAATCTAGACTCGTTACCTGGTTACGAGAATGAAAGGTATGGGGAGTTATCACCACATGCACCATTCCTGCCCGATAATCGGTCTTTAATTCCAAAAGTTAACTTTATTGAATTTCTTTTAAATGGCTCATTTAACTCTATATTAATGTGCGAACTACGTGACATGCATCATAAGATCTAATTTCAATGTATTCCCTAATATGTATCTTGATTTTCTTAATTTGTTTGGATTCAATCTATGTGAATATTTTCCTAAAATGCTAATTTCATGAAAAGTCCTAAGTGATTTAATTACTTTTAATTTAAGGATTAATATACAAAATCCCACCATTTATGTGTGGCGCCGAGTCGGGCTTGGGATGCCACTCAAGTATCCAAGTTGCCTATGTATCCCAGCCTCACTGGAATCAGAATTAATCGTAGTTCGGTGCACCTGAACTAAGCTACTTAAGCCTAACTCATCTAGGACACCGATCTAGATTGGATTGACTGTTCTAACAGTTTAAGAGAAATTATTTAATTCAAGTTGAAGATTTTATTATCGTAGGACTTCATCTAAGATGCTATATGGTCCTATCTAAGTGCAAGTCGTCCCTTAGACTAATGCAGGTTAACTTACATCCTAGGTAACTAGGTTGTCCTAGGAAAAAATTGGATGGCTAGTGTAACTAGATCTATGGCATGGTTGTTATCCATAGCAAACGGCCGTGATGAGGCTGGACTCCTAACTCTAGGACTCCCTAAAACCTAGGACACAACGTGACGTAAGTGTTCCTAAGGGGCCCTAAAAGGTTCATACGATAGGAGACCGCAATCCAACGGCTCCTAAGACTTTGATTAAGTTAATTCAATTTGTTGATATTGGTGATTTTTAGATCGACTGATTTTTTATTTTCAAGGATTTTCGATTCCTAAATATCTAAGGGATACCAAAGGTTCTATGGTTTGCCAGTTTCGACCTCGAATTGCAACCATGGATGGGAATCATGCTCTCAACCCTTGTATAATTTAGCATGTAAGTTATAGTATCTTATTGCCTGGTATGTGTAGACACCCCCATTTTGCTACACTTTAAAAAGCGAAAGATTCGGTAGTATCATCGAGTCTTGAGTCCGTATTCAGCATTAGATTAGGCATCTGTGCATTTTATGGTAGATTTCACCTCATTATGGGAGTTTTGAAGTTGATTCGCGATCCTGAAGGTCTCTAGGGGGTTCCTTTGGCCTCTAGAAGATGAAAGTTTAAGTTTCCAAGCAAATGAAAAAAACCTGCTATTTTTAGAATTTTCAGGGTTTCCCTCATTTTTGCCTATTTTGAACTGCAGGGGTATGTTGGTCATTCCCGATGTGTCTCATTTGACCCCCGAGTTATATTTGAGAAATCTTGAGTGATTTTACAAATTTTGAAAAAGCTGATATTTTTAGAAACTCATGGGGCTTCCACATTTTCATCATCTTATGGATATTTCAATCATTTCTCATATGTCCAAAACCATCTCGAGGGTACGGCTGATGGATTTAGAGTAATTTCGTAAGATTTGGGAAACCTGCTAAATTTAGATCTCTCAAGATTTTCTCTTAGTCTTGCACTTCGGGGGTATTTTAGACATTTTCAAACATATCATATTTAGTCCCTAAGTTGTGAGTCCGTTCATAAATTTTTGAAAATCTGCTATTTTTAGAATTTCTCAAGGTTTTCCCTAGTCTCGCCAAATTCTAGCACCTCAGGGTAATTTGGTCTTTTCCTGTGTAATTCTTTTGATCCCCAAAATATGTCTGAGAGATTATGAATGATTTTCTGAATTTTGAAAAACCTGCTAAATTTAGAATTTCTCAGGAGTTTCGCTTAATTTGGAAATTCTAAGTGTTGAGGGCATTTTGGGTATTTTCAGGGGGTACCAAATGATCCTGTTTGATATTGCTCATCAAAAGGACCCAACTTTAAAAGTTTCTGTTTTTGAAGTTTGATCACAAAGACTTTCCATTTTTTACATTTCCCATTAGGGGTGAACCAATTTAAGGTTATTTTGGTCACATTTGGATGTGTAATTGTCAAATAGGGGCATTTTGGTCCGAAAAATTATTTTTCCAAAAATGATGGTTCGATCATGTGTGAGGGATGCACCATAAATGTCAAATGGGTTGGGTCCATATGTAGAATGTTGAATTTAGAAAGATTTTATTGAATTTTTACGGAAAAACCTGAAACCCGTGTGAAATGGCCCATTGGGCTAAAGCCCGTAAAGATGGAGCTCATGTGGGTTCACCCATATGGGTCGACCACCATGGCAGACGCCCAACATGGCTGACCCACATGAATTGAGCATCCAACCTTGATGATGTCACCATTGTGACATCATATTTATTAAAAGAAAAATAAAAAGAATAAAAAAAAAGAAAAGAAGGAAAGAAGGAAAAGATGAATGATTGCTTAAAAAAGGTTTTCTTCCAAAGAAGCAATGTGGAATAAAGAATAGCATATCTTGATTGACAATAAATTAAGATTGGAATCAAATCCAATTTGAAAACAAGAAAGAAAGCAAGCAAGAGGGGAAAATTGGAAACAAGCAAAAAATGAGAGCTTTCACATTGGGAACTACTATTTCTCTTTTAACCCTAGCTTTTTTGTATAAAAATCAAAGCAAACAATCCTAAAAAAGATTGGAAAAAGATCAAAATTCATTTTTTTCTCTCTCCTCTCAAGAAGAAAAAAAAATCTCTTTTCTCTTGAAGTGTGATCTCTCTCTCAAGTGTTTTTCACAAAAGGAATTCTTGAATTCCTTCTTCTTCTTCAAGGCATCACACAATCAAGAATTATTGGAGTGTTCTTTGGGTCTTCTTCATCATATAAAAGGGTGCGACAAAGCGTATACCTCGGATGTACGCACCCTAGAGACAAGGAGCGCGATCAACGGTAGGATCTTTATCTTTGTAATATCAAAAGTAGAAAAGCATGCTAGGGTTTTACTTTTGATAGATCAAATCAATGAATTTTTTCTTGAAATTTCAGTATGTTATAATATAGATTATGAGTTTTCAAAATCCAAAATTTGATCCAAAAATTAAATTTCCTCCATTTAATAATGATTTTCTTTCGTTTTTTATTCAATATGGATTTAAATCGAATTATCAAAGCAAGTGTTAGAAAACGTGGGTTTCTTTAAAAACTGATATTTTTTAGGATTTCTATAAAATAAAATACTACTAGAAACTTAATTTTCAATCACGGTTTGGCCGTTTTAATTTTCATTCTAATTTTCAAACAACAACCTCGAAAGGGGTTATTTCTTGATGAACAAATCCAAAAGTATATCACACCATGTCCAAAATTTATAAAATCTTATTTCCAAACTAATGTTTTGATTTCCAGAATACCCAAAAATTATCGAATTTTTTTGAATTTTTTTAATCCGGTTTTAAATTATTTTAAATTTCGGCCATTTTTAATAAATATCAAAATATTTTAAAAATTAATGAAAATCTCCAGAATTAATTTTCAATAATAAATTGAATTTTTCATTAGATTATGTTTTTGAAAAAAGGTTTTTTTATTTGTTTTCTAATCGCTTTTCGTTTTACGTGCCGTAATTCTTTTTTCGTATTAAATTAGTAAATTTTTGAAATTTTTCTTTACAAAATAGTAACTTAGGTTACTGGAATATTAGATAAAAATTTTAAATTGGTTTTGCAAAGTTTTAATATGGTTTTGTAATTTATTTTAATAAATGTGTTTTAATTTCTAGGAAAAAAATTCCCCTTTTCTATTTAAAAATCGATTTTTTGGAGGAGATTTAATTTTTAAAATTTTAAATTTTGATAGAAAATTTTATATTCTATTATATATCTACTGGATTTTTTTATTTGATTTTAGGATGCTATTAGGTTTGCTTTTTAAGTAATTCTTTGGTTTCATCCAATTTTTGTGTGAATTTCAATTGGCATCAAATCGTAATAAAAGTTCATGAAAGTCATACAGTAGTTTAATCTCATGATTATCTTTATTCTGTGAAAGTTTGGATTAATTTGAAATTGATATGCTACAAGTTGATGTGTTAATCTATAATCTGATTTAATTTTGGAAAATCAGAAATTGATATCAAATCTTAATGATAATTCATGAAAATTTTCTAGTAAGTTACAATTATATATATCTTGTTACTAGAAAAGGTTTAACTGATTTGGAGTTTGATTGCTTAGGGTTACTGTGTATTCCTAACAATCTGGTTTTAATGATATTAAATCACAATTTAATAGCAAATAAATACAAAAGTCAGTAAAAATCTCCAAAAAACCTTAACTTTTCATCATAAATTCAATCCCTAACTTTTTGAAACAGAAACCTTAGGGTTCATAGATTGCCTTTGTAAATTGGCTATGCTGTGACAATTTAACTGTCGAGATCGTAACCATAATCGTATACTAATTGCGATCGATCTAGCATAATTGGAGTGCGTAAATTATAGTATGATATTGGCTCCAAGGTCCACTGTCCACGGAAATCCTGAGAAATATGCCAGGCAATAAGATACTATAATTTACGTGCTAAATTATACAAGGGTTGAGAGCACGATTCCCTTCCATGGTTGTGATTCGAGGTCGAAACTTGCGAACCATAGAGCCTTTGGTATTCCTTAAATATCCAGAAACCGAAAATCCTTGAAATCTGAAATTCATTAACTTCAAGAACTTGAATCGATTTACCTCATGTTTTTCGGAACCATTGGATTACGGTTCCCGTCACAAGAACCATTAGAGCCCTATTTATGAACACTTACGTCGTGTCGTATCCTAGGTTTTAGGGAGTCCTAGGTTTTAGGGAGTCCTAGAGTTAGGAGTCCAGCCTCATCACGGACATTTGCTATGAATAGCAACTGTGCCATAGGTCTAGATACACTAGTCACCCAATCTTTCCCTAGGACAAGCCTAGTTACCTAGGATGTAGGTTAACCTGCATTAGTCTAAGGGACAACTTACACTTAGATAGGATCATATAGCATCTTAGATGAAATCCTAGGATAATAAAATCTTCAACTTGAATTAAACAACTTCTTTAAAAACTGTTGACACAGTCAATCCAATCTAGATCGGTGTCTTAGATGAGTTAGGCATAAGTAGCTTAGCTTAGGTGCACCGAACTACGTCGACTCTGATCCCAGTGAGGCTTGGGTACGTAGGCAGCTTGGATGCTTGATGACATACCAATCACGAATCGGCTCCACACAAATGGTGGGGTTTTGTATATTACTTTTCTTATAAATTCTTAATTAAAATATCTAGGATTTCCTTCAAATTAGCATATTAGGAGAACTTTCACTTAGATTGAATTCAAACAAATTAAGAAATCAAAATACACATTTAGGATCTACATTGAAATTAGATCATAGGATGCATGTCACATAGTTAGCACACTAACATAGAGTTAAATGAGCCATTTAAAAGATATTCAAAAGAGTTAACTTTTGGAATTGAAGACTGATTAACGGGCAGGAATGGTGCATGTGGTGGATAACTCCCCATACCTTCCATTCTTGTAACCAAGTAACGAGTCTAGATTTCTGGTTAATTATGAGTCCTAGATCCCACATCTAGGTGGCGACTCTGTCACTCTCTTTTTGTGTGGAATTCGGATTGCCTTAGTGATCACAAGTTCACGGAAAAGATGAATTAAATCACACCTCGCTAGGCTCGGCGGCTTACCCCTGCCCTTATGGGTACTGGGTTGCACGTTTGTTTGCACCCTATGGCTTGGTTGCTGCCTGCTTGGTTTGGTAATTAAAATCAATAATAAAAAACACACTCCATTCGCATGGGTACGAGAGACCAAGAGAGAGCGTGGCACCATCGCGCCGTAACCCTCTCGCGGGATCGGGTCCCACAGTATGTTTCTTAGGATTTTCGTGGACAGTGAACCTTGGAGCCAATATCATACTATAATTTACACACTACAATTATGCAGGATCGATCGCAATCAGTATTCGATTATGGTTGCGATCTCGGCTAGTAAATTATCGCGCTATGGCGAATTTTCAAGGGGGATCTATGAATCCTAAGGCTTCTGTCTCATACAAGTTAGGGATTGAATTCATGATGGAAATTTAGGGTTTTTTGAAGATTTTTACTGATTTTTGTGTTAATATGCTATTAAATTGCGATTTAATATCATTAAGACCACATTGTTAGGATTACACAGTAATCTTAAGCAATCGAACTCCAAATTCATTGAAACTTTTTTCGTAACAAGATATGAATGATTTTAGACTACTGGAAGAGTTTCATAAATTTTGAACAAGTTGTGCTATCAATTTCTGAATTTCTAAAATTTAGTTCAGATTGCAAACTAAGAAATCAACTCATAGCATATGAATCTCAAATTAAGTAAAACTTTTACAGTATAGATATAATCATGGTATTAGACTACTGTAAACATTTCAAAGGTTTTTAGTAAGATTTGATGCCAATTAAAATTCTCACACAATTCGAATAAAATCAATAAATTAATTAAAAGGTAGACTAAATGGTATCCTAAAATCAAATGCAAAACTTTCAGTAAATATATAATAGATTATAAATTTTTTTATCAAAATTTCAAAACTTAAAAATTAAATGTCCTCCATAAAATTGATTTTTAAATAGAAAAGGAGAATTTGTTTCCTAGGAATTGAAACCCGTTTATTAAAATAAATTACAAAAATATATTAAAACTTTGCAAAACCAATTGAAAAGTTTTCTCTAACATTCCAGTAACCTAAGTTACTGGTTTGTAAAGAATTTTTTTTTAAATTCACTAATTTAATACGAGAAAGAATTACGGCCCTTAAATCGAAGAATCAATTAGAAACAGTAAAGAAAATATTATTTTCAAAATTTTATTCTATGAAAACTTCAATTTATAATTAAACATGAGTTCAGAAAAGTTTCATCAATTTTTAAAATCATTTAATATTTATTAAAAATAACCCAAAATTAAAATAAATTAAAACCGGATTGAAAAATATCAAACAATTCCAAAAATTTTATGGTGAACTGACAATCCAAAAATCGGTTTGGAACCAAATTTTTATGAAATTGGGATTTGATTTGACCCGTTTTTCATTTTATTCTTCAAGAAATAACCCTTTGCCGGGTTATCTTTCGAAATTAGAACGGAAACCGAAGCGGTCAAACCATGGTCAAAGATCATGATTTCCAATAGCTTTATAATATTTAGAACCCTAAAAAAAATTTGTGTTTTGAAAAAGATCCTTTTTTCAAACACTTGGTTTGAAAATTCCATTTAAATCCATATTGAAAAGAAAAGAAAGAAATTCAAGATTTATGTGGAAGAAAATTAATTTTTGGGCGAAATTTTAGATTTTAAAAGCCTATAATCTATGCTATAACATACTGGAATTAAAAAAAAATCATAGATTTGATGTTTGAAAAAAATAAAAACGTAGCATGCTTTTCTAATTCGCAAAGAAGGAAAGTTCTTATCATTGATTGCGATCCGTGTCTCTTGGGTTGGTAATCCGAGATATTCGCTTTGTCCAACCCTTTGGTATGATGAAGAAGACCCAAAGAACCAACCCAAAGATCCTTGATGTGTGATTTATTGAAGAAGAAAAGGGAATTCAAGAATCCCTTTTGTGAAGAACTCTTGAGAGAGAGATGAACACACTTCAAGAGAGAGGAGATTTTTTTCTCTCTTTTTTTATTTTTTATTTTTGGGAGGAGAGAGAAAAAGGACGAATTTGGATTTTTTTGGATCCCCTTTGTGTTGTGTGCTTTGATTTTTATACAAAAAAAACTAGGGTTAAGAGAGAAATAGTAATTTCCAATGTGAGAGCTCCCATCTTCGGCTTGTTTCCAATTTTCCCCTCTTGCTTTCTTTCTTTCTTGTTTCCAAATTGGATTTGATTCCAATCTTAATTTCTTGTCAAACAAGACATGCTATTCCCATTCCACATTGCTTCTTTGGAAAACCCCTTTTAAACAGTCATTCCTCTTTTCTTTCTTTCCTTCTTTTCTTTTTATTCTTTTTATTTTTCTTTTAACCAATATGATGTCACCACCATGACATCATCTAGGTGGGGCACCCAACTCATGTGGGTCAGCCATGTGGGGCGCCTACCATGGTGGTCAACCCACATGGGCTCCATTCTTGCGGGCTTTAGCCCAATGGGCCATTTCACACTGGTTTCAGGTTTTTTCCATAAAATTCAATAAAATCTTTCTAAATTCAACATTTTATATATGGACCCAACTCATTTGACATTTATGGTGCATCCCTAACACTTGATTGAAGCATCTTTTTTAGAAAAACATTTTTTCGAACCAAAATGCCCCTATTTGACAATTACACATCCAAATGTGACCAAAATACCCTTAAATTGGTTCACCCCTACAGGGAAAAGTTAAAAATGGAAAGTCTTTGTAATCAAACTTCAAAAATAGAAACTTTTAAAGTTGGGTCCTTTTGGTGAGCAATATCAAACATGATCATTTGGTACCCCCTGAAAATACCCAAAATGCCCTTGACACATAAAATTTTCAAGTCAAGCGAAACCCCTGAGAAACTTTAAATTTAGCAAGCTTTCCAAAAGTCATGAAATGATCTAAAATTCCTTAGATACACCCTAGAGGTCAAATGAAACATATTGGAAATGATCAGATTACCCCCGAGGTACAGAATTTGGTGAAACTAGGAAAAACCTTGAGAAATTCTAAAAATAGCAGCTTTTTCAAAATTCATGGAATCGCTCAAGATTTCTCAGACACAACTCGGGGGTCAAACGGGACACATCGGGAATGACCAAAATACCCCTGTAATGCAAAAATGGGCGAAAATGAAGGAAACCTTAAAAATCCAAAAAATAGCAGGTTTTTTCACTTGCTTGAAAACTTGATTTTACATCTTCCGGAGGCCAACGGAACCCCCTAGAGACCTTTAGGATCGCGGATCAACTTCAAAACTCCTATAACGAGATGAAATCTACCATAAAATGCATTGATGCCTAATCTAATGCGGAATACAGACTCAACACTCGATGGCACTACCAAATCTTTTGATTTTTAAAGCGAAGCAAAATAGGGGTGTCTACAGCAGGATCCAATAATGGTTCATCCATAGAGATGGCTCCTACCACAAGTAAAGGGCCAACTGATCTTTGCACTGGTTTTCTGGTAGCACTGGATTTTCCAATAGCAACCTCACCACTCTTGATAAGTTTCAGGATCTTGCGCTTCAAGGCTTGGCAACTATTAGTTGAATGTCCATGAAGTCGATGATATTCACAGAAGTCTTGTTCATAAAAGTTGCTAGGAAGAGGATTTGGAGGAGGAGAAGGTTCAGGAAGTTCAAGTTTACCCACTTCGGCCAACTCTCTCAAAGCTTTATTAAGATTCTTTGGCAATGGAGGAATCTCTTTACTTGCTTTCTGAATAGGTTTGTTTTCTTTCTGAGCTACCTTCTTGAAACGTTGACGAGAGGTCTCCACATTGTTAACCTCTTTAAAACCCATCAGAGGTTTCTTTTTAGTTCTTAGATCAGCAGACAGTTTCGCAACCAGACCTTTAGCAAAAGCATCTTCGGTTCTAGTTCCCGTCTTAATCAAATGATTAAAATCTAGATAATATTGAGCAGCCATAAAATGGAAATATTGGGAAGATAGGCTTTTTATGACAATCTTGATCTGATCTTCAACTGACAACCTAGAGGTCACTTGAGCAGCCTTCCTTTTCTATCTTCGGATGAAGGAAGTGAAAGTTTCATCATGCCCTTATTTCAACATTTTCAGATCCCTTTTGGTTACATTGATTCCTTCCTCCATGGAAAACTCTTCTACGAACTTGTTAGCAATATCTTCCACGTTTCTAATCTCTTCAGACTTCAAGCTCAGGAACCACTTCTTAGCTGTTCGGACTAGAGACCTAGGAAATACGACGGCAATCTGCTCTGGAGAAAGTCCATGTTGCTGCAGAAGAGGAATGACGGATTTCAGATGACTTGTAGGGCACCTCGTCCCATCATACTTGTCAAGATCAGGCACTTGGAACTTCGGAGGAAGAACAACTCCCGGGACTATCATAAAATCAACCATGTTCAACTATTTCGGGCCTTGGAATTTCATATTCTCCAATTCTTGAGTCTGTTTCTCTATTTTGTCAACGTTACCCTTCTCAATATCAGGCCTATCAAGGCGAGGAAAGCAATTTTCTTCTACATACTTCTCTTTGTCAAATTCATCATCAACCGTTAATACAGCAGGTCTAGTCACCACAGGAGGTGCAGGAGGCATACTTGGGGGTTGCTGAGGAACATGCTCCTTAGAAGTAGAACCTCTATCACTTTTCAGACGGGCTATTTCTTCATTCATGGTATTCAGTTGCAAGAGGATGGCTTTCATCATCTCATTCATGTTGGGTGTAATATTTCCAGTCTCAGCCATTGGTTCAGAGGTGGGTTGAATAGAAATAGGTATTGCAAATGACTGAAGCCAACAAGATCAGACTCCTGCCATGGAATTGACAAACACTAGAGTTCAGTATAGGGTAATCAAATGAAAATGCCATATGTAAGTTGAGACAAAAGATTATATGAATATATCCTCCCATGGATAAAATCCGGCAGCATAACATCTATGCAAGGAGATGTGGTAAAGTAGGCACACAGAGTTTGTCAGCAAGTCTAAAGGATAATGACCAAGCTCAAGGTATTTAGAGAAAATTCGGTATCCTAACAGCTATATAGAGAGGGTCTAAACCTGCTAATCATAAAGGGTATGCCAACAGGGTTAAGATAAAGCGAGGCTCTCCACAAGAATACATACACTCGAATAAATGTCAGCAAGATAAATTCACAATCAACAGATGGAACATAATCTGATCGTGATCAATCATATGAGAAGGATACAATAGGCAACACTGAATTTTTCATCTATGATCAAAGATGATATGTAGATCAGAAAGAAGACCACGGCCACAAAATAACAGAAGTAGGTCATAGACCGGGTCTAAATCTTGAAGATGGACGTCAAACTATACGATTAAAAAGATCGACAACGATAGACTAGGGCAATAGAGACAGCGGACAAGCTATCGACCATATCTAAGACAAAACAGGTAACACGCAAAAATCTGAGTAATACATATGCAATATGAATCTATGACACAACAAAAAAATGAATTAATGAGGTTTGAATTTGAAGGATAATAACAGGCAAAATTTATCATCACTGGATCAAGGAATAAACCACAGCTATGAGTGTGACAAGTAGAAGCCCCTAACCAGGTTTAAATATGTGAGATGAATAGACATGAATGATTGATTTAAACTAGGAATCTCTACTAGAAAGTAGGTCCCGATCTTATAATCAAGAAATATACGGACAAATTTTTTCATGAATGAATAAAAAAGATAGACCACAGCTATGAGAGTGGTAAGTAAGAGTCACTGGCTGGGCCTAAATCTAAAAGACGGATTGATAGAATTGATCGAATTAGATAAGAAAACCTCACTAAATAAGAAGGCCCTAATCTAATAATCAATAGATATAGATATATTTATATACATATATCCTAACCAGGGCACCAACCCTAGTCTAATCTAGCGGAGTCAATGAAGCTTGACTCATGACAGACTAATGAGTGTACTAAGACCGTGTTTGTAGTCACATAAAGTGCTCATAACTCTAGGCTTCACATGTGTAAGCAGCACATGTTCGTCCCTATATGAATGCAATATATATATATATATATATATATATATATATATATATATATATATATATAAACCCATGCATCTCCTAGTTGGATTTCACTAAGTTAGCAAATGTATTCATATACATAATATATGTAAAATGAAAGTAGGGCTCCGAACTCAATCGATCGGGCACTATGGGTATGATCCATACTTTAGATTATAACACAAGTACACCGAGCGTTATACATAGTATGCTTCATTGCTCATCTGCTGCTGTAAACACAAGTACACCGAGTGTTATACATAGTATGCTTCATTGCTCATCTGCTACTGTAAACACAAGTACACCGAGTGTTTACGGTTGCAGCACTAGCGCATAGATTGGAAATAGATACAACAGCACCATCACGGTAATGACATCCCATCCGGCACGTATTGTATCTATCCCGTGGAGCTAATAAAATCAATGAAAAAAAAGATAAAGAATATGATAATGCATGCTGTGCAGTGTGTGAATCTCTCGTTTTAAACACCTATTTGGTGCTCCTGGATTCTAAGCGAAAAAGTTCCCATTTATAATGATTTTGGCCCAAATTTCTTAAAAATTAATTAAAATGGCATTTTAACAGAGTTAGGCAATATCACGAAAGATTCACCAGCAGAGTCGCACCCTGTGTACCCCGATCCGAGAGAGGCGGGAGACGAGCCCCCGAACGTCTCTAGATCATCCACGTGAAGGAGAGCTCTACCAAGGAACTCTTGAAAGAATGCCCCTCACAGCACGAGTGGCGATGTAAAGTGAGATACATCTCGATTCAGGGACTAGCCTAGAACCAAGACGTACCTAAAACGAGAAAGAGTCACCATCTAAGGAAGTCGGCCCTGGATCCCATACTATGTTCTGTTGCAATTGATAACTTGAGATGCAAAAAGGTTCGTGCCTGGTTACGAATTTGGAAGGTCCGAAAAGCACCTCATTCGCCTAAGTGCAAGCATCTGGTCTCTTATGCCTTTTATTTATTAATTTTGAAGAGTTTTGGGCGAAAATAATGTGAAATGGGAACATATATCTCCGAGAAGACGTCTATCTAATCATGCATGTCTCAGAGATGGGTATAATAGTATGCACAAAATAAATGAAAGAAGTGTCATCTAAGAATAGCTAGGTTATGAGTGTCATGCCTAATTGGTGTCTAAGTTCTGATGGGCAAACACATACATGCTACAGCTAAACGTATAAGGTCTGTACAGGATGAGAAATCTAAAACTAGCAGTCAATCATGAAATGAATTAAGAATATAGTAAATGAAATAAAGAATAAATAAAATGACAGGCAGATAAAATAATAATAAAATAAAACCTAGGGCGAACACATAGCGCCTACCTACAATAGGGCGAACACATAACGCCTAATATAATATAAAATCCTAACACATCCCATTTAGAAAGCAGTAAATGACAGATATGATAAGCAGTAACGAAATAAAAACCTAGGGCGAACACATAGCGCCTATCTACATTAGGGCGAACACATAACGCCTAATATAATATAAAATCCTAACATATCCCATCTAGAAAGCAGTAAATGACAGATATGATAAGCACTAATGAAATAAGAACCTAGGGCGAACACATAGTTCCTAGCTACATTAGGGCGAATACATAGCGCCTAATATAATATAAAATCTTAACACATCCTATCTAGAAAGTAATAAATGACAGATATGATAAGCAGTAAAGCAGTAAAGCGCTACAACTAACTGATAATCAAAACAGGTAAGTGCTACAACTAAACATGTATGCAAACAATTAAGCAGGTAAATGCTATAGCTAAGCATGTAAGTAAGCAAAGAAATGAACACACACTATCATGATCCTATGCAAGAAATCATAATCAATATACAAATACAAGCCTTAAAGTACTAACAACAGACTCTAAGACTCTAATGGCTAAGCCCGAGTCTTTGGATGATCTGATGTTCATCCAAAGAAGCCTATGTACCCCGCCTCTTACAGGAATCAAGGCAAAGTAGTTCTTCGCCCTATTCTAAACTATGATGCCTAACCCATCTAGGACTGCTATCCTAGACTCAACCTAGAAGACTTGACCTGTTCTTGAAGCTTCTTTTACGATTATTTAGATTCAAGTGAATTGTGCATTTTTAGGACTCCCTATATGCCCTAACTAAATGCAAATTAACCTAGTCTAATATAGGTGGTTCCTACATCATATGTATAATTAGGCTGAGTTCGTAAGAAAAATAATGGGATCACTAGCGCATCCTAGTCTAGTCATTAGTCGGCGATGTGGATCGCCAACTGATCGGACAGAGGCGTAGCATACTCCTAGCTAGGACATACTCCTTACTCTAGAACAAACACAATCAGGACAGACTCCTAACTCTAAGACACCCCAAACATCTAGGATAGACTCCTAACTCTTGGGGAAGATCTTTTTGAAAAGATTTTTGAAGAATTTTTTGTATTTTTGGAAGATTTGAAATATTTATTTTTGATGGTTTGACTGAACTTGGGATAAGAATCCCAAGCTGCCTGCGTACCTCGTGGAAGAGGATCAAGCCAACGTAGTTCGGAAACAGACTCTCATAACTACTTTCTTAATGACTCTTGACATTTAAAAATATTTTTTTGACTTTCAAGTTTCTAAGGGCCTGTTCAGTTGCGCGCAGGAAACGGAAAGGAAAAGGAAATGACGTGCCAGAAGGAAACGGAAAGGAAAAGCAGTAAGAGTGCGCGTTCAGTTGCCAGGAAACAGAAAAGAAACAGTAAAGAAACAACAGGAATGTGCATTCAGTTGCCAGGGAAACGGAAAAGAAACATCACAGAAGTGGTGGAAATATCATTTTCTAAGAAATTATACGGAGTTAATTTGTATTTTTTCAGGTAAAAATATGGGCAACCAAACATTAATAATTAAGAAATCAAGGTACTTATTGGGAACAAAAAGGCCATGTTTGGAAATGTTGAAAAAATATTTTAGAAAAAACCATGCATCCATAACCATCCATAACACAATCACAAACAAGACACACACAAACAATCCATCCATCCATAAACCCTACACCCATAAACATTCCATCCATCCACAACCCATCCCTCCAAAACCATCAATCCATCCATAACACAATCACAAACAAGACAAACACAAACAATCCATACATCTACAAATCCTCCCTCCATAAACAACCCATCCATCCATAACACAATCACAAACAAGACAAAGACAAACAATCCATCAATCCGTAAACCCTCCCTCCATAAACAATCCATCGATCCACAACCCATCCATCCATAACCATCCATAACCATCCTCCAAACACATACAAGCACATCTACCTAAATATATTTAACAGAAATGGAAGGGAAAAAAATTAAGTGTGAGTATTGATTACCTTGCCAAAAATGAGAAAGTTATTGAAAAGGAAGCTCAGATGAGGACACCAACAATCTGCAAGACAAATAAGAGCAAAAATAAATGAAAGGATTAACATGAAAAAGATGGTGTTTATGGATCCACCCCCACAAAATATCAATAGATCCAAGCCATTTCAGTGAAACCCTAAAATAGTTTCAATGAAACCCTAAAAAATGAAAATCAGAGTTGAATGGCACTTTAATCTAACAAAAAATGGAAAAAAATGGCAGAGAAAGAGAGAGGTAGAGAGAGATGGAGAGTGAGAGAGATTAAAAAAATCAGAGTTCGATCTCTGCATTGTACGAGAAGATAGAAATGCAAAATATAAACAAAAAAAACAAAATCTCTCCTTATTCTACCCCTGCTCCGGATTACAAGTCCACAATCTCTCCTTATTCTCTTTGATTTCTTCACAAAACATAGAAATCGAACCAGATCCCTCATGCACTCCTCTTCCTCCTCCTTCCGAATTCCCAAAACCACAAAAACCAGTTCAACAACGATCATAGAGAGAGAATCCGTCACCGATTCAATTCCAGCATCGCCTAGAAAGAGATCTGACGATTCAACGGCATAAATCGCTCGCGCAAGGAGATCTACTCACCAAAACGATCGATCTTTTGCCTATTTAATGGCGACAAGAAGGAGAGAGAGGGAGAGAGAGAGAGAGATCTGATTGATAAGGAAGATCAGCGAGAGAGAGAGAGATTCAAAACCCTAGATTTCAGAGGATTTTCTCTGAGAAAAAAAGGTAAAGGTGAGAAAATTTGAGATTTGTTGCCATGAATCTAGGGCTTTTTGTAGTGGAGACGAGGCATAGGAGATGGGTGGAGAAGGAATCGCGGAAAAAAAAAACAAAATGAGGAGAAGGAGACGAGGCATACCTTGTTGGGGAAAGGGGATGAGTGGAGGAGCTCTTAGCTGTGGTGCTCTTAGCCAAACGGAGGAGTGGAGATCGCACCTTGATCTCCTTTTTGCAGATGAACAGAAAATGGGTTTAACGCTATTCTCATGGCGGAAGTCTCGGAAAATTTTGGAAATCCGACTATATCTCACGGATTCGAAATGGGGGAAATGGCCTTCACAGGTGGGATAAGTCGGATTCCACGTTGGACTTGCGTTTTCCTTATCCTGCCAACAAAACGGGCATTTTCGCTCATTTCCACAGAAAATACCCTCCTTTTCCATTTCCTTTCCATTTCCAAGGCGCAACTGAACAGGCCCTAAGTATTTTTTGAGTTTTGACTCAAGAGGACAGAATCCTATCATCATAAGGGTATGACAGACTCCTGATATCCTGCAAAGGTTGGACATAATCCTATACTTTACGGGGGGGGGGGTAGACAGAATCTCGACTCTATAAGGGTTGGACATAATCCTATGCCTTGCAAGGGTTGGACAGAATCTCGTGACTTGATTAGAGGTTGGACAGAATCCTAGCCCCTGTGAAGATAAGACTGACACCTAAACTGAAGGACTGACTCCTATGTTAAAGACTGACTCCCTAACTAAGGACAAACTCCTATGCTAAAGGACTGACTCCTACACTAGTAGCTCTAAGAGAGGGGTGCTAATGAGACTGTGCATGTCTCCTAGAAGAAGGAGAGACAAACAAAGGTGCTAGCGAGACAAGGCAAGTCCCCTAGACACAGAAAAGGGGCTCTAAGTAACCTTATCATTGCCCTAGCAATGATAAATGGGGGTTAGGCGACTAAGAGACTAAGTTAGTCTTCTACTAGTAAGGGAGACAACTTGTTGTGAGACTTGGATAGTCTCCTATGGAAGTGACTCTCTAATGAGACAAAGCCAGTCTCTAAAGGGTTTGACTCTTCTACTTGAGACATGGCTTGTCTGCTAAAAGGGTTGGGCTCTATATGACTCTTTCATTGCCCTTACAATGATAGAGGGAATCTTATATCTAAAAGGGTACATATCTAAAAGACTAGGCAAGTCTTTTAAATAAAAAGAGGGGAGTGCTATTTGGACCGAGCAAGTCCCCTAAGGATGGGCTTGGGTTAACACCTTCATCGCCTTAACCTGGTGAAGTGCTCCTAAAATCAATGGATCGCTCTAAGTTGATCGAAGTCCTGAAGACCAAAGAAAATCCCGAACCGAAGAAGAACCCGCAAAGGGAGATAATGAAACAACAGAAAGGGGACATTGAAGAACAATTCTAGTAGAAACTAGGAGGTGAAATTTACAAGTTATCAATGCAGACTAAGTGAAAACTATACTAAGCAACTCAATCTGAGAGATGGAAAAGATGTGGACAAGACAAGGCAAGTTGAGTGAGAGGTAAGTAGAGCTTCAGACCTTAGATGCACAAGAATGGGATTCCCAAAACCCAAAATGAAAACTAAGAATTGACAACACTTGGTGATTGGGAAACATGAATCAGAACATGACCATGGTAAAGGGACTACTATTGAAGCGATGCAGATGAGCCATGAATGTCCTAGCCGAGGAAAAGAATTTGATGCACTCATTAATAGGAAGCAATTCCAACATCAACACCTGTCATCTTTATCCGCACTACAATATTGGGATAGAGTCCCTGCTAACATTGACATACACTCATCTGTTTGAATGTTGATTGAATGACATAGTATGTAAATCAATCATTAAACGTGATGAATGTAAAAGAATATAACAATATCATCATCACAACAGAGTAGTTGCCAATATTAGCCATCTAACACTACCATAACAAAATTATATCACTACGACTGTATTTTCCAAAGATACATCAACTTATCTTCCCCCTTCCATCCAATACAATAATCAACATTATCACAGACTTCAAAGGGAAATGAAATCCAAGTAGAGACTTGGTTTGGCAACCTAGAGGGGGGGTGAATAGGATGTTTATAAAACTTTTACCTTTTGAAAACTTTTACTAATTTCACCCTAGTTTTATCCCTTGGTTAATTAAGTTGAATTAGTTAAGCTTAACCAATTTTCACAAATGCATATAAGCTTAAAAACCCTTATTTAAACAACCAACTTAATTAGGAGATTTAGTGGGCTAATTAGCAATGTAAAGATATTCATGTTAAATGGCAATGCTAACTCACTCAATTCTAAATAATAAGACAAGCACAAATAAGAGAGTGAGAGAGGGAGTGTGAAATCAAGAAATACCAACGTAAGCGACACAAGGATTTATAGTGGTTCGGCCAAAGGCTTACTCCACTCTACTCAAGGTCACACTTGAGGATTTCCACTATTGAGACCTCCACGACGCCCGGCTCCAAGGCTTTTACACTCTAAAGGAAATTAAATGAGGATGCCCTTCCACCTTTACAATGACTCACCTTCTCCGCCGAGTTCTAAGCGCTTCACCCAAGAGAATTAAACACGGATGCCCTTGCCACCGATCGAATGAAGAAGAAGAAGAAGTATTAGCCTCTAACTAGGCTTGATTACAAGTTGTAGCTCACACACTTTCTCTCAAGAATAATTTGCAAATGAAAGCCTAAACCAATCTCAAATGATTTTCCCAAAATCAAGGCACAATGAGTTTGGTGAGAGTTTTTACCCAAAAATGATTCACAAATGATTTTCTAGGGTTTGTTAGAGTTGGATAATGTTCCTCAAGTGTTTTAGACCCATTAGATGGGTATATATGGTGTCCCAACTCAATATGACCGTTTTAGGGGCAAAACGGCTATTTTCGGGTTAAACAGTCAACTAGCCGTTGGACCACAACGGCTATATTTTTTTGAACAAAAACACTTCTCGGAGTTCCGAGCAAATTCTCGGAGTTCCGAGAATTCAAACAGAGTATGGGATTTTATTCCCTGGACCATTTCTCGGAGCTTCGAGAAAATTCTCGGAGTTCCAAGAATAATTCTCGGAATTCCGAGACTGGTTTTCCAGCATTTAGCGTCTAACTTGTAAAATTCATATCTCTCTCATTTCTCATCGGATTTTGATGTTATTGTACTCTAAGGATATGAGAAAAATGAGAGCTATCTGTTAAAAATATTTTCAAAAATATTTAGAAATGTCTTAAACAAGTTTTGATAGGATTTAGTTGCTGGTCTAGGTTGTTGCTTCAGAACTCTGTTTTGTTCATTCTTGTGCTGAATGTCATATGGGTCCTAACATGTTGGTACACCACCATGGCCATTCAATTATCCATTTAAGTCCTTAAAGGGTGTGTTAGTCTATTTGAAAAAAATATTTTTAGGGGTTTTAAGATGTGCCTTGATAAGATAAAACACTAGAGAGAAATGTGATACATACTACCATTCTAAGTACTCTCTTGTTCTCTTGAGCCAATCTTCATTTGATCTTCAATGGTGTGCTTGGCTTGCTTTGGGATCTTTAAGTTTGAGCGTTTTTGCTTGACACCTTCCAAGGATGATGCCACCATTTGGTTCAAGCTCCTTTGAAAGTTGTTGATCCACAAGCTTTGGCCTTCATTGATCTTCTTTTGTTTGTTCAATGCTTTGAGATGGTTGTGTGGAACTTCCCCTTGGTTGATCCTCCAAGGTATGGTTTGTCCAAGTATGCTCTAGCTCCTTTGTCATTTATTTGGTTCATCTTCAAGCTTAGGCCATCTGTGTGTGTGCTAGCATGGATTGAGCTGTGAATTACCTGTCTATAGCACAACACTCAAGGCAAATAATTAGTCCATAAACGACTAATCAATTTTCCTTTGTTAATCATCAAAACAAGGTGATTGAGTGAACCCATGGGGAACCCTTGGGCTAACAGAAAACTTCCATTCAATCATTCTAACGGAGAGGACAAGCTAATCTCAATTAGCATGGTCAGTGACATTCTTCAGTACTCCTACCTAACCCACCTCAAATCTTACCACCAAAGGATCATTCAAATTATTTAAAACCCCAAAACCTTGTTGAACCACAGAAGGATTAATTGCATGCCGCTTCAGAACCGGATATTGCAAATACCAATAGTCAAGAGATATCACTCTAAGCCACCTTACTTCATACTATTAACATTTACTAAATCATTACAGCACAACAATCTTACTTCATACCATTGACACCCATTACAACATTACAGCCCAGCCATCATACTTCATACCATTGACATCCATGACATCATTACAGCCCAGTAAAATTCATAATAAAAAATCAATGAAAACAGACAATGGCAAGCTAATCTCATGTCTTTACAGGAGTTAGAAACTGAAGCATGAAAGAGATAACTAATCTATACACCATTAGTCTTCAATAATTGCACTACTCATCTTGTCTTTTAACATTTAGGGAACTATGCAACTGTTACTACAATTCTCATGGTAGACACTCACAAACCGTTTACAGAGGAAAATATAAGTTAGAATCTTTCAAATTACAAATATATTCTAACAAGAGAATTATATTATCAATACTATGTTTAGGAAACTTCATCAAGGCACCTCATCTTTTAGTAGCTAAATGACTGTCCCAAACATTATCACAATTATAAAAAGCTCTTTTAAGCCAATTAAGAATAAAAAGCAGGCCTTGAGGAAGCAAGCCTTGAGGGTGCAAGCATCAAAATATGAGGGTGCTGATGACACTCTTCCCAAGGAATATAAGAGGGGCTGAGCTCTCTTAAATTACCCATGTATAAAATTTTAAGACCTGGAACAAAGGGGTATGACTCAAACCCTCAAATTTCCATGAAACTAGTAAATGGCCAACACATTTTAAAGCTCTAAATCAACATGGATGATAACAGCAAGCAACAAAACGATTCAAACGTTAAACTAACAGGATATGTAGGATTTATTTAATCTCTAAATTATATAAAAAAAAAAACCAATTACCTGAGTTAGTGGAAAATGATTGGAATTTCTGAAGGCTTTCCGGTCTCTTTGTTCCGGTGACAATCAGATGATGAAGAACACCACCGGGGTTAACAAAAATGGCAATATGATGATCGGAACCTGCAAATTCACCAAAATTGCAGAGATTGCCAAGGCTTGAATTCGCAGGAGCGAGGGTACTAGATCGGAGAAAATGGTAGGCTCTCACTCTCTCTCTGCAACCCTCACAATCTTTCAGATCTAAAAATTAAAGAGACCTCCATGCTTTCTTTGCTCAGATCACTCATTTATTTTCTATCAATAAACTTTGGATCTGCTTTTGAATTGTAGATCACTACTTCTAACCCTCTCAGCTGATTTCAAAAGAAGGTGAAAAACAAATTAGAGAGATGAAGGTTTTGATCGAATTTAATGGTGACTTGCCAGAATCCATGAAGTTTTACCGAAGTTAGAGTTTGAGATTAAAGAAATGAAGTAGATCTATGGTTTCCCAAGCTGAAACTAAGGTAGAAGAAAGGGGAAATGACAAATCTACTAATACAAAGGGGGAAAGGACAACCGGCCAGAATTCTTGGCCGGAATCCGATCGGAATCCGATAGGATTCGCCAGAGAATACAAAGGTAGTTTAAGGTTTGTAATTTCTTTAGCTTTTTTAGGGTTTTTTCTTTGAAAATCAAGGAGCTAGGGTTAGAAAAAATAATTCAGCGAAGGAGATGAGATATAAAGGCGTATAGGAGGAGTAATTGACCGAAATTGGCTGCAATCCGGCCGGATCTTGCCGGATCTTACCTGAGAAGAAGAGGGAAATGTTGAAACCCTAAATGAAAACTCAGCTCTCGTTTTCGTCTCTCTGGATTTTCGTTGCAAAAATGAGATCCCCCCTAAATCGAAAATGAAGAACCTTATTTATAGGTGTGAAAAGGTAAGTGATGGCTAATGGGGGCTCCTCCCTCTTCTCTTTCTTTGTGCTCTCGTACTCTCCCTCTCTGTATTTTCATACGAAAATGGGATCCCCTTTTGTTGAAAATCCTCATCAGGTTTTATTAAAGGGAAATGATATATTTGCCCACCCCTTTGCACCTTGGACAGGCCCCTAATGTATTTATGACTATTCCGTTGCACTTCCAAGGGTCGTCCAGGGCAGGAAAAGAGGGGTAACATTTAGGTTTTGTTTTGCTGCATATGGGTTGATGTTGGCACACCCATACTTTGATAATTCACTTCCCTTCTATATTTTATATTACACTTGACTCAAACCCAAGACATGCGTCAGGGTGCGACTCGGGTCGATTTATAGGGTTTGAGTTTCAAGAACTTATTCAATTTTGAGATTTTTAGGATTTGGTCAAAATGGGGTGTCTACAGATGCCCCTCTTTGGCAGAGTGCGCTTGTCGCACGAATACCAAAGCTGAAAAGATGTCACGTTTTGGCCGGCCCTAGATTCCGGATGAAACGAAATGGTGTAATGAAAGCAGTTCAAATGAAAGGGTTATAGATGGTGCTACTCTGGCATCCGATTGAAAAGCTTCAGAGGGACATTGCTCTGACATCCCTAGCGAAAGGTATCGACTGGATCGATTGGCTTCGAATGAGCTGGAAATATTGAAAGCAATGTTCAGCTGCGAGCGAGCTTGGAAATTGAAGAGAAATAGGCTGACTGCGAGTGAGTCATGGTCGAAAGGTTAATTTGGTCGCGAGTGAGCCGGGAAGGATATTGGCTTGGTTGTGACTGAACCAGAAGCCGGGGAATTGATTTGACTATGAAGGAGTCAAAGAATCAGGGATGTTAGCTTGGTTGAGAACGAACCAGGGGATCAGAACACTTACTTAATTGCGAATGAGTCGAAGAGTTGGAAATTGGCCCAGTTGCGAATGAACTAGAAGACTGGATAATTGACTAGACTGCGATTGAGTCGGACAAGCCAGAAATTTGCTTGATTGCGACCGAACCGAAAAGCAAAGGATTGACTTGATTGCGAAGGAGCCAAAGTCAGGAATATTGGCCTAGTTGCGAATGAACTATGAGACCAGAATAATCACTTGGTTGCGAATTAACCGAAAAATCAGAAATTTGATTTTAACTGCGAATGAGCTAAGTATTGGAAGATTAACTCGACTAGGATTGAGTCAGAGTCGGGGAGAATAGCTTGATTGCGAATGAATTAAGAAATCAGCGAAAAACTTGGCAGCGAATGAGCCGAAGAGTCTAAGATTTTGGCTTGGTAGCGAATGAACCAAAAGGCCGAAATTTGATTTTAGCTGCGAATAAGCAAAGAATTGGAAGATTGATTCGACTGCGAATGAGTCGAAGTCAGGGAGATTACCTTGATTGCGAATGAATCAAGAAATTGGCGAGAGACTTGGCAGCGAATGAGCCAAAGAGTCTAAGATCTGACACTTCTCCAAGCTATGGATCACAGGAGTGTTCTTTTCTTTCTGGTTGTCTCCTTTTTTCCCTTTGGCTAAAAGGGTTAAAACTCTTGAAAATCCAAAATATCAGAAATTCGAAATATCAAAAATACTTGAAAACATTAAAAACTCAAAAGCATCTTCAAATCATCTCAAAAAGTCTTAAATCTTTAGGAGTAGTTAGGAGATTCTGTTCCGAACTACGTTGGCTTGATCCCTTTCCACAGGGTACGTAGTGCAGCTTGGGATCCACATCCCAAGTCCAGCTAAACCTTTAAAATAAACTTTTCAAACCTTCCAAAAATACAAAAGTTCTCCAAAATATTTTTCAAAAAGATTTTCCCCTAGAGTTAGGAGTCTGTCCTAGATGTTTGGGGTGTTTTAGAGTTAGGAGTCTGTCCTGATTGTGTTGGTATGGTGTGTCTTATCGTGTGAGTGTCCCTAGAGTTAGGAGGCCTCGAGTCCTGGTCGGTTAGACATTTAGTCGAACCGATGGCTAGACTAGGAAGCATATAGTCAGCCCATGGTTTTCTTTAGGATGCACAACTTAGTTACACATAGGATGTAGGGCCCACCTGCATTAGCTTAAGGCTAATCAACTTGCATTAGTTAGGGCATATAAAGAGTCCTAAAATTACAATTTACTTGAACTTAAATAATCGTACAAAAAGCTTTAAAAACCAGTTGAGTCTAGTGGATCGAGTCTAGGATAGCGGTTCTAGATAGTTACACATCGTAGTTTAGAATAGGTAATCGAACTACGTTGATTCTGATTCTTCCCGAGGCCGGGATACGTAGAGCAGCGAGGGTGGATGGCCATTCTGGTCCGAGTCAAGTATTGCATTAGAGTTTTAGGATTCGTCTTGTCGAGTCGTGTATAGAATTGAATTGTGTTGTGTGTTTTGTTGTGTTTTCTTACTTTCATGTATAGATCTTATACCTTTAGCTGTAGCATGCATGTGTTTGCACACCAGAACTTAGACATCATTTAGGCTTGTCACTCAAAATCTAGCTACTCTTAGGTGACAGTTCTTTCATTTATTTTGTGTGTGTTTATTATTCATCTCTGAGACATGCATGATTAGGTAGACGTCTTCTCAGAGATATATGTTCCCATTTCACATGACTTTCGCCCAAAACTCTTCAAAATCAATAATAAATGGCATAAGAGACCAGGTGCTTGCACTTGGGCGGACGAGGTGCTCTTCGGACCTTCCAAATTCGTAACCAGGCATGAACATTTCTTTATATCTCTGGTTATCCATTGCAACAGAGCATAGTATGAGATCCAGGGCGCACTTCCTTGGATGACGACTCTCTTTTGTTTAAGGTACGTCTCGAATCCGGGCTGGTCTCCGAATCGAGAGGTATCTCACTTTCCATCGCCACTCATGCTGTGAGAGGCACATTCTTTCGAGAGTTCCTTGGTAGAGCTCTCCATTCACGTGGATGATTCTAGAGAGAGACTTTTTCGTGGGGCTCGTCCCCCGCCTCTCTCAGATAGGGGTCCACAGGCTGGCGACTCTGTTGGGGATTCTTTTGAGATATTGCCTAACTCTGTTAAAATGCCATTTTTACTAATTTTGAAGAAATTTGGGCCAAAATCATGTGAAATGAGAATTTAATCGCTTAGAATCCAGGGGCACCAAATAGGTGTTTAAAACAAGGGATTCACACACTGCACAACATACATTATTTTGTTTTTTATTTTTGTTTTATTGATTTTATTATTATTGGCTCCATGGGATAGATACAGTAAATGCCAGATGGGATGTCATTACCCTGATGGGATTGTTGTATCTATTTCCAAGCTATGCGCCGGTGCTGTAGCCGTAAACACTAGGCGTACTTGTGTTTATAGCAGCCGATGAGCAATGAAGCATACTATGTATAACACAAGGCGTACTTGTGTTTTACATTTTAAGTATGGATCATAAGCATAGTACCCGATATATTGAGTCAGAAGCCCTACTTTCATTTTACATATATTATGTATATGGATATATTTGCTGACTTAGTGAAACCTAATTAGGATCTGCATATGCTTATATATAAATATATATATTGTATTCATATAAAGACGAACATGTGTTACTTACGCATGTTGGAGCCTAGATTTAGGAGCCATGTCCTATCCATAGATTATTGTAGCTCACCTTATGTTGCTACAACACAGTTCTAGTGTACTCACATGTCTGTCTTGAGTCAAGTGTCTTGACTCTGCGGGATTATATTTAGGGCTGGTGCCCCTGGTTAGGATATATATGTATATGTCTATATATTGATTATCAGATTGGGGCCTACTCTTTAGTGAGGTTTCCTTGTCTAATCTAATCAGTTGTATCAGTCCGTTTTTCAGATCTAGACCCGACCAGTGGCTTTTACTTGCCCCTCTCATGGTCGTGGCCTATCTTTTGCTCTATTCATTGAGATTTTTGTCCAGATATCTCTTGATTATAAGATCAGGACCTAGTTTCTAGTAGAGATTCCTGGCTTGAATCAATCCGTCATGTCTATTTATCTCTCAGATCTAAACCTGGCTAGTGGCTTATACTTGTCACACTCATAGCTACGGTTTATTCCTTGACCCAGTGATGATAAATTTTACCTGTTTTTATCCGTCAGATTCAAACCTCATTTATCCATTCTTTTGTTGTGTCATTCATGTTGCGTATGTATTAATCAAATTTTTGCTCGTTTTGTCTTTAGATATGATCGACAGTTTGTCTGCTGTCTCTATGACCATAGTCTATCATTGTTGTTCTCCTTGATCATGTAGTTTTGACATCCATCTTCCAGATTTAGATCCGGTCTATGATCTACTTTTGTCATTTTGTGACCGCGGTCTCGTTTCTGAGTTTCTGATCATCTTTGATCATCAGTGGAACATTCGATGTCGCCAATTGTATCCTTCTTATGTTTGATCGTTAAGTTTATCTCTATTCTTTGTTTATTCCAAGTTATCTTCATTCCCTCATTATCCCGTCCTATCTTTGTGTCAGGTCTGATTATGGTGAACATTTTGTTGGACAACTGGATAGCCGATGCCATTAGAGTTCTTCCGTCTGAGCATTCAAAGAGAACCATGGCTGATCATTTCGTCAATTCATTCACTCATTTGAATAGTCGGGATATAAATTGGAAGTTTCTCCAAGTAGCTGATGGACTTTGGGATCCTGTTCTTCATGTCTTCCGATTTGGCCCTTTTGAACTCTGTCCCATATTTGAGGATTGGTGTACCCTGCTAGAGCTCCCATCCGAGGGACTCTGGATCAAACCTTCAAGAATAGAATCCCCTCATGATCTGTTTTGCAAACTATTCAAAAATGAAACTGTGGATGCTCTGCCGTGTTTAACAGATACGTGCGTGAAAATTCAAGACCTTGTTAAACTTTTTCCCAAAAACGTTGATCCTACTAACTCTCATTTTCAGGATTGCCGATGTAATGCTTTAATCTTTATGGTCTTCGAACGTCACGTTCTTCACAGGAATTCCCATGTTGCATCTTTGACCCTACTAGGAGTAGTAGATCAGATCAATGAGGGGAGGAATCCTATACCCACCATGTTAGCAGAGACCTTCTTGGGACTAGATCTTATTGCTTCCCAAGAGATCAAAGACAATTTCTTTGGGTGTGTAAAATTGTTGTATGTCTGGCTTGGTGAAAAACTTCAGGTTCTTCAGCGACAAAACCAAAACCCGTATACCTTGAAGAATTTCCGTGCATGGCAACCAATAGCTAGTCAACCTCAGTCCATTGATGAATGGCACAATTGGTTGCAACATGTAAAGGAGAGCCAATTTCGTTGGGTGAGTCATTCATGCTTCCAAGTTTTCACTAGCACCTACCCACATCTGTTTGTTTACCTCATGGGTCTTGAGAAATCATCTTTTTATGCACCCATGCGATTTCTCCATCAGGTTACGGGAATTCCATATCCTCCTGGAGCCATAGTCCCTCCTCATTGTGAAGATCTCACTCCTGATCTCATTAAATCCATTGTAGCTGCTTGGGGAAACAAAAATATGAAGATGAGATTTTCTTTAGCATCTAAAATCCGAAGTGGAGAAATATCGGAAGAAAGTGTGTTTCTGTTTCTCTTGTCACTATTTGATTGAATATTTTATCTCGATTATCAAATTTTTAATGTAGTGTTTATATTTCCATTTGAAATTCCATGGGTAGGCCCGAGTACTTACTCTAATGGCAACTAATGAGGAGGTAAAATTTAGGTTGCTAACAAGTTTTAATCTTTTGAAAACTCAAACCCAATTTTGAAGATTAAGAGATCAAAGATGAAAATTAAGCACAACAAGTTAAATCCTAAGTGCAATGCAAATGTAGAGCAAGAGAATAGAGAGAGTGCACCCGAGATTTAAAGTGGTTCGGTCCTCAAAACGTGAGGCCTACTCCACTCCATCAACCAAACCCGTTGATGGCTTCACTATTTGATCTTCTTAACTTCGGCGAAGATCGATGCCGATTACAATTCCAACCGCCTTTAACCTTAGTGGCGATCCTCACCACGGAGAGTGAGCTCCGCTTCTCCGAACACTCGCCCGCATACAATGTTCTTGAAAAAGAAAGAAAGAACAAAAAATCCCTCACAAAGGTTTACAGACTTTGTAGAAGATGTACAAATTTGAGCCTAATGATCCAAATCCTAATTCTAGAGGATGAGAGGCATAAACAAACTTTGATTCACTCTTAGGATATTCCAATAGGTTTTTAGAGTGTTAGGATTGATTATTGGGAAGTAGAGAAACCCATATATATAGAAAAACCAAATATGACCGTTTGAGGGGCATAGTCGTAATTCTGGCAAAGTCCCAACAGTTATATTTTTCTTTCCGAAATAGTGGTCTCGGAGTTCCGGGAAAACAAACAGAAGTTGGAAAAAAGCTACTGGACCAAATCTCGGAGCTCCGAGGATTTCTCGGAGTTCCGAGCTCGGAGCTCCGAGAATTCTCTCGGAGTTCCGAGAAGCCTATATGCAGCAGATTTTCAATTCATGTTTATTTATTTATTTGGGCTTGCAACTCTACACCAAGTTGGGATTGTTATGAGGGTTCCAAAGTGTTGAAACACCACAAGGACAATCTCTTAAACATTTTAGCGTGTGTGAGATTAACTTTGTTTATGCCTCTAAACACCTAAACTAGGATTGGATCGTTACATTCTAAAATGACTTTGATCTTCAATTGAGATGCTTCAAGTCTTCATGCATCTTGGATCTCCGATGTCTTTGGCCTTCCTAATGTGGTCCAATGAGAGCTTCTTGGTCTCAATCCAAGCAATCTTGTCTTAGCACAATTATAATCTACAACTTAGACAATCAAACACATTAGTGATATAAAATCACTTGTGTATTGGAATCATCAAAAGAATATGAGAATGCCAAGGTAGGAACCATTGGGCTTACAATCTCCCCCTTTTTGATGTTGACAAGCACAAGAGATTTTCCAATAAAAGTACACATACATTTCCTTACACTAGATTTCTCTCCCCCTTTGGCATCTATAAAAAAGATAGGGTAAAAGAAAATCAAGGAGATGAAATTTACAAATTTTAAGCTCCCCCCTTTTCAAGAAAAAAGACAAACATAGAACTCCCCCTATTGGGAAAACAAATTCAATACAAGAGGGGATTATGAAATTCAAAGATAAGGATATACAATTTTAAGAGCAAGCCCCTAATCTAAGCACATATGAAGAGAATCATATGGGGGCTTTGGGAACCCAAGCCTTCTTGGTTCCACTACAATCCCTAATTTTAGATGCACATTGGAATTGGTAATGACCATTGATTCCACAATAATGGCATCTAACATGAGGGTTAGATAGACTAGTCCTATCATAAAATACATGATTAGATCTATGACTAGTCTTCTTCAAGATTATGTCAATAATTTTATCACCATTGAGGAATCCATGGAGACATAATCTTAACCTTTCATTTTCATTATGAAGATGGGTTATTTGATTTAGAAAATCATTAGTGTCATCTTCATAAGATTTGGAAGAGCTTGCCACATTTTGAAGTTTAGCAATTTGGCAAGTTTTCTCATCCAAACAACCCTCAAGGGTTTCAATCTGAAGTTTAAAATTTTCAATTTGTACTTTAGCTTGAGATTTGGAAGAAGAAGATTCATTTCTCAAAACATCAAGTTCATTTTCTAATTTTGAAATAGATTTCTTTTGAACTTTATGTTTTGAAATTTGAGAATGCAAGGTAATGCACAATTCATCATAAGATATTTTTTCACTATCACTACTTGATGAATTATAAGAGGGGTTAGAATTTACCTCATCTTCATGGGTGAGTGCCATGAAGCAAAGATCATCCTTATTAGCTTCCCCTTCACTTGGGCTCTTTCCCGAGGTGCTAGAAGCATCCCAAGTGGCTACAAGACCCTTGTTCCTCTTCCAATCCTTCTTTCCCTTGTACTTTGAGGAAGATGACTTGAGAAGTGGACACTCCGGTCTTTTGTGTCCCGTCTTCTTACAGTTGTAACACCTTATTCCTCCTTCTACTTCACCTTCTTCTTCTTTTTATCCTTTTTGTGCTTCTTTCTCCATAAGCTTTAAATTTTCTTAACGCTTTTTCCTCATCACTATCCGCTTCACTTGAGGATGATGAGTTCGTCTTGGAGGCCTTTAGAGCTAGAGATCGACTTTTCTTTCTCTTTAGGCTTCTTCTCTTCTTGACGGCTAGTGAGGAGCATCTCATGAGTGATAAGAGATCCTACAAGCTCCTCCATAGTTAGCGTCTTGAGATCCTTTGATTCTTGTATAGCGGTGACCTTTGGATCCCAATGTGGAGGAAGTGACCTAAGCAACTTACTCACAAGCTCATCAGTAGGATAAGATTTACCAAGATTAGCTAATTCATTTGAAATTTTAGAAAATTGGGTATACATTTTGGAAATACTTTTATTTTGACCCATTCTAAACATTTCATATTTGCTCTTAAACAAGTTTATTTTGGAATCCTTGACTTGTGATGTTCCCTCATGGGTAACGGCAAGAGTATTCCAAATAACCTTTGCGGAATAAAAAAGAGCTACTCTATTAAACTCCTCCGTAGATAAGGCGCAAAACAAAGAGTTTATAGCTTTGTAATTTAAATTTGCATGCCTTTTCTCTACAACATTCCATTCTTCAAATGGCTTGGAAGGCAAAGTGTATCCATTTTCTACAATATGCCAAAGCTCCACATCTATCGAAAGAAGATAGATGCACATCCTTGTCTTCCAATGTCCATAGTTGGACCCATCAAAGAAAGGAGGTCTAGTTGTGGAATGGCCTTCCGGAAGTCCGGTTCCATTTATGTTTGCCATTTCACAAATAGAAAGTTGCCAAAGATCTTATGATCTTTCCCTTGTTAAAATTAAAAAAAAATTTACAAAAGATTTTAAGAAAAGAAAATCTTTTAAGAGCCAAGGCTCTGATACCAAGTGAAATTCCAAGGGTAGGCCCAAGTACTTACTCTAATGGCAACTAATGAGGAGGTAAAATTTAGGTTTCTAACAAGTTTTAATCTTTTGAAAACTCAAACCCAATTTTGAAGATTAAGAGATCAAAGATGAAAATTAAGCACAACAAGTTAAATCCTAAGTGCAATGCAAATGTAGAGCAAGAGAATAGAGAGAGTGCACCCAAGATTTAAAGTGGTCCGGTCCTCAAAATGCGACGCCTACTGCACTCCACCAACCAAACCCGTGCTTCACTATTTGATCTTCTTAACTTCGGAGAAGATCGATGCCGATTACAATTCCAACCGCCTTTAACCTTGGTGGCGATCCTCACCACGGAGAGTGAGATCCGCTTCTCCGAACACTCGCCCGAATACAATGTTCTTGAAAAAGAAAGAAAGAACAAAAAATTCCTCACAAGGGTTTACAGACTTTGTAGAAGATGTACAAATTTGAGCCTAATGATCCAAATCCTAATTCTAGAGGATGAGAAGCATAAACAAACTTTGATTCACTCTTAGGATATTCCAATAGGTTTTTAGAGTGTTAGGACTGATTATTGGGAAGTAGAGAATACCCATATATATAGAAAAACCAAATATGACCGTTTGAGGGGCATAGTCGTAATTCTGGCAAAGTCCCAACGGTTATATTTTTCTTCCCGAAATAGTGGTCTCGGAGTTCCGAGAAATTCCTCGGAGTTCCGAGAAATTCCTTGGAGTTCCGAGAATTTCTCTCGGAGTTCCGGGAAAACAAACAGAAGTTGGAAAAAATCTACTGCACCAAATCTCGAAGCTCCGAGGATTTCTCGGAGTTCCGAGCTCGGAGTTCCGAGAAGCCTATATGCAGCAGATTTTCAATTCATGTTTATTTATTTATTTGGGCTTGCAACTCTACACCAAGTTGGGATTGTTATGAGGGTTCCAAAGTGTTGAAACACCACAAGGACAATCTCTTAAACATTTTAGCGTGTGTGAGATTAACTTTGTTTATGCCTCTAAACACCTAAACTAGGATTGGATCGTTACATTCTAAAATGACTTCAATCTTTAATTGCGATGCTTCATGTCTTCATGCATCTTGGATCTCCGATGTCTTTGGCCTTCCTAATGTGGTCCAATGAGAGCTTCTTAGCCTCAATCCAAGCAATCTTGTCTTAGCACAATTATAATCTACAACTTAGACAATCAAACACATTAGTGATATAAAATCACTTGTGTATTGGAATCATCAAAAGAAGATGGGAATGCCAAGGTGGGAACCATTGGGCTTACACCATTACAGGATTCTTGATTGAGCAGCCATTGCTCCTAAGAAAACCCTCATTTCAAAACCAACCTGGTCCCGTCAGTCTACTGATTCCAGGCTGAGTCGATATTCTTCTTCACCTACTTCTTTTACCTCTCCTTTGTTACCTATTTCGAACTTCCAGGAAATACTTTCACCAGTTCAACCCACACCTGAACAAATGGCCGAATCTGGAAACGCTTTGGCAGAGATGAGTGAGATGATGAGGCTATGCTCCTACAAATGAATAACATGAATTAGGAGATAGCCCATCTGAAAAATGACAGAGAGTCTACCTCTAAAGATTATGCACCCCAGCACCCTTTAGCTATACCTCCTCCACCTCCTGCGGTAACCAGACCTGCCGTCTTAACTGTGCAAGACGACTTCGATGATGAGCAGTACGCAGAAGAGAATTACCTTCCTAATTTTGATAGATCTGATAAGGGCAAGGTGATAACAGACAGACTGGACAGGCTGACACAAGAGATGGAGAATATAAAATGTCAAGGCCCGAAGAAGCTGAATATGGCTGATTTCATGATTTATCCATGAGTTACACTGCCTCCGAGATTCAAAGTACCAGATATGGATAAATATGATGGGACAGGGTGTCCTAGAAGCCATTTAATGTCTGTCCTTCCGCTTCTTCAGCAGCACGGCTTATCTCCAGAGCAGGTTGCTCTTCTATTCCCTAGATCTCTTGTTGGAACAGCTAAGAAGTGGTTCCTGAGTTTGAAATAAGAAGAGATCAGAACCTTGGAGAATATTACTAATAGGTTCGTCGAACAGTTCTCCCTGGAGGAGGGGATCGATGTAACCAAAAGGGATCTGAAAGCATTGAAGCAGGGCCATAATGAAACCTTCACTTCCTTCATCCGCAGATGGAGAAGGAAAGCTGTGCAGATGACTCATCGTTTGTCGGACGAGGATCAAATCAAGATTGTGGTGAAAAATCTGTCACCGCAATATTATCATCACATGGCTATTCAATATTTCCTTGATTTTAATCATCTTATAAAGATGGGAACCCAGATAGAAGATGCATTGGCTAAAGGCCTAAGATCAAGAATTTCATCTGATGTCAGAGAGGGGAAGCGACCTGTGATGGCACCAAAAGAAGTACATAATGTCAATTATGTCAGACCACCACCCAGGGCAATCACTGAAGTGAGAAGGCCGCCGATGGAGCAGAAGCCTCCTCGTCACTTTGATCCCCTCCCATATTCTTTGTTCGTAGCTTTGAAGAAGTTGTTAAAGGACAGGAAGATCAAACTGCCTGACATTAAGCCTCTGCCCAACCCGTTGCCGAGATCCTGGAGAGAGGATCAGTTCTTTGATTATCATCGTAATACGAGCCGTATCACTGATAGGTGTTTAGCTTTGAAACACCAAATACAGAACATGATCGATAGGAAGGAGCTGGCAATTGAATTGCCAAATGTAACCAGAAACCCCCTTCCGACACATGCAATGCCGCCTCCACCCTCAGTCAATGTCATTTGCGCTGAAGAGTCTGTCATTGATCCTGCTTCTTTCATTTGCGCTATTGAATCTGAAGGAACCTATGTTTGGAAATTTGAGGAAGAAGATCAGTGGGCAGAAAAGGGAGAGCCATATGTCTTGTCATGGAATGACCCTGATGTAGCTGGGTCGTCAAACAGGTCTTACGTTCTCTAGTGTGAGGATGAAAAGAAGGAGAGTGAAACTCTGTATGTCTTGAGGATGAGTGATGATGAGGAAGAAGAGATGCAAACCCCATACATCTTTAAGATAGAAGATGAAGATTTGTTGCTTTTAAATGATCGGTGCGATGAACTCCGTCATGTCACACGTGGTGGACGAGTTTTCAAACCAGCTGAGCTCAGGGTTGAGAATCCCGTTGAAGTTGCAAGAGGGGTTGACAATCAGAAACAGAAGCAGAAACTCGATGAAGAAGAAGATAACCTGTTGAATCAGTTAAAGAAAACCCAAGCTAATGTTTCAATTTGGGGTTTACTGATGGCGTCCCCAAAGCACAGACAGGTTGTGCTTCGTGAACTAAATGCGTCACAAGTGTCAGTTGAGATTACTCTAGACGAATTGGTCGGTCTGGTGGCCATGACCAGAGCTTTAAAAGCCTTATCTTTCTCAGACGAGGACTTGCCTTCAGAAAGGACCATACTCGTCCTCTTTAAATTACCCTACTGTGCAACAGGAAGAAAGTTTCTGAAGTACTGGTAGACAATGGATCAGCTCTGAACGTGTGTCCTTTGAGCACTGCCACTACTTTAAGGTTCGGGCCTGAAGATTTCATACCGCCTGAACAAGGTATACTGGCATATGATGGCACTCGAAGAGACGTTATCGGAACATTGGCTACTGAGATTGTGATCGGAGGGGAAACCTTTGACATTGAATTCCAAGTATTGGATATCAAAACTTCCTTTTGTCTCTTGCTTGGTCGACCTTGGCTGCACAAGGTTGGAGTTATTCCTTCCACGCTTCACCAAAAACTAAAATTCATTCGAAACAACCGGGTGATCACAGTCAGGGCAGATCCCGAACCGGAAGTCGGACAGATATCTCAAGAGCTCGTTACCGAAAACACAAGAGATGTTAGTCTGACAGAATTTTCAGTAGAGGTTTCAGCTATCACCATGGAAGAGGCTATGAGTGAAGAAATTATGTTTCTCTCTAGCACCAATACTCGGGTAGTCAAGATGATGCGCAAATATGGCCATGTTCCTGGAGCTAGCCTGGGGAAAAATCTACAGGGTCCGACTGAGCGGCCAGAGTTAAAAGCATCTGACAGATTGTTTGGGTTGGGATACAAGCCAACTCGCAAGGAGATGCAAGAAATGAGAGCTTACATGCTGAAGTGGGCTGAATGCCGCCGCAAGGGCTTAGAATTTCCGATGGGACCATACAGTATGGTCATGAATGACAGATTCCGAAAAGAGGGAGCTGATTGCCCTTATTACGGTTTTCCTGAGCATTGGTATGATGAGAATGGGACAAAGCTGCCGGGTCTTGAGATCTTCTTCGCAGATGAGCTGCCAGCAGATTTTTATAGTGAACAGATTGCAGCGACAGTAGTGACAGAGGAACCAGACTCAGACTGGGTTGAGAACCTTGAATCAGAGCTCCTAGACTCCCTGTTTCAGGTTGAAGCACCAGTCATTGCGATGATTGGAGGAGATACACCTTTTGTGAACCCAAAGAACTGTATTAGCCCAGCCGAGGGACCTCTGGATAACTGGACCTCACAGGTTATACCCCAAGTAGTCCTTCAGTATGTTCTAGTCCCTTCCAAAGAGTCAGTCATTTCAAAATTTGTGTCAGTTTCTGAGTCCGTCCCAGAGTCTGTCATTTCTAACTTTTCTTTTGATGCAGTTACTGTAGAGGTCGGGTCTACTTCTGGAGTGGGTGATGAGTCTGTCCCTGGTGGCGTCGAGTCCGAGTTTGAGGACGTCTTCATTGATTTTTCGTCTGTACATATTTGTGGTTATGTCGATACTGATGTCGACTTGTCTTTTCATTCAATTTCAGAGTCTGTAACGCCTGATGTGGGCAACTCATCTGATGTAATCATTCATTCTAATGAAATAAAAGACTCTTTTGTGTATATTCCTGTACTTGTCTCTTCTACTGATTCTGCTTCTAAACCTGATCAAGTAACTAATAATGATAATCAAGACTCCCCCTCTAATGAGGAAGCCGACGACACTCCCGAAATCAAACATATGATTCAACAAGAGGAGAGTCGCCGAGCAAAACCACTCGAAGAGGAAATTGAAACCGTAAATATAGGTGATGAATCCTTGATTCGGGAAATACGAATTGGCAAAATTTTATCTCCTGAGGAGCGCGAAGAATTAATCACCTTGCTAAAAGAGTTTAAGGAGGTTTTTGCTTGGTCTTATGATGACATGCCAGGATTGAGTGAGGACATTGTACAACACAAATTACCTCTAATCCCTGGCATCAAGCCGAAGAAGCAAAAACTCCGAAAACTTAAAACAGAATGGGAGTTGAAAGTTCATGATAAGGTTAATAAACTACTCGAAGTGAAATTCATTGAAGTAGTTGAATACCCCGAATGGCTTACAAATATTGTACCGGTGCCCAAGAAGGACGGAAAAGTCAGGATGTGTGTCGATTTCAGAGATTTAAACAAGGCAAGTCCGAAAGATGATTTTTTGCTTCCAAACATTGATCTCTTGGTTGACAATACAGCTGGACATGCACTCTTATCTTTCATGGATGGATTCTCAGGGTACAACCAAATTAAAATAACGCCTGAGGATATGATGAAGACGGCATTTATTACTCAGTGGGGGACATATTGCTACAGAGTGATGCCGTTTGGTTTCAAGAGGGCTGCAACTACTCTTCTTCATGACATGATTCATAAAGAGGTCGAGGTTTATGTAGATGACATGATTGTCAAGGGCAAGACTCAGCTAGAGCATACAATCGCTTTGAGAAAGTTCTTCGAGCGAATTCGAAAGTTTCAACTTCGCTTGAACCCAAATAAATGTGTATTTGGGGTCACATCAGGAAAGTTGCTTGGATTCATGGTCAGCGAGAGAGGAATCGAAGTGGACCCTCAGAAGATCAAGGCTATCCAAGAAATCCAACCACCAAAGACAAAAAAGCAGATTCGTGGATTCCTTGGCAAAGTGCAATACTTGAGGAGATTCATATCTCATTTAACTATGACGTGTGAACCCATCTTCAAGTTATTAAAGAAGAATTCTTCCAAGAAATGGAATGAAGAATGTCAGGAAGCATTTGAAAAAGTCAAGCAGTGCTGGTGCTTGCCTCCTGTCCTATCCCCAGTCATTCCTGGTCAACCATTGTTGATGTATTTGTCCATCACGGATACAGCAATGGGTTGTATGCTTGCTTAGCAGGATGCGGGATCTAAAAAGGAAAAGCCCATTTACTACATTAGCAAGAAAATGCTAGAGTATGAAATCAAATACACTGTTTTGGAAAAGACGTGTTTAGCATTGGTTTGGGCGACTCAAAGGCTTAGACATTATTTGCTTTCGAACAAGGTACTTTTGCTCTCACGGATGGATCCGTTGACGTATTTGTTCGAAAAACCCGCTCATACAGGAAGAACAGCTAGATGGTTGCTATTGTTGTCTGAGTTCGACATCACTTATGTCACTCAGAAATCAATTAAGGGGCGAGTACTCGCTGAGCAGTTGGCTGATGCTCCTGTTGAGGAGAATGCTTTTCTGAAGGCTGATTTTCCTGATGAAGAGATCATGGACATTGAAGAAGAGACTCCGAGTTCCAAGTGGCTTATGTACTTTGACGGAGCTGTCAATAATCACGGTCAAGGAATAGGGGCAGTTTTGGTATCTCCAAAGAAGGAGTACATTCCGATATCCATCTGTGGGACCCGATCCCGCGAGAGGGGTGGGGCGCGAGCCGCCACGCTCTCTCTTGGTCTCTCGTACCCACGCGATTGGCGTGCACATTTTTTATTATTGATTTTAATTCATCTTTTATGTGAACTTGGGATCACTAAGGCAATCCGAAGTCCACACAAAAGAGACTGATAGAGTCGCCACCTAGATGTGGGATCTAGGACCCGAAATTAACCAGAAATCTAGACTCGCTACCTGGTTACGAGAATGGAAGGTATGGGGATTTATCCACCACATGCACCATTCCTGCCCGATAATCGGTCTTCGATTCCAAAAGCTAACTCTTTTAAATTTATTTTAAATGGCTCATTCAACTCTATGTTAATGTGCGAATTATGTGACATGCATCCTATGATCTAATTTCAATGTAGATCCTAAGTGTGTATCTTGATTACTTTATTTGTTTGAATTCCATCTAAGTGAAAGTTCTCCTAAAATTCTAATTTCATGGAAAATCCTAAGTGATTTGATTAAGCATTTACAAGAAAATTAATATACAAAACACCACAATTTGTTGTGGTGCCGACTCGCGGTTGGTATGCCATCAGACATCCAAGCTGCCTACGTACCCAAGCCTCATTGGGATCAGAGTCGACGTAGTTCGGTGCACCTAAGCTAAGCTACTTATGCCTAACTCGACTAAGACACCGATCTAGACTGGAGTGACTGTTTCAACAGTTTTAGGAGAAGTTATTTAATTCAAGTTGAGGATTTTATTATCTTAAAATTTCATCTAAGATGCTATATGATTCTCATCTAAATGCAAGTTGTCCCTTAGACTAATGCAGGTTAACCTACATCCTAGGTAACTAGGCTTGTCCTAGGGAAAGATTGGGTGACTAGTGTAACTCGACCTATGGCACGGTTGCTATCCATAGCAAACGTCCGTGATGAGGCTGAACTCCTAACTCTAGGACTCCCTAAAACCTAAGATTCCCTAAAACCTAGGACACGACATGACGTAAGTGTTCCTAAGTTGGGCTCTAATGGTTATTATATTTTGGAAACCATAATCAAATGGTTCCGAAAGACTCGAGACAAATCGATTCAAGTTCTTGAAGTTAGTTAATTTCAGATTTCAAGGATTTTTGGTTTCTGGACATACAAGGATTACCAATGGTTCTAGGGTTCACCAATTTCGGCCCAGGATAGCATCCAAGGAAGGGAATCGTGCGCTCTTTTCTTGTGCAATTTAATACTTAGGTTATAGCACCTTATTGCCTGGCATATCTCAGGATTTCCATGGACAGTAACCTCGGAGCCAACAATGTGCTATAGCTTAAATATTCAAATTATCAAAAATCGGTTGCAATTGGGATACGATTATGGATGCACTGGCCATTTTTTCAGGGAAATCTAAAGATCCTAAGATTTCTGTTTCAATGGATTAAGGAGTTAATATGTGACAGAGATTTAAGGTTCTTTAGAGATTTTCAGATGATTTTCGATTGATTTTGGATTTTCAATGAATTTTATCAATTTTAAACATATGAGTGATTTTACAAGTGAAACGGTTGCAAACGAATTCAAAATGAGTTAAAACTTCTACAGCAGCAAGATATGATGAAATGTAGCTTACTGAAAGATTTTTACAGATTTTTACATTAAGCTCATATTTAATTTTGATTTAACAATTAATTGATCACATTGCCAAAATAACACAGAAACTACTAGAAATAGAAATCTAAATTCAATGAAATTTATACAGAAATACGATATGAGTAAATATAGCATGCTGTAATATTTTCATGAATTTTAGAAACTATATACTATCAATTTCGGATTTTTCAATTTTCAGCCTAGATTATGAATTAACACTACATCCCATAGGAAAAAAGATCCAAACCAATTGAAAATTTTAAACAAACAATAAATATGGAATTTAAGACTACTGTAAAAATTTTGAGAATTTTATCTGTGGTCTGATGTCAGTAACAATTCCCCCAAAATCTGATAATTTTCAAAGAAAGCATAAAATAATATACCAAACAAATTCTAAAAATTCTCAAAAATTCATGGTAGAATGTGTCAGTATCATATTATTTTCCTGCTAAATCTCATTAATTTTGGAATTTTTTTAGTATATATTTTATTTTTCTTCATCGAAAAGATATTTTTAAAGAGAGAGAAACCTGAGCGTGAGAGATGGAGATGAGATGGCTGCCGAGAGAGGTGCTGAATCGGGGAGAGGTTGAGGGAGAGGCTGGGAAGTGGAGGAGGCAGAGAGATGGAGGAGATGGATGTGTAGAGAGAAACAGAGAGTGAGAGGAACAAAGAAAATGAGAGTTTGAGCGTGAAAAACAATATGATAATCAGAAAACTGTAAGAAACAGGGCATATGAGAGAGAGAGCGTGAAACGGCTGTGCAGAGTCGAAAAACCGAGAGCCGATCCTTTGTTTTCTGCCCGAAATATCAGAGCTCCTCCCCTGGTTTTTCTTTCTTTTTTTCTTTTTTGCGACCCGGCTTCCTCCCCTTGAGATAGCCCGATCCTCCTCCCTTTTGTGCCGAGACTCTCTTACTATATCTCCTCCCTTTCTTTCTTTTTTTTGTTTCTGGTTTCTTTGAAATAATAGAAAGAAAAATCTTTCTTTCCTCACAAGCCGTTTTCTTTTTAAGAAAGAGGGAAAAGGTTGCTCGGCTCATGCCTTAGAGCTTCTAATTTCAGCCAATGATCAATCTGTGCTTTCTTTTCTTTGCTAGCTCATACAATTGTAATTTTTTTTTACAGCTAGTAGATGAGCCACAATGAGCAGACAACAAGGGCAAGAGAATAATAATTAAATAGCATGTTAATGCCATGTCCAAAAATAAGTGCAACTGGGTCCCACCGAGGTGGACGATTTTAGTTCTGGGATTCAACTTCTCCATCTTTGATTGCACCTTACAAGCTAAAGACAGACTTGCCAACCTGCATTAACAATTCGATCTTTTATGAGTGGGACCCGCTATTCGGCCGAACGAATATTCCTTAAAGAAATTTGATCTTTTAAACCTCGACCAATCCCATCAACTTGGATACATTCCTAACGCTGGGCGATTGCATATTGAATATTTTACGGGCCCCACTTTCAAACTTGGCCGAAAATGCACGGAAATCATCAAGAAATGGTGGGCCCCCCTGTTCGTTGAAAGACGATCTAAAACTGTCCATTTATTGAGTCACCTCTCAAATTAATCGCTCCCCATAAGTCATCTTTATAGGATGACCCTAACCATTCATTTGATGAGCGACAATGTAATATGATAGCGTCCCAAAACCATATTCATAGAATGATCCAAACCTTCCAATTAGTGGGCCACCATGTAAATTGGTTATTAAAATGACTTTTCTGAGATCTTGACCGCGCCCTTGATAGACATTTTTATACACTGGATCGAAGTAGGTTCAAAACTCATTTTTCATTAAAACAATATGCGGACCCCCTGTTCGATCCAAATCTTAAACAAATGCTCAATGCGGGCCCAACACTTGCTTGGCTTTAATCGACACTTAGCGAAAATGACCCTTCTCAACACTTAGCGAAAAGAAAAATACGGAACATTGCGGAAATGATCGGAAAGATTGAGAAAGCATAAGGGACGGACACGGGAATGGGAAACACTGAAGAAGACTAATAACAAGAACACTAACTTCTTTGTTTATTACAGCAGAGCAAAATGGGGTGTCTACAGATGCCCCTCTTTGGTAGAGATGACATAGTCATCGAATATCAAAGCAAAAATGACAGAACCATTTTGCGTGGCTTTAATCGACAAAAGACTCTCTAGACACAATGCAACTTAATATAATGCAAAACCTTAGATGAAACCCTAGAACTTGAACATATATCAAAAATATTTTATTCTACACCACTGGAGGACTCGATTATCGGAGGATTAGAGGCTTAAGGACTTGAGAACTGGAGAACTGAATAATCAAACAATGGGTGGACCGGAGAATTGGAAGACTAGATGACTTGGAACTGGAGAATTGAAGATTGGATGAACTGAAGAATTGGAAAACTGGAGAAGTAGAAAATTTAGGGACTGGATATTTACAGAGCTAAAAATTTGGAGAACTGGATGATTAAGAGACTCAATATTAAGATAACCGGGGAATCAAAGAACTGAGGAGTTAAGGAGCCAGTTCACTGGGAATTGCAGAACTTGATTACTGGAAAACTGGAGAGTCAAAACTTGATAATTGGTGAACTGGGGATTAGATTAGATTGACATTTTGATTGATTCAATTGGGATTGGAATTTGATCACTAGTTAGGACTGGAAACTGGAGGCTGGAATCTTAATCTAAACATCGGGAACCGGAACTGTAGAACGAAGACATACGGGATACTAGAATTAGAGTACTGAAACACTGGATTTTCGGACACTGGAACTGGATGTTGGAATTGGAGTGCCGAAATACCGGGAACAGGAATACAAGTACTGGAAAATGGAACACTGGAATATTGGTGATAGAGATACTGGACACTAGAACTATGATACTGGAATATTGGATACTGGAACTGGAGACTAGAACTGGCATAGTGACACACTGGAATACCTGAATTGAAACTGGATACAGGATGCTGGAACTGGAATACTGGAATTGAAACTGAATACTGGACGTTGGAACTGGAATACTGGAATTGAAACTGAATAATGGACACTGGAACTGGAATACTAGAATACTGGATACTGGAACTGGAATATTGGAATACTGGATACTGGAACTGGAACTGGAGTACTGGATAATGGAGCTGGAACTGGAATACTCGATACTGGAACTGGAAAATCAGGAATTGGTAGTTGATGAACTAGTAAACCGGTTTTTTACACTAGTTTATTCGCATTTTGAATTGTTTACTGGGGATGAACAAGAAAGTCTAACAGGGCTTGAAATTTCTTAGATTAAGATCTTCTTTACTGGGGATATAAACTGGGACTTCGAAATATTCGGACACTGGTACAGAGGATTCTTCTTTTGACAAGCACTCAAACAAATATTCAACTGACTGGAAGGAGATTCCGATTTTTAATGGTTCATCTTTATGAGAAACTGGCTCAACCACCATTGCATCTAAGGCTCTACCAAGCTTAAGGTGCTTTTCTAGGGTATGATCTTCTTATGGGAACTGGTTTTTCAGATTTTTTCTGCTTCTGGATTCTTCTGGAACTGACTTTGCTTAGACTGGATTTTTTTTTCTTAACTCCTGAAATCCTTGCCTGCGGATTAACTTAGCTTTGGAACAATTGCAGGGGGTTAGCTACACCAGGCATCTTTTACCGAGACAGTTGCATCATTTGGAAACAAGGACGACAATTGACTCTTTCTAAAGAGAAAACTTAGATAAAAGGCACTACTCAAAGGATTGAGGAGCTCTGAGGGAGTGAACATAGAATGACAAAGATTGACTAACTACACTGACAGACACAGTAATGCTTCTGACTTAGTTAACGTTTTATTTGCTAAGTCTATCCTTTCGAGGAATGTTCTTTTCAATTGGTAAACACTGGACTTCTTCCTTAAAACAGTAATGCCTCAAGGATTTAATTACGACCCCTAAGATTGCTTAGCTTCAATGCCCCCAGTTTTGAGGATGTCACTTGAATTTATTTGAACTTCAGTTGATCTTCAGTCTTGATACCGGCTGTAGCCTTCTTATAATGGTTTTCTTACCGTGACTAAGTCACCTCTTCGGGGTTTTTAACTTGGCGGACCGTGCTAGCCTTAACTTTTGCCTAAACCGCCTTTCTAGGTTTTCGATTCAGCAGGCTATCCCCTTAGCTTTTGCCTAAGCCGCCCTTTCGGGTTTTCAACTTAGCAGGGGAATGATCTTAAATTTTGCCTAGACCGCCCTTTCAGGTTTTCAGTCTAGCAGATCTTCAAACTCCATTCTTTTTCTTATTCATCATTTTTTTTTTCACTTTTTGTCTTTCGGGACCTAGATCATTAGTTCTGAACACCGGAAGGACTTTATAGGTAGGATAGGATTTTTCAAAGAATGGCTTAAGGTTCAACAAAGATTTCGACCGAACTTGTGGACAGGTTGCCTCCATATCCTCATGTAGGAATCAGGTCGTGTGTAGTTCAGGGCGAATGCCCCTAGTTTGAAGATAAATTGTTTGAAGGTTAATTGATTTTTCTTTTTTTCTTTTCTTTCTGGAATGATTGACTTCTCTTCTTTTGGAACTTGTCCCTCTTTTTTCTGAAACGATTGAATTTCTTTTTTTTTTTTTTTTGAATCGACCGAACTCGGTTTAACCGAGCTGCCTACGTACCCCAGTGTAGGGATTAGGTCTCGCGTAGTTCGGGGCGGATGCCCCTAGTTTGATGGGTTTTCAAGAAAATTTCATTCAGGCTCGAAGGGTTTGCAAACCGGTATTCTTTTGACGTTGGGTTCTGATTTTGGGATTTATTCGGCCAAAGGAGGCCTTCCGATGTTCAGATTGGGAATCGATCTAGGTTACTAGAGTCCCTCTGTTACTGATTATTTATTTATTATTATTTTTTTTACAGAGTTTGACGGCATTTTTCGGTAAGAGATAATTATTCTTCTTCCTTCTGGATATTGATAAGTGATTTGACTTTGAGGGTGCATATTGGTTTTTGGACATCATTTCATCCTTGAGTCGGTGGCTCTTGATATTTTGATGATCGCTCTGAGATGATTGCTCTTGCACTTTTCATATTGAATTTGATGGCTTTACATTGTCACTAGTGAAACCTGTGACCAGGGCCATTGACTGAAGATATGGAAGTTGTTTCGAATCCATGCCCCTTGTATAGCATGTGATATTCACTTCATTTTTTCTTGAACCTTCTATCTGGGTCTTTCTCTTGGCATTAATGGTAGCGCTTACTGGACCATCTCTTTATTCTCGAAATAGGTTTATCAATTCCTCACATTCTTCAGAGGGTAATGTATTTTCAATCGGCATTCACTGAATCAAAGTTTCAGTGCCAGTGTTTACCACTTCAATTTCATCTTTGAAAGGCTGGGATTGGCGCTCCTCCTCTTGTTCAAGTAATTGTTGTGACTCAAGTGGAGTTTCGTCAATTTTGTCCTCATTTGAGGAGGGAGTATTATTCTCATTGTTTATTAAAGTCAGAAGCGCAAACTGGAATGTATAGAGAAAGCAAGTTTCATTGAATTGAAAAAGACCACATCTGATAAGACTTATTCTGAACAGACTCAGAATTCACACTCTTGACTCAAAAATAAAAGTAAGAAACGACTCAACTGGACTAGAAATTTATCCAAACTTTTAGAAGACTGCACTTAATAACTGGACTTGACATCATGACTGGACTTAATTAAAATAACAAAAGGACTAAGACTGCTGCAACTGTCTGGCTTTAGAGGCTCGGCGAAAACTGAATCATCATCATAACAAGTGCCTTTTAACTTCTGGTTCTTCTCTATCACTGCAACTGAACCTGGGCTTCTCAAACCCCAAGTGCCTAAACATCATCCAGCGGCGGTACAACCTGGTTTTGTATAGGACTATCAGCAATATTTGGCGCTGGCTGAAATGGTAGCTTGCGCTCATCGATCAACTTCTGGATCACATGCCTCAGAGTTATGCACTGATCAGTACTATGCCCCGATCCTCGATGAAAATCGCAGTGCTCTTCCGCTCTCCATGTCCTGGGGAGCGGATTAGGAGGTTCCTTAATGCGAGGCAAGTAGATATCGCCGGATTCCAATCCTTGCTGCAATATGACAGATGGTGGAAACAGGAGAGGGGTGAATTCCCTATTAGGCTTTTGCTGAGCTGCAATCCCTGATTGAGTATATTTGAATACCATAGAGTTCCGTGATGGGTTAGCCATTGATACATTATCAACCTCAGAGATCTTAGCTAGAGTCTGTGTCTTAACTTCTTTTGAATTGGGGTTTCCTCTATTGTAAACTCCTTGTGCCATTGCTTCCTCAATTTGCATACCAGCATTGATGAAGTGTTTAAAATCTGGATAATACTGAAGAGACATGTGATATTGGAGCTGAGAGGATATATTCTTCATAATCATCTGGACTTGCTCCTCTTCTAAGGGACGCTGCATCATTTGAGCCGCTAACCTTGTCCATCTCTTGACGAAAGTTAAGAATGACTCTTTTGAGTCCTGCTTGGTTCTCTCAAGATCCTTCCTAGTGATTTCTGTCCCATCATCATATTTGAACTGCCTGATGAATTGCTCGCCGATATCCTTCCATGTCCTGTAACGAGTCTTGTCCAAGACCATGAACCATCTCCTAGCAACCTTGGTTAGGGAAACTGGGAACAATTGAGCCATTTGCTCAGGAGATAAGCCTTGAGGCTGACACATGATGGTGAACATTTGCAAATGTGTGATTGGACAACCCACGCCATCATATTTGTCGAAATCGGGCATTTGAAAATTAGCAGGAAGGCGGATTTCGGGAAATAGAGTAAGATCACTGGGATTGAAACCACCCTGGTCTTGAAACTGAATGTCTTGAACTTTCCTGGTAAGAGTCTCTAATTTCTCCATAACAGACTTATCAACCATGAACTGAGAAGGCCTACTGTGATCCTCGCTGTACTGCTCTTTTTCTAACTCTTCTTCGGCTTTATCAGGGATATTGATGAACACTGGTTGGGCAGGTGCTGCTGAAGTAGCTGCTTGGTGCATAGGCCCTTTATCCTTGGACAACGACGGTCCCAACTTTTCAGAAAGCTGAGCCTTGATAACTCGGTTCTCTTCTTTGAGCTCTTGAAGTTGCTGGAGAATCAAGGTGAGGGTATCGGTAATAACAGCAGGTGGAAGGCCATCTTGGTTATCTGCCATTGGTGAGGATGAGAAAGAAGGAGATGCTGGGGTTCTCAGAGAGGGTGGTGGAGAGACAGATTTCCTCTCTAACCGCGAAGAAATTCGAACCCAAGGAGCCGTAGGTTTTGCTATGGTGCCAACTTCCTGTCATTGAAATAATGAACACGAGGTATATGAGCTTGACATTCATGGAGCGTTCATTCTCAATGACTAAAAAAAGATTACACATTTAAACAAGTAATTGGGACAATAGAATGCATCCTAAAGGACCAAGACATGACAATGATGACAGATTCGTATAGGGGAATGCCCCTAGTTCAAGGATTATGAGAGTGAACTCTGAAGGACTTAGCAAAATATTCTTGGAAAAGGTTGCCCTTAGAGTAAGAGAAGACTAAAGGTACAAGCATGATCAGATCATTAAGATTGCACAATCAAGTGATCGAGACACAATTTCCGCCAATTGAGAAAGGGAATGAAGACATAATGGAATCCCACAAGAGGCGAATGATAGACAGACGATCAAAAGATTAGATGAGATTACATAGGATTACTTTCAACGGATAGATCATGAATGACTAATCCTATGAGATCTTAGGAAAGATGGGATTTATATCCTAACCCCAATGGGAATTTTTTTTTTAATCTTTGTACATTTTAACGGTGTTACCTGAAGGCATCAACCCTAATCCTAATCTATCGGAGTGGAGAGAGAATCTCGACTCATGACTTTGTTCGTGTATCTAAGGACCGATCATAGCCATTGGAAGATGGACTACGGCTTAATCTAGACACAAATGGGTAGGATATCCTAAACTAGGCTCACACACGTGACGCACATGTGTTCGTATACTACATGCATGTATGGGTTAATCTAGGGGTAAGGCCAAGAGTTCCCTTAGCGCGAATCCATGTTCGATATACTGTACCAGTGTCCGGCGTATCAGTACGTGAACAAGAGATCCGTTTACGCACCATAAGGTGCTAGGCTAAGGGTGGAATGCTTCTCTAGCACAGAAGCACCAGGTGATGAAATCCCAGTCAACCATGCTAGATAACACTCTGGGTTCCTAAAATAGGATGTGTGTGCACGTGAGATGCAAGAGTTTAGATGCGAGTGATGTAAGTGTGTGCAATAAGTTCGCGCAATCTATGATGCCTTCAGGTTTTGTTAAATTAAGTTTGAGTAAAATGTGATGAGAAAATAAAGCATACAAACTAATCTAATAAGCATAGAAATGATAGAGTTTTTAAGAGCTAGTTAAATTAAATTCAAATGAATTATCTTTTGAAATTTTAATGAAGTTAGGTGGTCCCCAGCAGAGTCGCCAAACTGTGGGACCCGATCCCGCGAGAGGGGTGGGGCGCGAGCAGCCACGCTCTCTCTTGGTCTCTCGTACCCACGCGATTGGCGTGCACATTTTTTTTTATTGATTTTAATTCATCTTTTATGTGAACTTGGGATCACTAAGGCAATCCGAAGTCCACACAAAAGAGACTGATAGAGTCGCCACCTAGATGTGGGATCTAGGACCCGAAATTAACCAGAAATCTAGACTCGCTACCTGGTTACGAGAATGGAAGGTATGGGGATTTATCCACCACATGCATCATTCCTGCCCGATAATCGGTCTTCGATTCCAAAAGCTAACTCTTTTAAATTTATTTTAAATGGCTCATTCAACTCTATGTTAATGTGCGAATTATGTGACATGCATCCTATGATCTAATTTCAATGTAGATCCTAAGTGTGTATCTTGATTACTTTATTTGTTTGAATTCCATCTAAGTGAAAGTTCTCCTAAAATTCTAATTTCATGGAAAATCCTAAGTGATTTGATTAAGCATTTACAAGAAAATTAATATACAAAACACCACAATTTGTTGTGGTGCCGACTCGCGGTTGGTATGCCATCAGACATCCAAGCTGCCTACGTACCCAAGCCTCATTGGGATCAGAGTCGACGTAGTTCAGTGCACCTAAGCTAAGCTACTTATGCCTAACTCGACTAAGACACCGGTCTAGACTGGAGTGACTGTTTCAACAGTTTTAGGAGAGGTTATTTAATTCAAGTTGAGGATTTTATTATCTTAAGATTTCATCTAAGATGCTATATGATTCTCATCTAAATGCAAGTTGTCCCTTAGACTAATGCAGGTTAACCTACATCCTAGGTAACTAGGCTTGTCCTAGGGAAATATTGTGTGACTAGTGTAACTGGACCTATGGCACGGTTGCTATCCATAGCAAACGTCCGTGATGAGGCTGGACTCCTAACTCTAGGACTCCCTAAAACCTAAGATTCCCTAAAACCTAGGACACGACATGACGTAAGTGTTCCTAAGTTGGGCTCTAATGGTTATTATATTTTGGAAACCATAATCCAATGGTTCCGAAAGACTCGAGACAAATCGATTCAAGTTCTTGAAGTTAGTTAATTTCAGATTTCAAGGATTTTTGGTTTCTGGACATTCAATGATTACCAATGGTTCTAGGGTTCACCAATTTCGGCCCAGGATAGCATCCAAGGAAGGGAATCTTGCGCTCTTTTCTTGTGCAATTTAATACTTAGGTTATAGCACCTTATTGCCTGGCATATCTCAGGATTTCAGTGGACAGTAACCTCGGAGCCAACAACGTGCTATAGCTTAAATATTCAAATTGTCAAAAATCGGTTGCAATTGGGATACGATTATGGATGCACTGGCCATTTTTCCAGGGAAATCTAAAGATCCTAAGATTTATGTTTCAATGGATTAAGGAGTTAATATGTGACAGAGATTTAAGGTTCTTTAGAGATTTTAGATGATTTTCGATTGATTTCGGATTTTCAATGAATTTTATCAATTTTAAACATATGAGTGATTTTACAAGTGAAACGGTTGCAAACGAATTCAAAATGAGTTGAAACTTCTACAGAAGCAAGATATGATGAAATGTAGCTTACTGAAAGATTTTTACAGATTTTTACATTAAGCTCATATTTAATTTTGATTTAACAATTAATTGACCAGATTGCCAAAATAATACAGAAACTACTAGAACTAGAAATCTAAATTCAATGAAATTTCTACAGAAATAAGATATGAGTAAATATAGCATGCTGTGAGATTTTAATGAATTTTAAAAACTATATACTATCAATTTCGGATTTTTCAATTTTCAGCCTAGATTATGAATTAACACTACATCCCATAGGAAAAAAGATCCAAACCAATTGAAAATTTTAAAGCAACAATAAATATGAAATTTAAGACTACTGTAAAAATTTGGAGAATTTTATCTGTGGTCTGATGTTAGTAAAAATTCCCCCAAAATCTGATAATTTTCAAGAAAGCATAAAATAATATACCAAACAAATTCTAAAAATTCTCAAAAATTCATGGTAGAATGTGTCAGTATCATATTATTTTCCCGCGAAATCTTATTAATTTTGGATTTTTTGTAGTATATATTTTATTTTTCTTCGTTGAAAAGATATTTTTAAAGAGTTTTCTATTTTTAAAACACGATTTTCGAGAAAATTACGACTCGGGAAAACGTCCTCCAACCTTGTTCTGATGTGATGAACACAAGAAAAATTTAAAATTTCGAAAAATAGATCATCCTGAGATGGCTATTTTTTCGAATTTCGTAATTTCTCGGCTATTATTTTAAATAAAATTCCACTCTTCACTCAAATTCTGAAAAACCTTTGATCCAATGTCCGATCCGATCCGATAGTTATTTTACTCTATTTAGATAGATCATTGTATTAAATTTTGAGACGAAACGGAATCGAAATACTCATGCAGATCATGATTTTAAGCACACACATTTAATATTGAATTAAAATAATTTAAATATTAAAAACCATGCAAAAATACATAAGAAATGCCAAATAATCCTAGAAAAATCTGAGAATTGAGTACCTACCTGTGATCGAGATCCTCGCCGAATCCGAGAGCCGAAAAACCCGGAAAATCTCGCCAACACTCGATCCGAGGTCCGCTTTATTTTCTTCCTTTTCTTTCTCTTTTTTTTTTTTTTTTTTTGCTTTTTTGGTTTCCTCACTGTGGGGATAGAGAGTGTGGGAGATGGGGAGACAGATAGAGTGAGAGACAGATGAGAAGAGAGTGAGAGTAGTAGAGAGAGAGAGAGAGAGAGAAAAACGAGAGAGACAGAGAGAGAGAAGAGAAACAGAGAAAGATGGAGGGAGGGGATGTAGACACAGAGACGGAGAGAGAGAAGCCAAGAGGGAGTGAGAGTGAGGGGGAGGTGGTAGAGAGAGAGAGAGAGAGAGAGAGAGAGAGAGAGTGAGAGAGAGAGAGACAAAACGTGAAAAAACAGAGCATGCGATGCTCTGTTTTTTTCACGTTTTTTCCTTCTTTTTTTAAAAAAAAGAAAAAGAAAAAGAAAACTAAGTGTGAAAGCTTGAGGGAGAGGAGAAAAGAGCTAGGTGATGGGGGTGTGGGAAGAAAAAGGAGTAAGATGGTTGAAAAACAGAGAAGCAGAGTGGGAGATATGGAGGGATGAGAGAGAGAAACCTGACCGTGAGAGATGGAGATGAGATGGCTGCCGAGAGAGGTGCTGAATCGGGGAGAGGTTGAGGGAGAGGCTGGGAAGTGGAGGAGGCAGAGAGATGGAGGTGGTGGATGTGTAGAGAGAAACAAAGAGTGAGAGGAACAAAGAAAATGAGAGTTTGACCGTGAAAAACAATATGATAATCAGAAAAACTGTAAGAAACAGGGCATATGAGAGAGAGCGTGAGAAACGGCTGTGCAGAGTCGAAAAACCGAGAGCCGATCCTTTGTTTTCTGCCCGAAATATCAGAGCTCCTCCCCTGGTTTTTCTTTCTTTTTTTCTTTTTTGCGACCCGGCTTCCTCCCCTTGAGATAGCCCGATCCTCCTCCCTTTTGTGCCGAGACTCTCTTACTATATCTCCTCCCTTTCTTTCTTTTTTTGTTTCCGGTTTCTTTGAAATAATAGAAAGAAAAATCTTTCTTTCCTCACAAGCCGTTTTCTTTTTAAGAAAAAGGGAAAAGGTTGCTCGGCTCATGCCTTAGAGCTTCTAATTTCAGCCAATGATCAATCTGTGCTTTCTTTTCTTTGCTAGCTCATACAATTGTAATTTTTTTTTACAGCTAGTAGATGAGCCACAATGAGCAGACAACAAGGGCAAGAGAATAATAATTAAATAGCATGTTAATGCCATGTCCAAAAATAAGTGCAACTGGGTCCCACCGAGGTGGACGATTTTAGTTCTGGGATTCAACTTCTCCATCTTTGATTGCACCTTACAAGCTAAAGACAGACTTGCCAACCTGCATTAACAATTCGATCTTTTATGAGTGGGACCCGCTATTCGGCCGAACGAATATTCCTTAAAGAAATTTGATCTTTTAAACCTCGACCAATCCCATCAACTTGGATACATTCCTAACGCTGGGCGATTGCATATTGAATATTTTACGGGCCCCACTTTCAAACTTGGCCGAAAATGCACGGAAATCATCAAGAAATGGTGGGCCCCCCTGTTCGTTGAAAGACGATCTAAAACTGTCCATTTATTGAGTCACCTCTCAAATTAATCGCTCCCCATAAGTCATCTTTATAGGATGACCCTAACCATTCATTTGATGAGCGACAATGTAATATGATAGCGTCCCAAAACCATATTCATAGAATGATCCAAACCTTCCAATTAGTGGGCCACCATGTAAATTGGTTATTAAAATGACTTTTCTGAGATCTTGACCGCTCCCTTGATAGACTTTTTTATACACTGGATCGAAGTAGGTTCAAAACTCATTTTTCATTAAAACAATATGCGGACCCCCTGTTCGATCCAAATCTTAAACAAATGCTCAATGCGGGCCCACCAAACGGGTCTGAATTCTCTCTTGCTTGGATTCTTCTGAATAACCCTTCTCAACACTTAGCGAAAAGAAAAATACGGAACATTGCGGAAATGATCGGAAAGATTGAGAAAGCATAAGGGACGGACACGGGAATGGGAAACACTGAAGAAGACTAATAACAAGAACACTAACTTCTTTGTTGATTACAGCAGAGCAAAATGGGGTGTCTACACCATCCAGTTGCAGTTTGAATGCACCAATAATATGGCAGAATATGAAGCATGCATCGCAGGACTTGAGGAAGCTTTGGCTTTGCGAATTCAAGAGATAGATGTATTCGGGGATTCAATCTTGATCATTTGTCAAATAAATGGGGGTTGGAAAACAAAAGAGGCGAGGTTGATCTCATATCACACTTATCTCGAATCTCTGGTCAAGAAGTTCAGGAGTGTCACCTTCACTCATCTGTCGAGGACAAGGAATCACTTTGCCGACGCTCTAGCCACTCTGGCGTCAATGTTAGACATTTCTGCGACAATGGAGGTTTAACCTTTAGCTGTGAGCTTGCAATGGGCTCCCGCGCATGTGAATGCCATAGAGATATCTGCTAGATGTCCGGACGGAAAGCCGTGGTATACAGACATTAGAAATCTCATTTCAGGCAGGGGGCATCCGCCTGAAGCTTCCAGCAAAGAGAGAAAAACTCTTCAAAAGTTTGCTGCAAACTTCATTATCTATGGTGAAGAGTTGTACAGAAGGTCGTTTGACGGGATACAGCTTCTGTGTGTTGATGAAGATCAGGCTGCAGAGCTCATAGAACAAACACATGAAGGTGTTTATGGCCCTCACATGAATGGTAAGATGCTATCAAGGAAGATCCTAAGACTTGGTTTCTATTGGTCCACAATGGAAGCAGACTGCTTCGCATTTGTGAAGAAATGTCATAAATGCCAAGTCTATGCGAATCTTATTCATGTGCCTCCGTCAGAGTTACACTCTATGACCTCGCCATGGCCATTCTCAGTATGGGGGATTGACATCATTGGCAAAGTTTATCCAAAGTCGTCAAGTGGACATGCATACATTCTAGTAGCTATCGATTACTTCACGAAGTGCATAGAAGCTGCTTTGTATGCTTCCATAACTTCCAATACAGTTGCGAAGTTCATCCGTGCAAATATCATTTGCAGATATGGAGTACCTCATGAGCTGATTTCTGACAATGGATCTCATTTCAAGAAAGAAGTAGTGCACCTGTGTGAAGAGTTTAAAATCAAGCATCACAAATCATCTCCTTACAGACCGCAGACAAACGAGGCTGTAGAGGCAGCGAATAAGAACATTAAGGTCATAATCAGTAAGATGACCGAGACTTATAAGGACTGGTCGAACAAACTTCCTTTTACTTTGTGGGCTTACAGGACATCGATCAGATCCTCTACAGGTGTAACTCCATACTCATTGGTGTATGGAATGGAAGCAGTCCTGCCTATTGAGCTGAGAATTCCATCCTTAAGGGTAATGATGGAAGTGAATCTGCCAGAGTTTGAATGGGCAAGAGCCAGACATCAAGAATTACAGATGATAGATGAAAAGAGGCTGAGAGCCTTATATCACATCCAAGGGTATCAGAGAAGAATCGAAAGGGCATTCAACAAGAAAGTCAAGGTCCGAGAGTTGAAGCCAGGAGATCTCGTCTTGAAGTCTTACCGGGCACCGGTGTTTGATTCCAGAGGGAAGTTCAGGCCAAACTGGTCTGGTCCTTACATTATTGATGAAGTCCTGCCTGGAAAAGCCGTAAGATTCCTCGATGAAAACGGAGAAAGATTAACAGAACCTACAAATCTGGACCAACTAAAGAAGTACTATGCTTAGATACACCAGAAGGCCGTCCTTGGTCGATCAGAGCTTAAAAGCCAACAACCTCAAAGTCAAAAGCCATCTGCAAACCCTTTGGGCCTAAAAATAATAATAATAAAAAATAAATAAATACCTTCTTTCTTTGATAAACTCAAACCAGGGGCATCTTTTATGATTTGCGTCATAAAAGATATTGAACCTGAACTACGTCATGACCTGATTCTTTTTTACAGGATACGTAGGTAGCCTGATCAATTCGGGTTCGGTCAAATTCTTCAAATCTTTCAAATTTTTTAAAAAGAAAGAAAGAACAAAATAAACAATCCTTGAAACCCAAATGGGCGAACTACGCGGACCTGATTCCCATTTATTTGGGGATACGTAGGCAGTCTGGAGGGCCAGATTCGGTCAAATACATGAAAACTTACCAAAGGTTAACTTATTTGAACCCAAGCCTACCTAAAAGTCTTTCTGCTGTATTTAGGCCCAGGTTTGTAGAGAAACAGAAAGAAAAAAAAATGATGGAGTCTTATACCTGCTAGACTGAAAACCCGTAAGGGCGGTCTAGGCAAAAGTTAGGGTCATTCACCCGCTAAGCTGAAAACCCGAAAGGGCGGTTTAGGCAAAAATTAGGGTGTTGAGCCTGCTGGATGGAAAACCTGCAAGGGCAGGCAGTCCAGGCAAAAATTAAGGCATGCGGTCCGCCGAATTGAAAACCTGAAAAAGGTGATTTGGTCATGGCAGTGACTTCAAAAAGGACAGAACCTCTAAAAGCCAACAAGACTTTCGTTTCTTCTGAGGCATTACTCTAAAGTTTGAGTAAGCCCAGCAGAGATTCTTCTGACATTCTCTAAGCTAGGGGGTTAAGGCTAAGCAATCCAAAGGGATAATAACCATGATAGAAATACAGGAAAGAGAAATGAAACACCTTTAAATACGGTTTTCAAAAGAATCTAAGAGTGGTAGACTGTACCATTTTAAAACACTTATCAGGCTAAGAAGCAGATTCAGTTTCTCTTAGAGTTCAAGTCATGTCATCATTGGAGTTCTTGATATCATTGTCAAAGTCCTTTCTTTGTCGAATCAAGGTCAAGTTTCAGAGTCTTGTTTGGGGAGTCCTGTGTGGCAAGTATCCTTCTCAAGGCTAGGGTGATAAAAAAAATGAATGATGAAGTTGTGTCTCCTCAGGGGTGAGGCAGAGCAGAATAGAGTTCAGAAGAATGGAAGGTTCTCAGACCCATTCGAAGCACTAGCAGCTGGCCGAAATGAAAGAAAGATGTCAATCAGATTAAGTCTGTTGTATATGAGAAAAGTTTTGTAACCTCAAGTATTCTATGAAATGAAAACTTTTTGACCATTTCCCTGTGTTTTGCTCTCTTATGAATCTGTCATGGAAGTAAAATCATACTAGGGGCCTCTTTTATGACCTGAGCATTCAGGTCATAAAAGATATCAAGCAAGCAATGGCAATTGAGATGGCTATTCTCAGCAAATAAAGATAAGAGAAGTTAGAGCACATTCTCTGAATTCGGCTTCTCAATTTCTTTTCAGCTAAGTCAATGTTTTCAAAAATTAATTTTCTTCAAAACAAATTTTTAAAATAATCTTCACAATGCAGTTTTATCTTGAAAATGGAAGGAGGATAGTACCCAAAATCTTTTCAAGTCATCCAAGTCTTATTCTCAGCAGAGAACATGTACTCTTTATTTTTCTCGGCAAGAGATGATCAATCAATTCCCAGTTAAGTCAGTCAAAATCCTCTTCAAATTTTGAATCCAATCCAATTTTCTTAATCATCCAGCATTTTGCTTTCTACAACATTTATCCTCACTTTGCCTTCCATGGTATTCAAGTCCGTTTTCACACAGCATTCAAGTGTCCGTTTTCACACGGCATTCAAAATCCATTTTCACACGACATTCGAAGTCCGTTTTCACACGGCATCCAAAGTCCGTTTTCGCACGACATTCGAAGTCCGTTTTCACACGGCATTCAAGTCTGTTTTCACACGGCATTCAAGTTCGTTTCCATACGGCATTCAAGTCCGTTTCCATACGGCATTCAAGTGTCCGTTTTCACACGGCATTCAAAATTCGTTTTCACGCGACATTCTAAGTCCGTTTTCACACGGCATTCTAAGTCCGTTTTCACACGGCATCTAAGTCCGTTTTCACATGGCATTCAAGCCCGTTTTCACGCGGCATTCTAAGTCCGTTTTCACATGGCATTCTTGAAATCCCACTAGGCAACCCAAGAGGGGGGTGAATTGGGTTTCTTTAAAAATCTTATTCTCTTTAAAAACTCTTTACCAAAATTATCCTAGTTTTAACTTTTCTCAATTAAGTTAGTTTGATTAATTAAGCTTAATAGTAATGATGTAAACATTATTCCCTAGTTGATTTTATAGCTTGATTAGAATGATGAGAGGCTTAATTAGCAAGAGAGGAATATGCAATTTCAACTTAAGTGCTAATTACTCACTCAAGCAAGGATATGAATATTAAAGCACCTACAAGAGAGAGTAAGAGAGATGTGTACCAATCATCAATCAAGAGGAGGTAGAGAGACAAGATGCTTTGACACAATGGCTTTTATAGTGGTTCGGTCTTAAACCCAAGACCTACTCCACTCTTCTCAAGTTTACTCTCCTTGAGGTATCCACTATCTTCCAAGGAACTTAAATACAGCGTTCCTTTCGCCTTGTACAATCCGAGCGTCCCAGCTCCAAGGGTCTTAAATACGGCGCCCTTTGTTGCCAAATACAATGAAGAGAAGAAGATGTTGCTCACTTGCCTCTAGATAGGCTAATACAAAGTAAAGCTCACAATGCACTCTCAAAGATGATTACAAGTAATGCCTAAACCAATCTCAAATGATTTTCTCAAATCAACGCACAAGAGGTTCGTGAGAGAAAATTAATCCAAAAATAGTTTCAAGTACTTTTCTAGGGTTCTTTAGAGTTGGAGCATATTCATGTAGTGTTTTGGACCCTTTGAATGGGTATATATGAAGTCCCAACTCCATGTGACCGTTTGAGGGGCAAAACAATCAAAGCTGGAGCTCCGAGGGTATTCTCGGAGTTCCGAGAAACCAAACAGAGATTTAATTTTAAGAGCCTGGAGCATTTCTCGGAGCTCCGAGAATTTTCTCGGAGTTCCGAGCTCGGAGCTACGAGAATAATTCTCGGAGTTCCGAGACTGGATTTCCAGCAATCAGTGTCCAACTTCAAAAATTCATATCTCCTTCGTTTCTCGTCAGATTTCGACGTTCTTATACTCTACGGATATGAGAAAAATGAGAGCTATCTGTTAAAAATATTTTCAAAAATATTTGAAAATGTTTTTAACAAGTTATGATAGGATTTAGTTTCTGGTCCAGGTTGTTCACTTGGAACTCTGTTTTGTTCAATGTTCTGTTGAATGCCATATGGGACCCAACATGTTGGTGCACCACCATGGCCATTCACTTATCCATTTAAGTCCTTAAAGGGTGTGTTAGTCTCTTTGAAAAATATATTTTTAGGGGTTTTAAGGTGTGCCTTGATCAAGAAAAAATACAAGAGAGAAAAATGATACATACTACCATTCTAAGTACTCTCTTGTTCTCTTGAGCCAATCTTCATTTGATCTTCAATGGTGTGCTTGGCTTGTTTTGGAATCTTCAAGGTTGAGCTTCTTTACTTGACACCTTCAAAGGATGATGCCACCATTTGGTTCAAGCTCCTTTGCAAGTTGTTGATCCACAAGCTTTGGCCTTCATTGATCTTCCTTTGTTTGTTCAATGCTTTGAGATGGTTGTGTGGAACTTCTCCTTGGTTGATCCTCCAAGGTATGGTTTGTCCAAATATGCTCTAGCTCATTTTTTCTTTGTTTGGTTTATCTTCAAGAATAGGCTATTAATGATGTGTGCTAGCATGGATTGACATGTGAATTCCCTGTGTATAGCACAACACTCAAGGCAAACAATTAGTCCATAAAAGACTAATCAATTTGTGTTTATTAATCATCAAAACAAGGTGATTGAATGAACCCATGGGGAACCCTTGGGCTAACAATCTCCCCCTTTTTGATGATGACAAACCAAATTGATTAGAGAGGTGGGAGGATCCTCTTATGAGGATTAGATAAACAATGTAAGCATAACTATTGCCCCTCAACATATGCATGAGTTATATTTAACAAATTATAGTAGAAGAATGGATATGATTATGGATTTAATCAATTACACAAATTTTAGGACAAGAATGCATATGATTATGGATCTAATCAATTACACAAATTCTCTCCCTTTTGGCATTAGCAAAAAAGAAGGATTAAATATTTAAGCATAATACAAAAAGCATCAAAGATATTCAGTGAGACTAGATGCTCCCCTAGCTTCTTATCATGATTAGCCAATAAAATCAATGTATATATGGCATGATAAGAGACAACCAACGTAGGAAAGGAATAACACAAAACAAATCAAGCCTATGTTGGAAAAACAAAGAGACATTCTAATTTTAGCTTAACTTTTTATGGTATATCATAGTATATGAATAAAACCAATATAAATCTACCCTATGACCCATAATACATTAATAGATTAGCAAGTTAAAGCTTATATTTTACTTATCATGAAAGAAAACAAGCAAGTTTAAAGTTTAGCATGATATGCCTCTAATTTGTTTGAATTCCTATTAGAATCTTATCATGAAGTGATGTGTAGTTATTATATCAAGTAAAACCTGTCATGATAAACAAGAATAGGTATAGTGAAAGTTAAGAACTCCCCCTTTTGAATTGTCATGCATATGGTTAACTTTTAGCACATTTCATGACAAGATAGTGATGTATATCATGGGTATATGAGTGAAAAATTAAAAACACACATGATAACCATTCAACTTCATAGAAATTAGGATGAGCAAGTGTAATATACTTCTATAAATGAGAATCAATAGTGATATTAAGGTTTTAACACAAAATTCAAAAAGTTGATCATGAAATCCTTTTTTTTTTAAAGATATGCAAGTTAAAGCACAAATATGTGGGAAATATCAAAATGGACGATCCACACAAGTCATTATGGTACATACGATTCTAAATATAACACTACTAAGCTTTCCCCCTTTATCTTTGTCATTCGCCTTAGGTGAAACCTATATGACAAGGCATGACATGCCACAATAGGCTAAAGGTATGAAAGTGAATATATGGCCAATAAAGAAACTTATCATGATTATATATACTAAATAACTTTAGAAACACATGATAAGGATGTCTAATTATAGAAAATAAGATAAACAACTCTAAGAAAGATCCTATGAAAGAGATTCTAGGGAATACACAAGGTAGACTACTAGAATGGAAATTTATCCTTGGAATGACAATTACCATATATTAATACCAAAATGATACCAAATGAAATCAAATAGAGGATCCAAGGTAAGTATGAGGCCTAATGGTTATGACCTTAAAATCTAGGCTATGGGCTTACTTGTCTTAAACTCAAAATACACATACAAGCACAAGACAATGCCAAAAGACACATATGGAGCAACCATACTCCAAATGAATGAACTTTTCATATAAGAGATGATATACACATTAGAATTCATATGATAAGCCTCTAGGGACAAAATCTAACTTTGAAGCTCCCCCTTTGAAAAAGAATCATACAATGTATGACTCCAAAGGGTGTTCTAACATAGACTCCAAGAGATTTTGGATATTTTCCTTTGATACCAAATAAGACTCAATCCTTGGGCAACAGTTGACACTTAGACTTTAAGTGTCGGTTTATCATGATAAGAATAAAGCCATAGTCTAGCTCATCATGATAAACAATCTTAGCACAAAAGAATTGCAATTTAAGCTCATGCTCCCCTTAAATGTGATACAAATTTCTACAATTTTAAATTTTGCTTCCCTTAAGTATATATCATATAAACTAGATAGGAAGATCACACAACAACATATACATATCCATGTTTGAGATGGTGGCATAAGGCCATATGATTAAGTGTTTTAATTAGATGAAGGTACCGTCTCCATCTTAGGAACTAAGAAGGCTAAGGGTACCAATTGAGTGGCTTTTAAGGTTAATGTTTGACAACTCATACATGTGGATACCATACAAAATAAGGGATGATAACTATAGATTACTTATTTATACCAATCAATGCTCAAATCTATAAAACTTAGACATAGAGGAATGGACCATTAAGGAATCAACTCTAAGAGATATCCATGGCTCATGAGTGGGAGTGTATCTCATGAGGAAGGTATGATCAAAATCAAGGCTTCCATGGATAGACAACAAGGTTTGGACACAAAGAAGACATTACAAGGAAAATACAAGGTCCAAACACCTACATCCTACATCCACAACCACTTATGTAATGACAAGGCATTTAATTTCTTAGTTTTACTATAAATGATATATAAATGACTTTAAGTACGAAATCATCTAGCAAAAGCCAATTTTGTCCAAACTATAGTTTAAATATGAAAGATATACTCTTATGGGTTTAACTTGAACTCATGGGCAATGAAGAGGTTGATATTGTAGACACCCCCATTTTGCAACGCTTTAAAAAGCAAAAGATTCGGTAGTATCATCGAGTTTTGAATCCGTATTCAGCATTAGATTAGGCATCCATGCATTTTAGGGTAGATTTCATTTCATTATAAGAGTTTTGAAGTTGATTCGCAATCCTGAAGGTCTCTAGGGGGTTCCTTGGCCTCTGGAAGATGAAAGTTTAAGTTTCCAAGCAAATGAAAAAAACCTGCTAAATTTAGATCTCTCAAGATTTTCTCTTAGTCTTGCACTTCGGGGGTATTTTAGACATTTCCAAACATATCATATTTCGTCCCTAAGTTGTGAGTCCGTTCATAAATTTTCAAAAATCTGCTATTTTTAGAATTTCTCAAGGTTTTCCCTATTCTCGCCAAATTCTAGCACCTCGGGGTAAGTTGGTCTTTTCCTGTGTAATTCTTTTGATCCCCGAAATATGTCTGAGAGATTATGAATGATTTCCTGAATTTTAGAAAACCTGCTAAATTTAGAATTTCTCAGGAGTTTCGCTTAATTTGGAAATTCTAAGTGTTGAGGGCGTTTTGGGTATTTTCAGGGGGTACCAAATGATCCTGTTTGGTATTGCTCATCAAAAGGACCCAACTTTAAAAGTTTCTATTTTTGAAGTTTGATCACAAAGACTTTCAATTTTTAACATTTCCCTTTAGGGGTGAACCAATTTAAGGTTATTTTGGTCACATTTGGATGTGTAATTGTCAAATAGGGGCATTTTGGTCCGAAAAATTATTTTCCCAAAAACGATGGTTCGATCATGTGTGAGGGATGCACCATAAATGTCAAATGGGTTGGGTCCATATATAGAATGTTGAATTTAGAAAGATTTTATTGAATTTTTATGGAAAAACCCGAAACCCGTGTGAAATGGCCCATTGGGTTAAAGCCCGTAAAGATGGAGCTCATGTGGGTTCACCCATATGGGTCGACCACCATGGTGGGCGCCCCACATGGCTGACCCACATGAATTGAGCATCTAACCTTGATGATGTCACAATGGTGACATCATATTTGTTAAAAGAAAAATAAAAAGAATAAAAAAAAGAAAAGAAGGAAAGAAGGAAAAGATGAATAATTGCTTAAAAAAGGTTTTCTTCCAAAGAAGCAATGTGGAATAAATAATAGCATGTCTTGATTGACAATAAATTAAGATTGGAATCAAATCCAATTTGGAAACAAGAAAGAAAGCAAGCAAGAGGGGAAAATTGGAAACAAGCCAAAAATGAGAGCTCTCACATTGGGAACTACTATTTCTCTCTTAACCCTAGCTTTTTTTGTATAAAAATCAAAGCAAACAATCCTAAAAAAGATGGGAAAAAGATCAAAATTCATTTTTTTCTCTCCTCCCAAGAAGAAAAAAAAATCTCTTTTCTCTTGAAGTGTGATCTCTCTCTCAAGGGTTCTTCACAAAAGGAATTCTTGAATTCCTTCTTCTTCTCCAAGGCATCACACAATCAAGAATTATTGGAGTGTTCTTTGGGTCTTCTTCATCATATAAAAGGGTGCGACAAAGCGTATACCTCGGATCTACGCACCATAGAGACAAGGAGCGCGATCACGGTAGGATCTTTATCTTTGTAATATCAAAAGTAGAAAAGCATGCTAGGGTTTTACTTTTGATAGATCAAATCAATGAATTTTTCTTGAAATTCCAGTATGTTATAATATAGATTATGAGTTTTCAAAATCCAAAATTTGATCCAAAAATTAAATTTCCTCCATTTAATAACGATTTTCTTTCATTTTTTATTCAATATGGATTTAAATCGGATTATCAAAGCAAGTGTTAGAAAACGTGGGTTTCTTTAAAAACTGATTTTTTTGGGATTTCTATAAAATAAAATACTACTGGAAACTTAATTTTCAATCACGGTTTGGCCGTTTTAATTTTCATTCTAATTTTCAAACAATAACCCCGAAAGGGGTTATTTCTTGATGAACGAATCCAAAAGTATATCAAACCATGTCCTGGCTTAGACTTTATTGTTAGTAAAAAGGTGCAGGATAACTTTTTCGGATGTGCTAAGCTGTTATATGTGTGGCTATGTGAGAAACTCACTATCCTTCAGCCACAAAACCGCATTGAGTACACCCTTAAGAGTTTTCATTCCTGGAAGACAAAGATTAAGCAACCTCAGCTTAATGAATGGCACCATTGGTTGCAGAATGTAGGGGAAAACCAATTTCGTTGGGTGAGTCAATGATGTCCACAAATTATCACCAGCACCTGCCCGTACTCATTTGTCCATCTTATGGGTTTAGAAAAATCATCTTTCTATGCACCTTTGTGTTTTCCTTGTCAGATTACTGGAATCTTGTGTCCTCCTAAGGTTATCACACCACCTAATTGTGAAGACCTTACTCCTGATCTCATTGCATCCATACTAGCTGCTTGGAGAGACAAAATCACGGAGAGGAGATCTGCTTTCATGTCTAAGCTTCGAAAGGGGGAATATTTGGAGAGCCTACAAACCGAAGAGCTCAAATTGGTGAACCATGAAGATCTTCGACTCGAGATTGTCATTTCTTTTATTGTCTTCATTTGTTTTACTTGAATATAATCAGAGTCAAAGATTGTAAATCTGATTTCGTTATAGATGAAAATTTAAAGAAAGAAATTTTACTTGATACATGTTATAGACTGTAAGCCCAAGGGTCTACTCTCCTATCTTGTTTTGATGATTCTAAACATAATTGATTATGTTATTGAATACTAATCAATTTGCCTTGAAGTGTTGTGTTTAAGATAGGATTGATCATTGAAGAAACCAACACACTGCATGGTCATGCTTGAAGATGTACCACACAAGAGTCAAAGGAGCTAAGTGGAGCTCACATCATCTCTCAAGCAAGCATACACAAGATGGAAGACCAATTGAAGACCAAGACTAAAAGAGAAGTTGAGGTTTACCTAGAATTCAATGTACATATTTTCTCCTTAGATTTCTAAGTCAAGGCAATATTTTCAAAATAGTTTCTAAAACCACTTAAGAACTAAAATGGTTAAGTGAATGGTTATGTGGTCGACCAACATGTTGGGACCCTCATAAACATTCCAAAATTATCATAGGAGTTGAGTTCCAAAAGCCCAAAATCAAATAAGCAATAAAAACTAAAAAAATCTGCTTATTTTAGGCTTCTCGGAACTCCGAGATTTTTCTCGGAGCTCCAAGCTCGGAACTCTGAGAGTTCCCTCGGAACTCTGAGAAATGGTCCAGTAGTATTTTTTACTTCTGGTAATTTTCTCGGAACTCCGAGAAATGGTCCAGTAGAATTTTCCAACTTCTGGCCGTTCTCTCGGAACTCCGAGAATTTGTCTCAGAACTCCGAGAATTTCTCGGAGCTCCGAGAATGGTTCTTGGAACTCCGAGAACGTCGCGACAGCCAAGAAAAGAGCCGTTGGTTTTTGAATAAAAAATTGGTTTTTGATTTTTATAATTCCAAACGGTCATATTTTCTTGAGAGGCTATATATACACATTCAAGAGGATTATTTTTCCTCTCTTGAATATTTGAAAAACCTCCTTAAGCATTCAAGCAAACTTGCAACCCATTTGTGCTTAAGATTTTGTTTTCTCCCCAAACTTGCCTTGCACTTGCAAATCTATTGAGTTGGGATTTAAAGCTTTCACTTGCAACCACTATTCAAGAAGCAATCAAAGGGACAACATTGTGCATCAAGCTTTCAAGAGAAGCCAAGCAAATCTTCATCTTATTTTCTTGAAAAGGTGGCTAGGGCATCCTATCTTAATACCCTAGGGAGTTTCGCTTAGAACTCAGTGAAGAAGGAGAGTCGGTGTAAAGGTGTAAGGGCATCCTCATTTAATATCCCTTGGAAGTGTAATCGCCTCGGAGCCGGGCATCGTGGAGGTCTCACATAGTGGAAAACCTTAAGGATGATCTTAAGAAGAGTGGAGTAGGGCTTTGCCCGAACCACTATATATCGGTGTGTTCTTTCTTATTCCTGCACTTTCATTCTTAATTTTGGTTTGGTATTTCTATTTGTGTTGATCTCATTTGAACTAACCAAAATCTAATCATGAGAAGAAAATTCAAATTAGGTTCGATACTTAAATTTTCAAAAGACATAATTTAGTGTTAAAATCAATTCACCCCCCCTCTTGTTAATTTCAATTGGTATTAAAGCCTCGTCTCTACTTTATTTAAAAATCCTAACCGGTCTAGAAAAAAGATTCTAAAAATGGCAAACTATCCTCAACACCATGAAGGTTACTCAAACACTAGGCCACCCTATTTTGATGGAACAAATTATGGATTTGAAAAACCAAAATGAAAATCTTTTTAACCCAAGATTACCAAATGTGGAGAGCCATTAATAATGAATATACATTACCCACTAGAAATCTAAACGATTGGACCGTGTGGGACCCGATCCCGCGAGAGGGGTGGGGCGCAAGCCGCCACACTCTCTCTTGGTCTCTCGTACCCACGCGATTGGCGTGTGTATTTTAATATTGATTTTAATTCATTTTTTATGTGAACTTGGGATCATTAAGGCAATCTGAATTCCACACAAAAGAGACTGACAGAGTCGCCACCTAGATGTGGGATCTAGGACCCATGATTAACCAGAAATCTAGACTCGCTACCTGGTTACAAGAATGGAAGGTATGGGGAGTTATCCACCACATGCACCATTCCTGCCCGATAATCGGTCTTCGATTCCAAAAGCTAACTCTTTTAAATTTATTTTAAATGGCTCATTCAACTCTTTGTTAATGTGCGAAGTATGTGACATGCATCCTATGATCTAATTTCAATGTAGATCCTAAATGTGTATCTTGATTTCTTAATTTGTTTGAATTCAATCTAAGTGAAAGTTCTCCTAAAATTCTAATTTCATTGAAAAATCCTAAGTGATTTAATTAAGCATTTACAAGAAAATTAATATACAAAACCCCACAATTTGTTGTGGAGCTGACTCGCGGTTGGTATGCCATCAGACATCCAAGCTGCCTACGTACCCAAGCCTCACTGGGATCAGAGTCGACGTAGTTCGGTGCACTTAAGCTAAGCTACTTATGCCTAACTCGATTAAGGCACCGACCTAGACGGGATTGACTGTTTCAACAGTTTTAGGAGAAGTTATTTAATTCAAGTTGAGGATTTTATTATCCTAGGATTTCATCTAAGATGCTATATGATTCTTATCTAAATGAAAGTTATTCCTTAGACTAATGCAGGTTAGCCTACATCCTAGTTTACTAGGCTTGTCCTAAGGAAAGATTGGGCGACTAGTGTAACTAGACCTATGGTACGGTTGCTATCCATAGGAAGCGTCCGTGATGAGGCTGGACTCCTAACTCTAGGACTCCCTAAAACCAAAGACTCCCTAAAACTTAGGACAAGACACGACACCAGTGTTCCTAAATTGGGCTCTAAGGGTTCTTATGACGGAAACCGTGATCCAACGGTTCCTAAAGACACGAGATGAATCGATTTCAGTTCTTGAAGTTAATGAATTTCAGATTTTAAGGATTTTCAGTTTATGGACAATTAAGGAATACCAATGGTTCTAGGGTTCACCAATTTCGGCCCAGAATGACATCCAAGGAAGGGAATCGTGCGCTCTTTCCTTGTGCAATTTAATACTTAGGTTATAGCATCTTATTGCCTGGCATATCTCAGGATTTCCGTGGACAGTGAACCTCGGAGCCAACAACATGCTATGGCTTAAATATTCAAATTGTCAAAGATCGAGTGCAATTGGGATAGATTATGGATGCACTGACCATTTTTCCAGGGAGATCTAAAGATCCTAAAATGTCTGTTTCAATAGATTAAGGAGTGAACGTGTGACAGAGTTTTAAGGTTCTTTAGAAGCTTTAAGATGATTTTAATTAATTTCCGTTTTTCAGTGGATTTTATCAATTTAAAACCGTATGAGTGATTTTACAAGTGAAATTATTGCAAATGAATTCGAAATGAATTGAAACTTCTACAGCAGCAAGACATGATGGGATGTAGCTTACTGCAAGATTTCTGCAGATTTTTACATTAAGATCATATTTAATTTTGATTTAACAATAACGAGACCAGATTGCAAAAATAACACAGAAACTACTAGAAATAGAAATCTAAATTCATTAAAATTTCTACAGTAGTGAGATATAAGAAAAAATAGCATGCTGTGAGATGTTCATGAATTTTAGAAACTATTTACTATCAAATTCGGATTTTTCAATTTTCAGACCAGATTATCAATTAACACTACATCCTATAGGAAACAAGATCCAAATAAATTGAAACTTTTACAACAGCAAGAAATATAAAATATAAGACTACGGTAAAAATTGTGTAAATTGTAATGGTGATCTGATATCAGTAAAAATTCTCACAAAATCTGATAATTTTCAAAGAAAGCATAAACTAATATACCAAACAAAATCGAAAAAGTCTCAATAATTCAAGGTGGAATGTATCAGCATCATATTATTTTCTCACGAAATTTCATTATTTTTGGAATCTGTTTAGTATATATTTTATTTTTCTTCGTCGAAAAGATATTTTTGAAGAGTTTTCCATTTTTAAAACACGATTTTCGAGAAAATTACGACTCCGGAAAACGTCCTTTAATCTTGTTCTGATATGATGAACACAAGAAAAATTTAAAATTCCAAAAAATAGATCATCCTGAGATGGCTATTTTTTCGAATTTCGTAATTTCTCAGCCATTATTTTAAATAAAATTCCACTCTTCACTCAAATTCTAAAAAACCTTTGATCCAATGTCCAATCCGATCCGATAGTTATTTTAGTCTACTTAAGTAGATCATTGTACTAAATTTCGGGACGAAACGGAATTGAAACACTCATGTAGATCGTGATTTTGAGCACACACATATAATATTGAATTAAATTCAATTAAATGCTAAAAATCTTGCAAAAATACATAAAAAAATATCAAATAATCCTGGAAAAATCTGAGAATAGTGCACCTACCTGTGATGGAGATTTTGGGTATCCTTTGAATAGGACAAGATTTGAAGGCGGGGGGATATGGAGGATTTCTCTAGTAGTTTTCTTTGAGTCTTCTTCCTCTTTTTTTCTCTTTTTTTGAAAGAAGAGAGCATGGGTATTTATAGGTGAGGGATGAGCCAGGTTGCCATCTTTAGGGCCTAGAGGTGTAGGGTGGAGATTGAGTGATGGAAAAAGGAAGGGGAAAGAATGGCCAAGATCGGATTTTTCTAGAATATTCTCCCTCTTCTTTGGCATCTTCCATTTAAGCCATGGCTATGTTAAAAATGGCAGGCACTTATGCGGCCAGGATCAAGTACTAAAGATTTATGAACAATTCAAGGTCCAAGATGATGCCATTTGTCCTTGGAATCTTTGTAGATTTTGGAAGCAAATTTTAAGGCAAGGGAAATGTCTAATTTGGTTGCCTTTGTAGAGAATGGCAACGATTTGGATGGTTGCGATTAACTGCAATCTCCATGTGATCGAAAGAACGGGCGAGATCGGGTCTCCAAATATCCTGAAATCTTTGCAATGATATGGAATAAGATTGGGTGGTTGAGATCAATTTCGATCGAAAGAATGGACGAGATGATGCCTCCAAATCTCATAGAATCTTGTAAAAGATTTTTCAAATATTTTGAATGTAAAAATCGAAAAACGCGATTTTCAGGAGATTTTGAAGTCCGATTTCGATAATTCTTTCACCATTAAAATCGTTGATTTCTCCTCTTTCATTTAAGCCCAATGTTGCCATAAAAATATTATTTTCAGAATTTTTGACCAATGCGAGCCGTCGGTTTTTAACAGCGAATCGTTTTTCCAACCGTTGATCAAATTGACGATTCGATTGATCCAACCAACTTAATCAATTTTTGATGAATGATCCTAACCTTTGAAATATGAATTTTGACAACAATTAAAGTACTGAAAGCACTGTTATTGATAATTTGGTTAAATTATTTCGACGGCTCTCGTTCACCCACATTGATCCGTGATTTTTCACTGGGTTTTTGCTCAATTAAGTGACACAATGTTCAATCTGAATTTGAGATTAACCTTGATCGATCTTATTTTGACTAAATGATCACAAATTCTTAGTAAGGAAAGACACCCAGGTTAAGATCTGCCCTTGATCTAACGATTTACGGAAATCGGGTCTTGGAATGGAATCAGGTCCCGGGCTGTGAAGTGACCCTAGCTTATTTTGTCCCGATTGATGATCCGTAAAGTCAGATCGAGATATTAATGACCTAAAACATATAAATCCATGATAGAGGGGCTCTCACATGGATTTAACACACTAAATTCAGCAATCAGGGTATTTTTCAATTTTTCGGATCTAATCATCTCACCAGGTACATTTCTTTATCATTTCGGTTTTCAGAAAATTTGAGGATGCATACTTTACTAATGAAATTCCACGGATCAATATATTAGGTTATTGTTGGTTAAAGTGTAGCAAAATGAGGGTGTCTACAGATGCCCCTCTTTGGTAGAGATGACGTAGTCATCGAATACCAAATTAAAAGTGACAGAGCCATTTTGCGTAGCTTTAATCGACAAAGGACTCCCTAGACACAATGCAACCTACTATAATGCAAGACCCTAGATAAAATCCTAGAATTTGAATATATATCAAACATCTTTTACTCTAAACACCATGAGATGGCAGTTTAGAAACATGGAGAATCAGATTTACCCGGGGTGTACAAATCTTGCAATCCAGAACAAAAATGATTATGATGCGGCGCCGTTCACAAACAGGCAACGAGAGAATGAGATATCATTTTCGAATGTATTCTGAAGAGAAGGAACAAAGATCATTCTCAAATGGTTTTTAGAAGAAAATGAGACACCGTTCACAAACGGTTCAAGGAAGATAAGATATATTCCCAAATGTACTTAGAAAATGAGGCATCGTTCACAAACGGCCTCAAGGAGGATAGAAAACCATTCACAAATGGACTCGAGAAAAGAGGCACCGTTCACAAACGGGCTCAAGGAGAAGACGAGACCATTCACAAATGGACTCGAGAAATGAGGCACCGTTCACAAACGGGCTCAAAGAGAAGACGAGACCATTCACAAATGGACTCAAGAAATGAGGCACCGTTCACAAACGGGCTCAAGGAGGACACAAGACCATTCATAATTGGACTCAGAAAATGAGACACCGTTCACAAACGGGTTCAAGGAGAAGACGAGACCATTCACAAATGGACTCGAGAAATGAGGCACCGTTCACAAACGGGCTCAAGGAGAAGACGAGACCATTCACAAATGGACTTGAAAAATGAGGCACCGTTCACAAACGGGCTCAAAGAGAAGACAAGACCATTCACAAATGGACTCGAGAAATGAGGCACCGTTCACAAACGGGCTCAAGGAGGACACGAGACCATTCACAAATGGACTCAGAAAATGAGACACCGTTCACAAACGGGTTCAAGGAGAAGACGAGACCATTCACAAATGGACTCGAGAAATGAGGCACCGTTCACAAACGGGCTCAAGGAGAAGACGAGACCATTCACAAATGGACTCGAGAAATGAGGCACCGTTCACAAACGGGCTCAAAGAGAAGACGAGACCATTCACAAATGGACTCGAGAAATGAGGCACCGTTCACAAACGGGCTCAAGGAGGACACGAGACCATTCAGAAATGGACTCAGAAAATGAGACATCGTTCACAAACGGGTTCAAGGAGAAGACGAGACCATTCACAAATGGACTCGAGAAATGAGGCACCGTTCACAAACGGGCTCAAGGAGAAGACGAGACCATTCACAAATGGACTCGAGAAATGAGGCACCGTTCACAAACGGGCTCAAAGAGAAGACGAGACCATTCACAAATGGACTCGAGAAATGAGGCACCGTTCACAAACGGGCTCAAGGAGGACACGAGACCATTCACAAATGGACTTAGAAAATGAGACACTGTTCACAAACGGGTTCAAGGAGAAGACGAGACCATTCACAATTAGACTCGAGAAATGAGGCACCGTTCACAAACGGGCTCAAGGAGGACAAGACCATTCACAAATGGACTCGAGAAAGGAGGCACCGTTCACAACGGGCTCAAAAAAACAAGATAGCTTTGATTGATGAATCCAACAACGAAGAATTTAGAGATTTTTCATGAACTTGAATTTGACGTAGGATTGGATTTTTTTTGATTTTTCAGAAATGAGTCACCGTTCACAAACGGGCTCAAGGAGGACATGTGACCATTCACGAATGGACTCAGAAAATGAGACACCGTTCACAAACGGGTTCAAAGAGACCACGAGACCATTCACAAATGGACTCAGAAAATGAGACACCGTTCACAAACGGGCTCGAAGAATACAAGAAACTATTCCCAAATGGATTTAAAAAAAATGATGCACCGCTCCCAAATGGGTTAGAAGAAGATAACAGGCCATTCCCAAATGAACCCTGAAGATGAGACACCGTTCACAAACGGGTTCAAAGAAACGAGATAGCTTCGATTGATGAATTCAACAACGAAAAATTTAGAGATTTTTCATGAATTTGAATTTGACGTAATATTGGATTTGATGAATTTTTGATTTTTTGAACTCAATGAAATCGGGGATATTATGGATCGTGCCCGACAAAGATGTTGGAAACTACGATTTTGACGAATGATGAAACGACAAACCTTAGGAACGAAGAACCATTACTAACAAGAATGGATTAGGGACACTTTTATGAAACTTCAACAAGATCTTTCTCAAAGAGACTGCTGGTCTTGTCTTCTGGGGATTTTGATGACTGAAACCTTGAACAAGATACTTGAAATTGGTAATCTAGAACAACGGCTCTCTTGGATATAATCATGGAAAAGCGGGATTTGCTTCTTGACAGGTGCTTAGATAAACATTTCTTGACCATGATAGTATTTAACTAACTGGAAGAAAATTCTGAATTTTAATGGTTCATCTTTCTTGAGAAATTGGCTCAACCACCATTGCATCTAAGGCTCTTCCAAGCTTAAGGTGCCTTCCTGGGGTATACTCTTTTTACGGAAGCTGGGCTTTCTGATGTTTCTACTTCTGAATTTTTCTGAGTTGATCTTCTTTGAAATGAAGCTGCTTGACTAGATTACCGAGCTCTTTCATACGATCGCAGGGAGCTGCCGAGGCCGGGCCTCCTTCACCAAGACAGTTGCATCATTTGGGCATAAGAATGACGATTAACTCTTTCTAAAGAGGAAACTTAGATAAAAGGCACTACTCAAAGGATTGAGCAGCTCTGAAGGAGTGAACATAGAATGACAAAGATTGGCTAACTACACTGACAGACACGGTAATGCTTCTGACTTAGTTAACGTTTGATTTGGTAAGTCTATCATTTCGAGGAATTTTTTTTTTTTTTTTCAATTGGTAAACATTGGACTTTTTCCTTAAAACAGTAATGCCTCAAGGATTTAATTACGATCCCTAAGATTGCTTAGCTTCAATGCCCCCAGTTTTGAGGATGTCACTTGAATTTGCTTGAACTTCAATTGATCTTCAGTCTTGATACCGGCTGTAGCCTTCTTATAATGGTTCTCTTACCGTGACCAACTCACCTCTTCGGGGTTTTTAACTTGGCGGACCGTGCTTGCCTTAACTTTCGCCTGAATCGCCTTTCTAGGTTTTCGATCCAGCAGGCTATCCCCTTATCTTTTGCCTAAGCCGCCCTTTCGGGTTTTCAACTTAGCAGGGGAATGATCTTAAATTTTGCCTAGACCGCCCTTTCAGGTTTTCAGTCTAGCAGATCTTCAAACTCCGTTCCTTTTCTTATTCATCATTTTTTTTCACTTTTTGTGTTTCGGGACCTAGATCATTAGTTCTGAACACTGGAAGGACTTTATAGGTAGGATAGGGCTTTTCAAAGAATGGCTTAAGGTTCAACAAAGATTTCGACCGAACCTGTGAACAGGTTGCCTACATCTCCCAAGGTAGGAATCAGGTCGTGTGTAGCTCAGGGCGAATGCCCCTAGTTTGAGGATAAATTGTTTGAAGGTTAATTGATTTTCCTTTTTTCTTTCTTTCTGGAATGATTGACTTCTCTTCTTTTGGAACTTGTCCCTCTTCTTTTTCTGGAACGATTGAATTTCTTTTCCTTTTTTCTTTTTTTTTGAATCGACCGAACTCGGTTTAACCGAGCTGCCTACGTACCCCAGCGTAGGGATCAGGTCTCGCATAATTCGGGGCGAATGCCCCGAGTTTGATGGGTTTTCAAGAAAATTTGATTCAGGCTCGAAGGGTTTGCAAACCGGTATTCTTTTGACATTGGGTTCTGATTTTGGGATTTAATCGGCCAAAGGAGGCCTTCCGATGTTCAGATTGGGAATCGATCTAGGTTACTAGAGTCCCTCTGGTACTGATTATTTATTTCTTTTTTTTTTCGGTGTTTGACGGCATTTCCAGGTAAGAGATAATGGATCTTCTTCTTTCAAGATTCTAATATGTGCTTTCGAATTTCATAGAGCAAAACGTGTTCTTTGACATCCTCCATCTATGGATTTGTAACTCTTGATATTTGATGATCACTTTTCAATACTTGCTCTTGAACTTCTTATCTTGAATTTGTTGGTTTCATGTTATGAATTTGAGAACCGAGGTCATTGATTGGAAATATGAAAGTTGTTTCCGCTCTACGCCCCTTGTATAGCATATGTCTTTCACTTTCTTCATTCTCTTGAGCTTTCTAACTATGTCTTGCCCCTGGTATCGGTTGTAGCTTTTCCAGACAATCTTCTTATTCTTGAAATAAGTTTATCAATTCTTCACACTCTTCAGAGGGTAATGTACTTTTAATCGGTATTCACTGAATCAAAGTTTCAGTACCAATGTTTACCACTTCAATTTCATCTTTGAAAGGCTGGGATTGACGCTCCTTCTCTTGTTCAAGTAATTGCTGTGACTCAAGTGGAGTTTCATCAATTTTGTCCTCATTTGAGGAGGGAGTCTTACTTTAAGATCAGAAGCATACTTAAGAAACAGACACAAGTGAACTATTGGAATTGAAATTTTTATTTAAAGAAAAAGCTATTACATCTGACGACCTATCATGAACATGCTCAGGATTCACAACTTTGAATAAAGAAAAAAGCAAAAGATAACTTGCCTGGACTAGGCATTAACCTTGAACTGTAAAACCGGACTCAACAATTGTACTGACCATGATGACTGACTTCAACATAAAATAGTAAACGACTAAAACTTTAACTGCCACAACTGTCTAGCTTCGGAGGCTCGGCGAAGGCTGGTTCATATCAGGATAGCAGCTACTAGAACATCTTCACTGTCTGTATCTTCTTCTTCTTCAAAAGGTTCCGACCCAGACGTTTCAAAGGTAGGTTCTAAGGCACAGATAAGAGTGAGAGGATCAAATTTTGGGTCCCCTATGGTTATAGCACTGACAGCAGCAGCAGGGTTTGCATGACCAGGTAATGGGTTATCGGGTTTTGGCTCGAACACAAGATCTTTGTTGTCGAGCAACCTCTGGATCCTGAATTTTAGGGTAATGCAATTATCAGTGAGATGGCCGGAATTTCTATGGTATTCGCAGTGTTGATCTGTTCGCCAATTTGCTGGTAAAAGATTAGGAAGAGCCCTAATGTCGGGCAGGATTATGCGACCTGAGGCTAGACACTCTTTGAGTATCTCAGATGGTGGAAGAGGGAGAGGGGTAAATTCTGTCTGGGCCTGTGGCCGAGGTGCGACAGCAGGTTGGGTATAATCCATCACCATGGGGTTCTGAGGTTTTGAAGGCTGAGGCTTGGAGCGGGAAAGGTTATTAATTTCAGCTGATGGAGACTTCCTGAATTCTCTGGTATTCGGGTTACTTCGGTTGAATACATCTTGAGCCATAGCCTCCTCTATTTGGGTGCCCGATAAAGTGTTTGAAGTCCGGATAATACTGCAACGACATGTGATATTGGAGCTGGGGGGAAATATTTTTCATGATTATCTGGACCTGCTCTTCCTCAGAAGGGCGCTCCATCATCTGAGCTGCTAGTCTTTTCCATCTCTTCACAAAAATTAGAAAAGATTCCCTCGAATCTTGCTTGGTCCTTTCCAAATCCTTTCTAGTAATTTCTGTCCCATCGTCATATTTGAACTGCCTGATGAATTGCTCACCGATGTCTTTCCATGTCCTATAACGAGTCTTGTCTAGGACCATGAACCACTTTCTAGCGACCTTGGTTAGGGAAACCGGGAACAATTGAGCCATTTGCTCAGGAGATAAGCCTTGAGGCTGACACAAGATGGTAAACATCTGTAAATGGGTGATTGGACAACCCACACAATCATATTTGTCGAAATCTGGCATTTGAAAATTGGCAGGGAGACGGATTTCGGGAAACAGTGTAAGATCACTTGGATTGAAACCACCCTGGTCTTGAAACTGGATGTTTTGAACTTTCCTGGCAAGACTTTATAATTTCACCATAACTGTCTTATCAACCACGGACTGAGAAGGCCTATTGCGATCCTCGCTGTACTGCTTTTTTTCCAAATCTTCTTCGGCTTTATCGGGGATAGTGATGAATGCTGGCTGGGCAGGTGCAGCTGAAGTAGCTGCATGGTGCATAGGCCCTTTATCCTTGGACAACGACGGTCCCAACGTCTCAGAAAGCTGAGCCTTGATAACTCGGTTCTCTTCTTTGAGCTCTTGAAGTTGCTGGAGAATCAAGGTGAGGGTATCGGTAATAGCAGCAGGTGGAAGGCCATCTTGGTTATCTGCCATTGGTGAGGATGAGAAAGAAGGAGATGCTGGGGTTCTCAGAGAGGATGGTGGAGAGACAGAATTCCTCTCCAATCGTGAAGAGACCCGAACCCAAGGAGCAATGGGTTAGCTATGATGTTTACTTCCCTGTAATATTTGAAAGACACATTTTAAAATCACGGAAAGAAGTAAACAATGACGCATGCATAGACTAGGATAATGAGAGAGAAAGATGAACTTTATTGATCAATCATTAAAGCTTGAGTACAGGGTTCATTCTTTCAAAGATAAACGGATAAGATCAAACATGGAACTAAGCATTCTTTTTAGACTTCTTCTTTGGACGACAATCTTGCTCAGCTGACTTGTTTAGAGGTTTGATGATCCTGACATCCCAAGCAGATGAAACGGCTTTGACAACCTTGGGCTTGAGATCCTCAGGCGGATAAAAATGACGAAGGGGAGGCACAATAGATTGCTCCCTTCCATACTGACGCAGGATCCTGGCAGGAACATAAAAGGAAGTCTTTTTGAGACCAAGAAGGCGAACGTAGTTAGCTTCTCCAGTGTTGAAGATGGCTTCGTGGATTCTCGGGATTTGAAAATAAATCTGATCTTCTTGGCGAGAATTTAACCATTCAACCCAATCGTTTTTGTGATCGAAAGAAACATCATGACGCCATTCACTGAAGGTGTATAACGTATGATCGAAATGCACAGGAGCTGCGATTTTTAGCTTGTGGCACAACCACACCTGAAGTAAAGCAGGACATCCTGAGAAAGAACCAACGAAGGAGCGAACATAAGAGCCTGGACCTGAGCTGGCACGAAGACGAGGCATATCATCCAATCCATTGAAGGTTTCTGCAAGCATAGTAGGAATTGGATTGGCGCCACGATGCATTTGATCAACGAGGTCCAAAAGAACAGCTGACGCAAAGCGAGAAGGCTGGACAGTGAGGAACCTAGCAAAGGAGCAGAATCTCAGAGCGCGACGTCGGGCTTTTTGAATATCAACAGCACCAATGTGTCCAATAGGAGGGTAAATGTCAATCAGATGTTGCATGGACACTTCTTGGCCTTTCATGAAAGAGTTCATGGATTCGTCTGGATTATTCATTAAGCGAAGGAACAAAGGACGATAATCTGGAACACAGGATGGCTTCACTAGAGGGCCTTCCACAGGATATTCCAATAAGGCACACCATTCTTCAAAGGTGGGACACATTTCTTGGTTGCCAAAACGGAAGACATGACGATCGGGATCCCAACACTCTGATGCGGCATAGAGTAATCCCCAATCGAGCTTAATGGTCGCCACATAGCCGAAGAGATTTTTCTCTTGCTCACTTATGGCATAGATATGAGATTCTCTTAATGTACCACGGATCCAATCAAGAATTGTACGAGTAGACATGATGCCTGTAAGCCAAGAGAAAGAATACAAGAATGATCAGGGTTATATGAACACGAGATTGTGATAAGTTCCTGCCAGTAAAATAAAGCATGAATACATGATCGAATCACATGATGGAAGATTGACAGACGTACGATCAAGAGATGAGATGAGATAGCATAAGATTGCTTTCAACGGATAGATCATGAATGACTAATCCTATGAGATCTTTGGAAATGATGGGATTTATATCCTAACCCCAAAGGAAAAGTTTTTTAATCTTCGCACATTTTAACAGTGTTACCTGAAGGCATCGACCCTAGTCCTAATCTAGCGGAGTGGAGAGAGGATCTCGACTCATGACTTTGTTTGTGTACCTAGGACCGATCGTAGCCATTGGAAGATGGACTACGGCCTAATCTAGACACAAATGGGTAGGATATCCTAAACTAGGCTCACACACGTGATGCACATGTGTTCGTATACTGCATGCATGTGTGGGTTAATCTAGGGGTAAGGCCAAGAGTTCCCTTAGCGCGAATCCATCATCGATATACTGTACCAGTGTCCAGCGTATCAGTACGTGAACAAAAGATTTGTTTATGCACCATAAGGTGCTAGGCTAAGGGTGGAATGCTTCTCTAGCACAGAGGCACCAGGTGATGAAATCCCAGTCAACCATGCTAGATAACACTCCGGGTTCCTAAAATAGGATGTGTGTGCACGTGAGATGCAAGGGTTTAGATGCGAGTGATGTAAGTGTGTGCAAATAGTTCGCGCAATCTATGATGCCTTCAGGTTTTGTTAGATTAAGTTTGAATAAAATGTGATGAGAAAATAAAGCATACAAACTAATCTAATAAGCATAGAAATGATAGAGTTTTTATGAGCCAGTTAAATTAAATTCAAATGAGTTATCTTTTGAAATTTTAATGAAGTTAGGCGGTCCCCAGCAGAGTCGCCAAACTGTGGGACCCGATCCCGCGAGAGGGGTGGGGCGCGAGCCGCCACACTCTCTCTTGGTCTCTCGTACCCACGCGATTGGCGTGTGCATTTTAATATTGATTTTAATTCGTCTTTTATGTGAACTTGGGATCACTAAGGCAATCCGAATTCCACACAAAAGAGACTGACAGAGTCGCCACCTAGATGTGGGATCTAGGACCCATGATTAACCAGAAATCTAGACTCGCTACCTGGTTACAAGAATGGAAGGTATGGGGAGTTATCCACCACATGCACCATTCCTGCTCGATAATCGGTCTTCGATTCCAAAAGCTAACTCTTTTAAATTTATTTTAAATGGCTCATTCAACTCTTTGTTAATGTGCGAACTATGTGACATGCATCCTATGATCTAATTTCAATGTAGATCCTAAATGTGTATCTTGATTTCTTAATTTGTTTGAATTCAATCTAAGTGAAAGTTCTCCTAAAATTCTAATTTCATGGAAAAGTCCTAAGTGATTTAATTAAGCATTTACAAGAAAATTAATATACAAAACCCCACAATTTGTTGTGGAGCTGACTCGCGGTTGGTATGCCATCAGACATCCAAGCTGCCTACGCACCCAAGCCTCACTGGGATCAGAGTCGACGTAGTTCGGTGCACTTAAGCTAAGCTACTTATGCCTAACTCGATTAAGACACCGACCTAGACGGGATTGACTGTTTCAACAGTTTTAGGAGAAGTTATTTAATTCAAGTTGAGGATTTTATTATCCTAGGATTTCATCTAAGATGCTATATGATTCTTATCTAAATGCAAGTTATTCCTTAGACTAATGCAGGTTAGCCTACATCCTAGTTTACTAGGCTTGTCCTAGGAAAAGATTGGGCGACTAGTGTAACTAGACCTATGGTACGGTTGCTATCCATAGCAAGTGTCCGTGATGAGGCTGGACTCCTAACTCTAAGACTCCCTAGAACCTAAGACTCCCTAAAACGTAGGACAAGACATGACACCAGTGTTCCTAAATTGGGCTCTAAGGGTTCTTATGACGAAAACCGTGATCCAACGGTTCCTAAAGACACGAGATGAATCGATTTCAGTTCTTGGACAATTAAGGAATACCAATGGTTCTAGGGTTCACCAATTTCGGCCCAGAATGACATCCAAGGAAGGGAATCGTGCGCTCTTTCCTTGTGCAATTTAATACTTAGGTTATAGCATCTTATTGCCTGGCATATCTCAGGATTTCCGTGGACAGTGAACCTCGGAGCCAACAACATGCTATAGCTTAAATATTCAAATTGTCAAAGATCGAGTGCAATTGGGATACGATTATGGATGCACTGACCATTTTTCCAGGGAGATCTAAAGATCCTAAAATTTCTGTTTCAATATATTAAGGAGTGAACGTGTGACAGAGTTTTAAGGTTCTTTAGAAGCTTTAAGATGATTTTTAATTAATTTCTGTTTTTCAGTGGATTTTATCAATTTAAAATCGTATGAGTGATTTTACAAGTGAAATTATTGCAAATTATTTCGAAATGAATTGAAACTTCTACAGCAGCAGGACATGATGGGATGTAGCTTACTGCAAGATTTCTGCAGATTTTTATATTATGCTCATATTTAATTTTGATTTAACAATAACGAGACCAGATTGCAAAAATAACACAGAAACTACTAGAAATAGAAATCTAAATTCATTGAAATTTCTACAGTAGTGAGATATAAGTAAAAATAGCATGCTGTGAAATTTTCATGAATTTTATAAACTATTTAGTATCAATTTCGGATTTTTCAATTTTTCAGACCAGATTATCAATTAACACTAAATCCCATAGGAAACAAGATCCAAATGAATTGAAAATTTTACAACAGCAATAAATATGAAATATAAGACTACTGTAAAAATTTTGTAAAATTTAATTGTGATCTGATGTCAGTACAAATTCTCACAAAATCTGATAATTTTCAAAGAAAGCATAAACTAATATACCAAACAAAATCCAAAAAGTCTCAATAATTCAAGGTGGAATGTATCAGCATCATATTATGTTCCCACGAAATTTCATTATTTTTGGAATCTGTTTAGTATATATTTTATTTTTATTCGTCGAAAAGATATTTTTGAAGAGTTTTCCATTTTTAAAACACGATTTTCGAGAAAATTACGACTCCGGAAAACATCCTTTAATCTTGTTCTAATATGATGAACACAAAAAAATTTAAAATTCCAAAAAATAGATCATCCTGAGATGGCTATTTTTTCGAATTTCGTAATTTCTCAGCCATTATTTTAAATAAAATTCCACTCTTCACTCAAATTCTAAAAAACCTTTGATCCAATGTCCAATCCGATCCGATAGTTATTTTAGTCTATTTAAGTAGATCATTGTATTAAATTTTGGGACGAAACGGAATTGAAACACTCATGTAGATCGTGATTTTGAGCACACACATATAATATTGAATTAAATTCAATTAAATGCTAAAAATCGTGCAAAAATACATAAAAAAATATCAAATAATCCTGGAAAAATCTGAGAATAGTGCACGTACCTGTGATGGAGATTTTGGGTATCCTTTGAATAGGACAAGATTTGAAAGCGGGGATATAGAGGATTTCTCTAGTAGTTTTCTTTGAGTCTTCTTCCTCTTTTTTTCTCTTTTTTTGAAAGAAGAGAGCATGGGTATTTATAGGTGAGGGATGAGCCAGGTTGCCATCTTTAGGGCCTAGAGGTGTAGGGTGGAGATTGAGTGATGGAAAAAGGAAGGGGAAAGAATGGCCAATATCAGATTTTTTTAGAATATTCTCCCTCTTCTTTGGCATCTTCCATTTAAGCCATGGCTATGTTAAAAATGGCAGGCACTTATGCGGCCAAGATCAAGTACTAAAGATTTATGAACAATTCAAGGTCCAAGATGATGCCATTTGTCCTTGGAATCTTTGTAGATTTTGGAAGCAAATTTTAAGGCAAGGGAAATGTCCAATTTGGTTGCCTTTGTAGAGAATGGCAACGATTTGGATGGTTGCGATTAACTGCAATCTCCATGTGATCGAAAGAACGGGCAAGATCGGGTCTCCAAATATCCTGAAATCTTTGCAATGATATGGAATAAGATTGGGTGATTGAGATCAATTTCGATCGAAAGAATGGACGAGATGATGCCTCCAAATCTCATAGAATCTTGTAAAAGATTTTTCAAATATTTTGAATGTAAAAATCGAAAAACGCGGTTTTCAGGAGATTTTGAAGTCCGATTTCGATAATTCTTTCGCCATTAAAATCGTTGATTTTTCCTCTTTCATTTAAGCCCAATGTTGCCATAGAAATATTATTTTTCAGAATTTTTGACCAATGCGAGCCGTCGGTTTTTAACAGCGAATCGTTTTTCCAACCGTTGATCAAATTGACGATTCGATTGATCCAACCAACTTAATTAATTTTTGATGAATGATCCTAACCTTTGAAATATGAATTTTGACAACAATTAAAGTACCGAAAGCACTGTTGTTGATAATTTGGTTAAATTATTTCGACGGCTCTCGTTCACCCACATTGATCCGTGATTTTTCACTGGGTTTTTGCTCAATTAAGTGACACAATGTTCAATATGAATTTGAGATTAACCTTGATCGATCCTATTTTGACTAAATGATCACAAATTCTTAGTAAGGAAAGACACCCAGGTTAAGATCTGCCATTGATCTAACGATTTACGGAAATCGGGTCTCGGAATGGAATCTGGTCCCGAGCTGTGAAGTGACCCTAGCTTATTTTGTCCCGATTGATGATCCGTAAAGTCAGATCGAGATATTAATGACCTAAAACATATAAATCCATGATAGAGGGGCTCTCACATGGATTTAACACACTAAATTCACCAATCAGGGTATTTTTCAATTTTTCGGATCTAATCATCTCACCAGGTACATCTCTTTATCATTTCGGTTTTCAGAAAATTTGAGGATGCATACTTTACTAATGAAATTCCACGGATCAATATATTAGGTTATTGTTGGTTAAAGTGTAGCAAAATGAGGGTGTTTACAGACCGAAGCCGAACAACAAGCCTCAAACTACAATGCCAAAGCCATGAATTCTCTAATTTGTGCTTTGTCACCCGGTGAATTCAATAGAGTGTCAAATTTGAATTCGGCAAAGGAAATTTGGACACCTTAGAAGTCACCAATGAGGGAACAAACCAAGTTAAAGAATCTAAAATGAATCATCTATTTAGGCAATATGAACTCTTTCAAATGACACCCGATGGAACTATTGCCGACATGTACACTAGATTCACTAACCTTGTAAATGGACTAAGGGGACTTGGAAAACAATTTTCAAATAGAGATTTAGTGACCAAAATCCTTAGATCCCTACCTTTATCATGGGAATTCAAAACCTCCGCAATCACATAAGCCAAGGACATGAACACTTTAAACCTAGATGAACTAATAGGGTCCTTGATAACCCATGAGATGATTTTCAAAACAAAAGCACCCGAAATTGAAAATAAAATTGAAAAAGGAAAATGTGTTGCTTTTGCTTGTAATGTAGGTGATAACGAAGAGGTAAAGGAAGACATGGAAGATGAAGTTGCCCTCCTAACAAGAAGGATCAAGTTCTTGCAAAGGAATATGGGAGGCATGAAAAATAGAAGAACCAATCCTCCATTCAAGAAGAAAGAAGAGCTCGGTGACGGATCTTCTCAACCCCGATGCTATGGTTGCAAGAAGCTTGGACACATTCGCCCGGATTGTCCACTCAACAATGAGCCTACCTCAAATAATCGTTTCAAAAGAAGAGAAGACAAGAAAGGAATGACCGCCACATGGGATGAGGAAATTGAAAGTGAAGGCGAACCAAATGATGGAGAAGATTGCTTGATAGCAAAAAATGTTTGCTTCATGGCCTCAACAAACGACAATCAAGAGGTAAATACTTTAAATGATGTCATTGTTTTAAAAGAAGTTCTAGATTCCATGCAAAATACACATGATGAACTTGAGATTGACTTTGAGAAAAATGCATCACTTGAAAATTCTCTCTCTAACATGACAAAAGAATTTGGTTGGTTAAAGAAAGACCATGAATTTTTAGATGATGAAAATGAAAAATATAAAGTTGAAATTCATGATTTAAATGCTACCATTAAAATCTTAAATGAAAATCGACAAGAACTATCTATTGAAAACAACAAGCTAAAGCATGAAAATAGTAAACTGTCTTATGAATATGATGAACTAAAGAAACTTTTTGAAAAATTTGAACATAGTTCATTGAAATTGGATAGGCTTGTTAATATTCAAAGAATGTCACATGATAAAAGTGGACTTGGACATAAATGGAATACCACAAAATCAAACTATAAAAACAAATTTGTAAAGGCTTCTTCTAGTGGTACTAAAACTTGTTTTTATTGTGGTCTAGAAGGACATTATAAAGTTGCTTACATGTATGCTAAACAAGATAAAATCAAATTGAACTCCAAAGTGAAAACAAATGAACTTGGCAAGATTAGAAAGATTTGGGTACCTAAAGGATCTCACTTGCCTATTCATATGTATGTATGCCTTAAAAGCCATAACAAGAAGAACACATGGTACCTTGATAGTGGATGCTCTAGACACATGACAGGAGACCTCACTCAATTCGCATCCCTATCACTCAAGGATGGTGGAGACGTTACCTTTGGAGATGATAAGAAAGGAAAGGTCAAAGGAGAAGGCACCATAGGTAACTCTACCTCTCCCATACATGATGTACTTTATGTTGATGGCTTGTCTCATAATCTTATTAGCATTAGTCAATTGTGTGACAATGGTTTTGAAGTAGTCTTCAACCCTGACAAATGCATTGTTAAAAATAAGATAGATGGAAAAGTGAAATTCATAGGTTCTAGAGACAATAACATTTACACTATTGGACTACATGATCTTAGACTCCAAAATGTGACTTGTCTTAATGCCATTAGTGAAGATTCTTGGTTGTGGCATAGGAGGTTGGGTCATGCCGGAATGGATCTCATTTCGACCCTCTCCTCAAAAGAAATTGTTTGAGGATTGCCTAAGTTCAAATACACCAAAGATCACATTTGTAGAACTTGTCAATTAGGGAAACAATTGAAGAGCTCATTTGCCCCTAAAAATATGATTTCAACCACCTACCCCTTGCAACTACTTCATATGGATCTTTTTGGACCAATGAAGACAAGTAGGCTAGGTGGAAAGAGGTACGTGTTTGTAGTTGTGGATGACTACTCATGATTTACATGGGTCATATTTTTAGCACATAAAGATGAAACCTATGAAAATTTTCTTAAGTTGTGTAATCAGATACAAAATAGAAAAGGTATTGCCATATCTTACATTAGGAGTGACCATGGAATGGAATTTGAAAATGTTCACTTTGACACATACTGTAATGAACATGGCATCAAACACAATTTTTCGGCACCTAGGACACCTCAACAAAATGGGGTTGTAGAAAGAAAGAACCGAACCCTCCAAGAAATGGCTAGAACAATATTACATGAAAATGATCTCCCTAGATACTTTTGGGCGGAGGCGGTTAGCACCGCTTGCTATATCATAAATAGGGTATATATAAGGCCAATTTCTAGAAAAACACCTTATTAGCTTTGGAAAAACTTGAAACCAAATATAAGCTATTTTAGAGTGTTTGGTTGTAAATGCTATCTTGAACATTAAAGATAACCTACACAAATTTGATAAGAAGTCGGATGATGGCATATTCTTAGGGTATTCTACACATAGCAAGGCATATAGAGTGTTTAATAGAAGAACCCTAGTTGTAGAAGAATCCATGCATGTTACATTTGATGAGAGAGAGCCAACACCTCAAGAAATACCATATGACGAGGAATAACCTATTGAATACCTCTCACCTAAGACAAATGCTCCTCCCCATGCATCTACAAGTAATACATTACCTAGTGAGGAAGTAGAAAATGAAGATGGTGACTCATTACCTAGGGATAGGAGAATATTGGTAGATCATCCTGAATCCCAAATCTTAGGTGATGCCACATCGCCAGTAAGAACTAGATTATACTATCGAAGTGTGAGTAACAACTTGGCGTTCCTATCCGAATTAGAGCCTAAGTCCATCAAGGAAGCCGAAAAGGATGAATATTGGTTGATGGCTATGCAAGAAGAGTTGGGTCAATTCGAAAGGAATAAGGTGTGGAGGCTAGTGCCTAGGCCTAGTGATCATCCAATCATTGGCACAAGATGGGTGTATAGAAACAAATTGGATGAAAATTGAATTATCACTAGAAATAAAGCTAGGCTTGTAGCCCAAGGGTACAATCAGGAGGAGGGAATAGACTATGATGAGACATTTGCTCATGTTGCCCGTATGGAAGCTATTAGGATACTCTTAGCATATGCATCTCATAAAGGATTTAAACTATATCAAATGGATGTCAAAAGTGCCTTCCTAAATGGCTATATCCAAGAGGAAGTGTATGTTGAGCAACCTCCAGGTTTTGAAGACTACAAACATCCAAATCATGTCTTCAGGCTTGATAAAGCTTTATATGGATTAAAGCAAACTCCTAGAGCTTGGTATGAGAGGCTTTGCACATTCCTAGTGGAAAAAGATTTTGAGATGGGAAAGGTGGATAAAACATTATTTATAAAAAGAGAAAACAGAATATCCTCCTTGTCCAAATTTATGTGGATGACACCATTTGTGGCTCAACAAATCAAAAAATGTGTGATGAATTTGCAACTCTAATGAAAAATGAATTTGAAATGAGCATGATGGGTGAGTTAACCTACTTCTTAGGACTCCAAATTAAACAATACCAAAATGGGATATTTATAAATCAAGAAAAATATACAAATGAGTTATTAAAGAAGTATGGCATGGATAGCAGTAAGACATCAAGAATTTCCATGAGTACAACTGCTAAGTTAGAAAATGATGAATTTGGCAAATCTGTGGACCAAAAGATGTATAGGGGTATGATAGGGAGCCTACTCTATTTGACAGCCAGCAGACCAGACATTATGTTTACTGTCTATCTCTGTGCTCGATTTCAATCGGATCCAAAGGAGTCTCACCTATCGGCAGTCAAGAAGATCTTCAAGTACTTAAGAGAAACCAAAAGTCTGGGACTATGGTATGAAAGATCTACTGCCTTCACTCTCATTTGATATTCAGATGCAGACTTCGCTAGATGTAGAGTGGATATGTGGCAGCTGGAGCTTACTGTGCACAAGTCCTATGGATGAAAAGCGCATTGATGGACTATGGAATTAAAATGAAAAATATTCTTATCCAATGTGACAATACTAGTGCTATAAGCTTAATAAAGAACCCCATACAACACTCAAGAACAAAATATATTGAGATTAGGCACCACTTCATTAGAGATCACTCACAAAAATGGGATATTTGCTTAAAATATATCAACACTGAGGATCAATTGGCGGATATCTTTACAAAACCCCTTAGTGATGATAGAATTTGTTATATCCGAAGTGCCTTGAACATTTGGAGTGCGGATCAAGTCAAAGAAATTGCCAAATAAATACTTTGTGTCTTTCAACAACTTATCTATAAAGTATACATATATATCATCCTTGTTTGGTAGTATCTGCATGAATGAGATGTCAAACATTAATCTTAAAAATCACTAAATTGGTACACTTAGCCTTCTTAGTTCTCTAAGATGGAGAGGTACCTTAACCTTAATTAAAATACCTAACAATTTGACAATATGTCAACATCTCGATCATTAACAGGTATATGTGCATTACTTTGCTACATATTTTATACCATAAGCATTGATTTAGGGGGAGTACCTAACTCAATCTTCATTCACTCTTAATTGCTATACGTTTTAGTTCACCCTTTCTGTCGATGACAAAAGGGGGAGAAGTTTGAAATTGATTATTTATTCAATTGCCTATATGCACTATATGCTTTTACTTTTTATCATTTATCACTGTGCATATATTGAGGGGGAGTTCCTGCATTCACTTGCCTATTATGTCACTCCACACATTCCTCATAATCAATTTTGTATGTCATCATAAAAAAGGGGGAGATTGTAAGCCCAAGGGTCTACTCTCCTATCTTGTTTTGATGATTCTAAACATAATTGATTATGTTATTGAATACTAATCAATTTGCCTTGAAGTGTTGTGTTTAAGATAGGATTTATCATTGAAGAAACAAACACACTGCATGATCATGCTTGAAGATGTACCACACAAGAGTCAAAGGAGCTAAGTGGAGCTCACATCATCTCTCAAGCAAGCATACACAAGATGGAAGACCAATTGAAGACCAAGACTAAAAGAGAAGTTGAGGTTTACCTAGAATTCAATGTACATCTTTTCTCCTTAGATTTCTAAGTCAAGGCAATGTTTTCAAAATAGTTTCTAAAACCACTCAAGAACTAAAATGGTTAAGTGAATGGTTATGTGGTGGACCAACATGTTGGGACCCTCATAAACATTCCAAAATTATCATAAGAGTTGAGTTTCAAAAGCCCAAAATCAAATATGCAATAAAAACTAAAAAATCTGCTTATTTTAGGCTTCTCAGAACTCCGAGAGTTCCCTCGGAACTCCGAGAAATGGTCCAGTAGTATTTTTTACTTCTGGTCATTTTCTCGGAACTCCGAGAAATGGTCCAGTAGAATTTTCCAACTTCTGGCCGTTCTCTCAGAACTCCGAGAATTTGTCTCGGAACTCCGAGAATGGTTCTCGAAACTCCAAGAACGTCGCGACAGCCAAGAAAAGAGCCGTTGGTTTTTTAATAAAAAATTGGTTTTTGATTTTTATAATTCCAAATGGTCATATTTTTTTGAGAGGCTATATATACACATTCAAGAGGATTATTTTTCCTCTCTTGAATATTTCAAAAACCTCCTTAAGCATTCAAGCAAACTTGCAACCCATTTGTGCTTAAGATTTTGTTTTCTCCCCAAACTTGCCTTGTACTTGCAAATCTATTGAGTTGGGATTTAGAGCTTTCACTTGCAACCACTATTCAAGAAGCAATCAAAGGGACAACATTGTGCATCAAGCTTTCAAGAGAAGCCAAGCAAATCTTCATCTTATTTTCTTGAAAAGGTGGCTAGGGCATCCTATCTTAATACCCTAGGGAGTTTCGCTTAGAACTCGGCGAAGAAGGAGAGTTGGTGTAAAGGTGTAAGGGCATCCTCATTTAATATCCCTTAGAAGTATAATCGCCTCGGAGCCGGGCATCGTGGAGGTCTCACATAGTGGAAAACCTTAAGGATGATCTTAAGAAGAGTGGAGTAGGGCTTTGCCCGAACCACTATATATCGGTGTGTTCTTTCTTATTCTTGCACTTTCATTCTTAATTTTGGTTTGGTATTTCTATTTGTGTTGATCTCATTTGAACTAACCAAAATCTAATCAAGAGAAGAAAATTCAAATTAGGTTCAATACTTAAATTTTCAAAAGGCATAATTTAGTGTTAAAATCAATTCACCCCCCCTCTTGTTAATTTCATAGACAGTTGGCAATTCAGGGTTTCATCATTTTTCATGTAACCAATCACTGGCGTTGTAACTTGTTAATATAATCAATACAAAGGATGTTTGTTTTTCTTTTCTCTCTATTGGTGCAAACTATCTTATTTAATTTGTCAATCATTTAATCTAGTTTGTTAACTTCCAATCAGGATTCTGAAAGATGGCAACCATCGCTTCGAAAAAGGACTCCCAAACTAAGCCCACCTGGTCTAGACCTACCTTAGTGTCCAGACTTGTTCACCATTTTGATTCTCCTGTGTCATCAACAATACCTTTACCATCTTCACCAGAGTTGTCAGGTTCTTTTGAAGTAAACCAGATGGCTGACCCAACCGACCTTCTTTTGAGTATGCAAGAAATGATGAAAAACCTTACCCGAGACATGGCGGGGATGAAAGAGGAGATGACAAACATGAAGACTCAGATAAGTGATAAGGCCTCTGCATCTAGAAGTCCCATACTTCCACCTCCTCATGTAGGCCTGCTATCTCGCCTTTTGAAGTTGATCTAGATGATAACCAATATGCTGCAGAATATTGTGCTCCAAGAGTTGATAGAGAAAAAGAGATGTATGAGAAATTTGAAAAAGAAATGTGTGAAAAATTTGTCAAGATGGCTCAAGAGATGGAGCAGATGAAAGTCCAAGGGCCCAAGAAGTTCGATGTCTCTGAGTTGATAATGTCTTCGACAGTCTCTTTGCCTCCAAACTTTAAAGCTCCTGATTATGATAAATATGACGGAACCGGGTGTCCACGTAATCATATGAGATGGTTTATCATTTTATCCCAGCAGTACGGTCTGAGCCGTGAGCAGATGGCCCAGTTGTTCCCAATCTCTCTGACAGGAATTGCAAAGAAGTGGTTCTTGAGGCTGAAGCCGGAAGAGGTGAGAACCCTGGAAGACATTTCTGAGAAACTGATAGAGCAGTTCTCGATGGAGGAAGGTATTGAGGTCACAAAAAGGGACCTGAAACAGCTGAAGCAAGGTCCTCAGGAGACCTGTACTTACTTTATCAGGCGCTGGAGACGTAAATCTGCCCAGCTAAGCCAGAGAATGTCTGAATCGGAGCAGATAAAGCTAGTTCTGAACAGTTTGTCTCCTCAGTATTTTCATTTCTTGGCACCTCAGCATTATCCGAAGTTTGACCACTTGATCAAGACAGGTACTCAGACTGAAGACGCCATAGCAAAAGGTCTGCGAGCAAAAGTTTCGTCTGAAATTCGTGAGGGTAAAAGGCCTGTAATCCAGCCGAAAGAGGTTCACGCTGTCAGTTACACCAGGACTGCGGCTAGGGTTACTGCAGAGGCTGCAAGGGCACCAAGGAGAGGTACCTTTGACAGAAAGTTCGATCCCCTTCCGTATCCTATAACGATAATACTCAAGAGGCTTATAAAAGATAGAAAGACCCGGCTCCCGGATATTAAACCTCCCTCTAATCCCTTACCAACATTCTGGAAGATGGATCAATACTATGAATATCACAGAGGTCCGGGGCACCTGACTGAAAATTGTTTGGCCTTGAAGCATGCAATCCAGAATATGATTGACAAAGATGAGCTTGCAGTGGAGAGACCAAACGTCACTCCGAATCAACTTCCTAACCATCATGCTATGCCTCCTCCTACTACCAATGCAATTTTTGCTAGTGAGCCTTTGCTTGATCCATCAACCCTCATTTGTGCCATTACCACCGAAAAAACCTATGTGATGAAGTTTGATGAAGGAGAGCTGGAAGCGGTAAAAAAGGAGCGTTATGTAATTTCCTTCGATGACGACGAATTTGCTGAGTCGTCTTCGTCTCAGTCTTGTGTATTTCAGACTGACAGTGCCGGAAATGCAAAGAAAGCTCCGTATGTCCTGAGGGCTGAGGATTTCAAAGAAGCAAAAAGCAGTAAAGCACCATATGTTTTTCGTATGGAAGATGATGAGCTGTTGTTATTAGATGACCAGTGTGATGAGATGCGTCATATGACCCGAGGCGGGCATGTATTCAAACCTCCAGAGCTGAGTGTAGAAAATCCGACAGAGGTTGCAAGAAATGTAGAAAATCCGAGGCAGAATAAGGTCAGCGCAGATGAAGAAGAAGAGAGCTTGTTGAAACTCCTGAAAAAGACTCAGGTTAATATTTCAGTATGGGGTTTACTCATGGCCTCATCCAAGCACAGAAAGTTAGTTCTTCGAGAGCTTAACTCAGCACAGGTTTCAGTTGACACTACTCCTGATGAATTGGTGAGCTTGGTCGCCATGACAAGAATGTCTAAGATCCTATCTTTCACTGATGATGATCTGCCTTTTGAGGGCCGAGACCATACAAAATCTCTAAAAATCACTGTTGTTTGCAATAAAAAAGGTGCAAGAGGTGTTGGTCGACAACGGCTCTGCTTTGAATGTCTGCCCGTTGAGTACTGCAACAACCCTTGGGTTTGGTCCTGAGGAGTTTATCTCATCTGAATAGGGTATTCTAGCGTATGATGGCACTCGCAGGGATGTGATCGGAACCTTGGTAACTGAAATACAGATCGGAGGAGAAGGCTTCGAAATAGAGTTCCAGGTTGTAGATATTAAAGCCTCATTTCTGTTGTTACTTGGCCGCCCCTAGTTGCACAAGTTCGGGGTTGTTCCATCTTCTCTTCATCAAAAACTGAAGTTTCTTCAAAAGAATAGAATGATAACTGTAAAGGGAGATCTAGACCTTGAAATAGGGCTTATTAGTCAGGACCTGACTGTGGGGAAGGCTGAGGACATTAATCTAACTGGGTTTTTGCTAGAGGTGACTGCCATCACCTTTGAGGAAGTTATGAATGAGGAAATTTGTTTCCTAACTAGCATAAACTCAAATGTCGTCAAGATGATTCGCCGACAGGGGTACATACCAAGTGCCGGGCTGGGTAAATATCATCAGGGTTTGACTGAGTTCCCTGAGTTTAAATCCTTCAATGGTCTATTTGGGCTGGGGTACAAACCTACGAAGAAAGAGGTTAAAGAGATGAAACAGCTGATGCTGAAATGGGCTGAATGTCGCCGAAGAGGGTTAGAATTACCGATGGCGCCAATTAATTTGATCATTAATGGCTGGTTCAGGAAAGAGGGTGCAGACTTTCCTTTCTGTGGCTTTGCCGAGACTTGGCTGGATGAGAGTATAGGACAGAGGTTGCCGGGCTTTGAAAATTTCTTTGATCTGGAGTTAGAAGATAAGCAGATAGGTGTGCGGATCACAGAAGCTGAGTCAGAAGTTGATTGGGTAGAACATGTAGAGCCAAGCCTTCTGAGTTCACTGTTTCTTGAAGATTCACAAACTATTGCCGTGATTGATCGGAGGGCCTTGATTACGAACCCTACTCATTTCATCACCTCGGCAGAGGAACCATTGACTAACTGGACCTCTCAGGTCATACCTCAGGTCACTTTTCAGTACATTCGTGTCCCTTCAGAAGAGTCAGTTGTCCGTAAGTATGTGTTAGTCTCTAAGTCTGATTCGGAGTCTGTTTATTCTAACAGTTCTTTGATGCAGGTACTATAAAGGTTGAGTCTCCTGAGGTTGGTGGCGATTCTTCTTCTTTAAGCGAGATCAAGTAAGATGCTGCTTCTATTGTTGAATCAGATTTTCTTTCAGTGCATAGTCCAGAGTCAGTTGACGTTGATGTCGACATATCTTTTGAGTCTGTAAATGTGTTTCAAGAGTATACTGTAAAGCCCGATTTCGATAATTCATCATTTGATGTACTTGATTCAACATTCAATGAAATAAAGGATTCTTCTTATGAGTACATTCCTGTCTCTACTTTTGTTTCTAATGTTTCTGCTTCAAAATCTGATAATATTAATAATAACAATCAAGACTCCCCATCTGACGAGGATGCCGACGACACTCCCCCTGAAATCAGACACATGATTCAACAGGATGAGAGTCGCCGAGCAAAACCACTCGAAGAGGAAATTGAAACTGTGAATATTGGTGATGAAACCTTGATTCGGGAGATTCGAATTGGCAAAATTTTATCTCCTGAAGAACGCGAGGAATTAATCACCCTACTTAAAGAGTTCAAGGAGGTTTTTGCTTGGTCATACGATGACATGCTAGGATTAAGTGAGGAAATTGTTCAGCATCGCTTACCCTTTGATCCCTGGTATTAAGCCAAAGAAGCAAAAACTCCGAAAACTCAAAACTGAATGGGAGTTGAAAGTTTATGAAGAAGTAAAGAAATTGTTAGAAGTAAAATTTATCCAAGTGGTTGAATATCCTGAATGGCTTGCAAACATTGTACCGGTGCCCAAAAAAGGACGGGAAAGTTTGAATGTGTGTCGATTTTCGAGACCTAAACAAGGCAAGTCCTAAAGATGACTTTCCTCTTCCAAACATTGATCTCCTGGTTGATAATACAGCTGGGCATGCTCTTTTATCCTTAATGGATGGGTTCTCAGGCTACAATCAGATTAAGATGGCACCCGAGGACACGATGAAAACAACGTTCATTACTCAGTGGGGTACTTACTGCTACAGGGTGATGCCGTTTGGTTTGAAAAATGCTGGTGCTACATATCAGAGGGCTGCTACAACTCTTTTACATTATATGATCCATAAAGAGGTCGAGGTATATGTCGATGACATGATTATAAAAGGCAAGACTCGACCTGAGCATACAATTGCATTAAGAAAATTCTTTGAAAGAATCAGAAAGTATCAGCTTCGCCTAAATCCGAGTAAGTGCGTCTTTGGTGTTACATCAGGAAAGCTCTTAGGGTTTATGGTCAGCGAAAGAGGGATCGAAGTGGACCCACAAAAGATCAAGGGGATTCAAGAAATACGGCCGCCGAAGACAGAAAGGCAGATCCGAGGTTTCCTTGGCAAATTTCAGTATCTGAGACGGTTCATAGCACATCTAACGATGACGTGTGAACCCATTTTCAAGCTTCTGAAGAAGAATTCATCGAAGAAGTGGAATGAAGAATGTTAGGAGGCTTTTGAAAAGGTTAACCAGTGCCTATCCTTGCCACATGTTCTATCACCTGTCATTCCAGGCCAGCCATTGTTGTTATACTTGTCTATCACGGATACAGCGATGGGTTGCATGCTTGCTCAGCAAGATCCTGAGTCTAAAAGGGAGAGGCCTATTTACTACATCAGCAAGAAGATGCTAGAATATGAATTAAAGTACACAGTTTTGGAAAAGACATGTTTAGCATTAAGTTTGGGCTACCCAAAGGCTTAGACATTATCTGCTGTCAAACAAGGTTCTTTTGCTATCACGGATGGATCCGTTAAAGTACTTGTTTGAGAAACCTGCCCTTACAGGAAGGACTGCAAGGTGGTTGTTGTTGTTATCTGAGTTCGACATCACCTATGTCACTCAAAAATCAGTTAAGGGGCGTATCGTTGCTGAGCATTTGGCTGATGCACCTATTGAAGAAAATGCTTTCTTGAAGACAGATTTTCCAGATGAAGAGATAATGGATGTTGAAGAAGAGACTTCGAGTACTAAGTGGCTTATGTACTTTGATGGAGCTGTCAACAATCGAGGACAGGGAGTAGGAGCTGTGCTTATATCTCCTTGGAAAGAGTATATTCTTGTTTCTATCAAGCCGCAGTTTGAGTGCACCAACAATATGGCAGAATATGAAGCTTGCATCGCCGGGTTAGAGGCAGCCTTAGATTTGCAGATTCAGGATATTGATGTGTTTGGGGATTCTATCTTGATCATTTGCCAGATTAATGGGCAATGGAAAACTTGAGAAGATAAATTGATCCCTTATAACACTTATTTAGAATCTTTGGTCAGAAAGTTTAAGCACATCACATTCACTCACTTGTCCAAGACCAGAAATCATTTTGCTGACGCTTTGGCTACCTTGGCCTCAATGTTAGACATTTCTGTATCAATGGAGGTTCAGCCGTTAGTTGTTAGATTTCAGTGGGCTCCTTCACATGTGAATGCTATAGAGATTTCAGCCAGATGTCCAGATGGGAAGCCGTGGTATACAAATATCAAGAATCTTATTGCTGGTAAAGGGCATCCTCCAGAAGCTTCAAGCAAAGAGAGGAAGACTCTTCAGAAGTTGGCTGCCAACTTTATTATTTGTGTTGAAGAGCTGTACAGAGAGGTCATCTGATGGCATATTACTCCTGTGCGTAGAAGAAGACAAAGCCGCAGAGCTTATTGAGCAGACTCATGAGGGAGTTTGTAGACCTCATATGAATGGAAAAATGTTGTCAAGAAAGAATTTGAGACTTGGATTCTATTGGCCCACAATGGAAGCAGACTACTTCGCATTTGTGAAGAAATGCCATAATTGTCAAGTCTATGCAAATCTTATCCATGTTCCTCCTTTGGAATTACACTCTTTGACTTCGCCGTGGCCGTTTTCAGTCTGGGGAATTGATATAATTGGGAAGGTTTATCTAAGATCTTCAAGCGGGCATGAGTACATTCTGGTCGCAATTGACTATTTTACGAAATGAATTGAAGCCGCTTCATATGCTTCCTTAACTTCGAACATCGTTGCGAAGTTCATCTGTGATAACATTATTTGCAGATATGGAGTGTCTCATGAGATGATTTCAGATAATGGGTCGCATTTCAAGAAAGAGGTGTTACACCTGTGTGTAGAATTCAAGATAAAGCATCACAAGTCATCTCCTTACAGACCTCAAACAAACAGGGCTGTAGAGGCGGCAAATAAGAATATTAAAGTCATTATTAGCAAGATGACTGAGACTTATAAGAATTGGTCGAATAAACTTCCATTTGCCTTATGGGCTTGTCGGACATCGATCAGATCTTCAACAGGTGTAACTCCGTACTCTTTAGTGTACGGAATGGAAGCAGTTCTCCCTGTTGAGCTGAGAATCCCCTCTTTGAGAGTGATGATGGAAGCTGACTTACCAGAGTCTGAGTGGGCTAGAGCCAGACATGATGAGCTGCAGATGATAGATGAGAAGAGGTTGAGAGCCTTGTACCATATCTAGGGATATCAGAGACGAATCGAGAGAGCTTTCAACAAGAAAGTCCGTGTTTGAGATTTGAAGCCTGGAGATCTTGTTTTGAAGTCCTACAGGGCACCGGTGTTTGATCCGAGAGGTAAATTCAGGCCAAACTGGTCTGGTCCTTATATTGTCGATGAAGTCCTGCCTGGAAAAGCCGTAAGACTCCTCAATGAAAATGGAGAAAAATTAAATGAACCTACAAACCTGGATCAGTTAAAAAATATTATGCTTAAATACATTTGAAGGCCGTCTTTGATTGACCTGAGCTTTGAGCCAACAACCTAAATGTTTTAAACCGTTTTGCAAACTCTTTGGGCCTATAAAACAACTTGATTTCTTTGATGAACCCAAACTAGGGGCATTATATATATATATATATATATATATATATATATATATATATATATATATAGAGGAAAATGATTGTGAGCTTGAAGCTTATATGAGCTTGAGGGCCCAAACACATGGGTCCAACATTTTTTGTTGTGATCCAAACCATTCATTTACATGGGCCCATCATAGATAGGGTGTGTACCAAAAATCAGCTCCATTGGATCATCCTAACAACTCCAAAAGCGAAGGGCAAAAATGGGCAGATTTGTGCCAAACAGTGTCTGTCCATTTTACCCTCCACTTTTGGATGGGTTAGGATGATCCTATGGAGCTGATTTTTTGTACACACCCTATGTATGTAAGGACCTTTCAAATGAATGTTTTGGATCATCCTAACAATGTGGGCTCACATGTGTTTGGGCCCTCAAGCTCATATAAGCTATATGAGCTTCAAGCTCACAATCATTTTCCTCATATATATATATATAAAAGGAGTAGTTTGAACTACGTTATGACCTGATCCCTTTTTAAGTGTACGTAGTTAGCCTGATTAATTCAGGTTCGGTCACATCTTTTGTAACATTTAAAAAAAAAAAATCCTTGAAACAAATGGGCGAACTACGCGGACCTGATTCCCGTTTTCTTCAGGGATACGTAGGTAGTCTGGAGGGTCCACATTAGGGTTTAGCCTTTTTGAACCTAAGCCTACCTGAAAGTCCTTCTGGTGTATTTAGGCCCAAGTTTGCTGAGAAACAAAAAAAAGAAGGAAAAAATGATGGAGTCTTAGACCTGTTAGACTGAAAACCCGCAAGGGCGGTCTAAGCAAAAGTTAGGGTCATTCACCCGCTAAGCTGAAAATTCGAAAGGGCGGCTTAGGCAAAAATTAGGGTGCTGAGGCTGCTGAATGGAAAATCTGCTAGAGCAGATAGTCCAGGCAAAACTTAAGGCATGCGGTCCGCTAAATTGAAAACCCAAAAAGGGCGATTTAGTCATGGCAAAGACTTCACGAAGGACAGAGCTTTCTGGAAGCCAATTAAACTTTTGTTTTCTCTTTGGTTCTTCTTTAATATCTGAGTAAGGGCCATCAGAGCTTATTTCGCTACTCTTTCAGTTAGGAAGATTGAGACTAAGTAATCTGAAGGGATAGTAACCATGACGGAGATCTTGAAAAGAGGTTGAAACATCTTTCAACATGGTATTTAAAAGACTCTAAGAGTGGTGGACCTTTAACCATTTTAAAATGTTTATCAGTTTAAGAAGCAGATTCAGTCTCTTTTAGAGTCTTGTATAAAACTCGTCAAAGTCTTTGGTCATTGTCTGTCAAAGTCAGTCTGTTGTAGATTCAAAGTCAATTTTCAGAGTCCTATTTAGTCAGTATTCCTCCCAAAGCCGGGGTGATAAAGACTCAGAGACTCAAAGAAGCGGAGAACTTGTGATTCCTGTGGATAATGTAAAGCAGAGCAGTGTTCAGATGTCGACAAGCTTTTGGCTCAGTTCCAGTATCAATAAAAGGCAGAGATGAGAGAATTTTGAATAGAACAAGTTTCTTGTACGTGTGAAAAGCCTTGTAAACCCAAGTGTTCAGGAGAAAAATCTATTGTAATTTCAAGTGTGCAGTAATAAAAGCCTTTGGTCCATTCATTTTGTGTTGCTCTCTAATGAATTTTGTCATGGAAGTAATCATACTAGGGGCATCTTTTATGACTTATGTCATAAAAGATGTCAAGTAATCATTGATACTTGAGATAAATATTTTCATAAAATAGAGACTAGAGAAGTTCGAACACTCTTTATATTGAGCTTCTTAGTCAAGGTATTCTCCTTTGGAGTTGAATTTATTTGAAAAATCTTTATCTCAGCGGAGTCTCGAATTCACTCCAGCGATTTTCAAATTTTGGTCGAATGCTTTGCATCTTTCAAAAGGTTTGACCCTCGAAAACTCTTTCAAGTTACTTGAGTCCGGCAAATTTTGGTCGAATGCTTTGCATCTTTCAAAAGGTTTGACCCTCGAAAACTCTTTCAAGTTACTTGAGTCCGGTCTTTGACCAAAATCGTGCATCTCAGTTACTCTTTGCGAAGAGATGACTGGTTCATCAGTGAAATCATTAAGAGTTGATCTCTTCTTTCAGTCATTTTGAGTTTCTCAGCTTCCTGTTGTTTTGAAAGTTTTTAATAAAGAAGAAATGGACAGATTCCATATTCCGCGGTCTAACCTTTTCTTTCGCCGTTTTAAAGATTTTAATAAGGTAAGGAATTACTAGGCTTCGTGTTACATGGCCCAATCCTTCGTTTGTTTTGAAAAGGAGGTCTTTAATAGAGTAAGAAATTGCCGGATTTAGTGTTACACTATCTGGTTGTGTTTTTCAATCTTCGTTTTGAAAGAGGTTTTTAATAAAAGAAATTATCGAACCTGTGTTACACGGTTTGGTCTTTTTGAAAGATTTTAACAAAGATAGAAATTACCGAACCTGTGTTACACGGTTTGGTCTTTTTGAAAAGTTTTTAACAGAGTTGGAAATTATCAAACCTGTGTTACACGGTTTGGTCTTTTCAAATGATTTTAATAGAGATATAAATTACCGAACCTGTGTTACACGGTTTGGTCTTTTTGAAAGGTTTTTAATGGAGGAGCTCGCTGAACCTGTGTTACACGGTTTGGAATTTTCTTCGATCTTTTTTAGGGTTGTAATAAGGAAAATATTTCCGATCCTGTGTTACACGGATTGGTCTTTTCTTCCTTCGCCCGGGTATTTAGTACCCTGATGATTAGTAGTTCAATGTGAAGTAGTGACTTGCCTAATCATCGTTCCGCAATGTGCAGCTTCCTAACAAGTTAGGAGTCATGTGTATCTGCGAAGAGGTTTGTGTGGGACTGTTTAGCAGGACATACAAATCTGGGTTTATGTGGAACTGTTTAACGGAACCGCGTAATCCAGAGTGATTCGCTACCTTGAAAGAGAGGAGTCAGAGTTACTCGGATAGTTAAACAGATGTATTTTCATCAATGATCAGTATATCTATCGCCTGGCTTGAGACTTAGTTTCGCCTCGGTATTAGATGCTTGAGTTTGGCTCAAATATTCGAGTACCCTAATAAATGGTCGAGTAAGTTTTGGACTGATCGACATGATGTATAAAAAAAAAATTTAACTCTTTGAGTGTTTGGTTTTGAACTTATTTTGGACGAGTTCCAATACAGTGGTCTTTGGCCTATTTGACAGTTAAAAAAAAAAAACTCTTTAAGTGTTTGGGTGAATTTGTTTTGAATGGGTTTTAATACACTGGTCCTTGGCCTATTTGGCAGATATGAAGTAAAACTCTTAGTGTTTGGATTTGTACTTGTCTTAGACAAGTTACAATGTGGTTTCTAAAATGAAAATGAATGAAGTAAAACTCTTTGAGTGTTTGGATTTGTGCTTGTTTTAGACAAGTCGCAATGTGGTTTCTAAAAGATGAGAGCTCTTCGAGCGATTGAAGTGATTGGTTTGTTTGTTTGGTTTGTGCTATTTGAGCAATTGTTGTGTTTACTTTGTGTCTAGCCTGATTAAAAAACAAAAAGAGTGTGTTTGTATTTTATGATTGCTTGAGAATCTTTGTGGATTGGTTTAGAAAGTTTAGTCATGGGTATTAGAGAGAGGCTATCTCTTTGAGGTGTCATGGTTGCCATGTCAAGAGTCAGTGAGAGGCCATCTCCTTATTTGCTTTCGAATTTTAAGTCTTGTTGTCAAGTCTTTTGATGTTTTGCTTTTGCGAATATTATTTTTAGAATTAAAAACCCAAAAATTTGTTTTGCTTTCGGGTCAGCCAAAATGTGTTGTCTGTTCAACTTTGGCATTTGCGCGTTGCACATGCTATGCCAAAGAGGGGCATCTGTAGACACCTCATTTGACCGGACCCAAGTTCGCGTTGCTTGTGCAAAACCTCGTTAAATCAGTTAGTTAAGACTCCGAATTTACCCCCAAGGTAGATTAGGGTCCCAGGATAGTCCCTGCAAAGTTTCGCTCAAATACGTTAAGGTTTGCATAGCAAGCGAGTGGGATATGATAGAGGGTATTGTAAAAGAGTACAAGAAGAAGGGGGATCAATTAGTCGAATCAGGGGTGCCCTGAGTGTGTATAAATTAGTGTAATAAATCAAGGCGAGGGCTGTCCATGGAAAAAAAGAGGCAAATATGTCATTTCTTATAAAAAGGGGGGTGTATCAGCCCGTTTTTATCGCGGCATATTCGCTCGCTCATAAAAAAATCGTGTGCCCATCAAATTGGTGGGTGCCAATATCAGCCATCGATGTTTGATATATATGTATAAAACCGAAGAAAATCAGAGGAGGGAGGAGCTCATTTTCATTTTCGCTGAGAGAGAAAGAGAGAGAGAGAGAGAGAGAGAGAGAGAGAGAGAGAGTGAAGGAAATTTGGGGGAAATCCTTTGCTTGTCTTTCTCCGGCAATTATCAGACCGGTGTATTTCTATCATTTTCTCTCTAGTTTTTTCTTTCTTTCTTTCCTTCAAGCTGCTGATCTCTTATTGTCTCCCCATTTAGAGCCCTAATTTTACTTCTCTTTTCAAATACAACTGTGGATCTGCTGTTCTAACCTTTGATTTGATGTTTTAAGCCCTAGTTTCGATCATTTTCTTAATTGAGATCCAGATCGAGCGACCACTGTTTCAGATTTGGTCATTTACTTTGTAAATTCGATTATTTTCAGTTTGGATCTTATCTTTTTTTTTATATATCTTCTGGTTCTGGCCTCTGCAAATCTGAGATCCAAGCCATTTTTCAGAGATCTGTAGCTACGCTTTGAAGATCCGAGCTTAATACATCATTTTCTAACATTTTTTTTTTAAAAATCCGATCGTTATTTCTTGATTTTCTCTCATAATTTCACAATTTCCGGCAAGAATCACGAGTTCTGGCAATTTCTGCAAATTCCATCGACTCATTTTGATCCGGTCATCACCTAGATAGGAATAACCTCCATTGTCTAACCTTGCTAAGTTTCAGGTAATTTGCTATCTCTCTTTGTTCAATTCATAGCTGTATGGAGATTTTGTATGTCATGATAATAATGGACCTGCAATTCGTTTTTATTCTGTCGGATGTGTGAATTTCAGTTCTAATTTTGTCGGATCTAATGGTTATAGTTTAATCAGGTGATTTTTCACTTTGTTCTCCATTTAATATTTGTTTTTCTTAAGCAGCTATGTGTAAAAAGGAAGTTGATGAAAAGCTAAATTGCTGAACATGTATTTTCTAGTGATTTTGATATGTTATACTATGCACATCTGAACATAAAAAGAAAAGAAAAGAAGAAGTAAAATCATGTTAATTTTCCATTTTGACATCAGTTGCGTTGATTGTGGTTTAAAGGATAATTTATTGGAGTTACAATATACTAGTTCTCATAATCTTTGCAAGATCAATATCCTAGATTTTTTTTTATGTTCTGTTTTGAAAGAAAATTGAATCCAAGGTTATTTCCAAATCTTAGTTTTTGTCTTACCTCCTTGAATTACAATTTTCGTGAATTTTAAAATAAAAAGAAGTGATTAAAGAGTATGGAAATGCTTTGTTGTAAATTTCATTCTAGTTGAAATCTATTTGTACAATGAATTTAGAAATGGAGTAATGAAATGCTAGAATATGGATTTGATGTTGTGCATGTACATGAACTAATGTTAAAATTTGACGCTTTATTGGTTGATACCCATGAACTTTGGGTTTTAGTGAATACCATAGTCAAAGGTTGAAAGGGTATCACTTCTAGCAATAAAATTTAATGTCTAGAATTTCAGTTTAGGATTGGCATTTCCGAAGCAAAATCAAGTATGCATGCTGCCTGATATAATGCCTCAAAGACAATTGTCGTTTGCAAATATTCTTATATGGCTTATGTTTGATTGATTGTTTCTATTCATGAGCCGCTTCTATAAGTGAGTTCAATTTTATTAACGGGCAGGCTACAAGTGATTTTTTTTAGGCTGTATTGCATTATTACAGTTGTGTTAAAGGAGCTTTCTTTGAATGTGCATATTGGTATTATTTGGAATGTTTTCTTATGAAAGATTTCAGTGGGAAAATGAGCACTTTAAGCTTGCTTCAATTCATTTTGACTCCATTATCTTACAGCTCAGGTTTAGACTGAAATAACAGTGTTGTTCTGTGATGTTATATCTATCATTGTTTGGTTATTATAAGAAAGGATACACTTACATTCTCTCATTTGTATAGTTGGATCCTCTCATATAGTCCTCGTCTTGTTGAAATTCTTCCAAGAGTTGTACTAGTCATTGGATATCCAAGCCCGTTTTGTTCGAACTAAATGCATTCATCAATTGCTCAGCATGAATCATGATTTTTCCTTCATATACTTTTCATTGGTAAACTAATTTGGGGTTTTCATTTGATTGCTTGCTTGAATAGTTTTATATTTGGAATGGCAACATGACTATAAATCTTTTATCTTGGGTTTGTCTTGGTGTGTGCTTAAATAAACTATGATCACAGTTAGATTGGCTAATGTCGCATGCTACATGATATCCTTATTATAAGGTCAAACATGTTTTACTCTGCCTTTCTTATAACATAATTAAGAAGAAGTAATGGATGGAGGTGTAGAGGGTTTGTAAGCCCAATGGTTTCCACCGTGGCATTCCCATCTTATTTTGATGATTCCAATACACAAGTGATTTATGATCACTAATGTGTTTGATTGTCTAAGTTGTAGATCACATTGGTGCTAAGACAACATTGCTTGGATTGAGGCCAAGAAGATCTCATTGGACCACATCATGAAGGCCAAAGACATCGAAGTCCAAGACAAATGAAGACTTGAAGAATCCATTGAAGATCAAAGTCATATTTGAATGTATAAGATCCAATCTTAGTTTTAGATTTTAAGAGGCATAATTAAGTTAATCTCACACACCCTAAATGTATAAGAGATTGTCCTTGTGGTGTTCCAACAATGTGGAACCCTCATAACAATCCTAACTTGGTGTAAAGTTGGAAGCCCAAAAACAAGAAGTGAAAATCTGCTTGACATAGGCTTCTCGGAACTCCGAGAGATTCCTCGGAGCTCCGAGAAATGGTCCAGTAACATTTTTCTCACTTCTGTTTGTATTCCCGGAACTCCGAGATTTTTTCTCGGAACTCCGAGAACACTATAACGGCCGAATTTTTAGCCGTTGGGAATTTTTCAGGAATTACCACAATGCCACTCAACGGTCATATTTTGGTTTTTCTATATATATGGGCATTCTAAACTTCAAGACAAGAAATCCTAACACTCTAAAATTTTACTTGAATATTCAAAGAGTGAATCAAACTTGTTTATGCCTCTCATCCTCTAAGATTAGGATTTGGATCATAGGCTCAATTTGTACATCTTCTACAATTTGTAATCCCTTGTGAGGGATTATTTTTTGTTCTTTCTTTCTTATCAAGAACTTTGTATTGGGCGAGTGTTCGGAGAAGCGTAGCCCACTCTCCGTGGTGAAGATCGCCACCAAGGTTAAAGGCGGTTGGAATTGTAATCGGCATTGATCTTCGCCGAAGTTAAGAAGATCACATAGTGAAGCCATCAACGGGTTTGGTTGGTGGAGTGGACTAGGCCTCGCGTTTTGAGGACCGAACCACTTTAAATCACGGGTGCACTTTCTCTTAAACTCTTGCTCTTTGTTTGCATTTGTACCTTTAGATTTAACTTGTGTGCTTGAATTTCATCTTGATCTCTTAATCTTCTAAATTTGGGTTTGAGTTTTAAAAAGGTTAAAACTTGTTAGCAACCTAAATTTCACCTCCTCATTTGTTGCCAATTCGGGACCACCCTTGGATTTTCACTTGGTATCAGAGCAAAGGCTCTTATAAGATTTTCTTTTCTATAAATCTTTGGTAAATTTTTCTTTAAAAATTTCAAACAAGGGAAAGATCATAAGATCTTTGGCAACTTTCTATTTTATGAAATAGCAAACACAAATGGAACCGGACTTCCGGAGGGCCATTCCACAACTAGACCTCCCTTCTTTGATGGGTCCAATTATGGACATTGGAAGACAAGGATGCGCATCTATCTTCTTTCGATAGATGTGGAGCTTTGGCACATTGTTGAAAATGGATACATATTGCCTTCCAAACCATTTGAAGAATGGAATGTCGTAGAGAAAAGGCATGCAAATTTAAATTACAAAGCTATAAATTCTTTGTTTTGCGCCCTATCTACGGAGGAGTTTAATCGAGTAGCTCTTTTCGATTCCGCCAAGGTTATTTGGGATACACTTGCCGTTACCCATGAGGGAACATCACAAGTCAAGGATTCCAAAATAAACTTGTTAAAGAGCAAATATGAAATGTTTAGAATGAGTCAAAATGAAAGCATTTCCGAAATGTATACCTGTTTTTCTAAAATTTCTAATGAACTAACTAATCTTGGTAAATCTTATCCTACTGATGAGCTTGTGAGTAAGTTGCTTAGGTCACTTCCTCCACATTGGGATCCAAAAGTCACCGCCATACAAGAATCAAAGGATCTCAAGGCGCTAACTATGGAAGAGCTCGTAGGATCTCTCATCACCCATGAGATGCTCCTCACTAGCCGACAAGAGGAGAAGAAGCCAAAAGAGAAGGAAAAAGAAAGTTGTTCTCTAGCTCTAAAAGTCTCCAAGATAAAAGCGGACTCATCATCCTCAAGTGAGGCGGATAGTGATGAAGAAGAAGCTTTAAAAAAATTTAAAAGCTTATGGAGAAAGAAACATAAAAAGGATAAAAAGAAGAAGAAAGAAGAAAGCGATGTTGAGGGAGTTATAAGATGCTACAATTGCAAGAAGACCGGACACAAAAGACCGGATTGTCCACTTCTCAAGTCATCTTCCTCAAAATACAAGGGAAAGAAGGATTGGAAGAAGCATAAGGCTCTTGCCGCCGGCTGGGATGCGTTAAGCACGTCGGGCAAGAGTTCAAGCGAAGGGGAAGATAAAAAAGATGATCTTTGCCTCATGGCACTCTCCCATGAAGTTGAGGTAAATTCTAACCCCTCTTGTTATTCATCAAGTAGTGATAGTGAAAAAATATCTTATGATGAATTATGCTCAACCTTGCATTCTCAAATTTCTAAAACTAAAGTTCAAAAGAAATCTATTTCAAAATTAGAAAATGAACTTAATTTTTTGATAAATGAATCTTCTTCCAAATCTCAAGCTAAACTTGAAAATTTTAAACTTGAGATTGAAACCCTTAAGGGCATTTTGGATGATAAAACTTGCCAATTAGCATAATTTCAAAATATGGCAAGCTCTTCCAAATCTTATGAAGATGAATTTAATGATTCTTTAAATCAAATAACACATCTTCATAATGAAAATGAAAGGTTAAGATTATGTCTCCATGGATTCTTAAATGGTGACAAAATTATTGACATAATCTTAAAGAAGACTAGTCAAAGACCTAAACATGCATATGATAGGACTAGCGTATCTAAACCTCATGTTAGATGCCATTATTGTGGAATAAATGGTCATTACCAATTCCAATGTGCATCTAAGATTAGGAATAGCGGTGGATCCAAGAAAGATTGGGTTCCCAAAGCCCCCATATGATTATCTTCATATGTGCTTAGATTAGGGGCTTTTGCTCTAAAATTGAATATCTTTCTATGGATAATTAAAATATCCCCTCTTATGTTGAATAAAAATTCTAAATAGGGGGAGTTCTAGGTTTGTTTTTTTCCTTGAAAAAGGAGGAGCCTTAAATTGAATATTTCATCCCTTTATTTTTCTTTTACCCCAATCTTTTTATTGATGCCAAAGGGGGAGATAATTCTAGTGTCAGAAAAATATGTATGCTTTTATTGAAAAATCTCTTGTGCTTGTCATCATCAAAAAGGGGGAGATTGTAAGCCCAATGGTTTCCACCGTGGCATTCCCATCTTATTTTGATGATTCCAATACACAAGTGATTTATGATCACTAATGTGTTTGATTGTCTAAGTTGTAGATCACATTGGTGCTAAGACAACATTGCTTTGATTGAGGCCAAGAAGATCTCATTGGACCACATCATGAAGGCCAAAGACATCGAAGTCCAAGACAAATGAAGACTTGAAGAATCCATTGAAGATCAAAGTCATATTTGAATGTATAAGATCCAATCTTAGTTTTAGATTTTAAGAGGCATAATTAAGTTAATCTCACACACCCTAAATGTATAAGAGATTGTCCTTGTGGTGTTCCAACAATGTGGAACCCTCATAACAATCCTAACTTGGTGTAAAGTTGGAAGCCCAAAAACAAGAAGTGAAAATCTGCTTGACATAGGCTTCTCGGAACTCCGAGAGAATTCTCGGAGCTCCGAGCTCGGAACTCCGAGAGATTCCTTGGAGCTCCGAGAAATGGTCCAGTAACATTTTTCTCACTTCTGGTTGTATTCCCGGAACTCCAAGATTTTTTCTCGGAACTCCGAGAACACTATAACGGTCGGATTTTTAGCCGTTGAGAATTTTTTAGGAATTACCACAATGCCACTCAACGGTCATATTTTGGTTTTCCTATATATATGGGCATTCTAAACTTCAAGACAAGAAATCCTAACACTCTAAAATTTTACTTGAATATTCAAAGAGTGAATCAAACTTGTTTATGCCTCTCATCCTCTAAGATTAGGATTTGGATCATAGGCTCAATTTGTACATCTTCTACAATTTGTAAACCCTTGTGAGGGATTATTTTTTGTTCTTTCTTTCTTATCAAGAACTTTGTATTGGGCGAGTGTTCGGAGAAGCGTAGCCCACTCTCCGTGGTGAAGATTGCCACCAAGGTTAAAGGCGGTTGGAATTGTAATCGGCATTGATCTTCGCCGAAGTTAAGAAGATCACATAGTGAAGCCATCAACGGGTTTGGTTGGTGGAGTGGACTAGGCCTCGCGTTTTGAGGACCGAACCACTTTAAATCTCGGGTGCACTCTCTCTTAAACTCTTGCTCTTTGTTTGCATTTGCACCTTTAGATTTAACTTGTGTGCTTGAATTTCATCTTGATCTCTTAATCTTCTAAATTTGGGTTTGAGTTTTAAAAAGGTTAAAACTTGTTAGCAACCTAAATTTCACCTCCTCATTTGTTGCCAATTCGGGACCACCCTTGGATTTTCAGGGTTTCAGACCTTAATATAGTCATAGCTTATTATGTGAATTGGTTGAGATGGTCCTTACGCAAATCATTTAAAATAATAATAATATCAGATTAGATATATTGAAACTGATCATGGTTTAGATAAATATCTAACCCTGATCTCGAGATGACAAATGGACAGAGGTCCGACACTTTGATTATGACAAAGGTTGGGGCGGGCATATCTTCTCGCGAGAAGACATATTCATTCTGAAATCCGAGGAGTGACTCAGTTTGCCAACCTCGAGGGGGGTGAATAGGATGTTTATAAAACCTTTGCCTTTTAAAAACTTTTCCTAAAATTTCACCCAAGACTTATCCCTTGTTTAATTAAGTTTGAAATAATTGAACTTAAACAATATTACGAATTAATATAAATTCAAAACCCTTATTGATTAGCAAACTTAATTAGGTGATTTATAGCCTAGTTAGCATGGTATAGTTATTCAATCAAAAATAAAATGCTAACTACTCACTTAATTCTAACTATGTAAAAATGCAAGCATAAATGATAGAGTGAGAGGGTGAGAGAGAAAAGGAAAATACCAACACAAGTGACACAAGGATTTATAGTGGTTCGGCAAACGGCCTACTCAACTCTTCTCAAAGTCGCACTTGAGGATTTCCACTATTGAGACCTCCACAACGCCTGCCTCCGAGGCTTTTGCAGCCTAAGGGAATTAAATGAGGATGCCCTTGCCACCTTTACAATGTCTCTCCTACACGGCCGAGAACTAAGCCCTTCATCGAAGGGAATTAACACGGGATGCCCTGCTACCTTTCTTGTCTCTCCTACGCCACCGAGCTGTAAGTGCTTTCCGAAACAGAAGATAGATTTGCCTCTAAGTAGGCTACAATGCACAATGAAGCTCTTACAATGTTCTCTAAAAAATACTTACAATTTAAACCCTAAACCAATCTCAAATGTTTTTCTCAAATCAAGGTACAATGAGTTTGGTGAGAGAGAAAATAACCCAAAAATAGTTGCAAGTGTGTTTCTAGGTTTCTTTAGAGTTGGAACATGTTCTCTAGACTCATTGCATGGATATATATAAGTTCCCAACTCAATATGACCGTTTCAAGGGCAAAACGATAATTTTCGGGTGAAACAGTCCACTAGCCATTGTAGCCGCAACAACTATATTTTTTGAACAAATACCATTCTCGGAGTTCCAAGAACAATTCTCGGAGTTCCGAGAAAACAGCCAGATAGTGAATTTTCACTTCCTGGACCATTTCTCGGAGTTCTGAGAAAACATCCAGAGTATGACTTATACTCCCTGGACCATTTCTCGGAGCTCCGAGAAGCCTATGAACAACAGATTTTCCTATTTTTGTTGCTGAATTCTTTTAGGCTTTTGAAACTCATTTTCTATGAAGATTGGAATGTCATGAGGGTCCCATAATGATGGAACACTACATGGTCATTCACTAATCTAATTAGGCTCTAAGGGTGTGTTGTAGTCTCTTTAAAAAATATTATTTTTCACTAGTTTTAGGGGTTTAAATAATGTGCCTTAACAAGAGAAAATGCAAGAGAGATAGGAATACATTCTACCCTTTCTATCACTCTCTTGAACTCTTCTCTTGAGCTGGGATCTTCTATGGTTGAGCTTCCATGCTTGACATCTTCAAGTTGTGGTACAAGCTCGTTGGTCCTTTGCATTGGTTCTTGATCCTCCAACTTTGGCCTTCATGGTCTTCTCTGTATGTTCAATGCTTGATGTGGATGATGTTGAGCTTCTCCTTGGTAGATCCTCCAAGGTGCAGTTTGTCCAAGAATGCCTAGCTCCTTTGTCCATTAGTTCGTTTATCTTCAAGCCTATGTCAACAAGGTATGTGCTAGTATGATTTGACTTGTGTAGGACCTATCTAAAGCACAACACTCAAGATAAATGATCAGTCCATAAACAACTAATCAATTTTTATTTGTTAATCATCAAAACAAGGTGGTTGAATGAACCCATGGGAAACCCTTGAGCTTACAATCTCCCCCTCTTTTATGATGACAAACCAAATTGATTAGATAGGTGGGAGGAACCCCTTATGAGGATTAGAAAATAATTTAATCATTACTACTCTCCCTCAACATATGCATGAGTTATATTTAACAAGTTGTAATACAAGAATGCATATGATAATGAATCTAATCAATTATACGAATTCTCCCCCTTTTAGCATTAGCAAAAAGGAAGGAGTAAGCATTTAAGCACAATACATAAAGCATAAAAAATATTTAGTGAGACTAGATGCTCCCCCTAACTTCTTATCATGATTTATCAATTAAAATCAAAGTATATATGTCATGATAAGAGTAATAACAACACAAGAAATGAATAAACTAATACAAATCAAGCCTGTGTTGGAAAAACAAAGAGACATTCTAATTTTAGCACAAATTTTTAGGGTATATCATAGTATATGAATAAAGCCAATATTAATCTACCCTATGACCCGTAATACAATAATAGATTAGCAAGTTAAAGCTTATATTTTACTTATCATGAAAGAAAACAAGCAAGTTTAAAGTTTAGCATGATAAGTCCCATTTTATAAAAAAAATTCCTATTAGAATCTTATCATGAGGGATGTGTAGTTATAGACTCATCATGATAAGCAAGAATATATATTTTTCAAGTTATAAACATTCTCTTAAGTTGTCTTGCATAGAAATTGACTTTTGATCCTAATATGGCTAACTATTAGGATATATGGCATGACAACGAGCTTTATTATGGATACATGGATAGCCAAGTGGAAATACACCTGATGAGTACTCAAATTCATAGAAATTAAGATTAGCAAGTATAATTTTCTTCTATGAATGTAGATCTAGAAAGATACGCAAGTTTTAGCTTTGGTTTAAAAGGATAAATCATGTAAGCTCTATTTTTTTTTTTAAGATATTCAAATTTTTTGCACAATTAGTGGGGAAATGTTTGAATGGATAGTGTAAGCATCTTACAATGATCCATATAAACATATAGATAGCAACAATTAGCTCTCCCCCTTAGTATTTGCCATTGGCCTTAGATAAACCTAAGATTTAAGGCATGGCATGACACAATAGGCCAAATATATGACAATGGAATACTTGGCCACCAAAACATATTCTTGGAATATATGATATCATATTAGACCATCCAAGATAAGTCAAAAAGCCTATAAAAATATGGCACTAAGACCTAGGCTATGGGCTTCTTGTCTTAAACTCAAAAATACACATAAAAGCACATGACAAGCCCGAACAACCCATATGGAGCAACCATGCTCCAAATGAGTGTACTTATCAAATGTGAGGTGATAACTGTAGACACCCCATTTTGACCGGACCCAAGTTCGCTATGCTTGGGCGAAATCCCGTTCAATCATTTCCGCCATGTTTCGCACTTTTCCGTTAAGTGTTGAGAGAGATTATTCCCAAGAATCCGAACAAGAGAGAATTTGGATCCGATTGATGGGCCCGTCTTGAGCATTTGTTTAGATTTGGATCAAACAGGGTGGCCCGCACATTGTTTTAGTGAAAAATGAGTTTTGAACCTACTTCGATCCAACACCTAAAGATGATCATCAAGAGAACGGTCAAGATCTCAGAGAAGTCGTTTTAACAACCAATTTTATTTCGATCATCAGGTTGAGTTACTCGGATCAGCCCATTGAAATGATTTAGGAGGACACAACCTACTTAGGTAGGGGACCCATCAATTGGATGGTCTGGATCGTCATAGAGGAATGATTTAAGGGGGCACAACCAATTTACATTGCGACCCACCATTTGAACGGTCAAGATCATCAATTGTCGCCCATCAAATGGACGGTTCGGATCATCAAATGGGAGTGATTTAAAAATGGGGTAACATATTCACATTTTGATCTATTGGATGGTTTGGATCAGCCCATAGGATTGATTAGTGGAGCACAAATTAAATCACATCGCAGCCCACTATTTGAACGGTCAAGATCATCAATTGTCACCCATCAAATGGACGGTTCGGATCATCAAATAGGAGTGATTTAAAAATGGGGTAACATATTCACATTTTGATCTATTGGATGGCTTGGATCAGCCCATAGGATTGATTAGCGGAGCACAAATTAAATCACATTGTCGCCCATCAAATGAACGGTTCCGATCATACTTTGGAGTGGGGCATATGATTTTATGCACAATTGGGAATTTGGTCACATATGGGACCCATTTGGGTTATCTTTTACCTACTCAAAAGAACTTTAAAAAACATGCATGGGGCCACACACATGTCAAAATTCAATGTCCACAATGGTGGCCACCTACCATGGAATATGTCCACAATGGTGGCCACCTACCATGGAATAAGTCCACAATGGTGGCCACCACCCTCCCATTCCTTTGCTATAAATGGTTCAATGAGGGTGAGTAAGAGGGAGGAAGAACTCATTTCTCTTCTATCATGTGTTCTAACAAAGTTGCTATGTAGGGTTGAAAAGAAAAAAAAAGAAAGAAAAAGAAACAAGAAAAGAAGAAAAAGAAACAAAAAAGAAGGAAAAAGAGAAAGAAAGCGGAAGCGATCGCACGGAGGCGGGATTTTCGAGTTTTTCGGCTCTCGGATTCGGCGAGGATTTCGATCACAGGTAGGTACACCGTTCTCGGAATTTTTTTAGAATTATTTGGTATATTTTCGGATTTTTGCATGATTTTTAACAAAGAAAACTAAACGATATACTAAACAGATTCCAAAAATAATGAAATTTCGTGGGAAAATAATATGATAATGATACATTCTACCATGAATTTGTGAGAATTTTTGGATTTTGTTTGGTATATAATTTTATGCTTTCTTTGAAAATCAGCAGATTTTGGGGGAATTTGTACTGACATTAGATCACAAAGAAAATTCTTAAAATTTTTATAGTAGTCTTATATCTCATATTTCTTGCTTCTATAAAAGTTTCAATTACTTTGGATCTTGTTTTACATGGGATGTAGTGTTAATTCATAATCTGGTCAAACAATTGAAAAATCCGAAACTGATAGTAAATAGTTTTCTAAATTCATGAAAATCTCACAGCATGCTACTTTCACTTATATCTTACTAATGTAGAAATTTCATGGAATTTAGATTTCTATTTCTAGTAGTTTCTGTGTTATTTTTTTCATCTGGTCAATTAATTGTTAAATCAAAATTAAATATGAGCTTAATGTAAAAAACTATTAAAATCTTCCAGCAAGCTACATCTCATCATATCTTGCTGCTGTATAAGTTTCAACTCATTTCGAATTCGTTTGCAACAATTTCACTTGTAAAATCACTCATATGCTTAAAATTGATAAAATCCATTGAAAATCCGAAATTAATTGAAAATCACCTGAAAATCTCTAAAGAACCTTAAATCTCTGTCATATATTAATCCTTAATACATTGAAACAGAAATCTTGGGATCTTTAGATTTCCCTGGAAAAATGTCCAATGCATCCATAATCGTATCTCAATTGCAACCGATCTTTGACAAATTTGAATACTTAAGCTATAGCACGTTGTTGGCTCCGAGGTTCACTGTCCACGGAAATCCTGAGATATGCCAGGCAATAAGATGCTATAACCTAAGTATTAAATTGCGCAAGGAAAGAGCGCACGATTCCCTTCGTTGGATGCTATCCTGGGCCGAAACTGGTGAACCCTAGAACCATTGGTAATCCTTGAATGTCCAAAAACTGAAAATCCTTGAAATCTAAAATTCATTAACCTCGAGAATTTAAATCGATTTGTCTTGTGTCTCTCGGAACCATTGGATTATGGTTTTCGTCTTAAGAACCATTAGAGCCCACTTTAGGAACACTGGTGTCGTGTAGTGTCCTAAGTTTTAGGGAGTCCTAGAGTTAGGAGTCCAGCCTCATCACGGACGCTTGCTATGTATAGCAACCGTGCCATAGGTCTAGTTACACTAGTCACCCGATCTTTCCGTAGGACAAGCCTAGTAAACTAGGATGTAGGCTAACCTGCATTAGTCTAAGGGACAACTTGCATTTAGATAAGAATCATATAGCATCTTAGATGGAATCCTAAAATAATAAAATCCTCAACTTGAATTAAATAACTTCTCTTAAAACTGTTGAAACAGTCAATCCCGTCTAGGTCGGTGTCTTAGTTGAGTTAGGCATATGTAGCTTAGCTTAGGTGCACCGAACTACGTCGACTCTGATCCCAGTGAGGCTTGGGTACGTAGGCAGCTTGGATGTCTGACGGCATACCACCCGCGAGTCGGCACCACAACAAATTGTGGTGTTTTGGATATTAATTTTCTTGTAAATGCTTAATCAAATCATTTAGGGCTTTCCATGAAATTAGAATTCTAGGAGAACTTTCACTTAGAATGAATCCAGACAAATTAATAAATCAAGATACACATCTAGGATTCACATTGAAATTAGATCATAGGATGCATGTCACTTAGTTCGCACATTAACATAGAGTTGAATGAGCCATTTAAAATGAATTTAAAAGAGTTAACTTTTGGAATTGAAGACCGATTATCGGGCAGGAATGGTGCATGTGGTGGATAAATCCCCATACCTTCCATTCTTGTAACCAGGTAGCGAGTCTAGATTTCTGGTTAATTATGGGTCCTAGATCCCACATCTAGGTGGCGACTCTGTCAGTCTCTTTTGTGTGGAATTCGGATTGCCTTAGTGATCCCAAGTTCACATAAAAGATGAATTAAAATTAATAATAAAAGGCACACGCCAATCGCGTGGGTACGAGAGACCAAGAGATAGTGCGCGGCGGCTCGCGCCCCACGCCCCTCTCGCGGGATCGGGTCCCACAGACTGGCGACTCTGCTGGGGATAACCTAACTTCATTACAATTCCAAAGGATTACTCATTTGAATCTATTTCAACTGGCTCATGAAAACTCTATCTCTTTTATGCTTGTTAGATTAGTTTGTATGCTTTATTTTCTCATCACATTTACTCAAACTTAATCTAACAAAACCTGAAGGCATCATAGATTGCGCGAACTTATTGCACACACTTACATCACTTTCATCTAAACCCCTGCATCTCACATGCACACACGTCCTATTTTAGAAACCCGGAGTGTTATCTAGCATGGTTGACTGGGATTTCATCACCTGGTGCCTCTGTGCTAGAGAAGCATTCCACCCTTAGCCTAGTACCTTTATGGTACGTAAACGGATCTCTTGTTCACGTACTGATACGCCGGACACTGGTACAGTATATCGAACATGGATTCGCGCTAAGGGAACTCTTGGCCTTACCCCTAGATTAACCCACACATGCATGTAGTATACGAACACATGTGCATCACGTGTGTTGAGCCTAGTTTAGGATATCCTACCCATTTGTGTCTAGATTAGGCCGTAGTTCATCTTCCAATGGCTACGATCGGTCATAGGTACACAAACAAAGTCATGAGTCGAGATCCTCTCTCCACTCCGCTAGATTAGGGTTAGGATTGATGCCTTCAGGTAACACTGATAAAATGTGCGAAGATTTAAAAAACTTTTCCTTTGGGGTTAGGATGTAAATCCCATTCATTTCCAAAGATCTCATAGGATTAGTCATTCATGATCCATCCGTTGAAAGCAATCTTATGCTATCTCATCTCATCTTGATCTCATCTTGATCGTACAGTTGTTGATATCCATCATTCAGATTTTAGATCTGGTCCTTGACCCTACTTTTGTCATTCTTATGGCCATGGTCTATTATCTGAGCCATTGATTTTTCATTGATCAATGTTTACCTATCATATATCTTTTACCCTTGGATCATATCGAAATCATTGATGGAGAAGTTTGATCTTACCTGTATTCTTTGAGTGCATGATCGTTGCTGAGATCGAAACTTATTTTGATTAGGGATGTTTATCGTTCCTGACTCTTTCATTCCCAAAAGAAGAACGGTTATATCCAAAGAACACCTTAAGGAATAGATTGAGGATTCTTTCCAAATTAACATACCCGTTGATGTATTTCAAGATTACTCTTTTCTCTATTTGTTTAGAATTTTTATCCCATGACTATTGAGATGGTGTGATTGCTTCTAAGTCAAAAGTCTGTGTTCAACAAAAAGCCCTTCTTCCAAAAGACTGACCATTTCTGAATTCATTCGATACATCAGTCTATTTCTTTACCCACATTGTCAGCATAAGCCTTTTGTTGCCCCATTTAACCTAGACCTTGTGGAGTTGCCTTTTCTGGGATTCCTACTTCGGGATCGAACTTTGTAATTATCATTATCATGAAGAAAGGTGTATCACCTATAAACTTCCAGTGCCGGTTCACTACCTTTGAAGAAGTGTCCTGTGTCTTTAGATTTGTCTTTCATTGAGTGTACATCAACTTTCTTCTCTCGAAGTTGGAAAAGTTCAGTTATGTTGATGTTAAAAAAAGAAAAGAAAATGTGTCATGTCAATCAGTCTTTCTCGTTCAGAGTCGGTGTTTAGCTTTTTGATTAAATTCAATGTAGAGCCTACTGAGGCGCGTTCAAAGTCATCTATGTACTTCAAAGTATTTCAATTCAATAAAGCATTCGAGTCTGTATCTTCAAATTTTTATGATTCACTCTTGGATCTAATGTTTAAATAACTAAAGACCCCCTTCTCGGATGAGAATGCAGACGAAATTCACCTCGAGATCTGAAAGATGGTCGAACGAGAGGAAGAGCGTCGAGCATAACCACTTAAAGAAGAAATCGAAGCCATTGATAGTGGTATCGAAATCCGAAACTCGGGAGAAATGGATTGGAAAAACTTTATCTCCTAAGGAGCGCAAAGATTTGATAAACCTGTTTAGAGGGGTTTGAGGTAGTCTTGCTTGATCCTATAAGGATAAACCAGGGGAATGCCCTGTCGTTGAGCAAAGCAAGACTTCATCTGCTTTAGACATCCAGTTGAAGAGTAAAATTTTAAAGAGATAAGCATCAGACATCCTGTGGAGCTGATGAAATACTGAGAGAAGATTTTCGGACAAGGAGTTGTGGAATCTTGAGCATAAATCCAAGATCTTTGAGATGAGAGTGGAGCATAGTGGTTGAAGTTTTGCCAGAAAACCGCCAGACTCCTCGATAAAAAAAAAAATTCTAAGTCTTTGAACCTTAAACAAAAGAGCTTGTACATCAAATACATCAGGAGGCCATCATTGGACGTTTGAGCCTTAATAGCCAAAATCCAACGTTTTAAAATCCTTTTGAGAACCCTTTGGGCCAACAATTTAAAGCCAATGTTTCTTTTCAAACACATTATAAACCCGGGGCATTTATGCACCCGAACTACGTCGGACCTGATCCCCATTTCTTCAGGGGTACGTAGGCAACTTGATTAATTCAAGTTCGGTCAAACCTTGGGATAAAATCCCTTTTCAAAATTTTGAAGCTAAATGCTAAACCATTCTTTGAAAAATCCTTAAGCGAACTACGCGGATCTGATCCTCCATTTTTGGGGTACGTAGGTAGTCTGGCTAGACCGGATTCGGTCCAAATCCTTAGAACCTTAGGTATTCAACCCTTTTGAACCCGAGCCCACCTAGAAAGTCCTTCTGGTGAAACAAGTAAAGGTTCGAGGCGAATGAAAAGAAAAACAGAAAGAAAAGAATGAGAGTCTGAAGATCCGCTAGGTTGAAAACCCGAAAGGGCGGCCTAGAGAAAGGTGAAAGTCGTTTTTCTTGCTAAGTCAACAAGCAAAATGATTGACTTATCAGAAGGTAAGGGTAGTGGTATGCTGGATTGAAAACTTGAAGAGACAATCTAGTCAGAGGCAAATACTTCCCATGAAAAGTTGAGTTGAATAGAAGCAGAAGGAGTTCCTCTGTTACGTAGAATTCCCAAGTTTGAGTACAAGCAAAAATTGAGATAAGTAGTCTTTTAGACTGAAAGCTTGGAAAGCAAAAGTTGAGATAAGTGGTCTTTTAGACTGAAAACTTGGAAGACATTAATTTTGACTTCTTCCGAAAAGACAAATCAAGGAGACTGAGAAGCAACCTCTATAGGGCAGGATCCTGGAATCCGAATAGTGTCAGCAAGGCTTACTTTGACACATTTTTAAACTAGGGGCATTAAAACCGAGCAATCCGAAGGGGTATAACCATGACGGATGTCCTGATGGAGGAAACTAGAGCCTTTTGGCATGGTTTTTGAGACTACTCTAAGAGTGGCTGACCTTACCATTTAAAAATAACACATTTGATTTAAGAGTGAATCAAAATTTAGTCAAGTCCCATGAATATTGTAAGTCTTCTTTGAAAGAGTCCTCAGGAGTCTGTTCCTTGTTTCTCATTGTTTTCTTTTAGAATCAAAAGTGTTTGGCACTGGAGAGAATGGGTGTACACCTTCCGAAATGTAAAGAAAAATCTAGAGTAGATCCGGGTTTAAGAATCAAAGAAGGGCAAGAGATTTGTTATTCAGACCTGCCTGAAACATCAAAGCCTCAAGCACTGAGCAAAATGAAGAACTCTTACGTTCAGCCTTTGTGAAGGTGGTCTTACCATTATACCAAAGAATTCTGCTTTCTTAAAACCTTGTCATGGAAGCACATCATACTAGGGGCATCTTTTATGACTTGCGTCATAAAAGATATTACACAATGATAACTGGGATATCTATTCTTAGCAAATAGAAACCAGAGAAGCTTGAACATACTCTTTGAGTTGAATTCCCTTGATCAAGTTGTTTCTTTTGGAGTCAAAGTTTCATAAACTTCAATTCCCAGCGGGGTATATAATCTACTCCTGCATCCTTCAAACCTCATTAGAATGCTTTTCATCTGTTAAAGAGAGTCAGCACCTAAAAATCTCATCAATCTACTTGAGTTTTGCTTTCAGCAAAGATCATGCACTCCCATTTATTCTCGGCAGGAGATCGCTATGCTATCAATGAACTCGATATAAGATCGATAAATATTTTTGTGTTGATTTGAGACTCTTTGAGTAGTTAAGGCCCTTTGAGTGTTACAGACTCTTCGGGTAGTTGAGACTCTCTGAGTATAAATGTTTTGATTTGTTTTGAGACTCTTTGAGTAGTTGAGACCCTTTGAGTGTTACAGACTCTTCGGGTAATTGAGACTCTTTGAGTATAAATGTTTTGTGTTGATTTGAGACTCTTTGAGTAGTTGAGACCCTTTGAGTGTTACAGACTCTTCGGGTAGTTGAGACTCTTTGAGTATAAATGTTTTGTGTTGATTTGAGACTCTTTGAGTAGTTGAGACCCTTCGAGTGTTACAGACTCTTCGGGTAGTTGAGACTCTTTGAGTATAAATGTTTTGTGTTGATTTGAGACTCTTTGAGTAGTTGAGACCCTTCGAGTGTTACAGACTCTTCGGGTAGTTGAGACTCTTTGAGTATAAATGTTTTGTGTTGATTTGAGACTCTTTGAGTAGTTGAGACCCTTCGAGTGTTACAGACTCTTCGGGTAGTTGAGACTCTTTGAGTATAAATGTTTTTGTTGATTTCAGACTCTTTGAGTAGTTGAGACCCTTTGAGTGTTACAGACTCTTCGGGTAGTTGAGACTCCTTGAGTATAAATGTTTTGTGTTGGTTTGAGACTCTTTGAGTAGTTGGGACCCTTTGAGTGTTACAGACTCTTCGGGTAGTTGAGACTCTTTGAGTATAAATAGTTTTTGATGTATTTGAGACTCTTTGAGTAGTTGAGACCCTTTGAGTGTTACAGACTCTTCGGGTAGTTGAGACTCTTTGAGTATAAATAGTTTTTGATGTATTTGAGACTCTTTGAGTAATTGAGACCCTTCGAGTGTTGCAGACTCTTCGGGTAGTTGAGACTCTTTGAGTATAAATGTTTTTTGTGTTGATTTGAGACTCTTTGAGTAGTTGAGACCCTTTGAGTGTTACAGACTCTTCGGGTAGTTGAGACTCTTTGAGCATAAATGTTTTTTTGTGTTGATTTGAGACTCTTTGAGTATAAATGTTTCGCCATGATTTGAGACTCTTTGAGTAGTTGAGACCCTTCGAGTGTTACAGACTCTTCGGGTAGTTGAGACTTTTTGAGTATAAATGATCTTTGTTGATTTGAGACTCTTTGAGTAGTTGAGATCCTTTGAGTGTTAGTTGAGACTCTTTGAGTATAAATGTTTTTGTGATGTATTTGAGACTCTTTGAGTAGTTGAGATCCTTTGAGTATTATAGACTCTTCGGGTAGTTGAGACTTTTTGAGTATAAATGATCTTTGTTGATTTAAGACTCTTTGAGTAGTTGAGATCCTTTGAGTATTATAGACTCTTCGGGTAGTTGAGACCTTTTTTTAGTATAAATGTTTTGCGTTAATTTGAGACTCTTTGAGTAGTTAAGGCCCTTTGAGTGTTACAGACTCTTCGGGTAGTTGAGACTTTTTGAGTATAAATGTTTTGCGTTAATTTGAGACTCTTTGAGTAGTTAAGCCCCTTTGAGTGTTACAGACTCTTCGGGTAGTTGAGGCTCTTTGAGTATAAAGATTTCTATGAAGCTCTCTGAGTGTTTGATTTGAGACTCTATGAGTGTTACATACTCTTTGAGTAATTTGATTTGATATTCTTTGAAGGGTTGATTTACGTCTGCATCGATAGTGGTCTGCTTTCTTTGAGGTAATTTCATTGGGTTCGTTTTCTTAAAAGCTTTATTTTAACAAAGTATGTTTGTGTTTGCTTTAATAGAGTCTTTGCGTATTGATTTAAATAGTTGAGTTGTGAGTATTAGAGAGAGGCCATCTCATTGAGATGTCGTGATTGCCGAGTTAAGGGTCGGTGAGAGGTCATCTCCCTTTTGCTTCTAGTCTTTCAGTCTCGTAGTGCTATTTTGTTGTTTTACCCTGATGAACATCATTTTAAAAACAAAAAAAAAAAAAAACTTGTTTTACTTTGTTTTCGGGCCGGCCAAAATGTGTCGTCTGTTCAGCTTTGCCATTCGTGTGTTACACACGCTTTGCCAAAGAGGGGCATCTGTAGACACCCCATTTTGACCGGACCCAAGTTCGCTATGCTTGGGCGAAATCCCGTTCAATCATTTCCGCCATGTTTCGCACTTTTCCGTTAAGTGTTGAGAGAGATTATTCCCAAGAATCCGAACAAGAGAGAATTTGGATCCGATTGATGGGCCCGTCTTGAGCATTTGTTTAGATTTGGATCAAACAGGGTGGCCCGCACATTGTTTTAGTGAAAAATGAGTTTTGAACCTACTTCGATCCAACACCTAAAGATGATCATCAAGAGAACGGTCAAGATCTCAGAGAAGTCGTTTTAACAACCAATTTTATTTCGATCATCAGGTTGAGTTACTCGGATCAGCCCATTGAAATGATTTAGGAGGACACAACCTACTTAGGTAGGGGACCCATCAATTGGATGGTCTGGATCGTCATAGAGGAATGATTTAAGGGGGCACAACCAATTTACATTGCGACCCACCATTTGAACGGTCAAGATCATCAATTGTCGCCCATCAAATGGACGGTTCGGATCATCAAATGGGAGTGATTTAAAAATGGGGTAACATATTCACATTTTGATCTATTGGATGGTTTGGATCAGCCCATAGGATTGATTAGTGGAGCACAAATTAAATCACATCGCAGCCCACTATTTGAACGGTCAAGATCATCAATTGTCACCCATCAAATGGACGGTTCGGATCATCAAATAGGAGTGATTTAAAAATGGGGTAACATATTCACATTTTGATCTATTGGATGGCTTGGATCAGCCCATAGGATTGATTAGCGGAGCACAAATTAAATCACATTGTCGCCCATCAAATGAACGGTTCCGATCATACTTTGGAGTGGGGCATATGATTTTATGCACAATTGGGAATTTGGTCACATATGGGACCCATTTGGGTTATCTTTTACCTACTCAAAAGAACTTTAAAAAACATGCATGGGGCCACACACATGTCAAAATTCAATGTCCACAATGGTGGCCACCTACCATGGAATATGTCCACAATGGTGGCCACCTACCATGGAATAAGTCCACAATGGTGGCCACCACCCTCCCATTCCTTTGCTATAAATGGTTCAATGAGGGTGAGTAAGAGGGAGGAAGAACTCATTTCTCTTCTATCATGTGTTCTAACAAAGTTGCTATGTAGGGTTGAAAAGAAAAAAAAAGAAAGAAAAAGAAACAAGAAAAGAAGAAAAAGAAACAAAAAAGAAGGAAAAAGAGAAAGAAAGCGGAAGCGATCGCACGGAGGCGGGATTTTCGAGTTTTTCGGCTCTCGGATTCGGCGAGGATTTCGATCACAGGTAGGTACACCGTTCTCGGAATTTTTTTAGAATTATTTGGTATATTTTCGGATTTTTGCATGATTTTTAACAAAGAAAACTAAACGATATACTAAACAGATTCCAAAAATAATGAAATTTCGTGGGAAAATAATATGATAATGATACATTCTACCATGAATTTGTGAGAATTTTTGGATTTTGTTTGGTATATAATTTTATGCTTTCTTTGAAAATCAGCAGATTTTGGGGGAATTTGTACTGACATTAGATCACAAAGAAAATTCTTAAAATTTTTATAGTAGTCTTATATCTCATATTTCTTGCTTCTATAAAAGTTTCAATTACTTTGGATCTTGTTTTACATGGGATGTAGTGTTAATTCATAATCTGGTCAAACAATTGAAAAATCCGAAACTGATAGTAAATAGTTTTCTAAATTCATGAAAATCTCACAGCATGCTACTTTCACTTATATCTTACTAATGTAGAAATTTCATGGAATTTAGATTTCTATTTCTAGTAGTTTCTGTGTTATTTTTTTCATCTGGTCAATTAATTGTTAAATCAAAATTAAATATGAGCTTAATGTAAAAAACTATTAAAATCTTCCAGCAAGCTACATCTCATCATATCTTGCTGCTGTATAAGTTTCAACTCATTTCGAATTCGTTTGCAACAATTTCACTTGTAAAATCACTCATATGCTTAAAATTGATAAAATCCATTGAAAATCCGAAATTAATTGAAAATCACCTGAAAATCTCTAAAGAACCTTAAATCTCTGTCATATATTAATCCTTAATACATTGAAACAGAAATCTTGGGATCTTTAGATTTCCCTGGAAAAATGTCCAATGCATCCATAATCGTATCTCAATTGCAACCGATCTTTGACAAATTTGAATACTTAAGCTATAGCACGTTGTTGGCTCCGAGGTTCACTGTCCACGGAAATCCTGAGATATGCCAGGCAATAAGATGCTATAACCTAAGTATTAAATTGCGCAAGGAAAGAGCGCACGATTCCCTTCGTTGGATGCTATCCTGGGCCGAAACTGGTGAACCCTAGAACCATTGGTAATCCTTGAATGTCCAAAAACTGAAAATCCTTGAAATCTAAAATTCATTAACCTCGAGAATTTAAATCGATTTGTCTTGTGTCTCTCGGAACCATTGGATTATGGTTTTCGTCTTAAGAACCATTAGAGCCCACTTTAGGAACACTGGTGTCGTGTAGTGTCCTAAGTTTTAGGGAGTCCTAGAGTTAGGAGTCCAGCCTCATCACGGACGCTTGCTATGTATAGCAACCGTGCCATAGGTCTAGTTACACTAGTCACCCGATCTTTCCGTAGGACAAGCCTAGTAAACTAGGATGTAGGCTAACCTGCATTAGTCTAAGGGACAACTTGCATTTAGATAAGAATCATATAGCATCTTAGATGGAATCCTAAAATAATAAAATCCTCAACTTGAATTAAATAACTTCTCTTAAAACTGTTGAAACAGTCAATCCCGTCTAGGTCGGTGTCTTAGTTGAGTTAGGCATATGTAGCTTAGCTTAGGTGCACCGAACTACGTCGACTCTGATCCCAGTGAGGCTTGGGTACGTAGGCAGCTTGGATGTCTGACGGCATACCACCCGCGAGTCGGCACCACAACAAATTGTGGTGTTTTGGATATTAATTTTCTTGTAAATGCTTAATCAAATCATTTAGGGCTTTCCATGAAATTAGAATTCTAGGAGAACTTTCACTTAGAATGAATCCAGACAAATTAATAAATCAAGATACACATCTAGGATTCACATTGAAATTAGATCATAGGATGCATGTCACTTAGTTCGCACATTAACATAGAGTTGAATGAGCCATTTAAAATGAATTTAAAAGAGTTAACTTTTGGAATTGAAGACCGATTATCGGGCAGGAATGGTGCATGTGGTGGATAAATCCCCATACCTTCCATTCTTGTAACCAGGTAGCGAGTCTAGATTTCTGGTTAATTATGGGTCCTAGATCCCACATCTAGGTGGCGACTCTGTCAGTCTCTTTTGTGTGGAATTCGGATTGCCTTAGTGATCCCAAGTTCACATAAAAGATGAATTAAAATTAATAATAAAAGGCACACGCCAATCGCGTGGGTACGAGAGACCAAGAGATAGTGCGCGGCGGCTCGCGCCCCACGCCCCTCTCGCGGGATCGGGTCCCACAGACTGGCGACTCTGCTGGGGATAACCTAACTTCATTACAATTCCAAAGGATTACTCATTTGAATCTATTTCAACTGGCTCATGAAAACTCTATCTCTTTTATGCTTGTTAGATTAGTTTGTATGCTTTATTTTCTCATCACATTTACTCAAACTTAATCTAACAAAACCTGAAGGCATCATAGATTGCGCGAACTTATTGCACACACTTACATCACTTTCATCTAAACCCCTGCATCTCACATGCACACACGTCCTATTTTAGAAACCCGGAGTGTTATCTAGCATGGTTGACTGGGATTTCATCACCTGGTGCCTCTGTGCTAGAGAAGCATTCCACCCTTAGCCTAGTACCTTTATGGTACGTAAACGGATCTCTTGTTCACGTACTGATACGCCGGACACTGGTACAGTATATCGAACATGGATTCGCGCTAAGGGAACTCTTGGCCTTACCCCTAGATTAACCCACACATGCATGTAGTATACGAACACATGTGCATCACGTGTGTTGAGCCTAGTTTAGGATATCCTACCCATTTGTGTCTAGATTAGGCCGTAGTTCATCTTCCAATGGCTACGATCGGTCATAGGTACACAAACAAAGTCATGAGTCGAGATCCTCTCTCCACTCCGCTAGATTAGGGTTAGGATTGATGCCTTCAGGTAACACTGATAAAATGTGCGAAGATTTAAAAAACTTTTCCTTTGGGGTTAGGATGTAAATCCCATTCATTTCCAAAGATCTCATAGGATTAGTCATTCATGATCCATCCGTTGAAAGCAATCTTATGCTATCTCATCTCATCTTGATCTCATCTTGATCGTACAGTTGTTGATATCCATCATTCAGATTTTAGATCTGGTCCTTGACCCTACTTTTGTCATTCTTATGGCCATGGTCTATTATCTGAGCCATTGATTTTTCATTGATCAATGTTTACCTATCATATATCTTTTACCCTTGGATCATATCGAAATCATTGATGGAGAAGTTTGATCTTACCTGTATTCTTTGAGTGCATGATCGTTGCTGAGATCGAAACTTATTTTGATTAGGGATGTTTATCGTTCCTGACTCTTTCATTCCCAAAAGAAGAACGGTTATATCCAAAGAACACCTTAAGGAATAGATTGAGGATTCTTTCCAAATTAACATACCCGTTGATGTATTTCAAGATTACTCTTTTCTCTATTTGTTTAGAATTTTTATCCCATGACTATTGAGATGGTGTGATTGCTTCTAAGTCAAAAGTCTGTGTTCAACAAAAAGCCCTTCTTCCAAAAGACTGACCATTTCTGAATTCATTCGATACATCAGTCTATTTCTTTACCCACATTGTCAGCATAAGCCTTTTGTTGCCCCATTTAACCTAGACCTTGTGGAGTTGCCTTTTCTGGGATTCCTACTTCGGGATCGAACTTTGTAATTATCATTATCATGAAGAAAGGTGTATCACCTATAAACTTCCAGTGCCGGTTCACTACCTTTGAAGAAGTGTCCTGTGTCTTTAGATTTGTCTTTCATTGAGTGTACATCAACTTTCTTCTCTCGAAGTTGGAAAAGTTCAGTTATGTTGATGTTAAAAAAAGAAAAGAAAATGTGTCATGTCAATCAGTCTTTCTCGTTCAGAGTCGGTGTTTAGCTTTTTGATTAAATTCAATGTAGAGCCTACTGAGGCGCGTTCAAAGTCATCTATGTACTTCAAAGTATTTCAATTCAATAAAGCATTCGAGTCTGTATCTTCAAATTTTTATGATTCACTCTTGGATCTAATGTTTAAATAACTAAAGACCCCCTTCTCGGATGAGAATGCAGACGAAATTCACCTCGAGATCTGAAAGATGGTCGAACGAGAGGAAGAGCGTCGAGCATAACCACTTAAAGAAGAAATCGAAGCCATTGATAGTGGTATCGAAATCCGAAACTCGGGAGAAATGGATTGGAAAAACTTTATCTCCTAAGGAGCGCAAAGATTTGATAAACCTGTTTAGAGGGGTTTGAGGTAGTCTTGCTTGATCCTATAAGGATAAACCAGGGGAATGCCCTGTCGTTGAGCAAAGCAAGACTTCATCTGCTTTAGACATCCAGTTGAAGAGTAAAATTTTAAAGAGATAAGCATCAGACATCCTGTGGAGCTGATGAAATACTGAGAGAAGATTTTCGGACAAGGAGTTGTGGAATCTTGAGCATAAATCCAAGATCTTTGAGATGAGAGTGGAGCATAGTGGTTGAAGTTTTGCCAGAAAACCGCCAGACTCCTCGATAAAAAAAAAAATTCTAAGTCTTTGAACCTTAAACAAAAGAGCTTGTACATCAAATACATCAGGAGGCCATCATTGGACGTTTGAGCCTTAATAGCCAAAATCCAACGTTTTAAAATCCTTTTGAGAACCCTTTGGGCCAACAATTTAAAGCCAATGTTTCTTTTCAAACACATTATAAACCCGGGGCATTTATGCACCCGAACTACGTCGGACCTGATCCCCATTTCTTCAGGGGTACGTAGGCAACTTGATTAATTCAAGTTCGGTCAAACCTTGGGATAAAATCCCTTTTCAAAATTTTGAAGCTAAATGCTAAACCATTCTTTGAAAAATCCTTAAGCGAACTACGCGGATCTGATCCTCCATTTTTGGGGTACGTAGGTAGTCTGGCTAGACCGGATTCGGTCCAAATCCTTAGAACCTTAGGTATTCAACCCTTTTGAACCCGAGCCCACCTAGAAAGTCCTTCTGGTGAAACAAGTAAAGGTTCGAGGCGAATGAAAAGAAAAACAGAAAGAAAAGAATGAGAGTCTGAAGATCCGCTAGGTTGAAAACCCGAAAGGGCGGCCTAGAGAAAGGTGAAAGTCGTTTTTCTTGCTAAGTCAACAAGCAAAATGATTGACTTATCAGAAGGTAAGGGTAGTGGTATGCTGGATTGAAAACTTGAAGAGACAATCTAGTCAGAGGCAAATACTTCCCATGAAAAGTTGAGTTGAATAGAAGCAGAAGGAGTTCCTCTGTTACGTAGAATTCCCAAGTTTGAGTACAAGCAAAAATTGAGATAAGTAGTCTTTTAGACTGAAAGCTTGGAAAGCAAAAGTTGAGATAAGTGGTCTTTTAGACTGAAAACTTGGAAGACATTAATTTTGACTTCTTCCGAAAAGACAAATCAAGGAGACTGAGAAGCAACCTCTATAGGGCAGGATCCTGGAATCCGAATAGTGTCAGCAAGGCTTACTTTGACACATTTTTAAACTAGGGGCATTAAAACCGAGCAATCCGAAGGGGTATAACCATGACGGATGTCCTGATGGAGGAAACTAGAGCCTTTTGGCATGGTTTTTGAGACTACTCTAAGAGTGGCTGACCTTACCATTTAAAAATAACACATTTGATTTAAGAGTGAATCAAAATTTAGTCAAGTCCCATGAATATTGTAAGTCTTCTTTGAAAGAGTCCTCAGGAGTCTGTTCCTTGTTTCTCATTGTTTTCTTTTAGAATCAAAAGTGTTTGGCACTGGAGAGAATGGGTGTACACCTTCCGAAATGTAAAGAAAAATCTAGAGTAGATCCGGGTTTAAGAATCAAAGAAGGGCAAGAGATTTGTTATTCAGACCTGCCTGAAACATCAAAGCCTCAAGCACTGAGCAAAATGAAGAACTCTTACGTTCAGCCTTTGTGAAGGTGGTCTTACCATTATACCAAAGAATTCTGCTTTCTTAAAACCTTGTCATGGAAGCACATCATACTAGGGGCATCTTTTATGACTTGCGTCATAAAAGATATTACACAATGATAACTGGGATATCTATTCTTAGCAAATAGAAACCAGAGAAGCTTGAACATACTCTTTGAGTTGAATTCCCTTGATCAAGTTGTTTCTTTTGGAGTCAAAGTTTCATAAACTTCAATTCCCAGCGGGGTATATAATCTACTCCTGCATCCTTCAAACCTCATTAGAATGCTTTTCATCTGTTAAAGAGAGTCAGCACCTAAAAATCTCATCAATCTACTTGAGTTTTGCTTTCAGCAAAGATCATGCACTCCCATTTATTCTCGGCAGGAGATCGCTATGCTATCAATGAACTCGATATAAGATCGATAAATATTTTTGTGTTGATTTGAGACTCTTTGAGTAGTTAAGGCCCTTTGAGTGTTACAGACTCTTCGGGTAGTTGAGACTCTCTGAGTATAAATGTTTTGATTTGTTTTGAGACTCTTTGAGTAGTTGAGACCCTTTGAGTGTTACAGACTCTTCGGGTAATTGAGACTCTTTGAGTATAAATGTTTTGTGTTGATTTGAGACTCTTTGAGTAGTTGAGACCCTTTGAGTGTTACAGACTCTTCGGGTAGTTGAGACTCTTTGAGTATAAATGTTTTGTGTTGATTTGAGACTCTTTGAGTAGTTGAGACCCTTCGAGTGTTACAGACTCTTCGGGTAGTTGAGACTCTTTGAGTATAAATGTTTTGTGTTGATTTGAGACTCTTTGAGTAGTTGAGACCCTTCGAGTGTTACAGACTCTTCGGGTAGTTGAGACTCTTTGAGTATAAATGTTTTGTGTTGATTTGAGACTCTTTGAGTAGTTGAGACCCTTCGAGTGTTACAGACTCTTCGGGTAGTTGAGACTCTTTGAGTATAAATGTTTTTGTTGATTTCAGACTCTTTGAGTAGTTGAGACCCTTTGAGTGTTACAGACTCTTCGGGTAGTTGAGACTCCTTGAGTATAAATGTTTTGTGTTGGTTTGAGACTCTTTGAGTAGTTGGGACCCTTTGAGTGTTACAGACTCTTCGGGTAGTTGAGACTCTTTGAGTATAAATAGTTTTTGATGTATTTGAGACTCTTTGAGTAGTTGAGACCCTTTGAGTGTTACAGACTCTTCGGGTAGTTGAGACTCTTTGAGTATAAATAGTTTTTGATGTATTTGAGACTCTTTGAGTAATTGAGACCCTTCGAGTGTTGCAGACTCTTCGGGTAGTTGAGACTCTTTGAGTATAAATGTTTTTTGTGTTGATTTGAGACTCTTTGAGTAGTTGAGACCCTTTGAGTGTTACAGACTCTTCGGGTAGTTGAGACTCTTTGAGCATAAATGTTTTTTTGTGTTGATTTGAGACTCTTTGAGTATAAATGTTTCGCCATGATTTGAGACTCTTTGAGTAGTTGAGACCCTTCGAGTGTTACAGACTCTTCGGGTAGTTGAGACTTTTTGAGTATAAATGATCTTTGTTGATTTGAGACTCTTTGAGTAGTTGAGATCCTTTGAGTGTTAGTTGAGACTCTTTGAGTATAAATGTTTTTGTGATGTATTTGAGACTCTTTGAGTAGTTGAGATCCTTTGAGTATTATAGACTCTTCGGGTAGTTGAGACTTTTTGAGTATAAATGATCTTTGTTGATTTAAGACTCTTTGAGTAGTTGAGATCCTTTGAGTATTATAGACTCTTCGGGTAGTTGAGACCTTTTTTTAGTATAAATGTTTTGCGTTAATTTGAGACTCTTTGAGTAGTTAAGGCCCTTTGAGTGTTACAGACTCTTCGGGTAGTTGAGACTTTTTGAGTATAAATGTTTTGCGTTAATTTGAGACTCTTTGAGTAGTTAAGCCCCTTTGAGTGTTACAGACTCTTCGGGTAGTTGAGGCTCTTTGAGTATAAAGATTTCTATGAAGCTCTCTGAGTGTTTGATTTGAGACTCTATGAGTGTTACATACTCTTTGAGTAATTTGATTTGATATTCTTTGAAGGGTTGATTTACGTCTGCATCGATAGTGGTCTGCTTTCTTTGAGGTAATTTCATTGGGTTCGTTTTCTTAAAAGCTTTATTTTAACAAAGTATGTTTGTGTTTGCTTTAATAGAGTCTTTGCGTATTGATTTAAATAGTTGAGTTGTGAGTATTAGAGAGAGGCCATCTCATTGAGATGTCGTGATTGCCGAGTTAAGGGTCGGTGAGAGGTCATCTCCCTTTTGCTTCTAGTCTTTCAGTCTCGTAGTGCTATTTTGTTGTTTTACCCTGATGAACATCATTTTAAAAACAAAAAAAAAAAAAAACTTGTTTTACTTTGTTTTCGGGCCGGCCAAAATGTGTCGTCTGTTCAGCTTTGCCATTCGTGTGTTACACACGCTTTGCCAAAGAGGGGCATCTGTAGACACCCCATTTTGACCGGACCCAAGTTCGCTATGCTTGGGCGAAATCCCGTTCAATCATTTCCGCCATGTTTCGCACTTTTCCGTTAAGTGTTGAGAGAGATTATTCCCAAGAATCCGAACAAGAGAGAATTTGGATCCGATTGATGGGCCCGTCTTGAGCATTTGTTTAGATTTGGATCAAACAGGGTGGCCCGCACATTGTTTTAGTGAAAAATGAGTTTTGAACCTACTTCGATCCAACACCTAAAGATGATCATCAAGAGAACGGTCAAGATCTCAGAGAAGTCGTTTTAACAACCAATTTTATTTCGATCATCAGGTTGAGTTACTCGGATCAGCCCATTGAAATGATTTAGGAGGACACAACCTACTTAGGTAGGGGACCCATCAATTGGATGGTCTGGATCGTCATAGAGGAATGATTTAAGGGGGCACAACCAATTTACATTGCGACCCACCATTTGAACGGTCAAGATCATCAATTGTCGCCCATCAAATGGACGGTTCGGATCATCAAATGGGAGTGATTTAAAAATGGGGTAACATATTCACATTTTGATCTATTGGATGGTTTGGATCAGCCCATAGGATTGATTAGTGGAGCACAAATTAAATCACATCGCAGCCCACTATTTGAACGGTCAAGATCATCAATTGTCACCCATCAAATGGACGGTTCGGATCATCAAATAGGAGTGATTTAAAAATGGGGTAACATATTCACATTTTGATCTATTGGATGGCTTGGATCAGCCCATAGGATTGATTAGCGGAGCACAAATTAAATCACATTGTCGCCCATCAAATGAACGGTTCCGATCATACTTTGGAGTGGGGCATATGATTTTATGCACAATTGGGAATTTGGTCACATATGGGACCCATTTGGGTTATCTTTTACCTACTCAAAAGAACTTTAAAAAACATGCATGGGGCCACACACATGTCAAAATTCAATGTCCACAATGGTGGCCACCTACCATGGAATATGTCCACAATGGTGGCCACCTACCATGGAATAAGTCCACAATGGTGGCCACCACCCTCCCATTCCTTTGCTATAAATGGTTCAATGAGGGTGAGTAAGAGGGAGGAAGAACTCATTTCTCTTCTATCATGTGTTCTAACAAAGTTGCTATGTAGGGTTGAAAAGAAAAAAAAAGAAAGAAAAAGAAACAAGAAAAGAAGAAAAAGAAACAAAAAAGAAGGAAAAAGAGAAAGAAAGCGGAAGCGATCGCACGGAGGCGGGATTTTCGAGTTTTTCGGCTCTCGGATTCGGCGAGGATTTCGATCACAGGTAGGTACACCGTTCTCGGAATTTTTTTAGAATTATTTGGTATATTTTCGGATTTTTGCATGATTTTTAACAAAGAAAACTAAACGATATACTAAACAGATTCCAAAAATAATGAAATTTCGTGGGAAAATAATATGATAATGATACATTCTACCATGAATTTGTGAGAATTTTTGGATTTTGTTTGGTATATAATTTTATGCTTTCTTTGAAAATCAGCAGATTTTGGGGGAATTTGTACTGACATTAGATCACAAAGAAAATTCTTAAAATTTTTATAGTAGTCTTATATCTCATATTTCTTGCTTCTATAAAAGTTTCAATTACTTTGGATCTTGTTTTACATGGGATGTAGTGTTAATTCATAATCTGGTCAAACAATTGAAAAATCCGAAACTGATAGTAAATAGTTTTCTAAATTCATGAAAATCTCACAGCATGCTACTTTCACTTATATCTTACTAATGTAGAAATTTCATGGAATTTAGATTTCTATTTCTAGTAGTTTCTGTGTTATTTTTTTCATCTGGTCAATTAATTGTTAAATCAAAATTAAATATGAGCTTAATGTAAAAAACTATTAAAATCTTCCAGCAAGCTACATCTCATCATATCTTGCTGCTGTATAAGTTTCAACTCATTTCGAATTCGTTTGCAACAATTTCACTTGTAAAATCACTCATATGCTTAAAATTGATAAAATCCATTGAAAATCCGAAATTAATTGAAAATCACCTGAAAATCTCTAAAGAACCTTAAATCTCTGTCATATATTAATCCTTAATACATTGAAACAGAAATCTTGGGATCTTTAGATTTCCCTGGAAAAATGTCCAATGCATCCATAATCGTATCTCAATTGCAACCGATCTTTGACAAATTTGAATACTTAAGCTATAGCACGTTGTTGGCTCCGAGGTTCACTGTCCACGGAAATCCTGAGATATGCCAGGCAATAAGATGCTATAACCTAAGTATTAAATTGCGCAAGGAAAGAGCGCACGATTCCCTTCGTTGGATGCTATCCTGGGCCGAAACTGGTGAACCCTAGAACCATTGGTAATCCTTGAATGTCCAAAAACTGAAAATCCTTGAAATCTAAAATTCATTAACCTCGAGAATTTAAATCGATTTGTCTTGTGTCTCTCGGAACCATTGGATTATGGTTTTCGTCTTAAGAACCATTAGAGCCCACTTTAGGAACACTGGTGTCGTGTAGTGTCCTAAGTTTTAGGGAGTCCTAGAGTTAGGAGTCCAGCCTCATCACGGACGCTTGCTATGTATAGCAACCGTGCCATAGGTCTAGTTACACTAGTCACCCGATCTTTCCGTAGGACAAGCCTAGTAAACTAGGATGTAGGCTAACCTGCATTAGTCTAAGGGACAACTTGCATTTAGATAAGAATCATATAGCATCTTAGATGGAATCCTAAAATAATAAAATCCTCAACTTGAATTAAATAACTTCTCTTAAAACTGTTGAAACAGTCAATCCCGTCTAGGTCGGTGTCTTAGTTGAGTTAGGCATATGTAGCTTAGCTTAGGTGCACCGAACTACGTCGACTCTGATCCCAGTGAGGCTTGGGTACGTAGGCAGCTTGGATGTCTGACGGCATACCACCCGCGAGTCGGCACCACAACAAATTGTGGTGTTTTGGATATTAATTTTCTTGTAAATGCTTAATCAAATCATTTAGGGCTTTCCATGAAATTAGAATTCTAGGAGAACTTTCACTTAGAATGAATCCAGACAAATTAATAAATCAAGATACACATCTAGGATTCACATTGAAATTAGATCATAGGATGCATGTCACTTAGTTCGCACATTAACATAGAGTTGAATGAGCCATTTAAAATGAATTTAAAAGAGTTAACTTTTGGAATTGAAGACCGATTATCGGGCAGGAATGGTGCATGTGGTGGATAAATCCCCATACCTTCCATTCTTGTAACCAGGTAGCGAGTCTAGATTTCTGGTTAATTATGGGTCCTAGATCCCACATCTAGGTGGCGACTCTGTCAGTCTCTTTTGTGTGGAATTCGGATTGCCTTAGTGATCCCAAGTTCACATAAAAGATGAATTAAAATTAATAATAAAAGGCACACGCCAATCGCGTGGGTACGAGAGACCAAGAGATAGTGCGCGGCGGCTCGCGCCCCACGCCCCTCTCGCGGGATCGGGTCCCACAATAACCACATTAGGAATTATATGATAAGTAACAAGGACAAATTTACCTTTAAGCTCCCCGTTTGAAAATGAATCATGCAATGCATGAATCCAAAGGGATGTCCTTGCATAGACTCCAAAGGTTTTTGGATATATTTTCCAAAAGCTGACATGTTAGACTCAACCCTTAGGCTACAATGACACTTACTCTCCAAGTGTTGGTTTATTATGAGAAAATGATAGCCATAGTCTAGCCCATCATGATAAATAAGCATAGCACAAAAGATTTATAATTTTTTTGCTCATGCTCCCCCTAACTGTGATATCATATTTTTAAATTCAGGCTTTACTGCCTTATGTATGTAACATACATAACTAGCTAGGGAGATCACATATAAATGCATACCTATTTATGTTTGAGATGTTGGCACAAGGCCACATGGTTAAGTATTTTAATTAAGGTGAACGCACCGTCTCCCTCTTAGAAACTAAGAAGGCTAAGGGTACCAATTGAGTGACTTTTAAGATAAAGGTTTGAAATCTCATGTGTATATATTATCAAACAATGGGTGATAACTATAGACTATATATATACCAATTTCAGTTCAATTCTATAGGACAAAGACATACTAAGAATGATCAATAAAATACCATGTCTTAGAGAGACATCTATGACTCATGAAGGTGAGAGTATTCCTTATGAGAAAGATATGATCCATATCATGGCCTCCATGGATAGTCTATCATGTTTGGACAAGGTAAACATCACAAATGAAGTACAAGGTCCAAACATCTACTTCCTACATCCACATATCACATATGTAAAGATAAGGCATTAAGCACATAGTGAATAAGCTTATTGAAAACCAAAATGTATGGGAGACATGTGTTCACATCACAATGTATTATGTGCAGCCACTATATGAGTTTCAATTTTACTCAAGTGAGTAAATGCCCAAATATGATACTAGATTCTTCTGAAATTTTCAATTTTAACTCAAGTGAGTGTCATACATTTAATCTAGATTCATGATTTAACTTCCCTATATAATATCTATCCTTTTATGAATTTTAGGGAAACATCCAAGGATTTTAGAATATATATGTATATATATACATCAAATGATGAAAACCACCTTGGACACATGTATTCCAATATAAACTTTCATGACTACTTGAAGAAAATACATATAAAATACCTATACATTTCAAGGTTCAACTTAGTCTTGAGATTATCCAATTATAGCTTTTGGAAATACACTAATTTTTAACTCATCTATGATTCTTATTACATTGACGAAAATTATTAAGCATGTAATAGAATGGGTTTGATAGGACAACTAGGTGCAAAGTAATAAACATTTTTGTCAACCTAGGACACAAAAAGATGTCTAAGAAGGGATTTGAGTTGTTTTCTTAGACATGACATTTAATACCTTAGTTTTGCTAGAAATGATATTTTAAAACAATTTAAGTACATAATTATCTAGCAAGTGCCATTTCTGTTCAAAATAGAGTTCAAAGAATAATACTTCGGCTTTTTCACAATTTTTGCTCAAGTACTATTTGATTGCAAAAAATATCCATTTAAGTTCAAGTCTTTAAACCTCTGGATTTCTTCTCTTTTTGGTTTTACTAGATAGATGTGATAGATCATACACCTAGCTTCTAGCAGCTACCAAATAAGGTTCAAATTTTGAAGATGTACTTAAAGACTTAATTTGAACACATGGGCAAGAAGGTGTGGTTGATTTTCCTATAAACATGATTATGGTTTTTCACTTTAAGTTCTCTAGAGTGGCTTTCTTTTGTGGATGTTCACTAAGTGCAAGAAGATCTAAGTCTTACTGTGTGCACTTAGAGTAGCACATATAGATACACAAGAATCAAACAATATAAGTCTATTGTATTTATAAGTTGTTTCTTCAAAAAAAGATGTGATCTTTAAAACACATATGAGGCTAGATGCAAGGAAATAAGAATATGACATCTGGCACACAAATAAACACAAAGGATATGGCATTTAAGCTCAAAAATAACAAGATACATGGGAACCAAGCATATTGTATCTAGAACCATACATTCTATAGGATTTGACAATTTTAGTTCAAGCATAAACTAGACATCAAGTGAGATATCTAGGGAACCTTTTTCCAATAGATATGACAATTTAGCGCAATGTGTCAAAGTCTAATACAAATATTTTAAGCATATAGACTTTGGATTTTCAAAAAGATAACCATTTCAGCACAAAACATGGATACATGGCATTCAAGCAAGATAGACATTTTTGTATCCACGCAACCATTTTCATATGATATAACCATTGAAGCACATCCCTACATCTACTAAGTCATAAATAGATAAAGTAGGGGGTTTTGGAACCCAAACCATGTTGGTTCCACTCAAGTTTATCCTATAATATAAATCTTTTCTAATCCATACAAACTTGGTACTTCTTACAAACCTAAACTTACATTTAGATTTGTAACGTCCAATTCTACCACAATAATCACAAGATGCATAAGAGTAGGTAGATGGAAGGGATGGACATGATAATCTTCAAGAATGATCATGAAGGCAATTATGTTTTACACTTTCTTGTAGTTTGTAATTTTCCAACTCAAGTTTCTCATTCTTGATTTTCAAATCATTGATTTCCATTTTGAAGTTATTTGTTTCAAGAGATGAGGAATTCTTCATTTTATCTTCTTCTTGTACGCCCAAGGGTTTCCAATATGTTCATTCAATCACCTTGTTTTGATGATTAACAAATGCAAATTGATTAGTCATTTATGGACTGATCATTTGCCTTGACTGTTATGCTTTAGATAGGTCCTACACAAGTTAAATAATACTAGCACACACCTTGTTGGCCTATGCTTGAAGATGAACCAACCAATGGACAAAGGAGCTACAGCATACTTGGAAAAACCACACCTGAGAGGATCTACCAAGGAGAAGCTCAACAATCATTTCAAAAAATTGAACATACAGAGAATATCATGAAGGCCAAAGCTGGAAGATCAATAACCAATGCAAAGAACTAAGGAGCTTGTACCACAACTTGAAGATGTCAAGCATGGAAGCTCAACCATAAAAGATCCCAGCTCAAGAGAGTAATAGAAAGGGTAGAATGTATTTCTATCTCTCTTGCATTTTCTCTTGTCAAGGCACACTGTTTAATCCCCTAAAACTGGTAAAAAATTATGTTTTCCAAAGAGACTACAACACACCGTAAGAGCCTAATTGGATTAGTGAATGACCATGTGGTGCTCCATCATTATGGGACTCTCATGACATTCCAATCTTCATAAAAAGTAAGTTCCGAAAGCCTAAACGAATTCAACAACAAAAACAAGAAAATCTGTTGTTCATAGGCTTCACGGAACTCCGAGAATTATTCTCACAGCTCCGAGCTCAGAACTCCGAGAGTTCCCTCGGAAGCCGGAGAAATGGTCAAGGGAGTATAATTCATACTCTGGACATTTTCTCGGAACTCCGAGAAATGGTCTAGGAAGTGAAAATTCACTCTCTGACTGTTTTCTCGAAACTCCGAGATGATTTCTCAGAACTCCGAGAATGGTAAGAACTCAAAAAATATAGTCGTTGCAGCTACAACGGCCATTGGACTTTTTGACCCGAAAATTACCAGTTTGCCCCTGAAACGGTAATATTGAGTTGGGAACCTATATATACATGTTGTATGATTTCAAAACATTAAGGAGAACATTTCCAACTCTAATTAAACCCTAGAAACACACTTGAAACTATTTTGGGTTAATTTCTCTCACCAACCAAACTCATTGTGCCTTGATTTGTGAAAATCATTTGAGATTGGTTTAGGCTTAAACTTGTTTATTTTTTAGGGAACATTGTGAGAGCTTCATTGTTCATTGTAGCCTACTTAGAGACTAAGCTTACTTCTACGGAAAGTGCTTAGATCTCGGCGGTGTAGGAGAGACAAGAAAGGTGGAAGGGCATCCGGTGTTAAATTCCCTTAGGTGGAGCACTTAGAACTTCGCGAAGTAAGAGTGTCATTGTAAAGGTGGAAGGGCATCCTCATTTAATTCCCTTGGAGTGTAAAAGCCTCAGAATCGAGCGTCGTGGAGGTCTCACTAGTAGAAATCCTCAAGTGCGACCTTGAGTAGAGTGGAGTAGGCCTTTGGCCGAACCCCTATAAATACTTCTGTCACTTGTGTTGGTATTTTCCTTCCTCTCTCACCCTCTCACTCTATTATTTGAACTTGCATTTTTACATAGTTAGAATTGAGCGAGTAGTTAGCACTTTGGTTTTGATTCAATATTTGTACCTTGATAACTAGTCTATTAATCACCTAATTAAGTTTGCTAATCAAAAGGGTTTTTAAACTTATATTAATTTGTAATATTGTTTAAGTTCAACTATTTCAAAGTTAATTAAACAAGGGATAAGTCTTAGGTGAAATTCTAGGAAAATTTTTTAAAAGGCAAAAGCTTTATAAACATCCTATTCACCCCCCTCTAGGTTGCCAAACCGAGGCACTCGGATTTTATTTGGTATAAAAGCTTGAGCTCTTGATTAAGACCCTAACCGGTTAAGAGTTAAAAGATCAAATTTTTGGCAACTTAAAAGGTGGGATCTAGACTACCTATTTTGGATGGTTTGGATTTTGGATCATGGTTGATCCATATGAAGACATACTTAAAATGTCTAGATAAAGATATGGTAATGATAATTGAGAATGGATTTGTTTTAAATGTTAAATCTAAAGGATTAAATGAATATAACAAAAAATTATCTTTACTAAACATGCAAGCCCTAATTGCAATATGTTGTGCATTACCACCTAACATTTATGAAAAAAGCATCCTCTTGCAAAAATGCTAAAAATGTTTTGGACTCTATTGAAAATCTTCAAAATTAAAACATGTGTTTAATGGGATTATCTAATGAAAACCCCTTGGATAATGCCGAATTCACATTTGAAGAACTAATTGAAATGTCAAAGAATTACATAAGCAAATTGAGGATCAACTAGCCAAGAATTCAATCTTGAAAAATAATATTGCTAGTATTAACAAGAAGTTTAGGTTGTTAGAAATAGATCATGCACATCAAAGTGAGAAAATTAAAAATCTAGAACATATGAACAAACTCCTTAAAGAAGAACAAGAGAAAATCAAAATATTTTCATCTCTTGAATCAGTGAATTTTAAAACGAAAATCATTGACTTGAAAATCAAGAATGAAACATTAGTGTTGGAAAATCATTATTTACAAGAAAGTGCAAAACATAGTTTTCATTATACTCACTCTTGTAAATCATTTTGTTCATCTCATCCATCTACCTACTCATATATGTCTTGTGATTTTTGTGGTAGATTTGGACATTGCAAATTTTAATGCAAGTTTAGATTTGTAAAAAGTAGTAAGTTTGTTTAGGTTAGAAAAGATACATCAACTAGAGCAAACTTGTTTGGAACCAACATGGTTTGGGTTCCAAAATCCCCTACTTGAATCACATCATATGATTAGTAGATTTAGTGGTATGAGCTTTAATTTAAATATCATTTGATAAATTTGCTTGTATAGATACCATGTGCGTGTGCTTGTTTGATTTCATATGTCTATGCATGATTTGTGCTTAAATGATAAATCTATTTTTAGAATCCAAAGTCTATATGCGTAAAATTTGATTTGTATTAGACTTTGACACATTGCACTAATTGTAATATCCATTGAAAAGGTTCTCTAGATATTCCATGTTGATATCTAGTTTATGTTTGTGCTTAAAGATCACAGCTTTGTAAAGAAATAAAATGTAGATACACTAGACTTATCATGTTTGAACCCCATGTATCTATGATAAGCTATTCATACCATATGTGACATCAGACACTGTGGACCCCGATCCTGAGGACGGTGCCGAGGGACGCGAGATCCCTCCTGCAATCCTCTAAGATCTCCACAAAGTGAAGGAGAGCTCTGCCAAGGAACTCTCGAAACAGGTGCCACCCTCACAGCATAGCATGAGTGGCGATACAAAACAAATGAGATACATCCTGATCAGAAGCCAGGGCTCGAAACCAAGATGTACCTAAAAATAACTCAGAGTGCCATCCATGGACACGCCATGGAACCAAAACAAATGCTCTGTTTGCAATGGATAACCAGAGATACAGAAGGTCCGTGCCTGATGACGAATGGAGAAGGTCCGAAGAGCGCCCCCAATTCGCCCGAGTGCGAACACTTGGTCTCTTATGCCATTTACTATTAACCTTGAAGAGTTTCAAGCGAAAATCATATGAAATGGGAACACGCATCTCCGAGAAAACGTCTATCTAATCATGCATGTCTCGGAGATGAAAATAAGCACACACAAAAGAATCGAAATAAATGTCACCTAATGATAACTAGGTTATGAGTGACATACCTAATGGGTGTCTAAGTTCTGATGTGCAAACACATGCAAGCTACAGCTAAAGGTATAAGATCAGTACAAGAGAATAAGAAAACACATCAAAACATACAATAACAACACAGCAAATCCTAAGACTCTAAACGATTTAGCCCGAGTCCTCGGATGGTCTGATGTTCATCTAAAGAAGCCTACATATCCCCGCCTCCACGAGAATCAAGGCAACGTAGTTCTTCGCGCCTATTCTAAGCTAGGATGCCTAAGACACCTAGACCTCTATCTTAGACTCGATCTAAAAGACCGGACTAGTTATTAAAGCTTCTTGAGCAATTATTTAAATTCCAGTGAATTGTGAATTTTAGGACACTCTATATGCCCTAACTAAATGCAGGTTAGCTCTAAGCTAATGCAGGTGGTTCCTACAACCTATGTGTAACTAGGCTGTGTGTCATAAGGAAAACAATGGGATCACTAACGCATCCTAGACCTAGTCATCAGTCGGCGATGTGAATCGCCAACTGACCGGACGGAGGCGCTCCTATAACTCTAGGACAAACCCCTAACTCTAAAACAAACACAAACAAGCACACAACAAATTCAAGACAAACTCCTAACTCTAAAACTCTCTATCTAGGACAAACTCCTAACTCTAGAGGAAGATCTTGTTGAAAACAAGGTTTTGAAGAAAAAAGGGTTAAAGCATTTATTTACAAAGTTTGGCTGGACTTGGGATATAAATCCCAAGCTGCACTACGTACCTCGGAAGAGGATCAAGCCAACGTAGTTCGAAACGAACTCTCTAACTACACTCAGAACATTTTAAAACAATTCAAATGTTTTGATATTTTTGGATTATAGGTTTCTAATGTTTTCACCCTTTTGGTCAAAGACCGGAGGAAAAATACAAAAAACAACACCCTATGGCCAAATCCTAGGGCTAAAAGGGGAAACTAGGCTCTAATAATACCATTATAAGAGCAAATGAGTCAAAGACTCTCTAATAACACCGCAAAGAACAAGTGAGTCAAAGACTCTCTGAAAGAAAAGGAAACACGAGTCAAAGACTCCACTAACACCAACTAAAGGATAAATGAGTCAAAGACTCTCTAAAAGAAATGGAGACACGAGTCAAAGACTCCACTAACACCAACTAAAGAATAGACGAGTCAAAGACTGTCTAAAAGAGAATGAAACACGAGTCAAAGACTCCACTAATACCAACTAAAGGATAGATGAGTCAAAGACTCTCTAAAAGAGATGGAAACACGAGTCAAAGACTCCACTAACACCAACTAAAGGATAAATGAGTCAAAGACTCTCTAAAAGAAATTGAAACATGAGTCAAAGACTCCAATAACACCAACTAAAGGATAAATGAGTCAAAGACTCTCTAAAAGAAATGGAAACATGAGTCAAAGACTCCAATAACACCAACTAAAGAATAGACGAGTCAAAGACTCTCTAAAAGAGAATGAAACACGAGTCAAAGACTCCACTAATACCAACTAAAGGATAGATGAGTCAAAGACTCTCTAAAAAATAAGGAAACACGAGTCAAAGACTCCATTAACACCAACTAAAGGATAGATGAGTCAAAGACTCTCTAAAAGAAAAGGAAACACGAGTCAAAGACTCCACTAACACCAACTAAAGGATAAATGAGTCAAAGACTCTCTAAAAGAAATGGAGACACTAGTCAAAGACTCCACTAACACCAACTAAAGAATAGACGAGTCAAAGACTCTCTAAAAGAGAATGAAACACGAGTCAAAGACTCCACTAATACCAACTAAAGGATAGATGAGTCAAAGACTCTCTAAAAGAGATGGAAACACGAGTCAAAGACTCAACTAACACCAACTAAAGGATAAATGAGTCAAAGACTCTCTAAAAGAAATGGAAACACGAGTCAAAGACTCCACTAACACCAACTAAAGAATAGACGAGTCAAAGACTCTAAAAGAAAAGGAAACACGAGTCAAAGACTCCACTAACACCAACTAAAGGATAAATGAGTCAAAGACTCTCTAAAAGAAATGGAAACATGAGTCAAAGACTCCAATAACACCAACTAAAAGATAAATGAGTCAAAGACTCTCTAAAAGAAAAGGAAACATGAATTTGCACATTTGGCAGAGGTAAAACACCCAGCCGGGCCGGACAGCTACCTAGCCCTAGGGTGCAACAAATGTGCAACCCAATACCCATAAGGGTAGGGGTATGCTGCCAAGCCGAGTAGGGTGTTCTCCCAAAACCAAACAACGCACAGAGAGGAGGACTAACGAGAGAAAGAGACCGGGCGGGTCTCCCAAACACACAAAGATGGGCTCCAAGTAACCTTATCATTGCCCTTGCAAGGGGTAAGCGAGGCTAAGACAACTAATTGAGAGGATTCTACAAATAAGGCCAAGCAGGCCTTCTAAAGGCTAATTACTTACAAAGCCAAGACAGATGACTCCCTAATAACATCAATAAAGATCAAATGAGTCAAAGACTCCCCCGATAATATCACCACACAAACGAATGATTTAAAGGCTCTCTAAATGAGGCAAGGCATGCCTCCTATGGGTACACCATTTATCAAAATCAAAGCAACCTCCCCGAGGTTAAACTAAAAAAAGAGGCTTGCCTCCAAAGGAGGATTGCCTAACGAGACAGAGTATGTCTCCTAGTACAGGTTATAGTGTCTAAAGAAATCTAATCATAAATCCAAAAGACTGTGCTAGTCTATCCAAAGAGAGAGGAAAAATGATACCAGATAATCTCAAATTTTCAATCAATTATTATAAAAACAAATCAAATATCAGCAAAATATGATCTACAACTAAAGAGTGCACAACCTGTAGCAATCATAAAATGATAAACAACATTAATTAGTCCAGACCAGCCGCTGGATAGCCTAATAAAGCAAAAAAAGCAATATCAAACACTTCTATGTCCAACCACAAACACCACCTCAATATGAGGATGAAATCAGATGATGCTAAAGTAATCATCTGATATCATAATACACATGATAATATTTCTAATCCCGCCTTGAGATCAGACAGTACTCATGTCGATAATATCGAATAGAGTAGTCATCTGATCTCCTTCTTCCCTAAACAATTTAAAATAAAAAGGAATGAGTATGATAAGATTTGAGATAATCTCACCTGAACACCATTTATTACCGTCTTCAAACCCTAACTCAAAGCTTAGTACAAGAGAAGAATATTAAAAAAAATTTAACAGATTATACAAATGCATGCAAAGATATTTCTGATTTTTATAAATTTTGGTGAATAACAGGGGGCATCAACTTGTGCAGATTCAAGTGCAAAAAAAAACGGTGAGCCACAAAACACAAAGATGGGCTCCAAGTAACCTTATCATTGCCCAGAGAAGGGTTCTTTTTTTAAAAAAAATGGTTAAAAGAAATCCAAAAGGTTGGGCAGGCCTACTAAACAAAAAAGAGGGGAGCGCTACTTGGATTGAGCGAGTCCCCTAAAGATGGGCTTGGGCTAGCGCCTTCATCGCCCGTGATACCACTGCCAAAGAATAAGAAAATGAAACATCAAGGCAATGGTGGTCATATTCTGGCAAAATTTTCATAAGAACTCATTGCTCATCCAAATCACATCATGCCCGAGAGTTCATCCTCTAAATGAAAAGGAGCATATCTTATGATTCTCCTATTTCTTCTTTCCTTTTTTTTTTCTTTTTGCACAACAGTAATGACACGCCAACTGAAATGGGATGGGTGTAAGATAAAGACCAAACAATATTAAACTATCATTTCAACACATTTCGAAACGCAAGATTAAAACTAAATAAGGGTTGAAATCAAGGCCTTGTACCTATTTTATTTATGAAATAACCATGGTCTGCCACAAATACCAATCACTATAGAGAAGCAAATGAATCCGAGAGGGGACCCAAATCTCAGGAAAAATATCTACAACCACAACCAACATCAACAGCAGAAATTCCCCTCATTGGCATGCAGATGTAAAGTAAAAAGGCCCATATGAAAATCAAACTTTAAAACCGAAGCTTGCCTTCATTTTGTAAAAATTAGATGGGATTTTGAAGGACAAAATGGAGCCGAGCAAGCTGACATACATACAAGAAAAAACGTTCAAACTTTCGACCCTTGGAATTTTTGCCATGAAAACTTAGATACAAAGAAATTCATATTGAAGGCCATAAAGATGAATTGCAAGTCCATCACCCTCATGACAAGCAAAATTTCCATTCAAATTACGAATTGAATAAAGAGAGAGAGATTGAGATTACCTGCAAATGGAAGGATAGTGGTGCTGGCCGGAGCTCCGGCGATTCCAGCCGGAGAAGACGAAGGAGTGGTGGTGAGGGTGGAGTTGAAAATGGATTTTGGTCAAGAAAAAGAAATGGTCTTCTATGGAGGAGGGTTCGAGCGAAATTACAGAGGTGGATGGCTTGGAGGTGGAGATAGAAGATGAGATGAAGTGGGTTTGGGTCAGATTTTTTGGGGGTTTTCGCCAGATTCCGGCCAGATACCTGGAGAAGATAAAAGCAATGGTGGTGGTAGGGTCGGATTCGGGTTAGCAATGGGTTGGATTAAGGGCAGAAACAGGGGATAGGGTGATGGTGGCTGAAAATGGAGGAGAATCCAAGTGGGTTTGAGGAAATTAGGAAGGGGTTTAGTGGTATGTGCAGAGATAGTGGCTGAGGGTTTAGGTTAGATCTGAGATGGAGATGTAGAAATAAAATGGGTTTGGGTGGTGGAGAGGCCAGAGGTGGGTTTGGTGCGGCTTTGATGGAGGTGGCCGGCCGGATTTGGGTCGTTCTCCCCGGAGAAGATGATGGTGGAGGTGGGATGGGGATAGAAATGAAGTGGGTTTGGTGGTTGTGATGGAAGGTGGCCGGCCGGATTCCGGCAATCCGGCCGGAGAAGATGGGATTGGTGATGGAGAGAGAGATGGGATTGAGGTGGAGGAGATATCAGCCGGAAATGGGGGTATTGGCCGATGGCTGAGATGGGTTTGGATTTGGGGGTTTGTGAAAAAGGGAGGTGGTGGTGGTGGTGTTGGTGGTAATGGTGGTCGGAGGAGGTGGCTGTTAGGAGAAAGGGGTTTTTGGTGTGGCTGTGGTAGTGGTGGAGAGAGATGGCCGGCCGGAGTTGGGGATTTCTCACCGGAGAAGATGGTGGTGGGAAGGGAAAGGTGGAGAAGGAAACAAACAGTGGAGATGATAATGGGTTTCGGTTGTAGTGGAGATGGGAGGTAGGAGGTGGAGAAGAAGAGATGAGGGAGGTGGTGGCTCGGATTCCGGTGGGGTTTTGGCCGGATTCCGGCAAGGTGATGAGGAGATGGGGTTTGAAGAAGATAGAGGATGGTGGATTGGGTGTTAGAAATGGTGGCTGGAGGTCGATGGTGGAGATGATGGTTGGCCGGCGGCGAGGGGGAGTGGCCGGAGAAGGTGGCTGGCCAGGAGGATGCCAGAGAAGGTGGTTGGCCGGCCGGAGGAGGTGGGTCTCTCTCTCTCTCTCTTGTGAAAGTGGTTTCTTTTCCTTGGGAAAATCCTAGCCTAGCCCTTTTATTCTAAGGGAAGTGATATATTCCAACCCTTTTATTTACTGGGACAGCCCCTCTTAGGGTATATATGGTTATTCATTTGGCATATATGGGGTGGTCCATGTAAAAAAGGGGGCAAAGAATCTCTTCTCTCTAAATGATCCCAACCCCTGATTCGATCCAAGGGTTATTAGGGGTTGCTTAAAGCAAAAGCAACATGGGGATTACTCAAACACCCTTCTAAACATAGCAAATCCCTACAAAGCCTTTGACTTTTATGGTAAAAGGGGGGGGGGATATTTGCACACCCAAGCTTTGACAATTCATCCCAACACATCCATCTTTGATTATTGCACACACTCCGCTTGTCTTATTTTCCATTTCTCAACCCCATCACTTGAAATTTTGCAGGGGGATCCTTGGGATCACTAGCGACTTCCTGGGGAATTTGTACCCACAAATGTGGGCCATAAGCTGATGGAAACTAAAGCTTTCCTCTCATTTTGGGCCCACTCTCTCTGGAATTTTTTTTTAACTCTGAGGCCTCAACTCTATTTTAGGGACTTTAGGGCCCGGTCAAAATGGGGTGTCTACAGACACTATGATTGTCTAATTTGTAATCTCATGTCAATATGCCTAGTAGAAGTAAACTATCCTCTTTGGTATGAATAGATTTTTGGCTAAGTGCACACACTATGACTTAGATCTTATTTTATATAGTATTCATCCACATAACATGCCACACTAGAACCTAATGTGAAAATCATAAATTGATCCTTATAGAAAATACAACCACATCACTTGCCCATGTGTTCAAATTGTACTTACAATTATATCCTCAAATTTGAACATTATTTGGTAGTTGCTAGAAGCTAGGTTGTACGATCTATCACATCTCTCTAGCGAAACCAAAAACAGAGGAAACACATAGGTTTAAAGACTTGAACTCAAATGAAAATTTATGGTATCAAATAGTATTTGAGTGAAATTTGTGAATATACCAAAATATTATTCTTTAAACTCTATTTTGGACAAATATGGCACTTGCTAGATAATTGGGTACTTAAATTATTTTCAAATATCATTTCTAGCAAAACTATGGTATTTAACGCCTTGTCTAAGAAATCAACTCAAATCCTTTCTTAAACATCTTTATGTGCCCTAGGTGAATAAACTTGTTTATTATTTTGCACCTAGTTGTCCTATCAAACATATTCTATTACATGCTTAATAATTTTCATAAAAAAGTAATAAAAATCATAGATGGGTTAAAAATTTGTGTATTTCCAAAGAGCTTTAATTGGATAATCTCATGACTAAGATGAACCTTAATATGTTTAGGTATTTTATATGTAATTCACTTCAAGTAGTCATGAAAGCTCATATTGAAATACATGTGTCCAAGGTGGTTTCTATCATGTGATAAATATATTCTAAAAATCCTTGGTCTATTCCCTACAATCATATAAGAATATATTATATAGGAAAGTTAAATCATGAATCTAGATTCAATATATGACACTCGCTTGAGTTAAAAATTGAAAACTTTATAAGAATCTAGTATCATATTTGGGCATTTACTCACTTGAGTAAAATTGAAACTCATATAGTGGTTGCACACAATACATTGTAATGGGAACATGTGTCTCCCACACGTTTTTTGGTTTTCAATGGGCTTATGCACTATGTGCTTAATGCATTATCTTTACATATGTAGTATGTGGATGTAGGAAGTAGATGTGTGGACTTTGTACTTCATTTGTCATGTTCACCTTGTCCAAATAGGATAGACTATCCATGAAGGCCTTGATATGAATCATATCTTTCTCATAAGGTATACCCTCACCTTCACGAGCTATAGATGTCTCTCTTAGACATTAGAACTTATAGTTTATCCTTGCATTATCACCCCCGCTTGTTTATTATCTACATGATTGAGATGTCAAACCTTAACCTTAAAAGCCACTCAATTGGTACCCTTAGCCTTCTTAGTTTCTAAGGAGAGACGGTGCATTCACCTTAATTAAAAAACATAACAATGTGGCCTTGTGCCAACATCTCAAAACATGAATAGATATACATTTATATGTGATCTCCCTAATTAGTTATGTATGTTACATACTTAGGGAAGTAAATGTTGAAATTGAAAAATATGATATCACATTTAGAGGGAGCATGAGTCAAAAGTTGCATATCTTTTGTGCTATGCTTGTTTATCATGATGAGATAGACTATGGCTATCATTTTGATCATGATAAACCGACACTTAGAGAGTAAGTGTCATTGTATCCAAAGGGTTGAGTCTAACTTGGTATCTTTTGAAAAATATATCCAAAAATCCTTAGAGTCTATGTGAGGACAACTCTTTGGATTCATGCATTGTATGATTTTTTTCAAAAGGGGAGCTTTTAAGTTGATCTTGTCCTTTATGTCTTATCATATGATTCTAAATGTGTATATCATTCCTCATATGATAAGTACACTCATTTGGAGCATGGTTGCTCCATTTGTGTTGTTTTGGGCTTGTCTTGTGTTCTTATTTTGGTATCATTTCCTTTTTGTATAGACAAAATGCACATAGCCTATACCTTAGTGTTATATCCTTTAGGCTTTTGACTTATCTTGGATAATAGAATGTGCTATCATCCATTCTAAGGATAAGATTTGTTGGCTAAGTAATTGTTATATCTTTGGCCTATTATGTCATCTCATGCCTTGTTTCATATGGTTTATATAAGGCCAATGACAAATACAAAGGGGGAGAGCTAATCTTTGCTATTTTTATGATTACATGGATCATTGTGAGATGCTCACATTGTCCATTCAAACATATCCCCACTAATACTGTTAAAAATTGCTTATGTTTCTAGATATACATTCATATGAGTGAACTAAAATTGCTAATATTAGTTTCTATGGATTTGATTGCATATCATGTGTACCTTCACTTAGATATTTGTATTTTCATGATAAGTTTCACTGTCATGCCTTATATCCTAATAGTTAGCCATATTAGGATTAAATGTCCATTTCTATGCATGACAATTTAAAAGAATATTTTTAACTTGAAAATATATATTCTTGCTTATCATGATTAGTCAATAACTACACATCCCTTATGATAAGATTCTAATAAGAATTTCAAAAAAAAGGGGGCTTATCATGCTAAACTTTAAACATGCTTGTTTTCTTTCATGATAAGTAAAATATAAGCTTTAACTTGTTAATCTATTATTGCATTACAGGTCATAGGGTAGATTAATATTGGTTTTATTCATATACTATGATATACCCTAAAAATTTGTGCTAAAATTGGAATGTCTCTTTGTTTTTCGAACATAGGCTTGATTTGTATTAGTTTATTCGTTTCCTATGTTGTTATGCTCCTATCATGCCATACATACTTTGATTTCATTGGCTAATCATGATAAGAATCTAGGGGGGGCATCATATTCTCATTGTATATCTTTGATACTTTATATATTGTGTTTAAATGTTTAATCCTTCCCTTTTTGCCGATGCCAAAAGAGGGGAGAATTTGTGTATAATTGATTAGATCCATTATCATATGCATTCGTGTATTATAACTTGTTAAATATAACTCATGCATATGTTGAGGGGGAGTAGTAATGATAAAATTGTCTATCTAATCCTCATAAGAGGCTCTTCCCAGTTATCTAATCAATTTGGTTTCTCGTCATCAAAAAGGGGGAGATTGTAAGCCCAAGGGTTCCCCATGGGTTCATTCAATCATCTTGTTTTGATGATTAACAAACGCAAATTGATTAGTCGTTTATTGACTGATCATTTGCCTTGAGTGTTGTGCTTTAGACAGGTCCTACACAAGTCAAATCATACTAGCACATACCTGTTGCCTATGCTTGAAGATGAAACAACCAATGGACAAAAGAGCTAGGGCATACTTGGACAAACCACACCTTGGAGGATCTACCAAGGAGAAGCTCAACAATCATCTCAAAGCATTGAACATACAGAGAAGATCATGAAGGCCAAAGCCAAAAGATCAAGAATCAATGCAAAGAACTAAGGAGCTTGTACCACAACTTAAAGATGTCAAGCATGAAAGCTCAACCATAAAAGATCTCAGCTCAAGAGAAGAGTTCAAGAGAGTGATAGAAATGGTAGAATGTATTCTTATCTCTCTTGTATTTTCTCTTGTCAAGGCACATTGTTTAATCCCCTAAAGTAGTGAAAACAATATTTTCTAAAGAGACTACAACACACCCTAAGAGCCTAATTGGATTAGTGAATGACCATGTGGTGTTCTATCATTATGAGACCCTCATGACATTCCAATCTGCATAGAAAATGAGTTCCAAAAGCCTAAAAGAATTCAGCAACAAAAACAAGAAAATCTGCTGTTCATAGGCTTCTCGGAACTCCAAGAATTATTTTTGGAGCTCTGAGCTCGGAACTTCGAGAAATGGTCCAGGGAGTATAATTCATACTCTGGACATTTTCACGGGACTCCGAGAATTTTCTCGGAACTCTCAGAAATGGTCTAGGAAGTGAAAATTCACTATCTAGCTATTTTCTTTCAACTCCGAGATGATTACTCGGAACTCTGAGAAATTTCTCGGAACTTCGAGAATGGTAAGAACTCAAAAAATATAGTCGTTGCGGCTACAACGGCTAGTGGACTTTCTGACCCGAAAATTACCAGTTTGCCCCTGAAACGGTAATATTGAGTTGGGAACCTATATATACATGCCGTATGGTTTCAAAACATTAAGGAGAACATTTCTAACTCTAATTAAACCCTAGAAACACACTTGCAACTATTTTGGGCTAATTTATCTCATCAACCAAACTCATTGTGCCTTGATTTGTGAAAATCATTTGAGATTGGTTTAGGCTTAAACTTGTTTATTTTTTAGTGAACATTGTGAGAGCTTCATTGTGCATTGTAGCCTACTTAGAGACTAAGCTTATCTTCTACGAAAAGTGCTTAGATCTCGGCGGTGTAGGAGAGACAAGAAAGGTGGAAGGGCATCCGGTGTTAAATTCTCTTGGGTGGAGCGCTTAGAACTCGGCGAAGTAAGAGTGTCATTGTAAAGGTGGAAGGGCATCCTCATTTAATTCCCTTGGAGTGTAAAAGCCTCAGAATCGAGCGTCGTGGAGGTCTCAATAGTAGAAATCCTCAAGTGTGACCTTGAGTAGAGTGGAGTAGGCCTTTGGCAGAACCCCTATAAATCCTTCTGTCACTTGTGTTGGTATTTCCCTTCCTCTCTCACCCTCACACTCTATTATTTGAACTTGCATTTTTACATAGTTAGAATTGAGCGAGTAGTTAGCACTTTGGTTTTGATTCAATATTTGTACCTTGATAACTAGTCTATTAATCACCTAATTAAGTTTGCTAATCAAAAGGGTTTTTGAACTTATATTAATTTGTAATATTGTTTAAGTTCAACTATTTCAAAGTTAATTAAACAAGGGATAAGTCTTGGGTGAAATTCTAGGAAATTTTTTTAAAAGGCAAAAGCTTTATAAACATCCTATTCACCCCCCTCTAGGTTAACAAACCGAGTCACTCCTCGGTTTTCTTCTTTAAGGAGTTTGTTCATATGTTCTGAATTTTTAATTTTCTCACTTTGATGGGCATGATCTATTTCTAACAACCTAAATTCCTTGTTAATACTAGTAATATTATTTTTCAAGATTGAATTCTTGGCTCGTTGATCGTCAAGTTTCTTATGTAATTCTTGGACATTTTCAAAAAGTTCTTCAAATGCAAATTCGACATTTTCCAAGTGGTTTTCATTAGATAATCCCATTAAGCATATGTTTTGATTTTGACGATTTTCAATACAGCCCAAAACTTCTTTAGCATTTTTGCAAGTGGATATTTTTTCATAAATGTTAGGTGGTAATGCACAACATATTGCAATTAGGGCTTTTGTATTTAGTAAAGATAATTTTTTGTTATATTCATTTAATCCTTTAGATTTAACATTTAAAACAAATCCATTTTCAATTATCTTTACCATATCTTTATCTAGACCTTCTAAGTATGTCTTTATATGGATCAACCATGATCCATAATCCGAACCATCCAAAATAGGTAGTCTAGATCCCTTCTTTTAAAGTTGTAAAAAAATAGATCGTTTAACTCTTAACTGGTTAAGGTCTTAATCAAGAACCTTGCTTTGATACCATTTGAAATCCGAGGAGTAACTCGGTTTGGCAACCTAAAGGAGGGGTGAATAGGATGTTTATAAAACCTTTGCCTTTTAAAAAATTTTCCTAAAATTTCAACAAAGACTTATCCCTTTGTTTAATTAAGTTTGACATAATTGAACTTAAACAATATTACAAATTAATATAAGTTCAAAACTCTTGTTGATTAGTAAACTTAATTAGGTGATTTATAGCCTACTTAGCATGGTACAATTATTCAATAAAAAATAAAATGCTAACTACTCACTCAATTCTAACTATGTAAAAATGTAAGCACAAATGATAGAGTGAGAGGGTGAGAGAGAAAAGGGAAATACCAACACAAGTGACACAAAGATTTATAGTGGTTCGGCAAACGGCCTACTCCACTCTTCTCAAGGTCGCACTTGAGAATTTTCACAATTGAGACCTCCACAACTCCCGGCTTCGAGGCTTTTACAACCCAAGAGAATTAAACAAGGATGCCCTTGCCACCTTTACAATTTTTCTCCTACACGGTCGAGAACTAAGCCCTTCACCCAAGGAAATTAACACGGGATGCCCTTCCACCTTTCTTGTCTCTCCTACACCACCGAGATCTATGCGCTTTCCGAAGAAGAAGATCGCTTTGCCTCTATGTAGGCTACAATGCACAATGAAGCTCTCACAATGTTCTCTAAAAAGTACTTACAATTTAAAGCCTAAACCAATCTCAAATCTTTTTCTCAAATCAAGGCACAATGAGTTTGGTGGGAGAGAAAATAACCCAAAAATAGTTGCAAGTGTGATTCTAGGGTTCTTTAGCGTTGGAACATGTTCTCCTTGAAATTCTAGACCCATTGGATGGGTATATATAAGTTCCCAACTCAATATGACCGTTTGAGGGGCAAAATGGTATTTTTTTGGTCAAACAGTCCACTAGCCATTGTAGGTGCAAAGGCTATATTTTTTGAACAAATACCGTTCTCGGAGTTCCGAGAAAACAGCCAAATAGTGAATTCTCACTTCCTGGACCATTTCTCGGAGTTCCAAGAAAACGTCTAGAGTATGACTTATACTCCCTAGACCATTTCTCAGATTTCTGAGGGAACTCTCGGAGTTCCGATTTCTGAGCTCGGAGCTCCAAGAATAATTCTCGGAGTTCCGAGAAGCCTATGAACTGCAGATTTTCCTGTTTTTGTTGCTGAATTCTTTTAGGCTTTTGGAACTCATTTTCTATGAAGATTGGAATGTCATGAGGGTTCCATAATGATGGAACACCACATGGTCATTCACTAATCCAATTAGGCTCTAAGGGTGTGTTGTAGTATCTTTGGAAAGTATTATTTTTCACTAGTTTTACGGGTTTAAACAATGTGCCTTAATAAGAGAAAATGCAAGAGATATAGGACTACATTCTACCATTTCTATCACTCTCTTTAAAATTCCAAGGGTGGTCCCTTGTACGGCAACTTATGAGGAGGGAAAAATTTAGGTTGCTAATAAGTTTTAAGCTTTTGAAAACTTTAACCCAAATTTGGAATATTAAGAGATTAAGAATGACAATGAAGCACACAAGTTAAATCCTAAGTGCAATGCAAATTAAGAGCATGAGTAAGAGAGAATGCACCTGAGATTTAAAGTGGTTCGGTCCTCCAACGCGAGGCCTACTCCACTCCACCAACCAAACCCGTTGATGGCTTCACTATTCGATCTTCTTAACTTCGGCGAAGATCAATGCCGATTACAACTCCGAATGCCTTTAACCTTGGTGGCAATCTTCACCACGGAGAGTGGGCTCTGCTTCTCCGAACACTCGCCCGAATACACTCTTGATAAAGAAAGTAAAAAACAATCCCTCACAAGGGTTTACAAATTGTAGAAGATGTACAAATTTGAGCCTAATGATCCAAATCCTAATCTTAGAGGATGAGAGGCATAAACAAGCTTTAATCACTCTTTGGATGTTCAAGTAGAGTTTTTTGAGTGTTAGGATTGATCATGGGGAAGGTGGGAATACCCATATATATAGAAAAATCCAAATATGACCGTTTGGTGGTATTGTCGTAAATCTGGCAAAGTTACCAACGGCTCTATTTCTTCCCGTTATAGTGGTCTCGGACTTCCAAGAGATTTTCTCGGAGTTCGGAGAATTTCTCTCGGAGTTCCGGGAATACAAACAGAAGTTTGAAAAATGCTACTGGTCCATTTCTCGGAGCTCCGAGGAATCTCTCGGAGTTCCGAGAAGCCTATCTTCAGCAGATTTTCAATTTCATGTTTCTTATTCTTTGGGCTTCCAACTCTACACCAAGTTGGGATTGCTATGAGGGTTCCAAAGTGTTGGAACACCACAAAGACAATCTCTTATACATTTAGGGTGTGTGATATTAACTTAATTTATGCCTCTTAAAATCTAAACTAAGATTGGATCTTTACATTCTACATAGACTTCGATCTTCAATGCGATTCTTCAAGTCTTCATTCGTCTTGGATCTCCGATGTCTTTGGCCTTCCGAATGCGGCCAATGAGAGCTTTTTGGCCTTAATCCAAGCAATATTGTCTTATTATAATCATGATCGACAACTTAGACATACAAACACATTAGTGATCTTAAATCACTTGTGTATTGGAATCATCAAAATAAGATGGGAATTGCCAAGGTGGGAACCATTGGGCTTACAATCTCCTCCTTTTTGATGATGACAGAACAAGAGATTTTCCAATAAAAGCATGCATATATTTCCTTACACTAGATTTCTCTCCCCCTTTGGCCTCTATAAAAAAGATGGGGTAATAGAAAATCAAAGAGAGAAAAATTTCAATTTTAAGCTCCCCCTTTTTCAAGGAAAAAGACAAACATAGAACTCTCCCTATTTGGAAAACAAATTCAATACAAGAGGGGATTTTAAAATTAAAAGATAAAGATATACAAATAATTAAGTGGTAACCCCTAATCTAAACACATGAATAGAATCATATGGGGGCTTTGGGAACCCAAGATTTCTTGGTTCCACCACAATCCCTAATTTTAGATGCACATTGGAATTGGTAACGACCATTAATTCCACAATAATGACATCTAACATGACGGTTAGATAGACTAGTCCTATCATAAAATGCATGATTAGGTCTATGACTAGTCTTCTTCAAGATTATGTCAATAATTTTGGTACCATTTAGGAATCCATAGAGACTTAATCTTAATCTTTCATTTTCATTATGAAGATGTGTTAATTGATTTAAAGAATCATTAAATTTATCTTCATAAGATTTGGAAGAGCTTGCCACATTTTGAAATTGTGCTAATTGGCAAGTTTTCTCAACCAAAGTACTCTTAAGGGTTTCAATCTCAAGTTTAAAATTTTCAAGTTTTACTTTAGCTTGAGATATGGAAGAAGATGATTCATTTTTCAAAAGATCAAGTTCATTTTCTAATTTTGAAATATATTTTTTTTTAACTTTATTTTTTGAAATTTGAGAATGCAAGGTTAAGCACAAATCATCATAAGATATTTTTTCTCTATCACTACTTGATGAATTACAAGAGGAGTTAGAGTTTACCTCAACTTCATGGGAGAGTGCCATGAGGCAAAGGTCATCTTTATTACCTTCCCCTTCACTTGAGCTCTTTCCCGAGGTACTAGTAGCATCCCAACCGGCTACAAGAGCCTTTTTCTTCCAATCCTTCTTTCCCTTGTACTTTGAGGAAGATGACTTGAGAAGTGGACAATCCGGTCTTTTGTGTCCCATCTTCTTGCAATTGTAACACTTTATTCCTCCTACTTCATTGTCTTCTTTCTTCTTCTTTTTATCCTTCTTATGTTTCTTTCTCCATAAACTTTTAAATTTTCTTAACGCTTCTTCCTCATCACTATCCGCTTCACTTGAGGATGATGAGTCCGTCTTGGAAAACAATGTAAGATCACTTGGGTTGAAACCACCTGGTCCTGAAGCTGGATGTCTTGAACTTTCCTGGTAAGACTTTCTAATTTCTCCATAACCGTCTTATCAACCACTGACTGAGAAGGCTTACTGTGACCTTCGCTGTACTGTTCTTTTTCTAACTCTTCTTCAGTTTTATCTAGGATAGGGATGAACACTGGCTGGGCAGGTGCTGCTGAAGTAGCTGTATGGTGCATAGGCCCTTTATCTTTGGAAGACGATGGCGCCAACTTCTTGGAAAGCTGGGTCTTGATAACTCGGTTCTCCTCTTTGAGCTCTTGAAGTTGCTGGAGAATTAAGGCGAGAGTATCGGTAACAGCAATAGGTGGAAGATTATCTTGGTTTTCTGCCATTGGCGAGGATGAGGATGAGAAAGGAGGAGATGATGGGGTTCTCAGAGAAGGTGGCGAAGAGACAGATTTCCCTAACCGTGAAGAAATTCGAACCCAAGGAATAGTAGGCTTAGCTATGGTGCCAACTTCCTGTAATGGAAATAATGAACACGAGGTATATGAGCTTGACATTCATGGAGTGTTTCTTCTCAATGACTGAAAAATATTATGGAGTAAGCAAGTAATTGGGACAATAAGATGAATCCTAAAGGACCAAAACATGACAATTATGACAAAATCGTATAAGGAAATGCCCCTAGTTCAAAGATCATGAGAGTGAACTCTGAAGGATTTAGCAAAATATTCTTGAAACAGGTTGCCCTTAGATTAAGAAGAGACTAAGGGTACAAGTACGATTAGATCACCAAGGGTACAAGAATTGAAACACAATTCTTGCCAATTGAGAAAGAGAATGAAGATATAATCGAATCACACAAGAGGCGAATGATAGACACATTATCAAAAGATTAGATGAGATTACATAAGATTGCTTTCAACGGGTAGATCAGGAATGACTAATCCTATGAGATCTTTGGAAATAATGGGATTTATATCCTAACCCCAAAGGGAAAGTTTTTAACCTTCGTACATTTTAACAGTGTTACCTGAAGGCATCAAACCCTAATCCTAATCTAGCAGAGTGGAGAGAGGATCTCAACTCATGACTTTGTTTGTGTACCTAAGGACCGATCGTAGCCATTGGAAGATGGACCACGGCCTAATCTAGACACAAATGGGTAGGATATCCTAAAATAGCCTCACACACGTAATGCACGTGTGTTCGTATACTACATGCATGTGTGGGTTAATCTAGGGGTAAGGCCAAGAGTTCCCTTAGCGCGAATCCGTGCTCAATATACTGTACCAGTGTCCGGTGTATCAGTACATGAACAAGAGATCCGTTTACGTACCATAAAGGTACTAGGCTAAGAGTAGAATGCTTCTCTAGCACAGAGGCACCAGGTGATGAAATCCCAGTCAACCATGCTAGATAACACTCCGGGTTCCTAAAATAGGATGTGTGTGCATGTGAGATGCAAGGGTTTAAATGCAAGTGATGTAAGTGTGTGCAATAAGTTTGCGCAATCTATGATGCCTTCAGGTTTTGTTAGATTAAGTTTGAGTATTATGTGATGAGAAAGTAAACAAACTACCTAGCAAGCATAGAGTTTTCATGAGCCAATTAAAATAAATTCAAATGAATTATCTTTTGAAATTTTAATGAAGTTAGGTTCAAAATCCCCAGTAGAGTCACCAAACTGTGGGACCCGATCCCGCGAGAGGGGTGGGGTGCGAGCCGCCACACTCTCTCTTGGTCTCTCGTACCCACGCGATTGGCGTGTGCTTTTCATTATTGATTTTAATTACCCAACCAACCAGGCAGCAACCAAGCCATATGGTGCAAACAAACGTGCAACCCAGTACCCATAAGGGTAGGGGTAAGCCGCCGAGCCTAGTAAGGTGTGATTTAATTCATCTTTTCCGTGAACTTGGGATCACTAAGACAATCCGAATTCCACGCAAAAGAGAGTGACAGAGTCGCCACCTAGATGAGGGATCTAGGACCCATAATTGACCAGAGATCTAGACTCGTTACCTGGTTACGAGAATGGAAGGTATGGAGAGTTACCACCACATGCACCATTCCCGCCCGATAATCGGTCTTCAATTCCAAAAGTTAACTCTTTTGAATTTCTTTTAAATGGCTCATTTAACTCTATATTAATGTGCGAACTATGTGACATGCATCCTAAGATCTAATTTCAATGTAATTCCTAAATGTGTATCCTGATTTTCTTAATTTGTTTGAATTCAATCTAAGTGAAAGTTCTCCTAAACTTCTAATTTCATGGAAAGTCCTAAGTGATTTAATTACTTTTAATTTAAGGATTAATGTACAAAAGCCCACTTATGTGTGGAGCCGACTCGTGATTGGTATGCCATCAAGCATCCAAGCTGTCTACGTACCCAAGCCTCACTGGGATCGGAGTCGACGTAGTTCGGTGCACCTAAGCTAAGATACTTATGCCTAACTCATCTAGGACACCGATCTAGACTGGATTGACTGTTTCAACATTTTTAAGAGAAGTTATTTAATTCAAGTTGAAAATTTTATTATCCTAGGACTTCATCTACGATGCTATATGATCCTATCTAAGTGCAAGTTGTCCCTTAGACTAATGCAGGTTAACCTACGTCCTAGGTAACTAGGCTTGTCCTAGGAGAAAAGAGGGTAACTAGTGTAACTAGATCTATGGTACGGTTGCTATCCATAGCAAATGCCCGTGATGAGGCTGGACTCCTAACTCTAGGAGTCCCTAAAACTTAGGACACAACATGACACAAGTGTTCCTAAATGGGGCTCTAATGGTTCCTACGATGGAAACTGCAATCCAACAGTTCCGAAAGACATGAGGTAAATTGATTCAAGTTGTTGAAGTTAATGATTTTCAGATTTCAAGGATTTTCGGTTCCTAAACATCTAAGGATTATCAAAGGCTCTATGGTTCGCAAGCTTCAGCCTTGAATCGCATCCATGGAAGGGAATCGTGCGCTCTTCCCTTGCGTAATTTAATACTTAAGTTATAGCACCTTATTGCCTGGTATATTTCTCAGGATTTCCGTGGACAGTAGACCTCGGAGCCAATAACATGCTATAATTTAAATACTCAAATTGTCAAGGATCAATTGCAATTGGGATACGATTATGGATGCGATCTCGGCATCTAAATTATCCTAGCATGGCCATTTTACAAGGAAAATCTAAGACTCCTAAGATTTCTGTTTCAGCGGCTTAAGGAATGAATACGTGACAGAAATTTAAGGTTCCATGGAAGTTTTCATAATGATTTTGGTTAATTTCAATTTTTAATAGATTTTATCAATTTCAGATCACATGAATGATTTTACAAATGAACTCATTGGAAAAAAATTCAAAATAAATTGAAATTTCTACAGTAACAAGATAGGAATGAATATAGCTTACTGGAAAACTTTCATAGATTTTTATATTAAGTTGCTATTAATTTCTGATTTTTCAAAATCCAAATCAGATTATGGATTAACACAATAACCTATATCATATCACTTTTAAATTACTCCAAACTTTTTCAGAATAAATATATAGATGATTAAAGCTTACTGAAAAATTTGCATGAATTATCGTTAAGATTAGATATCAATGTCCGATTTTTCAAAATTCAAATCAGATTATAGATTAACACAGTAACCTATAGTATATCAATTTCATATCAACTTAAACTCTTACAGTATAAAGATAATCCTGAGATTAGACTACTGTATGACTTTCATGAATTATTATGACGATTTGATGCCCATTTAAATTCACACACAATTCAGATAAAACCAAAGAATTACTTAAAAAGCAAACCTAATGGTATCCTAAAATCAAATGAAAAATTGCAGTAGATATATAATAGATTATAAAATTTATTATCAAAATTTTAAAACTTAAAACTTAAATCTCCTCTATAAAATTGGTTTTTAAATATAAGAGATCAATTTGTTTCCTAAGCGTTAAAACCCGTTTATTAAAATAAATTGTAAAACCTTATCAAATCTTTGCAAAATTAGTTGAAAATATTTCTCTAACATTCTAGTAACCAAATTTACTGGTTATAAAGAAAATTTTTGAAAATATATTAATTTAATAAGAAAAAGAATTATGGCACGTAAAACGAGGAAGCGATTAGAAAACAGTAAAAACCATATTTGTTTTGAAATATTTTTCAATGGAAACTTCCATTTATTATTAGGCTTTAATTCTTGAAAGTTTCATCAATTTTTAAAACGATTTGATATTTATTAAAAATAGGCAAAATTTAAAATAATTAATAATCCGATTAAACAAACTCGAAAAAATATGAAAATTTTGGGAGATCTAAAAACCTTGTAAAACTACTGGAAAAAAACTTTCACTAAATTTGAACAAGGTTTGATATACTTTTGGCTCCATTCATCAAGAAATAACCCTTTTTCGGGGTTATTCTTTGAAAAATAGAATGAAAAATAAAACGGCCGAACCACGGTTGGAAATTAAGTTTCCAGTAGTATTTTATTTTATAGAAATCCTAAAAAATATCATTTTTTAAAGAAACCCACGTTTCCTAACACTTGCTTTGATAATCCGATTGAAATCCATATTGAATAAAAAATGAAAGAAAATCATTATTAAATGGAGGAAGTTTAATTTTTTGGTGAAATTTTGAATTTTAAAAACTTATAATCTATATTATAACATACTGAAATTTCAAGAAAAAATTCATTGATTTGATCTACCAAAAGTAAAACCCTAGCATGCTTTTCTACTTTTGATATTACAAAGATAAAGATCCTACCGTTGATCGCGCTCCTTGTCTCTAGGGTGCGTAGATCCGAGGTATACGCTTTGTCGCACCCTTTTATATGATGAAGAAGACCCAAAGAACACCCCAAAGATCCTTGATCTGTGATTTGTTGAAGAAGAAAAAGGAATTCAAGAATTTCTTTTGTAAAGAACTCTTCAGAGATATGAACACACTTCAAGAGAGAAAAGAAAAGAAAAATTTCTTGGGAGGAGAGAGAAAATGGACGAATTTGGATTTTTTTCCTAATTTTTTTGAATTGTTTGCTTTGATTTTTATACAAAAAAAGTTAGGGTTAAGAGAGAAATATTAATTTCCAATGTGAGAGCTCCCTTTTTGGCTTCTTTCCAATTTTTCCTTCTTGCTTTCTTTCTTTCCTGTTTCCGAATTGGATTTGATTCCAATCTTAATTTCTTGTCAATCAAGACGTGTTATTCTCATTCCACATTGCTTCTTTGGAAGAAAACCTTTTTAAGCAATCATTCATCTTTTCCTTCTTTCCTTCTTTTCATTTTTTATTCTTTTTATTTTTCTTTTAACAAATATGATGTCACCATTGTGACATCATCAAGGTTGGGTGCTCAACTCATGTGGGTCAACCATGTGGGCTGCCCACCATGGTGGTTGACCCATATGTGTGAACCCACATGAGCTTCATCTTTGTAGGCTTTAGCCCAATGGGCCATTTCACACGGGTTTCGGGTTTTTCCATAAAAAAATCAATAAAATCTTTCTAAATTCAACATTCTATATATGGACCCAACCCATTTGACATTTATTGTGCATCCCACACACATGATCGAACCATCTTTTTTGGGAAATAACTTTTCGGACCAAAATGCCCCTACTTGACTGTTAGACATCCAAATGCGACCAAAATACCCTCAGATTGATTCACCTCTAAAGGGAAAAATTAAAAATGGAAAGTCTTTGTGGTGAAACTTCAAAAATAGAAACTTTTAAAATTGGGTCCTTTCGGTGAGTAATATTAAACAGGATCATTTGGTATCCCCTGAAAATACCCAAAATGCCCTCAACACTTAAGCGAAACCCCTGAGAAATTCTAAATTTAGCAGGTTTTCCAAAATTCAGGAAATCATTCATAATCTCTCAGACATATTTCGGGGATCAAAAGAATTACACAGGAAAAGACCAAATTACCCCGAGGTGCTAGAATTTGGCGAGACTAGAGAAAACCCTGAGAAATTCCAAAAATAGCAGATTTTTGAAAATTTATGAACGGACTCAAGATTTCTTAGACACAATCTTAGGGACCAAATATGATATTTTGGAAATGTCTAAAATACCAGTGCAAGACTAAGTGAAAATCTTGAGAGATCTAAATTTAGCAGGTTTCCCAAATCTTACGAAATTACTCCTAATCCATCAGCCGTACCCTCAAGATAGTTTTGGATATATGAGAAATGATTGAAATATCCATAAGATGATGAAAATGCGGAAGCCCTATGAGTTTCTAAAAATAGCAGCTTTTTCAAAATTTGTGAAATCACTTAAGATTTCTCAAATATAACTCGGGGGTCAAACGAGACACATCGGGAATGACCAAAATACCCCTGCAGTGCAAAATAGGCAAAAATGAGGGAAACCCAGAAAATTCTAAAATTGCAGGTTTTTTCATTTGCTTGAAAACTTGAACTTTCATCTTTCAGAGGCCAAAGGAACCCCCTAGAGACCTTCAGGATCGCGAATCAACTTCAGAATTCCTTCAATGAAGCGAAATCTACCTTAAAATGCACAGATGCCTAATCCTAGGTGGAATACGGACTCGAAACTTGACAAACTACCAAATCTTTTATTTTTTTTAAAGTCTAGCAAAATGGGGGTGTCTACAACTGCCAGTAAACACCTTCCGACCCGATTCCTGACTCGCATCTACTAGTACACTCATCCGCTATTGCCAGTACGTCACTGAATCTAAACAAACCCCTGCTATATTTTGACCGCAAATGAAATGTCAGAACGAATTCCGTTTATCCAATTAAGCGACACTATCACCCCGCCATAATAAAGACCGGACGTATTTGAATTCACCATCCGGAAGAAAATAAATACATCGAAACCGAAACGTAAGAGGTGTCGCACTAAATGTGTATTTCAATCCTGGTCGAAGTTCAGAACCGAAAGATTGTTCCAAAAAAGTGACCGGGGTGCAACACGAGGACTTCCTAGTAGGTCACCCATCCTAGTACTACTCTCTCCCGTGCAAGCTTAACTTCGGTGTTCTGATGTGATCCAGTGCATTTGTGTTGGTATGATCGCACCCAGCATGCCTCTTCATTCTCAAAGTAGTAAAGAGTTTCCATTCGCATTGTCGTACTAAGTTCGTTTAAATGAAAGTGCGAAAAACTCCTGCTAGATGACATTGGATGGACGATCCAAGCATGTCGGGAAGCCGGATGACCGCCATGGCCGTCATAGCGTGATGAATCTTCTCGAGTACCCCCGAATCAATATAAGAATCACCCTGATCTAACGGGCGGATCAAAAGTTATCGTCGGAAAGATATTTGTGCACCCTAGGGTTGCTCACTGCCAGTAAACACCTTCCGACCCGATTCCTGACTTGCATCCACTAGTACACTCATCCGCTATTGCTGGTACGTGTAGACACCCCCATTTTGCCACGCTTTAAAAAGTAAAAGATTCGGTAGTATCATCGAGTTTTGAATCCGTATTCAGCATTAGATTAGGCATCCATGCATTTTAGGGTAGATTTTATTTCATTATGGGAGTTTTGAAGTTGATTCACGATCCTGAAGGTCTCTAGGGGGTTCCTTTGGCTTCTGGAAGATGAAAGTTCAAGTTTCCAAGCAAATGAAAAAAACCTGCTATTTTTAGAATTTTCAGAGTTTCCCTCATTTTTGCCTATTTTGCACTGCAGGGGTATTTTGGTCATTCCCGATGTAACTCGTTTGACCCCCGAGTTATATTTGAGAAATCTTGAGTGATTTTACAAATTTTGAAAAAGCTACTATTTTTAGAAACTCATGAGGCTTCCACATATTCATCATCTTATGGATATTTCAATCATTTCTCATATGTCCAAAACCATCTCGAGGGTACGGCTGATGGATTAGGATTAATTTCGTAAGATTTGGGAAACCTGCTAAATTTAGATCTCTCAAGATTTTCTCTTAGTCTTGCACTTCGGGGGTATTTTAGACATTTCCAAACATATCATATTTGCTCCCTAAGTTGTGTCTAAGAAATCTTGAGTCCGTTCATAAATTTTTAAAAATCTGCTATTTTTAGAATGATCCCCGAAATATGTCTGAGAGATTATGAATGATTTCCTGAATTTTGGAAAACCTGTTAAATTTAGAATTTCTCAGGAGTTTCGCTTAATTTGAAAATTCGAAGTGTTGAAGGCATTTTGGGTATTTTCAGGGGATACCAAATAATCCTGTTTAATATTACTCACCGAAAGGACCCAATTTTAAAAGTTTCTATTTTTGAAGTTTGACCACAAAGACTATCCATTTTTAATTTTTCCTCTTTAAGGGTGAATCAATCTTAGGGTATTTTGGTCACATTTGGATGTCTAACAGTCAAATATGGGCATTTTGGTACGAAAAGTTATTTTCCAAAAAGATGGTCCAATCATGTGTGAGGGATGCACCATAAATGTCAAATGGGTTGGGTCCATATATAGAATATTGAATTTAGAAAGATTTTATTGATTTTTTACGGAAAAACCCGAAACCCGTGTGAAATGGCCCATTGGGCTAAAAATCGCAAAGATGGAGCTCATGTGGGTTCACCCATATGGGTCAACCACCATGGTGGGCAGCCCACATGAGTTGAGTACCCAACCTTGATGATGTCACAATGGTGACATCATATTTGTTAAAATAAAAATAAAAAGAATAAAAAATAAAAAGAAGGAAAGAAGGAAAAGATGAATGATTGCTTAAAAATATTTTCTTCCAAAGAAGCAATGTGGAATGAGAATAGCATGTCTTGATTGACAAGAATTAAGATTGGTGTAGACACCCCATTTTGCTTCGCTTTAATCAACAAAGAAGTTAGTGTTTTGCTATCGGTTTTTTCAGTGTTGTCCATTCCCGTGTCCACTCCCTATGTTTTCTCGATCTTTTCAATTATTTCTACCGTGTTTCGCATTTTTCCGTCAGGTGTCGAGAAGAGTTATTCAGGAAAATCCAAACCAGAGAGAGTTTGGACCCATTTGGTGGGGTCGCGCTGTGCATTTTTTTTTAAGCTTTGGGCCGAGTAAGTTGGCCCAACTAAAGTATTCGGGTCATCCATAAAGGTCGCTATGGATTTCAGAGGTCAAATTTTAAGAAAAATAAGCTCACCTAGCATGGAATGGGGCCCGTATTATGATGATCCGAGTCACTCACTCGATAGATCATGAGTTGGATGGCTCGGATCAGCCCACTATTTGGACTGTTTGAATCATCCTATAGAAGATGTTCAGAGACACAACCTGCTTGCACCATGGTCCGTTAATGGACATTTCGAATTGTCTCATGGTGGTCAGTTGCAAAGTGTAGCTAATTGGATGGTTCGGATGGTCCTATGGAAATCAATCAGGAGAGCTTTGGACGAATGCGGAAAGGGGAGTAATTTTGCCATTTCAAAGAGAAAAGGTCCAAAGCAGTCATTCTATTAAAAAGGAAAATGTGGAAACCATCTTTTTCTAAAAGGAAAGCAAGCTAATTGTGGGGAGGGATTCTAAAAAAGAAAAAAAGAAGCCCTTTACGTTTGGGAAAGGTGGAGCCAAAAGAGGGCAGATTCTAAAAAAGAAAAAAAGGAAGGTGGCTCTGTGTTAGGAGGAAAAGAAGAAGAAAAAAACAAGAAAAAAAAAGAAAAGAACGGTGAGGAGTAGCTGGAGGGTGGCTCTGTTTTTGGAGAAGAATAAGAGCAGCTCTAAAAAAAGAAAAAAGAAGGAGGAAAAGCTCTTGTCTGTAGGCGGGAGGAGCAAGCTCGGTGTCTTTTTCTCTCAAGAACATCAGTTTTGATAGAAAGAAGGGAGGAACGGCTCTCTGTCTTTGTGTTTTTATCCCCTTCATCGCTCCATCTCCCGACTTCTGTTTCCACGATCTCTCACCGCCCACTCTCACTCTCCACCCCTCTCAACCCTCCCTTGGTCATCACTCCGTATCTCCCCATCTCCCCATCACCCTCTCTTTCTCATCTCATTATCCATCTCATCCTATACAACCCAAAAAAAAAAGAAAAAGCTGAAGCTAAATCAAAAACCAAAAAAAAAAGGAGAGAACGTGAAAGAAACAAAACAGAGTATCTTATACTCTGTTTTTGTTTCTCTCTCTCTCTCTCTCTCTCTCTCTCTCTCTCTCTCTGTTCTCTCCGTCTCCCTCACTCTGTTCTTTCCTTAATCCCTCTATCTCCCTCTGTATCCCTCTCTATCTCTCTATCTCTCCCTCCCTGTCTCCGTACACCTCTCATTATCCAACTCTCGGTTTCTATAAAAAAAAACCAGAGCATTCTTCATCTAACTCTCTCTACATCTCCCTCAAACTCTCACACCCTCTGTCAATCTCTCTCTCTCGGCCTCTCTCTCACTCTCTCTTGGCCTCTCGCGTTCACTCACCATCTCTCTGCCTCTCCCACTCTCGATCTCTCAATTCTCTCTCACTCTCCATCTCTCATTCTCCATACCTCTATCACTCCCTCTCTGTGTCTCTCTCGCTCACTCTCACTCTCAATCACTCTCGCTCACACTCTGTCTCTCGAATTTTCTCTCTCTCTCTCTCCATTTCTCACGGCAGTAAGAAAAACAAAGAAATAAGAGAAGAAGATAAGCGGACTTCGGATCAAACATCGGCGGGATTTCAGGATTTTTCGGCTCTTGGACTCGGCAGAGATCTCGACTACAGGTTAGTACAATATTCTCAGATTTTTCCCGGATGATTTGGCATTTTTTATGAATTTTGCATGGTTTTTAGCATTTAATTAAATTTAATTCAATATTAAATGTGTGAGCTAAAAATCATGATCTGCATGGGTGTTTCAAATCCGTTTCGTCCCAAAATTTAATACGATGTTCTACTTAAATAGAGTAAAATAACTATCGGATCGGATCGGACATTGGATCAACGGTTTTTTAGAATTTGAGTGAAGAATGGTATTTTATTTAAAATAATGGCTGAGTAATTACGAAATTCGAAAAAATAGCCATCTCAGGATGATCTATTTTTTGGAATTTTAAATTTTTCTTGTGTTCATCATATCAGAATAAGGTTAGGGGACGTTTTCCGGAGTCGTAATTTTCTCGAAAATCATGTTTTAAAAATAGAAAACTCTTTAAAAATATCTTTTTGACGAAGAAAAATAAAATATATACTAAACGAATTCCAATGTTAATGAAATTTCGTGGGAAAATAATATGATACTGATAAATTCTACCATGAATTTTTGAGAATTTCTAAAAATTTTTTGGTATATTATTTTATGCTTTCTTCGAAAATTATCAGATTTTGGGGGAATTGTTACTGACATCAGATCATGGATAAATTCTCAAGCTTTTTACAGTAGTCTTAAATTTTATATTTCTTGTCGCTATGAAATTTTCAATTGGTTTGGAGCTTTTTTCATGTGGGATGTAGTGTTAATTCATAATCTGGTTTAAAAATGGAAAAATCCGAAATTGATAGTAAACAGTTTCTAAAATTCATGCACATCTCACATGATGCTATTGTTACTTATATCTTACTACTGTAGAAATTTCATTGAATTTAGATTTCTATTTCTAGTAGTTTCTGTGTTATTTTTGCAATCTGGTCACTTAATTGTTAAACCAAAATTAAATATGAACTTAATGTAAAAATCTGCAAAACTCTTCCAATAAGCTACATGCATTCCCATCTTTCTGCTGTAGAAGTTTCAATTCATTTCGAATTCGTTTGCAACAATTTCACTTGTAAAATCACTCTTATGGTATAAAACTGATAAAATTCATTGAAAATTCGAAATTAATTAAAAATCTTCACAAAGCTCCTAAGGAACCTTAAAATTCTGTCACATATTAATTCCTTAATCCATGGAAACAGAAATTTTAGGATTTTTAGATTTTCCTGGAAAAATGGCCAGCGCATCCATAATCGTATCCCTATTGCACTCGATCTTTGACAATTTGAATATTTAAGCTATAGCACGTTGTTGGCTCCGAGGTTACTGTCCACGGAAATCCTGAGATATGCCAGGTAATAAGGTGCTATAACCTAAGTATTAAATTGCACAAGGAAAGAGCGCACGATTCCCTTCATTGGATGCTATTCTGGGCCGAAATTGGTGAACCCTAGAGCCATTGGTAATCCTTAAATATCCAGAAACCGAAAATCCTTGAAATCTGAAATTAATTACCCTCAAGAACTTGAGTCGATGTGTCTCGTGTCTGTCGGAACCGTTGGATCACGGTTTCCGTCATAGGAACCATTAGAGCCCAATTTAGGAACACTTATGTCAGGTCGTGTCCTAGGTTTTAGGGAGTCCTAGAGTTAGGAGTCCAGCCTCATCACGGCCGGTTGCTACGTATAGCAACCGTGCCATAGGTCTAGTCACACTAGTCACCCCATCTTTCCCTAGGACGAGCCTAGTAAACTAGGATGTAGGCTAACCTGCATTAGTCTAAGGAATAACTTGCATTTAGATAAGAATCATATAGCATCTTAGATGAAATCCTAGGATAATAAAATCCTCAACTTGAATTAAATAACTCCTCTTAAAACTGTTGAAACAGTCAAATCAGTCTAGATCGGTGTCTTAGTTAAGTTAGGCATAAGTAGCTTAGCTTAGGTGCACCGAACTACGTCGACTCTGATCCCAGTGAGGCTTGGGTACGTAGGCAGCTTGGATGTCTGATGACATACCAACCGCGAGTCGGCACTACAACAAATTGTGGTGTTTTGTATATTAATTTTCTTGTAAATTCTTAATTAAATCACTTAGGATTTTCCATGAAATTAGAATCTTAGGAGAACTTTCACTTAGACTGAATTCAAACAAACAAAGGAATCAAGATACACACTTAGGATCTACATTGAAATTAGATCATAGGATGCATGTCACTTAGTTCGCACATTAACAGAGAGTTGAATGAGCCATTTAAAATAAATTTAGAAGAGTTAGCTTTTGGAATTGAAGACCGATTATCGGGCAGGAATGGTGCATGTGGTGGATAACTCCCCATACCTTCCATTCTCGTAACCAGGTAGCGAGTCTAGATTTCTGGTTAATCATGGGTCCTACATCCCACATCTAGGTGGCGACTCTGTCAGTCTATTTTATGTGGAATTCGGATTGCCTTAGTGATCCCAAGTTCACATAAAAGATGAATTAAAATCAATAATTAAAATGCACACGCCAATCGCATGGGTACGAGAGACCAAGAGAGGGCGTGGCGGCTCGCGCCCCACCCCTCTCGCGGGATCGGGTCCCACAGTTTGGCGACTCTGCTGGGGATCACCTAACTTCATTAAAATTTCAAGAGATAACTCATTTGAATTTAATTTAACTGGCTCATAAAAACTCTATCTCTTTTATGCTTATTAGATTAGTTTGTATGCTTTATTTTCTCATCACATTTTACTCGAACTTAATCTAACAAAACCTGAAGGCATCATAGATTGCGGGAACTTATTGCACACACTTACATCACTTGCATCTAAACCCTGCATCTCACGTGCACACACGTCCTATTTTAGAAACCCGGAGTGTTATCTAGCATGGTTGACTGGGATTTCATCACCTGGTGCCTCTGTGCTAGAGAAGCATTCCACCCTTAGCCTAGCACCTTATGGTGCGTAAACGGATCTCTTGTTCACGTACTGATAAGCCGGACACTGGTACAGTATATCGAACATGGATTCGTGCTAAGGGAACTCTTGGCCTTACCCCTAGATTAACCCACACATGCAGGTAGAATACGAACACATGTGCATCACGTGTGTGAGCCTAGTTTAGGATATCCTACCCATTTGTGTCTAGATTAGGCCGTAGTCCATCTTCCAATGGCTACGATCGGTCCTTAGATACACGAACAAAGTCATGAGTCGAGATTCTCTCTCCACTCCGATAGATTAGGATTAGGGTTGATGCCTTCAGGTAACACTGTTAAAATGTACGAAGATTAAAAAACTTTCCCTTTGGGGTTAGGATATAAATCCCATCATTACCAAAGATCTCATAGGATTAGTCATTCATGATCTATCCGTTAAAAGCAATCTTATGCAATCTCATCTCATCTCTTGATCGTACGTCTGTCAATTTTCCATCATGTGATTCGATCATGTATTCATACTTTCTTTTACTTGCAGGAACTTATCCCAATCTCGTGTTCATGTAATCTTAATAATTCTTGTATCCCTTCTCTTGGCTTACATGCACCATGTCTACTCGTACAATTCTTGATTGGATCCGTGGTACATTAAGAGAATCCCATATCTATGCCATAAGTGAACAAGAGAAAAATCTCTTCGGCTACGTGGCAACCATTAAGCTCGATTGGGGATTACTTCATGCCGCATCAGAATGTTGGGATCCCGATCATCATGTCTTCCGTTTTGGCAACCAAGAAATGTGTCCCACCTTTGAAGAGTGGTGTGCCTTAATGGAATATCCTGTGGATGGCCCTCTAGTGAAGCCATCCTGTGTTCCAGATTATCGTCCTTTGTTCCTTCGCTTGACGAATAATCCAGATGAATCTATGAACTCTTTCATCAAAGGCCAAGAAGTGTCCATGCAGCAACTGATTGACATTTACCCTCCTGTTGGACACATTGGTGCTGTTGATATTCAAAAAGCCCGACGGCGCGCTTTGTGATTCTGCTTATTTGCTAGGTTCCTCACTGTCCAGCCTTCTCGCTTAGCGTCAGCTATTCTTCTGGACCTCGTTGATCAAATGGATCGTGGCGCCAATCCAATTCCTACTATGCTTGCAGAAACCTTCAATGGATTGGATGATATGGCTCGTCTTCGTGCCAGCTCAGGTCCAGGCTCTTATGTTCGCTCCTTCGTTGGTTCTTTCTCGGGATGTCCTGCATTACTCCAGGTGTGGTTATGCCACAAGCTAAAAATCTCAGCTCCTGTGCATTTCGATCATACGTTATACACCTTCAGTGAATGGCGTCATGATGTTTCCTTTGATCATAAAAGCGATTAGGTTGAATGGTTAAATTCTCGCCAACAAGATTAGATTTATTGGCAAATTCCTAGAATCCAAGAAGCCGTCTTCAACACTGGAGAAGCTAACTATGTTTGCCTTCTTGGCCTCAAAAAGACTTCTATGTTCCTGCCAGGATTCAGCGTCAGTATGGAAGGGAGCAATCCAATGCGCCTCCCCTTCGTCATTTCTACCCGCCTGAGGATCTCAAGCCCAAGATTGTCAAAGCCGTTTCATCTGCTTGGGATGTCAGGATCATCAAACCTCTAAAAGAGTCAGCTGAGCAAGATTGTCGTCCAAAGAAGAAGTCTAAAAAGAATGCTTAGTTCCATGTTTAATCTTATCCGTTTATCTTTGAAAGATTGAACCATGTACTCAAATTTTAATGATTGATCAATAAAGTTCATCTTTCTCTCTCATTATCCTAGTCTATGCATGCGTCATTGTTTACTTCTTTCCGTGATTTTAAAATGTGTCTTTCAAATATTACAGGGCAGTAAACACCATAGCTAACCCCACTGCTCCTTGGGTTCGGGTCTCTTCCCGATTGGAGAGGAATTCTGTCTCTCCACCACCCTCTCTGAGAACCCCAGCATCTCCTTCTTTCTCATCCTCACCAATGGCAGATAACCAAGATGGCCTTCCACCTACTGCTATTACCGATACTCTTACCTTGATTCTCCAGCAGCTTCAAGAACTCAAAGAGGAGAACCGAGTTATCAAGGCTCAGCTTTCTGAAAAGTTGGGACCGTCGTTGTCCAATGATAAAGGGCCTATGCACCAAGCAGCTACTTCAGCAACACCTGCCCAACCAGTGTTCATCAATATCCCTGATAAAGCCGAAGAAGACTTAGAAAAAGAGCAGTACAGCGAGGATCGCAGTAAGCCTTCTCAGTTCATGGTTGATAAATCTGTTATGGAGAAATTAGAGACTCTTACCAGGAAAGTTCAAGACATTCAGTTTCAAGACCAGGGTGGTTTCAATCCCAGTGATCTTACTCTATTTCCCGAAATCCGCCTTCCTGCTAATTTTCAAATGCCCGATTTCGACAAATATGATGGTGTGGGTTGTCCAATCACACATTTGCAAATGTTCACCATCATGTGTCAGCCTCAAGGCTTATCTCCTGAGCAAATGACTCAATTGTTCCCAGTTTTCCTAACCAAGGTTGGTAGGAGATGGTTCATGGTCTTGGACAAGACTCCTTACAGAACATGGAAGGATATCGGCGAACAATTCATCAGGCAGTTCAAATATGATGATGGGACAAAAATCACCAGAAAGGATTTAGAGAGAACAAAGCAAGACTCGAGGGAATCCTTTCTGATTTTTGTGAAAAGATGGAGGAGAATAGCAGCTCAGATGATGGAGCGCCCGTCTGAAGAAGAGCAGGTTCAAATAATCATGAAAAATATTTCCCCCCAACTCCAGTATCACATGTCATTGCAATACTATCCAGACTTCAAACACTTCATTGTGGCTGGCACCCAGATAGAGGAGGCTATGGCTCAAGGTGTATTTAACCGTAGCAACCCAAACCCCAGAGACTTCAAAAAGTCCCCTCCAGCCCAAGTCAGTAGCATCTCTCGTTCCAATGCTCAGTCCTCCAAATCCCAAGAACCTCTAGTGATGGACTATGCTCAACCCGCGACCGCACCTCGGCAACAAACCCGGGTAGAATTTACCCCTCTTCCCATTCCATCTTCAGAGCTGCTTAAGCAGTGTCTTGCTTCAGGTCGCATAACCCTACCTGCCATCCGGCCTCCACCCAATCCTCTACCTGCAAATTGGCGAGCTGACCTACACTGTGAGTATCACAGAGGTCCTGGTCATCTTACTGACAACTACATTGCCTTGAAATATAGAATCCAGAAACTCATTGATGAGAAAGTCATTGCCTTCCAGCCAAGACCCAATGTCACCCAAAACCCGCTACATGGTCATGCAAATCCTCCTGCTACCGTTAATGCCATAATCATAGGAGATCCTGAGTTTGACCCTCTCACCCTCATATGTGCTTTAGAACCCGTTTTTGAACTCCAAATCATCTTTTGTGATGAATCATGCCCAAGAGAGTCAGTACTTCCCATGGTAATCACATATGAGCCGCAAGTCCCTCAAATTATCACTTATGATGAGCCTAAATTGGATGAAGTCAGACATGTGACAAGGGGCGGAAGAATTTTCAAACCTGCTGAATTGAGAGTCGAAAATCCAGAGGCATTGGCTCGAGGAGAGGAGCCGCAATATGTGAAAGATCCAGATGATGAAGTTGTGCAGGAGTTGAAGAAAACTCAGGCTGTTATATCTGTATGGGGATTATTGATAGCATCAAAGAAACACAGAGAGGCTGTGTTGAAAGAATTGAATACCACACAGGTATCCTCAGAGATATCTCCGGAGCAACTGGCTGAAGTTGTTGCTCTAACCCAGGCCACCAGGGCCATTAGTTTCTCAGATCAGGAGCTGCCTCCTCAAGGTCGGAATCATGCTAGAGCCCTTCATGTCACTATTGTCTGTGGAGGCAAGAAAGTACCATCTGTGTTGGTAGATAACGGATCCGCCTTGAATGTGTGTCCATTGAGAACTGCCATTACCTTGGGTTTCGGTCTCACTGATTTTGCCGAATCAACCCTTGGTATCCTTGCATATGACAACACCCGCAGAAATGTGGTCGGAGTCCTCACCACCAAGATTGTTGTAGGCGCTCAAGAATTTGAGGTTGAGTTTCAAGTTATTGATATCAAGGCCTCGTTTAATATGCTTCTGGGATGTCCCTGGTTGCATAAGGAAGGTGCTGTTGCTTCAACCCTTCACCAAAAACTGAAGTTCATCAAAGATGGAAAGTTGTTCACTGTCAGAGGTGACGAAGAGCCAGAAATAGGGCAAATAACAGGAGAAACCTTGATCCTTCTAGTTGCAAAAGTAGATGACTACAACTTGAATGGTTTCGCATTCGACGTTGCTGCTATTTCCTATGAAGAGGCCTCTCGGAAGGAGTTGTGTTTGCCGTTTGCCATCAGTCCTGTGATGGCCAAGATGATGAGAAAAATGAACTACTTCCCTGGTATGAATTTGGGCCGTGATCCAAGCAAGGCATCTCACTGGCACCCAATCAAAGCAAACCATGGAATTTTCGGTCTTGGATATGTACCTACTGAGAAGGAGGAGGAAGCCATGGAAGAATTGTTGAAATTGAAGGAAGAAGTCCGCCGCACCGGAAGGGTACTCCCAATGGCTCCATATTCCTTATCGATGAATGGTCATTTTATCAAAGAAGATGAGACCTCTACATACTATGGGTTTTCTGAACCATGGTATGACTCAGTGACAGGGATCATGATACCCGGTTTTGAAATATTCAGTGGCCTTGCTCTCCCAGAAACAGAACCGCTGATATATTATGTTGAGAAAGCTGTTGAGGACTGGTTAGTCTACCTTGAGCCAGTGGTGCTGGGATCTTTGTTTGAAGAAAATGTGCCTGATGTTGATTACTATTATGAAGAACAAGAAGAGACAGATTGTGAAGATGTGCTGGTGGCAGTTATTCAGAGTAATGATACCTTTACTGAACCTCAGAGTCAGATTGCACCTGCAACAGAAAATCTTTCAAACTGGAGTTCTGATGTTTTTCCATCTTACTTTATTGCTAAGTCAAGTCTAGTCAAGTCGATTGAATCAGTGTCAGTGCCTAGTCCAGGCGAGTCATTTTCTGAGTTTATTTACTATGTGAATCCTGAGCCTGTTCAGGATGAGTCCAATGATAATGATGTAATTTCTTTCAATTCAATGAAATCTGATTCTCAGTATGTCTCTGTGTTTGCTTCTAACTTTAATAATGATAACACTCCCTCCTCAGACGAGGAAGAAGGGATCGACGAAACTCCCCTTGAATTGCAGCATATGCTCAAACAAGAGGAGGAGCGTCGAGCCCAGCCTCTTAAAGATGAAATCGAAATTATAAACATCGGAACAGAAGATTAATACAGGAAATACGAATTGGAAATACTCTATCCTCTGAAGAGCGCGATAAATTAACAAACCTACTTAAGGAATATAAAGAAGTTTTTGCCTGGTCCTACAAAGATATGCCCGGGTTGAGCGAAGACATTGTTCAGCACAAGCTACCTTTGTTGTCAGGAATTAAGCCTAAAAAGCAGAAGCTAAGGAGAATGAAGCCCGAGTGGGTCTTGAAAGTAGAAGAAGAGGTTACTAAGCAGTTGAATGCTGGGTTTCTGCAAGTGGTAGAATATCCAGAATGGCTCGCAAATATAGTACCTGTACCGAAGAAAGATGGGAAGGTGAGAATGTGCGTAGATTTCAGGGATTTGAACAAGGCAAGTCCAAAAGATGATTTCCCTCTACCACATATTGATATCCTGGTAGACAATACGGCCGGGCATGAATTACTATCTTTCATGGATGGTTTCTCGGGCTACAATCAAATTAAGATGGCACCCGAGGACATGGCTAAGACCTCGTTCATTACACAATGGGGGACATATTGCTATCGGGTAATGCCATTTGGTCTTAAGAATGCCGGTGGGACATACCAAAGAGCAGCTACTGCCTTACTCCATGACATGATACATAGAGAAGTCGAAGTTTATGTTGATGATATGATTGTAAAAGCCAAGGAAAGGAGAGATCATATCCCGAATCTTAAGAAGTTCTTTGAAAGAATTCTCAAATACCAGCTTCGCCTGAATCCTAGCAAGTGTGTATTCGGGGTTACCTCTGGTAAGTTGCTTGGATTTATGGTGAGTCAAAGGGGCATAGAGGTAGATCCTCAGAAGATTAAGGCTATCCAGGAGATGCCGCCGCCTAAAACCGAGAAGGAAATTCGGGGATTCCTAGGAAGGATACAGTTCCTAAGACGATTCATCGCTCATCTGACATCAACTTGTGAACCTATCTTTAAGCTCTTAAAGAAAAATACTTTCAAAGTATGGACGGAGGAATGTCAGCAGGCCTTTGAGAAGATAAAACAAAGTTTGTCTGGACCACCAATAGTAGCACCAGTGATAGCGGGGCATCCTTTGCTGCTTTACTTGTCAGTAAAAGAAACCACAATGGGTTGTATGTTAGCACAGCAAGATCCAGAAACCAAGCATGAAAAGGCTGTGTATTATCTCAGTAAGAAAATATTGGAGTATGAATAGAAGTACACTGTCCTAGAAAAAACCTGCTTAGCTCTGGTTTGAGCTACTCAGCGACTCAGGCATTACCTTTTATCACATAAGGTCTTGCTCCTGTCAAGGATGGATCCTCTGAAATATCTCTTTGAAAAACCAGCCTTGACAGGCAGGACTGCCAGATGGTTATTGTTGTTGTCTGAGTTTGACATCACCCATGTAACCCAAAAATCAGTAAAGGGCCGAGTCATTGCTGAGAAATTAGCAGAAGCACCCCGAGAAGAAAATCAGCCTTTCAAACCAATGTTCCCAGATGAAGAGATCATGATGGTAGAAGATGAATATCCAGAAACTGGTTGGACCCTATATTTTGATGGAGCAGCAAATCAAACAGGGCAAGGAGTAGGGGCATTGCTTGTGTCACCCCGAAATGAGCATGTTCCCCTTGCCGTTAAGTTGCAATTTAATTGCACCAACAATATGGCAGAGTATGAAGCATGCATTGTTGGGCTTGAGGCTGCATTGGCCTTAGGCATAGAGAATCTTGACGTATATGGAGATTCGAAGCTAATCATTTGCCAAACTCAAGGAGAGTGGAGAACCAAAGAAGAAAAGCTATTGCCATATCATGAATACTTGAATGCTCTTGCTAAACAATTCCAGTGCATCACTTTTAGTTATCTGCCAAGGTTGAAGAATAGATTCGCCGATGCCTTAGCGACATTAGCTTTTATGATTGACATACCTCACAATATGAAGATGAGGCCCATCACGGCTCAAGAGCAATGGGCTCCTGCATATGTTGATGCTATAGAAATAGCTGCAAGATGTCCCGATGGAAAACCATGGTATACGGACATAAAGAAATACATCTCAGGCCAGGGGCATCCCAATGCGGCGTTGAATAAAGAAATAAGGACTTTGCAGAGATTGGCAGCTAATTTTATCATTTGTGGAGGGGAGTTGTATCGACGGTCTTTCGACGGAATTCAACTCTTATGTGTCACTGAAGATCAGGCAGAAGAAATTCTCGCAGATATTCATGAAGGGGTGTGTGGACCTCATATGAATGGGAAGATGTTGGCAAGGAAGATCCTACGTCTGGGGTACTATTGGCCAACATTGGAAGCGGATTGTCACACATTTGTGAAGAAATGCTATAAATGTCAGATACATGCAAATCTCATCCATGTACCACCCACCGAATTGCATTCTCTTACCTCTCCTTGGCCGTTTTCGGTATGGGGAATTGACATCATTGGCAAGATTTCTCCTAGGTCATCTAATGGTCACGAGTACACACTCGTTGCAATTGACTACTTCACCAAGTGGGTCGAGGCCGCTTCTTATGCAAAGCTTACATCCACATTAGTTACTAAATTCATACGCACCAACATCATTTGCAGATATGGAATTCCCCATGAGCTTATCTCAGATAATGGATCTCATTTCAAGAAGGAAGTAATCTCTCTTTGCGAAGAGTTCAAGATTAAGCATCATAAATCCTCGCCTTATCGTCCACAGACAAATGGAGCGGTAGAAGCTGCAAACAAAAATGTCAAGACTATCATTAGCAAAATGTCAGAAACTTATAAGGATTGGTCGAATAAGTTGCCGTACGCCTTGTAGGCTTACAGAACATCAATTAGAGCTTCAACTGGGGCAACCCCTTACTCTCTTATTTATGGGATGGAAGCAGTGCTGCCTGTTGAGATCCGTGTACCTTCACTCCGAGTGTTGACTGAGGCTAAGTTGCCAGAGAATGAATGGGCAGATGCCAGATATAAAGAGCTGAACATGCTGGATGTGAAGAGGTTAAAGGCGCTTTACCATGTGCAGGGTTATCAGCGTAGAATAGCCAGAGCTTTTAATAAAAAGGTTAAAATCAGAGATCTAGAAGAAGGCAATCTTGTTTTGAAAGAGAACCGAGCACCAGTGTTTGACCCGAGAGGCAAGTTCAAACCAAATTGGTCAGGACCGTACATTGTGGACCAAATCTTACCCCGAAAAGCCGTCAAGCTCCGTAATTTAAATGGAGAAATATTGCCAGAACCAACAAATCTTGATCAACTCAAGAGGTTCTATGCTTGAACACCAGAAGGCCGTCATTTGGCCGAATAAATCCCAAATTCATAACCCAAAATTTAAAAAAAATATATATAACCTTTTGCAAACCCTTTTGAGCCTAAATAAAATTTTCCTTCAAAACCCAATATTGATGGCGTCTGGATCCGGGTATGCGATCGCGCGGTCGGTAGAGGGCCTCCGCGGGGTCTGCAATCACAAACAAAAGGGGGTCAGGGGGTCCGGGGTGGGTCCCGGACGACCACTTCGACACCCAAGTCAGATCCTTCGACCAGTCAATATAAAGAACAGCTAGAAAGGGAGGGGGTTTTGGCCATGGTTACCAGGGCCGGTGCGCGGGGACATTTCTGGGTGCGTGTGTGAGTGAGTCGGAGGGGACTAGCAGGGAGGGCAGGATGGGATTCCTGGCCTCCTCTGTTGTTGCCTTGCCTCTTTTTTCGATGTTGCGGGGTGGAGGATGGGTGAATCCCTGCTTTCCGGGGTCAAAAGAAAAAAAGGTCCCCTTCTTCTTCCTTTCCCTCCCCTTTTAAAGGGGGGTGTGCGGCCTTTTTCATCATTATGGAGGAAAAAACTTCCTTTGCAGGATTGGGCCGTCCCTCTGCCTCGCCGGCGCGCGTGGCTTTGGCGGCCATTTCCTTCCCTAATTTGTGATGATGAGGCCTGGGTGGTGAGAGTGCCCTTTTCATCATTGTGGAGGGAAAAACTTCCTTTGCAGGATTGGGCCGTCCCTCTGCCTCGCCGACGCGCGTGGCTTTGGCGGCCATTTCCTTCCCTAATTTGTGATGATGAGGCCTGGGTGGTGAGGGGGCGACACGTGGCATGAATGTGTGGTCTTTGCCCTTTTCCAACACCCTTCTTCATGATGGTTGGGCTCTGCTCATGCATGGATGACACGTGGCGATATCTGCTCGTGCAGCCGTATTTGTGCCCCATCATAACTCCCCCTTACTCCTTTGGTCCATTGAATGGGCCAAGGGAGTAACGTTTTGTTCGAGCTAAGTCATGATGAGGATATTTACGAGGGCTCCGGGGTGCGAGGAGACGTGCCGTTTTATCTGGCGGCTGTCTTTGGGAAGCGGCAGCGTCGTTAGGGAGGCTGCGTTGTCTCGAGGCACCAGGATTTCTTTTCCGAGTTTAAAAGAGGGGAATTACCATGGTGTCTTTTTGTGGCTCTTCGTCGCTCTTCTTCACGGGTTAGGGGCAAGGCCTGTTTCCCCCAGGAGTCGTCGAGCGACCCTGATTTGTCCTCCGATCCGGGGGAGGATCTCGTGGCTCGTCGGAAGAAGGCTAAGAGGGGCCCGGGCGCTTCGTCGGGCTTCCCCCCCCCTTCGCCTTTCTTCCCTGCCTAGGAAGGACAGATTGTCCAGGTCCCGCGTTGCCCGGGAGTGGTCATTTTTCTCGTGAGCCTATCGTCAGGGAACGGAACTGCGTGGGCGTGTTTCGAAGATGGGTCAGGAGATCGAGGACTTGAAGCGGGAGAACGAGGTTCTTCAGAAGAAAGTTCATCTTCTCAACGAGCAGCTGTTGGAATATGAGGTGGACCCCTTGCTGGAGACCTCTTGGGAGGAGGAGGGGAGCTCTTCTGGGGAGGAGTCGTTCTCCGATTAAGCTTTGGCTTTCTATGTTTTCCTGCGTGTCTATCCCCTTCTCTGGCGGAGATCTCTGGGGCCTGCGTGCCTATTGTCCTTACTCCCTTTTTTGTAGGCCTTTGGGCCAGGAGGAAGTGGTTTATGAATGGCGCCTTTCTTTTCCTGTTTCTGATGTGTGTTTTCTCCTTTCGTGTTTGCTTTTCTGTTGCATGCTTGCTCTCTCGCGCATTTCTGAGCCCTTGTCGCTGAGTTCGATATTTTCGGCCCGGTGGTATTTTGTATGGGATATCTAGTCATACCTTTTTTCATCTTGTGGAAGGGTATGTCGGGCCCTTGTGACGGGGTCCGAGCCCTTTCTTTATGAACGCAGTTTTGTCCATCTGGCGGAAGTGTATGGATGGCTTGCTGGGGAAGTTATGTCGTGGGTAGGTGTAGACACCCCATTTTGTTTTGTTTTAATCAACAAATAAATTAGTGTGTTAAATCCATGTGAGAACCCCCTCTATTATTGATTTATATGTTTTAGGTCATTAATATCTTGATCTGACTTTACGGATCATCAATCGGGACAAAATAAGCTAGGGTCACTTCATAGCCCGGACCCTGATTCCATTCCGAGACCCGATTTCCGTAAATCGTTAGATCAATGGCAGATCATGACCTGGGTCTAACCATCCAAAACCACCTAACCTCTCCTCTCATCCTAACCATTCAAACCTCACCTAACCTCACCTAACCTCTCCTCCCATCATAACCATCCAAACCTCACCTAACCTCACCTAACCTCACCTAACATCACCTAACCTCACCTAACCTTACCTAACCTCACCTAACCTCACCTAACCTCCTATCCCATTCTCCTATAAATACCCTCTCATCTCACCAAAGAAAAGAAGAAAAAGAACCCCTCTCTTAGAAAATTCATCCCTCTCCCTCATCTCTTCAAGGGTTCAGCCATCCTTGCCGGATCGGGTGATTTTATACGTTGGGTGATATATATCAAAAGCAGTCATTATCAAGCAAGGAATCATCTTCAAGGAATTACCATCAAAGAAAAATCAAACACAAAGTGGGTTTCCAAAGAGGTAGGCATTTATTTCAATTCTATGTAGGGTCTGTTTTCATGCATATCTTTTACTTTAAAAGAAAAACCATGTTAGGAAGCATGTAGGGTCTGTTTTCCCCCTGGTTAGCCTCTGGTTAGACCCTGGTTGCACCCAGGTTCGCTGCTGGTTGCACCCAGGTTCGATGCTGGTTGCACCCTGGTTCCCTACTGATTCGCACCCTGGTTCCCTGCTGGTTGCACCCTGGTTCCCTACTGGTTCGCACCCTGGTTCCCTACTGGTTCGCACCCTGCTTCCCTGCTGGTTGCACCCTGGTTCCCTACTGGTTCGCACCCTGGTTCGATATTGGTTCGCACCCTGGTTCCCTGCTGGTTCGCACTCTGGTTAGACCCTGGTTGCACCCAGGTTCGCTGCTGGTTGCACCCAGGTTCCCTGCTGGTTGCACCCTGGTTCCCCTGCTGGTTCGCACCCTGGTTCCCTGCTGGTTCGCACCCTGGTTCCCTGCTGGTTCGCACCCTGGTGCACCCTGGTCCGCACCCTGGTTTGTACCCTGCTTCCTCCTAGTTAGACCATGGCTAGTCTCGGGTTTGCTCCTAACTTAGACCCGACTCACTTGACCCTAACCATTAACCCAATCCAACCGAGTCATATCCCAACACAATCCGAGTCGCATGTCTGAATCCATTTGGCCGAATCTCATAAGCCCGCCCACTTTGAATTCCGAAAATTCAAACCCTTGATGATTCCAATATGCTCAATTCTTTGATGCAAATTCCCAATTCCAAAATCCCATTGTTATATCAATGTTTTTGAATCTCAAGTCCAATGCTCAAATACAAACCCGATTCCTGATCCAAATACCAAACCTGTTTTCCAAAATCCAAGCAACCTCCCCAGCGGAACTACGTGTGGCTTGATCCCCATCGCGGGGTACGTAGGCAATTTGGCACTCCCAAGTTCAGTCGCACCTTTCTCTATCTTTCTCATTCCCTCACACTATTTCATCATCTCTTCCATCCCTTTTTTCACTAACCTCGAGAATTTAAATCGATTTGTCTTGTGTCTTTCAGAACCGTTGGATCACGGTTTCCGTCGTAAGGACCCTTAGAGCCCAATTTAGGAACACCGGTGTCGTGTCGTGTCCTAAGTTTTAGGGAGTCCTAGAGTTAGGAGTCCGGCCTCATCACGGACGCTTGCTATGTATAGCAACCGTGCCATAGGTCTAGTTACACTAGTCACCCAATCTTTCCCTAGGACAAGCCTAGTAAACTAGGATGTAAGGCAAACCTGCATTAGTCTAAGGGACCATTTGCATTTAGATGAGAATCATATAGCATCTTAGATGAAATCCTAAGATAATAAAATCTTCAACTTGAATTAAATAACTTCTCCTAAAACTGTTGAAACAGTCAATCCCGTCTAGGTCGGTGTCTTAGTTGAGTTAGGCATATGTAACTTAGCTTAGGTGCACCGAACTACGTCGACTCTGATCCCAGTGAGGCTTGGGTACGTAGGCAGCTTGGATGTCTGACGGCATACCACCCGCGAGTCGGCACCACAACAAATTGTGGTGTTTTATATATTAATTTTCTTGTAAATGCTTAATTAAATCACTTAGGATTTTCCATGAAATTAGAATTCTAGGAGAACTGTCACTTAGATTGAATCCAGACAAATTAATAAATCAAGATACACATCTAGGATTCACATTGAAATTAGATCATAGGATGCATGTCACTTAGTTCGCACATTAACATAGAGTTGAATGAGCCATTTAAAATAAATTTAAAAGAGTTAGCTTTTGGAATCGAAGACCGATTATCGGGCAAGAATGGTGCATGTGGTGGATAACTCCCCATACCTTCCATTCTCGTAACCAGGTAGCGAGTCTAGATTTCTGGTTAATTACGGGTCCTAGATCCCACATCTAGGTGGCGACTCTGTCAGTCTCTTTCGTGTGGAATTCGGATTGCCTTAGTGATCCCAAGTTCACATAAAAGACGAATTCAAATCAATATTAAAATGCACACGCCAATCGCGTGGATACGAGAGACCAAGAGAGAGAGAGCGGCGGCTCGCGCCCCACACCCCTCTCGCGGGATCAGGGTACCACAGTCTGGCGACTCTGCTGGGGACCACCTAACTTCATTAAAATTTCAAAAGATAATTCATTTGAATTTAATTTAACTGGCTCATAAAAACTCTATACTTGTTAGATTAGTTTGTCTTGTTTTATTTTCTCATCACATTTTACTCGAACTTAACCTAACAAAACCTGAGGGCATCATAGATTGCGCAAACATATTGCACACACTTACATCACTTGCATCTAAACTCTTGCATCTCACGTGCACACACGTCCTATTTTAGGAACCCGGAGTGTTATCTAGCATGGTTGACTGGGATTTCATCACCTGGTGCCTCTGTGCTAGAGAAGCATTCCACCCTTAGCCTAGTACCTTTATGGTACGTAAACGGATCTCTTGTTCACGTACTGATACGCCGGACACTGGTACAGTATATCGAACAGGGATTCGCGCTAAGGGAACTCTTGGCCTTAACCCTAGATTAACCCACACATGCATGTAGTATACGAACACATGTGCATCATGTGTGTGAGCCTAGTTTAGGATATCCTACCCATTGGTGTCTAGATTAGGCCGTGGTCCATCTTCCAATGGTCACGATCGGTCCTTAGATACACGAACAAAGTCATGAGTCGAGATTCTCTCTCCACTCCGATAGATTAGGATTAGGGTTGATGCCTTCAGGTAACACTGATAAAATGTGAAAAAAAAAAAAAAAAAATTTCCCTTTGGGTTAGGATATAAATCCCATAATTTTCAAAGATCTCATAGGATTAGTCACTCATGATCTATCCGTTGAAAGCAATCTTATGCTATCTCATCTAATCTTTTGATCGTGCGTCTTTCGTTCTTCTGTCATACGATTCGATCGTATCTTCATGCCATCCCCTAACTGGCAGATGCAGAATCTCACAATCTTTCGATTATGCGTTCTCATGATCTGATCATGCCTGGTCCAGATAATCCAATCTTGCTTGTACCCCTGGTCTGTTCCTCCTCTAGGGGCTACCTTTTTCAAGATTATTTTGCTAAGTCCTTCAGAGTTCACTCTCAGAATCATTGAGCTAGGGGCATTTCCCTATGCGAATCAGTCATCATTGTCCAAAATTGAAAGTATCAGCCATGATGATGTTCAGAACGAACCAGCCTTCGCCGAGCCTTCAACGCCAAACAGTTGCAGCAGTTAAAGTTTTAGTCACTTACTATTTTATGTTGAGTCAGTCATCATGGTCAGTATAATTGTTGAGTCCGGTCTTACAGTTAAAGGTCAATGCCTAGTCCAGGCAAGTTATCTTCTGTTTCTCTTTCTTATTTAGAGTTGTGAATCGTGAGCATGTTCAGGATAGGTCGTCTGATGTAATAGCTTTTCTTTAAATAAAATTTCAGTCAGTTCCAAAAAGTTCACTTGTGTCTGTTCTTAAGTGTGCTTCTGATCTTAAAATAAGACTCCCTCCTCAAATGAGGACAAAATTGACGAAACTCCACTTGAGTCACAGCAATTACTTGAACGAGAGGAGGAGCGCCAATCCCAACCTTTCAAAGATGAAATTGAAATGATAAACACTGGCACTGAAACTTTGATTCAGTGAATGCCGATTGAAAATACATTACCCTCTAAAGAGTGTGAAGAATTGATAAAATTATTTCAAGAATAAGAAGATTGTCTAGAAAAGCTACAACCGATACCAGGGGCAAGACATAGATGGAAAGCTCAAAGAAAATGAAGAAAGTGAGAAGATATATGCTATACAAGGGGCACAGAGTGGAAACAACTTTCATATTTCCAATCAATGACCTTGGTTCTCAAATTCATAAAGCCAACAAATTCAAGATGAAAAGTTCAAAAGCAAACAATGAAAAGTGATCATCAGATATCGAGAGTACGAATCCATAGATGGAGGATGTCAAAGAACAAGTTTCGCTCTATGAAAGTCAAAAGCACGTATTAGAATCTTGAAAGAAGAAGATCCATTATCTCTTACCTGGAAATGCCGTCAAACTCCGCGAAAAAAAAAAAACAAAAGAGAAAAAAAAAATAATCAGTACCAGAGGGACTCTAGTAACCTAGATCGATTCCCAATCTGAACATCGAAAGGCCTCCTTTGGCCGATTAAATCCCAAAATCAAAACCCAATGTCAAAAGAATACCGATTTGCAAACCCTTCGAGCCTAAATCAAATTTTCTTGAAAACCCATCAAACTTGGGGCATTCCCCCGAACTACGCGAGACCTGATCCCTATACTGGGGTACGTAGGCAACTCGGTTGAACCGAGTTCGGTCGATTCAAAAAGGAAAAGAAATTCAATCCTTTCAAAAAAAAAAAAGAGAGGGACAAGTTCCAAAAGAAGAGAAGTTAATTGTTCCAGAAAGAAAAGAAAAAAGGAAAAAAAAAAATCAAACAATTTATCTTCAAACTAGGGGCATTCGCCCTGAACTACACACGACCTGATTCCTACCTTGGGATATGTAGGCGACCTGTTCACAGGTTCGGTCGAAATCTTTGTTGAGCCTTAAGCCATTCTTTGAAAAGCCCTATCCTACCTATAAAAGTCCTTCTGGTGTTCAGAACTAATGAGCTAGGTCCTGAGATACAATAAAAAAATGAAATGATGATGAATAAGAAAAATAACGGAGTTTGAAGATCTTCTAGACTGAAAACCTGAAAGGGCGGTCTAGGCAAAATTTAAGATCATTCCCCTGCTAAGTTGAAAACCCGAAAGGGCGGCTTAGGCAAAAGCTAAGGGGATAGCCTGCTGGATCGAAAACCTAGAAAGGTGGTTCAGGCAAAAGTTAAGGCTAGCGCGGTCCGCCAAGTTAAAAACCCTGAAGAGGTGACTTGGTCACGGTAAGAGAATCAGTATAAGAAGGCAACAGCCGGTATCAAGACTGAAGATCAACTGAAGTTCAAGCAAATTCAAGTGATATCCTCAAAACTGGGGGCATTGAAGCTAAGCAATCTTAGGGGTCGTAATTAAATTCTTGAGGCATTACTGTTTCGAGGAAGAAGTCCGGTGTTTACCAATTGAAAAACTATTCCTTGAAAGGATAGACTTACCAAACAAAACATTAACTAAGTCAGAAGCATCACTATGTTTGTCAGTATAGTCAGTCAATCTTTATTATTCTAAGTTCACTCCTTCAGGGCTGCTCAATCCTTTGAGTAGTGCATTTCATCTAAGTTTTCTCTTTAGAAAGAGTCAATTGTCGTTCCTATGTCCAAATGATGTAACTGTCTTGGTGAAGGAGGCCAGGCCTAGGCAGCTCCCTGCAATTATACCTGAAAGAGCTCGAGAATTTAGTCAAACAACTTCATTTCAAAGAAGATCAGCTCAGAAAAATTCAGAAGTAGAAACATCAGAAAGCCCAGCTTCCGTAAAAAGATCATACCCCAGGAAGGCACCTTAAGCTTGGAAGAACCTCAGATGCAATGGTGGTTGAGCCAATTTCTCAGAAAGATGAACCATTCAAATTCATAATTCCCTTCCGGTTAGTTATCCTGGTCAAGAAATGTTTATCTAAACACCTGTCAAGAAGCAGATCCCGCTTTTCCATGTTAATATCCAAGAGAGTCGTTGTTCTAAATTACCAATCTCAAATGTCTTGTTCAAGGTTTCAGTTATCAAAATCCCCAGAAGACAAGACCAGCAGTCTCTTTGAGAAAAATCTTGTTGAAGTTTCATAAAAATGTTCCTAATCCATTCTTGCTAGTAATGGTTCTTCGTTCCAAAGGTTTGCCGTTTCATCATTCGTCAAAGTCCTAGTTTCCAACATCTTTGTCGGGCACGATCCATAATATCCCCGATTTCATTGAGTTCAAAAAAAATAAAAAATTCATCAAATCCAATCTTACGTCAAATTCAAGTTCATGGAAAATCTCTAAATTCTTCGAGCCCGTTTGTGAACGGTACCTCTTTTCTCGAGCCCATTTGCAAATGGCCTCGTCTTCTCCTTGAGCCCGTTTGTGAACGGTGCCTCATCTCTCGAGTCCATTTGTGAATGGTTTCGTCTTCTCCTTGAGCCCATTTGTGAACGGTGCCTCATTTTCTGAGTTCATTTATGAATGGTCTCATGTCCTCCTTGAGCCCGTTTGTGGACGGTGCTTCATTTCTCAAAAAATCAAAAATTCATCAAATCCAATCCCCAATTCAAAAAATCCAATCCTACGTCAAATTCAAATTCATAAAAATCTCTAAATTTTTCATTGTTGAATTCATCAATCAAAGCTATCTTGTGTCGTCGAGCCCGTTTGTGAACGGTGCCTCATTTCTCGAGCCCATTTGTGAATGGTCTCGTCTTCTCCTTGAGCCCGTTTGCGGACGGTACCTCATTTCCCAAAAATAAAAATTCATCAAATCCAATCCCCGATTCAAACAAATCCAATCTTACGTCAAATTCAAGTTCATGAAAAATCTCATGTCCTCTTTGAGCCCTTCTGTGAAAGGTGCCTCATTTCTCGAGGCCGTTTGTGAATGGTCTCGTCTTCTCCTTGAGCCCGTTTGCGGACGGTACCTCATTTCCCAAAAATAAAAAATTCATCAAAACCAATCCCCGATTCAAACAAATCCAATCTTACGTCAAATTCAAGTTCATGAAAAATCTCATGCCCTCTTTGAGCCCGTTTGTGAACGGTGCCTCTTTTCTCGAGGCCATTTGGGGATGGTCTCGTCTTCTCCTTGAACCCGTTTGTGAACAGGTTTCTCATTCTCTGAGTCCATTTGTGAATGGTCTCATGTCCTCTTTGAGCCCGTTTGTGAACGGTGCCTCTTTTCTCGAGGCCATTTGTGAATGGTCTCGTCTTCTCCTTGAGCCCGTTTGCGGACGGTACCTCATTTCCCAAAAATAAAAAATTCATCAAAATCAATCCCCGATTCAAACAAATCCAATCTTACGTCAAATTCAAGTTCATGAAAAATCTCATGCCCTCTTTGAGCCCGTTTGTGAACGGTGCCTCTTTTCTCGAGGCCATTTGGGGATGGTCTCGTCTTCTTCTTGAACCCGTTTGTGAACGGTGTCTCATTTTTTGAGTCCATTTGTGAATGGTCTCATGTCCTCCTTGAGCCCGTTTGTGAATGGTGCCTCATTTCTCTAGTCCATTGGTGAATGGTCTCGTCTTCTCCTTGAACCCGTTTGTGAACGGTGTCTCATTTTCTGAGTCCATTTGTGAATGGTCTCATGTCCTCTTTGAGCCCTCTTGTGAAAGGTGCCTCATTTCTCGAGTCCATTTGTGAATGGTCTCGTCTTCTCCTTGAACCCGTTTGTGAACGGTGCCTCATTTCTCGAATCCATTTGTGAATGGTCTCGTCTTCTCCTTGAGCCCGTTTGTGAACGGTGCCTCATTTCTCGAGTCCATTTGTGAATGGTCTCGTCTTCTCCTTGAGCCCGTTTGTGAATGGTGCCCCATTTCTCGAGTCCATTTGTGAATGGTCTTGTCTTATCCTTGAGTCCGTTTGTGAATGGTGCCTCTTTTCTCGAATCCATTTGTGAATGGTATCGTCCTCCTTGAGCCCGTTTGTGAACGGTGCCTCATTTCTCGAGTCCATTTGTGAATGGTCTTGTCTTCTCCTTGAGCCCGTTTGTGAACGGTGCCTCATTTCTCGAGTCCATTTGTGAATGGTCTTGTCTTCTCCTTGAGCCCGTTTGTGAACGGTGCCTCATTTCTCGAGTCCATCTGTGAATGGTTTTCTATCCTCCTTGAGGCCGTTTGTGAACGGTGCCTCATTATCCAAGTCCATTTGGGAATGCTTCTTATCCTCGTTGAACCCGCTTGTGAGCGGCGTCTCATCTCCTTCTAAAAACTGTTTGAGAGCGATCTTTGTCCTTTCCCTTCAGAATCCATTCGAAAATGATATCTCATTCTCTAATTGCCCGTTTGTGAACGGCGCCGCATCGAGTTTTTTTTATTATTCAAGTTCTAGGGTTTCATCTAAGGTTTTGCATTATGTTAAGGTGCGTTGTGTCTAGAGAGTCCTTTGTCGATTAAAGCTACGCAAAATGGTTCTGTCATTTTTAACTTTGGTATTCAATGACTACGTCATCTCTACCAAAGAGGGGCATCTGTAGACACCCCATTTTGTTTTGTTTTAATCAACAAATAAATTAGTGTGTTAAATCCATGTGAGAACCCCCTCTATCATTGATTTATATGTTTTAGGTCATTAATATCTTGATCTGACTTTACGGATCATCAATCGGGACAAAATAAGCTAGGGTCACTTCATAGCCCGGACCCTGATTCCATTCCGAGACCCGATTTCCGTAAATCGTTAGATCAATGGCAGATCATGACCTGGGTCTAACCATCCAAAACCACCTAACCTCTCCTCTCATCCTAACCATTCAAACCTCACCTAACCTCACCTAACCTCTCCTCCCATCATAACCATCCAAACCTCACCTAACCTCACCTAACCTCACCTAACATCACCTAACCTCACCTAACCTTACCTAACCTCACCTAACCTCACCTAACCTCCTATCCCATTCTCCTATAAATACCCTCTCATCTCACCAAAGAAAAGAAGAAAAAGAACCCCTCTCTTAGAAAATTCATCCCTCTCCCTCATCTCTTCAAGGGTTCGGCCATCCTTGCCGGATCGGGTGATTTTATACGTTGGGTGATATATATCAAAAGCAGTCATTATCAAGCAAGGAATCATCTTCAAGGAATTACCATCAAAGAAAAATCAAACACAAAGTGGGTTTCCAAAGAGGTAGGCATTTATTTCAATTCTATGTAGGGTCTGTTTTCATGCATATCTTTTACTTTAAAAGAAAAACCATGTTAGGAAGCATGTAGGGTCTGTTTTCCCCCTGGTTAGCCTCTGGTTAGACCCTGGTTGCACCCAGGTTCGCTGCTGGTTGCACCCAGGTTCGATGCTGGTTGCACCCTGGTTCCCTACTGATTCGCACCCTGGTTCCCTGCTGGTTGCACCCTGGTTCCCTACTGGTTCGCACCCTGGTTCCCTACTGGTTCGCACCCTGCTTCCCTGCTGGTTGCACCCTGGTTCCCTACTGGTTCGCACCCTGGTTCGATATTGGTTCGCACCCTGGTTCCCTGCTGGTTCGCACTCTGGTTAGACCCTGGTTGCACCCAGGTTCGCTGCTGGTTGCACCCAGGTTCCCTGCTGGTTGCACCCTGGTTCCCCTGCTGGTTCGCACCCTGGTTCCCTGCTGGTTCGCACCCTGGTTCCCTGCTGGTTCGCACCCTGGTGCACCCTGGTCCGCACCCTGGTTTGTACCCTGCTTCCTCCTAGTTAGACCATGGCTAGTCTCGGGTTTGCTCCTAACTTAGACCCGACTCACTTGACCCTAACCATTAACCCAATCCAACCGAGTCATATCCCAACACAATCCGAGTCGCATGTCTGAATCCATTTGGCCGAATCTCATAAGCCCGCCCACTTTGAATTCCGAAAATTCAAACCCTTGATGATTCCAATATGCTCAATTCTTTGATGCAAATTCCCAATTCCAAAATCCCATTGTTATATCAATGTTTTTGAATCTCAAGTCCAATGCTCAAATACAAACCCGATTCCTGATCCAAATACCAAACCTGTTTTCCAAAATCCAAGCAACCTCCCCAGCGGAACTACGTGTGGCTTGATCCCCATCGCGGGGTACGTAGGCAATTTGGCACTCCCAAGTTCAGTCGCACCTTTCTCTATCTTTCTCATTCCCTCACACTATTTCATCATCTCTTCCATCCCTTTTTTCACTAACCTCGAGAATTTAAATCGATTTGTCTTGTGTCTTTCAGAACCGTTGGATCACGGTTTCCGTCGTAAGGACCCTTAGAGCCCAATTTAGGAACACCGGTGTCGTGTCGTGTCCTAAGTTTTAGGGAGTCCTAGAGTTAGGAGTCCGGCCTCATCACGGACGCTTGCTATGTATAGCAACCGTGCCATAGGTCTAGTTACACTAGTCACCCAATCTTTCCCTAGGACAAGCCTAGTAAACTAGGATGTAAGGCAAACCTGCATTAGTCTAAGGGACCATTTGCATTTAGATGAGAATCATATAGCATCTTAGATGAAATCCTAAGATAATAAAATCTTCAACTTGAATTAAATAACTTCTCCTAAAACTGTTGAAACAGTCAATCCCGTCTAGGTCGGTGTCTTAGTTGAGTTAGGCATATGTAACTTAGCTTAGGTGCACCGAACTACGTCGACTCTGATCCCAGTGAGGCTTGGGTACGTAGGCAGCTTGGATGTCTGACGGCATACCACCCGCGAGTCGGCACCACAACAAATTGTGGTGTTTTATATATTAATTTTCTTGTAAATGCTTAATTAAATCACTTAGGATTTTCCATGAAATTAGAATTCTAGGAGAACTGTCACTTAGATTGAATCCAGACAAATTAATAAATCAAGATACACATCTAGGATTCACATTGAAATTAGATCATAGGATGCATGTCACTTAGTTCGCACATTAACATAGAGTTGAATGAGCCATTTAAAATAAATTTAAAAGAGTTAGCTTTTGGAATCGAAGACCGATTATCGGGCAAGAATGGTGCATGTGGTGGATAACTCTCCATACCTTCCATTCTCGTAACCAGGTAGCGAGTCTAGATTTCTGGTTAATTACGGGTCCTAGATCCCACATCTAGGTGGCGACTCTGTCAGTCTCTTTCGTGTGGAATTCGGATTGCCTTAGTGATCCCAAGTTCACATAAAAGACGAATTCAAATCAATATTAAAATGCACACGCCAATCGCGTGGATACGAGAGACCAAGAGAGAGAGAGCGGCGGCTCGCGCCCCACACCCCTCTCGCGGGATCAGGGTACCACAGTAGGGGTAGAGACGTCCTTTCCGTATGGCGCTTCAACTCATGGCGGTTGCCTTGGGTTTCTCAATCGGCGCCACGTGTGCGCGTCCCATCGACTTAGAAAGGGCGGGAGTTCGAACGACAGGTGTCAAAACCCTAGCCCTTTTTAAAGCCTTTTTGGGATTTCATTTTTTACTTTATTCCTTCGTCTTCCTCGATTAGAACGGGTTTTTCTCCGCGGCGATTCTTCTACGCGTTGTTTGTCGTCAACGCTTCGCTCGGTGAGTTCTGTGTCTTTGTTTCATAGCTTAAGATGTCTGTTGCGACTGTGCCTCAGAGCCCTTCTTCCGCGTCGGTAGAGGTGGTGGAGAGGGCTCCGGTGAGAAAGAGGAGGCGGTTGTCTGTAGAGGGTGGGAGCGGCGTCGCTGAGGATGTGCGACAGCCGACGGAGTTGAGGGACAGTTCCGGGACCTCCGGGTCGTCGGTGGGGGCCGCTAGTTCGGAATCTCCGGCTCGAGTTTCTTATGCTCGTGGGGCGGAGATTGGGGACATTCGGCCTGGCACCGTTATTCGTCCCGGCCGGGTGGCGTGTTTCAGGAACACTTTGGAAAAAGGGGCGGCGGAGAAGATTAGGAGGGAGTTCCGTATCCCCGACGATTATGCGATTAGAGTCCCCTCTTTTGTAGAAGGGTTGTGTGGGGGTACCACGGAGGAAGAGGTAGCTTTCTACGTGGAAGCTTTCCGGGCGGGGGTTAGGTTTCCGCTCTTGGACATTATAATAGAGGCCCTCGAGTTCTACCAGGTGGCTCCTTCCCAACTGGCGCCTAATAGTTGGCGCACACTCCTGGCCTTTGTGGCCAAGGCGGGTCTTCATAAGGTTCAGCCCACCCTTCCGCTGCTCCGGGCCTGCGTGGCCCTCAGTCCGTTGGTGAAGGGGGAGGACAGCTGGCTTTATCTGACCCAGCTTCCTCAGGTGAAGATTGCAGCGAACTTGCCTTCGTCCATCAAGAAGTGGAAGGAGGAGTATGTGTTTGTTACCCCTCCATCGGACGCTGGCTGGGATTTTCCTCGTTCTTGGAGGCGCTCCGTTGAGTGGCGGAGGAAGTCCCTTCCCGACGAGTCTGACTATAGCAAGTTTGACTTGGGGAAGCTCACCTCTGGGGAGGCTATTGACGTCTCCGAGTTTAGGTGGGAGAGAAGCCTGAAGAGGTTTGGCTTGGTGGGAGCTGTGGAGAGGAGGGTCCGTTGTACGGGCGAGGGAACGGGGGAGAGTTCAGCCAGCTATCGTGGTGAGCCCCTCCCCTCTTCCTCTCTCTTTTTTTTTTCTTTTCTTCTTTTTTTTTTGTTTTGGTTTTCCTTTGCTTTGAGCGATTGTTATTCTCTTGTTTGTGGCAGGAGAGATGTCTTCTTCTGGTGATGTTGGTAAGGGGAAGGAGGTTGCGGCGGTGACAACGGGCTTGTCGAGCCGGAAGAAAATTCCTTCTGACTTTATGGCTGCGGCCAGGCTGGGTCGGTCGCAAGCGAGGCTCGCAACATCTATGCCTTCCAGCCCCTCTGGTCGAGCGGTTGGAGAGAAGGGGCCGGTTAGTTCCTCACCCCCGGGGTCTGAGCATCCTGCCAGGAGGGTCGCCAGCCGCGTGGCGCTTCCTTCAATCTTTACGGAGGACGTGCCAAGTCGGATGGAAGGGGCGGTAATGACCAAGCTTCTTCTGGAGCGGGCGGAGTTTCCCCCGCAAAGTTTCCAGATGCGAGGGGAACTGTTTAAGCCTGGCTGGAGGATTGGTGTAGAGGACAGCGTTCTTGCGAATCCCCGGGTTGGGGTGGAGCTAGGGGTGACAACTGCCCTTCCCTGTGACGAGGCTGAGCTGAAGGGCTATGATCGTAGGGCCCTGGGGGCTCAGTATTTTCAATCAACTTCCTGCGTAAGTAATGGGTTGATGGTATTTTTCTCTCCTCGCTGTTTTCGAGATTGTATGTTGGAATTTTCCTGATAACTTGCCTCTTGCAGTCCCAAAGTTATGCCAGGAGGATGGTGCAGTGCCTTGTTGAGGATGAGGCTGAGATAAGTGCTGTGGGGGAGCTAAATCGGCAGTTACGTGAGGAATTGGGCAGAGCCCGGGCGGAGAGAGCGGCCTTTGATGACACTGTTGCTCAACTCCGGGAACATCTCCGGGTAACTGTGGAGGGGAGAAGTCGTGCGTCGGACAAGTTGGCGCTGGCCCGGCGAACTCATGCCCGGGAATTGGCGAAGGCACGGGAGGAATGGCGCGACTCTGCGGAGTTTTTTAAGGCTGCGGCTGCATTCAGCGTGGATATTGAGATTGATGCGTTTGCTGAATGCCGGCGGCGGGTTCAAGAGGTCGATCCCTCCTTCCCTCTCGATAAGTTGATGCATGAGTCTGAGGTCGATCCTTTGCCGGCACCGGCGGAGGTGGCGGAGCCGGTAGGAGAGGAGGTGGCCGCCCCGGTGGATCGCGTAGTTGCCGAGACTTCCGAGGGGGGCCAAATGATGTTGTGAATGCCTCGGGGGGCTTGCTCTTTTCTTTCAATGTTCCTGGTTATTTGGTCTGTAATAACGTTGAACTACCTATTTTTTGTTGTTTGTTGTGTAACCGTATTGACATCTCTGCATATACACGATGCGCCGCGAGGTTTTTGAGGTCCTCAGGCCTTTGCGAATTGTGTTGGTGAGAGTATTCTTAGTGCACCCCGTAGGGCGTCTGTTTATGGGAGGACTATCTTCCCCTCGAATGATCAGTTTGGGGTTAATGGGTCCCGCCTGCCCTTAAAGGGGGAGGTCTTTTTTTTTCATGGGGAGCGTTTTAGGGTATTCTCGGGGGGATCGGCCCCGATGTTACCTCTGTCTCACTCCCTGTTTTCTTTCGGGTCCCTCACTTATCGTGGGCCGGAAAGTGGAGATTTACGCTGCTTTTGTAGAAGTGCTTTTCCATTAATTTGTTGACAAGAATACATCTTTGCTTCTAGAACACAAAAAGGAAACCAAAACACTTGTCATATTTTTAAAAGAAAGGCACGGAACTTACCCTGTCGTTTTACTGATAGAACTTTCGGAGGTTGTCCATGCCCCAACTGCGAGGGACCGGGGTCCCATCGAGGCGTTCTAGTTGGTAGGCCCCGGGTCGAAGTGCTCGAACGACTTTGTACGGTCCTTCCCATTTGGGTGCGAGCTTACCCGTGTTGCGGGGGTCTGATACCTCTGCACGCCGTAGCACCAGATCTTCGGGCTTTACTGAGCACTTTTTTACCCGGGCATTGTAGTATCGTGCTACCTTTTGCTGGTAGGAGGCGGTTCGGAGGAGGGCTTGCTCTCTTTTCTCGAGCACGAGATCGAGGTTGTTCCGGAGGAGTTCGGAATTTCCCTGCTCGTCGTAATTCTAGCGGAATGACCGCTTCGGTCCCAAAGGTTAAGCTAAAAGGGGATTCTCCAGTTGCGGTCCGTGGTGTTGTTCGATAGGCCCAGAGGACACTAGGAAGTGCGTCCAGCCAGTTTTTTCCGGCTTCTCCCAATCTCTTCTTGAGGCTTTGTAGCAAAATCCTGTTGGTTACCTCGACCTGCCCGTTGGCCTGCGGGTGTGCTACGGAGGCGAAACGGTGTTCGATGCTTAGGCTATCACAGAATCTGCCAAATTCGGCGCTTGCGAACTGGGGACCGTTGTCTGTTACAAGGGTCTTTGGAATGCCGAAACGGCAAACGACGTCGTGATAGAAGAACTTCTCCGTCGCTTTGGAATTGGGGTTCACCACGGCTTTGACCTCAACCCACTTGGTGAAGTAGTCGATGGCGACGTATAACATCGTATGCCCCCCGGGGGCCTTGGGGAATGGTCCGAGTAGATCCATGCCCCACATGGCGAAGGGCAGGGGTCCTGCTATCGCGGTGTACGGTGTAGCCGGTTGGTGGGGGGTGGTTGCGTACCTTTGGCATGGGCTGCATTTTTTGACGAATTCCTTGGAGTCCCTAAGGACCGTGGGCCAGAAGTAGCCGTGCCTTACGATTTTCTGGGCTAGGGTCCTGCCACCTCCATGGTCTCCGCAGATCCCTTCATGTACTTCTCGTAGAGCGTAGTCTGATTCGGAGGGCACCAGGCATCGGAGGTACGGCCATGTGTATGACCGTTTGTAGAGCCTGTGCCCGTGGACCACGTAATGGGCGGCTCTTGCGGTTAGGCGCCGGGCTTCCAGCTTATCTGCGGGTAGTATACCGTCTTTCAGGTATTGTATGATGGGGTCCATCCAGTTTGGCCCCGGTGGAATCTCCAGAACTTGCATCTCGTCGATGCTGGGGTGGGGCAGGATTTCTGTGAGCACGGTGCCGAAGTCATGGGTTTCTTCGGCGGCCATTCTTGACAATGCATCCGCTCGGTTGTTCATGTCTCGCGGCACCTGGAGGATCTCTACCTCTCCCATCCCCTGCAGTTTTTCTTTTACCTTGTGGAGGTATCTTTTCATTCTGAAGCCCTTGGCTTCGTATGTTCCGTTTACTTGGTTAACGACAAGCTATGAGTCGCTATAGACTTTCAACTTGACGGCGCCGAGCTCCGCGGCTAGACTTAGTCCTGCTAGTAAGGCTTCGTATTCGGCCTCGTTATTGGAGGCTTTGAAATCCAACCTGAGGGCATATTCCAGTGTGAACTCTTCTGGGCCGTGGAGGACCACTCCCGCTCCGTGTCCTTTATTGCCGGCGGAGCCATCAACGTGCAGGATCCAAGGGGTTTCGCTGTTCTGTGCCGAGGGGTCTTGCATCCCGTCGTCGCAAACCGTGTGCGCAGTGGGGCCCTCGCTGCTCCCCATTGTTGCTGGTTCTTCGGCCGGGGCCGTGAATTCCACTATGAAGTCAGCGAGGGCTTGAGATTTGATAGCCGGCCTTGGGCGGACTTGTATGTCGAACTCGCCCAGCTCGACGGCCCAACTTACCATCCTACCCGAGGTCTCTGGTTTCTGGAGAATCTTCCTGAGGGACTGATTGATTAGCAGGACTATGGGGTGGGCCTGGAAGTAGGGGCGGAGCTTTCGAGCGACACTGACGACTGCGAGGGCGAATTTCTCTATGTTCGAATATCGGATTTCTGCACCGTGGAGAGTCTTGCTCACGTAGTAGACAGGGTGTTCCTTTTTGTCGCTTTGTTTGGCCAACACCGCGCTTACTGCCGTGGGGCTGACGGCCAGATATAAAAATAGCTCTTCCCCCGGCTCGGGTTTGGCGAGTACAGGCGGTGTCTGGAGGTATTGCTTCAGAGAGTCGAAGGCCTCTTGGCAGGCCGGGGTCCATTCGAATTCCCGTATGTTTTTTAATTGTTTGAAGAAGGGTTGGCACTTCTCTGCTGATTTGGGCATGAATCGGCCGAGGGCCGTGATTCGTCCTGCGAGCTTCTGTACTTCTACTACTGTCGTCGGGGGTTCCATGTCTAGGATGGCCTGGATTTTTTCTGGGTTGGCCTCGATCCCTCTTTGGCTGACCATGAACCCCAAGAACTTTCCGAAAGTTACCCCAAAGGCGCATTTCGCGGGGTTCAGCTTCATTCGGGCTCGTCGTAGGGCGGCTTCCAGGCTTTTCACCAGCATATCGTCGACATACACCTCCACGTTCCTTCCAATCTGCGTTTGGAATAGCTTATTCACGAGCCGCTGGTAGGTGGCACCTGCGTTTTTTAACCCGAAGGGCATGACAGTGTAGCAGTAGACGCCCTGATCGGTGATAAACGCTGTTTTCGGGATGTCTGGCTCGTGCATTTTGATCTGATTGTAGCCTGAGAACGCGTCTAAGAAGGTGAGGAGTTCGTGTCCGGAGGTGGCGTCGATGAGTTGGTCTATGCGCGGAAGGGGATAGGGGTCTTTTGGGCAGGCCCGGTTGAGGTCGGTGAAGTCTATACAGGCCCGCCATCCTCCGCTAGCTTTCTTGACCATCACGACGTTTGACAGCCACTCGGGATACCGGATTTCCCCGACGAATCCGGCTTGTAGCAGTTTTTCCACTTCGGCCTTTATGTGAGTTTGGCGCTCTACTGCGAAGTTCCTCTTTTTCTGCCGGACGGGTTTAAGGGCGGGGTTCACATTCAACTTGTGGACGGCCATTTCCTTGGGTATCCCGGGCATGTCCTTGGCGGACCATGCGAACATGTCTTTGTTTATTCTGAGGAAGTTGATCATCCGGTCTCGCAGAGGGCCTGTTAACATGGAACTTACCTGGACTTGTCTCTCCGGCTGATCTTGGGTCAGGGGGATGGAGTCTAGCTCCTCGGCGGGCTCTCCTCTGATTGCGCGAGCCCGCTGTCGAGGGTCTTCGCTGCCGATTGTGAAGTTTTCGGCTGGGGCATTGGTTCCTCTTAGGCTTGCCGCGTAGCACTGGCGTGCTATCATTTGATGTCCCTTGACTTCTCCTACTCCGTCCGGAGTGGGGAATTTCATCTTGAGATAGGGGGTGGAGACTACGGCTCCCAAGTCTCTGAGAGCAGGGCGCCCAATGATGGCGCTGTAGGTGAACGGTATGTCTACGACCAGGAAGGTGGTCAGGATGGTTTTCTGCAAGGGGTACGCCCCGAAAGTCACGGGCAAGTCGATCTTGCCGTCTACCCGTACGGATGCCCCGGAGAAACCGTAGATGGAGTATTCCGCGGGTCCCAACCTTTCCCTGCCCAGTTTCATCTCTTCGAAAGTTCCGAGGTGTAGCACATTGACGGAGCTTCCTGTGTCCACCAAGATTTTTCCTATATCGAAGTTGGCGACGACTAGCCTGATGACCAGTGCATCGTCATGCGGGACTTGTAGCCCGTCGAGGTCTTTGTTGGAAAAAGTGATGATCTGGTTTTCATGGGGCGGATTTGTTCGAGCCTTCTTGGAAGGTATGTCCATGGAGAATACCCGTTCCGCGTATGCCCGCCGACCGGCTGTTGTCGGCCCGCCTGCGATGATATTGATTTTTCCTATGATGGTAGGCGGTTGCTCGCGAGCCTGTGGCTGTTCGGGGGGCTCGCCTTTTCGGGGGCGCTGGTGGCGGTTCGTGTCGTGTCTGCTGCGGGATCGACGTCGGCTTCGAGGGTGATGCCTACTGGGGGATCGGTGTCGGCTTGTGGACCGGCGGCGGTTCGGTGACCGATGCCTACCTCTGGGTTCGTCGAGCGGGCGCTGGGCTTCGCATGGGCTTTTGTCAGGACTCCTGAGGTACTGGTTTAGGTGTCCTTCTTCTGCCAATCTTTCCAGCTGGAGGCGGAGGTGGAAGCAGTGGTCAGTTTCGTGGCCGTGGTCCCCGTGGAATTCACAGAATTTCCTGGCGGACCTCTTCTTTGGATCTGTGGCCATTTTCTTGGGGGGGGTCAGGAGACCCTGATCCCTAATAGCTGATAGAACGTGGGAGAGGGGGAACTTTAGCGGGGCGGTTCCCAGCCTTTTGAAGACGGGGATAGGGTTACGGCCCGTCTGTCTTTCATCGGTTTGTGGCCTTATGGCCCTTCGGCCGTCGCCTTTTCTCTCGTCGGGGCCGGGCCGATTCTGTTCTCGAGCGCAGGCTTCTTCTGCTCGGACGAACTTATCAGCCTTTGATTCAAGCTCCTGTAGGTCCCTCGGGGGCTTGAGGGTGAGGTGCAGCTTAAGATTCGGATCGGTGGTGGCATGCTTTAGTGTGGCGACCGCTATCTGGACGTCCATGTTGGAGAGTTGGGCCAATTCGGCGTTGAACTTCAACATGAAGTCTCTTAGGGTCTCGTTTCTACCTTGGCGGAGGGCTAGGAGGGCGTCCGCTGGATCATGGCGGAGGCGGTTGTTGGCGAACCTTGTGCTGAACTTTCGCCCGAATTCGTGGAAGGATGCGATGGAGTCGGGCTCCAATCTCATGTACCAGTCGTTGGCGGTTTTTCTTAGTAGGGATGCAAAGGCTCTGCACATGAATCCATCCGACGCGCCTCGAAGCGTCATTACTCTCTTGAAAGTCTGGAGGAACTCGAGGGGGTCCGTGCTCCCGTCGTATAGACCGAAGCGGGAGAGGTCTATGCCTGCTTCTGCGGGGGTCTTTAAGACCTCTGAGGTGAACGGGGATGCCGTTTCCCTTTCCCACTCATCGAGGATGCCGTGGGCGTAGGGTTTTTTCACTTTTAGTTTTACCTCTCGGATCTGCCTTTGTAGGTCGGCTATTGGATCCAAGCTGGGCGGTTGTGCCGAGGTTGCAACTTCTTCTGCCCGAGCCAAGGGCGGTTCCCGGAGATGGGTATCTTGGACAGGGGGGGGCGCGGCTGTTAGTACCCTGTCTCCTGCTGCCTCGCTGATGTCCCCCGGCTGCGTGGGGCAAGGGGCTATTTGTTGATGGGGACGGCGTTCTGCCAGTCGGTGCTCGCTTTCGCCGGGGATGTCGTTCCCCTGACTGTTCCTCGTTGCCTTCGTCGTAGGCTTCTGTCCGGTCCTATGTTGTCCCGGGCTTTTTCGAAGCCGGGAGAGGCAAACGTTGGAGTAGTTCGTTGCGAAGTTCGTTGAACATCTCCATGGTGGGGACCATCTGCGGCGTGCTGGAGGAGGGTCGGGGTTGGTCCGAAGGCGGTGAGTTTCGCTCTTGGGAGCTTGAGGAGCTGGCTTGTGCGCGCTGGGCCTGACTCCTGGTTATTACCCCTGTTTCTGGCTGTTGGGTGTCGTTTCTCATCGCCATAAGGCGTTCAGTTACTCGACGAGTCCCACGGATGGCGCCAATATGATGGCGTCTGGATCCGGGTCTGCGATCGCGCGGTCGGTAGAGGGCCTCCGCGGGGTCTGCAATCACAAACAAAAGGGGGTCAGGGGGTCCGGGGTGGGTCCCGGACGACCACTTCGACACCCAAGTCAGATCCTTCGACCAGTCAATATAAAGAACAGCTAGAAAGGGAGGGGGTTTTGGCCATGGTTACCAGGGCCGGTGCGCGGGGACATTTCTGGGTGCGTGTGTGAGTGAGTCGGAGGGGACTAGCAGGGAGGGCAGGATGGGATTCCTGGCCTCCTCTGTTGTTGCCTCGCCTCTTTTTTCGATGTTGCGGGGTCGAGGATGGGTGAATTCCCTGCTTTCCGGGGTCAAAAAAAAAAAAAGGTCCCCTTCTTCTTCCTTTCCCTCCCCTTTTAAAGGGGGGTGTGCGGCCTTTTTTCATCATTATGGAGGAAAAAACTTCCTTTGAAGGATTGGGCCGTCCCTCTGCCTCGCCGGCGCGCGTGGCTTTGGCGGCCATTTCCTTCCCTAATTTGTGATGATGAGGCCTGGGTGGTGAGAGTGCCCTTTTCATCATTGTGGAGGGAAAAACTTCCTTTGCAGGATTGGGCCGTCCCTCTGCCTCGCCGACGCGCGTGGCTTTGGCGGCCATTTCCTTCCCTAATTTGTGATGATGAGGCCTGGGTGGTGAGGGGGCGACACGTGGCATGAATGTGTGGTCTTTGCCCTTTTCCAACACCCTTCTTCATGATGGTTGGGCTCTGCTCATGCATGGATGACACGTGGCGATATCTGCTCGTGCAGCCGTATTTGTGCCCCATCAAATATACTAGGGGCATTCGCCCTGAACTACGCATGACCTGATCCCTACACTGGGGTACGTAGGCAGCTCGGCCAAACCGGGTTCGATTATTTTCAAAAGAAGAAAATCAATTATTCCAAACAGAAGTTGAAAAGAAAAAAAAAAGAAAAAAAAATCCATGCAAAAAGAAAAATTGAAATACCTTCGAACTAGGGGCATTCGCCCTGAACTACGCATGACCTGATTCCTACACTGGGATAAGTAGGCAACCTGTTCACAGGTTCGGTCGAAACTCTTGCAAAACCTTAAGCCATTCTTTGAAAAGCCCTACCTCATCTATAAAGTCTTTTTTTTTGTTCAAGTAAAAAGAAAAGGAAAATGAAAAAATAAAGAAAAAAAAAAAAAATGGAGCTTGAAGATCCGCTAGATTGAAAACCTGAAAAGGCGATCTAGGCAAAATTTAGGATCATTTTCCTGCTAAGTTGAAAACTTGAAAAGGCGGCTTAGGCAAAAGTTAAGGGGGTGGCCTGCTGAGTCGAAAACCTGAAAAGGCGATTCAGGCAAAAGTTAAGGCCGAGCGGTCCGCCAGGTTGAAAATCCAAAAAAGGAAGCCTTGGTCGTGGTAAGATTGGGTACACGTCAGAAGAATTGTACCGATCTCTGAGCTCACAGTAGGTCAGGCAAAGCTAATAACAACAATTTCTGAAATTATGGACATTAATTCCAAAGCAATCCGAAAGTTGATAGAAATATATATGAAGTATCACTGTCTTAAAAATAAGTGAAGATGTTTATCAATGGAGAAATATTCTTTAAAAGAGGCTAACCTAACCCAAAAGAAAATGCTGATAAGTCAGAAACATCACGAGATTACTTGAGTAATCTTTCTTATTTTGTATTTTTATTACAAATGTCTGTGGTTCTATTTTTTAGAAAAATTTACGAACTCTATTTTTAGAATTGTTGTAGGGTGCAATCACTCTGAAGGCAGGTTCATTAACAGGTTCTGAGAAACATGGAAAAGGTGAGAATGTCACGAATGGCGAAAAAATCTTTGAAAAGATGATCTCTGGTCAATGAATAGAAGAAGGTTAGAATGCCTCAAACTGGAGCAGGTTGCTAATGAAGTGGCATCCCATATTTAAGCCCTAAAAGTCCTTTGCTGCATGGTGTTATTAAACCATTTGCTTCTAAAGTTGTTAATTGGAAATTTCTATTTCTCTCAAAGCTCAAATTATCATATCTCTCTGAATCCATTTGAAAATAATATTTTCTCTTTGAGCATCATACAAATGTGATGTCTCATTTCCTTGGAATCCGTACAAATACGGTATTCCATTCTCTTCGAGTCCATACAACTATGGTCTCTTATTCTCTTTGAGCATCACACAAATGTGATATCTCATTTCCTTGGAATCCGTACAAATACGGTATTTCATTATCTTCGAGTCCATACAACTATGGTCTCTTATACCCTTTGAACATCATACAACTATGACGTCTCATTTCCTTGGAATCCGTACAAATACGGTATTTCATTCTCTCCGAGTCCATACGAGTATGGTCTCTTATTCTCTTTGAGCATCATACAACTATGATGTCTCATTTCCTTGGAATCCGTACAAATACGGTATTTCATTCTCTCCGAGTCCATACGAGTATGGTCTCTTATTCTCTTTGAGCATCATACAACTATGATGTCTCATTTCCTTGGAATCCGTACAAATACGGTATTTCATTCTCTCCGAGTCCATACAACTATGTTCTCTTATACCCTTTGAACATCATACAACTATGATGTCTCATTTCCTTAGAATTCGTACAAATACGGTATTCCATTCTCTTCGAGTCCATACAACTATGGTCTCTTATTCTCTTTGAACATCATACAACTATGATGTCTCATTTCCTTGGAATCCGTACAAATACGGTATTTCATTCTCTCCGAGTCCATACGACTATGGTCTCTTATTCTCTTTGAGCATCATACAACTATGATGTCTCATTTTCTTGGAATCCGTATAAATACGGTATTTCATTCTCTTCGAGTCCATACAACTATGGTCTCTTATACCCTTTGAACATCATACAACTATGATGACTCATTTCCTTGGAATCCGTACAAATACGGTATTCCATTCTCTTCGAGTCCATACAACTATGGTCTCTTATTCTCTTTGAACATCATACAACTATGATGTCTTATTTCCTTCGAATCCGTACAAATACGGTATTTCATTCTTTCCGAGTCCATACGACTATGGTCTCTTATTCTCTTTGAGCATCATACAACTATGATGTCTCATTTCCTTGGAATCCGTATAAATACGGTATTTCATTCTCTTTGAGTCCATACAACTATGATCTCTTATACCCTTTGAGCATCACATAAATGTGATTTCTCATTTCCTTGGAATCCGTACAAATACGGTATTTCATTCTCTTCAAGTCTATACAACTATGGTCTCTTATTCTCTTTGAGCATTAGACAAGTGTGATATCTCATTTCCTTGGAATCCGTACAAATACGGTATTTCATTCTCTTCGAGTCTATACAACTATGGTCTCTTATCCCCTTTGAACATCATACAACTATGATGTCTCATTTTCTTGGAATCCGTACAAATACGGTTTTTCATTCTCTTCGAGTCCATACGACTATGGTCTCTTATACCCTTTGAACATCATACAACTATGATGTCTCATTTCCTTGGAATCCGTATAAATACGGTATTTCATTCTCTTCAAGTCCATACAACTATGTTCTCTTATCCCCTTTGAACATCATACAACTATGATGTCTCATTTCCTTGGAATCCGTACAAATACGGTATTTCATTTTCTCCGAGTCCATACAAGTATGGTCTCTTATTCTCTTTGAGCATCACACAAATGTGATATCTTATTTTCTTGGAATCCGTATAAATATGGTATTCCATTATCTTCGAGTCCATACAACTATGGTCTCTTATTCTCTTTGAGCATCACACAAATGTGATATCCCTTTCCCTCCGAATATCCATTTGAAAATGATATCTCATTATCTCATTGCCTGTTTGTTAACGGCGCCGCATCGAGATTTTTTATTACATTCAAATTCTAGGATTTCATCTAGGGTCTTGCATTATATTAAGTTGCATTGTGTCTAGAGAGTCCTTTGTCAATTAAAGCTACGCAAAATGGTTCTGTCACTTTTTGCTTTCGTATTCGATGACTACGTCATCTCTACCAAAGAGGCGCATCTGTAGACACCCCATTTTGCTTCGCTTTAATCAACAAAGAAGTTAGTGTTTTGCTATCGGTTTTTTCAGTGTTGTCCATTCCCGTGTCCACTCCCTATGTTTTCTCGATCTTTTCAATTATTTCTACCGTGTTTCGCATTTTTCCGTCAGGTGTTGAGAAGAGTTATTCAGGAAAATCCAAACCAGAGAGAGTTTGGACCCATTTGGTGGGGTCGCGCTGTGCATTTTTTTTAAAGCTTTGGGCCGAGTAAGTTGGCCCAACTAAAGTATTCGGGTCATCCATAAAGGTCGCTATGGATTTCAGAGGTCAAATTTTAAGAAAAATAAGCTCACCTAGCATGGAATGGGGCCCGTATTATGATGATCCGAGTCACTCACTCGATAGATCATGAGTTGGATGGCTCGGATCAGCCCACCATTTGGACTGTTTGAATCATCCTATAGAAGATGTTCGGAGACACAACCTGCTTGCACCATGGCCCGTTAATGGACATTTCGAATTGTCTCATGGTGGTCAGTTGCAAAGTGTAGCTAATTGGATGGTTCGGATGGTCCTATGGAAATCAATCAGGAGAGGTTTGGACGAATGCGGAAAGGGGAGTAATTTTGCCATTTCAAAGAGAAAAGGTCCAAAGCAGTCATTCTATTAAAAAGGAAAATGTGGAAACCATCTTTTTCTAAAAGGAAAGCAAGATAATTGTGGGGAGGGATTCTAAAAACGAAAAAAAGAAGCCATTTACGTTTGGGAAAGGTGGAGCCAAAAGAGGGCAGATTCTAAAAAAGAAAAAAAGGAAGGTGGCTCTGTGTTAGGAGGAAAAGAAGAAGAAAAAAAAAAGAAAAGAACGGTGAGGAGTACCTGGAGGGTGGCTCTGTTTTTGGAGAAGAATAAGAGCAGCTCTAAAAAAAGAAAAAAGAAGGAGGAAAAGCTCTTGTCTGTAGGCGGGAGGAGCAAGCTCGGTTTCTTTTTCTCTCAAGAACATCAGTTTTGATAGAAAGAAGGGAGGAACGGCTCTCTGTCTTTGTGTTTTTATCCCCTTCATCGCTCCATCTCCCAACTTCTGTTTCCACGATCTCTCATCGCCCACTCTCACTCTCCACCCCTCTCAACCCTCCCTTGGTCATCACTCCGTATCTCCCCATCTCCCCATCACCCTCTCTTTCTCATCTCATTATCCATCTCATCCTATACAACCCAAAAAAAAAAAAAAAAAGCTGAAGCTAAATCAAAAACTAAAAAAAGAAGGAGAGAACGTGAAAGAAATAAAATAGAGTATCTTATACTCTGTTTTTGTTTCTCTCTCTCTCTCTCTCTGTTCTCTTCGTCTCCCTCACTCTTTTCTTCCCTTAATCTCTCTATCTCCCTATGTATCCCTCTCTATCTCTCTATCTCTCCCTCCCTGTCTCCGTACACCTCTCATTATCCAACTCTCGGTTTCTATAAAAAAAAAAACAGAGCATTCTTCATCTAACTCTCTCTACATCTCCCTCAAACTCTCACACCAACTGTCAATCTCTCTCTCGGCCTCTCTCTCACTCTCTCTTGGCCTCTCGCGTTCACTCACCATCTCTCTGCCTCTCCCACTCTCGATCTCTCAATTCTCTCACTCTCCATCTCTCTCATTCTCCACACCTCTATCACTCCCTCTCTGTGTCTCTCTCACTCACTCTCACTCTCACTCTCAATCACTCTCGCTCACACTCTGTCTCTCGGATTTTCTCTCTCTCTTCATTTCTCTCACGGCAGTAAGAAAAACAAAAAAAGAAGAGAAGAAGATAAGCGGACTTCGGATCGAACATCGGCGGGATTTCCGGATTTTTCGGCTCTTGGACTCGGCAGAGATCTCGACTACAGGTTAGTACACTATTCTCAGATTTTTTCCGGATGATTTGGCATTTTTTATGAATTTTGCATGGTTTTTAGCATTTAATTAAATTTAATTCAATATTAAATGTGTGAGCTAAAAATCATGATCTGCATGGGTGTTTCAAATCCGTTTCGTCCCAAAATTTAATACGATGTTCTACTTAAATAGAGTAAAATAACTATCGGATCGGATCGGACATTGGATCAACGGTTTTTTAGAATTTGAGTGAAGAATGGTATTTTATTTAAAATAATGGCTGAGTAATTACGAAATTCGAAAAAATAGCCATCTCAGGATGATCTATTTTTTGGAATTTTAAATTTTTCTTGTGTTCATCATATCAGAATATGGTTAGGGGACGTTTTCCGGAGTCGTAATTTTCTCGAAAATCGTGTTTTAAAAATAGAAAACTCTTCAAAAATATCTTTTTGACGAAGAAAAATAAAATATATACTAAACGAATTCCAACGATAATGAAATTTCGTACGAAAATAATATGATACTGATACATTCTACCATTAATTTTTGAGAATTTCTAGAATTTTTTTCGTATATTATTTTATGCTTTATTCGAAAATTATCAGATTTTGGGGGAATTGTTACTGACATCAGATCATGGATAAAATTCTCAAAATTTTTACAGTTGTCTTAAATTTTATATTTCTTGTTGCTGTAAAAGTTTCAATTGGTTTGGAACTTTTTTCATGTGGGATGTAGTCTTAATTCATAATCTGGTTTAAAAATGGAAAAATCCGAAATTGATAGTAAATAGTTTCTAAAATTCATGCACATCTCACAATATGCTATTGTTACTTATATCTTACTACTGTAGAAATTTCATTGAATTTAGATTTCTATTTCTAGTAGTTCCTGTGTTATTTTTGCAATCTGGTCACTGAATTGTTAAACCAAAATTAAATATGAGCTTAACGTAAAAATATGCAAAACTCTTCCAATAAGCTACATACATTCCCATCTTGCTGCTGTAGAAGTTTCAATTCATTTCGAATTCGTTTACAATAATTTCACTTGTAAAATCACTCTTATGGTATAAAACTGATAAAATTCATTGAAAATTCGAAATTAATTAAAAATCTTCACAAAGCTCCTAAGGAACCTTAAAATTCTGTCACATATTAATTCCTTAATCCATCGAAACAAAAATTTTAGGATTTTTAGATTTTCCTGGAAAAATGGCCTGCGCATCCATAATCGTATCCCTATTGCACTCGATCTTTGACAATTTGAATATTTAAGCTATAGCACGTTGTTGGCTCCGAGGTTACTGTCTACGGAAATCCTGAGATATACCAGGCAATAAAGTGCTATAACCTAAGTATTAAATTGCACAAGGAAAGAGCGCACGATTCCCTTCATTGGATGCTATTCTGGGCCGAAATTGGTGAACCCTAGAGCCATTGGTAATCCTTAAATATCCAGAAACCGAAAATCCTTGAAATCTGAAATTAATTACCCTCAAGAACTTGAGTCGATGTGTCTCGTGTCTGTCGGAACCGTTGGATCACGGTTTCCGTCATAGGAACCATTAGAGCCCAATTTAGGAACACTTATGTCAGGTCGTGTCCTAGGTTTTAGGGAGTCCTAGAGTTAGGAGTCCAGCCTCATCACGGCCGGTTGCTACGTATAGCAACCGTGCCATAGATCTAGTCACACTAGTCACCCCATCTTTCCCTAGGACGAGCCTGGTAAACTAGGATGTAGGCTAACCTGCATTAGTCTAAGGAATAACTTGCATTTAGATAAGAATCATATAGCATCTTAGATGAAATCCTAGGATAATAAAATCCTCAACTTGAATTAAATAACTACTCTTAAAACTGTTGAAACAGTCAAATCAGTCTAGATCGGTGTCTTAGTTGAGTTAGGCATAAGTAGCTTAGCTTAGGTGCACCGAACTACGTCGACTCTGATCCTAGTGAGGCTTGGGTACGTAGGCAGCTTGGATATCTGATGGCATACCAACCGCGAGTCGGCACTACAACAAATTGTGGTGTTTTGTATATTAATTTTCTTGTAAATTCTTAATTAAATCACTTAGGATTTTCCATGAAATTAGAATATTAGGAGAACTTTCACTTAGACTGAATTCAAACAAATAAAGGAATCAAGATACACACTTAGGATCTACATTGAAATTAGATTATAGGATGCATGTCACTTAGTTCGCACATTATCAGAGAGTTGAATGAGCCATTTAAAATAAATTTAAAAGAGTTAACTTTTGGAATCGAAGACCGATTATCGGGCAGGAATGGTGCATGTGGTGGATAACTCCCCATACCTTCCATTCTCGTAACCAGGTAGCGAGTCTAGATTTCTGGTTAATCATGGGTCCTAGATCCCACATCTAGGTGGCGACTCTGTCAGTCTCTTTTGTGTGGAATTCGGATTGCCTTAGTGATCCCAAGTTCACATAAAAGATGAATTAAAATCAATAATTAAAATGCACACGCCAATCGCGTGGGTACGAGAGACCAAGAGAGGGCGTGGCGGCTCATGCCCCACCCCTCTCGCGGGATCGGGTCCCACAGTTTGGCGACTCTGCTGGGGATCACCTAACTTCATTAAAATTTCAAGAGATAACTCATTTGAATTTAATTTAACTGGCTCATAAAAACTCTATCTCTTTTATGCTTATTAGATTAGTTTGTATGCTTTATTTTCTCATCACATTTTACTCGAACTTAATCTAACAAAACCTGAAGGCATCATAGATTGCGCGAACTTATTACACACACTTACATCACTTGCATCTAAATCCTGCATCTCACGTGCACACATGTCCTATTTTAGAAACCCGGAGTGTTATCTAGCATGGTTGACTCGGATTTCATCACCTGGTGCCTCTGTGCTAGAGAAGCATTCCATCCTTAGCCTAGCACCTTATGGTGCGTAAACGGATCTCTTGTTCACGTACTGATACGCCGGATACTGGTACAGTATATCGAACATGGATTCGCGCTAAGGGAACTCTTGGCCTTACCCCTAGATTAACCCACACATGCAGGTAGAATACGAACACATGTGCATCATGTGTGTGAGCCTAGTTTAGGATATCCTACCCATTTGTGTCTAGATTAGGCCGTAGTCCATCTTCCAATGGCTACGATCGGTCCTTAGATACACGAACAAAGTCATGAGTCGAGATTCTCTCTCCACTCCGATAGATTAGGATTAGGGTTGATGCCTTCAGGTAACACTGTTAAAATGTGCGAAGATTAAAAAACTTTCCCTTTGGGGTTAGGATATAAATCCCATCATTTCCAAAGATCTCATAGGATTAGTCATTCATGATCTATCCGTTAAAAGCAATCTTATGCAATCTCATCTCATCTCTTGATCGTACGTCTGTCAATTTTCCATCATGTGATTCGATCATGTATTCATACTTTCTTTTACTGGCAGGAACTTATCCCAATCTCGTGTTCATGTAATCTTAATCATTCTTGTATCCCTTCTCTTGGCTTACAGGCACCATGTCTACTCGTACAATTCTTGATTGGATCCGTGGTACATTAAGAGAATCCCATATCTATGCCATAAGTGAGCAAGAGAAAAATCTCTTCGGCTACGTGGCAACCATTAAGCTCGATTGGGGATTACTTCATGCCGCATCAGAATGTTGGGATCCCGATCATCATGTCTTCCGTTTTAGCAACCAAGAAATGTGTCCCACCTTTGAAGAGTGCTGTGCCTTATTGGAATATCCTGTGGATGGCCCTCTAGTGAAGCCATCCTGTGTTCCACATTATCGTCCTTTGTTCCTTCGCTTGATGAATAATCCAGATGAATCCATGAACTCTTTCATCAAAGGCCAAGAAGTGTCCATTCAGCAACTGATTGACATTTACCCTCCTGTTGGACACATTGGTGCTGTTGATATTCAAAAAGCCCGACGGCGCGCTTTGAGATTCTGCTCCTTTGTTAGGTTCCTCACTGTCCAGCCTTCTCGCTTAGCGTCAGCTTTTCTTCTGGACCTCGTTGATCAAATGGATCGTGGCGCCAATCCAATTCCTACTATGCTTGCAGAAACCTTCAATGGATTGGATGACATGGCTCGTCTTCGTGCCAGCTCAGGTCCAGGCTCTTATGTTCGCTCCTTCGTTGGTTCTTTCTCGGGATGTCCTGCATTACTCCAGGTGTGGTTATGCCCCAAGCTAAAAATCTCAGCTCTTGTGCATTTCGATCATACGTTATACACCTTCAGTGAATGGCGTCATGATGTTTCCTTTGATCATAAAAGCGATTAGGTTGAATGGTTAAATTCTCGCCAACAAGATTAGATTTATTGGAAAATTCCTAGAATCCAAGAAGCCGTCTTCAACACTGGAGAAGCTAACTATGTTTGCCTTCTTGGCCTCAAAAAGACTTCCTTCTATGTTCCTGCCAGGATTCAGCGTCAGTATGGAAGGGAGCAATCCATTGCGCCTCCCCTTCGTCATTTCTACCCGCCTGAGGATCTCAAGCCCAAGATTGTCAAAGCCGTTTCATCTGCTTGGGATGTCAGGATCATCAAACCTCTAAAAGAGTCAGCTGAGCAAGATTGTCGTCCAAAGAAGAAGTCTAAAAAGAATGCTTAGTTCCATGTTTAATCTTATCCGTTTATCTTTGAAAGATTGAACCATGTACTCAAATTTTAATGATTGATCAATAAATTTCATCTTTCTCTCTCATTATCCTAGTCTATGCATGCGTCATTGTTTACTTCTTTCCGTGATTTTAAAATGTGTCTTTCAAATATTACAGGGCAGTAAACACCATAGCTAACCCCACTGCTCCTTGGGTTCGGGTCTCTTCACGATTGGAGAGGAATTCTGTCTCTCTACCACCCTCTCTGAGAACCCCAACATCTCCTTCTTTCTCATCCTCACCAATGGCAGATAACCAAGATGGCCTTCCACCTGCTGCTATTACCGATACTCTTACCTTGATTCTCCAGCAGCTTCAAGAACTCAAAGAGGAGAACCGAGTTATCAAGGCTCAGCTTTCTGAAAAGTTAGGACCGTCGTTGTCCAAGGATAAAGGGCCTATGCACCAAGCAGCTACTTCAACAACACCTGCCCAACCAGTGTTCATCAATATCCCTGATAAAGCCGAAGAAGACTTAGAAAAAGAGCAGTACAGCGAGGATCGCAGTAGGCCTTCTCAGTTCATGGTTGATAAATTTGTTATGGAGAAATTAGAGACTCTTACCAGGAAAGTTCAAGACATTCAGTTTCAAGACCAGGGTGGTTTCAATCCCAGTGATCTTACTCTATTTCCCGAAATCCGCCTTCCTGCTAATTTTCAAATGCCCGATTTCGACAAATATGATGGTGTGGGTTGTCCAATCACACATTTGCAAATGTTCACCATCATGTGTCAGCCTCAAGGCTTATCTCCTGAGCAAATGGCTCAATTGTTCCCAGTTTCCCTAACCAAGGTTGCTAGGAGATGGTTCATGGTCTTAGACAAGACTCGTTACAGAACATGGAAGGATATCGGCGAACAATTCATCAGGCAGTTCAAATATGATGATGGGACAGAAATCACCAGAAAGGATTTAGAGAGAACAAAGCAAGACTCGAGGGAATCCTTTCTGATTTTTGTGAAAAGATGGAGGAGAATAGCAGCTCAGATGATGGAGCTCCCGTCTGAAGAAGAGCAGGTTCAAATAATCATGAAAAATATTTCCCCCCAACTCCAGTATCACATGTCATTGCAATACTATCCAGACTTCAAACACTTCATTGTGGCTGGCACCCAGGTAGAGGAGGCTATGGCTCAAGGTGTATTTAACCGTAGCAACGCAAACACCAGAGACTTCAAAAAGTCCCCTCCAGCCCAAGTCAATAGCATCTCTCGTTCCAATGCTCAGTCCTCCAAATCCCAAGAACCTCTAGTGATGGACTATGCTCAACCCGCGACCGCACCTCGGCAACAAACCCGGGTAGAATTTACCCTCTTCCCATTCCATCTTCAGAGCTGCTTAAGCAGTGTCTTGCTTCAGGTCGCATAACCCTACCTGCCAACCGGCCTCCACCCAATCCTCTACCTGCAAATTGGCGAGCTGACCTACACTGTGAGTATCACAGAGGTCCTGGTCATCTTACTGACAACTGCATTGCCTTGAAATATAGAATCCAGAAACTCATTGATGAGAAAGTCATTGCCTTCCAGCCAAGACCCAATGTCACGCAAAACTCGCTACCTAGTCATGCAAATCCTCCTGCTGCCGTTAATGCCATAATTATAGGAGATCCTGAGTTTGACCCTCTCACCCTCATATGTGCTTTAGAACCCGTTTCTGAACCCCAAATCATCTTCTGTGATGAATCATGCCCAAGAGAGTCAGTACTTCCCTTGGTAATCACCTATGAGCCGCAAGTCCCTAAAATTATCACTTATGATGAGCCTGAATTGGATGAAGTCAGACATGTGACAAGGGGCGGAAGAATTTTCAAACCTGCTGAATTGAGAGTCGAAAATCCAAGGGCATTGGCTCGAGGAGAGGAGCCGCAATATGTGAAAGATCCAGATGATGAAGTTATGCAGCAGTTGAAGAAACCTCAGGCTGTTATATCTGTATGGGGATTATTGATAGCATCAAAGAAACACAGAGAGGCTGTGTTGAAAGAATTGAATACCACACAGGTATCCTCAGAGATATCTCCGGAGCAACTGGCTGAAGTTGTTGCTCTAACCCAGGCCACCAGGGCCATTAGTTTCTCAGATCAGGAGCTGCCTCCTCAAGGTCGGAATCATGCTAGAGCCCTTCATGTCACTATTGTCTGTGGAGGCAAGAAAGTACCATCTGTGTTGGTAGATAACGGATCCGCCTTGAATGTGTGTCCATTGAGAACTGCCATTACCTTGGGTTTCGGTCTCACTGATTTTGCCGAATCAACCCTTGGTATCCTTGCATATGACAACACCCGCAGAAATGTGGTCGGAGTCCTCACCACCAAGATTGTTGTAGGCGCTCAAGAATTTGAGGTTGAGTTTCAAGTTATTGATATCAAGGCCTCGTTTAATATGCTTCTGGGATGTCCCTGGTTGCATAAGGAAGGTGCTGTTGCTTCAACCCTTCACCAAAAACTGAAGTTCATCAAAGATGGAAAGTTGTTCACTGTCAGAGGTGACGAAGAGCCAGAAATAGGGCAAATAACAGGAGAAACCTTGATCCTTCTAGTTGCAAAAGTAGATGACTACAACTTGAATGGTTTCGCATTCGACGTTGCTGCTATTTCCTATGAAGAGGCCTCTCGGAAGGAGTTGTGTTTGCCGTTTGCCATCAGTCCTGTGATGGCCAAGATGATGAGAAAAATGAACTACTTCCCTGGTATGAATTTGGGCCGTGATCCAAGCAAGGCATCTCACTGGCGCCCAATCAAAGCAAACCATGGAATTTTCGGTCTTGGATATGTACCTACTGAGAAGGAGGAGGAAGCCATGGAAGAATTGTTGAAATTGAAGGAAGAAGTCCGCCGCACCGGAAGGGTACTCCCAATGGCTCCATATTCCTTATCGATGAATGGTCATTTTATCAAAGAAGATGAGACCTCTACATACTATGGGTTTTCTGAACCATGGTATGACTCAGTGACAGGGATCATGATACCCGGTTTTGAAATATTCAGTGGCCTTGCTCTCCCAGAAACAGAACCGCTGATATATTATGTTGAGAAAGCTGTTGAGGACTGGTTAGTCTACCTTGAGCCAGTGGTGCTGGGATCTTTGTTTGAAGAAAATGTGCCTGATGTTGATTACTATTATGAAGAACAAGAAGAGACAGATTGTGAAGATGTGCTGGTGGCAGTTATTCAGAGTAATGATACCTTTACTGAACCTCAGAGTCAGATTGCACCTGCAACAGAAAATCTTTCAAACTGGAGTTCTGATGTTTTTCCATCTTACTTTATTGCTAAGTCAAGTCTAGTCAAGTCGATTGAATCAGTGTCAGTGCCTAGTCCAGGCGAGTCATTTTCTGAGTTTATTTACTATGTGAATCCTGAGCCTGTTCAGGATGAGTCCAATGATAATGATGTAATTTCTTTCAATTCAATGAAATCTGATTCTCAGTATGTCTCTGTGTTTGCTTCTAACTTTAATAATGATAACACTCCCTCCTCAGACGAGGAAGAAGGGATCGACGAAACTCCCCTTGAATTGCAGCATATGCTCAAACAAGAGGAGGAGCGTCGAGCCCAGCCTCTTAAAGATGAAATCGAAATTATAAACATCGGAACAGAAGATTAATACAGGAAATACGAATTGGAAATACTCTATCCTCTGAAGAGCGCGATGAATTAACAAACCTACTTAAGGAATATAAAGAAGTTTTTGCCTGGTCCTACAAAGATATGCCCGGGTTGAGCGAAGACATTGTTCAGCACAAGCTACCTTTGTTGCCAGGAATTAAGCCTAAAAAGCAGAAGCTAAGGAGAATGAAGCCCGAGTGGGTCTTGAAAGTAGAAGAAGAGGTTACTAAGCAGTTGAATGCTGGGTTTCTGCAAGTGGTAGAATATCCAGAATGGCTCGCAAATATAGTACCTGTACCGAAGAAAGATGGGAAGGTGAGAATGTGCGTAGATTTCAGGGATTTGAACAAGGCAAGTCCAAAAGATGATTTCCCTCTACCACATATTGATATCCTGGTAGACAATACGGCCGGGCATGAATTACTATCTTTCATGGATGGTTTCTCGGGCTACAATCAAATTAAGATGGCACCCGAGGACATGGCTAAGACCTCGTTCATTACACAATGGGGGACATATTGCTATCGGGTAATGCCATTTGGTCTTAAGAATGCCGGTGGGACATACCAAAGAGCAGCTACTGCCTTACTCCATGACATGATACATAGAGAAGTCGAAGTTTATGTTGATGATATGATTGTAAAAGCCAAGGAAAGGAGAGATCATATCCCGAATCTTAAGAAGTTCTTTGAAAGAATTCTCAAATACCAGCTTCGCCTGAATCCTAGCAAGTGTGTATTCGGGGTTACCTCTGGTAAGTTGCTTGGATTTATGGTGAGTCAAAGGGGCATAGAGGTAGATCCTCAGAAGATTAAGGCTATCCAGGAGATGCCGCCGCCTAAAACCGAGAAGGAAATTCGGGGATTCCTAGGAAGGATACAGTTCCTAAGACGATTCATCGCTCATCTGACATCAACTTGTGAACCTATCTTTAAGCTCTTAAAGAAAAATACTTTCAAAGTATGGACGGAGGAATGTCAGCAGGCCTTTGAGAAGATAAAACAAAGTTTGTCTGGACCACCAATAGTAGCACCAGTGATACCGGGGCATCCTTTGCTGCTTTACTTGTCAGTAAAAGAAACCACAATGGGTTGTATGTTAGCACAGAAAGATCCAGAAACCAAGCATGAAAAGGCTGTGTATTATCTCAGTAAGAAAATATTGGAGTATGAACAGAAGTACACTGTCCTAGAAAAAACCTGCTTAGCTCTGGTTTGGGCTACTCAGCGACTCAGGCATTACCTTTTATCACATAAGGTCTTGCTCCTGTCAAGGATGGATCCTCTGAAATATCTCTTTGAAAAACCAGCCTTGACAGGCAGGAATGCCAGATGGTTATTGTTGTTGTCTGAGTTTGACATCACCCATGTAACCCAAAAATCAGTAAAGGGCCGAGTCATTGCTGAGCAATTGGCAGAAGCACCCCGAGAAGAAATTCAGCTTTTCAAACCAATGTTCCCAGATGAAGAGATCATGATGGTAGAAGATGAATATCCAGAAACTGGTTGGACCCTATATTTTGATGGAGCAGCAAATCAAACAGGGCAAGGAGTAGGGGCATTGCTTGTGTCACCCCGAAATGAGCATGTTCCCCTTGCCGTTAAGTTGCAATTTAATTGCACCAACAATATGGCAGAGTATGAAGCATGCATTGTTGGGCTTGAGGCTGCATTGGCCTTAGGCATAGAGAATCTTGACGTATATGGAGATTCGAAGCTAATCATTTGCCAAACTCAAGGAGAGTGGAGAACCAAAGAAGAAAAGCTATTGCCATATCATGAATACTTGAATGCTCTTGCTAAACAATTCAAGTGCATCAATTTCAGTTATCTGCCAAGGTTGAAGAATAGATTCGCCGATGCCTTAGCGACATTAGCTTCTATGATTGACATACCTCACAATATGAAGATGAGGCCCATCACGGCTCAAGAGCAATGGGCTCCTGCATATGTTGATGCTATAGAAATAGCTGCAAGATGTCCCGATGGAAAACCATGGTATACAGACATAAAGAAATACATCTCAGGCCAGGGGCATCCCAATGCGGCGTCGAATAAAGAAATAAGGACTTTGCAGAGATTGGCAGCTAATTTTGTCATTTGTGGAGGGGAGTTGTATCGACGGTCTTTCGACGGAATTCAACTCTTATGTGTCACTGAAGATTAGGCAGAAGAAATTCTCGCAGATATTCATGAAGGGGTGTGTGGGCCTCATATGAATGGGAAGATGTTGGCAAGGAAGATCCTACGTCTGGGGTACTATTGGCCAACATTGGAACCGGATTGTCACACATTTGTGAAGAAATGCTATAAATGTCAGATACATGCGAATCTCATCCATGTACCGCCCACCGAATTGCATTCTCTTACCTCTCCTTGGCCGTTTTCGGTATGGGGAATTGACATCATTGGCAAGATTTCTCCTAGGTCATCTAATGGTCACGAGTACATACTCGTTGCAATTGACTACTTCACCAAGTGGGTCGAGGCCGCTTCTTATGCAAAGCTTACATCCACATCAGTTGCTAAATTCATACGCACCAACATCATTTGCAGATATGGAATTCCCCATGAGCTTATCTCAGATAATGGATCTCATTTCAAGAAGGAAGTAATCTCTCTTTGCGAAGAGTTCAAGATTAAGCATCATAAATCCTCGCCTTATCGTCCACAGACAAATGGAGCGGTATAAGCTGCAAACAAAAATGTCAAGACTATCATTAGCAAAATGTCAGAAACTTATAAGGATTGGTCGAATAAGTTGCCGTACGCCTTGTAGGCTTACAGAACATCAATTAGAGCTTCAACTGGGGCAACCCCTTACTCTCTTGTTTATGGGATGGAAGCAGTGCTACCTGTTGAGATCCGTGTACCTTCACTCCGAGTGTTGACTGAGGCTAAGTTGCCAGAGAATGAATGGGCAGATGCCAAATATAAAGAGCTGAACATGCTGGATGAGAAGAGGTTAAAGGCACTTTACCATGTGCAGGGTTATCAGCGCAGAATAGCCAGAGCTTTTAATAAAAAGGTTAAAATCAGAGATCTAGAAGAAGGCAATCTTGTTTTGAAAGAGAACCGAGCACCAGTGTTTGACCCGAGAGGCAAGTTCAAACCAAATTGGTAAGGACCGTACATTGTGGACCAAATCTTACCCGGAAAAGCCGTCAAGCTCCGTAATTTAAATGGAGAAATATTGCCAGAACCAACAAATCTTGATCAACTCAAGAGGTTCTATGCTTGAACACCAGAAGGCCGTCATTTGGCCGAATAAATCACAAATTCATAACCCAAAATTTAAAAAATATATATATAACCTTTTGCAAACCCTTTTGAGCCTAAATAAAATTTTCCTTCAAAACCCAATATACTAGGGGCATTCTCCCTGAACTACGCATGACCTGATCCCTACACTGGGGTACGTAGGCAGCTCGGCCAAACCGAGTTCGGTTGTTTTCAAAAGAAGAAAATCAATTATTCCAAACAGAATTTGAAAAGAAAAAAAAAAGAAAAAAAAATCCATGCAAAAAGAAAAATTGAAATACCTTCGAACTAGGGGCATTCGCCCTGAACTACGCAGGACCTGATTCCTACACTGGGATACGTAGGCAACCTGTTCACAGGTTCGGTCGAAACTCTTGCAAAACCTTAAGCCATTCTTTGAAAAGCCCTACCTCATCTATAAAGTCTTTTCTGTGTTCAACTAAAAAGAAAAAGAAAATGAAAAAATAAAGAAAAAGAAAAAAAGAAATGGAGCTTGAAGATCCGCTCGATTGAAAACCTGAAAAAGCGATTTAGGCAAAATTTAGGATCATTTCCCTGCGAAGTTGAAAACCTGAAAAGGCGGCTTAGGCAAAAGTTAAGGGGGTGGCCTGCTGAGTCGAAAACCTGAAAAGGCGATTCAGGCAAAAGTTAAGGTCGAGCGGTCCGCCAGGTTGAAAATCCAAAAAAGGAAGACTTGGTCGTGGTAAGATTGGGTTCACGTCAGAAGAATTGTACCGATCTCTGAGCTCACAGTAGGTCAGGCAAAGCTAATAACAACAATTTCTGAAACTATGGACATTAATTCCAAAGCAATCCGAAAGTTGATAGAAAGATATATGAAGTATCACTGTCTTAAAAATAAGTGAAGATGTTTATCATTGGAGAAACATTCTTTAAAAGAGGCTAACCTAACCCAAAAGAAAATGCTGATAAATCAGAAACATCACGAGATTACTTGAGTAATCTTTGTTATTTTGTATTTTTATTACAAATGTCTGTGGTTCTATTTTTTAGAAAAATTTACGAACTCTATTTTTAGAATTGTTGTAGGGTGCAATCACTCTGAAGGCAGGTTCATTAACAGGTTCTGAGAAACTTGGAAAAGGTGAGAATGTCATGAATGGCGAAAAAATCTTTGAAAAGATGATCTCTGGTCAATGAATAGAAGAAGGTTAGATTGCCTCAAACTGGAGCAGGTTGCTAATGAAGTGGCATCCCATATTTAAGCCCTGAAAGTCCTTTGCTGCATCGTGTTATTAAATCCTTTGCTTTTAAAGTTGTTAATTGGAAATTTCGATTTCTCTCAAAGCTCAAATTATCATATCTCTCTGAATCCATTTGAAAATAATATTTTCTCTTTGAGCATCATACAAATGTGATGTCTCATTTCCTTGGAATCCGTATAAATACTGTATTCCATTCTCTTCGAGTCCATACAACTATGGTCTCTTATTCTCTTTGAGCATCACACAAATGTGATATCTCATTTCCTTAGAATCCGTACAAATACGGTATTTCATTCTCTTCGAGTCCATACAACTATGGTCTCTTATACCCTTTGAACATCATACAACCTGATGTCTCATTTCCTTGGAATCCGTACAAATACGGTATTTCATTCTCTCCGAGTCCATACGACTATGGTCACTTATTCTCTTTGAGCATCATACAACTATGATGTCTCATTTCCTTGGAATCCGTACAAATACGGTATTTTATTCTCTCCGAGTCCATACAACTATGGTCTCTTATACCCTTTGAACATCATACAACTATGATGTCTCATTTCCTTCTAATCCATACAAATACGGTATTCCATTCTCTTCGAGTCCATACAACTATGGTCTCTTATTCTCTTTGAACATCATACAACTATGATGTCTCATTTCCTTGGAATTCGTAGAAATACGGTATTTCATTCTCTCCGAGTTCATACGACTATGGTCTCTTATTCTCTTTGAGCATCATACAACTATGATGTCTCATTTCCTTGGAATCCGTATAAATACGGTATTTCATTCTCTTCGAGTCCATACAACTATGGTCTCTTATACCCTTTGAACATCATACAACTATGATGTCTCATTTCTTTGGAATCCGTATAAATACGGTATTTCATTCTCTTCGAGTCCATACAACTATGGTCTCTTATACCCTTTGAACATCATACAACTATGATGTCGCATTTCCTTGGAATCTGTACAAATACGGTATTCCATTCTCTTCGAGTTCATACAACTATGGTCTCTTATTGTCTTTGAACATCAAACAACTATGATGTCTCATTTCCTTGGAATCCGTACAAATACGGTATTTCATTCTCTCCGAGTCCATACGACTATGGTCTCTTATTATCTTTGAGCATCATACAACTATGATGTCTCATTTCCTTGGAATCCGTATAAATACGGTATTTCATTCTCTTCGAGTCCATACGACTATGGTCACTTATTCTCTTTGAGCATCATACAACTATGATGTCTCATTTCCTTGGAATCCGTACAAATACGGTATTTTATTCTCTCCGAGTCCATACAACTATGGTCTCTTATACCCTTTGAACATCATACAACTATGATGTCTCATTTCCTTCGAATCCATACAAATACGGTATTCCATTCTCTTCGAGTCCATACAACTATGGTCTCTTATTCTCTTTGAACATCATACAACTATGATGTCTCATTTCCTTGGAATCCGTACAAATACGGTATTTCATTCTCTTCGAGTCCATACGACTATGGTCTCTTATACCCTTTGAACATCATACAACTATGATGTCGCATTTCCTTGGAATCCGTATAAATACGGTATTTCATTCTCTTCAAGTCCATACAACTACGGTCTCTTATCCCCTTTGAACATCATACAACTATGATGTCTCATTTCCTTGGAATCCGTACAAATACGGTATTTCATTTTCTCCGAGTCCATACAACTATGGTCTCTTATTCTCTTTGAGCATCACACAAATGTGATATCTCATTTTCTTGGAATCCGTATAAATATGGTATTCCATTCTCTTCGAGTCCATACAACTATGGTCTCTTATTCTCTTTGAGCATCACACAAATGTGATATCCCTTTCCCTCCGAATATCCATTCGAAAATGATATCTCATTATCTCATTGCCTGTTTGTGAACGGCGCCGCATCGAGATTTTTTATTACGTTCAAATTCTAGGATTTCATCTAGGGTCTTGCATTATATTAAGTTGCATTGTGTCTAGAGAGTCCTTTGTCGATTAAAGGTACGCAAAATGGTTCTGTCACTTTTTGCTTTGGTATTCGATGACTACGGCATCTCTACCAAAGAGGCGCATCTGTAGACACCCCATTTTGCTTCGCTTTAATCAACAAAGAAGTTAGTGTTTTGCTATCGGTTTTTTCAGTGTTGTCCATTCCCGTGTCCACTCCCTATGTTTTCTCGATCTTTTCAATTATTTCTACCGTGTTTCGCATTTTTCCGTCAGGTGTCGAGAAGAGTTATTCAGGAAAATCCAAACCAGAGAGAGTTTGGACCCATTTGGTGGGGTCGCGCTGTGCATTTTTTTTTTAAGCTTTGGGCCGAGTAAGTTGGCCCAACTAAAGTATTCGGGTCATCCATAAAGGTCGCTATGGATTTCAGAGGTCAAATTTTAAGAAAAATAAGCTCACCTAGCATGGAATGGGGCCCGTATTATGATGATCCGAGTCACTCACTCGATAGATCATGAGTTGGATGGCTCAGATCAGCCCACCATTTGGACTGTTTGAATCATCCTATAGAAGATGTTCGGAGACACAACCTGCTTGCACCATGGCCCGTTAATGGACATTTCGAATTGTCTCATGGTGGTCAGTTGCAAAGTGTAGCTAATTGGATGGTTCGGATGGTCCTATGGAAATCAATCAGGAGAGGTTTGGACGAATGCGGAAAGGGGAGTAATTTTGCCATTTCAAAGAGAAAAGGTCCAAAGCAGTCATTCTATTAAAAAGGAAAATGTGGAAACCATCTTTTTCTAAAAGGAAAGCAAGCTAATTGTGGGGAGGGATTCTTAAAAAGAAAAAAAGAAGCCATTTACGTTTGGGAAAGGTGGAGCCAAAAGAGGGCAGATTCTAAAAAAGGAAAAAAGGAAGGTGGCTCTGTGTTAGGAGGAAAAGAAGAAGAAAAAAAAAAGAATAGAACGGTGAGGAGTAGCTGGAGGGTGGCTCTATTTTTGGAGAAGAATAAGAGCAGCTCTAAAAAAAGAAAAAAGAAGGAGGAAAAGCTCTAGTCTGTAGGCGGGAGGAGCAAGCTCGGTTTCTTTTTCTCTCAAGAACATCAGTTTTGATAGAAAGAAGGGAGGAACGGCTCTCTGTCTTTGTGTTTTTATCCCCTTCATCGCTCCATCTCCCAACTTCTGTTTCCACGATCTCTCATCGCCCACTCTCACTCTCCACCCCTCTCAACCCTCCCTTGGTCATCACTCCGTATCTCCCCATCTCCCCATCACCCTCTCTTTCTCATCTCATTATCCATCTCATCCTATACAACCCAAAAAAGAAAAGAAAAGCTGAAGCTAAATCAAAAACCAAAAAAAGAAGAAGGAGAGAACGTGAAAGAAACAAAACAAAGTATCTTATACTCTGTTTTTGTCTCTCTCTCTCTCTCTCTGTTCTCTCCGTCTCCCTCACTCTGTTCTTCCCTTAATCCCTCTATCTCCCTCTGTATCCCTCTCTATCTCTCTATCTCTCCCTCCCTGTCTCCGTGCACCTCTCATTATCCAACTCTCGGTTTCTATAAAAAAAAAACAGAGCATTCGTCATCTAACTCTCTCTACATCTCCCTCAAACTCTCACACCCTCTGTCAATCTCTCTCTCGGCCTCTCTCTCACTCTCTCTTGGCCTCTCGCGTTCACTCTCGATCTCTCAATTCTCTCTCACTCTCCATCTCTCTCATTCTCCATACCTGTATCACTCCCTCTCTGTGTCTCTCTCGCTCACTCTCACTCTTAATCACTCTCACTCACACTCTGTCTCTCGGATTTTCTCTCTCTCTCCATTTCTCTCACGGCAGTAAGAAAAACAAAAAAAGAAGAGAAGAAGATAAGCGGACTTCGGATCGAACATCGGCGGGATTTCCAGATTTTTCGGCTGTTGGACTCGGCAGAGATCTCGACTACAGGTTAGTACACTATTCTCAGATTTTTCCCGGATGATTTGGCATTTTGTATGAATTTTGCATGGTTTTTAGCATTTAATTAAATTTAATTCAATATTAAATGTGTGAGCTAAAAATCATGATCTGCATGGGTGTTTCAAATCCGTTTCGTCCCAAAATTTAATACGATGTTCTACTTAAATAGAGTAAAATAACTATCGGATCGGATCGGACATTGGATCAACGGTTTTTTAGAATTTGAGTGAAGAATGGTATTTTATTTAAAATAATGGCTGAGTAATTACGAAATTCGAAAAAATAGCCATCTCAGGATGATCTATTTTTTGGAATTTTAAATTTTTCTTGTGTTCATCATATCAGAATATGGTTAGGGGACGTTTTCCGGAGTCGTAATTTTCTCGAAAATGGTGTTTTAAAAATAGAAAACTCTTCAAAAATATCTTTTTGACGAAGAAAAATAAAATATATATTAAACGAATTCCAAAGTTTATGAAATTTTGTGAGAAACTAATATGATACTGATACATTCTACCATGAATTTTTGAGAATTTCTAGAATTTGTTTGGTATATTATTTTATGCTTTTTTCGAAAATTATCAGATTTTGGGGGAATTGTTACTGACATCAGATCATGGATAAAATTCTCAAACTCTTTACAGTATTATTAAATTCCATATTTCTTATTGCTGTAAAATTTTCAATTGGTTTGGAGCTTGTTTCATGTGGGATGTAGTGTTAATTCATAATCTGGTTTAAAAATGGAAAAATCCAAAATTGATAGTAAATAGTTTCTACAATTCATGCAAATCTTACAGCATGCTATTGTTACTTATATCTTACTACTGTAGAAATTTCATTGAATTTAGATTTCTATTTCTCGTAGTTTCTGTGTTATTTTTGCAATCTGGTCACTTAATTGTTAAACCAAAATTAAATATGAGCTTAATGTAAAAATCTGTAAAACTCTTCCACTAAGCTACATGCATTCCCATCTTGCTGCTGTAGAAGTTTCAATTCATTTTGAATTCGTTTGCAACAATTTCACTTGTAAAATCACTCTTATGGTATAAAACTGATAAAATTCATTGAAAATTCGAAATTAATTAAAAATCTACACAAAGCTCCTAAGGAACCTTAAAATTCTGTCACATATTAATTCCTTAATCCATCGAAATAGAAATTTTAGGATTTTTAGATTTTCCTGGAAAAATGGCAAGCGCATCCATAATCGTATCCCTATTGCACTCGATCTTTGACAATTTGAATATTTAAGCTATAGCACGTTGTTGGCTCCGAGGTTACTGTCCACGAAAATCCTGAGATATGCCAGGCAATAAGGTGCTATAACCTAAGTATTAAATTGCACAAGGAAAGAGCACACGATTCCCTTCCTTGGATGCTATTCTGGGCCGAAATTGGTGAACCCTAGAGCTATTGGTAATCCTTAAATATCCAGAAACCGAAAATCCTTGAAATCTGAAATTAATTACCCTCAAGAACCTGAGTCGATGTGTCTCGTGTCTGTCGGAACCGTTGGATCACGGTTTCTGTCATAGGAACTATTAGAGCCCAATTTAGGAACACTTATGTCAGGTCGTGTCCTAAGTTTTAGGGAGTCCTAGAGTTAGGAGTCCAGCCTCATCACGGCCGGTTGCTACGTATAGCAACCGTGCCATAGGTCTAGTCACACTAGTCACCCCATCTTTCCCTAGGACGAGCCTAGTAAACTAGGATGTAGGCTAACCTGCATTAGTCTAAGGAATAACTTGCATTTAGATAAGAATCATATAGCATCTTAGATGAAATCCTAGGATAATAAAATCCTCAACTTGAATTAAATAACTCCTCTTAAAACTGTTGAAACAGTCAAATCAGTCTAGATCGGTGTCTTAGTTGAGTTAGGCATAAGTAGCTTAGCTTAGGTGCACCGAACTACGTCGACTCTGATCCCAGTGAGGCTTGGGTATGTAGGCAGCTTGGATGTCTGATGGCATACCAACCGCGAGTCGGCACTACAACAAATTGTGGTGTTTTGTATATTAATTTTCTTGTAAATTCTTAATTAAATCACTTAGGATTTTCCATGAAATTAGAATCTTAGGAGAACTTTCACTTAGACTGAATTCAAACAAATAAAGGAATCAAGATACACACTTAGGATCTACATTGAAATTAGATCATAGGATGCATGTCACTTAGTTCGCACATTAACAGAGAGTTGAATGAGCCATTTAAAATAAATTTAAAAGTGTTAGCTTTTGGAATCGAAGACCGATTATCGGGCAGGAATGGTGCATGTGGTGGATAACTCCCCATGCCTTCCATTCTCGTAACCAGGTAGCGAGTCTAGATTTCTGGTTAATCAAGGGTCCTCGATCCCACATCTAGGTGGCGACTCTGTCAGTCTCTTTTGTGTGGAATTCGGATTGCCTTAGTGATCCCAAGTTCACATAAAAGACGAATTAAAATCAATACTAAAAATGCACACGCCAATCGCGTGGGTACGAGAGACCAAGAGAAGTCGTGGCGGCTCACGCCCCACCCCTCTCACGGGATCGGGTCCCACAATTGGAATCAAATCCAATTTGGAAACAAGAAAGAAAGAAAGCAAGAGGGGAAAATTGGAAACAAGCCAAAAAGGGAGCTCTCACATTGGAAATTACTATTTCACTCTTAACCCTAGCTTTTTTTGTATAAAAATCAAAGCAAACAATCCAAAAAAATGAGGAAAAAAATCCAAATTCGAGATTTTTCTCTCTCCTCCCAAGAAAAATAAAATAAAAATAAAAACCTCTTCTCTCTTGAAGTGTGTTCATATCTCTCAAGGGTTCTTCACAAAAGGGATTCTTAAAATCCCTTTTCTTCTTCAACAAATCACACATCAAGGATCTTTGGTGTGTTCTTTGGGTCTTCTTCATCATATAAAAGGGTGCGACAAAGCGTATACCTCGGATCTGCGCACCCTTGAGGCGAGTACGATCAACGGTAGGATCTTTATCTTTGTAATATCAAAAGTAGAAAAATATGCTAGGGTTTTGCTTTTGATAGATCAAATCAATGAATTTTTCCTTGAAATTCTAGTATGTTATAATATAGATTATAAGTTTTCAAAAAATTAAATTTCCTCCATTTAATAATGATTTTCTTTCATTTTTTTATTCAATATGGATTTAAATCGGATTATCAAAGCAAGTGTTAGAAAATGTGGGTTTCTTTAAAAACTGATATATTTTGGGATTTATATAAAATAAAATACTACTGGAAACTTAATTTCCAATCGCGGATTGGCCGTTTTAATTTTCATTCTATTTTTCAAACAATAACCCCAAAAGGGGTTATTTCTTGATGAACGAATCCAAAAGTATATCAAACCATGTCCAGAATTTGTGAAATCTTGTTTCCAAACCAACGTTTTGATTTCCAGAACACCAAAAAAATTTTGGATTTTTTTGAATTTGTTTAATCCGGTTTTAAATTATTTTAAATTTCGGCCATTTTTAATAAATATCAGAATGTTTTAGAAATTGATGAAACTCTCCAGAATTAATGTTCAACAATAAATTGAATTTCTCATAAAATTATTTTTTCGAAAAAAGGTTTTTTTCTTTTTTGTTTTCTAATCGCTTCTTCATTTTACGTGCCGTAATTCGTTTTCGTATTAAATTAGTAAATTTTTGAAATTTTTCTTTACAAACCAGTAACTTTGGTTACTGGAATGTTAGATAAATATTTTCAATTGGATTTGCAAAGTTTTAATATGGTTTTGTAATTTATTTTAATAAATGGTTTAAATTCCTAGGAAACAAATTCCCTTTTGTGTGAATTTCAATTGACATCAAATTGTAATAAAAGTCCATGAAATTCATATCGTAGTCTAATCTCATGATTATCTTTATTCTGTGAAAGTTTGGATTAATTTGAAATTGATATGCTATAAGTTACTGTGTTAATCTATGAACTGATTTGAATTTTGAGAAATTGGAAATTGATATCAAATCTTAATAAAAATTCATATATGTTTTCCAATAAGCTATAATAATCTAGATCTCTATTCTGTGAAAGTTGGGATTAATTTGAAATTGATATGCTATAAGTTATTGTGTTAATCTATAATCTGATTTAAAATTTGGAAAATCGGAAATTGATATCAAATCTTAATGATAATTCATGAAAATTTTCTAGTAAGCCACAATCATCCATATCTTGTTACTGAAAAAGTTTCTACTGATTTGGGGTTTGATTGCGTAGGGTTTCTGTGTAATCCTAACAATCGGGTCTTAATGTTAATAAATCATAATTTAATAGCAAATCAACACAAAAGTTACATTAGTCACCCCTTTTTTCCATAGGACAAGCCTAGTTACCTAGGATGTAGGTTCACCTGCATTAGTCAAAGGGATGTCTTGCACTTAGATAGGACCATATAGCATCTTAGATGAAGTCCTAGGATAATAAAATCTTCAACTTGAACTAAATAATTTCTCTTAAACTGTTAATACAATCAATCCAGTCTAGATCGGTGTCATAGATGAGTTAGGCATAAGTACCTTAGTTTAGGTGCACCAAACTACGATCGACTCTGATTCCAGTGAGGCTGGGATACATAGGCAACTTGGATACTTAAGTGGCATACCAAGCCCGAGTCGGCTCCATACATAAGTGGTGGGGTTGTGCACATTAATCCTTAAATTAAAAGTAATTAAATCACTTAGGACTTTCCATGAAATTAGAATTTTAAGAGAACTTTTACTTAGATTGAATTCAAACAAATTAAGAAAATCAAGATACACATTTAGGAATTACACTGAAATTAGATCTTAGGATGCATGTCATGTAGTTCGCACATTAATATAGAGTTAAATGAGCCATTTAAAAGAAATTTAAAAGAGTTAACTTTTGGAATTGAAGACCGATTATCGGGCAAGAATGATGCATGTGGTGGTAACTCCCCATACCTTCCATTCTCGTAACCAGGTAACGAGTCTAGATTTCTGGTCAATTATGGGTCCTAGATCCCTCATCTAGGTGGCGACTCTGTCACTCTCTTTTGCGTGGAATTCGGATTGGATTAGTGATCCCAAGTTCAAGGAAAAGATGAATTAAATCACACCTTGCTAGACTCGGCGGCTTATCCCTGTCCTTATGGGTACTGGGTTGCACGTTTGTTTGCACCCTATGGCTTGGTTGATGCCTGCCTGGTTGGGTAATTAAAATCAATAATAAAAGGCACACGCCATTCTCATGGGTACGAGAGACCAAGAGAGAGTGTAGCGCCTTGCGCGCTGCGACCCTCTCGCGGGATCGGGTCCCACAGTTTGGCGACTCTGCTGGGGACCACCTAACTTTATTAAAATTTCAAAGGATAACTCATTTGAATTTAATTCAGCTGGCTCATAAAAACTCTATCTCTTATATGCTTGGTAGATTAGTTTGTTTGCTTTACTTTCTCATCACATAATACTCAAACTTAATCTAGCAAAATCTGAAGGCATCATAGATTGCGCAAACTTATTGCACACACTTACATCACTTGCATCTAAACCCTTGCTTCTCACATACACACACATCCTATTTTAGGAAGCCGGAGTGTTATCTAGCATGGTTGACTGCGATTTCATCACCTGGTGCCTCTGTGCTAGAGAAGCATTCCACCCTTAACCTAGCACCTTTATGGTGCGTAAACGGATCTCTTGTTCACGTACTGATACGCCGGACACCGGTACAGTATATTGAGCACGGATTCGCGCTATGGGAACTCTTGGCCTTACCTCTAGATTAACCCACACATGCATGTAGTATACGAACACACGTGCATCACGTGTTCGAGCCTAGTTTATGATATCCTGCCCATTTGTGTCTAGATTAGGCCGTAGTTCATCTTCCAATGGCTACGATCGGTCCTTAGGTACACAAACAAAGTCATAAGTCGAGATCCTCTCTCCACTCCGTTAGATTTGGATTAGGATTGATGCCTTCAGGTAACCCTCGTCAAAATATAAAAAGATTAAAAAAACTTTTCCTTTGGGGTTAGGATATAAATCCCATCTTTCTTAAGATCTCATAGGATTAGTTATTCTTGATCTATCCGTTGAAAGCAATCCTATGCAATCTCATCTAATCTTTTGATCGTATGCCTTTCATTCTTCTATCATGTGATTCGATAATGTCTTCATACTTTCTTTAAACTGGCAGAACTTATCCCAATCTCATGTTTATGTAATCTTGATCCTTCTTGTATCCCTCCTCTTGGCTTACAGGCACCATGTCTACTCGTAAAATTCTTGATTGGATCCGTGGTACATTAAAGGATTCACACATCTATGCCATAAGTGAGCAAGAGAAAAATTTATTCGGCTACGTGGCAACCATTAAGCTCGATTGGGGATTACTCTATGCCGCATCAGAGTGTTGGGACCCCGATCATCATGTCTTCCGTTTTTGGCGACCAAGAAATGTGTCCCACTTTTGAAGAATGGTGTGCCTTGTTGGAATATCCTGTGGGTGGCCCTCTGGTGAAGCCATCCTGTGTGCCGGATTATCATCCTTTGTTCCTTCGCTTAATGAATAATCCAGATGAATCCATGGACTCTTTCATAAAAGGCCAAGAAGTATCCATGCAGCAACTGATCGACATTTACCCTCCTGTTGGATACTGTGGCTAGGTCGATGTTCAAAAAGTCTGACGTCGCGCTCTGAGATTCTGCTCCTTCGCTAGGTTCCTCACTGTCCAGCCTTCTCGCTTGGCGTCAGCTGTTCTTTTTGAAATTCCACCTAGCAACCCAAGAGGGGGTGAATTGGGTTTCTTTTTAAATTTTAAGAATTTTGAAAACTTAGATTGCACTAGTTTTAGATTTAATAGGAAATCAAAAATAGTATTCAAAGCAATGGTGAAAACTTACCACACAAGAAGAGGTGAAGAGGCAAAGAAGCTTTGACACAAAGATTTTTATAGTGGTTCGGTCTTAGCTCAAGACCTACTCCACTCTTCTCAAGTTGCTCTCCTTGAGGATTCCACTATCTTCTCCAAGAAACTTAAATACGGCGTTCCTTCCGCCTTGTACAAATCGAGCTCCACGCTCCAAGGGTCTTCTACGGCGCCCTTTGTGCCAAATACAAAGAAGATGAAATGAAAAGGCTTACTTGCCTCTAGATAGGCTAATTTAAGGTAAAGCTCACTCACTCTCACAAGAACAAGATGAACAAATGAAGGTCCTAAGGTCTCTCAAGAATAATCTAAGGTAAATGGCACAAGAGAGAGATGGAGAGTGAAGATCTTCAAGAGAAGGAGAATAAATGGCTTTTAGTGCTCTTGAAATCTTTGTAAAATCCTTAGGTGAAAAGCCCAAGAATCCCTAGGTTCATATATATAGGGAGGGCAAAGAAAACACAAAATTTCGCTCCCCAACGGTCGTCTCGGACTCCGGGCTCGGAGCTCCGAGCGACATAATTTTTGAACCTGGAACAATTCTCGGAGTTCCGAGCTCGGAGCTCCGAGAATATTCTAGGAGTTCCGAGAAGCCTACGAACAGCAGAATTTCCTTATATTTTTGCTGTTTTTGTTTGGGCTTTTGGAACTTTGATTTTTCAAGATAAATGGAATGTCATGAGGGTCCAACAATGTTGGGACACCACTATGAACATTCACAAACCCATTAAATTCTATCTAGGTTGATTTTAACTCTCCTTTGTGCCATAGACCTAGACTAAACATTAAGGACCATTTACATTCTAAATTTACTTGGTCTTCAATCTTGTTGGCACCTTGTAGGGGCTTTGACATGTCTTCACTCAACTCCATTGATGCTTGAGTCAAGCTTGAACTTTTAAGTTGATTTGCCATTTTTGTGCTTGAGTTGATTTGCCATTCTTGTGCTTGAGTTGATCCTTGTCATGCACTCTTGAGGATGGTATACTGTGAACATCATAACTTTGCCAATGGAAATTATTAGTGTATAAAACCTTTATAACAAATTGAGTTTGTTAATCATCAAAACAATTCAATAGGAGTACTTGTTGAACCCTTGGGCTAACACTTTTGGATCTCGTTGATCAAATGGATCGTGGCGCCAATCCAATTCCTACTATACTTGCAGAAACCTTCAATGGGTTAGATGATATGGCTCGCCTTCGTGCTAGCTCAGATCCAGGTCATTTTATTCGCTCTTTCAAAGGGTCCTTCTCAGGATGTTCTGCATTACTCCAGGTGTGGTTGTGCCACAAGCTAAAAATTGCAGCTCCTGTCCATTTTGATCAGACATTGTATACCTTTAGCGAGTGACGTCATGATGTTTCCTTCGATCATAAAAGCGATTGGGCTGATTGGTTAAGTTCTCGCCAACAAAATCAGATTTGTTGGCAAATCCTGGAATCCAAGAAGCTGTCTTCAACACTGGAGAAGCTAACTACGTTCGCCTTCTTGGTCTCAAAAAGACTTCCTTTTATGTTCCTGCCAAGATTCTGCGTCAGTATCGAAGGGACCAATCTATTGTGCCTCCCCTTCGTCATTTTTATCTGCCTGAGGATCTCAAGCCCAAGATCGTTAGAACCGTTTCATCTGCTTGGGATGTCAAAATCATCAAACCTTTAAAGAAGTCAGTTGAGGAAGATTATCGTCCGAAGAAAAAGTCTAGAAAGAATGTTTAGTCTTTTTAGTCCTGTCAGTTTATCTGTGATTTAATAAGAGTGAACCATGTACTCAAGCTTTAATGATTGATCAATAAAGTTCATCTTTCTCTCTCATTATCCTGGTCTATGTATGTATCATTGTCTGCTTCCTTCTGTGATTTTAAAATATATCTTTCAAATATTTCAGGGCAGTAACACCATAGCTAAGCCTACTACTCCTTGGGTTTGGATTTCTTCACGGTTGGAGAGGAAATCTGTCTCTCCACCACCTTCTCTGAGGACCCTGTCATCTGCTTCTTTCTCACCCTCATCCTCGCCAATGGTAGAAAACCAAGATAATCCTCCACCCGTTGCTGTTACCGATACTCTCACCTTAATTCTCCAGCAACTTCAAGAACTCAAAGAGGAAAACCGAGTTATCAAGGCTCAGCTTTCTGAGAAGTTGGGGCCGTCGTCTTCCAATGATAAAGGGCCTATGCACCATACAGCTACTTCAGCAGCACCTGCCCAACCAGTGTTCATCCCTATCCCTGATAAAATCGAAGAAGACTTAGAAAAAGAACAGTACAGCGTGGATCGCAGTAAGCTTTCTCAGTCCACGGTTGATAAGACAGTTATGGAGAATTAGAAAGTCTTACCAGGAAAGTTCAAGACATCCAGCTTCAAGACCAGGGTGGTTTTAACCCAAGTGATCTTACATTGTTTCCAGAAATCCGTCTCCATGCCAATTTTCAAATGCCAGATTTTGATAAATTGATGGTGTGGGTTGTCCAATCACCCATTTACAGATGTTTACCATTATGTGTCAGCCTCAAGGCTTATCTCCTGAGCAAATGGCCCAACTATTCCCTGTTTCTCTCACTAAAGTTGCTAGGAGATGGTTCATGGTCCTAGACAAAACCCATTATAAGATATGGAAAGACATCGGTGACAAATTCATCAAGCAGTTCAAATATGATGATGGGACGGAAATCACTAGAAAGGATTTAGAGAGAACCAAACAAGACTCGAATGAATCTTTTCTAACCTCTGTGAAAAGATGGAGGAGACTAGCAACGCAAATGATGGAGCGCCTCTTCTGAGGAAGAGCAGGTCCAAATAATTATGAAGAATATTTTCCCCCAACTCCAGTATCACATGTCTTTACAGTATTACCCGGATTTCAAACATTTCATCGTGGCAGGCACCTAAATAGAGGAGGCTATGGCTCAAGGTGTATTTAACCGTAGTAACCCAAACACCAGGGATTTCAAAAAGTCTCCCCCAGCTCAAGTTAGTAATATTTCTCGTTCCAATGCTCAGTCATCTAGGTCCCAGGAACCTCTAGTGATGGACTATGCCCAACCCGCGGCTGTGCCTCGGCAACGAACCCAGGTAGAATTTACCCTTCTTCCTATTCCATCTTCAGAGGTACTTAAGCAGTGTCTTGCCTCAGGTCGCATAACCCTACCTGCCATCCGACCTCCCCCCAATCCTCTACCTGCAAATTGGCGAGCTGACCAACACTGTGAGTATCACAGGGGTCCTAGTCATCTTACTGACAACTGCATTGCCTTGAAATTTAGAATTCAAAAACTCATTGATGAGAAAGGCATTGCATTCCAGCTAAGACCCAATGTTACCCAAAACCCGCTACCTGGTCATGCCAATCCTCCTGCTGCCATTAATGCCATAACCATAGGAGATTCTGAGTTTGACCCTCTCACCCTCATATGTGCCTTAGAACCCGTTTCTGAACCTCAAATCATCTTCTGTGATGAGTCATACCTAAGAGAGTCTGTATCTCCCTTGGTGATCACCTATGAGCCATAAGTTCCTCAAGTTATTACTTATGACGAGCCGGAGCTAGATGAGGTCAAACATCCTACTAGGGGAGGAAGGATCTTCAAACCTGCTGAACTGAGAGTCGAAAATCCAGGGGCATTGGCTCGAGGAGAAGAGCCGCAATATGTGAAAGACCCAGATGATGAGGTTGTGCAGCAGTTGAAGAAAACTCAGGCTGTTATATCTGTTTGGGGATTATTGATAGCATCAAAGAAACACAGGGAAGCCGTGTTAAAAGAATTGAATACTACACAGGTATCCTCAGAAATATCTCCAGAGCAACTGGCTCAAGTTGTTGCTCTAACCCAGGCTACCAAAGTCATTAGGTTCTCAGATCAAGAGCTGCCTCCTCAAGGTCGGAATCATGCTAGAGCTCTTCATGTCACCATTGTCTGTGAAGGCAAGAAAGTACCATCTGTGTTAGTAGATAACGGATCTGCGTTGAATGTGTGTCCGTTGAGAACTGTCATTACCTTGGTTTCGGTCCCACTGATTTTGCCGAATCAACCCTTGGAATCCTCGCATACGACAACACCCGCAGAAATGTAGTCGGGGTCCTTACCACCAAGATTGTTGTAGGTGGTCAAGAATTTGAAGTTGAGTTTCAGGTTATTGACATCAAGGCCTCGTTTAATATGCTTCTGGGACATCCGTGGTTGCATAAGGAAGGCACTGTTGCTTCAACCCTTCATCAAAAATTGAAGTTCATCAAAGATGGAAAGTTGATCACTGTCAGAGGTGACGAAGAGCCAGAAATAGGACAAATAACAGGAGAAACTATCATCCTCCCAGTTGCAAAAGCAGAGCACTACAACTTGAATGGTTTTGCGTTCGACGTTGCTGCTATCTCCTATGAAGAGGCCTCTCATGAGGAGTTGTGTTTACCTTTTTCCATCAGTCTTGTGGTTGCCAAGATAATAAGAAAAATGAATTACTTTCCTAGCATGAGTTTGGGCCGTGACCCGAGCAAGGCGTCTCACTGGCGCCCAATCAAAGCAAACCATGGAACTTTTGGTCTTAGATATATACCTACTGAGGAAGAGGAAGAAGTCATGGAAGAATTGTTGAAATTAAGGGAAGAAATCCGTCGCACCTGAGGGGTACTCTCAATGGCTCCATACTCTTTATCGATGAATGGACACTTTGTTAAAGAAGGCGAGACTTCACCATACTATGGGTTTTCCAAACCATGGTATGACTCGGTGACAGGAATCATGATACCTGGTTTTGAAATATTTAGTGGCCTTGCTCTCCCAGAAATAGAACCGCTGTGCATTATGTTGAGAAAACTGTTGAGGACTGGTTAGTCTACCTTGAGCCAGATATGTTGGGGTCCTTGTTTGAAGAAGATGAGCCTGATGTTGCTTGGCAGCAGTTGCCAGTTTTATACCATTCTGAAGAACAAGAAGAGACATTTCGTGAAGATGTGCTAGTAGCGGTTATTCAGAGCGATGCTACCTTTACTGAACCTCAGAGTCAGATTGCACCTGCAACAGAAAATCTTTCAAACTGGAGTTCTGATGTTTTTCCTACTTATCTTATTACTAAGTCGAGTCGAGTCAAATCTGTTAAGTATGTGTCGATGCCTACTCCAGGCGAGTCATTTTCTGATTTTATTTTCAATGTGAATCCTGAGCCTGTTCAGGATGAGTCCGATGATGATAATGTAATTTCTTTTAATCCAATGAAATCTGATTCTCAGTATGTCTCTGTGTTTGCTTCTTACTTTAATAATAATAACACTCCCTCCTCAGACGAGGAAGAAGAGATCGACGAAACTCCCCTTGAATTGCAGCATATGCTCAAACAAGAGGAGCGCCGAGCCTAGGCTCTTAAAGATGAAATCGATATTATAAACATCGGAACAGAAGATTTAATACAGGAAATACGAATTGGAAATACTCTATCTCCTGAAGAGCGCGATGAATTAATAAACCTACTTAGGGAATATAAAGAAGTTTTTGCCTGGTCCTACAAAGATATGCCCGGGTTGAGCGAAGACATTGTTCAGCACAAGCTACCTTTGTTACCAAGAATTAAACCTAAAAAGCAGAAGCTAAGGAGAATGAAGCCCGAGTGGGTCTTGAAAATAGAGGAAGAGGTTACTAAGCAGTTGAATGCTGGGTTTCTGCAAGTAGTGGAATATCTAGAATGGCTCGCAAATATAGTACCTGTACCAAAGAAATGGAAATGTGAGAATTTGTGTAGATTTCAGGGATTTGAACAAGGCAAGTCCAAAAGATGATTTTCCTCTACCACATATCGATATCCTGGTGGAAAATACGGCCGGGCATGAATTACTATCTTTCATGGATGGTTTCTCTGGTTACAATCAAATTAAAATGGCACCTGCGGGCATGACTAAGACCTCGTTCATTATACAATGGGGGACCTATTGCTATCGGGTAATGCCATTTGGTCTTAACAATGCCGGTGCGACATACCAAAGAGCAGCTACAGCCTTACTGTAAGCCCAAGGGTCTACTCTCCTATCTTGTTTTAATGATTCTAAACATAATTGATTGTGTTATTGAATACTAATCAATTTGCCTTGAAGTGTCGTGTTTAAGATAGGATTGATCATTGAAGAAACCAACACACTACATGGTCATGCTTGAAGACGTACCAACACAAGAGTCAAAGGAGCTAAGTGGAGCTCACATCATCTCTCAAGCAAGCATACACAAGATGGAAGATCAATTGAAGACCAAGACTAAAGAGAAGTTGAAGGTTACATGGGTATCATTGTACATCCTTTCTCTTTAGTTTTATTAGTTCAAGGCAAGGTTTTCAAAAGAGTTTTCAAAAACACTTAAGAACTAAAATAGTTTAGTGAATGGTTATGTGATGGACCAACATGTTGGGACCCTCATAAACATTCCAAATTTATCATAGGAATTGAGTTCCAAAAGCCCAAAATCAAACAAGCAATAAAAATAAAAAGTCTGCTGATTTTTAGGCTTCTCAGAACTCCGAGAGTTCCCTCGGAACTCCGAGAAATGGTCCGGTAGTATTTTTCATACTCCGGTCATTTTCTCGGAACTCTGAGAAATCTTCTCGGAACTCCGAGAAATGGTCCAGTAGAATTTTTCCTCTTCTGGCCGTTCTCTCGGAACTCCGAGAACCTCGCGACAGTTTAGAAAAGAGCCATTGGGATTTGAATTAATTTGTGATTTTTGATATCAACACCCCCAAACGGTCATATTTTGAGAAGAGGCTATATATACATATACTAGAGGATCATTTCTCCCTCTTGAACACTTTGAAAAACTTCCTTAAGCCTTCAAACACACTTGCAATCCATTTGTGTTTAAGAATTTGTTTTTCCAAACTTGCCTTGCAACTTGCAAATCTATTGAGTTGGGATTTAGAGCTTTAACTTGCAACTACTATTCAAGAAGCAATCAAGGGGCTACAAAGTGCATCAAGCTTCCAAGAGAAGCCAAGCTATTCAACTTCTATTTCTTGTAAAGGTGGCTAGGGCATCCTACTTTAATACCCTAGGGAGCATCGCTTAGAACTCGGCGAAGAAGGAGAGTCGGTGTAAAGGTGTAAGGGCATCCTTATTTAATATCCCTTGGAAGTGTAATCGCCTTGGAGCCGGGCATCGTGGAGGTCTCACAATAGTGGAAAACCTTAAGGACGATCTTAAGAAGAGTGGAGTAGGGCTTTGCCCGAACCACTATATATCGGTGTGTTCTTTCTTGTTCTTGCACTTTCATTCTTGTTTTTGGTTTGGCATTTCATTTTGTCTTTTATCTTATTTACACTAACCAAAATTCTAATCAAGAGAAGAAAAATTAAATTAGGTTTAATACTTAAATTTTGAAAAGGCATAAATTAGTGTTAAAACCAATTCACCCCCCCCTCTTATTAATTTCAATTGGTATTAGAGCCTCGTCTCTAATTTTTTTTTAAACCCTAACCGATCTAGAGTAAAGATTCTAAAAATGGCAAACTACCATCAACACCATGAAGGTTACTCAAACACTAGACCACCCTACTTTGATGGAACAAATTATGAATTTTAGAAAATCAAAATGAAAATCTTTTTAACCCAAGATTACCAAATGTGGAGAGCCATTAATAATGAATATATATTACCCACTAGAAATCTAAACGATTGGACCGAAGCCGAACAACAAGCCTCAAACTACAATGCCAAAGCCATGAATTCCCTAATTTGTGCTTTATCACCCGAAGAATTCAATAGAGTGTCAAATTTGAATTCGGCTAAGGAAATTTGGGACACCTTAGAAGTCACCCATGATGGAACCAACCAAGTTAAAGAATCTAAAATGAATCATCTTTTTAGGCAATATGAAATCTTTCAAATGACACCCGATGAAACTATTGCCGACATGTACACTAGATTCACTAACCTTGTAAATGGACTAAGGGGACTTTGAAAGCAATTTTCAAATAGAGATTTAGTGACCAAAATCCTTAGATCCCTACCTTTGTCATGGGAATCCAAAACCTCCGCAATCATCGAAGCTAAGGACATGAATACATTAAACCTAGATGAACTAATAGGGTCCTTGATAACCCATGAGATGATTTTCAAAACAAAAGCACCCGAAATTGAAACTAAAATTGAAAAAGGAAAAGGAGTTGCTTTTGCTTGTAATGTAGGTGATAATGAAGATGCAAAGGAAGACATGGAAGGTGAAGTTGCGCTCCTAACAAGAATGATCAAATTCTTGCAAAGGAACATGGGAGGCATGAAAAATAGAAGAACCAATCCTCCATTCAAGAAGAAAGAAGAGCTCGGTGATGGATCTTCTCAACCCCGATGCTACGGTTGCAAGAAGCTTGGACACATTCGCCCGGATTGTCCATTCAACAATGAGCCTACCTCAAATAATTGCTTCAAGAGAAGAGAAGGCAAGAAAGGAATGACCGCCACATGGGATGAGGAAATTGAAAGTGAAGGCGAACAAAATGATGGAAAAGATTGCTTGTTAGCAAAAAATATTTGCTTCATGGTCTCAAGAAACGACAATAAAGAGGTAAATACTTTAAATGATGTCTTTGTTTTAAAAGAAGTTCTAGATTCCTTGCAAAATGCACATGATGAACTTAAGATTGAATTTGATAAAAATGCATCACTTGAAAATTCTCTTGCTAACATGACAAAAGAATTTGGTTGGCTAAAGAAAGACCATAAATTTTTAGATGATGAAAATGAAAAATATAAAGTTGAAATTCATGATTTAAATGCTACCATCAAAATCTTAAATGAAAATCGACAAGAGCTATCTATTGAAAACAACAAGCTAAAGCATGAAAATAGTAAACTATCTTTTGAATTTGATGAACTAAAGAAACTCTTTGAAAAATTTCAACATAGTTCACTAAAATTGGATAGGCTTGTTAATATTCAAAGATTGTCACATGATAAAAGTGGACTTGGACATAAATGGAATACTACAATATCCAACTATAAAAACAAACTTTTAAAGACTTCTTCTAGTAGTACCAAAACTTGTTTTTATTATGGTTTAGAAGTCATTATAAAGTTGCTTGCATGCATGCTAAACAAGATAAAATCAAATTGAACTCTAAAGTGAAAATAAATGAACATAGCAAGATTAGGAAGATTTGGGTACCTAAGAGATCTCATTTGCCTATCCATATGTAGGTATGCCTTAAAAGCCATAACAAGAAGAACACATGGTACCTTGATAGTGGATGCTCTAGACACATGACAAGAGACCTCACTCAATTCGCATCCCTATCACTCAAGGATGGTGGAGACGTTACCTTTGGAGATGATAAGAAAGGAAAAGTCAAAGGAGAAGGCGCCACAGGTAATTCTACCTCTCCCATACATGATGTACTTGATGTTGATGGCTTATCCCATAATCTTATTAGCATTAGTCAATTATGTGATAATGTTTTTGAAGTAGTCTTCAACCCCGACAAATGCATTGTTCAAAATAAGATAGATGAAAAAGTGAAATTCATAGGTTCTAAAGACAATAACATTTACACTATTGGACTAGATGATCTTAGACTCTAAAATGTGACTTGTCTTAATGCCATTAGTGAAGATTCTTGGTTGTGGCATAGGAGGTTGGGTCATGCCGGAATGGATCTCATTTCGACCCTCTCCTCAAAAGAAATTGTTAGAGGATTGCCTAAGTTCAAATACACCAAAGATCACATTTGTAGAACTTGTCAATTAGGAAAACAATTAAAAAGCTCATTTGCCCCTAAAAATATGATTTCAACCACCTACCCCCTTGCAACTACTTCATATGAATCTTTTTGGACCAATGAAGACAAGTAGCATAGGTGGAAAGAGGTACGTGTTTGTAGTTGTGGATGACTACTCACGATTTATATGGGTCATATTTTTAGCACATAAAGACGAAACTGTAGACACCCCATTTTGCTCTGCTGTAATCAACAAAGAAGTTAGTGTTCTTGTTATCAGTCTTTTTTAGTGTTTCCCATTCCCGTGTCCGTCCCTTATGCTTTCCCAATCTTTTCGATCATTTCCGCAATGTTCCGTATTTTTCTTTTCGCTAAGTGTTGAGAATGGTTATGGAGAAGAATCCAAGCTAGGGGAGAATTCGGACCCATTCGGTGGGCCCGCATTGAACATTTATTAAAATTTGGACCCGTTTGGTGGGCCCTCATTGAACATTTGTTTAGATTTGGATCAACGGGGGGCCCGCGCATTGTTTTAATGAAAAATGAGTCTTGAGCCTACCTCAATCTGATGCATAAAGATATCTACCAGGGGAGCGGTCAAGAACTCAGAGAGGTCATTTTAATAGCCAATTTTTATTGCGACCATCGAGTCGAGCTATTCAGATAATCTTTGGAAATGATTTTGAGGCAACTTTATAAATTAACGGTTTTGATCATCCAACCGAAATGGGTATGTAAACTGGAATGGGCGTGCGTGGGGAAAAAGTGGACCCACTAATGTTTAAAATCGCAATTTTGGAAGAGAGACATGTTCGACTAACTCTAAGTGGGACCTATTATTGTTTCATTCAAGATAATGTGGCTTATTAAATGAGTGATCCAGATCATCTTGCACCAATGCGTTTGGGGCGCCATCAATTTGCGCGCAGCCCATCCAATTAAGCGACTCAGGACCATCCAACGGAGAGGATTTAGGGAGACGTGATTAAATTTGGAGGGACCCACGCTTGGGATATGTGTATTGATTCGAATACACAGACGTGAGTAAGAATTAGAAAATCTATGGAGACTTAATGAAGTAGGTTATCATTCTTAGAATTCTTCCAATTCTTAAGATTGGTCGCAATCTTGTTCCCTCTCTAAGTATAGCAGACACGTTCTCTTTCTTATTCTGGAGCAGAATTTGCACAAATCTGATTTTCCGATATATCGCATTTCTAATGTGATATAGGATTTTTCTTAAAATTCCGGCAACTTCTCTTAGATTTGGAAAGAATGATCAATCTTGTATTCTTAGATTTGGAAAGCATCTTTGGAGGGCAACCCATAAAGAAAAAAAAGATCGGCTCTGTAGAGAGGGGTGACTCTCGGTTTTCCAGACCGGGAAGAAATCCCTCTCATCTCCCTTAAGCTCTCATCCCAAACAGCAGCTCACCCTGACCCTCAAGTTCTGTCTCGTTGCTCTCCCTCTCTATCCCTCGGTTTTTCTCGTTCTCACTCCCTCCATCTTTCTGCGATCCCCATCCCTCTGTTTTCTTCTCAATCTCCCCCAATATCCCTCTCCACAGCAGCTTTTTTTAAAAAAAATAAAAAGAAAAAAACGTGAAAAAAAACAGAGCATCGCATGCTCTGTTTTTTTCCACGTTCTCTCTCTCTCTCTCTCTCTCTCTCTCTCTCCCTCTCTCTCTCTCTCTCTTTCTACCATTCTCTCATTCTCTCTTACTCTCACACCCTTTGTCTCCTTCACTCTCTCCCCCTATCTCCCTCTGTGTTCCCCATCTCTCTCACCCACGTTCCCTCTAACAAAAGAGAGTGAAAAAGGGAGTCTGTTTTTCTTATTTTTTTCTCTATACAAATCACCCATATCACTCTCTCTGCCTATCCCTCACTCTCTCTCTGTCTGTATCTCTCTCTCACTCTCTATCTGCAACTCTCTCTCTCACTACATCTCTCTCGAGATCTCTCTCTCACTCTCTCTTGGTCTCACTTTCTCTGCCTATATCTCACACTCTCTTGGCCTCTCTCTCTCGTTCTCTATTACTCTCTTTCAGCCTCTATCTGAACCTCTGTCTCATTCACTCCTTATCTGTCTCCCCGTCTCTCTTTCTCTCCCCATTTACAGTGAAGATAACAAAGGAAAAAATAAAGAAAAAAAAGCAAAGAAAAAAGAGAAAAAGGAAGAAGAAAGTGGAAGCGGGTCGAACGTATGCGGGACTTTCGGATTTTTCGGCTCTCGGATTCGGCGGGGATCTCCACCACAGGTAGGTACACTGTTCTCGAATTTTTCCTGAATTATTTGGTATTTTTTAGATTTTTGCATGATTTTCAAGCATTTAAATGATTTTAATTCAATATTAAATGTGTGTGCTTAAAATCATGATCTGCATGGGTGTTTCAATTCCGTTTCGTTTCGAAATTTAATACAATGATCTATCTAAATAGAGTAAAATAACTATCGGATCGGATCGGACATTGGATCAAAGGATTTTTAGAATTTGAGTGAAGAGTGGAATTTTATTTAAAATAATGGCTGAGAAATTACGAAATTCGAAAAAATAACCATCTCAGGATGATCTATTTTTTGGAATTTTAAAATTTTCTTGTGTTCATCATATCAGAACAAGATTAAAGGATGTTTTTCGGAGTCATAATTTTCTCGAAAATCGTGTTTTAAAAATAGAAAACTCTTCAAAAATATCTTTTCGACGAAGAAAAATAAAATATATACTAAACAGATCCCAAAAATAATGAAATTTCATGGGAAAATAATATAATACTGATACATTCTACCTTGAATGTTTGAGAATTTTTGGATTTTTGTTGGTATATTATTTTATGCTTTCTTTGAAAATTATCAGATTTTGTGAGAATTTGTACTGACATCAGATCACAATTAAAATTCACAAATTTTTTACAGTAATCTTATATTTTCTATTTCTTATTGCTGTAAACTTTTCAATTCATTTGGATCTTGTTTCATATGGGATGTAGTGTTAATTCATAATCTGATCTGAAAATTAAAAATCCGAAATTGATAGTAAATAGTTTCTAAAATTCATGAAAATCTCACAGCATGTTATGTTTGTTCATACCTTATTTCTGTAGAAATTTCAATGAATTTAGATTTCTATTTCTAGCAGTTTATGTGTTATTTTTACAATCTGGTCTTATTATTGTTAAATCAAAATTAAATATGAGCTTAATGTAAAAATATGCAAAACTCTTTCAATAAGTTACATCCCATCATGTCTTGCTGCTGTAGAAGTTTCAACTCATTTCGAATTCGTTTGCAACAATTTCACTTGTAAAATCACTCATATGGTTTAAAATTGATACAATCCATTGAAAAACTAAAATTAATTAAAAATCATCATAAAACTTCTAAAGAACCTTAAAATTGTGTCACATATTAAGTCCTTAATCCATTGAAACAGAAATTTTAGGATCTTTAGATTTTCCTGGAAAAATGGCCAGTGCATCCATAATCGTATCACAATTGCACTCGATCTTTGACAATTTGAATATTTAAGCTATAGCATGTTGTTGGCTCCGAGGTTACTGTCCACGGAAATCCTGAGATATGCCAGGCAATAAGATGCTATAACCTAAGTATTAAATTGCACAAGGAAAGAGCGCACGATTCCCTTCCTTGGATGCCATTCTGGGCCGAAATTGGTGAATCCTAGAACCATTGGTATTCCTTATATGTCCAGAAACCGAAAATCCTTGAAATCTGAAATTAATTAACTTCAAGAATTGAAATCGATTCATCTCGTGTCTTTCGGAACCGTTGGATTACGGTTTCTGTCATAAGAACCATTAGAGCCCAATTTAGGAATACTAGTGTCAGGTCGTGTCCTAGGTTTTAGGGAGTCTTAGGTTTTAGGGAGTCCTAGAGTTAGGAGTCCAGCCTCATCACGGACGTTTGCTATGGATAGCAACCGTGCCATAGGTTTAGTTACACTAGTCACCCTATCTTTCCCTAGGACAAGCCTAGTAAACTAGGATGTAGGTTAACCTGCATTAGTCTAAAGAACCACTTGCATTTAGATAAGAATCATATAGCATCTTAGATGAAATCCTAGGATAATAAAATCCTCAATTTGAATTAAATAACTTCTCTTAAAACTGTTGAAACAGTCAATCCCGTCTAGGTCGGTGTCTTAGTTGAGTTAGGCATAAGTAGCTTAGCTTAGGTGCACCGAACTACGTCGACTCTGATCCCAGTGAGGCTTGGATATGTAGGCAGGTTGGATGCTTGATGGCATACCAATCACGAGTCGGCTCCACAACAAATTGTGGGGTTTTGTATATTAATTTTCTTGTTAATTCTTAATTAAATCACTTAGGATTTTCCATGAAATTAGAATTTTAGGAGAACATTCACTTAGATTGAATTCAAACAAATTAAGAAATCAAGATACACATTTAGGATCTACATTGAAATTAGATCATAGGATGCATGTCACATAGTTTGCACACTAACAGAGAGTTGAATGAGCCATTTAAATTAAATTTAAAAGAGTTAACTTTTGGAATTGAAGACCGATTATCGGGCAGGAATGGTGCATGTGGTGGATAACTCCCCATACCTTCCATTCTTGTAAGCAGGTAGCGAGTCTAGATTTCTGGTTAATTATGGGTCCTAGATCCCACATCTAGGTGGCGACTCTGTCATTCTCTTTTGTGTGGAATTCAGATTGCCTTAGTGATCCCAAGTTCACATAAAAGATGAATTAAAATCAATAATAAAAATGCACACGCCAATCGCGTGGGTACGAGAGACCAAGAGAGGGCGTGGCGGCTCGCGCCCCACTCCTCTCGCGGGATCGGGTCTCACAGAAACCTATGAAAATTTCCTTAAATTTTGTAATCAAATACAAAATGAAAAAGGCATTGCCATATCTTACATTAGGAGTGACGATGGAACAGAATTTGAAAATGTACATTTTGACACTTACTGTAATGAACACAATTTTTCGGCACTTAGGACACCTCAACAAAATGGGGTTGTAGAAAGAAAGAACCAAACCCTCCAAGAAATGGTTAGAAGTATGTTGCATGAAAATGATCTCCCTAGATACTTTTGGGCAGAAGCGGTTAGCACCGCTTGTTATATCATAAATAGGGTATATATGAGGCTAATTTCTAAGAAAACACCTTATGAGCTTTGAAAAAACTTGAAACCAAATATAAGCTATTTTCGAGTGTTTGGTTGTAAATGCTATATCTTGAACATTAAAGATAACCTACACAAATTTGATAAGAAGTCGGATGATGGGATATTCTTAGGGTATTCTACACATAGCAAGGCATATAGAGTATTTAATAGAAGAACCCTAGTCGTAGAAGAATCCATGTATGTGACATTTGATGAGAGAGAGCCAATACCTCAAGAAATGCCACATGATAAGGATGAACCTATTGAATACCTCTTACCTAAGTCAAATGCTCCTTCCCATGCATCTACAAGTAATACATTGCCTAGTGAGGAAGTAGAAAATGAAGATGATGACTCATTACCTAGGGATAAGAGATTATTGGTAGATCATCCTGAATCCCAAATCTTAGGTGATGCCACATCGCCGGTAAGAACTAGATCATACTATCATAGTGTGAGTAACAACTTGGCGTTCCTATCCGAATTAGAACCAAAATCCATCAAGGAAGTCGAAAAGGATGAATATTGGTTGATGGTAATGCAAGAAGAGTTGAGTCAATTCGAAACAAACAAGGTGTGGAGGCTAGTGCCTAGACCTAGTGATCATCCAGTCATTGGCACGAGATGGGTGTATAGAAATAAATTGGATGAAAATGGAATTATCACTAGAAATAAAGCTAGGCTTGTAGCCCAAGGGTACAATCAGGAGGAGGGAATAGACTATGATGAAACATTTGCTCCTGTTGCCCGTATGGAAGCTATTAGGATACTCCTGGCATATGCATCTCATAAAGGATTTAAACTATATCAAATGGATGTCAAAAGTGCCTTCCTAAATGGCTATATCCAAGAGGAAGTGTATGTTGAGCAACCTCCAGGTTTTGAAGACTTCAAACATCCAAATCATGTCTTCAGGCTTGATAAAGCCTTGTATGGATTGAAGCAAGCTCCTAGAGCTTGGTATGAAAGGCTTTGCACTTTCCTAGTGGAAAAATGTTTTGAAATGGGAAAGGTGGATAAAACTTTATTTATCAAAAGAGAAAATCAAGATATCCTCCTGTAGACACCCCATTTTGACCGAACCCCAAATAAACCTGTTTGAATAAATCTCCTTAAAACAATTGAATTTGTGTCCCAAAATCAGTTATAGGGTAGTTCCAGATCCTATGTAGGTCTCAGCAAGGTTTCAAGTGAATCGAACGAAGCATGGTAGTCAAAAGGACAAGCCGAGTTTGTGCCATTAATATAGCTTCATATTACGGAAAAGAAGGGTGCCATTACCATGTAATCACCTATCCGGCAAAAGAGTAGTCACCATGCAATAGGTAGGGCTATCCGGGGTAAGAAAAAGATGAACAAATACATCATTGCCTTTTATTCACTCTCTTTGTTTCCTAGAAAAAGGGGAGCTGTCTAAAGGAAGAAAGGGAGCCTAAATCTATCATTTCAAAGGTGGGTGGCTTATCATAGCAAGAGGGTGACTGTACCGATCCCAATGTACATCTAACCCAATGGGGTGCAATTACCAAGTCATGGGTGTGCTAGCATCAGCACACCTCTTGTTATAAAAAGACAAGACCGAATTAGGGCAAGAGATGGAAAGGGCGCCTCATTTTTTTCTCTAGAAATAGCAGAGAAGAGGGCGCCTCATTTTTTCTCTAGAAATAGTAGAGAGAGGGAGGGAGAACTGGGAGAGCTTGAGCCCCACCCACCTTGAGCCACTATCGCCACCACCGGCCACAATACCACCACCTTTTCCCGCCATCTCCAACCACTTCTCCACCAACCGAGCACCATCTTTTTCTCATTCTTCTTCTTCTTTTCTCCGGTGGGTTTGCCGGAATCCGACAAAGCCATCGGCAACCCAAAGCCATTTTCGGCCAAACCCATTTCCCATTGCAGCCGTTTCCGCCGCTCACCACCACCACTACCCCCCTCTGCCACCATCAAACTCATCCCCTGTTTTATCCAAAACCCATTTCGTCATCTCTTACCTCCACACCCACACCGGCCAATCTCCACCACCTCCGTTTACTGTAGCTCCGACGAGCTCCATTAACTCCGGCAATGCTTTCCTCTAAACTCCAATCAAACCCATTTTCTCCTATTAAACCCTACTCAAACCCTCTTCTTCATCCCCTTCTTCAAGCCCATCTCTATCTCAGCCACCATCCTCAACTCTCACCACCACCATATTCAACCCATTTCAGCAAACCCATCTCATCATCTTCCCCTCTCCATTTCCGCCCAGCTCCACCCAAAACCCACTTCTATCGTGATTTTTCACAGCCACCTGCAACACCCAAACCCATTTCCACCCCAACCTCCATAAACTCCATTCCCACCATTTCATTCTCCCTCAAACCCATTTCGTTCTCTCCTCAAAAACCCATTTCAACCGATCCTAAGAACCCAACCACCACCATAAGCCACCGCCACCATCTTCGTACCCAACCTCCTTCGGCATCTTCTCTGTTACTAAAACCCACTTCGAAACCCATTAAATTCGGCACCTCCAAACCCAAATCCACTTATTCCGGCAATCTTGCCGGAATCCGACCGATTGCCATTAAAACCAGCCACCGTTGATTTCATTTTCATCTTCAAATCAGCAAGAAGGAGAAGTGTAGGATCGGTGACTTCATGTAGAATATCAAGGAGGAGGGTTTGGAGACCTGTTGTTGCTGTTAGTTTGCCACCATTGTCTCTAAACTCCAGCTCATCTTCATGATATCTCTGATCATCTTGTCCGTTCGAATCGACCCCTATTTCAGAGCCCATCTTCCATTTCATAGCAGATTCCATTCTCTACATCCCTTTCCATCTTCAAGGACCCCTTTTCCGAAACCCATTTCAAAAACCCCTCTTTGAACTTTAGATTTTGGAGACCATTTCAGAACCCTCTTCTCTGGAAATTTTAACCGGTCTCTGACCACTTATCTCACTACTTAAACCTCTTTCTTAATCACTATCTTCGCACATCTGCAAACTCCGTTGGATTCCCCTTCAGACGCTGGAATCTGAGCTATACCATCAGCTCATCTTCTCCGATCGTCAGTCTCATCGGTATTACAATTGTTCTCCGGTCATTTCTTTGTTGGTTTCTACCTTCGACAAGTTCAGGTAATATTCCTAATTCTCTTCTCTACTGCCGAATTATGTGTAGCTATTTACTTCGTTTACTGGTAGTATATCATTCTTTCATGGGTTTAATGTCAATTTGCTTATTGGATTTGATTTCAATTTCAATTTCTGCGGTGCATGGAGGTTGAAGTGGCGTATGCCTAATTGATGTAGGAAATCAGATGATACAAGTATCATCTGATTTCACAGGAGAGCCCATGCTGTGGGTGTTACTAGATGGATAACTGATTTGCTTGTTCTCTTGGATTCTAGAGCATCTGCAGATTTTTTAAATTTGACCCTCCCCAATGCATGTTGGAAGTTTCTTTGTTGAGTTACATTCTTGTTCTCTTATTTTTTTATTGGAGAGTAATGTAGGATGAATGGATAATAGTGATTAAATGATTTCTTTGCCCCGTGTTGTAGGTGCAAGGGCATAAATTGCCTGATTTTATGTCTTGCTTCTGAAATATCTTTGGTTTTATCAAGCTGATATCTTGGCACCTTGTGGATTGTCCCCCTCCTCTATCTTCATGAAATCATATATGTCTTGTGGAGCATTATTGCAAGTTATCCTAGAATGACGTATTGTTCTCTTTCAGACTTTCGTCAGATGCTTTTAGGAATTTCATTAGAATTCGAGGCTGTCTTGGTGTTTGATATTCGCATCAAGTTTTGAGTCTTCCTCTTGTTGTTAAAATCTTCATTGAAGTATGAGATGGCCTTCAGTAGCTTTCCGTAGGGTTCAGGCAACGATGGAATGTTTCTTGAGCCAGCCTCTTCCCTTCCTGCCTTAGAGTTTTCGCAGGTTAAGGGAGTCTCTCCTCTTAGAGTGTTTAGCCAGTTAGGACCCTTTCTAAGTGACTGATCGTTTAATAGTTTTTCTTATAGAGTTTTTGTCGGTCCCTTTTTGTTTAGGAAGCTTTTCATCTATCGTTTGTTTAGGGTTTTCCCTCACGGGTTAGATATCGTCTCCTTTGGAGATTGATTAGGGCTCGTTAGTTTTGTTTTCGTCTCTTTGAGATTGTTCTTTTCTTTGGGGATTTTAGTCCCCTCTGTTTTGATTTCTTTCCCCTTAGGCTTTAGGGATCCCATTTCCCTCTAAAATTACTCTACCGCGATATGGTGGGTAAGGAGGCTCTTCTATCGGATCCCCTTTAGCTGAAGGGTGTTAACACACTTTTTTTAAACGTCAAAAATAAAAAAGCACTTCAAAAACATTTGAAAACATAAAAAACCTTTAAAAAATCTAAAGTGTTGAGTTTTATAGCGTATTAGGAAAGTTCGCTTCGAACTACGTTGGCTTGATCCTCTTCCACGAGGTACATAGTGCAGCTTGAGATTCTTATCTCAGATCCAGCCAAACTTTGTAAATAAACCATTCAAACTCTTTAAAAAGGTACAAAAATATTTCATAAACCTGTTTTCGAAAAATCTTCCTCTAGAGTTAGGACTTTGTCCTAGATAGAGAGTTTTAGAGTTAGGGTTTTGTATTTGATTTGTTGTGTGCTTGTTTGTGATTGCTTTAGAGTTAGGGGTTTGTCCTAGAGTTATAGGAGCGCCTCCGTCCGGTCAGTTGGCGATTCACATCGCCGACTGATGATTAGGTCTAAGATGCGTTAGTGATCCCATTGTTTTCCTTATGACTGTGGACCCCGATCCGAGAGAGGCGCGGGGGACGTGCCCCACGCAAAGTCTCTTTGAATCATCCCCGTGAATGGAGAGCTCTACCAAGGAACTCTCGAAAGAAGTGCCCCTCACAGCATGAGTGGCGATACAAAGGTGAGATACCTCTCGATTCGAGGACTAGCCCAGATTCGAGGCGTACCTTAAACAAAGAAGAGTCGCCATCCAAGGAAGTGGGCCAAGGATCCCATACTATGCTCTGTTGCAAAGGATAACCAGAGATTATAAAAGAAAGGTTCGTGCCTGGTTACGAATTTGGAAGGTCTAAAGAGCACCTCATCCGCCCAAGTGCAAACACCTGGTCTCTTATGCCATTTATTATTGATTTTGAAGATTTTTGGGCGAAAGTCATGCAAAATGAGAACATATATCTCCGAGAAGACGTCTATCTAATCATGCATGTCTCGGAGATGATTAATAAGCACACACAAAATAAATGAAAGTAGTGTCGCCTAAGAATTGCTAGGTTATGAGTGTCATACCTAATTGGTATCTAAGTTCTGGTGCGCAAACACATGCATGCTACAGCTAAAGGTATAGGATCTGTACATGAAAGTAAGAAAACACAGCAAAACATACAACATAAATCAATTCTAAACATAACTGGATAAAATGAATCCTAAAATTCTAATGCATTGACTCAGACCAAGATGGCCGTCCATCCCAGCTGCTCTACGTATCCCGGTCTCGGGAAGAATCAGAGTCAACGTAGTTCAATGACCTATTCTAAACTACGATGCCTAACCATCTATAACCACTATCCTAGACTCGATCCACTAGACTCGACTGATTTTTAAAGCTTTTTGCACAATTGCTTACGTTCAAGTGAATTGTAATTTTTAGGACTCTCTATATGCCCTAACTAATGCAGGTTGATTAGCCTTAAGCTAATGCAGGTAGGTCCTACATCCTATGTGTAACTAGGCTGTGCATCCTAAAGAAAACCATGGGCTGACTATATGCTTCCTAGTCTAGCCATTGGTTCGACTAAATGTCTAACTGATCGACTCGAGGCCTCCTAACTCTAGGGACACTCACACGACAGGACACACTATATCAACAATTCAAGTCAGACTCCTAACTCTTAAACATCCTAAATATCTAGGACAGACTCCTAACTCTAGCGGAAGATCTTTTTGAAAACGTTTTGAAGAGTTTTTGCATTTTTTTTTTGAGGTTTTAAAATGCTTATTTTGAAATGTTTGGCTGGACTTGGGATGTGGATCCCAAGCTGCACTATGTACCCTATGGTAAGGGATCAAACCAACGTAGTTCGGAAAAGATTTCCTAACTACTCTTAATGACTCAAGATTTTTGAGATTTTTGGTTTTTCAGATGTTTTTGATGTTTTTGACACAAGAGGACATAATCCCCCAAAGGTTGGACAGCATCCTAAGGGGAGGACAGACTCCCGACATCCCGCAAAGGTTGGATAGCATCCTATGCTTTGCGGGGGAAAGTGAACAGAATAACAACTCTGCAAGGGTTGGACAACATCCTATACCTTGCAGGAGCGGATAAAAATCACATGACTTGACGCGAGACTGGACGGAAATCTAACCCCTAAGATGATAGGGTTGACTCCTGAAACATGAAGGACTGACTCCTGAAACAAGAAGGACTGACTCTCTAGCTAAGGAGAGATTCCTACGCTAAGGACTGACTCTGAAATTAGAAGGACTGACTCTCTAGCTAAGGAGAGATTCCTACGCTAAGGACTGACTCTGAAATTAGTGACTCTAAGAGAGATGCTAATGAGACAAGGCATATCTTCTAAAAGAAAATGAGATAAAGAAAGGTGCTAGTGAGACTATGCAAATCTCCTAGACACAGAGGTGGGCTCCAAGTATCCTTATCATTGCCCTTGCAATGACAGAAATGGTTAGGGCAACTACCAGACCAAGTTGGTTTTCAACTAAGAAAGGAATTTCTAATGATGAGGCTAAGCAAGCCCCCTATGCATGACTCACTAATGAGACAAAGCCTATCTCTTAAAGAGTAGGACTTTCTGCTGAGACATAGCTTGTCTCCCTAAAAGGTAAGCTCAAGATGTCTCTTTCATTGCCCTTGCAATGAGAGAGTTAATGGTTTCAAAGTACATGTCTAAAAGGTTTGACAAGCTTTCTAAATGAGAGGGAGATTATTACTAAGACTAGGTAAGTCTTCTAAAAGAAATGGGGGAATGCAATCAAGACTAGGTAAATCCCCTAAAGATGGGCTTGGGCTAGCGCCTTCATTGCCGCTACAATGAATGGGCTACTAATGTCTAAAGAGGTATTTTAACTAAAAGATTAAGCTAGTCTTTTATAAAAAAGAAAATAGAAGGAAATACTATTAGGACTATTGAAGTCCTCTTAAAGGATGGGCTTTAGATAACAATGACATTATAAGTATCATTATTCTCATGATAATACACATAAAAATAATAATAATAATAATAAACTGCATTTATGTAACTTCAACAGTACATAGAAATACATGAAGGAACTACTATGAGCATCCTCATATCCTAACTAGGTAAATCTTCTTACTAATATATTTTCTATAGATCAAAATATACAAAGAGATAATCATGTAACCATCACTTTGTCAATCTGGATCACATACCCTGCTGGTCACATCGGCCCATTTAAATTTTAGGTAACTTAGTAGATGTTCAAACAATGATTTGCCTTCTACTATTCTATCAAGTATTTGTTAAACAAGCGAGAAAATTAAGCATGTATACTAATAAAAAAACAAAACTGGCTGATATTAATAAATTGCAATGTTAACACAATTAATACAATTATTTCCTTGTTCTCATGGCTGACATAAACCTATCCTAATACATATTGTAAAACTATTATAGAGTTATATGCTACAAAATGGTCCTAACTGATAATTGACATAAATTGAACATTTTATATATCATGGTATTAAAAAAAAAAAACATTGAAACTGCTGACTCAATGCCACAGGGATTTCCCTCTCAAAGATGGTACTTATATTTGCTCCTGAACAATTCAAACTGAATTAACCCAAACAATAAACCTCAATCATTTCTGCTTCCTATTCACATTGTAAAATTACTATGAACTATATAAACTCTTATCAACTAATAAAGCCAAGAAAGAGAGTGAGCCCATCTTAATATATTGAACCTGTGTTCTCTTAACACAAATAAAATAAAATCGTGTTCCACCAAATCAGAACTTACTAAAAAAAAATCTCCATGAGAACTGGGTTATAATAAGATATCATCAAATGAAAAAAAAAATAATCAATCTTATTTTCACGAGAATTGAACTCACGCTCCCTAAGCTGATCTTATACAATTTTGATAAGCAATGATTTTACTATTGACCCCATTTTATTTAACTAACCATACCAATCAAACATATCCTCTCAGATAAGTAGTCGCTAAAATTATCAAAACACAGACATATCTTAACACACAAGCTAAGCAACAATCTAAACAGCAAGGTACATGTAACTTTATCAAAAGGATTAGAATCCATAAGTAACGTATATCCGATAAGTCCTTGATAACAATTTTTTTTTTTTTTTAGGCTCCCTATACAGAAAATTGAAACTTTCCATGAATCCAAAACCATTTTATAATTTGATAAAGCTGTGATCATACATAATTAACACTCAGACAACATCCCATTATTAAATTATTCTAATTCAATGGCACTCTGATTATATCAAGTCAACTTATAAATTATCAAAACACAAATTCGTCAGCTATTTTTACCAAATACAAACAATTACCAGTCATAAGATACCGTATGAATGAGAAGAATTTTCTTAGTTCAAAACTGTTAAACATTGCATGTGAAGTTATGACTGATAATATAAGAAAATAGACATTGAGAAAAGAAATAAGAAAAACACTAATCTTGAGCCACCAAGAGAAAAAACTTCTATCTAGTGTGCCTTGTAAAAAAAAATATTACTGATGTCAAGCCTTGAAAACAAAAGGATTACAAATTTGCAGATCCAAATAGCAGCTGACGAGACAGTACATGAACATATGCAAAAAAACCTCTATACAATAACATCAACACAAAATTTGATTAAAATGATACTCTATTCCTATCTTCCTCCTTGCTACGAAGCATTTATATCAAGTATCAAGTGTCAGGTTCACAGTACATTAGCAAAACACAATCCAGTTGGACCCTGAGTTTTGAAAATTCAATAAAAGACTAAATTTTTTTTACAGAAATGACTTGACAAACTCATGACGAATTATTAAAAAAAAACACCTAATGAATAAAAAAAATGTTTCTTTCAGCTCACAATCGAATACTTGCTACTGCTCTAAACAACTATTCTTAACTTGAGAACCACATCAAGCATGAACAATCAATAGTTCAAAAAAAAAAAAAAAATTCTAAACAGAGTATACAAAATTGAGGTGATTTTGTTCTTATCAATTAGTACATAGAGAACTAAAAGCTATCACAGACACAGTTATAGAGTGTTACTTTTTAGAAATACATTCACTTTACAAAATTCACCAGAAAACGAGTCAAAATGGATAATTCAATATAAAGTAACTTTAATTGGAATTTAATGCCACACTAACACAATCCAAATGAAAAAAATAAAGGAAAATCATAATTAATAACTCACCTGTAATCCCTTGAAGCAACAATGCTTGCTCGGTACAATCAGAGTTGTGGAGACGATTGCCAGAGTTCTGGCAAGCTTCGCTAGACAGATCGAAGAAGAAAGAGGAGAAAAAATAGAGTTTCAGAAGTTAAAAATGGAGGTTAGCAGGGGAGGTGTCGGATTTCACAGAGTTCACCGGAGGTTGCATCGATCGGAATCACAGAATGAGGATTTTCTAAACCTAAATGAAGATGAGCTATGGCCAAAGATTTTTAAGGTGAAAACAAACTGGATCTATAGTTACCGCAGACAAAAATGGTTGAAATCCGACTAGATCTTGATGAAGAAAGATCAGAGAAGAATAAGTTGGCCGGAGCTCAGATCTGCCGGAAAATGGAGTTCACCGATGCTTTGTTGATCAGATCTAGTGATTATCAAGGTAGAAGACAGCAGATCAGAGGCTGGCAGGAATTTTGGCCGGAACTTGAGAGATGGCAGATGAGATGGGTTTATAGGGTAGAAAAGGTGAAAAATAAGGTTCTTGATGGAGGTTTGGGGTGAAAGGAAGAAGAAGGAATCGGGAAATAGCCGGAGCTTGGCCGGATTCCGACCGGAATCCCGTCGGAGAAGATAACAGAAAAAGGTAGGTTTGGGTTTCAGAAAAAGGGATTTTCTCTTCTCTCTCTCCAACGAATTCTCTCTCCGTAGCTTCAGATCGAAAATGAAAGAGCGCGGTGGCTAGCCGGAGGAATGACCGGATTCCGGCACTGATTTACCGGAGAAAAAGGGTTTGGGATTCTCGTTCTCTCTCTCTCTCCCTCTCGATCTCAGATCTGGAAAATGAGCTCCCCCTTGTAAACGAAATTTTATTTTTATTTTTATAGGGAATATGGGAATTGATAATGGCACTACTATTTGATAGGCGCGCGAAAAGTTGATATGGCGCGCCCGTCAATTTTGTCCCATTTGGCCCAGGTTCGGCCCCATCCAGGATAATCCACCCCCCTTTTTGCTGGTTTACCCTACGGACACTCTCTCGGGTCGTTTGCTAGGCAACACGCTCGGAATTCGACAAAATTTTACAGGGACCTTGGTGGGACCCTAAACTACCTTGGGACGAAATTTGGGACCCTAGTTGATTGATTTGGTAGGATTTTGCTCAAACACGGAAGACTTAGGGTACGGTCAAAATGGGGTGTCTACAGATGCCCCTCTTTGGCAGAGCGTGCTTGTCGCACGAATGTCAAAGCTGAACAGTCAGCACATTTTGACTGGCCCAAGATTAGAGAGTTTTAAAATTTTGGATTTTTGATTATTGAAAATGATACTCAGAAAGATAACATGGTGAAATAGCCTTTCACCGGACTCTGACTCTGCAAACACTGGTGAGATAGCCTCTCTCCAACTCTTAACTCAGTACATATTGACGAGATAGCCTCTCTTGCAAAACATTAAAGGATAGATTTGATTGTGAATGATCTTGAAATTTGAAGAGAAAATGAATCTGAATGCCGTGTGAAAACGGTCTTGAATGCCGCGTGGAAACGGACTTTGAACACCGTGTGAAAACGGACTTAGAATGACTTTGAATGCCGTGTGAAAACAGACTTAGAATGACTTTGAATGCCGTGTGAAAACGGACTTAGAATGCCATGTGAAAATGGACTTGGAATGACTTTGAATGCCGTCTGAAAACGGACTTAGAGTGCCATGTGAAAATGGACTTGGAATGACTTTGAATGCCGTGTGAAAACGGACTTAGAGTGCCATGTGAAAATAGACTTGGAATGACTTTGAATGCCGTGTGAAAACGGACTTAGAGTGCCATGTGAAAATGGACTTGGAATGACTTTGAATGCCGTGTGAAAACGGACTTAGAATGCCATGTGAAAATGGACTTGGAATGACTTTGAATGCCGTGTGAAAACGGACTTAGAGTGCCATGTGAAAATGGACTTGGAATGACTTTAAATGCCGTGTGAAAACGGACTTAGAGTGCCATGTGAAAATGGACTTGGAATGACTTTGAATGCCGTGTGAAAACGGACTTAGAGTGCCATGTGAAAATGGACTTGGAATGCCGTGTGAAAACGGACTTTGAATGCCATCTGAAAATGGACTTGAATGCCATGTGAAAATGGACTTGAATGACTCGAATGCTATGTGAAAACGAACTTTGAATGCCATGTGAAAATGGATTTGAATGCCATGTGAAAATGGACTTTGAATGCCATGTGAAAATGGACTTGAATGCCATGAAAGGCGAAGTGAGGACGGATGCTGTAAAAAGCAGAGGTTGAATGATTAAAGAAAACGAATTGGATTCAAAATCAGAAAATAATTTTGACTGACTTAATTGGGGGATTGATTGATCATCTCTTGCCGAGAGAAATAAAGAGCTCGCGTTCTCTGTCGAGAACAAAACTTGAAAGATTTGAAAGAATTTTGGGTAAACCCTCCTCCATTTTCAAAATAGAACTGCAAATTAAAGATTATTTTGAAAATTGTTTTGAAGAAAACTAATTTTCACAAACATTGATTTTGCTGAAAAACATTTGACTAGAGAATGCTCAAACTCCTCTTGTCTTCAATTGATGAGAATAGCCATCTCAATCATCATTATTTAATCGATATCTTTTATGACCTGATTGCTCAGGGCATAAAAGATGCCCTTAGTATAATTTTACTTCCATGACAGATTCATAAGAGAGCAAAACACAGGGAAATGGTCAAAAATTTTTATTTCATTGAATACTTGAGGTTACAAAACTTTCAGGTTTACAACAGATTGTATCTGCCCGACAACCGTCTTTCATTTCCGATGATCTCTGCCATTTCATATGGTCTTGAAAGCCTGCCATATGAACTTGAGAATTTATCATCTTTTGAACTTCGCTCTGCTGCATATTACCATTGAGGAGACACAACTTTATCATTCTTTCTCATCACCCCAGCCTTGGGAGGGATATCAACCACACAGGACTCTAGAGTTTGACCTTGACTCGTCATGGAAAAGACTTGGACAACCAGCAAACGAGGACTTCAATGGGCACAATGGCTTAAAATCTAAGAGAGACTAAATCTGCTTCTTAATCTGATAAGTGTTTTAAAATGGTACAATCTACCACTCTTAGAATCTTTTGAAATCCATATTTAAAGGTGTTTTATTCCTTTTTCGGTATTTCCATTATGGTTATTATTCCCTTGGATTGCTTAGTCTTAACCCCCTTAGCCTTGAGAGTGTCAGAAGAATTTCTGCTGGCGCTTACTCAGACTTTGGAGTAATGCCTCAGAATAAATGAAAGTCTTGCTGGCTTTCAGAGATTTTGTCTTTTATGAAGTCATTGCCATGACCAAATCGCCTTTTCAAGTTTTCAATTTGGCGGACCGCATGACTTAATTTTTGCCTGGACTGTCTGCCCTTGCAGATTTTCCATCCAGCAGGTTCAGCACCCTAATTTTTGCCTAAGCCGCCCTTTCGAGTTTTCAGCTTAGCGGGCGAATGACCATAACTTTTGCCTAGACCGCCCTTGCGGGTTTTCAGTCTAGCGGGTCTAAGACTCCATCATTTTTTATTTTTTTTTATTTTTACTAACCTGGGCTTAAGTACATCAGAAGGACTTTAGGTAGGCTTGGGTTCAAACAGGTTACACATTTGGTAAGTTTTCATGTATTTGACCGAATCTGGCTTCCAGACTGCCTACGTATCCCCAAAGAAATGGGAATCAGGTCTGCGTAGTTCGCCCATTTGGGTTTCAAGGATTGTTTGTTTTGTTTCTTTCTTTTCTAAGGATTTGAAAGATTTGACCGAACCTGAATTGATCAGGCTACCTACGTACCCTGTAGAGAGGGATCAGGTCATGACGTAGTTCAGGCTAAATATCTTTTATGACGCAAGTCATAAAAGTTGCCCCTGGTTTAAGTTTATCAAAGAAAGAATATTTTCATTTTTAGGTTCAAAGGGTTTGCAAATGGTTTTTGACTTTGAGGTTGTGGGCTTTTAAGCTCTGATCGATCAAGGACGGCCTCCTGGTGTATTTAAGCATAGTACTTCTTTAGTTGGTCCAGGTTTGTAGGTTTTGTTAATTTTTCTCCATTTTCATTGAGGAGTCTTACAGCTTTTCCAGGCAAGACTTCATCAACAATGTAAGGACCAGACCAATTTGGCCTGAACTTCCCTCTAGGATCAAACACCGGTGCCAGGTAAGACTTCAAGACGAGATCTCCTGGTTTCAACTCTCGGACTTTGACTTTCTTGTTGAAGGCCCTTTCGATTCTTCTCTGATACCCTTGGATATGATACAAGGCTCTCAGCCTCCTTTCATCTATCATCTGCAATTCTTGATGTCTGGCTCTTGCCCACTCAGACTCTGGCAGATTTGCTTCCATCATGACTCTTAAAGACGGAATTCTCAGCTCAACAGGGAGGACTGCTTCCATTCCATACACTAAAGAGTACGGAGTTACACCTATAGAGGATCTGATCGATGTCCTGTAAGCCCACAAGGCAAAAGGAAGTTTATTCGACCAGTCCTTATAAGTCTCGGTCATCTTACTGATTATGACCTTGATATTCTTGTTTGCTGTCTCTACAGCCCCATTGGTCTGCGGTCTGTAAGGAGATGACTTGTGATGCTTAATTTTGAATTCTTCGCACAGGTGCACTACCTCTTTCTTGAAATGAGATCCATTGTCAGAAATCAGCTCACTAGGTACTCCATATCTGCAAATAATATTCGCACGGATGAACTTCGCAACTGTATTGGAAGTTATGGAAGCATACGACGCAGCTTCTATCCATTTCGTGAAATAATCAATAGCCACCAAAATGTACTCGTGTCCACTTGACGATTTAGGATAGACTTTGCCAATGATATCAATTCCCCATACTGAGAATGGCCATGGAGAGGTCATCAAAATGTAGCTCTGACGGAGGCACATGAATAAGGTTCGCATAGACTTGGCATTTATAACATTTCTTCACAAATGCGAAGCAGTCTGCTTCCATTGTGGGCCAATAGAAACCAAGTCTAAGGATTTTTCTTGACAGCATTTTACCGTTCATGTGAGGGCCACAAACACCTTCATGTGTTTGCTCAATAAGCTCTGCAGCCTGATCTTCATCAACACACAGAAGCTGTATCCCATCAAACGACCTTCTGTACAACTCTTCACCACAGATGATGAAGTTGCCAGCGAACCTCTGAAGAGTTTTCTTCTCTTTGCTGGAAGCTTCAGGCGGATGCCCCTTGCCTGAAATGAAATTTCTAATGTCTATGTACCATGGCTTTCCATCTGGACACCTGGCTGATATTTCTATCGCATTCACATGTGCTGGAGCCCATTGCAACCTTACAGCTAAAGGTTGAACCTCCATTGTCGCAGAAATATCTAACATTGAAGCCAGAGTGGCTAGAGCGTCAGTAAAATGATTTCTTGTTCTCGACAGATGAGTAAAGGTGACATTCCTGAACTTCTCGACTAGAGATGCAAGATAAGTGTGATATGAGATCAACCTTTCCTCTTTTGTTTTCCAATCCCCATTTATTTGACAAATGATCAGGATTGAATCTCCGAATACATCGATGTCTTGAATTCGTAAAGCCAAAGCTGCCTCAAGTCCTGCGATGCATGCTTCATATTCGGCCATGTTATTGGTGCATTCAAACTGCAACTTGATGGATATCGGGATGTACTCCTTCTTTGGGGATACCAAAACTGCCCCTATTCCTTGACCATGATTATTGACAGCTCCGTCAAAGTACATAAGCCATTTGGAACTCGGAATCTCTTCTTCAATGTCCATAATCTCTTCATCAGGAAAATCAGCCTTCAGAAAAGCATTCTCCTCAACAGGAGCATCAGCCAACTGCTCAGCGATGACCCGTCCCTTAATTGATTTCTGAGTGACATAAGTGATGTCAAACTCAGACAGCAATAGCAACCATCTAGCTGTTCTTCCTGTAAGAGCGGGTTTCTCGAACAAATATTTCAGCGGATCCATCCGTGAGAGCATAAATATTTTATTCGACAACAGGTAATGTCTAAGCCTTTGAGTCGCCCAAACCAATGCTAAACACGTCTTTTCCAAAACAGTGTACTTGATTTCATACTCCAACATTTTCTTGCTGATGTAGTATATGGGTTTTTCTTCCTTAGACCCCACATCCTGCTGAGCAAGCATACAACCCATTGTATCCGTGATGGACAAATACATCAACAACGGTTGACCAGGAATGACTGGGGATAAGACAGGAGGCAAAGACAAACACTGCTTGACCTTTTCAAACGCTTCCTGACATTCTTCATTCCATTTCTTGGAGGAATTATTTTTCAATAACTTGAAGATGGGTTCACACGTCATGGTTAAATGAGATATGAATCTTCTCAAGTATTGCACTTTGCCAAGGAATCCACAAATCTGCTTTTCTGTCTTTGGTGGTTGCATTTCTTGGATAGCCTTGATCTTCTGAGCATCCACTTTAATTCCTCTCTCGCTGACCATGAATCCAAGCAACTTCCCTGATGTGACCCCAAATACACATTTATTTGGGTTCAAGCGAAGTTGAAACTTTCGGATTCGCTCGAAGAACTTTCTCAAAGCGATTGTATGCTCTGGCCGAGTCCTGCCTTTGACTATCATGTCATCTACATAGACTTCGACCTCCTTATGAATCATGTCATGAAGAAGAGTAGTCGCAGCCCTCTGATAGGTGGCACCAGCATTCTTGACACCAAACGGCATCACTCTGTAGCAATATGTCCCCCACTGAGTAATAAATGCCGTCTTCATCATGTCCTCAGGTGCCATTTTGATCTGGTTATACCCTGAGAATCCATCCATAAAGGACAAGAGTGCATGTCCAGCGGTATTGTCAACCAGGATATCAATATTCGGAAGCGGAAAGTCATCTTTTGGACTTGCCTTGTTCAGATCTCTGAAATCGACACACATCCTGACTTTCCCGTCCTTCTTGGGCACCGGTACAATATTTGCAAGCCATTCAGGGTATTCAACTACCTCGATGAATTTCACTTCGAGTAGTTTCTTAACCTCATCATGAACTTTCAACTCCCATTCTGTCTTAAGTTTTCGGAGTTTTTGCTTCTTCAGCTTGATGCCAGGGATTAGAGGTAATTTGTGTTGGACAATGTCCTCACTCAATCCCGGCATGTCGTCGTAAGACCAAGCAAAAACCTCCTTAAACTCTTTTAGCAAGGTGATTAATTCTTCGCGCTCCTCATGAGATAAAATTTTGCCAATTCGTATTTCCCGAATTAAGGTTTCATCACCTATATTTACGGTTTCAATTTCCTCTTCGAGTGGTTTTGCTCGGCGATTCTCCTCTTGCTGAATCATATGTTTGATTTCAAGGGGAGTTTCGTCGGCTACCTCATTAGAGGGGGAGTCTTGATTGTTATTATTAGTTACTTGATCAGGTTTAGAAGCAGAATCATTAGAAGATACAAGTACAGGAATAGAAGCAAAAGAGTCTTTTATTTCATCAGAATCAATGATTACATCAGAGGACTCGCCCACATCAGGCGTTACAGACTCTGAAACAGAATGAAAAAATAAGTCGACATCAGTATCGACACAATAGGAAATATGTACAGACGAAGAATCAATGAATACGTCCAGACTCGGACTCGACATCACCAGGAACAGACTCGTCACCCACTCCAGAGGTAGACACGACCTCTAAAGTACCTGCATCAAAAGAAAATTTATAAATGACAGACTCTGGGACGGACTCAGAAACTGACACAAATTTTGAAACAACTGACTCTTTTGAAGGGACTGGAATATATTGAAGGACTACTTGGGGTATAACCTGTGAGGTCCAGTTATCCAGAGGTCCCTCGGCTGGGGTGATATAGTCCTGGGGGTCCACAAAGGGTGCGTCTCTTCCAATCATAGCAATGACTGGTGTCTCGACCTGAAACAGGGAATCTAGGAGTTCTGGCTCAAAGTTCTCAACCCAGTCTGAGTTTGGTTCCTCTGTCACTACTGCCTCTTCCCGTGTCCGCTCCTCTTGTTTTCTCGATCTTTTCGGTTATTTTTGTCATGTTTTGTGTCGTCCTGATAATTGTTGAGAGGGGCTGTTCGCAAGAATCCGAGCAAGAGAGAATTTGGACCCGGTTGGTGGGCCCGCATTGAACATTTGCTTAAATTTAGACCAACCAGGGGGCCCGCATATGGTTTTAATGAAAAATGAGTGTTGAACTTACTTCGATCCAGTGCAAAAAGATGCCCATCAAGGGAATAGTCAAGATCTCAGGGAGGCCGTGTTAGCAACCAATTTTTGTTGTGATTATCAAATGAAACTATTTGGATGATCCTTGGAAATGATTTTTAGGCACAAGTTTATAAATTAATGGTATGGATCATCCCGCGAGCAGAAATGATTTAGAGGAGCCGCAACCAATCTACATTATGTCGCATCAAATGGACAGTCCAAACCATTCTATGGAAGTGATTTGGGGCGCGCAATCTATTTGGGCCGTAGCCCATAAATTGGACGGCTGAGATCATCCAATGGAAAGGATTTGAAGGCAAGTAATGTAACGCAAGAAGAATTCACTCGAAGTAGGGCCCGCTATTATTTAGAACGCCAAATGAATTTCAAGAGTATTCGGTTAACGCATGTGGGGCGAGCGTTCCCAGCTTTGGATCAAAAATTTGTCCATCTAAAGTGGTCCCCACTTGGAGTTGGTCCGCAGCCCAAGAATGAATAGGACAAAGGCTTTATGGGTTTATCATTATGGGTTGTTAATGTGAAAGTGTTTAAGGTTTCATTTTTCTGGGGAGAAGGCGAGCTACATAGCGAATAGTTGGCGACATAGTAGTGTCTTAAAATCCTTATCTTTCTCTACGAAAAGATTGTGGTGTAATTCATTGGGCAATTTTATTTTATTATAGAAAGGAAAAGGAGAAGGATACCAACATGGGAAAAGACTATACAAAGAAAATTATGATCGTGGTTAATCTGTTTTGGAAACATGCCCGGAGCAGCTTTCTAAAGAAAAAAAAATATAAATAGAAGTTCGGTGGAAGGAAGGTAAGTGGTGCATGATGAAAAGGAGGCAAGTTGCCCAAAATAAGGGGGAGATTGATAGAATTAAGAGGCCAACAGATCGTGTATTAGAGGAGAAGGACAGCAACTTAAGAAAGGAGAGAAAAAAAAACAGAGAAAAAGAGAAGAGAAAAGACTGTGGTGGTCTCGGCTGAGGAAGAAAAGAGCAAGCTTTTGAAAGAGAAAAACCCGACTCTGTTTCGGCCTCAACCTCTCTCTGCCTTCTTACACCCCTTCAGCGTTCCCATCTCCCCATCTCTTTCACCTCCTCTAACCATCCCTCAACAGAGCTTTGAAAATAGAAGAAGAAAGAAACAAAAAAAAAAAAAAAACAGAGTGCACGGTTCTGTCTCTCCCCTTCCCTCTGTTTTTGCTCCTCCATCAACCCTCTGCATCTCCTACACTCTCCCACACCCCTCAACCTCCCCACCTCTCCATCTCTCTCACTCTTTTTAGCCAAAAAAGTACAAAAAAGAAAAACCGAAAAAACAGAGCACGTTTCCTGTGTCTCTCTCTCCCTCTATTTCTTCCTCTGTTTTTCTTGTTTTGTTTTTTTTTTCCTTGCCTCACCATTCTGCTTCTCAATCACTCTCTCAATCCTTCAATCTCACAAGCATTCAACAGTCGTTTACACTCTTCTTCTCTAATTTTTCAAAAACAGAGTATCATTTTTTTGACGAAAGAAAACGAGAAAAAAAGAGAAAAAAGTGCCATATTTCCTCTTATTCTGTTTCTTGGATTTTCTCTTTCCCTCCTATTCTCTCTCTCTCTCTCTCTCTCTCTCTCTCTCTCTCTCTCTCTCTCGTTCTTTTCTTCACCACCCTCTCTGTTTTTTTTATTTTATTTTTATACCACTCTCCCTCTCCCTAAGCCACTCTCTGTCACTCTCTATCCCTCTCTTAGCATCTCTCTCTCACTCTCGGCCTCACTCTCACTCTCCCTTGGCCTCTCTCTCTCGGCCTCTCTTACTCTCTCTCGGCCTCTCTCTCATCTCCCCAACTCTCTCACGTGAGAAAAATAAAAGAAAAAAATAAAGAAAAAGAGAAGAAGGAAACGAAGCGGATCGAGCGGCGGCGCAATTTTCAAATTTTTTGGCTCTTGGATTCGGCGAAGAACTCGATCACAGGTTAGTACACTATTCTCAGATTTTTCTCGGATGATTTGGTATATTTTCGGATTTTTGCATGATCTTTAAGCATTTAAATGAATTTAATGTAATATTAAATGTGTATGCTCAAAATCATGATCTGCATGAGTGTTTCAAATCCGTTTCGTCCCAAAATTTAATACGATGTTCTACTTAAATAGAGTAAAATAACTATCGGATCAGATCGGACATTGGATCAACGGTTTTTTAGAATTTGAGTAAAGAGTGGTATTTTATTTAAAATATTGGCTGAGTAATTACGAAATTCGAAAAACTAGCCATCTCAGGATGATCTATTTTTTGGAATTTTAAATTTTTCTTGTGTTCACCACATCAGAACAAGGTTGGAGGATGTTTTCCGGAATCGTAATTTTCTCGAAAATCGTGTTTTAAAAATAGAAAACTCTTCAAAAATATCTTTTTGACGAAGAAAAATAAAATATATACTAAACGAATTCCAAAAATTAATAACATTTCGTAGAAAAATAATATAATGCTGATACATTCTACCATGAATTTTTGAGAATTGTTGGAATTGGTTTGGTGTATTATTTTATGCTTTCTTTGAAAATTATCAGATTTTGGGAGAATTTTTACAGACATCAGATCACAGATAAAATTCCCAAAATTTTTACAGTAGTCTTATATTCCATATTTCTAGTTTCTGTAAAATTTTCAAGTGATTTAGATCTTGTTTCATATGGGATGTATTGTTAATTCATAATCTTGTCTGAACATTAACAAATCCGAAACTGATAGTAAATGGTTTTCAAAATTCATGAAAATCTCGTAGCATGCTATTTTTACTTATATCTGGTTACTGTAGAAATTTCAATGAATTTAGATTCCTATTTCTAGTAGTTTCTGTGTTATTTTTGCAATCTGATCAATTAATCGTTAATTCGAAATTAAATATGACCTTAATGTAAAATCTGCAAAACTCTTCCAGTAAGCTACATTTCATCATATCTTGCTGCTGTAGAAATTTCAACTCATTTCGAATTCGTTTGCTACAGTTTCACTTGTAAAATCACTCATATGTTTAAAATTGATAAAATTCATTGAAAATCCGAAATTAATTGAAAATCATCTGAAAATCTCTAAAGAACCTTAAAACTCTGTCACATATTAACTCCTTAATCCATTGAAACAGAAATCTTAAGATCTTTAGATTTTCCTGGAAAAATGGCCAGCACATCCATAATCGTATCCCTATTGCACTCGATCTTTGACAATTTGAATATTTAAGCTATAGTACGTTGTTGGCTTCGGGGTTACTGTCCACGGAAATCCTGAGATATGCCAGGCAATAAGGTACTATAACCTAAGTATTAAATTGCACAAGGAAAGAGCGCACGATTCCCTTCCTTGGATGCTATTCTGGGCCGAAATTGGTGAACCCTAGAACCATTGGTATTCCTTAATTGTCCATAAACTGAAAATCCTTGAAATCTGAAATTAACTAACTTCAAGAGCTGAAATCGATTTGTCTCGAGTCTTCCGGAACCATTGGATTATGGTTTCCGATATAAGAACCCTTAGAGCCCAATTTAGGAACACTGGTGTCGTGTCTTGTCCTAAGTTTTAGGGAGTTCTAGAGTTAGGAGTCCAGCCTCATCACGGACGTTTGCTATGGATAGCAACCGTGCCATAGGTCTAGTTACACTAGTCATCCAATATTTCCCTAGGACAAGCCTAGCGAACTAGGATGTAGGCTAACCTGCATTAGTCTAAGGAACAACTTGCATTTAGATAAGAATCATATAGAATCTTAGATGAAATCCTAGGATAATTAAATCCTCAACTTGAATTAAATAACTCCTCTTAAAACTGTTGAAACAGTCAAATCAGTCTAGATCGGTGTCTTAGTTGAGTTAGGCATAAGTAGCTTAGCTTAGGTGCACCGAACTACGTCGACTCTGATCCCAGTGAGGCTTGGGTACGTAGGCAGCTTGGATGTCTGATGGCATATCAACCGCGAGTCGGCACCACAACAAATTGTGGTGTTTTGTATATTAATTTTCTTGTAAATGCTTAATCAAATCACTTAGGATTTTCCATGAAATTAGAATTTTAGGAGAACTTTCACTTAGATTGAATCCAGACAAAATTAATAAATCAAGATACACATTTAGGATTCACATTGAAATTAGATCATAGGATGCATGTCCCGTAGTTAGCACATTAATAAAGAGTTGAATGAGCCATTTAAAATAAATTTAAAAGAGTTAGCTTTTGGAATCGAAGACCGATTATCGGGCAGGAATGGTGCATGTGGTGGATAAATCCCCATACCTTCCATTCTTGTAACCAGGTAGCGAGTCTAGATTTCTGGTTAATTATGGGTCCTAGATCCCACATCTAGGTGGCGACTCTGTCAGTCTCTTTTGTGTGGAATTCGGATTGCTTCAGTGATCCCAAGTCCACATAAAAGATGAATTAAAATCAATAATAAAAATGCACACGCCAATCGCGTGGGTACGAGAGACCAAGAGGAGGCGTGGCGGCTCGCGCCCCACCCATCTCGAGGGATCGGGTCCCACAAATAGCACGATCGATTTCCCTGTTTTCTGATAATGTAGCATTAGACCATGAGGTAGACTGTAATTGGATCTTTGAATCTGGGATTTAATCCCTCGGGTAAATGTATTAGGGAGCTGTCCACATGAACTGAAAAGTGCAAATCAGATGACAATTTTGCTCCATGTCGTGGGCATAAGAGTCATCTGGTTTCGTTGATTTTCTTCATTATCTCTGCAAGTATCTTCCTTTGTATTTCATACATTTTGGTGTGCGATAATTGTTGATGACACTCTGATGATGTGCTGAGAGTGAATTGATTGACAGATCTATTTGGGCTCTTGAATAATTCATGTTCTCTGTGTTATTTTGCATTGGATCTATGATGATTGGTTTGGCTTGCCTGCTTTGATTTTGGTTCTAATAAATATGCCATGAGAGAGATTAGACAATGATGAGTGAATATTCTTGGAAATGGGTTTTGTATGGAGTTATAATGCCAGTCCTCTTCATTTAGATTTAACATTACTCCTGCAATTTCATCTATTTTATCAAGTCCTTATTCCCTTATAGGATAGCACTGGCTTATCTGGTATACAAGTTGCATATTCGTGTTCCTGAAAGATTGTGTAGAATCACTAGGCTTTTGGGTAATTGTCTCCTGAGAGAGTAATTTCAAAGGGGCTGGTCTCCTGATTAGGTCCATAGCGCAGCCTTATGGTCACTTAATGATATGAATTCAAAAGTGCATGTGATAACCGTGGTATCAAAAATAGCAACTGCCATGACGCTGAAATTTGCATGAACTGACTTGTTGCGTTTGCATTTAATTAATCTTTTCCAATTATTTGGCAAATGCTCGATGGAGTGATGAAAATATTATAATTGATTAGAGCATCCCTCGGGTAATTGAACAGTCAGGATAGGCAAAATATTCCTCATTTCATCCTTGCATTGGCATCTCTTTGTCTTAGGATCCCTTTGACCTTCATCTATAACTCTAATTCCTATTGCCCTATGCCGAGGCGTTAATCATTCTTTAAGATTTACCCTGCTTCTAGCATTATCCCCTAGAGTGTTCTGTTTCTTTCTTCGAGTCTTAGAATTCAGCTGATTCCAAGAAGTTTCCGTCGATTGGGCTATGACGGAACGTATCTTGAGCCAACCCCTTCCCTTCCTGCCTTAGAGTTTTCGCAGGTTAAGAGATTTCTTCCTCTTTAGAGTCAGTCCTAGAGAGTTTAGGAGTCAGTCCTACCATCCTAGGGTTTAGGAGTCTGTCCTACCCCTGTAGAGCTTAGGATTCTGTCCTATCCCTTCATAAAATTTAGGATTCCGTCCTTCCATCTTTCAGAGTCGGTCTTCAGCATAGGAGTCAGTCCTTCAGTCTTTCAGGAGTCCGTCCTATCATCATAGGGGTTAGGATTCTGTCCATCCCCTCATCAAGTCATGTGATTTTGTCCGCTCCTGCAAGGTATAGGATGCTGTCCAACCCTTGCAGAGTCGTGATTATGTTCATTCCCCCGCAAAACATATGATGCTGTCCAACCTTTGCGGGATATCAGGAGTCTGTCCTCCCCTTGTGATGATAGGATTCTGTCCTGTTGAGTCAAAAAACATAAAAAACATCTGAAAAATCAAAAATCTCAAAAATCTCGAGTCATTAGAGTGTAGTTAGGAAAATCTAGTCCGAACTACGGATGACTTGATCCCTCGCTGAGGGGTACGTAGGCAGCTCAGGCGTGCTGCTGACATCCTGAGTCCAGTCACCCCTTCTTTTTTTTACACTATTTTCACTATCTTTTTACACCATTTTTACACCCTTTCACCATTTTTTTTAAATCACCATTTTACAAATATTTCTCACCTTTTCGTCCACCCAAGTTCAGTCAAACATTTTTAATAAATATTTTCAAACATTTCAAAACAAAAAGCAAAAATGGGCAAGGATGGTGATTGCCAGGTCACTCGGAGCGCTCTTCTCATTCCATTTCCGGTTTTCATCGTGATTTTTCGGTTTTCATCGGTTTTCTGACGTTTTATCGGGTTTTGGGACGGGCGATGACGTAGCGTGGCCCCTTTACAGGGATTACCCTCGCTGAGCCCAACGATAGGTTATGACGATCGCGAGACTTGTCCGATCTTCAGCAGATTAGGATCGCTGGGCTTGATTCCTTTTGAATCGCCCTCTGAGCCTATCGTGTGTTCCATCTTATTTTCCCTGGCATTTTTGGTTCTCACGTGCCGTTGATTTTTTGATTTCTTTCTCTTCTTACACCTTTTAGCTTGCTGTGTGCTTATTTTAGATTTCTCATGCATTCTAGTTTGTTTGTTCTTTTAGCGTGCGATCGATTGCTATTTTCTTAGTCTTATCTCTTGCATAGGCTCGCATGCTAGTGTGTTTACTTTACTGCTTTGATTGCTTAGCTATAGCGTTTATCCATTCGTCTTAGCTTGATATCTGTCTAAACTTAGATATTTGTTTTCCTTATCTCATTATATCTGTCATTATCTGCCTAGCTGTAGCTATGCATGCGATTGTTTATTGCTTTCTTAGATGTGATGAGTTAGGATTAGATGCGATGAGTTAGGATTTGGATGTTCACTTTCTTTGCCCATCCCCGGGTCATGCATGCTTAGATAGACGTTATCTCAGGGATGATTGTTCCCATTTCACATGATTTTTGCCCAAAACTCTTCAAAGTTAATAATAAATGGCATAAGAGACCAGGTGCTTGCACTTGGGCAAATTGGGGGCACCTAACCCCTTCCCCATTCGTCATCAGGCACGAACCCTTTGTATCTCTGGTTATCTGTTGCGACAGAGCACAGCATGGGATCCAGGGCCCACTTCCTTGGATGGCGACTCTTTCTTTGTTCGAGGTGCGTCTCGAATCCGGGCTAGTCCCCGAATCGAGAGGTATCTCACTTTACATCGCCGCTCATGCTGTGAGGGGCACTCTTTCGAGAGTTCCTTGGCGGAGCTCTCCTTCACGTGGATGATCCTGAGAGACTAGCACGCGGGGGCACGTCCCCCCCGCCCCCTCTCGGATCGTGGGTCCACAGACCGGCGACTCTGCTGGGGAGTTTTTGAAACATTGCCTAACTCTGTAAAAAATGCCATTTTTATTAATTTTGAAGAAATTTGGGTCAAAACCAAGCTAAATGGAAACTTTATCGTTAGAATCCAGGGGCACCAGATAGGTGCGTAATTAAAACGAGGGATTCACACACTGCACATCATTCATCGTCATATTCTTTATTTCTTTCATTGTTTTTCATTATTATTGGCTCCACGGGATAGATTCAATGCGTGCCCGACTGGGATGTCATTACACCCTGATGGTACTGTTGAATCTATTTCCAAGCTATGCGCCGGTGCTGCAGCCGTAGACATTGGGCGTACTTTTGTCTACAGCAGCCGACGAGCAATGAAGCATACTATGTATAACATTGGGCGTACTTTTGTTATACATATTAAGTATGTTTCATACGCATAGTACCCGATAGATTGAGTCTGGAGCCCTACTTTGTTTTATATATTATGTATATACTTACTGACTTAGTGAAACCCAACTAGGAAGTACCTATGTTTATATAAGTATATTGCATTCATATAGGGTCAAACATGTGTTGCTCACACGTGTGGAGCCTAGAGTTAGGAGCTTTGTCCCCTTTGTAGACTAGGGTAGTTCATTTTACATGGCTACAGCGGTCCTAGTACACTCATCAGTCTGTCTTGAGTCGAGACTTCCTTGACTCCGCTAGTTAGGCTAGGGTTGGTGCCCCTGGTTAGGATGTATATATATATATATATATGTATATATTTATTATTAGATTAGGGCTTGCTTCTTAGTTAGGTTTCCTTCTAATCTAATCAATTTTTCCCCATCTATCCATTCTGTGGATTATCATCAGATTCTTGGCTCTTTTAGTCATGATCTGTCTTCCGTGAGCTTGATCATTTGATTGATCCTGATCAAACCGTGTTTCACATGTCGATTGTGAGTCTATCTTGCCATTATCATTATCGGAGTGTGTGTTCTTGCTGTGAGCCCTGCTTTATCTTCATCGTGATGGCATACTCTTCATGTTTAGTTGCTGAGACCCTCCTGGTATAGCAGTCATGCTGCCGATTTTTTTTCAGAACCCTTGAGCGTAATCATTATCCTTTTGGGTTCGTTGACAAACCATGTGCTTACCTCACCACATCTCCTAGTATAGCTGTTATGCTGCCGAATTTTCTCCAAATACTTTGAGTGTGGTCATCTTCCTTTTAGGCTTGTTGACGAACCATGTACTTGTCGTACCACATCTTCATGTACAGTTGTCATGCTGTTGGATTTTTATCCAAGGGAAGGATGTCTTTGTGATGCCTTTTGTTTCAACTTGCGCATTACATTGCTATGTGATTAATTCTCATTGAGCCTAGTGTTTATGATGTCCATGACAGGAGTCTTAGTCACTCGTCTACCATCAATCCCAAAAAAGCTTTCATCTCTAAACTCGCTTGGTCTAGCCCGCTATACCTTTTTCCTCTCACATTGCCCAGATGGCTGAGTATGCTGAAAGTCTCGTCTTGAGAGAAATGAGAGAGATGGTGATGACATCCATGACCTGATAGACAGGGATCCCCTCATTCTTCTTGAACTCAAATGCTTCTGAGAACCCTGCACATAACCGTGTTGCACCTCCTACACCAACCATGGGAACCACTCTACCCTTTCAACCCTTCATAGATCTCACCACCTTTACCTGTACCACTTCTGGGCTGAAAAATGATTGGGAAGGAAAAAGAAAAATGTCAGAGCTTGAACTCCTTGAAAACATCATACCAGAGAAAGCCTTGCCATGGACAGGTGCTAAAGAACAATTTGAGCTGGGTCAACAGAAACCAAAGAGGCCCTGTCTTCTGAGATTCTAACTCCAGGATTGCTCTCTCCAATCATTATCATCGTTAATGAAGGCACGTTGTCCTTGAACTTTCAGCGCCAATACGTTGCCTCTGATGAAGTATCTCATCTTTGAAATTTGTTTTGAAGTGTGTATACCAACCTCCCTGTCAAAGTTGGTAAGTCTGACCATGTCAATATCAATTCTAAGTACGTTGTGTTTATTGGTCTCTCTCATTGTGAGCCAATATCCAGTCTTTTGTTGAATTGGATGGAGAGCCTATCGTGGCGCGTCAAAAATCATTGATGTACTTCAAACATTCAATGCAATGAACATCTGATTCCAGTGTCGTCAATATTCTTGTATATGTTCACTCTTGGATCTAATGTTAATAAACAAATTAAGACACCCTCCTCGGACGAGGATGCCGATGAAATTCTCCTCGAGATTTGAAAGATGATCAAACGAGAGGAAGAGCGTCGAGCAAAACCACTCAAAGATGAAATCGATACCGTGGATAGTGGTATCCAAATCCGAAACTTGGGAAATAAGGATTGGTAAAATCTCCCAAAGAGCGCAAAGAATCGATAAACCTATTTAGAGGATTCAAGGAAGTGTCGTTTGGTCCTATGAGGATAAGCCGGAAGCGTGCCTTGGCACTGTTCAACGTAAGTTGCCCTCAGCTTCAGACATCAGGTCGAAAAAGAAAAAATTTCAAACGAAGAATACTAGACATCAAGTGAAGTTAATGAAAAATTGAGAGAAGACTTTCGGACAACAAAGTCATGAGCATAGAACATGAACCTCAAAAAGAATACTTGGGCTATACATTCCGATGGAATTCTAAGTCAAAGTAATCAAAGAGTAAGGGCATTCCCGCATTTCAAGTGAAAAAAGAAGAAGAATGAACAAAGAAAAAAAAAGATAGAATCCAGAGAAGACAGTAGAAGGGAGCATGCCCCGCGTCAACTCCTCAAGAGCGTCAGAATCGCAGGAAGTGGAGTCGATAAATAGATTGAAAATTTCAAAATCATCTTCAGCATTCAGAGAAGACCCAGAGTCGTAGAATCCCGAATATCAGTGCAAGATCCCAAAGAAAAAGGGGGAATTCAATCAGTCTAGCTTGCACAGTGCAGATGAAGTCTTGCCGGAAAATGCCGCCAGACTCCTCAAAAAAAAAGGAGAAAGAGAAAAAGTTCATAGCCATTGAACCTTGGCCATTCAAGAAGCCTGTATGCCAAAACATCAGAAGGCCATCCTTGGACGCCTGAGCCTTAAATGCCAAAATCCCAAGTTTAAAAAAATCCTTTTGCAAACACCTTCGAGCCTCAACAAAATCAAACATTATTTTCAAGCACCCACAAACCAGGGGTAGTTCGTCCGAACTACGTCTGACCTGATCCCTTTCTACAGGGTACGTAGGCAACCTGATCAATTCAGGTTCAGTCAACCTTTGGAATAAAAGTCAAATTATTCCCTTTCAACCTTTGGAATAAAAGTCAAATTATTCCCTTTCAACCTTTGAGCTAAAAGCCAAATCATTCTGTTCCAAACCCCAGCGAACCACGCGAACCTGATCCTCCATTGTTGGGGTACGTAGGCAACCTGATCAATTCAGGTTCGGTCAACCTTTGGAATAAAAGTCAAATTATTCCCTTTCAACCTTTGGAATAAAAATCAAAATATTCCCTTTCAACTTTTGAGCTTAAAGCCAAATCATTCTGTTCCAAACCCCAGCGAACTACGCGGACCTGATCCTCCATTTTTGGGGTACTTTAGGCAACCTGGCCGATCAAGGTTCGGTCGAAACTTTGAAATCCAAAAGAAATACCCAACCCTTTTGAATCCAAGCCCGCCTAGAAAGTCCTTCTGGTGAACAAGCAGAGGTTCAAAGTCAAGAAGAAAAAGAGACGGAGTCTGAAGACCCACTAGGGTGAAAACCCGAGAGGGCTGTCTAGGCAAAATTTAGGCTCATTCACCCGCTAAGTTGACAACTGAAAAGTCGGCTTAGGCAAAAGTTAGGGTATCAAGCCCGCTGGATTGAAAACCCGAAAGGGCGAACCAGGCAAAAGTTAGGGCAAGCGGTCCGTCAGATTGAAAACCTGAAAAGGCAATCTGGTCAATGGCAATGACTTCCAACGAAAAAGCGAATCAATGAGACGGAGGAAGAATCTTCTGTCAGAGCGAAATCTCGGAGTCCAAGTAGTGCCAGCGAGCTTACTTTAACATTCCTCTAAACTAGGGGCATTGAAACCGAGCAATCCGAAAGGGATAATAACCATGACATAAACACCGAAAGAGGAGAGTAGTGCCTCTTGACACGGTCTTCCAAATACTCTAAGAGTGGCTAAGCCATACCCTTGAAAAATAACACATCAGATCCAAGAGTGAGTCGAAAGCGAGTCGAGTCCTTCGAACAACAAGAATCTTCTTTGATTGAGTCCTTGGAAATCTGTTCCTCCTTCATATTTGTGTTCGCTTTCCTTGCAAAGTCCAAACTGTCGGGTGCTGGAAGAATGAGAGCGTGTCCTCCAAAATGCGAAGAAAATTCAGAGTAAATCCTGGTTTAGATATCAGAAGGGGCGGGAGACATCTTGTTCAAACCTACTAGAGACCTTAAGCCTCCAAAAGTGAGCAATGCAAAAGAAAGGATTCTCAGACTCAGCCATCATGGTGATTGTCCTACTCTCTCCATACAAAAAAAACTGTGCAACCTCAAGCCTTCATGAAATGAAGCATCTTTTCTTCAACCATCATTGTCCTGCCTCCTTAAAACTCTTGTCATGGAAACACAATATACTAGGGGCATCTTTTATGACTTGCGTCATAAAAGATGTCAAGAGCACTAAGGAAATCAGTAATAATGTCTCCAGCAAGTTAAGATAAGAGGGGTACGAGCACATCTCAAGCCAAGCCTCTAAACTCCTCAGTTGAGTCCACTCTTCAGAAGAGTCAATTCTCCAAGAAAATCAGTTTCCCTAGCGGAGTCTAGAATTTGCTCGCGCAGCCTTCAATCCCTGGCAAAATACAGTCCTCTCAGAAAAAATGGTCAATACTCAAAACCTCAGCAAGTTACCTGTGTCTGGTTCTCAACAGAGATCGCGCACTCCTAAAGTTCTCGGCAAGAGACAATCAATCCTGTAATGGAATTGATCGAAATCTCGATTTCTTGAATCAAAATTGTTCATTCTTGAGTTTCGTGTTCTTGATTCCTAGAGTGGTTTGATTATGATGCTGTCTAATCATGATGCTTTGTTCATCTGTCAAGATGCTGTCTTCTCAGATCCCAATTTAGGAATGATCATGATGCTGTCTTCTCAGATCCTAATTTTGGTGCGATCATGATGTTGTCTAATCATTCCGCTTTGTTCATCTGTCAAGATGCTGTCTTCTCAGATCCTAATTTAGGTTTGATCATGATGCTGTCTAATCATTCCGCTTTGTTGATCTGTCAAGATGCTGTCTTCTCAGATCCTAATTTAGGTTTGATCATGATGCTGTCTAATCATTCCGCTTTGTTGATCTGTCAAGATGCTGTCTTCTCAGATCCTAATTTAGGTTTGATCAGATGCTGTCTAATCATTCCGCTTTGTTAATCTGTCAAGATGCTGTCTTCTCAGATCCTAATTTAGGTTTGATCATGATGCTGTCTAATCATTCCGCTTTGTTGATCTGTCAAGATGCTGTCTTCTCAAATCCTAATTTAGGAATGATCATGATGCTGTCTAATCATTCCGCTTTGTTCATCTGTCAAGATGCTGTCTTCTCAGATCCCAATTTAGGTTTGGTCATGATGCTATCTAATCATTCCGCTTTGTTCATCTGTCAAGATGCTGTCTTCTCATATCCTAATTTAGGTTTGATCATGATGCTGTCTAATCATTCTGCTCTGTTCATCTGTCAAGATGCTGTCTTCTCAGATCCTAATTCAGGTTTGATCATGATGCTGTCTAATCATTCCGCTTTGTTCATCTGTCAAGATGTTGTCTTCTCAGATTCCAATTTAGGTTTGATGATGATGCTGTCTAATCATTCCGCTTTATCGATCTGTCGAGATGCTGTCTTCTCAGATCCTAATTCAGGTTTGATCATGATGCTGTCTAATCATTCCGCTTTATTCATCTGTCAAGATGCTGTCTTCTCATATCCCAATTTAGGTTTGATCATCATGCTGTCTAATCATTCCGCCTTGTTCATCTGTCAAGATGTTGTCTTCTCAGATCCCAATTTAGGTTTGATCATGATGCTGTCTAAACATTCCGCCTTGTTCATCTGTCAAGATGTTGTCTTCTTAGATCCCAATTTAGGTTTGATCATGATGCTGTTTAATCATTCCGCTCTGTTCATCTGTCAAGATGCTGTCTTCTCAGATCCCAATTTAGGTTTTATCATGATGCTGTCTAATCATTCCGCTCTGTTCATCTGTCAAGATGCTGTCTTCTCAGATCCTAATTCAGGTTTGATCATGATGCTGTCTAATCATTCCGCTCTGTTCATCTGTCAAGATGCTGTCTTCTCAGATCCCAATTTAGGTTTGATCATGATGCTATCTAATCATTCCACTCTGTTCATCTGTCAAGATGCTGTCTTCTCAGATCCTAATTCAGGTTTGATCATGATGCTGTCTAATCATTCCGCTGTGTTCATCTGTCAAGATGCTGTCTTCTCAGATCCCAATTTAGGTTTGATCATGATGTTGTCTAATCATTCCGCTCTGTTCATCTGTCAAGATGCTGTCTTCTCAGATCCCAATTTAGGTTAGATCATGATGCTGTCTAATCATTCCGCTTTGTTCATCTGTCAAGATGCTGTCTTCTCAGATCCTAATTTAGGTTTGATCATGATGCTGTCTAATCATTCCGCTTTGTTGATCTGTCAAGATGCTGTCTTCTCAGATCCTAATTTAGGTTTGATCATGATGCTGTCTAATCATTCCGCTTTGTTGATCTGTCAAGATGTTGTCTTCTCAGATCCTAATTTAGGTTTGATCATGATGCTGTCTAATCATTCCGCTTTGTTGATCTGTCAAGATGCTGTCTTCTCAGATCCTAATTTAGGAATGATCATGATGCTGTCTAATCATTCCGCTTTGTTCATCTGTCAAGATGCTGTCTTCTTAGATCCCAATTTAGGTTTGGTCATGATGCTGTCTAATCGTTCCGCTTTGTTCATCTGTCAAGATGCTGTCTTCTCAGATCCTAATTTAGGTTTGATCATGATGCTGTCTAATCATTCTGCTCTGTTCATCTGTCAAGATGCTGTCTTCTCAGATCCTAATTCAGGTTTGATCATGATGCTGTCTAATCATTCCGCTTTGTTCATCTGTCAAGATGTTGTCTTCTCAGATTCCAATTTAGGTTTGATCATGATGCTGTCTAATCATTCCGCTTTGTCGATCTGTCGAGATGCTGTCTTCTCAGATCCTAATTCAAGTTTGATCATGATGCTGTCTAATCATTCCGCTTTGTTCATCTGTCAAGATGCTGTCTTCTCAGATCCCAATTTAGGTTTGATCATCATGTTGTCTAATCATTCCGCCTTGTTCATCTGTCAAGATGCTGTCTTCTCAGATCCCAATTTAGGTTTGATCATGATGCTGTCTAATCATTCCGCCTTGTTCATCTGTCAAGATGCTGTCTTCTCAGATCCCAATTTAGGTTTGATCATGATGCTGTCTAATCATTCCGCTCTGTTCATCTGTGAAGATGCTGTCTTCTCAGATCCCAATTTAGGTTTGATCATGATGCTGTCTAATCATTCCGCTCTGTTCATCTGTCAAGATGCTGTCTTCTCAGATCCTAATTCAGGTTTGATCATGATGCTGTCTAATCATTCCGCTCTGTTCATCTGTCAAGATGCTGTTTTCTCAGATCCCAATTTAGGTTTGATCATGCTACTGTCTAATCATTTCGCTCTGTTCATCTGTCAAGATGCTGTCTTCTCAGATCCTAATTCAGGTTTGATCATGATGGTGTCTAATCATTCCGCTTTGTTCATCTGTCAAGATGCTGTCTTCTCAGATCCCAATTTAGGTTTGATCATGATGCTGTCTAATCATTCCGCTCTGTTCATCTGTCAAGATGCTGTCTTCTCAGATCCCAATTTAGGTTTGATCATGATGCTGTCTAATCATTCCGCTCTGTTCATTTGTCAAGATGCTGTCTTCTCAGATCCCAATTTAGGTTTGATCATGATGCTGTCTAATCATTTCGCTCTGTTCATCTGTTAAGATGCTGTCTTCTCAGATCCTAATTTAGGTTTGATCATGATGCTGTCTAATCATTCCGCTTTGTTCATCTGTCAAGATGCTGTCTTCTCCGATCCCAATTTAGGTTTGATCATGATGCTGTCTAATCATTCCGCTTTGTTCATCTGTCAAGATGCTGTCTTCTCAGATCCTAATTTTGGTTTGATCATGATGCTGTCTAATCATTCCGCTTTGTTCATCTGTCAAGGTGCTGTCTTCTCAGATCCCAATTCAGGTTTGATCATGATGCTGTCTAATCATTCCGCTTTGTTCATCTGTAAAGATGCTGTCTTCTCAGATCCTAATTTAGGTTTGATCATGATGCTGTCTAATCATTCCGCTCTGTTGATCTGTCAAGATGCTGTCTTCTCAGATCCTAATTCAGGTTTGATCATGATGCTGTCTAATCATTCCGCCTTGTTGATCTGTCAAGATGCTTTCTTCTCAGATCCTAATTCAGGTTTGATCATGATGCTGTCTAATCATTCCGCTCTGTAATCTCACTATCCCTTGAAAGTTCATCTCAGTTTTCTTTTCGAGAATCCGTCTCGTCAATTCATCTTATCATTCCTCCTCGATGAGAATCTGTCTCGTCGCCCCCCTTACATCCCTTTTGTTTGAAGCCTTGGGCCAGTCAAAATGTGCTGTCTGTTCGGCTTTGACATTCGTGCAACAAGCACACTCTGCCAAAGAGGGACATCTGTAGACACCTCATTTTGACAGGGCCCTAAACCCGCGCATTCGAATAAAATCCCGAGGTTGAATAAGGTCTCGAAGTGCGAAATAAACCCAAAAAAAATATTGTTGTTGCCAAGCCCTTTGATCGATGTTCGTAACCCAAGAAACCCCCTTTAATTTGAAGCCCTGATCCCCACTCTCATGTCCCCAGGATTGGTAAAATTTCCGAAGTAACCTCCACCTCTGATATTGGCACCCCTTTATTTGAACCCTGAATTGTGGGTGTTGATATTTTGGGCTTAAGTCTATAGATTGGATCGGGTCAGGCCAAAGTTTTGCGTAAAATGAATGGAATCGATCCCAACCTAGCCCGATTTCAAGTTGAAAATCTCAACCCGAGCTTCATAAATCGACCCAAGTCCCCCTTTTTTTAGATTGAAAAAGAGTAGTCATAAACCACTATCGGGGTGTCCAAGGAGTAAAAAGGGGGGGAGAAAACTTCATTTACCTTTTTATAAAAGGATCGGCTAGGGTTTTCTCACAGGGGGAGCCTCATCTTTGCAAGAGAAAAATTAAAAAAAAAAAGCAGAGAGAGGGAGAAGAAGGAGCCGCCGGCCACCCAAGCATCTCCGGCCAGCCACCTCCCCCTTCCTCTTCATTTTCGCCCCATTCCCCCTCTCATCCACCGAACCACCACTTCAAAAATCCATCAGCCACCATCACCTTCCTAGCAGCCACCTCTGCATCCTCCGGCCACCCTCCAACCTCCGGCCAAGCCGCCACCATCTCGGTCTCTTCATCTTCTCCAAAGCCCCATCCGCACCACCTTCATCTCCATCTCTGCCACCTCCCCTCAAAAAACCCCTTTTTCGTTTCCCATCAAAACCGCCCAAACCCATTTCAAAAAAATCAAAAAAACCAGCCAGCCACCTCCACCATCCTCCACCTCCAGCTCCACCACCACCCAACCCTTTGAAAACCCTCCTCCATCTCCACCTTCACCTCTAACCCAAACCCACTTCGAACCCTTCACCGAAACCCATCCAGATTCGACCACCTCCACTAGCCGCCACCCCTTTTCTTCAAAACCCATCCTCTGCAACTACACCTCCGACCCCATCTCCGGCCAGCAACCCACCGGAATCTGAGCCACCACCTCCCCCATTCTATCCCCCTTATTTTTACCTCCAAACCCCTCTCCATCCCCATCTCTACCCAAAACCCATTTTTGAGCAAAAACCCCACTTCGAAAAAAACAAGATCCGGCCATCTCCCTTGCCGTCGGCAAGCCACCATCCAAACCCCCATCACCACCTCCCTTCTCCTACCTCCACCACCCATCGGCCGATTCTCTTCTCCACCATCTCCATCTCAACTCTGCAAACCCCATCCACCACCTCTGTTTTCTAATTTTCCCATTCTCCCCATTTCCATTTATTCATCTAACAGAGAGGGAGAGATAATACACAGAGAGGGTTTGAGAAAGAGAGCAGAGAAAGAGGGATAGGGAGCTCCGCCACCATCAACCTCCTTCTCCGGCTAGCAACCCCCTTTTTTTCGGTCATTTCTCTCATCATCACCCACCTCTACCCGCAGCCTCCACCGTGCCACCACCATTACCCTTCTTGTTTCCTCTGTTTTCTTCCCATTTCTCATCTTACCATTTCTCATCCCTTCTGAAGTAAAATCCAAGAGGGGTCGCGAATACTCGGCCATTATCAGCCTCTTCCAATCCGGCTAGTGCCTTGAAATCCGAGCAATGGCGAGTTCAGCCGATGGTGGAATATATGGGAGATGATATTGATGCAAAAGCTCTAGAACACGCTCGGTAATTGTAGTGGATCATTTTGCACACAGGTAACTGCTACTCTCTTTAAATTCTAATGGATGTGATCTCACCAATGTTCTTCTCTGCCTTTCTTGTGGTTGAGTGGTTGTTTTCATGCTCCGATTGATTGCAAATGTTAAGGATTTAGACTCCAGTGTGGATCCCTAATATCTCTCGTATGATTGAAAATAGCACGATCGATTTCCCTGTTTTCTGATAATGTAGCATTAGACCATGAGGTAGACTGTAATTGGATCTTTGAATCTGGGATTTAATCCCTCGGGTAAATGTATTAGGGAGCTGTCCACATGAACTGAAAAGTGCAAATCAGATGACAATTTTGCTCCATGTCGTGGGCATAAGAGTCATCTGATTTCGTTGATTTTCTTCATTATCTCTGCAAGTATCTTCCTTTGTATTTCATACATTTTGGTGTGCGATAATTGTTGATGACACTCTGATGATGTGCTGAGAGTGAATTGATTGACAGTTCTATTTGGGCTCTTGAATAATTCATGTTCTCTGTGTTATTTTGCATTGGATCTATGATGATTGGTTTGGCTTGCCTGCTTTGATTTTGGTTCTAATAAATATGCCATGAGAGAGATTAGACAATGATGAGTGAATATTCTTGGAAATGGGTTTTGTGATAAGGCCAGTCTTTGAAATGGGTTTTGTATGGAGTTATAATGCCAGTCCTCTTCATTTAGATTTAACATTACTCCTGCAATTTCATCTATTTTATCAAGTCCTTATTCCCTTATAGGATAGCACTGGCTTATCTGGTATACAAGTTGCATATTCGTGTTCCTGAAAGATTGTGTAGAATCACTAGGCTTTTGGGTAATTGTCTCCTGAGAGAGTAATTTCAAAGGGGCTGGTCTCCTGATTAGGTCCATAGCGCAGCCTTATGGTCACTTAATGATATGAATTCAAAAGTGCATGTGATAACCGTGGTATCAAAAATAGCAACTGCCATGACGCTGAAATTTGCATGAACTGACTTGTTGCGTTTGCATTTAATTAATCTTTTCCAATTATTTGGCAAATGCTCGATGGAGTGATGAAAATATTATAATTGATTAGAGCATCCCTCGGGTAATTGAACAGTCAGGATAGGCAAAATATTCCTCATTTCATCCTTGCATTGGCATCTCTTTGTCTTAGGATCCCTTTGACCTTCATCTATAACTCTAATTCCTATTGCCCTATGCCGAGGCGTTAATCATTCTTTAAGATTTACCCTGCTTCTAGCATTATCCCCTAGAGTGTTCGGTTTCTTTCTTCGAGTCTTAGAATTCAGCTGATTCCAAGAAGTTTCCGTCGATTGGGCTATGACGGAACGTATCTTGAGCCAACCCCTTCCCTTCCTGCCTTAGAGTTTTCGCAGGTTAAGAGATTTCTTCCTCTTTAGAGTCAGTCCTAGAGAGTTTAGGAGTCAGTCCTACCATCCTAGGGTTTAGGAGTCTGTCCTACCCCTGTAGAGCTTAGGATTCTGTCCTATCCCTTCATAAAATTTAGGATTCCGTCCTTCCATCTTTCAGAGTCGGTCTTCAGCATAGGAGTCAGTCCTTCAGTCTTTCAGGAGTCGGTCCTATCATCATAGGGGTTAGGATTCTGTCCATCCCCTCATCAAGTCATGTGATTTTGTCCGCTCCTGCAAGGTATAGGATGCTGTCCAACCCTTGCAGAGTCGTGATTCTGTTCATTCCCCCGCAAAACATAGGATGCTGTCCAACCTTTGCGGGATATCAGGAGTCTGTCCTCCCCTTGTGATGATAGGATTCTGTCCTGTTGAGTCAAAAAACATAAAAAACATCTGAAAAATCAAAAATCTCAAAAATCTCGAGTCATTAGAGTGTAGTTAGGAAAATCTAGTCCGAACTACGGATGACTTGATCCCTCGCTGAGGGGTACGTAGGCAGCTCAGGCGTGCTGCTGGCATCCTGAGTCCAGTTACCCCTTCTTTTTTTTACACTATTTTCACTATCTTTTTACACCATTTTTACACCCTTTCACCATTTTTTTTAAATCACCATTTTACAAATATTTCTCACCTTTTCGTCCACCCAAGTTCAGTCAAACATTTTTAATAAATATTTTCAAACATTTCAAAACAAAAAGCAAAAATGGGCAAGGATGGTGATTGCCAGGTCACTCGGAGCGCTCTTCTCATTCCATTTCCGGTTTTCATCGTGATTTTTCGGTTTTAATCGGTTTTCTGACATTTTATCGGGTTTTGGGACGGGCGATGACGTAGTGTGGCCCCTTTACAGGGATTACCCTCGCTGAGCCCAACGATAGGTTATGACGATCGCGAGACTTGTCCGATCTTCAGCAGATTATGATCGCTGGGCTTGATTCCTTTTGAATCGCCCTCTGAGCCTATCGTGTGTTCCATCTTATTTTCCCTGGCATTTTTGGTTCTCATGTGCCGTTGATTTTTCGATTTCTTTCTTTTCTTACACCTTTTAGCTTGCTGTGTGCTTATTTTAGATTTCTCATGCATTCTAGTTTGTTTGTTCTTTTAGCGTGCGATCGATTGCCATTTTCTTAGTCTTATCTCTTGCATAGGCTCGCATGCTAGTGTGTTTACTTTACTGCTTTGATTGCTTAGCTATAGCGTTTATCCATTCGTCTTAGCTTGATATCTGTCTAAACTTAGATATTTGTTTTCCTTATCTCATTATATCTGTCATTATCTGCCTAGCTGTAGCTATGCATGCGATTGTTTATTGCTTTCTTAGATGTGATGAGTTAGGATTAGATGCGATGAGTTAGGATTTGGATGTTCACTTTCTTTGCCCATCCCCGGGTCATGCATGCTTAGATAGACGTTATCTCGGGGATGATTGTTCCCATTTCACATGATTTTTGCCCAAAACTCTTCAAAGTTAATAATAAATGGCATAAGAGACCAGGTGCTTGCACTTGGGCAAATTGGGGGCACCTAACCCCTTCCCCATTCGTCATCAGGCACGAACCCTTTGTATCTCTGGTTATCTGTTGCGACAGAGCACAGCATGGGATCCAGGGCCCACTTCCTTGGATGGCGACTCTTTCTTTTTTCGAGGTGCGTCTCGAATCCGGGCTAGTCCCCGAATCGAGAGGTATCTCACTTTACATCGCCGCTCATGCTGTGAGGGGCACTCTTTCGAGAGTTCCTTGGCGGAGCTCTCCTTCACGTGGATGATCCTGAGAGACTAGTGCGCGGGGGCACGTCCCCCCCGCCCCCTCTCGGATCGTGGGTCCACAGACCTGTACAATTATAGTACCTCATTTTTGTTGAGCCTGTTTGAAAGCAGTATCCATTTGAAAATGATCTCTCATTTCCTCATTGCCCGTTTGAAAACGGCGCTGCCTCATAATTATCTCTCATTCTGAGTTGTGAAATTTTTGCAAATCAGATTAGGTCCATTTCTCCATTATTCTGAACCACCAAGTCACGGTGTTTAGAATAAATGATCTTGAATATGTTATAGGACTTCATCTAGGGTATTGCATTAGGTTAGGTTGCACTGTCTAGTGAATCCATTGTTTATTAAAGCTACGCAAAACGGTTCTGTCACTTTTTGCTTTGGTATTCGATGACTACGTCGCCTCTACCAAAGAGGGGCATCTATAGACACCGCCATTTTGCTACGCTTTAATGTAAAAGATTCGGTAGTATCATCGAGTTTTGAATCCGTATTCAGCATTAGATTAGGCATCCATGCATTTTAGGGTAGATTTTATTTCATTATGGGAGTTTTGAAGTTGATTCGCGATCCTGAAGGTCTCTAGGGGGTTCCTTTGGCCTCTGGAAGATGAAAGTTCAAGTTTCCAAGCAAATGAAAAAAACCTGTTATTTTTAGAATTTTCAGGGTTTCCCTCATTTTTGCCTATTTTGCACTGCAGGGGTATTTTGGTCATTCCCGATCTGTCTCGTTTGACCCCCGAGTTATATTTGAGAAATCTTGAGTGATTTTACAAATTTTGAAAAAGCTGCTATTTTTGAAAACTCATGGGGCTTCCACATATTCATCATCTTATGAATATTTCAATCATTTCTCATATGTCCAAAACCATCTCGAGGGTACGGCTGATGGATTAGGAGTAATTTCGTAAGATTTGGGAAACCTTCTAAATTTAGATCTCTCAAGATTTTCTCTTAGTCTTGCACTTCGGGGGTATTTTAGACATTTCCAAACATATCATATTTGGTCCCTAAGTTGTGTCTAAGAAATCTTCAGTCCGTTCATAAATTTTCAAAAATCTGCTATTTTTAGAATTTCTCAGGGTTTTCCCTAGTCTCGCCAAATTCTAGCACCTCGGGGTAATTTGGTCTTTTTCTGTGTAATTCTTTTGATTCCCGAAATATGTCTGAGAGATTATGAATGATTTCTTGAATTTTGAAAAACCTGCTAAATTTAGAATTTCTCAGGAGTTTCACTTAATTTGGAAATTCTAAGTGTTGAGGGCATTTTGGGTATTTTCAGGGGATACCAAATAATCCTGTTTAATATTGCTCACCAAAAGGACCCAATTTTAAAAGTTTCTATTTTTGAAGTTTGACCACAAAGACTTTCCATTTTTAATTTTTCCCTTTAGGGGTGAATCAATCTGAGGGTATTTTGGTCGCATTTGGATGTCTAACAGTCAAATATGGGCATCTTGGTCCGAAAAGTTATTTTCCAAAAAAGATGGTCCGATCATGTGTGAGGGATGCACCATAAATGTCAAATGGGTTGGGTCCATATATAGAATGTTGAATTTAGAAAGATTTTATTAATTTTTTACGGAAAAACCCAAAACCCGTGTGAAATGGCCTATTGGGCTAAAGCCCGCAAAGATGGAGCTCATGCGGGTTCACCCATATCGGTCAACCACCATGGTGGGTGGCCCACATGAGTTGAACACCCAACCTTGATGATGTCACAATGGTGACATCATATTTGTTAAAAGAAAAATAAAAAGAATAAAAAATGAAAAGAAGGAAAGAAGGAAAAGATGAATGATTGCTTAAAAAAGTTTTCTTCCAAAGAAGCAATGTGGAATGAGAATAGCATGTCTTCAATTGACAAGAAATTAAGATTGGAATCAAATCCAATTTGGAAGCAAAAAGGAAAGAAACCAAGAGGGAAAAATTGGAAACAAGCTAAAAAGGGAGCTCTCACATTGGAAATTACTATTTCTCTCTTAACCCTAGCTTTTTTTGTATAAAAATCAAAGCAAACAATCCTAGAAAAGATGGAAAAAAATCCAAATTCGTCCCTTCTCTCTCTCCTCCCAAAAAAAAAAAAAAACCTACTCTCTTAAAGTGTGTTCATATCTCTCAAGGGTTTTTCACAAAAGGGATTCTTAAAATCCCTTTTCTCCTTCAACAAATCACACATCAAGGATCTTTGGAGTGTTTTTTAGGTCTTCTTCATCATATAAAAGGGTGCGACAAAGCGTATACCTCGGATCTACGCACCCTAGAGGCGGGCGCGATCAATGGTAGGATCTTTATCTTTATAATATCAAAAGTAGAAAAACATGCTAGGGTTTTACTTTTGATAGATCAAATCAATGAATTTCTCCTTGAAATTCCAGTATGTTATAATATAGATTATAAGTTTTCAAAATTTAAAATTTCACCAAAAAATTAAATTTCCTCCATTTAATAATGATTTTCTTTCATTTTTATTCAATATGGATTTAAATCGGATTATCAAATCAAGTGTTAGAAAATGTGAGTTTCTTTAAAAACTGATATTTTTTGGGTTTTATATAAAATAAAACACTACTGGAAACTTAATTTCCAATCGCGGTTTCGCCGTTTTAATTTTCATTCTATTTTTCAAACATTTTTCTTGATGAACGAATCCAAAAGTATATCAAATCATGTCGAAAATTTGTGAAATCTTGTTTCCAAACCAATGTTTTGATTTCCAGAACACCCAAAAATTTTCGGATTTTTTTGAATTTGTTTAATCCGGTTTTAAATTATTTTAAATTTCGGCAATTTTTAATAAATATCAGAATGTTTTACAATTTGATGAAACTCTCCAGAATTAATGTTCAATAATAAATTGAATTTCTCATGAAATTATTTTTTCGAAAAAAGGTTTTTTTATTTTTTGTTTTCTAATCGCTTCTTCGTTTTACGTGCCGTAATTCGTTTTCGTATTAAATTAGTAAATTTTTAAAAATTTTCTTTACAAACCAGTAACTTTGGTTACTGGAATGGTAGATAAAAATTTTCAATTGGTTTTGCAAAGTTTTAATATGGTTTTGTAATTTATTTTAATAAATGGGTTTCAATTCCTAGGAAACAAATTCCCCTTTTCTATTTAAAAATCGATTTTATGGAGGAGATTTAATTTTTAAGTTTTGAAATTTTGATTGAAAATTTTATAATCTATTATATATCTACTTGAATTTTTTATTTGATTTTAGGATACTATTAGGTTTGCTTTTTAAGTAATTCTTTGGTTTCATCCGATTTTTGTGTGAATTTCAATTGACATCAAATTGTAATAAAAGTCCATGAAATTCGTACCGTAGTCTAATCTCATGATTATCTTTATTCTGTGAAAGTTTGGATTAATTTGAAATTGATATGCTATAAGTTATTGTGTTAATCTATGAACTGATTTGAATTTTGAGAAATTGGAAATTGATATCAAATCTTAATGAAAATTCATATATGTTTTCCGATAAGCTATAATAATCTAGATCTCTATTCTTTGAAATTTGGATTAATTTGAAATTGATATGCTATAAGTTGCTGTGTTAATCTATAATCTGATTTAAATTTTGGAAAATTGAAAATTGATATCACATCTTAATGATAATTCATGAAATTTTTTCAGTAAGCCACAATCATCCATATCTTGTTACTGGAAAAGTTTCAGCTGATCTGGGGTTTGATTGCTTAGGGTTTCTGTGTAATCCTAGCAATCTGGTCTTAATGTTAATAAATCATAATTTAATAGTAAATCAACACAAAAGTCAGTAAAAACCTCAAAAAAATCTTAACTTTACATCATGAATTTAATCCCTAACTTGTTTGAAACAGAAACCTTAGGGTTCATAGATCTCCATTGTAAATTCGCTATATCGCGATAGTCTAACTGCCGAGATCCCAACCGTAATCGTATACTAATTGCGATTAATCCTGCATAATTGGAGTGCGCAAATTATAGTATGATATTGGCTCCGAGGTCCACTGTCCACGGAAATCCTGATAAATATCCCAGGCAATAAGAGACTATAATTTACGTGCTAAATTATACAAGTGTTGAGAGCACGATTCCGTTCCATGGTTACGATTCGAGGCCGAAACTTGCGAACCATAGAGCTTTGATATTCCTTAGATGTTTAGGAATAGAAAATCCTCAAAAATCGAAAATCATTAAGTTTAACAAATCGAATTAACTCGATCCGCATCTTAGGAGCCGTTGGATTACGGTCTCCTTTCGTAGGAACCTTTAGGGCCCTTTAGGAACACTTACGTCTCGTTGTGTCCTAGGTTTTAGGGAGTCCTAGAGTTAGGAGTCCAGCCTTATCACGGTCGTTTGCTATGGATAGCAACCGTGCCAATAGATCTACTTACATTAGTCACCCATTTTTCCCGTAGGACAAGCCTAGTTACCTAGGATGTAGGTTCACCTGCATTAGTCAAAGGGATGTCTTGCACTAAGATAGGACCATATAGCATCTTAGATGAAGTCCTAGGATAATAAAATCTTCAACTTGAACTAAATAATTTCTCTTAAATTGTTAAAACAGTCAATCCAGTCTAGATCGGTATCCTAGATGAGTTAGGCATAAGTAGCTTAGTTTAGGTGCACCGAACTACGATCGACTCTGATTCCAGTGAGGCTGGGATATGTAGGCAACTTGGATACTTGAGTGGCATACCAAGCCCGAGTCGGCTCCACACATAAGTGGTAGGGTTTTGTACATTAATCCTTAAATTAAAAGTAATTAAATCACTTAGGACTTTCCATGAAATTAGAATTTTAGGAGAACTTTCATTTAGATGGAATTCAAACAAATTAAGAAAATCAAGAGTGACATTTAGGAATTACACTGAAATTAGATCTTAGGATGCATGTCATGTAGTTCGCACATTAATATAGAGTTAAATGAGCCATTTAAAAGAAATTCAAAAGAGTTACCTTTTGGAATTGAAGACCGATTATCGGGCAAGAATAGTGCATGTGGTGGTAACTCCCCATACCTTCCATTCTCGTAACCAGGTAACGAGTCTAGATTTCTGGTCAATTATGGGTCCTAGATCCCTCAACTATGTGGCGACTCTGTCACTCACTTTTGCGTAGAATTCAGATTGCCTTAGTGATCCCAAGTCACGGAAAAGATGAATTAAATCACACCTGGCTAGGCTCGGCGGCTTACCCCTGCCCATATGGGTACTGGTTTAAACGTTTGTTTGCACCCTATGGCTTGGTTGTTGCCTGCTTAGTTGGGTAATTAAAATCAATGATAAAAAGCACACGCCATTCGCGTGGGTACGAGAGACCAAGAGAGAGTGTAGCGCCTCGCGCGCTGCGACCCTCTCTCGGGATCGGGTCCCACAGTACGTCACTGAATCTAAACAAACCCCCGCTATATTTTGACAGCAAATAAAATTTCAGAACGAATTCCGTTTATCCAATCAAAAGACACTATCACCCCATCATAACAAAGACCGGACGTATTGGAATTCACCATCCGAAAGAAAATAAATACAGCCGAACCGAAACCTAAGCGGCGTTGCACTAAACGTGCATTTCAATCCTCGTCGAAGTTCTAGAACCGAAAGATTGTTCGAAAAAAGTGGTAGATAGCGGAAAAAATTGACAGGGGTGCAACACGAGGACTTCCAAGGAGGTCACCCATTCTAGTACTACTCTCGCCCAAGCACGCTTAACTTCGTAGTTCTGATGGGATCCAGTGCATTTGTGCTGATATGATCGCACGCAGCATGCCTCTCCATTCACAAAATAATAAAGAGTTTCCATTCGCATTGTAGTACGAAGTCCGTTTAAATGAAAGTGCGAAAAACTCCTGCTAGATGACATCGAATGGACGATCCGAGCATGTCGGGAAGCCGAGTGACCGTCAGGGCCACCATAGCCTGACAAATCTTCTCGTGTACCCCCGAATCAATATAAGAATCGCCCCGATCTGACGGACGGATCAAAAGTTATCGTTGCAACGATATTTGTACACCCAAGGGTTGCTCACGTCCAGTAAACACCTTCCGACCCGATTCCTGAATCGCATCCACTAGTAGACTCATCCGCTATTGCCGGTACGTCACTGAATCTAAACAAACCCCCGCTATATTTTGACCGCAAATAAAATATCAGAACGAATTCCGTTTATCCAATCAAACGACACTATCACCTCGCCATAATAAAGACCGGACGTATTTGAATTCACCATCCAGAAGAAAATAAATACATCCGAACCGAAACCTAAGAGGTGTCGCACTAAACGTGCATTTCAATCCTCGTCGAAGTTCTAGAACCGAAAGATGTTGCGAAAAAAGTGACCGGGCTGCAACACGAGGACTTCCCAGGAGGTCACCCATCCTAGTACTACTCTCGCCCATGCACGCTTAACTTCGGAGTTCTGATGTGATCCAGTGCATTTAGGCTAGTATGATCGCACCCAGCATGCCTCTCCATCCTCAAAGTAATAAAGAGCTTCCATTAACATTGTCGTACGAAATCCGTTTATATGAAAGTGCGAAAAACTCCTGCTAGATTACATCGGATGGACGATCTGAGCATGTCGGGCAGCCGAATGACCGCCAAGGCCCTCATAGCGTGATGAATCTTCTCGAGTACCCTCGAATCAATATAAGATTCGCCACGATCTGACGGGCGGATCAAAAGTTATCGTCGGAACGATATTTGTGCACCCAAGGGTTGCTCACTTCTAGTAAACACCTTCTGACCAGACTCCTGACTCGCATCCACTAGTACACTCATCCGCTATGGGCGGTACGTCACTGAATCTAAACAAACCCCCGCTATATTTTGACCGCAAATGAAATGTCAGAACGAATTCCGTTTATTCAATCAAAAGACACTATCACCCCGCCATAATAAAGACCGGACGTATTTGAATTCACCATCCGGAAGAAAATAAATACATCCGAACCGAAACCTACGCGGCGTCGTACTAAACATGCATTTCAATCCTCGTCAAAGTTGCAGAACCGAAAGATTGTTCGAAAAAAGTGGTAGATAGCGGAAAAAAGTGGCAGGGGTGCACCACAAGGACTTCCAAGTAGGTCACCCATTCTAGTACTACTCTCGCCCAAGCACGCTTAACTTCGTAGTTCTGATGGGATCCAGTGCATTTGTGCTGATATGATCACTCCCAGCATGCCTCTCCATTCTCAAAGTAATAAAGAGTTTCCATTCGCATTGTCGTACGAAGTACGTTTAAATAAAAGTGCGAAAAACTCCTAATTGATGACATCGGATGGACGATCCGAGCATGTTGGAAAGCCGGATGACCGCTAAGGCCGTCATAGCGTGATGAGTCTTCTCGTGTACCCCCGAATCAATATAAGAATCCCCACGATCTAACGGGCGGATCAAAAGTTATCGTCGGAACGATATTTGTGCACACAAGGGTTGCTCACGGCCAGTAAACACCTTCCGACCTGATTCTTGAATCGCATCCACTAGTACACTCATCCGCTATTGCCGGTACATCACTGAATCTAAATAAACGCCCGCTATATTTTGACCGCAAATGAAATGTCAGAACAAATTTCGTTTATCCAATCAAACGACACTATCACCCAGCCATAATAATGACCGGACGTATTTGAATTCACCATCTAGAAGAAAATAAATACATCCGAACCGAAACCTAAGAGGTGTCGAACTAAATGTACATTTCAATCGTCGTCGAAGTTCCAGAACCGAAAGATTGTTTGAAAAAAGTGACCGGGGTGCAAAACGAAGACTTCCGAGGAGGTCACTCATCCTAGTACTACTCTCCCCCATGCACGCTTAACTTCGGAGTTCTGATGTGATCCAGTGCATTTGAGCTGGTATGATCTCACCCAGCATGCCTCTCCATTCTCAAAGTAATAGAGTTTCCATTCACATTGTCGTACGAAGTCCGTTTATATGAAAGCGGAAAAAACTCCTGCTAGATGACATCGGATGGATGATCCGAGCATGTCGGTCAGCCGGATAACCCACAAGCCTGTCATAGCGTGACGAATCTTCTCGAGTACCCCCGAATCAATATAAGAATCGCCACGATCTGACGGGCGGATAAAAAGTTATCGTCGGAACGATATTTGTGCACCCAAGGGTTGCTCACTTCCAGTAAACACCTTCCGACCAGATTCTTGACTCGCATCCACTAGTACACTCATCTGCTATGGCCAGTACGTCACTGAATCTAAACAAACCCTCGCTATATTTTGACCGCAAATGAAATGTCAGAACGAATTCCGTTTATCCAATCAAAAGACACTATCACCCCGCCATAATAAACACCGGACGTATTTGAATTCACCATCCGGAAGAAAATATATACATCCGAACCGAAACCTATGCGGCGTCGCACTAAACGTGCATTTCAATCCTCGTCGAAGTTCCAGAACCGAAATATTGTTCGAAAAAAGTGGTAGGTAGCGGAAAAAAGTGACAGGGGTGCACCATGAGGACTTCTAAGGAGGTCACCCATCCTAGTACTACTCTCGCCCAAGCACGCTTAACATCGTAGTTCTGATGGGATCCAGCGCATTTGTGCTGATATAATCGTACTCAGCATGCCTCTCCATTCTCAAAGTAATAAAGAGTTTCCATTCGCATTGTCGTACGAAGTCCGTTTAAATGAAAGTGCGAAAAACTCCTGCTAGATGACATTGGATGGACGATCTGAGCATGTCGGGAAGCCGGATGACCGCGAGGGCCTTCTTAGCGTGATGAATCTTCAAGAGTACCCCCGAATCAATATAAGAATCTCCCCGATCTGACGGGCAGATCAAAAGTTATCGTCGGAACGATATTTGTGCACCCAATGGTTGCTCACTGCCAGTAAACGCCTTCCGACCAAATTCCTGACTCGCATAAACTAGTACACTCATCCGCTATTGCCGGTACGTCACTGAATCTAAACAAACCCCCGCTATATTTTGACGGTGAATGAAATGTCCGAACGAATTCCGTTTATCCAATCAAACGACACTATCACCCCGCCATAATAAAGACCGGACGTATTTGAATTCACCATCCGGAAGAAAATAAATACATCCGAACTGAAACCTAAGAGGTGTAGCACTAAACGTGCATTTCAATCCTCGTCGAAGTTCCAGAATCGAAAGATTGTTCGAAAAAACTGACAGGGGTGCAACACGAAGACTTCCCAGTAGGTCACCCATCCTAGTACTACTCTCGCCCATGCACGCCTAACTTCGGAGTTTTGATGTGATCCAGTGCATTTGTGCTGGTATGATCGCACCCAACATGCATCTCCATTCTCAAAGTAATAAAGAGTTTCCATTCACATTGTCGTACGAAGTTTGTTTATATGAAAGTGCGAAAAACTCATGCTAGATGACATCGGGTGGACGATCCGAGCATGTCGGGCAGCCGGATGACCTCCATTGCCGTCGTAGCGTGATGAGTCTTCTCGAGTACCCCCGAATCAATATAAGAATCGCCACGATCTGACGAGCAGATCAAAAGTTATCGTCGGAACGATATTTGTGCACCCAAGGGTTGCTCACTGCCAGTTAAGACCTTCCGACCCGATTCTTAACTCTCATCCACTAGTACACTCATCCGCTATTGTAGACACCCCATTTTGACCGTTCCCTGCACCTTCTTAGTTTTTGAATAACTTCTTCAAATCAGTGTGTTTGGACTCCAAATTACACCCTAGGCTGGCTTAGGGTCCCACCAAGGTCCCTGTGAACTTTCGTCAAGATCTGAGCTGATTCGCCTAGTGAGCAAACCTCGATAGTGTCGCAGTGCAAATTCAGATAGGGGGTTAAGTCCTCCAAGAGGGAGTGCCCTGTAAGTGAATTAAAGAAGAGAGGATACATTAGAGAAGGTTGTCGAAGGAATAAATGGGGTCAAATATATCATTTCTCTTAGGGGTCTGTTCTACCCAGGCACCCCCCCCTGAGATTAAAAGATTAATTATAAATACACTTGAGGAGGGCTGTCTATAGGAAATTAAAGGGGGTGTCAATTTATCATTTCCCTTTAAAAGGTAACTAGGATTAGGGTTTTGGAGAAGGCTTTTCTTCATCAGCAAGAAAAGCAGGGAGAGATGGAGGGCTAAGATCAACCTAGAAAAAAAAAACCTAACTATAAAGCCTACACCGTTTCCATTTTCTGGAAGAGAGGAGAGAGGGAGGGAGAAGAAAAAGGGAGCCGCCGACTCCGGCTGTGCCACCTCCGACCACCATCTCCGGCCTCATCATCCTCGCAGCCACCACCACTCTCACCATCCTCCTCCCCCTCTGCAAACCCATTTCCATCTACCCATCTTCTTCGGTGGATCCTTCACCGGAATCCGGCCGATCTTCAACCACCTCCAAATCACTCCCCATTAAATCCTTCTTACCCATATCAAAACCCCATTTCATTACACCTTTTCTATCTTCCCCACTCCATCATCTGCTACCATCACCTAGCTTCAGCCACTACAATCCACCATCATCGTCCCTACTTTTACAAGCCTTACTCCATCACCTCCATCTCCGGTAACCCTCTTCACTTTCACAGCCCAACCTCTAAACGAAATCCATCTCAAAACCCATATCAATCTCCCTTGCCTGTACCCATTTTTTATTTCTAACTTCCATTCCTACCAAACCCACCTCCATTAGTAGACATCGTCTTCTTTCCCATCATCTCTACCTCCCAATCTCCATCACTCCAACCTAATTTCCGGTCTACCTCCACCATCAACCCCATTTTCACCTTTTCTTCTTCTTCAATAAATCCCATTCCTACCCTCTTCAATTCCCACCACCATCATCGGCACCACTACCACCACTTCAAAACCCATATCTCTAACCCCGGTGGAAACCCAAACCCATTTTCAGAAAAAAAAGAAGAAGACAAAGATAGCAGAGAGGAGAGGGCAAGAAAAACAAAGGAGGAGAGAGAGAGCAAAAGGAAGAGAGAAAGAGGGGAGGTGGGGATCCGATCATCTTCTCCGATCGGATCCGTCCCGTCGGTCGACCCCCTCACCAGCCGCCTCATCTCCATCTTCGCCATCTTCTCCGACCATTCCGATCCTCCATCTTCATCACCATCATCAACCACCATCTTCTTACTCTCCTTCTCTAATTTTTGTTTCTACTATTACCCTCCCATCTCCGGCCACCACCCTATTCTCATTTTTCTTAAAAACCCAATATCCAAACCCATCTCATTTTATCTCTGCAAATCCAGCCTCATTTCGCCTCCATCGCAACCCCACTTCGCTCCACCCATTTCTTCAAATCCCAGCCCAAAGTCCTCTTCGAACCCATCTCATTTTCTAACCCAGAATCCCCATAAACCCCCTTCCATTTCTCTGCAAACCCATCCCAAAACCCATGTCATCTTCAAACCCTATTCTATTTCCTCTTCTCCATTAAAATCACCCAAACTTTTCTCCATCTCTGCAAATCCTCAAACAGTAGATCTGTTCGTTTCTCTCATCATTGCCCTTATTCGTGGCTGGATGGAAAAGGAGGATCTGGACGAGAAGAGTCTGAACTGAAGCCTTCGGTAACATCGGTAACAACAGGTAACATTTCTACCATCTTGTATTGCTGAAACCTGCAAATTTGTTTGCTCTAATTCTCTCAAAATATGGCATTGATTCGTGGGTTTGGATGCTAATTTGATCTTTGAATGCAAGAAGAAAATATAAGTTTCTGTGGTGAATGGAGGGTGAGGTGATGTATGCGTAATTGATGTAGGAAATCAGATGATACAAGTATCATCGGATTTCACAGGAGACCCCATGTCGAGGGTTTGATTGTGTTCATTATTTGATCTCGTTTCTTTACCTCATATCGAAGGAATAAATGTTTGAATTATCAGATGATAGGGTGTATTGTCATTTGGATGGTTACTCCCCTATTAGATCTATCATTTGTATTTTTGTTTTCTTGGAAGATTTAAAAAAATCCATGTGGATATGATATTACTGAAAGAAATATATTTTGTTTTGGATTTGTAATGGCCTCACAACATAGTGGGTTGAATGCCTTTTCTTGTGAAAGATAAAAATAAAAAAGCATGTTGTTATCACCAAATGCTGTGAGTGAATGAAAAATGGATCGCATGTTTCCCTTCACTGATTGGTCTATGACTGTTTTCTTTGAAAAATCATATTTTTCCTGGATATTACTTTATTAAGTTTATCTTGAGGATCGATAGTGATGATGTTGTGATAGTAACTATGCCTGATGGTCTTTAGATCTTACAGTTGTTGAGTGTTTTGTTCAAGGCATGATGGTCATGATCAGTAGTCTATGAGAGTTGTCCCATGGTTACCTTGTCTTCCCAAGCAATTCTCCTTAACTTTCGCAGGAAATAATATCAATCAAACCATCTGTTATTGAATATATGATTCTCGAATAGGTTTTTTGGGACTAGTTTCATCTTGCTTTTGATCTTTGATCTGTGAGGAGAGGCTTAATTCTTTACTTTAGTTTGGTTGGGATTTGAGGCTCTTAGCATATATTTGATGGAAATGTCTCTTTTCTTGAAAATTGGTGTCTATATCCCCATGTTTCTATAATGACATTAGCCCGCACGCTCAGAGCCCCACTCTTCTCTTCTTCTCCTGCTCTCCCCTCAGGTTTTGTGTTGATATCTGAGTCTCATTTCTGAGCCTCTTTCCGTATGCGTGATTTTCATCAGAGTTTCGGATTGTCTCCAGCATTTGATCTTTCCATGGGTTTTCAAAAATCTCCCTCTCAGATTTGGGCGATGAAGGCGCTAGCCCAAGCCCATCCTTAGGAGACTTGCTCAGTCCAAGTAGCACTCCCCTCCTTTGTATATATAGGAGACTTGCCCAGTCTCATCAGAACCCTTGTTTACGTCATTTGTGTCTCGGAGACATGCTTTGTCTCATATAGAGAGTTTTCCCTTTAAGAGGCTTACCTAGCCTCATGTTAGAGTGGCCTCCTCTTTTTGAGCGAGTCTTTGAGTTGGTAGTGTTATTAGAGAGTCTCTGACTCATTTGTACTCCCTCCCTAGTGTTATTAGTTAGGAGTTTTTCCATTAGAGACTAACTCAGTCATATAGAGCCTTCCCTGCTTGGGATCTTAGATTGTTTTCTCTGTTCTTGGGACATTTGTTTACTTGTTGTGGTCCGTCTCTTTGGGACGCAAATTACTTATTGTTTGTTGGGGTTTCCCCTCTAGATTTAGGGTTTTGCCCTGCTTTGTGGTATTACTTGCATGTTCCCTGTAAGAGTGAAATCATTTTAAGATCCAAAAGCATTGGAATATTTTAAAAATCCAAAAAAACAATTGAATATTTTAAAATTCAAAAACGTTAGAAATTTGAAACTCAAAAACATTGAAAAACGTTAAAAATATCAAAAACATACGAAAAACATTAAAAAACCTTAAGTCAGCTAAAGTGTTGAGTTTTATAGCGTATTAGGAGAGGTGGTTTCGAACTACGTTGGCTTGATCCTCTTCCACGAGGTACGTAGTGCAGCTTGGGATTTGCATCCCAAGTCCAGCCAAACTTTTTGTAAATAATATTTTAAACCTTCTTCAAAAACCTTTAAAACCTTGCTTTCAACAAGATCTTCCCTTAGAGTTAGGAGTTTGTCCTAGATAGAGAGTTTTAGAGTTAGGAGTTTGTCTTTGATTTGTTGTGTGCTTGTTTGTGTTTGTTTTAGAGTTAGGGGTTTGTCCTAGAGTTATAAGAGCGCCTCCGTCCGGTCAGTTGGCGATTCACGTCGCCGTCTGATGACTAGGTCTAGGATGCGTTAGTGGTCCCGTTGTTTTCCTTAGGACACACAGCCTAGTTACACATAGGTTGTAGGAACCACCTGCATTAGCTTAGGGCTAACCTGCATTTAGTTAGGGCATATAGGGTGTCCTAAAATCTACAATTCACTGGAATTTAAATAATTGTACAAGAAGCTTTAAGAACTAGTCCGGTCTTTTAGATCGAGTCTAGGATAGAGGTCTAGGTGTCTTAGGCATCCTAGCTTAGAATAGGCGTGAAGAACTACGTTGCCTTGATTCTCGTGGAGGCGGGGATACGTAGGCTTCTTTGGATGAACATCAGACTATCCAAGGATTCGGGCTAAATCGTTTAGAGTCTTAGGATTTGTTGTGTTGTTATATTGTATATTTTGTAGTGTTTTCTTACTTTCTTATGCAGACCTATACCTTTAGCTGTAGCATGTATGTGTTTGTTCACCAGAACTTAGACGCCAGTTAGGCATGTCACTCATAACCTAGCTGTCATTAGGTGACACATCTTTTACTTTATTTTGTGTGTGCTTATTATTTTATCCCCTGGTCATGCATGATTAGGTAGACGTCTTCCCGGGGATATTTTGTTCCCATTTCACATGATTTTGCCCAAAAATTCTTCGAAGTTAATAAATAAATGGCATAAGAGACCAAGTGTTCGCACTCGGGCGAATTGAGGGCGCTCTTCAGACCTTCTCCATTCGTTATCAGGCACAGACCTTTTGTATCTCTGGTTATCCATTGCAAACAGAGCATTTGTTTTGGTTCCATGGCGCATCCATGGATGGCGACTCTGAGTTATTTTTAGATATATCTTGGTTTCGAGCTCTGGCTCCGGATCAGGATGTATCTCTTTCTTTTTATATCGCCACTCATGCTATGCTGTGAGGGTGGCAGCAGTTTCGAGAGTTCCTTGGTAGAGCTCTCCTTCACGTTGTGGAGATCTAGAGGATGTAGGGGCCCGTTCCCTCACCGTCCTCGGATCGGGGTCCACAGGCTGGCGACTCTGCTGGGGAGTTCTTGAAACATTGCCTAACTCTTTAAAAATGCCATTTTTACTAACTTTGGAGAAATTTGGGCTAAAATCATTTTAAATGGGAACTCTATCGTTAGAATCCAGGGGCACCAAATAGGTGCGTAATTAAAACGAGGGATTCACACACTGCACATCATACATTGTCATATTCTTTATTTCTTTCATTGTTTTCATTATTGGCCCCAGGAAATAGATATGACGCGTACCAGATGGGAAATTATGACCTTGAGGGAACCGTTGTATCTATTTCCAAGCTATGCGCCGGAGCTGCAGCCGTAGACACTGGGTGTGCTGGTGTTCTACAGCAGCCGATGAGCGATGAACATACTCTCTATAAGCTGGGTGTGCTGGCGTTATACATCAAGGGTATGGTCATAAGCATAGCACCCTGCAGATATGCCTGGGCCCTACTTTTATTTCATTATATTATATATATATATATTAGTTGCTCCCTTTAGAACAAAAATTAGGGAACCCTTGCTAGGACACTGTATATGTGTACTCATATAGGACGAACATGTGTTGCTTACACATGTGAAGCCTAGAGTTAGGAGCTTTGTCCCACTTGTAGACTAGGGTAGCTTATTTTATATGGCTACAACACGGTCCTAGCACACTCATCAGTCTGTCTTGAGTCGAGACTTCCTTGACTCCGCTAGATTAGAATTAGAGCTGCTGCCCCTGGTTAGGATATATGTGTATGTATATATACTTATATATACTGATTATGTATATTAGGGTTCTCCTCTTAGTTAGAGTTCCTTATTCATTTCAATTGGTTATATCCATTATCTGTTCAGATCTAGATCTAGTCAGTGGCTTTTGGTTGCCATTTCCTTTGCCAGGTTTTGTCCCTTGATCTGTTGATTATAGGATTTGACCCGTTGTCATATATGTTCTCACCTTTGGTCGGTCCTTCATTTGGTCACCTTTCTCTGGTAACCATATTCTGAGCTTATCTTACCACCGTTATTCATATACCTTTGGTTGAGTTGTGGGAATCCTTTCTAGCGTCGTCATGCTGCCGGATTTTTGTCCAGAATATTTTGAGCATGACCGCTATCCTTTAGAGTTAGTTAAACCATGAGTTTACCTTACCTTGGCTTTCTTGTCTAGTCGTTATGCTGCCGAATTTTTCGCAGAATATTTTGAGCATGACCGCTATCCTTTAGAGTTAGTTAAACCATGAGTTTACCTTACTTCGACCTTCTTGTATAGTTGTTATGCTGCCGGATTTTACCTGGAACATTTTGAGCATGACTGCTGTTATTTAAAGTCAGGGATAAACCATGAGTTTGTTGTATTGTGATCCTTTTGTTTATTCCTATTTATCCATTTATGGATTATCATCAGATTCTTGACTTTAGTCATAATCTATTTTTGATCTTTTGTTCATATAATTGATTCATATTTTCTATCATGGATTTACCTTTCTTATATCATGATCATTGATAGATTAGCTAAATCCTGCCTATCTGTCACGAGTGCAAGATTATTGATGGGGTCCAAACTCATTTAGATTAGGGGTGTTTATCATTCCTAACTTTTTCATACCCAAAAGAGAGCAGCCATATCCCAAATAGACTTAAAGGGATAAATTGAAGATTCCTTGAGATCCTGTTGGTGTAGGTCATGTTATCAATACCTACCTTTCTTTGACCTTCATGGATTGACTTACCTGTTTTGTAATTCAAGCATGTTTTTGTCTCTATTTGTACAAGATATTTTATCCCCGTTATCATCCATTTAACCTAGTGTTTTAACCTCCATTTCAGTGATTCTTAAGGTGAGCAACTATTATCACCCTCAAAAGAGATAACCAATTGAAACCTGCTTGGTCTAGACCATCTTCGGTATCTAGACTCAGTTGATCCTCCCATTACATCGAGAATACCTTTACTCTATTTGTCTGAATTACCAGAGGTTCATCCAATGGCTGTCAACAGGACTTCAGAGGACCACCCTTTCCAAGGTTTCTGAACCAGGGTCGAACTTCTTACCCAGCATTATCATGGAGGAAGGCGTGCTACTTGTGAACTTCAGTGCCAATTCCTTGCCTATGTTCAACTGTTATATTTCAAGAGTCATATGTCAAGTATCTTATTTTAAGATTTGTTCTTTGTCAAGCTTATACTAACTCCTCGGTTGAAAGTTGGTGAGTCTTCTTTGTCAATGTTAAAAAGAAAAGAAAAAAGAAGTGTCATGTCTGTCAGTCTTTCTTGTATAGAGTCAGTGTTTTGTTTTCTATCAGAACTGATGAAGAGCCCGTAGAGGCATGTCTGTGAGTCATCTATGTACTTCAAAATTTTCAATTCAATATAGCATTTGGTTCTGTATCTTCAAATTTTTACGATTCACTCTTGGATTTAATGTTTAAAACAACTAAAGACCCCCTTCTCGGATGAGAATGCAGATGAAATTCACCTCGAGATCTGAAAGATGGTCAAACGAGAGGAAAAGCGTCGAGCATGGCCACTTGAAGAAGAAATCGAAGCCATTGATAGTGGTATCGAAATTTGAAACTCGAGAAAGATGGAGTGGCAAAACTTTATCTCCCGAGGAGCGCAAAGAATTGATAAACCTGTTTAGAGGGGTTTGAGGAAGTCTTGTTCGATCCTATAAGGATAAACCAGGGGAATACCCTGTCGTTGAGCAAAGCAAGACTCCATTGACTTTAAACATCTAGTTGAAAGTGAAGATTTTAAAGAGTAAAACATCAGACATCCTGTGGAGCTGATGAAATATTGAGAGAAGACTTTATGGCAAGGAAGTTGTATGATAAATTTGAGCCCTAAAAAAAAGAATAAGAAAGAGACAAGGAGTTGTGGAGCTTTAAGCATAAATTCAAGATCTTCGAGATGGGAGTGGAACACAGCGGTTGAAGTTTTGCCTAACATGCCGTCACACTCCTCAAAAAAAAATTCTAAGCCTTTGAACCCTAAGCAAAAGAGCTTGTGAAATAAACAAGAGGGGGGGTGAATTGATTTTAACACTAAATTAGCCCTTTTGAAAATGAATTATGAACCCTAATTTGATTTTTCTTCTCTTGATTAAATTTTTGGTTAGTGCAAATATGATTAAACACAAAATGAAATGCCAAACCAAAAATAATAATGAAAGTGCAAGAACAAGAAAGAACACACCGATATATAGTGGTTCGGGCAAAGCCCTATTCCATTCTTCTTAAGATCGTCCTTAAGGATTTCCCCTATGCGAGACCTCCACGATGCCCGGCTCCGAGGCGGTTACACTTCCAAGGGATATTAAATAAGGATGCCCTTACACCTTTACAACGACTCTCCTTCTTCGCCGAGTTCTAAGCGATTTCTCTCTAGGGAATTAAGATATGATGCCCTTACACCTTTACAAGAAATGGAAAATTAGTAGCTTGGCTTCTTCTCGAAAGCTTGATGCTCTTTGAAGTCCCTTGATTGCTCTTCAATGGTGATTGCAAGTGAAAGCTCTAAATCCAAAATCAAATAGATTTGCAAGTTGCAAGGCAAGTTTGGGAAAAATAAAATCTTAAGCTTGAAAGGGTTGCAAGTTTGCTTGAATGCTTAAGGGAGTTTTTCAAATGATCAAGAGAGAGGAAATAATCCTCTTGTATGAGTATATATAGTCTCTTGCAAAAATATGACCGTTTGGGCTTAAGAAAATTAAAAACCAATTTTTAAATCAAATCCCAACGGCTCTTTTTTGAGCTGTCGCGAGGTTCTCGGAGTTCCGAGAAATATTCTTGGAGTTCCGAGAGAGCGGCCAGAAGAAGAAAATATTCTACTAGACCATTTCTCGGAGTTCCGAGAAAATGGCCAGAAGCTACTGGACCATTTCTCGGAGTTTCGAGGGAACTCTCGGAGTTCCGAGCTCGGAGCTCCGAGAAGCCTACAAATCAGCAGATTTTTATTTTTTATTGCTTGTTTGATTTTTGGCTTTTAGAACTCAACTGCTATGATAATTTTGGAATGTTTATGAGGGTCCCAACATGTTGGTCCACCACATAACCATTCACTAAACCTTTAAAGTTCTTAAGTGTGTTTGAAAAACTCTTTTAAAATATGTTGCCTTGTCTTGGAAATCTAAAGAGAAAGGATGTACAATGATACCTATGTAACCTTCAACTTCTCTTTAGTCTTGGTCTTCAATTGATCTTCCATCTTGTGAATGCTTGCTTGAGAGATGATGTGAGCTCCACTTAGCTCCTTTGACTCTTGTTGGGTACATCTTCAAGCATGACAGTGTAGTGTGTTGGTTTCTTCAATGATCAATCCTATCTTAAACACAACACTTCAAGGCAAATTGATTAGTATTCAATAACACAATCAATTATGTTTAGAATCATCAAAACAAGATAGGAGAGTAGACCCTTGGGCTTACAATCTCCCCCTTTTTTATGATGACAAATAAAATTGATTATGAGGTGTGTGTGGAGTGACATAGTAGGCAAGTGAATGCTGGAACTCCCCCTCAATATATGCACACAGAAAAATGATAGCAATTAAAAGCATATGGTGCATATAGTCAATTGAATAGATAATCAATTTCAAACTTCTCCCCCTTTTATCATCGACAGAAATGGTGTACTAAAAAGTAAAGCAATTTAGGAGTAGATGAACATTGAGTTAGGTACTCCCCCTAAATCAATGCTTATGGTATAAAAATATATAACCAAGTAATGCATATATACCTGTTCATGATCGAGATGTTGACAAATATCAAATTGTTAGGTATTTTTAATTAAAGTGAAGGTACCTCTCCAACTTAGAAAACTAAGAAGGCTAAGAGTACCAATTAAGTGATTTTTAAGATTAATATTTGACATCTCATTCATGCAGATACTACCAAACAAGGATGATATATATAAATACTATATAGATAAGCTGGTGAAAGGCACAGAGTATTTATTTGGCAATTTCTTTGACTTGTTCCGCACTCCAAATGTTTAAGGCACTTCTGATATAACATATTCTATCATCACTAAGGGGTTTTGTAAAGATATCCGCTAATTGTTCTTCAGTGTTGATATATTTTAAGCAAATATCCCCTTTTTGTGAGTGATCTCTAATGAAGTGATGCCTAATCTCAATATGTTTTGTTCTAGAGTGTTGTATGGGGTTCTTTGTCAAACTTATAGCACTAGTATTGCCACATTGGATGAAAATATTTTCCATTTTAATTGCATAGTCCATCAATGTGCTTTTCATCCATAGGACTTGTGCACAGCAAGCTCCAGCTGCCTCATATTCTGCTTCTGTTATGGACAGAGCTACTGAATTTTATTTCTTGCTAAACCATGAAACAAGTGATTTGCCCAAGAATTGACAAGTCCCACTAGTGCTTTTCCTATCCACTCTATATCCAGCAAAATCTGCATCTGAATATCCAATGAGAGTTAAGGCAGATGATCTTTCATACCATAGTCCCAGACTTTGGGTTCCTCTTAAGTATTTGAAGATCTTCTTGACTGCCGATAGGTGAGACTCTTTTGGATCCGATTGAAATCGAGCACAGAGACAGACAGTAAACATAATGACTGGTCTGCTGGCTGTCAAATAGAGTAAGCTACCTATCATACCCCTATACATCTTCTGGTCCACGGATTTGCCAAATTCATCCTTTTCTAGCTTAGCAGTAGTACTCATGGGAATTCTTGATGTCTTACTGCTATCCATGCCATACTTCTTTAATAACTCCTTTGTATATTTTTCTGGATTTAAAAATATCCCATTTTTGTATTGTTTAATTTGGAGTCCCAAGAAGTAGGTTAACTCACCCATCATGCTCATTTCAAATTCATTTTTCATTAGAGTTGCAAATTCATCACATATTTTTTGATTAGTTGAGCCACAGATGGTGTCATCCACATAAATCTGGACAAGGAGGATATCTTGATTTTCTCTTTTGATAAATAATGTTTTATCCACCTTTCCCATCTCAAAACCTTTTTCAACTAAGAAAGTGCAAAGCCTCTCATACCAAGCTCTACGAGCTTGCTTCAACCCATATAAGGCTTTATCAAGCCTGAAGACATGATTTGGGTGTTTGAAGTCTTCAAAACCTGGAGGTTGCTCAACATACACTTCCTCTTGGATATAGCCATTTAGGAAGGCACTTTTGACATCCATTTGATATAGTTTAAATCCTTTGTGAGATGCATATGCCAAGAGTATCCTAATAGCTTCCATACGGGCAACAGGAGCAAATGTCTCATCATAGTCTATTCCTTCCTCTTGATTGTACCCTTGGGCTACAAGCCTAGCTTTATTCCTAGTGATAATTCCATTCTCATCCAATTTATTTCTATACACCCATCTCGTGCCAATGACTGGATGATCACTAGGTCTAGGCACTAGCCTCCACACCTTGTTCCTTTCGAATTGACTCAATTCTTCTTGCATAGCCATCAACCAATATTCATCCTTTTCGGCTTCCTTGATGGACTTAGGCTCCAATTCGGATAGGAACGCCAAGTTATTGCTCACACTACGATAGTATGATCTAGTTCTTACTGGTGATGTGGCATCACCTAAAATTTGGGATTCAGGATGATCTACCAATATTCTCCTATCCCTAGGTAATGAGTCATCTTCTTCATTTTCTACTTCCTCACTAGGCAATGTATTACTTGTAGATGCATGGGGAGGAGCACTTAACTTAGGTAAGAGATGTTCATTAGGTTCATCTTCCTCATGTGACATTTCTTGAGGTGTTGGCTCTCTCTCATCAAATGTCACATGCATGGATTCTTCTACAACTAAGGTTCTTCTATTAAATACTCTATATGCTTTGCTATGTGAAGAATACCCTAAGAATATGCCATCATCTGACTTCTTATCAAATTTGTGCAAATTATCTTTAATGTTTAAGATGAAACATTTACATCCAAACACTCTAAAATAGCTTATATTTGGTTTCAAGTTTTTCCAAAGCTCATAAGGTGTTTTCTTAGAAATTGGCCTTAAATATACCATGTTTATGATATAGCAAGCGGTGCTAACCGCTTCCGCCCAAAAATATCTAGGGAGATCATTTTCATGCAACATAGTTCTAGCCATTTCTTGGAGGGTTCGGTTCTTTCTTTCTACAACCCCATTTTGTTGAGGTGTCCTAGGTGCCGAAAAATTATGTTTTATGCCATGTTCATTACAGTAAGTGTCAAAATGTATATTTTCAAATTCCGTTCCATGATCACTCCTAATGTAAGAGATGGCAATACCTTTTTCATTTTGTATTTGATTGCACAATTTAAGAAACTTTTCATAAGTTTCATCTTTATGTGCTAGAAATATGACCCAAGTAAATCGTGAGTAGTCATCCACAACTACAAACACGTACCTCTTTCCTCCTAGGCTACTAGTCTTCATTGGTCCAAAAAGATCTATATGAAGTAGTTCCAAGGGGTAGGAGGTTGAAATCATATTTTTAGGGGCAAATGAGCTCTTCAATTGTTTTCCTAATTGACAAGTTCTACAAATGTGATCTTTGGTGTATTTGAACTTAGGCAGTCCTCTAACAATTTCTTTTGAGGAGAGGGTCGAAATGAGATCCATTCCGGCAGGACGCAACCTCATATGCCACAACCAAGAGTCTTCACTAATGGCATTAAGACAAGTCACATTTTGAAATCTAAGATCATCTAGTCCAATAGTGTAAATGTTATTGTCTCTAGAACCTATGAATTTAACTTTTTCAGCTATCTTATTTTTAACAATGCATTTGTCGGGATTGAAGACTACTTCAAAACTATTATCACATAATTGACTAATGCTAATAAGATTATGGGACAAGCCATCAACATAAAGTACATCATGTATGGGAGAGGTAGAGTTACCTATGGTGCCTTCTCCTTTGACTTTTCCTTTCTTATCATCTCCAAAGGTAACGTCTCCACCATCCTTAAGTGATAGGGATGCGAATTGAGTAAGGTCTCATGTCATGTGTCTAGAGCATCCACTATCAAGGTACCATGTGTTCTTCTTGTTATGGCTTTTAAGGCATACCTACATATGAATAGGCAAGTGAGATCCCTTAGGTACCCAAATCTTCCTAATCTTGCTATGTTCATTTATATTCACTTTAGAGTTCAATTTGATTTTATCTTGTTTAGCATGCAAGCAAGCAACTTTATAATGACCTTCTAGACCACAATAAAAACAAATTTTGGTACCACTAGAAGAAGCCTTTACAAGTTTGTTTTTATAGTTTGATATTGTAGTATTCCATTTATGTCAAAGTCCGCTTTTATCATGTGACATGCTTTGAATATTAACAAGCCTATCCAATTTCAATGAACTATTTTCAAATTTTTCAAAAAGTTTCTTTAGTTCATCATATTCAAAAGATAGTTTACCATTTTCATGCTTTAGCTTGTTGTTTTCAATAGAAAGTTCTTGTCGATTTTCATTCAAAATCTTAATGGTAGCATTTAACTCATGAATTTCAACTTTATATTTTTCATTTTCATTATCTAAAAATTCATGGTCTTTCTTTAACCAACCAAACTCTTTTGTCATGTTAGCAAGAGAATTTTCAAGTGATGCATTTTTATCAAATTCAAACTCATGTTCATCATGTGCATTTTGCAAGGAATCTAGAACTTCTTTTAAGACAATGACATCATTTAAAGTATTTACCTCTTTATCGTCGTTTGTTGAGGCCATGAAGCAAATGTTTCTTGCTATCAAGCAATCTTCCCCATCATTTTGTTCGCCTTCACTTTCAATTTTCTCATCCCATGTGGCGGTCATTCCTTTCTTGCCTTCTCTTCTCTTGAAGCGATTATTTGAGGTAGGCTCATTATTGAGTGGACAATCCGGGCAGATGTGTCCAAGCTTCTTGCACCCGTAGCATCGGGGTTGAGAGGATCCATCACCGAGTTCTTCTTTCTTCTTGAATGGAGGATTGGTCCTTCTATTTCTCATGCCTCCCATATTCCTTTGCAAGAACTTGATTCTTCTTGTTAGGAGGGCAACTTCATCTTCCATGTCTTCCTTCGCATCTTCATTATCACTTATATTGCAAGCAAAAGCAACACCTTTTCCTTTTTCAATTTTAGTTTCAATTTCGGGTGCTTTTGTTTTGAAAATCATCTCATGCGTTATCAAGGACCCTATTAGTTCATCTAGGTTCAATGTATTCATGTCCTTGGCTTCGGTGATTGCGGAGGTTTTGAATTCCCATGACAAAGGTCCCCTAAGGATTTTGGTCACTAAATCTCTATTTGAAAATTGTTTTCCAAGTCCTCTTAGTCCATTTACAAGGTTAGTGAATCTAGTGTACATGTCGGCAATTGTTTCATCAGGTGTCATTTGAAAGAGTTCATATTGCCGAAATAGATGGTTCATTTTAGATTCTTTGACTTGGTTGGTTCCCTCATGCGTGACTTCTAAGGTGTCCCAAATTTCCTTAGCCGAATTCAAATTAGACACTCTATTGAATTCTCCGGGAGACAAAGCACAAATTAGGGAATTCATGGCTTTGGCATTATAATTTGAAGCTTGTTGTTCGGCTTCGATCCAATCATTTAGATTTCTTGTGGGTAATGTATATTCATTATTAATGGCTCTCCACATTTGGTAATCTTGGGTTAAGAAGATTTTCATTTTAGTTTTCCAAAAACCATAGTTTGTTCCATCAAAATAGGGTGGCCTAGTGTTTGAGTAACCTTCATGGTGTTGAGGATGGTTTGCCATTTTTTTAGAATCTTTACTCTAGACCGGTTAGGGTTTTTAAAAAATTAGAGATGAGGCTCTAATACCAATTGAAATAAACAAGAGGGGGGTGAATTGATTTTAACACTAAATTAGCCCTTTTGAAAATGAATTATGAACCCTAATTTGAATTTTCTTCTCTTGATTAAATTTTTGGTTAGTGCAAATATGATTAAACACAAAATGAAATGCCAAACCAAAAATAATAATGAAAGTGCAAGAACAAGAAAGAACACACCGATATATAGTGGTTTGGGCAAAGCCCTACTCCACTCTTCTTAAGATCGTCCTTAAGGATTTCCACTATGCGAGACCTCCACGATGCCCGGCTCCGAGGCGGTTACACTTCCAAGGGATATTAAATAAGGATGCCCTTACACCTTTACAACGACTCTCCTTCTTTGCCGAGTTCTAAGCAATTTCTCTCTAGGAAATTAAGATAGGATGCCCTTACACCTTTACAAGAAATGGAAGATAAGTAGCTTGGCTTCTTCTTGAAAGCTTGATGCTCTTTGAAGTCCCTTGATTGCTCTTCAATGGTGATTGCAAGTGAAAGCTCTAAATCCAAACTCAAATAGATTTGCAAGTTGCAAGGCAAGTTTGGGAAAAACAAAATCTTAAGCTTGAAAGGGTTGTAAGTTTGCTTGAATGCTTAAGGGAGTTTTTCAAATGATCAAGAGAGATGAAATAATCCTCTTGTATGAGTATATATAGTCTCTTGCAAAAATATGACCGTTTGGGCTTAAGAAAATTAAAAACCAATTTTTAAATCAAATCCCAACGGCTCTTTTTCGAGCTGTTGCGAGGTTCTCGGAGTTCCGAGAACCATTCTTGGAGTTCCGAGAAAAATTATCGGAGTTCCGAGAAATATTCTCGGAGTTCCGAGAGAGCGGCCAGAAGAAGAAAATATTCTACTGGACCATTTCTCGGAGTTCGGAGGGAACTCTCGGAGTTCCGAGAAAAATCTCGGAGTTCCGAGAAGCCTACAAATCAGCAGATTTTTATTTTTTATTGCTTGTTTGATTTTTGGCTTTTGGAACTCAACTGCTATGATAATTTTGGAATGTTTATGAGGGTCCCAACATGTTGGTCCACCACATAACCATTCACTAAACCTTTAAAGTTCTTAAGTGTGTTTGAAAAACTCTTTTAAAATACTTTGCCTTGTCTTGGAAATCTAAAGAGAAAGGATGTACAATGATATCTATGTAACCTTCAACTTCTCTTTAGTCTTGGTCTTCAATTGATCTTCCATCTTGTGAATGCTTGCTTGAGAGATGATGTGAGCTCCACTTAGCTCCTTTGACTCTTGTTGGATACATCTTCAAGCATGACCGTGTAGTGTGTTGGTTTCTTCAATGGTCAATCCTATCTTAAACACAACACTTCAAGGCAAATTGATTAGTATTCAATAACACAATCAATTATGTTTAGAATCATCAAAACAAGATAGGAGAGTAGACCCTTGGGCTTACAGCTTGTACATCAAATACATCAGGAGGCCATCCTTGGACGTCTGAACTTTTATGGCCCAAATCCAAACGTTTAAAAATCCTTCTATAAACCCTTTGTGCCAAAATCAAAATTAAACAATTTCTTTTCAAACACATTATAAATCCGGGGCATTTATGCACCCGAACTACGTCGGACCTGATCCCCACCTCTTCAGGGGTACGTAGGCAACTTGATTAATTCAAGTTCGGTCAAACCTTGGGATAAAATCCCTTTTAAAAGTTTTGAAGTTAAATGCTAAACCATTCTTTGAAAAATTCCAAAGCGAACTACGCGGATCTGATCCTCCATTTTTGGGGTACGTAGGTAGTCTGGCTAGACTAGATTCGGTCCAAATTGTTTGAACTAGAACATCCTACCCTTTTGAACCCAAGCTCACCTAGAAAGTCCTTCTAGTGCAAGCGAAAGTTGAGACAAGTGGTCTTTTAGACCGAATATTGGAAGGCAATAGTTGTAATTTCCTGTGAAGAGAGAAATTAAGGAGACAGAAGCAACCCCTACACAGGGCAAGATTCTGGAATCCGAGTAGTGTCGACAAGACTTACTTTGATATCCTTTTAATCTAGGGGCATTAAAACCGAGCAACACAAAGGGGGTAATAACCATGATGGATGTCCGGATGGAGGAAATTAGAGCATCTTGACATTGTTTTCGAGAGTATTCTAAGAGTGGCTAGCCTTACCATAATAAAATAACACATTTTATCTAAGGGTGAATCAAAAGTGCGTCAAGTCCCTTGAGTAATTTGAGTCTTCTTTGATTGAATCTTTGGAAGTCTTTTTCTTATTTTTATCCCTTTTTCTCTCAATGTCCGAAGTGTTTGGCACTGGAACAGCGAGAGTATACCTTCTGAAATGCGAAAGAAATTCAGAGTAGATCCTGGTTTAGAAATCAAGGAAAGGGCAAGAGACATTTTGTTCAAACTTGCCAGAGACATCAAAGCCTCAAGTAGTGAGCAATGAAAAAAAATCATATACATTTTTTTCTGTCAGACTCATCCATTGTGGATATCCCTTTACCCATATACCAAAGAAAGAACCCATGCAAGCTTAAACTTTTCTTACCTATCCTTGTTTTGCTCTCCAATGAATCCTGTCATGGAAGTAATCATACTAGGGGCATCTTTTATGACTTGTGTTATAAAAGATATCAAGCATATTGATAATTGAGATAGACTTTCTCAGCAGATAGAGACAAGCAAAGCTTGAACACTCTCTTGAATCAAATTCCTCCATTGAACTCATTCTTTGAAAGAGTCAATGTTTCAGATAATCTAGTCCCCAGCGAAATCTAGAATTCACTTTTGCAATCTTCAAATCTTAGCAGAATGCTTTTCCTCTCTTTAAAAGAGTCAATACCCAAAAATTCCATCAAGTTTTTTCGAGTCTGGTCTTCAGCAATGATCATGCACTCCCATTTATTCTCGGCAGGAGATAGCTATGCTATCATTGAACTCGATATAAGATCGATAAACCCATCAATCATGTTTGCAAGCCCTTTGGGGCTAAAAGAAAAGAAAAATCTTTTGATTGTTAATCAGTGAGGTGCCAAGTAGTGGCCTGTTTATTTTTTGCTTGGTGAAAAGTAGTTTCGCCTTGGTATTGAATGTTTGGGAGAGAAGTAGTTTCTTCAAATATTTGAATACCGAGATGATTAGCAGTGAAATGTCAAGTAGTGACTTGCTTAATCATCGCTTCACAATGTCCCGCTACCTAACGAGTTAGGAGTCAGGTATATCTGTGTGGATTTATATGGAACTAATTGCCATGACCATATAAATCTTGGGTGATTCGCTACCTTGAAAGAGAGGAGTCAGAGTTACCCGGATAGCTAAACAGATGGATTTTCAGCAATGGTCTGTATAGCTATCGTCTGGTGAAAAGTAGTTTCACCGTGTTTTTAGATTGAGCGAAAAGTAGTTTCCCCTTTGATCGGCAGATTGGGCGAAAAGTAGTTTCCCCTTTGGTTGGCAGATTGGGCGAAAAGTAGTTTCCCCGTTGATTGAGAGATTGGGCGAAAAGTAGTTTCCCCGTTGATTGGAAGATTGGGCGAAAAGTAGTTTCTCCATGATTTGAAAGTTTGGGCGAAAAGTAGTTTCCCCTTTGATTTGAAAGATTGGGCGAAAAGTAGTTTCCCCATTATTTGAAAGTTTGGGCGAAAAGTAGTTTTCCCTTTGATTTGAAAGATTGGGCAAAAAGTAGTTTCCCCGTTGTTTGAAAGATTGGGCGAAAAGTAGTTTCCCCATGATTTGAAAGTTTGGGCGAAAACCCTTTGATTTGAAAGATTGGGCGAAAAGTAGTTTCCCCGTTGTTTGAAAGTTTGGGCGAAAAGTAGTTTCCCCTTTGATTTGGAAGATTGGGCGAAAAGTAGTTTCCCCTTTGATTTGGAAGATTGGGTAAAAAGTAGTTTCCCCGTGATTTTGAAGATTGGGCGAAAAGTAGTTTCCCTTTGGATTTGAAGAAGTTTTGAAGAGAAAAGTAGTTTCTCAAAGATAGAGTTTTTGAAGAGAAAAGTAGTTTCTCAATGATTTGAGGTTTTTTTGAAGAGAAAATTAGTTTCTCAATGATTTGAAGTTTTTTTTGAAGAGAAAAGTAGTTTCTCGAAAATAGAGTTTTGAAGAGAAAAGTAGTTTCTCAATTATTTGAAGATTTTTGGAAGATAAAAGTAGTTTCTCAATTATTTGAAGATTTTTGGAAGAGAACAGTAGTTTCTCAATTATTTGAAGTTTTTGGAAGAGAAAAGTAGTTTCTCAAAGGCTGAGTTTTTGGAGAGAAAAGTAGTTTCTCAGGTATAGAGATTTTGGAAGAGAAAAGTAGTTTCTCAATTATTTGAAGTTTTTGGAAGAGAAAAGTAGTTTCTCATGAATAGAGTTTTTGGAAAAAAGTAGTTTCTCAGAGATAGAGATTTTGGAGAAAAGTAGTTTCCTTTTGATTATGATGTTTGTTGAAAAAGTAGTTTCCTTTTGGTTTTGATTGTTTGAGAGAAAAGTAGTTTCTTTTGATTTAGAATGCTTGTTTGAAAGCAGTTTTTCCATTGTTTTGAGTGCGTGAGGTGGAAAGTAGTTTCACTATTGCGATATGTTTTGTTGAGTTTAGAGTTTAAAGAGAAGCCATCTCAATGATATGTCGTGATATGTTTTCTCGAGTTAAGAGTCGGAGAGAGGCTATCTCACCAATGCTTACAGATCTTGAGTCTTTTGAAAAGTCTTTTTGCCAGTTTACCTTTGCGTCTCAAAATCAAAACCCAAAAACTTGTTTTACTTTGTTTTTGGGCCGGCCAAAATGTGTTGTCTGTTCAGCTTTGCCATTCGTGTGACAAGCACACTCTGCCAAAGAGGGGCATCTGTAGACACCCCATTTTGACCGTTCCCTGCACCTTCTTATTTTGTGCATAACTTCTTCAAATCAGTGTGTTTGGACCCCAAATTACACCCTAGGCTGGGTTAGGGTCCCACCAGGGTCCCTGTGAAATTTCGTCAAGATCTGAGCTGATTCGCCTAGTGAGCAAGCCTCGATAGTGTCGCGGTGCAAATTCAAATAGGGGGTTAAGTCATCTAAGAGGGAGTGCCCTGTAAGTGAATTAAAGAAGAGAGGATACATTAGAGAAGGTTGTCCAAGGAATAAATGGGGTCAAATATATCATTTCTCTTAGGGGTCTGTTCTACCTAGGCACCCCCCCTCTGAGATTAAAAGAGTAATTATAAATACACTTGAGGAGGGCTGTCTATAGGAAATTAAAGGGAGTGTCAATTTATCATTTCCCTTTAAAAGGCAACTAGGATTAGGGTTTTGGAGGAGGCTTTTCTTCATCAGCAAGAAAAGCAGGAAGAGATGGAGGGCTAAGATCAACCTAGAAAAAAAAAACCTAAGTATAAAGCCTACACCGTTTCCATTTTCTGGAAGAGAGGAGAGAGGGAGGGAGAAGAAAAAGGGAGCCGCCGACTCCGGCCGTGCCACTTCCGACCACCATCTCCGGCCTCATCATCCTCGCAGCCACCACCACTCTCACCATCCTCCTCCCCCTCTGCAAACCCATTTCCATCTACCCATCTTCTCCGATTGATCCTTCACCGGAATCCGGCCGATCTTCAACCACCTCCAAATCACTCCCCATTAAATCCTTCTTACCCATATCAAAACCCCATTTCATTACACCTTTTCTATCTTCCCCACTCCATCATCTGCTACCATCACCTAGCTTCAGCCACTACAATCCACCATCATCGTCCCTACTTTTACAAGCCCTACTCCATCACCTCCATCTCCGTTAACCCTCTTCACTTTCACAACCCAACCTCTAAACGAAATCCATCTCAAAACCCATATCAATCTCCCTTGCCTGTACCCATTTTTTATTTCTAACTTCCATTCCTACCAAACCCACCTCCATTAGCAGACATCGTCTTCTTTCCCATCATCTCTACCTCCCAATCTCCATCACTCCAACCTAATTTCCGGTCTACCTCCACCATCAGCCCCATTTTCACCTTTTCTTCTTCTTCAATAAACCCGATTCCTACCCTCTTCAATTCCCACCACCATCATCGGCACCACTACCACCACTTCAAAACCCATATCTCTAACCCCGGTGGAAACCCAAACCCATTTTTAGAAAAAAAAAGAAGAGAAAGATAGCAGAGAGGAGAGGGCAAGAAAAACAGAGGAGGAGAGAGAGCAAAAGGAAGAGAGAAAGAGGGGAGGTGGGGATCCGATCATCTTCTCCAATCGGATCCGTCCCGCCGGTCGACCCCCTCACCAGCCGCCTCATCTCCATCTTCGCCATCTTCTCCGACCATTCCGATCCTCCATCTCCATCACCATCATCAACCACCATCTTCTTACTCTCCTTCTCTAATTTTTGTTTCTACTATTACCCTCCCATCTCCGGCCACCACCCTATTCTCATTTTTCTTAAAAACCCAATATCCAAACCCATCTCATTTTATCTCTGCAAATCCAGCCCCATTTTCGCCTCCATCACAACCCCACTTCGCTCCACCCATTTGTTCAAATCCCAGCCCAAACTCCTCTTCGAACCCATCTCATTTTCTAACCCAGAATCCCCATAAACCCCCTTCCATTTCTCTGCAAACCCATCCCAAAACCCACGTCATCTTCAAACCCTATTCTATTTCCTCTTCTCCATTAAAATCACCCAAACTTTTCTCCATCTCTGCAAATTCCCAAACAGTAGATCTGTTCATTTCTCTCATCATCGCCCTTGTTCGTGGCTGGATGGAAAAGGAGGATCTGGACGAGAAGAGTCTGAACTGAAGCCTTCGGTAACATCGGTAACAGGTAACATTTCTACCATCTTGTATTGCTGAAACCTGCAAATTTGTTTGCTCTAATTCTCTCAAAATATGGCATTGATTCGTGGGTTTGGATGCTAATTTGATCTTTGAATACAAGAAGAAAATATAAGTTTCTGTGGTGAATGGAGGGTGAGGTGATGTATGCCTAATTGATGTAGGAAATCAGATGATACAAGTATCATCCGATTTCAGAGGAGACCCCATGTCGAGGGTTTGATTGTGTTCATTATTTGATCTCGTTTCTTTACCTCATATCGAACGAATAAATATTTGAATTATCAGATGATAGGGTGTGTTGTCATTTGGATGGTTATTCCCCTATTAGATCTATCATTTGTATTTTTGTTTTCTTGGAAGATTTAAAAAAATCCATGTGGATATGATATTACTGGAAGAAATATATTTTGTTTTGGATTTGTAATAGCCTCACAACATAGTGGGTTGAATGCATTTTCTTGTGAAAGATAAAAATAAAAAGCATGTTGTTATCACCAAATGCTGTGAGTGAATGAAAAATGGATCGCATGTTTCCCTTCACTGATTGGTCTATGACTGTTTTCTTTGAAAAATCATATTTTTTCCTGGATATTACTTTATTAAGTTCATCTTGAGGATCGATAGTGATGATGTTGTGATAGTAACTATGCCTGATGGTCTTTAGATCTTACAGTTGTTGAGTGTTTTGTTCAAGGCATGATGGTCATGATCAGTAGTCTATGAGAGTTGTCCCATGGTTACTTTGTCTTCCCAAGCAATTCTCCTTAATTTTCGCAGGAAATAATATCAATCAAACCATCTGTTGTTGAATATATGATTCTCGAATAGGTTTTTGGGACTAGTTTCATCTTGCTTTTGATCTTTGATCTGTGAGGAGGGGCTTAATTCTTTACTTTAGTTTGGTTGGGATTTGAGGCTCTTAGCATATATTTGATGGAAATGTCTCTTTTCTTGAAAATTGGTGTCTATATCCCCATGTTTCTATAATGACATTAGCCCGCGCGCTCAGAGCCCCACTCTTCTCTTCTTCTCCTGCTCTCCCCTCAGGTTTTGTGTTGATATCTGAGTCTCGTTTCTGAGCCTCTTCCCGTATGCGTGATTTTCATCAGAGTTTCGGATTGTCTCCAGCATTTGATCTTTCCATGGGTTTTCAAAAATCTCCCTCTCAGATTTGGGCGATGAAGGCGCTAGCCCAAGCCCATCCTTAGGGGACTTGCTCAGTCCAAGTAGCGCTCCCCTCCTTTGTATATATAGGAGACTTGCCCAGTTTCATCAGAACCCTTGTTTACATCATTTGTGTCTCGGAGACAAGCTTTGTCTCATATAGAGAGTTTTCCCTTCAGGAGGCTTACCTAGCCTCATGTTAGAGTGGCCTCCTCTTTTTGAGCGAGTCTTTGAGTTGGTAGTGTTATTAGAGAGTTTCTGACTCATTTGTACTCCCTCCCTAGTGTTATTAGTTAGGAGTTTTTCCATTAGAGACTAACTCAGTCATATAGAACCTTCCCTGCTTGGGATCTTAGATTGTTTTCTCTGTTCTTGGGACATTTGTTTACTTGTTGTGGTCCGTCTCTTTCAGACGCTAATTGCTTGTTGTTTGTTTGGGGTTTCCCCTCTATATTTAGGGCTTTGCCCTACTTTGTGGTGTTACTTGCATGTTCCCTGTAAGAGTGAAATCATTTTAAGATCCAAAAGCATTGGAATATTTTAAAAATCTAAAAAAACAATTGAATATTTTAAAATTCAAAAACATTAGAAATTTGAAACTCAAAAATATTGAAAAACTTTAAAAACATCAAAAACATTTGAAAAACATTAAAAAACCTTAAGTCAGCTAAAGTGTTGAGTTTTATAGCGTATTAGGAGAGTTCGTTTCGAACTACGTTGGCTTGATCCTCTTCCACGAGGTACGTAGTGCAGCTTGGGATTTGCATCCCAAGTCCAGCCAAACTTTTTGTAAATAATATTAAACCTTCTTCAAAAACCTTTAAAACCTTGTTTTCAACAAGATCTTCCCCTAGAGTTAGGGGTTTATCCTAGATAGAGAGTTTTAGAGTTAGGAGTTTGTGTAGACACCCAATTTTGCTCTGCTGTAATCAACAAAGAAGTTAGTGTTCTGGTTATCAGTCTTTTTCAGTATTTCCCATTTCGGTGTCCGTCCCCTATGTTTTCTCGATCTTTTCGGTTATTTCTGTCATGTTTTGCGTCGTTCTGATAATTGTTGAGAGGGGTTGTTTGCGAGAATTCGAGCAAGAGAGAACTTGGACTCGTCGGTAGGCCCGCATTGAACATTTGTTTAAATTCGGATCAATCAGGAGGCCCTCATATGGTTTTAATGAAAAATGAGTTTTGAGCCTGCTTCGATCTAATGAATAAAGATGTCCATCAAGGGAGCGGTCAGGATCTCAGAGACGTTGTTTTAACAACCAATGTTGTTACGATCATCAAGTTAAGTTATTCGGATAAGCCTACAGAAATGATTTAGAGGGGCGCAGCCAATCTACATTATGTTGCATCAAATGAACAGTTCAGACCATTCTATTGAAGTGATTTGGGGCGCGCAATATATTTGGGCCGTGACCCATAAATCGGACGGCTGAGATCATCCAATGGAAATATTTTGGGATGCAATTTCTGTGGGCCCATCAAATGAACGGTTTTGATCATCTAACTGAAATGGGTATGTAAACTGGAATGGGCGCGCGTGGGAGAAAGAGTGGGCCCACTAATGTTTGAAATCGCAATTTTGGAAGAGAGACATGTTCGACCAAATTCAAGTAGGGCCTCTCATTGTTTCATTCAATGTGGTTTATTAAATGGACGATCCGGATCATTTTACATCAGTGAGTTGGGAGCGCAACCAATTTACATCATGGCATGCTAAATGGATGGTGTGGATCGATTTACAATGCAAACCACATATCCATTGATCCACTCCTCTATATTGAAAAGTAGTTCACGTAAGAGATTTCCTTTAATCTATTTTTTTTAATAATATATATGAAAGAAGTCATGTTGTTAACTTTCTCCTCCATATATATTTAATTTTGGAAATTCTTGGCCCACATTAGAAAAGAATATTGGCAGCCATCATAAATAGAAGATCACGTTTGGGTTTATATAGAAAGTCTGTCACAAAGCTAGCCACTTTAGAAACAGTATTCGGCAGCTAATCTTTTAAGGAATGTTAGCAACCACCATTAAGAGGAAGGTAGCTCACGTTAAAAAAAAAAAAAAAGAATTGGCAAGCTCTCTCAAGCCAGGGAACCTCCCATCAAGCACAGGAGAGGGGGATTTTCTTTTGGACAGAAAAACAGAGTGCCGGTTTGGGGAGAGGAAGGAAAAACGAAAAAAGAAAAAAGCAGAGGCTCGAAAAAAGCAGCAGCTCTCGCTCTCCACAGCCGGCTACCTCCACAGCCCTCTCATCTCTTCACAATCCCTCTTGATCTTCTCCTACTCTCTATACCCTTCTCCAAACTCTCTGATGCTCTTTTATCTCTCTCTCTACATCCCTCTCTATCTCTCTTCCCATTCAGAATAAATTTTTTAAGAAATATATAAAAGGAAAAAACATGAAAAAAACAGAGCATCGCATGCTCTGTTTTTCCCACGTTCTCTCCCTCTATTCGCTCAATCTCTCTCTCTCACTCTCTCACTCTTTCACTCTCTCTATATCCCTCTCACCCTCCCTCTGTCTCACTCCCTCACTCTCCCACTCTCTATCTCACTCCCTCACTCTCCCACCCTCTCATTCTCTCGGCCATCTCTCTCTCTCTATCTCTCTTACTCTCTCTCTCTCCATCATCTTCCCTCACTCTCCCATTCGGTTTTCTCACTCCTCCTTCACGCCCTCTGTTTTTTTTCTCCTCACCATCCCACTCAACCTCTGTTTCCTCTCCTCCATCCTCAATCTTTTCATTTCACTCCCTCACTTGCTCTCTATCTCTTTGTGTCTCTCTGTGTCTCCTTATCACTCTTACTCTCTGTGTTTATCTCGGACAACCTCCCTCTATATCTCTCTCTCCATCCTCGGTGAGAAAAACACAGTAACAAAAAAAAAGAAAAAAAGAAGAAGAAGGAAGCGGAGCGGATCGAGCGTCGGCGACATTTTTCGGATTTTTTGGATTTGGATTCGGCAGGGATCTCCACCACAGGTAGGTACACTGTTCTCGAATTTTTCCGAAATTATTTGGTATTTTTTTAGATTTTTGCATGATTTTTAAGCATTTAAATGATTTTAATTCAATATTAAATGTGCGTGCTTAAAATCATGATCTGCATGAGTGTTTCAACTCCGTTTCGTCCCAAAATTTAATACAACGATCTATCTAAATAGAGTAAAACAACTGTCGGATCGGACGTTGGATCAAAGGTTTTCGAAAATTTGAATGAAGAGTGGTATTTTATTTAAAATAATGGCTGAGTAATTACGAAATTCGAAAAAAATAGCCATCTCAGGATGATCTATTTTTTGGAATTTTAAATTTTTCTTGTGTTCATCACATCAGAACAAGGTTGGAGGACTTTTTCCGGAATCGTAATTTTCTCGAAAATCGTGTTTTAAAAATAGAAAACTCTTCAAAAATATCTTTTCAACGAAGAAAAATAAAATATATACTAAACGAATTCCAAAATTAATGAAATTTCGTAAGAAAATAATATAATGCTGATACATTCTATCATGAAGTTTTGAGAATTTTTTGATTTGGTTTGGTATATTATTTTATGCTTTCTTTGAAAATTATCATATTTTGGGAGAATTTTTACAGATATCAGATCAGAGATAAAATTCCTCAAATTTTTTCAGTAGTCTCATATTCCATATTTCTAGTTGCTGTAAAATTTTCAAGTGATTTGGATCTTGTTACATATGGGATGTAGTGTTAATTCATAATCTGGTCTAAAAATTGAAAAATTCGAAACGGATAGTAAATACTTTCTAAAATTCATGAAAATCTCACAGCATGCTATATTTACTCATATCTTATTTCTGTAGAAATATCATAGAATTTCTATTTCTATTTCTAGTAGTTTCTGTTAAATCAAAATTAAATATGAGCTTAATGTAAAAATCTGTAAAAATCTTTCAGTAAGCTACATATCATCATATCTTGCTGCTGTAGAAGTTTCAACTCATTTCGAATTCGTTTACAACAATTTCACTTGTAAAATCACTCATATGTTTAAAATTGATAAAATTCATTGAAAATCCGAAATTAATTGAAAATCATCTGAAAATCTCTAAAGAACCTTAAATCTCTGTCCATATTAACTCCTTAATCCATTGAAACAGAAATCTTAGGATCTTTAGATTTCCCTGGAAAAATGGCCAGCGCATCCATAATCGTATCCCTATTGCACTCGATCTTTGACAATTTGAACATTTAAGCTGTAGCACGTTGTTGGCTCCGAGGTTACTTTCCATGGAAATCCTGAGATATGCCAGGCAATAAGGTGCTATAACCTAAGTACTAAATTGCGCAAGGAAAGAGCGCACGATTCCCTTCCTTGGATGCCATTCTGGGCCGAAATTGCTGAACCCTAGAACCATTGGTATTCCTTAACTGTCCATAAACTGAAAATCCTTGAAATCTGAAATTAATTAACTTCAAGAACTGAAATCGATTCATCTCGTGTCTTTCGGAACTGTTGGATTACGGTTTCCGTCATAAGAACCATTAGAGCCCAATTTAGGAACACTGGTGTCAGGTCGTGTCCTAGGTTTTAGGAAGTCTTAGGTTTTAGGGAGTCCTAGAGTTAGGAGTCCAGCCTCATCACGTACGTTTGCTATAGATAGCAACCGTGCCATAGGTCTAGTTACACTAGTCACTCAATCTTTCCCTAGGACAAGCCTAGTGAACTAGGATGTAGGCTAACCTGCATTAGTCTAAGGAACAACTTGCATTTAGATAAGAATCATGTAGCATCTTAGATGAAATCCTAAGATAATAAAATCCTCAACTTGAATTAAAATAACTTCTTTTTAAAACTGTTGAAACAGTCAATCTCATCTAGGTCGGTGTCTTAGTTGAGTTAGGCATAAGTAGCTTAGCTTAGGTGCACCGAACTACGTCGACTCTGATCCCAGTGAGGCTTGGGTACGTGGGCAGCTTGGTTGTCTGATGGCATACCAATCGCGAGTCGGCTCCACAACAAATGTGGGGTTTTGTATATTTATTAATTTATGAATTCTTAATTAAAATATGTAGGATTTCCTTGAAATTGGAATTTTAGGAGAACTTTCACTTAGAATGAATCCAGACAAATTAAGAAATCAAGATACACATTTAGGATTCACATTGAAATTAGATCATAGGATGCATGTCCCGTAGTTTGCACATTAACAGAGAGTTGAATGAGCCATTTAAAATAAATTTAAAAGAGTTAGGTTTTGGAATCGAAGACCGATTATCGGGCAGGAATGGTGCATGTGGTGGATAAATCCCCATACCTTCCATTCTTGTAACCAGGTAGCGAGTCTAGATTTCTGGTTAATCATGGGTCCTAGATCCCACATCTAGGTGGCGACTCTGTCAGTCTCTTTTGTGTGGAATTCGGATTGCCTTAATGATCCCAAGTTCACATAAAAGACGAATTAAAATCAATATTAAAATGCACACGCCAATCGCGTGGGTACGAGAGACCAAGAGAGAAGACGTGGCGGCTCGCGCCCCACCCCCTCTCGCGGGATCGGGTCCCACAGTTTGTCTTTGATTTGTTGTGTGCTTGTTTGTGTTTGTTTTAGAGTTAGGGGTTTGTCCTAGAGTTATAGGAGCGCCTCCGTCCGGTCAGTTGGCGATTCACGTCGCAGACTGATGACTAGGTCTATGATGCGTTAGTGATCCCGTTGATTTCCTTAGGACACACAGCCTAGTTACACATAGGTTGTAGAAACCACCTGCATTAGCTTAGGGCTAACCTGCATTTAGTTAGGGCATATAGGGTGTCCTAAAATCTACAATTCACTGGAATTTAAATAATTGTACAAGAAGCTTTAAGAACTAGTCCGATCTGTTAGATCGAGTCTAGGATAGAGCTCTAGGTGTCTTAGGCATCCTAGCTTAAAATAGGCGCGAAGAACTACGTTGCCTTGATTCTCGTGGAGGCGGGGATAAGTAGGCTTCTTTGGATGAACATCAGACCATCCAAGGACTCGAGGTAAATCGTTTAGAGTCTTAGGATTTGTTGTGTTGTTATATTGTATATTTTGTAGTGTTTTCTTACTTTCTTGTGTAGACCTATACCTTTAGCTTTAGCATGTATGTGTTTCTTCACAAGAACTTAGACACCAGTTAAGCATGTCACTCATAACCTAGCTGCCATTAGGTGACACATCTTTTACTTTATTTTGTGTGTGCTTATTATTTTATCCCCTGGTCATGCATGATTAGGTAGACGTCTTCCCGAGGATATTTTGTTCCCATTTCACATGATTTTGCCCAAAAATTCTTCGAAGTTAATAAATAAATGGCATAAGAGACAAAGTGTTCACACTCGGGCGAATTGGGGGCGCTCTTCGGACCTTCTCCATTCGTCATCACGCACGGACCTTTTGTATCTCTAGTTATCCATTGCAAACAGAGCATTTGTTTTGGTTCCATGGCGCATCCATGGATGGCGACTCTGAGTTATTTTTAGATATATCTTGGTTTCCAGCTCTGGCTCCGGATCAGGATGTATCTATTTCTTTTTATATCGCCACTCATGCTATGCTGTGAGGGTGGCAGCAGTTTCGACAGTTCCTTTGTAGAGCTCTCCTTCACGTTGTGGAGATCTAGAGGATGTAGGGACTCGTTCCCTCACTGTCCTCGGATCTGGGTCCACAGCTATGGCTGGTACGTCACTGAATCTAAACAAAACCCCGCTATATTTTGACCGCAAATGAAATGTCAGAACGAATTCCGTTTATCCAATCAAAAGACACTATCACCCCGCCATAATAAAGACCGGACGTATTTGAATTCACCATCCGGAAGAAAATAAATACATCCGAACCGAAACCTACGCGGGGTCGCACTAAACGTGCATTTCAATCCTCGTCGAAGTTCTAGAACTGAAAGATTGTTCGAAAAAAGTGGTAGATAGCGAAAAAAAGTGACAGGGGTGCACCACGAGGACTTCCAAGTAGGTCACCCAATCTAGTACTACTCTCGCCCAAGCATTCTTAACTTCGTAGTTCTGATGGGATCCAGTGCATTTGTGCTGATATGATCGCACCCATCATGCCTCTCCATTCTCAAAGTAATAAAGAGTTTCCATTCGCATTGTCGTACGAAGTCCGTTTAAATGAAAGTGGGAAAAACTCCTGCTAGATGACATCGGATGGACGATCCGAGCATGTCGGGAAGCCGGATGACCGCCAGGGCCTTTATAGCATGATGAATCTTCTCGAGTGCCCCCGAATCAATATAAGAATCTCCCCGATCTGACGGGCGGATCAAAAGTTACCGTTGGAACGATATTTGTGCATCCAATGGTTGCTCACTACCAGTAAACGCCTTCCGACCTGATTCCTGACTCGCATCCACTAGTACACTCATCCGCTAATGCCGGTACGTCACTGAATCTAAACAAACACCCGCTATATTTTGACGGCGAATGAAATGTCAGAACGAATTCTGTTTATCCAATCAAACGACACTATCACCCCGCCATAATAAAGACCGGACATATTTGAATTCACCATCCGGAAGAAAATAAATACATCCGAACCGAAACCTAAGAGGTGTCGCACTAAACGTGCATTTCAATCCTCGTCAAAGTTCCAGAACCGAAAGATTGTTCGAAAAAAGTGACAGGGGTGCAACACGAGGACTTCCCAGTAGGTCACCCATCCTAGTACTACTCTCGCCCATGCACGCTTAACTTCGGAGTTCTCATGTGATCCAGTGCATTTGAGCTGGTATGATCGCACCCAGCATTTCTCTCCATTCTCAAAGTAATAAAGAGTTTTCATTCACATTGTCGTACGAAGTCCGTTTATATGAAAGTGCGAAAAACTCCTGCTAGATGACATCGGATGGACGATCCGTGCAAGTCGGGCAGCCGGATGACCGCCATGGTCGTCGTAGCGTGATGAATCTTCTTGAGTACCCCCGAATCAATATAAGAATCGCCACGATCTGACGGGCGGATAAAAAGTTATTGTCGGAACGATATATGTGCACCAAAGGGTTTCTCACTGCAAGCAAACACCTTCCGACCCGATTCCTGACTCGCATCCTCTAGAACACCCATCCGCTATGGCCGGTACGTCACTGAATCTAAACAAAACCTGCTATATTTTAACTGCAAATGAAATGTCAGAACGAATTCCGTTTATCCAACCAAAAGACACTATCACCCCGCCATAATAAAGACCGGACGTATTTGAATTCACCATCCGAAAGACAATAAATACATCTGAACCGAAACGTATGCGGGGTCGCACTAAACGTGCATATCAATCCTCGTCGAAGTTCCAGAACTGAAAGATTGTTCGAAAAAAGTGGTAGATCGCGAAAAAAAGTGACAGGGGTGCACCACGAGGACTTCCAAGTAGGTCACCCATTCTAGTACTACTCTCGCCCAAGCACTCTTAACTTCGTAGTTTTGATGGGATCCAATGCATTTGTGCTGATATGATCGCACCGAGCATGGCTCTCCATTCTCAAAGTAATAAAGAGTTTCCATTCGCATTGTCGTACGAAGTCCGTTTAAATGAAAGTGGGAAAAACTCCTACTAGATGACAGCGGATGGACGATCTGAGCTTGTCGAGAAGCCGGATGATCGCCTGGGCCGTCATAGCGTGATGAGTCTTCTCGTGTACCCCCGAATCAATATAAGAATCGCCCCGATCTGACGGGCGGATCAAAAGTTATCGTCAGAACGATATATGTGCACCCGATGGTTGCTCACCGCCAGTAAACGCCTTCCGACCCGATTCCTGACTCCCATCCACTAGTACACTCATCCGCTATTGCAGGTACATCACTGAATCTAAACAAACCCCCGCTATATTTTGACGGCGAATGAAATGTCAGAACGAATCCCGTTTATCCAATCAAACAACAATATCACCCCGCCATAATGAAGACCGGACGTATTTGAATTCACCATTCGGAAGAAAATAAATACATCCGAACCGAAACCTATTCGGGGTTGCACTAAACGTGCATTTGAATCCTCATCGACGTTCCAGAACCAAAAGATTGTTCGAAAAAAGTGACAGGGGTGCAACACGAGGACTTCCCAGGAGGTCACCCATCTTAGTACTACTCTCGCCCAAGCACGTTTAACTTCGGAGTTCTGATGGGATCCAGTGCATTTGTGCTAGTATGATCGCACCCAGCATGCCTCTCCATTCTCAAAGTAATAAAGAGTTTCTATTCGCATTGTCGTACGAAGTCCGTTTAAATGAAAGTGCGAAAAAATCCTGCTAGATGACATCGGAAGGACGATCCGAGCATGTCGGGAAGTCGGATCACCGCCTAGGCTGTCAAAGCGTGACGAATCTTCTCGAGTACCCCCGAATCAATATAAGAATCGCCGCGATCTGAGGGGCGGATCAAAAGTTTTCGTCGGAACGATATTTGTGCACCCAAGGGTAGCTCACTGCCAGTAAACACCTTCCGACCGGATTCCTGACTCGCATCCACTGGTACACTCATCCTCTATGGCCGGTACGTCACTGAATATAAACAAACCCCCGCTATAATTTGACCGCAAATGAAATCTCAGAACGAATTTCGTTTATCCAATCAAAAGACACTATCACCCCGCCATAATAAACACCGGACGTATTTGAATTCACCATCCGGTAGAAAATAAATACATCTGAACCGAAACCTACGCGGGGTCGCACTGAACGTGCATTTCAATCCTCGTCGAAGTTCCAGAAACGAAAGATTGTTCAAAAAAAGTGGTAGATAGCGGAAAAAAGTGACAGGGGTGCACCTCAAGGACTTCTAAGTAGGTCACCTGTCGTAGTACTACTCTCGCCCAAGCACGCTTAACTTCGTAGTTCTGATGGGATCCAGTGCATTTGTGCTGAAATGATCGCACCCAGCATGCCTCTCCATTCTCAAAGTAATAAAGAGTTTCCATTCGCATTGTCGTACGAAGTTGTAGACACCCCCATTTTGCTCCGCTCTAATCAACAAAGAAATTAATGTTTTGTTATCAATCTTTTTCAGTGTTTTCCATTCCCGTGTCCGCTCCTCTTGTTTTCTCGATCTTTTCGGTTATTTCTGTCATGTTTTGTGTCGTCCTGATAATTGTTGAGAGGCACTGTTCGCAAGAATTAAAGCAAGAGAGAATTTGGACCCGTTTGGTAGGCCCATATTGAATGTGTTGACTAGATCAAGTAAGTGTATCCCACATTTGTTTTGATGAAACGCATGAGTTTTTTGAATTTATAAGCGAAACCAATGTCCATGGTGGACATAGTGTATTTTGCTGGATCTGGCCCAGGCTCATTATTGTGAAAAATTAAAATTTAAGGTGAGGGCCCATTAAACGAACAGTTAGGGTAATCTTATAGAAAGGGTTAGGGGAAGGCGCTGCTAAATCACTGCGAAACCCAATTTGGGCCATGGCTTAGTAATTGAACGGTTCGGGTCGGCCCGCAAAAATAGCTTATGGGGCGCAATCCGTTGGTGTGATGTGGTCCGCCTAATGAACGGTTTAAATCATCTTATGAAAATGGTTTTAGGGCGCCACCTGCTCACATAGTGGATCCTAAAATTGATGGTCGAAATCATTTTATTGTATGTGCATGGTAGCCAGTCAATCGGGCGGTGAGGATCACTTCATGGCTATCATGTCCACCCCATTAAGCTGGATAGCCGAATAACCCAAACCCATGCACTATGTGTATTCACGTGAGGTGCTCCCCTGAAAAGACAAGAAAGCATACAATATGGTATTCCTATCTAAAAAAGACAAGCCAGCATAAGGAAAGAAAAAAAAAGAGGAAACAAAGGAGGAGGGGAGAATCTGTCTTAAGGTAAGAGGGATATAATCCATTGAAAGAAAGAAAAGGAACCAAAAAAATACCTCTCTTGAATCGGAAGTTTTTTTTAGAAATTTCAAAAAAGGCTTTCTATTAAAAAAAAAAAAAGGAAAGCAAGCTGGGATTCGAGGAAAAAGAGGATGGTAGCTCTGTTTTTTTTAGAAAAAAAAAGAATGACAGCAGTTTTGAGGGGAGCAGAAAAAAGAAAAGACCTCGGTTTTGGGCTTCCGCTCAAGAAAGCTCTGTGGAAAAAAAAAAAAAAAAAAAAAGAAAAAGGAGAAAGAAGAAGCTCTCGTGGGTGGGCTAGAGGAGGAATATCACTCTGCCTCGGCCGTCTCCGAACGCCTCACCCTCTGTTTTTCCGTACATTCATCACCATCTCTGTGTCACTCCCATGCCCTCTGGATATTTCTCTTAAAGTAAAAAAAAACAGAGAAGAGAGAGCATAACAGAGCAGCAGTTCTCTCGGCTCTCCCGCTCAACAACCTTCTCCCTCACAGCCATCTCTCCGCCTCCTCCAGCTCCCAACCATCTCTCTACCTCCGATACCCTCCGTGTTTTCCTCTGACTCTCACCCTCTGTGTTTCCATCTCCTTCTCTCTCAATCTCATCTCTCCACAACAGTTCTTATATCCTATCTCTCTGCTCTCTCTGTGATCTCAAGGCCACCTTCTATTACCCTTTAATCTATAAATCTTGGCTAAGATTGTGTGTCTCGAACCTTCCTATCCCCTTAGTAGATCGACGAGTGTCCCAATAACAAAAATATAAAAAAAACAGAGTACAGTGCTTTTCATGTACATTATCAACTAACTCCCCCTCTCTGTCTCTCTTTCACTCCCCTGCTCTGTCGTCTGATCCCTCCCCACTCTCTCATTCTCTCCATCTCTATATATCTTTCTCATTCACTCACTTTCCCTCTCATTTCTTTATCTCGTTCAAAACAAAAACAAAAAACAAGAAAAAACAAAAAAAAACAGAGCCTCTGTTCATCTCTCATTATCTGTTTCTCCTATTCTCTATATATCTGTTTCTCCCTCTCTCTCTCTCTCTATCTCTCTTACTCTCTCTTTCTCTCACCCACCTACTCTCTATATCCTTCCCACCCTCTTTCTGTTACACCTTCTCTCTATCTCAATCTCAACCTCTCGATCTTTCTCTATCTCGATCTTTCTCTATCACTCTCTCTCCATCTCTCCCTCTTTGTTTCGCTCTCGCTCACTCTCACTCTCAATCACTCTCGCTTGCTCTCTGTCTCTCGGATTCTCTCTCTCTCCCTCTATTTCTCTCACGGCTGTGAGAAGGCAAGAAAAAAAAAGAAAAGAAAAGAAGAAAGAGAAAGAAAGGAAGACAGATCGCACGTCGGCGGGATTTTTCGGACTCTGCGGCTTTTGGATTCGGCGAGGAACTCTATCGCAGGTTAGTACACTGTTCTCGGATTTTTTTAGAATTATTTGGTATATTTTCGGATTTTTGCATGATTTTTAAGCATTTAAATGAATTTAATTGAATATTAAATGTATGTGCTTAAAATATGATCTGCATGAGTGTTTCAATTCCGTTTCGTCCCAAAATTTAATACAATGATCTACTTAAATAGACTAAAATAACTGTCGGATCGGATCGGACATTGGATCAAAGGTTTTCGAAAATTTGAGTGAAGAGTGGTATTCTATTTAAAATAAGGGTCGAGTAATTACGAAATTCGAAAAAATAGCCATATCAGGATGATCTATTTTTTGGAATTTTAAATTTTTCTTGTGTTCATCACATCAGTACAAGGTTGGAGGACGTTTTCCCGGTAATTTTCTCGAAAATCGTGTTTTAAAAATAGAAAACTCTTCAAAAATATCTTTTCGATGAAGAAAAATAAAATATATACTAAATGAATTCCAAAATTAATGAAATTTTGTGGGAAACTAATATGATACTGATACATTCTACCATGAATTTTTGAGAATTTATTGAATCTGTTTGGTATATTATTTTATGCTTTCTTTGAAAATTATCAGATTTTGGGAGAATTTTTACTGATATCAGATCACAGATAAAATTCCCAAAATTTTTACAGTAGTTTTATATTTCATATTTCTGTAAAAGTTTCAAGTTCTTTGGAGCTTTTTTCATGTGGGATATAGTGTTAATTCATAATCTGGTTTGAAAATTAAAAAATCCGAACTTTATAGTAAATAGTTTCTAAAATTCATGAAAATCTCATAGCATTCTAATTTTAATTATATCTTACTACTGTAGAAATTTCATTGAATTTAGATTTCTATTTCTAGTAGTTTCTGTGTTATTTTTGCAATCTGGTCACTTAATTGTTAAATCAAAATTAAATATGAGCTTAATATAAAAATCTGCAAAACTCTTCCAATAAGGTACATGCATTCCCATCTTGCTTCTGTAGAAGTTTCAATTCATTTCAAATCCGTTTGCAACAATTTCACTTGTAAAATCACTCTTTTGGTATAAAATTGATAAAATTCATTGAAAATTCGAAATTAATTAAAAATCTTCACAAAGCTCCTAAGGAACCTTAAAATTCTGTCACATATTAATTCCTTAATCCATCGAAACAGAAATTTTAGGATTTTTAGATTTCTCTGAAAAAATGGTCAGTGCATCCATAATCGTATCCCAATTGCAACCGATCTTTGACAACTTGAATATTTAAGCTATAGCACGTTGTTGGCTCTGAGGTTATTGTCCATAGAAATCCTGAGATATGCCAGGCAATAAGGTGCTATAACCTAAGTATTAAATTGCGCAAGGAAAGAGTGCACGATTTCCTTCCTTGGATGTTATTCTAGGCCGAAATTGGTGAACCCTAGAGCCATTGGTAATCCTTAAAATGTCCAGAAACCGAACACCCTTGAAATCTGAAATTAATTAACTTCGAGAACTGAAATCGATTCATCTCGTGTCCTCTCGGAACCATTGGATTATGGTTTCCGTCGTAAGAACCATTAGAGCCCAATTTAGGAACACTGGTGTCGTGTCGTGTCCTAAGTTTTAGGGAGTCTTAGGTTTTAGGGAGTCCTAGAGTTAGGAGTCTAGCCTCATCACGTGCGTTTGCTATGAATAGCAACCGTGTCATAGGTCTTGTTACACTAGTCACCCAATCTTTTCCCTAGGACAAGCCTAGTAAACTAGGATGTAGGCTAACCTGCATTAGTCTAAGGAACAACTTGCATTTAGATAAGAATCATATAGAATCTTAGATGAAATCCTAGGATAATAAAATCCTCAACTTGAATTAAATAACTTCTCTTAAAACTGTTGAAACAGTCAATCCCGTCTAGGTCGGTGTCTTAGTTGAGTTAGGCATAAGTAGCTTAGCTTAGGTGCACCGAACTACGTCGACTCTGATCTCAGTGAGGCTTGGGTACGTAGGCAGCTTGGATGTCTGATGGCATACCAACCGCGAGTCGGCACCACAACAAATTGTGGTGTTTTGTATATTAATTTTCTTGTAAATGCTTAATCAAATCACTTAGGACTGTCCATAAAATTAGAATTTTAGGAGAACTTTCGCTTAGATTGAATCCAGACAAATTAATAAATCAAGTTACACATTTAGGATTCACATTGAAATTAGATTTTAGGATACATGTCACTTAGTTCGCACACTAATATAGAGTTGAATGAGCCATTTAAAATAAATTTAAAAGAGTTAGCTTTTGGAATCGAAGACCGATTATCGGGCAGGAATGGTGCATGTGGTGGATAACTCCCCATACCTTCCATTCTTGTAACCAGGTAGCGAGTCTAGATTTCTGGTTAATCAAGAGTCCTAGATCTCACATCTAGGTGGCGACTCTGTCAATCTCTTTTGTGTGGAATTCAGATTGCCTCAGTGATCCCAAGTTCACATAAAAGATGAATTAAAGTCAATATTAAAAAGGCACACGCCATTCGCGTGGGTACGAGAGACCAAGAGAAGGCGTGGCGGCTCGCGCCCCACCCCTCTCGCGGGATCGGGTCCCACAGAAGTCTGTTTAAATGAAAGTGCGAAAAACTCCTGCTAGATGACATCGGATGGACGATCCGAGCATGTCGACAAGCCGGATGACCGCCAAGGTCGTCATAGCGTAATGAATCTCCTCGAGTTACCCCGAATCAATATAAAAATTGCCACGATCTCACGGGCGGATCAAATGTTATCACCCGAACGATATTTGTGCACCCAAGCGTAGCTCACTGCTAGTAAACACCTTCCGACCGAATTCCTGACTCGCATCCACTAGTACACTCATCCGCTATGGCTGGTACGTCACTGAATCTAAACAAACCCCCGCTATATTTTGACCGCAAATGAAATGTCAGAACGAATTCCGTTTATCCAATCAAACGACACTATCACCCCGCCATAATAAAGACCGGACGTTTTTGAATTCACCATCCGAAAGAAAATAAATACATCCGAACCGAAACCTAGGAGGCGTCACACTAAACGTGCATTTCAATCCTCATCGACGTTCCAGAACTGAAAGGTTGTTTCCGAAAAAAAGTGGAAGATAGCGGAAAAAAGTGGCTGGGGTGCAACACGAGGACTCCCTAGGAGGTCACCCATCCTAGTACTACTCTCGCCCAAGCACGTTTAACTTCGGAGTTATGATGGGATCTACTGCATTTGTGCTGGTATGATCGCACCTAGCATGCCTCTCCATTCTCAAAATAATAAAGAGTTTCCATTCGCATTGTCGTACGAAGTCCGTTTAAATGAAAGTGCGAAAAAATCCTGCTAGATGACATCGGATGGACGATCCGAGCATGTCCGGAAGCCGGATGACCGGCAAGGCTGTCATAATGTGATGAATCTTCTCGAGTACCCCCGAATCAATATAAGAATCGCAACGATCTAACGGGCGGATCAAAAGTTATCGTCGGAGTTCCAAAACCGAAAGATTGTTCAAAAAAAGTGACGGGTGCAACACGAGGACTTCCCAGGAGGTCACCCATCCTAGTACTACTCTCGCCCAAGCACGCTTAACTTCGGATTTCTGATGTGATCCAGTGCATTTGGGCTGGTATGATCGCACCGAGCATTCCTCTCCATTTTCAAAGTAATAAAGAGTTTCCATTCCCATTGTCATACGAAGTTGATTTATATGAAAGTGCGAAAAACTCCTTCTAGATGACATCGGATGGACGATCCGAACATGTCGGGAAACCGGATGATCGCCAGGGCCGTCATAGCGTGATGAATCTTCTCGAGTACCTCCGAATCAATATAAGAATCGCCACGATCTGACGGTTGGATCCAAAGTTATCGTCGGAACGATGTTTGTGCACCCAAGGGTAGCTCACTGCCAGTAAACACCTTACGACCGGATTCCTCACTCGCATCTACTAGTACACTCATCCGCTATTGCCGGTACGTCACTGAATTTAGACAAACCCCCGCCATATTTTGACCGCAGATGAAATGTCGGAATGAATTCCGTTTATCCAATCAAACGACACTATCACCCCGCCATAATAAAGACCGGATGTATTTGGATTCACTATCCGGATGAAAATAAATACATCCGAACCGAAACCTAAGAGGTGTTGCAATAAACGTGCATTTCAATCATCGTTGAAGTTCCAGAACCGAAAGATTGTTCGAAAAAAGTGACCGGGGTGCAACACGAGGACTTCCCAGGAGGTCACCCATCTTAGTACTACTCTCGCCCATGCACGCCTAACTTCGGAGTTCTGATGTGATCCAGTGCATTTGGGCTGGTATGATCGTACCCAGCATGCCTTCCATTCTCAAAGTAATAAAGAGTTTCCATTGACATTGTCGTACGAAGTCCGTTTATATGAAAGTGCGAAAAAGTCCTGCTAGATGAAATCTGATGGACGATCCGAGCTTGTCGGGCAGCAGGATGACCGCCATGGCCGTCCTAGCGTGATGAATATTCTCTAGTACCCCCGAATCAATATATGAATCGCTGCGATCTGACGGGCGGATCAAAAGTAATCGTCGAAACGATATTTGTGCACCCAAGGGTAGCTCACTGCCAGTAAACACCTTCTGACCAGATTCCTGACTCGCATCTACTAGTACACTCATCCGCTATGGCCGATACGTAACTGAATCTAAACAAACCCCAGCTATATTTTGACCGCAAATGAAATGTCAGAACGAATTCCGTTTATCCAATCAAACGACATTATCACCCCGCCATAATAAAGACCGGATGTATTTGAATTCACCATCCGAAAGAAAATTAATACATCCGAACCGAAACCTAGGAGGCGTCGCAGTAAACGTGCAATTCAATCCTTATCGACGTTCCAGAACCGAAAGATTGTTTCCGAAAAAAGTGGTAGATAGCGGAAAAAAGTGACAGGGGTGCATCACGAGGACTTCCCAGGAGGTCACCCATCCTAGTACTACTCTCGCCCAAGCACGTTTCACTTCGGAGTTCTGATGGGATCCAGTGCATTTGTCCTGTTATGATCGCACACAGCAAGCCTCTCCATTCTCAAACTAATAAAGAGTTTCCATTCGCATTGTCGTACAAAATCCGTTTAATTGAAAGTGCGAAAAAATCCTGCTAGATGACATCGGTAGGACGATCCGAGCATGTCGGGAAGCCGGATGACCGCCAAGGCTGTCATATCGTGATGAATCTTCTCGAGTACTCCCGAATCAATATAAGAATCGCAAAAATCTCACGGGCGGATCAAAAGTTATCGTCCGAACGATATCTGTGCACCCAAGGGTAGCTCACTGCCAGTAAAAACCTTCTGAACGGATTCCTGACTCGCATCCACTAGTACACTCATCCTCTATGGCCGATACGTCACTGAATCTAAACAAACCCCCACTATATTTTGACCGCAAATGAAATGTCAGAACGAATTTTGTTTTTCCAATCAAACGACACTATCACCCCGCCATAATAAAGACCGGACTTATTTGAATTCACCATACGGAAGAAAACAAATACATCCGAACCAAAACCAAAGAGGCGTCGCACTAAACGTGCAATTAAATTCTCTTTGACGTTCCAGAACCAAAAGATTGCTCGAAAAAAGTGACAGGGGTGCAACACGAGGGCTTCCTAGGAGGTCACCCATCCTAGTACTACTCTTGCCCAAGCATGTTTAACTTCGGAGTTCTGCTGGGATCCAGTGTATTTGTGCTGGTATGATCTCGCACAGCATGCCTCTCCATTCTCAAAGTAGTAAAGAGTTTCCATTCGCATTGTCGAACGAAGTCCGTTGAAATGAAAGTGCGAAAAAATCCTGCTAGATGACATCGGATGGACGATTCGAACAGGTCGGGAAACCGGATGATCGCCAGGACCGTCATAGCGTGATAAATCTTCTCGAGTACCCCCGAATCAATATAAGAATCGCCGCAATTTAACGGGCGGATCAGAATTTATGGTCGGAACGATATTTGAGCACCCAAGGGTAGCTCACTGCCAGTAACAACCTTCCGACCGGATTCCTGACTCGCATCCAGTAGTACACTCATCCTCTATGACCGGTACGTCACTGAATATAAACCAACCCCCGCTATATTTTGACCGTAAATGAAATGTCAGAACGAATTCCGTTTACCCAATCAAACGACACTATCACCCCGCCATAATAAAGACCGGACGTATTTGAATTCACCATCCGAAAGAAAATAAATACATCCGAACCGAAACCTAAGAGGCGTCACACTGAACGTGCATTTCAATCCTCGTCGAAGTTCCAGAAACGAATGATTTTTCGAAAAAAGTGGTAGATAGCGAAAAAAAGTGACAGGGGTGCAACACGAGGACTTCCCAGGAAGTCACCCATCGTAGTACTACTCTCGCCCAAGCACGCTTAACTTCGGTGTTCTAATTGAATCCAGTGCATTTCTGCTTGTATGATCGCACCCCGCATGCCTCTCCATTCTCAAAGTAATAAAGAGTTTCCATTCGCATTGTCGTGCGAAGTTCGTTTAAATGAAAGTGCGAAAAACTCTTGCTAGATGACATCGGATGGACGATCCGAACATGTCGGGAAACCGAATGATCGCCAGGCCCGTCATAGCATGATGAATCTTCTCGAGTACCCCGAAATCAATATAAGAATCGCCACGATCTGACGGGTCGATCAAAATTTATCGTCGGAACGATATTTTTGTACCCAAGGGTTGCTCACTTCCAGTAAACACCTTCCGACCCGATTCCTGACTCGCATCCACTAGTACACTCATCCGCTATGTCCGATACGTCACTGCTTCTAGACGAACCCCCGCTATATTTTGACCGCAAATGAAATGTCAGAACGAATTCTGTTTATCGAATCAAACGATACTATCACCCCGCCATAATAAAGACCGGACGTATTTGAATTCACCATCCGGAAGAAAATAAATACATTCGAAGCAAAACCTAAGAGGTGTCGCACTCAATGTGCATTTCAATCATCGTCGAAGTTCTAAAACCGAAAGATTGTTAGAAAAAAGTGACCGGGGTGCAACACGAGGACTTCCCAGGAGGTCACCCATCCGAGTACTACTCTCGCCCATGCACGCCTAACTTCGAAATTCTGATGTGATCCAGTGGATTTGGGCTGGTATGATCGCACCCAGCATGCCTCTCCATTCTCAAAGTATTAAAGAGTTTCCATTCACATTGTCGTACAAAGTCCGTTTATATGAAAGTGCGAAAAACTCAGGCTAGATGACATCGGATGGACGATCCGAGCATGTCGGGTCGTCACTGAATCTAAACAAACCCCCGCTATATTTTGACCACAAATGAAATGTCAGAACGAATTCTGTTTATCCAATCAAAAGACACTACCACCCCACCATAATAAAGACCGAACGTAATTGAATTCCCCATCCGGAAGAAAATAAATACATCCGAATCGAAACCTACGCGGCATCGCACTAAACGTGCATTTCAATCCTCGTCGAAGTTCCAGAACCGAAAGATTGTTCGAAAAAAGTGGTAGATAGCGAAAAAAAGTAACAGGGGTGCACCAAGAGGACTTCCAAGTAGGTAACCCATTCTAGTACTACTCTCCTCCAAGCACGCTTAACTTCGTAGTTCTGATGGGATCCAGGGCATTTGTGCTGATATGATCGCACCCAGCACCCCTCTCCATTCTCAAAGTAATAAAGAGTTTCCATTCGCATTGTCGTACGAAGTCCGTTTAAATGAAAGTGCGAAAAACTCCTGCTAGATGACATCGGATGAACGATCCAAGCGTGTTGGGAAGCCGGATGACTGCCAGGGTCATCATAGCGTTATGAGTCTTCTCGTGTACCCTCGAATCAATATAAGAATCGCCACGTTCTCACGGGCGAATCAAAAGTTATCATCGGAACGATATTTGTGCACCCAAGGGTTGCTCACTACCAGTAAACACTTCCAACCCGATTCCTAAATCACATCCACTAATACACTCATCCGCTATTTCCGGTACGCCGCTGAATCTAAACAAACGCCCGCTATATTTTGACCACAAATGAAATGTCAGAACGAATTACGTTTATCCAATTAAACAACACTATCACCCCGCCATAATAAAGACCGGACGTATTTGAATTCACCATCCGGAAGAAAATAAATACATCTGAACTGAAACCTAAGAGGTGTCGCACTAAACGTGCATTTCAATCATGGTCGAAGTTCCAGAACCGAAAGATTGTTCGAAAAAAGTGCCCGGGGTGCAACACGAGGACTTCCCCGGAGGTCACCCATCCTAGTACTACTCTCGCCCATGCACGCCTAACTTCGGAGTTCTAATGTGATCCAGTGCATTTGGGCTGGTATGATCTCCCCCAACATGCCTCTCCATTCTCAAAGTAATAAAGAGTTTCCATTGACATTGTCGTACGAAGTCTGTTTATATAAAAGTACGAAAAAGTCCTGCTAGATGAAATCGGATGGACGATCCGAGCATGTCGGGCAGATGGATGACCGCCAAGGCCGTCATAGCGTGATGAATCTTCTCGAGTACCCCCGAATCAATATAAGAATCCCCGCGATCTGACGGGCTGATCAAAAGTTATCGTCGGAACGATATTTTTGCACCCAAGGGTAGCTCACTGCCAGTAAACACATTCCGACCGGATTCCTGACTCGCATCCACTAGTACACTCATCCTCTATGGCCGATACGTCACTGAATCTAAACAAACCCCCACTATATTTTGACCGCAAATGAAATGTCAGAACGAATTTTGTTTTTCCAATCAAACGACACTATCACCCCGCCATAATAAAGACCGGACTTATTTGAATTCACCATACGGAAGAAAACAAATACATCCGAACCAAAACCAAAGAGGCGTCGCACTAAACGTGCAATTTAATTCTCTTCGACGTTCCAGAACCAAAAGATTGCTCGAAAAAAGTGACAGGGGTGTAACACGAGGACTTCCTAGGAGGTCACCCATCCTAGTACTACTCTCGCCCAAGCATGTTTAACTTCGGAGTTCTGCTGGGATCCAGTGCATTTGTGCTTGTATGATCTCACACAGCATGCCTCTCCATTCTCAAAGTAGTAAAGAGTTTCCATTCGCATTGTCGAACGAAGTCCGTTGAAATGAAAGTGCGAAAAAATCCTGCTAGATGACATCGGATGGTCGATTCGAAGATGTCGGGAAACCGGATGATCGCCAGGACCGTCATAGCGTGATGAATCTTCTCGAGTACCCCCGAATCAATATAAGAATCGCCGCAATTTAACGGGCGGATCAAAATTTATCGTCGGAACGATATTTGTGCACCCAAGGGTAGCTCACTGCCAGTAAACACCTTCCGACCGGATTCCTGACTCGCATCCAGTAGTACACTCATCCTCTATGGCCGGAACGTCACTGAATCTAAACCAAGCCCCGCTATATTTTGACCGCAAATGAAATGTCAGAACGAATTCCGTTTATCCAATCAAACGACACTATCACCCCGCCATAATAAAGACCGGACGTATTTGAATTCACCATTCGAAAGAAAATAAATACATCGGAACCGAAACCTAAGAGGCGTCGCACTGAACGTGCATTTCGATCCTCATCGAAGTTCAAGAAACGAATGATTTTTCGAAAAAAGTGGTAGATAGCGAAAAAAAGTGACAGAGTGCAACATGAGGACTTCCCAGGAAGTCACCCATCATAGTACTACTCTCGCCCAAGCACGCTTAACTTCGGTGTTCTGATTGAATCCAGTGCATTTCTGCTGGTATGATCGCACCCCGCATGCCTCTCCATTCTCAAAGTAATAAAGAGTTTCCATTCGCATTGTCGTGCGAAGTCCGTTTAAATGAAAGTGCGAAAAAATCCTGCTAGATGACATCGGATGGACGATCCGAACATATCGGGAAATCGAATGATCGCCAGGGCCGTCATAGCATGATGAATCTTCTCGAGTACCCCCGAATCAATATAAGAATCGCCACGATCTGACGGGTCGATCAAAATTTATCGTCGGAACGATATTTTTGTACCCAAGGGTTGCTCACTTCCAGTAAACACCTTCCGACCCGATTCCTGACTCGCATCCACTAGTACGCTCATCCTCTATGGCCGATACGTCACTGAATCTAAACAAACCCCCACTATATTTTGACCGCAAATGAAATGTCAGAACGAATTTTGTTTTTCCAATCAAACGACACTATCACCCCGCCATAATAAAGACCGGACTTATTTGAATTCACCATACGGAAGAAAACAAATACATCCGAACCAAAACCAAAGAGGCGTCGCACTAAACGTGCAATTTAATTCTTTTCGACGTTCCAGAACCAAAAGATTGCTCGAAAAAAGTGACAGGGGTGTAACACGAGGACTTCCTAGGAGGTCACCCATCCTAGTACTACTCTCGCCCAAGCATGTTTAACTTCGGAGTTCTGCTGGGATCCAGTGCATTTGTGCTTGTATGATCTCACACAGCATGCCTCTCCATTCTCAAAGTAGTAAAGAGTTTCCATTCGCATTGTCGAACGAAGTCCGTTGAAATGAAAGTGCGAAAAAATCCTGCTAGATGACATCGGATGGTCGATTCGAAGATGTCGGGAAACCGGATGATCGCCAGGACCGTCATAGCGTGATGAATCTTCTCGAGTACCCCCGAATCAATATAAGAATCGCCGCAATTTAACGGGCGGATCAAAATTTATCGTCGGAACAATATTTGTGCACCCAAGGGTAGCTCACTGCCAGTAAACACCTTCCGACCGGATTCCTGACTCGCATCCAGTAGTACACTCATCCTCTATGGCCGGAACGTCACTGAATCTAAACCAAGCCCCGCTATATTTTGACCGAAAATGAAATGTCAGAACGAATTCCGTTTATCCAATCAAACGACACTATCACCCCGCCATAATAAAGACCGGACGTATTGAATTCACCATTCGAAAGAAAATAAATACATCTGAACCGAAACCTAAGAGGCGTCGCACTGAACGTGCATTTCGATCCTCATCGAAGTTCCAGAAACGAATGATTTTTCGAAAAAAGTGGTAGATAGCGAAAAAAAGTGACAGGGTGCAACATGAGGACTTCCCAGGAAGTCACCCATCATAGTACTACTCTCGCCCAAGCACGCTTAACTTCGGTGTTCTGATTGAATCCAGTGCATTTCTGCTGGTATGATCGCACCCCGCATGCCTCTCCATTCTCAAAGTAATAAAGAGTTTCCATTCGCATTGTCGTGCGAAGTCCGTTTAAATGAAAGTGCGAAAAAATCCTGCTAGATGACATCGGATGGACGATCCAAACATATCGGGAAGTCGAATGATCGCCAGGGCCGTCATAGCATGATGAATCTTCTCGAGTACCCCCGAATCAATATAAGAATCGCCACGATCTGACGGGTCGATCAAAATTTATCGTCGGAACGATATTTTTGTACCCAAGGGTTGCTCACTTCCAGTAAACACCTTCCGACCCGATTCTTGACTCGCATCCACTAGTACGCTCATCCGCTATGTCCGATACGTCACTGCTTCTAGACGAACCCCCGCTATATTTTGACCGCAAATAAAATATCAGAACGAATTCCGTTTATCGAATCAAACGACACTATCACCCCGCCATAATAAAGACCGGACGTATTTGAATTCACTATCCGGAAGAAAATAAATACATTCGAACCAAAACCTAAGAGGTGTCGCACTCAACGTGCATTTCAATCATCGTCCAAGTTCCAAAACCGAAAGATTGTTAGAAAAAAGTGACCGGGGTGCAACACAAGGACTTCCCAGGAGGTCACCCATCCGAGTACTACTCTCGCCCATGCACGCCTAACTTCAAAATTCTGATGTGATCCAGTGGATTTGGGCTGGTATGATCGCACCCAGCATGCCTCTCCATTCTCAAAGTATTAAAGAGTTTCCATTCACATTGTCGTACAAAGTCCGTTTATATGAAAGTGCGAAAAACTCAGGCTAGATGACATCGGATGGACGATCCGAGCATGTCGGGTAGTCACTGAATCTAAACAAACCCCCGCTATATTTTGACCACAAATGAAATGTCAGAACGAATTCCGTTTATCCAATCAGAAGACACTATCACCCCACCATAATAAAGACCGGACGTATTTGAATTCACCATACGGAAGAAAATAAATACATCCGAATCGAAACCTACGCGGCATCGCACTAAACGTGCGTTTCAATCCTCGTCGAAGTTCCAGAACCGAAAGATTGTTCAAAAAAAGTGGTAGGTAGCGAAAAAAAGTAACAGGGGTGCACCACGAGGACTTCCAAGTAGGTAACCCATTCTAGTACTACGCTCGTCCAAGCACGCTTAACTTCGTAGTTCTGATGGGATCCAGTGCATTTGTGCTGATATGATCGCACCCAGCACGCCTCTCCATTCTCAAAGTAATAAAGAGTTTCCATTCGCAATGTCGTACGAAGTCCGTTTAAATGAAAGTGCGAAAAACTCCTGCTAGATGACATCGGATGAACGATCCGAGCATGTCGGAAAGCCGGATGACTGCCAGGGTCGTCATAGCGTTATGAGTCTTCTCGTGTACCCCCGAATCTATATAAGAATCGCCACATTCTCACGGGCGGATTAAAAGTTATCGTCGGAACGATATTTGTGCACCCAAGGGTTGCTCACTACCAGTAAACAGTTTCAACCCGATTCCTAAATCACATCCACTAGTACATTCATCCACTATTGCCGGTACGCCGCTGAATCTAAACAAACGCCCGCTATATTTTGACCGCAAATGAAATGTCAGAACGAATTACGTTTATCCAATTAAACAACACTATCACCCCGCCATAATAAAGACCGGACGTATTTGAATTCACCATCCGGAAGAAAATAAATACATCTGAACTGAAACCTAAGAGGTGTCGCACTAAACGTGCATTTCAATCATTGTCGAAGTTCCAGAACCGAAAGATTGTTCGAAAAAAGTGCCCGGGGTGCAACACGAGGACTTCCCCGGAGGTCACCCATCCTAGTACTACTCTCGCCCATGCACGCCTAACTTCGGAGTTCTAATGCGATCCAGTGCATTTGGGCTGGTATGATCTCCCCCAACATGCCTCTCCATTCTCAAAGTAATAAAGAGTTTCCATTGACATTGTCGTACGAAGTCTGTTTATATAAAAGTACGAAAAAGTCCTGCTAGATGAAATCGGATGGACGATCCAAGCATGTCGGGCAGATGGATGACCGCCAAGGCCGACATAACGTGATGAATCTTCTCGAGTACCCCCGAATCAATATAAGAATCCCCGCGATCTGACGGGCTGATCAAAAGTTATCGTCGGAACGATATGTTTGCACCCAAGGGTAGCTCACTGCCAGTAAACACATTCCGACCGGATTCCTGACTCGCATCCACTAGTACACTCATCCTCTATGGCCGATACGTCACTGAATCTAAACAAACCCCCACTATATTTTGACCGCAAATGAAATGTCAGAACGAATTTTGTTTTTCCAATCAAACGACACTATCACCCCGCCATAATAAAGACCGGACTTATTTGAATTCACCATACGGAAGAGAACAAATACATCCGAACCAAAACCAAAGAGGCGTCGCACTAAACGTGCAATTTAATTCTCTTCGACGTTCTAGAACCAAAAGATTGCTCGAAAAAAGTGGCAGGGGTGTAACACGAGGACTTCCTAGGAGGTCACCCATCCTAGTACTACTCTCGCCCAAGCATGTTTAACTTCGGAGTTCTGCTGGGATCCAGTGCATTTGTGCTTGTATGATCTCACACAGCATGCCTCTCCATTCTCAAAGTAGTAAAGAGTTTCCATTCGCATTGTCGAACGAAGTCCGTTGAAATGAAAGTGCGAAAAAATCCTGCTAGATGACATCGGATGGTCGATTCGAAGATGTCGGGAAACCGGATGATCGCCAGGACCGTCATAGCGTGATGAATCTTCTCTTGTACCCCCGAATCAATATAAGAATCACCGCAATTTAACGGGCGGATCAAAATTTATCGTCGGAACGATATTTGTGCACCCAAGGGTAGCTCACTGCCAGTAAACACCTTCCGACCGGATTCCTGACTCGCATCCAGTAGTACACTCATCCTCTATGGCCGGAACGTCACTGAATCTAAACCAAGCCCCGCTATATTTTGACCGCAAATGAAATGTCAGAACGAATTCCGTTTATCCAATCAAACGACACTATCACCCCGCCATAATAAAGACCGGACGTATTTGAATTCACCATTCGAAAGAAAATAAATACATCCGAACCGAAACCTAAGAGGCGTCGCACTGAACGTGCATTTCGATCCTCATCGAAGTTCCAGAAACGAATGATTTTTCGAAAAAAGTGGTAGATAGCGAAAAAAAGTGACAGGGGTGCAACATGAGGACTTCCCAGGAAGTCACCCATCATAGTACTACTCTCGCCCAAGCACGCTTAACTTCGGTGTTCTGATTGAATCTAGTGCATTTCTGCTGGTATGATCGCACCCCGCATGCCTCTCCATTCTCAAAGTAATAAAGAGTTTCCATTCGCATTGTCGTGCGAAGTCCGTTTAAATGAAAGTGCGAAAAAATCCTGCTAGATGACATCGGATGGACGATCCGAACATATCGGGAAATCGAATGATCGCCAGGGCCGTCATAGCATGATGAATCTTCTCGAGTACCCCCGAATCAATATAAGAATCGCCACGATCTGACGGGTCGATCAAAATTTATCGTCGGAACGATATTTTTGTACCCAAGGGTTGCTCACTTCCAGTAAACACCTTCCGACCCGATTCCTGACTCGCATCCACTAGTACGCTCATCCGCTATGTCCGATACGTCACTGCTTCTAGACGAACCCCCGCTATATTTTGACCGCAAATAAAATGTCAGAACGAATTCCGTTTATCGAATCAAACGACACTATCACCCCGCCATAATAAAGACCGGACGTATTTGAATTCACTATCCGGAAGAAAATAAATACATTCGAACCAAAACCTAAGAGGTGTCGCACTCAACGTGCATTTCAATCATCGTCCAAGTTCCAAAACCGAAAGATTGTTAGAAAAAAGTGACCGGGGTGCAACACAAGGACTTCCCAGGAGGTCACCCATCCGAGTACTACTCTCGCCCATGCACGCCTAACTTCAAAATTCTGATGTGATCCAGTGGATTTGGGCTGGTATGATCGCACCCAGCATGCCTCTCCATTCTCAAAGTATTAAAGAGTTTCCATTCACATTGTCGTACAAAGTCCGTTTATATGAAAGTGCGAAAAACTCAGGCTAGATGACATCGGATGGATGATCCGAGCATGTCGGGTAGTCACTGAATCTAAACAAATCCCCGCTATATTTTGACCACAAATGAAATGTCAGAACGAATTCCGTTTATCCAATCAGAAGACACTATCACCCCACCATAATAAAGACCGGACGTATTTGAATTCACCATACGGATGAAAATAAATACATCCGAATCGAAACCTACGCGGCATCGCACTAAACGTGCGTTTCAATCCTCGTCGAAGTTCCAGAACCGAAAGATTGTTCGAAAAAAGTGGTAGGTAGCGAAAAAAAGTAACAGGGGTGCACCACGAGGACTTCCAAGTAGGTAACCCATTCTAGTACTACTCTCATCAAAGCACGCTTAACTTCGTAGTTCTGATGGGATCCAGTGCATTTGTGCTGATATAATCGCACCCAGCACGCCTCTCCATTCTCAAAGTAATAAAGAGTTTCCATTCGCAATGTCGTACGAAGTCCGTTTAAATGAAAGTGCGAAAAACTCCTGCTAGATGACATCGGATGAACGATCCGAGCATGTCGGAAAGCCGGATGACTGCCAGGGTCGTCATAGCGTTATGAGTCTTCTCGTGTACCCCCGAATCTATATAAGAATCGCCACATTCTCACGGGCGGATTAAAAGTTATTGTCGGAACGATATTTGTGCACCCAAGGGTTGCTCACTACCAGTAAACAGTTTCAACCCGATTCCTAAATCACATCCACTAGTACACTCATCCGCTATCGCCGGTACGTCACTGAATCTAAACAAACGCCCGCTATATTTTGACCGCAAATGAAATGTTAGAACGAATTACGTTTATCCAATTAAACAACACTATCACCCCGCCATAATAAAGACGGGACGTATTTGAATTCACCATCCGGATGAAAATAAATACATCCGAACCAAAACCTAAGAGGTGTCGCTCTAAACGTGCATTTCAATCATCGTCGAAGTTCCAGAACCGAAAGATTGCTTGAAAAAAGTGCCCGGGTTCAACATGAGGACTTCCCCGGAGGTCACCCATCCTAGTACTACTCTTGCCCATGCACGCCTAACTTCGGAGTTCTGATGCGATCTAGTGCATTTGGGCTGGTATGATCGCCCCCAACATGCCTCTCCATTCTCAAAGTAATAAAGAGTTTCCATTGACATTGTCGTACGAAGTCTGTTTATATGAAAGTACGAAAAAGTCCTGCTAAATGAAATCGGATGGACGATCCGAGCATGTCGGGCAGATGGATGACCGCCAAGGCCAAGGCCGTCATAACGTGATGAATCTTCTCGAGTACCCCCGAATCAATATAAGAATCGCCGTGATCTGACGGGCGGATCAAAAGTTATCGTCGCAACGATATTTGTGCACCCAAGGGTAGCTCACTGGATTCCTGACCGGATTCCTGACTCGCATCCACTAGTACACTCATCCTCTATTGCCGATACGTCACTAAATCTAAACAAACCCCCACTATATTTTGACCGAAAATGAAATGTCATAACGAATTTTGTTTTTCCAATCAAACGACACTATCACCCCGCCATAATAAAGACCGGACGTATTTGAATTCACCATACGGAAGAAAACAAATACATCCGAACCAAAACCTATGAGGCGTCGCACTAAACGTGCAATTCAATTCTCTTCGACGTTCCAGAACCAAAAGATTGTTCGAAAAAAGTGACAGGGGTGCAACACGAGGATTTCCTAGGAGGTCACCCATCCTAGTACTACTCTCGCCCAAGCATGTTTAACTTCCGAGTTCTGCTGGGATACAATGCAATTGTGGTGGTATGATCTCACACAGCATGCCTCTCCATTCTCAAAGTAGTAAAGAGTTACCATTCACATTGTCGAACGAAGTCCATTGAAATGAAAGTGCGAAAAAATCCTGCTAGATGACATCGGATGGACGATTCGAACATGTCGGGAAACCGGATGATCGCAAGGACCATCATAGAGTGACGAATCTTCTCGAGTACCCCCGAATCAATATAAGAATCGCCTCAATTTAACGGGCGGATCAAAATTTCGAAACGATATTTGTGCACCCAAGGGTAGCTCACTGCCAGTAAACACCTTCCAACCGGATTCCTGACTCTCATCCAGTACTACACTCATCCTCTATGGCCGGTACGTCACTGAATCTAAACCAAGCCCCGCTAGATTTTGACCGCAAATGAAATGTCAGAACGAATTCTGTTTATCCAATCAAACGACACTATCACCCCGCCATAATAAAGACCGGACGTATTTGAATTCACCATCCGAAAGAAAATAAACACATCCGAACCGAAACCTCAGAGGCGTCACACTGAATGTGCATTTGAATCCTCGTCGAAGTTCCAGAAACGAATGATTTTTTGAAAAAAGTGGTACATAGCGAAAAAAAGTGACAGGGATGCAACACGAGGACTTCCCAGGAAGTCACCCATCGTAGTACTACTCTCGCCCAAGCACGCTTAACTTCGGTGTTCTGATTGAATCCAGTGCATTTCTGCTGGTATGATCGTACCCCGCATGCCTCTCCATTCTCAAAGTAATAAAGAGTTTCCATTCGCATTGTCGTGCGAAGTCCATTTAAATGAAAGTGCAAAAAACTCCTGCTAGATGACATCAGATGGACGATCCGAACATGTCAGGAAACCGAATGATCGCCAGGGCCGTCATAGCATGATGAATCTTCTTGAGTACCCCCGAATCTATATAAGAATCGCCCCGATCTGACGAGTCGATCAAAATTTATCGTCAGAACGATATTTTTGTACCCAAGGGTTGCTCACTTCCAGTAAACACCTTCCGACCCGATTCCTGACTCGCATCCAATAGTACACTCATCCGCTATGTCCGATACGTCACTGCTTCTAGACGAACCCCCGCTATATTTTGACCGCAAATGAAATGTCAGAACGAATTCTGTTTATCGAATCAAACGACACTATCACCCCGCCATAATAAAGACCGGACGTATTTGAATTCACCATCCGGAAGAAAATAAATACATTCGAACCAAAACCTAAGAGGTGTCACACTCAACGTGCATTTCAATCATCGTCAAAGTTCCAAAACCGAAAGATTGTTAGAAAAAAGTGACCGGGGTGCAACACGAGGACTTCCCAGGAGGTCACCCATTCGAGTACTACTCTCGCCCAAGCACGCCTAACTTCAAAATTCTGATGTGATCCAGTGCATTTGGGCTGGTATGATCGCACCCAGCATGCCTCTCCATTCTCAAAGTATTAAAGAGTTTCCATTCACATTGTCGTACAAAGTCCGTTTATATGAAAGTGCGAAAAACTCAGGCTAGATGACATCGGATGGATGATCTGAGCATGTCGGGTCGTCACTGAATCTAAACAAACCCCCGCTATATTTTGACCACAAATGAAATGTCAGAACGAATTCCGTTTATCCAATCAAAAGACACTATCACCCCACCATAATAAAGACCGGACGTATTTGAATTCACCATCCGGAAGAAAATAAATACATCTGAATCGAAACCTACGCGGCATCGCACTAAACGTGTATTTTAATCCTCGTCGAAGTTCCAGAACCGAAAGATTGTTCGAAAAAAGTGGTAGATAGCGAAAAAAAGTAACAGGGGTGCACCACGAGGACTTCCAAGTAGGTAACCCATTCTAGTACTACTCTCGTCCAAACACGCTTACCTTCGTAGTTCTGATGGGATCCAGTGCATTTGTGCTTATATGATCGCACCCAGCACGCCTCTCCATTCTCAAAGTAATAAAGAGTTTCCATTCGCATTGTCGTACGAAGTCCGTTTAAATGAAAGTGCGAAAAACTCCTGCTAGATGACATCGGGTGAACGATCCGAGCATGTCGGGAAGCCGGATGACTGCCAGGGTCGTCATAGCGTTATGAGTCTTCTCGTGTACCCCCGAATCAATATAAGAATCGCCACGTTCTCACGGGCGGATCAAAAGTTATCGTCGGAACGATATTTGTGCACCCAAGGGTTGCTCACTAACAGTAAACACTTCCAACCCGATTCCGAAATCACATCCACTAGTACACTCATCCGCTATTACCGGTACGCCACTGAATCTAAACAAACCCCCGCTATATTTTGACCGCAAATGAAATGTCAGAACGAATTACGTTTATCCAATTAAACGACACTATCACCCCGCCATAATAAAGACCAGACGTATTTGAATTCACCATCCGGAAGAAAATAAATACATCCGAACCGAAACCTAAGAGGTGTCGCACTAAACGTGCATTTCAATCATCGTCGAAGTTCCAGAACCGAAAGATTGTTCGAAAAAAGTGCCCGGGGTGCAAAACGAGGACTTCCCCGGAGGTCACCCATCCTAGTACTACTCTCGCCCATGCACGCCTAACTTCGGAGTTCTGATGCGATCGAGTGCATTTGGGCTGGTATGATCGCCCCCAACATGCCTCTCCATTCTCAAAGTAATAAAGAGTTTCCATTGACATTGTCGTACGAAGTCTGTTTATATTAAAGTACGAAAAAGTCCTGCTAGATGAAATCGGATGGACGATCCGAGCATGTCGGGCAGATGGATGACTGCCAAGGCCGTCATAGCGTGGTGAATCTTCTCGAGTACCCCCGAATCAATATAAGAATCGCAGCAATCTGACGGGCGGATCAAAAGTTATCGTCGGAACGATATTTGTGCACCCAAGGGTAGCTCACTGCCAGTAAACACATTCCGACCGGATTCCTGACTCGCATCCACTAGTACACTCATCCTCTATGGCCGGTATGTCACTGAATCTAAACAAACCCCCGCTATATTTTGACCGCAAATGAAATGTCAGAACGAATTCCGTTTATCCAATCAAAAGACAATATAACCCCGCCATAATAATGACCCGGACGTATTTGAATTCACCATCTGGTAGAAAATAAATTAATCTGAACCGAAACCTATGCGGGGTCGCACTAAACGTGCATTTCAATCCTCGTCGAAGTTCCAGAACCGAAAGATTGTTCCAAAAAACTGGTAGATAGGTCACCCATCGTAGTACTACTCTCGCCCAAGCACGCTTAACTTCGTAGTTCTGATGGGATCTGTGGACCCCGATCCGGGAGAGAGGTGGGGGACGAGCCCCCAGCGGCCTCTTGGATCATCCACGTGAATGGAGAGCTCTACCAAGGAACTCTCGAAACAGATGCGACCCTCATAGCATAGCACGAGTGGCGATATAAAAGAGATACCTTTCGATTCGGGAACAAGTCCGGATTCGAAACGTATCTAAACAAACTCAGAGTCGCCATCCACGGTATACGGCCATGGATCCTTGAAACAAAAATATACTCTGTATACCATGGATAACCAGAAATATATATGGGTTCGTGCCTGGTTACGAATGGAGAAGGTCTAAGAGCACCTCCAATTCGTCCGAGTGCAAGCACTTGGTCTCTTATGCCATTTTCATTAACTTCAAAGAAGTTTGGGTAAAAATCATGTGAAATGGGAACAATCATCAGGAGTCGTCTACCTAAGCATGCATTTCCTGAAGATAAAGATAATAAACACACATAAAATAAAATGAAAGATATGTCACCTAAGCATAGCTAGGTTATGAGTGACATGTCTAAAAGGTGTCTAAGTTCTGATGTGCAAACACATGCAAGCTATAGCTAAAGGTACAGGATCAGTACAAGAAAGTAAGAAAACACATCAAAACATACGATGACTACACAACAAATCCTAAGACTCTAAATTATTAGCCCGAGTCCTCGGATGGTCTGGTATTCATCCAAAGAAGCTTACGTATCCCCGCCTCCACGAGAATCAAGGCAACGTAGTTCTTCGCGCCTATTCTAAGCTAGGATGCCTAAGACACCTAGACCTCTATCCTAGACTCGATCTAAAAGACCGGACTAGTTATTAAAGTTTCTTGTACGATTATTTAACTTCCAGTGAATTGTGGATTTTAGGACACCCTATATGCCCTAATTAAATGCCGGTTAGCCCTAAGCTAATGCAGGTGGTTCCTACAACGTATGTGTAACTAGGCTGCGCTTCCTAAGGAAAACAAAGGGTGGACTAACGCATCCTATGCTAGTCATCAATCGGCGATGTGGATCGCCAACTGACCGGACGGAGGCGCTCCTATAACTCTAGGACAGACCTCTAACTCTAAAACAAGCACACAACAAACAAACAATCAAGCAACCTAACAAAAGAAAATCCTAACTCTAAAACTCTCTATCTAGGAGAAACTCCTAACTCTAGAGGAAGATCTTTTGAAAACAAGATTAGGAAGGCTGCTTATTCAAAGAAAAAGATTTTAAAATGTTATTTACAAAAAGTTTGGCTGGACTTGGGATATAAATCCCGAGCTGCGCTACGTACCTCGTGGGAGAGGATCAAGCCAAAGTAGTTCGAAACGAACTCTCTAACTATAAAACAATTACAGCAAATCAACGATTTTTTATATTTTAAATTTCTAATGTTTTTGAGATTTTAAATGATTTCAATGTTTATGGATTTTAAGATTTTTAATGTTTTTACCCTTTTGGTCAAAGACTGGAGGGAATACACAAAACAACACCCTAGGAACGAACCCTAGGGGGTAATAGAGGAAACTAGGCTCTAATAATACCATTATAAGAGCAAATGAGTCAAAGACTCTCTAATAACAGTAACTGAAAAATAAATGAGTCGAAGACTCTAAAAAGAACAACTGAGGGATACAAGAGTCAAAGACTCTCCAAAAGAGCAAATGAGGGATACAAGAGTCAAAGACTCTTAAAAAAAATGAGGGATACAAGAGTCAAAGACTCTTCAAAAGAGAGCAAATGAGGGATACAAGAGTCAAAGACTCTTAAAAAAAAATGGGAACACGAGTCAAAGACTCCACTGACAACAAAACAAGTCAAAGACTCCACTGATAACAACATCATACAAACAAATGAGTCAAAGACTCTCTTAAATGAGGCAAGGTATGCCTCCTATGGGTACACCATTTATCAAAATGAAAGTAACCTCCCTGAGGTTAAGCTATAAATGAGGCGTGCCTCCAAAGGAGGATTGTCTAACGAGACAAAATATGTCTCCTAGTGCAGGGTTCTAGTATCTAAAGAAATTTAACAGAAATCTATAAGACTGTGTTATTCTATCCAAAGAAAGAAGAAAAAGCTATCAGATAATCGCAAATTCCATTCCATTCTTATAAAAATAAATCAAGTGCTAAGCAAAGAAGAATTTACAACCTATAGCAATCATAAAATGATAAACAACATTAATTAGTCCAGACCAGCCGCTGGATAACCTAATAAAGTAAAAACAACATCAAACACTTCTATGCCCAACCACAAACACCACCCCAGTATGGGGATGAAATCAGATGATGCTAAAGTAATCATCTGATATCATATACACATGATAATATTTCTAATCCCGCCTTGAAATCAGACAGTACTCATGTCGATAATATCGAATAGAGTAGTCATCTGATCTCCTTTTTCCTATTAAACAATTTATTTAAATAAAAGAGAGACAAGTATAATAAGCTTTGAAGATAATCTCACCTGAACAATTCATTTATCACCATCTTCAAACCTAACTCAAATGCTTAATATAAGAGAAGAGTATTAAAAAAATCAAAAGATCATGATAATTCTAATTCATACAAATTTTAGTACATAACAGGGGGCATCAACTTGTGTAGATTCAAGTGTAAAAACAGTGAGGGTGAAATGTGTACAGATTATATGCTAAATATGAGAATGAATTGTGTATAAATTTTGTATTAAACAGGAGAGTGAATCTATGAACAGATTATATGCTGGGACAAAGACTACTTAAAATTAAGAGGTAATCAATTAGTCTTTACTTTAAAAATTTTAAAGGATTCAGACATTTAATTGGTTTATATACAACACAACCAATAGCTCCTTTTCAAACTCAAACCATTCAAAATACCAAAATTATTATCATGTTCAGGAGCTTGGGAAAGGAGAATATAATCCTCTACATATGACTAAGAACTTGTATATAATGAACTATTTTGAGATTGTCATAACTCACAACAATTTATCATTTATCATTTTATTTAGAGAGGCAAAAGCTAAGCCATATAATTTGGGTAACCTTTATACAAACAAAAGATGCGGGTACCAGTATTATCTGAAAATCATACATATGCAATTTTTATCCTTTGATTTCTATTCTATAAACTTGTACTGATTAACAATTCAAATATAAATTCCTATCGGGTGATACCAAACTAATTTAGGAAAGACAAAATAAAATGTAGGAGCCTTATATGGCCGTTGAAACTAACAAGGCCAATAACAAAATTCATGATCAAATATTCATAAGAAAAAAATTGCAGAAGATTGACACAAAGAGACCATTTGAATTTCTGTCCAAAGTATAATATAGATGAATTAAATCAAAGGAAGGCCAAGGTTATTAATCAAGTTGTATCCCTATGTCTCACAAATGCTATATACTATTCTTGTACATGTGAGGAGGTTTACAAAATCAAAGCAAAATTGGTTGGAGATCAACCGGATCTCGGGCAAAATTGCCAATTTACTCTACTACCAAGCTTACCAACTGGAAACGCTACATGACAAGAATGAAGGAGGGTTAAAAGGACATCTTCTACATTACTGGTGAGAGTAAAAAGGCTATGTTTAAAGGTCTCTGTGAGATCATGAAAGAGATTTTGGGAGAATAAATAGAGAATGTGATTAGGCCAGGAAGAATTATTAAAAAAAAAAAGTTTTCTAAATCTGATTTTTATCAATACAATTACTCACTATCTAATTATTAACAAAATGACTGGGATAAACAAGTTCAATACAAAATTAGAATCAATGAATACTAGCATCATAAAAATGAAGGAGGCAAAATTGCTACCTGTGCTGAACGGAAATAGCTAAAATGCTGTAGTCGGATCTGCAATGGGAGGTGTACGGTTGGATTCCAAGATGATCACGGATTCCGACGAGAGGCCTGCCGGAGAAGATGACCATCCGGATCTGAGTTGCAGCCGGAGATGCGATCGGAGAAGACAACGGAGAAGAAAACTTTGATCGGAAAAATGGAGCCGAAGTTAGGGTTTCGGTGATTTAGAGATTTTTAGAACTCTAAAATATCTCTCTGCAATTTAGGATGACCGGAATCCGGTCGGATTCATCGGAAAAAAATTGGGAAGAAAGCTAGGGTTTGGACTCTTCTTTCTCAGATCTCTCTCTGCGAATCTCTAATTTTGAGAAGATGAACCTAGGTATGAAATCCGGTCAAACTCGGAGTTGTGGCTGGAGATCTGAGGTTGCCGGAGAAGGATGGATCGATCGGCCGGAGAAAGATCGTTGCCGGAGAAACATCGATCGATCGATCGGGGAAGATGAAGATGTAGAGGAGTGTAAGCCCAAGGGTTCCCCATGGGTACATTCAATCATCTTGTTTTGATGATTAACAAACGTAAATTGATTAGTTGTTTATGGACTGATCATTTGCCTTGAGTGTTGTGCTTTAGACAGGTCCTACACAAGTCAAATCATACTAGCACGCACCTTGTTGGCCTATGCTTGAAGATGAACCAAACACAATGGCAAAGGAGCTTGGAACATACTTGGACCAATCAAACCTTGGAAGTACCAAGGAGAAGCTCATCATCAACCATCTCAAAGCATTGAACAAGCAAAGGAAGATCAATGAAGGCCAAAGCTTGTGGATCAACAACTTGCAAATGAGCTTGAACCAAATGATGGCATCATCCTTTGAAGGTGTCAAGCAAAGAAGCTCAACCTTGAAGATCCCAAAGCAAGCCATGCACTCAAAGAGAAGATCAAGCAATGGCTACCTCAAGAGTTCATTCAAGAGAGTGGTAAAAATGGTAGATTGTATCACCTATCTCTCTTGTGTTTTCTCTTATCAAGGCACATCTTAAAACCCCTAAAATATGTTTTTCAAAGAGACTAACACACCCTTTAAGGACTTAAATGGATAAGTGAATGGCCATGGTGGTGTACCAACATGTTGGGACCCATATGGCATTCAACACAAGAAAGAACAAAACAGAGTTCCGAAGCAACAACCTGGACCAGCAACTAAATCCTATCAAAACTTATTTAAAACATTTTCAAATATTTTTGAAAATATTTTTAACAGATAGCTCTCATTTTTCTCATATCCGTAGAGTATAAGAACATCCAAATCTGACGAGAAATGAGGGAGATATGAATTTTTCAAATGAAACACTGTTTGCTGGAAATCCAGGCTCGGAACTCCGAGAATTATTCTCGGAGCTCCGAGCTCGGAACTCCGAGACCATTCTCGGAGCTCCGAGAAATGGTCCAGGTTCTAAAAATAAAGGCTCTATTTGGATTCTCGGAACTCCGAGAATTTTGCTCGGAACTCCGAGAATTTGCTCGGAACTCCGAGAAATGTCTCGGAACTCCGAGAACACTATGAATTCAAAAAAATATAGCCGTTGTTGTCCAACGGCTAGTTGAATTTTTGACCCAGTTTTGACTGTTTTGCCCCCCAAACGGTCACATGGAGTTGGGACACCATATATACCCATCTAATGGGTCTAAAACATGTGAGGAACATTGTCCAACTTCAACAAACCATAGAAAATCATTTGTGAACTATTTTTGGTTAAATTCTCTCACCAACCAAACTCTTTGTGCCTTGATTTGAGAAAATCTTTTGAGATTGGTTTAGGTTTAAACTTGTTTATCTTTGAGAGCATCCTTGGAGCTACAACTTGTAATCAAGCCTAGTAAGAGGCTAATACTTCTTCTTCTTCTTTATTCGATCGGTGGCAAGGGCATCCGTAGTTTTTAATTCCCTTGGGAGAAAGCGCTTAGAACTCGGCGGAGAAGGAGAGTCATTGTAAAGGTGGAAGGGCATCCTTATCTAATTCCCTTGGAGTGTAAAAGCCTCGGAGCCGGGCGTCGTGGAGGTCTCAATAGTGGAAATCCTCAAGTGCAACCTTGAGTAGAGTGGAGTAGGCCGTTTGCCGAACCACTATAAATCTTTGTGTCACTTGTGTTGGTATTTCTCTATCTTTCTCTCCCTCTCACTTTCTTATTTATTTGTGCTTGCATTCTTACATATTTGGAATTGAGTGAGTAGTTAGCATTTTGGTTTTGATTGAATATTGGTACCTTGCTAACTAGGCTATAAATCACCTAATTAAGTTTGCTAATCAACTAGGGTTTTTGAACTTATATTAATTTGTAATATTGTTTAAGTTCAACTATTTCAAACTTAATTAAACAAGGGATAAGTCTTGGGTGAAATTTTAGTAAAAGTTTTCAAAAGGTAAAAGTTTTATAAACATCCTATTCACCGCCCCTCTAGGTTGCCAAACCAAGTCACTACTTGGATTTCAATTGGTATCAGAGCTTGGGCTCTTGATTAAGACCCTAACCGGTTAAGAGTTAAAAGATCAAACTTTTTGGCAACTCAAAAGATGGGATCTAGACTACCTATTTTGGATGGTTCGAATTATGGATCATGGTTGATCCATATGAAGACATACTTAAAAGGTCTAGATAAAGATATGGTAAAGATAATTGAAAATGGATTTATGTTAAATGCTAAATCTAAAGGATTAAATGAATATAATAAAAAATTATCTTTACTAAATACAAAAGCCCTAATTGCAACATGTTGTGCATTACCACCACACATTTATGAGAAAGTATCCTCTTGTAAAAATGCTAAAAATGTTTTGGACTCTATTGAAAATCTTCAAAATCAAAACATGTGCTTAATGGGATTATCTAATGAAGACCCCTTGGATAATGCCGAATTCACACTTGAAGAACTTGTTGAAAATGTCCAAGAATTACATAAGAAAAACTTGAGGATCAACTAGCTAAGAATTCAAACTTGAAAAATAATTTAGCTAGTATTCACAAGGAGTTTAGGTCACTAGAAATAGACCATGCACATCTTAGTGAAGAGAATGAAATGTTTGAAAATAATTTTATCGAACTAAGTGAAACCATTAAATCACTAAGAGAAGAAAATGAACTCCTTAAAGAAGAAGAAGATAAAGTCAAGAATTCCTCATCTCTTGAAACAAATAACTTCAAAATGGAAATCAATGATTTGAAAATCAAGAATGAGAAACTTGAGTTGGAAAATTACAAACTACAAGAAAGTGTAAAACATAATTGCCACCATGACCATTCTTGTAGATCATCATGTTCATCCCGTCCATCTACCTACTCATATATGTCTTGTGATTTTTGTGGTAGATTTGGACATTACAAATCTAAATGTATGTTTAGATTTGTAAAAAGCAGTAAGTTTGTTTGGGTTAAAAAGGACTTATCACCTAGAGCAAACTTGCTTGGAACCAAGATAGTTTGGGTTCCAAAAACCCCAACATGATATGTATTGTGTTTATCTTAGATTAGAGGATGTGCTTTAATTTTATATCATATGAAAATTTGTTTGGATACAATATACTTGTCTTGCTTGAATGCCATGTATCCATATTTTGTGCTTCAAATGATCATCCTTGAAAATCCAAAGTCTTTATGCTTGAAACTTGATAAGGCTTTGATATCTTACACTAAAATGTTATATCTATTGGAAGAGGTCCCCTAGATATTTTATGTTTAATATCTAGTTGATATTTGCTTCATGATCAAATCATTTGTGACGAAACAACCTATATATACAATATACTTATATTGTTTGACTTGTATGTATCTATATGTATTTTTGCTAAGTGCACACACTATGACTTAAATCTTATCGCACTTAGAATATGTCTTTCATCCACATGACAACCACAATAGAGCATTAATGTGAAAACCATAAATTGTGCTTACAGGATATTCAACCACACCTTTGCGCCCTTGTGTTCAAATTGTACTCACAAGTATATCATCATATTTGAACATTATTTTGGTAGTTGCTAGAAGCTAGGTTATACGATCTATCACATCTCTCTAGCAAAACCAAAAAGAGAAGAAACCCATAGGTTTAAAGACTTGAACTTAAATGGAAATTTTTTTTTTTTTTGGCAATTAAATAGTTTTTAAGTGAAAGTTGTGAATATGCCAAAATATTATTCTTTAAACTCTATTTTCCTTAGATCTTTCCCTAGAATCACAAAATGATATAATATGTAGGGAAGTTGAAACATGAATCTAGATTCAATGTATGACTTGAAATGACAATATCATAGATATCTAGAATCATATTTGGGCATTTACTCACTTGAGTAAAATTAAAATTCATTAAGGTGGTTGTATACATTAGATTGTGATGGGAACATGTGCCTCCCACACATTTTTGGTTTTCAATAGGGCTTATGCACCTTGTGCCTAATGCCTTGTCATTTTACATGTGGTTGTGGATGTAGATGTAATGTTTGGACCATGCACATTATGTGTTATGCCATTTGTGTCCAAACATGGTAGATTATCCATGGAAACCTTGATGATCATATCTTTCTCATAAGGTATACTCTCACCTTCATGAATCATGGATGTCTCTCTAAGACATGGTATTTTATTGACCATTCTCACTATGTCTTAGTCCTATAGAATTGAACTCAAATTGGTATATATATATATATTCTATAGTTATCACCCCTTGTTTGATAATATCTACACGTATGAGATGTTAAACCATTAATCTTAAAAGTCACTCAATTGGTGCCCTTAGCCTTCTTAGATTCTAAGAGGGAGATGGTACATTCACCTTAATTAAAATATCTAACAAATTGGCCTTGTGCCAACATCTCAAACATGAATAGGTATACATTTATATGTGATCTCCCTAGCTAGTTATGTATGTTACATACTTAAGGAAGTAAAGCGTGAATTTGAAAATATGATATCACATTTAGGGGGAGCATGAGCCAAAGATTGAAAATCTTTTGTGCTATGCATGTTTATCATGATGAGCTAAACTATGTCTATCATTTTATCATGATAAACCGACACTTGGAGAGTAAGTGTCATTGTAGCCCAAGGGTTGAGTCTAACATGTCATCTTTTGGAAAATCCAAAAACCTTTGGAGTCTATGCAAGGACATCCCTTTGGATTCATGCATTGCATGATTCATTTTCAAAGGGGGAGCTTAAAGGTAAATTTGTCCTTAATTACTTATCATATGATTCCGAATGTGGTTATCACCTCATATATGATAAGTACACTCATTTGGAGCATGATTGCTCCATATGGGGTGTTCGGGCTTGTCTTGTGATTTTATTTGTGTTTTAGAGTTTAAGACAAGAAGCCCATAGCCTAGGTCTTACTGACATATTCTTCTAGGCTTTTTGACTTATCTTGGATGGTCTAATATGATATCATTTATTCCAAGAATAAGTTTTGGTGGCCAAGTATTCCATTGTCATATCTTTGGCCTATTATGTCATGTCATGCCTTAAATCTTAGGTTTATCTAAGGCCAATGACAAATACTAAGGGGAAGAGCTAATTGTTGCTATCTTTATGTTTATATGGATCATTGTAAGATGCTTACACTATCCATTCAAACATTTTCCCACTAATTATGGTAAAAATTGCATATCATTAAATTAAAAAAAAAAAAGGGGGCTTATCATGCTAAACTTTAAACTTTCTTGTTTTCTTTCATGATAAGTAAAATATAAGCTTTAACTTGCTAATCTATTATTATATTATGGGTCATAGGGTAGAATTATATTGGATATATATATACTAAGATACACCCTAAAAATTTGTGCTAAAATTGAAATGTCTCTTTGTTTTGCCAACATAGGCTTGATTTGTTTTGTGATTATTCATTTCCTATGTTGATTGTCTCTTATCATGCCATATATACTTTGGATTATACTTTGATTTTAATTGCTAACTCATGATAAGAAGTCAGGGGGAGCATCATATTTTCATTGAATATCTTTGATGCTTTATGTAATTGTGCTTAAATGCTTAATCCTTCCTTTTTGCTAATGCCAAAAGGGGGAGAATTTGTATAATTGATTAGATCCATTACCATATGCATTCTTGTATTATAACTTGTTAAATATAACTCATGCATATGTTGAGGGGGAGTAGTAATGATTAATTTGTCTATCTTATCCTCATAAGAGGTTCCTCCCACCTATCTAATCAATTTGGTTTGTCATCATCAAAAAGGGGGAGATTGTAAGCCCAAGGGTTCCCCATGGGTACATTCAATCATCTTGTTTTGATGATTAACAAACGTAAATTGATTAGTTGTTTATGGACTGATCATTTGCCTTGAGTGTTGTGCTTTAGACAGGTCCTACACAAGTCAAATCATACTAGCACGCACCTTGTTGGCCTATGCTTGAAGATGAACCAAACACAATGGCAAAGGAGCTTGGAACATACTTGGACCAATCAAACCTTGGAAGTACCAAGGAGAAGCTCATCATCAACCATCTCAAAGCATTGAACAAGCAAAGGAAGATCAATGAAGGCCAAAGCTTGTGGATCAACAACTTGCAAATGAGCTTGAACCAAATGATGGCATCATCCTTTGAAGGTGTCAAGCAAAGAAGCTCAACCTTGAAGATCCCAAAGCAAGCCATGCACTCAAAGAGAAGATCAAGCAATGGCTACCTCAAGAGTTCATTCAAGAGAGTGGTAAAAATGGTAGATTGTATCACCTATCTCTCTTGTGTTTTCTCTTATCAAGGCACATCTTAAAACCCCTAAAATATGTTTTTCAAAGAGACTAACACACCCTTTAAGGACTTAAATGGATAAGTGAATGGCCATGGTGGTGTACCAACATGTTGGGACCCATATGGCATTCAACACAAGAAAGAACAAAACAGAGTTCCGAAGCAACAACCTGGACCAGCAACTAAATCCTATCAAAACTTATTTAAAACATTTTCAAATATTTTTGAAAATATTTTTAACAGATAGCTCTCATTTTTCTCATATCCGTAGAGTATAAGAACATCCAAATCTGACGAGAAATGAGGGAGATATGAATTTTTCAAATGAAACACTGTTTGCTGGAAATCCAGGCTCGGAACTCCGAGAATTATTCTCGGAGCTCCGAGCTCGGAACTCCGAGACCATTCTCGGAGCTCCGAGAAATGGTCCAGGTTCTAAAAATAAAGGCTCTGTTTGGATTCTCGGAACTCCGAGAATTTGCTCGGAACTCCGAGAAATGTCTCGGAACTCCGAGAACACTATGAATTCAAAAAAATATAGCCGTTGTTGTCCAACGGCTAGTTGAATTTTTGACCCAGTTTTGACTGTTTTGCCCCCCAAACGGTCACATGGAGTTGGGACACCATATATACCCATCTAATGGGTCTAAAACATGTGAGGAACATTGTCCAACTTCAACAAACCATAGAAAATCATTTGTGAACTATTTTTGGTTAAATTCTCTCACCAACCAAACTCTTTGTGCCTTGATTTGAGAAAATCTTTTGAGATTGGTTTAGGTTTAAACTTGTTTATCTTTGAGAGCATCCTTGGAGCTACAACTTGTAATCAAGCCTAGTAAGAGGCTAATACTTCTTCTTCTTCTTTATTCGATCGGTGGCAAGGGCATCCGTAGTTTTTAATTCCCTTGGGAGAAAGCGCTTAGAACTCGGCGGAGAAGGAGAGTCATTGTAAAGGTGGAAGGGCATCCTTATCTAATTCCCTTGGAGTGTAAAAGCCTCGGAGCCGGGCGTCGTGGAGGTCTCAATAGTGGAAATCCTCAAGTGCAACCTTGAGTAGAGTGGAGTAGGCCGTTTGCCGAACCACTATAAATCTTTGTGTCACTTGTGTTGGTATTTCTCTATCTTTCTCTCCCTCTCACTTTCTTATTTATTTGTGCTTGCATTCTTACATATTTGGAATTGAGTGAGTAGTTAGCATTTTGGTTTTGATTGAATATTGGTACCTTGCTAACTAGGCTATAAATCACCTAATTAAGTTTGCTAATCAACTAGGGTTTTTGAACTTATATTAATTTGTAATATTGTTTAAGTTCAACTATTTCAAACTTAATTAAACAAGGGATAAGTCTTGGGTGAAATTTTAGTAAAAGTTTTCAAAAGGTAAAAGTTTTATAAACATCCTATTCACCCCCCCTCTAGGTTGCCAAACCAAGTCACTACTTGGATTTCAAGGAGGATCGTTGCCGGAGAACGAACGGAGAAGAAGGATGATCGGATCCGTGCCGGAATTTTGCCCGGAGGAGGTTGTCGGATTGACGAGAAAATGAAAACCCAAATCTCTCTGCAATTTCTCTCTCTCTCTCTGTATACAACGAAAATGAGAAATTTTTTTATATTTTCGTTGTTTTTTTTTATATATATCACTTGAAGGCTGCGGATATTGGCACACCCCAATTGATGGGCGCACCAAAAGTGATGGGCGCACCAAAAGTGATGGGCGCACGAATTTGATTTGGCTCCAGCCAGGTTAATGCACCCCTCCTTTTTCCTTTATACATACATGATATTCCGACCCTCCCATTTCAACTGGACAGCCCCGTTTTGCAGATAGTTCACCCCCCTTGTGATCTGTACCGCGCACCTTCTCTCGGCTCGATCGCTAGGCAAACGCGCTCGGATTCTAACGAAATTTTGCAGGGACCTAGATGAGACCCTAAGCTAGCTTAGCGTGAAGTTTGGGACCCTAATTCATTCATTTCATGGGGTTTTGCATAAAATTGAAAGGTGAAGGGCACGATCAAAATGGGGTGTCTACAGATGCCCCTCTTTGGCAGAGCGTGCTTGACGGGCGAATGCCAAAGCTGAATAGACAACACATTTTGATTGACCTGAAAATAAAGCAAGCAAATTTTTGGATTTTCAATTCTAAAAATAGTATTCACAAGGGTAAAACAGTGAAATGACACTACAAAACTCAAAGTCTGTAAGCAATAGAGAGATAGCCTCTCACTGACTCTAAAATGGTAACCATGACATCTAAATGAGATGGTCTCTCTCTAATACTCATGACTCAACTATCCAAATTAGTCAAGAAGGACTATTATTAACACAAGCTAACACAAAACACATTTTTTAAAAAACGAGACTATATCAAAGCAAACACGACAATTGTTGAAAGAGCACAAACCAAACAAACAAACTAATCACTTAAACAAATACAAACCAATCAGTCAAAGAGTTTTTTTTTTTTTTTTCACATTGAACCAAAACAAATACAAAACCAAACACTCAAAGAGTTTTATTTATTTTTTATTCTTGAAACTTTACCAAAACAAGTTCAAAAAAACACTCAAAGAGTTTTTTTTTTTATATATATGAGATAACCAAACTTTTCAAAAACAGTTATGGCGCCGCACAAACCAGCTCCATGTAAATCCAGATTCGTATGGTTCTGCGTAAACCAGCTCCATATGAACCTTTCACAGATATACTGACACAAAACACAAAACCAAACACTCGAAGAGTTTTTTTTTTTTATGAGATATCAAAACTTTTTCCAAAACAAAAATGGTGCCGCATAAACCAGCTCTAGGTAAATCCAAATCCATATAGTTCTGCATAAATCAGTTCCATATGAACCTTTCACAGATATTACAAAACCAAACATCCGAAGATTTTTTTAAAGTGTGGTGCTGCATAAACCAGCTCAATATAAATCCAAATTCGTACGGTTCTGCAAAAACCAGATCTATATGAATCCTTCAAAGATATTACAAAACCAAACATCCGAAGATTTTCTTTTCAAAAGTATGGTGCTGCATAAACCAGCTCCATGCAATTATTCAAAATAAATGCGGTGCTGCATAAACCAGCTCCATGTAAATCCAGATTCGTATGGTTCTGCATAAATCAGTTCCATATGAACCCTTCACAGATATACCAAAACAAAACACAAAACCAAACACTCAAAGAGTTTTTTTTTATATTATCAATTAGGTCAAAGACCAGGGTGATAGCTATACAGACCATTGCTGAAAATCCATTTGTTTAGCTACTCGGATAACTCTGACTCCTCTCTTTCAAGATAGCGAATCATCCAAGATTTATATGGTGCCGCATAAACCAGCTCCATGTAAATCCAGATTCGTATGATTCTGCACAAACCAGTTTCATATGAACCTCTTCGCAGATATGCCTGACTCCTAACCAGTTAGGTAGCGACACATTACGGATCATCCTTGATTTATATGGTGCCGCATAAACCAGCTCCATACAAGTACAAAACCAAACACTCAAAGAGTTTTTTTTTTATCGTTGTATGAAAAACTTCACCAAAACAAGTATAAAACTAAACACTCAAAGAGTTGTTGTTTTTTTTTTCAAAAACTGAAGAAAAAGACCAAACCGCGCAATACGGACTCCAGTAATTTTCTACTTTATTGAAAACTTCTCAAAAACGATGGAAGGAAGGAAAAAAAAAAAAAAACAGACTCTGAAGTAGAGAACCATCAGTTTCTATCATTATTAAAAACTCAAAAGATGGAAGAAAAAGGCAAACTCCGAAGCACAGAGCTGTCAATTTCTATCCTTATTAAAAACTCAAAAGATGGAAGAAAAAAGCAAACTCCGAAGCATAGAGCTGTCAATTTCTATCCTTATTAAAAACTCAAAAGATGGAAGAAATGGCAAACTCCAAAGTACGGAACTGTCAATTTCTACCCTTATTAAAAAAAAAATTCAAAATGATGAAAGAAAAGCTAGATTCCGAAGCACGGAGCTATCGATTTCTATCCTTATTAAAAACTGTAAAGAAGTGATTGAAAATTTTGACAACTTTGATTGATTTCACTAATGGATTAGTTATCTCTTGTCGAGAGTAACTAAGAGTGCATGATCTTTGCTGAAAGCAAAACTCAACTAGATTGATGAGATTTTTGGGTAAGACTCTCTTTAACATGTGAGAAGCATTTTGCTGAGGTTTGAAGACTGTAGGAGTAGGTTCTAGACTCCGCTGAGAATTGAAGTTTCTGAAACTTTGATTCCAAAAGAGACAATTTAATCAAAGAATTCAACTCAAAGAGTGTGTTCAAGCTTCTCTCGTCTCTATTTGGTAAGAAAAGATATCCCAATTATCATTGTTTAATATCTTTTATGACGCAAGTCATAAAAGATGCCCCTAGTATGATGTGCTTCCATGATAAGAGTCTTAAGAAAACAGTACCAAGAATAAGTAGGAAAACTTAAATTTGCATGGGTTCTTTCTTTGGTATAATGGTAAGACCATCTCCACAAAGGCTGAACGTAAGAATTCTTCATTTTGCTCAGTGCTTGAGGCTTTGATGTTTCAGGCAAGTCTGAATAACAAATCTCTTGCCCTTCTTTGATTTCTCAAACCAGGATCTACTTTAGATTTTTCTTTACATTTCGGAAGATGCACACCCATTCTCTCCAGTGCCAAACACTTTTGATTATAAAAGAAAATAATGATAAACAAGGAACAGACTCCTGAGGACTCTTTCAAAGAAGACTTACAATATTCAAGGGAGTTGACTAAATTTTGATTCACTCTTAAATCAAATGTATCATTTTTAAATGGTAAGGTCAGCCACTCTCAGAGTAGTCTAAAAAACTATGTCAAGATGACCTAATTTCCTCCATCGGAATTACCGTCATGGTTATTACCCCATTCGGATTGCTTAGTCTTAATGCCCCTAGTTTAGAAAGGTGTCAAAGTAAATCTCACTATCACTACTTGGATTCCAAGATCTTGCCCTATGTAGTGATTGTTTCTCCATCTTTTCGAATCTCCTCTAGTGGGAACTCATGATTATTGCATTCCAGATTTCTGGTCTAGCAAACCATTTGCTTCAGCTTTTGTCTGGAATTCTCATACTGTTCAAACTTCAGAGTTCTCCATAATCAAGGAACTCCTTCCATGTCTTATCAGCTCACTTTTTAGGAAGTCTTCGCCTCTGACTGGATTGCCTCTTCAAGTTTTCAATCCAGTAGACCGCTACCCTCATTTTGCATAAGCCGGCTCCTTTGGTTATCGACTTAGCAAGTACATGACTTTATCTAGGCCGCCCTTTCGGGTTTTCAACCTAGTGGGTCTTCAGACTCTCGTTCTTTTTATTTCTTTCTATTTTTATTTTCAATTGCCTTGAACCTTTGCTTGTTTCACCAGAAGGACTTTCTAGGTTGGCTTGGGTTCAAAAGGGGTAGATATCAAAAGTTCAAACGATTTGGACCGAATCTGGTCTTGCCAGACTACCTACGTACCCCAAAAATGGAGGATCAGATCCGCGTAGTTCGCTTTGGGGTTTACAAAGAATGGTTTAGCTTTTCAGCTTCAAAATTTTAAAAGGGGAATGATTTAGCTTTTATCCCCAAGGTTGACCGAATCTGAATTAATCAGACTACCTACGTACCCCTGAAGAGGTGGGGATCAGGTCCGCATAGTTCGGGTGCATAACATGCCCCTGGTTTATAATATGGTTGAAAGAATTGTTTGGTTTTAAAACGTTGGCTCAAAGGGCTCACAAAAGGATTTTTTTTTTAAAACGTTGGGATTTTGGCTATAAAGGCTCAAACGTCCAAGGATGGCCTCCTGGTGTTTTGATGTACAAGCTCTTGAGGAATAAGGTTCAACAGCTTTGAATATTTTTGTCGAGGAGTCTGGCGGTACTCTTGGGCAAGACTTCAACCACGGTGCTCCATTTGAACTTGTGCGCTTCTCAAATATCTTGAATTTATACTCAAGATTCTTCAACTTTCATTTTGTCTCCAAATAGTAAAGACGATTCTCATATGCGATCTATCTCATTGACTCCATCATCTGGGTCTTTGATATTCCAAAAGAATTGTCATATGGACACATTTCCTTCTCTTTGTCTTTCTCTCATATTCTAAACATTAAAAATGTCATTTTTCTTGAAATATTCCACCTCAGAATCTCATTGAAAACATGTAGCTCAAAAGCTCTTTTCGGGTTCGAATTGATGACTTCATTTTCTGAAAGTCTTCTCTAAACTTCTCATCAACTCAACTGGATGTCTGATGTTCCACTCTCTTGGATTTTGCTTTTCGACTGATATCTAAAGCTGATGGAGTCTTGCTTTTCACAACAACAGGGCGTTCCCCTGGTTTATCCTTATAGGATCAAGCAAAACTACCTCAAACCCCTATAAACAGGTTTATCAATTCCTCGCGCTCCTCGGGAGATAAAGTTTTGCCAATCCATCTTTCCCGAGTTTCGGATTTCAATACCACTATTAATAGCTTCGATTTCCTCTTTAAGTGGCTATGCTAGGCGCTCTTTCTCTAGTTTGATCATTTTTCAGATCTCAAGAGAAATTCCGCCTGCATTCTCATCCGAGAAGGGTGTCTTTAGTTATTTAAACATTAAATCCAAGGGTGAATCAAAGAATATCAAAGATACGAAATCAACAACTTTATTGAATTGAAAAATGTAAGTGCCTCAGTAACTCTTTGACGCTCCTCAATGGGCTCTACATCAGACTTAACAGCAGACTGGACATTGACTCGACAAGAAGACTGACAAACACTATATATTCTGAATTATTGATGACACGACTAGACTTACCAAATTTGAGACAAGAGTTGGTATATACTCAACAAAAGACAAACTCTGAAAACTGGACACTTCTTCATGAGCAAGAGAGTGGCACTGAAAGTTCTTGGGCGATACACCCTCCTTCATGATAAAGGTATCTACTGAGCTTGATCCTGAAGTATGAATCTCGGACCGGGTAACCCTACAAAGCCAGGGTTAAGTGGGACAATAAAAGGCTATGTTGGCAATATAGGGGAAGCAATAGACTGCCTTGATCAAATGTGTTTGAAAGTGGTTAGTCTTTTGGAGGAATGGTCTTTCATTGAACACAGACTCTTGACTTGGAAGCGCACACACTAGATCAACAGTCATGAGATAAGAATTCTGAACAAATAGAAATAAGAGCAATCTTGAGCATATCTATTGATAACTCAAGTCAAAATGTCAAAAATGATGACACGATCTAAGTAAACTGGGTCTCAAAGAAATCCTCAATCAACTCCTTTAAATTTTCTTCGGGTATGACTTCTCTTCTTTCGAGTATGAAAGAGTCAAGAACGATAAACACCCTTAATCTAAATATGTTTTGATCTCAGCATTAATCATGCACTCATGGGATAGATGGGCAAGACATAACCAATCCATTAATGATCACGGTATGATATAAGAGTACAAAGTGAAGGACGGGAAAACATAGATCAAATGGATAATCAATGGCTCATATGATAGACCATGGCCATAAGAATGACAAAAGTAGGGTCAAGGACCAGATCTAAAATCTGAATGAAAGATGAACACGCAAATAATTTTTATATACAAAGAATCTCTATAAAAAGGTAAATCCTAACCAAGGGATATACAGGTGGAATGTAACCAATGGATTTACAAGTGGAATGTAACCATTGGATCAAAAGATAAACCACGGCCACGAAAGTGACAGAGAAAGAGCCACAGGCTAGGTCTAAATCTAAAAATTAGATTGATGTAATTGATTTGAATTAGATAAGGAACCCTCATTAAATACGAAAGCCCTAAACTAATAATCAATATAAATAGGTACATATATATATATATACCCTAACCAGGGGCACCAGCCCTAAATATAATCTCGCAGAGTCAAGACACTTGACTCAAGATAGATATGTGAGTACACTAGAACTGCGTTGTAGCCACATAAGGTGAGCTACAATAATCTATGAATAGGACATGGCTCCTAAATCTAGGCTCCAACATGCGTAAGCAACACATGTTCGTCCTTATATGAATGCAATATATGTATAAGCACATGCAAATCTTAATTGGGTTTTACTAAATCAACAAATATATCCATGTACATAATATATTTAAAATAAAAGTAGAGCTCCGGACTCAATATATCGGGTACTATGCTTATGATCCATACTTAACATGTATAACACAAGTACGCCTAGTGTTATACATAGTATGCTTCATTGCTCATCGGCTGCTGTAAACACAAGTACGCCTAGTGTTTACGGCTGCAGCACCGGCGCATAGCTTGGTAATAGATACAACAATCCCAGCAGGGTAATGACATCCCATCTGGCATGTACTGTATCTATCCCATGGAGCCAATAATAATAAAATCAAATAAGAGAAAAATAAAAAACAAAATGATGTATGCCGTGCAGTGTGTGAATCCCTTGTTTTAAACACCTACTTGGTGCCCCTGGATTCTAAGCGATTAAATTCCCATTTATAATGATTTTAGCCCAAAATTCTTCAAAGTTAGCAACAAATGGCATTTTAACAGAGTTAGGCAACGATTCAAGAAATCCCCAGCAGAGTCGCCAGCCTGTGGACCCCGATCCGGGAGAGAGGTGGGGGACGAGCCCCCAACGGCCTCTTGGATCATCCACGTGAATGGAGAGCTCTACCAAGGAACTCTCGAAACAGATGCCACCCTCATAGCATAGCACGAGTGGCGATATAAAAGAGATACCTTTCGATTCGGGAACAAGTCCGGATTCGAAACGTATCTAAACAAACTCAGAGTCGCCATCCACGGTATACGGCCATGGATCCTTTAAACAAAAATATGCTCTGTTGTGGACCCCGATCCTGAGGACGGTGCCGAGGGACGCGATATCCCTCCTGCGATCCTCTAAGATCTCCACAACGTGAAGGAGAGCTCTACCAAGGAACTCTCGAAACTGTTGCCACCCTCACAGCATAGCATGTGTGGCGATATAAAAAAGAAAGAGATACATCCTGATCCGGAGCCAGGGCTCGAAACCAAGATATATCTAGAAATAACTCAGAGTCGCCATCCATGGATGCGCCATGGAACCAAAACAAATGCTCTGTTTGCAATGGATAACCAGAGATACAAAAGGTCCGTGCCTGATGACGAATGGAGAAGGTCCGAAGAGCGCCCCCAATTCTCCCGAGTGCGAACACTTGGTCTCTTATGCCATTTATTATTAGCCTCGAAGAGTTTTGGGCAAAAATCATGTGAAATGAGAACAATCCTCAAGAGTCGTCTACCTAAGCATGAATTTCCTGAGGATAAAGATAATAAACACCCATAAAATAAAATGAAAGATGTGTTGCCTAAGCATAGCTAGGTTATGAGTGACATGCCTAAAGGGTGTCTAAGTTCTGATGTGCAAACACATGCAACCTATAGCTAAAGGTATAGGATCAGTACAAGAAAGTAAGGAAACATATCAAAAGAAATACAATAATTACACAACAAATCCTAAGACTCTAAATGATTAGCCCGAGTCCTCGGATGGTCTGGTATTCATCCAAAGAAGCCTACGTATCCCCGCCTCCACGAGAATCAAGGCAACGTAGTTCTTCGCGCCTATTCTAAGCTAGGATGCCTAAGACACCTAGACCTCTATCTTAGACTCGATCTAAAAGACCGGACTAGTTATTAAAGCTTCTTGTACGATTATTTAAATTTCAGTGAATTGTAGATTTTAGGACACCCTATATGCCCTAACTAAATGCAGGTTAGCCCTAAGCTAATGTAGGTGGTTCCTACAACCTATGTGTAACTAGGCTGTGCGTCCTAAGGAAAACAATGGGATCAATAACGCATCTTAGACCTAGTCATCAGTCGGCGATGTGAATCGCCAACTGACCGGACGGAGGCGTAACAGACTCCTAACTCTAACACAAACACAAACAAAACACACAACTATCAAACAACACACCAAGGACGGAACTCTTAACCCTAAAACAAACGTAAACAAGCACATAACAAATCAAAGACTAAAAACAAACACAAACCCCTAACTCTAAAACTCTCCTTCTAGGACAAAGTCCTAACTCTAGAGGAAGATTTTTCAAAAACAGGTTTATGAAATATTTTTGTACTTTTCTAAAGAGTTTGAATGATTTATTTACAAAGGTTTGGTTGGCCCTGGGATGAGAATCCCAAGCTGCACTACGTACCTCGTGGAAGAGGATCAAGCCAACGTAGTTCGAAAATCGAACTCGCCTAATACGCTTCTAAAAGAAACACTCAACACTTTAGATTTTTAAAGGTTTTTTTATGTTTTTCAAATGTTTTTGATATTTTTAAAGTTTTCAAATATTTTTGAGTTTTAAATTTCTAATGTTTTGGATTTTAAAGCTTTTCCAATGCTCTAAACCTTTAAATGTTTTCAATCTTAAAGGGAACACGCAAGTAACACCACAAACTAGGGCAAAGCCCTGAATCCAAAAGGGGAAACCCCGAATAAGCAACCAGCGTCTCAAAGAGACAAACCACAACAAGAAAGATAGCGTCCCAAGAAGAGAGAAAACGATCCAAGATCCCAAGCAAGCAAAGCTCTAATAAGACTGAGTTAGCCTCTAATCAAAGCGAAGTAATCAACAACTCTAAAGGAGAAACTCCGAACTAACAACACTAAAGAGGGGAACAAATGAGTCAGAGACTCTCTAATAACACTACCAAGTCAAAGACTCACTCTAAAAGAGGAGGCCATTCTAACATGAGGCTAGGTAAGCCTCCTAAAGGGGAAACTCTCTACATGAGGCAAGGCTTGTCTCCGAGACACAAATGACGTAAAAAGGAATAAGAGACCCTGTGCATATTTGGCAAAGGTAAAACACCCAGCCGGGCCGGACAGCTGCCTAGCCCTAGGGTGCAATGTGCAACCAAATACCCATAAGGGTAGGGGTATGCTGCCAAGCCGAGTAGGATGTTCTCCCAAAACCAAACGACGCACAGAGAGGAGGTTTAGCAAGAGAATGAGACTGGGCAAGTCTCCTATATACAGAGAGGTATGCTACTCGGACTGAGCAAGTCCCCTAAGGATGGGCTTGGGCTAGCGCCTTCATCGCCCTCGCAATGAGAGGGGATTCTAGTATCTAAAGAAATTTAACAGAAATCTATAAGACTGTATTAGTCTATCAAAGAGAGAAGAAAAGGCTACCAGATAATCGCAAATTCCATTCTATTCTTAAAAAAAAATCAAGTGCTAAGCAAAGAAGAATTTTCAATAAAAAAAATACACAATCTATAGCAATCATAAAATGATAAACAACATTAATTAGTCCAGACCAGCCACTGGATAGCCTAATAAAGTAAAAGAAAACAATATCAAACACTTCTATGCCCAACCACAAACACCACCCCAATATGGGGATGAAATCAGATGATGCTAAAGTAATCATCTGATATCATAATACACATGATAATATTTCTAATCCCGCCTTGAAATCAGACAGTACTCATGTCGATAATATCGAATAGAGTAGTCATCTGATCTCCTTCTTTCCTAAAACAATTTATTTAAATAAAATTAAACAAATATGATAAGCTTCAAGATAATCTCACCTGAACAGTCCATTCGTTATTGTCTTTACAACCTAACTCAATGCTTAAGATAAGAAGAGTATTAGAAATATCAAAAGATTATGATAATTCCAATTAGTTAAAATTTCAGTGCATACAGGGGACATCAACTTGTGCAGATCCAAGTGCGAAGCGGTGAGCCACAAAACATAAAGACGGGCTCCAAGTAACCTTATCATTGCCCTCCGAAATGAAGGCCCAAAACACATTCAGTTACGAATACAGGTGAATGTCTCAAGGAAATGACCTCCTCGCAATGATCAGGTATTAGAACCAATCCAAAGGGGATCAGATAACAAAGCCAGTCATGCCGGAAACATCATCTACTTAACACATGCTATTTTCAAATCAAAATATAGAAACCGAGGGTTAACTCAACCAAAGCAAGGTTAAGGAAATATATAAAAATGTCAAACTCCAGGAATCTACAGATGCTTCAGAAATAAGTGAAAACAAATCCTTCCAGTAATACCCACAACATAGGGTAAAGAAACAAACATCAAGTGATACACACAAACAAACCCTCGACATGGGGTCTCCTGTGAAATCAGATAGTACTCATACCCATGACATGGAGTAGAGTAATAACCTGATTTCCTACATCAGTTAAGCATACATCCCTCCACCATCCGTTCATCACAGAAAATAAGATTGCCATCTTGCATTCAAAAGTCAAATTAAATCTAAAGCCAGAAGCAATGCCACCACAGCAGAAAACAAGATAAGCAGCCATGAATCAATGTATCATAATTTCAAAGAATAAAACTTCAGAACCACAAAACAATTCAGCTGAACCCCCGACAGGGGTCTCCTGTGAAATCAAATGATACTCATACCCAAGATATGGAGTAGAGTAACCATCTGATTCCCTACATCAAATAAGCATCCATAACTCAACCGCCCATTTTCAATAGATTTTCAAACAAAAATTACAAGCATGATGAGCTGAAACAGAGCATTACCTGCTGAAATTGTTACCGGAATTGTTGACGGAAATGCTCGCTGAAAAATGATCAGAATTCACTAAGTCATCGAAATTGCAGAGTCGGTTCAGATCGAATCTTGTGACAGTGATGGAGGTTTGGATATGGTACAGGGATACCCGGATTTCCGTGAATGTTGCCGAAAAGGGGGGGTCGAGAATCTCAGATTTGAAGATGGTGGCTGAGGGTTTGTGAAAATGGGTCTGTAGAAGGTTGAAATCAATGGGGCTGATGATGGGGAATTCAAAATGGGTTTATTGGCTGCCGTGGAAGAGAAGGTGGCTGATGAAGAAGCAGGTGATGCCGGTGGCTGTGATGAAGAAGGAAAAGATGATGGTCGGTGGTCGGAGGTGGCACGGCCGGAGCTTGGCCGGAGCTCCGGTCAAACACAGCGAAGAAGAAGATCGGTAAACCCTTTTCTTCCTTCTTCTCCCCCCCCTCCAATCTACTTTGTGTAGCTCTTGCTTTTGCTCCCTGCATAAATTTTCGCAATCAAAACGATCAGATCTGATGGGGTTTGGGGTGGGAAAGGATCTAAGATCTTGTGTGAAAGGGAGAAGGAGGTAGCAATGGTGGTGGCTGAGGGAGATCAAGATAGTGGTGATGGCACAGGTGGAGGTTGAGGTCTGAAATGGTGGAGCTTAGATTTTGGTGGTCGGAGAATCAAAGCTCCTTGCCGGATTTAATGGAGGTGATGGGGTTTCGGTTTTTTTTTTCGGATTTTTGCAGAGGATAAGGGGAAAAATGACGGAGAAGATGGAGATCATGGTGTTGATCGGTGAGGGTGGAAGAAATGAAATGGGTTTGGGAGATGGTTTGATGGTGGAAGGGTTTTGGGTGGTCATAACCGGCCAGATTCCGGTGAAGTAGCCGGAATAAATGGGGTTGGCCGGCAGGAATGGGTTGGTGGAGAAGATGGCCGGTGGTGGAGGCGAAGATGGGTCGAAGGTAGGGGGGGTGATGGCTGCCCAGCTCTCTCTCCTTTTGCCTCTGTTTCTGTCCTCCTCTCTGCCGCTGCTCCTCCTCCCTCTGCTTTTGCTATGCGGCTGCCCTCCTCTCCCTTTCTTTTCTTTTTTTAGAAAATGGGGCTCCCCCTAAAAACCCTAATTCGTTTGGGTTTTAAAGGAACATGGGAAATGGTATATGCAGGCCCCCCCATTCCTCCTTGGACAGCCCTATAGTGTATTTGTAACTACCCCTTTTTGCAAAACAGGGCTGTCCAAGCTAGAGAAAGGGAAATGATATATTTTTGCCCCATTTCTTAATTGGGCAACCCCCACCTGGCACTTTATTTCTCCTTTTTGCACTTGAGTAGGCGGTCCCAAGTATAAAAGGGACAAATATATCGCTCCTTTCCTTGCTACCCGCGGGGTTGGTATTGGCACACACATCTTTGATGATGCGCCCCTCTTCTGCCTTCCCGAATTTACACAAGGATCAATCTTTCGGGACTCAGGTTGACTTTAAGGCATCTGCTCGACTTCGGAATTTCATTCGATTTTGAAAATTAGGGTTCGGTCAAAATGGGGTGTCTACAGATGCCCCTCTTTGTCAGAGTATGCTTGTCACATGAATGGCAAAGCTGAACAGACAACACATTTTGGCCGGCCCGAAAACAAAGTAAAACAAGTTTTTGGGTTTTAACTCAAATGATGTTCACAAAGGTAAAATAACAAACTAACACTCCAAGACTCAAAGACTGAAAGCAAAAGGGGAGATAACATCTCTCCGACTCTTGACTCGGCAATCATTACATCTCAATGAGATGACCTCTCCTTAAACTCTAAACATGGCAAAACAAACCATACTGGTGAAACTACTTTCCACCTCACGCATAATCCAAACAATGGGGAAACTACTTTTCCGACAAACATTCTAAATTAAGAAGGAAACTACTTTTCCCAACACAATCAAAACCAAAAGGAAACTACTTTTCCGACAAACATCATAATCACGAGAAACTACTTTTCTCCAAAAAACTCTATCTCTGAGAAACTAACTTTTCTCCAACATCTTTATTCATGAGAAACTACTTTTCTCTTCCAAAAACTTCAAATAATTGAGAAACTACTTTTCTCTTCCAAAAATCTTCAAATCATTGAGAAACTACTTTTCTCTAAAAACTTCTTCCAATCTAAGGGGAAACTACTTTTCGCCCAAACTTTTTAATCAACGGGGAAACTACTTTTCACCCAAAATTCCAATTCAAAGGGAAAACTACTTCTCGCCCAATCTTTCAATCAACGGGGAAACTACTTTTCGCCCAATCTTTGAAATCAAAGGGGAAACTACTTTTCACCCAAACTTCCAATCAAAGGGGAAACTACTTCTCGCCCAATCTTTCAATCATCGGGGAAACTACTTTTCGCCCAATCTTTTTATTCAAAGGGGAAACTACTTTTCGCCCAATCTTCCAAATAAGGGGGAAACTACTTCTCGCCCGAAACTTTCAATCAACGGGGAAACTACTTCTCACCCGATCTTCCAAACAACGGGGAAACTACTTCTCGCCCGATTCTTCAATCAACGGGGAAACTACTTCTCGCCCGATCTTTCAAACAACGGGGAAACTACTTTTCGCCCGATCTTTCAAAACATGGGGAAACTACTTTTCGCCCAAAAAACAAATCATGGGGAAACTACTTCTCTCCCAATCTTCAAATAACGGAGAAACTACTTCTCGCCCGAAACTTTCAAACCATGGGGAAACTACTTTTCGCCCAGCCTTCCAAATCAAAGGGGAAACTACTTCTCGCCCAATCTCAAAATCAAAGGGGAAACTACTTCTCGCCCAAACTAAAAATCAACGGGGAAACTACTTTTCGCCCGGCGATAGCTATACAGACCATTGCTGAAAATCCATCTGTTTAGTTATCCGGGTAACTCTGACTCCTCTCTTTCAAGGTAGCGAATCACCCAAGATTTATATGTTCCTGCCAAACAGTTCCATATAAATCCACGCAGATATACCTGACTCCTAACTCGTTAGGTAGCGGTACATTGCGAAGCGATGATTAAGCAAGTCACTACTTTCATTGCTAATCATCTGGGTATTCAAATATTTGAGGAAACTACTTCTCGCCCAAACATTTAATACCAAGGCGAAACTACTTTTCACCAAGCAACAAATAAACAGGCCACTACTTGGCACCTCATTGATTAACAATCAAAAGAATTTTTTTTCTTCTTAAAAAAAAATGCCCCTTGTTTGGGTTTAACAAAGAAAAAGATTTTTTTGGGCGCAAAGGGCTTGCAAACATGATTGATGGGTTTATCGATCTTATATCGAGTTCATTGATAGCATAGCTATCTCCTGCCGAGAATAAATGGGAGTGCATGATCATTGCTGAAGACCAGACTCGAAAAACTTGATGGGGATTTTGGATATTGACTCTTTTAAAAAGAGGAAAAGCATTCTGCTAAGATTTGAAAACTGCAAAAGCAGGAATTCTAGACTCCGTTGGGTACTAGATTTTCTGGAACATTGACTCTTTCAAAGAATGAGTTCAATTGATGAATTTGATTCAAGAGAGCGTTCAAGCTTCTCTTGCTTCTATTTGCTGAAAATATTTATCTCAATTATCTTGTATTTGATATCTTTTATGACGCAAGTCATAAAAGATGCCCCTAGTATGATTACTTCCATGACAGGATTCATTGGAGAGCAAAACCAGGATAGGTAAGAAAAGTTTAAGCTTGTATGGATTCTTTCTCTGGTATATGGGTAAAAGGATATCCACAATGGATGAGTCTGAGAATTTTTTCTTTCATTGCTCACTACTTGAGGCTTTGATGTCTCTGGCAAGTTTGAACAAAATGTATTTTGCCCTTCTTTGATTCCTAACCAGGATCCACTTTGAATTCTCTTTACATTTCAAAAGGTGCACTCTCGCTCTTCCAGTGCCAAACACTTTGGACATTGAGAGAACAAGAATAAAAATAAGGAAAAGACTTCTAAAGACTCAATCAAAGAAGACTCAAATTACTCAAGGGACTTGACTCACTTTTGATTCACCCTTAGATAAAATGCGTTATTTTGTTATGGTAAGGCTAGCCACTCTTAGAGTACTCTCAAAAACCATGCCAAAAGGCTCTAATTTCCTCTATCGGGATTTCCGTCATGGTTATTACCCCCTTCAGATTGTTCGGTTTTAATGCCCCTAGTTTAAAAAGGATATCAAAGCAAGTCCAACTGACACTTCTCGGATTCCGGGATCCTGTCCTGTTTGAAGACTACTTCTCCATCTTCTTGATTTCTCTCTTCAAAAGAAGTCACAACTTTTGCTTTACAAGTTTTCAGTCTAAAAGACCACTTGTCTCAACTTTCGCTTGCACTAGAAGGACTTTCTAGGAAGGCTTGGGATCAAAAGGGTGGGATATTTAAAGTTCAAACGATTTGGACCGAATCTGGTCTAGCCAGACTACCTACGTACCCCAAAAATGGAAGATCAGATCCGCATAGTTCGCTTTGGGATTTTTCAAAGAATGGTTTAGCATTTAGCTTCAAAATTTTGAAAGGGATTTCATCCTGAGGTTTGACCGAACCTGAATAAATCAAGTTGCCTACGTACCCCTGAAGAAATGGGGATCAGGTCCGACGTAGTTCGGGTGCATAAATGCCCCGGGTTTATCATGTGTTTGAAAAGAAATGGTTTGATTTGACTTTTGGCCCAAAGGGTTTACAAATAGATTTTAAAACATTAGGATTTTGGCCATAAAAGTTCAGACGTCCAAAGATGGCATCCTGATGTATTTGACGTACAAGCTCTTTTGCTTAAGGTTCAAAGACTTAGAAATTTTTTTTTTTTTTCGAGGAGTCTGACGGCATGTCAGGCAAAGCTACAACCACTGTGCTCCACTCCCATCTCGAAGATCTTGAGTTTATGCTTAAGGTTCCACAACCCCTTGTCTTTTTCTTTTTCTTTTTTTTTTTAGGGCTCAAATTTATCATACTCTTCTCTCAATATTTCATCAGCTCCACAGGATGTCTGATGTTTCACTCTTTAAAATCTTCACTTTTCAACTGGATGTCTAAAGACGATGAAGTCTTGCTTCGAGCAACGACAGGGCATTCCCCTGGTTTATCCTTATAGGATCAAGCAAGACTACCTTAAACCCCCCTAAACAGGTTTATCAATTCTTTGCGCTCCTCGGGAGATAAAGTTTTGCCACTCCATCTTTCTCGAGTTTTGAATTTCGATACCACTATCAATGGCTTCGATTTCTTCTTCAAGTGGCTATGCTCGACGCTCTTCCTCTCGTTTGACCATCTTTCAGATCTCGAGGTGAATTTCGTCTGCATTCTCATCCGAGAAGGGGGTCTTTAGTTGTTTTAAGCATTAAATCCAAGAGTGAATCATAAACATTGAAGATACAGAACCAAATGCTATATTGAATTGAAGACTTTGAAGTACATAGATGACTCACAGACACGCCTCTATGAGCTTTACATTTGATTTGACAGAAAATAGAACACTGACTCTGAACACTAAAGACTTAACAAACACGAAACACTTTCTTTTTTTTTCTTTTTTCTTTTTTTTACTACAAGACTCACCAACCTTCAACACAGGAGTTGGTAAACACTTAACAAAAATTGAATCTTGAAACAAGATACTTGACATATGACTCTTGAAACATAACAGTTGAACAGAGGCGAGGACTTGGCACTGAAGTTCACAAGTAGCACGCCTTCCTCCATGTTAATGCTGGCTAAGGAGTTCGACCCTGGTTCAGAAACCTTGGAAAAGGTGGTCCTCTGAAGTCCTGTTGACTTGGCCCAAATTGTCTTTGAAAACCGGCTGGTGACAGCACCTTCTCCGCCTCAACATTCTCAAGATATTCAAACTCTGATATTTTTTCTTTTCCCTTCAACTTATTCCCTGGCTCTGGAGTGACATAAGCAACAGGATCTCTGCGAGGTTGAATGGTTCTTTCAAGTGTCTGGTTCACAAAAGCATAGATTTCAGCGAGAGCAGAAGAGTCTTTCTCTATCCGGCTCTGGATTGCATGTTTCAAAGCTAAACAATTCTCCGTCAGGTGACCCGGGCCTCTATGATACTCACAGTATTGATCCATCCTCCAATTGTTGGGGAATGGTTCAGGCACAGGTTTAATATCTGGAAGCCTCAAACAACCTTCACTGACCCATTTCTTCATGATAACTATAAGAGAACAAGGCATTTGAGTGAATTCTCTTTCTTGCTTCTGACCCATCTTTTCTTCCTCTATCACTGGCTTCTTTAAAGGTTGGTGAGAAGGTCCAACATTCTTAACCTCCCTCGGAGCAATGAAAGCCTGCTTAAGAGGTTGTCGAAAAGGTCTAACACTTCTAACTTCCTTCGGAGCAATGTAAGGCTTTTTCCCATTATGCAAATCAACATATCTATCAAGGATTAAACTCTGAACAGAGGCCTCTTCTGTCATAGTACCCATATCCACAAGTTGCTTTGGAGCAGAGTCACATTTAATGGACAAGTGCTGAATCTGAATTTTCATCTCCCTCACCTCCTCAGTTAGCATAGCCATCTGACCAAAGAGCTTGACCATCCAGTTTTCCATTCTGACAAGTGTAGTCCTCTCAACAGATTCTTCTACAGATCGAGTGCCGGATGGGACAAGTGGCGTCTCAGAAATAGGGCGAATAAGGGATGCAGGATCCAAGATTGCTCCTTCAGTAGAAATGACATTTATCGAAGCTGGTGAAGGGACAGCATGAGCACTGAAAGGCTCTTCAATAGTAAGCTCGTCTTCATCGATCATATCTTGCACTTTATGCTTCAGAGTATAACATTTATCAGTCGTATGATCCGAGCCACGATGATATGCACAAAATAAATCCTTTCTCCAATTCTTAGGCAGAGGATTAGGTAGGACCCTTTGTTCAGGCAATTCAATCTTGTTGTCCTTGATCAATCTCCTGAGAAGGTAGGATAACGAGCAAGGAAGCGGAGTAAATTTTCTTGTTTTCTTTTCTGCTGATTCTTCCCCTTCTACTACTGTTTTGGCTGTAGTCGTAACAGAATTGACATTATGTACCTCATTTGGCTCGACCATAGGTCTTTTCCCTTCTTTGATATCAGATAAAGTCTTGGACCTCAGGCCTTTTACCAAAGCATCTTCAATTTGAGTTCCCGTCTTTATCAGATGATCAAAACTTGGGTAGTGCTGAGGTGCCATAAAATGAAAATATTCGGAGGATAGGCTCTTTACTACCAGTTTGATTTGATCTGCCTCTGAGAATGCTTGACTCAATTGCGCTAACATTCTTTTCCATCGTCGGATAAAAGAGGTAAAGGTCTCCTGCGGCCCTTGTTTCAACTGCTTCAAATCCCTCTTCGTAACCTCTATTCCATCCTCCATCGAAAATTGTTCGACCAGTTTGTTTGCTATGGCCTCCATAGTTCTGACTTCTTCGGGTTTCAAGCGCAAGAACCACTGTTTTGCAATTCCCACAAGGGACACAGGGAATAATTGTGCCATCTGCTCGGGGTTGAGTCCATGTTGTTGGGAAAGCTTTATGAACCATCCTACATGACCCCGAGGACACCCAGTCCCATCATATTTATCATAGTCAGGGGTTTTGAATTTGGGTGGCAGAATAGCCTCAGGAGGAATCATAAACTCAGAAATGTCGAACTTCTTTGGCCCCTGAAATTTCATATTCCCTACATCTTGAGCCAACTTTCTGAACTTGTTGTACATCTCCTTCTCCAACTTGTCATACATCTCTTTCTCTTTACTGACCACAGGTACACCATATTCTTCAGCATATTGCTCATCTTCTAAATTGACTTCAAATGGCGAAACGGTTGGTCTGTTCGAATTTGGAGACGCAACTCGAGGAGATTGGGGTACTGGCCCTCTAGAATTGGAGGCCTTGTCAGCACTTTGAACTTTCATATGGGTAATCTCTTCCTTCATGCTCGCCATGTCGCGAGTGAGATTTTTCAGCATCTCCTGAATGGCTATCATAGGATCAACTGGGTCAGCCATTGGATGAACCTCTGGTAATTCAAACAACTCAGACAAAGAGAGTAAAGGTATTCTCGATGTAACGGGAGGATTAACTGAGTCTAGATACCGAGGATGGTCTAGACCAAGCAGGTTTGGATAGGATTGTCTTTTTAGGAACAGTGATTTGCACTCTTTAGAATCCTGAAATGGAGGTTAAAACACTAGATTAAATGGACGATAACGGAGATAAAATATCTTGTACAAATAGACACAAAAGCAGTCCTGAACATGTTTGAATTACAAAACAGGTAAGTCAATCTATAAAGGTCAAAGAAAGGTAGGCACTGATAACATGACCTACACCAACAGGATCCCAAGGAATCTTCAATTTATCCCTTTAAGTCTTTTTGGGATATGGTTGCTCTCTTTTGAGGTATGAAAAAGTTAGAAATGATAAACAACGCTAATTCTAAATGAGTTTAGACCTCAGCAATAATCATGCACTTGCGACAGACAAGCAAGATTTAGCTAATCCATCAACGATCATGGTATAAGAAGGGTAAATCCATGACGGAAAATATGAATCAATTATATGCACAAAAGAAAAAAAAATACATTATGACAAAAGTCAAGAATCTGATGATAATCCACAAATGGATAAATAGGAATAAACAAAAAGATCACGATACAACAAACTCATGGTCTATCCCTGACTTTGAAGAATAGCAGTTATGCTCAAAATATTCCAGGTAAAATCCGGCAGCATAACAGCTATACAAGAAGATCGAGGTAAGGCAAACTCCTGGTTTAACTAACTCCAAATGATGGCGGTCATGCTCAAAAATATTCTGGATAAAATCCGGCAGCATAACAACTATACAAGGGATCCCCACAGCTCAATCAAAGATATACGAATAATAGTGGTAAGACAAGCTCAAAATATGGTTAGCAGAGAAAGGTGACCAATTACAGGACCGACCAAAGGTGAGAACAAATATGACCACGGGTCAAATCCTATAATCAACAGATCAAAGGACAAAACCCAGCCAAGGAAATGGCAAGCAAAGCCACTGACTAGATCTAGATCTGAACAGAAAATGGATATAACCAATTGAAATGAATAAGGAACTCTAAGAGGAGAACCCTAATATACATAATCAGTATATATAGGTATATATACATACACATATATCCTAACCAGGGGCACCAGCCCTAATCCATCTAACGGAGTCGAGAAAGTCTCGACTTGCGACAGACCAGTGAGTGTACTGGGACCGTGTTGTAGCCATATAAAATGAGCTACCCTAGTCTACTAATGGGACAAAGCTCCTAACTCTAGGCTCCACATGTGTGAGCAACACATGTTCGACCCCATATGAATGCAAAATATACATATATAAACACAGGTACTTCCTAGTTGGATTTCACTAAGTCAGTACGTATATACATAATATATAAAACAAAGTAGGGCTCCGGACTCAATCTAATGGGTACTATGCGTATGAAACATACTTAATATGTATAACAAAAGTACGCCCAATGTTATACATAGTATGCTTCATTGCTCATCGGCTGCTGTAAACACAAGTACGTCCAGTGTTTACGGCTGCAGCACCGGCGCATAGCTTGGAAATAGATTCAACAGTACCATCAGGGTGTAATGACATCCCAGTCGGGCACGCATTAAATCTATCCCGTGGAGCCAATAATAAAAAACGATGAAAAATAATGAAAGAAATAGCAAATATGATAATGCATGATGTGTAGTGTGTGAATCCCTTGTTTTAATTACGCACCTGTCTGGTGCCCCTGGATTCTAACGATAGAGTTCCCATTTAAAATGATTTTAGCTCAAATTTCTCCAAAGTTAGTAAACATGGCATTTTTATAGAGTTAGGCAATGTTCCAAGAACTCCCCAGCAGAGTCGCCAACCTGTGGACCCCCGATCCTGAGGACGGTGCCGAGGGACGCGAGATCCCTCCTGCGATCCTCTAAGATCTCCACAACGTGAGAGAGAGCTCTACCAAGGAACTCTCGAAACTGTTGTCACCCTCACAGCATAGCATGAGTAGCGATATAAAAAAGAAAGAGATACATCCTGATCCGGAGCCAGGGCTCGAAACCAAGATATATGTAGAAATAACTCAGAGTCGCCATCCATGGATGCGCCATGGAACCAAAACAAATGCTCTGTTTGCAATGGATAACCAGAGATACAAAAGGTCCGTGCCTGATGACGAATGGAGAAGGTCCGAAGAGCGCCCCCAATTCGCCCGAGTGCGAACACTTGGTCTCTTATGCCATTTATTATTAGCCTCAAAAATCATGTGAAATGGGAACAATCCTCAGGAGTCGTCTACCTAAGCATGCATTTCCTGAGGATAAAGATAATAAACACCCATAAAATAAAATGAAAGATGTGTTGCCTAAGCATAGCTAGGTTATGAGTGACATGCCTAAAGGGTGTCTAAGTTCTGATGTGCAAACACATGCAAGCTATAGCTAAAGGTATAGGATCAGTACAAGAAAGTAAGAAAACATATCAAAAGAAATACAATAATTACACAACAAATCCTAAGACTCTAAATGATTAGCCCGAGTCCTCGGATGATCTGGTATTCATCCAAAGAAGCCTACGTATCCCCGCCTCCACGAGAATCAAGGCAACGTAGTTCTTCGCGCCTATTCTAAGCTAGGATGCCTAAGACACCTAGACCTCTATCTTAGACTCGATCTAAAAGACCGGACTAGTTATTAAAGCTTCTTGTACGATTATTTAAATTTCAGGGAATTGTAGATTTTAGGACACCCTATATGCCCTAACTAAATGCAGGTTAGCCCTAAGCTAATGCAGGTGGTTCCTACAACCTATGTGTAACTAGGCTGTGCGTCCTAAGGAAAACAATGGGATCAATAACGCATCTTAGACCTAGTCATCAGTCGGCGATGTGAATCGCCAACTGACCGGACGAAGGCGTAACAGACTCCTAACTCTAACACAAACACAAACAAAACACACAACTATCAAACAACACACCAAGGACGGAACTCTTAACCCTAAAACAAACGTAAACAAGCACATAACAAATCAAAGACTAAAAACAAACACAAACCCCTAACTCTAAAACTCTCCTTCTAGGACAAAGTCCTAACTCTAGAGGAAGATTTTTCGAAAACAGGTTTATGAAATATTTTTGTACTTTTCTAAAGAGTTTGAATGATTTATTTACAAAGGTTTAGTTGGACCTGGGATGAGAATCCCAAGCTGCACTACGTACCTCGTGGAAGAGGATCAAGCCAACGTAGTTCGAAAATCGAACTCGCCTAATACGCTTCTAAAAGAAACACTCAACACTTTAGATTTTTAAAGGTTTTTTTATGTTTTTCAAATGTTTTTGATATTTTTAAAGTTTTCAAATGTTTTTGAGTTTTAAATTTCTAATGTTTTGGATTTTAAAGCTTTTCCAACGCTCTAAACCTTTAAATGTTTTCAATCTTAAAGGGAACATGCAAGTAACACCACAAACTAGGGCAAAGCCCTGAATCCAAAAGGGGAAACCCCGAATAAGCAACCAGCGTCTCAAAGAGACAAACCACAACAAGAAAGATAGTGTCCCAAGAAGAGAGAAAACGATCCAAGATCCCAAGCAAGCAAAGCTCTAATAAGACTGAGTTAGCCTCTAATCAAAGCGAAGTAATCAACAACTCTAAAGGAGAAACTCCGAACTAACAACACTAAAGAGGGGAACAAATGAGTCAGAGACTCTCTAATAACACTACCGAGTCAAAGACTCACTCTAAAAGAGGAGGCCATTCTAACATGAGGCTAGGTAAGCCTCCTAAAGGGGAAACTCTCTACATGGGACAAGGCTTGTCTCCGAGACACAAATGACGTAAAAAGGAATAAGAGACCCTGTGCATATTTGGCAAAGGTAAAACACCCAGCCGGGCCGGACAGCTGCCTAGCCCTAGGGTGCAACAAATGTGCAACCCAATACCCATAAGGGTAGGGGTATGCTGCCAAGCCGAGTAGGGTGTTCTCCCAAAACCAAACGACGCACAAAGAGGAGGTTTAGCAAGAGAATGAGACTGGGCAAGTCTCCTATATACAAAGGAGGGGTATGCTACTCGGACTGAGCAAGTCCCCTAAGGATGGGCTTGGGCTAGCGCCTTCATCGCCCTCGCAATGAGAGGGGATTCTAGTATCTAAAGAAATTTAACAGAAATCTATAAGACTGTGTTAGTCTATCAAAGAGAGAAGAAAAGGCTACCAGATAATCGCAAATTCCATTCTATTCTTAAAAAAAATCAAGTGCTAAGCAAAGAAGAATTTTCAATAAAAAAATACACAATCTATAGCAATCATAAAATGATAAACAACATTAATTAGTCCAGACCAGCCGCTGGATAGCCTAATAAAGTAAAAGAAAACAATATCAAACACTTCTATGCCCAACCACAAACACCACCCCAATATGGGGATGAAATCAGATGATGCTAAAGTAATCATCTGATATCATAATACACATGATAATATTTCTAATCCCGCCTTGAAATCAGACAGTACTCATGTCGATAATATCGAATAGAGTAGTCATATGATCTCCTTCTTTCCTAAAACAATTTATTTAAATAAAATTAAACAAATATGATAAGCTTCAAGATAATCTCACCTGAACAGTCCATTCGTTATTGTCTTCACAACCTAACTCAATGCTTAAGATAAGAAGAGTATTAGAAATATCAAAAGATTATGATAATTCCAATTAGTAAAAATTTCAGTGCATACAGGGGACATCAACTTGTGCAGATCCAAGTGCGAAGCAGTGAGCCACAAAACATAAAGACGGGCTCCAAGTAACCTTATCATTACCCTCCGAAATGAAGGCCCAAAACACATTCAGTTACGAATACAGGTGAATGTCTCAAGGAAATGACCTCCTCGCAATGATCAGGTATTAGAACCAATCCAAAAGGGATCAGATAACAAAGCCAGTCATGCCGGAAACATCATCTACTTAACACATGCTATTTTCAAATCAAAATATAGAAACCGAGGGTTAACTCAACCAAAGCAAGGTTCAGAAAATATATAAAAATATCAAACTCCAGGAATCTACAGATACTCCAGAAATAAGTGAAAACAAATCCTTCCAGTAATACCCACAACATAGGGTAAAGAAACAAACATCAAGTGATACACACAAACAAACCCTCGACATGGGGTCTCCTGTGAAATCAGATAGTACTCATACCCATGACATGGAGTAGAGTAATAACCTGATTTCCTACATCAGTTAAGCATACATCCCTCCACCATCCGTTCATCACAGAAAATAAGATTGCCATCTTGCATTCAAAAGTCAAATTAAATCTAAAGCCAGAAGCAATGCCACCACAGCAGAAAACAAGATAAGCAGCCATGAATCAATGTATTATAATTTCAAAGAATAAAACATCAGAACCACAAAACAATTCAGCTGAACCCCCGACAGGGGTCTCCTGTGAAATCAAATGGTACTCATACCCAAGATATGGAGTAGAGTAACCATCTGATTCCCTACATCAAATAAGCATCCATAACTCAACCGCCCATTTTCAATATATTTTCAAACAAAAATTACAAGCATTATGACCTGAAACAGAGCATTACCTGCTGAAATTGTTACCGGAATTGTTGATGGAAATGCTCGCTGAAAAATGATCAGAATTCACTAAGTCATCGAAATTGCAGAGTCGGTTCAGATCGAATCTTGTGACAGTGATGGAGGTTCGGATATGGTACAGGGATACCCGGATTTCCGTGAATGTTGCCGAAAAGGGGGGGTCGAGAATCTCAGATTTGAAGATGGTGGCTGAGGGTTTGTGAAAATGGGTCTGTAGAAGGTTGAAATCAATGGGGCTGATGATGGGGAATTCAAAATGGGTTTATTGGCTGCCGTGGAAGAGAAGGTGGCTGATGAAGAAGCAGGTGATGCCGGTGGCTGTGATGAAGAAGGAAAAGATGATGGTCAGTGGTCGGAGGTGGCACGGCCGGAGCTCCGGTCAAACACAGCGAAGAAGAAGATCGGTAAACCCTTTTCTTCCTTCTTCTCCCCCCCTCCAATCTACTTTGTGTAGCTCTTGCTTTTGCTCCCTGCATAAATTTTCCCAATCAAAACGATCAGATCTGATCGGGTTTGGGGTGGGAAAGGATCTAAGATCTTGTGTGGAAGGGAGAAGGAGGTAGCAATGGTGGTGGCTGAGGGAGATCAAGATAGTGGTGATGGCACAGGTGGAGGTTGAGGTCAGAAATGGTGGAGCTTAGATTTTGGTGGTCGGAGAATCAAAGCTCCTTGCCGGATTTAATGGAGGTGATGGGGTTTCGGTTTTTTTTTCGGATTTTTGCAGAGGATAAGGGGAAAAAATGAAGGAGAAGATGGAGATCATGGTGTTGATCGGTGAGGGTGGAAGAAATGAAATGGGTTTGGGAGATGGTTTGATGGTGGAAGGGTTTTGGGTGGTCAGAACCGGCCAGATTCCGGTGAAGTGGCCGGAATAAATGGGGTTGGCCGGCGGGAATGGGTTGGTGGAGAAGATGGCCGGTGGTGGAGGCGAAGATGGGTCGAAGGTGGGGGGGTGATGGCTGCCCAGCTCTCTCTCCTTTTGCCTCTGTTTCTCTCCTCCTCTCTGCCGCTGCTCCTCCTCCCTCTGCTTTTGCTATGCGGCTGCCCTCCTCTCCCTTACTTTTCTTTTTTTAGAAAATGGGGCTCCCCCTAAAAACCCTAATTCGTTTGGGTTTTAAAGGAACATGGGAAATGGTATATGCAAGCCCCCCCCCCCTTCCTCCTTGGACAGCCCTATAGTGTATTTGTAACTACCCCTTTTTGCAAAACAGGGCTGTCAAAGCTAGAAAAAGGGAAATGATATATTTTTGCCCCATTTCTTAAATGGGCAACCCCCACCTGGCACTTTATTTCTTCCTTTTTGCACTTGAGTAGGCTGTCCCAAGTATAAAAGGGACAAATATATCGCTCCTTTTCCTTGCTACCCGCGGGGTTGGTATTGGCACACACATCTTTGATGATACGCCCCTCTTCTGCCTTCCCGAATTTACACAAGGATCAATCTTTTGGGACTCAGGTTGACTTTAAGGCACCTGCTCGACTTCGGAATTTCATTCGATTTTGAAAATTAGGGTTCGGTCAAAATGGGGTGTCTACATCTGTATACCATGGATAACCAGAAATATATATGGATTCGTGCCTGGTTGTGGACCCCGATCCGGAGAGGACGAGTGCGGCGAGGGACGCGAGGTCCCCACAGCAATCCTCTAAGATCTCCACAATGTGAAGGAGAGCTCTGCCAAGGAACTCTCGAAACGGATGCCACCCTCACAGCATAGCACGAGTGGCGATACAAAACGAATGAGATACATCCTGATCAGGAGCCAGGGCTCGAAACCGAGATGTACCTAAAAAGAACTCAGAGTCGCCATCCATGGATAGGCCATGGAACCCTAAAATCAAATCCTCTGTGCAATGGATAACCAGAAATATATATGGGTTTGTGCCTGGTTACGAATGGGGAAGGTCTGAGAGCACCCCCAATTCGCCCGAGTGCAAGCACTTGGTCTCTTATGCCATTTTCATTAATTCCAAAGAAGTTTGAGTAAAAATCATGTGAAATGGGAACAATCCTCAGGAATCGTCTACCTAAGCATGCATTTCCTGAGAATGGAGAAATAAACACGTAAAATGAAATGAAAAATGTGTCACCTAAGCAAAGCTAGGTTATGAGTGACATGCCTAATGGGTGTCTAAGTTTCTGGTTGACACGCACATGCAAGCTACAACCAAAGGTATAGTATCAGTACAAGAAAGTAAGAAAACATATCAAAACATGAGACACAAATCTATGCTATGTATGACGGGACAAGGCAAGTCCTAACTCTAATGCAGGACTGGACTCGGACCAGAATGGCCATCCATCCTAGCTGCGCTACGTATCCCGGCCTCGGGAAGAATCGGAGTCCACGTAGTTCGATGTCCTATTCTAAACTATGATGCCTAAGACATCTAGCCCTCTATCCTAGACTCGATCTAAAAGACCGAACCAGTTATTAAAGCTTCTTGTATGATTATTAAAATTCCAGTGAATGGTGGATTTTAGGACACCCTATATGCCCTAACTAAATGCAGATTGATTAGTCTTAAGATAATGCAGGTGGGTCCTACATTCTAGGTATAACTAGGTCGTGCATCCTAAGGAAAACCACGGGCTGACTATATGCCTAGTCTAGCCATCGGTTCGACTAAATATCTAACCGATCGACTTGAGGCCTCCTAACTCTAGGGACACTCACACGACAGGACACACCATATCAATACAAATCAAGACACACTCATAACTCTAGAACACAACCTAAACAGCTAGGACACACTCCTAACTCTAAAGGAAGATCTTTTCGAAAATGGTTTGAATATTTTTGTAATTTTCAAAGGTTTAAAATGTTTATTTTTAAAAGTTTGGCTGGACTTGGGATGTGGATCCCAAGCTGCACTACGTACCTCGTGGAAGAGGATCAAGCCAACGTAGTTCGGAACGAACTCTCTACCTATCAAACACTTACGGCAAATCAACTATGCTCTAATAATACTATTATAAGAGCAAATGAGTCAAAGACTCTCTAATGACAGTAACTGGAGAATAAATGAGTCAAAGACTCTCTAATAAAAGCGACTAAAGGATAAACGAGTCAAAGACTCTCTAATAAGAGCAACTGATAACACTGAAATGAGATAACGAAGTCAAAGACTCTCTAATAATACTGCAAATGAAACAGATGAGTCAAAGACTCTCTAAAAACGGAAACACGAGTCAAAGACTCCAATGACACCAACTAAAAGATAAATGAGTCAAAGACTCTCTAAAGGAAAAGAAACACGAGTCAAAGACTCCACTAACATTAACTAAATGATTAATGAGTAAAGACTCTCTAAAAGAGATGAAAAACACGAGTCAAAGACTCCACTAACACCAACTAAAGGATATATGAGTCAAAGACTCTCTAAAGGAAAAGAAATACGAGTCAAAGACTCCACTAACACCAACTAAAGGATATATGAGTCAAAGACTCTCTAAATGAAAAGAAATACGAGTCAAAGACTCCACTAACACCAACTAAAGGATAAATGAGTCAAAGACTCTCTAAAAGAGATGAAAATACGAGTCAAAGACTCCACTAACACCAACTAAGGATATATGAGTCAAAGACTCTCTAAAGGAAAAGAAATACGAGTCAAAGACTCCACTAACACCAACTAAAGGATATATGAGTCAAAGACTCTCTAAAGGAAAAGAAACATGAGTCAAAGACTCTACTAACACCAACTAAAGGATAAATGAGTCAAAGACTCTCTAAAAGAGGTGAAAACACGAGTCAAAGACTCTACTAACACCAACTAAAGGATATATGAGTCAAAGACTCTCTAAAGGAAAAGAAACACGAGTCAAAGACTCCACTAACACCAACTAAAGGATAAATGAGTCAAAGACTCTCTAAAAGAGATGAAAACACGAGTCAAATCAGATAATATAAGATTGAAAATCTGTGATCAAGATGAAATGAGATAGCATAAGATTGCTTTCAACGGATGGATCATGAATGACTAATCCTATGAGATCTTTGGAAATGAATGGGATTTATATCCTAACCCCAAAGGAAAAGTTTTTTTTAATCTTCGCACATTTTATCAGTGTTACCTGAAGGCATCAACCCTAACCCTAATCTAGCGGAGTGGAGAAAGGATCTCGACTCATGACTTTGTTTGTGTACCTAGGACCGATCGTAGCCATTGGAAGATGGACTACGGCCTAATCTAGACACAAATGGGTAGGATATCCTAAACTAGGCTCACACACGTGATGCACATGTGTTCGTATACTACATGCATGTGTGGGTTAATCTAGGGGTAAGGCCAAGAGTTCCCTTAGCGCGAATCCATGTTCGATATACTGTACCAGTGTCCGGCGTATCAGTACGTGAACAAGAGATCCGTTTACGTACCATAAAGGTACTAGGCTAAGGGTGGAATGCTTCTCTAGCACAGAGGCACCAGGTGATGAAATCCCAGTCAACCATGCTAGATAACACTCCGGGTTCCTAAAATAGGACGTGTGTGCATGTGAGATGCAGGGGTTTAGATGCAAGTGATGTAAGTGTGTGCAATAAGTTCGCGCAATCTATGATGCCTTCAGGTTTTGTTAGATTAAGTTTGAGTAAATGTGATTTTATCAATGGATTTTATCAATTTTAATTTCGAATTTCGAATGTTGAAAATCACTTGGTAGTAATTAATTTCGAATTTTCAATGGATTGTATCAATTTTAAGCATATGAATGATTTTACAAGTGAAATTATTGCAAACGAATTCGAAATGAGTTGAAATTTCTACAGCAGCAAGATGGGAATGTATGTAGCTTAATAGATGAGTTTTGCAGATTTTTACATTAAATTCATATTTAATCTTGATTTAACAATTAAATGACCAGATTGCCAAATTAACACAGAAACTACAAGAAATAGACATATAAATTCTATGAAATTTCTACAGAAATAAGATATCAATAAAATGAGCATGCGGTGAGAATTTCATAAATTATAAAGACTATTTACTACCGATTTCGGATTTTACAATTTTCAGACCAGATTAAGAATTAACACTACATCCCATATGAAAACAGATCCAAATCACTCGAAAATTTTACAGTAACAAGAAATATGGAAGATAAGACTACTGTAAAAATTTTAAGAATTTTAAGGGTGATTTGATGTCAGTAACAAGTCTCACAAAATCTGATAATTTTCAAAGAAAGCATTAAATAATATACCAAATAAACTCCAAAAATCCTTAAAAATTCATGGTAAAATGAATCAGTACCATATTAATTTCCCACGAAATTGCATTAAATTTGGAATCTGTTTGGTATATAATTTAATTTTTCTTCGTCAAAAGATGTTTTTTTGAAGAGTTTTCTATTTTTAAAACACAATTTGCGGAAAAAATCAGAAAAATTCGGAAAAATACAGAAATATTTTGAGAAAAATGCACCTACCTGTGGTGAAGATCTTGCCGCCGCCGATCCGATCCGCCGTCTTTCGCTTTCTCTTAGAGGGAAGGATTGGGAGGTGATTGGGAGAGATAATGGAAGAAGAATATAGGGAAAGGGATTTGAGGGAGTGATTGGAAGAGATAATGGAAGAGAAAGAGATAATGGAAGGTAAATCTCCTCCTCTTTCTCCTCTTTTTTATGGATGGGAAGGAAGATATATATAGGGAGAGAAAGAGAGAGAGAGATGTGTTGGTGGAGAGCTCATCATGTTGTCCCTCTTAGTGGAGAATCCATCATCATTCTTCTTAGTGGAGGGCCCATCATGTTTCTTAGTGGAGAATCCATCATCATTCTTCTTAGTGGAGGGCCCATCATGTTTCTTAGTGGAGAATCCATCATCATTCTTCTTAGTGGAGGGCCCATCATGTTTCTTAGTGGAGAATCCATCATCATTCTTCTTAGTGGAGGGCCCATCATGTTTCTTAGTGGAGAATCCATCATCATTCTTCTTAGTGGAGGGCCTATCATGTTTCTTAGTGGAGAATCCATCATTATTGTTCTTAGTGGAGGGCCCATCATGTTTCTTTAGTGGAGAATCCATCATTATTGTTCTTCATAAGAGGCCTCACAAGAGGCCCTACTGAGGCCCCACAATGTGGGCCCCACAACGCGGGCCCCACAACGTGGGCCCCACAACGTGGGCCCTCGGTTGATTCGAATTTTAAACAAATGTTCAATGCGGGCCCACCAAACGGGTCCAAATTCTCCCTCGCTTGGATTCTTATGAATAATCTCTCTCAACCTCTCACGGAAAAATGCGAAACATGGCGGAAATGATCGGATGGGGTTTCTCCCAAGCATAGCGAACTTGGGTCCGGTCAAAATGGGGTGTCTACAGATGCCCCTCTTTGGCAGAGCGTGTGTAACACGCGAATGGCAAAGCTGAACAGACGACACATTTTGACTGACCCGAAAGCAAAGCAAATTTTTGGGTTTTCAGTTTTAAAACGATATTCACAAAGATAAAACTCTACCAACAATAGGGAGATAGCCTCTCACCGACTCTTAACTCGGCAACTAAGACATCTCAAAGAGATAGTCTCTCCCTAATACTCATGACTCAACTATCTAAACTAGATAACAAAAACGAACGAACAATTATAAAAACACAAACACACATACATTGTTTTTATTAGGCTAAACCAAAGTAGACATAACCTCTGCTCAAAGAGCAGAAACCAAACAGACAAACCAATTACTTCAGTCGCTCAAAGAGTTTTCATTTTTCATCATTTTTTTTTTTTTTTAAAATTTTTTTAGAAACCTGCAAAATAGGCCAAAGACCAATGTATTGAAACTTGTCCAAAACAAGTTCAAAACCAAACACTCAAAGAGTTTTTTTTTTTTTTTTTATCAGGCTAAGTCAAAGTACACATAACAATTGCTCAAAGAGCACAAACCAAACAAACAAACCAATCACTTCAATTACTCAAAGAGCTTTCATTTTTTTTTTCTCAGAAACCACGTTGCAATTTGTCTAAGACAAGCACAAACTCAAACACTTAAAGAGTTTTTCCTTTTTAGAAACCTGCAAAAATAGGCCAAAGACCAATGTATTGAAACTCGTCCAAAACAAGTTCAAAACCAAACACTCAAAGAGTTTTTCCTTTTTAGAAACCTGCAAAAATAGGCCAAAGACCAATGTATTGAAACTCGTCCAAAACAAGTTCAAAACCAAACACTCAAAGAGTTTTTCCTTTTTAGAAACCTGCAAAAATAGGCCAAAGACCAATGTATTGAAACTCGTCCAAAACAAGTTCAAAACCAAACACTCAAAGAGTTTTTTTCTTTTTAGAAACCTGCAAAAATAGGCCAAAGACCAATGTATTGAAACTCGTCCAAACAAGTTCAAAACCAAACACTCAAAGAGTTTTTTTTTTTTTTTTTTTTTTTTTTTTATCATGCCGATCAGTCAAAGACTCGACCAATTATTAGGGTAATCGAATATTCAAGCTAAACTCAAACTTCTAATACCCGAGGCGAGACTAAGTCTCAAGCCCAGCGATAGTTATACAGATCATTGCTGAAAATAAATCTGTGTAACTATCCGAGTAACTCTGACTCCTCTCTTTCAAGGTAGCGAATCACTCCGGATCATGCGGTTCTGCTAAACAGTTCCACGTAAATCCAAATTCGTAGGTCCTGCTAAACAGTCCCTTACAAACCTCTTCGCAGATACACATGACTCCTAACACGTTAGGAAGCTGCACATTGCGGGACGATGATTAGGTAAGTCACCACTTGACATTACACTACTAATCATCTGGGTACTAAGTACCAGAGGCGAGACTAAGTCTCAAGCCTAGCGATAGTTATACAGATCATTACTGAAAATAAATCTGTTTAACTATCCGAGTAACTCTGACTCCTCTCTTTCAAGGTAGCGAATCACTCCAGGTCACGCGGTTCTGCTAAACAGTTCCACATAAACCCAAATTCGTAGGTCCTGCTAAACAGTCCCCTACAAACCTCTTCGCAGATACACATGACTCCTAACTCGTTAAGAAGCTGCACATTGCGGAACGATGATTAGGTAAGTCACTACTTGACATTACATTACTAATCATCAGGGTACTAAATACCCGGGAGAAGGACCAATCCGTGTAACACAGGATCGAAAATTTTTTCCCTATTAAAACATTTCAAAAAGACCAAACCGTGTAACACAGGTTCGGTAATTTCCATCTCTATTAAAATCTTTCAAAAAGACCAAACCGTGTAACACAGGTTCGGTAATTTTTATCTCTGTTAAAATCTTTCAAAAAGACCAAACCGTGTAACACAGGTTCGGTAATTTCTATCTCTGTTAAAAACTTTCAAAACGACCAAACTGTGTAACACAGGTTCGGTAATTTCAAACTCTGTTAAAATCTTTCAAAAAGACCAAACCGCGTAACGCAAGTTCGGTAATTTCAAACTCTGTTAAAATCTTTCCAAAGGAATGAAGAATTTACCATATTTGATCAATTTCACTAATGGGCCAGTCATCTCTTACCAAGAATAACTAGGAGCGCATGATCTTTGCTGAAAGCAAAACTCAAATAGATTGATGAGATTTTCAGGTGCTGACTCTCTTTAACAGGTGAGAAGCATTCTGATGAGGTTTGAAGGATGCAGGAGTAGATTTTATACTCCGCTGGGAATTAAAGTTTCTGAAACTGACTCCAAAAGAAACAATTGGATCAAGGAATTCAACTCAAAGAGTATGTTCAAGCTTCTCTGGTTTCTATTTGCTAAGAATAGATATCCCAGTTATCATTGTGTAATATCTTTTATGACGCAAGTCATAAAAGATGCCCCTAGTATGATGTGCTTCCATGACAAAGTCTTAAGAAGGCAGAACCAAGGTAAGTAGAAAAAATTTGAGTTTGCATGGGTTCTTTCTTTGGTATAGTGGTAAAACCAACTCTACAAAGGCTGAACGTAAGAATTCTTCATTTTGCTCAGTGTTTGAGGCTTTGATGTTTCAGGCAGGTCAGAATAAAAAATCTCTTGCCCTTCTTTGATTCTTAAACCAGGATCTACTCTAGATTTTTCTTTACATTTTGGAAGGTGTACACCCATTCTCTTCAGTGCCAAACACTTTTGATTCTAAAAGAAAACAATGATAAACAAGGAACAGACTCCTGAAGACTCTTTCAAAGAAGACTTACAATATTCAAATGATTTGACTAAATTTTGATTCACTCTTAAATCAAATGTATCATTTTTTAATGGTAAGGTCAGCCACTCTCAGAGTAGTCTAAAAAACTATGTCAAGATGGCCTAATTTCCTCCATCGGGATCTCCGTCATGGTTATTACCCCTTTCGGATTGCTCGGTCTTAATGCCCCTAGTTTAAAAAGGTGTCAAAATAAGTCTCGCTGACACTACTCGGATTCCAGGATTCTGCCCTGTGCAGAGGTGGCTTCTCCGTCTCCCTGATTTCTTTCTTCAAAAGAAGTCATAACTTTTGCTTTCCAAGCTTTCAGTCTGAAAGACCACTTATCTCAACTTTTGCTTGTACTCAAACTTGGGAATTCTACGTAACTGAGGAACTCCTTCTGCTTCTATTCAACTCAACTGTTCATGGGAAGTCTTTGCCCTTGACTGGATTACCTCTTCAAGTTTTCAATCCAGCAGACCACTACCCTGACTTTTTGCATAAGCTAACTCTTTTGGCTGTTAACTTAGCAAATGTATATCTCTAGGCCGCCCTTTCGGGTTTTCAACCTAGTGGGTCTTCAGACTCTCATTCTTTTCTTTCTGTTTTTCTTTTCATTCGCCTCGAACCTTTGCTTGTTTCACCAGAAGGACTTTCTAGGTGGGCTTGGGTTCGAAAGGGTTGAATACCTAAGGTTCTAAAGATTTGAACCGAATCTGGTCTAGCCAGACTACCTACATACCCCAAAGATGGAGGATCAGATCCGCGTAGTTCGCTTTGGGATTTTTCAAAGAATGGTTTAGCATTTAGCTTCAAAATTTTCAAAGGGGATTTTATCCCAAGGTTTGACCGAACTTGAATTAATCAAGTTGCCTACGTACCCCTGAAGAGGTGGGGATCAGGTCCGACGTAGTTCGGGTGCATAAATGCCCCGGGTTTATAATGTGTTTGAAAAGAAGTTGTTTTAATTTTGCTTTTGGCCCAAAGGGTTTACAAATGGATTTTAAAACATTAGGATTTTGGCTATAAAAGCTCAAACGATCAAGGATGGCCTCCTGATGTATTTGATGTACAAGCCCTTTTGTTTAAGGTTCAAAGCCTTTGAAATTTTTTTTTTTTTTGAGGAGTCTGGTGGTTTTCTGGCAAAACTTCAACCACTGTGCTCCACTCCCGTCTCAAAGATCTTGAATTTATGCTCAAGATTCCACAACTCTGTCTGAAAATCTTCTCTCAATATCTCATCAGCTCCACAGGATGCCTGACGCTTATCTCTTTAAAATTTTATTCCTCAACTGGATGTCTAAAGCAGATGAAGTCTTGCTTTGATCAATGACAGGGCATTCCCCTGGTTTATCCTTATAGGATCAAGCAAAACTACCTCAAACCCCTCTAAACAGGTTTATCAATTCTTTGCGCCCCTTAGGAGATAAAGTTTTTCCAATCCATCCATCCCGAGTTTCGGATTTCGATACCTCTATCAATGGCTTCGATTTCTTCTTTAAGTGGCTATGCTCGACGCTCTTCCTCTCGTTTGACCATCTTTCAGATCTCGAGGTGAATTTCGTCTGCATTCTCATTTGAGAAGGGGGTCTTTAGTTATTTAAACATTAAATCCAAGAGTGAATCATAGAGTATCAAAGATACGAAATCAACAATTTTATTGAATTGAAGACTGTAAGTACATTGATGATTTCTGACACACCTCAATGGGCTCTTCATCAGTTCTGACTCCATATAAGAAAGATTGACAGACATGACTTCTTTTTTTTTTTTTTTTAACATCTACGTAACTGAACTTTTTCAACTTAGAGAGAAGAAAGTTGATGTACGCTCAATGAAAGACAAATCTAAAGATACAGGACACTTCTTCAAAAGTAGTGAACTGACACTGAAAGCTTATAGGTGATACACCTTTCCTCATGATAATGATAACTATAAAGTTCAATCCCGGAGTAGAAATCCCAGAAAAGGCAACTCCACAAGGTCTAGGTTAAATGGGGGCAACAAAAGGCTTATGTTGACAATGTGGGTAAAGCAATAGATTGCCTGGATCAAGTATGATTTTGGATATGGTCAGTCTTTTGAAAGAATGGTCTTTCGCTAAACATAGACTCTTGACTTGGAAGCACACATACTAGATCAATAGTCATGGGATAAAGATTCTGAACAAATAGAGAAAAGAGTAATCTTGAAATACACCAAAGGGTATTTTATTCTGAAAATCAAAGAAATATTGTCTATGAAGGTCAAGGAAAAATAGACAGTGATAATATGACCTACATCAACAGGGTTTCAATGAATTCTCAATCCACACCTTGAAGTCTTATTTGAGTATAACTGCTCTTCTTTTTGGGAATGAAAGAGTTAGGAACGATAAACATCCCTAATCAAAATAAATTTCGATCTCAGCAATGATCATGCACTCAAAGAATACAGGTAAGATCAAACTTTCCCATTAATGATTTCGATATGATCCAAGGGTAAAAGATATATGATAGGTAAACATGGATCAATGAAAAATCAATGGTTCAGATAATAGACCATGGCCATAAGAATGACAAAAGTAGGGTCAAAGATCAGATCTAAAATCTGAATGATGGATATCAACAACTGTACGATCAATATGATCAGAAATGGTAGATCATGGTCATAAGGATAGCAAACGAGCTATCGGCCAGATCTCAAGACAAAACGGGTAAGGATCTAATCCTACTGAATGATGTATACATGAGAATCAAGACAAGGCAGACTGACTCCAAAGGATAGCAATCATGCTCAAAATGTTCTGGATAAAATCCGGCAGCATAACGGCTATACAAGGAGGTCACCCTAGCTCAATCGAAAGGTATGAATAACGGTTACTAGAGAAGGGTGATCAACAGATGGACTAACCAAAGGTGAGAATATACAACAATGGGTCAAACCCTATAATCAACAGATCAAGGGCTAAACCCGGCCAAGGTAATGGCGGTCAAAATCCACTGACTAGATCTAGATCTAAATTCGGAATGGATATAACCGACTGAAAGGAATAAGGAATCTCTGACTAAGAGGAGAACCATAATATACATAATCAGTATATATAAGTAAATACACATACACACAAATCCTAACCAGGGGCACCAGCCCTAATTCTAATCTAACGGAGTTAAGGAAGTCTCGACTCAAGACAGACTGATGAGTGTACTAGGACCGAGCTGTAGCCATGTAAAAATGAGCTACCCTAGTCTACAAATGGGGCAAAGCTCCTAACTCTAGGCTCCACATGTGTAAGCAACACATGTTCGACCCTACATGAATGCAATATACACACGGGTACTCCCTAGTTGGGCTTCACTAGGTCAGTAAGTATATATATAATATATATAAAACAAAGTAGGGCTCCGGACTCAATCTAATTGGTACTATGCGTATGAAACATACTTAATATGTATAACTCAAGTGCACCGAGTGTTATACATAGTATGCTTCATTGCTCATCGGCTGCTGTAAACACAAGTGCACCGAGTGTTTACGGCTACAGCGCTGGCGCATAGCTTGGAAATAGATTCAACAGTACCATCAGGGTGAAGACATCCCAGTCGGGCACGCATTGAATCTATCACGTGGAGCCAAGAAGGAAAAACAAAAATGAAAGAAATAACAAATATGATAATGCATGATATGTAGTGTGTGAATTCTTTGTTTTAATTACGCACCTATCTGGTGCCCCTGGATTCTAAGCGAAAAGGTTCCCATTTAAAATGATTTTAGCTCAAATTTTTCCAAAGTTAATAAAAATGGCATTTTTAAAGAGTTAGGCAATGTTTCAAGAACTCCCCAGCAGAGTCGCCAGCCTGTGGACCCCGATCCGAGAGGACGAGTGCGGCGAGGGACGCGAGGTCCCCACAGCAATCCTCTAAGATCTCCACAATGTGAAGGAGAGCTCTGCCAAGGAACTCTCGAAACGGATGCCACCCTCACAGCATAGCACGAGTGGCGATACAAAACGAATGAGATACATCCTGATCAGGAGCCAGGGCTCGAAACCGAGATGTACCTAAAAAGAACTCAGAGTCGCCATCCATGGATAGGCCATGGAACCCTAAAATCAAATCCTCTGTGCAATGGATAACCAGAAATATATATGGGTTTGTGCCTGGTTACGAATGGGGAAGGTCTGAGAGCACCCCCAATTCGCCCGAGTGCAAGCACTTGGTCTCTTATGCCATTTTCATTAATTCCAAAGAAGTTTGAGTAAAAATCATGTGAAATGGGAACAATCCTCAGGAATCGTCTACCTAAGCATGCATTTCCTGAGAATGGAGAAATAAACACGTAAAATGAAATGAAAAATGTGTCACCTAAGCAAAGCTAGGTTATGAGTGACATGCCTAATGGGTGTCTAAGTTTCTGGTTGACACGCACATGCAAGCTACAACCAAAGGTATAGTATCAGTACAAGAAAGTAAGAAAACATATCAAAACATGAGACACAAATCTATGCTATGTATGACGGGACAAGGCAAGTCCTAACTCTAATGCAGGACTGGACTCGGACCAGAATGGCCATCCATCCTAGCTGCGCTACGTATCCCGGCCTCGGGAAGAATCGGAGTCCACGTAGTTCGATGTCCTATTCTAAACTATGATGCCTAAGACATCTAGCCCTCTATCCTAGACTCGATCTAAAAGACCGAACCAGTTATTAAAGCTTCTTGTATGATTATTAAAATTCCAGTGAATGGTGGATTTTAGGACACCCTATATGCCCTAACTAAATGCAGATTGATTAGTCTTAAGATAATGCAGGTGGGTCCTACATTCTAGGTATAACTAGGTCGTGCATCCTAAGGAAAACCACGGGCTGACTATATGCCTAGTCTAGCCATCGGTTCGACTAAATATCTAACCGATCGACTTGAGGCCTCCTAACTCTAGGGACACTCACACGACAGGACACACCATATCAATACAAATCAAGACACACTCATAACTCTAGAACACAACCTAAACAGCTAGGACACACTCCTAACTCTAAAGGAAGATCTTTTCGAAAATGGTTTGAATATTTTTGTAATTTTCAAAGGTTTAAAATGTTTATTTTTAAAAGTTTGGCTGGACTTGGGATGTGGATCCCAAGCTGCACTACGTACCTCGTGGAAGAGGATCAAGCCAACGTAGTTCGGAACGAACTCTCTACCTATCAAACACTTACGGCAAATCAACTATGCTCTAATAATACTATTATAAGAGCAAATGAGTCAAAGACTCTCTAATGACAGTAACTGGAGAATAAATGAGTCAAAGACTCTCTAATAAAAGCGACTAAAGGATAAACGAGTCAAAGACTCTCTAATAAGAGCAACTGATAACACTGAAATGAGATAACGAAGTCAAAGACTCTCTAATAATACTGCAAATGAAACAGATGAGTCAAAGACTCTCTAAAAACGGAAACACGAGTCAAAGACTCCAATGACACCAACTAAAAGATAAATGAGTCAAAGACTCTCTAAAGGAAAAGAAACACGAGTCAAAGACTCCACTAACATTAACTAAATGATTAATGAGTAAAGACTCTCTAAAAGAGATGAAAAACACGAGTCAAAGACTCCACTAACACCAACTAAAGGATATATGAGTCAAAGACTCTCTAAAGGAAAAGAAATACGAGTCAAAGACTCCACTAACACCAACTAAAGGATATATGAGTCAAAGACTCTCTAAATGAAAAGAAATACGAGTCAAAGACTCCACTAACACCAACTAAAGGATAAATGAGTCAAAGACTCTCTAAAAGAGATGAAAATACGAGTCAAAGACTCCACTAACACCAACTAAGGATATATGAGTCAAAGACTCTCTAAAGGAAAAGAAATACGAGTCAAAGACTCCACTAACACCAACTAAAGGATATATGAGTCAAAGACTCTCTAAAGGAAAAGAAACATGAGTCAAAGACTCTACTAACACCAACTAAAGGATAAATGAGTCAAAGACTCTCTAAAAGAGGTGAAAACACGAGTCAAAGACTCTACTAACACCAACTAAAGGATATATGAGTCAAAGACTCTCTAAAGGAAAAGAAACACGAGTCAAAGACTCCACTAACACCAACTAAAGGATAAATGAGTCAAAGACTCTCTAAAAGAGATGAAAACACGAGTCAAATCAGATAATATAAGATTGAAAATCTGTGATCAAGATGAAATGAGATAGCATAAGATTGCTTTCAACGGATGGATCATGAATGACTAATCCTATGAGATCTTTGGAAATGAATGGGATTTATATCCTAACCCCAAAGGAAAAGTTTTTTTTAATCTTCGCACATTTTATCAGTGTTACCTGAAGGCATCAACCCTAACCCTAATCTAGCGGAGTGGAGAAAGGATCTCGACTCATGACTTTGTTTGTGTACCTAGGACCGATCGTAGCCATTGGAAGATGGACTACGGCCTAATCTAGACACAAATGGGTAGGATATCCTAAACTAGGCTCACACACGTGATGCACATGTGTTCGTATACTACATGCATGTGTGGGTTAATCTAGGGGTAAGGCCAAGAGTTCCCTTAGCGCGAATCCATGTTCGATATACTGTACCAGTGTCCGGCGTATCAGTACGTGAACAAGAGATCCGTTTACGTACCATAAAGGTACTAGGCTAAGGGTGGAATGCTTCTCTAGCACAGAGGCACCAGGTGATGAAATCCCAGTCAACCATGCTAGATAACACTCCGGGTTCCTAAAATAGGACGTGTGTGCATGTGAGATGCAGGGGTTTAGATGCAAGTGATGTAAGTGTGTGCAATAAGTTCGCGCAATCTATGATGCCTTCAGGTTTTGTTAGATTAAGTTTGAGTAAATGTGATTTTATCAATGGATTTTATCAATTTTAATTTCGAATTTCGAATGTTGAAAATCACTTGGTAGTAATTAATTTCGAATTTTCAATGGATTGTATCAATTTTAAGCATATGAATGATTTTACAAGTGAAATTATTGCAAACGAATTCGAAATGAGTTGAAATTTCTACAGCAGCAAGATGGGAATGTATGTAGCTTAATAGATGAGTTTTGCAGATTTTTACATTAAATTCATATTTAATCTTGATTTAACAATTAAATGACCAGATTGCCAAATTAACACAGAAACTACAAGAAATGGACATATAAATTCTATGAAATTTCTACAGAAATAAGATATCAATAAAATGAGCATGCGGTGAGAATTTCATAAATTATAAAGACTATTTACTACCGATTTCGGATTTTACAATTTTCAGACCAGATTAAGAATTAACACTACATCCCATATGAAAACAGATCCAAATCACTCGAAAATTTTACAGTAACAAGAAATATGGAAGATAAGACTACTGTAAAAATTTTAAGAATTTTAAGGGTGATTTGATGTCAGTAACAAGTCTCACAAAATCTGATAATTTTCAAAGAAAGCATTAAATAATATACCAAATAAACTCCAAAAATCCTTAAAAATTCATGGTAAAATGAATCAGTACCATATTAATTTCCCACGAAATTGCATTAAATTTGGAATCTGTTTGGTATATAATTTAATTTTTCTTCGTCAAAAGATGTTTTTTTGAAGAGTTTTCTATTTTTAAAACACAATTTGCGGAAAAAATCAGAAAAATTCGGAAAAATACAGAAATATTTTGAGAAAAATGCACCTACCTGTGGTGAAGATCTTGCCGCCGCCGATCCGATCCGCCGTCTTTCGCTTTCTCTTAGAGGGAAGGATTGGGAGGTGATTGGGAGAGATAATGGAAGAAGAATATAGGGAAAGGGATTTGAGGGAGTGATTGGAAGAGATAATGGAAGAGAAAGAGATAATGGAAGGTAAATCTCATCCTCTTTCTCCTCTTTTTTATGGATGGGAAGGAAGATATATATAGGGAGAGAAAGAGAGAGAGAGATGTGTTGGTGGAGAGCTCATCATGTTGTCCCTCTTAGTGGAGAATCCATCATCATTCTTCTTAGTGGAGGGCCCATCATGTTTCTTAGTGGAGAATCCATCATCATTCTTCTTAGTGGAGGGCCCATCATGTTTCTTAGTGGAGAATCCATCATCATTCTTCTTAGTGGAGGGCCCATCATGTTTCTTAGTGGAGAATCCATCATCATTCTTCTTAGTGGAGGGCCCATCATGTTTCTTAGTGGAGAATCCATCATCATTCTTCTTAGTGGAGGGCCTATCATGTTTCTTAGTGGAGAATCCATCATTATTGTTCTTAGTGGAGGGCCCATCATGTTTCTTTAGTGGAGAATCCATCATTATTGTTCTTCATAAGAGGCCTCACAAGAGGCCCTACTGAGGCCCCACAATGTGGGCCCCACAACGCGGGCCCCACAACGTGGGCCCCACAACGTGGGCCCTCGGTTGATTCGAATTTTAAACAAATGTTCAATGCGGGCCCACCAAACGGGTCCAAATTCTCCCTCGCTTGGATTCTTATGAATAATCTCTCTCAACCTCTCACGGAAAAATGCGAAACATGGCGGAAATGATCGGATGGGGTTTCTCCCAAGCATAGCGAACTTGGGTCCGGTCAAAATGGGGTGTCTACACTGGTTACGAATGGAGAAGGTCTAAGAGCACCTCCAATTCGTCCGAGTGCAAGCACTTGGTCTCTTATGCCATTTTCATTAACTTCAAAGAAGTTTGGGTAAAAATCATGTGAAATGGGAACAATCATCAGGAGTCGTCTACCTAAACATGCATTTCCTGAAGATAAAGATAATAAACACACATAAAATAAAATGAAAGATATGTCACCTAAGCATAGCTAGGTTATGAGTGACATGTCTAAAAGGTGTCTAAGTTCTGATGTGCAAACACATGCAAGCTATAGCTAAAGGTACAGGATCAGTACAAGAAAGTAAGAAAACACATCAAAACATACGATGACTACACAACAAATCCTAAGACTCTAAATTATTAGCCCGAGTCCTCGGTGGTCTGGTATTCATCCAAAGAAGCCTACGTATCCCCGCCTCCACGAGAATCAAGGCAACGTAGTTCTTCGTGCCTATTCTAAGCTAGGATGCCTAAGACACCTAGACCTCTATCCTAGACTCGATCTAAAAGACCGGACTAGTTATTAAAGTTTCTTGTACGATTATTTAACTTCCAGTGAATTGTGGATTTTAGGACACCTTATATGACCTACTTAAATGCCGGTTAGCCCTAGGCTAATGCAGGTGGTTCCTACAACCTATGTGTAACTAGGCTGCGCTTCCTAAGGAAAACAAAGGGTGGACTAACGCATCCTATGCTAGTCATCAATCGGCGATGTGGATCGCCAACTGACCGGACGGAGGCGCTCCTATAACTCTAGGACAGACCTCTAACTCTAAAACAAGCACACAACAAACAAACAATCAAGCAACCTAACAAAAGAAAATCCTAACTCTAAAACTCTCTATCTAGGAGAAACTCCTAACTCTAGAGGAAGATCTTTTGAAAACAAGATTAGGAAGGTTGCTTATTCAAAGAAAAAGATTTTAAAATGTTATTTACAAAAAGTTTGGCTGGACTTGGGATATAAATCCCGAGCTGCGCTACGTACCTCGTGGGAGAGGATCAAGCCAACGTAGTTCGAAACGAACTCTCTAACTATCAAACAATTACAGCAAATCCACAATTTTTTATATTTTAAATTTCTAATGTTTTTGAGATTTTAAATGATTTCAATGTTTATGGATTTTAAGATTTTTGATGTTTTTACTCTTTTGGTCAAAGACTGGAGGGAATACACAAAACAACACCCTAGGAACGAACCCTAGGGGCTAATAGAGGAAACTAGGCTCTAATAATACCATTATAAGAGCAAATGAGTCAAAGACTCTCTAATAACAGTAACTGAAAAATAAATGAGTCGAAGACTCTAAAAAGAACAACTGAGGGATACAAGAGTCAAAGACTCTCCAAAAGAGCAAATGAGGGATACAAGAGTCAAAGACTCTTAAAAAAAATGAGGGATACAAGAGTCAAAGACTCTTCAAAAGAGAGCAAATGAGGGATACAAGAGTCAAAGACTCTTCAAAAAAAATGGGAACACGAGTCAAAGACTCCACTGACAACAAAACAAGTCAAAGACTCCACTGATAACAACATCATACAAACAAATGAGTCAAAGACTCTCTTAAATGAGGCAAGGTATGCCTCCTATGGGTACACCATTTATCAAAATGAAAGTAACCTCCCTGAGGTTAAGCTATAAATGAAGCGTGCCTCCAAAGGAGGATTGTCTAACGAGACAAAATATGTCTCCTAGTGCAGGGTTCTAGTATCTAAAGAAATTTAACAGAAATCTATAAGACTGTGTTATTCTATCCAAAGAAAGAAGAAAAAGCTATCAGATAATCGCAAATTCCATTCCATTCTTATAAAAATAAATCAAGTGCTAAGCAAAGAAGAATTTACAACCTATAGCAATCATAAAATGATAAACAACATTAATTAGTCCAGACCAGCCGCTGGATAGCCTAATAAAGTAAAAACAACATCAAACACTTCTATGCCCAACCACAAACACCACCTCAGTATGGGGATGAAATCAGATGATGCTAAAGTAATCATCTGATATCATATACACATGATAATATTTCTAATCCCGCCTTGAAATCAGACAGTACTCATGTCGATAATATCGAATAGAGTAGTCATCTGATCTCCTTTTTCCTATTAAACAATTTATTTAAATAAAAGAGAGACAAGTATAATAAGCTTTCAAGATAATCTCACCTGAACAATTCATTTATCACCATCTTCAAACCTAACTCAAATGCTTAATATAAGAGAAGAGTATTTAAAAAATCAAAAGATCATGATAATTCTAATTCATACAAATTTTAATACATAACAGGGGGCATCAACTTGTGTAGATTCAAGTGTAAAAACAGTGAGGGTGAAATGTGTACAGATTATATGCTAAATATGAGAATGAATTGTGTATAAATTTTGTATTAAACAGGAGAGTGAATCTATGAACAGATTATATGCTGGGACAAGACTACTTAAAATTAAGAGGTAATCAATTAGTCTTTACTTTAAAAATTTTAAAGGATTCAGACATTTAATTGGTTTATATACAACACAACCAATAGCTCCTTTTCAAACTCAAACCATTCAAAATACCAAAATTATTATCATGTTCAGGAGCTTGGGAAAGGAGAATATAATCCTCTACATATGACTAAGAACTTGCATATAATGAACTATTTTGAGATTGTCATAACTCACAACAATTTATCATTTATCATTTTATTTAGAGAGGCAAAAGCTAAGCCATATAATTTCGGTAACCTTTATACAAACAAAAGATGCGGGTACCAGTATTATCTGAAAATCATACATATGCAATTTTTATCCTTTGATTTCTATTCTATAAACTTGTACTGCTTAACAATTCAAATATAAATTCCTATCGGGTGATACCAAACTAATTTAGGAAAGACAAAATAAAATGTAGGAGCCTTATATGGCCGTTGAAACTAACAAGGCCAATAACAAAATTCATGATCAAATATTCACAAGAAAAAAATTGCAGAAGATTGACACAAAGAGACCATTTGAATTTCTGTCCAAAGTATAATATAGATGAATTAAATCAAAGGCCAAGGTTATTAATCAAGTTGTATCCCTATGTCTCACAAATGCTATATACTATTCTTGTACATGTGAGGAGGTTTACAAAATCAAAGCAAAATTGGTTGGAGATCAACCGGATCTCGGGCAAAATTGCCAATTTACTCTACTACCAAGCTTACCAACTGGAAATGCTACATGACAAGAATGAAGGAGGGTTAAAAGGACATCTTCTACATTACTGGTGAGAGTAAAAAGGCTATGTTTAAAGGTCTCTGTGAGATCATGAAAGAGATTTTGGGAGAATAAATAGAGAATGTGATTAGGCCAGGAAGAATTATTAAAAAAAAAAAGTTTTCTAAATCTGATTTTTATCAATACAATTACTCACTATCTAATTGTTAACAAAATGACTGGGATAAACAAGTTCAATACAAAATTAGAATCAATGAATACTAGCATCATAAAAATGAAGGAGGCAAAATTGCTACCTGTGCTGAACGGAAATAGCTAAAATGCTGTAGTCGGATCTGCAATGGGAGGTGTACGGTTGGATTCCAAGATGATCACGGATTCCGACGAGAAGCCTGCCGGAGAAGATGACCATCCGGATTTGAGTTGCAGCCGGAGATGCGATCAGAGAAGACAACGGAGAAGAAAACTTTGATCGGAAAAATGGAGCCGAAGTTAGGGTTTCGGTGATTTAGAGATTTTTAGAACTCTAAAATATCTCTCTGCAATTTAGGATGACCGGAATCCGGTCGGATTCATCGGAAAAAAATTGGGAAGAAAGCTAGGGTTTGGACTCTTCTTTCTCAGATCTCTCTCTGCGAATCTATAATTTTGAGAAGATGAACCTAGGTATGAAATCCGGTCGAAACTCGGAGTTGTGGCTGGAGATCTGAGGTTGCCGGAGAAGGATGGATCGATCGGCCGGAGAAAGATCGTTGCCGGAGAAACATCGATCGATCGATCGGGGAAGATGAAGATGTAGAGGAGGATCGTTGCCGGAGAACGAACGGAGAAGAAGGATGATCGGATCCGTGCCGGAATTTTGCCCGGAGGAGGTTGTCGGATTGACGAGAAAATGAAAACCCAAATCTCTCTGCAATTTCTCTCTCTCTCTGTATACAACGAAAATGAGAAATTTTTTTTTATTTTCGTTGTTTTTTTTTTATATATATCACTTGAAGGCTGCGGATATTGGCACACCCCAATTGATGGGCGCACCAAAAGTGATGGGCGCACGAATTTGATTTGGCTCCAGCCAGGTTAATGCACCCCTCCTTTTTCCTTTATACTTACATGATATTCCGACCCTCCCATTTCAACTGGACAGCCCCCTTTTGCAGATAGTTCACCCCCCTTGTGATCTGTACCGCGCACCTTCTCTCGGCTCGATCGCTAGGCAAACGCGCTCGGATTCTAACGAAATTTTGCAGGGACCTAGATGAGACCCTAAGCTAGCTTAGCGTGAAGTTTGGGACCCTAATTCATTCATTTGATGGGGTTTTGCATAAAATTGAAAGGTGAAGGGCACCGTCAAAATGGGGTGTCTACAGGATCCAGTGCATTTGTGCTGATATGATCGCACCCAGCATGCCTCTCCATTCTCAAATTAATAAATAGTTTCCATTCGCATTGTCGTATGAAGTCTGTTTAAATGAAAGTGCGAAAAACTCCTGGAAGATGACATCGGATGGACAATCCGAGGATGTCGACAAGCCGGATGATCGCCAAGGCCGTCATAGCGTAATGAATCTTCTTGAGTACCCCCGAATCAATATTAGAATCGCCACGATCTAATGGGCGGACCAAAAGTTATCATCGGAACGATATTTGTGCACCCAATGGTTGTTAACTGCCAGTAAACACCTTCCGACCCGATTCCTGACTCGCATCCACTAGTACACTCATCCGCTATGGCCGGTACGTCACTGAATCTAGACAAACCCCCGCTATATTTTGACCGCAAATGAAATGTCAGAACGAAATCTGTTTATCCAATCAAACGACACTATCACCCCGCCATAATAAAGACCAGACGTATTTGAATTCACCATCCGGAAGAAAATAAATACATCCGAACCGAAACCTACGCGGGTGTGGGACCCGATCCCGCGAGAGTGGGTGGGGCGCGAGCCGCCACGCTCTCTCTTGGTCTCTCATACCCACGCGATTGGTGTGTCCATTTTTATTATTGATTTTAATTCACCTTTTATGTGAACTTGGGATCACTAAGGCAATCCGAATTCCACACAAAAGATACTGACAGAGTCGCCACCTAGATGTGGGATCTAGGACCCATAATTAACCAGAAATCTAGACTCGCTACCTGGTTACAAGAATGGAAGGTATGGGGAGTTATCCACCACCTGCACTATTCTTGCCCGATAATCGGTCTTCGATTCCAAAAGCTAACTCTTTTAAATTTATTTTAAATGGCTCATTCAACTCTATGTTAATGTGCGAACTATGTGACATGCATCTTATGATCTAATTTCAATGTAGATCCTGAGTGTGTATCTTGATTACTTTATTTATTTGAATTCAATCTAAGTGAAAGTTCTCCTAAAATTCTAATTTCATGGAAAATCCTAAGTGATTTGATTAAGCATTTACAAGAAAATTAATATACAAAACACCACAATTTGTTGTAGTGCCGACTCGCGGTTGGTATGCCATCAGACATCCAAGCTGCCTACGTACCCAACCCTCACTGGGATCAGAGTCGACGTAGTTCGGTGCACCTAAGCTAAGCTACTTATGCCTAACTCAACTAAGACACCGATCTAGACTAGATTGACTGTTTCAACAGTTTTAAGAGAAGTTATTTAATTCAAGTTGAAGATTTTATTATCTTAGGATTTCATCTAAGATGCTATGTGATTCTTATCTAAATGCAAGTTGTTCCTTAGACTAATGCAGGTTAGCCTACATCCTAGTTTACTAGGCTTGTCCTAGGGAAAGATGGGGTGACTAGTGTGACTAGACCTATGGCACGGTTGCTATACATAGCAAACGTACGTGATGAGGCTGGACTCATAACTCTAGGACTCCCTAATACCTAAGACTCCCTAAAACCTAGGACACGACCTGACACCAGTGTTCCTAAATTGGACTCTAATGGTTCTTACGACGGAAACCACGATCCAACGGTTCCGAAAGACACAAGACAAATCGATTTAAATTCTCGAGGTTAATGAATTTCAGATTTCAAGGATTTTCATTTTCTGGACATTGAAGGATTACCAATGGTTCTAGGGTTCACCAATTTCGGCCCAGAATAGCATCGAAGGAAGGGAATCGTGCGCTCTTTCCTTGCGCAATTTAATACTTAGGTTATAGCATCTTACTGCCTGGCATATCTAAGGATTTGCGTGGACAGTAACCTCGGAGCCAACAACATGCTATAGCTTAGATATTCAAATTGTCAAAGCTCGAGTGCAATAGGGATACGATTATGGATGCACTGGCCATTTTTCCAGGGAAATCTAAAGATCCTAAAATTTTTGTTTTAATGGATTAAGGAGTTAATATGTGACTGAGATTTAAGGTTCTTTAGAGATTTTCAGATGATTTTCAATTAATTTTGGATTTTCAATTAATTTTATCAATTTTAAACATATGAGTGATTTTACAAGTGAAACTGTTGCAAACGAATTCGAAATAAGTTGAAACTTCTACAGAAGCAAGATATGATGAAATGTAGCTTACGGGAATATTTTTACATATTTTTACATTAAGCTCAAATTTAATTTTGATTTAACAATTAATTGACCAGATTGCAAAAATAACACAGAAACTACTAGAAATAGAAATCTAAATTCAATGAAAGTTCTACAGAAATAATATATGAGTAAATATAGCATGATGTCAGATTTTCATGAATTTTGAAAACTATTTACTATCAGTTTCGGATTTTTCAATTTTCAGACAAGATTATGAATTAACACTACATCCCATATGAAACAAGATCTAAATCACTCGAAAATTTTACAAAAACTAGACATATGGAATATAAGACTACTGTAAAAATTTTAGGAATTTTATCTGTGATCTGATGTCTGTAAAAAGTCTCCCAAAATCTGATAATTTTTAAAGAAAGCATAAAATAATATACCAAACCAAATCCCAAAATTCTCAAAAATTCATGGTAGAATGTAACAGTATCATATTATTTTTCCACGAAATGTTATTAATTTTCGAATCCGTTTAGTATATAATTTCTTTTTCTTCGTCGAAAAGATATTTTTAAAGAGTTTTCTATTTTTAAAATACGATTTTCGAGAAAATTACAACTCCGGAAAACATCCTTTAATCTTGTTCTGATATGATGAACACAAGAAAATTTTAAAATTCCAAAAAATAGATCATCCTGAGATGGCTATTTTTTCGAATTTCGTAATTACTCAGCCATTATTTTAAATAAAATACCACTCTTTACTCAAATTTTCAAAACTCTTTGATTCAATGTCTGATCCGATCAGACAGTTATTTTAGTCTATTTAAGTAGAACATTGTATTAAATTTCGGGACGAAACGGATTTGAAACACTCAAGCAGATAATGATTTTTAGCTCACACATATAATATTGAATTAAATTCAATTAAATACGTAAAAATCATGAAAAATACATAAAAAAATACCAAACAATCTTAGAAAAATCTGAGAATCGTGTACCTACCTTAGTCGAGATCCTCGCCGCATCCAAATGCCAAAAACTCTGAAAATCATGCCGACGGGCAATCCGCTCACTTTCTTTCTTTCTCTTTTTTTTCTCTTTTTTCTTTTTTTCTTGCTTCTCTCGCTGTTAATGGGGAGTGTGTGAGAGATGGGGATAGAGAGAGAGAGAGAGAGAGAGAGAGAGAGAGAGTGGAGGAGATATAGATATAGTTAGAGAGAGAGTTACAGAGAGTGAGTGGAGAAGATAGAGATATAGTGAGAGAGAGATTTCGAGAGAGGATTAACGACAACAGAAAGAGAGAAAGTTAAGAGGATTATTGATGACAGAGAGAGAGAGAGAGAGAGTGGAGGAGATATAGATATAGTTAGAGAGAGAGTTACAGAGAGTGAGTGGAGAAGATAGAGATATAGTGAGAGAGAGATTTCGAGAGAGGATTAACGACAACAGAAAGAGAGAAAGTTAAGAGGATTATTGATGACAGAGAGAGAGAGAGAGAGACAGAGCGCACGTTGCTCTGTTTTTCGTTCTCTTCTTTTTCTTTTTCTTTTTATGAGGTGTGAATGAGAGGGAGAGGGAAACCGAGGGGAGTGTGGAAAGGAAAGAACAAAGAAAAACAGAGGGTGGTGGTGTGGAGAAACAGAGAGTGAGTGATGGGTGATAAAAAAAACAGAGAGTGGGTAATGGGGAGAGGAAACAGAGGATGAATGGGGAAGAGGTAGAACGTGAGAATGAGGGAGATAGAAAGAACAAACAGAGGAAGAGATGGGGAGAGGGAATACCGTGGAGAGTGTAGGGGGAGAGAGGGCTTTGCTATCTCTCAAAGCTTGTCCCGATCGAGAAATCTCTTCTCTGATGGAGAAGGAACGATCCTTTTTTCTTTCTAGTCTGCCGCCTCTCCCTCTTTCTTGCCTGACCCTGGCGCTTAAAAGTAGAATGTTGCTACCTTCAAAATTTTCTCTCTATACCAACTTTCTTTTTTTATAATCTGAGAATGAGAAAGAATTGCCAACCTTCTTCAAGGTTATCCCAAAATTCCCATTTACGTGAATTTTAAACAGCAACCTCAAAATCCTTTCCAACTATAATTTGACTAAGTATAGAAAGCTAAAATCTCTTATGTAACTCTTAAACTCTAAGTGGGTCCCATGTTGTATGGCTGAATTCTACATCTTGCCTCGCTATTATTATTTAAAAAAAGGTGGGGCCCACTCCATAGGATAATCTGAACCACCCGATTAACAAAACATTAATGGGATATGCTCAATAAATCGCTTCTTATAGGGTAATCCAAACCGTTCACTTTATTGGGCCACTATATAACTGGGTAGTTTTATAGATCACTCATAAGATGATCCGAACCATCCATTTCAATGGGCTGCCGTATAAATGATTCGATCCTCTAATCCATTGCCGCAAGCTGATCTTGGCCGTCCAATTGATACGCTGCAATGTGGATCGGTTACACCACCTCTTGAATCACTCCATAAGGTTTAATTGGTGGCCAACAAATCTTTTTCGTTAGATTTCCATACGGACCCCGAAGAATAAGATTGAATTACCTTGGGTGGGCCCCACACATATTTAGTGGGCCATTCCATTTTAAATCCCTCAACCAAATGTCAGGCTTATTCCTTGGCCGAATTTTCCATGAGATCCATTCATCGAAAATTTAGGCGGGTCTGCTTGCTTCAACTTAGTGAACTCCACTCCATGTTGGGCACACTTATTCCTATAAAATTTGATTGTTAACATCCATGATAAACTCCATAGATAACTTGGATATTTCTCATATGGGCCAACTTTCTCGATCCAAATTTAATTCAAATGCTCAATGCGGGCCCACCAAACGGGTCCCAATTCTCTCTGGTTTGAATTTTTCTGAACAACTCTTCTCAACACTTGACGGAAAAAATGCGAAACACGGCGGAAATAATTAAAAATATCGAGAAAACATAGGGGACTAACATGGGAATGGAAAATACTGACAAACTGACAGCGAAACATTAACTTCTTTTCTGATTAAAGCAGAGCGAAATGGGGTGTCTACAGATGCCCCTCTTTGGTAGAGATGACATAGTCATCGAATACCAAAGCAAAAGTGACAAAGCCATTTTGCATAGCTTTGATCGACAAAGGACTCCCTAGACACAATGCAACCTAATATAATGCAAGACCCTAGATGAAATCCTAGAATTGGAATGTAATAAAAAAAACCTCGATGCAGTGCCGTTCACAAACGGGCAATGAGAGAATGAGATATCATTTTCGAATGGATTCTAAAGAGAAGGAACAAAGATCGTTCTCAAACGGCTTTTAGAAGAAGATGAGACACCGTTCACAAACGGCCTCAAGGAGGATAAGAGACCATTCACAAATGGACTCAGAAGAATGGGACACCGTTCACAAACGGCTCAAGGAGAAGATGAGACCATTCACAAATGGACTCGAGAAATGAGGCACCGTTCACAAACGGGCTCAAGGAGAAGACGAGGCCATTCACAAATGGGCTCGAGAAATGAGGCACCGTTCACAAATGGGCTCGAAGACACAAGATAGCTTTGATTGATGAATTCAACAACGAAGAATTTAGAGATTTTTCATGAACTTGAATTTGACGTAGGATTGGATTTTTTTGAATCGGGGATTGGATTTGATGAATTTTTGATTTTTTGAGAAATGAGGCACCGTCCACAAACGGGCTCAAGGAGGACATGAGACCATTCACAAATGAACTCAGAAAATGAGGCACCGTTCACAAACGGGCTCAAGGAGAAGACGAGACCATTCACAAATGGACTCGAGAAAAGAGGCACCGTTCACAAACGAGCTCAAGGAGGACATGAGACCATTCACAAATGGACTCAGAAAATGAGGCACCGTTCACAAACGAGCTCAAGGAGAAGACGAGACCATTCACAAATGGAATCGAGAAATGAGACACCGTTCACAAACGGGCTCAAGGAGGACATGAGACCATTCACAAATGGACTCGAGAAATGAGGCACCGTTCACAAACGGACTCAAGGAGAAGACGAGACCATTCACAAATGGACTCGAGAAAAGAGGCACCGTTCACAAACGGGCTCAAAGAGGACATGAGACCATTCACAAATGGACTCGAGAAATGAGGCACCGTTCACAAACGGACTCAAGGAGAAATGAGATCATTCACAAATGGACTCGAGAAATGAGGCATCGTTCACAAACGGGCTCAAGGAGAAGACGAGACCATTCACAAATGGACTCGAGAAAAGAGGCACCGTTCACAAACGGGCTCAAAGAAACAAGATAGCTTTGATTGATGAATTCAACAACGAAGAATTTAGAGGTTTTTCATGAACTTGAATTTGACGTAAGATTGGATTTTTTTGAATCGGGGATTTGATTTGATGAATTTTTGATTTTTTGAGAAATGAGGCACCGTTCACAAACGGGCTCAAGGAGGACATGAGACCATTCACAAATGAACTCAGAAAATGAGGCACCGTTCACAAACGGGCTCAAGGAGAAGACGAGACCATTCACAAATGGACTCGAGAAAAGAGGCACCGCTCACAAACGGACTCAAGGAGAAGACGAGACCATTCACAAATGGACTCGAGAAAAGAGGCACCGTTCACAAACGGGCTCGAAGAATTTAGAGATTTTTCATGAATTTGAATTTGACGTAGGATTGGATTTTTTGAATCGGGGATTGGATTTCATGAATTTTTATTTTTGGGAAATGAGGCACCGTCCACAAACGGGCTCAAGGAGAAGACGAGACCATTCACAAATGGCCTCGAGAAAAGAGGCACCGTTCACAAACGGGCTCAAAGAATTTAGAGATTTTTCATGAATTTGAATTTGACGTAGAATTGGATTTGATGAATTTTGGATTTATTTTTATTTTTTTTTAACTTAATGAAATCGGGGACATTATAGATCGTGCCCGATAAAGATATTGGAAACTAAGATTTTGCCGAGGGATGAAACGGCAAACCTTAGGAATGAAGAACCATTACTAACAAGAATGGATCAGGAACACCTTTATGAAACTTCAACAAGATTTTTCTCAAAGAGACTGCTGGTCTTGTCTTCTGGGGATTTTGATAACTGAAACCTTGAACAAGATACTTGAAATTGGTAATTTAGAACAACGGCTCTCTTGGATATTAACATGGAAAAGCGGGATTTGCCTCTTGACAGGTGCTTAGATAAACATTTCTTGACCAGGATAGTATTTAACTAACTGGAAGGAAATCCTGAATTTTAATGGTTCATCTTTCTGAGAAATTTGCTCAACCACCATTACATCTGGGGCTTTTCCAAGCTTAAGGTGCCTTCCTGGGGTATGATCTTTTTACGGAAGCTGGGCTTTCTGATGTTTCTACTTCTAAATTTTTCTGAGTTGATCTTCTTTGAAATGAAGCTGCTTGACTAGATTACCGAGCTCTTTCATACGATCGCAGGGAGCTGCCGAGGCCAGGCCTCCTTCATCAAGACAGTTGCATCATTTGGACATAAGAACGACGATTGACTCTTTCTAAAGAGAAAACTTAGATAAAAGGCACTACTCAAAGGATTGAGCAGCTCTGAAGGAGTGAACATAGAATGACAAAGATTGACTAACTACACTGACATACACAGTAATGCTTCTGACTTAGTTAACGTTTTATTTGGCAAGTCTATCCTTTCGAGGAATTTTTTTTTCAATTGGTAAACAATGGACTTCTTCCTTAAAACAGTACTGCCTCAAGGATTTAATTACGACCCCTAAGATTGCTTAGCTTCAATGCCCCCAGTTTTGAGGATGTCACTTGAATTTGCTTGAACTTCAGTTGATCTTCAGTCTTGATACGGCTGTAGCCTTCTTATAATGGTTCTCTTACCGTGACCAAATCACCTCTTTGGGGTTTTTAACTTGGCGAACCGTGCTAGCCTTAACTTTTGCCTGAACCGCCTTTCTAGGTTTTCGATCCAGCAGGCTATCCCCTTAGCTTTTGCCTAAGCCGCCCTTTCGGGTTTTCAACTTAGCAGGGGAATGATCTTAAATTTTGCCTAGACCGCCCTTTCAGGTACTCCGTTCTCTTTTTTTTCTTCATCATTTTTTTTTATTACTTATTGTGTCTCGGGACCTAGATCATTAGTTCTGAACACCAGAAAGACTTTATAGGTAGGATAGGGCTTTTCAAAGAATGGCTTAAGGCTCAACAAAGATTTCGACCGAACCTGTGAACAGGTTGCCTACATATCCCAAGGTAGGAATCAGATCGCGTGTAGTTCAAGGAGGATGCCCCTAGTTTGAAGATAAATTGTTTGAAGGTTAATTGATTTTTCTTTTCTTCTTTCTTTCTGAAATGATTGATTTTTCTTCTTTTGGAACTTGTCCATCTCTTCTTTTTCTGAAAGGATTGAATTTTTTTTCTTTTTCCTTTGAATTGACCAAACTCGGTTTAACCGAGCTGCCTACATACCCCAATGTAGGGATCAGGTCTCGCGTAGTTCGGGGGAATGCCCCTAGTTTGATGGGTTTTCAAGAAAATTTCATTCAGGCTCAAAGGGTTTGCAAACCGGTATTCTTTTGACGTTGGGTTTTGATTTTGGGATTTATTCGGCCGAAGGAGGCCTTCCGATGTTCAGATTAGGAATCGATCTAGGTTACTAAAGTCCCTCTGGTACTGATTATTTATTTATTATTATTTTTATTTTTTTCACGGAGTTTGACGGCATTTCCAGGTAAGAGATAATGGATCTTCTTCTTTCAAGATTCTAATACGTGCTTTCGACTTTCGTAGAGCGAAACTTGTTCTTTGACATCCTCCATCTATGGATTTGTAACTCTTGATATCTGATGATCACTTTTCAATGCTTGCTCTTAAACTTCTTATCTTGAATTTGTTGGCTTTATGTTATGAATTTGAGAACCAAGGTCATTGATTGGAATATGAAAGTTCTTTCCACTCTATGCCCCTTGTATAGCATATGTCTCTCACTTTCTTCATTCTCTTGAGCTTTTGATCTATGTCTTGCCCCTGGTATCGGTTGTGGCTTTTCTAGACAATCTTCTTATTCTTGAAATAAGTTTATCAATTCTTCACACTCTTCAGAGGGTAATGTACTTTTCATCGGCATTCACTGAATCAAAGTTTCAGTGCCAGTGCTGGCGACTTCAATTTCATCTTTGAAAGGCTGGGATTGGCACTCCTCCTCTTGTTCAAGTAATTGTCGTGACTCAAGTGGAGTTTCGCCAATTTTGTCCTCATTTGAGGAGAGAGTCTTACTTTAAGATCAGAAGCATACTTAAGAAACAGACACAAGTGAACTATTGGAACTGAAATTTTTATTTAAAGAAAAAGCTATTACATCTGACAACCTATCCCGAACATGCTCAGGATTCACAACTCTAAATAAAAGGAAAGCAAAAGATAACTTGCCATGGACTAGGCATTGACCTTGAACCGTAAGACCAGACTCAACAATTGTACTGACCATGATGACTGACTCAACATAAAATAGTAAATGACTAAAACTTTAAATGCTGCAACTGTCTAGCTTCGGAGGCTCGGCGAAAACTGAATCATCATCATAACAAGTGCCTTTTAACTTCTGGCTCTTCTCTTTCACTGCAACTGAACCTGAGCTTCTCAAACCCCAAGTGTCTAAACATCATCCAGCGGCGGTACAACATGGTTTTGCATAGGATTATCAACAATATTTGGCACTTGCTGAAATGGTAGCTTGCGCTCATCGATCAACTTCTGGATCACATGCCTCAGAGTTTTACACTGATCAGTACTATGCCCCGATCCTTGATGAAAATCGCAGTGCTCTTCCGCCCTCCATGTCCTGGGGAGCGGATTAGGAGGTTCCTTAATGCGAGGTAAATAGATATTGCCGGATTCCAATCCTTGCTGCAATATAACAGATGGTGGAAGCGGGAGGGGGGCGAATTGCCTACCTGGCTTTTGCTGAGGTATAGGTCTTGGTTGATCATATTCGATTACCATAGGCTCCTATGACCAGTTAATCCTCTTTTCCCGTTCCCTAAACCCTTTCAGGATACCAGATCGTGGGATAGGCAAATCAATGAATTCTCTTTTAGGAGCTTCAGATGGTGGCTCTTGGTCATAATCAAGAATTAAGGGCCCAACAGAATCATGCTGGTGCTGAGAGACGGAGTTTCTGGTAACAACATCTTGGGCTTTGGTATTTTTGTCAGCGAAATGCTTAGAGCCTTGGGACTGACAATACCAAGTTTGCATTTGTTGCTTCATCTGATGAACTTCTTCTGTTAGCACAGCCATTTGTCTAGAGAAGTTCACAATTAGTTCTTCTGAACCCATAACCATGGAGAGGCTCAGATCTTTGCTCTTAGAAACAACAGTGGTTGGACCAAATCTCTCAGTAAGTTGAGCTTTGATGAATTGATTTTCTTCCTTCAATTCCTTCACCTGTTGGACGAGCTGGGCCAGGGTTTCTGTGACATGAAAGAGTTGAAAATTTTCCATAGAATCTGCCATAAGTAGGAAAAGGTGGATAGAGAGACTTCCAAAGAAAATGGGGAATTAGCTTCTTCACTGGCCACGAATAGATTCAAACCCAAGAAGTTTTCCTGGATTTTCAGCAGTGAACAATCCTGACATAGAAACAATAAACATGAGATGTAAGCTTGACATTCAGGGAATTTTTCCTTTCTATGATTGACATGATAATTATAATACGACTAGATAAGGAATGGGAAGTAAAGTGATGGTTCCTCAAAACAAATAAACACAACAATGATGACATGATAGCACGTGGGAAATGCCCCTAGTTCAAAGATTATGAGAGTGAACTCTGAAGGACTTAGCAAAATAATCTTAAAAAATGTAGCCCCTAGAGGAGGAAGAGACCAAGGGTACAAGCAAGATTGGATCATCTGGACCAGGCATGATCAGATCATGAGATCGCATAATCGAAAGATTGTGAGATTCTGCTCCTGCCAGTTAGGGGATGGCATGAAGATACGATCGAATCATATGACAGAAGAACGAAAGACGCACGATCAAAAGATTAGATGAGATAGCATAAGATTGCTTTCAACGGATAGATCATGAATGACTAATCTTATGAGATCTTTGGAAATGATGGGATTTATATCCTAACCCCAAAGGGAAAGTTTTTTAATCTTCGCACATTTTAACAGTGTTACCTGAAGGCATCAACCCTAATCCTAATCTATCGGAGTGGAGAGAGAATCTCGACTCATGACTTTGTTCGTGTATCTAAGGACCGATCGTAGCCATTGGAAGATGGACTACGGCCTAATCTAGACACAAATGGGTAGGATATCCTAAACTAGGCTCACACACGTGATGCACATGTGTTCGTATTCTACATGCATGTGTGGGTTAATCTAGGGGTAAGGCCAAGAGTTCCCTTAGCGCGAATCCATGTTCGATATACTGTACCAGTGTCCGGCGTATCAGTACGTGAACAAGATATCCGTTTACGTACCATAAAGGTACTAGGCTAACGGTGGAATGCTTCTCTAGCACAGAGGCACCAGGTGATGAAATCCCAGTCAACCATGCTAGATAACACTCCGGGTTCCTAAAAAAAGGATGTGTGTGCATGTGGGATGCAAGGGTTTAGATGCAAGTGATGTAAGTGTGTGCAATAAGTTCGCGCAATCTATGATGCCTTCAGGTTTTGTTAGATTAAGTTCGAGTAAAATGTGATGAGAAAATAAAACAAGACAAACTAATCTAACAAGTATAGAGTTTTTATGAGCCAGTTAAATTAAATTCAAATGAATTATCTTTTGAAATTTTAATGAAGTTAGGTGGTCCCCAGCAGAGTCGCCAAACTGTGGGACCTGATCCCGCAAAAGGGGGTGGGGCGCGAGCCGCCACGCTCTCTCTTGGTCTCTCGTACCCACGCGATTGGCGTGTCCATTTTTATTATTGATTTTAATTCACCTTTTATGTGAACTTGGGATCACTAAGGCAATCCGAATTCCACACAAAAGAGACTGACAGAGTCGCCACCTAGATGTGGGATCTAGGACCCATAATTAACCAGAAATCTAGACTCGCTACCTGGTTACAAGAATGGAAGGTATGGGGAGTTATCCACCACATGCACCATTCCTGCCCGATAATCGGTCTTCGATTCCAAAAGCTAACTCTTTTAAATTTATTTTAAATGGCTCATTCAACTCTATGTTAATGTGCGAACTATGTGACATGCATCCTATGATCTAATTTCAATGTAGATCCTGAGTGTGTATCTTGATTACTTTATTTGTTTGAATTCAATCTAAGTGAAAGTTCTCCTAAAATTCTAATTTCATGGAAAATCCTAAGTGATTTGATTAAGCATTTACAAGAAAATTAATATACAAAACACCACAATTTGTTGTAGTACCGACTCGCGATTGGTATGCCATCAGACATCCAAGCTGCCTACGTACCCAAGCCTCACTGGGATCAAAGTCGACGTAGTTCGGTGTACCTAAGCTAAGCTACTTATGCCTAACTCAACTAAGACACCGACCTAGACGGGATTGACTGTTTCAACAGTTTTAGGAGAAGTTATTTAATTCAAGTTGAAGATTTTATTATCTTAGGATTTCATCTAAGATGCTATATGATTCTTATCTAAATGCAAGTTGTTCCTTAGACTAATGCAGGTTAGCCTACATCCTAGTTTACTAGGCTTGTCCTAGCGAAAGATGGGGTGACTAGTATGACTAGACCTATGGCACGGTTGCTATACATAGCAAACGTACGTGATGAGGCTGGACTCATAACTCTAGGACTCCCTAAACCCTAAGACTCCCTAAAACCTAGGACACGACCTGACACCAGTGTTCCTAAATTGGGCTCTAATGGTTCTTACGACGGAAACCGCGATCCAACAGTTCCGGAAGACACAAGACAAATCGATTTAAATTTTTGAGGTTAATGAATTTCAGATTTTAAGGATTTTCAGTTTCTGGACATTGAAGGATTACCAATGGTTCTAGGGTTCACCAATTTCGGCCCAGAATAACATCCAAGGAAGGGAATCGTGCGCTCTTTCCTTGCACAATTTAATACTTAGGTTATAGCATCTTATTGCTTGGCATATCTCAGGATTTCCGTGGACAGTAGCCTCGGAGCCAACAACATGCTATAGCTTAGATATTCAAATTATCAAAGATCGAGTGCAATAGGGATATTTAAGGTTCTTTTGAGATTTTCAAATGATTTTCAATTAATTTTGGATTTTTAATTAATTTTATCAATTTTAAACATATGAGTGATTTTACAAGTGAAACTGTTGCAAACGAATTCGAAATGAGTTGAAACTTCTACAGAAACAAGATATGATGAAATGTAGCATACTGGAAGATTTTTACAAATTTTTACATTAAGCTCAAATTTAATTTTGATTTAACAATTAATTGACCAGATTGCAAAAATAACACAGAAACTACTAGAAATAGAAATCTAAATTCAATGAAAGTTCTACAGAAATAAGATATGAGTAAATATAGCGTGTTGTGAGATTTTCATGAATTTTGGAAACTATTTACTATCAGTTTCGGATTTTTCAATTTTCAGACAAGATTATGAGTTAACACTAGATCCCATATGAAACAAGATCTACATCACTCGAAAATTTTACAGCAACTAGAAATATAGAATATAAGACTACCGTAAAACATTTGGCAATTTTTTCTGTGATCTGATGTCTGTAAAAATTCTCCCAAAATCTGATAATTTTCAAAGAAAGCATAAATTAATATACCAAACCAAATCCCAAAATTCTCAAAAATTCATGGTAGAATGTACCATTATCATATTATATTTCCACGAAATTTCATTAATTTTTGAATCCGTTTAGTATATAATTTATTTTCTTCGTCAAAAAGATATTTTTAAAGAGTTTTCTATTTTTAAAACACGATTTTCGAGAAAATTACGACTCCGGAAAACGTCCTTTAATCTTGTTCTGATATGATGAACACAAGAAAAATTTTAAATTCCAAAAAATAGATCATCCTGAGATGGCTATTTTTTCGAATTTCGTAATTACTCAGCCATTATTTTAAATAAAATACCACTCTTCACTCAAATTTTCAAAACCCTTTGATTCAATGTCCGATCCGATCCGACAGTTATTTTAGTCTATTTAATTAGAACATTGTATTAAATTTTGGGACGAAACGGATTTGAAACACTCATGCAGATCATGATTTTTAGCTCACACATATAATATTGAATTAAATTCAATTAAATACTTAAAAATCATGCAAAATACATAAAAAAAAATACCAAACAATCTTGGAAAAATCTGAGAATCGTGTACCTACCTGTAGTCGAGATCCTCGCCGCATCCAAATGCCGAAAACTCTGAAAATCACGCCGACGGGCAATCTGCTCGCTTTCTTTCTTTCTCTTTTTTTTCTCTTTTTTCATTTTTTCTTGCTTCTCTCGCTGTTAATGGGGAGTGTGTGAGAGATGGGGAGACAGAGAGAGAGAGAGAGAGAGAGAGTGGAGGAGATATAGATATAGTTAGAGAGAGAGTTACAGAGAGTGAGTGGAGAAGATAGAGATATAGTGAGAGAGAGATTTCGAGAGAGGATTAACGACAACAGAAAGAGAGAAAGTTAAGAGGATTATTGATGACAGAGAGAGAGAGAGAGAGTGGAGGAGATATAGATATAGTTAGAGAGAGAGAGTTACAGAGAGTGAGTGGAGAAGATAGAGATATAGTGAGAGAGAGATTTCGAGAGATGATTAACGACAACAGAAAGAGAGAAAGTTAAGAGGATTATTGATGACAGAGAGAGAGAGAGAGAGAGAGAAAAACAGAGCGCACGATGCTCTGTTTTTCGTTCTCTTCTTTTTTTTCTTTTTTTTTATGAGGTGTGAATGAGAGGGACAGGGAAACCGAGGGGAGTGTGGAAAGGAAAGAACAAAGAAAAACAGAGGGTGGTGGTGTGGAGAAACAGAGGGTGAGTGATGGGTGATAAAAAAATAGAGAGTGGGTAATGGGGAGAGGAAACAGAGGATGAATGGGGAAGAGGTAGAACGTGAGAGTGAGGGAGATAGAAAGAACAAACAGAGGAAGAGATGGGGAGAGGGAATACCGTGGAGAGTGTAGGGGGAGAGAGGGCTTTGCTATCTCTCAAAGCTTGTCCCGATCGAGAAAGCTCTTCTCGGATGGAGAAGGAACGATCCTTTTTTCTTTCTACTCTGCCGCCTCTCCGTCTTTCTTGCCTGACCCTGGCGCTTAAAAGTAGAATGTTGCTAACTTCAAAATTTTCTCTCTATACAAACTTTCTTTTTTTGTAATCTGAGAATGAGAAAGAATTGCCAACCTTCTTCAAGGTTGTCCCAAAATTCCCATTTACGTGAATTTTAAACAGCAACCTTAAAATCCTTTCCAACTATAATTTGACTAAGTATAGAAAGCTAAAATCTCTTATGTAACTCTTAAACTCTAAGTGGGTCCCATGTTGTATGGCTGAATTCTACATCTTGCCTCGCTATTATTATTATTTTAAAAAAGGTGGGGCCCACTCCATAGGATAATCTGAACCACTCGATTAACAAGTCATTAATGGGATATCCTCAATAAATCACTTCTTATAGGGTAATCCAAACCGTTCACTTTATTGGGCCACTATATAACTGGGTAGTTTTATAGATCACTCATAAGATGATCCGAACCATCCATTTCAATGGGCTGCCGTATAAATGATTCGATCCTCTAACCCATTGCCGCAAGCTGATCTTGGCCGTCCAATTGATACGCTGCAATGTGGATCGGTTACACTACCTCTTGAATCACTCCATAAGGTTTAATTGGTGGCCAACAAATCTTTTTCGTTAGATTTCCATACGGACCCCGAAGAATAAGATTGAATTACCTTGGGTGGGCCCCACACATATTTAGTGGGCCATTCCATTTTAAATCCCTCAACCAAATGTCAGGCCTATTCCTTGGCCGAATTTTCCATGAGATCCATTCATCGAAAATTTAGGCGGGTCTGCTTGCTTCAACTTAGTGAACTCCACTCCATGTTGGGCACACTTATTCCTATAAAATTTGATTGTTAACATCCATGATAAACTCCACAGATAACTTGGATATTTCTCATATGGGCCAACTTTCTCGATCCAAATTTAATTCAAATGCTCAATGCGGGCCCACCAAACGGGTCCCAATTCTCTCTGGTTTGAATTTTTCTGAATAACTCTTCTCAACACTTGACGGAAAAAATGCGAAACACGGCGGAAATAATTAAAAATATCGAGAAAACATAGGGGACTGACACGGGAATGGAAAATACTGACAAACTGACAGCGAAACATTAACTTCTTTGCTGATTAAAGCAGAGCGAAATGGGGTGTCTACAGTGGGGTCGCACTAAACGTGCATTTCAATCCTCGCCGAAGTTCTAGAACCGAAAGATTGTTCGAAAAAAGTGACCGGGGTGCAACACGAGGACTTCCCAGGAGGTCACCCATCCTAGTACTACTCTCGCCCATGCACGCATAACTTCGGAGTTCTGATCTGATCCAGTGCATTTGGCTTCCTATGATCGCACCCACCATGCCTTGCCATTCTCAAAGTAATAAAGAGTTTCCATTCACATTATCATACGAAGTCCGTTTATATGAAAGTGCGAAAAACTCCTGCTAGATGACATCGGATGGACGATCCGAGCATGTCGGGCAGCCGAATGACTGCCAAGGCCAACATAGGGTGATGAATCTTCTCGAGTACTCTCGAATCAATATAAGAATCGCTACGATTTGACGGGCGGATCAAAAGTTATCGTCGGAACGATATTTGTGCACCCAAAGGTAGCTCACTGCCAGTAAACACCTTCCGACCGGATTCCTGACTCGGATCCACTAGTACACTCACCTGCTATGGCCGGTACGTCCCTAAATCTAAGTAAACCGCCGCTATATTTGTGGAAGATAGCGGAAAAAAGTGACAGGGGTGCAACACGAGGACTTCCCAGGAGGTCACCCATCCTAGTACTACTCTCGCCCATGCACGCATAACTTCGGAGTTCTGATCTGATCCAGTGCATTTGGCTTGCTATGATCGCACCCACCATGCCTTGCCATTCTCAAAGTAATAAAGAGTTTCCATTCACATTATCATACGAAGTCCGTTTATATGAAAGTGCGAAAAACTCCTGCTAGATGACATCGGATGGACGATCCGAGCATGTCGGGCAGCCGAATGACTGCCAAGGCCAACATAGGGTGATGAATCTTCTCGAGTACTCTCGAATCAATATAAGAATCGCTACGATTTGACGGGCGGATTAAAAGTTATCGTCGGAACAATATTTGTTCACCCAAAGGTAGCTCACTGCCAGTAAACACCTTCCGACCGGATTCCTGACTCGGATCCACTAGTACACTCACCTGCTATGGCCGGTACGTCCCTAAATCTAAGTAAACCGCCGCTATATTTGTGGAAGATAGCGGAAAAAAGTGACAGGGGTGCAACACGAGGACTTCCCAGGAGGTCACCCATCCTAGTACTACTCACGTCCAAGCACGCTTAACTTCGGACTTCTGTTGGGATCCAGTGCATTTATGCTGGTATGATCGCACCCAGCATGCCTCCCCATTCTCAAAGTAATAAAGAGTTTCAATTCGCATTGTCGTACGAAGTCCGTTTAAATGAAAGTGCAAAATTTTTTTGCTAAATTACCTCGGAAGGACGATTCGAGCATGTCGGGAAGCCGGATGACCGCCAGGGCCGTCATAGCGTGATGAATCTTCTCGAGTACCCCCGAATCAATATAAGAATCGCCACCATCTCACGGGCGGATCAAAAGTTATCGTCCGAATGATATTTGTGCACCCAAGGGTAGCTCACTGCCAGTAAACACCTTCCGACCGGATTCCTGACTCGCATCCACTAGTATACTCATCCACTATGGCCGGTACGTCACTGAATCTAAACAGACCCCCGCTATATTTTGACCGCAAATGAAAGGTCAGAAAGAATTCTGTTTATCCAATCAAACGATACTATCACCCCGCCATAATAAAGACGGGACATATTTATATTAACCATCCGCAAGAAAATAAATACATCCAAACCGAAACCTATGAGGCGTCGCACTAAACGTGCATTTCAATCCTCAACGACGTTCTAGAACCAAAAAATTGTTCGAAAAAAGTGACAGGGGTGCAACACGAGGGCTTCCCAGGAGGTCACCCATCCTAGTACTACTTTCGTCCAAGCACGTTTAACTTCGGAGTTCTGATGGGATCCAGTTCATTTGTGCTCTTATGATCGCACCCAGTATGCCTCTCCATTCTTAAAGTAATAAAGAGTTTCCATTCGCATTGTCGTACGAAGTCCGTTTAAATGAAAGTGCGAAAAACTCCTGCTAGATGACATCGGATAGACGATCCGAACATCTTAGGAAGCCGGATGATCGCTAGGGACGTCATAGCGTGATGAATCTTCTCGAGTACCCCCGAATCAATATAAGAGTCGCCACGATCTCACGGGCGGATCAAAAGTTATCGTCGGAACGATATTTGTGCACCCAAGGGTTGCTCACTGCCAGTAAACACCTTCAGATCCGATGCCTGACTCGCATCCACTAGTACACTCATCCGCTATTGCCGGTACGTCACTACATCTAGACAAACCCCCGCTATATTTTGACCGCAAATGAAATGTCAGAAGAAATTCTGTTTATCCAATCAAACGACACTATCTCCCCGCCATAATAAAGACCGGACGTATTTGAATTCACCATCCGAAAGAAATTAAATACATTCGAACCGAAACCTAAGAGGCGTTGCACTGAATGTGCATTTCAATCCTCGTTGAAGTTCCAGAACCGAAAGATTTTTCGAAAAAAGTGGTAGATAGCGGAAAAAAGTGACAGGGGTGCAACACGAGGACTTCCCAGGAGGTCACCCATCCAAGTACTACTCTCGCCCAAGCACGCTTAACTTCGGAGTTTTGATCGAATCCAGTGCATTTGTGCAGCATGCCACTCCATTCTCAAAGTAATAAAGAGTTTCCATTCGCATTGTCGAACGAAGGCCGTTTAAATGAAAGTGCAAAAAAAGCCTGCTAGATCACATTGGATGGACGATCCGAGCATGTAGAGAAGACGGATGATCGCCACGATCTGACGGGCGGATCAAAAGTTATCTTCGGAAGGATATTTGTGCATCCAAGGGTAGCTCACTGCTAGTAAACACCTTCTGACTTGATTCCTGACTCGCATCCACTAGTACACTCATCCGCTATAGCCGGTACGTCACTGAATCTGAACAAACCCCCGCTATATTTTGACCGTAACTGAAATGTCAGAACGAACGGACGTATTTGAATTCACCATCCGAAAGAAAATAAATACATCAAATCCGAAACCAATGAGGCGTCGCACCAAACGTGCATTTCAATCCTCATCGACGTTCCAGAACCAAAAGATTGTTCGAACAAAGTGACAGGGGTGGAACACGAGGACTTCCCATGAGGTCACGCATCCTAGTACTACTCTCGCCCAAGCACGTTTAACTTCGGAGTTCTGATGGGATCTAGTGCATTTGTACTGGTATGATCGCACCCAGCATGCCTCTCCATTATCAAAGTAATAAAGAGTTTCCATTCGCATTGTCGTACGAAATCCGTTTAAATGAAAGTGCAAAAAAATCTTGCTAGATGACATCGGAAGGACGATCCGAGCATGTCGGGAAGCCAGATGACCGCCAAGGCTGTCGTAGCGTGATGAATCTTCTCGAGTACCCCCGAATCAATATAAGAATTGCCGCGATCTGACGAGCGGATCAAAAGTTATCGTCAGAACGATATTTGTGCACCAAAGGGTAGCTCACTGCCAGTAAACACCTGCCGACCGGATTCCTGGCTCGCATCCACTAGTACACTCATCCTCTATGGCCGGTACGTCACTGAATCTAAACAAACCCCCGCTATATTTTGACTGCAAATGAAATGTCAGAACGAATTCCGTTTATCCAATCAAACGACACTATCACCCCGCCATAATAAAGACTGGACGTATTTGAATTCACCATCCGGAAGAAAATAAATACATCCGAACGGAAAACTAAGAGGTGTCACACTAAACGTGCCTTTCAATCATCGTCGAAGTTCCAGAACTGAAAGATTGTTCGAAAAAAGTGACCGGGGTGCAACACGAGGACTTCCCAGGAGGTCACCCATCCTAGTACTACTCTCGCCCATGCACGCCTAACTTCGGGGTTCTGATCTGATCCAGTGCATTTGGGCTGCTATGATCGCAACCAGCATGCCTTGTCATTCTCAAAGTAATAAAGAGTTTCCATTCACATTGTCATACGAAGTCCGTTTATATGAAAGTGCGAAAAACTCCTGCTAGATGACATCGGATGGACGATCCGAGCATGTCGGGCAGCCGGATGTCCGCCAAGGCCGTCATAGGGTGGTAAATCTTCTCGAGTATTCCCGAATCAATATAAGAATCACTACGATCTGACGGGCGGATCAAAAGTTATCGTCGGAACGATATTTGTGCGCCCAAGGGTAGCTCACTGCCAGTAAACACCTTCCCACCGGATTCCTGACTCGCATCCACTAGTACACTTACCTGCTAAGGCCGGTACGTCCCTAAATCTAAACAAACCGCCGCTATATTTGTGGCAGATAGCGGAAAAAAGTGACAGGGGTGCAACACGAGGACTTCCCAGGAGGTCACCCATCCTAGTACTACTCTCGCCCAAGCACGCTTAACTTCGGACTTCTGTTGGGATCCAGTGCATTTATGCTGGTATGATCGCACCCAGCATGCCTCCCCATTCTCAAAGTAATAAAGAGTTTCAATTCGCATTGTCATACGAAGTCCGTTTAAATGAAAGTGCGAAATTTTTTTGCTAAATTACCTCAGAACGACGATCCGAGCATGTCGGGAAGCGGGATGACCACCAGGGCCGTAATAGCGTGATGAATCTACTCGAGTACCCCCGAATCAATATAAGAATCGCCACCATCTCACGGGCAGATCAAAAGTTATCATCCGAACGATATTTGTGCACCCAAGGGTAGCTCACTGCCAGTAAACACCTTCCGACCGGATTCCTGACTCGCATCCACTAGTATACTCATCCTCTATGGCCGGTACGTCACTGAATCTAAACAGACCCCCGTTATATTTTGACCGCAAATGAAATGTCAGAACGAATTCCGTTTATCCAATCAAACGATACTATAAAGACGGGACGTATTTATATTTACCATCCGCAAGAAAATAAATACATCCAAACCGAAACCTATGAGGCGTCGCACTAAACGTGCATTTCAATCCTCATCGACGTTCTAGAACCAAAAAATTGTTCGAAAAAAGTGACAGGGGTGCAACACGTGGGCTTCCCAAGAGGTCACCCATCCTAGTACTACTTTAGCCCAAGCACGTTTAACTTCGGAGTTCTAATAGGATCCAGTTCATTTGTGCTGTTATGATCGCACCCAGCATGCCTCTCCATTCGTAAAGTAATAAAGAGTTTCCATTCGCATTGTCGTACGAAGTCCTTTTAAATGAAAGTGCGAAAAACTCCTGCTAGATGACATCGGATGGACAATCCGAACATGTCAGGAAGCCGGATGACCACCAGGGACGTCATAGCGTGATGAATCTTCTCGAGTACCCCCGAATCAATATAAGAATCGCCACGATCGCACGGGCGGATCAAAAGTTATCGTCGGAACGATATTTGTGCACCCAAGGGTTGCTCACGGCCAGTAAACCCCTTCCGACCGGATTCCTGACTCGCATCCACTACTACACTCATCCGCTACAGCCGGTACGTCACTGAATCTAAACAAACCCCTGCTATATTTTGACCGCAAATGTAATGTCAGAACGAATTACGTTTATCGAATCAAACGACACTATCACCCCGCCATAATAAAGACTGGACATATTTGAATTCACCATCCGGAAGAAAATAAATACATCCGAACCGAAACCTAAGAGGTGTCGCACTAAACGTGCATTTCAATCCTCGTCGAAGTTCTAGAACCGAAAGATTGTTCGAAAAAGTGACCTGGGTGCAACACGAGGACTCCCTAGGAGGTCACCCATCCTAGTACTACTCTCGCCCATGCACGCTTAACTTCGGAGTTCTGATGCGATCCAGTGCATTTGGGCTGGTATGATCGCACCCAGCATGCCTCTCCATTCTTAAAGTAATAAAGAGTTTCCATTCACATTGTCGTACGAAGTCCGTTTAATTGAAAGTGCGAAAAACTCCTGCTAGATGACATCGGATGGATGATCCGAGCATGTCGGGCAGCAGGATGACCGCCAAGGCTGTCATACCGTGATGAATCTTCTCGAGTACCCCCGAATCAATATAAGAATTGCCACGATCTGACGGGAGGGTCAAAAGTTATCGTCAGAACGATATTTGTGCACCCAAGGGTTGTTCACTTCCAATAAACACCTTCCGATTAGATTCCTGACTCGCATCCACTAGTATACTCATCCGCGATGGCCGGTACGTCACTGAATCTAAACAAACCCTCGCTATATTTTGACCGCAAATGAAATGTCGGAACGAATTTCGTTTATCCAATCAAAAGACACTATCACCCCGTGCGGACCCTGATCCGAGGACGGCGAGAGGGAACGAGTCCCTAACACCCTCTGGATCATCCACGTGTGAATGGAGAGCTCTACCAAGGAACTCTCGAAACGGATGCCACCCTCATAGCATAGCACGAGTGGCGATATAAAAAGAAAGAGATATGTCTTGATCCGGAACGAAGGTTCGAAACCGAGACATACCTAAAATAAACTCAGAGTTGCCATCCATGGATATGCCATGGAACCCTAAAATCAAATCCTCTGTGCAATGGATAACCAGAAATATATATGGGTTCGTGCCTGGTTACGAATGGAGAAGGTCTGAGAGCACCTCCAATTCGTCCGAGTGCAACCACTTGGTCTCTTATGCCATTTTCATTAACTCCAAAGAAGTTTGGGTAAAAAAATCATGTGAAATGGGAACAATCCTCAGGAGTCGTCTACCTAAGCATGCATTTCCTGAGAATTCAAATAATAAACACACATAAAATAAAATAATATATGTGTCACCTAAGCATAGCTAGGTTATGAGTGACATGCCTAATGGGTGTCTAAGTTCTGATGTGCAAACACATGCAAGCTATAGCTAAGGGTATAGGATCAGTACAAGAAAGTAAGAAAACACATCGAAACATACGATGACTACACAACAAATCCTAAAACTCTAAATGATTAGCCCGAGTCCTCGGATGATCTGATATTCATCCAAAGAAGCCTACGTATCCCCGCCTCCACGAGAATCAAGGCAACGTAGTTCTTCGCGCCTATTCTAAGCTAGGATGCCTAAGACACATAGACCTCTATCCTAGACTCGATCTAAAAGACCGGACTAGTTATTAAAGTTTCTTGTACGATTATTTAAATTCTAGTAAATTGTGGATTTTAGGACACCCTATATGCCCTAACTAAATGCAGATTAGCCCTAAGCTAATGTAGGTGGTTCCTACAACCCATGTGTAACTAGGCTGTGTTTCCTAAGGAAAACAAAGGGTGGACTAGCGTATCCTACTCTAGTCATCACTCGGCGATGTGAATCGCCGACTGACCGGACGGAGGCGCTCCTATAACTCTAGGACAGACCCCTAACTCTAAAACAAGCACACAACAAACAAACAAACAACATATCAAAAGAAACTCCTAACTCTGAAACTCTCTGTCTAGGAGAAACTCCTAACTCTAGAGGAATATCTTTTGAAAACAAGATTAGAAAGGTTGCTTATTCAAAGAAAAAGATTTAAAATGTTATTTACAAAAGTTTGGCTGGACTTGGGATATAAATCCCAAGCTGCACTACGTACCTCGTGAGAGAGGATCAAGCCAACGTAGTTCGAAACGAACTCTCCTAACCTAACAATCCAAAAGATTTAAGGTTTTTAGTGTTTTTCAATTGTTTTTGACATTTTTAAAGTTTTCAATGTTTTTTGACATTTTTAATGTTTTTCAAATGTTTTTGACATTTTTAAAGTTTTCAAATATTTTTGAGTTTCGAATTTCTGATGTTTTTGGATTTTAAAATATTCCAATGCTTTTGGATTCTTAAATGTTTTCACCCTTCAAGGGAACACGCAAGCATAACCACAAACTAGGCAAAGCCCTAAATCAAAAGGGGAAACCCCGAACAAACAACAGGCGTCTCAAAGAGACGAACCACAACACATAAAGAAGCGTCCCAAGAACAGAGAAAATGAATCTAAGATCTCAAACAAGCAAAGCTCTAATAGGACTGAGTTAGTCTCTAATCAAAGTGAAGTAATGACAACTCTAAAGGAGAAACTCTTAACTAAAAACACTATCAAAAGTAAAGGTAATTGAGTCAAAGACTCTCGAATAACACTCCTAAAAGAACAAATGAGTCAAGGACTCTCTAATAACACCGCTAAAGATGATAAATGAGCCAAAGACTCTCTAATAACACCACCACAAAGATGAAGGAGTCAAAGACTCTCTAATAAAAATCACTAACGAAGATAAATGAGCCAAAGGCTCTCTAATACTACAACTTAAAGGAGAAAATGAGTCAAAGACTCTCTAAAAGGAGCTGCTCTAATATAAGGCTGGGTAAGCCTTCTAAAAATGGAAACCCTCTAAATGAGACAAGGTTTGTCTCCAAATAGGGGCTCTATAAATGAGGCAAGGCATGCCTCCTATGAGTATACTCCCTACCAAACTAAAGCGACTTCCTTAAGGGTAGGTCCAAAATGAGGGTTGTCTCCAAAAGAGAACTACCTCAATGAGACAGAGTGTGTCTCCTAGCACGGAACTCGCTAATAAGACCACAATGGTCTCCTAAATCAGGAAGAAGAACTACTACTTAAAGGTTTCTAAAAGACTAGAGAAGTCTCTAAATAAATAAATAAAAGAAAAGCTCTACTAAGACTGAGCAAGTCCCCTGAAATAAGGCTTGGGTTGAGACAATCAAAAGGAAAAAAGCCTGATCTCGAAACATCATCCAAAATCAAGACCATAAAGTATAGAAACTATAGGATAGCAGTTATATTCCAAAGGAGAGCAGATATGATTTTTAACTCAATCAAAACACATTTATAAGGCATAAACCTACAGGACAGCAGTTATTATCATGCATATTTCCATGAGCCAAATAATGCCAATTACAGGAGACAAGAAAATGATTAACCTGAAATTCTAAACACTCTGTTCAAATGATCATATCATCCTTTGCAATCAGCAGGGGGACCAAGAATTCCCAGAAGATAAATGAGATACAATAATCTAAGAAATGTAACAGGGCTCACATATGAACATTCGAGATAGAAAAGGTGAATATATCAGCTCCCAGGTCTAAATTATGTCGATTAGACAAAACAAATATCCAAGACCACTGAAGTAGTGAATATGAAGCTAGGAAGAACAATATCCTATATAGTTTTAGGGCATAACGAAATCTCAAACAAAACAGAGCATTATCCGCTATTGATCTAAATGATGGAAATGAGTAAAAATTTCTACAAATCAGGCCACTACTCAGATGCTCAAATTAGCCTACCGGAAAAACAAATCAAATGAAGAACAAATCAAATCATTGAAACCCATTCGACACTCATCCAAACACTATCAATGAAACACTTCTCAAACACCATCAATAAAACAAATCTCTAGCAAGAAGCAAAATCCAAACCCTCAATTGAAGAACAACCACAATAGGAATTAATAAGAAGAAAAAATGGGTACCTTCTTCTCTGTGTTGGGTTTTAGAACCCTAAAAATGAAATCCCCCTTTTCTTTCAATCTCTTCCTCTCTTTGATTTTTTTTTTCTATTTCTCTCTTGCTCTTGATCTGTTTTTCTTTCTCTCTTCTCAGATCAGAGATCTCAGATCTCGAATCTGAGATTTCTTTGTTGGCCGGAGCTCCGGGGAGCGAGGTCGGAGAAGAAAATCCACTAATCCCTCTCTCTGCAATCTTATGAGAATGAAAATTAATGAGAAAATACTCCAGCAGATGATGAATGCTTCGATCTCCTCCCCCTTGAGCAGATCTTGATCGAAGATAAAGATCAGAGAAAGGATCGGAAATGGAGAAACGAGGGTTAGTGACGATGCGATTCGTCGGAGAAGGTGCTCCGACAAGCTTGACAGAAGAAGCGATCGATCAGATCTCTTTCTCTCCATCTCTCTCTCCCTCTCTCTCATTCTCAGATCTAAAATCTCAGATCTGAGATTTCTCTTTATTTCAGATTTAAAAACAAAATCAGATCTAGAAAACCTACATGAAAGGAAATCAAGGTTTTAAAGGAGTAGAGCAGCTCTAATGGAGACGAGAGATTGAAAAATAATGGTGATAGAGGCGGCAAAAGATGGTGACCGGCCGGAGTTAAGACGGATCAGGAGAAGATGATCAGCTTCTTTGCCCCTCTCTCCCTCTCTGCTGGAAACGAAATAATGAGGAGAAATCTTCCGATCTGGTTTAGGTTAGGGAATAAAGAAGAAGATGGGGAAGGGATTCGGCCGGAGATGGTCGAAGATCGTGGTGGTGATCGGAGATGGGAATATGACCAGAAATCTACCGGAGCTCCTAAATCTGGCCGGAGATAGTAATCGAAGAAGATGAGGATTGGCTTTAGCTCAAGATCTGCTTTCCCTCTCTCCCCCTCTCTGCTTCTGGAATTTTCAGACGAAGATCAATCCTCTCTTTTTTTCTTTCGCTGGCTTTTTTATAGCTAAAAAAAGTTGTGCTAATATTAGCACCCATACCCATTGGTAATTGCACTCCTCCCTTTATGCCCTAATCCCTGTTAGCTTATATAGAGGAAGGACAAATTTGTATCCCCTCCAATTCATCTGGACAGCCCCTTTTAAGCATATTCATGGCTATTTTCAACTATACAAAGGGTGGCCCCTGGTAGAAAACGGATGGGATAGTATTCTATCTCTTCTTCTTTGCACAATGGGTTAATATTAACACAACCCTCCTTGCTTAAATCACCTTCCCAATCTTACACCCTTTTACTCTATACCATCCGTCACACTCCACTCGTTTGCTATGCAAACCTTAACGGATTTTATCGAATTTTTGCAGAGAGTCTCTTGAGACCCCAACCCATCCTGGTGGCACAAATAGGGATTTTAAAACACTCATTTGATAAGATTTTTAACCACATAACACCATTAAAGGTACGGTCAAAATGGGGTGTCTACACCCCGCCATAATAAAGACCGGACGTATTTGAATTCACCATCCGGAAGAAAAAAAATACATCCGAACCGAAACCTACGCGGCGTCGCACTAAACGTGCATTTCAATCATCGTCGAAGTTCCAGAAATGAAAGATTGTTCGAAAAAAGTGGTAGATAGCGGAAAAAAGTGACAGGGGTGCACCACGAGGACTTCCAAGTAGGTCACCCATTCTAGTACTACTGTCGCCCAAGCACGCTTAACTTCGTAGTTCTGACGGGATCCAGTGCAATTATGCTGATATGATAGCACCCAGCATGCCTCTCCATTCTCAAAGTAATAAAGAGTTTCCATTCGCATTGTCGTAAGAAGTCCGTTTAAATGAAAGTGCAAAAAAATCCTGCTAGATGACATCAGATGGACGATCCGAGCATGTCGGGAAGCCGAATGATCGCCTGGGCCATCATAGCGTGATGAGCCTTCTCGGGTACCCCCGAATCAACATAAGAATCGCCACGATCTAACGGGCGAATCAAAAGTTATCGTCGAAACGATATTTGTGCACCCAAGGTTTGCTCACTGCCAGTAAACACCTTCCGACCCGATTCCTGAATCGCATCCACTAGTACACTCATCCGCTATTGCCGGTACGTCACTGAATCTAAACAAACGCCCGTTATATTTTGACAGCAAATGAAATGTCAGAACGAATTCCGTTTATCCAATCAAACAAAATTACCACCCCGCCATAATAAAGACCGGACGTATTTGAATTCACCATCCGGAAGAAAATAAATACATCCGAACCGAAACCTAAGAGGTGTCGCACTAAACGTGCATTTTAATTATCGTCGAAGTTCCAGAACCGAAAGATTGTTCGAAAAAAGTGACCGAGGTGCAACACAAGGACTTCCCAGGAGGTCACCCATCCTAGTACTACTCTCGCCCATGCACGCTTAACTTCGGAGTTCTGATGTGATCCAGTGCATTTGGGCTGGTATGATCACACCCAGCATGCCTCTCCATTCTCAAAGTAATAAAGAGTTCCCATTCCCATTGCCGTACGAAGTCCGTTTATATGAAAGTGCAAAAAACCCCTGCTAGATGACATCGAATGGACGATCCGAGCATGTCGGGCAGTAGGATGACCGCCAAGGCCATCATACGGTGATGAATCTTCTCGAGTACCCCCGAATCAATATAAGAATCGCCACAATCTGACGGGAGGATCAAAAGTTATCGTCGAAAGGATATTTGTGCACCCAAGGGTTGCTCACTTCTAGTAAACACCTTCCGACCAGATTCCTGACTCGCATCCAGTAGTATATTCATCCGCTATGGCCGGTACATCACTGAATCTAAACAAACCCTCGCTATATTTTGACCGCAAATGAAATGTCAGAACGAATTCCGTTTATCCAATCAAAAGACACTATCAGCCCGCCATAATAAAGACCGGACGTATTTGAAATCACCATTCGGAAGAAAATAAATACATCCGAACCGAAACTTACGCGGCGTCGAACTAAACGTGCATTTCAATCCTCGTCGAAGTTCCAGAACCGAAAGATTGTCTAAAAAAGTGGTAGATAGCAAAAAAAAGTGACAGGGGTGCACCACGAGGACTTCCAAGTAGGTCACCCATTCTAGTACTACTCTCGCCCAAGCACGCTTAACTTCGTAGTTCTGATGGGACCCAGTGCATTTGTGCTGATATGATCGCACCCAGCATGCCTCTTCATTCTCAAAGTAATAAAGAGTTCCCAATCGCATTGTCGTAAGAAGTCTGTTTAAATGAAAGTGTGAAAAACTCCTGTTAGATGACATTGGATGGACGATCCCAGAATGTCCGGAAGCCGGATGACCGCCCGGGCTGTCATAGCGTGATGAATCTTCTCGAATAACCCCGAATCAATATAAGAATCGCCACGAGCGGATCAAAAGTAATTGTCGGAATGATATTTGTGCACCCATGAGTAGCTCACCACCAGTAACACCTTCGGACCCGATTCCTGACTCGCATCCACTAGTACACTCATCCGCTAAGGCCGGTACGTCACTGAATCTAAACAAACCCCAGCTATATTTTGACCGCAAATGAAATTTCAGAACGAATTCCTTTTATCCAATCAAACGACACTATCAGCCCGCCATAATAAACACAGGACGTATTTGAATTCACCATCCTGAAGAAAATAAATACATCCGAACAGACACCGAAGAGGCGCCGCACTAAGCGTGCATTTCAATCCTCGTCGAAGTTCCAGAACCGAAAGATTGTTCGAAAAAAGTGGTAGATAGTGGAAAAAAGTGGCAGGGGTGTAACATGAGGACTTCCCAGGAGGTCACCCATCCTAGTACTACTCTCGCCCAAGCACGTTTAACTTCGGAGTTCAAATGGGATCCAGTAAATTTGGGCTGGTATGATCGCCCCCAGCATGCCTCTCCATTTTCAAAGTAATAAAGAGTTTCCATTCGCATTTTCGTACGAAGTCCGTTCAAATAAAAGTACGAAAAAATCCTGCTAGATGACATCGGATGGATGATCAAAGCATGTCGGGAAGCCGAATGACCGCCACGGCTGGCATAGCGTGATGAATCTTCTCGAGTACCGCCGAATCTATATAAGAATCGCCACAATCTGACAGGCAGATCAAAAGTTATCGTCGGAACGATATTTGTGTACCCAAGGGTAGCTCACTGCCAATAAACACCTTCCGACCGGATTCCTAACTCGCATCCACTAGTACACTCATCAGCTATGGCCGGTACGTCACTGAATCTACACAAACCCCCGCTATTATTTGACCGCAAATGAAATGTCAGAACGAATTCTGTTTATCCAATCAAAAGACACTATCATCCCGCCATAATAAAGACCGGACGTATTTGAATTCACCATCCGGAAGAAAATAAATACATCCGAACAGGCACCTAGGAGGCGTCGCACTAAGGGTGCATTTCAATCCTCGTCGAAGTTCCAGAACCGAAAGATTGTTCAAAAAGAGTGGTAGATAGCGGAAGAAAGTGACAGGGGTGCAACACGAGGACTTCCCAGGAGGTCACCCATCCTAGTACTACTCTCGCCCAAGCACGTTTAACTTCGGAGTTCAAATGGGATCCAGTGCATTTGGGCTGGTATGATCGCACCCATCATGCCTCTCCATTCTCAAAGTAATAAAGAGTTTCCATTCGCATTGTCGTACGAAGTCCGTTTAAATGAAAGTGCAAAAAAATCCTTATAGATGATTTCGGATGGACGATCCGAGCATGGCGAGAAGCCGGATGACCGCCATGGCTGTAATAGCGTGATGAACCTTCTCGAGTACCTCCGAATCAATATAAGAATCGCCACGATCTGACGGGCGGATCAAAAGTTATCGTCGGAACGATATTTGTGCACCCAAGGGTAGCTCACTGGCAGTAAACACCTTCCGACCGGATTCCTGACTCGCATCCACTAGTACACTCATCCGCTATAGCCGGTACGTCACTGAATATAAACAAACCCCCGCTATATTTTTGACCGCAAATGAAATGTCAGAACGAATTCCGTTTATCCAATCAAACGACACTATCACCCCGCCATAATAAAGACCGGACGTATTTGAATTCACCATCCGGAAGAAAATAAATACATCCGAACTGAAACCTAAGAGGTGTCGCACTAAACGTGCATTTCAACTATCGTCGAAGTTCCAGAACCGAAAGATTGTTCGAAAAAAGTGACCGGGGTGCAACACGAGGACTTCCCAGGAGGTCACCCATCCTAGTACTACTCTCGCCCATGCACCCTTAACTTCGGAGTTCTGATGTGATCCATTTCATTTGGGCTGGTATGATCACACCCAGCATGCCTCTCCATTCTCAAAGTACTAAAGAGTTTCCATTCCCATTGCCGTACGAAGTCTGTTTATATGAAAGTGCGAAAAACTCCTGCTAGATGACATCGAATGGACGATCCGAGCATGTCGGGCAGCAGGATGACCGCCAAGGCCGTCATACGGTGATGAATCTTCTCGAGTACCCCAAAATCAATATAAGAATCGCCACGATCTGACGGGAGGATCAAAAGTTATCGTCGGAAGGATATTTGTGCACCCAAGTGTTGCTCACTTCCAGTAAACACCTTCCGACTAGATTCCTGACTCGCATCCACTAGTATACTCATCCGCTATGGCCGGTACGTCACTGAATCTAAACAAACCCTCGCTATATTTTGACCGCAAATGAAATGTCAGAACGAATTCCGTTTATCCAATCAAAAGACACTATCAGCCTCCCATAATAAAGATCGGAAGTATTTGAAATCACAATCCGGAAGAAAATAAAAACATCCGAACCGAAACCTACGCGGCGTCGCACTGAACGTGCATTTCAATCCTCGTCGAAGTTCCAGAACCGAAAGATTGTTCGAACAAAGTGGTAGATAGCGAAAAAAAGTGACAAGGGTGCACCACGAGGACTTCCAAGTAGGTCACCCATTCTAGTACTACTCTCACCCAAGCACGCTTAACTTCGTAGTTCTGATGGGACCCAGTGCATTTGTGCTGATATGATCGCACCCAGCATGCCTTTCCATTCTCAAAGTAATAAAGAGTTCCCATTCGCATTGTCGTAAGAAGTCCGTTTAAATGAAAGTGCGAAAAACTCCTCCTAGATGACATCGGATGGACGATCCCAGCATGTCCGGAAACCGGATGACCGCCCGGGCTGTCATAGCGTGATGAATCTTCTCGAGTAACCCCGAATCAATATAAGAATCGCCACGATCTCACGGGCGGATCAAAAGTATTCGTCGGAACGATATTCGTGCACCCATGAGTAGCTCACTGCCAGTAAACACCTTCCGACCCGATTCCTGACTCGCATCCACTAGTAAACTCATCCGCATGGCGGTGCGTCACTGAATCTAAACAAACCCCAGCTATATTTTGACCGCAAATGAAATGTCAGAACAAATTCTGTTTATCTAATCAAACGACACTATCACCCCGCCATAATAAAGACCGGACGTATTTGAATTCACCATCCGGAAGAAAATAAATACATCCGTACAGACAACTAGGAGGCGTCCCACTAAGCGTGCATTTCAATCCTCGTCGAAATTCCAGAACCGAAAGATTATTCGAAAAGAGTAGTAGATAGCGGAAAAAGCGATAGGCGTGCTCCACGAGGACTTCCCAGGAGGTCACCCATCCTAGTACTACTCTTGCTCAAGCACGTTTAACTTCGGAGTTCAAATTGGATCCAGTGCATTTGGGCTGGTATGATCGCACCCAGCATGCCTCTCCATTCTCAAAGTAATAAAGAGTTTCCATTCGCATTGTCGTACGAAGTCCGTTTAAATGACAGTGCAAAAAAATCCTGCTAGATGACATCGAATGGACGATCCGAGCATGGCGGGATGCCGGATGACCGCCATGGCTGTCATAGCGTGATGAATCTCCTCGAGTACCTCCGAATCAATATAAGAATCGCCACGATCTGACGGGCGGATCGAAACTTATCGTCGGAATGATATTTGTGCACCCAAGGGTAGCTCACTGCCAGTAAACACCTTCCGACCGGATTTCTGACTCGCATCCACTAGTACATTCATCCGCAATGGCCGGTACATCACTGAATCTAAACAAACCCCCGCCATATTTTGACCGCAAATGAAATGTCAGAACGAATTCTGTTTATCCAATCAAACGAAACTAACACCCCGCCATAATAAAGACCGGACGTATTTGAATTCACCATCCGAAAGAAAATAAATACATCCGAACAGACACATAGGAGGCGTCGCACTAAGCGTGCATTTCAATCCTCGTCGAAGTTCCAGAACCGAAAGATTATTCGAAAAGAGTGGTAGATAGAGGAAAAAAGTGACAGGGGTGCACCACGAGGACTTCCCAGGAGGTTACCCATCCTAGTACTACTGTCGCCCAAGCACGTTTAACTTAGGAGTTCAAATGGGATCCAGTGCATTTGGGCTGGTATGATCTCACCCAGCATGCCTCTCCATTCTCAAAGTAATAAAGAGTTTCCATTCGCATTGTGGTACGAAGTCCGTTTAAATGAAAGTGGAAAAAAATCCTGCTAGATGACAAAGGATGGACGATCGGAGCATGGCGGGAAGCCGGATGACCGCCATGGCTGCCAAAACGTGATGAATCTTGTCGAGTACCCCCGAATCAATATTAGAATCGCCACGATCGGACAGGCGGATCAAAAGTTATCGTCGGAACGATATTTGTGCACCCAAGGGTTACTCACTTCCAGTAAATACCTTCCGACCAGATTTCTTACTCGCATCCACTAGTATACTCATCCGCTCTAGCCGGTACGTCACTGAATCTAAACACACCCTCGCTATATTTTGACCGCAAATGAAATGTCAAAATGAATTCCATTTATCCAATCAAAAAACACTATCACCCTGCCATAATAAAGACCGGACGAATTTTGAATTCACCATCCGGAAGAAAATAAATACATCCGAACCGAAACCTACGCGGTGTCGCACTAAACGTGCATTTCAATCCTCGTCGAAGTTCCAGACTTGAAAGATTGTTCGAAAAAAGTGGTAGATAGCGGAAAAAAGTGACAGAGGTGCAACACGAGGACTTCCCAGGAGGTCACCCTTCCTAGTACTACTCTCGCCCAAGCACGCTTAACTTCGGAGTTCAAATGGGATCCAGTGCATTTCTGCTGGTATGAACGCACCCAGCATGCCTCGCCATTGTAAAAGTAATAAATAGTTTCCATTCGCATTGTCGTACGAAGTCCGTTTAAATGACAGTGCAAAAAAATCCTGCTAGATGACATCGAATGGACGATCCGAGCATGGCGGGATGCCGGATGACCGCCATGGCTGTCATAGCGTGATGAATCTCCTCGAGTACCTCCGAATCAATATAAGAATCGCCACGATCTGACGGGCGGATCGAAACTTATCGTCGGAATGATATTTGTGCACCCAAGGGTAGCTCACTGCCAGTAAACACCTTCCGACCGGATTTCTGACTCGCATCCACTAGTACATTCATCCGCAATGGCCGGTACATCACTGAATCTAAACAAACCCCCGCCATATTTTGACCGCAAATGAAATGTCAGAACGAATTCTGTTTATCCAATCAAACGAAACTAACACCCCGCCATAATAAAGACCGGACGTATTTGAATTCACCATCCGAAAGAAAATAAATACATCCGAACAGACACATAGGAGGCGTCGCACTAAGCGTGCATTTCAATCCTCGTCGAAGTTCCAGAACCGAAAGATTATTCGAAAAGAGTGGTAGATAGAGGAAAAAAGTGACAGGGGTGCACCACGAGGACTTCCCAGGAGGTTACCCATCCTAGTACTACTGTCGCCCAAGCACGTTTAACTTAGGAGTTCAAATGGGATCCAGTGCATTTGGGCTGGTATGATCTCACCCAGCATGCCTCTCCATTCTCAAAGTAATAAAGAGTTTCCATTCGCATTGTGGTACGAAGTCCGTTTGAATGAAAGTGGAAAAAAATCCTGCTAGATGACAAAGGATGGACGATCGGAGCATGGCGGGAAGCCGGATGACCGCCATGGCTGCCAAAACGTGATGAATCTTGTCGAGTACCCCCGAATCAATATTAGAATCGCCACGATCGGACAGGCGGATCAAAAGTTATCGTCGGAACGATATTTGTGCACCCAAGGGTTACTCACTTCCAGTAAATACCTTCCGACCAGATTTCTTACTCGCATCCACTAGTATACTCATCCGCTCTAGCCGGTACGTCACTGAATCTAAACACACCCTCGCTATATTTTGACCGCAAATGAAATGTCAAAATGAATTCCATTTATCCAATCAAAAAACACTATCACCCTGCCATAATAAAGACCGGACGAATTTTGAATTCACCATCCGGAAGAAAATAAATACATCCGAACCGAAACCTACGCGGTGTCGCACTAAACGTGCATTTCAATCTTCGTCGAAGTTCCAGACTTGAAAGATTGTTCGAAAAAAGTGGTAGATAGCGGAAAAAAGTGACAGAGGTGCAACACGAGGACTTCCCAGGAGGTCACCCTTCCTAGTACTACTCTCGCCCAAGCACGCTTAACTTCGGAGTTCAAATGGGATCCAGTGCATTTCTGCTGGTATGAACGCACCCAGCATGCCTCGCCATTGTAAAAGTAATAAATAGTTTCCATTCGCATTGTCGTACGAAGTCCGTTTACATGAAAGTGCAAAAAAATCCTGCTAGATGACTTCGGATGGACGATCCCAACATGTCTGGAAACTGGATGACCGCCCGAGCTGTCATAGCATGATGAATCTTCTCGAGTACCACCGAATCAATATAAGAATCGCTACGATCTGACGGGCGGATCAAAAGTTATCATCGGAACGATATTTGTGCACCCAAGGGTTGCTCACTGCCAGTAAACACCTTCCGACCCGATTTCTGAATCGCATCCACTAGTACACTCATCCGCTATTGCCGGTACATCACTGAATCTAAACAAACCCCCGCTATATTTTGACCGCAAATGAATGTCAGAAGGAGTTCCGTTTATCCAATCAAACGAAATTGTCACCCCGCCATAATAAAGACCGGACGTATTTGAATTCATCATCCGGAAGAAAATAAATACGTCCGAACCGAAACCTAAGAGGTGTCGCACTAAACGTGCATTTCAATCATCGTAGAAGTTCCAGAACCGAAAGATTGTTCGAAAAAAGTGACCGGGGTGCAACACGAGGACTTCACAGGAGGTCACCCATCCTAGTACTACTCTCGCCCATGCACGCTTAACTTCAGAGTTCTGATGTGATCCAGTGCATTTGTGCTGGTATGATCGCACCCAATATGCCTCTCCATTCTCAAAGTAATAAAGAGTTTCCATTCGCATTGTCGTACGAAGTCCGTTTAAATGAAAGTGCGAAAAAATCCTGCTAGATGACATCGGATGGACGATCCGAGCATGTAGAGAAGCCGAACGACCGCCGGGGCTGTAATGGCGTAATGAATTTTCTCGAGGAGCCCCGAATCAATATAAGAATCGCCACGATCTGACGGGCGGATCAAAAGTTATCGTCGGAACGATATTTGTGCACCCAAGGGTAGCTCACTTCCAGTAAACACCTTCCGACCGGATTCCTGACTCGCATCCACTAGTACACTCGTCCGTTATGGTCGGTACGTCACTGAATCTAAACAAACCCCCACTATATTTTGACCGCAAATAAAATGTCAGAACGAATTCTGTTTATCCAATCAAACGACACTATCACCCCGCCATAATAAAGACCGGACGTATTTGAATTCACCATCCGGAAGAAAATAAATACATCCGAACAGATGCCTAGGAGGCGTCGCACTATGCGTGCATTTCAATCCTCGTCGAAGTTCCAGAACCGAAAGATTGTTCGAAAAAAGTGGTAGATAGCGAAAAAAGTGGCAGGGGTGCAACACGAGGACTTCCTAGGAGGTCACCCATCCTAGTAATACTCTGGCCCAAGCACGTTTCACTTCGGAGTTCAAATGGGATCCAGTGCATTTGGACTGGTATGATCGCACCCAGCATGCCTCTCCATTCTCAAAGTAATAAAAGGTTTCCATTCGCATTGTCGTACAAAGTCCGTTTAAATGAAAGTGCGAAAAAATCCTGCTAGATGACATCAGATGGACGATCCGAGTATGGCGGGAAACCGGATGACCGCCATAGCTGTCAAAGTGTGATGAATCTTCTCGAGTACCCCCGAATCAATATAAGAATTGCCACGATCTGACGGGCGGATCAAAAGTCATCGACGGATCGATATTTGTGCACGCAAGGGTTACTTCCAGTAAACACCTTCCGATCATATTCCTGACTCGCATCCATTAGCATACTCATCCGCTATGGATGGTATGTCACTCAATCTAAACAAACCCTCGCTATGTTTTGACCGCAAATGAAATGTCAGAACGAATTCCGTTTATCCAATCAAAAGACACTATCACCCCGCCATAATAAAGACCGGACGTATTTGAATTCACCATCCGGAAGAAAATAAATACATCCGAACCAAAACCTACACGGTGTCGCACTAAATGTGCATTTCAATCCTCGTCGAAGTTCCAGAACCGGAAGATTGTTCGAAAAGAGTGGTAGATAGCGGAAAAAGCGACAGGGGTGCACCACGAGGACTTCCCAGGAGGTCACCCATCCTAGTACTACTCTTGCCCAAGCACGTTTAACTTCGGAGTTCAAATGGGATCCAGTGCATTTGGGCTGGTATGATCGCACCCAACGTGCCTCTCCATTCTCAAAGTAATAAAGAGTTTCCATTCGCATTGTCGTACGAAGTCCGTTTAAATGAAAGTGCAAAAATATCCGGCTAGATGACATCGGATGGACGGTCCGAGCATGGCGGGAAGTCAGATGACCGCCATGGCTTTCATAGCGTGATGAATCTTCTCGAGTACCTCCGAATCAATAAAAGAATCGCCACGATCTGACGGGCGGATCAAAACTTATTGTCGGAACGATATTTGTACACCCAAGGGTACCTCACTGCCAGTAAACACCTTCCGACCGGATTCCTGACTCGCATCCACTGGTACACTCATCCGCTAATGCCGGTACGTCACTGAATCTAAACAAACCCCCGCTATATTTTGAACGCAAAAGAAATGTCAGAACGAATTCCGTTTATCCAATCAAACGACACTATCACCCCGCCATAATAAAGACCGGACGTATTTGAATTCACCATCCGGAAGAAAATAAATACATCCGAACAGACACCTAGGAGGCGTCGCACTATGCGTGCATTTCAATCCTCGTAGAAGTTCAAGAACCGAAAGATTGTTCGAAAAAAGTGGTAGATAGCGAAAAAAGTCGCAGGGGTGCAACACGAGGACTTACGAGGAGGTCACCCATCCTAGTACTACTCTCGCCCAAGCACGTTTAACTTCGGAGTTCAAATGGGATCCAGTGCATTTGGGCTGGTATGATCGCACCCAGCAAGCCTCTCCATTCTCAAAGTAATAAAGAGTTTCCATTCGCATTGTCGTACGAAGTCCGTTTAAATGAAAGTGCGAAAATATCCTGCTAGATGACGTCGGATGGATGGTCCGAGCATGGCGGGAAGCCGGATGACTGCCATGGCTGTCATAGCGTGATGAATCTTCTCGAGTACCTCCGAATCAATAAAAGAATTGCCACGATCTGACGGGCGGATCAAAACTTATCATCGGAACGATATTTGTACACCCAAGGGTAGCTCACTGCTAGTAAACACCTTCCGACCGGATTCCTGACTCGCATCCACTGGTACACTCATCCGCTGATGCCGGTACGTCACTGAATCTAAACAAAATCCCGCTATATTTTGACCGCAAATGAAATGTCAGAACGAATTCCGTTTATCCAATCAAACGACACTATCACCCCGCCATAATAAAGTCCAGACGTATTTGAATTCACCATCCGGAGGAAAATTAATACATCCGAACAGACACCTAGGAGGCGTCGCACTATGCGTGCATTTCAATCCTCGTAGAAGTTCAAGAACCGAAAGATTGTTCGAAAAAAGTGGTAGAGAGCGAAAAAAGTGGCAGGGGTGCAACACGAGGACTTACGAGGAGGTCACCCATCCAAGTACTACTCTCGCCCAAGCACGTTTAACTTCGGAGTTCAAATGGGATCCAGTGCATTTGGGCTGGTATGATCGCACCCAGCATGCCTCTCCATTCTCAAAGTAATAAAAAGTTTCCATTCGCATTGTCGTACGAACTCCGTTTAAATGAAAGTGCAAAAATATCCTGCTAGATGACATCGGATGGACGGTCCGAGCATGGCGGGAAGTCAGATGACCGCCATGGCTGTCATAGCGTGATGAATCTTCTCGAGTACCTCCGAATCATTTAAAGAATCGCCACGATCTGACGGGCGGATGAAAACTTATCGTCGGAACGATATTTGTACACCCAAGCGTAGCTCACTGCCAGTAAACACCTTCCGACCAGATTCCTGACTCGCATCCACTGGTACACTCATCCGCTAATGCCGGTACGTCACTGAATCTAAACAAACCCCCGCTATATTTTGACCGCAAATGAAATGTCAGAACGAATTCCGTTTATCCAATCAAACGACACTATCACCCCGCCATAATAAAGACCGGACGTATTTGAATTCACCATCCGGAAGAAAATAAATACATCCGAACAGACACCTAGGAGGCGTCGCAATAAGCGTGCATTTCAATCCCCGTCGAAGTTCCAGAACCGAAAGATTGTTCGGAAAGAGTGGTACATAGAGGAAAAAAGTGACAGGGGTGCAACACGAGGACTTCCTAGGAGGTCATCCATCCTAGTACTACTCTCGCCCAAGCACGTTTAACTTCGGAGTTCAAATGGGATCCAGCGCATTTGGGCTGGTATGATCGCACCCATCATGCCTCTCCATTCTCAAAGTAATAAAGAGTTTCCATTCGCATTGTCGTACGAAGTCCGTTCAAATGAAAGTGCAAAAAAATCCTGCTAAATGACATCAGATGGACGATCTGAGCGTGGCGGGAAGCCGAATGACCGCCATGGCTGTCCAAGCGTGATGAATCTTCTCGAGTACCCTCGTATCAATATAAGAATCGCGACGATCCGACGGGCGGATCAAAAGTTATCGTCGGAACGATATTTGTGCACCCAAGGGTTACTCACTTCCAGTAAACACCTTCCGACCAGATTCCTGACTCGCATCCACTAGTATACTCATCCGCTATGGCCGGTACGTTACTGAATCTGAACAAACCCTCGCTATATTTTGACCGCAAATGAAATGTCCGAACGAATTCCGTTTATCCAATCAATAGACACTATCACCCCGCCATAATAAAGATCGGACATATTTGAATTCACCATCCGGAAGAAAATAAATACATCTAAACCGAAACCTACGCGGCGTCGCACTAAACGTGCCTTTCAATCCTCCTCGAAGTTCCAGAACCGAAAGATTGTTCGAAAAAATTGGTAGATAGCGGAAAAAATTGACAGGGGTGCAACACGAGGACTGCCCAGGAGGTCACCCATCCTAGTACTGCTCTCGCCCAAGCACGCTTAACTTCGGAGTTCTGATGGGATGCAGTGCATTTGTACTGGTATGATCGCACTCAGCATGCCTCGCCATTCTCAAAGTAAGAAAGAGTTTACATTCGCATTGTCGTACGAAGTCCGTTTAAATGAAAGTGCAAAAAAGTCCATTTAGATGACATCGGATGGACGATCCCAGCATGTCCGGAAGCCGGATGACCGCCCCGGCTGTCATAGCGTGATGAATCTTCTCGAGTACCCCCGAATCAATATAAGAATCTGACGGGCATATCAAAAGTTATCGTCCGAACGATATTTGTGCACCCAAGGGTTGCTCACTGCCAGTAAACACCTTCCGATCCGATTCCTGAATCGCATCCACTAGTACACTCATCCGCTATTGCCGGTACATCACTGAATCTAAACAAACGGCCGCTATATTTTGACCGCAAATGAAATGTAAGAACGAATTTTGTTTATCCAATCAAATGACACTATCACCCTGCCATAATAAAGACCGGACGTATTTGAATTCACCATCCGGAAGAAAATAAATACATCCGAACCGAAACCTATGAGGCGTCACACTAAACGTGTATTTCGATCCTCATCGACGTTCCAGAACCGAAAGATTGTTCGAAAAAAGTGACAGGGGTGCAACACGAGGACTTCCCAAGAGGTCACCCACCCTAGTACTACTCTTGCCCAAGCACGCTTAACTTCGGAGTTTTGATGTGATCCAGTGCATTTGTGGCGGTATGATCGCACCCAACATGCCTCTCCATTCTTAAACTAGTAAAGAGTTTCCATTCGCGTTGTCGTACGAAGTCCGTTTAAATGAAAGTGCGAAAAAATCCGGCTGGACGACATCGGATGGACGATCCGAGCATGTAGAGAAGCCGGATGATTGCCAGAGCTGCCAATGCGTGATGAATCTTCTCGAGTACCCCCGAATCAATATAAGAAACGCCACAATCTGACGGGCGGATCAAAAGTTATCGTCGGAACGATATTTGTGCACCCAAGTGTAGCTCACCGCCAGTAAACACCTTCCGACCGGATTCCTGACTCGCATCCACTAGTACACTCATCCGCTATGGACGGTACGTCACTGGATCTAAACAAACCTCCGCCATATTTTGACCGCAAATGAAATGTCAGAACGAATTCCGTTTATCCAATCAAACGACACTATTACCCCGCCATAATATAGACCGGACGTATTTGAATTCACCATCCGGAAGAAAATAAATACATCTGAACAGACACCTAGGAGGTGTCGCACTAAGCGTGCATTTCAATCCTCGTCAAAGTTCCAGAACCGAAAGATTGTACGAAAAAAGTGGTAGATAGCCGAAAAAACTGATAGGGGCGCAACCCGAGGACTTCCAAGGAGGTCACCCATCCTAGTACTACGCTCGCCAAAGCACGTTTAACTTCGGAGTTCAAATGGGATCCAGTGCATTTGTGCTGATATGATCGCACCAGCATGCCTCTCCATTCTCAAAGTAATAAAGAGTTTCCATTCGCATTGTCGTAAGAAGTCCGTTTAAATGAAAGTGCGAAAAACTCCTGCTAGATGACATCGGATAGACGATCCGAGCATGTTGGGAAGCAGGATGACCACCAAGGCTGTCAAAGCGTGATTAATCTTCTCGAGTACCCCCGAATCAATATAAGAATCGCTACGATCTGACGGGCGGATCAAAAGTTATCGTCGGAACGATATTTGTTCACCCAAAGGTAACTCACTGCCAGTAAAGACTTTCCGACTGGATTCCTGGCTCGCATCCACTAGTTCACTCATCCGCTATGGCCGGTACGTCACTGAATCTAAACAAACTCCCGCTATATTTTGACCGCAAATGAAATGTCTGAACGAATTCCGTTTATCCAATCAAACGACACTATCACCCCGCCATAATAAAGACCGGACGTATTTCAATTCACCATTCGGAAGAAAATAAATACATCCGAACCGAAACCTATGAGGCGTCGCACTAAATGGGTCTTTCAATCCTTATCGACGTTCCAGAACCCGAAGATTGTTCGAAAAAAGTGGTAGATAGCGAAAAAAAGAGACAGGGTGCAACACGAGGACTTCCCAGGAGGTCACCCATCCTAGTACTACTCTAGCCCAAGCACGCTTAACTTTAGAGTTGTAATCAGATCCAGTGCATTTGTGCTCGTATGATCGCACCCAACATACATCTCCATTCTGAAAGTAATAAAGAGTGTCCATTCGCATTGTCGTACGAAGTCCGTTTAAATGAAAGTGCGAAAAAATCCTGCTAGATGACATCGGATGGACGATCCGAGCACGTAGAGAAGCCGGGTGACCGCCAGGGCTGTCAAAGCATGATTAATCTTCTCAAGTACCCCCGAATCAATATAAGAATCGCCACGATCTGACTGGCGGATCCGACCGAATTCCTGACTCGCATCCACTAGTACACTCATCCGCTATGGTCGGTACGTCACTGAATCTAAACAAACCCCCGCTATATTTTGACCGCAAATGAAATGTCAGAACGAATTCCGTTTATCCAATTAAACGACGCTATCACCCCCTGCCACAATAAAGACCTGATGTATTTGAATTCACCATCCGGAAGAAAATAATTACATCCGAACAGACACCTAGGGGGCGTCGCACTAAGCGTGCATTTCAATCCTCGTCGAAGTTCCAGAACCGAAAGATTGTTCGAAAAAGTGGTAGATAGCAGAAAAAAGTGACAAGGGTGCAACACGAGGACCTCCCAGGAGGTCACCCATCCTTCTACTACTCTCGCCCAAGCACGTTTAACTTCGGAGTTCAAATGGGATCCAATGCATTTGTGCTCGTATGATCACACCCAGCATGCCTCTCCATTCTCAAAGTAATAAAGAGTTTCCATTCGCATTGTCGTACGATGTCCGTTTAAATGAAAGTGCGGAAAAATCCAGCTAGATGACATCGAATGGAGTATCCCAACATCTCCGGAAGCCGGATGACCGCCCGGGCTGCCGTAGCGCGGTGAATCTTCTCGAGTACGCCCGAATCATTATAAGAATCGCCGCGATCTGACGGGCGGATCAAAAGATATCGTCGGAAGGATATTTGTGCACCCAAGGGTAGCTCACTGCCAGTAAACACCTTCCGACCGGATTCCTGACTCGCATCCAATAGTACACTCATCCGCTATGGCTGGTACGTCACTGAATCTAAACAAACCCCCGCTATAATTTTACCGCAAATGAAATGTTAGAACTAATTCCGTTTATCCAATCAAACGACACTATCACCTAGCCATAATAAGGACCGGATGTATTTGAATTCACCATCCGGAAGAAAATAAATACATCCGAACAGACACCTAAGTGGCGTCGCACTAAGCGTGCATTTCAATCCTCGTCGAAGTTCCAGAACAGAAAGATTGTTCGAAAAAAGTGGTAGATAGTGGAAAAAATTGACCAGGGTGCAACACGACGACTTCCCAGGAGGTCACCCATCCTAGTAGTAGTCTCGCCCATCCACGCTTAACTTCGGAGCTCTGATGTGATCCAGTGAATTTGGGCTGGTATGATCGCACCCAGCTTGCCTCTCCGTTCTCAATGTAATAAAGAGTTTCCATTCGAATTGTCGTACGAAGTCCGTTTACATGAAAGTGCGAAAAAATCCTTCTAGATGACATCAGATGGACGATCCGAGTAAGTCGGGCAGCTGGATGACCGCCATGGCCGTCATAATGTGACGAATCTTCTCGAGTACCCCCGAGTAAATATAAGAATCGCCACGATCTGACGGGCGGCTCAAAAGTTATCTTAACAACGATATTTGTGCACCCAAGGGTAGCTCACTGCCAGTAAACACCTTCCGACCGGATTCCTGACTCGCATCCACTAGTTCACTCATTTGCTATGGCCGGTACGTCACTGAATCTAAACAAACCCCCGCTATATTTTGACCGCAAATGAAATGTCAGAACGAATTTCGTTTATCCAATCAAACAACACTATCACCTCGCCATAATAAAGACCGGACGTATTTGAATTCACCATCCGGAGGAAAATAAATACATCCGAACAGACACCTAGGAGGCGTCACACTAAGCGTGCATTTCAATCCTCGTCGAAGTTCCAGAACTGAAAAATTGTTCGAAAAAAGTGGTAGATAGCGGAAAAAAGTGACCGGGGTGCAACACGAGGACTTCCCAGGAGGTCACCCATCCTAGTAGTACTCTCGCCCATCCACGCTTAACTTCGGAGTTCTGATGTGATCCAGTGCATTTGGGCTGGTATGATCGCACCCAGCTTGCCTCACCGTTCTCAAAGTAATAAAGAGTTTCCATTCGAATTTTCCTACGAAGTCCGTTCAAATGAAAGTGCAAAAAAATCCTTCTAGATTACATCGGATGGACGATCCGAGCATGTCGGTCAGCTGGATGACTGCCATGGCCGTCATAATGTGACGAATCTTCACGAGTACCCCCGAGTCAATATAAGAATCGCCACGATCTGACGGGCGGATCAAAAGTTATCGTCGGAACGATATTTGTGCACCCAAGGGTAGCTCACTGCCAGTAAACACCTTCCGACCGGATTCCTGACTCGCATCCACTAGTTCACTCATCCGCTATGGCCGATACGTCACTGAATCAAAACAAACCCCCGCTATATTTTGACCGCAAATGAAATGTCAAAACGAATTCCGTTTATCGAATCAAACGACACTATCACCCCGCCATAATAAAGACCGGATGTATTTGAATTCACCATCAGGAAGAAAATAAATACATCCGAACAGACACCTAGGAGGCGTCGCACTAAGCGTGCATTTGAATCCTCGTCGAAGTTCCAGAACCAGAAGATTGTTCGAAAAAAGTGGTAGATAGCGAAAAAAATGACAGGGGTGCAACATGAGGACTTCCCACGAGGTCACCCATCGTAGTACTACTCTCGCCCAAGCACGCTTAACATAACTTCGGAGTTCTGATGGGATCCAGTGCATTTGTGCTGGTATGATCGTACCCAGCATGCCTCGCCATTCTCAAAGTAATAAAGAGTTTCCATTCGCATTGTCGTGCGAAGTCCGTTTAAATGAAAATGCGAAAAAATCCTGCTAGATGATATCGGATAGACGATCCTAGCGTGTCCGGAAGTCCGATGACCGCCCGGGCTGTCATAGCGCGATGAATCTTCTCGAGTACCCCCGAATGAATATAAGAATCACCGCGATCTGACGGGCGGATCAAAAGATATTGTCGGAAGGATATTTGTGCACCCAAGGGTAGCTCACTGCTAGTAAACACCTTCCGACCGGATTCCTGACTCGCATCCACTAGTACACTCATCTGCGATGGCCGGTACGTCACTGAATCTAAAGAAACCTCCGCTATATTTTTACCGCACATGAAATGTCAAAACGAATTCTGTTTATCCAATCAAACGACACTATCACCCCGGCATCATAAAGACCGGACGTATTTGAATTCACCATCCGGAAGAAAATAAATACATCCGAAGAGACACCTAGGAGGCGTCGCACTAAGCGTGCATTTCAATCCTCGTCGAAGTTCCAGAACCGAAAGATTGTACGAAAAAAGTGGTAGATAGCGGAAAAAAGTGACAGCGGTGCAACACGAGGACTTCCCAGGAGGTCACCCATCCTAGTATTACTCTCACCCAAGCATGTTTAACTTCGGAGTTCAAATGGGATCCAGGGCATTTGTGCTGGTATGATCGCACCCACCATGCCTCTCCATTCTCAAAGTAATAAAGCGTTTCCATTCGCATTGTCGTAAAAAGTCAGTTTAAATGAAAGTGCGAAAAACTCCTGCTACATGACATCGGATGGACGATCCGAGCATGTCGGGAAGCAGGATGACAGCCAAGGCTGTCAAAGCGTGATGAATCTTCTTGAGTACCCTCGAATCAATATAAGAATCGCTACGAATTGACGGGCGGATCAAAAGATATCGTCGGAAGGATATTTGGGCACCCAAGGGTAGCTCACTACTAGTAAACACCTTCCGACCGGATTCCTGACTCGCATCCACTAGTACACTCATCCGCTATGGCCGGTACGTCACTGAATCTAAACAAACCCCCGCTATATTTTGACCGCAAATGAAATGTCAGAACGAATTCCGTTTATCCAATTAAACGACACTATCACCCTCGCCATAATAAAGACCTGACGTATTTGAATTCACCATCCGGAAGAAAATAAATACAACCGAACAGACAGCTAGGAGGCGTCGCACTAAGCATGCATTTCAATCCTCGTCGAAGTTCCAGAACCGAAAGATTGTACGAAAAAAGTGGTAGACAGCGGAAAAAAGTGACAGGGGTGCAACACGAGGACTTCCCAGGAAGTCACCCATCCTAGTACTACTCTCGCCCAACCACGTCTAACTTCGCAGTTCAAATGGGATCCAGTGCATTTGTGCTGGTATGATCGCAGAGAGCATGCCTCTCCATTCTTAAAGTAATAAAGAGTTTCCATTTGCATTGTCGTAAGAAGTCCGTTTAAATTAAAGTGCTAAAAACTCCTGCTACATGACATCGGATGGACGATCCGAGCATGTCGGGAAGCAGGATGACCGCCAGGGCTCTCAAAGCGGGATGAATCTTCTCGAGTACCCTCAAATCAATATAAGAATCGCCACGATCTAACGGGCGGATCAAAAGTTATCATCGGAACGATATTTGTGCACCCAAGGGTAGCTCAGTGCCAGTAAACACCTTCCGACCGGATTCCTTACACGCATCCACAAGTTCACTCATCCGCTATGGCCGGTAAGTCACTGAATCTAAACAAACCGTCTCTATATTTTGACCGCAAATAAAATGTCAGAACGAGTTCCGTTTTTCCAATCAAACGAGACTATCACCTCGCCATAATAAAGACCGGACGTATTTGAATTCACCATCCGAAAGAAAATAAATACATCCGAACCGAAACCTAAGAGGCGTCGCACTAAACGTGCATTTCAATCCTCATCGAAGTTCCAGAACCGAAAGATTGTTCGAAAAAAGTGGTAGATAGAGGAAAAAAGTGACAGGGGTGCACCACGAGGACTTCCCAGGAGGTTACCCATCCTAGTACTACTGTCGCCCAAGCACGTTTAACTTAGGAGTTCAAATGGGATCCAGTGCATTTGGGCTGGTATGATCTCACCCAGCATGCCTCTCCATTCTCAAAGTAATAAAGAGTTTCCATTCGCATTGTGGTACGAAGTCCGTTTAAATGAAAGTGGAAAAAAATCCTGCTAGATGACAAAGGATGGACGATCGGAGCATGGCGGGAAGCCGGATGACCGCCATGGCTGCCAAAACATGATGAATCTTGTCGAGTACCCCCGAATCAATATTAGAATCGCCACGATCGGACAGGCGGATCAAAAGTTATCGTCGGAACGATATTTGTGCACCCAAGGGTTACTCACTTCCAGTAAATACCTTCCGACCAGATTTCTTACTCGCATCCACTAGTATACTCATCCGCTCTAGCCGGTACGTCACTGAATCTAAACACACCCTCGCTATATTTTGACCGCAAATGAAATGTCAAAATGAATTCCATTTATCCAATCAAAAAACACTATCACCCTGCCATAATAAAGACCGGACGAATTTTGAATTCACCATCCGGAAGAAAATAAATACATCCGAACCGAAACCTACGCGGTGTCGCACTAAACGTGCATTTCAATCCTCGTCGAAGTTCCAGACTTGAAAGATTGTTCGAAAAAAGTGGTAGATAGCGGAAAAAAGTGACAGAGGTGCAACACGAGGACTTCCCAGGAGGTCACCCTTCCTAGTACTACTCTCGCCCAAGCACGCTTAACTTCGGAGTTCAAATGGGATCCAGTGCATTTCTGCTGGTATGAACGCACCCAGCATGCCTCGCCATTGTAAAAGTAATAAATAGTTTCCATTCGCATTGTCGTACGAAGTCCGTTTACATGAAAGTGCAAAAAAATCCTGCTAGATGACTTCGGATGGACGATCCCAACATGTCTGGAAACCGGATGACCGCCCGAGCTGTCATAGCATGATGAATCTTCTCGAGTACCACCGAATCAATATAAGAATCGCTACGATCTGACGGGCGGATCAAAAGTTATCATCGGAACGATATTTGTGCACCCAAGGGTTGCTCACTGCCAGTAAACACCTTCCGACCCGATTTCTGAATCGCATCCACTAGTACACTCATCCGCTATTGCCGGTACATCACTGAATCTAAACAAACCCCCGCTATATTTTGACCGCAAATGAATGTCAGAAGGAGTTCCGTTTATCCAATCAAACGAAATTGTCACCCCGCCATAATAAAGACCGGACGTATTTGAATTCATCATCCGGAAGAAAATAAATACGTCCGAACCGAAACCTAAGAGGTGTCGCACTAAACGTGCATTTCAATCATCGTAGAAGTTCCAGAACCGAAAGATTGTTCGAAAAAAGTGACCGGGGTGCAACACGAGGACTTCACAGGAGGTCACCCATCCTAGTACTACTCTCGCCCATGCACGCTTAACTTCAGAGTTCTGATGTGATCCAGTGCATTTGTGCTGGTATGATCGCACCCAATATGCCTCTCCATTCTCAAAGTAATAAAGAGTTTCCATTCGCATTGTCGTACGAAGTCCGTTTAAATGAAAGTGCGAAAAAATCCTGCTAGATGACATCGGATGGACGATCCGAGCATGTAGAGAAGCCGAACGACCGCCGGGGCTGTAATGGCGTAATGAATTTTCTCGAGGAGCCCCGAATCAATATAAGAATCGCCACGATCTGACGGGCGGATCAAAAGTTATCGTCGGAACGATATTTGTGCACCCAAGGGTAGCTCACTTCCAGTAAACACCTTCCGACCGGATTCCTGACTCGCATCCACTAGTACACTCGTCCGTTATGGTCGGTACGTCACTGAATCTAAACAAACCCCCACTATATTTTGACCGCAAATGAAATGTCAGAACGAATTCTGTTTATCCAATCAAACGACACTATCACCCCGCCATAATAAAGACCGGACGTATTTGAATTCACCATCCGGAAGAAAATAAATACATCCGAACAGATGCCTAGGAGGCGTCGCACTATGCGTGCATTTCAATCCTCGTCGAAGTTCCAGAACCGAAAGATTGTTCGAAAAAAGTGGTAGATAGCGAAAAAAGTGGCAGGGGTGCAACACGAGGACTTCCTAGGAGGTCACCCATCCTAGTAATACTCTGGCCCAAGCACGTTTCACTTCGGAGTTCAAATGGGATCCAGTGCATTTGGACTGGTATGATCGCACCCAGCATGCCTCTCCATTCTCAAAGTAATAAAAGGTTTCCATTCGCATTGTCGTACAAAGTCCGTTTAAATGAAAGTGCGAAAAAATCCTGCTAGATGACATCAGATGGACGATCCGAGTATGGCGGGAAACCGGATGACCGCCATAGCTGTCAAAGTGTGATGAATCTTCTCGAGTACCCCCGAATCAATATAAGAATTGCCACGATCTGACGGGCGGATCAAAAGTCATCGACGGAACGATATTTGTGCACGCAAGGGTTACTTCCAGTAAACACCTTCCGATCATATTCCTGACTCGCATCCATTAGTATACTCATCCGCTATGGATGGTACGTCACTCAATCTAAACAAACCCTCGCTATGTTTTGACCGCAAATGAAATGTCAGAACGAATTCCGTTTATCCAATCAAAAGACACTATCACCCCGCCATAATAAAGACCGGACGTATTTGAATTCACCATCCGGAAGAAAATAAATACATCCGAACCAAAACCTACGCGGTGTCGCACTAAATGTGCATTTCAATCCTCGTCGAAGTTCCAGAACCGAAAGATTGTTCGAAAAGAGTGGTAGATAGCGGAAAAAGCGACAAGGGTGCACCACGAGGACTTCCCAGGAGGTCACCCATCCTAGTACTACTCTTGCCCAAGCACGTTTAACTTCGGAGTTCAAATGGGATCCAGTGCATTTGGGCTGGTATGATCGCACCCAACGTGCCTCTCCATTCTCAAAGTAATAAAGAGTTTCCATTCGCATTGTCGTACGAAGTCCGTTTAAATGAAAGTGCAAAAATATCCGGCTAGATAACATCGGATGGACGGTCCGAGCATGGCGGGAAGTCAGATGACCGCCATGGCTGTCATAGCGTGATGAATCTTCTCGAGTACCTCCGAATCAATAAAAGAATCGCCACGATCTGACGGGCGGATCAAAACTTATTGTCGGAACGATATTTGTACACCCAAGGGTACCTCACTGCCAGTAAACACCTTCCGACCGGATTCCTGACTCGCATCCACTGGTACACTCATCCGCTAATGCCGGTACGTCACTGAATCTAAACAAACCCCCGCTATATTTTGAACGCAAAAGAAATGTCAGAACGAATTCCGTTTATCCAATCAAACGACACTATCACCCCGCCATAATAAAGACCGGACGTATTTGAATTCACCATCCGGAAGAAAATAAATACATCCGAACAGACACCTAGGAGGCGTCGCACTATGCGTGCATTTCAATCCTCGTAGAAGTTCAAGAACCGAAAGATTGTTCAAAAAAAGTGGTAGATAGCGAAAAAAGTCGCAGGGGTGCAACACGAGGACTTACGAGGAGGTCACCCATCCTAGTACTACTCTCGCCCAAGCACGTTTAACTTCGGAGTTCAAATGGGATCCAGTGCATTTGGGCTGGTATGATCGCACCCAGCAAGCCTCTCCATTCTCAAAGTAATAAAGAGTTTCCATTCGCATTGTCGTACGAAGTCCGTTTAAATGAAAGTGCGAAAATATCCTGCTAGATGACGTCGGATGGATGGTCCGAGCATGGCGGGAAGCCGGATGACTGCCATGGCTGTCATAGCGTGATGAATCTTCTCGAGTACCTCCGAATCAATAAAAGAATTGCCACAATCTGACGGGCGGATCAAAACTTATCATCGGAACGATATTTGTACACCCAAGGGTAGCTCACTGCTAGTAAACACCTTCCGACCGGATTCCTGACTCGCATCCACTGGTACACTCATCCGCTAATGCCGGTACGTCACTGAATCTAAACAAAATCCCGCTATATTTTGACCGCAAATGAAATGTCAGAACGAATTCCGTTTATCCAATCAAACGACACTATCACCCCGCCATAATAAAGTCCAGACGTATTTGAATTCACCATCCGGAGGAAAATTAATACATCCGAACAGACACCTAGGAGGCGTCGCACTATGCGTGCATTTCAATCCTCGTAGAAGTTCAAGAACCGAAAGATTGTTCGAAAAAAGTGGTAGAGAGCGAAAAAAGTGGCAGGGGTGCAACACGAGGACTTACGAGGAGGTCACCCATCCAAGTACTACTCTCGCCCAAGCACGTTTAACTTCGGAGTTCAAATGGGATCCAGTGCATTTGGGCTGGTATGATCGCACCCAGCATGCCTCTCCATTCTCAAAGTAATAAAAAGTTTCCATTCGCATTGTCGTACGAAATCCGTTTAAATGAAAGTGCAAAAATATCCTGCTAGATGACATCGGATGGACGGTCCGAGCATGGCGGGAAGTCGGATGACCGCCATGGCTGTCATAGCGTGATGAATCTTCTCGAGTACCTCCGAATCATTAAAAGAATCGCCACGATCTGACGGGCGGATGAAAACTTATCGTCGGAACGATATTTGTACACCCAAGCGTAGCTCACTGCCAGTAAACACCTTCCGACCAGATTCCTGACTCGCATCCACTGGTACACTCATCCGCTAATGCCGGTACGTCACTGAATCTAAACAAACCCCCGCTATATTTTGACCGCAAATGAAATGTCAGAACGAATTCCGTTTATCCAATCAAACGACACTATCACCCCGCCATAATAAAGACCGGACGTATTTGAATTCACCATCCGGAAGAAAATAAATACATCCGAACAGACACCTAGGAGGCGTCGCAATAAGCGTGCATTTCAATCCCCGTCGAAGTTCCAGAACCGAAAGATTGTTCGGAAAGAGTGGTACATAGAGGAAAAAAGTGACAGGGGTGCAACACGAGGACTTCTGTAAGCCCAAGGGTTCCCCAAGGATTCCCCATGGGTTCATTCAATCACCTTGTTTTGATGATTAACAAACACAAATTGATTAGTCGTTTATGGACTGATCAGTTGCCTTGAGTGTTGTGTCTTAGACAGGAACTTGACATGCTTGACATGTCATATCGCCATTACACAATGCAACACAACACATGCTTGAGGATCAACATGCAAAGGAGCTTGAACACATTGGTGGCATCATCCTTGGAAGATGTTAAAGCAAGGAGCTCAAGTGAAGATCCCACAAGCAATCCAAGAACCACATTGAAGATCAAATGAAGATTGGCTGAAGAGTTCATTCAAGAGAGTGTTAAAAAGGGTAGTATGTATCACCTTTCTCTCTTGTGTTTTCTCTTGATCAAGGCACATCTTAAAACCCCTAAAATATGTTTTTCAAAGAGACTAACACACCCTTTAAGGACTTAAATGGATAAGTGAATGGCCATGGTGGTGTACCAACATGTTGGGACCCATATGGCATTCAACACAAGAATGAACAAAACAGAGTTCCGAAGCAACAACCTGGACCAGCAACTAAATCCTATCAAAACTTATTTAAAACATTTTCAAATATTTTTGAAAATATTTTTAACAGATAGCTCTCATTTTTCTCATATCCGTAGAGTATAGAAACGTCAAAATCCGACGAGAAATGAGGGAGATATGAATTTTACAAGTTCGACACTGTTTGCTGGAAACCAGTCTCGGAACTCCGAGAATTATTCTCGGAGCTCCGAGCTCGGAACTCCGAGAACATTCTCGGAGCTCCGAGAAATGCACCAGATTCTAAATTTAAAGGCTCTGTTTGAATTCTCGGAACTCCGAGATTTGCTCGGAACTCCGAGAATTTCGCTCGGAACTCCGAGAATTTTTCTCGGAACTCCGAGAAATGTTTTTCTTCAAAAAAATATAGCCGTTGGGGTGCAACGGCTAGTTGATTTTTTGACCCAGTTTTGACTGTTTTACCCCCCAAACGGTCACATGGAGTTGGGATTTTATATATACCCATTCAAGGGTCCAAAACACTAGAGGAACATTGTCCAACTTCAACAAACCATAGAAAATCATTTGTAAACTATTTTTGGTTAAATTCTCTCACCAACCAAACTCTTTGTGCCTTGATTTGAGAAAATCTTTTGAGATTGGTTTAGGCTTAAACTTGTTTATTCTTGAGAGCATCCTTGGAGCTTCAACTTGCATTGTAGCCTACATAGAGGCAAAGCTTTTATCTTCTTCTTTATTCGATCGGTGGCAAGGGCATCCGTGTTTAATTCCCTTGGGAGAAAGCGCTTAGAACTCGGCGGAGAAGGAGAGTCATTGTAAAGGTGGAAGGGCATCCTTATCTAATTCCCTTGGAGTGTAAAAGCCTCGGAGCCGGGCGTCGTGGAGGTCTCAATAGTGGAAATCCTCAAGTGCGACCTTGACTAGAGTGGAGTAGGCCGTTTGCCGAACCACTATAAATCTTTGTGTCACTTGTGTTGGTATTTCTCTATCTTTCTCTCCCTCTCACTTTCTTATTTATTTGTGCTTGCATTCTTACATATTTGGAATTGAGTGAGTAGTTAGCATTTTGGTTTTGATTGAATATTGGTACCTTGCTAACTAGGCTAAATCACCTAATTAAGTTTGCTAATTAACAAGGGTTTTTGAACTTTTATTAATTTGTAATATTGTTTAAGTTCAACTATTTCAAACTTAATTAAACAAGGGATAAGTCTTGGGTGAAATTTTAGTAAAAGTTTTCAAAAGGTAAAAGTTTTATAAACATCCTATTCACCCCCCCTCTAGGTTGCCAAACCAAGTCACTACTTGGATTTCAATTGGTATCAGAGCTTGGGCTCTTGATTAAGACCCTAACCGGTTAAGAATTGAACGATCTAGTTTTTTTTGGCAACTTAAAAGATGGGATCTAGACTACCTATTTTGGATGGTTCGGATTATGGATCATGGTTGATCCATATGAAGACATACTTAAAAGGTCTAGATAAAGATATGGTAAAGATAATTGAAAATGGATTTATTTTAAATGCTAAATCAAAGGATTAAATGAATATAATAAAAAATTATCTTTATTAAATACGAAAGCCCTAATTGCAACATGTTGTGCATTACCACCACACATTTATGAGAAGGTATCCTCATGTACTAATGCTAAAGAGATTTTAAACAAACTTGAAAAATCTTGTCAAAGTGAAATCCTATGCTTAAGTGGAATAATTGAGAAATCTAATGAAAATGCTTTGGAAAATATTGATTTCACATTTGAAGAACTACATTGTGCTTTTCAAGATTTGAATAAGAAACTTGAGGATCAACTAACTAAGAATTCAAACTTGAAAAATAATTTAGCTAGTATTCACAAGGAGTTTAGGTCACTAGAAATAGACCATGCACATCTTAGTGAAGAGAATGAAATGTTTGAAAATAATTTTATCGAACTAAGTGAAACCATTAAATCACTAAGAGAAGAAAATGAACTCCTTAAAGAAGAAGAAGATAAAATCAAGAATTCCTCATCTCTTGAAACAAATAACTTCAAAATGGAAATCAATGATTTGAAAATCAAGAATGAGAAACTTGAGTTGGAAAATTACAAACTACAAGAAAGTGTAAAACATAATTGCCATCATGACCATTCTTGTAGATCATCATGTTCATCCCGTCCATCTACCTACTCATATATGTCTTGTGATTTTTGTGGTAGATTTGGACATTACAAATCTAAATGTATGTTTAGATTTGTAAAAAGCAGTAAGTTTGTTTGGGTTAAAAAGGACTTATCACCTAGAGCAAACTTGCTTGGAACCAAGATGGTTTGGGTTCCAAAATCCCCTACTTGAATCACATCATATGATTAGTAGATTTAGGGGTAATGAGCTTAAAATGAAATATCTTTTGATAGATTTGTTTGTGTAGATACCATGTACTTATTCTTGTTTGATTCTCATGTATCTATACGTTCTACTCTAAGTGCACACACTATGATTTAGATCTTATTACACTTAGTATTCATCCACATTCATGCCACTATAGAATTTAATGTGAAAACCATAATTTGATCCTAATAGAATATACAACCACATCACTTGCCCATGTGTTCAAATTAAATCTACAAGTATATCCTTAGCATTTGAACCCATATTGGTAGTTGCTAGTAATTACATTAAATGATCACATCTTTCTAGCAAAACCAAAGGAAACCCATAGGTTTAAGACTTGAACCTAAATGGTTTTAAAATCCTTGGTCTCTTCCCAAAATTCATAAAAGGATATAATTTGTAAGGAAGTTGAAAATATGCCTAGATTCAATGTATCACTTGAAATGAAAATATCATAGGAATCTAGAATCATATTTGGGCATTTACTCACTTGAGTAAAATTAAAATTCACTATGGTGATTGTGTACACTAGATTATGATGGGAACATATATCTCCCACACATCTTGGTTTTCAATGGGCTTATGCACTATGTGCTTAATGCCTTATCTTTACATTTGTGGTATGTGAATGTAGGAAGAAGATGTTTGGACCATGTACCTTATGTATCATGATCATTGTGTCCAAACATGGTAGACTATCCATGGAAGCTTTGATATAGATCATATCTTCCTCATGATTACCCATAGTGGTATACTCTCACTCATGAGCCATGGATGTCTCTCTTAGACATGGTTCTTTAATGTCCATTCTTCTATGTCTAAGTTCTATAGAATCAAGTCAAATTGGAATTCTTATATATATATATTCTATAGATATCACCCCTTGGTTGATTATATCTACATGTATGAGATGTCAAACTTTAACTTAAAAGTCACTCAATTGGTGCCCTTAGCCTTCTTAGATTCTAAGAGGGAGATGGTACACTCACCGTAATTAAAATATTTAACAAATTGGCATTGTGCCTACCTCTCAAACATGAATAGGTATACATTTACATGTGATCTCCCTGGCTAGTTATATATGTTGCATACTTAGGGAAGTAAAACTTAAATTTGAAAAATATTATATCACATTTAGGGGGAGCATGAGCCAAAGATTGAACATCTTTTGTGCTATGCTTGTTTATCATGATGAGCTAAACTATGACTATCATTTTATCATGATAAACCGACACTTGGAGAGTAAAGTGTCTTCTTAGCCCAAGGGTTGATCTAAAATCATTCATTTGAAGATCCTTAGAGTCTATGTTAGGACTACACTTTGGATTCATGCATTGCATGACTCTCTTTCAAAGGGGGAGCTTAAAGGTCAAGATTTGTCCTTAGTGGCTTATCATATGATACTCAATGTATATATCATTTGGATTATGATAAGTACACCCATTAGGAGCCATGATTGCTCCATATGTGGTTAGTTCGGGCTTGTCTTATGCTCCTAAATTGGTATCATCTAGCATGTGACTGTTTTAAGACAAAAAGCCCATAGCTTAGGACTTAAAGTCATATCTTTTAGGCTTTTAGACTTATCTTGGATGATCTAGATTGGTATCATCTATTCCAAGAATAAGTTTTGATGGCCAAGCATTCAATTGTCATATCTTTGGCCTATTGTGTAATGTCATACCTTGTTTTTATATAAGGCAAATGACAAATACAAAGGGGAGAGATTACCTTTGCTATATTCATGTTTAAAATGACTATAATGACTTGCTTATATAGTTCATTTTTTCATTCCCCACCTATATGTGCTTATATGTTCATACTTTAACAAAAAAAAAAAAAAACAAAAAAAAAAAACAAAAAAAGGCTTAAATGTTCATCTTTTTGAATTTTGTGCTCAATCTTGAATATCTTTCTTGTTTCCCATTCATAGGAGAAAATTATACTTTGTAATCTTAATCTCTATGAATTTGATTGCTTATCATGTGTACTTTCACTTGAAAATTTGTATTTTCATGATAAGTTTCACTGTCATGCCATATATCCTAATAGTTAGCCATATTAGGATCAAATGTCCATTTCTATGCATGACAATTTAAGAATATATTTTTAACTTGAAATATATATATTCTTGCTTATCATGATGAGTCTATACTTACACATCACCTCATGATAAGATTCTAATAGGAATTTTAAAAATAAAAGGGGGCTTATCATGCTAAGTCTAAAACTTGCTTAATTTCTTTCATGATAAGTAAAATATAAGCTTTAACTTGCTAATCTATTACTATATTTTGGGTCATAGGGTAGATTTATATTGGAATTATATATATACTAAGATATACCCTAAAAAGTTGTGCTAAATTTGGAATGTCTCTTTGTTTTTCCAACATAGGCTTGATTTGTTTTGTGTCATTCCTTTCCTATGTTGATTATATCTTATCATGCCATATATACATTAATTTAATTGGTAAATCATGATAAGAAACTAGGGGGAGCATCATATTCTCATTGTATATCTTGATGCTTTATGTATTGTGCTTAAGTGCTTAATTCTTCCTTTTTGCTTATGCCAAAAGGGAGAGAATTTGTATAATTGATTAGATCCATTATCATATGCATTCTTGTATTATACCTTGTTGAATATATCTCATGCATATGTTGAGGGGGAGTAGTCATGATTAAATTGTCCATCTAATCCTCATAAGAGGTTCCTCCCACCTATCTAATCAATTTGGTTTGTCATCATCAAAAAGGGGGAGATTGTAAGCCCAAGGGTTCCCCAAGGATTCCCCATGGGTTCATTCAATCACCTTGTTTTGATGATTAACAAACACAAATTGATTAGTCGTTTATGGACTGATCAGTTGCCTTGAGTGTTGTGTCTTAGACAGGAACTTGACATGCTTGACATGTCATATCGCCATTACACAATGCAACACAACACATGCTTGAGGATCAACATGCAAAGGAGCTTGAACACATTGGTGGCATCATCCTTGGAAGATGTTAAAGCAAGGAGCTCAAGTGAAGATCCCACAAGCAATCCAAGAACCACATTGAAGATCAAATGAAGATTGGCTCAAGAGTTCATTCAAGAGAGTGTTAAAAAGGGTAGTATGTATCACCTTTCTCTCTTGTGTTTTCTCTTGATCAAGGCACATCTTAAAACCCCTAAAATATGTTTTTCAAAGAGACTAACACACCCTTTAAGGACTTAAATGGATAAGTGAATGGCCATGGTGGTGTACCAACATGTTGGGACCCATATGGCATTCAACACAAGAATGAACAAAACAGAGTTCCGAAGCAACAACCTGGACCAGCAACTAAATCCTATCAAAACTTATTTAAAACATTTTCAAATATTTTTGAAAATATTTTTAACAGATAGCTCTCATTTTTCTCATATCCGTAGAGTATAGAAACGTCAAAATCCGACGAGAAATGAGGGAGATATGAATTTTACAAGTTCGACACTGTTTGCTGGAAACCAGTCTCGGAACTCCGAGAATTATTCTCGGAGCTCCGAGCTCGGAACTCCGAGAACATTCTCGGAGCTCCGAGAAATGCACCAGATTCTAAATTTAAAGGCTCTGTTTGAATTCTCGGAACTCCGAGATTTGCTCGGAACTCCGAGAATTTCGCTCGGAACTCCGAGAATTTTTCTCGGAACTCCGAGAAATGTTTTTCTTCAAAAAAATATAGCCGTTGGGGTGCAACGGCTAGTTGATTTTTTGACCCAGTTTTGACTGTTTTACCCCCCAAACGGTCACATGGAGTTGGGACTTTATATATACCCATTCAAGGGTCCAAAACACTAGAGGAACATTGTCCAACTTCAACAAACCATAGAAAATCATTTGTGAACTATTTTTGGTTAAATTCTCTCACCAACCAAACTCTTTGTACCTTGATTTGAGAAAATCTTTTGAGATTGGTTTAGGCTTAAACTTGTTTATTCTTGAGAGCATCCTTGGAGCTTCAACTTGCATTGTAGCCTACATAGAGGCAAAGCTTTTATCTTCTTCTTTATTCGATCGGTGGCAAGGGCATCCGTGTTTAATTCCCTTGGGAGAAAGCGCTTAGAACTCGGCGGAGAAGGAGAGTCATTGTAAAGGTGGAAGGGCATCCTTATCTAATTCCCTTGGAGTGTAAAAGCCTCGGAGCCGGGCGTCGTGGAGGTCTCAATAGTGGAAATCCTCAAGTGCGACCTTGAGTAGAGTGGAGTAGGCCGTTTGCCGAACCACTATAAATCTTTGTGTCACTTGTGTTGGTATTTCTCTATCTTTCTCTCCCTCTCACTTTCTTATTTATTTGTGCTTGCATTCTTACATATTTGGAATTGAGTGAGTAGTTAGCATTTTGGTTTTGATTGAATATTGGTACCTTGCTAACTAGGCTAAATCACCTAATTAAGTTTGCTAATTAACAAGGGTTTTTGAACTTTTATTAATTTGTAATATTGTTTAAGTTCAACTATTTCAAACTTAATTAAACAAGGGATAAGTCTTGGGTGAAATTTTAGTAAAAGTTTTCAAAAGGTAAAAGTTTTATAAACATCCTATTCACCCCCCCTCTAGGTTGCCAAACCAAGTCACTACTTGGATTTCAATTGGTATCAGAGCTTGGGCTCTTGATTAAGACCCTAACCGGTTAAGAGTTGAACGATCTAGTTTTTTTTGGCAACTTAAAAGATGGGATCTAGACTACCTATTTTGGATGGTTCGGATTATGGATCATGGTTGATCCATATGAAGACATACTTAAAAGATCTAGATAAAGATATGGTAAAGATAATTGAAAATGGATTTATTTTAAATGCTAAATCTAAAGGATTAAATGAATATAATAAAAAATTATCTTTATTAAATACGAAAGCCCTAATTGCAACATGTTGTGCATTACCACCACACATTTATGAGAAGGTATCCTCATGTACTAATGCTAAAGAGATTTTAAACAAACTTGAAAAATCTTGTCAAAGTGAAATCCTATGCTTAAGTGGAATAATTGAGAAATCTAATGAAAATGCTTTGGAAAATATTGATTTCACATTTGAAGAACTACATTGTGCTTTTCAAGATTTGAATAAGAAACTTGAGGATCAACTAACTAAGAATTCAAACTTGAAAAATAATTTAGCTAGTATTCACAAGGAGTTTAGGTCACTAGAAATAGACCATGCACATCTTAGTGAAGAGAATGAAATGTTTGAAAATAATTTTATCGAACTAAGTGAAACCATTAAATCACTAAGAGAAGAAAATGAACTCCTTAAAGAAGAAGAAGATAAAATCAAGAATTCCTCATCTCTTGAAACAAATAACTTCAAAATGGAAATCAATGATTTGAAAATCAAGAATGAGAAACTTGAGTTGGAAAATTACAAACTACAAGAAAGTGTAAAACATAATTGCCATCATGACCATTCTTGTAGATCATCATGTTCATCCCGTCCATCTACCTACTCATATATGTCTTGTGATTTTTGTGGTAGATTTGGACATTACAAATCTAAATGTATGTTTAGATTTGTAAAAAGCAGTAAGTTTGTTTGGGTTAAAAAGGACTTATCACCTAGAGCAAACTTGCTTGGAACCAAGATGGTTTGGGTTCCAAAATCCCCTACTTGAATCACATCATATGATTAGTAGATTTAGGGGTAATGAGCTTAAAATGAAATATCTTTTGATAGATTTGTTTGTGTAGATACCATGTACTTATTCTTGTTTGATTCTCATGTATCTATACGTTCTACTCTAAGTGCACACACTATGATTTAGATCTTATTACACTTAGTATTCATCCACATTCATGCCACTATAGAATTTAATGTGAAAACCATAATTTGATCCTAATAGAATATACAACCACATCACTTGCCCATGTGTTCAAATTAAATCTACAAGTATATCCTTAGCATTTGAACCCATATTGGTAGTTGCTAGTAATTACATTAAATGATCACATCTTTCTAGCAAAACCAAAGGAAACCCATAGGTTTAAGACTTGAACCTAAATGGTTTTAAAATCCTTGGTCTCTTCCCAAAATTCATAAAAGGATATAATTTGTAAGGAAGTTGAAAATATGCCTAGATTCAATGTATCACTTGAAATGAAAATATCATAGGAATCTAGAATCATATTTGGGCATTTACTCACTTGAGTAAAATTAAAATTCACTATGGTGATTGTGTACACTAGATTATGATGGGAACATATATCTCCCACACATCTTGGTTTTCAATGGGCTTATGCACTATGTGCTTAATGCCTTATCTTTACATTTGTGGTATGTGAATGTAGGAAGAAGATGTTTGGACCATGTACCTTATGTATCATGATCATTGTGTCCAAACATGGTAGACTATCCATGGAAGCTTTGATATAGATCATATCTTCCTCATGATTACCCATAGTGGTATACTCTCACTCATGAGCCATGGATGTCTCTCTTAGACATGGTTCTTTAATGTCCATTCTTCTATGTCTAAGTTCTATAGAATCAAGTCAAATTGGAATTCTTATATATATATATTCTATAGATATCACCCCTTGGTTGATTATATCTACATGTATGAGATGTCAAACTTTAACTTAAAAGTCACTCAATTGGTGCCCTTAGCCTTCTTAGATTCTAAGAGGGAGATGGTACACTCACCGTAATTAAAATATTTAACAAATTGGCATTGTGCCTACCTCTCAAACATGAATAGGTATACATTTACATGTGATCTCCCTGGCTAGTTATATATGTTGCATACTTAGGGAAGTAAAACTTAAATTTGAAAAATATTATATCACATTTAGGGGGAGCATGAGCCAAAGATTGAACATCTTTTGTGCTATGCTTGTTTATCATGATGAGCTAAACTATGACTATCATTTTATCATGATAAACCGACACTTGGAGAGTAAAGTGTCTTCTTAGCCCAAGGGTTGATCTAAAATCATTCATTTGAAGATCCTTAGAGTCTATGTTAGGACTACACTTTGGATTCATGCATTGCATGACTCTCTTTCAAAGGGGGAGCTTAAAGGTCAAGATTTGTCCTTAGTGGCTTATCATATGATACTCAATGTATATATCATTTGGATTATGATAAGTACACCCATTAGGAGCCATGATTGCTCCATATGTGGTTAGTTCGGGCTTGTCTTATGCTCCTAAATTGGTATCATCTAGCATGTGACTGTTTTAAGACAAAAAGCCCATAGCTTAGGACTTAAAGTCATATCTTTTAGGCTTTTAGACTTATCTTGGATGATCTAGATTGGTATCATCTATTCCAAGAATAAGTTTTGATGGCCAAGCATTCAATTGTCATATCTTTGGCCTATTGTGTAATGTCATACCTTGTTTTTATATAAGGCAAATGACAAATACAAAGGGGAGAGATTACCTTTGCTATATTCATGTTTAAAATGACTATAATGACTTGCTTATATAGTTCATTTTTTCATTCCCCACCTATATGTGCTTATATGTTCATACTTTAACAAAAAAACAAAAAACAAAAAAAAAAAACAAAAAAAGGCTTAAATGTTCATCTTTTTGAATTTTGTGCTCAATCTTGAATATCTTTCTTGTTTCCCATTCATAGGAGAAAATTATACTTTGTAATCTTAATCTCTATGAATTTGATTGCTTATCATGTGTACTTTCACTTGAAAATTTGTATTTTCATGATAAGTTTCACTGTCATGCCATATATCCTAATAGTTAGCCATATTAGGATCAAATGTCCATTTCTATGCATGACAATTTAAGAATATATTTTTAACTTGAAATATATATATTCTTGCTTATCATGATGAGTCTATACTTACACATCACCTCATGATAAGATTCTAATAGGAATTTTAAAAATAAAAGGGGGCTTATCATGCTAAGTCTAAAACTTGCTTAATTTCTTTCATGATAAGTAAAATATAAGCTTTAACTTGCTAATCTATTACTATATTTTGGGTCATAGGGTAGATTTATATTGGAATTATATATATACTAAGATATACCCTAAAAAGTTGTGCTAAATTTGGAATGTCTCTTTGTTTTTCCAACATAGGCTTGATTTGTTTTGTGTCATTCCTTTCCTATGTTGATTATATCTTATCATGCCATATATACATTAATTTAATTGGTAAATCATGATAAGAAACTAGGGGGAGCATCATATTCTCATTGTATATCTTGATGCTTTATGTATTGTGCTTAAGTGCTTAATTCTTCCTTTTTGCTTATGCCAAAAGGGGGAGAATTTGTATAATTGATTAGATCCATTATCATATGCATTCTTGTATTATACCTTGTTGAATATATCTCATGCATATGTTGAGGGGGAGTAGTCATGATTAAATTGTCCATCTAATCCTCATAAGAGGTTCCTCCCACCTATCTAATCAATTTGGTTTGTCATCATCAAAAAGGGGGAGATTGTAAGCCCAAGGGTTCCCCAAGGATTCCCCATGGGTTCATTCAATCACCTTGTTTTGATGATTAACAAACACAAATTGATTAGTCGTTTATGGACTGATCAGTTGCCTTGAGTGTTGTGTCTTAGACAGGAACTTGACATGCTTGACATGTCATATCGCCATTACACAATGCAACACAACACATGCTTGAGGATCAACATGCAAAGGAGCTTGAACACATTGGTGGCATCATCCTTGGAAGATGTTAAAGCAAGGAGCTCAAGTGAAGATCCCACAAGCAATCCAAGAACCACATTGAAGATCAAATGAAGATTGGCTCAAGAGTTCATTCAAGAGAGTGTTAAAAAGGGTAGTATGTATCACCTTTCTCTCTTGTGTTTTCTCTTGATCAAGGCACATCTTAAAACCCCTAAAATATGTTTTTCAAAGAGACTAACACACCCTTTAAGGACTTAAATGGATAAGTGAATGGCCATGGTGGTGTACCAACATGTTGGGACCCATATGGCATTCAACACAAGAATGAACAAAACAGAGTTCCGAAGCAACAACCTGGACCAGCAACTAAATCCTATCAAAACTTATTTAAAACATTTTCAAATATTTTTGAAAATATTTTTAACAGATAGCTCTCATTTTTCTCATATCCGTAGAGTATAGAAACGTCAAAATCCGACGAGAAATGAGGGAGATATGAATTTTACAAGTTCGACACTGTTTGCTGGAAACCAGTCTCGGAACTCCGAGAATTATTCTCGGAGCTCCGAGCTCGGAACTCCGAGAACATTCTCGGAGCTCCGAGAAATGCACCAGATTCTAAATTTAAAGGCTCTGTTTGAATTCTCGGAACTCCGAGATTTGCTCGGAACTCCGAGAATTTCGCTCGGAACTCCGAGAATTTTTCTCGGAACTCCGAGAAATGTTTTTCTTCAAAAAAATATAGCCGTTGGGGTGCAACGGCTAGTTGATTTTTTGACCCAGTTTTGACTGTTTTACCCCCCAAACGGTCACATGGAGTTGGGACTTTATATATACCCATTCAAGGGTCCAAAACACTAGAGGAACATTGTCCAACTTCAACAAACCATAGAAAATCATTTGTGAACTATTTTTGGTTAAATTCTCTCACCAACCAAACTCTTTGTGCCTTGATTTGAGAAAATCTTTTGAGATTGGTTTAGGCTTAAACTTGTTTATTCTTGAGAGCATCCTTGGAGCTTCAACTTGCATTGTAGCCTACATAGAGGCAAAGCTTTTATCTTCTTCTTTATTCGATCGGTGGCAAGGGCATCCGTGTTTAATTCCCTTGGGAGAAAGCGCTTAGAACTCGGCGGAGAAGGAGAGTCATTGTAAAGGTGGAAGGGCATCCTTATCTAATTCCCTTGGAGTGTAAAAGCCTCGGAGCCGGGCGTCGTGGAGGTCTCAATAGTGGAAATCCTCAAGTGCGACCTTGAGTAGAGTGGAGTAGGCCGTTTGCCGAACCACTATAAATCTTTGTGTCACTTGTGTTGGTATTTCTCTATCTTTCTCTCCCTCTCACTTTCTTATTTATTTGTGCTTGCATTCTTACATATTTGGAATTGAGTGAGTAGTTAGCATTTTGGTTTTGATTGAATATTGGTACCTTGCTAACTAGGCTAAATCACCTAATTAAGTTTGCTAATTAACAAGGGTTTTTGAACTTTTATTAATTTGTAATATTGTTTAAGTTCAACTATTTCAAACTTAATTAAACAAGGGATAAGTCTTGGGTGAAATTTTAGTAAAAGTTTTCAAAAGGTAAAAGTTTTATAAACATCCTATTCACCCCCCCTCTAGGTTGCCAAACCAAGTCACTACTTGGATTTCAACTTCCTAGGAGGTCATCCATCCTAGTACTACTCTCGCCCAAGCACGTTTAACTTCGGAGTTCAAATGGGATCCAGCGCATTTGGGCTGGTATGATCGCACCCATCATGCCTCTCCATTCTCAAAGTAATAAAGAGTTTCCATTCGCATTGTCGTACGAAGTCCGTTCAAATGAAAGTGCAAAAAAATCCTGCTAAATGACATCAGATGGACGATCTGAGCGTGGCGGGAAGCCGAATGACCGCCATGGCTGTCCAAGCGTGATGAATCTTCTCGAGTACCCTCGAATCAATATAAGAATCGCGACGATCCGACGGGCGGATCAAAAGTTATCGTCGGAACGATATTTGTGCACCCAAGGGTTACTCACTTCCAGTAAACACCTTCCGACCAGATTCCTGACTCGCATCCACTAGTATACTCATCCGCTATGGCCGGTACGTTACTGAATCTGAACAAACCCTCGCTATATTTTGACCGCAAATGAAATGTCCGAACGAATTCCGTTTATCCAATCAATAGACACTATCACCCCGCCATAATAAAGATCGGACATATTTGAATTCACCATCCGGAAGAAAATAAATACATCTAAACCGAAACCTACGCGGCGTCGCACTAAACGTGCCTTTCAATCCTCCTCGAAGTTCCAGAACCGAAAGATTGTTCGAAAAAATTGGTAGATAGCGGAAAAAATTGACAGGGGTGCAACACGAGGACTGCCCAGGAGGTCACCCATCCTAGTACTGCTCTCGCCCAAGCACGCTTAACTTCGGAGTTCTGATGGGATGCAGTGCATTTGTACTGGTATGATCGCACTCAGCATGCCTCGCCATTCTCAAAGTAAGAAAGAGTTTACATTCGCATTGTCGTACGAAGTCCGTTTAAATGAAAGTGCAAAAAAGTCCATTTAGATGACATCGGATGGACGATCCCAGCATGTCCGGAAGCCGGATGACCGCCCCGGCTGTCATAGCGTGATGAATCTTCTCGAGTACCCCCGAATCAATATAAGAATCTGACGGGCATATCAAAAGTTATCGTCCGAACGATATTTGTGCACCCAAGGGTTGCTCACTGCCAGTAAACACCTTCCGATCCGATTCCTGAATCGCATCCACTAGTACACTCATCCGCTATTGCCGGTACATCACTGAATCTAAACAAACGGCCGCTATATTTTGACCGCAAATGAAATGTAAGAACGAATTTTGTTTATCTAATCAAATGACACTATCACCCTGCCATAATAAAGACCGGACGTATTTGAATTCACCATCCGGAAGAAAATAAATACATCCGAACCGAAACCTATGAGGCGTCACACTAAACGTGTATTTCGATCCTCATCGACGTTCCAGAACCGAAAGATTGTTCGAAAAAAGTGACAGGGGTGCAACACGAGGACTTCCCAAGAGGTCACCCACCCTAGTACTACTCTTGCCCAAGCACGCTTAACTTCGGAGTTTTGATGTGATCCAGTGCATTTGTGGCGGTATGATCGCACCCAACATGCCTCTCCATTCTTAAACTAGTAAAGAGTTTCCATTCGCGTTGTCGTACGAAGTCCGTTTAAATGAAAGTGCGAAAAAATCCGGCTGGACGACATCGGATGGACGATCCGAGCATGTAGAGAAGCCGGATGATTGCCAGAGCTGCCAATGCGTGATGAATCTTCTCGAGTACCCCCGAATCAATATAAGAAACGCCACAATCTGACGGGCGGATCAAAAGTTATCGTCGGAACGATATTTGTGCACCCAAGTGTAGCTCACCGCCAGTAAACACCTTCCGACCGGATTCCTGACTCGCATCCACTAGTACACTCATCCGCTATGGACGGTACGTCACTGGATCTAAACAAACCTCCGCCATATTTTGACCGCAAATGAAATGTCAGAACGAATTCCGTTTATCCAATCAAACGACACTATTACCCCGCCATAATATAGACCGGACGTATTTGAATTCACCATCCGGAAGAAAATAAATACATCTGAACAGACACCTAGGAGGTGTCGCACTAAGCGTGCATTTCAATCCTCGTCAAAGTTCCAGAACCGAAAGATTGTACGAAAAAAGTGGTAGATAGCCGAAAAAACTGATAGGGGTGCAACCCGAGGACTTCCAAGGAGGTCACCCATCCTAGTACTACGCTCGCCAAAGCACGTTTAACTTCCGAGTTCAAATGGGATCCAGTGCATTTGTGCTGATATGATCGCACCAGCATGCCTCTCCATTCTCAAAGTAATAAAGAGTTTCCATTCGCATTGTCGTAAGAAGTCCGTTTAAATGAAAGTGCGAAAAACTCCTGCTAGATGACATCGGATAGACGATCCGAGCATGTTGGGAAGCAGGATGACCACCAAGGCTGTCAAAGCGTGATTAATCTTCTCGAGTACCCCCGAATCAATATAAGAATCGCTACGATCTGACGGGCGGATCAAAAGTTATCGTCGGAACGATATTTGTTCACCCAAAGGTAACTCACTGCCAGTAAAGACTTTCCGACTGGATTCCTGGCTCGCATCCACTAGTTCACTCATCCGCTATGGCCGGTACGTCACTGAATCTAAACAAACTCCCGCTATATTTTGACCGCAAATGAAATGTCTGAACGAATTCCGTTTATCCAATCAAACGACACTATCACCCCGCCATAATAAAGACCGGACGTATTTGAATTCACCATTCGGAAGAAAATAAATACATCCGAACCGAAACCTATGAGGCGTCGCACTAAATGGGTCTTTCAATCCTTATCGACATTCCAGAATCCGAAGATTGTTCGAAAAAAGTGGTAGATAGCGAAAAAAAGAGACAGGGTGCAACACGAGGACTTCCCAGGAGGTCACCCATCCTAGTACTACTCTCGCCCAAGCACGCTTAACTTTAGAGTTGTAATCAGATCCAGTGCATTTGTGCTCGTATGATCGCACCCAACATACATCTCCATTCTGAAAGTAATAAAGAGTGTCCATTCGCATTGTCGTACGAAGTCCGTTTAAATGAAAGTGCGAAAAAATCCTGCTAGATGACATCGGATGGACGATCCGAGCACGTAGAGAAGCCGGGTGACCGCCAGGGCTGTCAAAGCATGATTAATCTTCTCAAGTACCCCCGAATCAATATAAGAATCGCCACGATCTGACTGGCGGATCCGACCGAATTCCTGACTCGCATCCACTAGTACACTCATCCGCTATGGTCGGTACGTCACTGAATCTAAACAAACCCCCGCTATATTTTGACCGCAAATGAAATGTCAGAACGAATTCCGTTTATCCAATTAAACGACGCTATCACCCCCTGCCACAATAAAGACCTGACGTATTTGAATTCACCATCCGGAAGAAAATAATTACATCCGAACAGACACCTAGGGGGCGTCGCACTAAGCGTGCATTTCAATCCTCGTCGAAGTTCCAGAACCGAAAGATTGTTCGAAAAAGTGGTAGATAGCAGAAAAAAGTGACAAGGGTGCAACACGAGGACCTCCCAGGAGGTCACCCATCCTTCTACTACTCTCGCCCAAGCACGTTTAACTTCGGAGTTCAAATGGGATCCAATGCATTTGTGCTCGTATGATCACACCCAGCATGCCTCTCCATTCTCAAAGTAATAAAGAGTTTCCATTCGCATTGTCGTACGATGTCCGTTTAAATGAAAGTGCGGAAAAATCCAGCTAGATGACATCGAATGGAGTATCCCAACATCTCCGGAAGCCGGATGACCGCCCGGGCTGCCGTAGCGCGGTGAATCTTCTCGAGTACGCCCGAATCATTATAAGAATCGCCGCGATCTGACGGGCGGATCAAAAGATATCGTCGGAAGGATATTTGTGCACCCAAGGGTAGCTCACTGCCAGTAAACACCTTCCGACCGGATTCCTGACTCGCATCCAATAGTACACTCATCCGCTATGGCTGGTACGTCACTGAATCTAAACAAACCCCCGCTATAATTTTACCGCAAATGAAATGTTAGAACTAATTCCGTTTATCCAATCAAACGACACTATCACCTAGCCATAATAAGGACCGGATGTATTTGAATTCACCATCCGGAAGAAAATAAATACATCCGAACAGACACCTAAGTGGCGTCGCACTAAGCGTGCATTTCAATCCTCGTCGAAGTTCCAGAACAGAAAGATTGTTCGAAAAAAGTGGTAGATAGTGGAAAAAATTGACCAGGGTGCAACACGACAACTTCCCAGGAGGTCACCCATCCTAGTAGTAGTCTCGCCCATCCACGCTTAACTTCGGAGCTCTGATGTGATCCAGTGAATTTGGGCTGGTATGATCGCACCCAGCTTGCCTCTCCGTTCTCAATGTAATAAAAAGTTTCCATTCGAATTGTCGTACGAAGTCCGTTTACATGAAAGTGCGAAAAAATCCTTCTAGATGACATCAGATGGACGATCCGAGTAAGTCGGGCAGCTGGATGACCGCCATGGCCGTCATAATGTGACGAATCTTCTCGAGTACCCCCGAGTAAATATAAGAATCGCCACGATCTGACGGGCGGCTCAAAAGTTATCTTCACAACGATATTTGTGCACCCAATGGTAGCTCACTGCCAGTAAACACCTTCCGACCGGATTCCTGACTCGCATCCACTAGTTCACTCATTTGCTATGGCCGGTACGTCACTGAATCTAAACAAACCCCCGCTATATTTTGACCGCAAATGAAATGTCAGAACGAATTTCGTTTATCCAATCAAACAACACTATCACCTCGCCATAATAAAGACCGGACGTATTTGAATTCACCATCCGGAGGAAAATAAATACATCCGAACAGACACCTAGGAGGCGTCGCACTAAGCGTGCATTTCAATCCTCGTCGAAGTTCCAGAACTGAAAAATTGTTCGAAAAAAGTGGTAGATAGCGGAAAAAAGTGACCGGGGTGCAACACGAGGACTTCCCAGGAGGTCACCCATCCTAGTAGTACTCTCGCCCATCCACGCTTAACTTCGGAGTTCTGATGTGATCCAGTGCATTTGGGCTGGTATGATCGCACCCAGCTTGCCTCACCGTTCTCAAAGTAATAAAGAGTTTCCATTCGAATTTTCCTACGAAGTCCGTTCAAATGAAAGTGCAAAAAAATCCTTCTAGATTACATCGGATGGACGATCCGAGCATGTCGGTCAGCTGGATGACTGCCATGGCCGTCATAATGTGACGAATCTTCACGAGTACCCCCGAGTCAATATAAGAATCGCCACGATCTGACGGGCGGATCAAAAGTTATCGTCGGAACGATATTTGTGCACCCAAGGGTAGCTCACTGCCAGTAAACACCTTCCGACCGGATTCCTGACTCGCATCCACTAGTTCACTCATCCGCTATGGCCGATACGTCACTGAATCAAAACAAACCCCCGCTATATTTTGACCGCAAATGAAATGTCAGAACGAATTCCGTTTATCGAATCAAACGACACTATCACCCCGCCATAATAAAGACCGGATGTATTTGAATTCACCATCAGGAAGAAAATAAATACATCCGAACAGACACCTAGGAGGCGTCGCACTAAGCGTGCATTTCAATCCTCGTCGAAGTTCCAGAACCAGAAGATTGTTCGAAAAAAGTGGTAGATAGCGAAAAAAATGACAGGGGTGCAACATGAGGACTTCCCACGAGGTCACCCATCGTAGTACTACTCTCGCCCAAGCACGCTTAACATAACTTCGGAGTTCTGATGGGATCCAGTGCATTTGTGCTGGTATGATCGTACCCAGCATGCCTCGCCATTCTCAAAGTAATAAAGAGTTTCTATTCGCATTGTCGTGCGAAGTCCGTTTAAATGAAAATGCGAAAAAATCCTGCTAGATGATATCGGATAGACGATCCTAGCGTGTCCGGAAGTCCGATGACCGCCCGGGCTGTCATAGCGCGATGAATCTTCTCGAGTACCCCCGAATGAATATAAGAATCACCGCGATCGGACGGCCGGATCAAAAGATATTGTCGGAAGGATATTTGTGCACCCAAGGGTAGCTCACTGCTAGTAAACACCTTCCGACCGGATTCCTGACTCGCATCCACTAGTACACTCATCTGCGATGGCCGGTACGTCACTGAATCTAAAGAAACCTCCGCTATATTTTTACCGCACATGAAATGTCAAAACGAATTCTGTTTATCCAATCAAACGACACTATCACCCCGGCATCATAAAGACCGGACGTATTTGAATTCACCATCCGGAAGAAAATAAATACATCCGAAGAGACACCTAGGAGGCGTCGCACTAAGCGTGCATTTCAATCCTCGTCGAAGTTCCAGAACCGAAAGATTGTACGAAAAAAGTGGTAGATAGCGGAAAAAAGTGACAGCGGTGCAACACGAGGACTTCCCAGGAGGTCACCCATCCTAGTATTACTCTCACCCAAGCATGTTTAACTTCGGAGTTCAAATGGGATCAAGGGCATTTGTGCTGGTATGATCGCACCCACCATGCCTCTCCATTCTCAAAGTAATAAAGCGTTTCCATTCGCATTGTCGTAAAAAGTCAGTTTAAATGAAAGTGCGAAAAACTCCTGCTACATGACATCGGATGGACGATCCGAGCATGTCGGGAAGCAGGATGACAGCCAGGGCTGTCAAAGCGTGATGAATCTTCTTGAGTACCCTCGAATCAATATAAGAATCGCTACGAATTGACGGGCGGATCAAAAGATATCGTCGGAAGGATATTTGGGCACCCAAGGGTAGCTCACTACTAGTAAACACCTTCCGACCGGATTCCTGACTCGCATCCACTAGTACACTCATCCGCTATGGCCGGTACGTCACTGAATCTAAACAAACCCCCGCTATATTTTGACCGCAAATGAAATGTCAGAACGAATTCCGTTTATCCAATTAAACGACACTATCACCCCCGCCATAATAAAGACCTGACGTATTTGAATTCACCATCCGGAAGAAAATAAATACAACCGAACAGACAGCTAGGAGGCGTCGCACTAAGCATGCATTTCAATCCTCGTCGAAGTTCCAGAACCGAAAGATTGTACGAAAAAAGTGGTAGACATCGGAAAAAAGTGACAGGGGTGCAACACGAGGACTTCCCAGGAAGTCACCCATCCTAGTACTACTCTCGCCCAACCACATCTAACTTCGCAGTTCAAATGGGATCCAGTGCATTTGTGCTGGTATGATCGCAGAGAGCATGCCTCTCCATTCTTAAAGTAATAAAGAGTTTCCATTTGCATTGTCGTAAGAAGTCCGTTTAAATGAAAGTGCTAAAAACTCCTGCTACATGACATCGGATGGACGATCCGAGCATGTCGGGAAGCAGGATGACCGCCAGGGCTCTCAAAGCGGGATGAATCTTCTCGAGTACCCTCAAATCAATATAAGAATCGCCACGATCTAACGGGCGGATCAAAAGTTATCGTCGGAACGATATTTGTGCACCCAAGGGTAGCTCAGTGCCAGTAAACACCTTCCGACCGGATTCCTTACACGCATCCACAAGTTCACTCATCCGCTATGGCCGGTAAGTCACTGAATCTAAACAAACCGTCTCTATATTTTGACCGCAAATAAAATGTCAGAACGAGTTCCGTTTTTCCAATCAAACGAGACTATCACCTCGCCATAATAAAGACCGGACGTATTTGAATTCACCATCCGAAAGAAAATAAATACATCCGAACCGAAACCTAAGAGGCGTCGCACTAAACGTGCATTTCAATCCTCATCGAAGTTCCAGAACCGAAAGATTGTTCGAAAAAAGTGGTAGATAGCGGAAAAAAGTGATAGGGGTGCAACACGAGGACTTCTCAGTAGGTCACCCAACCTAGTACTACTCTCGCCCAAGCACGTTTAACTTTGGAGTTCAAATGGGATCCAGTGCATTTGTGCTGGTATGATCGCACCTAGTGTGCCTCTCCATTCTCAAAGTAATAAAGAGTTTCCATTCGCATTGTCGTACGATGTCCGTTTAGATGAAAGTGCGAAAAAATCCTGCTAGATGACATCAGATGGACGATCTGAGCATGTCGGGAAGCAGGATGACCGCCTGGGCTGTCAAAGCATGATGAATCTTCTCGAGTACCCCCGAATCAATATAAGAATCGCCACGATTTGACTAGCGAATCAAAAGTTATCATCGGAACGATATTTGTGCACCCAAGGGTAGCTCACTGCCAGTAAACACCTTCCGACCGGATTCCTAACTCGAATCCACTAATACACTCACTTAATCTAAACAAACCCCCGCTATATTTTGACCGCAAATGAAATGTCAGAACGAATTCCGTTTATCCAATCAAACAACACTATCACCCCGCCATAATAAAGACCGGACGTATTTGAATTCACCATCTGAAAGAAAATAAATACATCCGAACAGACACGTAGGAGGCATCGAACTAAACGTGCATTTCAATCCTCGTCGAAGTTCCAGAACCGAAAAATTGTTCGAAAAAAGTGGTAGATAGCGGAAAAAAGTGACCGGGGTGCAACACGAGGACTTCCCAGGAGGTCACCCATGCTAGCACTACTCTCGCCCATCCACGCTTAACTTCGGAGTCTGATGTGATCCAGTGCAATTGGGCTGGTATGATCGCACCCAGCCTGCCTCTCCGTTCTCAAAGTAATAAAGAGTTTCCATTCATATTGTCCTACGGAGTCCGTTTAAATGAAAGTGCGAAAAAATCCTGTTAGATGACATCGGATGGACGATCCTAGCGTGTCCGGAAGCCGGATGACCGCCCGGCCATCATGGCGTGATGAATCTTCTCGAGTACCCCCGAATCAATATAAGAATGCCCGCGATCTGACGGGCGGATCAAAAGATATCGTCGGAAGGATATTTGTGCACCCAAGGGTAGCTCACTGCCAGTAAACACATTCCGACCGGATTCCTGACTCGCATCCACTAGTACACTCATCTGCGATTGCCGGTACGTCACTGAATCTGAAGAAACCCCCGCTATATTTTGACCGCACATGAAATGTCAGAACGAATTCTGTGTATCCAATCAAACGACACTATCACCCCGCCATAATAAAGACCGGACGTATTTGAATTCACCATCCGGAAGAAAACAAATAATCCGAAGAGACACCTAGGAGGCGTCGCACTAAGCGTGCATTTCAATCCTCGTCGAAGTTCCAGAACCGAAAGATTGTACGAAAAAAGTGGTAGATAGCGGAAAAAATTGATAGGCGTGCAACCCGAGGACTTCCCAGGAGGTCACCCATCCTAGTATTACTCTCTCCCAAGCACATTTACCTTCGAAGTTCAAATGGGATCCAGTGCATTTGTGCTGGTATGATCGCACCCAGCATGCCTCTCCATTCTCAAAGTAATAAAGAGTTTCCATTCGCATTGTGGTAAAAAGTCCGTTTAAATGTAAGTGTGATAAACTCCTGCTACATGACATCGGATGGACGATCCGAGCATGTCGGGAAGTAGGATGACAGCCAAGGCTTTCAAAGCGTGATGAATCTTCTCGAGTACCCCCTAATCAATATAAGACTCGTCACGATCTGACGGGCGGATCAAAAGTTATCGTCGGAACGATATTTGTTCACCCAAGGGTAGCTCACTGCCAGTAAACACCTTCCGACCGGATTCCTGACTCGCATCCACTAGTTCACTCATCCGCCATGGCCGGTACGTCACTGAATCTAAACAAACCCCCGCTATATTTTGACCGAAAATGAAATGTCAGAACGAATTCCGTTTATCCAATCAAACGACACTATCACCCGGCCTTAATAAAGACCGGACGTATTTGAATTCACCATCCGGAAGAAAATAAATAATATCCGATCAGACACCTAGGACGCGTCGAACTAAGCGTGCATTTCAATCCTCGTCGAAGTTCCAGAACCGAAAGATTGTTCGAAAAAACTGGTAGATAGCGGAAAAAAGTGACCGGGGTGCAACACGAGGACTTCCCAAGAGGTCACCCATCCTAGCACTACTCTCGCCCATCCACGCTTAACTTCGGAGTTCTGATGTGATCTAGTGAAATTGGGGTGGTATCATCGCACCCAGCATGCCTCTCTGTTGTCAAAGTAATAAAGAGTTTCCATTCGCATTGTCGTACGAAGTCCGTTTAAATGAAAGTGCAAAAAAATCCTTCTAGATGACATCGGATGGACGATCCGAGCATGTCGGGCAGCTGGATGACCACCACGGCCGTCATAACATGACGAATCTTTTTGAGTACCCCCGAATCAATATAAGAAACGTCACGATCTGACGGGCGGATCAAAAGTTATCGTCGGAACAATATTTGTTCACCCATGGGTAGCTCACTGCCAGTAAACACCTTCCGACCGGATTCCTGACTCGCATCCACTAGTTCACTCATCCGCCATGGCCGGTACGTCACTGAATCTAAACAAACCCCCGCTATATTTTGACCGCAAATGAAATGTCAGAACGAATTCCGTTTATCCAATCAAACGACACTATCACCCGGCCTTAATAAAGACCGGACGTATTTGAATTCACCATCCGGAAGAAAATAAATACATCCGAACAGACACCTAGGAGGCGTCGCACTAAGCTTGCATTTCAATCCTCGTCGAAGTTCTAGAACCGAAAGATTGTACGAAAAAAGTGGTAGATAGCGGAAAAAAGTGACAGGGGTGCAACACGAGGACTTCCCAGGAAGTCAGCCATCCTAGTACTACTCTCGCCCAAGCACGTTTAACTTCGGAGTTCAAATGGGATCTAGTGCATTTGTGCTGGTATGATCGCACCCAGCATGCCTCTCCATTCTTAAAGTAATAAAGAGTTTCCATTCGCATTGTCGTAAGAAGTCCGTTTAATTGAAAGTACTAAAAACTCCTGCTACATGACATCGGATGGACGATCCGAGCATGTTGGGAAGCAGGATGACCGCCAGAGCTGTCAAAGCGGGATAAATCTTCTCGAGTACCCCCGAATCAATATAAGAATCGCCACGATCTGACGGGCGGATCAAAAGTTAACGTCGGAACGATATTTGTGCGCCCAAGGGTAGCTCGTTGCCAGTAAACACCTTGCGACCGGATTCCTGACTCGCATCCACTAGTACACTCACCCGCTATGGCCGGTACGTCACTGAATCTAAACAAACCCCCGCTATATTTTGACCGCAAATGAAATGTCAGAACGAATTCCGTTTATCCAATCAAACGACACTATCACCCCGCCATAATAAAGACCGGAGGTATTTGAATTTCACCATCCGGAAGAAAATAAATACATCCGAACAGAGACCTAGGAGGTCACCCATGCTAGTACTACTCTCGCCCATGCACGCTTAACTTCAGAGTTCTGATGTGATCCAGTGCATTTGGGCTGGTATGATCTAGACACAAATGGGTAAGATATCCTAAACTAGGCTCACACACGTGACGCACATGTGTTCGTATTCTAGATGCATGTGTGGGTTAATCTAGGGGTAAGGCCAAGAATTCCCTTAGCGCGAATCCGTGTTCGATATACTGTACCAGTGTCTGGCGTATCAGTACGTGAACAAGAGATCCGTTTACGCACCATAAGGTGCTAGGCTAAGGGTGGAATGCTTCTCTAGCACAGAGGCACCAGGTGATGAAATCCCAGTCAACCATGCTAGATAACACTCCGGGTTCCTAAAATAGGACGTGTGTGCACGTGAGATGCAAGGGTTTAGATGCAAGTGATGTAAGTGTGTGCAATAAGTTTGCGCAATCTATGATGCCTTCAGGTTTTGTTAGATTAAGTTTGAGTATGATGTGATGAGAAAATAAAATAAGACAAACTAATCTAACAAGCATATAAGAGATAGAGTTTTTATGAGCCAGTTAAATTAAATTCAAATGAGTTATCCTTTGAAGCTTTGATGAAGTTAGGTGATCCCCAGCAGAGTCGCCAAACTGTGGGACCCCGATCCCGCGAGAGGGGTGGGGCGCGAGCCGCCACGCACTCTCTTGGTCTCTCGTACCCACGCGATTGGCGTGTGCTCTTTTAGTATTGATTTTAATTCATCTTTTATATGAACTTGGGATCACTAAGGCAATCCGAATTCCACACAAAAGAGACTGACAAAGTCGCCACCTAGATGTGAGATCTAGGACCCATAATTAACCAGAAATCTAGACTCGCTACCTGGTTACAAGAATGGAAGGTATGGGGAGTTATCCACCACACGCACCATTCCCGCCCGATAATCGGTCGTCGATTCCAAAAGCTAACTCTTTTAAATTTATTTTAAATGGCTCATTCAACTCTCTATTAATGTACGAACTAAGTGACATGCATCCTATGATCTAATTTCATTGTGGATCCTAAATGTGTATCTTGATTCCTTAATTTGTTTGGATTCAATCTAGGTGCAAGTTCTCCTAAGATTCTAATTTCATGGAAAATCCTAAATGATTTAATTAAGAATGTACAAGAAAATTAATGTACAAAAACCCCAGAATTTGTTGTGGAGCCGACTCGCGGTTGGTATGCCATCAGACATCCAAGCTGCCTATGTACCCAAGCCTCACTGGGATCAGAGTCGACGTAGTTCGATGCACCTAAGCTAAGCTACTTATGCCTAACTCAACTAAGACACCGACCTAGACGGGATTGACTGTTTCAACAGTTTTAAGAGAAGTTATTTAATTCAAGTTGAGGATTTTATTATCCTAAGATTTTATCTAAGATGTTATATGATTCTTATCTAAATACAAGTTGCCCCTTAGACTAATGCAGGTTAGCCTACATCCTAGTTTACTAGGCTTGTCCTAGGGAAAGATTGGGTGACTAGTGTAACTAGACCTATGGCACGGTTGCTATCCATAGCAAGCGTACGTGATGAGGCTAGACTCCTAACTCTAGGACTCCCTAAAACCTAAGACTCCCTAAAACCTAGGACACGACCTGACACCAGTGTTCCTAAATTGGGCTCTAATGGTTCTTATATCGGAAACCATAATCCAATGGTTCCGAAAGACTCGAGACAAATCGATTCAAGTTCTTGAAGTTAATGAATTTCAGATTTCAAGGATTTTCAGCTTATGGACATTTAAGGATTACCAATGGCTCTAGGGTTCACCAATTTCGGCCTAGAATAACATCCAAGGAAGGGAATCGTGCGCTCTTTCCTTGTGCAATTTAATACTTAAGTTATAGCATCTTATTGCCTGGCATATCTCAGGATTTCCGTGGACAGTAACCTCGGAGCCAACAACATGCTATAGCTTAAATGTTCAAATTGTCAAAGATCGAGTGCAATAGGGATACGATTATGGATGCACTGGCCATTTCTCCAGGGAAATCTAAGGATCCTAAAATTTCTGTTTCAATGAATTGAGAAGTGAACATGTGACAAAGATTTAAGGTTCTTTAGAGATTTTCAGATGATTTTCAATTAATTTCGGATTTTCAATGAATTTTATCAATTTTAAACATATGAGTGATTTTACAAGTGAAATTGTTGCAAACGAATTTGAAATGAATCGAAATTTCTACATTAGCAAGATAGGAATGCATGTAGCTTACTGGATGAATTTTACAGATTTTTACATTAAGCTCATATTTAATTTTGATTTAACAACAATAAGACCAGATTGCAAAAATAACACAGAAACTACTAGAAATAGAAATTGAAATTCCATGAAATTTCTACAGTAGTAAAATATAAGTAAAAATAGCATACTGTGAGATTTTCATGAATGGTGGAAACTATTTACTATCAGTTTCGGATTTTTCAATTTTCAGACCAGATTATGAATTAACACTACATCCTATATGAAACAAGATCTAAATCACTTGAAAATTTTACAGAAACTAGAGATATGGAATATAAGACTACTGTAAAAATTTTGGGAATTTTATCTGTGATCTGATGTCTGTAAAAATTCTCCCAAAATCTGATAATTTTCAAAGAAAGCATAAAATAATATACCAACCCAATTCCAAAAATTCTCAAAAATTCATGGTAGAATGTACCAGTATCATATTATTTTCTCACAAAATTTCATTAATGTTCGAATCCTTTGGTATATAATTTATTTTTCTTCGTCGAAAAGATATTTTTAAAGAGTTTTCTTTTTTTAAAACATGATTTTCGAGAAAATTACGACTCCGGAAAACGTCTTCCAACCTTGTTCTGATGTGATGAACACAAGAAAAATTTAAAATTCCAAAAAATAGATCATCCTGAGATAGCTATTTTTTCGAATTTTGTAATTTCTCAGCCATTATTTTAAATAAAATTCAACTCTTCACTCAAATTCTAAAAAACCGTTGATCCAATGTCTGATCCGATCCGATAGTTATTTTTACACTATTTAGATAGATCATTGTATTAAATTTTGAGACGAAACGGAATTGAAACACTCATGCAGATCATGATTTTAAGCACACACATTTAATATTAAATTAAATTCATTTAAATGCTTAAAAACTATGCAAAAATCTAAAAAAATACCAAATAATTCTGAAAAAATCCGAGAACAGTGTACCAACCTGTGATGGAGTTCCTCCCCGGATCCGAGAGTCGAAAAGTCCAAAAATTCCGCCGACGCTCGATCCGCTCCGCTTTCTTCTATTTTTTTTTTATTTTTTTTTTCTTTGCCACCCTTCCTCTGTTGAATGTGAGAGCGAGAGTGATTGAGAGAGAGTGAGAATAAGAGAGAGTGAGGGAGATATAGAAGGAGTGAGAATCTGAGAGTGAGAGAGAGAACAGAGAGGTTTGAGAGAGATAGAGAGACAACAGAGGTTTTGAGAGCAATAGAGAGACAACAGAGGTTTTGAGAGAGATAGAGAGAGGCAAGGAGAGTTTGAGAGACCGAATGAGAGACGAGAGGGAACGAGAGAGAGAGAACGAGAGATATTGGGTGAGAGTAAGAGAGGGAGGGATAGAGAGAAAAAAGAAAAAAAACAGAGTATATGAATACTCTGTTTTTTTTTTCTTCACGTTCGTTTTTTTTTTCTTTTTTTTTTCTTTGGGCTGTTGAGGGTTAAGTTAGAGGGAGAGATAGAGAGAGGTTACGGAGGAGTAGGGGAGATGGAGGGAGTGAGGGAAATGATCGGTGCTGTTTGGAGGGAGCTGCTCTTTTCCTTTTGTACAGAGAGTACTCTGTTGGGAGGGTTGCTCGGAGAGGGTTGTTCGGAGATGCAGAGGGTGGTGAGAGATCGTGGAAACAGAGGGAGCCAGCCGAGAGTGGGAATCAGCTGGGTCTTTCTGAAAAAAAACGATCCCCTGTTTTCTTGCCCCTCCTCCCTTTTTTATTTTTTTTTCGTTTTTTTCTCATAGACCTTGGGTATTGCTTTTTTTAGATGGAGAGGGAGCCACCGACGATCCTTTTTCTCTCCTTTTCTTTCCTTAGAAACCAACAGCTTCACAGCTTTCACCTCCTCCCCTCCCCTTGGATTGCAGAATTCATTCTAAAAAAGAATTCCCATGCGAGGACCAGTTTAGCAACTTAATATAGCTGAACATTTAGGCTAATAATAGAGGGAGATTATAGAAAATTTCCAAAGTTGTGTGAAGAATGGCCTTCCAAACATATCCATAGAAATCCCCAAACGAGCAAACTTCTAAAAAGAGAACACAGGGAGTAGGGAGAGAGAGTCGGTTGGGACTTTTTCCCATCAAATGGATGGTTAGGATCATCCAATGGTGCAGGTTATACGGTTTTTTGACAAATATGGGTGGGGTCCCACCTTGTTTAATGATTAAAAGATGGGGACACAAACTAGATGGTTCGGATCATTCTATGGTGTAGGTTGCTCCATCCTGTATTTTTCTTTTAAAAGTACTTGTATGCCCACTTCGTTGGGTGATCAAAACCCTCCACTTGCCGGGATAGGTTGTGCTTAGAAAATCATTTCCATGTACGATCTAAACCGCCCAATTGGTAGGTTACAGTGTGAATTGGCTATGCCCCGCCAATTATTTTCATAGGATGATCCGAACCGTCTAGTTCATTGGCCACAACCTGAATAGGTGGTGTCTCGAAACCATTTCTATAGGGTACTGTCCATTTGGCGGGTCACAATGTAAATTGGCCACGCCTCCTAAATTGCTTCCAAGGGATGATCTCAGCCGTCCAATTTATAGGTCTCAATATATAGGGGATGTGCCCCTCCAAATCAATTTCGCTCACAAGATGATCCTGAATCGCTTAATTGGATGGGCCGCAATGAGAATGGGTTGGGCCCACAAATCATTTTTTCATGGGATAATCCGAGTTGTCCATTAGATCGGCCATGGCATAGATAAATTGTGTTTCTAGAAATTAACACCTTGTGACGATCCAATCCATCCAACCGATGGTCCATCAAGTGAGTATCTTAGATCATCATAATTTGGGCCCCATTCCATACTAGGCGAACTTATTATATTTTTTCGTAAAATTTGATCTTTGAAATTCATAATGACCTTTGTAGATGACTCGAATGAGCTTTAACTAGGCCAACCTACTCGGTCCAAATCTAATCAAAATACACAATGTGGCCCCACCAAATGGGTCCAAATTCTCCCCTGGCTTGGATTCTTCTGCATAACCATTCTAAACACTTAGTAAAAAGAAGAATACGGAACATTGCGGAAATGATCGGAAAGATTGAGAAAGCATAAGGGACGGACACGGGAATGGGGAAACACTGATAACACGAACACTAACTTTTTTGTTGATTACAGCAGAGCAAAATGGGGTGTCTACACCGGTACGTCACTGAATCTAAACAAACCCCCGCTATATTTTGACAGCAAATGAAATGTCAGAACGAATTCAGTTTATCGAATAAAACGACACTATAACACCGCCATAATAAAGACTGGACGTATTTGAATTCACCATCCGGAAGAAAATAAATACATCCGAACCGAAACCTAGGAGGCGTCGCACTAAACGTGCGTTTCAATCCTGATCAACTTTCCAGAACTGAAAGATTGTTCGAAAAAGTGGTAGATAGCCGAAAAAAATGACAAGGGTGCAACACGAGCACTTCCCAGGAGGTCACCTATCCTAGTACTACTCTCACCCAAGCATGCTTAACTTCGGAGTTCTGATGGGATCCAGTGCATTTGTGCGGGTATGATCACACCCAGCATGCCTCTCCATTCTCAAAGTAATAAAGAGTTTCCATTTGCATAGTCGTACGAAGTCCGTTTAAATGAAAGTACGAAAAAATCCTGCTAGATGACATCGGATGGACGATCCGAACGTAAGCCGGATGACCGCCAGGGCTGTCATCGCGCGATTAATCTTCTTGAGTACCCCCGAATCAATATACGAATCGCCACGATATGACGGGCGGATCAAAAGTTATCGTCGGAACGATATTTGTGCACCCAAGGGTAGCTCACGGCCAGTAACACCTTCCGACCGGATTCCTGACTCGCATCCACTACTACACTCATCCGCTCTAGCCGGTATGTCACTGAATCTAAACAAACCCCCGCTATATTTTGACCGCAAATGAAATGTCAGAAGGAATGCCGTTTATCGAATCAAACGACACTATCACTCTGCCATAATAAAGACCGGACGTATTTGAATTCACCATCCGGAAGAAAATAAATACATCTGAACCGAAACCTAGGAGGCGTCGCACTAAACGTGCGTTTCAACCTTCATCGACATTCCAGAACCGAAAGATTGTTCAAAAAAAGTGGTACATAGCCGAAAAAAGTGACAGGGGTGCAACACGAGGACTTCCCAGGAGGTCACTCATCCTAGTACTACTCTCGCCCAAGCACGCTTAACTTCGGAGTTCTGATGGGATCCAGTGCATTTGTGCTGGTTTGATCGCACCCATCATGCCTCTCTATTCTCAAAGTAATAAAGAGTTTCCATTCGCATAGTCGTACGAAGTCCGTTTAAATGAAAGTGCGAAAAAATCCTGCTAGATGACATCGGATGGATGATCCGAGCATAAGCCGGATGACCGCCAGGGCTGTCATCGCGCGATGAATCTTCTCGAGTACCCACGAATCAATATAAGAATCACCACGATCTGACAGGCGGATCAAAAGGTATCGTCGGAAAGATATTCGTGCACCGAATGGTAGCTCACGGCCAGTAAACACCTTCCGACCGGAGTCCTGACTCGGATCCACTACTACACTCATCCGCTATAGCCGGTACGTCACTGAATCTAAACAAACCCCCGCTATATTTTGACCGCAAATGAAATGTCAGAAGGAATGCCGTTTATTGAATCAAACTATACTATCACTCCGCCATAATAAAGACCGGACGTATTTGAATTCTCCATCCGGAAGAAAATAAATACATCCGAACCGAAACCTAGGAGGCGTCGCACTAAACGTGCGTTTCAATCCTGATCGACGTTCCAGTACTGAAAGATTGTTCGAAAAAAGTGGTAGATAGCCGAAAAAAGTGACAGGGATGCAACACGAGGACTTCCCAAGAGGTCATCCATCCTAGTACTACTCTCGCCAAAGCACGCTTAACTTCGGAATTCTGATGGGATCCAGTGCATTTTGTGGTGGTATGATCGCACCCAGCATGCCTCTTCATTCTCAAAGTAATAAAGAGTTTAAATTCGCATTGTCGTACGGAGTCCGTTTAAATGAAAGTGCGAAAAAATCCTGCTAGATGACATCGGATGGACGATCCGTGCATGTCGGGAAGCCGGATGACCGCGAGGCCTGTCATCGCGCGATGAATCTTCTCGAGTACCCCCGAATCATTATAAGAATCGCCACGATCTGACGGACGGATCAAAAGTTATCGTCGGAATGATATTTGTGCACCCAAGGGTAGCTCACGGCCAGTAAACACCTTCCGACCGGATTCCTGACTCGCATCCACTAGTACACTCATCCGCTGTAGCCGGTACGTCACTGAATCTAAACAAACTCCCTCTATATTTTGACCGCAATTGAAATGTCAGAACGAATTCCGTTTATCGAATCAAACGACATTATCACCACGCCGTAATAAGGACCGGACGTATTTTAATTCACCATCCAGAAGAAAATAAATACATTCGAACCGAAACCTAGGAGGCGTCCCACTAAACGTGCGTTTCAATCCTCATCGACGTTCCAGAACCGAAAGATTGTTCGAAAAAAGTGGTAGATAACCGAAAAAAGTGACAGGGGTGCAAGACGAAGACTTCCCAGGAGGTCACCCATCCTAGTACTACTCTCGCCCAAGCACGCTTAACTTCGGAGTTCTGATGGGATCCAGTGTATTTGAGCTGGTGTAATCGCACCCAGCATGCCTCTCCATTCTCAAAGTAATAAAGAGTTTCCATTTGCATTCTCGTACGAAGTCCGTTTAAATGAAAGTGCGAAAAAATCCTGCTACGTGACATCGGATGGTCGATCCGCGCATAAACCGGATGACTGCCAAGGCTGTCATCGCGCGATGAATCTTCTCGAGTACCCCCGAATCAATATAAGAATCGCCACGATCTGACGGGCGGATCAAAAGTTATCGTCGGAACGATATTTGTGCACCCAAGGGTAGCTCACGGCCAGTAAACACCTTCCGACCGGATTCCTGACTCGCATCCACTACTACCCTCATCCGCTATAGCCGGTACGTCACTGAATCTAAACAAACCCCTGCTATATTTTGACCGCAAATGAAATGTCAGAACGAATTCCGTTTATCAAATCAAACGACACTATCACCCCGCAATAATAAAGACCGGACGTATTTGAATTCACCATCCGGAAGAAAATAAATATATCTGAACCGAAAATAAATACATCCGAATCATCATAAAGTTTCTTTAATTTTTAATTAATTTCGAATTTTCAATGGATTTTATCAATTTTAAACCATATGAGTGATTTTACAAGTGAAATTATTGCAAATGAATTCGAAATGAATTGAAACTTCTATAGCAGCAAGACATGATGGGATGTAGCTTACTGGAAGATTTTTGTAAATTTTTACATTCAGCTCATATGTAATTTTGATTTAACTATAACGAGACCAGATTGCAAAAATAACACAGAAACTATTAGAAATAAAAATCTAAATTCATTGAAATTTCTACAGTAGTAAGATATAAGTAAAAATAGCATGCTGTGAGATTTTCATGAATTTTAGAAACTATTTACTATTTCGGATTTTTCAATTTTCAGACCGGATTATGAATTAACACAACATCCCATAGGAAACAAGATCCAAATAAATTGAAAATTTTACAGCAGCAAGAAATGTGAAATATAAGACTACTGTAAAAATTTTGTGAATTTTAATAGTGATCGGATGTCAGTAAAAATTCTCTCAATATCTGATAATTTTCAAAGAAAGCATTAAATAATATATCAAACAGAATCCAAAAATTCTTAAAAATTCATGGTAGAATGTATCAGTACCATATTATTTTCCCACGAAATTTCATTAATTTTGGAATCCATTTAGTATATAATTTATTTTTCTTCGTCGAAAAGATATTTTTGAAGAGTTTTCCATTTTTAAAACACGATTTTCGAGGAAATTACGACTATGAAAAATGTCCTTTAATCTTGTTCTGATATGATGAACACAAGAAAAAATTTTAATTCCAAAAAATAGATCATCCTGAGATGGCTATTTTTTCGAATTTTGTAATTTCTCAGCCATTATTTTAAATAAAATTCCACTCATCACTCAAAATTTTGAAATCCTTTGATTCAATGTCCGATCCAATCAGATGGTTATTTTAGTCTATTTAAATAGATCAGTGTATTAAATTTCGGGACGAATCGGAATTAAAACACTCATGTAGATCGTGATTTTGAGCACACACATATAATATTGAATTAAATTCAATTAAATGCTAAAAATCGTGCAAAAATACATAAAAAAAATATCAAATAATCCTGAAAAAATCTGAGAATAGTGCACCTACCTGTGATGGAGATTTTGGGTATCCTTTGAATAGGACAAGATTTGAAGGCGGGGATATGGAGGATTTCTCTAGTAGTTTTCTTTGAGTCTTCTTCCTCTTTTTTTCTTCTTTTTTGAAAGAAGAGAGCATGGGTATTTATAGGTAAGGGATGAGCCAGGTTGCCATCTTTAGGGCCTAGAGGTGTAGGGTGGAGATTGAGTGATGGAAAAAGGAGGGGGAAAGAATGGCCAAGATCGGACTTTTCTATAATATTCTCCCTCTTCTTTGGCATCTTCCATTTAAGCCATGGCTATGTTAAAAATGGCAGGCACTTATGCGGCCAGGATCTAGTACTAAAGATTTAGGAACAATTCAAGGTCCAAGATGATGCCATTTGTCCTTGGAATCTTTGTAGATTTTGGAAGCAAATTTTGAAGGTAAGGGAAATGTCCAATTTGGTTGCCTTTGTAGAGAATGAGAACGATTTGGATGGTTGCGATTAACTGCAATCTCCATGTAATCGAAAGAACGGGCGAGATCGGGTCTCCAAATATCCTGAAATCTTTGCAATGATATGGAATAAGATTGGGTGGTTGAGATCAATTTCGGTCGAAAGAATTGACGAGATGATGCCTCCAAATCTCCTAGAATCTTGTAAAAGATTTTTCAAATATTTTGAATGTAAAAATCGAAAAACGCGGTTTTCAGGAGATTTTGAAGTCCGATTTCGATTATTCTTTCGCCATTAAAATCGTTGATTTTTTCTCTTTCATTTAAGCCCAATGTTGCCATAGAAATATTATTTTCAAAATTTTTGACCAATGCGAGCTGTCGGTTTTTAACAGCGAATCGTTTTTCCAACCGTTGATCAAATTGACGATTCAATTGATCCAACCAACTTAATCAATTTTTGATGAATGATCATAACCTTTGAAATATGAATTTTGACAACAATTAAAGTACTGAAAGCACTGTTGTTGATAATTTGGTTAAATTATTTCGACGGCTCTCGTTCACCCACATTGATCCGTGATTTTTCACTGGGTTTTTGCTCAATTAAGTGACACAATGTTTAATCTGAATTTGAGATTAACCTTGATCGATCCTATTTTGACTAAATGATCACAAATTCTTAGTAAGGAAAGACACCCAGGTTAAGATCTGCCCTTCATCTAACGATTTGCGGAAATCAGGTCTCGGAATGGAATCAGGTCCCGGGCTGTGAAGTGACCCTAGCTTATTTTGTCCCGATTGATGATCCGTAAAGTCAGATCGAGATATTAATGACCTAAAACATATAAATCCATGATAGAGGGGCTCTCACATGGATTTAACACACTAAATTCACCAATCAGGGTATTTTTAAATTTTTCGGATCTAATCATCTCACCAGGTACATCTCTTTATCATTTCGGTTTTCAGAAAATTTGAGGATGCATACTTTACCAATAAAATTCCACGGATCAATATATTAGGTTATTGTTGGTTAAAGTGTAGCAAAATGAGGGTGTCTACAGATGCCCCTCTTTGGTAGAGATGACGTAGTCATCGAATACCAAAGTAAAAGTGACAGAGCCATTTTGCGTAGCTTTAATCGACAAAGGACTCCCTAGACACAATGCAACCTACTATAATGCAAGACCCTAGATGAAATCCTAGAATTGGAATAATAAAAAAAAAACTCGATGCGGCGCCGTTCACAAACGGGCAATTAGAGAATGAGATATCATTTTCGAATGGATTCTGAAGGGAAAGGACAAAGATCGTTCTCGAACGGTTTTTAGAAGGAGATGAGACGCCGCTCACAAGCGGGTTCAACGAGGATAAGAAGCATTCCCAAATGGACTTGGACAATGAGGCACCGTTCACAAACGGCCTCAAGGAGGATAGAAAACCATTCACAAATGGACTCGAGAAAAGAGGCACCGTTCACAAACGGGCTCAAAGAGAAGACAAGACCATTCACAAATGGACTCGAGAAATGAGGCACCGTTCACAAACGGGCTCAAGGAGGACAATACCATTCACAAATGGATTCGAGAAAAGAGGCACCGTTCACAAATGGGCTCAAGGAGAAGACAAGACCATTCACAAATGGACTCGAGAAATGAGGCACCGTTCACAAACGGGCTCAAGGAGAAGACGAGACCATTCACAAATGGACTCGAGAAATGAGGCACCGTTCACAAACGGGCTCAAGGAGAAGACGAGACCATTCACAAATGGATTCGAGAAATGAGGCACCGTTCACAAACGGGCTCAAGGAGAAGACAAGACCATTCACAAATGGACTCGAGAAATGAGGCACCGTTCACATACGGGCTCAAGGAGAAAACGAGACCATTCACAAATGGATTCGAGAAATGAGGCACCGTTCACAAACGGGCTCAAGGAGAAGGCAAGACCATTCACAAATAGACTCGAGAAATGAGGCACCGTTCACAAACGGGCTCAAGGAGAAGACGAGACCATTCACAAATGGATTCAAGAAAAGCGGCACCGTTCACAAACGGGCTCAAAGAAACAAGATAGCTTTGATTGATGAATTCAACAACGAAGAATTTAGAGATTTTTCATGAACTTGAATTTGACGTTGGATTGGATTTTTTTTAATCGGGGATTGGATTTGATGAATTTTTTATTTTTGAGAAATGAGGCACCGTTCACAAACGGGCTCAAGGAGGACATGAGACCATTCACGAATGGACTCAGAAAATGAGACACCGTTCACAAACGGGTTCAAAGAGACCACGAGACCATTCACAAATGGACTCAGAAAATGAGACACCGTTCACAAACGGGCTCGAAGAATATAAGAAACTATTCCCAAATGGATTTAAAAAAATGATGCACCGCTCCCAAACGGGTTAGAAGAAGATAACAGGCCATTCCCAAATGAACCCGGAAGATGAGACACCGTTCATAGACGGGTTCAAAGAAACGAGATAGCTTCGATTGATGAATTCAACAACGAAGAATTTAGAGATTTTTCATGAATTTGAATTTGACGTAAGATTGGATTTGATGAATTTTAGATTTTTTGGAATTCAATAAAATCGGGGACATTATAGATCGTGCCCGATAAAGATATTGGAAACTAGGACTTTGAGAAATGATGAAACGGCAAACCTTAGGAACGAAGAACCATTACTAACAAGAATGGATTAGGAACACTTTTATGAAACTTCAACAAGATTTTTCTCAAAGAGACTGCTGGTCTTGTCTTCTGGGGATTTTGATAACTGAAACCTTGAACATGATACTTAAAATTGGTAATCTAGAACAACGGCTCTCTTGGATATAATCATGGAAAAGTGAGATTTGCCTCTTGACAGGTGTTTAGATAAACATTTCGTGACCAGGATAGTATTTAACTAACTGGAAGGAGATTCTGAATTTTAATGGTTCATCTCTTTGAGAAATTGGCTCAACCACCATTGCATCTGAGGCTCTTCCAAGCTTAAGGTGCCTTCCTGGGGTATGATCTTTTTACGGAAGCTGGGCTTTCTGATGTTTCTACTTATGAATTTTTCTGAGTTGATCTTCTTTGAAATGAAGCTGCTTGACTAGATTACCGAGCTCTTTCATACGATCGCAGGGAGTTGCCGAGGCCGGGCCTCCTTCACCAAGACAGTTGCATCATTTGGGCATAAGAACGACGATTAACTCTTTCTAAAGAGAAAACTTAGATAAAAGGCACTACTCAAAGGATTGAGCAGCTCTGAAGGAGTGAACATAGAATGACAAAGATTGACTAACTACACTGACAGACACAGTAATGCTTCTGACTTAGTTAACGTTTTATTTGGTAAGTCTATCCTTTCGAAGAATGTTTTTTCAATTGGTAATCACTGGACTTTTCCTTAAAACAGTAATGCCTCAAGGATTTAATAACAACCCCTAAGATTGCTCAGCTTCAATGCCCCCAGTTTTGAGGATGTCACTTGAATTTGCTTGAACTTCAGTTGATCTTCAGTCTTGATACCGGCTGTAGCCTTCTTATAATGGTTATCTTACCGTGACCAAGTCACCTCTTCGGGGTTTTTAACTTGGCGGACCGTGCTAGCCTTAACTTTTGCCTGAACCGCCTTTCTAGGTTTTCAATCCAGCAGGCTATCCCCTTAGCTTTTGCCTAAGCCGCCCTTTCGGGTTTTCAACTTAGCAGGGGAATGATCTTAAATTTTGCCTAGACCGCCCTTTCAGGTTTTCAGTCTAGCAGATCTTCAAACTCCGTTCTTTTTTTTTTCATCATTTTTTTTATTGTGTCTCGGGACCTAGATCATTAGTTCTGAACACCAGAAGGACTTTATAGGTACGATAGGGCTTTTCAAAGAATGGCTTAAGGTTTAACAAAGATTTCGACCGAACCTGTGAACAGGTTGCCTACATATCCCAAGGTAGGAATCAGGTCGTGTGTAGTTCAGGGCGAATGCCCCTAGTTTGAAGATAACTTGTTTGAAGGTTAATTGATTTTTCTTTTTTTTCTTTTCTTTCTGGAATAATTGACTTCTCTTCTTTTGGAATTTGTCCCTCTTTTTTTTCTGAAATAATTGAATTTCCTCTCTTTTTTTTTGAATCGACCGAACTAGGTTTAACCGAGCTGCCTACGTACCCCAGTGTAAGGATCAGGTCTCGCGTAGTTCGGGGCGGATGCCCCTAGTTTGATGGGTTTTCAAGAAAATTTTATTCAGGCTCGAAGGGTTTGCAAACCGGTATTCTTTTGACATTGGGTTCTGATTTTGGGATTTATTCGGCCAAATGAGGCCTTCCGATGTTCAGATCGAGAATCGATCTAGGTTACTAGAGTCCCTCTGGTACTGATTATTTTATATTTTTTTTTCTTTTGTTTTTTTTTTTTCACGGAGTTTGACGGCATTTCCCGGTAAGAGATAATGGATCTTCTTCTTTCAAGATTCTAATACGTGCTTTCGACTTTCATAGAGCGAAACTTGTTCTTTGACATCCTCCATCTATAGATTTGTAACTCTTGATATCTGATGATCACTTTTCCATGCTTGCTCTTGAACTTCTTATCTTAAATTTGTTGGCTTTATATTATGAATTTGAGAACCAAGGTCATTAATTGGAAATATGAAAGTTGTTTCCACTCTATGCCCCTTGCATAGCATATGTCTCTCACTTTCTTCATTCTCTTGAGCTTTCGATCTCTGTCTTGCCCCTAGTATCGGTTGTAGCTTTTCTAGACAATCTTCTTATTCTTGAAATAAGTTTATCAATTCTTCACACTCTTCAGATGGTAATGTACTTTTAATCGGGATTCACTGAATCAAAGTTTCAGTGCCAGTGCTTACCACTTCAATTTCATCTTTGAAAGGCTGGGATTGGCGCTCCTCCTCTTGTTCAAGTAATTGTTGTGACTCAAGTGGAGTTTCGCCAATTTTGTCCTCATTTGAGGAGCGAGTCTTACTTTAAGATCAGAAGCATACTTAAGAAACAGACACAAGTGAACTATTGGAACTGAAATTTTTATTTAAAGAAAAAGCTATTACATCTGACGATCTATCCTGAACATGCTCAGGATTCACAACTTTGAATAAAGAGAAAAGCAAAAGATAACTTGCCTGGAGTAGGCATTAACTTTGAACTGTAAAACCGGACTCAACAATTGTACTGACCATGATGACTGACTTCAACATAAAATAGTAAATGACTAAAACTTTAACTGCCGCAACTGTCTAGCTTCGGAGGCTCGGCGAAGGCTGGTTCATATCAGGATAGCAGCTACTAGAACATCTTCACTGTCTGTATCTTCTTCTTCTTCAAAAGGTTCCGACGCAGACGTTTCAAAGGTAGGTTCTAAGGCACAGATAAGAGTGAGAGGATCAAATTTTGGGTCCCCTATGGTTATAGCACCGACAGCAGCAGCAGGGTTTGCATGACCAAGTAATGGGTTATTGGTAGCATCGGGTCTTGGCTCAAACACAAGGCCTTTATTGTCAAGCAACCTCTGGATTCTGAATTTTAGGGCAATGCAATTATTAGTGAGATGGCCGGAATTTCTATGGTATTCGCAGTGTTGATCTGTTCGCCAATTTGCTGGTAAAGGATTAGGAAGAGCCTTAATGTCGGGCAGGATTATGCGACCTGAGGCTAGACACTCCTTGAGTATCTCAGATGGTGGAAGAGGGAGAGGGGTAAATTCTGTTTGGGCCTGTAGCCGAGGTGCGACAGCAGGTTGGGTATAATCCATCACCATGGGGTTCTGAGGTTTTGAAGGCTGAGGCTTGAAGCGAGAAAGGTTATTAATTTCAGCTGATGGAGCCTTCCTGAATTCTCTGGCATTCGGGTTACTTCGGTTGAATACACCTTGAGCCATAGCCTCCTCTATTTGGTTGCCTGCCACGATAAAGTGTTTGAAGTCCGGATAATACTGCAACGACATGTGATACTGGAGCTGGGGGGAAATATTTTTCATGATTATCTGGACCTGCTCTTCCTTAGAAGGGCGCTCCATCATCTGAGCTGCTAATCTTGTTCTGATATGATGAACACAAGAAAAATTTTAAATTCCAAAAAATAGATCATCCTGAGATGGCTATTTTTTCGAATTTTGTAATTTCTCAGCCATTATTTTAAATAAAATTCCACTCATCACTCAAATTTTCGAAATCCTTTGATTCAATGTCCGATCCAATCAGATGGTTATTTTAGTCTATTTAAATAGATCAGTGTATTAAATTTCGGGACGAATCAGAATTGAAACACTCATGTAGATCGTGATTTTGAGCACACACATATAATATTGAATTAAATTCAATTAAATGCTAAAAATCGTGCAAAAATACATAAAAAAAATATCAAATAATCCTGGAAAAATCTGAGAATAGTGCACCTACCTGTGATGGAGATTTTGGGTATCCTTTGAATAGGACAAGATTCGAAGGCGGGGATATGGAGGATTTCTCTAGTACTTTTCTTTGAGTCTTCTTCCTCTTTTTTTCTCCTTTTTTGAAAGAAGAGAGCATGGGTATTTATATGTGAGGGATGAGCCAGGTTGCCATCTTTAGGGCCTATAGGTGTAGGGTGGAGATTGAGTGATGGAAAAAGGAGGGGGAAAAAATGGCAAAGATCGGACTTTTCAATAATATTCTCCCTCTTCTTTGGCATCTTCCATTTAAGCCATGGCTATGTTAAAAATGGCAGGCACTTATGCGGCCAGGATCAAGTACTAAAGATTTAGGAACAATTCAAGGTCCAAGATGATGCCATTTGTCCTTGTAATCTTTGTAGATTTTGGAAGCAAATTTTGAAGGTAAAAGAAATGTCCAATTTGGTTGCCTTTGTAGAGAATGACAACGATTTGGATGGTTGCGATTAACTGCAATCTCCATGTAATCGAAAGAACGGGCGAGATCGGGTCTCCAAATATCCTGAAATCTTTGCAATGATATGAAATAAGATTGGGTGGTTGAAATCAATTTCGATCGAAAGAATGGACGAGATGATGCCTCCAAATCTCCTAGAATCTTGTAAAAGATTTTTCAAATATTTTGAATGTAAAAATCGAAAAACGCGGTTTTCAGGAGATTTTGAAGTCCGATTTCGATAATTCTTTCGCCATTAAAATCGTTGATTTTTCCTCTTTCATTTAAGCCCAATGTTGCCATATAAATATTATTTTCAGAATTTTTGACCAATGCGAGCCGTCGATTTTTAACAGCGAATCATTTTTCCAACCGTTGATCAAATTGACGATTCAATTGATCCAACCAACTTAATCAATTTTTGATGAATGATCCTAACATTTGAAATATGAATTTTGACAACAATTAAAGTACTGAAAGCACTGTTGTTGATAATTTGGTTAAATTATTTCGACGGCTCTCGTTCACCCACATTGATCCGTGATTTTTCACTGGGTTTTTGCTCAATTAAGTGACATAATGTTTAATCTGAATTTGAGATTAAACTTGATCGATCCTATTTTGACTAAATGATCACAAATTCTTAGTAAGGAAAGACACCCAGGTTAAGATCTGCCCTTCATCTAACGATTTGCGGAAATCGGGTCTCGGAATGGAATCAGGTCCCAGGCTGTGAAGTGACCCTAGCTTATTTTGTTCCGATTGATGATCCGTAAAGTCAGATCGAGATATTAATGACTTAAAACATATAAATCCATGATAGAGGGGCTCTCACATGGATTTAACACACTAAATTCACCAATGAGGGTATTTTTCAATTTTTCGGATCTAATCATCTCACTAGGTACATCTCTTTACCATTTCGGTTTTCAGAAAATATGAAGATGCATAATTTACCAATGAAATTCCACGGATCAATATATTAGGTTATTGTTGGTTAAAGTGTAGCAAAATGAGGGTGTCTACACATCCGAACCGAAACCTAGGAGGCGTCGCCCTAACCGTGGGTTTCAATCCTCATCGAAGTTCCAGAACCGAAAGATTGTTTGAAAAAAGTGGTAGATAGCCGAAAAAAATGACAGGGGTGCAACACGAGGACTTCCCAGGAGGTCACGCATCCTAGTACTACTCTCGTCCAAGCACGCTTAACTACGGATATCTGATGGGATCCAGTGTATTTGTGCTGGTATGATCGCACCCAGCATGCCTCTCCATTCTCAAAGTAATAAAGAGTTTCCATTCGCATTGTCGTACGAAGTCCGTTTAAATGAAATTGCGAAAAACTCCTGCTAGATGACATCGGATGGACGATCCGAGTATGGCGGGAAGCCGGATGACAGCCAGGGTTGTCATCGCGCGATGAATCTTCTCGAGTACCCCCGAATCAATATAAGAATCGCCACGATCTGACGGGCGGATCAAAAGTTAACGTCGGAACGATATTTGTGCACCCAAGGGTAGCTCACGGCCAGTAAACACCTTCCGACCGGAATCCTGACTCGCATCCACTACTACACTCATCCGCTATATCCGGTACGTCACTGAATCTAAACAAACCCACTCTATATTTTGACCGCAAATGAAATGTCAGAACGAATTCCGTTTATCGAATTAAACGAGACTATCACCCCGCCATAATAAAGACCGGAGGTATTTGAATTCACCATCCGGAAGAAAATAAATACATCTGAACCGAAACTTAGGAGGCGTCGCACTAAACATGCGTTTCAATCCTCATCAACGTTCTATAACCGAAAGATTTTTTGAAAAAAGTGGTAGATAGCCGAAAAAAGTGACAGGGGTGCTACATGAGGACTTCCCAGGAGGTCACCCATCCTAGTACTACTCTCGCCCAAGCACGCTTAACTTCGGAGTTCTGATTGGTTCCAGTGCATTTGTGCTTGTTTGATCGCACCCAGCATGCCTCTCCATTCTCAAAGTAATAAAGAGTTTCCATTCGCATTGTCGTACGAAGTCCGTTTAAATGAAAGTGCGAAAAAATCCTGTTATATGACATCGGATGGACGATCCGAGCGTAAGCCGGATGATCGCCAGGGCTGTCATCGCGGGATTAATCTTCTCGAGTACCCCCGAATCAATATAAGAATCGCCACGACCTGACGGGCGGATCAAAAGTTATCGTCGGAACGATATTTGTGCACCCAAGGGTAGCTCACGGCCAGTAAACACCTTCCGACCGGATTCCTGACTAGCATCCACTAGTACACTCATCCGCTATAGCCGGTACGTCAATGAATCTAAACAAACCCCCGCTATATTTTGACAGCAAATGAAATGTCAGAACGAATTCCGTTTATCGAATAAAACGACACTATCACACCGCCATAATAAAGACCGGACGTATTTGAATTCACCATCCGGAAGAAAATAAATATATCCGAACCGAAACCTAGGAGGCGCCGCACTAAACGTGCGTTTCAATGCTCATCGACGTTCCAGAACTGAAAGATTGTTCGAAAAAAGTAGTAGATAGCCAAAAAAAGTGACAGGGGTGCAACACGAGGACTTCCCAGGAGGTCACCCATCCAATACTACTCTCGCCCAAGCACGCTTAACTTCGGAGTTCTGATGGGATCCAGTACATTTGTGCTGGTATGATCGCACCCAGCATGCCTCTCCATTCTCAAAGTAATAAAGAGTTTCCATTCGCATTGTCGTACGAAGTCCATTTAAATGAAAGTGCGAAAAAATCCTGCTAGATGACATCGGATGGACGATCCGAGCATAAGCCGGATGACGGCGAAGGCGGTCATCGCGCGATGAATGTTCTCGAGTACCCCCGAATCAGTATAAGAATCGCCACGATCTGACGGGCGGATCAAAAGTTATCGTCGGAACGATATTTGTGCACCCAAGGGTAGCTCACGGCCAGTAAACACCTTCCGACCGGATTCCTGACTCGCATCCACTACTACACTCATCCGCTATAGCCGGTACGTCACTGAATCTAAACAAACCCCCATTTTATTTTGACCGCAAATGAAATGTCAGAACGAATTCCGTTTATCGAATCAAACGAGACTATCACCCCGCCATAATAAAGACAGGATGTATTTGAATTCACCATCCGGAAGAAAAAAAATACATCCGAACCGAAACCTAGGAGGCGTCGCACTAAACGTGCATTTCAATCCTCATCGACGTTCTAGAACCGAAAGATTGTTCGAAAGAAGTGGTAGAGAGCCGAAAAAGGTGAAAGAGGTGCAACACGAGGACTTCCCAGGAGGTCACCCATCCTAATACTACTCTCGCCCAAGCACGCTTAACTTCGGAGTTCTGATGGGTTACAGTGCATTTGTGCTGGTTTGATCGCACCCAGCATGGCTCTCCATTCTCAAATTAATATAGAGTTTCCGTTCGCAATGTCGTACGAAGTCCGTTTAAATGAAAGTGAGAAAAAATCCTGCTAGATGACATCGGATGGACGATCCGAGCATAAGCCGGATGACTGCAAGGGCTGTCATCGTGCGATGAATCTTCTCGAGTACCCCCGAATAAATATAAGAATCGCCACGATCTGACGGGCGGATCAAAAGTTATCGTCGGAACGATATTTGTGCACCCAAGGGTAGCTCACGGCCACTAAACACTTTCCTACCGGATTCCTGACTCGCATCCACTAGTAGACTCATCCGCTATAGCCGGTACGTCACTGAATCTAAACAAACCCCCGCTATATTTTGACAGCAAATGAAATGTCAGAACGAATTCCGTTTATCGAATAAAACGACACTATCACACCGCCAGAATAAAGACCGAACGTATTTGAATTCACCATCAGGAAGAAAATAAATACATCCGAACCGAAACCTAGGAGGCGCCGCACTAAACGTGCGTTTCAATCCTCATCGACGTTCCATGACTGAAAGATTGTTCGAAAAAAGTAATAGATAGCCAAAGCAATTGACAGGGGTGCAACACGAGGACTTCCCAGGAGGTCACCCATCCTAGGACTACTCTCGCCCAAGCATGCTTAACTTCGGAGTTCTGATGGGATCCAGTACATTTGTGCTGGTATGATCGCACCCAGCATGCCTCTCCATTCTCAAAGTAATAAAGAGTTTCCATTCGCATTGTGGTACGAAGTCCGTTTAAATGAAAGTGCGAAAAAATCCTTCTAGCTGACATCGGATGGACGATCCGAGCATAAGCCGGATGACGGCCAAGGCGGTAATCGCACGATGAATGTTCTCGAGTACCCACGAATCAATATAAGAATCGCCACAATCTAACGGGCGGATCAAAAGTTATCGTCGAAACGATATTTGTGCACCCAAGGGTAGCTCACGGCCAGTAAACATCTTCCGACCGGATTCCTGACTCGCATCCACTACTACACTCATCCGCTATAGCTGGTACGTCACTGAATCTAAACAAACCCCTGGTATATTTTGACCGCAAATCACATGTCAGAATGAATTCCGTTTATCGAATCAAACGACACTATCACCCCGCCATAATAAAGACCGGACGTATTTGAATTCACCATCTGGAAAAAAATAAATACATCCGAACCGAAACTTAGGAGGCGTCGCACTAAACGTGCATTTCAATCTTCATCGACGTTCCAGAACCGAAAGATTGTACGAAAAAAGTGGTAGATAGCCGAAAAAAGTGACAGGTGTGCAACACGAAGACTTCCCAGGAGGTCACCCATCCTAGTACTACTCTCGCCCAAGCACGCTTAACTTCAGAGTTCAGATGGGATCCAGTGCATTTGTGCTGGTATGATCGCACCCAGCATGTCTCTCCATTGTCAAAGTAATAAAGAGTTTCCATTCGCGTTGTCGTACGAAGTCCGTTTAAATGAAATTGCGAAATAATCCTGCTAGATGACATCGGATGGACGATCCGAGCATGTCGGGAAGCCAGATGACCGCCAAAGCTGTCATCGCGCGATGAATCTTCTCGAGCACCCTCGAATCAATATAAGAATCGCCACGATCAAACAGGCGGATCAAAAGTTACCATCGGAACGATATTTGTGCACCCAAGGGTAGCTCACGGCCAGTAAACACCTTCCGACCGGATTCCTGGCTCGCATCCACTACTACACTCATCAGCTATAGCCGGTATGTCACTGAATCTAAACAAACCCCCGCTATATTTTGACCGCAAATGAAATGTCAGAACGAATTCCGTTTATCGAATCAAACGAGACTGTCACCCCGCCATAATAAAGACCGGATGTATTTGAACTCACCATCCGGAAGAAAATAAATACATCCGAACCGAAACCTTGGAGGCGCCGCACTAAACGTGCGTTTCAATCCTCATCGACGTTCCAGAACTGAAAGATTGTTTGAAAAAAGTAGTAGATAGCCAAAAAAAGGGACAGGGGTGCAACACGAGGACTTCCCAGGAGGTCACCCATCCAATACTACTCTTGCCCAAGCACGCTTAACTTCGGAGTTCTGATGGGATCCAGTACATTTATGCTGGTATGATCGCACCCACCATGCCTCTCCATTCTCAAAGTAATAAAGAGTTTCCATTCGCATTTTCGTACGAAGTCCGTTTAAATGAAAGTGCGAAAAAATCCTGCTAGATGACATCGGATGGACGATCCGAGCATAAACCGGATGACTGCCAGGGCTGTCATCGCGCGATGAATCGTCTCGAGTACCCTCGAATCAATATAAGAATCGCCACGATCTGACGGGCGGATCAAAAGTTATCGTCGGAACGATATTTGTGCACCCAAGGGTAGCTCACGGCCAGTAAACACCTTCCGACCGGATTCCTGACTCGCATCCACTACTACACTCATCCGCTATAGCCGGTACGTCACTCAATCTAAACAAACCCCCATTTTATTTTGATCGCAAATGAAATGTCAGAACGAATTCCGTTTATCGAATCAAACGAGACTATCACCCCGCCATAATAAAGACAGGATGTATTTGAATTCACCATCCGGAAGAAAAAAAATACATCCGAACCGAAACCTAGGAGGCGTCGCACTAAACGTGCATTTCAATCCTCATCTACGTTCCAGAACCGAAAGATTGTTCAAAAAAAGTGGTAGATAGCCGAAAAAAGTGACAGGGGTGCTACACGAGGACTTCCAAGGAGGTCACCCATCGTAGTACAACTCTCGCCCAAGCACGCTTAACTTCGGAGTTCTAATGGGATCCAGTGCATTTGTGCTGGTTTGATCGCACCCAGCATTCTTCTCCATTCTCAAAGTAATTAAGAGTTTTCATTCGCATTGTCTTACGAAGTCCGTTTAAATGAAAGTGCGAAAAAATCCTGCTAGATGACATCGGATGGACGATCCGAGCAAAAGCCAGATGACTGCCAGGGCTGTCATCGCGCGATGAATCGTCTCGAGTACCCCCGAATCAATATAAGAATCGCCACGATCTGACGGGCGGATCAAAAGTTATCGTCGGAACGATATTTGTGCACCCAAGGGTAGCTCACGGCCAGTAAACACCTTCCGACCGGATTCCTGACTCGCATCCACTACTACACTCATCCGCTATAGCCGTTACGTCACTGAATCTAAACAAACCCCCATTTTATTTTGACCGCAAATGAAATGTCAGAACGAATTCCGTTTATCGAATCAAACGAGACTATCACCCCGCCATAATAAAGACATGATGTATTTGAATTCACCATCCGGAAGAAAAAAAATACATCCGAACCGAAACCTAGGAGGCGTCGCACTAAACGTGCATTTCAATCCTCATCTACGTTCCAGAACCGAAAGATTGTTCAAAAAAAGTGGTAGATAGCCGAAAAAAGTGACAGGGGTGCTACACGAGGACTTCCAAGGAGGTCACCCATCGTAGTACAACTCTCGCCCAAGCACGCTTAACTTCGGAGTTCTGATGGGATCCAGTGCATTTGTGCTGGTTTGATCGCACGCAGCATTCTTCTCCATTCTCAAAGTAATTAAGAGTTTTCATTCGCATTGTCTTACGAAGTCCGTTTAAATGAAAGTGCGAAAAAATCCTGCTAGATGACATCGGATGGACGATCCGAGCAAAAGCCAGATGACTGCCAGGGCTGTCATCGCGCGATGAATCGTCTCGAGTACCCCCGAATCAATATAAGAATCGCCACGATCTGACGGGCGGATCAAAAGTTATCATCGGAACGATATTTGTGCACCCAAGGGTAGCTCACGGCCAGTAAACACCTTCCGACCGGATTCCTGACTCGCATCCACTAGTACACTCATCCGCTATAGCTGGTACTTCACTGAATCTAAACAAACCCCCGCTATATTTTGACAGCAAATGAAATGTCAGAACGAATTCTGTTTATCGAATAAAACGACACTATCACACCGCCATAATATAGACCAGACGTATTTGAATTCACCGTCCGGAAGAAAATAAATACGTCCGAACCGAAACCTAGGAGGCGCCGCACTAAACGTGCGTTTCAATCCTCATCGACGTTTCAGAATTGAAAGATTGTTCGAAAAAAGTAGTAGATAGCCGAAAAAAGTGACAGGGGTGCAACACGAGGACTTCCCAGGAGGTCACCCATCCTAGTACTACTCTCGCCCAAGCACGCTTAACTTCGGAGTTCTGATGGGATACAGTGCATTTGTGCTGGTTGATCGTACCCAGCATTACCCTCCATTCTCAAAGTAATAAAGAGTTTCCATTCGCATTGTCGTACGAAGTCCGTTTAAATGAAAGTGCGAAAAAATCCTGCTAGATGACATCGGATGGACGATCGGAGCATAAGCCGAATGACCGCGAAGGCTGTCATCGCGCGATGACTCTTCTCGAGTACCCCCGAATCAGTATAAGAATCGCCACGATCTGACGGGCGGATCAAAAGTTATCATCGGAACGATATTTGTGCACCCAAGGGTAGCTCACGACCAGTAAACACCTTCCGACCGGATTCCTGACTCGCATCAACTAGTACACTCATCCGCTATAGCTGGTACTTCACTGAATCTAAACAAACCCCCGCTATATTTTGACAGCAAATGAAATGTCAGAACGAATTCTGTTTATCGAATAAAACGACACTATCACACCGCCATAATATAGACCAGACGTATTTGAATTCACCGTCCGGAAGAAAATAAATACGTCCGAACCGAAACCTAGGAGGCGCCGCACTAAACGTGCGTTTCAATCCTCATCGACGTTTCAGAATTGAAAGATTGTTCGAAAAAAGTAGTAGATAGCCGAAAAAAGTGACAGGGGTGCAACACAAGGACTTCCCAGGAGGTCACCCATCCTAGTACTACTCTCGCCCAAGCACGCTTAACTTCGGAGTTCTGGGATACAGTGCATTTGTGCTGGTTGATCGTACCCAGCATTACCCTCCATTCTCAAAGTAATAAAGAGTTTCCATTCGCATTGTCGTACGAAGTCCGTTTAAATGAAAGTGCGAAAAAATCCTGCTAGATGACATCGGATGGACGATCGGAGCATAAGCCGAATGACCGCGAAGGCTGTCATCGCGCGATGACTCTTCTCGAGTACCCCCGAATCAGTATAAGAATCGCCACGATCTGACGGGCGGATCAAAAGTTATCATCGGAACGATATTTGTGCACCCAAGGGTAGCTCACGGCCAGTAAACACCTTCCGACCGGATTCCTGACTCGCATCCACTACTACACTCATCCGCTATAGCCGGTACGTCACTCAATCTAAACAAACCCCCATTTTATTTTGATCGCAAATGAAATGTCAGAACGAATTCCGTTTATCGAATCAAACGAGACTATCACCCCGCCGTAATAAAGACAGGATGTATTTGAATTCACCATCCGGAAGAAAAAAAATACATCCGAACCGAAACCTAGGAGGCGTCGCACTAAACGTGCATTTCAATCCTCATCTACGTTCCAGAACCGAAAGATTGTTCAAAAAAAGTGGTAGATAGCCGAAAAAAGTGACAGGGGTGCTACACGAGGACTTCCAAGGAGGTCACCCATCGTAGTACAACTCTCGCCCAAGCACGCTTAACTTCGGAGTTCTGATGGGATCCAGTGCATTTGTGCTGGTTTGATCGCACCCAGCATTCTTCTCCATTCTCAAAGTAATTAAGAGTTTTCATTCGCATTGTCTTACGAAGTCCGTTTAAATGAAAGTGCGAAAAAATCCTGCTAGATGACATCGGATGGACGATCCGAGCAAAAGCCAGATGACTGCCAGGGCTGTCATCGCGCGATGAATCGTCTCGAGTACCCCCGAATCAATATAAGAATCGCCACGATCTGACGGGCGGATCAAAAGTTATCATCGGAACGATATTTGTGCACCCAAGGGTAGCTCACGGCCAGTAAACACCTTCCGACCGGATTCCTGACTCGCATCCACTACTACACTCATCCGCTATAGCCGGTACGTCACTGAATCTAAACAAACCCCCATTTAATTTTGACCGCAAATGAAATGTCAGAACGAATTCCGTTTATCGAATCAAACGAGACTATCACCCCGCCATAATAAAGACATGATGTATTTGAATTCACCATCCGGAAGAAAAAAAATACATCCGAACCGAAACCTAGGAGGCGTCGCACTAAACGTGCATTTCAATCCTCATCTACGTTCCAGAACCGAAAGATTGTTCAAAAAAAGTGGTAGATAGCCGAAAAAAGTGACAGGGGTGCTACACGAGGACTTCCAAGGAGGTCACCCATCGTAGTACAACTCTCGCCCAAGCACGCTTAACTTCGGAGTTCTGATGGGATCCAGTGCATTTGTGCTGGTTTGATCGCACGCAGCATTCTTCTCCATTCTCAAAGTAATTAAGAGTTTTCATTCGCATTGTCTTACGAAGTCCGTTTAAATGAAAGTGCGAAAAAATCCTGCTAGATGACATCGGATGGACGATCCGAGCAAAAGCCAGATGACTGCCAGGGCTGTCATCGCGCGATGAATCGTCTCGAGTACCCCCGAATCAATATAAGAATCGCCACGATCTGACGGGCGGATCAAAAGTTATCATCGGAACGATATTTGTGCACCCAAGGGTAGCTCACGGCCAGTAAACACCTTCCGACCGGATTCCTGACTCGCATCCACTAGTACACTCATCCGCTATAGCTGGTACTTCACTGAATCTAAACAAACCCCCGCTATATTTTGACAGCAAATGAAATGTCAGAACAAATTCTGTTTATCGAATAAAACGACACTATCACACCGCCATAATATAGACCAGACGTATTTGAATTCACCGTCCGGAAGAAAATAAATACGTCCGAACCGAAACCTAGGAGGCGCCGCACTAAACGTGCGTTTCAATCCTCATCGACGTTTCAGAATTGAAAGATTGTTCGAAAAAAGTAGTAGATAGCCGAAAAAAGTGACAGGGGTGCAACACGAGGACTTCCCAGGAGGTCACCCATCCTAGTACTACTCTCGCCCAAGCACGCTTAACTTCGGAGTTCTGATGGGATACAGTGCATTTGTGCTGGTTGATCGTACCCAGCATTACCCTCCATTCTCAAAGTAATAAAGAGTTTCCATTCGCATTGTCGTACGAAGTCCGTTTAAATGAAAGTGCGAAAAAATCCTGCTAGATGACATCGGATGGACAATCGGAGCATAAGCCGAATGACCGCGAAGGCTGTCATCGCGCGATGACTCTTCTCGAGTACCCCCGAATCAGTATAAGAATCGCCACGATCTGACGGGCGGATCAAAAGTTATCATCGGAACGATATTTGTGCACCCAAGGGTAGCTCACGACCAGTAAACACCTTCCGACCGGATTCCTGACTCGCATCCACTAGTACACTCATCCGCTATAGCTGGTACTTCACTGAATCTAAACAAACCCCCGCTATATTTTGACAGCAAATGAAATGTCAGAACGAATTCTGTTTATCGAATAAAACGACACTATCACACCGCCATAATATAGACCAGACGTATTTGAATTCACCGTCCGGAAGAAAATAAATACGTCCGAACCGAAACCTAGGAGGCGCCGCACTAAACGTGCGTTTCAATCCTCATCGACGTTTCAGAATTGAAAGATTGTTCGAAAAAAGTAGTAGATAGCCGAAAAAAGTGACAGGGGTGCAACACAAGGACTTCCCAGGAGGTCACCCATCCTAGTACTACTCTCGCCCAAGCACGATTAACTTCGGAGTTCTGGGATACAGTGCATTTGTGCTGGTTGATCGTACCCAGCATTACCCTTCATTCTCAAAGTAATAAAGAGTTTCCATTCGCATTGTCGTACGAAGTCCGTTTAAATGAAAGTGCGAAAAAATCCTGCTAGATGACATCGGATGGACGATCGGAGCATAAGCCGAATGACCGCGAAGGCTGTCATCGCGCGATGACTCTTCTCGAGTACCCCCGAATCAGTATAAGAATCGCCACGATCCGAGCAAAAGCCAGATGACTGCCAGGGCTGTCATCGCGCGATGAATCGTCTCGAGTACCCCCGAATCAATATAAGAATCGCCACGATCTGACGGGCGGATCAAAAGTTATCGTCGGAACGATATTTGTGCACCCAAGGGTAGCTCACGGCCAGTAAACACCTTCCGACCGGATTCCTGACTCGCATCCACTACTACACTCATCCGCTATAGCCGGTACGTCACTGAATCTAAACAAACCCCCATTTTATTTTGACCGCAAATGAAATGTCAGAACGAATTCCGTTTATCGAATCAAACGAGACTATCACCCCGCCATAATAAAGACATGATGTATTTGAATTCACCATCCGGAAGAAAAAAAATACATCCGAATCGAAACCTAGGAGGCGTCGCACTAAACGTGCATTTCAATCCTCATCGACTTTTCAGAACCGAAAGATTGTTCGAAAGAAGTGGTAGAGAGCCGAAAAAAGTCAAAGAGGTGCAACACGAGGACTTCCCAGGAGGTCACCCATCCTAGTACTACTCTCGCCCAAGCACGCTTAACTTCGGAGTTCTGACGGGATACAGTGCATTTGTGCTGGTTGATCGTACCCAGCATTACCCTCCATTCTCAAAGTAATAAAGAGTTTCCATTCGCATTGTCGTACGAAGTCCGTTTAAATGAAAGTGCGAAAAAATCCTGCTAGATGACATCGGATGGACGATCGGAGCATAAGCCGAATGACCGCGAAGGCTGTCATCGCGCGATGACTCTTCTCGAGTACCCCCGAATCAGTATAAGAATCGCCACGATCTGACGGGCGGATCAAAAGTTATCATCGGAACGATATTTGTGCACCCAAGGGTAGCTCACGGCCAGTAAACACCTTCCGACCGGATTCCTGACTCGCATCCACTAGTACACTCATCCGCTATAGCTGGTACTTCACTGAATCTAAACAAACCCCCGCTATATTTTGACAGCAAATGAAATGTCAGAACGAATTCTGTTTATCGAATAAAACGACACTATCACACCGCCATAATATAGACCAGACGTATTTGAATTCACCGTCCGGAAGAAAATAAATACGTCCGAACCGAAACCTAGGAGGCGCCGCACTAAACGTGCGTTTCAATCCTCATCGACGTTTCAGAATTGAAAGATTGTTCGAAAAAAGTAGTAGATAGCCGAAAAAAGTGACAGGGGTGCAACACGAGGACTTCCCAGGAGGTCACCCATCCTACATCCTAGTACTACTCTCGCCCAAGCACGCTTAACTTCGGAGTTCTGATGGGATACAGTGCATTTGTGCTGGTTGATCGTACCCAGCATTACCCTCCATTCTCAAAGTAATAAAGAGTTTCCATTCGCATTGTCGTACGAAGTCCGTTTAAATGAAAGTGCGAAAAAATCCTGCTAGATGACATCGGATGGACGATCGGAGCATAAGCCGAATGACCGCGAAGGCTGTCATCGCGCGATGACTCTTCTCGAGTACCCCCGAATCAGTATAAGAATCGCCACGATCTGACGGGCGGATCAAAAGTTATCATCGGAACGATATTTGTGCACCCAAGGGTAGCTCACGGCCAGTAAACACCTTCCGACCGGATTCCTGACTCGCATCCACTAGTACACTCATCCGCTATAGCTGGTACTTCACTGAATCTAAACAAACCCCCGCTATATTTTGACAGCAAATGAAATGTCAGAACGAATTCTGTTTATCGAATAAAACGACACTATCACACCGCCATAATATAGACCAGACGTATTTGAATTCACCGTCCGGAAGAAAATAAATACGTCCGAACCGAAACCTAGGAGGCGCCGCACTAAACGTGCGTTTCAATCCTCATCGACGTTTCAGAATTGAAAGATTGTTCGAAAAAAGTAGTAGATAGCCGAAAAAAGTGACAGGGGTGCAACACGAGGACTTCCCAGGAGGTCACCCATCCTAGTACTACTCCCGCCCAAGCACGCTTAACTTCGGAGTTCTGATGGGATACAGTGCATTTGTGCTGGTTGATCGTACCCAGCATTACCCTCCATTCTCAAAGTAATAAAGAGTTTCCATTCGCATTGTCGTACGAAGTCCGTTTAAATGAAAGTGCGAAAAAATCCTGCTAGATGACATCGGATGGACGATCGGAGCATAAGCCGAATGACCGCGAAGGCTGTCATCGCGCGATGACTCTTCTCGAGTACCCCCGAATCAGTATAAGAATCGCCACGATCTGACGGGCGGATCAAAAGTTATCATCGGAACGATATTTGTGCACCCAAGGGTAGCTCACGGCCAGTAAACACCTTCCGACCGGATTCCTGACTCGCATCCACTAGTACACACATCCGCTATAGCTGGTACTTCACTGAATCTAAACAAACCCCCGCTATATTTTGACAGCAAATGAAATGTCAGAACGAATTCTGTTTATCGAATAAAACGACATTATCACACCGCCATAATATAGACCAGACGTATTTGAATTCACCGTCCGGAAGAAAATAAATACGTCCGAACCGAAACCTAGGAGGCGCCGCACTAAACGTGCGTTTCAATCCTCATCGACGTTTCAGAATTGAAAGATTGTTCGAAAAAAGTAGTAGATAGCCGAAAAAAGTGACAGGGGTGCAACACGAGGACTTCCCAGGAGGTCACCCATCCTAGTACTACTCTCGCCCAAGCACGCTTAACTTCGAAGTTCTGATGGGATACAGTGCATTTGTGTTGGTTGATCGTACCCAGCATTACCCTCCATTCTCAAAGTAATAAAGAGTTTCCATTCGCATTGTCGTACGAAGTCCGTTTAAATGAAAGTGCGAAAAAATCCTGCTAGATGACATCGGATGGACGATCGGAGCATAAGCCGAATGACCGCGAAGGCTGTCATCGCGCGATGACTCTTCTCGAGTACCCCCGAATCAGTATAAGAATCGCCACGATCTGACGGGCGGATCAAAAGTTATCATCGGAACGATATTTGTGCACCCAAGGGTAGCTCACGGCCAGTAAACACCTTCCGACCGGATTCCTGACTCGCATCCACTAGTACACTCATCCGCTATAGCTGGTACTTCACTGAATCTAAACAAACCCCCGCTATATTTTGACAGCAAATGAAATGTCAAAACGAATTCTGTTTATCGAATAAAACGACACTATCACACCGCCAAAATATAGACCAGACGTATTTGAATTCACCGTCCGGAAGAAAATAAATACGTCCGAACCGAAACCTAGGAGGCGCCGCACTAAACGTGCGTTTCAATCCTCATCAACGTTTCAGAATTGAAAGATTGTTCGAAAAACGTAGTAGATAGCCGAAAAAAGTGACAGGGGTGCAACACGAGGACTTCCCAGGAGGTCACCCATCCTAGTACTACTCTCGCCCAAGCACGCTTAACTTCGGAGTTCTGATGGGATCCAGTGCATTTGTGCTGGTATGATCGCACCCAGCATGCCTCTCCATTCTCAAAGTAATAAAGAGTTTCAATTCGCATTGTCGTACGAAGTCCATTTAAATGAAAGTGCGAAAAAATCCTGCTAGATGACATCGGATGGACGATCCGAGCGTAAGCCGAATGACCGCCAAGGCTCTCATCGCGCGATGAATCTTCTCGAGTACCCCCGAATCAGTATAAGAATCGCCACGATCTGACGGGCGGATCAAAAGTTAACGTCGGAACAATATTTGTGCACCGAAGGGTAGCTAACGGCCAATAAACACCTTCCGACCGGATTCCTGACTCGCATCCACTACTACACTCATCCACTATAGCCGGTATGTCAGTGAATCTAAACAAACCCCCGCTATATTAGGACCGCAAATGAAATGTCAGAACGAATTCCGTTTATCGAATCAAACGAGACTATCACCCCGCCATAATAAAGACCGGATGTATTTGAATTCACCATCCGGAAGAAAATAAATACATCCGAACCGAAACCTTGCAGGCGTCGCACTAAACGTGCGTTTCAATCCTCAGCGACGTTCCAGAACCGAAAGATTGTTCGAAAAAAGTGGTAGATAGGCGAAAAAAGTGACAGAGGTGCTACACGAGGACTTCCAAGGAGGTCACCCATCCTAGTACTACTCTCGCCAAAGCACGCTTAACTTAGTGCATTTGTGCTGGTTTGATCGCACCCAGCATTCCTCTCCATTTTCAAAGTAAGAAAGAGTTTCCATTCGCATTGTCGTACGAAGTCCGTTTAAATGAAAGTGCGAAAAAATCCTGGTTGATGACATCGGATGGACGATCCGAGCATAAGCCAGATGACTGCCAGGGCTGTCATCGAACAATGAAACTTCTCAAGTTCCCCCGAATCAGTATAAGAATCGCCACGATCTGACGGGCGGATCAAAAGTTATCGTCGGAACGATATTTGTGCACCCAAGGATAGCTCACGGCTAGTAAACACCTTCCGACCGGATTCCTGACTCGCATCCACTACTACACTCATCCGCTATAACCGGTACGTCACTGAATCTAAACAAACCCCCATTTTATTTTGACCGCAAATGAAATGTCAGAACGAATTCCGTTTATCGAATCAAACGAGACTATCACCCCGCCATAATAAAGACATGATGTATTTGAATTCACCTTCCGGAAGAAAAAAAATACATCCGAACCGAAACCTAGGAGGCGTCGCACTAAACGTGCATTTCAATCCTCATCGACATTCCAGAACCGAAAGATTGTTCGAAAAAAGTGGTAGAGAGCCGAAAAAAGTGAAAGAGGTGCAACACGAGGACTTCCCAGGAGGTCACCCATCCTAGTACTACTCTCGCCCAAGCACGTTTAACTTCGGAGTTCTGATGGGATACAGTGCATTTCTGCTGGTATGATCGCACCCAGCATGCCTCTCCATTTTCAAAGTAATAAAGAGTTTCCATTCACATTGTCGTACGAAGTCTGTTTAAATGAAAGTGCGAAAAAATCCTGCTAGATGACATCGGATGGACGATCCGAGCATGTCGGGAAGCCGAATGACCACCTGGGCTTTCATCGCACGAAGAATCTTCCCGAGTACCTCCGAATCAATATAAGAATCACCACGTTCTGACGGGCGGATCAAAAGTTATCGTCGGAACAATATTTGTGCACCAAGGGTAGGTCACGGCCAGTAAACACCTTCCGACCGGATTCCTGACTCGTATCCACTAGTACACTCATCCGCTATAGCCGGTACGTCACTGAATCTAAACCAACCCCCGCTATATTTTGACCACAAATGAAATGTCAGAACGAATTCCGTTTATCGAATCAAACGACACTATCACCCCGCCATAATAAAGACCGGGCGTATTTGAATTCACCATCCGGAAGAAAATAAATACATCCAAATCGAAACCTAGGAGGCGTCGCACTAAACGTGCGTTTCAGTTCGCATCGATGTTCCAGAACCGAAAGATTGTTCGAAAAAAGTGGTAGATAGCCGAAAAAAGTGACAGGGGTGCTACACGAGGACTTCCAAGGAGGTCACCCATCCTAGTACTACTCTCGCCCAAGCACGCTTAACTTCGAAGTTCTGATGGGATCCAGTGCATTTGTGCTGGTTTGATCGCACCCAGCATTCGTCTCCATTTCTCAAAGTAATAAAGAGTTTCCATTCGCATTGTCGTACGAAGTCCGTTTAAATGAAACTGCGACAAAATCCTGCTAGATGACAACGGATGGACGATCCGAGCATGTCGGGAAGCCGGATGACCACCAGGGCTTTCGTCGCGCGATGAATCTTCCCGAGTACCCCCGAATCAATATAAGAATCGCCACGATCTGACGGGCGGATCAAAAGTTATCGTCGGAACAATATTTGTGCACCAAGGGTAGCCCACGGCCAATAAACACCTTCCGACGGGATTCCTGACTCGGATCCACTAGTACATTCATCCGCTATAGCCGGTACGTCACTGAATGTAAACAAACCCCCGCTATATTTTGACCACAAATGAAATGTCAGAACGAATTCCGTTTATCGAATCAAACGACACTATCACCCCGCCATAATAAAGACCGGGCGTATTTGAATTCACCATCCGGAAGAAAATAAATACATCCGAACCAAAACCTAGGAGGCGTCGCACTAAACGTGCGTTTCAGTTCGCATCGATGTTCCAGAACCGAAAGATTGTTCGAAAAAAGTGGTAGATAGCTCAAAAAAGTGACAGGGGTGCTACACGAGGACTTCCAAGGAGGTCACCCATCCTAGTACTACTCTCGCCCAAGCACACTTAAGTTCGAAGTTCTGATGGGATCCAGTGCATTTGTGCTGGTTTGATCGCACCCAGCATTCGTCTTCATTCGCATTGTCGTACGAAGTCCGTTTAAATGAAAGTGCAAAAAAATCCTGCTAGATGACATCGGATGGACGATCCGAGCATAAGTCGGATGACCGCCAGGGCTGTCATTGCGCGATGAATCCTCTTGAGTACCCCCGAATCAATATAAGAATTGCCACGATCTGACGGGCGGATCAAAAGTTATCGTCTGAATCATATTTGTGCACCCAAGGGTAGCTCACGGCCAATAAACACCTTCCGACCGGATTCCTGACTCTCATCCACTACTACACTCATCCGTTATAGGCGGTACGTCACTGAATCTAAACAAACCCCTGCTATATTTCTACCGCAAATGTAATGTCAGAACGAATTCCGTTTATCGAATCAAACGACACTATCACCCCGCCATAATAAAGACCGGACGTATTTGAATTCACCATCCGGAAGAAAATAAATACATCCAAACCGAAACCTAGGAGGCGTCGCACTAAACGTGCGTTTCAATCCTCATCGACGTTCCAGAACCGAAAGATTGTTCGAAAAAAGTGGTAGATAGCCGAAAAAAGTGACTGGGGTGCAACACGAGGACTTCTCAGGAGGTCACCCATCCTAGTACTACTCTCGCCCAAGCACGCTTAACTTCGGAGTTCTGATGGGATCTAGTGCATTTGTGCTGGTATGATCGCACCCAACAGGCCTCTCCATTCTCAAAGTAATAAAGAGTTTCCATTCGTGTTGCGTACAAAGTCTGTTTAAATAAAATTGTGAAAAAATCCTGCTAGATGAAATCGGATGGACGATCCGAGCATGTCGGGAAGCCGGATGACTGCCAAGGCGGTCATCGCGCGATGAATCTTCTCAAGTACCCCCGAATCAATATAAGAATCGCCACAATCTGACGGGCGGATCAAAAGTTAACGTCGGAACAATATTTGTGCACCGAAGGGTAGCTAACGGCCAATAAACACCTTCCGACCGGATTCCTGACTCGCATCCACTACTACACTCATCCACTATAGCCGGTATGTCAGTGAATCTAAACAAACCCCCGCTATATTAGGACCGCAAATGAAATGTCAGAACGAATTCCGTTTATCGAATCAAACGAGACTATCACCCCGCCATAATAAAGACCGGATGTATTTGAATTCACCATCCGGAAGAAAATAAATACATCCGAACCGAAACCTTGCAGGCGTCGCACTAAACGTGCGTTTCAATCCTCAGCGACGTTCCAGAACCGAAAGATTGTTCGAAAAAAGTGGTAGATAGGCGAAAAAAGTGACAGAGGTGCTACACGAGGACTTCCAAGGAGGTCACCCATCCTAGTACTACTCTCGCCAAAGCACGCTTAACTTAGTGCATTTGTGCTGGTTTGATCGCACCCAGCATTCCTCTCCATTTTCAAAGTAAGAAAGAGTTTCCATTCGCATTGTCATACGAAGTCCGTTTAAATGAAAGTGCGAAAAAATCCTGGTTGATGACATCGGATGGACGATCCGAGCATAAGCCAGATGACTGCCAGGGCTGTCATCGAACAATGAAACTTCTCAAGTTCCCCCGAATCAGTATAAGAATCGCCACGATCTGACGGGCGGATCAAAAGTTATCGTCGGAACGATATTTGTGCACCCAAGGATAGCTCACGGCTAGTAAACACCTTCCGACCGGATTCCTGGCTCGCATCCACTACTACACTCATCCGCTATAACCGGTACGTCACTGAATCTAAACAAACCCCCATTTTATGTTGACCGCAAATGAAATGTCAGAACGAATTCCGTTTATCGAATCAAACGAGACTATCACCCCGCCATAATAAAGACATGATGTATTTGAATTCACCTTCCGGAAGAAAAAAAATACATCCGAACCGAAACCTAGGAGGCGTCGCACTAAACGTGCATTTCAATCCTCATCGACATTCCAGAACCGAAAGATTGTTCGAAAAAAGTGGTAGAGAGCCGAAAAAAGTGAAAGAGGTGCAACACGAGGACTTCCCAGGAGGTCACCCATCCTAGTACTACTCTCGCCCAAGCACGTTTAACTTCGGAGTTCTGATGGGATACAGTGCATTTCTGCTGGTATGATCGCACCCAGCATGCCTCTCCATTTTCAAAGTAATAAAGAGTTTCCATTCGTATTGTCGTACGAAGTCCGTTTAAATGAAAGTGCGAAAAAATCCTGGTTGATGACATCGGATGGACGATCCGAGCATAAGCCAGATGACTGCCAGGGCTGTCATCGAAAAATGAAACTTCTCAAGTTCCCCCGAATCAATATAAGAATCGCCACGATCTGATGGGCGGATCAAAAGTTATCGTCGGAACGATATTTGTGCACCCAAGGGTAGCTCACGGCCAGTAAACACCTTCCGACCGGATTCCTGACTCGCATCCACTAGTAAACTCGTCCGCTATAGCCGGTACGTCACTGAATCTAAACAAACCCTCCCTATATTTTGAGAGCAAATGAAATGTCAGAACGAATTCCGTTCATCGAATAAAGCGACACTATCACACCGCCATAATAAAGACCTGTAGACACCCCCATTTTGCTCCGCTTTAATCAGCAAAGAAGTTAGTGTTTTGCTATCTGTTTTCAGTGTTTCCCATTCCCGTGTCCGCCTCTTATGTTTTCTCAATCTTTCCGATCATTTCCGCAATGTTCTGCATTTTTCTTTTCGCTAAGTATTGAGAAAGGTTATTCAGAAGAATCCAAGCCAGGGGAGAATTTGGACCCATTCGGTGGGCCCGCATTGAGCATTTGTTTTTATTTGGATCAACAGGGGGCCCGCATTTTGTTTTAATGAAAAATGAGTGTTGAGCCTACTTCGATCCAATGCATAAAAGGGCCCATCAAGGGAGCGGTTTAGATCATCCAATGGAGGGCATTTAAGGGGGCATGTCTGATTTACAAATTGAGGCCCACGAATTGAACGGCGTGGATTGTTCTAGAGAAATGATTTAAGGGGGCGTTGCCAATTGAAAATAAGACTTATCTAAAAATGTCAAGAGAATATTAAGAGTTGTGAGTGAAAGAATATATCAGGGGGGGATGAGAATTCGAATGTGTTAAATGGGGTTTTGTTGTTTAAGGCATGTCTTATCTTTTAAGGAAAAAGGGGAGTGTCCTTACCAAAGATAGAGGTTACTAAAATTAGTAGATCATTATTTTCCCCAAGTAGAGGACAACAGCCACCATTCATATATATATTTAAATAGCAATTGATCGTTGGTATCCAACAATAAAAAGCAAGAGGAATGATATTTTGGTCTCTTTGGAAACTTGCTATATCCAACATGCCGAATGGAATGGAATTGTATGCAGAAGGTTGGTCAAAAATGGCATGATGCCTTCTGGGATATCAACATCCGTTTTCATCTTAGACAGCCATGGAGAATAGGGAGGGGAGATATAGAGTTTGTTGGAGATGGATACGAGGAGGATGGTGGGGTGACGGATGAGAGGATTTTTTTTAATTTTTTTTGGGCCTAGCTCTCTCGCTCGGGGAGGCTCTGTTACAAAAAAAAAAAACAAAGAAAAGCTAAACAAACAGAGTGCCGTATCTGTTCTTCCATCTCACTCCCTCTCTCGATCTCTCCACTCTCTGTTCTTCTCTCTCAACCTACATCTCTCGGGTTATCCCGCAATCTCTCTGTCTCTTTCATTCTCCCACACTCAAGAACAGAGCACAGACATCCCACTCCATTCTCTCACTCTCATTTTCTCACTCTTATTTTCTCACTCTCTAACTCCCTCTCCGTCTCAAACTCTCTCACTCTCTAACTCCCTCACCCTCAGTCCCCCTCACTCTCATTCTCTCTCTCAATCCTAATCCCAATCCCTCTCTATCTCCTCAAGCTCCCTCTCACTTTGCCTTCTCGGTTTTTGTTTTTTTTTTTTAAAAAAAAACGTGAAAAACAGAGTATTCAATACTCTGTTTTTCTCTTCTTTTTTCTCTCTCTCCCCACCCTCTGTCAATCACCCTCTCTATATATACTCCTCTTTCTATATATACTTCTCGCTCTCTTTCGGCCTCACTCTCTCGGCCTCTCTCCCTCGACTTCTCCCTCACTCTCTCTTGGCCTCACTCTCTCGGTCTCTCTCCCTCGACTTCTCTCTCTCCCTCTCTCTATCTCTTAATCTCTATTTCTCTCGTACTATCGCTCTCCCTATCTCCCTATCTCCCTCTTCACAGTAGTGTTTGGTTTTTTTTTTTTTTTTTTCAAAAGAAAGAAAAAGAGAAAGGGAACGGAGCAGATCGCACGTCGGCGGGATTTTTCGGACTCTGCAGCTCTCGGATTCAGCGGGGATCTCCATCAGAGGTAGGTACACTATTCTCGAATTTTTCCGAAATTATTTGATATTTTTTAGATTTTTGCATGATTTTTAAGCATTTAAATGATTTTAATTCAATATTAAATGTGCATGCTTAAAATCATGATCTGCATGAGTGTTTCAATTCCGTTTCGTCTCGAAATTTGATACAATGTTCTACTAAAATGGAGTAAAATAACTACCGGATCGGATCGGACATTGGATCAACGGTTTTTTAGAATTTGAGTGAAGAGTGGTATTTTATTTAAAATAATGGCTGAGTAATTACGAAATTCGAGAAAATAGCCATCTCAGGATGATATATTTTTTGGAATTTAAAATTTTTCTTGTGTTCATCATACCAGAACAAGATTAAAGGACATTTTCCGGAGTCGTAATTTTCTCGAAAATCGTGTTTTAAAAATAGAAAACTCTTCAAAAATATCTTTTCGACGAAGAAAAATAAGATATATACTAGACGAATTCCAAAATTAATCATATTTCGTGGAAAACTAACATAATTCTGATACATTCTACCATGAATTTTTGAGAATTTTTGGATTTGGTTTGGTATATTATTTTATGCTTTCTTTGAAAATTATCAGATCTTGAGAGAATTTTTACAGACATCAGATCACAGATACAATTCTCAAAAATTTTACAGTAGTCTTATATTCCATATTTCTAGTTTCTGTAAAAGTTTCAAGTGATTTAGATCTTGTTTCATATAAGATGTAGTGTTAATTTATAATCTGGTCTGAAAAATTAAAAATCCAAAACTGATAGTAAATAGTTTCCAAAATTCATGACAATCTCCCAGAATTCTATTTTTACTTATATCTTACTACTGTAGAAATTTCATTGAATTTAGATTTCTATTTCTAGTAGTTTATGTGTTATTCTTGCAATCTGGTCTTATTGTTGTTATATCAAAATTAAATATGAACTTAATGTAAAAATCTGCAAAATTCATTCAGTAAGCTACATCTCATCATATCTTGCTGCTGTAGAAGTTTCAACTCATTTTGAGTTCGTTTGCAACAATTTCACTTGTAAAATCACTCATATGATTAAAATTGATAAATTCTATTGAAAATTCGAAATTAATTAAAAATCAATTTAAAGCTTCTAAAAGAACCTCAAAATTCTGTCACATGTCTACTCCTCAATTCATTGAAATAGAAATTTTAGGATCCTTAGATTTCCCTGGAGAAATGGCTAGTGCATCCATAATCGTATCCCAATTGCACTCGATCTTTGACAATTTGAATATTTAAGCTATAGCATGTTGTTGGCTCCGAGGTTACTGTCCACAGAAATCCTGAGATATGCCAGGCAATAAGATGTTATAACCTAAGTATTGAATTGCGCAAGGAAAGAGCGCACGATTCCCTTCCTTGGATGCTTTTCTAGGCCGAAATTGGTGAACCCTAGAACCATTGGTAATCCTTGAATGTCCAGAAACTGAAAATCCTTGAAATTTGAAATTCATTAACCTCGAGAATTTAAATCGATTTGTCTTGTGTCTTTCGGAACCGTTGGATCACGGTTTCCGTCGTAAGAACCATTAAAGCCCAATTTAGGAACACTGGTGTCAAGTCGTGTCCTCGGTTTTAGGGAGTCTTAGGTTTTAGGGAGTCCTAGAGTTAGGAGTCCAGCCTCATCACGTACGTTTGCTATAGATAGCAACCGTGCCCTAGGTCTAGTTACACTAGTCACCCACTCTTTCCCCAGGACAAGCCTAGTAAACTAGGATGTAGGTTAACCTGCATTAGTCTAAGGAACAACTTGCATTTAGATAAGAATCATATAGAATCTTAGATGAAATCCTAGGATAATAAAATCCTCAACTTTAATTAAATAACTCCTCTTAAAACTGTTGAAACAGTCAAATCAGTCTAGATCGGTGTCTTAGTTGAGTTAGGCATAAGTAGCTTAGCTTAGGTGCACCGAACTACGTCGACTCTGATCCCAGTGAGGCTTGAGTATGTAGGTAGCTTGGATGTCTGATGGCATACCAACCGCGAGTCGGCACTACAACAAATTGTGGTGTTTTGTATATCAATTTTCTTGTAAATTCTTAATTAAATCACTTAGGATTCCCCATGAAATTAGAATCTTAGGAGAACTTGCACTTAGATTGAATCCCGACAAATTAAGAAATCAAGATACACATTTATGATTCACATTGAAATTAGATCATAGGATGCATGTCCCGTAGTTCGCACATTAACAGAGAGTTGAATGAGCCATTTAAAATAAATTTAAAAGAGTTAGCTTTTGGAATCGAAGACCGATTATCGGGCAGGAATGGTGCATGTGGTGGATAACTCCCCATACCTTCCATTCTCGTAACTAGGTAGCGAGTCTAGATTTCTGGTTAATTATGGGTCCTAGATCCCACATCTAGGTGGCGACTCTGTCAGTCTCTTTTGTGTGGAATTCGGATTTCCTTAGTGATCCCAAGTTCACATAAAAGATGAATTAAAATCAATAATTAAAATGCACACGCCAATCGCGTGGGTACGAGAGACCAAGAGAAAGCGTGGCGGCTCGCGCCCCACCCCTCTCGCGGGATCGGATCCCACAGTTTGGCGACTCTACTACACTCATCCACTATAGCCGGTACGTCAGTGAATCTAAACAAACCCCCGCTATATTAGGACCGCAAATGAAATGTCAGAACGAATTCCGTTTATCGAATCAAACGAGACTATCACCCCGCCATAATAAAGACCGGATGTATTTGAATTCACCATCCGGAAGAAAATAAATACATCCGAACCGAAACCTTGCATGCGTCGCACTAAACGTGCGTTTCAATCCTCATCGACGTTCCAGAACCGAAAGATTGTTCGAAAAAAGTGGTAGATAGCCGAAAAAAGTGACAGGGGTGCTACACGAGGACTTCCAAGGAGGTCACCCATCCTAGTACTACTCTCGCCAAAGCACGCTTAACTTAGTGCATTTGTGCTGGTTTGATCGCACCCAGCATTCCTCTCCATTTTCAAAGTAAGAAAGAGTTTCAATTCGCATTGTCGTACGAAGTCCGTTTAAATGAAAGTGCGAAAAAATCCTGGTTGATGACATCGGATGGACGATCCGAGCATAAGCCAGATGAGTGCCAGGGCTGTCATCGAACAATGAATCTTCTCGAGTTCCCCCGAATCAATATAAGAATCGCCACGATCTGATGGGCGGATCAAAAGTTATCGTCGGAACGATATTTGTGCACCCAAGGGTAGCTCACGGCCAGTAAACACCTTCCGACCGGATTCCTGACTCACATCCACTAGTAAACTCGTCCGCTATAGCCGGTACGTCACTGAATCTAAACAAACCCCCCTATATTTGAGAGCAAATGAAATGTCAGAACGAATTCCGTTTATCGAATAAAGCGACACTATCACACCGCCATAATACAGACCAGACGTATTTGAATTCACCGTCCGGAAGAAAATGAATACATCCGAACCGAAACCTAGGAGGCACCGCACTAAACGTGCGTTTCAATCCTCATCGACGTTTCAGAACTGAAAGATTGTTCGAAAAAAGTAGTAGACAGCCGAAAAAAGTGACAGGGGTGCAACACGAGGACTTCCCAAGAGGTCACCCATCCTAGTACTACTCTCGCCCAAGCACGCTTAACTTCGGAGTTCTGATGGGATCCAGTGCATTTGTGCTGGGATGATCGCACCCAGCATGCCTCTCCATTCTCAAAGTAATAAGGAGTTTCCATTCGCATTGTCGTACGAAGTCCGTTTAAATGAAAGTGCGAAAAAATCCTGCTAGATGACATCGGATGGACCATCCGAGCATAAGCCGGATGACTGCCAAGGCTGTCATCGCGCGATGAATCTTCTCGATTACCCCCGAATCAGTATAAGAATAGCCACGATCTGACGGGCGGATCTAAAGTTATCGTCGGAACGATATTTGTGCACCCAAGGGTAGCTCACGGCCAGTAAACACCTTCTGAACGGATTCCTGACTCGCATCCACTACTACACTCATCCGCTATAGCCGGTACATCACTGAATCTAAACAAACCCCCGCTATATTTTGACCGCAAATGAAATGTCAGAACGAATTCCGTTTATCGAATCAAACGAGACTATCACCCCGCCATAATACAGACCGGATGTATTTGAATTCACCATCCGGAAGAAAATAAATACATCCGAACCGAAACCTAGGAGGCGTCGCATTAAACATGCATTTCAATCCTCATCGACGTTCCAGAACCGAAAGATTGTTCGAAAAAGTGGTAGATAGCCGAAAAAACTGACAGGCGTGCAACACGAGGACTTCCCAGGAGGTCACCCATCCTAGTACTACTCTCGCCCAAGCACGCTTAACTTCGGAGTTCTGATGGGTTCCAGTGCATATGAGCTGGTTTGATCGCACTTAGCATGCCTCTCCATTCTTAAAGTAATAAAGAGTTTCCGTTCGCATTGTCGTACGAAATCCGTTTAAATGAAAGTGCAAAAAAATCCTACTAGATGACATCGGATGGAAGATCCGAGCATAAGCCGGATGACCGCCAGGGCTGTCATCGCGCGATGAATCTTCCCGAGTACCCCCGAATCAATATAAGAATCGCCACGATCTGACGGGCGGATCAAAAGTTATCGTCGGAACGATACTTGTGCACCCAAGGGTAGCTCACGGCCAGTAAACACCTTCCTACCGGATTCCTGACTCGCATCCACTAGTAGACTCATCCGCTATAGCCGGTACGTCACTGAACCTAAACAAACCCCCGCTATATTTTGACAGCAAATGAAATGTCAGAACGAATTCTGTTTATCGAATAAAACGACACTATCACACCGCCATAATAAAGACCGGACGTATTTGAATTAACCATCTGGAAGAAAATAAATACATCCGAACCGAAACCTATGAGGCGCCGCACCAAAGGTGCGTTTCAATCCTCTTCGACGTTCCAGAACTGAAAGATTGTTCGAAAAAAGTAGTAGATAGCCGAAAAAAGTGGCAGGGGTACAACACGAGGACTTCCCAGGAGGTCACCCATCCTAGTACTACTCTCGCCCAAGCACGCTTAACTTCGGAGTTCTGATGGGATCCAGTGCATTTGTTCTGGTATGATCGCACCCAGCATGCCTCTCCATTCTCAAAGTAATAAAGAGTTTCCATTCGCATTGTCGTTCGAAGTCCGTTTAAATGAAAGTACGAAAAAATCCTGCTAGATGACATCGTATGGACGATTCTAGAATAAGCCGGATAACCGCCAAGGCTGTCATCGTGAAATGAATCTTCTCGAGTACCCCCGAATGAATATAAGAATCGCCACGATCTGACGGGCGGATCAAAAGTTATCGTCGGAACGATATTTGTGCACCCAAGGGTAGCTCACGGCCAGTAAACCCCTTCCGACCGGATTCCTGACTCGTATCCACTACTACACTCATCCGCTACAGCCGGTACGTCACTGAATCTAAACAAACCCCTGCTATATTTTGACCGCAAATGTAATGTCAGAACGAATTACGTTTATCGAATCAAACGACACTATCACCCCGCCATAATAAAGACTGGACATATTTGAATTCACCATCCGGAAGAAAATAAATACATCCGAACCGAAACCTAGGAGGCGTCGTACTAAACGTGCGTTTCAATCCTCATCGACGTTCTAGAACCGAAAGATTGTTCGAAAAAAGTGATAGATAACCGAAAAAAGTGACAGGGGTGCAAGACGAAGACTTCCCAGGAGGTCACCCATCCTAGTACTACTCTCGCCAAAGCACGCTTAACTTCAGAGTTCTGATGGGATCCAGTACATTTATGTTGGTTTGATCGCTCCCAAGATGCCTCTCCATTCTCAAAGTAATAAAGAGTTTACATTCGCATAGTCGTACGAAGTCCATTTCAATGAAAGTGCGAAAAAATCCGGCTAGATGACATCGGAAGGACGATCCGAGCATAATCCGGATGACCGCCAGGGCTGTCATCGCGCGATGAATTTTCTCGAGTACCCCCGAATCGTTATAAGAATCGTCACGATCTGACGGGCAGATCAAAAGTGATCGTCTGAACGATATTTCTCCACCCAAGGCTAGCTCACCGCCAGTAAACACCTTCCGACCGGATTCCTGACTCGTATCCATTAGTACACTCATCCGCTGTAGCCGGTACGTCACTGAATCTAACCAAACTCTCGCTATATTTTTACCGCAAATGAAATGTCAGAACGAATTCCGTTTATCGAATCAAACGACACTATAACACCGCCATAATAAAGACCGTACGTATTTGAATTCACCATCCGGAAGAAAATAAATACGTCCGAACTGAAACCTATGAGGAGCCGCACCAAACGTGCGTTTCAATGCTCATCGACGTTCCAGAACTGAAAGATTGTTCGAAAAAAGTAGTAGATAGCCGAAAAAAGGGACAGGGGCGCAACACGAAGACTTCCCAGGAGGTCACCCATCCTAGTACTACTCTCGCCCAAGCACGCTTAACTTCGGAGTTCTGATGGGATCCAGTGCATTTGTGCTGGTATGATCGCACCCAGCATGCCTCTCCATTCTCAAAGTAATAAAGAGCTTCCATTCGCATTGTCGTTCGAAGTCCATTTAAATGAAAGTACGAAAAAATCCTGCTAGATGACATCGGATGGACAATCCGAGCATAAGCCGGATAACCGCCAAGGCTGTCATCGCGCAATGAATCTTCTCGAGTACCCCCGAATCAATATAAGAATCGCCACGATCTGACAGGCGGATCAAAAGTTATCGTCGGAACGATATTTATGCACCCAAGGGTAGCTCACGGCCAGTAAATACTTTCCGACCGGATTCCTGACTCGCATCCACTAGTACACTCATCCGCTGTAGCCGGTACGTCACTGAATCTAAAGAAACCCCCGCTATATTTTGACCGCAAATGAAATGTCAAAAGGAATTCCGTTTATCGAATCAAACGACACTATCACCCCGCCATAATAAAGACCGGACGTATTTGAATTCACCATCCGGAAGAAAATATATACATCCGAACCGAAACCTAGGAGGCGTCGCACTAAACGTGCGTTTCAATCCTCATCGACGTTCCAGAACCAAAAGATTATTCGAAAAAAGTGGTAGATAACCGAAAAAAGTGATAAGGGTGCAAGACGAAGACTTCCCAGGAGGTCACCCATTCTAGTACTACTCTCGCCCAAGCACGGTTAACTTCGGAGTTCTGATGGGATCCAGTGCATTTGTGCTGGTATGATCGCACACAGCATGCCTCTCATTTTTCTCAATATAATAAAGAGTTTCCTTTCGAATTTTCGTACGGAGTCCGTTTAAATGAAAGTGCGAAAAAATCCTGCAAGATTACATCGGATGGACGATCCGTGCATGTCGGGAAGCCGGATGACCGCCAGGGCTGTCATTGTGCGATGAATCTTCTCGAGTACCCCCGAATCAATATAAGAATCTCCACGATCTGACGGGCGGATCAAAATTTATCGTCGGAACGATATTTATGCACCCAAGGTTGCTCACGGTCAGTAAACACCTTCCGACCGGATTCCTGCCTCGTATCCACTAGTACACTCATCCGCTGTAGCCGGTACGTCACTGAATCTAAGCAAACCCCCGCTATATTTTTACCGCAAATGAAATGTCAGAATGAATTCCGTTTATCGAATCAAACGACACTATCACCCCGCCATAATAAAGACCGGACGTATTTGAATTCGCCATCAGGAAGAAAATAAATTCATCCGAACCGAAACCTAGGAGGCGTCGCACTAAACGTGCGTTTCAATCCTCATCGACGTTGCAGAACCGAAAGATTGTTCGAAAAAAGTGGTAGATAACCGAAAAAATTGACGGGGGTGCAAGACGAAGACTTCACAGGAGGTCACCCATCCTAGTACTACTCTCGCCCAAGCACGCTTAACTTCGGAGTTCTGATGGGATCTAGTGCATTTGTGCTGGTATGATCGCACCCAGCATGTCTCTCCATTCTCAAAGTAATAAAGAATTTCCATTCGCATTATCGTACGAAGTCCATTTAAATGAAAGTGCGAAAAAATCCTGCTAGATGACATCGGATGGACGATCCGCGCATAAGCCGGATGACAGCCAAGGCTGTCATCGCGTGATGAATCTTCTCGAGCACACCCGAATCAATATAAGAATTGCCACGATCTGACGGGCGGATCAAAAGTTATCGTCGGAACGATATTTGTGCACCCAAGGTAGCTCACGGCCAGTAAACACCTTCCGACCGGATTCCTGACTCGCATCCACTACTACCCTCATCCGCTATAGCCGGTACGTCACTGAATCTAAACAAACCCCTGCTATATTTTGACCGCAAATGAAATGTCAGAACGAAATTCGTTTATCAAATCAAACGACTTTATCACCCCGCAATAATAAAGACTGGACGTATTTGAATTCACCATCCGGAAGAAAATAAATACATCCGAACCGAAACCTAGGAGGCGTCGCACTAAACGTGCGTTTCAATCCTCATCGACGTTCCAGAACCGAAAGATTGTTCAAAAAAAGTGGTAGATAGCCGAAAAAAGTGACAGGGGTGCAACACGAGGACTTCCCAAGAGGTCACCCATCCTAGTACTACTCTCGCCCAAGCACGCGTAACTTCGGATTTCTGATGGGATCCAGTGCATTTGTGCTGGTGTGATCGCACCGAGCATGCCTCTCCATTCTCAAAGTAATAAAGAGTTTCCATTCCCATTGTCGTACGGAGTCCGTTTAAATGAAAGTGCGAAAAAATCCTGCTAGATGACATCGGATGGACGATCCATGCATGTCGGGAAGCCGGATGACCGCTACGGCTGTCATCGCGCGAAGAATCTTCTCGAATACCCCCGATTCAATATAAGAATCGCCACGATCTGACGGGCGGATCAAAAGTTATCGTCGGAATGATATTTGTGCACCCAAGGGTAGCTCACGGCCAGTAAACACCTTCCGACCGGATTCCTGACTCGCATCCACTAGTACACTCATCCGTTATAGCCGGTACGTCACTGAATCTAAACAAACCCCCGCTATATTTTGACCGCAAATGAAATGTCTGTGGGACCCGATCCCGCGAGAGGGGTGGGGCGCGAGCCGCCATGCTCTCTCTTGGTCTCTCGTACCCACGCGATTGGCGTGTGCTCTTTTAGTATTGATTTTAATTCATCTTTTATGTGAACTTGGGATGACTAAGGCAATCCGAATTCCACACAAAAGAGACTGACAGAGTCGCCACCTAGATGTGGGATCTAGGACCCATAATTAACCAGAAATCTAGACTCGCTACCTGGTTACAAGAATGGAAGGTACGGGGATTTATCCACCACATGCACCATTCCCTCCCGATAATCGGTCTTCGATTCCAAAAGCTAACTCTTTTAAATTTATTTTAAATGGCTTATTCAACTCTCTATTAATGTGCGAACTAACTGACATGCATCCTATGATCTAATTTCATTGTGGATCCTAAATGTGTATATTGATTCCTTAATTTGTTTGGATTCAATCTAGGTGCAAGTTCTCCTAAGATTCTAATTTCATGGAAAATCCTAAATGATTTAATTAAGAATGTACAAGAAAATTAATGTACAAAAACCCCACAATTTGTTGTGGAGCCGACTCGCGGTTGGTATGCCATCAGACATCCAAGCTGCCTACGTTCCCAAGCCTAACTGGGATCAGAGTCGACGTAGTTCGGTGCACGTAAGCTAAGCTACTTATGCCTAACTCAATTAAGACACCGACCTAGACGGGATTGACCGTTTCAACAGTTTTAGGAGAAGTTATTTAATTCAAGTTGAGGATTTTATTATCCTAGGATTTCATCTAAGATGCTATATGATTTTTATCTAAATGCAAGTTGTTCCTTAGACTAATGCAGGTTAGCCTAGATCCTAGTTTACTAGGCTTGTCTTAGGGAAAGATTGGGTGACTAGTGTAACTAGACCTATGGCACGGTTGCTATCCATAGCAAACGTACGTTATGAGGCTGAACTCCTAACTCTAGGACTGCCTAAAACCTAGGACACGACCTGACACCAGTGTTCCTAAATTGGGCTCTAATGGTTCTTATGACGAAAATCATAATCCAATGGTTCCGACAGACACGAGACAAATCGATTTAAGTTCTTGAAGTTAATGAATATCAGATTTCAAGGATTTTCAGTTTTTAGACATTTAAGGAATACCAAAGGTTCTAGGGTCACCAATTTCGGCCTAGAATGGCATCCACGGAAGGGAATCGTGCGCTCTTTCCTTGTGCAATTTAATTCTTAAGTTATAGCACCTTATTGCCTGGCATATCTCAGAATTTCCGTGGACAGTAACCCGGAGCCAATAACATGCTATAGCTTAAATATTCAAATTGTCAAGGATCGGTTGCAATTGTGATACGATTATGGATCCACTGGCCATTTTACCAGAGAAATCTAAAGATCCTAAGATTTCTGTTTCGATGGATTAAAGAGTGAACATGTGACAAAAATTCAAGGTTCTTTAGAAACTTTATGATGATTTTTAATTAATTTCAATTTTTCAATTGATTTTATCAATTTTAAACCATATGAGTGATTTTACAAGTGAAATTATTGCAAACGAATTCGAATGAATTGAAACTTCTACAGCAACAAGATATAATGGGATGTAGCTTATTGGAAGAGTTTTGCAGATTTTTACATTAAGCTCCTATTTAATTTTGATTTAACAATAATGAAACCAGATTGCAAAAATAACACAGAAACTACTAGAAATAGAAATCTAAATTCATTGAAATTTCTACAGTAGTAATATATGAATAAAAATAGCATGCTGTGAGATTTGCATGAATTTTAGAGACTATTTACTATCAATTTCGGATTTTTCAATTTTAAGACCAGATTATGAATTTACACTACAACCCTTAGGAAACAGATTCCAAATCAATTGAAAATTTTAAAGCAAAAATATAAAATATAAGACTACTGTAAAAATATTGTGAATTTTAATGGTGATCTGATGTCAATAAAAAATCTCACAAGACATGATTGTTTTCGAAGAAAGCATCAAATAATATACCCAACAATTCCTAAAAATTCATGATAGAATGTATCAGTACCATATTATTTTCCCACGAAATTTCATTATTTTCGGAATCTATTTAGTATATATTTTATTTTTCTTCGTCAAAAAGACATTTTTGAAGAGTTTTCTATTTTTAAAACATGATTTTTTGAGAAAATTATGACTCCGGAAAATGTCCTTTAATCTTGTTCTGATGTGATGAACAGAAGAAAATTTTAAAATTCCACAAAATCAATCATCCTGAGATAGCTATTTTTTCGAATTTTGTAATTTCTCAGCTATTATTTTAAATAAAATTCCACTCTTCACTCAAATTTTTGAAATCCTTTGATTCCAAGTCCGATCCGATCCAATGGTTATTTTAATCTATTTAAGTAGATCAGTGTATTAAATTTTGAGATGAATCGGACTTGAAACACTCAGGTAGATCATGATTGTGAGTACATACATTTAATATTGAATTAAATTTATTTAAATGCTTAAAAATCATGCAAATATATAAAAAATACCAAATAATTCTGAAAAAATCCGAGAACAGTGCACCTACCTGTGATAGAGTTCCTCGCCGAATCCAAAAGCCGAAGAATCCAAAAAATCACGCCGATGTGTGCTCCAATACGCTTTCTTCCTTTCTTTTCTTTTTTTTTTGTTTTTTTCTTCCCTACTCAATCACATCAACATCCTCTAATCTTGAAGGGTTCCGTTTTGCTTGTTGAGGGACTGGTGCATGCACATACTCGTTCTGTGTGAATGATGATACTCTCTGTGCTTTTGTTCCTTAGTGCTCATCATAAATTTTGATATCAATGTTTGATAACTCAGAGATGATTATCTCATATGAAGACATGCTTCACCATAAGCTATTGGAATGGCAGCTGTCTTGCAAGCCCAACACCCCAATATTTCAAACATGAACTCACATAACACCAAATTTAGTTAAAAAACAGAGCACCATCTAATCATCAGAATTTGATAAGGGAAAAGTAAAGGATTATGTGATTCGGAGAACAAAATATCAATGACCCTAAACCACTTGTAAGGGTATACTACATCAGAATTTGATAATGATCGTACAAAACAAAATAAAGAGAGATTCAGTTCACTTTAAAAATAGAGTAGAAAGTAGAATTGAACTTACACATTTATTCTTGTTGATTTCCGTTCTACCTCACTCAGAGGGGGACAGAAGGAGAGAGAGGGATCTGTGCAGAGGGTGACAGTAAAACTTAAAAAAAAAAAAAAAAAAAAAACAGGGGGTGATGAGGGGAAGAGGGAAAATGGAGGGTGGTAAGAGGAGGAGGGAAAACAGAGTGAAAAAAACCAAAAAACCGATCCTCTGTTTTTGTAAACAAAATAAAGATGGTTGAGATGTGCCTGAGGGGGGGGAGAGATGGCCGAATGGAAAATCTGCTGAGAGATGAAAGAAGAGCTCAGAAAACCATCCTCTGTTTTTTCGAAAGTTCCCTCCTCCTCTTGAGGTTTTCCCCATCAGGTCCTATATTGAATTCCCTCTGCAGCAATTTTCCGAAAGTTGCCTCCTCAAGAATAGAAAGAGACCAATTTGCTTGCCAAAACCAGCCAATGAGTTGCGTGCTTCATGCTTCATTCCCAGAATAAAACGATTCCAAAATTGCCAACTTCTAGAAGACTCAGCTGCATTAGACGTTTCTTTCTCTTCTTTCTTTTTTTTTTCTTAGAATTCCTAATATGCTCTTTTCCTTTTGGTTCAATTTTCCTTACTGGGTCAAACATGATGTTGCCACAGTTATCCTTCCACCAAACGTCCCCATTCACAAGAAAATATAGCTTCTTTCCTTCACCAAAGAAATTGTCGAATTTAGTCCGAGAATAAGATTGCTGAGATCCTTATTTATATGGAAAAAGAGGTGTCTGTTGAATTATAGCTTACCACAAATAACTTGCCAGCATCAACTAAAGAACAAATCAAGTTCCCTACGGGACTGTAAATTTACCTTCCTTGAACTATTGCCAATCGGCCATAGCATTCCCTTCCTAAAAATCCAAATTGCCCAAAATGGCGATCCTCTAGATGATCCAAACCGTACATCTTAATGGGCTTTCAGGTAAATGGGTTATGTTTCTCAAATTATTCTGAAACTGATCCAAGCCATCCAATTGATTTGATTGCATTATAAATAGGTTGTGCTCTTTAAATTATCTTCATCGGGTAATCTAAACCAACCGATTGGTGGGCCACTATAATATAGATGGACATGCCTGCGTACCACTCTATAAGATGATCCAAACCATCCGATTAGTGGGCCACCATGTAAATTGGTTGTTAAAAATGACTTCTCTGAGATCTTGACCGCTCCCTTGATAGATGCATTGGATCGAAGTAGGCTCAAAACTCATTTTTCATTAAGACAATGCGTGGGCCCCCCTGCTTGATCCAAATCTAAACAAATGCTCAATGCGGGCCCACCAAACGGGTCTGAATTCTCCCTTGCTCGGATTCTCGTGAATAACCCTTCTCAACACTCAGCAGAAAAATGCAAAACATGGCAGAAATGATCGGAAAGATTAAGGAAATATAAGAGACGGACACGAGAATGGAAAATACCGAAGAGCCGATAGAAAAACACTAACTTCTCTGTTGACTAAGGCGGAGCAAAATGGGGGTGTCTACAATGTCAGAACGAATTCTGTTTATCGAAACAAACAACACTATCACCCCGCCATAATAAAGACCGGACGTATTTGAATTCACCATCCGGAAGAAAATAAATACATCCGAACCGAAACCTAGGAGGCGTCGCACTAAACGTGCGTTTCAATCCTCATCGACCTTTCAGAACCGAAAGATTGTTCGGAAAAAGTGGTAGATAGCCAAAAAAAGTGACAGGTGTGCAACACGAGGACTTCCCAGGAGGTCACCCATCCTAGTACTACTCTCGCCCAAGCACGCTTAACTTCGGAGTTCTAATGGGATCCAGTGCATTTGAGCTGCTACGATCGCACCCAGCTTGCCTCTCCATTCTCAAAGTAATAAAGAGTTTCCACTCGAATTGTGGTACGAAGTCCGTCTAAACGAAAGTGCGAAAAAATTCTGCTAGATGACATCGGATGGACGATCCGAGGATAAGCGGATGACTGCCAGGGCTGTCATCACGCGATGAATCTTCTCGAGTACCCCCGAATCAATATAAGAATCGCCACGATCTGACGGGCGGATCAAAAGTTATCGTCGGAACGATATTTGTGCACCCAAGGGTAGCTCACGGCTAGTAAACACCTTCCGACCGGATTCCTGACTCGCATCCACTAATACACTCATCCGCTATAGCCGGTACGTCACTAAATCTAAACAAACCCCCCCTATATTTTGACCGCAAATGAAATATCAGAACGAATTCCGTTTATCGAATCAAACGACACTATCACCCCGCCATAATAAAGACTAGACGTACTTGAATTCACCATCCGGAAGAAAATAAATACATCCGAACCGAAACCTAGGAGGCGTCGCACTAAACGTGTGTTTCAATCCTCATCGACGTTGCAGAACCGAAAGATAGTTCGAAAAAAGTGGTAGATAACCGAAAAAAGTGACAGGGGTGGAACACGAGGACTTCCCAGGAGGTCACCCATCCTAGTACTACTCTCGCCCACGAGGACTTCCCAGGAGGTCACCCATCCTAGTACTACTCTCGCCCAAGCACGCTTAACTTCGGAGTTCTGATGGGATCCAGTGCATTTGTGCTGGTATGATTGCACCCAGCAAGCTTCTCCATTCTCAAAGTAATAAAGAGTTTCCATTCGCATTATCGTACGAAGTCCGTTTAAATGAAAGTGCGAAAAAATCTTGCTAGATGACATCGGATGGACGATCCGCGCATAAACCGGATGACCGCCAAGGCTGTCATCGCGCGATTAATCTTCTCGAGCACCCCCGAATCAATATAAGAATCGCCACGATCTGACGGGCGGATCAAAAGTTATCGTCGGAACGATATTTGTGCACCCAAGGGTAGCTCACGGCCACTAAACACCTTCCGACCGGATTCCGGACTCGCATCCACTAGTAAACTCATCCGCTATAGCCGGTACGTCACTGAATCTAAACAAACTCCGGCTATAATTAGACAGCAAATGAAATGTCAGAACGAATTCCGTTTATCGAATAAAACGACACTATAACACCGCCATAATAAAGACCGGACGTATTTGAATTCACCATCCGGAAGAAAATAAATACATCCGAACCGAAACCTAGGAGGTGTCGCACTAAACGTGCGTTTCAATCCTGATCGACGTTCCAGAACTGAAAGATTGTTCGAAAAAAGTGGTAGATAGCCGAAAAAAGTGACAGGGGTGCAACACGAGGACTTCCTAGGAGGTCACCCATCCTAGTACTACTCTCGCCCAAGCACGCTTAACTTCGGAGTTCTGATGGGATCCAGTGCATTTGTGCTGGTTTGATCACACCCAGCATGCCTCTCCATTCTCGAAGTAATAAAGAGTTTCCATTCGCATTGTCGTACGAAGTCCGTTTAAATGAAAGTGCGAAAAAATCCTGCTAGATGACATCGGATGGACGATCCGTGCATCTCGAGAAGCCGGATGACCGCCAAGGCTGTCATTGTGTGATGAATCTTCTCGAGTACCTCCGAATCAATATAAGAATCGCCACGATCTGACGGGCGGATCAAAATTTATCGTCGGAACGATATTTATGCACCCAAGGGTTGCTCACGGTCAGTAAACACCTTCCGACCGGATTCCTGACTCGTATCCACTAGTACACTCATCCGCTGTAGCCGGTACGTCACTGAATCTAAACAAACCCCCGCTATATTTTCACCGCAAATGAAATGTCAGAACGAATTCCGTTTATCGAATCAAACGACACTATCACACCGCCATAATAAAGACCAGACGTATTTGAATTCACCATCCGAAAGAAAATATATACATCCGAACCGAAACCTAGGAGGCGTCGCACTAAACGTGCGTTTCAATCCTCATCGACGTTGCAGAACCGAAAGATTGTTCGAAAAAAGTGGTAGATAATCGAAAAAATTGACGGGGGTGCAAGACGAAGACTTTCCAGGAGGTCACCCATCCTAGTACTACTCTCGCCCAAGCACGCTTAACTTCGGAGTTCTGATGGGATCCAATGCATTTGTGATGGTATGATCGCACTCAGCATGCCTCTCCATTCTCAAAGTAATAAAGAATTTCCATTCGCATTATCGTATGAAGTCCGTTTAAATGAAAGTGCGAAAAAATCCTGCTAGATGACATCGGATGGACGATCCGCGCATAAGCCGGATGACAGCCAAGGCCGTCATTGCTTGATGAATCTTCTCGAGCACCCCGGAATCAATATAAGAATTGCCACGATCTGAGGGCGGATCAAAAGTTATCGTCGGAACGATATTTGTGCACACAAGGTAGCTCACGGCCAGTAAACACCTTCCGACCGGATTCCTGATTCGCATCCACTACTACCCTCATCCGCTATAGCCGGTACGTCACTGAATCTAAACAAACCCCTGCTAAATTTTGACCGCAAATGAAATGTCAGAACGAAATTCGTTTATCAAATCAAACGACACTATCACCCCGCAATAATAAAGACCGGACGTATTTGAATTCACCATCCGGAAGAAAATAAATATATCCGGACCGAAACCTAGGAGGCGTCGCACTAAACGTGCGTTTCAATCCTCATCGACGTTCCAGAACTGAAAGATTGTTCGAAAAAAATGGTAGATAGCCGAAAAAAGTGACAGGGGTGCAACACGAGGAATTCCCAGGAGGTCACCCATCCTAGTACTACTCTCGCCCAAGCACGCGTAACTTCGGAGTTCTGATGGGATCCAGTGTATTTGTGCTGGTATGATCGCACCGAACATGCCTCTCCATTCTCAAAGTAATAAAGAGTTTCCATTCCCATTGTCGTACGGAGTCCGTTTAAATGAAAGTGCGAAAAAATCCTGCTAGATGACATCGGATGGACGATCCGTGCATGTCGGGTAGCCGGATGATCGCTACGGCTGTCATCGCGCGATGAATTTTCTCGAATACCACCGATTCAATATAAGAATCACCACGATCTGACGGGCGGATCAAAAGTTATCGTCGGAATGATATTTGTGCACCCAAGGGTATCTCACGGCCAGTAAACACCTTCCGACCGGATTCCTGACTCGCATCCACTAGTACACTCATCCGCTATAGCCAGTACGTCACTGAATCTAAACAAACCCCCGCTATATTTTGACCGAAAATGAAATGTCTGTGGGACCCGATCCCGCGAGAGGGGTGGGGCGCGAGCCGCCACGCTCTCTCTTGGTCTCTCTTACCCACGCGATTGGCGTGTGCTCTTTTAGTCTTGATTTTAATTCATCTTTTATGTGAACTTGGGATCACTAAGGCAATCCAAATTCCACACAAAAGAGACTGACAGAGTCGCCACCTAGATGTGGGATCTAGGACACATAATTATCCAGAAATCTAGACTCGCTACCTGGTTACAAGAATGGAAGGTATGGGGAGTTATCGACAACATGCATCATTCCCTCCCGATAATCGGTCTTCGATTCCAAAAGCTAACTTTTTTAAATTTATTTTAAATGGCTCATTCAACTCTCTATTAATGTGCGAACTAAGTGACATGCATCATATGATCTAATTTCATTGTGGATCCTAAATGTGTATATTGATTCCTTAATTTGTTTGGATTCAATCTAGCTGCAAGTTCTCCTAAGATTCTAATTTCATGGAAAATCCTAAATGATTTAATTAAGAATGTACAAGAAAATTAATGTACAAAAACCCCACAATTTGTTGTGGAGCCGACTCGCGGTTGGTATGCCATCAGACATCCAAGCTGCCTATGTTCCCAAGCCTCACTGGGATCAGAGTCGACGTAGTTCGGTGCACCTAAGCTAAGCTACTTATGCCTAACTCAATTAAGACACCGACCTAGACAGGATTGACAGTTTCAACAGTTTTAGGAGAAGTTATTTAATTCAAGTTGAGGATTTTATTATCCTAGGATTTCATCTAAGATGCTATATGATTTTTATCTAAATGCAAGTTGTTCCTTAGACTAATGCAGGTTAGCCTAGATCCTAGTTTACTAGGCTTGTCTTAGGGAAAGATTGGGTGACTAGTGTAACTAGACCTTTGGCACGGTTGCTATCCATAGCAAACGTACGTGATGAGGCTGAACTCCTAACTCTATGACTCCCTAAAACCTAGGACACGACCTGACACCAGTGTTCCTAAATTGGGCTCTAATGTTTCTTATGACGGAAATCTTAATCCAATGGTTCTGACAGACACGAGACAAATCGATTTAAGTTCTTGAAGTTAATGAATTTCAGATTTTAAGGATTTTCGATTTCTAGACATTTAAGGAATACCAAAGGTTCTAGGGTCACCAATTTCGGCCTAGAATGGCATCCACGGAAGGGAATCGTGCGCTCTTTCCTTGTGCAATTTAATTCTTAAGTTATAGCACCGTTTTGCCTGGCATATCTCAGGATTTCCGTGGACAGTAACCTCGGAGCCAATAACATGCTATAGCTTAAATATTCAAATTGTCAAGGATCGGTTGCAATTGGGATACGATTATGGATGCACTGGCCATTTTACCAGGGAAATCTAAAGATCCTAAGATTTCTGTTTCAATGGATTAAAGAGTGAACATGTGACAAAAATTCAAGGTTCTTTAGAAACTTTATGATGATTTTTAATTAATTTCAATTTTTAAATGGATTTTATCAATTTTAAACCATATGAGTGATTTTACAAGTGAAATTATTGGAAACGAATTCGAAATGAATTGAAACTTCTACAGCAACAAGATATGATGGGATGTAGCTTATTGGAAGAGTTTTGCAGATTTTTACATTAAGCTCCTATTTAATTTTGATTTAACAATAATGAGACCAGATTGCAAAAATAACACAGAAACTACTAGAAATAGAAATCGAAATTCATTGAAATTTCTACAGTAGTAAGATATGAATAAACATAGCATGCTGTGAGATTGACATGAATTTTAGAGACTATTTACTACCAATTTCGGATTTTTCAATTTTAAGACCAGATTATGAATTTACACTACAACCCTTAGGAAAAAGATTCCAAATCAATTAAATATTTCAAAGCAGCAAGAAATGTAAAATATAAGACTACTGTTAAAATATTGTGAATTTTAATGGTGATCTGATGTCAGTAAAAAATCTCACAAGAGTGATTATTTTTGAAAAAAGCATCAAATAATATACCAAAAAAAATCCAAAAATTCCTAAAAATTCATGATAGAATGTTTCACTACCATATTATTTTCCCAAGAAATTTCATTATTTTCGGAATCTATTTAGTATATATTTTATTTTTCTTCGTCAAAAATACATTTTTGAAGAGTTTCCTATTTTTAAAACATGATTTTTTGAGAAAATTATGACTCCGGAAAATGTCCTTTAATCTTGTTCTGATGTGATGAACACAAGAAAAATTTAAAATTCTACAAAATCAATCATCCTGAGATAGCTATTTTTTCGAATTTTGTAATTTCTCAGCCATTATTTTAAATAAAATTCCACTCTTCACTCAAATTTTCGAAATCCTTTGATTCCAAGTCCGATCCGATCCAATGGTTATTTTAATCTATTTAAGTAGATCAGTGTATTAAATTTTGAGATGAATCGGACTTGAAACACTCAGGTAGATCATGATTGTGAGTACATACATTTAATATTGAATTAAATTCATTTAAATGCTTAAAAATCATGCAAATATATAAAAAATACCAAATAATTCTGAAAAAATCCGAGAATAGTGCACCTACCTGTGATAGAGTTCCTCGCCGAATCCAAAAGCCGAAGAATCCGAAAAATCCCGCCGATGTGTGCTCCAATACGCTTTCTTCCTTTCTTTTCTTTTTTTTTTTGTTTTTTTCTTCCCTACTCAATCACATCAACATCCTCTAATCTTGAAGGGTTCCGTTTTGCTTGTTGAGGGACTGGTGCATGCACATACTCGTTCTGTGTGAATGATGATACTCTCTGTGCTTTTGTTCCTTAGTGCTCATCATAAATTTTGATATCAATGTTTGATAACTCAGAGATGATTATCTCATATGAAGACATGCTTCACCATAAGCTATTGGAATGGCAGCTGTCTTGCAAGCCCAACACCCCAATATTTCAAACACGAACTCACATAACACCAAATTTAGTTAAAAAACAGAGCACCATCTAATCATCAGAATTTGATAAGGGAAAAGTAAAGGATTCTGTGATTCGGAGAACAAAATATCAATGACCCTAAACCACTTGTAAGGGTATACTACATCAGAATTTGATAATGATCGTACAAAACAAAATAAAGAGAGATTCAGTTCACTTTAAAAATAGAGTAGAAAGTAGAATTGAACTTACACATTTATTCTTATTGATTTCCGTTCTACCTCACTCAGAGGGGGACAGAAGGAGAGAGAGGGATCTGTGCAGAGGGTGACAGTAAAACTTTAAAAAAAAAAAAAAAAACAGGGGGTGATGAGAGGAAGAGGGAAAACGGAGGGTGGTGAGAGGAGGAGGGAAAACAGAGTGAAAAAAACCAAAAAACCGATCCTCTGTTTTTGTAAACAAAATAAAGATGGTTGAGATGTGCCTGAGGGGGGGAGAGATGGCCGAATGGAAAATCTGCTGAGAGATGAAAGAAGAGCTCAGAAAACCATCCTCTGTTTTTTCGAAAGTTCCCTCCTCCTCTCGAGGTTTTCCCCATCAGGTCCTATATTGAATTCCCTCTGCAGCAATTTTCCGAAAGTTGCCTCCTCAAGAATAGAAAGAGACCAATTTGCTTGCCAAAACCAGCCAATGAGTTGCTTGCTTCATGCTTCATTCCCAGAATAAAACGATTCCAAAATTACCAACTTCTAGAAGACTCAGCTGCATTAGACGATTCTTTCTCTTTTCTTTTTTTTTTCTTAGAATTCCTAATATGCTCTTTTCCTTTTGGTTCAATTTTCCTTACTGGGTCAAACATGATGTTGCCACAGTTATCCTTCCACCAAACATCCCCGTTCACAAGAAAATATAGCTTCTTTCCTTCACCAAAGAAATTGTCGAATTTAGTCCGAGAATAAGATTGCCGAGATCCTTATTTATATGGAAAGAGAGGTGTCTGTTGAATTATAGCTTACCACAAATAACTTGCCAGCATCAACTAAAGAACAAATCAAGTTCCCTACGGGACTGTAAATTTACCTTCCTTGAACTATTGCCAATTGGCCATAGCATTCCCTTCCTAAAAATCCAAATTGCCCAAAATGGCGATCCTCTAGATGATCCAAACCGTACATCTTAATGGGCTTTCAGGTAAATGGGTTATGTTTCTCAAATTATTCTGAAACTGATCCAAGCCATCCAATTGATTAGATTGCATTATAAATAGGTTGTGCTCTTTAAATTATCTTCATCAGGTAATCTAAACCAACCGATTGGTGGGCCACTATAATATAGATGGACATGCCTGCGTACCACTCTATAAGATGATCCAAACCATCCGATTAGTGGGCCACCATGTAAATTGGTTGTTAAAAATGACTTCTCTGAGATCTTGACCGCTCCCTTGATAGATGCATTGGATCGAAGTACGCTCAAAAACTCATTTTTCATTAAAACATTGCGCGGGCCCCCCTGCTTGATCCAAATCTAAACAAATGCTCAATGCGAGCCCACCAAACGGGTCCGAATTCTCCCTTGCTCGGATTCTCGTGAATAACCCTTCTCAATACCCAACGGAAAAATGCGAAACCTGGCAGAAATGATCGGAAAGATTAAGGAAATATAAGAGACGGACACGGGAATGGAAAATACCGAAGAGCCGATAGAAAAACACTAACTTCTCTGTTGACTAAGGCGGAGCAAAAATGGGGTTGTCTACAATGTCAGAACGAATTCTGTTTATCGAATCAAACAACACTATCACCCCGCCATAATAAAGACCGGACGTATTTGAATTCACCATCCGGAAGAAAATAAATACATCCGAACCGAAACCTAGGAGGCGTCGCACTAAACGTGCGTTTCAATCCTCATCGACCTTTCAGAACCGAAAGATTGTTCGAAAAAAGTGGTAGATAGCCAAAAAAAGTGACAGGTGTGCAACACGAGGACTTCCCAGGAGGTCACCCATCCTAGTACTACTCTCGCCCAAGCACGCTTAACTTCGAAGTTCTGATGGGATCCAGTGCATTTGAGCTGCTACGATCGCACCCAGCATGCCTCTCCATTCTCAAAGTAATAAAGAGTTTCCACTCGCATTGTGGTACGAAGTCCGTCTAAACGAAAGTGCGAAAAAATCCTGCTAGATGACATCGGATGGACGATCCGAGGATAAGCGGATGACCGCCAGGGCTGTCATCACGCGATGAATCTTCTCGAGTACCCCCAAATCAATATAAGAATCGCCACGATCTGACGGGCGGATCAAAAGTTATCGTCGGAACAATATTTGTGCACCCAAGGGTAGCTCACGGCTAGTAAACACCTTCCGACCGGATTCTTGACTCGCATCCACTAATACACTCATCCGCTATAGCCGGTACGTCACTGAATCTAAACAAACCCCCGATATATTTTGACCGCAAATGAAATGTCAGAACGAATTCCGTTTATCGAATCAAACACACTATCACCCCGCGATAATAAAGACCGGACGTATCTGAATTCACCATCCGGAAGAAAATAAATACATCCGAACCGAAACCTAGGAGGCGTCGCACTAAACATGCGTTTTAATCCTCATCGACGTTGCAAAACCGAAAGATTGTTCGAAAAAAGTGGTAGATAACCGAAAAAAGAGACAGGGGTGGAACACGAGGACTTCCCAGGAGGTCACCTATCCTAATACTACTCTCGCCCAAGCACGCTTAACTTCGGAGTTCTGATGGGATCCAGTGCATTTGTTCTGGTATGATCGCACCCAGCATGCCTCTCCATTCTCAAAGTAATAAAGAGTTTCCATTCGCATTGTCGTACGGAGTCCGTTTAAATGAAAGTGCGAAAAAATCCTGGTTGATGACATCGGATGGACGATCCGAGCATAAGCCAGATGACTGCCAGGGCTGTCATCGAACAATGAAACTTCTCAAGTTCCCCCGAATCAGTATAAGAATCGCCACGATCTGACGGGCGGATCAAAAGTTATCGTCGGAACGATATTTGTGCACCCAAGGATAGCTCACGGCTAGTAAACACCTTCCGACCGGATTCCTGGCTCGCATCCACTACTACACTCATCCGCTATAACCGGTACGTCACTGAATCTAAACAAACCCCCATTTTATGTTGACCGCAAATGAAATGTCAGAACGAATTCCGTTTATCGAATCAAACGAGACTATCACCCCGCCATAATAAAGACATGATGTATTTGAATTCACCTTCCGGAAGAAAAAAAATACATCCGAACCGAAACCTAGGAGGCGTCGCACTAAACGTGCATTTCAATCCTCATCGACATTCCAGAACCGAAAGATTGTTCGAAAAAAGTGGTAGAGAGCCGAAAAAAGTGAAAGAGGTGCAACACGAGGACTTCCCAGGAGGTCACCCATCCTAGTACTACTCTCGCCCAAGCACGTTTAACTTCGGAGTTCTGATGGGATACAGTGCATTTCTGCTGGTATGATCGCACCCAGCATGCCTCTCCATTTTCAAAGTAATAAAGAGTTTCCATTCGTATTGTCGTACGAAGTCCGTTTAAATGAAAGTGCGAAAAAATCCTGGTTGATGACATCGGATGGACGATCCGAGCATAAGCTAGATGACTGCCAGGGCTGTCATCGAAAAATGAAACTTCTCAAGTTCCCCCGAATCAATATAAGAATCGCCACGATCTGATGGGCGGATCAAAAGTTATCGTCGGAACGATATTTGTGCACCCAAGGGTAGCTCACGGCCAGTAAACACCTTCCGACCGGATTCCTGACTCGCATCCACTAGTAAACTCGTCCGCTATAGCCGGTACGTCACTGAATCTAAACAAACCCTCCCTATATTTTGAGAGCAAATGAAATCTCAGAACGAATTCCGTTCATCGAATAAAGCGACACTATCACACCGCCATAATAAAGACCTGTAGACACCCCCATTTTGCTCCGCTTTAATCAGCAAAGAAGTTAGTGTTTTGCTATCTGTTTTCAGTGTTTCCCATTCCCGTGTCCGCCTCTTATGTTTTCTCAATCTTTCCGATCATTTCCGCAATGTTCTGCATTTTTCTTTTCGCTAAGTATTGAGAAAGGTTATTCAGAAGAATCCAAGCCAGGGGAGAATTTGGACCCATTCGGTGGGCCCGCATTGAGCATTTGTTTTAATTTGGATCAACAGGGGGCCCGCATTTTGTTTTAATGAAAAATGAGTGTTGAGCCTACTTCGATCCAATGCATAAAAGGGCCCATCAAGGGAGCGGTTTAGATCATCCAATGGAGGGCATTTAAGGGGGCATGTCTGATTTACAAATTGAGGCCCACAAATTGAACGGCGTGGATTGTTCTAGAGAAATGATTTAAGGGGGCGTTGCCAATTGAAAATAAGACTTATCTAAAAATGTCAAGAGAATATTAAGAGTTGTGAGTGAAAGAATATATCAGGGGGGGATGAGAATTCGAATGTGTTAAATGGGGTTTTGTTGTTTAAGGCATGTCTTATCTTTTAAGGAAAAAGGGGAGTGTCCTTACCAAAGATAGAGGTTACTAAAATTAGTAGATCATTATTTTCCCCAAGTAGAGGACAACAGCCACCATTCATATATATATTTAAATAGCAATTGATCGTTGGTATCCAACAATAAAAAGCAAGAGGAATGATATTTTGGTCTCTTTGGAAACTTGCTATATCCAACATGCCGAATGGAATGGAATTGTATGCAGAAGGTTGGTCAAAAATGGCATGATGCCTTCTGGGATATCAACATCCGTTTTCATCTTAGACAGCCATGGAGAATAGGGAGGGGAGATATAGAGTTTGTTGGAGATGGATACGAGGAGGATGGTGGGGTGACGGATGAGAGGATTTTTTTTAATTTTTTTTGGGCCTAGCTCTCTCGCTCGGGGAGGCTCTGTTACAAAAAAAAAAAACAAAGAAAAGCTAAACAAACAGAGTGCCGTATCTGTTCTTCCATCTCACTCCCTCTCTCGATCTCTCCACTCTCTGTTCTTCTCTCTCAACCTACATCTCTCGGGTTATCCCGCAATCTCTCTGTCTCTTTCATTCTCCCACACTCAAGAACAGAGCACAGACATCCCACTCCATTCTCTCACTCTCATTTTCTCACTCTTATTTTCTCACTCTCTAACTCCCTCTCCGTCTCAAACTCTCTCACTCTCTAACTCCCTCACCCTCAGTCCCCCTCACTCTCATTCTCTCTCTCAATCCTAATCCCAATCCCTCTCTATCTCCTCAAGCTCCCTCTCACTTTGCCTTCTCGGTTTTTGTTTTTTTTTTTTAAAAAAAAACGTGAAAAACAGAGTATTCAATACTCTGTTTTTCTCTTCTTTTTTCTCTCTCTCCCCACCCTCTGTCAATCACCCTCTCTATATATACTCCTCTTTCTATATATACTTCTCGCTCTCTTTCGGCCTCACTCTCTCGGCCTCTCTCCCTCGACTTCTCCCTCACTCTCTCTTGGCCTCACTCTCTCGGTCTCTCTCCCTCGACTTCTCTCTCTCCCTCTCTCTATCTCTTAATCTCTATTTCTCTCGTACTATCGCTCTCCCTATCTCCCTATCTCCCTCTTCACAGTAGTGTTTGGTTTTTTTTTTTTTTTTTTCAAAAGAAAGAAAAAGAGAAAGGGAACGGAGCAGATCGCACGTCGGCGGGATTTTTCGGACTCTGCAGCTCTCGGATTCAGCGGGGATCTCCATCAGAGGTAGGTACACTATTCTCGAATTTTTCCGAAATTATTTGATATTTTTTAGATTTTTGCATGATTTTTAAGCATTTAAATGATTTTAATTCAATATTAAATGTGCATGCTTAAAATCATGATCTGCATGAGTGTTTCAATTCCGTTTCGTCTCGAAATTTGATACAATGTTCTACTAAAATGGAGTAAAATAACTACCGGATCGGATCGGACATTGGATCAACGGTTTTTTAGAATTTGAGTGAAGAGTGGTATTTTATTTAAAATAATGGCTGAGTAATTACGAAATTCGAGAAAATAGCCATCTCAGGATGATATATTTTTTGGAATTTAAAATTTTTCTTGTGTTCATCATACCAGAACAAGATTAAAGGACATTTTCCGGAGTCGTAATTTTCTCGAAAATCGTGTTTTAAAAATAGAAAACTCTTCAAAAATATCTTTTCGACGAAGAAAAATAAGATATATACTAGACGAATTCCAAAATTAATCATATTTCGTGGAAAACTAACATAATTCTGATACATTCTACCATGAATTTTTGAGAATTTTTGGATTTGGTTTGGTATATTATTTTATGCTTTCTTTGAAAATTATCAGATCTTGAGAGAATTTTTACAGACATCAGATCACAGATACAATTCTCAAAAATTTTACAGTAGTCTTATATTCCATATTTCTAGTTTCTGTAAAAGTTTCAAGTGATTTAGATCTTGTTTCATATAAGATGTAGTGTTAATTTATAATCTGGTCTGAAAAATTAAAAATCCAAAACTGATAGTAAATAGTTTCCAAAATTCATGACAATCTCCCAGAATTCTATTTTTACTTATATCTTACTACTGTAGAAATTTCATTGAATTTAGATTTCTATTTCTAGTAGTTTATGTGTTATTCTTGCAATCTGGTCTTATTGTTGTTATATCAAAATTAAATATGAACTTAATGTAAAAATCTGCAAAATTCATTCAGTAAGCTACATCTCATCATATCTTGCTGCTGTAGAAGTTTCAACTCATTTTGAGTTCGTTTGCAACAATTTCACTTGTAAAATCACTCATATGATTAAAATTGATAAATTCTATTGAAAATTCGAAATTAATTAAAAATCAATTTAAAGCTTCTAAAAGAACCTCAAAATTCTGTCACATGTCTACTCCTCAATTCATTGAAATAGAAATTTTAGGATCCTTAGATTTCCCTGGAGAAATGGCTAGTGCATCCATAATCGTATCCCAATTGCACTCGATCTTTGACAATTTGAATATTTAAGCTATAGCATGTTGTTGGCTCCGAGGTTACTGTCCACAGAAATCCTGAGATATGCCAGGCAATAAGATGTTATAACCTAAGTATTGAATTGCGCAAGGAAAGAGCGCACGATTCCCTTCCTTGGATGCTTTTCTAGGCCGAAATTGGTGAACCCTAGAACCATTGGTAATCCTTGAATGTCCAGAAACTGAAAATCCTTGAAATTTGAAATTCATTAACCTCGAGAATTTAAATCGATTTGTCTTGTGTCTTTCGGAACCGTTGGATCACGGTTTCCGTCGTAAGAACCATTAAAGCCCAATTTAGGAACACTGGTGTCAAGTCGTGTCCTCGGTTTTAGGGAGTCTTAGGTTTTAGGGAGTCCTAGAGTTAGGAGTCCAGCCTCATCACGTACGTTTGCTATAGATAGCAACCGTGCCCTAGGTCTAGTTACACTAGTCACCCACTCTTTCCCCAGGACAAGCCTAGTAAACTAGGATGTAGGTTAACCTGCATTAGTCTAAGGAACAACTTGCATTTAGATAAGAATCATATAGAATCTTAGATGAAATCCTAGGATAATAAAATCCTCAACTTTAATTAAATAACTCCTCTTAAAACTGTTGAAACAGTCAAATCAGTCTAGATCGGTGTCTTAGTTGAGTTAGGCATAAGTAGCTTAGCTTAGGTGCACCGAACTACGTCGACTCTGATCCCAGTGAGGCTTGAGTATGTAGGTAGCTTGGATGTCTGATGGCATACCAACCGCGAGTCGGCACTACAACAAATTGTGGTGTTTTGTATATCAATTTTCTTGTAAATTCTTAATTAAATCACTTAGGATTCCCTATGAAATTAGAATCTTAGGAGAACTTGCACTTAGATTGAATCCCGACAAATTAAGAAATCAAGATACACATTTATGATTCACATTGAAATTAGATCATAGGATGCATGTCCCGTAGTTCGCACATTAACAGAGAGTTGAATGAGCCATTTAAAATAAATTTAAAAGAGTTAGCTTTTGGAATCGAAGACCGATTATCGGGCAGGAATGGTGCATGTGGTGGATAACTCCCCATACCTTCCATTCTCGTAACTAGGTAGCGAGTCTAGATTTCTGGTTAATTATGGGTCCTAGATCCCACATCTAGGTGGCGACTCTGTCAGTCTCTTTTGTGTGGAATTCGGATTTCCTTAGTGATCCCAAGTTCACATAAAAGATGAATTAAAATCAATAATTAAAATGCACACGCCAATCGCGTGGGTACGAGAGACCAAGAGAAAGCGTGGCGGCTCGCGCCCCACCCCTCTCGCGGGATCGGATCCCACAGTTTGGCGACTCTACTACACTCATCCACTATAGCCGGTACGTCAGTGAATCTAAACAAACCCCCGCTATATTAGGACCGCAAATGAAATGTCAGAACGAATTCCGTTTATCGAATCAAACGAGACTATCACCCCGCCATAATAAAGACCGGATGTATTTGAATTCACCATCCGGAAGAAAATAAATACATCCGAACCGAAACCTTGCATGCGTCGCACTAAACGTGCGTTTCAATCCTCATCGACGTTCCAGAACCGAAAGATTGTTCGAAAAAAGTGGTAGATAGCCGAAAAAAGTGACAGGGGTGCTACACGAGGACTTCCAAGGAGGTCACCCATCCTAGTACTACTCTCGCCAAAGCACGCTTAACTTAGTGCATTTGTGCTGGTTTGATCGCACCCAGCATTCCTCTCCATTTTCAAAGTAAGAAAGAGTTTCAATTCGCATTGTCGTACGAAGTCCGTTTAAATGAAAGTGCGAAAAAATCCTGGTTGATGACATCGGATGGACGATCCGAGCATAAGCCAGATGAGTGCCAGGGCTGTCATCGAACAATGAATCTTCTCGAGTTCCCCCGAATCAATATAAGAATCGCCACGATCTGATGGGCGGATCAAAAGTTATCGTCGGAACGATATTTGTGCACCCAAGGGTAGCTCACGGCCAGTAAACACCTTCCGACCGGATTCCTGACTCACATCCACTAGTAAACTCGTCCGCTATAGCCGGTACGTCACTGAATCTAAACAAACCCCCCTATATTTGAGAGCAAATGAAATGTCAGAACGAATTCCGTTTATCGAATAAAGCGACACTATCACACCGCCATAATACAGACCAGACGTATTTGAATTCACCGTCCGGAAGAAAATGAATACATCCGAACCGAAACCTAGGAGGCACCGCACTAAACGTGCGTTTCAATCCTCATCGACGTTTCAGAACTGAAAGATTGTTCGAAAAAAGTAGTAGACAGCCGAAAAAAGTGACAGGGGTGCAACACGAGGACTTCCCAAGAGGTCACCCATCCTAGTACTACTCTCGCCCAAGCACGCTTAACTTCGGAGTTCTGATGGGATCCAGTGCATTTGTGCTGGGATGATCGCACCCAGCATGCCTCTCCATTCTCAAAGTAATAAGGAGTTTCCATTCGCATTGTCGTACGAAGTCCGTTTAAATGAAAGTGCGAAAAAATCCTGCTAGATGACATCGGATGGACCATCCGAGCATAAGCCGGATGACTGCCAAGGCTGTCATCGCGCGATGAATCTTCTCGATTACCCCCGAATCAGTATAAGAATAGCCACGATCTGACGGGCGGATCTAAAGTTATCGTCGGAACGATATTTGTGCACCCAAGGGTAGCTCACGGCCAGTAAACACCTTCTGAACGGATTCCTGACTCGCATCCACTACTACACTCATCCGCTATAGCCGGTACATCACTGAATCTAAACAAACCCCCGCTATATTTTGACCGCAAATGAAATGTCAGAACGAATTCCGTTTATCGAATCAAACGAGACTATCACCCCGCCATAATACAGACCGGATGTATTTGAATTCACCATCCGGAAGAAAATAAATACATCCGAACCGAAACCTAGGAGGCGTCGCATTAAACATGCATTTCAATCCTCATCGACGTTCCAGAACCGAAAGATTGTTCGAAAAAGTGGTAGATAGCCGAAAAAACTGACAGGCGTGCAACACGAGGACTTCCCAGGAGGTCACCCATCCTAGTACTACTCTCGCCCAAGCACGCTTAACTTCGGAGTTCTGATGGGTTCCAGTGCATATGAGCTGGTTTGATCGCACTTAGCATGCCTCTCCATTCTTAAAGTAATAAAGAGTTTCCGTTCGCATTGTCGTACGAAATCCGTTTAAATGAAAGTGCAAAAAAATCCTACTAGATGACATCGGATGGAAGATCCGAGCATAAGCCGGATGACCGCCAGGGCTGTCATCGCGCGATGAATCTTCCCGAGTACCCCCGAATCAATATAAGAATCGCCACGATCTGACGGGCGGATCAAAAGTTATCGTCGGAACGATACTTGTGCACCCAAGGGTAGCTCACGGCCAGTAAACACCTTCCTACCGGATTCCTGACTCGCATCCACTAGTAGACTCATCCGCTATAGCCGGTACGTCACTGAACCTAAACAAACCCCCGCTATATTTTGACAGCAAATGAAATGTCAGAACGAATTCTGTTTATCGAATAAAACGACACTATCACACCGCCATAATAAAGACCGGACGTATTTGAATTAACCATCTGGAAGAAAATAAATACATCCGAACCGAAACCTATGAGGCGCCGCACCAAAGGTGCGTTTCAATCCTCTTCGACGTTCCAGAACTGAAAGATTGTTCGAAAAAAGTAGTAGATAGCCGAAAAAAGTGGCAGGGGTACAACACGAGGACTTCCCAGGAGGTCACCCATCCTAGTACTACTCTCGCCCAAGCACGCTTAACTTCGGAGTTCTGATGGGATCCAGTGCATTTGTTCTGGTATGATCGCACCCAGCATGCCTCTCCATTCTCAAAGTAATAAAGAGTTTCCATTCGCATTGTCGTTCGAAGTCCGTTTAAATGAAAGTACGAAAAAATCCTGCTAGATGACATCGTATGGACGATTCGAGAATAAGCCGGATAACCGCCAAGGCTGTCATCGTGAAATGAATCTTCTCGAGTACCCCCGAATGAATATAAGAATCGCCACGATCTGACGGGCGGATCAAAAGTTATCGTCGGAACGATATTTGTGCACCCAAGGGTAGCTCACGGCCAGTAAACCCCTTCCGACCGGATTCCTGACTCGTATCCACTACTACACTCATCCGCTACAGCCGGTACGTCACTGAATCTAAACAAACCCCTGCTATATTTTGACCGCAAATGTAATGTCAGAACGAATTACGTTTATCGAATCAAACGACACTATCACCCCGCCATAATAAAGACTGGACATATTTGAATTCACCATCCGGAAGAAAATAAATACATCCGAACCGAAACCTAGGAGGCGTCGTACTAAACGTGCGTTTCAATCCTCATCGACGTTCTAGAACCGAAAGATTGTTCGAAAAAAGTGATAGATAACCGAAAAAAGTGACAGGGGTGCAAGACGAAGACTTCCCAGGAGGTCACCCATCCTAGTACTACTCTCGCCAAAGCACGCTTAACTTCAGAGTTCTGATGGGATCCAGTACATTTATGTTGGTTTGATCGCTCCCAAGATGCCTCTCCATTCTCAAAGTAATAAAGAGTTTACATTCGCATAGTCGTACGAAGTCCATTTCAATGAAAGTGCGAAAAAATCCGGCTAGATGACATCGGAAGGACGATCCGAGCATAATCCGGATGACCGCCAGGGCTGTCATCGCGCGATGAATTTTCTCGAGTACCCCCGAATCGTTATAAGAATCGTCACGATCTGACGGGCAGATCAAAAGTGATCGTCTGAACGATATTTCTCCACCCAAGGCTAGCTCACCGCCAGTAAACACCTTCCGACCGGATTCCTGACTCGTATCCATTAGTACACTCATCCGCTGTAGCCGGTACGTCACTGAATCTAACCAAACTCTCGCTATATTTTTACCGCAAATGAAATGTCAGAACGAATTCCGTTTATCGAATCAAACGACACTATAACACCGCCATAATAAAGACCGTACGTATTTGAATTCACCATCCGGAAGAAAATAAATACGTCCGAACTGAAACCTATGAGGAGCCGCACCAAACGTGCGTTTCAATGCTCATCGACGTTCCAGAACTGAAAGATTGTTCGAAAAAAGTAGTAGATAGCCGAAAAAAGGGACAGGGGCGCAACACGAAGACTTCCCAGGAGGTCACCCATCCTAGTACTACTCTCGCCCAAGCACGCTTAACTTCGGAGTTCTGATGGGATCCAGTGCATTTGTGCTGGTATGATCGCACCCAGCATGCCTCTCCATTCTCAAAGTAATAAAGAGCTTCCATTCGCATTGTCGTTCGAAGTCCATTTAAATGAAAGTACGAAAAAATCCTGCTAGATGACATCGGATGGACAATCCGAGCATAAGCCGGATAACCGCCAAGGCTGTCATCGCGCAATGAATCTTCTCGAGTACCCCCGAATCAATATAAGAATCGCCACGATCTGACAGGCGGATCAAAAGTTATCGTCGGAACGATATTTATGCACCCAAGGGTAGCTCACGGCCAGTAAATACTTTCCGACCGGATTCCTGACTCGCATCCACTAGTACACTCATCCGCTGTAGCCGGTACGTCACTGAATCTAAAGAAACCCCCGCTATATTTTGACCGCAAATGAAATGTCAAAAGGAATTCCGTTTATCGAATCAAACGACACTATCACCCCGCCATAATAAAGACCGGACGTATTTGAATTCACCATCCGGAAGAAAATATATACATCCGAACCGAAACCTAGGAGGCGTCGCACTAAACGTGCGTTTCAATCCTCATCGACGTTCCAGAACCAAAAGATTATTCGAAAAAAGTGGTAGATAACCGAAAAAAGTGATAAGGGTGCAAGACGAAGACTTCCCAGGAGGTCACCCATTCTAGTACTACTCTCGCCCAAGCACGGTTAACTTCGGAGTTCTGATGGGATCCAGTGCATTTGTGCTGGTATGATCGCACACAGCATGCCTCTCATTTTTCTCAATATAATAAAGAGTTTCCTTTCGAATTTTCGTACGGAGTCCGTTTAAATGAAAGTGCGAAAAAATCCTGCAAGATTACATCGGATGGACGATCCGTGCATGTCGGGAAGCCGGATGACCGCCAGGGCTGTCATTGTGCGATGAATCTTCTCGAGTACCCCCGAATCAATATAAGAATCTCCACGATCTGACGGGCGGATCAAAATTTATCGTCGGAACGATATTTATGCACCCAAGGTTGCTCACGGTCAGTAAACACCTTCCGACCGGATTCCTGCCTCGTATCCACTAGTACACTCATCCGCTGTAGCCGGTACGTCACTGAATCTAAGCAAACCCCCGCTATATTTTTACCGCAAATGAAATGTCAGAATGAATTCCGTTTATCGAATCAAACGACACTATCACCCCGCCATAATAAAGACCGGACGTATTTGAATTCGCCATCAGGAAGAAAATAAATTCATCCGAACCGAAACCTAGGAGGCGTCGCACTAAACGTGCGTTTCAATCCTCATCGACGTTGCAGAACCGAAAGATTGTTCGAAAAAAGTGGTAGATAACCGAAAAAATTGACGGGGGTGCAAGACGAAGACTTCACAGGAGGTCACCCATCCTAGTACTACTCTCGCCCAAGCACGCTTAACTTCGGAGTTCTGATGGGATCTAGTGCATTTGTGCTGGTATGATCGCACCCAGCATGTCTCTCCATTCTCAAAGTAATAAAGAATTTCCATTCGCATTATCGTACGAAGTCCATTTAAATGAAAGTGCGAAAAAATCCTGCTAGATGACATCGGATGGACGATCCGCGCATAAGCCGGATGACAGCCAAGGCTGTCATCGCGTGATGAATCTTCTCGAGCACACCCGAATCAATATAAGAATTGCCACGATCTGACGGGCGGATCAAAAGTTATCGTCGGAACGATATTTGTGCACCCAAGGTAGCTCACGGCCAGTAAACACCTTCCGACCGGATTCCTGACTCGCATCCACTACTACCCTCATCCGCTATAGCCGGTACGTCACTGAATCTAAACAAACCCCTGCTATATTTTGACCGCAAATGAAATGTCAGAACGAAATTCGTTTATCAAATCAAACGACTTTATCACCCCGCAATAATAAAGACTGGACGTATTTGAATTCACCATCCGGAAGAAAATAAATACATCCGAACCGAAACCTAAGAGGCGTCGCACTAAACGTGCGTTTCAATCCTCATCGACGTTCCAGAACCGAAAGATTGTTCAAAAAAAGTGGTAGATAGCCGAAAAAAGTGACAGGGGTGCAACACGAGGACTTCCCAAGAGGTCACCCATCCTAGTACTACTCTCGCCCAAGCACGCGTAACTTCGGATTTCTGATGGGATCCAGTGCATTTGTGCTGGTGTGATCGCACCGAGCATGCCTCTCCATTCTCAAAGTAATAAAGAGTTTCCATTCCCATTGTCGTACGGAGTCCGTTTAAATGAAAGTGCGAAAAAATCCTGCTAGATGACATCGGATGGACGATCCATGCATGTCGGGAAGCCGGATGACCGCTACGGCTGTCATCGCGCGAAGAATCTTCTCGAATACCCCCGATTCAATATAAGAATCGCCACGATCTGACGGGCGGATCAAAAGTTATCGTCGGAATGATATTTGTGCACCCAAGGGTAGCTCACGGCCAGTAAACACCTTCCGACCGGATTCCTGACTCGCATCCACTAGTACACTCATCCGTTATAGCCGGTACGTCACTGAATCTAAACAAACCCCCGCTATATTTTGACCGCAAATGAAATGTCTGTGGGACCCGATCCCGCGAGAGGGGTGGGGCGCGAGCCGCCATGCTCTCTCTTGGTCTCTCGTACCCACGCGATTGGCGTGTGCTCTTTTAGTATTGATTTTAATTCATCTTTTATGTGAACTTGGGATGACTAAGGCAATCCGAATTCCACACAAAAGAGACTGACAGAGTCGCCACCTAGATGTGGGATCTAGGACCCATAATTAACCAGAAATCTAGACTCGCTACCTGGTTACAAGAATGGAAGGTACGGGGATTTATCCACCACATGCACCATTCCCTCCCGATAATCGGTCTTCGATTCCAAAAGCTAACTCTTTTAAATTTATTTTAAATGGCTTATTCAACTCTCTATTAATGTGCGAACTAACTGACATGCATCCTATGATCTAATTTCATTGTGGATCCTAAATGTGTATATTGATTCCTTAATTTGTTTGGATTCAATCTAGGTGCAAGTTCTCCTAAGATTCTAATTTCATGGAAAATCCTAAATGATTTAATTAAGAATGTACAAGAAAATTAATGTACAAAAACCCCACAATTTGTTGTGGAGCCGACTCGCGGTTGGTATGCCATCAGACATCCAAGCTGCCTACGTTCCCAAGCCTAACTGGGATCAGAGTCGACGTAGTTCGGTGCACGTAAGCTAAGCTACTTATGCCTAACTCAATTAAGACACCGACCTAGACGGGATTGACCGTTTCAACAGTTTTAGGAGAAGTTATTTAATTCAAGTTGAGGATTTTATTATCCTAGGATTTCATCTAAGATGCTATATGATTTTTATCTAAATGCAAGTTGTTCCTTAGACTAATGCAGGTTAGCCTAGATCCTAGTTTACTAGGCTTGTCTTAGGGAAAGATTGGGTGACTAGTGTAACTAGACCTATGGCACGGTTGCTATCCATAGCAAACGTACGTTATGAGGCTGAACTCCTAACTCTAGGACTGCCTAAAACCTAGGACACGACCTGACACCAGTGTTCCTAAATTGGGCTCTAATGGTTCTTATGACGAAAATCATAATCCAATGGTTCCGACAGACACGAGACAAATCGATTTAAGTTCTTGAAGTTAATGAATATCAGATTTCAAGGATTTTCAGTTTTTAGACATTTAAGGAATACCAAAGGTTCTAGGGTCACCAATTTCGGCCTAGAATGGCATCCACGGAAGGGAATCGTGCGCTCTTTCCTTGTGCAATTTAATTCTTAAGTTATAGCACCTTATTGCCTGGCATATCTCAGAATTTCCGTGGACAGTAACCCGGAGCCAATAACATGCTATAGCTTAAATATTCAAATTGTCAAGGATCGGTTGCAATTGTGATACGATTATGGATCCACTGGCCATTTTACCAGAGAAATCTAAAGATCCTAAGATTTCTGTTTCGATGGATTAAAGAGTGAACATGTGACAAAAATTCAAGGTTCTTTAGAAACTTTATGATGATTTTTAATTAATTTCAATTTTTCAATTGATTTTATCAATTTTAAACCATATGAGTGATTTTACAAGTGAAATTATTGCAAACGAATTCGAATGAATTGAAACTTCTACAGCAACAAGATATAATGGGATGTAGCTTATTGGAAGAGTTTTGCAGATTTTTACATTAAGCTCCTATTTAATTTTGATTTAACAATAATGAAACCAGATTGCAAAAATAACACAGAAACTACTAGAAATAGAAATCTAAATTCATTGAAATTTCTACAGTAGTAATATATGAATAAAAATAGCATGCTGTGAGATTTGCATGAATTTTAGAGACTATTTACTATCAATTTCGGATTTTTCAATTTTAAGACCAGATTATGAATTTACACTACAACCCTTAGGAAACAGATTCCAAATCAATTGAAAATTTTAAAGCAAAAATATAAAATATAAGACTACTGTAAAAATATTGTGAATTTTAATGGTGATCTGATGTCAATAAAAAATCTCACAAGACATGATTGTTTTCGAAGAAAGCATCAAATAATATACCCAACAATTCCTAAAAATTCATGATAGAATGTATCAGTACCATATTATTTTCCCACGAAATTTCATTATTTTCGGAATCTATTTAGTATATATTTTATTTTTCTTCGTCAAAAAGACATTTTTGAAGAGTTTTCTATTTTTAAAACATGATTTTTTGAGAAAATTATGACTCCGGAAAATGTCCTTTAATCTTGTTCTGATGTGATGAACAGAAGAAAATTTTAAAATTCCACAAAATCAATCATCCTGAGATAGCTATTTTTTCGAATTTTGTAATTTCTCAGCTATTATTTTAAATAAAATTCCACTCTTCACTCAAATTTTTGAAATCCTTTGATTCCAAGTCCGATCCGATCCAATGGTTATTTTAATCTATTTAAGTAGATCAGTGTATTAAATTTTGAGATGAATCGGACTTGAAACACTCAGGTAGATCATGATTGTGAGTACATACATTTAATATTGAATTAAATTTATTTAAATGCTTAAAAATCATGCAAATATATAAAAAATACCAAATAATTCTGAAAAAATCCGAGAACAGTGCACCTACCTGTGATAGAGTTCCTCGCCGAATCCAAAAGCCGAAGAATCCAAAAAATCACGCCGATGTGTGCTCCAATACGCTTTCTTCCTTTCTTTTCTTTTTTTTTTGTTTTTTTCTTCCCTACTCAATCACATCAACATCCTCTAATCTTGAAGGGTTCCGTTTTGCTTGTTGAGGGACTGGTGCATGCACATACTCGTTCTGTGTGAATGATGATACTCTCTGTGCTTTTGTTCCTTAGTGCTCATCATAAATTTTGATATCAATGTTTGATAACTCAGAGATGATTATCTCATATGAAGACATGCTTCACCATAAGCTATTGGAATGGCAGCTGTCTTGCAAGCCCAACACCCCAATATTTCAAACATGAACTCACATAACACCAAATTTAGTTAAAAAACAGAGCACCATCTAATCATCAGAATTTGATAAGGGAAAAGTAAAGGATTATGTGATTCGGAGAACAAAATATCAATGACCCTAAACCACTTGTAAGGGTATACTACATCAGAATTTGATAATGATCGTACAAAACAAAATAAAGAGAGATTCAGTTCACTTTAAAAATAGAGTAGAAAGTAGAATTGAACTTACACATTTATTCTTGTTGATTTCCGTTCTACCTCACTCAGAGGGGGACAGAAGGAGAGAGAGGGATCTGTGCAGAGGGTGACAGTAAAACTTAAAAAAAAAAAAAAAAAAAAAACAGGGGGTGATGAGGGGAAGAGGGAAAATGGAGGGTGGTAAGAGGAGGAGGGAAAACAGAGTGAAAAAAACCAAAAAACCGATCCTCTGTTTTTGTAAACAAAATAAAGATGGTTGAGATGTGCCTGAGGGGGGGGAGAGATGGCCGAATGGAAAATCTGCTGAGAGATGAAAGAAGAGCTCAGAAAACCATCCTCTGTTTTTTCGAAAGTTCCCTCCTCCTCTTGAGGTTTTCCCCATCAGGTCCTATATTGAATTCCCTCTGCAGCAATTTTCCGAAAGTTGCCTCCTCAAGAATAGAAAGAGACCAATTTGCTTGCCAAAACCAGCCAATGAGTTGCGTGCTTCATGCTTCATTCCCAGAATAAAACGATTCCAAAATTGCCAACTTCTAGAAGACTCAGCTGCATTAGACGTTTCTTTCTCTTCTTTCTTTTTTTTTTCTTAGAATTCCTAATATGCTCTTTTCCTTTTGGTTCAATTTTCCTTACTGGGTCAAACATGATGTTGCCACAGTTATCCTTCCACCAAACGTCCCCATTCACAAGAAAATATAGCTTCTTTCCTTCACCAAAGAAATTGTCGAATTTAGTCCGAGAATAAGATTGCTGAGATCCTTATTTATATGGAAAAAGAGGTGTCTGTTGAATTATAGCTTACCACAAATAACTTGCCAGCATCAACTAAAGAACAAATCAAGTTCCCTACGGGACTGTAAATTTACCTTCCTTGAACTATTGCCAATCGGCCATAGCATTCCCTTCCTAAAAATCCAAATTGCCCAAAATGGCGATCCTCTAGATGATCCAAACCGTACATCTTAATGGGCTTTCAGGTAAATGGGTTATGTTTCTCAAATTATTCTGAAACTGATCCAAGCCATCCAATTGATTTGATTGCATTATAAATAGGTTGTGCTCTTTAAATTATCTTCATCGGGTAATCTAAACCAACCGATTGGTGGGCCACTATAATATAGATGGACATGCCTGCGTACCACTCTATAAGATGATCCAAACCATCCGATTAGTGGGCCACCATGTAAATTGGTTGTTAAAAATGACTTCTCTGAGATCTTGACCGCTCCCTTGATAGATGCATTGGATCGAAGTAGGCTCAAAACTCATTTTTCATTAAGACAATGCGTGGGCCCCCCTGCTTGATCCAAATCTAAACAAATGCTCAATGCGGGCCCACCAAACGGGTCTGAATTCTCCCTTGCTCGGATTCTCGTGAATAACCCTTCTCAACACTCAGCAGAAAAATGCAAAACATGGCAGAAATGATCGGAAAGATTAAGGAAATATAAGAGACGGACACGAGAATGGAAAATACCGAAGAGCCGATAGAAAAACACTAACTTCTCTGTTGACTAAGGCGGAGCAAAATGGGGGTGTCTACAATGTCAGAACGAATTCTGTTTATCGAAACAAACAACACTATCACCCCGCCATAATAAAGACCGGACGTATTTGAATTCACCATCCGGAAGAAAATAAATACATCCGAACCGAAACCTAGGAGGCGTCGCACTAAACGTGCGTTTCAATCCTCATCGACCTTTCAGAACCGAAAGATTGTTCGGAAAAAGTGGTAGATAGCCAAAAAAAGTGACAGGTGTGCAACACGAGGACTTCCCAGGAGGTCACCCATCCTAGTACTACTCTCGCCCAAGCACGCTTAACTTCGGAGTTCTAATGGGATCCAGTGCATTTGAGCTGCTACGATCGCACCCAGCTTGCCTCTCCATTCTCAAAGTAATAAAGAGTTTCCACTCGAATTGTGGTACGAAGTCCGTCTAAACGAAAGTGCGAAAAAATTCTGCTAGATGACATCGGATGGACGATCCGAGGATAAGCGGATGACTGCCAGGGCTGTCATCACGCGATGAATCTTCTCGAGTACCCCCGAATCAATATAAGAATCGCCACGATCTGACGGGCGGATCAAAAGTTATCGTCGGAACGATATTTGTGCACCCAAGGGTAGCTCACGGCTAGTAAACACCTTCCGACCGGATTCCTGACTCGCATCCACTAATACACTCATCCGCTATAGCCGGTACGTCACTAAATCTAAACAAACCCCCCCTATATTTTGACCGCAAATGAAATATCAGAACGAATTCCGTTTATCGAATCAAACGACACTATCACCCCGCCATAATAAAGACTAGACGTACTTGAATTCACCATCCGGAAGAAAATAAATACATCCGAACCGAAACCTAGGAGGCGTCGCACTAAACGTGTGTTTCAATCCTCATCGACGTTGCAGAACCGAAAGATAGTTCGAAAAAAGTGGTAGATAACCGAAAAAAGTGACAGGGGTGGAACACGAGGACTTCCCAGGAGGTCACCCATCCTAGTACTACTCTCGCCCACGAGGACTTCCCAGGAGGTCACCCATCCTAGTACTACTCTCGCCCAAGCACGCTTAACTTCGGAGTTCTGATGGGATCCAGTGCATTTGTGCTGGTATGATTGCACCCAGCAAGCTTCTCCATTCTCAAAGTAATAAAGAGTTTCCATTCGCATTATCGTACGAAGTCCGTTTAAATGAAAGTGCGAAAAAATCTTGCTAGATGACATCGGATGGACGATCCGCGCATAAACCGGATGACCGCCAAGGCTGTCATCGCGCGATTAATCTTCTCGAGCACCCCCGAATCAATATAAGAATCGCCACGATCTGACGGGCGGATCAAAAGTTATCGTCGGAACGATATTTGTGCACCCAAGGGTAGCTCACGGCCACTAAACACCTTCCGACCGGATTCCGGACTCGCATCCACTAGTAAACTCATCCGCTATAGCCGGTACGTCACTGAATCTAAACAAACTCCGGCTATAATTAGACAGCAAATGAAATGTCAGAACGAATTCCGTTTATCGAATAAAACGACACTATAACACCGCCATAATAAAGACCGGACGTATTTGAATTCACCATCCGGAAGAAAATAAATACATCCGAACCGAAACCTAGGAGGTGTCGCACTAAACGTGCGTTTCAATCCTGATCGACGTTCCAGAACTGAAAGATTGTTCGAAAAAAGTGGTAGATAGCCGAAAAAAGTGACAGGGGTGCAACACGAGGACTTCCTAGGAGGTCACCCATCCTAGTACTACTCTCGCCCAAGCACGCTTAACTTCGGAGTTCTGATGGGATCCAGTGCATTTGTGCTGGTTTGATCACACCCAGCATGCCTCTCCATTCTCGAAGTAATAAAGAGTTTCCATTCGCATTGTCGTACGAAGTCCGTTTAAATGAAAGTGCGAAAAAATCCTGCTAGATGACATCGGATGGACGATCCGTGCATCTCGAGAAGCCGGATGACCGCCAAGGCTGTCATTGTGTGATGAATCTTCTCGAGTACCTCCGAATCAATATAAGAATCGCCACGATCTGACGGGCGGATCAAAATTTATCGTCGGAACGATATTTATGCACCCAAGGGTTGCTCACGGTCAGTAAACACCTTCCGACCGGATTCCTGACTCGTATCCACTAGTACACTCATCCGCTGTAGCCGGTACGTCACTGAATCTAAACAAACCCCCGCTATATTTTCACCGCAAATGAAATGTCAGAACGAATTCCGTTTATCGAATCAAACGACACTATCACACCGCCATAATAAAGACCAGACGTATTTGAATTCACCATCCGAAAGAAAATATATACATCCGAACCGAAACCTAGGAGGCGTCGCACTAAACGTGCGTTTCAATCCTCATCGACGTTGCAGAACCGAAAGATTGTTCGAAAAAAGTGGTAGATAATCGAAAAAATTGACGGGGGTGCAAGACGAAGACTTTCCAGGAGGTCACCCATCCTAGTACTACTCTCGCCCAAGCACGCTTAACTTCGGAGTTCTGATGGGATCCAATGCATTTGTGATGGTATGATCGCACTCAGCATGCCTCTCCATTCTCAAAGTAATAAAGAATTTCCATTCGCATTATCGTATGAAGTCCGTTTAAATGAAAGTGCGAAAAAATCCTGCTAGATGACATCGGATGGACGATCCGCGCATAAGCCGGATGACAGCCAAGGCCGTCATTGCTTGATGAATCTTCTCGAGCACCCCGGAATCAATATAAGAATTGCCACGATCTGAGGGCGGATCAAAAGTTATCGTCGGAACGATATTTGTGCACACAAGGTAGCTCACGGCCAGTAAACACCTTCCGACCGGATTCCTGATTCGCATCCACTACTACCCTCATCCGCTATAGCCGGTACGTCACTGAATCTAAACAAACCCCTGCTAAATTTTGACCGCAAATGAAATGTCAGAACGAAATTCGTTTATCAAATCAAACGACACTATCACCCCGCAATAATAAAGACCGGACGTATTTGAATTCACCATCCGGAAGAAAATAAATATATCCGGACCGAAACCTAGGAGGCGTCGCACTAAACGTGCGTTTCAATCCTCATCGACGTTCCAGAACTGAAAGATTGTTCGAAAAAAATGGTAGATAGCCGAAAAAAGTGACAGGGGTGCAACACGAGGAATTCCCAGGAGGTCACCCATCCTAGTACTACTCTCGCCCAAGCACGCGTAACTTCGGAGTTCTGATGGGATCCAGTGTATTTGTGCTGGTATGATCGCACCGAACATGCCTCTCCATTCTCAAAGTAATAAAGAGTTTCCATTCCCATTGTCGTACGGAGTCCGTTTAAATGAAAGTGCGAAAAAATCCTGCTAGATGACATCGGATGGACGATCCGTGCATGTCGGGTAGCCGGATGATCGCTACGGCTGTCATCGCGCGATGAATTTTCTCGAATACCACCGATTCAATATAAGAATCACCACGATCTGACGGGCGGATCAAAAGTTATCGTCGGAATGATATTTGTGCACCCAAGGGTATCTCACGGCCAGTAAACACCTTCCGACCGGATTCCTGACTCGCATCCACTAGTACACTCATCCGCTATAGCCAGTACGTCACTGAATCTAAACAAACCCCCGCTATATTTTGACCGAAAATGAAATGTCTGTGGGACCCGATCCCGCGAGAGGGGTGGGGCGCGAGCCGCCACGCTCTCTCTTGGTCTCTCTTACCCACGCGATTGGCGTGTGCTCTTTTAGTCTTGATTTTAATTCATCTTTTATGTGAACTTGGGATCACTAAGGCAATCCAAATTCCACACAAAAGAGACTGACAGAGTCGCCACCTAGATGTGGGATCTAGGACACATAATTATCCAGAAATCTAGACTCGCTACCTGGTTACAAGAATGGAAGGTATGGGGAGTTATCGACAACATGCATCATTCCCTCCCGATAATCGGTCTTCGATTCCAAAAGCTAACTTTTTTAAATTTATTTTAAATGGCTCATTCAACTCTCTATTAATGTGCGAACTAAGTGACATGCATCATATGATCTAATTTCATTGTGGATCCTAAATGTGTATATTGATTCCTTAATTTGTTTGGATTCAATCTAGCTGCAAGTTCTCCTAAGATTCTAATTTCATGGAAAATCCTAAATGATTTAATTAAGAATGTACAAGAAAATTAATGTACAAAAACCCCACAATTTGTTGTGGAGCCGACTCGCGGTTGGTATGCCATCAGACATCCAAGCTGCCTATGTTCCCAAGCCTCACTGGGATCAGAGTCGACGTAGTTCGGTGCACCTAAGCTAAGCTACTTATGCCTAACTCAATTAAGACACCGACCTAGACAGGATTGACAGTTTCAACAGTTTTAGGAGAAGTTATTTAATTCAAGTTGAGGATTTTATTATCCTAGGATTTCATCTAAGATGCTATATGATTTTTATCTAAATGCAAGTTGTTCCTTAGACTAATGCAGGTTAGCCTAGATCCTAGTTTACTAGGCTTGTCTTAGGGAAAGATTGGGTGACTAGTGTAACTAGACCTTTGGCACGGTTGCTATCCATAGCAAACGTACGTGATGAGGCTGAACTCCTAACTCTATGACTCCCTAAAACCTAGGACACGACCTGACACCAGTGTTCCTAAATTGGGCTCTAATGTTTCTTATGACGGAAATCTTAATCCAATGGTTCTGACAGACACGAGACAAATCGATTTAAGTTCTTGAAGTTAATGAATTTCAGATTTTAAGGATTTTCGATTTCTAGACATTTAAGGAATACCAAAGGTTCTAGGGTCACCAATTTCGGCCTAGAATGGCATCCACGGAAGGGAATCGTGCGCTCTTTCCTTGTGCAATTTAATTCTTAAGTTATAGCACCGTTTTGCCTGGCATATCTCAGGATTTCCGTGGACAGTAACCTCGGAGCCAATAACATGCTATAGCTTAAATATTCAAATTGTCAAGGATCGGTTGCAATTGGGATACGATTATGGATGCACTGGCCATTTTACCAGGGAAATCTAAAGATCCTAAGATTTCTGTTTCAATGGATTAAAGAGTGAACATGTGACAAAAATTCAAGGTTCTTTAGAAACTTTATGATGATTTTTAATTAATTTCAATTTTTAAATGGATTTTATCAATTTTAAACCATATGAGTGATTTTACAAGTGAAATTATTGGAAACGAATTCGAAATGAATTGAAACTTCTACAGCAACAAGATATGATGGGATGTAGCTTATTGGAAGAGTTTTGCAGATTTTTACATTAAGCTCCTATTTAATTTTGATTTAACAATAATGAGACCAGATTGCAAAAATAACACAGAAACTACTAGAAATAGAAATCGAAATTCATTGAAATTTCTACAGTAGTAAGATATGAATAAACATAGCATGCTGTGAGATTGACATGAATTTTAGAGACTATTTACTACCAATTTCGGATTTTTCAATTTTAAGACCAGATTATGAATTTACACTACAACCCTTAGGAAAAAGATTCCAAATCAATTAAATATTTCAAAGCAGCAAGAAATGTAAAATATAAGACTACTGTTAAAATATTGTGAATTTTAATGGTGATCTGATGTCAGTAAAAAATCTCACAAGAGTGATTATTTTTGAAAAAAGCATCAAATAATATACCAAAAAAAATCCAAAAATTCCTAAAAATTCATGATAGAATGTTTCACTACCATATTATTTTCCCAAGAAATTTCATTATTTTCGGAATCTATTTAGTATATATTTTATTTTTCTTCGTCAAAAATACATTTTTGAAGAGTTTCCTATTTTTAAAACATGATTTTTTGAGAAAATTATGACTCCGGAAAATGTCCTTTAATCTTGTTCTGATGTGATGAACACAAGAAAAATTTAAAATTCTACAAAATCAATCATCCTGAGATAGCTATTTTTTCGAATTTTGTAATTTCTCAGCCATTATTTTAAATAAAATTCCACTCTTCACTCAAATTTTCGAAATCCTTTGATTCCAAGTCCGATCCGATCCAATGGTTATTTTAATCTATTTAAGTAGATCAGTGTATTAAATTTTGAGATGAATCGGACTTGAAACACTCAGGTAGATCATGATTGTGAGTACATACATTTAATATTGAATTAAATTCATTTAAATGCTTAAAAATCATGCAAATATATAAAAAATACCAAATAATTCTGAAAAAATCCGAGAATAGTGCACCTACCTGTGATAGAGTTCCTCGCCGAATCCAAAAGCCGAAGAATCCGAAAAATCCCGCCGATGTGTGCTCCAATACGCTTTCTTCCTTTCTTTTCTTTTTTTTTTTTGTTTTTTTCTTCCCTACTCAATCACATCAACATCCTCTAATCTTGAAGGGTTCCGTTTTGCTTGTTGAGGGACTGGTGCATGCACATACTCGTTCTGTGTGAATGATGATACTCTCTGTGCTTTTGTTCCTTAGTGCTCATCATAAATTTTGATATCAATGTTTGATAACTCAGAGATGATTATCTCATATGAAGACATGCTTCACCATAAGCTATTGGAATGGCAGCTGTCTTGCAAGCCCAACACCCCAATATTTCAAACACGAACTCACATAACACCAAATTTAGTTAAAAAACAGAGCACCATCTAATCATCAGAATTTGATAAGGGAAAAGTAAAGGATTCTGTGATTCGGAGAACAAAATATCAATGACCCTAAACCACTTGTAAGGGTATACTACATCAGAATTTGATAATGATCGTACAAAACAAAATAAAGAGAGATTCAGTTCACTTTAAAAATAGAGTAGAAAGTAGAATTGAACTTACACATTTATTCTTATTGATTTCCGTTCTACCTCACTCAGAGGGGGACAGAAGGAGAGAGAGGGATCTGTGCAGAGGGTGACAGTAAAACTTTAAAAAAAAAAAAAAAAACAGGGGGTGATGAGAGGAAGAGGGAAAACGGAGGGTGGTGAGAGGAGGAGGGAAAACAGAGTGAAAAAAACCAAAAAACCGATCCTCTGTTTTTGTAAACAAAATAAAGATGGTTGAGATGTGCCTGAGGGGGGGAGAGATGGCCGAATGGAAAATCTGCTGAGAGATGAAAGAAGAGCTCAGAAAACCATCCTCTGTTTTTTCGAAAGTTCCCTCCTCCTCTCGAGGTTTTCCCCATCAGGTCCTATATTGAATTCCCTCTGCAGCAATTTTCCGAAAGTTGCCTCCTCAAGAATAGAAAGAGACCAATTTGCTTGCCAAAACCAGCCAATGAGTTGCTTGCTTCATGCTTCATTCCCAGAATAAAACGATTCCAAAATTACCAACTTCTAGAAGACTCAGCTGCATTAGACGATTCTTTCTCTTTTCTTTTTTTTTTCTTAGAATTCCTAATATGCTCTTTTCCTTTTGGTTCAATTTTCCTTACTGGGTCAAACATGATGTTGCCACAGTTATCCTTCCACCAAACATCCCCGTTCACAAGAAAATATAGCTTCTTTCCTTCACCAAAGAAATTGTCGAATTTAGTCCGAGAATAAGATTGCCGAGATCCTTATTTATATGGAAAGAGAGGTGTCTGTTGAATTATAGCTTACCACAAATAACTTGCCAGCATCAACTAAAGAACAAATCAAGTTCCCTACGGGACTGTAAATTTACCTTCCTTGAACTATTGCCAATTGGCCATAGCATTCCCTTCCTAAAAATCCAAATTGCCCAAAATGGCGATCCTCTAGATGATCCAAACCGTACATCTTAATGGGCTTTCAGGTAAATGGGTTATGTTTCTCAAATTATTCTGAAACTGATCCAAGCCATCCAATTGATTAGATTGCATTATAAATAGGTTGTGCTCTTTAAATTATCTTCATCAGGTAATCTAAACCAACCGATTGGTGGGCCACTATAATATAGATGGACATGCCTGCGTACCACTCTATAAGATGATCCAAACCATCCGATTAGTGGGCCACCATGTAAATTGGTTGTTAAAAATGACTTCTCTGAGATCTTGACCGCTCCCTTGATAGATGCATTGGATCGAAGTACGCTCAAAAACTCATTTTTCATTAAAACATTGCGCGGGCCCCCCTGCTTGATCCAAATCTAAACAAATGCTCAATGCGAGCCCACCAAACGGGTCCGAATTCTCCCTTGCTCGGATTCTCGTGAATAACCCTTCTCAATACCCAACGGAAAAATGCGAAACCTGGCAGAAATGATCGGAAAGATTAAGGAAATATAAGAGACGGACACGGGAATGGAAAATACCGAAGAGCCGATAGAAAAACACTAACTTCTCTGTTGACTAAGGCGGAGCAAAAATGGGGTTGTCTACAATGTCAGAACGAATTCTGTTTATCGAATCAAACAACACTATCACCCCGCCATAATAAAGACCGGACGTATTTGAATTCACCATCCGGAAGAAAATAAATACATCCGAACCGAAACCTAGGAGGCGTCGCACTAAACGTGCGTTTCAATCCTCATCGACCTTTCAGAACCGAAAGATTGTTCGAAAAAAGTGGTAGATAGCCAAAAAAAGTGACAGGTGTGCAACACGAGGACTTCCCAGGAGGTCACCCATCCTAGTACTACTCTCGCCCAAGCACGCTTAACTTCGGAGTTCTGATGGGATCCAGTGCATTTGAGCTGCTACGATCGCACCCAGCATGCCTCTCCATTCTCAAAGTAATAAAGAGTTTCCACTCGCATTGTGGTACGAAGTCCGTCTAAACGAAAGTGCGAAAAAATCCTGCTAGATGACATCGGATGGACGATCCGAGGATAAGCGGATGACCGCCAGGGCTGTCATCACGCGATGAATCTTCTCGAGTACCCCCAAATCAATATAAGAATCGCCACGATCTGACGGGCGGATCAAAAGTTATCGTCGGAACAATATTTGTGCACCCAAGGGTAGCTCACGGCTAGTAAACACCTTCCGACCGGATTCTTGACTCGCATCCACTAATACACTCATCCGCTATAGCCGGTACGTCACTGAATCTAAACAAACCCCCGATATATTTTGACCGCAAATGAAATGTCAGAACGAATTCCGTTTATCGAATCAAACACACTATCACCCCGCGATAATAAAGACCGGACGTATCTGAATTCACCATCCGGAAGAAAATAAATACATCCGAACCGAAACCTAGGAGGCGTCGCACTAAACATGCGTTTTAATCCTCATCGACGTTGCAAAACCGAAAGATTGTTCGAAAAAAGTGGTAGATAACCGAAAAAAGAGACAGGGGTGGAACACGAGGACTTCCCAGGAGGTCACCTATCCTAATACTACTCTCGCCCAAGCACGCTTAACTTCGGAGTTCTGATGGGATCCAGTGCATTTGTTCTGGTATGATCGCACCCAGCATGCCTCTCCATTCTCAAAGTAATAAAGAGTTTCCATTCGCATTGTCGTACGGAGTCCGTTTAAATGAAAGTGCGAAAAAATCCTGGTTGATGACATCGGATGGACGATCCGAGCATAAGCCAGATGACTGCCAGGGCTGTCATCGAACAATGAAACTTCTCAAGTTCCCCCGAATCAGTATAAGAATCGCCACGATCTGACGGGCGGATCAAAAGTTATCGTCGGAACGATATTTGTGCACCCAAGGATAGCTCACGGCTAGTAAACACCTTCCGACCGGATTCCTGGCTCGCATCCACTACTACACTCATCCGCTATAACCGGTACGTCACTGAATCTAAACAAACCCCCATTTTATGTTGACCGCAAATGAAATGTCAGAACGAATTCCGTTTATCGAATCAAACGAGACTATCACCCCGCCATAATAAAGACATGATGTATTTGAATTCACCTTCCGGAAGAAAAAAAATACATCCGAACCGAAACCTAGGAGGCGTCGCACTAAACGTGCATTTCAATCCTCATCGACATTCCAGAACCGAAAGATTGTTCGAAAAAAGTGGTAGAGAGCCGAAAAAAGTGAAAGAGGTGCAACACGAGGACTTCCCAGGAGGTCACCCATCCTAGTACTACTCTCGCCCAAGCACGTTTAACTTCGGAGTTCTGATGGGATACAGTGCATTTCTGCTGGTATGATCGCACCCAGCATGCCTCTCCATTTTCAAAGTAATAAAGAGTTTCCATTCGTATTGTCGTACGAAGTCCGTTTAAATGAAAGTGCGAAAAAATCCTGGTTGATGACATCGGATGGACGATCCGAGCATAAGCTAGATGACTGCCAGGGCTGTCATCGAAAAATGAAACTTCTCAAGTTCCCCCGAATCAATATAAGAATCGCCACGATCTGATGGGCGGATCAAAAGTTATCGTCGGAACGATATTTGTGCACCCAAGGGTAGCTCACGGCCAGTAAACACCTTCCGACCGGATTCCTGACTCGCATCCACTAGTAAACTCGTCCGCTATAGCCGGTACGTCACTGAATCTAAACAAACCCTCCCTATATTTTGAGAGCAAATGAAATCTCAGAACGAATTCCGTTCATCGAATAAAGCGACACTATCACACCGCCATAATAAAGACCTGTAGACACCCCCATTTTGCTCCGCTTTAATCAGCAAAGAAGTTAGTGTTTTGCTATCTGTTTTCAGTGTTTCCCATTCCCGTGTCCGCCTCTTATGTTTTCTCAATCTTTCCGATCATTTCCGCAATGTTCTGCATTTTTCTTTTCGCTAAGTATTGAGAAAGGTTATTCAGAAGAATCCAAGCCAGGGGAGAATTTGGACCCATTCGGTGGGCCCGCATTGAGCATTTGTTTTAATTTGGATCAACAGGGGGCCCGCATTTTGTTTTAATGAAAAATGAGTGTTGAGCCTACTTCGATCCAATGCATAAAAGGGCCCATCAAGGGAGCGGTTTAGATCATCCAATGGAGGGCATTTAAGGGGGCATGTCTGATTTACAAATTGAGGCCCACAAATTGAACGGCGTGGATTGTTCTAGAGAAATGATTTAAGGGGGCGTTGCCAATTGAAAATAAGACTTATCTAAAAATGTCAAGAGAATATTAAGAGTTGTGAGTGAAAGAATATATCAGGGGGGGATGAGAATTCGAATGTGTTAAATGGGGTTTTGTTGTTTAAGGCATGTCTTATCTTTTAAGGAAAAAGGGGAGTGTCCTTACCAAAGATAGAGGTTACTAAAATTAGTAGATCATTATTTTCCCCAAGTAGAGGACAACAGCCACCATTCATATATATATTTAAATAGCAATTGATCGTTGGTATCCAACAATAAAAAGCAAGAGGAATGATATTTTGGTCTCTTTGGAAACTTGCTATATCCAACATGCCGAATGGAATGGAATTGTATGCAGAAGGTTGGTCAAAAATGGCATGATGCCTTCTGGGATATCAACATCCGTTTTCATCTTAGACAGCCATGGAGAATAGGGAGGGGAGATATAGAGTTTGTTGGAGATGGATACGAGGAGGATGGTGGGGTGACGGATGAGAGGATTTTTTTTAATTTTTTTTGGGCCTAGCTCTCTCGCTCGGGGAGGCTCTGTTACAAAAAAAAAAAACAAAGAAAAGCTAAACAAACAGAGTGCCGTATCTGTTCTTCCATCTCACTCCCTCTCTCGATCTCTCCACTCTCTGTTCTTCTCTCTCAACCTACATCTCTCGGGTTATCCCGCAATCTCTCTGTCTCTTTCATTCTCCCACACTCAAGAACAGAGCACAGACATCCCACTCCATTCTCTCACTCTCATTTTCTCACTCTTATTTTCTCACTCTCTAACTCCCTCTCCGTCTCAAACTCTCTCACTCTCTAACTCCCTCACCCTCAGTCCCCCTCACTCTCATTCTCTCTCTCAATCCTAATCCCAATCCCTCTCTATCTCCTCAAGCTCCCTCTCACTTTGCCTTCTCGGTTTTTGTTTTTTTTTTAAAAAAAAAAACGTGAAAAACAGAGTATTCAATACTCTGTTTTTCTCTTCTTTTTTCTCTCTCTCCCCACCCTCTGTCAATCACCCTCTCTATATATACTCCTCTTTCTATATATACTTCTCGCTCTCTTTCGGCCTCACTCTCTCGGCCTCTCTCCCTCGACTTCTCCCTCACTCTCTCTTGGCCTCACTCTCTCGGTCTCTCTCCCTCGACTTCTCTCTCTCCCTCTCTCTATCTCTTAATCTCTATTTCTCTCGTACTATCGCTCTCCCTATCTCCCTATCTCCCTCTTCACAGTAGTGTTTGGTTTTTTTTTTTTTTTTTTTCAAAAGAAAGAAAAAGAGAAAGGGAACGGAGCAGATCGCACGTCGGCGGGATTTTTCGGACTCTGCAGCTCTCGGATTCAGCGGGGATCTCCATCAGAGGTAGGTACACTATTCTCGAATTTTTCCGAAATTATTTGATATTTTTTAGATTTTTGCATGATTTTTAAGCATTTAAATGATTTTAATTCAATATTAAATGTGCATGCTTAAAATCATGATCTGCATGAGTGTTTCAATTCCGTTTCGTCTCGAAATTTGATACAATGTTCTACTAAAATGGAGTAAAATAACTACCGGATCGGATCGGACATTGGATCAACGGTTTTTTAGAATTTGAGTGAAGAGTGGTATTTTATTTAAAATAATGGCTGAGTAATTACGAAATTCGAGAAAATAGCCATCTCAGGATGATATATTTTTTGGAATTTAAAATTTTTCTTGTGTTCATCATACCAGAACAAGATTAAAGGACATTTTCCGGAGTCGTAATTTTCTCGAAAATCGTGTTTTAAAAATAGAAAACTCTTCAAAAATATCTTTTCGACGAAGAAAAATAAGATATATACTAGACGAATTCCAAAATTAATCATATTTCGTGGAAAACTAACATAATTCTGATACATTCTACCATGAATTTTTGAGAATTTTTGGATTTGGTTTGGTATATTATTTTATGCTTTCTTTGAAAATTATCAGATCTTGAGAGAATTTTTACAGACATCAGATCACAGATACAATTCTCAAAAATTTTACAGTAGTCTTATATTCCATATTTCTAGTTTCTGTAAAAGTTTCAAGTGATTTAGATCTTGTTTCATATAAGATGTAGTGTTAATTTATAATCTGGTCTGAAAAATGAAAAATCCAAAACTGATAGTAAATAGTTTCCAAAATTCATGACAATCTCACAGAATTCTATTTTTACTTATATCTTACTACTGTAGAAATTTCATTGAATTTAGATTTCTATTTCTAGTAGTTTATGTGTTATTCTTGCAATCTGGTCTTATTGTTGTTATATCAAAATTAAATATGAACTTAATGTAAAAATCTGCAAAATTCATTCAGTAAGCTACATCTCATCATATCTTGCTGCTGTAGAAGTTTCAACTCATTTTGAGTTCGTTTGCAACAATTTCACTTGTAAAATCACTCATATGATTAAAATTGATAAATTCTATTGAAAATTCGAAATTAATTAAAAATCAATTTAAAGCTTCTAAAAGAACCTCAAAATTCTGTCACATGTCTACTCCTCAATTCATTGAAATAGAAATTTTAGGATCCTTAGATTTCCCTGGAGAAATGGCTAGTGCATCCATAATCGTATCCCAATTGCACTCGATCTTTGACAATTTGAATATTTAAGCTATAGCATGTTGTTGGCTCCGAGGTTACTGTCCACAGAAATCCTGAGATATGCCAGGCAATAAGATGTTATAACCTAAGTATTGAATTGCGCAAGGAAAGAGCGCACGATTCCCTTCCTTGGATGCTTTTCTAGGCCGAAATTGGTGAACCCTAGAACCATTGGTAATCCTTGAATGTCCAGAAACTGAAAATCCTTGAAATTTGAAATTCATTAACCTCGAGAATTTAAATCGATTTGTCTTGTGTCTTTCGGAACCGTTGGATCACGGTTTCCGTCGTAAGAACCATTAAAGCCCAATTTAGGAACACTGGTGTCAAGTCGTGTCCTCGGTTTTAGGGAGTCTTAGGTTTTAGGGAGTCCTAGAGTTAGGAGTCCAGCCTCATCACGTACGTTTGCTATAGATAGCAACCGTGCCCTAGGTCTAGTTACACTAGTCACCCACTCTTTCCCCAGGACAAGCCTAGTAAACTAGGATGTAGGTTAACCTGCATTAGTCTAAGGAACAACTTGCATTTAGATAAGAATCATATAGAATCTTAGATGAAATCCTAGGATAATAAAATCCTCAACTTTAATTAAATAACTCCTCTTAAAACTGTTGAAACAGTCAAATCAGTCTAGATCGGTGTCTTAGTTGAGTTAGGCATAAGTAGCTTAGCTTAGGTGCACCGAACTACGTCGACTCTGATCCCAGTGAGGCTTGAGTATGTAGGTAGCTTGGATGTCTGATGGCATACCAACCGCGAGTCGGCACTACAACAAATTGTGGTGTTTTGTATATCAATTTTCTTGTAAATTCTTAATTAAATCACTTAGGATTCCCCATGAAATTAGAATCTTAGGAGAACTTGCACTTAGATTGAATCCCGACAAATTAAGAAATCAAGATACACATTTATGATTCACATTGAAATTAGATCATAGGATGCATGTCCCGTAGTTCGCACATTAACAGAGAGTTGAATGAGCCATTTAAAATAAATTTAAAAGAGTTAGCTTTTGGAATCGAAGACCGATTATCGGGCAGGAATGGTGCATGTGGTGGATAACTCCCCATACCTTCCATTCTCGTAACTAGGTAGCGAGTCTAGATTTCTGGTTAATTATGGGTCCTAGATCCCACATCTAGGTGGCGACTCTGTCAGTCTCTTTTGTGTGGAATTCGGATTTCCTTAGTGATCCCAAGTTCACATAAAAGATGAATTAAAATCAATAATTAAAATGCACACGCCAATCGCGTGGGTACGAGAGACCAAGAGAAAGCGTGGCGGCTCGCGCCCCACCCCTCTCGCGGGATCGGATCCCACAGTTTGGCGACTCTACTACACTCATCCACTATAGCCGGTACGTCAGTGAATCTAAACAAACCCCCGCTATATTAGGACCGCAAATGAAATGTCAGAACGAATTCCGTTTATCGAATCAAACGAGACTATCACCCCGCCATAATAAAGACCGGATGTATTTGAATTCACCATCCGGAAGAAAATAAATACATCCGAACCGAAACCTTGCATGCGTCGCACTAAACGTGCGTTTCAATCCTCATCGACGTTCCAGAACCGAAAGATTGTTCGAAAAAAGTGGTAGATAGCCGAAAAAAGTGACAGGGGTGCTACACGAGGACTTCCAAGGAGGTCACCCATCCTAGTACTACTCTCGCCAAAGCACGCTTAACTTAGTGCATTTGTGCTGGTTTGATCGCACCCAGCATTCCTCTCCATTTTCAAAGTAAGAAAGAGTTTCAATTCGCATTGTCGTACGAAGTCCGTTTAAATGAAAGTGCGAAAAAATCCTGGTTGATGACATCGGATGGACGATCCGAGCATAAGCCAGATGAGTGCCAGGGCTGTCATCGAACAATGAATCTTCTCGAGTTCCCCCGAATCAATATAAGAATCGCCACGATCTGATGGGCGGATCAAAAGTTATCGTCGGAACGATATTTGTGCACCCAAGGGTAGCTCACGGCCAGTAAACACCTTCCGACCGGATTCCTGACTCACATCCACTAGTAAACTCGTCCGCTATAGCCGGTACGTCACTGAATCTAAACAAACCCCCCTATATTTGAGAGCAAATGAAATGTCAGAACGAATTCCGTTTATCGAATAAAGCGACACTATCACACCGCCATAATACAGACCAGACGTATTTGAATTCACCGTCCGGAAGAAAATGAATACATCCGAACCGAAACCTAGGAGGCACCGCACTAAACGTGCGTTTCAATCCTCATCGACGTTTCAGAACTGAAAGATTGTTCGAAAAAAGTAGTAGACAGCCGAAAAAAGTGACAGGGGTGCAACACGAGGACTTCCCAAGAGGTCACCCATCCTAGTACTACTCTCGCCCAAGCACGCTTAACTTCGGAGTTCTGATGGGATCCAGTGCATTTGTGCTGGGATGATCGCACCCAGCATGCCTCTCCATTCTCAAAGTAATAAGGAGTTTCCATTCGCATTGTCGTACGAAGTCCGTTTAAATGAAAGTGCGAAAAAATCCTGCTAGATGACATCGGATGGACCATCCGAGCATAAGCCGGATGACTGCCAAGGCTGTCATCGCGCGATGAATCTTCTCGATTACCCCCGAATCAGTATAAGAATAGCCACGATCTGACGGGCGGATCTAAAGTTATCGTCGGAACGATATTTGTGCACCCAAGGGTAGCTCACGGCCAGTAAACACCTTCTGAACGGATTCCTGACTCGCATCCACTACTACACTCATCCGCTATAGCCGGTACATCACTGAATCTAAACAAACCCCCGCTATATTTTGACCGCAAATGAAATGTCAGAACGAATTCCGTTTATCGAATCAAACGAGACTATCACCCCGCCATAATACAGACCGGATGTATTTGAATTCACCATCCGGAAGAAAATAAATACATCCGAACCGAAACCTAGGAGGCGTCGCATTAAACATGCATTTCAATCCTCATCGACGTTCCAGAACCGAAAGATTGTTCGAAAAAGTGGTAGATAGCCGAAAAAACTGACAGGCGTGCAACACGAGGACTTCCCAGGAGGTCACCCATCCTAGTACTACTCTCGCCCAAGCACGCTTAACTTCGGAGTTCTGATGGGTTCCAGTGCATATGAGCTGGTTTGATCGCACTTAGCATGCCTCTCCATTCTTAAAGTAATAAAGAGTTTCCGTTCGCATTGTCGTACGAAATCCGTTTAAATGAAAGTGCAAAAAAATCCTACTAGATGACATCGGATGGAAGATCCGAGCATAAGCCGGATGACCGCCAGGGCTGTCATCGCGCGATGAATCTTCCCGAGTACCCCCGAATCAATATAAGAATCGCCACGATCTGACGGGCGGATCAAAAGTTATCGTCGGAACGATACTTGTGCACCCAAGGGTAGCTCACGGCCAGTAAACACCTTCCTACCGGATTCCTGACTCGCATCCACTAGTAGACTCATCCGCTATAGCCGGTACGTCACTGAACCTAAACAAACCCCCGCTATATTTTGACAGCAAATGAAATGTCAGAACGAATTCTGTTTATCGAATAAAACGACACTATCACACCGCCATAATAAAGACCGGACGTATTTGAATTAACCATCTGGAAGAAAATAAATACATCCGAACCGAAACCTATGAGGCGCCGCACCAAAGGTGCGTTTCAATCCTCTTCGACGTTCCAGAACTGAAAGATTGTTCGAAAAAAGTAGTAGATAGCCGAAAAAAGTGGCAGGGGTACAACACGAGGACTTCCCAGGAGGTCACCCATCCTAGTACTACTCTCGCCCAAGCACGCTTAACTTCGGAGTTCTGATGGGATCCAGTGCATTTGTTCTGGTATGATCGCACCCAGCATGCCTCTCCATTCTCAAAGTAATAAAGAGTTTCCATTCGCATTGTCGTTCGAAGTCCGTTTAAATGAAAGTACGAAAAAATCCTGCTAGATGACATCGTATGGACGATTCGAGAATAAGCCGGATAACCGCCAAGGCTGTCATCGTGAAATGAATCTTCTCGAGTACCCCCGAATGAATATAAGAATCGCCACGATCTGACGGGCGGATCAAAAGTTATCGTCGGAACGATATTTGTGCACCCAAGGGTAGCTCACGGCCAGTAAACCCCTTCCGACCGGATTCCTGACTCGTATCCACTACTACACTCATCCGCTACAGCCGGTACGTCACTGAATCTAAACAAACCCCTGCTATATTTTGACCGCAAATGTAATGTCAGAACGAATTACGTTTATCGAATCAAACGACACTATCACCCCGCCATAATAAAGACTGGACATATTTGAATTCACCATCCGGAAGAAAATAAATACATCCGAACCGAAACCTAGGAGGCGTCGTACTAAACGTGCGTTTCAATCCTCATCGACGTTCTAGAACCGAAAGATTGTTCGAAAAAAGTGATAGATAACCGAAAAAAGTGACAGGGGTGCAAGACGAAGACTTCCCAGGAGGTCACCCATCCTAGTACTACTCTCGCCAAAGCACGCTTAACTTCAGAGTTCTGATGGGATCCAGTACATTTATGTTGGTTTGATCGCTCCCAAGATGCCTCTCCATTCTCAAAGTAATAAAGAGTTTACATTCGCATATTCGTACGAAGTCCATTTCAATGAAAGTGCGAAAAAATCCGGCTAGATGACATCGGAAGGACGATCCGAGCATAATCCGGATGACCGCCAGGGCTGTCATCGCGCGATGAATTTTCTCGAGTACCCCCGAATCGTTATAAGAATCGTCACGATCTGACGGGCAGATCAAAAGTGATCGTCTGAACGATATTTCTCCACCCAAGGCTAGCTCACCGCCAGTAAACACCTTCCGACCGGATTCCTGACTCGTATCCATTAGTACACTCATCCGCTGTAGCCGGTACGTCACTGAATCTAACCAAACTCTCGCTATATTTTTACCGCAAATGAAATGTCAGAACGAATTCCGTTTATCGAATCAAACGACACTATAACACCGCCATAATAAAGACCGTACGTATTTGAATTCACCATCCGGAAGAAAATAAATACGTCCGAACTGAAACCTATGAGGAGCCGCACCAAACGTGCGTTTCAATGCTCATCGACGTTCCAGAACTGAAAGATTGTTCGAAAAAAGTAGTAGATAGCCGAAAAAAGGGACAGGGGCGCAACACGAGGACTTCCCAGGAGGTCACCCATCCTAGTACTACTCTCGCCCAAGCACGCTTAACTTCGGAGTTCTGATGGGATCCAGTGCATTTGTGCTGGTATGATCGCACCCAGCATGCCTCTCCATTCTCAAAGTAATAAAGAGCTTCCATTCGCATTGTCGTTCGAAGTCCATTTAAATGAAAGTACGAAAAAATCCTGCTAGATGACATCGGATGGACAATCCGAGCATAAGCCGGATAACCGCCAAGGCTGTCATCGCGCAATGAATCTTCTCGAGTACCCCCGAATCAATATAAGAATCGCCACGATCTGACAGGCGGATCAAAAGTTATCGTCGGAACGATATTTATGCACCCAAGGGTAGCTCACGGCCAGTAAATACTTTCCGACCGGATTCCTGACTCGCATCCACTAGTACACTCATCCGCTGTAGCCGGTACGTCACTGAATCTAAAGAAACCCCCGCTATATTTTGACCGCAAATGAAATGTCAAAAGGAATTCCGTTTATCGAATCAAACGACACTATCACCCCGCCATAATAAAGACCGGACGTATTTGAATTCACCATCCGGAAGAAAATATATACATCCGAACCGAAACCTAGGAGGCGTCGCACTAAACGTGCGTTTCAATCCTCATCGACGTTCCAGAACCAAAAGATTATTCGAAAAAAGTGGTAGATAACCGAAAAAAGTGATAAGGGTGCAAGACGAAGACTTCCCAGGAGGTCACCCATTCTAGTACTACTCTCGCCCAAGCACGGTTAACTTCGGAGTTCTGATGGGATCCAGTGCATTTGTGCTGGTATGATCGCACACAGCATGCCTCTCATTTTTCTCAATATAATAAAGAGTTTCCTTTCGAATTTTCGTACGGAGTCCGTTTAAATGAAAGTGCGAAAAAATCCTGCAAGATTACATCGGATGGACGATCCGTGCATGTCGGGAAGCCGGATGACCGCCAGGGCTGTCATTGTGCGATGAATCTTCTCGAGTACCCCCGAATCAATATAAGAATCTCCACGATCTGACGGGCGGATCAAAATTTATCGTCGGAACGATATTTATGCACCCAAGGTTGCTCACGGTCAGTAAACACCTTCCGACCGGATTCCTGCCTCGTATCCACTAGTACACTCATCCGCTGTAGCCGGTACGTCACTGAATCTAAGCAAACCCCCGCTATATTTTTACCGCAAATGAAATGTCAGAATGAATTCCGTTTATCGAATCAAACGACACTATCACCCCGCCATAATAAAGACCGGACGTATTTGAATTCGCCATCAGGAAGAAAATAAATTCATCCGAACCGAAACCTAGGAGGCGTCGCACTAAACGTGCGTTTCAATCCTCATCGACGTTGCAGAACCGAAAGACTGTTCGAAAAAAGTGGTAGATAACCGAAAAAATTGACGGGGGTGCAAGACGAAGACTTCACAGGAGGTCACCCATCCTAGTACTACTCTCGCCCAAGCACGCTTAACTTCGGAGTTCTGATGGGATCTAGTGCATTTGTGCTGGTATGATCGCACCCAGCATGTCTCTCCATTCTCAAAGTAATAAAGAATTTCCATTCGCATTATCGTACGAAGTCCATTTAAATGAAAGTGCGAAAAAATCCTGCTAGATGACATCGGATGGACGATCCGCGCATAAGCCGGATGACAGCCAAGGCTGTCATCGCGTGATGAATCTTCTCGAGCACACCCGAATCAATATAAGAATTGCCACGATCTGACGGGCGGATCAAAAGTTATCGTCGGAACGATATTTGTGCACCCAAGGTAGCTCACGGCCAGTAAACACCTTCCGACCGGATTCCTGACTCGCATCCACTACTACCCTCATCCGCTATAGCCGGTACGTCACTGAATCTAAACAAACCCCTGCTATATTTTGACCGCAAATGAAATGTCAGAACGAAATTCGTTTATCAAATCAAACGACTTTATCACCCCGCAATAATAAAGACTGGACGTATTTGAATTCACCATCCGGAAGAAAATAAATACATCCGAACCGAAACCTAGGAGGCGTCGCACTAAACGTGCGTTTCAATCCTCATCGACGTTCCAGAACCGAAAGATTGTTCAAAAAAAGTGGTAGATAGCCGAAAAAAGTGACAGGGGTGCAACACGAGGACTTCCCAAGAGGTAACCCATCCTAGTACTACTCTCGCCCAAGCACGCGTAACTTCGGATTTCTGATGGGATCCAGTGCATTTGTGCTGGTGTGATCGCACCGAGCATGCCTCTCCATTCTCAAAGTAATAAAGAGTTTCCATTCCCATTGTCGTACGGAGTCCGTTTAAATGAAAGTGCGAAAAAATCCTGCTAGATGAGATCGGATGGACGATCCATGCATGTCGGGAAGCCGGATGACCGCTACGGCTGTCATCGCGCGAAGAATCTTCTCGAATACCCCCGATTCAATATAAGAATCGCCACGATCTGACGGGCGGATCAAAAGTTATCGTCGGAATGATATTTGTGCACCCAAGGGTAGCTCACGGCCAGTAAACACCTTCCGACCGGATTCCTGACTCGCATCCACTAGTACACTCATCCGTTATAGCCGGTACGTCACTGAATCTAAACAAACCCCCGCTATATTTTGACCGCAAATGAAATGTCTGTGGGACCCGATCCCGCGAGAGGGGTGGGGCGCGAGCCGCCATGCTCTCTCTTGGTCTCTCGTACCCACGCGATTGGCGTGTGCTCTTTTAGTATTGATTTTAATTCATCTTTTATGTGAACTTGGGATGACTAAGGCAATCCGAATTCCACACAAAAGAGACTGACAGAGTCGCCACCTAGATGTGGGATCTAGGACCCATAATTAACCAGAAATCTAGACTCGCTACCTGGTTACAAGAATGGAAGGTACGGGGATTTATCCACCACATGCACCATTCCCTCCCGATAATCGGTCTTCGATTCCAAAAGCTAACTCTTTTAAATTTATTTTAAATGGCTTATTCAACTCTCTATTAATGTGCGAACTAACTGACATGCATCCTATGATCTAATTTCATTGTGGATCCTAAATGTGTATATTGATTCCTTAATTTGTTTGGATTCAATATAGGTGCAAGTTCTCCTAAGATTCTAATTTCATGGAAAATCCTAAATGATTTAATTAAGAATGTACAAGAAAATTAATGTACAAAAACCCCACAATTTGTTGTGGAGCCGACTCGCGGTTGGTATGCCATCAGACATCCAAGCTGCCTACGTTCCCAAGCCTAACTGGGATCAGAGTCGACGTAGTTCGGTGCACGTAAGCTAAGCTACTTATGCCTAACTCAATTAAGACACCGACCTAGACGGGATTGACCGTTTCAACAGTTTTAGGAGAAGTTATTTAATTCAAGTTGAGGATTTTATTATCCTAGGATTTCATCTAAGATGCTATATGATTTTTATCTAAATGCAAGTTGTTCCTTAGACTAATGCAGGTTAGCCTAGATCCTAGTTTACTAGGCTTGTCTTAGGGAAAGATTGGGTGACTAGTGTAACTAGACCTATGGCACGGTTGCTATCCATAGCAAACGTACGTTATGAGGCTGAACTCCTAACTCTAGGACTGCCTAAAACCTAGGACACGACCTGACACCAGTGTTCCTAAATTGGGCTCTAATGGTTCTTATGACGAAAATCATAATCCAATGGTTCCGACAGACACGAGACAAATCGATTTAAGTTCTTGAAGTTAATGAATATCAGATTTCAAGGATTTTCAGTTTTTAGACATTTAAGGAATACCAAAGGTTCTAGGGTCACCAATTTCGGCCTAGAATGGCATCCACGGAAGGGAATCGTGCGCTCTTTCCTTGTGCAATTTAATTCTTAAGTTATAGCACCTTATTGCCTGGCATATCTCAGAATTTCCGTGGACAGTAACCCGGAGCCAATAACATGCTATAGCTTAAATATTCAAATTGTCAAGGATCGGTTGCAATTGTGATACGATTATGGATCCACTGGCCATTTTACCAGAGAAATCTAAAGATCCTAAGATTTCTGTTTCGATGGATTAAAGAGTGAACATGTGACAAAAATTCAAGGTTCTTTAGAAACTTTATGATGATTTTTAATTAATTTCAATTTTTCAATTGATTTTATCAATTTTAAACCATATGAGTGATTTTATAAGTGAAATTATTGCAAACGAATTCGAATGAATTGAAACTTCTACAGCAACAAGATATAATGGGATGTAGCTTATTGGAAGAGTTTTGCAGATTTTTACATTAAGCTCCTATTTAATTTTGATTTAACAATAATGAGACCAGATTGCAAAAATAACACAGAAACTACTAGAAATAGAAATCTAAATTCATTGAAATTTCTACAGTAGTAATATATGAATAAAAATAGCATGCTGTGAGATTTGCATGAATTTTAGAGACTATTTACTATCAATTTCGGATTTTTCAATTTTAAGACCAGATTATGAATTTACACTACAACCCTTAGGAAACAGATTCGAAATCAATTGAAAATTTTAAAGCAAAAATATAAAATATAAGACTACTGTAAAAATATTGTGAATTTTAATGGTGATCTGATGTCAATAAAAAATCTCACAAGACATGATTGTTTTCGAAGAAAGCATCAAATAATATACCCAACAATTCCTAAAAATTCATGATAGAATGTATCAGTACCATATTATTTTCCCACGAAATTTCATTATTTTCGGAATCTATTTAGTATATATTTTATTTTTCTTCGTCAAAAAGACATTTTTGAAGAGTTTTCTATTTTTAAAACATGATTTTTTGAGAAAATTATGACTCCGGAAAATGTCCTTTAATCTTGTTCTGATGTGATGAACAGAAGAAAATTTTAAAATTCCACAAAATCAATCATCCTGAGATAGCTATTTTTTCGAATTTTGTAATTTCTCAGCTATTATTTTAAATAAAATTCCACTCTTCACTCAAATTTTTGAAATCCTTTGATTCCAAGTCCGATCCGATCCAATGGTTATTTTAATCTATTTAAGTAGATCAGTGTATTAAATTTTGAGATGAATCGGACTTGAAACACTCAGGTAGATCATGATTGTGAGTACATACATTTAATATTGAATTAAATTTATTTAAATGCTTAAAAATCATGCAAATATATAAAAAATACCAAATAATTCTGAAAAAATCCGAGAACAGTGCACCTACCTGTGATAGAGTTCCTCGCCGAATCCAAAAGCCGAAGAATCCAAAAAATCACGCCGATGTGTGCTCCAATACGCTTTCTTCCTTTCTTTTCTTTTTTTTTTTGTTTTTTTCTTCCCTACTCAATCACATCAACATCCTCTAATCTTGAAGGGTTCCGTTTTGCTTGTTGAGGGACTGGTGCATGCACATACTCGTTCTGTGTGAATGATGATACTCTCTGTGCTTTTGTTCCTTAGTGCTCATCATAAATTTTGATATCAATGTTTGATAACTCAGAGATGATTATCTCATATGAAGACATGCTTCACCATAAGCTATTGGAATGGCAGCTGTCTTGCAAGCCCAACACCCCAATATTTCAAACATGAACTCACATAACACCAAATTTAGTTAAAAAACAGAGCACCATCTAATCATCAGAATTTGATAAGGGAAAAGTAAAGGATTATGTGATTCGGAGAACAAAATATCAATGACCCTAAACCACTTGTAAGGGTATACTACATCAGAATTTGATAATGATCGTACAAAACAAAATAAAGAGAGATTCAGTTCACTTTAAAAATAGAGTAGAAAGTAGAATTGAACTTACACATTTATTCTTGTTGATTTCCGTTCTACCTCACTCAGAGGGGGACAGAAGGAGAGAGAGGGATCTGTGCAGAGGGTGACAGTAAAACTTAAAAAAAAAAAAAAAAAAAAAACAGGGGGTGATGAGGGGAAGAGGGAAAATGGAGGGTGGTAAGAGGAGGAGGGAAAACAGAGTGAAAAAAACCAAAAAACCGATCCTCTGTTTTTGTAAACAAAATAAAGATGGTTGAGATGTGCCTGAGGGGGGGGAGAGATGGCCGAATGGAAAATCTGCTGAGAGATGAAAGAAGAGCTCAGAAAACCATCCTCTGTTTTTTCGAAAGTTCCCTCCTCCTCTTGAGGTTTTCCCCATCAGGTCCTATATTGAATTCCCTCTGCAGCAATTTTCCGAAAGTTGCCTCCTCAAGAATAGAAAGAGACCAATTTGCTTGCCAAAACCAGCCAATGAGTTGCGTGCTTCATGCTTCATTCCCAGAATAAAACGATTCCAAAATTGCCAACTTCTAGAAGACTCAGCTGCATTAGACGTTTCTTTCTCTTCTTTCTTTTTTTTTTCTTAGAATTCCTAATATGCTCTTTTCCTTTTGGTTCAATTTTCCTTACTAGGTCAAACATGATGTTGCCACAGTTATCCTTCCACCAAACGTCCCCATTCACAAGAAAATATAGCTTCTTTCCTTCACCAAAGAAATTGTCGAATTTAGTCCGAGAATAAGATTGCTGAGATCCTTATTTATATGGAAAAAGAGGTGTCTGTTGAATTATAGCTTACCACAAATAACTTGCCAGCATCAACTAAAGAACAAATCAAGTTCCCTACGGGACTGTAAATTTACCTTCCTTGAACTATTGCCAATCGGCCATAGCATTCCCTTCCTAAAAATCCAAATTGCCCAAAATGGCGATCCTCTAGATGATCCAAACCGTACATCTTAATGGGCTTTCAGGTAAATGGGTTATGTTTCTCAAATTATTCTGAAACTGATCCAAGCCATCCAATTGATTTGATTGCATTATAAATAGGTTGTGCTCTTTAAATTATCTTCATCAGGTAATCTAAACCAACCGATTGGTGGGCCACTATAATATAGATGGACATGCCTGCGTACCACTCTATAAGATGATCCAAACCATCCGATTAGTGGGCCACCATGTAAATTGGTTGTTAAAAATGACTTCTCTGAGATCTTGACCGCTCCCTTGATAGATGCATTGGATCGAAGTAGGCTCAAAACTCATTTTTCATTAAGACAATGCGTGGGCCCCCCTGCTTGATCCAAATCTAAACAAATGCTCAATGCGGGCCCACCAAACGGGTCTGAATTCTCCCTTGCTCGGATTCTCGTGAATAACCCTTCTCAACACTCAGCAGAAAAATGCAAAACATGGCAGAAATGATCGGAAAGATTAAGGAAATATAAGAGACGGACACGAGAATGGAAAATACCGAAGAGCCGATAGAAAAACACTAACTTCTCTGTTGACTAAGGCGGAGCAAAATGGGGGTGTCTACAATGTCAGAACGAATTCTGTTTATCGAAACAAACAACACTATCACCCCGCCATAATAAAGACCGGACGTATTTGAATTCACCATCCGGAAGAAAATAAATACATCCGAACCGAAACCTAGGAGGCGTCGCACTAAACGTGCGTTTCAATCCTCATCGACCTTTCAGAACCGAAAGATTGTTCGGAAAAAGTGGTAGATAGCCAAAAAAAGTGACAGGTGTGCAACACGAGGACTTCCCAGGAGGTCACCCATCCTAGTACTACTCTCGCCCAAGCACGCTTAACTTCGGAGTTCTAATGGGATCCAGTGCATTTGAGCTGCTACGATCGCACCCAGCTTGCCTCTCCATTCTCAAAGTAATAAAGAGTTTCCACTCGAATTGTGGTACGAAGTCCGTCTAAACGAAAGTGCGAAAAAATTCTGCTAGATGACATCGGATGGACGATCCGAGGATAAGCGGATGACTGCCAGGGCTGTCATCACGCGATGAATCTTCTCGAGTACCCCCGAATCAATATAAGAATCGCCACGATCTGACGGGCGGATCAAAAGTTATCGTCGGAACGATATTTGTGCACCCAAGGGTAGCTCACGGCTAGTAAACACCTTCCGACCGGATTCCTGACTCGCATCCACTAATACACTCATCCGCTATAGCCGGTACGTCACTAAATCTAAACAAACCCCCCCTATATTTTGACCGCAAATGAAATATCAGAACGAATTCCGTTTATCGAATCAAACGACACTATCACCCCGCCATCATAAAGACTAGACGTACTTGAATTCACCATCCGGAAGAAAATAAATACATCCGAACCGAAACCTAGGAGGCGTCGCACTAAACGTGTGTTTCAATCCTCATCGACGTTGCAGAACCGAAAGATAGTTCGAAAAAAGTGGTAGATAACCGAAAAAAGTGACAGGGGTGGAACACGAGGACTTCCCAGGAGGTCACCCATCCTAGTACTACTCTCGCCCACGAGGACTTCCCAGGAGGTCACCCATCCTAGTACTACTCTCGCCCAAGCACGCTTAACTTCGGAGTTCTGATGGGATCCAGTGCATTTGTGCTGGTATGATTGCACCCAGCAAGCTTCTCCATTCTCAAAGTAATAAAGAGTTTCCATTCGCATTATCGTACGAAGTCCGTTTAAATGAAAGTGCGAAAAAATCCTGCTAGATGACATCGGATGGACGATCCGCGCATAAACCGGATGACCGCCAAGGCTGTCATCGCGCGATTAATCTTCTCGAGCACCCCCGAATCAATATAAGAATCGCCACGATCTGACGGGCGGATCAAAAGTTATCGTCGGAACGATATTTGTGCACCCAAGGGTAGCTCACGGCCACTAAACACCTTCCGACCGGATTCCGGACTCGCATCCACTAGTAAACTCATCCGCTATAGCCGGTACGTCACTGAATCTAAACAAACTCCGGCTATAATTAGACAGCAAATGAAATGTCAGAACGAATTCCGTTTATCGAACAAAACGACACTATAACACCGCCATAATAAAGACCGGACGTATTTGAATTCACCATCCGGAAGAAAATAAATACATCCGAACCGAAACCTAGGAGGTGTCGCACTAAACGTGCGTTTCAATCCTGATCGACGTTCCAGAACTGAAAGATTGTTCGAAAAAAGTGGTAGATAGCCGAAAAAAGTGACAGGGGTGCAACACGAGGACTTCCTAGGAGGTCACCCATCCTAGTACTACTCTCGCCCAAGCACGCTTAACTTCGGAGTTCTGATGGGATCCAGTGCATTTGTGCTGGTTTGATCACACCCAGCATGCCTCTCCATTCTCGAAGTAATAAAGAGTTTCCATTCGCATTGTCGTACGAAGTCCGTTTAAATGAAAGTGCGAAAAAATCCTGCTAGATGACATCGGATGGACGATCCGTGCATCTCGAGAAGCCGGATGACCGCCAAGGCTGTCATTGTGTGATGAATCTTCTCGAGTACCTCCGAATCAATATAAGAATCGCCACGATCTGACGGGCGGATCAAAATTTATCGTCGGAACGATATTTATGCACCCAAGGGTTGCTCACGGTCAGTAAACACCTTCCGACCGGATTCCTGACTCGTATCCACTAGTACACTCATCCGCTGTAGCCGGTACGTCACTGAATCTAAACAAACCCCCGCTATATTTTCACCGCAAATGAAATGTCAGAACGAATTCCGTTTATCGAATCAAACGACACTATCACACCGCCATAATAAAGACCAGACGTATTTGAATTCACCATCCGAAAGAAAATATATACATCCGAACCGAAACCTAGGAGGCGTCGCACTAAACGTGCGTTTCAATCCTCATCGACGTTGCAGAACCGAAAGATTGTTCGAAAAAAGTGGTAGATAATCGAAAAAATTGACGGGGGTGCAAGACGAAGACTTTCCAGGAGGTCACCCATCCTAGTACTACTCTCGCCCAAGCACGCTTAACTTCGGAGTTCTGATGGGATCCAATGCATTTGTGATGGTATGATCGCACTCAGCATGCCTCTCCATTCTCAAAGTAATAAAGAATTTCCATTCGCATTATCGTATGAAGTCCGTTTAAATGAAAGTGCGAAAAAATCCTGCTAGATGACATCGGATGGACGATCCGCGCATAAGCCGGATGACAGCCAAGGCCGTCATTGCTTGATGAATCTTCTCGAGCACCCCGGAATCAATATAAGAATTGCCACGATCTGAGGGCGGATCAAAAGTTATCGTCGGAACGATATTTGTGCACACAAGGTAGCTCACGGCCAGTAAACACCTTCCGACCGGATTCCTGACTCGCATCCACTACTACCCTCATCCGCTATAGCCGGTACGTCACTGAATCTAAACAAACCCCTGCTAAATTTTGACCGCAAATGAAATGTCAGAACGAAATTCGTTTATCAAATCAAACGACACTATCACCCCGCAATAATAAAGACCGGACGTATTTGAATTCACCATCCGGAAGAAAATAAATATATCCGGACCGAAACCTAGGAGGCGTCGCACTAAACGTGCGTTTCAATCCTCATCGACGTTCCAGAACTGAAAGATTGTTCGAAAAAAATGGTAGATAGCCGAAAAAAGTGACAGGGGTGCAACACGAGGAATTCCCAGGAGGTCACCCATCCTAGTACTACTCTCGCCCAAGCACGCGTAACTTCGGAGTTCTGATGGGATCCAGTGTATTTGTGCTGGTATGATCGCACCGAACATGCCTCTCCATTCTCAAAGTAATAAAGAGTTTCCATTCCCATTGTCGTACGGAGTCCGTTTAAATGAAAGTGCGAAAAAATCCTGCTAGATGACATCGGATGGACGATCCGTGCATGTCGGGTAGCCGGATGATCGCTACGGCTGTCATCGCGCGATGAATTTTCTCGAATACCACCGATTCAATATAAGAATCACCACGATCTGACGGGCGGATCAAAAGTTATCGTCGGAATGATATTTGTGCACCCAAGGGTATCTCACGGCCAGTAAACACCTTCCGACCGGATTCCTGACTCGCATCCACTAGTACACTCATCCGCTATAGCCAGTACGTCACTGAATCTAAACAAACCCCCGCTATATTTTGACCGAAAATGAAATGTCTGTGGGACCCGATCCCGCGAGAGGGGTGGGGCGCGAGCCGCCACGCTCTCTCTTGGTCTCTCTTACCCACGCGATTGGCGTGTGCTCTTTTAGTCTTGATTTTAATTCATCTTTTATGTGAACTTGGGATCACTAAGGCAATCCAAATTCCACACAAAAGAGACTGACAGAGTCGCCACCTAGATGTGGGATCTAGGACACATAATTATCCAGAAATCTAGACTCGCTACCTGGTTACAAGAATGGAAGGTATGGGGAGTTATCGACAACATGCATCATTCCCTCCCGATAATCGGTCTTCGATTCCAAAAGCTAACTTTTTTAAATTTATTTTAAATGGCTCATTCAACTCTCTATTAATGTGCGAACTAAGTGACATGCATCATATGATCTAATTTCATTGTGGATCCTAAATGTGTATATTGATTCCTTAATTTGTTTGGATTCAATCTAGCTGCAAGTTCTCCTAAGATTCTAATTTCATGGAAAATCCTAAATGATTTAATTAAGAATGTACAAGAAAATTAATGTACAAAAACCCCACAATTTGTTGTGGAGCCGACTCGCGGTTGGTATGCCATCAGACATCCAAGCTGCCTATGTTCCCAAGCCTCACTGGGATCAGAGTCGACGTAGTTCGGTGCACCTAAGCTAAGCTACTTATGCCTAACTCAATTAAGACACCGACCTAGACGGGATTGACAGTTTCAACAGTTTTAGGAGAAGTTATTTAATTCAAGTTGAGGATTTTATTATCCTAGGATTTCATCTAAGATGCTATATGATTTTTATCTAAATGCAAGTTGTTCCTTAGACTAATGCAGGTTAGCCTAGATCCTAGTTTACTAGGCTTGTCTTAGGGAAAGATTGGGTGACTAGTGTAACTAGACCTTTGGCACGGTTGCTATCCATAGCAAACGTACGTGATGAGGCTGAACTCCTAACTCTATGACTCCCTAAAACCTAGGACACGACCTGACACCAGTGTTCCTAAATTGGGCTCTAATGTTTCTTATGACGGAAATCTTAATCCAATGGTTCTGACAGACACGAGACAAATCGATTTAAGTTCTTGAAGTTAATGAATTTCAGATTTTAAGGATTTTCGATTTCTAGACATTTAAGGAATACCAAAGGTTCTAGGGTCACCAATTTCGGCCTAGAATGGCATCCACGGAAGGGAATCGTGCGCTCTTTCCTTGTACAATTTAATTCTTAAGTTATAGCACCGTTTTGCCTGGCATATCTCAGGATTTCCGTGGACAGTAACCTCGGAGCCAATAACATGCTATAGCTTAAATATTCAAATTGTCAAGGATCGGTTGCAATTGGGATACGATTATGGATGCACTGGCCATTTTACCAGGGAAATCTAAAGATCCTAAGATTTCTGTTTCAATGGATTAAAGAGTGAACATGTGACAAAAATTCAAGGTTCTTTAGAAACTTTATGATGATTTTTAATTAATTTCAATTTTTAAATGGATTTTATCAATTTTAAACCATATGAGTGATTTTACAAGTGAAATTATTGGAAACGAATTCGAAATGAATTGAAACTTCTACAGCAACAAGATATGATGGGATGTAGCTTATTGGAAGAGTTTTGCAGATTTTTACATTAAGCTCCTATTTAATTTTGATTTAACAATAATGAGACCAGATTGCAAAAATAACACAGAAACTACTAGAAATAGAAATCGAAATTCATTGAAATTTCTACAGTAGTAAGATATGAATAAACATAGCATGCTGTGAGATTGACATGAATTTTAGAGACTATTTACTACCAATTTCGGATTTTTCAATTTTAAGACCAGATTATGAATTTACACTACAACCCTTAGGAAAAAGATTCCAAATCAATTAAATATTTCAAAGCAGCAAGAAATGTAAAATATAAGACTACTGTTAAAATATTGTGAATTTTAATGGTGATCTGATGTCAGTAAAAAATCTCACAAGAGTGATTATTTTTGAAAAAAGCATCAAATAATATACCAAAAAAAATCCAAAAATTCCTAAAAATTCATGATAGAATGTTTCACTACCATATTATTTTCCCAAGAAATTTCATTATTTTCGGAATCTATTTAGTATATATTTTATTTTTCTTCGTCAAAAATACATTTTTGAAGAGTTTCCTATTTTTAAAACATGATTTTTTGAGAAAATTATGACTCCGGAAAATGTCCTTTAATCTTGTTCTGATGTGATGAACACAAGAAAAATTTAAAATTCTATAAAATCAATCATCCTGAGATAGCTATTTTTTCGAATTTTGTAATTTCTCAGCCATTATTTTAAATAAAATTCCACTCTTCACTCAAATTTTCGAAATCCTTTGATTCCAAGTCCGATCCGATCCAATGGTTATTTTAATCTATTTAAGTAGATCAGTGTATTAAATTTTGAGATGAATCGGACTTGAAACACTCAGGTAGATCATGATTGTGAGTACATACATTTAATATTGAATTAAATTCATTTAAATGCTTAAAAATCATGCAAATATATAAAAAATACCAAATAATTCTGAAAAAATCCGAGAATAGTGCACCTACCTGTGATAGAGTTCCTCGCCGAATCCAAAAGCCGAAGAATCCGAAAAATCCCGCCGATGTGTGCTCCAATACGCTTTCTTCCTTTCTTTTCTTTTTTTTTTTGTTTTTTTCTTCCCTACTCAATCACATCAACATCCTCTAATCTTGAAGGGTTCCGTTTTGCTTGTTGAGGGACTGGTGCATGCACATACTCGTTCTGTGTGAATGATGATACTCTCTGTGCTTTTGTTCCTTAGTGCTCATCATAAATTTTGATATCAATGTTTGATAACTCAGAGATGATTATCTCATATGAAGACATGCTTCACCATAAGCTATTGGAATGGCAGCTGTCTTGCAAGCCCAACACCCCAATATTTCAAACACGAACTCACATAACACCAAATTTAGTTAAAAAACAGAGCACCATCTAATCATCAGAATTTGATAAGGGAAAAGTAAAGGATTCTGTGATTCGGAGAACAAAATATCAATGACCCTAAACCACTTGTAAGGGTATACTACATCAGAATTTGATAATGATCGTACAAAACAAAATAAAGAGAGATTCAGTTCACTTTAAAAATAGAGTAGAAAGTAGAATTGAACTTACACATTTATTCTTATTGATTTCCGTTCTACCTCACTCAGAGGGGGACAGAAGGAGAGAGAGGGATCTGTGCAGAGGGTGACAGTAAAACTTTAAAAAAAAAAAAAAAAACAGGGGGTGATGAGAGGAAGAGGGAAAACGGAGGGTGGTGAGAGGAGGAGGGAAAACAGAGTGAAAAAAACCAAAAAACCGATCCTCTGTTTTTGTAAACAAAATAAAGATGGTTGAGATGTGCCTGAGGGGGGGAGAGATGGCCGAATGGAAAATCTGCTGAGAGATGAAAGAAGAGCTCAGAAAACCATCCTCTGTTTTTTCGAAAGTTCCCTCCTCCTCTCGAGGTTTTCCCCATCAGGTCCTATATTGAATTCCCTCTGCAGCAATTTTCCGAAAGTTGCCTCCTCAAGAATAGAAAGAGACCAATTTGCTTGCCAAAACCAGCCAATGAGTTGCTTGCTTCATGCTTCATTCCCAGAATAAAACGATTCCAAAATTACCAACTTCTAGAAGACTCAGCTGCATTAGACGATTCTTTCTCTTTTCTTTTTTTTTTCTTAGAATTCCTAATATGCTCTTTTCCTTTTGGTTCAATTTTCCTTACTGGGTCAAACATGATGTTGCCACAGTTATCCTTCCACCAAACATCCCCGTTCACAAGAAAATATAGCTTCTTTCCTTCACCAAAGAAATTGTCGAATTTAGTCCGAGAATAAGATTGCCGAGATCCTTATTTATATGGAAAGAGAGGTGTCTGTTGAATTATAGCTTACCACAAATAACTTGCCAGCATCAACTAAAGAACAAATCAAGTTCCCTACGGGACTGTAAATTTACCTTCCTTGAACTATTGCCAATTGGCCATAGCATTCCCTTCCTAAAAATCCAAATTGCCCAAAATGGCGATCCTCTAGATGATCCAAACCGTACATCTTAATGGGCTTTCAGGTAAATGGGTTATGTTTCTCAAATTATTCTGAAACTGATCCAAGCCATCCAATTGATTAGATTGCATTATAAATAGGTTGTGCTCTTTAAATTATCTTCATCAGGTAATCTAAACCAACCGATTGGTGGGCCACTATAATATAGATGGACATGCCTGCGTACCACTCTATAAGATGATCCAAACCATCCGATTAGTGGGCCACCATGTAAATTGGTTGTTAAAAATGACTTCTCTGAGATCTTGACCGCTCCCTTGATAGATGCATTGGATCGAAGTACGCTCAAAAACTCATTTTTCATTAAAACATTGCGCGGGCCCCCCTGCTTGATCCAAATCTAAACAAATGCTCAATGCGAGCCCACCAAACGGGTCCGAATTCTCCCTTGCTCGGATTCTCGTGAATAACCCTTCTCAATACCCAACGGAAAAATGCGAAACCTGGCAGAAATGATCGGAAAGATTAAGGAAATATAAGAGACGGACACGGGAATGGAAAATACCGAAGAGCCGATAGAAAAACACTAACTTCTCTGTTGACTAAGGCGGAGCAAAAATGGGGTTGTCTACAATGTCAGAACGAATTCTGTTTATCGAATCAAACAACACTATCACCCCGCCATAATAAAGACCGGACGTATTTGAATTCACCATCCGGAAGAAAATAAATACATCCGAACCGAAACCTAGGAGGCGTCGCACTAAACGTGCGTTTCAATCCTCATCGACCTTTCAGAACCGAAAGATTGTTCGAAAAAAATGGTAGATAGCCAAAAAAAGTGACAGGTGTGCAACACGAGGACTTCCCAGGAGGTCACCCATCCTAGTACTACTCTCGCCCAAGCACGCTTAACTTCGGAGTTCTGATGGGATCCAGTGCATTTGAGCTGCTACGATCGCACCCAGCATGCCTCTCCATTCTCAAAGTAATAAAGAGTTTCCACTCGCATTGTGGTACGAAGTCCGTCTAAACGAAAGTGCGAAAAAATCCTGCTAGATGACATCGGATGGACGATCCGAGGATAAGCGGATGACCGCCATGGCTGTCATCACGCGATGAATCTTCTCGAGTACCCCCAAATCAATATAAGAATCGCCACGATCTGACGGGCGGATCAAAAGTTATCGTCGGAACAATATTTGTGCACCCAAGGGTAGCTCACGGCTAGTAAACACCTTCCGACCGGATTCTTGACTCGCATCCACTAATACACTCATCCGCTATAGCCGGTACGTCACTGAATCTAAACAAACCCCCGATATATTTTGACCGCAAATGAAATGTCAGAACGAATTCCGTTTATCGAATCAAACACACTATCACCCCGCGATAATAAAGACCGGACGTATCTGAATTCACCATCCGGAAGAAAATAAATACATCCGAACCGAAACCTAGGAGGCGTCGCACTAAACATGCGTTTTAATCCTCATCGACGTTGCAAAACCGAAAGATTGTTCGAAAAAAGTGGTAGATAACCGAAAAAAGAGACAGGGGTGGAACACGAGGACTTCCCAGGAGGTCACCTATCCTAATACTACTCTCGCCCAAGCACGCTTAACTTCGGAGTTCTGATGGGATCCAGTGCATTTGTTCTGGTATGATCGCACCCAGCATGCCTCTCCATTCTCAAAGTAATAAAGAGTTTCCATTCGCATTGTCGTACGGAGTCCGTTTAAATGAAGTGCGAAAAAATCCTGCTAGATGACATCGGATGGACGATCCGTGCATGTCGGCAAGCCGGATGACCGCTAGGGCTGTCATCGAGCGATGAATCTTCTCGAGTACCCCCGAATGAATATAAGAATCGCCACGATCTGACGGGCGGATCAAAAGTTATCGTCGGAACGATATTTATGCACCCAAGGGTAGCTCACGGCCAGTAAACACCTTCCGACCGGATTCCTGACTCGCATCCACTAGTACACTCATCCGATATAGCCGGTACATCACTGAATCTAAACAAACCCCCGCTATATTTTGACAGCAAATGAAATGTCAGAACGAATTCCGTTTATCGAATCAAAAGACACTATCACACCGCTATAATAAATACCGGACGTATTTGAAATCACCATCCGGAAGAAAATAAATACATCCGAACCGAAACCTAGGAGGCGTCGCACTAAACATGCATTTCAATCCTCATCGACGTTCCAGAACCGAAAGATTGGTCGAAAAAAAGTGGTAGATAGCCGACAAAATGTACAGGGGTGCAACACGAGGACTTCCCAGGAGGTCACCCATCCTAGTACTACTCTCGCCCAAGCACGCTTAACTTCGGACTTCTGATGGGATCTAGTGCATTTGTGCTGGTTTGATCGCACCCAGCATGCCTCTCCATTCTCAAAGTAATAAAGAGTTTTCATTCGCATTGTCGTACGAAGTCCGTTTAAATGAAAGTGCGAAAAAATCCTGCTAGATAACATCGGATGGACGATCCGAGCATAAGCCGGAAGAACGCTAGGGCTGTCAATGCGCGATGAATCTTCTCGAGTACCCTCGAATCAATATAAGAATCGCCACGATCTAACGGGCGGATCAAAAGTTATCATCGGAACGATATTTGTGCACCCAAGGGTAGCTCACGGTCAGTAAACACCTTCCGACCGCTATAGTCGATATTTGTACACTCATCCGCTATAGCCGGTACGTCACTGAATCTAAACAAACCCCCGCTATATTTTGACAGCAAATAAAATGTCAGAACGAATTCCGTTAATCGAACAAAACGACACTATCACACCGCCATAATAAAGACTGGACGTATTTGAATTCACCATCCGGAAGAAAATAAATACATTCGAACCGAAACCTAGGAGGCGTCGCACTAAACGTGCGTTTCAATCCTCATCAACGTTCCAGAACTGAAAGATTGTTCGAAAAAAGTGGTAGATAGCCGAAAAGGGTGCAACACGAGCACTTCCCAAGAGGTCACCCATCCTAGTACTACTCTCGCCCAAGCACGCTTAACTTCGGAGTTCTGATGGGATCCAGTGCATTTGTGCTGGTCTGATCGCACCCAGCATGCCTCTCCATTCTCAAAGTAATAAAGAGTTTCAAATCGCATTGTCGTACGAAGTCCGTTTAAATGAAAGTACAAAAAAATCCTGCTAGATGACATCGGATGGACGATTCAAGCATAAGCCGGATGACCGCTAGGGCTGTCATCGCGCGATGAATCTTCTGGAGTACCCTCGAATCAATATAAGAATCGCCACGATATGACGGGCGGATCAAAAGTTATCGTCGGAACGATATTTGTGCACCCAAGGGTAGCTCACGGCCAGTAAACACCTTCCGACCGGATTCCTGACTCGCATCCACTGGTACACTCATCCGCTATAGCCGGTACGTCACTGAATCTAAACAAACCCCCGCTATATTTTGACAGCAAATGAAATGTCTGAACGAATTCCGTTTATCGAACAAAACGACACTATCACACCGCCATAATAAAGACTGGACGTATTTGAATTCACCATCCGGAAGAAAATAAATACATCCGAACCGAAACTTATGAGGCGTCGCACTAAACGTGCGTTTCAATCCTCATCGACGTTCCAGAACTGAAAGATTGTTCGAAAAAAGTGGTAGATAACCGAAAAAAGTGACAGGGGTGCAACACGAGGACTTCCCAGGAGGTCACCCATCCTACTACTACTCTCGCCCAAGCACGCGTAACTTCGGAGTTCTAATGGGATCCAGTGCATTTGTGCTGGTATGATCGCACCCTGCATGCCTCTCCATTCTCAAAGTAATGAAGAGTTTCCATTCCCATTGTCGTACGGAGTCCGTTTAAGTTAAAGTACGAAAAAATCCTGCTAGATGACATCGGATGGACGATCCGTGCATGTCGGGATGCAGGATGACCGCTACGGCTGGAATCGCGCGATGAATCTTCTCGAGTACCCGCGAATCATTATAAGAATAACCACGATCTGACGGGCGGATCAAAAGTTATCGTCGGAATGATATTTGTGTACCCATGGGTAGCTCACGGCCAGTAAACACCTTCCGACCGGATTCCTGACTCGCATCCACTAGTACACTCATCCGCTATAGCCGGAACGTCGCTGAATCTAAACAAACCCCCGCTATATTTTGACCGCAAATGAAATGTCAGAACGAATTCCGTTTATCGAATCAAACGACACTATCACCACGCCATAATAAAGACCGGACGTATTTGAATTCACCATCCGGAGAAAAATATATACATCCGAACCGAAACCTAAGAGGCGTCACACTAAACGTGCGTTTCAATCCTCATCGACCTTTCAGAACCGAAAGATTGTTCGAAAAAAGTGGTAGATAGCCGAAAAAAGTGACAGGGGTGCAACGCGAGGATTTCCCAGGAGGTCACCCATCCTAGTACTACTCTCGCCCAAGCACGCTTAACTTCGGAGTTCTTATGGGATCCAGTGCATTTGAGCTGCTAGGATCGCACCCAGCATGCCTCTCCATTCTCAAAGTAATAAAGAGTTTCCATTCGCATTGTGGTACGAAGTCCGTTTAAATGAAAGTAAAATCATGCTAGATGACATCGGATGGACGATCCGAGCATAAGCCGGATGACCGCCAGGTGTGGGACCCGATCCCGCGAGATGGGTGGGGCGCGAGCCGCCATGCTCTCTCTTGGTCTCTCGTACCCACGCGATTGGCGTGTGCTCTTTTATTATTGATTTTAATTCATCTTTTATATGAACTTGGGATCACTAAAGCAATCCGAATTCCACACAAAAGAGAGTGACAGAGTCGCCACCTAGATGTGGGATATAGGACCCATAATTAACCAGAAATCTAGACTCGTTACCTGGTTACAAGAATGGAAGTTATGGGGGGTTATCCACCACATGCATCATTCCTGCCCAATAATCGGTCTTCAATTACAAAAGTTAACTCTTTTGAATTTCTTTTAAATGGCTCATTTAACTCTATGTTAGTGTGCTAACTACGTGACATGCATCCTATGATCTAATTTCAATGAAGATCCTAAATGTGTATCTTGATTTCTTAATTTGTTTGAATTCAATCTAAGTGAAAGTTCTCCTAAAATTCTAATTTCATGGAAGGTACTAAATGATTTAATTAAGAATTTGCAAGAAAATTAATATACAAAATCCCACAATTTGTTGTGGAGCCGACTCGTGATTGGTATGCCATCAAGCATCCAACCTGCCTACGTACCCAAGCCTCACTGGGATCAGAGTCGACGTAGTTCGGTGCACCTAAGCTAAGCTACTTATGCCTAACTCAACTAAGACACCGATCTAGACTGGATTGACTGTTTCAATAGTTTTAAGAGAAGTTATTTAATTCAAGTTGAAGATTTTATTATCATAGGATTTCATCTAAGATGCTATATGATCATATCTAAGTGCAAGTTGTCCCTTAGACTAATGCAGGTTAACCTACATCCTAGGTAACTAGGCTTGTCTTAGGGAAAATTTGGGTGACTAGTGTAACTAGACCTATGGCACGGTTGCTATCCATAGCAAACGTCCGTGATGAGGCTGGACTCCTAACTCTAGGACTCCCTAAAACCTAAGACTCCCGAAGACCTAGGACACGACCTGACATAAGTGTTCCTAAGTTGGGCTCTAATAGTTATTATATCGGAAACCATAATCCAATGGTTCCGAAAGACATGAGATAAATTGATTCAAGTTCTTGAAGTTAATTAATTTCAGATTTCAAGGATTTTCGGTTTCTGGACATTTAAGGAATATCAAAGGTTCTAGGGTTCTTCAATTTCGGCCTCGAATGGCATCCAAGGAAGGGAATCGTGCGCTCTTTCCTTGTGTAATTTAATACTTAGGTTATAGCACCTTATTGCCTGGCATATCTCAGGATTTCCGTAGACAGTAACCTCGGAGCCAATAACATGCTATAGCTTAAATATTCAAATTGTCAAAGATCAGTTGCAATTGGGATACGATTATAGATGCACTGGCCATTTTACTAGGAAAATCTAAAGATCCTAAGATTTCTGTTTCAATGGACTAAAGAATTAATATGTAACAAAAATTTAAGGTTCTTTAGAAATTTTGATAATGATTTTTAATTAATTTCAATTTTGAGTGGATTTTATCAATTTTAAACCGCATGAGTGATTTTACAAGTGAATTTATTGCAAACGAATTCGAAATGGATTGAAATTTCTACAACAGCAAGATGGGAATGTATGTAGCTTACTGAAAAAGTTTTGCAGATTTTTACATTAAGCTCCTATTTAATTTTGATTTAACAATAATATGACCAGATTGTTAAAATAACACAGAAACTACTAGCAATAGAAATCTAAATTCATTGAAATTTCTACAGAAATAAGATATGAGTAAACATAGCATGCTGTGAGAGGTTCATGAATTTTAAAAACCATTTACTACCAATGTCGGATTTGTCAATTTTAAGACCAGATTATGGATTTACACTACAACCCTTAGGAAAAAAAATTTAAATCACTTGAAAATTTTACAGCAGCAATAAATATGAAATATAAGACTACTGTAAAACTTTTGAGAATTTTAATTGTGATCTGATGTCAGTAAAAAGTCTCACAAAATCTGATAATTTTCAAAGAAAACATTAAATAATATATCAAAAAAAATCCAAAAATTCTCAAAACTTCATGGTAGAATGTATCAGTATCATATTAATTTTTCACGAAATTTCATTAATTTTGGAATATGTTTAGTATATATTTTATTTTTCTTCGTCAAAAAGATGTTTTTGAAGAGTTTTCTATTTTTAAAACACGATTTTTGAGAAAATTATGACTCCGGAAGATGTCCTTTAACCTTGTTCTGATGTGATGAACACAAGAAAAATTTAAAATTCCACAAAACAAATCATCCTGAGATCGCTATTTTTTCAACTTTTGTAATTTCTCAGCCATTATTTTAAACGAAATTCTACTCTTCACTCAAATTTTCAAAATCCTTTGATTCAATGTCCGATCCGATCCGATGGTTATTTTAGTCTATTTAAATAGATCAGTGTATTAAATTTCGGGACGAATCGGAATTGAAACACTCATGTAGATCATGATTTTGAGCACACACATATAATATCGAATTAAATTCAATTAAATGCTAAAAACCATGCAAAAATATATAAAGAATACCAAATAATCCTGGAAAAATCTGAGAATAGTGCACCTACCTGTGTTGGAGATCCTCGCCGAATCCAAAACCCGAATATTCTGAAAAATCTCGCCGACGCTCGATCCTGCGTCCTTTCTTCCCTTTCTTTCTTTGCTTTTTTTTTTATTTCCACCACGTTGATCGCGCTCCTTGTCTTTATGGTGCATAGACTTTGTCGCACCCTTTTTTATGATGAAGAAGACCCAAAGAACACTCAAATAATTCTTGATTGTATGATGCCTTGAAGAAGAAGAAGGAATTCAAGAATTCCTTTTTTGAAGAACACTTGAGAGAGAGATCACACTTCAAGGGAGAAAAGAAAAGAAAATTTCTTGGGAGGAGAGAGAAAATGGACGAATTTGGATTTTTCCCCTTTTCTGGATTGTTTGCTTTGATTTTTATATTAAAAAAAAGTTAGGGTTGAGAGAAATAACAATTTCCAATGTGAGAGCTCCCTTTTTGGCTTGTTTCCAATTTTTCCCTCTTGCTTTCTTTCTTTCTTGTTTCCAAATTGGATTTGATTCCAATCTTAATTTCTTGTCAATCAAGACATGTTATTCTCATTCCACATTGCTTCTTTGGAAGAAAACCTTTTTAAGCAATCATTCATCTTTTCCTTTTTTCCTTCTTTTCATTTTTTATTCTTTTTATTTTTCTTTTAACAAATATGATGTCACCATTGTGACATCATCAAGGTGGGTGCTCAACTCATGTGGGTCAACCATGTGGGCCGCCCACCATGGTGGTTGACCCATATGGGTGAACCCACATGAGCTCCATCTTTGCGGGCTTTAGCCCAATGGGCCATTTCACACGGGTTTCGGGCTTTTCCGTAAAAAAATCAATAAAATCTTTCTAAATTCAACATTCTATATATGGACCCAACCCATTTGACATTTATGGTGCATCCCTCATACATGATCGGACCATCTTTTTTGGGAAATAACTTTTCGGACCAAAATGCCCCTACTTGACTGTTAGACATCCAAATGCGACCAAATTACCCTCAGATTGGTTCACCCCTAAAGGGAAAAATTAAAAATGGAAAGTCTTTGTGGTCAAACTTCAAAAATAGAAACTTTTAAAATTGGGTCCTTTCGGTGAGCAATATTAAACAGAATCATTTGGTATCCCCTGAAAATACCCAAAATGCCCTCAACACTTAAAGTTTCCAAATTAAGCGAAATTCCTGAGAAATTCTAAATTTAGCAAGTTTTCCAAAATTCAGGAAATCATTCATAATCTCTCAGACATATTTCGGGGATCAAAAGAATTACACAGGAAAAGACCAAATTACCCCAAGGTGCTAGAATTTTGGCGAGACTAGGGAAAACCCTGAGAAATTCTAAAAATAGCAGATTTTCGAACATTTATGAACGGACTCAAGATTTCTTAGACACAACTTAGGGACCAAATATGATATGTTTGGAAATGTCTAAAATACCCCCGAAATGCAAGACTAAGAGAAAATCTTGAGAAATCTAAATTTACCAGGTTTCCCAAAGCTTACGAAATTACTCATAATCCATCAGTCGTACCCTCGAGATGATTTTGGACATATGAGAAATGATTGAAATATCCATAAGATGATGAAAATATGGAAGCCCCATGAGTTTCTAAAAATAGCAGCTTTTTCAAAATTTGTAAAATCACTCAAGATTTCTCAAATATAACTCAGGGGTCAAACGATACACATCGGGAATTACCAAAATACCCCTGCAGTGCAAAATAGGCAAAAATGAGGGAAACCCTAAAAATTCTAAAAATAGCAGGTTTGCTTGGAAACTTGAACTTTCATCTTTCAGAGGCCAAAGGAACCCCCTAGAGACCTTCAGGATTGCAAATCAACTTCAAAACTCTCATAATGAAATGAAATCTACCCTAAAATGCATAGATGCCTAATCTAATTCTGAATACGGATATAAAAATTGATGATACTACCGAATCTTTTGCTTTTAAAAGCCTAGCAAAATGGGGGTGTCTACACCAGGGTTATCATCACGCGATGAATCTTCTCGAGTACCCCCGAATCAATATAACAATCGTCACAATCTGACGGGCGGATCAAAAGTTATCGTCGGAATGATATTTGTGCACCCAAGGGTAGCTCAAGGCCAGTAAACACCTTCCGACCGGATTCCTGACTCGCATCCACTAATACACTCATCCGCTATAGCCGGTACGTCACTCAATCCAAACAAACCCCCGCTATATTTTAACCGCAAATGAAATGCTAGAACGAATTCCGTTTATTTAATCAAACGACACTATCACCCCGCCATAATAAAGACCGGACGTATTTGAATTCACCATCCTAAAGAAAATAAATACATCCGAACTGAAACCTAGGAGGCTTCGCAGTAAACGTGCGTTTCAATCCTCATCGACGTTCCAGAACTGAAAGATTGTTCGAAAAAAGTGGTAGATTGCCGTAAAAAGTGACAGGGGTGCAACACGAGGACTTCCCAAGAGGTCACCCATCCTAGTACTACTCTCGCCCAAGCACGCTTAACTTCGGAGTTCTGATGGGATCCAGTGCATTTGTGCTGGTATGATCGCACCCAGCATGCCTCTCCATTCTCAAAGTAATAAAGAGTTTCCATTCGCATTGTCGTACGGAGTCCGTCTAAATGAAAGTGCGAAAAAATCCTGCTAGATGACATCGGATGGACGATCCGTGCATGTCGGGAAGTCGGATGACCACTAGAGCTGTCATCACGCGATCAATCTTCTCGAGTACCCCCGAATTAATATAAGAATCGCCACGATCTGACGGTTGGATCTTAAGTTATCGTCGGAATGATATTTGTGCACCCAAGGGTAGCTCACGGCCAGTAAACACCTTCCGACCTGATTCCTGACTCGCATCCACTAGTACACTCATCCGCAAATGAATCTAAACAAACCCCCACTATATTTTGACCGCAAATGAAATGTCATAACGAATTCTTTTTATTGAATCAAACGACACTATCACCCCGCCATAATAAAGACCGGACGTATTTGAATTCACCATCCGGAAGAAAATAAATACATCTGAACCGAAACCTAAGAGGCGTCGCACTAAACGTGCGTTTCAATCCTCATCGACGTTCCAGAACTGAAAGATTGTTCGAAAAAAGTGGTAGATAGCCGAAAAGGGTATAAAATGAGGACTTCCTAGGAGGTCACCCATCCTAGTACTACTCTCGCCCAAGCACGCTTAACTTCAGAGTTCTGATGGGATCCCTGCATTTGTGCTGGTATGATCGCACATAGCACGCCTCTCCATTCTTAAAGTAATAAAGAGTTTCCATTCGCATTGTCGTACGAAGTCCGTTTAAATGAAAGTGCGAAAAAATCCTGATAGATGACATCGGATGGACGATCCGAGCATGTCGGGAAGCCGGATGACTAACAGGGCTGTCATCGCGCGATGAATCTTCTCGAGTACCCCCGAATCAATATAACAATCGCCACGATCTGACGGGCGGATCAAAAGTTATCGTCGGAACGATATTTGTGCACTAAGGGTAGCTCATGGCCAGTAAACACCTTCCGACCGGATTGCTAACTCGCATCCACTAGTACACTCATCCGCTATAGCCGGTACGTCACTGACCCTAAACAAACCCCCGCTATATTTTGACCGCAAATGAAATGTCAAAACGAATTCCGTTTATCGAATCAAACGACACTATCACCCCGCCACGGGGGTGCAACACGAGGACTTCCCAGGAGGTCACCCATCCTAGTACTACTCTCGCCCAAGCACGCTTAACTTCGGAGTTCTGATGGGATCCAGTGCATTTGTGCTGGTCTGATCGCACCGAGCATGCCTCTTCATTCTCAAAGTAATAAAGAGTTTCCATTCGCATTGTCGTACGAAGTCCGTTTAAATGAAAGTACAAAAAAATCCTGCTAGATGACATCGTATGGACGATTCGAGCATAAGCCGGATGACCGCTAGGGCTGTCATCGCGCGATGAATCTTCTGGAGTACCCTCGAATCAATATAAGAATCGCCACGATCTGACGGGCGGATCTTAAGTTATCGTAAGAATGATATTTGTGCACCCAAGGGTAGCTCACGGCTAGTAAACACCTTCCGACCTGATTCCTGACTCGCATCCACTAGTACACTCATCCGCTATAGCCGGTACGTCACTGAATCTAAACAAACCCCCGCTATATTTTGACTGCAAATGAAATGTCAGAACGAATTCCGTTTATCGAATAAAACGACACTATCACACCGTCATAATAAAGACTGGACGTATTTGAATTCACCATCCGGAAGAAAATAAGAAAATAAATACATCCGAACCGAAACCAAAGTGGCGTCGCGCTAAACGTGCGTTTCAATCCTCATCGACGTTCCAGAACTGAAAGATTGTTCGAAAAAAGTGGTAGATATCCGAAAAGGGTGCAACACGAGGACTTCCCAGGAGGTCACCCATCCTAGTACTACAATCGCCCAAGCACGCTTAACTTCGGAGTTCTGATGGGATCCAGTCCATTTGTGCTGGTATGATCGCACCCAGCATGCCTCTCCATTCTCAAAGTAATAAAGAGTTTCTGTTCGCATTGTCCTACGAAGTCCGTTTAAATGAAGGTGCAAAAAAATCCTGCTAGATGACATCGAATGGACGATCCGAGCATGTTGGGAAGCCGGATGATCGCCAGGGCTGTCATCCCGCGATGAATCTTCTTGAGTACCACCGAATCAATATAAGTATCGCCACGATCTGACGGGCGGATCAAAAGTTATCGTCGGAACGACATTTGTCTACCCAAGGGTAGCTCACGGCCAGTAAACACTTTCCGACCGGAATCCTAACTCGCATCCACTAGTACACTCATCCGCTATAGCCGGTATGTCACTGAATCTAAACAAACCCCAGCTATATTTTGACCGCAAATTAAATGTTAGAACGAATTCCGTTTATCGAATCAAACGACACTATGACCCCGCAATAATAATGACGGGACGTATTTGAATTCACCGTACAGAAGAAAATAAATACATCCGAACCAAAACCTAGGAGGCGTCGCACTAAACATGCGTTTCAATCCTCATCGACTTTCTAGAACCGAAAGATTGTTCGAAAAAAGTGGTAGAGAGCCGAAAAAAGTGACAGGGGTGCAACACGAGGACTTCCCAGGAGGTCACCCATCCTAGTACTACTCTCGCCCAAGCACGCTTAACTTCGGAGTTCTGATGGGAACCAGTGCATTTGTGCTGGTTTGATCGCACCCAGCATGCCTCTCCATTCTCAAAGTAATAGAGAGTTTCCATTCGCATTGTCGTACAAAGTCCGTTTAAATGAAAGTGCGAAAAAATCCTCCTAGATGACATCAGATGGACGATCCGAGCATAAGCCGGATGACCGCCATGGCTGTCATCGCGAGATGAATCTTCTCGAGTACCCCCGAATCAATATAAGAATCGCCACGATCTGACGGGCGAAAATCAAAAGTTATCGTCGGAACGATATTTGTGCACCCAAGGGTAGCTCACGGCCAGTAAACACCTTCCGACCGGATTCCTGACTCGCATCCACTACTACAGTCATCCGCTATAGCCGGTACGACACTGAATCTAAACAAACCTCCACTATATTTTGACTGCAAATGAAATGTCAGAAAGAATTACGTTTACCAATTCAAACGACACTATTACCCCGACATAATAAAGACCGGACGTATTTGAAGTCACAATCCAAAAGAAAATAAATACATCCGAACCGTAACCTAGGAGGCGTCGCACTAAACGTGCGTTTCAGTTTGCATCAACGTTCCAGAACCGAAAGATTGTTCGAAAAAAGTCGTAGATAGCCGAAAAAAGTGACAGGGGTGCAACACGAGGACTCCCAGGAGGTCACCCATCCTAGTACTACTCTCGCCCAAGCACGCTTAACTTCAGAGTTCTGATGGGATCCAGTGCATTTGTGTTGGTATGCTCGCACCCAGCATGCTTCTCTATTATCAAAGTAATAAAGAGTTTCCTTTCGCATTGTCGTACGAAGTCCGTTTAAATGAAAGTGCGAAACAATCCTGCTCGATGACATCGGATGGACGATCCAAGCATAAGCCTGATGACCGCCAGAGTTGTCATCGCGCGATGAATCTTCTTGAGTACCCCCGAATCAATATAAGAATCGCCACAATCGGATGGGCGGATCAAAAGTTATCGTCGGAACGATATTTGCGCACCAGGGGTAGCTCACGGCTACTAAACACCTTCCGAACGGATTCCTGACTCGCATCCACTAGTACACTCATCCGCTATAGCCGGTACGTCACTGAATCTAAACAAACCCCCGCTATATTTTGACCGCAAACGAAATGTCAGAGCGAATTCCGTTTATCGAATCAAACGACACTATCACCCCGCCATAATAAAGACCAGACGTATTTGAAGTCACCATCCGGAAGAAAATAAATACATCCGAACCGAAACCTATGAGGCGTCCCACTAAACGTGCGTTTCAATCCTCATCGACGTTCCAGAACCGTAAGATTGTACGAAAAAAGTGGTAGATAGGCGAAAAAAGTGACAGGGGTGCAACACGAGGACTTCCCAGGAGGTCACCCATCCTAGTACTACTCTCGCCCAAGCACGCTTAACTCGGAGTTCTGATGGGATCCAGTGCATTTGTGCTGGTTTGATCGCACCCAGCATGCCTCTCCATTCTCAAAGTAATAAAGAGTTTCCATTCGCATTCTCGTACAAAGTCCGTTTAAATGGAAGTGCGATAAAATCCTCTTAGATGACATTAGATGGACGATCCGAGCATAAGCCGGATGACCGTCAGGGCTGTCATCGCGCGATGAATCTTCTCGAGTACCCCTGAATCAATATAAGAATCATCACGATCTGACGGGCGAAAATCAAAAGTTATCGTCGAAACGATATTTGTGCACCCAAGGGTAGCTCACGGCCAGTAAACACCTTCCGACCAGATTCCTGACTCGGATCCACTACTACACTCATCCCCTATAGCCGGTACGACACTGAATCTAAACAAACCTCCACTATATTTTGACCGCAAATGAAATGTCAGAACGAATTCCGTTTATCGAATCAAACGACACTATCACCCCGCCATAATAAAGACCGGACGTATTTGAAGTCACCATCCAGAAGAAAATAAATACATCCGAACCGAAACCTAGGAGGCGTCGCTCTAAACGTGCATTTCAGTTCGCATCGACGTTCCGGAACCGAAAGATTGTTCGAAAAAAGTGGTAGATAGCCGAAAAAAGTGACAGGGGTGCAACATGAGGACTTCCCAGGAGGTCACCCATCCTAGTACTACTCTCGCCCAACCACGCTTAATTTCGGAGTTCTGATGGGATCCAGTGCAATTGCGCTTGTATGATCTCACCCAGCATCTCTCTCCATTCTCAAAGTAATAAAGAGTTTCCATTCGCATTGTCGTACGAAGTCCGTTTAAATGAAATTGCGTAAAAGTCCTGCTAGATGACATCGGATGGACGATCCGAGCATAAGCCGGATGACCGCCAGGGCGGTCATCGCGCGATGAGTCTTCTCGAGTACCCCCGAATCAATATAAGAATCGCCACGATCGGATGGGCGGATCAAACGTTATCGTCGGAACGATATTTGTGCACCAGGGGTAGCTCACGGCCACTAAACACCTTCTGACCGGATTCCTGACTCGCATCCACTAGTACACTCATCCGCTATAGCCGGTACATCACTGAATCTAAACAAACCCCCGCTATATTTTGACCGCAAACGAAATGTCAGAACGAATTCCGTTTATCAAATCAAACGACACTATCACCCCGCCATAATAAAGACCGGACGTATTTGAAGTCACCATCCGGAAGAAAATAAATACATCCGAACCGAAACCTAGGAGGAGTCGCACTAAACGTGCGTTTCAGTTTGCATCAACGTTCCAGAACCGAAAGATTGTTCAAAAAAAGTGGTAGATAGCCGAGAAAGTGACAGGGGTGCAACATGAGGACTTCCCAGGAGGTCACCCATCCTAGTACTACTCTCGCCCAAGCACGCTTAACTTCGGAGTTATGATGGGATCAAATGCTTTTGTGCTGGTATGATCGCACCCAGCATGCCTCTCCATTCTCAAAGTAATAAAGAGTTTCCATTCGCATTGTCGTACGAAGTCCGTTTAAATGAACGTGCGAAAAAATCCTGATATATGACATCGGATGGAAGATCCGAGCATGTCGGGAAGCGGATGACTGCCAGGGCTGTCATCGCGCGATGAATCTTCCCGAGTACCCCCGAATCAATATAACAATCGCCACAATCTGACGGGCGGATCAAAAGTTATCGTCGGAACGATATTTGTGCACCAAGGGTAGCTCACGGCCACTAAATACCTTCCGACCGGATTGCTGACTCGCATCCACTAGTACAGTCATCCACTATAGCCGGTACGTCACTGAATCTAAACAAACCCCCGCTATATTTTAACCGCAAACGAAATGTCAGAACGAATTCCGTTTATCGAATCAAACGACACTATCACCCCGCCATAATAAAGACCGGACGTATTTGAAGTCACCATCCGGAAGAAAATAAATACACCCGACCCGAAACCTAGGAGGAGTCGCACTAAACGTGCGTTTCAGTTCGCATCAACGTTTAAGAACCGAAACAATGTTCGAAAAAAGTTAAAGATAGCTGAAAAAAGTGACAGGGGTGCAACACGAGGACTTCCCAGGAGGTCACCCATCCTAGTACAACTCTCGCCCAACCACGCTTAACTTCGGAGTTCTGATGGGATCCAGTGCATTTGTGCTGTTATGATCGCACCCAGCATGCCTCTCCATTCTCAAAGTATTAAAGAGTTTCTATTCGCATTGTCGTACGAAGTCCGTTTAAATGAAAGTGCGTAAAAGTCCTGCTAGATGACATCGGATGGACGATCCGAGCATAAGCCGGATGACCGCCAGGACTGTCATCGCGCGATGAGTCTTCTCGAGTACCCCCGAATCAATATAAGAATCGCCACGATCGGATGGGCGGATCAAAAGTTATCGTCGGAACGATATTTGTGCACCAGAGGTAGCTCACGGCCACTAAACACCTTCTGACCGGATTCCTGACTCGCTTCCACTAGTACACTCATCCGCTATAGCCGGTACATCACTGAATCTAAACAAACCCCCGCTATATTTTGACCGCAAACGAAATGTCAGAACAAATTCCGTTTATCGAATCAAACGACACTATCACCCCGCCATAATAAAGACCGGACGTATTTGAAGTCACCATCCGGAAGAAAATAAATACATCCGAACCGAAACCTAGGAGGAGTCGCACTAAACGTGCGTTTCAGTTCGCATCAACGTTCCAGAACCGAAAGATTGTTCAAAAAAAGTGGTAGATAGCCGAAAAAGTGACAGGGGTGCAACACGAGGACTTCCCAGGAGGTCACCCATCCTAGTACTACTCTCGCCCAAGCACGCTTAACTTCGGAGTTATGATGGGATCAAATGCTTTTGTGCTGGTATGATCGCACCCAGCATGCCTCTCCATTCTCAAAGTAATAAAGAGTTTCATTCGCATTGTCGTACGAAGTCCGTTTAAATGAAAGTGCGAAAAAATCCTGATATATGACATCGGATGGACGATCCGAGCATGTCGGGAAGCCGGATGACCGCTAAGGGTGTCATCGCGCGATGAATCTTCCCGAGTACCCCCGAATCAATATAACAATCGCCACAATCTGACGGGCGGATCAAAAGTTATCGTCGGAACGATATTTGTGCATCAAGGGTAGCTCACGGCCACTAAATACCTTCCGACCGGATTGCTGACTCGCATCCACTAGTACAGTCATCCGCTATAGCCGGTACGTCACTGAATCTAAACAAACCCCCTCTATATTTTAACCGCAAACGAAATGTCAGAACGAATTCCGTTTATCGAATCAAACGACACTATCACCCCGCCATAATAAAGACCGGACGTATTTGAAGTCACCATCCGGAAGAAAATAAATACACCCGACCCGAAACCTAGGAGGAGTCGCACTAAACGTGCGTTTCAGTTCGCATCAACGTTCTAGAACCGAAACAATGTTCGAAAAAAGTGGTAGATAGCCGAAAAAAGTGACACGGGTGCAACACGAGGACTTCCCAGGAGGTCACCCATCCTAGTATTACTCTCGCCCAACCACGCTTAACTTCGGAGTTCTGATGGGATCCAGTGCATTTGTGCTGTTATGATCGCACCCAGCATGCCTCTCCATTCTCAAAGTATTAAAGAGTTTCTATTCGCATTGTCGTACGAAGTCCGTTTAAATGAAAGTGCGAAAAAATCCTGCTAGATGACATCGGATGGACGATCCGAGCATAAGCCGGATGACCGCCAGGGCTATCATGCCGCGATGAATCTTCTCGAGTACCCTCGAATCAATATAAGAATCGCCACGATCTGACAGGGGGAGCAAAAGTTATCGTCGGAACGATATTTGTGCACCAAGGGTAGCTCACGGCCGGTAAACACCTTCCGACCGGATTGCTGACTCGCATCCACTAGTACACTCATCCGCTATAGCCGGTAGGTCACTGAATCTAAACAAACCCCCGCTATATTTTGACCGCAAATGAAATGTCAGAACGAATTCCGTTTTTCGAATCAAACGACACTATCACCCCGCCATAATAAAGACCGGACGTATTTGAATTCACCATTCGGAAGAAAATAAATACATCCAAACCGAAACCTAGGAGGCGTCGCACTAAACGTGCGTTTCAATCCTCATCGACGTTCCAGAAACGAAAGATTGTTCGAAAAAAATGGTAGATAGCCAAAAAACGTGACAGGGGTGCAACACGAGGACTTCCCACGAGGTCACCCATCCTAGTACTACTCTCGCCCAACCACGCTTAACTTCGGAGTTCTGATGGGATCCAGTGCATTTGCGCTGGTATGATCGCACCCAGCATGCCTCTCCATTCTCAAAGTAATAAAGAGTTTCCATTCGCATTGTCGTACAAATTCCGTTTAAATGAAAGTGCGAAAAAATCCTCATATATGACATCGGATGGACGATCCGAGCATAAGCCGGATGACCGCCAGGGCTGTCATCGCGCGATGAATCTTCTCGAGTACCCCCAAATCAAAATAAGAATCGCCATGATCGGATGGGCGGATCAAAAGTTATCGTCGGAACGATATTTGTGCACCAGGGGTAGCTCACGGCCACTAAACACCTTCCGAACGGATTCCTGACTCGCATCCACTAGTACACTCGTCCGCTATAGCCGGTACATCACTGAATCTAAACAAACCCCCGCTATATTTTGACCGCAAACGAAATGTCAAAACGAATTCCGTTTATCGAATCAAACGACACTATCACCCCGTCATAATAAAGACCGGACGTATTTGAAGTCACCATCCCGAAGAAAATAAATACATCCGAACCGAAACCTAGGAGGAGTCGCACTAAACGTGCGTTTCAGTTCGCATCCACGTTCCAGAACCGAAAGATTGTTCGAAAAAAGTGGTAGATGGCCGAAAAAATTGACAGGGGTGCAACACGAGGACTTCCCAGGAGGTCACCCATCCTAGTACTACTCTCACCCAAGCACGCTTAACTTTAGAGTTCTGATGCGATGCACTGCATTTGTGCTGGTATGATCGCACCTAGCATGCCTCTCCATTCTCAAAGTAATAAAGAGTATCAATTCGCATTGTCGTACAAATCCGTTTAAACGAAAGTGTGAAATAATCCTGTTAGATAAGAGCGGACGGACGAACCGAGCATGTCGGGAAGCGGATGGATGCCAAGGATGTCATCGCGCGATGAATCTTCTCGAGTACCCCCGAATCAATATAAGAATCGCCACGATCTGACGGGCAGATCAAAAGTTATCGTCGGAACGATATTTGTGCACCAAGGATAGCTCACAGCCACCAAACACCTTCCGACCGGATTGCTGACTCGTATCCACTAGTACACTCATCCGCTATAGCCGGTACGTCACTGAATCTAAACAAACCCCTGCTATATTTTGACCGCAAATTAAATGTCAGAACGAATTCCGTTTATCGAATCAAACGACACTATCACCCCGCCATAATAAAGACCGGACGTATTTGAATTCACCATCCGGAGGAAAATAAATACATCCGAACCGAAACCTAGGAGGCGTTGCACTAAACGTGCGTTTCAGTTCTGATCGACGTTCCAGAACCGAAAGATTGTTCGAAAAAAGTGGTAGATAGCCGAAAAAAGTGACAGGGGTGCAACACGAGGACTTCCCAGGAGGTCACCCATCCTAGTAGTACTCTCGCCCAAGCACGCTTAACTTCGGAGTTCTGATAGCATCCCATGCATTTGGGCTGGTATGATCGCACCCAGCATGCCTCTCCATTCTCAAAGTAATAAAGAGTTTCCTTTCGCATTGTCGTACGAAGTCCGTTTAAATGAAAGTGCGAAAAAATCCTGCTAGATAAGATCGGATGGACGAACCGAGCATGTCGGGAAGCCAGATGACTGCCAAGGATGTCATCGCGCGATGAATCTTCTAGAGTACCCCCGAATCAATATAAGAATCGCCACGATCTGACGGGCGGATCAAAAGTTATCGTCGGAACGATATTTGTGCACCAAGGGTAGCTCACGGCCAGTGAACACCTTCCGATCGGATTACTGACTCGTATCCACTAGTACACTCATCCGCTATAGCCGGTACATCACTGAATCAAAACAAACCCCCGCTATATTTTGACCGCAAATTAAATGTCAGAACGAATTCCGTTTATCGAATAAAACGACACTATCACCCCGCCATAATAACGACCGGACGTATTTGAATTCACCATCTGGAAGAAAATAAATACTTCCGAACCAAAACCTAGGAGGCGTCGCACTAAACGTGCGTTTCAATCGTCATCGACGTTCCAGAACCGAAAGATTGTTCGAAAAAAGTTGTAGATAGCCGAAAAAAGTGACAGGGGTGCAACACGAGGACTTCCCAGGAGGTCACCCATCCTAGTACTACTCTCGCCCAAGCACGCTTAACTTCGGAGTTCTGATGGGATCCAGTGCATTTGTGCTGGTATGATCTTTCCCAGCATGCCTCTCCATTCTCAAAGTAATAAAGAGTTTCCATTCGCATTGTCGTACGAAGTCCGTTTAAATGAAAGTGCGAAAAAATCCTGCTAGATAATATCGGATGGACGAACCGAGCATGTGGGGAAGCCGGATGACTGCCAAGAATGTCATCGCGCGATGAATCTTCTCAAGTACCCTCGAATCAATATAAGAATCGCGACGATCTGACGGGCGGATCAAAAGTTATCGTCGGAACGATATTTGTGCACCAAGGGTAGCACACGGCCAGTAAAGACCTTCCGACCGGATTCCTGACTCGCACCCAATAGTACACTCATCCGCTATAGCCGGTACATCACTGAATCTAAACAAACCCCCGCTCTATTTTGACCGCAAATTAAATGTCAGAACGAATTCCGTTTATCGAATCAGACGACACTATTACCCCGCCATAATAAAGACCGGACGTATTTGAAGTCACCATCCGGATGAAAATAAATACATCCGAACCGAAACCTAGGACGCGTCGCACTAAACGTGCGTTTCAATCATCATCGACGTTCCAGAACCGAAAGATTGTTCGAAAAAAGTTGTAGATAGCCGAAAAAAGTGACAGGGGTGCAACACGAGGACTTCCCAGGAGGTCACCCATCCTAGTACTACTCTCGCCCAAGCACGCTTAACTTCGGAGTTCTGATGGGATCCAGTGCATTTGTGCTGGTATGATCTTACCCAGCATGCCTCTCCATTCTCAAAGTAATAAAGAGTTTCCATTCGCATTGTCGTACGAAGTCCGTTTAAATGAAAGTGCGAAAAAATCCTACTAGCTAATATCGGATGGACGAACCGAGCATGTCGGGAAGCCGGATGACTGCCAAGGATGTCATCGCGCGATGAATCTTCTCAAGTACCCCCGAATCAATATAAGAATCGCGACGATCTGACGGGCGGATCAAAAGTTATGATCGGAACGTTATTTGTGCACCAAGAGTAGCTCACGGCCAGTAAACACCTTCCGACCGGATTCCTGACTCGCATCCACTAGTACACTCATCCGCTATAGCCGGTACCTCACTGAATCTAAACAAACCCCCGCTATATTTTGACCGCAAATTAAATGTCAGAACGAATTCCGTTTATCGAATCAAACGACACTATCACCCTGCCATAATAAAGACCGGACGTATTTGAATTCACCATCCGGAAGAAAATAAATACATCCGAACCGAAACCTAGGATGCGTCGCACTAAACGTGCGTTTCAGTTCTGATCGACGTTCCAGAACCGAAAGATTGTTCGAAAAAAGTGGTAGATAGCCGAAAAAAGTGACAGTGTTGCAACACGAGGACTTCACAGGAGGTCACCCATCCTAGTACTACTCTCGCCCAAGCACACTGAACTTCGGAGTTCTTATGGGATCCAGTGCATTTGTGCTGGTATGATCGCTCCCAGCATGCCTCTCCATTCTCAAAGTAATAAAGAGTTTCCATTCGATTTGTCGTACGAAGTCCGTTTAAATGAAAGTGCGAAAAAATCCTGGTAGATAATATCGGATGGACGAACCGAGCATGTCGGGAAGCCGGATGACTGCCAAGGATGACATCGCGCGATGAATCTTCTCGAGTACCCCCGAATCAATATAAGAATCGCCACGATCTGACGGGCGGATCAAAAGTTATCGTCGGAACGATATTTGTGCACCAAGGGTAGCTCACGGCCAGTAAAGACCTTCCGACCGGATTCCTGACTCGCATCCACTAGTACACTCATCCGCTATAGCCGGTACATCACTGAATCTAAACAAACCCCCGCTATATTTTGACCGCAAATTAAATGTCAGAACGAATTCCGTTTATCGAATCAAACGACACTATCACCCCGCCATAATAAAGACCGGACGTATTTGAAGTCACCATCCGGATGAAAATAAATACATCCAAACCGAAACCTATGAGGCGTCGCACTAAACGTGCGTTTCAATCATCATCGACGTTCCAGAACCGAAAGATTGTTCGAAAAAAGTTGTAGATAGCCGAAAAAAGTGACAAGGGTGCCACACGAGGACTTCCGAGGAGGCCACCCATCCTTGTACTACTCTCGCCCGATCCAGTGCATTTGTGCTGGTTTGATCGCTCCCAGCATGCCTCTCCATTCTCAAAGTAATAAAGAGTTTCCATTCGCATTGTCTTACGAAGTCCGTTTAAATGAAAGTGCGAAAAAATCCTGCTAGATGACATCGGATGGACGATCCGAGCATAAGCCGGATGACCGCCAGGGCTGTCATCGCGCGATGAATCTTCTCGAGTACCCCCGAATCAATATAAGGATCGCCACGATCAGACGGGCAAAAATCAAAAGTTATCGTCGGAACGATATTTCTGCACCCAAGGGTAGGTGACGGCCAGTAAACACCTTCCGACCGGATTCCTGACTCGCATCCACTATTACACTCATCCGGGATAGCCGGTACGTCACTGAATCTAAACAAACCCCAGCTCTATTTTGACCGCAAATGAAATGTCAGAACGAATTCCGTTTATCGAATCAAACGACAGTATCTCCCCGCCATAATAAAGACCGGACGTATTTAAATTCATCATCCCGAAGAAAATAAATACATCCGAACCGAAACCTACGAGGCGTCGCACTAAACGTGCGTTTCAGTTCTGATCGACGTTCTAGAACCGAAAGAGTGATCGAAAAAAGTTGTAAATAACCGAAAAAAGTGACAGGGGTGCAACATGAGGACTTCCCAAGAAGTCACCCATCCTAGTACTACTCTCGCCCAAGCACGCTTAACTTCGGAGTTCTGATGTGATCTAGTGCATTTGTGTTGGTATGATCGCACCCAGCATGCCTCTCCATTCTCAAGGTAATAAAGAGTTTCCATTCGCATTGTCGTACGAAGTCCGTTTAAATGAAAGTGCGAAAAAATTATGCTAGATAATATCGGATGGACGAACCGAGCATGTCGGGAAGCAGGATGACTGCCAAGGATGTCATCGCGCGATGAATCTTCTCGAGTACCCCCGAATCAATATAAGAATCGCCACGATCTGACGGGCGAAAATCAAAAGTTATCGTCAGAACGATATTTGTGCACCCAAAGGTAGGTCACGGCCAGTAAACACCTTCCGACCGGATTGCTGACTCGCATCCACAAGTACACTCATCCGCTATAGCCGGTACGTCACTGAATCTAAACAAACCCTCGCTATATTTTGACCGGAAATGAAATGTCAGAACAAATTCCATTTATCGAATCAAATGACACTATCACCCCGCCATAATAAAGACCGGACGTATTTGAATTCACCATCCGGAAGAAAATAAATACATCCGAACCGAAACGTATGAGGCATCGCACTAAACGTGCTTTTCAATTCTGATCGACGTTCCAGAACCGAAAGATTGTTCGAAAAAAGTGGTAGATAGCCGAAAAAAGTGACAGGGGTGCAACACGAGGACTTCTCAGGAGGTCACCCATCCTAGTACTACTCTCGCCCAAGCACGCTGAACTTCGGAGTTCTGATGGGATCCAGTGCATTTTTGCTGGTTTGATCGCTCCCAGCATGCCTCTCCATTCTCAAAGTAATAAAGAGTTTCCATTCGCATTGTCGTACGAAGTCCGTTTAAATGAAAGTGCGAAAAAATCCTGGTAGATAATATCGGATGGACGAACCGAGCATGTCGGGAAGCCGGATGACTGCCAACGATGTCATCACGCGATGAATCTTCTCGAGTATCCCCGAATCAATATAAGAATCGCGACGATCTTACGGGCGGATCAAAAGTTATCGTCAGAACGATATTTGTGCACCAATGGTAGCTCACGGCCAGTAAACACCTTCCGACCGGATTCCTGACTCGCATCCACTAGTACACTCATCCGCTATAGCTGGTACATCACTGAATCTAAACAAACCCCCGCTATATTTTGACCGCAAATTAAATGTCAGAACAAATTCTGTTTATCGAATCGAACGACACTATCACCCCGCCATAATCAAGACCGGACGTATTTGAATTCACCATCCGGAAGAAAATAAATACATCCGAACCGAAACCTAGGAGGCGTCGCAGTAAACGTGCGATTAAAACATCATCGACGTTCCAGAACCGAAAGATTGTTCGAAAAAAGTTGTAGATAGCCAAAAATAGTGACAAGGGTGCAACACGAGGACTACCCAGGAGGCCACCCCTCCGTGTACTACTCTCCCCCAAGCACGCTTAACTTCGGAGTTCTGATGGGATCCAGTGCATTTGTGCTGGTTTGATCGCTCCCAGCATGCCTCTCCATTCTCAAAGTAATAAAGAGTTTCCATTCGCATTGTCGTACGAAGTCCGTTTAAATGAAAGTGCGAAAAATCCTGCTAGATGACATCGGATGGCCAATCCGAGCATAAGCCGGATGACCGCCAGGGCTGTCATCGCGCGATGAATCTTCTCGAGTACCCCCGAATCAATATAAGAATCGCCACGATCTGACGGGCAAAAATCGAAAGTTATCGTCGGAACGATATTTGGGCACCCAAAGGTAGCTCACGGCCAGTAAACACCTTCCGACCGGATTGCTGACACGCATCCACTATTACACTCATCCGCGATAGCCGGTACGTCACTGAATCTAAACAAACCCCCGCTATATTTTGACAGCAAATGAAATGTCAGAACGAATTCCGTTTATCGAATCAAACGACACTATCACCCCGCCATTATAAAGACCGGACGTATTTGAATTCACCATCCGGAAGAAAATAAATACATCCGAACCGAAACCTAGGATGCGTCGCACTAAACGTGCGTTTCAGTTCTGATCGACGTTCCAGAACCGAACGATTGTTCGAAAAAAGTGGTAGATAGCCGAAAAAAGTGACAGGGGTGCAACACGAGGACTTCCCAGGAGGTCACCCATCCTAGTACTACTCTCGCCCAAGCACACTGAACTTCGGAGTTCTGATGGGATCCAGTGCATTTGTGCTAGTAAGATCGCTCCCAGCATGCCTCTCCATTCTCAAAGTAATAAAGAGTTTCCATTCGATTTGTCGTACGAAGTCCGTTTAAATGAAAGTGTGAAAAAATCCTGCTAGATAATATCGGATGGACGAACCGAGCATGTCGGTAAGCCGGATGACTGCCAAGGATGTCATCGCGCGATGAATCTTCTCGAGTACCCCCGAATCAATATAAGAATCGCCATGATCTGACGGACGGATCAAAAGTTATCGTCTGAACGATATTTGTGCACCAAGGGTAGCTCACGGCCAGTAAACACCTTCCGACCGGATTACTGAGTCGCATCCACTAGTAAACTATTCCGCTATAGCCGGTACGTCACTGAATCAAAATAAACCCCCGCTATATTTTGACCGCACATGAAATATCAGAACGAATTCCGTTTATCGAATCAAACGACAGTATCACTCCGCCATAATAAAGACCAGACGTATTTGAATTAACCATCTGAAAGAAAATAAATGCATCCGAACCGAAACCTAGGAGCCGTCGCATTAAACGTGCGTTTCAATCCTCATCGACGTTCCAGAACCGAAAGATTGTTCGAAAAAACTGGTAGATAGCCGAAAAAAGTGACAGGGGTGCAACACGAGCACATCCCAGGAGGTCACCCTTCCTAGTACTACTCTCGCCCAAGCACGCTTAACTTTGGAGTTCTGATGGGATCCAGGGCATTTGTGCTGGTATGATCGCACCCAGCATGCCTCTCCATTCTCAAAGTAATAAAGAGTTTCCATTCGCATTGTCGTACGAAGTCCGTTTAAATGAAAGTGCGAAAAAATCCTGCTAGATGACATCGGATGGACGATCCAAGCATGTCGGGAAGCGGATGACTGCAAGGGATGTCATCGCGCGCTGAATCTTCTTGAGTACCCCTGAATTAATATAAGAATCGCCACGATCTGACGGGCGGATCAAAAGTTATCGTCAGAACAATATTTGTGCACCAAGGGTGGCTCACGGCCAGTAAACACTTTCCGACCGGATTCCTGACTCGCATCCACTATTACACTCATCCACGATAGCCGGTACGTCACTGAATCTAAACAAACCCCCGCTATATTTTGACCGCAAATAAAATATCAGAACGAATTCCGTTTATCGAATCAAACGACAGTATCACCCCGCCATAATAAAGACCGGACGTATTTGAATTCATCATCCGGAAGAAAATAAATAAATCCGAACCGAAACCTAGGAGACGTCGCACTAAACGTGCGTTTCAGTTCTGATCGACGTTCTAGAACCGAAAGATTTTTCGAAAAAAGTGGTAGATAGCCGAAAAAAGTGACAGGGGTGCAACACGAGGACTTCCCAGGAGGTCACCCATCCTACTACTACTCTCGCCCAAGCATGCTTAACTTCGGAGTTCTGATGGGATCCAATGCATTTGTGCTGGTATGATCGCACTCAGCATGCCTCTCCATTCTCAAAGTAATAAATAGTTTCCATTCGCATTGTCGTACGAAGTCCGTGTAAATGAAAGTCCGAAAAAATCCTGATTGATGACATCGGATGGACGATCCGAGCATGTCGGGAGCCGGATGACGGACAAGCCGGTCATCGCGCGATTAATCTTCCCGAGTACCCCCGAATCAATATAAGAATTGCCATGATCTGACGGGCGGATCAAAAGTTATCGTCGGAACGATATTTGTGCACCAAGGGTAGCTCACGGCCAGTAAACACCTTCCGACCGGACTGCTGACTCGCATCCACTAGTACACTCATCCGCTATAGCCGGTACGTAAGTGAATCTAAACAAACCGCCGCTATATTTTGACCGCAAATGAAATGTCAGAACGAATTCCGTTTATCGAATCAAACGACACTATCACCCCGCCATAATAAAGACCGAACGTATTTAAATTCACCATCCGGAAGAAAATAAATTCATTCGAACCGAAACGTAGGAGGCGTCGCACTAAACGTGCATTTCAGTTCTGATCGACATTCTAGAACCGAAAGATTGTTCGAAAAAAGTGGTAGATAGCCGAAAAAAGTGACAGGGGTGCAACACGAGGACTTCCAAGGAGGTCACCCATCCTAGTACTACTCTCGCCCAAGCACGCTTAACTTCGGAGTTCTGATGGGATCCAGTGCATTTGTGCTGGTGTGATCGCACCCAGCATGCCTCTCCATTCTCAAAGTAATAAAGAGTTTCCAGTCGCATTGTCGTACGAAGTCCGTTTAAACGAAAGTGTCAAATACTCCTGCTAGATAAGATCGGATGGACGAACGGAGCATGTCGGGAAGCCGGATGACTGCCAAGGATGTCATCGCGCGATGAATCTTCTCGAGTACCCCCGAATCAATATAAGAATCGCTACGATCGGACGGGCGGATCAAAAGTTATCGTCGGAACAATATTTGTGCACCAAGGGTGGCTCACGGCCAGTAAACACTTTCCGACCGGATTCCTGACTCGCATCCACTATTACACTCATCCACGATAGCCGGTACGTCACTGAATCTAAACAAACCTCGCTATATTTTTACCGCAAATTAAATGTCAGAACGGATTCTGTTTATCGAATCAAACGACATTACCACCCCGCCATAATAAAGACCGGACGTATTTGAATTCACCATCCGGAAGTAAATAAATACATCCGAACTGAAACTTATGAGGCGTCGCACTAAACGTGCGTTTCAATCCTCATCGACGTTCCAGAACCAAAAGATTATTCGAAAAAAGTTGTAGATAGCCGAAAAAAGTGATAGGGGTGCAACACGAGGAATTCCCAAGAGGTCACCCAGCCTAGTACTACTCTCGCCCAAGTACGCTTAACTTCGGAGTTCAGATGGGATCCAGTGCATTTGTGCTGGTTTGATCACACCCAGCATGCCCCTCCATTCTCAAAGTAATAAAGAGTTTCCATTCGCATTGTCGTACGAAGTCCGTTTAAATGAAAGTGCGAAAAATTCCTGCTAGATGACATCGGATGGACGATCCGAGCATTAGCCGGATGACCGCCAGGGCTGTCATCGCGCGATGAATCTTCTCGAGTACCCCCGAATCAATATAAGAATCGCCACAATCTGACGGGCGAAAATCAAAAGTTATCGTCGGAACGATATTTGTTCACCCAAGGGTATGTCACGACCAGTAAACACCTTCCGACTGGATTCCTGACTCGCATCCACTACTACACTCATCCGCTATAGTCGGTACGACACTGAATCTAAGCAAACCCCCACTATATTTTGACCGCAAATGAAATGTCAGAACAAATTCTGTTTATCGAGTCAAACGACACTATCACCCCGCCATAATAAAGACCTGACGTATTTGAATTCACCATCCGAAAGAAAATAATTACATCCGGACCGAAATCTAAGAGGCGTCGCACTAAACGTGCGTTTCAATCCTAATCGACGTTCCAGAACCGAAAGATTGTTCGAAAAAAGTGGTAGATAGCCGAAAAAAGTGACAGGGGTGCAACACGAGGACTTCCCAGGAGGTCACCCATCCTAGTACTACTCTCGCCCAAGCACGCTTAACTTCGGAGTTCTGATTGGATACAATGCATTTGTGCTGGTATGATCGCACCCAGCATGTCTCTCTATTCTGAAAGTAATAAAGAGTTTCATTCGCATTGTCGTACGAAGTCCGTTTAAATGAAAGTGAGAAAAAATCCTGATAAATGACATCGGATGGACGATCCGAGCATGTCAGGAAGATGGATGACCGCCAGGGCTGTTATCGCGCGAGTAATCTTCCCGAGTACCCCCGAATCAATATAAGAATCGCCATTATCTGACGGGCGGATCAAAAGTTATCGTCGGAACGATATTTGTGTACCAAGGGTAGCTCACGGCCAGTAAACACCTTCCGACCGGATTCCTGACTCGCATCCACTAGTAAACTATTCCGCTATAGCCGGTACGTCACTGAATCAAAATAAACCCCCGCTATATTTTGACCGCACATGAAATATAAGAACGAATTCCGTTTATCGAATCAAACGACAGTATCACTCCGCCATAATAAAGACCAGACGTATTTGAATTAACCATCCGAAAGAAAATAAATGCATCCGAACCGAAACCTAGGAGCCGTCGCATTAAACGTGCGTTTCAATCCTCATCGACGTTCCAGAACCGAAAGATTGTTCGAAAAAACTGGTAGATAGCCGAAAAAAGTGACAGGGGTGCAACACGAGCACATCCCAGGAGGTCACCCTTCCTAGTACTACTCTCGCCCAAGCACGCTTAACTTTGGAGTTCTGATGGGATCCAGGGCATTTGTGCTGGTATGATCGCACCCAGCATGCCTCTCCATTCTCAAAGTAATAAAGAGTTTCCATTCGCATTGTCGTACGAAGTCCGTTTAAATGAAAGTGCGAAAAAATCCTGCTAGATGACATCGGATGGACGATCCAAGCATGTCGGGAAGCGGATGACTGCAAGGGATGTCATCGCGCGCTGAATCTTCTTGAGTACCCCTGAATTAATATAAGAATCGCCACGATCTGACGGGCGGATCAAAAGTTATCGTCAGAACAATATTTGTGCACCAAGGGTGGCTCACGGCCAGTAAACACTTTCCGACCGGATTCCTGACTCGCATCCACTATTACACTCATCCACGATAGCCGGTACGTCACTGAATCTAAACAAACCCCCGCTATATTTTGACCGCAAATAAAATATCAGAACGAATTCCGTTTATCGAATCAAACGACAGTATCACCCCGCCATAATAAAGACCGGACGTATTTGAATTCATCATCCGGAAGAAAATAAATAAATCCGAACCGAAACCTAGGAGACGTCGCACTAAACGTGCGTTTCAGTTCTGATCGACGTTCTAGAACCGAAAGATTTTTCGAAAAAAGTGGTAGATAGCCGAAAAAAGTGACAGGGGTGCAACACGAGGACTTCCCAGGAGGTCACCCATCCTACTACTACTCTCGCCCAAGCATGCTTAACTTCGGAGTTCTGATGGGATCCAATGCATTTGTGCTGGTATGATCGCACTCAGCATGCCTCTCCATTCTCAAAGTAATAAATAGTTTCCATTCGCATTGTCGTACGAAGTCCGTGTAAATGAAAGTCCGAAAAAATCCTGATTGATGACATCGGATGGACGATCCGAGCATGTCGGGAGCCGGATGACGGACAAGCCGGTCATCGCGCGATTAATCTTCCCGAGTACCCCCGAATCAATATAAGAATTGCCATGATCTGACGGGCGGATCAAAAGTTATCGTCGGAACGATATTTGTGCACCAAGGGTAGCTCACGGCCAGTAAACACCTTCCGACCGGACTGCTGACTCGCATCCACTAGTACACTCATCCGCTATAGCCGGTACGTAAGTGAATCTAAACAAACCGCCGCTATATTTTGACCGCAAATGAAATGTCAGAACGAATTCCGTTTATCGAATCAAACGACACTATCACCCCGCCATAATAAAGACCGAACGTATTTAAATTCACCATCCGGAAGAAAATAAATTCATTCGAACCGAAACGTAGGAGGCGTCGCACTAAACGTGCATTTCAGTTCTGATCGACATTCTAGAACCGAAAGATTGTTCGAAAAAAGTGGTAGATAGCCGAAAAAAGTGACAGGGGTGCAACACGAGGACTTCCAAGGAGGTCACCCATCCTAGTACTACTCTCGCCCAAGCACGCTTAACTTCGGAGTTCTGATGGGATCCAGTGCATTTGTGCTGGTGTGATCGCACCCAGCATGCCTCTCCATTCTCAAAGTAATAAAGAGTTTCCAGTCGCATTGTCGTACGAAGTCCGTTTAAACGAAAGTGTCAAATACTCCTGCTAGATAAGATCGGATGGACGAACGGAGCATGTCGGGAAGCCGGATGACTGCCAAGGATGTCATCGCGCGATGAATCTTCTCGAGTACCCCCGAATCAATATAAGAATCGCTACGATCGGACGGGCGGATCAAAAGTTATCGTCGGAACAATATTTGTGCACCAAGGGTGGCTCACGGCCAGTAAACACTTTCCGACCGGATTCCTGACTCGCATCCACTATTACACTCATCCACGATAGCCGGTACGTCACTGAATCTAAACAAACCTCGCTATATTTTTACCGCAAATTAAATGTCAGAACGGATTCTGTTTATCGAATCAAACGACATTACCACCCCGCCATAATAAAGACCGGACGTATTTGAATTCACCATCCGGAAGTAAATAAATACATCCGAACTGAAACTTATGAGGCGTCGCACTAAACGTGCGTTTCAATCCTCATCGACGTTCCAGAACCAAAAGATTATTCGAAAAAAGTTGTAGATAGCCGAAAAAAGTGATAGGGGTGCAACACGAGGAATTCCCAAGAGGTCACCCAGCCTAGTACTACTCTCGCCCAAGTACGCTTAACTTCGGAGTTCAGATGGGATCCAGTGCATTTGTGCTGGTTTGATCACACCCAGCATTCCCCTCCATTCTCAAAGTAATAAAGAGTTTCCATTCGCATTGTCGTACGAAGTCCGTTTAAATGAAAGTGCGAAAAATTCCTGCTAGATGACATCGGATGGACGATCCGAGCATTAGCCGGATGACCGCCAGGGCTGTCATCGCGCGATGAATCTTCTCGAGTACCCCCGAATCAATATAAGAATCGCCACAATCTGACGGGCGAAAATCAAAAGTTATCGTCGGAACGATATTTGTTCACCCAAGGGTATGTCACGACCAGTAAACACCTTCCGACTGGATTCCTGACTCGCATCCACTACTACACTCATCCGCTATAGTCGGTACGACACTGAATCTAAGCAAACCCCCACTATATTTTGACCGCAAATGAAATGTCAGAACAAATTCTGTTTATCGAGTCAAACGACACTATCACCCCGCCATAATAAAGACCTGACGTATTTGAATTCACCATCTGAAAGAAAATAATTACATCCGGACCGAAATCTAAGAGGCGTCGCACTAAACGTGCGTTTCAATCCTAATCGACGTTCCAGAACCGAAAGATTGTTCGAAAAAAGTGGTAGATAGCCGAAAAAAGTGACAGGGGTGCAACACGAGGACTTCCCAGGAGGTCACCCATCCTAGTACTACTCTCGCCCAAGCACGCTTAACTTCGGAGTTCTGATTGGATACAATGCATTTGTGCTGGTATGATCGCACCCAGCATGTCTCTCTATTCTGAAAGTAATAAAGAGTTTCATTCGCATTGTCGTACGAAGTCCGTTTAAATGAAAGTGAGAAAAAATCCTGATAAATGACATCGGATGGACGATCCGAGCATGTCAGGAAGATGGATGACCGCCAGGGCTGTTATCGCGCGAGTAATCTTCCCGAGTACCCCCGAATCAATATAAGAATCGCCATTATCTGACGGGCGGATCAAAAGTTATCGTCGGAACGATATTTGTGTACCAAGGGTAGCTCACGGCCAGTAAACACCTTCCGACCGGATTACTGACTCCCATCCACTAGTACACTAATCCGCTATAGCCGGTACGTCATTGAATCTAAACAAACCCCCGCTATATTTTGACCGCATATGAAATATCAGAACGAATTCCGTTTATCGAATCAAACGACAGTATCACCCCGCCATAATAAAGACCGGAGTTATTTGAATTCGCCATCCGAAAGAAAATAAATACGTCCGAACTAAAACCTAAGAGGCGTCGCACTAAATGTGCGTTTCAATCCTCATCGACGTTCCAGAACCGAAAGATTGTTCGAAAAAAGTGGTAGATAGCCGAGAAAAGTGACAGGGGTGCAACACGAGGACTTCCCAGGAGGTCACCCTTCCTAGTACTACTCTCGCCAAGCACGCTTAACTTCGGAGTTCTGATGGGATCCAGTGCATTTGTGCTGGTATGATCACACCCAGCATGCCTCTCCATTCTCAAAGTAATAAAGAGTTTCCATTCGCATTGTCGTACGAAGTCCGTTTAAATGAAAGTGCGAAAAATTACTGCTAGATGACATCGGATGGACGATCCGAGCATTAGCCGGATGACCGCCAGGGCTGTCATCGCGCGATGAATCTTCTCGAGTACCCCCGAATCAATATAAGAATCGCCACAATCTGACGGGCGAAAATCAAAAGTTATCGTCGGAACGTATTTGTTCACCCAAGGGTAGGTCACGTCCAGTAAACACCTTCCGACTGGATTCCTGACTCGCATCCACTACTACACTCATCCGCTATAGTCGGTACGACACTGAATCTAAGCAAACCCCCACTATATTTTGACCGCAAATGAAATGTCAGAACAAATTCTGTTTATCGAGTCAAACGACACTATCACCCCGCCATAATAAAAACCTGACGTATTTGAATTCACCATCCGAAAGAAAATAATTACATCCGGACTGAAATCTAAGAGGCGTCGCACTAAACGTGCGTTTCAATCCTAATCGACGTTCCAGAACCGAAAGATTGTTCGAAAAAAGTGGTAGATAGCCGAAAAAAGTGACAGGGGTGCAACACGAGGACTTCCCAGGACGTCACCCATCCTAGTACTACTCTCGCCCAAGCACGCTTAACTTCGGAGTTCTGATTGGATACAATGCATTTGTGCTGGTATGATCGCACCCAGCATGTCTCTCTATTCTCAAAGTAATAAAGAGTTTCCATTCGCATTGTCGTACGAAGTCCGTTTAAATGAAAGTGAGAAAAAATCCTGATAGATGACATCGGATGGACGATCCGAGCATGTCGGGAAGATGGATGACCGCCAGGGCTGTTATCGTGCGAGTAATCTTCCCGAGTACCCCCGAATCAATATAAGAATCGCCATTATCTGACGGGCGGATCAAAAGTTATCGTCGGAACGATATTTGTGTACCAAGGGTAGCTCACGGCCAGTAAACACCTTCCGACCGGATTACTGACTCCCATCCACTAGTACACTAATCCGCTATAGCCGGTACGTCATTGAATCTAAACAATCCCCCGCTATATTTTGACCGCATATGAAATATCAGAACGAATTCCGTTTATCGAATCGAACGACAGTATCACCCCGCCATAATAAAGACCGGAGTTATTTGAATTCGCCATCCGAAAGAAAATAAATACGTCCGAACCGAAACCTAAGAGGCGTCGCACTAAATGTGCGTTTCAATCCTCATCGACGTTCCAGAACCGAAAGATTGTTCGAAAAAAGTGGTAGATAGCCGAGAAAAGTGACAGGGGTGCAACACGAGGACTTCCCAGGAGGTCACCCTTCCTAGTACTACTGTCGCCAAGCACGCTTAACTTCGGAGTTCTGATGGGATCCAGTGCATTTGTGCTGGTATGATCGCACCCAGCATGCCTCTCCATTCGCAAAGTAATAAAGAGTTTCCATTCGCATTGTCGTACGAAGTCCGTTAAAATGAAAGTGCGAAAAAATCCTGATAAATGACATCGGATGGACGATCCGAGCATGTCGGGAAGCCAGATGACCGCCAAGGCTAACATCACGCGATGAATCTTCCCGAGTACACCCGAATCAATACAAGAATCGCCATAATCTGACGGGCGGATCAAAAGTTATCATCGGAACGATATTTGTGCACCAAGGGTAGCTCACGGCAAGTAAAAACTCCCGACCGAATTCCTGACTCGCATCCACTAGTAGACTCATCCGCTATAGCCGGTACGTCACTGAATCTAAACAAACCCCCGCTATATTTTGACCGCAAATGAAATGTCAGAACGAATTCCGTTTATCGAATCAAACGACACTATCACCCCGCCATAATAAAGACCGGACGTATTTGAATTCACCATCCGGAAGAAAATAAATACATCCGAACCGAAACCTAGGAGGCGCGCACTAAACGTGGGTTTCAGTTCTGATCGACGTTCCAGAACCGAAAGATTGTTCGAAAAAAGTGGTAGATAGCCGAAAAAAGTCACAGCGGTGCAACACGAGGACTTCCTAGGAGGTCACCCATCGTACTACTACTCTCGCCCAAGCACGCTTAACTTCGGAGTTCTGATGGGATCCAGTGCATTTGTGCTGGTATGATCGCACCCAGCATGCCTCTCCATTCTCAAAGTAATAAAGAGTTTCCATTCGCATTTTCGTACGATGTCCGTTTAAATGAAAGAGCGAAAAAATCCTGCTAGATAAGATCGGAAGGACGATCCGAACATGTCGGGAAGCCGGATGACTGCCAAGGATGTCATCGCGCGATTAATCTTCTCGAGTACCCCCGAATCAATATATGAATCGCCACGATCTGACGGGCGGATCAAAAGTTATCGTCGGAACGATATTTGTGCACCAACGGTAGCTCACGGCCAGTAAACACCTTCCGACCGGATTCCTGACTCGCATCCACTATTACAAACATCCGCGATAGCCGGTACGTCACTGAATCTAAACAAACCCCCGCTATATTTTGACCGCAAATTAAATGTCAGAACGAATTCTGTTTATCGAATCAAACGACATTATCACCCCGCCATAATAAAGACCGGACGTATTTGAATGCACCATCCGGAAGAAAATAAATACATCCGAACCGAAACCTAGGAAGCGTCGCACTAAACGTGCGTTTCAATCATCATCGACGTTCCAGAACCTAAAGATTGCTCGAAAAAAGTTGTAGATAGCCGAAAAAGGTGACAGGGGTGCAACACGAGGAATTCCCAGGAGGTCACCCATCCTAGTACTACTCTCGCCCAAGCACGCTTAAGTTCGGAGTTCTGATGGGATCCAGTGCATTTGTGCTGGTTTGATCACACCCAGCGTGCCTCTCCATTCTCGAAGTAATAAAGAGTTTCCATTCGCATTGTCGTACGAAGTCCGTTTAAATGAAAGTGCGAAAAAATCCTGCTAGATGACATCGGATGGACGATCCGAGCATTAGCCGGATGACCGCCAGGGCTGTCATCGCGCGATGAATCTTCTCGAGTACCCCCGAATCAATATAAGAATCGCCACGATCTGACGGGCGAAAATCAAAAGTTATCGTCAGAACGATATTTGTGCACCCAAGGGTAGGTCACGGCCATTTCCGACCGGATTCCTGACTCGCATCCACTACTACACTCATCCGCTATAGCCGGTACGACACTAAATCTAAGCAAATCCCAACTATATTTTGACCGCATATGAAATGTCAGAACGAATTCCGTTTATCGAATCAAACGACACTATCACCCCGCCATAATAAAGACCGGACGTATTTGAATTCACCATCCGGAAGAAAATAAATACATCCGAACCGAAACCTAGGAGGCGTCGCACTAAACGTGCGTTTCAGTTCTGATCGACGTTCCAGAACCGAAAGATTGTTCGAAAAAAGTGGTAGATTGCCGAAAAAAGTGACAGGGGTGCAACACGAGGACTTCCCAGGAGGTCACCCTTCCTAGTACTACTGTCGCCAAGCACGCTTAACTTCGGAGTTCTGATGGGATCCAGTGCATTTGTGCTGGTATGATCGCACCCAGCATGCCTCTCCATTCGCAAAGTAATAAAGAGTTTCCATTCGCATTGTCGTACGAAGTCCGTTAAAATGAAAGTGCGAAAAAATCCTGATAAATGACATCGGATGGACGATCCGAGCATGTCGGGAAGCCAGATGACCGCCAAGGCTAACATCACGCGATGAATCTTCCCGAGTACACCCGAATCAATACAAGAATCGCCATAATCTGACGGGCGGATCAAAAGTTATCATCGGAACGATATTTGTGCACCAAGGGTAGCTCACGGCAAGTAAAAACTCCCGACCGAATTCCTGACTCGCATCCACTAGTAGACTCATCCGCTATAGCCGGTACGTCACTGAATCTAAACAAACCCCCGCTATATTTTGACCGCAAATGAAATGTCAGAACGAATTCCGTTTATCGAATCAAACGACACTATCACCCCGCCATAATAAAGACCGGACGTATTTGAATTCACCATCCGGAAGAAAATAAATACATCCGAACCGAAACCTAGGAGGCGCGCACTAAACGTGGGTTTCAGTTCTGATCGACGTTCCAGAACCGAAAGATTGTTCGAAAAAAGTGGTAGATAGCCGAAAAAAGTCACAGCGGTGCAACACGAGGACTTCCTAGGAGGTCACCCATCGTACTACTACTCTCGCCCAAGCACGCTTAACTTCGGAGTTCTGATGGGATCCAGTGCATTTGTGCTGGTATGATCGCACCCAGCATGCCTCTCCATTCTCAAAGTAATAAAGAGTTTCCATTCGCATTTTCGTACGATGTCCGTTTAAATGAAAGAGCGAAAAAATCCTGCTAGATAAGATCGGAAGGACGATCCGAACATGTCGGGAAGCCGGATGACTGCCAAGGATGTCATCGCGCGATTAATCTTCTCGAGTACCCCCGAATCAATATATGAATCGCCACGATCTGACGGGCGGATCAAAAGTTATCGTCGGAACGATATTTGTGCACCAACGGTAGCTCACGGCCAGTAAACACCTTCCGACCGGATTCCTGACTCGCATCCACTATTACAAACATCCGCGATAGCCGGTACGTCACTGAATCTAAACAAACCCCCGCTATATTTTGACCGCAAATTAAATGTCAGAACGAATTCTGTTTATCGAATCAAACGACATTATCACCCCGCCATAATAAAGACCGGACGTATTTGAATGCACCATCCGGAAGAAAATAAATACATCCGAACCGAAACCTAGGAAGCGTCGCACTAAACGTGCGTTTCAATCATCATCGACGTTCCAGAACCTAAAGATTGCTCGAAAAAAGTTGTAGATAGCCGAAAAAGGTGACAGGGGTGCAACACGAGGACTTCCCAGGAGGTCACCCATCCTAGTACTACTCTCGCCCAAGCACGCTAAACTTCGGAGTTCTGATGGGATCCAGTGCATTTGTGCTGGTATGATCGCACCCTGCATGCCTCTCCATTCTCAAAGAAATAAAGAGTTTCCATTCGCATTGTCGTACGAAGTCCGTTTAATTGAAACTGCGAAAAATTCCTGCTAGATAAGATCAGTTGGACGATCCGAGCATGTCGGGAAGCCGGATGACTGCCAAGGATGTTATCGCGCGATGAATCTTCTCGAGTACCCCCGAATCAATATAAGAATCGTCACGATCTGACGGGCGGATCAAAAGTTATCGTCGGAACGATATTTGTGCACCAAGGGTAGCTCACGGCCAGTAAACACCTTCCGACCGGATTCTTGACTCGCATCCACTATTACACTCATCCACGATAGCCCGTACGTCACTGAATCTAAACAAACCCCAGCTATATTTTGACCGCATATTAAACGTCAGAACGAATTCCCTGTATCGAATCAAACGACACTATCACCCCGCCATAATAAAGACCGGACGTATTTGAATTCACCATCCGAAAGATTATAAATACATCCCAACCGAAACCTAGGAGGCATCGCACTAAATGTGCGTTTCAGTTCTGATCGACGTTCCAGAACCAAAAGATTGTTCGAAAAAAGTGGTAGATAGCCGAAAAAGTGACAGGGGTGCAACACGAGGACTTCTCAGGAGGTCACCCATCCTAGTACTACTCTCGCCCAAGCACGCTTAACTTCGGAGTTCTGATGGGATCCAGTGCATTTGTGCTGGTATGATCACACCCAGCATGCCTCTCTATTCTCAAAATAATAAAGAGTTTCCAATCGCATTGTCGTACGAAGTCCGTTTAAATGAAAGTACGAAAAAATCCTGCTAGATGACATCGGATGGACGATCCGAGCATGTCGGGAAGCCGGATGACCGCAAGGGATCTCATCGCGCGATGAATCTTCCCGAGTAGCCCCGAATCAATATAAGAATCGCCACGATCTGACGGGCGGATCAAAAGTTATCGTCAAAACGATATTTGTGCACCAAGGGTAGCTCACGGCCACGAAACACCTTCTGACCGGATTCTTGACTCGCATCCACTAGTACACTCATCCGCTATAGCCGGTACGTCACCGAATCTAAACAAACCCCCACTATATTTTGACCGCAAATGAAATGTCAGAACGAATTCCGTTTATCGAATCAAACGACAGTAACACCCCGCCATAATAAAGACCGGACGTATTTGAATTCATTATCCCGAAGAAAATAAATACATCCGAACCGAAACCTAGGAGGCGTCGCACTAAACGTGCGTTTCAATCCTCATCGACGTTCCAGAACCGAAAGATTGTTCGAAAAAAGTGGTAGATAGCCGAGAAAAGTGACAGGGGTGCAACACGAGGACTTCCCACGAGGTCACCCATCCTACTACTACTCTCGCCCAAGCACGCTTAATTTCAGAGTTCTGATGGGATCCAGTGCATTTGTGCTGGTATGATCGCACCCAGCATGCCTCTCCATTCTCAAAGTAATAAAGCGTTTCCATTCGCATTGTCGTACGAAGTCCGTTTAAATGAAACTGCTAAAAAATCCTGCTAGATAAGATCGAATGGACGATCCGAGCATGTCGGGAAGCCGGATGACAGCCAAGGATGTCACCGCGCGATAAATCTTCTCGAGTACCCCCGAATCAATATATGAATCGCCACGATCTGACGGGCGGATCAAAAGTTATCGTCGGAACGATATTTGTGCACCAACGGTAGCTCACGGCCAGTAAACACCTTCCGACCGGATTCCTGACTCGCATCCACTATTACAAACATCCGCGATAGCCGGTACGTCACTGAATCTAAACAAACCCCCGCTATATTTTGACCGCAAATTAAATGTCAGAACGAATTCTGTTTATCGAATCAAACGACATTATCACCCCGCCATAATAAAGACCGGACGTATTTGAATTCACCATCCGGAAGAAAATAAATACATCCGAACCGAAACCTAGGAGGCGTCGCACTAAACGTGCGTTTCAATCCTCATCGACGTTCCAGAACCTAAAGATTGTTCGAAAAAAGTGGTAGATAGCCGAAAAAAGTGACAGGGGTGCAACACGAGGACTTCCCAGGAGGTCACCCATCCTAGTACTACTCTCGCTAAAGCACACTTAACTTCGGAGTTCTGATGGGATGCAGTGCATTTGTGCTGGTATGATCGCACCCAGCATGCCTCTCCATTCTCAAAGTAATAAAGAGTTTCCATTCGCATTGTCGTACGGAGTCCGTTTAAACGAAAGTGTGAAATAATCTTGCTAGATAAGATCGGATGGACGAACCGAGCATGTCGGGAAACCGGATGACTGCCAAGGATGTCATCGCGCGTTGAATCTTCTCGAGTACCCCCGAATCAATATAAGAAACGCCACGATCTGACGGGCGGATCAAAAGTTATCGTCGGAACGATATTTGTGCACCAACGGTAGCTCACGGCCAGTAAACACCTTCCGACCAGATTCCTGACTCGCATCCACTATTACAAACATCCGCGATAGCCGGTACGTCACTGAATCTAAACAAACCCCCGCTATATTTTGACCGCAAATTAAATGTCAGAACGAATTCTGTTTATCGAATCAAACGACATTATCACCCCGCCATAATAAAGACCGGACGTATTTGAATTCACCATCCGGAAGAAAATAAATACATCCGAACCGAAACCTAGGAGGCGTCGCACTAAACGTACGTTTCAATCCTCATCGACGTTCCAGAACCTAAAGATTGTTCGAAAAAAGTGGTAGATAGCCGAAAAAAGTGACAGGGGTGCAACACGAGGACTTCCCAGGAGGTCACCCATCCTAGTACTACTCTCGCCAAAGCACACTTAACTTCGGAGTTCTGATGGGATGCAGTGCATTTGTGCTGGTATGATCGCACCCAGCATGCCTCTCCATTCTCAAAGTAATAAAGAGTTTCCATTCGCATTGTCGTACGGAGTCCGTTTAAACGAAAGTGTGAAATAATCTTGCTAGATAAGATCGGATGGACGAACCGAGCATGTCGGGAAACCGGATGACTGCCAAGGATGTCATCGCGCGTTGAATCTTCTCGAGTACCCCCGAATCAATATAAGAAACGCCACGATCTGACGGGCGGATCAAAAGTTATCGTCGGAACGATATTTGTGCACCAAGGGTAGCTGACGGCCAGTAAACACCATCCGACCGGATTCCTGACTCGCACCCACTATTACCCTCATCCGCGATAGCCGGTACGTCACTGATACTAGACAAACCCCCGCTATATTTTGACCGCAAATTAAATGTCAGAACGGATTCTGTTTATCGAATCAAACGACATTATCACCCTGCCATAATAAAGACCGGACGTATTTGAATTCACCATCCGGAAGAAAATAAATACATCCGAACCGAAACCTAGGAGGCGTCGCACTAAACGTGTGTTTCAGTTATGATCGACGTTCGAGATCCGAAAGATTGTTCGAAAAGAGTGGTAGATAGCCGAAAAAAGTGACAGGGGTGTAACACGAAGACTTCCTAGGAGGTCAACCATCTCAGTACTACTCTCGCCCAAGCACGCTTAACTTCGGAGTTCTGATGGGATCCAGTGCATTTGTGCTGGTATGATCGCACCCAGCATGCCTCTCCATTCTCAAAGTAATAAAGAGTTTCCATTCGCATTGTCGTACGAAGTCCGTTTAAATGAAAGTACAAAAAAATCCTGCTAGATGACATCGGATGGACGATCCGAGCATGTCGGGAAGCCGGATGACCGCAAGGGATGTTAACGCGCGATGAATCTTCCCGAGTACCCTCGAATCAATATAAGGATCGCCACGATCTAACGGGCGGATCAAAAGTTATCTTCAGAACGATATTTGTGCAGCAAGGGTAGCTCACGGCCACGAAACACCTTCCAACCGGATTCCTGACTCGCATGCACTCGTACATTCTTCCGCTATAGCCGGTACGTCACCGAATCTAAACAAACCCCCGCAATATTTTGACCGCAAATGAAATGTCAGAACGAATTCCGTTTTCGAATAAACGTGCGTTTCAATTCTGATCGACGTTCTAGAACCGAAAGATTGTTCGAAAAAAGTGGTAGATAGCCGAGAAAAGTGACAGGGGTGCAACACGAGGACTTCCCAGGAGGTCACCCATCCTAGTACTACTCTCGCCCAAGCACGCTTAACTTCGGAGTTCTGATGGGATCCAGTGCATTTGTGCTGGTATGATCGCACCCAGCATGCCTCTCCATTCTCAAAGTAATAAATAGTTGCCATTCGAATTGTCGTACGAAGTCCGTTTAAATGAAAGTGCGAAAAAATCCTGATAGATGACAACGGATGGAGGATCCGAGCATGTCGGGAAGCCGGATGACCGCCAAGGCTGTCATCGCGCGATTAATCTTCCCGAGTACCCCAGAATCAATTTAAGAATCGCCATGATCTGAGGGGCGGATCAAAAGTTATCGTCGGCACGATATTTGTGCACCAAGGGTAGCTCACGGCCAGTAAACACCTTCCGACCGAATTACTGACACGCATCTACTAGTACACTAATCCGCTATAGCCGATACGTCACTGAATCTAAACAAACCCCCGCTATATTTTGACCGCACATGAAATATCAGAACGAATTCTGTTTATCGAATCAAACGACGGAATCACCCCGCCATAATAAAGACCAGACGTATTTGAATTCAGCATCCGAAAGAAAATAAATACATCCGAACCGAAACCTAGGAGGCGTCGCACTAAACGTGCGTTTCAGTTCTGATCGACGTTCCAGAACCGAAAGATTGTTCGAAAAAAGTGGTAGATAGCCGAAAAAAGTGACAGGGGTGCAACACGAGGACTTCCCAGGAGGTCACCCATCCTAGTACTACTCTCGCCCAAGCACGCTTAACTTTAGAGTTCTAATGAGATCCAGTGCATTTGTGCTGGTATGATCGCACCCAGCATGCCTCTCCATTATCAAAGTAATAAAGCGTTTCCATTCGCATTGTCGTACGAAGTCCGTTTAAATGAAACTGCTAAAAAATCCTGCTAGATAAGATCGGATGGACGATCCGAGCATGTCGGGAAGCCGTATGACTGCCAAGGATGTCATCGCGCGATGAATATTCCCGAGTAGCCCCGAATCAATATAAGAATCGCCATTATCTGACGGGCGGATCAAAAGTTATCGTCGAAACGATATTTGTGCACCAAGGGTAGCTCACGGCCAGTAAAACCTTCCGACCGGATTCCTAACTCGTATCCACTAGTACACTCATCCGCTATAGCCGGTACGTCACGGAATCTAAACAAACCTCCGCTATATTTTGACCGCAAATGAAATGTCATAACGAATTCCGTGTATCAAATCAAACGACACTATCACCCCGCCATATTAAAGACCGGACGTATTTGAATTCAGCATCCGAAAGAAAATAAATACATCCGAACCGAAACCTAGGAGGCGTCGCACTAAACGTGCGTTTCAATCCTCATCGACGTTCCAGAACGTAAAGATTGTTCGAAAAAGTGGTAGGGAGCCGAAAATAGTGACAGGGGTGCAACACGAGGACTTCCCAGGAGGTCACCCATCCTAGTACTACTCTCGCCCAAGCACGCTTAACTTTAGAGTTCTAATGAGATCCACTGCATTTGTGCTGGTATGATCGCACCCAGCATGCCTCTCCATTATCAAAGTAATAAAGCGTTTCCATTCGCATTGTCGTACGAAGTCCGTTTAAACGAAAGTGTGAAATAATCCTGCTGGATAAGATCGGATGGACGAACCGAGCATGTCGGGAAACCGGATGACTGCCAAGGATGTCATCGTGCGATGAATCTTCTCGAGTACCCCCGAATCAATATAAGGATCGCCACGATCTGACGGGCGGATCAAAAGTTATCTTCAGAACGATATTTGTGCACCAAGGGTAGCTCACGGCCACGAAACACCTTCCGACCGGATTCCTGACTCGCATCCACTAGTACACTCTTCCGCTATAGCCGGTACGTCAGCGAATCTAAACAAACCCCCGCTATATTTTGACCGCAAATGAAATGTCACAACGAATTCCGTTTATCGAATCAAACGACAGTATCACCCCGCCATATTAAAGACCGGACGTATTTGAATTCAGCATCCGAAAGAAAATAAATACATCCGAACCGAAACCTAGGAGGCGTCGCACTAAACGTGCGTTTCAATCCTCATCGACGTTCCAGAACGTAAAGATTGTTCGAAAAAGTGGTAGGGAGCCGAAAATAGTGACAGGGGTGCAACACGAGGACTTCCCAGGAGGTCACCCATCCTAGTACTACTCCCGCCCAAGCACGCTTGACTTCGGAGTTCTGATGGGATGCAGTGCATTTGTGCTGGTATGATCGCACCCATCATGCCTCTCCATTCTCATAGTAATAAAGAGTTTCCATTCGCATTGTCGTACGGAGTCCGTTTAAACGAAAGTGTGAAATAATCCTGCTGGATAAGATCGGATGGACGAACCGAGCATGTCGGGAACCCGGATGACCGCCAGGGCTCTCATCGCTCGATTTATCTTCCCGAGTACCCCCGAATCAATATAAGAATCGCCATTATCTGACGGGCGGATCAAATGTTATCGTCGGAACGATATTTGTGCACCAAGGGTAGCTCACGGCCAGTAAACACCTTCCGACCGGATTACTGACTCGCATCCACTATTACACTAATCCGCTATAGCCGGTACGTCACTGAATTTAAACAAACCCCCGCTATACTTTGAACGCACATGAAATATCAGAACGAATTCTGTTTATCGAATCAAACGACAGTATCACCCCGCCATAATAAAGACCGGACGTATTTGAATTCACCATCCGAAAGAAAATAAATACATCCGAACCGAAACCTAGGAGGCGTCGCACTAAACGTGCGTTTCAATCCTCATCGACGTTCCAGAACCGAAAGATTGTTTGAAAAAAGTGGTAGATAGCCGAGAAAAGTGACAGGGGTGCAACACGAGGACTTCCCAGGAGGTCACCCTTCCTAGTATTACTCTCGCCCAAGCACGTTTAACTTCGGAGTTCTGATGGGATCCAGTGCATTTGTGCTGGTATGATCGCACCCAGCATGCCTCCCCATTCTCAAAGTAATAAAGAGTTTCCATTCGCATTGTCGTACGAAGTCCGTTTAAATGAAAGTACGAAAAATCCCTGCTAGATGACATCGGATGGACGATCCGAGCATGTCGGGAAGCCGCATGGCCGCAAGGGATGTCATCGCGCGATGAATCTTCCCGAGTACCCCCGAATCAATACAAGAATCGCCACGATCTGACGGGCGGATCAAAAGTTATCGTCAGAATGATATTTGTGCACCAAGGGTAGCTCACGGCCACGAAACACCTTCCGACCAGATTCCTAACTCGCATGCACTAGTACACTCATCCGCTATAGCCAGTACGTCACCGAATCTAAACAAACCCCCGCTATATTTTGACCGCAAATGAAATGTCAGAACGAATTCTGTTTATCGAATTAAACGACAGTATCACCCCGCCATAATAAAGACCGGACGTATTTGAATTCATCATCCGGAAGAAAATAAATACATCCGAACCGAAACCTAGGAGGCGTCGCACTAAACGTGCGTTTCAGTTCTCATAGACGTTCTTGAACCGAAAGATTGTTCGAAAAAAGTGGTAGATAGCCGAAAAAAGTGACAGGGGTGCAACACGAGGACTTCCCAGGAGGTCACCCATCCTAGTACTACTCTCGCCCAAGCACGCTTAACTTCAGAGTTCTGATGGGATAAAGTGCATTTGTGCTGGTATGATCGCACCCAGCATGCCTCTCCATTCTCAAAGTAATAAATAGTGTCCATTCGCATTGTCGTACGAAGTCCGTTTAAATGAAAGTGCGCAAAAATCCTGATAGATGACATCGGATGGAGGATCCGAGCATGTCGGGAAGCTGGATGACCGCCAAGGCTGTCATCGCGCGATTAATCTTCCCGAGTACCCCCGAATCAATATGAGAATCGCCATTATCTGACGGGCGGATCAAAAGTTAACGTCGGAACGATATTTGTGCACCAAGGGTAGCTCACGGCCAGTAAACACCTTCCGACCGGATTACTGACTCGCATCCACTAGTACACTAAGCCGCTATAGCCGGTACGTCACTGAATCTAAACAAACCCCCGCTATATTTTGACCGCACATGAAATATCAGAACGAATTCCGTTTATCGACTCAAACGACAGTATCACCCCGCCATAATAAAGACTGGACGTATTTGAATTCCCCATCCGAAAGAAAATAAATACATCCGAACCGAAACCTATGAGGCGTCGTACTAAACGTGCGTTTCAATCCTCATCGACGTTCCAGAACCGAAAGATTGTTCGAAAAAAGTGGTAGATAGCCGAGAAAAGTGACAGGGGTGCAACACGAAGACTTCCCAGGAGGTCACCCTTCCTAGTACTACTCTCGCCCAAGCACGCTGAATTTCGGAGTTCTGATGGGATCCAGTGCATTTGTGCTGGTATCATCGCACCCAGCATGCCTCTCCATTCTCAAATTAATAAAGAGTTTCCATTCGCATTGTCGTACGAAGTCCGTTTAAATGAAACTGCGAAAAAATACTGATAGATGACATCGGCTGGACGATCCGAGCATGTCGGGAAGCCGGATGACCGCCAAGGCTGTCATCGCGCGATGAATCTTCCCGAGTACCCCCGAATCAATATAAGAATCGCCATGATGTGACGGGCGGATCAAAAGTTATCGTCAGAACGATATTTGTGCACCAAGGGTAGCTCACGGCTAGTAAAAACCTTCCGACCGGATTCCTGACTCGCATCCACTAGTACACTCATCCGCTATAGCCGGTACGTCTCTGAATCTAAACAAACCCCCGCTATATTTTGACCGCAAATGAAATGTCAGAACGAATTCCGTTTATCGAATCAAACGATACTATCACCCCGCCATAATAAAGACCGGACGTATTTGAATTCACCATCCGGAAGAAAATAAATACATCCGAACCGAAACCTAGGAGGCGTCGCACTAAACGTGCGTTTCAGTTTTGATCGACGTTCCAGAACCGAAAGATTGTTCGAAAAAAGTGGTAAATAGCCGAAAAAAGTGACAGGGGTGCAACACGAGGACTTCCCGGGAGGTCACCCATCCTAGTACTACTCTCGCCCAAGCACGCTTAACTTCGGAGTTCTGATGGGATCCAGTGCATTTGTACTGGTATGATCGCACCCAGCATTCCTCTCCATTCTCAAAGTAATAAAGAGTTTCCATTCGCATTGTCGTACGAAGTCCGTTTAAATGAAACTGCGAAAAAATCCTGCTAGATAAGATCGGATGGACGATCCGAGCATGTCGGGAAGCCGGATGACCGCCAAGGTTGGCGTAGCGCGATGAATCTTCCCGAGTACCCCCGAATCAATATAAGAATCGTCATGATCTGACGGGCGGATCAAAAGTTATCGTCGGAACGATATTTGTGCACCAAGGGTAGCTCACGGCCAGTAAACACCTTCCGACCGGATTCCTGACTCGCATCCACTATTACACTCGTCCGCGATAGCCGGTACGTCGCTGAATCTAAACAAACCCCCGCTATATTTTGACCGCAAATTAAATGTCAGAACGAATTTTGTTTATCGAATCAAACGACATTATCACCCCGCCATAATAAAGACCGGACGTATTTGAATTCATCATCCGGAAGAAAATAAATACATTCGAACCGAAACCTAGGAGGCGTCGCACTAAACGTGCGTTTTAGTTTTGATCGACGTTCTAAAACCGAAAGATTGTTCGAAAAAAGTGGTAGATAGCCGAAAAAAGTGACACGGGTGCAACACGAGGACTTCCCAGGAGGTCACCCATCCTAGTACTACTCTCGCCCAAGCACGCTTAACTTCGGAGTTCTGATGAGATCCAGTGCATTTTCGCTGGTATGATCGCACCCAGCATGCCTCTCCATTCTCAAAGTAATAAATAGTTTCCATTCGCATTGTCGTACGAAGTCCGTTTAAATGAATGTGCGAAAAAATCCTGATAGATGACATCGGATGGAGGATCCGAGCAGGTCGGGAAGCCGGATGACCGCCAAGGCTGTCATCGCGCGATTAATCTTCCTGAGTACCCCTGAATCAGTATAAGAATCGCCATGATGTGACGGGCGGATCAAAAGTTATCGTCGGAACGATATTTGTGCACCAAGGGTAGCTCACGGCTAGTAAACACCTTCCGACCGGATTCCGGACTCGCATCTACTATTACACTCATCCGCGATAGCCGGTACGTTACTGAATCTAGACAAACCCCCGCTATATGTTGACCGCAAATTAAATGTCAGAACGGATTCTGTTTATCGAATCAAACGACATTATCACCCCGCCATAATAAAGACCGGACGTATTTGAATTCACCATCCGGAAGAAAATAAATACATCCGAACCGAAACCTAGGAGGCGTCGCACTAAACGTACGTTTCAATCCTCTTCGTTGTTCCAGAACCTAAAGATTGTTCGAAAAAAGTTGTAGATAGCCGAAAAAAGTGACAGGGGGTGCAACACGAGGAATTCCCAGGAGGTCACCCATCCTAGTACTACTCCCGCCCAAGCACGCTTAACTTCGGAGTTCTGATGGGATCCAGTGCATTTGTGCTGGTTTGATCACACCCAGCATGCCTCACCATTCTCAAAGTAATAAAGAGTTTCCATTCGCATTGTCGTACGAAGTCCGTTTAAATGAAAGTACGAAAAATCCCTGCTAGATGACATCGGATGGACGATCCGAATGTCGGGAACCCGGATGACCGCCAGGGCTCTCATCGCTCGATTAATCTTCCCGAGTACCCCCGAATCAATATAAGAATCGCCATTATCTGACGGGCGGATCAAATGTTATCGTCGGAACGATATTTGTGCACCAAGGGTAGCTCACGGCCAGTAAACACCTTCCGACCGGATTACTGACTCGCATCCACTAGTACACTAATCCGCTATAGCCGGTACGTCACTGAATTTAAACAAACCCCCGCTATATTTTGACCGCACATGAAATATCAGAACGAATTCTGTTTATCGAATCAAACGACAGTATCACCCCGCCATAATAAAGACCGGACGTATTTGAATTCACCATCCGAAAGAAAATAAATACATCCGAACCGAAACCTAGGAGGCGTCGCACTAAACGTGCGTTTCAATCCTCATCGATGTTCCAGAAGCGAAAGATTGTTTGAAAAAAGTGGTAGATAGCCGAGAAAAGTGACAGAGGTGCAACACGAGGACTTCCCAGGAGGTCACCCTTCCTAGTATTACTCTCGCCCAAGCACGTTTAACTTCGGAGTTCTGATGGGATCCAGTGCATTTGTGCTGGTATGATCGCACCCCGCATGCCTCCCCATTCTCAAAGTAATAAAGAGTTTCCATTCGCATTGTCGTACGAAGTCCGTTTAAATGAAAGTACGAAAAATCCCTGCTAGATGACATCGGATGGACGATCCGAGCATGTCGGGAAGCCGCATGGCCACAAGGGATGTCATCGCGCGATGAATCTTCCCGAGTACCCCCGAATCAATATAAGAATCGCCACGATCTGACGGGCGGATCAAAAGTTATCGTCAGAATGATATTTGTGCACCAAGGGTAGCTCACGGCCACGAAACACCTTCCGACCGGATTCCTAACTCGCATCCACTAGTACACTCATCCGCTATAGCCAGTACGTCACCGAATCTAAACAAACCCCCGCTATATTTTGACCGCAAATGAAATGTCAGAACGAATTCCTTTTATCGAATCAAACGACAGTATCACCCCGCCATAATAAAGACCGGACGTATTTGAATTCATCATCCGGAAGAAAATAAATACATCCGAACCGAAACCTAGGAGGCGTCGCACTAAACGTGCGTTTCAGTTCTCATAGACGTTCTAGAACCGAAAGATTGTTCGAAAAAAGTGGTAGATAGCCGAAAAAAGTGACAGGGGTGCAACACGAGGACTTCCCAGGAGGTCACCCATCCTAGTACTACTCTCGCCCAAGCACGCTTAACTTCGGAGTTCTGATGGGATAAAGTGCATTTGAGCTGGTATGATCGCACCCAGCATGCCTCTCCATTCTCAAAGTAATAAATAGTTTCCATTCGCATTGTCGTACGAAGTCCGTTTAAATGAAAGTGCGCAAAAATCCTGATAGATGACATCGGATGGAGGATCCGAGCATGTCGGGAAGCTGGATGACCGCCAAGGCTGTCATCGCGCGATTAATCTTCTCGAGTACCCCCGAATCAATATAAGAATCGCCATTATCTGACGGGCGGATCAAAAGTTATCGTCGGAACGATATTTGTGCACCAAGGGTAGCTCACGGCCAGTAAACACCTTCCGACCGGATTACTGACTCGCATCCACTAGTACACTAATCCGCTATAGCCGGTACGTCACTGAATCTAAACAAACCCCCGCTATATTTTGACCGCACATGAAATATCAGAACGAATTCCGTTTATCGAATCAAACGACAGTATCACCCCGCCATAATAAAGACTGGACGTATTTGAATTCCCCATCCGAAAGAAAATAAATACATCCGAACCGAAACCTATGAGGCGTCGCACTAAACGTGCGTTTCAATCCTCATCGACGTTCCAGAACCGAAAGATTGTTCGAAAAAAGTGGTAGATAGCCGAGAAAAGTGACAGGGGTGGAACACGAGACTTCCCAGGAGGTCACCCTTCCTAGTACTACTCTTGCCCAAGCACGCTGAATTTCGGAGTTCTGATGGGATCCAGTGCATTTGTGCGGGTATGATCGCACCCAGCATGCCTCTCCAGTCTCAAATTAATAAAGAGTTTCCATTCGCATTGTCGTACGAAGTCCGTTTAAATGAAACTGCGAAAAAATCCTGATAGATGACATCGGCTGGACGATCCAAGCATGTCGGGAAGCCGGATGACCGCCAAGGCTGTCATCGCGCGATGAATCTTCCCGAATACCCCCGAATCAATATAAGAATCGCCATGATGTGAAGGGCGGATCAAAAGTTATCGTCGGAACGATATTTGTGCACCAAGGGTAGCTCACGGCTAGTAAAAACCTTCCGACCGGATTCCTGACTCGCATCCACTAGTACACTCATCCGCTATAGCCGGTACGTCTCTGAATCTAAACAAACCCCCGCTATATTTTGACCGCAAATGAAATGTCAGAACGAATTCCGTTTATCGAATCAAACGATACTATCACCCCGCCATAATAAAGACCGGACGTATTTGAATTCACCATCCGGAAGAAATTAAATACATCCGAACCGAAACCTAGGAGGCGTCGCACTAAACGTGCGTTTCAGTTCTGATCGACGTTCCAGAACCGAAAGATTGTTCGAAAAAAGTGGTAGATAGCCGAAAAAAGTGACAGGGGTGCAACACGAGGACTTCCCGAGAGGTCACCCATCCTAGTACTACTCTCGCCCAAGCACGCTTAACTTCGGAGTTCTGATGGGATCCAGTGCATTTGTGCTGGTATGATCGCACCCAGCATTCCTCTCCATTCTCTAAGTAATAAAGAGTTTCCATTCGCATTGTCGTACGAAGTCCGTTTAAATGAAACTGCGAAAAAATCCTGCTAGATAAGATCGGATGGACGATCCGAGCATGTCGGGAAGCCGGATGACCGCCAAGGTTGGCGTAGCGCGATGAATCTTCCCGTGTACCCCCGAATCAATATAAGAATCGCCATGATCTGACGGGAGGATCAAAAGTTATCGTCGGAACGATATTTGTGCACCAAGGGTAGCTCACGGCCAGTAAAAACCTTCCGACCGGATTCCTGACTCGCATCCACTAGTACACTCATCCGCTATAGCCGGTACGTCACTGAATCTAAACAAACCTCCGCTATATTTTGACCGCAAATTAAATGTCAGAACGAATTCCGTTTATCGAATCAAACGATACTATCACCCTGCCATAATAAAGACCGGACGTATTTGAATTCACCGTCCGGAAGAAAATAAATACATCCGAACCGAAACCTAGGAGGCGTCGCACTAAACGTGCGTTTCAGTTCTGATCGACGTTCCAGAACCGAAAGATTGTTCGAAAAAGTGGTAGATAGCCGAAAAAAGTGACAGTGGTGCAACACGAGGACTTCCCGGGAGGTCACCCATCCTAGTACTACTCTCGCCCAAGCACGCTTAACTTCGGAGTTCTGATGGGATCCAGTGCATTTGTGCTGGTATGATCGCGCCCAGCATACCTCTCCATTCTCAAAGTAATAAAGAGTTTCCATTCGCATTGTCGTACGAAGTCCGTTTAAATGAAACAGCGAAAAAATCCTGCTAGATAAGTTCAGATGGGCGATCCGAGCATGTCGGGAAGCCGGATGACTGCCAAGGGTGTCATCGCGCGATGAATCTTCTCGAGTACCCCCGAATCAATATAAGAATCGCCACGATCTGACGGGTGGATCAAAAGTTATCGTCGGAACGATATTTGTGCACCAAGGGTAGCTCACGGCCAGTAAACACCTTCCGACCGGATTCCTGACTCGCATCCACTATTACACTCGTCCGCGATAGCCGGTACGTCACTGAATCTAAACAAACCCCCGCTATATTTTGACCGCAAATTAAATGTCAGAACGAATTTTGTTTATCGAATCAAACGACATTATCACCCCGCCATAATAAAGACCGTACGTATTTGAATTCACCATCGGGAAGAAAATAAATACATCCGAACCGAAACCTAGGAGGCGTCGCACTAAACGTGCGTTTCAATCCTCATCGACGTTCCAGAACCTAAAGATTGTTCGAAAAAAGTGACAGGGGTGCAACACGAGGAATTCACAGGAGGTCACCCATCCTAGTACTACTCTCACCCAAGCACGCTTAACTTCGGAGTTCTGATGGGATCCAGTGCATTTGTGCTGGTTTGATCACACCCAACATGCCTCTCCATTCTCAAAGTAATAAAGAGTTTCCATTTGCATTGTCGTACGAAGTCCGTTTAAATGAAAGTGCGAAAATATCCTGCTAGATGACATCGAATGGACGATCCGAGCATAAGCCGGATGACCGCCAGGGCTGTCATGGCGCGTTGAATCTTCTCGAGTACCCCCGAATCAATATAAGAATCGTCACGATCTGACGGGCGAAAATCAAAATGTAAGCCCAAGGGTCTACTCTCCAATCTTGTTTTGATGATTCTAAACATAATTGATTGTGTTTTTGAATACTAATCAATTTGCTTTGAGGTGTTGTGTTTAAGATAGGATTGATCGTTGAAGAAACCAACACTCAACTTGGTCATGCTTGAAGATGTACCAAACAAGAGCCAAAGGAGCTAAGTGTAGCTCACATAATCACTCAAGCAAGCATCCAAAGATGGAAGATCATTTGAAGACCAAAGCTAAGGAGGGATCGAAGATTGCATAGGTATCAGTGTACATCCTTTCTCTTTAGAGTTTCAAGTCAAGGCAGAGTATTTTCAAAGTGTTTTCAAAATTGTTTTTCAAATAACACTTAAAGAACTTCAACGGTTTAGTGAATGCTTATGTGGTGGACCAACATGTTGGGACCCTCATAAACATTCCAAAATTATCATAGGAGTCAAGTTCCAAAAGCCAAAAATCACACATCAAAATATCAGATTTTTTAGGCTTCTCGGAACTCCGAGAAAAGGTCCAGTAGCGTCTGGACATTTTCTCGGAACTCCGAGAAAATTTCTCGGAACTCCGAGAAATGGTCCAGTAGAAATTTTATTTCTTCTGGCCGTTGTCTCGGAACTCCGAGAATTCTCGGAACTCCGAGAATGATTCTCGGAACTCCGAGAACCTTGCTACAGCTCAAAAAAGAGCCGTTGGGTTTTGATTTAAAAGTTGATTTTTGTTATCTACACCCCCAAACGGTCATATTTTGAGGAGAGACTATTTATACAACATCTAGAGGATTATTTCCTCTCTCTTGATCATTTGAAAAACCCTCTTAAGCACTCAAGCTAACTTTCAACCCTTTCAAGCTTAAGATTTTTGGTTTTCCCAAACTTGCCTTTCACTTGTGAACCTATTGAGTTTGGATATTTTAGAGCTATCACTTGCAAATCTTTGTTGAAGAGCAATCAAGGAACTACAAAGGGCATCAAGCTTTCAAGAAGAAGCCAAGCTATTAATCTTTCATATCTTGTATAGGTGGCTAGGGCATTCCGTTTTTAATTCCCTAGAGAGCAACCGCTTAGAACTCGGCGGAGAAGGAGAGTCTTTGTAAAGGTGTAAGGGCATCCTTGTTTAATATCCCTTGGAATTGTAACCGCCTCGGAGCCGGGCATCGTGGAGGTCTCCAATAGTGGAATCCCTCAAGTGCGACCTTGAGTTGAGTGGAGTAGGCCGTTGGCCGAAACACTATATATCGGTGTGTCATTTCTCACTCTTGCATTTCCATTATTGCTTGGTTTGGCATTTCATTTTGTTCTTCAATTATATTTGCACTAACCAAATATTTAATTAAGTGAAGAAAAATTCCAATTAGGGTTCATAGGTAATTTTCAAAAGGCCTAATATTGAGTTAAATTCAATTCACCCCCCTCTTGATTATTTCAATTGGTATCAGAGCCTCGTCTCTAATTTTTAGAAAACCCTAACCGGTCTAGAGTAAAGATTCTAAAATGGCAAACTACCCTCAACACCATGAAGGTTACTCAAACACTAGGCCACCCTATTTTGATGGAACAAACTATGGTTTTTGGAAAACCAAAATGAAAATATTTTTAACCCAAGACTATCAAATGTGGAGAACAATTAATAATGAATACATCTTACCCACAAGAAATTTAAATGATTGGACCGAAGCCGAACAACAAGCTTCGAATTATAATGCCAAAGCCATGAATTCTCTTATTTGTGCTCTATCTCCCGGAGAATTCAATAGAGTATCAAATTTGAATTCGGCTAAGGAAATTTGGGACACTTTAGAAGTCACCCATGAGGGAACCAATCAAGTAAAAGAATCTAAAATGAACCATCTTTTTCGGCAATACGAACTCTTTCAAATGACACCCGATGAAACAATTGCCGACATGTACACTAGATTCACCAATCTTGTAAAGGGATTAAGGGGTCTTGGAAAATAATTTTCCAATAGAGATTTAGTGACTAAAATCCTTAGGTCCTTACCTTTGTCTTGGGAATCCAAAACCTCCGCAATCACCGAAGCCAAGGACATGAACACATTGAACCTAGATGAACTAATAGGGTCCTTGATCACCCATGAAATGATTTTCAAAACAAAAGCACCCGAAATCGAAACTAAAATTGAAAAAGGAAAAGGAATTGCTTTTGCTTGTAATGTAGGTGAAAATGAAGATGCAAAAGAAGACATGGAAGATGAAGTTGCCCTCCTAACAAGAAGGATCAAATTCTTGCAAAGGAACATGGGAGGGATGAGAAATAGAAGGACAAACCCTCCATTCAAGAAGAAAGAAGAACTCGGTGATGGATCTTCTCAACCACGATGTTACGGTTGCAAGAAGCTTGGACACATTCGCCCGGATTGTCCACTCAACAATGAACCCACTTCAAACAACCGCTTCAAGAGAAGAGAAGACAAGATAGGAATGACCGCCACGTGGGATGAAGAAATTGAAAGCGAAGGCGAACAAAATGATGGCGAAGATTGCTTGATAGCAAGGAACGTATGCTTCATGGCCTCAACAAACGACAACAATGAGGTATGCCTTAAAAGCCATAACAAGAGGAACACATTGTACCTTGATAGTGGATGCTCTAGACACATGACTGGAGACCTCACTCAATTCGCATCACTATCACTCAAGGATGGTGGAGAAGTTACCTTTGGAGATGACAAGAAAGGAAAAGTCAAAGGTGAAGGCACCATAGGTAACTCTACCTCTCCCATACATGATGTACTCTTTGTTGATGGTTTGTCCCATAATCTTATTAGCATTAGTCAATTATGTGATAATGGTTTTGAAGTTGTCTTCAATCCCGATAAATGCATTGTTAAAAATAAGATAGATGGAGTAGTCAAATTCATAGGTTCTAGAGACAATAACATTTACACAATTGGATTAGATGATCTTAGACTCCAAAATGTGACTTGTCTTAATGCCATTAGTGAGGATTCTTGGCTATGGCATAGGAGGTTGGGTCATGCCGGAATGGATCTCATTTCGACCCTCTCCTCAAAAGAAAGTGTTAGAGGATTGCCTAAGTTCAAATTCATCAAGGATCACATTTGTAGAACTTGTCAATTAGAAAAACAATTGAAAAGCTCATTTGCACCTAAAAATATGATTTCAACTTCCTACCCCTTGGAGCTACTTCATATGGATCTTTTTGGACCAATGAAGACTAGTAGCCTAGGTGGAAAGAGGTACGTGTTTGTAGTTGTGGATGACTACTCACGATTCACATGGGTCATATTTCTAGGACATAAAGATGAAACTTATGAAAACTTTCTTACATTGTGCAATCAAATTCAAAATGAAAAAGGTATTGCCATCTCCCACATTAGAAGTGATCATGGAACGGAATTTGAAAATGTACATTTTGACACTTATTGTAATGAACATGGCATAAAACATAATTTTTCCGCACCTAGAACACCTCAACAAAATGGAGTAGTTGAAAGAAAGAATCGAACTCTCCAAGAAATGGCTAGAACTATGTTGCATGAAAATGATCTCCCTAGATATTTTTGGGCGGAAGCGGTTAGCACCGCTTGCTATATTATAAATAGGGTATATTTAAGGCCAATTTCTAAGAAAACACCTTATGAGCTTTTGAAAAACTTGAAACCAAATATAAGCTATTTTAGAGTGTTTGGATGTAAATGCTTTATTTTAAACATCAAAGATAATCTACACAAATTTGATAGGAAATCGGATGATGGAATATTCTTAGGGTATTCTTCTCATAGCAAGGCATATAGAGTATTTAATAGGAGAACCCTAGTAGTAGAAGAATCCATGCATGTGACATTTGATGAAAGAGAGCCAACACCACAAGAAATGCCACATGATGAGGATGAACCCATTGAACATCTTTTTCCAAAATTGAGTGCTCCTCCTCATGCATCAACAAGTCATATATTACCTAGTGAGGAAGTAGAAAATGAAAATGATGACTCATTGCCTAGGGATAGGAGAACATTGGTAGATCATCCTGAATCCCAAATCTTAGGTGATGCCACATTGCCAGTAAGAACTAGATCATACTATCGTAGTGTGAGTAACAATTTGGCGTTCCTATCCGAATTAGAACCAAAATCCATCAAGGAAGCTGAAAAGGATGAATATTGGTTGATGGCCATGCAAGAAGAGCTAAGTCAATTCGAAAGGAACAAAGTGTGGAGGCTAGTGCCTAGACCTAGTGATCATCCAGTCATTGGCACGAGATGGGTGTATAGAAATAAATTGGATGAAAATGGAATTATCACTAGGAATAAAGCTAGGCTTGTAGCCCAAGGGTACAATCAGGAGGAAGGGATAGATTATGATGAGACATTTGCTCCTGTTGCCCGTATGGAGGCTATTAGGATACTTTTGGCATATGCATCTCATAAAGGATTTAAACTATATCAAATGGATGTCAAAAGTGCCTTCCTAAATGGCTATATCCAAGAGGAAGTGTATGTTGAGCAACCTCCAGGTTTTGAAGACTTCAAACATCCAAATCATGTCTTCAGGCTTGATAAAGCTTTATATGGATTAAAGCAAGCTCCTAGAGCTTGGTATGAGAGGCTTTGCACTTTCTTAGTTGAAAAGGGATTCGAGATGGGAAAGGTGGATAAAACCTTATTTATCAAAAGAGAAAATCATGATATCCTCCTTGTCCAAATCTATGTGGATGATACCATCTGTGGCTCAACTAATCAAAAATTGTGTGATGAATTTGCAACCTTAATGAAAAATGAATTTGAAATGAGCATGATGGGAGAGTTAACCTACTTCTTAGGACTCCAAATTAAACAATACAAAAATGGAATATTTTTAAATCAAGAAAAATATACAAAGGAGTTATTAAAGAAGTATGGCATGGATAGCAGTAAGACATCAAGAATTCCCATGAGTACTACTGCTAAGCTAGAAAAAGATGAATTTGGCAAATCTGTGGATCAGAAATTGTATAGGGGTATGATAGGTAGTTTGCTCTATTTGACAACCAGCAGACCAGACATTATGTTTACTGTCTGTCTCTGTGCTCGATTTCAATCGGATCCTAAAGAATCTCACCTATCAGCAGTTAAGAAGATCTTCAAGTACTTAAGAGGAACCCAAAGTCTAGGACTGTGGTATGAAAGATCATCTTCCTTCACTCTCATCGGATATTCAGATGCAGACTTTGCTGGATGTAGAGTAGATAGGAAAAGCACTAGTGGGACTTGCCAATTCTTGGGTAAATCACTTGTTTCATGGTTTAGCAAGAAGCAAAATTCAGTAGCTCTGTCCACAACAGAAGCAGAATATGTGGCAGCTGGAGCTTGCTGTGCTCAAGTCCTATGCATGAAAAGCACATTGATGGACTATGCAATTAAAATGGAAAATATTCTCATCCAATGTGACAATACTAGTGCTATAATCTTATCAAAGAACCCCATACAACACTCAAGAACAAAACACATTGAGATTAGGCACCACTTCATCAGAGATCACTCACAAAAAGGAGATATTTGCATAAAATATATCAACACTGAAGATCAATTAGCGGATATCTTTACAAAACCCCTTAGTGATGATAGAATTTGTTATATCCGAAGTGCCTTAAACATTTGGAGTGCGGATCAAATTAAAGAAATTGCCAAATAAATACTTTGTGCCTTTAACCAGCTTATCTATATAGTATTTATATATATAATCTTTGTTTGGTAGTATCTGCATGAATGAGATGTCAAATTTTTAATCTTAAAAATCACTCAATTGATATTCTTAGCCTTCTTAGTTTTCTAAGTTGGAGAGGTATCTTCACTTTAATTAAAATACCTAACATTTTAACATATGTCAACATCTCGATCATGAACAGGTATATGTGCACCCTTTCTGTCGATGACAAAAGGGGGAGAAGGTTTGAAATTGATTATCTATTCAAATTTACTATATGCACCACATGCTTATAACTTGTATCATTTATATGTGTGCATATATTGAGGGGGAGTTCTAGTATTCACTTGCCTACTATGTCACTCCACACACACCTCATAATCAATTTTGTTTGTCATCATCAAAAAGGGGGAGATTGTAAGCCCAAGGGTCTACTCTCCAATCTTGTTTTGATGATTCTAAACATAATTGATTGTGTTTTTGAATACTAATCAATTTGCTTTGAAGTGTTGTGTTTAAGATAGGATTGATCGTTGAAGAAACCAACACTCAACTTGGTCATGCTTGAAGATGTACCAAACAAGAGCCAAAAGAGCTAAGTGTAGCTCACATCATCACTCAAGCAAGCATCCAAAGATGGAAGATCATTTGAAGACCAAAGCTAAAGAGGGATCGAAGATTGCATAGGTATCAGTGTACATCCTTTCTCTTTAGAGTTTCAAGTCAAGGCAGAGTATTTTCAAAGTGTTTTCAAAATTGTTTTTCAAATAACACTTAAAGAACTTCAACGGTTTAGTGAATGCTTATGTGGTGGACCAATATGTTGGGACCCTCATAAACATTCCAAAATTATCATAGGAGTCAAGTTCCAAAAGCCAAAAATCACACATCAAAATATCAGATTTTTTAGGCTTCTCGGAACTCCGAGATTTTTCTCGGAGCTCCGAGACTGGAGCTCAGAACTCCGAGAGTTCCCTCGGAACTCCGAGAAAAGGTCCAGTAGCGTCTGGACATTTTCTCGGAACTCCGAGAAATGGTCCAGTAGAAATTTTATTTCTTCTGGCCGTTGTCTCGGAACTCCGAGAATATTTCTCGAAACTCCGAGAATTCTCGGAACTCCGAGAATGATTCTCGGAACTCCGAGAACCTTGCGACAGCTCAAAAAAGAGCCGTTGGGTTTTGATTTAAAAGTTGATTTTTGTTATCTACATCCCCAAACGGTCATATTTTGAGGAGAGACTATTTATACAACATCTAGAGGATTATTTCCTCTCACTTGATCATTTGAAAAACCCTCTTAAGCACTCAAGCTAACTTGCAACCCTTTCAAGCTTAAGATTTTTGGTTTTCCCAAACTTGCCTTTCACTTGTGAACCTATTGAGTTTGGATATTTTAGAGCTATCACTTGCAAATCTTTGTTGAAGAGCAATCAAGGAACTACAAAGGGCATCAAGCTTTCAAGAAGAAGCCAACCTATCAATCTTTCATATCTTGTATAGGTGGCTAGGGCATTCCGTTTTTAATTCCCTAGAGAGCAACCGCTTAGAACTCGGCGGAGAAGGAGAGTCTTTGTAAAGGTGTAAGGGCATCCTTGTTTAATATCCCTTGGAATTGTAACCGCCTCGGAGCCGGGCATCGTGGAGGTCTCTAATAGTGGAATCCCTCAAGTGCGACCTTGAGTAGAGTGGAGTAGGCCATTGGCCGAACCACTATATATCGGTGTGTCATTTCTCACTCTTGCATTTCCATTATTGCTTGGTTTGGCATTTCATTTTGTTCTTCAATTATATTTGCACTAACCAAATATTTAATTAAGTGAAGAAAAATTCCAATTAGGGTTCATAGGTAATTTTCAAAAGGCCTAATATTGAGTTAAATTCAATTCACCCCCCCTCTTGATTATTTCACAAAAGTTATCGTCGGAACGATATTTGTGCACCCAAGGGTAGGTCACGGCCAGTAAACACCTTCCGACCGGATTCCTAACTCGCATCCACTACTACACTCATCCGCTATAGTCGGTACAACACTGAATCTAAGCAAACCCCCACTATATTTTGACCGCAAATGAAATGTCAGAATGAATTCCGTTTATCGAGTCAAACGACACTATCACCCCGCCATAATAAAGACCGGACGTATTTGAAGTCACCATCCGAAAGAAAATAAGTACATCCAGACTGAAACCTAAGAGGCTGTGGACCTCGATCCGAGATAGGCGGCATGAGTGAGGGAACTAGTCCCCACACCATCCTCTGGATCATCCACGATGTGAAGGAGAGCTCTACCAAGGAACTCTCAAAACAAATGCCACCCTCATAGCATAACACGAGTGGCGATATAAAAAGAAAGAGATATGTTTTGATCCGGAACCGAAGTTCGAAACCGAGACATACCTAAAATAAACTCAGAGTCGCCATCCATGGATATGCCATGGAACCTTAAAATCAAATCCTCTGTGCAATGGATAACCAGAAATATATATGGGTTCGTGCCTGGTTACGAATGGGGAAGGTCTGAGAGCACCCCCGATTCGTCCGAGTGCAAGCACTTGGTCTCTTATGCCATTTATTATTAACTCCAAAGAAGTTTGGGTAAAAATCATGTGAAATGGGAACAATCCTCAGGAGTCGTCTACCTAAGCATGCATTTCCTGAGGATAAAAAAAAAAAACACATATAGAATAAAATGAAAGATGTGTCACCTAAGCATAGCTAGGTTATGAGTGACATGCCTAATGGGTGTCTAAATTCTGATGTGCAAACACATGCAAGCTATAGGTAAAGGTATAGGATCAGTACACAAAAGTAAGAAAACATATCAAATCCTACAATAACAGCACAACAAATCCTAAGACTCTAAATGATTAGCCCGAGTCCTCAGATGGTCTGGTATTCATCCAAAGAAGCCTACGTATCCCCGCCTCCACGAGAATCAAGGCAACGTAGTTCTTCGCGCCTATTCTAAGCTATGATGCCTAAGACACCTAGCCCTCTATCCTAGACTCGATCTAAAAGACCGGACTAGTTATTATAGTTTCTTGTACGATTATTTAAATTCCAGTGAATTGTGGATTTTAGGACACCCTATATGCCCTAACTAAATGCAGATTAGCCCTAAGCTAATGCAGGTGATTCCTACAACCTATGTGTGACTAGGCTGTATTTCCTAAGGAAAACCAAGGGTGGACTAGCGTATCCTGCTCTAGTCATCACTCAACGATGTAGATCGCCGACTGACCGGATGGAGGCGCTCCTATAACTCTAGGACAGACCCCTAACTCTAAAACAAACACACAACAAACAAACAAACAAACAACCTATCAAAAGAAACACCTAACTCTAAAACTCTCTATCTAGGAGAAACTCCTAACTCTAGAGGGAGATCTTTTGAAAAAAACAAGGTTTTAAAGGTTTTTAAAAAAAGTTTAAAATATTATTTACAAAAGTTTGGCTGGACTTGGGATATAGATCCCAAGCTGCACTACGTACCTCGGAAAAGGATCAAGCCAACGTAGTTCGAAACGAACTCTCCTAATTACTGCTTCTAAAACACTCAACACTTTAGACTTTTTTTTAAGGCTTTTAAAATGTTTTTTATGTTTTAAATTTCTAATGTTTTTGAGTTTTAAATGTTTTAACATGTTTTTGGATTTTAAAGTATTTCAATACTTTTTGGATTTTTAAATTTCTGATTTCACACTTTTGGTCAAAGACCTAAGAGAAAATGCAAAGCAACACCCTAGGGTCAAACCCTAGGGCTAACAGGGGAAACCCCTAAACCGAACAAGCTAGCTATCAAAAGTAACGAAATGATCTAAGACCCAAAAGGCAAAGCTCTAATGAGACTGGACAAGTCACAAACAAATAAAAGCGACGACAATACTAAGGAGAAGCTCCTAAAAACAATTAAAGAGATGGGGAAATGAGTCAAAGACTCTCTAATACTGCTATCAAAGGACGAGCGAGTCAAAGACTCTCTAATAAGGACAAATGAGTCAAAGACTCCCTAATAAGAACAAACAAATCAAAGACTCTCTAATAAAACAACTAAAGAAAATAATGGAGTCAAAGACTCCCTAATAACAACAAATGAGTCAAAGACTCTCTAATAACACTACTAAGCAGAACAACCGAGTCAAAGACTCCCTAACAAGAACAAATGAGTCAAAGACTCTCTATAACACCAACTAAGAGACGAGTGAGTCAAAGACTCTCTAATAATACCAACTAAGAAAATGAGTGAGTCAAAGACTCTCTAATAAAATCGACTAAGAGACGAAAGCGTCAAAGATAAATGAGTCAAAGACTCTCTAATAAAACTGACTAAGAGAGGAGAGCGCCAAAGACGAATGAGTCGAAGACTCTCTAATAATACAACTTAAAGGAGGAATGAGTCAAAGACTCTCTAAAAGGAGCTGCTCCAACATAAGGCTGGGTAAGCCTTCTAAAAAAGGAAACCCTCTAAACAAGACAAGGCTTGTCTCCAAATAGGGGCTCTATAAATGAGGCAAGGCATGCCTCCTATGGGTACACCATTTATCAAAATCAAAGCAACCTCCTTGAGGTTAAGCTAAAAATGAGGCTTGCCTCCAAAGGAGGATTTCCTAATGAGACAGAATATGCCTCCCAGTACAGGTTCTAGTATCTAAAGAAGTCTAGAAGACTGCGTTAGTCCACCAAGAGAGCAGAAAAGAGCTACTAGGCAATCTCAAATTTCCATTCAATTCTTATATAAACAAATCAAGTACTAAGCAAAGAAAGACTTATAACTAAAGAGTACACAACCTGTAATAATAGCAATCATAGCATGATAAACAACATTAATTAGCCCAGACCAGCCGCTAGGTAGCCTAATGAAGTAAAAACAATATCAAACACTTCAAAGCCAACCACAAACCCCAATACGGGGACTCCAATGAAATCAGATGATGCCAAAGTAATCATCTGATTTCCTACACGTATAATATTTCTACAAACCGCCAAGACCGGACGTATTTGAATTCACCATCCGGAAGAAAATAAAAAGATCCGAACCAAAACCTAGGAGGCGTCGCACTAAACGTGCGTTTCAATTCGCATCGACGTTCCAGAACCGAAAGATTGTTCGAAAAAAGTGGTAGTTAGCCGAAAAAAGTGACAGGGGTGCAACACGAGGACTTCCCAGGAGGTCACCCATCCTAGTACTACTCTCGCCCAAGTACGCTTAACTTCGAAGTTCTGATGGGATCCAGTGCATTTGTGCTGGTATGATCGCACCCAGCATGCCTCTCCATTGTCAAAGTAATAAAGAGTTTCCACTCGCATTGTCGTACGAAGTCCGTTTAAATGAAAGTGCGAAAAAATCCTGCTAGATGACATCAGATGAACGATCCGAGCATGTCGGGAAGCCGGATGACCGCCAACGCTGTCATCGCGCGATGAATCTTCCCGAGTACCCTCGAATCAATATAAGAATCGCCACGATCTGACGGGCGGATCAAAAGTTATTGTCGGAACGATATTTGTGCACCAAGGGTAGCTCACGGCCAGTAAACACCTTCCGACCGGATTCATGACTCGCATCCACTAGCACACTCATCCGCTATAGCCGGTACGTCATTGAATCTAAACAAACCCCTGCTATAATTTGACCACAAATGAAATGTCAGAACGAATTCCGTTTATCGAATCAAACGACACTATCACCACGCCATAATAAAGACCGGACGTATTTGAATTCACCATCCGGAAGAAAATAAAAAGATCCGAACCGAAACCTAGGAGGCGTCGCACTAAACGTGCGTTTCAGTTCGCATCGACGTTCCAGAACCGAAAGATTGTTCGAAAAAAGTGGTAGATAGCCGACAAAAGTGACAGGGGTGCAACACGAGGACTTCCCAGGAGTTCACCCATCCTAGTACTACTCTCGCCCAAGCACGCTTAACTTCGGAGTTCTGATGGGATCCAGTGCATTTGTGCTGGTATGATCGCACCCAGCATGCCTCTCCATTGTCAAAGTAATAAAGAGTTTCCACTCGCATTGTCGTACGAAGTCCGTTTAAATGAAAGTGCGAAAAAATCCTGCTAGATGACACCGGATGGACGATCCGAGCATGTCGGGAAGGCGGATGACCGCCAAGGCTGTCATCGCGCGATGAATCTTCCCGAGTACTCTCGAATCAATATAAGAATCGCCACGATCTGACGAGCGGATCAAAAGTTATCGTCGGAACGATATTTGTGCACCAAGGGTAGCTCACGGCCAGTAAACACCTTCCGACCGGATTCATGACTCGCATCCACTCGTTCACTCCCCCCTATAATTTGACCGCAAATGAAATGTCAGAACGAATTCCGTTTATCGAAACAAACGACACTATCACCCCGCCATAATAAAGACCGGACGTATTTGAATTCACCATCCGGAAGAAAATAAAAAGATCCGAACCGAAACCTAGGAGGCGTCGCACTAAACGTGCGTTTCAGTTCGCATCGACGTTCCAGAACCGAAAGATTGTTCGAAAAAAGTGGTAGATAGCCGACAAAAGTGACAGGGGTGCAACACGAGGACTTCCCAAGAGGTCACCCATCCTAGTACTACTCTCGCCCAAGCACGCTTAACTACGGAGTTCTGATGGGATCCAGTGCATTTGTGCTGGTATGATCGCACCCAGCATGCCTCTCCATTGTCAAAGTAATAAAGAGTTTCCACTCGCATTGTCGTACGAAGTCCGTTTAAATGAAAGTGTGAAAAAATCTTGCTAGATGACATCGGATGGACGATCCGAGCATGTCGGGAAGCCGGATGACCGCCAAGGCTATCATCGCGCGATGAATCTTCCCGAGTACCCCCGAATCAATATAAGAATCGCCACGATCTGACGAGCGGATCAAAAGTTATCATCGGAACGATATTTGTGCACCAAGGGTAGTTCATGGCCAGTAAACACCTTCTGACCGGATTCATGACTCGCATCCACTAGTACACTCATCCGCTATAGCCGGTACGTCACTGAATCTAAACAAACCCCCGCTATAATTTGACCGCAAATGAAATGTCAGAACGAATTCCGTTTATCGAATCAAACGACATTATCACCCCGCCATAATAAAGACCGGACGTATTTGAATTCACCATCCGGAAGAAAATAAAAAGACCCGAACCGAAACCTAGGAGGCGTCTGTGGACCCCGATCCGAGGACGGTGCCGAGGGACACGAGATCCCTCCTGCAATCCTCTAAGATCTCCACAACGTGAAGAAGAGCTCTGCCAAGGAACTCTCGAAACTGTTGCCACCCTCACAGCATAGCATGAGTGGCGATATAAAAAGGAAGAGATACATCCTGATCCGGAGCCGGAGCTCGAAACCAAGATATATCTGAAAATAACTCAGACTCGCCATCCATGGACATGCCATGGAACCAAAACAAATGCTCTGTTTGAAATGGATAACCAGAGATACAAAAGGTCCGTGCCTGATGAGGAATGGAGAAGGTCCGAAGAGCGCCCCCAATTCGCCCGAGTCCGAACACTTGGTCTCTTATGCCATTTATTATTAACCTTGAAGAATTTTAAGCAAAAATCATATGAAATGGGAACAATCCTCAGGAGTCGTCTATCTAAGCATGCATTTCCTGAGAATATAAATAATAAGCACACAAAAAATAAATGAGAGAGGTGCCACCTAAATATTGCTAGGTTATGAGTGACATACCTAACTGGTGCCTAAGTTCTGGTGGACAAACACATGCATGCTACAGCTACAGGTATAGGGTCTGCACAAGAAAGTAAGAAAACATAACAAAATATACAATATAACACAACAAATCCTAAGACTCTAAATGATTTAGCCCGAGTCCTCGGATGGTCTGATGTTCATCCAAAGAAGCCTACGTATCCCCGCCTCCACGAGAATCAAGGCAACGTAGTTCTTCGCGCCTATTCTAAACTAGGATGCCTAAGACACCTAGACCTCTATCTTAGACTCGATCTAAAAGACCGGACCAATTATTAAAATTTATTGTACGATTATTTAAATTCCAGTGAATTGTGGATTTTATGACACCCTATATGCCCTAACTAAATACAGATTAGCCCTAGGCTAATGCAGGTGGTTCCTACAACCTATGTGTAACTAGGCTGTGCGTCCTAAGGAAAACGATGGGATCACTAACGCATCTTAGACCTAGTCATCAGTTGGCGATGTGACCGGACGGAGGCGCTCCTAGCTAGGACAAACTCCTAATTCTAACACAAACACACAACAAGCACACAACAAAAGACAAACTCCTAACTCTAACACAAACACACAACAAGCACACAACAAAAGACAAACTCCTAACTCTAAAACCCTCTATCTAGGACAAAATCCTAACTCTAGAGGAAGATCTCGTTGAAAAATAAAGTTTTGAAGAAAAATGGTTAAAGCATATATTTACAAAGTTTGGCTGGACTTGGGATAAGAATCCCAAGCTGTACTACGTACCTCGTGAGAGAGGATCAAGCCAACGTAGTTCGAAACGAACTCTCAAACTACGCTTCTAAAAGAAACACTCAACACTTCAGATTTTTTAAGGTTTTTTTATATTTTCAAATGTTTTTGATATTTTTAAAGTTTTCAAATGTTTTTGAGTTTTAAATTTCTAATGTTTTTTGGATTTTAAAGCTTTTCCAATGCTCAGAACCTTTAGATGAATTCACTCTTACAGAGAACAAACAAGCATAACCAGAAACTAGGGCAAAGCCCTAAAGCAAAAAGGGGAAACTCCAAACAAGCAACTAACGCCTCAAAGGGACGAACCACAACAAGAAAGATAGCGTCCCAAGAAGAGAGAAAACGATCCAAGATCCCAAGCAAGCAAAGCTCTAATAAGACTGAGTTAGCCTCTAATCAAAGCGAAGTAATCAACAACTCTAAAGGAGAAACTCCGAACTAACAACACCAAAGAGGGGGAACAGATGAGTCAGAGACTCTCTAATAACACTACCGAGTCAAAGACTCACTCTAAAAGAGGAGGCCACTCTAACATGAGGCTAGGTAAGCCTCCTAAAGGGGAAACTCTCTACATGAGACAAGGCTTGTCTCCGAGACACAAATGACGTAAAAAGGAATAAGAGACCCTCTGCATATTTGGCAAAGGTAAAACACCCAGCCGGGCCGGACAGCTGCCTAGCCCTAGGGTGCAACAAATGTGCAACCCAATACCCATAAGGGTAGGGGTATGCTGCCAAGCCGAGTAGGGTGTTCTCCCAAAACCAAACGACGCACAAAGAGGAGGTTTAGCAAGAGAATGAGACTGGGCAAGTCTCCTATATACAAAGGAGGGGTATGCTACTTGGACTGAGCAAGTCCCCTAAGGATGGGCTTGGGCTAGCGCCTTCATCGCCCTCGCAATGAGAGGGGACTCTAGTATCTAAAGAAATTTAACAGAAATCTATAAGACTGTGTTAGTCTATCCAAAGAGAGAGGAAAAAGGATACCAGATAATCTCAAATTTTCAATCAATTATTATAAAAACAAATCAAATATCAGCAAAATATGATCTACAACTAAAGAGTGCACAACCTGTAGAAATCATAAAATGATAAACAACATTAATTAGTCCAGACCAGCCGCTGGATAGCCTAATAAAGCAAAAACAATATCAAACACTTTTATGCCCAAACACAAAACACCACCCCAATATGGGGATGAAATCAGATGATGCTAAAGTAATCATCTGATATCATAATACACATGATAATATTTCTAATCCCGCCTTGAAATCAGACAGTACTCATGTCGATAATATCGAATAGAGTAGTCATCTGATTTCCTTCTTCCTATTAAACAATTTATTTAAATAAAAAGGAATGAGTATAATAAGCTTTGAGATAATCTCACCTTAACAATCCATTTATTACCGTCTTCAAACCCTAACTCAAAGCTTAGTATGAAAGAAAAGTATTAAATTTGCAACAGATTATAGAAACACATTAAATGATATTTTCAATTTGTACAAATTTTAATACATAACAGGGCATCAACTTGTGCAGATTCAAATGTAAAAACTGTGAGAGTGACATATAAGCAGATTTGTGCCAACAGTGGGTCTACAACACGTAGGTTTTTTTGAAATTTTCCCCAAAGCAGCTGGCATGCCTAAACATGATTTACTTGAAAAACCGAACAAAACCTTAGAAATTTCATGCCCAATCACTTGATATTTGGTAATCCTCTCTTAAAGAAAATACACAATCAAAGGGAAATCGAAATTGCCACTCCTACTCCATACTAATTGACATGAATTATGTGAGATTATCGTCAGACTACAATCATATACTACCAGCTGAACATTGCAGGTGAAGAGGAGAATAACTCTAAAATATGATAGAAATGCTTTAGATCCAACCCAATAGGTGATAATCATACTCCATCAAATGAACTATGTAATCATACAGCCCACAACGTGGAGCCAGATGATCATCTGATTCAGATTTTCCATTTAACACACATTACTCCATAATCCATTCAAACACAGAATATCAGATTGCATCCAAAATTGTGCCGTAATATCTAACCCCTGAATTTATGCCGTATAAGATAAGGTAAATAACCATACAAATTTCAGCAGTACAAGGGTTTAGGGATGTTACCTGAGTTGCAACCAAGATTATCAAGAAGGAAAAGATACCACTGCTGATGAGATCAACGAAGAAAATGGCTGAGCTCCACTACAACAGACTTCGGATTTAAGTTGATAGTAAGTGGGTCCGACCTCAAAATGCCCTAGATCAAAGGTCTGATGATGGAAATGAAGGCAGCAGATCAGAATGGAGAGGGCTAATGGAAGAGATTGGGTTTCCGGTAATGAAGAATGGGGTTTTTGGAAGTAATGGTGATGGACGTAATAGAGATGGGGTTGCGGAAAAATGAAATGGGTTCAGGGGAAAAAATGATGGCGTCCGCGATGGTTTTGCCGGATTCCAGCAAACCCACCGGAGAAATGGTGTTGGGTCGGAATGGGTTTTGAGGATGGGCGTGAAACAGAGGGTTAGAAAAATGGTGGAGATGGAATGGGTTTAGTGGGGGATTTATTTGGGAAATGGGAATGAGAAGTGGTTGGGAATGGAGGTGGCTGATGTAGACACCCCATTTTGACAGGGCCCTAAACCCGCGTATTCGAATGAAATCCCGAGGTCAGGCGGAAAATGAATGGAATTAATCCGAGCCTAACCCGATTGCCAGTTGAAAATCTCAACCCGAATTTAACGAATCAACCCAAGTCGCATCCCAACCCGTGTCTCGAGCTCGAGCTGGGCGTAGTTTAAAGAAATATGAAAAGGGAGGATGAGTTAGCAGGGCATGGGTGTGCCAATACTAGCTTACCATGGGCAAATCAAAGAAGAAGAAAATTTATTCCGCCCCCTTTTTCTACCCGAGCCACCCCCCTGTAGAGATAAGAGTAGTTAAAATACACTAGATGGGGTTGTCTAGAGCAAAAAGGGGGGGGGCAAGTATATCATTCTTCAAAATAGGGGTTTGGGCAAAGAGGAAATCAACCCATCTTTAAGGGTATTCTTGGATGTTCACATTGCTTGCTTGAGAAGTAATAATTCTAAGCCATAGGATCAACAAGGAAAGTGTGTGGGTAGGATGAGGTGAGGAAGAGATTTTTTATTAGGGTTTGTAAAGACAATGGAAGAGATCAAAGGTTGAGATTACACAAGGCACATGAGCTTTGCAATGAATGGCTAGGATCACACCCATGAAAATATATGGGTTATAAAACCAACCAGAGAGAGAAAGGGAGGAAGGATTTTTTTCGTTTGAGAAAAAGAGAGAAAGAAGAAAAGAAGAGAGAAATCCACAGCCGCCATCTTCTCCGGCAAGCCTATCCCTCCCCCACCTTCTTCTTCTTCCCCTCTTCTCAACACCTCAAAAAAAAAAACCTCCGCTTCACCACCACGGCCAGCCGAAATCCGGCAAGGCCAAACCCATCTCCACCCTCTCTTCCACCCCACCTCCATTAACCAAACCACCGGACCCCACCCAAACCGCCACCTCTTCAACTCCACCACAACCCACCCAAACCCTCATACCTCTGCAACTCCTCCGCCCCTAAAACCCATTTCAAAACCAAACCCATTTCAAAAAGAAAAAAAAACCGAAACCCATCCACCAACCTCCGGCCACCCTCCGACCTCCGGCCTCTTCCCAGCCACCCTCGTACCTCTACAAATCCGGCGAGCCACCATTTCCCCATCTCCTCCACCGAGACACCACCTCCATTAAGCCCTCTCTTTCACCACATTCCCACCGGCCACCACCATTTTCTCCACCACTGCAGCCACCCACACCACCATTGCTAGCCACCTTCACCTCTAACCCAAACCCACTTCGAACCCTTCACCGAAACCCATCCAGATTCAACCACCTCCACTAGCCGCCACCCTTTTTTTTTCAAAACCCATCCTCTGCAACTACACCTCCGACCCCATCTCCGGCCAGCAACCCACCGGAATCCGAGTCGCCACCTCCCCCATTCCATCCCCCTTATTTTTACCTCCAAACCCCTCTCCATCCCCATCTCTACCCAAAACCCATTTTTGAGCAAAAACCCCACTTCGAAAAAAAAAACCCCCAAAACCCAGCCACCGAACCCATCTCCCTGATTTTCTAAAGTCTAAAACCCGTTTTTTTTGCAAACCCATCTTCCACTCCCATAACCAACATCTCCATTGATTCCGGCAAGCTTGCCGGAATCCGACAGACCACCACCACCCCATCCATTTCCCCTACTCCAGCCAGCCACTGCCACCTTCTCCGCCTCTGCAACCTCCCCAACTCCGGTCGCACCACCATTGTCGGACCATCTATCACCGCCATTGCTGCCCCGAATTCGTGCAACATACATCCGGTGTTGGACGTTGCGAGAACTAGTTTTTGTTTAAAAATTTCAGCAAAGGAAATCGGAAGGCACCTACATTCGGTAATTGCTGCTTGAACTGGATTTGTGTCTCTAAAGGAGGGTAATTCGTCAACTATTTCATCTCCTTCCAGCATCAGACCATCAAGGATTCGGCCATCTTCTTTCAGGTGATAGTCTTATCCCAATTCCTTTTTACTTTGTTCTCATAATTTCATTGAGTGCTGTTTTGGTCACTGATAGTGTATTTGAGGGTAGGAGAAAGGGGCCTCTGTTTGGATCTAATAAGCCCGATTTGTGGATCATGCATGGGTTTACACAGAGTACCGCTGCGCAAATGTAGCCCGAAATACAGTAGGGTCCATATTTCTGTGATCCAAATCATTCGTTTGTACGCCCATGAACTGGATAAAGTATGCCTAGCAGAACGTCGACACAAGATTGATTCTGACCCTATAGCTTCTCGAGGTTTAAACCAGGTGACACAGTGGCGAAGCGCCCATAAGTCTTGTGGTTGAGCCTATTCCAATGTGATCATAGGTTGGGCAGTTAGGATCATTTTTATAGAGAAGATTTTTTTTTTCTGCGCTTAGGACAAGGGCCACGAATGAATGATTTGGAGCATCGAATGAAGAAGGCGTACTCTGTGGAATCGCCAAGCAATGTAATTCTCTATTTACTTATCATCATGTGAAATAAGCTTGCTGAATGTGGATTCTTAGAGGGTGTAGACTTGCATTTGTTTGGGGTCATAGAATAGCAAAGGCTGGAAATCCTTGATCAATAAATAAAGCGAGCTTGCTATGTTAGGATCACTGGATAGAAGGATCTTACTGTGTTTTGATACTAAATAGACAAGGCTGTTATTCATGAAGTTGATAGTATTGGAAATCTAGGATTTTCTTTAGAATTCTATTTTCTTATCTTTGCCTGTGATTTTTTATGATTGGGTAATGAACACTATTGGTAGAACGAATTTTTGAAATTGATTTATTGGTGCGTTATACCTTTTTTGGACTCATCTTAGCAGATCTAAAAGTACTGTTCATGCCCAGATTATTGGTGTAATGTGGATACAACTTTGACAGTCCAATGTCCCTCGGATACTAGTAGCTTGCTCTGAGCCTTTTGTTTTATTACCTTTTGGAGTTAGAGTAAGAGTGCCGTCTGATATTATTATTGGTCTTCATTTCAAACCAACTCAAGTCGAAGCATGTGGATTATAAGGTTCAGATTTGTCACATTCCTTGCTGTTGAAAGAGCTGCATCGATTGAAAAATAGGAATCCAGGTATTTTGGATCCAATCAACTTCATTTCTAGTGAAGCAAGTTTCCCTTTTCCCTTTTCCCTTCTCCCTTTCTTTCCCTTCTTGGGATCTCTATATAGGGTTAGAGGTTTCCTTCGTTTCCGTGCTTTCCTTCGATTTCAGAGTTTCCTTTTGTTTTAGGTAAAGGCTATGACGGAATGCTTCTTGAGCCAACCCCTTCCCTTCCTGCCTTGGAGTCTTCGCAGGTGAAGGGATTTCTTCCTCTTTAGAGTCAGTCCTAGAGAGCTTAGGAGTCAGTCCTACCACCCTAGGGTTTGGGAGTCTGTCCTACCCTTGTAGAGTTTAGGATTCCGTTCTTCCATCTTCCAGAGTCAGTCTTCAGCACAGGAGTCAGTCCTTCAGTCTTTCCGGAGTCTGTCATATCATCATAGGGGTTAGGATTCTGTCCAACCTCTCATCAAATCACGTGATTTTTATCTGCTCTCGCAAGGTATAGGATGCTGTCCAACCCTTGCAGAGTCGTGATTCTGTACAATTTCCCGCAAAGCATAGGATGCTGTCCAACCTTTGCGGGATATCAGGAGTCTATCCTACCCTTATGATGATAGGATTCCGTCCTCGTGTGTCAAAACTTAAAAACATCAAAAGCATCTGAAAAATCAAAAATCGCAAAAATCTTGAGTCATTGAGAGTGTAGTTAGGAAAATCTAGTCCGAACTACGGATGGCTTGATCCCTAGCTGAGGGGTACGTAGGCAGCTCAGGCGTGCAGCTGGCATCCTGAGTTCAGTCACCTTTTTTGTAAATGTTTCTCACAACTTTCACAATTTTCACAACTTCAAAATCTTCCCAAAATACAAAAATTCTTCAAAATAACCTTGCAAACAATTTTTAAAAGATCTTCCCATAGAGTTAGGAGTCTGTCCTAGGCGTTTGGGGTGTCTTAGAGTTAGGAGTCTGTCCTGATCTTGTGGATTTGTCATGCCTGGTCGTGTGAGTGTCCCTAGAGTTAGGAGGCCTCAGGTCGTGGTCGGTTAGACACTTAGTCGAGCTGATGACTAGATTAGAATGCGCTTAGATAGCCCATGGTTTTCCTTAGGACGCACAGCCTAGTCGCACATAGGGTGTAGGGTCCACTTGCATTAGTTAGGGCATATAGGGAGTCCTAAAAATTACCATTCACTTGAACTTAAGTAATGGCGCAAGAAGCTTTAAAAACTAGTCAGGTCTAGTTGATCGAGTCTAGGATAGCGGTCCTAGAAGGTTAGGCATTGTAGTTTAGCATAGGTCGCCGAACTACGTTGGCTCTGATTCTTCCCGAGGCCGGGATACGTAGTGCAGCTAAGGTGGATGGCCATCTTGGTCCGAGTCAATTATCGCATTAGAGTCTAGGGTTTGTCATATTGTATGTTTTGCTGTGTTTTCTTACTTTCATGTACAGATCCTATACTTTTAGCTGTAGCATGCATGTGTTTGTCCACCAGAACATAGACACCAATTAGGCATGACACTCATAACCTAGCTATTCTTAGGTGTCATATCTTTCATTTCTTTTTATATGTGCTTCTTATTCATCTCCGAGATATGCATGATTAGCTAGACGTTATCTCGGGGATATTCGTTCCCATTCCACATGATTTTACCCAAAACTCTTCAAAGTTAATAATAAATGGCATAAGAGACCAGGTGCTCGCACTTGGGCGAATCGGGGACGCCTAATCCCTTCCCCATTCGTCATCAGGCACGGACCTTTTATATCTCTGGTTATCTGTTGCGACAGAGCACAGCATGGGATCCAGGGCCCACTTCCTTGGATGGCGACTCTTTCTTTGTTTAAGGTGCGTCTCGAATCTGGGCTAGTCCCCGAATCGAGAGGTATCTCACTTCACATCGCCGCTCATGCTGTGAGGGGCACTCTTTCGAGAGTTCCTTGGTGGGGCTCTCCTTCACGTGGATGATCCTGAGACTCGCATGGGGGCACGTCCCCCCGCCCCTCTCGGATCGGGGTCCACAGATTGGCGACTCTGTTGGGGATCGTTTGAAACATTGCCTAACTCTGTAAAAATGCCATTTTAATTAATTTTGAAGAAATTTGGGTCAAAACCAAGTTAAATGGGAACTTTATCGTTAGAAATCCAGGGCACCAAGTAGGTGCGTAAATAAAACAAGGGATTCACACACTGCACATCATGCATTGTCATATTCTTTATTTCTTTCATTATTTTCATTATTGGCCTCAGGGAATAGATATGACGCGTACCAGATGGGTAATTATGACCTTGAGGGAACCGTTGTATCTATTTCCGAGCTATGCGCCGGAGCTGCAGCCGTAGACACTGGGTGTGCTGGTGTTCTACAGCAGCCGATGAGCAATGAACATACTTTGTATAATGCTGGGTGTGCTGGCGTTATACATCAAGGGTATGGTCATAAGCATAGTACCCTGCAGAGATGCCTGGGCCCTACTTTTACTTCATTATATTATGTATGTATATATTAGTTGCTCCTTTTAGAACCAAAATTAGGGAACCCTTGCTAAGACACTATATATATGTACTCATATAGGACGAACATGTGCGACCAGCATATGTGAGCCTAGGATAGAAGTCAGCCTACCCATGTAGTGTAGAAGGGTAAGTCACACCGTGGTTACCCGTCGCGTTATCTAGTACACTCACAAGCACTTTTGAGTCAAGATTTTCTTGGCTCCGCTAGATCAGGTTAGGGCCGGTGCCCCTGGTTAGGATATGTATGTATATATGTACGTGTATGTGTTATATTTATTCTCAGATTAGGACCTGTCTCTTAGATTAGGTTTCTGTGTCTGTCGCAGTCGCGCATTCCTTCAGATCTGATCGATGACCCTTACTCTTGCTTGGTTGTCAGCTAGATCATGATTTACCCTGTGATCTCTTATCATATGGTCCCCCCCAGTGTGTTGGGTTCATGTGTTCGAGTTGTTCTGATCCATTATCATCAGGTAGAGTCTATTCCTTCTTTCAGTTTGGGTCTGGCCGACGGTTTTGTTCACCACCTTTCATGGTCATGGTCCAGTCCTTGATTCCTTATTTTCCTGATCGGTCTTTGTGCTAACCTGTTAGACCAAGGTCTGTCTATCAATAGAATTTTCTGGTCTAACTATCAGCTACATAGTTTCATTCCCCAGTCTTCAAAATGGTTAATCATTTTCCCTGGTCTTTGTCCTGATCATGGTCTATGTTTTGTCTCCTGAGTGTACGGTGGTGTTGTTCCTTTGTACATGTATTACCCGCTGAGTCGAAGTACAGTTTTGCCATCTTCTTGTACATACCCTATTTGTCGAGTCGGTCGTTCGGATCAGGCTCCCTTTTGCAGTAGGTGTTCCAGGTCTGATCCATCCTATTTGCACTCCTTCGATGCAGTCGATAGTATTTCTTTTACCTTTGTTGAGACTATATCTGTCGTTTTGTCCTCAGATTGTACAAATCTCTTTGGTATGTTCTGTTTTGTCGGTTGGTTAGATCAGAACCCTCTTTTCCAGTGAGGGATTCCTGGTTCAATCAATCATATGTACATTCTTTCAGAGTCACCTGGTTAGTGGGCTATACTCGTCACTCTCATGGCCATTCATGTGTCATAGATCCGTGTTGTGTGTGGATATTACTCATTGGGTTAGATTTTCGCTACTTGCATGCTCTATCTTAGATGTGGTTGATGGCTTGTCCGCTGTCTCTATGACCATGATCTATCATTATCGATCCTCTTGATCATACAGTTGTCAATGTCCATCATCAGATTTGAGATCCAGTCTATGACCTACTTCTGTCATTTTGTGGCCGTGGTCTACCTTTCTTATCTATTCGAAAGTCTATGATTATTGATGAACAAAATCAGTGTCACCAATTGTATCCTTCCCATATGATCGGTCAAATTTATCCTTATTATTTCGTTATTCAAGGTTATCTTCACTCTCTTCTGATCTTATCCTATCTGTGATTAGGTTAAATCATGTCGAACAAAGTGATGAGGGTTTGGATAAGTGAGTCAATTCGAGCTCTCCCGCGCGAGCGTGCAGCGTGGAGTATGGCTGACAGGTTCATCAGCACGTTTAATAATTTGAGCGCATCCGGTGTGAATTGGCAATTTCTTCAAGCAGCTACAAGACTCTGGGATCCTATTCTTCATGTTTTTCAATTTGGTCCCTTTGAAATCTGTCCTATATTCGAGGATTGGTGCGCCCTATTAGAACTCCCACCTGAGGGACTCTGGATCCAACCTTCGAGTATAGCGTCTCCTCGTTCCCTTTTCTGTAAGCTTTTCGAGAACCAAACTGTTGATGCTATACCCTATTTCAAGGACACGTACGTGCAATTCGATGACCTCATTGGGCGTTTTTCTAAAAACGTTGACCCTATCGATTCCCGTTTTCAAAATTGTCGACGCAGTGCCTTAATCTTTGGTGTCCTTGCACGTCACGTTGTCCGTGAAGACTCCAGTATTGCCCCTGTGACCTTACTGAGTGTAGTCGATCAAATTAGCGAAGGAAGGAATCCTGTCCCAATCATGCTAGCAGAAACCTTCTCTGGGCTGGATCTAATTGCTCGGCAAGAGGTGAAGGATAATTTCCATGGGTGCGTCAAGCTACTTTATTTATGGCTCAGCGAAAAACTCACCATCCTTCGGCCACAGAGTTCCCTTCAATACACCCTCAAGGATCATCTTTCGTGGCAACCAATGCCCAATAAACCCCAATCCATTGATGAGTGGCATAATTGGTTGCAACACGTGGAGAAGGATCAATTTCACTGGGTGAGTCATTCATGCTTACATGTCATCACTAGCACCTGCCCGCATCCATTTGTGTATCTTATGGGTTTGGAAAGGTCAACCTTTTATGCACCCACTCGTCTGCTTTACCAGATCACGGGAAATCCATGTCCTCCCGGATTTGTAACCCCTCCTCCTTGCGAAAAGCTTACTCCTGGTCTCATAAAGTCTATTGTAGCTGCTTGGGGAAACAAGGTTACCGCTAAGAGATTTGCTCTATCATCTAAAGTTCATCGGAAGGAGTTACCAGAAGAGCCTGCGGGAAAGAGAGCTCGGATCATGGAGCATTGAAGACCCTTTTCATACAATTATCATTTCAATTTCAAGTTTCATTATGCTCACTTGGTTCCATTTACTTGTAATTAAAAGTGACATGTTTTATCAATCGTAACTGCAGTTTGATTTGTGATCAATGAAAATGTGTTCTCTTCTATTTCTCTCGTCTTGAATTTGTGTGAAGTGTTCCATCTCAATTATCAAATGTGCAATCTAACTTATTAACTTCCATTCAGGAGTCTTAGCGGGACATCATCGCTCCCAAGAAAGTCAATTTGAAATCGGCCTGGTCCCGTCAGTCTTCAGATTCCAGGCTGAATAGACTTTCTTTTTCCCCAGAATCCTTTACCTCTCCTGCGCCGCTTCTCCTTGGTCGTCCGAAAATTCTTTCATCCTCTCCACTTGCATCTGAATCAATGGAAGGGACCGGAAACAACAGTCCTGATACGAATGAAATGATGAAGCCTATTCTCCTTCAGTTGAGTGCCATGAAGGATGATATAGCCCTCCTGAAGAATGATCGTCTTTCTACCTCCAAAGACCCGGCCAATCAGCAGTCTCCAGTTATACCTTATGTTCCTCTTGTTTCTCCCAGGCCAGCTGTATTGCTTGAAATCGAAGACTTTGATGAGTGCCAATACGCAGGAGAGAACTGTCTTCCTAACCTAGGAAATCCTGATAAAGCACAGGAATTGGCTGACCAAATTGAGAAGCTGACCCGGGATATGGAAACCATGAAGTGCCAAGGTCCCAAAATTTTGGATATGTCTGAATTCATGATAGCTCCAGGGGTCGTACTTCCGCCCAAGTTCAAAATGCCAGACTTCAACAAATATGACGGAATGGGGTGCCCTCGTAGCCATCTCAAGTCAGTCATTCCTCTGTTACAGCACGGTTTATCCCCAGAGCAGATTGCTTTAGTGTTCCCTAGGACTTTGACTGGGACAGCCAAGAAGTGGTTTTTGCATCTGAAACCAGAAGAAAGCAGGACCCTTGAAGGTGTGGCTAACAAATTTGTCCAGCAATTCTCCATGGAAGAGGGGATTGACGTGACAAAAAGGGACCTGAAATCGCTGAAGCAGGGACCCAATGAGACCTTTACTTCCTTCATTCGGCGATGGAGGAGAAAGGCAGCCCAAATGACCCACAAGTTACCGGATGACGATCTTATGAAGATTGCCGTCAAGAATCTTTCCCCCTTTTACTTTCCTCATATGTCAATCCAGTACTTCAATGACTTCGATCATCTGATCAAGACCGGGACTAGAATCGAAGACATATTGGCTAAGGGCGGCCTGAGAACTAGGGCCTCCACATCAGATGTCAGAGAGGGGAAAAGGCCTATGGCGCCTCCGAAGGAAGTTAACAATGTGAATACTGCTCGTCCGGTTAGGAGAGAAGGTCCCGGAGGAGTTCGTTCGGAAAGAAATGAGCCCAGACAATTCACTCCTCTACCCTATTCCCTATCTGTGGCTCTCAAAAAACTGTTGAGGGACAAGAAGATCACTCTACTAGAACCCCGGGAAGCCCCAAATCCTCTCCCGAAATATTGGAGAAAAGATCAGTACTGCGAATATCACCAGGGTGTTGGGCATTTGACCGACAGATGTATGGCACTAAGGCATAGGATCCAAGATAAGATCGAAGCAAAAGAAATTGCGGTGGAAGCTCTCCCTAATGTCACCAGGAATCCATTGCCAACGCATACTATGCCTCCTCCAAATGTCTATGCTATTCTCACTGAAGAGGTTGTCCTGGATCATTCCCGTATATGTGCCGTTATTTCTGATGAGCCGTATATCCTGAGATGGGAATCCGATGATGAGGAAGTTAAACGTGAAGAGCCTTATGTCTTGTCCTCTGCGCAAGAAGTTGGGTAATCCTCTGGATGCCCTTATGTCCTCAGATTCGAGGAGGAAGAGAAAGGCGAAGTCCCGTATGTCCTTAAGCTTGAGGATGATGATTTGCTTCTGTTGAACGATCCCTGTGATGAGGTTCGCCATGTTACTCGTGGTGGACGCATCTTTAAGCCTCCCGAGCTGAGAGCAGAGAATCCCGCTGAGATTGCCAGAGCTGTTGAAAATTAGAATCAGAGGTTGCGTCCTGAAGAAGATGAAGATGTTCTGTTGAAGCAGCTTAAAAAGACCCAAGCTAATGTTTCTATCTGGGGTCTGTTGATGTCATCACCTAAGCATCGTCAGGTTATACTTTGCGAACTGAATACAGCACAGGTGTCTGTGAATATAACCCCTGACGAGCTGGTTGGGCTCGTATCTATGGTCAGAGCAGCTATGACCGTATCTTTTTCTGATGAAGATCTGACTCCGGAAGGTAAGAATCATACAAAATCCCTCAGAGTTACCGTCGTTTGCAATAAGAAGAAGGTACCAGAGGTTTTGGTTGACAACGGGTCAGCTCTGAATGTGTGTCCTTTGAGCACCGCTACTGCCTTGGGGTTTGGGCCAAATGACTACATTCCGTCAGAGCAGGGGATACTGGCTTACGATGGGACCAGAAGGGATGTCATTGGAACTTTGGTCACCGAAATCGAGATTGGAGGTGAAATGTTTGACATAGAATTCCAAGTTCTGGATATCAAGACCTCCTTCTTTCTCCTTCTCGGCCAACCTTGGCTTCACAAAGTCGGAGTGGTTCCTTCCACTGTCCATCAGAAGCTCAAGTTCATCAAGAATAACAGAATTATCACAGTTAGAGGGGACCCAGAACCAGAGGTTGGACAGATATCCGAAGAGCAGATTGGTTCAAGCACCATAGATGTCAGTCTGACTGGGTTTTCACTCGAAGTTTCGACCATTACTATGGAAGAAGCTATGAGCGAAGAAATTCTGTTTATGTCCAGTGCAAATGCGCAGGTAGCCCGAATAATGTGCAAATATGGGTATATTCCTGGAACTGGTCTAGGGAGAAATCTGCAGGGTTTAACTGAGTGGCCGGAGCTGAAGGTCGCGAACAATTTGTTTGGGTTAGGGTATGAACCCACCAAGAAAGAGATCAGGGAAAGAAAGCAGTACATGCTGAAGTGGGCAGAGCTGCGTCGTCGGGGCCTAGAGCTGCCTATGGGACCATTCAGTCTGTTGATGAATGGTAGGTACAGGAAAGAAGGAGTTGATCGCCCGTTCTGTGGTTTCCCCGAGCCGTGGTTGGATGAGTCTGGGAAAGAGCTGCCAGGTTTTGAAATCTTTTTCGCTGATGAATTGCCGGATGAGTACTTCCATAGGCAGATTACAGCTATCGAAAAACAGGAATCTGATTGGGCGGAGAACTTAGAGCCGCGCCTTCTAGACTCCCTCTTCGAGGTTGAGGCACCGGTCATTGCCATGATCGGAGAAGATGCGCACATCCTGAACCCTAAGGGCCGAATTACCCCAGCTGAGGTACCCCTTGATAACTGGACCTCTCAGGTCATTCCTCAATTAGTCCTTCAGCATAGTCACGTTCCTCCAAAAGAGTCTAAAGTTTCTAAGTATGTGTCTGTTTCCGAGTCAAATATAAAGTCTGTTATTTCTAACAATTCTTTGGATGCAGGTACCTTAGGAAGCTTAGACATTCCTGGTGTGGGTGGCGAGTCCTCCGGTATAGATGCTGTCTATGAAGATGAGTCTGTTATAGAATATACCACAAAGTCCATACATAGTCCAGTTGAGTCAGGTGTCAACATTTCAGTTGACGATACAAACTTTTCTTTTGAGCATACTGTAAAGCCTGTTGTGGGCCAATTGATCAATGATGTAAATTTTGATTCTATGAATGAAATGAAAGACTCGTTTCAGTATCTTCCTGTCTCTGTCTCTGTTTCTGCTTCTCAAATTGATAAAACTAATAACAATGATCAAGACTCCCCCTCTTATGAGGATGCCGACGAAACTCCCCCTGAGATCAAACACATGATTACTCAGGAGGAGCAGCGTCGCGCTAAACCACTTGAAGAAGAAATTGAAATCGTCAACATAGGTGATGAAACCTTAATCCGGGAAATACGGATTGGCAAAACGTTATCCCCGGAGGAGCGTGAAGAATTAATCACTTTGCTTAAGGAATACAAAGAAGTTTTTGATTGGTCCTATGATGACATGCCGGGATTAAGCGAAGACATTGTCCAGCATCGTCTTCCCCTAATCCCAGGTGCCAAGCCGAAAAAGCAAAAAATTCGAAAATTAAAACCAGAATGGGAATTGAAAGTCCATGATGAAGTCAAGAAGCTGTTAGATGCGGGCTTCATTCAAGTGGTTGAATATCCGGAATGGCTGGCTAACATAGTACTGGTGCCCAAGAAGGACGGAAAAGTCAGAATGTGCGTGGATTTCAGAGATTTGAACAAGGCGAGTCCCAAGGATGATTTTCCTTTGCCGAGCATCGATCTCCTGGTGGATAATACAGCTGGTCATGCTTTGCTATCCTTTATGGATGGGTTTTCCGGATATAATCAGATCAAGATGGCCCCTGAGGACATGATAAAAACTGCGTTCACCACTCCATGGGGAACATATTGCTACAAAGTGATGCCGTTTGGGCTGAAGAATGCAGGGGCAACCTATCAGAGGGCGGCTACCACCTTATTGCATGACATGATTCACAAAGAGGTCGATGACATGATTGTTAAATCTAAGACTCGACCAGAGCGTGCCGTAGTCCTGAGGAAGTTCTTTGAAAGGATCCGGAAGTATAAGCTTCGCTTGAACTCGAGCAAGTGTGTTTTCGGGGTTACTTCAGGGAAGTTGTTGGGATTCATGGTCAGCGAAAGAGGGATCGAGGTAGATCCTCAAAAGATCAAAGCAATCCAAGAGATGGAGCCACCGAGGACCGAGAGGCAGATCCGTGGTTTCCTGGGAAAGGTTCAGTACCTCCGAAGGTTCATAAATCAGTTGACAATAATGTGCGAACCCATCTTCAAGCTATTGAAGAAAAATTCTCCAAAGAAGTGGAATGATGAGTGTCAGGAAGCATTCGAGAAAGTCAAGCGGTGTCTAACTTTGCCCCCTGTCCTGTCACCAGTTATTCCGGACCAGCCACTGTTGCTGTACCTATCCGTCACTGACACAGCTATGGGTTGCATGTTAGCCCAGCAAGACCCTGAGTCGAAGAAAGAAAAGCCTATCTACTACATCAGCAAGAAGATGCTGGAGTACGAAATCAAATATTCTATCTTGGAAAAGACTTGTCTGGCACTGGTTTGGGCAACTCAGAAGCTTAGGCATTACCTGCTATCAAACAAGGTTCTCTTACTCTCACGGATGGATCCGTTGAAGTACTTGTTCGAGAAGCCCGCCCTCACCGGGAGAACATCCAGATGGTTGCTGCTATTGTCTGAATTTGATATTGCCTATGTAACCTAGAAATCAGTTAAGGGGCGTGTGATAGCTGAGCAGTTGGCTGATGCGCCTGTAGATGAGAATGCAGTTCTGACGGCAGATTTTCCTGATGAAGAGATCATGGCTATAGAAGATGAGGTCCCAAGCACCAGATGGTTGATGTACTTTGATGGTGCTGTGAACAACCAAGGTCAAGGGTTTGGGGCAGTGTTGATATCTCCGAAGAAAGAATACATCCCCGTATCCATCAAATTGCAGTTCAAGTGTACCAACAATGAGGCCGAATATGAGGCGTGCATTGCTGGTCTCGAAGCAGCCTTAGCTTTGCATATTCAAGAGATAGATGTTTTCGGGGACTCAATCTTGATCATTTGTCAGATCAATGGTCAATGGAAAACAAAGGAGGATAGATTGATCCCGTATCACACGCATCTGGATTCCCTGGTCAAGAGATTCAAGAATGTTACATTCACTCATCTGTCGAGGACAAGAAATCATTTCGCGGACGCTTTGGCTACACTGGCCTCAATGTTAGATATCTCTGCATCAATGGAAGTTCAGCCTCTAGCAGTGCGGTTACAATGGGCTCCAGCGCATGTGAACGCTATAGAGATTGCAGCTCGATGTCCAGATGGAAAGCCATGGTACACTGATATAAAGAATCTCATTCTAGGCCAAGGGCACCCCCCTGAAGCATCAGGAAAAGAGCGGAGGTCTCTCCAGAAGTTGGCGGCTAACTTCATTATCTGCGGCAATGAGCTCTTCAGGAGGTCATTTGATGGAATCCAGCTTCTTTGTGTAGATGAAGATCGAGCAGCTAATCTCGTAGAACAGACGCATGAAGGAGTCTGTGGGCCTCACATGAACGGAAAGATGCTGTCGAAAAAGATCCTGAGACTTGGGTACTACTGGCCAACCATGGAAGCTGACTGCTTCGCATTCGTGAAGAAGTGTCATAAATGTCAGGTTTACGCCAACCTCATTCATGTGCCGCCTTCTGAGTTACATTCTCTGACTTCGCCGTGGCCGTTTTCAGTCTGGGGAATCGATATTATCGGAAAGGTGTTTCCGAAATCTTCAAGTGGGCATGAGTACATCCTGGTAGCCATCGATTACTTCACTAAGTGGATCGAAGCCGCATCGTTCGCATCGCTGACTTCAGCCTCAGTTGCCAAATTCATTCGAACGAACATCATCTGCAGATATGGGGTACCGCATGAGCTGATCTCAGACAATGGATCGCACTTCAAGAAAGAAGTGGTACGCCTATGTGAGGAGTTCAAGATTAAGCATCACAAGTCCTCACCATACAGACCCCAGACAAATGGAGCCGTCGAAGCTGCAAACAAGAACATCAAAACCATCATCAGCAAGATGACAGAGACGTACAGGGACTGGTCAAATAAGCTACCATATGCTTTGTGGGCTTACAGAACGTCGATCAAGGCCTCTACGGGAGCTACGCCATATTCCCTAGTGTATGGGATGGAAGCGGTCCTACCAGTTGAGCTGAGAATTCCTTCGTTAAGGGTAATGATGGAAGCTGGTTTGCCAGAATCAGAATGGGCAAGGGCCCGGTATCAGGAGTTGCAGATGATTGATGAGAAGAGGCTCAGAGCTCTGTATCATGTCCAGGGATATCAGCGTCGAGTTGAGAAAGCCTTTAACAAGAAGGTGAAGATCAGAGATCTCCAGAAAGGTGACCTCGTTTTGAAATCCTACAGGGCACCGGTCCATGATCCCCGAGGGAAGTTCAGAAATCCTACAGGGCACCGGTCCATGATCCCCGAGGGAAGTTCAGACCAAACTGGTCGGGTCCTTACATTGTCGATGAAGTCCTGCCTGGAAAAGCCGTTAGACTCCTTGATCAAAATGGTGAAAAACTAACAGAACCCACAAACCTTGATCAACTTAAAAAGTATTATGCCTAAGACACCAGAGGCCGTCCTTGGTCGATCTGAGCTTCAAATCCAAAAATCCAATTGAAAAAAAAAAGAGAAAAGTCAAAGAGCGCTTGCAAACCCTTTGAGCCAATAAGCAAAATCAAAATTTCTTTGTCACCCTCAAACCAGGGGCATCTTTTATGACTTACGCCATAAAAGACGCAAAGCCTGAACTACGCCATGACCTGATCCCTTTCCACAGGGTACGTAGGCAACTTGACAACGTTGGGTTCGGTCAAATCTTTCAAAACGGTTGAAAAGAAGAAAAAAAACAAAGGAGAGAACTTTCAAAAAGAAAAAAAAAAGAAGTCAAATCAAAACAATCTCAACCCAAAGTCCCCAATGGGCGAACTACGCGGACCTGATCCTCACTCTTTGGAGGTACGTAGGCTATCTGGAAGGGTCCAGATTCGGTCCAGTCAATGCAAACACCCTGATCCAGTTCTTTCAAACCCTAACCCACCTAGAAGTCCTCCTGGTGTGATAAGGCAAAGGTTTGTGGAGAAACAGAAAAAGAAAAAATAATAATGGAGTCTTAGACCTGTTAGACTGAAAACCCGAAAGGGCTGTCTAGGCAAAAGTTAGGGTCATTCGCCCGCTAAGTTGAAAACCCGAAAGGGCGGTTTAGGCAAAAATCAGGGTGCGGAGCCTGCTGGATGGAAAACCTGCAAGGGCAGGCAGTCCAGGCAAAAATTAAGGCAAGCGGTCCGCCAGATTGAAAACCCAAAAGGGGCAGTCTGGTCATGGCAGTGACTTCTCGTAAAGGACTAAATTTCAGGAGCTAGCAAGACTTTCATACCTGTATCGGCATCACTTCAAGGTCTGAATAGTGCCGGCAAGGCTTCCTTTGATATTCCTCTAAGCTAGGGGTTAAAACCGAGCAACCCAAAGGGTATAATAACCAAGACTAAATACCAGAAAGAGGCGAAATCACCTTAAAATGCGGTATTCAAAGAGTTCCGAGAGTGGTAAGCTGTACCCTCTTAAAACAATTATCAAATTAAGAAGCAGATTCGGTCTTTCCTGAAAGTCAGTCTTGTAACTCGGTTGTGTACTCACCAAAAGTCCTTCGTCAAGCAGTTGTCAAGGTCGTTCTTGTCAAGTCAAAGTCATCTACTCAGTCGGGTCAGGTGTGTCCCAAAATGACCTGTTTGGGTCCAGTATCCTTTCAAACGCTGGGGTAACAGGTGGTCGCATCTCCAGAAGGCGAAATGACATATACATGGTCTAGAAGCGCGGCAAGCTCTCAGGCCCATTTGAAATTTCTGCAGCAGGTAGGAGGTTGAAGATGTGTCAGGCAGAATCAGTCTGCTTGGAAGTTGAAAACCATTGCAACCTGAAGTTCTGACAGTTGGTAGAAAATTGAAAGTGTTTCAGACAGAATCAGTCTCTTGTGCATTTTGAAAGCCTTTGACGCCCGGAGCCCTGCTATTCGCATAAAAGTGGTAGACCTTTCGGCAAGAGTCCGTCTCTTGTACCTTCAAAATCTTTGTAATCCAAGTTTCATAAAAGAAAGCTTGAATCTGTTTGAGTTTTGTTAAGACTCCTGAACTGGAAGCGAAATTATACTAGGGGCATCTTTTATGTCCTGATGAAAGTCAGACCATAAAAGATACCCAGCATGCATTGATGTTTGAGATATCAGCTTTAACAAATCAAGATTTGAGAAACTTGAACACGTCTTTCAAATCAAATTTTCAAATGCTGTCTTCTCGGATCCTAAATTCAGGTTTGATCATGATGCTGTCTAATCATTCCGCCCTGTTGATCTGTCAAGATGCTGTCTTCTCGGATCCTAAATTCAGGTTTGATCATGATGCTGTCTAATCATTCCGCTCTGTTGATCTGTCAAGATGCTGTCTTCTCAGATCCCAATTTAAGAATGATCATGATGCTGTCTAATCGTTCCGCTTCGTCGATCTGTCAAGATGTTGTCTTCTCAGATCCTAAATTCAGGTTTGATCATGATGCTGTCTAATCATTCCGCTTTGTTGATCTGTCAAGATGTTGTCTTCTCAGATCCTAAATTCAGGTTTGATCATGATGCTGTCTAATCATTCCGCTTTGTTGATCTGTCAAGATGCTGTCTTCTCAGGTCCTAATTCAGGAATGATCATGATGCTGTCTAATCGTTCCGCTTCGTCGATCTGTCAAGATGCTGTCCTCTCAGATCCTAAATTCAGGTTTGATCATGATGCTGTCTAATCATTCCGCTTTGTTGATCTGATCAAGATGCTGTCTTCTCAGATTCTAAATTCAGGTTTGATCATGATGCTGTCTAATCATTCCGCTTTGTCGATCTGTCAAGATGCTGTCTTCTCAGATCCCAGTTTAGGTTTGATCATGATGCTGTCTAATCATTCCGCTCTGTTCATCTGTCAAGATGTTGTCTTCTCAGATCCCAATTTAGGTTTGATCATGATGCTGTCTAATCATTCTGCTTTGTTCATCTGTCAAGATGCTGTCTTCTCAGATCCTAATTCAGGTTTGATCATGATGCTGTCTAATCATTCCGCTCTGTTCATCTGTCAAGATGCTGTCTTCTCAGATCCCAATTTAGGTTTGATCATGATGCTGTCTAATAATTCCGCTTTGTCGCTCTGTCAAGATGCTGTCTTCTCAGATCCTAATTCAGGTTTGATCATGATGCTGTCTAATCATTCCGTTTTGTTGATCTGTCAAGATGCTGTCTTCTCAGATCCTAATTCAGGTTTGATCATGATGACTGTCTAATCATTCTGCCTTGTAATCTCCAAATCCCTGAGTGGCTTAATTAGAGGCTGTCTAATCATCCCATTCTGCAATTTGTGAGAGTCTGTCTCAGTATCCCTTGAGAGTCCATCTCAGTTTTCTTTTCGAGAATCTGTCTCGTCAATTCATCTTATTATTTCTTTCTTGATTGATCCGATGAGAATCTGTCTCGTCAATCATCCTTGTTATCCTCTTGCATCCCTTTTGTTTGAAGCTTCGGGCCAGTCAAAATGTGTTGTCTGTTCGGCTTTGGCATTCGCGCGACAAGCGCCCTCTGCCAAAGAGGGGCATCTGTAGACACCCCATTTTGACAAGGCCCTAAACCCGCGTATTCGAATGAAATCCCGAGGTCAGGCGGAAAATGAATGGAATTAATCCGAGCCTAACCCGATTGCCAGTTGAAAATCTCAACCCGAATTTAACGAATCAACCCAAGTCGCATCCCAACCCGTGTCTCGAGCTCGAGCTGGGCGTAGTTTAAAGAAATATGAAAAGGGAGGATGAGTTAGCAGGGCATGGGTGTGCCAATACTAGCTTACCATGGGCAAATCAAAGAAGAAGAAAATTTATTCCGCCCCCTTTTTCTACCCGAGCCACCCCCCCTGTAGAGATAAGAGTAGTTAAAATACACTAGATGGGGCTGTCTAGAGCAAAAAGGGGGGGGCAAGTATATCATTCTTCAAAATAGGGGTTTGGGCAAAGAGGAAATCAACCCATCTTTAAGGGTATTCTTGGATGTTCACATTGCTTGCTTGAGAAGTAATAATTCTAAGCCATAGGATCAACAAGGAAAGTGTGTGGGTAGGATGAGGTGAGGAAGAGATTTTTTATTAGGGTTTGTAAAGACAATGGAAGAGATCAAAGGTTGAGATTACACAAGGCACATGAGCTTTGCAATGAATGGCTAGGATCACACCCATGAAAATATATGGGTTATAAAACCAACCAGAGAGAGAAAGGGAGGAAGGATTTTTTTCGTTTGAGAAAAAGAGAGAAAGAAGCAAAGAAGAGAGAAATCCACAGCCGCCATCTTCTCCGGCAAGCCTATCCCTCCCCCACCTTCTTCTTCTTCCCCTCTTCTCAACACCTCAAAAAAAAAAACCTCCGCTTCACCACCACGGCCAGCCGAAATCCGGCAAGGCCAAACCCATCTCCACCCTCTCTTCCACCCCACCTCCATTAACCAAACCACCGGACCCCACCCAAACCGCCACCTCTGCAACTCCACCACAACCCACCCAAACCCTCATACCTCTGCAACTCCTCCGCCCCTAAAACCCATTTCAAAACCAAACCCATTTCAAAAAGAAAAAAAAACCGAAACCCATCCACCAACCTCCGGCCACCCTCCGACCTCCGGCCTCTTCCCAGCCACCCTCGTACCTCTACAAATCCGGCGAGCCACCATTTCCCCATCTCCTCCACCGAGACACCACCTCCATTAAGCCCTCTCTTTCACCACATTCCCACCGGCCACCACCATTTTCTCCACCACTGCAGCCACCCACACCACCATTGCTAGCCACCTTCACCTCTAACCCAAACCCACTTCGAACCCTTCACCGAAACCCATCCAGATTCGACCACCTCCACTAGCCGCCACCCTTTTTTTTTCAAAACCCATCCTCTGCAACTACACCTCCGACCCCATCTCCGGCCAGCAACCCACCGGAATCCGAGCCGCCACCTCCCCCATTCCATCCCCCGTATTTTTACCTCCAAATCCCTCTCCATCCCCATCTCTACCCAAAACCCATTTTTGAGCAAAAGCCCCACTTCGAAAAAAAAAACCCCCAAAACCCAGCCACCGAACCCATCTCCCTGATTTTCTTAAGTCTAAAACCCATTTATTTTGCAAACCCATCTTCCACTCCCATAACCAACATCTCCATTGATTCCGGCAAGCTTGCCGGAATCCGACAGACCACCACCACCCCATCCATTTCCCCTACTCCAGCCAGCCACTGCCACCTTCTCCGCCTCTGCAACCTCCCCAACTCCGGTCGCACCACCATTGTCGGACCATCTATCACCGCCATTGCTGCCCCGAATTCGTGCAACATACATCCGGTGTTGGACGTTGCGAGAACTAGTTTTTGTTTAAAAATTTCAGCAAAGGAAATCGGAAGGCACCTACATTCGGTAATTGCTGCTTGAACTGGATTTGTGTCTCTAAAGGAGGGTAATTCGTCAACTATTTCATCTCCTTCCAGCATCAGACCATCAAGGATTCGGCCATCTTCTTTCAGGTGATAGTCTTATCCCAATTCCTTTTTACTTTGTTCTCATAATTTCATTGGGTGCTGTTTTGGTCACTGATAGTGTATTTGAGGGTAGGAGAAAGGGGCCTCTGTTTGGATCTAATAAGCCCGATTTGTGGATCATGCATGGGTTTACACAGAGTACCGCTGCGCAAATGTAGCCCGAAATACAGTAGGGTCCATATTTCTGTGATCCAAATCATTCGTTTGTACGCCCATGAACTGGATAAAGTATGCCTAGCAGAACGTCGACACAAGATTGATTCTGACCCTATAGCTTCTCGAGGTTTAAACCAGGTGACACAGTGGCGAAGCGCCCATAAGTCTTGTGGTTGAGCCTATTCCAATGTGATCATAGGTTGGGCAGTTAGGATCATTTTTATAGAGAAGATTTTTTTTTTCTGCGCTTAGGACAAGGGCCACGAATGAATGATTTGGAGCATCGAATGAAGAAGGCGTACTCTCTGGAATCGCCAAGCAATGTAATTCTCTATTTACTTATCATCATGTGAAATAAGCTTGCTGAATGTGGATTCTTAGAGGGTGTAGACTTGCATTTGTTTGGGGTCATAGAATAGCAAAGGCTGGAAATCCTTGATCAATAAATAAAGCGAGCTTGCTATGTTAGGATCACTGGATAGAAGGATCTTACTGTGTTTTGATACTAAATAGACAAGGCTGTTGTTCATGAAGTTGATAGTATTGGAAATCTAGGATTTTCTTTAGAATTCTATTTTCTTATCTTTGCCTGTGATTTTTTATGATTGGGTAATGAACACTATTGGTAGAACGAATTTTTGAAATTGATTTATTGGTGCGTTATACCTTTTTTGGACTCGTCTTAGCAGATCTAAAAGTACTGTTCATGCCCAGATTATTGGTGTAATGTGGATACAACTTTGACAGTCCAATGTCCCTCGGATACTAGTAGCTTGCTCTGAGCCTTTTGTTTTATTACCTTTTGGAGTTAGAGTAAGAGTGCCGTCTGATATTATTATTGGTCTTCATTTCAAACCAACTCAAGTCGAAGCATGTGGATTATAAGGTTCAGATTTGTCACATTCCTTGCTGTTGAAAGAGCTGCATCGATTGAAAAATAGGAATCCAGGTATTTTGGATCCAATCAACTTCATTTCTAGTGAAGCAAGTTTCCCTTTTCCCTTCTCCCTTTCTTTCCCTTCTTGGGATCTCTATATAGGGTTAGAGGTTTCCTTCGTTTCCGTGCTTTCCTTCGATTTCAGAGTTTCCTTTTATTTTAGGTAAAGGCTATGACGGAATGCTTCTTGAGCCAACCCCTTCCCTTCCTGCCTTGGAGTCTTCGCAGGTGAAGGGATTTCTTCCTCTTTAGAGTCAGTCCTAGAGAGCTTAGGAGTCAGTCCTACCACCCTAGGGTTTGGGAGTCTGTCCTACCCTTGTAGAGTTTAGGATTCCGTTCTTCCATCTTCCAGAGTCAGTCTTCAGCACAGGAGTCAGTCCTTCAGTCTTTCCGGAGTCTGTCATATCATCATAGGGGTTAGGATTCTGTCCAACCTCTCATCAAATCACGTGATTTTTATCTGCTCTCGCAAGGTATAGGATGCTGTCCAACCCTTGCAGAGTCGTGATTCTGTACAATTCCCCGCAAAGCATAGGATGCTGTCCAACCTTTGCGGGATATCAGGAGTCTATCCTACCCTTATGATGATAGGATTCCGTCCTCGTGTGTCAAAACTTAAAAACATCAAAAGCATCTGAAAAATCAAAAATCGCAAAAATCTTGAGTCATTGAGAGTGTAGTTAGGAAAATCTAGTCCGAACTACGGATGGCTTGATCCCTAGCTGAGGGGTACGTAGGCAGCTCAGGCGTGCAGCTGGCATCCTGAGTTCAGTCACCATTTTTGTAAATATTTCTCACAACTTTCACAATTTTCACAACTTCAAAATCTTCCCAAAATACAAAAATTCTTCAAAATAACCTTGCAAACAATTTTTAAAAGATCTTCCCATAGAGTTAGGATTCTATCATAGGCGTTTGGGGTGTCTTAGAGTTAGGAGTCTGTCCTGATCTTGTGGATTTGTCATGCCTGGTCGTGTGAGTGTCCCTAGAGTTAGGAGGCCTCAGGTCGTGGTCGGTTAGACACTTAGTCGAGCCGATGACTAGATTAGAATGCGCTTAGATAGCCCATGGTTTTCCTTAGGACGCACAGCCTAGTCGCACATAGGGTGTAGGGCCCACTTGCATTAGTTAGGGCATATAGGGAGTCCTAAAAATTACCATTCACTTGAACTTAAGTAATGGCGCAAGAAGCTTTAAAAACTAGTCAGGTCTAGTTGATCGAGTCTAGGATAGCGGTCCTAGAAGGTTAGGCATTGTAGTTTAGCATAGGTCGCCGAACTACGTTGGCTCTGATTCTTCCCGAGGCCGGGATACGTAGTGCAGCTAAGGTGGATGGCCATCTTGGTCCGAGTCAATTATCGCATTAGAGTCTAGGGTTTGTCATATTGTATGTTTTGCTGTGTTTTCTTACTTTCATGTACAGATCCTATACTTTTAGCTGTAGCATGCATGTGTTTGTCCACCAGAACATAGACACCAATTAGGCATGACACTCATAACCTAGCTATTCTTAGGTGTCATATCTTTCATTTCTTTTTGTATGTGCTTCTTATTCATCTCCGAGATATGCATGATTAGCTAGACGTTATCTCGGGGATATTCGTTCCCATTCCACATGATTTTTACCCAAAACTCTTCAAAGTTAATAATAAATGGCATAAGAGACCAGGTGCTCGCACTTGGGCGAATCGGGGACGCCTAATCCCTTCCCCATTCGTCATCAGGCACGGACCTTTTATATCTCTGGTTATCTGTTGCGACAGAGCACAGCATGGGATCCAGGGCCCACTTCCTTGGATGGCGACTCTTTCTTTGTTTAAGGTGCGTCTCGAATCTGGGCTAGTCCCCGAATCGAGAGGTATCTCACTTCACATCGCCGCTCATGTTGTGAGGGGCACTCTTTCGAGAGTTCCTTGGTGGGGCTCTCCTTCACGTGGATGATCCTGAGACTCGCGTGGGGGCACGTCCCCCCGCCCCTCTCGGATCGGGGTCCACAGCTGAGAGATGGGTTTTCAAGGGTTTTTAATGGAGGTGGGTTTGGGGATATGGATGGTGGTTGAAATGGTGGAGAAGGTGGGGTCTAGAGCCGAATTTGCAGATCTGGTTTTGGGGAGAAGATGAGATTTGATGAGAAAATGAAAAATGGGTTTGAGATTGGTGTAGAAATGGAGATGGAAATGGGATTTTGGTCGTTGGGAAGAAGATGATGGAAGTGGGTTTGAGGGTGAGGATGGAGCAGATCTTAGGGGAAAATGAAAGGGGTTTGGGGTTTTTGAATTTTTGCAGAGAAGAGGAAATGGGGGCTGCTAGGGGTGGAGATCTCGATGGTGGCTGAGAGGGGGTTTAATGGAGGATGCCGGCTGGGGTTAATCGTGGATGGTCGGATTCCGGTGAGAATCCGACCGGAGAAGAAGGGGGTTTCGCCGGATTAACGGAGGGGAAATGAGGAGAGGTTTTAGATGATGGCCGGTTTTAATGGTGAAGAGGGTGGCGGTTGGAGGTGGCACGACCGGAGAAGATGAGGGAGATGGCCGGAGGTGGAAAAGAAGAAGAAAATGGGTGGTGGTGGGTTTCGAATGGGGATTTTGGGTAGAAAATGAGATGTGTTCGAAGAGGGGTTTGGGTTTTGCAGAGGAGAAATTGAAATGGGTATTGGGGGTTTTCGATGGCGGTGGTGGTGCCGATGATGGCGGTGGAGGAGTAGTCGGCCGGAGATGGGATTTGTGGTGATGGAGTTGCAGAGGAGATGAGCTTGAAGAAGGGGATCTAATTAAATGGGTTTGAAGAAACTGATAAGGGTTGTGGTGGAGAAGATAACCTGGTGGTGGTGGTGGGGGAAGAGGGAGGATGCGGCCGCTGGCAAGGAGCCTGGTGGCTGGTGGCGAGAAGGGTGCTCGGAGAAGATGGGGTGGAGAAGCTCCGGTGGAGAAGGAGATGGAGGCGAGGGCGGCTGGCCGGAGTAGGTTGATGGATGGCTTCGATGGGGGAGATGACCGGAGGTGGGCCGGATTTCTCTCTTGTGCGGCTGCAAAATGAGATCTCCCCTTAAACCCTAACTCGGTTTTTCTCTTTATATGGACAATAATATTTTTGCCCCCTTTTCTTCCAAGACACCCCCCCTCAAGTGAGTTCCAATGATTTTTCATGCTAGCAGGGGGGGCAAATAGAAAACAGGGGACAGGTATTTTTTTCTTTTTCTCCACAAATCCTAGGCCTTCATTTCACCTGTTGCATTGGATGGCTAGGATTAAAACCCTAAAAATATCTAGGAAGCTTCCAAAGATTCCCCCCTAACCAATTTTGTTACACACTAATCAGTAAACCCCTTATATCTCCACGGACAACCCATTACGAACAATTTGAACTGGTTTTTCAGATTCCAGCACAACCCCCTTTTCTAGCTAAATCGCCACCCTTCTGAACTTGCACACGACACCGTCTTAACTCGTTCGCTAGGCAAACGGGCTCGGATCGTAACGAAATTTCACAGGGACCTTGGTGGGACCCTGAGCCAGCCTAGGGTGCAATTTGGGGTTTTAATACACTGATTTGAAGGAGTTAAGCACAGAAGTGCAGGGCACGGTCAAAATGGGGTGTCTACAGATGCCCCTCTTTGGCAAAGCGTGTACAACACGCGAATGGCAAAGCTGAACAGACAACACATTTTGATCGACCCGAAAACAAAGCAAAGCAAATATTTTTTTGGGTTTTGATTTTACAAAGGTAAAATGGCAAAAAGACTCTTAACAAAACTCTAAAACTGCAAGCAATAGGGCGATAGTCTCTCTCTGACCCTTAACTCTGCAATTGGTACGTCTCAATGAGATGGCCTCTCTTGAAACTCTTAACCTGACAATTCATACCACATGGGTGAAACTAATTTCCACCTCAAGCATTCAAAACAATGGGGAAACTGCTTTCAAACAAGCATTCTAAATCAAAAGAAACGACTTTTCTCTCAAACAATCAAAACCAAAAGGAAACTACTTTTCCAACAAACAACAAAAACACGAGAAACTACTTTTCTCCAAAAACTCTATTCATGAGAAACTACTTTTCTCTCCAAAAACTTCAAATAATTGAGAAACTACTTTTCTCTGCAAAAACTCTATCTTTGAGAAACTACTTTTCTCTTCCAAAATCTTCCAATCATAAGGGGAAACTACTTCTCGCCCATTCTTCCAATTCAAAGGGGAAACTACTTCTCGCCCAATCTTTAAATCAAAGGAGAAACTACTTTTCGCCCAATCTTTTTAATCAACGGGGAAACTACTTTTCGCCCGAACCTCCAATTCAAAGGGGAAACTACTTCTCGCCCAATCTTTAAATCAACGGGGAAACTACTTTTCACCCAAAACTTCCAATTAAAAGGGGAAATTACTTTTCGCCCAATTTTCCAAATAACGGGGAAACTACTTCTCGCCCGATCTTCAATCAACGGGGAAACTACTTTTCCCCCAATCTTCCAAACAACGGGGAAACTACTTCTTGCCCGATTTTCAAATCCACGGGGAAACTACTTCTCGTCCGATCTTCTAAACAACGGGGAAACTACTTCTCGCCCGATTTTCCAATCCACGGGGAAACTACTTCTCGCCCGATCTTCCAAACAACGGGGAAACTACTTCTCGCCCGATTTTCAAATCCACGAGGAAACTACTTCTCGCCCGATCTTCAATCAACGGGGAAACTACTTCTCGCCCGATTTTCAAATCCACGGGGAAACTACTTCTCGCCCGATCTTCCAAATAACGGGGAAACTACTTCTCGCCCGATTTTCAAATCCACGGGGAAACTACCTCTCGTCCGATCTTCCAAACAACGGGGAAACTACTTCTCGCCCGATTTTCAAATCCACGGGGAAACTACTTCTCGCCCGATCTTCCAAACAACGGGGAAACTACTTCTCGCCCGATTTTCAAATCCAAGGCTAAACTACTTTTCGCCAAGCAACAAATAAACAGGCCACTACTTGGCACCTCACTGATTAACAATCAAAAGATTTTTATTTTTCTTAAAGAAAAAAAATGCCCCTTGTTTGGGTTTAACAAAGAAAAAGATTTTTTTGGGCCCAAAGGGCTTGCAAAAATGATTGATGGGTTTATCGATCTTATATCGAGTTCATTGATAGCATAGCTATCTCCTGCCGAGAATAAATGGGAGTGCATGATCATTGCTGAAGACCAGACTCGAAAAACTTGATGGAATTTTTGGATACTGACTCTTTTAAAGAGAGGAAAAGCATTCTGCTAAGATTTGAAGATTGCAAAAGTGAATTCTAGATTTCACTGGGGACTAGATTATCTGAAACATTGACTCTTTCAAAGAATGAGTTCAATTTAGAAATTTGGAAGTTTAGCTCATGAGATGTGCTCAAACTTCTCTTGCTTTTATTTGCTGAAAATATTTATCTCAATTATCTTGTATTTGAAATCTTTTATGACGCAAGTCATAAAAGATGCCCCTAGTATGATTACTTCCATGACAGGATTCATTGGAGAGCAAAACCAGGATAGGTAAGAGAAGTTCAAGTTTGCTTGGGTTCTTTCTCTGGTATATGGGTAAATGGATATCCACAAATGGATGAGTCTGAGAATTTTTTTTCTTTCATTGCTCACTACTTGAGGTTTTGATGTCTCTGGCAAGTTTGAACAAAATGTATTTTGCCCTTCTTTGATTCCTAACCAGGATCCACTTTGAATTCTCTTTACATTTCAAAAGGTGTACTCTCGCTCTTCCGGTTTAAAAGTCCTGAAAAGGAAGAGCTTCTTTCTTAACCTAAGATCTGATTGATCGGCCTTATCTCATGCTTTCCCGGGTCTCCTTTCGAAGGAAAGGCCTTCGCATTCCTAATCCGGTAGGGCCGGACGGCTTTGTTTGCCCCAGCTTGGCGAATCGCATCCCGGGTTGTGGACAAATACGTTCTTTGCGACGAAGGTAAACCGCTGTTTCGTCGGGCGGTGGCTTCTTTCTAACACCCCTCAATGGCTCGAATCGCTGGTGATTCACCGCGGCATGCTGATCCGCGATTACTAGCAATTCCAACTTCATGTTCCCGAGTTGCAGAGAACAATCCGAACTGAGGCAATCTTTCCGGATTCGCTCCGCCTTACAGCCTGGCTAGACTCTTTCTTATGGAAATTTCGTATAGAAAGAAAGAATAAATTCTTCTTCCTTTTGATAGAGAAAGAGGACCAACGAGGAGCTAGGTAGGTACGGCCGATACCACAATACGGGTATCTTATCCATCTTATATTGTGAGGATGAGGAATAGCCATTCTAGAACAATCATGTGGTTTGGTGCATGAAAAGACTGTGCTGCTCCCTAAAGAGAAAATAGAGAGACTTTTTTTGCCCGCCATAAACGTATCATTCCCGTACGTGCCGGGCGTGTGGCGTGAAGCATCTTTCATCTCCTCTCCTTCCAGCAGCAATAGAAGATAAGAAGAAAAAGCAGTATTATTTATCGCTTGACTCCACAGCAACAACTTTAGCCGAAGGTGAAGGATAGAAGGAGAAGAGAAAGGTTTTGGTCGCACTGATGGAGGCAGGTTGGTGAGTGCACTGGGAAGAAGGATAACCAAGCCTGATAGCTCACCAAGCCAAGCGTTATCGCTAAGCGGAGTGCCAAACACTTTGGACATTGAGAGAAAAATAATAAAAATAAGGAAAAGACTTCTGAAGACTCAATCAAAGAAGACTCAAATTACTCAAGGGACTTGACTCACTTTTGATTCACCCTTAGATAAAATGCGTTATTTTGTTATGGTAAGGCTAGCCACTCTTAGAGTACTCTAAAAAACCATGTCAAAAGGCTCTAATTTCCTCCATCGGGATTTCCGTCATGGTTATTACCCCCTTCGGATTGCTCGGTTTTAATGCCCCTAGTTTAAAAAGGATATCAAAGCAAGTCTCACTGACACTTCTCGGATTCCGGGATCCTGTCCTGTTTGAAGACTATTTCTCCATCTCCTTGATTTCTCTCTTCAAAAGAAGTCACAACTTTTGCTTTACAAGTTTTCAGTCTAAAAGACCACTTGTCTCAACTTTCGCTTGCACTAGAAGGACTTTCTAGGAAGGCTTGGGATCAAAAGGGTGGGATATTTAAAGTTTAAACGATTTGGACCGAATCTGGTCTAGCCAGACTACCTACGTACCCCAAAAATGGAGGATCAGATCCGCGTAGTTCGCTTTAGGATTTTTCAAAGAATGGTTTAGCATTTAGCTTCAAAATTTTTGAAAGGGATTTTATCCCAAGGTTTGACCGAACTTGAATTAATCAAGTTGCCTACGTACCCCTGAAGAGATGGGGATCAGGTCCGACGTAGTTCGGGCGCATAAATGCCCCGGGTTCATAATGTGTTTGAAAAGAAATGGTTTCATTTTACTTTAGGCCCAAAGGGTTTACAAAAAGATTTTTAAAACATTAGGATTTTGGCTATAAAAGCTCAGACTATCAAGGATGGCCTCCTGGTATACTTGGCGTACAAGCTCTTTTGCTTAAGATTCAAAGACTTTAAAAAAATTTCTAGGAGTCTGAAGGCATGTCAGGCAAAACTTCAACCACTGCGCTCCACTCTCATCTCGAAGATCTTAAATTTATGCTCAAGGTTCCACAACTCCTTATCTCTTTTTTTTCTTTTTTTCTTTTTTAAACATGTGGAATGTCTTTACTCTTGAAATGTTCCACCTTGAAATCATACTGAAAATATGCAGCCCAATTGTTCTTTTTTAAGGCTCAAATTTATAATACGACTTCCTTGGATGAAAGCCTTCCCTCATTATCTCATCAGCTCCATAAGATGTCTGATGGTCATCTCTTTAAAATTTTACTTTTCAACTGGATGTCTAAAGACGATGAAGTCTTGCTTTGCTCAACGACAGGGCATTCCCCTGGTTTATCCTTATAGGATCAAGCAAGACTGCCTCAAACCCCTCTAAACAGGTTTATCAATTCTTTGCGCTCCTCGGGAGATAAAGTTTTGCCACTCCATCTTTCTCGAGTTTCGGATTTCGATACCACTATCAATGGCTTCGATTTCTTCTTTAAGTGGCTATGCTCGACGCTCTTCCTCTCGTTTGACCATCTTTCAGATCTCGAGGTGAATTTCGTCTGCGTTCTCATCCGAGAAGGGGGTCTTTAGTTGTTTTAAACATTAGATCTAAGAGTGAATCATAAAACATTGAAGATACAGAACCAAATGCTATATTGAATTGAAAACTTTGAAGTACATAGATGGCTCCCAGACATGCCTCTATGGGCTCTTCATCGGTTCTGTTAGGAAACAAAACACGGACTCTATATAAGGAAGACTGACAGACATGACACTTCTTTTTTTTTCTTTTTCTTTTTTTGACATTGACACTACAAGACCCCCAACTTTCAACCTAGGACTTGGTATAAACTTGACAAAAAACAAATCTAGAAACAAGATACTTGACATATGACTCTTGAAACATAACAGTTGAACAGAGGCGAGGACTTGGCACTGAAGTTCACAAGTAGCACGCCTTCCTCCATGTTAATGCTGGCTAAGGAGTTCGACCCTGGTTCAGAAACCTTGGAAAGGGTGGTCCTCTGAAGTCCTGTTGACTTGGCCCAAATTGTCTTTGAAAACCTGTCGGTGACAGCACCTTCTCTGCCTCAACATTCTCAAGATATTCAAACTCTGACATTTTTTCTTTTCCCTTCAACTTATTCCCTGACTCTAGAGTGACATAAGTGACGGGATCTCTGCGAGGTTGAATGGTTCTTTCAAGCGCCTGGTTCACAAAAGCATAGATTTCAGCGAGAACAGAAGAGTCTTTCTCTATCCGGTTCTGGATTGCATGTTTCAAAGCTAAACAATTCTCTGTCAGGTGACCCGGGCCTCTATGATACTCACAGTATTGATCCATCCTCCAATTGTTGGGGAATGGTTCAGGCACAGGTTTAATATCTGGAAGTCTCAAACAACCTTCACTGACCCATTTCTTCATGATGGCTATAAGAGAAAAAGGCATTTGAGTGAATTCTCTTTCCCATTTCTGACCCATCTTTTCTTCCTCTGCCACTGGCTTCTTTAAATGTTGGCGAGAAGGTCCAACATTCTTAACCTCTCTCGGAGCAATGAGAGGCTTCTTAAGAGGTTGGCGAGAAGGTCTAACACTTCTAACTTCCTTCGGAGCAATGTAAGGCTTTTTCCCATTATGCAAATCAACATATCTATCAAGGATTAAACTCTGAACAGAGGCCTCTTCTGTCATAGTACCCATATCCACAAGTTGCTTTGGAGCAGAGTCGCATTTAATGGACAAGTGCTGCATCTGAATTTTCATCTCCCTTACTTCCTCAGTTAGCATAGCCATCTGACCAAAGAGCTTGACCATCCAGTTTTCCATTCTGACAAGTGTAGTCCTCTCAACAGATTCTTCTACAGATCGGGTGCTTGATGGGACAAGTTGGGTCTCAGAAATAGGGTGAATGAGAGATGCAGGATCCAAGATTGCTCCTTCAGTAGAAATGACATTTATCGAAGCTGGCGGCGGGACAGCATGAGCATCGAAAGGCTCTTCAATAGTGAGCTTGTCTTCATCGATCATATCTTGCACTTTATGCTTCAGAGTATAACATTTATCAGTCGTATGACCTGAACCACGATGATATGCACAATATAAATCCTTTCTCCAATTCTTAGGCAGAGGATTAGGTAGGACTCTTTGTTCAGGCAATTCGATCTTGTTGTCCTTGATCAATCTCCTGAGAATGTAGGATAACGAGCAAGGAAGCGGAGTAAATTTTCTGGTTTTCATTTCTGCTGATTCTTCCCCTTCCAATACTGTTTTGACTGGAGTCCTAACAGAATTGACATTATGCACCTCCTTTGGCTCGACCATAGGTCTTTTCCCTTCTTTGATATCAGATAAAGTCTTGGACCTCAGGCCTTTTACCAAAGCATCTTCAATTTGAGTTCCCGTCTTTATCAGATGATCAAAACTTGGATAGTGCTGAGGTGCCATGAAATGAAAATATTCGGAGGATAGGCTCTTTACTACCAGCTTGATTTGATCTGCCTCTGAGAGTGCTTGACTCAATTGCGCTAACTTTCTTTTCCATCACCGGATAAAAGAGGTAAAGATCTCCTGCGGCCCCTGTTTCAACTGCTTCAAATCCCTCTTCGTAACCTCTATTCCGTCCTCCATCGAAAATTGTTCGACAAGTTTGTTTGCTATGGCCTCCATAGTTCTGACTTCTTCGGGTTTCAAGCGCAAGAACCACTGTTTTGCGATTCCCACAAGGGACACAGGGAATAGTTGTGTCATCTGCTCAGGGTTGAGTCCATGTTGTTGGGAAAGCTTTATGAACCATCCTACATGACCCCGAGGACACCCAGTCCCATCATATTTATCATAGTCAGGGGTTTTGAATTTGGGTGGCAGAATAGCCTCAGAAGGTATCATAAACTCAGAAATGTCGAACTTCTTTGGCCCCTGAAATTTCATATTCTCTACATCTTGAGCCAACTTTCTGAACTTCTCGTACATCTCCTTCTCTAACTTGTCATACATCTCTTTCTCTTTAGTGACCACAGGTACACCATATTCTTCAGCATATTGCTCATCTTCTAAATTGACTTCAAATGGCAAAACGGTTGGTCTGTTCGAATTTGGAGACGCAACTCGAGGAGGTTGGGGTATTGGCTCTCTAGAATTGGGGGCCTTGTCAGTATTCTGAATTTTCATATGGGTAATCTCCTCCTTCATGCTCGCCATGTCGCGAGTGAGATCTTTCAGCATCTCCTGAATGGCTATCATAGGATCAACTGGGTCAGCCATTGGATGAACCTCTGGTAATTCAAACAGTTAAGACAAAGAGAGTAAAGGTATTCTCGATGTAATGAGAGGATCAACTGAGTCTAGACATCGAAGATGATCTAGACCAAGCAGGTTTGGCTAAGATTATCTTTTTAGGAACAGTGATTTGCACTCTTTAGAATCCTGAAATAGAGGTTAAAACACTAGGTTAAATGGATGATAACAGAGATAAAATATCTTGTACTAATAGAGGCAAAAACAGTCTTGAACATGTTTGAATTACAAAACAGGTAAGTCAATCTATGAAGGTCAAGGAAAGGTAGGCACTGATAACATGACCTACACCAACAGGATCTCAAGGAATCTTCAATTTATCCCTTTAAGTCTTTTTGGAATATGACTGCTCTCTTTTGGGGTATGAAAAAGTTAAGAATGATAAACACCCCTAATCTAAATGAGTTTAGACCTCAGCAATAATCATGCACTTGCGACAGATAGGCAAGATTTAGCTAATCCATCAACGATCATGGTATAAGAAGGGTAAATCCATGATGGAAAATATGAATTAATTATATGCACAAAAGATCAAAAAAATAGATTATGACCAAAGTCAAGAACCTGATGATAATCCACAAATGGATAAATAGGAATAAACAAAAAGATCACGATACAACAAACTCATGGTCTATCCCTGACTTTGAAGAATAGCAGTTATGCTCAAAATGCTCCAGGTAAAATCCGGCAGCATAACGGCTATACAAGAAGATCGAGGTAAGGCAAACTCATGGTTTAACTAACTATAAAGGATAGCGGTCATGCCAAAAATATTCTGGATAAAATCCGGCAGCATAACGACTAGACAAGAAAGCCAAGGTAAGGTAAACGCATGGATCTCCTAACTCTAAGAAGTAGCGGTCATGCTAAAAAAAAATGCTCTAGATAAAATCCGGCAGCATGACGACGCTAGGAAGGATTCCCATAACTCAACCAAAGGTATATAAATAATGGTGGTAAGATAAGCTCGGAATATGGTTACCAGAGAAAGGTGACCAAATGAAGGACCGACCAAAGGTGAGAACATATATGACAACGTCAAATCCTATAATCAACAGATCAAGGGACAAAACTCGGCCAAGGAAATGGCAAGCAAAAGCCACTGACTAGATCTAGATCTGAACAGAAAAAAGATATAACTAATTGAAATGAATAAGGAACTCTAACTAAGAGGAGAACCCTAATATACATAATCAGTATATATAGGTATATATACATACACACAAATCCTAACCAGGGGCACCAGCCCTAATTCTAATCTAGCGGAGTCAAGAAAGTCTCGACTCAAGACAGACTAATGAGTGTGCTAGGACCGTGTTGTAGCCATATAAAATGAGCTACCCTAGTCTACTAATGGGACAAAGTTCCTAACTCTAGGCTCCACATGTGTGAGCAACACATGTTCAACCCCATATGAATGCAAATATACATATATAAACACGGGTACTTCCTAGTTGGATTTCACTAAGTCAGTACGTATATACATAATATATAAAACAAAGTAGGGCTCCGGACTCAATCTAATGGGTACTATGCGTATGAAACATACTTAATATGTATAACAAAAGTACGCCCAATGTTATACATAGTATGCTTCATTGCTCATCGGCTGCTGTAAAAACAAGTACGCCCAGTGTTTACGGCTGCAGCGCCGGCGCATAGCTTGGAAATAGATTTAACAGTACCATCAGGGTGTAATGACATCCCAGTCGGGCACGCATTGAATCTATCCCGTGGAGCCAATAATGAAAACAAATAAAAAAACAATGAAAGGAATAAAAAATATGATAATGCATGATGTGCAGTGTGTGAATCCCTTGTTTTAATTATGCACCTATCTGGTGCCCCTGGATTCTAAGCGAAAAGGTTCCCATTTAAGATGATTTTAACCCAAATTCCTCCAAAGTTAGCAAAAATGGCATTTTAACAGAGTTAGGCAATGTTTCAAGAACTCCCCAGCAGAGTCGCCAACCTGTGGACCCCGATCCGAGGACGGTGCCGAGGGACACGAGATCCCTCCTGCAATCCTCTAAGATCTCCACAACGTGAAGGAGAGCTCTGCCAAGGAACTCTCGAAACTGTTGCCACCCTCACAGCATAGCATGAGTGGCGATATAAAAAGGAAGAGATACATCATGATCCGGAGCCGGAGCTCGAAACCAAGATATATCTGAAAATAACTCAGAGTCGACATCCATGGACATGCCATGGAACCAAAACAAATGCTCTGTTTGCAATGGATAACCAGAGATACAAAAGGTCCGTGCCTGATGACGAATGGAGAAGGTCCGAAGAACGCCACCAATTCGCCCGAGTGCGAACACTTGGTCTCTTATGCCATTTATTATTAACCTTGAAGAATTTTAAGCAAAAATCATATGAAATGGGAACAATCCTCAGGAGTCGTCTATCTAAGCATGCATTTCCTGAGAATAGAAATAATAAGCACACAAAAAATAAATGAGAGAGGTGCCACCTAAATATTGCTAGGTTATGAGTGACATACCTAACTGGTGCCTAAGTTCTGGTGGACAAACACATGCATGCTACAGCTACAGGTATAGGGTCTGCACAAGAAAGTAAGAAAACATAACAAAATATACAATATAACACAACAAATCCTAAGACTCTAAATGATTTAGCCCGAGTCCTCGGATAGTCTGATGTTCATCCAAAGAAGCCTACGTATCCCCGCCTCCACGAGAATCAAGGCAACGTAGTTCTTCGCGCCTATTCTAAACTAGGATGCCTAAGACACCTAGACCTCTATCTTAGACTCGATCTAAAAGACCGGACCAATTATTAAAATTTATTGTACGATTATTTAAATTCCAGTGAATTGTGGATTTTATGACACCCTATATGCCCTAACTAAATGCAGATTAGCCCTAGGCTAATGCAGGTGGTTCCTACAACCTATGTGTAACTAGGCTGTGCGTCCTAAGGAAAACGATGGGATCACTAACGCATCTTAGACCTAGTCATCAGTCGGCGATGTGAATCGCCAACTAACCGGACGGAGGCGCTCCTAGCTAGGACAAACTCCTAATTCTAACACAAACACACAACAAGCACACAACAAAAGACAAACTCCTAACTCTAACACAAACACACAACAAGCACACAACAAAAGACAAACTCCTAACTCTAAAACCCTCTATCTAGGACAAAATCCTAACTCTAGAGGAAGATCTCGTTGAAAAATAAAGTTTTGAAGAAAAAGGGTTAAAGCATATATTTACAAAGTTTGGCTGGACTTGGGATAAGAATCCCAAGCTGCACTACGTACCTCGTGAGAGAGGATCAAGCCAACGTAGTTCGAAAGGAACTCTCAAACTACGCTTCTAAAAGAAACACTCAACACTTCAGATTTTTTAAGGTTTTTTTATATTTTCAAATGTTTTTTATATTTTTAAAGTTTTCAAATGTTTTTGAGTTTTAAATTTCTAATGTTTTTTGGATTTTAAAGCTTTTCCAATGCTCAGGACCTTTAGATGAATTCACTCTTACAGAGAACAAACAAGCATAACCATAAACTAGGGCAAAGCCCTAAAGCAAAAAGGGGAAACCCCAAACAAGCAACTAACGCCTCAAAGGGACGAACCACAACAAGAAAGATAGCGTCCCAAGAAGAGAGAAAACGATCCAAGATCCCAAGCAAGCAAAGCTCTAATAAGACTGAGTTAGCCTCTAATCAAAGCGAAGTAATCAACAACTCTAAAGGAGAAACTCCGAACTAACAACACTAAAGAGGGGGAACAGATGAGTCAGAGACTCTCTAATAACACTACCGAGTCAAAGACTCACTCTAAAAGAGGAGGCCACTCTAACATGAGGCTAGGTAAGCCTCCTAAAGGGGAAACTCTCTACATGAGACAAGGCTTGTCTCCGAGACACAAATGACGTAAAAAGGAATAAGAGACCCTCTGCATATTTGGCAAAGGTAAAACAACCAGCCGGGCCGGACAGCTGCCTAGCCCTAGGGTGCAACAAATGTGCAACCCAATACCCATAAGGGTAGAGGTATGCTGCCTGCCAAGCCGAGTAGGGTGTTCTCCCAAAACCAAACGACGCACAAAGAGGAGGTTTAGCAAGAGAATGAGACTGGGCAAGTCTCCTATATACAAAGGAGGGGTATGCTACTTGGACTGAGCAAGTCCCCTAAGGATGGGCTTGGGCTAGCGCCTTCATCGCCCTCGCAATGAGAGGGGACTCTAGTATCTAAAGAAATTTAACAGAAATCTATAAGACTGTGTTAGTCTATCCAAAGAGAGAGGAAAAAGGATACCAGATAATCTCAAATTTTCAATCAATTATTATAAAAACAAATCAAATATCAGCAAAATATGATCTACAACTAAAGAGTGCACAACCTGTAGAAATCATAAAATGATAAACAACATTAATTAGTCCAGACCAGCCGCTGGATAGCCTAATAAAGCAAAAACAATATCAAACACTTCTATGCCCAAACACAAAACACCACCCCAATATGGGGATGAAATCAGATGATGCTAAAGTAATCATCTGATATCATAATACACATGATAATATTTCTAATCCCGCCTTGAAATCAGACAGTACTCATGTCGATAATATCGAATAGAGTAGTCATCTGATTTCCTTCTTCCTATTAAACAATTTATTTAAATAAAAAGGAATGAGTATAATAAGCTTTGAGATAATCTCACCTGAACAATCCATTTATTACCGTCTTCAAACCCTAACTCAAAGCTTAGTATGAAAGAGAAGTATTAAATTTCCAACAGATTATAGAAACACATTAAATGATATTTTCAATTTGTACAAATTTTAATACATAACAGGGCATCAACTTGTGCAGATTCAAATGTAAAAACTGTGAGAGTGACATATAAGCAGATTTGTGCCAACAGTGGGTCTACAGCACGTAGGTTTTTTTGAAATTTTCCCCAAAGCAGCTGGCATGCCTAAACATGATTTACTTGAAAAACCGAACAAAACCTTAGAAATTTCATGCCCAATCACTTGATATTTGGTAATCCTCTCTTAAAGAAAACACACAATCAAAGGGAAATCGAAATTGCCACTCCTACTCCATACTAATTGACATGAATTATGTGAGATTATCGTCAGACTACAATCATATACTACCAGCTGAACATTGCAGGTGAAGAGGAGAATAACTCTAAAATATGATAGAAATGCTTTAGATCCAACCCAATAGGTGATAATCATACTCCATCAAATGAACTATGTAATCATACAGCCCACAACGTGGAGCCAGATGATCATCTGATTCAGATTTTCCATTTAACACACATTACTCCATAATCCATTCAAACATAGAATATCAGATTGCATCCAAAATTGTGCCGTAATATCTAACCCCTGAATTTATGCTGTATAAGATAAGGTAAATAACCATACAAATTTCAGCAGTACAAGGGTTTAGGGATGTTACCTGAGTTGCAACCAAGATTATCAAGAAGGAAAAGATACCACTGCTGATGAGATCAACGAAGAAAATGGCTGAGCTCCACTACAACAGACTTCGGATTTAAGTTGATAGTAAGTGGGTCCGACCTCAAAATGCCCTAGATCAAAGGTCTAATGATGGAAATGAAGGCAGCAGATCAGAATGGAGAGGGCTAATGGAAGAGATTGGGTTTCCGGTAATGAAGAATGGGGTTTTTGGAAGTAATGGTGATGGACGTAACAGAGATGGGGTTGCGGAAAAATGAAATGGGTTCAGGGGAAAAAATGATGGCGTCCGCGATGGTTTTGCCGGATTCCAGCAAACCCACTGAAGAAATGGTGTTGGGTCGGAATGGGTTTTGAGGATGGGCGTGAAACAGAGGGTTAGAAAAATGGTGGAGATGGAATGGGTTTAGTGGGGGATTTATTTGGGAAATGGGAATGAGAAGTGGTTGGGAATGGAGGTGGCTGAGAGATGGGTTTTCAAGGGTTTTTAATGGAGGTGGGTTTGGGGATATGGATGGTGGTTGAAATGGTGGAGAAGGTGGGGTCTAGAGCCGAATTTGCAGATCTGGTTTTGGGGAGAAGATGAGATTTGATGAGAAAATGAAAAATGGGTTTGAGATTGGTGTAGAAATGGAGATGGAAATGGGGTTTTGGTCGTTGGGAAGAAGATGATGGAAGTGGGTTTGAGGGTGAGGATGGAGCAGATCTTAGGGGAAAATGAAAGGGGTTTGGGGTTTTTGAATTTTTGCAGAGAAGAGGAAATGGGGGCTGCTAGGGGTGGAGATCTCGATGGTGGCTGAGAGGGGGTTTAATGGAGGATGCCGGCTGGGGTTAATCGTGGATGGTCGGATTCCGGTGAGAATCTGACCGGAGAAGAAGGGGGTTTTGCCGGATTAATGGAGGGGAAATGAGGAGAGGTTTTAGATGATGGCCGGTTTTAATGGTGAAGAGGGTGGCGGTTGGAGGTGGCACGACCGGAGAAGATGAGGGAGATGGCCGGAGGTGGAAAAGAAGAAGAAAATGGGTGGTGGTGGGTTTCGAATGGGGATTTTGGGTAGAAAATGAGATGTGATCAAAGAGGGGTTTGGGTTTTGCAGAGGAGAAATTGAAATGGGTATTGGGGGTTTTCGATGGCGGTGGTGGTGCCGATGATGGCGGTGGAGGAGTAGTCGGCCGGAGATGGGATTCGTGGTGATGGAGTTGCAGAGGAGATGAGCTTGAAGAAGGGGATCTAATTAAATGGGTTTGAAGAAACTGATAAGGGTTGTGGTGGAGAAGATAACCTGGTGGTGGTGGTGGGGGAAGAGGGAGGATGCGGCCGCCGGCAAGGAGCGTGGTGGCTGGTGGCGAGAAGGGTGCTCGGAGAAGATGGGGTGGAGAAGCTCCGGTGGAGAAGGAGATGGAGGCGAGGGCGGCTGGCCGGAGTAGGTTGATGGATGGCTTCGATGGGGGAGATGACCGGAGGTGGGCCGGATTTCTCTCTTGTGCGGCTACAAAATGAGATCTCCCCTTAAACCCTAACTCGGTTTTTCTCTTTATATGGACAATAATATTTTTGCCCCCTTTTCTTCCAAGACACCCCCCCTCAAGTGAGTTTCAATGATTTTTTATGCTAGCAGGGGGGGCAAATAGAAAACATGGGACAGGTATTTTTTTCTTTTTCTCCACAAATCCTAGGCCTTCATTTCACCTGTTGCATTGGATGGCTAGGATTAAAACCCTAAAAATATCTAGGAAGCTTCCAAAGATTCCCTCCTAACCAATTTTGTTACACACTAATCAGTAAACCCCTTATATCTCCACGGACAACCCATTACGAACAATTTGAACTGGTTTTTCAGATTCCAGCACAACCCCCTTTTCTGGCTAAATCGCCACCCTTCTGAACTTGCACCACGACACCATCTTAACTCGTTCGCTAGGCAAACGGGCTCGGATCGTAACGAAATTTCACAGGGACCTTGGTGGGACCCTGAGCCAGCCTAGGGTGCAATTTGGGGTTTTAATACACTGATTTGAAGGAGTTAAGCACAGAACATGGAGGTGCAGGGCACGGTCAAAATGGGGTGTCTACAGCGTCGCACTAAACATGCGTTTCAGTTCGCATCGACGTTCCAGAACCGAAAGATTGTTCGAAAAAAGTGGTAGATAGCCGAAAAAAGTGACAGGGTGCAACACGAGGACTTCCCAGGAGGTCACCCATCCTAGTACTACTCTCGCCCAAGCACGCTTAACCTCGGAGATCTGATGGGATCCAGTGCATTTGTGCTGGTATGATCGCACCCAGGATGCCTCTCCATTGTCAAAGTAATAAAGAGTTTCCACTCGCATTGTCGTACGAAGTCCGTTTAAATGAAAGTGCGAAAAAATCCTGCTAGATGACATCGGATGGACGATCCGACCATGTCGGGAAGCCGGATGACCGCCACGGCTGTCATCGCGCGATTAATCTTCCCGAGTACCCCCGAATCAATATAAGAATCGCCACGATCTGACGGGCGGATCAAAAGTTATCGTCGGAACGATATTTGTGCACCAAGGGTAGCTCACGGCCAGTAAACACCTTCCGACCGGATTCATGATTCGCATCCACTAGTACACTCATCCGCTATAGCCGGTACGTCACTGAATCTAAACAAACCCCCGCTATAATTTGACCGCAAATGAAATGTCAGAACGAATTCCGTTTGTCGAATCAAACGACACTATCACCCCGCCATAATAAAGACCGGACGTATTTGAATTCACCATCCGGAAAAAAATAAAAAGATCCGAACCGAAACCTAGGAGGCGTCGCACTAAATGTGCGTTTCAGTTCGCATCGACGTTCCAGAACCGAAAGATTGTTCGAAAAAAGTGGTAGATAGCCGAAAAACGTGACAGGGGTGCAACACGAGGACTTCCCAGGAGGTCACCCATCCTAGTACTACTCTCGCCCAAGCACGCTTAACTTCGGAGTTCTGATGGGATCCAGTGCATTTGTACTGGTATGATTGCACCAAGCATGCCTCTCCATTGTCAAAGTAATAAAGAGTTTCCACTCGCATTGTCGTACGAAGTCTGTTTAAATGAAAGTGCGAAAAAATCTTGCTAGATGACATCGGATGGACGATCCGAGAATGTCGGGAAGTCGGATGACGGCCAGGGCGGTCATTGCGCGAAGAATCTTCCCGAGCACCCCCGAATCAATATAAGAATCGCCACGATCTGACGGGCGGATCAAAAGTTATCGTCGAAACGATATTTGTGCACTAAGGGTAGCTCACAGCCAGTAAACACCTTCCGACCAGATTCCTGACTCGCATCCACTAGTACACTCATCCGCTAAAGTCGGTACGTCACTGAATCTAAACAAACCCCCACTATAATTTGACCGCAAATGAAATATCAGAACGAATTCCGTTTATCGAATCAAACCACACTATCACCCCGCCATAATAAAGACCGGACGTATTTGAATTCACCATCCGGAAGAAAATAAAAAGTTCCGAACTGAAACCTAGGAGGCGTCGCACGTGCGTTTCAGTTCGCATCGACGTTCCAGAACCGAAAGATTGTTCAAAAAAAGTGGTAGATAGCCGAAAAAAGTGACAGGGGTGCAACACGAGGACTTCCCAGGAGCTCACCCATCCTAGTATTACTCTCGCCCAAGCACGCTTAACTTCGGAGTTCTGATGGGATCCAGTGCATTTGTGCTGGTATGATCGCACCCAGCATGCCTCTCCATTGTCAAAGTAATAAAGAGTTTCTACTCGCATTGTCGTACGAAGTCCGTTTAAATGAAAGTGTGAAAAAATCCTGCTAGATGACATCGGATGGACGATCCGAGCATGTCGGGAAGCTGGATGACCGTCATGGCTGTCATCGCGCAATGAATCTTCCCGAGTACCCCCGAATCAATATAAGAATCGCCACGATCTGACGGGCGGATCAAAACTTATCGTCGGAACGATATTTGTGCACCAAGGGTAGCTCACGGCCAGTAAAAACCTTCCGACCGGATTCCTGACTCGCATCCACTAGTACACTCATCCGCTATAGCCGATACCTCACTGCATCTAAACAAACCCCCGCTATATTTTGACCGTAAATGAAATGTCAGAACGAATTCCATTTATCGAATCAAACGACACTATCACCCCGCCATAATAAAGACCGGCCGTATTTGAATTCACCATCCGGAAGAAAATAAATACATCCGAACCGAAACCTAGGAGGCGTCGCACTAAACGTGCGTTTCTGTTCGCATCGACGTTCCAGAACCGAAAGATTGTTCGAAAAAAGTGGTAGATAGCCGAAAAAAGTGACAGGGGTGCAACACGAGGACTTCCCAGGAGGTCACCCATCCTAGTACTACTCTCGCCCAAGCACACTTAACTTCGGAGTTCTGATGGGATCCAGTGCATTTGTGCTGGTATGATCGCACCCAGCATGCCTCTCCATTGTCAAAGTAATAAAGAGTTTCCAGTCGCATTGTCGTACGAAGTCCGTTTAAATGAAAGTGCGAAAAAATCCTGCTAGATGAAATCGGATGGACGATCCGAGCATGTCGGGAAGCCGGATGACCGCCAAGGCTGTAATGGCGCGATGAATCTTCCCGAGCACCCCCGAATAAATATAAGAATCGCCATGATCTGACGGGCGGATCAAAAGTTATCGTCGGAACGATATTTGTGCACCAAGGGTAGCTCACGGCCAGTAAACACCTTGCGACCAGATTCCTGACTCGCATCCACTAGTACACTCATCCGCTATAGTCGGTACGTCACTGAATCTAAACAAACCCCCGCTATAATTTGACCGCAAATGAAATATCAGAACGAATTCCGTTTATCGAATCAAACCACTCTATCACCCCGCCATAATAAAGACCGGACGTATTTGAATTCACCATCCGGAAGAAAATAAAAAGTTCCGAACCGAAACCTAGGAGGCGTCGCAGTAAACGAGCGTTTCAGTTCGCATCGACGTTCCAGAACCGAAAGATTGTTCGAAAAAAGTGGTAGATAGCCGAAAAACGTGACAGGGGTGCAACACGAGGACTTCCCAGGAGGTCACCCATCCTAGTACTACTCTCGCCCAAGCACGCTTAACTTCGGAGTTCTGATGGGATCCAGTGCATTTGTGCTGGTATGATTGCACCAAGCATGCCTCTCCATTGTCAAAGTAATAAAGAGTTTCCACTCGCATTGTCGTACGAAGTCCGTTTAAATGAAAGTGAGAAAAAATCCTGCTAGATGACATCGGATGGACGATCCGAGCATGTCGGGAAGCCGGATGACCGCCATGGCTGTCATGGCGCGATGAATCTTCCCGAGCACCCCCGAATCAATATAAGAATCGCCACGATCTGACGTGCGGATCAAAAGTTATCGTCGGAAAGATATTTGTGCACCAAGCGTAGCTCACGGGCAGTAAACACCTTCCGACCAGATTCCTGACTCGCATCCACTAGTACACTCATCCGCTATAGTCGGTACGTCACTGAATCTAAACAAACCCCCGCTATAATTTGACCGCAAATGAAATATCAGAACGAATTCCGTTTATCGAATCAAACCACACTATCACCCCGCCATAATAAAGACCGGACGTATTTGAATTCACCATCCGGAAGAAAATAAAAAGTTCCGAACCGAAACCTAGGAGGCGTCGCAGTAAACGAGCGTTTCAGTTCGCATCGACGTTCCAGAACCGAAAGATTGTTCGAAAAAGTGGTAGATAGCCGAAAAAGTGACAGGGGTGCAACACGAGGACTTCCCAGGAGGTCACCCATCCTAGTACTACTCTCGCCCAAGCACGCTTAACTTCGGAGTTCTGATGGGATCTAGTGCATTTGTGATGGTATGATCGCACCCAGCATGCCTCTCCATTGTCAAAGTAATAAAGAGTTTCCACTCGCATTGTCGTACGAAGTCCGTTTAACTGAAAGTGCGAAAAAATCTTGCTAGATGACATCGGATGGACGATCCGAGAATGTCGGGAAGTCGGATGACGGCCAGGGCGGTCATTGCGCGAAGAATCTTCCCGAGCACCCCCGAATCAATATAAGAATCGGCACGATCTGACGGGCGGATCAAAAGTTATCGTCGGAACGATATTTGTGCACTAAGGGTAGCTCACGGCCAGTAAACACCTTCCGACCAGATTCCTGACTCGCTTCCACTAGTACACTCATCCGCTAAAGTCGGTACGTCACTGAATCTAAACAAACCCCCGCTATAATTTGACCGCAAATGAAATATCAGAACGAATTCCGTTTATCGAATCAAACCACACTATCACCCCGCCATAATAAAGACCGGACGTATTTGAATTCACCATCCGGAAGAAAATAAACAGTTCCGAACTGAAACCTAGGAGGCGTCGCACGTGCGTTTCAGTTCGCATCGACGTTCCAGAACCGAAAGATTGTTCGAAAAAAGTGGTAGATAGCCGGAAAAAGTGACAGGGGTGCAACACGAGGACTTCCCAGGAGCTCACCCATCCTAGTATTACTCTCGCCCAAGCACGCTTAACTTCGGAGTTCTGATGGGATCCAGTGCATTTGTGCTGGTATGATCGCACCCAGCATGCCTCTCCATTGTCAAAGTAATAAAAAGTTTCTACTCGCATTGTCGTACGAAGTCCGTTTAAATGAAAGTGTGAAAAAATCCTAATAGATGACATCGGATGGACGATCCGAGCATGTCGGGAAGCCGGATGACCGCCATGGCCGTCATCGCGCAATGAATCTTCCCGAGTACCCCCGAATCAATATAAGAATCGCCACGATCTGACGGGCGGATCAAAAGTTATCGTCGGAACGATATTTGTGCACCAAGGGTAGCTCACGGCCAGTAAACACCTTCCGACCGGATTCATGACTCGCATCCACTAGTACACTCATCCGCTATAGCCGGTTCGTCCCTGAATCTAAACAAACCCGCTCTATAATTTGACCGCAAATGAAATGTCAGAACGAATTCCGTTTATCGAATCAAACGACACTATCACCCCGCCACAATAAAGACCGAACGTATTTGAATTTACCATCCGGAAAAAAATAAAAAGATCCGAACCGAAACCTAGGAGGCGTCGCACTAAACGTGCGTTTCAGTTTGCATCGACGTTCCAGAACCGAAAGATTGTTCGAAAAAAGTGGTAGATAGCCGAAAAAAGTGACAGGGTGCAACACGAGGACTTCCCAGGAGGTCACCCATCCTAGTACTACTCTCGCCCAAGCACGCTTAACCTCGGAGTTCTGATGGAATCCAGTGCATTTCTGCTGGTATGATCGCACCCAGCATGCCTCTCCATTGTCAAAGTAATAAAGAGTTTCCACTCGCATTGTCGTACGAAGTCCGTTTAAATGAAAGTGCGAAAAAATCATGCTAGATGACATCGGATGGACGATCCGAGAATGTCGGGAAGTCAGATGACGGTCAGGGCGGTCATTGCGCGAAGAATCTTCCCGAGCACCCCCGAATCAATATAAGAATCGCCACGATCTGACGGGCGGATCAAAAGTTATCGTCGGAACGATATTTGTGCACTAAGGGTAGCTCACGGCCAGTAAACACCTTCCGACCAGATTCCTGACTCGCATCCACTAGTACACTCATCCGCTAAGGTCGGTACGTCACTGAATCTAAACAAACCCCGGCTATAAATTAACCGCAAATGAAATATCAGAACGAATTACGTTTATCGAATCAAACCACACTATCACCCCGCCATAATAAAGACCGGACGTATTTGAATTCACCATCCGGAAGAAAATAAAAAGTTCCGAACTGAAATCTAGGAGGCGTCGCACGTGCGTTTCAGTTCGCATCGACGTTCCAGAACCGAAAGATTGTTCGAAAAAAGTGGTAGATAGCCGAAAAAAGTGACAGGGGTGCAACACGAGGACTTCCCAGGAGCTCACCCATCCTAGTATTACTCTCGCCCAAGCACGCTTAACTTCGGAGTTCTGATGGGATCCAGTGCATTTGTGCTGGTATGATCGCACCCAGCATGCCTCTCCATTGTCAAAGTAATAAAGAGTTTCTACTCGCATTTTCGTACGAAGTCCGTTTAAATGAAAGTGTGAAAAAATCCTGCTAGATGACATCGGATGGACGATCCGAGCATGTCGGGAAGCCGGATGACCGCCATTGCTGTCAACACGCGATGAATCTTCCCGAGTACCCCCGAATCAATATAAGAATCGCCACGATCTGACGGGCGGATCAAAAGTTATCGTCGGAACGATATTTGTGCACCAAGGGTAGCTCACGGCCAGTAAACACCTTCCGACCGGATTCCTGACTCGCATCCACTAGTACACTCATCCGCTATAGCCGATACCTCACTGAATCTAAACAAACCCCCACTATATTTTGACCGTAAATGAAATGTCAGAACGAATTCCGTTTATCGAATCAAACGACACTATCACCCCGCCATAATAAAGACCAGCCGTATTTGAATTCACCATCCGGAAGAAAATAAATACATCCGAACCGAAACCTAGGAGGCGTCGCACTAAACGCGCGTTTCAGTTCGCATCGACGTTCCAGAACCGAAAGATTGTTCGAAAAAAGTGGTAGATACCCGAAAAAATTGACAGGGGTGCAACACGAGGACTTCCCAGGAGGTCACCCATCCTAGTACTACTCTCGCCCAAGCACGCTTAACTTCGGAGTTCTGATGGGATCCAGTGCATTTGTGCTGGTATGATCACACCAAGCATGCCTCTCCAATGTCAAAGTAATAAAGAGTTTCGACTCGCATTGTCGTACGAAGTCCGTTTAAATGAAAGTGAGAAAAAATCCTGCTACATGACATCGGATGGACGATCCGAGAATGTCGGGAAGCCGGATGACCGCCAAGGCTGTCATTGCGCGATGAATCTTTTCGAGTACCCCCGAATCAATATAAGAATCCCTACGATCTGACGGGCGGATCAAAAGTTATCGTCGGAACGATATTTGTGCACCAAGGGTAGCTCACGGCCAGTAAACACCTTCCGACCGGATTCCTGACTCGCATCCACTAGTACACTCATCCGCTATAGCCGATACCTCACTGAATCTAAACAAACCCCCGCTATATTTTGACCGTAAATGAAATGTCAGAACGAATTCCGTTTATCGAATCAAACGACACTATCACCCCGCCATAATAAAGACCAGCCGTATTTGAATTCACCATCCGGAAGAAAATAAATACATACGAACCGAAACCTAGGAGGCGTCGCACTAAACGCGCGTTTCAGTTCGCATCGACGTTCCAGAACCGAAAGATTGTTCGAAAAAAGTGGTAGATAGCCGAAAAAAGTGACAGGGGTGCAACACGAGGACTTCCCAGTCCTAGTACTACTCTCGCCCAAGCACGCTTAACTTCGGAGTTCTGATGGGATCCAGTGCATTTGTGCTGGTTTGATCGCACCCAGCATGCCTCTCCATTGTCAAAGTAATAAAGAGTTTCCATTCGCATTGTCGTACGAAGTCCGTTTAAATGAAAGTGCAAAAAATCCTGCTAGATGAAATCGAATGAAAGATCCGAGCATATCGGGAAGCCGGATGACTGCCAAGGCTGTCATGGCGCGATGAATCTTCCCGAGCACCCCCGAATCAATATAAGAATCGCCAAGATCTGACGGGCGGATCAAAAGTTATCGTCGGAACGATATTTGTGCACCAAGGGTAGCTCACGGCCAGTAAACACCTTCCGACCAGATTCCTGACTCGCATCCACTAGTACACTCATCCGCTATAGTCGGTACGTCACTGAATCTAAACAAACCCCCGCTATAATTTGACCGCAAATGAAATATCAGAACGAATTCCGTTTATCGAATCAAACGACACTATCACCCTGCCATAATAACGACCGGACGTATTTGAATTCACCATCCGGAAGAAAATAAAAAGTTCCGAACTGAAACTTAGGAGGCGTCGCACTAAACGTGCGTTTCAGTTCGCATCGACGTTCCAGAACCGAAAGATTGTTCGAAAAAAGTGGTAGATAGCCGAAAAAAGTGACAGGGGTGCAACACGAGGACTTCCAAGGAGGTCACCCATCCTAGTATTACTCTCGCCCAAGCACGCTTAACTTCGGAGTTCTGATGGGATCCAGTACATTTGTGCTTGTATGATTGCACCCAGCATGCCTCTTCATTGTCAAAGTAATAAAGAGTTTCCATTCGCATTGTCGTACGAAGTCCGTTTAAATGAAAGTGCGAAAAAATCCTGCTAGATGACATCGGATGGACGATCCGAGAATTGCGGGAAGCAGGATGACCGCCACGGCTGTCATTGCGCGATGAATCTTCCCGAGTACCCCCGAATCAATATAAGAATCCCCACGATCTGACAGGCGGATCAAAAGTTATCGTCGGAACGATATTTGTGCACCAAGGGTAGCTCACGGCCAGTAAACACCTTCCGACCGGATTCCTGACTCGCATCCACTAGTAAACTCATCCGCTATAGCCGATACCTCACTGAATCTAAACAAACCCCCGCTATATTTTGACCGTAAATGAAATGTCACAACGATTTCCGTTTATCGAATCAAACGACACTATCACCCCGCCATAATAAAGACCGGCCGTATTTGAATTCACCATCCGGAAGAAAATAAATACATCCGAACCGAAACCTAGGAGGCGTCGCACTAAACGTGCGTTTCAGTTCGCATCGACGTTCCAGAACCGAAAGATTGTTCGAAAAAAGTCGTAGATAGCTGAAAAAAGTGACAAAAGATTGTTCGAAAAAAGTGGTAGATAGCCGAAAAAAGTGACAGGGGTGCAACACGAGGACTTCCCAGGAGGTCACCCATCCTAGTACTACTCTCGCCCACACGAGGACTTCCCAGGAGGTCACCCATCCTAGTACTACTCTCGCCCACGCACGCTTAACTTCGGAGTTCTGATGGGATCCAGTGCATTTGTGCTAGTATGATCGCACCTAGCATGCCTCTCCATTGTCAAAGTAATAAAGAGTTTCCAGTCGCATTGTCGTACGAAGTCCGTTTAAATGAAAGTGCGAAAAAATCCTGGTAGATGAAATCGGATGGACAATCCGAGCATGTCGGGAAGCCGGATGACTGCCAGGGCTGTCATGGCGCGATGAATCTTCCCGACCACCCCCGAATCAATATAAGAATCGCCACGATCTGACGGGCGGATCAAAAGTTATCGTCGGAACGATATTTGTGCACCAAGGGAAGCTCACGGCCAGTAAACACCTTCCGACCGGATTCCTGACTTGCATCCACTAGTACACTCATCCGGTATAGCCGATACCTCACTGAATCTAAACAAACCCCCGCTATAATTTGACCGCAAATGAAATGTTAGAACGAATTCCGTTTGTCGAATCAAACGACACTATCACCCCGCCATAATAAAGACTGGACGTATTTGAATTCACCATCCGGAAAAAAATAAAAAGATCCGAACCGAAACCTAGGAGGCGTCGCACTAAACGTGCGTTTAAGTTCGCATCGACGTTCCAGAACTGAAAGATTGTTCGAAAAAAGTGGTAGACAGCCGAAAAAAGTGACAGGGGTGCAACACGACGACTTCCCAGGTGGTCACCCATCCTAGTACTACTCTCGCCCAACCACGCTTAACTTCGGAGTTCTGATGGGATCTAGTGCATTTGTGATGGTATGATCGCACCCAGCATGCCTCTCCATTGTCAAAGTAATAAAGAGTTTCCACTCGCATTGTCGTACGAAGTCCGTTTAAATGAAAGTGCGAAAAAATCTTGCTAGATGACATCGGATGGACGATCCGAGAATGTCGGGAAGTCGGATGACGGCCAGGGCGGTCATTGCGCGAAGAATCTTCCCGAGCACCCCCGAATCAATATAAGAATCGCCACGATCTGACGGGCGGATCAAAAGTTATCGTCGGAACGATATTTGTGCACTAAGGGTAGCTCACGGCCAGTAAACACCTTCCGACCAGATTCCTGACTCGCATCCACTAGTACACTCATCCGCTAAAGTCGGTACGTCACTGAATCTAAACAAACCCCCGCTATAATTTGACCGCAAATGAAATATCAGAACGAATTCCGTTTATCGAATCAAACCACACTATCACCCCGCCATAATAAAGACCGGACGTATTTGAATTCACCATCCGGAAGAAAATAAACAGTTCCGAACTGAAACCTAGGAGGCGTCGCACGTGCGTTTCAGTTCGCATCGACGTTCCAGAACCGAAAGATTGTTCGAAAAAAGTGGTAGATAGCCGAAAAAAGTGACAGGGGTGCAACACGAGGACTTCCCAAGAGCTCACCCATCCTAGTATTACTCTCGCCCAAGCACGCTTAACTTCGGAGTTCTGATGGGATCCAGTGCATTTGTGCTGGTATGATCGCACCCAGCATGCCTCTCCATTGTCAAAGTAATAAAAAGTTTCTACTCGCATTGTCGTACGAAGTCCGTTTAAATGAAAGTGTGAAAAAATCCTAATAGAAGACATCGGATGGACGAACCGAGCATGTCGGGAAGCCGGATGACTGCCATGGCTATCATCGCGCGATGAATCTTCCCGAGTACCCCCGAATCAATATAAGAATCGCCACAATCTGACGGGCGGATCAAAAGTTATCGTCGGAACGATATATGTGCACAAAGGGTAGCTCACGGCCAGTAAAAACCTTCCGACCGGATTCATGACTCGCATCCACTAGTACACTCATCCGCTATAGCCGGTTCGTCCCTGAATCTAAACAAACCCCCGCTATAATTTGACCGCAAATGAAATGTCAGAACGAATTCCGTTTATCGAATCAAACGACACTATCACCCCGCCACAATAAAGACCGGACGTATTTGAATTCACCATCCGGAAAAAAATAAAAAGATCCGAACCGAAACCTAGGAGGCGTCGCACTAAACGTGCGTTTCAGTTCGCATCGACATTCCAGAACCGAAAGGTTGTTCGAAAAAAGTGGTAGATAGCCGAAAAAAGTGACAGGGTGCAACACGAGGACTTCCCAGGAGCTCACCCATCCTAGTATTACTCTCGCCCAAGCACGCTTAACTTCGGAGTTCTGATGGGATCCAGTGCATTTCTGCTTGTATGATCGCACCCAGCAAGCCTCTCCATTGTCAAAGTAATAAATTGTTTCTACTCGCATTGTCGTACGAAGTCCGTTTAAATGAAAGTGTGAAAAAATCCTGCTAGATGACATCGGATGGACGATCCGAGCATGTCGGGAAGCCGGATGACCGCCATGGCCGTCATCGCGCAATGAATCTTCCCGAGTACCCCCGAATCAATATAAGAATCGCCACGATCTGACGGGCAGATCAAAAGTTATCGTCGGAACGATATTTGTGCACCAAGGGTAGCTCACGGCCAGTAAACACCTTCCGACCGGATTCATGACTCGCATCCACTAGTACACTCATCCGCTATAGCCGGTTCGTCCCTGAATCTAAACAAACCCGCTCTATAATTTGACCGCAAATGAAATGTCAGAACGAATTCCGTTTATCGAATCAAACGACACTATCACCCCGCCACAATAAAGACCGGACGTATTTGAATTTACCATCCGGAAAAAAATAAAAAGATCCGAACCGAAACCTAGGAGGCGTCGCACTAAACGTGCGTTTCAGTTTGCATCGACGTTCCAGAACCGAAAGATTGTTCGAAAAAAGTGGTAGATAGCCGAAAAAAGTGACAGGGTGCAACACGAGGACTTCCCAGGAGGTCACCCATCCTTGTACTACTCTCGCCCAAGCAAGCTTAACCTCGGAGTTCTGATGGGATCCAGTGCATTTCTGCTGGTATGATCGCACCCAGCATGCCTCTCCATTGTCAAAGTAATAAAGAGTTTCCACTCGCATTTTCGTACGAAGTCCGTTTAAATGAAAGTGCGAAAAAATCTTGCTAGATGACATCGGATGGACGATCCGAGAATGTCGGGAAGTCGGATGACGGCCAGGGCGGTCATTGCGCGAAGAATCTTCCCGAGCACCCCCGAATCAATATAAGAATCGCCACGATCTGACGGGCGGATCAAAAGTTATCTTCGGAACGATATTTGTGCACTAATGGTAGCTCACGGCCAGTAAACACCTTCCGACCAGATTCCTGACTCGCATCCACTAGTACACTCATCCGCTAAGGTCGGTACGTCACTGAATCTAAACAAACCCCGGCTATAAATTAACCGCAAATGAAATATCAGAACGAATTACGTTTATCGAATCAAACCACACTATCACCCCGCCATAATAAAGACCGGACGTATTTGAATTCACCATCCGGAAGAAAATAAAAAGTTCCGAACTGAAACCTAGGAGGCGTCGCACGTGCGTTTCAGTTCGCATCGACGTTCCAGAACCGAAAGATTGTTCGAAAAAAGTGGTAGATAGCCGAAAAAAGTGACAGGGGTGCAACACGAGGACTTCCCAGGAGCTCACCCATCCTAGTATTACTCTCGCCCAAGCACGCTTAACTTCGGAGTTCTGATGGGATCCAGTGCATTTGTGCTGGTATGATCGCACCCAGCATGCCTCTCCATTGTCAAAGTAATAAAGAGTTTCGACTCGCATTTTCGTACGAAGTCCGTTTAAATGAAAGTGTGAAAAAATCCTGCTAGATGACATCGGATGGACGATCCAAGCATGTCGGGAAGCCGGATAACCGCCATTGCTGTCACCGCGTGATGAATCTTCCCGAGTACCCCCGAATCAATATAAGAATCGCCACGATCTGACGGGCGGATCAAAAGTTATCGTCGGAACGATATTTGTGCACCAAGGGTAGCTCACGGCCAGTAAACACCTTCCGACCGGATTCCTGACTCGCATCCACTAGTACACTCATCCGCTATAGCCGATACCTCACTGAATCTAAACAAACCCCCGCTATATTTTCACCGTAAATGAAATGTCAGAACGAATTCCGTTTATCGAATCAAACGACACTATCACCCCGCCATAATAAAGACCAGCCGTATTTGAATTCACCATCCGGAAGAAAATAAATACATCCGAACCGAAACCTAGGAGGCGTCGCACTAAACGCGCGTTTCAGTTCGCATCGACGTTCCAGAACCGAAAGATTGTTCGAAAAAAGTGGTAGATAGCCGAAAAAATTGACAGGGGTGCAACACGAGGACTTCCCAGGAGGTAACCCATCCTAGTACTACTCTCGCCCAAGCACGCTTAACTTCGGAGTTCTGATGGGATCCAGTGCATTTGTGCTGGTATGATCACACCAAGCATGCCTCTCCAATGTCAAAGTAATAAAGAGTTTCCACTCGCATTGTCGTACGAAGTCCGTTTAAATGAAAGTGAGAAAAAATCCTGCTACATGACATCGGATGGACGATCCGAGAATGTCGGGAAGCCGGATGACCGCCAAGGCTGTCATTGCGCGATGAATCTTCCCGAGTACCCCCGAATCAATATAAGAATCCCTACGATCTGACGGGCGGATCAAAAGTTATCGTCGGAACGATATTTGTGCACCAAGGGTAGCTCACGGCCAGTAAACACCTTCCGACCGGATTCCTGACTCGCATCCACTAGTACACTCATCCGCTATAGCCGATACCTCACTGAATCTAAACAAACCCCCGCTATATTTTGACCGTAAATGAAATGTCAGAACGAATTCCGTTTATCGAATCAAACGACACTATCACCCCGCCATAATAAAGACCAGCCGTATTTGAATTCACCATCCGGAAGAAAATAAATACATCCGAACCGAAACTTAGGAGGCGTCGCACTAAACGCGCGTTTCAGTTCGCATCGACGTTCCAGAACCGAAAGATTGTTCGAAAAAAGTGGTAGATAGCCGAAAAAAGTGACAGGGGTGCAACACGAGGACTTCCCAGTCCTAGTACTACTCTCGCCCAAGCACGCTTAACTTCGGAGTTCTGATGGGATCCAGTGCATTTGTGCTGGTTTGATCGCACCCAGCATGCCTCTCCATTGTCAAAGTAATAAAGAGTTTCCAGTCGCATTGTCGTACGAAGTCCGTTTAAATGAAAGTGCAAAAAATCCTGCTAGATGAAATCGAATGAAAGATCCGAGCATATCGGGAAGCCGGATGACTGCCAAGGCTGTCATGGCGCGATGAATCCTCCCGAGCACCCCCGAATCAATATAAGAATCGCCACGATCTGACGGGCGGATCAAAAGTTATCGTCGGAACGATATTTGTGCACCAAGGGTAACTCACGGCCAGTAAACACCTTCCGACCAGATTCCTGACTCGCATCCACTAGTACACTCATCCGCTATAGTCGGTACGTCACTGAATCTAAACTAACCCCCGCTATAATTTGACCGCAAATGAAATATCAGAACGAATTCCGTTTATCGAATCAAACGACACTATCACCCTGCCATAATAACGACCGGACGTATTTGAATTCACCATCCGGAAGAAAATAAAAAGTTCCGAACTGAAACCTAGGAGGCGTCGCACTAAACGTGCGTTTCAGTTCGCATCGACGTTCCAGAACCGAAAGATTGTTCGAAAAAAGTGGTAGATAGCCGAAAAAAGTGACAGGGGTGCAACACGAGGACTTCCAAGGAGGTCACCCATCCTAGTATTACTCTCGCCCAAGCACGCTTAACTTCGGAGTTCTGATGGGATCCAGTGCATTTGTGCTGGTATGATTGCACCCAGCATGCTTCTCCATTGTCAAAGTAATAAAGAGTTTCCATTCGCATTGTCGTACGAAGTCCGTTTAAATGAAAGTGCGAAAAAATCCTGCTAGATGACATCGGATGGACGATCCGAGAATTGCGGGAAGCAGGATGACCGCCAGGGCTGTCATTGCGCGATGAATCTTCCCGAGTACTCCCGAATCAATATAAGAATCCCCACGATCTGACAGGCGGATCAAAAGTTATCGTCGGAACGATATTTGTGCACCAAGGGTAGCTCACGGCCAGTAAACACCTTCCGACCGGATTCCTGACTCGCATCCACTAGTAAACTCATCCGCTATAGCCGATACCTCACTGAATCTAAACAAACCCCCGCTATATTTTGACCGTAAATGAAATGTCAGAACGATTTCCGTTTATCGAATCAAACGACACTATCACCCCGCCATAATAAAGACCGGCCGTATTTGAATTCACCATCCGGAAGAAAATAAATACATCCGAACCGAAACCTAGGAGGCGTCGCACTAAACGAGCGTTTCAGTTCGCATCGACATTCCAGAACCGAAAGATTGTTCGAAAAAAGTCGTAGATAGCTGAAAAAAGTGACAAAAGATTGTTCGAAAAACGTGGTAGATAGCCGAAAAAAGTGACAGGGGTGCAACACGAGGACTTCCCAGGAGGTCACCCATCCTAGTACTACTCTCGCCCACGCACGCTTAACTTCGGAGTTCTGATGGGATCCAGTGCATTTGTGCTAGTATGATCGCACCTAGCATGCCTCTCCATTGTCAAAGTAATAAAGAGTTTCCAGTCGCATTGTCGTACGAAGTCCGTTTAAATGAAAGTGCGAAAAAATCCTGGTAGATGAAATCGGATGGACAATCCGAGCATGTTGGGAAGCCGGATGACTGCCAGGGCTGTCATGGCGCGATGAATCTTCCCGACCACCCCCGAATCAATATAAGAATCGCCACGATCTGACGGGCGGATCAAAAGTTATCGTCGGAACGATATTTGTGCACCAAGGGTAGCTCACGGCCAGTAAACACCTTCCGACCGGAATCCTGACTCGCATCCACTAGTAAACTCATCCGCTATAGCCGATATCTCACTGAATCTAAACAAACCCCCGCTATATTTTGACCGTAAATGAAATGTCAGAACGAATTCCGTTTATCGAATCAAACGACACTATCACCCCGCCATAATAAAGACCGGCCGTATTTGAATTCACCATCCGGAAGAAAATAAATACATCCGAACCGAAACCTAGGAGGCGTCGCACTAAACGTGCGTTTCAGTTCGCATCGACGTTCCAGAACCGAAAGATTGTTCGAAAAAAGTGGTAGATAGCCGAAAAAAGTGACAAAAGATTGTTCGAAAAAAGTGGTAGATAGCCGAAAAAAGTGACAGGGGTGCAACACGAGGACTTCCCAGGAGGTCACCCATCCTAGTACTACTCTCGCCCAAGCACGCTTAACTTCGAAGTTCTGATGGAATCCATTGCATTTGTGCTAGTATGATCGCACCCAGCATGCCTCTCCATTGTCAAAGTAATAAAGAGTTTCCAATCGCATTGTCGTACGAAGTCCGTTTAAATGAAAGTGCGAAAAAATCCTGCTAGATGAAATCGGATGGGCAATCCGAGCATGTCGGGAAGCCGGATGACTGCCAAGGCTGTCATGGCGCGTTGAATCTTTCCGACCACCCCCGAATCAATATAAGAATCGCCACGATCTGACGGGCGGATCAAAAGTTATCGTCGGAACGATATTTGTGCACCAAAGGTAGCTCATGGCCAGTAAACACCTTCCGACCAGATTCCTGACTCGCATCCACTAGTACACTCATCCACTATAGTCGGTACGTCACTGAATCTAAACAAACCCCCGCTATAATTTGACCGCAAATGAAATATCAGTACGAATTCCGTTTGTCGAATCAAACCACACTATCACCCCGCCATAATAAAGACCGGACGTATTTGAATTCACCATCCAGAAGAAAATAAAAAGTTCCGAACCGAAACCTAGGAGGCGTCGCACTAAACGAGCGTTTCAGTTCGCATCGACCTTCCAGAACCGAAAGATTGTTCGAAAAAAGTGGTAGATAGCCGAAAAAAGTGACAGGGGTGCAACACGAGGACTTCCCAGGAGGTCACTCATCCTAGTACTACTCTCGCCCAAGCACGCTTAACTTCGGAGTTCTGGTGAGATCCAGTGCATTTGTGCTGGTATGATCGCACCAAGCATGCCTCTCCATTGTCAAAGTAATAAAGAGTTTCCACTCGCATTGTCGTACGAAGTCCGTTTAAATGAAAGTGAGAAAAAATCCTGCTAGATGACATCGGATGGACGATCCGAGCATGTCGGGAAGCCGGATGACCGCCAAGGCTGTCATCGCGCGATGGTTCTTTCTGAGTACCCCCGAATCAATATAAGAATCGCCACGATCTGACGGGCGGATCAAAAGTTATCGTCGGAACGATATTTGTGCACCAAGGGTAGCTCACGGCCAATAAACACCTTCCGACCGGATTCATGACCTCGCATCCACTAGTACACTCATCCGCTATAGTCGGTACGTCACTGAATCTAAACAAACCCCCGCTATAATTTGACCGCAAATGAAATATCAGAACAAATTTTGTTTATCGAATCAAACCACACTATCACCCCGCCATAATAAAGACCAGACGTATTTGAAATCACCATCCGGAAGAAAATAAAAGGATCCGAACCGAAACCTAAGAGGCGTCGCACTAAACGTGCGTTTCAGTTCGCATCGACGTTCTAAAACCGAAAGATTGTTCGAAAAAAGTGGTAGATAGCCGAAAAAAGTGACAGGGGTGCAACACGAGGACTTCCCAGGAGGTCACCCATCCTAGTACTACACTCGCCCAAGCACGCTTACCTTCGGAGTTCTGATGGGATCCAGTGCAATTGTGCTGGTATGATCGCACCCAGCATGCCTCTCCATTGTCAAAGTAGTAAAGAGTTTCCACTCGCATTGTCGTACGAAGTCCGTTTAAATGGAAGTACGAAAAAATCCTGCTAGATGACATCGGATGGACGATCCGAGAATGTCGGGAAGCCGTATGACCGCGAGGGCTGTCATCGCTCGATGAATCTTCCCGAGTACCCCCGAATCAATATAAGAATAGCCACGATCTGACGGGCGGATCCAAATTTTTCGTCAGAACGATATTTGTGCACCATGGGTAGCTCACGGCCAGTAAACACCTTCGGACCGGATTCATGACTCGCATCCACTAGTACACTCATCCGCTATAGCCGGTACGTCACTGAATCTAAACAAACCTCCGATATAATTTGACCGCAAATGAAATGTCAGAACGAATTCCGTTTATCGAATCAAACGACACTATCACCCCGCCATAATAAAGACCGGACGTATTTGAATTCACCATCCGGAAGAAAATAAAAAGATCCGAACCGAAACTTAGGAGGCGTCGCACTAAACGTGCGTTTCAGTTCGCATCGACGTTCCAGAACCGAAAGATTGTTTGAAAAAAGTGGTAGATAGCCAAAAAAAGTGACAGCGGTGCAACACGAGGACTTCCCAGGAGGTCACCCATCCTAGTATTACTCTCGCCCAAGCACGCTTAACTTCGGAGTTCTGACGGGATCCAGTGCATTTGTGCTGGTATGATCGCACCCAGCATGCCTCTCCATTGTCAAAGTAATAAAGAGTTTCCAGTCGCATTTTCGTACGAAGTCCGTTTAAATGAAAGTGCGAAAAAATCTTGCTAGATGAAATCAGATGGACGATCTGAGCATGTCGGGATACTGGATGACTGCCAAGGCTGTCATGGCGCGATGAATCTTCCCGAGCACCCCCGAATCAATATAAGAATCGCCACGATCTGACGGGCGGATCAAAAGTTATCGTCGGAATGATATTTGTGCACCAAGGGTAGCTCACGGGGAGTAAACACCTTCCGACCAGATTCCTGACTCGCATCCACTAGTACACTCATCCGCTATAGTCGGTACGTCACTGAATCTAAACAAACCCCCGCTATAATTTGACCGCAAATGAAATATCAGAACGAATTCCGTTTATCGAATCAAACGACACTATCACCCCGCCATAATAATGACAAGACGTATTTCAATTCACCATCCGGAAGAAAATAAAAAGTTCCGAACTGAAACCTAGGAGGCGTCGCACTAAACGTGCGTTTCAGTTCGCATCGACGTTTCCAGAACCGAAAGATTGTTCGAAAAAAGTGGTAGGTAGCCGAAAAAAGTGACAGGGGTGCAACACGTGGACTTCCAAGGAGGTCACCCATCCTAGTACTACTCTCGCCCAAGCACGCTTAACTTCGGAGTTCTGATGGGATCCAGTGCATTTGTGCTAGTATGATCGCACCCAGCATGCCTCTCCATTGTCAAAGTAATAAAGAGTTTCCAGTCGCATTGTCGTACGAAGTCCGTTTAAATGAAAGTGCGAAAAAATACTGCTAGATGAAATCGGATGGACAATCCGAGCATGTCGGGAAGCCGGATGACTGCCAAGCCTGTCATGGCGCGATGAATCTTCCCGTCCACCCCCGAATCAAAATAAGAATCGCAACGATCTGACGGGCGGATCAAAAGTTATCGTCGGAACGATATTTGTGCACCAAGGGTAGCTCACGGCCAGTAAACACCTTCCGACCAGATTCCTGACTCGCATCCACTAGTACACTCATCCGCTATAGTCGGTACGTCACTGAATCTAAACAAACCCCCGCTATAATTTGACCGCAAATGAAATATCAGAACGAATTTTGTTTATCGAATCAAACCACACTATCACCCCGCCATAATAAAGACCAGACGTATTTGAAATCACCATCCGGAAGAAAATAAAAGGATCCGAACCGAAACCTAGGAGGCGTCGCACTAAACGTGCGTTTCAGTTCGCATCGACGTTCTAAAACCGAAAGATTGTTCGAAAAAAGTGGTAGATAGCCGAAAAAAGTGACAGGGGTGCAACACGAGGACTTCCCAGGAGGTCACCCATCCTAGTACTACACTCGCCCAAGCACGCTTACCTTCGGAGTTCTGATGGGATCCAGTGCAATTGTGCTGGTATGATCGCACCCAGCATGCCTCTCCATTGTCAAAGTAATAAAGAGTTTCCACTCGCATTGTCGTACGAAGTCCGTTTAAATGGAAGTACGAAAAAATCCTGCTAGATGACATCGGATGGACGATCCGAGAATGTCGGGAAGCCGTATGACCGCGAGGGCTGTCATCGCTCGATGAATCTTCCCGAGTACCCCCGAATCAATATAAGAATAGCCACGATCTGACGGGCGGATCCAAATTTTTCGTCAAAACGATATTTGTGCACCATGGGTAGCTCACGGCCAGTAAACACCTTCGGACCGGATTCATGACTCGCATCCACTAGTACACTCATCCGCTATAGCCGGTACGTCACTGAATCTAAACAAACCTCCGATATAATTTGACCGCAAATGAAATGTCAGAACGAATTCCGTTTATCGAATCAAACGACACTATCACCCCGCCATAATAAAGACCGGACGTATTTGAATTCACCATCCGGAAGAAAATAAAAAGATCCGAACCGAAACCTAGGAGGCGTCGCACTAAACGTGCGTTTCAGTTCGCATCGACGTTCCAGAACCGAAAGATTGTTTGAAAAAAGTGGTAGATAGCCGAAAAAAGTGACAGCGGTGCAACACGAGGACATCCCAGGAGGTCACCCATCCTAGTATTACTCTCGCCCAAGCACGCTTAACTTCGGAGTTCTGACGGGATCCAGTGCATTTGTGCTGGTATGATCGCACCCAGCATGCCTCTCCATTGTCAAAGTAATAAAGAGTTTCCAGTCGCATTGTCGTACGAAGTCCGTTTAAATGAAAGTGCGAAAAAATCTTGCTAGATGAAATCAGATGGACGATCTGAGCATGTCGGGAAACTGGATGACTGCCAAGGCTGTCATGGCGCGATGAATCTTCCCGAGCACCCCCGAATCAATATAAGAATCGCCACGATCTGACGGGCGGATCAAAAGTTATCGTCGGAACGATATTTGTGCACCAAGGGTAGCTCACGGCGAGTAAACACCTTCCGACCAGATTCCTGACTCGCATCCACTAGTACACTCATCCGCTATAGTCGGTACGTCACTGAATCTAAACAAACCCCCGCTATAATTTGACCGCAAATGAAATATCAGAACGAATTCCGTTTATCGAATCAAACGACACTATCACCCCGCCATAATAATGACAAGACGTATTTCAATTCACCATCCGGAAGAAAATAAAAAGTTCCGAACTGAAACCTAGGAGGCGTCGCACTAAACGTGCGTTTCAGTTCGCATCGACGTTCCAGAACCGAAATATTGTTCGAAAAAAGCGGTATATAGCCGAAAAAAGTGACAGGGGTGCAACACGTGGACTTCCAAGGAGGTCACCCATCCTAGTACTACTCTCGCCCAAGCACGCTTAACTTCGGAGTTCTGTTGGGATCCAGTGCATTTGTGCTGGTATGATCACACCAAGCATGCCTCTCTAATGTCAAAGTAATAAAGAGTTTCCACTCGCATTGTCGTACGAAGTCCGTTTAAATGAAAGTGAGAAAAAATCCTGCTAGATGACATCGGATGGACGATCCGAGCATGTCGGGAAGCCGGATGACCGCCAAGGCTGTCACTGCGCGATGAATCTTCCCGAGTACCCCCGAATCAATATAAGAATCCCCACGATCTGACAGGCGGATCAAAAGTTATCGTCGGAACGATATTTGTGCACCAAGGGTAGCTCACGGCCAGTAAACACCTTCCGACCGGATTCCTTACTCGCATCCACTAGTAAACTCATCCGCTATAGCCGATACCTCACTGAATCTAAACAAACCCCAGCTATATTTTGACATAAATGAAATGTCAGAACGATTTCCGTTTATCGAATCAAACGACACTATCACCCCGCCATAATAAAGACCGGCCGTATTTGAATTCACCATCCGGAAGAAAATAAATACATCCGAACCGAAACCTAGGAGGCGTCGCACTAAACGTGCGTTTCAGTTCGAATCGACGTTCCAGAACCGAAAGATTGTTCGAAAAAAGTGGTAGATAGCCGAAAAAAGTGACAAAAGATTGTTCGAAGAAAGTGGTAGATAGCCGAAAAAGGTGACAGGGGTGCAACACGAGGACTTCCCAGGAGGTCACCCACCCTAGTACTACTCTCGCCCAAGCACGCTTAACTTCGGAGTTCTGATGGGATCCAGTGCATTTGTGCTAGTATGATCGCACCCAGCATGCCTCTCCATTGTCAAAGTAATAAAGAGTTTCCAGTCGCATTGTCGTACGAAGTCCGTTTAAATGAAAGTGCGAAAAAATACTGCTAGATGAAATCGGATGGACAATCCGAGCATGTCGGGAAGCTGGATGACTGCCAAGGTTGTCATGGCGCGATGAAACTTCCCGACCACCCCCGAATCAATATAAGAATCGCCACGATCTGACGGGCGGATCAAAAGTTATCGTCGGAACGATATTTGTGCACCAAGGGTAGCTCACGGCCAGTAAACACCTTCCGACCAGATTCCTGACTCGCATCCACTAGTACACTGATCCGCTATAGTCGGTACGTCACTGAATCTAAACAAACCCCCGCTATAATTTGACCGCAAATGAAATATCAGTACGAATTCAGTTTATCGAATCAAACCACACTATCACCCCGCCATAATAAAGACCTGACGTATTTGAATTCACCATCCAGAAGAAAATAGAAAGTTCCGAACCGAATCCTAAGAGGCGTCGCACTAAACGTGCGTTTCAGTTCGCATCGACGTTCCAGAACCGAAAGATTGTTCGAAAAAAGTGGTAGATAGCCGAAAAAAGTGACAGGGGTGCAACACGAGGACTTCCCAGGAGGTCACCCATCCTAGTACTACACTCGCCCAAGCACGCTTACCTTCGGAGTTCTGATGGGATCCAGTGCAATTGTGCTGGTATGATCGCACCTAGCTGTGGACCCCGATCCGGGAGAGAGGCGGCGGTGGGAGACTTGCCCCACGCGCTAACTGTCTCAAATGGATCATCCACGTGTATGGAGAGCTCTACCAAGGAACTCTCGAAAGAAGATGCCTCTCACAGCATGAGTGGCGATACAAAGGTGAGATACCTCTCGATTCGGGGACTAGCCCAGATTCGAGGCGTACCTTAAACAAAGAAGAGTCGCCATCCAAGGAAGTGGGCCAAGGATCCCATACTATGCTCTGTTGCAACGGATAACCAGAGATTATAAAAGGGGGTTCGTGCCTGGTTACGAATTCGGAAGGTCTGAAGAGCACCTCATCCGCCCAAGTGCAAGCACCTGGTCTCTTATGCCATTTGTTATTGATTTTGAAGAGTTTTGAGCGAAAGTCATATGAAATGGGAACCTATATCTCTGAGAAGACGTCTACCTAATCATGCATGTCTCAGAGATGAAAATTAAACACATACACAAAATAAATGAAAAATGTGTCACCTAAGCATAGCTAGGTTATAAGTGACATGCCTAATGGGTGTCTAAGTTCTGATGAACAAACACATGCATGACACACCAAAAAAGTATGAGGTCTGCGCAATAAAGTAAGAAAACACTGCAAAACATAGAAAAAGACTCGATACCATACAACCCTAAGACTCTAATCTATACCTAGGCCCGAGTCTTTAGATGATCTGATGTTCATCCAAAGAAGCCTACGTATCCCCGCCTCCACGAGAATCAAGGCAACGTAGTTCTTCGCACCTATTCTAAGCTATGATGCCTAAGACATCTAGACCTCTATCCTAGACTCGATCTAAAAGACCGGACTAGTTCTTAAAGCTTCTTGCGTGATTATTTAAATTCCAATGGATTGTAGATTTTAGGACACCCTATATGCCCTAACTAAATGCAGGTTAGCCCTAAGCTAATGCAGGTAGTTCCTATAATCTATGTGTAGCTAGGCTATATATCCTAAGAAAAACAGTAGGATCTATCGCATCTTAGACCTAGTCATCAATTGGCGATGTGGATCGCCAACTGACCGGACGGAGGCGTAAAACTCCTAGCTAGGACTCACTCCTAACTCTAACACAAACAAATAAAACACACAACAAACAAACAACGAACGAGGGAGCAACTCCCGACTCAAAAACTCTCTAACTAGGACAAGCTCCTAACTCTAGAGGAAGATCTTTTCGAAGAAAACAATATTTTGAAAGATTTTTGTAATTTTTGAAAGATTTAAAATGCTTATTTTTAAAGGTTTGGCTGGACTTGGGATGTGGATCCCAAGCTGCACTACGTACCTCGTGGAAGAGGATCAAGCCAACGTAGTTCGGAACAGATTTCCTAACTACTCCTAATGACTCAAGATTTTTGAGATTTTGGTTTTTTAGGTGTTTTTGTTGTTTTTAAGTGTTTTTGACTCAAGGGGGACAAATCCTATCATCATAAGGGGACAGACTCCTGAATATCCCGCAAAGGTTGGACAGCATCCTATACTTTGCGGGGGAAAAGAACAGAAACACAACTCTGCAAGGGTTGGACAGCATCCTATACCTTGCGAGAGTGGATAGAAAAACACATGATTTGATAAGAGGTAGAATAGAATCTTAACCCCTATGATGATAGGACTGACTCCGAAAATAGGATTCTAAGAAGGAGGTGCTAATGAGACAAAGCCTGTCTCCTAAAAGAAAAAGAGATAAAGAAGGGTGATAGTGAGACTATTAAGCTAAGATAAAACTCACAAGTAATAAGGGAAGACCTTGTGCATATTTAGCAAAGGTAAAACATCCAGCCGGGCCGGACAGCTACCTAGCCCTAGGGTGCAACAAATGTGCAACCCAATACCCATAAGGGTAAGGGGTATGATGCCAAGCCGAGTCGTATGTTCTCCCAAAACCAAATGATGCACAAAGATGAGGATGCTAATAGAATGAGACTGGGCAAGTCTCTTAGACATATAGGTAGGATAGAGGAAAAAAAATGCGAACAAGGAAAAAGAGACCTTGTGCCTATTTGGTTTAGGTAAAACACCCAGCCGGGCCGGACAGCTACCTAGCCCTAGGGTGCAACAAATGTGCAACCCAATACCCATAAGGTAAGGGGTATGATGCCAAGCCGAGCAAGGTGTTCTCCCAAAACCAAACAACGCACAAAAAGGAGGGTTTAAGACCTATGAGACTAGAGGTAGTCTTCTAGAGGTTAACTCAGGTTGATTCATTAATGAGACAATGCCTGTCTCCAAAGATTTGGATCTAAAAGACTAGGCAAGTCTTTTGAGAAAATAGAATGCTATTTGGACTGAGCAAGTCCCCTAGAGATGGGCTTGGGCTAGCGCCTTCATCGCCCTACAAGAAAAGGGGATTCTAATATCTAAAGAAAATTAACAGCAATCTATAAGACTGTGTTAGTCTATCAAAGAGAGAAGAAAAAGCTGCCAGATAATTGCAAATTTCACTCTAAAAACAAATCAAGTGCTAAGCAAAGAAGAATATACAATTTAATTGCAATCATAAAATGATAACTAACATTAATTAGTCCAGACCAGCCGCTGGATAGCCTAATAAAGTAAAAAAACAATATCAAACACTTCTAAACCAACCACAAACCCCAATACGGGGACTCCAATGAAATCAGATGATGCCAAAGTAATCATCTGATATCATATACACATGATAATATTTCTAAACCCGCCTTGAGATCAGACAGTACTCATGTCGATAATATCGAACAGAGTAGTCATCTGATCTCCTTCTTCCTATTAATAATTTATTTAAATAAATAAGGCAGCAAGTAGTAAACTAATCAGTGGACAGCAATTACGTGCTAGTGAAAAAGATCAAAGGGCAGCAGTTATGTATAGAATAATGGGCTTGGGCTATCGCCTTCATCACCCTCTCCTACATATAATCCCCATTCTTATTCTAATAAACACAAATTATACCAAAGCATGGAACTGTACCTTTGTCACAATACAAAATTAATTATATAGCTAATTGAACTTGTATCAGTTGGTGGTGTAAAAAAAAGAAAACTATACTTTACAATAGTAATGCAAGCATTTTTAAAGGAAAATTGAATTTGTAACAACTATCCTATAGCATCTAATTTCAAATACTAACTCCAAGATGTGTATGCAAAATCTATACTGAACATAACATAAAAAATTATTAAAAATAATGATTCCAGCATGATCATTTGACACATAATTCTAATAGAGCAACCTGTAAATGTTCTATCTTCAACAATTACTTCATCTAAAACACCCATTTTCTTGAGCCCAAATAAAAGAAAAGAATATGATGATCGAATATAAATGTATCTAAATACTATAAGAGCATTTAAACAATGTCATATTTCCAAAACAGTCATACAGTTAATATAATTGGATATTCTTTTAAATATGAAGCATAATCAACAAAATATATTTTTTTTTTTATGAAAACATGATCACAATTTAGCCATATTGACCTTTTCAGCCATGAACAATATGCAATGATCAAATACTATTCTTAGTATAAAAATACAGATGAACAAAACAAAGACAGGAGAACAAAACATTGCTACCCAAATAATCCACACCTTAAATCCAAAGTATTTCAAATTTGTCCCATTGGGATAAGCATCTTAAAGATCAAGGGAAGCTAATAAGAAAAATGAACCTCAACTATATAGAGAACTTGAAAGAAAAGCTTTGAACAACTCTGTGCAAATGTTTAATAGTACCAACATCAATATAGGTGTGCAACAGCTATCAATATCAAATGTTCATGATCTAATTTGCGCAAAAACTGGAGCATATGGATGAATTTACACCACAAGAACTGGGGCAGTACTTTTGGCAGAACTGTGAGCTAAATATATGGTCAGGATTGTACTAAACAGGGGCTGATTCAAGGATTAAAATATGTGCAACATTGGACAGAATCTGTGAATAGAATATGTGCAGAAAAACTGGACAGAATCTGTGAGTAAAATATGTGCAAAATTGGACAGAATCTGTAAATAGAATATGTGCAGAAAAATTATACAGAATCTGAGGGTAAAATACGTGCTTAAAGCAAGGCTGAACTATTATTTTTAGTGTAAAGTTAGGCTGAACTGTTGAGCAGATAAATATGCCAAAACTGAACTGAATCCATGATAAAATAAGGGCTGTTTTAACTATGCCAAAACATGGGCTGTTTTGTGCTAAAACTGGGTTTGCATTATGCCAAAACAAAGACTGACTCATTCAAAACAGGGATTAAATCACGGGATAAACTACAGTAAAATAGGGGTTGAATCATGACTGAATTGTGGACAGATTTTATGTATAACAGGGAGTTGGCTTCTAGACAGATTTTGTGCAAACATAATGACGAATTTTGTGCCAAAATAGAGACAGATTTATGTGTTGAAACAATGACAGATTGGTGCGTGAAATGGGCTTTAAGACTTTTGAAAGGAGAAGAATTCTCTAACTAAAGAAAAGAGAATAAGAGGGGAAAGAGTATTATCACAATTAAGTAATTCCCTTCAAAATTGGGCTTGGGTCATCTGACACATTTCGGTTTTTGTATGATGGTAAAAGATGAAAAAATAAAAAAATGATATTATCACAATCATATTTCAGCATCAGTACTAACCCAGCTTGACACTTGATGTTTAAAGAGAAGTAAAAAAAAAATCAAATCACTCTTATGAAAAATCTAAAAGGGAAACATGTTGACTGAAATTACGCATGTAAACCAAATATGATTATGAAAATGACAAGGTATTTATCAAATCAAGCATTCATAAAGGGACAATGCATCATATAAATGTGAAGCAATAATCATAAACCTATAAGAGCAGTTGGATAATCCAAATGGTCACGCAAATATAGTACAAAAATCCAAATGTAACCATTCCAATACACTAGTCACAATCTACCCACTCCCAACCGATTCTTGAGAACAATAGAGCTGAAGCTACATAATGTGGAAACTCATAATAGTAATTGCCATAGGTTATTAGAAAAAACTACAGGGCTGTTCATATTAAGGAATTCTTTCATAAAAAAAATAATTCTGAAAATAAAAGCTCTGAATGGTTCATAATAACAACATCATTTGACAGAATAGGATTGATGAACTCACAACTAGATCATGATATGCACTATTTAGAAGTTCCAAACGGGTGAGCTTAAGTAGGGCACCATCTATCTCAATTACTTCAACTGATTTGGATCTTAAAGCATAGATAGCTAATTGGATTTTTATTTTTTTTTAACTTCCATACACTCTAGAACATATTCTATGTTTTGTTAACCATTGTAACAGAACATACTTTGAATTACGTAAATAAAGGTGACAAATCATGTTTTGTATTCTTATCAACTAGTGTAACAAAATATACTGTAAATCCTCTCAATAAATGCAACAGATCATATCCTAAAATTTCATCATACTGTGCATAGAATATGCTCTAAAATTCCCTTAACAAGTATATCAAAACATGTTCTAAATTTCCTTTGAAATCATTATCTTTGCCAATTAAAAATCACTCATTTTAACAACTTAGACATACTCTCACGTAAGCAATGAAGTATTAAAAGTAAATCTGGTGTAATGTAGTAAAGAAAATTTTAGGAAAGGTTTAGAAAATATGCTCCAAAAATGTAAACATCAGCAAAAACAAACCATCACATTCAAGCATCTAGCATTTTAATCAAAACAACAAGAAATTCATGTTCATTTTTGTTGAAATGATTACTTACCTTTTCCCTCTCTGCTGATTTTAACCTTCTTTCTCTGAATCTCTGAATGAAAACGTGAGTTTGAACTTGTAGAGGCTGGCCGGAGAGGAAAATCTGACTCCTCTTTTCTAGCTTTCTAACTTCTCTCTCCTCTCTCTAATTAATCTTTTCTCCTTGTAGTAACTGAATGAGCTAAGGATGAAGTCTCTGTTTCTTTCTCTTCGAGCTTTTACTCCTTGCTTCTCAGATCTAATGAGATAAAAATGAAATCGATGGGATTTTTAGCAAAAACTGTGAAGAAAGATGTTGAAAGATTGGATCTCGGTTTTTCTCTAAGGAAAATAGCAGATTTGAAGTTTAAGGTTCTAGATCTACAGTTTAAAATTTAGGGATTTAGACTTCAAGCGATAGCAGATGATAGTTATAGCAACAGATCTGGTAAAAGTAAAGCAGGCTTTGAAGGAAGAAGATTACTCGGAATCTCTGTCGGAGATCCGACGAGATCTAACGGAGAAGGTGACTGGAAAACTAGGGTTTGAAGCTAGGATTCAAAATTTCTAGGGATTATGCAACAGAGAGGTGAAGAAGTTAACGAATAAGAAAGACAAAGTCGTAGCTGGCCGGAGTTTGGCCGGAACTAGGGTGTTGAGGGAGGAGATCAACCGGAGCTCGAATCCGCCGGTAAACTCACGGAAAAAGGATCGGAGTCTTGCCTAAGAAGGAGGAGTTTGATCAGAAAAGGATCAGATGGTGAAATATATTGCCGGAGATCCGATGGATCTGATCGGAAAATCCGATCGGAGACGAGAGAAAATCCGAATCTCTCTTTCTCCCTTTCTGCTGATTTTCTTTTCTTTTTCTGATTTTTCCTCTTTTTTTTTTTTTAAATGAGGCTTAAATGGGTATATATAGGTAAATGGGGATGTTGATATCGGCACTCCATTTGATGGGCGCACAAATGTGCGATCTCAACAGGATAATTCACCCCTACTGTTGATAACTGCACTAACTTGCCTTGTCTTTTGTGCAATATCTTGGCGGATTTTTCTGGAATTTTGCAGGGGTATTTCTGGGATCATAAGGTTCTCAAAAATATGGTCATGGGTGCTTAGGGTCTTTGGATGACTGGAATTTTCCTCCAAATACACGGATTTTGGGGTAAAATGAAAAACCTAGTGGGCCACCCCCTCATTTGCACTACATACACTATTTCGGTCCATTTACTGGGCAAACGAGCTCCAATCTCGATGAAAATTTGCAGGGGGTTAGAAAAGACCCTCATCCAGCCTAGGGTGAAGCTTGGGACCCTAATGCTGAGATTCGGATGAATTTGGCACGAGCCGGGAAGGTTTAGGGCTTAGTCAAAATGGGGTGTCTACACCAGCATGCCTCTCCATTGTCAAAGTAATAAAGAGTTTCCACTCGCATTGTCGTACGAAGTCCGTTTAAATGGAAGTACGAAAAAATCCTGCTAGATGACATCGGATGGACGATCCGAGAATGTCGGGAAGCCGTATGACCGCGAGGGCTGTCATCGCTCGATGAATCTTCCCGAGTACCCCCGAATCAATATAAGAATAGCCACGATCTGACGGGCGGATCCAAATTTTTCGTCAGAACGATATTTGTGCACCATGGGTAGCTCACGGCCAGTAAACACCTTCGGACCGGATTCATGACTCGCATCCACTAGTACACTCATCCGCTATAGCCGGTACGTCACTGAATCTAAACAAACCTCCGATATAATTTGACCGCAAATGAAATGTCAGAACGAATTCCGTTTATCGAATCAAACGACACTATCACCCCGCCATAATAAAGACCGGACGTATTTGAATTCACCATCCGAAAGAAAATAAAAAGATCCGAACCGAAACCTAGGAGGCGTCGCACTAAACGTGCGTTTCAGTTCGCATCAACGTTCCAGAACCGAAAGATTGTTTGAAAAAAGTGGTAGATAGCCGAAAAAAGTGACAGCGGTGCAACACGAGGACTTCCCAGGAGGTCACCCATCCTAGTATTACTCTCGCCCAAGCACGCTTAACTTCGGAGTTCTGACGGGATCCAGTGCATTTGTGCTGGTATGATCGCACCCAGCATGCCTCTCCATTGTCAAAGTAATAAAGAGTTTCCAGTCGCATTGTCGTACGAAGTCCGTTTAAATGAAAGTGCGAAAAAATCTTGCTAGATGAAATCAGATGGACGATCTGAGCATGTCGGGAAACTGGATGACTGCCAAGGCTGTCATGGCGCGATGAATCTTCCCGAGCACCCCCGAATCAATATAAGAATCGCCACGATCTGACGGGCGGATCAAAAGTTATCGTCGGAACGATATTTGTGCACCAAGGGTAGCTCACGGCGAGTAAACACCTTCCGACCAGATTCCTGACTCGCATCCACTAGTACACTCATCCGCTATAGTCGGTACGTCACTAAATCTAAACAAACCCCCGCTATAATTTGACCGCAAATGAAATATCAGAACGAATTCCGTTTATCGAATCAAACGACACTATCACCCCGCCATAATAATGACAAGACGTATTTCAATTCACCATCCAGAAGAAAATAAAAAGTTCCGAACTGAAACCTAGGAGGCGTCGCACTAAACGTGCGTTTCAGTTCGCATCGACGTTCCAGAACCGAAAGATTGTTCGAAAAAAGTGGTAGATAGCCGAAAAAAGTGACAGGGGTGCAACACGTGGACTTCCAAGGAGGTCACCCATCCTAGTATTACTCTCGCCCAAGCACGCTTAACTTCGGATTTCTGATGGGATCCAGTGCATTTGTGCTGGTATGATTGCACCCAGCATGCCTCTCCATTGTCAAAGTAATAAAGAGTTTCCATTCGCATTGTCGTACGAAGTCCTTTTAAATGAAAGTGCGAAAAAATCCTGCTAGATGACATCGGATGGACGATCCTAGAATGGCGGGAAGCCAGATGACCGCCAGGGCTGTCATTGCGCGATGAAACTTCCCGAGTACCCCCGAATCAATATAAAAATCCCCACGATCTGACAGGCGGATCAAAAGTTATCGTCGGAACGATATTTGTGCACCAAGGGTAGCTCACGGCCAGTAAACACCTTCCGACCGGATTCCTTACTCGCATCCACTAGTAAACTCATCCGCTATAGCCGATACCTCACTGAATCTAAACAAACCCCAGCTATATTTTGACATAAATGAAATGTCAGAACGATTTCCGTTTATCGAATCAAACGACACTATCACCCCGCCATAATAAAGACCGGCCGTATTTGAATTCACCATCCGGAAGAAAATAAATACATCCGAACCGAAACCTAGGAGGCGTCGCACTAAACGTGCGTTTCAGTTCGAATCGACTTTCCAGAACCGAAAGATTGTTCGAAAAAAGTGGTAGATAGCCGAAAAAAGTGACAAAAGATTGTTCGAAGAAAGTGGTAGATAGCCGAAAAAGGTGACAAGGGTGCAACACGAGGACTTCCCAGGAGGTCACCCACCCTAGTACTACTCTCGCCCAAGCACGCTTAACTTCGGAGTTCTGATGGGATCCAGTGCATTTGTGCTAGTATGATCGCACCCAGCATGCCTCTCCATTGTCAAAGTAATAAAGAGTTTCCAGTCGCATTGTCGTAAGAAGTCCGTTTAAATGAAAGTGCGAAAAAATACTGCTAGATGAAATCGGATGGACAATCCGAGCATGTCGGGAAGCCGGATGACTGCCAAGGTTGTCATGGCGCGATGAAACTTCCCGACCACCCCCGAATCAATATAAGAATCGCCACGATCTGACGGGCGGATCAAAAGTTATCGTCGGAACGATATTTGTGCACCAAGGGTAGCTCACGGCCAGTAAACACCTTCCGACCAGATTCCTGACTCGCATCCACTAGTACACTGATCCGCTATAGTCGGTACGTCACTGAATCTAAACAAACCCCCGCTATAATTTGACCGCAAATGAAATATCAGTACGAATTCCGTTTATCGAATCAAACCACACTATCACCCCGCCATAATAAAGACCGGACGTATTTGAATTCACCATCCAGAAGAAAATAGAAAGTTCCGAACCGAATCCTAAGAGGCGTCGCACTAAACGTGCGTTTCAGTTCGCATCGACGTTCCAGAACCGAAAGATTGTTCGAAAAAAGTGGTAGATAGCCGAAAAAAGTGACAGGGGTGCAACACGAGGACTTCCCAGGAGGTCACCCATCCTAGTACTACACTCGCCCAAGCACGCATACCTTCGGAGTTCTGATGGGATCCAGTGCAATTGTGCTGGTATGATCGCACCCAGCATGCCTCTCCATTGTCAAAGTAATAAAGAGTTTCCACTCGCATTGTCGTACGAAGTCCGTTTAAATGGAAGTACGAAAAAATCCTGCTAGATGACATCGGATGGACGATCCGAGAATGTCGGGAAGCCGTATGAACGTGAGGGCTGTCATCGCTCGATGAATCTTCCCGAGTACCCCCGAATCAATATAAGAATAGCCACGATCTGACGGGCGGATCAAAAGTTATCGTCGGAACGATATTTGTGCACCAAGGGTAGCTCACGGCCAGTAAACACCTTCCGACCAGATTCCTGACTCGCATCCACTAGTACACTGATCCGCTATAGTCGGTACGTCACTGAATCTAAACAAACCCCCGCTATAATTTGACCGCAAATGAAATATCAGTACGAATTCCGTTTATCGAATCAAACCACACTATCACCCCGCCATAATAAAGACCGGACGTATTTGAATTCACCATCCAGAAGAAAATAGAAAGTTCTGAACCGAATCCTAAGAGGCGTCGCACTAAACAAGCGTTTCAGTTCGCATCGACGTTCCAGAACCGAAAGATTGTTCGAAAAAAGTGGTAGATAACCGAAAAAAGTGACAGGGGTGCAACACGAGGACTTCCCAGGAGGTCACCCATCCTAGTACTACTCTCGCCCAAGCACGCTTAACTTCGGAGTTCTGGTGGGATCCAGTGCATTTGTGCTGGTATGATCGCACCAAGCATGCCTCTCCATTGTCAAAGTAATAAAGAGTTTCCACTCGCATTGTCGTAAGAAGTCCGTTTAAATGAAAGTGAGAAAAAATCCTGCTAGATGACATCGGATGGACGATCTGAGCGGTCATCGCACGATGAATCTTCCCGATTACCACCGAATCAGTATAAGAATCGCCACGATCTGACGGGCGGATCAAAAGTTATCGTCGGAACGATATTTGTGCACCAAAGGTAGCTCACGGCCAGTAAACACCTTCCGACCAGATTCTCGACTCGCATCCACTAGTACACTCATCCGCTATAGCCGATATCTCACTGAATCTAAACAAACCCCCGCTATATTTTGACCGGAAATGAAATGTCAGAACGAATTCCGTTTATCGAATCAAACGACACTATCACCCCGCCATAATAAAGACCGGCCGTATTTGAATTCACCATCCGGAAGAAAATAAATACATCCGAACCGAAACCTAAGAGGCGTCGCACTAAACGTGCGTTTCAGTTCGCATCGACGTTCAAGAACCGAAAGATTGTTCGAAAAAAGTGGTAGATAGCCGAAAAAAGTGACAAAAGATTGTTCGAAAAAAGTGGTAGATAGCCGAAAAAGGTGACAGGGGTGCAACACGAGGACTTCCCAAGAGGTCACCCATCCTAGTACTACTCTCGCCCAAGCACGCTTAACTTCGGAGTTCTGATGGGATCCAGTGCATTTGTGCTAGTATGATCGCCACCAGCATGCCTCCTCATTGTCAAAGTAATAAAGAGTTTCCACTCGCATTGTCGTAAGAAGTCCGTTTAAATGAAAGTGCGAAAAAATCTTGCTAGATGAAATCGGATGGGCAATCCGAGCATGTCGGGAAGCCGGATGACTGCCAAGGCTGTCACGGCGCGCTGAATCTTCCCGACCACCCCCGAATCAATATAAGAATCGCCACGATCTGACGGGCGGATCAAAAGTTATCGTCGGAACGATATTTGTGCACCAAGGGTAGCTCACGACCAGTAAACACCTTCCGACCAGATTCCTGACTCGCATCCACTAGTACACTCATCCACTATAGTCGGTACGTCACTGAATCTAAACAAACCCCCGCTATAATTTGACCGCAAATGAAATATCAGTACGAATTCTGTTTATCGAATCAAACCAGACTATCACCCCGCCATAATAATGACCGGACGTATTTGAATTCACCATCCAGAAGAAAATAAAAAGTTCCGAACCGAAACCTAGGAGGCGTCGCACTAAACGAGCGTTTCAGTTCGCATCGACGTTCCAGAACCGAAAGATTGTTCGAAAAAAGTGGTAGATAGACGAAAAAAGTGACAGGGGTGCAACACGAGGACTTCCCAGGAGGTCACTCATCCTAGTACTACTCTCGCCCAAGCACGCTTAACTTCGGAGTTCTGGTGGGATCCAGTGCATTTGTGCTGGTATGATCGCACCAAGCTTGCCTCTCCATTGTCAAAGTAATAAAGAGTTTCCACTCGCATTGTCGTACGAAGTCCGTTTAAATGAAAGTGAGAAAAAATCCTGCTAGATGACATCAGATGGACGATCCGAGCATGTCGGGAAGCCGGATGACCGCCAAGGCTGTTATCGCGCGATGATTCTTCCCGAGTACCCCCGTATCAATATAAGAATCGCCACGATCTGACGGGCGGATCAAAAGTTATCGTCGGAACGATATTTGTGCACCAAGGGTAGCTCACGGCCAATAAACACCTTCCGACCGTATTCATGACTCGCATCCACTAGTACACTCATCCGCTATAGCCGGTACGTCACTGAATCTAAATAAACCCCCGCTATAATTTGATCGCAAATGAAATGCCAGAACGAATTCCGTTTATCGAATCAAACGACACTATCACCCCGCCATAATAAAGACCGGCCGTATTTGAATTCACCATCCGGAAGAAAATAAATACATCCGAACCGAAACCTAGGAGGCGTCGCACTAAACGTGCGTTTCAGTTCGCATCGACGTTCCAGAACCGAAAGATTGTTCGAAAAAAGTGGTAGATAGCCGACAAAAGTGACAAAAGATTGTTCGAAAAAAGTGCTAGATAGCCGAAAAAGGTGACAGGGGTGCAACACGAGGACTTCCCAGGAGGTCACCCACCCTAGTACTACTCTCGCCCAAGCACGCTTAACTTCGGAGTTCTGATGGGATCCAGTGCATTTGTGCTAGTATGATCGCACCCAGCATGCCTCTCCATTGTCAAAGTAATAAAGAGTCTCCAGTCGCATTGTCGTACGAAGTCCGTTTAAATGAAAGTGCGAAAAAATACTGGTAGATGAAATCGGATGGACAATCCGAGCATGTCGGGAAGCCGGATGACTGCCAAGGCTGTCATGGCGCAATGAATCTTCCCGACCACCCCCGAATCAATATAAGAATCGCCACGATCTGACGGGCGGATCAAAAGTTTTCGTCGGAACGATATTTGTGTACCATGGGTAGCTCACGGCCAGTAAACACCTTCAGACCGGATTCATGACTCGCATCCACTAGTACACTCATCCGCTATAGCCGGTACGTCACTGAATCTAAACAAACCTCCGCTATAATTTGACCGCAAATGAAATGTCAGAACGAATTCCGTTTATCGAATCAAACGACACTATCACCCCGCCATAATAAAGACCGGACGTATTTGAATTCACCATCCGGAAGAAAATAAAAAGATCCGAACCGAAAGCTAGGAGGCGTCGCACTAAACGTGCGTTTCAGTTCGCATCGATGTTCCAGAACCGAAAGATTATTTGAAAAAAGTGGTAGATAGCCGAAAAAAGTGACAGCGGTGCAACACGAGGACTTCCCAGGAGGTCACCCATCCTAGTATTACTCTCCCCCAAGCACGCTTAACTTCGGAGTTCTGATGGGATCCAGTGCATTTGTGCTGGTATGATCGCACCCAGCATGCCTCTCCATTGTCAAAGTAATAAAGAGTTTCCATTCGCATTGTCGTACGAAGTCCGTTTAAATGAAAGTGCGAAAAAATCTTGCTAGATGAAATCAGATGGACGATCCGAGCATGTCGGGAAACCGGATGACTGCCAAGGCTGTCATGGCGCGATGAATCTTCCCGAGCACCGCCAAATCAATATAAGAATCGCCACGATCTGACGGGCGGATCAAAAGTTATCGTCGGAATGATATTTGTGCACCAAGGGTAGCTCACGGCGAGTAAACACCTTCCGACCAGATTCCTGACTCGCATCCACTAGTACACTCATCCGCTATAGTCGGTACGTCACTGAATCTAAACAAACCCCCGCTATAATTTGACCGCAAATGAAATATCAGAACGAATTTTGTTTATCGAATCAAACAACACTATCACCCCGCCATAATAAAGACCGGACGTATTTGAAATCAACATCCGGAAGAAAATAAAAGGATCCGAACCGAAACCTAGGAGGCGTCGCACTAAACGTGCGTTTCAGTTCGCATCGACGTTCTAAAACCGAAAGATTGTTCGAAAAAAGTGGTAGATAGCCGAAAAAAGTGACAGGGGTGCAACACGAGGACTTCCCAGGAGGTCACCCATCCTAGTACTACACTCGCCCAAGCACGCTTACCTTCGGAGTTCTGATGGGATCCAGTGCAATTGTGCTGGTATGATCGCACCTAGCATGCCTCTCCATTGTCAAAGTAATAATGAGTTTCCACTCGCATTGTCGTACGAAGTCCGTTTAAATGGAAGTACGAAAAAATCCTGCTAGATGACATTGGATGGACGATCCGAGAATGTCGGGAAGCCGGATGACCGCCAGGGCTGTCATCGCTCGATGAATCTTCCCGAGTACCCCCGAATCAATATAAGAATAGCCACGATCTGACGGGCAGATCAAAAGTTTTCGTCGGAACGATATTTGTGTACCATGGGTAGCTCACGGCCAGTAAACACCTTCAGACCGGATTCATGACTCGCATCCACTAGTACACTCATCCGCTATAGCCGGTACGTCACTGAATCTAAACAAACCTCCGCTATAATTTGACCGCAAATGAAATGTCAGAACGAATTCCGTTAATCGAATCAAACGACACTATCACCCCGCCATAATAAAGACCGGACGTATTTGAATTCACCATCCGGAAGAAAATAAAAAGATCCGAACCGAAACCTAGGAGGCATCGCACTAAACGTGCGTTTCAGTTCGCATCGACGTTCCAGAACCGAAAGATTATTTGAAAAAAGTGGTAGATAGCCGAAAAAAGTGACAGCGGTGTAACACGAGGACTTCCCAGGAGGTCACCCATCCTAGTATTACTCTCCCCCAAGCACGCTTAACTTCGGAGTTCTGATGGGATCCAGTGCATTTGTGCTGGTATGATCGCACCCAGCATGCCTCTCCATTGTCAAAGTAATAAAGAGTTTCCAGTCGCATTGTCGTACGAAGTCCGTTTAAATGAAAGTGCGAAAAAATCTAGCTAGATGAAATCAAATGGACGATCCGAGCATGTCGGGAAACCGGATGACTGCCAAGGCTGTCATGGCGCGATGAATCTTCCCGAGCACCGCCGAATCAATATAAGAATCGCCACGATCTGACGGGCGGATCAAAAGTTATCGTCGGAACGATATTTGTGCACCAAGGGTAGCTCACGGCGAGTAAACACCTTCCGACCAGATTCCTGACTCGCATCCACTAGTACACTCATCCGCTATAGTCGGTACGTCACTGAATCTAAACAAACCCCCGCTATAATTTGACCGCAAATGAAATATCAGAACGAATTCCGTTTATCGAATCAAACGACACTATCACCCCGCCATAATAATGACAAGACGTATTTCAATTCACCATCCGGAAGAAAATAAAAAGTTCCGAACTGAAACCTAGGAGGCGTCGCACTAAACGTGCGTTTCAGTTCGCATCGACGTTCCAGAACCGAAAGATTGTTCGAAAAAAGTGGTAGATAGCCGAAAAAAGTGACAGGGGTGCAACACGAGGACTTCCAAGGAGGTCACCCATCCTAGTATTACTCTCGCCCAAGCACGCTTAACTTCGGATTTCTGATGGGATCCAGTGCATTTGTGCAGGTATGATTGCACCCAGAATGCCTCTCCATTGTCAAAGTAATAAAGAGTTTCCATTCGCATTGTCGTACGAAGTCCGTTTAAATAAAAGTGCGAAAAAATCCTGCTAGATGACATCGGATGGACGATCCTAGAATGGCGGGAAGCCAGATGACCGCCAGGGCTGTCATTGCGCGATGAAACTTCCCGAGTACCCCCGAATCAATATAAGAATCCCCACGATCTGACAGGCGGATCAAAAGTTATCGTCGGAACGATATTTGTGCACCAAGGGTAGCTCACGGCCAGTAAACACCTTCCGACCGGATTCCTGACTCGCATCCACTAGTAAACTCATCCGCTATAGCCGATACCTCACTGAATCTAAACAAACCCCAGCTATATTTTGACCGTAAATGAAATGTCAGAACGATTTCCGTTTATCGAATCAAACGACACTATCATCCCGCCATAATAAAGACCGGCCGTATTTGAATTCACCATCCGGAAGAAAATAAATACATCCGAACCGAAACCTAGGAGGCGTCGCACTAAACGTGCGTTTCAGTTCGAATCGACGTTCCAGAACCGAAAGATTGTTCGAAAAAAGTGGTAGATAGCCGAAAAAAGTGAGAAAAGATTGTTCGAAAAAAGTGGTAGATAGCCGAAAAAGGTGACAGGGGTGCAACACGAGGACTTCCCAGGAGGTCACCCACCCTAGTACTACTCTCGCCCAAGCACACTTAACTTCGGAGTTCTGATGGGATCCAGTGCATTTGTGCTAGTATGATCGCACCCAGCATGCCTCTCCATTGTCAAAGTAATAAAGAGTTTCCAGTCGCATTGTCGTACGAAGTCCGTTTAAATGAAAGTGCGAAAAAATACTGCTAGATGAAATCGGATGGACAATCCGAGCATGTCGGGAAGCCGGATGACTGCCAAGCCTGTCATGGCGCGATGAATCTTCCCGACCACCCCCGAATCAATATAAGAATCGCCACGATCTGACGGGCGGATCAAAAGTTATCGCCGGAACGATATTTCTGCACCAAGGGTAGCTCACGGCCAGTAAACACCTTCCGACCAGATTCCTGACTCGCATCCACTAGTACACTGATCCGCTATAGTCGGTACGTCACTGAATCTAAACAAACCCCCGCTATAATTTCACCGCAAATGAAATATCAGTACGAATTCCGTTTATCGAATCAAACCACACTATCACCCCGCCATAATAAAGACCGGACGTATTTGAATTCCGAACCGAATCCTAAGAGGCGTCGCACTAAACAAGCGTTTCAGTTCGCATCGACGTTCCAGAACCGAAAGATTGTTCGAAAAAAGTGGTAGATAGCCGAAAAAAGTGACAGGGGTGCAACACGAGGACTTCCCAGGAGGTTACCCATCCTAGTACTACTCTCGCCCAAGCACGCTTAACTTCGGAGTTCTGGTGGGATCCAGTGCATTTGTGCTGGTATGATCGCACCAAGCATGCCTCTCCATTGTCAAAGTAATAAAGAGTTTCCACTCGCATTGTCGTAAGAAGTCCGTTTAAATGAAAGTGAGAAAAAATCCTGCTAGATGACATCGGATGGACGATCCGAGCATGTCGGGAAGCCGGATGACTGCCAGGGCTGTCATCGCGCGATGAATCTTCCCGATTACCACCGAATCAGTATAAGAATCGCCACGATCTGACGGGCGGATCAAAAGTTATCGTCGGAACGATATTTGTGCACCAAAGGTAGCTCACGGCCAGTAAACACCTTCCGACCAGATTCTCGACTCGCATCCACTAGTACACTCATCCGCTATAGCCGATATCTCACTGAATCTAAACAAACCCCCGCTATATTTTGACCGTAAATGAAATGTCAGAACGAATTCCGTTTATCGAATCAAACGACACTATCACCCCGCCATAATAAAGACCGGCCGTATTTGAATTCATCATCCGGAAGAAAATAAATACATCCGAACCGAAACCTAGGAGGCGTCGCACTAAACGTGCGTTTCAGTTCGCATCGACGTTCAAGAACCGAAAGATTGTTCGAAAAAAGTGGTAGATAGCCGAAAAAAGTGACAAAAGATTGTTCGAAAAAAGTGGTAGATAGCCGAAAAAGGTGACAGGGGTACACGAGGACTTCCCAAGAGGTCACCCTTCCTAGTAGTACTCTCGCCCAAGCACGCTTAACTTCGGAGTTCTGATGGGATCCAGTGCATTTGTGCTAGTATGATCGCACCCAGCATGCCTCTCCATTGTCAAAGTAATAAAGAGTTTCCACTCGCATTGTCGTAAGAAGTCCGTTTAAATGAATGTGCGAAAAAATCTTGCTAGATGAAATCGGATGGGCAATCCGAGCATGTCGGGAAGCCGGATGACTGCCAAGGCTGTCATGGCGCGTTGAATCTTCCCGACCACCCCCGAATCAATATAAGAATCGCCACGATCTGACGGGCAGATCAAAAGTTATCGTCGGAACGATATTTGTGCACCAAGGGTAGCTCACGACCAGTAAACACCTTCCGACCAGATTCCTGACTCGCATCCACTAGTACACTCATCCACTATAGTCGGTATGTCACTGAATCTAAACAAACCCCCGCTATAATTTGACCGCAAATGAAATATCAGTACGAATTCCGTTTATCGAATCAAACCAGACTATCACCCCGCCATAATAATGACCGGACGTATTTGAATTCACCATCCAGAAGAAAATAAAAAGTTCCGAACCGAAACCTAAGAGGCGTCGCACTAAACCAGCGTTTCAGTTCGCATCGACGTTCCAGAACCGAAAGATTGTTCGAAAAAAGTGGTAGATAGACGAAAAAAGTGACAGGGGTGCAACACGAGGACTTCCCAGGAGGTCACTCATCCTAGTACTACTCTCGCCCAAGCACGCTTAACTTCGGAGTTCTGGTGGGATCCAGTGCATTTGTGCTGGTATGATCGCACCAAGCATGCCTCTCCATTATCAAAGTAATAAAGAGTTTCCACTCGCATTGTCGTACGAAGTCCGTTTAAATGAAAGTGAGAAAAAATCCTGCTAGATGACATCGGATGGACGATCCGAGCATGTCGGGAAGCCGGATGACCGCCAAGGCTGTCATCGCGCGATGATTCTTCCCGAGTACCCCCGTATCAATATAAGAATCGCCACGATCTGACGGGCGGATCAAAAGTTATCGTCGGAACGATATTTGTGCACCAAGGGTAGCTCACGGCCAATAAACACCTTCCGACCGTATTCATGACTCGCATCCACTAGTACACTCATCCGCTATAGCCGGTACGTCACTGAATCTAAATAAACCCCCGCTATAATTTGACCGCAAATGAAATGCCAGAACGAATTCCGTTTATCGAATCAAACGACACTATCACCCCGCCATAATAAAGACCGGCCGTATTTGAATTCACCATCCGGAAGAAAATAAATACATCCGAACCGAAACCTAGGAGGCGTCGCACTAAACGTGCGTTTCAGTTCGCATCGACGTTCCAGAACCGAAAGATTGTTCGAAAAAAGTCGTAGATAGCCGAAAAAAGTGACAAAAGATTGTTCGAAAAAAGTGGTAGATAGCCGAAAAAGGTGACAGGGGTGCAACACGAGGACTTCCCAGGAGGTCACCCTCCCTAGTACTACTCCCGCCCAAGCACGCTTAACTTCGGAGTTCTTATGGGATCCAGTGCATTTGTGCTAGTATGATCGCACCCAGCATGCCTCTCCATTGTCAAAGTAATAAAGAGTTTCCAGTCGCATTGTCGTACGAAGTCCGTTTAAATGAAAGTGCGAAAAATACTGCTAGATTAAATCGGATGGACAATCCGAGCATGTCGGAAAGCCGGATGACTGACAAGGCTGTCATGGCATGATGAATCTTCCCGACCACCCCCGAATCAATATAAGAATCGCCACGATCTGACGGGCGGATCAAAAGTTATCGTCGCAACGATATTTGTGCACCAAGGGTAGCTCACGGCAAGTAGACACCTTCCGACCAGATTCCTGACTCGCATCCACTAGTACACTCATCCGCTATAGTCGGTACGTCACTGAATCTAAACAAACCCCCGCTATAATTTGACCGCAAATGAAATATCAGTACGAATTCCGTTTATCGAATCAAACCACACTATCACCCCGTCATAATAAAGACCAGCCGTATTTGAATTCACCATCCAGAAGAAAATAAAAAGTTCCGAACCGAATCCTAAGAGGCGTCGCACTAAACTAGCGTTTCAATTCGCATCGACGTTCCAGAACCGAAAGATTGTTCGAAAAAAGTGGTAGATAGCCGAAAAAAGTGACAGGGGTGCAACACGAGGACTTCCCAGGAGGTCACTCATCCTAGTACTACTCTCGCCCAAGCACGCTTAACTTCGGAGTTCTGGTGGGATCCAGTGCATTTGTGCTGGTATGATCGCACCAAGCATGCCTCTCCATTGTCAAAGTAATAAAGAGTTTCCACTCGCATTTTCATACGAAGTCCGTTTAAATGAAAGTGAGAAAAAATCCTGCTAGATGACATCGGATGGACGATCCGAGCATGTCGGGAAGCCGGATGACCGCCAAGGCTGTCATCGCGCGATGAATCTTCCCGAGTACCCCCGAATCAATATAAGAATCCCCACGATCTGACGGGCGGATCAAAATTTATCGTCGGAACGATATTTGTGCACCAAGGGTAGCTCACGGCCAGTAAACACCTTCCGACCGGAATCCTGACTCGCATCCACTAGTAAACTTATCCGCTATAGCCGATATCTCACTGAATCTAAACAAACCCACGCTATATTTTGACCGTAAATGAAATGTCAGAACGAATTCCGTTTATCGAATCAAACGACTCTATCACCCCGCCATAATAAAGACCGGCCGTATTTGAATTCACCATCCGGAAGAAAATAAATACATCCGAACCGAAACCTAGGAGGTGTCACACTAAACGTGCGTTTCAGTTCGCATCGACGTTCAAGAACCGAAAGATTGTTCGAAAAAAGTGGTAGATAGCCGAAAAAAGTGACAAAAGATTCTTCGAAAAAAGTGGTAGATAGCCGAAAAAGGTGACAGGGGTGCAACACGAGGACTTCCCAAGAGGTCACCCATCCATCCTAGTACTACTCTCGCCCAAGCACACTTAACTTCGGAGTTCTGATGGGATCCAGTGCATTTGTGCTAGTATGATCGCACCCAGCATGCCTCTCCATTGTCAAAGTAATAAAGAGTTTCCACTCGCATTGTCGTAAGAAGTCCGTTTAAATGAAAGTGCGAAAAAATCTTGCTAGATGAAATCGGATGGGCAATCCGAGCATGTCGGGAAGCCGGATGACTGCCAAGGCTGTCATGGCGCGTTGAATCTTCCCGACCACCCCCGAATCAATATAAGAATCGCCACGATCTGACGGGCGGATCAAAAGTTATCGTCGGAACGATATTTGTGCACCAAGGGTAGCTCATGACCAGTAAACACCTTCCGACCAGATTCCTGACTCGCATCCACTAGTACACTCATCCACTATAGTCGGTACGTCACTGAATCTAAACAAACCCCCGCTATAATTTGACCGCAAATGAAATATCAGTACGAATTCCGTTTATCGAATCAAACCAGACTATCACCCCGCCATAATAATGACCGGACGTATTTGAATTCACCATCCAGAAGAAAATAAAAAGTTCCGAACCGAAACCTAGGAGGCGTCGCACTAAACGAGCGTTTCAGTTCGCATCGACGTTCCAGAACCGAAAGATTGTTCGAAAAAAGTGGTAGATAGACGAAAAAAGTGACAGGGGTGCAACACGAGGACTTCCCAGGAGGTCACTCATCCTAGTACCACTCTCGCCCAAGCACGCTTAACTTCGGAGTTCTGGTGGGATCCAGTGCATTTGTGCTGCTATGATCGCACCAAGCATGCCTCTCCATTGTCAAAGTAATAAAGAGTTTCCACTCGCATTGTCGTACGAACACCGTTTAAATGAAAGTGAGAAAAAATCGTGCTAGATGACATCGGATGGACGATCCAAGCATGTCGGGAAGCCGGATGACCGCCAAGGCTGTCATCGCGCGATGAATCTTCCCGAGTACCACCGAATCAGTATAAGAATCGCCACGATCTGACGGGCGGATCAAAAGTTATCGTCGGAACGATATTTGTGCACCAAGGGTAGCTCACGGCCAGTAAACACCTTCCGACCAGATTCCTGACTCGCATCCACTAGTACACTCATCCGCTATAGTCGGTACGTCACTGAATCTAAACAAACCCCCGCTATAATTTGACCGCAAATGAAATATCAGTACGAATTCCGTTTATCGAATCAAACCACACTATCACCCCGCCATAATAAAGACCAGCCGTATTTGAATTCACCATCCAGAAGAAAATAAAAAGTTCTGAACCGAATCCTAAGAGGCGTCGCACTAAACAAGCGTTTCAGTTCGCATCGACGTTCCAGAACCGAAAGATTGTTCGAAAAAAGTGGTAGATAGCCGAAAAAAGTGACAGGGGTGCAACACGAGGACTTCCCAGGAGGTCACTCATCCTAGTACTACTCTCGCCCAAGCACGCTTAACTTCGGAGTTCTGGTGGGATCCAGTGCATTTGTGCTGGTATGATCGCACCAAGCATGCCTCTCCATTGTCAAAGTAATAAAGAGTTTCCACTCGCATTGTCGTACGAACACCGTTTAAATGAAAGTGAGAAAAAATCGTGCTAGATGACATCGGATGGACGATCCGAGCATGTCGGGAAGCCGGATGACCGCCAAGGCTGTCATCGCGCGATGAATCTTCCCGAGTACCACCGAATCAGTATAAGAATCGCCACGATCTGACGGGCGGATCAAAAGTTATCGTCGGAACGATATTTGTGCACCAAGGGTAGCTCACGGCCAGTAAACACCTTCCGACCAGATTCCTGACTCGCATCCACTAGTACACTCATCCGCTATAGTCGGTACGACACTGAATCTAAACAAACCCCCGCAATAATTTGACCGCAAATGAAATATCAGAACGAATTCCGTTTATCGAATCAAACCACACTATCACCCCGCCATAATAAAGACCAGCCGTATTTGAATTCACCATCCAGAAGAAAATAAAAAGTTCTGAACCGAATCCTAAGAGGCGTCGCACTAAACAAGCGTTTCAGTTCGCATCGACGTTCCAGAACCGAAAGATTGTTCGAAAAAAGTGGTAGATAGCCGAAAAAAGTGACAGGGGTGCAACACGAGGACTTCCCAGGAGGTCACTCATCCTAGTACTACTCTCGCCCAAGCACGCTTAACTTCGGAGTTCTGGTGGGATCCAGTGCATTTGTGCTGGTATGATCGCACCAAGCATGCCTCTCCATTGTCAAAGTAATAAAGAGTTTCCACTCGCATTGTCGTACGAACACCGTTTAAATGAAAGTGAGAAAAAATCGTGCTAGATGACATCTGATGGAAGATCCGAGCATGTCGGGAAGCCGGATGACCGCCAAGGCTGTCATCGCGCGATGAATCTTCCCGAGTACCACCGAATCAGTATAAGAATCGCCACGATCTGACGGGCGGATCAAAAGTTATCGTCGGAACGATATTTGTGCACCAAGGGTAGCTCACGGCCAGTAAACACCTTCCGACCAGATTCCTGACTCGCATCCACTAGTACACTCATCCGCTATAGTCGGTACGACACTGAATCTAAACAAACCCCCGCAATAATTTGACCGCAAATGAAATATCAGAACGAATTCCGTTTATCGAATCAAACGACACTATCACCCAGCCATAATAATTACCACACGTATTTGAATTCACCATCCGGAAGAAAATAAAAAGTTCCGAACTGAAACCTAGGAGGCGTCGCACTAAACATGCGTTTCAGTTCGCATCGACGTTCCAGAAGCGAAAGATTGTTCGAAAAAAGTGGTAGATAGCCGAAAAAAGTGACAGGGGTGCAACACGAGGACTTCCCAGGAGGTCACCCATCCTAGTATTACTCTCGCCCAAGCACGCTTCACTTCGGAGTTCTGATGGGATCCAGTGCATTTGTGCTGGTATGATCGCACCCAGCATGCCTCTCCATTGTCAAAGTAGTAAACAGTTTCCATTCGCATTGTCGTACGAAGTCCGTTTAAATTAAAGTGCGAAAAAATCCTGCTAGATGACATCGGATGGACGATCCGAGAATGTCGGGAAGCCGGATGACCGCCAGGGCTGTCATTGCGCGATGAATCTTCCCGAGTACCCCCGAATCAATATAAGAATCCCCACGATCTGACGGGCGGATCAAAAGTTATCGTCGGAACGATATTTGTGCACCAAGGGTAGCTCACGGCCAGTAAACACCTTCCGACCGGAATCCTGACTCGCATCCACTAGTAAACTCATCCGCTATAGCCGATATCTCACTGAATCTAAACAAACCCCCGCTATATTTTGACCGTAAATGAAATGTCAGAACGAATTCCGTTTATCAAATCAAACGACTCTATCACCCCGCCATAATAAAGACCGGCCGTATTTGAATTCACCATCCGGAAGAAAATAAATACATCCGAACGGAAACCTAGGAGGCGTCGCACTAAACGTGCGTTTCAGTTCGCATCGACGTTCCAGAACCGAAAGATTGTTCGAAAAAAGTGGTAGATAGCTGAAAAAAGTGACAAAAGATTGTTCGAAAAAAGTGGTAGATAGCCGAAAAAAGTGACAGGGGTGCAACACGAGGACTTCCCAGGAGGTCACCCATCCTAGTACTACTCTCGCCCAAGCACGCTTAACTTCGGAGTTCTGATGGGATCCAGTGCATTTGTGCTAGTATGATCGCACCCAGCATGCCTCTCCATTGTCAAAGTAATAAAGAGTTTCCAGTCGCATTGTCGTACGAAGTCCGTTTAAATGAAAGTGCGAAAAAATCCTGCTAGATGAAATCGGATGGACAATCCGAGCATGTCGGGAAGCCGAATGACAGCCAAGGCTGTCATGGCGCGCTGAATCTTCCCGACCACCCCCGAATCAATATAAGAATCGCCACGATCTGACGGGCGGATCAAAAGTTATCGTCGGAACGATATTTGTGCACCAAGGGTAGCTCACGGCCAGTAAACACCTTCCGACCGGAATCCTGACTCGCATCCACTAGTAAACTCATCCGCTATAGCCGATATCTCACTGAATCTAAACAAACCTGCACTATATTTTGACCGTAAATGAAATGTTAGAACGAATTCCGTTTATCGAATCAAACGACACTATCACCCCGCCATAATAAAGACTGGCCGTATTTGAATTCACCATCCGGAAGAAAATAAATACATCCGAACCGAAACCTAGGAGGCGTCGCACTAAACGTGCGTTTCAGTTCGCATCGACGTTCCAGAACCGAAAGATTGTTCGAAAAAAGTGGTAGATAGCCGAAAAAAGTGACAAAAGATTGTTCGAAAAAAGTGGTAGATAGCCGAAAAAAGTGACAGGAGTGCAACACGAGGACTTCCCAGGAGGTCACCCATCCTAGTACTACTCTCGCCCAAGCACGCTTAACTTCGGGGTTCTGATGGAATCCAGTGCATTTGTGCTAGTATGATCGCACCCAGCATGCCTCTTCATTGTGAAAGTAATAAAGAGTTTCCAGTCGCATTGTCGTACGAAGTCCGTTTAAATGAAAGTGCGAAAAAATCCTGCTAGATGAAATCGGATGGGCAATCCGAGCATGTCGGGAAGCCGGATGACTGCCAAGGCTGTCATGGCGCGTTGAATCTTCCCGACCACCCCCGAATCAATATAAGGATTGCCACGATCTGACGGGCGGATCAAAAGTTATCGTCGGAACGATATTTGATTACCAAGGGTAGCTCACGGCCAGTAAACACCTTCCGACCAGATTCCTGACTCGCATCCACTAGTACACTCATCCACTATAGTCGGTACGTCACTGAATCTAAACAAACCCCCGCTATAATTTGACCGCAAATGAAATATCAGTACGAATTCCGTTTATCGAATCAAACCAGACTATCACCCCGCCATAATAAAAACCGGACGTATTTGAATTCACCATCCAGAAGAAAATAAAAAGTTCCGAACCGAAAGATTGTTCGAAAAAAGTGGTAGATAGCCGAAAAAAGTGACAGGGGTGCAACACGAGGACTTCCCAGGAGGTCACTCAACCTAGTACTACTCTCGCCCAAGCACGCTTAACTTCGGAGTTCTGGTGGGATCCAGTGCATTTGTGCTGGTATGATCGCACCAAGCATGCCTCTCCATTGTCAAAGTAATAAAGAGTTTCCACTCGCATTGTCGTACGAAGTCCGTTTAAATGAAAGTGAAAAAAATTCTGCTACATGACATCGGATGGACGATCCGAGCATGTCGGGAAGCCGGATGACCGCCAAGGTTGTCATCGCGCGGTGAATCTTCCCGAGTACCCCCAAATCAATATAAGAATCGCCACGATCTGACGGGCGGATCAAAGTTATCGTCGGAACGATATTTGTGCACCAAGGGTAGCTCACGGCCAATAAACACCTTCCGACCGGATTCATGACTCGCATCCACTAGTACACTCATCCGCTATAGCCGGTACGTCACTGAATCTAAACAAACCCCCGCTATAATTTGACCGCAAATGAAATGTCAGAACGAATTCCATTTATCGAATCAAACGACACTATCACCCCGCCATAATAAAGACCGGACGTATTTGAATTCACTATCCAGAAAAAAATAAAAAGATCCGAACCGAAACCTAGGAGGCGTCGCACTTAACGAGCGTTTCAGTTCGCATCAACGTTCCAGAACCGAAAGATTGTTCGAAAAAAGTGGTAGATAGCCGAAAAAAGTAACAGGGGTGCAACACGAGGACTTCCCAGGAGCTCACCCATCCTAGTACTACTCTCGCCCAAGCACGCTTAACTTCGGAGTTCTGATGGCATCCAGTGCATTTGTGCTGGTATGATCACACCAAGCATGCCTCTCCAATGTCAAAGTAATAAAGAGTTTCTACTCGCATTGTCGTACGAAGTCCGTTTAAATGAAAGTGAGAAAAAATCCTCTTAGATGACATCGGATGGACGATCCGAGCATGTCGGGAAGCCGGATGACCGCCAAGGCTGTCATTGCGCGATGAATCTTCCCGAGTACCCCCGAATCAATATAAGTATCGCCACGATCTGTCGGGCGGATCAAAAGTTATCGTCGGAACGATATTTGTCCACCAAGGGTAGCTCACGGCCAGTAAACACCTTCCGACCAGATTCCTGACTCGCATCCACTAGTACACTCATCCGCTATAGTCGGTACGTCACTGAATCTAAACAAACCCCCGCTATAATTTGACCTCAAATGAAATATCAGAACGAATTTCGTTTATCGAATCAAACCACACTATCACCCCGCCATAATAAAGACCGGACGTATTTGAAATCATCATCCGGAAGAAAATAAAAGGATCTGAACCGAAACATAGGAGGAGTCGCACTAAACGTGCGTTTCAGTTCGCATCGACGTTCCAAAACCGAAAGATTGTTCGAAAAAAGTGGTAGATAGCCGAAAAAAGTGACAGGGGTGCAACACGAGGACTTCCCAGGAGGTCACCCATCCTAGTACTACACTCGCCCAAGCACGCTTACCTTCGGAATTCTGATGGGATCCAGTGCAATTGTGCTGGTATGATCGCACCCAGCATGCCTCTCCATTGTCAAAGTAATAAACAGTTTCCACTCGCATTGTCGTACGAAGTCCGTTTAAATGAAAGTACGAAAAAATCCTGCTAGATGACATCGGATGGACGATCCGAGCATGTCGGGAAGCCGGATGACCGCAAGGGCTGTCATCGCTCGATGAATCTTCCCGAGTACCCCCGAATCAATATAAGAATAGCCACGATCTGACGGGCGGATCAAAAGTTTTCGTCGGAACGATATTTGTGCACCAAGGGTAGCTCACGGCCAGTAAACACCTTCCGACCAGATTCCTGACTCCCATCCACTAGTACACTCCTCCGCTATAGTCGGTACGTCACTGAATCTAAACAAACTCCCGCTATAATTTGACCGCAAATGAAATATCAGAACGAATTCCGTTTATCGAATCAAACGACACTATCACCCTGCCATAATAAAGACCGGAGGTATTTGAATTCACCATACGGAAGAAAATAAAAAGTTCCGAACTGAAACCTAGGAGGCGTCGCACTAAACGTGCGTTTCAGTTCGCATCGACGTTCCAGAACCGAAAGATTGTTCGAAAAAAGTGGTACATAGCCGAAAAAAGTGACAGGGGTGCAACACGAGGACTTCCCAGGAGGTCACCCATCCTAGTACTACTCTCGCCCAAGCACGCTTAACTTCGGAGTTCTGATGGGATCCAGTGCATTTGTGCTGGTATGATCGCACCAGCATGCCTCTCAATTGTCAAAGTAATAAAGTGTTTCCAGTCGCATTGTCGTACGAAGTCCGTTTAAATGAAAGTGCAAAAAATCCTGCTAGATGAAATCGGATGAAAGATCCGAGCATATCGGGAAGCCGGATGACTGCCAAGGCTGTCATGGCGCGATGAATCTTCCCGAGCACCCCCGAATCAATATAAGAATCGCCACGATCTGACGGGCGGATCAAAAGTTATCGTTGGAACGATATTTGTGCACCAAGGGTAGCTCACGGCCAGTAAACACCTTCCGACCAGATTCCTGACTCGCATCCACTAGTACACTCATCCGCTATAGTAGGTACGTCACTGAATCTAAACAAACCCACGCTATAATTTGACCGCAAATGAAATATCAGAACGAATTCCGTTTATCGAATCAAACGACACTATCACCCTGCCATAATAAAGACCGGACGTATTTGAATTCACCATCCGGAAGAAAATAAAAAGTTCCGAACTGAAACCTAGGAGGCGTCGCACTAAACGTGCGTTTCAGTTCGCATCGACGTTCCAGAACCGAAAGATTGTTCGAAAAAAGTGGTACATAGCCGAAAAAAGTTACAGGGGTGCAATACGAGGACTTCCCAGGAAGTCACCCTTCCTAGTATTACTCCCGCCCCAGCACGCTTAACTTCGGAGTTCTGATGGGATCCAGTGCATTTGTGGTGGTATGATTGCACCCAGCATGCTTCTCCATTGTCAAAGTAATAAAGAATTTCCATTCGCATTGTCGTACCAAGTCCGTTTATATGAAAGTGCAAAAAAATCCTGCTAGATGACATCGGATGGACGATCCGAGAATGTCGGGAAGCCGGATGACCGCCAGGGCTGTCATTGCGCGATGAATCTTCCCGAGTTCCCCCGAATCAATATAAGAATCCCCACGATGTGACGGGCGGATCAAAAGTTATCGTCGGAACGATATTTGTGCACCAAGGGTAGCTCACGGCCAGTAAACACCTTCCGACCGGATTCCTGACTCGCATCCACTAGTAAACTCATCCTCTATAGCCGATACCTCACTGAATCTAAACAAACCCCCGCTATATTTTGACCGTAAATGAAATGTCAGAACAAATTCCGTTTATCGAATCAAACGACACTATCACCCCGCCATAATAAAGACCGGCCGTATTTGAATTCACCATCCAGAAGAAAATAAATACGTCCGAACCGAAACCTAGGAGGCGTCGCACTAAACGTGCGTTTCAGTTTGCATCAACGTTCTAGAACCGAAAGATTGTTCCAAAAAAGTGGTAGATAGCCGAAAAAAGTGACAAAAGATTGTTCGAAAAAAGTGGTAGATAGCCGAAAAAAGTGACAGGGGTGCAACACGAGGACTTCCCAGCAGGTCACCCATCCTAGTACTACTCTCGCCCAAGCACGCTTAACTTCGGAGTTATGATGAGATCCAGTGCATTTGTGCTAGTATGATCGCACCCAGCATGCCTCTCCATTGTCAAAGTAATAAAGAGTTTCCAGTCGCATTGTCGTACGAAGTCCGTTTAAATGAAAGTGCGAAAAAATCATGCTAGATGAAATCGGATGGACAATCCGACCATGTCGGGAAGCCGAATGACTGCCAAGGCTATCATGGCGCGATGAATCTTCCCGACCATCCCCGAATCAATATAAGAATCGCCACGATCTGACGGGCGGATCAAAAGTTATCGTCGGAACGATATTTGTGCACCAAGGGTAGCTCACGGCCAGTAAACACCTTCCGACCAGATTCCTGACTCGCATCCACTAGTACATTCATCCGCTATAGTCGGTACGTCACTGAATCTAAACAAACCCCCGCTATAATTTGACCGCAAATGAAATATCAGAACGAATTCCGTTTATCGAATCAAACGACACTATCACCCTGCCATAATAAAGACCGGACGTATTTGAATTCACCATCCGGAAGAAAATAAAAAGTTCCGAACTGAAACCTAGGAGGCGTCGCACTAAACATGCGTTTCAGTTCGCATCGACGTTCCAGAACCGAAAGATTGTTCGAAAAAAGTGGTAGATAGCCGAAAAAAGTGACAGGGGTGCAACACAAGGACTTCCCAGGAGGTCACCCATCCTAGTACTACTCTCGCCCAAGCACGCTTAACTTCGGAGTTCTGATGGGATCCAGTGCATTTGTGCTGTTATGATCGCACCCAGCATGCCTCTCCATTGTCAAAGTAATAAAGAGTTTCAGTCGCATTGTCGTAATAAGTCCGTTTAAATGAAAGTGCAAAAAATCCTGCTAGATGAAATTGGATGAAAGATCCGAGCATATCGGGAAGCCGGATGACTGCCAAGGCTGTCATGGCGCGATGAATCTTCTCGAGCACCCCCGAATCAATATAAGAATCGCCACGATCTGACAAGCGGATCAAAAGTTATCGTCGGAACGATATTTGTGCACCAAGGGTAGCTCACGGCCAGAAACACCTTCCGACCAGATTCCTGACTCGCATCCACTAGTACACTCATCCGCTATAGTCGGTACGTCACTGAATCTAAACAAACCCCCGCTATAATTTGACCGCAAATGAAATATCAGAACGAATTCCGTTTATCGAATCAAACGACACTATCACCCTGCCATAATAAAGACCGGACGTATTTGAATTCACCATCCGGAAGAAAATAAAAAGTTCCGAACTGAAACCTAGGAGGCGTCGCACTAAACGTGCGTTTCAGTTCGCATCGAAGTTCCAGAACCGAACGATTGTTCGAAAAAAGTGGTAGATAGCCGAAAAAAGTGACAGGGGTGCAACACGAGGACATCCCAGGAGGTCACCCATCCTAGTATTACTCTCGCCCAAGCACGCTTAACTTCGGAGTTCTGATGGGATCCAGTGCATTTGTGCTGGTATGATTGCACCCAGCATGACTCTCCATTGTCAAAGTAATAAAGAGTTTCCATTCGCATTGTCGTACGAAGTCCGTTTAAATGAAAGTGCGTAAAAATCCTGCTAGATGACATCGGATGGACGATCCGAGAATGTCGAGAAGCCGGATGACCGCCAGGGTTGTCATTGCGCGTTGAATCTTCCCGAGTACCCCCGAATCAATATAAGAATCCTTCCGACCGGATTCCTGACTCGCATCCACTAGTAAACTCATCCGCTATAGCCGATACCTCACTGAATCTAAACAAACCCCCGCTATATTTTGACCGTAAATGAAATGTCAGACGAATTCCGTTTATCGAATCAAACGACACTATCACCCCGCCATAATAAAGACCGGCCGTATTTGAATTCACCATCCGGAAGAAAATAAATACATCCGAACCGAAACCTAGGAGGCGTCGCACTATAAGTGCGTTTCAGTTTGCATCGACGTTCCAGAACCGAAAGATTGTTCCAAAAAAGTGGTAGATAGCCGAAAAAAGTGACAAAAGATTGTTCGAAAAAAGTGGTAGATAGCCGAAAAAAGTGACAGGGGTGCAACACGAGGACTTCCCAGCAGGTAACCCATCCTAGTACTACTCTCGCCCAAGCACGCTTAACTTCGGAGTTCTGATGGGATCCAGTGCATTTGTGCTAGTATGATCGCACCCAGCATGCCTCTCCATTGTCAAAGCAATAAAGAGTTTCCAGTCTCATTGTCGTACGAAGTCCGTTTAAATGAAAGTGCGAAAAAATCCTGCTAGATGAAATCGGATGGACAATCCGAGCATGTCGGGAAGCCGAATGACTGCCAAGGCTCTCATGGCGCGATGAATCTTCCCGACCACCCCCGAATCAATATAAGAATCGCCACGATCTGACGGGCGGATCAAAAGTTATCGTCGGAACGATATTTGTGCACCAAGGGTAGCTCACGGCCAGTAAACACCTTCCGACCGGATTCCTGACTCGCATCCACTAGTAAACTCATCCGCTATAGCCGATACCTCACTGAATCTAAACAAACCCCCGCTATATTTTGACCGTAAATAAAATGTCAGAACAAATTCCGTTTATCGAATCAAACGACACTATCACCCCGCCATAATAAAGACCGGCCGTATTTGAATTCACCATCCGGAAGAAAATAAATACATCCGAACCGAAACCTAGGAGGCGTCGCACTAAACGTGCGTTTCAGTTTGCATCGACGTTCTAGAACCGAAAGATTGTTGCAAAAAAGTGGTAGATAGCCGAAAAAAGTGACAAAAGATTGTTCGAAAAAAGTGGTAGATAGCCGAAAAAAGTGACAGGGGTGCAACACGAGGACTTCCCAGCAGGTAACCCATCCTAGTACTACTCTCGCCCAAGCACGCTTAACTTCGGAGTTCTGATGAGATCCAGTGCATTTGTGCTAGTATGATCGCACCCAGCATGCCTCTCCATTGTCAAAGTAATAAAGAGTTTCCAGTCGCATTGTCGTACGAAGTCCGTTTAAATGAAAGTGCGAAAAAATCCTGCTAGATGAAATCGGATGGACAATCCGACCATGTCGGGAAGCCGAATGACTGCCAAGGCTATCATGGCGCGATGAATCTTCCCGACCACCCCCGAATCAATATAAGAATCGCCACGATCTGACGGGCGGATCAAAAGTTATCGTCGGAACGATATTTGTGCACCAAGGGTAGCTCACGGCCAGTAAACACCTTCCGACCAGATTCCTCCACTAGTACACTCATCCGCTATAGTCGGTACGTCACTGAATCTAAACAAACCCCCGCTATAATTTGACCGTAAATGAAATATCAGAACGAATTCCGTTTATCGAATCAAACGACACTATCACCCTGCCATAATAAAGACCGGACGTATTTGAATTCACCATCCGGATGAAAATAAAAAGTTCCGAACTGAAACCTAGGAGGCGTCGCACTAAACGTGCGTTTCAGTTCGCATCGAAGTTCCAGAACCGAACGATTGTTCGAAAAAAGTGGTAGATAGCCGAAAAAAGTGACAGGGGTGCAACACGAGGACATCCCAGGAGGTCACCCATCCTAGTATTACTCTCGCCCAAGCACGCTTAACTTCGGAGTTCTGATGGGATCCAGTGCATTTGTGCTGGTATGATTGCACCCAGCATGACTCTCCATTGTCAAAGTAATAAAGAGTTTCCATTCGCATTGTCGTACGAAGTCCGTTTAAATGAAAGTGCGTAAAAATCCTGCTAGATGACATCGGATGGACGATCCGAGAATGTCGAGAAGCCGGATGACCGCCAGGGTTGTCATTGCGCGTTGAATCTTCCCGAGTACCCCCGAATCAATATAAGAATCCTTCCGACCGGATTCCTGACTCGCATCCACTAGTAAACTCATCCGCTATAGCCGATACCTCACTGAATCTAAACAAACCCCCGCTATATTTTGACCGTAAATGAAATGTCAGACGAATTCCGTTTATCGAATCAAACGACACTATCACCCCGCCATAATAAAGACCGGCCGTATTTGAATTCACCATCCGGAAGAAAATAAATACATCCGAACCGAAACCTAGGAGGCGTCGCACTATAAGTGCGTTTCAGTTTGCATCGACGTTCCAGAACCGAAAGATTGTTCCAAAAAAGTGGTAGATAGCCGAAAAAAGTGACAAAAGATTGTTCGAAAAAAGTGGTAGATAGCCGAAAAAAGTGACAGGGGTGCAACACGAGGACTTCCCAGCAGGTAACCCATCCTAGTACTACTCTCGCCCAAGCACGCTTAACTTCGGAGTTCTGATGGGATCCAGTGCATTTGTGCTAGTATGATCGCACCCAGCATGCCTCTCCATTGTCAAAGCAATAAAGAGTTTCCAGTCTCATTGTCGTACGAAGTCCGTTTAAATGAAAGTGCGAAAAAATCCTGCTAGATGAAATCGGATGGACAATCCGAGCATGTCGGGAAGCCGAATGACTGCCAAGGCTCTCATGGCGCGATGAATCTTCCCGACCACCCCCGAATCAATATAAGAATCGCCACGATCTGACGGGCGGATCAAAAGTTATCGTCGGAACGATATTTGTGCACCAAGGGTAGCTCACGGCCAGTAAACACCTTCCGACCGGATTCCTGACTCGCATCCACTAGTAAACTCATCCGCTATAGCCGATACCTCACTGAATCTAAACAAACCCCCGCTATATTTTGACCGTAAATAAAATGTCAGAACAAATTCCGTTTATCGAATCAAACGACACTATCACCCCGCCATAATAAAGACCGGCCGTATTTGAATTCACCATCCGGAAGAAAATAAATACATCCGAACCGAAACCTAGGAGGCGTCGCACTAAACGTGCGTTTCAGTTTGCATCGACGTTCTAGAACCGAAAGATTGTTGCAAAAAAGTGGTAGATAGCCGAAAAAAGTGACAAAAGATTGTTCGAAAAAAGTGGTAGATAGCCGAAAAAAGTGACAGGGGTGCAACACGAGGACTTCCCAGCAGGTAACCCATCCTAGTACTACTCTCGCCCAAGCACGCTTAACTTCGGAGTTCTGATGAGATCCAGTGCATTTGTGCTAGTATGATCGCACCCAGCATGCCTCTCCATTGTCAAAGTAATAAAGAGTTTCCAGTCGCATTGTCGTACGAAGTCCGTTTAAATGAAAGTGCGAAAAAATCCTGCTAGATGAAATCGGATGGACAATCCGACCATGTCGGGAAGCCGAATGACTGCCAAGGCTATCATGGCGCGATGAATCTTCCCGACCACCCCCGAATCAATATAAGAATCGCCACGATCTGACGGGCGGATCAAAAGTTATCGTCGGAACGATATTTGTGCACCAAGGGTAGCTCACGGCCAGTAAACACCTTCCGACCAGATTCCTCCACTAGTACACTCATCCGCTATAGTCGGTACGTCACTGAATCTAAACAAACCCCCGCTATAATTTGACCGTAAATGAAATATCAGAACGAATTCCGTTTATCGAATCAAACGACACTATCACCCTGCCATAATAAAGACCGGACGTATTTGAATTCACCATCCGGATGAAAATAAAAAGTTCCGAACTGAAACCTAGGAGGCGTCGCACTAAACGTGCGTTTCAGTTCGCATCGACGTTCCAGAACCGAAAGATTGTTCGAAAAAAGTGGTAGATAGCCGAAAAAAGAGACAGGGGTGCAACACGAGGACTTCCCAGGAGGTCACCCATCCTAGTTTTACTCCCGCCCCAGCACGCTTAACTTCGGAGTTCTGATGGGATCCAGTGCATTTGTGCTGGTATGATTGCACCCAGCATGCCTCTCCATTGTCAAAGTAATAAAGAATTTCCATTCGCATTGTCGTACGAAGTCCGTTTAAATGAAAGTGCAAAAAAATCCTGCTAGATGACATCGGATGGACGATCCGAGAATGTCGGGAAGCCGGATGACCGCCAGGGCTGTCATTGCGCGATGAATCTTCCCGAGTTCCCCCGAATCAATATAAGAATCCCCACAATGTGACGGGCGGATCAAAAGTTATCGTCGGAACGATATTTGGGCACCAACGGTAGCTCACGGCCAGTAAACACCTTCCGACCGGATTCCTGACTCGCATCCACTAGTAAACTCATCCGCTATAGCCGATACCTCACTGAATCTAAACAAACCCCCGCTATATTTTGACCGTAAATGAAATGTCAGAACAAATTCCGTTTATCGAATCAAACGACACTATCACCCCGCCATAATAAAGACCGGCCGTATTTGAATTCACCATCCGGAAGAAAATAAATACATCCGAACCGAAACCTAGGAGGCGTCGCACTAAACGTGCGTTTCAGTTTGCATCGACGTTCTAGAACCGAAAGATTGCTCCAAAAAAGTGGTAGATAGCCGAAAAAAGTGACAAAAGATTGTTCGAAAAAAGTGGTAGATAGCCGAAAAAAGTGACAGGGGTGCAACACGAGGACTTCCCAGCAGGTCACCCATCCTAGTACTACTCTCGCCCAAGCACGCTTAACTTCGGAGTTCTGATGAGATCCAGTGCATTTGTGCTAGTATGATCGCACCCAGCATGCCTCTCCATTGTCAAAGTAATAAAGAGTTTCCAGTGGCATTGTCGTACGAAGTCCGTTTAAATGAAAGTGCAAAAAAATCCTGCTAGATGAAATCGGATGGACAATCCGACCATGTCGGGATGCCGAATGACTGCCAAGGCTATCATGGCGCGATGAATCTTCCCGACCATCCCCGAATCAATATAAGAATCGCCACGATCTGACGGGCGGATCAAAAGTTATCGTCGGAACGATATTTGTGCACCAAGGGTAGCTCACGGCCAGTAAACACCTTCCGACCAGATTCCTGACTCGCATCCACTAGTACACTCATCCGCTATAGTCGGTACGTCACTGAATCTAAACAAACCCCCGCTATAATTTGACCGCAAATGAAATATCAGAACGAATTCCGTTTATCGAATCAAACGACACTATCACCCTGCCATAATAAAGACCGGACGTATTTGAATTCACCATCCGGAAGAAAATAAAAAGTTCCGAACTGAAACCTAGGAGGCGTCGCACTAAACATGCGTTTCAGTTCGCATCGACGTTCCAGAACCGAAAGATTGTTCGAAAAAAGTGGTAGATAGCCGAAAAAAGTGACAGGGGTGCAACACAAGGACTTCCCAGGAGGTCACCCATCCTAGTACTACTCTCGCCCAAGCATGCTTAACTTCGGAGTTCTGATGGGATCCAGTGCATTTGTGCTGGTATGATTGCACCCAGCATGACTCTCCATTGTCAAAGTAATAAAGAGTTTCCATTCGCATTGTCGTACGAAGTCCGTTTAAATGAAAGTGCGAAAAAATCCTGCTAGATGACATCGGATGGACGATCCGAGAATGTCGGGAAGCCGGATGACCGCCAGGGCTGTCATTGCGCGTTGAATCTTCCCGAGTACCCCCGAATCAATATAAGAATCCTTCCGACCGGATTCCTGACTCGCATCCACTAGTAAACTCATCCGCTATAGCCGATACCTCACTGAATCTAAACAAACCCCCGCTATATTTTGACCGTAAATGAAATGTCAGACGAATTCCGTTTATCGAATCAAACGACACTATCACCCCGCCATAATAAAGACCGGCCGTATTTGAATTCACCATCCGGAAGAAAATAAATACATCCGAACCGAAACCTAGGAGGCGTCGCACTATAAGTGCGTTTCAGTTTGCATCGACGTTCCAGAACCGAAAGATTGTTCCTAAAAAGTGGTAGATAGCCGAAAAAAGTGACAAAAGATTGTTCGAAAAAAGTGGTAGATAGCCGAAAAAAGTGACAGGGGTGCAACACGAGGACTTCCCAGCAGGTAACCCATCCTAGTACTACTCTCGCCCAAGCACGCTTAACTTCGGAGTTCTGATGGGATCCAGTGCATTTGTGCTAGTATGATCGCACCCAGCATGCCTCTCCATTGTCAAAGTAATAAAGAGTTTCCAGTCTCATTGTCGTACGAAGTCCGTTTAAATGAAAGTGCGAAAAAATCCTGCTAGATGAAATCGGATGGCCAATCCGAGCATGTCGGGAAGCCGAATTACTGCCAAGGCTATCATGGCGCGATGAATCTTCCCGACCACCCCCGAATCAATATAAGAATCGCCACAATCTGACGGGCGGATCAAAAGTTATCGTCGGAATGATATTTGTGCACCAAGGGTAGCTCACGGCCAGTAAACACCTTCCGACCAGATTCCTGACTCGCATCCACTAGTACACTCATCCGCTATAGCCGGTACGTCACTGAATCTAAACAAACCCCCGCTATAATTTGACCGCAAATGAAATGTCAGAACGAATTCCATTTATCGAATCAAACGACACTATCACCCCGCCATAATAAAGACCGGACGTATTTGAATTCACTATCCAGAAAAAAATAAAAAGAACCGAACCGAAACCTAGGAGGCGTCGCACTTAACGAGCGTTTCAGTTCGCATCAACGTTCCAGAACCGAAAGATTGTTCGAAAAAAGTGGTAGATAGCCGAAAAAAGTAACAGGGGTGCAACACGAGGACTTCCCAGGAGCTCACCCATCCTAGTACTACTCTCGCCCAAGCACGCTTAACTTCGGAGTTCTGATGGCATCCAGTGCATTTGTGCTGGTATGATCACACCAAGCATGCCTCTCCAATGTCAAAGTAATAAAGAGTTTCTACTCGCATTGTCGTACGAAGTCCGTTTAAATGAAAGTGAGAAAAAATCCTCTTAGATGACATCGGATGGACGATCCGAGCATGTCGGGAAGCCGGATGACCGCCAAGGCTGTCATTGCGCGATGAATCTTCCCGAGTACCCCCGAATCAATATAAGTATCGCCACGATCTGACGGGCGGATCAAAAGTTATCGTCGGAACGATATTTGTCCACCAAGGGTAACTCACGGCCAGTAAACACCTTCCGACCAGATTCCTGACTCGCATCCACTAGTACACTCATCCGCTATAGTCGGTACGTCACTGAATCTAAACAAACCCCCGCTATAATTTGACCTCAAATGAAATATCAGAACGAATTTCGTTTATCGAATCAAACCACACTATCACCCCGCCATAATAAAGACCGGACGGACGTATTTGAAATCATCATCCGGAAGAAAATAAAAGGATCTGAACCGAAACCTAGGAGGAGTCGCACTAAACGTGCGTTTCAGTTCGCATCGACGTTCCAAAACCGAAAGATTGTTCGAAAAAAGTGGTAGATAGCCGAAAAAAGTGACAGGGGTGCAACACGAGGACTTCCCAGGAGGTCACCCATCCTAGTACTACACTCGCCCAAGCACGCTTACCTTCGGAGTTCTGATGGGATCCAGTGCAATTGTGCTGGTATGATCGCACCCAGCATGCCTCTCCATTGTCAAAGTAATAAACAGTTTCCACTCGCATTGTCGTACGAAGTCCGTTTAAATGAAAGTACGAAAAAATCCTGCTAGATGACATCGAATGGACGATCCGAGCATGTCGGGAAGCCGGATGACCGCAAGGGCTGTCATCGCTCGATGAATCTTCCCGAGTACCCCCGAATCAATATAAGAATAGCCACGATCTGACGGGCGGATCAAAAGTTTTCGTCGGAACGATATTTGTGCACCAAGGGTAGCTCACGGCCAGTAAACACCTTCCGACCAGATTCCTGACTCCCATCCACTAGTACACTCCTCCGCTATAGTCGGTACGTCACTGAATCTAAACAAACTCCCGCTATAATTTGACCGCAAATGAAATATCAGAACGAATTCCGTTTATCGAATCAAACGACACTATCACCCTGCCATAATAAAAACCGGAGGTATTTGAATTCACCATACGGAAGAAAATAAAAAGTTCCGAACTGAAACCTAGGAGGCGTCGCACTAAACGTGCGTTTCAGTTCGCATCGACGTTCCAGAACCGAAAGATTGTTCGAAAAAAGTGGTACATAGCCGAAAAAAGTGACAGGGGTGCAACACGAGGACTTCCCAGGAGGTCACCCATCCTAGTACTACTCTCGCCCAAGCACGCTTAACTTCGGAGTTCTGATGGGATCCAGTGCATTTGTGCTGGTATGATCGCACCAGCATGCCTCTCAATTGTCAAAGTAATAAAGAGTTTCCAGTCGCATTGTCGTACGAAGTCCGTTTAAATGAAAGTGCAAAAAATCCTGCTAGATGAAATCGGATGAAAGATCCGAGCATATCGGGAAGCCGGATGACTGCCAAGGCTGTCATGGCGCGATGAATCTTCCCGAGCACCCCCGAATCAATATAAGAATCGCCACGATCTGACGGGCGGATCAAAAGTTATCGTTGGAACGATATTTGTGCACCAAGGGTAGCTCACGGCCAGTAAACACCTTCCGACCAGATTCCTGACTCGCATCCACTAGTACACTCATCCGCTATAGTCGGTACGTCACTGAATCTAAACAAACCCCCGCTATAATTTGACCGCAAATGAAATATCAGAACGAATTCCGTTTATCGAATCAAACGACACTATCACCCTGCCATAATAAAGACCGGACGTATTTGAATTCACCATCCGGAAGAAAATAAAAAGTTCCGAACTGAAACCTAAGAGGCGTCGCACTAAACGTGCGTTTCAGTTCGCATCGACGTTCCAGAACCGAAAGATTGTTCGAAAAAAGTGGTAGATAGCCGAAAAAAGTGACAGGGGTGCAATACGAGGACTTCCCAGGAAGTCACCCTTCCTAGTATTACTCCCGCCCCAGCACGCTTAACTTCGGAGTTCTGATGGGATCCAGTGCATTTGTGGTGGTATGATTGCACCCAGCATGCCTCTCCATTGTCAAAGTAATAAAGAATTTCCATTCGCATTGTCGTACCAAGTCCGTTTATATGAAAGTGCAAAAAAATCCTGCTAGATGACATCGGATGGACGATCCGAGAATGTCGGGAAGCCGGATGACCGCCAGGGCTGTCATTGCGCGATGAATCTTCCCGAGTTCCCCCGAATCAATATAAGAATCCCCACGATGTGACGGGCGGATCAAAAGTTATCGTCGGAACGATATTTGTGCACCAAGGGTAGCTCACGGCCAGTAAACACCTTCCGACCGGATTCCTGACTCGCATCCACTAGTAAACTCATCCGCTATAGCCGATACCTCACTGAATCTAAACAAACCCCCGCTATATTTTGACCGTAAATGAAATGTCAGAACAAATTCCGTTTATCGAATCAAACGACACTATCACCCCGCCATAATAAAGACCGGCCGTATTTGAATTCACCATCCGGAAGAAAATAAATACATCCGAACCGAAACCTAGGCGGCGTCGCACTAAACGTGCGTTTCAGTTTGCATCAACGTTCTAGAACCGAAAGATTGTTCCAAAAAAGTGGTAGATAGCCGAAAAAAGTGACAAAAGATTGTTTGAAAAAAGTGGTAGATAGCCGAAAAAAGTGACAGGGGTACAACACGAGGACTTCCCAGCAGGTCACCCATCCTAGTACTACTCTCGCCCAAGCACGCTTAACTTCGGAGTTCTGATGAGATCCAGTGCATTTGTGCTAGTATGATCGCACCCACCATGCCTCTCCATTGTCAAAGTAATAAAGAGTTTCCAGTCGCATTGTCGTACGAAGTCCGTTTAAATGAAAGTGCGAAAAAATCATGCTAGATGAAATCGGATGGACAATCCGACCATGTCGGGATGCCGAATGACTGCCAAGGCTATCATGGCGCGATGAATCTTCCCGACCATCCCCGAATCAATATAAGAATCGCCACGATCTGACGGGCGGACCAAAAGTTATCGTCGGAACGATATTTGTGCACCAAGGGTAGCTCACGGCCAGTAAACACCTTCCGACCAGATTCCTGACTCGCATCCACTAGTACACTCATCCGCTATAGTCGGTACGTCACTGAATCTAAACAAACCCCCGCTATAATTTGACCGCAAATGAAATATCAGAACGAATTCCGTTTATCGAATCAAACGACACTATCACCCTGGCATAATAAAGACCGGACGTATTTGAATTCACCATCCGGAACAAAATAAAAAGTTCCGAACTGAAACCTAGGAGGCGTCGCACTAAACGTGCGTTTCAGTTCGCATCGAAGTTCCAGAACCGAACGATTGTTCGAAAAAAGTGGTAGATAGCCGAAAAAAGTGACAGGGGTGCAACACGAGGACATCCCAGGAGGTCACCCATCCTAGTATTACTCTCGCCCAAGCACGCTTAACTTCGGAGTTCTGATGGGATCCAGTGCATTTGTGCTGGTATGATTGCACCCAGCATGACTCTCCATTGTCAAAGTAATAAAGAGTTTCCATTCGCATTGTCGTACGAAGTCCGTTTAAATGAAAGTGCGAAAAAATCCTGCTAGATGACATCGGATGGACGATACGAGAATGTCGGGAAGCCGGATGACCGCCAGGGTTGTCATTGCGCGTTGAATCTTCCCGAGTACCCCCGAATCAATATAAGAATCCTTCCGACCGGATTCCTGACTCGCATCCACTAGTAAACTCATCCGCTATAGCCGATACCTCACTGAATCTAAACAAACCCCCGCTATATTTTGACTGTAAATGAAATGTCAGACGAATTCCGTTTATCGAATCAAACGACACTATCACCCCGCCATAATAAAGACCGGCCGTATTTGAATTCACCATCCGGAAGAAAATAAATACATCCGAACCGAAACCTAGGAGGCGTCGCACAATAAGTGCGTTTCAGTTTGCATCGACGTTCCAGAACCGAAAGATTGTTCCAAAAAAGTGGTAGATAGCCGAAAAAAGTGACAAAAGATTGTTCGAAAAAAGTGGTAGATAGCCGAAAAAAGTGACAGGGGTGCAACACGAGGACTTCCCAGCAGGTAACCCATCCTAGTACTACTCTCGCCCAAGCACGCTTAACTTCGGAGTTCTGATGGGATCCAGTGCATTTGTGCTAGTATGATCGCACCCAGCATGCCTCTCCATTGTCAAAGTAATAAAGAGTTTCCAGTCTCATTGTCGTACGAAGTCCGTTTAAATGAAAGTGCGAAAAAATCCTGCTAGATGAAATCGGATGGACAATCCGAGCATGTCGGGAAGCCGAATGACTGCCAAGGCTCTCATGGCGCGATGAATCTTCCCGACCACCCCCGAATCAATATAAGAATCGCCACGATCTGACGGGCGGATCAAAAGTTATCGTCGGAACGATATTTGTGCACCAAGGGTAGCTCACGGCCAGTAAACACCTTCCGACCGGATTCCTGACTCGCATCCACTAGTAAACTCATCCGCTATAGCCGATACCTCACTGAATCTAAACAAACCCCCGCTATATTTTGACCGTAAATGAAATGTCAGAACAAATTCCGTTTATCGAATCAAACGACACTATCACCCCGTCATAATAAAGACCGGCCGTATTTGAATTCACCATCCGGAAGAAAATAAATACATCCGAACCGAAACCTAGGAGGCGTCGCACTAAACGTGCGTTTCAGTTTGCATCGACGTTCTAGAACCGAAAGATTGTTGCAAAAAAGTGGTAGATAGCCGAAAAAAGTGACAAAAGATTGTTCGAAAAAAGTTGTAGATAGCCGAAAAAAGTGACAGGGGTGCAACACGAGGACTTCCCAGCAGGTCACCCATCCTAGTACTACTCTCGCCCAAGCACGCTTAACTTCGGAGTTCTGATGAGATCCAGTGCATTTGTGCTACTATGATCGCACCCAGCATGCCTCTCCATTGTCAAAGTAATAAAGAGTTTCCAGTCGCATTGTCGTACGAAGTCCGTTTAAATGAAAGTGCGAAAAAATCCTGCTAGATGAAATCGGATGGACAATCCGACCATGTCGGGAAGCCGAATGACTGCCAAGGCTATCATGGCGCGATGAATCTTCCCGACCACCCCCGAATCAATATAAGAATCGCCACGATCTGACGGGCGGATCAAAAGTTATCGTCGGAACGATATTTGTGCACCAAGGGTAGCTCACGGCCAGTAAACACCTTCCGACCAGATTCCTCCACTAGTACACTCATCCGCTATAGTCGGTACGTCACTGAATCTAAACAAACCCCCGCTATAATTTGACCGTAAATGAAATATCAGAACGAATTCCGTTTATCGAATCAAACGACACTATCACCCTGCCATAATAAAGACCGGACGTATTTGAATTCACCATCCGGATGAAAATAAAAAGTTCCGAACTGAAACCTAGGAGGCGTCGCACTAAACGTGCGTTTCAGTTCGCATCGACGTTCCAGAACCGAAAGATTGTTCGAAAAAAGTGGTAGATAGCCGAAAAAAGAGACAGGGGTGCAACACGAGGACTTCCCAGGAGGTCACCCATCCTAGTTTTACTCCCGCCCCAGCACGCTTAACTTCGGAGTTCTGATGGGATCCAGTGCATTTGTGCTGGTATGATTGCACCCAGCATGCCTCTCCATTGTCAAAGTAATAAAGAATTTCCATTCGCATTGTCGTACGAAGTCCGTTTAAATGAAAGTGCAAAAAAATCCTGCTAGATGACATCGGATGGACGATCCGAGAATGTCGGGAAGCCGGATGACCGCCAGAGCTGTCATTGCGCGATGAATCTTCCCGAGTTCCCCCGAATCAATATAAGAATCCCCACGATGTGACGGGCGGATCAAAAGTTATCGTCGGAACGATATTTGGGCACCAACGGTAGCTCACGGCCAGTAAACACCTTCCGACCGGGTTCCTGACTCGCATCCACTAGTAAACTCATCCGCTATAGCCGATACCTCACTGAATCTAAACAAACCCCCGCTATATTTTGACCGTAAATGAAATGTCAGAACAAATTCCGTTTATCGAATCAAACGACACTATCACCCCGCCATAATAAAGACCGGCCGTATTTGAATTCACCATCCGGAAGAAAATAAATACATCCGAACCGAAACCTAGGAGGCGTCGCACTATAAGTGCGTTTCAGTTTGCATCGACGTTCCAGAACCGAAAGATTGTTCCAAAAAAGTGGTAGATAGCCGAAAAAAGTGACAAAAGATTGTTCGAAAAAAGTGGTAGATAGCCGAAAAAAGTGACAGGGGTGCAACACGAGGACTTCCCAGCAGGTCACCCATCCTAGTACTACTCTCGCCCAAGCACGCTTAACTTCGGAGTTCTGATGAGATCCAGTGCATTTGTGCTAGTATGATCGCACCCAGCATGCCTCTCCATTGTCAAAGTAATAAAGAGTTTCCAGTCGCATTGTCGTACGAAGTCCGTTTAAATGAAAGTGCGAAAAAATCCTGCTAGATGAAATCGGATGGACAATCCGACCATGTCGGGAAGCCGAATGACTGCCAAGGCTATCATGGCGCGATGAATCTTCCCGACCATCCCCGAATCAATATAAGAATCGCCACGATCTGACGGGCGGATCAAAAGTTATCGTCGGAACGATATTTGTGCACCAAGGGTAGCTCACGGCCAGTAAACACCTTCCGACCAGATTCCTGACTCGCATCCACTAGTACACTCATCCGCTATAGTCGGTACGTCACTGAATCTAAACAAACCCCCGCTATAATTTGACCGCAAATGAAATATCAGTACGAATTCCGTTTATCGAATCAAACCACACTATCACCCCGCCATAATAAAGACCGGACGTATTTGAATTCACCATCCATAAGAAAATAAAAAGTTCCGAACCGAAACCTAGGAGGCGTCGCACTAAACGAGCGTTTCAGTTCGAATCGACGTTCCAGAACCGAAAGATTGTTCGAAAAAAGTGGTAGATAGCCGAAAAAAGTGACAGGGGTGCAACACGAGGACTTCCCAGGAGGTCACTCATCCTAGTACTACTCTCGCCCAAGCACGCTTAACTTCGGAGTTCTGGTGGGATCCAGTGCATTTGTGCTGGTATGATCGCACCAAGCATGCCTCTCCATTGTCAAAGTAATAAAGAGTTTCCACTTGCATTGTCGTACGAAGTCCGTTTAAATAAAAGTGAGAAAAAATCCTGCTAGATGACATCGGATGGACGATCCGAGCATGTCGGGAAGCCGGATTACTACCAAGGCTGTCATCGCGCGATGAATCTTCCCGAGTACCCCCGAATCAATATAAAAATCGCCACGATCTGACGGGCGGATCAAAAGTTATCGTCGGAACGATAATTGTGCACCAAGGGTAGGTCACGGCCAATAAACACCTTCCGACCGGATTCATCACTCGCATCCACTAGTACACTCATCCGCTATAGCCGGTACGTCACTGAACCTAAACAAACCCCCGCTATAATTTGACCGCAAATGAAATGCCAGAACGAATTCCGTTTATCGAATCAAACGACACTATCACCCCGCCATAATAAAGTCCGGACGTATTTGAATTCACCATCCGGAAAAAAATAAAAAGTTCCGAACCGAAACCTAGGAGGCGTCGCACTAAACGAGCGTTTCAGTTCGCATCGATGTTCCAGAACCGAAAGATTATTCGAAAAAAGTGGTAGATAGCCGAAAAAAGTAACAGGGTTACAACACGAGGACTTCCCAGGAGGTCACCCATCCTAGTACTACTCTCGCCCAAGCACGCTTAACTTCGGAGTTCTAATGTGATCCAGTGCATTTGTGCTGGTATGATCACACCAAGCATCCCTCTCCAATGTCAAACTAATAAAGAGTTTCCACTCGCATTGTCGTACGAAGTCCGTTTAAATGAAAGTGAGAAAAAATCCTGCTAGATGACATCGGATGGACGATCCGAGCATGTCGGGAAGCCGGATGACCGCCAAGGCTGTCAATGCGCGATGAATCTTCCCGAGTACCCCCGAATCAATATAAGTATCGCCACGATCTGACGGGCGGATCAAAAGTTATCGTCGGAACGATATTTGTACACCAAGGGTAGCTCACGGCCAGTAAAGACCATCCGACCAGATTCCTGACTCGCATCCACTAGTACACTCATCCGCTATAGTCGGTACGTCACTGAATCTAAACAAACCCCCGCTATAATTTGACCGCAAATGAAATATCAGAACGAATTCCGTTTATCGAATCAAACGACACTATCACCCCGCCATAATAATGACCAGACGTATTTCAATTCACCATCCGGAAGAAAATAAAAAGTTCCGAACTGAAACCTCGGTGGCGTCGCATTAAACGTGCGTTTCAGTTCGCATGGACGTTTCAGAACCGAAAGATTGTTCGAAAAAAGTGGTAGATAGCCGAAAAAAGTGACAGGGGTGCAACACGAGGACTTCCCAGGAGGTCACCCATCCTAGTATTACTCTCGCCCAAGCACGCTTCACTTCGGAGTTCTGATGGGATCCAGTGCATTTGTGCTGGTATGATCGCACCCAACATGCCTCTCCATTGTCAAAGTAATAAAGAGTTTCCATTCGCATTGTCGTACGAAGTCCGTTTAAATTAAAGTGCGAAAAAATCCTGCTAGATGACATCGGATGGACGATCCGAGAATGTCGGGAAGCCGGATGACCGCCAGGGCTGTCATTGCGCGATGAATCTTCCCGAGTACCCTCGAATCAAAATAAGAATCCTTACGATCTGACGGGCAGATCAAAAGTTAACGTCGGAATGATATTTGTGCACCAAGGGTAGCTCACGGCCAGTAAACACCTTCCGACCGGAATCCTGACTCGCATCCACTAGTAAACTCATCCGCTATAGCCGATACCTCACTGAATCTAAACAAACCCCCGCTATATTTTGACCGTAAATGAAATGTCAGAACGAATTCCGTTTATCGAATCAAACGACACTATCACCCCGCCATAATAAAGACCGGCCGTATTTGAATTTACCATCCGGAAGAAAATAAAAGGATCCGAACCGAAACCTAGGAGGCGTCGCACTAAACGTGCGTTTCAGTTCGCATCGACGTTCTAAAACCGAAAGATTGTTCGAAAAAAGTGGTAGATAGCCGAAAAAAGTGACAGGGGTGCAACACGAGGACTTCCCAGGAGGTCAACCATCCTAGTACTACACTCGCCCAAGCACGCTTACCTTCGGAGTTCTGATGGGATCCAGTGCAATTGTGCTGCTATGATCGCACCCAGCATGCCTCTCCATTGTCAAAGTAATAAAGAGTTTCCATTCGCATTGTCGTACGAAGTCCGTTTAAATTAAAGTGCGAAAAAATCCTGCTAGATGACATCGGATGGACGATCCGAGAATGTCGGGAAGCCGGATGACCGCCAGGGCTGTCATTGCGCGATGAATCTTCCCGAGTACCCTCGAATCAAAATAAGAATCTTTCCGATCTGACGGGCGGATCAAAAGTTATCGTCGGAACGATATTTGTGCACCAAGGGTAGCTCACGGCCAGTAAACACCTTCCGACTGGAATCCTGACTCGCATCCACTAGTAAAGTCATCCGCTATAGCCGATACCTCACTGAATCTAAACAAACCCCCGATATATTTTGACCGTAAATGAAATGTCAGAACGAATTCCGTTTATCGAATCAAACCACACTATCACCCCGCCATAATAAAGACCGGACGTATTTGAATTCACCATCCAGAAGAAAATAAAAAGTTCCGAACCGAAACCTAAGAGGCGTCGCACTAAACGAGCGTTTCAGTTCGCATCGACGTTCCAGAACCGAAAGATTGTTCAAAAAAAGTGGTAGATAGCAGAAAAAAGTGACTGGGGTGCAACACGAGGACTTCCCAGGAGGTCACCCATCCTAGTACTACTCTCGCCCAAGCACGCTTAACTTCGGAGTTCTGGTGGGATCCAGTGCATTTGTGCTGGTATGATCGCACCAAGCATGCCTCTCCATTGTCAAAGTAATAAAGAGTTTCCACTCGCATTGTCGTACGAAGTCCGTTTAAATGAAACTGAGAAAAAATCCAGCTAGATGACATCGGATTGACGATCCGAGCATGTCGGGAAGCCGGATTACTGCCAAGGCTGTCATCGCGCGATGAATCTTCCCGAGTACCCCCGAATCAATATAAGAATCGCCACGATCTGACGGGTGGATCAAAAGTTATCGTCGGAACGATATTTGTGCACCAAGGGTAGCTCACGGCCAATAAACACCTTCCGACCGAATTCATGACTCGCATCCACTAGTACACTCATCCGCTATAGCCGGTACGTCACTGAATCTAAACAAACCCCCGCTATAATTTGACCGCAAATGAAATGCCAGAACGAATTCCGTTTATCGAATCAAACGAAACTATCACCTCGCCATAATAATGACCAGACGTATTTGAATTCACCATCCGGAAGAAAATAAAAAGTTCCGAACTGAAACCTAGGAGGCGTCGCACTAAACGTGTGTTTCAGTTCGCATCGACGTTCCAGAACCGAAAGATTGTTCGAAAAAAGTGACAGGGGTGCAACACGAGGACTTCCCAGGAGGTCACCCATCCTTGTATTACTCTCGCCCAAGCACGCTTAACTTCGGAGTTCTGATGGGATCCAGTGCATTTGTGCTAGTATGATCGCACCCAGCATGCCTCTCCATTGTCAAAGTAATAAAGAGTTTCCAGTCGCATTGTCGTACGAAGTCCGTTTAAATGAAAGTGCGAAAAAATCCTGCTAGATGATTTCGGATGGACAATCCGAGCATGTCGGGAAGCCGGATGACTGCCAAGGCTGTCATGGCGCGACGAATCTTCCCGACCACCCCCGAATCAATATAAGAATCGCCACGATCTTACGTGCGGATCAAAAGTTATCGTCGGAACGATATTTGTGCACCAAGGGTAGCTCACGGCCAGTAAACACCTTCCGACCAGATTCCTGACTCGCATCCACTAGTACACTCATCCGCTATAGTCGGTACGTCACTGAATCTAAACAAACCCCCGCTATAATTTGACCGCAAATGAAATATCAGTACGAATTCCGTTTATCGAATCAAACCACACTTTCACCCCGCCATAATAAAGACCGGACGTATTTGAATTCACCATCCAGAAGAAAATAAAAAGTTCTGAACCGAAACCTAGGAGGCGTCGCACTAAACGAGCGTTTCAGTTCGCATCGACGTTCCAGAACCGAAAGATTGTTCGAGAAAAGTGGTAGATAGCCGAAAAAAGCGACAGGGGTGCAACACGAGGACTTCCCAGGAGGTCACCCATCCTAGTACTACACTCGCCCAAGCACGCTTACCTTCGGAGTTATGATGGGATCCAGTGCAATTGTGCTGGTATGATCGCACCCAGCATGCCTCTCCATTGTCAAAGTAATAAAGAGTTTCCACTCGCATTGTCGTACGAAGTCCGTTTAAATGAAAGTACGAAAAAATCCTGCTAGATGACATCGGATGGACGATCCGAGAATGTCGGGAAGCCGGATGACCGCCAGGGCTATCATCGCTCGATGAATCTTCCCGAGTACCCCCGAATCAATATAAGAATAGCCTCGATCTGACGGGCGGATCAAAAGTTTTCGTCGGAACGATATTTGTGCACCAAGGGTAGCTCACGGCCAGTAAACACCTTCCGACCGGATTCATGACTCGCATCCACTAGTACACTCATCCGCTATAGCCGGTACGTCACTGAATCTAAACAAACCCCCGCTATAATTTGACCGCAAATGAAATATCATTACGAATTCCGTTTATCGAATCAAACCACACTATCACCCCGCCATAATAAAGACCGGCCGTATTTGAATTCACCATCCGGAAGAAAATAAATACATCCGAACCGAAACCTAGGAGGCGTCGCACTAAACGTGCATTTCAGTTCGCATCGACGTTCTAGAACTGAAAGATTGTTCGAAAAAAGTGGTAGATAGCCCAAAAAAGTGACAAAAGATTGTTCGAAAAAAGTGGTAGATAGCCGAAAAAAGTGACAGGGGTGCAACACGAGGACTTCCCAGGAGGTCACCCATCCTAGTACTACTCTCGCCCAAGCACGCTTAACTTCGGAGTTCTGATGGGACCCAGTGCATTTGTGCTAGTATGATCGCACGTAGCATGCCTCTCCATTGTCAAAGTAATAAAGAGTTTCCAGTCGCATTGTCGTACGAAGTCCGTTTAAATGAAAGTGCGAAAAAATCCGGCTAGATGAAATCGGATGGACAATCCGAGCATGTCGGGAAGCCGGATGACTGCCAAGGCTGTCATGGCGCGATGAATCTACCCGACTACCCCCGAATCAATATAAGAATCGCCACGATCTGACGGGCGGATCAAACGTTATCGTCGGAACGATATTTGTGCACCAAGGGTAGCTCACGGCCAGTAAACACCTTCCGACCAGATTCCTGACTCGCATCCACTAGTACACTCATCCGCTATAGTCGGTACGTCACTGAATCTAAACAAACCCCCGCTATAATTTGACCGCAAATGAAATATCAGTACGAATTCCGTTTATCGAATCAAACCACACTATCACCCCGCCATAATAAAGACCGGGCGTATTTGAATTCACCATACAGAAGAAAATAAAAAGTTCCGAACCGAAACCTAGGAGGCGTCGCACTAAACGAGCGTTTCAGTTCGCATCGACGTTCCAGAACCGAAAGATTGTTCGAAAAAAGTGGTAGATAGCCGAAAAAAGTGACAGGGGTGCAACACGAGGACTTCCCAGGAGCTAACCCATCCTAGTACTACTCTCGCCCAAGCACGCTTAACTTCGGAGTTCTGATGGGATCCAGTGCATTTGTGCTGGTATGATCTCACCAAGCATGCCTCTCCAATGTCAAAGTAATAAAGAGTTTCCACTCGCATTGTCGAACGAAGTCCGTTTAAATGAAAGTGAGAAAAAATCCTGCTAGATGACATACATCGGATGGACGATCCGAGCATGTCGGGAAGCCGGATGACCACCAAGGCTGTCATTGCGCAATGAATCTTCCCGAGTACCCCCGAATCAATATAAGTATCGCCACGATCTGACGAGCGGATCAAAAGTTATCGTCGGAATGATATTTGTACACCAAGGGTAGCTCACGGCCAGTAAACACCTTCCGACCAGATTCCTGACTCGCATCCACTAGTACACTCATCCGCTATAGTCGGTGCGTCACTGAATCTAAACAAACCCCCGCTATAATTTGACCGCAAATGAAATATCAGAACAAATTTCGTTTATCGAATCAAACCACACTATCACCCCGCCATAATAAAGACCGGATGTATTTGAAATCACCATCCGTAAGAAAATAAAAGGATCTGAACCGAAACCTAGGAGGCGTCGCACTAAACGTGCGTTTCAGTTCGCATCGACGTTCCAAAACCGAAAGATTGTTCGAAAAAAGTGGTAGATAGCTGAAAAAAGTGACAGGGGTGCAACACGAGGACTTCCTAGGAGGTCACCCATCCTAGTACTACACTCGCCCAAGCACGCTTACCTTCGGAGTTCTGATGGGATCCAGTGCAATTGTGCTGGTATGATCGCACCCAGCATGCCTCTCCATTGTCAAAGTAATAAAGAGTTTCCACTCGCATTGTCGTACGAAGTCCGTTTAAATGAAAGTACGAAAAAATCCTGCTACATGACATCGGATGGACGATCCGAGCATGTCGGGAAGCCGGATGACCGCCATGGCTGTCATCGCTCGATGAATCTTCCCGAGTACCCCCGAATCAATATAAGAATAGCCACGATCTGACGGGCGGATCAAAAGTTTTCGTCGGAACGATATTTGTGCACCAAGGGTAGCTCACGGCCAGTAAACACCTTCCGACCGGATTCATGACTCGCATCCACTAGTACACTCATCCGCTATAGGTACGTCACTGAATCTAAACAAACCTCCGCTATAATTTGACCGCAAATGAAATGTCAGAACGAATTCCGTTTATCGAATCAAACGACACTCACCCCGCCATAATAAAGACCGGACGTATTTGAATTCACCATCCGGAAGAAAATAAAAAGATCCGAACCGAAACCTAAGACGCGTCGCACTAAACGTGCGTTTCAGTTCGCATCGACGTTCCAGAACCGAAAGATTGTTTGAAAAAAGTGGTAGATAGCCGAAAAAAGTGACAGGGGTGCAACACGAGGACTTCCCAGGAGGTCACCCATCCTAGTACTACACTCGCCCAAGCACGCTTACCTTCGGAGTTCTGATGGGATCCAGTGCAATTGTGCTGCTATGATCGCACCCAGCATGCCTCTCCATTGTCAAAGTAATAAAGAGTTTCCATTCGCATTGTCGTACGAAGTCCGTTTAAATTAAAGTGCGAAAAAATCCTGCTAGATGACATCGGATGGACGATCCGAGAATGTCGGGAAGCCGGATGACCGCCAGGGCTGTCATTGCGCGATGAATCTTCCCGAGTACCCTCGAATCAAAATAAGAATCTTTCCGATCTGACGGGCGGATCAAAAGTTATCGTCGGAACGATATTTGTGCACCAAGGGTAGCTCACGGCCAGTAAACACCTTCCGACTGGAATCCTGACTCGCATCCACTAGTAAAGTCATCCGCTATAGCCGATACCTCACTGAATCTAAACAAACCCCCGATATATTTTGACCGTAAATGAAATGTCAGAACGAATTCCGTTTATCGAATCAAACCACACTATCACCCCGCCATAATAAAGACCGGACGTATTTGAATTCACCATCCAGAAGAAAATAAAAAGTTCCGAACCGAAACCTAAGAGGCGTCGCACTAAACGAGCGTTTCAGTTCGCATCGACGTTCCAGAACCGAAAGATTGTTCGAAAAAAGTGGTAGATAGCAGAAAAAAGTGACAGGGGTGCAACACGAGGACTTCCCAGGAGGTCACCCATCCTAGTACTACTCTCGCCCAAGCACGCTTAACTTCGGAGTTCTGGTGGGATCCAGTGCATTTGTGCTGGTATGATCGCACCAAGCATGCCTCTCCATTGTCAAAGTAATAAAGAGTTTCCACTCGCATTGTCGTACGAAGTCCGTTTAAATGAAACTGAGAAAAAATCCAGCTAGATGACATCGGATTGACGATCCGAGCATGTCGGGAAGCCGGATTACTGCCAAGGCTGTCATCGCGCGATGAATCTTCCCGAGTACCCCCGAATCAATATAAGAATCGCCACGATTTGACGGGCGGATCAAAAGTTATCGTCGGAACGATATTTGTGCACCAAGGGTAGCTCACGGCCAATAAACACCTTCCGACCGAATTCATGACTCGCATCCACTAGTACACTCATCCGCTATAGCCGGTACGTCACTGAATCTAAACAAACCCCCGCTATAATTTGACCGCAAATGAAATGCCAGAACGAATTCCGTTTATCGAATCAAACGAAACTATCACCTCGCCATAATAATGACCAGACGTATTTGAATTCACCATCCGGAAGAAAATAAAAAGTTCCGAACTGAAACCTAGGAGGCGTCGCACTAAACGTGTGTTTCAGTTCGCATCGACGTTCCAGAACCGAAAGATTGTTCGAAAAAAGTGACAGGGGTGCAACACGAGGACTTCCCAGGAGGTCACCCATCCTAGTACTACTCTCGCCCAAGCACGCTTACCTTCGGAGTTCTGATGGGATCCAGTGCAATTGTGCTGGTATGATCGCACCCAACATGCCTCTCCATTGTCAAAGTAATAAAGAGTTTCCACTCGCATTGTCGTACGAAGTCCGTTTAAATGAAAGTACGAAAAAATCCTGCTAGATGACATCGGATGGACGATCCGAGAATGTCGGGAAGCCGGATGACAGCCAGGGCTGTCATCGCTCGATGAATCTTCCCGAGTACCCCCGAATCAATATAAGAATAGCCTCGATCTGACGGGCGGATCAAAAGTTTTCGTCGGAACGATATTTGTGCACCAAGGGTAGCTCACGGCCAGTAAACACCTTCCGACCGGATTCATGACTCGCATCCACTAGTACACTCATCCGCTATAGCCGGTACGTCACTGAATCTAAACAAACCCCCGCTATAATTTGACCGCAAATGAAATATCAGTACGAATTCCGTTTATCGAATCAAACCACACAATCACCCCGCCATAATAAAGACCGGCCGTATATGAATTCACCATCCGGAAGAAAATAAATACATCCGAACCGAAACCTAGGAGGCGTCGCACTAAACGTGCGTTTCAGTTCGCATCGACGTTCTAGAACTGAAAGATTGTTCGAAAAAAGTGGTAGATAGCCTAAAAAAGTGACAAAAGATTGTTCGAAAAAAGTGGTAGATAGCCGAAAAAAGTGACAGGGGTGCAACACGAGGACTTCCCAGGAGGTCACCCATCCTAGTACTACTCTCGCCCAAGCACGCTTAACTTCGGAGTTCTGATGGGACCCAGTGCATTTGTGCTAGTATGATCGCACGTAGCATGCCTCTCCATTGTCAAAGTAATAAAGAGTTTCCAGTCGCATTGTCGTACGAAGTCCGTTTAAATGAAAGTGCGAAAAAATCCTGCTAGATGAAATCGGATGGACAATCCGAGCATGTCGGGAAGCCGGATGACTGCCAAGGCTGTCATGGCGCGATGAATCTACCCGACTACCCCCGAATCAATATAAGAATCGCCACGATCTGACGGGCGGATCAAACGTTATCGTCGGAACGATATTTGTGCACCAAGGGTAGCTCACGGCCAGTAAACACCTTCCGACCAGATTCCTGACTCGCATCCACTAGTACACTCATCCGCTATAGCCGGTACGTCACTGAATCTAAACAAACCCCCGCTATAATTTGACCGCAAATGAAATGCCAGAACGAATTCCGTTTATCGAATCAAACGAAACTATCACCTCGCCATAATAATGACCAGACGTATTTGAATTCACCATCCGGAAGAAAATAAAAAGTTCCGAACTGAAACCTAGGAGGCGTCGCACTAAACGTGTGTTTCAGTTCGCATCGACGTTCCAGAACCGAAAGATTGTTCGAAAAAAGTGACAGGGGTGCAACACGAGGACTTCCCAGGAGGTCACCCATCCTAGTACTACTCTCGCCCAAGCACGCTTACCTTCGGAGTTCTGATGGGATCCAGTGCAATTGTGCTGGTATGATCGCACCCAACATGCCTCTCCATTGTCAAAGTAATAAAGAGTTTCCACTCGCATTGTCGTACGAAGTCCGTTTAAATGAAAGTACGAAAAAATCCTGCTAGATGACATCGGATGGACGATCCGAGAATGTCGGGAAGCCGGATGACAGCCAGGGCTGTCATCGCTCGATGAATCTTCCCGAGTACCCCCGAATCAATATAAGAATAGCCTCGATCTGACGGGCGGATCAAAAGTTTTCGTCGGAACGATATTTGTGCACCAAGGGTAGCTCACGGCCAGTAAACACCTTCCGACCGGATTCATGACTCGCATCCACTAGTACACTCATCCGCTATAGCCGGTACGTCACTGAATCTAAACAAACCCCCGCTATAATTTGACCGCAAATGAAATATCAGTACGAATTCCGTTTATCGAATCAAACCACACAATCACCCCGCCATAATAAAGACCGGCCGTATTTGAATTCACCATCCGGAAGAAAATAAATACATCCGAACCGAAACCTAGGAGGCGTCGCACTAAACGTGCGTTTCAGTTCGCATCGACGTTCTAGAACTGAAAGATTGTTCGAAAAAAGTGGTAGATAGCCTAAAAAAGTGACAAAAGATTGTTCGAAAAAAGTGGTAGATAGCCGAAAAAAGTGACAGGGGTGCAACACGAGGACTTCCCAGGAGGTCACCCATCCTAGTACTACTCTCGCCCAAGCACGCTTAACTTCGGAGTTCTGATGGGACCCAGTGCATTTGTGCTAGTATGATCGCACGTAGCATGCCTCTCCATTGTCAAAGTAATAAAGAGTTTCCAGTCGCATTGTCGTACGAAGTCCGTTTAAATGAAAGTGCGAAAAAATCCTGCTAGATGAAATCGGATGGACAATCCGAGCATGTCGGGAAGCCGGATGACTGCCAAGGCTGTCATGGCGCGATGAATCTACCCGACTACCCCCGAATCAATATAAGAATCGCCACGATCTGACGGGCGGATCAAACGTTATCGTCGGAACGATATTTGTGCACCAAGGGTAGCTCACGGCCAGTAAACACCTTCCGACCAGATTCCTGACTCGCATCCACTAGTACACTCATCCGCTATAGTCGGTACGTCACTGAATCTAAACAAACCCCCGCTATAATTTGACCGCAAATGAAATATCATATCAGTACGAATTCCGTTTATCGAATCAAACCACACTATCACCCCGCCATAATAAAGACCGGGCGTATTTGAATTCACCATCCAGAAGAAAATAAAAAGTTCCGAACCGAAACCTAGGAGGCGTCGCACTAAACGAGCGTTTCAGTTCGCATCGACGTTCCAGAACCGAAAGATTGTTCGAAAAAAGTGGTAGATAGCCGAAAAAAGTGACAGGGGTGCAACACGAGGACTTCCCAGGAGCTAACCCATCCTAGTACTACTCTCGCCCAAGCACGCTTAACTTCGGAGTTCTGATGGGATCCAGTGCATTTGTGCTGGTATGATCACACCAAGCATGCCTCTCCAATGTCAAAGTAATAAAGAGTTTCCACTCGCATTGTCGAACGAAGTCCGTTTAAATGAAAGTGAGAAAAAATCCTGCTAGATGACATACATCGGATGGACGATCCGAGCATGTCGGGAAGCCGGATGACCACCAAGGCTGTCATTGCGCAATGAATCTTCCCGAGTACCCCCGAATCAATATAAGTATCGCCACGATCTGACGAGCGGATCAAAAGTTATCGTCGGAATGATAATTGTACACCAAGGGTAGCTCACGGCCAGTAAACACCTTCCGACCAGATTCCTGACTCGCATCCACTAGTACACTCATCCGCTATAGTCGGTGCGTCACTGAATCTAAACAAACCCCCGCTATAATTTGACCGCAAATGAAATATCAGAACAAATTTCGTTTATCGAATCAAACCACACTATCACCCCGCCATAATAAAGACCGGATGTATTTGAAATCACCATCCGTAAGAAAATAAAAGGATCTGAACCGAAACCTAGGAGGCGTCGCACTAAACGTGCGTTTCAGTTCGCATCGACGTTCCAAAACCGAAAGATTGTTCGAAAAAAGTGGTAGATAGCTGAAAAAAGTGACAGGGGTGCAACACGAGGACTTCCTAGGAGGTCACCCATCCTAGTACTACACTCGCCCAAGCACGCTTACCTTCGGAGTTCTGATGGGATCCAGTGCAATTGTGCTGGTATGATCGCACCCAGCATGCCTCTCCATTGTCAAAGTAATAAAGAGTTTCCACTCGCATTGTCGTACGAAGTCCGTTTAAATGAAAGTACGAAAAAATCCTGCTACATGACATCGGATGGACGATCCGAGCATGTCGGGAAGCCGGATGACCGCCATGGCTGTCATCGCTCGATGAATCTTCCCGAGTACCCCCGAATCAATATAAGAATAGCCACGATCTGACGGGCGGATCAAAAGTTTTCGTCGGAACGATATTTGTGCACCAAGGGTAGCTCACGGCCAGTAAACACCTTCCGACCGGATTCATGACTCGCATCCACTAGTACACTCATCCGCTATAGGTACGTCACTGAATCTAAACAAACCTCCGCTATAATTTGACCGCAAATGAAATGTCAGAACGAATTCCGTTTATCGAATCAAACGACACTATCACCCCGCAATAATAAAGACCGGACGTATTTGAATTCACCATCCGGAAGAAAATAAAAAGATCCGAACCGAAACCTAAGACGCGTCGCACTAAACGTGCGTTTCAGTTCGCATTGACGTTCCAGAACCGAAAGATTGTTTGAAAAAAGTGGTAGATAGCCGAAAAAAGTGACAGGGGTGCAACACGAGGACTTCCCAGGAGGTCACCCATCCTAGTATTACTCTCGCCCAAGCACGCTTAACTTCGGAGTTCTGATGGGATCCAGTGCATTTGTGCTGGTATGATCTCACCCAGCATGCCTCTCCATTGTCAAAGTAATAAAGAGTTTCCAGTCGCATTGTCGTACGAAGTCCGTTTAAATGAAAGTGCGAAAAAATCCTGCTAGATGAAATCAGATGGACGATCCGAGCATGTCGGGAAACCGAATGATTGCCAAGGCTGTCATGGCACGTTGAATCTTCCCGAGCACCCCCGAATCAATATAAGAATCGCCACGATCTGACGGGCGGATCAAAAGTTATCGTCGGAACGATATTTGTGCACCAAGGGTAGCTCACGGCCAGTAAACACCTTCCGACCAGATTCCTGACTCGCATCCACTAGTACACTCATCTGCTATAGCCGATACCGCACTGAATCTAAACAAACCCCCGCTATATTTTGACCGTAAATGAAATGTCAGAACGAATTCCGTTTATCGAATCAAACGACACTATCACCCCGCCATAATAAAGACCGGCCGTATTTGAATTCACGATCCGGAAGAAAATAAATACATCCGAACTGAAACCTAGGAGGCGTCGCACTAAACGTGCGTTTCAGTTCGCATCGACGTTCCAGAACCGAAAGATTGTTCGAAAAAAGTGGTAGATAGCCGAAAAAAGTGACAGGGGTGCAACATGAGGACTTCCCAGGAGGTCACCCATCCTAGTATTACTCTCACCCAACCACGCTTCACTTCGGAGTTATGATGGGATCCAGTGCATTGGTGCTGGTATGATCGCACCCAGCATGCCTCTCCATTGTCAAAGTAATAAAGAGTTTCATTCGCATTGTCGTACGAAGTCCGTTTAAATTAAAGTGCGAAAAAATCCTGCTAGATGACATCGGATGGACGATCCGAGAATGTCGGGAAGCCGGATGACCGCCAAGGCTGTCATTGCGCGATGAATCTTCCCGACTACCCCCGAATCAATATAAGAATCCCCACGATCTGACGGGCGGATCAAAAGTTATCGTCGGAACGATATTTGTGCACCAAGGGTAGCTCACGGCCAGTAAACACCTTCCGACCGGAATCCTGACTCGCATCCACTAGTACACTCATCCGCTATAGCCGATACCTCACTGAATCTAAACAAATCCCCCGCTATATTTTGACCGTAAATGAAATGTCAGAACGAATTCCGTTTATCGAATCAAACGACACTATCACCCCGCCATAATAAAGACCGGCCGTATTTGAATTCACCATCCGGAAGAAAATAAAAAGTTCTGAACCGAAACCTAGGAGGCGTCGCACTAAACGAGCGTTTCAGTTCGCATCGACGTTCCAGAACCGAAAGATTGTTCGAGAAAAGTGGTAGATAGCCGAAAAAAGTGACAGGGGTGCAACACGAGGACTTCCCAAGAGGTCACCCATCCTAGTACTACACTCGCCCAAGCACGCTTACCTTCGGAGTTCTGATGGGATCCAGTGCAATTGTGCTGGTATGATCGCACCCAGCATGCCTCTCCATTGTCAAAGTAATAAAGAGTTTCCACTCGCATTGTCGTACGAAGTCCGTTTAAATGAAAGTACGAAAAAATCCTGCTAGATGACATCGGATGGACGATCCGAGAATGTCGGGAAGCCGGATGACCGCCAGGGCTGTCATCGCTCGATGAATCTTCCCGAGTACCCCCGAATCAATATAAGAATAGCCTCGATCTGACGGGCGGATCAAAAGTTTTCGTCGGAACGATATTTGTGCACCAAGGGTAGCTCACGGCCAGTAAACACCTTCCGACCGGATTCATGACTCGCATCCACTAGTACACTCATCCGCTATAGCCGGTACGTCACTGAATTTAAACAAACCCCCGCTATAATTTGACCGCAAATGAAATATCAGTACGAATTCCGTTTATCGAATCAAACCACACTATCACCCCGCCATAATAAAGACCGGCCGTATTTGAATTCACCATCCGGAAGAAAATAAATACATCCGAACCGAAACCTAGGAGGCGTCGCACTAAACGTGCGTTTCAGTTCGCATCGACGTTCTAGAACTGAAAGATTGTTCGAAAAAAGTGGTAGATAGCCCAAAAAAGTGACAAAAGATTGTTCGAAAAAAGTGGTAGATAGCCGAAAAAAGTGACAGGGGTGCAACACGAGGACTTCCCAGGAGGTCACCCATCCTAGTACTACTCTCGCCCAAGCACGCTTAACTTCGGAGTTCTGATGGGACCCAGTGCATTTGTGCTAGTATGATCGCACGTAGCATGCCTCTCCATTGTCAAAGTAATAAAGAGTTTCCAGTCGCATTGTCGTACGAAGTCCGTTTAAATGAAAGTGCGAAAAAATCCTGCTAGATGAAATCGGATGGACAATCCGAGCATGTCGGGAAGCCGGATGACTGCCAAGGCTGTCATGGCGCGATGAATCTACCTGACTACCCCTGAATCAATATAAGAATCGCCACGATCTGACGGGCGGATCAAACGTTATCGTCGGAACGATATTTGTGCACCAAGGGTAGCTCACGGCCAGTAAACACCTTCCGACCAGATTCCTGACTCGCATCCACTAGTACACTCATCCGCTATAGTCGGTACGTCACTGAATCTAAACAAACCCCCGCTATAATTTGACCGCAAATGAAATATCAGTACGAATTCCGTTTATCGAATCAAACCACACTATCACCCCGCCATAATAAAGACCGGGCGTATTTGAATTCACCATCCAGAAGAAAATAAAAAGTTCCGAACCGAAACCTAGGAGGCGTCGCACTAAACGAGCGTTTCAGTTCGCATCGACGTTCCAGAACCGAAAGATTGTTCGAAAAAAGTGGTAGATAGCCGAAAAAAGTGACAGGGGTGCAACACGAGGACTTCCCAGGAGCTAACCCATCCTAGTACTACTCTCGCCCAAGCACGCTTAACTTCGGAGTTCTGATGGGATCCAGTGCATTTGTGCTGGTATGATCACACCAAGCATGCCTCTCCAATGTCAAAGTAATAAAGAGTTTCCACTCGCATTGTCGAACGAAGTCCGTTTAAATGAAAGTGAGAAAAAATCCTGCTAGATGACATACATCGGATGGACGATCCGAGCATGTCGGGAAGCCGGATGACCACCAAGGCTGTCATTGCGCAATGAATCTTCCCGAGTACCCCCGAATCAATATAAGTATCGCCACGATCTGACGAGCGGATCAAAAGTTATCGTCGGAATGATATTTGTACACCAAGGGTAGCTCACGGCCAGTAAACACCTTCCGACCAGATTCCTGACTCGCATCCACTAGTACACTCATCCGCTATAGTCGGTGCGTCACTGAATCTAAACAAACCCCCGCTATAATTTGACCGCAAATGAAATATCAGAACAAATTTCGTTTATCGAATCAAACCACACTATCACCCCGCCATAATAAAGACCGGATGTATTTGAAATCACCATCCGTAAGAAAATAAAAGGATCTGAACCGAAACCTAGGAGGCGTCGCACTAAACGTGCGTTTCAGTTCGCATCGACGTTCCAAAACCGAAAGATTGTTCGAAAAAAGTGGTAGATAGCTGAAAAAAGTGACAGGCGTGCAACACGAGGACTTCCTAGGAGGTCACCCATCCTAGTACTACACTCGCCCAAGCACGCTTACCTTCGGAGTTCTGATGGGATCCAGTGCAATTGTGCTGGTATGATCGCACCCAGCATGCCTCTCCATTGTCAAAGTAATAAAGAGTTTCCACTCGCATTGTCGTACGAAGTCCATTTAAATGAAAGTACGAAAAAATCCTGCTACATGACATCGGATGGACGATCCGAGCATGTCGGGAAGCCGGATGACCGCCATGGCTGTCATCGCTCGATGAATCTTCCCGAGTACCCCCGAATCAATATAAGATTAGCCACGATCTGACGGGCGGATCAAAAGTTTTCGTCGGAACGATATTTGTGCACCAAGGGTAGCTCACGGCCAGTAAACACCTTCCGACCGGATTCATGACTCGCATCCACTAGTACACTCATCCGCTATAGGTACGTCACTGAATCTAAACAAACCTCCGCTATAATTTGACCGCAAATGAAATGTCAGAACGAATTCCGTTTATCGAATCAAACGACACTATCACCCCGCCATAATAAAGACCGGACGTATTTGAATTCACCATCCGGAAGAAAATAAAAAGATCCGAACCGAAACCTAAGACGCGTCGTACTAAACGTGCGTTTCAGTTCGCATCGACGTTCCAGAACCGAAAGATTGTTTGAAAAAAGTGGTAGATAGCCGAAAAAAGTGACAGGGGTGCAACACGAGGACTTCCCAGGAGGTCACCCATCCTAGTATTACTCTCGCCCAAGCACGCTTAACTTCGGAGTTCTCATGGGATCCAGTGCATTTGTGCTGGTATGATCTCACCCAGCATGCCTCTCCATTGTCAAAGTAATAAAGAGTTTCCAGTCGCATTGTCGTACGAAGTCCGTTTAAATGAAAGTGCGAAAAAATCCTGCTAGATGAAATCAGATGGACGATCCGAGCATGTCAGGAAACCGAATGACTGCCAAGGCTGTCATGGCACGTTGAATCTTCCCGATCACCCCCGAATCAATATAAGAATCGCCACGATCTGACGGGCGGATCAAAAGTTATCGTCGGAACGATATTTGTGCACCAAGGGTAGCTCACGGCCAGTAAACACCTTCCGACCAGATTCGTGACTCGCATCCACTAGTACACTCATCTGCTATAGCCGATACCGCACTGAATCTAAACAAACCCCCGCTATATTTTGACCGTAAATGAAATGTCAGAACGAATTCCGTTTATCGAATCAAACGACACTATCACCCCGCCATAATAAAGACCGGCCGTATTTGAATTCACGATCCGGAAGAAAATAAATACATCCGAACTGAAACCTAGGAGGCGTCGCACTAAACGTGCGTTTCAGTTCGCATCGACGTTCCAGAACCGAAAGATTGTTCGAAAAAAGTGGTAGATAGCCGAAAAAAGTGACAGGGGTGCAACATGAGGACTTCCCAGGAGGTCACCCATCCTAGTATTACTCTCACCCAACCACGCTTCACTTCGGAGTTATGATGGGATCCAGTGCATTTGTGCTGGTATGATCGCACCCAGCATGCCTCTCCATTGTCAAAGTAATAAAGAGTTTCATTCGCATTTTCGTACGAAGTCCGTTTAAATTAAAGTGCGAAAAAATCCTGCTAGATGACATCGGATGGACGATCCGAGAATGTCGGGAAGCCGGATGACCGCCAAGGCTGTCATTGCGCGATGAATCTTCCCGACTACCCCCGAATCAATATAAGAATCCCCACGATCTGACGGGCGGATCAAAAGTTATCGTCGGAACGATATTTGTGCACCAAGGGTAGCTCACGGCCACTAAACACCTTCCGACCGGAATCCTGACTCGCATCCACTAGTACACTCATCCGCTATAGCCGATACCTCACTGAATCTAAACAAATCCCCCGCTATATTTTGACCGTAAATGAAATGTCAGAACGAATTCCGTTTATCGAATCAAACGACACTATCACCCCGCCATAATAAAGACCGGACGTATTTGAATTCACCATCCGGAAGAAAATAAATACATTTGAACCGAAACCTAAGAAGCGTCGCACTAAACGTGCGTTTCAGTTCGCATCGACGTTACAGAACCGAAAGATTGTTCGAAAAAAGTGGTAGATAGCCGAAAAAAGTGACAAAGGATTGTTCGAAAAAAGTGGTAGATAGCCGAAAAAAGTGACAGGGGTGCAACACGAGGACTTCCCTGGAGGTCACCCATCCTAGTACTACTCTCGCCCAAGCACGCTTAACTTCGGAGTTCTGATGGGATCCAGTGCATTTGTGCTGGTATGATCGCACGCAGCATGCCTCTCCATTGTCAAAGTAATAAAGAGTTTCCAGTCGCATTGTCGTACGAAGTCCGTTTAAATGAAAGTGCGAAAAAACCCTGCTAGATGAAATCGGATGAACGATCCGAGCATGTCGGGAAGCCGGATGACGGCCAGGGCGGTCATGGCCCGATGAGTCATCCCGAGCACCCCCGAATCAATATAAGAATCGCCACGATCAGACGGGCGGATCAAAAGTTATCGTCGGAACGATATTTGTGCACTAAGGGTAGCTCACAGCCAGTAAACACCTTCCGACTAGATTCCTGACTCGCATCCACTAGTACACTCATCCGCTATAGGTACGTCACTGAATCTAAACAAACCTCCGCTATAATTTGACCGCAAATGAAATGTCAGAACGAATTCCGTTTATCGAATCAAAAGACACTATCACCCCGCCATAATAAAGACCGGACGTATTTGAATTCACCATCCGGAAGAAAATAAAAAGATCCGAACTGAAACCTAAGACGCGTCGCACTAAACGTGCGTTTCAGTTCGCATCGACGTTCCAGAACCGAAAGATTGTTTGAAAAAAGTGGTAGATAGCCGAAAAAAGTGACAGGGGTGCAACACGAGGACTTCCCAGGAGGTCACCCATCCTAGTATTACTCTCGCCCAAGCACGCTTAACTTCGGAGTTCTGATGGGATCTAGTGCATTTGTGCTGGTATGATCTCACCCAGCATGCCTCTCCATTGTCAAAGTAATAAAGAGTTTCCAGTCGCATTGTCGTACGAAGTCCGTTTAAATGAAAGTGCGAAAAAATCCTGCTAGATGAAATCAGATGGACGATCCGAGCATGTCGGGAAACCGGATGACTGCCATGGCTGTCATGGCACGATGAATCTTCCCGAGCACCCCCGAATCAATATAAGAATCGCCACGATCTGACGGGCGGATCAAAAGTTATCGTCGGAACGATATTTGTGCACCAAGGGTAGCTCACGGCCAGTAAACACCTTCCGACCAGATTCCTGACTCGCATCCACTAGTACACTCATCTGCTATAGCCGATACCGCACTGAATCTAAACAAACCCCCGCTATATTTTGACCGTAAATGAAATGTCAGAACGAATTCCGTTTATCGAATCAAACGACACTATCACCCCGCCATAATAAAGACCGGCCGTATTTGAATTCACGATCCGGAAGAAAATAAATACATCCGAACTGAAACCTAGGAGGCGTCGCACTAAACGTGCGTTTCAGTTCGCATCGACGTTCCAGAACCGAAAGATTGTTCGAAAAAAGTGGTAGATAGCCGAAAAAAGTGACAGGGGTGCAACATGAGGACTTCCCAGGAGGTCACCCATCCTAGTATTACTCTCACCCAACCACGCTTCACTTCGGAGTTATGATGGGATCCAGTGCATTTGTGCTGGTATGATCGCACCCAGCATGCCTCTCCATTGTCAAAGTAATAAAGAGTTTCATTCGCATTGTCGTACGAAGTCCGTTTAAATTAAAGTGCGAAAAAATCCTGCTAGATGACATCGGATGGACGATCCGAGAATGTCGGGAAGCCGGATGAACGACAAGGCTGTCATTGCGCGATGAATCTTCCCGACTACCCCCGAATCAATATAAGAATCCCCACGATCTGACGGGCGGATCAAAAGTTATCGTCGGAACGATATTTGTGCACCAAGGGTAGCTCACGGCCAGTAAACACCTTCCGACCGGAATCCTGACTCGCATCCACTAGTACACTCATCCGCTATAGCCGATACCTCACTGAATCTAAACAAATCCCCCGCTATATTTTGACTGTAAATGAAATGTCAGAACGAATTCCGTTTATCGAATCAAACGACACTATCACCCCGCCATAATAAAGACAGGCCGTATTTGAATTCACCATCCGGAAGAAAATAAATACATTCGAACCGAAACCTAAGAAGCGTCGCACTAAACGTGCGTTTCAGTTCGCATCGACGTTACAGAACCGAAAGATTGTTCGAAAAAAGTAGTAGATAGCCGAAAAAAGTGACAAAAGATTGTTCGAAAAAAGTGGTAGATAGCCGAAAAAAGTGACAGGGGTGCAACACGAGGACTTCCCTGGAGGTCACCCATCCTAGTACTACTCTCGCCCAAGCACGCTTAACTTCGGAGTTCTGATGGGATCCAGTGCATTTGTGCTGGTATGATCGCACGCAGCATGCCTCTCCATCGGAGTTCTGATGGGATCCAGTGCATTAGTACTAGTTGTAGACACCCCATTTTGCTCTACCTTAATCGATAAAGAAATTAGGGTTTGTTTTCCGTCGGTTTTCCAATGTCTTTCTTTCCCGCATCCGTTTGTTACATTTCTAAATATTTTTGGTCGTTTCCGTCGTGTTTCGTATTTTCCCGCTAAATGTTGAGAAGGATTATTCAGAAAAATCTAAACCAGAGAGAATTGGGACCCGTTTGGTGGGCCCGCATTGGGTGCTTCGATTAAATTTGGATCGAGAAAGTTGGACCCATTTGGTGGGGCCGCATGATGCATTTTGATTAAATTTGGACTCGTTTGGTGGGCCCGCATTGAACATTTGTTTAAAATCGAATCAACCGAGGGCCCACATTGTGGGGCCCGCGTTGTGGGGCCTCAGTGGGGCCTCTTGTGAGGCCTCTTATGAAGAGCAATGATGGTAGCTCTCCACTAAGAAATATGATGGGCCCTCCACTAAGAGCAATAATGATGGACTCTCCACTAAGAAACATGATGGGCCCTCCACTAAGAGCAATAATGATGGACTCTCCACTAAGAAACATGATGGGCCCTCCACTAAGAGCAATAATGATGGACTCTCCACTAAGAAACATGATGGGCCCTCCACTAAGAGCAATAATGATGGACTCTCCACTAAGAAACATGATGGGCCCTCCACTAAGAACAATAATGATGGATTCTCCACTAAGAGGGACAACATGATGAGCTCTCCACCAACATATCTCTCTCTCTCTCTTTCTCTCCCTATATATATCTCCCTTCCCATCCATAAGAGAGGGAGGAAAAAAAAAAGAAATTTATCTTCCATTATCTCTTTCTCTTCCATTATCTCTTCTAATCACTCCCTCCAATCCCTTTCCTCAATATATTCTTCCATCCCTCTCCCTAATATTCTTCTTCCATTATCTCTTCACTCCCTCAATCACTCCCTCTAAACACTCCAGAGAAAGCGAAAGACGGCGGAGCGGATCGGCGGCGGCAGGATTTTTTATATTTTTTTTTTGGATTGGGCGGAGATCTTCACCACAGGTAGGTGCATTGTTCTCAAAATATTTCTGTATTTTTCCGAATTTTTCTGATTTTTTCCGCAAATTGTGTTTTAAAAATGGAAAACTCTTCAAAAAACATCTTTTGACGAAGAAAAATTACATTATATACCAAACAGATTCTAAAATTAATGAAATTTCGTGGGAAAATAATATGTTACTGATTCATTTTACCATGAATTTGTAAAGATTTTTGGAGTTTATTTGGTATATTATTTAATATTTTCTTTGAAACTTATCAGATTTTAGGAGAATTTTTACTAACATCAGATCATCATTAAAATTCATAACATTTTTACAGTAGTCTTATCTTCCATATTACTTGTTACTGTAAACTTTTCGTGTGATTTGGATCTGTTTTAATATGGGATGTAGTGTTAATTTATAATCTGGTCTGGAAATTGTAAAATCCGAAATTGGTAGTAAATAATTTCTATAATTCATGAAAATCTCACTGCATGCTATTTTGATTCATATAGTATTTCTGTAGAAATTTCATATAATTTAGAGTTATATTTCTACTAGTTTATGTGTTAATTGTGCAATCTGGACATTTAATGGTTTAATCAAGATTAAATGTGAATTTAATGTAAAAATATGCAAAACTCATCCTGTAAGCTACATACATTTTCATCTTGCTGCTGTAGAAATTTCAAATCATTTCGAATTTATTTGCAACAATTTCACTTGTAAAACCGCTCATATGCTTAAAATTGATAAAATCCATGGAAAATTCGAAATTAATTGAAAATCATATAAAAATTCCTAAAGAACTTTAAAATTCTGTCACATGTTCACTCCTTAATCCATTGAAACAGAAATTTTAGGATCTTTAGATTTTCCTGGAAAAATGGCCCGTGCATCCATAATCGTATCCCAATTGCAACTTGATCTTTGACAATTTGAATATTTAAGTTATAGCATGTTGTTGGCTCCGAGGTTAGTGTCCACGGAAATCCTGAGATTCTGCCAGGCAATAAGATGCTATAACCTAAGTATTAAATTGCACAAGGAAAGAGCGCACGATTCCCTCCTTTGGATGCCATTCAAGGCCGAAATTGGTGAACCCTAGAACCATTGGTAATCCTTAAATGTCTAGAAACTGAAAATCTTCGAAATCTGAAACTCATTAACCTCGAGAACTTAAATCGATTTATCTTGTGTCCTTCGGAACCATTGGATTATGGTTTCCAATCTAAGAACCATTAGAGCCCAATTTAGGAACACTGGTGTCGTGCCGTGTCCTAGGTTTTAGGGAGTCCTAGAGTTAGGAGTCCAGCCTCATCACGGACGCTTGCTATGAATAGCAACCGTACCATAGGTCTAGTTACACTAGTCACCCGATCTTTCCCTAGGACAAGCCTAGTAAACTAGGATGTAGGCAAAACCTGCATTAGTCTAAGGGACAACTTGCATTCAGATAAGAATCATATAGCATCTTAGATGAAATCCTAAGATAATAAAATCCTCAACTTGAATTAAATAATTCCTCTTAAAACTGTTGAAACAGTCAAATCCGTCTAAGTCGGTGTCCTAGTTGAGTTAGGCATATGTAGCTTAGCTTAGGTGCATCGAACTACGTCGACTCTGATCCCAGTGAGGCTTGGGTACGTAGGCAGCTTGGATGTCTGATGGCATACCACCCGCGAGTCGGCACCACAAACAAATTGTGGTGTTTTGTATATTAATTTTCTTGTAAATGCTTAATCAAATCACTTAGGATTTTCCATGAAATTAGAATTCTAGGAGAACTTTCACTTAGAATGAATCCAGACAAATTAATAAATCAAGATACACATCTAGGATTCACATTGAAATTAGATTCTAGGATGCATGTCACTTAGTTCGCACATTAACATAGAGTTGAATGAGCCATTTAAAATAAATTTAAAAGAGTTAGCTTTTGGAATCGAAGACCGATTATCGGGCAGGAATGGTGCATGTGGCGGATAACTCCCCATACCTTCCATTCTCGTAACCAGGTAGCGAGTCTAGATTTCTGGTTAATTATGGGTCCTAGATCCCACATCTAGGTGGCGACTCTGTCAGTCTCTTTCGTGTGGAATTCGGATTGCCTTAGTGATCCCAAGTTCACAGGAAAGACGAATTCAAATCAATATTAAAATGCACACGCCAATCGCGTGGGAACGAGAGACCAAAGGAGAGCGCGCGGCGGCTCGCGCCCCACGCCCCTCTCGCGGGATCATGTCCCACAGTCTGGCACCTTAATCGATAAAGAAATTAGGGTTTGTTTTCCGTCGGTTTTCCAATGTCTTTCTTTCCCGCATCCGTTTGTTACATTTCTAAATATTTTTGGTCGTTTCCGTCGTGTTTCGTATTTTCCCGCTAAATGTTGAGAAGGATTATTCAGAAAAATCTAAACCAGAGAGAATTGGGACCCGTTTGGTGGGCCCGCATTGGGTGCTTCGATTAAATTTGGATCGAGAAAGTTGGACCCATTTGGTGGGGCCGCATGATGCATTTTGATTAAATTTGGACTCGTTTGGTGGGCCCGCATTGAACATTTGTTTAAAATCGAATCAACCGAGGGCCCACATTGTGGGGCCCGCGTTGTGGGGCCTCAGTGGGGCCTCTTGTGAGGCCTCTTATGAAGAGCAATGATGGTAGCTCTCCACTAAGAAATATGATGGGCCCTCCACTAAGAGCAATAATGATGGACTCTCCACTAAGAAACATGATGGGCCCTCCACTAAGAGCAATAATGATGGACTCTCCACTAAGAAACATGATGGGCCCTCCACTAAGAGCAATAATGATGGACTCTCCACTAAGAAACATGATGGGCCCTCCACTAAGAGCAATAATGATGGACTCTCCACTAAGAAACATGATGGGCCCTCCACTAAGAACAATAATGATGGATTCTCCACTAAGAGGGACAACATGATGAGCTCTCCACCAACATATCTCTCTCTCTCTCTTTCTCTCCCTATATATATCTCCCTTCCCATCCATAAGAGAGGGAGGAAAAAAAAAAGAAATTTATCTTCCATTATCTCTTTCTCTTCCATTATCTCTTCTAATCACTCCCTCCAATCCCTTTCCTCAATATATTCTTCCATCCCTCTCCCTAATATTCTTCTTCCATTATCTCTTCACTCCCTCAATCACTCCCTCTAAACACTCCAGAGAAAGCGAAAGACGGCGGAGCGGATCGGCGGCGGCAGGATTTTTTATATTTTTTTTTTGGATTGGGCGGAGATCTTCACCACAGGTAGGTGCATTGTTCTCAAAATATTTCTGTATTTTTCCGAATTTTTCTGATTTTTTCCGCAAATTGTGTTTTAAAAATGGAAAACTCTTCAAAAAACATCTTTTGACGAAGAAAAATTACATTATATACCAAACAGATTCTAAAATTAATGAAATTTCGTGGGAAAATAATATGTTACTGATTCATTTTACCATGAATTTGTAAAGATTTTTGGAGTTTATTTGGTATATTATTTAATATTTTCTTTGAAACTTATCAGATTTTAGGAGAATTTTTACTAACATCAGATCATCATTAAAATTCATAACATTTTTACAGTAGTCTTATCTTCCATATTACTTGTTACTGTAAACTTTTCGTGTGATTTGGATCTGTTTTAATATGGGATGTAGTGTTAATTTATAATCTGGTCTGGAAATTGTAAAATCCGAAATTGGTAGTAAATAATTTCTATAATTCATGAAAATCTCACTGCATGCTATTTTGATTCATATAGTATTTCTGTAGAAATTTCATATAATTTAGAGTTATATTTCTACTAGTTTATGTGTTAATTGTGCAATCTGGACATTTAATGGTTTAATCAAGATTAAATGTGAATTTAATGTAAAAATATGCAAAACTCATCCTGTAAGCTACATACATTTTCATCTTGCTGCTGTAGAAATTTCAAATCATTTCGAATTTATTTGCAACAATTTCACTTGTAAAACCGCTCATATGCTTAAAATTGATAAAATCCATGGAAAATTCGAAATTAATTGAAAATCATATAAAAATTCCTAAAGAACTTTAAAATTCTGTCACATGTTCACTCCTTAATCCATTGAAACAGAAATTTTAGGATCTTTAGATTTTCCTGGAAAAATGGCCCGTGCATCCATAATCGTATCCCAATTGCAACTTGATCTTTGACAATTTGAATATTTAAGTTATAGCATGTTGTTGGCTCCGAGGTTAGTGTCCACGGAAATCCTGAGATTCTGCCAGGCAATAAGATGCTATAACCTAAGTATTAAATTGCACAAGGAAAGAGCGCACGATTCCCTCCTTTGGATGCCATTCAAGGCCGAAATTGGTGAACCCTAGAACCATTGGTAATCCTTAAATGTCTAGAAACTGAAAATCTTCGAAATCTGAAACTCATTAACCTCGAGAACTTAAATCGATTTATCTTGTGTCCTTCGGAACCATTGGATTATGGTTTCCAATCTAAGAACCATTAGAGCCCAATTTAGGAACACTGGTGTCGTGCCGTGTCCTAGGTTTTAGGGAGTCCTAGAGTTAGGAGTCCAGCCTCATCACGGACGCTTGCTATGAATAGCAACCGTACCATAGGTCTAGTTACACTAGTCACCCGATCTTTCCCTAGGACAAGCCTAGTAAACTAGGATGTAGGCAAAACCTGCATTAGTCTAAGGGACAACTTGCATTCAGATAAGAATCATATAGCATCTTAGATGAAATCCTAAGATAATAAAATCCTCAACTTGAATTAAATAATTCCTCTTAAAACTGTTGAAACAGTCAAATCCGTCTAAGTCGGTGTCCTAGTTGAGTTAGGCATATGTAGCTTAGCTTAGGTGCATCGAACTACGTCGACTCTGATCCCAGTGAGGCTTGGGTACGTAGGCAGCTTGGATGTCTGATGGCATACCACCCGCGAGTCGGCACCACAAACAAATTGTGGTGTTTTGTATATTAATTTTCTTGTAAATGCTTAATCAAATCACTTAGGATTTTCCATGAAATTAGAATTCTAGGAGAACTTTCACTTAGAATGAATCCAGACAAATTAATAAATCAAGATACACATCTAGGATTCACATTGAAATTAGATTCTAGGATGCATGTCACTTAGTTCGCACATTAACATAGAGTTGAATGAGCCATTTAAAATAAATTTAAAAGAGTTAGCTTTTGGAATCGAAGACCGATTATCGGACAAGAATGGTGCATGTGGTGGATAACTCCCCATACCTTCCATTCTCGTAACCAGGTAGCGAGTCTAGATTTCTGGTTAATTATGGGTCCTAGATCCCACATCTAGGTGGCGACTCTGTCAGTCTCTTTCGTGTGGAATTCGGATTGCCTTAGTGATCCCAAGTCCACAGGAAAGACGAATTCAAATCAATATTAAAATGCACACGCCAATCGCGTGGGAACGAGAGACCAAAAGAGAGAGCGCGCGGCGGCTCGCGCCCCACGCCCCTCTCGCGGGATCATGTCCCACAGTCTGGCGACTCTGCTGGGGACCACCTAACTTCATTAAAATTTCAAAAGATAATTCATTTGAATTTAATTTAACTGGCTCATAAAAACTCTATACTTGTTAGATTAGTTTGTCTCGTTTTATTTTCTCATCACATTTTACTCGAACTTAATTTAACAAAACCTGAAGGCATCATAGATTGCGCGAACTTATTGCACACACTTACATCACTTGCATCTAAACCCTTGCATTTCACATGCACACACGTCCTATTTTAGGAACCCGGAGTGTTATCTAGCATGGTTGACTGGGATTTCATCACCTGGTGCCTCTGTGCTAGAGAAGCATTCCACCCTTAGCCTAGTACCTTTATGGTGCGTAAACGGATCTCTTGTTCACGTACTGATACGCCGGACACTGGTACAGTATATCGAACATGGATTCGCGCTAAGGGGACTCTTGGCCTTACCCCTAGATTAACCCACACATGCATGCAGTATACGAACACATGTGCACCACATGTGTGAGCCTAGTTTAGGATATCTTACCCATTTGTGTCTAGATTAGGCCGTAGTCCATCTTCCAATGGCTACGATCGGTCCTAAGTACACAAACAAAGTCATGAGTCGAGATCCTCTCTCCACTCCGCTAGATTAGGATTAGGGTTGATGCCTTCAGGTAACACTGTTAAAATGTGCGAAGACTAAAAACTTTTCCTTTGGGGTTAGGATATAAATCCCATCATTTCCAAAGATCTCATAGGATTAGTCATTCATGATCTATCCGTTGAAAGCAATCTTATACTATCTCATCTAATCTCTTGATCGTGCGTCTTTCATTCTTCTGTCATACGATTCGATCGTATCTTCATGCCATCCCCTAACTGGCAGGAGCAGAATCTCACAATCTTTCGATTATGCAATCTCATGATCTGATCATGCCTGGTCCAGATGATCCAATCTTGCTTGTACCCCTTGGTCTTTTCTTACTTTAAGGGCAACCTTTTTCAAGAATATTTTGCTAAGTCCTTCAGAGTTCGCTATCATAATCCTTGAACTAGGGGCGTTCCCCTATGCGAATCAGTAATCATGGTCAGTACAATTGTTGAGTCCGGTCTTACATTTCAAGGTCAATGCCTAGTCCAGGCAAGATATCTTCTGCTTCTCTTTTTTATTTAGAGTTGTGAATCCTAAGAATGTTCAGGATAGGTCATCAGATGTAATAGCCATTTCTTTAAATAAAAATTTCAGTTCCAAAAGTTCATTGGTGTCTGTTTCTTAAGTGTGCTTCTGATCTTAAAATAAGACTCCCTCCTCAAATGAGGACAAAATTGACAAAACTCCTCTTAGGTTGCAGCCTATGCTCAAACAAGTGAAGGAGCACCGAGCCCAGCTTCTAAAAGATGAAATTGAAGTGGTAAACACTGGCACTGAAACTTTGATTCAGTGGATGCTGATTGAAAATACATTACCCTCTGAAGAGTGTGAAGAATTGATAAAATTATTTCAAGAATAAGAAGATTGTCTAGAAAAGCTACAACCGATACCAGGGGCAAGACATGGATGGAAAGCTCAAAGAAAATGAAGAAAGTGAGAAGATATATGCTGTACAAGGGGCATAGAGTGGAAACAACTTTCATATTTCCAATCAATGACCTTGGTTCTCAAATTCATAACATAAAGCCAACAAATTCAAGATAAGAAGTTCAAGAACAAGCATTGAAAAGTGATCATCAGATATCAAGAGTACGAATCCATAGATGGAGGATGTCAAAGAACAAGTTTCGCTCTATGAAAGTCGAAAGCACGCATAAGAATCTTGGAAGAAGAAGATCCATTATCTCTTACCTGGAAATGCCGTCAAGCTCTGTGAAAAAAAAAAGAAAAAATAAATAAATAATCAGTACCAGAGGGACTCTAGTAACCTAGATCGATTCTCAATCTGAACATCGGAAGGCCTCCTTTGGCCGAATAAATCCCAAAATCAGAACCCAAGGTCAAAAGAATACCGGTTTGCAAACCCTTCGAGCCTGAATAAAATTTTCTTGAAAACCCATCAAACTAGGGGCATTCGCCCCGAACTACGCGAGACCTGATCCCTACACTGGGGTACGTAGGCAGCTCGGTTAAACTGAGTTCGGTCAATTCAAAAAAGAAAAGCAATTCAATCAATCCAAAAAAAAAAAAGAAATTCAATCCTTTCAGAAAAAAAAAAGGGGACAAGTTCCTAAAGAAGAGAAGTCAATTATTCCAGAAAGAAGAAAAAAAAAAGAAAATCAATAAACTTTCGAACAATTTATCTTCAAACTAGGGGCATTCGCCCTGAACTATACACGACCTGATTCCTACCTTGGGATATGTAGGCAACCTATTCACAGGTTCGGTCGAAATCTTTGTTGAACCTTAAGCCATTCTTTAAAAAGCCCTATCCTACCTATAAAGTCCTTCCGGTGTTCAGAACTAATGATCTAGGTCCCGAAACAAAAAAAAAATGATGATGAATAAAAAAAAATGGAGTTTGAAGATCTGCTAGACTGAAAACCTGAAAGGGCGGTTTAGGCAAAATTTAAGATCATTCCCCTGTTAAGTTGAAAACCCGAAAGGGCGGCTTAGGCAAAAGCTAAGGGGATAGCCTGCTGAATCGAAAACCTAGAAAGACGGTTCAGGCAAAAGTTAAGGCTACCACGGTCCGCCAAGTTAAAAACCCTGAAGAGGTGACTTGGTCACGGTAAGAGAATCATTATAAGAAGGCTACAGCCAGTATCAAGACTGAAGATCAACTGAAGTTCAAGCAAATTTATAAGAAGGTTACAGCCGGTATCAGGACTGAAGATCAATTGAAGTTCAAACAAATTCAAGTGACATCCTCAAAACTGGGGGCATTGGAGCTAAGCAATCCTAGGAGTTGTAATTAAATCATTGAGGCATTACTGTTTTAAGGAAAAAGTCCAGTGTTTACCAATTGAAAAAAATATTCCTTGAAAGGATAGACTTACCAAATAAAACGTTAACTAAGTCAGAAGCATTACTGTGTCTGTCAGTGTAGTTAATCAATCGTTGTTATTCTATGTTCACTCCTTTAGAGCTCCTCAATCCTTTGAGTAGTGCCTTTTATCTAAGTTTTCTATTTAAAAAGAGTCAATCGTCATCCATATGTCCAAATGATGCAACTGTCTCGGTGAAGGAGGCCCGGCCTCGTCAGCTCCCTGCGATTGTACCTGAAAAAGTTCGAGAATCTAGTCAAACAACTATATTTCAAAGATGATCAACCCAGAAGAATTCAGAAGTAGAAACATCAGAAAGCCCAGCTTCCGTAAAAAGATCATACCCCAGGAAGGCATCTTAAGCTTGGAAGAGCCTCAGATGCAATGATGGTCGAGCCAATTTCTCAGAAAGATGAACCGTTAAAATTCAGAATTTCCTTCCAGTTAGTTAAATACTTTCCTGGTCAAGAAATGTTTATCTAAACACCTATCAAGAGGCAAGTCCCACTTTTCCATGATTATATCCAAGAGAGCCGTTGTTCTAGATTACCAATTTCAAGTGTCTTGTTCAAGGTTTCAGTCATCCAAATCCCCAAAGACAAGACCAGCAGTCTCTTTGAGAAAAATCTTGTTGAAGTTTCATAAAAGTGTTTCTAATCCATTCTTGTTAGTAATGGTTCTTCGGTTTGCCGTTTCATCATTCGTCAAAGTCCTAGTTTCCGATATCTTTGTCAGGCACGATCTATAACATCCTCGATTTCATTAAGTTCAAAAAAATCAAAAATTCATCAAATCCAATCCTATGTCAAATTCAAGTTCATGAAAAAACTCTAAATTCTTCGTTGTTGAATTCATCAATCAAAGCTATCTTGTTTCTTTGAGCCTGTTTGTGAACGGTGCCTCTTTTCTCGAGTCCATTTGTAAATGGTCTCGTCTTCTCCTTGAACCCGTTTGTGAACGGTGTCTCATTTTTCTGAGTCAATTTACGGTCTCATGTCCTCCTTGAGCCCGTTTGTGGACGGTGCCTTATTTCTGAAAAATCAAAAATTCATCAAATCCAATCCTATGTCAAATTCAAGTTCATGAAAAAACTCTAAATTCTTCGTTGTTGAGTTCATCAATCAAAGCTATCTTGTTTCTTTGAGCCCGTTTGTGAACGGTGCCTCATTTCTCGAGTCCATTTGTAAATGGTCCCGTCTTCTCCTTAAGCCCGTTTGTGAACGGTACTTCATTTTCTGAGTCTATTTGTGAATGGTCTCATGTCCTCCTTGAGCCCGTTTGTGGACGCTGCCTTATTTCTGAAAAATCAAAAATTCATCAAATCCAATCCTACGTCAAATTCAAGTTTATGAAAAATCTCTAAATTCTTCGTGGTTGAAGCTATCTTGTTTCTTTGAGCCCATTTGTGAACGGTGCCTCATTTCTCGAGTCCATTTATGAATGGTCTCATGTTCTCCTAGAGCCCGTTTGTGAACGGTGCCTCGTTTCTCGAGTCCATTTGTAAATGGTCTCGTCTTCTCCTTGAACACGTTTGTGAACGGTGTCTCATTTTTCTGAGTCCATTTACGGTCTCATGTCCTCCTTGAGCCCGTTTGTGGACGGTGCCTTATTTCTGAAAAATCAAAAATTCATCAAATCCAATCCTATGTCAAATTCAAGTTCATGAAAAAACTCTAAATTCTTCATTGTTGAGTTCATCAATCAAAGCTATCTTGTTTCTTTGAGCCCGTTTGTGAACGGTGCCTCATTTCTCGAGTCCATTTGTAAATGGTCCCGTCTTCTCCTTAAGCCCGTTTGTGAACGGTACTTCATTTTCTGAGTCTATTTGTGAATGGTCTCATGTCCTCCTTGAGCCCGTTTGTGGACGCTGCCTTATTTCTGAAAAATCAAAAATTCATCAAATCCAATCCTACGTCAAATTCAAGTTTATGAAAAATCTCTAAATTCTTCGTGGTTGAAGCTATCTTGTTTCTTTGAGCCCATTTGTGAACGGTGCCTCATTTCTCGAGTCCATTTATGAATGGTCTCATGTTCTCCTAGAGCCCGTTTGTGAACGGTGCCTCGTTTCTCGAGTCCATTTGTGAATGGTCTCGTCTTCTCCTTAAGCCCGTTTGTGAACGGTACCTCATTTTCTGAGTCTATTTGTGAATGGTCTCATGTTTTCCTTGAGCCCGTTTGTGAACGGTGCCTCGTTTCTCGAATCCATTTGTGAATGGTCTCGTCTTCTCCTTGAGCCCGTTGGTGAACGGTACCTCATTTTCTGAGCCCATTTGTGAATGGTCTTTTTATTCTCCTTGAGCCCGTTTGTGAACGGTACCTCATTTTCTGAGTCTATTTGTGAATGGTCTCATGTTTTCCTTGAGCCCGTTTGTGAACGGTGCCTCGTTTCTCGAATCCATTTGTAAATGGTCTCGTCTTCTCCTTGAGCCCGTTGGTGAACGGTACCTCATTTTCTGAGCCCATTTGTGAATGGTCTTTTATTCTCCTTGAGCCCGTTTGTGAATGGTACCTCATTTTCTGAGTCCATTTGTGAATGGTCTCATGTTCTCCTTGAGCCCGTTTGTGAACGGTGCCTCGTTTCTCGAGTCCATTTGTGAATGGTCATGTGTTCTCTTTAAGCCCGTTTGTAAACGGTACCTCATTTTCGAGTCCATTTGTGAATGGTCTCGTCTTCTCCTTGAGCCCGTTTGTGAACGGTACCTCATTTTCTGAATCCATTTGTGAATGGTCTCTTATCCTCCTTGAGCCCGCTTGTGAAAGATGTCTCATTTTCTTTTTAAAAAAAAAAAAAAAAAAAAAAAAAAAAAACCGCTTGAGAACGATCTTTGTTCTTTCTGTTCGGAATCCATTCGAAAGTGGTATCTCATTCTCTCGTTGCCCGTTTGTGAACGGCACCGCATCAGGATTTCTTATTATGTTCTAATTCTAGGATTTCATTTAGGGCCTTGCATTAGGTAGTAAATGTTTGCGTCTAAGTTCCGTTTGTGTAGAGTCTTTTGTCGATTAAAGCTACGCAAAATGGCTCTGTCATTTTGACTTTGGTATTCGATGACTACGTCATCTCTACCAAAGAGGGGCATCTGTAGACACCCCATTTTGCTCTACCTTAATCGATAAAGAAATTAGGGTTTGTTTTCCGTCGGTTTTCCAATGTCTTTCTTTCCCGCATCCGTTTGTTACATTTCTAAATATTTTTGGTCGTTTCCGTCGTGTTTCGTATTTTCCCGCTAAATGTTGAGAAGGATTATTCAGAAAAATCTAAACCAGAGAGAATTGGGACCCGTTTGGTGGGCCCGCATTGGGTGCTTCGATTAAATTTGGATCGAGAAAGTTGGACCCATTTGGTGGGGCCGCATGATGCATTTTGATTAAATTTGGACTCGTTTGGTGGGCCCGCATTGAACATTTGTTTAAAATCGAATCAACCGAGGGCCCACATTGTGGGGCCCGCGTTGTGGGGCCTCAGTGGGGCCTCTTGTGAGGCCTCTTATGAAGAGCAATGATGGTAGCTCTCCACTAAGAAATATGATGGGCCCTCCACTAAGAGCAATAATGATGGACTCTCCACTAAGAAACATGATGGGCCCTCCACTAAGAGCAATAATGATGGACTCTCCACTAAGAAACATGATGGGCCCTCCACTAAGAGCAATAATGATGGACTCTCCACTAAGAAACATGATGGGCCCTCCACTAAGAGCAATAATGATGGACTCTCCACTAAGAAACATGATGGGCCCTCCACTAAGAACAATAATGATGGATTCTCCACTAAGAGGGACAACATGATGAGCTCTCCACCAACATATCTCTCTCTCTCTCTTTCTCTCCCTATATATATCTCCCTTCCCATCCATAAGAGAGGGAGGAAAAAAAAAAGAAATTTATCTTCCATTATCTCTTTCTCTTCCATTATCTCTTCTAATCACTCCCTCCAATCCCTTTCCTCAATATATTCTTCCATCCCTCTCCCTAATATTCTTCTTCCATTATCTCTTCACTCCCTCAATCACTCCCTCTAAACACTCCAGAGAAAGCGAAAGACGGCGGAGCGGATCGGCGGCGGCAGGATTTTTTATATTTTTTTTTTGGATTGGGCGGAGATCTTCACCACAGGTAGGTGCATTGTTCTCAAAATATTTCTGTATTTTTCCGAATTTTTCTGATTTTTTCCGCAAATTGTGTTTTAAAAATGGAAAACTCTTCAAAAAACATCTTTTGACGAAGAAAAATTACATTATATACCAAACAGATTCTAAAATTAATGAAATTTCGTGGGAAAATAATATGTTACTGATTCATTTTACCATGAATTTGTAAAGATTTTTGGAGTTTATTTGGTATATTATTTAATATTTTCTTTGAAACTTATCAGATTTTAGGAGAATTTTTACTAACATCAGATCATCATTAAAATTCATAACATTTTTACAGTAGTCTTATCTTCCATATTACTTGTTACTGTAAACTTTTCGTGTGATTTGGATCTGTTTTAATATGGGATGTAGTGTTAATTTATAATCTGGTCTGGAAATTGTAAAATCCGAAATTGGTAGTAAATAATTTCTATAATTCATGAAAATCTCACTGCATGCTATTTTGATTCATATAGTATTTCTGTAGAAATTTCATATAATTTAGAGTTATATTTCTACTAGTTTATGTGTTAATTGTGCAATCTGGACATTTAATGGTTTAATCAAGATTAAATGTGAATTTAATGTAAAAATATGCAAAACTCATCCTGTAAGCTACATACATTTTCATCTTGCTGCTGTAGAAATTTCAAATCATTTCGAATTTATTTGCAACAATTTCACTTGTAAAACCGCTCATATGCTTAAAATTGATAAAATCCATGGAAAATTCGAAATTAATTGAAAATCATATAAAAATTCCTAAAGAACTTTAAAATTCTGTCACATGTTCACTCCTTAATCCATTGAAACAGAAATTTTAGGATCTTTAGATTTTCCTGGAAAAATGGCCCGTGCATCCATAATCGTATCCCAATTGCAACTTGATCTTTGACAATTTGAATATTTAAGTTATAGCATGTTGTTGGCTCCGAGGTTAGTGTCCACGGAAATCCTGAGATTCTGCCAGGCAATAAGATGCTATAACCTAAGTATTAAATTGCACAAGGAAAGAGCGCACGATTCCCTCCTTTGGATGCCATTCAAGGCCGAAATTGGTGAACCCTAGAACCATTGGTAATCCTTAAATGTCTAGAAACTGAAAATCTTCGAAATCTGAAACTCATTAACCTCGAGAACTTAAATCGATTTATCTTGTGTCCTTCGGAACCATTGGATTATGGTTTCCAATCTAAGAACCATTAGAGCCCAATTTAGGAACACTGGTGTCGTGCCGTGTCCTAGGTTTTAGGGAGTCCTAGAGTTAGGAGTCCAGCCTCATCACGGACGCTTGCTATGAATAGCAACCGTACCATAGGTCTAGTTACACTAGTCACCCGATCTTTCCCTAGGACAAGCCTAGTAAACTAGGATGTAGGCAAAACCTGCATTAGTCTAAGGGACAACTTGCATTCAGATAAGAATCATATAGCATCTTAGATGAAATCCTAAGATAATAAAATCCTCAACTTGAATTAAATAATTCCTCTTAAAACTGTTGAAACAGTCAAATCCGTCTAAGTCGGTGTCCTAGTTGAGTTAGGCATATGTAGCTTAGCTTAGGTGCATCGAACTACGTCGACTCTGATCCCAGTGAGGCTTGGGTACGTAGGCAGCTTGGATGTCTGATGGCATACCACCCGCGAGTCGGCACCACAAACAAATTGTGGTGTTTTGTATATTAATTTTCTTGTAAATGCTTAATCAAATCACTTAGGATTTTCCATGAAATTAGAATTCTAGGAGAACTTTCACTTAGAATGAATCCAGACAAATTAATAAATCAAGATACACATCTAGGATTCACATTGAAATTAGATTCTAGGATGCATGTCACTTAGTTCGCACATTAACATAGAGTTGAATGAGCCATTTAAAATAAATTTAAAAGAGTTAGCTTTTGGAATCGAAGACCGATTATCGGACAAGAATGGTGCATGTGGTGGATAACTCCCCATACCTTCCATTCTCGTAACCAGGTAGCGAGTCTAGATTTCTGGTTAATTATGGGTCCTAGATCCCACATCTAGGTGGCGACTCTGTCAGTCTCTTTCGTGTGGAATTCGGATTGCCTTAGTGATCCCAAGTCCACAGGAAAGACGAATTCAAATCAATATTAAAATGCACACGCCAATCGCGTGGGAACGAGAGACCAAAAGAGAGAGCGCGCGGCGGCTCGCGCCCCACGCCCCTCTCGCGGGATCATGTCCCACACTAGTACACTCATCCGCTATAGCCTGTACGTCACTGAATCTGAACAAACCCCCGCTATAATTTGACCGCAAATGAAATGTCAGAACGAATTCCGTTTATCGAATCAAACGACACTATCACCCCGCCATAATAAAGACCGGACGTCTTTGAATTCACCATCCGGAAGAAAATAAAAAGATCCGAACCGAAACGTAGGAGGCGACGCACTAAACGTGCGTTTCAGTTCGCATCGATGTTCCAGAACCGAAAGATTGTTCGAAAAAAGTGGTAGATAGCCGAAAAAAGTGACAGGGGTGCAACACGAGGACTTCCCAGGAGGTCACCCATCCTAGTACTACTCTCGCCCAAGCACGCTTAACTTCGGAGTTCTGATGGGATCCAGTGCATTTGTGCTGGTATGATCGCACCCAGCATGCCTCTCCATTGTCAAAGTAATAAAGAGTTTCCACTCGCATTGTCGTACGAAGTCCGTTTAAATGAAAGTGCGAAAAAATTCTGCTAGATGACACCGGATGGACGATCCGAGCATGTCGGAAAGCCGGATGACCGCCAGGGCTGTCATCGCGCGATTAATCTTCCCGAGTACCCCCGAATCAATATAAGAATCGCCACGATCTGACGGGCGGATCAAAAGTTATCGTCGAAACGATATTTTTGCACCAAGGGTAGCTCACGGCCAGTAAACACCTTCCGACCGGATTCATGACTCGCATCCACTAGTACACTCATCCGCTATAGCCTGTACGTCACTGAATCTGAACAAACCCCCGCTATAATTTGACCGCAAAAGAAATGTCAGAACGAATTCCGTTTATCGAATCAAACGACACTATCACCCCGCCATAATAAAGACCGGACGTCTTTGAATTCACCATCCGGAAGAAAATAAAAAGATCCGTACCGAAACGTAGGAGGCGACGCACTAAACGTGCGTTTCAGTTCGCATCGATGTTCCAGAACCGAAAGATTGTTCGAAAAAAGTGGTAGATAGCCGAAAAAAGTGACAGGGGTGCAACAGGAGGACTTCCCAGGAGGTCACCCATCCTAGTACTACTCTCGCCCAAGCACGCTTAACTTCGGAGTTCTGATGGGATCCAGTGCATTTGTGCTGGTATGATCGCACCCAGCATGCCTCTCCATTGTCAAAGTAATAAAGAGTTTCCACTCGCATTGTCGTACGAAGTCCGTTTAAATGAAAGTGCGAAAAAATCCTGCTAGATGACACCGGATGGACGATCCGACCATGTCGGAAAGCCGGATGACCGCCAGGGCTGTCATCGCGCGATTAATCTTCCCGAGTACCCCCGAATCAATATAAGAATTGGCACGATCTGACGGGCGGAACAAAAGTTATCGTCGGAACGATATTTGTGCACCAAGGGTAGCTCACGGCCAGTAAACACCTTCCGACCGGATTCATGACTCGCATCCACTAGTACACTCATCCGCTATAGCCTGTACGTCACTGAATCTAAACAAACCCCCGCTATAATTTGACCGCAAATGAAATGTCAGAACGAATTCCGTTTATCGAATCAAACAACACTATCACGCCGCCATAATAAAGACCGGACGTCTTCGAATTCACCATCCGGAAGAAAATAAAAAGATCCGAACCGAAACCTAGGAGGCGACGCACTAAACGTGTGTTTCAGTTCGCATCGATATTCCAGAACCGAAAGATTGTTCGAAAAAAGTGGTAGATAGCCGAAAAAAGTGACAGGGGTGCAACACGAGGACTTCCCAGGAGGTCACCCATCCTAGTACTACTCTCGCCCAAGCACGCTTAACTTCGGATTTCTGATGGGATCCAGTGCATTTGTGCTGGTATGATCGCACCCAGCATGCCTCTCCATTGTTAAAGTAATAAAGAGTTTCCACTCGCATTGTCGTACGAAGTCCGTTTAAATGAAAGTGCGAAAAAATCCTGCTAGATGACACCGGATGGACGATCCGAGCATGTCGGGAAGCCGAATGACCGCCAAGGCTGTCATCGCGCGATGAATCTTCCCGAGTACCCCCGAATCAATATAAGAATCGCCACGATCTGACGGGCGGATCAAAAGTTATCGTCGGAACGATATTTGTGCACCAAGGGTAGCTCACGGCCCGTAAACACCTTCCGACCGGATTCATGACTCGCATCCACTAGTAGACTCATCCGCTATAGCCTGTACGTCACTGAATCTAAACAAACCCCCGCTATAATTTGACCGCAAATGAAATGTCAGAACGAATTCTGTTTATCGAATCAAACGACACTATGACCCCGCCATAATAAAGACCGAACGTATTTGAATTCACCATCCGAAAGAAAATAAAAAGATCCGAACCGAAACGTAGGAGGCGACGCACTAAACGTGCGTTTCAGTTCGCATCGATGTTCCAGAACCGAAAGATTGTTCGAAAAAAGTGGTAGATAGCCGAAAAAAGTGACAGGGGTGCAACACGAGGACTTCCCAGGAGGTCACCCATCCTAGTACTACTCTCGCCCAAGCACGCTTAACTTAGGAGTTCTGATGGGATCCAGTGCATTTGTGCTGGTATGATCGCACCCAGCATGCCTCTCCATTGTCAAAGTAATAAAGAGTTTCCACTCGCATTGTCGTACGAAGTCCGTTTAAATGAAAGTGCGAAAAAATCGTGCTAGATGACACCGGATGGACGATCCGAGCATGTCGGAAAGCCGGATGACCGCCAGGGCTGTCATCGCGCGATTAATCTTCCCGAGTACCCCCGAATCAATATAAGAATCGCCACGATCTGACGGGCGGATCAAAAGTTATCGTCGGAACGATATTTGTGCACCAAGGGTAGCTCACGGCCAGTAAACACCTTCCGACCGGATTCATGACTTTCATCCACTAGTACACTCATCCGCTATAGCTTGTACGTCACTGAATCTAAACAAACCCCCGTTATAATTTGACCGCAAATGAAATGTCAGAACGAATTCCGTTTATCGAATCAAACGACACTATCACCCCGCCATAATAAAGACCGGACGTATTTGAATTCACTATCCGGCAGAAAATAAAAAGATCCCAACCGAAACGTAGGAGGCGACGCACTAAACGTGCGTTTCAGTTCGCATCGATGTTCCAGAACCGAAAGATTGTTCGAAAAAAGTGGTAGATAGCCGAAAAAAGTGACAGGGGTGCAACACGAGGACTTCCCAGGAGGTCACCCATCCTAGTACTACTCTCGCCCAAGCACGCTTAACTTCGGAGTTCTGATGGGATCCAGTGCATTTGTGCTGGTATGATCGCACCCAGCATGCCTCTCCATTGTCAAAGTAATAAAGAGTTTCCACTCGCATTGTCGTACGAAGTCCGTTTAAATGAAAGTGCGAAAAAATCCTGCTAGATGACACCGGATGGACGATCCGAGCATGTCGGAAAGCCGGATGACGCCAGGGCTGTAATCGCGCGATGAATCTTCCCGAGTACCCCCGAATCAATATAAGATTCGCCACGATCTGACGGGCGGATCAAAAGTTATCGTCGGAACGATATTTGTGCACCAAGGGTAGCTCACGGCCAGTAAACACCTTCCGACCGGATTCATGACTCGCATCCACTAGTACACTCATCCGCTATAGCCTGTACGTCACTGAATCTGAACAAACCCCCGCTATAATTTGACCGCAAATGAAATGTCAGAACGAATTCCGTTTATCGAATCAAACGACAGTATCACCCCGCCATAATAAAGACCGGACGTCTTTGAATTCACCATCCGGAAGAAAATAAAAAGATCCGAACCGAAACGTAGGAGGCGACGCACTAAACGTGCGTTTCAGTTCGCATCGATGTTCCAGAACCGAAAGATTGTTCGAAAAAAGTGGTAGATAGCCGAAAAAAGTGACAGGGGTGCAACACGAGGACTTCCCAGGAGGTCACCCATCCTAGTACTACTCTCGCCCAAGCACGCTTAACTTCGGAGTTCTGATGGGATCCAGTGCATTTGTGCTGGTATGATCGCACCCAGCATGCCTATCCATTGTCAAAGTAATAAAGAGTTTCCACTCGCATTGTCGTACGAAGTCCGTTTAAATGAAAGTGCGAAAAAATCCTGCTAGATAACATCGGATGGACGATCCGAGCATGTCGGGAAGCCGGATGACCGCCAGGGCTGTCATCGCGCGATGAATCTTCCCGATTACCCCCGAATCAATATAAGAATCGCCACGATCTGACGGGCGGATCAAAAGTTATCGTCGGAACGATATTTGTGCACCAAGGGTAGCTCACGGCCAGTAAACACCTTCCGACCGGATTCATGACTCGCATCCACTAGTACACTCATCCGCTATAGCCTGTACGCCACTGAATCTAAACAAACCCCCGCTATAATTTGACCGCAAATGAAATGTCAGAACGAATTCCGTTTATCGAATCAAACGACACTATCACCTCGCCATAATAAAGACCGGACGTCTTCGAATTCACCATCCGGAAGAAAATAAAAAGATCCGAACCGAAACCTAGGAGGCGACGCACTAAACGTGCGTTTCAGTTCGCATCGATATTTCAGAACCGAAAGATTTTTCGAAAAAAGTGGTAGATAGCCGAAAAAAGTGACAGGGGTGCAACACGAGGACTTCCCAGGAGGTCACCCATCCTAGTACTACTCTCGCCCAAGCACGCTTAACTTCGGAGTTCTGATGGGATCCAGTGCATTTGTGCTGTTATGATCGCACCCAGCATGCCTCTCCATTGTCAAAGTAATAAAGAGTTTCCACTCGCATTGTCGTACGAAGTCCGTTTAAATGAAAGTGCGAAAAAATCCTGCTAGATGACACCGGATGGACGATCCGAGCATGTCGGAAAGCCGGATGACCGCCAGGGCCGTCAGCGCGCGATGAATCTTCCCGAGTACCCCCGAATCAATATAAGAATCGCCACGATCTGACGGGCGGATCAAAAGTTATCGTCGGAACGATATTTGTGCACCAAGGGTAGCTCACGGCCAGTAAACACCTTCCGACCGGATTCATGACTCGCATCTACTAGTACACTCATCCGCTATAGCCTGTACGTCACTGAATCTGAACAAACCCCCGCTATAATTTGACCGCAAATGAAATGTCAGAACGAATTCCGTTTATCGAATCAAACGACACTATCACCCCGCCATAATAAAGACCGGACGTCTTTGAATTCACCATCCGGAAGAAAATAAAAAGATCCGAACCGAAACGTAGGAGGCGACGCACTAAACGTGCGTTTCAGTTCGCATCGATGTTCCAGAACCGAAAGATTGTTCGAAAAAAGTGGTAGATAGCCGAAAAAAGTGACAGGGGTGCAACACGAGGACTTCCCAGGAGGTCACCCATCCTAGTACTACTCTCGCCCAAGCACGCTTAACTTCGGAGTTCTGATGGGATCCAGTGCATTTGTGCTGGTATGATCGCACCCAGCATGCCTCTCCATTGTCAAAGTAATAAAGAGTTTCCACTCGCATTGTCGTACGAAGTCCGTTTAAATGAAAGTGCGAAAAAATTCTGCTAGATGACACCGGATGGACGATCCGAGCATGTCGGAAAGCCGGATGACCGCCAGGGCTGTCATCGCGCGATTAATCTTCCCGAGTACCCCCGAATCAATATAAGAATCGCCACGATCTGACGGGCGGATCAAAAGTTATCGTCGAAACGATATTTTTGCACCAAGGGTAGCTCACGGCCAGTAAACACCTTCCGACCGGATTCATGACTCGCATCCACTAGTACACTCATCCGCTATAGCCTGTACGTCACTGAATCTGAACAAACCCCCGCTATAATTTGACCGCAAAAGAAATGTCAGAACGAATTCCGTTTATCGAATCAAACGACACTATCACCCCGCCATAATAAAGACCGGACGTCTTTGAATTCACCATCCGGAAGAAAATAAAAAGATCCGTACCGAAACGTAGGAGGCGACGCACTAAACGTGCGTTTCAGTTCGCATCGATGTTCCAGAACCGAAAGATTGTTCGAAAAAAGTGGTAGATAGCCGAAAAAAGTGACAGGGGTGCAACAGGAGGACTTCCCAGGAGGTCACCCATCCTAGTACTACTCTCGCCCAAGCACGCTTAACTTCGGAGTTCTGATGGGATCCAGTGCATTTGTGCTGGTATGATCGCACCCAGCATGCCTCTCCATTGTCAAAGTAATAAAGAGTTTCCACTCGCATTGTCGTACGAAGTCCGTTTAAATGAAAGTGCGAAAAAATCCTGCTAGATGACACCGGATGGACGATCCGAGCATGTCGGAAAGCCGGATGACCGCCAGGGCTGTCATCGCGCGATTAATCTTCCCGAGTACCCCCGAATCAATATAAGAATTGGCACGATCTGACGGGCGGAACAAAAGTTATCGTCGGAACGATATTTGTGCACCAAGGGTAGCTCACGGCCAGTAAACACCTTCCGACCGGATTCATGACTCGCATCCACTAGTACACTCATCCGCTATAGCCTGTACGTCACTGAATCTAAACAAACCCCCGCTATAATTTGACCGCAAATGAAATGTCAGAACGAATTCCGTTTATCGAATCAAACAACACTATCACGCCGCCATAATAAAGACCGGACGTCTTCGAATTCACCATCCGGAAGAAAATAAAAAGATCCGAACCGAAACCTAGGAGGCGACGCACTAAACGTGTGTTTCAGTTCGCATCGATATTCCAGAACCGAAAGATTGTTCGAAAAAGTGGTAGATAGCCGAAAAAAGTGACAGGGGTGCAACACGAGGACTTCCCAGGAGGTCACCCATCCTAGTACTACTCTCGCCCAAGCACGCTTAACTTCGGATTTCTGATGGGATCCAGTGCATTTGTGCTGGTATGATCGCACCCAGCATGCCTCTCCATTGTTAAAGTAATAAAGAGTTTCCACTCGCATTGTCGTACGAAGTCCGTTTAAATGAAAGTGCGAAAAAATCCTGCTAGATGACACCGGATGGACGATCCGAGCATGTCGGGAAGCCGAATGACCGCCAAGGCTGTCATCGCGCGATGAATCTTCCCGAGTACCCCCGAATCAATATAAGGATCGCCACGATCTGACGGGCGGATCAAAAGTTATCGTCGGAACGATATTTGTGCACCAAGGGTAGCTCACGGCCCGTAAACACCTTCCGACCGGATTCATGACTCGCATCCACTAGTAGACTCATCCGCTATAGCCTGTACGTCACTGAATCTAAACAAACCCCCGCTATAATTTGACCGCAAATGAAATGTCAGAACGAATTCTGTTTATCGAATCAAACGACACTATGACCCCGCCATAATAAAGACCGAACGTATTTGAATTCACCATCCGAAAGAAAATAAAAAGATCCGAACCGAAACGTAGGAGGCGACGCACTAAACGTGCGTTTCAGTTCGCATCGATGTTCCAGAACCGAAAGATTGTTCGAAAAAAGTGGTAGATAGCCGAAAAAAGTGACAGGGGTGCAACACGAGGACTTCCCAGGAGGTCACCCATCCTAGTACTACTCTCGCCCAAGCACGCTTAACTTAGGAGTTCTGATGGGATCCAGTGCATTTGTGCTGGTATGATCGCACCCAGCATGCCTCTCCATTGTCAAAGTAATAAAGAGTTTCCACTCGCATTGTCGTACGAAGTCCGTTTAAATGAAAGTGCGAAAAAATCGTGCTAGATGACACCGGATGGACGATCCGAGCATGTCGGAAAGCCGGATGACCGCCAGGGCTGTCATCGCGCGATTAATCTTCCCGAGTACCCCCGAATCAATATAAGAATCGCCACGATCTGACGGGCGGATCAAAAGTTATCGTCGGAACGATATTTGTGCACCAAGGGTAGCTCACGGCCAGTAAACACCTTCCGACCGGATTCATGACTTTCATCCACTAGTACACTCATCCGCTATAGCTTGTACGTCACTGAATCTAAACAAACCCCCGTTATAATTTGACCGCAAATGAAATGTCAGAACGAATTCCGTTTATCGAATCAAACGACACTATCACCCCGCCATAATAAAGACCGGACGTATTTGAATTCACTATCCGGCAGAAAATAAAAAGATCCCAACCGAAACGTAGGAGGCGACGCACTAAACGTGCGTTTCAGTTCGCATCGATGTTCCAGAACCGAAAGATTGTTCGAAAAAAGTGGTAGATAGCCGAAAAAAGTGACAGGGGTGCAACACGAGGACTTCCCAGGAGGTCACCCATCCTAGTACTACTCTCGCCCAAGCACGCTTAACTTCGGAGTTCTGATGGGATCCAGTGCATTTGTGCTGGTATGATCGCACCCAGCATGCCTCTCCATTGTCAAAGTAATAAAGAGTTTCCACTCGCATTGTCGTACGAAGTCCGTTTAAATGAAAGTGCGAAAAAATCCTGCTAGATGACACCGGATGGACGATCCGAGCATGTCGGAAAGCCGGATGACGCCAGGGCTGTAATCGCGCGATGAATCTTCCCGAGTACCCCCGAATCAATATAAGATTCGCCACGATCTGACGGGCGGATCAAAAGTTATCGTCGGAACGATATTTGTGCACCAAGGGTAGCTCACGGCCAGTAAACACCTTCCGACCGGATTCATGACTCGCATCCACTAGTACACTCATCCGCTATAGCCTGTACGTCACTGAATCTGAACAAACCCCCGCTATAATTTGACCGCAAATGAAATGTCAGAACGAATTCCGTTTATCGAATCAAACGACAGTATCACCCCGCCATAATAAAGACCGGACGTCTTTGAATTCACCATCCGGAAGAAAATAAAAAGATCCGAACCGAAACGTAGGAGGCGACGCACTAAACGTGCGTTTCAGTTCGCATCGATGTTCCAGAACCGAAAGATTGTTCGAAAAAAGTGGTAGATAGCCGAAAAAAGTGACAGGGGTGCAACACGAGGACTTCCCAGGAGGTCACCCATCCTAGTACTACTCTCGCCCAAGCACGCTTAACTTCGGAGTTCTGATGGGATCCAGTGCATTTGTGCTGGTATGATCGCACCCAGCATGCCTCTCCATTGTCAAAGTAATAAAGAGTTTCCACTCGCATTGTCGTACGAAGTCCGTTTAAATGAAAGTGCGAAAAAATCCTGCTAGATGACACCGGATGGACGATCCGAGCATGTCGGAAAGCCGGATGACGCCAGGGCTGTAATCGCGCGATGAATCTTCCCGAGTACCCCCGAATCAATATAAGATTCGCCACGATCTGACGGGCGGATCAAAAGTTATCGTCGGAACGATATTTGTGCACCAAGGGTAGCTCACGGCCAGTAAACACCTTCCGACCGGATTCATGACTCGCATCCACTAGTACACTCATCCGCTATAGCCTGTACGTCACTGAATCTGAACAAACCCCCGCTATAATTTGACCGCAAATGAAATGTCAGAACGAATTCCGTTTATCGAATCAAACGACAGTATCACCCCGCCATAATAAAGACCGGACGTCTTTGAATTCACCATCCGGAAGAAAATAAAAAGATCCGAACCGAAACGTAGGAGGCGACGCACTAAACGTGCGTTTCAGTTCGCATCGATGTTCCAGAACCGAAAGATTGTTCGAAAAAAGTGGTAGATAGCCGAAAAAAGTGACAGGGGTGCAACACGAGGACTTCCCAGGAGGTCACCCATCCTAGTACTACTCTCGCCCAAGCACGCTTAACTTCGGAGTTCTGATGGGATCCAGTGCATTTGTGCTGGTATGATCGCACCCAGCATGCCTATCCATTGTCAAAGTAATAAAGAGTTTCCACTCGCATTGTCGTACGAAGTCCGTTTAAATGAAAGTGCGAAAAAATCCTGCTAGATAACATCGGATGGACGATCCGAGCATGTCGGGAAGCCGGATGACCGCCAGGGCTGTCATCGCGCGATGAATCTTCCCGATTACCCCCGAATCAATATAAGAATCGCCACGATCTGACGGGCGGATCAAAAGTTATCGTCGGAACGATATTTGTGCACCAAGGGTAGCTCACGGCCAGTAAACACCTTCCGACCGGATTCATGACTCGCATCCACTAGTACACTCATCCGCTATAGCCTGTACGCCACTGAATCTAAACAAACCCCCGCTATAATTTGACCGCAAATGAAATGTCAGAACGAATTCCGTTTATCGAATCAAACGACACTATCACCTCGCCATAATAAAGACCGGACGTCTTCGAATTCACCATCCGGAAGAAAATAAAAAGATCCGAACCGAAACCTAGGAGGCGACGCACTAAACGTGCGTTTCAGTTCGCATCGATATTTCAGAACCGAAAGATTTTTCGAAAAAAGTGGTAGATAGCCGAAAAAAGTGACAGGGGTGCAACACGAGGACTTCCCAGGAGGTCACCCATCCTAGTACTACTCTCGCCCAAGCACGCTTAACTTCGGAGTTCTGATGGGATCCAGTGCATTTGTGCTGTTATGATCGCACCCAGCATGCCTCTCCATTGTCAAAGTAATAAAGAGTTTCCACTCGCATTGTCGTACGAAGTCCGTTTAAATGAAAGTGCGAAAAAATCCTGCTAGATGACACCGGATGGACGATCCGAGCATGTCGGAAAGCCGGATGACCGCCAGGGCTGTCAGCGCGCGATGAATCTTCCCGAGTACCCCCGAATCAATATAAGAATCGCCACGATCTGACGGGCGGATCAAAAGTTATCGTCGGAACGATATTTGTGCACCAAGGGTAGCTCACGGCCAGTAAACACCTTCCGACCGGATTCATGACTCGCATCTACTAGTACACTCATCCGCTATAGCCTGTACGTCACTGAATCTGAACAAACCCCCGCTATAATTTGACCGCAAATGAAATGTCAGAACGAATTCCGTTTATCGAATCAAACGACACTATCACCCCGCCATAATAAAGACCGGACGTCTTTGAATTCACCATCCGGAAGAAAATAAAAAGATCCGAACCGAAACGTAGGAGGCGACGCACTAAACGTGCGTTTCAGTTCGCATCGATGTTCCAGAACCGAAAGATTGTTCGAAAAAAGTGGTAGATAGCCGAAAAAAGTGACAGGGGTGCAACACGAGGACTTCCCAGGAGGTCACCCATCCTAGTACTACTCTCGCCCAAGCACGCTTAACTTCGGAGTTCTGATGGGATCCAGTGCATTTGTGCTGGTATGATCGCACCCAGCATGCCTCTCCATTGTCAAAGTAATAAAGAGTTTACACTCGCATTGTCGTACGAAGTCCGTTTAAATGAAAGTGCGAAAAAATTCTGCTAGATGACACCGGATGGACGATCCGAGCATGTCGGAAAGCCGGATGACCGCCAGGGCTGTCATCGCGCGATTAATCTTCCCGAGTACCCCCGAATCAATATAAGAATCGCCACGATCTGACGGGCGGATCAAAAGTTATCGTCGAAACGATATTTTTGCACCAAGGGTAGCTCACGGCCAGTAAACACCTTCCGACCGGATTCATGACTCGCATCCACTAGTACACTCATCCGCTATAGCCTGTACGTCACTGAATCTGAACAAACCCCCGCTATAATTTGACCGCAAAAGAAATGTCAGAACGAATTCCGTTTATCGAATCAAACGACACTATCACCCCGCCATAATAAAGACCGGACGTCTTTGAATTCACCATCCGGAAGAAAATAAAAAGATCCGTACCGAAACGTAGGAGGCGACGCACTAAACGTGCGTTTCAGTTCGCATCGATGTTCCAGAACCGAAAGATTGTTCGAAAAAAGTGGTAGATAGCCGAAAAAAGTGACAGGGGTGCAACAGGAGGACTTCCCAGGAGGTCACCCATCCTAGTACTACTCTCGCCCAAGCACGCTTAACTTCGGAGTTCTGATGGGATCCAGTGCATTTGTGCTGGTATGATCGCACCCAGCATGCCTCTCCATTGTCAAAGTAATAAAGAGTTTCCACTCGCATTGTCGTACGAAGTCCGTTTAAATGAAAGTGCGAAAAAATCCTGCTAGATGACACCGGATGGACGATCCGAGCATGTCGGAAAGCCGGATGACCGCCAGGGCTGTCATCGCGCGATTAATCTTCCCGAGTACCCCCGAATCAATATAAGAATTGGCACGATCTGACGGGCGGAACAAAAGTTATCGTCGGAACGATATTTGTGCACCAAGGGTAGCTCACGGCCAGTAAACACCTTCCGACCGGATTCATGACTCGCATCCACTAGTACACTCATCCGCTATAGCCTGTACGTCACTGAATCTAAACAAACCCCCGCTATAATTTGACCGCAAATGAAATGTCAGAACGAATTCCGTTTATCGAATCAAACAACACTATCACGCCGCCATAATAAAGACCGGACGTCTTCGAATTCACCATCCGGAAGAAAATAAAAAGATCCGAACCGAAACCTAGGAGGCGACGCACTAAACGTGTGTTTCAGTTCGCATCGATATTCCAGAACCGAAAGATTGTTCGAAAAAAGTGGTAGATAGCCGAAAAAAGTGACAGGGGTGCAACACGAGGACTTCCCAGGAGGTCACCCATCCTAGTACTACTCTCGCCCAAGCACGCTTAACTTCGGATTTCTGATGGGATCCAGTGCATTTGTGCTGGTATGATCGCACCCAGCATGCCTCTCCATTGTTAAAGTAATAAAGAGTTTCCACTCGCATTGTCGTACGAAGTCCGTTTAAATGAAAGTGCGAAAAAATCCTGCTAGATGACACCGGATGGACGATCCGAGCATGTCGGGAAGCCGAATGACCGCCAAGGCTGTCATCGCGCGATGAATCTTCCCGAGTACCCCCGAATCAATATAAGAATCGCCACGATCTGACGGGCGGATCAAAAGTTATCGTCGGAACGATATTTGTGCACCAAGGGTAGCTCACGGCCCGTAAACACCTTCCGACCGGATTCATGACTCGCATCCACTAGTAGACTCATCCGCTATAGCCTGTACGTCACTGAATCTAAACAAACCCCCGCTATAATTTGACCGCAAATGAAATGTCAGAACGAATTCTGTTTATCGAATCAAACGACACTATGACCCCGCCATAATAAAGACCGAACGTATTTGAATTCACCATCCGAAAGAAAATAAAAAGATCCGAACCGAAACGTAGGAGGCGACGCACTAAACGTGCGTTTCAGTTCGCATCGATGTTCCAGAACCGAAAGATTGTTCGAAAAAAGTGGTAGATAGCCGAAAAAAGTGACAGGGGTGCAACACGAGGACTTCCCAGGAGGTCACCCATCCTAGTACTACTCTCGCCCAAGCACGCTTAACTTAGGAGTTCTGATGGGATCCAGTGCATTTGTGCTGGTATGATCGCACCCAGCATGCCTCTCCATTGTCAAAGTAATAAAGAGTTTCCACTCGCATTGTCGTACGAAGTCCGTTTAAATGAAAGTGCGAAAAAATCGTGCTAGATGACACCGGATGGACGATCCGAGCATGTCGGAAAGCCGGATGACCGCCAGGGCTGTCATCGCGCGATTAATCTTCCCGAGTACCCCCGAATCAATATAAGAATCGCCACGATCTGACGGGCGGATCAAAAGTTATCGTCGGAACGATATTTGTGCACCAAGGGTAGCTCACGGCCAGTAAACACCTTCCGACCGGATTCATGACTTTCATCCACTAGTACACTCATCCGCTATAGCTTGTACGTCACTGAATCTAAACAAACCCCCGTTATAATTTGACCGCAAATGAAATGTCAGAACGAATTCCGTTTATCGAATCAAACGACACTATCACCCCGCCATAATAAAGACCGGACGTATTTGAATTCACTATCCGGCAGAAAATAAAAAGATCCCAACCGAAACGTAGGAGGCGACGCACTAAACGTGCGTTTCAGTTCGCATCGATGTTCCAGAACCGAAAGATTGTTCGAAAAAAGTGGTAGATAGCCGAAAAAAGTGACAGGGGTGCAACACGAGGACTTCCCAGGAGGTCACCCATCCTAGTACTACTCTCGCCCAAGCACGCTTAACTTCGGAGTTCTGATGGGATCCAGTGCATTTGTGCTGGTATGATCGCACCCAGCATGCCTCTCCATTGTCAAAGTAATAAAGAGTTTCCACTCGCATTGTCGTACGAAGTCCGTTTAAATGAAAGTGCGAAAAAATCCTGCTAGATGACACCGGATGGACGATCCGAGCATGTCGGAAAGCCGGATGACGCCAGGGCTGTAATCGCGCGATGAATCTTCCCGAGTACCCCCGAATCAATATAAGATTCGCCACGATCTGACGGGCGGATCAAAAGTTATCGTCGGAACGATATTTGTGCACCAAGGGTAGCTCACGGCCAGTAAACACCTTCCGACCGGATTCATGACTCGCATCCACTAGTACACTCATCCGCTATAGCCTGTACGTCACTGAATCTGAACAAACCCCCGCTATAATTTGACCGCAAATGAAATGTCAGAACGAATTCCGTTTATCGAATCAAACGACAGTATCACCCCGCCATAATAAAGACCGGACGTCTTTGAATTCACCATCCGGAAGAAAATAAAAAGATCCGAACCGAAACGTAGGAGGCGACGCACTAAACGTGCGTTTCAGTTCGCATCGATGTTCCAGAACCGAAAGATTGTTCGAAAAAAGTGGTAGATAGCCGAAAAAAGTGACAGGGGTGCAACACGAGGACTTCCCAGGAGGTCACCCATCCTAGTACTACTCTCGCCCAAGCACGCTTAACTTCGGAGTTCTGATGGGATCCAGTGCATTTGTGCTGGTATGATCGCACCCAGCATGCCTATCCATTGTCAAAGTAATAAAGAGTTTCCACTCGCATTGTCGTACGAAGTCCGTTTAAATGAAAGTGCGAAAAAATCCTGCTAGATAACATCGGATGGACGATCCGAGCATGTCGGGAAGCCGGATGACCGCCAGGGCTGTCATCGCGCGATGAATCTTCCCGATTACCCCCGAATCAATATAAGAATCGCCACGATCTGACGGGCGGATCAAAAGTTATCGTCGGAACGATATTTGTGCACCAAGGGTAGCTCACGGCCAGTAAACACCTTCCGACCGGATTCATGACTCGCATCCACTAGTACACTCATCCGCTATAGCCTGTACGCCACTGAATCTAAACAAACCCCCGCTATAATTTGACCGCAAATGAAATGTCAGAACGAATTCCGTTTATCGAATCAAACGACACTATCACCTCGCCATAATAAAGACCGGACGTCTTCGAATTCACCATCCGGAAGAAAATAAAAAGATCCGAACCGAAACCTAGGAGGCGACGCACTAAACGTGCGTTTCAGTTCGCATCGATATTTCAGAACCGAAAGATTTTTCGAAAAAAGTGGTAGATAGCCGAAAAAAGTGACAGGGGTGCAACACGAGGACTTCCCAGGAGGTCACCCATCCTAGTACTACTCTCGCCCAAGCACGCTTAACTTCGGAGTTCTGATGGGATCCAGTGCATTTGTGCTGTTATGATCGCACCCAGCATGCCTCTCCATTGTCAAAGTAATAAAGAGTTTCCACTCGCATTGTCGTACGAAGTCCGTTTAAATGAAAGTGCGAAAAAATCCTGCTAGATGACACCGGATGGACGATCCGAGCATGTCGGAAAGCCGGATGACCGCCAGGGCCGTCAGCGCGCGATGAATCTTCCCGAGTACCCCCGAATCAATATAAGAATCGCCACGATCTGACGGGCGGATCAAAAGTTATCGTCGGAACGATATTTGTGCACCAAGGGTAGCTCACGGCCAGTAAACACCTTCCGACCGGATTCATGACTCGCATCTACTAGTACACTCATCCGCTATAGCCTGTACGTCACTGAATCTGAACAAACCCCCGCTATAATTTGACCGCAAATGAAATGTCAGAACGAATTCCGTTTATCGAATCAAACGACACTATCACCCCGCCATAATAAAGACCGGACGTCTTTGAATTCACCATCCGGAAGAAAATAAAAAGATCCGAACCGAAACGTAGGAGGCGACGCACTAAACGTGCGTTTCAGTTCGCATCGATGTTCCAGAACCGAAAGATTGTTCGAAAAAAGTGGTAGATAGCCGAAAAAAGTGACAGGGGTGCAACACGAGGACTTCCCAGGAGGTCACCCATCCTAGTACTACTCTCGCCCAAGCACGCTTAACTTCGGAGTTCTGATGGGATCCAGTGCATTTGTGCTGGTATGATCGCACCCAGCATGCCTCTCCATTGTCAAAGTAATAAAGAGTTTCCACTCGCATTGTCGTACGAAGTCCGTTTAAATGAAAGTGCGAAAAAATTCTGCTAGATGACACCGGATGGACGATCCGAGCATGTCGGAAAGCCGGATGACCGCCAAGGCTGTCATCGCGCGATTAATCTTCCCGAGTACCCCCGAATCAATATAAGAATCGCCACGATCTGACGGGCGGATCAAAAGTTATCGTCGGAACGATATTTGTGCACCAAGGGTAGCTCACGGCCAGTAAACACCTTCCGACCGGATTCATGACTCGCATCCACTAGTACACTCATCCGCTATAGCCTGTACGTCACTGAATCTGAACAAACCCCCGCTATAATTTGACCGCAAATGAAATGTCAGAACGAATTCCGTTTATCGAATCAAACGACAGTATCACCCCGCCATAATAAAGACCGGACGTCTTTGAATTCACCATCCGGAAGAAAATAAAAAGATCCGAACCGAAACGTAGGAGGCGACGCACTAAACGTGCGTTTCAGTTCGCATCGATGTTCCAGAACCGAAAGATTGTTCGAAAAAAGTGGTAGATAGCCGAAAAAAGTGACAGGGGTGCAACACGAGGACTTCCCAGGAGGTCACCCATCCTAGTACTACTCTCGCCCAAGCACGCTTAACTTCGGAGTTCTGATGGGATCCAGTGCATTTGTGCTGGTATGATCGCACCCAGCATGCCTATCCATTGTCAAAGTAATAAAGAGTTTCCACTCGCATTGTCGTACGAAGTCCGTTTAAATGAAAGTGCGAAAAAATCCTGCTAGATAACATCGGATGGACGATCCGAGCATGTCGGGAAGCCGGATGACCGCCAGGGCTGTCATCGCGCGATGAATCTTCCCGATTACCCCCGAATCAATATAAGAATCGCCACGATCTGACGGGCGGATCAAAAGTTATCGTCGGAACGATATTTGTGCACCAAGGGTAGCTCACGGCCAGTAAACACCTTCCGACCGGATTCATGACTCGCATCCACTAGTACACTCATCCGCTATAGCCTGTACGCCACTGAATCTAAACAAACCCCCGCTATAATTTGACCGCAAATGAAATGTCAGAACGAATTCCGTTTATCGAATCAAACGACACTATCACCTCGCCATAATAAAGACCGGACGTCTTCGAATTCACCATCCGGAAGAAAATAAAAAGATCCGAACCGAAACCTAGGAGGCGACGCACTAAACGTGCGTTTCAGTTCGCATCGATATTTCAGAACCGAAAGATTTTTCGAAAAAAGTGGTAGATAGCCGAAAAAAGTGACAGGGGTGCAACACGAGGACTTCCCAGGAGGTCACCCATCCTAGTACTACTCTCGCCCAAGCACGCTTAACTTCGGAGTTCTGATGGGATCCAGTGCATTTGTGCTGTTATGATCGCACCCAGCATGCCTCTCCATTGTCAAAGTAATAAAGAGTTTCCACTCGCATTGTCGTACGAAGTCCGTTTAAATGAAAGTGCGAAAAAATCCTGCTAGATGACACCGGATGGACGATCCGAGCATGTCGGAAAGCCGGATGACCGCCAGGGCCGTCAGCGCGCGATGAATCTTCCCGAGTACCCCCGAATCAATATAAGAATCGCCACGATCTGACGGGCGGATCAAAAGTTATCGTCGGAACGATATTTGTGCACCAAGGGTAGCTCACGGCCAGTAAACACCTTCCGACCGGATTCATGACTCGCATCTACTAGTACACTCATCCGCTATAGCCTGTACGTCACTGAATCTGAACAAACCCCCGCTATAATTTGACCGCAAATGAAATGTCAGAACGAATTCCGTTTATCGAATCAAACGACACTATCACCCCGCCATAATAAAGACCGGACGTCTTTGAATTCACCATCCGGAAGAAAATAAAAAGATCCGAACCGAAACGTAGGAGGCGACGCACTAAACGTGCGTTTCAGTTCGCATCGATGTTCCAGAACCGAAAGATTGTTCGAAAAAAGTGGTAGATAGCCGAAAAAAGTGACAGGGGTGCAACACGAGGACTTCCCAGGAGGTCACCCATCCTAGTACTACTCTCGCCCAAGCACGCTTAACTTCGGAGTTCTGATGGGATCCAGTGCATTTGTGCTGGTATGATCGCACCCAGCATGCCTCTCCATTGTCAAAGTAATAAAGAGTTTCCACTCGCATTGTCGTACGAAGTCCGTTTAAATGAAAGTGCGAAAAAATTCTGCTAGATGACACCGGATGGACGATCCGAGCATGTCGGAAAGCCGGATGACCGCCAAGGCTGTCATCGCGCGATTAATCTTCCCGAGTACCCCCGAATCAATATAAGAATCGCCACGATCTGACGGGCGGATCAAAAGTTATCGTCGAAACGATATTTTTGCACCAAGGGTAGCTCACGGCCAGTAAACACCTTCCGACCGGATTCATGACTCGCATCCACTAGTACACTCATCCGCTATAGCCTGTACGTCACTGAATCTGAACAAACCCCCGCTATAATTTGACCGCAAAAGAAATGTCAGAACGAATTCCGTTTATCGAATCAAACGACACTATCACCCCGCCATAATAAAGACCGGACGTCTTTGAATTCATCATCCGGAAGAAAATAAAAAGATCCGTACCGAAACGTAGGAGGCGACGCACTAAACGTGCGTTTCAGTTCGCATCGATGTTCCAGAACCGAAAGATTGTTCGAAAAAAGTGGTAGATAGCCGAAAAAAGTGACAGGGGTGCAACACGAGGACTTCCCAGGAGGTCACCCATCCTAGTACTACTCTCGCCCAAGCACGCTTAACTTCGGAGTTCTGATGGGATCCAGTGCATTTGTGCTGGTATGATCGCACCCAGCATGCCTCTCCATTGTCAAAGTAATAAAGAGTTTCCACTCGCATTGTCGTACGAAGTCCGTTTAAATGAAAGTGCGAAAAAATCCTGCTAGATGACACCGGATGGACGATCCGAGCATGTCGGAAAGCCGGATGACCGCCAGGGCTGTCATCGCGCGATTAATCTTCCCGAGTACCCCCGAATCAATATAAGAATTGGCACGATCTGACGGGCGGAACAAAAGTTATCGTCGGAACGATATTTGTGCACCAAGGGTAGCTCACGGCCAGTAAACACCTTCCGACCGGATTCATGACTCGCATCCACTAGTACACTCATCCGCTATAGCCTGTACGTCACTGAATCTAAACAAACCCCCGCTATAATTTGACCGCAAATGAAATGTCAGAACGAATTCCGTTTATCGAATCAAACAACACTATCACGCCGCCATAATAAAGACCGGACGTCTTCGAATTCACCATCCGGAAGAAAATAAAAAGATCCGAACCGAAACCTAGGAGGCGACGCACTAAACGTGTGTTTCAGTTCGCATCGATATTCCAGAACCGAAAGATTGTTCGAAAAAGTGGTAGATAGCCGAAAAAAGTGACAGGGGTGCAACACGAGGACTTCCCAGGAGGTCACCCATCCTAGTACTACTCTCGCCCAAGCACGCTTAACTTCGGATTTCTGATGGGATCCAGTGCATTTGTGCTGGTATGATCGCACCCAGCATGCCTCTCCATTGTTAAAGTAATAAAGAGTTTCCACTCGCATTGTCGTACGAAGTCCGTTTAAATGAAAGTGCGAAAAAATCCTGCTAGATGACACCGGATGGACGATCCGAGCATGTCGGGAAGCCGAATGACCGCCAAGGCTGTCATCGCGCGATGAATCTTCCCGAGTACCCCCGAATCAATATAAGGATCGCCACGATCTGACGGGCGGATCAAAAGTTATCGTCGGAACGATATTTGTGCACCAAGGGTAGCTCACGGCCCGTAAACACCTTCCGACCGGATTCATGACTCGCATCCACTAGTAGACTCATCCGCTATAGCCTGTACGTCACTGAATCTAAACAAACCCCCGCTATAATTTGACCGCAAATGAAATGTCAGAACGAATTCTGTTTATCGAATCAAACGACACTATGACCCCGCCATAATAAAGACCGAACGTATTTGAATTCACCATCCGAAAGAAAATAAAAAGATCCGAACCGAAACGTAGGAGGCGACGCACTAAACGTGCGTTTCAGTTCGCATCGATGTTCCAGAACCGAAAGATTGTTCGAAAAAAGTGGTAGATAGCCGAAAAAAGTGACAGGGGTGCAACACGAGGACTTCCCAGGAGGTCACCCATCCTAGTACTACTCTCGCCCAAGCACGCTTAACTTAGGAGTTCTGATGGGATCCAGTGCATTTGTGCTGGTATGATCGCACCCAGCATGCCTCTCCATTGTCAAAGTAATAAAGAGTTTCCACTCGCATTGTCGTACGAAGTCCGTTTAAATGAAAGTGCGAAAAAATCGTGCTAGATGACACCGGATGGACGATCCGAGCATGTCGGAAAGCCGGATGACCGCCAGGGCTGTCATCGCGCGATTAATCTTCCCGAGTACCCCCGAATCAATATAAGAATCGCCACGATCTGACGGGCGGATCAAAAGTTATCGTCGGAACGATATTTGTGCACCAAGGGTAGCTCACGGCCAGTAAACACCTTCCGACCGGATTCATGACTTTCATCCACTAGTACACTCATCCGCTATAGCTTGTACGTCACTGAATCTAAACAAACCCCCGTTATAATTTGACCGCAAATGAAATGTCAGAACGAATTCCGTTTATCGAATCAAACGACACTATCACCCCGCCATAATAAAGACCGGACGTATTTGAATTCACTATCCGGCAGAAAATAAAAAGATCCCAACCGAAACGTAGGAGGCGACGCACTAAACGTGCGTTTCAGTTCGCATCGATGTTCCAGAACCGAAAGATTGTTCGAAAAAAGTGGTAGATAGCCGAAAAAAGTGACAGGGGTGCAACACGAGGACTTCCCAGGAGGTCACCCATCCTAGTACTACTCTCGCCCAAGCACGCTTAACTTCGGAGTTCTGATGGGATCCAGTGCATTTGTGCTGGTATGATCGCACCCAGCATGCCTCTCCATTGTCAAAGTAATAAAGAGTTTCCACTCGCATTGTCGTACGAAGTCCGTTTAAATGAAAGTGCGAAAAAATCCTGCTAGATGACACCGGATGGACGATCCGAGCATGTCGGAAAGCCGGATGACGCCAGGGCTGTAATCGCGCGATGAATCTTCCCGAGTACCCCCGAATCAATATAAGATTCGCCACGATCTGACGGGCGGATCAAAAGTTATCGTCGGAACGATATTTGTGCACCAAGGGTAGCTCACGGCCAGTAAACACCTTCCGACCGGATTCATGACTCGCATCCACTAGTACACTCATCCGCTATAGCCTGTACGTCACTGAATCTGAACAAACCCCCGCTATAATTTGACCGCAAATGAAATGTCAGAACGAATTCCGTTTATCGAATCAAACGACAGTATCACCCCGCCATAATAAAGACCGGACGTCTTTGAATTCACCATCCGGAAGAAAATAAAAAGATCCGAACCGAAACGTAGGAGGCGACGCACTAAACGTGCGTTTCAGTTCGCATCGATGTTCCAGAACCGAAAGATTGTTCGAAAAAAGTGGTAGATAGCCGAAAAAAGTGACAGGGGTGCAACACGAGGACTTCCCAGGAGGTCACCCATCCTAGTACTACTCTCGCCCAAGCACGCTTAACTTCGGAGTTCTGATGGGATCCAGTGCATTTGTGCTGGTATGATCGCACCCAGCATGCCTATCCATTGTCAAAGTAATAAAGAGTTTCCACTCGCATTGTCGTACGAAGTCCGTTTAAATGAAAGTGCGAAAAAATCCTGCTAGATAACATCGGATGGACGATCCGAGCATGTCGGGAAGCCGGATGACCGCCAGGGCTGTCATCGCGCGATGAATCTTCCCGATTACCCCCGAATCAATATAAGAATCGCCACGATCTGACGGGCGGATCAAAAGTTATCGTCGGAACGATATTTGTGCACCAAGGGTAGCTCACGGCCAGTAAACACCTTCCGACCGGATTCATGACTCGCATCCACTAGTACACTCATCCGCTATAGCCTGTACGCCACTGAATCTAAACAAACCCCCGCTATAATTTGACCGCAAATGAAATGTCAGAACGAATTCCGTTTATCGAATCAAACGACACTATCACCTCGCCATAATAAAGACCGGACGTCTTCGAATTCACCATCCGGAAGAAAATAAAAAGATCCGAACCGAAACCTAGGAGGCGACGCACTAAACGTGCGTTTCAGTTCGCATCGATATTTCAGAACCGAAAGATTTTTCGAAAAAAGTGGTAGATAGCCGAAAAAAGTGACTGGGGTGCAACACGAGGACTTCCCAGGAGGTCACCCATCCTAGTACTACTCTCGCCCAAGCACGCTTAACTTCGGAGTTCTGATGGGATCCAGTGCATTTGTGCTGGTATGATCGCACCCAGCATGCCTCTCCATTGTCAAAGTAATAAAGAGTTTCCACTCGCATTGTCGTACGAAGTCCGTTTAAATGAAAGTGCGAAAAAATCCTGCTAGATGACACCGGATGGACGATCCGAGCATGTCGGGAAGCCGGATGACCGCCAGGGCTGTCATCGCGCGATGAATCTTCCCGAGTACCCCCGAATCAATATAAGAATCGCCACGATCTGACGGGCGGATCAAAAGTTATCGTCGGAACGATATTTGTGCACCAAGGGTAGCTCACGGCCAGTAAACACCTTCCGACCGGATTCATGACTCGCATCCACTAGTACACTCATCCGCTATAGCCTGTACGTCACTGAATCTGAACAAACCCCCGCTATAATTTGACCGCAAATGAAATGTCAGAACGAATTCCGTTTATCGAATCAAACGACACTATCACCCCGCCATAATAAAGACCGGACGTCTTCGAATTCACCATCCGGAAGAAAATAAAAAGATCCGAACCGAAACCTAGGAGGCGACGCACTAAACGTGCGTTTCAGTTCGCTTCGATGTTCCAGAACCGAAAGATTGTTCGAAAAAAGTGGTAGAAAGCCGAAAAAAGTGACAGGGGTGCAACACGAGGACTTCCCAGGAGGTCACCCATCCTAGTACTACTCTCGCCCAAGCACGCTTAACTTCGGAGTTCTGATGGGATCCAGTGCATTTGTGCTGGTATGATCGCACCCAGCATGCCTCTCCATTGTCAAAGTAATAAAGAGTTTCCACTCGCATTGTCGTACGAAGTCCGTTTAAATGAAAGTGCGAAAAAATCCTGCTAGATGCCATCGGATGGACGATCCGAGCATGTCGGGAAGCCGGATAACCGCCAGAGCTGTCATCGCGCGATGAATCTTCCCGATTACCCCCGAATAAATATAAGAATCGCCACGATCTGACGGGCGGATCAAAAGTTATCGTCGGAACGATATTTGTGCACCAAGGGTAGCTCACGGCCAGTAAACACCTTCCGACCGGATTCATGACTCGCATCCACTAGTACACTCATCCGCTATAGCCTGTACGTCACTGAATCTGAACAAACCCCCGCTATAATTTGACCGCAAATGAAATGTCAGAACGAATTCCGTTTATCGAATCAAACGACACTATCACCCCGCCATAATAAAGACCGGACGTCTTTGAATTCACCATCCGGAAGAAAATAAAAAGATCCGAACCGAAACGTAGGAGGCGACGCACTAAACGTGCGTTTCAGTTCGCATCGATGTTCCAGAACCGAAAGATTGTTCGAAAAAAGTGGTAGATAGCCGAAAAAAGTGACAGGGGTGCAACACGAGGACTTTCCAGGAAGTCACCCATCCTAGTACTACTCTCGCCCAAGCACGCTTAACTTCGGAGTTCTGATGGGATCCAGTGCATTTGTGCTGGTATGATCGCACCCAGCATGCCTCTCCATTGTCAAAGTAATAAAGAGTTTCCACTCGCATTGTCGTACGAAGTCCGTTTAAATGAAAGTGCGAAAAAATCCTGCTAGATGACACCGGATGGACGATCCGAGCATGTCGGAAAGCCGGATGACCGCCAGGGCTGTCATCGCGCGATTAATCTTCCCGAGTACCCCCGAATCAATATAAGAATCGCGACGATCTGACGGGCGGATCAAAAGTTATCGTCGGAACGATATTTGTGCACCAAGGGTAGCTCACGGCCAGTAAACACCTTCCGACCGGATTCATGACTCGCATCCACTAGTACACTCATCCGCTATAGCCTGTACGTCACTGAATCTGAACAAACCCCCGCTATAATTTGACCGCAAATGAAATGTCAGAACGAATTCCGTTTATCGAATCAAACGACACTATCACCCCGCCATAATAAAGACCGGACGTCTTCGAATTCACCATCCGGAAGAAAATAAAAAGATCCGAACCGAAACCTAGGAGGCGACGCACTAAACGTGCGTTTCAGTTCGCTTCGATATTCCAGAACCGAAAGATTGTTCGAAAAAAGTGGTAGAAAGCCGAAAAAAGTGACAGGGGTGCAACACGAGGACTTCCCAGGAGGTCACCCATCCTAGTACTACTCTCGCCCAAGCACGCTTAACTTCGGGGTTCTGATGGGATCCAGTGCATTTGTGCTGGTATGATCGCACCCAGCATGCCTCTCCAATGTCAAAGTAATAAAGAGTTTCCACTTACATTGTCGTACGAAGTCCGTTTAAATGAAAGTGCGAAAAAATCCTGCTAGATGACATCGTATGGACGATCCGAGCATGTCGGGAAGCCGGATGACTGCCAGGGCTGTCATCGCGCGATGAATCTTCCCGATTACCCCCGAATCAATATAAGAATCGCCACGATCTGACGGGCGGATCAAAAGTTATCGTCGGAACGATATTTGTGCACCAAGGGTAGCTCACGGCCAGTAAACACCTTCCGACCGGATTCATGACTCGCATCCACTAGTACACTCATCCGCTATAGCCTGTACGTTACTGAATCTGAACAAACCCCCGCTATAATTTGACCGCAAATGAAATGTCAGAACGAATTCCGTTTATCGAATCAAACGACACTATCACCCCGCCATAATAAAGACCGGACGTATTTGAATTCACTAACCGGCAGAAAATAAAAAGATCCCAACCGAAACGTAGGAGGCGTCGCACTAAACGTGCGTTTCAGTTCGCATCGATGTTCCAGAACCGAAAGATTGTTCGAAAAAAGTGGTAGATAGCCGAAAAAAGTGACAGGGGTGCAACACGAGGACTTCCCAGGAGGTCACCCATCCTAGTACTACTCTCGCCCAAGCACGCTTAACTTCGGAGTTCTGATGGGATCCAGGGTATTTGTGCTGGTATGATCGCACCCAGCATGCCTCTCCATTGTCAAAGTAATAAAGAGTTTCCACTCGCATTGTCGTACGAAGTCCGTTTAAATGAAAGTGCGAAAAAATCCTGCTAGATGACACCGGATGGACGATCCGAGCATGTCGGAAAGCCGGATGACCGCCAGGGCTGTCATCGCGCGATGAATCTTCCCGAGTACCCCCGAATCAATATAAGAATCGCCACGATCTGACGGGCGGATCAAAAGTTATCGTCGGAACGATATTTGTGCACCAAGGGTAGCTCACGGCCAGTAAACACCTTCCGACCGGATTCATGACTCGCATCCACTAGTACACTCATCCGCTATAGCCTGTACGTCACTGAATCTGAACAAACCCCCGCTATAATTTGACCGCAAATGAAATGTCAGAACGAATTCCGTTTATCGAATCAAACGACACTATCACCCCGCCATAATAAAGACCGGACGTCTTTGAATTCACCATCCGGAAGAAAATAAAAAGATCCGAACCGAAACGTAGGAGGCGTCGCAATAAACGTGCGTTTCAGTTCGCATCGATGTTCCAGAACCGAAAGATTGTTCGAAAAAAGTGGTAGATAGCCGAAAAAAGTGACTGGGGTGCAACACGAGGACTTCCCAGGAGGTCACCCATCCTAGTACTACTCTCGCCCAAGCACGCTTAACTTCGGAGTTCTGATGGGATCCAGTGCATTTGTGCTGGTATGATCGCACCCAGCATGCCTCTCCATTGTCAAAGTAATAAAGAGTTTCCACTCGCATTGTCGTACGAAGTCCGTTTAAATGAAAGTGCGAAAAAATCCTGCTAGATGACACCGGATGGACGATCCGAGCATGTCGGGAAGCCGGATGACCGCCAGGGCTGTCATCGCGCGATGAATCTTCCCGAGTACCCCCGAATCAATATAAGAATCGCGACGATCTGACGGGCGGATCAAAAGTTATCGTCGGAACGATATTTGTGCACCAAGGGTAGCTCACGGCCAGTAAACACCTTCCGACCGGATTCATGACTCGCATCCACTAGTACACTCATCCGCTATAGCCTGTACGTCACTGAATCTGAACAAACCCCCGCTATAATTTGACCGCAAATGAAATGTCAGAACGAATTCCGTTTATCGAATCAAACGACACTATCACCCCGCCATAATAAAGACCGGACGTCTTTGAATTAACCATCCGGAAGAAAATAAAAAGATCCGTACCGAAACGTAGGAGGCGACGCACTAAACGTGCGTTTCAGTTCGCATCGATGTTCCAGAACCGAAAGATTGTTCGAAAAAAGTGGTAGATAGCCGAAAAAAGTGACAGGGGTGCAACACGAGGACTTCCCAGGAGGTCACCCATCCTAGTACTACTCTCGCCCAAGCACGCTTAACTTCGGAGTTCTGATGGGATCCAGTGCATTTGTGCTGGTATGATCGCACCCAGCATGCCTCTCCATTGTCAAAGTAATAAAGAGTTTCCACTCGCATTGTCGTACGAAGTCCGTTTAAATGAAAGTGCGAAAAAATCCTGCTAGATGACACCGGATGGACGATCCGAGCATGTCGGAAAGCCGGATGACGCCAGGGCTATAATCGCGCGATGAATCTTCCCGAGTACCCCCGAATCAATATAAGATTCGCCACGATCTGACGGGCGGATCAAAAGTTATCGTCGGAACGATATTTGTGCACCAAGGGTAGCTCACGGCCAGTAAACACCTTCCGACCGGATTCATGACTTTCATCCACTAGTACACTCATCCGCTATAGCTTGTACGTCACTGAATCTAAACAAACCCCCGTTATAATTTGACCGCAAATGAAATGTCAGAACGAATTCCGTTTATCGAATCAAACGACACTATCACCCCGCCATAATAAAGACCGGACGTATTTGAATTCACTATCCGGCAGAAAATAAAAAGATCCCAACCGAAACGTAGGAGGCGACGCACTAAACGTGCGTTTCAGTTCGCATCGATGTTCCAGAACCGAAAGATTGTTCGAAAAAAGTGGTAGATAGCCGAAAAAAGTGACAGGGGTGCAACACGAGGACTTCCCAGGAGGTCACCCATCCTAGTACTACTCTCGCCCAAGCACGCTTAACTTCGGAGTTCTGATGGGATCCAGTGCATTTGTGCTGGTATGATCGCACCCAGCATGCCTCTCCATTGTCAAAGTAATAAAGAGTTTCCACTCGCATTGTCGTACGAAGTCCGTTTAAATGAAAGTGCGAAAAAATCCTGCTAGATGACACCGGATGGACGATCCGAGCATGTCGGAAAGCCGGATGACGCCAGGGCTATAATCGCGCGATGAATCTTCCCGAGTACCCCCGAATCAATATAAGATTCGCCACGATCTGACGGGCGGATCAAAAGTTATCGTCGGAACGATATTTGTGCACCAAGGGTAGCTCACGGCCAGTAAACACCTTCCGACCGGATTCATGACTCGCATCCACTAGTACACTCATCCGCTATAGCCTGTACGTCACTGAATCTGAACAAACCCCCGCTATAATTTGACCGCAAATGAAATGTCAGAACGAATTCCGTTTATCGAATCAAACGACAGTATCACCCCGCCATAATAAAGACCGGACGTCTTTGAATTCACCATCCGGAAGAAAATAAAAAGATCCGAACCGAAACGTAGGAGGCGACGCACTAAACGTGCGTTTCAGTTCGCATCGATGTTCCAGAACCGAAAGATTGTTCGAAAAAAGTGGAAGATAGCCGAAAAAAGTGACAGGGGTGCAACACGAGGACTTCCCAGGAGGTCACCCATCCTAGTACTACTCTCGCCCAAGCACGCTTAACTTCGGAGTTCTGATGGGATCCAGTGCATTTGTGCTGGTATGATCGCACCCAGCATGCCTATCCATTGTCAAAGTAATAAAGAGTTTCCACTCGCATTGTCGTACGAAGTCCGTTTAAATGAAACTGCGAAAAAATCCTGCTAGATAACATCGGATGGACGATCCGAGCATGTCGGGAAGCCGGATGACCGCCAGGGCTGTCATCGCGCGATGAATCTTCCCGATTACCCCCGAATCAATATAAGAATCGCCACGATCTGACGGGCGGATCAAAAGTTATCGTCGGAACGATATTTGTGCACCAAGGGTAGCTCACGGCCAGTAAACACCTTCCGACCGGATTCATGACTCGCATCTACTAGTACACTCATCCGCTATAGCCTGTACGCCACTGAATCTAAACAAACCCCCGCTATAATTTGACCGCAAATGAAATGTCAGAACGAATTCCGTTTATCGAATCAAACGACACTATCACCTCGCCATAATAAAGACCGGACGTCTTCGAATTCACCATCCGGAAGAAAATAAAAAGATCCGAACCGAAACCTAGGAGGCGACGCACTAAACGTGCGTTTCAGTTCGCATCGATATTTCAGAACCGAAAGATTTTTCGAAAAAAGTGGTAGATAGCCGAAAAAAGTGACAGGGGTGCAACACGAGGACTTCCCAGGAGGTCACCCATCCTAGTACTACTCTCGCCCAAGCACGCTTAACTTCGGAGTTCTGATGGGATCCAGTGCATTTGTGTTGGTATGATCGCACCCAGCATGCCTATCCATTGTCAAAGTAATAAAGAGTTTCCACTCGCATTGTCGTACGAAGTCCGTTTAAATGAAAGTGCGAAAAAATCCTGCTAGATAACATCGGATGGACGATCCGAGCATGTCGGGAATCCGGATGACCGCCAGGGCTGTCATCGCGCGATGAATCTTCCCGATTACCCCCGAATCAATATAAGAATCGCCACGATCTGACGGGCGGATCAAAAGTTATCGTCGGAACGATATTTGTGCACCAAGGGTAGCTCACGGCCAGTAAACACCTTCCGACCGGATTCATGACTCGCATCCACTAGTACACTCATCCGCTATAGCCTGTACGTCACTGAATCTAAACAAACCCCCGCTATAATTTGACCGCAAATGAAATGTCAGAACGAATTCCGTTTATCGAATCAAACGACACTATCACCCCGCCATAATAAAGACCGGACGTCTTCGAATTCACCATCCGGAAGAAAATAAAAAGATCCGAACCGAAACCTAGGAGGCGACGCACTAAACGTGCGTTTCAGTTCGCATCGATATTTCAGAACCGAAAGATTTTTCGAAAAAAGTGGTAGATAGCCGAAAAAAGTGACAGGGGTGCAACACGAGGACTTCCCAGGAGGTCACCCATCCTAGTAATACTCTCGCCCAAGCACGCTTAACTTCGGAGTTCTGATGGGATCCAGTGCATTTGTGCTGGTATGATCGCACCCAGCATGCCTATCCATTGTCAAAGTAATAAAGAGTTTCCACTCGCATTGTCGTACGAAGTCCGTTTAAATGAAAGTGCGAAAAAATCCTGCTAGATAACATCGGATGGACGATCCGAGCATGTCGGGAAGCCGGATGACCGCCAGGGCTGTCATCGCGCGATGAATCTTCCCGATTACCCCCGAATCAATATAAGAATCGCCACGATCTGACGGGCGGATCAAAAGTTATCGTCGGAACGATCTTTGTGCACCAAGGGTAGCTCACGGCCAGTAAACACCTTCCGACCGGATTCATGACTCGCATCCACTAGTACACTCATCCGCTATAGCCTGTACGCCACTGAATCTAAACAAACCCCCGCTATAATTTGACCGCAAATGAAATGTCAGAACGAATTCCGTTTATCGAATCAAACGACACTATCACCTCGCCATAATAAAGACCGGACGTCTTCGAATTCACCATCCGGAAGAAAATAAAAAGATCCGAACCAAAACCTAGGAGGCGACGCACTAAACGTGCGTTTCAGTTCGCTTCAATATTCCACAACCGAAAGATTGTTCGAAAAAAGTGGTAGATAGCCGAAAAAAGTGACAGGGGTGCAACACGAGGACTTCCCAGGAGGTCACCCATCCTAGTACTACTCTCGCCCAAGCACGCTTATCTTCGGAGTTCTGATGGGATCCAGTGCATTTGTGCTGGTATGATCGCACCCAGCATGCCTCTCCATTGTCAAAGTAATAAAGAGTTTCCACTCGCATTGTCGTACGAAGTCCGTTTAAATGAAAGTGCGAAAAAATCCTGCTAGATGATACCGGATGGACGATCCGAGCATGTCGGAAAGCCGGATGACCGCCAGGGCTGTCATCGCGCGATTAATCTTCCCGAGTACCCCCGAATCAATATAAGAATCGCCACGATCTGACGGGCGGATCAAAAGTTATCGTCGGAACAATATTTGTGCACCAAGGGTAGCTCACGGCCAGTAAACACCTTCCGACCGGATTCATGACTTTCATCCACTAGTACACTCATCCGCTATAGCTTGTACGTCACTGAATCTAAACAAACCCCCGCTATAATTTGACCGCAAATGAAATGTCAGAACGAATTCCGTTTATCGAATCAAACGACACTATCACCCCGCCATAATAAAGACCGGACGTATTTGAATTCACTATCCGGCAGAAAATAAAAAGATCCCAACCGAAACGTAGGAGGCGTCGCACTAAACGTGCGTTTCAGTTCGCATCGATGTTCCAGAACCGAAAGATTGTTCGAAAAAAGTGGTAGATAGCCGAAAAAAGTGACAGGGGTGCAACACGAGGACTTCCCAGGAGGTCACCCATCCTAGTACTACTCTCGCCCAAGCACGCTTAACTTCGTAGTTCTGATGGGATCCAGTGCATTTGTGCTGGTATGATCGCACCCAGCATGCCTCTCCATTGTCAAAGTAATAAAGAGTTTCCACTCGCATTGTCGTACGAAGTCCGTTTAAATGAAAGTGCGAAAAAATCCTGCTAGATGACACCGGATGGACGATCCGAGCATGTCGGAAAGCCGGATGACGCCAGGGCTGTCATCGCGCGATGAATCTTCCCGAGTACCCCCGAATCAATATAAGAATCGCCACGATCTGACGGGCGGATCAAAAGTTATCGTCGTAAACGATATTTGTGCACCAAGGGTAGCTCACGGCCAGTAAACACCTTCCGACCGGATTCATGACTCGCATCCACTAGTACACTCATCCGCTATAGCCTGTACGTCACTGAATCTGAACAAACCCCCGCTATAATTTGACCGCAAATGAAATGTCAGAACGAATTCCGTTTATCGAATCAAACGACAGTATCACCCCGCCATAATAAAGACCGGACGTCTTTGAATTCACCATCCGGAAGAAAATAAAAAGATCCGAACCGAAACGTAAGAGGCGACGCACTAAACGTGCGTTTCAGTTCGCATCGATGTTCCAGAACCGAAAGATTGTTCGAAAAAAGTGGTAGATAGCCGAAAAAAGTGACAGGGGTGCAACACGAGGACTTCCCAGGAGGTCACCCATCCTAGTACTACTCTCGCCCAAGCACGCTTAACTTCGGAGTTCTGATGGGATCCAGTGCATTTGTGCTGGTATGATCGCACCCAGCATGCCTATCCATTGTCAAAGTAATAAAGAGTTTCCACTCGCATTGTCGTACGAAGTCCGTTTAAATGAAAGTGCGAAAAAATCCTGCTAGATAACATCGGATGGACGATCCGAGCATGTCGGGAAGCCGGATGACCGCCAGGGCTGTCATCGCGCGATGAATCTTCCCGATTACCCCCGAATCAATATAAGAATCGCCACGATCTGACGGGCGGATCAAAAGTTATCGTCGGAACGATCTTTGTGCACCAAGGGTAGCTCACGGCCAGTAAACACCTTCCGACCGGATTCATGACTCGCATCCACTAGTACACTCATCCGCTATAGCCTGTACGCCACTGAATCTAAACAAACCCCCGCTATAATTTGACCGCAAATGAAATGTCAGAACGAATTCCGTTTATCGAATCAAACGACACTATCACCTCGCCATAATAAAGACCGGACGTCTTCGAATTCACCATCCGGAAGAAAATAAAAAGATCCGAACCAAAACCTAGGAGGCGACGCACTAAACGTGCGTTTCAGTTCGCTTCAATATTCCACAACCGAAAGATTGTTCGAAAAAAGTGGTAGATAGCCGAAAAAAGTGACAGGGGTGCAACACGAGGACTTCCCAGGAGGTCACCCATCCTAGTACTACTCTCGCCCAAGCACGCTTAACTTCGGAGTTCTGATGGGATCCAGTGCATTTGTGCTGGTATGATCGCACCCAGCATGCCTCTCCATTGTCAAAGTAATAAAGAGTTTCCACTCGCATTGTCGTACGAAGTCCGTTTAAATGAAAGTGCGAAAAAATCCTGCTAGATGATACCGGATGGACGATCCGAGCATGTCGGAAAGCCGGATGACCGCCAGGGCTGTCATCGCGCGATTAATCTTCCCGAGTACCCCCGAATCAATATAAGAATCGCCACGATCTGACGGGCGGATCAAAAGTTATCGTCGGAACGATATTTGTGCACCAAGGGTAGCTCACGGCCAGTAAACACCTTCCGACCGGATTCATGACTTTCATCCACTAGTACACTCATCCGCTATAGCTTGTACGTCACTGAATCTAAACAAACCCCCGCTATAATTTGACCGCAAATGAAATGTCAGAACGAATTCCGTTTATCGAATCAAACGACACTATCACCCCGCCATAATAAAGACCGGACGTATTTGAATTCACTATCCGGCAGAAAATAAAAAGATCCCAACCGAAACGTAGGAGGCGTCGCACTAAACGTGCGTTTCAGTTCGCATCGATGTTCCAGAACCGAAAGATTGTTCGAAAAAAGTGGTAGATAGCCGAAAAAAGTGACAGGGGTGCAACACGAGGACTTCCCAGGAGGTCACCCATCCTAGTACTACTCTCGCCCAAGCACGCTTAACTTCGTAGTTCTGATGGGATCCAGTGCATTTGTGCTGGTATGATCGCACCCAGCATGCCTCTCCATTGTCAAAGTAATAAAGAGTTTCCACTCGCATTGTCGTACGAAGTCCGTTTAAATGAAAGTGCGAAAAAATCCTGCTAGATGACACCGGATGGACGATCCGAGCATGTCGGAAAGCCGGATGACGCCAGGGCTGTCATCGCGCGATGAATCTTCCCGAGTACCCCCGAATCAATATAAGAATCGCCACGATCTGACGGGCGGATCAAAAGTTATCGTCGGAACGATATTTGTGCACCAAGGGTAGCTCACGGCCAGTAAACACCTTCCGACCGGATTCATGACTCGCATCCACTAGTACACTCATCCGCTATAGCCTGTACGTCACTGAATCTGAACAAACCCCCGCTATAATTTGACCGCAAATGAAATGTCAGAACGAATTCCGTTTATCGAATCAAACGACAGTATCACCCCGCCATAATAAAGACCGGACGTCTTTGAATTCACCATCCGGAAGAAAATAAAAAGATCCGAACCGAAACGTAAGAGGCGACGCACTAAACGTGCGTTTCAGTTCGCATCGATGTTCCAGAACCGAAAGATTGTTCGAAAAAAGTGGTAGATAGCCGAAAAAAGTGACAGGGGTGCAACACGAGGACTTCCCAGGAGGTCACCCATCCTAGTACTACTCTCGCCCAAGCACGCTTAACTTCGGAGTTCTGATGGGATCCAGTGCATTTGTGCTGGTATGATCGCACCCAGCATGCCTCTCCATTGTCAAAGTAATAAAGAGTTTCCACTCGCATTGTCGTACGAAGTCCGTTTAAATGAAAGTGCGAAAAAATCCTGCTAGATGACACCGGATGGACGATCCGAGCATGTCGGAAAGCCGGATGACCGCCACGGCTGTCATCGCGCGATTAATCTTCCCGAGTACCCCCGAATCAATATAAGAATCGCCACGATCTGACGGGCGGATCAAAAGTTATCGTCGGAACGATATTTGTGCACCAAGGGTAGCTCACGGCCAGTAAACACCTTCCGACCGGATTCATGACTTTCATCCACTAGTACACTCATCCGCTATAGCTTGTACGTCACTGAATCTAAACAAACCCCCGCTATAATTTGACCGCAAATGAAATGTCAGAACGAATTCCGTTTATCGAATCAAACGACACTATCACCCCGCCATAATAAAGACCGGACGTATTTGAATTCACTATCCGGCAGAAAATAAAAAGATCCCAACCGAAACGTAGGAGGCGTCGCACTAAACGTGCGTTTCAGTTCGCATCGATGTTCCAGAACCGAAAGATTGTTCGAAAAAAGTGGTAGATAGCCGAAAAAAGTGACAGGGGTGCAACACGAGGACTTCCCAGGAGGTCACCCATCCTAGTACTACTCTCGCCCAAGCACGCTTAACTTCGTAGTTCTGATGGGATCCAGTGCATTTGTGCTGGTATGATCGCACCCAGCATGCCTCTCCATTGTCAAAGTAATAAAGAGTTTCCACTCGCATTGTCGTACGAAGTCCGTTTAAATGAAAGTGCGAAAAAATCCTGCTAGATGACACCGGATGGACGATCCGAGCATGTCGGAAAGCCGGATGACGCCAGGGCTGTCATCGCGCGATGAATCTTCCCGAGTACCCCCGAATCAATATAAGAATCGCCACGATCTGACGGGCGGATCAAAAGTTATCGTCGGAACGATATTTGTGCACCAAGGGTAGCTCACGGCCAGTAAACACCTTCCGACCGGATTCATGACTCGCATCCACTAGTACACTCATCCGCTATAGCCTGTACGTCACTGAATCTGAACAAACCCCCGCTATAATTTGACCGCAAATGAAATGTCAGAACGAATTCCGTTTATCGAATCAAACGACAGTATCACCCCGCCATAATAAAGACCGGACGTCTTTGAATTCACCATCCGGAAGAAAATAAAAAGATCCGAACCGAAACGTAAGAGGCGACGCACTAAACGTGCGTTTCAGTTCGCATCGATGTTCCAGAACCGAAAGATTGTTCGAAAAAAGTGGTAGATAGCCGAAAAAAGTGACAGGGGTGCAACACGAGGACTTCCCAGGAGGTCACCCATCCTAGTACTACTCTCGCCCAAGCACGCTTAACTTCGGAGTTCTGATGGGATCCAGTGCATTTGTGCTGGTATGATCGCACCCAGCATGCCTCTCCATTGTCAAAGTAATAAAGAGTTTCCACTCGCATTGTCGTACGAAGTCCGTTTAAATGAAAGTGCGAAAAAATCCTGCTAGATGACACCGGATGGACGATCCGAGCATGTCGGAAAGCCGGATGACCGCCACGGCTGTCATCGCGCGATTAATCTTCCCGAGTACCCCCGAATCAATATAAGAATCGCCACGATCTGACGGGCGGATCAAAAGTTATCGTCGGAACGATATTTGTGCACCAAGGGTAGCTCACGGCCAGTAAACACCTTCCGACCGGATTCATGACTTTCATCCACTAGTACACTCATCCGCTATAGCTTGTACGTCACTGAATCTAAACAAACCCCCGCTATAATTTGACCGCAAATGAAATGTCAGAACGAATTCCGTTTATCGAATCAAACGACACTATCACCCCGCCATAATAAAGACCGGACGTATTTGAATTCACTATCCGGCAGAAAATAAAAAGATCCCAACCGAAACGTAGGAGGCGTCGCACTAAACGTGCGTTTCAGTTCGCATCGATGTTCCAGAACCGAAAGATTGTTCGAAAAAAGTGGTAGATAGCCGAAAAAAGTGACAGGGGTGCAACACGAGGACTTCCCAGGAGGTCACCCATCCTAGTACTACTCTCGCCCAAGCACGCTTAACTTCGGAGTTCTGATGGGATCCAGTGCATTTGTGCTGGTATGATCGCACCCAGCATGCCTCTCCATTGTCAAAGTAATAAAGAGTTTCCACTCGCATTGTCGTACGAAGTCCGTTTAAATGAAAGTGCGAAAAAATCCTGCTAGATGACACCGGATGGACGATCCGAGCATGTCGGAAAGCCGGATTACCGCCAGGGCTGTCATCGCGCGATTAATCTTCCCGAGTACCCCCGAATCAATATAAGAATCGCCACGATCTGACGGGCGGATCAAAAGTTATCGTCGGAACGATATTTGTGCACCAAGGGTAGCTCACGGCCAGTAAACACCTTCCGACCGGATTCATGACTTTCATCCACTAGTACACTCATCCGCTATAGCTTGTACGTCACTGAAATCTAAACAAACCCCCGCTATAATTTGATCGCAAATGAAATGTCAGAACGAATTCCGTTTATCGAATCAAACAACACTATCACCCCGCCATAATAAAGACCGGACGTATTTGAATTCACTATCCGGCAGAAAATAAAAAGATCCCAACCGAAACGTAGGAGGCGACGCACTAAACGTGCGTTTCAGTTTGCATCGATGTTCCAGAACCGAAAGATTGTTCGAAAAAAGTGGTAGATAGCCGAAAAAAGTGACAGGGGTGCAACACGAGAACTTCCCAGGAGGTCACCCATCCTAGTACTACTCTCGCCCAAGCACGCTTAACTTCGGAGTTCTGATGGGATCCAGTGCATTTGTGCTGGTATGATCGCACCCAGCATGCCTCTCCATTGTCAAAGTAATAAAGAGTTTCCACTCGCATTGTCGTACGAAGTCCGTTTAAATGAAAGTGCGAAAAAATCCTGCTAGATGACACCGGATGGACGATCCGAGCATGTCGGAAAGCCGGATGACGCCAGGGCTGTCATCGCGCGATGAATCTTCCCGAGTACCCCCGAATCAATATAAGAATCGCCACGATCTGACGGGCGGATCAAAAGTTATCGTCGGAACGATATTTGTGCACCAAGGGTAGCTCACGGCCAGTAAACACCTTCCGACCGGATTCATGACTCGCATCCACTAGTACACTCATCCGCTATAGCCTGTACGTCACTGAATCTGAACAAACCCCCGCTATAATTTGACCGCAAATGAAATGTCAGAACGAATTCCGTTTATCGAATCAAACGACACTATCACCCCGCCATAATAAAGACCGGACGTCTTTGAATTCACCATCCGGAAGAAAATAAAAAGATCCGAACCGAAACGTAAGAGGCGACGCACTAAACGTGCGTTTCAGTTCGCATCGATGTTCCAGAACCGAAAGATTGTTCGAAAAAAGTGGTAGATAGCCGAAAAAAGTGACAGGGGTGCAACACGAGGACTTCCCAGGAGGTCACCCATCCTAGTACTACTCTCGCCCAAGCACGCTTAACTTCGGAGTTCTGATGGGATCCAGTGCATTTGTGCTGGTATGATCGCACCCAGCATGCCTCTCCATTGTCAAAGTAATAAAGAGTTTCCACTCGCATTGTCGTACGAAGTCCGTTTAAATGAAAGTGCGAAAAAATCCTGCTAGATGACACCGGATGGACGATCCGAGCATGTCGGAAAGCCGGATTACCGCCAGGGCTGTCATCGCGCGATTAATCTTCCCGAGTACCCCCGAATCAATATAAGAATCGCCACGATCTGACGGGCGGATCAAAAGTTATCGTCGGAACGATATTTGTGCACCAAGGGTAGCTCACGGCCAGTAAACACCTTCCGACCGGATTCATGACTTTCATCTACTAGTACACTCATCCGCTATAGCTTGTACGTCACTGAATCTAAACAAACCCCCGCTATAATTTGACCGCAAATGAAATGTCAGAACGAATTCCGTTTATCGAATCAAACGACACTATCACCCCGCCATAATAAAGACCGGACATATTTGAATTCACTATCCGGCAGAAAATAAAAAGATCCCAACCGAAACGTAGGAGGCGTCGCACTAAACGTGCGTTTCAGTTCGCATCGATGTTCCAGAACCGAAAGATTGTTCGAAAAAAGTGGTAGATAGCCGAAAAAAGTGACAGGGGTGCAACACGAGGACTTCCCAGGAGGTCACCCATCCTAGTACTACTCTCGCCCAAGCACGCTTAACTTCGGAGTTCTGATGGGATCCAGTGCATTTGTGCTGGTATGATCGCACCCAGCATGCCTCTCCATTGTCAAAGTAATAAAGAGTTTCCACTCGCATTGTCGTACGAAGTCCGTTTAAATGAAAGTGCGAAAAAATCCTGCTAGATGACACCGGATGGACGATCCGAGCATGTCGGAAAGCCGGATTACCGCCAGGGCTGTCATCGCGCGATTAATCTTCCCGAGTACCCCCGAATCAATATAAGAATCGCCACGATCTGACGGGCGGATCAAAAGTTATCGTCGGAACGATATTTGTGCACCAAGGGTAGCTCACGGCCAGTAAACACCTTCCGACCGGATTCATCACTCGCATCCACTAGTACACTCATCCGCTATAGCCTCTACGTCACTGAATCTAAACAAACCCCCGCTATAATTTGACCGCAAATGAAATGTCAGAACGAATTCCGTTTATCGAATCAAACGACACTATCACCCCGCCATAATAAAGACCGGACGTCTTCGAATTCACCATCCGGAAGAAAATAAAAAGATCCGAACCGAAACCTAGGAGGCGACGCACTAAACGTGCGTTTCAGTTCGCATCGATATTTCAGAACCGAAAGATTTTTCGAAAAAAGTGGTAGATAGCCGAAAAAAGTGACAGGGGTGCAACACGAGGACTTCCCAGGAGGTCACCCATCCTAGTACTACTCTCGCCCAAGCACGCTTAACTTCGGAGTTCTGATGGGATCCAGTGCATTTGTGCTGGTATGATCGCACCCAGCATGCCTATCCATTGTCAAAGTAATAAAGAGTTTCCACTCGCATTGTCGTACGAAGTCTGTTTAAATGAAAGTGCGAAAAAATCCTGCTAGATAACATCGGATGGACGATCCGAGCATGTCGGGAAGCCGGATGACCGCCAGGGCTGTCATCGCGCGATGAATCTTCCCGATTACCCCCGAATCAATATAAGAATCGCCACGATCTGACGGGCGGATCAAAAGTTATCGTCGGAACGATATTTGTGCACCAAGGGTAGCTCACGGCCAGTAAACACCTTCCGACCGGATTCATGACTTTCATCCACTAGTACACTCATCCGCTATAGCTTGTACGTCACTGAATCTAAACAAACCCCCGCTATAATTTGACCGCAAATGAAATGTCAGAACGAATTCCGTTTATCGAATCAAACGACACTATCACCCCGCCATAATAAAGACCGGACGTATTTGAATTCACTATCCGGCAGAAAATAAAAAGATCCCAACCGAAACGTACGAGGCGTCGCACTAAACGTGCGTTTCAGTTCGCATCGATGTTCCAGAACCGAAAGATTGTTCGAAAAAAGTGGTAGATAGCCGAAAAAAGTGACAGGGGTGCAACACGAGGACTTCCCAGGAGGTCACCCATCCTAGTACTACTCTCGCCCAAGCACGCTTAACTTCGGAGTTCTGATGGGATCCAATGCATTTGTGCTGGTATGATCTCACCCAGCATGCCTCTCCATTGTCAAAGTAATAAAGAGTTTCGACTCGCATTGTCGTACGAAGTCCGTTTAAATGAAAGTGCGAAAAAATCCTGCTAGATGCCATCGGATGGACGATCCGAGCATGTCGGGAAGCCGGATGACCGCCAGGGCTGTCATCGCGCGATGAATCTTCCCGATTACCCCCGAATCAATATAAGAATCGCCACGATCTGACGGGCGGATCAAAAGTTATCGTCGGAACGATATTTGTGCACCAAGGGTAGCTCACGGCCAGTAAACACCTTCCGACCGGATTCATGACTCGCATCCACTAGTACACTCATCCGCTATAGCCTGTACGTCACTGAATCTAAACAAACCCCCGCTATAATTTGACCGCAAATGAAAAGTCAGAACGAATTCCGTTTATCGAATCAAACGACACTATCACCCCGCCGTAATAAAGACCGGAGGTATTTGAATTCACCATCCGGAAGAAAATAAAAAGATCCGAACCGAAACGTAGGAGGCGTCGCAATAAACGTGCGTTTCAGTTCGCATCGATGTTCCAGAACCGAAAGATTGTTCGAAAAAAGTGGTAGATAGCCGAAAAAAGTGACAGGGGTGCAACACGAGGACTTCCCAGGAGGTCACCCATCCTAGTACTACTCTCGCCTGTGGTACCCGAATCCCGCGAGAGGGGTGGGGCGCGAGCCGCCGCGCTCTCTCTCTTGGTCTCTCGTACCCACGCGATTGGCGTGTGCATTTTAATGTTGATTTGAATTAATCTTTCCTGTGAACTTGGGATCACTAAGGCAATCCGAATTCCACACGAAAGAGACTGACAGAGTCGCCACCTAGATGTGGGATCTAGGACCCGTAATTAACCAGAAATCTAGACTCGCTACCTGGTTACGAGAATGGAAGGTATGGGGAGTTATCCGCCACATGCACCATTCCTGCCCGATAATCGGTCTTCGATTCCAAAAGCTAATTCTTTTAAATTTATTTTAAATGGCTCATTCAACTCTATGTTAATGTGCGAACTAAGTGACATGCATCCTATGATCTAATTTTAATGTGAATCCTAGATGTGTATCTTGATTTATTAATTTGTCTGGATTCATTCTAAGTGAAAGTTCTCCTAGAATTCTAATTTCATGGAAAATCCTAAGTGATTTGATTAACCATTTACAAGAAAATTAATATACAAAACACCACAATTTGTTTGTGGTGCCGACTCGCGGGTGGTATGCCATCAGACATCCAAGCTGCCTACGTACCCAAGCCTTACTGGGATCAGAGTCGACGTAGTTCGGTGTACCTAAGCTAAGCTACTTATGCCTAACTCAACTAGGACACCGACCTAGACGGGATTGACTGTTTCAACAGTTTTAGGAGAAGTTATTTAATTCAAGTTGAGGATTTTATTATCTTAGGATTTCATCTAAGATGCTATATGATTCTCATCTAAATGCAAATGGTCCCTTAGACTAATGCAGGTTTGCCTACATCCTAGTTTACTAGGCTTGTCGTAGGGAAAGATTGGGTGACTAGTGTAACTAGACCTATGGCACGGTTGCTATACATAGCAAACGTCCGTGATGAGGCTGGACTCCTAACTCTAGGACTCCCTAAAACCTAAGACTCCCTAAAACTTAGGACACGACACGACACCGGTGTTCCTAAATTGGGCTCTAAGGGTCCTTACGACGGAAACCGTAATCCAACGGTTCCGAGAGACACGAGGTGAATCGATTTCAGTTCTTGAGGTTAGTGAAAAAAGGGATGGAAGAGATGATGAAATAGTGTGAGGGAATGAGAAAGATAGAGAAAGGTGCGACTGAACTTGGGAGTACCAAATTGCCTACGTACCCCGCGATGGGGATCAAGCCACACGTAGTTCCGCTGGGGAGGTTACTTGGATTTTGGAAAACAGAATTGGTATTTGGATCAGGAATCGGGTTTGTATTTGAGCATTGGACTTGAGATTCAGAAACATTGATTTAGCAATGGGATTTTGGAATTGGGAATTTGCATCAAAGAATTGAGCATATAGGAATCATCAAGGGTTTGAATTTTGGGAATTCAAAATGGGCGGGCTTATGAGATTCGGCCAAATGGATTCAGACATGCGACTCAGATTGTGTTGGGATATGACTTGGTTAGGCAAAAGGGAGGAAGTTCTATTAGGTGTAAACGGGCATTAGTAGAATAGGGGAATGGCTCGGTTGTGACATGGAAGGCCGCCACTTGGTCGAATGCGACTCGGTTGCATTGGGATGGGTTGATTAAGGAATTGGATTGAGTCAACTAAGGGGAGAGTCCAATCGGTTAAAGAGGTTGAGCATACTCGACTAGAGAGTTGGGTCAACTCGACTAGGGAGGTTGGCTAGAGTTGACTCAGTTGAGCTGGGTTGGGATCCCACTTGGTTGGATTGTATTGGGGCGATTTGACTTAAGCTGCAGGTGGCCTGGCTGGGTTAGATTTAATGTAACCAGATTTATGGATAAATGGTGTGCCTCAGTGAGTGGACAAAGGTATGGCTTGGGTTGATGTGACTCGGTTATAGGGTTTAAGGCTTATGGGTATGGGGTTTAGTGAGTTGGGTCTAAGTTAGGAGCAAACCCGAGACTAGCCATGGTCTAACCAGGAGGAAGCAGGGTACAAACCAGGGTGCGGACCAGGGTGCACCAGGGTGCGAACCAGCAGGGAACCAGGGTGCGAACCAGCAGGGGAACCAGGGTGCAACCAGCAGGGAACCTGGGTGCAACCAGCAGCGAACCTGGGTGCAACCAGGGTCTAACCAGAGTGCGAACCAGCAGGGAACCAGGGTGCGAACCAGTATCGAACCTGGGTGCAACCAGCAACGAACCTGGGTGCAACCAGGGTCTAACCAGAGGCTAACCAGGGGGAACCAGGGTGTGAACCAGGGTACGAACCAGAGTACAACCAGGGGCTGGCCAGGGTGCGAACCAGGGTGCGAATTAGTAGGGAACCAGAGTGCGAACCAGCAGGGAACCAGGGTGCGAACCAGCAGGGAACCAGGGTGCAACCAGTATCGAACCTGGGTGCAACCAGCAGCGAACCTGGGTGCAACCAGGAGCTAACCAGAGGCTAACCAGGGGGAACCAGGGTGTGAACCATTAGGGAAAAATAAAAATGAAGATCAGATGGGTTAAGAGAAGAGGGAAACATGTATAACTTCAAAGTCTACCATCAAGAAGAATATGAGTAAAGATTGATCCTAGATGCTTCCTAACATGGTTTTTCTTTTAAAGTAAAAGATATGCATGAAAACAGACCCTACATAAAATTGAAATAAATGCCTACCTCTTTGAAAACCCACTTTGTGTTTGATTTTTCTTTGATGTTAATTCCTTGAAGATGATTCCTTGCTTGATAATGACCGCTTTTGATATATATCACCCAACGTATAAAATCACCCGATCCGGCAAGGATGGCCGAACCCTTGAAGAGATGAGGGAGAGGGATGAATTTTCTAAGAGAGGGGTTCTTTTTTTTCTTCTCTTCTTCCTCCTCCTTTTGGATGGTGGGATGAGAGGGTATTTATAGGAGAATGGGATAGGAGGTTAGGTGAGGTTAGGTGAGGTTAGGTGAGGTTAGGTAAGGTTAGGTGAGGTTAGGTGGTTAGGTGAGGTTAGGTGAGGTTAGGTGAGGTTTGGATGGTTAGGATGAGAGGAGAGGTTAGGTGAGGTTAGGTGAGGTTTGGATGGTTAGGATGAGAGGAGAGGTTAGGTGATTTTGAATGGTTAGACCCAGGTCAAGATCTGCCATTGATCTAACGATTTACGGAAATCGGGTCTCGGAATGGAATCAGGGTCCGGGCTATGAAGTGACCCTAGCTTATTTTGTCCCGATTGATGATCCGTAAAGTCAGATCAAGATATTAATGACCTAAAACATATAAATCAATGATAGAGGGGGTTCTCACATGGATTTAACACACTAAATTCACCAATCAGGGTATTTTTCAATTTTTCGGATCTAATCATCTCACCAGGTACATCTCTTTATCATTTTGTTTTTTTCAAAAAATTTGAGGATGCATACTTTACCAATGAAATTCTACGGATCAATATATTAGGTTATTGTTGGTTAAAGTAAGGCAAAATGTGGGTGTCTACAGATGCCCCTCTTTGGTAGAGACGACGTAGTCATCGAATACCAAAGTCAAAATGACAGAACCATTTTGCGTAGCTTTAATCGACAAAGAACCCCCTAAACACAATGCAACCTAATATAATGCAAGACCTTAGATGAAATCCTAGAATTGGAATGCAATAAAACAAACCCGCTGCGGTGCCGCTGGCAACGAGAGAAATGGGATACCATTTTCAAATGGATTTTCGGAGGGAAAGGAATATCGCTTTTGAACAGCTTCAGAGGAAATGAGACGTCATTTTCAAATGGTCTCAGAGAGAATAATGGATGACTTTTGAAAGATTCTTAATGAAAACGCAGCATCATTTTTGAATGGGCTTGGGCAAGATGAAATACCGTATTTATACGGATTCGAAGGAAATGAGACATCATAGTTGTATGATGTTCAAAGGGGATAAGAGACCATAGTTGTATGGACTCGAAGAGAATGAAATACCGTATTTGTACGGATTCCAAGGAAATGAGACATCATAGTTGTATGATGTTCAAAGGGGATAAGAGACTATAGTTGTATGGACTCGAAGAGAATGAAATACCGTTTTTGTACGGATTCCAAGGAAATGAGACATCATAGTTGTATGATGTTCAAAGGGGATAAGAGACCATAGTTGTATGGACTTGAAGAGAATGAAATACCGTATTTGTACGGATTCCAAGGAAATGAGACATCATAGATGTATGATGTTCAAAGACGATAAGAGACCATAGTTGTATGGTCTCGAAGAAAAGAGGCACCGTTCTCAAACGGGCTTGAAGAATTTAGAGATTTTTCATAGCATTGGATTTATTATTATTTTTTTGAATCGGGGATTGGATTTGATGAATTTTTTTTTTTTTAATTTATTTTATTTTTTTTTTTAATTTTATTTTTGGGAAATGAAACATCATAGTTGTATGATGTTCAAAGGGGATAAGAGACCATAGTTGTATGGACTCGAAGAGAATGAAATACCATATTTGTACGGATTCCAAGGAAATGAGACATCATAGTTGTATGATGTTCAAAGGGGATAAGAGACCATAGTTGTATGAACTCGGAGAGAATGAAATACCGTATTTGTACGGATTCCAAGGGAATGGGACATCATAGTTGTATGATGTTCAAAAGGGGATAAGAGACCATAGTTGTATGGACTCGAAGAGAATGAAATACCGTATTTGTACGGATTCCAAGGGAATGAGACATCATAGTTGTATGATGTTCAGAGAGTATAAGAGACCATAGTTGTATGGACTCGAAGAGAATGAAATACCGTATTTGTACGGATTCCAAGAAAATGAGACAGCATAGATGTATGATGTTCAAAGAGGATAAGAGACCATAGTTGTATGGACTCGAAGAAAAGAGGCACCGTTCACAAACGGGCTCAAGGAGAAGACGAGACCATTCACAAATGGATTCGAGAAATGAGGCACCGTTCACAAACGGGCTCAAAGAGGACACGAGACCATTCACAAATGGACTCAGAAAATGAGGCACCGTTCACAAACGGGCTCAAGGAGAAGATGAGACCATTCACAAATGGACTCAGAGAATGAGACACCGTTCACAAACGGGCTCAAGGAGAAGACGAGACCATTCACAAATGGCCTCGAGAAAAGAGGCACCGTTCACAAACGGGCTCGAAGAATTTAGAGGTTTTCATGAATTTGAATTTGACGTAGAATTGGATTTGATGAATTTTGGATTTGAACTTAATGAAATCGGGGACATTATAGATCGTGCCCAATAAAGATATTGGAAACCAAGACTTTGACGAATGATGAGACGACCAACCTTATGAACGAAGAACCATTAGTAACAAGAATGGATTAGGAACACTTTTATGAAACTTCAACAAGATTTTTCTCAATGAGACTGTTGGTCTTGTCTTCTTGGGATTTTGATAACTGAAACCTTGAACAAGACATTTGAGATTGGTAATTTAGAACAATGGCTCTCTTGGATATAATCATGAAAAAGTGGGATTTGCCTCTTGACAGGTGTTTAGATAAACATTTCTTGACCAGGATAGTATTTAACTAACTGGAAGGAGATTCCGAATTTTAATGGTTCATCTTTCTGAGAAATTGGCTCAACCACCATTGCATCTGGGGCTCTTCCAAGCTTAAGGTGCCTTCCTGGGGTATGATCTTTTTACGGAAGCTGGGCTTTTTGATGTTTCTACTTCTGAACTCTTCTGAGTTGATCTTCTTTGAAATGTAGCTGTTTGACTAGATTCTCGAACCCTTTCAGGTATAATTGCAGGGAGCTGCCTAGGCCGGGCTTCCTTCACCAAGACAGTTACATCATTTGGACATAGGAACGACGATTGACTCTTTCTAAAGAGAAAACTTAGATGAAAGGCACTACTCAAAGGATTGAGCAGCCCTGAAGGAGTGAACTTAGAATAACAAAGATTGACTGACTACACTGACAGACACAGTGATGCTTCTGACTTAGTTAATATTTTGTTTGGTAAGTCTATCCTTCCGAGGAATAGTTTTTCAATTGGTAAACACTGGACCTTTTCCTTAAAACAGTAATGCCTCAAGGATTTAATTACGACCCCTAAGATTGCTTAGCTTCAATGCCCCCAGTTTTGAGGATATCACTTGAATTTGCTTGAACTTCAGTTGATCTTCAGTCTTGATACCGGCTGTTGCCTTCTTATACTGATTCTCTTACCGTGACCAAGTCACCTCTTCAGGGTTTTTAACTTGGCGGACCGCGCTAGCCTTAACTTTTGCCTGAACCACCTTTCTAGGTTTTCGATCCAGCAGGCTATCCCCTTAGCTTTTGCCTAAGCCGCCCTTTCGGGTTTTCAACTTAGCAGGGGAATGATCTTAAATTTTGCCTAGACCGCCCTTTCAGGTTTTCAGTCTAGCAGATCTTCAAACTCCGTTATTTTTCTTATTCATCATCATTTCATTTTTTTATTGTATCTCAGGACCTAGCTCATTAGTTCTGAACACCAGAAGGACTTTTATAGGTAGGATAGGGCTTTTCAAAGAATGGCTTAAGGCTCAACAAAGATTTCGACCGAACCTGTGAACATGTCGCCTACATATCCCAAGGTAGGAATCAGGTCGTGTGTAGTTCAGGGCGAATGCCCCTAGTTTGAAGATAAATTGTTTGATTTTTTTTTTTCCTTTTTTCTTTTCTTTCTGGAACAATTAACTTCTCTTCTTTTGGAACTTGTCCCTCTCTTTTTTTTTTGAAAGGGTTGAATTTCTTTTCCTTTTTGAATCGACCGAACTCGGTTCAACTGAGTTGCCTACGTACCCCAGTATAGGGATCAGGTCTCGCGTAGTTCGGGGAAATGCCCCAAGTTTGATGGGTTTTCAAGAAAATTTGATTTAGGCTCGAAGGGTTTGCAAATCGGTATTCTTTTGACATTGGGTTTTGATTTTGGGATTTAATCGGCCAAAGGAGGCCTTTCGATGTTCAGATTGGGAATCGATCTAGGTTACTAGAGTCCCTCTGGTACTGATTATTTTTTTTCCCTCTTTTGTTTTTTTTTTTTTTTTCGCGGAGTTTGACGGCATTTCCAGGTAAGAGATAATGGATCTTCTTCTTTCAAGATTCTAATACGTGCTTTTGACTTTCATAGAGCGAAACTTGTTCTTTGACATCCTCCATCTATGGATTCGTACTCTCGATATCTGATGATCACTTTTCATTGTTTGCTTTTGAACTTTTCATCTTGAATTTGTTGGCTTTATGAATTTGAGAACCAAGGTCATTGATTGGAAATATGAAAGTTGTTTCCACTCTATGCCCCTTGTATAGCATATATCTTCTCACTTTCTTCATTTTCTTTGAGCTTTCCATCTATGTCTTGCCCCTGGTATCGGTTGTAGCTTTTCTAGACAATCTTCTTATTCTTGAAATAATTTTATCAATTCTTCACACTCTTTAGAGGGTAATGTATTTTCAATCGGCATTCACTGAATCAAAGTTTCAGTGCCAGTGTTTATCATTTCAATTTCATCTTTGAAAGGTTGGGATTGGCGCTCCTCCTCTCGTTCAAGTAATTGCTGTGACTCAAGTGGAGTTTCGTCAATTTTGTCCTCATTTGAGGAGGGAGTCTTATTTTAAGATCAGAAGCACACTTAAGAACAGACACAAGTGAACTTTTTGGAACTGACTGAAATTTTATTTAAAGAAAAGCTATTACATCAGACGACCTATCCTGAACATGCTCACGATTCACAACTCTAAATAAGAAAGAGAAACAGAAGATAACTTGCCTGGACTAGGCATTGACCTTTAACTGTAAGACCGGACTCAACAATTATACTGACCATGATGACTGACTCAACATAAAATAGTAAGTGACTAAAACTTTAACTGCTGCAACTGTTTGGCGTTGAAGGCTCGGCGAAGGCTGGTTCGTTCTGAACATCATCATGGCTGATACTTTCAATTTTGGACAATGATGACTGATTCGCATAGGGAAATGCCCCTAGCTCAATGATTCTGAGAGTGAACTCTGAAGGACTTAGCAAAATAATCTTGAAAAAGGTAGCCCCTAGAGGAGGAACAGACCAGGGGTACAAGCAAGATTGGATTATCTGGACCAGGCATGATCAGATCATGAGAACGCATAATCGAAAGATTGTGAGATTCTGCATCTGCCAGTTAGGGGATGGCATGAAGATACGATCGAATCGTATGACAGAAGAACGAAAGACGCACGATCAAAAGATTAGATGAGATAGCATAAGATTGCTTTCAACGGATAGATCATGAATGACTAATCCTATGAGATCTTTGAAGATTATGGGATTTATATCCTAACCCAAAGGGAAATTTTTTTTTTTTTTTTCACATTTTATCAGTGTTACCTGAAGGCATCAACCCTAATCCTAATCTATCGGAGTGGAGAGAGAATCTCGACTCATGACTTTGTTCGTGTATCTAAGGACCGATCGTGACCATTGGAAGATGGACCACGGCCTAATCTAGACACCAATGGGTAGGATATCCTAAACTAGGCTCACACACATGATGCACATGTGTTCGTATACTACATGCATGTGTGGGTTAATCTAGGGGTAAGGCCAAGAGTTCCCTTAGCGCGAATCCCTGTTCGATATACTGTACCAGTGTCCGGCGTATCAGTACGTGAACAAGAGATCCGTTTACGTACCATAAAGGTACTAGGCTAAGGGTGGAATGCTTCTCTAGCACAGAGGCACCAGGTGATGAAATCCCAGTCAACCATGCTAGATAACACTCCGGGTTCCTAAAATAGGATGTGTGTGCATGTGAGATGCAGGGTTTAGATGCAAGTGATGTAAGTGTGTGCAATAAGTTCGCGCAATCTATGATGCCTTCAGGTTTTATTAAATTAAGTTCGAGTAAAATGTGATGAGAAAATAAAATAAGACAAACTAATCTAACAAGCACAAGCATAAAAGAGATAGAGTTTTCATGAGCCAGTTAAAATAGATTCAAATGAGTTATCCTTTGGAATTGTAATGAAGTTAGGTGGTCCCCAGCAGAGTCGCCAAACTGTGGTACCCGAATCCCGCGAGAGGGGTGGGGCGCGAGCCGCCGCGCTCTCTCTCTTGGTCTCTCGTACCCACGCGATTGGCGTGTGCATTTTAATGTTGATTTGAATTAATCTTTCCTGTGAACTTGGGATCACTAAGGCAATCCGAATTCCACACGAAAGAGACTGACAGAGTCGCCACCTAGATGTGGGATCTAGGACCCGTAATTAACCAGAAATCTAGACTCGCTACCTGGTTACGAGAATGGAAGGTATGGGGAGTTATCCGCCACATGCACCATTCCTGCCCGATAATCGGTCTTCGATTCCAAAAGCTAATTCTTTTAAATTTATTTTAAATGGCTCATTCAACTCTATGTTAATGTGCGAACTAAGTGACATGCATCCTATGATCTAATTTTAATGTGAATCCTAGATGTGTATCTTGATTTATTAATTTGTCTGGATTCATTCTAAGTGAAAGTTCTCCTAGAATTCTAATTTCATGGAAAATCCTAAGTGATTTGATTAACCATTTACAAGAAAATTAATATACAAAACACCACAATTTGTTTGTGGTGCCGACTCGCGGGTGGTATGCCATCAGACATCCAAGCTGCCTACGTACCCAAGCCTTACTGGGATCAGAGTCGACGTAGTTCGGTGTACCTAAGCTAAGCTACTTATGCCTAACTCAACTAGGACACCGACCTAGACGGGATTGACTGTTTCAACAGTTTTAGGAGAAGTTATTTAATTCAAGTTGAGGATTTTATTATCTTAGGATTTCATCTAAGATGCTATATGATTCTCATCTAAATGCAAATGGTCCCTTAGACTAATGCAGGTTTGCCTACATCCTAGTTTACTAGGCTTGTCGTAGGGAAAGATTGGGTGACTAGTGTAACTAGACCTATGGCACGGTTGCTATACATAGCAAACGTCCGTGATGAGGCTGGACTCCTAACTCTAGGACTCCCTAAAACCTAAGACTCCCTAAAACTTAGGACACGACACGACACCGGTGTTCCTAAATTGGGCTCTAAGGGTCCTTACGACGGAAACCGTAATCCAACGGTTCCGAGAGACACGAGGTGAATCGATTTCAGTTCTTGAGGTTAGTGAAAAAAGGGATGGAAGAGATGATGAAATAGTGTGAGGGAATGAGAAAGATAGAGAAAGGTGCGACTGAACTTGGGAGTACCAAATTGCCTACGTACCCCGCGATGGGGATCAAGCCACACGTAGTTCCGCTGGGGAGGTTACTTGGATTTTGGAAAACAGAATTGGTATTTGGATCAGGAATCGGGTTTGTATTTGAGCATTGGACTTGAGATTCAGAAACATTGATTTAGCAATGGGATTTTGGAATTGGGAATTTGCATCAAAGAATTGAGCATATAGGAATCATCAAGGGTTTGAATTTTGGGAATTCAAAATGGGCGGGCTTATGAGATTCGGCCAAATGGATTCAGACATGCGACTCAGATTGTGTTGGGATATGACTTGGTTAGGCAAAAGGGAGGAAGTTCTATTAGGTGTAAACGGGCATTAGTAGAATAGGGGAATGGCTCGGTTGTGACATGGAAGGCCGCCACTTGGTCGAATGCGACTCGGTTGCATTGGGATGGGTTGATTAAGGAATTGGATTGAGTCAACTAAGGGGAGAGTCCAATCGGTTAAAGAGGTTGAGCATACTCGACTAGAGAGTTGGGTCAACTCGACTAGGGAGGTTGGCTAGAGTTGACTCAGTTGAGCTGGGTTGGGATCCCACTTGGTTGGATTGTATTGGGGCGATTTGACTTAAGCTGCAGGTGGCCTGGCTGGGTTAGATTTAATGTAACCAGATTTATGGATAAATGGTGTGCCTCAGTGAGTGGACAAAGGTATGGCTTGGGTTGATGTGACTCGGTTATAGGGTTTAAGGCTTATGGGTATGGGGTTTAGTGAGTTGGGTCTAAGTTAGGAGCAAACCCGAGACTAGCCATGGTCTAACCAGGAGGAAGCAGGGTACAAACCAGGGTGCGGACCAGGGTGCACCAGGGTGCGAACCAGCAGGGAACCAGGGTGCGAACCAGCAGGGGAACCAGGGTGCAACCAGCAGGGAACCTGGGTGCAACCAGCAGCGAACCTGGGTGCAACCAGGGTCTAACCAGAGTGCGAACCAGCAGGGAACCAGGGTGCGAACCAGTATCGAACCTGGGTGCAACCAGCAACGAACCTGGGTGCAACCAGGGTCTAACCAGAGGCTAACCAGGGGGAACCAGGGTGTGAACCAGGGTACGAACCAGAGTACAACCAGGGGCTGGCCAGGGTGCGAACCAGGGTGCGAATTAGTAGGGAACCAGAGTGCGAACCAGCAGGGAACCAGGGTGCGAACCAGCAGGGAACCAGGGTGCAACCAGTATCGAACCTGGGTGCAACCAGCAGCGAACCTGGGTGCAACCAGGAGCTAACCAGAGGCTAACCAGGGGGAACCAGGGTGTGAACCATTAGGGAAAAATAAAAATGAAGATCAGATGGGTTAAGAGAAGAGGGAAACATGTATAACTTCAAAGTCTACCATCAAGAAGAATATGAGTAAAGATTGATCCTAGATGCTTCCTAACATGGTTTTTCTTTTAAAGTAAAAGATATGCATGAAAACAGACCCTACATAAAATTGAAATAAATGCCTACCTCTTTGAAAACCCACTTTGTGTTTGATTTTTCTTTGATGTTAATTCCTTGAAGATGATTCCTTGCTTGATAATGACCGCTTTTGATATATATCACCCAACGTATAAAATCACCCGATCCGGCAAGGATGGCCGAACCCTTGAAGAGATGAGGGAGAGGGATGAATTTTCTAAGAGAGGGGTTCTTTTTTTTCTTCTCTTCTTCCTCCTCCTTTTGGATGGTGGGATGAGAGGGTATTTATAGGAGAATGGGATAGGAGGTTAGGTGAGGTTAGGTGAGGTTAGGTGAGGTTAGGTAAGGTTAGGTGAGGTTAGGTGGTTAGGTGAGGTTAGGTGAGGTTAGGTGAGGTTTGGATGGTTAGGATGAGAGGAGAGGTTAGGTGAGGTTAGGTGAGGTTTGGATGGTTAGGATGAGAGGAGAGGTTAGGTGATTTTGAATGGTTAGACCCAGGTCAAGATCTGCCATTGATCTAACGATTTACGGAAATCGGGTCTCGGAATGGAATCAGGGTCCGGGCTATGAAGTGACCCTAGCTTATTTTGTCCCGATTGATGATCCGTAAAGTCAGATCAAGATATTAATGACCTAAAACATATAAATCAATGATAGAGGGGGTTCTCACATGGATTTAACACACTAAATTCACCAATCAGGGTATTTTTCAATTTTTCGGATCTAATCATCTCACCAGGTACATCTCTTTATCATTTTGTTTTTTTCAAAAAATTTGAGGATGCATACTTTACCAATGAAATTCTACGGATCAATATATTAGGTTATTGTTGGTTAAAGTAAGGCAAAATGTGGGTGTCTACATCGCCCAAGCACGCTTAACTTCGGAGTTCTGATGGGATCCAGTGCATTTGTGCTGGTATGATCGCACCCAGCATGCCTCTCCATTGTCAAAGTAATAAAGAGTTTCCACTCGCATTGTCGTACGAAGTCCGTTTAAATGAAAGTGCGAAAAAATCCTGCTAGATGACACCGGATGGACGATCCGAGCATGTCGGAAAGCCGGATGACGCCAGGGCTGTCATCGCGCGATGAATCTTCCCGAGTACACCCGAATCAATATAAGAATCGCCACGATCTGACGGGCGGATCAAAAGTTATCGTCGGAACGATATTTGTGCACCAAGGGTAGCTCACGGCCAGTAAACACCTTCCGACCGGATTCATGACTCGCATCCACTAGTACACTCATCCGCTATAGCCTGTACGTCACTGAATCTAAACAAACCCCCGCTATAATTTGACCGCAAATGAAATGTCAGAACGAATTCCGTTTATCGAATCAAACGACACTATCACCCCGCCATAATAAAGACCGGACGTATTTGAATTCACTATCCGGCAGAAAATAAAAAGATCCCAACCGAAACGTAGGAGGCGTCGCACTAAACGTGCGTTTCAGTTCGCATCGATGTTCCAGAACCGAAAGATTGTTCGAAAAAAGTGGTAGATAGCCGAAAAAAGTGACAGGGGTGCAACACGAGGACTTCCCAGGAGGTCACCCATCCTAGTACTACTCTCGCCCAAGCACGCTTAACTTCGTAGTTCTGATGGGATCCAGTGCATTTGTGCTGGTATGATCGCACCCAGCATGCCTCTCCATTGTCAAAGTAATAAAGAGTTTCCACTCGCATTGTCGTACGAAGTCCGTTTAAATGAAAGTGCGAAAAAATCCTGCTAGATGACACCGGATGGACGATCCGAGCATGTCGGAAAGCCGGATGACGCCAGGGCTGTCATCGCGCGATGAATCTTCCCGAGTACCCCCGAATCAATATAAGAATCGCCACGATCTGACGGGCGGATCAAAAGTTATCGTCGGAACGATATTTGTGCACCAAGGGTAGCTCACGGCCAGTAAACACCTTCCGACCGGATTCATGACTCGCATCCACTAGTACACTCATCCGCTATAGCCTGTACGTCACTGAATCTGAACAAACCCCCGCTATAATTTGACCGCAAATGAAATGTCAGAACGAATTCCGTTTATCGAATCAAACGACAGTATCACCCCGCCATAATAAAGACCGGACGTCTTTGAATTCACCATCCGGAAGAAAATAAAAAGATCCGAACCGAAACGTAAGAGGCGACGCACTAAACGTGCGTTTCAGTTCGCATCGATGTTCCAGAACCGAAAGATTGTTCGAAAAAAGTGGTAGATAGCCGAAAAAAGTGACAGGGGTGCAACACGAGGACTTCCCAGGAGGTCACCCATCCTAGTACTACTCTCGCCCAAGCACGCTTAACTTCGGAGTTCTGATGGGATCCAGTGCATTTGTGCTGGTATGATCGCACCCAGCATGCCTCTCCATTGTCAAAGTAATAAAGAGTTTCCACTCGCATTGTCGTACGAAGTCCGTTTAAATGAAAGTGCGAAAAAATCCTGCTAGATGACACCGGATGGACGATCCGAGCATGTCGGAAAGCCGGATGACCGCCACGGCTGTCATCGCGCGATTAATCTTCCCGAGTACCCCCGAATCAATATAAGAATCGCCACGATCTGACGGGCGGATCAAAAGTTATCGTCGGAACGATATTTGTGCACCAAGGGTAGCTCACGGCCAGTAAACACCTTCCGACCGGATTCATGACTTTCATCCACTAGTACACTCATCCGCTATAGCTTGTACGTCACTGAATCTAAACAAACCCCCGCTATAATTTGACCGCAAATGAAATGTCAGAACGAATTCCGTTTATCGAATCAAACGACACTATCACCCCGCCATAATAAAGACCGGACGTATTTGAATTCACTATCCGGCAGAAAATAAAAAGATCCCAACCGAAACGTAGGAGGCGTCGCACTAAACGTGCGTTTCAGTTCGCATCGATGTTCCAGAACCGAAAGATTGTTCGAAAAAAGTGGTAGATAGCCGAAAAAAGTGACAGGGGTGCAACACGAGGACTTCCCAGGAGGTCACCCATCCTAGTACTACTCTCGCCCAAGCACGCTTAACTTCGGAGTTCTGATGGGATCCAGTGCATTTGTGCTGGTATGATCGCACCCAGCATGCCTCTCCATTGTCAAAGTAATAAAGAGTTTCCACTCGCATTGTCGTACGAAGTCCGTTTAAATGAAAGTGCGAAAAAATCCTGCTAGATGACACCGGATGGACGATCCGAGCATGTCGGAAAGCCGGATGACCGCCAGGGCTGTCATCGCGCGATTAATCTTCCCGAGTACCCCCGAATCAATATAAGAATCGCCACGATCTGACGGGCGGATCAAAAGTTATCGTCGGAACGATATTTGTGCACCAAGGGTAGCTCACGGCCAGTAAACACCTTCCGACCGGATTCATGACTTTCATCCACTAGTACACTCATCCGCTATAGCTTGTACGTCACTGAAATCTAAACAAACCCCCGCTATAATTTGATCGCAAATGAAATGTCAGAACGAATTCCGTTTATCGAATCAAACAACACTATCACCCCGCCATAATAAAGACCGGACGTATTTGAATTCACTATCCGGCAGAAAATAAAAAGATCCCAACCGAAACGTAGGAGGCGACGCACTAAACGTGCGTTTCAGTTTGCATCGATGTTCCAGAACCGAAAGATTGTTCGAAAAAAGTGGTAGATAGCCGAAAAAAGTGACAGGGGTGCAACACGAGAACTTCCCAGGAGGTCACCCATCCTAGTACTACTCTCTGCCAAGCACGCTTAACTTCGGAGTTCTGATGGGATCCAGTGCATTTGTGCTGGTATGATCGCACCCAGCATGCCTCTCCATTGTCAAAGTAATAAAGAGTTTCCACTCGCATTGTCGTACGAAGTCCGTTTAAATGAAAGTGCGAAAAAATCCTGCTAGATGACACCGGATGGACGATCCGAGCATGTCGGAAAGCCGGATGACGCCAGGGCTGTCATCGCGCGATGAATCTTCCCGAGTACCCCCGAATCAATATAAGAATCGCCACGATCTGACGGGCGGATCAAAAGTTATCGTCGGAACGATATTTGTGCACCAAGGGTAGCTCACGGCCAGTAAACACCTTCCGACCGGATTCATGACTCGCATCCACTAGTACACTCATCCGCTATAGCCTGTACGTCACTGAATCTGAACAAACCCCCGCTATAATTTGACCGCAAATGAAATGTCAGAACGAATTCCGTTTATCGAATCAAACGACACTATCACCCCGCCATAATAAAGACCGGACGTCTTTGAATTCACCATCCGGAAGAAAATAAAAAGATCCGAACCGAAACGTAAGAGGCGACGCACTAAACGTGCGTTTCAGTTCGCATCGATGTTCCAGAACCGAAAGATTGTTCGAAAAAAGTGGTAGATAGCCGAAAAAAGTGACAGGGGTGCAACACGAGGACTTCCCAGGAGGTCACCCATCCTAGTACTACTCTCGCCCAAGCACGCTTAACTTCGGAGTTCTGATGGGATCCAGTGCATTTGTGCTGGTATGATCGCACCCAGCATGCCTCTCCATTGTCAAAGTAATAAAGAGTTTCCACTCGCATTGTCGTACGAAGTCCGTTTAAATGAAAGTGCGAAAAAATCCTGCTAGATGACACCGGATGGACGATCCGAGCATGTCGGAAAGCCGGATTACCGCCAGGGCTGTCATCGCGCGATTAATCTTCCCGAGTACCCCCGAATCAATATAAGAATCGCCACGATCTGACGGGCGGATCAAAAGTTATCGTCGGAACGATATTTGTGCACCAAGGGTAGCTCACGGCCAGTAAACACCTTCCGACCGGATTCATGACTTTCATCTACTAGTACACTCATCCGCTATAGCTTGTACGTCACTGAATCTAAACAAACCCCCGCTATAATTTGACCGCAAATGAAATGTCAGAACGAATTCCGTTTATCGAATCAAACGACACTATCACCCCGCCATAATAAAGATCGGACGTATTTGAATTCACTATCCGGCAGAAAATAAAAAGATCCCAACCGAAACGTAGGAGGCGTCGCACTAAACGTGCGTTTCAGTTCGCATCGATGTTCCAGAACCGAAAGATTGTTCGAAAAAAGTGGTAGATAGCCGAAAAAAGTGACAGGGGTGCAACACGAGGACTTCCCAGGAGGTCACCCATCCTAGTACTACTCTCGCCCAAGCACGCTTAACTTCGGAGTTCTGATGGGATCCAGTGCATTTGTGCTGGTATGATCGCACCCAGCATGCCTCTCCATTGTCAAAGTAATAAAGAGTTTCCACTCGCATTGTCGTACGAAGTCCGTTTAAATGAAAGTGCGAAAAAATCCTGCTAGATGACACCGGATGGACGATCCGAGCATGTCGGAAAGCCGGATTACCGCCAGGGCTGTCATCGCGCGATTAATCTTCCCGAGTACCCCCGAATCAATATAAGAATCGCCACGATCTGACGGGCGGATCAAAAGTTATCGTCGGAACGATATTTGTGCACCAAGGGTAGCTCACGGCCAGTAAACACCTTCCGACCGGATTCATCACTCGCATCCACTAGTACACTCATCCGCTATAGCCTCTACGTCACTGAATCTAAACAAACCCCCGCTATAATTTGACCGCAAATGAAATGTCAGAACGAATTCCGTTTATCGAATCAAACGACACTATCACCCCGCCATAATAAAGACCGGACGTCTTCGAATTCACCATCCGGAAGAAAATAAAAAGATCCGAACCGAAACCTAGGAGGCGACGCACTAAACGTGCGTTTCAGTTCGCATCGATATTTCAGAACCGAAAGATTTTTCGAAAAAAGTGGTAGATAGCCGAAAAAAGTGACAGGGGTGCAACACGAGGACTTCCCAGGAGGTCACCCATCCTAGTACTACTCTCGCCCAAGCACGCTTAACTTCGGAGTTCTGATGGGATCCAGTGCATTTGTGCTGGTATGATCGCACCCAGCATGCCTATCCATTGTCAAAGTAATAAAGAGTTTCCACTCGCATTGTCGTACGAAGTCCGTTTAAATGAAAGTGCGAAAAAATCCTGCTAGATAACATCGGATGGACGATCCGAGCATGTCGGGAAGCCGGATGACCGCCAGGGCTGTCATCGCGCGATGAATCTTCCCGATTACCCCCGAATCAATATAAGAATCGCCACGATCTGACGGGCGGATCAAAAGTTATCGTCGGAACGATATTTGTGCACCAAGGGTAGCTCACGGCCAGTAAACACCTTCCGACCGGATTCATGACTTTCATCCACTAGTACACTCATCCGCTATAGCTTGTACGTCACTGAATCTAAACAAACCCCCGCTATAATTTGACCGCAAATGAAATGTCAGAACGAATTCCGTTTATCGAATCAAACGACACTATCACCCCGCCATAATAAAGACCGGACGTATTTGAATTCACTATCCGGCAGAAAATAAAAAGATCCCAACCGAAACGTACGAGGCGTCGCACTAAACGTGCGTTTCAGTTCGCATCGATGTTCCAGAACCGAAAGATTGTTCGAAAAAAGTGGTAGATAGCCGAAAAAAGTGACAGGGGTGCAACACGAGGACTTCCCAGGAGGTCACCCATCCTAGTACTACTCTCGCCCAAGCACGCTTAACTTCGGAGTTCTGATGGGATCCAATGCATTTGTGCTGGTATGATCTCACCCAGCATGCCTCTCCATTGTCAAAGTAATAAAGAGTTTCGACTCGCATTGTCGTACGAAGTCCGTTTAAATGAAAGTGCGAAAAAATCCTGCTAGATGCCATCGGATGGACGATCCGAGCATGTCGGGAAGCCGGATGACCGCCAGGGCTGTCATCGCGCGATGAATCTTCCCGATTACCCCCGAATCAATATAAGAATCGCCACGATCTGACGGGCGGATCAAAAGTTATCGTCGGAACGATATTTGTGCACCAAGGGTAGCTCACGGCCAGTAAACACCTTCCGACCGGATTCATGACTCGCATCCACTAGTACACTCATCCGCTATAGCCTGTACGTCACTGAATCTAAACAAACCCCCGCTATAATTTGACCGCAAATGAAAAGTCAGAACGAATTCCGTTTATCGAATCAAACGACACTATCACCCCGCCGTAATAAAGACCGGAGGTATTTGAATTCACCATCCGGAAGAAAATAAAAAGATCCGAACCGAAACGTAGGAGGCGTCGCAATAAACGTGCGTTTCAGTTCGCATCGATGTTCCAGAACCGAAAGATTGTTCGAAAAAAGTGGTAGATAGCCGAAAAAAGTGACAGGGGTGCAACACGAGGAATTCCCAGGAGGTCACCCATCCTAGTACTACTCTCGCCCAAGCACGCTTAACTTCGGAGTTCTGATGGGATCCAGTGCATTTGTGCTGGTATGATCGCACCCAGCATGCCTCTCCATTGTCAAAGTAATAAAGAGTTTCCACTCGCATTGTCGTACGAAGTCCGTTTAAATGAAAGTGCGAAAAAATCCTGCTAGATGACACCGGATGGACGATCCGAGCATGTCGGAAAGCCGGATGACGCCAGGGCTGTCATCGCGCGATGAATCTTCCCGAGTACACCCGAATCAATATAAGAATCGCCACGATCTGACGGGCGGATCAAAAGTTATCGTCGGAACGATATTTGTGCACCAAGGGTAGCTCACGGCCAGTAAACACCTTCCGACCGGATTCATGACTCGCATCCACTAGTACACTCATCCGCTATAGCCTGTACGTCACTGAATCTGAACAAACCCCCGCTATAATTTGACCGCAAATGAAATGTCAGAACGAATTCCGTTTATCGAATCAAACGACAGTATCACCCCGCCATAATAAAGACCGGACGTCTTTGAATTCACCATCCGGAAGAAAATAAAAAGATCCGAACCGAAACGTAGGAGGCGACGCACTAAACGTGCGTTTCAGTTCGCATCGATGTTCCAGAACCGAAAGATTGTTCGAAAAAAGTGGTAGATAGCCGAAAAAAGTGACAGGGGTGCAACACGAGGACTTCCCAGGAGGTCACCCATCCTAGTACTACTCTCGCCCAAGCACGCTTAACTTCGGAGTTGTGATGGGATCCAGTGCATTTGTGCTGGTATGATCGCAACCAGCATGCTTCTCCATTGTCAAAGTAATAAAGAGTTTCCACTCGCATTGTCGTACGAAGTCCGTTTAAATGAAAGTGCGAAAAAATCCTGCTAGATGACACCGGATGGACGATCCGAGCATGTCGGAAAGCCGGATGACCGCCAGGGCTGTCATCGCGCGATTAATCTTCCCTAGTACCCCCGAATCAATATAAGAATCGCCACGATCTGACGGGCGGATCAAAAGTTATCGTCGGAACGATATTTGTGCACCAAGGGTAGCTCACGGCCAGTAAACACCTTCCGACCGGATTCATGACTTTCATCCACTAGTACACTCATCCGCTATAGCTTGTACGTCACTGAATCTAAACAAACCCCCGCTATAATTTGACCGCAAATGAAATGTCAGAACGAATTCCGTTTATCGAATCAAACGACACTATCACCCCGCCATAATAAAGACCGGACGTATTTGAATTCACTATCCGGCAGAAAATAAAAAGATCCCAACCGAAACGTAGGAGGCGTCGCACTAAACTTGCGTTTCAGTTCGCATCGATGTTCCAGAACCGAAAGATTGTTCGAAAAAAGTGGTAGATAGCCGAAAAAAGTGACAGGGGTGCAACACGAGGACTTCCCAGGAGGTCACCCATCCTAGTACTACTCTTGCCCAAGCACGCTTAACTTCGGAGTTCTGATGGGATCCAGTGCATTTGTGCTGGTATGATCGCACCCAGCATGCCTCTCCATTGTCAAAGTAATAAAGAGTTTCCACTCGCATTGTCGTACGAAGTCCGTTTAAATGAAAGTGCGAAAAAATCCTGCTAGATGATACCGGATGGACGATCCGAGCATGTCGGAAAGCCGGATGACCGCCAGGGCTGTCATCGCGCGATTAATCTTCCCGAGTACCCCCGAATCAATATAAGAATCGCCACGATCTGACGGGCGGATCAAAAGTTATCGTCGGAACGATATTTGTGCACCAAGGGTAGCTCACGGCCAGTAAACACCTTCCGACCGGATTCATGACTTTCATCCACTAGTACACTCATCCGCTATAGCTTGTACGTCACTGAAATCTAAACAAACCCCCGCTATAATTTGATCGCAAATGAAATGTCAGAACGAATTCCGTTTATCGAATCAAACGACACTATCACCCCGCCATAATAAAGACCGGACGTATTTGAATTCACTATCCGGCAGAAAATAAAAAGATCCCAACCGAAACGTAGGAGGCGACGCACTAAACGTGCGTTTCAGTTCGCATCGATGTTCTAGAACCGAAAGATTGTTCGAAAAAAGTGGTAGATAGCCGAAAAAAGTGACAGGGGTGCAACACGAGAACTTCCCAGGAGGTCACCCATCCTAGTACTACTCTCGCCCAAGCACGCTTAACTTCGGAGTTCTGATGGGATTCAGTGCATTTGTGCTGGTATGATCGCACCCAGCATGCCTCTCCATTGTCAAAGTAATAAAGAGTTTCCACTCGCATTGTCGTACGAAGTCCGTTTAAATGAAAGTGCGAAAAAATCCTGCTAGATGACACCGGATGGACGATCCGAGCATGTCGGAACGCCGGATGACGCCAGGGCTGTCATCGCGCGATGAATCTTCCCGAGTACCCCCGAATCAATATAAGAATCGCCACGATCTGACGGGCGGATCAAAAGTTATCGTCGGAACGATATTTGTGCACCAAGGGTAGCTCACGGCCAGTAAACACCTTCCGACCGGATTCATGACTCGCATCCACTAGTACACTCATCCGCTATAGCCTGTACGTCACTGAATCTGAACAAACCCCCGCTATAATTTGACCGCAAATGAAATGTCAGAACGAATTCCGTTTATCGAATCAAACGACAGTATCACCCCGCCATAATAAAGACCGGACGTCTTTGAATTCACCATCCGGAAGAAAATAAAAAGATCCGAACCGAAACGTAAGAGGCGACGCACTAAACGTGCGTTTCAGTTCGCATCGATGTTCCAGAACCGAAAGATTGTTCGAAAAAAGTGGTAGATAGCCGAAAAAAGTGACAGGGGTGCAACACGAGGACTTCCCAGGAGGTCACCCATCCTAGTACTACTCTCGCCCAAGCACGCTTAACTTCGGAGTTCTGATGGGATCCAGTGCATTTGTGCTGGTATGATCGCACCCAGCATGCCTCTCCATTGTCAAAGTAATAAAGAGTTTCCACTCGCATTGTCGTACGAAGTCCGTTTAAATGAAAGTGCGAAAAAATCCTGCTAGATGACACCGGATGGACGATCCGAGCATGTCGGAAAGCCGGATGACCGCCACGGCTGTCATCGCGCGATTAATCTTCCCGAGTACCCCCGAATCAATATAAGAATCGCCACGATCTGACGGGCGGATCAAAAGTTATCGTCGGAACGATATTTGTGCACCAAGGGTAGCTCACGGCCAGTAAACACCTTCCGACCGGATTCATGACTTTCATCCACTAGTACACTCATCCGCTATAGCTTGTACGTCACTGAATCTAAACAAACCCCCGCTATAATTTGACCGCAAATGAAATGTCAGAACGAATTCCGTTTATCGAATCAAACGACACTATCACCCCGCCATAATAAAGACCGGACGTATTTGAATTCACTATCCGGCAGAAAATAAAAAGATCCCAACCGAAACGTAGGAGGCGTCGCACTAAACGTGCGTTTCAGTTCGCATCGATGTTCCAGAACCGAAAGATTGTTCGAAAAAAGTGGTAGATAGCCGAAAAAAGTGACAGGGGTGCAACACGAGGACTTCCCAGGAGGTCACCCATCCTAGTACTACTCTCGCCCAAGCACGCTTAACTTCGGAGTTCTGATGGGATCCAGTGCATTTGTGCTGGTATGATCGCACCCAGCATGCCTCTCCATTGTCAAAGTAATAAAGAGTTTCCACTCGCATTGTCGTACGAAGTCCGTTTAAATGAAAGTGCGAAAAAATCCTGCTAGATGACACCGGATGGACGATCCGAGCATGTCGGGAAGCCGGATGACCGCCAGAGCTGTTATTGCGCGATGAATCTTCCTGATTACCCCCGAATCAATATAAGAATCGCCACGATCTGACGGGCGGATCAAAAGTTATCGTCGGAACGATATTTGTGCACCAAGGGTAGCTCACGGCCAATAAACACCTTCCGACCGGATTCATCACTCGCATCCACTAGTACACTCATCCGCTATAGCCTCTACGTCACTGAATCTAAACAAACCCCCGCTATAATTTGACCGCAAATGAAATGTCAGAACGAATTCCGTTTATCGAATCAAACGACACTATCACCCCGCCATAATAAAGACCGGACGTCTTCGAATTCACCATCCGGAAGAAAATAAAAAGATCCGAACCGAAACCTAGGAGGCGACGCACTAAACGTGCGTTTCAGTTCGCATCGATATTTCAGAACCGAAAGATTTTTCGAAAAAAGTGGTAGATAGCCGAAAAAAGTGACAGGGGTGCAACACGAGGACTTCCCAGGAGGTCACCCATCCTAGTACTACTCTCGCCCAAGCACGCTTAACTTCGGAGTTCTGATGGGATCCAGTGCATTTGTGCTGGTATGATCGCACCCAGCATGCCTATCCATTGTCAAAGTAATAAAGAGTTTCCACTCGCATTGTCGTACGAAGTCCGTTTAAATGAAAGTGCGAAAAAATCCTGCTAGATAACATCGGATGGACGATCCGAGCATGTCGGGAAGCCGGATGACCGCCAGGGCTGTCATCGCGCGATGAATCTTCCCGATTACCCCCGAATCAATATAAGAATCGCCACGATCTGACGGGCGGATCAAAAGTTATCGTCGGAACGATATTTGTGCACCAAGGGTAGCTCACGGCCAGTAAACACCTTCCGACCGGATTCATGACTCGCATCCACTAGTACACTCATCCGCTATAGCCTGTACGCCACTGAATCTAAACAAACCCCCGCTATAATTTGACCGCAAATGAAATGTCAGAACGAATTCCGTTTATCGAATCAAACGACACTATCACCTCGCCATAATAAAGACCGGACGTCTTCGAATTCACCATCCGGAAGAAAATAAAAAGATCCGAACCAAAACCTAGGAGGCGACGCACTAAACGTGCGTTTCAGTTCGCTTCAATATTCCACAACCGAAAGATTGTTCGAAAAAAGTGGTAGATAGCCGAAAAAAGTGACAGGGGTGCAACACGAGGACTTCCCAGGAGGTCACCCATCCTAGTACTACTCTCGCCCAAGCACGCTTAACTTCGGAGTTCTGATGGGATCCAGTGCATTTGTGCTGGTATGATCGCACCCAGCATGCCTATCCATTGTCAAAGTAATAAAGAGTTTCCACTCGCATTGTCGTACGAAGTCCGTTTAAATGAAAGTGCGAAAAAATCCTGCTAGATAACATCGGATGGACGATCCGAGCATGTCGGGAAGCCGGATGACCGCCAGGGCTATCATCGCGCGATGAATCTTCCCGATTACCCCCGAATCAATATAAGAATCGCCACGATCTGACGGGCGGATCAAAAGTTATCGTCGGAACGATATTTGTGCACCAAGGGTAGCTCACGGCCAGTAAACACCTTCCGACCGGATTCATGACTCGCATCCACTAGTACACTCATCCGCTATAGCCTGTACGTCACTGAATCTAAACAAACCCCCGCTATAATTTGACCGCAAATGAAATGTCAGAACGAATTCCGTTTATCGAATCAAACGACACTATCACCCCGCCGTAATAAAGACCGGAGGTATTTGAATTCACCATCCGGAAGAAAATAAAAAGATCCGAACCGAAACGTAGGAGGCGTCGCAATAAACGTGCGTTTCAGTTCGCATCGATGTTCCAGAACCGAAAGATTGTTCGAAAAAAGTGGTAGATAGCCGAAAAAAGTGACAGGGGTGCAACACGAGGACTTCCCAGGAGGTCACCCATCCTAGTACTACTCTCGCCCAAGCACGCTTAACTTCGGAGTTCTGATGGGATCCAGTGCATTTGTGCTGGTATGATCGCACCCAGCATGCCTCTCCATTGTCAAAGTAATAAAGAGTTTCCACTCGCATTGTCGTACGAAGTCCGTTTAAATGAAAGTGCGAAAAAATCCTGCTAGATGACACCGGATGAACGATCCGAGCATGTCGGAAAGCCGGATGACGCCAGGGCTGTCATCGCGCGATGAATCTTCCCGAGTACCCCCGAATCAATATAAGAATCGCCACGATCTGACGGGCGGATCAAAAGTTATCGTCGGAACGATATTTGTGCACCAAGGGTAGCTCACGGCCAGTAAACACCTTCCGACCGGATTCATGACTCGCATCCACTAGTACACTCATCCGCTATAGCCTGTACGTCACTGAATCTGAACAAACCCCCGCTATAATTTGACCGCAAATGAAATGTCAGAACGAATTCCGTTTATCGAATCAAACGACAGTATCACCCCGCCATAATAAAGACCGGACGTCTTTGAATTCACCATCCGGAAGAAAATAAAAAGATCCGAACCGAAACGTAGGAGGCGACGCACTAAACGTGCGTTTCAGTTCGCATCGATGTTCCAGAACCGAAAGATTGTTCGAAAAAAGTGGTAGATAGCCGAAAAAAGTGACAGGGGTGCAACACGAGGACTTCCCAGGAGGTCACCCATCCTAGTACTACTCTCGCCCAAGCACGCTTAACTTCGGAGTTCTGATGGGATCCAGTGCATTTGTGCTGGTATGATCGCAACCAGCATGCCTCTCCATTGTCAAAGTAATAAAGAGTTTCCACTCGCATTGTCGTACGAAGTCCGTTTAAATGAAAGTGCGAAAAAATCCTGCTAGATGACACCGGATGGACGATCCGAGCATGTCGGAAAGCCGGATGACCGCCAGGGCTGTCATCGCGCGATTAATCTTCCCGAGTACCCCCGAATCAATATAAGAATCGCCACGATCTGACGGGCGGATCAAAAGTTATCGTCGGAACGATATTTGTGCACCAAGGGTAGCTCACGGCCAGTAAACACCTTCCGACCGGATTCATGACTTTCATCCACTAGTACACTCATCCGCTATAGCTTGTACGTCACTGAATCTAAACAAACCCCCGCTATAATTTGACCGCAAATGAAATGTCAGAACGAATTCCGTTTATCGAATCAAACGACACTATCACCCCGCCATAATAAAGACCGGACGTATTTGAATTCACTATCCGGCAGAAAATAAAAAGATCCCAACCGAAACGTAGGAGGCGTCGCACTAAACGTGCGTTTCAGTTCGCATCGATGTTCCAGAATCGAAAGATTGTTCGAAAAAAGTGGTAGATAGCCGAAAAAAGTGACAGGGGTGCAACACGAGGACTTCCCAGGAGGTCACCCATCCTAGTACTACTCTCGCCCAAGCACGCTTAACTTCGTAGTTCTGATGGGATCCAGTGCATTTGTGCTGGTATGATCGCACCCAGCATGCCTCTCCATTGTCAAAGTAATAAAGAGTTTCCACTCGCATTGTCGTACGAAGTCCGTTTAAATGAAAGTGCGAAAAAATCCTGCTAGATGACACCGGATGGACGATCCGAGCATGTCGGGAAGCCGGATGACCGCCAGAGCTGTCATCGCGCGATGAATCTTCCTGATTACCCCCGAATCAATATAAGAATCGCCACGATCTGACGGGCGGATCAAAAGTTATCGTCGGAACGATATTTGTGCACCAAGGGTAGCTCACGGCCAGTAAACACCTTCCGACCGGATTCATCACTCGCATCCACTAGTACACTCATCCGCTATAGCCTGTACGTCACTGAATCTAAACAAACCCCCGCTATAATTTGACCGCAAATGAAATGTCAGAACGAATTCCGTTTATCGAATCAAACGACACTATCACCCCGCCATAATAAAGACCGGACGTATTTGAATTCACTATCCGGCAGAAAATAAAAAGATCCCAACCGAAACGTAGGAGGCGTCGCACTAAACGTGCGTTTCAGTTCGCATCGATGTTCCAGAACCGAAAGATTGTTCGAAAAAAGTGGTAGATAGCCGAAAAAAGTGACAGGGGTGCAACACGAGGACTTCCCAGGAGGTCACCCATCCTAGTACTACTCTCGCCCAAGCACGCTTAACTTCGTAGTTCTGATGGGATCCAGTGCATTTGTGCTGGTATGATCGCACCCAGCATGCCTCTCCATTGTCAAAGTAATAAAGAGTTTCCACTCGCATTGTCGTACGAAGTCCGTTTAAATGAAAGTGCGAAAAAATCCTGCTAGATGACACCGGATGGACGATCCGAGCATGTCGGGAAGCCGGATGACCGCCAGGGCTGTCATCGCGCGATGAATCTTCCTGATTACCCCCGAATCAATATAAGAATCGCCACGATCTGACGGGCGGATCAAAAGTTATCGTCGGAACGATATTTGTGCACCAAGGGTAGCTCACGGCCAGTAAACACCTTCCGACCGGATTCATCACTCGCATCCACTAGTACACTCATCCGCTATAGCCTGTACGTCACTGAATCTAAACAAACCCCCGCTATAATTTGACCGCAAATGAAATGTCAGAACGAATTCCGTTTATCGAATCAAACGACACTATCACCCCGCCATAATAAAGACCGGACGTCTTCGAATTCACCATCCGGAAGAAAATAAAAAGATCCGAACCGAAACCTAGGAGGCGACGCACTAAACGTGCGTTTCAGTTCGCATCGATATTTCAGAACCGAAAGATTTTTCGAAAAAAGTGGTAGATAGCCGAAAAAAGTGACAGGGGTGCAACACGAGGACTTCCCAGGAGGTCACCCATCCTAGTACTACTCTCGCCCAAGCACGCTTAACTTCGGAGTTCTGATGGGATCCAGTGCATTTGTGCTGGTATGATCGCACCCAGCATGCCTATCCATTGTCAAAGTAATAAAGAGTTTCCACTCGCATTGTCGTACGAAGTCCGTTTAAATGAAAGTGCGAAAAAATCCTGCTAGATAACATCGGATGGACGATCCGAGCATGTCGGGAAGCCGGATGACCGCCAGGGCTGTCATCGCGCGATGAATCTTCCCGATTACCCCCGAATCAATATAAGAATCGCCACGATCTGACGGGCGGATCAAAAGTTATCGTCGGAACGATATTTGTGCACCAAGGGTAGCTCACGGCCAGTAAACACCTTCCAACCGGATTCATGACTCGCATCCACTAGTACACTCATCCGCTATAGCTTGTACGCCACTGAATCTAAACAGACCCCCGCTATAATTTGACCGCAAATGAAATGTCAGAACGAATTCCGTTTATCGAATCAAACGACACTATCACCTCGCCATAATAAAGACCGGACGTCTTCGAATTCACCATCCGGAAGAAAATAAAAAGATCCGAACCAAAACATAGGAGGCGACGCACTAAACGTGCGTTTCAGTTCGCTTCAATATTCCACAACCGAAAGATTGTTCGAAAAAAGTGGTAGATAGCCGAAAAAAGTGACAGGGGTGCAACACGAGGACTTCCCAGGAGGTCACCCATCCTAGTACTACTCTCGCCCAAGCACGCTTAACTTCGGAGTTCTGATGGGATCCAGTGCATTTGTGCTGGTATGATCGCACCCAGCATGCCTATCCATTGTCAAAGTAATAAAGAGTTTCCACTCGCATTGTCGTACGAAGTCCGTTTAAATGAAAGTGCGAAAAAATCCTGCTAGATAACATCGGATGGACGATCCGAGCATGTCGGAAAGCCGGATGACCGCCAGGGCTGTCATCGCGCGATTAATCTTCCCGAGTACCCCCGAATCAATATAAGAATCGCCACGATCTGACGGGCGGATCAAAAGTTATCGTCGAAACGATATTTTTGCACCAAGGGTAGCTCACGGCCAGTAAACACCTTCCGACCGGATTCATGACTCGCATCCACTAGTACACTCATCCGCTATAGCCTGTACGTCACTGAATCTGAACAAACCCCCGCTATAATTTGACCGCAAAAGAAATGTCAGAACGAATTCCGTTTATCGAATCAAACGACACTATCACCCCGCCATAATAAAGACCGGACGTCTTTGAATTCACCATCCGGAAGAAAATAAAAAGATCCGTACCGAAACGTAGGAGGCGACGCACTAAACGTGCGTTTCAGTTCGCATCGATGTTCCAGAACCGAAAGATTGTTCGAAAAAAGTGGTAGATAGCCGAAAAAAGTGACAGGGGTGCAACAGGAGGACTTCCCAGGAGGTCACCCATCCTAGTACTACTCTCGCCCAAGCACGCTTAACTTCGGAGTTCTGATGGGATCCAGTGCATTTGTGCTGGTATGATCGCACCCAGCATGCCTCTCCATTGTCAAAGTAATAAAGAGTTTCCACTCGCATTGTCGTACGAAGTCCGTTTAAATGAAAGTGCGAAAAAATCCTGCTAGATGACACCGGATGGACGATCCGAGCATGTCGGAAAGCCGGATGACTGCCAAGGCTGTCATCGCGCGATTAATCTTCCCGAGTACCCCCGAATCAATATAAGAATTGGCACGATCTGACGGGCGGAACAAAAGTTATCGTCGGAACGATATTTGTGCACCAAGGGTAGCTCACGGCCAGTAAACACCTTCCGACCGGATTCATGACTCGCATCCACTAGTACACTCATCCGCTATAGCCTGTACGTCACTGAATCTAAACAAACCCCCGCTATAATTTGACCGCAAATGAAATGTCAGAACGAATTCTGTTTATCGAATCAAACGACACTATGACCCCGCAATAATAAAGACCGAACGTATTTGAATTCACCATCCGAAAGAAAATAAAAAGATCCGAACCGAAACGTAGGAGGCGACGCACTAAACGTGCGTTTCAGTTCGCATCGATGTTCCAGAACCGAAAGATTGTTCGAAAAAAGTGGTAGATAGCCGAAAAAAGTGACAGGGGTGCAACACGAGGACTTCCCAGGAGGTCACCCATCCTAGTACTACTCTCGCCCAAGCACGCTTAACTTAGGAGTTCTGATGGGATCCAGTGCATTTGTGCTGGTATGATCGCACCCAGCATGCCTCTCCATTGTCAAAGTAATAAAGAGTTTCCACTCGCATTGTCGTACGAAGTCCGTTTAAATGAAAGTGCGAAAAAATCCTGCTAGATGACACCGGATGGACGATCCGAGCATGTCGGAAAGCCGGATGACCGCCAGGGCTGTCATCGCGCGATTAATCTTCCCGAGTACCCCCTGTGGACCCCGATCCGGAGAGGACGAGTGCGGCGAGGGACGCGAGGTCCCCATAGCAATCCTCTAAGATCTCCACAATGTGAAGGAGAGCTCTGCCAAGGAACTCTCGAAACGGATGCCACCCTCACAGCATAACACGAGTGGCGATACAAAACGAATGAGATACATCCTGATCAGGAGCCAGGGCTCGAAACCGAGATGTACCTAAAAAGAACTCAGAGTCGCCATCCAAGGAAAGTGGGCCAAGGATCCCATACTATGCTCTGTTGCAACGGATAACCAGAGATATAAAATAGGGTTCGTGCCTGATGACGAATGGGGAAGGGATTAGGCGCCCCCAATTCGCCCAAGTGCAAGCACCTGGTCTCTTATGCCATTTTCATTAACTCCAAAGAAGTTTGGGTAAAAATCATATGAAATGGGAACAATCCTCAGGAATCGTCTACCTAAGCATGCATTTCCTGAGAATGAAGAAATAAACACATAAAATGAAAATGTGTCACCTAAGCAAAGCTAGGTTAGGGGTGACATGCCTAACTCTAATGCAAGACTGGACTCGGACCAGAATGGCCATCCATCCTAGCTGCACTACGTATCCCGGCCTCGGGAAGAATCGGAGTCCACGTAGTTCGATGCCCTATTCAAAATTATGATGCCTAAGACACCTAGACCTCTATCCTAGACTCGATCTAAAAGACCGGACTAGTTATTAAAGCTTCTTGAACTATTATTTAAATTCCAATGAATGGTGGATTTTAGGACATCCTATATGCCCTAACTAAATGCAGATTGATTAGCCTTAAGCTAATGCAGGTGGTTCCTACAATCCTATGTGTAACTAGGCCGTGCAACCTAATGAAAACCACGGGATGACTATATGCCTAGTCTAGCCATCGGTTCGACTAAATGTCTAACCGATCGACTCGAGGCCTCCTAACTCTAGGGACACTCACACGACAGGACATACCATATCAATACAAATCAAGACAAACTCCTAACTCTAGAACACAACCTAAACAGCTAGGACATACTCCTAACTCTAGAGGAAGATCTTTTTGAAAATGGTTTGAATATTTTTGTAACTTTGAAAGATTTAAAATTTTTATTTTTAAAGGTTTGGCTGGACTTGGGATGTGGATCCCAAGCTGCACTACGTACCTCGTGGAAGAGGATCAAGCCAACGTAGTTCGAAACGAACTCTCTACCTATCAAACACTTACGGCAAATCAACTATGCTCTAATAATACTATTATAAGAGCAAATGAGTCAAAGACTCTCTAATGACAGTAACTGGAGAATAAATGAGTCAAAGACTCTCTAATAAAAGCGACTAAAGGATAAATGAGTCAAAGACTCTCTAATAAGAGCAACTGATAACACTGAAATGAGATAACGAAGTCAAAGACACTCTAATAATACTGCAAATAAAACAGATGAGTCAAAGACTCTCTAAAAACGGAAACACGAGTCAAAGACTCCAATGACACCAACTAAAAGATAAATGAGTCAAAGACTCTCTAAAGGAAAAGAAACACGAGTCAAAGACTCCACTAACATTAACTAAAGGATTAATGAGTAAAGACTCTCTAAAAGAGATGAAAAACACGAGTCAAAGACTCCACTAACACCAACTAAAGGATATATGAGTCAAAGACTCTCTAAAGGAAAAGAAATACGAGTCAAAGACTCCACTAACACCAACTAAAGGATAAATGAGTCAAAGACTCTCTAAAAGAGATGAAAATACGAGTCAAAGACTCCACTAACACCAACTAAAGGATATATGAGTCAAAGACTCTCTAAAGGAAAAGAAATACGAGTCAAAGACTCCACTAACACCAACTAAAGGATAAATGAGTCAAAGACTCTCTAAAAGAGATGAAAATACGAGTCAAAGACTCCACTAACACCAACTAAAGGATATATGAGTCAAAGACTCTCTAAAGGAAAAGAAACACGAGTCAAAGACTCTACTAACACCAACTAAAGGCTAAATGAGTCAAAGACTCTCTAAAAGAGATGAAAACACGAGTCAAATCAGATAATATAAGATTGAAAATCTGTGATCAAGATGAGATGAGATAGCATAAGATTGCTTTCAACGGATGGATCATGAATGACTAATCCTATGAGATCTTTGGAAATGAATGGGATTTACATCCTAACCCCAAAGGAAAAGTTTTTTAATCTTCACACATTTTATCAGTGTTACCTGAAGGCATCAACCCTAACCCTAATCTAGCGGAGTGGAGAAAGGATCTCGACTCATGACTTTGTTTGTGTACCTAGGACCGATCGTAGCCATTGGAAGATGGACTACGGCCTAATCTAGACACAAATGGGTAGGATATCCTAAACTAGGCTCACACACGTGATGCACATGTGTTCGTATACTACATGCATGTGTGGGTTAATCTAGGGGTAAGGCCAAGAGTTCCCTTAGCGCGAATCCATGTTCGATATACTGTACCAGTGTCCGGCGTATCAGTACGTGAACAAGAGATCCGTTTACGTACCATAAAGGTACTAGGCTAAGGGTGGAATGCTTCTCTAGCACAGAGGCACCAGGTGATGAAATCCCAGTCAACCATGCTAGATAACACTCCGGGTTCCTAAAATAGGACGTGTGTGCATGTGAGATGCAGGGGTTTAGATGCAAGTGATGTAAGTGTGTGCAATAAGTTCGCGCAATCTATGATGCCTTCAGGTTTTGTTAGATTAAGTTTGAGTAAATGTGATGAGAAAATAAAGCATACAAACTAATCACAGCACCAGGATTTTACAAAGGAAATCAGTGATTCCTAAGGTTTCTATTTTGATAATTTAATGATTGAATATGTGATGGAATATTATGATCTGGAAATTTTTAAAACAATTTGATTTTAATTCAATTTACTCAAGGATTTTAAAAGGTTTCAATTCAGATTGTAGATTTACACATCAACATATAACAAATCTTTTCAGCACAAGATGAAATTTTTACAGTAACTTCTCCTTAATTATATAAGATTATAATAAAAATTTCATAGATTTTAAATGTGGTTTGCTATTAGTTTTTCAATGTTGAAAGTTTTTGTCCAGATTGTGAATTAACACAGTAACGTATAGCAAATCAATTCAAAACAATATGAACTTTCTATAGTATGTTTATTACAATAAGAAAGGATTACTGTAAACGTTTCATAAATTTTAAAAATGATTTACTATTAATTTACGATTTTACAAATATCCATCCAGATTATGAATTAACAAAGAAACACATAGTAAATCAAATCCAAATCAGTTTAAACTTTATGAAAACATGTAATTCCAGTAGTAATTATCAAACAAATATTTTCAGAAGTTTTCATTGCAATTTACTATTTTTATCAGATTTAATACAGCATGCATGATTTTACGTAAAAAATCATAAACAAATATCCAACAGAAACCAAAAATCTTGAAAAATTCACGGGAGATTAGATTAGATTTAATTTGCATCTCATCCAAATTTCACTTTTGAAAACATTATAGAGTTTTTGAAAATTGGTTTTTTCCAAAAATACCCCTAGAGTTAAATGAATTTTTAAACCCTTTAAATCAAATCAAGAATTCATAAAGAAATTCGTACTAATTCAAAATCTTACAATTATATTATGTTTAAATTTTCATTGATTTTGGATCTATGTTGACATCTTCTTAAATTCAATCTTTAGAATTTTACCCCTTTGAGGGTAAAGTTCAAAAGGTCAAATTACGGTCAAAACGAAGTCAAAATTCTTCGAAATTCCAGATTTCTACACTTCTTAATGTGCAAAACATTTAGAGATTGAAAAAAACATATTTTGAATAACAATAAGAAAAAATAAAAATAAATCACAAATTCTATCCTAGCATGCTTCTAGTTTAAGATATATGAAAGAGGGTTTTGGAATACCAACCTTGCTAGCTCTCCTTGTCTCTAGGGTAAGTAATCCTCGGATATACGCTTTGTCTTACCCTTTCAATTAGCAAAGAAAACCCCAAAAAAAAAAAAATGTTGCCGCCGATCCGTTCCGCCGTCTTTCACTTTCTCTTAGAGGGAAGGATTGGGAGGTGATTGGGAGAGATAATGGAAGAAGAATATAGGGAAAGGGATTGGAGGGAGTGATTGGAAGAGATAATGGAAGAGAAAAAGATAATGGAAGATAAATCTCTCATTTTCTCCTCTTTTTTTATGGATGGGAAGGAAGATATATATAGGGAGAGAAAGAGAGAGAGAGAGATGTGTTGGTGGAGAGCTCATCATGTTGTCCCTCTTAGTGGAGAATCCATCATCATTCTTCTTAGTGGAGGGCCCATCATGTTTCTTAGTGGAGAATCCATCATCATTCTTCTTAGTGGAGGGCCCATCATGTTTCTTAGTGGAGAATCCATCATCATTCTTCTTAGTGGAGGGCCCATCATGTTTCTTAGTGGAGAATCCATCATTATTGTTCTTAGTGGAGGGCCCATCATGTTTCTTTAGTGGAGAATCCATCATTATTGTTCTTCATAAGAGGCCTCACAAGAGGCCCTACTGAGGCCCCACAATGTGGGCCCCACAACGCGGGCCCCACAACGTGGGCCCCACAATGTGGGCCCTCGGTTGATTCGAATTTTAAACAAATGTTTAATGCGGGCCCACCAAACGGGTCCAAATTCTCCCTCGCTTGGATTCTTATGAATAATCTCTCTCAACCTCTCAACACTAAACGGAAAAATGCGAAACATGGCGGAAATGATCGGATGGGGTTTCTCCCAAGCATAGCGAACTTGGGTCCAGTCAAAATGGGGTGTCTACAGATGCCCCTCTTTGGCAGAGCGTGTGTAACACGCGAATGGCAAAGCTGAACAGACGACACATTTTGACTGACCCGAAACCAAAACAAAGCAAATTTTTGGGTTTTCAGTTTTAAAACGATATTCACAAAGATAAAACTCTACTAACAATAGGGAGATAGTCTCTCACCGACTCTTAACTCGGCAACTAAGACATCTCAAAGAGATAGTCTCTCCCTAATACTCATGACTCGACTAATTAATAAAAAACGAACGAACGATTACAAAAACACAAACATTTTTTCTTTTTCTTTTTTTTTATATATCAGGCTAAGCCAAAGTAAACATAACAATTGCTCCAAGAGCACCAACCAAAGAAACAAGTTAATCACTTCAATCACTCAAAGAGCTTCCATTTTCTTTTTTAATTTTTTAGAAACCACATTGCAATTTGTCCAAGACAAGTATAATTCGAAACACTCAAAGATTTTTTATTTTTTTTTTTTTTTTTTTTTTTTTAGAAACCTGCAAAAATAGGCCAAAGACCAATGTATCAAAACTCGTCCAAAACAAGTTCAAAATCAAACACTCAAAGAATTAAATTTTTTTTTTTTTTTTTTTAAATCATGCCGATCAGTCAAAGACTCGACCAATTACTAGGGTAATCGAATATTCGAGCTAAACTCAAACTTCTAATACCCGAGGCGAGACTAAGTCTCAAGCCTAGCGATAGTTATACAGATCATTGCTGAAAATAAATCTGTGTAACTACCGAGTAACTCTGACTCCTCTCTTTCAAGGTAGCGAATCACTCCGGATCACGCGGTTCTGCTAAACAGTTCCACGTAAATCCAAATTCGTAGGTCCTGCTAAACAGTCCCCTACAAACCTCTTCGCAGATACACATGACTCCTAACACGTTAGGAAGCTGCACATTGCGGAACGATGATTAGGTAAGTTACCACTTGACATTACATTACTAATCATCTGGGTACTAAATACCCGAGGCGAGACTGAGTCTCATGCCTAGCGATAGTTATACAGATCATTGATGAAAATAAATCTGTTTAACTATCCGAGTAATTCTGACTCCTCTCTTTCAAGGTAGCGAATCACTCCGGATCATGCGGTTCTGCTAAACAGTTCCACATAAACCCAAATTCGTAGGTCCTGCTAAACAGTCCCCTACAAACCTCTTCGCAGATATACATGACTCCTAACACGTTAGGAAGCTGCACATTGCGGAACGATGATTAGGTAAGTCACTACTTAACATTACAATACTAATCATCAGGGTCCTAAATACCCGGGAGAAGGAAGAAAAGATCAATCCTTGTAACACAGGATCAGAAATTTTCCACAATTAAAACCTTTAAAAAGACCAAGCCGTGTAACACGAGTTCGGTAATTTTTCCTTGTAAAACATCTTTGAAAACAGGTTAAAGGAACCACCAGATAGTGCAACACTAAATCCGATGATTTCTTATTCTATTAAAACACTCTTCAAAACACTTTGAAGAAAAGACCAGACCATGTAACACATATTCTGGTAACCTCTATCTTTATTAAGAAACTCCTCAGAACAAAAGAAGAAAGACCAGATCATGAAACACGGAATCTGCTAATTTCTATCTTTATTAAAAATCTTTCAAAATTCGAGTATCTTGAAAGAATTTTTGAAGGTCAAACCTTTTTTTTTTTTTTTTTTTTTTTTTTTTTTTTTAAAACGCAAAGCATTTTACTGAAATTTAAAAATCTCTGGAGTGAATTCTAGACTCCACTGGGATAAAGATTTTTCAAAGAAATTCAACTCCAAAGGAAAATACCCTGACTAAGAAGCTCAATATAAAGAGTGTTCGAACTTCTCTAGTCTCTATTTTATACAAAAATTTATTTCAAATCTCAATGATTACTTGACATCTTTTATGACATAAGTCATAAAAGATGCCCCTAGTATGATTACTTCCATGAAAAAATTCATTAGAGAGCAACAAAAAAAGGAATGGGCCAAAGGCTGAACATTTGAGATTACAACAATTTTTTTCTGATAAACACCTGGGTTTACAAGGTTTTTCATATGCACCAGAAACTTGTTATGCTCAAAATTTTCTCATCTCTGCCATCTGCTGATACCGGAACTGAGCTAAAAGCTTGTCGATCTCTGAACACTGCTCTGCTTTACATTATCCACATGAACTGCAAATTTTCTACTTCTCTGAGTCTCTAAGTCTTTATCACCCCGGCTTTGGGAAGAATACTGACTAAACAGGACTCTGGAAATTGACTTTGATTCGACAACAAACTGAGTTTGACAGACAATGACCAAAGACTTTGACGAGTTTTAAACAAGACTTTAAAAGAGAATGAATCTGCTTCTTAAATTGATAAACATTTTTTTTTTTAAAATGGTTAAAGTCCACCACTCTTTAGAGTTTTTTTTTTTTTTTTTTTTAAATACCATGTTTAAAGATGTTTCAACCTCTTTTCAAGATCTCCATCATGGTTATTATCCCTTCAGATTACTTAGTTTCAATCTCCTGACTCAAAGAGTAACCAAAGAAGCTCTGATGGCACTTATTAACTGGCTTTCAGATAGCTCTGTCCTTCATGAAGTCTTGCCGTGACCAAATCGCCCTTTTGGGTTTTCGATTTAGCGGACCGCATGCCTTAATTTTTGCCTGGACTGTCTGCCCTTGCAGATTTTCCATCCAGCAGGCTCAATACCCTGATTTTTGCCTAAACTGCCCTTTCAGGTTTTCAGCTTAGCGGATTTAAGACTCCATCATTCTTTTCTTTTCTTTTTTTCTTTTTTTTTTTTTTTTTTTTTTTTTACAAACCTGGGCCTAAGTACATCAGGAGGACTTTCAGGTAGGCTTAGGTTCAAAAAGGCTGAATATCTAAGGTTCTAAGGATTTGGACCGAATCTGGTCTAGCCAGACTACCTACGTACCCCAAAATGGAGGATCAGGTCCTAACGTAGTTCAAACTACTCTTTTTTTTTTTATATATATATAAAAAAGAAAATGCCCCTGGTTTGGGTTTATCAAAGAAACAAATTATTTTATAAGCCCAAAGGGTTTGCAAAACGGTTTAAAATATTTAGGTTGTTTGGCTCAAAATTCAGATCAATCAAAGACGGCCTCTTGGTGTATTTAAGCATAGTACTTCTTTAACTGATCCAGGTTTGTAGGTTCATTTAATTTTTCTCCATTTTCATTGAGGAGTCTTACGGCTTTTCCAGGCAGGACTTCATCGACGATGTAAGGACCAGACCAGTTTGGCCTGAATTTCCCTCGGGGATCGAATACCGGTGCTCTGTAAGACTTCAAAACAAGATCTCCAGGCTTCAAATCTCGAACACGGACTTTCTTGTTGAAAGCTCTCTCAATCCGCCTCTGATATCCTTGAATATGGTACAAGGCTCTCAATCTCTTCTCATCTATCATCTGCAGCTCATCATACCTGGCTCTAGCCCAATCAGACTCTGGTAAGTCAGCTTCCATCATCACTCTCAAAGAGGAAATTCTAAGCTCAACAGGGAGGACTGCCTCCATTCCATACACCAAAGAATACGGAGTTACACCTGTTGAAGATCTGATTGATGTCCGATAAGCCCATAAGGCATATGGAAGCTTATTCGACCAATCTTTATAGGTCTCAGTCATCTTACTGATAATGATTTTGACATTCTTATTTGCCGCCTCTACAGCCCCATTTGTTTGAGGTCTGTAAGGAGATGACTTGTGATGTTTAATCTTGAATTCTTCACACAGGTGTAACACCTCTTTCTTGAAATGCGACCCATTATCTGAAATCAGCTCGTGAGGCACTCCATATCTGCAAATAATATTGGCACGAATGAACTTCGCAACTGTGCTCGAAGTAATGGAAGCATACGAAGCGGCTTCAATCCATTTTGTAAAATAATCAATTGCGACCAGAATGTACTCATGACCGCTCGAAGACTTTGGATAAACTTTCCCAATTATATCAATTCCCCATACTGAAAATGGCCATGGAGAAGTCATAGAGTGCAACACCGAAGGAGGAACGTGAATAAGATTTGCATAGACTTGACACTTATGGCATTTCTTCACAAATGCGAAGCAATCTGTTTCCATTGTGGGCCAATAGAATCCGAGTCTCAAAATCTTTCTTGACAACATTTTTCCATTCATGTGAGGTCCACAAACTCCTTCATGGGTCTGCTCAATAAGCTCTGCAGCTTTATCTTCATCAACACAAAGAAGCTGTATACCATCAAATGACCTTCTGTACAGCTCTTCTCCGCAAATAATAAAGTTGGCAGCCAACTTCTGAAGCGTCTTCCTCTCTTTGCTTGAAGCTTCTGGGGGATGTCCTTTACCAGCAATAAGATTTCTGACATCTGTATACCAAGGCTTCCCATCTGGACACCTGGCTGAGATCTCTATAGCATTCACATGCGAAGGAGCCCACTGAAGTCTGACAACTAGCGGCTGAACCTCCATTGATACAGAAATGTCTAACATCGAGGCCAAAGTAGCCAAAGCGTCAGCAAAATGATTTCTGGTCCTTGACAAGTGAGTGAACGTAATGTTCTTGAACTTTCTGACCAAAGATTCCAAATAAGTGTTATAAGGGATCAATTTATCTTCTCGAGTTTTCCATTGCCCATTAATTTGGCAAATGATCAAAATAGAATCCCCAAACACATCAATATCCTGAATCTCCAAAGCTAAGGCTGCCTCTAACCCGGCGATGCAAGCTTCATACTCAGCCATATTGTTGGTGCACTCAAACTGCAACTTGATAGAGACAGGAATATATTCTTTCCGAGGGGATATAAGTACAGCTCCTACTCCTTGTCCTCGACTGTTTACAGCTCCATCAAAATACATAAGCCACTTAGTATTCGAAGCTTCTTCTTTAATATCCATGATCTCTTCGTCAGGGAAGTCTGCCTTCAGAAAAGCGTTCTCTTCAATGGGTGCATCAGCCAACTGTTCAGCAACGACACGCCCTTTAATTGATTTCTGAGTGACATAAGTGATGTCAAACTCAGACAATAACAACAACCATCTTGCGGTTCGTCCTGTAAGGGCGGGTTTCTCAAACAAGTATTTTAGCGGATCCATCCGCGAAAGCAAAAAGATCTTGCTTGAAAGCAAATAATGTCTAAGCCTCTGGGTAGCCCAAACTAATGCTAGACACGTCTTTTCCAAAACTGTGTACTTTAATTCGTATTCCAGCATCTTCTTACTGATGTAGTAAATGGGCTTCTCCCGTTTAGACTCTGAATCTTGCTGAGCAAGCATGCAACCCATCGCTGTATCTGTGATAGACAAGTACAACAATAATGGCTGGCCTGGAGTGACTGGCGATAGAACAGGGGGCAAGGATAGGCACTGCTTAACCTTTTCAAATGCCTCCTGACATTCTTCATTCCACTTCTTCGAGGAATTCTTTTTCAGAAGCTTGAAAATGGGTTCACACGTCATCGTCAGATGTGATATGAACCGTCTCAGATACTGAACTTTGCCAAGGAAACCTCGGATCTGCCTTTCTGTCTTCGGCGGCTGCATTTCTTGAATTGCCTTAATCTTTTGCGGGTCTACTTCAATCCCTCTTTCACTGACCATAAACCCTAAGAGCTTTCCTGATGTAACACCAAAGACGCACTTACTCGGATTTAGGCGAAGCTGATACTTCCTGATCCGCTCAAAGAACCTTCTCAGGGCAACAGTGTGCTCAGGTCGAGTCTTGCCTTTCACAATCATGTCATCAACATATACCTCGACCTCTTTATGGATCATATCATGTAAAAGAGTTGTAGCAGCCCTCTGATACGTAGCACCCGCATTTTTCAATCCAAACGGCATCACCCTGTAGCAGTATGTACCCCATTGAGTAATGAACGCTGTCTTCATCATGTCCTCGGGAGCCATCTTAATCTGATTGTAGCCTGAGAACCCATCCATAAAGGATAGAAGAGCATGACCAGCTGTATTATCAACCAGGAGATCAATATTGGGAAGAGGAAAGTCATCCTTAGGACTTGCCTTGTTCAGGTCTCGAAAATCGACACACATTCGAACTTTTCCGTCCTTTTTGGGCACCGGTACAATGTTTGCAAGCCATTCTGGGTATTCAACTACTTGAATGAATTTTACCTCCAACAGTTTCTTAACTTCTTCATAAACTTTCATCTCCCATTCAGTTTTGAGTTTTCGGAGCTTTTGCTTCTTTGGCTTAACACCAGGGATTAAGGGTAAGCGATGTTGAACAATTTCTTCACTTAACCCTGGCATGTCATCATATGACCAAGCAAAAACTTCCTTGAACTCTTTAAATAAGGCGATTAATTCCTCGCGTTCTTCAGGAGATAAAGTTTTGCCAATTCGAATCTCCTGAATCAAGGTTTCGTCACCTATATTCACGGTTTCAATTTCCTCTTCGAGTGGTTTTGCTCGGCGACTCTCATCCTGTTGAATCATGTATTTGATTTCAGGAGGAGTGTCGTCAGTATCCTCATCAGAGGGGGAGTCTTGATTGTTATTATTAAGTTTATCAGATTCTGAAGCAGAAACATTAGAAATAAAAGTAGAGACTGGATTGTACTCAGAGAAAGGATGCTTTATTTCATTTAATGCTGAATCAGGTACATCAAATGAAAAATTACCCACATCGGGCTTTACAATAGACGCTTGAAAAAAATTTACAGACTCAACGAACATATTGACATTTATGTCAATTAACTCTGAATCAACGATAGAAGTAGCATCTGACTTGATTCCGCTGGAAGAAGAGGAATCATCATCGACCTTAGGAGACTCGACATTTACAGTACCTGCATTAACAGAATTGTTAGAATAAACAGACTCTGAATTAGACCCAAAGACTGACGTGTATTTATGGACAACTGACTCTTTTGGAGGGACATGACTGTTTAGGAAAGTAACCTGAGGTATGACTTGAAAGGTCCAGTTGGTCAATGGTTCCTCTGCCGGGGTGATTAAATGAGTAGGGTTCAGAATCGAGGCCCTCCGATCAATTACGGCAATAGTTTGTGAATCTTCGAGAAACAGTGAACTCAGAAGGCTCGGCTCTACATGTTCTGCCCAATCAGCTTCTGATTCAACTTCTGTCTGCACATCGGTCTGCTTGTCTTCTAACTGCAGATCAAAGAAAATTTCAAATCCTGGCAACCTCTGTCCTGAATTCTCATCTAACCAAGTTTCGGCAAAGCCACAGAAAGGGACATCTGCACCCTCTCTTCGAAAACGGCCATTCATCGTCAAATTAATCGGTGCCATTGGTAATTCTAACCCCCTGCGGCGACATTCAGCCCATTTCATCATCAGCAGCTTCATTTCTTTAACTTCCTTCTTTGAAGGCTTGTACCCCAGCCCAAATAGATTATTGAAGGATTCGAATTCAGGGAACTCAGTCAAACCCTGATGGTGTCTACCTAGCCCTGCACCTGGCATATATCCTTGTCGACGAATCATCCTGACGACATTTGCGTTTGTACTGGTCAGGAAACAAATTTCCTCATTCATAGCTTCTTTAAAGGTAATGGCAGCCACCTCTAATGAGAATCCAGTCAAACTAACATCCTCAGCTTTCTCCATAGTCAGGTCCTGAGTAATCAGCCCTACTTCCAGGTCTGGGTCCCCCTTCACAGTTACCACTCCGTTTTTGCGAAGAAACTTTAGCTTTTGGTGAAGAGAGGATGGAACAACCCCAAACTTGTGCAACCAAGGGCGGCCGAGTAACAACAAAAATGAGGCTTTGATGTCCAAAACCTGGAACTCTATCTCAAAGTCTTCTCCTCCGATCTGTATTTCGGTGACCAGAGTTCCGATCACATCTCGGCGAGTGCCATCGTACGCCAGAATACCCTGTTCAGATGGGATGAAATCCGCAGGACCAAATCCAAGAGTTGTTGCAGTACTCAACGGGCATACATTCAAAGCAGAGCCATTATCAACTAACACCTCTGGTACTCTCTTCTTGTTGCAAAGTACTGTGATTTTCAGAGATTTGGTGTGGTCTCGGCCCTCAGAAGGCAGATCGTCGTCAGTGAAAGATAAAGTCTTAGACACTCTTGTCATGGCAACCAAGCTTACCAGCTCATCCGGAGTAGTGTCTACAGAGACTTGTGCTGAGTTAAGCTCTTGAAGGACTAATTTTCTGTGCTTAGATGAGGCCATGAGTAAACCCCATACGGAAATATTGGCCTGAGTCTTTTTCAACTGCTTTAACAAGCTCTCTTCTTCTTCATCGGCGCTGACCTTACTGACCTTATTCTGTCTCTGGTTTTCAGTATTTCGCGCAACCTCTGCAGGATTTTCAACACACAATTCTTGAGGCTTGAATACACGCCCACCACGGGTCATATGACGCATCTCGTCACAATGGTTATCCAACAACAATAACTCATCTTCTTCAAAGTCCTCAGCCCTTAAGACATAAGGAGCTGTCCTTCTATTTCCAGCACTGTCAATCTGAAATGTACCAAACTGAGATGAAGACGATTCAGCCAATTCATCGTCATCAAAGGAAATTACATAATGATCTTTCTTTTCTACTGCTTCGAAATCTTCCTTGTCAAACTTCATTACATAGGTTTTTTCTGTGGTAATGGCACAAATGAGGGTTGATGGATCGAGCAGAGGTTCATCAGTAAAAATTGCATTGGTAGCAGGAGGAGGCATGGTATGATGATTAGGAAGTGGGTTTTGAGTAACGTTTGGTCTCTCCACTGCCAGCTCATTTTTGTCAATCATGTTCTGGATAGCATGCTTCAAGGCCAAACAATTCTCGGTCAAATGCCCTGGACCTCTGTGATATTCACAGTATTGATCCATCTTCCAGAATGCGGGTAAGGGATTGGGTGGAGGTTTGATATCCGGGAGCCGGATCTTCCTATCTTTCATGAGCCTTTTGAATATCATTATTATCGGATATGGAAGAGGATCAAACTTTCTGTCATATGCAACTCTCCTTGGCGCTTTTGCAGCCTCTGCAGCAACTCGGGCCACAGGCCTGGTATAACTGACAGCATGAATTTCTTTGGACTGGACCATTGGTCTTTTCCCGTCTCGGATTTCAGAAGAAACCTTGGCTCTCAAGCCTTTTGCTATGGCATCTTCTGTCTGAGTACCCGTCTTGATTAAATGGTCAAAGCTCGGGTAATGCTGAGGAGCGAGAAAATGAAAATACATGGGAGACAAACTCTTCAGAACCAGCTTTATCTGCTCTGATTCAGTCATTTTCTGGCTTAGCTGAGCAGATTTGCGTCTCCAGCGCCTGATAAAGAAAGTGAAGGTCTCTTGAGGACCTTGCTTTAGCTGTTTTAGGTCTCTCTTCGTGACCTCAATACCCTCTTCCATTGAGAATTGCTCTATTAGTTTCTCCGAAATATCTTCCAGGGTTCTCACCTCCTCGGGCTTTAGCCTTAGAAACCACTTCTTTGCGATCCCAATCAAAGAAATCGGGAACAACTGGGCCATCTGCTCACGGCTCAGACCATACTGCTGGGACAAAATGATAAACCACCTCATGTGGTTACGCGGACACCCGGTTCCGTCATATTTGTCATAATCAGGAGCTTTGAAGTTGGGCGGTAAAGAAACTGTTGAAGACAGTATTAATTCAGAGACGTCAAATTTCTTGGGTCCCTGGACTCTCATCTGCTCCATCTCATGAGCCATCTTGCTGAATTTCTCAGACATTTCCTTCTCAAATTTTTCAAATTTTTCTTTTTCTTTATCAACCTCTGGAGCACAATACTCTGCAGCATACTGACCATCATCTAAATCCACCTCGAAAGACTGGATAACGGGTCTATGCGACTCTGGAGCTGGAACATGAGAAGGCTGAAGTACGGGCCTAGACGTGGAAGTCTTATCACTTATCTGTGTTTTCATGTTTGCCATTTCTTCTTTCATTCCCGCCATATCTCTGGTGAGGTTTTTCATCATCTCTTGCATGCTCATTAAAAGTTCAGTTGTGTCTGCCATTTGATTTACTTCAAATAAATTTGAAGACTCTGGTGAAGAAGGTAAACGAACTGAAGATGACACAGAGGAATCAAAGTGGCGAACGAGTCTAGACACTGGGGTAGGTCTCGACCAGGTGGGCTTAGCTTGAAAGTCTTTTTTGGGAGCGATGGTTGCTATCTTTCAGAATCCTGATTGGAAGTTAACAAACTAGGTTACATGATTGACAAATAAGATAGTTTGTACCAATAGAGACAAAAGAAAAAACAAACATCCTTTGTATTGATTATACTGACAGCAATCGCTGAAAACCCTGAATCACTGACTGTTTATAACATGTCAAGTAAAATTTTTTGAATTTTCATCTATAATGGAATCAAATTTACAAGTTTTGACTCAATAAAAGAAATGACAATCTTGATCCAAAAATCCTCATGGTGGATAGAAATGACGAAGAGGAGGCACAATGGATTGCTCCCCTCCATACTGACGCTGAATCCTGGCAGGAACATAGAAGGAAGTCCTTTTGACCAAGAAGACGAACGTAGCATACGCACCTACCTGGTGCCCCTGGATTCTAACGATAGAGTTCCCATTTAAAATGATTTTAGCTCAAATTTCTCCAAAGTTAATAAAAATGGCATTTTTAAAGAGTTAGGCAATGTTTCAAGAACTCCCCAGCAGAGTCGCCAACCTGTGGACCCCGATCCGGAGAGGACGAGTGCGGCGAGGGACGCGAGGTCCCCATAGCAATCCTCTAAGATCTCCACAATGTGAAGGAGAGCTCTGCCAAGGAACTCTCGAAACGGATGCCACCCTCACAGCATAACACGAGTGGCGATACAAAACGAATGAGATACATCCTGATCAGGAGCCAGGGCTCGAAACCGAGATGTACCTAAAAAGAACTCAGAGTCGCCATCCAAGGAAAGTGGGCCAAGGATCCCATACTATGCTCTGTTGCAACGGATAACCAGAGATATAAAATAGGGTTCGTGCCTGATGACGAATGGGGAAGGGATTAGGCGCCCCCAATTCGCCCAAGTGCAAGCACCTGGTCTCTTATGCCATTTTCATTAACTCCAAAGAAGTTTGGGTAAAAATCATATGAAATGGGAACAATCCTCAGGAATCGTCTACCTAAGCATGCATTTCCTGAGAATGAAGAAATAAACACATAAAATGAAAATGTGTCACCTAAGCAAAGCTAGGTTAGGGGTGACATGCCTAACTCTAATGCAAGACTGGACTCGGACCAGAATGGCCATCCATCCTAGCTGCACTACGTATCCCGGCCTCGGGAAGAATCGGAGTCCACGTAGTTCGATGCCCTATTCAAAATTATGATGCCTAAGACACCTAGACCTCTATCCTAGACTCGATCTAAAAGACCGGACTAGTTATTAAAGCTTCTTGAACTATTATTTAAATTCCAATGAATGGTGGATTTTAGGACATCCTATATGCCCTAACTAAATGCAGATTGATTAGCCTTAAGCTAATGCAGGTGGTTCCTACAATCCTATGTGTAACTAGGCCGTGCAACCTAATGAAAACCACGGGATGACTATATGCCTAGTCTAGCCATCGGTTCGACTAAATGTCTAACCGATCGACTCGAGGCCTCCTAACTCTAGGGACACTCACACGACAGGACATACCATATCAATACAAATCAAGACAAACTCCTAACTCTAGAACACAACCTAAACAGCTAGGACATACTCCTAACTCTAGAGGAAGATCTTTTTGAAAATGGTTTGAATATTTTTGTAACTTTGAAAGATTTAAAATTTTTATTTTTAAAGGTTTGGCTGGACTTGGGATGTGGATCCCAAGCTGCACTACGTACCTCGTGGAAGAGGATCAAGCCAACGTAGTTCGAAACGAACTCTCTACCTATCAAACACTTACGGCAAATCAACTATGCTCTAATAATACTATTATAAGAGCAAATGAGTCAAAGACTCTCTAATGACAGTAACTGGAGAATAAATGAGTCAAAGACTCTCTAATAAAAGCGACTAAAGGATAAATGAGTCAAAGACTCTCTAATAAGAGCAACTGATAACACTGAAATGAGATAACGAAGTCAAAGACACTCTAATAATACTGCAAATAAAACAGATGAGTCAAAGACTCTCTAAAAACGGAAACACGAGTCAAAGACTCCAATGACACCAACTAAAAGATAAATGAGTCAAAGACTCTCTAAAGGAAAAGAAACACGAGTCAAAGACTCCACTAACATTAACTAAAGGATTAATGAGTAAAGACTCTCTAAAAGAGATGAAAAACACGAGTCAAAGACTCCACTAACACCAACTAAAGGATATATGAGTCAAAGACTCTCTAAAGGAAAAGAAATACGAGTCAAAGACTCCACTAACACCAACTAAAGGATAAATGAGTCAAAGACTCTCTAAAAGAGATGAAAATACGAGTCAAAGACTCCACTAACACCAACTAAAGGATATATGAGTCAAAGACTCTCTAAAGGAAAAGAAATACGAGTCAAAGACTCCACTAACACCAACTAAAGGATAAATGAGTCAAAGACTCTCTAAAAGAGATGAAAATACGAGTCAAAGACTCCACTAACACCAACTAAAGGATATATGAGTCAAAGACTCTCTAAAGGAAAAGAAACACGAGTCAAAGACTCTACTAACACCAACTAAAGGCTAAATGAGTCAAAGACTCTCTAAAAGAGATGAAAACACGAGTCAAATCAGATAATATAAGATTGAAAATCTGTGATCAAGATGAGATGAGATAGCATAAGATTGCTTTCAACGGATGGATCATGAATGACTAATCCTATGAGATCTTTGGAAATGAATGGGATTTACATCCTAACCCCAAAGGAAAAGTTTTTTAATCTTCACACATTTTATCAGTGTTACCTGAAGGCATCAACCCTAACCCTAATCTAGCGGAGTGGAGAAAGGATCTCGACTCATGACTTTGTTTGTGTACCTAGGACCGATCGTAGCCATTGGAAGATGGACTACGGCCTAATCTAGACACAAATGGGTAGGATATCCTAAACTAGGCTCACACACGTGATGCACATGTGTTCGTATACTACATGCATGTGTGGGTTAATCTAGGGGTAAGGCCAAGAGTTCCCTTAGCGCGAATCCATGTTCGATATACTGTACCAGTGTCCGGCGTATCAGTACGTGAACAAGAGATCCGTTTACGTACCATAAAGGTACTAGGCTAAGGGTGGAATGCTTCTCTAGCACAGAGGCACCAGGTGATGAAATCCCAGTCAACCATGCTAGATAACACTCCGGGTTCCTAAAATAGGACGTGTGTGCATGTGAGATGCAGGGGTTTAGATGCAAGTGATGTAAGTGTGTGCAATAAGTTCGCGCAATCTATGATGCCTTCAGGTTTTGTTAGATTAAGTTTGAGTAAATGTGATGAGAAAATAAAGCATACAAACTAATCACAGCACCAGGATTTTACAAAGGAAATCAGTGATTCCTAAGGTTTCTATTTTGATAATTTAATGATTGAATATGTGATGGAATATTATGATCTGGAAATTTTTAAAACAATTTGATTTTAATTCAATTTACTCAAGGATTTTAAAAGGTTTCAATTCAGATTGTAGATTTACACATCAACATATAACAAATCTTTTCAGCACAAGATGAAATTTTTACAGTAACTTCTCCTTAATTATATAAGATTATAATAAAAATTTCATAGATTTTAAATGTGGTTTGCTATTAGTTTTTCAATGTTGAAAGTTTTTGTCCAGATTGTGAATTAACACAGTAACGTATAGCAAATCAATTCAAAACAATATGAACTTTCTATAGTATGTTTATTACAATAAGAAAGGATTACTGTAAACGTTTCATAAATTTTAAAAATGATTTACTATTAATTTACGATTTTACAAATATCCATCCAGATTATGAATTAACAAAGAAACACATAGTAAATCAAATCCAAATCAGTTTAAACTTTATGAAAACATGTAATTCCAGTAGTAATTATCAAACAAATATTTTCAGAAGTTTTCATTGCAATTTACTATTTTTATCAGATTTAATACAGCATGCATGATTTTACGTAAAAAATCATAAACAAATATCCAACAGAAACCAAAAATCTTGAAAAATTCACGGGAGATTAGATTAGATTTAATTTGCATCTCATCCAAATTTCACTTTTGAAAACATTATAGAGTTTTTGAAAATTGGTTTTTTCCAAAAATACCCCTAGAGTTAAATGAATTTTTAAACCCTTTAAATCAAATCAAGAATTCATAAAGAAATTCGTACTAATTCAAAATCTTACAATTATATTATGTTTAAATTTTCATTGATTTTGGATCTATGTTGACATCTTCTTAAATTCAATCTTTAGAATTTTACCCCTTTGAGGGTAAAGTTCAAAAGGTCAAATTACGGTCAAAACGAAGTCAAAATTCTTCGAAATTCCAGATTTCTACACTTCTTAATGTGCAAAACATTTAGAGATTGAAAAAAACATATTTTGAATAACAATAAGAAAAAATAAAAATAAATCACAAATTCTATCCTAGCATGCTTCTAGTTTAAGATATATGAAAGAGGGTTTTGGAATACCAACCTTGCTAGCTCTCCTTGTCTCTAGGGTAAGTAATCCTCGGATATACGCTTTGTCTTACCCTTTCAATTAGCAAAGAAAACCCCAAAAAAAAAAAAATGTTGCCGCCGATCCGTTCCGCCGTCTTTCACTTTCTCTTAGAGGGAAGGATTGGGAGGTGATTGGGAGAGATAATGGAAGAAGAATATAGGGAAAGGGATTGGAGGGAGTGATTGGAAGAGATAATGGAAGAGAAAAAGATAATGGAAGATAAATCTCTCATTTTCTCCTCTTTTTTTATGGATGGGAAGGAAGATATATATAGGGAGAGAAAGAGAGAGAGAGAGATGTGTTGGTGGAGAGCTCATCATGTTGTCCCTCTTAGTGGAGAATCCATCATCATTCTTCTTAGTGGAGGGCCCATCATGTTTCTTAGTGGAGAATCCATCATCATTCTTCTTAGTGGAGGGCCCATCATGTTTCTTAGTGGAGAATCCATCATCATTCTTCTTAGTGGAGGGCCCATCATGTTTCTTAGTGGAGAATCCATCATTATTGTTCTTAGTGGAGGGCCCATCATGTTTCTTTAGTGGAGAATCCATCATTATTGTTCTTCATAAGAGGCCTCACAAGAGGCCCTACTGAGGCCCCACAATGTGGGCCCCACAACGCGGGCCCCACAACGTGGGCCCCACAATGTGGGCCCTCGGTTGATTCGAATTTTAAACAAATGTTTAATGCGGGCCCACCAAACGGGTCCAAATTCTCCCTCGCTTGGATTCTTATGAATAATCTCTCTCAACCTCTCAACACTAAACGGAAAAATGCGAAACATGGCGGAAATGATCGGATGGGGTTTCTCCCAAGCATAGCGAACTTGGGTCCAGTCAAAATGGGGTGTCTACACCCCCGAATCAATATAAGAATCGCCACGATCTGACGGGCGGATCAAAAGTTATCGTCGGAACGATATTTGTGCACCAAGGGTAGCTCACGGCCAGTAAACACCTTCCGACCGGATTCATGACTTTCATCCACTAGTACACTCATCCGCTATAGCTTGTACGTCACTGAATCTAAACAAACCCCCGTTATAATTTGACCGCAAATGAAATGTCAGAACGAATTCCGTTTATCGAATCAAACGACACTATCACCCCGCCATAATAAAGACCGGACGTATTTGAATTCACTATCCGGCAGAAAATAAAAAGATCCCAACCGAAACGTAGGAGGCGACGCACTAAACGTGCGTTTCAGTTCGCATCGATGTTCCAGAACCGAAAGATTGTTCGAAAAAAGTGCTAGATAGCCGAAAAAAGTGACAGGGGTGCAACACGAGGACTTCCCAGGAGGTCACCCATCCTAGTACTACTCTCGCCCAAGCACGCTTAACTTCGGAGTTCTGATGGGATCCAGTGCATTTGTGCTGGTATGATCGCACCCAGCATGCCTCTCCATTGTCAAAGTAATAAAGACTTTCCACTCGCATTGTCGTACGAAGTCCGTTTAAATGAAAGTGCGAAAAAATCCTGCTAGATGACACCGGATGGACGATCCGAGCATGTCGGAAAGCCGGATGACGCCAGGGCTGTAATCGCGCGATGAATCTTCCCGAGTACCCCCGAATCAATATAAGATTCGCCACGATCTGACGGGCGGATCAAAAGTTATCGTCGGAACGATATTTGTGCACCAAGGGTAGCTCACGGCCAGTAAACACCTTCCGACCGGATTCATGACTCGCATCCACTAGTACACTCATCCGCTATAGCCTGTACGTCACTGAATCTGAACAAACCCCCGCTATAATTTGACCGCAAATGAAATGTCAGAACGAATTCCGTTTATCGAATCAAACGACAGTATCACCCCGCCATAATAAAGACCGGACGTCTTTGAATTCACCATCCGGAAGAAAATAAAAAGATCCGAACCGAAACGTAGGAGGCGACGCACTAAACGTGCGTTTCAGTTCGCATCGATGTTCCAGAACCGAAAGATTGTTCGAAAAAAGTGGAAGATAGCCGAAAAAAGTGACAGGGGTGCAACACGAGGACTTCCCAGGAGGTCACCCATCCTAGTACTACTCTCGCCCAAGCACGCTTAACTTCGGAGTTCTGATGGGATCCAGTGCATTTGTGCTGGTATGATCGCACCCAGCATGCCTATCCATTGTCAAAGTAATAAAGAGTTTCCACTCGCATTGTCGTACGAAGTCCGTTTAAATGAAAGTGCGAAAAAATCCTGCTAGATAACATCGGATGGACGATCCGAGCATGTCCGGAAGCCGGATGACCGCCAGGGCTGTCATCGCGCGATGAATCTTCCCGATTACCCCCGAATCAATATAAGAATCGCCACGATCTGACGGGCGGATCAAAAGTTATCGTCGGAACGATATTTGTGCACCAAGGGTAGCTCACGGCCAGTAAACACCTTCCGACCGGATTCATGACTCGCATCCACTAGTACACTCATCCGCTATAGCCTGTACGCCACTGAATCTAAACAAACCCCCGCTATAATTTGACCGCAAATGACATGTCAGAACGAATTCCGTTTATCGAATCAAACGACACTATCACCTCGCCATAATAAAGACCGGACGTCTTCGAATTCACCATCCGGAAGAAAATAAAAAGATCCGATCCGAAACCTAGGAGGCGACGCACTAAACGTGCGTTTCAGTTCGCATCGATATTTCAGAACCGAAAGATTTTTCGAAAAAAGTGGTAGATAGCCGAAAAAAGTGACAGGGGTGCAACACGAGGACTTCCCAGGAGGTCACCCATCCTAGTACTACTCTCGCCCAAGCACGCTTAACTTCGGAGTTCTGATGGGATCCAGTGCATTTGTGCTGGTATGATCGCACCCAGCATGCCTATCCATTGTCAAAGTAATAAAGAGTTTCCACTCGCATTGTCGTACGAAGTCCGTTTAAATGAAAGTGCGAAAAAATCCTGCTAGATAACATCGGATGGACGATCCGAGCATGTCGGGAAGCCGGATGACCGCCAGGGCTGTCATCGCGCGATGAATCTTACCGATTACCCCCGAATCAATATAAGAATCGCCACGATCTGACGGGCGGATCAAAAGTTATCGTCGGAACGATATTTGTGCACCAAGGGTAGCTCACGGCCAGTAAACACCTTCCGACCGGATTCATGACTCGCATCTACTAGTACACTCATCCGCTATAGCCTGTACGCCACTGAATCTAAACAAACCCCCGCTATAATTTGACCGCAAATGAAATGTCAGAACGAATTCCGTTTATCGAATCAAACGACACTATCACCTCGCCATAATAAAGACCGGACGTCTTCGAATTCACCATCCGGAAGAAAATAAAAAGATCCGAACCGAAACCTAGGAGGCGACGCACTAAACGTGCGTTTCAGTTCGCATCGATATTTCAGAACCGAAAGATTTTTCGAAAAAAGTGGTAGATAGCCGAAAAAAGTGACAGGGGTGCAACACGAGGACTTCCCAGGAGGTCACCCATCCTAGTACTACTCTCGCCCAAGCACGCTTAACTTCGGAGTTCTGATGGGATCCAGTGCATTTGTGCTGGTATGATCGCACCCAGCATGCCTATCCATTGTCAAAGTAATAAAGAGTTTCCACTCGCATTGTCGTACGAAGTCCGTTTAAATGAAAGTGCGAAAAAATCCTGCTAGATAACATCGGATGGACGATCCGAGCATGTCGGGAATCCGGATGACCGCCAGGGCTGTCATCGCGCGATGAATCTTCCCGATTACCCCCGAATCAATATAAGAATCGCCACGATCTGACGGGCGGATCAAAAGTTATCGTCGGAACGATATTTGTGCACCAAGGGTAGCTCACGGCCAGTAAACACCTTCCGACCGGATTCATCACTCGCATCCACTAGTACACTCATCCGCTATAGCCTGTACGTCACTGAATCTAAACAAACCCCCGCTATAATTTGACCGCAAATGAAATGTCAGAACGAATTCCGTTTATCGAATCAAACGACACTATCACCCCGCCATAATAAAGACCGGACGTCTTCGAATTCACCATCCGGAAGAAAATAAAAAGATCCGAACCGAAACCTAGGAGGCGACGCACTAAACGTGCGTTTCAGTTCGCATCGATATTTCAGAACCGAAAGATTTTTCGAAAAAAGTGGTAGATAGCCGAAAAAAGTGACAGGGGTGCAACACGAGGACTTCCCAGGAGGTCACCCATCCTAGTAATACTCTCGCCCAAGCACGCTTAACTTCGGAGTTCTGATGGGATCCAGTGCATTTGTGCTGGTATGATCGCACCCAGCATGCCTATCCATTGTCAAAGTAATAAAGAGTTTCCACTCGCATTGTCGTACGAAGTCCGTTTAAATGAAAGTGCGAAAAAATCCTGCTAGATAACATCGGATGGACGATCCGAGCATGTCGGGAAGCCGGATGACCGCCAGGGCTGTCATCGCGCGATGAATCTTCCCGATTACCCCCGAATCAATATAAGAATCGCCACGATCTGACGGGCGGATCAAAAGTTATCGTCGGAACGATCTTTGTGCACCAAGGGTAGCTCACGGCCAGTAAACACCTTCCGACCGGATTCATGACTCGCATCCACTAGTACACTCATCCGCTATAGCCTGTACGCCACTGAATCTAAACAAACCCCCGCTATAATTTGACCGCAAATGAAATGTCAGAACGAATTCCGTTTATCGAATCAAACGACACTATCACCTCGCCATAATAAAGACCGGACGTCTTCGAATTCACCATCCGGAAGAAAATAAAAAGATCCGAACCAAAACCTAGGAGGCGACGCACTAAACGTGCGTTTCAGTTCGCTTCAATATTCCACAACCGAAAGATTGTTCGAAAAAAGTGGTAGATAGCCGAAAAAAGTGACAGGGGTGCAACACGAGGACTTCCCAGGAGGTCACCCATCCTAGTACTACTCTCGCCCAAGCACGCTTAACTTCGGAGTTCTGATGGGATCCAGTGCATTTGTGCTGGTATGATCGCACCCAGCATGCCTCTCCATTGTCAAAGTAATAAAGAGTTTCCACTCGCATTGTCGTACGAAGTCCGTTTAAATGAAAGTGCGAAAAAATCCTGCTAGATGATACCGGATGGACGATCCGAGCATGTCGGAAAGCCGGATGACCGCCAGGGCTGTCATCGCGCGATTAATCTTCCCGAGTACCCCCGAATCAATATAAGAATCGCCACGATCTGACGGGCGGATCAAAAGTTATCGTCGGAACGATATTTGTGCACCAAGGGTAGCTCACGGCCAGTAAACACCTTCCGACCGGATTCATGACTTTCATCCACTAGTACACTCATCCGCTATAGCTTGTACGTCACTGAATCTAAACAAACCCCCGCTATAATTTGACCGCAAATGAAATGTCAGAACGAATTCCGTTTATCGAATCAAACGACACTATCACCCCGCCATAATAAAGACCGGACGTATTTGAATTCACTATCCGGCAGAAAATAAAAAGATCACAACCGAAACGTAGGAGGCGTCGCACTAAACGTGCGTTTCAGTTCGCATCGATGTTCCAGAACCGAAAGATTGTTCGAAAAAAGTGGTAGATAGCCGAAAAAAGTGACAGGGGTGCAACACGAGGACTTCCCAGGAGGTCACCCATCCTAGTACTACTCTCGCCCAAGCACGCTTAACTTCGGAGTTCTGATGGGATCCAGTGCATTTGTGCTGGTATGATCGCACCCAGCATGCCTCTCCATTGTCAAAGTAATAAAGAGTTTCCACTCGCATTGTCGTACGAAGTCCGTTTAAATGAAAGTGCGAAAAAATCCTGCTAGATGACACCGGATGGACGATCCGAGCATGTCGGAAAGCCGGATGACCGCCAGGGCTGTCATCGCGCGATTAATCTTCCCGAGTACCCCCGAATCAATATAAGAATCGCCACGATCTGACGGGCGGATCAAAAGTTATCGTCGGAACGATATTTGTGCACCAAGGGTAGCTCACGGCCAGTAAACACCTTCCGACCGGATTCATGACTTTCATCCACTAGTACACTCATCCGCTATAGCTTGTACGTCACTGAAATCTAAACAAACCCCCGCTATAATTTGATCGCAAATGAAATGTCAGAACGAATTCCGTTTATCGAATCAAACAACACTATCACCCCGCCATAATAAAGACCGGACGTATTTGAATTCACTATCCGGCAGAAAATAAAAAGATCCCAACCGAAACGTAGGAGGCGACGCACTAAACGTGCGTTTCAGTTTGCATCGATGTTCCAGAACCGAAAGATTGTTCGAAAAAAGTGGTAGATAGCCGAAAAAAGTGACAGGGGTGCAACACGAGAACTTCCCAGGAGGTCACCCATCCTAGTACTACTCTCGCCCAAGCACGCTTAACTTCGGAGTTCTGATGGGATCCAGTGCATTTGTGCTGGTATGATCGCACCCAGCATGCCTCTCCATTGTCAAAGTAATAAAGAGTTTCCACTCGCATTGTCGTACGAAGTCCGTTTAAATGAAAGTGCGAAAAAATCCTGCTAGATGACACCGGATGGACGATCCGAGCATGTCGGAAAGCCGGATGACGCCAGGGCTGTCATCGCGCGATGAATCTTCCCGAGTACCCCCGAATCAATATAAGAATCGCCACGATCTGACGGGCGGATCAAAAGTTATCGTCGGAACGATATTTGTGCACCAAGGGTAGCTCACGGCCAGTAAACACCTTCCGACCGGATTCATGACTCGCATCCACTAGTACACTCATCCGCTATAGCCTGTACGTCACTGAATCTGAACAAACCCCCGCTATAATTTGACCGCAAATGAAATGTCAGAACGAATTCCGTTTATCGAATCAAACGACACTATCACCCCGCCATAATAAAGACCGGACGTCTTTGAATTCACCATCCGGAAGAAAATAAAAAGATCCGAACCGAAACGTAAGAGGCGACGCACTAAACGTGCGTTTCAGTTCGCATCGATGTTCCAGAACCGAAAGATTGTTCGAAAAAAGTGGTAGATAGCCGAAAAAAGTGACAGGGGTGCAACACGAGGACTTCCCAGGAGGTCACCCATCCTAGTACTACTCTCGCCCAAGCACGCTTAACTTCGGAGTTCTGATGGGATCCAGTGCATTTGTGCTGGTATGATCGCACCCAGCATGCCTCTCCATTGTCAAAGTAATAAAGAGTTTCCACTCGCATTGTCGTACGAAGTCCGTTTAAATGAAAGTTCGAAAAAATCCTGCTAGATGACACCGGATGGACGATCCGAGCATGTCGGAAAGCCGGATTACCGCCAGGGCTGTCATCGCGCGATTAATCTTCCCGAGTACCCCCGAATCAATATAAGAATCGCCACGATCTGACGGGCGGATCAAAAGTTATCGTCGGAACGATATTTGTGCACCAAGGGTAGCTCACGGCCAGTAAACACCTTCCGACCGGATTCATGACTTTCATCTACTAGTACACTCATCCGCTATAGCTTGTACGTCACTGAATCTAAACAAACCCCCGCTATAATTTGACCGCAAATGAAATGTCAGAACGAATTCCGTTTATCGAATCAAACGACACTATCACCCCGCCATAATAAAGACCGGACGTATTTGAATTCACTATCCGGCAGAAAATAAAAAGATCCCAACCGAAACGTAGGAGGCGTCGCACTAAACGTGCGTTTCAGTTCGCATCGATGTTCCAGAACCGAAAGATTGTTCGAAAAAAGTGGTAGATAGCCGAAAAAAGTGACAGGGGTGCAACACGAGGACTTCCCAGGAGGTCACCCATCCTAGTACTACTCTCGCCCAAGCACGCTTAACTTCGGAGTTCTGATGGGATCCAGTGCATTTGTGCTGGTATGATCGCACCCAGCATGCCTCTCTATTGTCAAAGTAATAAAGAGTTTCCACTCGCATTGTCGTACGAAGTCCGTTTAAATGAAAGTGCGAAAAAATCCTGCTAGATGACACCGGATGGACGATCCGAGCATGTCGGGAAGCCGGATGACCGCCAGAGCTGTCATCGCGCGATGAATCTTCCTGATTACCCCCGAATCAATATAAGAATCGCCACGATCTGACGGGCGGATCAAAAGTTATCGTCGGAACGATATTTGTGCACCAAGGGTAGCTCACGGCCAGTAAACACCTTCCGACCGGATTCATCACTCGCATCCACTAGTACACTCATCCGCTATAGCCTCTACGTCACTGAATCTAAACAAACCCCCGCTATAATTTGACCGCAAATGAAATGTCAGAACGAATTCCGTTTATCGAATCAAACGACACTATCACCCCGCCATAATAAAGACCGGACGTCTTCGAATTCACCATCCGGAAGAAAATAAAAAGATCCGAACCGAAACCTAGGAGGCGACGCACTAAACGTGCGTTTCAGTTCGCATCGATATTTCAGAACCGAAAGATTTTTCGAAAAAAGTGGTAGATAGCCGAAAAAAGTGACAGGGGTGCAACACGAGGACTTCCCAGGAGGTCACCCATCCTAGTACTACTCTCGCCCAAGCACGCTTAACTTCGGAGTTCTGATGGGATCCAGTGCATTTGTGCTGGTATGATCGCACCCAGCATGCCTATCCATTGTCAAAGTAATAAAGAGTTTCCACTCGCATTGTCGTACGAAGTCCGTTTAAATGAAAGTGCGAAAAAATCCTGCTAGATAACATCGGATGGACGATCCGAGCATGTCGGGAAGCCGGATGACCGCCAGGGCTGTCATCTCGCGATGAATCTTCCCGATTACCCCCGAATCAATATAAGAATCGCCACGATCTGACGGGCGGATCAAAAGTTATCGTCGGAACGATATTTGTGCACCAAGGGTAGCTCACGGCCAGTAAACACCTTCCGACCGGATTCATGACTTTCATCCACTAGTACACTCATCCGCTATAGCTTGTACGTCACTGAATCTAAACAAACCCCCGCTATAATTTGACCGCAAATGAAATGTCAGAACGAATTCCGTTTATCGAATCAAACGACACTATCACCCCGCCATAATAAAGACCGGACGTATTTGAATTCACTATCCGGCAGAAAATAAAAAGATCCCAACCGAAACGTACGAGGCGTCGCACTAAACGTGCGTTTCAGTTCGCATCGATGTTCCAGAACCGAAAGATTGTTCGAAAAAAGTGGTAGATAGCCGAAAAAAGTGACAGGGGTGCAACACGAGGACTTCCCAGGAGGTCACCCATCCTAGTACTACTCTCGCCCAAGCACGCTTAACTTCGGAGTTCTGATGGGATCCAATGCATTTGTGCTGGTATGATCTCACCCAGCATGCCTCTCCATTGTCAAAGTAATAAAGAGTTTCGACTCGCATTGTCGTACGAAGTCCGTTTAAATGAAAGTGCGAAAAAATCCTGCTAGATGCCATCGGATGGACGATCCGAGCATGTCGGGAAGCCGGATGACCGCCAGGGCTGTCATCGCGCGATGAATCTTCCCGATTACCCCCGAATCAATATAAGAATCGCCACGATCTGACGGGCGGATCAAAAGTTATCGTCGGAACGATATTTGTGCACCAAGGGTAGCTCACGGCCAGTAAACACCTTCCGACCGGATTCATGACTCGCATCCACTAGTACACTCATCCGCTATAGCCTGTACGTCACTGAATCTAAACAAACCCCCGCTATAATTTGACCGCAAATGAAATGTCAGAACGAATTCCGTTTATCGAATCAAACGACACTATCACCCCGCCGTAATAAAGACCGGAGGTATTTGAATTCACCATCCGGAAGAAAATAAAAAGATCCGAACCGAAACGTAGGAGGCGTCGCAATAAACGTGCGTTTCAGTTCGCATCGATGTTCCAGAACCGAAAGATTGTTCGAAAAAAGTGGTAGATAGCCGAAAAAAGTGACAGGGGTGCAACACGAGGACTTCCCAGGAGGTCACCCATCCTAGTACTACTCTCGCCCAAGCACGCTTAACTTCGGAGTTCTGATGGGATCCAGTGCATTTGTGCTGGTATGATCGCACCCAGCATGCCTCTCCATTGTCAAAGTAATAAAGAGTTTCCACTCGCATTGTCGTACGAAGTCCGTTTAAATGAAAGTGCGAAAAAATCCTGCTAGATGACACCGGATGGACGATCCGAGCATGTCGGAAAGCCGGATGACGCCAGGGCTGTCATCGCGCGATGAATCTTCCCGAGTACACCCGAATCAATATAAGAATCGCCACGATCTGACGGGCGGATCAAAAGTTATCGTCGGAACGATATTTGTGCACCAAGGGTAGCTCACGGCCAGTAAACACCTTCCGACCGGATTCATGACTCGCATCCACTAGTACACTCATCCGCTATAGCCTGTACGTCACTGAATCTGAACAAACCCCCGCTATAATTTGACCGCAAATGAAATGTCAGAACGAATTCCGTTTATCGAATCAAACGACAGTATCACCCCGCCATAATAAAGACCGGACGTCTTTGAATTCACCATCCGGAAGAAAATAAAAAGATCCGAACCGAAACGTAGGAGGCGACGCACTAAACGTGCGTTTCAGTTCGCATCGATGTTCCAGAACCGAAAGATTGTTCGAAAAAAGTGGTAGATAGCCGAAAAAAGTGACAGGGGTGCAACACGAGGACTTCCCAGGAGGTCACCCATCCTAGTACTACTCTCGCCCAAGCACGCTTAACTTCGGAGTTCTGATGGGATCCAGTGCATTTGTGCTGGTATGATCGCACCCAGCATGCCTCTCCATTGTCAAAGTAATAAAGAGTTTCCACTCGCATTGTCGTACGAAGTCCGTTTAAATGAAAGTGCGAAAAAATCCTGCTAGATGACACCGGATGGACGATCCGAGCATGTCGGAAAGCCGGATGACCGCCAGGGCTGTCATCGCGCGATTAATCTTCCCGAGTACCCCCGAATCAATATAAGAATCGCCACGATCTGACGGGCGGATCAAAAGTTATCGTCGGAACGATATTTGTGCACCAAGGGTAGCTCACGGCCAGTAAACACCTTCCGACCGGATTCATGACTTTCATCCACTAGTACACTCATCCGCTATAGCTTGTACGTCACTGAAATCTAAACAAACCCCCGCTATAATTTGATCGCAAATGAAATGTCAGAACGAATTCCGTTTATCGAATCAAACAACACTATCACCCCGCCATAATAAAGACCGGACGTATTTGAATTCACTATCCGGCAGAAAATAAAAAGATCCCAACCGAAACGTAGGAGGCGACGCACTAAACGTGCGTTTCAGTTTGCATCGATGTTCCAGAACCGAAAGATTGTTCGAAAAAAGTGGTAGATAGCCGAAAAAAGTGACAGGGGTGCAACACGAGAACTTCCCAGGAGGTCACCCATCCTAGTACTACTCTCGCCCAAGCACGCTTAACTTCGGAGTTCTGATGGGATCCAGTGCATTTGTGCTGGTATGATCGCACCCAGCATGCCTCTCCATTGTCAAAGTAATAAAGAGTTTCCACTCGCATTGTCGTACGAAGTCCGTTTAAATGAAAGTGCGAAAAAATCCTGCTAGATGACACCGGATGGACGATCCGAGCATGTCGGAAAGCCGGATGACGCCAGGGCTGTCATCGCGCGATGAATCTTCCCGAGTACCCCCGAATCAATATAAGAATCGCCACGATCTGACGGGCGGATCAAAAGTTATCGTCGGAACGATATTTGTGCACCAAGGGTAGCTCACGGCCAGTAAACACCTTCCGACCGGATTCATGACTCGCATCCACTAGTACACTCATCCGCTATAGCCTGTACGTCACTGAATCTGAACAAACCCCCGCTATAATTTGACCGCAAATGAAATGTCAGAACGAATTCCGTTTATCGAATCAAACGACACTATCACCCCGCCATAATAAAGACCGGACGTCTTTGAATTCACCATCCGGAAGAAAATAAAAAGATCCGAACCGAAACGTAAGAGGCGACGCACTAAACGTGCGTTTCAGTTCGCATCGATGTTCCAGAACCGAAAGATTGTTCGAAAAAAGTGGTAGATAGCCGAAAAAAGTGACAGGGGTGCAACACGAGGACTTCCCAGGAGGTCACCCATCCTAGTACTACTCTCGCCCAAGCACGCTTAACTTCGGAGTTCTGATGGGATCCAGTGCATTTGTGCTGGTATGATCGCACCCAGCATGCCTCTCCATTGTCAAAGTAATAAAGAGTTTCCACTCGCATTGTCGTACGAAGTCCGTTTAAATGAAAGTGCGAAAAAATCCTGCTAGATGACACCGGATGGACGATCCGAGCATGTCGGAAAGCCGGATTACCGCCAGGGCTGTCATCGCGCGATTAATCTTCCCGAGTACCCCCGAATCAATATAAGAATCGCCACGATCTGACGGGCGGATCAAAAGTTATCGTCGGAACGATATTTGTGCACCAAGGGTAGCTCACGGCCAGTAAACACCTTCCGACCGGATTCATGACTTTCATCTACTAGTACACTCATCCGCTATAGCTTGTACGTCACTGAATCTAAACAAACCCCCGCTATAATTTGACCGCAAATGAAATGTCAGAACGAATTCCGTTTATCGAATCAAACGACACTATCACCCCGCCATAATAAAGACCGGACGTATTTGAATTCACTATCCGGCAGAAAATAAAAAGATCCCAACCGAAACGTAGGAGGCGTCGCACTAAACGTGCGTTTCAGTTCGCATCGATGTTCCAGAACCGAAAGATTGTTCGAAAAAAGTGGTAGATAGCCGAAAAAAGTGACAGGGGTGCAACACGAGGACTTCCCAGGAGGTCACCCATCCTAGTACTACTCTCGCCCAAGCACGCATAACTTCGGAGTTCTGATGGGATCCAGTGCATTTGTGCTGGTATGATCGCACCGAGCATGCCTCTCTATTGTCAAAGTAATAAAGAGTTTCCACTCGCATTGTCGTACGAAGTCCGTTTAAATGAAAGTGCGAAAAAATCCTGCTAGATGACACCGGATGGACGATCCGAGCATGTCGGGAAGCCGGATGACCGCCAGAGCTGTCATCGCGCGATGAATCTTCCTGATTACCCCCGAATCAATATAAGAATCGCCACGATCTGACGGGCGGATCAAAAGTTATCGTCGGAACGATATTTGTGCACCAAGGGTAGCTCACGGCCAGTAAACACCTTCCGACCGGATTCATCACTCGCATCCACTAGTACACTCATCCGCTATAGCCTCTACGTCACTGAATCTAAACAAACCCCCGCTATAATTTGACCGCAAATGAAATGTCAGAACGAATTCCGTTTATCGAATCAAACGACACTATCACCCCGCCATAATAAAGACCGGACGTCTTCGAATTCACCATCCGGAAGAAAATAAAAAGATCCGAACCGAAACCTAGGAGGCGACGCACTAAACGTGCGTTTCAGTTCGCATCGATATTTCAGAACCGAAAGATTTTTCGAAAAAAGTGGTAGATAGCCGAAAAAAGTGACAGGGGTGCAACACGAGGACTTCCCAGGAGGTCACCCATCCTAGTACTACTCTCGCCCAAGCACGCTTAACTTCGGAGTTCTGATGGGATCCAGTGCATTTGTGCTGGTATGATCGCACCCAGCATGCCTATCCATTGTCAAAGTAATAAAGAGTTTCCACTCGCATTGTCGTACGAAGTCCGTTTAAATGAAAGTGCGAAAAAATCCTGCTAGATAACATCGGATGGACGATCCGAGCATGTCGGGAAGCCGGATGACCGCCAGGGCTGTCATCTCGCGATGAATCTTCCCGATTACCCCCGAATCAATATAAGAATCGCCACGATCTGACGGGCGGATCAAAAGTTATCGTCGGAACGATATTTGTGCACCAAGGGTAGCTCACGGCCAGTAAACACCTTCCGACCGGATTCATGACTTTCATCCACTAGTACACTCATCCGCTATAGCTTGTACGTCACTGAATCTAAACAAACCCCCGCTATAATTTGACCGCAAATGAAATGTCAGAACGAATTCCGTTTATCGAATCAAACGACACTATCACCCCGCCATAATAAAGACCGGACGTATTTGAATTCACTATCCGGCAGAAAATAAAAAGATCCCAACCGAAACGTACGAGGCGTCGCACTAAACGTGCGTTTCAGTTCGCATCGATGTTCCAGAACCGAAAGATTGTTCGAAAAAAGTGGTAGATAGCCGAAAAAAGTGACAGGGGTGCAACACGAGGACTTCCCAGGAGGTCACCCATCCTAGTACTACTCTCGCCCAAGCACGCTTAACTTCGGAGTTCTGATGGGATCCAATGCATTTGTGCTGGTATGATCTCACCCAGCATGCCTCTCCATTGTCAAAGTAATAAAGAGTTTCGACTCGCATTGTCGTACGAAGTCCGTTTAAATGAAAGTGCGAAAAAATCCTGCTAGATGCCATCGGATGGACGATCCGAGCATGTCGGGAAGCCGGATGACCGCCAGGGCTGTCATCGCGCGATGAATCTTCCCGATTACCCCCGAATCAATATAAGAATCGCCACGATCTGACGGGCGGATCAAAAGTTATCGTCGGAACGATATTTGTGCACCAAGGGTAGCTCACGGCCAGTAAACACCTTCCGACCGGATTCATGACTCGCATCCACTAGTACACTCATCCGCTATAGCCTGTACGTCACTGAATCTAAACAAACCCCCGCTATAATTTGACCGCAAATGAAATGTCAGAACGAATTCCGTTTATCGAATCAAACGACACTATCACCCCGCCGTAATAAAGACCGGAGGTATTTGAATTCACCATCCGGAAGAAAATAAAAAGATCCGAACCGAAACGTAGGAGGCGTCGCAATAAACGTGCGTTTCAGTTCGCATCGATGTTCCAGAACCGAAAGATTGTTCGAAAAAAGTGGTAGATAGCCGAAAAAAGTGACAGGGGTGCAACACGAGGACTTCCCAGGAGGTCACCCATCCTAGTACTACTCTCGCCCAAGCACGCTTAACTTCGGAGTTCTGATGGGATCCAGTGCATTTGTGCTGGTATGATCGCACCCAGCATGCCTCTCCATTGTCAAAGTAATAAAGAGTTTCCACTCGCATTGTCGTACGAAGTCCGTTTAAATGAAAGTGCGAAAAAATCCTGCTAGATGACACCGGATGGACGATCCGAGCATGTCGGAAAGCCGGATGACGCCAGGGCTGTCATCGCGCGATGAATCTTCCCGAGTACACCCGAATCAATATAAGAATCGCCACGATCTGACGGGCGGATCAAAAGTTATCGTCGGAACGATATTTGTGCACCAAGGGTAGCTCACGGCCAGTAAACACCTTCCGACCGGATTCATGACTCGCATCCACTAGTACACTCATCCGCTATAGCCTGTACGTCACTGAATCTGAACAAACCCCCGCTATAATTTGACCGCAAATGAAATGTCAGAACGAATTCCGTTTATCGAATCAAACGACAGTATCACCCCGCCATAATAAAGACCGGACGTCTTTGAATTCACCATCCGGAAGAAAATAAAAAGATCCGAACCGAAACGTAGGAGGCGACGCACTAAACGTGCGTTTCAGTTCGCATCGATGTTCCAGAACCGAAAGATTGTTCGAAAAAAGTGGTAGATAGCCGAAAAAAGTGACAGGGGTGCAACACGAGGACTTCCCAGGAGGTCACCCATCCTAGTACTACTCTCGCCCAAGCACGCTTAACTTCGGAGTTGTGATGGGATCCAGTGCATTTGTGCTGGTATGATCGCAACCAGCATGCTTCTCCATTGTCAAAGTAATAAAGAGTTTCCACTCGCATTGTCGTACGAAGTCCGTTTAAATGAAAGTGCGAAAAAATCCTGCTAGATGACACCGGATGGACGATCCGAGCATGTCGGAAAGCCGGATGACCGCCAGGGCTGTCATCGCGCGATTAATCTTCCCTAGTACCCCCGAATCAATATAAGAATCGCCACGATCTGACGGGCGGATCAAAAGTTATCGTCGGAACGATATTTGTGCACCAAGGGTAGCTCACGGCCAGTAAACACCTTCCGACCGGATTCATGACTTTCATCCACTAGTACACTCATCCGCTATAGCTTGTACGTCACTGAATCTAAACAAACCCCCGCTATAATTTGACCGCAAATGAAATGTCAGAACGAATTCCGTTTATCGAATCAAACGACACTATCACCCCGCCATAATAAAGACCGGACGTATTTGAATTCACTATCCGGCAGAAAATAAAAAGATCCCAACCGAAACGTAGGAGGCGTCGCACTAAACTTGCGTTTCAGTTCGCATCGATGTTCCAGAACCGAAAGATTGTTCGAAAAAAGTGGTAGATAGCCGAAAAAAGTGACAGGGGTGCAACACGAGGACTTCCCAGGAGGTCACCCATCCTAGTACTACTCTTGCCCAAGCACGCTTAACTTCGGAGTTCTGATGGGATCCAGTGCATTTGTGCTGGTATGATCGCACCCAGCATGCCTCTCCATTGTCAAAGTAATAAAGAGTTTCCACTCGCATTGTCGTACGAAGTCCGTTTAAATGAAAGTGCGAAAAAATCCTGCTAGATGATACCGGATGGACGATCCGAGCATGTCGGAAAGCCGGATGACCGCCAGGGCTGTCATCGCGCGATTAATCTTCCCGAGTACCCCCGAATCAATATAAGAATCGCCACGATCTGACGGGCGGATCAAAAGTTATCGTCGGAACGATATTTGTGCACCAAGGGTAGCTCACGGCCAGTAAACACCTTCCGACCGGATTCATGACTTTCATCCACTAGTACACTCATCCGCTATAGCTTGTACGTCACTGAAATCTAAACAAACCCCCGCTATAATTTGATCGCAAATGAAATGTCAGAACGAATTCCGTTTATCGAATCAAACGACACTATCACCCCGCCATAATAAAGACCGGACGTATTTGAATTCACTATCCGGCAGAAAATAAAAAGATCCCAACCGAAACGTAGGAGGCGACGCACTAAACGTGCGTTTCAGTTCGCATCGATGTTCCAGAACCGAAAGATTGTTCGAAAAAAGTGGTAGATAGCCGAAAAAAGTGACAGGGGTGCAACACGAGAACTTCCCAGGAGGTCACCCATCCTAGTACTACTCTCGCCCAAGCACGCTTAACTTCGGAGTTCTGATGGGATCCAGTGCATTTGTGCTGGTATGATCGCACCCAGCATGCCTCTCCATTGTCAAAGTAATAAAGAGTTTCCACTCGCATTGTCGTACGAAGTCCGTTTAAATGAAAGTGCGAAAAAATCCTGCTAGATGACACCGGATGGACGATCCGAGCATGTCGGAACGCCGGATGACGCCAGGGCTGTCATCGCGCGATGAATCTTCCCGAGTACCCCCGAATCAATATAAGAATCGCCACGATCTGACGGGCGGATCAAAAGTTATCGTCGGAACGATATTTGTGCACCAAGGGTAGCTCACGGCCAGTAAACACCTTCCGACCGGATTCATGACTCGCATCCACTAGTACACTCATCCGCTATAGCCTGTACGTCACTGAATCTGAACAAACCCCCGCTATAATTTGACCGCAAATGAAATGTCAGAACGAATTCCGTTTATCGAATCAAACGACAGTATCACCCCGCCATAATAAAGACCGGACGTCTTTGAATTCACCATCCGGAAGAAAATAAAAAGATCCGAACCGAAACGTAAGAGGCGACGCACTAAACGTGCGTTTCAGTTCGCATCGATGTTCCAGAACCGAAAGATTGTTCGAAAAAAGTGGTAGATAGCCGAAAAAAGTGACAGGGGTGCAACACGAGGACTTCCCAGGAGGTCACCCATCCTAGTACTACTCTCGCCCAAGCACGCTTAACTTCGGAGTTCTGATGGGATCCAGTGCATTTGTGCTGGTATGATCGCACCCAGCATGCCTCTCCATTGTCAAAGTAATAAAGAGTTTCCACTCGCATTGTCGTACGAAGTCCGTTTAAATGAAAGTGCGAAAAAATCCTGCTAGATGACACCGGATGGACGATCCGAGCATGTCGGAAAGCCGGATGACCGCCACGGCTGTCATCGCGCGATTAATCTTCCCGAGTACCCCCGAATCAATATAAGAATCGCCACGATCTGACGGGCGGATCAAAAGTTATCGTCGGAACGATATTTGTGCACCAAGGGTAGCTCACGGCCAGTAAACACCTTCCGACCGGATTCATGACTTTCATCCACTAGTACACTCATCCGCTATAGCTTGTACGTCACTGAATCTAAACAAACCCCCGCTATAATTTGACCACAAATGAAATGTCAGAACGAATTCCGTTTATCGAATCAAACGACACTATCACCCCGCCATAATAAAGACCGGACGTATTTGAATTCACTATCCGGCAGAAAATAAAAAGATCCCAACCGAAACGTAGGAGGCGTCGCACTAAACGTGCGTTTCAGTTCGCATCGATGTTCCAGAACCGAAAGATTGTTCGAAAAAAGTGGTAGATAGCCGAAAAAAGTGACAGGGGTGCAACACGAGGACTTCCCAGGAGGTCACCCATCCTAGTACTACTCTCGCCCAAGCACGCTTAACTTCGGAGTTCTGATGGGATCCAGTGCATTTGTGCTGGTATGATCGCACCCAGCATGCCTCTCCATTGTCAAAGTAATAAAGAGTTTCCACTCGCATTGTCGTACGAAGTCCGTTTAAATGAAAGTGCGAAAAAATCCTGCTAGATGACACCGGATGGACGATCCGAGCATGTCGGGAAGCCGGATGACCGCCAGAGCTGTCATCGCGCGATGAATCTTCCTGATTACCCCCGAATCAATATAAGAATCGCCACGATCTGACGGGCGGATCAAAAGTTATCGTCGGAACGATATTTGTGCACCAAGGGTAGCTCACGGCCAGTAAACACCTTCCGACCGGATTCATCACTCGCATCCACTAGTACACTCATCCGCTATAGCCTCTACGTCACTGAATCTAAACAAACCCCCGCTATAATTTGACCGCAAATGAAATGTCAGAACGAATTCCGTTTATCGAATCAAACGACACTATCACCCCGCCATAATAAAGACCGGACGTCTTCGAATTCACCATCCGGAAGAAAATAAAAAGATCCGAACCGAAACCTAGGAGGCGACGCACTAAACGTGCGTTTCAGTTCGCATCGATATTTCAGAACCGAAAGATTTTTCGAAAAAAGTGGTAGATAGCCGAAAAAAGTGACAGGGGTGCAACACGAGGACTTCCCAGGAGGTCACCCATCCTAGTACTACTCTCGCCCAAGCACGCTTAACTTCGGAGTTCTGATGGGATCCAGTGCATTTGTGCTGGTATGATCGCACCCAGCATGCCTATCCATTGTCAAAGTAATAAAGAGTTTCCACTCGCATTGTCGTACGAAGTCCGTTTAAATGAAAGTGCGAAAAAATCCTGCTAGATAACATCGGATGGACGATCCGAGCATGTCGGGAAGCCGGATGACCGCCAGGGCTGTCATCGCGCGATGAATCTTCCCGATTACCCCCGAATCAATATAAGAATCGCCACGATCTGACGGGCGGATCAAAAGTTATCGTCGGAACGATATTTGTGCACCAAGGGTAGCTCACGGCCAGTAAACACCTTCCGACCGGATTCATGACTCGCATCCACTAGTACACTCATCCGCTATAGCCTGTACGCCACTGAATCTAAACAAACCCCCGCTATAATTTGACCGCAAATGAAATGTCAGAACGAATTCCGTTTATCGAATCAAACGACACTATCACCTCGCCATAATAAAGACCGGACGTCTTCGAATTCACCATCCGGAAGAAAATAAAAAGATCCGAACCAAAACCTAGGAGGCGACGCACTAAACGTGCGTTTCAGTTCGCTTCAATATTCCACAACCGAAAGATTGTTCGAAAAAAGTGGTAGATAGCCGAAAAAAGTGACAGGGGTGCAACACGAGGACTTCCCAGGAGGTCACCCATCCTAGTACTACTCTCGCCCAAGCACGCTTAACTTCGGAGTTCTGATGGGATCCAGTGCATTTGTGCTGGTATGATCGCACCCAGCATGCCTATCCATTGTCAAAGTAATAAAGAGTTTCCACTCGCATTGTCGTACGAAGTCCGTTTAAATGAAAGTGCGAAAAAATCCTGCTAGATAACATCGGATGGACGATCCGAGCATGTCGGGAAGCCGGATGACCGCCAGGGCTATCATCGCGCGATGAATCTTCCCGATTACCCCCGAATCAATATAAGAATCGCCACGATCTGACGGGCGGATCAAAAGTTATCGTCGGAACGATATTTGTGCACCAAGGGTAGCTCACGGCCAGTAAACACCTTCCGACCGGATTCATGACTCGCATCCACTAGTACACTCATCCGCTATAGCCTGTACGTCACTGAATCTAAACAAACCCCCGCTATAATTTGACCGCAAATGAAATGTCAGAACGAATTCCGTTTATCGAATCAAACGACACTATCACCCCGCCGTAATAAAGACCGGAGGTATTTGAATTCACCATCCGGAAGAAAATAAAAAGATCCGAACCGAAACGTAGGAGGCGTCGCAATAAACGTGCGTTTCAGTTCGCATCGATGTTCCAGAACCGAAAGATTGTTCGAAAAAAGTGGTAGATAGCCGAAAAAAGTGACAGGGGTGCAACACGAGGACTTCCCAGGAGGTCACCCATCCTAGTACTACTCTCGCCCAAGCACGCTTAACTTCGGAGTTCTGATGGGATCCAGTGCATTTGTGCTGGTATGATCGCACCCAGCATGCCTCTCCATTGTCAAAGTAATAAAGAGTTTCCACTCGCATTGTCGTACGAAGTCCGTTTAAATGAAAGTGCGAAAAAATCCTGCTAGATGACACCGGATGAACGATCCGAGCATGTCGGAAAGCCGGATGACGCCAGGGCTGTCATCGCGCGATGAATCTTCCCGAGTACCCCCGAATCAATATAAGAATCGCCACGATCTGACGGGCGGATCAAAAGTTATCGTCGGAACGATATTTGTGCACCAAGGGTAGCTCACGGCCAGTAAACACCTTCCGACCGGATTCATGACTCGCATCCACTAGTACACTCATCCGCTATAGCCTGTACGTCACTGAATCTGAACAAACCCCCGCTATAATTTGACCGCAAATGAAATGTCAGAACGAATTCCGTTTATCGAATCAAACGACAGTATCACCCCGCCATAATAAAGACCGGACGTCTTTGAATTCACCATCCGGAAGAAAATAAAAAGATCCGAACCGAAACGTAGGAGGCGACGCACTAAACGTGCGTTTCAGTTCGCATCGATGTTCCAGAACCGAAAGATTGTTCGAAAAAAGTGGTAGATAGCCGAAAAAAGTGACAGGGGTGCAACACGAGGACTTCCCAGGAGGTCACCCATCCTAGTACTACTCTCGCCCAAGCACGCTTAACTTCGGAGTTCTGATGGGATCCAGTGCATTTGTGCTGGTATGATCGCAACCAGCATGCCTCTCCATTGTCAAAGTAATAAAGAGTTTCCACTCGCATTGTCGTACGAAGTCCGTTTAAATGAAAGTGCGAAAAAATCCTGCTAGATGACACCGGATGGACGATCCGAGCATGTCGGAAAGCCGGATGACCGCCAGGGCTGTCATCGCGCGATTAATCTTCCCGAGTACCCCCGAATCAATATAAGAATCGCCACGATCTGACGGGCGGATCAAAAGTTATCGTCGGAACGATATTTGTGCACCAAGGGTAGCTCACGGCCAGTAAACACCTTCCGACCGGATTCATGACTTTCATCTACTAGTACACTCATCCGCTATAGCTTGTACGTCACTGAATCTAAACAAACCCCCGCTATAATTTGACCGCAAATGAAATGTCAGAACGAATTCCGTTTATCGAATCAAACGACACTATCACCCCGCCATAATAAAGACCGGACGTATTTGAATTCACTATCCGGCAGAAAATAAAAAGATCCCAACCGAAACGTAGGAGGCGTCGCACTAAACGTGCGTTTCAGTTCGCATCGATGTTCCAGAACCGAAAGATTGTTCGAAAAAAGTGGTAGATAGCCGAAAAAAGTGACAGGGGTGCAACACGAGGACTTCCCAGGAGGTCACCCATCCTAGTACTACTCTCGCCCAAGCACGCTTAACTTCGTAGTTCTGATGGGATCCAGTGCATTTGTGCTGGTATGATCGCACCCAGCATGCCTCTCCATTGTCAAAGTAATAAAGAATTTCCACTCGCATTGTCGTACGAAGTCCGTTTAAATGAAAGTGCGAAAAAATCCTGCTAGATGACACCGGATGGACGATCCGAGCATGTCGGGAAGCCGGATGACCGCCAGAGCTGTCATCGCGCGATGAATCTTCCTGATTACCCCCGAATCAATATAAGAATCGCCACGATCTGACGGGCGGATCAAAAGTTATCGTCGGAACGATATTTGTGCACCAAGGGTAGCTCACGGCCAGTAAACACCTTCCGACCGGATTCATCACTCGCATCCACTAGTACACTCATCCGCTATAGCCTGTACGTCACTGAATCTAAACAAACCCCCGCTATAATTTGACCGCAAATGAAATGTCAGAACGAATTCCGTTTATCGAATCAAACGACACTATCACCCCGCCATAATAAAGACCGGACGTCTTCGAATTCACCATCCGGAAGAAAATAAAAAGATCCGAACCGAAACCTAGGAGGCGACGCACTAAACGTGCGTTTCAGTTCGCATCGATATTTCAGAACCGAAAGATTTTTCGAAAAAAGTGGTAGATAGCCGAAAAAAGTGACAGGGGTGCAACACGAGGACTTCCCAGGAGGTCACCCATCCTAGTACTACTCTCGCCCAAGCACGCTTAACTTCGGAGTTCTGATGGGATCCAGTGCATTTGTGCTGGTATGATCGCACCCAGCATGCCTATCCATTGTCAAAGTAATAAAGAGTTTCCACTCGCATTGTCGTACGAAGTCCGTTTAAATGAAAGTGCGAAAAAATCCTGCTAGATAACATCGGATGGACGATCCGAGCATGTCGGGAAGCCGGATGACCGCCAGGGCTGTCATCGCGCGATGAATCTTCCCGATTACCCCCGAATCAATATAAGAATCGCCACGATCTGACGGGCGGATCAAAAGTTATCGTCGGAACGATATTTGTGCACCAAGGGTAGCTCACGGCCAGTAAACACCTTCCGACCGGATTCATGACTCGCATCCACTAGTACACTCATCCGCTATAGCCTGTACGCCACTGAATCTAAACAGACCCCCGCTATAATTTGACCGCAAATGAAATGTCAGAACGAATTCCGTTTATCGAATCAAACGACACTATCACCTCGCCATAATAAAGACCGGACGTCTTCGAATTCACCATCCGGAAGAAAATAAAAAGATCCGAACCAAAACCTAGGAGGCGACGCACTAAACGTGCGTTTCAGTTCGCTTCAATATTCCATAACCGAAAGATTGTTCGAAAAAAGTGGTAGATAGCCGAAAAAAGTGACAGGGGTGCAACACGAGGACTTCCCAGGAGGTCACCCATCCTAGTACTACTCTCGCCCAAGCACGCTTAACTTCGGAGTTCTGATGGGATCCAGTGCATTTGTGCTGGTATGATCGCACCCAGCATGCCTATCCATTGTCAAAGTAATAAAGAGTTTCCACTCGCATTGTCGTACGAAGTCCGTTTAAATGAAAGTGCGAAAAAATCCTGCTAGATAACATCGGATGGACGATCCGAGCATGTCGGGAAGCCGGATGACCGCCAGGGCTATCATCGCGCGATGAATCTTCCCGATTACCCCCGAATCAATATAAGAATCGTCACGATCTGACGGGCGGATCAAAAGTTATCGTCGGAACGATATTTGTGCACCAAGGGTAGCTCACGGCCAGTAAACACCTTCCGACCGGATTAATGACTCGCATCTACTAGTACACTCATCCGCTATAGCCTGTACGTCACTGAATCTAAACAAACCCCCGCTATAATTTGACCGCAAATGAAATGTAAGAACGAATTCCGTTTATCGAATCAAACGACACTATCACCCCGCCGTAATAAAGACCGGAGGTATTTGAATTCACCATCCGGAAGAAAATAAAAAGATCCGAACCGAAACGTAGGAGGCGTCGCAATAAACGTGCGTTTCAGTTCGCATCGATGTTCCAGAACCGAAAGATTGTTCGAAAAAAGTGGTAGATAGCCGAAAAAAGTGACAAGGGTGCAACACGAGGACTTCCCAGGAGGTCACCCATCCTAGTACTACTCTCGCCCAAGCACGCTTAACTTCAGAGTTCTGATGGGATCCAGTGCATTTGTGCTGGTATGATCGCACCCAGCATGCCTCTCCATTGTCAAAGTAATAAAGAGTTTCCACTCGCATTGTCGTACGAAGTCCGTTTAAATGAAAGTGCGAAAAAATCCTGCTAGATGACACCGGATGGACGATCCGAGCATGTCGGAAAGCCGGATGACGCCAGGGCTGTCATCGCGCGATGAATCTTCCCGAGTACCCCCGAATCAATATAAGAATCGCCACGATCTGACGGGCGGATCAAAAGTTATCGTCGGAACGATATTTGTGCACCAAGGGTAGCTCACGGCCAGTAAACACCTTCCGACCGGATTCATGACTCGCATCCACTAGTACACTCATCCGCTATAGCCTGTACGTCACTGAATCTGAACAAACCCCCGCTATAATTTGACCGCAAATGAAATGTCAGAACGAATTCCGTTTATCGAATCAAACGACAGTATCACCCCGCCATAATAAAGACCGGACGTCTTTGAATTCACCATCCGGAAGAAAATAAAAAGATCCGAACCGAAACGTAGGAGGCGACGCAATAAACGTGCGTTTCAGTTCGCATCGATGTTCCAGAACCGAAAGATTGTTCGAAAAAAGTGGTAGATAGCCGAAAAAAGTGACAGGGGTGCAACACGAGGACTTCCCAGGAGGTCACCCATCCTAGTACTACTCTCGCCCAAGCACGCTTAACTTCGGAGTTCTGATGGGATCCAGTGCATTTGTGCTGGTATGATCGCACCCAGCATGCCTCTCCATTGTCAAAGTAATAAAGAGTTTCCACTCGCATTGTCGTACGAAGTCCGTTTAAATGAAAGTGCGAAAAAATCCTGCTAGATGACACCGGATGGACGATCCGAGCATGTCGGAAAGCCGGATGACCGCCAGGGCTGTCATCGCGCGATTAATCTTCCCGAGTACCCCCGAATCAATATAAGAATCGCCACGATCTGACGGGCGGATCAAAAGTTATCGTCGGAACGATATTTGTGCACCAAGGGTAGCTCACGGCCAGTAAACACCTTCCGACCGGATTCATGACTTTCATCCACTAGTACACTCATCCGCTATAGCTTGTACGTCACTGAAATCTAAACAAACCCCCGCTATAATTTGATCGCAAATGAAATGTCAGAACGAATTCCGTTTATCGAATCAAACGACACTATCACCCCGCCATAATAAAGACCGGACGTATTTGAATTCACTATCCGGCAGAAAATAAAAAGATCCCAACCGAAACGTAGGAGGCGACGCACTAAACGTGCGTTTCAGTTCGCATCGATGTTCCAGAACCGAAAGATTGTTCGAAAAAAGTGGTAGATAGCCGAAAAAAGTGACAGGGGTGCAACACGAGAACTTCCCAGGGGGTCACCCATCCTAGTACTACTCTCGCCCAAGCACGCTTAACTTCGGAGTTCTGATGGGATCCAGTGCATTTGTGCTGGTATGATCGCACCCAGCATGCCTCTCCATTGTCAAAGTAATAAAGAGTTTCCACTCGCATTGTCGTACGAAGTCCGTTTAAATGAAAGTGCGAAAAAATCCTGCTAGATGACACCGGATGGACGATCCGAGCATGTCGGAAAGCCGGATGACCGCCAAGGCTGTCATCGCGCGATGAATCTTCCCGAGTACCCCCGAATCAATATAAGAATCGCCACGATCTGACGGGCGGATCAAAAGTTATCGTCGGAACGATATTTGTGCACCAAGGGTAGCTCACGGCCAGTAAACACCTTCCGACCGGATTCATGACTCGCATCCACTAGTACACTCATCCGCTATAGCCTGTACGTCACTGAATCTGAACAAACCCCCGCTATACTTTGACCGCAAATGAAATGTCAGAACGAATTCCGTTTATCGAATCAAACGACAGTATCACCCCGCCATAATAAAGACCGGACGTCTTTGAATTCACCATCCGGAAGAAAATAAAAAGATCCGAACCGAAACGTAGGAGGCGACGCACTAAACGTGCGTTTCAGTTCGCATCGATGTTCCAGAACCGAAAGATTGTTCGAAAAAAGTGGTAGATAGCCGAAAAAAGTGACAGGGGTGCAACACGAGGACTTCCCAGGAGGTCACCCATCCTAGTACTACTCTCGCCCAAGCACGCTTAACTTCGGAGTTCTGATGGGATCCAGTGCATTTGTGCTGGTATGATCGCACCCAGCATGCCTCTCCATTGTCAAAGTAATAAAGAGTTTCCACTCGCATTGTCGTACGAAGTCCGTTTAAATGAAAGTGCGAAAAAATCCTGCTAGATGACACCGGATGGACGATCCGAGCATGTCGGAAAGCCGGATGACCACCAAGGCTGTCATCGCGCGATGAATCTTCCCGAGTACCCCCGAATCAATATAAGAATCGCCACGATCTGACGGGCGGATCAAAAGTTATCGTCGGAACGATATTTGTGCACCAAGGGTAGCTCACGGCCAGTAAACACCTTCCGACCGGATTCATGACTTTCATCCACTAGTACACTCATCCGCTATAGCTTGTACGTCACTGAATCTAAACAAACCCCCGCTATAATTTGACCGCAAATGAAATGTCAGAACGAATTCCGTTTATCGAATCAAACGACACTATCACCCCGCCATAATAAAGACCGGACGTATTTGAATTCACTATCCGGCAGAAAATAAAAAGATCCCAACCGAAACGTAGGAGGCGTCGCCCTAAACGTGCGTTTCAGTTCGCATCGATGTTCCAGAACCGAAAGATTGTTCGAAAAAAGTGGTAGATAGCCGAAAAAAGTGACAGGGGTGCAACACGAGGACTTCCCAGGAGGTCACCCATCCTAGTACTACTCTCGCCCAAGCACGCTTAACTTCGGAGTTCTGATGGGATCCAGTGCATTTGTGCTGGTATGATCGCACCCAGCATGCCTCTCCATTGTCAAAGTAATAAAGAGTTTCCACTCGCATTGTCGTACGAAGTCCGTTTAAATGAAAGTGCGAAAAAATCCTGCTAGATGACACCGGATGGACGATCCGAGCATGTCGGGAAGCCGGATGACCGCCAAGGCTGTCATCGCGCGATGAATCTTCCTGATTACCCCCGAATCAATATAAGAATCGCCACGATCTGACGGGCGGATCAAAAGTTATCGTCGGAACGATATTTGTGCACCAAGGGTAGCTCACGGCCAGTAAACACCTTCCGACCGGATTCATGACTCGCATCCACTAGTACACTCATCCGCTATAGCCTGTACGTCACTGAATCTAAACAAACCCCCGCTATAATTTGACCGCAAATGAAATGTCAGAACGAATTCCGTTTATCGAATCAAACGACACTATCACTCCGCCATAATAAAGACCGGACGTCTTCGAATTCACCATCCGGAAGAAAATAAAAAGATCCGAACCGAAACCTAGGAGGCGACGCACTAAACGTGCGTTTCAGTTCGCATCGATATTTCAGAACCGAAAGATTTTTCGAAAAAAGTGGTAGATAGCCCAAAAAAGTGACAGGGGTGCAACACGAGGACTTCCCAGGAGGTCACCCATCCTAGTACTACTCTCGCCCAAGCACGCTTAACTTCGGAGTTCTGATGGGATCCAGTGCATTTGTGCTGGTATGATCGCACCCAGCATGCCTATCCATTGTCAAAATAAAGAGTTTCCACTCGCATTGTCGTACGAAGTCCGTTTAAATGAAAGTGCGAAAAAATCCTGCTAGATAACATCGGATGGACGATCCGAGCATGTCGGGAAGCCGGATGACCGCCAGGGCTGTCATCGCGCGATGAATCTTCCCGATTACCCCCGAATCAATATAAGAATCGCCACGATCTGACGGGCGGATCAAAAGTTATCGTCGGAACGATATTTGTGCACCAAGGGTAGCTCACGGTCAGTAAACACCTTCCGACCGGATTCATGACTCGCATCCACTAGTACACTCATCCGCTATAGCCTGTACGCCACTGAATCTAAACAAACCCCCGCTATAATTTGACCGCAAATGAAATGTCAGAACGAATTCCGTTTATCGAATCAAACGACACTATCACCTCGCCATAATAAAGACCGGACGTCTTCGAATTCACCATCCGGAAGAAAATAAAAAGATCCGAACCAAAACCTAGGAGGCGACGCACTAAACGTGCGTTTCAGTTCGCTTCAATATTCCAGAACCGAAAGATTGTTCGAAAAAAGTGGTAGATAGCCGAAAAAAGTGACAGAGGTGCAACACGAGGACTTCCCAGGAGGTCACCCATCCTAGTACTACTCTCGCCCAAGCACGCTTAACTTCGGAGTTCTGATGGGATCCAGTGCATTTGTGCTGGTATGATCGCACCCAGCATGCCTATCCATTGTCAAAATAAAGAGTTTCCACTCGCATTGTCGTACGAAGTCCGTTTAAATGAAAGTGCGAAAAAATCCTGCTAGATAACATCGGATGGACGATCCGAGCATGTCGGGAAGCCGGATGACCGCCAGGGCTGTCATCGCGCGATGAATCTTCCCGATTACCCCCGAATCAATATAAGAATCGCCACGATCTGACGGGCGGATCAAAAGTTATCGTCGGAACGATATTTGTGCACCAAGGGTAGCTCACGGTCAGTAAACACCTTCCGACCGGATTCATGACTCGCATCCACTAGTACACTCATCCGCTATAGCCTGTACGCCACTGAATCTAAACAAACCCCCGCTATAATTTGACCGCAAATGAAATGTCAGAACGAATTCCGTTTATCGAATCAAACGACACTATCACCTCGCCATAATAAAGACCGGACGTCTTCGAATTCACCATCCGGAAGAAAATAAAAAGATCCGAACCAAAACCTAGGAGGCGACGCACTAAACGTGCGTTTCAGTTCGCTTCAATATTCCAGAACCGAAAGATTGTTCGAAAAAAGTGGTAGATAGCCGAAAAAAGTGACAGAGGTGCAACACGAGGACTTCCCAGGAGGTCACCCATCCTAGTACTACTCTCGCCCAAGCACGCTTAACTTCGGAGTTCTGATGGGATCCAGTGCATTTGTGCTGGTATGATCGCACCCAGCATGCCTATCCATTGTCAAAATAAAGAGTTTCCACTCGCATTGTCGTACGAAGTCCGTTTAAATGAAAGTGCGAAAAAATCCTGCTAGATAACATCGGATGGACGATCCGAGCATGTCGGGAAGCCGGATGACCGCCAGGGCTGTCATCGCGCGATGAATCTTCCCGATTACCCCCGAATCAATATAAGAATCGCCACGATCTGACGGGCGGATCAAAAGTTATCGTCGGAACGATATTTGTGCACCAAGGGTAGCTCACGGTCAGTAAACACCTTCCGACCGGATTCATGACTCGCATCCACTAGTACACTCATCCGCTATAGCCTGTACGCCACTGAATCTAAACAAACCCCCGCTATAATTTGACCGCAAATGAAATGTCAGAACGAATTCCGTTTATCGAATCAAACGACACTATCACCTCGCCATAATAAAGACCGGACGTCTTCGAATTCACCATCCGGAAGAAAATAAAAAGATCCGAACCAAAACCTAGGAGGCGACGCACTAAACGTGCGTTTCAGTTCGCTTCAATATTCCAGAACCGAAAGATTGTTCGAAAAAAGTGGTAGATAGCCGAAAAAAGTGACAGAGGTGCAACACGAGGACTTCCCAGGAGGTCACCCATCCTAGTACTACTCTCGCCCAAGCACGCTTAACTTCGGAGTTCTGATGGGATCCAGTGCATTTGTGCTGGTATGATCGCACCCAGCATGCCTATCCATTGTCAAAATAAAGAGTTTCCACTCGCATTGTCGTACGAAGTCCGTTTAAATGAAAGTGCGAAAAAATCCTGCTAGATGACATCGGATGGACGATCCGAGCATGTCGGGAAGCCGGATGACCGCCAGGGCTGTCATCGCGCGATGAATCTTCCCGATTACCCCCGAATCAATATAAGAATCGCCACGATCTGACGGGCGGATCAAAAGTTATCGTCGGAACGATATTTGTGCACCAAGGGTAGCTCACGGTCAGTAAACACCTTCCGACCGGATTCATGACTCGCATCCACTAGTACACTCATCCGCTATAGCCTGTACGCCACTGAATCTAAACAAACCCCCGCTATAATTTGACCGCAAATGAAATGTCAGAACGAATTCCGTTTATCGAATCAAACGACACTATCACCTCGCCATAATAAAGACCGGACGTCTTCGAATTCACCATCCGGAAGAAAATAAAAAGATCCGAACCAAAACCTAGGAGGCGACGCACTAAACGTGCGTTTCAGTTCGCTTCAATATTCCAGAACCGAAAGATTGTTCGAAAAAAGTGGTAGATAGCCCAAAAAAGTGACAGAGGTGCAACACGAGGACTTCCCAGGAGGTCACCCATCCTAGTACTACTCTCGCCCAAGCACGCTTAACTTCGGAGTTCTGATGGGATCCAGTGCATTTGTGCTGGTATGATCGCACCCAGCATGCCTATCCATTGTCAAAATAAAGAGTTTCCACTCGCATTGTCGTACGAAGTCCGTTTAAATGAAAGTGCGAAAAAATCCTGCTAGATAACATCGGATGGACGATCCGAGCATGTCGGGAAGCCGGATGACCGCCAGGGCTGTCATCGCGCGATGAATCTTCCCGATTACCCCCGAATCAATATAAGAATCGCCACGATCTGACGGGCGGATCAAAAGTTATCGTCGGAACGATATTTGTGCACCAAGGGTAGCTCACGGTCAGTAAACACCTTCCGACCGGATTCATGACTCGCATCCACTAGTACACTCATCCGCTATAGCCTGTACGCCACTGAATCTAAACAAACCCCCGCTATAATTTGACCGCAAATGAAATGTCAGAACGAATTCCGTTTATCGAATCAAACGACACTATCACCTCGCCATAATAAAGACCGGACGTCTTCGAATTCACCATCCGGAAGAAAATAAAAAGATCCGAACCAAAACCTAGGAGGCGACGCACTAAACGTGCGTTTCAGTTCGCTTCAATATTCCAGAACCGAAAGATTGTTCGAAAAAAGTGGTAGATAGCCGAAAAAAGTGACAGAGGTGCAACACGAGGACTTCCCAGGAGGTCACCCATCCTAGTACTACTCTCGCCCAAGCACGCTTAACTTCGGAGTTCTGATGGGATCCAGTGCATTTGTGCTGGTATGATCGCACCCAGCATGCCTATCCATTGTCAAAATAAAGAGTTTCCACTCGCATTGTCGTACGAAGTCCGTTTAAATGAAAGTGCGAAAAAATCCTGCTAGATAACATCGGATGGACGATCCGAGCATGTCGGGAAGCCGGATGACCGCCAGGGCTGTCATCGCGCGATGAATCTTCCCGATTACCCCCGAATCAATATAAGAATCGCCACGATCTGACGGGCGGATCAAAAGTTATCGTCGGAACGATATTTGTGCACCAAGGGTAGCTCACGGTCAGTAAACACCTTCCGACCGGATTCATGACTCGCATCCACTAGTACACTCATCCGCTATAGCCTGTACGCCACTGAATCTAAACAAACCCCCGCTATAATTTGACCGCAAATGAAATGTCAGAACGAATTCCGTTTATCGAATCAAACGACACTATCACCTCGCCATAATAAAGACCGGACGTCTTCGAATTCACCATCCGGAAGAAAATAAAAAGATCCGAACCAAAACCTAGGAGGCGACGCACTAAACGTGCGTTTCAGTTCGCTTCAATATTCCAGAACCGAAAGATTGTTCGAAAAAAGTGGTAGATAGCCGAAAAAAGTGACAGAGGTGCAACACGAGGACTTCCCAGGAGGTCACCCATCCTAGTACTACTCTCGCCCAAGCACGCTTAACTTCGGAGTTCTGATGGGATCCAGTGCATTTGTGCTGGTATGATCGCACCCAGCATGCCTATCCATTGTCAAAATAAAGAGTTTCCACTCGCATTGTCGTACGAAGTCCGTTTAAATGAAAGTGCGAAAAAATCCTGCTAGATAACATCGGATGGACGATCCGAGCATGTCGGGAAGCCGGATGACCGCCAGGGCTGTCATCGCGCGATGAATCTTCCCGATTACCCCCGAATCAATATAAGAATCGCCACGATCTGACGGGCGGATCAAAAGTTATCGTCGGAACGATATTTGTGCACCAAGGGTAGCTCACGGTCAGTAAACACCTTCCGACCGGATTCATGACTCGCATCCACTAGTACACTCATCCGCTATAGCCTGTACGCCACTGAATCTAAACAAACCCCCGCTATAATTTGACCGCAAATGAAATGTCAGAACGAATTCCGTTTATCGAATCAAACGACACTATCACCTCGCCATAATAAAGACCGGACGTCTTCGAATTCACCATCCGGAAGAAAATAAAAAGATCCGAACCAAAACCTAGGAGGCGACGCACTAAACGTGCGTTTCAGTTCGCTTCAATATTCCAGAACCGAAAGATTGTTCGAAAAAAGTGGTAGATAGCCGAAAAAAGTGACAGAGGTGCAACACGAGGACTTCCCAGGAGGTCACCCATCCTAGTACTACTCTCGCCCAAGCACGCTTAACTTCGGAGTTCTGATGGGATCCAGTGCATTTGTGCTGGTATGATCGCACCCAGCATGCCTATCCATTGTCAAAATAAAGAGTTTCCACTCGCATTGTCGTACGAAGTCCGTTTAAATGAAAGTGCGAAAAAATCCTGCTAGATAACATCGGATGGACGATCCGAGCATGTCGGGAAGCCGGATGACCGCCAGGGCTGTCATCGCGCGATGAATCTTCCCGATTACCCCCGAATCAATATAAGAATCGCCACGATCTGACGGGCGGATCAAAAGTTATCGTCGGAACGATATTTGTGCACCAAGGGTAGCTCACGGTCAGTAAACACCTTCCGACCGGATTCATGACTCGCATCCACTAGTACACTCATCCGCTATAGCCTGTACGCCACTGAATCTAAACAAACCCCCGCTATAATTTGACCGCAAATGAAATGTCAGAACGAATTCCGTTTATCGAATCAAACGACACTATCACCTCGCCATAATAAAGACCGGACGTCTTCGAATTCACCATCCGGAAGAAAATAAAAAGATCCGAACCAAAACCTAGGAGGCGACGCACTAAACGTGCGTTTCAGTTCGCTTCAATATTCCAGAACCGAAAGATTGTTCGAAAAAAGTGGTAGATAGCCGAAAAAAGTGACAGAGGTGCAACACGAGGACTTCCCAGGAGGTCACCCATCCTAGTACTACTCTCGCCCAAGCACGCTTAACTTCGGAGTTCTGATGGGATCCAATGCATTTTTGGTGGTATGATCTCACCCAGCATGCCTCTCCATTGTCAAAGTAATAAAGAGTTTCGACTCGCATTGTCGTACGAAGTCCGTTTAAATGAAAGTGCGAAAAAATCCTGCTAGATGCCATCGGATGGACGATCCGAGCATGTCGGGAAGCCGGATGACCGCCAGGGCTGTCATCGCGCGATGAATCTTCCCGATTACCCCCGAATCAATATAAGAATCGCCACGATCTGACGGGCGGATCAAAAGTTATCGTCGGAACGATATTTGTGCACCAAGGGTAGCTCACGGCCAGTAAACACCTTCCGACCGGATTCATGACTCGCATCCACTAGTACACTCATCCGCTATAGCCTGTACGTCACTGAATCTAAACAAACCCCCGCTATAATTTGACCGCAAATGAAATGTCAGAACGAATTCCGTTTATCGAATCAAACGACACTATCACCCCGCCGTAATAAAGACCGGAGGTATTTGAATTCACCATCCGGAAGAAAATAAAAAGATCCGAACCGAAACGTAGGAGGCGTCACAATAAACGTGCGTTTCAGTTCGCATCGATGTTCCAGAACCGAAAGATTGTTCGAAAAAAGTGGTAGATAGCCGAAAAAAGTGACAGGGGTGCAACACGAGGACTTCCCAGGAGGTCACCCATCCTAGTACTACTCTCGCCCAAGCACGCTTAACTTCGGAGTTCTGATGGGATCCAGTGCATTTGTGCTGGTATGATCGGACCCAGCATGCCTCTCCATTGTCAAAGTAATAAAGAGTTTCCACTCGCTTTGTCGTACGAAGTCCGTTTAAATGAAAGTGCGAAAAAATCCTGCTAGATGACATCGGATGGACGATCCGAGCATGTCGGGAAGCCGGATGACCGCCAAGGCTGTCATCGCGCGATGAATCTTCCCGATTACCCCCGAATCAATATAAGAATCGCCACGATCTGACGGGCGGATCAAAAGTTATCGTCGGAACGATATTTGTGCACCAAGGGTAGCTCACGGCCAGTAAACACCTTCCGACCGGATTCATGACTCGCATCCACTAGTACACTCATCCGCTATAGCCTGTACGTCACTGAATCTAAACAAACCCCCGCTATAATTTGACCGCAAATGAAATGTCAGAACGAATTCCGTTTATCGAAACAAACGACACTATCACCCCGCCATAATAAAGACCGGACGTCTTCGAATTCACCATCCGGAAGAAAATAAAAAGATACGAACCGAAACAAAGGAGGCGACGCACTAAACGTGCGTTTCAGTTCGCATCGATATTCCAAAACCGAAAGATTGTTCGAAAAAAGTGGTAGATAGCCGAAAAAAGTGACAGGGGTGCAACACGAGGACTTCCCAGGAGGTCACCCATCCTAGTACTACTCTCGCCCAAGCACGCTTAACTTCGGATTTCTGATGGGATCCAGTGCATTTGTGCTGGTATGATCGCACCCAGCATGCCTCTCCATTGTCAAAGTAATAAAGAGTTTCCACTCGCATTGTCGTACGAAGTCCGTTTAAATGAAAGTGCGAAAAAATCCTGCTAGATGACACCGGATGGACGATCCGAGCATGTCGGGAAGCCGGATAAACGCCAGGGCTGTCATCGCGCAATGAATCTTCCCGAGTACCCCCGAATCAATATAAGAATCGCCACGATCTGACGGGCGGATCAAAAGTTATCGTCGGAACGATATTTGTGCACCAAGGGTAGCTCACGGCCAGTAAACACCTTCCGACCGGATTCATGACTCGCATCCACTAGTACACTCATCCGCTATAGCCTGTACGTCACTGAATCTAAACAAACCCCCGCTATAATTTGACCGCAAATGAAATGTCAGAACGAATTCCGTTTATCGAATCAAACGACACTATCACTCCGCCATAATAAAGACCGGACGTCTTCGAATTCACCATCCGGAAGAAAATAAAAAGATCCGAACCGAAACCTAGGAGGCGACGCACTAAACGTGCGTTTCAGTTCGCATCGATATTTCAGAACCGAAAGATTTTTCGAAAAAAGTGGTAGATAGCCCAAAAAAGTGACAGGGGTGCAACACGAGGACTTCCCAGGAGGTCACCCATCCTAGTACTACTCTCGCCCAAGCACGCTTAACTTCGGAGTTCTGATGGGATCCAGTGCATTTGTGCTGGTATGATCGCACCCAGCATGCCTATCCATTGTCAAAATAAAGAGTTTCCACTCGCATTGTCGTACGAAGTCCGTTTAAATGAAAGTGCGAAAAAATCCTGCTAGATAACATCGGATGGACGATCCGAGCATGTCGGGAAGCCGGATGACCGCCAGGGCTGTCATCGCGCGATGAATCTTCCCGATTACCCCCGAATCAATATAAGAATCGCCACGATCTGACGGGCGGATCAAAAGTTATCGTCGGAACGATATTTGTGCACCAAGGGTAGCTCACGGCCAGTAAACACCTTCCGACCGGATTCATGACTCGCATCCACTAGTACACTCATCCGCTATAGCCTGTACGCCACTGAATCTAAACAAACCCCCGCTATAATTTGACCGCAAATGAAATGTCAGAACGAATTCCGTTTATCGAATCAAACGACACTATCACCTCGCCATAATAAAGACCGGACGTCTTCGAATTCACCATCCGGAAGAAAATAAAAAGATCCGAACCAAAACCTAGGAGGCGACGCACTAAACGTGCGTTTCAGTTCGCATCGATGTTCCAGAACCGAAAGATTGTTCGAAAAAAGTGGTAGATAGCCGAAAAAAGTGACAGGGGTGCAACACGAGGACTTCCCAGGAGGTCACCCATCCTAGTACTACTCTCGCCCAAGCACGCTTAACTTCGGAGTTCTGATGGGATCCAGTGCATTTGTGCTGGTATGATCGCACCCAGCATGCCTCTCCATTGTCAAAGTAATAAAGAGTTTCCACTCGCATTGTCGTACGAAGTCCGTTTAAATGAAAGTGCGAAAAAATCCTGCTAGATGACACCGGATGGACGATCCGAGCATGTCGGAAAGCCGGATGACCACCAAGGCTGTCATCGCGCGATGAATCTTCCCGAGTACCCCCGAATCAATATAAGAATCGCCACGATCTGACGGGCGGATCAAAAGTTATCGTCGGAACGATATTTGTGCACCAAGGGTAGCTCACGGCCAGTAAACACCTTCCGACCGGATTCATGACTTTCATCCACTAGTACACTCATCCGCTATAGCTTGTACGTCACTGAATCTAAACAAACCCCCGCTATAATTTGACCGCAAATGAAATGTCAGAACGAATTCCGTTTATCGAATCAAACGACACTATCACCCCGCCATAATAAAGACCGGACGTATTTGAATTCACTATCCGGCAGAAAATAAAAAGATCCCAACCGAAACGTAGGAGGCGTCGCCCTAAACGTGCGTTTCAGTTCGCATCGATGTTCCAGAACCGAAAGATTGTTCGAAAAAAGTGGTAGATAGCCGAAAAAAGTGACAGGGGTGCAACACGAGGACTTCCCAGGAGGTCACCCATCCTAGTACTACTCTCGCCCAAGCACGCTTAACTTCGGAGTTCTGATGGGATCCAGTGCATTTGTGCTGGTATGATCGCACCCAGCATGCCTCTCCATTGTCAAAGTAATAAAGAGTTTCCACTCGCATTGTCGTACGAAGTCCGTTTAAATGAAAGTGCGAAAAAATCCTGCTAGATGACACCGGATGGACGATCCGAGCATGTCGGGAAGCCGGATGACCGCCAAGGCTGTCATCGCGCGATGAATCTTCCTGATTACCCCCGAATCAATATAAGAATCGCCACGATCTGACGGGCGGATCAAAAGTTATCGTCGGAACGATATTTGTGCACCAAGGGTAGCTCACGGCCAGTAAACACCTTCCGACCGGATTCATGACTCGCATCCACTAGTACACTCATCCGCTATAGCCTGTACGTCACTGAATCTAAACAAACCCCCGCTATAATTTGACCGCAAATGAAATGTCAGAACGAATTCCGTTTATCGAATCAAACGACACTATCACTCCGCCATAATAAAGACCGGACGTCTTCGAATTCACCATCCGGAAGAAAATAAAAAGATCCGAACCGAAACCTAGGAGGCGACGCACTAAACGTGCGTTTCAGTTCGCATCGATATTTCAGAACCGAAAGATTTTTCGAAAAAAGTGGTAGATAGCCCAAAAAAGTGACAGGGGTGCAACACGAGGACTTCCCAGGAGGTCACCCATCCTAGTACTACTCTCGCCCAAGCACGCTTAACTTCGGAGTTCTGATGGGATCCAGTGCATTTGTGCTGGTATGATCGCACCCAGCATGCCTATCCATTGTCAAAATAAAGAGTTTCCACTCGCATTGTCGTACGAAGTCCGTTTAAATGAAAGTGCGAAAAAATCCTGCTAGATAACATCGGATGGACGATCCGAGCATGTCGGGAAGCCGGATGACCGCCAGGGCTGTCATCGCGCGATGAATCTTCCCGATTACCCCCGAATCAATATAAGAATCGCCACGATCTGACGGGCGGATCAAAAGTTATCGTCGGAACGATATTTGTGCACCAAGGGTAGCTCACGGTCAGTAAACACCTTCCGACCGGATTCATGACTCGCATCCACTAGTACACTCATCCGCTATAGCCTGTACGCCACTGAATCTAAACAAACCCCCGCTATAATTTGACCGCAAATGAAATGTCAGAACGAATTCCGTTTATCGAATCAAACGACACTATCACCTCGCCATAATAAAGACCGGACGTCTTCGAATTCACCATCCGGAAGAAAATAAAAAGATCCGAACCAAAACCTAGGAGGCGACGCACTAAACGTGCGTTTCAGTTCGCTTCAATATTCCAGAACCGAAAGATTGTTCGAAAAAAGTGGTAGATAGCCGAAAAAAGTGACAGAGGTGCAACACGAGGACTTCCCAGGAGGTCACCCATCCTAGTACTACTCTCGCCCAAGCACGCTTAACTTCGGAGTTCTGATGGGATCCAGTGCATTTGTGCTGGTATGATCGCACCCAGCATGCCTATCCATTGTCAAAATAAAGAGTTTCCACTCGCATTGTCGTACGAAGTCCGTTTAAATGAAAGTGCGAAAAAATCCTGCTAGATAACATCGGATGGACGATCCGAGCATGTCGGGAAGCCGGATGACCGCCAGGGCTGTCATCGCGCGATGAATCTTCCCGATTACCCCCGAATCAATATAAGAATCGCCACGATCTGACGGGCGGATCAAAAGTTATCGTCGGAACGATATTTGTGCACCAAGGGTAGCTCACGGTCAGTAAACACCTTCCGACCGGATTCATGACTCGCATCCACTAGTACACTCATCCGCTATAGCCTGTACGCCACTGAATCTAAACAAACCCCCGCTATAATTTGACCGCAAATGAAATGTCAGAACGAATTCCGTTTATCGAATCAAACGACACTATCACCTCGCCATAATAAAGACCGGACGTCTTCGAATTCACCATCCGGAAGAAAATAAAAAGATCCGAACCAAAACCTAGGAGGCGACGCACTAAACGTGCGTTTCAGTTCGCTTCAATATTCCAGAACCGAAAGATTGTTCGAAAAAAGTGGTAGATAGCCGAAAAAAGTGACAGAGGTGCAACACGAGGACTTCCCAGGAGGTCACCCATCCTAGTACTACTCTCGCCCAAGCACGCTTAACTTCGGAGTTCTGATGGGATCCAGTGCATTTGTGCTGGTATGATCGCACCCAGCATGCCTATCCATTGTCAAAATAAAGAGTTTCCACTCGCATTGTCGTACGAAGTCCGTTTAAATGAAAGTGCGAAAAAATCCTGCTAGATAACATCGGATGGACGATCCGAGCATGTCGGGAAGCCGGATGACCGCCAGGGCTGTCATCGCGCGATGAATCTTCCCGATTACCCCCGAATCAATATAAGAATCGCCACGATCTGACGGGCGGATCAAAAGTTATCGTCGGAACGATATTTGTGCACCAAGGGTAGCTCACGGTCAGTAAACACCTTCCGACCGGATTCATGACTCGCATCCACTAGTACACTCATCCGCTATAGCCTGTACGCCACTGAATCTAAACAAACCCCCGCTATAATTTGACCGCAAATGAAATGTCAGAACGAATTCCGTTTATCGAATCAAACGACACTATCACCTCGCCATAATAAAGACCGGACGTCTTCGAATTCACCATCCGGAAGAAAATAAAAAGATCCGAACCAAAACCTAGGAGGCGACGCACTAAACGTGCGTTTCAGTTCGCTTCAATATTCCAGAACCGAAAGATTGTTCGAAAAAAGTGGTAGATAGCCGAAAAAAGTGACAGAGGTGCAACACGAGGACTTCCCAGGAGGTCACCCATCCTAGTACTACTCTCGCCCAAGCACGCTTAACTTCGGAGTTCTGATGGGATCCAATGCATTTTTGGTGGTATGATCTCACCCAGCATGCCTCTCCATTGTCAAAGTAATAAAGAGTTTCGACTCGCATTGTCGTACGAAGTCCGTTTAAATGAAAGTGCGAAAAAATCCTGCTAGATGCCATCGGATGGACGATCCGAGCATGTCGGGAAGCCGGATGACCGCCAGGGCTGTCATCGCGCGATGAATCTTCCCGATTACCCCCGAATCAATATAAGAATCGCCACGATCTGACGGGCGGATCAAAAGTTATCGTCGGAACGATATTTGTGCACCAAGGGTAGCTCACGGCCAGTAAACACCTTCCGACCGGATTCATGACTCGCATCCACTAGTACACTCATCCGCTATAGCCTGTACGTCACTGAATCTAAACAAACCCCCGCTATAATTTGACCGCAAATGAAATGTCAGAACGAATTCCGTTTATCGAATCAAACGACACTATCACCCCGCCGTAATAAAGACCGGAGGTATTTGAATTCACCATCCGGAAGAAAATAAAAAGATCCGAACCGAAACGTAGGAGGCGTCACAATAAACGTGCGTTTCAGTTCGCATCGATGTTCCAGAACCGAAAGATTGTTCGAAAAAAGTGGTAGATAGCCGAAAAAAGTGACAGGGGTGCAACACGAGGACTTCCCAGGAGGTCACCCATCCTAGTACTACTCTCGCCCAAGCACGCTTAACTTCGGAGTTCTGATGGGATCCAGTGCATTTGTGCTGGTATGATCGGACCCAGCATGCCTCTCCATTGTCAAAGTAATAAAGAGTTTCCACTCGCTTTGTCGTACGAAGTCCGTTTAAATGAAAGTGCGAAAAAATCCTGCTAGATGACATCGGATGGACGATCCGAGCATGTCGGGAAGCCGGATGACCGCCAAGGCTGTCATCGCGCGATGAATCTTCCCGATTACCCCCGAATCAATATAAGAATCGCCACGATCTGACGGGCGGATCAAAAGTTATCGTCGGAACGATATTTGTGCACCAAGGGTAGCTCACGGCCAGTAAACACCTTCCGACCGGATTCATGACTCGCATCCACTAGTACACTCATCCGCTATAGCCTGTACGTCACTGAATCTAAACAAACCCCCGCTATAATTTGACCGCAAATGAAATGTCAGAACGAATTCCGTTTATCGAAACAAACGACACTATCACCCCGCCATAATAAAGACCGGACGTCTTCGAATTCACCATCCGGAAGAAAATAAAAAGATACGAACCGAAACAAAGGAGGCGACGCACTAAACGTGCGTTTCAGTTCGCATCGATATTCCAAAACCGAAAGATTGTTCGAAAAAAGTGGTAGATAGCCGAAAAAAGTGACAGGGGTGCAACACGAGGACTTCCCAGGAGGTCACCCATCCTAGTACTACTCTCGCCCAAGCACGCTTAACTTCGGATTTCTGATGGGATCCAGTGCATTTGTGCTGGTATGATCGCACCCAGCATGCCTCTCCATTGTCAAAGTAATAAAGAGTTTCCACTCGCATTGTCGTACGAAGTCCGTTTAAATGAAAGTGCGAAAAAATCCTGCTAGATGACACCGGATGGACGATCCGAGCATGTCGGGAAGCCGGATAAACGCCAGGGCTGTCATCGCGCAATGAATCTTCCCGAGTACCCCCGAATCAATATAAGAATCGCCACGATCTGACGGGCGGATCAAAAGTTATCGTCGGAACGATATTTGTGCACCAAGGGTAGCTCACGGCCAGTAAACACCTTCCGACCGGATTCATGACTCGCATCCACTAGTACACTCATCCGCTATAGCCTGTACGTCACTGAATCTAAACAAACCCCCGCTATAATTTGACCGCAAATGAAATGTCAGAACGAATTCCGTTTATCGAATCAAACGACACTATCACTCCGCCATAATAAAGACCGGACGTCTTCGAATTCACCATCCGGAAGAAAATAAAAAGATCCGAACCGAAACCTAGGAGGCGACGCACTAAACGTGCGTTTCAGTTCGCATCGATATTTCAGAACCGAAAGATTTTTCGAAAAAAGTGGTAGATAGCCCAAAAAAGTGACAGGGGTGCAACACGAGGACTTCCCAGGAGGTCACCCATCCTAGTACTACTCTCGCCCAAGCACGCTTAACTTCGGAGTTCTGATGGGATCCAGTGCATTTGTGCTGGTATGATCGCACCCAGCATGCCTATCCATTGTCAAAATAAAGAGTTTCCACTCGCATTGTCGTACGAAGTCCGTTTAAATGAAAGTGCGAAAAAATCCTGCTAGATAACATCGGATGGACGATCCGAGCATGTCGGGAAGCCGGATGACCGCCAGGGCTGTCATCGCGCGATGAATCTTCCCGATTACCCCCGAATCAATATAAGAATCGCCACGATCTGACGGGCGGATCAAAAGTTATCGTCGGAACGATATTTGTGCACCAAGGGTAGCTCACGGTCAGTAAACACCTTCCGACCGGATTCATGACTCGCATCCACTAGTACACTCATCCGCTATAGCCTGTACGCCACTGAATCTAAACAAACCCCCGCTATAATTTGACCGCAAATGAAATGTCAGAACGAATTCCGTTTATCGAATCAAACGACACTATCACCTCGCCATAATAAAGACCGGACGTCTTCGAATTCACCATCCGGAAGAAAATAAAAAGATCCGAACCAAAACCTAGGAGGCGACGCACTAAACGTGCGTTTCAGTTCGCTTCAATATTCCAGAACCGAAAGATTGTTCGAAAAAAGTGGTAGATAGCCGAAAAAAGTGACAGAGGTGCAACACGAGGACTTCCCAGGAGGTCACCCATCCTAGTACTACTCTCGCCCAAGCACGCTTAACTTCGGAGTTCTGATGGGATCCAGTGCATTTGTGCTGGTATGATCGCACCCAGCATGCCTATCCATTGTCAAAATAAAGAGTTTCCACTCGCATTGTCGTACGAAGTCCGTTTAAATGAAAGTGCGAAAAAATCCTGCTAGATAACATCGGATGGACGATCCGAGCATGTCGGGAAGCCGGATGACCGCCAGGGCTGTCATCGCGCGATGAATCTTCCCGATTACCCCCGAATCAATATAAGAATCGCCACGATCTGACGGGCGGATCAAAAGTTATCGTCGGAACGATATTTGTGCACCAAGGGTAGCTCACGGTCAGTAAACACCTTCCGACCGGATTCATGACTCGCATCCACTAGTACACTCATCCGCTATAGCCTGTACGCCACTGAATCTAAACAAACCCCCGCTATAATTTGACCGCAAATGAAATGTCAGAACGAATTCCGTTTATCGAAACAAACGACACTATCACCCCGCCATAATAAAGACCGGACGTCTTCGAATTCACCATCCGGAAGAAAATAAAAAGATACGAACCGAAACAAAGGAGGCGACGCACTAAACGTGCGTTTCAGTTCGCATCGATATTCCAAAACCGAAAGATTGTTCGAAAAAAGTGGTAGATAGCCGAAAAAAGTGACAGGGGTGCAACACGAGGACTTCCCAGGAGGTCACCCATCCTAGTACTACTCTCGCCCAAGCACGCTTAACTTCGGATTTCTGATGGGATCCAGTGCATTTGTGCTGGTATGATCGCACCCAGCATGCCTCTCCATTGTCAAAGTAATAAAGAGTTTCCACTCGCATTGTCGTACGAAGTCCGTTTAAATGAAAGTGCGAAAAAATCCTGCTAGATGACACCGGATGGACGATCCGAGCATGTCGGGAAGCCGGATAAACGCCAGGGCTGTCATCGCGCAATGAATCTTCCCGAGTACCCCCGAATCAATATAAGAATCGCCACGATCTGACGGGCGGATCAAAAGTTATCGTCGGAACGATATTTGTGCACCAAGGGTAGCTCACGGCCAGTAAACACCTTCCGACCGGATTCATGACTCGCATCCACTAGTACACTCATCCGCTATAGCCTGTACGTCACTGAATCTAAACAAACCCCCGCTATAATTTGACCGCAAATGAAATGTCAGAACGAATTCCGTTTATCGAATCAAACGACACTATCACTCCGCCATAATAAAGACCGGACGTCTTCGAATTCACCATCCGGAAGAAAATAAAAAGATCCGAACCGAAACCTAGGAGGCGACGCACTAAACGTGCGTTTCAGTTCGCATCGATATTTCAGAACCGAAAGATTTTTCGAAAAAAGTGGTAGATAGCCCAAAAAAGTGACAGGGGTGCAACACGAGGACTTCCCAGGAGGTCACCCATCCTAGTACTACTCTCGCCCAAGCACGCTTAACTTCGGAGTTCTGATGGGATCCAGTGCATTTGTGCTGGTATGATCGCACCCAGCATGCCTATCCATTGTCAAAATAAAGAGTTTCCACTCGCATTGTCGTACGAAGTCCGTTTAAATGAAAGTGCGAAAAAATCCTGCTAGATAACATCGGATGGACGATCCGAGCATGTCGGGAAGCCGGATGACCGCCAGGGCTGTCATCGCGCGATGAATCTTCCCGATTACCCCCGAATCAATATAAGAATCGCCACGATCTGACGGGCGGATCAAAAGTTATCGTCGGAACGATATTTGTGCACCAAGGGTAGCTCACGGTCAGTAAACACCTTCCGACCGGATTCATGACTCGCATCCACTAGTACACTCATCCGCTATAGCCTGTACGCCACTGAATCTAAACAAACCCCCGCTATAATTTGACCGCAAATGAAATGTCAGAACGAATTCCGTTTATCGAATCAAACGACACTATCACCTCGCCATAATAAAGACCGGACGTCTTCGAATTCACCATCCGGAAGAAAATAAAAAGATCCGAACCAAAACCTAGGAGGCGACGCACTAAACGTGCGTTTCAGTTCGCTTCAATATTCCAGAACCGAAAGATTGTTCGAAAAAAGTGGTAGATAGCCGAAAAAAGTGACAGAGGTGCAACACGAGGACTTCCCAGGAGGTCACCCATCCTAGTACTACTCTCGCCCAAGCACGCTTAACTTCGGAGTTCTGATGGGATCCAGTGCATTTGTGCTGGTATGATCGCACCCAGCATGCCTATCCATTGTCAAAATAAAGAGTTTCCACTCGCATTGTCGTACGAAGTCCGTTTAAATGAAAGTGCGAAAAAATCCTGCTAGATAACATCGGATGGACGATCCGAGCATGTCGGGAAGCCGGATGACCGCCAGGGCTGTCATCGCGCGATGAATCTTCCCGATTACCCCCGAATCAATATAAGAATCGCCACGATCTGACGGGCGGATCAAAAGTTATCGTCGGAACGATATTTGTGCACCAAGGGTAGCTCACGGTCAGTAAACACCTTCCGACCGGATTCATGACTCGCATCCACTAGTACACTCATCCGCTATAGCCTGTACGCCACTGAATCTAAACAAACCCCCGCTATAATTTGACCGCAAATGAAATGTCAGAACGAATTCCGTTTATCGAATCAAACGACACTATCACCTCGCCATAATAAAGACCGGACGTCTTCGAATTCACCATCCGGAAGAAAATAAAAAGATCCGAACCAAAACCTAGGAGGCGACGCACTAAACGTGCGTTTCAGTTCGCTTCAATATTCCAGAACCGAAAGATTGTTCGAAAAAAGTGGTAGATAGCCGAAAAAAGTGACAGAGGTGCAACACGAGGACTTCCCAGGAGGTCACCCATCCTAGTACTACTCTCGCCCAAGCACGCTTAACTTCGGAGTTCTGATGGGATCCAGTGCATTTGTGCTGGTATGATCGCACCCAGCATGCCTATCCATTGTCAAAATAAAGAGTTTCCACTCGCATTGTCGTACGAAGTCCGTTTAAATGAAAGTGCGAAAAAATCCTGCTAGATAACATCGGATGGACGATCCGAGCATGTCGGGAAGCCGGATGACCGCCAGGGCTGTCATCGCGCGATGAATCTTCCCGATTACCCCCGAATCAATATAAGAATCGCCACGATCTGACGGGCGGATCAAAAGTTATCGTCGGAACGATATTTGTGCACCAAGGGTAGCTCACGGTCAGTAAACACCTTCCGACCGGATTCATGACTCGCATCCACTAGTACACTCATCCGCTATAGCCTGTACGCCACTGAATCTAAACAAACCCCCGCTATAATTTGACCGCAAATGAAATGTCAGAACGAATTCCGTTTATCGAATCAAACGACACTATCACCTCGCCATAATAAAGACCGGACGTCTTCGAATTCACCATCCGGAAGAAAATAAAAAGATCCGAACCAAAACCTAGGAGGCGACGCACTAAACGTGCGTTTCAGTTCGCTTCAATATTCCAGAACCGAAAGATTGTTCGAAAAAAGTGGTAGATAGCCGAAAAAAGTGACAGAGGTGCAACACGAGGACTTCCCAGGAGGTCACCCATCCTAGTACTACTCTCGCCCAAGCACGCTTAACTTCGGAGTTCTGATGGGATCCAATGCATTTTTGGTGGTATGATCTCACCCAGCATGCCTCTCCATTGTCAAAGTAATAAAGAGTTTCGACTCGCATTGTCGTACGAAGTCCGTTTAAATGAAAGTGCGAAAAAATCCTGCTAGATGCCATCGGATGGACGATCCGAGCATGTCGGGAAGCCGGATGACCGCCAAGGCTGTCATCGCGCGATGAATCTTCCCGATTACCCCCGAATCAATATAAGAATCGCCACGATCTGACGGGCGGATCAAAAGTTATCGTCGGAACGATATTTGTGCACCAAGGGTAGCTCACGGCCAGTAAACACCTTCCGACCGGATTCATGACTCGCATCCACTAGTACACTCATCCGCTATAGCCTGTACGTCACTGAATCTAAACAAACCCCCGCTATAATTTGACCGCAAATGAAATGTCAGAACGAATTCCGTTTATCGAATCAAACGACACTATCACCCCGCCGTAATAAAGACCGGAGGTATTTGAATTCACCATCCGGAAGAAAATAAAAAGATCCGAACCGAAACGTAGGAGGCGTCACAATAAACGTGCGTTTCAGTTCGCATCGATGTTCCAGAACCGAAAGATTGTTCGAAAAAAGTGGTAGATAGCCGAAAAAAGTGACAGGGGTGCAACACGAGGACTTCCCAGGAGGTCACCCATCCTAGTACTACTCTCGCCCAAGCACGCTTAACTTCGGAGTTCTGATGGGATCCAGTGCATTTGTGCTGGTATGATCGGACCCAGCATGCCTCTCCATTGTCAAAGTAATAAAGAGTTTCCACTCGCTTTGTCGTACGAAGTCCGTTTAAATGAAAGTGCGAAAAAATCCTGCTAGATGACATCGGATGGACGATCCGAGCATGTCGGGAAGCCGGATGACCGCCAAGGCTGTCATCGCGCGATGAATCTTCCCGATTACCCCCGAATCAATATAAGAATCGCCACGATCTGACGGGCGGATCAAAAGTTATCGTCGGAACGATATTTGTGCACCAAGGGTAGCTCACGGCCAGTAAACACCTTCCGACCGGATTCATGACTCGCATCCACTAGTACACTCATCCGCTATAGCCTGTACGTCACTGAATCTAAACAAACCCCCGCTATAATTTGACCGCAAATGAAATGTCAGAACGAATTCCGTTTATCGAAACAAACGACACTATCACCCCGCCATAATAAAGACCGGACGTCTTCGAATTCACCATCCGGAAGAAAATAAAAAGATACGAACCGAAACCAAGGAGGCGACGCACTAAACGTGCGTTTCAGTTCGCATCGATATTCCAAAACCGAAAGATTGTTCGAAAAAAGTGGTAGATAGCCGAAAAAAGTGACAGGGGTGCAACACGAGGACTTCCCAGGAGGTCACCCATCCTAGTACTACTCTCGCCCAAGCACGCTTAACTTCGGATTTCTGATGGGATCCAGTGCATTTGTGCTGGTATGATCGCACCCAGCATGCCTCTCCATTGTCAAAGTAATAAAGAGTTTCCACTCGCATTGTCGTACGAAGTCCGTTTAAATGAAAGTGCGAAAAAATCCTGCTAGATGACACCGGATGGACGATCCGAGCATGTCGGGAAGCCGGATAAACGCCAGGGCTGTCATCGCGCAATGAATCTTCCCGAGTACCCCCGAATCAATATAAGAATCGCCACGATCTGACGGGCGGATCAAAAGTTATCGTCGGAACGATATTTGTGCACCAAGGGTAGCTCACGGCCAGTAAACACCTTCCGACCGGATTCATGACTCGCATCCACTAGTACACTCATCCGCTATAGCCTGTACGTCACTGAATCTAAACAAACCCCCGCTATAATTTGACCGCAAATGAAATGTCAGAACGAATTCCGTTTATCGAATCAAACGACACTATCACCCCGCCATAATAAAGACCGAACGTATTTGAATTCACCATCCGAAAGAAAATAAAAAGATCCGAACCGAAACGTAGGAGGCGACGCACTAAACGTGCGTTTCAGTTCGCATCGATGTTCCAGAACCGAAAGATTGTTCGAAAAAAGTGGTAGATAGCCGAAAAAAGTGACAGGGGTGCAACACGAGGACTTCCCAGGAGGTCACCCATCCTAGTACTACTCTCGCCCAAGCACGCTTAACTTCGGAGTTCTGATGGGATCCAGTGCATTTGTGCTGGTATGATCGCACCCAGCATGCCTCTCCATTGTCAAAGTAATAAAGAGTTTCCACTCGCATTGTCGTACGAAGTCCGTTTAAATGAAAGTGCGAAAAAATCCTGCTAGATGACACCGGATGGACGATCCGAGCATGTCGGAAAGCCGGATGACCGCCATGGCTGTCATCGCGCGATTAATCTTCCCGAGTACCCCCGAATCAATATAAGAATCGCCACGATCTGACGGGCGGATCAAAAGTTATCGTCGGAACGATATTTGTGCACCAAGGGTAGCTCACGGCCAGTAAACACCTTCCGACCGGATTCATGAGTTTCATCCACTAGTACACTCATCCGCTATAGCTTGTACGTCACTGAATCTAAACAAACCCCCGCTATAATTTGACCGCAAATGAAATGTCAGAACGAATTCCGTTTATCGAATCGAACGACACTATCACCCCGCCATAATAAAGACCGGACGTATTTGAATTCACTATCCGGCAGAAAATAAAAAGATCCCAACCGAAACGTAGGAGGCGTCGCACTAAACGTGCGTTTCAGTTCGCATCGATGTTCCAGAACCGAAAGATTTTTCGAAAAAAGTGGTAGATAGCCGAAAAAAGTGACAGGGGTGCAACACGAGGACTTGCCAGGAGGTCACCCATCCTAGTACTACTCTCGCCCAAGCACGCTTAACTTCGGAGTTCTGATGGGATCCAGTGCATTTGTGCTGGTATGATCGCACCCAGCATGCCTCTCCATTGTCAAAGTAATAAAGAGTTTCCACTCGCATTGTCGTACGAAGTCCGTTTAAATGAAAGTGCGAAAAAATCCTGCTAGATAACATCGGATGGACGATCCGAGCATGTCGGGAAGCCGGATGACCGCCAGGGCTGTCATCGCGCGATGAATCTTCCCGATTACCCCCGAATCAATATAAGAATCGCCACGATCTGACGGGCGGATCAAAAGTTATCGTCGGAACGATATTTGTGCACCAAGGGTAGCTCACGGCCAGTAAACACCTTCCGACCGGATTCATGACTCGCATCCACTAGTACACTCATCCGCTATAGCCTGTACGCCACTGAATCTAAACAAACCCCCGCTATAATTTGACCGCAAATGAAATGTCAGAACGAATTCCGTTTATCGAATCAAACGACACTATCACCTCGCCATAATAAAGACCGGACGTCTTCGAATTCACCATCCGGAAGAAAATAAAAAGATCCGAACCAAAACCTAAGAGGCGACGCACTAAACGTGCGTTTCAGTTCGCTTCAATATTCCACAACCGAAAGATTGTTCGAAAAAAGTGGTAGATAGCCGAAAAAAGTGACAGGGGTGCAACACGAGGACTTCCCAGGAGGTCACCCATCCTAGTACTACTCTCGCCCAAGCACGCTTAACTTCGGAGTTCTGATGGGATCCAATGCATTTTTGGTGGTATGATCTCACCCAGCATGCCTCCCCATTGTCAAAGTAATAAAGAGTTTCGACTCGCATTGTCGTACGAAGTCCGTTTAAATGAAAGTGCGAAAAAATCCTGCTAGATGCCATCGGATGGACGATCCGAGCATGTCGGGAAGCCGGATGACCGCCAGGGCTGTCATCGCGCGATGAATCTTCCCGATTACCCCCGAATCAATATAAGAATCGCCACGATCTGACGGGCGGATCAAAAGTTATCGTCGGAACGATATTTGTGCACCAAGGGTAGCTCACGGCCAGTAAACACCTTCCGACCGGATTCATGACTCGCATCCACTAGTACACTCATCCGCTATAGCCTGTACGTCACTGAATCTAAACAAACCCCCGCTATAATTTGACCGCAAATGAAATGTCAGAACGAATTCCGTTTATCGAATCAAACGACACTATCACCCCGCCGTAATAAAGACCGGCGGTATTTGAATTCACCATCCGGAAGAAAATAAAAAGATCCGAACCGAAACGTAGGAGGCGTCGCAATAAACGTGCGTTTCAGTTCGCATCGATGTTCCAGAACCGAAAGATTGTTCGAAAAAAGTGGTAGATAGCCGAAAAAAGTGACAGAGGTGCAACACGAGGACTTCCCAGGAGGTCACCCATCCTAGTACTACTCTCGCCCAAGCACGCTTAACTTCGGAGTTCTGATGGGATCCAGTGCATTTGTGCTGGTATGATCGCACCCAGCATGCCTATCCATTGTCAAAATAAAGAGTTTCCACTCGCATTGTCGTACGAAGTCCGTTTAAATGAAAGTGCGAAAAAATCCTGCTAGATAACATCGGATGGACGATCCGAGCATGTCGGGAAGCCGGATGACCGCCAGGGCTGTCATCGCGCGATGAATCTTCCCGATTACCCCCGAATCAATATAAGAATCGCCACGATCTGACGGGCGGATCAAAAGTTATCGTCGGAACGATATTTGTGCACCAAGGGTAGCTCACGGTCAGTAAACACCTTCCGACCGGATTCATGACTCGCATCCACTAGTACACTCATCCGCTATAGCCTGTACGCCACTGAATCTAAACAAACCCCCGCTATAATTTGACCGCAAATGAAATGTCAGAACGAATTCCGTTTATCGAATCAAACGACACTATCACCTCGCCATAATAAAGACCGGACGTCTTCGAATTCACCATCCGGAAGAAAATAAAAAGATCCGAACCAAAACCTAGGAGGCGACGCACTAAACGTGCGTTTCAGTTCGCTTCAATATTCCAGAACCGAAAGATTGTTCGAAAAAAGTGGTAGATAGCCGAAAAAAGTGACAGAGGTGCAACACGAGGACTTCCCAGGAGGTCACCCATCCTAGTACTACTCTCGCCCAAGCACGCTTAACTTCGGAGTTCTGATGGGATCCAGTGCATTTGTGCTGGTATGATCGCACCCAGCATGCCTATCCATTGTCAAAATAAAGAGTTTCCACTCGCATTGTCGTACGAAGTCCGTTTAAATGAAAGTGCGAAAAAATCCTGCTAGATAACATCGGATGGACGATCCGAGCATGTCGGGAAGCCGGATGACCGCCAGGGCTGTCATCGCGCGATGAATCTTCCCGATTACCCCCGAATCAATATAAGAATCGCCACGATCTGACGGGCGGATCAAAAGTTATCGTCGGAACGATATTTGTGCACCAAGGGTAGCTCACGGCCAGTAAACACCTTCCGACCGGATTCATGACTCGCATCCACTAGTACACTCATCCGCTATAGCCTGTACGTCACTGAATCTAAACAAACCCCCGCTATAATTTGACCGCAAATGAAATGTCAGAACGAATTCCGTTTATCGAATCAAACGACACTATCACCCCGCCGTAATAAAGACCGGCGGTATTTGAATTCACCATCCGGAAGAAAATAAAAAGATCCGAACCGAAACGTAGGAGGCGTCGCAATAAACGTGCGTTTCAGTTCGCATCGATGTTCCAGAACCGAAAGATTGTTCGAAAAAAGTGGTAGATAGCCGAAAAAAGTGACAGAGGTGCAACACGAGGACTTCCCAGGAGGTCACCCATCCTAGTACTACTCTCGCCCAAGCACGCTTAACTTCGGAGTTCTGATGGGATCCAGTGCATTTGTGCTGGTATGATCGCACCCAGCATGCCTATCCATTGTCAAAATAAAGAGTTTCCACTCGCATTGTCGTACGAAGTCCGTTTAAATGAAAGTGCGAAAAAATCCTGCTAGATAACATCGGATGGACGATCCGAGCATGTCGGGAAGCCGGATGACCGCCAGGGCTGTCATCGCGCGATGAATCTTCCCGATTACCCCCGAATCAATATAAGAATCGCCACGATCTGACGGGCGGATCAAAAGTTATCGTCGGAACGATATTTGTGCACCAAGGGTAGCTCACGGTCAGTAAACACCTTCCGACCGGATTCATGACTCGCATCCACTAGTACACTCATCCGCTATAGCCTGTACGCCACTGAATCTAAACAAACCCCCGCTATAATTTGACCGCAAATGAAATGTCAGAACGAATTCCGTTTATCGAATCAAACGACACTATCACCTCGCCATAATAAAGACCGGACGTCTTCGAATTCACCATCCGGAAGAAAATAAAAAGATCCGAACCAAAACCTAGGAGGCGACGCACTAAACGTGCGTTTCAGTTCGCTTCAATATTCCAGAACCGAAAGATTGTTCGAAAAAAGTGGTAGATAGCCGAAAAAAGTGACAGAGGTGCAACACGAGGACTTCCCAGGAGGTCACCCATCCTAGTACTACTCTCGCCCAAGCACGCTTAACTTCGGAGTTCTGATGGGATCCAGTGCATTTGTGCTGGTATGATCGCACCCAGCATGCCTATCCATTGTCAAAATAAAGAGTTTCCACTCGCATTGTCGTACGAAGTCCGTTTAAATGAAAGTGCGAAAAAATCCTGCTAGATGCCATCGGATGGACGATCCGAGCATGTCGGGAAGCCGGATGACCGCCAGGGCTGTCATCGCGCGATGAATCTTCCCGATTACCCCCGAATCAATATAAGAATCGCCACGATCTGACGGGCGGATCAAAAGTTATCGTCGGAACGATATTTGTGCACCAAGGGTAGCTCACGGCCAGTAAACACCTTCCGACCGGATTCATGACTCGCATCCACTAGTACACTCATCCGCTATAGCCTGTACGTCACTGAATCTAAACAAACCCCCGCTATAATTTGACCGCAAATGAAATGTCAGAACGAATTCCGTTTATCGAATCAAACGACACTATCACCCCGCCGTAATAAAGACCGGAGGTATTTGAATTCACCATCCGGAAGAAAATAAAAAGATCCGAACCGAAACGTAGGAGGCGTCACAATAAACGTGCGTTTCAGTTCGCATCGATGTTCCAGAACCGAAAGATTGTTCGAAAAAAGTGGTAGATAGCCGAAAAAAGTGACAGGGGTGCAACACGAGGACTTCCCAGGAGGTCACCCATCCTAGTACTACTCTCGCCCAAGCACGCTTAACTTCGGAGTTCTGATGGGATCCAGTGCATTTGTGCTGGTATGATCGGACCCAGCATGCCTCTCCATTGTCAAAGTAATAAAGAGTTTCCACTCGCTTTGTCGTACGAAGTCCGTTTAAATGAAAGTGCGAAAAAATCCTGCTAGATGACATCGGATGGACGATCCGAGCATGTCGGGAAGCCGGATGACCGCCAAGGCTGTCATCGCGCGATGAATCTTCCCGATTACCCCCGAATCAATATAAGAATCGCCACGATCTGACGGGCGGATCAAAAGTTATCGTCGGAACGATATTTGTGCACCAAGGGTAGCTCACGGCCAGTAAACACCTTCCGACCGGATTCATGACTCGCATCCACTAGTACACTCATCCGCTATAGCCTGTACGTCACTGAATCTAAACAAACCCCCGCTATAATTTGACCGCAAATGAAATGTCAGAACGAATTCCGTTTATCGAATCAAACGACACTATCACCCCGCCATAATAAAGACCGGACGTCTTCGAATTCACCATCCGGAAGAAAATAAAAAGATACGAACCGAAACCAAGGAGGCGACGCACTAAACGTGCGTTTCAGTTCGCATCGATATTCCAAAACCGAAAGATTGTTCGAAAAAAGTGGTAGATAGCCGAAAAAAGTGACAGGGGTGCAACACGAGGACTTCCCAGGAGGTCACCCATCCTAGTACTACTCTCGCCCAAGCACGCTTAACTTCGGAGTTCTGATGGGATCCAGTGCATTTGTGCTGGTATGATCGCACCCAGCATGCCTCTCCATTGTCAAAGTAATAAAGAGTTTCCACTCGCATTGTCGTACGAAGTCCGTTTAAATGAAAGTGCGAAAAAATCCTGCTAGATGACACCGGATGGACGATCCGATCATGTCGGAAAGCCGGATGACCGCCAAGGCTGTCATCGCGCGATTAATCTTCCCGAGTACCCCCGAATCAATATAAGAATCGCCACGATCTGACGGGCGGATCAAAAGTTATCGTCGGAACGATATTTGTGCACCAAGGGTAGCTCACGGCCAGTAAACACCTTCCGACCGGATTCATGACTTTCATCCACTAGTACACTCATCCGCTATAGCTTGTACGTCACTGAAATCTAAACAAACCCCCGCTATAATTTGATCGCAAATGAAATGTCAGAACGAATTCCGTTTATCGAATCAAACGACACTATCACCCCGCCATAATAAAGACCGGACGTATTTGAATTCACTATCCGGCAGAAAATAAAAAGATCCCAACCGAAACGTAGGAGGCGACGCACTAAACGTGCGTTTCAGTTCGCATCGATGTTCCAGAACCGAAAGATTGTTCGAAAAAAGTGGTAGATAGCCGAAAAAAGTGACAGGGGTGCAACACGAGAACTTCCCAGGGGGTCACCCATCCTAGTACTACTCTCGCCCAAGCACGCTTAACTTCGGAGTTCTGATGGGATCCAGTGCATTTGTGCTGGTATGATCGCACCCAGCATGCCTCTCCATTGTCAAAGTAATAAAGAGTTTCCACTCGCATTGTCGTACGAAGTCCGTTTAAATGAAAGTGCGAAAAAATCCTGCTAGATGACACCGGATGGACGATCCGAGCATGTCGGAAAGCCGGATGACCGCCAAGGCTGTCATCGCGCGATGAATCTTCCCGAGTGCCCCCGAATCAATATAAGAATCGCCACGATCTGACGGGCGGATCAAAAGTTATCGTCGGAACGATATTTGTGCACCAAGGGTAGCTCACGGCCAGTAAACACCTTCCGACCGGATTCATGACTCGCATCCACTAGTACACTCATCCGCTATAGCCTGTACGTCACTGAATCTGAACAAACCCCCGCTATACTTTGACCGCAAATGAAATGTCAGAACGAATTCCGTTTATCGAATCAAACGACAGTATCACCCCGCCATAATAAAGACCGGACGTCTTTGAATTCACCATCCGGAAGAAAATAAAAAGATCCGAACCGAAACGTAGGAGGCGACGCACTAAACGTGCGTTTCAGTTCGCATCGATGTTCCAGAACCGAAAGATTGTTCGAAAAAAGTGGTAGATAGCCGAAAAAAGTGACAGGGGTGCAACACGAGGACTTCCCAGGAGGTCACCCATCCTAGTACTACTCTCGCCCAAGCACGCTTAACTTCGGAGTTCTGATGGGATCCAGTGCATTTGTGCTGGTATGATCGCACCCAGCATGCCTCTCCATTGTCAAAGTAATAAAGAGTTTCCACTCGCATTGTCGTACGAAGTCCGTTTAAATGAAAGTGCGAAAAAATCCTGCTAGATGACACCGGATGGACGATCCGAGCATGTCGGAAAGCCGGATGACCACCAAGGCTGTCATCGCGCGATGAATCTTCCCGAGTACCCCCGAATCAATATAAGAATCGCCACGATCTGACGGGCGGATCAAAAGTTATCGTCGGAACGATATTTGTGCACCAAGGGTAGCTCACGGCCAGTAAACACCTTCCGACCGGATTCATGACTTTCATCCACTAGTACACTCATCCGCTATAGCTTGTACGTCACTGAATCTAAACAAACCCCCGCTATAATTTGACCGCAAATGAAATGTCAGAACGAATTCCGTTTATCGAATCAAACGACACTATCACCCCGCCATAATAAAGACCGGACGTATTTGAATTCACTATCCGGCAGAAAATAAAAAGATCCCAACCGAAACGTAGGAGGCGTCGCCCTAAACGTGCGTTTCAGTTCGCATCGATGTTCCAGAACCGAAAGATTGTTCGAAAAAAGTGGTAGATAGCCGAAAAAAGTGACAGGGGTGCAACACGAGGACTTCCCAGGAGGTCACCCATCCTAGTACTACTCTCGCCCAAGCACGCTTAACTTCGGAGTTCTGATGGGATCCAGTGCATTTGTGCTGGTATGATCGCACCCAGCATGCCTCTCCATTGTCAAAGTAATAAAGAGTTTCCACTCGCATTGTCGTACGAAGTCCGTTTAAATGAAAGTGCGAAAAAATCCTGCTAGATGACACCGGATGGACGATCCGAGCATGTCGGGAAGCCGGATGACCGCCAAGGCTGTCATCGCGCGATGAATCTTCCTGATTACCCCCGAATCAATATAAGAATCGCCACGATCTGACGGGCGGATCAAAAGTTATCGTCGGAACGATATTTGTGCACCAAGGGTAGCTCACGGCCAGTAAACACCTTCCGACCGGATTCATGACTCGCATCCACTAGTACACTCATCCGCTATAGCCTGTACGTCACTGAATCTAAACAAACCCCCGCTATAATTTGACCGCAAATGAAATGTCAGAACGAATTCCGTTTATCGAATCAAACGACACTATCACCCCGCCATAATAAAGACCGGACGTCTTCGAATTCACCATCCGGAAGAAAATAAAAAGATCCGAACCGAAACCTAGGAGGCGACGCACTAAACGTGCGTTTCAGTTCGCATCGATATTTCAGAACCGAAAGATTTTTCGAAAAAAGTGGTAGATAGCCCAAAAAAGTGACAGGGGTGCAACACGAGGACTTCCCAGGAGGTCACCCATCCTAGTACTACTCTCGCCCAAGCACGCTTAACTTCGGAGTTCTGATGGGATCCAGTGCATTTGTGCTGGTATGATCGCACCCAGCATGCCTATCCATTGTCAAAATAAAGAGTTTCCACTCGCATTGTCGTACGAAGTCCGTTTAAATGAAAGTGCGAAAAAATCCTGCTAGATAACATCGGATGGACGATCCGAGCATGTCGGGAAGCCGGATGACCGCCAGGGCTGTCATCGCGCGATGAATCTTCCCGATTACCCCCGAATCAATATAAGAATCGCCACGATCTGACGGGCGGATCAAAAGTTATCGTCGGAACGATATTTGTGCACCAAGGGTAGCTCACGGTCAGTAAACACCTTCCGACCGGATTCATGACTCGCATCCACTAGTACACTCATCCGCTATAGCCTGTACGCCACTGAATCTAAACAAACCCCCGCTATAATTTGACCGCAAATGAAATGTCAGAACGAATTCCGTTTATCGAATCAAACGACACTATCACCTCGCCATAATAAAGACCGGACGTCTTCGAATTCACCATCCGGAAGAAAATAAAAAGATCCGAACCAAAACCTAGGAGGCGACGCACTAAACGTGCGTTTCAGTTCGCTTCAATATTCCAGAACCGAAAGATTGTTTGAAAAAAGTGGTAGATAGCCGAAAAAAGTGACAGAGGTGCAACACGAGGACTTCCCAGGAGGTCACCCATCCTAGTACTACTCTCGCCCAAGCACGCTTAACTTCGGAGTTCTGATGGGATCCAGTGCATTTGTGCTGGTATGATCGCACCCAGCATGCCTATCCATTGTCAAAATAAAGAGTTTCCACTCGCATTGTCGTACGAAGTCCGTTTAAATGAAAGTGCGAAAAAATCCTGCTAGATAACATCGGATGGACGATCCGAGCATGTCGGGAAGCCGGATGACCGCCAGGGCTGTCATCGCGCGATGAATCTTCCCGATTACCCCCGAATCAATATAAGAATCGCCACGATCTGACGGGCGGATCAAAAGTTATCGTCGGAACGATATTTGTGCACCAAGGGTAGCTCACGGTCAGTAAACACCTTCCGACCGGATTCATGACTCGCATCCACTAGTACACTCATCCGCTATAGCCTGTACGCCACTGAATCTAAACAAACCCCCGCTATAATTTGACCGCAAATGAAATGTCAGAACGAATTCCGTTTATCGAATCAAACGACACTATCACCTCGCCATAATAAAGACCGGACGTCTTCGAATTCACCATCCGGAAGAAAATAAAAAGATCCGAACCAAAACCTAGGAGGCGACGCACTAAACGTGCGTTTCAGTTCGCTTCAATATTCCAGAACCGAAAGATTGTTCGAAAAAAGTGGTAGATAGCCGAAAAAAGTGACAGAGGTGCAACACGAGGACTTCCCAGGAGGTCACCCATCCTAGTACTACTCTCGCCCAAGCACGCTTAACTTCGGAGTTCTGATGGGATCCAATGCATTTTTGGTGGTATGATCTCACCCAGCATGCCTCTCCATTGTCAAAGTAATAAAGAGTTTCGACTCGCATTGTCGTACGAAGTCCGTTTAAATGAAAGTGCGAAAAAATCCTGCTAGATGCCATCGGATGGACGATCCGAGCATGTCGGGAAGCCGGATGACCGCCAGGGCTGTCATCGCGCGATGAATCTTCCCGATTACCCCCGAATCAATATAAGAATCGCCACGATCTGACGGGCGGATCAAAAGTTATCGTCGGAACGATATTTGTGCACCAAGGGTAGCTCACGGCCAGTAAACACCTTCCGACCGGATTCATGACTCGCATCCACTAGTACACTCATCCGCTATAGCCTGTACGTCACTGAATCTAAACAAACCCCCGCTATAATTTGACCGCAAATGAAATGTCAGAACGAATTCCGTTTATCGAATCAAACGACACTATCACCCCGCCGTAATAAAGACCGGAGGTATTTGAATTCACCATCCGGAAGAAAATAAAAAGATCCGAACCGAAACGTAGGAGGCGTCACAATAAACGTGCGTTTCAGTTCGCATCGATGTTCCAGAACCGAAAGATTGTTCGAAAAAAGTGGTAGATAGCCGAAAAAAGTGACAGGGGTGCAACACGAGGACTTCCCAGGAGGTCACCCATCCTAGTACTACTCTCGCCCAAGCACGCTTAACTTCGGAGTTCTGATGGGATCCAGTGCATTTGTGCTGGTATGATCGGACCCAGCATGCCTCTCCATTGTCAAAGTAATAAAGAGTTTCCACTCGCTTTGTCGTACGAAGTCCGTTTAAATGAAAGTGCGAAAAAATCCTGCTAGATGACATCGGATGGACGATCCGAGCATGTCGGGAAGCCGGATGACCGCCAAGGCTGTCATCGCGCGATGAATCTTCCCGATTACCCCCGAATCAATATAAGAATCGCCACGATCTGACGGGCGGATCAAAAGTTATCGTCGGAACGATATTTGTGCACCAAGGGTAGCTCACGGCCAGTAAACACCTTCCGACCGGATTCATGACTCGCATCCACTAGTACACTCATCCGCTATAGCCTGTACGTCACTGAATCTAAACAAACCCCCGCTATAATTTGACCGCAAATGAAATGTCAGAACGAATTCCGTTTATCGAATCAAACGACACTATCACCCCGCCATAATAAAGACCGGACGTCTTCGAATTCACCATCCGGAAGAAAATAAAAAGATACGAACCGAAACCAAGGAGGCGACGCACTAAACGTGCGTTTCAGTTCGCATCGATATTCCAAAACCGAAAGATTGTTCGAAAAAAGTGGTAGATAGCCGAAAAAAGTGACAGGGGTGCAACACGAGGACTTCCCAGGAGGTCACCCATCCTACTACTACTCTCGCCCAAGCACGCTTAACTTCGGATTTCTGATGGGATCCAGTGCATTTGTGCTGGTATGATCGCACCCAGCATGCCTCTCCATTGTCAAAGTAATAAAGAGTTTCCACTCGCATTGTCGTACGAAGTCCGTTTAAATGAAAGTGCGAAAAAATCCTGCTAGATGACACCGGATGGACGATCCGAGCATGTCGGGAAGCCGGATAAACGCCAGGGCTGTCATCGCGCAATGAATCTTCCCGAGTACCCCCGAATCAATATAAGAATCGCCACGATCTGACGGGCGGATCAAAAGTTATCGTCGGAACGATATTTGTGCACCAAGGGTAGCTCACGGCCAGTAAACACCTTCCGACCGGATTCATGACTCGCATCCACTAGTACACTCATCCGCTATAGCCTGTACGTCACTGAATCTAAACAAACCCCCGCTATAATTTGACCGCAAATGAAATGTCAGAACGAATTCCGTTTATCGAATCAAACGACACTATCACCCCGCCATAATAAAGACCGGAGGTATTTGAATTCACCATCCGAAAGAAAATAAAAAGATCCGAACCGAAACGTAGGAGGCGACGCACTAAACGTGCGTTTCAGTTCGCATCGATGTTCCAGAACCGAAAGATTGTTCGAAAAAAGTGGTAGATAGCCGAAAAAAGTGACAGGGGTGCAACACGAGGACTTCCCAGGAGGTCACCCATCCTAGTACTACTCTCGCCCAAGCACGCTTAACTTCGGAGTTCTGATGGGATCCAGTGCATTTGTGCTGGTATGATCGCACCCAGCATGCCTCTCCATTGTCAAAGTAATAAAGAGTTTCCACTCGCATTGTCGTACGAAGTCCGTTTAAATGAAAGTGCGAAAAAATCCTGCTAGATGACACCGGATGGACGATCCGAGCATGTCGGAAAGCCGGATGACCGCCATGGCTGTCATCGCGCGATTAATCTTCCCGAGTACCCCCGAATCAATATAAGAATCGCCACGATCTGACGGGCGGATCAAAAGTTATCGTCGGAACGATATTTGTGCACCAAGGGTAGCTCACGGCCAGTAAACACCTTCCGACCGGATTCATGAGTTTCATCCACTAGTACACTCATCCGCTATAGCTTGTACGTCACTGAATCTAAACAAACCCCCGCTATAATTTGACCGCAAATGAAATGTCAGAACGAATTCCGTTTATCGAATCGAACGACACTATCACCCCGCCATAATAAAGACCGGACGTATTTGAATTCACTATCCGGCAGAAAATAAAAAGATCCCAACCGAAACGTAGGAGGCGTCGCACTAAACGTGCGTTTCAGTTCGCATCGATGTTCCAGAACCGAAAGATTTTTCGAAAAAAGTGGTAGATAGCCGAAAAAAGTGACAGGGGTGCAACACGAGGACTTGCCAGGAGGTCACCCATCCTAGTACTACTCTCGCCCAAGCACGCTTAACTTCGGAGTTCTGATGGGATCCAGTGCATTTGTGCTGGTATGATCGCACCCAGCATGCCTCTCCATTGTCAAAGTAATAAAGAGTTTCCACTCGCATTGTCGTACGAAGTCCGTTTAAATGAAAGTGCGAAAAAATCCTGCTAGATAACATCGGATGGACGATCCGAGCATGTCGGGAAGCCGGATGACCGCCAGGGCTGTCATCGCGCGATGAATCTTCCCGATTACCCCCGAATCAATATAAGAATCGCCACGATCTGACGGGCGGATCAAAAGTTATCGTCGGAACGATATTTGTGCACCAAGGGTAGCTCACGGCCAGTAAACACCTTCCGACCGGATTCATGACTCGCATCCACTAGTACACTCATCCGCTATAGCCTGTACGCCACTGAATCTAAACAAACCCCCGCTATAATTTGACCGCAAATGAAATGTCAGAACGAATTCCGTTTATCGAATCAAACGACACTATCACCTCGCCATAATAAAGACCGGACGTCTTCGAATTCACCATCCGGAAGAAAATAAAAAGATCCGAACCAAAACCTAGGAGGCGACGCACTAAACGTGCGTTTCAGTTCGCTTCAATATTCCACAACCGAAAGATTGTTCGAAAAAAGTGGTAGATAGCCGAAAAAAGTGACAGGGGTGCAACACGAGGACTTCCCAGGAGGTCACCCATCCTAGTACTACTCTCGCCCAAGCACGCTTAACTTCGGAGTTCTGATGGGATCCAATGCATTTTTGGTGGTATGATCTCACCCAGCATGCCTCCCCATTGTCAAAGTAATAAAGAGTTTCGACTCGCATTGTCGTACGAAGTCCGTTTAAATGAAAGTGCGAAAAAATCCTGCTAGATGCCATCGGATGGACGATCCGAGCATGTCGGGAAGCCGGATGACCGCCAGGGCTGTCATCGCGCGATGAATCTTCCCGATTACCCCCGAATCAATATAAGAATCGCCACGATCTGACGGGCGGATCAAAAGTTATCGTCGGAACGATATTTGTGCACCAAGGGTAGCTCACGGCCAGTAAACACCTTCCGACCGGATTCATGACTCGCATCCACTAGTACACTCATCCGCTATAGCCTGTACGTCACTGAATCTAAACAAACCCCCGCTATAATTTGACCGCAAATGAAATGTCAGAACGAATTCCGTTTATCGAATCAAACGACACTATCACCCCGCCGTAATAAAGACCGGAGGTATTTGAATTCACCATCCGGAAGAAAATAAAAAGATCCGAACCGAAACGTAGGAGGCGTCACAATAAACGTGCGTTTCAGTTCGCATCGATGTTCCAGAACCGAAAGATTGTTCGAAAAAAGTGGTAGATAGCCGAAAAAAGTGACAGGGGTGCAACACGAGGACTTCCCAGGAGGTCACCCATCCTAGTACTACTCTCGCCCAAGCACGCTTAACTTCGGAGTTCTGATGGGATCCAGTGCATTTGTGCTGGTATGATCGGACCCAGCATGCCTCTCCATTGTCAAAGTAATAAAGAGTTTCCACTCGCTTTGTCGTACGAAGTCCGTTTAAATGAAAGTGCGAAAAAATCCTGCTAGATGACATCGGATGGACGATCCGAGCATGTCGGGAAGCCGGATGACCGCCAAGGCTGTCATCGCGCGATGAATCTTCCCGATTACCCCCGAATCAATATAAGAATCGCCACGATCTGACGGGCGGATCAAAAGTTATCGTCGGAACGATATTTGTGCACCAAGGGTAGCTCACGGCCAGTAAACACCTTCCGACCGGATTCATGACTCGCATCCACTAGTACACTCATCCGCTATAGCCTGTACGTCACTGAATCTAAACAAACCCCCGCTATAATTTGACCGCAAATGAAATGTCAGAACGAATTCCGTTTATCGAATCAAACGACACTATCACCCCGCCATAATAAAGACCGGACGTCTTCGAATTCACCATCCGGAAGAAAATAAAAAGATACGAACCGAAACCAAGGAGGCGACGCACTAAACGTGCGTTTCAGTTCGCATCGATATTCCAAAACCGAAAGATTGTTCGAAAAAAGTGGTAGATAGCCGAAAAAAGTGACAGGGGTGCAACACGAGGACTTCCCAGGAGGTCACCCATCCTAGTACTACTCTCGCCCAAGCACGCTTAACTTCGGATTTCTGATGGGATCCAGTGCATTTGTGCTGGTATGATCGCACCCAGCATGCCTCTCCATTGTCAAAGTAATAAAGAGTTTCCACTCGCATTGTCGTACGAAGTCCGTTTAAATGAAAGTGCGAAAAAATCCTGCTAGATGACACCGGATGGACGATCCGAGCATGTCGGGAAGCCGGATAAACGCCAGGGCTGTCATCGCGCAATGAATCTTCCCGAGTACCCCCGAATCAATATAAGAATCGCCACGATCTGACGGGCGGATCAAAAGTTATCGTCGGAACGATATTTGTGCACCAAGGGTAGCTCACGGCCAGTAAACACCTTCCGACCGGATTCATGACTCGCATCCACTAGTACACTCATCCGCTATAGCCTGTACGTCACTGAATCTAAACAAACCCCCGCTATAATTTGACCGCAAATGAAATGTCAGAACGAATTCCGTTTATCGAATCAAACGACACTATCACCCCGCCATAATAAAGACCGGAGGTATTTGAATTCACCATCCGAAAGAAAATAAAAAGATCCGAACCGAAACGTAGGAGGCGACGCACTAAACGTGCGTTTCAGTTCGCATCGATGTTCCAGAACCGAAAGATTGTTCGAAAAAAGTGGTAGATAGCCGAAAAAAGTGACAGGGGTGCAACACGAGGACTTCCCAGGAGGTCACCCATCCTAGTACTACTCTCGCCCAAGCACGCTTAACTTCGGAGTTCTGATGGGATCCAGTGCATTTGTGCTGGTATGATCGGACCCAGCATGCCTCTCCATTGTCAAAGTAATAAAGAGTTTCCACTCGCTTTGTCGTACGAAGTCCGTTTAAATGAAAGTGCGAAAAAATCCTGCTAGATGACATCGGATGGACGATCCGAGCATGTCGGGAAGCCGGATGACCGCCAAGGCTGTCATCGCGCGATGAATCTTCCCGATTACCCCCGAATCAATATAAGAATCGCCACGATCTGACGGGCGGATCAAAAGTTATCGTCGGAACGATATTTGTGCACCAAGGGTAGCTCACGGCCAGTAAACACCTTCCGACCGGATTCATGACTCGCATCCACTAGTACACTCATCCGCTATAGCCTGTACGTCACTGAATCTAAACAAACCCCCGCTATAATTTGACCGCAAATGAAATGTCAGAACGAATTCCGTTTATCGAATCAAACGACACTATCACCCCGCCATAATAAAGACCGGACGTCTTCGAATTCACCATCCGGAAGAAAATAAAAAGATACGAACCGAAACCAAGGAGGCGACGCACTAAACGTGCGTTTCAGTTCGCATCGATATTCCAAAACCGAAAGATTGTTCGAAAAAAGTGGTAGATAGCCGAAAAAAGTGACAGGGGTGCAACACGAGGACTTCCCAGGAGGTCACCCATCCTAGTACTACTCTCGCCCAAGCACGCTTAACTTCGGATTTCTGATGGGATCCAGTGCATTTGTGCTGGTATGATCGCACCCAGCATGCCTCTCCATTGTCAAAGTAATAAAGAGTTTCCACTCGCATTGTCGTACGAAGTCCGTTTAAATGAAAGTGCGAAAAAATCCTGCTAGATGACACCGGATAGACGATCCGAGCATGTCGGGAAGCCGGATAAACGCCAGGGCTGTCATCGCGCAATGAATCTTCCCGAGTACCCCCGAATCAATATAAGAATCGCCACGATCTGACGGGCGGATCAAAAGTTATCGTCGGAACGATATTTGTGCACCAAGGGTAGCTCACGGCCAGTAAACACCTTCCGACCGGATTCATGACTCGCATCCACTAGTACACTCATCCGCTATAGCCTGTACGTCACTGAATCTAAACAAACCCCCGCTATAATTTGACCGCAAATGAAATGTCAGAACGAATTCCGTTTATCGAATCAAACGACACTATCACCCCGCCATAATAAAGACCGAACGTATTTGAATTCACCATCCGAAAGAAAATAAAAAGATCCGAACCGAAACGTAGGAGGCGACGCACTAAACGTGCGTTTCAGTTCGCATCGATGTTCCAGAACCGAAAGATTGTTCGAAAAAAGTGGTAGATAGCCGAAAAAAGTGACAGGGGTGCAACACGAGGACTTCCCAGGAGGTCACCCATCCTAGTACTACTCTCGCCCAAGCACGCTTAACTTCGGAGTTCTGATGGGATCCAGTGCATTTGTGCTGGTATGATCGCACCCAGCATGCCTCTCCATTGTCAAAGTAATAAAGAGTTTCCACTCGCATTGTCGTACGAAGTCCGTTTAAATGAAAGTGCGAAAAAATCCTGCTAGATGACACCGGATGGACGATCCGAGCATGTCGGAAAGCCGGATGACCGCCATGGCTGTCATCGCGCGATTAATCTTCCCGAGTACCCCCGAATCAATATAAGAATCGCCACGATCTGACGGGCGGATCAAAAGTTATCGTCGGAACGATATTTGTGCACCAAGGGTAGCTCACGGCCAGTAAACACCTTCCGACCGGATTCATGAGTTTCATCCACTAGTACACTCATCCGCTATAGCTTGTACGTCACTGAATCTAAACAAACCCCCGCTATAATTTGACCGCAAATGAAATGTCAGAACGAATTCCGTTTATCGAATCGAACGACACTATCACCCCGCCATAATAAAGACCGGACGTATTTGAATTCACTATCCGGCAGAAAATAAAAAGATCCCAACCGAAACGTAGGAGGCGTCGCACTAAACGTGCGTTTCAGTTCGCATCGATGTTCCAGAACCGAAAGATTTTTCGAAAAAAGTGGTAGATAGCCGAAAAAAGTGACAGGGGTGCAACACGAGGACTTGCCAGGAGGTCACCCATCCTAGTACTACTCTCGCCCAAGCACGCTTAACTTCGGAGTTCTGATGGGATCCAGTGCATTTGTGCTGGTATGATCGCACCCAGCATGCCTCTCCATTGTCAAAGTAATAAAGAGTTTCCACTCGCATTGTCGTACGAAGTCCGTTTAAATGAAAGTGCGAAAAAATCCTGCTAGATAACATCGGATGGACGATCCGAGCATGTCGGGAAGCCGGATGACCGCCAGGGCTGTCATCGCGCGATGAATCTTCCCGATTACCCCCGAATCAATATAAGAATCGCCACGATCTGACGGGCGGATCAAAAGTTATCGTCGGAACGATATTTGTGCACCAAGGGTAGCTCACGGCCAGTAAACACCTTCCGACCGGATTCATGACTCGCATCGACTAGTACACTCATCCGCTATAGCCTGTACGCCACTGAATCTAAACAAACCCCCGCTATAATTTGACCGCAAATGAAATGTCAGAACGAATTCCGTTTATCGAATCAAACGACACTATCACCTCGCCATAATAAAGACCGGACGTCTTCGAATTCACCATCCGGAAGAAAATAAAAAGATCCGAACCAAAACCTAGGAGGCGACGCACTAAACGTGCGTTTCAGTTCGCTTCAATATTCCACAACCGAAAGATTGTTCGAAAAAAGTGGTAGATAGCCGAAAAAAGTGACAGGGGTGCAACACGAGGACTTCCCAGGAGGTCACCCATCCTAGTACTACTCTCGCCCAAGCACGCTTAACTTCGGAGTTCTGATGGGATCCAATGCATTTTTGGTGGTATGATCTCACCCAGCATGCCTCCCCATTGTCAAAGTAATAAAGAGTTTCGACTCGCATTGTCGTACGAAGTCCGTTTAAATGAAAGTGCGAAAAAATCCTGCTAGATGCCATCGGATGGACGATCCGAGCATGTCGGGAAGCCGGATGACCGCCAGGGCTGTCATCGCGCGATGAATCTTCCCGATTACCCCCGAATCAATATAAGAATCGCCACGATCTGACGGGCGGATCAAAAGTTATCGTCGGAACGATATTTGTGCACCAAGGGTAGCTCACGGCCAGTAAACACCTTCCGACCGGATTCATGACTCGCATCCACTAGTACACTCATCCGCTATAGCCTGTACGTCACTGAATCTAAACAAACCCCCGCTATAATTTGACCGCAAATGAAATGTCAGAACGAATTCCGTTTATCGAATCAAACGACACTATCACCCCGCCGTAATAAAGACCGGCGGTATTTGAATTCACCATCCGGAAGAAAATAAAAAGATCCGAACCGAAACGTAGGAGGCGTCGCAATAAACGTGCGTTTCAGTTCGCATCGATGTTCCAGAACCGAAAGATTGTTCGAAAAAAGTGGTAGATAGCCGAAAAAAGTGACAGAGGTGCAACACGAGGACTTCCCAGGAGGTCACCCATCCTAGTACTACTCTCGCCCAAGCACGCTTAACTTCGGAGTTCTGATGGGATCCAGTGCATTTGTGCTGGTATGATCGCACCCAGCATGCCTATCCATTGTCAAAATAAAGAGTTTCCACTCGCATTGTCGTACGAAGTCCGTTTAAATGAAAGTGCGAAAAAATCCTGCTAGATAACATCGGATGGACGATCCGAGCATGTCGGGAAGCCGGATGACCGCCAGGGCTGTCATCGCGCGATGAATCTTCCCGATTACCCCCGAATCAATATAAGAATCGCCACGATCTGACGGGCGGATCAAAAGTTATCGTCGGAACGATATTTGTGCACCAAGGGTAGCTCACGGTCAGTAAACACCTTCCGACCGGATTCATGACTCGCATCCACTAGTACACTCATCCGCTATAGCCTGTACGCCACTGAATCTAAACAAACCCCCGCTATAATTTGACCGCAAATGAAATGTCAGAACGAATTCCGTTTATCGAATCAAACGACACTATCACCTCGCCATAATAAAGACCGGACGTCTTCGAATTCACCATCCGGAAGAAAATAAAAAGATCCGAACCAAAACCTAGGAGGCGACGCACTAAACGTGCGTTTCAGTTCGCTTCAATATTCCAGAACCGAAAGATTGTTCGAAAAAAGTGGTAGATAGCCGAAAAAAGTGACAGAGGTGCAACACGAGGACTTCCCAGGAGGTCACCCATCCTAGTACTACTCTCGCCCAAGCACGCTTAACTTCGGAGTTCTGATGGGATCCAATGCATTTTTGGTGGTATGATCTCACCCAGCATGCCTCTCCATTGTCAAAGTAATAAAGAGTTTCGACTCGCATTGTCGTACGAAGTCCGTTTAAATGAAAGTGCGAAAAAATCCTGCTAGATGCCATCGGATGGACGATCCGAGCATGTCGGGAAGCCGGATGACCGCCAGGGCTGTCATCGCGCGATGAATCTTCCCGATTACCCCCGAATCAATATAAGAATCGCCACGATCTGACGGGCGGATCAAAAGTTATCGTCGGAACGATATTTGTGCACCAAGGGTAGCTCACGGCCAGTAAACACCTTCCGACCGGATTCATGACTCGCATCCACTAGTACACTCATCCGCTATAGCCTGTACGTCACTGAATCTAAACAAACCCCCGCTATAATTTGACCGCAAATGAAATGTCAGAACGAATTCCGTTTATCGAATCAAACGACACTATCACCCCGCCGTAATAAAGACCGGAGGTATTTGAATTCACCATCCGGAAGAAAATCAAAAGATCCGAACCGAAACGTAGGAGGCGTCACAATAAACGTGCGTTTCAGTTCGCATCGATGTTCCAGAACCGAAAGATTGTTCGAAAAAAGTGGTAGATAGCCGAAAAAAGTGACAGGGGTGCAACACGAGGACTTCCCAGGAGGTCACCCATCCTAGTACTACTCTCGCCCAAGCACGCTTAACTTCGGAGTTCTGATGGGATCCAGTGCATTTGTGCTGGTATGATCGGACCCAGCATGCCTCTCCATTGTCAAAGTAATAAAGAGTTTCCACTCGCTTTGTCGTACGAAGTCCGTTTAAATGAAAGTGCGAAAAAATCCTGCTAGATGACATCGGATGGACGATCCGAGCATGTCGGGAAGCCGGATGACCGCCAAGGCTGTCATCGCGCGATGAATCTTCCCGATTACCCCCGAATCAATATAAGAATCGCCACGATCTGACGGGCGGATCAAAAGTTATCGTCGGAACGATATTTGTGCACCAAGGGTAGCTCACGGCCAGTAAACACCTTCCGACCGGATTCATGACTCGCATCCACTAGTACACTCATCCGCTATAGCCTGTACGTCACTGAATCTAAACAAACCCCCGCTATAATTTGACCGCAAATGAAATGTCAGAACGAATTCCGTTTATCGAATCAAACGACACTATCACCCCGCCATAATAAAGACCGGACGTCTTCGAATTCACCATCCGGAAGAAAATAAAAAGATACGAACCGAAACCAAGGAGGCGACGCACTAAACGTGCGTTTCAGTTCGCATCGATATTCCAAAACCGAAAGATTGTTCGAAAAAAGTGGTAGATAGCCGAAAAAAGTGACAGGGGTGCAACACGAGGACTTCCCAGGAGGTCACCCATCCTAGTACTACTCTCGCCCAAGCACGCTTAACTTCGGATTTCTGATGGGATCCAGTGCATTTGTGCTGGTATGATCGCACCCAGCATGCCTCTCCATTGTCAAAGTAATAAAGAGTTTCCACTCGCATTGTCGTACGAAGTCCGTTTAAATGAAAGTGCGAAAAAATCCTGCTAGATGACACCGGATGGACGATCCGAGCATGTCGGGAAGCCGGATAAACGCCAGGGCTGTCATCGCGCAATGAATCTTCCCGAGTACCCCCGAATCAATATAAGAATCGCCACGATCTGACGGGCGGATCAAAAGTTATCGTCGGAACGATATTTGTGCACCAAGGGTAGCTCACGGCCAGTAAACACCTTCCGACCGGATTCATGACTCGCATCCACTAGTACACTCATCCGCTATAGCCTGTACGTCACTGAATCTAAACAAACCCCCGCTATAATTTGACCGCAAATGAAATGTCAGAACGAATTCCGTTTATCGAATCAAACGACACTATCACCCCGCCATAATAAAGACCGAACGTATTTGAATTCACCATCCGAAAGAAAATAAAAAGATCCGAACCGAAACGTAGGAGGCGACGCACTAAACGTGCGTTTCAGTTCGCATCGATGTTCCAGAACCGAAAGATTGTTCGAAAAAAGTGGTAGATAGCCGAAAAAAGTGACAGGGGTGCAACACGAGGACTTCCCAGGAGGTCACCCATCCTAGTACTACTCTCGCCCAAGCACGCTTAACTTCGGAGTTCTGATGGGATCCAGTGCATTTGTGCTGGTATGATCGCACCCAGCATGCCTCTCCATTGTCAAAGTAATAAAGAGTTTCCACTCGCATTGTCGTACGAAGTCCGTTTAAATGAAAGTGCGAAAAAATCCTGCTAGATGACACCGGATGGACGATCCGAGCATGTCGGAAAGCCGGATGACCGCCATGGCTGTCATCGCGCGATTAATCTTCCCGAGTACCCCCGAATCAATATAAGAATCGCCACGATCTGACGGGCGGATCAAAAGTTATCGTCGGAACGATATTTGTGCACCAAGGGTAGCTCACGGTCAGTAAACACCTTCCGACCGGATTCATGACTCGCATCCACTAGTACACTCATCCGCTATAGCCTGTACGCCACTGAATCTAAACAAACCCCCGCTATAATTTGACCGCAAATGAAATGTCAGAACGAATTCCGTTTATCGAATCAAACGACACTATCACCTCGCCATAATAAAGACCGGACGTCTTCGAATTCACCATCCGGAAGAAAATAAAAAGATCCGAACCAAAACCTAGGAGGCGACGCACTAAACGTGCGTTTCAGTTCGCTTCAATATTCCAGAACCGAAAGATTGTTCGAAAAAAGTGGTAGATAGCCGAAAAAAGTGACAGAGGTGCAACACGAGGACTTCCCAGGAGGTCACCCATCCTAGTACTACTCTCGCCCAAGCACGCTTAACTTCGGAGTTCTGATGGGATCCAATGCATTTTTGGTGGTATGATCTCACCCAGCATGCCTCTCCATTGTCAAAGTAATAAAGAGTTTCGACTCGCATTGTCGTACGAAGTCCGTTTAAATGAAAGTGCGAAAAAATCCTGCTAGATGCCATCGGATGGACGATCCGAGCATGTCGGGAAGCCGGATGACCGCCAGGGCTGTCATCGCGCGATGAATCTTCCCGATTACCCCCGAATCAATATAAGAATCGCCACGATCTGACGGGCGGATCAAAAGTTATCGTCGGAACGATATTTGTGCACCAAGGGTAGCTCACGGCCAGTAAACACCTTCCGACCGGATTCATGACTCGCATCCACTAGTACACTCATCCGCTATAGCCTGTACGTCACTGAATCTAAACAAACCCCCGCTATAATTTGACCGCAAATGAAATGTCAGAACGAATTCCGTTTATCGAATCAAACGACACTATCACCCCGCCGTAATAAAGACCGGAGGTATTTGAATTCACCATCCGGAAGAAAATAAAAAGATCCGAACCGAAACGTAGGAGGCGTCACAATAAACGTGCGTTTCAGTTCGCATCGATGTTCCAGAACCGAAAGATTGTTCGAAAAAAGTGGTAGATAGCCGAAAAAAGTGACAGGGGTGCAACACGAGGACTTCCCAGGAGGTCACCCATCCTAGTACTACTGTCGCCCAAGCACGCTTAACTTCGGAGTTCTGATGGGATCCAGTGCATTTGTGCTGGTATGATCGGACCCAGCATGCCTCTCCATTGTCAAAGTAATAAAGAGTTTCCACTCGCTTTGTCGTACGAAGTCCGTTTAAATGAAAGTGCGAAAAAATCCTGCTAGATGACATCGGATGGACGATCCGAGCATGTCGGGAAGCCGGATGACCGCCAAGGCTGTCATCGCGCGATGAATCTTCCCGATTACCCCCGAATCAATATAAGAATCGCCACGATCTGACGGGCGGATCAAAAGTTATCGTCGGAACGATATTTGTGCACCAAGGGTAGCTCACGGCCAGTAAACACCTTCCGACCGGATTCATGACTCGCATCCACTAGTACACTCATCCGCTATAGCCTGTACGTCACTGAATCTAAACAAACCCCCGCTATAATTTGACCGCAAATGAAATGTCAGAACGAATTCCGTTTATCGAATCAAACGACACTATCACCCCGCCATAATAAAGACCGGACGTCTTCGAATTCACCATCCGGAAGAAAATAAAAAGATACGAACCGAAACCAAGGAGGCGACGCACTAAACGTGCGTTTCAGTTCGCATCGATATTCCAAAACCGAAAGATTGTTCGAAAAAAGTGGTAGATAGCCGAAAAAAGTGACAGGGGTGCAACACGAGGACTTCCCAGGAGGTCACCCATCCTAGTACTACTCTCGCCCAAGCACGCTTAACTTCGGATTTCTGATGGGATCCAGTGCATTTGTGCTGGTATGATCGCACCCAGCATGCCTCTCCATTGTCAAAGTAATAAAGAGTTTCCACTCGCATTGTCGTACGAAGTCCGTTTAAATGAAAGTGCGAAAAAATCCTGCTAGATGACACCGGATGGACGATCCGAGCATGTCGGGAAGCCGGATAAACGCCAGGGCTGTCATCGCGCAATGAATCTTCCCGAGTACCCCCGAATCAATATAAGAATCGCCACGATCTGACGGGCGGATCAAAAGTTATCGTCGGAACGATATTTGTGCACCAAGGGTAGCTCACGGCCAGTAAACACCTTCCGACCGGATTCATGACTCGCATCCACTAGTACACTCATCCGCTATAGCCTGTACGTCACTGAATCTAAACAAACCCCCGCTATAATTTGACCGCAAATGAAATGTCAGAACGAATTCCGTTTATCGAATCAAACGACACTATCACCCCGCCATAATAAAGACCGAACGTATTTGAATTCACCATCCGAAAGAAAATAAAAAGTTCCGAACCGAAACGTAGGAGGCGACGCACTAAACGTGCGTTTCAGTTCGCATCGATGTTCCAGAACCGAAAGATTGTTCGAAAAAAGTGGTAGATAGCCGAAAAAAGTGACAGGGGTGCAACACGAGGACTTCCCAGGAGGTCACCCATCCTAGTACTACTCTCGCCCAAGCACGCTTAACTTCGGAGTTCTGATGGGATCCAGTGCATTTGTGCTGGTATGATCGCACCCAGCATGCCTCTCCATTGTCAAAGTAATAAAGAGTTTCCACTCGCATTGTCGTACGAAGTCCGTTTAAATGAAAGTGCGAAAAAATCCTGCTAGATGACACCGGATGGACGATCCGAGCATGTCGGAAAGCCGGATGACCGCCATGGCTGTCATCGCGCGATTAATCTTCCCGAGTACCCCCGAATCAATATAAGAATCGCCACGATCTGACGGGCGGATCAAAAGTTATCGTCGGAACGATATTTGTGCACCAAGGGTAGCTCACGGTCAGTAAACACCTTCCGACCGGATTCATGACTCGCATCCACTAGTACACTCATCCGCTATAGCCTGTACGCCACTGAATCTAAACAAACCCCCGCTATAATTTGACCGCAAATGAAATGTCAGAACGAATTCCGTTTATCGAATCAAACGACACTATCACCTCGCCATAATAAAGACCGGACGTCTTCGAATTCACCATCCGGAAGAAAATAAAAAGATCCGAACCAAAACCTAGGAGGCGACGCACTAAACGTGCGTTTCAGTTCGCTTCAATATTCCAGAACCGAAAGATTGTTCGAAAAAAGTGGTAGATAGCCGAAAAAAGTGACAGAGGTGCAACACGAGGACTTCCCAGGAGGTCACCCATCCTAGTACTACTCTCGCCCAAGCACGCTTAACTTCGGAGTTCTGATGGGATCCAATGCATTTTTGGTGGTATGATCTCACCCAGCATGCCTCTCCATTGTCAAAGTAATAAAGAGTTTCGACTCGCATTGTCGTACGAAGTCCGTTTAAATGAAAGTGCGAAAAAATCCTGCTAGATGCCATCGGATGGACGATCCGAGCATGTCGGGAAGCCGGATGACCGCCAGGGCTGTCATCGCGCGATGAATCTTCCCGATTACCCCCGAATCAATATAAGAATCGCCACGATCTGACGGGCGGATCAAAAGTTATCGTCGGAACGATATTTGTGCACCAAGGGTAGCTCACGGCCAGTAAACACCTTCCGACCGGATTCATGACTCGCATCCACTAGTACACTCATCCGCTATAGCCTGTACGTCACTGAATCTAAACAAACCCCCGCTATAATTTGACCGCAAATGAAATGTCAGAACGAATTCCGTTTATCGAATCAAACGACACTATCACCCCGCCGTAATAAAGACCGGAGGTATTTGAATTCACCATCCGGAAGAAAATAAAAAGATCCGAACCGAAACGTAGGAGGCGTCACAATAAACGTGCGTTTCAGTTCGCATCGATGTTCCAGAACCGAAAGATTGTTCGAAAAAAGTGGTAGATAGCCGAAAAAAGTGACAGGGGTGCAACACGAGGACTTCCCAGGAGGTCACCCATCCTAGTACTACTGTCGCCCAAGCACGCTTAACTTCGGAGTTCTGATGGGATCCAGTGCATTTGTGCTGGTATGATCGGACCCAGCATGCCTCTCCATTGTCAAAGTAATAAAGAGTTTCCACTCGCTTTGTCGTACGAAGTCCGTTTAAATGAAAGTGCGAAAAAATCCTGCTAGATGACATCGGATGGACGATCCGAGCATGTCGGGAAGCCGGATGACCGCCATGGCTGTCATCGCGCGATGAATCTTCCCGATTACCCCCGAATCAATATAAGAATCGCCACGATCTGACGGGCGGATCAAAAGTTATCGTCGGAACGATATTTGTGCACCAAGGGTAGCTCACGGCCAGTAAACACCTTCCGACCGGATTCATGACTCGCATCCACTAGTACACTCATCCGCTATAGCCTGTACGTCACTGAATCTAAACAAACCCCCGCTATAATTTGACCGCAAATGAAATGTCAGAACGAATTCCGTTTATCGAATCAAACGACACTATCACCCCGCCATAATAAAGACCGGACGTCTTCGAATTCACCATCCGGAAGAAAATAAAAAGATACGAACCGAAACCAAGGAGGCGACGCACTAAACGTGCGTTTCAGTTCGCATCGATATTCCAAAACCGAAAGATTGTTCGAAAAAAGTGGTAGATAGCCGAAAAAAGTGACAGGGGTGCAACACGAGGACTTCCCAGGAGGTCACCCATCCTAGTACTACTCTCGCCCAAGCACGCTTAACTTCAGATTTCTGATGGGATCCAGTGCATTTGTGCTGGTATGATCGCACCCAGCATGCCTCTCCATTGTCAAAGTAATAAAGAGTTTCCACTCGCATTGTCGTACGAAGTCCGTTTAAATGAAAGTGCGAAAAAATCCTGCTAGATGACACCGGATGGACGATCCGAGCATGTCGGGAAGCCGGATAAACGCCAGGGCTGTCATCGCGCAATGAATCTTCCCGAGTACCCCCGAATCAATATAAGAATCGCCACGATCTGACGGGCGGATCAAAAGTTATCGTCGGAACGATATTTGTGCACCAAGGGTAGCTCACGGCCAGTAAACACCTTCCGACCGGATTCATGACTCGCATCCACTAGTACACTCATCCGCTATAGCCTGTACGTCACTGAATCTAAACAAACCCCCGCTATAATTTGACCGCAAATGAAATGTCAGAACGAATTCCGTTTATCGAATCAAACGACACTATCACCCCGCCATAATAAAGACCGAACGTATTTGAATTCACCATCCGAAAGAAAATAAAAAGATCCGAACCGAAACGTAGGAGGCGACGCACTAAACGTGCGTTTCAGTTCGCATCGATGTTCCAGAACCGAAAGATTGTTCGAAAAAAGTGGTAGATAGCCGAAAAAAGTGACAGGGGTGCAACACGAGGACTTCCCAGGAGGTCACCCATCCTAGTACTACTCTCGCCCAAGCACGCTTAACTTCGGAGTTCTGATGGGATCCAGTGCATTTGTGCTGGTATGATCGCACCCAGCATGCCTCTCCATTGTCAAAGTAATAAAGAGTTTCCACTCGCATTGTCGTACGAAGTCCGTTTAAATGAAAGTGCGAAAAAATCCTGCTAGATGACACCGGATGGACGATCCGAGCATGTCGGAAAGCCGGATGACCGCCATGGCTGTCATCGCGCGATTAATCTTCCCGAGTACCCCCGAATCAATATAAGAATCGCCACGATCTGACGGGCGGATCAAAAGTTATCGTCGGAACGATATTTGTGCACCAAGGGTAGCTCACGGCCAGTAAACACCTTCCGACCGGATTCATGAGTTTCATCCACTAGTACACTCATCCGCTATAGCTTGTACGTCACTGAATCTAAACAAACCCCCGCTATAATTTGACCGCAAATGAAATGTCAGAACGAATTCCGTTTATCGAATCAAACGACACTATCACCCCGCCATAATAAAGACCGAACGTATTTGAATTCACCATCCGAAAGAAAATAAAAAGATCCGAACCGAAACGTAGGAGGCGACGCACTAAACGTGCGTTTCAGTTCGCATCGATGTTCCAGAACCGAAAGATTGTTCGAAAAAAGTGGTAGATAGCCGAAAAAAGTGACAGGGGTGCAACACGAGGACTTCCCAGGAGGTCACCCATCCTAGTACTACTCTCGCCCAAGCACGCTTAACTTCGGAGTTCTGATGGGATCCAGTGCATTTGTGCTGGTATGATCGCACCCAGCATGCCTCTCCATTGTCAAAGTAATAAAGAGTTTCCACTCGCATTGTCGTACGAAGTCCGTTTAAATGAAAGTGCGAAAAAATCCTGCTAGATGACACCGGATGGACGATCCGAGCATGTCGGAAAGCCGGATGACCGCCATGGCTGTCATCGCGCGATTAATCTTCCCGAGTACCCCCGAATCAATATAAGAATCGCCACGATCTGACGGGCGGATCAAAAGTTATCGTCGGAACGATATTTGTGCACCAAGGGTAGCTCACGGTCAGTAAACACCTTCCGACCGGATTCATGACTCGCATCCACTAGTACACTCATCCGCTATAGCCTGTACGCCACTGAATCTAAACAAACCCCCGCTATAATTTGACCGCAAATGAAATGTCAGAACGAATTCCGTTTATCGAATCAAACGACACTATCACCTCGCCATAATAAAGACCGGACGTCTTCGAATTCACCATCCGGAAGAAAATAAAAAGATCCGAACCAAAACCTAGGAGGCGACGCACTAAACGTGCGTTTCAGTTCGCTTCAATATTCCAGAACCGAAAGATTGTTCGAAAAAAGTGGTAGATAGCCGAAAAAAGTGACAGAGGTGCAACACGAGGACTTCCCAGGAGGTCACCCATCCTAGTACTACTCTCGCCCAAGCACGCTTAACTTCGGAGTTCTGATGGGATCCAATGCATTTTTGGTGGTATGATCTCACCCAGCATGCCTCTCCATTGTCAAAGTAATAAAGAGTTTCGACTCGCATTGTCGTACGAAGTCCGTTTAAATGAAAGTGCGAAAAAATCCTGCTAGATGCCATCGGATGGACGATCCGAGCATGTCGGGAAGCCGGATGACCGCCAGGGCTGTCATCGCGCGATGAATCTTCCCGATTACCCCCGAATCAATATAAGAATCGCCACGATCTGACGGGCGGATCAAAAGTTATCGTCGGAACGATATTTGTGCACCAAGGGTAGCTCACGGCCAGTAAACACCTTCCGACCGGATTCATGACTCGCATCCACTAGTACACTCATCCGCTATAGCCTGTACGTCACTGAATCTAAACAAACCCCCGCTATAATTTGACCGCAAATGAAATGTCAGAACGAATTCCGTTTATCGAATCAAACGACACTATCACCCCGCCGTAATAAAGACCGGAGGTATTTGAATTCACCATCCGGAAGAAAATAAAAAGATCCGAACCGAAACGTAGGAGGCGTCACAATAAACGTGCGTTTCAGTTCGCATCGATGTTCCAGAACCGAAAGATTGTTCGAAAAAAGTGGTAGATAGCCGAAAAAAGTGACAGGGGTGCAACACGAGGACTTCCCAGGAGGTCACCCATCCTAGTACTACTCTCGCCCAAGCACGCTTAACTTCGGAGTTCTGATGGGATCCAGTGCATTTGTGCTGGTATGATCGGACCCAGCATGCCTCTCCATTGTCAAAGTAATAAAGAGTTTCCACTCGCTTTGTCGTACGAAGTCCGTTTAAATGAAAGTGCGAAAAAATCCTGCTAGATGACATCGGATGGACGATCCGAGCATGTCGGGAAGCCGGATGACCGCCAAGGCTGTCATCGCGCGATGAATCTTCCCGATTACCCCCGAATCAATATAAGAATCGCCACGATCTGACGGGCGGATCAAAAGTTATCGTCGGAACGATATTTGTGCACCAAGGGTAGCTCACGGCCAGTAAACACCTTCCGACCGGATTCATGACTCGCATCCACTAGTACACTCATCCGCTATAGCCTGTACGTCACTGAATCTAAACAAACCCCCGCTATAATTTGACCGCAAATGAAATGTCAGAACGAATTCCGTTTATCGAATCAAACGACACTATCACCCCGCCATAATAAAGACCGGACGTCTTCGAATTCACCATCCGGAAGAAAATAAAAAGATACGAACCGAAACCAAGGAGGCGACGCACTAAACGTGCGTTTCAGTTCGCATCGATATTCCAAAACCGAAAGATTGTTCGAAAAAAGTGGTAGATAGCCGAAAAAAGTGACAGGGGTGCAACACGAGGACTTCCCAGGAGGTCACCCATCCTAGTACTACTCTCGCCCAAGCACGCTTAACTTCGGATTTCTGATGGGATCCAGTGCATTTGTGCTGGTATGATCGCACCCAGCATGCCTCTCCATTGTCAAAGTAATAAAGAGTTTCCACTCGCATTGTCGTACGAAGTCCGTTTAAATGAAAGTGCGAAAAAATCCTGCTAGATGACACCGGATGGACGATCCGAGCATGTCGGGAAGCCGGATAAACGCCAGGGCTGTCATCGCGCAATGAATCTTCCCGAGTACCCCCGAATCAATATAAGAATCGCCACGATCTGACGGGCGGATCAAAAGTTATCGTCGGAACGATATTTGTGCACCAAGGGTAGCTCACGGCCAGTAAACACCTTCCGACCGGATTCATGACTCGCATCCACTAGTACACTCATCCGCTATAGCCTGTACGTCACTGAATCTAAACAAACCCCCGCTATAATTTGACCGCAAATGAAATGTCAGAACGAATTCCGTTTATCGAATCAAACGACACTATCACCCCGCCATAATAAAGACCGAACGTATTTGAATTCACCATCCGAAAGAAAATAAAAAGATCCGAACCGAAACGTAGGAGGCGACGCACTAAACGTGCGTTTCAGTTCGCATCGATGTTCCAGAACCGAAAGATTGTTCGAAAAAAGTGGTAGATAGCCGAAAAAAGTGACAGGGGTGCAACACGAGGACTTCCCAGGAGGTCACCCATCCTAGTACTACTCTCGCCCAAGCACGCTTAACTTCGGAGTTCTGATGGGATCCAGTGCATTTGTGCTGGTATGATCGCACCCAGCATGCCTCTCCATTGTCAAAGTAATAAAGAGTTTCCACTCGCATTGTCGTACGAAGTCCGTTTAAATGAAAGTGCGAAAAAATCCTGCTAGATGACACCGGATGGACGATCCGAGCATGTCGGAAAGCCGGATGACCGCCATGGCTGTCATCGCGCGATTAATCTTCCCGAGTACCCCCGAATCAATATAAGAATCGCCACGATCTGACGGGCGGATCAAAAGTTATCGTCGGAACGATATTTGTGCACCAAGGGTAGCTCACGGCCAGTAAACACCTTCCGACCGGATTCATGAGTTTCATCCACTAGTACACTCATCCGCTATAGCTTGTACGTCACTGAATCTAAACAAACCCCCGCTATAATTTGACCGCAAATGAAATGTCAGAACGAATTCCGTTTATCGAATCAAACGACACTATCACCCCGCCATAATAAAGACCGGACGTATTTGAATTCACTATCCGGCAGAAAATAAAAAGATCCCAACCGAAACGTAGGAGGCGTCGCACTAAACGTGCGTTTCAGTTCGCATCGATGTTCCAGAACCGAAAGATTTTTCGAAAAAAGTGGTAGATAGCCGAAAAAAGTGACAGGGGTGCAACACGAGGACTTGCCAGGAGGTCACCCATCCTAGTACTACTCTCGCCCAAGCACGCTTAACTTCGGAGTTCTGATGGGATCCAGTGCATTTGTGCTGGTATGATCGCACCCAGCATGCCTCTCCATTGTCAAAGTAATAAAGAGTTTCCACTCGCATTGTCGTACGAAGTCCGTTTAAATGAAAGTGCGAAAAAATCCTGCTAGATAACATCGGATGGACGATCCGAGCATGTCGATAAGCCGGATGACCGCCAGGGCTGTCATCGCGCGATGAATCTTCCCGATTACCCCCGAATCAATATAAGAATCGCCACGATCTGACGGGCGGATCAAAAGTTATCGTCGGAACGATATTTGTGCACCAAGGGTAGCTCACGGCCAGTAAACACCTTCCGACCGGATTCATGACTCGCATCCACTAGTACACTCATCCGCTATAGCCTGTACGCCACTGAATCTAAACAAACCCCCGCTATAATTTGACCGCAAATGAAATGTCAGAACGAATTCCGTTTATCGAATCAAACGACACTATCACCTCGCCATAATAAAGACCGGACGTCTTCGAATTCACCATCCGGAAGAAAATAAAAAGATCCGAACCAAAACCTAGGAGGCGACGCACTAAACGTGCGTTTCAGTTCGCTTCAATATTCCAGAACCGAAAGATTGTTCGAAAAAAGTGGTAGATAGCCGAAAAAAGTGACAGAGGTGCAACACGAGGACTTCCCAGGAGGTCACCCATCCTAGTACTACTCTCGCCCAAGCACGCTTAACTTCGGAGTTCTGATGGGATCCAATGCATTTTTGGTGGTATGATCTCACCCAGCATGCCTCTCCATTGTCAAAGTAATAAAGAGTTTCGACTCGCATTGTCGTACGAAGTCCGTTTAAATGAAAGTGCGAAAAAATCCTGCTAGATGCCATCGGATGGACGATCCGAGCATGTCGGGAAGCCGGATGACCGCCAGGGCTGTCATCGCGCGATGAATCTTCCCGATTACCCCCGAATCAATATAAGAATCGCCACGATCTGACGGGCGGATCAAAAGTTATCGTCGGAACGATATTTGTGCACCAAGGGTAGCTCACGGCCAGTAAACACCTTCCGACCGGATTCATGACTCGCATCCACTAGTACACTCATCCGCTATAGCCTGTACGTCACTGAATCTAAACAAACCCCCGCTATAATTTGACCGCAAATGAAATGTCAGAACGAATTCCGTTTATCGAATCAAACGACACTATCACCCCGCCGTAATAAAGACCGGAGGTATTTGAATTCACCATCCGGAAGAAAATAAAAAGATCCGAACCGAAACGTAGGAGGCGTCACAATAAACGTGCGTTTCAGTTCGCATCGATGTTCCAGAACCGAAAGATTGTTCGAAAAAAGTGGTAGATAGCCGAAAAAAGTGACAGGGGTGCAACACGAGGACTTCCCAGGGGGTCACCCATCCTAGTACTACTCTCGCCCAAGCACGCTTAACTTCGGAGTTCTGATGGGATCCAGTGCATTTGTGCTGGTATGATCGGACCCAGCATGCCTCTCCATTGTCAAAGTAATAAAGAGTTTCCACTCGCTTTGTCGTACGAAGTCCGTTTAAATGAAAGTGCGAAAAAATCCTGCTAGATGACATCGGATGGACGATCCGAGCATGTCGGGAAGCCGGATGACCGCCAAGGCTGTCATCGCGCGATGAATCTTCCCGATTACCCCCGAATCAATATAAGAATCGCCACGATCTGACGGGCGGATCAAAAGTTATCGTCGGAACGATATTTGTGCACCAAGGGTAGCTCACGGCCAGTAAACACCTTCCGACCGGATTCATGACTCGCATCCACTAGTACACTCATCCGCTATAGCCTGTACGTCACTGAATCTAAACAAACCCCCGCTATAATTTGACCGCAAATGAAATGTCAGAACGAATTCCGTTTATCGAATCAAACGACACTATCACCCCGCCATAATAAAGACCGGACGTCTTCGAATTCACCATCCGGAAGAAAATAAAAAGATACGAACCGAAACCAAGGAGGCGACGCACTAAACGTGCGTTTCAGTTCGCATCGATATTCCAAAACCGAAAGATTGTTCGAAAAAAGTGGTAGATAGCCGAAAAAAGTGACAGGGGTGCAACACGAGGACTTCCCAGGAGGTCACCCATCCTAGTACTACTCTCGCCCAAGCACGCTTAACTTCGGATTTCTGATGGGATCCAGTGCATTTGTGCTGGTATGATCGCACCCAGCATGCCTCTCCATTGTCAAAGTAATAAAGAGTTTCCACTCGCATTGTCGTACGAAGTCCGTTTAAATGAAAGTGCGAAAAAATCCTGCTAGATGACACCGGATGGACGATCCGAGAATGTCGGGAAGCCGGATAAACGCCAGGGCTGTCATCGCGCAATGAATCTTCCCGAGTACCCCCGAATCAATATAAGAATCGCCACGATCTGACGGGCGGATCAAAAGTTATCGTCGGAACGATATTTGTGCACCAAGGGTAGCTCACGGCCAGTAAACACCTTCCGACCGGATTCATGACTCGCATCCACTAGTACACTCATCCGCTATAGCCTGTACGTCACTGAATCTAAACAAACCCCCGCTATAATTTGACCGCAAATGAAATGTCAGAACGAATTCCGTTTATCGAATCAAACGACACTATCACCCCGCCATAATAAAGACCGAACGTATTTGAATTCACCATCCGAAAGAAAATAAAAAGATCCGAACCGAAACGTAGGAGGCGACGCACTAAACGTGCGTTTCAGTTCGCATCGATGTTCCAGAACCGAAAGATTGTTCGAAAAAAGTGGTAGATAGCCGAAAAAAGTGACAGGGGTGCAACACGAGGACTTCCCAGGAGGTCACCCATCCTAGTACTACTCTCGCCCAAGCACGCTTAACTTCGGAGTTCTGATGGGATCCAGTGCATTTGTGCTGGTATGATCGCACCCAGCATGCCTCTCCATTGTCAAAGTAATAAAGAGTTTCCACTCGCATTGTCGTACGAAGTCCGTTTAAATGAAAGTGCGAAAAAATCCTGCTAGATGACACCGGATGGACGATCCGAGCATGTCGGAAAGCCGGATGACCGCCATGGCTGTCATCGCGCGATTAATCTTCCCGAGTACCCCCGAATCAATATAAGAATCGCCACGATCTGACGGGCGGATCAAAAGTTATCGTCGGAACGATATTTGTGCACCAAGGGTAGCTCACGGCCAGTAAACACCTTCCGACCGGATTCATGAGTTTCATCCACTAGTACACTCATCCGCTATAGCTTGTACGTCACTGAATCTAAACAAACCCCCGCTATAATTTGACCGCAAATGAAATGTCAGAACGAATTCCGTTTATCGAATCAAACGACACTATCACCCCGCCATAATAAAGACCGGACGTATTTGAATTCACTATCCGGCAGAAAATAAAAAGATCCCAACCGAAACGTAGGAGGCGTCGCACTAAACGTGCGTTTCAGTTCGCATCGATGTTCCAGAACCGAAAGATTTTTCGAAAAAAGTGGTAGATAGCCGAAAAAAGTGACAGGGGTGCAACACGAGGACTTGCCAGGAGGTCACCCATCCTAGTACTACTCTCGCCCAAGCACGCTTAACTTCGGAGTTCTGATGGGATCCAGTGCATTTGTGCTGGTATGATCGCACCCAGCATGCCTCTCCATTGTCAAAGTAATAAAGAGTTTCCACTCGCATTGTCGTACGAAGTCCGTTTAAATGAAAGTGCGAAAAAATCCTGCTAGATAACATCGGATGGACGATCCGAGCATGTCGGGAAGCCGGATGACCGCCAGGGCTGTCATCGCGCGATGAATCTTCCCGATTACCCCCGAATCAATATAAGAATCGCCACGATCTGACGGGCGGATCAAAAGTTATCGTCGGAACGATATTTGTGCACCAAGGGTAGCTCACGGCCAGTAAACACCTTCCGACCGGATTCATGACTCGCATCCACTAGTACACTCATCCGCTATAGCCTGTACGCCACTGAATCTAAACAAACCCCCGCTATAATTTGACCGCAAATGAAATGTCAGAACGAATTCCGTTTATCGAATCAAACGACACTATCACCTCGCCATAATAAAGACCGGACGTCTTCGAATTCACCATCCGGAAGAAAATAAAAAGATCCGAACCAAAACCTAGGAGGCGACGCACTAAACGTGCGTTTCAGTTCGCTTCAATATTCCACAACCGAAAGATTGTTCGAAAAAAGTGGTAGATAGCCGAAAAAAGTGACAGGGGTGCAACACGAGGACTTCCCAGGAGGTCACCCATCCTAGTACTACTCTCGCCCAAGCACGCTTAACTTCGGAGTTCTGATGGGATCCAATGCATTTTTGGTGGTATGATCTCACCCAGCATGCCTCCCCATTGTCAAAGTAATAAAGAGTTTCGACTCGCATTGTCGTACGAAGTCCGTTTAAATGAAAGTGCGAAAAAATCCTGCTAGATGCCATCGGATGGACGATCCGAGCATGTCGGGAAGCCGGATGACCGCCAGGGCTGTCATCGCGCGATGAATCTTCCCGATTACCCCCGAATCAATATAAGAATCGCCACGATCTGACGGGCGGATCAAAAGTTATCGTCGGAACGATATTTGTGCACCAAGGGTAGCTCACGGCCAGTAAACACCTTCCGACCGGATTCATGACTCGCATCCACTAGTACACTCATCCGCTATAGCCTGTACGTCACTGAATCTAAACAAACCCCCGCTATAATTTGACCGCAAATGAAATGTCAGAACGAATTCCGTTTATCGAATCAAACGACACTATCACCCCGCCGTAATAAAGACCGGAGGTATTTGAATTCACCATCCGGAAGAAAATAAAAAGATCCGAACCGAAACGTAGGAGGCGTCACAATAAACGTGCGTTTCAGTTCGCATCGATGTTCCAGAACCGAAAGATTGTTCGAAAAAAGTGGTAGATAGCCGAAAAAAGTGACAGGGGTGCAACACGAGGACTTCCCAGGAGGTCACCAATCCTAGTACTACTCTCGCCCAAGCACGCTTAACTTCGGAGTTCTGATGGGATCCAGTGCATTTGTGCTGGTATGATCGGACCCAGCATGCCTCTCCATTGTCAAAGTAATAAAGAGTTTCCACTCGCTTTGTCGTACGAAGTCCGTTTAAATGAAAGTGCGAAAAAATCCTGCTAGATGACATCGGATGGACGATCCGAGCATGTCGGGAAGCCGGATGACCGCCAAGGCTGTCATCGCGCGATGAATCTTCCCGATTACCCCCGAATCAATATAAGAATCGCCACGATCTGACGGGCGGATCAAAAGTTATCGTCGGAACGATATTTGTGCACCAAGGGTAGCTCACGGCCAGTAAACACCTTCCGACCGGATTCATGACTCGCATCCACTAGTACACTCATCCGCTATAGCCTGTACGTCACTGAATCTAAACAAACCCCCGCTATAATTTGACCGCAAATGAAATGTCAGAACGAATTCCGTTTATCGAATCAAACGACACTATCACCCCGCCATAATAAAGACCGGACGTCTTCGAATTCACCATCCGGAAGAAAATAAAAAGATACGAACCGAAACCAAGGAGGCGACGCACTAAACGTGCGTTTCAGTTCGCATCGATATTCCAAAACCGAAAGATTGTTCGAAAAAAGTGGTAGATAGCCGAAAAAAGTGACAGGGGTGCAACACGAGGACTTCCCAGGAGGTCACCCATCCTAGTACTACTCTCGCCCAAGCACGCTTAACTTCGGATTTCTGATGGGATCCAGTGCATTTGTGCTGGTATGATCGCACCCAGCATGCCTCTCCATTGTCAAAGTAATAAAGAGTTTCCACTCGCATTGTCGTACGAAGTCCGTTTAAATGAAAGTGCGAAAAAATCCTGCTAGATGACACCGGATGGACGATCCGAGCATGTCGGGAAGCCGGATAAACGCCAGGGCTGTCATCGCGCAATGAATCTTCCCGAGTACCCCCGAATCAATATAAGAATCGCCACGATCTGACGGGCGGATCAAAAGTTATCGTCGGAACGATATTTGTGCACCAAGGGTAGCTCACGGCCAGTAAACACCTTCCGACCGGATTCATGACTCGCATCCACTAGTACACTCATCCGCTATAGCCTGTACGTCACTGAATCTAAACAAACCCCCGCTATAATTTGACCGCAAATGAAATGTCAGAACGAATTCCGTTTATCGAATCAAACGACACTATCACCCCGCCATAATAAAGACCGAACGTATTTGAATTCACCATCCGAAAGAAAATAAAAAGATCCGAACCGAAACGTAGGAGGCGACGCACTAAACGTGCGTTTCAGTTCGCAACGATGTTCCAGAACCGAAAGATTGTTCGAAAAAAGTGGTAGATAGCCGAAAAAAGTGACAGGGGTGCAACACGAGGACTTCCCAGGAGGTCACCCATCCTAGTACTACTCTCGCCCAAGCACACTTAACTTCGGAGTTCTGATGGGATCCAGTGCATTTGTGCTGGTATGATCGCACCCAGCATGCCTCTCCATTGTCAAAGTAATAAAGAGTTTCCACTCGCATTGTCGTACGAAGTCCGTTTAAATGAAAGTGCGAAAAAATCCTGCTAGATGACACCGGATGGACGATCCGAGCATGTCGGAAAGCCGGATGACCGCCATGGCTGTCATCGCGCGATTAATCTTCCCGAGTACCCCCGAATCAATATAAGAATCGCCACGATCTGACGGGCGGATCAAAAGTTATCGTCGGAACGATATTTGTGCACCAAGGGTAGCTCACGGCCAGTAAACACCTTCCGACCGGATTCATGAGTTTCATCCACTAGTACACTCATCCGCTATAGCTTGTACGTCACTGAATCTAAACAAACCCCCGCTATAATTTGACCGCAAATGAAATGTCAGAACGAATTCCGTTTATCGAATCGAACGACACTATCACCCCGCCATAATAAAGACCGGACGTATTTGAATTCACTATCCGGCAGAAAATAAAAAGATCCCAACCGAAACGTAGGAGGCGTCGCACTAAACGTGCGTTTCAGTTCGCATCGATGTTCCAGAACCGAAAGATTTTTCGAAAAAAGTGGTAGATAGCCGAAAAAAGTGACAGGGGTGCAACACGAGGACTTGCCAGGAGGTCACCCATCCTAGTACTACTCTCGCCCAAGCACGCTTAACTTCGGAGTTCTGATGGGATCCAGTGCATTTGTGCTGGTATGATCGCACCCAGCATGCCTCTCCATTCTCAAAGTAATAAAGAGTTTCCACTCGCATTGTCGTACGAAGTCCGTTTAAATGAAAGTGCGAAAAAATCCTGCTAGATAACATCGGATGGACGATCCGAGCATGTCGGGAAGCCGGATGACCGCCAAGGCTGTCATCGCGCGATGAATCTTCCCGATTACCCCCGAATCAATATAAAAATCGCCACGATCTGACGGGCGGATCAAAAGTTATCGTCGGAACGATATTTGTGCACCAAGGGTAGCTCACGGCCAGTAAACACCTTCCGACCGGATTCATGACTCGCATCCACTAGTACACTCATCCGCTATAGCCTGTACGCCACTGAATCTAAACAAACCCCCGCTATAATTTGACCGCAAATGAAATGTCAGAACGAATTCCGTTTATCGAATCAAACGACACTATCACCTCGCCATAATAAAGACCGGACGTCTTCGAATTCACCATCCGGAAGAAAATAAAAAGATCCGAACCAAAACCTAGGAGGCGACGCACTAAACGTGCGTTTCAGTTCGCTTCAATATTCCACAACCGAAAGATTGTTCGAAAAAAGTGGTAGATAGCCGAAAAAAGTGACAGGGGTGCAACACGAGGACTTCCCAGGAGGTCACCCATCCTAGTACTACTCTCGCCCAAGCACGCTTCACTTCGGAGTTCTGATGGGATCCAATGCATTTTTGGTGGTATGATCTCACCCAGCATGCCTCCCCATTGTCAAAGTAATAAAGAGTTTCGACTCGCATTGTCGTACGAAGTCCGTTTAAATGAAAGTGCGAAAAAATCCTGCTAGATGCCATCGGATGGACGATCCGAGCATGTCGGGAAGCCGGATGACCGCCAGGGCTGTCATCGCGCGATGAATCTTCCCGATTACCCCCGAATCAATATAAGAATCGCCACGATCTGACGGGCGGATCAAAAGTTATCGTCGGAACGATATTTGTGCACCAAGGGTAGCTCACGGCCAGTAAACACCTTCCGACCGGATTCATGACTCGCATCCACTAGTACACTCATCCGCTATAGCCTGTACGTCACTGAATCTAAACAAACCCCCGCTATAATTTGACCGCAAATGAAATGTCAGAACGAATTCCGTTTATCGAATCAAACGACACTATCACCCCGCCGTAATAAAGACCGGAGGTATTTGAATTCACCATCCGGAAGAAAATAAAAAGATCCGAACCGAAACGTAGGAGGCGTCGCAATAAACGTGCGTTTCAGTTCGCATCGATGTTCCAGAACCGAAAGATTGTTCGAAAAAAGTGGTAGATAGCCGAAAAAAGTGACAGGGGTGCAACACGAGGACTTCCCAGGAGGTCACCAATCCTAGTACTACTCTCGCCCAAGCACGCTTAACTTCGGAGTTCTGATGGGATCCAGTGCATTTGTGCTGGTATGATCGGACCCAGCATGCCTCTCCATTGTCAAAGTAATAAAGAGTTTCCACTCGCTTTGTCGTACGAAGTCCGTTTAAATGAAAGTGCGAAAAAATCCTGCTAGATGACATCGGATGGACGATCCGAGCATGTCGGGAAGCCGGATGACCGCCAGGGCTGTCATCGCGCGATGAATCTTCCCGATTACCCCCGAATCAATATAAGAATCGCCACGATCTGACGGGCGGATTAAAAGTTATCGTCGGAACGATATTTGTGCACCAAGGGTAGCTCACGGCCAGTAAACACCTTCCGACCGGATTCATGACTCGCATCCACTAGTACACTCATCCGCTATAGCCTGTACGTCACTGAATCTAAACAAACCCCCGCTATAATTTGACCGCAAATGAAATGTCAGAACGAATTCCGTTTATCGAATCAAACGACACTATCACCCCGCCATAATAAAGACCGGACGTCTTCGAATTCACCATCCGGAAGAAAATAAAAAGATACGAACCGAAACCAAGGAGGCGACGCACTAAACGTGCGTTTCAGTTCGCATCGATATTCCAGAACCGAAAGATTGTTCGAAAAAAGTGGTAGATAGCCGAAAAAAGTGACAGGGGTGCAACACGAGGACTTCCCAGGAGGTCACCCATCCTAGTACTACTCTCGCCCAAGCACGCTTAACTTCGGATTTCTGATGGGATCCAGTGCATTTGTGCTGGTATGATCGCACCCAGCATGCCTCTCCATTGTCAAAGTAATAAAGAGTTTCCACTCGCATTGTCGTACGAAGTCCGTTTAAATGAAAGTGCGAAAAAATCCTGCTAGATGACACCGGATGGACGATCCGAGCATGTCGGGAAGCCGGATAACCGCCAGGGCTGTCATCGCGCGATGAATCTTCCCGAGTACCCCCGAATCAATATAAGAATCGCCACGATCTGACGGGCGGATCAAAAGTTATCGTCGGAACGATATTTGTGCACCAAGGGCAGCTCACGGCTAGTAAACACCTTCCGACCGGATTCATGACTCGCATCCACTAGTACACTCATCCGCTATAGCCTGTACGTCACTGAATCTAAACAAACCCCCGCTATAATTTGACCGCAAATGAAATGTCAGAACGAATTCCGTTTATCGAATCAAACGACACTATCACCCCGCCATAATAAAGACCGAACGTATTTGAATTCACCATCCGAAAGAAAATAAAAAGATCCGAACCGAAACGTAGGAGGCGACGCACTAAACGTGCGTTTCAGTTCGCATCGATGTTCCAGAACCGAAAGATTGTTCGAAAAAAGTGGTAGATAGCCGAAAAAAGTGACAGGGGTGCAACACGAGGACTTCCCAGGAGGTCACCCATCCTAGTACTACTCTCGCCCAAGCACGCTTAACTTCGGAGTTCTGATGGGATCCAGTGCATTTGTGCTGGTATGATCGCACCCAGCATGCCTCTCTATTGTCAAAGTAATAAAGAGTTTCCACTCGCATTGTCGTACGAAGTCCGTTTAAATGAAAGTGCGAAAAAATCCTGCTAGATGACACCGGATGGACGATCCGAGCATGTCGGAAAGCCGGATGACCACCATGGCTGTCATCGCGCGATTAATCTTCCCGAGTACCCCCGAATCAATATAAGAATCGCCACGATCTGACGGGCGGATCAAAAGTTATCGTCGGAACGATATTTGTGCACCAAGGGTAGCTCACGGCCAGTAAACACCTTCCGACCGGATTCATGACTTTCATCCACTAGTACACTCATCCGCTATAGCTTGTACGTCACTGAATCTAAACAAACCCCCGCTATAATTTGACCGCAAATGAAATGTTAGAACGAATTCCGTTTATCGAATCAAACGACACTATCACCCCGCCATAATAAAGACCGGACGTATTTGAATTCACTATCCGGCAGAAAATAAAAAGATCCCAACCGAAACGTAGGAGGCGTCGCACTAAACGTGCGTTTCAGTTCGCATCGATGTTCCAGAACCGAAAGATTGTTCGAAAAAAGTGGTAGATAGCCGAAAAAAGTGACAGGGGTGCAACACGAGGACTTGCCAGGAGGTCACCTATCCTAGTACTACTCTCGCCCAAGCACGCTTAACTTCGGAGTTCTGATGGGATCCAGTGCATTTGTGCTGGTATGATCGCACCCAGCATGCCTCTCCATTGTCAAAGTAATAAAGAGTTTCCACTCGCATTGTCGTACGAAGTCCGTTTAAATGAAAGTGCGAAAAAATCCTGCTAGATGACACCGGATGGACGATCCGAGCATGTCGGAAAGCCGGATGACCGCCATGGCTGTCATCGCGCGATTAATCTTCCCGAGTACCCCCGAATCAATATAAGAATCGCCACGATCTGACGGGCGGATCAAAAGTTATCGTCGGAACGATATTTGTGCACCAAGGGTAGCTCACGGCCAGTAAACACCTTCCGACCGGATTCATGACTTTCATCCACTAGTACACTCATCCGCTATAGCTTGTACGTCACTGAATCTAAACAAACCCCCGCTATAATTTGACCGCAAATGAAATGTCAGAACGAATTCCGTTTATCGAATCAAACGACACTATCACCCCGCCATAATAAAGACCGGACGTATTTGAATTCACTATCCGGCAGAAAATAAAAAGATCCCAACCGAAACGTAGGAGGCGTCGCACTAAACGTGCGTTTCAATTCGCATCGATGTTCCAGAACCGAAAGATTTTTCGAAAAAAGTGGTAGATAGCCGAAAAAAGTGACAGGGGTGCAACACGAGGACTTGCCAGGAGGTCACCCATCCTAGTACTACTCTCGCCCAAGCACGCTTAACTTCGGAGTTCTGATGGGATCCAGTGCATTTGTGCTGGTATGATCGCACCCAGCATGCCTCTCCATTGTCAAAGTAATAAAGAGTTTCCACTCGCATTGTCGTACGAAGTCCGTTTAAATGAAAGTGCGAAAAAATCCTGCTAGATAACATCGGATGGACGATCCGAGCATGTCGGGAAGCCGGATGACCGCCAGGGCTGTCATCGCGCGATGAATCTTCCCGATTACCCCCGAATCAATATAAGAATTGCCACGATCTGACGGGCGGATCAAAAGTTATCGTCGGAACGATATTTGTGCACCAAGGGTAGCTCACGGCCAGTAAACACCTTCCGACCGGATTCATGACTCGCATCCACTAGTACACTCATCCGCTATAGCCTGTACGCCACTGAATCTAAACAAACCCCCGCTATAATTTGACCGCAAATGAAATGTCAGAACGAATTCCGTTTATCGAATCAAACGACACTATCACCTCGCCATAATAAAGACCGGACGTCTTCGAATTCACCATCCGGAAGAAAATAAAAAGATCCGCACCAAAACCTAGGAGGCGACGCACTAAACGTGCGTTTCAGTTCGCTTCAATATTCCACAACCGAAAGATTGTTCGAAAAAAGTGGTAGATAGCCGAAAAAAGTGACAGGGGTGCAACACGAGGACTTCCCAGGAGGTCACCCATCCTAGTACTACTCTCGCCCAAGCACGCTTAACTTCGGAGTTCTGATGGGATCCAATGCATTTTTGGTGGTATGATCTCACCCAGCATGCCTCCCCATTGTCAAAGTAATAAAGAGTTTCGACTCGCATTGTCGTACGAAGTCCGTTTAAATGAAAGTGCGAAAAAATCCTGCTAGATGCCATCGGATGGACGATCCGAGCATGTCGGGAAGCCAGATGACCGCCAGGGCTGTCATCGCGCGATGAATCTTCCCGATTACCCCCGAATCAATATAAGAATCGCCACGATCTGACGGGCGGATCAAAAGTTATCGTCGGAACGATATTTGTGCACCAAGGGTAGCTCACGGCCAGTAAACACCTTCCGACCGGATTCATGACTCGCATCCACTAGTACACTCATCCGCTATAGCCTGTACGTCACTGAATCTAAACAAACCCCCGCTATAATTTGACCGCAAATGAAATGTCAGAACGAATTCCGTTTATCGAATCAAACGACACTATCACCCCGCCGTAATAAAGACCGGAGGTATTTGAATTCACCATCCGGAAGAAAATAAAAAGATCCGAACCGAAACGTAGGAGGCGTCGCAATAAACGTGCGTTTCAGTTCGCATCGATGTTCCAGAACCGAAAGATTGTTCGAAAAAAGTGGTAGATAGCCGAAAAAAGTGACAGGGGTGCAACACGAGGACTTCCCAGGAGGTCACCCATCCTAGTACTACTCTCGCCCAAGCACGCTTAACTTCGGAGTTCTGATGGGATCCAGTGCATTTGTGCTGGTATGATCGGACCCAGCATGCCTCTCCATTGTCAAAGTAATAAAGAGTTTCCACTCGCTTTGTCGTACGAAGTCCGTTTAAATGAAAGTGCGAAAAAATCCTGCTAGATGACATCGGATGGACGATCCGAGCATGTCGGGAAGCCGGATGACCGCCAAGGCTGTCATCGCGCGATGAATCTTCCCGATTACCCCCGAATCAATATAAGAATCGCCACGATCTGACGGGCGGATCAAAAGTTATCGTCGGAACGATATTTGTGCACCAAGGGTAGCTCACGGCCAGTAAACACCTTCCGACCGGATTCATGACTCGCATCCACTAGTACACTCATCCGCTATAGCCTGTACGTCACTGAATCTAAACAAACCCCCGCTATAATTTGACCGCAAATGAAATGTCAGAACGAATTCCGTTTATCGAATCAAACGACACTATCACCCCGCCATAATAAAGACCGGACGTCTTCGAATTCACCATCCGGAAGAAAATAAAAAGATACGAACCGAAACCAAGGAGGCGACGCACTAAACGTGCGTTTCAGTTCGCATCGATATTCCAGAACCGAAAGATTGTTCGAAAAAAGTGGTAGATAGCCGAAAAAAGTGACAGGGGTGCAACACGAGGACTTCCCAGGAGGTCACCCATCCTAGTACTACTCTCGCCCAAGCACGCTTAACTTCGGATTTCTGATGGGATCCAGTGCATTTGTGCTGGTATGATCGCACCCAGCATGCCTCTCCATTGTCAAAGTAATAAAGAGTTTCCACTCGCATTGTCGTACGAAGTCCGTTTAAATGAAAGTGCGAAAAAATCCTGCTAGATGACACCGGATGGACGATCCGAGCATGTCGGGAAGCCGGATAACCGCCAGGGCTGTCATCGCGCGATGAATCTTCCCGAGTACCCCCGAATCAATATAAGAATCGCCACGATCTGACGGGCGGATCAAAAGTTATCGTCGGAACGATATTTGTGCACCAAGGGTAGCTCACGGCCAGTAAACACCTTCCGACCGGATTCATGACTCGCATCCACTAGTACACTCATCCGCTATAGCCTGTACGTCACTGAATCTAAACAAACGCCCGCTATAATTTGACCGCAAATGAAATGTCAGAACGAATTCCGTTTATCGAATCAAACGACACTATCACCCCGCCATAATAAAGACCGAACGTATTTGAATTCACCATCCGAAAGAAAATAAAAAGATCCGAACCGAAACGTAGGAGGCGACGCACTAAACGTGCGTTTCAGTTCGCATCGATGTTCCAGAACCGAAAGATTGTTCGAAAAAAGTGGTAGATAGCCGAAAAAAGTGACAGGGGTGCAACACGAGGACTTCCCAGGAGGTCACCCATCCTAGTACTACTCTCGCCCAAGCATGCTTAACTTCGGAGTTCTGATGGGATCCAGTGCATTTGTGCTGGTATGATCGCACCCAGCATGCCTCTCCATTGTCAAAGTAATAAAGAGTTTCCACTCGCATTGTCGTACGAAGTCCGTTTAAATGAAAGTGCGAAAAAATCCTGCTAGATGACACCGGATGGACGATCCGAGCATGTCGGGACGCCGGATGACCGCCAGAGCTGTCATTGCGCGATGGATCTTCCTGATTACCCCCGAATCAATATAAGAATCGCCACGATCTGACGGGCGGATCAAAAGTTATCGTCGGAACGATATTTGTGCACCAAGGGTAGCTCACGGCCAGTAAACACCTTCCGACCGGATTCATGACTCGCATCCACTAGTACACTCATCCGCTATAGCCTGTACGTCACTGAATCTAAACAAACCCCCGCTATAATTTGACCGCAAATGAAATGTCAGAACGAATTCCGTTTATCGAATCAAACGACACTATCACCCCGCCATAATAAAGACCGGACGTATTTGAATTCACTATCCGGCAGAAAATAAAAAGATCCCAACCGAAACGTAGGAGGCGTCGCACTAAACGTGCGTTTCAGTTCGCATCGATGTTCCAGAACCGAAAGATTGTTCGAAAAAAGTGGTAGATAGCCGAAAAAAGTGACAGGGGTGCAACACGAGGACTTGCCAGGAGGTCACCCATCCTAGTACTACTCTCGCCCAAGCACGCTTAACTTCGGAGTTCTGATGGGATCCAGTGCATTTGTGCTGGTATGATCGCACCCAGCATGCCTCTCCATTGTCAAAGTAATAAAGAGTTTCCACTCGCATTGTCGTACGAAGTCCGTTTAAATGAAAGTGCGAAAAAATCCTGCTAGATGACACCGGATGGACGATCCGAGCATGTCGGAAAGCCGGATGACCGCCATGGCTGTCATCGCGCGATTAATCTTCCCGAGTACCCCCGAATCAATATAAGAATCGCCACGATCTGACGGGCGGATCAAAAGTTATCGTCGGAACGATATTTGTGCACCAAGGGTAGCTCACGGCCAGTAAACACCTTCCGACCGGATTCATGACTTTCATCCACTAGTACACTCATCCGCTATAGCTTGTACGTCACTGAATCTAAACAAACCCCCGCTATAATTTGACCGCAAATGAAATGTCAGAACGAATTCCGTTTATCGAATCAAACGACACTATCACCCCGCCATAATAAAGACCGGACGTATTTGAATTCACTATCCGGCAGAAAATAAAAAGATCCCAACCGAAACGTAGGAGGCGTCGCACTAAACGTGCGTTTCAGTTCGCATCGATGTTCCAGAACCGAAAGATTTTTCGAAAAAAGTGGTAGATAGCCGAAAAAAGTGACAGGGGTGCAACACGAGGACTTGCCAGGAGGTCACCCATCCTAGTACTACTCTCGCCCAAGCACGCTTAACTTCGGAGTTCTGATGGGATCCAGTGCATTTGTGCTGGTATGATCGCACCCAGCATGCCTCTCCATTGTCAAAGTAATAAAGAGTTTCCACTCGCATTGTCGTACGAAGTCCGTTTAAATGAAAGTGCGAAAAAATCCTGCTAGATAACATCGGATGGACGATCCGAGCATGTCGGGAAGCCGGATGACCGCCAGGGCTGTCATCGCGCGATGAATCTTCCCGATTACCCCCGAATCAATATAAGAATCGCCACGATCTGACGGGCGGATCAAAAGTTATCGTCGGAACGATATTTGTGCACCAAGGGTAGCTCACGGCCAGTAAACACCTTCCGACCGGATTCATGACTCGCATCCACTAGTACACTCATCCGCTATAGCCTGTACGCCACTGAATCTAAACAAACCCCCGCTATAATTTGACCGCAAATGAAATGTCAGAACGAATTACGTTTATCGAATCAAACGACACTATCACCTCGCCATAATAAAGACCGGACGTCTTCGAATTCACCATCCGGAAGAAAATAAAAAGATCCGAACCAAAACCTAGGAGGCGACGCACTAAACGTGCGTTTCAGTTCGCTTCAATATTCCACAACCGAAAGATTGTTCGAAAAAAGTGGTAGATAGCCGAAAAAAGTGACAGGGGTGCAACACGAGGACTTCCCAGGAGGTCACCCATCCTAGTACTACTCTCGCCGAAGCACGCTTAACTTCGGAGTTCTGATGGGATCCAATGCATTTTTGGTGGTATGATCTCACCCAGCATGCCTCCCCATTGTCAAAGTAATAAAGAGTTTCGACTCGCATTGTCGTACGAAGTCCGTTTAAATGAAAGTGCGAAAAAATCCTGCTAGATGCCATCGGATGGACGATCCGAGCATGTCGGGAAGCCGGATGACCGCCAGGGCTGTCATCGCGCGATGAATCTTCCCGATTACCCCCGAATCAATATAAGAATCGCCACGATCTGACGGGCGGATCAAAAGTTATCGTCGGAACGATATTTGTGCACCAAGGGTAGCTCACGGCCAGTAAACACCTTCCGACCGGATTCATGACTCGCATCCACTAGTACACTCATCCGCTATAGCCTGTACGTCACTGAATCTAAACAAACCCCCGCTATAATTTGACCGCAAATGAAATGTCAGAACGAATTCCGTTTATCGAATCAAACGACACTATCACCCCGCCGTAATAAAGACCGGAGGTATTTGAATTCACCATCCGGAAGAAAATAAAAAGATCCGAACCGAAACGTAGGAGGCGTCGCAATAAACGTGCGTTTCAGTTCGCATCGATGTTCCAGAACCGAAAGATTGTTCGAAAAAAGTGGTAGATAGCCGAAAAAAGTGACAGGGGTGCAACACGAGGACTTCCCAGGAGGTCACCCATCCTAGTACTACTCTCGCCGAAGCACGCTTAACTTCGGAGTTCTGATGGGATCCAATGCATTTTTGGTGGTATGATCTCACCCAGCATGCCTCCCCATTGTCAAAGTAATAAAGAGTTTCGACTCGCATTGTCGTACGAAGTCCGTTTAAATGAAAGTGCGAAAAAATCCTGCTAGATGACACCGGATGGACGATCCGAGCATGTCGGGAAGCCGGATAACCGCCAGGGCTGTCATCGCGCGATGAATCTTCCCGAGTACCCCCGAATCAATATAAGAATCGCCACGATCTGACGGGCGGATCAAAAGTTATCGTCGGAACGATATTTGTGCACCAAGGGTAGCTCACGGCCAGTAAACACCTTCCGACCGGATTCATGACTCGCATCCACTAGTACACTCATCCGCTATAGCCTGTACGTCACTGAATCTAAACAAACCCCCGCTATAATTTGACCGCAAATGAAATGTCAGAACGAATTCCGTTTATCGAATCAAACGACACTATCACCCCGCCATAATAAAGACCGGACGTCTTCGAATTCACCATCCGGAAGAAAATAAAAAGATACGAACCGAAACCAAGGAGGCGACGCACTAAACGTGCGTTTCAGTTCGCATCGATATTCCAGAACCGAAAGATTGTTCGAAAAAAGTGGTAGATAGCCGAAAAAAGTGACAGGGGTGCAACACGAGGACTTCCCAGGAGGTCACCCATCCTAGTACTACTCTCGCCCAAGCACGCTTAACTTCGGATTTCTGATGGGATCCAGTGCATTTGTGCTGGTATGATCGCACCCAGCATGCCTCTCCATTGTCAAAGTAATAAAGAGTTTCCACTCGCATTGTCGTACGAAGTCCGTTTAAATGAAAGTGCGAAAAAATCCTGCTAGATGACACCGGATGGACGATCCGAGCATGTCGGGAAGCCGGATAACCGCCAGGGCTGTCATCGCGCGATGAATCTTCCCGAGTACCCCCGAATCAATATAAGAATCGCCACGATCTGACGGGCGGATCAAAAGTTATCGTCGGAACGATATTTGTGCACCAAGGGTAGCTCACGGCCAGTAAACACCTTCCGACCGGATTCATGACTCGCATCCACTAGTACACTCATCCGCTATAGCCTGTACGTCACTGAATCTAAACAAACGCCCGCTATAATTTGACCGCAAATGAAATGTCAGAACGAATTCCGTTTATCGAATCAAACGACACTATCACCCCGCCATAATAAAGACCGAACGTATTTGAATTCACCATCCGAAAGAAAATAAAAAGATCCGAACCGAAACGTAGGAGGCGACGCACTAAACGTGCGTTTCAGTTCGCATCGATGTTCCAGAACCGAAAGATTGTTCGAAAAAAGTGGTAGATAGCCGAAAAAAGTGACAGGGGTGCAACACGAGGACTTCCCAGGAGGTCACCCATCCTAGTACTACTCTCGCCCAAGCATGCTTAACTTCGGAGTTCTGATGGGATCCAGTGCATTTGTGCTGGTATGATCGCACCCAGCATGCCTCTCCATTGTCAAAGTAATAAAGAGTTTCCACTCGCATTGTCGTACGAAGTCCGTTTAAATGAAAGTGCGAAAAAATCCTGCTAGATGACACCGGATGGACGATCCGAGCATGTCGGGACGCCGGATGACCGCCAGAGCTGTCATTGCGCGATGGATCTTCCTGATTACCCCCGAATCAATATAAGAATCGCCACGATCTGACGGGCGGATCAAAAGTTATCGTCGGAACGATATTTGTGCACCAAGGGTAGCTCACGGCCAGTAAACACCTTCCGACCGGATTCATGACTCGCATCCACTAGTACACTCATCCGCTATAGCCTGTACGTCACTGAATCTAAACAAACCCCCGCTATAATTTGACCGCAAATGAAATGTCAGAACGAATTCCGTTTATCGAATCAAACGACACTATCACCCCGCCATAATAAAGACCGGACGTATTTGAATTCACTATCCGGCAGAAAATAAAAAGATCCCAACCGAAACGTAGGAGGCGTCGCACTAAACGTGCGTTTCAGTTCGCATCGATGTTCCAGAACCGAAAGATTGTTCGAAAAAAGTGGTAGATAGCCGAAAAAAGTGACAGGGGTGCAACACGAGGACTTGCCAGGAGGTCACCCATCCTAGTACTACTCTCGCCCAAGCACGCTTAACTTCGGAGTTCTGATGGGATCCAGTGCATTTGTGCTGGTATGATCGCACCCAGCATGCCTCTCCATTGTCAAAGTAATAAAGAGTTTCCACTCGCATTGTCGTACGAAGTCCGTTTAAATGAAAGTGCGAAAAAATCCTGCTAGATGACACCGGATGGACGATCCGAGCATGTCGGAAAGCCGGATGACCGCCATGGCTGTCATCGCGCGATTAATCTTCCCGAGTACCCCCGAATCAATATAAGAATCGCCACGATCTGACGGGCGGATCAAAAGTTATCGTCGGAACGATATTTGTGCACCAAGGGTAGCTCACGGCCAGTAAACACCTTCCGACCGGATTCATGACTTTCATCCACTAGTACACTCATCCGCTATAGCTTGTACGTCACTGAATCTAAACAAACCCCCGCTATAATTTGACCGCAAATGAAATGTCAGAACGAATTCCGTTTATCGAATCAAACGACACTATCACCCCGCCATAATAAAGACCGGACGTATTTGAATTCACTATCCGGCAGAAAATAAAAAGATCCCAACCGAAACGTAGGAGGCGTCGCACTAAACGTGCGTTTCAGTTCGCATCGATGTTCCAGAACCGAAAGATTTTTCGAAAAAAGTGGTAGATAGCCGAAAAAAGTGACAGGGGTGCAACACGAGGACTTGCCAGGAGGTCACCCATCCTAGTACTACTCTCGCCCAAGCACGCTTAACTTCGGAGTTCTGATGGGATCCAGTGCATTTGTGCTGGTATGATCGCACCCAGCATGCCTCTCCATTGTCAAAGTAATAAAGAGTTTCCACTCGCATTGTCGTACGAAGTCCGTTTAAATGAAAGTGCGAAAAAATCCTGCTAGATAACATCGGATGGACGATCCGAGCATGTCGGGAAGCCGGATGACCGCCAGGGCTGTCATCGCGCGATGAATCTTCCCGATTACCCCCGAATCAATATAAGAATCGCCACGATCTGACGGGCGGATCAAAAGTTATCGTCGGAACGATATTTGTGCACCAAGGGTAGCTCACGGCCAGTAAACACCTTCCGACCGGATTCATGACTCGCATCCACTAGTACACTCATCCGCTATAGCCTGTACGCCACTGAATCTAAACAAACCCCCGCTATAATTTGACCGCAAATGAAATGTCAGAACGAATTACGTTTATCGAATCAAACGACACTATCACCTCGCCATAATAAAGACCGGACGTCTTCGAATTCACCATCCGGAAGAAAATAAAAAGATCCGAACCAAAACCTAGGAGGCGACGCACTAAACGTGCGTTTCAGTTCGCTTCAATATTCCACAACCGAAAGATTGTTCGAAAAAAGTGGTAGATAGCCGAAAAAAGTGACAGGGGTGCAACACGAGGACTTCCCAGGAGGTCACCCATCCTAGTACTACTCTCGCCGAAGCACGCTTAACTTCGGAGTTCTGATGGGATCCAATGCATTTTTGGTGGTATGATCTCACCCAGCATGCCTCCCCATTGTCAAAGTAATAAAGAGTTTCGACTCGCATTGTCGTACGAAGTCCGTTTAAATGAAAGTGCGAAAAAATCCTGCTAGATGCCATCGGATGGACGATCCGAGCATGTCGGGAAGCCGGATGACCGCCAGGGCTGTCATCGCGCGATGAATCTTCCCGATTACCCCCGAATCAATATAAGAATCGCCACGATCTGACGGGCGGATCAAAAGTTATCGTCGGAACGATATTTGTGCACCAAGGGTAGCTCACGGCCAGTAAACACCTTCCGACCGGATTCATGACTCGCATCCACTAGTACACTCATCCGCTATAGCCTGTACGTCACTGAATCTAAACAAACCCCCGCTATAATTTGACCGCAAATGAAATGTCAGAACGAATTCCGTTTATCGAATCAAACGACACTATCACCCCGCCGTAATAAAGACCGGAGGTATTTGAATTCACCATCCGGAAGAAAATAAAAAGATCCGAACCGAAACGTAGGAGGCGTCGCAATAAACGTGCGTTTCAGTTCGCATCGATGTTCCAGAACCGAAAGATTGTTCGAAAAAAGTGGTAGATAGCCGAAAAAAGTGACAGGGGTGCAACACGAGGACTTCCCAGGAGGTCACCCATCCTAGTACTACTCTCGCCGAAGCACGCTTAACTTCGGAGTTCTGATGGGATCCAATGCATTTTTGGTGGTATGATCTCACCCAGCATGCCTCCCCATTGTCAAAGTAATAAAGAGTTTCGACTCGCATTGTCGTACGAAGTCCGTTTAAATGAAAGTGCGAAAAAATCCTGCTAGATGACACCGGATGGACGATCCGAGCATGTCGGGAAGCCGGATAACCGCCAGGGCTGTCATCGCGCGATGAATCTTCCCGAGTACCCCCGAATCAATATAAGAATCGCCACGATCTGACGGGCGGATCAAAAGTTATCGTCGGAACGATATTTGTGCACCAAGGGTAGCTCACGGCCAGTAAACACCTTCCGACCGGATTCATGACTCGCATCCACTAGTACACTCATCCGCTATAGCCTGTACGTCACTGAATCTAAACAAACGCCCGCTATAATTTGACCGCAAATGAAATGTCAGAACGAATTCCGTTTATCGAATCAAACGACACTATCACCCCGCCATAATAAAGACCGAACGTATTTGAATTCACCATCCGAAAGAAAATAAAAAGATCCGAACCGAAACGTAGGAGGCGACGCACTAAACGTGCGTTTCAGTTCGCATCGATGTTCCAGAACCGAAAGATTGTTCGAAAAAAGTGGTAGATAGCCGAAAAAAGTGACAGGGGTGCAACACGAGGACTTCCCAGGAGGTCACCCATCCTAGTACTACTCTCGCCCAAGCACGCTTAACTTCGGAGTTCTGATGGGATCCAGTGCATTTGTGCTGGTATGATCGCACCCAGCATGCCTCTCCATTGTCAAAGTAATAAAGAGTTTCCACTCGCATTGTCGTACGAAGTCCGTTTAAATGAAAGTGCGAAAAAATCCTGCTAGATGACACCGGATGGACGATCCGAGCATGTCGGAAAGCCGGATAACCGCCATGGCTGTCATCGCGCGATTAATCTTCCCGAGTACCCCCGAATCAATATAAGAATCGCCACGATCTGACGGGCGGATCAAAAGTTATCGTCGGAACGATATTTGTGCACCAAGGGTAGCTCACGGCCAGTAAACACCTTCCGACCGGATTCATGACTTTCATCCACTAGTACACTCATCCGCTATAGCTTGTACGTCACTGAATCTAAACAAACCCCCGCTATAATTTGACCGCAAATGAAATGTCAGAACGAATTCCGTTTATCGAATCAAACGACACTATCACCCCGCCATAATAAAGACCGGACGTATTTGAATTCACTATCCGGCAGAAAATAAAAAGATCCCAACCGAAACGTAGGAGGCGTCGCACTAAACGTGCGTTTCAGTTCGCATCGATGTTCCAGAACCGAAAGATTGTTCGAAAAAAGTGGTAGATAGCCGAAAAAAGTGACAGGGGTGCAACACGAGGACTTCCCAGGAGGTCACCCATCCTAGTACTACTCTCGCCCAAGCACGCTTAACTTCGGAGTTCTGATGGGATCCAGTGCATTTGTGCTGGTATGATCGCACCCAGCATGCCTCTCCATTGTCAAAGTAATAAAGAGTTTCCACTCGCATTGTCGTACGAAGTCCGTTTAAATGAAAGTGCGAAAAAATCCTGCTAGATGACACCGGATGGACGATCCGAGCATGTCGGGAAGCCGGATGACCGCCAGAGCTGTCATTGCGCGATGAATCTTCCTGATTACCCCCGAATCAATATAAGAATCGCCACGATCTGACGGGCGGATCAAAAGTTATCGTCGGAACGATATTTGTGCACCAAGGGTAGCTCACGGCCAGTAAACACCTTCCGACCGGATTCATGACTCGCATCCACTAGTACACTCATCCGCTATAGCCTGTACGTCACTGAATCTAAACAAACCCCCGCTATAATTTGACCGCAAATGAAATGTCAGAACGAATTCCGTTTATCGAATCAAACGACACTATCACCCCGCCATAATAAAGACCGGACGTCTTCGAATTCACCATCCGGAAGAAAATAAAAAGATCCGAACCGAAACCTAGGAGGCGACGCACTAAACGTGCGTTTCAGTTCGCATCGATATTTCAGAACCGAAAGATTTTTCGAAAAAAGTGGTAGATAGCCGAAAAAAGTGACAGGGGTGCAACACGAGGACTTCCCAGTAGGTCACCCATCCTAGTACTACTCTCGCCCAAGCACGCTTAACTTCGGAGTTCTGATGGGATCCAGTGCATTTGTGCTGGTATGATCGCACCCAGCATGCCTCTCCATTGTCAAAGTAATAAAGAGTTTCCACTCGCATTGTCGTACGAAGTCCGTTTAAATGAAAGTGCGAAAAAATCCTGCTAGATGACACCGGATGGACGATCCGAGCATGTCGGGAAGCCGGACGACCGCCAGAGCTGTCATTGCGCGAGGAATCTTCCTGATTACCCCCGAATCAATATAAGAATCGCCACGATCTGACGGGCGGATCAAAAGTTATCGTCGGAACGATATTTGTGCACCAAGGGTAGCTCACGGCCAGTAAACACCTTCCGACCGGATTCATGACTCGCATCCACTAGTACACTCATCCGCTATAGCCTGTACGCCACTGAATCTAAACAAACCCCCGCTATAATTTGACCGCAAATGAAATGTCAGAACGAATTCCGTTTATCGAATCAAACGACACTATCACCTCGCCATAATAAAGACCGGACGTCTTCGAATTCACCATCCGGAAGAAAATAAAAAGATCCGAACCAAAACCTAGGAGGCGACGCACTAAACGTGCGTTTCAGTTCGCTTCAATATTCCACAACCGAAAGATTGTTCGAAAAAAGTGGTATATAGCCGAAAAAAGTGACAGGGGTGCAACACGAGGACTTCCCAGGAGGTCACCCATCCTAGTACTACTCTCGCCCAAGCACGCTTAACTTCGGAGTTCTGATGGGATCCAATGCATTTTTGGTGGTATGATCTCACCCAGCATGCCTCTCCATTGTCAAAGTAATAAAGAGTTTCGACTCGCATTGTCGTACGAAGTCCGTTTAAATGAAAGTGCGAAAAAATCCTGCTAGATGCCATCGGATGGACGATCCGAGCATGTCGGGAAGCCGGATGACCGCCAGGGCTGTCATCGCGCGATGAATCTTCCCGATTACCCCCGAATCAATATAAGAATCGCCACGATCTGACGGGCGGATCAAAAGTTATCGTCGGAACGATATTTGTGCACCAAGGGTAGCTCACGGCCAGTAAACACCTTCCGACCGGATTCATGACTCGCATCCACTAGTACACTCATCCGCTATAGCCTGTACGTCACTGAATCTAAACAAACCCCCGCTATAATTTGACCGCAAATGAAATGTCAGAACGAATTCCGTTTATCGAATCAAACGACACTATCACCCCGCCGTAATAAAGACCGGAGGTATTTGAATTCACCATCCGGAAGAAAATAAAAAGATCCGAACCGAAACGTAGGAGGCGTCGCAATAAACGTGCGTTTCAGTTCGCATCGATGTTCCAGAACCGAAAGATTGTTCGAAAAAAGTGGTAGATAGCCGAAAAAAGTGACAGGGGTGCAACACGAGGACTTCCCAGGAGGTCACCCATCCTAGTACTACTCTCGCCCAAGCACGCTTAACTTCGGAGTTCTAATGGGATCCAGTGCATTTGTGCTGGTATGATCGGACCCAGCATGCCTCTCCATTGTCAAAGTAATAAAGAGTTTCCACTCGCTTTGTCGTACGAAGTCCGTTTAAATGAAAGTGCGAAAAAATCCTGCTAGATGACATCGGATGGACGATCCGAGCATTTCGGGAAGCCGGATGACCGCCAAGGCTGTCATCGCGCGATGAATCTTCCCGATTACCCCCGAATCAATATAAGAATCGCCACGATCTGACGGGCGGATCAAAAGTTATCGTCGGAACGATATTTGTGCACCAAGGGTAGCTCACGGCCAGTAAACACCTTCCGACCGGATTCATGACTCGCATCCACTAGTACACTCATCCGCTATAGCCTGTACGTCACTGAATCTAAACAAACCCCCGCTATAATTTGACCGCAAATGAAATGTCAGAATGAATTCCGTTTATCGAATCAAACGACACTATCACCCCGCCATAATAAAGACCGGACGTCTTCGAATTCACCATCCGGAAGAAAATAAAAAGATACGAACCGAAACCAAGGAGGCGACGCACTAAACGTGCGTTTCAGTTCGCATCGATATTCCAAAACCGAAAGATTGTTCGAAAAAAGTGGTAGATAGCCGAAAAAAGTGACAGGGGTGCAACACGAGGACTTCCCAGGAGGTCACCCATCCTAGTACTACTCTCGCCCAAGCACGCTTAACTTCGGATTTCTGATGGGATCCAGTGCATTTGTGCTGGTATGATCGCACCCAGCATGCCTCTCCATTGTCAAAGTAATAAAGAGTTTCCACTCGCATTGTCGTACGAAGTCCGTTTAAATGAAAGTGCGAAAAAATCCTGCTAGATGACACCGGATGGACGATCCGAGCATGTCGGGAAGCCGGATGACCGCCAGAGCTGTCATCGCGCGATGAATCTTCCTGATTACCCCCGAATCAATATAAGAATCGCCACGATCTGACGGGCGGATCAAAAGTTATCGTCGGAACGATATTTGTGCACCAAGGGTAGCTCACGGCCAGTAAACACCTTCCGACCGGATTCATCACTCGCATCCACTAGTACACTCATCCGCTATAGCCTGTACGTCACTGAATCTAAACAAACCCCCGCTATAATTTGACCGCAAATGAAATGTCAGAACGAATTCCGTTTATCGAATCAAACGACACTATCACCCCGCCATAATAAAGACCGGACGTCTTCGAATTCACCATCCGGAAGAAAATAAAAAGATCCGAACCGAAACCTAGGAGGCGACGCACTAAACGTGCGTTTCAGTTCGCATCGATATTTCAGAACCGAAAGATTTTTCGAAAAAAGTGGTAGATAGCCGAAAAAAGTGACAGGGGTGCAACACGAGGACTTCCCAGGAGGTCACCTATCCTAGTACTACTCTCGCCCAAGCACGCTTAACTTCGGAGTTCTGATGGGATCCAGTGCATTTGTGCTGGTATGATCGCACCCAGCATGCCTATCCATTGTCAAAGTAATAAAGAGTTTCCACTCGCATTGTCGTACGAAGTCCGTTTAAATGAAAGTGCGAAAAAATCCTGCTAGATAACATCGGATGGACGATCCGAGCATGTCGGGAAGCCGGATGACCGCCAAGGCTGTCATCGCGCGATGAATCTTCCCGATTACCCCCGAATCAATATAAGAATCGCCACGATCTGACGGGCGGATCAAAAGTTATCGTCGGAACGATATTTGTGCACCAAGGGTAGCTCACGGCCAGTAAACACCTTCCGACCGGATTCATGACTCGCATCCACTAGTACACTCATCCGCTATAGCCTGTACGCCACTGAATCTAAACAAACCCCCGCTATAATTTGACCGCAAATGAAATGTCAGAACGAATTCCGTTTATCGAATCAAACGACACTATCACCTCGCCATAATAAAGACCGGACGTCTTCGAATTCACCATCCGGAAGAAAATAAAAAGATCCGAACCAAAACCTAGGAGGCGACGCACTAAACGTGCGTTTCAGTTCGCTTCAATATTCCACAACCGAAAGATTGTTCGAAAAAAGTGGTAGATAGCCGAAAAAAGTGACAGGGGTGCAACACGAGGACTTCCCAGGAGGTCACCCATCCTAGTACTACTCTCGCCCAAGCACGCTTAACTTCGGAGTTCTGATGGGATCCAATGCATTTTTGGTGGTATGATCTCACCCAGCATGCCTCTCCATTGTCAAAGTAATAAAGAGTTTCGACTCGCATTGTCGTACGAAGTCCGTTTAAATGAAAGTGCGAAAAAATCCTGCTAGATGCCATCGGATGGACGATCCGAGCATGTCGGGAAGCCGGATGACCGCCAGGGCTGTCATCGCGCGATGAATCTTCCCGATTACCCCCGAATCAATATAAGAATCGCCACGATCTGACGGGCGGATCAAAAGTTATCGTCGGAACGATATTTGTGCACCAAGGGTAGCTCACGGCCAGTAAACACCTTCCGACCGGATTCATGACTCGCATCCACTAGTACACTCATCCGCTATAGCCTGTACGTCACTGAATCTAAACAAACCCCCGCTATAATTTGACCGCAAATGAAATGTCAGAACGAATTCCGTTTATCGAATCAAACGACACTATCACCCCGCCGTAATAAAGACCGGAGGTATTTGAATTCACCATCCGGAAGAAAATAAAAAGATCCGAACCGAAACGTAGGAGGCGTCGCAATAAACGTGCGTTTCAGTTCGCATCGATGTTCCAGAACCGAAAGATTGTTCGAAAAAAGTGGTAGATAGCCGAAAAAAGTGACAGGGGTGCAACACGAGGACTTCCCAGGAGGTCACCCATCCTAGTACTACTCTCGCCCAAGCACGCTTAACTTCGGAGTTCTGATGGGATCCAGTGCATTTGTGCTGGTATGATCGCACCCAGCATGCCTCTCCATTGTCAAAGTAATAAAGAGTTTCCACTCGCATTGTCGTACGAAGTCCGTTTAAATGAAAGTGCGAAAAAATCCTGCTAGATGACACCGGATGGACGATCCGAGCATGTCGGAAAGCCGGATGACGCCAGGGCTGTCATCGCGCGATTAATCTTCCCGAGTACCCCCGAATCAATATAAGAATCGCCACGATCTGACGGGCGGATCAAAAGTTATCGTCGGAACGATATTTGTGCACCAAGGGTAGCTCACGGCCAGTAAACACCTTCCGACCGGATTCATGACTTTCATCCACTAGTACACTCATCCGCTATAGCTTGTACGTCACTGAATCTAAACAAACCCCCGCTATAATTTGACCGCAAATGAAATGTCAGAACGAATTCCGTTTATCGAATCAAACGACACTATCACCCCGCCATAATGAAGACCGGACGTATTTGAATTCACTATCCGGCAGAAAATAAAAAGATCCCAACCGAAACGTAGGAGGCGTCGCACTAAACGTGCGTTTCAGTTCGCATCGATGTTCCAGAACCGAAAGATTGTTCGAAAAAAGTGGTAGATAGCCGAAAAAAGTGACAGGGGTGCAACACGAGGACTTCCCAGGAGGTCACCCATCCTAGTACTACTCTTGCCCAAGCACGCTTAACTTCGGAGTTCTGATGGGATCCAGTGCATTTGTGCTGGTATGATCGCACCCAGCATGCCTCTCCATTGTCAAAGTAATAAAGAGTTTCCACTCGCATTGTCGTACGAAGTCCGTTTAAATGAAAGTGCGAAAAAATCCTGCTAGATGACACCGGATGGACGATCCGAGCATGTCGGAAAGCCGGATGACCGCCAGGGCTGTCATCGCGCGATTAATCTTCCCGAGTACCCCCGAATCAATATAAGAATCGCCACGATCTGACGGGCGGATCAAAAGTTATCGTCGGAACGATATTTGTGCACCAAGGGTAGCTCACGGCCAGTAAACACCTTCCGACCGGATTCATGACTTTCATCCACTAGTACACTCATCCGCTATAGCTTGTACGTCACTGAAATCTAAACAAACCCCCGCTATAATTTGATCGCAAATGAAATGTCAGAACGAATTCCGTTTATCGAATCAAACGACACTATCACCCCGCCATAATAAAGACCGGACGTATTTGAATTCACTATCCGGCAGAAAATAAAAAGATCCCAACCGAAACGTAGGAGGCGACGCACTAAACGTGCGTTTCAGTTCGCATCGATGTTCCAGAACCGAAAGATTGTTCGAAAAAAGTGGTAGATAGCCGAAAAAAGTGACAGGGGTGCAACACGAGAACTTCCAAGGGGGTCACCCATCCTAGTACTACTCTCGCCCAAGCACGCTTAACTTCGGAGTTCTGATGGGATCCAGTGCATTTGTGCTGGTATGATCGCACCCAGCATGCCTCTCCATTGTCAAAGTAATAAAGAGTTTCCACTCGCATTGTCGTACGAAGTCCGTTTAAATGAAAGTGCGAAAAAATCCTGCTAGATGACACCGGATGGACGATCCGAGCATGTCGGAAAGCCGGATGACCGCCAAGGCTGTCATCGCGCGATGAATCTTCCCGAGTACCCCCGAATCAATATAAGAATCGCCACGATCTGACGGGCGGATCAAAAGTTATCGTCGGAACGATATTTGTGCACCAAGGGTAGCTCACGGCCAGTAAACACCTTCCGACCGGATTCATGACTCGCATCCACTAGTACACTCATCCGCTATAGCCTGTACGTCACTGAATCTGAACAAACCCCCGCTATAATTTGACCGCAAATGAAATGTCAGAACGAATTCCGTTTATCGAATCAAACGACAGTATCACCCCGCCATAATAAAGACCGGACGTCTTTGAATTCACCATCCGGAAGAAAATAAAAAGATCCGAACCGAAACGTAGGAGGCGACGCACTAAACGTGCGTTTCAGTTCGCATCGATGTTCCAGAACCGAAAGATTGTTCGAAAAAAGTGGTAGATAGCCGAAAAAAGTGACAGGGGTGCAACACGAGGACTTCCCAGGAGGTCACCCATCCTAGTACTACTCTCGCCCAAGCACGCTTAACTTCGGAGTTCTGATGGGATCCAGTGCATTTGTGCTGGTATGATCGCACCCAGCATGCCTCTCCATTGTCAAAGTAATAAAGAGTTTCCACTCGCATTGTCGTACGAAGTCCGTTTAAATGAAAGTGCGAAAAAATCCTGCTAGATGACACCGGATGGACGATCCGAGCATGTCGGAAAGCCGGATGACCACCAAGGCTGTCATCGCGCGATGAATCTTCCCGAGTACCCCCGAATCAATATAAGAATCGCCACGATCTGACGGGCGGATCAAAAGTTATCGTCGGAACGATATTTGTGCACCAAGGGTAGCTCACGGCCAGTAAACACCTTCCGACCGGATTCATGACTCGCATCCACTAGTACACTCATCCGCTATAGCCTGTACGTCACTGAATCTGAACAAACCCCCGCTATAATTTGACCGCAAATGAAATGTCAGAACGAATTCCGTTTATCGAATCAAACGACAGTATCACCCCGCCATAATAAAGACCGGACGTCTTTGAATTCACCATCCGGAAGAAAATAAAAAGATCCGAACCGAAACGTAGGAGGCGACGCACTAAACGTGCGTTTCAGTTCGCATCGATGTTCCAGAACCGAAAGATTGTTCGAAAAAAGTGGTAGATAGCCGAAAAAAGTGACAGGGGTGCAACACGAGGACTTCCCAGGAGGTCACCCATCCTAGTACTACTCTCGCCCAAGCACGCTTAACTTCGGAGTTCTGATGGGATCCAGTGCATTTGTGCTGGTATGATCGCACCCAGCATGCCTCTCCATTGTCAAAGTAATAAAGAGTTTCCACTCGCATTGTCGTACGAAGTCCGTTTAAATGAAAGTGCGAAAAAATCCTGCTAGATGACACCGGATGGACGATCCGAGCATGTCGGAAAGCCGGATGACCGCCAGGGCTGTCATCGCGCGATTAATCTTCCCGAGTACCCCCGAATCAATATAAGAATCGCCACGATCTGACGGGCGGATCAAAAGTTATCGTCGGAACGATATTTGTGCACCAAGGGTAGCTCACGGCCAGTAAACACCTTCCGACCGGATTCATGACTTTCATCCACTAGTACACTCATCCGCTATAGCTTGTACGTCACTGAATCTAAACAAACCCCCGCTATAATTTGACCGCAAATGAAATGTCAGAACGAATTCCGTTTATCGAATCAAACGACACTATCACCCCGCCATAATAAAGACCGGACGTATTTGAATTCACTATCCGGCAGAAAATAAAAAGATCCCAACCGAAACGTAGGAGGCGTCGCCCTAAACGTGCGTTTCAGTTCGCATCGATGTTCCAGAACCGAAAGATTGTTCGAAAAAAGTGGTAGATAGCCGAAAAAAGTGACAGGGGTGCAACACGAGGACTTCCCAGGAGGTCACCCATCCTAGTACTACTCTCGCCCAAGCACGCTTAACTTCGGAGTTCTGATGGGATCCAGTGCATTTGTGCTGGTATGATCGCACACAGCATGCCTCTCCATTGTCAAAGTAATAAAGAGTTTCCACTCGCATTGTCGTACGAAGTCCGTTTAAATGAAAGTGCGAAAAAATCCTGCTAGATGACACCGGATGGACGATCCGAGCATGTCGGGAAGCCGGATGACCGCCAGGGCTGTCATCGCGCGATGAATCTTCCTGATTACCCCCGAATCAATATAAGAATCGCCACGATCTGACGGGCGGATCAAAAGTTATCGTCGGAACGATATTTGTGCACCAAGGGTAGCTCACGGCCAGTAAACACCTTCCGACCGGATTCATGACTCGCATCCACTAGTACACTCATCCGCTATAGCCTGTACGTCACTGAATCTAAACAAACCCCCGCTATAATTTGACCGCAAATGAAATGTCAGAACGAATTCCGTTTATCGAATCAAACGACACTATCACCCCGCCATAATAAAGACCGGACGTCTTCGAATTCACCATCCGGAAGAAAATAAAAAGATCCGAACCGAAACCTAGGAGGCGACGCACTAAACGTGCGTTTCAGTTCGCATCGATATTTCAGAACCGAAAGATTTTTCGAAAAAAGTGGTAGATAGCCCAAAAAAGTGACAGGGGTGCAACACGAGGACTTCCCAGGAGGTCACCCATCCTAGTACTACTCTCGCCCAAGCACGCTTAACTTCGGAGTTCTGATGGGATCCAGTGCATTTGTGCTGGTATGATCGCACCCAGCATGCCTATCCATTGTCAAAATAAAGAGTTTCCACTCGCATTGTCGTACGAAGTCCGTTTAAATGAAAGTGCGAAAAAATCCTGCTAGATAACATCGGATGGACGATCCGAGCATGTCGGGAAGCCGGATGACCGCCAGGGCTGTCATCGCGCGATGAATCTTCCCGATTACCCCCGAATCAATATAAGAATCGCCACGATCTGACGGGCGGATCAAAAGTTATCGTCGGAACGATATTTGTGCACCAAGGGTAGCTCACGGTCAGTAAACACCTTCCGACCGGATTCATGACTCGCATCCACTAGTACACTCATCCGCTATAGCCTGTACGCCACTGAATCTAAACAAACCCCCGCTATAATTTGACCGCAAATGAAATGTCAGAACGAATTCCGTTTATCGAATCAAACGACACTATCACCTCGCCATAATAAAGACCGGACGTCTTCGAATTCACCATCCGGAAGAAAATAAAAAGATCCGAACCAAAACCTAGGAGGCGACGCACTAAACGTGCGTTTCAGTTCGCTTCAATATTCCAGAACCGAAAGATTGTTCGAAAAAAGTGGTAGATAGCCGAAAAAAGTGACAGAGGTGCAACACGAGGACTTCCCAGGAGGTCACCCATCCTAGTACTACTCTCGCCCAAGCACGCTTAACTTCGGAGTTCTGATGGGATCCAATGCATTTTTGGTGGTATGATCTCACCCAGCATGCCTCTCCATTGTCAAAGTAATAAAGAGTTTCGACTCGCATTGTCGTACGAAGTCCGTTTAAATGAAAGTGCGAAAAAATCCTGCTAGATGCCATCGGATGGACGATCCGAGCATGTCGGGAAGCCGGATGACCGCCAGGGCTGTCATCGCGCGATGAATCTTCCCGATTACCCCCGAATCAATATAAGAATCGCCACGATCTGACGGGCGGATCAAAAGTTATCGTCGGAACGATATTTGTGCACCAAGGGTAGCTCACGGCCAGTAAACACCTTCCGACCGGATTCATGACTCGCATCCACTAGTACACTCATCCGCTATAGCCTGTACGTCACTGAATCTAAACAAACCCCCGCTATAATTTGACCGCAAATGAAATGTCAGAACGAATTCCGTTTATCGAATCAAACGACACTATCACCCCGCCGTAATAAAGACCGGAGGTATTTGAATTCACCATCCGGAAGAAAATAAAAAGATCCGAACCGAAACGTAGGAGGCGTCGCAATAAACGTGCGTTTCAGTTCGCATCGATGTTCCAGAACCGAAAGATTGTTCGAAAAAAGTGGTAGATAGCCGAAAAAAGTGACAGGGGTGCAACACGAGGACTTCCCAGGAGGTCACCCATCCTAGTACTACTCTCGCCCAAGCACGCTTAACTTCGGAGTTCTGATGGGATCCAGTGCATTTGTGCTGGTATGATCGGACCCAGCATGCCTCTCCATTGTCAAAGTAATAAAGAGTTTCCACTCGCTTTGTCGTACGAAGTCCGTTTAAATGAAAGTGCGAAAAAATCCTGCTAGATGACATCGGATGGACGATCCGAGCATGTCGGGAAGCCGGATGACCGCCAAGGCTGTCATCGCGCGATGAATCTTCCCGATTACCCCCGAATCAATATAAGAATCGCCACGATCTGACGGGCGGATCAAAAGTTATCGTCGGAACGATATTTGTGCACCAAGGGTAGCTCACGGCCAGTAAACACCTTCCGACCGGATTCATGACTCGCATCCACTAGTACACTCATCCGCTATAGCCTGTACGTCACTGAATCTAAACAAACCCCCGCTATAATTTGACCGCAAATGAAATGTCAGAACGAATTCCGTTTATCGAATCAAACGACACTATCACCCCGCCATAATAAAGACCGGACGTCTTCGAATTCACCATCCGGAAGAAAATAAAAAGATACGAACCGAAACCAAGGAGGCGACGCACTAAACGTGCGTTTCAGTTCGCATTGATATTCCAAAACCGAAAGATTGTTCGAAAAAAGTGGTAGATAGCCGAAAAAAGTGACAGGGGTGCAACACGAGGACTTCCCAGGAGGTCACCCATCCTAGTACTACTCTCGCCCAAGCACGCTTAACTTCGGATTTCTGATGGGATCCAGTGCATTTGTGCTGGTATGATCGCACCCAGCATGCCTCTCCATTGTCAAAGTAATAAAGAGTTTCCACTCGCATTGTCGTACGAAGTCCGTTTAAATGAAAGTGCGAAAAAATCCTGCTAGATGACATCGGATGGACGATCCGAGCATGTCGGGAAGCCGGATGACCGCCAAGGCTGTCATCGCGCGATGAATCTTCCCGATTACCCCCGAATCAATATAAGAATCGCCACGATCTGACGGGCGGATCAAAAGTTATCGTCGGAACGATATTTGTGCACCAAGGGTAGCTCACGGCCAGTAAACACCTTCCGACCGGATTCATGACTCGCATCCACTAGTACACTCATCCGCTATAGCCTGTACGTCACTGAATCTAAACAAACCCCCGCTATAATTTGACCGCAAATGAAATGTCAGAACGAATTCCGTTTATCGAATCAAACGACACTATCACCCCGCCATAATAAAGACCGGACGTCTTCGAATTCACCATCCGGAAGAAAATAAAAAGATACGAACCGAAACCAAGGAGGCGACGCACTAAACGTGCGTTTCAGTTCGCATCGATATTCCAAAACCGAAAGATTGTTCGAAAAAAGTGGTAGATAGCCGAAAAAAGTGACAGGGGTGCAACACGAGGACTTCCCAGGAGGTCACCCATCCTAGTACTACTCTCGCCCAAGCACGCTTAACTTCGGATTTCTGATGGGATCCAGTGCATTTGTGCTGGTATGATCGCACCCAGCATGCCTCTCCATTGTCAAAGTAATAAAGAGTTTCCACTCGCATTGTCGTACGAAGTCCGTTTAAATGAAAGTGCGAAAAAATCCTGCTAGATGACACCGGATGGACGATCCGAGCATGTCGGGAAGCCGGATAAACGCCAGGGCTGTCATCGCGCGATGAATCTTCCCGAGTACCCCCGAATCAATATAAGAATCGCCACGATCTGACGGGCGGATCAAAAGTTATCGTCGGAACGATATTTGTGCACCAAGGGTAGCTCACGGCCAGTAAACACCTTCCGACCGGATTCATGACTCGCATCCACTAGTACACTCATCCGCTATAGCCTGTACGTCACTGAATCTAAACAAACCCCCGCTATAATTTGACCGCAAATGAAATGTCAGAACGAATTCCGTTTATCGAATCAAACGACACTATCACCCCGCCATAATAAAGACCGGACGTATTTGAATTCACTATCCGGCAGAAAATAAAAAGATCCCAACCGAAACGTAGGAGGCGTCGCCCTAAACGTGCGTTTCAGTTCGCATCGATGTTCCAGAACCGAAAGATTGTTCGAAAAAAGTGGTAGATAGCCGAAAAAAGTGACAGGGGTGCAACACGAGGACTTCCCAGGAGGTCACCCATCCTAGTACTACTCTCGCCCAAGCACGCTTAACTTCGGAGTTCTGATGGGATCTAGTGCATTTGTGCTGGTATGATCGCACCCAGCATGCCTCTCCATTGTCAAAGTAATAAAGAGTTTCCACTCGCATTGTCGTACGAAGTCCGTTTAAATGAAAGTGCGAAAAAATCCTGCTAGATGACACCGGATGGACGATCCGAGCATGTCGGGAAGCCGGATGACCGCCAAGGCTGTCATCGCGCGATGAATCTTCCTGATTACCCCCGAATCAATATAAGAATCGCCACGATCTGACGGGCGGATCAAAAGTTATCGTCGGAACGATATTTGTGCACCAAGGGTAGCTCACGGCCAGTAAACACCTTCCGACCGGATTCATGACTCGCATCCACTAGTACACTCATCCGCTATAGCCTGTACGTCACTGAATCTAAACAAACCCCCGCTATAATTTGACCGCAAATGAAATGTCAGAACGAATTCCGTTTATCGAATCAAACGACACTATCACCCCGCCATAATAAAGACCGGACGTCTTCGAATTCACCATCCGGAAGAAAATAAAAAGATCCGAACCGAAACCTAGGAGGCGACGCACTAAACGTGCGTTTCAGTTCGCATCGATATTTCAGAACCGAAAGATTTTTCGAAAAAAGTGGTAGATAGCCCAAAAAAGTGACAGGGGTGCAACACGAGGACTTCCCAGGAGGTCACCCATCCTAGTACTACTCTCGCCCAAGCACGCTTAACTTCGGAGTTCTGATGGGATCCAGTGCATTTGTGCTGGTATGATCGCACCCAGCATGCCTATCCATTGTCAAAATAAAGAGTTTCCACTCGCATTGTCGTACGAAGTCCGTTTAAATGAAAGTGCGAAAAAATCCTGCTAGATAACATCGGATGGACGATCCGAGCATGTCGGGAAGCCGGATGACCGCCAGGGCTGTCATCGCGCGATGAATCTTCCCGATTACCCCCGAATCAATATAAGAATCGCCACGATCTGACGGGCGGATCAAAAGTTATCGTCGGAACGATATTTGTGCACCAAGGGTAGCTCACGGTCAGTAAACACCTTCCGACCGGATTCATGACTCGCATCCACTAGTACACTCATCCGCTATAGCCTGTACGCCACTGAATCTAAACAAACCCCCGCTATAATTTGACCGCAAATGAAATGTCAGAACGAATTCCGTTTATCGAATCAAACGACACTATCACCTCGCCATAATAAAGACCGGACGTCTTCGAATTCACCATCCGGAAGAAAATAAAAAGATCCGAACTAAAACCTAGGAGGCGACGCACTAAACGTGCGTTTCAGTTCGCTTCAATATTCCAGAACCGAAAGATTGTTCGAAAAAAGTGGTAGATAGCCGAAAAAAGTGACAGAGGTGCAACACGAGGACTTCCCAGGAGGTCACCCATCCTAGTACTACTCTCGCCCAAGCACGCTTAACTTCGGAGTTCTGATGGGATCCAATGCATTTTTGGTGGTATGATCTCACCCAGCATGCCTCTCCATTGTCAAAGTAATAAAGAGTTTCGACTCGCATTGTCGTACGAAGTCCGTTTAAATGAAAGTGCGAAAAAATCCTGCTAGATGCCATCGGATGGACGATCCGAGCATGTCGGGAAGCCGGATGACCGCCAGGGCTGTCATCGCGCGATGAATCTTCCCGATTACCCCCGAATCAATATAAGAATCGCCACGATCTGACGGGCGGATCAAAAGTTATCGTCGGAACGATATTTGTGCACCAAGGGTAGCTCACGGCCAGTAAACACCTTCCGACCGGATTCATGACTCGCATCCACTAGTACACTCATCCGCTATAGCCTGTACGTCACTGAATCTAAACAAACCCCCGCTATAATTTGACCGCAAATGAAATGTCAGAACGAATTCCGTTTATCGAATCAAACGACACTATCACCCCGCCGTAATAAAGACCGGAGGTATTTGAATTCACCATCCGGAAGAAAATAAAAAGATCCGAACCGAAACGTAGGAGGCGTCGCAATAAACGTGCGTTTCAGTTCGCATCGATGTTCCAGAACCGAAAGATTGTTCGAAAAAAGTGGTAGATAGCCGAAAAAAGTGACAGGGGTGCAACACGAGGACTTCCCAGGAGGTCACCCATCCTAGTACTACTCTCGCCCAAGCACGCTTAACTTCGGAGTTCTGATGGGATCCAGTGCATTTGTGCTGGTATGATCGGACCCAGCATGCCTCTCCATTGTCAAAGTAATAAAGAGTTTCCACTCGCTTTGTCGTACGAAGTCCGTTTAAATGAAAGTGCGAAAAAATCCTGCTAGATGACATCGGATGGACGATCCGAGCATGTCGGGAAGCCGGATGACCGCCAAGGCTGTCATCGCGCGATGAATCTTCCCGATTACCCCCGAATCAATATAAGAATCGCCACGATCTGACGGGCGGATCAAAAGTTATCGTCGGAACGATATTTGTGCACCAAGGGTAGCTCACGGCCAGTAAACACCTTCCGACCGGATTCATGACTCGCATCCACTAGTACACTCATCCGCTATAGCCTGTACGTCACTGAATCTAAACAAACCCCCGCTATAATTTGACCGCAAATGAAATGTCAGAACGAATTCCGTTTATCGAATCAAACGACACTATCACCCCGCCATAATAAAGACCGGACGTCTTCGAATTCACCATCCGGAAGAAAATAAAAAGATCCGAACCGAAACCAAGGAGGCGACGCACTAAACGTGCGTTTCAGTTCGCTTCAATATTCCAGAACCGAAAGATTGTTCGAAAAAAGTGGTAGATAGCCGAAAAAAGTGACAGAGGTGCAACACGAGGACTTCCCAGGAGGTCACCCATCCTAGTACTACTCTCGCCCAAGCACGCTTAACTTCGGAGTTCTGATGGGATCCAATGCATTTTTGGTGGTATGATCTCACCCAGCATGCCTCTCCATTGTCAAAGTAATAAAGAGTTTCGACTCGCATTGTCGTACGAAGTCCGTTTAAATGAAAGTGCGAAAAAATCCTGCTAGATGCCATCGGATGGACGATCCGAGCATGTCGGGAAGCCGGATGACCGCCAGGGCTGTCATCGCGCGATGAATCTTCCCGATTACCCCCGAATCAATATAAGAATCGCCACGATCTGACGGGCGGATCAAAAGTTATCGTCGGAACGATATTTGTGCACCAAGGGTAGCTCACGGCCAGTAAACACCTTCCGACCGGATTCATGACTCGCATCCACTAGTACACTCATCCGCTATAGCCTGTACGTCACTGAATCTAAACAAACCCCCGCTATAATTTGACCGCAAATGAAATGTCAGAACGAATTCCGTTTATCGAATCAAACGACACTATCACCCCGCCGTAATAAAGACCGGAGGTATTTGAATTCACCATCCGGAAGAAAATAAAAAGATCCGAACCGAAACGTAGGAGGCGTCGCAATAAACGTGCGTTTCAGTTCGCATCGATGTTCCAGAACCGAAAGATTGTTCGAAAAAAGTGGTAGATAGCCGAAAAAAGTGACAGGGGTGCAACACGAGGACTTCCCAGGAGGTCACCCATCCTAGTACTACTCTCGCCCAAGCACGCTTAACTTCGGAGTTCTGATGGGATCCAGTGCATTTGTGCTGGTATGATCGGACCCAGCATGCCTCTCCATTGTCAAAGTAATAAAGAGTTTCCACTCGCTTTGTCGTACGAAGTCCGTTTAAATGAAAGTGCGAAAAAATCCTGCTAGATGACATCGGATGGACGATCCGAGCATGTCGGGAAGCCGGATGACCGCCAAGGCTGTCATCGCGCGATGAATCTTCCCGATTACCCCCGAATCAATATAAGAATCGCCACGATCTGACGGGCGGATCAAAAGTTATCGTCGGAACGATATTTGTGCACCAAGGGTAGCTCACGGCCAGTAAACACCTTCCGACCGGATTCATGACTCGCATCCACTAGTACACTCATCCGCTATAGCCTGTACGTCACTGAATCTAAACAAACCCCCGCTATAATTTGACCGCAAATGAAATGTCAGAACGAATTCCGTTTATCGAATCAAACGACACTATCACCCCGCCATAATAAAGACCGGACGTCTTCGAATTCACCATCCGGAAGAAAATAAAAAGATACGAACCGAAACCAAGGAGGCGACGCACTAAACGTGCGTTTCAGTTCGCATCGATATTCCAAAACCGAAAGATTGTTCGAAAAAAGTGGTAGATAGCCGAAAAAAGTGACAGGGGTGCAACACGAGGACTTCCCAGGAGGTCACCCATCCTAGTACTACTCTCGCCCAAGCACGCTTAACTTCGGATTTCTGATGGGATCCAGTGCATTTGTGCTGGTATGATCGCACCCAGCATGCCTCTCCATTGTCAAAGTAATAAAGAGTTTCCACTCGCATTGTCGTACGAAGTCCGTTTAAATGAAAGTGCGAAAAAATCCTGCTAGATGACACCGGATGGACGATCCGAGCATGTCGGGAAGCCGGATAAACGCCAGGGCTGTCATCGCGCGATGAATCTTCCCGAGTACCCCCGAATCAATATAAGAATCGCCACGATCTGACGGGCGGATCAAAAGTTATCGTCGGAACGATATTTGTGCACCAAGGGTAGCTCACGGCCAGTAAACACCTTCCGACCGGATTCATGACTCGCATCCACTAGTACACTCATCCGCTATAGCCTGTACGTCACTGAATCTAAACAAACCCCCGCTATAATTTGACCGCAAATGAAATGTCAGAACGAATTCCGTTTATCGAATCAAACGACACTATCACCCCGCCGTAATAAAGACCGGAGGTATTTGAATTCACCATCCGGAAGAAAATAAAAAGATCCGAACCGAAACGTAGGAGGCGTCGCAATAAACGTGCGTTTCAGTTCGCATCGATGTTCCAGAACCGAAAGATTGTTCGAAAAAAGTGGTAGATAGCCGAAAAAAGTGACAGGGGTGCAACACGAGGACTTCCCAGGAGGTCACCCATCCTAGTACTACTCTCGCCCAAGCACGCTTAACTTCGGAGTTCTGATGGGATCCAGTGCATTTGTGCTGGTATGATCGGACCCAGCATGCCTCTCCATTGTCAAAGTAATAAAGAGTTTCCACTCGCTTTGTCGTACGAAGTCCGTTTAAATGAAAGTGCGAAAAAATCCTGCTAGATGACATCGGATGGACGATCCGAGCATGTCGGGAAGCCGGATGACCGCCAAGGCTGTCATCGCGCGATGAATCTTCCCGATTACCCCCGAATCAATATAAGAATCGCCACGATCTGACGGGCGGATCAAAAGTTATCGTCGGAACGATATTTGTGCACCAAGGGTAGCTCACGGCCAGTAAACACCTTCCGACCGGATTCATGACTCGCATCCACTAGTACACTCATCCGCTATAGCCTGTACGTCACTGAATCTAAACAAACCCCCGCTATAATTTGACCGCAAATGAAATGTCAGAACGAATTCCGTTTATCGAATCAAACGACACTATCACCCCGCCATAATAAAGACCGGACGTCTTTGAATTCACCATCCGGAAGAAAATAAAAAGATACGAACCGAAACCAAGGAGGCGACGCACTAAACGTGCGTTTCAGTTCGCATCGATATTCCAAAACCGAAAGATTGTTCGAAAAAAGTGGTAGATAGCCGAAAAAAGTGACAGGGGTGCAACACGAGGACTTCCCAGGAGGTCACCCATCCTAGTACTACTCTCGCCCAAGCACGCTTAACTTCGGATTTCTGATTGGATCCAGTGCATTTGTGCTGGTATGATCGCACCCAGCATGCCTCTCCATTGTCAAAGTAATAAAGAGTTTCCACTCGCATTGTCGTACGAAGTCCGTTTAAATGAAAGTGCGAAAAAATCCTGCTAGATGACACCGGATGGACGATCCGAGCATGTCGGGAAGCCTGATAAACGCCAGGGCTGTCATCGCGCGATGAATCTTCCCGAGTACCCCCGAATCAATATAAGAATCGCCACGATCTGACGGGCGGATCAAAAGTTATCGTCGGAACGATATTTGTGCACCAAGGGTAGCTCACGGCCAGTAAACACCTTCCGACCGGATTCATGACTCGCATCCACTAGTACACTCATCCGCTATAGCCTGTACGTCACTGAATCTAAACAAACCCCCGCTATAATTTGACCGCAAATGAAATGTCAGAACGAATTCCGTTTATCGAATCAAACGACACTATCACCCCGCCATAATAAAGACCGAACGTATTTGAATTCACCATCCGAAAGAAAATAAAAAGATCCGAACCGAAACGTAGGAGGCGACGCACTAAACGTGCGTTTCAGTTCGCATCGATGTTCCAGAACCGAAAGATTGTTCGAAAAAAGTGGTAGATAGCCGAAAAAAGTGACAGGGGTGCAACACGAGGACTTCCCAGGAGGTCACCCATCCTAGTACTACTCTCGCCCAAGCACGCTTAACTTCGGAGTTCTGATGGGATCCAGTGCATTTGTGCTGGTATGATCGCACCCAGCATGCCTATCCATTGTCAAAATAAAGAGTTTCCACTCGCATTGTCGTACGAAGTCCGTTTAAATGAAAGTGCGAAAAAATCCTGCTAGATAACATCGGATGGACGATCCGAGCATGTCGGGAAGCCGGATGACCGCCAGGGCTGTCATCGCGCGATGAATCTTCCCGATTACCCCCGAATCAATATAAGAATCGCCACGATCTGACGGGCGGATCAAAAGTTATCGTCGGAACGATATTTGTGCACCAAGGGTAGCTCACGGTCAGTAAACACCTTCCGACCGGATTCATGACTCGCATCCACTAGTACACTCATCCGCTATAGCCTGTACGCCACTGAATCTAAACAAACCCCCGCTATAATTTGACCGCAAATGAAATGTCAGAACGAATTCCGTTTATCGAATCAAACGACACTATCACCTCGCCATAATAAAGACCGGACGTCTTCGAATTCACCATCCGGAAGAAAATAAAAAGATCCGAACCAAAACCTAGGAGGCGACGCACTAAACGTGCGTTTCAGTTCGCTTCAATATTCCAGAACCGAAAGATTGTTCGAAAAAAGTGGTAGATAGCCGAAAAAAGTGACAGAGGTGCAACACGAGGACTTCCCAGGAGGTCACCCATCCTAGTACTACTCTCGCCCAAGCACGCTTAACTTCGGAGTTCTGATGGGATCCAATGCATTTTTGGTGGTATGATCTCACCCAGCATGCCTCTCCATTGTCAAAGTAATAAAGAGTTTCGACTCGCATTGTCGTACGAAGTCCGTTTAAATGAAAGTGCGAAAAAATCCTGCTAGATGCCATCGGATGGACGATCCGAGCATGTCGGGAAGCCGGATGACCGCCAGGGCTGTCATCGCGCGATGAATCTTCCCGATTACCCCCGAATCAATATAAGAATCGCCACGATCTGACGGGCGGATCAAAAGTTATCGTCGGAACGATATTTGTGCACCAAGGGTAGCTCACGGCCAGTAAACACCTTCCGACCGGATTCATGACTCGCATCCACTAGTACACTCATCCGCTATAGCCTGTACGTCACTGAATCTAAACAAACCCCCGCTATAATTTGACCGCAAATGAAATGTCAGAACGAATTCCGTTTATCGAATCAAACGACACTATCACCCCGCCGTAATAAAGACCGGAGGTATTTGAATTCACCATCCGGAAGAAAATAAAAAGATCCGAACCGAAACGTAGGAGGCGTCGCAATAAACGTGCGTTTCAGTTCGCATCGATGTTCCAGAACCGAAAGATTGTTCGAAAAAAGTGGTAGATAGCCGAAAAAAGTGACAGGGGTGCAACACGAGGACTTCCCAGGAGGTCACCCATCCTAGTACTACTCTCGCCCAAGCACGCTTAACTTCGGAGTTCTGATGGGATCCAGTGCATTTGTGCTGGTATGATCGGACCCAGCATGCCTCTCCATTGTCAAAGTAATAAAGAGTTTCCACTCGCTTTGTCGTACGAAGTCCGTTTAAATGAAAGTGCGAAAAAATCCTGCTAGATGACATCGGATGGACGATCCGAGCATGTCGGGAAGCCGGATGACCGCCAAGGCTGTCATCGCGCGATGAATCTTCCCGATTACCCCCGAATCAATATAAGAATCGCCACGATCTGACGGGCGGATCAAAAGTTATCGTCGGAACGATATTTGTGCACCAAGGGTAGCTCACGGCCAGTAAACACCTTCCGACCGGATTCATGACTCGCATCCACTAGTACACTCATCCGCTATAGCCTGTACGTCACTGAATCTAAACAAACCCCCGCTATAATTTGACCGCAAATGAAATGTCAGAACGAATTCCGTTTATCGAATCAAACGACACTATCACCCCGCCATAATAAAGACCGGACGTCTTCGAATTCACCATCCGGAAGAAAATAAAAAGATACGAACCGAAACCAAGGAGGCGACGCACTAAACGTGCGTTTCAGTTCGCATCGATATTCCAAAACCGAAAGATTGTTCGAAAAAAGTGGTAGATAGCCGAAAAAAGTGACAGGGGTGCAACACGAGGACTTCCCAGGAGGTCACCCATCCTAGTACTACTCTCGCCCAAGCACGCTTAACTTCGGATTTCTGATGGGATCCAGTGCATTTGTGCTGGTATGATCGCACCCAGCATGCCTCTCCATTGTCAAAGTAATAAAGAGTTTCCACTCGCATTGTCGTACGAAGTCCGTTTAAATGAAAGTGCGAAAAAATCCTGCTAGATGACACCGGATGGACGATCCGAGCATGTCGGGAAGCCGGATAAACGCCAGGGCTGTCATCGCGCGATGAATCTTCCCGAGTACCCCCGAATCAATATAAGAATCGCCACGATCTGACGGGCGGATCAAAAGTTATCGTCGGAACGATATTTGTGCACCAAGGGTAGCTCACGGCCAGTAAACACCTTCCGACCGGATTCATGACTCGCATCCACTAGTACACTCATCCGCTATAGCCTGTACGTCACTGAATCTAAACAAACCCCCGCTATAATTTGACCGCAAATGAAATGTCAGAACGAATTCCGTTTATCGAATCAAACGACACTATCACCCCGCCGTAATAAAGACCGGAGGTATTTGAATTCACCATCCGGAAGAAAATAAAAAGATCCGAACCGAAACGTAGGAGGCGTCGCAATAAACGTGCGTTTCAGTTCGCATCGATGTTCCAGAACCGAAAGATTGTTCGAAAAAAGTGGTAGATAGCCGAAAAAAGTGACAGGGGTGCAACACGAGGACTTCCCAGGAGGTCACCCATCCTAGTACTACTCTCGCCCAAGCACGCTTAACTTCGGAGTTCTGATGGGATCCAGTGCATTTGTGCTGGTATGATCGGACCCAGCATGCCTCTCCATTGTCAAAGTAATAAAGAGTTTCCACTCGCTTTGTCGTACGAAGTCCGTTTAAATGAAAGTGCGAAAAAATCCTGCTAGATGACATCGGATGGACGATCCGAGCATGTCGGGAAGCCGGATGACCGCCAAGGCTGTCATCGCGCGATGAATCTTCCCGATTACCCCCGAATCAATATAAGAATCGCCACGATCTGACGGGCGGATCAAAAGTTATCGTCGGAACGATATTTGTGCACCAAGGGTAGCTCACGGCCAGTAAACACCTTCCGACCGGATTCATGACTCGCATCCACTAGTACACTCATCCGCTATAGCCTGTACGTCACTGAATCTAAACAAACCCCCGCTATAATTTGACCGCAAATGAAATGTCAGAACGAATTCCGTTTATCGAATCAAACGACACTATCACCCCGCCATAATAAAGACCGGACGTCTTCGAATTCACCATCCGGAAGAAAATAAAAAGATACGAACCGAAACCAAGGAGGCGACGCACTAAACGTGCGTTTCAGTTCGCATCGATATTCCAAAACCGAAAGATTGTTCGAAAAAAGTGGTAGATAGCCGAAAAAAGTGACAGGGGTGCAACACGAGGACTTCCCAGGAGGTCACCCATCCTAGTACTACTCTCGCCCAAGCACGCTTAACTTCGGATTTCTGATTGGATCCAGTGCATTTGTGCTGGTATGATCGCACCCAGCATGCCTCTCCATTGTCAAAGTAATAAAGAGTTTCCACTCGCATTGTCGTACGAAGTCCGTTTAAATGAAAGTGCGAAAAAATCCTGCTAGATGACACCGGATGGACGATCCGAGCATGTCGGGAAGCCTGATAAACGCCAGGGCTGTCATCGCGCGATGAATCTTCCCGAGTACCCCCGAATCAATATAAGAATCGCCACGATCTGACGGGCGGATCAAAAGTTATCGTCGGAACGATATTTGTGCACCAAGGGTAGCTCACGGCCAGTAAACACCTTCCGACCGGATTCATGACTCGCATCCACTAGTACACTCATCCGCTATAGCCTGTACGTCACTGAATCTAAACAAACCCCCGCTATAATTTGACCGCAAATGAAATGTCAGAACGAATTCCGTTTATCGAATCAAACGACACTATCACCCCGCCATAATAAAGACCGAACGTATTTGAATTCACCATCCGAAAGAAAATAAAAAGATCCGAACCGAAACGTAGGAGGCGACGCACTAAACGTGCGTTTCAGTTCGCATCGATGTTCCAGAACCGAAAGATTGTTCGAAAAAAGTGGTAGATAGCCGAAAAAAGTGACAGGGGTGCAACACGAGGACTTCCCAGGAGGTCACCCATCCTAGTACTACTCTCGCCCAAGCACGCTTAACTTCGGAGTTCTGATGGGATCCAGTGCATTTGTGCTGGTATGATCGCACCCAGCATGCCTCTCCATTGTCAAAGTAATAAAGAGTTTCCACTCGCATTGTCGTACGAAGTCCGTTTAAATGAAAGTGCGAAAAAATCCTGCTAGATGACACCGGATGGACGATCCGAGCATGTCGGAAAGCCGGATGACCGCCACGGCTGTCATCGCGCGATTAATCTTCCCGAGTACCCTCGAATCAATATAAGAATCGCCACGATCTGACGGGCGGATCAAAAGTTATCGTCGGAACGATATTTGTGCACCAAGGGTAGCTCACGGCCAGTAAACACCTTCCGACCGGATTCATGAGTTTCATCCACTAGTACACTCATCCGCTATAGCTTGTACGTCACTGAATCTAAACAAACCCCCGCTATAATTTGACCGCAAATGAAATGTCAGAACGAATTCCGTTTATCGAATCGAACGACACTATCACCCCGCCATAATAAAGACCGGACGTATTTGAATTCACTATCCGGCAGAAAATAAAAAGATCCCAACCGAAACGTAGGAGGCGTCGCACTAAACGTGCGTTTCAGTTCGCATCGATGTTCCAGAACCGAAAGATTTTTCGAAAAAAGTGGTAGATAGCCGAAAAAAGTGACAGGGGTGCAACACGAGGACTTGCCAGGAGGTCACCCATCCTAGTACTACTCTCGCCCAAGCACGCTTAACTTCGGAGTTCTGATGGGATCCAGTGCATTTGTGCTGGTATGATCGCACCCAGCATGCCTCTCCATTGTCAAAGTAATAAAGAGTTTCCACTCGCATTGTCGTACGAAGTCCGTTTAAATGAAAGTGCGAAAAAATCCTGCTAGATAACATCGGATGGACGATCCGAGCATGTCGGGAAGCCGGATGACCGCCAGGGCTGTCATCGCGCGATGAATCTTCCCGATTACCCCCGAATCAATATAAGAATCGCCACGATCTGACGGGCGGATCAAAAGTTATCGTCGGAACGATATTTGTGCACCAAGGGTAGCTCACGGCCAGTAAACACCTTCCGACCGGATTCATGACTCGCATCCACTAGTACACTCATCCGCTATAGCCTGTACGCCACTGAATCTAAACAAACCCCCGCTATAATTTGACCGCAAATGAAATGTCAGAACGAATTCCGTTTATCGAATCAAACGACACTATCACCTCGCCATAATAAAGACCGGACGTCTTCGAATTCACCATCCGGAAGAAAATAAAAAGATCCGAACCAAAACCTAGGAGGCGACGCACTAAACGTGCGTTTCAGTTCGCTTCAATATTCCACAACCGAAAGATTGTTCGAAAAAAGTGGTAGAGAGCCGAAAAAAGTGACAGGGGTGCAACACGAGGACTTCCCAGGAGGTCACCCATCCTAGTACTACTCTCGCCCAAGCACGCTTAACTTCGGAGTTCTGATGGGATCCAATGCATTTTTGGTGGTATGATCTCACCCAGCATGCCTCCCCAATGTCAAAGTAATAAAGAGTTTCGACTCGCATTGTCGTACGAAGTCCGTTTAAATGAAAGTGCGAAAAAATCCTGCTAGATGCCATCGGATGGACGATCCGAGCATGTCGGGAAGCCGGATGACCGCCAGGGCTGTCATCGCGCGATGAATCTTCCCGATTACCCTCGAATCAATATAAGAATCGCCACGATCTGACGGGCGGATCAAAAGTTATCGTCGGAACGATATTTGTGCACCAAGGGTAGCTCACGGCCAGTAAACACCTTCCGACCGGATTCATGACTCGCATCCACTAGTACACTCATCCGCTATAGCCTGTACGTCACTGAATCTAAACAAACCCCCGCTATAATTTGACCGCAAATGAAATGTCAGAACGAATTCCGTTTATCGAATCAAACGACACTATCACCCCGCCGTAATAAAGACCGGAGGTATTTGAATTCACCATCCGGAAGAAAATAAAAAGATCCGAACCGAAACGTAGGAGGCGTCGCAATAAACGTGCGTTTCAGTTCGCATCGATGTTCCAGAACCGAAAGATTGTTCGAAAAAAGTGGTAGATAGCCGAAAAAAGTGACAGGGGTGCAACACGAGGACTTCCCAGGAGGTCACCCATCCTAGTACTACTCTCGCCCAAGCACGCTTAACTTCGGAGTTCTGATGGGATCCAGTGCATTTGTGCTGGTATGATCGGACCCAGCATGCCTCTCCATTGTCAAAGTAATAAAGAGTTTCCACTCGCTTTGTCGTACGAAGTCCGTTTAAATGAAAGTGCGAAAAAATCCTGCTAGATGACATCGGATGGACGATCCGAGCATGTCGGGAAGCCGGATGACCGCCAAGGCTGTCATCGCGCGATGAATCTTCCCGATTACCCCCGAATCAATATAAGAATCGCCACGATCTGACGGGCGGATTAAAAGTTATCGTCGGAACGATATTTGTGCACCAAGGGTAGCTCAAGGCCAGTAAACACCTTCCGACCGGATTCATGACTCGCATCCACTAGTACACTCATCCGCTATAGCCTGTACGTCACTGAATCTAAACAAACCCCCGCTATAATTTGACCGCAAATGAAATGTCAGAACGAATTCCGTTTATCGAATCAAACGACACTATCACCCCGCCATAATAAAGACCGGACGTCTTCGAATTCACCATCCGGAAGAAAATAAAAAGATACGAACCGAAACCAAGGAGGCGACGCACTAAACGTGCGTTTCAGTTCGCATCGATATTCCAGAACCGAAAGATTGTTCGAAAAAAGTGGTAGATAGCCGAAAAAAGTGACAGGGGTGCAACACGAGGACTTCCCAGGAGGTCACCCATCCTAGTACTACTCTCGCCCAAGCACGCTTAACTTCGGATTTCTGATGGGATCCAGTGCATTTGTGCTGGTATGATCGCACCCAGCATGCCTCTCCATTGTCAAAGTAATAAAGAGTTTCCACTCGCATTGTCGTACGAAGTCCGTTTAAATGAAAGTGCGAAAAAATCCTGCTAGATGACACCGGATGGACGATCCGAGCATGTCGGGAAGCCGGATAACCGCCAGGGCTGTCATCGCGCGATGAATCTTCCCGAGTACCCCCGAATCAATATAAGAATCGCTACGATCTGACGGGCGGATCAAAAGTTATCGTCGGAACGATATTTGTGCACCAAGGGTAGCTCACGGCCAGTAAACACCTTCCGACCGGATTCATGACTCGCATCCACTAGTACACTCATCCGCTATAGCCTGTACGTCACTGAATCTAAACAAACGCCCGCTATAATTTGACCGCAAATGAAATGTCAGAACGAATTCCGTTTATCGAATCAAACGACACTATCACCCCGCCATAATAAAGACCGAACGTATTTGAATTCACCATCCGAAAGAAAATAAAAAGATCCGAACCGAAACGTAGGAGGCGACGCACTAAACGTGCGTTTCAGTTCGCATCGATGTTCCAGAACCGAAAGATTGTTCGAAAAAAGTGGTAGATAGCCGAAAAAAGTGACAGGGGTGCAACACGAGGACTTCCCAGGAGGTCACCCATCCTAGTACTACTCTCGCCCAAGCACGCTTAACTTCGGAGTTCTGATGGGATCCAGTGCATTTGTGCTGGTATGATCGCACCCAGCATGCCTCTCTATTGTCAAAGTAATAAAGAGTTTCCACTCGCATTGTCGTACGAAGTCCGTTTAAATGAAAGTGCGAAAAAATCCTGCTAGATGACACCGGATGGACGATCCGAGCATGTCGGAAAGCCGGATGACCGCCATGGCTGTCATCGCGCGATTAATCTTCCCGAGTACCCCCGAATCAATATAAGAATCGCCACGATCTGACGGGCGGATCAAAAGTTATCGTCGGAACGATATTTGTGCACCAAGGGTAGCTCACGGCCAGTAAACACCTTCCGACCGGATTCATGACTTTCATCCACTAGTACACTCATCCGCTATAGCTTGTACGTCACTGAATCTAAACAAACCCCCGCTATAATTTGACCGCAAATAAAATGTCAGAACGAATTCCGTTTATCGAATCAAACGACACTATCACCCCGCCATAATAAAGACCGGACGTATTTGAATTCACTATCCGGCAGAAAATAAAAAGATCCCAACCGAAACGTAGGAGGCGTCGCACTAAACGTGCGTTTCAGTTCGCATCGATGTTCCAGAACCGAAAGATTGTTCGAAAAAAGTGGTAGATAGCCGAAAAAAGTGACAGGGGTGCAACACGAGGACTTGCCAGGAGGTCACCCATCCTAGTACTACTCTCGCCCAAGCACGCTTAACTTCGGAGTTCTGATGGGATCCAGTGCATTTGTGCTGGTATGATCGCACCCAGCATGCCTCTCCATTGTCAAAGTAATAAAGAGTTTCCACTCGCATTGTCGTACGAAGTCCGTTTAAATGAAAGTGCGAAAAAATCCTGCTAGATGACACCGGATGGACGATCCGAGCATGTCGGAAAGCCGGATGACCGCCATGGCTGTCATCGCGCGATTAATCTTCCCGAGTACCCCCGAATCAATATAAGAATCGCCACGATCTGACGGGCGGATCAAAAGTTATCGTCGGAACGATATTTGTGCACCAAGGGTAGCTCACGGCCAGTAAACACCTTCCGACCGGATTCATGACTTTCATCCACTAGTACACTCATCCGCTATAGCTTGTACGTCACTGAATCTAAACAAACCCCCGCTATAATTTGACCGCAAATGAAATGTCAGAACGAATTCCGTTTATCGAATCAAACGACACTATCACCCCGCCATAATAAAGACCGGACGTATTTGAATTCACTATCCGGCAGAAAATAAAAAGATCCCAACCGAAACGTAGGAGGCGTCGCACTAAACGTGCGTTTCAATTCGCATCGATGTTCCAGAACCGAAAGATTTTTCGAAAAAAGTGGTAGATAGCCGAAAAAAGTGACAGGGGTGCAACACGAGGACTTGCCAGGAGGTCACCCATCCTAGTACTACTCTCGCCCAAGCACGCTTAACTTCGGAGTTCTGATGGGATCCAGTGCATTTGTGCTGGTATGATCGCACCCAGCATGCCTCTCCATTGTCAAAGTAATAAAGAGTTTCCACTCGCATTGTCGTACGAAGTCCGTTTAAATGAAAGTGCGAAAAAATCCTGCTAGATAACATCGGATGGACGATCCGAGCATGTCGGGAAGCCGGATGACCGCCAGGGCTGTCATCGCGCGATGAATCTTCCCGATTACCCCCGAATCAATATAAGAATCGCCACGATCTGACGGGCGGATCAAAAGTTATCGTCGGAACGATATTTGTGCACCAAGGGTAGCTCACGGCCAGTAAACACCTTCCGACCGGATTCATGACTCGCATCCACTAGTACACTCATCCGCTATAGCCTGTACGCCACTGAATCTAAACAAACCCCCGCTATAATTTGACCGCAAATGAAATGTCAGAACGAATTCCGTTTATCGAATCAAACGACACTATCACCTCGCCATAATAAAGACCGGACGTCTTCGAATTCACCATCCGGAAGAAAATAAAAAGATCCGAACCAAAACCTAGGAGGCGACGCACTAAACGTGCGTTTCAGTTCGCTTCAATATTCCACAACCGAAAGATTGTTCGAAAAAAGTGGTAGATAGCCGAAAAAAGTGACAGGGGTGCAACACGAGGACTTCCCAGGAGGTCACCCATCCTAGTACTACTCTCGCCCAAGCACGCTTAACTTCGGAGTTCTGATGGGATCCAATGCATTTTTGGTGGTATGATCTCACCCAGCATGCCTCCCCATTGTCAAAGTAATAAAGAGTTTCGACTCGCATTGTCGTACGAAGTCCGTTTAAATGAAAGTGCGAAAAAATCCTGCTAGATGCCATCGGATGGACGATCCGAGCATGTCGGGAAGCCGGATGACCGCCAAGGCTGTCATCGCGCGATGAATCTTCCCGATTACCCCCGAATCAATATAAGAATCGCCACGATCTGACGGGCGGATCAAAAGTTATCGTCGGAACGATATTTGTGCACCAAGGGTAGCTCACGGCCAGTAAACACCTTCCGACCGGATTCATGACTCGCATCCACTAGTACACTCATCCGCTATAGCCTGTACGTCACTGAATCTAAACAAACCCCCGCTATAATTTGACCGCAAATGAAATGTCAGAACGAATTCTGTTTATCGAATCAAACGACACTATCACCCCGCCGTAATAAAGACCGGAGGTATTTGAATTCACCATCCGGAAGAAAATAAAAAGATCCGAACCGAAACGTAGGAGGCGTCGCAATAAACGTGCGTTTCAGTTCGCATCGATGTTCCAGAACCGAAAGATTGTTCGAAAAAAGTGGTAGATAGCCGAAAAAAGTGACAGGGGTGCAACACGAGGACTTCCCAGGAGGTCACCCATCCTAGTACTACTCTCGCCCGAGCACGCTTAACTTCGGAGTTCTGATGGGATCCAGTGCATTTGTGCTGGTATGATCGGACCCAGCATGCCTCTCCATTGTCAAAGTAATAAAGAGTTTCCACTCGCTTTGTCGTACGAAGTCCGTTTAAATGAAAGTGCGAAAAAATCCTGCTAGATGACATCGGATGGACGATCCGAGCATGTCGGGAAGCCGGATGACCGCCAAGGCTGTCATCGCGCGATGAATCTTCCCGATTACCCCCGAATCAATATAAGAATCGCCACGATCTGACGGGCGGATCAAAAGTTATCGTCGGAACGATATTTGTGCACCAAGGGTAGCTCACGGCCAGTAAACACCTTCCGACCGGATTCATGACTCGCATCCACTAGTACACTCATCCGCTATAGCCTGTACGTCACTGAATCTAAACAAACCCCCGCTATAATTTGACCGCAAATGAAATGTCAGAACGAATTCCGTTTATCGAATCAAACGACACTATCACCCCGCCATAATAAAGACCGGACGTCTTCGAATTCACCATCCGGAAGAAAATAAAAAGATACGAACCGAAACCAAGGAGGCGACGCACTAAACGTGCGTTTCAGTTCGCATCGATATTCCAGAACCGAAAGATTGTTCGAAAAAAGTGGTAGATAGCCGAAAAAAGTGACAGGGGTGCAACACGAGGACTTCCCAGGAGGTCACCCATCCTAGTACTACTCTCGCCCAAGCACGCTTAACTTCGGATTTCTGATGGGATCCAGTGCATTTGTGCTGGTATGATCGCACCCAGCATGCCTCTCCATTGTCAAAGTAATAAAGAGTTTCCACTCACATTGTCGTACGAAGTCCGTTTAAATGAAAGTGCGAAAAAATCCTGCTAGATGACACCGGATGGACGATCCGAGCATGTCGGGAAGCCGGATAACCGCCAGGGCTGTCATCGCGCGATGAATCTTCCCGAGTACCCCCGAATCAATATAAGAATCGCTACGATCTGACGGGCGGATCAAAAGTTATCGTCGGAACGATATTTGTGCACCAAGGGTAGCTCACGGCCAGTAAACACCTTCCGACCGGATTCATGACTCGCATCCACTAGTACACTCATCCGCTATAGCCTGTACGTCACTGAATCTAAACAAACGCCCGCTATAATTTGACCGCAAATGAAATGTCAGAACGAATTCCGTTTATCGAATCAAACGACACTATCACCCCGCCATAATAAAGACCGAACGTATTTGAATTCACCATCCGAAAGAAAATAAAAAGATCCGAACCGAAACGTAGGAGGCGACGCACTAAACGTGCGTTTCAGTTCGCATCGATGTTCCAGAACCGAAAGATTGTTCGAAAAAAGTGGTAGATAGCCGAAAAAAGTGACAGGGGTGCAACACGAGGACTTCCCAGGAGGTCACCCATCCTAGTACTACTCTCGCCCAAGCACGCTTAACTTCGGAGTTCTGATGGGATCCAGTGCATTTGTGCTGGTATGATCGCACCCAGCATGCCTCTCCATTGTCAAAGTAATAAAGAGTTTCCACTCGCATTGTCGTACGAAGTCCGTTTAAATGAAAGTGCGAAAAAATCCTGCTAGATGACACCGGATGGACGATCCGAGCATGTCGGAAAGCCGGATGACCGCCATGGCTGTCATCGCGCGATTAATCTTCCCGAGTACCCCCGAATCAATATAAGAATCGCCACGATCTGACGGGCGGATCAAAAGTTATCGTCGGAACGATATTTGTGCACCAAGGGTAGCTCACGGCCAGTAAACACCTTCCGACCGGATTCATGACTTTCATCCACTAGTAAACTCATCCGCTATAGCTTGTACGTCACTGAATCTAAACAAACCCCCGCTATAATTTGACCGCAAATGAAATGTCAGAACGAATTCCGTTTATCGAATCAAACGACACTATCACCCCGCCATAATAAAGACCGGACGTATTTGAATTCACTATCCGGCAGAAAATAAAAAGATCCCAACCGAAACGTAGGAGGCGTCGCACTAAACGTGCGTTTCAGTTCGCATCGATGTTCCAGAACCGAAAGATTGTTCGAAAAAAGTGGTAGATAGCCGAAAAAAGTGACAGGGGTGCAACACGAGGACTTCCCAGGAGGTCACCCATCCTAGTACTACTCTCGCCCAAGCACGCTTAACTTCGGAGTTCTGATGGGATCCAGTGCATTTGTGCTGGTATGATCGCACCCAGCATGCCTCTCCATTGTCAAAGTAATAAAGAGTTTCCACTCGCATTGTCGTACGAAGTCCGTTTAAATGAAAGTGCGAAAAAATCCTGCTAGATGACACCGGATGGACGATCCGAGCATGTCGGGAAGCCGGATGACCGCCAGAGCTGTCATTGCGCGATGAATCTTCCTGATTACCCCCGAATCAATATAAGAATCGCCACGATCTGACGGGCGGATCAAAAGTTATCGTCGGAACGATATTTGTGCACCAAGGGTAGCTCACGGCCAGTAAACACCTTCCGACCGGATTCATGACTCGCATCCACTAGTACACTCATCCGCTATAGCCTGTACGTCACTGAATCTAAACAAACCCCCGCTATAATTTGACCGCAAATGAAATGTCAGAACGAATTCCGTTTATCGAATCAAACGACACTATCACCCCGCCATAATAAAGACCGGACGTCTTCGAATTCACCATCCGGAAGAAAATAAAAAGATCCGAACCGAAACCTAGGAGGCGACGCACTAAACGTGCGTTTCAGTTCGCATCGATATTTCAGAACCGAAAGATTTTTCGAAAAAAGTGGTAGATAGCCGAAAAAAGTGACAGGGGTGCAACACGAGGACTTCCCAGTAGGTCACCCATCCTAGTACTACTCTCGCCCAAGCACGCTTAACTTCGGAGTTCTGATGGGATCCAGTGCATTTGTGCTGGTATGATCGCACCCAGCATGCCTCTCCATTGTCAAAGTAATAAAGAGTTTCCACTCGCATTGTCGTACGAAGTCCGTTTAAATGAAAGTGCGAAAAAATCCTGCTAGATGACACCGGATGGACGATCCGAGCATGTCGGGAAGCCGGATGACCGCCAGAGCTGTCATTGCGCGATGGATCTTCCTGATTACCCCCGAATCAATATAAGAATCGCCACGATCTGACGGGCGGATCAAAAGTTATCGTCGGAACGATATTTGTGCACCAAGGGTAGCTCACGGCCAGTAAACACCTTCCGACCGGATTCATGACTCGCATCCACTAGTACACTCATCCGCTATAGCCTGTACGCCACTGAATCTAAACAAACCCCCGCTATAATTTGACCGCAAATGAAATGTCAGAACGAATTCCGTTTATCGAATCAAACGACACTATCACCTCGCCATAATAAAGACCGGACGTCTTCGAATTCACCATCCGGAAGAAAATAAAAAGATCCGAACCAAAACCTAGGAGGCGACGCACTAAACGTGCGTTTCAGTTCGCTTCAATATTCCACAACCGAAAGATTGTTCGAAAAAAGTGGTAGATAGCCGAAAAAAGTGACAGGGGTGCAACACGAGGACTTCCCAGGAGGTCACCCATCCTAGTACTACTCTCGCCCAAGCACGCTTAACTTCGGAGTTCTGATGGGATCCAATGCATTTTTGGTGGTATGATCTCACCCAGCATGCCTCTCCATTGTCAAAGTAATAAAGAGTTTCGACTCGCATTGTCGTACGAAGTCCGTTTAAATGAAAGTGCGAAAAAATCCTGCTAGATGCCATCGGATGGACGATCCGAGCATGTCGGGAAGCCGGATGACCGCCAGGGCTGTCATCGCGCGATGAATCTTCCCGATTACCCCCGAATCAATATAAGAATCGCCACGATCTGACGGGCGGATCAAAAGTTATCGTCGGAACGATATTTGTGCACCAAGGGTAGCTCACGGCCAGTAAACACCTTCCGACCGGATTCATGACTTTCATCCACTAGTACACTCATCCGCTATAGCTTGTACGCCACTGAATCTAAACAAACCCCCGCTATAATTTGACCGCAAATGAAATGTCAGAACGAATTCCGTTTATCGAATCAAACGACACTATCACCCCGCCATAATAAAGACCGGACGTATTTGAATTCACTATCCGGCAGAAAATAAAAAGATCCCAACCGAAACGTAGGAGGCGTCGCACTAAACGTGCGTTTCAGTTCGCATCGATGTTCCAGAACCGAAAGATTGTTCGAAAAAAGTGGTAGATAGCCGAAAAAAGTGACAGGGGTGCAACACGAGGACTTCCCAGGAGGTCACCCATCCTAGTACTACTCTCGCCCAAGCACGCTTAACTTCGGAGTTATGATGGGATCCAGTGCATTTGTGCTGGTATGATCGCACCCAGCATGCCTCTCCATTGTCAAAGTAATAAAGAGTTTCCACTCGCATTGTCGTACGAAGTCCGTTTAAATGAAAGTGCGAAAAAATCCTGCTAGATGACACCGGATGGACGATCCGAGCATGTCGGGAAGCCGGATGACCGCCAGAGCTGTCATTGCGCGATGAATCTTCCTGATTACCCCCGAATCAATATAAGAATCGCCACGATCTGACGGGCGGATCAAAAGTTATCGTCGGAACGATATTTGTGCACCAAGGGTAGCTCACGGCCAGTAAACACCTTCCGACCGGATTCATGACTCGCATCCACTAGTACACTCATCCGCTATAGCCTGTACGTCACTGAATCTAAACAAACCCCCGCTATAATTTGACCGCAAATGAAATGTCAGAACGAATTCCGTTTATCGAATCAAACGACACTATCACCCCGCCATAATAAAGACCGGACGTCTTCGAATTCACCATCCGGAAGAAAATAAAAAGATCCGAACCGAAACCTAGGAGGCGACGCACTAAACGTGCGTTTCAGTTCGCATCGATATTTCAGAACCGAAAGATTTTTCGAAAAAAGTGGTAGATAGCCGAAAAAAGTGACAGGGGTGCAACACGAGGACTTCCCAGTAGGTCACCCATCCTAGTACTACTCTCGCCCAAGCACGCTTAACTTCGGAGTTCTGATGGGATCCAGTGCATTTGTGCTGGTATGATCGCACCCAGCATGCCTCTCCATTGTCAAAGTAATAAAGAGTTTCCACTCGCATTGTCGTACGAAGTCCGTTTAAATGAAAGTGCGAAAAAATCCTGCTAGATGACACCGGATGGACGATCCGAGCATGTCGGGAAGCCGGATGACCGCCAGAGCTGTCATTGCGCTATGAATCTTCCTGATTACCCCCGAATCAATATAAGAATCGCCACGATCTGACGGGCGGATCAAAAGTTATCGTCGGAACGATATTTGTGCACCAAGGGTAGCTCACGGCCAGTAAACACCTTCCGACCGGATTCATGACTCGCATCCACTAGTACACTCATCCGCTATAGCCTGTACGCCACTGAATCTAAACAAACCCCCGCTATAATTTGACCGCAAATGAAATGTCAGAACGAATTCCGTTTATCGAATCAAACGACACTATCACCTCGCCATAATAAAGACCGGACGTCTTCGAATTCACCATCCGGAAGAAAATAAAAAGATCCGAACCAAAACCTAGGAGGCGACGCACTAAACGTGCGTTTCAGTTCGCTTCAATATTCCACAACCGAAAGATTGTTCGAAAAAAGTGGTAGATAGCCGAAAAAACTGACAGGGGTGCAACACGAGGACTTCCCAGGAGGTCACCCATCCTAGTACTACTCTCGCCCAAGCACGCTTAACTTCGGAGTTCTGATGGGATCCAATGCATTTTTGGTGGTATGATCTCACCCAGCATGCCTCTCCATTGTCAAAGTAATAAAGAGTTTCGACTCGCATTGTCGTACGAAGTCCGTTTAAATGAAAGTGCGAAAAAATCCTGCTAGATGCCATCGGATGGACGATCCGAGCATGTCGGGAAGCCGGATGACCGCCAGGGCTGTCATCGCGCGATGAATCTTCCCGATTACCCCCGAATCAATATAAGAATCGCCACGATCTGACGGGCGGATCAAAAGTTATCGTCGGAACGATATTTGTGCACCAAGGGTAGCTCACGGCCAGTAAACACCTTCCGACCGGATTCATGACTCGCATCCACTAGTACACTCATCCGCTATAGCCTGTACGTCACTGAATCTAAACAAACCCCCGCTATAATTTGACCGCAAATGAAATGTCAGAACGAATTCCGTTTATCGAATCAAACGACACTATCACCCCGCCGTAATAAAGACCGGAGGTATTTGAATTCACCATCCGGAAGAAAATAAAAAGATCCGAACCGAAACGTAGGAGGCGTCGCAATAAACGTGCGTTTCAGTTCGCATCGATGTTCCAGAACCGAAAGATTGTTCGAAAAAAGTGGTAGATAGCCGAAAAAAGTGACAGGGGTGCAACACGAGGACTTCCCAGGAGGTCACCCATCCTAGTACTACTCTCGCCCAAGCACGCTTAACTTCGGAGTTCTGATGGGATCCAGTGCATTTGTGCTGGTATGATCGCACCCAGCATGCCTCTCCATTGTCAAAGTAATAAAGAGTTTCCACTCGCATTGTCGTACGAAGTCCGTTTAAATGAAAGTGCGAAAAAATCCTGCTAGATGACACCGGATGGACGATCCGAGCATGTCGGGAAGCCGGATGACCGCCAGAGCTGTCATTGCGCAATGAGTCTTCCTGATTACCCCCGAATCAATATAAGAATCGCCACGATCTGACGGGCGGATCAAAAGTTATCGTCGGAACGATATTTGTGCACCAAGGGTAGCTCACGGCCAGTAAACACCTTCCGACCGGATTCATGACTCGCATCCACTAGTACACTCATCCGCTATAGCCTGTACGTCACTGAATCTAAACAAACCCCCGCTATAATTTGACCGCAAATGAAATGTCAGAACGAATTCCGTTTATCGAATCAAACGACACTATCACCCCGCCATAATAAAGACCGGACGTCTTCGAATTCACCATCCGGAAGAAAATAAAAAGATCCGAACCAAAACCTAGGAGGCGACGCACTAAACGTGCGTTTCAGTTCGCTTCAATATTCCACAACCGAAAGATTGTTCGAAAAAAGTGGTAGATAGCCGAAAAAACTGACAGGGGTGCAACACGAGGACTTCCCAGGAGGTCACCCATCCTAGTACTACTCTCGCCCAAGCACGCTTAACTTCGGAGTTCTGATGGGATCCAATGCATTTTTGGTGGTATGATCTCACCCAGCATGCCTCTCCATTGTCAAAGTAATAAAGAGTTTCGACTCGCATTGTCGTACGAAGTCCGTTTAAATGAAAGTGCGAAAAAATCCTGCTAGATGCCATCGGATGGACGATCCGAGCATGTCGGGAAGCCGGATGACCGCCATGGCTGTCATCGCGCGATTAATCTTCCCGAGTACCCCCGAATCAATATAAGAATCGCCACGATCTGACGGGCGGATCAAAAGTTATCGTCGGAACGATATTTGTGCACCAAGGGTAGCTCACGGCTAGTAAACACCTTCCGACCGGATTCATGACTCGCATCCACTAGTACACTCATCCGCTATAGCCTGTACGTCACTGAATCTAAACAAACCCCCGCTATAATTTGACCGCAAATGAAATGTCAGAACGAATTCCGTTTATCGAATCAAACGACACTATCACCCCGCCATAATAAAGACCGAACGTATTTGAATTCACCATCCGAAAGAAAATAAAAAGATCCGAACCGAAACGTAGGAGGCGACGCACTAAACGTGCGTTTCAGTTCGCATCGATGTTCCAGAACCGAAAGATTGTTCGAAAAAAGTGGTAGATAGCCGAAAAAAGTGACAGGGGTGCAACACGAGGACTTCCCAGGAGCTCACCCATCCTAGTACTACTCTCGCCCAAGCACGCTTAACTTCGGAGTTCTGATGGGATCCAGTGCATTTGTGCTGGTATGATCGCACCCAGCATGCCTCTCTATTGTCAAAGTAATAAAGAGTTTCCACTCGCATTGTCGTACGAAGTCCGTTTAAATGAAAGTGCGAAAAAATCCTGCTAGATGACACCGGATGGACGATCCGAGCATGTCGGAAAGCCGGATGACCGCCATGGCTGTCATCGCGCGATTAATCTTCCCGAGTACCCCCGAATCAATATAAGAATCGCCACGATCTGACGGGCGGATCAAAAGTTATCGTCGGAACGATATTTGTGCACCAAGGGTAGCTCACGGCCAGTAAACACCTTCCGACCGGATTCATGACTTTCATCCACTAGTACACTCATCCGCTATAGCTTGTACGTCACTGAATCTAAACAAACCCCCGCTATAATTTGACCGCAAATGAAATGTCAGAACGAATTCCGTTTATCGAATCAAACGACACTATCACCCCGCCATAATAAAGACCGGACGTATTTGAATTCACTATCCGGCAGAAAATAAAAAGATCCCAACCGAAACGTAGGAGGCGTCGCACTAAACGTGCGTTTCAGTTCGCATCGATGTTCCAGAACCGAAAGATTGTTCGAAAAAAGTGGTAGATAGCCGAAAAAAGTGACAGGGGTGCAACACGAGGACTTGCCAGGAGGTCACCCATCCTAGTACTACTCTCGCCCAAGCACGCTTAACTTCGGAGTTCTGATGGGATCCAGTGCATTTGTGCTGGTATGATCGCACCCAGCATGCCTCTCCATTGTCAAAGTAATAAAGAGTTTCCACTCGCATTGTCGTACGAAGTCCGTTTAAATGAAAGTGCGAAAAAATCCTGCTAGATGACACCGGATGGACGATCCGAGCATGTCGGAAAGCCGGATGACCGCCATGGCTGTCATCGCGCGATTAATCTTCCCGAGTACCCCCGAATCAATATAAGAATCGCCACGATCTGACGGGCGGATCAAAAGTTATCGTCGGAACGATATTTGTGCACCAAGGGTAGCTCACGGCCAGTAAACACCTTCCGACCGGATTCATGACTTTCATCCACTAGTAAACTCATCCGCTATAGCTTGTACGTCACTGAATCTAAACAAACCCCCGCTATAATTTGACCGCAAATGAAATGTCAGAACGAATTCCGTTTATCGAATCAAACGACACTATCACCCCGCCATAATAAAGACCGGACGTATTTCAATTCACTATCCGGCAGAAAATAAAACGATCCCAACCGAAACGTAGGAGGCGTCGCACTAAACGTGCGTTTCAGTTCGCATCGATGTTCCAGAACCGAAAGATTTTTCGAAAAAAGTGGTAGATAGCCGAAAAAAGTGACAGGGGTGCAACACGAGGACTTGCCAGGAGGTCACCCATCCTAGTACTACTCTCGCCCAAGCACGCTTAACTTCGGAGTTCTGATGGGATCCAGTGCATTTGTGCTGGTATGATCGCACCCAGCATGCCTCTCCATTGTCAAAGTAATAAAGAGTTTCCACTCGCATTGTCGTATGAAGTCCGTTTAAATGAAAGTGCGAAAAAATCCTGCTAGATAACATCGGATGGACGATCCGAGCATGTCGGGAGGCCGGATGACCGCCAGGGCTGTCATCGCGCGATGAATCTTCCCGATTACCCCCGAATCAATATAAGAATCGCCACGATCTGACGGGCGGATCAAAAGTTATCGTCGGAACGATATTTGTGCACCAAGGGTAGCTCACGGCCAGTAAACACCTTCCGACCGGATTCATGACTCGCATCCACTAGTACACTCATCCGCTATAGCCTGTACGCCACTGAATCTAAACAAACCCCCGCTATAATTTGACCGCAAATGAAATGTCAGAACGAATTCCGTTTATCGAATCAAACGACACTATCACCTCGCCATAATAAAGACCGGACGTCTTCGAATTCACCATCCGGAAGAAAATAAAAAGATCCGAACCAAAACCTAGGAGGCGACGCACTAAACGTGCGTTTCAGTTCGCTTCAATATTCCACAACCGAAAGATTGTTCGAAAAAAGTGGTAGATAGCCGAAAAAAGTGACAGGGGTGCAACACGAGGACTTCCCAGGAGGTCACCCATCCTAGTACTACTCTCGCCCAAGCACGCTTAACTTCGGAGTTCTGATGGGATCCAATGCATTTTTGGTGGTATGATCTCACCCAGCATGCCTCCCCATTGTCAAAGTAATAAAGAGTTTCGACTCGCATTGTCGTACGAAGTCCGTTTAAATGAAAGTGCGAAAAAATCCTGCTAGATGCCATCGGATGGACGATCCGAGCATGTCGGGAAGCCGGATGACCGCCAGGGCTGTCATCGCGCGATGAATCTTCCCGATTACCCCCGAATCAATATAAGAATCGCCACGATCTGACGGGCGGATCAAAAGTTATCGTCGGAACGATATTTGTGCACCAAGGGTAGCTCACGGCCAGTAAACACCTTCCGACCGGATTCATGACTCGCATCCACTAGTACACTCATCCGCTATAGCCTGTACGTCACTGAATCTAAACAAACCCCCGCTATAATTTGACCGCAAATGAAATGTCAGAACGAATTCCGTTTATCGAATCAAACGACACTATCACCCCGCCGTAATAAAGACCGGAGGTATTTGAATTCACCATCCGGAAGAAAATAAAAAGATCCGAACCGAAACGTAGGAGGCGTCGCAATAAACGTGCGTTTCAGTTCGCATCGATGTTCCAGAACCGAAAGATTGTTCGAAAAAAGTGGTAGATAGCCGAAAAAAGTGACAGGGGTGCAACACGAGGACTTCCCAGGAGGTCACCCATCCTAGTACTACTCTCGCCCAAGCACGCTTAACTTCGGAGTTCTGATGGGATCCAGTGCATTTGTGCTGGTATGATCGGACCCAGCATGCCTCTCCATTGTCAAAGTAATAAAGAGTTTCCACTCGCTTTGTCGTACGAAGTCCGTTTAAATGAAAGTGCGAAAAAATCCTGCTAGATGACATCGGATGGACGATCCGAGCATGTCGGGAAGCCGGATGACCGCCAAGGCTGTCATCGCGCGATGAATCTTCCCGATTACCCCCGAATCAATATAAGAATCGCCACGATCTGACGGGCGAATCAAAAGTTATCGTCGGAACGATATTTGTGCACCAAGGGTAGCTCACGGCCAGTAAACACCTTCCGACCGGATTCATGACTCGCATCCACTAGTACACTCATCCGCTATAGCCTGTACGTCACTGAATCTAAACAAACCCCCGCTATAATTTGACCGCAAATGAAATGTCAGAACGAATTCCGTTTATCGAATCAAACGACACTATCACCCCGCCATAATAAAGACCGGACGTCTTCGAATTCACCATCCGGAAGAAAATAAAAAGATACGAACCGAAACCAAGGAGGCGACGCACTAAACGTGCGTTTCAGTTCGCATCGATATTCCAGAACCGAAAGATTGTTCGAAAAAAGTGGTAGATAGCCGAAAAAAGTGACAGGGGTGCAACACGAGGACTTCCCAGGAGGTCACCCATCCTAGTACTACTCTCGCCCAAGCACGCTTAACTTCGGATTTCTGATGGGATCCAGTGCATTTGTGCTGGTATGATCGCACCCAGCATGCCTCTCCATTGTCAAAGTAATAAAGAGTTTCCACTCGCATTGTCGTACGAAGTCCGTTTAAATGAAAGTGCGAAAAAATCCTGCTAGATGACACCGGATGGACGATCCGAGCATGTCGGGAAGCCGGATAACCGCCAGGGCTATCATCGCGCGATGAATCTTCCCGAGTACCCCCGAATCAATATAAGAATCGCCACGATCTGACGGGCGGATCAAAAGTTATCGTCGGAACGATATTTGTGCACCAAGGGTAGCTCACGGCCAGTAAACACCTTCCGACCGGATTCATGACTCGCATCCACTAGTACACTCATCCGCTATAGCCTGTACGTCACTGAATCTAAACAAACGCCCGCTATAATTTGACCGCAAATGAAATGTCAGAACGAATTCCGTTTATCGAATCAAACGACACTATCACCCCGCCATAATAAAGACCGAACGTATTTGAATTCACCATCCGAAAGAAAATAAAAAGATCCGAACCGAAACGTAGGAGGCGACGCACTAAACGTGCGTTTCAGTTCGCATCGATGTTCCAGAACCGAAAGATTGTTCGAAAAAAGTGGTAGATAGCCGAAAAAAGTGACAGGGGTGCAACACGAGGACTTCCCAGGAGGTCACCCATCCTAGTACTACTCTCGCCCAAGCACGCTTAACTTCGGAGTTCTGATGGGATCCAGTGCATTTGTGCTGGTATGATCGCACCCAGCATGCCTCTCCATTGTCAAAGTAATAAAGAGTTTCCACTCGCATTGTCGTACGAAGTCCGTTTAAATGAAAGTGCGAAAAAATCCTGCTAGATGACACCGGATGGACGATCCGAGCATGTCGGAAAGCCGGATGACCGCCATGGCTGTCATCGCGCGATTAATCTTCCCGAGTACCCCCGAATCAATATAAGAATCGCCACGATCTGACGGGCGGATCAAAAGTTATCGTCGGAACGATATTTGTGCACCAAGGGTAGCTCACGGCCAGTAAACACCTTCCGACCGGATTCATGACTTTCATCCACTAGTACACTCATCCGCTATAGCTTGTACGTCACTGAATCTAAACAAACCCCCGCTATAATTTGACCGCAAATGAAATGTCAGAACGAATTCCGTTTATCGAATCAAACGACACTATCACCCCGCCATAATAAAGACCGGACGTATTTGAATTCACTATCCGGCAGAAAATAAAAAGATCCCAACCGAAACGTAGGAGGCGTCGCACTAAACGTGCGTTTCAGTTCGCATCGATGTTCCAGAACCGAAAGATTGTTCGAAAAAAGTGGTAGATAGCCGAAAAAAGTGACAGGGGTGCAACACGAGGACTTCCCAGGAGGTCACCCATCCTAGTACTACTCTCGCCCAAGCACGCTTAACTTCGGAGTTCTGATGGGATCCAGTGCATTTGTGCTGGTATGATCGCACCCAGCATGCCTCTCCATTGTCAAAGTAATAAAGAGTTTCCACTCGCATTGTCGTACGAAGTCCGTTTAAATGAAAGTGCGAAAAAATCCTGCTAGATGACACCGGATGGACGATCCGAGCATGTCGGGAAGCCGGATGACCGCCAGAGCTGTCATTGCGCGATGAATCTTCCTGATTACCCCCGAATCAATATAAGAATCGCCACGATCTGACGGGCGGATCAAAAGTTATCGTCGGAACGATATTTGTGCACCAAGGGTAGCTCACGGCCAGTAAACACCTTCCGACCGGATTCATGACTCGCATCCACTAGTACACTCATCCGCTATAGCCTGTACGTCACTGAATCTAAACAAACCCCCGCTATAATTTGACCGCAAATGAAATGTCAGAACGAATTCCGTTTATCGAATCAAACGACACTATCACCCCGCCATAATAAAGACCGGACGTCTTCGAATTCACCATCCGGAAGAAAATAAAAAGATCCGAACCGAAACCTAGGAGGCGACGCACTAAACGTGCGTTTCAGTTCGCATCGATATTTCAGAACCGAAAGATTTTTCGAAAAAAGTGGTAGATAGCCGAAAAAAGTGACAGGGGTGCAACACGAGGACTTCCCAGTAGGTCACCCATCCTAGTACTACTCTCGCCCAAGCACGCTTAACTTCGGAGTTCTGATGGGATCCAGTGCATTTGTGCTGGTATGATCGCACCCAGCATGCCTCTCCATTGTCAAAGTAATAAAGAGTTTCCACTCGCATTGTCGTACGAAGTCCGTTTAAATGAAAGTGCGAAAAAATCCTGCTAGATGACACCGGATGGACGATCCGAGCATGTCGGGAAGCCGGATGACCGCCAGAGCTGTCATTGCGCGCGGAATCTTCCTGATTACCCCCGAATCAATATAAGAATCGCCACGATCTGACGGGCGGATCAAAAGTTATCGTCGGAACGATATTTGTGCACCAAGGGTAGCTCACGGCCAGTAAACACCTTCCGACCGGATTCATGACTCGCATCCACTAGTACACTCATCCGCTATAGCCTGTACGCCACTGAATCTAAACAAACCCCCGCTATAATTTGACCGCAAATGAAATGTCAGAACGAATTCCGTTTATCGAATCAAACGACACTATCACCTCGCCATAATAAAGACCGGACGTCTTCGAATTCACCATCCGGAAGAAAATAAAAAGATCCGAACCAAAACCTAGGAGGCGACGCACTAAACGTGCGTTTCAGTTCGCTTCAATATTCCACAACCGAAAGATTGTTCGAAAAAAGTGGTAGATAGCCGAAAAAAGTGACAGGGGTGCAACACGAGGACTTCCCAGGAGGTCACCCATCCTAGTACTACTCTCGCCCAAGCACGCTTAACTTCGGAGTTCTGATGGGATCCAATGCATTTTTGGTGGTATGATCTCACCCAGCATGCCTCTCCATTGTCAAAGTAATAAAGAGTTTCGACTCGCATTGTCGTACGAAGTCCGTTTAAATGAAAGTGCGAAAAAATCCTGCTAGATGCCATCGGATGGACGATCCGAGCATGTCGGGAAGCCGGATGACCGCCAGGGCTGTCATCGCGCGATGAATCTTCCCGATTACCCCCGAATCAATATAAGAATCGCCACGATCTGACGGGCGGATCAAAAGTTATCGTCGGAACGATATTTGTGCACCAAGGGTAGCTCACGGCCAGTAAACACCTTCCGACCGGATTCATGACTTTCATCCACTAGTACACTCATCCGCTATAGCTTGTACGTCACTGAATCTAAACAAACCCCCGCTATAATTTGACCGCAAATGAAATGTCAGAACGAATTCCGTTTATCGAATCAAACGACACTATCACCCCGCCATAATAAAGACCGGACGTATTTGAATTCACTATCCGGCAGAAAATAAAAAGATCCCAACCGAAACGTAGGAGGCGTCGCACTAAACGTGCGTTTCAGTTCGCATCGATGTTCCAGAACCGAAAGATTGTTCGAAAAAAGTGGTAGATAGCCGAAAAAAGTGACAGGGGTGCAACACGAGGACTTCCCAGGAGGTCACCCATCCTAGTACTACTCTCGCCCAAGCACGCTTAACTTCGGAGTTCTGATGGGATCCAGTGCATTTGTGCTGGTATGATCGCACCCAGCATGCCTCTCCATTGTCAAAGTAATAAAGAGTTTCCACTCGCATTGTCGTACGAAGTCCGTTTAAATGAAAGTGCGAAAAAATCCTGCTAGATGACACCGGATGGACGATCCGAGCATGTCGGGAAGCCGGATGACCGCCAGAGCTGTCATTGCGCGATGAATCTTCCTGATTACCCCCGAATCAATATAAGAATCGCCACGATCTGACGGGCGGATCAAAAGTTATCGTCGGAACGATATTTGTGCACCAAGGGTAGCTCACGGCCAGTAAACACCTTCCGACCGGATTCATGACTCGCATCCACTAGTACACTCATCCGCTATAGCCTGTACGTCACTGAATCTAAACAAACCCCCGCTATAATTTGACCGCAAATGAAATGTCAGAACGAATTCCGTTTATCGAATCAAACGACACTATCACCCCGCCATAATAAAGACCGGACGTCTTCGAATTCACCATCCGGAAGAAAATAAAAAGATCCGAACCGAAACCTAGGAGGCGACGCACTAAACGTGCGTTTCAGTTCGCATCGATATTTCAGAACCGAAAGATTTTTCGAAAAAAGTGGTAGATAGCCGAAAAAAGTGACAGGGGTGCAACACGAGGACTTCCCAGGAGGTCACCCATCCTAGTACTACTCTCGCCCAAGCACGCTTAACTTCGGAGTTCTGATGGGATCCAGTGCATTTGTGCTGGTATGATCGCACCCAGCATGCCTCTCCATTGTCAAAGTAATAAAGAGTTTCCACTCGCATTGTCGTACGAAGTCCGTTTAAATGAAAGTGCGAAAAAATCCTGCTAGATGACACCGGATGGACGATCCGAGCATGTCGGGAAGCCGGATGACCGCCAGAGCTGTCATTGCGCGATGAATCTTCCTGATTACCCCCGAATCAATATAAGAATCGCCACGATCTGACGGGCGGATCAAAAGTTATCGTCGGAACGATATTTGTGCACCAAGGGTAGCTCACGGCCAGTAAACACCTTCCGACCGGATTCATGACTCGCATCCACTAGTACACTCATCCGCTATAGCCTGTACGCCACTGAATCTAAACAAACCCCCGCTATAATTTGACCGCAAATGAAATGTCAGAACGAATTCCGTTTATCGAATCAAACGACACTATCACCTCGCCATAATAAAGACCGGACGTCTTCGAATTCACCATCCGGAAGAAAATAAAAAGATCCGAACCAAAACCTAGGAGGCGACGCACTAAACGTGCGTTTCAGTTCGCTTCAATATTCCACAACCGAAAGATTGTTCGAAAAAAGTGGTAGATAGCCGAAAAAACTGACAGGGGTGCAACACGAGGACTTCCCAGGAGGTCACCCATCCTAGTACTACTCTCGCCCAAGCACGCTTAACTTCGGAGTTCTGATGGGATCCAATGCATTTTTGGTGGTATGATCTCACCCAGCATGCCTCTCCATTGTCAAAGTAATAAAGAGTTTCGACTCGCATTGTCGTACGAAGTCCGTTTAAATGAAAGTGCGAAAAAATCCTGCTAGATGCCATCGGATGGACGATCCGAGCATGTCGGGAAGCCGGATGACCGCCAGGGCTGTCATCGCGCGATGAATCTTCCCGATTACCCCCGAATCAATATAAGAATCGCCACGATCTGACGGGCGGATCAAAAGTTATCGTCGGAACGATATTTGTGCACCAAGGGTAGCTCACGGCCAGTAAACACCTTCCGACCGGATTCATGACTCGCATCCACTAGTACACTCATCCGCTATAGCCTGTACGTCACTGAATCTAAACAAACCCCCGCTATAATTTGACCGCAAATGAAATGTCAGAACGAATTCCGTTTATCGAATCAAACGACACTATCACCCCGCCGTAATAAAGACCGGAGGTATTTGAATTCACCATCCGGAAGAAAATAAAAAGATCCGAACCGAAACGTAGGAGGCGTCGCAATAAACGTGCGTTTCAGTTCGCATCGATGTTCCAGAACCGAAAGATTGTTCGAAAAAAGTAGTAGATAGCCGAAAAAAGTGACAGGGGTGCAACACGAGGACTTCCCAGGAGGTCACCCATCCTAGTACTACTCTCGCCCAAGCACGCTTAACTTCGGAGTTCTGATGGGATCCAGTGCATTTGTGCTGGTATGATCGCACCCAGCATGCCTCTCCATTGTCAAAGTAATAAAGAGTTTCCACTCGCATTGTCGTACGAAGTCCGTTTAAATGAAAGTGCGAAAAAATCCTGCTAGATGACACCGGATGGACGATCCGAGCATGTCGGGAAGCCGGATGACCGCCAGAGCTGTCATTGCGCGATAAATCTTCCTGATTACCCCCGAATCAATATAAGAATCGCCACGATCTGACGGGCGGATCAAAAGTTATCGTCGGAACGATATTTGTGCACCAAGGGTAGCTCACGGCCAGTAAACACCTTCCGACCGGATTCATGACTCGCATCCACTAGTACACTCATCCGCTATAGCCTGTACGTCACTGAATCTAAACAAACCCCCGCTATAATTTGACCGCAAATGAAATGTCAGAACGAATTCCGTTTATCGAATCAAACGACACTATCACCCCGCCATAATAAAGACCGGACGTCTTCGAATTCACCATCCGGAAGAAAATAAAAAGATCCGAACCAAAACCTAGGAGGCGACGCACTAAACGTGCGTTTCAGTTCGCTTCAATATTCCACAACCGAAAGATTGTTCGAAAAAAGTGGTAGATAGCCGAAAAAACTGACAGGGGTGCAACACGAGGACTTCCCAGGAGGTCACCCATCCTAGTACTACTCTCGCCCAAGCACGCTTAACTTCGGAGTTCTGATGGGATCCAGTGCATTTGTGCTGGTATGATCGCACCCAGCATGCCTCTCCATTGTCAAAGTAATAAAGAGTTTCCACTCGCATTGTCGTACGAAGTCCGTTTAAATGAAAGTGCGAAAAAATCCTGCTAGATGACACCGGATGGACGATCCGAGCATGTCGGAAAGCCGGATGACCGCCATGGCTGTCATCGCGCGATTAATCTTCCCGAGTACCCCCGAATCAATATAAGAATCGCCACGATCTGACGGGCGGATCAAAAGTTATCGTCGGAACGATATTTGTGCACCAAGGGTAGCTCACGGCCAGTAAACACCTTCCGACCGGATTCATGACTCGCATCCACTAGTACACTCATCCGCTATAGCCTGTACGCCACTGAATCTAAACAAACCCCCGCTATAATTTGACCGCAAATGAAATGTCAGAACGAATTCCGTTTATCGAATCAAACGACACTATCACCTCGCCATAATAAAGACCGGACGTCTTCGAATTCACCATCCGGAAGAAAATAAAAAGATCCGAACCAAAACCTAGGAGGCGACGCACTAAACGTGCGTTTCAGTTCGCTTCAATATTCCACAACCGAAAGATTGTTCGAAAAAAGTGGTAGATAGCCGAAAAAAGTGACAGGGGTGCAACACGAGGACTTCCCAGGAGGTCACCCATCCTAGTACTACTCTCGCCCAAGCACGCTTAACTTCGGAGTTCTGATGGGATCCAATGCATTTTTGGTGGTATGATCTCACCCAGCATGCCTCTCCATTGTCAAAGTAATAAAGAGTTTCGACTCGCATTGTCGTACGAAGTCCGTTTAAATGAAAGTGCGAAAAAATCCTGCTAGATGCCATCGGATGGACGATCCGAGCATGTCGGGAAGCCGGATGACCGCCAGGGCTGTCATCGCGCGATGAATCTTCCCGATTACCCCCGAATCAATATAAGAATCGCCACGATCTGACGGGCGGATCAAAAGTTATCGTCGGAACGATATTTGTGCACCAAGGGTAGCTCACGGCCAGTAAACACCTTCCGACCGGATTCATGACTTTCATCCACTAGTACACTCATCCGCTATAGCTTGTACGTCACTGAATCTAAACAAACCCCCGCTATAATTTGACCGCAAATGAAATGTCAGAACGAATTCCGTTTATCGAATCAAACGACACTATCACCCCGCCATAATAAAGACCGGACGTATTTGAATTCACTATCCGGCAGAAAATAAAAAGATCCCAACCGAAACGTAGGAGGCGTCGCACTAAACGTGCGTTTCAGTTCGCATCGATGTTCCAGAACCGAAAGATTGTTCGAAAAAAGTGGTAGATAGCCGAAAAAAGTGACAGGGGTGCAACACGAGGACTTCCCAGGAGGTCACCCATCCTAGTACTACTCTCGCCCAAGCACGCTTAACTTCGGAGTTCTGATGGGATCCAGTGCATTTGTGCTGGTATGATCGCACCCAGCATGCCTCTCCATTGTCAAAGTAATAAAGAGTTTCCACTCGCATTGTCGTACGAAGTCCGTTTAAATGAAAGTGCGAAAAAATCCTGCTAGATGACACCGGATGGACGATCCGAGCATGTCGGGAAGCCGGATGACCGCCAGAGCTGTCATTGCGCGATGAATCTTCCTGATTACCCCCGAATCAATATAAGAATCGCCACGATCTGACGGGCGGATCAAAAGTTATCGTCGGAACGATATTTGTGCACCAAGGGTAGCTCACGGCCAGTAAACACCTTCCGACCGGATTCATGACTCGCATCCACTAGTACACTCATCCGCTATAGCCTGTACGTCACTGAATCTAAACAAACCCCCGCTATAATTTGACCGCAAATGAAATGTCAGAACGAATTCCGTTTATCGAATCAAACGACACTATCACCCCGCCATAATAAAGACCGGACGTCTTCGAATTCACCATCCGGAAGAAAATAAAAAGATCCGAACCGAAACCTAGGAGGCGACGCACTAAACGTGCGTTTCAGTTCGCATCGATATTTCAGAACCGAAAGATTTTTCGAAAAAAGTGGTAGATAGCCGAAAAAAGTGACAGGGGTGCAACACGAGGACTTCCCAGGAGGTCACCCATCCTAGTACTACTCTCGCCCAAGCACGCTTAACTTCGGAGTTCTGATGGGATCCAGTGCATTTGTGCTGGTATGATCGCACCCAGCATGCCTCTCCATTGTCAAAGTAATAAAGAGTTTCCACTCGCATTGTCGTACGAAGTCCGTTTAAATGAAAGTGCGAAAAAATCCTGCTAGATGACACCGGATGGACGATCCGAGCATGTCGGGAAGCCGGATGACCGCCAGAGCTGTCATTGCGCGATGAATCTTCCTGATTACCCCCGAATCAATATAAGAATCGCCACGATCTGACGGGCGGATCAAAAGTTATCGTCGGAACGATATTTGTGCACCAAGGGTAGCTCACGGCCAGTAAACACCTTCCGACCGGATTCATGACTCGCATCCACTAGTACACTCATCCGCTATAGCCTGTACGCCACTGAATCTAAACAAACCCCCGCTATAATTTGACCGCAAATGAAATGTCAGAACGAATTCCGTTTATCGAATCAAACGACACTATCACCTCGCCATAATAAAGACCGGACGTCTTCGAATTCACCATCCGGAAGAAAATAAAAAGATCCGAACCAAAACCTAGGAGGCGACGCACTAAACGTGCGTTTCAGTTCGCTTCAATATTCCACAACCGAAAGATTGTTCGAAAAAAGTGGTAGATAGCCGAAAAAACTGACAGGGGTGCAACACGAGGACTTCCCAGGAGGTCACCCATCCTAGTACTACTCTCGCCCAAGCACGCTTAACTTCGGAGTTCTGATGGGATCCAATGCATTTTTGGTGGTATGATCTCACCCAGCATGCCTCTCCATTGTCAAAGTAATAAAGAGTTTCGACTCGCATTGTCGTACGAAGTCCGTTTAAATGAAAGTGCGAAAAAATCCTGCTAGATGCCATCGGATGGACGATCCGAGCATGTCGGGAAGCCGGATGACCGCCAGGGCTGTCATCGCGCGATGAATCTTCCCGATTACCCCCGAATCAATATAAGAATCGCCACGATCTGACGGGCGGATCAAAAGTTATCGTCGGAACGATATTTGTGCACCAAGGGTAGCTCACGGCCAGTAAACACCTTCCGACCGGATTCATGACTCGCATCCACTAGTACACTCATCCGCTATAGCCTGTACGTCACTGAATCTAAACAAACCCCCGCTATAATTTGACCGCAAATGAAATGTCAGAACGAATTCCGTTTATCGAATCAAACGACACTATCACCCCGCCGTAATAAAGACCGGAGGTATTTGAATTCACCATCCGGAAGAAAATAAAAAGATCCGAACCGAAACGTAGGAGGCGTCGCAATAAACGTGCGTTTCAGTTCGCATCGATGTTCCAGAACCGAAAGATTGTTCGAAAAAAGTGGTAGATAGCCGAAAAAAGTGACAGGGGTGCAACACGAGGACTTCCCAGGAGGTCACCCATCCTAGTACTACTCTCGCCCAAGCACGCTTAACTTCGGAGTTCTGATGGGATCCAGTGCATTTGTGCTGGTATGATCGCACCCAGCATGCCTCTCCATTGTCAAAGTAATAAAGAGTTTCCACTCGCATTGTCGTACGAAGTCCGTTTAAATGAAAGTGCGAAAAAATCCTGCTAGATGACACCGGATGGACGATCCGAGCATGTCGGGAAGCCGGATGACCGCCAGAGCTGTCATTGCGCGATGAATCTTCCTGATTACCCCCGAATCAATATAAGAATCGCCACGATCTGACGGGCGGATCAAAAGTTATCGTCGGAACGATATTTGTGCACCAAGGGTAGCTCACGGCCAGTAAACACCTTCCGACCGGATTCATGACTCGCATCCACTAGTACACTCATCCGCTATAGCCTGTACGTCACTGAATCTAAACAAACCCCCGCTATAATTTGACCGCAAATGAAATGTCAGAACGAATTCCGTTTATCGAATCAAACGACACTATCACCCCGCCATAATAAAGACCGGACGTCTTCGAATTCACCATCCGGAAGAAAATAAAAAGATCCGAACCAAAACCTAGGAGGCGACGCACTAAACGTGCGTTTCAGTTCGCTTCAATATTCCACAACCGAAAGATTGTTCGAAAAAAGTGGTAGATAGCCGAAAAAACTGACAGGGGTGCAACACGAGGACTTCCCAGGAGGTCACCCATCCTAGTACTACTCTCGCCCGAGCACGCTTAACTTCGGAGTTCTGATGGGATCCAATGCATTTTTGGTGGTATGATCTCACCCAGCATGCCTCTCCATTGTCAAAGTAATAAAGAGTTTCGACTCGCATTGTCGTACGAAGTCCGTTTAAATGAAAGTGCGAAAAAATCCTGCTAGATGCCATCGGATGGACGATCCGAGCATGTCGGGAAGCCGGATGACCGCCAGGGCTGTCATCGCGCGATGAATCTTCCCGATTACCCCCGAATCAATATAAGAATCGCCACGATCTGACGGGCGGATCAAAAGTTATCGTCGGAACGATATTTGTGCACCAAGGGTAGCTCACGGCCAGTAAACACCTTCCGACCGGATTCATGACTCGCATCCACTAGTACACTCATCCGCTATAGCCTGTACGTCACTGAATCTAAACAAACCCCCGCTATAATTTGACCGCAAATGAAATGTCAGAACGAATTCCGTTTATCGAATCAAACGACACTATCACCCCGCCGTAATAAAGACCGGAGGTATTTGAATTCACCACCGGAAGAAAATAAAAAGATCCGAACCGAAACGTAGGAGGCGTCGCAATAAACGTGCGTTTCAGTTCGCATCGATGTTCCAGAACCGAAAGATTGTTCGAAAAAAGTGGTAGATAGCCGAAAAAAGTGACAGGGGTGCAACACGAGGACTTCCCAGGAGGTCACCCATCCTAGTACTACTCTCGCCCAAGCACGCTTAACTTCGGAGTTCTGATGGGATCCAGTGCATTTGTGCTGGTATGATCGCACCCAGCATGCCTCTCCATTGTCAAAGTAATAAAGAGTTTCCACTCGCTTTGTCGTACGAAGTCCGTTTAAATGAAAGTGCGAAAAAATCCTGCTAGATGACATCGGATGGACGATCCGAGCATGTCGGGAAGCCGGATGACTGCCAAGGCTGTCATCGCGCGATGAATCTTCCCGATTACCCCCGAATCAATATAAGAATCGCCACGATCTGACGGGCGGATCAAAAGTTATCGTCGGAACGATATTTGTGCACCAAGGGTAGCTCACGGCCAAGAAACACCTTCCGACCGGATTCATGACTCGCATCCACTAGTACACTCATCCGCTATAGCCTGTACGTCACTGAATCTAAACAAACCCCCGCTATAATTTGACCGCAAATGAAATGTCAGAACGAATTCCGTTTATCGAATCAAACGACACTATCACCCCGCCATAATAAAGACCGGACGTCTTCGAATTCACCATCCGGAAGAAAATAAAAAGATACGAACCGAAACCAAGGAGGCGACGCACTAAACGTGCGTTTCAGTTCGCATCGATATTCCAGAACCGAAAGATTGTTCGAAAAAAGTGGTAGATAGCCGAAAAAAGTGACAGGGGTGCAACACGAGGACTTCCCAGGAGGTCACCCATCCTAGTACTACTCTCGCCCAAGCACGCTTAACTTCGGATTTCTGATGGGATCCAGTGCATTTGTGCTGGTATGATCGCACCCAGCATGCCTCTCTATTGTCAAAGTAATAAAGAGTTTCCACTCGCATTGTCGTACGAAGTCCGTTTAAATGAAAGTGCGAAAAAATCCTGCTAGATGACACCGGATGGACGATCCGAGCATGTCGGGAAGCCGGATAACCGCCAGGGCTGTCATCGCGCGATGAATCTTCCCGAGTACCCCCGAATCAATATAAGAATCGCCACGATCTGACGGGCGGATCAAAAGTTATCGTCGGAACGATATTTGTGCACCAAGGGTAGCTCACGGCCAGTAAACACCTTCCGACCGGATTCATGACTCGCATCCACTAGTACACTCATCCGCTATAGCCTGTACGTCACTGAATCTAAACAAACCCCCGCTATAATTTGACCGCAAATGAAATGTCAGAACGAATTCCGTTTATCGAATCAAACGACACTATTACCCCGCCATAATAAAGACCGAACGTATTTGAATTCACCATCCGAAAGAAAATAAAAAGATCCGAACCGAAACGTAGGAGGCGACGCACTAAACGTGCGTTTCAGTTCGCATCGATGTTCAAGAACCGAAAGATTGTTCGAAAAAAGTGGTAGATAGCCGAAAAAAGTGACAGGGGTGCAACACGAGGACTTCCCAGGAGGTCACCCATCCTAGTACTACTCTCGCCCAAGCACGCTTAACTTCGGAGTTCTGATGGGATCCAGTGCATTTGTGCTGGTATGATCGCACCCAGCATGCCTCTCCATTGTCAAAGTAATAAAGAGTTTCCACTCGCATTGTCGTACGAAGTCCGTTTAAATGAAAGTGCGAAAAAATCCTGCTAGATGACACCGGATGGACGATCCGAGCATGTCGGAAAGCTGGATGACCGCCATGGCTGTCATCGCGCGATTAATCTTCCCGAGTACCCCCGAATCAATATAAGAATCGCCACGATCTGACGGGCGGATCAAAAGTTATCGTCGGAACGATATTTGTGCACCAAGGGTAGCTCACGGCCAGTAAACACCTTCCGACCGGATTCATGACTTTCATCCACTAGTACACTCATCCGCTATAGCTTGTACGTCACTGAATCTAAACAAACCCCCGCTATAATTTGACCGCAAATGAAATGTCAGAACGAATTCCGTTTATCGAATCAAACGACACTATCACCCCGCCATAATAAAGACCGGACGTATTTGAATTCACTATCCGGCAGAAAATAAAAAGATCCCAACCGAAACGTAGGAGGCGTCGCACTAAACGTGCGTTTCAGTTCGCATCGATGTTCCAGAACCGAAAGATTGTTCGAAAAAAGTGGTAGATAGCCGAAAAAAGTGACAGGGGTGCAACACGAGGACTTCCCAGGAGGTCACCCATCCTAGTACTACTCTCGCCCAAGCACGCTTAACTTCGGAGTTCTGATGGGATCCAGTGCATTTGTGCTGGTATGATCGCACCCAGCATGCCTCTCCATTGTCAAAGTAATAAAGAGTTTCCACTCGCATTGTCGTACGAAGTCCGTTTAAATGAAAGTGCGAAAAAATCCTGCTAGATGACACCGGATGGACGATCCGAGCATGTCGGGAAGCCGGATGACCGCCAGAGCTGTCATTGCGCGATGAATCTTCCTGATTACCCCCGAATCAATATAAGAATCGCCACGATCTGACGGGCGGATCAAAAGTTATCGTCGGAACGATATTTGTGCACCAAGGGTAGCTCACGGCCAGTAAACACCTTCCGACCGGATTCATGACTCGCATCCACTAGTACACTCATCCGCTATAGCCTGTACGTCACTGAATCTAAACAAACCCCCGCTATAATTTGACCGCAAATGAAATGTCAGAACGAATTCCGTTTATCGAATCAAACGACACTATCACCCCGCCATAATAAAGACCGGACGTCTTCGAATTCACCATCCGGAAGAAAATAAAAAGATCCGAACCGAAACCTAGGAGGCGACGCACTAAACGTGCGTTTCAGTTCGCATCGATATTTCAGAACCGAAAGATTTTTCGAAAAAAGTGGTAGATAGCCGAAAAAAGTGACAGGGGTGCAACACGAGGACTTCCCAGGAGGTCACCCATCCTAGTACTACTCTCGCCCAAGCACGCTTAACTTCGGAGTTCTGATGGGATCCAGTGCATTTGTGCTGGTATGATCGCACCCAGCATGCCTCTCCATTGTCAAAGTAATAAAGAGTTTCCACTCGCATTGTCGTACGAAGTCCGTTTAAATGAAAGTGCGAAAAAATCCTGCTAGATGACACCGGATGGACGATCCGAGCATGTCGGGAAGCCGGATGACCGCCAGAGCTGTCATTGCGCGATGAATCTTCCTGATTACCCCCGAATCAATATAAGAATCGCCACGATCTGACGGGCGGATCAAAAGTTATCGTCGGAACGATATTTGTGCACCAAGGGTAGCTCACGGCCAGTAAACACCTTCCGACCGGATTCATGACTCGCATCCACTAGTACACTCATCCGCTATAGCCTGTACGCCACTGAATCTAAACAAACCCCCGCTATAATTTGACCGCAAATGAAATGTCAGAACGAATTCCGTTTATCGAATCAAACGACACTATCACCTCGCCATAATAAAGACCGGACGTCTTCGAATTCACCATCCGGAAGAAAATAAAAAGATCCGAACCAAAACCTAGGAGGCGACGCACTAAACGTGCGTTTTAGTTCGCTTCAATATTCCACAACCGAAAGATTGTTCGAAAAAAGTGGTAGATAGCCGAAAAAACTGACAGGGGTGCAACACGAGGACTTCCCAGGAGGTCACCCATCCTAGTACTACTCTCGCCCAAGCACGCTTAACTTCGGAGTTCTGATGGGATCCAATGCATTTTTGGTGGTATGATCTCACCCAGCATGCCTCTCCATTGTCAAAGTAATAAAGAGTTTCGACTCGCATTGTCGTACGAAGTCCGTTTAAATGAAAGTGCGAAAAAATCCTGCTAGATGCCATCGGATAGACGATCCGAGCATGTCGGGAAGCCGGATGACCGCCAGGGCTGTCATCGCGCGATGAATCTTCCCGATTACCCCCGAATCAATATAAGAATCGCCACGATCTGACGGGCGGATCAAAAGTTATCGTCGGAACGATATTTGTGCACCAAGGGTAGCTCACGGCCAGTAAACACCTTCCGACCGGATTCATGACTCGCATCCACTAGTACACTCATCCGCTATAGCCTGTACGTCACTGAATCTAAACAAACCCCCGCTATAATTTGACCGCAAATGAAATGTCAGAACGAATTCCGTTTATCGAATCAAACGACACTATCACCCCGCCGTAATAAAGACCGGAGGTATTTGAATTCACCACCGGAAGAAAATAAAAAGATCCGAACCGAAACGTAGGAGGCGTCGCAATAAACGTGCGTTTCAGTTCGCATCGATGTTCCAGAACCGAAAGATTGTTCGAAAAAAGTGGTAGATAGCCGAAAAAAGTGACAGGGGTGCAACACGAGGACTTCCCAGGAGGTCACCCATCCTAGTACTACTCTCGCCCAAGCACGCTTAACTTCGGAGTTCTGATGGGATCCAGTGCATTTGTGCTGGTATGATCGCACCCAGCATGCCTCTCCATTGTCAAAGTAATAAAGAGTTTCCACTCGCTTTGTCGTACGAAGTCCGTTTAAATGAAAGTGCGAAAAAATCCTGCTAGATGACATCGGATGGACGATCCGAGCATGTCGGGAAGCCGGATGACCGCCAAGGCTGTCATCGCGCGATGAATCTTCCCGATTACCCCCGAATCAATATAAGAATCGCCACGATCTGACGGGCGGATCAAAAGTTATCGTCGGAACGATATTTGTGCACCAAGGGTAGCTCACGGCCAGTAAACACCTTCCGACCGGATTCATGACTCGCATCCACTAGTACACTCATCCGCTATAGCCTGTACGTCACTGAATCTAAACAAACCCCCGCTATAATTTGACCGCAAATGAAATGTCAGAACGAATTCCGTTTATCGAATCAAACGACACTATCACCCCGCCATAATAAAGACCGGACGTCTTCGAATTCACCATCCGGAAGAAAATAAAAAGATACGAACCGAAACCAAGGAGGCGACGCACTAAACGTGCGTTTCAGTTCGCATCGATATTCCAGAACCGAAAGATTGTTCGAAAAAAGTGGTAGATAGCCGAAAAAAGTGACAGGGGTGCAACACGAGGACTTCCCAGGAGGTCACCCATCCTAGTACTACTCTCGCCCAAGCACACTTAACTTCGGATTTCTGATGGGATCCAGTGCATTTGTGCTGGTATGATCGCACCCAGCATGCCTCTCTATTGTCAAAGTAATAAAGAGTTTCCACTCGCATTGTCGTACGAAGTCCGTTTAAATGAAAGTGCGAAAAAATCCTGCTAGATGACACCGGATGGACGATCCGAGCATGTCGGGAAGCCGGATAACCGCCAGGGCTGTCATCGCGCGATGAATCTTCCCGAGTACCCCCGAATCAATATAAGAATCGCCACGATCTGACGGGCGGATCAAAAGTTATCGTCGGAACGATATTTGTGCACCAAGGGTAGCTCACGGCCAGTAAACACCTTCCGACCGGATTCATGACTCGCATCCACTAGTACACTCATCCGCTATAGCCTGTACGTCACTGAATCTAAACAAACCCCCGCTATAATTTGACCGCAAATGAAATGTCAGAACGAATTCCGTTTATCGAATCAAACGACACTATTACCCCGCCATAATAAAGACCGAACGTATTTGAATTCACCATCCGAAAGAAAATAAAAAGATCCGAACCGAAACGTAGGAGGCGACGCACTAAACGTGCGTTTCAGTTCGCATCGATGTTCAAGAACCGAAAGATTGTTCGAAAAAAGTGGTAGATAGCCGAAAAAAGTGACAGGGGTGCAACACGAGGACTTCCCAGGAGGTCACCCATCCTAGTACTACTCTCGCCCAAGCACGCTTAACTTCGGAGTTCTGATGGGATCCAGTGCATTTGTGCTGGTATGATCGCACCCAGCATGCCTCTCCATTGTCAAAGTAATAAAGAGTTTCCACTCGCATTGTCGTACGAAGTCCGTTTAAATGAAAGTGCGAAAAAATCCTGCTAGATGACACCGGATGGACGATCCGAGCATGTCGGAAAGCTGGATGACCGCCATGGCTGTCATCGCGCGATGAATCTTCCCGAGTACCCCCGAATCAATATAAGAATCGCCACGATCTGACGGGCGGATCAAAAGTTATCGTCGGAACGATATTTGTGCACCAAGGGTAGCTCACGGCCAGTAAACACCTTCCGACCGGATTCATGACTCGCATCCACTAGTACACTCATTCGCTATAGCCTGTACGTTACTGAATCTGAACAAACCCCCGCTATAATTTGACCGCAAATGAAATGTCAGAACGAATTCCGTTTATCGAATCAAACGACACTATCACCCCGCCATAATAAAGACCGGACGTCTTTGAATTCACCATCCGGAAGAAAATAAAAAGATCCGTACCGAAACGTAGGAGGCGACGCACTAAACGTGCGTTTCAGTTCGCATCGATGTTCCAGAACCGAAAGATTGTTCGAAAAAAGTGGTAGATAGCCGAAAAAAGTGACAGGGGTGCAACACGAGGACTTCCCAGGAGGTCACCCATCCTAGTACTACTCTCGCCCAAGCACGCTTAACTTCGGAGTTCTGATGGGATGTAGTGCATTTGTGCTGGTATGATCGCACCCAGCATGCCTCTCCATTGTCAAAGTAATAAAGAGTTTCCACTCGCATTGTCGTACGAAGTCCGTTTAAATGAAAGTGCGAAAAAATCCTGCTAGATGACACCGGATGGACGATCCGAGCATGTCGGAAAGCCGGATGACCGCCATGGCTGTCATCGCGCGATTAATCTACCCGAGTACCCCCGAATCAATATAAGAATCGCCACGATCTGACGGGCGGATCAAAAGTTATCGTCGGAACGATATTTGTGCACCAAGGGTAGCTCACGGCCAGTAAACACCTTCCGACCGGATTCATGACTCGCATCCACTAGTACACTCATCCGCTATAGCCTGTACGTTACTGAATCTGAACAAACCCCCGCTATAATTTGACCGCAAATGAAATGTCAGAACGAATTCCGTTTATCGAATCAAACGACACTATCACCCCGCCATAATAAAGACCGGACGTCTTTGAATTCACCATCCGGAAGAAAATAAAAATATCCGAACCGAAACGTAGGAGGCGACGCACTAAACGTGCGTTTCAGTTCGCATCGATGTTCCAGAACCGAAAGATTGTTCGAAAAAAGTGGTAGATAGCCGAAAAAAGTGACAGGGGTGCAACACGAGGACTTCCCAGGAGGTCACCCATCCTAGTACTACTCTCGCCCAAGCACGCTTAACTTCGGAGTTCTGATGGGATCCAGTGCATTTGTGCTGGTATGATCGCACCCAGCATGCCTCTCCATTGTCAAAGTAATAAAGAGTTTCCACTCGCATTGTCGTACGAAGTCCGTTTAAATGAAAGTGCGAAAAAATCCTGCTAGATGACACCGGATGGACGATCCGAGCATGTCGGAAAGCCGGATGACCGCCAAGGCTGTCATCGCGCGATGAATCTTCCCGAGTACCCCCGAATCAATATAAGAATCGCCACGATCTGACGGGCGGATCAAAAGTTATCGTCGGAACGATATTTGTGCACCAAGGGTAGCTCACGGCCAGTAAACACCTTCCGACCGGATTCATGACTCGCATCCACTAGTACACTCATCCGCTATAGCCTGTACGTTACTGAATCTGAACAAACCCCCGCTATAATTTGACCGCAAATGAAATGTCAGAACGAATTCCGTTTATCGAATCAAACGACACTATCACCCCGCCATAATAAAGACCGGACGTCTTTGAATTCACCATCCGGAAGAAAATAAAAAGATCCGAACCGAAACGTAGGAGGCGACGCCCTAAACGTGCGTTTCAGTTCGCATCGATGTTCCAGAACCGAAAGATTGTTCGAAAAAAGTGGTAGATAGCCGAAAAAAGTGACAGGGGTGCAACACGAGGACTTCCCAGGAGGTCACCCATCCTAGTACTACTCTCGCCCAAGCACGCTTAACTTCGGAGTTCTGATGGGATCCAGTGCATTTGTGCTGGTATGATCGCACCCAGCATGCCTCTCCATTGTCAAAGTAATAAAGAGTTTCCACTCGCATTGTCGTACGAAGTCCGTTTAAATGAAAGTGCGAAAAAATTCTGCTAGATGACACCGGATGGACGATCCGAGCATGTCGGAAAGCCGGATTCCCGCCAGGGCTGTCATCGCGCGATTAATCTTCCCGAGTACCCCCGAATCAATATAAGAATCGCCACGATCTGACGGGCGGATCAAAAGTTATCGTCGAAACGATATTTGTGCACCAAGGGTAGCTCACGGCCAGTAAACACCTTCCGACCGGATTCATGACTCGCATCCACTAGTACACTCATCCGCTATAGCCTGTACGTCACTGAATCTAAACAAACCCCCGCTATAATTTGACCGCAAATGAAATGTCAGAACGAATTCCGTTTATCGAATCAAACAACACTATCACCCCGCCATAATAAAGACCGGACGTCATCGAATTCACCATCCGGAAGAAAATAAAAAGATCCGAACCGAAACCTAGGAGGCGACGCACTAAACGTGCGTTTCAGTTCGCATCGATATTCCAGAACCGAAAGATTGTTCGAAAAAAGTGGTAGATAGCCGAAAAAAGTGACAGGGGTGCAACACGAGGACTTCCCAGGAGGTCACCCATCCTAGTACTACTCTCGCCCAAGCACGCTTAACTTCGGATTTCTGATGGGATCCAGTGCATTTGTGCTGGTATGATCGCACCCAGCATGCCTCTCCATTGTCAAAGTAATAAAGAGTTTCCACTCGCATTGTCGTACGAAGTCCGTTTAAATGAAAGTGCGAAAAAATCCTGCTAGATGACACCGGATGGACGATCCGATCATGTCGGGAAGCCGGATGACCGCCAAGGCTGTCATCGCGCGATGAATCTTCCCGAGTACCCCCGAATCAATATAAGAATCGCCACGATCTGACGGGCGGATCAAAAGTTATCGTCGGAACGATATTTGTGCACCAAGGGTAGCTCACGGCCCGTAAACACCTTCCGACCGGATTCATGACTCGCATCCACTAGTACACTTATCCGCTATAGCCTGTACGTCACTGAATCTAAACAAACCCCCGCTATAATTTGACCGCAAATGAAATGTCAGAACGAATTCCGTTTATCGAATCAAACGACACTATCACCCCGCCATAATAAAGACCGAACGTATTTGAATTCACCATCCGAAAGAAAATAAAAAGATCCGAACCGAAACGTAGGAGGCGACGCACTAAACGTGCGTTTCAGTTCGCATCGATGTTCCAGAACCGAAATATTGTTCGAAAAAAGTGGTAGATAGCCGAAAAAAGTGACAAGGGTGCAACACGAGGACTTCCCAGGAGGTCACCCATCCTAGTACTACTCTCGCCCAAGCACGCTTAACTTCGGATTTCTGATGGGATCCAGTGCATTTGTGCTGGTATGATCGCACCCAGCATGCCTCTCCATTGTCAAAGTGATAAAGAGTTTCCACTCGCATTGTCGTACGAAGTCCGTTTAAATGAAAGTGCGAAAAAATCCTGCTAGATGACACCGGATGGACGATCCGAGCATGTCGGGAAGCCGGATGACCACCAGGGCTGTCATCGCGCGATTAATCTGCCCGAGTACCCCCGAATCAATATAAGAATCGCCACGATCTGACGGGCGGATCAAAAGTTATCGTCGGAACGATATTTGTGCACCAAGGGTAGCTCACGGCCAGTAAACACCTTCCGACCGGATTCATGACTTTCATCCACTAGTACACTCATCCGCTATAGCTTGTACGTCACTGAATCTAAACAAACCCCCGCTATAATTTGACCGCAAATGAAATGTCAGAACGAATTCCGTTTATCGAATCAAACGACACTATCACCCCGCCATAATAAAGACCGGACGTATTTGAATTCACTATCCGGCAGAAAATAAAAAGATCCCAACCGAAACGTAGGAGGCGTCGCACTAAACGTGCGTTTCAGTTCGCATCGATGTTCCAGAACCGAAAGATTGTTCGAAAAAAGTGGTAGATAGCCGAAAAAAGTGACAGGGGTGCAACACGAGGACTTCCCAGGAGGTCACCCATCCTAGTACTACTCTCGCCCAAGCACGCTTAACTTCGGAGTTCTGATGGGATCCAGTGCATTTGTGCTGGTATGATCGCACCCAGCATGCCTCTCCATTGTCAAAGTAATAAAGAGTTTCCACTCGCATTGTCGTACGAAGTCCGTTTAAATGAAAGTGCGAAAAAATCCTGCTAGATGACACCGGATGGACGATCCGAGCATGTCGGAAAGCCGGATGACCGCCAGGGCTGTCATCGCGCGATGAATCTTCCCGAGTACCCCCGAATCAATATAAGAATCGCCACGATCTGACGGGCGGATCAAAAGTTATCGTCGGAACGATATTTGTGCACCAAGGGTAGCTCACGGCCAGTAAACACCTTCCGACCGGATTCATGACTCGCATCCACTAGTACACTCATCCGCTATAGCCTGTACGTTACTGAATCTGAACAAACCCCCGCTATAATTTGACCGCAAATGAAATGTCAGAACGAATTCCGTTTATCGAATCAAACGACACTATCACCCCGCCATAATAAAGACCGGACGTCTTTGAATTCACCATCCGGAAGAAAATAAAAAGATCCGAACCGAAACGTAGGAGGCGACGCACTAAACGTGCGTTACAGTTCGCATCGATGTTCCAGAACCGAAAGATTGTTCGAAAAAAGTGGTAGATAGCCGAAAAAAGTGACAGGGGTGCAACACGAGGACTTCCCAGGAGGTCACCCATCCTAGTACTACTCTCGCCCAAGCACGCTTAACTTCGGAGTTCTGATGGGATCCAGTGCATTTGTGCTGGTATGATCGCACCCAGCATGCCTCTCCATTGTCAAAGTAATAAAGAGTTTCCACTCGCATTGTCGTACGAAGTCCGTTTAAATGAAAGTGCGAAAAAATTCTGCTAGATGACACCGGATGGACGATCCGAGCATGTCGGAAAGCCGGATTCCCGCCAGGGCTGTCATCGCGCGATTAATCTTCCCGAGTACCCCCGAATCAATATAAGAATCGCCACGATCTGACGGGCGGATCAAAAGTTATCGTCGAAACGATATTTGTGCACCAAGGGTAGCTCACGGCCAGTAAACACCTTCCGACCGGATTCATGACTCGCATCCACTAGTACACTCATCCGCTATAGCATGTACGTCACTGAATCTGAACAAACCCCCGCTATAATTTGACCGCAAAAGAAATGTCAGAACAAATTCCGTTTATCGAATCAAACGACACTATCACCCCGCCATAATAAAGACCGGACGTCTTTGAATTCACCATCCGGAAGAAAATAAAAAGATCCGTACCGAAACGTAGGAGGCGACGCACTAAACGTGCGTTTCAGTTCGCATCGATGTTCAAGAACCGAAAGATTGTTCGAAAAAAGTGGTAGATAGCCGAAAAAAGTGACAGGGGTGCAACACGAGGACTTCCCAGGAGGTCACCCATCCTAGTACTACTCTCGCCCAAGCACGCTTAACTTCGGAGTTCTGATGGGATCCAGTGCATTTGTGCTGGTATGATCGCACCCAGCATGCCTCTCCATTGTCAAAGTAATAAAGAGTTTCCACTCGCATTGTCGTACGAAGTCCGTTTAAATGAAAGTGCGAAAAAATCCTGCTAGATGACACCGGATGGACGATCCGAGCATGTCGGAAAGCCGGATGACCGCCAGGGCTGTCGTCGCGCGATTAATCTTCCCGAGTACCCCCGAATCAATATAAGAATCGCCACGATCTGACGGGCGGATCAAAAGTTATCGTCGGAACGATATTTGTGCACCAAGGGTAGCTCACGGCCAGTAAACACCTTCCGACCGGATTCATGACTCGCATCCACTAGTACACTCATCCGCTATAGCCTGTACGTCACTGAATCTAAACAAACCCCCGCTATAATTTGACCGCAAATGAAATGTCAGAACGAATTCCGTTTATCGAATCAAACAACACTATCACCCCGCCATAATAAAGACCGGACGTCTTCGAATTCACCATCCGGAAGAAAATAAAAAGATCCGAACCGAAACCTAGGAGGCGACGCACTAAACGTGCGTTTCAGTTCGCATCGATATTCCAGAACCGAAAGATTGTTCGAAAAAAGTGGTAGATAGCCGAAAAAAGTGACAGGGGTGCAACACGAGGACTTCCCAGGAGGTCACCCATCCTAGTACTACTCTCGCCCAAGCACGCTTAACTTCGGATTTCTGATGGGATCCAGTGCATTTGTGCTGGTATGATCGCACCCAGCATGCCTCTCCATTGTCAAAGTAATAAAGAGTTTCCACTCGCATTGTCGTACGAAGTCCGTTTAAATGAAAGTGCGAAAAAATCCTGCTAGATGACACCGGATGGACGATCCGATCATGTCGGGAAGCCGGATGACCGCCAAGGCTGTCATCGCGCGATGAATCTTCCCGAGTACCCCCGAATCAATATAAGAATCGCCACGATCTGACGGGCGGATCAAAAGTTATCGTCGGAAAGATATTTGTGCACCAAGGGTAGCTCACGGCCCGTAAACACCTTCCGACCGGATTCATGACTCGCATCCACTAGTACACTTATCCGCTATAGCCTGTACGTCACTGAATCTAAACAAACCCCCGCTATAATTTGACCGCAAATGAAATGTCAGAACGAATTCCGTTTATCGAATCAAACGACACTATCACCCCGCCATAATAAAGACCGGACGTCTTTGAATTCACCATCCGGAAGAAAATAAAAAGATCCGAACCGAAACGTAGGAGGCGACGCACTAAACGTGCGTTACAGTTCGCATCGATGTTCCAGAACCGAAAGATTGTTCGAAAAAAGTGGTAGATAGCCGAAAAAAGTGACAGGGGTGCAACACGAGGACTTCCCAGGAGGTCACCCATCCTAGTACTACTCTCGCCCAAGCACGCTTAACTTCGGAGTTCTGATGGGATCCAGTGCATTTGTGCTGGTATGATCGCACCCAGCATGCCTCTCCATTGTCAAAGTAATAAAGAGTTTCCACTCGCATTGTCGTACGAAGTCCGTTTAAATGAAAGTGCGAAAAAATTCTGCTAGATGACACCGGATGGACGATCCGAGCATGTCGGAAAGCCGGATTCCCGCCAGGGCTGTCATCGCGCGATTAATCTTCCCGAGTACCCCCGAATCAATATAAGAATCGCCACGATCTGACGGGCGGATCAAAAGTTATCGTCGAAACGATATTTGTGCACCAAGGGTAGCTCACGGCCAGTAAACACCTTCCGACCGGATTCATGACTCGCATCCACTAGTACACTCATCCGCTATAGCATGTACGTCACTGAATCTGAACAAACCCCCGCTATAATTTGACCGCAAAAGAAATGTCAGAACAAATTCCGTTTATCGAATCAAACGACACTATCACCCCGCCATAATAAAGACCGGACGTCTTTGAATTCACCATCCGGAAGAAAATAAAAAGATCCGTACCGAAACGTAGGAGGCGACGCACTAAACGTGCGTTTCAGTTCGCATCGATGTTCCAGAACCGAAAGATTGTTCGAAAAAAGTGGTAGATAGCCGAAAAAAGTGACAGGGGTGCAACACGAGGACTTCCCAGGAGGTCACCCATCCTAGTACTACTCTCGCCCAAGCACGCTTAACTTCGGAGTTCTGATGGGATCCAGTGCATTTGTGCTGGTATGATCGAACCCAGCATGCCTCTCCATTGTCAAAGTAATAAAGAGTTTCCACTCGCATTGTCGTACGAAGTCCGTTTAAATGAAAGTGCGAAAAAATCCTGCTAGATGACACCGGATGGACGATCCGAGCATGTCGGAAAGCCGGATGACCGCCAGGGCTGTCGTCGCGCGATTAATCTTCCCGAGTACCCCCGAATCAATATAAGAATCGCCACGATCTGACGGGCGGATCAAAAGTTATCGTCGGAACGATATTTGTGCACCAAGGGTAGCTCACGGCCAGTAAACACCTTCCGACCGGATTCATGACTCGCATCCACTAGTACACTCATCCGCTATAGCCTGTACGTCACTGAATCTAAACAAACCCCCGCTATAATTTGACCGCAAATGAAATGTCAGAACGAATTCCGTTTATCGAATCAAACAACACTATCACCCCGCCATAATAAAGACCGGACGTCTTCGAATTCACCATCCGGAAGAAAATAAAAAGATCCGAACCGAAACCTAGGAGGCGACGCACTAAACGTGCGTTTCAGTTCGCATCGATATTCCAGAACCGAAAGATTGTTCGAAAAAAGTGGTAGATAGCCGAAAAAAGTGACAGGGGTGCAACACGAGGACTTCCCAGGAGGTCACCCATCCTAGTACTACTCTCGCCCAAGCACGCTTAACTTCGGATTTCTGATGGGATCCAGTGCATTTGTGCTGGTATGATCGCACCCAGCATGCCTCTCCATTGTCAAAGTAATAAAGAGTTTCCACTCGCATTGTCGTACGAAGTCCGTTTAAATGAAAGTGCGAAAAAATCCTGCTAGATGACACCGGATGGACGATCCGATCATGTCGGGAAGCCGGATGACCGCCAAGGCTGTCATCGCGCGATGAATCTTCCCGAGTACCCCCGAATCAATATAAGAATCGCCACGATCTGACGGGCGGATCAAAAGTTATCGTCGGAAAGATATTTGTGCACCAAGGGTAGCTCACGGCCCGTAAACACCTTCCGACCGGATTCATGACTCGCATCCACTAGTACACTTATCCGCTATAGCCTGTACGTCACTGAATCTAAACAAACCCCCGCTATAATTTGACCGCAAATGAAATGTCAGAACGAATTCCGTTTATCGAATCAAACGACACTATCACCCCGCCATAATAAAGACCGAACGTCTTTGAATTCACCATCCGGAAGAAAATAAAAAGATCCGAACCGAAACGTAGGAGGCGACGCACTAAACGTGCGTTTCAGTTCGCATCGATGTTCAAGAACCGAAAGATTGTTCGAAAAAAGTGGTAGATAGCCGAAAAAAGTGACAGGGGTGCAACACGAGGACTTCCCAGGAGGTCACCCATCCTAGTACTACTCTCGCCCAAGCACGCTTAACTTCGGAGTTCTGATGGGATCCAGTGCATTTGTGCTGGTATGATCGCACCCAGCATGCCTCTCCATTGTCAAAGTAATAAAGAGTTTCCACTCGCATTGTCGTACGAAGTCCGTTTAAATGAAAGTGCGAAAAAATCCTGCTAGATGACACCGGATGGACGATCCGAGCATGTCGGAAAGCCGGATGACCGCCAGGGCTGTCGTCGCGCGATTAATCTTCCCGAGTACCCCCGAATCAATATAAGAATCGCCACGATCTGACGGGCGGATCAAAAGTTATCGTCGGAACGATATTTGTGCACCAAGGGTAGCTCACGGCCAGTAAACACCTTCCGACCGGATTCATGACTCGCATCCACTAGTACACTCATCCGCTATAGCCTGTACGTCACTGAATCTAAACAAACCCCCGCTATAATTTGACCGCAAATGAAATGTCAGAACGAATTCCGTTTATCGAATCAAACAACACTATCACCCCGCCATAATAAAGACCGGACGTCTTCGAATTCACCATCCGGAAGAAAATAAAAAGATCCGAACCGAAACCTAGGAGGCGACGCACTAAACGTGCGTTTCAGTTCGCATCGATATTCCAGAACCGAAAGATTGTTCGAAAAAAGTGGTAGATAGCCGAAAAAAGTGACAGGGGTGCAACACGAGGACTTCCCAGGAGGTCACCCATCCTAGTACTACTCTCGCCAAAGCACGCTTAACTTCGGATTTCTGATGGGATCCAGTGCATTTGTGCTGGTATGATCGCACCCAGCATGCCTCTCCATTGTCAAAGTAATAAAGAGTTTCCACTCGCATTGTCGTACGAAGTCCGTTTAAATGAAAGTGCGAAAAAATCCTGCTAGATGACACCGGATGGACGATCCGATCATGTCGGGAAGCCGGATGACCGCCAAGGCTGTCATCGCGCGATGAATCTTCCCGAGTACCCCCGAATCAATATAAGAATCGCCACGATCTGACGGGCGGATCAAAAGTTATCGTCGGAAAGATATTTGTGCACCAAGGGTAGCTCACGGCCCGTAAACACCTTCCGACCGGATTCATGACTCGCATCCACTAGTACACTTATCCGCTATAGCCTGTACGTCACTGAATCTAAACAAACCCCCGCTATAATTTGACCGCAAATGAAATGTCAGAACGAATTCCGTTTATCGAATCAAACGACACTATCACCCCGCCATAATAAAGACCGAACGTCTTTGAATTCACCATCCGGAAGAAAATAAAAAGATCCGAACCGAAACGTATGAGGCGACGCACTAAACGTGCGTTTCAGTTCGCATCGATGTTCCAGAACCGAAAGATTGTTCGAAAAAAGTGGTAGATAGCCGAAAAAAGTGACAGGGGTGCAACACGAGGACTTCCCAGGAGGTCACCCATCCTAGTACTACTCTCGCCCAAGCACGCTTCACTTCGGAGTTCTGATGGGATCCAGTGCATTTGTGCTGGTATGATCGCACCCAGCATGCCTCTCCATTGTCAAAGTAATAAAGAGTTTCCACTCGCATTGTCGTACGAAGTCCGTTTAAATGAAAGTGCGAAAAAATCCTGCTAGATGACACCGGATGGACGATCCGAGCATGTCGGAAAGCCGGATGACCGCCAGGGCTGTCATCGCGCGATGAATCTTCCCGAGTACCCCCGAATCAATATAAGAATCGCCACGATCTGACGGGCGGATCAAAAGTTATCGTCGGAACGATATTTGTGCACCAAGGGTAGCTCACGGCCAGTAAACACCTTCCGACCGGATTCATGACTCGCATCCACTAGTACACTCATCCGCTATAGCCTGTACGTCACTGAATCTGAACAAACCCCCGCTATAATTTGACCGCAAATGAAATGTCAGAACGAATTCCGTTTATCGAATCAAACGACACTATCACCCCGCCATAATAAAGACCGAACGTATTTGAATTCACCATCCGAAAGAAAATAAAAAGATCCGAACCGAAACGTAGGAGGCGACGCACTAAACGTGCGTTTCAGTTCGCATCGATGTTCCAGAACCGAAAGATTGTTCGAAAAAAGTGGTAGATAGCCGAAAAAAGTGACAGGGGTGCAACACGAGGACTTCCCAGGAGGTCACCCATCCTAGTACTACTCTCGCCCAAGCACGCTTAACTTCGGAGTTCTGATGGGATCCAGTGCATTTGTGCTGGTATGATCGCACCCAGCATGCCTCTCCATTGTCAAAGTAATAAAGAGTTTCCACTCGCATTGTCGTACGAAGTCCGCTTAAATGAAAGTGCGAAAAAATCCTGCTAGATGACACCGGATGGACGATCCGAGCATGTCGGAAAGCCGGATGACCGCCAGGGCTGTCATCGCGCGATTAATCTTCCCGAGTACCCCCGAATCAATATAAGAATCGCCACGATCTGACGGGCGGATCAAAAGTTATCGTCGGAACGATATTTGTGCACCAAGGGTAGCTCACGGCCAGTAAACACCTTCCGACCGGATTCATGACTCGCATCCACTAGTACACTCATCCGCTATAGCCTGTACGTCACTGAATCTAAACAAACCCCCGCTATAATTTGACCGCAAATGAAATGTCAGAACGAATTCCGTTTATCGAATCAAACAACACTATCACCCCGCCATAATAAAGACCGGACGTCTTCGAATTCACCATCCGGAAGAAAATAAAAAGATCCGAACCGAAACCTAGGAGGCGACGCACTAAACGTGCGTTTCAGTTCGCATCGATATTCCAGAACCGAAAGATTGTTCGAAAAAAGTGGTAGATAGCCGAAAAAAGTGACAGGGGTGCAACACGAGGACTTCCCAGGAGGTCACCCATCCTAGTACTACTCTCGCCCAAGCACGCTTAACTTCGGATTTCTGATGGGATCCAGTGCATTTGTGCTGGTATGATCGCACCCAGCATGCCTCTCCATTGTCAAAGTAATAAAGAGTTTCCACTCGCACTGTCGTACGAAGTCCGTTTAAATGAAAGTGCGAAAAAATCCTGCTAGATGACACCGGATGGACGATCCGATCATGTCGGGAAGCCGGATGACCGCCAAGGCTGTCATCGCGCGATGAATCTTCCCGAGTACCCCCGAATCAATATAAGAATCGCCACGATCTGACGGGCGGATCAAAAGTTATCGTCGGAAAGATATTTGTGCACCAAGGGTAGCTCACGGCCCGTAAACACCTTCCGACCGGATTCATGACTCGCATCCACTAGTACACTTATCCGCTATAGCCTGTACGTCACTGAATCTAAACAAACCCCCGCTATAATTTGACCGCAAATGAAATGTCAGAACGAATTCCATTTATCGAATCAAACGACACTATCACCCCGCCATAATAAAGACCGAACGTATTTGAATTCACCATCCGAAAGAAAATAAAAAGATCCGAACCGAAACGTAGGAGGCGACGCACTAAACGTGCGTTTCAGTTGCATCGATGTTCCAGAACCGAAAGATTGTTCGAAAAAAGTGGTAGATAGCCGAAAAAAGTGACAGGGGTGCAACACGAGGACTTCCCAGGAGGTCACCCATCCTAGTACTACTCTCGCCCAAGCACGCTTAACTTCGGAGTTCTGATGGGATCCAGTGCATTTGTGCTGGTATGATCGCACCCAGCATGCCTCTCCATTGTCAAAGTAATAAAGAGTTTCCACTCGCATTGTCGTACGAAGTCCGTTTAAATGAAAGTGCGAAAAAATTCTGCTAGATGACACCGGATGGACGATCCGAGCATGTCGGAAAGCCGGATGACCGCCAGGGATGTCATCGCGCGATTAATCTTCCCGAGTACCCCCGAATCAATATAAGAATCGCCACGATCTGACGAGCGGATCAAAAGTTATCGTCGAAACGATATTTGTGCACCAAGGGTAGCTCACGGCCAGTAAACACCTTCCGACCGGATTCATGACTCGCATCCACTAGTACACTCATCCGCTATAGCCTGTACGTCACTGAATCTAAACAAACCCCCGCTATAATTTGACCGCAAATGAAATGTCAGAACGAATTCCGTTTATCGAATCAAACGACACTATCACCCCGCCATAATAAAGACCGAACGTATTTGAATTCACCATCCGAAAGAAAATAAAAAGATCCGAACCGAAACGTAGGAGGCGACGCACTAAACGTGCGTTTCAGTTCGCATCGATGTTCCAGAACCGAAAGATTGTTCGAAAAAAGTGGTAGATAGCCGAAAAAAGTGACAGGGGTGCAACACGAGGACTTCCCAGGAGGTCACCCATCCTAGTACTACTCTCGCCCAAGCACGCTTAACTTCGGAGTTCTGATGGGATCCAGTGCATTTGTGCTGGTATGATCGCACCCAGCATGCCTCTCCATTGTCAAAGTAATAAAGAGTTTCCACTCGCATTGTCGTACGAAGTCCGTTTAAATGAAAGTGCGAAAAAATTCTGCTAGATGACACCGGATGGACGATCCGAGCATGTCGGAAAGCCGGATGACCGCCAGGGATGTCATCGCGCGATTAATCTTCCCGAGTACCCCCGAATCAATATAAGAATCGCCACGATCTGACGGGCGGATCAAAAGTTATCGTCGAAACGATATTTGTGCACCAAGGGTAGCTCACGGCCAGTAAACACCTTCCGACCGGATTCATGACTCGCATCCACTAGTACACTCATCCGCTATAGCCTGTACGTCACTGAATCTAAACAAACCCCCGCTATAATTTGACCGCAAATGAAATGTCAGAACGAATTCCGTTTATCGAATCAAACGACACTATCACCCCGCCATAATAAAGACCGAACGTATTTGAATTCACCATCCGAAAGAAAATAAAAAGATCCGAACCGAAACGTAGGAGGCGACGCACTAAACGTGCGTTTCAGTTCGCATCGATGTTCCAGAACCGAAAGATTGTTCGAAAAAAGTGGTAGATAGCCGAAAAAAGTGACAGGGGTGCAACACGAGGACTTCCCAGGAGGTCACCCATCCTAGTACTACTCTCGCCCAAGCACGCTTAACTTCGGAGTTCTGATGGGATCCAGTGCATTTGTGCTGGTATGATCGCACCCAGCATGCCTCTCCATTGTCAAAGTAATAAAGAGTTTCCACTCGCATTGTCGTACGAAGTCCGTTTAAATGAAAGTGCGAAAAAATCCTGCTAGATGACACCGGATGGACGATCCGAGCATGTCGGAAAGCCGGATGACCGCCAGGGCTGTCATCGCGCGATTAATCTTCCCGAGTACCCCCGAATCAATATAAGAATCGCCACGATCTGACGGGCGGATCAAAAGTTATCGTCGAAACGATATTTGTGCACCAAGGGTAGCTCACGGCCAGTAAACACCTTCCGACCGGATTCATGACTCGCATCCACTAGTACACTCATCCGCTATAGCCTGTACGTCACTGAATCTAAACAAACCCCCGCTATAATTTGACCGCAAATGAAATGTCAGAACGAATTCCGTTTATCGAATCAAACGACACTATCACCCCGCCATAATAAAGACCGAACGTATTTGAATTCACCATCCGAAAGAAAATAAAAAGATCCGAACCGAAACGTAGGAGGCGACGCACTAAACGTGCGTTTCAGTTCGCATCGATGTTCCAGAACCGAAAGATTGTTCGAAAAAAGTGGTAGATAGCCGAAAAAAGTGACAGGGGTGCAACACGAGGACTTCCCAGGAGGTCACCCATCCTAGTACTACTCTCGCCCAAGCACGCTTAACTTCGGATTTCTGATGGGATCCAGTGCATTTGTGCTGGTATGATCGCACCCAGCATGCCTCTCCATTGTCAAAGTAATAAAGAGTTTCCACTCGCATTGTCGTACGAAGTCCGTTTAAATGAAAGTGCGAAAAAATCCTGCTAGATGACACCGGATGGACGATCCGAGCATGTCGGAAAGCCGGATGACCGCCAGGGCTGTCATCGCGCGATTAATCTTCCCGAGTACCCCCGAATCAATATAAGAATCGCCACGATCTGACGGGCGGATCAAAAGTTATCGTCGGAACGATATTTGTGCACCAAGGGTAGCTCACGGCCAGTAAACACCTTCCGACCGGATTCATGACTCGCATCCACTAGTACACTCATCCGCTATAGCCTGTACGTTACTGAATCTGAACAAACCCCCGCTATAATTTGACCGCAAATGAAATGTCAGAACGAATTCCGTTTATCGAATCAAACGACACTATCACCCCGCCATAATAAAGACCGGACGTCTTTGAATTCACCATCCGGAAGAAAATAAAAAGATCCGAACCGAAACGTAGGAGGCGACGCACTAAACGTGCGTTTCAGTTCGCATCGATGTTCCAGAACCGAAAGATTGTTCGAAAAAAGTGGTAGATAGCCGAAAAAAGTGACAGGGGTGCAACACGAGGACTTCCCAGGAGGTCACCCATCCTAGTACTACTCTCGCCCAAGCACGCTTAACTTCGGAGTTCTGATGGGATCCAGTGCATTTGTGCTGGTATGATCGCACCCAGCATGCCTCTCCATTGTCAAAGTAATAAAGAGTTTCCACTCGCATTGTCGTACGAAGTCCGTTTAAATGAAAGTGCGAAAAAATTCTGCTAGATGACACCGGATGGACGATCCGAGCATGTCGGAAAGCCGGATTCCCGCCAGGGCTGTCATCGCGCGATTAATCTTCCCGAGTACCCCCGAATCAATATAAGAATCGCCACGATCTGACGGGCGGATCAAAAGTTATCGTCGAAACGATATTTGTGCACCAAGGGTAGCTCACGGCCCGTATACACCTTCCGACCGGATTCATGACTCGCATCCACTAGTACACTTATCCGCTATAGCCTGTACGTCACTGAATCTAAACAAACCCCCGCTATAATTTGACCGCAAATGAAATGTCAGAACGAATTCCGTTTATCGAATCAAACGACACTATCACCCCGCCATAATAAAGACCGAACGTATTTGAATTCACCATCCGAAAGAAAATAAAAAGATCCGAACCGAAACGTAGGAGGCGACGCACTAAACGTGCGTTTCAGTTCGCATCGATGTTCCAGAACCGAAAGATTGTTCGAAAAAAGTGGTAGATAGCCGAAAAAAGTGACAGGGGTGCAACACGAGGACTTCCCAGGAGGTCACCCATCCTAGTACTACTCTCGCCCAAGCACGCTTAACTTCGGAGTTCTGATGGGATCCAGTGCATTTGTGCTGGTATGATCGCACCCAGCATGCCTCTCCATTGTCAAAGTAATAAAGAGTTTCCACTCGCATTGTCGTACGAAGTCCGTTTAAATGAAAGTGCGAAAAAATCCTGCTAGATGACACCGGATGGACGATCCGAGCATGTCGGAAAGCCGGATGACCGCCAGGGCTGTCATCGCGCGATGAATCTTCCCGAGTACCCCCGAATCAATATAAGAATCGCCACGATCTGACGGGCGGATCAAAAGTTATCGTCGGAACGATATTTGTGCACCAAGGGTAGCTCACGGCCAGTAAACACCTTCCGACCGGATTCATGACTCGCATCCACTAGTACACTCATCCGCTATAGCCTGTACGTCACTGAATCTGAACAAACCCCCGCTATAATTTGACCGCAAATGAAATGTCAGAACGAATTCCGTTTATCGAATCAAACGACACTATCACCCCGCCATAATAAAGACCGCACGTATTTGAATTCACCATCCGAAAGAAAATAAAAAGATCCGAACCGAAACGTAGGAGGCGACGCACTAAACGTGCGTTTCAGTTCGCATCGATGTTCCAGAACCGAAAGATTGTTCGAAAAAAGTGGTAGATAGCCGAAAAAAGTGACAGGGGTGCAACACGAGGACTTCCCAGGAGGTCACCCATCCTAGTACTACTCTCGCCCAAGCACGCTTAACTTCGGAGTTCTGATGGGATCCAGTGCATTTGTGCTGGTATGATCGCATCCAGCATGCCTCTCCATTGTCAAAGTAATAAAGAGTTTCCACTCGCATTTTCGTACGAAGTCCGTTTAAATGAAAGTGCGAATAAATTCTGCTAGATGACACCGGATGGACGATCCGAGCATGTCAGAAAGCCGGATGACCGCCAGGGCTGTCATCGCGCGATTAATCTTCCCGAGTACCCCCGAATCAATATAAGAATCGCCACGATCTGACTGGCGGATCAAAAGTTATCGTCGAAACGATATTTGTGCACCAAGGGTAGCTCACGGCCAGTAAACACCTTCCGACCGGATTCATGACTCGCATCCACTAGTACACTCATCCGCTATAGCCTGTACGTCACTGAATCTAAACAAACCCCCGCTATAGTTTGACCGCAAATGAAATGTCAGAACGAATTCCGTTTATCGAATCAAACGACACTATCACCCCGCCATAATAAAGACCGAACGTATTTGAATTCACCATCCGAAAGAAAATAAAAAGATCCGAACCGAAACGTAGGAGGCGACGCACTAAACGTGCGTTTCAGTTCGCATCGATGTTCCAGAACCGAAAGATTGTTCGAAAAAAGTGGTAGATAGCCGAAAAAAGTGACAGGGGTGCAACACGAGGACTTCCCAGGAGGTCACCCATCCTAGTACTACTCTCGCCCAAGCACGCTTAACTTCGGAGTTCTGATGGGATCCAGTGCATTTGTGCTGGTATGATCGCACCCAGCATGCCTCTCCATTGTCAAAGTAATAAAGAGTTTCCACTCGCATTGTCGTACGAAGTCTGTTTAAATGAAAGTGCGAAAAAATTCTGCTAGATGACACCGGATGGACGATCCGAGCATGTCGGAAAGCCGGATGACCGCCAGGGATGTCATCGCGCGATTAATCTTCCCGAGTACCCCCGAATCAATATAAGAATCGCCACGATCTGACGGGCGGATCAAAAGTTATCGTCGAAACGATATTTGTGCACCAAGGGTAGCTCACGGCCAGTAAACACCTTCCGACCGGATTCATGACTCGCATCCACTAGTACACTCATCCGCTATAGCCTGTACGTCACTGAATCTAAACAAACCCCCGCTATAATTTGACCGCAAATGAAATGTCAGAACGAATTCCGTTTATCGAATCAAACGACACTATCACCCCGCCATAATAAAGACCGAACGTATTTGAATTCACCATCCGAAAGAAAATAAAAAGATCCGAACCGAAACGTAGGAGACGACGCACTAAACGTGCGTTTCAGTTCGCATCGATGTTCCAGAACCGAAAGATTGTTCGAAAAAAGTGGTAGATAGCCGAAAAAAGTGACAGGGGTGCAACACGAGGACTTCCCAGGAGGTCACCCATCCTAGTACTACTCTCGCCCAAGCACGCTTAACTTCGGAGTTCTGATGGGATCCAGTGCATTTGTGCTGGTATGATCGCACCCAGCATGCCTCTCCATTGTCAAAGTAATAAAGAGTTTCCACTCGCATTGTCGTACGAAGTCCGTTTAAATGAAAGTGCGAAAAAATCCTGCTAGATGACACCAGATGGACGATCCGAGCATGTCGGAAAGCCGGATGACCGCCAGGGCTGTCATCGCGCGATTAATCTTCCCGAGTACCCCCGAATCAATATAAGAATCGCCACGATCTGACGGGCGGATCAAAAGTTATCGTCGGAACGATATTTGTGCACCAAGGGTAGCTCACGGCCAGTAAACACCTTCCGACCGGATTCATGACTCGCATCCACTAGTACACTCATCCGCTATAGCCTGTACGTCACTGAATCTAAACAAACCCCCGCTATAATTTGACCGCAAATGAAATGTCAGAACGAATTCCGTTTATCGAATCAAACAACACTATCACCCCGCCATAATAAAGACCGGACGTCTTCGAATTCACCATCCGGAAGAAAATAAAAAGATCCGAACCGAAACGTAGGAGGCGACGCACTAAACGTGCGTTTCAGTTCGCATCGATGTTCCAGAACCGAAAGATTGTTCGAAAAAAGTGGTAGATAGCCGAAAAAAGTGACAGGGGTGCAACACGAGGACTTCCCAGGAGGTCACCCATCCTAGTACTACTCTCGCCCAAGCACGCTTAACTTCGGATTTCTGATGGGATCCAGTGCATTTGTGCTGGTATGATCGCACCCAGCATGCCTCTCCATTGTCAAAGTAATAAAGAGTTTCCACTCGCATTGTCGTACGAAGTCCGTTTAAATGAAAGTGCGAAAAAATCCTGCTAGATGACACCGGATGGACGATCCGATCATGTCGGGAAGCCGGATGACCGCCAAGGCTGTCATCGCGCGATGAATCTTCCCGAGTACCCCCGAATCAATATAAGAATCGCCACGATCTGACGGGCGGATCAAAAGTTATCGTCGGAAAGATATTTGTGCACCAAGGGTAGCTCACGGCCCGTAAACACCTTCCGACCGGATTCATGACTCGCATCCACTAGTACACTTATCCGCTATAGCCTGTACGTCACTGAATCTAAACAAACCCCCGCTATAATTTGACCGCAAATGAAATGTCAGAACGAATTCCATTTATCGAATCAAACGACACTATCACCCCGCCACAATAAAGACCGAACGTATTTGAATTCACCATCCGAAAGAAAATAAAAAGATCCGAACCGAAACGTAGGAGGCGACGCACTAAACGTGCGTTTCAGTTCGCATCGATGTTCCAGAACCGAAAGATTGTTCGAAAAAAGTGGTAGATAGCCGAAAAAAGTGACAGGGGTGCAACACGAGGACTTCCCAGGAGGTCACCCATCCTAGTACTACTCTCGCCCAAGCACGCTTAACTTCGGATTTCTGATGGGATCCAGTGCATTTGTGCTGGTATGATCGCACCCAGCATGCCTCTCCATTGTCAAAGTAATAAAGAGTTTCCACTCGCATTGTCGTACGAAGTCCGTTTAAATGAAAGTGCGAAAAAATCCTGCTAGATGACACCGGATGGACGATCCCAGCATGTCGGGAAGCCGGATGACCACCAGGGCTGTCATCGCGCGATTAATCTTCCCGAGTACCCCCGAATCAATATAAGAATCGCCACGATCTGACGGGCGGATCAAAAGTTATCGTCGGAACGATATTTGTGCACCAAGGGTAGCTCACGGCCAGTAAACACCTTCCGACCGGATTCATGACTTTCATCCACTAGTACACTCATCCGCTATAGCTTGTACGTCACTGAATCTAAACAAACCCCCGCTATAATTTGACCGCAAATGAAATGTCAGAACGAATTCCGTTTATCGAATCAAACGACACTATCACCCCGCCATAATAAAGACCGGACGTATTTGAATTCACTATCCGGCAGAAAATAAAAAGATCCCAACCGAAACGTAGGAGGCGTCGCACTAAACGTGCGTTTCAGTTCGCATCGATGTTCCAGAACCGAAAGATTGTTCGAAAAAAGTGGTAGATAGCCGAAAAAAGTGACAGGGGTGCAACACGAGGACTTCCCAGGAGGTCACCCATCCTAGTACTACTCTCGCCCAAGCACGCTTAACTTCGGAGTTCTGATGGGATCCAGTGCATTTGTGCTGGTATGATCGCACCCAGCATGCCTCTCCATTGTCAAAGTAATAAAGAGTTTCCACTCGCATTGTCGTACGAAGTCCGTTTAAATGAAAGTGCGAAAAAATCCTGCTAGATGACACCGGATGGACGATCCGAGCATGTCGGAAAGCCGGATGACCGCCCGGGCTGTCATCGCGCGATGAATCTTCCCGAGTACCCCCGAATCAATATAAGAATCGCCACGATCTGACGGGCGGATCAAAAGTTATCGTCGGAACGATATTTGTGCACCAAGGGTAGCTCACGGCCAGTAAACACCTTCCGACCGGATTCATGACTCGCATCCACTAGTACACTCATCCGCTATAGCCTGTACGTTACTGAATCTGAACAAACCCCCGCTATAATTTGACCGCAAATGAAATGTCAGAACGAATTCCGTTTATCGAATCAAACGACACTATCACCCCGCCATAATAAAGACCGGACGTCTTTGAATTCACCATCCGGAAGAAAATAAAAAGATCCGAACCGAAACGTAGGAGGCGACGCACTAAACGTGCGTTTCAGTTCGCATCGATGTTCCAGAACCGAAAGATTGTTCGAAAAAAGTGGTAGATAGCCGAAAAAAGTGACAGGGGTGCAACACGAGGACTTCCCAGGAGGTCACCCATCCTAGTACTACTCTCGCCCAAGCACGCTTAACTTCGGAGTTCTGATGGGATCCAGTGCATTTGTGCTGGTATGATCGCACCCAGCATGCCTCTCCATTGTCAAAGTAATAAAGAGTTTCCACTCGCATTGTCGTACGAAGTCCGTTTAAATGAAAGTGCGAAAAAATTCTGCTAGATGACACCGGATGGACGATCCGAGCATGTCGGAAAGCCGGATTCCCGCCAGGGCTGTCATCGCGCGATTAATCTTCCCGAGTACCCCCGAATCAATATAAGAATCGCCACGATCTGACGGGCGGATCAAAAGTTATCGTCGAAACGATATTTGTGCACCAAGGGTAGCTCACGGCCAGTAAACACCTTCCGACCGGATTCATGACTCGCATCCACTAGTACACTCATCCGCTATAGCATTTACGTCACTGAATCTGAACAAACCCCCGCTATAATTTGACCGCAAAAGAAATGTCAGAACAAATTCCGTTTATCGAATCAAACGACACTATCACCCCGCCATAATAAAGACCGGACGTCTTTGAATTCACCATCCGGAAGAAAATAAAAAGATCCGTACCGAAACGTAGGAGGCGACGCACTAAACGTGCGTTTCAGTTCGCATCGATGTTCCAGAACCGAAAGATTGTTCGAAAAAAGTGGTAGATAGCCGAAAAAAGTGACAGGGGTGCAACACGAGGACTTCCCAGGAGGTCACCCATCCTAGTACTACTCTCGCCCAAGCACGCTTAACTTCGGAGTTCTGATGGGATCCAGTGCATTTGTGCTGGTATGATCGCACCCAGCATGCCTCTCCATTGTCAAAGTAATAAAGAGTTTCCACTCGCATTGTCGTACGAAGTCCGTTTAAATGAAAGTGCGAAAAAATCCTGCTAGATGACACCGGATGGACGATCCGAGCATGTCGGAAAGCCGGATGACCGCCAGGGCTGTCATCGCGCGATTAATCTTCCCGAGTACCCCCGAATCAATATAAGAATCGCCACGATCTGACGGGCGGATCAAAAGTTATCGTCGGAACGATATTTGTGCACCAAGGGTAGCTCACGGCCAGTAAACACCTTCCGACCGGATTCATGACTCGCATCCACTAGTACACTCATCCGCTATAGCCTGTACGTCACTGAATCTAAACAAACCCCCGCTATAATTTGACCGCAAATGAAATGTCAGAACGAATTCCGTTTATCGAATCAAACAACACTATCACCCCGCCATAATAAAGACCGGACGTCTTCGAATTCACCATCCGGAAGAAAATAAAAAGATCCGAACCGAAACCTAGGAGGCGACGCACTAAACGTGCGTTTCAGTTCGCATCGATATTCCAGAACCGAAAGATTGTTCGAAAAAAGTGGTAGATAGCCGAAAAAAGTGACAGGGGTGCAACACGAGGACTTCCCAGGAGGTCACCCATCCTAGTACTACTCTCGCCCAAGCACGCTTAACTTCGGAGTTCTGATGGGATCCAGTGCATTTGTGCTGGTATGATCGCACCCAGCATGCCTCTCCATTGTCAAAGTAATAAAGAGTTTCCACTCGCATTGTCGTACGAAGTCCGTTTAAATGAAAGTGCGAAAAAATTCTGCTAGATGACACCGGATGGACGATCCGAGCATGTCGGAAAGCCGGATTCCCGCCAGGGCTGTCATCGCGCGATTAATCTTCCCGAGTACCCCCGAATCAATATAAGAATCGCCACGATCTGACGGGCGGATCAAAAGTTATCGTCGAAACGATATTTGTGCACCAAGGGTAGCTCACGGCCAGTAAACACCTTCCGACCGGATTCATGACTCGCATCCACTAGTACACTCATCCGCTATAGCATTTACGTCACTGAATCTGAACAAACCCCCGCTATAATTTGACCGCAAAAGAAATGTCAGAACAAATTCCGTTTATCGAATCAAACGACACTATCACCCCGCCATAATAAAGACCGGACGTCTTTGAATTCACCATCCGGAAGAAAATAAAAAGATCCGTACCGAAACGTAGGAGGCGACGCACTAAACGTGCGTTTCAGTTCGCATCGATGTTCCAGAACCGAAAGATTGTTCGAAAAAAGTGGTAGATAGCCGAAAAAAGTGACAGGGGTGCAACACGAGGACTTCCCAGGAGGTCACCCATCCTAGTACTACTCTCGCCCAAGCACGCTTAACTTCGGAGTTCTGATGGGATCCAGTGCATTTGTGCTGGTATGATCGCACCCAGCATGCCTCTCCATTGTCAAAGTAATAAAGAGTTTCCACTCGCATTGTCGTACGAAGTCCGTTTAAATGAAAGTGCGAAAAAATCCTGCTAGATGACACCGGATGGACGATCCGAGCATGTCGGAAAGCCGGATGACCGCCAGGGCTGTCATCGCGCGATTAATCTTCCCGAGTACCCCCGAATCAATATAAGAATCGCCACGATCTGACGGGCGGATCAAAAGTTATCGTCGGAACGATATTTGTGCACCAAGGGTAGCTCACGGCCGGTAAACACCTTCCGACCGGATTCATGACTCGCATCCACTAGTACACTCATCCGCTATAGCCTGTACGTCACTGAATCTAAACAAACCCCCGCTATAATTTGACCGCAAATGAAATGTCAGAACGAATTCCGTTTATCGAATCAAACAACACTATCACCCCGCCATAATAAAGACCGGACGTCTTCGAATTCACCATCCGGAAGAAAATAAAAAGATCCGAACCGAAACCTAGGAGGCGACGCACTAAACGTGCGTTTCAGTTCGCATCGATATTCCAGAACCGAAAGATTGTTCGAAAAAAGTGGTAGATAGCCGAAAAAAGTGACAGGGGTACAACACGAGGACTTCCCAGGAGGTCACCCATCCTAGTACTACTCTCGCCCAAGCACGCTTAACTTCGGATTTCTGATGGGATCCAGTGCATTTGTGCTGGTATGATCGCACCCAGCATGCCTCTCCATTGTCAAAGTAATAAAGAGTTTCCACTCGCATTGTCGTACGAAGTCCGTTTAAATGAAAGTGCGAAAAAATCCTGCTAGATGACACCGGATGGACGATCCGATCATGTCGGGAAGCCGGATGACCGCCAAGGCTGTCATCGCGCGATGAATCTTCCCGAGTACCCCCGAATCAATATAAGAATCGCCACGATCTGACGGGCGGATCAAAAGTTATCGTCGGAAAGATATTTGTGCACCAAGGGTAGCTCACGGCCCGTAAACACCTTCCGACCGGATTCATGACTCGCATCCACTAGTACACTTATCCGCTATAGCCTGTACGTCACTGAATCTAAACAAACCCCCGCTATAATTTGACCGCAAATGAAATGTCAGAACGAATTCCATTTATCGAATCAAACGACACTATCACCCCGCCATAATAAAGACCGAACGTATTTGAATTCACCATCCGAAAGAAAATAAAAAGATCCGAACCGAAACGTAGGAGGCGACGCACTAAACGTGCGTTTCAGTTCGCATCGATGTTCCAGAACCGAAAGATTGTTCGAAAAAAGTGGTAGATAGCCGAAAAAAGTGACAGGGGTGCAACACGAGGACTTCCCAGGAGGTCACCCATCCTAGTACTACTCTCGCCCAAGCACGCTTAACTTCGGATTTCTGATGGGATCCAGTGCATTTGTGCTGGTATGATCGCACCCAGCATGCCTCTCCATTGTCAAAGTAATAAAGAGTTTCCACTCGCATTGTCGTACGAAGTCCGTTTAAATGAAAGTGCGAAAAAATCCTGCTAGATGACACCGGATGGACGATCCGAGCATGTCGGGAAGCCGGATGACCGCCAGGGCTGTCATCGCGCGATGAATCTTCCCGAGTACCCCCGAATCAATATAAGAATCGCCACGATCTGACGGGCGGATCAAAAGTTATCGTCGGAACGATATTTGTGCACCAAGGGTAGCTCACGGCCCGTATACACCTTCCGACCGGATTCATGACTCGCATCCACTAGTACACTTATCCGCTATAGCCTGTACGTCACTGAATCTAAACAAACCCCCGCTATAATTTGACCGCAAATGAAATGTCAGAACGAATTCCGTTTATCGAATCAAACGACACTATCACCCCGCCATAATAAAGACCGAACGTATTTGAATTCACCAACCGAAAGAAAATAAAAAGATCCGAACCGAAACGTAGGAGGCGACGCACTAAACGTGCGTTTCAGTTCGCATCGATGTTCCAGAACCGAAAGATTGTTCGAAAAAAGTGGTAGATAGCCGAAAAAAGTGACAGGGGTGCAACACGAGGACTTCCCAGGAGGTCACCCATCCTAGTACTACTCTCGCCCAAGCACGCTTAACTTCGGAGTTCTGATGGGATCCAGTGCATTTGTGCTGGTATGATCGCACCCAGCATGCCTCTCCATTGTCAAAGTAATAAAGAGTTTCCACTCGCATTGTCGTACGAAGTCCGTTTAAATGAAAGTGCGAAAAAATCCTGCTAGATGACACCGGATGGACGATCCGAGCATGTCGGAAAGCCGGATGACCGCCAAGGCTGTCATCGCGCGATGAATCTTCCCGAGTACCCCCGAATCAATATAAGAATCGCCACGATCTGACGGGCGGATCAAAAGTTATCGTCGGAACGATATTTGTGCACCAAGGGTAGCTCACGGCCAGTAAACACCTTCCGACCGGATTCATGACTCGCATCCACTAGTACACTCATCCGCTATAGCCTGTACGTCACTGAATCTAAACAAACCCCCGCTATAATTTGACCGCAAATGAAATGTCAGAACGAATTCCGTTTATCGAATCAAACGACACTATCACCCCGCCATAATAAAGACCGAACGTATTTGAATTCACCATCCGAAAGAAAATAAAAAGATCCGAACCGAAACGTAGGAGGCGACGCACTAAACGTGCGTTTCAGTTCGCATCGATGTTCCAGAACCGAAAGATTGTTCGAAAAAAGTGGTAGATAGCCGAAAAAAGTGACAGGGGTGCAACACGAGGACTTCCCAGGAGGTCACCCATCCTAGTACTACTCTCGCCCAAGCACGCTTAACTTCGGAGTTCTGATGGGATCCAGTGCATTTGTGCTGGTATGATCGCACCCAGCATGCCTCTCCATTGTCAAAGTAATAAAGAGTTTCCACTCGCATTGTCGTACGAAGTCCGTTTAAATGAAAGTGCGAAAAAATCCTGCTAGATGACACCGGATGGACGATCCGAGCATGTCGGAAAGCCGGATGACCGCCAAGGCTGTCATCGCGCGATTAATCTTCCCGAGTACCCCCGAATCAATATAAGAATCGCCACGATCTGACGGGCGGATCAAAAGTTATCGTCGGAACGATATTTGTGCACCAAGGGTAGCTCACGGCCAGTAAACACCTTCCGACCGGATTCATGACTCGCATCCACTAGTACACTCATCCGCTATAGCCTGTACGTCACTGAATCTAAACAAACCCCCGCTATAATTTGACCGCAAATGAAATGTCAGAACGAATTCCGTTTATCGAATCAAACAACACTATCACCCCGCCATAATAAAGACCGGACGTCTTCGAATTCACCATCCGGAAGAAAATAAAAAGATCCGAACCGAAACCTAGGAGGCGACGCACTAAACGTGCGTTTCAGTTCGCATCGATATTCCAGAACCGAAAGATTGTTCGAAAAAAGTGGTAGATAGCCGAAAAAAGTGACAGGGGTGCAACACGAGGACTTCCCAGGAGGTCACCCATCCTAGTACTACTCTCGCCCAAGCACGCTTAACTTCGGATTTCTGATGGGATCCAGTGCATTTGTGCTGGTATGATCGCACCCAGCATGCCTCTCCATTGTCAAAGTAATAAAGAGTTTCCACTCGCATTGTCGTACGAAGTCCGTTTAAATGAAAGTGTGAAAAAATCCTGCTAGATGACACCGGATGGACGATCCGATCATGTCGGGAAGCCGGATGACCGCCAAGGCTGTCATCGCGCGATGAATCTTCCCGAGTACCCCCGAATCAATATAAGAATCGCCACGATCTGACGGGCGGATCAAAAGTTATCGTCGGAAAGATATTTGTGCACCAAGGGTAGCTCACGGCCCGTAAACACCTTCCGACCGGATTCATGACTCGCATCCACTAGTACACTTATCCGCTATAGCCTGTACGTAACTGAATCTAAACAAACCCCCGCTATAATTTGACCGCAAATGAAATGTCAGAACGGATTCCATTTATCGAATCAAACGACACTATCACCCCGCCATAATAAAGACCGAACGTATTTGAATTCACCATCCGAAAGAAAATAAAAAGATCCGAACCGAAACGTAGGAGGCGACGCACTAAACGTGCGTTTCAGTTCGCATCGATGTTCCAGAACCGAAAGATTGTTCGAAAAAAGTGGTAGATAGCCGAAAAAAGTGACAGGGGTGCAACACGAGGACTTCCCAGGAGGTCACCCATCCTAGTACTACTCTCGCCCAAGCACGCTTAACTTCGGATTTCTGATGGGATCCAGTGCATTTGTGCTGGTATGATCGCACCCAGCATGCCTCTCCATTGTCAAAGTAATAAAGAGTTTCCACTCGCATTGTCGTACGAAGTCCGTTTAAATGAAAGTGCGAAAAAATCCTGCTAGATGACACCGGATGGACGATCCGAGCATGTCGGAAAGCCGGATGACCGCCCGGGCTGTCATCGCGCGATGAATCTTCCCGAGTACCCCCGAATCAATATAAGAATCGCCACGATCTGACGGGCGGATCAAAAGTTATCGTCGGAACGATATTTGTGCACCAAGGGTAGCTCACGGCCAGTAAACACCTTCCGACCGGATTCATGACTCGCATCCACTAGTACACTCATCCGCTATAGCCTGTACGTTACTGAATCTGAACAAACCCCCGCTATAATTTGACCGCAAATGAAATGTCAGAACGAATTCCGTTTATCGAATCAAACGACACTATCACCCCGCCATAATAAAGACCGGACGTCTTTGAATTCACCATCCGGAAGAAAATAAAAAGATCCGAACCGAAACGTAGGAGGCGACGCACTAAACGTGCGTTTCAGTTCGCATCGATGTTCCAGAACCGAAAGATTGTTCGAAAAAAGTGGTAGATAGCCGAAAAAAGTGACAGGGGTGCAACACGAGGACTTCCCAGGAGGTCACCCATCCTAGTACTACTCTCGCCCAAGCACGCTTAACTTCGGAGTTCTGATGGGATCCAGTGCATTTGTGCTGGTATGATCGCACCCAGCATGCCTCTCCATTGTCAAAGTAATAAAGAGTTTCCACTCGCATTGTCGTACGAAGTCCGTTTAAATGAAAGTGCGAAAAAATTCTGCTAGATGACACCGGATGGACGATCCGAGCATGTCGGAAAGCCGGATTCCCGCCAGGGCTGTCATCGCGCGATTAATCTTCCCGAGTACCCCCGAATCAATATAAGAATCGCCACGATCTGACGGGCGGATCAAAAGTTATCGTCGAAACGATATTTGTGCACCAAGGGTAGCTCACGGCCAGTAAACACCTTCCGACCGGATTCATGACTCGCATCCACTAGTACACTCATCCGCTATAGCATTTACGTCACTGAATCTGAACAAACCCCCGCTATAATTTGACCGCAAAAGAAATGTCAGAACAAATTCCGTTTATCGAATCAAACGACACTATCACCCCGCCATAATAAAGACCGGACGTCTTTGAATTCACCATCCGGAAGAAAATAAAAAGATCCGTACCGAAACGTAGGAGGCGACGCACTAAACGTGCGTTTCAGTTCGCATCGATGTTCCAGAACCGAAAGATTGTTCGAAAAAAGTGGTAGATAGCCGAAAAAAGTGACAGGGGTGCAACACGAGGACTTCCCAGGAGGTCACCCATCCTAGTACTACTCTCGCCCAAGCACGCTTAACTTCGGAGTTCTGATGGGATCCAGTGCATTTGTGCTGGTATGATCGCACCCAGCATGCCTCTCCATTGTCAAAGTAATAAAGAGTTTCCACTCGCATTGTCGTACGAAGTCCGTTTAAATGAAAGTGCGAAAAAATCCTGCTAGATGACACCGGATGGACGATCCGAGCATGTCGGAAAGCCGGATGACCGCCAGGGCTGTCATCGCGCGATTAATCTTCCCGAGTACCCCCGAATCAATATAAGAATCGCCACGATCTGACGGGCGGATCAAAAGTTATCGTCGGAACGATATTTGTGCACCAAGGGTAGCTCACGGCCAGTAAACACCTTCCGACCGGATTCATGACTCGCATCCACTAGTACACTCATCCGCTATAGCCTGTACGTCACTGAATCTAAACAAACCCCCGCTATAATTTGACCGCAAATGAAATGTCAGAACGAATTCCGTTTATCGAATCAAACAACACTATCACCCCGCCATAATAAAGACCGGACGTCTTCGAATTCACCATCCGGAAGAAAATAAAAAGATCCGAACCGAAACCTAGGAGGCGACGCACTAAACGTGCGTTTCAGTTCGCATCGATATTCCAGAACCGAAAGATTGTTCGAAAAAAGTGGTAGATAGCCGAAAAAAGTGACAGGGGTACAACACGAGGACTTCCCAGGAGGTCACCCATCCTAGTACTACTCTCGCCCAAGCACGCTTAACTTCGGATTTCTGATGGGATCCAGTGCATTTGTGCTGGTATGATCGCACCCAGCATGCCTCTCCATTGTCAAAGTAATAAAGAGTTTCCACTCGCATTGTCGTACGAAGTCCGTTTAAATGAAAGTGCGAAAAAATCCTGCTAGATGACACCGGATGGACGATCCGATCATGTCGGGAAGCCGGATGACCGCCAAGGCTGTCATCGCGCGATGAATCTTCCCGAGTACCCCCGAATCAATATAAGAATCGCCACGATCTGACGGGCGGATCAAAAGTTATCGTCGGAAAGATATTTGTGCACCAAGGGTAGCTCACGGCCCGTAAACACCTTCCGACCGGATTCATGACTCGCATCCACTAGTACACTTATCCGCTATAGCCTGTACGTCACTGAATCTAAACAAACCCCCGCTATAATTTGACCGCAAATGAAATGTCAGAACGAATTCCATTTATCGAATCAAACGACACTATCACCCCGCCATAATAAAGACCGAACGTATTTGAATTCACCATCCGAAAGAAAATAAAAAGATCCGAACCGAAACGTAGGAGGCGACGCACTAAACGTGCGTTTCAGTTCGCATCGATGTTCCAGAACCGAAAGATTGTTCGAAAAAAGTGGTAGATAGCCGAAAAAAGTGACAGGGGTGCAACACGAGGACTTCCCAGGAGGTCACCCATCCTAGTACTACTCTCGCCCAAGCACGCTTAACTTCGGATTTCTGATGGGATCCAGTGCATTTGTGCTGGTATGATCGCACCCAGCATGCCTCTCCATTGTCAAAGTAATAAAGAGTTTCCACTCGCATTGTCGTACGAAGTCCGTTTAAATGAAAGTGCGAAAAAATCCTGCTAGATGACACCGGATGGACGATCCGAGCATGTCGGGAAGCCGGATGACCGCCAGGGCTGTCATCGCGCGATGAATCTTCCCGAGTACCCCCGAATCAATATAAGAATCGCCACGATCTGACGGGCGGATCAAAAGTTATCGTCGGAACGATATTTGTGCACCAAGGGTAGCTCACGGCCCGTATACACCTTCCGACCGGATTCATGACTCGCATCCACTAGTACACTTATCCGCTATAGCCTGTACGTCACTGAATCTAAACAAACCCCCGCTATAATTTGACCGCAAATGAAATGTCAGAACGAATTCCGTTTATCGAATCAAACGACACTATCACCCCGCCATAATAAAGACCGAACGTATTTGAATTCACCAACCGAAAGAAAATAAAAAGATCCGAACCGAAACGTAGGAGGCGACGCACTAAACGTGCGTTTCAGTTCGCATCGATGTTCCAGAACCGAAAGATTGTTCGAAAAAAGTGGTAGATAGCCGAAAAAAGTGACAGGGGTGCAACACGAGGACTTCCCAGGAGGTCACCCATCCTAGTACTACTCTCGCCCAAGCACGCTTAACTTCGGAGTTCTGATGGGATCCAGTGCATTTGTGCTGGTATGATCGCACCCAGCATGCCTCTCCATTGTCAAAGTAATAAAGAGTTTCCACTCGCATTGTCGTACGAAGTCCGTTTAAATGAAAGTGCGAAAAAATCCTGCTAGATGACACCGGATGGACGATCCGAGCATGTCGGAAAGCCGGATGACCGCCAAGGCTGTCATCGCGCGATGAATCTTCCCGAGTACCCCCGAATCAATATAAGAATCGCCACGATCTGACGGGCGGATCAAAAGTTATCGTCGGAACGATATTTGTGCACCAAGGGTAGCTCACGGCCAGTAAACACCTTCCGACCGGATTCATGACTCGCATCCACTAGTACACTCATCCGCTATAGCCTGTACGTCACTGAATCTAAACAAACCCCCGCTATAATTTGACCGCAAATGAAATGTCAGAACGAATTCCGTTTATCGAATCAAACGACACTATCACCCCGCCATAATAAAGACCGAACGTATTTGAATTCACCATCCGAAAGAAAATAAAAAGATCCGAACCGAAACGTAGGAGGCGACGCACTAAACGTGCGTTTCAGTTCGCATCGATGTTCCAGAACCGAAAGATTGTTCGAAAAAAGTGGTAGATAGCCGAAAAAAGTGACAGGGGTGCAACACGAGGACTTCCCAGGAGGTCACCCATCCTAGTACTACTCTCGCCCAAGCACGCTTAACTTCGGAGTTCTGATGGGATCCAGTGCATTTGTGCTGGTATGATCGCACCCAGCATGCCTCTCCATTGTCAAAGTAATAAAGAGTTTCCACTCGCATTGTCGTACGAAGTCCGTTTAAATGAAAGTGCGAAAAAATCCTGCTAGATGACACCGGATGGACGATCCGAGCATGTCGGAAAGCCGGATGACCGCCAAGGCTGTCATCGCGCGATTAATCTTCCCGAGTACCCCCGAATCAATATAAGAATCGCCACGATCTGACGGGCGGATCAAAAGTTATCGTCGGAACGATATTTGTGCACCAAGGGTAGCTCACGGCCAGTAAACACCTTCCGACCGGATTCATGACTCGCATCCACTAGTACACTCATCCGCTATAGCCTGTACGTCACTGAATCTAAACAAACCCCCGCTATAATTTGACCGCAAATGAAATGTCAGAACGAATTCCGTTTATCGAATCAAACAACACTATCACCCCGCCATAATAAAGACCGGACGTCTTCGAATTCACCATCCGGAAGAAAATAAAAAGATCCGAACCGAAACCTAGGAGGCGACGCACTAAACGTGCGTTTCAGTTCGCATCGATATTCCAGAACCGAAAGATTGTTCGAAAAAAGTGGTAGATAGCCGAAAAAAGTGACAGGGGTGCAACACGAGGACTTCCCAGGAGGTCACCCATCCTAGTACTACTCTCGCCCAAGCACGCTTAACTTCGGATTTCTGATGGGATCCAGTGCATTTGTGCTGGTATGATCGCACCCAGCATGCCTCTCCATTGTCAAAGTAATAAAGAGTTTCCACTCGCATTGTCGTACGAAGTCCGTTTAAATGAAAGTGCGAAAAAATCCTGCTAGATGACACCGGATGGACGATCCGATCATGTCGGGAAGCCGGATGACCGCCAAGGCTGTCATCGCGCGATGAATCTTCCCGAGTACCCCCGAATCAATATAAGAATCGCCACGATCTGACGGGCGGATCAAAAGTTATCGTCGGAAAGATATTTGTGCACCAAGGGTAGCTCACGGCCCGTAAACACCTTCCGACCGGATTCATGACTCGCATCCACTAGTACACTTATCCGCTATAGCCTGTACGTCACTGAATCTAAACAAACCCCCGCTATAATTTGACCGCAAATGAAATGTCAGAACGAATTCCATTTATCGAATCAAACGACACTATCACCCCGCCATAATAAAGACCGAACGTATTTGAATTCACCATCCGAAAGAAAATAAAAAGATCCGAACCGAAACGTAGGAGGCGACGCACTAAACGTGCGTTTCAGTTCGCATCGATGTTCCAGAACCGAAAGATTGTTCGAAAAAAGTGGTAGATAGCCGAAAAAAGTGACAGGGGTGCAACACGAGGACTTCCCAGGAGGTCACCCATCCTAGTACTACTCTCGCCCAAGCACGCTTAACTTCGGATTTCTGATGGGATCCAGTGCATTTGTGCTGGTATGATCGCACCCAGCATGCCTCTCCATTGTCAAAGTAATAAAGAGTTTCCACTCGCATTGTCGTACGAAGTCCGTTTAAATGAAAGTGCGAAAAAATCCTGCTAGATGACACCGGATGGACGATCCGAGCATGTCGGGAAGCCGGATGACCGCCAGGGCTGTCATCGCGCGATGAATCTTCCCGAGTACCCCCGAATCAATATAAGAATCGCCACGATCTGACGGGCGGATCAAAAGTTATCGTCGGAACGATATTTGTGCACCAAGGGTAGCTCACGGCCCGTATACACCTTCCGACCGGATTCATGACTCGCATCCACTAGTACACTTATCCGCTATAGCCTGTACGTCACTGAATCTAAACAAACCCCCGCTATAATTTGACCGCAAATGAAATGTCAGAACGAATTCCGTTTATCGAATCAAACGACACTATCACCCCGCCATAATAAAGACCGAACGTATTTGAATTCACCAACCGAAAGAAAATAAAAAGATCCGAACCGAAACGTGGGAGGCGACGCACTAAACGTGCGTTTCAGTTCGCATCGATGTTCCAGAACCGAAAGATTGTTCGAAAAAAGTGGTAGATAGCCGAAAAAAGTGACAGGGGTGCAACACGAGGACTTCCCAGGAGGTCACCCATCCTAGTACTACTCTCGCCCAAGCACGCTTAACTTCGGAGTTCTGATGGGATCCAGTGCATTTGTGCTGGTATGATCGCACCCAGCATGCCTCTCCATTGTCAAAGTAATAAAGAGTTTCCACTCGCATTGTCGTACGAAGTCCGTTTAAATGAAAGTGCGAAAAAATCCTGCTAGATGACACCGGATGGACGATCCGAGCATGTCGGGAAGCCGGATGACCGCCAGGGCTGTCATCGCGCGATGAATCTTCCCGAGTACCCCCGAATCAATATAAGAATCGCCACGATCTGACGGGCGGATCAAAAGTTATCGTCGGAACGATATTTGTGCACCAAGGGTAGCTCACGGCCCGTATACACCTTCCGACCGGATTCATGACTCGCATCCACTAGTACACTTATCCGCTATAGCCTGTACGTCACTGAATCTAAACAAACCCCCGCTATAATTTGACCGCAAATGAAATGTCAGAACGAATTCCGTTTATCGAATCAAACGACACTATCACCCCGCCATAATAAAGACCGAACGTATTTGAATTCACCAACCGAAAGAAAATAAAAAGATCCGAACCGAAACGTAGGAGGCGACGCACTAAACGTGCGTTTCAGTTCGCATCGATGTTCCAGAACCGAAAGATTGTTCGAAAAAAGTGGTAGATAGCCGAAAAAAGTGACAGGGGTGCAACACGAGGACTTCCCAGGAGGTCACCCATCCTAGTACTACTCTCGCCCAAGCACGCTTAACTTCGGAGTTCTGATGGGATCCAGTGCATTTGTGCTGGTATGATCGCACCCAGCATGCCTCTCCATTGTCAAAGTAATAAAGAGTTTCCACTCGCATTGTCGTACGAAGTCCGTTTAAATGAAAGTGCGAAAAAATCCTGCTAGATGACACCGGATGGACGATCCGAGCATGTCGGAAAGCCGGATGACCGCCAAGGCTGTCATCGCGCGATGAATCTTCCCGAGTACCCCCGAATCAATATAAGAATCGCCACGATCTGACGGGCGGATCAAAAGTTATCGTCGGAACGATATTTGTGCACCAAGGGTAGCTCACGGCCAGTAAACACCTTCCGACCGGATTCATGACTCGCATCCACTAGTACACTCATCCGCTATAGCCTGTACGTCACTGAATCTAAACAAACCCCCGCTATAATTTGACCGCAAATGAAATGTCAGAACGAATTCCGTTTATCGAATCAAACGACACTATCACCCCGCCATAATAAAGACCGAACGTATTTGAATTCACCATCCGAAAGAAAATAAAAAGATCCGAACCGAAACGTAGGAGGCGACGCACTAAACGTGCGTTTCAGTTCGCATCGATGTTCCAGAACCGAAAGATTGTTCGAAAAAAGTGGTAGATAGCCGAAAAAAGTGACAGGGGTGCAACACGAGGACTTCCCAGGAGGTCACCCATCCTAGTACTACTCTCGCCCAAGCACGCTTAACTTCGGAGTTCTGATGGGATCCAGTGCATTTGTGCTGGTATGATCGCACCCAGCATGCCTCTCCATTGTCAAAGTAATAAAGAGTTTCCACTCGCATTGTCGTACGAAGTCCGTTTAAATGAAAGTGCGAAAAAATCCTGCTAGATGACACCGGATGGACGATCCGAGCATGTCGGAAAGCCGGATGACCGCCAAGGCTGTCATCGCGCGATTAATCTTCCCGAGTACCCCCGAATCAATATAAGAATCGCCACGATCTGACGGGCGGATCAAAAGTTATCGTCGGAACGATATTTGTGCACCAAGGGTAGCTCACGGCCAGTAAACACCTTCCGACCGGATTCATGACTCGCATCCACTAGTACACTCATCCGCTATAGCCTGTACGTCACTGAATCTAAACAAACCCCCGCTATAATTTGACCGCAAATGAAATGTCAGAACGAATTCCGTTTATCGAATCAAACAACACTATCACCCCGCCATAATAAAGACCGGACGTCTTCGAATTCACCATCCGGAAGAAAATAAAAAGATCCGAACCGAAACCTAGGAGGCGACGCACTAAACGTGCGTTTCAGTTCGCATCGATATTCCAGAACCGAAAGATTGTTCGAAAAAAGTGGTAGATAGCCGAAAAAAGTGACAGGGGTGCAACACGAGGACTTCCCAGGAGGTCACCCATCCTAGTACTACTCTCGCCCAAGCACGCTTAACTTCGGATTTCTGATGGGATCCAGTGCATTTGTGCTGGTATGATCGCACCCAGCATGCCTCTCCATTGTCAAAGTAATAAAGAGTTTCCACTCGCATTGTCGTACGAAGTCCGTTTAAATGAAAGTGCGAAAAAATCCTGCTAGATGACACCGGATGGACGATCCGATCATGTCGGGAAGACGGATGACCGCCAAGGCTGTCATCGCGCGATGAATCTTCCCGAGTACCCCCGAATCAATATAAGAATCGCCACGATCTGACGGGCGGATCAAAAGTTATCGTCGGAAAGATATTTGTGCACCAAGGGTAGCTCACGGCCCGTAAACACCTTCCGACCGGATTCATGACTCGCATCCACTAGTACACTTATCCGCTATAGCCTGTACGTCACTGAATCTAAACAAACCCCCGCTATAATTTGACCGCAAATGAAATGTCAGAACGAATTCCATTTATCGAATCAAACGACACTATCACCCCGCCATAATAAAGACCGAACGTATTTGAATTCACCATCCGAAAGAAAATAAAAAGATCCGAACCGAAACGTAGGAGGCGACGCACTAAACGTGCGTTTCAGTTCGCATCGATGTTCCAGAACCGAAAGATTGTTCGAAAAAAGTGGTAGATAGCCGAAAAAAGTGACAGGGGTGCAACACGAGGACTTCCCAGGAGGTCACCCATCCTAGTACTACTCTCGCCCAAGCACGCTTAACTTCGGATTTCTGATGGGATCCAGTGCATTTGTGCTGGTATGATCGCACCCAGCATGCCTCTCCATTGTCAAAGTAATAAAGAGTTTCCACTCGCATTGTCGTACGAAGTCCGTTTAAATGAAAGTGCGAAAAAATCCTGCTAGATGACACCGGATGGACGATCCGAGCATGTCGGGAAGCCGGATGACCGCCAAGGCTGTCATCGCGCGATGAATCTTCCCGAGTACCCCCGAATCAATATAAGAATCGCCACGATCTGACGGGCGGATCAAAAGTTATCGTCGGAACGATATTTGTGCACCAAGGGTAGCTCACGGCCCGTATACACCTTCCGACCGGATTCATGACTCGCATCCACTAGTACACTTATCCGCTATAGCCTGTACGTCACTGAATCTAAACAAACCCCCGCTATAATTTGACCGCAAATGAAATGTCAGAACGAATTCCGTTTATCGAATCAAACGACACTATCACCCCGCCATAATAAAGACCGAACGTATTTGAATTCACCAACCGAAAGAAAATAAAAAGATCCGAACCGAAACGTGGGAGGCGACGCACTAAACGTGCGTTTCAGTTCGCATCGATGTTCCAGAACCGAAAGATTGTTCGAAAAAAGTGGTAGATAGCCGAAAAAAGTGACAGGGGTGCAACACGAGGACTTCCCAGGAGGTCACCCATCCTAGTACTACTCTCGCCCAAGCACGCTTAACTTCGGAGTTCTGATGGGATCCAGTGCATTTGTGCTGGTATGATCGCACCCAGCATGCCTCTCCATTGTCAAAGTAATAAAGAGTTTCCACTCGCATTGTCGTACGAAGTCCGTTTAAATGAAAGTGCGAAAAAATCCTGCTAGATGACACCGGATGGACGATCCGAGCATGTCGGAAAGCCGGATGACCGCCAAGGCTGTCATCGCGCGATGAATCTTCCCGAGTACCCCCGAATCAATATAAGAATCGCCACGATCTGACGGGCGGATCAAAAGTTATCGTCGGAACGATATTTGTGCACCAAGGGTAGCTCACGGCCCGTATACACCTTCCGACCGGATTCATGACTCGCATCCACTAGTACACTTATCCGCTATAGCCTGTACGTCACTGAATCTAAACAAACCCCCGCTATAATTTGACCGCAAATGAAATGTCAGAACGAATTCCGTTTATCGAATCAAACGACACTATCACCCCGCCATAATAAAGACCGAACGTATTTGAATTCACCATCCGAAAGAAAATAAAAAGATCCGAACCGAAACGTAGGAGGCGACGCACTAAACGTGCGTTTCAGTTCGCATCGATGTTCCAGAACCGAAAGATTGTTCGAAAAAAGTGGTAGATAGCCGAAAAAAGTGACAGGGGTGCAACACGAGGACTTCCCAGGAGGTCACCCATCCTAGTACTACTCTCGCCCAAGCACGCTTAACTTCGGATTTCTGATGGGATCCAGTGCATTTGTGCTGGTATGATCGCACCCAGCATGCCTCTCCATTGTCAAAGTAATAAAGAGTTTCCACTCGCATTGTCGTACGAAGTCCGTTTAAATGAAAGTGCGAAAAAATCCTGCTAGATGACACCGGATGGACGATCCGAGCATGTCGGAAAGCCGGATGACCGCCAAGGCTGTCATCGCGCGATTAATCTTCCCGAGTACCCCCGAATCAATATAAGAATCGCCACGATCTGACGGGCGGATCAAAAGTTATCGTCGGAACGATATTTGTGCACCAAGGGTAGCTCACGGCCAGTAAACACCTTCCGACCGGATTCATGACTCGCATCCACTAGTACACTCATCCGCTATAGCCTGTACGTCACTGAATCTGAACAAACCCCCGCTATAATTTGACCGCAAATGAAATGTCAGAACGAATTCCGTTTATCGAATCAAACGACACTATCACCCCGCCATAATAAAGACCGAACGTATTTGAATTCACCATCCGAAAGAAAATAAAAAGATCCGAACCGAAACGTAGGAGGCGACGCACTAAACGTGCGTTTCAGTTCGCATCGATGTTCCAGAACCGAAAGATTGTTCGAAAAAAGTGGTAGATAGCCGAAAAAAGTGACAGGGGTGCAACACGAGGACTTCCCAGGAGGTCACCCATCCTAGTACTACTCTCGCCCAAGCACGCTTAACTTCGGAGTTCTGATGGGATCCAGTGCATTTGTGCTGGTATGATCGCACCCAGCATGCCTCTCCATTGTCAAAGTAATAAAGAGTTTCCACTCGCATTGTCGTACGAAGTCCGTTTAAATGAAAGTGCGAAAAAATCCTGCTAGATGACACCGGATGGACGATCCGAGCATGTCGGGAAGCCGGATGACCGCCAGGGCTGTCATCGCGCGATGAATCTTCCCGAGTACCCCCGAATCAATATAAGAATCGCCACGATCTGACGGGCGGATCAAAAGTTATCGTCGGAACGATATTTGTGCACCAAGGGTAGCTCACGGCCCGTATACACCTTCCGACCGGATTCATGACTCGCATCCACTAGTACACTTATCCGCTATAGCCTGTACGTCACTGAATCTAAACAAACCCCCGCTATAATTTGACCGCAAATGAAATGTCAGAACGAATTCCGTTTATCGAATCAAACGACACTATCACCCCGCCATAATAAAGACCGAACGTATTTGAATTCACCAACCGAAAGAAAATAAAAAGATCCGAACCGAAACGTAGGAGGCGACGCACTAAACGTGCGTTTCAGTTCGCATCGATGTTCCAGAACCGAAAGATTGTTCGAAAAAAGTGGTAGATAGCCGAAAAAAGTGACAGGGGTGCAACACGAGGACTTCCCAGGAGGTCACCCATCCTAGTACTACTCTCGCCCAAGCACGCTTAACTTCGGAGTTCTGATGGGATCCAGTGCATTTGTGCTGGTATGATCGCACCCAGCATGCCTCTCCATTGTCAAAGTAATAAAGAGTTTCCACTCGCATTGTCGTACGAAGTCCGTTTAAATGAAAGTGCGAAAAAATCCTGCTAGATGACACCGGATGGACGATCCGAGCATGTCGGAAAGCCGGATGACCGCCAAGGCTGTCATCGCGCGATGAATCTTCCCGAGTACCCCCGAATCAATATAAGAATCGCCACGATCTGACGGGCGGATCAAAAGTTATCGTCGGAACGATATTTGTGCACCAAGGGTAGCTCACGGCCCGTATACACCTTCCGACCGGATTCATGACTCGCATCCACTAGTACACTTATCCGCTATAGCCTGTACGTCACTGAATCTAAACAAACCCCCGCTATAATTTGACCGCAAATGAAATGTCAGAACGAATTCCGTTTATCGAATCAAACGACACTATCACCCCGCCATAATAAAGACCGAACGTATTTGAATTCACCATCCGAAAGAAAATAAAAAGATCCGAACCGAAACGTAGGAGGCGACGCACTAAACGTGCGTTTCAGTTCGCATCGATGTTCCAGAACCGAAAGATTGTTCGAAAAAAGTGGTAGATAGCCGAAAAAAGTGACAGGGGTGCAACACGAGGACTTCCCAGGAGGTCACCCATCCTAGTACTACTCTCGCCCAAGCACGCTTAACTTCGGAGTTCTGATGGGATCCAGTGCATTTGTGCTGGTATGATCGCACCCAGCATGCCTCTCCATTGTCAAAGTAATAAAGAGTTTCCACTCGCATTGTCGTACGAAGTCCGTTTAAATGAAAGTGCGAAAAATCCTGCTAGATGACACCGGATGGACGATCCGAGCATGTCGGAAAGCCGGATGACCGCCAAGGCTGTCATCGCGCGATTAATCTTCCCGAGTACCCCCGAATCAATATAAGAATCGCCACGATCTGACGGGCGGATCAAATGTTATCGTCGGAACGATATTTGTGCACCAAGGGTAGCTCACGGCCAGTAAACACCTTCCGACCGGATTCATGACTCGCATCCACTAGTACACTCATCCGCTATAGCCTGTACGTCACTGAATCTGAACAAACCCCCGCTATAATTTGACCGCAAATGAAATGTCAGAACGAATTCCGTTTATCGAATCAAACGACACTATCACCCCGCCATAATAAAGACCGAACGTATTTGAATTCACCATCCGAAAGAAAATAAAAAGATCCGAACCGAAACGTAGGAGGCGACGCACTAAACGTGCGTTTCAGTTCGCATCGATGTTCCAGAACCGAAAGATTGTTCGAAAAAAGTGGTAGATAGCCGAAAAAAGTGACAGGGGTGCAACACGAGGACTTCCCAGGAGGTCACCCATCCTAGTACTACTCTCGCCCAAGCACGCTTAACTTCGGAGTTCTGATGGGATCCAGTGCATTTGTGCTGGTATGATCGCACCCAGCATGCCTCTCCATTGTCAAAGTAATAAAGAGTTTCCACTCGCATTTTCGTACGAAGTCCGTTTAAATGAAAGTGCGAAAAAATTCTGCTAGATGACACCGGATGGACGATCCGAGCATGTCGGAAAGCCGGATGACCGCCAGGGCTGTCATCGCGCGATTAATCTTCCCGAGTACCCCCGAATCAATATAAGAATCGCCACGATCTGACTGGCGGATCAAAAGTTATCGTCGAAACGATATTTGTGCACCAAGGGTAGCTCACGGCCAGTAAACACCTTCCGACCGGATTCATGACTCGCATCCACTAGTACACTCATCCGCTATAGCCTGTACGTCACTGAATCTGAACAAACCCCCGCTATAATTTGACCGCAAATGAAATGTCAGAACGAATTCCGTTTATCGAATCAAACGACACTATCACCCCGCCATAATAAAGACCGAACGTATTTGAATTCACCATCCGAAAGAAAATAAAAAGATCCGAACCGAAACGTAGGAGGCGACGCACTAAACGTGCGTTTCAGTTCGCATCGATGTTCCAGAACCGAAAGATTGTTCGAAAAAAGTGGTAGATAGCCGAAAAAAGTGACAGGGGTGCAACACGAGGACTTCCCAGGAGGTCACCCATCCTAGTACTACTCTCGCCCAAGCACGCTTAACTTCGGAGTTCTGATGGGATCCAGTGCATTTGTGCTGGTATGATCGCACCCAGCATGCCTCTCCATTGTCAAAGTAATAAAGAGTTTCCACTCGCATTGTCGTACGAAGTCCGTTTAAATGAAAGTGCGAAAAAATCCTGCTAGATGACACCGGATGGACGATCCGAGCATGTCGGAAAGCCGGATGACCGCCAGGGCTGTCATCGCGCGATTAATCTTCCCGAGTACCCCCGAATCAATATAAGAATCGCCACGATCTGACGGGCGGATCAAAAGTTATCGTCGGAACGATATTTGTGCACCAAGGGTAGCTCACGGCCAGTAAACACCTTCCGACCGGATTCATGACTTTCATCAACTAGTACACTCATCCGCTATAGCTTGTACGTCACTGAATCTAAACAAACCCCCGCTATAATTTGACCGCAAATGAAATGTCAGAACGAATTCCGTTTATCGAATCAAACGACACTATCACCCCGCCATAATAAAGACCGGACGTATTTGAATTCACTATCCGGCAGAAAATAAAAAGATCCCAACCGAAACGTAGGAGGCGTCGCACTAAACGTGCGTTTCAGTTCGCATCGATGTTCCAGAACCGAAAGATTGTTCGAAAAAAGTGGTAGATAGCCGAAAAAAGTGACAGGGGTGCAACACGAGGACTTCCCAAGAGGTCACCCATCCTAGTACTACTCTCGCCCAAGCACGCTTAACTTCGGAGTTCTGATGGGATCCAGTGCATTTGTGCTGGTATGATCGCACCCAGCATGCCTCTCCATTGTCAAAGTAATAAAGAGTTTCCACTCGCATTGTCGTACGAAGTCCGTTTAAATGAAAGTGCGAAAAAATCCTGCTAGATGACACCGGATGGACGATCCGAGCATGTCGGAAAGCTGGATAACCGCCAGGGCTGTCATCGCGCGATGAATCTTCCCGAGTACCCCCGAATCAATATAAGAATCGCCACGATCTGACGGGCGGATCAAAAGTTATCGTCGGAACGATATTTGTGCACCAAGGGTAGCTCACGGCCAGTAAACACCTTCCGACCGGATTCATGACTCGCATCCACTAGTACACTCATCCGCTATAGCCTGTACGTCACTGAATCTGAACAAACCCCCCCTATAATTTGACCGCAAATGAAATGTCAGAACGAATTCCGTTTATCGAATCAAACGACACTATCACCCCGCCATAATAAAGACCGAACGTATTTGAATTCACCATCCGAAAGAAAATAAAAAGATCCGAACCGAAACGTAGGAGGCGACGCACTAAACGTGCGTTTCAGTTCGCATCGATGTTCCAGAACCGAAAGATTGTTCGAAAAAAGTGGTTGATAGCCGAAAAAAGTGACAGGGGTGCAACACGAGGACTTCCCAGGAGGTCACCCATCCTAGTACTACTCTCGCCCAAGCACGCTTAACTTCGGAGTTCTGATGGGATCCAGTGCATTTGTGCTGGTATGATCGCACCCAGCATGCCTCTCCATTGTCAAAGTAATAAAGAGTTTCCACTCGCATTGTCGTACGAAGTCCGTTTAAATGAAAGTGCGAAAAAATCCTGCTAGATGACACCGGATGGACGATCCGAGCATGTCGGAAAGCCGGATGACCGCCAAGGCTGTCATCGCGCGATTAATCTTCCCGAGTACCCCCGAATCAATATAAGAATCGCCACGATCTGACGGGCGGATCAAAAGTTATCGTCGGAACGATATTTGTGCACCAAGGGTAGCTCACGGCCAGTAAACACCTTCCGACCGGATTCATGACTTTCATCCACTAGTACACTCATCCGCTATAGCTTGTACGTCACTGAATCTAAACAAACCCCCGCTATAATTTGACCGCAAATGAAATGTCAGAACGAATTCCGTTTATCGAATCAAACGACACTATCACCCCGCCATAATAAAGACCGGACGTATTTGAATTCACTATCCGGCAGAAAATAAAAAGATCCCAACCGAAACGTAGGAGGCGTCGCACTAAACGTGCGTTTCAGTTCGCATCGATGTTCCAGAACCGAAAGATTGTTCGAAAAAAGTGGTAGATAGCCAAAAAAAGTGACAGGGGTGCAACACGAGGACTTCCCAAGAGGTCACCCATCCTAGTACTACTCTCGCCCAAGCACGCTTAACTTCGGAGTTCTGATGGGATCCAGTGCATTTGTGCTGGTATGATCGCACCCAGCATGCCTCTCCATTGTCAAAGTAATAAAGAGTTTCCACTCGCATTGTCGTACGAAGTCCGTTTAAATGAAAGTGCGAAAAAATCCTGCTAGATGACACCGGATGGACGATCCGAGCATGTCGGAAAGCCGGATAACCGCCAGGGCTGTCATCGCGCGATGAATCTTCCCGAGTACCCCCGAATCAATATAAGAATCGCCACGATCTGACGGGCGGATCAAAAGTTATCGTCGGAACGATATTTGTGCACCAAGGGTAGCTCACGGCCAGTAAACACCTTCCGACCGGATTCATGACTCGCATCCACTAGTACACTCATCCGCTATAGCCTGTACGTCACTGAATCTGAACAAACCCCCCCTATAATTTGACCGCAAATGAAATGTCAGAACGAATTCCGTTTATCGAATCAAACGACACTATCACCCCGCCATAATAAAGACCGAACGTATTTGAATTCACCATCCGAAAGAAAATAAAAAGATCCGAACCGAAACGTAGGAGCCGACGCACTAAACGTGCGTTTCAGTTCGCATCGATGTTCCAGAACCGAAAGATTGTTCGAAAAAAGTGGTAGATAGCCGAAAAAAGTGACAGGGGTGCAACACGAGGACTTCCCAGGAGGTCACCCATCCTAGTACTACTCTCGCCCAAGCACGCTTAACTTCGGAGTTCTGATGGGATCCAGTGCATTTGTGCTGGTATGATCGCACCCAGCATGCCTCTCCATTGTCAAAGTAATAAAGAGTTTCCACTCGCATTGTCGTACGAAGTCCGTTTAAATGAAAGTGCGAAAAAATCCTGCTAGATGACACCGGATGGACGATCCGAGCATGTCGGAAAGCCGGATGACCGCCAGGGCTGTCATCGCGCGATTAATCTTCCCGAGTACCCCCGAATCAATATAAGAATCGCCACGATCTGACGGGCGGATCAAAAGTTATCGTCGGAACGATATTTGTGCACCAAGGGTAGCTCACGGCCAGTAAACACCTTCCGACCGGATTCATGACTCGCATCCACTAGTACACTCATCCGCTATAGCCTGTACGTCACTGAATCTAAACAAACCCCCGCTATAATTTGACCGCAAATGAAATGTCAGAACGAATTCCGTTTATCGAATCAAACAACACTATCACCCCGCCATAATAAAGACCGGACGTCTTCGAATTCACCATCCGGAAGAAAATTAAAAGATCCGAACCGAAACCTAGGAGGCGACGCACTAAACGTGCGTTTCAGTTCGCATCGATATTCCAGAACCGAAAGATTGTTCGAAAAAAGTGGTAGATAGCCGAAAAAAGTGACAGGGGTGCAACACGAGGACTTCCCAGGAGGTCACCCATCCTAGTACTACTCTCGCCCAAGCACGCTTAACTTCGGATTTCTGATGGGATCCAGTGCATTTGTGCTGGTATGATCGCACCCAGCATGCCTCTCCATTGTCAAAGTAATAAAGAGTTTCCACTCGCATTGTCGTACGAAGTCCGTTTAAATGAAAGTGCGAAAAAATCCTGCTAGATGACACCGGATGGACGATCCGATCATGTCGGGAAGCCAAATGACCGCCAAGGCTGTCATCGCGCGATGAATCTTCCCAAGTACCCCCGAATCAATATAAGAATCGCCACGATCTGACGGGCGGATCAAAAGTTATCGTCGGAAAGATATTTGTGCACCAAGGGTAGCTCACGGCCCGTAAACACCTTCCGACCGGATTCATGACTCGCATCAACTAGTACACTTATCCGCTATAGCCTGTACGTCACTGAATCTAAACAAACCCCCGCTATAATTTGACCGCAAATGAAATGTCAGAACGAATTCCATTTATCGAATCAAACGACACTATCACCCCGCCATAATAAAGACCGAACGTATTTGAATTCACCATCCGAAAGAAAATAAAAAGATCCGAACCGAAACGTAGGAGGCGACGCACTAAACGTGCGTTTCAGTTCGCATCGATGTTCCAGAACCGAAAGATTGTTCGAAAAAAGTGGTAGATAGCCGAAAAAAGTGACAGGGGTGCAACACGAGGACTTCCCAGGAGGTCACCCATCCTAGTACTACTCTCGCCCAAGCACGCTTAACTTCGGATTTCTGATGGGATCCAGTGCATTTGTGCTGGTATGATCGCACCCAGCATGCCTCTCCATTGTCAAAGTAATAAAGAGTTTCCACTCGCATTGTCGTACGAAGTCCGTTTAAATGAAAGTGCGAAAAAATCCTGCTAGATAACACCGGATGGACGATCCGAGCATGTCGGGAAGCCGGATGACCGCCAGGGCTGTCATCGCGCGATGAATCTTCCCGAGTACCCCCGAATCAATATAAGAATCGCCACGATCTGACGGGCGGATCAAAAGTTATCGTCGGAACGATATTTGTGCACCAAGGGTAGCTCACGGCCCGTATACACCTTCCGACCGGATTCATGACTCGCATCCACTAGTACACTTATCCGCTATAGCCTGTACGTCACTGAATCTAAACAAACCCCCGCTATAATTTGACCGCAAATGAAATGTCAGAACGAATTCCGTTTATCGAATCAAACGACACTATCACCCCGCCATAATAAAGACCGAACGTATTTGAATTCACCATCCGAAAGAAAATAAAAAGATCCGAACCGAAACGTAGGAGGCGACGCACTAAACGTGCGTTTCAGTTCGCTTCGATGTTTCAGAACCGAAAGATTGTTCGAAAAAAGTGGTAGATAGCCGAAAAAAGTGACAGGGGTGCAACACGAGGACTTCCCAGGAGGTCACCCATCCTAGTACTACTCTCGCCCAAGCACGCTTAACTTCGGAGTTCTGATGGGATCCAGTGCATTTGTGCTGGTATGATCGCACCCAGCATGCCTCTCCATTGTCAAAGTAATAAAGAGTTTCCACTCGCATTGTCGTACGAAGTCCGTTTAAATGAAAGTGCGAAAAAATCCTGCTAGATGACACCGGATGGACGATCCGAGCATGTCGGAAAGCCGGATGACCGCCAAGGCTGTCATCGCGCGATTAATCTTCCCGAGTACCCCCGAATCAATATAAGAATCGCCACGATCTGACGGGCGGATCAAAAGTTATCGTCGGAACGATATTTGTGCACCAAGGGTAGCTCACGGCCAGTAAACACCTTCCGACCGGATTCATGACTCGCATCCACTAGTACACTCATCCGCTATAGCCTGTACGTCACTGAATCTAAACAAACCCCCGCTATAATTTGACCGCAAATGAAATGTCAGAACGAATTCCGTTTATCGAATCAAACGACACTATCACCCCGCCATAATAAAGACCGAACGTATTTGAATTCACCATCCGAAAGAAAATAAAAAGATCCGAACCGAAACGTAGGAGGCGACGCACTAAACGTGCGTTTCAGTTCGCATCGATGTTCCAGAACCGAAAGATTGTTCGAAAAAAGTGGTAGATAGCCGAAAAAAGTGACAGGGGTGCAACACGAGGACTTCCCAGGAGGTCACCCATCCTAGTACTACTCTCGCCCAAGCACGCTTAACTTCGGAGTTCTGATGGGATCCAGTGCATTTGTGCTGGTATGATCGCACCCAGCATGCCTCTCCATTGTCAAAGTAATAAAGAGTTTCCACTCGCATTTTCGTACGAAGTCCGTTTAAATGAAAGTGCGAAAAAATTCTGCTAGATGACACCGGATGGACGATCCGAGCATGTCGGAAAGCCGGATGACCGCCAGGGCTGTTATCGCGCGATTAATCTTCCCGAGTACCCCCGAATCAATATAAGAATCGCCACGATCTGACTGGCGGATCAAAAGTTATCGTCGAAACGATATTTGTGCACCAAGGGTAGCTCACGGCCAGTAAACACCTTCCGACCGGATTCATGACTCGCATCCACTAGTACACTCATCCGCTATAGCCTGTACGTCACTGAATCTAAACAAACCCCCGCTATAATTTGACCGCAAATGAAATGTCAGAACGAATTCCGTTTATCGAATCAAACGACACTATCACCCCGCCATAATAAAGACCGGACGTCTTTGAATTCACCATCCGGAAGAAAATAAAAAGATCCGAACCGAAACGTAGGAGGCGACGCACTAAACGTGCGTTTCAGTTCGCATCGATGTTCCAGAACCGAAAGATTGTTCGAAAAAAGTGGTAGAAAGCCGAAAAAAGTGACAGGGGTGCAACACGAGGACTTCCCAGGAGGTCACCCATCCTAGTACTACTCTCGCCCAAGCACGCTTAACTTCGGAGTTCTGATGGGATCCAGTGCATTTGTGCTGGTATGATCGCACCCAGCATGCCTCTCCATTGTCAAAGTAATAAAGAGTTTCCACTCGCATTGTCGTACGAAGTCCGTTTAAATGAAAGTGCGAAAAAATCCTGCTAGATGACACCGGATGGACGATCCGAGCATGTCGGAAAGCCGGATGACCGCCAGGGCTGTCATCGCGCGATTAATCTTCCCGAGTACCCCCGAATCAATATAAGAATCGCCACGATCTGACGGGCGGATCAAAAGTTATCGTCGGAACGATATTTGTGCACCAAGGGTAGCTCACGGCCAGTAAACACCTTCCGACCGGATTCATGACTTTCATCCACTAGTACACTCATCCGCTATAGCTTGTACGTCACTGAATCTAAACAAACCCCCGCTATAATTTGACCGCAAATGAAATGTCAGAACGAATTCCGTTTATCGAATCAAACGACACTATCACCCCGCCATAATAAAGACCGGACGTATTTGAATTCACTATCCGGCAGAAAATAAAAAGATCCCAACCGAAACGTAGGAGGCGTCGCACTAAACGTGCGTTTCAGTTCGCATCGATGTTCCAGAACCGAAAGATTGTTCGAAAAAAGTGGTAGATAGCCGAAAAAAGTGACAGGGGTGCAACACGAGGACTTCCCAAGAGGTCACCCATCCTAGTACTACTCTCGCCCAAGCACGCTTAACTTCGGAGTTCTGATGGGATCCAGTGCATTTGTGCTGGTATGATCGCACCCAGCATGCCTCTCCATTGTCAAAGTAATAAAGAGTTTCCACTCGCATTGTCGTACGAAGTCCGTTTAAATGAAAGTGCGAAAAAATCCTGCTAGATGACACCGGATGGACGATCCGAGCATGTCGGAAAGCCGGATAACCGCCAGGGCTGTCATCGCGCGATGAATCTTCCCGAGTACCCCCGAATCAATATAAGAATCGCCACGATCTGACGGGCGGATCAAAAGTTATCGTCGGAACGATATTTGTGCACCAAGGGTAGCTCACGGCCAGTAAACACCTTCCGACCGGATTCATGACTCGCATCCACTAGTACACTCATCCGCTATAGCCTGTACGTCACTGAATCTGAACAAACCCCCCCTATAATTTGACCGCAAATGAAATGTTAGAACGAATTCCGTTTATCGAATCAAACGACACTATCACCCCGCCATAATAAAGACCGAACGTATTTGAATTCACCATCCGAAAGAAAATAAAAAGATCCGAACCGAAACGTAGGAGGCGACGCACTAAACGTGCGTTTCAGTTCGCATCGATGTTCCAGAACCGAAAGATTGTTCGAAAAAAGTGGTAGATAGCCGAAAAAAGTGACAGGGGTGCAACACGAGGACTTCCCAGGAGGTCACCCATCCTAGTACTACTCTCGCCCAAGCACGCTTAACTTCGGAGTTCTGATGGGATCCAGTGCATTTGTGCTGGTATGATCGCACCCAGCATGCCTCTCCATTGTCAAAGTAATAAAGAGTTTCCACTCGCATTGTCGTACGAAGTCCGTTTAAATGAAAGTGCGAAAAAATTCTGCTAGATGACACCGGATGGACGATCCGAGCATGTCGGAAAGCCGGATGACCGCCAGGGCTGTCATCGCGCGATTAATCTTCCCGAGTACCCCCGAATCAATATAAGAATCGCCACGATCTGACTGGCGGATCAAAAGTTATCGTCGAAACGATATTTGTGCACCAAGGGTAGCTCACGGCCAGTAAACACCTTCCGACCGGATTCATGACTCGCATCCACTAGTACACTCATCCGCTATAGCCTGTACGTCACTGAATCTAAACAAACCCCCGCTATAATTTGACCGCAAATGAAATGTCAGAACGAATTCCGTTTATCGAATCAAACGACACTATCACCCCGCCATAATAAAGACCGAACGTATTTGAATTCACCATCCGAAAGAAAATAAAAAGATCCGAACCGAAACGTAGGAGGCGACGCACTAAACGTGCGTTTCAGTTCGCATCGATGTTCCAGAACCGAAAGATTGTTCGAAAAAAGTGGTAGATAGCCGAAAAAAGTGACAGGGGTGCAACACGAGGACTTCCCAGGAGGTCACCCATCCTAGTACTACTCTCGCCCAAGCACGCTTAACTTCGGAGTTCTGATGGGATCCAGTGCATTTGTGCTGGTATGATCGCACCCAGCATGCCTCTCCATTGTCAAAGTAATAAAGAGTTTCCACTCGCATTGTCGTACGAAGTCCGTTTAAATGAAAGTGCGAAAAAATTCTGCTAGATGACACCGGATGGACGATCCGAGCATGTCGGAAAGCCGGATGACCGCCAGGGATGTCATCGCGCGATTAATCTTCCCGAGTACCCCCGAATCAATATAAGAATCGCCACGATCTGACGGGCGGATCAAAAGTTATCGTCGAAACGATATTTGTGCACCAAGGGTAGCTCACGGCCAGTAAACACCTTCCGACCGGATTCATGACTCGCATCCACTAGTACACTCATCCGCTATAGCCTGTACGTCACTGAATCTAAACAAACCCCCGCTATAATTTGACCGCAAATGAAATGTCAGAACGAATTCCGTTTATCGAATCAAACGACACTATCACCCCGCCATAATAAAGACCGAACGTATTTGAATTCACCATCCGAAAGAAAATAAAAAGATCCGAACCGAAACGTAGGAGGCGACGCACTAAACGTGCGTTTCAGTTCGCATCGATGTTCCAGAACCGAAAGATTGTTCGAAAAAAGTGGTAGATAGCCGAAAAAAGTGACAGGGGTGCAACACGAGGACTTCCCAGGAGGTCACCCATCCTAGTACTACTCTCGCCCAAGCACGCTTAACTTCGGAGTTCTGATGGGATCCAGTGCATTTGTGCTGGTATGATCGCACCCAGCATGCCTCTCCATTGTCAAAGTAATAAAGAGTTTCCACTCGCATTGTCGTACGAAGTCCGTTTAAATGAAAGTGCGAAAAAATCCTCCTAGATGACACCGGATGGACGATCCGAGCATGTCGGAAAGCCGGATGACCGCCAGGGCTGTCATCGCGCGATTAATCTTCCCGAGTACCCCCGAATCAATATAAGAATCGCCACGATCTGACGGGCGGATCAAAAGTTATCGTCGGAACGATATTTGTGCACCAAGGGTAGCTCACGGCCAGTAAACACCTTCCGACCGGATTCATGACTTTCATCCACTAGTACACTCATCCGCTATAGCTTGTACGTCACTGAATCTAAACAAACCCCCGCTATAATTTGACCGCAAATGAAATGTCAGAACGAATTCCGTTTATCGAATCAAACGACACTATCACCCCGCCATAATAAAGACCGGACGTATTTGAATTCACTATCCGGCAGAAAATAAAAAGATCCCAACCGAAACGTAGGAGGCGTCGCACTAAACGTGCGTTTCAGTTCGCATCGATGTTCCAGAACCGAAAGATTGTTCGAAAAAAGTGGTAGATAGCCGAAAAAAGTGACAGGGGTGCAACACGAGGACTTCCCAAGAGGTCACCCATCCTAGTACTACTCTCGCCCAAGCACGCTTAACTTCGGAGTTCTGATGGGATCCAGTGCATTTGTGCTGGTATGATCGCACCCAGCATGCCTCTCCATTGTCAAAGTAATAAAGAGTTTCCACTCGCATTGTCGTACGAAGTCCGTTTAAATGAAAGTGCGAAAAAATCCTGCTAGATGACACCGGATGGACGATCCGAGCATGTCGGAAAGCCGGATAACCGCCAGGGCTGTCATCGCGCGATGAATCTTCCCGAGTACCCCCGAATCAATATAAGAATCGCCACGATCTGACGGGCGGATCAAAAGTTATCGTCGGAACGATATTTGTGCACCAAGGGTAGCTCACGGCCAGTAAACACCTTCCGACCGGATTCATGACTCGCATCCACTAGTACACTCATCCGCTATAGCCTGTACGTCACTGAATCTGAACAAACCCCCCCTATAATTTGACCGCAAATGAAATGTCAGAACGAATTCCGTTTATCGAATCAAACGACACTATCACCCCGCCATAATAAAGACCGAACGTATTTGAATTCACCATCCGAAAGAAAATAAAAAGATCCGAACCGAAACGTAGGAGCCGACGCACTAAACGTGCGTTTCAGTTCGCATCGATGTTCCAGAACCGAAAGATTGTTCGAAAAAAGTGGTAGATAGCCGAAAAAAGTGACAGGGGTGCAACACGAGGACTTCCCAGGAGGTCACCCATCCTAGTACTACTCTCGCCCAAGCACGCTTAACTTCGGAGTTCTGATGGGATCCAGTGCATTTGTGCTGGTATGATCGCACCCAGCATGCCTCTCCATTGTCAAAGTAATAAAGAGTTTCCACTCGCATTGTCGTACGAAGTCCGTTTAAATGAAAGTGCGAAAAAATCCTGCTAGATGACACCGGATGGACGATCCGAGCATGTCGGAAAGCCGGATGACCGCCAGGGCTGTCTTCGCGCGATTAATCTTCCCGAGTACCCCCGAATCAATATAAGAATCGCCACGATCTGACGGGCGGATCAAAAGTTATCGTCGGAACGATATTTGTGCACCAAGGGTAGCTCACGGCCAGTAAACACCTTCCGACCGGATTCATGACTCGCATCCACTAGTACACTCATCCGCTATAGCCTGTACGTCACTGAATCTAAACAAACCCCCGCTATAATTTGACCGCAAATGAAATGTCAGAACGAATTCCGTTTATCGAATCAAACAACACTATCACCCCGCCATAATAAAGACCGGACGTCTTCGAATTCACCATCCGGAAGAAAATAAAAAGATCCGAACCGAAACCTAGGAGGCGACGCACTAAACGTGCGTTTCAGTTCGCATCGATATTCCAGAACCGAAAGATTGTTCGAAAAAAGTGGTAGATAGCCGAAAAAAGTGACAGGGGTGCAACACGAGGACTTCCCAGGAGGTCACCCATCCTAGTACTACTCTCGCCCAAGCACGCTTAACTTCGGATTTCTGATGGGATCCAGTGCATTTGTGCTGGTATGATCGCACCCAGCATGCCTCTCCATTGTCAAAGTAATAAAGAGTTTCCACTCGCACTGTCGTACGAAGTCCGTTTAAATGAAAGTGCGAAAAAATCCTGCTAGATGACACCGGATGGACGATCCGATCATGTCGGGAAGCCAAATGACCGCCAAGGCTGTCATCGCGCGATGAATCTTCCCAAGTACCCCCGAATCAATATAAGAATCGCCACGATCTGACGGGCGGATCAAAAGTTATCGTCGGAAAGATATTTGTGCACCAAGGGTAGCTCACGGCCCGTAAACACCTTCCGACCGGATTCATGACTCGCATCAACTAGTACACTTATCCGCTATAGCCTGTACGTCACTGAATCTAAACAAACCCCCGCTATAATTTGACCGCAAATGAAATGTCAGAACGAATTCCATTTATCGAATCAAACGACACTATCACCCCGCCATAATAAAGACCGAACGTATTTGAATTCACCATCCGAAAGAAAATAAAAAGATCCGAACCGAAACGTAGGAGGCGACGCACTAAACGTGCGTTTCAGTTCGCATCGATGTTCCAGAACCGAAAGATTGTTCGAAAAAAGTGGTAGATAGCCGAAAAAAGTGACAGGGGTGCAACACGAGGACTTCCCAGGAGGTCACCCATCCTAGTACTACTCTCGCCCAAGCACGCTTAACTTCGGATTTCTGATGGGATCCAGTGCATTTGTGCTGGTATGATCGCACCCAGCATGCCTCTCCATTGTCAAAGTAATAAAGAGTTTCCACTCGCATTGTCGTACGAAGTCCGTTTAAATGAAAGTGCGAAAAAATCCTGCTAGATGACACCGGATGGACGATCCGAGCATGTCGGGAAGCCGGATGACCGCCAGGGTTGTCATCGCGCGATGAATCTTCCCGAGTACCCCCGAATCAATATAAGAATCGCCACGATCTGACGGGCGGATCAAAAGTTATCGTCGGAACGATATTTGTGCACCAAGGGTAGCTCACGGCCCGTATACACCTTCCGACCGGATTCATGACTCGCATCCACTAGTACACTTATCCGCTATAGCCTGTACGTCCCTGAATCTAAACAAACCCCCGCTATAATTTGACCGCAAATGAAATGTCAGAACGAATTCCGTTTATCGAATCAAACGACACTATCACCCCGCCATAATAAAGACCGAACGTATTTGAATTCACCATCCGAAAGAAAATAAAAAGATCCGAACCGAAACGTAGGAGGCGACGCACTAAACGTGCGTTTCAGTTCGCTTCGATGTTCCAGAACCGAAAGATTGTTCGAAAAAAGTGGTAGATAGCCGAAAAAAGTGACAGGGGTGCAACACGAGGACTTCCCAGGAGGTCACCCATCCTAGTACTACTCTCGCCCAAGCACGCTTAACTTCGGAGTTCTGATGGGATCCAGTGCATTTGTGCTGGTATGATCGCACCCAGCATGCCTCTCCATTGTCAAAGTAATAAAGAGTTTCCACTCGCATTGTCGTACGAAGTCCGTTTAAATGAAAGTGCGAAAAAATCCTGCTAGATGACACCGGATGGACGATCCGAGCATGTCGGAAAGCCGGATGACCGCCAAGGCTGTCATCGCGCGATTAATCTTCCCGAGTACCCCCGAATCAATATAAGAATCGCCACGATCTGACGGGCGGATCAAAAGTTATCGTCGGAACGATATTTGTGCACCAAGGGTAGCTCACGGCCAGTAAACACCTTCCGACCGGATTCATGACTCGCATCCACTAGTACACTCATCCGCTATAGCCTGTACGTCACTGAATCTGAACAAACCCCCGCTATAATTTGACCGCAAATGAAATGTCAGAACGAATTCCGTTTATCGAATCAAACGACACTATCACCCCGCCATAATAAAGACCGAACGTATTTGAATTCACCATCCGAAAGAAAATAAAAAGATCCGAACCGAAACGTAGGAGGCGACGCACTAAACGTGCGTTTCAGTTCGCATCGATGTTCCAGAACCGAAAGATTGTTCGAAAAAAGTGGTAGATAGCCGAAAAAAGTGACAGGGGTGCAACACGAGGACTTCCCAGGAGGTCACCCATCCTAGTACTACTCTCGCCCAAGCACGCTTAACTTCGGAGTTCTGATGGGATCCAGTGCATTTGTGCTGGTATGATCGCACCCAGCATGCCTCTCCATTGTCAAAGTAATAAAGAGTTTCCACTCGCATTTTCGTACGAAGTCCGTTTAAATGAAAGTGCGAAAAAATTCTGCTAGATGACACCGGATGGACGATCCGAGCATGTCGGAAAGCCGAATGACCGCCAGGGCTGTCATCGCGCGATTAATCTTCCCGAGTACCCCCGAATCAATATAAGAATCGCCACGATCTGACTGGCGGATCAAAAGTTATCGTCGAAACGATATTTGTGCACCAAGGGTAGCTCACGGCCAGTAAACACCTTCCGACCGGATTCATGACTCGCATCCACTAGTACACTCATCCGCTATAGCCTGTACGTCACTGAATCTAAACAAACCCCCGCTATAATTTGACCGCAAATGAAATGTCAGAACGAATTCCGTTTATCGAATCAAACGACACTATCACCCCGCCATAATAAAGACCGAACGTATTTGAATTCACCATCCGAAAGAAAATAAAAAGATCCGAACCGAAACGTAGGAGGCGACGCACTAAACGTGCGTTTCAGTTCGCATCGATGTTCCAGAACCGAAAGATTGTTCGAAAAAAGTGGTAGATAGCCGAAAAAAGTGACAGGGGTGCAACACGAGGACTTCCCAGGAGGTCACCCATCCTAGTACTACTCTCGCCCAAGCACGCTTAACTTCGGAGTTCTGATGGGATCCAGTGCATTTGTGCTGGTATGATCGCACCCAGCATGCCTCTCCATTGTCAAAGTAATAAAGAGTTTCCACTCGCATTGTCGTACGAAGTCCGTTTAAATGAAAGTGCGAAAAAATTCTGCTAGATGACACCGGATGGACGATCCGAGCATGTCGGAAAGCCGGATGACCGCCAGTGATGTCATCGCGCGATTAATCTTCCCGAGTACCCCCGAATCAATATAAGAATCGCCACGATCTGACGGGCGGATCAAAAGTTATCGTCGAAACGATATTTGTGCACCAAGGGTAGCTCACGGCCAGTAAACACCTTCCGACCGGATTCATGACTCGCATCCACTAGTACACTCATCCGCTATAGCCTGTACGTCACTGAATCTGAACAAACCCCCGCTATAATTTGACCGCAAATGAAATGTCAGAACGAATTCCGTTTATCGAATCAAACGACACTATCACCCCGCCATAATAAAGACCGAACGTATTTGAATTCACCATCCGAAAGAAAATAAAAAGATCCGAACCGAAACGTAGGAGGCGACGCACTAAACGTGCGTTTCAGTTCGCATCGATGTTCCAGAACCGAAAGATTGTTCGAAAAAAGTGGTAGATAGCCGAAAAAAGTGACAGGGGTGCAACACGAGGACTTCCCAGGAGGTCACCCATCCTAGTACTACTCTCGCCCAAGCACGCTTAACTTCGGAGTTCTGATGGGATCCAGTGCATTTGTGCTGGTATGATCGCACCCAGCATGCCTCTCCATTGTCAAAGTAATAAAGAGTTTCCACTCGCATTTTCGTACGAAGTCCGTTTAAATGAAAGTGCGAAAAAATTCTGCTAGATGACACCGGATGGACGATCCGAGCATGTCGGAAAGCCGGATGACCGCCAGGGCTGTCATCGCGCGATTAATCTTCCCGAGTACCCCCGAATCAATATAAGAATCGCCACGATCTGACTGGCGGATCAAAAGTTATCGTCGAAACGATATTTGTGCACCAAGGGTAGCTCACGGCCAGTAAACACCTTCCGACCGGATTCATGACTCGCATCCACTAGTACACTCATCCGCTATAGCCTGTACGTCACTGAATCTAAACAAACCCCCGCTATAATTTGACCGCAAATGAAATGTCAGAACGAATTCCGTTTATCGAATCAAACGACACTATCACCCCGCCATAATAAAGACCGGACGTATTTGAATTCACCATCCGAAAGAAAATAAAAAGATCCGAACCGAAACGTAGGAGGCGACGCACTAAACGTGCGTTTCAGTTCGCATCGATGTTCCAGAACCGAAAGATTGTTCGAAAAAAGTGGTAGATAGCCGAAAAAAGTGACAGGGGTGCAACACGAGGACTTCCCAGGAGGTCACCCATCCTAGTACTACTCTCGCCCAAGCACGCTTAACTTCGGAGTTCTGATGGGATCCAGTGCATTTGTGCTGGTATGATCGCACCCAGCATGCCTCTCCATTGTCAAAGTAATAAAGAGTTTCCACTCGCATTGTCGTACGAAGTCCGTTTAAATGAAAGTGCGAAAAAATTCTGCTAGATGACACCGGATGGACGATCCGAGCATGTCGGAAAGCCGGATGACCGCCAGGGATGTCATCGCGCGATTAATCTTCCCGAGTACCCCCGAATCAATATAAGAATCGCCACGATCTGACGGGCGGATCAAAAGTTATCGTCGGAACGATATTTGTGCACCAAGGGTAGCTCACGGCCAGTAAACACCTTCCGACCGGATTCATGACTCGCATCCACTAGTACACTCATCCGCTATAGCCTGTACGTCACTGAATCTGAACAAACCCCCGCTATAATTTGACCGCAAATGAAATGTCAGAACGAATTCCGTTTATCGAATCAAACGACACTATCACCCCGCCATAATAAAGACCGAACGTATTTGAATTCACCATCCGAAAGAAAATAAAAAGATCCGAACCGAAACGTAGGAGGCGACGCACTAAACGTGCGTTTCAGTTCGCATCGATGTTCCAGAACCGAAAGATTGTTCGAAAAAAGTGGTAGATAGCCGAAAAAAGTGACAGGGGTGCAACACGAGGACTTCCCAGGAGGTCACCCATCCTAGTACTACTCTCGCCCAAGCACGCTTAACTTCGGAGTTCTGATGGGATCCAGTGCATTTGTGCTGGTATGATCGCACCCAGCATGCCTCTCCATTGTCAAAGTAATAAAGAGTTTCCACTCGCATTGTCGTACGAAGTCCGTTTAAATGAAAGTGCGAAAAAATCCTGCTAGATGACACCGGATGGACGATCCGAGCATGTCGGAAAGCCGGATGACCGCCAGGGCTGTCTTCGCGCGATTAATCTTCCCGAGTACCCCCGAATCAATATAAGAATCGCCACGATCTGACGGGCGGATCAAAAGTTATCGTCGGAACGATATTTGTGCACCAAGGGTAGCTCACGGCCAGTAAACACCTTCCGACCGGATTCATGACTCGCATCCACTAGTACACTCATCCGCTATAGCCTGTACGTCACTGAATCTAAACAAACCCCCGCTATAATTTGACCGCAAATGAAATGTCAGAACGAATTCCGTTTATCGAATCAAACGACACTATCACCCCGCCATAATAAAGACCGGACGTATTTGAATTCACTATCCGGCAGAAAATAAAAAGATCCCAACCGAAACGTAGGAGGCGTCGCACTAAACGTGCGTTTCAGTTCGCATCGATGTTCCAGAACCGAAAGATTGTTCGAAAAAAGTGGTAGATAGCCGAAAAAAGTGACAGGGGTGCAACACGAGGACTTCCCAAGAGGTCACCCATCCTAGTACTACTCTCGCCCAAGCACGCTTAACTTCGGAGTTCTGATGGGATCCAGTGCATTAGTGCTGGTATGATCGCACCCAGCATGCCTCTCCATTGTCAAAGTAATAAAGAGTTTCCACTCGCATTGTCGTACGAAGTCCGTTTAAATGAAAGTGCGAAAAAATCCTGCTAGATGACACCGGATGGACGATCCGAGCATGTCGGGAAGCCAAATGACCGCCAAGGCTGTCATCGCGCGATGAATCTTCCCGAGTACCCCCGAATCAATATAAGAATCGCCACGATCTGACGGGCGGATCAAAAGTTATCGTCGGAACGATATTTGTGCACCAAGGGTAGCTCACGGCCAGTAAACACCTTCCGACCGGATTCATGACTCGCATCCACTAGTACACTCATCCGCTATAGCCTGTACGTCACTGAATCTAAACAAACCCCCGCTATAATTTGACCGCAAATGAAATGTCAGAACGAATTCCGTTTATCGAATCAAACGACACTATCACCCCGCCATAATAAAGACCGAACGTATTTGAATTCACCATCCGAAAGAAAATAAAAAGATCCGAACCGAAACGTAGGAGCCGACGCACTAAACGTGCGTTTCAGTTCGCATCGATGTTCCAGAACCGAAAGATTGTTCGAAAAAAGTGGTAGATAGCCGAAAAAAGTGACAGGGGTGCAACACGAGGACTTCCCAGGAGGTCACCCATCCTAGTACTACTCTCGCCCAAGCACGCTTAACTTCGGAGTTCTGATGGGATCCAGTGCATTTGTGCTGGTATGATCGCACCCAGCATGCCTCTCCATTGTCAAAGTAATAAAGAGTTTCCACTCGCATTGTCGTACGAAGTCCGTTTAAATGAAAGTGCTAAAAAATCCTGCTAGATGACACCGGATGGACGATCCGAGCATGTCGGAAAGCCGGATGACCGCCAGGGCTGTCTTCGCGCGATTAATCTTCCCGAGTACCCCCGAATCAATATAAGAATCGCCACGATCTGACGGGCGGATCAAAAGTTATCGTCGGAACGATATTTGTGCACCAAGGGTAGCTCACGGCCAGTAAACACCTTCCGACCGGATTCATGACTCGCATCCACTAGTACACTCATCCGCTATAGCCTGTACGTCACTGAATCTAAACAAACCCCCGCTATAATTTGACCGCAAATGAAATGTCAGAACGAATTCCGTTTATCGAATCAAACAACACTATCACCCCGCCATAATAAAGACCGGACGTCTTCGAATTCACCATCCGGAAGAAAATAAAAAGATCCGAACCGAAACCTAGGAGGCGACGCACTAAACGTGCGTTTCAGTTCGCATCGATATTCCAGAACCGAAAGATTGTTCGAAAAAAGTGGTAGATAGCCGAAAAAAGTGACAGGGGTGCAACACGAGGACTTCCCAGGAGGTCACCCATCCTAGTACTACTCTCGCCCAAGCACGCTTAACTTCGGATTTCTGATGGGATCCAGTGCATTTGTGCTGGTATGATCGCACCCAGCATGCCTCTCCATTGTCAAAGTAATAAAGAGTTTCCACTCGCATTGTCGTACGAAGTCCGTTTAAATGAAAGTGCGAAAAAATCCTGCTAGATGACACCGGATGGACGATCCGATCATGTCGGGAAGCCAAATGACCGCCAAGGCTGTCATCGCGCGATGAATCTTCCCAAGTACCCCCGAATCAATATAAGAATCGCCACGATCTGACGGGCGGATCAAAAGTTATCGTCGGAAAGATATTTGTGCACCAAGGGTAGCTCACGGCCCGTAAACACCTTCCGACCGGATTCAGGACTCGCATCAACTAGTACACTTATCCGCTATAGCCTGTACGTCACTGAATCTAAACAAACCCCCGCTATAATTTGACCGCAAATGAAATGTCAGAACGAATTCCATTTATCGAATCAAACGACACTATCACCCCGCCATAATAAAGACCGAACGTATTTGAATTCACCATCCGAAAGAAAATAAAAAGATCCGAACCGAAACGTAGGAGGCGACGCACTAAACGTGCGTTTCAGTTCGCATCGATGTTCCAGAACCGAAAGATTGTTCGAAAAAAGTGGTAGATAGCCGAAAAAAGTGACAGGGGTGCAACACGAGGACTTCCCAGGAGGTCACCCATCCTAGTACTACTCTCGCCCAAGCACGCTTAACTTCGGAGTTCTGATGGGATCCAGTGCATTTGTGCTGGTATGATCGCACCCAGCATGCCTCTCCATTGTCAAAGTAATAAAGAGTTTCCACTCGCATTGTCGTACGAAGTCCGTTTAAATGAAAGTGCGAAAAAATCCTGCTAGATGACACCGGATGGACGATCCGAGCATGTCGGAAAGCCGGATGACCGCCAAGGCTGTCATCGCGCGATTAATCTTCCCGAGTACCCCCGAATCAATATAAGAATCGCCACGATCTGACGGGCGGATCAAAAGTTATCGTCGGAACGATATTTGTGCACCAAGGGTAGCTCACGGCCAGTAAACACCTTCCGACCGGATTCATGACTCGCATCCACTAGTACACTCATCCGCTATAGCCTGTACGTCACTGAATCTGAACAAACCCCCGCTATAATTTGACCGCAAATGAAATGTCAGAACGAATTCCGTTTATCGAATCAAACGACACTATCACCCCGCCATAATAAAGACCGAACGTATTTGAATTCACCATCCGAAAGAAAATAAAAAGATCCGAACCGAAACGTAGGAGGCGACGCACTAAACGTGCGTTTCAGTTCGCATCGATGTTCCAGAACCGAAAGATTGTTCGAAAAAAGTGGTAGATAGCCGAAAAAAGTGACAGGGGTGCAACACGAGGACTTCCCAGAAGGTCACCCATCCTAGTACTACTCTCGCCCAAGCACGCTTAACTTCGGAGTTCTGATGGGATCCAGTGCATTTGTGCTGGTATGATCGCACCCAGCATGCCTCTCCATTGTCAAAGTAATAAAGAGTTTCCACTCGCATTTTCGTACGAAGTCCGTTTAAATGAAAGTGCGAAAAAATTCTGCTAGATGACACCGGATGGACGATCCGAGCATGTCGGAAAGGCGGATGACCGCCAGGGCTGTCATCGCGCGATTAATCTTCCCGAGTACCCCCGAATCAATATAAGAATCGCCACGATCTGACTGGCGGATCAAAAGTTATCGTCGAAACGATATTTGTGCACCAAGGGTAGCTCACGGCCAGTAAACACCTTCCGACCGGAATAATGACTCGCATCCACTAGTACACTCATCCGCTATAGCCTGTACGTCACTGAATCTAAACAAACCCCCGCTATAATTTGACCGCAAATGAAATGTCAGAACGAATTCCGTTTATCGAATCAAACGACACTATCACCCCGCCATAATAAAGACCGAACGTATTTGAATTCACCATCCGAAAGAAAATAAAAAGATCCGAACCGAAACGTAGGAGGCGACGCACTAAACGTGCGTTTCAGTTCGCATCGATGTTCCAGAACCGAAAGATTGTTCGAAAAAAGTGGTAGATAGCCGAAAAAAGTGACAGGGGTGCAACACGAGGACTTCCCAGGAGGTCACCCATCCTAGTACTACTCTCGCCCAGGCACGCTTAACTTCGAAGTTCTGATGGGATCCAGTGCATTTGTGCTGGTATGATCGCACCCAGCATGCCTCTCCATTGTCAAAGTAATAAAGAGTTTCCACTCGCATTGTCGTACGAAGTCCGTTTAAATGAAAGTGCGAAAAAATTCTGCTAGATGACACCGGATGGACGATCCGAGCATGTCGGAAAGCCGGATGACCGCCAGGGATGTCATCGCGCGATTAATCTTCCCGAGTACCCCCGAATCAATATAAGAATCGCCACGATCTGACGGGCGGATCAAAAGTTATCGTCGAAACGATATTTGTGCACCAAGGGTAGCTCACGGCCAGTAAACACCTTCCGACCGGATTCATGACTCGCATCCACTAGTACACTCATCCGCTATAGCCTGTACGTCACTGAATCTAAACAAACCCCCGCTATAATTTGACCGCAAATGAAATGTCAGAACGAATTCCGTTTATCGAATCAAACGACACTATCACCCCGCCATAATAAAGACCGAACGTATTTGAATTCACCATCCGAAAGAAAATAAAAAGATCCGAACCGAAACGTAGGAGGCGACGCACTAAACGTGCGTTTCAGTTCGCATCGATGTTCCAGAACCGAAAGATTGTTCGAAAAAAGTGGTAGATAGCCGAAAAAAGTGACAGGGGTGCAACACGAGGACTTCCCAGGAGGTCACCCATCCTAGTACTACTCTCGCCCAAGCACGCTTAACTTCGGAGTTCTGATGGGATCCAGTGCATTTGTGCTGGTATGATCGCACCCAGCATGCCTCTCCATTGTCAAAGTAATAAAGAGTTTCCACTCGCATTGTCGTACGAAGTCCGTTTAAATGAAAGTGCGAAAAAATCCTGCTAGATGACACCGGATGGACGATCCGAGCATGTCGGAAAGCCGGATGACCGCCAGGGCTGTCATCGCGCGATTAATCTTCCCGAGTACCCCCGAATCAATATAAGAATCGCCACGATCTGACGGGCGGATCAAAAGTTATCGTCGGAACGATATTTGTGCACCAAGGGTAGCTCACGGCCAGTAAACACCTTCCGACCGGATTCATGACTTTCATCCACTAGTACACTCATCCGCTATAGCTTGTACGTCACTGAATCTAAACAAACCCCCGCTATAATTTGACCGCAAATGAAATGTCAGAACGAATTCCGTTTATCGAATCAAACGACACTATCACCCCGCCATAATAAAGACCGGACGTATTTGAATTCACTATCCGGCAGAAAATAAAAAGATCCCAACCGAAACGTAGGAGGCGTCGCACTAAACGTGCGTTTCAGTTCGCATCGATGTTCCAGAACCGAAAGATTGTTCGAAAAAAGTGGTAGATAGCCGAAAAAAGTGACAGGGGTGCAACACGAGGACTTCCCAAGAGGTCACCCATCCTAGTACTACTCTCGCCCAAGCACGCTTAACTTCGGAGTTCTGATGGGATCCAGTGCATTTGTGCTGGTATGATCGCACCTAGCATGCCTCTCCATTGTCAAAGTAATAAAGAGTTTCCACTCGCATTGTCGTACGAAGTCCGTTTAAATGAAAGTGCGAAAAAATCCTGCTAGATGACACCGGATGGACGATCCGAGCATGTCGGAAAGCCGGATAACCGCCAGGGCTGTCATCGCGCGATGAATCTTCCCGAGTACCCCCGAATCAATATAAGAATCGCCACGATCTAACGGGCGGATCAAAAGTTATCGTCGGAACGATATTTGTGCACCAAGGGTAGCTCACGGCCAGTAAACACCTTCCGACCGGATTCATGACTCGCATCCACTAGTACACTCATCCGCTATAGCCTGTACGTCACTGAATCTGAACAAACCCCCCCTATAATTTGACCGCAAATGAAATGTCAGAACGAATTCCGTTTATCGAATCAAACGACACTATCACCCCGCCATAATAAAGACCGAACGTATTTGAATTCACCATCCGAAAGAAAATAAAAAGATCCGAACCGAAACGTAGGAGCCGACGCACTAAACGTGCGTTTCAGTTCGCATCGATGTTCCAGAACCGAAAGATTGTTCGAAAAAAGTGGTAGATAGCCGAAAAAAGTGACAGGGGTGCAACACGAGGACTTCCCAGGAGGTCACCCATCCTAGTACTACTCTCGCCCAAGCACGCTTAACTTCGGAGTTCTGATGGGATCCAGTGCATTTGTGCTGGTATGATCGCACCCAGCATGCCTCTCCATTGTCAAAGTAATAAAGAGTTTCCACTCGCATTGTCGTACGAAGTCCGTTTAAATGAAAGTGCGAAAAAATCCTGCTAGATGACACCGGATGGACGATCCGAGCATGTCGGAAAGCCGGATGACCGCCAGGGCTGTCTTCGCGCGATTAATCTTCCCGAGTACCCCCGAATCAATATAAGAATCGCCACGATCTGACGGGCGGATCAAAAGTTATCGTCGGAACGATATTTGTGCACCAAGGGTAGCTCACGGCCAGTAAACACCTTCCGACCGGATTCATGACTCGCATCCACTAGTACACTCATCCGCTATAGCCTGTACGTCACTGAATCTAAACAAACCCCCGCTATAATTTGACCGCAAATGAAATGTCAGAACGAATTCCGTTTATCGAATCAAACAACACTATCACCCCGCCATAATAAAGACCGGACGTCTTCGAATTCACCATCCGGAAGAAAATAAAAAGATCCGAACCGAAACCTAGGAGGCGACGCACTAAACGTGCGTTTCAGTTCGCATCGATATTCCAGAACCGAAAGATTGTTCGAAAAAAGTGGTAGATAGCCGAAAAAAGTGACAGGGGTGCAACACGAGGACTTCCCAGGAGGTCACCCATCCTAGTACTACTCTCGCCCAAGCACGCTTAACTTCGGATTTCTGATGGGATCCAGTGCATTTGTGCTGGTATGATCGCACCCAGCATGCCTCTCCATTGTCAAAGTAATAAAGAGTTTCCACTCGCATTGTCGTACGAAGTCCGTTTAAATGAAAGTGCGAAAAAATCCTGCTAGATGACACCGGATGGACGATCCGATCATGTCGGGAAGCCAAATGACCGCCAAGGCTGTCATCGCGCGATGAATCTTCCCAAGTACCCCCGAATCAATATAAGAATCGCCACGATCTGACGGGCGGATCAAAAGTTATCGTCGGAAAGATATTTGTGCACCAAGGGTAGCTCACGGCCCGTAAACACCTTCCGACCGGATTCATGACTCGCATCAACTAGTACACTTATCCGCTATAGCCTGTACGTCACTGAATCTAAACAAACCCCCGCTATAATTTGACCGCAAATGAAATGTCAGAACGAATTCCATTTATCGAATCAAACGACACTATCACCCCGCCATAATAAAGACCGAACGTATTTGAATTCACCATCCGAAAGAAAATAAAAAGATCCGAACCGAAACGTAAGAGGCGACGCACTAAACGTGCGTTTCAGTTCGCATCGATGTTCCAGAACCGAAAGATTGTTCGAAAAAAGTGGTAGATAGCCGAAAAAAGTGACAGGGGTGCAACACGAGGACTTCCCAGGAGGTCACCCATCCTAGTACTACTCTCGCCCAAGCACGCTTAACTTCGGATTTCTGATGGGATCCAGTGCATTTGTGCTGGTATGATCGCACCCAGCATGCCTCTCCATTGTCAAAGTAATAAAGAGTTTCCACTCGCATTGTCGTACGAAGTCCGTTTAAATGAAAGTGCGAAAAAATCCTGCTAGATGACACCGGATGGACGATCCGAGCATGTCGGGAAGCCGGATGACCGCCAGGGCTGTCATCGCGCGATGAATCTTCCCGAGTACCCCCGAATCAATAAAAGAATCGCCACGATCTGACGGGCGGATCAAAAGTTATCGTCGGAACGATATTTGTGCACCAAGGGTAGCTCACGGCCCGTATACACCTTCCGACCGGATTCATGACTCGCATCCACTAGTACACTTATCCGCTATAGCCTGTACGTCACTGAATCTAAACAAACCCCCGCTATAATTTGACCGCAAATGAAATGTCAGAACGAATTCCGTTTATCGAATCAAACGACACTATCACCCCGCCATAATAAAGACCGAACGTATTTGAATTCACCATCCGAAAGAAAATAAAAAGATCCGAACCGAAACGTAGGAGGCGACGCACTAAACGTGCGTTTCAGTTCGCTTCGATGTTCCAGAACCGAAAGATTGTTCGAAAAAAGTGGTAGATAGCCGAAAAAAGTGACAGGGGTGCAACACGAGGACTTCCCAGGAGGTCACCCATCCTAGTACTACTCTCGCCCAAGCACGCTTAACTTCGGAGTTCTGATGGGATCCAGTGCATTTGTGCTGGTATGATCGCACCCAGCATGCCTCTCCATTGTCAAAGTAATAAAGAGTTTCCACTCGCATTGTCGTACGAAGTCCGTTTAAATGAAAGTGCGAAAAAATCCTGCTAGATGACACCGGATGGACGATCCGAGCATGTCGGAAAGCCGGATGACCGCCAAGGCTGTCATCGCGCGATTAATCTTCCCGAGTACCCCCGAATCAATATAAGAATCGCCACGATCTGACGGGCGGATCAAAAGTTATCGTCGGAACGATATTTGTGCACCAAGGGTAGCTCACGGCCAGTAAACACCTTCCGACCGGATTCATGACTCGCATCCACTAGTACACTCATCCGCTATAGCCTGTACGTCACTGAATCTGAACAAACCCCCGCTATAATTTGACCGCAAATGAAATGTCAGAACGAATTCCGTTTATCGAATCAAACGACACTATCACCCCGCCATAATAAAGACCGAACGTATTTGAATTCACCATCCGAAAGAAAATAAAAAGATCCGAACCGAAACGTAGGAGGCGACGCACTAAACGTGCGTTTCAGTTCGCATCGATGTTCCAGAACCGAAAGATTGTTCGAAAAAAGTGGTAGATAGCCGAAAAAAGTGACAGGGGTGCAACACGAGGACTTCCCAGGAGGTCACCCATCCTAGTACTACTCTCGCCCAAGCACGCTTAACTTCGGAGTTCTGATGGGATCCAGTGCATTTGTGCTGGTATGATCGCACCCAGCATGCCTCTCCATTGTCAAAGTAATAAAGAGTTTCCACTCGCATTGTCGTACGAAGTCCGTTTAAATGAAAGTGCGAAAAAATCCTGCTAGATGACACCGGATGGACGATCCGAGCATGTCGGAAAGCCGGATGACCGCCAGGGCTGTCTTCGCGCGATTAATCTTCCCGAGTACCCCCGAATCAATATAAGAATCGCCACGATCTGACGGGCGGATCAAAAGTTATCGTCGGAACGATATTTGTGCACCAAGGGTAGCTCACGGCCAGTAAACACCTTCCGACCGGATTCATGACTCGCATCCACTAGTACACTCATCCGCTATAGCCTGTACGTCACTGAATCTAAACAAACCCCCGCTATAATTTGACCGCAAATGAAATGTCAGAACGAATTCCGTTTATCGAATCAAACAACACTATCACCCCGCCATAATAAAGACCGGACGTCTTCGAATTCACCATCCGGAAGAAAATAAAAAGATCCGAACCGAAACCTAGGAGGCGACGCACTAAACGTGCGTTTCAGTTCGCATCGATATTCCAGAACCGAAAGATTGTTCGAAAAAAGTGGTAGATAGCCGAAAAAAGTGACAGGGGTGCAACACGAGGACTTCCCAGGAGGTCACCCATCCTAGTACTACTCTCGCCCAAGCACGCTTAACTTCGGATTTCTGATGGGATCCAGTGCATTTGTGCTGGTATGATCGCACCCAGCATGCCTCTCCATTGTCAAAGTAATAAAGAGTTTCCACTCGCATTGTCGTACGAAGTCCGTTTAAATGAAAGTGCGAAAAAATCCTGCTAGATGACACCGGATGGACGATCCGATCATGTCGGGAAGCCAAATGACCGCCAAGGCTGTCATCGCGCGATGAATCTTCCCAAGTACCCCCGAATCAATATAAGAATCGCCACGATCTGACGGGCGGATCAAAAGTTATCGTCGGAAAGATATTTGTGCACCAAGGGTAGCTCACGGCCCGTAAACACCTTCCGACCGGATTCATGACTCGCATCAACTAGTACACTTATCCGCTATAGCCTGTACGTCACTGAATCTAAACAAACCCCCGCTATAATTTGACCGCAAATGAAATGTCAGAACGAATTCCATTTATCGAATCAAACGACACTATCACCCCGCCATAATAAAGACCGAACGTATTTGAATTCACCATCCGAAAGAAAATAAAAAGATCCGAACCGAAACGTAGGAGGCGACGCACTAAACGTGCGTTTCAGTTCGCATCGATGTTCCAGAACCGAAAGATTGTTCGAAAAAAGTGGTAGATAGCCGAAAAAAGTGACAGGGGTGCAACACGAGGACTTCCCAGGAGGTCACCCATCCTAGTACTACTCTCGCCCAAGCACGCTTAACTTCGGATTTCTGATGGGATCCAGTGCATTTGTGCTGGTATGATCGCACCCAGCATGCCTCTCCATTGTCAAAGTAATAAAGAGTTTCCACTCGCATTGTCGTACGAAGTCCGTTTAAATGAAAGTGCGAAAAAATCCTGCTAGATGACACCGGATGGACGATCCGAGCATGTCGGGAAGCCGGATGACCGCCAGGGCTGTCATCGCGCGATGAATCTTCCCGAGTACCCCCGAATCAATATAAGAATCGCCACGATCTGACGGGCGGATCAAAAGTTATCGTCGGAACGATATTTGTGCACCAAGGGTAGCTCACGGCCCGTATACACCTTCCGACCGGATTCATGACTCGCATCCACTAGTACACTTATCCGCTATAGCCTGTACGTCACTGAATCTAAACAAACCCCCGCTATAATTTGACCGCAAATGAAATGTCAGAACGAATTCCGTTTATCGAATCAAACGACACTATCACCCCGCCATAATAAAGACCGAACGTATTTGAATTCACCATCCGAAAGAAAATAAAAAGATCCGAACCGAAACGTAGGAGGCGACGCACTAAACGTGCGTTTCAGTTCGCATCGATGTTCCAGAACCGAAAGATTGTTCGAAAAAAGTGGTAGATAGCCGAAAAAAGTGACAGGGGTGCAACACGAGGACTTCCCAGGAGGTCACCCATCCTAGTACTACTCTCGCCCAAGCACGCTTAACTTCGGAGTTCTGATGGGATCCAGTGCATTTGTGCTGGTATGATCGCACCCAGCATGCCTCTCCATTGTCAAAGTAATAAAGAGTTTCCACTCGCATTGTCGTACGAAGTCCGTTTAAATGAAAGTGCAAAAAAATCCTGCTAGATGACACCGGATGGACGATCCGAGCATGTCGGAAAGCCGGATGACCGCCAGGGCTGTCATCGCGCGATTAATCTTCCCGAGTACCCCCGAATCAATATAAGAATCGCCACGATCTGACGGGCGGATCAAAAGTTATCGTCGGAACGATATTTGTGCACCAAGGGTAGCTCACGGCCAGTAAACACCTTCCGACCGGATTCATGACTTTCATCCACTAGTACACTCATCCGCTATAGCTTGTACGTCACTGAATCTAAACAAACCCCCGCTATAATTTGACCGCAAATGAAATGTCAGAACGAATTCCGTTTATCGAATCAAACGACACTATCACCCCGCCATAATAAAGACCGGACGTATTTGAATTCACTATCCGGCAGAAAATAAAAAGATCCCAACCGAAACGTAGGAGGCGTCGCACTAAACGTGCGTTTCAGTTCGCATCGATGTTCCAGAACCGAAAGATTGTTCGAAAAAAGTGGTAGATAGCCGAAAAAAGTGACAGGGGTGCAACACGAGGACTTCCCAAGAGGTCACCCATCCTAGTACTACTCTCGCCCAAGCACGCTTAACTTCGGAGTTCTGATGGGATCCAGTGCATTTGTGCTGGTATGATCGCACCTAGCATGCCTCTCCATTGTCAAAGTAATAAAGAGTTTCCACTCGCATTGTCGTACGAAGTCCGTTTAAATAAAAGTGCGAAAAAATCCTGCTAGATGACACCGGATGGACGATCCGAGCATGTCGGAAAGCCGGATAACCGCCAGGGCTGTCATCGCGCGATGAATCTTCCCGAGTACCCCCGAATCAATATAAGAATCGCCACGATCTGACGGGCGGATCAAAAGTTATCGTCGGAACGATATTTGTGCACCAAGGGTAGCTCACGGCCAGTAAACACCTTCCGACCGGATTCATGACTCGCATCCACTAGTACACTCATCCGCTATAGCCTGTACGTCACTGAATCTGAACAAACCCCCCCTATAATTTGACCGCAAATGAAATGTCAGAACGAATTCCGTTTATCGAATCAAACGACACTATCACCCCGCCATAATAAAGACCGAACGTATTTGAATTCACCATCCGAAAGAAAATAAAAAGATCCGAACCGAAACGTAGGAGCCGACGCACTAAACGTGCGTTTCAGTTCGCATCGATGTTCCAGAACCGAAAGATTGTTCGAAAAAAGTGGTAGATAGCCGAAAAAAGTGACAGGGGTGCAACACGAGGACTTCCCAGGAGGTCACCCATCCCAGTACTACTCTCGCCCAAGCACGCTTAACTTCGGAGTTCTGATGGGATCCAGTGCATTTGTGCTGGTATGATCGCACCCAGCATGCCTCTCCATTGTCAAAGTAATAAAGAGTTTCCACTCGCATTGTCGTACGAAGTCCGTTTAAATGAAAGTGCGAAAAAATCCTGCTAGATGACACCGGATGGACGATCCGAGCATGTCGGAAAGCCGGATGACCGCCAGGGCTGTCTTCGCGCGATTAATCTTCCCGAGTACCCCCGAATCAATATAAGAATCGCCACGATCTGACGGGCGGATCAAAAGTTATCGTCGGAACGATATTTGTGCACCAAGGGTAGCTCACGGCCAGTAAACACCTTCCGACCGGATTCATGACTCGCATCCACTAGTACACTCATCCGCTATAGCCTGTACGTCACTGAATCTAAACAAACCCCCGCTATAATTTGACCGCAAATGAAATGTCAGAACGAATTCCGTTTATCGAATCAAACAACACTATCACCCCGCCATAATAAAGACCGGACGTCTTCGAATTCACCATCCGGAAGAAAATAAAAAGATCCGAACCGAAACCTAGGAGGCGACGCACTAAACGTGCGTTTCAGTTCGCATCGATATTCCAGAACCGAAAGATTGTTCGAAAAAAGTGGTAGATAGCCGAAAAAAGTGACAGGGGTGCAACACGAGGACTTCCCAGGAGGTCACCCATCCTAGTACTACTCTCGCCCAAGCACGCTTAACTTCGGATTTCTGATGGGATCCAGTGCATTTGTGCTGGTATGATCGCACCCAGCATGCCTCTCCATTGTCAAAGTAATAAAGAGTTTCCACTCGCATTGTCGTACGAAGTCCGTTTAAATGAAAGTGCGAAAAAATCCTGCTAGATGACACCGGATGGACGATCCGATCATGTCGGGAAGCCAAATGACCGCCAAGGCTGTCATCGCGCGATGAATCTTCCCAAGTACCCCCGAATCAATATAAGAATCGCCACGATCTGACGGGCGGATCAAAAGTTATCGTCGGAAAGATATTTGTGCACCAAGGGTAGCTCACGGCCCGTAAACACCTTCCGACCGGATTCATGACTCGCATCAACTAGTACACTTATCCGCTATAGCCTGTACGTCACTGAATCTAAACAAACCCCCGCTATAATTTGACCGCAAATGAAATGTCAGAACGAATTCCATTTATCGAATCAAACGACACTATCACCCCGCCATAATAAAGACCGAACGTATTTGAATTCACCATCCGAAAGAAAATAAAAAGATCCGAACCGAAACGTAGGAGGCGACGCACTAAACGTGCGTTTCAGTTCGCATCGATGTTCCAGAACCGAAAGATTGTTCGAAAAAAGTGGTAGATAGCCGAAAAAAGTGACAGGGGTGCAACACGAGGACTTCCCAGGAGGTCACCCATCCTAGTACTACTCTCGCCCAAGCACGCTTAACTTCGGATTTCTGATGGGATCCAGTGCATTTGTGCTGGTATGATCGCACCCAGCATGCCTCTCCATTGTCAAAGTAATAAAGAGTTTCCACTCGCATTGTCGTACGAAGTCCGTTTAAATGAAAGTGCGAAAAAATCCTGCTAGATGACACCGGATGGACGATCCGAGCATGTCGGGAAGCCGGATGACCGCCAGGGCTGTCATCGCGCGATGAATCTTCCCGAGTACCCCCGAATCAATAAAAGAATCGCCACGATCTGACGGGCGGATCAAAAGTTATCGTCGGAACGATATTTGTGCACCAAGGGTAGCTCACGGCCCGTATACACCTTCCGACCGGATTCATGACTCGCATCCACTAGTACACTTATCCGCTATAGCCTGTACGTCACTGAATCTAAACAAACCCCCGCTATAATTTGACCGCAAATGAAATGTCAGAACGAATTCCGTTTATCGAATCAAACGACACTATCACCCCGCCATAATAAAGACCGAACGTATTTGAATTCACCATCCGAAAGAAAATAAAAAGATCCGAACCGAAACGTAGGAGGCGACGCACTAAACGTGCGTTTCAGTTCGCTTCGATGTTCCAGAACCGAAAGATTGTTCGAAAAAAGTGGTAGATAGCCGAAAAAAGTGACAGGGGTGCAACACGAGGACTTCCCAGGAGGTCACCCATCCTAGTACTACTCTCGCCCAAGCACGCTTAACTTCGGAGTTCTGATGGGATCCAGTGCATTTGTGCTGGTATGATCGCACCCAGCATGCCTCTCCATTGTCAAAGTAATAAAGAGTTTCCACTCGCATTGTCGTACGAAGTCCGTTTAAATGAAAGTGCGAAAAAATCCTGCTAGATGACACCGGATGGACGATCCGAGCATGTCGGAAAGCCGGATGACCGCCAAGGCTGTCATCGCGCGATTAATCTTCCCGAGTACCCCCGAATCAATATAAGAATCGCCACGATCTGACGGGCGGATCAAAAGTTATCGTCGGAACGATATTTGTGCACCAAGGGTAGCTCACGGCCAGTAAACACCTTCCGACCGGATTCATGACTCGCATCCACTAGTACACTCATCCGCTATAGCCTGTACGTCACTGAATCTGAACAAACCCCCGCTATAATTTGACCGCAAATGAAATGTCAGAACGAATTCCGTTTATCGAATCAAACGACACTATCACCCCGCCATAATAAAGACCGAACGTATTTGAATTCACCATCCGAAAGAAAATAAAAAGATCCGAACCGAAACGTAGGAGGCGACGCACTAAACGTGCGTTTCAGTTCGCATCGATGTTCCAGAACCGAAAGATTGTTCGAAAAAAGTGGTAGATAGCCGAAAAAAGTGACAGGGGTGCAACACGAGGACTTCCCAGGAGGTCACCCATCCTAGTACTACTCTCGCCCAAGCACGCTTAACTTCGGAGTTCTGATGGGATCCAGTGCATTTGTGCTGGTATGATCGCACCCAGCATGCCTCTCCATTGTCAAAGTAATAAAGAGTTTCCACTCGCATTGTCGTACGAAGTCCGTTTAAATGAAAGTGCGAAAAAATCCTGCTAGATGACACCGGATGGACGATCCGAGCATGTCGGAAAGCCGGATGACCGCCAGGGCTGTCTTCGCGCGATTAATCTTCCCGAGTACCCCCGAATCAATATAAGAATCGCCACGATCTGACGGGCGGATCAAAAGTTATCGTCGGAACGATATTTGTGCACCAAGGGTAGCTCACGGCCAGTAAACACCTTCCGACCGGATTCATGACTCGCATCCACTAGTACACTCATCCGCTATAGCCTGTACGTCACTGAATCTAAACAAACCCCCGCTATAATTTGACCGCAAATGAAATGTCAGAACGAATTCCGTTTATCGAATCAAACAACACTATCACCCCGCCATAATAAAGACCGGACGTCTTCGAATTCACCATCCGGAAGAAAATAAAAAGATCCGAACCGAAACCTAGGAGGCGACGCACTAAACGTGCGTTTCAGTTCGCATCGATATTCCAGAACCGAAAGATTGTTCGAAAAAAGTGGTAGATAGCCGAAAAAAGTGACAGGGGTGCAACACGAGGACTTCCCAGGAGGTCACCCATCCTAGTACTACTCTCGCCCAAGCACGCTTAACTTCGGATTTCTGATGGGATCCAGTGCATTTGTGCTGGTATGATCGCACCCAGCATGCATCTCCATTGTCAAAGTAATAAAGAGTTTCCACTCGCATTGTCGTACGAAGTCCGTTTAAATGAAAGTGCGAAAAAATCCTGCTAGATGACACCGGATGGACGATCCGATCATGTCGGGAAGCCAAATGACCGCCAAGGCTGTCATCGCGCGATGAATCTTCCCAAGTACCCCCGAATCAATATAAGAATCGCCACGATCTGACGGGCGGATCAAAAGTTATCGTCGGAAAGATATTTGTGCACCAAGGGTAGCTCACGGCCCGTAAACACCTTCCGACCGGATTCATGACTCGCATCAACTAGTACACTTATCCGCTATAGCCTGTACGTCACTGAATCTAAACAAACCCCCGCTATAATTTGACCGCAAATGAAATGTCAGAACGAATTCCATTTATCGAATCAAACGACACTATCACCCCGCCATAATAAAGACCGAACGTATTTGAATTCACCATCCGAAAGAAAATAAAAAGATCCGAACCGAAACGTAGGAGGCGACGCACTAAACGTGCGTTTCAGTTCGCATCGATGTTCCAGAACCGAAAGATTGTTCGAAAAAAGTGGTAGATAGCCGAAAAAAGTGACAGGGGTGCAACACGAGGACTTCCCAGGAGGTCACCCATCCTAGTACTACTCTCGCCCAAGCACGCTTAACTTCGGATTTCTGATGGGATCCAGTGCATTTGTGCTGGTATGATCGCACCCAGCATGCCTCTCCATTGTCAAAGTAATAAAGAGTTTCCACTCGCATTGTCGTACGAAGTCCGTTTAAATGAAAGTGCGAAAAAATCCTGCTAGATGACACCGGATGGACGATCCGAGCATGTCGGGAAGCCGGATGACCGCCAGGGTTGTCATCGCGCGATGAATCTTCCCGAGTACCCCCGAATCAATATAAGAATCGCCACGATCTGACGGGCGGATCAAAAGTTATCGTCGGAACGATATTTGTGCACCAAGGGTAGCTCACGGCCAGTAAACACCTTCCGACCGGATTCATGACTCGCATCCACTAGTACACTCATCCGCTATAGCCTGTACGTCACTGAATCTAAACAAACCCCCGCTATAATTTGACCGCAAATGAAATGTCAGAACGAATTCCGTTTATCGAATCAAACAACACTATCACCCCGCCATAATAAAGACCGGACGTCTTCGAATTCACCATCCGGAAGAAAATAAAAAGATCCGTACCGAAACCTAGGAGGCGACGCACTAAACGTGCGTTTCAGTTCGCGTCGATATTCCAGAACCGAAAGATTGTTCGAGAAAAGTGGTAGATAGCCGAAAAAAGTGACAGGGGTGCAACACGAGGACTTCCCAGGAGGTCACCCATCCTAGTACTACTCTCGCCCAAGCACGCTTAACTTCGGATTTCTGATGGGATCCAGTGCATTTGTGCTGGTATGATCGCACCCAGCATGCCTCTCCATTGTCAAAGTAATAAAGAGTTTCCACTCGCATTGTCGTACGAAGTCCGTTTAAATGAAAGTGCGAAAAAATCCTGCTAGATGACACCGGATGGACGATCCGAGCATGTCGGGAAGCCGGATGACCGCCAGGGCTGTCATCGCGCGATGAATCTTCCCGAGTACCCCCGAATCAATATAAGAATCGCCACGATCTGACGGGCGGATCAAAAGTTATCGTCGGAACGATATTTGTGCACCAAGGGTAGCTCACGGCCCGTATACACCTTCCGACCGGATTCATGACTCGCATCCACTAGTACACTTATCCGCTATAGCCTGTACGTCACTGAATCTAAACAAACCCCCGCTATAATTTGACCGCAAATGAAATGTCAGAACGAATTCCGTTTATCGAATCAAACGACACTATCACCCCGCCATAATAAAGACCGAACGTATTTGAATTCACCATCCGAAAGAAAATAAAAAGATCCGAACCGAAACGTAGGAGGCGACGCACTAAACGTGCGTTTCAGTTCGCTTCGATGTTCCAGAACCGAAAGATTGTTCGAAAAAAGTGGTAGATAGCCGAAAAAAGTGACAGGGGTGCAACACGAGGACTTCCCAGGAGGTCACCCATCCTAGTACTACTCTCGCCCAAGCACGCTTAACTTCGGAGTTCTGATGGGATCCAGTGCATTTGTGCTGGTATGATCGCACCCAGCATGCCTCTCCATTGTCAAAGTAATAAAGAGTTTCCACTCGCATTGTCGTACGAAGTCCGTTTAAATGAAAGTGCGAAAAAATCCTGCTAGATGACACCGGATGGACGATCCGAGCATGTCGGAAAGCCGGATGACCGCCAATTAATCTTCCCGAGTACCCCCGAATCAATATAAGAATCGCCACGATCTGACGGGCGGATCAAAAGTTATCGTCGGAACGATATTTGTGCACCAAGGGTAGCTCACGGCCAGTAAACACCTTCCGACCGGATTCATGACTCGCATCCACTAGTACACTCATCCGCTATAGCCTGTACGTCACTGAATCTGAACAAACCCCCGCTATAATTTGACCGCAAATGAAATGTCAGAACGAATTCCGTTTATCGAATCAAACGACACTATCACCCCGCCATAATAAAGACCGAACGTATTTGAATTCACCATCCGAAAGAAAATAAAAAGATCCGAACCGAAACGTAGGAGGCGACGCACTAAACGTGCGTTTCAGTTCGCATCGATGTTCCAGAACCGAAAGATTGTTCGAAAAAAGTGGTAGATAGCCGAAAAAAGTGACAGGGGTGCAACACGAGGACTTCCCAGGAGGTCACCCATCCTAGTACTACTCTCGCCCAAGCACGCTTAACTTCGGAGTTCTGATGGGATCCAGTGCATTTGTGCTGGTATGATCGCACCCAGCATGCCTCTCCATTGTCAAAGTAATAAAGAGTTTCCACTCGCATTTTCGTACGAAGTCCGTTTAAATGAAAGTGCGAAAAAATTCTGCTAGATGACACCGGATGGACGATCCGAGCATGTCGGAAAGCCGGATGACCGCCAGGGCTGTCATCGCGCGATTAATCTTCCCGAGTACCCCCGAATCAATATAAGAATCGCCACGATCTGACTGGCGGATCAAAAGTTATCGTCGAAACGATATTTGTGCACCAAGGGTAGCTCACGGCCAGTAAACACCTTCCGACCGGATTCATGACTCGCATCCACTAGTACACTCATCCGCTATAGCCTGTACGTCACTGAATCTAAACAAACCCCCGCTATAATTTGACCGCAAATGAAATGTCAGAACGAATTCCGTTTATCGAATCAAACGACACTATCACCCCGCCATAATAAAGACCGGACGTCTTTGAATTCACCATCCGGAAGAAAATAAAAAGATCCGAACCGAAACGTAGGAGGCGACGCACTAAACGTGCGTTTCAGTTCGCATCGATGTTCCAGAACCGAAAGATTGTTCGAAAAAAGTGGTAGATAGCCGAAAAAAGTGACAGGGGTGCAACACGAGGACTTCCCAGGAGGTCACCCATCCTAGTACTACTCTCGCCCAAGCACGCTTAACTTCGGAGTTCTGATGGGATCCAGTGCATTTGTGCTGGTATGATCGCACCCAGCATGCCTCTCCATTGTCAAAGTAATAAAGAGTTTCCACTCGCATTGTCGTACGAAGTCCGTTTAAATGAAAGTGCGAAAAAATCCTGCTAGATGACACCGGATGGACGATCCGAGCATGTCGGAAAGCCGGATGACCGCCAAGGCTGTCATCGCGCGATTAATCTTCCCGAGTACCCCCGAATCAATATAAGAATCGCCACGATCTGACGGGCGGATCAAAAGTTATCGTCGGAACGATATTTGTGCACCAAGGGTAGCTCACGGCCAGTAAACACCTTCCGACCGGATTCATGACTCGCATCCACTAGTACACTCATCCGCTATAGCCTGTACGTCACTGAATCTGAACAAACCCCCGCTATAATTTGACCGCAAATGAAATGTCAGAACGAATTCCGTTTATCGAATCAAACGACACTATCACCCCGCCATAATAAAGACCGAACGTATTTGAATTCACCATCCGAAAGAAAATAAAAAGATCCGAACCGAAACGTAGGAGGCGACGCACTAAACGTGCGTTTCAGTTCGCATCGATGTTCCAGAACCGAAAGATTGTTCGAAAAAAGTGGTAGATAGCCGAAAAAAGTGACAGGGGTGCAACACGAGGACTTCCCAGGAGGTCACCCATCCTAGTACTACTCTCGCCCAAGCACGCTTAACTTCGGAGTTCTGATGGGATCCAGTGCATTTGTGCTGGTATGATCGCACCCAGCATGCCTCTCCATTGTCAAAGTAATAAAGAGTTTCCACTCGCATTGTCGTACGAAGTCCGTTTAAATGAAAGTGCGAAAAAATCCTGCTAGATGACACCGGATGGACGATCCGAGCATGTCGGAAAGCCGGATGACCGCCAGGGCTGTCTTCGCGCGATTAATCTTCCCGAGTACCCCCGAATCAATATAAGAATCGCCACGATCTGACGGGCGGATCAAAAGTTATCGTCGGAACGATATTTGTGCACCAAGGGTAGCTCACGGCCAGTAAACACCTTCCGACCGGATTCATGACTCGCATCCACTAGTACACTCATCCGCTATAGCCTGTACGTCACTGAATCTAAACAAACCCCCGCTATAATTTGACCGCAAATGAAATGTCAGAACGAATTCCGTTTATCGAATCAAACAACACTATCACCCCGCCATAATAAAGACCGGACGTCTTCGAATTCACCATCCGGAAGAAAATAAAAAGATCCGAACCGAAACCTAGGAGGCGACGCACTAAACGTGCGTTTCAGTTCGCATCGATATTCCAGAACCGAAAGATTGTTCGAAAAAAGTGGTAGATAGCCGAAAAAAGTGACAGGGGTGCAACACGAGGACTTCCCAGGAGGTCACCCATCCTAGTACTACTCTCGCCCAAGCACGCTTAACTTCGGATTTCTGATGGGATCCAGTGCATTTGTGCTGGTATGATCGCACCCAGCATGCATCTCCATTGTCAAAGTAATAAAGAGTTTCCACTCGCATTGTCGTACGAAGTCCGTTTAAATGAAAGTGCGAAAAAATCCTGCTAGATGACACCGGATGGACGATCCGATCATGTCGGGAAGCCAAATGACCGCCAAGGCTGTCATCGCGCGATGAATCTTCCCAAGTACCCCCGAATCAATATAAGAATCGCCACGATCTGACGGGCGGATCAAAAGTTATCGTCGGAAAGATATTTGTGCACCAAGGGTAGCTCACGGCCCGTAAACACCTTCCGACCGGATTCATGACTCGCATCAACTAGTACACTTATCCGCTATAGCCTGTACGTCACTGAATCTAAACAAACCCCCGCTATAATTTGACCGCAAATGAAATGTCAGAACGAATTCCATTTATCGAATCAAACGACACTATCACCCCGCCATAATAAAGACCGAACGTATTTGAATTCACCATCCGAAAGAAAATAAAAAGATCCGAACCGAAACGTAGGAGGCGACGCACTAAACGTGCGTTTCAGTTCGCATCGATGTTCCAGAACCGAAAGATTGTTCGAAAAAAGTGGTAGATAGCCGAAAAAAGTGACAGGGGTGCAACACGAGGACTTCCCAGGAGGTCACCCATCCTAGTACTACTCTCGCCCAAGCACGCTTAACTTCGGATTTCTGATGGGATCCAGTGCATTTGTGCTGGTATGATCGCACCCAGCATGCCTCTCCATTGTCAAAGTAATAAAGAGTTTCCACTCGCATTGTCGTACGAAGTCCGTTTAAATGAAAGTGCGAAAAAATCCTGCTAGATGACACCGGATGGACGATCCGAGCATGTCGGGAAGCCGGATGACCGCCAGGGCTGTCATCGCGCGATGAATCTTCCCGAGTACCCCCGAATCAATATAAGAATCGCCACGATCTGACGGGCGGATCAAAAGTTATCGTCGGAACGATATTTGTGCACCAAGGGTAGCTCACGGCCCGTATACACCTTCCGACCGGATTCATGACTCGCATCCACTAGTACACTTATCCGCTATAGCCTGTACGTCACTGAATCTAAACAAACCCCCGCTATAATTTGACCGCAAATGAAATGTCAGAACGAATTCCGTTTATCGAATCAAACGACACTATCACCCCGCCATAATAAAGACCGAACGTATTTGAATTCACCATCCGAAAGAAAATAAAAAGATCCGAACCGAAACGTAGGAGGCGACGCACTAAACGTGCGTTTCAGTTCGCTTCGATGTTCCAGAACCGAAAGATTGTTCGAAAAAAGTGGTAGATAGCCGAAAAAAGTGACAGGGGTGCAACACGAGGACTTCCCAGGAGGTCACCCATCCTAGTACTACTCTCGCCCAAGCACGCTTAACTTCGGAGTTCTGATGGGATCCAGTGCATTTGTGCTGGTATGATCGCACCCAGCATGCCTCTCCATTGTCAAAGTAATAAAGAGTTTCCACTCGCATTGTCGTACGAAGTCCGTTTAAATGAAAGTGCGAAAAAATCCTACTAGATGACACCGGATGGACGATCCGAGCATGTCGGAAAGCCGGATGACCGCCAAGGCTGTCATCGCGCGATTAATCTTCCCGAGTACCCCCGAATCAATATAAGAATCGCCACGATCTGACGGGCGGATCAAAAGTTATCGTCGGAACGATATTTGTGCACCAAGGGTAGCTCACGGCCAGTAAACACCTTCCGACCGGATTCATGACTCGCATCCACTAGTACACTCATCCGCTATAGCCTGTACGTCACTGAATCTGAACAAACCCCCGCTATAATTTGACCGCAAATGAAATGTCAGAACGAATTCCGTTTATCGAATCAAACGACACTATCACCCCGCCATAATAAAGACCGGACGTCTTTGAATTCACCATCCGGAAGAAAATAAAAAGATCCGAACCGAAACGTAGGAGGCGACGCACTAAACGTGCGTTTCAGTTCGCATCGATGTTCCAGAACCGAAAGATTGTTCGAAAAAAGTGGTAGATAGCCGAAAAAAGTGACAGGGGTGCAACACGAGGACTTCCCAGGAGGTCACCCATCCTAGTACTACTCTCGCCCAAGCACGCTTAACTTCGGAGTTCTGATGGGATCCAGTGCATTTGTGCTGGTATGATCGCACCCAGCATGCCTCTCCATTGTCAAAGTAATAAAGAGTTTCCACTCGCATTGTCGTACGAAGTCCGTTTAAATGAAAGTGCAAAAAAATCCTGCTAGATGACACCGGATGGACGATCCGAGCATGTCGGAAAGCCGGATGACCGCCAGGGCTGTCATCGCGCGATTAATCTTCCCGAGTACCCCCGAATCAATATAAGAATCGCCACGATCTGACGGGCGGATCAAAAGTTATCGTCGGAACGATATTTGTGCACCAAGGGTAGCTCACGGCCAGTAAACACCTTCCGACCGGATTCATGACTTTCATCCACTAGTACACTCATCCGCTATAGCTTGTACGTCACTGAATCTAAACAAACCCCCGCTATAATTTGACCGCAAATGAAATGTCAGAACGAATTCCGTTTATCGAATCAAACGACACTATCACCCCGCCATAATAAAGACCGGACGTATTTGAATTCACTATCCGGCAGAAAATAAAAAGATCCCAACCGAAACGTAGGAGGCGTCGCACTAAACGTGCGTTTCAGTTCGCATCGATGTTCCAGAACCGAAAGATTGTTCGAAAAAAGTGGTAGATAGCCGAAAAAAGTGACAGGGGTGCAACACGAGGACTTCCCAAGAGGTCACCCATCCTAGTACTACTCTCGCCCAAGCACGCTTAACTTCGGAGTTCTGATGGGATCCAGTGCATTTGTGCTGGTATGATCGCACCCAGCATGCCTCTCCATTGTCAAAGTAATAAAGAGTTTCCACTCGCATTGTCGTACGAAGTCCGTTTAAATGAAAGTGCGAAAAAATCCTGCTAGATGACACCGGATGGACGATCCGAGCATGTCGGAAAGCCGGATAACCGCCAGGGCTGTCATCGCGCGATGAATCTTCCCGAGTACCCCCGAATCAATATAAGAATCGCCACGATCTGACGGGCGGATCAAAAGTTATCGTCGGAACGATATTTGTGCACCAAGGGTAGCTCACGGCCAGTAAACACCTTCCGACCGGATTCATGACTCGCATCCACTAGTACACTCATCCGCTATAGCCTGTACGTCACTGAATCTGAACAAACCCCCCCTATAATTTGACCGCAAATGAAATGTCAGAACGAATTCCGTTTATCGAATCAAACGACACTATCACCCCGCCATAATAAAGACCGAACGTATTTGAATTCACCATCCGAAAGAAAATAAAAAGATCCGAACCGAAACGTAGGAGCCGACGCACTAAACGTGCGTTTCAGTTCGCATCGATGTTCCAGAACCGAAAGATTGTTCGAAAAAAGTGGTAGATAGCCGAAAAAAGTGACAGGGGTGCAACACGAGGACTTCCCAGGAGGTCACCCATCCTAGTACTACTCTCGCCCAAGCACGCTTAACTTCGGAGTTCTGATGGGATCCAGTGCATTTGTGCTGGTATGATCGCACCCAGCATGCCTCTCCATTGTTAAAGTAATAAAGAGTTTCCACTCGCATTGTCGTACGAAGTCCGTTTAAATGAAAGTGCGAAAAAATTCTGCTAGATGACACCGGATGGACGATCCGAGCATGTCGGAAAGCCGGATGACCGCCAGGGCTGTCATCGCGCGATTAATCTTCCCGAGTACCCCCGAATCAATATAAGAATCGCCACGATCTGACTGGCGGATCAAAAGTTATCGTCGAAACGATATTTGTGCACCAAGGGTAGCTCACGGCCAGTAAACACCTTCCGACCGGATTCATGACTCGCATCCACTAGTACACTCATCCGCTATAGCCTGTACGTCACTGAATCTAAACAAACCCCCGCTATAATTTGACCGCAAATGAAATGTCAGAACGAATTCCGTTTATCGAATCAAACGACACTATCACCCCGCCATAATAAAGACCGAACGTATTTGAATTCACCATCCGAAAGAAAATAAAAAGATCCGAACCGAAACGTAGGAGGCGACGCACTAAACGTGCGTTTCAGTTCGCATCGATGTTCCAGAACCGAAAGATTGTTCGAAAAAAGTGGTAGATAGCCGAAAAAAGTGACAGGGGTGCAACACGAGGACTTCCCAGGAGGTCACCCATCCTAGTACTACTCTCGCCCAAGCACGCTTAACTTCGGAGTTCTGATGGGATCCAGTGCATTTGTGTTGGTATGATCGCACCCAGCATGCCTCTCCATTGTCAAAGTAATAAAGAGTTTCCACTCCCATTGTCGTACGAAGTCCGTTTAAATGAAAGTGCGAAAAAATTCTGCTAGATGACACCGGATGGACGATCCGAGCATGTCGGAAAGCCGGATGACCGCCAGGGATGTCATCGGGCGATTAATCTTCCCGAGTACCCCCGAATCAATATAAGAATCGCCACGATCTGACGGGCGGATCAAAAGTTATCGTCGAAACGATATTTGTGCACCAAGGGTAGCTCACGGCCAGTAAACACCTTCCGACCGGATTCATGACTCGCATCCACTAGTACACTCATCCGCTATAGCCTGTACGTCACTGAATCTAAACAAACCCCCGCTATAATTTGACCGCAAATGAAATGTCAGAACGAATTCCGTTTATCGAATCAAACGACACTATCACCCCGCCATAATAAAGACCGGACGTATTTGAATTCACCATCCGAAAGAAAATAAAAAGATCCGAACCGAAACGTAGGAGGCGACGCACTAAACGTGCGTTTCAGTTCGCATCGATGTTCCAGAACCGAAAGATTGTTCGAAAAAAGTGGTAGATAGCCGAAAAAAGTGACAGGGGTGCAACACGAGGACTTCCCAGGAGGTCACCCATCCTAGTACTACTCTCGCCCAAGCACGCTTAACTTCGGAGTTCTGATGGGATCCAGTGCATTTGTGCTGGTATGATCGCACCCAGCATGCCTCTCCATTGTCAAAGTAATAAAGAGTTTCCACTCGCATTGTCGTACGAAGTCCGTTTAAATGAAAGTGCGAAAAAATCCTGCTAGATGACACCGGATGGACGATCCGAGCATGTCGGAAAGCCGGATGACCGCCAGGGCTGTCATCGCGCGATTAATCTTCCCGAGTACCCCCGAATCAATATAAGAATCGCCACGATCTGACGGGCGGATCAAAAGTTATCGTCGGAACGATATTTGTGCACCAAGGGTAGCTCACGGCCAGTAAACACCTTCCGACCGGATTCATGACTTTCATCCACTAGTACACTCATCCGCTATAGCTTGTACGTCACTGAATCTAAACAAACCCCCGCTATAATTTGACCGCAAATGAAATGTCAGAACGAATTCCGTTTATCGAATCAAACGACACTATCACCCCGCCATAATAAAGACCGGACGTATTTGAATTCACTATCCGGCAGAAAATAAAAAGATCCCAACCGAAACGTAGGAGGCGTCGCACTAAACGTGCGTTTCAGTTCGCATCGATGTTCCAGAACCGAAAGATTGTTCGAAAAAAGTGGTAGATAGCCGAAAAAAGTGACAGGGGTGCAACACGAGGACTTCCCAGGAGGTCACCCATCCTAGTACTACTCTCGCCCAAGCACGCTTAACTTCGGAGTTCTGATGGGATCCAGTGCATTTGTGCTGGTATGATCGCACCCAGCATGCCTCTCCATTGTCAAAGTAATAAAGAGTTTCCACTCGCATTGTCGTACGAAGTCCGTTTAAATGAAAGTGCGAAAAAATCCTGCTAGATGACACCGGATGGACGATCCGAGCATGTCGGAAAGCCGGATAACCGCCAGGGCTGTCATCGCGCGATGAATCTTCCCGAGTACCCCCGAATCAATATAAGAATCGCCACGATCTGACGGGCGGATCAAAAGTTATCGTCGGAACGATATTTGTGCACCAAGGGTAGCTCACGGCCAGTAAACACCTTCCGACCGGATTCATGACTCGCATCCACTAGTACACTCATCCGCTATAGCCTGTACGTCACTGAATCTGAACAAACCCCCCCTATAATTTGACCGCAAATGAAATGTCAGAACGAATTCCGTTTATCGAATCAAACGACACTATCACCCCGCCATAATAAAGACCGAACGTATTTGAATTCACCATCCGAAAGAAAATAAAAAGATCCGAACCGAAACGTAGGAGCCGACGCACTAAACGTGCGTTTCAGTTCGCATCGATGTTCCAGAACCGAAAGATTGTTCGAAAAAAGTGGTAGATAGCCGAAAAAAGTGACAGGGGTGCAACACGAGGACTTCCCAGGAGGTCACCCATCCTAGTACTACTCTCGCCCAAGCACGCTTAACTTCGGAGTTCTGATGGGATCCAGTGCATTTGTGCTGGTATGATCGCACCCAGCATGCCTCTCCATTGTCAAAGTAATAAAGAGTTTCCACTCGCATTGTCGTACGAAGTCCGTTTAAATGAAAGTGCGAAAAAATTCTGCTAGATGACACCGGATGGACGATCCGAGCATGTCGGAAAGCCGGATGACCGCCAGGGCTGTCATCGCGCGATTAATCTTCCCGAGTACCCCCGAATCAATATAAGAATCGCCACGATCTGACTGGCGGATCAAAAGTTATCGTCGAAACGATATTTGTGCACCAAGGGTAGCTCACGGCCAGTAAACACCTTCCGACCGGATTCATGACTCGCATCCACTAGTACACTCATCCGCTATAGCCTGTACGTCACTGAATCTAAACAAACCCCCGCTATAATTTGACCGCAAATGAAATGTCAGAACGAATTCCGTTTATCGAATCAAACGACACTATCACCCCGCCATAATAAAGACCGAACGTATTTGAATTCACCATCCGAAAGAAAATAAAAAGATCCGAACCGAAACGTAGGAGGCGACGCACTAAACGTGCGTTTCAGTTCGCATCGATGTTCCAGAACCGAAAGATTGTTCGAAAAAAGTGGTAGATAGCCGAAAAAAGTGACAGGGGTGCAACACGAGGACTTCCCAGGAGGTCACCCATCCTAGTACTACTCTCGCCCAAGCACGCTTAACTTCGGAGTTCTGATGGGATCCAGTGCATTTGTGCTGGTATGATCGCACCCAGCATGCCTCTCCATTGTCAAAGTAATAAAGAGTTTCCACTCGCATTGTCGTACGAAGTCCGTTTAAATGAAAGTGCGAAAAAATTCTGCTAGATGACACCGGATGGACGATCCGAGCATGTCGGAAAGCCGGATGACCGCCAGGGATGTCATCGGGCGATTAATCTTCCCGAGTACCCCCGAATCAATATAAGAATCGCCACGATCTGACGGGCGGATCAAAAGTTATCGTCGAAACGATATTTGTGCACCAAGGGTAGCTCACGGCCAGTAAACACCTTCCGACCGGATTCATGACTCGCATCCACTAGTACACTCATCCGCTATAGCCTGTACGTCACTGAATCTAAACAAACCCCCGCTATAATTTGACCGCAAATGAAATGTCAGAACGAATTCCGTTTATCGAATCAAACGACACTATCACCCCGCCATAATAAAGACCGAACGTATTTGAATTCACCATCCGAAAGAAAATAAAAAGATCCGAACCGAAACGTAGGAGGCGACGCACTAAACGTGCGTTTCAGTTCGCATCGATGTTCCAGAACCGAAAGATTGTTCGAAAAAAGTGGTAGATAGCCGAAAAAAGTGACAGGGGTGCAACACGAGGACTTCCCAGGAGGTCACCCATCCTAGTACTACTCTCGCCCAAGCACGCTTAACTTCGGAGTTCTGATGGGATCCAGTGCATTTGTGCTGGTATGATCGCACCCAGCATGCCTCTCCATTGTCAAAGTAATAAAGAGTTTCCACTCGCATTGTCGTACGAAGTCCGTTTAAATGAAAGTGCGAAAAAATCCTCCTAGATGACACCGGATGGACGATCCGAGCATGTCGGAAAGCCGGATGACCGCCAGGGCTGTCATCGCGCGATTAATCTTCCCGAGTACCCCCGAATCAATATAAGAATCGCCACGATCTGACGGGCGGATCAAAAGTTATCGTCGGAACGATATTTGTGCACCAAGGGTAGCTCACGGCCAGTAAACACCTTCCGACCGGATTCATGACTCGCATCCACTAGTACACTCATCCGCTATAGCCTGTACGTCACTGAATCTAAACAAACCCCCGCTATAATTTGACCGCAAATGAAATGTCAGAACGAATTCCGTTTATCGAATCAAACAACACTATCACCCCGCCATAATAAAGACCGGACGTCTTCGAATTCACCATCCGGAAGAAAATAAAAAGATCCGTACCGAAACCTAGGAGGCGACGCACTAAACGTGCGTTTCAGTTCGCATCGATATTCCAGAACCGAAAGATTGTTCGAAAAAAGTGGTAGATAGCCGAAAAAAGTGACAGGGGTGCAACACGAGGACTTCCCAGGAGGTCACCCATCCTAGTACTACTCTCGCCCAAGCACGCTTAACTTCGGATTTCTGATGGGATCCAGTGCATTTGTGCTGGTATGATCGCACCCAGCATGCCTCTCCATTGTCAAAGTAATAAAGAGTTTCCACTCGCATTGTCGTACGAAGTCCGTTTAAATGAAAGTGCGAAAAAATCCTGCTAGATGACACCGGATGGACGATCCGATCATGTCGGGAAGCCGGATGACCGCCAAGGCTGTCATCGCGCGATGAATCTTCCCGAGTACCCCCGAATCAATATAAGAATCGCCACGATCTGACGGGCGGATCAAAAGTTATCGTCGGAAAGATATTTGTGCACCAAGGGTAGCTCACGGCCCGTAAACACCTTCCGACCGGATTCATGACTCGCATCAACTAGTACACTTATCCGCTATAGCCTGTACGTCACTGAATCTAAACAAACCCCCGCTATAATTTGACCGCAAATGAAATGTCAGAACGAATTCCATTTATCGAATCAAACGACACTATCACCCCGCCATAATAAAGACCGAACGTATTTGAATTCACCATCCGAAAGAAAATAAAAAGATCCGAACCGAAACGTAGGAGGCGACGCACTAAACGTGCGTTTCAGTTCGCATCGATGTTCCAGAACCGAAAGATTGTTCGAAAAAAGTGGTAGATAGCCGAAAAAAGTGACAGGGGTGCAACACGAGGACTTCCCAGGAGGTCACCCATCCTAGTACTACTCTCGCCCAAGCACGCTTAACTTCGGATTTCTGATGGGATCCAGTGCATTTGTGCTGGTATGATCGCACCCAGCATGCCTCTCCATTGTCAAAGTAATAAAGAGTTTCCACTCGCATTGTCGTACGAAGTCCGTTTAAATGAAAGTGCGAAAAAATCCTGCTAGATGACACCGGATGGACGATCCGAGCATGTCGGGAAGCCGGATGACCGCCAGGGCTGTCATCGCGCGATGAATCTTCCCGAGTACCCCCGAATCAATATAAGAATCGCCACGATCTGACGGGCGGATCAAAAGTTATCGTCGGAACGATATTTGTGCACCAAGGGTAGCTCACGGCCAGTAAACACCTTCCGACCGGATTCATGACTCGCATCCACTAGTACACTCATCCGCTATAGCCTGTACGTCACTGAATCTAAACAAACCCCCGCTATAATTTGACCGCAAATGAAATGTCAGAACGAATTCCGTTTATCGAATCAAACAACACTATCACCCCGCCATAATAAAGACCGGACGTCTTCGAATTCACCATCCGGAAGAAAATAAAAAGATCCGTACCGAAACCTAGGAGGCGACGCACTAAACGTGCGTTTCAGTTCGCGTCGATATTCCAGAACCGAAAGATTGTTCGAGAAAAGTGGTAGATAGCCGAAAAAAGTGACAGGGGTGCAACACGAGGACTTCCCAGGAGGTCACCCATCCTAGTACTACTCTCGCCCAAGCACGCTTAACTTCGGATTTCTGATGGGATCCAGTGCATTTGTGCTGGTATGATCGCACCCAGCATGCCTCTCCATTGTCAAAGTAATAAAGAGTTTCCACTCGCATTGTCGTACGAAGTCCGTTTAAATGAAAGTGCGAAAAAATCCTGCTAGATGACACCGGATGGACGATCCGAGCATGTCGGGAAGCCGGATGACCGCCAGGGCTGTCATCGCGCGATGAATCTTCCCGAGTACCCCCGAATCAATATAAGAATCGCCACGATCTGACGGGCGGATCAAAAGTTATCGTCGGAACGATATTTGTGCACCAAGGGTAGCTCACGGCCCGTATACACCTTCCGACCGGATTCATGACTCGCATCCACTAGTACACTTATCCGCTATAGCCTGTACGTCACTGAATCTAAACAAACCCCCGCTATAATTTGACCGCAAATGAAATGTCAGAACGAATTCCGTTTATCGAATCAAACGACACTATCACCCCGCCATAATAAAGACCGAACGTATTTGAATTCACCATCCGAAAGAAAATAAAAAGATCCGAACCGAAACGTAGGAGGCGACGCACTAAACGTGCGTTTCAGTTCGCTTCGATGTTCCAGAACCGAAAGATTGTTCGAAAAAAGTGGTAGATAGCCGAAAAAAGTGACAGGGGTGCAACACGAGGACTTCCCAGGAGGTCACCCATCCTAGTACTACTCTCGCCCAAGCACGCTTAACTTCGGAGTTCTGATGGGATCCAGTGCATTTGTGCTGGTATGATCGCACCCAGCATGCCTCTCCATTGTCAAAGTAATAAAGAGTTTCCACTCGCATTGTCGTACGAAGTCCGTTTAAATGAAAGTGCGAAAAAATCCTGCTAGATGACACCGGATGGACGATCCGAGCATGTCGGAAAGCCGGATGACCGCCAATTAATCTTCCCGAGTACCCCCGAATCAATATAAGAATCGCCACGATCTGACGGGCGGATCAAAAGTTATCGTCGGAACGATATTTGTGCACCAAGGGTAGCTCACGGCCAGTAAACACCTTCCGACCGGATTCATGACTCGCATCCACTAGTACACTCATCCGCTATAGCCTGTACGTCACTGAATCTGAACAAACCCCCGCTATAATTTGACCGCAAATGAAATGTCAGAACGAATTCCGTTTATCGAATCAAACGACACTATCACCCCGCCATAATAAAGACCGAACGTATTTGAATTCACCATCCGAAAGAAAATAAAAAGATCCGAACCGAAACGTAGGAGGCGACGCACTAAACGTGCGTTTCAGTTCGCATCGATGTTCCAGAACCGAAAGATTGTTCGAAAAAAGTGGTAGATAGCCGAAAAAAGTGACAGGGGTGCAACACGAGGACTTCCCAGGAGGTCACCCATCCTAGTACTACTCTCGCCCAAGCACGCTTAACTTCGGAGTTCTGATGGGATCCAGTGCATTTGTGCTGGTATGATCGCACCCAGCATGCCTCTCCATTGTCAAAGTAATAAAGAGTTTCCACTCGCATTTTCGTACGAAGTCCGTTTAAATGAAAGTGCGAAAAAATTCTGCTAGATGACACCGGATGGACGATCCGAGCATGTCGGAAAGCCGGATGACCGCCAGGGCTGTCATCGCGCGATTAATCTTCCCGAGTACCCCCGAATCAATATAAGAATCGCCACGATCTGACTGGCGGATCAAAAGTTATCGTCGAAACGATATTTGTGCACCAAGGGTAGCTCACGGCCAGTAAACACCTTCCGACCGGATTCATGACTCGCATCCACTAGTACACTCATCCGCTATAGCCTGTACGTCACTGAATCTAAACAAACCCCCGCTATAATTTGACCGCAAATGAAATGTCAGAACGAATTCCGTTTATCGAATCAAACGACACTATCACCCCGCCATAATAAAGACCGGACGTCTTTGAATTCACCATCCGGAAGAAAATAAAAAGATCCGAACCGAAACGTAGGAGGCGACGCACTAAACGTGCGTTTCAGTTCGCATCGATGTTCCAGAACCGAAAGATTGTTCGAAAAAAGTGGTAGATAGCCGAAAAAAGTGACAGGGGTGCAACACGAGGACTTCCCAGGAGGTCACCCATCCTAGTACTACTCTCGCCCAAGCACGCTTAACTTCGGAGTTCTGATGGGATCCAGTGCATTTGTGCTGGTATGATCGCACCCAGCATGCCTCTCCATTGTCAAAGTAATAAAGAGTTTCCACTCGCATTGTCGTACGAAGTCCGTTTAAATGAAAGTGCGAAAAAATCCTGCTAGATGACACCGGATGGACGATCCGAGCATGTCGGAAAGCCGGATGACCGCCAAGGCTGTCATCGCGCGATTAATCTTCCCGAGTACCCCCGAATCAATATAAGAATCGCCACGATCTGACGGGCGGATCAAAAGTTATCGTCGGAACGATATTTGTGCACCAAGGGTAGCTCACGGCCAGTAAACACCTTCCGACCGGATTCATGACTTTCATCCACTAGTACACTCATCCGCTATAGCTTGTACGTCACTGAATCTAAACAAACCCCCGCTATAATTTGACCGCAAATGAAATGTCAGAACGAATTCCGTTTATCGAATCAAACGACACTATCACCCCGCCATAATAAAGACCGGACGTATTTGAATTCACTATCCGGCAGAAAATAAAAAGATCCCAACCGAAACGTAGGAGGCGTCGCACTAAACGTGCGTTTCAGTTCGCATCGATGTTCCAGAACCGAAAGATTGTTCGAAAAAAGTGGTAGATAGCCGAAAAAAGTGACAGGGGTGCAACACGAGGACTTCCCAAGAGGTCACCCATCCTAGTACTACTCTCGCCCAAGCACGCTTAACTTCGGAGTTCTGATGGGATCCAGTGCATTTGTGCTGGTATGATCGCACCCAGCATGCCTCTCCATTGTCAAAGTAATAAAGAGTTTCCACTCGCATTGTCGTACGAAGTCCGTTTAAATGAAAGTGCGAAAAAATCCTGCTAGATGACACCGGATGGACGATCCGAGCATGTCGGAAAGCCGGATAACCGCCAGGGCTGTCATCGCGCAATGAATCTTCCCGAGTACCCCCGAATCAATATAAGAATCGCCACGATCTGACGGGCGGATCAAAAGTTATCGTCGGAACGATATTTGTGCACCAAGGGTAGCTCACGGCCAGTAAACACCTTCCGACCGGATTCATGACTCGCATCCACTAGTACACTCATCCGCTATAGCCTGTACGTCACTGAATCTGAACAAACCCCCCCTATAATTTGACCGCAAATGAAATGTCAGAACGAATTCCGTTTATCGAATCAAACGACACTATCACCCCGCCATAATAAAGACCGAACGTATTTGAATTCACCATCCGAAAGAAAATAAAAAGATCCGAACCGAAACGTAGGAGCCGACGCACTAAACGTGCGTTTCAGTTCGCATCGATGTTCCAGAACCGAAAGATTGTTCGAAAAAAGTGGTAGATAGCCGAAAAAAGTGACAGGGGTGCAACACGAGGACTTCCCAGGAGGTCACCCATCCTAGTACTACTCTCGCCCAAGCACGCTTAACTTCGGAGTTCTGATGGGATCCAGTGCATTTGTGCTGGTATGATCGCACCCAGCATGCCTCTCCATTGTCAAAGTAATAAAGAGTTTCCACTCGCATTGTCGTACGAAGTCCGTTTAAATGAAAGTGCGAAAAAATTCTGCTAGATGACACCGGATGGACGATCCGAGCATGTCGGAAAGCCGGATGACCGCCAGGGCTGTCATCGCGCGATTAATCTTCCCGAGTACCCCCGAATCAATATAAGAATCGCCACGATCTGACTGGCGGATCAAAAGTTATCGTCGAAACGATATTTGTGCACCAAGGGTAGCTCACGGCCAGTAAACACCTTCCGACCGGATTCATGACTCGCATCCACTAGTACACTCATCCGCTATAGCCTGTACGTCACTGAATCTAAACAAACCCCCGCTATAATTTGACCGCAAATGAAATGTCAGAACGAATTCCGTTTATCGAATCAAACGACACTATCACCGCGCCATAATAAAGACCGAACGTATTTGAATTCACCATCCGAAAGAAAATAAAAAGATCCGAACCGAAACGTAGGAGGCGACGCACTAAACGTGCGTTTCAGTTCGCATCGATGTTCCAGAACCGAAAGATTGTTCGAAAAAAGTGGTAGATAGCCGAAAAAAGTGACAGGGGTGCAACACGAGGACTTCCCAGGAGGTCACCCATCCTAGTACTACTCTCGCCCAAGCACGCTTAACTTCGGAGTTCTGATGGGATCCAGTGCATTTGTGCTGGTATGATCGCACCCAGCATGCCTCTCCATTGTTAAAGTAATAAAGAGTTTCCACTCGCATTGTCGTACGAAGTCCGTTTAAATGAAAGTGCGAAAAAATTCTGCTAGATGACACCGGATGGACGATCCGAGCATGTCGGAAAGCCGGATGACCGCCAGGGATGTCATCGCGCGATTAATCTTCCCGAGTACCCCCGAATCAATATAAGAATCGCCACGATCTGACGGGCGGATCAAAAGTTATCGTCGAAACGATATTTGTGCACCAAGGGTAGCTCACGGCCAGTAAACACCTTCCGACCGGATTCATGACTCGCATCCACTAGTACACTCATCCGCTATAGCCTATACGTCACTGAATCTAAACAAACCCCCGCTATAATTTGACCGCAAATGAAATGTCAGAACGAATTCCGTTTATCGAATCAAACGACACTATCACCCCGCCATAATAAAGACCGAACGTATTTGAATTCACCATCCGAAAGAAAATAAAAAGATCCGAACCGAAACGTAGGAGGCGACGCACTAAACGTGCGTTTTAGTTCGCATCGATGTTCCAGAACCGAAAGATTGTTCGAAAAAAGTGGTAGATAGCCGAAAAAAGTGACAGGGGTGCAACACGAGGACTTCCCAGGAGGTCACCCATCCTAGTACTACTCTCGCCCAAGCACGCTTAACTTCGGAGTTCTGATGGGATCCAGTGCATTTGTGCTGGTATGATCGCACCCAGCATGCCTCTCCATTGTCAAAGTAATAAAGAGTTTCCACTCGCATTGTCGTACGAAGTCCGTTTAAATGAAAGTGCGAAAAAATCCTGCTAGATGACACCGGATGGACGATCCGAGCATGTCGGAAAGCCGGATGACCGCCAGGGCTGTCATCGCGCGATTAATCTTCCCGAGTACCCCCGAATCAATATAAGAATCGCCACGATCTGACGGGCGGATCAAAAGTTATCGTCGGAACGATATTTGTGCACCAAGGGTAGCTCACGGCCAGTAAACACCTTCCGACCGGATTCATGACTTTCATCCACTAGTACACTCATCCGCTATAGCATGTACGTCACTGAATCTAAACAAACCCCCGCTATAATTTGACCGCAAATGAAATGTCAGAACGAATTCCGTTTATCGAATCAAACGACACTATCACCCCGCCATAATAAAGACCGGACGTATTTGAATTCACTATCCGGCAGAAAATAAAAAGATCCCAACCGAAACGTAGGAGGCGTCGCACTAAACGTGCGTTTCAGTTCGCATCGATGTTCCAGAACCGAAAGATTGTTCGAAAAAAGTGGTAGATAGCCGAAAAAAGTGACAGGGGTGCAACACGAGGACTTCCCAGGAGGTCACCCATCCTAGTACTACTCTCGCCCAAGCACGCTTAACTTCGGAGTTCTGATGGGATCCAGTGCATTTGTGCTGGTATGATCGCACCCAGCATGCCTCTCCATTGTCAAAGTAATAAAGAGTTTCCACTCGCATTGTCGTATGAAGTCCGTTTAAATGAAAGTGCGAAAAAATTCTGCTAGATGACACCGGATGGACGATCCGAGCATGTCGGAAAGCCGGATGACCGCCAGGGATGTCAACGCGCGATTAATCTTCCCGAGTACCCCCGAATCAATATAAGAATCGCCACGATCTGACGGGCGGATCAAAAGTTATCGTCGAAACGATATTTGTGCACCAAGGGTAGCTCACGGCCAGTAAACACCTTCCGACCGGATTCATGACTCGCATCCACTAGTACACTCATCCGCTATAGCCTGTACGTCACTGAATCTAAACAAACCCCCGCTATAATTTGACCGCAAATGAAATGTCAGAACGAATTCCTTTTATCGAATCAAACGACACTATCACCCCGCCATAATAAAGACCGGACGTCTTTGAATTCACCATCCGGAAGAAAATAAAAAGATCCGAACCGAAACGTAGGAGGCGACGCACTAAACGTGCGTTTCAGTTCGCATCGATGTTCCAGAACCGAAAGATTGTTCGAAAAAAGTGGTAGATAGCCGAAAAAAGTGACAGGGGTGCAACACGAGGACTTCCCAGGAGGTCACCCATCCTAGTACTACTCTCGCCCAAGCACGCTTAACTTCGGAGTTCTGATGGGATCCAGTGCATTTGTGCTGGTATGATCGCACCCAGCATGCCTCTCCATTGTCAAAGTAATAAAGAGTTTCCACTCGCATTGTCGTACGAAGTCCGTTTAAATGAAAGTGCGAAAAAATCCTACTAGATGACACCGGATGGACGATCCGAGCATGTCGGAAAGCCGGATGACCGCCAGGGCTGTCATCGCACGATTAATCTTCCCGAGTACCCCCGAATCAATATAAGAATCGCCACGATCTGACGGGCGGATCAAAAGTTATCGTCGGAACGATATTTGTGCACCAAGGTAGCTCACGGCCAGTAAACACCTTCCGACCGGATTCATGACTTTCATCCACTAGTACACTCATCCGCTATAGCTTGTACGTCACTGAATCTAAACAAACCCCCGCTATAATTTGACCGCAAATGAAATGTCAGAACGAATTCCGTTTATCGAATCAAACGACACTATCACCCCGCCATAATAAAGACCGGACGTCTTTGAATTCACCATCCGGAAGAAAATAAAAAGATCCGAACCGAAACGTAGGAGGCGACGCACTAAACGTGCGTTTCAGTTCGCATCGATGTTCCAGAACCGAAAGATTGTTCGAAAAAAGTGGTAGATAGCCGAAAAAAGTGACAGGGGTGCAACACGAGGACTTCCCAGGAGGTCACCCATCCTAGTACTACTCTCGCCCAAGCACGCTTAACTTCGGAGTTCTGATGGGATCCAGTGCATTTGTGCTGGTATGATCGCACCCAGCATGCCTCTCCATTGTCAAAGTAATAAAGAGTTTCCACTCGCATTGTCGTACGAAGTCCGTTTAAATGAAAGTGCGAAAAAATCCTGCTAGATGACACCGGATGGACGATCCGAGCATGTCGGAAAGCCGGATAACCGCCAGGGCTGTCATCGCGCGATGAATCTTCCCGAGTACCCCCGAATCAATATAAGAATCGCCACGATCTGACGGGCGGATCAAAAGTTATCGTCGGAACGATATTTGTGCACCAAGGGTAGCTCACGGCCAGTAAACACCTTCCGACCGGATTCATGACTCGCATCCACTAGTACACTCATCCGCTATAGCCTGTACGTCACTGAATCTGAACAAACCCCCGCTATAATTTGACCGCAAATGAAATGTCAGAACGAATTCCGTTTATCGAATCAAACGACACTATCACCCCGCCATAATAAAGACCGGACGTCTTTGAATTCACCATCCGGAAGAAAATAAAAAGATCCGAACCGAAACGTAGGAGGCGACGCACTAAACGTGCGTTTCAGTTCGCATCGATGTTCCAGAACCGAAAGATTGTTCGAAAAAAGTGGTAGATAGCCGAAAAAAGTGACAGGGGTGCAACACGAGGACTTCCCAGGAGGTCACCCATCCTAGTACTACTCTCGCCCAAGCACGCTTAACTTCGGAGTTCTGATGGGATTCAGTGCATTTGTGCTGGTATGATCGCACCCAGCATGCCTCTCCATTGTCAAAGTAATAAAGAGTTTACACTCGCATTGTCGTACGAAGTCCGTTTAAATGAAAGTGCGAAAAAATCCTGCTAGATGACACCGGATGGACGATCCGAGCATGTCGGAAAGCCGGATTCCCGCCAGGGCTGTCATCGCGCGATTAATCTTCCCGAGTACCCCCGAATCAATATAAGAATCGCCACGATCTGACGGGCGGATCAAAAGTTATCGTCGGAACGATATTTGTGCACCAAGGGTAGCTCACGGCCAGTAAACACCTTCCGACCGGATTCATGACTTTCATCCACTAGTACACTCATCCGCTATAGCATGTACGTCACTGAATCTAAACAAACCCCCGCTATAATTTGACCGCAAATGAAATGTCAGAACGAATTCCGTTTATCGAATCAAACGACACTATCACCCCGCCATAATAAAGACCGGACGTATTTGAATTCACTATCCGGCAGAAAATAAAAAGATCCCAACCGAAACGTAGGAGGCGTCGCACTAAACGTGCGTTTCAGTTCGCATCGATGTTCCAGAACCGAAAGATTGTTCGAAAAAAGTGGTAGATAGCCGAAAAAAGTGACAGGGGTGCAACACGAGGACTTCCCAGGAGGTCACCCATCCTAGTACTACTCTCGCCCAAGCACGCTTAACTTCGGAGTTCTGATGGGATCCAGTGCATTTGTGCTGGTATGATCGCACCCAGCATGCCTCTCCATTGTCAAAGTAATAAAGAGTTTCCACTCGCATTGTCGTATGAAGTCCGTTTAAATGAAAGTGCGAAAAAATTCTGCTAGATGACACCGGATGGACGATCCGAGCATGTCGGAAAGCCGGATGACCGCCAGGGATGTCAACGCGCGATTAATCTTCCCGAGTACCCCCGAATCAATATAAGAATCGCCACGATCTGACGGGCGGATCAAAAGTTATCGTCGAAACGATATTTGTGCACCAAGGGTAGCTCACGGCCAGTAAACACCTTCCGACCGGATTCATGACTCGCATCCACTAGTACACTCATCCGCTATAGCCTGTACGTCACTGAATCTAAACAAACCCCCGCTATAATTTGACCGCAAATGAAATGTCAGAACGAATTCCGTTTATCGAATCAAACGACACTATCACCCCGCCATAATAAAGACCGGACGTCTTTGAATTCACCATCCGGAAGAAAATAAAAAGATCCGAACCGAAACGTAGGAGGCGACGCACTAAACGTGCGTTTCAGTTCGCATCGATGTTCCAGAACCGAAAGATTGTTCGAAAAAAGTGGTAGATAGCCGAAAAAAGTGACAGGGGTGCAACACGAGGACTTCCCAGGAGGTCACCCATCCTAGTACTACTCTCGCCCAAGCACGCTTAACTTCGGAGTTCTGATGGGATCCAGTGCATTTGTGCTGGTATGATCGCACCCAGCATGCCTCTCCATTGTCAAAGTAATAAAGAGTTTCCACTCGCATTGTCGTACGAAGTCCGTTTAAATGAAAGTGCGAAAAAATCCTGCTAGATGACACCGGATGGACGATCCGAGCATGTCGGAAAGCCGGATAACCGCTAGGGCTGTCATCGCGCGATGAATCTTCCCGAGTACCCCCGAATCAATATAAGAATCGCCACGATCTGACGGGCGGATCAAAAGTTATCGTCGGAACGATATTTGTGCACCAAGGGTAGCTCACGGCCAGTAAACACCTTCCGACCGGATTCATGACTCGCATCCACTAGTACACTCATCCGCTATAGCCTGTACGTCACTGAATCTGAACAAACCCCCGCTATAATTTGACCGCAAATGAAATGTCAGAACGAATTCCGTTTATCGAATCAAACGACACTATCACCCCGCCATAATAAAGACCGGACGTCTTTGAATTCACCATCCGGAAGAAAATAAAAAGATCCGAACCGAAACGTAGGAGGCGACGCACTAAACGTGCGTTTCAGTTCGCATCGATGTTCCAGAACCGAAAGATTGTTCGAAAAAAGTGGTAGATAGCCGAAAAAAGTGACAGGGGTGCAACACGAGGACTTCCCAGGAGGTCACCCATCCTAGTACTACTCTCGCCCAAGCACGCTTAACTTCGGAGTTCTGATGGGATCCAGTGCATTTGTGCTGGTATGATCGCACCCAGCATGCCTCTCCATTGTCAAAGTAATAAAGAGTTTGCACTCACATTGTCGTACGAAGTCCGTTTAAATTAAAGTGCGAAAAAATTCTGCTAGATGACACCGGATGGACGATCCGAGCATGTCGGAAAGCCGGATTCCCGCCAGGGCTGTCATCGCGCGATTAATCTTCCCGAGTACCCCCGAATCAATATAAGAATCGCCACGATCTGACGGGCGGATCAAAAGTTATCGTCGAAACGATATTTGTGCACCAAGGGTAGCTCACGGCCAGTAAACACCTTCCGACCGGATTCATGACTCGCATCCACTAGTACACTCATCCGCTATAGCATGTACGTCACTGAATCTGAACAAACCCCCGCTATAATTTGACCGCAAAAGAAATGTCAGAACAAATTCCGTTTATCGAATCAAACGACACTATCACCCCGCCATAATAAAGACCGGACGTCTTTGAATTCACCATCCGGAAGAAAATAAAAAGATCCGTACCGAAACGTAGGAGGCGACGCACTAAACGTGCGTTTCAGTTCGCATCGATGTTCCAGAACCGAAAGATTGTTCGAAAAAAGTGGTAGATAGCCGAAAAAAGTGACAGGGGTGCAACACGAGGACTTCCCAGGAGGTCACCCATCCTAGTACTACTCTCGCCCAAGCACGCTTAACTTCGGAGTTCTGATGGGATCCAGTGCATTTGTGCTGGTATGATCGCACCCAGCATGCCTCTCCATTGTCAAAGTAATAAAGAGTTTCCACTCGCATTGTCGTACGAAGTCCGTTTAAATGAAAGTGCGAAAAAATCCTGCTAGATGACACCGGATGGACGATCCGAGCATGTCGGAAAGCCGGATGACCGCCAGGGCTGTCATCGCGCGATTAATCTTCCCGAGTACCCTCGAATCAATATAAGAATCGCCACGATCTGACGGGCGGATCAAAAGTTATCGTCGGAACGATATTTGTGCACCAAGGGTAGCTCACGGCCAGTAAACACCTTCCGACCGGATTCATGACTCGCATCCACTAGTACACTCATCCGCTATAGCCTGTACGTCACTGAATCTAAACAAACCCCCGCTATAATTTGACCGCAAATGAAATGTCAGAACGAATTCCGTTTATCGAATCAAACAACACTATCACCCCGCCATAATAAAGACCGGACGTCTTCGAATTCACCATCCGGAAGAAAATAAAAAGATCCGAACCGAAACCTAGGAGGCGACGCACTAAACGTGCGTTTCAGTTCGCATCGATATTCCAGAACCGAAAGATTGTTCGAAAAAAGTGGTAGATAGCCGAAAAAAGTGACAGGGGTGCAACACGAGGACTTCCCAGGAGGTCACCCATCCTAGTACTACTCTCGCCCAAGCACGCTTAACTTTGGATTTCTGATGGGATCCAGTGCATTTGTGCTGGTATGATCGCACCCAGCATGCCTCTCCATTGTCAAAGTAATAAAGAGTTTCCACTCGCATTGTCGTACGAAGTCCGTTTAAATGAAAGTGCGAAAAAATCCTGCTAGATGACACCGGATGGACGATCCGAGCATGTCGGAAAGCCGGATGACCGCCAAGGCTGTCAACGCGCGATGAATCTTCCCGATTACCCCCGAATCAATATAAGAATCGCCACGATCTGACGGGCGGATCAAAAGTTATCGTCGGAACGATATTTGTGCACCAAGGGTAGCTCACGGCCAGTAAACACCTTCCGACCGGATTCATGACTCGCATCCACTAGTACACTCATCCGCTATAGCCTGTACGTCACTGAATCTAAACAAACCCCCGCTATAATTTGACCGCAAATGAAATGTCAGAACGAATTCCGTTTATCGAATCAAACGACACTATCACCCCGTCATAATAAAGACCGGACGTCTTCGAATTCACCATCCGGAAGAAAATAAAAAGATCCGAACCGAAACCTAGGAGGCGACGCACTAAACATGCGTTTCAGTTCGCATCGATATTTCAGAACCGAAAGATTTTTCGAAAAAAGTGGTAGATGGCCGAAAAAAGTGACAGGGGTGCAACACGAGGACTTCCCAGGATGTCACCCATCCTAGTACTACTCTCGCCCAAGCACGCTTAACTTCGGAGTTCTGATGGGATCCAGTGCATTTGTGCTGGTATGATCGCACCAAGCATGCCTCTCCATTGTCAAAGTAATAAAGAGTTTCCACTCGCATTGTCGTACGAAGTCCGTTTAAATGAAAGTGCGAAAAAATCCTGCTAGATGACACCGGATGGACGATCCGAGCATGTCGGGAAGCCGGATGACCGCCAGAGCTGTCATCGCGCGATGAATCTTCCCGATTACCCCCGAATCAATATAAGAATCGCCACGATCTGACGGGCGGATCAAAAGTTATCGTCGGAACGATATTTGTGCACCAAGGGTAGCTCACGGCCAGTAAACACCTTCCGACCGGATTCATGACTCGCATCCACTAGTACACTCATCCGCTATAGCCTGTACGTCACTGAATCTAAACAAACCCCCGCTATAATTTGACCGCAAATGAAATGTCAGAACGAATTCCGTTTATCGAATCAAACGACACTATCACCCCGCCATAATAAAGACCGGACATCTTCGAATTCACCATCCGGAAGAAAATAAAAAGATCCGAACCGAAACCTAGGAGGCGACGCACTAAACGTGCGTTTCAGTTCGCATCGATATTTCAGAACCGAAAGATTTTTCGAAAAAAGTGGTAGATAGCCGAAAAAAGTGACAGGGGTGCAACACGAGGACTTCCCAGGAGGTCACCCATCCTAGTACTACTCTCGCCCAAGCACGCTTAACTTCGGAGTTCTGATGGGATCCAGTGCATTTGTGCTGGTATGATCGCACCCTGCATGCCTATCCATTGTCAAAGTAATAAAGAGTTTCCACTCGCATTGTCGTACGAAGTCCGTTTAAATGAAAGTGCGAAAAAATCCTGCTAGATGACACCGGATGGACGATCCGAGAATGTCGGAAAGCCGGATGACCGCCAAGGCTGTCATCGCGCGATTAATCTTCCCGAGTACCCCCGAATCAATATAAGAATCGCCACGATCTGACGGGCGGATCAAAAGTTATCGTCGGAACGATATTTGTGCACCAAGGGTAGCTCACGGCCAGTAAACACCTTCCGACCGGATTCATGACTCGCATCCACTAGTACACTCATCCGCTATAGCCTGTACGTCACTGAATCTAAACAAACCCCCGCTATAATTTGACCGCAAATGAAATGTCAGAACGAATTCCGTTTATCGAATCAAACGACACTATCACCCCGCCATAATAAAGACCGGACATCTTCGAATTCACCATCCGGAAGAAAATAAAAAGATCCGAACCGAAACCTAGGAGGCGACGCACTAAACGTGCGTTTCAGTTCGCATCGATATTTCAGAACCGAAAGATTTTTCGAAAAAAGTGGTAGATAGCCGAAAAAAGTGACAGGGGTGCAACACGAGGACTTCCCAGGAGGTCACCCATCCTAGTACTACTCTCGCCCAAGCACGCTTAACTTCGAAGTTCTGATGGGATCCAGTGCATTTGTGCTGGTATGATCGCACCCTGCATGCCTATCCATTGTCAAAGTAATAAAGAGTTTCGACTCGCATTGTCGTACGAAGTCCGTTTAAATGAAAGTGCGAAAAAATCCTGCTAGATGCCATCGGATGGACGATCCGAGCATGTCGGGAAGCCGGATGACCGCCAGGGCTGTCATCGCGCGATGAATCTTCCCGATTACCCCCGAATCAATATAAGAATCGCCACGATCTGACGGGCGGATCAAAAGTTATCGTCGGAACGATATTTGTGCACCAAGGGTAGCTCACGGCCAGTAAACACCTTCCGACCGGATTCATGACTCGCATCCACTAGTACACTCATCCGCTATAGCCTGTACGTCACTGAATCTAAACAAACCCCCGCTATAATTTGACCGCAAATGAAATGTCAGAACGAATTCCGTTTATCGAATCAAACGACACTATCACCCCGCCATAATAAAGACCGGACGTCTTTGAATTCACCATCCGGAAGAAAATAAAAAGATCCGTACCGAAACGTAGGAGGCGTCGCAATAAACGTGCGTTTCAGTTCGCATCGATGTTCCAGAACCGAAAGATTGTTCGAAAAAAGTGGTAGATAGCCGAAAAAAGTGACAGGGGTGCAACACGGGGACTTCCCAGGAGGTCACCCATCCTAGTACTACTCTCGCCCAAGCACGCTTAACTTCGGAGTTCTGATGGGATCCAGTGCATTTGTGCTGGTATGATCGGACCCAGCATGCTTCTCCATTGTCAAAGTAATAAAGAGTTTCCACTCGCATTGTCGTACGAAGTCCGTTTAAATGAAAGTGCGAAAAAATCCTGCTAGATGACATCGGATGGACGATCCGAGCATGTCGGGAAGCCGGATGACCGCCAAGGCCGTCAACGCGCGATGAATCTTCCCGATTACCCCCGAATCAATATAAGAATCGCCACGATCTGACGGGCGGATCAAAAGTTATCGTCGGAACGATATTTGTGCACCAAGGGTAGCTCACGGCCAGTAAACACCTTCCGACCGGATTCATGACTCGCATCCACTAGTACACTCATCCGCTATAGCCTGTACGTCACTGAATCTAAACAAACCCCCGCTATAATTTGACCGCAAATGAAATGTCAGAACGAATTCCGTTTATCGAATCAAACGACACTATCACCCCGCCATAATAAAGACCGGACGTCTTCGAATTCACCATCCGGAAGAAAATAAAAAGATCCGAACCGAAACCTAGGAGGCGACGCACTAAACGTGCGTTTCAGTTCGCATCGATATTTCAGAACCGAAAGATTTTTCGAAAAAAGTGGTAGATGGCCGAAAAAAGTGACAGGGGTGCAACACGAGGACTTCCCAGGAGGTCACCCATCCTAGTACTACTCTCGCCCAAGCACGCTTAACTTCGGAGTTCTGATGGGATCCAGTGCATTTGTGCTGGTATGATCGCACCCAGCATGCCTCTCCATTGTCAAAGTAATAAAGAGTTTCCACTCGCATTGTCGTACGAAGTCCGTTTAAATGAAAGTGCGAAAAAATCCTGCTAGATGACATCGGATGGACGATCCGAGCATGTCGGGAAGCCGGATGACCGCCAGGGCTGTCATCGCGCGATGAGTCTTCCCGATTACCCCCGAATCAATAGAAGAATCGCCACGATCTGACGGGCGGATCAAAAGTTATCGTCGGAACGATATTTGTGCACCAAGGGTAGCTCACGGCCAGTAAACACCTTCCGACCGGATTCATGACTCGCATCCACTAGTACACTCATCCGCTATAGCCTGTACGTCACTGAATCTAAACAAACCCCCGCTATAATTTGACCGCAAATGAAATGTCAGAACGAATTCCGTTTATCGAATCAAACGACACTATCACCCCGCCATAATAAAGACCGGACGTATTTGAATTCACTATCCGGCAGAAAATAAAAAGATCCCAACCGAAACGTAGGAGGCGTCGCACTAAACGTGCGTTTCAGTTCGCATCGATGTTCCAGAACCGAAAGATTGTTCGAAAAAAGTGGTAGATAGCCGAAAAAAGTGACAGGGGTGCAACACGAGGACTTCCCAGGAGGTCACCCATCCTAGTACTACTCTCGCCCAAGCACGCTTAACTTCGGAGTTCTGATGGGATCCAGTGCATTTGTGCTGGTATGATCGCACCCAGCATGCCTCTCCATTGTCAAAGTAATAAAGAGTTTCCACTCGCATTGTCGTACGAAGTCCGTTTAAATGAAAGTGCGAAAAAATCCTGCTAGATGACACCGGATGGACGATCCGAGCATGTCGGAAAGCCGGATGACCGCCAGGGCTGTCATCGCGCGATTAATCTTCCCGAGTACCCCCGAATCAATATAAGAATCGCCACGATCTGACGGGCGGATCAAAAGTTATCGTCGAAACGATATTTGTGCACCAAGGGTAGCTCACGGCCAGTAAACACCTTCCGACCGGATTCATGACTCGCATCCACTAGTACACTCATCCGCTATAGCCTGTACGTCACTGAATCTGAACAAACCCCCGCTATAATTTGACCGCAAATGAAATGTCAGAACGAATTCCGTTTATCGAATCAAACGACACTATCACCCCGCCATAATAAAGACCGGACGTCTTTGAATTCACCATCCGGAAGAAAATAAAAAGATCCGTACCGAAACGTAGGAGGCGACGCACTAAACGTGCGTTTCAGGTCGCATCGATGTTCCAGAACCGAAAGATTGTTCGAAAAAAGTGACAGGGGTGCAACACGAGGACTTCCCAGGAGGTCACCCATCCTAGTACTACTCTCGCCCAAGCACGCTTAACTTCGGAGTTCTGATGGGATCCAGTGCATTTGTGCTGGTATGATCGCACCCAGCATGCCTCTCCATTGTCAAAGTAATAAAGAGTTTCCACTCGCATTGTCGTACGAAGTCCGTTTAAATGAAAGTGCGAAAAAATCCTGCTAGATGACACCGGATGGACGATCCGAGCATGTCGGAAAGCCGGATGACTGCCAGGGCTGTCATCGCGCGAATAATCTTCCCGAGTACCCCCGAATCAATATAAGAATCGCCACAATCTGACGGGCGGATCAAAAGTTATCGTCGAAACGATATTTGTGCACCAAGGGTAGCTCACGGCCAGTAAACACCTTCCGACCGGATTCATGACTCGCATCCACTAGTACACTCATCCGCTATAGCCTGTACATCACTGAATCTGAACAAACCCCCGCTATAATTTGACCGCAAATGAAATGTCAGAACGAATTCCGTTTATCGAATCAAACGACACTATCACCCCGCCATAATAAAGACCGGACGTCTTTGAATTCACCATCCGGAAGAAAATAAAAAGATCCGTACCGAAACGTAGGAGGCGACGCACTAAACGTGCGTTTCAGGTCGTATCGATGTTCCAGAACCGAAAGATTGTTCGGAAAAAGTGACAGGGGTGCAACACGAGGACTTCCCAGGAGGTCACCCATCCTAGTACTACTCTCGCCCAAGCACGCTTAACTTCGGAGTTCTGATGGGATCCAGTGCATTTGTGCTGGTATGATCGCACCCAGCATGCCTCTCCATTGTCAAAGTAATAAAGAGTTTCCACTCGCATTGTCGTACGAAGTCCGTTTAAATGAAAGTGCGAAAAAATCCTGCTAGATGACACCGGATGGACGATCCGAGCATGTCGGAAAGCCGGATGACCGCCAAGGCTGTCATTGCGCGATTAATCTTCCCGAGTACCCCCGAATCAATATAAGAATCGCCACGATCTGACGGGCGGATCAAAAGTTATCGTCGGAACGATATTTGTGCACCAAGGGTAGCTCACGGCCAGTAAACACCTTCCGACCGGATTCATGACTTTCATCCACTAGTACACTCATCCGCTATAGCTTGTACGTCACTGAATCTAAACAAACCCCCGCTATAATTTGACCGCAAATGAAATGTCAGAACGAATTCCGTTTATCGAATCAAACGACACTATCACCCCGCCATAATAAAGACCGGACGTATTTGAATTCACTATCCGGCAGAAAATAAAAAGATCCCAACCGAAACGTAGGAGGCGTCGCACTAAACGTGCGTTTCAGTTCGCATCGATGTTCCAGAACCGAAAGATTGTTCGAAAAAAGTGGTAGATAGCCGAAAAAAGTGACAGGGGTGCAACATGAGGACTTCCCAGGAGGTCACCCATCCTAGTACTACTCTCGCCCAAGCACGCTTAACTTCGGAGTTCTGATGGGATCCAGTGCATTTGTGCTGGTATGATCGCACCAAGCATGCCTCTCCATTGTCAAAGTAATAAAGAGTTTCCACTCGCATTGTCGTACGAAGTCCGTTTAAATGAAAGTGCGAAAAAATCCTGCTAGATGACACCGGATGGACGATCCGAGCATGTCGGGAAGCCGGATGACCGCTAGAGCTGTCATCGCGCGATGAATCTTCCCGATTACCCCCGAATCAATATAAGAATCGCCACGATCTGACGGGCGGATCAAAAGTTATCGTCGGAACGATATTTGTGCACCAAGGGTAGCTCACGGCCAGTAAACACCTTCCGACCGGATTCATGACTCGCATCCACTAGTACACTCATCCGCTATAGCCTGTACGTCACTGAATCTAAACAAACCCCCGCTATAATTTGACCGCAAATGAAATGTCAGAACGAATTCCGTTTATCGAATCAAACGACACTATCACCCCGCCATAATAAAGACCGGACGTATTTGAATTCACTATCCGGCAGAAAATAAAAAGATCCCAACCGAAACGTAGGAGGCGTCGCACTAAACGTGCGTTTCAGTTCGCATCGATGTTCCAGAACCGAAAGATTGTTCGAAAAAAGTGGTAGATAGCCGAAAAAAGTGACAGGGGTGCAACACGAGGACTTTCCAGGAGGTCACCCATCCTAGTACTACTCTCGCCCAAGCACGCTTAACTTCGGAGTTCTGATGGGATCCAGTGCATTTGTGCTGGTATGATCGCACCCAGCATGCCTCTCCATTGTCAAAGTAATAAAGAGTTTCCACTCGCATTGTCGTACGAAGTCCGTTTAAATGAAAGTGCGAAAAAATCCTGCTAGATGACACCGGATGGACGATCCGAGCATGTCGGAAAGCCGGATGACCGCCAAGGCTGTCATTGCGCGATTAATCTTCCCGAGTACCCCCGAATCAATATAAGAATCGCCACGATCTGACGGGCGGATCAAAAGTTATCGTCGGAACGATATTTGTGCACCAAGGGTAGCTCACGGCCAGTAAACACCTTCCGACCGGATTCATGACTTTCATCCACTAGTACACTCATCCGCTATAGCTTGTACGTCACTGAATCTAAACAAACCCCCGCTATAATTTGACCGCAAATGAAATGTCAGAACGAATTCCGTTTATCGAATCAAACGACACTATCACCCCGCCATAATAAAGACCGGACGTATTTGAATTCACTATCCGGCAGAAAATAAAAAGATCCCAACCGAAACGTAGGAGGCGTCGCACTAAACGTGCGTTTCAGTTCGCATCGATGTTCCAGAACCGAAAGATTGTTCGAAAAAAGTGGTAGATAGCCGAAAAAAGTGACAGGGGTGCAACATGAGGACTTCCCAGGAGGTCACCCATCCTAGTACTACTCTCGCCCAAGCACGCTTAACTTCGGAGTTCTGATGGGATCCAGTGCATTTGTGCTGGTATGATCGCACCAAGCATGCCTCTCCATTGTCAAAGTAATAAAGAGTTTCCACTCGCATTGTCGTACGAAGTCCGTTTAAATGAAAGTGCGAAAAAATCCTGCTAGATGACACCGGATGGACGATCCGAGCATGTCGGGAAGCCGGATGACCGCTAGAGCTGTCATCGCGCGATGAATCTTCCCGATTACCCCCGAATCAATATAAGAATCGCCACGATCTGACGGGCGGATCAAAAGTTATCGTCGGAACGATATTTGTGCACCAAGGGTAGCTCACGGCCAGTAAACACCTTCCGACCGGATTCATGACTCGCATCCACTAGTACACTCATCCGCTATAGCCTGTACGTCACTGAATCTAAACAAACCCCCGCTATAATTTGACCGCAAATGAAATGTCAGAACGAATTCCGTTTATCGAATCAAACGACACTATCACCCCGCCATAATAAAGACCGGACGTATTTGAATTCACTATCCGGCAGAAAATAAAAAGATCCCAACCGAAACGTAGGAGGCGTCGCACTAAACGTGCGTTTCAGTTCGCATCGATGTTCCAGAACCGAAAGATTGTTCGAAAAAAGTGGTAGATAGCCGAAAAAAGTGACAGGGGTGCAACACGAGGACTTTCCAGGAGGTCACCCATCCTAGTACTACTCTCGCCCAAGCACGCTTAACTTCGGAGTTCTGATGGGATCCAGTGCATTTGTGCTGGTATGATCGCACCCAGCATGCCTCTCCATTGTCAAAGTAATAAAGAGTTTCCACTCGCATTGTCGTACGAAGTCCGTTTAAATGAAAGTGCGAAAAAATCCTGCTAGATGACACCGGATGGACGATCCGAGCATGTCGGAAAGCCGGATGACCGCCAGGGCTGTCATCGCGCGATTAATCTTCCCGAGTACCCCCGAATCAATATAAGAATCGCCACGATCTGACGGGCGGATCAAAAGTTATCGTCGAAACGATATTTGTGCACCAAGGGTAGCTCACGGCCAGTAAACACCTTCCGACCGGATTCATGACTCGCATCCACTAGTACACTCATCCGCTATAGCCTGTACGTCACTGAATCTGAACAAACCCCCGCTATAATTTGACCGCAAATGAAATGTCAGAACGAATTCCGTTTATCGAATCAAACGACACTATCACCCCGCCATAATAAAGACCGGACGTCTTTGAATTCACCATCCGGAAGAAAATAAAAAGATCCGTACCGAAACGTAGGAGGCGACGCACTAAACGTGCGTTTCAGGTCGCATCGATGTTCCAGAACCGAAAGATTGTTCGAAAAAAGTGACAGGGGTGCAACACGAGGACTTCCCAGGAGGTCACCCATCCTAGTACTACTCTCGCCCAAGCACGCTTAACTTCGGAGTTCTGATGGGATCCAGTGCATTTGTGCTGGTATGATCGCACCCAGCATGCCTCTCCATTGTCAAAGTAATAAAGAGTTTCCACTCGCATTGTCGTACGAAGTCCGTTTAAATGAAAGTGCGAAAAAATCCTGCTAGATGACACCGGATGGACGATCCGAGCATGTCGGAAAGCCGGATGACTGCCAGGGCTGTCATCGCGCGAATAATCTTCCCGAGTACCCCCGAATCAATATAAGAATCGCCACAATCTGACGGGCGGATCAAAAGTTATCGTCGAAACGATATTTGTGCACCAAGGGTAGCTCACGGCCAGTAAACACCTTCCGACCGGATTCATGACTCGCATCCACTAGTACACTCATCCGCTATAGCCTGTACGTCACTGAATCTGAACAAACCCCCGCTATAATTTGACCGCAAATGAAATGTCAGAACGAATTCCGTTTATCGAATCAAACGACACTATCACCCCGCCATAATAAAGACCGGACGTCTTTGAATTCACCATCCGGAAGAAAATAAAAAGATCCGTACCGAAACGTAGGAGGCGACGCACTAAACGTGCGTTTCAGGTCGTATCGATGTTCCAGAACCGAAAGATTGTTCGAAAAAAGTGACAGGGGTGCAACACGAGGACTTCCCAGGAGGTCACCCATCCTAGTACTACTCTCGCCCAAGCACGCTTAACTTCGGAGTTCTGATGGGATCCAGTGCATTTGTGCTGGTATGATCGCACCCAGCATGCCTCTCCATTGTCAAAGTAATAAAGAGTTTCCACTCGCATTGTCGTACGAAGTCCGTTTAAATGAAAGTGCGAAAAAATCCTGCTAGATGACACCGGATGGACGATCCGAGCATGTCGGAAAGCCGGATGACTGCCAAGGCTGTCATCGCGCGATTAATCTTCCCGAGTACCCCCGAATCAATATAAGAATCGCCACGATCTGACGGGCGGATCAAAAGTTATCGTCGGAACGATATTTGTGCACTAAGGGTAGCTCACGGCCAGTAAACACCTTCCGACCGGATTCATGACTTTCATCCACTAGTACACTCATCCGCTATAGCTTGTACGTCACTGAATCTAAACAAACCCCCGCTATAATTTGACCGCAAATGAAATGTCAGAACGAATTCCGTTTATCGAATCAAACGACACTATCACCCCGCCATAATAAAGACCGGACGTATTTGAATTCACTATCCGGCAGAAAATAAAAAGATCCCAACCGAAACGTAGGAGGCGTCGCACTAAACGTGCGTTTCAGTTCGCATCGATGTTCCAGAACCGAAAGATTGTTCGAAAAAAGTGGTAGATAGCCGAAAAAAGTGACAGGGGTGCAACATGAGGACTTCCCAGGAGGTCACCCATCCTAGTACTACTCTCGCCCAAGCACGCTTAACTTCGGAGTTCTGATGGGATCCAGTGCATTTGTGCTGGTATGATCGCACCAAGCATGCCTCTCCATTGTCAAAGTAATAAAGAGTTTCCGCTCGCATTGTCGTACGAAGTCCGTTTAAATGAAAGTGCGAAAAAATCCTGCTAGATGACACCGGATGGACGATCCGAGCATGTCGGGAAGCCGGATGACCGCTAGAGCTGTCATCGCGCGATGAATCTTCCCGATTACCCCCGAATCAATATAAGAATCGCCACGATCTGACGGGCGGATCAAAAGTTATCGTCGGAACGATATTTGTGCACCAAGGGTAGCTCACGGCCAGTAAACACCTTCCGACCGGATTCATGACTCGCATCCACTAGTACACTCATCCGCTATAGCCTGTACGTCACTGAATCTAAACAAACCCCCGCTATAATTTGACCGCAAATGAAATGTCAGAACGAATTCCGTTTATCGAATCAAACGACACTATCACCCCGCCATAATAAAGACCGGACGTATTTGAATTCACTATCCGGCAGAAAATAAAAAGATCCCAACCGAAACGTAGGAGGCGTCGCACTAAACGTGCGTTTCAGTTCGCATCGATGTTCCAGAACCGAAAGATTGTTCGAAAAAAGTGGTAGATAGCCGAAAAAAGTGACAGGGGTGCAACACGAGGACTTCCCAGGAGGTCACCCATCCTAGTACTACTCTCGCCCAAGCACGCTTAACTTCGGAGTTCTGATGGGATTCAGTGCATTTGTGCTGGTATGATCGCACCCAGCATGCCTCTCCATTGTCAAAGTAATAAAGAGTTTCCACTCGCATTGTCGTATGAAGTCCGTTTAAATGAAAGTGCGAAAAAATTCTGCTAGATGACACCGGATGGACGATCCGAGCATGTCGGAAAGCCGGATGACCGCCAGGGATGTCATCGCGCGATTAATCTTCCCGAGTACCCCCGAATCAATATAAGAATCGCCACGATCTGACGGGCGGATCAAAAGTTATCGTCGAAACGATATTTGTGCACCAAGGGTAGCTCACGGCCAGTAAACACCTTCCGACCGGATTCATGACTCGCATCCACTAGTACACTCATCCGCTATAGCCTGTACGTCACTGAATCTAAACAAACCCCCGCTATAATTTGACCGCAAATGAAATGTCAGAACGAATTCCGTTTATCGAATCAAACGACACTATCACCCCGCCATAATAAAGACCGGACGTCTTTGAATTCACCATCCGGAAGAAAATAAAAAGATCCGAACCGAAACGTAGGAGGCGACGCACTAAACGTGCGTTTCAGTTCGCATCGATGTTCCAGAACCGAAAGATTGTTCGAAAAAAGTGGTAGATAGCCGAAAAAAGTGACAGGGGTGCAACACGAGGACTTCCCAGGAGGTCACCCATCCTAGTACTACTCTCGCCCAAGCACGCTTAACTTCGGAGTTCTGATGGGATCCAGTGCATTTGTGCTGGTATGATCGCACCCAGCATGCCTCTCCATTGTCAAAGTAATAAAGAGTTTCCACTCGCATTGTCGTACGAAGTCCGTTTAAATGAAAGTGCGAAAAAATCCTACTAGATGACACCGGATGGACGATCCGAGCATGTCGGAAAGCCGGATGACCGCCAGGGCTGTCATCGCACGATTAATCTTCCCGAGTACCCCCGAATCAATATAAGAATCGCCACGATCTGACGGGCGGATCAAAAGTTATCGTCGGAATGATATTTGTGCACCAAGGTAGCTCACGGCCAGTAAACACCTTCCGACCGGATTCATGACTTTCATCCACTAGTACACTCATCCGCTATAGCTTGTACGTCACTGAATCTAAACAAACCCCCGCTATAATTTGACCGCAAATGAAATGTCAGAACGAATTCCGTTTATCGAATCAAACGACACTATCACCCCGCCATAATAAAGACCGGACGTCTTTGAATTCACCATCCGGAAGAAAATAAAAAGATCCGAACCGAAACGTAGGAGGCGACGCACTAAACGTGCGTTTCAGTTCGCATCGATGTTCCAGAACCGAAAGATTGTTCGAAAAAAGTGGTAGATAGCCGAAAAAAGTGACAGGGGTGCAACACGAGGACTTCCCAGGAGGTCACCCATCCTAGTACTACTCTCGCCCAAGCACGCTTAACTTCGGAGTTCTGATGGGATCCAGTGCATTTGTGCTGGTATGATCGCACCCAGCATGCCTCTCCATTGTCAAAGTAATAAAGAGTTTCCACTCGCATTGTCGTACGAAGTCCGTTTAAATGAAAGTGCGAAAAAATCCTGCTAGATGACACCGGATGGACGATCCGAGCATGTCGGAAAGCCGGATAACCGCCAGGGCTGTCATCGCGCGATGAATCTTCCCGAGTACCCCCGAATCAATATAAGAATCGCCACGATCTGACGGGCGGATCAAAAGTTATCGTCGGAACGATATTTGTGCACCAAGGGTAGCTCACGGCCAGTAAACACCTTCCGACCGGATTCATGACTCGCATCCACTAGTACACTCATCCGCTATAGCCTGTACGTCACTGAATCTGAACAAACCCCCGCTATAATTTGACCGCAAATGAAATGTCAGAACGAATTCCGTTTATCGAATCAAACGACACTATCACCCCGCCATAATAAAGACCGGACGTCTTTGAATTCACCATCCGGAAGAAAATAAAAAGATCCGAACCGAAACGTAGGAGGCGACGCACTAAACGTGCGTTTCAGTTCGCATCGATGTTCCAGAACCGAAAGATTGTTCGAAAAAAGTGGTAGATAGCCGAAAAAAGTGACAGGGGTGCAACACGAGGACTTCCCAGGAGGTCACCCATCCTAGTACTACTCTCGCCCAAGCACGCTTAACTTCGGAGTTCTGATGGGATCCAGTGCATTTGTGCTGGTATGATCGCACCCAGCATGCCTCTCCATTGTCAAAGTAATAAAGAGTTTCCACTCGCATTGTCGTACGAAGTCCGTTTAAATGAAAGTGCGAAAAAATTCTGCTAGATGACACCGGATGGACGATCCGAGCATGTCGGAAAGCCGGATTCCCGCCAGGGCTGTCATCGCGCGATTAATCTTCCCGAGTACCCCCGAATCAATATAAGAATCGCCACGATCTGACGGGCGGATCAAAAGTTATCGTCGAAACGATATTTGTGCACCAAGGGTAGCTCACGGCCAGTAAACACCTTCCGACCGGATTCATGACTCGCATCCACTAGTACACTCATCCGCTATAGCATGTACGTCACTGAATCTGAACAAACCCCCGCTATAATTTGACCGCAAAAGAAATGTCAGAACAAATTCCGTTTATCGAATCAAACGACACTATCACCCCGCCATAATAAAGACCGGACGTCTTTGAATTCACCATCCGGAAGAAAATAAAAAGATCCGTACCGAAACGTAGGAGGCGACGCACTAAACGTGCGTTTCAGTTCGCATCGATGTTCCAGAACCGAAAGATTGTTCGAAAAAAGTGGTAGATAGCCGAAAAAAGTGACAGGGGTGCAACACGAGGACTTCCCAGGAGGTCACCCATCCTAGTACTACTCTCGCCCAAGCACGCTTAACTTCGGAGTTCTGATGGGATCCAGTGCATTTGTGCTGGTATGATCGCACCCAGCATGCCTCTCCATTGTCAAAGTAATAAAGAGTTTCCACTCGCATTGTCGTACGAAGTCCGTTTAAATGAAAGTGCGAAAAAATCCTGCTAGATGACACCGGATGGACGATCCGAGCATGTCGGAAAGCCGGATGACCGCCAGGGCTGTCATCGCGCGATTAATCTTCCCGAGTACCCCCGAATCAATATAAGAATCGCCACGATCTGACGGGCGGATCAAAAGTTATCGTCGGAACGATATTTGTGCACCAAGGGTAGCTCACGGCCAGTAAACACCTTCCGACCGGATTCATGACTCGCATCCACTAGTACACTCATCCGCTATAGCCTGTACGTCACTGAATCTAAACAAACCCCCGCTATAATTTGACCGCAAATGAAATGTCAGAACGAATTCCGTTTATCGAATCAAACAACACTATCACCCCGCCATAATAAAGACCGGACGTCTTCGAATTCACCATCCGGAAGAAAATAAAAAGATCCGAACCGAAACCTAGGAGGCGACGCACTAAACGTGCGTTTCAGTTCGCATCGATATTCCAGAACCGAAAGATTGTTCGAAAAAAGTGGTAGATAGCCGAAAAAAGTGACAGGGGTGCAACACGAGGACTTCCCAGGAGGTCACCCATCCTAGTACTACTCTCGCCCAAGCACGCTTAACTTTGGATTTCTGATGGGATCCAGTGCATTTGTGCTGGTATGATCGCACCCAGCATGCCTCTCCATTGTCAAAGTAATAAAGAGTTTCCACTCGCATTGTCGTACGAAGTCCGTTTAAATGAAAGTGCGAAAAAATCCTGCTAGATGACACCGGATGGACGATCCGAGCATGTCGGAAAGCCGGATGACCGCCAGGGCTGTCATCGCGCGATTAATCTTCCCGAGTACCCACGAATCAATATAAGAATCGCCACGATCTGACGGGCGGATCAAAAGTTATCTTCGGAACGATATTTGTGCACCAAGGGTAGCTCACGGCCAGTAAACACCTTCCGACCGGATTCATGACTTTCATCCACTAGTACACTCATCCGCTATAGCTTGTACGTCACTGAATCTAAACAAACCCCCGCTATAATTTGACCGCAAATGAAATGTCAGAACGAATTCCGTTTATCGAATAAAACGACACTATCACCCCGCCATAATAAAGACCGGACGTATTTGAATTCACTATCCGGCAGAAAAAAAAAAGATCCCAACCGAAACGTAGGAGGCGTCGCACTAAACGTGCGTTTCAGTTCGCATCGATGTTCCAGAACCGAAAGATTGTTCGAAAAAAGTGGTAGATAGCCGAAAAAAGTGACAGGGGTGCAACAGGAGGACTTCCCAGGAGGTCACCCATCCTAGTACTACTCTCGCCCAAGCACGCTTAACTTCGGAGTTCTGATGGGATCCAGTGCATTTGTGCTGGTATGATCGCACCAAGCATGCCTCTCCATTGTCAAAGTAATAAAGAGTTTCCACTCGCATTGTCGTACGAAGTCCGTTTAAATGAAAGTGCGAAAAAATCCTGCTAGATGACACCGGTTGGACGATCCGAGCATGTCGGGAAGCCGGATGACCGCCAGAGCTGTCATCGCGCGATGAATCTTCCCGATTACCCCCGAATCAATATAAGAATCGCCACGATCTGACGGGCGGATCAAAAGTTATCGTCGGAACGATATTTGTGCACCAAGGGTAGCTCACGGCCAGTAAACACCTTCCGACCGGATTCATGACTCGCATCCACTAGTACACTCATCCGCTATAGCCTGTACGTCACTGAATCTAAACAAACCCCCGCTATAATTTGACCGCAAATGAAATGTCAGAACGAATTCCGTTTATCGAATCAAACGACACTATCACCCCGCCATAATAAAGACCGGACATCTTCGAATTCACCATCCGGAAGAAAATAAAAAGATCCGAACCGAAACCTAGGAGGCGACGCACTAAACGTGCGTTTCAGTTCGCATCGATATTTCAGAACCGAAAGATTTTTCGAAAAAAGTGGTAGATAGCCGAAAAAAGTGACAGGGGTGCAACACGAGGACTTCCCAGGAGGTCACCCATCCTAGTACTACTCTCGCCCAAGCACGCTTAACTTCGGAGTTCTGATGGGATCCAGTGCATTTGTGCTGGTATGATCGCACCCTGAATGCCTATCCATTGTCAAAGTAATAAAGAGTTTCCACTCGCATTGTCGTACGAAGTCCGTTTAAATGAAAGTGCGAAAAAATCCTGCTAGATGCCATCGGATGGACGATCCGAGCATGTCGGGAAGCCGGATGACCGCCAGGGCTGTCATCGCGCGATGAATCTTCCCGATTACCCCCGAATCAATATAAGAATCGCCACGATCTGACGGGCGGATCAAAAGTTATCGTCGGAACGATATTTGTGCACCAAGGGTAGCTCACGGCCAGTAAACACCTTCCGACCGGATTCATGACTCGGATCCACTAGTACACTCATCCGCTATAGCCTGTACGTCACTGAATCTAAACAAACCCCCGCTATAATTTGACCGCAAATGAAATGTCAGAACGAATTCCGTTTATCGAATCAAACGACACTATCACCTCGCCATAATAAAGACCGGACGTCTTCGAATTCACCATCCGGAAGAAAATAAAAAGATCCGAACCAAAACCTAGGAGGCGACGCACTAAACGTGCGTTTCAGTTCGCTTCAATATTCCACAACCGAAAGATTGTTCGAAAAAAGTGGTAGATAGCCGAAAAAAGTGACAGGTGTGCAACACGAGGACTTCCCAGGAGGTCACCCATCCTAGTACTACTCTCGCCCAAGCACGCTTAACTTCGGAGTTCTGATGGGATCCAATGCATTTTTGGTGGTATGATCTCACCCAGCATGCCTCTCCATTGTCAAAGTAATAAAGAGTTTCGACTCGCATTGTCGTATAAAGTCCGTTTAAATGAAAGTGCGAAAAAATCCTGCTAGATGCCATCGGATGGACGATCCGAGCATGTCGGGAAGCCGGATGACCGCCAGGGCTGTCATCGCGCGATGAATCTTCCCGATTACCCCCGAATCAATATAAGAATCGCCACGATCTGACGGGCGGATCAAAAGTTATCGTCGGAACGATATTTGTGCACCAAGGGTAGCTCACGGCCAGTAAACACCTTCCGACCGGATTCATGACTCGCATCCACTAGTACACTCATCCGCTATAGCCTGTACGTCACTGAATCTAAACAAACCCCCGCTATAATTTGACCGCAAATGAAATGTCAGAACGAATTCCGTTTATCGAATCAAACGACACTATCACCCCGTCATAATAAAGACCGGACGTCTTCGAATTCACCATCCGGAAGAAAATAAAAAGATCCGAACCGAAACCTAGGAGGCGACGCACTAAACGTGCGTTTCAGTTCGCATCGATATTTCAGAACCGAAAGATTTTTCGAAAAAAGTGGTAGATGGCCGAAAAAAGTGACAGGGGTGCAACACGAGGACTTCCCAGGAGGTCACCCATCCTAGTACTACTCTCGCCCAAGCACGCTTAACTTCGGAGTTCTGATGGGATCCAGTGCATTTGTGCTGGTATGATCGCACCAAGCATGCCTCTCCATTGTCAAAGTAATAAAGAGTTTCCACTCGCATTGTCGTACGAAGTCCGTTTAAATGAAAGTGCGAAAAAATCCTGCTAGATGACACCGGATGGACGATCCGAGCATGTCGGGAAGCCGGATGACCGCCAGAGCTGTCATCGCGCGATGAATCTTCCCGATTACCCCCGAATCAATATAAGAATCGCCACGATCTGACGGGCGGATCAAAAGTTATCGTCGGAACGATATTTGTGCACCAAGGGTAGCTCACGGCCAGTAAACACCTTCCGACCGGATTCATGACTCGCATCCACTAGTACACTCATCCGTTATAGCCTGTACGTCACTGAATCTAAACAAACCCCCGCTATAATTTGACCGCAAATAAAATGTCAGAACGAATTCCGTTTATCGAATCAAACGACACTATCACCCCGCCGTAATAAAGACCGGAGGTATTTGAATTCACCATCCGGAAGAAAATAAAAAGATCCGAACCGAAACGTAGGAGGCGTCGCAATAAACGTGCGTTTCAGTTCGCATCGATGTTCCAGAACCGAAAGATTGTTCGAAAAAAGTGGTAGATAGCCGAAAAAAGTGACAGGGGTGCAACACGAGGACTTCCCAGGAGGTCACCCATCCTAGTACTACTCTCGCCCAAGCACGCTTAACTTCGGAGTTCTGATGGGATCCAGTGCATTTGTGCTGGTATGATCGGACCCAGCATGCTTCTCCATTGTCAAAGTAATAAAGAGTTTCCACTCGCATTGTCGTACGAAGTCCGTTTAAATGAAAGTGCGAAAAAATCCTGCTAGATGACATCGGATGGACGATCCGAGCATGTCGGGAAGCCGGATGACTGCCAGGGCTGTCAACGCGCGATGAATCTTCCCGATTACCCCCGAATCAATATAAGAATCGCCACGATCTGACGGGCGGATCAAAAGTTATCGTCGGAACGATATTTGTGCACCAAGGGTAGCTCACGGCCAGTAAACACCTTCCGACCGGATTCATGACTCGCATCCACTAGTACACTCATCCGCTATAGCCTGTACGTCACTGAATCTAAACAAACCCCCGCTATAATTTGACCGCAAATGAAATGTCAGAACGAATTCCGTTTATCGAATCAAACGACACTATCACCCCGCCATAATAAAGACCGGACGTCTTCGAATTCACCATCCGGAAGAAAATAAAAAGATCCGAACCGAAACCTAGGAGGCGACGCACTAAACGTGCGTTTCAGTTCGCATCGATATTTCAGAACCGAAAGATTTTTTGAAAAAAGTGGTAGATGGCCGAAAAAAGTGACAGGGGTGCAACACGAGGACTTCCCAGGAGGTAACCCATCCTAGTACTACTCTCGCCCAAGCACGCTTAACTTCGGAGTTCTGATGGGATCCAGTGCATTTGTGCTGGTATGATCGCACCCAGCATGCCTCTCCATTGTCAAAGTAATAAAGAGTTTCCACTCGCATTGTCGTACGAAGTCCGTTTAAATGAAAGTGCGAAAAAATCCTGCTAGATGACATCGGATGGACGATCCGAGCATGTCGGGAAGCCGGATGACCGCCAGGGCTGTCATCGCGCGATGAATCTTCCCGATTACCCCCGAATCAATAGAAGAATCGCCACGATCTGACGAGCGGATCAAAAGTTATCGTCGGAACGATATTTGTGCACCAAGGGTAGCTCACGGCCAGTAAACACCTTCCGACCGGATTCATGACTCGCATCAACTAGTACACTCATCCGCTATAGCCTGTACGTCACTGAATCTAAACAAACCCCCGCTATAATTTGACCGCAAATGAAATGTCAGAACGAATTCCGTTTATCGAATCAAACGACACTATCACCCCGCCATAATAAAGACCGGACGTATTTGAATTCACTATCCGGCAGAAAATAAAAAGATCCCAACCGAAACGTAGGAGGCGTCGCACTAAACGTGCGTTTCAGTTCGCATCGATGTTCCAGAACCGAAAGATTGTTCGAAAAAAGTGGTAGATAGCCGAAAAAAGTGACAGGGGTGCAACACGAGGACTTCCCAGGAGGTCACCCATCCTAGTACTACTCTCGCCCAAGCACGCTTAACTTCGGAGTTCTGATGGGATCCAGTGCATTTGTGCTGGTATGATCGCACCCAGCATGCCTCTCCATTGTCAAAGTAATAAAGAGTTTCCACTCGCATTGTCGTACGAAGTCCGTTTAAATGAAAGTGCGAAAAAATCCTGCTAGATGACACCGGATGGACGATCCGAGCATGTCGGAAAGCCGGATGACCGCCAAGGCTGTCATCGCGCGATTAATCTTCCCGAGTACCCCCGAATCAATATAAGAATCGTCACGATCTGACGGGCGGATCAAAAGTTATCGTCGAAACGATATTTGTGCACCAAGGGTAGCTCACGGCCAGTAAACACCTTCCGACCGGATTCATGACTCGCATCCACTAGTACACTCATCCGCTATAGCCTGTACGTCACTGAATCTGAACAAACCCCCGCTATAATTTGACCGCAAATGAAATGTCAGAACGAATTCCGTTTATCGAATCAAACGACACTATCACCCCGCCATAATAAAGACCGGATGTCTTTGAATTCACCATCCGGAAGAAAATAAAAAGATCCGTACCGAAACGTAGGAGGCGACGCACTAAACGTGCGTTTCAGGTCGCATCGATGTTCCAGAACCGAAAGATTGTTCGAAAAAAGTGACAGGGGTGCAACACGAGGACTTCCCAGGAGGTCACCCATCCTAGTACTACTCTCGCCCAAGCACGCTTAACTTCGGAGTTCTGATGGGATCCAGTGCATTTGTGCTGGTATGATCGCACCCAGCATGCCTCTCCATTGTCAAAGTAATAAAGAGTTTCCACTCGCATTGTCGTACGAAGTCCGTTTAAATGAAAGTGCGAAAAAATCCTGCTAGATGACACCGGATGGACGATCCGAGAATGTCGGAAAGCCGGATGACCGCCAAGGCTGTCATCGCGCGATTAATCTTCCCGAGTACCCCCGAATCAATATAAGAATCGCCACGATCTGACGGGCGGATCAAAAGTTATCGTCGGAACGATATTTGTGCACCAAGGGTAGCTCACGGCCAGTAAACACCTTCCGACCGGATTCATGACTCGCATCCACTAGTACACTCATCCGCTATAGCCTGTACGTCACTGAATCTAAACAAACCCCCGCTATAATTTGACCGCAAATGAAATGTCAGAACGAATTCCGTTTATCGAATCAAACGACACTATCACCCCGCCATAATAAAGACCGGACATCTTCGAATTCACCATCCGGAAGAAAATAAAAAGATCCGAACCGAAACCTAGGAGGCGACGCACTAAACGTGCGTTTCAGTTCGCATCGATATTTCAGAACCGAAAGATTTTTCGAAAAAAGTGGTAGATAGCCGAAAAAAGTGACAGGGGTGCAACACGAGGACTTCCCAGGAGGTCACCCATCCTAGTACTACTCTCGCCCAAGCACGCTTAACTTCGGAGTTCTGATGGGATCCAGTGCATTTGTGCTGGTATGATCGCACCCTGCATGCCTATCCATTGTCAAAGTAATAAAGAGTTTCCACTCGCATTGTCGTACGAAGTCCGTTTAAATGAAAGTGCGAAAAAATCCTGCTAGATAACATCGGATGGACGATCCGAGCATGTCGGGAAGCCGGATGACCGCCAGGGCTGTCATCGCGCGATGAATCTTCCCGATTACCCCCGAATCAATATAAGAATCGCCACGATCTGACGGGCGGATCAAAAGTTATCGTCGGAACGATATTTGTGCACCATGGGTAGCTCACGGCCAGTAAACACCTTCCGACCGGATTCATGACTCGCATCCACTAGTACACTCATCCGTTATAGCCTGTACGTCACTGAATCTAAAAAAACCCCCGCTATAATTTGACCGCAAATAAAATGTCAGAACGAATTCCGTTTATCGAATCAAACGACACTATCACCCCGCCGTAATAAAGACCGGAGGTATTTGAATTCACCATCCGGAAGAAAATAAAAAGATCCGAACCGAAACGTAGGAGGCGTCGCAATAAACGTGCGTTTCAGTTCGCATCGATGTTCCAGAACCGAAAGATTGTTCGAAAAAAGTGGTAGATAGCCGAAAAAAGTGACAGGGGTGCAACACGGGGACTTCCCAGGAGGTCACCCATCCTAGTACTACTCTCGCCCAAGCACGCTTAACTTCGGAGTTCTGATGGGATCCAGTGCATTTGTGCTGGTATGATCGGACCCAGCATGCTTCTCCATTGTCAAAGTAATAAAGAGTTTCCACTCGCATTGTCGTACGAAGTCCGTTTAAATGAAAGTGCGAAAAAATCCTGCTAGATGACATCGGATGGACGATCCGAGCATGTCGGGAAGCCGGATGACCGCCAAGGCGGTCAACGCGCGATGAATCTTCCCGATTACCCCCGAATCAATATAAGAATCGCCACGATCTGACGGGCGGATCAAAAGTTATCGTCGGAACGATATTTGTGCACCAAGGGTAGCTCACGGCCAGTAAACACCTTCCGACCGGATTCATGACTCGCATCCACTAGTACACTCATCCGCTATAGCCTGTACGTCACTGAATCTAAACAAACCCCCGCTATAATTTGACCGCAAATGAAATGTCAGAACGAATTCCGTTTATCGAATCAAACGACACTATCACCCCGCCATAATAAAGACCGGACGTCTTCGAATTCACCATCCGGCAGAAAATAAAAAGATCCCAACCGAAACGTAGGAGGCGTCGCACTAAACGTGCGTTTCAGTTCGCATCGATGTTCCAGAACCGAAAGATTGTTCGAAAAAAGTGGTAGATGGCCGAAAAAAGTGACAGGGGTGCAACACGAGGACTTCCCAGGAGGTCACCCATCCTAGTACTACTCTCGCCCAAGCACGCTTAACTTCGGAGTTCTGATGGGATCCAGTGCATTTGTGCTGGTATGATCGCACCCAGCATGCCTCTCCATTGTCAAAGTAATAAAGAGTTTCCACTCGCATTGTCGTACGAAGTCCGTTTAAATGAAAGTGCGAAAAAATCCTGCTAGATGACATCGGATGGACGATCCGAGCATGTCGGGAAGCCGGATGACCGCCAGGGCTGTCATCGCGCGATGAATCTTCCCGATTACCCCCGAATCAATAGAAGAATCGCCACGATCTGACGGGCGGATCAAAAGTTATCGTCGGAACGATATTTGTGCACCAAGGGTAGCTCACGGCCAGTAAACACCTTCCGACCGGATTCATGACTCGCATCCACTAGTACACTCATCCGCTATAGCCTGTACGTCACTGAATCTAAACAAACCCCCGCTATAATTTGACCGCAAATGAAATGTCAGAACGAATTCCGTTTATCGAATCAAACGACACTATCACCCCGCCATAATAAAGACCGGACGTATTTGAATTCACTATCCGGCAGAAAATAAAAAGATCCCAACCGAAACGTAGGAGGCGTCGCACTAAACGTGCGTTTCAGTTCGCATCGATGTTCCAGAACCGAAAGATTGTTCGAAAAAAGTGGTAGATAGCCGAAAAAAGTGACAGGGGTGCAACACGAGGACTTCCCAGGAGGTCACCCATCCTAGTACTACTCTCGCCCAAGCACGCTTAACTTCGGAGTTCTGATGGGATCCAGTGCATTTGTGCTGGTATGATCGCACCCAGCATGCCTCTCCATTGTCAAAGTAATAAAGAGTTTCCACTCGCATTGTCGTACGAAGTCCGTTTAAATGAAAGTGCGAAAAAATCCTGCTAGATGACACCGGATGGACGATCCGAGCATGTCGGAAAGCCGGATGACCGCCAAGGCTGTCATCGCGCGATTAATCTTCCCGAGTACCCCCGAATCAATATAAGAATCGCCACGATCTGACGGGCGGATCAAAAGTTATCGTCGAAACGATATTTGTGCACCAAGGGTAGCTCACGGCCAGTAAACACCTTCCGACCGGATTCATGACTCGCATCCACTAGTACACTCATCCGCTATAGCCTGTACGTCACTGAATCTGAACAAACCCCCGCTATAATTTGACCGCAAATGAAATGTCAGAACGAATTCCGTTTATCGAATCAAACGACACTATCACCCCGCCATAATAAAGACCGGACGTCTTTGAATTCACCATCCGGAAGAAAATAAAAAGATCCGTACCGAAACGTAGGAGGCGACGCACTAAACGTGCGTTTCAGGTCGCATCGATGTTCCAGAACCGAAAGATTGTTCGAAAAAAGTGACAGGGGTGCAACACGAGGACTTCCCAGGAGGTCACCCATCCTAGTACTACTCTCGCCCAAGCACGCTTAACTTCGGAGTTCTGATGGGATCCAGTGCATTTGTGCTGGTATGATCGCACCCAGCATGCCTCTCCATTGTCAAAGTAATAAAGAGTTTCCACTCGCATTGTCGTACGAAGTCCGTTTAAATGAAAGTGCGAAAAAATCCTGCTAGATGACACCGGATGGACGATCCGAGCATGTCGGAAAGCCGGATGACTGCCAGGGCTGTCATCGCGCGAATAATCTTCCCGAGTACCCCCGAATCAATATAAGAATCGCCACAATCTGACGGGCGGATCAAAAGTTATCGTCGAAACGATATTTGTGCACCAAGGGTAGCTCACGGCCAGTAAACACCTTCCGACCGGATTCATGACTCGCATCCACTAGTACACTCATCCGCTATAGCCTGTACGTCACTGAATCTGAACAAACCCCCGCTATAATTTGACCGCAAATGAAATGTCAGAACGAATTCCGTTTATCGAATCAAACGACACTATCACCCCGCCATAATAAAGACCGGACGTCTTTGAATTCACCATCCGGAAGAAAATAAAAAGATCCGTACCGAAACGTAGGAGGCGACGCACTAAACGTGCGTTTCAGGTCGTATCGATGTTCCAGAACCGAAAGATTGTTCGAAAAAAGTGACAGGGGTGCAACACGAGGACTTCCCAGGAGGTCACCCATCCTAGTACTACTCTCGCCCAAGCACGCTTAACTTCGGAGTTCTGATGGGATCCAGTGCATTTGTGCTGGTATGATCGCACCCAGCATGCCTCTCCATTGTCAAAGTAATAAAGAGTTTCCACTCGCATTGTCGTACGAAGTCCGTTTAAATGAAAGTGCGAAAAAATCCTGCTAGATGACACCGGATGGACGATCCGAGCATGTCGGAATGCCGGATGACCGCCAAGGCTGTCATCGCGCGATTAATCTTCCCGAGTACCCCCGAATCAATATAAGAATCGCCACGATCTGACGGGCGGATCAAAAGTTATCGTCGGAACGATATTTGTGCACCAAGGGTAGCTCACGGCCAGTAAACACCTTCCGACCGGATTCATGACTTTCATCCACTAGTACACTCATCCGCTATAGCTTGTACGTCACTGAATCTAAACAAACCCCCGCTATAATTTGACCGCAAATGAAATGTCAGAACGAATTCCGTTTATCGAATCAAACGACACTATCACCCCGCCATAATAAAGACCGGACGTATTTGAATTCACTATCCGGCAGAAAATAAAAAGATCCCAACCGAAACGTAGGAGGCGTCGCACTAAACGTGCGTTTCAGTTCGCATCGATGTTCCAGAACCGAAAGATTGTTCGAAAAAAGTGGTAGATAGCCGAAAAAAGTGACAGGGGTGCAACATGAGGACTTCCCAGGAGGTCACCCATCCTAGTACTACTCTCGCCCAAGCACGCTTAACTTCGGAGTTCTGATGGGATCCAGTGCATTTGTGCTGGTATGATCGCACCAAGCATGCCTCTCCATTGTCAAAGTAATAAAGAGTTTCCACTCGCATTGTCGTACGAAGTCCGTTTAAATGAAAGTGCGAAAAAATCCTGCTAGATGACACCGGATGGACGATCCGAGCATGTCGGGAAGCCGGATGACCGCTAGAGCTGTCATCGCGCGATGAATCTTCCCGATTACCCCCGAATCAATATAAGAATCGCCACGATCTGACGGGCGGATCAAAAGTTATCGTCGGAACGATATTTGTGCACCAAGGGTAGCTCACGGCCAGTAAACACCTTCCGACCGGATTCATGACTCGCATCCACTAGTACACTCATCCGCTATAGCCTGTACGTCACTGAATCTAAACAAACCCCCGCTATAATTTGACCGCAAATGAAATGTCAGAACGAATTCCGTTTATCGAATCAAACGACACTATCACCCCGCCATAATAAAGACCGGACGTATTTGAATTCACTATCCGGCAGAAAATAAAAAGATCCCAACCGAAACGTAGGAGGCGTCGCACTAAACGTGCGTTTCAGTTCGCATCGATGTTCCAGAACCGAAAGATTGTTCGAAAAAAGTGGTAGATGGCCGAAAAAAGTGACAGGGGTGCAACACGAGGACTTCCCAGGAGGTCACCCATCCTAGTACTACTCTCGCCCAAGCACGCTTAACTTCGGAGTTCTGATGGGATCCAGTGCATTTGTGCTGGTATGATCGCACCCAGCATGCCTCTCCATTGTCAAAGTAATAAAGAGTTTCCACTCGCATTGTCGTACGAAGTCCGTTTAAATGAAAGTGCGAAAAAATCCTGCTAGATGACATCGGATGGACGATCCGAGCATGTCGGGAAGCCGGATGACCGCCAGGGCTGTCATCGCGCGATGAATCTTCCCGATTACCCCCGAATCAATAGAAGAATCGCCACGATCTGACGGGCGGATCAAAAGTTATCGTCGGAACGATATTTGTGCACCAAGGGTAGCTCACGGCCAGTAAACACCTTCCGACCGGATTCATGACTCGCATCCACTAGTACACTCATCCGCTATAGCCTGTACGTCACTGAATCTAAACAAACCCCCGCTATAATTTGACCGCAAATGAAATGTCAGAACGAATTCCGTTTATCGAATCAAACGACACTATCACCCCGCCATAATAAAGACCGGACGTATTTGAATTCACTATCCGGCAGAAAATAAAAAGATCCCAACCGAAACGTAGGAGGCGTCGCACTAAACGTGCGTTTCAGTTCGCATCGATGTTCCAGAACCGAAAGATTGTTCGAAAAAAGTGGTAGATAGCCGAAAAAAGTGACAGGGGTGCAACACGAGGACTTCCCAGGAGGTCACCCATCCTAGTACTACTCTCGCCCAAGCACGCTTAACTTCGGAGTTCTGATGGGATCCAGTGCATTTGTGCTGGTATGATCGCACCCAGCATGCCTCTCCATTGTCAAAGTAATAAAGAGTTTCCACTCGCATTGTCGTACGAAGTCCGTTTAAATGAAAGTGCGAAAAAATCCTGCTAGATGACACCGGATGGACGATCCGAGCATGTCGGAAAGCCGGATGACCGCCAGGGCTGTCATCGCGCGATTAATCTTCCCGAGTACCCCCGAATCAATATAAGAATCGCCACGATCTGACGGGCGGATCAAAAGTTATCGTCGAAACGATATTTGTGCACCAAGGGTAGCTCACGGCCAGTAAACACCTTCCGACCGGATTCATGACTCGCATCCACTAGTACACTCATCCGCTATAGCCTGTACGTCACTGAATCTGAACAAACCCCCGCTATAATTTGACCGCAAATGAAATGTCAGAACGAATTCCGTTTATCGAATCAAACGACACTATCACCCCGCCATAATAAAGACCGGACGTCTTTGAATTCACCATCCGGAAGAAAATAAAAAGATCCGTACCGAAACGTAGGAGGCGACGCACTAAACGTGCGTTTCAGGTCGCATCGATGTTCCAGAACCGAAAGATTGTTCGAAAAAAGTGACAGGGGTGCAACACGAGGACTTCCCAGGAGGTCACCCATCCTAGTACTACTCTCGCCCAAGCACGCTTAACTTCGGAGTTCTGATGGGATCCAGTGCATTTGTGCTGGTATGATCGCACCCAGCATGCCTCTCCATTGTCAAAGTAATAAAGAGTTTCCACTCGCATTGTCGTACGAAGTCCGTTTAAATGAAAGTGCGAAAAAATCCTGCTAGATGACACCGGATGGACGATCCGAGCATGTCGGAAAGCCGGATGACTGCCAGGGCTGTCATCGCGCGAATAATCTTCCCGAGTACCCCCGAATCAATATAAGAATCGCCACAATCTGACGGGCGGATCAAAAGTTATCGTCGAAACGATATTTGTGCACCAAGGGTAGCTCACGGCCAGTAAACACCTTCCGACCGGATTCATGACTCGCATCCACTAGTACACTCATCCGCTATAGCCTGTACGTCACTGAATCTGAACAAACCCCCGCTATAATTTGACCGCAAATGAAATGTCAGAACGAATTCCGTTTATCGAATCAAACGACACTATCACCCCGCCATAATAAAGACCGGACGTCTTTGAATTCACCATCCGGAAGAAAATAAAAAGATCCGTACCGAAACGTAGGAGGCGACGCACTAAACGTGCGTTTCAGGTCGTATCGATGTTCCAGAACCGAAAGATTGTTCGAAAAAAGTGACAGGGGTGCAACACGAGGACTTCCCAGGAGGTCACCCATCCTAGTACTACTCTCGCCCAAGCACGCTTAACTTCGGAGTTCTGATGGGATCCAGTGCATTTGTGCTGGTATGATCGCACCCAGCATGCCTCTCCATTGTCAAAGTAATAAAGAGTTTCCACTCGCATTGTCGTACGAAGTCCGTTTAAATGAAAGTGCGAAAAAATCCTGCTAGATGACACCGGATGGACGATCCGAGCATGTCGGAATGCCGGATGACCGCCAAGGCTGTCATCGCGCGATTAATCTTCCCGAGTACCCCCGAATCAATATAAGAATCGCCACGATCTGACGGGCGGATCAAAAGTTATCGTCGGAACGATATTTGTGCACCAAGGGTAGCTCACGGCCAGTAAACACCTTCCGACCGGATTCATGACTTTCATCCACTAGTACACTCATCCGCTATAGCTTGTACGTCACTGAATCTAAACAAACCCCCGCTATAATTTGACCGCAAATGAAATGTCAGAACGAATTCCGTTTATCGAATCAAACGACACTATCACCCCGCCATAATAAAGACCGGACGTATTTGAATTCACTATCCGGCAGAAAATAAAAAGATCCCAACCGAAACGTAGGAGGCGTCGCACTAAACGTGCGTTTCAGTTCGCATCGATGTTCCAGAACCGAAAGATTGTTCGAAAAAAGTGGTAGATAGCCGAAAAAAGTGACAGGGGTGCAACATGAGGACTTCCCAGGAGGTCACCCATCCTAGTACTACTCTCGCCCAAGCACGCTTAACTTCGGAGTTCTGATGGGATCCAGTGCATTTGTGCTGGTATGATCGCACCAAGCATGCCTCTCCATTGTCAAAGTAATAAAGAGTTTCCACTCGCATTGTCGTACGAAGTCCGTTTAAATGAAAGTGCGAAAAAATCCTGCTAGATGACACCGGATGGACGATCCGAGCATGTCGGGAAGCCGGATGACCGCTAGAGCTGTCATCGCGCGATGAATCTTCCCGATTACCCCCGAATCAATATAAGAATCGCCACGATCTGACGGGCGGATCAAAAGTTATCGTCGGAACGATATTTGTGCACCAAGGGTAGCTCACGGCCAGTAAACACCTTCCGACCGGATTCATGACTCGCATCCACTAGTACACTCATCCGCTATAGCCTGTACGTCACTGAATCTAAACAAACCCCCGCTATAATTTGACCGCAAATGAAATGTCAGAACGAATTCCGTTTATCGAATCAAACGACACTATCACCCCGCCATAATAAAGACCGGACGTATTTGAATTCACTATCCGGCAGAAAATAAAAAGATCCCAACCGAAACGTAGGAGGCGTCGCACTAAACGTGCGTTTCAGTTCGCATCGATGTTCCAGAACCGAAAGATTGTTCGAAAAAAGTGGTAGATGGCCGAAAAAAGTGACAGGGGTGCAACACGAGGACTTCCCAGGAGGTCACCCATCCTAGTACTACTCTCGCCCAAGCACGCTTAACTTCGGAGTTCTGATGGGATCCAGTGCATTTGTGCTGGTATGATCGCACCCAGCATGCCTCTCCATTGTCAAAGTAATAAAGAGTTTCCACTCGCATTGTCGTACGAAGTCCGTTTAAATGAAAGTGCGAAAAAATCCTGCTAGATGACATCGGATGGACGATCCGAGCATGTCGGGAAGCCGGATGACCGCCAGGGCTGTCATCGCGCGATGAATCTTCCCGATTACCCCCGAATCAATAGAAGAATCGCCACGATCTGACGGGCGGATCAAAAGTTATCGTCGGAACGATATTTGTGCACCAAGGGTAGCTCACGGCCAGTAAACACCTTCCGACCGGATTCATGACTCGCATCCACTAGTACACTCATCCGCTATAGCCTGTACGTCACTGAATCTAAACAAACCCCCGCTATAATTTGACCGCAAATGAAATGTCAGAACGAATTCCGTTTATCGAATCAAACGACACTATCACCCCGCCATAATAAAGACCGGACGTATTTGAATTCACTATCCGGCAGAAAATAAAAAGATCCCAACCGAAACGTAGGAGGCGTCGCACTAAACGTGCGTTTCAGTTCGCATCGATGTTCCAGAACCGAAAGATTGTTCGAAAAAAGTGGTAGATAGCCGAAAAAAGTGACAGGGGTGCAACACGAGGACTTCCCAGGAGGTCACCCATCCTAGTACTACTCTCGCCCAAGCACGCTTAACTTCGGAGTTCTGATGGGATCCAGTGCATTTGTGCTGGTATGATCGCACCCAGCATGCCTCTCCATTGTCAAAGTAATAAAGAGTTTCCACTCGCATTGTCGTACGAAGTCCGTTTAAATGAAAGTGCGAAAAAATCCTGCTAGATGACACCGGATGGACGATCCGAGCATGTCGGAAAGCCGGATGACCGCCAGGGCTGTCATCGCGCGATTAATCTTCCCGAGTACCCCCGAATCAATATAAGAATCGCCACGATCTGACGGGCGGATCAAAAGTTATCGTCGAAACGATATTTGTGCACCAAGGGTAGCTCACGGCCAGTAAACACCTTCCGACCGGATTCATGACTCGCATCCACTAGTACACTCATCCGCTATAGCCTGTACGTCACTGAATCTGAACAAACCCCCGCTATAATTTGACCGCAAATGAAATGTCAGAACGAATTCCGTTTATCGAATCAAACGACACTATCACCCCGCCATAATAAAGACCGGACGTCTTTGAATTCACCATCCGGAAGAAAATAAAAAGATCCGTACCGAAACGTAGGAGGCGACGCACTAAACGTGCGTTTCAGGTCGCATCGATGTTCCAGAACCGAAAGATTGTTCGAAAAAAGTGACAGGGGTGCAACACGAGGACTTCCCAGGAGGTCACCCATCCTAGTACTACTCTCGCCCAAGCACGCTTAACTTCGGAGTTCTGATGGGATCCAGTGCATTTGTGCTGGTATGATCGCACCCAGCATGCCTCTCCATTGTCAAAGTAATAAAGAGTTTCCACTCGCATTGTCGTACGAAGTCCGTTTAAATGAAAGTGCGAAAAAATCCTGCTAGATGACACCGGATGGACGATCCGAGCATGTCGGAAAGCCGGATGACTGCCAGGGCTGTCATCGCGCGAATAATCTTCCCGAGTACCCCCGAATCAATATAAGAATCGCCACAATCTGACGGGCGGATCAAAAGTTATCGTCGAAACGATATTTGTGCACCAAGGGTAGCTCACGGCCAGTAAACACCTTCCGACCGGATTCATGACTCGCATCCACTAGTACACTCATCCGCTATAGCCTGTACGTCACTGAATCTGAACAAACCCCCGCTATAATTTGACCGCAAATGAAATGTCAGAACGAATTCCGTTTATCGAATCAAACGACACTATCACCCCGCCATAATAAAGACCGGACGTCTTTGAATTCACCATCCGGAAGAAAATAAAAAGATCCGTACCGAAACGTAGGAGGCGACGCACTAAACGTGCGTTTCAGGTCGTATCGATGTTCCAGAACCGAAAGATTGTTCGAAAAAAGTGACAGGGGTGCAACACGAGGACTTCCCAGGAGGTCACCCATCCTAGTACTACTCTCGCCCAAGCACGCTTAACTTCGGAGTTCTGATGGGATCCAGTGCATTTGTGCTGGTATGATCGCACCCAGCATGCCTCTCCATTGTCAAAGTAATAAAGAGTTTCCACTCGCATTGTCGTACGAAGTCCGTTTAAATGAAAGTGCGAAAAAATCCTGCTAGATGACACCGGATGGACGATCCGAGCATGTCGGAAAGCCGGATGACCGCCAAGGCTGTCATCGCGCGATTAATCTTCCCGAGTACCCCCGAATCAATATAAGAATCGCCACGATCTGACGGGCGGATCAAAAGTTATCGTCGGAACGATATTTGTGCACCAAGGGTAGCTCACGGCCAGTAAACACCTTCCGACCGGATTCATGACTTTCATCCACTAGTACACTCATCCGCTATAGCTTGTACGTCACTGAATCTAAACAAACCCCCGCTATAATTTGACCGCAAATGAAATGTCAGAACGAATTCCGTTTATCGAATCAAACGACACTATCACCACGCCATAATAAAGACCGGACGTATTTGAATTCACTATCCGGCAGAAAATAAAAAGATCCCAACCGAAACGTAGGAGGCGTCGCACTAAACGTGCGTTTCAGTTCGCATCGATGTTCCAGAACCGAAAGATTGTTCGAAAAAAGTGGTAGATAGCCGAAAAAAGTGACAGGGGTGCAACATGAGGACTTCCCAGGAGGTCACCCATCCTAGTACTACTCTCGCCCAAGCACGCTTAACTTCGGAGTTCTGATGGGATCCAGTGCATTTGTGCTGGTATGATCGCACCAAGCTTGCCTCTCCATTGTCAAAGTAATAAAGAGTTTCCACTCGCATTGTCGTACGAAGTCCGTTTAAATGAAAGTGCGAAAAAATCCTGCTAGATGACACCGGATGGACGATCCGAGCATGTCGGGAAGCCGGATGACCGCTAGAGCTGTCATCGCGCGATGAATCTTCCCGATTACCCCCGAATCAATATAAGAATCGCCACGATCTGACGGGCGGATCAAAAGTTATCGTCGGAACGATATTTGTGCACCAAGGGTAGCTCACGGCCAGTAAACACCTTCCGACCGGATTCATGACTCGCATCCACTAGTACACTCATCCGCTATAGCCTGTACGTCACTGAATCTAAACAAACCCCCGCTATAATTTGACCGCAAATGAAATGTCAGAACGAATTCCGTTTATCGAATCAAACGACACTATCACCCCGCCATAATAAAGACCGGACGTATTTGAATTCACTATCCGGCAGAAAATAAAAAGATCCCAACCGAAACGTAGGAGGCGTCGCACTAAACGTGCGTTTCAGTTCGCATCGATGTTCCAGAACCGAAAGATTGTTCGAAAAAAGTGGTAGATGGCCGAAAAAAGTGACAGGGGTGCAACACGAGGACTTCCCAGGAGGTCACCCATCCTAGTACTACTCTCGCCCAAGCACGCTTAACTTCGGAGTTCTGATGCGATCCAGTGCATTTGTGCTGGTATGATCGCACCCAGCATGCCTCTCCATTGTCAAAGTAATAAAGAGTTTCCACTCGCATTGTCGTACGAAGTCCGTTTAAATGAAAGTGCGAAAAAATCCTGCTAGATGACATCGGATGGACGATCCGAGCATGTCGGGAAGCCGGATGACCGCCAGGGCTGTCATCGCGCGATGAATCTTCCCGATTACCCCCGAATCAATAGAAGAATCGCCACGATCTGACGGGCGGATCAAAAGTTATCGTCGGAACGATATTTGTGCACCAAGGGTAGCTCACGGCCAGTAAACACCTTCCGACCGGATTCATGACTCGCATCCACTAGTACACTCATCCGCTATAGCCTGTACGTCACTGAATCTAAACAAACCCCCGCTATAATTTGACCGCAAATGAAATGTCAGAACGAATTCCGTTTATCGAATCAAACGACACTATCACCCCGCCATAATAAAGACCGGACGTATTTGAATTCACTATCCGGCAGAAAATAAAAAGATCCCAACCGAAACGTAGGAGGCGTCGCACTAAACGTGCGTTTCAGTTCGCATCGATGTTCCAGAACCGAAAGATTGTTCGAAAAAAGTGGTAGATAGCCGAAAAAAGTGACAGGGGTGCAACACGAGGACTTCCCAGGAGGTCACCCATCCTAGTACTACTCTCGCCCAAGCACGCTTAACTTCGGAGTTCTGATGGGATCCAGTGCATTTGTGCTGGTATGATCGCACCCAGCATGCCTCTCCATTGTCAAAGTAATAAAGAGTTTCCACTCGCATTGTCGTACGAAGTCCGTTTAAATGAAAGTGCGAAAAAATCCTGCTAGATGACACCGGATGGACGATCCGAGCATGTCGGAAAGCCGGATGACCGCCAGGGCTGTCATCGCGCGATTAATCTTCCCGAGTACCCCCGAATCAATATAAGAATCGCCACGATCTGACGGGCGGATCAAAAGTTATCGTCGAAACGATATTTGTGCACCAAGGGTAGCTCACGGCCAGTAAACACCTTCCGACCGGATTCATGACTCGCATCCACTAGTACACTCATCCGCTATAGCCTGTACGTCACTGAATCTGAACAAACCCCCGCTATAATTTGACCGCAAATGAAATGTCAGAACGAATTCCGTTTATCGAATCAAACGACACTATCACCCCGCCATAATAAAGACCGGACGTCTTTGAATTCACCATCCGGAAGAAAATAAAAAGATCCGTACCGAAACGTAGGAGGCGACGCACTAAACGTGCGTTTCAGGTCGCATCGATGTTCCAGAACCGAAAGATTGTTCGAAAAAAGTGACAGGGGTGCAACACGAGGACTTCCCAGGAGGTCACCCATCCTAGTACTACTCTCGCCCAAGCACGCTTAACTTCGGAGTTCTGATGGGATCCAGTGCATTTGTGCTGGTATGATCGCACCCAGCATGCCTCTCCATTGTCAAAGTAATAAAGAGTTTCCACTCGCATTGTCGTACGAAGTCCGTTTAAATGAAAGTGCGAAAAAATCCTGCTAGATGACACCGGATGGACGATCCGAGCATGTCGGAAAGCCGGATGACTGCCAGGGCTGTCATCGCGCGAATAATCTTCCCGAGTACCCCCGAATCAATATAAGAATCGCCACAATCTGACGGGCGGATCAAAAGTTATCGTCGAAACGATATTTGTGCACCAAGGGTAGCTCACGGCCAGTAAACACCTTCCGACCGGATTCATGACTCGCATCCACTAGTACACTCATCCGCTATAGCCTGTACGTCACTGAATCTGAACAAACCCCCGCTATAATTTGACCGCAAATGAAATGTCAGAACGAATTCCGTTTATCGAATCAAACGACACTATCACCCCGCCATAATAAAGACCGGACGTCTTTGAATTCACCATCCGGAAGAAAATAAAAAGATCCGTACCGAAACGTAGGAGGCGACGCACTAAACGTGCGTTTCAGGTCGTATCGATGTTCCAGAACCGAAAGATTGTTCGAAAAAAGTGACAGGGGTGCAACACGAGGACTTCCCAGGAGGTCACCCATCCTAGTACTACTCTCGCCCAAGCACGCTTAACTTCGGAGTTCTGATGGGATCCAGTGCATTTGTGCTGGTATGATCGCACCCAGCATGCCTCTCCATTGTCAAAGTAATAAAGAGTTTCCACTCGCATTGTCGTACGAAGTCCGTTTAAATGAAAGTGCGAAAAAATCCTGCTAGATGACACCGGATGGACGATCCGAGCATGTCGGAAAGCCGGATGACCGCCAAGGCTGTCATCGCGCGATTAATCTTCCCGAGTACCCCCGAATCAATATAAGAATCGCCACGATCTGACGGGCGGATCAAAAGTTATCGTCGGAACGATATTTGTGCACCAAGGGTAGCTCACGGCCAGTAAACACCTTCCGACCGGATTCATGACTTTCATCCACTAGTACACTCATCCGCTATAGCTTGTACGTCACTGAATCTAAACAAACCCCCGCTATAATTTGACCGCAAATGAAATGTCAGAACGAATTCCGTTTATCGAATCAAACGACACTATCACCCCGCCATAATAAAGACCGGACGTATTTGAATTCACTATCCGGCAGAAAATAAAAAGATCCCAACCGAAACGTAGGAGGCGTCGCACTAAACGTGCGTTTCAGTTCGCATCGATGTTCCAGAACCGAAAGATTGTTCGAAAAAAGTGGTAGATAGCCGAAAAAAGTGACAGGGGTGCAACATGAGGACTTCCCAGGAGGTCACCCATCCTAGTACTACTCTCGCCCAAGCACGCTTAACTTCGGAGTTCTGATGGGATCCAGTGCATTTGTGCTGGTATGATCGCACCAAGCATGCCTCTCCATTGTCAAAGTAATAAAGAGTTTCCACTCGCATTGTCGTACGAAGTCCGTTTAAATGAAAGTGCGAAAAAATCCTGCTAGATGACACCGGATGGACGATCCGAGCATGTCGGGAAGCCGGATGACCGCTAGAGCTGTCATCGCGCGATGAATCTTCCCGATTACCCCCGAATCAATATAAGAATCGCCACGATCTGACGGGCGGATCAAAAGTTATCGTCGGAACGATATTTGTGCACCAAGGGTAGCTCACGGCCAGTAAACACCTTCCGACCGGATTCATGACTCGCATCCACTAGTACACTCATCCGCTATAGCCTGTACGTCACTGAATCTAAACAAACCCCCGCTATAATTTGACCGCAAATGAAATGTCAGAACGAATTCCGTTTATCGAATCAAACGACACTATCACCCCGCCATAATAAAGACCGGACGTATTTGAATTCACTATCCGGCAGAAAATAAAAAGATCCCAACCGAAACGTAGGAGGCGTCGCACTAAACGTGCGTTTCAGTTCGCATCGATGTTCCAGAACCGAAAGATTGTTCGAAAAAAGTGGTAGATAGCCGAAAAAAGTGACAGGGGTGCAACACGAGGACTTCCCAGGAGGTCACCCATCCTAGTACTACTCTCGCCCAAGCACGCTTAACTTCGGAGTTCTGATGGGATGCAGTGCATTTGTGCTGGTATGATCGCACCCAGCATGCCTCTCCATTGTCAAAGTAATAAAGAGTTTCCACTCGCATTGTCGTACGAAGTCCGTTTAAATGAAAGTGCGAAAAAATCCTGCTAGATGACACCGGATGGACGATCCGAGCATGTCGGAAAGCCGGATGACCGCCAGGGCTGTCATCGCGCGATTAATCTTCCCGAGTACCCCCGAATCAATATAAGAATCGCCACGATCTGACGGGCGGATCAAAAGTTATCGTCGAAACGATATTTGTGCACCAAAGGTAGCTCACGGCCAGTAAACACCTTCCGACCGGATTCATGACTCGCATCCACTAGTACACTCATCCGCTATAGCCTGTACGTCACTGAATCTGAACAAACCCCCGCTATAATTTGACCGCAAATGAAATGTCAGAACGAATTCCGTTTATCGAATCAAACGACACTATCACCCCGCCATAATAAAGACCGGACGTCTTTGAATTCACCATCCGGAAGAAAATAAAAAGATCCGTACCGAAACGTAGGAGGCGACGCACTAAACGTGCGTTTCAGGTCGCATCGATGTTCCAGAACCGAAAGATTGTTCGAAAAAAGTGACAGGGGTGCAACACGAGGACTTCCCAGGAGGTCACCCATCCTAGTACTACTCTCGCCCAAGCACGCTTAACTTCGGAGTTCTGATGGGATCCAGTGCATTTGTGCTGGTATGATCGCACCCAGCATGCCTCTCCATTGTCAAAGTAATAAAGAGTTTCCACTCGCATTGTCGTACGAAGTCCGTTTAAATGAAAGTGCGAAAAAATCCTGCTAGATGACACCGGATGGACGATCCGAGAATGTCGGAAAGCCGGATGACCGCCAAGGCTGTCATCGCGCGATTAATCTTCCCGAGTACCCCCGAATCAATATAAGAATCGCCACGATCTGACGGGCGGATCAAAAGTTATCGTCGGAACGATATTTGTGCACCAAGGGTAGCTCACGGCCAGTAAACACCTTCCGACCGGATTCATGACTCGCATCCACTAGTACACTCATCCGCTATAGCCTGTACGTCACTGAATCTAAACAAACCCCCGCTATAATTTGACCGCAAATGAAATGTCAGAACGAGTTCCGTTTATCGAATCAAACGACACTATCACCCCGCCATAATAAAGACCGGACATCTTCGAATTCACCATCCGGAAGAAAATAAAAAGATCCGAACCGAAACCTAGGAGGCGACGCACTAAACGTGCGTTTCAGTTCGCATCGATATTTCAGAACCGAAAGATTTTTCGAAAAAAGTGGTAGATAGCCGAAAAAAGTGACAGGGGTGCAACACGAGGACTTCCCAGGAGGTCACCCATCCTAGTACTACTCTCGCCCAAGCACGCTTAACTTCGGAGTTCTGATGGGATCCAGTGCATTTGTGCTGGTATGATCGCACCCTGCATGCCTATCCATTGTCAAAGTAATAAAGAGTTTCCACTCGCATTGTCGTACGAAGTCCGTTTAAATGAAAGTGCGAAAAAATCCTGCTAGATAACATCGGATGGACGATCCGAGCATGTCGGGAAGCCGGATGACCGCCAAGGCTGTCATCGCGCGATGAATCTTCCCGATTACCCCCGAATCAATATAAGAATCGCCACGATCTGACGGGCGGATCAAAAGTTATCGTCGGAACGATATTTGTGCACCAAGGGTAGCTCACGGCCAGTAAACACCTTCCGACCGGATTCATGACTCGCATCCACTAGTACACTCATCCGTTATAGCCTGTACGTCACTGAATCTAAAAAAACCCCCGCTATAATTTGACCGCAAATAAAATGTCAGAACGAATTCCGTTTATCGAATCAAACGACACTATCACCCCGCCGTAATAAAGACCGGAGGTATTTGAATTCACCATCCGGAAGAAAATAAAAAGATCCGAACCGAAACGTAGGAGGCGTCGCAATAAACGTGCGTTTCAGTTCGCATCGATGTTCCAGAACCGAAAGATTGTTCGAAAAAAGTGGTAGATAGCCGAAAAAAGTGACAGGGGTGCAACACGGGGACTTCCCAGGAGGTCACCCATCCTAGTACTACTCTCGCCCAAGCACGCTTAACTTCGGAGTTCTGATGGGATCCAGTGCATTTGTGCTGGTATGATCGGACCCAGCATGCTTCTCCATTGTCAAAGTAATTAAGAGTTTCCACTCGCATTGTCGTACGAAGTCCGTTTAAATGAAAGTGCGAAAAAATCCTGCTAGATGACATCGGATGGACGATCCGAGCATGTCGGGAAGCCGGATGACCGCCAAGGCCGTCAACGCGCGATGAATCTTCCCGATTACCCCCGAATCAATATAAGAATCGCCACGATCTGACGGGCGGATCAAAAGTTATCGTCGGAACGATATTTGTGCACCAAGGGTAGCTCACGGCCAGTAAACACCTTCCGACCGGATTCATGACTCGCATCCACTAGTACACTCATCCGCTATAGCCTGTACGTCACTGAATCTAAACAAACCCCCGCTATAATTTGACCGCAAATGAAATGTCAGAACGAATTCCGTTTATCGAATCAAACGACACTATCACCCCGCCATAATAAAGACCGGACGTCTTCGAATTCACCATCCGGAAGAAAATAAAAAGATCCGAACCGAAACCTAGGAGGCGACGCACTAAACGTGCGTTTCAGTTCGCATCGATATTTCAGAACCGAAAGATTTTTCGAAAAAAGTGGTAGATGGCCGAAAAAAGTGACAGGGGTGCAACACGAGGACTTCCCAGGAGGTCACCCATCCTAGTACTACTCTCGCCCAAGCACGCTTAACTTCGGAGTTCTGATGGGATCCAGTGCATTTGTGCTGGTATGATCGCACCCAGCATGCCTCTCCATTGTCAAAGTAATAAAGAGTTTCCACTCGCATTGTCGTACGAAGTCCGTTTAAATGAAAGTGCGAAAAAATCCTGCTAGATGACATCGGATGGACGATCCGAGCATGTCGGGAAGCCGGATGACCGCCAGGGCTGTCATCGCGCGATGAATCTTCCCGATTACCCCCGAATCAATAGAAGAATCGCCACGATCTGACGGGCGGATCAAAAGTTATCGTCGGAACGATATTTGTGCACCAAGGGTAGCTCACGGCCAGTAAACACCTTCCGACCGGATTCATGACTCGCATCCACTAGTACACTCATCCGCTATAGCCTGTACGTCACTGAATCTAAACAAACCCCCGCTATAATTTGACCGCAAATGAAATGTCAGAACGAATTCCGTTTATCGAATCAAACGACACTATCACCCCGCCATAATAAAGACCGGACGTATTTGAATTCACTATCCGGCAGAAAATAAAAAGATCCCAACCGAAACGTAGGAGGCGTCGCACTAAACGTGCGTTTCAGTTCGCATCGATATTCCAGAACCGAAAGATTGTTCGAAAAAAGTGGTAGATAGCCGAAAAAAGTGACAGGGGTGCAACACGAGGACTTCCCAGGAGGTCACCCATCCTAGTACTACTCTCGCCCAAGCACGCTTAACTTCGGAGTTCTGATGGGATCCAGTGCATTTGTGCTGGTATGATCGCACCCAGCATGCCTCTCCATTGTCAAAGTAATAAAGAGTTTCCACTCGCATTGTCGTACGAAGTCCGTTTAAATGAAAGTGCGAAAAAATCCTGCTAGATGACACCGGATGGACGATCCGAGCATGTCGGAAAGCCGGATGACCGCCAGGGCTGTCATCGCGCGATTAATCTTCCCGAGTACCCCCGAATCAATATAAGAATCGCCACGATCTGACGGGCGGATCAAAAGTTATCGTCGAAACGATATTTGTGCACCAAGGGTAGCTCACGGCCAGTAAACACCTTCCGACCGGATTCATGACTCGCATCCACTAGTACACTCATCCGCTATAGCCTGTACGTCACTGAATCTGAACAAACCCCCGCTATAATTTGACCGCAAATGAAATGTCAGAACGAATTCCGTTTATCGAATCAAACGACACTATCACCCCGCCATAATAAAGACCGGACGTCTTTGAATTCACCATCCGGAAGAAAATAAAAAGATCCGTACCGAAACGTAGGAGGCGACGCACTAAACGTGCGTTTCAGGTCGCATCGATGTTCCAGAACCGAAAGATTGTTCGAAAAAAGTGACAGGGGTGCAACACGAGGACTTCCCAGGAGGTCACCCATCCTAGTACTACTCTCGCCCAAGCACGCTTAACTTCGGAGTTCTGATGGGATCCAGTGCATTTGTGCTGGTATGATCGCACCAAGCATGCCTCTCCATTGTCAAAGTAATAAAGAGTTTCCACTCGCATTGTCGTACGAAGTCCGTTTAAATGAAAGTGCGAAAAAATCCTGCTAGATGACACCGGGTGGACGATCCGAGCATGTCGGAAAGCCGGATGACCGCCAAGGCTGTCATCGCGCGATTAATCTTCCCGAGTACCCCCGAATCAATATAAGAATCGCCACGATCTGACGGGCGGATCAAAAGTTATCGTCGGAACGATATTTGTGCACCAAGGGTAGCTCACGGCCAGTAAACACCTTCCGACCGGATTCATGACTTTCATCCACTAGTACACTCATCCGCTATAGCTTGTACGTCACTGAATCTAAACAAACCCCCGCTATAATTTGACCGCAAATGAAATGTCAGAACGAATTCTGTTTATCGAATCAAACGACACTATCACCCCGCCGTAATAAAGACCGGAGGTATTTGAATTCACCATCCGGAAGAAAATAAAAAGATCCGAACCGAAACGTAGGAGGCGTCGCAATAAACGTGCGTTTCAGTTCGCATCGATGTTCCAGAACCGAAAGATTGTTCGAAAAAAGTGGTAGATAGCCGAAAAAAGTGACAGGGGTGCAACACGAGGACTTCCCAGGAGGTCACCCATCCTAGTACTACTCTCGCCCAAGCACGCTTAACTTCGGAGTTCTGATGGGATCCAGTGCATTTGTGCTGGTATGATCGGACCCAGCATGCCTCTCCATTGTCAAAGTAATAAAGAGTTTCCACTCGCATTGTCGTACGAAGTCCGTTTAAATGAAAGTGCGAAAAAATCCTGCTAGATGACATCGGATGGACGATCCGAGCATGTCGGGAAGCCGGATGACCGCCAAGGCTGTCAACGCGCGATGAATCTTCCCGATTACCCCCGAATCAATATAAGAATCGCCACGATCTGACGGGCGGATCAAAAGTTATCGTCGGAACGATATTTGTGCACCAAGGGTAGCTCACGGCCAGTAAACACCTTCCGACCGGATTCATGACTCGCATCCACTAGTACACTCATCCGCTATAGCCTGTACGTCACTGAATCTAAACAAACCCCCGCTATAATTTGACCGCAAATGAAATGTCAGAACGAATTCCGTTTATCGAATCAAACGACACTATCACCCCGCCATAATAAAGACCGGACGTCTTCGAATTCACCATCCGGAAGAAAATAAAAAGATCCGAACCGAAACCTAGGAGGCGACGCACTAAACGTGCGTTTCAGTTCGCATCGATATTTCAGAACCGAAAGATTTTTCGAAAAAAGTGGTAGATGGCCGAAAAAAGTGACAGGGGTGCAACATGAGGACTTCCCAGGAGGTCACCCATCCTAGTACTACTCTCGCCCAAGCACGCTTAACTTCGGAGTTCTGATGGGATCCAGTGCATTTGTGCTGGTATGATCGCACCAAGCATGCCTCTCCATTGTCAAAGTAATAAAGAGTTTCCACTCGCATTGTCGTACGAAGTCCGTTTAAATGAAAGTGCGAAAAAATCCTGCTAGATGACACCGGATGGACGATCCGAGCATGTCGGGAAGCCGGATGACCGCCAGAGCTGTCATCGCGCGATGAATCTTCCCGATTACCCCCGAATCAATATAAGAATCGCCACGATCTGACGGGCGGATCAAAAGTTATCGTCGGAACGATATTTGTGCACCAAGGGTAGCTCACGGCCAGTAAACACCTTCCGACCGGATTCATGACTCGCATCCACTAGTACACTCATCCGCTATAGCCTGTACGTCACTGAATCTAAACAAACCCCCGCTATAATTTGACCGCAAATGAAATGTCAGAACGAATTCCGTTTATCGAATCAAACGACACTATCACCCCGCCATAATAAAGACCGGACATCTTCGAATTCACCATCCGGAAGAAAATAAAAAGATCCGAACCGAAACCTAGGAGGCGACGCACTAAACGTGCGTTTCAGTTCGCATCGATATTTCAGAACCGAAAGATTTTTCGAAAAAAGTGGTAGATAGCCGAAAAAAGTGACAGGGGTGCAACACGAGGACTTCCCAGGAGGTCACCCATCCTAGTACTACTCTCGCCCAAGCACGCTTAACTTCGGAGTTCTGATGGGATCCAGTGCATTTGTGCTGGTATGATCGCACCCTGCATGCCTATCCATTGTCAAAGTAATAAAGAGTTTCCACTCGCATTGTCGTACGAAGTCCGTTTAAATGAAAGTGCGAAAAAATCCTGCTAGATAACATCGGATGGACGATCCGAGCATGTCGGGAAGCCGGATGACCGCCAGGGCGTCATCGCGCGATGAATCTTCCCGATTACCCCCGAATCAATATAAGAATCGCCACGATCTGACGGGCGAATCAAAAGTTATCGTCGGAACGATATTTGTGCACCAAGGGTAGCTCACGGCCAGTAAACACCTTCCGACCGGATTCATGACTCGGATCCACTAGTACACTCATCCGCTATAGCCTGTACGTCACTGAATCTAAACAAACCCCCGCTATAATTTGACCGCAAATGAAATGTCAGAACGAATTCCGTTTATCGAATCAAACGACACTATCACCTCGCCATAATAAAGACCGGACGTCTTCGAATTCACCATCCGGAAGAAAATAAAAAGATCCGAACCAAAACCTAGGAGGCGACGCACTAAACGTGCGTTTCAATTCGCTTCAATATTCCACAACCGAAAGATTGTTCGAAAAAAGTGGTAGATAGCCGAAAAAAGTGACAGGGGTGCAACACGAGGACTTCCCAGGAGGTCACCCATCCTAGTACTACTCTCGCCCAAGCACGCTTAACTTCGGAGTTCTGATGGGATCCAATGCATTTTTGGTGGTATGATCTCACCCAGCATGCCTCTCCATTGTCAAAGTAATAAAGAGTTTCGACTCGCATTGTCGTATGAAGTCCGTTTAAATGAAAGTGCGAAAAAATCCTGCTAGATGCCATCGGATGGACGATCCGAGCATGTCGGGAAGCCGGATGACTGCCAGGGCTGTCATCGCGCGATGAATCTTCCCGATTACCCCCGAATCAATATAAGAATCGCCACGATCTGACGGGCGGATCAAAAGTTATCGTCGGAACGATATTTGTGCACCAAGGGTAGCTCACGGCCAGTAAACACCTTCCGACCGGATTCATGACTCGCATCCACTAGTACACTCATCCGTTATAGCCTGTACGTCACTGAATCTAAACAAACCCCCGCTATAATTTGACCGCAAATAAAATGTCAGAACGAATTCCGTTTATCGAATCAAACGACACTATCACCCCGCCGTAATAAAGACCGGAGGTATTTGAATTCACCATCCGGAAGAAAATAAAAAGATCCGAACCGAAACGTAGGAGGCGTCGCAATAAACGTGCGTTTCAGTTCGCATCGATGTTCCAGAACCGAAAGATTGTTCGAAAAAAGTGGTAGATAGCCGAAAAAAGTGACAGGGGTGCAACACGAGGACTTCCCAGGAGGTCACCCATCCTAGTACTACTCTCGCCCAAGCACGCTTAACTTCGGAGTTCTGATGGGATCCAGTGCATTTGTGCTGGTATGATCGGACCCAGCATGCCTCTCCATTGTCAAAGTAATAAAGAGTTTCCACTCGCATTGTCGTACGAAGTCCGTTTAAATGAAAGTGCGAAAAAATCCTGCTAGATGACATCGGATGGACGATCCGAGCATGTCGGGAAGCCGGATGACCGCCAAGGCTGTCAACGCGCGATGAATCTTCCCGATTACCCCCGAATCAATATAAGAATCGCCACGATCTGACGGGCGGATCAAAAGTTATCGTCGGAACGATATTTGTGCACCAAGGGTAGCTCACGGCCAGTAAACACCTTCCGACCGGATTCTTGACTCGCATCCACTAGTACACTCATCCGCTATAGCCTGTACGTCACTGAATCTAAACAAACCCCCGCTATAATTTGACCGCAAATGAAATGTCAGAACGAATTCCGTTTATCGAATCAAACGACACTATCACCCCGCCATAATAAAGACCGGACGTCTTCGAATTCACCATCCGGAAGAAAATAAAAAGATCCGAACCGAAACCTAGGAGGCGACGCACTAAACGTGCGTTTCAGTTCGCATCGATATTTCAGAACCGAAAGATTTTTCGAAAAAAGTGGTAGATGGCCGAAAAAAGTGACAGGGGTGCAACACGAGGACTTCCCAGGAGGTCACCCATCCTAGTACTACTCTCGCCCAATCACGCTTAACTTCGGAGTTCTGATGGGATCCAGTGCATTTGTGCTGGTATGATCGCACCCAGCATGCCTCTCCATTGTCAAAGTAATAAAGAGTTTCCACTCGCATTGTCGTACGAAGTCCGTTTAAATGAAAGTGCGAAAAAATCCTGCTAGATGACATCGGATGGACGATCCGAGCATGTCGGGAAGCCGGATGACCGCCAGGGCTGTCATCGCGCGATGAATCTTCCCGATTACCCCCGAATCAATAGAAGAATCGCCACGATCTGACGGGCGGATCAAAAGTTATCGTCGGAACGATATTTGTGCACCAAGGGTAGCTCACGGCCAGTAAACACCTTCCGACCGGATTCATGACTCGCATCCACTAGTACACTCATCCGCTATAGCCTGTACGTCACTGAATCTAAACAAACCCCCGCTATAATTTGACCGCAAATGAAATGTCAAAACGAATTCCGTTTATCGAATCAAACGACACTATCACCCCGCCATAATAAAGACCGGACGTATTTGAATTCACTATCCGGCAGAAAATAAAAAGATCCCAACCGAAACGTAGGAGGCGTCGCACTAAACGTGCGTTTCAGTTCGCATCGATGTTCCAGAACCGAAAGATTGTTCGAAAAAAGTGGTAGATAGCCGAAAAAAGTGACAGGGGTGCAACACGAGGACTTCCCAGGAGGTCACCCATCCTAGTACTACTCTCGCCCAAGCACGCTTAACTTCGGAGTTCTGATGGGATCCAGTGCATTTGTGCTGGTATGATCGCACCCAGCATGCCTCTCCATTGTCAAAGTAATAAAGAGTTTCCACTCGCATTGTCGTACGAAGTCCGTTTAAATGAAAGTGCGAAAAAATCCTGCTAGATGACACCGGATGGACGATCCGAGCATGTCGGAAAGCCGGATGACCGCCAGGGCTGTCATCGCGCGAATAATCTTCCCGAGTACCCCCGAATCAATATAAGAATCGCCACAATCTGACGGGCGGATCAAAAGTTATCGTCGAAACGATATTTGTGCACCAAGGGTAGCTCACGGCCAGTAAACACCTTCCGACCGGATTCATGACTCGCATCCACTAGTACACTCATCCGCTATAGCCTGTACGTCACTGAATCTGAACAAACCCCCGCTATAATTTGACCGCAAATGAAATGTCAGAACGAATTCCGTTTATCGAATCAAACGACACTATCACCCCGCCATAATAAAGACCGGACGTCTTTGAATTCACCATCCGGAAGAAAATAAAAAGATCCGTACCGAAACGTAGGAGGCGACGCACTAAACGTGCGTTTCAGGTCGTATCGATGTTCCAGAACCGAAAGATTGTTCGAAAAAAGTGACAGGGGTGCAACACGAGGACTTCCCAGGAGGTCACCCATCCTAGTACTACTCTCGCCCAAGCACGCTTAACTTCGGAGTTCTGATGGGATCCAGTGCATTTGTGCTGGTATGATCGCACCAAGCATGCCTCTCCATTGTCAAAGTAATAAAGAGTTTCCACTCGCATTGTCGTACGAAGTCCGTTTAAATGAAAGTGCGAAAAAATCCTGCTAGATGACACCGGGTGGACGATCCGAGCATGTCGGAAAGCCGGATGACCGCCAAGGCTGTCATCGCGCGATTAATCTTCCCGAGTACCCCCGAATCAATATAAGAATCGCCACGATCTGACGGGCGGATCAAAAGTTATCGTCGGAACGATATTTGTGCACCAAGGGTAGCTCACGGCCAGTAAACACCTTCCGACCGGATTCATGACTTTCATCCACTAGTACACTCATCCGCTATAGCTTGTACGTCACTGAATCTAAACAAACCCCCGCTATAATTTGACCGCAAATGAAATGTCAGAACGAATTCTGTTTATCGAATCAAACGACACTATCACCCCGCCGTAATAAAGACCGGAGGTATTTGAATTCACCATCCGGAAGAAAATAAAAAGATCCGAACCGAAACGTAGGAGGCGTCGCAATAAACGTGCGTTTCAGTTCGCATCGATGTTCCAGAACCGAAAGATTGTTCGAAAAAAGTGGTAGATAGCCGAAAAAAGTGACAGGGGTGCAACACGAGGACTTCCCAGGAGGTCACCCATCCTAGTACTACTCTCGCCCAAGCACGCTTAACTTCGGAGTTCTGATGGGATCCAGTGCATTTGTGCTGGTATGATCGGACCCAGCATGCCTCTCCATTGTCAAAGTAATAAAGAGTTTCCACTCGCATTGTCGTACGAAGTCCGTTTAAATGAAAGTGCGAAAAAATCCTGCTAGATGACATCGGATGGACGATCCGAGCATGTCGGGAAGCCGGATGACCGCCAAGGCTGTCAACGCGCGATGAATCTTCCCGATTACCCCCGAATCAATATAAGAATCGCCACGATCTGACGGGCGGATCAAAAGTTATCGTCGGAACGATATTTGTGCACCAAGGGTAGCTCACGGCCAGTAAACACCTTCCGACCGGATTCATGACTCGCATCCACTAGTACACTCATCCGCTATAGCCTGTACGTCACTGAATCTAAACAAACCCCCGCTATAATTTGACCGCAAATGAAATGTCAGAACGAATTCCGTTTATCGAATCAAACGACACTATCACCCCGCCATAATAAAGACCGGACGTCTTCGAATTCACCATCCGGAAGAAAATAAAAAGATCCGAACCGAAACCTAGGAGGCGACGCACTAAACGTGCGTTTCAGTTCGCATCGATATTTCAGAACCGAAAGATTTTTCGAAAAAAGTGGTAGATGGCCGAAAAAAGTGACAGGGGTGCAACATGAGGACTTCCCAGGAGGTCACCCATCCTAGTACTACTCTCGCCCAAGCACGCTTAACTTCGGAGTTCTGATGGGATCCAGTGCATTTGTGCTGGTATGATCGCACCAAGCATGCCTCTCCATTGTCAAAGTAATAAAGAGTTTCCACTCGCATTGTCGTACGAAGTCCGTTTAAATGAAAGTGCGAAAAAATCCTGCTAGATGACACCGGATGGACGATCCGAGCATGTCGGGAAGCCGGATGACCGCCAGAGCTGTCATCGCGCGATGAATCTTCCCGATTACCCCCGAATCAATATAAGAATCGCCACGATCTGACGGGCGGATCAAAAGTTATCGTCGGAACGATATTTGTGCACCAAGGGTAGCTCACGGCCAGTAAACACCTTCCGACCGGATTCATGACTCGCATCCACTAGTACACTCATCCGCTATAGCCTGTACGTCACTGAATCTAAACAAACCCCCGCTATAATTTGACCGCAAATGAAATGTCAGAACGAATTCCGTTTATCGAATCAAACGACACTATCACCCCGCCATAATAAAGACCGGACATCTTCGAATTCACCATCCGGAAGAAAATAAAAAGATCCGAACCGAAACCTAGGAGGCGACGCACTAAACGTGCGTTTCAGTTCGCATCGATATTTCAGAACCGAAAGATTTTTCGAAAAAAGTGGTAGATAGCCGAAAAAAGTGACAGGGGTGCAACACGAGGACTTCCCAGGAGGTCACCCATCCTAGTACTACTCTCGCCCAAGCACGCTTAACTTCGGAGTTCTGATGGGATCCAGTGCATTTGTGCTGGTATGATCGCACCCTGCATGCCTATCCATTGTCAAAGTAATAAAGAGTTTCCACTCGCATTGTCGTACGAAGTCCGTTTAAATGAAAGTGCGAAAAAATCCTGCTAGATAACATCGGATGGACGATCCGAGCATGTCGGGAAGCCGGATGACCGCCAGGGCGTCATCGCGCGATGAATCTTCCCGATTACCCCCGAATCAATATAAGAATCGCCACGATCTGACGGGCGAATCAAAAGTTATCGTCGGAACGATATTTGTGCACCAAGGGTAGCTCACGGCCAGTAAACACCTTCCGACCGGATTCATGACTCGGATCCACTAGTACACTCATCCGCTATAGCCTGTACGTCACTGAATCTAAACAAACCCCCGCTATAATTTGACCGCAAATGAAATGTCAGAACGAATTCCGTTTATCGAATCAAACGACACTATCACCTCGCCATAATAAAGACCGGACGTCTTCGAATTCACCATCCGGAAGAAAATAAAAAGATCCGAACCAAAACCTAGGAGGCGACGCACTAAACGTGCGTTTCAATTCGCTTCAATATTCCACAACCGAAAGATTGTTCGAAAAAAGTGGTAGATAGCCGAAAAAAGTGACAGGGGTGCAACACGAGGACTTCCCAGGAGGTCACCCATCCTAGTACTACTCTCGCCCAAGCACGCTTAACTTCGGAGTTCTGATGGGATCCAATGCATTTTTGGTGGTATGATCTCACCCAGCATGCCTCTCCATTGTCAAAGTAATAAAGAGTTTCGACTCGCATTGTCGTATGAAGTCCGTTTAAATGAAAGTGCGAAAAAATCCTGCTAGATGCCATCGGATGGACGATCCGAGCATGTCGGGAAGCCGGATGACTGCCAGGGCTGTCATCGCGCGATGAATCTTCCCGATTACCCCCGAATCAATATAAGAATCGCCACGATCTGACGGGCGGATCAAAAGTTATCGTCGGAACGATATTTGTGCACCAAGGGTAGCTCACGGCCAGTAAACACCTTCCGACCGGATTCATGACTCGCATCCACTAGTACACTCATCCGTTATAGCCTGTACGTCACTGAATCTAAACAAACCCCCGCTATAATTTGACCGCAAATAAAATGTCAGAACGAATTCCGTTTATCGAATCAAACGACACTATCACCCCGCCGTAATAAAGACCGGAGGTATTTGAATTCACCATCCGGAAGAAAATAAAAAGATCCGAACCGAAACGTAGGAGGCGTCGCAATAAACGTGCGTTTCAGTTCGCATCGATGTTCCAGAACCGAAAGATTGTTCGAAAAAAGTGGTAGATAGCCGAAAAAAGTGACAGGGGTGCAACACGAGGACTTCCCAGGAGGTCACCCATCCTAGTACTACTCTCGCCCAAGCACGCTTAACTTCGGAGTTCTGATGGGATCCAGTGCATTTGTGCTGGTATGATCGGACCCAGCATGCCTCTCCATTGTCAAAGTAATAAAGAGTTTCCACTCGCATTGTCGTACGAAGTCCGTTTAAATGAAAGTGCGAAAAAATCCTGCTAGATGACATCGGATGGACGATCCGAGCATGTCGGGAAGCCGGATGACCGCCAAGGCTGTCAACGCGCGATGAATCTTCCCGATTACCCCCGAATCAATATAAGAATCGCCACGATCTGACGGGCGGATCAAAAGTTATCGTCAGAACGATATTTGTGCACCAAGGGTAGCTCACGGCCAGTAAACACCTTCCGACCGGATTCTTGACTCGCATCCACTAGTACACTCATCCGCTATAGCCTGTACGTCACTGAATCTAAACAAACCCCCGCTATAATTTGACCGCAAATGAAATGTCAGAACGAATTCCGTTTATCGAATCAAACGACACTATCACCCCGCCATAATAAAGACCGGACGTCTTCGAATTCACCATCCGGAAGAAAATAAAAAGATCCGAACCGAAACCTAGGAGGCGACGCACTAAACGTGCGTTTCAGTTCGCATCGATATTTCAGAACCGAAAGATTTTTCGAAAAAAGTGGTAGATGGCCGAAAAAAGTGACAGGGGTGCAACACGAGGACTTCCCAGGAGGTCACCCATCCTAGTACTACTCTCGCCCAATCACGCTTAACTTCGGAGTTCTGATGGGATCCAGTGCATTTGTGCTGGTATGATCGCACCCAGCATGCCTCTCCATTGTCAAAGTAATAAAGAGTTTCCACTCGCATTGTCGTACGAAGTCCGTTTAAATGAAAGTGCGAAAAAATCCTGCTAGATGACATCGGATGGACGATCCGAGCATGTCGGGAAGCCGGATGACCGCCAGGGCTGTCATCGCGCGATGAATCTTCCCGATTACCCCCGAATCAATAGAAGAATCGCCACGATCTGACGGGCGGATCAAAAGTTATCGTCGGAACGATATTTGTGCACCAAGGGTAGCTCACGGCCAGTAAACACCTTCCGACCGGATTCATGACTCGCATCCACTAGTACACTCATCCGCTATAGCCTGTACGTCACTGAATCTAAACAAACCCCCGCTATAATTTGACCGCAAATGAAATGTCAAAACGAATTCCGTTTATCGAATCAAACGACACTATCACCCCGCCATAATAAAGACCGGACGTATTTGAATTCACTATCCGGCAGAAAATAAAAAGATCCCAACCGAAACGTAGGAGGCGTCGCACTAAACGTGCGTTTCAGTTCGCATCGATGTTCCAGAACCGAAAGATTGTTCGAAAAAAGTGGTAGATAGCCGAAAAAAGTGACAGGGGTGCAACACGAGGACTTCCCAGGAGGTCACCCATCCTAGTACTACTCTCGCCCAAGCACGCTTAACTTCGGAGTTCTGATGGGATCCAGTGCATTTGTGCTGGTATGATCGCACCCAGCATGCCTCTCCATTGTCAAAGTAATAAAGAGTTTCCACTCGCATTGTCGTACGAAGTCCGTTTAAATGAAAGTGCGAAAAAATCCTGCTAGATGACACCGGATGGACGATCCGAGCATGTCGGAAAGCCGGATGACCGCCAGGGCTGTCATCGCGCGAATAATCTTCCCGAGTACCCCCGAATCAATATAAGAATCGCCACAATCTGACGGGCGGATCAAAAGTTATCGTCGAAACGATATTTGTGCACCAAGGGTAGCTCACGGCCAGTAAACACCTTCCGACCGGATTCATGACTCGCATCCACTAGTACACTCATCCGCTATAGCCTGTACGTCACTGAATCTGAACAAACCCCCGCTATAATTTGACCGCAAATGAAATGTCAGAACGAATTCCGTTTATCGAATCAAACGACACTATCACCCCGCCATAATAAAGACCGGACGTCTTTGAATTCACCATCCGGAAGAAAATAAAAAGATCCGTACCGAAACGTAGGAGGCGACGCACTAAACGTGCGTTTCAGGTCGTATCGATGTTCCAGAACCGAAAGATTGTTCGAAAAAAGTGACAGGGGTGCAACACGAGGACTTCCCAGGAGGTCACCCATCCTAGTACTACTCTCGCCCAAGCACGCTTAACTTCGGAGTTCTGATGGGATCCAGTGCATTTGTGCTGGTATGATCGCACCCAGCATGCCTCTCCATTGTCAAAGTAATAAAGAGTTTCCACTCGCATTGTCGTACGAAGTCCGTTTAAATGAAAGTGCGAAAAAATCCTGCTAGATGACACCGGATGGACGATCCGAGCATGTCGGAAAGCCGGATGACCGCCAAGGCTGTCATCGCGCGATTAATCTTCCCGAGTACCCCCGAATCAATATAAGAATCGCCACGATCTGACGGGCGGATCAAAAGTTATCGTCGGAACGATATTTGTGCACCAAGGGTAGCTCACGGCCAGTAAACACCTTCCGACCGGATTCATGACTTTCATCCACTAGTACACTCATCCGCTATAGCTTGTACGTCACTGAATCTAAACAAACCCCCGCTATAATTTGACCGCAAATGAAATGTCAGAACGAATTCCGTTTATCGAATCAAACGACACTATCACCCCGCCATAATAAAGACCGGACGTATTTCAATTCACTATCCGGCAGAAAATAAAAAGATCCCAACCGAAACGTAGGAGGCGTCGCACTAAACGTGCGTTTCAGTTCGCATCGATGTTCCAGAACCGAAAGATTGTTCGAAAAAAGTGGTAGATAGCCGAAAAAAGTGACAGGGGTGCAACATGAGGACTTCCCAGGAGGTCACCCATCCTAGTACTACTCTCGCCCAAGCACGCTTAGCTTCGGAGTTCTGATGGGATCCAGTGCATTTGTGCTGGTATGATCGCACCAAGCATGCCTCTCCATTGTCAAAGTAATAAAGAGTTTCCACTCGCATTGTCGTACGAAGTCCGTTTAAATGAAAGTGCGAAAAATCCTGCTAGATGACACCGGATGGACGATCCGAGCATGTCGGGAAGCTGGATGACCGCCAGAGCTGTCATCGCGCGATGAATCTTCCCGATTACCCCCGAATCAATATAAGAATCGCCACGATCTGACGGGCGGATCAAAAGTTATCGTCGGAACGATATTTGTGCACCAAGGGTAGCTCACGGCCAGTAAACACCTTCCGACCGGATTCATGACTCGCATCCACTAGTACACTCATCCGCTATAGCCTGTACGTCACTGAATCTAAACAAACCCCCGCTATAATTTGACCGCAAATGAAATGTCAGAACGAATTCCGTTTATCGAATCAAACGACACTATCACCCCGCCATAATAAAGACCGGACATCTTCGAATTCACCATCCGGAAGAAAATAAAAAGATCCGAACCGAAACCTAGGAGGCGACGCACTAAACGTGCGTTTCAGTTCGCATCGATATTTCAGAACCGAAAGATTTTTCGAAAAAAGTGGTACATAGCCGAAAAAAGTGACAGGGGTGCAACACGAGGACTTCCCAGGAGGTCACCCATCCTAGTACTACTCTCGCCCAAGCACGCTTAACTTCGGAGTTCTGATGGGATCCAGTGCATTTGTGCTGGTATGATCGCACCCTGCATGCCTATCCATTGTCAAAGTAATAAAGAGTTTCCACTCGCATTGTCGTACGAAGTCCGTTTAAATGAAAGTGCGAAAAAATCCTGCTAGATAACATCGGATGGACGATCCGAGCATGTCGGGAAGCCGGATGACCGCCAGGGCTGTCATTGCGCGATGAATCTTCCCGATTACCCCCGAATCAATATAAGAATCGCCACAATCTGACGGGCGGATCAAAAGTTATCGTCGGAACGATATTTGTGCACCAAGGGTAGCTCACGGCCAGTAAACACCTTCCGACCGGATTCATGACTCGGATCCACTAGTACACTCATCCGCTATAGCCTGTACGTCACTGAATCTAAACAAACCCCCGCTATAATTTGACCGCAAATGAAATGTCAGAACGAATTCCGTTTATCGAATCAAACGACACTATCACCTCGCCATAATAAAGACCGGACGTCTTCGAATTCACCATCCGGAAGAAAATAAAAAGATCCGAACCAAAACCTAGGAGGCGACGCACTAAACGTGCGTTTCAGTTCGCTTCAATATTCCACAACCGAAAGATTGTTCGAAAAAAGTGGTAGATAGCCGAAAAAAGTGACAGGGGTGCAACACGAGGATTTCCCAGGAGGTCACCCATCCTAGTACTACTCTCGCCCAAGCACGCTTAACTTCGGAGTTCTGATGGGATCCAGTGCATTTGTGCTGGTATGATCGCACCAAGCATGCCTCTCCATTGTCAAAGTAATAAAGAGTTTCCACTCGCATTGTCGTACGAAGTCCGTTTAAATGAAAGTGCGAAAAAATCCTGCTAGATGACACCGGATGGACGATCCGAGCATGTCGGAAAGCCGGATGACCGCCAAGGCTGTCATCGCGCGATTAATCTTCCCGAGTACCCCCGAATCAATATAAGAATCGCCACGATCTGACGGGCGGATCAAAAGTTATCGTCGGAACGATATTTGTGCACCAAGGGTAGCTCACGGCCAGTAAACACCTTCCGACCGGATTCATGACTTTCATCCACTAGTACACTCATCCGCTATAGCTTGTACGTCACTGAATCTAAACAAACCCCCGCTATAATTTGACCGCAAATGAAATGTCAGAACGAATTCCGTTTATCGAATCAAACGACACTATCACCCCGCCATAATAAAGACCGGACGTATTTGAATTCACTATCCGGCAGAAAATAAAAAGATCCCAACCGAAACGTAGGAGGCGTCGCACTAAACGTGCGTTTCAGTTCGCATCGATGTTCCAGAACCGAAAGATTGTTCGAAAAAAGTGGTAGATAGCCGAAAAAAGTGACAGGGGTGCAACATGAGGACTTCCCAGGAGGTCACCCATCCTAGTACTACTCTCGCCCAAGCACGCTTAACTTCGGAGTTCTGATGGGATCCAGTGCATTTGTGCTGGTATGATCGCACCAAGCATGCCTCTCCATTGTCAAAGTAATAAAGAGTTTCCACTCGCATTGTCGTACGAAGTCCGTTTAAATGAAAGTGCGAAAAAATCCTGCTAGATGACACCGGATGGACGATCCGAGCATGTCGGGAAGCCGGATGACCACCAGAGCTGTCATCGCGCGATGATTCTTCCCGATTACCCCCGAATCAATATAAGAATCGCCACGATCTGACGGGCGGATCAAAAGTTATCGTCGGAACGATATTTGTGCACCAAGGGTAGCTCACGGCCAGTAAACACCTTCCGACCGGATTCATGACTCGCATCCACTAGTACACTCATCCGCTATAGCCTGTACGTCACTGAATCTAAACAAACCCCCGCTATAATTTGACCGCAAATGAAATGTCAGAACGAATTCCGTTTATCGAATCAAACGACACTATCACCCCGCCATAATAAAGACCGGACATCTTCGAATTCACCATCCGGAAGAAAATAAAAAGATCCGAACCGAAACCTAGGAGGCGACGCACTAAACGTGCGTTTCAGTTCGCATCGATATTTCAGAACCGAAAGATTTTTCGAAAAAAGTGGTACATAGCCGAAAAAAGTGACAGGGGTGCAACACGAGGACTTCCCAGGAGGTCACCCATCCTAGTACTACTCTCGCCCAAGCACGCTTAACTTCGGAGTTCTGATGGGATCCAGTGCATTTGTGCTGGTATGATCGCACCCTGCATGCCTATCCATTGTCAAAGTAATAAAGAGTTTCCACTCGCATTGTCGTACGAAGTCCGTTTAAATGAAAGTGCGAAAAAATCCTGCTAGATAACATCGGATGGACGATCCGAGCATGTCGGGAAGCCGGATGACCGCCAAGGCTGTCATCGCGCGATGAATCTTCCCGATTACCCCCGAATCAATATAAGAATCGCCACGATCTGACGGGCGGATCAAAAGTTATCGTCGGAACGATATTTGTGCACCAAGGGTAGCTCACGGCCAGTAAACACCTTCCGACCGGATTCATGACTCGGATCCACTAGTACACTCATCCGCTATAGCCTGTACGTCACTGAATCTAAACAAACCCCCGCTATAATTTGACCGCAAATGAAATGTCAGAACGAATTCCGTTTATCGAATCAAACGACACTATCACCTCGCCATAATAAAGACCGGACGTCTTCGAATTCACCATCCGGAAGAAAATAAAAAGATCCGAACCAAAACCTAGGAGGCGACGCACTAAACGTGCGTTTCAGTTCGCTTCAATATTCCACAACCGAAAGATTGTTCGAAAAAAGTGGTAGATAGCCGAAAAAAGTGACAGGGGTGCAACACGAGGACTTCCCAGGAGGTCACCCATCCTAGTACTACTCTCGCCCAAGCACGCTTAACTTCGGAGTTCTGATGGGATCCAATGCATTTTTGGTGGTATGATCTCACCCAGCATGCCTCTCCATTGTCAAAGTAATAAAGAGTTTCGACTCGCATTGTCGTATGAAGTCCGTTTAAATGAAAGTGCGAAAAAATCCTGCTAGATGTCATCGGATGGACGATCCGAGCATGTCGGGAAGCCGGATGACCGCCAGGGCTGTCATCGCGCGATGAATCTTCCCGATTACCCCCGAATCAATATAAGAATCGCCACGATCTAACGGGTGGATCAAAAGTTATCGTCAGAACGATATTTGTGCACCAAGGGTAGCTCACGGCCAGTAAACACCTTCCGACCGGATTCATGACTCGCATCCACTAGTACACTCATCCGCTATAGCCTGTACGTCACTGAATCTAAACAAACCCCCGCTATAATTTGACCGCAAATGAAATGTCAGAACGAATTCCGTTTATCGAATCAAACGACACTATCACCCCGCCATAATAAAGACCGGACGTATTTGAATTCACTATCCGGCAGAAAATAAAAAGATCCCAACCGAAACGTAGGAGGCGTCGCACTAAACGTGCTTTTCAGTTCGCATCGATGTTCCAGAACCGAAAGATTGTTCGAAAAAAGTGGTAGATAGCCGAAAAAAGTGACAGGGGTGCAACACGAGGACTTCCCAGGAGGTCACCCATCCTAGTACTACTCTCGCCCAAGCACGCTTAACTTCGGAGTTCTGATGGGATCCAGTGCATTTGTGCTGGTATGATCGCACCCAGCATGCCTCTCCATTGTCAAAGTAATAAAGAGTTTCCACTCGCATTGTCGTACGAAGTCCGTTTAAATGAAAGTGCGAAAAAATCCTGCTAGATGACACCGGATGGACGATCCGAGCATGTCGGAAAGCCGGATGACCGCCAGGGCCGTCATCGCGCGATGAATCTTCCCGAGTACCCCCGAATCAATATAAGAATCGCCACGATCTGACGGGCGGATCAAAAGTTATCGTCGGAACGATATTTGTGCACCAAGGGTAGCTCACGGCCAGTAAACACCTTCCGACCGGATTCATGACTCGCATCCACTAGTACACTCATCCGCTATAGCCTGTACGTCACTGAATCTGAACAAACCCCCCCTATAATTTGACCGCAAATGAAATGTCAGAACGAATTCCGTTTATCGAATCAAACGACACTATCACCCCGCCATAATAAAGACCGGACGTCTTCGAATTCACCATCCGGAAGAAAATAAAAAGATCCGAACCGAAACCTAGGAGGCGACGCACTAAACGTGCGTTTCAGTTCGCATCGATATTTCAGAACCGAAAGATTTTTCGAAAAAAGTGGTAGATGGCCGAAAAAAGTGACAGGGGTGCAACACGAGGACTTCCCAGGAGGTCACCCATCCTAGTACTACTCTCGCCCAAGCACGCTTACTTCGGAGTTCTGATGGGATCCAGTGCATTTGTGCTGGTATGATCGCACCCAGCATGCCTCTCCATTGTCAAAGTAATAAAGAGTTTCCACTCGCATTGTCGTACGAAGTCCGTTTAAATGAAAGTGCGAAAAAATCCTGCTAGATGACATCGGATGGACGATCCGAGCATGTCGGGAAGCCGGATGACCGCCAGGGCTGTCATCGCGCGATGAGTCTTCCCGATTACCCCCGAATCAATAGAAGAATCGCCACGATCTGACGGGCGGATCAAAAGTTATCGTCGGAACGAAATTTGTGCACCAAGGGTAGCTCACGGCCAGTAAACACCTTCCGACCGGATTCATGACTCGCATCCACTAGTACACTCATCCGCTATAGCCTGTACGTCACTGAATCTAAACAAACCCCCGCTATAATTTGACCGCAAATGAAATGTCAGAACGAATTCCGTTTATCGAATCAAACGACACTATCACCCCGCCATAATAAAGACCGGACGTATTTGAATTCACTATCCGGCAGAAAATAAAAAGATCCCAACCGAAACGTAGGAGGCGTCGCACTAAACGTGCGTTTCAGTTCGCATCGATGTTCCAGAACCGAAAGATTGTTCGAAAAAAGTGGTAGATAGCCGAAAAAAGTGACAGGGGTGCAACACGAGGACTTCCCAGGAGGTCACCCATCCTAGTACTACTCTCGCCCAAGCACGCTTAACTTCGGAGTTCTGATGGGATCCAGTGCATTTGTGCTGGTATGATCGCACCCAGCATGCCTCTCCATTGTCAAAGTAATAAAGAGTTTCCACTCGCATTGTCGTACGAAGTCCGTTTAAATGAAAGTGCGAAAAAATCCTGCTAGATGACACCGGATGGACGATCCGAGCATGTCGGAAAGCCGGATGACCGCCAGGGCTGTCATCGCGCGATGAATCTTTCCGAGTACCCCCGAATCAATATAAGAATCGCCACGATCTGACGGGCGGATCAAAAGTTATCGTCGGAACGATATTTGTGCACCAAGGGTAGCTCACGGCCAGTAAACACCTTCCGACCGGATTCATGACTCGCATCCACTAGTACACTCATCCGCTATAGCCTGTACGTCACTGAATCTGAACAAACCCCCGCTATAATTTGACCGCAAATGAAATGTCAGAACGAATTCCGTTTATCGAATCAAACGACACTATCACCCCGCCATAATAAAGACCGGACGTCTTTGAATTCACCATCCGGAAGAAAATAAAAAGATCCGTACCGAAACGTAGGAGGCGACGCACTAAACGTGCGTTTCAGGTCGCATCGATGTTCCAGAACCGAAAGATTGTTCGAAAAAAGTGACAGGGGTGCAACACGAGGACTTCCCAGGAGGTCACCCATCCTAGTACTACTCTCGCCCAAGCACGCTTAACTTCAGAGTTCTGATGGGATCCAGTGCATTTGTGCTGGTATGATCGCACCCAGCATGCCTCTCCATTGTCAAAGTAATAAAGAGTTTCCACTCGCATTGTCGTACGAAGTCCGTTTAAATGAAAGTGCGAAAAAATCCTGCTAGATGACACCGGATGGACGATCCGAGCATGTCGGAAAGCCGGATGACTGCCAAGGCTGTCATCGCGCGATTAATCTTCCCGAGTACCCCCGAATCAATATAAGAATCGCCACGATCTGACGGGCGGATCAAAAGTTATCGTCGGAACGATATTTGTGCACCAAGGGTAGCTCACGGCCAGTAAACACCTTCCGACCGGATTCATGACTTTCATCCACTAGTACACTCATCCGCTATAGCTTGTACGTCACTGAATCTAAACAAACCCCCGCTATAATTTGACCGCAAATGAAATGTCAGAACGAATTCCGTTTATCGAATCAAACGACACTATCACCCCGCCATAATAAAGACCGGACGTATTTGAATTCACTATCCGGCAGAAAATAAAAAGATCCCAACCGAAACGTAGGAGGCGTCGCACTAAACGTGCGTTTCAGTTCGCATCGATGTTCCAGAACCGAAAGATTGTTCGAAAAAAGTGGTAGATAGCCGAAAAAAGTGACAGGGGTGCAACACGAGGACTTCCCAGGAGGTCACCCATCCTAGTACTACTCTCGCCCAAGCACGCTTCACTTCGGAGTTCTGATGGGATCCAGTGCATTTGTGCTGGTATGATCGCACCCAGCATGCCTCTCCATTGTCAAAGTAATAAAGAGTTTCCACTCGCATTGTCGTACGAAGTCCGTTTAAATGAAAGTGCAAAAAAATCCTGCTAGATGACACCGGATGGACGATCCGAGCATGTCGGAAAGCCGGATGACCGCCACGGCTGTCATCGCGCGATTAATCTTCTCGAGTACCCCCGAATCAATATAAGAATCGCCACGATCTGACGGGCGGATCAAAAGTTATCGTCGAAACGATATTTGTGCACCAAGGGTAGCTCACGGCCAGTAAACACCTTCCGACCGGATTCATGACTCGCATCCACTAGTACACTCATCCGCTATAGCCTGTACGTCACTGAATCTAAACAAACCCCCGCTATAATTTGACCGCAAATGAAATGTCAGAACGAATTCCGTTTATCGAATCAAACGACACTATCACCCCGCCATAATAAAGACCGGACGTCTTTGAATTCACCATCCGGAAGAAAATAAAAAGATCCGTACCGAAACGTAGGAGGCGACGCACTAAACGTGCGTTTCAGTTCGCATCGATGTTCCAGAACCGAAAGATTGTTCGAAAAAAGTGGTAGATAGCCGAAAAAAGTGACAGGGGTGCAACACGAGGACTTCCCAGGAGGTCACCCATCCTAGTACTACTCTCGCCCAAGCACGCTTAACTTCGGAGTTCTGATGGGATCCAGTGCATTTGTGCTGGTATGATCGCACCCAGCATGCCTCTCCATTGTCAAAGTAATAAAGAGTTTCCACTCGCATTGTCGTACGAAGTCCGTTTAAATGAAAGTGCGAAAAAATCCTGCTAGATGACACCGGATGGACGATCCGAGCATGTCGGAAAGCCGGATGACCGCTAGGGCGCTAGGGCTGTCATCGCGCGATGAATCTTCCTGAGTACCCCCGAATCAATATAAGAATCGCCACGATCTGACGGGCGGATCAAAAGTTATCGTCGGAACGATATTTGTGCACCAAGGGTAGCTCACGGCCAGTAAACACCTTCCGACCGGATTCATGACTCGCATCCACTAGTACACTCATCCGCTATAGCCTGTACGTCACTGAATCTGAACAAACCCCCGCTATAATTTGACCGCAAATGAAATGTCAGAACGAATTCCGTTTATCGAATCAAACGACACTATCACCCCGCCATAATAAAGACCGGACGTCTTTGAATTCACCATCCGGAAGAAAATAAAAAGATCCGAACCGAAACGTAGGAGGCGACGCACTAAACGTGCGTTTCAGTTCGCATCGATGTTCCAGAACCGAAAGATTGTTCGAAAAAAGTGGTAGATAGCCGAAAAAAGTGACAGGGGTGCAACACGAGGACTTCCCAGGAGGTCACCCATCCTAGTACTACTCTCGCCCAAGCACGCTTAACTTCAGAGTTCTGATGGGATCCAGTGCATTTGTGCTGGTATGATCGCACCCAGCATGCCTCTCCATTGTCAAAGTAATAAAGAGTTTCCACTCGCATTGTCGTACGAAGTCCGTTTAAATGAAAGTGCGAAAAAATCCTGCTAGATGACACCGGATGGACGATCCGAGCATGTCGGAAAGCCGGATGACCGCCAGGGCTGTCATCGCGCGATGAATCTTCCCGAGTACCCCCGAATCAATATAAGAATCGCCACGATCTGACGGGCGGATCAAAAGTTATCGTCGGAACGATATTTGTGCACCAAGGGTAGCTCACGGCCAGTAAACACCTTCCGACCGGATTCATGACTCGCATCCACTAGTACACTCATCCGCTATAGCCTGTACGTCACTGAATCTGAACAAACCCCCGCTATAATTTGACCGCAAATGAAATGTCAGAACGAATTCCGTTTATCGAATCAAACGACACTATCACCCCGCCATAATAAAGACCGGACGTCTTTGAATTCACCATCCGGAAGAAAATAAAAAGATCCGTACCGAAACGTAGGAGGCGACGCACTAAACGTGCGTTTCAGGTCGCATCGATGTTCCAGAACCGAAAGATTGTTCGAAAAAAGTGACAGGGGTGCAACACGAGGACTTCCCAGGAGGTCACCCATCCTAGTACTACTCTCGCCCAAGCACGCTTAACTTCAGAGTTCTGATGGGATCCAGTGCATTTGTGCTGGTATGATCGCACCCAGCATGCCTCTCCATTGTCAAAGTAATAAAGAGTTTCCACTCGCATTGTCGTACGAAGTCCGTTTAAATGAAAGTGCGAAAAAATCCTGCTAGATGACACCGGATGGACGATCCGAGCATGTCGGAAAGCCGGATGACCGCCAAGGCTGTCATCGCGCGATTAATCTTCCCGAGTACCCCCGAATCAATATAAGAATCGCCACGATCTGACGGGCGGATCAAAAGTTATCGTCGGAACGATATTTGTGCACCAAGGGTAGCTCACGGCCAGTAAACACCTTCCGACCGGATTCATGACTTTCATCCACTAGTACACTCATCCGCTATAGCTTGTACGTCACTGAATCTAAACAAACCCCCGCTATAATTTGACCGCAAATGAAATGTCAGAACGAATTCCGTTTATCGAATCAAACGACACTATCACCCCGCCATAATAAAGACCGGACGTATTTGAATTCACTATCCGGCAGAAAATAAAAAGATCCCAACCGAAACGTAGGAGGCGTCGCACTAAACGTGCGTTTCAGTTCGCATCGATGTTCCAGAACCGAAAGATTGTTCGAAAAAAGTGGTAGATAGCCGAAAAAAGTGACAGGGGTGCAACACGAGGACTTCCCAGGAGGTCACCCATCCTAGTACTACTCTCGCCCAAGCACGCTTAACTTCGGAGTTCTGATGGGATCCAGTGCATTTGTGCTGGTATGATCGCACCCAGCATGCCTCTCCATTGTCAAAGTAATAAAGAGTTTCCACTCGCATTGTCGTACGAAGTCCGTTTAAATGAAAGTGCAAAAAAATCCTGCTAGATGACACCGGATGGACGATCCGAGCATGTCGGAAAGCCGGATGACCGCCAGGGCTGTCATCGCGCGATTAATCTTCTCGAGTACCCCCGAATCAATATAAGAATCGCCACGATCTGACGGGCGGATCAAAAGTTATCGTCGAAACGATATTTGTGCACCAAGGGTAGCTCACGGCCAGTAAACACCTTCCGACCGGATTCATGACTCGCATCCACTAGTACACTCATCCGCTATAGCCTGTACGTCACTGAATCTAAACAAACCCCCGCTATAATTTGACCGCAAATGAAATGTCAGAACGAATTCCGTTTATCGAATCAAACGACACTATCACCCCGCCATAATAAAGACCGGACGTCTTTGAATTCACCATCCGGAAGAAAATAAAAAGATCCGTACCGAAACGTAGGAGGCGACGCACTAAACGTGCGTTTCAGTTCGCATCGATGTTCCAGAACCGAAAGATTGTTCGAAAAAAGTGGTAGATAGCCGAAAAAAGTGACAGGGGTGCAACACGAGGACTTCCCAGGAGGTCACCCATCCTAGTACTACTCTCGCCCAAGCACGCTTAACTTCGGAGTTCTGATGGGATCCAGTGCATTTGTGCTGGTATGATCGCACCCAGCATGCCTCTCCATTGTCAAAGTAATAAAGAGTTTCCACTCGCATTGTCGTACGAAGTCCGTTTAAATGAAAGTGCGAAAAAATCCTGCTAGATGACACCGGATGGACGATCCGAGCATGTCGGAAAGCCGGATGACCGCCAGGGCTGTCATCGCGCGATTAATCTTCCTGAGTACCCCCGAATCAATATAAGAATCGCCACGATCTGACGGGCGGATCAAAAGTTATCGTCGGAACGATATTTGTGCACCAAGGGTAGCTCACGGCCAGTAAACACCTTCCGACCGGATTCATGACTTTCATCCACTAGTACACTCATCCGCTATAGCTTGTACGTCACTGAATCTAAACAAACCCCCGCTATAATTTGACCGCAAATGAAATGTCAGAACGAATTCCGTTTATCGAATCAAACGACACTATCACCCCGCCATAATAAAGACCGGACGTATTTGAATTCACTATCCGGCAGAAAATAAAAAGATCCCAACCGAAACGTAGGAGGCGTCGCACTAAACGTGCGTTTCAGTTCGCATCGATGTTCCAGAACCGAAAGATTGTTCGAAAAAAGTGGTAGATAGCCGAAAAAAGTGACAGGGGTGCAACACGAGGACTTCCCAGGAGGTCACCCATCCTAGTACTACTCTCGCCCAAGCACGCTTAACTTCGGAGTTCTGATGGGATCCAGTGCATTTGTGCTGGTATGATCGCACCCAGCATGCCTCTCCATTGTCAAAGTAATAAAGAGTTTCCACTCGCATTGTCGTACGAAGTCCGTTTAAATGAAAGTGCGAAAAAATCCTGCTAGATGATACGGATGGACGATCCGAGCATGTCGGAAAGCCGGATGACCGCCAGGGCTGTCATCGCGCGATTAATCTTCCCGAGTACCCCCGAATCAATATAAGAATCGCCACGATCTGACGGGCGGATCAAAAGTTATCGTCGAAACGATATTTGTGCACCAAGGGTAGCTCACGGCCAGTAAACACCTTCCGACCGGATTCATAACTCGCATCCACTAGTACACTCATCCGCTATAGCCTGTACGTCACTGAATCTAAACAAACCCCCGCTATAATTTGACCGCAAATGAAATGTCAGAACGAATTCCGTTTATCGAATCAAACGACACTATCACCCCGCCATAATAAAGACCGGACGTCTTTGAATTCACCATCCGGAAGAAAATAAAAAGATCCGTACCGAAACGTAGGAGGCGACGCACTAAACGTGCGTTTCAGTTCGCATCGATGTTCCAGAACCGAAAGATTGTTCGAAAAAAGTGGTAGATAGCCGAAAAAAGTGACAGGGGTGCAACACGAGGACTTCCCAGGAGGTCACCCATCCTAGTACTACTCTCGCCCAAGCACGCTTCACTTCGGAGTTCTGATGGGATCCAGTGCATTTGTGCTGGTATGATCGCACCCAGCATGCCTCTCCATTGTCAAAGTAATAAAGAGTTTCCACTCGCATTGTCGTACGAAGTCCGTTTAAATCAAAGTGCGAAAAAATCCTGCTAGATGACACCGGATGGACGATCTGAGCATGTCGGAAAGCCGGATGACCGCCAAGGCTGTCATCGCGCGATTAATCTTCCCGAGTACCCCCGAATCAATATAAGAATCGCCACGATCTGACGGGCGGATCAAAAGTTATCGTCGGAACGATATTTGTGCACCATGGGTAGCTCACGGCCAGTAAACACCTTCCGACCGGATTCATGACTTTCATCCACTAGTACACTCATCCGCTATAGCTTGTACGTCACTGAATCTAAACAAACCCCCGCTATAATTTGACCGCAAATGAAATGTCAGAACGAATTCCGTTTATCGAATCAAACGACACTATCACCCCGCCATAATAAAGACCGGACGTATTTGAATTCACTATCCGGCAGAAAATAAAAAGACCCCAACCGAAACGTAGGAGGCGTCGCACTAAACGTGCGTTTCAGTTCGCATCGATGTTCCAGAACCGAAAGATTGTTCGAAAAAAGTGGTAGATAGCCGAAAAAAGTGACAGGGGTGCAACACGAGGACTTCCCAGGAGGTCACCCATCCTAGTACTACTCTCGCCCAAGCACGCTTAACTTCGGAGTTCTGATGGGATCCAGTGCATTTGTGCTGGTATGATCGCACCCAGCATGCCTCTCCATTGTAAAAGTAATAAAGAGTTTCCACTCGCATTGTCGTACGAAGTCCGTTTAAATGAAAGTGCGAAAAAATCCTGCTAGATGACACCGGATGGACGATCCGAGCATGTCGGAAAGCCGGATGACTGCCAGGGCTGTCATCGCGCGATTAATCTTCCCGAGTACCCCCGAATCAATATAAGAATCGCCACGATCTGACGGGCGGATCAAAAGTTATCGTCGGAACGATATTTGTGCACCAAGGGTAGCTCACGGCCAGTAAACACCTTCCGACCGGATTCATGACTTTCATCCACTAGTACACTCATCCGCTATAGCTTGTACGTCACTGAATCTAAACAAACCCCCGCTATAATTTGACCGCAAATGAAATGTCAGAACGAATTCCGTTTATCGAATCAAACGACACTATCACCCCGCCATAATAAAGACCGGACGTATTTGAATTCACTATCCGGCAGAAAATAAAAAGATCACAACCGAAACGTAGGAGGCGTCGCACTAAACGTGCGTTTCAGTTCGCATCGATGTTCCAGAACCGAAAGATTGTTCGAAAAAAGTGGTAGATAGCCGAAAAAAGTGACAGGGGTGCAACACGAGGACTTCCCAGGAGGTCACCCATCCTAGCACTACTCTCGCCCAAGCACGCTTAACTTCGGAGTTCTGATGGGATCCAGTGCATTTGTGCTGGTATGATCGCACCCAGCATGCCTCTCCATTGTCAAAGTAATAAAGAGTTTCCACTCGCATTGTCGTACGAAGTCCGTTTAAATGAAAGTGCGAAAAAATCCTGCTAGATGACACCGGATGGACGATCCGAGCATGTCGGAAAGCCGGATGACCGCTAGGGCGCTAGGGCTGTCATCGCGCGATGAACCTTCCCGAGTACCCCCGAATCAATATAAGAATCGCCACGATCTGACGGGCGGATCAAAAGTTATCGTCGGAACGATATTTGTGCACCAAGGGTAGCTCACGGCCAGTAAACACCTTCCGACCGGATTCATGACTCGCATCCACTAGTACACTCATCCGCTACAGCCTGTACGTCACTGAATCTGAACAAACCCCCGCTATAATTTGACCGCAAATGAAATGTCAGAACAAATTCCGTTTATCGAATCAAACGACACTATCACCCCGCCATAATAAAGACCGGACGTCTTTGAATTCACCATCCGGAAGAAAATAAAAAGATCCGAACCGAAACGTAGGAGGCGACGCACTAAACGTGCGTTTCAGTTCGCATCGATGTTCCAGAACCGAAAGATTGTTCGAAAAAAGTGGTAGATAGCCGAAAAAAGTGACAGGGGTGCAACACGAGGACTTCCCAGGAGGTCACCCATCCTAGTACTACTCTCGCCCAAGCACGCTTAACTTCAGAGTTCTGATGGGATCCAGTGCATTTGTGCTGGTATGATCGCACCCAGCATGCCTCTCCATTGTCAAAGTAATAAAGAGTTTCCACTCGCATTGTCGTACGAAGTCCGTTTAAATGAAAGTGCGAAAAAATCCTGCTAGATGACACCGGATGGACGATCCGAGCATGTCGGAAAGCCGGATGACCGCCAAGGCTGTCATCGCGCGATTAATCTTCCCGAGTACCCCCGAATCAATATAAGAATCGCCACGATCTGACGGGCGGATCAAAAGTTATCGTCGGAACGATATTTGTGCACCAAGGGTAGCTCACGGCCAGTAAACACCTTCCGACCGGATTCATGACTTTCATCCACTAGTACACTCATCCGCTATAGCTTGTACGTCACTGAATCTAAACAAACCCCCGCTATAATTTGACCGCAAATGAAATGTCAGAACGAATTCCGTTTATCGAATCAAACGACACTATCACCCCGCCATAATAAAGACCGGACGTATTTGAATTCACTATCCGGCAGAAAATAAAAAGATCCCAACCGAAACGTAGGAGGCGTCGCACTAAACGTGCGTTTCAGTTCGCATCGATGTTCCAGAACCGAAAGATTGTTCGAAAAAAGTGGTAGATAGCCGAAAAAAGTGACAGGGGTGCAACACGAGGACTTCCCAGGAGGTCACCCATCCTAGTACTACTCTCGCCCAAGCACGCTTAACTTCGGAGTTCTGATGGGATCCAGTGCATTTGTGCTGGTATGATCGCACCCAGCATGCCTCTCCATTGTCAAAGTAATAAAGAGTTTCCACTCGCATTGTCGTACGAAGTCCGTTTAAATGAAAGTGCAAAAAAATCCTGCTAGATGACACCGGATGGACGATCCGAGCATGTCGGAAAGCCGGATGACCGCCAGGGCTGTCATCGCGCGATTAATCTTCTCGAGTACCCCCGAATCAATATAAGAATCGCCACGATCTGACGGGCGGATCAAAAGTTATCGTCGAAACGATATTTGTGCACCAAGGGTAGCTCACGGCCAGTAAACACCTTCCGACCGGATTCATGACTCGCATCCACTAGTACACTCATCCGCTATAGCCTGTACGTCACTGAATCTAAACAAACCCCCGCTATAATTTGACCGCAAATGAAATGTCAGAACGAATTCCGTTTATCGAATCAAACGACACTATCACCCCGCCATAATAAAGACCGGACGTCTTTGAATTCACCATCCGGAAGAAAATAAAAAGATCCGTACCGAAACGTAGGAGGCGACGCACTAAACGTGCGTTTCAGTTCGCATCGATGTTCCAGAACCGAAAGATTGTTCGAAAAAAGTGGTAGATAGCCGAAAAAAGTGACAGGGGTGCAACACGAGGACTTCCCAGGAGGTCACCCATCCTAGTACTACTCTCGCCCAAGCACGCTTAACTTCGGAGTTCTAATGGGATCCAGTGCATTTGTGCTGGTATGATCGCACCCAGCATGCCTCTCCATTGTCAAAGTAATAAAGAGTTTCCACTCGCATTGTCGTACGAAGTCCGTTTAAATGAAAGTGCGAAAAAATCCTGCTAGATGACACCGGATGGACGATCCGAGCATGTCGGAAAGCCGGATGACCGCCAGGGCTGTCATCGCGCGATTAATCTTCCTGAGTACCCCCGAATCAATATAAGAATCGCCACGATCTGACGGGCGGATCAAAAGTTATCGTCGGAACGATATTTGTGCACCAAGGGTAGCTCACGGCCAGTAAACACCTTCCGACCGGATTCATAACTCGCATCCACTAGTACACTCATCCGCTATAGCCTGTACGTCACTGAATCTAAACAAACCCCCGCTATAATTTGACCGCAAATGAAATGTCAGAACGAATTCCGTTTATCGAATCAAACGACATTATCACCCCGCCATAATAAAGACCGGACGTCTTTGAATTCACCATCCGGAAGAAAATAAAAAGATCCGTACCGAAACGTAGGAGGCGACGCACTAAACGTGCGTTTCAGTTCGCATCGATGTTCCAGAACCGAAAGATTGTTCGAAAAAAGTGGTAGATAGCCGAAAAAAGTGACAGGGGTGCAACACGAGGACTTCCCAGGAGGTCACCCATCCTAGTACTACTCTCGCCCAAGCACGCTTAACTTCGGAGTTCTGATGGGATCCAGTGCATTTGTGCTGGTATGATCGCACCCAGCATGCCTCTCCATTGTCAAAGTAATAAAGAGTTTCCACTCGCATTGTCGTACGAAGTCCGTTTAAATCAAAGTGCGAAAAAATCCTGCTAGATGACACCGGATGGACGATCTGAGCATGTCGGAAAGCCGGATGACCGCCAAGGCTGTCATCGCGCGATTAATCTTCCCGAGTACCCCCGAATCAATATAAGAATCGCCACGATCTGACGGGCGGATCAAAAGTTATCGTCGGAACGATATTTGTGCACCATGGGTAGCTCACGGCCAGTAAACACCTTCCGACCGGATTCATGACTTTCATCCACTAGTACACTCATCCGCTATAGCTTGTACGTCACTGAATCTAAACAAACCCCCGCTATAATTTGACCGCAAATGAAATGTCAGAACGAATTCCGTTTATCGAATCAAACGACACTATCACCCCGCCATAATAAAGACCGGACGTATTTGAATTCACTATCCGGCAGAAAATAAAAAGACCCCAACCGAAACGTAGGAGGCGTCGCACTAAACGTGCGTTTCAGTTCGCATCGATGTTCCAGAACCGAAAGATTGTTCGAAAAAAGTGGTAGATAGCCGAAAAAAGTGACAGGGGTGCAACACGAAGACTTCCCAGGAGGTCACCCATCCTAGTACTACTCTCGCCCAAGCACGCTTAACTTCGGAGTTCTGATGGGATCCAGTGCATTTGTGCTGGTATGATCGCACCCAGCATGCCTCTCCATTGTCAAAGTAATAAAGAGTTTCCACTCGCATTGTCGTACGAAGTCCGTTTAAATCAAAGTGCGAAAAAATCCTGCTAGATGACACCGGATGGACGATCTGAGCATGTCGGAAAGCCGGATGACCGCCAAGGCTGTCATCGCGCGATTAATCTTCCCGAGTACCCCCGAATCAATATAAGAATCGCCACGATCTGACGGGCGGATCAAAAGTTATCGTCGGAACGATATTTGTGCACCATGGGTAGCTCACGGCCAGTAAACACCTTCCGACCGGATTCATGACTTTCATCCACTAGTACACTCATCCGCTATAGCTTGTACGTCACTGAATCTAAACAAACCCCCGCTATAATTTGACCGCAAATGAAATGTCAGAACGAATTCCGTTTATCGAATCAAACGACACTATCACCCCGCCATAATAAAGACCGGACGTATTTGAATTCACTATCCGGCAGAAAATAAAAAGACCCCAACCGAAACGTAGGAGGCGTCGCACTAAACGTGCGTTTCAGTTCGCATCGATGTTCCAGAACCGAAAGATTGTTCGAAAAAAGTGGTAGATAGCCGAAAAAAGTGACAGGGGTGCAACACGAGGACTTCCCAGGAGGTCACCCATCCTAGTACTACTCTCGCCCAAGCACGCTTAACTTCGGAGTTCTGATGGGATCCAGTGCATTTGTGCTGGTATGATCGCACCCAGCATGCCTCTCCATTGTAAAAGTAATAAAGAGTTTCCACTCGCATTGTCGTACGAAGTCCGTTTAAATGAAAGTGCGAAAAAATCCTGCTAGATGACACCGGATGGACGATCCGAGCATGTCGGAAAGCCGGATGACTGCCAGGGCTGTCATCGCGCGATTAATCTTCCCGAGTACCCCCGAATCAATATAAGAATCGCCACGATCTGACGGGCGGATCAAAAGTTATCGTCGGAACGATATTTGTGCACCAAGGGTAGCTCACGGCCAGTAAACACCTTCCGACCGGATTCATGACTTTCATCCACTAGTACACTCATCCGCTATAGCTTGTACGTCACTGAATCTAAACAAACCCCCGCTATAATTTGACCGCAAATGAAATGTCAGAACGAATTCCGTTTATCGAATCAAACGACACTATCACCCCGCCATAATAAAGACCGGACGTATTTGAATTCACTATCCGGCAGAAAATAAAAAGATCACAACCGAAACGTAGGAGGCGTCGCACTAAACGTGCGTTTCAGTTCGCATCGATGTTCCAGAACCGAAAGATTGTTCGAAAAAAGTGGTAGATAGCCGAAAAAAGTGACAGGGGTGCAACACGAGGACTTCCCAGGAGGTCACCCATCCTAGCACTACTCTCGCCCAAGCACGCTTAACTTCGGAGTTCTGATGGGATCCAGTGCATTTGTGCTGGTATGATCGCACCCAGCATGCCTCTCCATTGTCAAAGTAATAAAGAGTTTCCACTCGCATTGTCGTACGAAGTCCGTTTAAATGAAAGTGCGAAAAAATCCTGCTAGATGACACCGGATGGACGATCCGAGCATGTCGGAAAGCCGGATGACCGCTAGGGCGCTAGGGCTGTCATCGCGCGATGAACCTTCCCGAGTACCCCCGAATCAATATAAGAATCGCCACGATCTGACGGGCGGATCAAAAGTTATCGTCGGAACGATATTTGTGCACCAAGGGTAGCTCACGGCCAGTAAACACCTTCCGACCGGATTCATGACTCGCATCCACTAGTACACTCATCCGCTATAGCCTGTACGTCACTGAATCTGAACAAACCCCCGCTATAATTTGACCGCAAATGAAATGTCAGAACAAATTCCGTTTATCGAATCAAACGACACTATCACCCCGCCATAATAAAGACCGGACGTCTTTGAATTCACCATCCGGAAGAAAATAAAAAGATCCGAACCGAAACGTAGGAGGCGACGCACTAAACGTGCGTTTCAGTTCGCATCGATGTTCCAGAACCGAAAGATTGTTCGAAAAAAGTGGTAGATAGCCGAAAAAAGTGACAGGGGTGCAACACGAGGACTTCCCAGGAGGTCACCCATCCTAGTACTACTCTCGCCCAAGCACGCTTAACTTCAGAGTTCTGATGGGATCCAGTGCATTTGTGCTGGTATGATCGCACCCAGCATGCCTCTCCATTGTCAAAGTAATAAAGAGTTTCCACTCGCATTGTCGTACGAAGTCCGTTTAAATGAAAGTGCGAAAAAATCCTGCTAGATGACACCGGATGGACGATCCGAGCATGTCGGAAAGCCGGATGACCGCCAAGGCTGTCATCGCGCGATTAATCTTCCCGAGTACCCCCGAATCAATATAAGAATCGCCACGATCTGACGGGCGGATCAAAAGTTATCGTCGGAACGATATTTGTGCACCAAGGGTAGCTCACGGCCAGTAAACACCTTCCGACCGGATTCATGACTTTCATCCACTAGTACACTCATCCGCTATAGCTTGTACGTCACTGAATCTAAACAAACCCCCGCTATAATTTGACCGCAAATGAAATGTCAGAACGAATTCCGTTTATCGAATCAAACGACACTATCACCCCGCCATAATAAAGACCGGACGTATTTGAATTCACTATCCGGCAGAAAATAAAAAGATCCCAACCGAAACGTAGGAGGCGTCGCACTAAACGTGCGTTTCAGTTCGCATCGATGTTCCAGAACCGAAAGATTGTTCGAAAAAAGTGGTAGATAGCCGAAAAAAGTGACAGGGGTGCAACACGAGGACTTCCCAGGAGGTCACCCATCCTAGTACTACTCTCGCCCAAGCACGCTTAACTTCGGAGTTCTGATGGGATCCAGTGCATTTGTGCTGGTATGATCGCACCCAGCATGCCTCTCCATTGTCAAAGTAATAAAGAGTTTCCACTCGCATTGTCGTACGAAGTCCGTTTAAATGAAAGTGCAAAAAAATCCTGCTAGATGACACCGGATGGACGATCCGAGCATGTCGGAAAGCCGGATGACCGCTAGGGCTGTCATCGCGCGATTAATCTTCTCGAGTACCCCCGAATCAATATAAGAATCGCCACGATCTGACGGGCGGATCAAAAGTTATCGTCGAAACGATATTTGTGCACCAAGGGTAGCTCACGGCCAGTAAACACCTTCCGACCGGATTCATGACTCGCATCCACTAGTACACTCATCCGCTATAGCCTGTACGTCACTGAATCTAAACAAACCCCCGCTATAATTTGACCGCAAATGAAATGTCAGAACGAATTCCGTTTATCGAATCAAACGACACTATCACCCCGCCATAATAAAGACCGGACGTATTTGAATTCACTATCCGGCAGAAAATAAAAAGATCCCAACCGAAACGTAGGAGGCGTCGCACTAAACGTGCGTTTCAGTTCGCATCGATGTTCCAGAACCGAAAGATTGTTCGAAAAAAGTGGTAGATAGCCGAAAAAAGTGACAGGGGTGCAATACGAGGACTTCCCAGGAGGTCACCCATCCTAGTACTACTCTCGCCCAAGCACGCTTAACTTCGGAGTTCTGATGGGATCCAGTGCATTTGTGCTGGTATGATCGCACCCAGCATGCCTCTCCATTGTCAAAGTAATAAAGAGTTTCCACTCGCATTGTCGTACGAAGTCCGTTTAAATGAAAGTGCGAAAAAATCCTGCTAGATGATACGGATGGACGATCCGAGCATGTCGGAAAGCCGGATGACCGCCAGGGCTGTCATCGCGCGATTAATCTTCCCGAGTACCCCCGAATCAATATAAGAATCGCCACGATCTGACGGGCGGATCAAAAGTTATCGTCGAAACGATATTTGTGCACCAAGGGTAGCTCACGGCCAGTAAACACCTTCCGACCGGATTCATAACTCGCATCCACTAGTACACTCATCCGCTATAGCCTGTACGTCACTGAATCTAAACAAACCCCCGCTATAATTTGACCGCAAATGAAATGTCAGAACGAATTCCGTTTATCGAATCAAACGACATTATCACCCCGCCATAATAAAGACCGGACGTCTTTGAATTCACCATCCGGAAGAAAATAAAAAGATCCGTACCGAAACGTAGGAGGCGACGCACTAAACGTGCGTTTCAGTTCGCATCGATGTTCCAGAACCGAAAGATTGTTCGAAAAAAGTGGTAGATAGCCGAAAAAAGTGACAGGGGTGCAACACGAGGACTTCCCAGGAGGTCACCCATCCTAGTACTACTCTCGCCCAAGCACGCTTAACTTCGGAGTTCTGATGGGATCCAGTGCATTTGTGCTGGTATGATCGCACCCAGCATGCCTCTCCATTGTCAAAGTAATAAAGAGTTTCCACTCGCATTGTCGTACGAAGTCCGTTTAAATCAAAGTGCGAAAAAATCCTGCTAGATGACACCGGATGGACGATCTGAGCATGTCGGAAAGCCGGATGACCGCCAAGGCTGTCATCGCGCGATTAATCTTCCCGAGTACCCCCGAATCAATATAAGAATCGCCACGATCTGACGGGCGGATCAAAAGTTATCGTCGGAACGATATTTGTGCACCATGGGTAGCTCACGGCCAGTAAACACCTTCCGACCGGATTCATGACTTTCATCCACTAGTACACTCATCCGCTATAGCTTGTACGTCACTGAATCTAAACAAACCCCCGCTATAATTTGACCGCAAATGAAATGTCAGAACGAATTCCGTTTATCGAATCAAACGACACTATCACCCCGCCATAATAAAGACCGGACGTATTTGAATTCACTATCCGGCAGAAAATAAAAAGACCCCAACCGAAACGTAGGAGGCGTCGCACTAAACGTGCGTTTCAGTTCGCATCGATGTTCCAGAACCGAAAGATTGTTCGAAAAAAGTGGTAGATAGCCGAAAAAAGTGACAGGGGTGCAACACGAAGACTTCCCAGGAGGTCACCCATCCTAGTACTACTCTCGCCCAAGCACGCTTAACTTCGGAGTTCTGATGGGATCCAGTGCATTTGTGCTGGTATGATCGCACCCAGCATGCCTCTCCATTGTCAAAGTAATAAAGAGTTTCCACTCGCATTGTCGTACGAAGTCCGTTTAAATCAAAGTGCGAAAAAATCCTGCTAGATGACACCGGATGGACGATCTGAGCATGTCGGAAAGCCGGATGACCGCCAAGGCTGTCATCGCGCGATTAATCTTCCCGAGTACCCCCGAATCAATATAAGAATCGCCACGATCTGACGGGCGGATCAAAAGTTATCGTCGGAACGATATTTGTGCACCATGGGTAGCTCACGGCCAGTAAACACCTTCCGACCGGATTCATGACTTTCATCCACTAGTACACTCATCCGCTATAGCTTGTACGTCACTGAATCTAAACAAACCCCCGCTATAATTTGACCGCAAATGAAATGTCAGAACGAATTCCGTTTATCGAATCAAACGACACTATCACCCCGCCATAATAAAGACCGGACGTATTTGAATTCACTATCCGGCAGAAAATAAAAAGACCCCAACCGAAACGTAGGAGGCGTCGCACTAAACGTGCGTTTCAGTTCGCATCGATGTTCCAGAACCGAAAGATTGTTCGAAAAAAGTGGTAGATAGCCGAAAAAAGTGACAGGGGTGCAACACGAGGACTTCCCAGGAGGTCACCCATCCTAGTACTACTCTCGCCCAAGCACGCTTAACTTCGGAGTTCTGATGGAATCCAGTGCATTTGTGCTGGTATGATCGCACCCAGCATGCCTCTCCATTGTAAAAGTAATAAAGAGTTTCCACTCGCATTGTCGTACGAAGTCCGTTTAAATGAAAGTGCGAAAAAATCCTGCTAGATGACACCGGATGGACGATCCGAGCATGTCGGAAAGCCGGATGACTGCCAGGGCTGTCATCGCGCGATTAATCTTCCCGAGTACCCCCGAATCAATATAAGAATCGCCACGATCTGACGGGCGGATCAAAAGTTATCGTCGGAACGATATTTGTGCACCAAGGGTAGCTCACGGCCAGTAAACACCTTCCGACCGGATTCATGACTTTCATCCACTAGTACACTCATCCGCTATAGCTTGTACGTCACTGAATCTAAACAAACCCCCGCTATAATTTGACCGCAAATGAAATGTCAGAACGAATTCCGTTTATCGAATCAAACGACACTATCACCCCGCCATAATAAAGACCGGACGTATTTGAATTCACTATCCGGCAGAAAATAAAAAGATCACAACCGAAACGTAGGAGGCGTCGCACTAAACGTGCGTTTCAGTTCGCATCGATGTTCCAGAACCGAAAGATTGTTCGAAAAAAGTGGTAGATAGCCGAAAAAAGTGACAGGGGTGCAACACGAGGACTTCCCAGGAGGTCACCCATCCTAGCACTACTCTCGCCCAAGCACGCTTAACTTCGGAGTTCTGATGGGATCCAGTGCATTTGTGCTGGTATGATCGCACCCAGCATGCCTCTCCATTGTCAAAGTAATAAAGAGTTTCCACTCGCATTGTCGTACGAAGTCCGTTTAAATGAAAGTGCGAAAAAATCCTGCTAGATGACACCGGATGGACGATCCGAGCATGTCGGAAAGCCGGATGACCGCTAGGGCGCTAGGGCTGTCATCGCGCGATGAACCTTCCCGAGTACCCCCGAATCAATATAAGAATCGCCACGATCTGACGGGCGGATCAAAAGTTATCGTCGGAACGATATTTGTGCACCAAGGGTAGCTCACGGCCAGTAAACACCTTCCGACCGGATTCATGACTCGCATCCACTAGTACACTCATCCGCTATAGCCTGTACGTCACTGAATCTGAACAAACCCCCGCTATAATTTGACCGCAAATGAAATGTCAGAACAAATTCCGTTTATCGAATCAAACGACACTATCACCCCGCCATAATAAAGACCGGACGTCTTTGAATTCACCATCCGGAAGAAAATAAAAAGATCCGAACCGAAACGTAGGAGGCGACGCACTAAACGTGCGTTTCAGTTCGCATCGATGTTCCAGAACCGAAAGATTGTTCGAAAAAAGTGGTAGATAGCCGAAAAAAGTGACAGGGGTGCAACACGAGGACTTCCCAGGAGGTCACCCATCCTAGTACTACTCTCGCCCAAGCACGCTTAACTTCAGAGTTCTGATGGGATCCAGTGCATTTGTGCTGGTATGATCGCACCCAGCATGCCTCTCCATTGTCAAAGTAATAAAGAGTTTCCACTCGCATTGTCGTACGAAGTCCGTTTAAATGAAAGTGCGAAAAAATCCTGCTAGATGACACCGGATGGACGATCCGAGCATGTCGGAAAGCCGGATGACCGCCAAGGCTGTCATCGCGCGATTAATCTTCCCGAGTACCCCCGAATCAATATAAGAATCGCCACGATCTGACGGGCGGATCAAAAGTTATCGTCGGAACGATATTTGTGCACCAAGGGTAGCTCACGGCCAGTAAACACCTTCCGACCGGATTCATGACTTTCATCCACTAGTACACTCATCCGCTATAGCTTGTACGTCACTGAATCTAAACAAACCCCCGCTATAATTTGACCGCAAATGAAATGTCAGAACGAATTCCGTTTATCGAATCAAACGACACTATCACCCCGCCATAATAAAGACCGGACGTATTTGAATTCACTATCCGGCAGAAAATAAAAAGATCCCAACCGAAACGTAGGAGGCGTCGCACTAAACGTGCGTTTCAGTTCGCATCGATGTTCCAGAACCGAAAGATTGTTCGAAAAAAGTGGTAGATAGCCGAAAAAAGTGACAGGGGTGCAACACGAGGACTTCCCAGGAGGTCACCCATCCTAGTACTACTCTCGCCCAAGCACGCTTAACTTCGGAGTTCTGATGGGATCCAGTGCATTTGTGCTGGTATGATCGCACCCAGCATGCCTCTCCATTGTCAAAGTAATAAAGAGTTTCCACTCGCATTGTCGTACGAAGTCCGTTTAAATGAAAGTGCAAAAAAATCCTGCTAGATGACACCGGATGGACGATCCGAGCATGTCGGAAAGCCGGATGACCGCCAGGGCTGTCATCGCGCGATTAATCTTCTCGAGTACCCCCGAATCAATATAAGAATCGCCACGATCTGACGGGCGGATCAAAAGTTATCGTCGAAACGATATTTGTGCACCAAGGGTAGCTCACGGCCAGTAAACACCTTCCGACCGGATTCATGACTCGCATCCACTAGTACACTCATCCGCTATAGCCTGTACGTCACTGAATCTAAACAAACCCCCGCTATAATTTGACCGCAAATGAAATGTCAGAACGAATTCCGTTTATCGAATCAAACGACACTATCACCCCGCCATAATAAAGACCGGACGTCTTTGAATTCACCATCCGGAAGAAAATAAAAAGATCCGTACCGAAACGTAGGAGGCGACGCACTAAACGTGCGTTTCAGTTCGCATCGATGTTCCAGAACCGAAAGATTGTTCGAAAAAAGTGGTAGATAGCCGAAAAAAGTGACAGGGGTGCAACACGAGGACTTCCCAGGAGGTCACCCATCCTAGTACTACTCTCGCCCAAGCACGCTTAACTTCGGAGTTCTGATGGGATCCAGTGCATTTGTGCTGGTATGATCGCACCCAGCATGCCTCTCCATTGTCAAAGTAATAAAGAGTTTCCACTCGCATTGTCGTACGAAGTCCGTTTAAATCAAAGTGCGAAAAAATCCTGCTAGATGACACCGGATGGACGATCTGAGCATGTCGGAAAGCCGGATGACCGCCAAGGCTGTCATCGCGCGATTAATCTTCCCGAGTACCCCCGAATCAATATAAGAATCGCCACGATCTGACGGGCGGATCAAAAGTTATCGTCGGAACGATATTTGTGCACCATGGGTAGCTCACGGCCAGTAAACACCTTCCGACCGGATTCATGACTTTCATCCACTAGTACACTCATCCGCTATAGCTTGTACGTCACTGAATCTAAACAAACCCCCGCTATAATTTGACCGCAAATGAAATGTCAGAACGAATTCCGTTTATCGAATCAAACGACACTATCACCCCGCCATAATAAAGACCGGACGTATTTGAATTCACTATCCGGCAGAAAATAAAAAGACCCCAACCGAAACGTAGGAGGCGTCGCACTAAACGTGCGTTTCAGTTCGCATCGATGTTCCAGAACCGAAAGATTGTTCGAAAAAAGTGGTAGATAGCCGAAAAAAGTGACAGGGGTGCAACACGAAGACTTCCCAGGAGGTCACCCATCCTAGTACTACTCTCGCCCAAGCACGCTTAACTTCGGAGTTCTGATGGGATCCAGTGCATTTGTGCTGGTATGATCGCACCCAGCATGCCTCTCCATTGTCAAAGTAATAAAGAGTTTCCACTCGCATTGTCGTACGAAGTCCGTTTAAATCAAAGTGCGAAAAAATCCTGCTAGATGACACCGGATGGACGATCTGAGCATGTCGGAAAGCCGGATGACCGCCAAGGCTGTCATCGCGCGATTAATCTTCCCGAGTACCCCCGAATCAATATAAGAATCGCCACGATCTGACGGGCGGATCAAAAGTTATCGTCGGAACGATATTTGTGCACCATGGGTAGCTCACGGCCAGTAAACACCTTCCGACCGGATTCATGACTTTCATCCACTAGTACACTCATCCGCTATAGCTTGTACGTCACTGAATCTAAACAAACCCCCGCTATAATTTGACCGCAAATGAAATGTCAGAACGAATTCCGTTTATCGAATCAAACGACACTATCACCCCGCCATAATAAAGACCGGACGTATTTGAATTCACTATCCGGCAGAAAATAAAAAGACCCCAACCGAAACGTAGGAGGCGTCGCACTAAACGTGCGTTTCAGTTCGCATCGATGTTCCAGAACCGAAAGATTGTTCGAAAAAGTGGTAGATAGCCGAAAAAAGTGACAGGGGTGCAACACGAGGACTTCCCAGGAGGTCACCCATCCTAGTACTACTCTCGCCCAAGCACGCTTAACTTCGGAGTTCTGATGGGATCCAGTGCATTTGTGCTGGTATGATCGCACCCAGCATGCCTCTCCATTGTAAAAGTAATAAAGAGTTTCCACTCGCATTGTCGTACGAAGTCCGTTTAAATGAAAGTGCGAAAAAATCCTGCTAGATGACACCGGATGGACGATCCGAGCATGTCGGAAAGCCGGATGACTGCCAGGGCTGTCATCGCGCGATTAATCTTCCCGAGTACCCCCGAATCAATATAAGAATCGCCACGATCTGACGGGCGGATCAAAAGTTATCGTCGGAACGATATTTGTGCACCAAGGGTAGCTCACGGCCAGTAAACACCTTCCGACCGGATTCATGACTTTCATCCACTAGTACACTCATCCGCTATAGCTTGTACGTCACTGAATCTAAACAAACCCCCGCTATAATTTGACCGCAAATGAAATGTCAGAACGAATTCCGTTTATCGAATCAAACGACACTATCACCCCGCCATAATAAAGACCGGACGTATTTGAATTCACTATCCGGCAGAAAATAAAAAGATCACAACCGAAACGTAGGAGGCGTCGCACTAAACGTGCGTTTCAGTTCGCATCGATGTTCCAGAACCGAAAGATTGTTCGAAAAAAGTGGTAGATAGCCGAAAAAAGTGACAGGGGTGCAACACGAGGACTTCCCAGGAGGTCACCCATCCTAGCACTACTCTCGCCCAAGCACGCTTAACTTCGGAGTTCTGATGGGATCCAGTGCATTTGTGCTGGTATGATCGCACCCAGCATGCCTCTCCATTGTCAAAGTAATAAAGAGTTTCCACTCGCATTGTCGTACGAAGTCCGTTTAAATGAAAGTGCGAAAAAATCCTGCTAGATGACACCGGATGGACGATCCGAGCATGTCGGAAAGCCGGATGACCGCTAGGGCGCTAGGGCTGTCATCGCGCGATGAACCTTCCCGAGTACCCCCGAATCAATATAAGAATCGCCACGATCTGACGGGCGGATCAAAAGTTATCGTCGGAACGATATTTGTGCACCAAGGGTAGCTCACGGCCAGTAAACACCTTCCGACCGGATTCATGACTCGCATCCACTAGTACACTCATCCGCTATAGCCTGTACGTCACTGAATCTGAACAAACCCCCGCTATAATTTGACCGCAAATGAAATGTCAGAACAAATTCCGTTTATCGAATCAAACGACACTATCACCCCGCCATAATAAAGACCGGACGTCTTTGAATTCACCATCCGGAAGAAAATAAAAAGATCCGAACCGAAACGTAGGAGGCGACGCACTAAACGTGCGTTTCAGTTCGCATCGATGTTCCAGAACCGAAAGATTGTTCGAAAAAAGTGGTAGATAGCCGAAAAAAGTGACAGGGGTGCAACACGAGGACTTCCCAGGAGGTCACCCATCCTAGTACTACTCTCGCCCAAGCACGCTTAACTTCAGAGTTCTGATGGGATCCAGTGCATTTGTGCTGGTATGATCGCACCCAGCATGCCTCTCCATTGTCAAAGTAATAAAGAGTTTCCACTCGCATTGTCGTACGAAGTCCGTTTAAATGAAAGTGCGAAAAAATCCTGCTAGATGACACCGGATGGACGATCCGAGCATGTCGGAAAGCCGGATGACCGCCAAGGCTGTCATCGCGCGATTAATCTTCCCGAGTACCCCCGAATCAATATAAGAATCGCCACGATCTGACGGGCGGATCAAAAGTTATCGTCGGAACGATATTTGTGCACCAAGGGTAGCTCACGGCCAGTAAACACCTTCCGACCGGATTCATGACTTTCATCCACTAGTACACTCATCCGCTATAGCTTGTACGTCACTGAATCTAAACAAACCCCCGCTATAATTTGACCGCAAATGAAATGTCAGAACGAATTCCGTTTATCGAATCAAACGACACTATCACCCCGCCATAATAAAGACCGGACGTATTTGAATTCACTATCCGGCAGAAAATAAAAAGACCCCAACCGAAACGTAGGAGGCGTCGCACTAAACGTGCGTTTCAGTTCGCATCGATGTTCCAGAACCGAAAGATTGTTCGAAAAAAGTGGTAGATAGCCGAAAAAAGTGACAGGGGTGCAACACGAAGACTTCCCAGGAGGTCACCCATCCTAGTACTACTCTCGCCCAAGCACGCTTAACTTCGAGGTTCTGATGGGATCCAGTGCATTTGTGCTGGTATGATCGCACCCAGCATGCCTCTCCATTGTCAAAGTAATAAAGAGTTTCCACTCGCATTGTCGTACGAAGTCCGTTTAAATCAAAGTGCGAAAAAATCCTGCTAGATGACACCGGATGGACGATCTGAGCATGTCGGAAAGCCGGATGACCGCCAAGGCTGTCATCGCGCGATTAATCTTCCCGAGTACCCCCGAATCAATATAAGAATCGCCACGATCTGACGGGCGGATCAAAAGTTATCGTCGGAACGATATTTGTGCACCATGGGTAGCTCACGGCCAGTAAACACCTTCCGACCGGATTCATGACTTTCATCCACTAGTACACTCATCCGCTATAGCTTGTACGTCACTGAATCTAAACAAACCCCCGCTATAATTTGACCGCAAATGAAATGTCAGAACGAATTCCGTTTATCGAATCAAACGACACTATCACCCCGCCATAATAAAGACCGGACGTATTTGAATTCACTATCCGGCAGAAAATAAAAAGACCCCAACCGAAACGTAGGAGGCGTCGCACTAAACGTGCGTTTCAGTTCGCATCGATGTTCCAGAACCGAAAGATTGTTCGAAAAAAGTGGTAGATAGCCGAAAAAAGTGACAGGGGTGCAACACGAGGACTTCCCAGGAGGTCACCCATCCTAGTACTACTCTCGCCCAAGCACGCTTAACTTCGGAGTTCTGATGGGATCCAGTGCATTTGTGCTGGTATGATCGCACCCAGCATGCCTCTCCATTGTAAAAGTAATAAAGAGTTTCCACTCGCATTGTCGTACGAAGTCCGTTTAAATGAAAGTGCGAAAAAATCCTGCTAGATGACACCGGATGGACGATCCGAGCATGTCGGAAAGCCGGATGACTGCCAGGGCTGTCATCGCGCGATTAATCTTCCCGAGTACCCCCGAATCAATATAAGAATCGCCACGATCTGACGGGCGGATCAAAAGTTATCGTCGGAACGATATTTGTGCACCAAGGGTAGCTCACGGCCAGTAAACACCTTCCGACCGGATTCATGACTTTCATCCACTAGTACACTCATCCGCTATAGCTTGTACGTCACTGAATCTAAACAAACCCCCGCTATAATTTGACCGCAAATGAAATGTCAGAACGAATTCCGTTTATCGAATCAAACGACACTATCACCCCGCCATAATAAAGACCGGACGTATTTGAATTCACTATCCGGCAGAAAATAAAAAGATCACAACCGAAACGTAGGAGGCGTCGCACTAAACGTGCGTTTCAGTTCGCATCGATGTTCCAGAACCGAAAGATTGTTCGAAAAAAGTGGTAGATAGCCGAAAAAAGTGACAGGGGTGCAACACGAGGACTTCCCAGGAGGTCACCCATCCTAGCACTACTCTCGCCCAAGCACGCTTAACTTCGGAGTTCTGATGGGATCCAGTGCATTTGTGCTGGTATGATCGCACCCAGCATGCCTCTCCATTGTCAAAGTAATAAAGAGTTTCCACTCGCATTGTCGTACGAAGTCCGTTTAAATGAAAGTGCGAAAAAATCCTGCTAGATGACACCGGATGGACGATCCGAGCATGTCGGAAAGCCGGATGACCGCTAGGGCGCTAGGGCTGTCATCGCGCGATGAACCTTCCCGAGTACCCCCGAATCAATATAAGAATCGCCACGATCTGACGGGCGGATCAAAAGTTATCGTCGGAACGATATTTGTGCACCAAGGGTAGCTCACGGCCAGTAAACACCTTCCGACCGGATTCATGACTCGCATCCACTAGTACACTCATCCGCTATAGCCTGTACGTCACTGAATCTGAACAAACCCCCGCTATAATTTGACCGCAAATGAAATGTCAGAACAAATTCCGTTTATCGAATCAAACGACACTATCACCCCGCCATAATAAAGACCGGACGTCTTTGAATTCACCATCCGGAAGAAAATAAAAAGATCCGAACCGAAACGTAGGAGGCGACGCACTAAACGTGCGTTTCAGTTCGCATCGATGTTCCAGAACCGAAAGATTGTTCGAAAAAAGTGGTAGATAGCCGAAAAAAGTGACAGGGGTGCAACACGAGGACTTCCCAGGAGGTCACCCATCCTAGTACTACTCTCGCCCAAGCACGCTTAACTTCAGAGTTCTGATGGGATCCAGTGCATTTGTGCTGGTATGATCGCACCCAGCATGCCTCTCCATTGTCAAAGTAATAAAGAGTTTCCACTCGCATTGTCGTACGAAGTCCGTTTAAATGAAAGTGCGAAAAAATCCTGCTAGATGACACCGGATGGACGATCCGAGCATGTCGGAAAGCCGGATGACCGCCAAGGCTGTCATCGCGCGATTAATCTTCCCGAGTACCCCCGAATCAATATAAGAATCGCCACGATCTGACGGGCGGATCAAAAGTTATCGTCGGAACGATATTTGTGCACCAAGGGTAGCTCACGGCCAGTAAACACCTTCCGACCGGATTCATGACTTTCATCCACTAGTACACTCATCCGCTATAGCTTGTACGTCACTGAATCTAAACAAACCCCCGCTATAATTTGACCGCAAATGAAATGTCAGAACGAATTCCGTTTATCGAATCAAACGACACTATCACCCCGCCATAATAAAGACCGGACGTATTTGAATTCACTATCCGGCAGAAAATAAAAAGACCCCAACCGAAACGTAGGAGGCGTCGCACTAAACGTGCGTTTCAGTTCGCATCGATGTTCCAGAACCGAAAGATTGTTCGAAAAAAGTGGTAGATAGCCGAAAAAAGTGACAGGGGTGCAACACGAGGACTTCCCAGGAGGTCACCCATCCTAGTACTACTCTCGCCCAAGCACGCTTAACTTCGGAGTTCTGATGGGATCCAGTGCATTTGTGCTGGTATGATCGCACCCAGCATGCCTCTCCATTGTCAAAGTAATAAAGAGTTTCCACTCGCATTGTCGTACGAAGTCCGTTTAAATCAAAGTGCGAAAAAATCCTGCTAGATGACACCGGATGGACGATCTGAGCATGTCGGAAAGCCGGATGACCGCCAAGGCTGTCATCGCGCGATTAATCTTCCCGAGTACCCCCGAATCAATATAAGAATCGCCACGATCTGACGGGCGGATCAAAAGTTATCGTCGGAACGATATTTGTGCACCATGGGTAGCTCACGGCCAGTAAACACCTTCCGACCGGATTCATGACTTTCATCCACTAGTACACTCATCCGCTATAGCTTGTACGTCACTGAATCTAAACAAACCCCCGCTATAATTTGACCGCAAATGAAATGTCAGAACGAATTCCGTTTATCGAATCAAACGACACTATCACCCCGCCATAATAAAGACCGGACGTATTTGAATTCACTATCCGGCAGAAAATAAAAAGACCCCAACCGAAACGTAGGAGGCGTCGCACTAAACGTGCGTTTCAGTTCGCATCGATGTTCCAGAACCGAAAGATTGTTCGAAAAAAGTGGTAGATAGCCGAAAAAAGTGACAGGGGTGCAACACGAGGACTTCCCAGGAGGTCACCCATCCTAGTACTACTCTCGCCCAAGCACGCTTAACTTCGGAGTTCTGATGGGATCCAGTGCATTTGTGCTGGTATGATCGCACCCAGCATGCCTCTCCATTGTAAAAGTAATAAAGAGTTTCCACTCGCATTGTCGTACGAAGTCCGTTTAAATGAAAGTGCGAAAAAATCCTGCTAGATGACACCGGATGGACGATCCGAGCATGTCGGAAAGCCGGATGACTGCCAGGGCTGTCATCGCGCGATTAATCTTCCCGAGTACCCCCGAATCAATATAAGAATCGCCACGATCTGACGGGCGGATCAAAAGTTATCGTCGGAACGATATTTGTGCACCAAGGGTAGCTCACGGCCAGTAAACACCTTCCGACCGGATTCATGACTTTCATCCACTAGTACACTCATCCGCTATAGCTTGTACGTCACTGAATCTAAACAAACCCCCGCTATAATTTGACCGCAAATGAAATGTCAGAACGAATTCCGTTTATCGAATCAAACGACACTATCACCCCGCCATAATAAAGACCGGACGTATTTGAATTCACTATCCGGCAGAAAATAAAAAGATCACAACCGAAACGTAGGAGGCGTCGCACTAAACGTGCGTTTCAGTTCGCATCGATGTTCCAGAACCGAAAGATTGTTCGAAAAAAGTGGTAGATAGCCGAAAAAAGTGACAGGGGTGCAACACGAGGACTTCCCAGGAGGTCACCCATCCTAGCACTACTCTCGCCCAAGCACGCTTAACTTCGGAGTTCTGATGGGATCCAGTGCATTTGTGCTGGTATGATCGCACCCAGCATGCCTCTCCATTGTCAAAGTAATAAAGAGTTTCCACTCGCATTGTCGTACGAAGTCCGTTTAAATGAAAGTGCGAAAAAATCCTGCTAGATGACACCGGATGGACGATCCGAGCATGTCGGAAAGCCGGATGACCGCTAGGGCGCTAGGGCTGTCATCGCGCGATGAACCTTCCCGAGTACCCCCGAATCAATATAAGAATCGCCACGATCTGACGGGCGGATCAAAAGTTATCGTCGGAACGATATTTGTGCACCAAGGGTAGCTCACGGCCAGTAAACACCTTCCGACCGGATTCATGACTCGCATCCACTAGTACACTCATCCGCTATAGCCTGTACGTCACTGAATCTGAACAAACCCCCGCTATAATTTGACCGCAAATGAAATGTCAGAACAAATTCCGTTTATCGAATCAAACGACACTATCACCCCGCCATAATAAAGACCGGACGTCTTTGAATTCACCATCCGGAAGAAAATAAAAAGATCCGAACCGAAACGTAGGAGGCGACGCACTAAACGTGCGTTTCAGTTCGCATCGATGTTCCAGAACCGAAAGATTGTTCGAAAAAAGTGGTAGATAGCCGAAAAAAGTGACAGGGGTGCAACACGAGGACTTCCCAGGAGGTCACCCATCCTAGTACTACTCTCGCCCAAGCACGCTTAACTTCAGAGTTCTGATGGGATCCAGTGCATTTGTGCTGGTATGATCGCACCCAGCATGCCTCTCCATTGTCAAAGTAATAAAGAGTTTCCACTCGCATTGTCGTACGAAGTCCGTTTAAATGAAAGTGCGAAAAAATCCTGCTAGATGACACCGGATGGACGATCCGAGCATGTCGGAAAGCCGGATGACCGCCAAGGCTGTCATCGCGCGATTAATCTTCCCGAGTACCCCCGAATCAATATAAGAATCGCCACGATCTGACGGGCGGATCAAAAGTTATCGTCGGAACGATATTTGTGCACCAAGGGTAGCTCACGGCCAGTAAACACCTTCCGACCGGATTCATGACTTTCATCCACTAGTACACTCATCCGCTATAGCTTGTACGTCACTGAATCTAAACAAACCCCCGCTATAATTTGACCGCAAATGAAATGTCAGAACGAATTCCGTTTATCGAATCAAACGACACTATCACCCCGCCATAATAAAGACCGGACGTATTTGAATTCACTATCCGGCAGAAAATAAAAAGATCCCAACCGAAACGTAGGAGGCGTCGCACTAAACGTGCGTTTCAGTTCGCATCGATGTTCCAGAACCGAAAGATTGTTCGAAAAAAGTGGTAGATAGCCGAAAAAAGTGACAGGGGTGCAACACGAGGACTTCCCAGGAGGTCACCCATCCTAGTACTACTCTCGCCCAAGCACGCTTAACTTCGGAGTTCTGATGGGATCCAGTGCATTTGTGCTGGTATGATCGCACCCAGCATGCCTCTCCATTGTCAAAGTAATAAAGAGTTTCCACTCGCATTGTCGTACGAAGTCCGTTTAAATGAAAGTGCAAAAAAATCCTGCTAGATGACACCGGATGGACGATCCGAGCATGTCGGAAAGCCGGATGACCGCCAGGGCTGTCATCGCGCGATTAATCTTCTCGAGTACCCCCGAATCAATATAAGAATCGCCACGATCTGACGGGCGGATCAAAAGTTATCGTCGAAACGATATTTGTGCACCAAGGGTAGCTCACGGCCAGTAAACACCTTCCGACCGGATTCATGACTCGCATCCACTAGTACACTCATCCGCTATAGCCTGTACGTCACTGAATCTAAACAAACCCCCGCTATAATTTGACCGCAAATGAAATGTCAGAACGAATTCCGTTTATCGAATCAAACGACACTATCACCCCGCCATAATAAAGACCGGACGTCTTTGAATTCACCATCCGGAAGAAAATAAAAAGATCCGTACCGAAACGTAGGAGGCGACGCACTAAACGTGCGTTTCAGTTCGCATCGATGTTCCAGAACCGAAAGATTGTTCGAAAAAAGTGGTAGATAGCCGAAAAAAGTGACAGGGGTGCAACACGAGGACTTCCCAGGAGGTCACCCATCCTAGCACTACTCTCGCCCAAGCACGCTTAACTTCGGAGTTCTGATGGGATCCAGTGCATTTGTGCTGGTATGATCGCACCCAGCATGCCTCTCCATTGTCAAAGTAATAAAGAGTTTCCACTCGCATTGTCGTACGAAGTCCGTTTAAATGAAAGTGCGAAAAAATCCTGCTAGATGACACCGGATGGACGATCCGAGCATGTCGGAAAGCCGGATGACCGCTAGGGCGCTAGGGCTATCATCGCGCGATGAACCTTCCCGAGTACCCCCGAATCAATATAAGAATCGCCACGATCTGACGGGCGGATCAAAAGTTATCGTCGGAACGATATTTGTGCACCAAGGGTAGCTCACGGCCAGTAAACACCTTCCGACCGGATTCATGACTCGCATCCACTAGTACACTCATCCGCTATAGCCTGTACGTCACTGAATCTGAACAAACCCCCGCTATAATTTGACCGCAAATGAAATGTCAGAACAAATTCCGTTTATCGAATCAAACGACACTATCACCCCGCCATAATAAAGACCGGACGTCTTTGAATTCACCATCCGGAAGAAAATAAAAAGATCCGAACCGAAACGTAGGAGGCGACGCACTAAACGTGCGTTTCAGTTCGCATCGATGTTCCAGAACCGAAAGATTGTTCGAAAAAAGTGGTAGATAGCCGAAAAAAGTGACAGGGGTGCAACACGAGGACTTCCCAGGAGGTCACACATCCTAGTACTACTCTCGCCCAAGCACGCTTAACTTCAGAGTTCTGATGGGATCCAGTGCATTTGTGCTGGTATGATCGCACCCAGCATGCCTCTCCATTGTCAAAGTAATAAAGAGTTTCCACTCGCATTGTCGTACGAAGTCCGTTTAAATGAAAGTGCGAAAAAATCCTGCTAGATGACACCGGATGGACGATCCGAGCATGTCGGAAAGCCGGATGACCGCCAAGGCTGTCATCGCGCGATTAATCTTCCCGAGTACCCCCGAATCAATATAAGAATCGCCACGATCTGACGGGCGGATCAAAAGTTATCGTCGGAACGATATTTGTGCACCAAGGGTAGCTCACGGCCAGTAAACACCTTCCGACCGGATTCATGACTTTCATCCACTAGTACACTCATCCGCTATAGCTTGTACGTCACTGAATCTAAACAAACCCCCGCTATAATTTGACCGCAAATGAAATGTCAGAACGAATTCCGTTTATCGAATCAAACGACACTATCACCCCGCCATAATAAAGACCGGACGTATTTGAATTCACTATCCGGCAGAAAATAAAAAGATCCCAACCGAAACGTAGGAGGCGTCGCACTAAACGTGCGTTTCAGTTCGCATCGATGTTCCAGAACCGAAAGATTGTTCGAAAAAAGTGGTAGATAGCCGAAAAAAGTGACAGGGGTGCAACACGAGGACTTCCCAGGAGGTCACCCATCCTAGTACTACTCTCGCCCAAGCACGCTTAACTTCGGAGTTCTGATGGGATCCAGTGCATTTGTGCTGGTATGATCGCACCCAGCATGCCTCTCCATTAGGGGTGGACATGGTTCCGGTTCGAACCGAGGAACCGAACCGAACCGGCACATATGGTTCGGTTCGGTTCGGTTCCATATGTATATGGGTCGGTTCCGGTTCCGAAATCCGGGAACCGGTGCAAATTCGGTTCGGTTCTGGGTTTGGGATTCCGGAACCGAGAACCGAACCGAGAACCGAACCTCACCTTACCTTAAGTCCTTAAGCCCTTAAGTTTGATAAAATCACCCACTCCCATTTTAATTCACCCCCTTATTTCTTATAAATTTTAACTTAAAACTAAACAGTTAAAAAGCAAAATATTCACAAAATCAGAAATAAAAGAATCAAAACCCTAGTTTTTTTTCTCCTCTCCGCCGCTCCCTCCTCTCTGTCTCTCGCCGACTCTCTCTGCAAGCCGACTCCTCTCCGCCGACTCTCTCTGCAAACCGACTCTCTGGAAAGTGGAAACCGCAAGCCCGCAAGGTGCAAGGTACGATTCTCCTCTCCATCTTCTTCCTCTCTCTCTCTCTCTCTCTCTCTCTCTCTCTCTCTCTCTGTATTTTCTTCTTGTTTTCTATCAGATTAATCTCCCTCCCTCCCTCTCTAATCTCTATCTCTCTAATCCTAATCTAAATATTCTTCGCATAATCTATTCTAAACACCTCACATCTCTCATCTAATACTTGGGATCCAACAGCTAGCTAGATCTACTCTAACATAGGAACTTAGGGAATGTTTGGCTTTGCTGAAATTATTTCCTCGAAAAAAAAAATCCATGGAAATTGATTTTTTTGATCGTCTGGTCACTGGTGTCTGCCTCTGGTGATCTATTTTTGGGTAAAAGTCTTTTCATATAAAAATTATCAAAAAAATAAAATAAAAATAAAACGGCAGTGTAGCTCTTTTTTTTGAAAAGGTTTGAAGAAAATATTTTTCAAAAAATAATATTTTTTAAGGAAGAAAAATTCAACGAGCCAAACAGGCAAACATGTATCCGGTTACTTTGATTTTTATAGCATGGGCCTACCCATAGTAGGCTCATTCGATCATCCCATCAGTTACAATTAGCAACGACTTACAGATGTACGGTAGATATCAAGCAAAAAATGATCTGGGGGTGTCACAATGTAATCACAATACTTAAAGTGAGATTTTAAGTATGATAAATTTTTTTTTTTGAGGTTTCTGTTTTGCAGATTGGTTTTTTGGGGGTTTCTGTTTTGCAGATTGGTTTTAGAATTTTTTTGGGGCTTTCTCTACCTGGGTTGGCCTTTGTACATGAAATCATCAATGGGCAGAAGTTCTGGGTCCAGTACATTGAGAATGTTATATGTTATTAGAGAAAACTGAATAAACCCATCTGTATAAGCTTAAATCTCCAACGAAAAAATTGTCTGTTGGGCTTTTCGAAATTTGAGGGTCCTTTGTCCATATTATTCAGCCACTTGAGAGTGTTAGATACTTAGATTAGTATTTTTGACTATGTTTAGTAGTTTTTATTTGTTACAAATTTTGATCCATTTAGCTCTGTTTTTCTTGTTAGATGTCGAGCACGGGAGACACCAACATTCCTAATGATGTACCTGTTGGAGGTTTGAGTCCTATTGAGGAAGGCACGTCTCAAAGTAAAGCAAAGGTATGCCAAACTAAGAAAAGGTCTTTTACATCTGAAGTGTGGGAGCATTTTGCTAGACTTAAAGATCCGGAAGGGGGAAAACTTGAAAAGGCAAAATGCAATTATTGTCAAAATTCTTATACTTATAGCAGTTCTTATGGTACTAGTACGTTATGGAAGCATATTAAAAATTGCACTAAGTATCCCAATTTTCAAAACACGAGGCAAACACTCCTTTCTTCATATCAATCATTGTCACAAGAAGGGGATAGTAGTCTTGTGGCATGGAAATTTGACCAAGAGCTGTGTAGGGAAGCGCTTAATAGGATGATTATCATTGATGAATTGCCTTTCAAATTTGTAGAACGAGAGGGTTTTCGACATTTTTGTAGTGTCATGCAACCTAGATTTAAGTTGATTGGGCGGCGTACAGTGGCTAGGGATTGTTTGGCAATGTATGCAATTGAGAAAAAAAAATTAAAGGATTTGTTGCATAAAACAGACCAAAGAATTTCCCTAACAACAGATGCATGGACATCTTTACAAAACCTTTCTTATATGTGCCTTACAGCTCACTTTATTGATCATGATTGGAAATTACATAAAAGAATAATAAACTTTTGTGTGATTTCTAGTCATAAGGGTGAGGCAATTGGACAAGCTGTCGAGTCATGCATGATTGAATGGGGTATAGAAAAGGTGTGCACAATTACAGTAGATAATGCAAGTTCAAACGATACTGCTGTTGGATACTTGAAGAAAAAAATTTCTAATAGGAACGGTTTCATTTTAGATGGGGAGTTTTTTCATATGAGGTGTTGTGCGCATATATTAAATTTGATTGTCAAAGACGGGATAAGTGAAGTCATCGATTCGATTTCTCGAATTCGTGGGGCTGTGAGGTACATTAGGAGTTCTCCATCAAGAGCACAAAGATTTAAGTTTTGTGTGGAAAAAGAGAGAATTACATGCAAGAGTTTACTTTGCCTAGATGTTCCAACTAGATGGAACTCTACTTATCTTATGTTGGAAATTGCATTGAAATTTCGAAAAGCTTTTGAACGGTTTGGAGAGGAAGATGTACTTTTTATGGCAGAGTTGAAAGATGGGTGCCCTAATGATGATGATTGGGATAATGCTCGAGTATTGACTCAATTTTTGAAATCTTTCTATGAGGCTACTCTACGGTTATCCGGATCTTTATATGTTACCTCTAACTCGTATTTTCATGAAGTTTTCAAGATTGAACGTCTTTTGGATGAGTCGTCAAAAAATGGAGATGCTTATTTGAGCATTATGGCGTTGAAAATGAAGGAAAAATTTGACAAGTATTGGGGGAACATTGATAAAATTAATATGATGTTATTACTTGCCGTGGTGTTGGATCCTCGCTTTAAGTTGAAGTATATTAAATTTTGTTACTCTAAACTCTATGCTTCGGAAAAGGTTAGTGCACTCACTAATAGAGTATATGGAGTATTTCATCATCTTTTTGTGCATTACCAATCTCTTTCCACATCGCCTCCCAATAAAGTTCAAAACTTAGATGAGATGGAGGTTGACAAGCAAAATCTAGACGCTTGTAAGCAAACTATAGATCTTGTTGATTCGGACTTTGTTGCATTTTTAGAAGAAGAGGAGAGCGTTGATACTAAGTCTGAGGTGGATAAGTACTTAGAAGAAGGATGTGAAAAGCAAGACCCAAAATTTGAAATATTGGCTTGGTGGAAAGTGAATAGTTCTAGATACAAAATTCTTTCCAAAATAGCAAGAGATGTTCTAGCTATTCCCGTTTCTACTGTTGCCTCAGAGTCCGCTTTTAGCACCGGGGGTCGTATTCTTGATCAGTTTCGTAGTTCTCTAACCCCTAAATTAGTAGAGTGCTTGATTTGTGGACAAGATTGGTTACGGGCTTCGCCACTCCCTATCGAAGTAGAAGAAAAGCTAGATGAACTTGAAGAATTTGAATCGGGTAACATTTTATTTGTTTTTTTATTGTTGTCTTAATTCTTTTGTTATAATTAATTATTGTAACTTGTATGCCCACATTAATTGTTGTATACTTTTGCAGTTGTTACTTCTCTTGATTGACCTTGAAAGTCCAACTGTCACTTCACTCATGTTGAAGAGGATGATGCAAAGAAACGTGAACTTGGACATTGGAATGGAGGATTTGGATCATTTGATGGCATTCCTTTTTATTTACTTTTCCTTTCTATTTGGACGTTTTATGGGTTGGGATGCTTGGATGTTATGTTATGTTACATCCTTTTGTAACTTTTCCTCTATGAATAGTATAATCTATAGCTTTGTTTGTATGGGTATTTTGTCTAATAGACATTTTTGAAGATACTTTGTTAGCATTTGCTTTTACAATCGAAAGTTTATGTCTGAGAGTTGAGATGGAGAAAAGAAGAGAAGGTGAGTGAATTCATGTTTTGTCTATATGGTTTTTGAAATCTGATTCTTATGTTATTGTTGGGAGTTTTTCTTAACATGAGTCCATCAAATATTGAAAAGGCAACACCACTATTGCTTGGCTGTTTATGACAAGGTGATAAACCCAAGCTACTTGTATGTAAATTGCAGGTGGACAAAGCCCTGATGGAACTTGCAGGACCCAAACTTGTCCCCTCTTTCTGCTTGTTGAATGGCTGCATGATATTGTTTTTCATTTGGTAGTCTGCTACTTTTCTCTGTTGATTTATGATTAGGCTTGGCGCATTAACGGGGCACCTGATTGCCAAATATGTTCTTTCTCTGCCAATAACTTTAGGTATTACTTCTGATACATAAAGCATCAGATACATAAAGGTATTACCCCTTGTTCCTGTTAATTACGATCATCCTCCCATTGATACATAAAGCATCTTTTGGACTGTGTTCCTTAGTTCTTTCGTTGGACTTGCTTATTTCATGTGCCAATACTTGCTTAGTAATCTTCATATGGATTTATCACTTTGTCAAGGAAACCCTTTTGATAATTGGTTTTTTTGGGTGAGCATTATCAAAATAGGCATGAATAATTGAATATCTATTATACGAAGTTGTAAAAAATGACAGGTAGGTACATCTGCTGGTCTCAAACACCAAAGGGGATAGAATCATCACTCGTTATACAACCTATGAAAAACCCACACCATTCCAAATTTTCTTAGCCACCTGACCCAACAGTGATCTCTAGGTATGCAAAATTGGAGGGATTGCAGATTTTTGGGTAAACCCAGAACCGAACCGAACCGAACCGATTATATATGGTTCTGGTTCGGTTCGGTTCCATATATATATGGTTCGGTTCTGGTTCCATTTTCAGGGAACCGAATATATATGGTTCGGTTCTGGGTTTAGCCCAAAACCGAACCGAACCGAACCATGTCCACCCCTACTCTCCATTGTCAAAGTAATAAAGAGTTTCCACTCGCATTGTCGTACGAAGTCCGTTTAAATGAAAGTGCAAAAAAATCCTGCTAGATGACACCGGATGGACGATCCGAGCATGTCGGAAAGCCGGATGACCGCCAGGGCTGTCATCGCGCGATTAATCTTCTCGAGTACCCCCGAATCAATATAAGAATCGCCACGATCTGACGGGCGGATCAAAAGTTATCGTCGAAACGATATTTGTGCACCAAGGGTAGCTCACGGCCAGTAAACACCTTCCGACCGGATTCATGACTCGCATCCACTAGTACACTCATCCGCTATAGCCTGTACGTCACTGAATCTAAACAAACCCCCGCTATAATTTGACCGCAAATGAAATGTCAGAACGAATTCCGTTTATCGAATCAAACGACACTATCACCCCGCCATAATAAAGACCGGACGTCTTTGAATTCACCATCCGGAAGAAAATAAAAAGATCCGTACCGAAACGTAGGAGGCGACGCACTAAACGTGCGTTTCAGTTCGCATCGATGTTCCAGAACCGAAAGATTGTTCGAAAAAAGTGGTAGATAGCCGAAAAAAGTGACAGGGGTGCAACACGAGGACTTCCCAGGAGGTCACCCATCCTAGTACTACTCTCGCCCAAGCACGCTTAACTTCGGAGTTCTAATGGGATCCAGTGCATTTGTGCTGGTATGATCGCACCCAGCATGCCTCTCCATTGTCAAAGTAATAAAGAGTTTCCACTCGCATTGTCGTACGAAGTCCGTTTAAATGAAAGTGCGAAAAAATCCTGCTAGATAACACCGGATGGACGATCCGAGCATGTCGGAAAGCCGGATGACCGCCAGGGCTGTCATCGCGCGATTAATCTTCCTGAGTACCCCCGAATCAATATAAGAATCGCCACGATCTGACGGGCGGATCAAAAGTTATCGTCGGAACGATATTTGTGCACCAAGGGTAGCTCACGGCCAGTAAACACCTTCCGACCGGATTCATGACTTTCATCCACTAGTACACTCATCCGCTATAGCTTGTACGTCACTGAATCTAAACAAACCCCCGCTATAATTTGACCGCAAATGAAATGTCAGAACGAATTCCGTTTATCGAATCAAACGACACTATCACCCCGCCATAATAAAGACCGGACGTATTTGAATTCACTATCCGGCAGAAAATAAAAAGATCCCAACCGAAACGTAGGAGGCGTCGCACTAAACGTGCGTTTCAGTTCGCATCGATGTTCCAGAACCGAAAGATTGTTCGAAAAAAGTGGTAGATAGCCGAAAAAAGTGACAGGGGTGCAACACGAGGACTTCCCAGGAGGTCACCCATCCTAGTACTACTCTCGCCCAAGCACGCTTAACTTCGGAGTTCTGATGGGATCCAGTGCATTTGTGCTGGTATGATCGCACCCAGCATGCCTCTCCATTGTCAAAGTAATAAAGAGTTTCCACTCGCATTGTCGTACGAAGTCCGTTTAAATGAAAGTGCGAAAAAATCCTGCTAGATGATACGGATGGACGATCCGAGCATGTCGGAAAGCCGGATGACCGCCAGGGCTGTCATCGCGCGATTAATCTTCCCGAGTACCCCCGAATCAATATAAGAATCGCCACGATCTGACGGGCGGATCAAAAGTTATCGTCGAAACGATATTTGTGCACCAAGGGTAGCTCACGGCCAGTAAACACCTTCCGACCGGATTCATAACTCGCATCCACTAGTACACTCATCCGCTATAGCCTGTACGTCACTGAATCTAAACAAACCCCCGCTATAATTTGACCGCAAATGAAATGTCAGAACGAATTCCGTTTATCGAATCAAACGACATTATCACCCCGCCATAATAAAGACCGGACGTCTTTGAATTCACCATCCGGAAGAAAATAAAAAGATCCGTACCGAAACGTAGGAGGCGACGCACTAAACGTGCGTTTCAGTTCGCATCGATGTTCCAGAACCGAAAGATTGTTCGAAAAAAGTGGTAGATAGCCGAAAAAAGTGACAGGGGTGCAACACGAGGACTTCCCAGGAGGTCACCCATCCTAGTACTACTCTCGCCCAAGCACGCTTAACTTCGGAGTTCTGATGGGATCCAGTGCATTTGTGCTGGTATGATCGCACCCAGCATGCCTCTCCATTGTCAAAGTAATAAAGAGTTTCCACTCGCATTGTCGTACGAAGTCCGTTTAAATCAAAGTGCGAAAAAATCCTGCTAGATGACACCGGATGGACGATCTGAGCATGTCGGAAAGCCGGATGACCGCCAAGGCTGTCATCGCGCGATTAATCTTCCCGAGTACCCCCGAATCAATATAAGAATCGCCACGATCTGACGGGCGGATCAAAAGTTATCGTCGGAACGATATTTGTGCACCATGGGTAGCTCACGGCCAGTAAACACCTTCCGACCGGATTCATGACTTTCATCCACTAGTACACTCATCCGCTATAGCTTGTACGTCACTGAATCTAAACAAACCCCCGCTATAATTTGACCGCAAATGAAATGTCAGAACGAATTCCGTTTATCGAATCAAACGACACTATCACCCCGCCATAATAAAGACCGGACGTATTTGAATTCACTATCCGGCAGAAAATAAAAAGACCCCAACCGAAACGTAGGAGGCGTCGCACTAAACGTGCGTTTCAGTTCGCATCGATGTTCCAGAACCGAAAGATTGTTCGAAAAAAGTGGTAGATAGCCGAAAAAAGTGACAGGGGTGCAACACGAAGACTTCCCAGGAGGTCACCCATCCTAGTACTACTCTCGCCCAAGCACGCTTAACTTCGGAGTTCTGATGGGATCCAGTGCATTTGTGCTGGTATGATCGCACCCAGCATGCCTCTCCATTGTAAAAGTAATAAAGAGTTTCCACTCGCATTGTCGTACGAAGTCCGTTTAAATGAAAGTGCGAAAAAATCCTGCTAGATGACACCGGATGGACGATCCGAGCATGTCGGAAAGCCGGATGACTGCCAGGGCTGTCATCGCGCGATTAATCTTCCCGAGTACCCCCGAATCAATATAAGAATCGCCACGATCTGACGGGCGGATCAAAAGTTATCGTCGGAACGATATTTGTGCACCAAGGGTAGCTCACGGCCAGTAAACACCTTCCGACCGGATTCATGACTTTCATCCACTAGTACACTCATCCGCTATAGCTTGTACGTCACTGAATCTAAACAAACCCCCGCTATAATTTGACCGCAAATGAAATGTCAGAACGAATTCCGTTTATCGAATCAAACGACACTATCACCCCGCCATAATAAAGACCGGACGTATTTGAATTCACTATCCGGCAGAAAATAAAAAGATCACAACCGAAACGTAGGAGGCGTCGCACTAAACGTGCGTTTCAGTTCGCATCGATGTTCCAGAACCGAAAGATTGTTCGAAAAAAGTGGTAGATAGCCGAAAAAAGTGACAGGGGTGCAACACGAGGACTTCCCAGGAGGTCACCCATCCTAGCACTACTCTCGCCCAAGCACGCTTAACTTCGGAGTTCTGATGGGATCCAGTGCATTTGTGCTGGTATGATCGCACCCAGCATGCCTCTCCATTGTCAAAGTAATAAAGAGTTTCCACTCGCATTGTCGTACGAAGTCCGTTTAAATGAAAGTGCGAAAAAATCCTGCTAGATGACACCGGATGGACGATCCGAGCATGTCGGAAAGCCGGATGACCGCTAGGGCGCTAGGGCTGTCATCGCGCGATGAACCTTCCCGAGTACCCCCGAATCAATATAAGAATCGCCACGATCTGACGGGCGGATCAAAAGTTATCGTCGGAACGATATTTGTGCACCAAGGGTAGCTCACGGCCAGTAAACACCTTCCGACCGGATTCATGACTCGCATCCACTAGTACACTCATCCGCTATAGCCTGTACGTCACTGAATCTGAACAAACCCCCGCTATAATTTGACCGCAAATGAAATGTCAGAACAAATTCCGTTTATCGAATCAAACGACACTATCACCCCGCCATAATAAAGACCGGACGTCTTTGAATTCACCATCCGGAAGAAAATAAAAAGATCCGAACCGAAACGTAGGAGGCGACGCACTAAACGTGCGTTTCAGTTCGCATCGATGTTCCAGAACCGAAAGATTGTTCGAAAAAAGTGGTAGATAGCCGAAAAAAGTGACAGGGGTGCAACACGAGGACTTCCCAGGAGGTCACCCATCCTAGTACTACTCTCGCCCAAGCACGCTTAACTTCAGAGTTCTGATGGGATCCAGTGCATTTGTGCTGGTATGATCGCACCCAGCATGCCTCTCCATTGTCAAAGTAATAAAGAGTTTCCACTCGCATTGTCGTACGAAGTCCGTTTAAATGAAAGTGCGAAAAAATCCTGCTAGATGACACCGGATGGACGATCCGAGCATGTCGGAAAGCCGGATGACCGCCAAGGCTGTCATCGCGCGATTAATCTTCCCGAGTACCCCCGAATCAATATAAGAATCGCCACGATCTGACGGGCGGATCAAAAGTTATCGTCGGAACGATATTTGTGCACCAAGGGTAGCTCACGGCCAGTAAACACCTTCCGACCGGATTCATGACTTTCATCCACTAGTACACTCATCCGCTATAGCTTGTACGTCACTGAATCTAAACAAACCCCCGCTATAATTTGACCGCAAATGAAATGTCAGAACGAATTCCGTTTATCGAATCAAACGACACTATCACCCCGCCATAATAAAGACCGGACGTATTTGAATTCACTATCCGGCAGAAAATAAAAAGATCCCAACCGAAACGTAGGAGGCGTCGCACTAAACGTGCGTTTCAGTTCGCATCGATGTTCCAGAACCGAAAGATTGTTCGAAAAAAGTGGTAGATAGCCGAAAAAAGTGACAGGGGTGCAACACGAGGACTTCCCAGGAGGTCACCCATCCTAGTACTACTCTCGCCCAAGCACGCTTAACTTCGGAGTTCTGATGGGATCCAGTGCATTTGTGCTGGTATGATCGCACCCAGCATGCCTCTCCATTGTCAAAGTAATAAAGAGTTTCCACTCGCATTGTCGTACGAAGTCCGTTTAAATGAAAGTGCGAAAAAATCCTGCTAGATGACACCGGATGGACGATCCGAGCATGTCGGAAAGCCGGATGACCGCCAAGGCTGTCATCGCGCGATTAATCTTCCCGAGTACCCCCGAATCAATATAAGAATCGCCACGATCTGACGGGCGGATCAAAAGTTATCGTCGAAACGATATTTGTGCACCAAGGGTAGCTCACGGCCAGTAAACACCTTCCGACCGGATTCATGACTCGCATCCACTAGTACACTCATCCGCTATAGCCTGTACGTCACTGAATCTAAACAAACCCCCGCTATAATTTGACCGCAAATGAAATGTCAGAACGAATTCCGTTTATCGAATCAAACGACACTATCACCCCGCCATAATAAAGACCGGACGTCTTTGAATTCACCATCCGGAAGAAAATAAAAAGATCCGTACCGAAACGTAGGAGGCGACGCACTAAACGTGCGTTTCAGTTCGCATCGATGTTCCAGAACCGAAAGATTGTTCGAAAAAAGTGGTAGATAGCCGAAAAAAGTGACAGGGGTGCAACACGAGGACTTCCCAGGAGGTCACCCATCCTAGTACTACTCTCGCCCAAGCACGCTTAACTTCGGAGTTCTAATGGGATCCAGTGCATTTGTGCTGGTATGATCGCACCCAGCATGCCTCTCCATTGTCAAAGTAATAAAGAGTTTCCACTCGCATTGTCGTACGAAGTCCGTTTAAATGAAAGTGCGAAAAAATCCTGCTAGATGACACCGGATGGACGATCCGAGCATGTCGGAAAGCCGGATGACCGCCAGGGCTGTCATCGCGCGATTAATCTTCCTGAGTACCCCCGAATCAATATAAGAATCGCCACGATCTGACGGGCGGATCAAAAGTTATCGTCGGAACGATATTTGTGCACCAAGGGTAGCTCACGGCCAGTAAACACCTTCCGACCGGATTCATGACTTTCATCCACTAGTACACTCATCCGCTATAGCTTGTACGTCACTGAATCTAAACAAACCCCCGCTATAATTTGACCGCAAATGAAATGTCAGAACGAATTCCGTTTATCGAATCAAACGACACTATCACCCCGCCATAATAAAGACCGGACGTATTTGAATTCACTATCCGGCAGAAAATAAAAAGATCCCAACCGAAACGTAGGAGGCGTCGCACTAAACGTGCGTTTCAGTTCGCATCGATGTTCCAGAACCGAAAGATTGTTCGAAAAAAGTGGTAGATAGCCGAAAAAAGTGACAGGGGTGCAACACGAGGACTTCCCAGGAGGTCACCCATCCTAGTACTACTCTCGCCCAAGCACGCTTAACTTCGGAGTTCTGATGGGATCCAGTGCATTTGTGCTGGTATGATCGCACCCAGCATGCCTCTCCATTGTCAAAGTAATAAAGAGTTTCCACTCGCATTGTCGTACGAAGTCCGTTTAAATGAAAGTGCGAAAAAATCCTGCTAGATGATACGGATGGACGATCCGAGCATGTCGGAAAGCCGGATGACCGCCAGGGCTGTCATCGCGCGATTAATCTTCCCGAGTACCCCCGAATCAATATAAGAATCGCCACGATCTGACGGGCGGATCAAAAGTTATCGTCGAAACGATATTTGTGCACCAAGGGTAGCTCACGGCCAGTAAACACCTTCCGACCGGATTCATAACTCGCATCCACTAGTACACTCATCCGCTATAGCCTGTACGTCACTGAATCTAAACAAACCCCCGCTATAATTTGACCGCAAATGAAATGTCAGAACGAATTCCGTTTATCGAATCAAACGACATTATCACCCCGCCATAATAAAGACCGGACGTCTTTGAATTCACCATCCGGAAGAAAATAAAAAGATCCGTACCGAAACGTAGGAGGCGACGCACTAAACGTGCGTTTCAGTTCGCATCGATGTTCCAGAACCGAAAGATTGTTCGAAAAAAGTGGTAGATAGCCGAAAAAAGTGACAGGGGTGCAACACGAGGACTTCCCAGGAGGTCACCCATCCTAGTACTACTCTCGCCCAAGCACGCTTAACTTCGGAGTTCTGATGGGATCCAGTGCATTTGTGCTGGTATGATCGCACCCAGCATGCCTCTCCATTGTCAAAGTAATAAAGAGTTTCCACTCGCATTGTCGTACGAAGTCCGTTTAAATCAAAGTGCGAAAAAATCCTGCTAGATGACACCGGATGGACGATCTGAGCATGTCGGAAAGCCGGATGACCGCCAAGGCTGTCATCGCGCGATTAATCTTCCCGAGTACCCCCGAATCAATATAAGAATCGCCACGATCTGACGGGCGGATCAAAAGTTATCGTCGGAACGATATTTGTGCACCATGGGTAGCTCACGGCCAGTAAACACCTTCCGACCGGATTCATGACTTTCATCCACTAGTACACTCATCCGCTATAGCTTGTACGTCACTGAATCTAAACAAACCCCCGCTATAATTTGACCGCAAATGAAATGTCAGAACGAATTCCGTTTATCGAATCAAACGACACTATCACCCCGCCATAATAAAGACCGGACGTATTTGAATTCACTATCCGGCAGAAAATAAAAAGACCCCAACCGAAACGTAGGAGGCGTCGCACTAAACGTGCGTTTCAGTTCGCATCGATGTTCCAGAACCGAAAGATTGTTCGAAAAAAGTGGTAGATAGCCGAAAAAAGTGACAGGGGTGCAACACGAAGACTTCCCAGGAGGTCACCCATCCTAGTACTACTCTCGCCCAAGCACGCTTAACTTCGGAGTTCTGATGGGATCCAGTGCATTTGTGCTGGTATGATCGCACCCAGCATGCCTCTCCATTGTAAAAGTAATAAAGAGTTTCCACTCGCATTGTCGTACGAAGTCCGTTTAAATGAAAGTGCGAAAAAATCCTGCTAGATGACACCGGATGGACGATCCGAGCATGTCGGAAAGCCGGATGACTGCCAGGGCTGTCATCGCGCGATTAATCTTCCCGAGTACCCCCGAATCAATATAAGAATCGCCACGATCTGACGGGCGGATCAAAAGTTATCGTCGGAACGATATTTGTGCACCAAGGGTAGCTCACGGCCAGTAAACACCTTCCGACCGGATTAATGACTTTCATCCACTAGTACACTCATCCGCTATAGCTTGTACGTCACTGAATCTAAACAAACCCCCGCTATAATTTGACCGCAAATGAAATGTCAGAACGAATTCCGTTTATCGAATCAAACGACACTATCACCCCGCCATAATAAAGACCGGACGTATTTGAATTCACTATCCGGCAGAAAATAAAAAGATCACAACCGAAACGTAGGAGGCGTCGCACTAAACGTGCGTTTCAGTTCGCATCGATGTTCCAGAACCGAAAGATTGTTCGAAAAAAGTGGTAGATAGCCGAAAAAAGTGACAGGGGTGCAACACGAGGACTTCCCAGGAGGTCACCCATCCTAGCACTACTCTCGCCCAAGCACGCTTAACTTCGGAGTTCTGATGGGATCCAGTGCATTTGTGCTGGTATGATCGCACCCAGCATGCCTCTCCATTGTCAAAGTAATAAAGAGTTTCCACTCGCATTGTCGTACGAAGTCCGTTTAAATGAAAGTGCGAAAAAATCCTGCTAGATGACACCGGATGGACGATCCGAGCATGTCGGAAAGCCGGATGACCGCTAGGGCGCTAGGGCTGTCATCGCGCGATGAACCTTCCCGAGTACCCCCGAATCAATATAAGAATCGCCACGATCTGACGGGCGGATCAAAAGTTATCGTCGGAACGATATTTGTGCACCAAGGGTAGCTCACGGCCAGTAAACACCTTCCGACCGGATTCATGACTCGCATCCACTAGTACACTCATCCGCTATAGCCTGTACGTCACTGAATCTGAACAAACCCCCGCTATAATTTGACCGCAAATGAAATGTCAGAACAAATTCCGTTTATCGAATCAAACGACACTATCACCCCGCCATAATAAAGACCGGACGTCTTTGAATTCACCATCCGGAAGAAAATAAAAAGATCCGAACCGAAACGTAGGAGGCGACGCACTAAACGTGCGTTTCAGTTCGCATCGATGTTCCAGAACCGAAAGATTGTTCGAAAAAAGTGGTAGATAGCCGAAAAAAGTGACAGGGGTGCAACACGAGGACTTCCCAGGAGGTCACCCATCCTAGTACTACTCTCGCCCAAGCACGCTTAACTTCAGAGTTCTGATGGGATCCAGTGCATTTGTGCTGGTATGATCGCACCCAGCATGCCTCTCCATTGTCAAAGTAATAAAGAGTTTCCACTCGCATTGTCGTACGAAGTCCGTTTAAATGAAAGTGCGAAAAAATCCTGCTAGATGACACCGGATGGACGATCCGAGCATGTCGGAAAGCCGGATGACCGCCAAGGCTGTCATCGCGCGATTAATCTTCCCGAGTACCCCCGAATCAATATAAGAATCGCCACGATCTGACGGGCGGATCAAAAGTTATCGTCGGAACGATATTTGTGCACCAAGGGTAGCTCACGGCCAGTAAACACCTTCCGACCGGATTCATGACTTTCATCCACTAGTACACTCATCCGCTATAGCTTGTACGTCACTGAATCTAAACAAACCCCCGCTATAATTTGACCGCAAATGAAATGTCAGAACGAATTCCGTTTATCGAATCAAACGACACTATCACCCCGCCATAATAAAGACCGGACGTATTTGAATTCACTATCCGGCAGAAAATAAAAAGATCCCAACCGAAACGTAGGAGGCGTCGCACTAAACGTGCGTTTCAGTTCGCATCGATGTTCCAGAACCGAAAGATTGTTCGAAAAAAGTGGTAGATAGCCGAAAAAAGTGACAGGGGTGCAACACGAGGACTTCCCAGGAGGTCACCCATCCTAGTACTACTCTCGCCCAAGCACGCTTAACTTCGGAGTTCTGATGGGATCCAGTGCATTTGTGCTGGTATGATCGCACCCAGCATGCCTCTCCATTGTCAAAGTAATAAAGAGTTTCCACTCGCATTGTCGTACGAAGTCCGTTTAAATGAAAGTGCAAAAAAATCCTGCTAGATGACACCGGATGGACGATCCGAGCATGTCGGAAAGCCGGATGACCGCCAGGGCTGTCATCGCGCGATTAATCTTCTCGAGTACCCCCGAATCAATATAAGAATCGCCACGATCTGACGGGCGGATCAAAAGTTATCGTCGAAACGATATTTGTGCACCAAGGGTAGCTCACGGCCAGTAAACACCTTCCGACCGGATTCATGACTCGCATCCACTAGTACACTCATCCGCTATAGCCTGTACGTCACTGAATCTAAACAAACCCCCGCTATAATTTGACCGCAAATGAAATGTCAGAACGAATTCCGTTTATCGAATCAAACGACACTATCACCCCGCCATAATAAAGACCGGACGTCTTTGAATTCACCATCCGGAAGAAAATAAAAAGATCCGTACCGAAACGTAGGAGGCGACGCACTAAACGTGCGTTTCAGTTCGCATCGATGTTCCAGAACCGAAAGATTGTTCGAAAAAAGTGGTAGATAGCCGAAAAAAGTGACAGGGGTGCAACACGAGGACTTCCCAGGAGGTCACCCATCCTAGTACTACTCTCGCCCAAGCACGCTTAACTTCGGAGTTCTGATGGGATCCAGTGCATTTGTGCTGGTATGATCGCACCCAGCATGCCTCTCCATTGTCAAAGTAATAAAGAGTTTCCACTCGCATTGTCGTACGAAGTCCGTTTAAATGAAAGTGCGAAAAAATCCTGCTAGATGACACCGGATGGACGATCCGAGCATGTCGGAAAGCCGGATGACCGCCAGGGCTGTCATCGCGCGATTAATCTTCCTGAGTACCCCCGAATCAATATAAGAATCGCTACGATCTGACGGGCGGATCAAAAGTTATCGTGGGAACGATATTTGTGCACCAAGGGTAGCTCACGGCCAGTAAACACCTTCCGACCGGATTCATGACTCGCATCCACTAGTACACTCATCCGCTATAGCTTGTACGTCACTGAATCTGAACAAACCCCCGCTATAATTTGACCGCAAATGAAATGTCAGAACGAATTCCGTTTATCGAATCAAACGACACTATCACCCCGCCATAATAAAGACCGGACGTATTTGAATTCACTATCCGGAAGAAAATAAAATGATCCCAACCGAAACGTAGGAGGCGTCGCACTAAACGTGCGTTTCAGTTCGCATCGATGTTCCAGAACCGAAAGATTGTTCGAAAAAAGTGGTAGATAGCCGAAAAAAGTGACAGGGGTGCAACACGAGGACTTCCCAGGAGGTCACCCATCCTAGTACTACTCTCGCCCAAGCACGCTTAACTTCGGAGTTCTGATGGGATCCAGTGCATTTGTGCTGGTATGATCGCACCCAGCATGCCTCTCCATTGTAAAAGTAATAAAGAGTTTCCACTCGCATTGTCGTACGAAGTCCGTTTAAATGAAAGTGCGAAAAAATCCTGCTAGATGACACCGGATGGACGATCCGAGCATGTCGGAAAGCCGGATGACTGCCAGGGCTGTCATCGCGCGATTAATCTTCCCGAGTACCCCCGAATCAATATAAGAATTGCCACGATCTGACGGGCGGATCAAAAGTTATCGTCGGAACGATATTTGTGCACCAAGGGTAGCTCACGGCCAGTAAACACCTTCCGACCGGATTCATGACTTTCATCCACTAGTACACTCATCCGCTATAGCTTGTACGTCACTGAATCTAAACAAACCCCCGCTATAATTTGACCGCAAATGAAATGTCAGAACGAATTCCGTTTATCGAATCAAACGACACTATCACCCCGCCATAATAAAGACCGGACGTATTTGAATTCACTATCCGGCAGAAAATAAAAAGATCACAACCGAAACGTAGGAGGCGTCGCACTAAACGTGCGTTTCAGTTCGCATCGATGTTCCAGAACCGAAAGATTGTTCGAAAAAAGTGGTAGATAGCCGAAAAAAGTGACAGGGGTGCAACACGAGGACTTCCCAGGAGGTCACCCATCCTAGCACTACTCTCGCCCAAGCACGCTTAACTTCAGAGTTCTGATGGGATCCAGTGCATTTGTGCTGGTATGATCGCACCCAGCATGCCTCTCCATTGTCAAAGTAATAAAGAGTTTCCACTCGCATTGTCGTACGAAGTCCGTTTAAATGAAAGTGCGAAAAAATCCTGCTAGATGACACCGGATGGACGATCCGAGCATGTCGGAAAGCCGGATGACCGCTAGGGCGCTAGGGCTGTCATCGCGCGATGAACCTTCCCGAGTACCCCCGAATCAATATAAGAATCGCCACGATCTGACGGGCGGATCAAAAGTTATCGTCGGAACGATATTTGTGCACCAAGGGTAGCTCACGGCCAGTAAACACCTTCCGACCGGATTCATGACTCGCATCCACTAGTACACTCATCCGCTATAGCCTGTACGTCACTGAATCTGAACAAACCCCCGCTATAATTTGACCGCAAATGAAATGTCAGAACAAATTCCGTTTATCGAATCAAACGACACTATCACCCCGCCATAATAAAGACCGGACGTCTTTGAATTCACCATCCGGAAGAAAATAAAAAGATCCGAACCGAAACGTAGGAGGCGACGCACTAAACGTGCGTTTCAGTTCGCATCGATGTTCCAGAACCGAAAGATTGTTCGAAAAAAGTGGTAGATAGCCGAAAAAAGTGACAGGGGTGCAACACGAGGACTTCCCAGGAGGTCACCCATCCTAGTACTACTCTCGCCCAAGCACGCTTAACTTCAGAGTTCTGATGGGATCCAGTGCATTTGTGCTGGTATGATCGCACCCAGCATGCCTCTCCATTGTCAAAGTAATAAAGAGTTTCCACTCGCATTGTCGTACGAAGTCCGTTTAAATGAAAGTGCGAAAAAATCCTGCTAGATGACACCGGATGGACGATCCGAGCATGTCGGAAAGCCGGATGACCGCCAAGGCTGTCATCGCGCGATTAAACTTCCCGAGTACCCCCGAATCAATATAAGAATCGCCACGATCTGACGGGCGGATCAAAAGTTATCGTCGGAACGATATTTGTGCACCAAGGGTAGCTCACGGCCAGTAAACACCTTCCGACCGGATTCATGACTTTCATCCACTAGTACACTCATCCGCTATAGCTTGTACGTCACTGAATCTAAACAAACCCCCGCTATAATTTGACCGCAAATGAAATGTCAGAACGAATTCCGTTTATCGAATCAAACGACACTATCACCCCGCCATAATAAAGACCGGACGTATTTGAATTCACTATCCGGCAGAAAATAAAAAGATCCCAACCGAAACGTAGGAGGCGTCGCACTAAACGTGCGTTTCAGTTCGCATCGATGTTCCAGAACCGAAAGATTGTTCGAAAAAAGTGGTAGATAGCCGAAAAAAGTGACAGGGGTGCAACACGAGGACTTCCCAGGAGGTCACCCATCCTAGTACTACTCTCGCCCAAGCACGCTTAACTTCGGAGTTCTGATGGGATCCAGTGCATTTGTGCTGGTATGATCGCACCCAGCATGCCTCTCCATTGTCAAAGTAATAAAGAGTTTCCACTCGCATTGTCGTACGAAGTCCGTTTAAATGAAAGTGCAAAAAAATCCTGCTAGATGACACCGGATGGACGATCCGAGCATGTCGGAAAGCCGGATGACCGCCAGGGCTGTCATCGCGCGATTAATCTTCTCGAGTACCCCCGAATCAATATAAGAATCGCCACAATCTGACGGGCGGATCAAAAGTTATCGTCGAAACGATATTTGTGCACCAAGGGTAGCTCACGGCCAGTAAACACCTTCCGACCGGATTCATGACTCGCATCCACTAGTACACTCATCCGCTATAGCCTGTACGTCACTGAATCTAAACAAACCCCCGCTATAATTTGACCGCAAATGAAATGTCAGAACGAATTCCGTTTATCGAATCAAACGACACTATCACCCCGCCATAATAAAGACCGGACGTCTTTGAATTCACCATCCGGAAGAAAATAAAAAGATCCGTACCGAAACGTAGGAGGCGACGCACTAAACGTGCGTTTCAGTTCGCATCGATGTTCCAGAACCGAAAGATTGTTCGAAAAAAGTGGTAGATAGCCGAAAAAAGTGACAGGGGTGCAACACGAGGACTTCCCAGGAGGTCACCCATCCTAGTACTACTCTCGCCCAAGCACGCTTAACTTCGGAGTTCTGATGGGATCCAGTGCATTTGTGCTGGTATGATCGCACCCAGCATGCCTCTCCATTGTCAAAGTAATAAAGAGTTTCCACTCGCATTGTCGTACGAAGTCCGTTTAAATGAAAGTGCGAAAAAATCCTGCTAGATGACACCGGATGGACGATCCGAGCATGTCGGAAAGCCGGATGACCGCCAGGGCTGTCATCGCGCGATTAATCTTCCTGAGTACCCCCGAATCAATATAAGAATCGCCACGATCTGACGGGCGGATCAAAAGTTATCGTCGGAACGATATTTGTGCACCAAGGGTAGCTCACGGCCAGTAAACACCTTCCGACCGGATTCATGACTTTCATCCACTAGTACACTCATCCGCTATAGCTTGTACGTCACTGAATCTAAACAAACCCCCGCTATAATTTGACCGCAAATGAAATGTCAGAACGAATTCCGTTTATCGAATCAAACGACACTATCACCCCGCCATAATAAAGACCGGACGTATTTGAATTCACTATCCGGCAGAAAATAAAAAGATCCCAACCGAAACGTAGGAGGCGTCGCACTAAACGTGCGTTTCAGTTCGCATCGATGTTCTAGAACCGAAAGATTGTTCGAAAAAAGTGGTAGATAGCCGAAAAAAGTGACAGGGGTGCAACACGAGGACTTCCCAGGAGGTCACCCATCCTAGTACTACTCTCGCCCAAGCACGCTTAACTTCGGAGTTCTGATGGGATCCAGTGCATTTGTGCTGGTATGATCGCACCCAGCATGCCTCTCCATTGTCAAAGTAATAAAGAGTTTCCACTCGCATTGTCGTACGAAGTCCGTTTAAATGAAAGTGCGAAAAAATCCTGCTAGATGATACGGATGGACGATCCGAGCATGTCGGAAAGCCGGATGACCGCCAGGGCTGTCATCGCGCGATTAATCTTCCCGAGTACCCCCGAATCAATATAAGAATCGCCACGATCTGACGGGCGGATCAAAAGTTATCGTCGAAACGATATTTGTGCACCAAGGGTAGCTCACGGCCAGTAAACACCTTCCGACCGGATTCATAACTCGCATCCACTAGTACACTCATCCGCTATAGCCTGTACGTCACTGAATCTAAACAAACCCCCGCTATAATTTGACCGCAAATGAAATGTCAGAACGAATTCCGTTTATCGAATCAAACGACATTATCACCCCGCCATAATAAAGACCGGACGTCTTTGAATTCACCATCCGGAAGAAAATAAAAAGATCCGTACCGAAACGTAGGAGGCGACGCACTAAACGTGCGTTTCAGTTCGCATCGATGTTCCAGAACCGAAAGATTGTTCGAAAAAAGTGGTAGATAGCCGAAAAAAGTGACAGGGGTGCAACACGAGGACTTCCCAGGAGGTCACCCATCCTAGTACTACTCTCGCCCAAGCATGCTTAACTTCGGAGTTCTGATGGGATCCAGTGCATTTGTGCTGGTATGATCGCACCCAGCATGCCTCTCCATTGTCAAAGTAATAAAGAGTTTCCACTCGCATTGTCGTACGAAGTCCGTTTAAATCAAAGTGCGAAAAAATCCTGCTAGATGACACCGGATGGACGATCTGAGCATGTCGGAAAGCCGGATGACCGCCAAGGCTGTCATCGCGCGATTAATCTTCCCGAGTACCCCCGAATCAATATAAGAATCGCCACGATCTGACGGGCGGATCAAAAGTTATCGTCGGAACGATATTTGTGCACCATGGGTAGCTCACGGCCAGTAAACACCTTCCGACCGGATTCATGACTTTCATCCACTAGTACACTCATCCGCTATAGCTTGTACGTCACTGAATCTAAACAAACCCCCGCTATAATTTGACCGCAAATGAAATGTCAGAACGAATTCCGTTTATCGAATCAAACGACACTATCACCCCGCCATAATAAAGACCGGACGTATTTGAATTCACTATCCGGCAGAAAATAAAAAGACCCCAACCGAAACGTAGGAGGCGTCGCACTAAACGTGCGTTTCAGTTCGCATCGATGTTCCAGAACCGAAAGATTGTTCGAAAAAAGTGGTAGATAGCCGAAAAAAGTGACAGGGGTGCAACACGAGGACTTCCCAGGAGGTCACCCATCCTAGTACTACTCTCGCCCAAGCACGCTTAACTTCGGAGTTCTGATGGGATCCAGTGCATTTGTGCTGGTATGATCGCACCCAGCATGCCTCTCCATTGTAAAAGTAATAAAGAGTTTCCACTCGCATTGTCGTACGAAGTCCGTTTAAATGAAAGTGCGAAAAAATCCTGCTAGATGACACCGGATGGACGATCCGAGCATGTCGGAAAGCCGGATGACTGCCAGGGCTGTCATCGCGCGATTAATCTTCCCGAGTACCCCCGAATCAATATAAGAATCGCCACGATCTGACGGGCGGATCAAAAGTTATCGTCGGAACGATATTTGTGCACCAAGGGTAGCTCACGGCCAGTAAACACCTTCCGACCGGATTCATGACTTTCATCCACTAGTACACTCATCCGCTATAGCTTGTACGTCACTGAATCTAAACAAACCCCCGCTATAATTTGACCGCAAATGAAATGTCAGAACGAATTCCGTTTATCGAATCAAACGACACTATCACCCCGCCATAATAAAGACCGGACGTATTTGAATTCACTATCCGGCAGAAAATAAAAAGATCACAACCGAAACGTAGGAGGCGTCGCACTAAACGTGCGTTTCAGTTCGCATCGATGTTCCAGAACCGAAAGATTGTTCGAAAAAAGTGGTAGATAGCCGAAAAAAGTGACAGGGGTGCAACACGAGGACTTCCCAGGAGGTCACCCATCCTAGCACTACTCTCGCCCAAGCACGCTTAACTTCGGAGTTCTGATGGGATCCAGTGCATTTGTGCTGGTATGATCGCACCCAGCATGCCTCTCCATTGTCAAAGTAATAAAGAGTTTCCACTCGCATTGTCGTACGAAGTCCGTTTAAATGAAAGTGCGAAAAAATCCTGCTAGATGACACCGGATGGACGATCCGAGCATGTCGGAAAGCCGGATGACCGCTAGGGCGCTAGGGCTGTCATCGCGCGATGAACCTTCCCGAGTACCCCCGAATCAATATAAGAATCGCCACGATCTGACGGGCGGATCAAAAGTTATCGTCGGAACGATATTTGTGCACCAAGGGTAGCTCACGGCCAGTAAACACCTTCCGACCGGATTCATGACTCGCATCCACTAGTACACTCATCCGCTATAGCCTGTACGTCACTGAATCTGAACAAACCCCCGCTATAATTTGACCGCAAATGAAATGTCAGAACAAATTCCGTTTATCGAATCAAACGACACTATCACCCCGCCATAATAAAGACCGGACGTCTTTGAATTCACCATCCGGAAGAAAATAAAAAGATCCGAACCGAAACGTAGGAGGCGACGCACTAAACGTGCGTTTCAGTTCGCATCGATGTTCCAGAACCGAAAGATTGTTCGAAAAAAGTGGTAGATAGCCGAAAAAAGTGACAGGGGTGCAACACGAGGACTTCCCAGGAGGTCACCCATCCTAGTACTACTCTCGCCCAAGCACGCTTAACTTCAGAGTTCTGATGGGATCCAGTGCATTTGTGCTGGTATGATCGCACCCAGCATGCCTCTCCATTGTCAAAGTAATAAAGAGTTTCCACTCGCATTGTCGTACGAAGTCCGTTTAAATGAAAGTGCGAAAAAATCCTGCTAGATGACACCGGATGGACGATCCGAGCATGTCGGAAAGCCGGATGACCGCCAAGGCTGTCATCGCGCGATTAATCTTCCCGAGTACCCCCGAATCAATATAAGAATCGCCACGATCTGACGGGCGGATCAAAAGTTATCGTCGGAACGATATTTGTGCACCAAGGGTAGCTCACGGCCAGTAAACACCTTCCGACCGGATTCATGACTTTCATCCACTAGTACACTCATCCGCTATAGCTTGTACGTCACTGAATCTAAACAAACCCCCGCTATAATTTGACCGCAAATGAAATGTCAGAACGAATTCCGTTTATCGAATCAAACGACACTATCACCCCGCCATAATAAAGACCGGACGTATTTGAATTCACTATCCGGCAGAAAATAAAAAGATCCCAACCGAAACGTAGGAGGCGTCGCACTAAACGTGCGTTTCAGTTCGCATCGATGTTCCAGAACCGAAAGATTGTTCGAAAAAAGTGGTAGATAGCCGAAAAAAGTGACAGGGGTGCAACACGAGGACTTCCCAGGAGGTCACCCATCCTAGTACTACTCTCGCCCAAGCACGCTTAACTTCGGAGTTCTGATGGGATCCAGTGCATTTGTGCTGGTATGATCGCACCCAGCATGCCTCTCCATTGTCAAAGTAATAAAGAGTTTCCACTCGCATTGTCGTACGAAGTCCGTTTAAATGAAAGTGCAAAAAAATCCTGCTAGATGACACCGGATGGACGATCCGAGCATGTCGGAAAGCCGGATGACCGCCAGGGCTGTCATCGCGCGATTAATCTTCTCGAGTACCCCCGAATCAATATAAGAATCGCCACGATCTGACGGGCGGATCAAAAGTTATCGTCGAAACGATATTTGTGCACCAAGGGTAGCTCACGCCCAGTAAACACCTTCCGACCGGATTCATGACTCGCATCCACTAGTACACTCATCCGCTATAGCCTGTACGTCACTGAATCTAAACAAACCCCCGCTATAATTTGACCGCAAATGAAATGTCAGAACGAATTCCGTTTATCGAATCAAACGACACTATCACCCCGCCATAATAAAGACCGGACGTCTTTGAATTCACCATCCGGAAGAAAATAAAAAGATCCGTACCGAAACGTAGGAGGCGACGCACTAAACGTGCGTTTCAGTTCGCATCGATGTTCCAGAACCGAAAGATTGTTCGAAAAAAGTGGTAGATAGCCGAAAAAAGTGACAGGGGTGCAACACGAGGACTTCCCAGGAGGTCACCCATCCTAGTACTACTCTCGCCCAAGCACGCTTAACTTCGGAGTTCTGATGGGATCCAGTGCATTTGTGCTGGTATGATCGCACCCAGCATGCCTCTCCATTGTCAAAGTAATAAAGAGTTTCCACTCGCATTGTCGTACGAAGTCCGTTTAAATGAAAGTGCGAAAAAATCCTGCTAGATGACACCGGATGGACGATCCGAGCATGTCGGAAAGCCGGATGACCGCCAGGGCTGTCATCGCGCGATTAATCTTCCTGAGTACCCCCGAATCAATATAAGAATCGCTACGATCTGACGGGCGGATCAAAAGTTATCGTGGGAACGATATTTGTGCACCAAGGGTAGCTCACGGCCAGTAAACACCTTCCGACCGGATTCATGACTCGCATCCACTAGTACACTCATCCGCTATAGCTTGTACGTCACTGAATCTGAACAAACCCCCGCTATAATTTGACCGCAAATGAAATGTCAGAACGAATTCCGTTTATCGAATCAAACGACACTATCACCCCGCCATAATAAAGACCGGACGTATTTGAATTCACTATCCGGAAGAAAATAAAATGATCCCAACCGAAACGTAGGAGGCGTCGCACTAAACGTGCGTTTCAGTTCGCATCGATGTTCCAGAACCGAAAGATTGTTCGAAAAAAGTGGTAGATAGCCGAAAAAAGTGACAGGGGTGCAACACGAGGACTTCCCAGGAGGTCACCCATCCTAGTACTACTCTCGCCCAAGCACGCTTAACTTCGGAGTTCTGATGGGATCCAGTGCATTTGTGCTGGTATGATCGCACCCAGCATGCCTCTCCATTGTCAAAGTAATAAAGAGTTTCCACTCGCATTGTCGTACGAAGTCCGTTTAAATGAAAGTGCGAAAAAATCCTGCTAGATGACACCGGATGGACGATCCGAGCATGTCGGAAAGCCGGATGACCGCCAGGGCTGTCATCGCGCGATTAATCTTCCTGAGTACCCCCGAATCAATATAAGAATCGCTACGATCTGACGGGCGGATCAAAAGTTATCGTGGGAACGATATTTGTGCACCAAGGGTAGCTCACGGCCAGTAAACACCTTCCGACCGGATTCATGACTCGCATCCACTAGTACACTCATCCGCTATAGCTTGTACGTCACTGAATCTGAACAAACCCCCGCTATAATTTGACCGCAAATGAAATGTCAGAACGAATTCCGTTTATCGAATCAAACGACACTATCACCCCGCCATAATAAAGACCGGACGTATTTGAATTCACTATCCGGAAGAAAATAAAATGATCCCAACCGAAACGTAGGAGGCGTCGCACTAAACGTGCGTTTCAGTTCGCATCGATGTTCCAGAACCGAAAGATTGTTCGAAAAAAGTGGTAGATAGCCGAAAAAAGTGACAGGGGTGCAACACGAGGACTTCCCAGGAGGTCACCCATCCTAGTACTACTCTCGCCCAAGCACGCTTAACTTCGGAGTTCTGATGGGATCCAGTGCATTTGTGCTGGTATGATCGCACCCAGCATGCCTCTCCATTGTAAAAGTAATAAAGAGTTTCCACTCGCATTGTCGTACGAAGTCCGTTTAAATGAAAGTGCGAAAAAATCCTGCTAGATGACACCGGATGGACGATCCGAGCATGTCGGAAAGCCGGATGACTGCCAGGGCTGTCATCGCGCGATTAATCTTCCCGAGTACCCCCGAATCAATATAAGAATCGCCACGATCTGACGGGCGGATCAAAAGTTATCGTCGGAACGATATTTGTGCACCAAGGGTAGCTCACGGCCAGTAAACACCTTCCGACCGGATTCATGACTTTCATCCACTAGTACACTCATCCGCTATAGCTTGTACGTCACTGAATCTAAACAAACCCCCGCTATAATTTGACCGCAAATGAAATGTCAGAACGAATTCCGTTTATCGAATCAAACGACACTATCACCCCGCCATAATAAAGACCGGACGTATTTGAATTCACTATCCGGCAGAAAATAAAAAGATCCCAACCGAAACGTAGGAGGCGTCGCACTAAACGTGCGTTTCAGTTCGCATCGATGTTCCAGAACCGAAAGATTGTTCGAAAAAAGTGGTAGATAGCCGAAAAAAGTGACAGGGGTGCAACACGAGGACTTCCCAGGAGGTCACCCATCCTAGTACTACTCTCGCCCAAGCACGCTTAACTTCGGAGTTCTGATGGGATCCAGTGCATTTGTGCTGGTATGATCGCACCCAGCATGCCTCTCCATTGTCAAAGTAATAAAGAGTTTCCACTCGCATTGTCGTACGAAGTCCGTTTAAATGAAAGTGCAAAAAAATCCTGCTAGATGACACCGGATGGACGATCCGAGCATGTCGGAAAGCCGGATGACCGCCAGGGCTGTCATCGCGCGATTAATCTTCTCGAGTACCCCCGAATCAATATAAGAATCGCCACGATCTGACGGGCGGATCAAAAGTTATCGTCGAAACGATATTTGTGCACCAAGGGTAGCTCACGCCCAGTAAACACCTTCCGACCGGATTCATGACTCGCATCCACTAGTACACTCATCCGCTATAGCCTGTACGTCACTGAATCTAAACAAACCCCCGCTATAATTTGACCGCAAATGAAATGTCAGAACGAATTCCGTTTATCGAATCAAACGACACTATCACCCCGCCATAATAAAGACCGGACGTCTTTGAATTCACCATCCGGAAGAAAATAAAAAGATCCGTACCGAAACGTAGGAGGCGACGCACTAAACGTGCGTTTCAGTTCGCATCGATGTTCCAGAACCGAAAGATTGTTCGAAAAAAGTGGTAGATAGCCGAAAAAAGTGACAGGGGTGCAACACGAGGACTTCCCAGGAGGTCACCCATCCTAGTACTACTCTCGCCCAAGCACGCTTAACTTCGGAGTTCTGATGGGATCCAGTGCATTTGTGCTGGTATGATCGCACCCAGCATGCCTCTCCATTGTCAAAGTAATAAAGAGTTTCCACTCGCATTGTCGTACGAAGTCCGTTTAAATGAAAGTGCGAAAAAATCCTGCTAGATGACACCGGATGGACGATCCGAGCATGTCGGAAAGCCGGATGACCGCCAGGGCTGTCATCGCGCGATTAATCTTCCTGAGTACCCCCGAATCAATATAAGAATCGCTACGATCTGACGGGCGGATCAAAAGTTATCGTGGGAACGATATTTGTGCACCAAGGGTAGCTCACGGCCAGTAAACACCTTCCGACCGGATTCATGACTCGCATCCACTAGTACACTCATCCGCTATAGCTTGTACGTCACTGAATCTGAACAAACCCCCGCTATAATTTGACCGCAAATGAAATGTCAGAACGAATTCCGTTTATCGAATCAAACGACACTATCACCCCGCCATAATAAAGACCGGACGTATTTGAATTCACTATCCGGAAGAAAATAAAATGATCCCAACCGAAACGTAGGAGGCGTCGCACTAAACGTGCGTTTCAGTTCGCATCGATGTTCCAGAACCGAAAGATTGTTCGAAAAAAGTGGTAGATAGCCGAAAAAAGTGACAGGGGTGCAACACGAGGACTTCCCAGGAGGTCACCCATCCTAGTACTACTCTCGCCCAAGCACGCTTAACTTCGGAGTTCTGATGGGATCCAGTGCATTTGTGCTGGTATGATCGCACCCAGCATGCCTCTCCATTGTCAAAGTAATAAAGAGTTTCCACTCGCATTGTCGTACGAAGTCCGTTTAAATGAAAGTGCGAAAAAATCCTGCTAGATGACACCGGATGGACGATCCGAGCATGTCGGAAAGCCGGATGACCGCCAGGGCTGTCATCGCGCGATTAATCTTCCTGAGTACCCCCGAATCAATATAAGAATCGCTACGATCTGACGGGCGGATCAAAAGTTATCGTGGGAACGATATTTGTGCACCAAGGGTAGCTCACGGCCAGTAAACACCTTCCGACCGGATTCATGACTCGCATCCACTAGTACACTCATCCGCTATAGCTTGTACGTCACTGAATCTGAACAAACCCCCGCTATAATTTGACCGCAAATGAAATGTCAGAACGAATTCCGTTTATCGAATCAAACGACACTATCACCCCGCCATAATAAAGACCGGACGTATTTGAATTCACTATCCGGAAGAAAATAAAATGATCCCAACCGAAACGTAGGAGGCGTCGCACTAAACGTGCGTTTCAGTTCGCATCGATGTTCCAGAACCGAAAGATTGTTCGAAAAAAGTGGTAGATAGCCGAAAAAAGTGACAGGGGTGCAACACGAGGACTTCCCAGGAGGTCACCCATCCTAGTACTACTCTCGCCCAAGCACGCTTAACTTCGGAGTTCTGATGGGATCCAGTGCATTTGTGCTGGTATGATCGCACCCAGCATGCCTCTCCATTGTAAAAGTAATAAAGAGTTTCCACTCGCATTGTCGTACGAAGTCCGTTTAAATGAAAGTGCGAAAAAATCCTGCTAGATGACACCGGATGGACGATCCGAGCATGTCGGAAAGCCGGATGACTGCCAGGGCTGTCATCGCGCGATTAATCTTCCCGAGTACCCCCGAATCAATATAAGAATCGCCACGATCTGACGGGCGGATCAAAAGTTATCGTCGGAACGATATTTGTGCACCAAGGGTAGCTCACGGCCAGTAAACACCTTCCGACCGGATTCATGACTTTCATCCACTAGTACACTCATCCGCTATAGCTTGTACGTCACTGAATCTAAACAAACCCCCGCTATAATTTGACCGCAAATGAAATGTCAGAACGAATTCCGTTTATCGAATCAAACGACACTATCACCCCGCCATAATAAAGACCGGACGTATTTGAATTCACTATCCGGCAGAAAATAAAAAGATCACAACCGAAACGTAGGAGGCGTCGCACTAAACGTGCGTTTCAGTTCGCATCGATGTTCCAGAACCGAAAGATTGTTCGAAAAAAGTGGTAGATAGCCGAAAAAAGTGACAGGGGTGCAACACGAGGACTTCCCAGGAGGTCACCCATCCTAGCACTACTCTCGCCCAAGCACGCTTAACTTCGGAGTTCTGATGGGATCCAGTGCATTTGTGCTGGTATGATCGCACCCAGCATGCCTCTCCATTGTCAAAGTAATAAAGAGTTTCCACTCGCATTGTCGTACGAAGTCCGTTTAAATGAAAGTGCGAAAAAATCCTGCTAGATGACACCGGATGGACGATCCGAGCATGTCGGAAAGCCGGATGACCGCTAGGGCGCTAGGGCTGTCATCGCGCGATGAACCTTCCCGAGTACCCCCGAATCAATATAAGAATCGCCACGATCTGACGGGCGGATCAAAAGTTATCGTCGGAACGATATTTGTGCACCAAGGGTAGCTCACGGCCAGTAAACACCTTCCGACCGGATTCATGACTCGCATCCACTAGTACACTCATCCTCTATAGCCTGTACGTCACTGAATCTGAACAAACCCCCGCTATAATTTGACCGCAAATGAAATGTCAGAACAAATTCCGTTTATCGAATCAAACGACACTATCACCCCGCCATAATAAAGACCGGACGTCTTTGAATTCACCATCCGGAAGAAAATAAAAAGATCCGAACCGAAACGTAGGAGGCGACGCACTAAACGTGCGTTTCAGTTCGCATCGATGTTCCAGAACCGAAAGATTGTTCGAAAAAAGTGGTAGATAGCCGAAAAAAGTGACAGGGGTGCAACACGAGGACTTCCCAGGAGGTCACCCATCCTAGTACTACTCTCGCCCAAGCACGCTTAACTTCAGAGTTCTGATGGGATCCAGTGCATTTGTGCTGGTATGATCGCACCCAGCATGCCTCTCCATTGTCAAAGTAATAAAGAGTTTCCACTCGCATTGTCGTACGAAGTCCGTTTAAATGAAAGTGCGAAAAAATCCTGCTAGATGACACCGGATGGACGATCCGAGCATGTCGGAAAGCCGGATGACCGCCAAGGCTGTCATCGCGCGATTAATCTTCCCGAGTACCCCCGAATCAATATAAGAATCGCCACGATCTGACGGGCGGATCAAAAGTTATCGTCGGAACGATATTTGTGCACCAAGGGTAGCTCACGGCCAGTAAACACCTTCCGACCGGATTCATGACTTTCATCCACTAGTACACTCATCCGCTATAGCTTGTACGTCACTGAATCTAAACAAACCCCCGCTATAATTTGACCGCAAATGAAATGTCAGAACGAATTCCGTTTATCGAATCAAACGACACTATCACCCCGCCATAATAAAGACCGGACGTATTTGAATTCACTATCCGGCAGAAAATAAAAAGATCCCAACCGAAACGTAGGAGGCGTCGCACTAAACGTGCGTTTCAGTTCGCATCGATGTTCCAGAACCGAAAGATTGTTCGAAAAAAGTGGTAGATAGCCGAAAAAAGTGACAGGGGTGCAACACGAGGACTTCCCAGGAGGTCACCCATCCTAGTACTACTCTCGCCCAAGCACGCTTAACTTCGGAGTTCTGATGGGATCCAGTGCATTTGTGCTGGTATGATCGCACCCAGCATGCCTCTCCATTGTCAAAGTAATAAAGAGTTTCCACTCGCATTGTCGTACGAAGTCCGTTTAAATGAAAGTGCAAAAAAATCCTGCTAGATGACACCGGATGGACGATCCGAGCATGTCGGAAAGCCGGATGACCGCCAGGGCTGTCATCGCGCGATTAATCTTCTCGAGTACCCCCGAATCAATATAAGAATCGCCACGATCTGACGGGCGGATCAAAAGTTATCGTCGAAACGATATTTGTGCACCAAGGGTAGCTCACGGCCAGTAAACACCTTCCGACCGGATTCATGACTCGCATCCACTAGTACACTCATCCGCTATAGCCTGTACGTCACTGAATCTAAACAAACCCCCGCTATAATTTGACCGCAAATGAAATGTCAGAACGAATTCCGTTTATCGAATCAAACGACACTATCACCCCGCCATAATAAAGACCGGACGTCTTTGAATTCACCATCCGGAAGAAAATAAAAAGATCCGTACCGAAACGTAGGAGGCGACGCACTAAACGTGCGTTTCAGTTCGCATCGATGTTCCAGAACCGAAAGATTGTTCGAAAAAAGTGGTAGATAGCCGAAAAAAGTGACAGGGGTGCAACACGAGGACTTCCCAGGAGGTCACCCATCCTAGTACTACTCTCGCCCAAGCACGCTTAACTTCGGAGTTCTGATGGGATCCAGTGCATTTGTGCTGGTATGATCGCACCCAGCATGCCTCTCCATTGTCAAAGTAATAAAGAGTTTCCACTCGCATTGTCGTACGAAGTCCGTTTAAATGAAAGTGCGAAAAAATCCTGCTAGATGACACCGGATGGACGATCCGAGCATGTCGGAAAGCCGGATGACCGCCAGGGCTGTCATCGCGCGATTAATCTTCCTGAGTACCCCCGAATCAATATAAGAATCGCTACGATCTGACGGGCGGATCAAAAGTTATCGTGGGAACGATATTTGTGCACCAAGGGTAGCTCACGGCCAGTAAACACCTTCCGACCGGATTCATGACTCGCATCCACTAGTACACTCATCCGCTATAGCTTGTACGTCACTGAATCTGAACAAACCCCCGCTATAATTTGACCGCAAATGAAATGTCAGAACGAATTCCGTTTATCGAATCAAACGACACTATCACCCCGCCATAATAAAGACCGGACGTATTTGAATTCACTATCCGGAAGAAAATAAAATGATCCCAACCGAAACGTAGGAGGCGTCGCACTAAACGTGCGTTTCAGTTCGCATCGATGTTCCAGAACCGAAAGATTGTTCGAAAAAAGTGGTAGATAGCCGAAAAAAGTGACAGGGGTGCAACACGAGGACTTCCCAGGAGGTCACCCATCCTAGTACTACTCTCGCCCAAGCACGCTTAACTTCGGAGTTCTGATGGGATCCAGTGCATTTGTGCTGGTATGATCGCACCCAGCATGCCTCTCCATTGTCAAAGTAATAAAGAGTTTCCACTCGCATTGTCGTACGAAGTCCGTTTAAATGAAAGTGCGAAAAAATCCTGCTAGATGACACCGGATGGACGATCCGAGCATGTCGGAAAGCCGGATGACCGCTAGGGCGCTAGGGCTGTCATCGCGCGATGAACCTTCCCGAGTACCCCCGAATCAATATAAGAATCGCCACGATCTGACGGGCGGATCAAAAGTTATCGTCGGAACGATATTTGTGCACCAAGGGTAGCTCACGGCCAGTAAACACCTTCCGACCGGATTCATGACTCGCATCCACTAGTACACTCATCCGCTATAGCCTGTACGTCACTGAATCTGAACAAACCCCCGCTATAATTTGACCGCAAATGAAATGTCAGAACAAATTCCGTTTATCGAATCAAACGACACTATCACCCCGCCATAATAAAGACCGGACGTCTTTGAATTCACCATCCGGAAGAAAATAAAAAGATCCGAACCGAAACGTAGGAGGCGACGCACTAAACGTGCGTTTCAGTTCGCATCGATGTTCCAGAACCGAAAGATTGTTCGAAAAAAGTGGTAGATAGCCGAAAAAAGTGACAGGGGTGCAACACGAGGACTTCCCAGGAGGTCACCCATCCTAGTACTACTCTCGCCCAAGCACGCTTAACTTCAGAGTTCTGATGGGATCCAGTGCATTTGTGCTGGTATGATCGCACCCAGCATGCCTCTCCATTGTCAAAGTAATAAAGAGTTTCCACTCGCATTGTCGTACGAAGTCCGTTTAAATGAAAGTGCGAAAAAATCCTGCTAGATGACACCGGATGGACGATCCGAGCATGTCGGAAAGCCGGATGACCGCCAAGGCTGTCATCGCGCGATTAATCTTCCCGAGTACCCCCGAATCAATATAAGAATCGCCACGATCTGACGGGCGGATCAAAAGTTATCGTCGGAACGATATTTGTGCACCAAGGGTAGCTCACGGCCAGTAAACACCTTCCGACCGGATTCATGACTTTCATCCACTAGTACACTCATCCGCTATAGCTTGTACGTCACTGAATCTAAACAAACCCCCGCTATAATTTGACCGCAAATGAAATGTCAGAACGAATTCCGTTTATCGAATCAAACGACACTATCACCCCGCCATAATAAAGACCGGACGTATTTGAATTCACTATCCGGCAGAAAATAAAAAGATCCCAACCGAAACGTAGGAGGCGTCGCACTAAACGTGCGTTTCAGTTCGCATCGATGTTCCAGAACCGAAAGATTGTTCGAAAAAAGTGGTAGATAGCCGAAAAAAGTGACAGGGGTGCAACACGAGGACTTCCCAGGAGGTCACCCATCCTAGTACTACTCTCGCCCAAGCACGCTTAACTTCGGAGTTCTGATGGGATCCAGTGCATTTGTGCTGGTATGATCGCACCCAGCATGCCTCTCCATTGTCAAAGTAATAAAGAGTTTCCACTCGCATTGTCGTACGAAGTCCGTTTAAATGAAAGTGCAAAAAAATCCTGCTAGATGACACCGGATGGACGATCCGAGCATGTCGGAAAGCCGGATGACCGCCAGGGCTGTCATCGCGCGATTAATCTTCTCGAGTACCCCCGAATCAATATAAGAATCGCCACGATCTGACGGGCGGATCAAAAGTTATCGTCGAAACGATATTTGTGCACCAAGGGTAGCTCACGCCCAGTAAACACCTTCCGACCGGATTCATGACTCGCATCCACTAGTACACTCATCCGCTATAGCCTGTACGTCACTGAATCTAAACAAACCCCCGCTATAATTTGACCGCAAATGAAATGTCAGAACGAATTCCGTTTATCGAATCAAACGACACTATCACCCCGCCATAATAAAGACCGGACGTCTTTGAATTCACCATCCGGAAGAAAATAAAAAGATCCGTACCGAAACGTAGGAGGCGACGCACTAAACGTGCGTTTCAGTTCGCATCGATGTTCCAGAACCGAAAGATTGTTCGAAAAAAGTGGTAGATAGCCGAAAAAAGTGACAGGGGTGCAACACGAGGACTTCCCAGGAGGTCACCCATCCTAGTACTACTCTCGCCCAAGCACGCTAAACTTCGGAGTTCTGATGGGATCCAGTGCATTTGTGCTGGTATGATCGCACCCAGCATGCCTCTCCATTGTCAAAGTAATAAAGAGTTTCCACTCGCATTGTCGTACGAAGTCCGTTTAAATGAAAGTGCGAAAAAATCCTGCTAGATGACACCGGATGGACGATCCGAGCATGTCGGAAAGCCGGATGACCGCCAGGGCTGTCATCGCGCGATTAATCTTCCTGAGTACCCCCGAATCAATATAAGAATCGCTACGATCTGACGGGCGGATCAAAAGTTATCGTGGGAACGATATTTGTGCACCAAGGGTAGCTCACGGCCAGTAAACACCTTCCGACCGGATTCATGACTCGCATCCACTAGTACACTCATCCGCTATAGCTTGTACGTCACTGAATCTGAACAAACCCCCGCTATAATTTGACCGCAAATGAAATGTCAGAACGAATTCCGTTTATCGAATCAAACGACACTATCACCCCGCCATAATAAAGACCGGACGTATTTGAATTCACTATCCGGAAGAAAATAAAATGATCCCAACCGAAACGTAGGAGGCGTCGCACTAAACGTGCGTTTCAGTTCGCATCGATGTTCCAGAACCGAAAGATTGTTCGAAAAAAGTGGTAGATAGCCGAAAAAAGTGACAGGGGTGCAACACGAGGACTTCCCAGGAGGTCACCCATCCTAGTACTACTCTCGCCCAAGCACGCTTAACTTCGGAGTTCTGATGGGATCCAGTGCATTTGTGCTGGTATGATCGCACCCAGCATGCCTCTCCATTGTCAAAGTAATAAAGAGTTTCCACTCGCATTGTCGTACGAAGTCCGTTTAAATGAAAGTGCGAAAAAATCCTGCTAGATGATACGGATGGACGATCCGAGCATGTCGGAAAGCCGGATGACCGCCAGGGCTGTCATCGCGCGATTAATCTTCCCGAGTACCCCCGAATCAATATAAGAATCGCCACGATCTGACGGGCGGATCAAAAGTTATCGTCGAAACGATATTTGTGCACCAAGGGTAGCTCACGGCCAGTAAACACCTTCCGACCGGATTCATGACTCGCATCCACTAGTACACTCATCCGCTATAGCCTGTACGTCACTGAATCTAAACAAACCCCCGCTATAATTTGACCGCAAATGAAATGTCAGAACGAATTCCGTTTATCGAATCAAACGACACTATCACCCCGCCATAATAAAGACCGGACGTCTTTGAATTCACCATCCGGAAGAAAATAAAAAGATCCGAACCGAAACGTAGGAGGCGACGCACTAAACGTGCGTTTCAGTTCGCATCGATGTTCCAGAACCGAAAGATTGTTCGAAAAAAGTGGTAGATAGCCGAAAAAAGTGACAGGGGTGCAACACGAGGACTTCCCAGGAGGTCACCCATCCTAGTACTACTCTCGCCCAAGCACGCTTAACTTCAGAGTTCTGATGGGATCCAGTGCATTTGTGCTGGTATGATCGCACCCAGCATGCCTCTCCATTGTCAAAGTAATAAAGAGTTTCCACTCGCATTGTCGTACGAAGTCCGTTTAAATGAAAGTGCGAAAAAATCCTGCTAGATGACACCGGATGGACGATCCGAGCATGTCGGAAAGCCGGATGACCGCCAGGGCTGTCATCGCGCGATGAATCTTCCCGAGTACCCCCGAATCAATATAAGAATCGCCACGATCTGACGGGCGGATCAAAAGTTATCGTCGGAACGATATTTGTGCACCAAGGGTAGCTCACGGCCAGTAAACACCTTCCGACCGGATTCATGACTCGCATCCACTAGTACACTCATCCGCTATAGCCTGTACGTCACTGAATCTGAACAAACCCCCGCTATAATTTGACCGCAAATGAAATGTCAGAACGAATTCCGTTTATCGAATCAAACGACACTATCACCCCGCCATAATAAAGACCGGACGTCTTTGAATTCACCATCCGGAAGAAAATAAAAAGATCCGTACCGAAACGTAGGAGGCGACGCACTAAACGTGCGTTTCAGTTCGCATCGATGTTCCAGAACCGAAAGATTGTTCGAAAAAAGTGGTAGATAGCCGAAAAAAGTGACAGGGGTGCAACACGAGGACTTCCCAGGAGGTCACCCATCCTAGTACTACTCTCGCCCAAGCACGCTTAACTTCGGAGTTCTGATGGGATCCAGTGCATTTGTGCTGGTATGATCGCACCCAGCATGCCTCTCCATTGTAAAAGTAATAAAGAGTTTCCACTCGCATTGTCGTACGAAGTCCGTTTAAATGAAAGTGCGAAAAAATCCTGCTAGATGACACCGGATGGACGATCCGAGCATGTCGGAAAGCCGGATGACTGCCAGGGCTGTCATCGCGCGATTAATCTTCCCGAGTACCCCCGAATCAATATAAGAATCGCCACGATCTGACGGGCGGATCAAAAGTTATCGTCGGAACGATATTTGTGCACCAAGGGTAGCTCACGGCCAGTAAACACCTTCCGACCGGATTCATGACTTTCATCCACTAGTACACTCATCCGCTATAGCTTGTACGTCACTGAATCTAAACAAACCCCCGCTATAATTTGACCGCAAATGAAATGTCAGAACGAATTCCGTTTATCGAATCAAACGACACTATCACCCCGCCATAATAAAGACCGGACGTCTTTGAATTCACCATCCGGAAGAAAATAAAAAGATCCGTACCGAAACGTAGGAGGCGACGCACTAAACGTGCGTTTCAGTTCGCATCGATGTTCCAGAACCGAAAGATTGTTCGAAAAAAGTGGTAGATAGCCGAAAAAAGTGACAGGGGTGCAACACGAGGACTTCCCAGGAGGTCACCCATCCTAGTACTACTCTCGCCCAAGCACGCTTAACTTCGGAGTTCTGATGGGATCCAGTGCATTTGTGCTGGTATGATCGCACCCAGCATGCCTCTCCATTGTCAAAGTAATAAAGAGTTTCCACTCGCATTGTCGTACGAAGTCCGTTTAAATGAAAGTGCGAAAAAATCCTGCTAGATGACACCGGATGGACGATCCGAGCATGTCGGAAAGCCGGATGACCGCCAGGGCTGTCATCGCGCGATTAATCTTCCTGAGTACCCCCGAATCAATATAAGAATCGCTACGATCTGACGGGCGGATCAAAAGTTATCGTGGGAACGATATTTGTGCACCAAGGGTAGCTCACGGCCAGTAAACACCTTCCGACCGGATTCATGACTCGCATCCACTAGTACACTCATCCGCTATAGCTTGTACGTCACTGAATCTGAACAAACCCCCGCTATAATTTGACCGCAAATGAAATGTCAGAACGAATTCCGTTTATCGAATCAAACGACACTATCACCCCGCCATAATAAAGACCGGACGTATTTGAATTCACTATCCGGAAGAAAATAAAATGATCCCAACCGAAACGTAGGAGGCGTCGCACTAAACGTGCGTTTCAGTTCGCATCGATGTTCCAGAACCGAAAGATTGTTCGAAAAAAGTGGTAGATAGCCGAAAAAAGTGACAGGGGTGCAACACGAGGACTTCCCAGGAGGTCACCCATCCTAGTACTACTCTCGCCCAAGCACGCTTAACTTCGGAGTTCTGATGGGATCCAGTGCATTTGTGCTGGTATGATCGCACCCAGCATGCCTCTCCATTGTCAAAGTAATAAAGAGTTTCCACTCGCATTGTCGTACGAAGTCCGTTTAAATGAAAGTGCGAAAAAATCCTGCTAGATGATACGGATGGACGATCCGAGCATGTCGGAAAGCCGGATGACCGCCAGGGCTGTCATCGCGCGATTAATCTTCCCGAGTACCCCCGAATCAATATAAGAATCGCCACGATCTGACGGGCGGATCAAAAGTTATCGTCGAAACGATATTTGTGCACCAAGGGTAGCTCACGGCCAGTAAACACCTTCCGACCGGATTCATGACTCGCATCCACTAGTACACTCATCCGCTATAGCCTGTACGTCACTGAATCTAAACAAACCCCCGCTATAATTTGACCGCAAATGAAATGTCAGAACGAATTCCGTTTATCGAATCAAACGACACTATCACCCCGCCATAATAAAGACCGGACGTCTTTGAATTCACCATCCGGAAGAAAATAAAAAGATCCGAACCGAAACGTAGGAGGCGACGCACTAAACGTGCGTTTCAGTTCGCATCGATGTTCCAGAACCGAAAGATTGTTCGAAAAAAGTGGTAGATAGCCGAAAAAAGTGACAGGGGTGCAACACGAGGACTTCCCAGGAGGTCACCCATCCTAGTACTACTCTCGCCCAAGCACGCTTAACTTCAGAGTTCTGATGGGATCCAGTGCATTTGTGCTGGTATGATCGCACCCAGCATGCCTCTCCATTGTCAAAGTAATAAAGAGTTTCCACTCGCATTGTCGTACGAAGTCCGTTTAAATGAAAGTGCGAAAAAATCCTGCTAGATGACACCGGATGGACGATCCGAGCATGTCGGAAAGCCGGATGACCGCCAGGGCTGTCATCGCGCGATGAATCTTCCCGAGTACCCCCGAATCAATATAAGAATCGCCACGATCTGACGGGCGGATCAAAAGTTATCGTCGGAACGATATTTGTGCACCAAGGGTAGCTCACGGCCAGTAAACACCTTCCGACCGGATTCATGACTCGCATCCACTAGTACACTCATCCGCTATAGCCTGTACGTCACTGAATCTGAACAAACCCCCGCTATAATTTGACCGCAAATGAAATGTCAGAACGAATTCCGTTTATCGAATCAAACGACACTATCACCCCGCCATAATAAAGACCGGACGTCTTTGAATTCACCATCCGGAAGAAAATAAAAAGATCCGTACCGAAACGTAGGAGGCGACGCACTAAACGTGCGTTTCAGTTCGCATCGATGTTCCAGAACCGAAAGATTGTTCGAAAAAAGTGGTAGATAGCCGAAAAAAGTGACAGGGGTGCAACACGAGGACTTCCCAGGAGGTCACCCATCCTAGTACTACTCTCGCCCAAGCACGCTTAACTTCGGAGTTCTGATGGGATCCAGTGCATTTGTGCTGGTATGATCGCACCCAGCATGCCTCTCCATTGTAAAAGTAATAAAGAGTTTCCACTCGCATTGTCGTACGAAGTCCGTTTAAATGAAAGTGCGAAAAAATCCTGCTAGATGACACCGGATGGACGATCCGAGCATGTCGGAAAGCCGGATGACTGCCAGGGCTGTCATCGCGCGATTAATCTTCCCGAGTACCCCCGAATCAATATAAGAATCGCCACGATCTGACGGGCGGATCAAAAGTTATCGTCGGAACGATATTTGTGCACCAAGGGTAGCTCACGGCCAGTAAACACCTTCCGACCGGATTCATGACTTTCATCCACTAGTACACTCATCCGCTATAGCTTGTACGTCACTGAATCTAAACAAACCCCCGCTATAATTTGACCGCAAATGAAATGTCAGAACGAATTCCGTTTATCGAATCAAACGACACTATCACCCCGCCATAATAAAGACCGGACGTCTTTGAATTCACCATCCGGAAGAAAATAAAAAGATCCGTACCGAAACGTAGGAGGCGACGCACTAAACGTGCGTTTCAGTTCGCATCGATGTTCCAGAACCGAAAGATTGTTCGAAAAAAGTGGTAGATAGCCGAAAAAAGTGACAGGGGTGCAACACGAGGACTTCCCAGGAGGTCACCCATCCTAGTACTACTCTCGCCCAAGCACGCTTAACTTCGGAGTTCTGATGGGATCCAGTGCATTTGTGCTGGTATGATCGCACCCAGCATGCCTCTCCATTGTCAAAGTAATAAAGAGTTTCCACTCGCATTGTCGTACGAAGTCCGTTTAAATGAAAGTGCGAAAAAATCCTGCTAGATGACACCGGATGGACGATCCGAGCATGTCGGGAAGCCGTATGACCGCAAGGGCTGTCATCGCGCGATTAATCTTCCCGAGTACCCCCGAATCAATATAAGAATCGCTACGATCTGACGGGCGGATCAAAAGTTATCGTGGGAACGATATTTGTGCACCAAGGGTAGCTCACGGCCAGTAAACACCTTCCGACCGGATTCATGACTCGCATCCACTAGTACACTCATCCGCTATAGCCTGTACGTCACTGAATCTGAACAAACCCCCGCTATAATTTGACCGCAAATGAAATGTCAGAACGAATTCCGTTTATCGAATCAAACGACACTATCACCCCGCCATAATAAAGACCGGACGTCTTTGAATTCACCATCCGGAAGAAAATAAAATGATCCGTACCGAAACGTAAGAGGCGACGCACTAAACGTGCGTTTCAGTTCGCATCGGTGTTCCAGAACCGAAAGATTGTTCGAAAAAAGTGGTAGATAGCCGAAAAAAGTGACAGGGGTGCAACACGAGGACTTCCCAGGAGGTCACCCATCCTAGTACTACTCTCGCCCAAGCACGCTTAACTTCGGAGTTCTGATGGGATCCAGTGCATTTGTGCTGGTATGATCGCACCCAGCATGCCTCTCCATTGTCAAAGTAATAAAGAGTTTCCACTCGCATTGTCGTACGAAGTCCGTTTAAATGAAAGTGCGAAAAAATCCTGCTAGATGACACCGGATGGACGATCCGAGCATGTCGGAAAGCGGATGACCGCCAGGGCTGTCATCGCGCGATTAATCTTCCTGAGTACCCCCGAATCAATATAAGAATCGCCACGATCTGACGGGCGGATCAAAAGTTATCGTCGAAACGATATTTGTGCACCAAGGGTAGCTCACGGCCAGTAAACACCTTCCGACCGGATTCATGACTCGCATCCACTAGTACACTCATCCGCTATAGCCTGTACGTCACTGAATCTAAACAAACCCCCGCTATAATTTGACCGCAAATGAAATGTCAGAACGAATTCCGTTTATCGAATCAAACGACACTATCACCCCGCCATAATAAAGACCGGACGTCTTTGAATTCACCATCCGGAAGAAAATAAAAAGATCCGTACCGAAACGTAGGAGGCGACGCACTAAACGTGCGTTTCAGTTCGCATCGATGTTCCAGAACCGAAAGATTGTTCGAAAAAAGTAGTAGATAGCCGAAAAAAGTGACAGGGGTGCAACACGAGGACTTCCCAGGAGGTCACCCATCCTAGTACTACTCTCGCCCAAGCACGCTTAACTTCGGAGTTCTGATGGGATCCAGTGCATTTGTGCTGGTATGATCGCACCCAGCATGCCTCTCCATTGTCAAAGTAATAAAGAGTTTCCACTCGCATTGTCGTACGAAGTCCGTTTAAATGAAAGTGCGAAAAAATCCTGCTAGATGACACCGGATGGACGATCCGAGCATGTCGGAAAGCCGGATGACCGCCAAGGCTGTCATCGCGCGATTAATCTTCCCGAGTACCCCCGAATCAATATAAGAATCGCCACGATCTGACGGGCGGATCAAAAGTTATCGTCGGAACGATATTTGTGCACCGAGGGTAGCTCACGGCCAGTAAACACCTTCCGACCGGATTCATGACTTTCATCCACTAGTACACTCATCCGCTATAGCTTGTACGTCACTGAATCTAAACAAACCCCCGCTATAATTTGACCGCAAATGAAATGTCAGAACGAATTCCGTTTATCGAATCAAACGACACTATCACCCCGCCATAATAAAGACCGGACGTATTTGAATTCACTATCCGGCAGAAAATAAAAAGATCCCAACCGAAACGTAGGAGGCGTCGCACTAAACGTGCGTTTCAGTTCGCATCGATGTTCCAGAACCGAAAGATTGTTCGAAAAAAGTGGTAGATAGCCGAAAAAGTGACAGGGGTGCAACACGAGGACTTCCCAGGAGGTCACCCATCCTAGTACTACTCTCGCCCAAGCACGCTTAACTTCGGAGTTCTGATTGGATCCAGTGCATTTGTGCTGGTATGATCGCACCCAGCATGCCTCTCCATTGTCAAAGTAATAAAGAGTTTCCACTCGCATTGTCGTACGAAGTCCGTTTAAATGAAAGTGCGAAAAAATCCTGCTAGATGACACCGGATGGACGATCCGAGCATGTCGGAAAGCCGGATGACCGCCAGGGCTGTCACCGCGCGATTAATCTTCCTGAGTACCCCCGAATCAATATAAGAATCGCCACGATCTGACGGGCGGATCAAAAGTTATCGTCGGAACGATATTTGTGCACCAAGGGTAGCTCACGGCCAGTAAACACCTTCCGACCGGATTCATGACTTTCATCCACTAGTACACTCATCCGCTATAGCTTGTACGTCACTGAATCTAAACAAACCCCCGCTATAATTTGACCGCAAATGAAATGTCAGAACGAATTCCGTTTATCGAATCAAACGACACTATCACCCCGCCATAATAAAGACCGGACGTCTTTGAATTCACCATCCGGAAGAAAATAAAAAGATCCGTACCGAAACGTAGGAGGCGACGCACTAAACGTGCGTTTCAGTTCGCATCGATGTTCCAGAACCGAAAGATTGTTCGAAAAAAGTGGTAGATAGCCGAAAAAAGTGACAGGGGTGCAACACGAGGACTTCCCAGGAGGTCACCCATCCTAGTACTACTCTCGCCCAAGCACGCTTAACTTCGGAGTTCTGATGGGATCCAGTGCATTTGTGCTGGTATGATCGCACCCAGCATGCCTCTCCATTGTCAAAGTAATAAAGAGTTTCCACTCGCATTGTCGTACGAAGTCCGTTTAAATGAAAGTGCGAAAAAATCCTGCTAGATGACACCGGATGGACGATCCGAGCATGTCGGGAAGCCGTATGACCGCAAGGGCTGTCATCGCGCGATTAATCTTCCCGAGTACCCCCGAATCAATATAAGAATCGCTACGATCTGACGGGCGGATCAAAAGTTATCGTGGGAACGATATTTGTGCACCAAGGGTAGCTCACGGCCAGTAAACACCTTCCGACCGGATTCATGACTCGCATCCACTAGTACACTCATCCGCTATAGCCTGTACGTCACTGAATCTGAACAAACCCCCGCTATAATTTGACCGCAAATGAAATGTCAGAACGAATTCCGTTTATCGAATCAAACGACACTATCACCCCGCCATAATAAAGACCGGACGTCTTTGAATTCACCATCCGGAAGAAAATAAAATGATCCGTACCGAAACGTAAGAGGCGACGCACTAAACGTGCGTTTCAGTTCGCATCGGTGTTCCAGAACCGAAAGATTGTTCGAAAAAAGTGGTAGATAGCCGAAAAAAGTGACAGGGGTGCAACACGAGGACTTCCCAGGAGGTCACCCATCCTAGTACTACTCTCGCCCAAGCACGCTTAACTTCGGAGTTCTGATGGGATCCAGTGCATTTGTGCTGGTATGATCGCACCCAGCATGCCTCTCCATTGTCAAAGTAATAAAGAGTTTCCACTCGCATTGTCGTACGAAGTCCGTTTAAATGAAAGTGCGAAAAAATCCTGCTAGATGACACCGGATGGACGATCCGAGCATGTCGGAAAGCGGATGACCGCCAGGGCTGTCATCGCGCGATTAATCTTCCTGAGTACCCCCGAATCAATATAAGAATCGCCACGATCTGACGGGCGGATCAAAAGTTATCGTCGAAACGATATTTGTGCACCAAGGGTAGCTCACGGCCAGTAAACACCTTCCGACCGGATTCATGACTCGCATCCACTAGTACACTCATCCGCTATAGCCTGTACGTCACTGAATCTAAACAAACCCCCGCTATAATTTGACCGCAAATGAAATGTCAGAACGAATTCCGTTTATCGAATCAAACGACACTATCACCCCGCCATAATAAAGACCGGACGTCTTTGAATTCACCATCCGGAAGAAAATAAAAAGATCCGTACCGAAACGTAGGAGGCGACGCACTAAACGTGCGTTTCAGTTCGCATCGATGTTCCAGAACCGAAAGATTGTTCGAAAAAAGTAGTAGATAGCCGAAAAAAGTGACAGGGGTGCAACACGAGGACTTCCCAGGAGGTCACCCATCCTAGTACTACTCTCGCCCAAGCACGCTTAACTTCGGAGTTCTGATGGGATCCAGTGCATTTGTGCTGGTATGATCGCACCCAGCATGCCTCTCCATTGTCAAAGTAATAAAGAGTTTCCACTCGCATTGTCGTACGAAGTCCGTTTAAATGAAAGTGCGAAAAAATCCTGCTAGATGACACCGGATGGACGATCCGAGCATGTCGGAAAGCCGGATGACCGCCAAGGCTGTCATCGCGCGATTAATCTTCCCGAGTACCCCCGAATCAATATAAGAATCGCCACGATCTGACGGGCGGATCAAAAGTTATCGTCGGAACGATATTTGTGCACCAAGGGTAGCTCACGGCCAGTAAACACCTTCCGACCGGATTCATGACTTTCATCCACTAGTACACTCATCCGCTATAGCTTGTACGTCACTGAATCTAAACAAACCCCCGCTATAATTTGACCGCAAATGAAATGTCAGAACGAATTCCGTTTATCGAATCAAACGACACTATCACCCCGCCATAATAAAGACCGGACGTCTTTGAATTCACCATCCGGAAGAAAATAAAAAGATCCGTACCGAAACGTAGGAGGCGACGCACTAAACGTGCGTTTCAGTTCGCATCGATGTTCCAGAACCGAAAGATTGTTCGAAAAAAGTGGTAGATAGCCGAAAAAAGTGACAGGGGTGCAACACGAGGACTTCCCAGGAGGTCACCCATCCTAGTACTACTCTCGCCCAAGCACGCTTAACTTCGGAGTTCTGATGGGATCCAGTGCATTTGTGCTGGTATGATCGCACCCAGCATGCCTCTCCATTGTCAAAGTAATAAAGAGTTTCCACTCGCATTGTCGTACGAAGTCCGTTTAAATGAAAGTGCGAAAAAATCCTGCTAGATGACACCGGATGGACGATCCGAGCATGTCGGGAAGCCGTATGACCGCAAGGGCTGTCATCGCGCGATTAATCTTCCCGAGTACCCCCGAATCAATATAAGAATCGCTACGATCTGACGGGCGGATCAAAAGTTATCGTGGGAACGATATTTGTGCACCAAGGGTAGCTCACGGCCAGTAAACACCTTCCGACCGGATTCATGACTCGCATCCACTAGTACACTCATCCGCTATAGCCTGTACGTCACTGAATCTGAACAAACCCCCGCTATAATTTGACCGCAAATGAAATGTCAGAACGAATTCCGTTTATCGAATCAAACGACACTATCACCCCGCCATAATAAAGACCGGACGTCTTTGAATTCACCATCCGGAAGAAAATAAAATGATCCGTACCGAAACGTAAGAGGCGACGCACTAAACGTGCGTTTCAGTTCGCATCGGTGTTCCAGAACCGAAAGATTGTTCGAAAAAAGTGGTAGATAGCCGAAAAAAGTGACAGGGGTGCAACACGAGGACTTCCCAGGAGGTCACCCATCCTAGTACTACTCTCGCCCAAGCACGCTTAACTTCGGAGTTCTGATGGGATCCAGTGCATTTGTGCTGGTATGATCGCACCCAGCATGCCTCTCCATTGTCAAAGTAATAAAGAGTTTCCACTCGCATTGTCGTACGAAGTCCGTTTAAATGAAAGTGCGAAAAAATCCTGCTAGATGACACCGGATGGACGATCCGAGCATGTCGGAAAGCGGATGACCGCCAGGGCTGTCATCGCGCGATTAATCTTCCTGAGTACCCCCGAATCAATATAAGAATCGCCACGATCTGACGGGCGGATCAAAAGTTATCGTCGAAACGATATTTGTGCACCAAGGGTAGCTCACGGCCAGTAAACACCTTCCGACCGGATTCATGACTCGCATCCACTAGTACACTCATCCGCTATAGCCTGTACGTCACTGAATCTAAACAAACCCCCGCTATAATTTGACCGCAAATGAAATGTCAGAACGAATTCCGTTTATCGAATCAAACGACACTATCACCCCGCCATAATAAAGACCGGACGTCTTTGAATTCACCATCCGGAAGAAAATAAAAAGATCCGTACCGAAACGTAGGAGGCGACGCACTAAACGTGCGTTTCAGTTCGCATCGATGTTCCAGAACCGAAAGATTGTTCGAAAAAAGTAGTAGATAGCCGAAAAAAGTGACAGGGGTGCAACACGAGGACTTCCCAGGAGGTCACCCATCCTAGTACTACTCTCGCCCAAGCACGCTTAACTTCGGAGTTCTGATGGGATCCAGTGCATTTGTGCTGGTATGATCGCACCCAGCATGCCTCTCCATTGTCAAAGTAATAAAGAGTTTCCACTCGCATTGTCGTACGAAGTCCGTTTAAATGAAAGTGCGAAAAAATCCTGCTAGATGACACCGGATGGACGATCCGAGCATGTCGGAAAGCCGGATGACCGCCAAGGCTGTCATCGCGCGATTAATCTTCCCGAGTACCCCCGAATCAATATAAGAATCGCCACGATCTGACGGGCGGATCAAAAGTTATCGTCGGAACGATATTTGTGCACCGAGGGTAGCTCACGGCCAGTAAACACCTTCCGACCGGATTCATGACTTTCATCCACTAGTACACTCATCCGCTATAGCTTGTACGTCACTGAATCTAAACAAACCCCCGCTATAATTTGACCGCAAATGAAATGTCAGAACGAATTCCGTTTATCGAATCAAACGACACTATCACCCCGCCATAATAAAGACCGGACGTATTTGAATTCACTATCCGGCAGAAAATAAAAAGATCCCAACCGAAACGTAGGAGGCGTCGCACTAAACGTGCGTTTCAGTTCGCATCGATGTTCCAGAACCGAAAGATTGTTCGAAAAAAGTGGTAGATAGCCGAAAAAGTGACAGGGGTGCAACACGAGGACTTCCCAGGAGGTCACCCATCCTAGTACTACTCTCGCCCAAGCACGCTTAACTTCGGAGTTCTGATTGGATCCAGTGCATTTGTGCTGGTATGATCGCACCCAGCATGCCTCTCCATTGTCAAAGTAATAAAGAGTTTCCACTCGCATTGTCGTACGAAGTCCGTTTAAATGAAAGTGCGAAAAAATCCTGCTAGATGACACCGGATGGACGATCCGAGCATGTCGGAAAGCCGGATGACCGCCAGGGCTGTCACCGCGCGATTAATCTTCCTGAGTACCCCCGAATCAATATAAGAATCGCCACGATCTGACGGGCGGATCAAAAGTTATCGTCGGAACGATATTTGTGCACCAAGGGTAGCTCACGGCCAGTAAACACCTTCCGACCGGATTCATGACTTTCATCCACTAGTACACTCATCCGCTATAGCTTGTACGTCACTGAATCTAAACAAACCCCCGCTATAATTTGACCGCAAATGAAATGTCAGAACGAATTCCGTTTATCGAATCAAACGACACTATCACCCCACCATAATAAAGACCGGACGTATTTGAATTCACTATCCGGCAGAAAATAAAAAGATCCGAACCGAAACGTAGGAGGTGTCGCACTAAACGTGCGTTTCAGTTCGCATCGATGTTCCAGAACCGAAAGATTGTTCGAAAAAAGTGGTAGATAGCCGAAAAAAGTGACAGGGGTGCAGCACGAGGACTTCTCAGGAGGTCACCCATCCTAGTACTACTCTCGCCCAAGCACGCTTAACTTCGGAGTTCTGATGGGATCCAGTGCATTTGTGCTGGTATGATCGCACCCAGCATGCCTCTCCATTGTCAAAGTAATAAAGAGTTTCCACTCGCATTGTCGTACGAAGTCCGTTTAAATGAAAGTGCGAAAAAATCCTGCTAGATGACACCGGATGGACGATCCGAGCATGTCGGGAAGCCGTATGACCGCAAGGGCTGTCATCACGCGATTAATCTTCCCGAGTACCCCCGAATCAATATAAGAATCGCTACGATCTGACGGGCGGATCAAAAGTTATCGTTGGAACGATATTTGTGCACCAAGGGTAGCTCACGGCCAGTAAACACCTTCCGACCGGATTCATGACTCGCATCCACTAGTACACTCATCCGCTATAGCCTGTACGTCACTGAATCTGAACAAACCCCCACTATAATTTGACCGCAAATGAAATGTCAGAACGAATTCCGTTTATCGAATCAAACGACACTATCACCCCGCCATAATAAAGACCGGACGTCTTTGAATTCACCATCCGGAAGAAAATAAAATGATCCGTACCGAAACGTAAGAGGCGACGCACTAAACGTGCGTTTCAGTTCGCATCGATGTTCCAGAACCGAAAGATTGTTCGAAAAAAGTGGTAGATAGCCGAAAAAAGTGACAGGGGTGCAACACGAGGACTTCCCAGGAGGTCACCCATCCTAGTACTACTCTCGCCCAAGCACGCTTAACTTCAGAGTTCTGATGGGATCCAGTGCATTTGTGCTGGTATGATCGCACCCAGCATGCCTCTCCATTGTCAAAGTAATAAAGAGTTTCCACTCGCATTGTCGTACGAAGTCCGTTTAAATGAAAGTGCGAAAAAATCCTGCTAGATGACACCGGATGGACGATCCGAGCATGTCGGAAAGCCGGATGACCGCCAGGGCTGTCAGCGCGATTAATCTTCCTGAGTACCCCCGAATCAATATAAGAATCGCCACGATCTGACGGGCGGATCAAAAGTTATCGTCGAAACGATATTTGTGCACCAAGGGTAGCTCACGGCCAGTAAACACCTTCCGACCGGATTCATAACTCGCATCCACTAGTACACTCATCCGCTATAGCCTGTACGTCACTGAATCTAAACAAACCCCCGCTATAATTTGACCGCAAATGAAATGTCAGAACGAATTCCGTTTATCGAATCAAACGACACTATCACCCCGCCATAATAAAGACCGGACGTCTTTGAATTCACCATCCGGAAGAAAATAAAAAGATCCGTACCGAAACGTAGGAGGCGACGCACTAAACGTGCGTTTCAGTTCGCATCGATGTTCCAGAACCGAAAGATTGTTCGAAAAAAGTGGTAGATAGCCGAAAAAAGTGACAGGGGTGCAACACGAGGACTTCCCAGGAGGTCACCCATCCTAGTACTACTCTCGCCCAAGCACGCTTAACTTCGGAGTTCTGATGGGATCCAGTGCATTTGTGCTGGTATGATCGCACCCAGCATGCCTCTCCATTGTAAAAGTAATAAAGAGTTTCCACTCGCATTGTCGTACGAAGTCCGTTTAAATGAAAGTGCGAAAAAATCCTGCTAGATGACACCGGATGGACGATCCGAGCATGTCGGAAAGCCGGATGACTGCCAGGGCTGTCATCGCGCGATTAATCTTCCCGAGTACCCCCGAATCAATATAAGAATCGCCACGATCTGACGGGCGGATCAAAAGTTATCGTCGGAACGATATTTGTGCACCAAGGGTAGCTCACGGCCAGTAAACACCTTCCGACCGGATTCATGACTTTCATCCACTAGTACACTCATCCGCTATAGCTTGTACGTCACTGAATCTAAACAAACCCCCGCTATAATTTGACCGCAAATGAAATGTCAGAACGAATTCCGTTTATCGAATCAAACGACACTATCACCCCGCCATAATAAAGACCGGACGTCTTTGAATTCACCATCCGGAAGAAAATAAAAAGATCCGTACCGAAACGTAGGAGGCGACGCACTAAACGTGCGTTTCAGTTCGCATCGATGTTCCAGAACCGAAAGATTGTTCGAAAAAAGTGGTAGATAGCCGAAAAAAGTGACAGGGGTGCAACACGAGGACTTCCCAGGAGGTCACCCATCCTAGTACTACTCTCGCCCAAGCACGCTTAACTTCGGAGTTCTGATGGGATCCAGTGCATTTGTGCTGGTATGATCGCACCCAGCATGCCTCTCCATTGTCAAAGTAATAAAGAGTTTCCACTCGCATTGTCGTACGAAGTCCGTTTAAATGAAAGTGCGAAAAAATCCTGCTAGATGACACCGGATGGACGATCCGAGCATGTCGGGAAGCCGTATGACCGCAAGGGCTGTCATCGCGCGATTAATCTTCCCGAGTACCCCCGAATCAATATAAGAATCGCTACGATCTGACGGGCGGATCAAAAGTTATCGTGGGAACGATATTTGTGCACCAAGGGTAGCTCACGGCCAGTAAACACCTTCCGACCGGATTCATGACTCGCATCCACTAGTACACTCATCCGCTATAGCCTGTACGTCACTGAATCTGAACAAACCCCCGCTATAATTTGACCGCAAATGAAATGTCAGAACGAATTCCGTTTATCGAATCAAACGACACTATCACCCCGCCATAATAAAGACCGGACGTCTTTGAATTCACCATCCGGAAGAAAATAAAATGATCCGTACCGAAACGTAAGAGGCGACGCACTAAACGTGCGTTTCAGTTCGCATCGGTGTTCCAGAACCGAAAGATTGTTCGAAAAAAGTGGTAGATAGCCGAAAAAAGTGACAGGGGTGCAACACGAGGACTTCCCAGGAGGTCACCCATCCTAGTACTACTCTCGCCCAAGCACGCTTAACTTCGGAGTTCTGATGGGATCCAGTGCATTTGTGCTGGTATGATCGCACCCAGCATGCCTCTCCATTGTCAAAGTAATAAAGAGTTTCCACTCGCATTGTCGTACGAAGTCCGTTTAAATGAAAGTGCGAAAAAATCCTGCTAGATGACACCGGATGGACGATCCGAGCATGTCGGAAAGCGGATGACCGCCAAGGCTGTCATCGCGCGATTAATCTTCCTGAGTACCCCCGAATCAATATAAGAATCGCCACGATCTGACGGGCGGATCAAAAGTTATCGTCGAAACGATATTTGTGCACCAAGGGTAGCTCACGGCCAGTAAACACCTTCCGACCGGATTCATGACTCGCATCCACTAGTACACTCATCCGCTATAGCCTGTACGTCACTGAATCTAAACAAACCCCCGCTATAATTTGACCGCAAATGAAATGTCAGAACGAATTCCGTTTATCGAATCAAACGACACTATCACCCCGCCATAATAAAGACCGGACGTCTTTGAATTCACCATCCGGAAGAAAATAAAAAGATCCGTACCGAAACGTAGGAGGCGACGCACTAAACGTGCGTTTCAGTTCGCATCGATGTTCCAGAACCGAAAGATTGTTCGAAAAAAGTGGTAGATAGCCGAAAAAAGTGACAGGGGTGCAACACGAGGACTTCCCAGGAGGTCACCCATCCTAGTACTACTCTCGCCCAAGCACGCTTAACTTCGGAGTTCTGATGGGATCCAGTGCATTTGTGCTGGTATGATCGCACCCAGCATGCCTCTCCATTGTCAAAGTAATAAAGAGTTTCCACTCGCATTGTCGTACGAAGTCCGTTTAAATGAAAGTGCGAAAAAATCCTGCTAGATGACACCGGATGGACGATCCGAGCATGTCGGAAAGCCGGATGACCGCCAAGGCTGTTTTCGCGCGATTAATCTTCCCGAGTACCCCCGAATCAATATAAGAATCGCCACGATCTGACGGGCGGATCAAAAGTTATCGTCGGAACGATATTTGTGCACCGAGGGTAGCTCACGGCCAGTAAACACCTTCCGACCGGATTCATGACTTTCATCCACTAGTACACTCATCCGCTATAGCTTGTACGTCACTGAATCTAAACAAACCCCCGCTATAATTTGACCGCAAATGAAATGTCAGAACGAATTCCGTTTATCGAATCAAACGACACTATCACCCCGCCATAATAAAGACCGGACGTATTTGAATTCACTATCCGGCAGAAAATAAAAAGATCCCAACCGAAACGTAGGAGGCGTCGCACTAAACGTGCGTTTCAGTTCGCATCGATGTTCCAGAACCGAAAGATTGTTCGAAAAAAGTGGTAGATAGCCGAAAAAGTGACAGGGGTGCAACACGAGGACTTCCCAGGAGGTCACCCATCCTAGTACTACTCTCGCCCAAGCACGCTTAACTTCGGAGTTCTGATTGGATCCAGTGCATTTGTGCTGGTATGATCGCACCCAGCATGCCTCTCCATTGTCAAAGTAATAAAGAGTTTCCACTCGCATTGTCGTACGAAGTCCGTTTAAATGAAAGTGCGAAAAAATCCTGCTAGATGACACCGGATGGACGATCCGAGCATGTCGGAAAGCCGGATGACCGCCAGGGCTGTCACCGCGCGATTAATCTTCCTGAGTACCCCCGAATCAATATAAGAATCGCCACGATCTGACGGGCGGATCAAAAGTTATCGTCGGAACGATATTTGTGCACCAAGGGTAGCTCACGGCCAGTAAACACCTTCCGACCGGATTCATGACTTTCATCCACTAGTACACTCATCCGCTATAGCTTGTACGTCACTGAATCTAAACAAACCCCCGCTATAATTTGACCGCAAATGAAATGTCAGAACGAATTCCGTTTATCGAATCAAACGACACTATCACCCCACCATAATAAAGACCGGACGTATTTGAATTCACTATCCGGCAGAAAATAAAAAGATCCGAACCGAAACGTAGGAGGTGTCGCACTAAACGTGCGTTTCAGTTCGCATCGATGTTCCAGAACCGAAAGATTGTTCGAAAAAAGTGGTAGATAGCCGAAAAAAGTGACAGGGGTGCAACACGAGGACTTCTCAGGAGGTCACCCATCCTAGTACTACTCTCGCCCAAGCACGCTTAACTTCGGAGTTCTGATGGGATCCAGTGCATTTGTGCTGGTATGATCGCACCCAGCATGCCTCTCCATTGTCAAAGTAATAAAGAGTTTCCACTCGCATTGTCGTACGAAGTCCGTTTAAATGAAAGTGCGAAAAAATCCTGCTAGATGACACCGGATGGACGATCCGAGCATGTCGGGAAGCCGTATGACCGCAAGGGCTGTCATCACGCGATTAATCTTCCCGAGTACCCCCGAATCAATATAAGAATCGCTACGATCTGACGGGCGGATCAAAAGTTATCGTTGGAACGATATTTGTGCACCAAGGGTAGCTCACGGCCAGTAAACACCTTCCGACCGGATTCATGACTCGCATCCACTAGTACACTCATCCGCTATAGCCTGTACGTCACTGAATCTGAACAAACCCCCACTATAATTTGACCGCAAATGAAATGTCAGAACGAATTCCGTTTATCGAATCAAACGACACTATCACCCCGCCATAATAAAGACCGGACGTCTTTGAATTCACCATCCGGAAGAAAATAAAATGATCCGTACCGAAACGTAAGAGGCGACGCACTAAACGTGCGTTTCAGTTCGCATCGATGTTCCAGAACCGAAAGATTGTTCGAAAAAAGTGGTAGATAGCCGAAAAAAGTGACAGGGGTGCAACACGAGGACTTCCCAGGAGGTCACCCATCCTAGTACTACTCTCGCCCAAGCACGCTTAACTTCGGAGTTCTGATGGGATCCAGTGCATTTGTGCTGGTATGATCGCACCCAGCATGCCTCTCCATTGTCAAAGTAATAAAGAGTTTCCACTCGCATTGTCGTACGAAGTCCGTTTAAATGAAAGTGCGAAAAAATCCTGCTAGATGACACCGGATGGACGATCCGAGCATGTCGGAAAGCCGGATGACCGCCAGGGCTGTCAGCGCGATTAATCTTCCTGAGTACCCCCGAATCAATATAAGAATCGCCACGATCTGACGGGCGGATCAAAAGTTATCGTCGAAACGATATTTGTGCACCAAGGGTAGCTCACGGCCAGTAAACACCTTCCGACCGGATTCATAACTCGCATCCACTAGTACACTCATCCGCTATAGCCTGTACGTCACTGAATCTAAACAAACCCCCGCTATAATTTGACCGCAAATGAAATGTCAGAACGAATTCCGTTTATCGAATCAAACGACACTATCACCCCGCCATAATAAAGACCGGACGTCTTTGAATTCACCATCCGGAAGAAAATAAAAAGATCCGTACCGAAACGTAGGAGGCGACGCACTAAACGTGCGTTTCAGTTCGCATCGATGTTCCAGAACCGAAAGATTGTTCGAAAAAAGTGGTAGATAGCCGAAAAAAGTGACAGGGGTGCAACACGAGGACTTCCCAGGAGGTCACCCATCCTAGTACTACTCTCGCCCAAGCACGCTTAACTTCGGAGTTCTGATGGGATCCAGTGCATTTGTGCTGGTATGATCGCACCCAGCATGCCTCTCCATTGTAAAAGTAATAAAGAGTTTCTACTCGCATTGTCGTACGAAGTCCGTTTAAATGAAAGTGCGAAAAAATCCTGCTAGATGACACCGGATGGACGATCCGAGCATGTCGGAAAGCGGATGACTGCCAGGGCTGTCATCGCGCGATTAATCTTCCCGAGTACCCCCGAATCAATATAAGAATCGACACGATCTGACGGGCGGATCAAAAGTTATCGTCGGAACGATATTTGTGCACCAAGGGTAGCTCACGGCCAGTAAACACCTTCCGACCGGATTCATGACTTTCATCCACTAGTACACTCATCCGCTATAGCTTGTACGTCACTGAATCTAAACAAACCCCCGCTATAATTTGACCGCAAATGAAATGTCAGAACGAATTCCGTTTATCGAATCAAACGACACTATCACCCCGCCATAATAAAGACCGGACGTCTTTGAATTCACCATCCGGAAGAAAATAAAAAGATCCGTACCGAAACGTAGGAGGCGACGCACTAAACGTGCGTTTCAGTTCGCATCGATGTTCCAGAACCGAAAGATTGTTCGAAAAAAGTGGTAGATAGCCGAAAAAAGTGACAGGGGTGCAACACGAGGACTTCCCAGGAGGTCACCCATCCTAGTACTACTCTCGCCCAAGCACGCTTAACTTCGGAGTTCTGATGGGATCCAGTGCATTTGTGCTGGTATGATCGCACCCAGCATGCCTCTCCATTGTCAAAGTAATAAAGAGTTTCCACTCGCATTGTCGTACGAAGTCCGTTTAAATGAAAGTGCGAAAAAATCCTGCTAGATGACACCGGATGGACGATCCGAGCATGTCGGGAAGCCGTATGACCGCAAGGGCTGTCATCGCGCGATTAATCTTCCCGAGTACCCCCGAATCAATATAAGAATCGCTACGATCTGACGGGCGGATCAAAAGTTATCGTGGGAACGATATTTGTGCACCAAGGGTAGCTCACGGCCAGTAAACACCTTCCGACCGGATTCATGACTCGCATCCACTAGTACACTCATCCGCTATAGCCTGTACGTCACTGAATCTGAACAAACCCCCGCTATAATTTGACCGCAAATGAAATGTCAGAACGAATTCCGTTTATCGAATCAAACGACACTATCACCCCGCCATAATAAAGACCGGACGTCTTTGAATTCACCATCCGGAAGAAAATAAAATGATCCGTACCGAAACGTAAGAGGCGACGCACTAAACGTGCGTTTCAGTTCGCATCGGTGTTCCAGAACCGAAAGATTGTTCGAAAAAAGTGGTAGATAGCCGAAAAAAGTGACAGGGGTGCAACACGAGGACTTCCCAGGAGGTCACCCATCCTAGTACTACTCTCGCCCAAGCACGCTTAACTTCGGAGTTCTGATGGGATCCAGTGCATTTGTGCTGGTATGATCGCACCCAGCATGCCTCTCCATTGTCAAAGTAATAAAGAGTTTCCACTCGCATTGTCGTACGAAGTCCGTTTAAATGAAAGTGCGAAAAAATCCTGCTAGATGACACCGGATGGACGATCCGAGCATGTCGGAAAGCGGATGACCGCCAGGGCTGTCATCGCGCGATTAATCTTCCTGAGTACCCCCGAATCAATATAAGAATCGCCACGATCTGACGGGCGGATCAAAAGTTATCGTCGAAACGATATTTGTGCACCAAGGGTAGCTCACGGCCAGTAAACACCTTCCGACCGGATTCATGACTCGCATCCACTAGTACACTCATCCGCTATAGCCTGTACGTCACTGAATCTAAACAAACCCCCGCTATAATTTGACCGCAAATGAAATGTCAGAACGAATTCCGTTTATCGAATCAAACGACACTATCACCCCGCCATAATAAAGACCGGACGTCTTTGAATTCACCATCCGGAAGAAAATAAAAAGATCCGTACCGAAACGTAGGAGGCGACGCACTAAACGTGCGTTTCAGTTCGCATCGATGTTCCAGAACCGAAAGATTGTTCGAAAAAAGTGGTAGATAGCCGAAAAAAGTGACAGGGGTGCAACACGAGGACTTCCCAGGAGGTCACCCATCCTAGTACTACTCTCGCCCAAGCACGCTTAACTTCGGAGTTCTGATGGGATCCAGTGCATTTGTGCTGGTATGATCGCACCCAGCATGCCTCTCCATTGTCAAAGTAATAAAGAGTTTCCACTCGCATTGTCGTACGAAGTCCGTTTAAATGAAAGTGCGAAAAAATCCTGCTAGATGACACCGGATGGACGATCCGAGCATGTCGGAAAGCCGGATGACCGCCAAGGCTGTTTTCGCGCGATTAATCTTCCCGAGTACCCCCGAATCAATATAAGAATCGCCACGATCTGACGGGCGGATCAAAAGTTATCGTCGGAACGATATTTGTGCACCGAGGGTAGCTCACGGCCAGTAAACACCTTCCGACCGGATTCATGACTTTCATCCACTAGTACACTCATCCGCTATAGCTTGTACGTCACTGAATCTAAACAAACCCCCGCTATAATTTGACCGCAAATGAAATGTCAGAACGAATTCCGTTTATCGAATCAAACGACACTATCACCCCGCCATAATAAAGACCGGACGTATTTGAATTCACTATCCGGCAGAAAATAAAAAGATCCCAACCGAAACGTAGGAGGCGTCGCACTAAACGTGCGTTTCAGTTCGCATCGATGTTCCAGAACCGAAAGATTGTTCGAAAAAAGTGGTAGATAGCCGAAAAAGTGACAGGGGTGCAACACGAGGACTTCCCAGGAGGTCACCCATCCTAGTACTACTCTCGCCCAAGCACGCTTAACTTCGGAGTTCTGATTGGATCCAGTGCATTTGTGCTGGTATGATCGCACCCAGCATGCCTCTCCATTGTCAAAGTAATAAAGAGTTTCCACTCGCATTGTCGTACGAAGTCCGTTTAAATGAAAGTGCGAAAAAATCCTGCTAGATGACACCGGATGGACGATCCGAGCATGTCGGAAAGCCGGATGACCGCCAGGGCTGTCACCGCGCGATTAATCTTCCTGAGTACCCCCGAATCAATATAAGAATCGCCACGATCTGACGGGCGGATCAAAAGTTATCGTCGGAACGATATTTGTGCACCAAGGGTAGCTCACGGCCAGTAAACACCTTCCGACCGGATTCATGACTTTCATCCACTAGTACACTCATCCGCTATAGCTTGTACGTCACTGAATCTAAACAAACCCCCGCTATAATTTGACCGCAAATGAAATGTCAGAACGAATTCCGTTTATCGAATCAAACGACACTATCACCCCACCATAATAAAGACCGGACGTATTTGAATTCACTATCCGGCAGAAAATAAAAAGATCCGAACCGAAACGTAGGAGGTGTCGCACTAAACGTGCGTTTCAGTTCGCATCGATGTTCCAGAACCGAAAGATTGTTCGAAAAAAGTGGTAGATAGCCGAAAAAAGTGACAGGGGTGCAACACGAGGACTTCTCAGGAGGTCACCCATCCTAGTACTACTCTCGCCCAAGCACGCTTAACTTCGGAGTTCTGATGGGATCCAGTGCATTTGTGCTGGTATGATCGCACCCAGCATGCCTCTCCATTGTCAAAGTAATAAAGAGTTTCCACTCGCATTGTCGTACGAAGTCCGTTTAAATGAAAGTGCGAAAAAATCCTGCTAGATGACACCGGATGGACGATCCGAGCATGTCGGGAAGCCGTATGACCGCAAGGGCTGTCATCACGCGATTAATCTTCCCGAGTACCCCCGAATCAATATAAGAATCGCTACGATCTGACGGGCGGATCAAAAGTTATCGTTGGAACGATATTTGTGCACCAAGGGTAGCTCACGGCCAGTAAACACCTTCCGACCGGATTCATGACTCGCATCCACTAGTACACTCATCCGCTATAGCCTGTACGTCACTGAATCTGAACAAACCCCCACTATAATTTGACCGCAAATGAAATGTCAGAACGAATTCCGTTTATCGAATCAAACGACACTATCACCCCGCCATAATAAAGACCGGACGTCTTTGAATTCACCATCCGGAAGAAAATAAAATGATCCGTACCGAAACGTAAGAGGCGACGCACTAAACGTGCGTTTCAGTTCGCATCGATGTTCCAGAACCGAAAGATTGTTCGAAAAAAGTGGTAGATAGCCGAAAAAAGTGACAGGGGTGCAACACGAGGACTTCCCAGGAGGTCACCCATCCTAGTACTACTCTCGCCCAAGCACGCTTAACTTCGGAGTTCTGATGGGATCCAGTGCATTTGTGCTGGTATGATCGCACCCAGCATGCCTCTCCATTGTCAAAGTAATAAAGAGTTTCCACTCGCATTGTCGTACGAAGTCCGTTTAAATGAAAGTGCGAAAAAATCCTGCTAGATGACACCGGATGGACGATCCGAGCATGTCGGAAAGCCGGATGACCGCCAGGGCTGTCAGCGCGATTAATCTTCCTGAGTACCCCCGAATCAATATAAGAATCGCCACGATCTGACGGGCGGATCAAAAGTTATCGTCGAAACGATATTTGTGCACCAAGGGTAGCTCACGGCCAGTAAACACCTTCCGACCGGATTCATAACTCGCATCCACTAGTACACTCATCCGCTATAGCCTGTACGTCACTGAATCTAAACAAACCCCCGCTATAATTTGACCGCAAATGAAATGTCAGAACGAATTCCGTTTATCGAATCAAACGACACTATCACCCCGCCATAATAAAGACCGGACGTCTTTGAATTCACCATCCGGAAGAAAATAAAAAGATCCGTACCGAAACGTAGGAGGCGACGCACTAAACGTGCGTTTCAGTTCGCATCGATGTTCCAGAACCGAAAGATTGTTCGAAAAAAGTGGTAGATAGCCGAAAAAAGTGACAGGGGTGCAACACGAGGACTTCCCAGGAGGTCACCCATCCTAGTACTACTCTCGCCCAAGCACGCTTAACTTCGGAGTTCTGATGGGATCCAGTGCATTTGTGCTGGTATGATCGCACCCAGCATGCCTCTCCATTGTAAAAGTAATAAAGAGTTTCTACTCGCATTGTCGTACGAAGTCCGTTTAAATGAAAGTGCGAAAAAATCCTGCTAGATGACACCGGATGGACGATCCGAGCATGTCGGAAAGCCGGATGACTGCCAGGGCTGTCATCGCGCGATTAATCTTCCCGAGTACCCCCGAATCAATATAAGAATCGACACGATCTGACGGGCGGATCAAAAGTTATCGTCGGAACGATATTTGTGCACCAAGGGTAGCTCACGGCCAGTAAACACCTTCCGACCGGATTCATGACTTTCATCCACTAGTACACTCATCCGCTATAGCTTGTACGTCACTGAATCTAAACAAACCCCCGCTATAATTTGACCGCAAATGAAATGTCAGAACGAATTCCGTTTATCGAATCAAACGACACTATCACCCCGCCATAATAAAGACCGGACGTCTTTGAATTCACCATCCGGAAGAAAATAAAAAGATCCGTACCGAAACGTAGGAGGCGACGCACTAAACGTGCGTTTCAGTTCGCATCGATGTTCCAGAACCGAAAGATTGTTCGAAAAAAGTGGTAGATAGCCGAAAAAAGTGACAGGGGTGCAACACGAGGACTTCCCAGGAGGTCACCCATCCTAGTACTACTCTCGCCCAAGCACGCTTAACTTCGGAGTTCTGATGGGATCCAGTGCATTTGTGCTGGTATGATCGCACCCAGCATGCCTCTCCATTGTCAAAGTAATAAAGAGTTTCCACTCGCATTGTCGTACGAAGTCCGTTTAAATGAAAGTGCGAAAAAATCCTGCTAGATGACACCGGATGGACGATCCGAGCATGTCGGGAAGCCGTATGACCGCAAGGGCTGTCATCGCGCGATTAATCTTCCCGAGTACCCCCGAATCAATATAAGAATCGCTACGATCTGACGGGCGGATCAAAAGTTATCGTGGGAACGATATTTGTGCACCAAGGGTAGCTCACGGCCAGTAAACACCTTCCGACCGGATTCATGACTCGCATCCACTAGTACACTCATCCGCTATAGCCTGTACGTCACTGAATCTGAACAAACCCCCGCTATAATTTGACCGCAAATGAAATGTCAGAACGAATTCCGTTTATCGAATCAAACGACACTATCACCCCGCCATAATAAAGACCGGACGTCTTTGAATTCACCATCCGGAAGAAAATAAAATGATCCGTACCGAAACGTAAGAGGCGACGCACTAAACGTGCGTTTCAGTTCGCATCGGTGTTCCAGAACCGAAAGATTGTTCGAAAAAAGTGGTAGATAGCCGAAAAAAGTGACAGGGGTGCAACACGAGGACTTCCCAGGAGGTCACCCATCCTAGTACTACTCTCGCCCAAGCACGCTTAACTTCGGAGTTCTGATGGGATCCAGTGCATTTGTGCTGGTATGATCGCACCCAGCATGCCTCTCCATTGTCAAAGTAATAAAGAGTTTCCACTCGCATTGTCGTACGAAGTCCGTTTAAATGAAAGTGCGAAAAAATCCTGCTAGATGACACCGGATGGACGATCCGAGCATGTCGGAAAGCGGATGACCGCCAGGGCTGTCATCGCGCGATTAATCTTCCTGAGTACCCCCGAATCAATATAAGAATCGCCACGATCTGACGGGCGGATCAAAAGTTATCGTCGAAACGATATTTGTGCACCAAGGGTAGCTCACGGCCAGTAAACACCTTCCGACCGGATTCATGACTCGCATCCACTAGTACACTCATCCGCTATAGCCTGTACGTCACTGAATCTAAACAAACCCCCGCTATAATTTGACCGCAAATGAAATGTCAGAACGAATTCCGTTTATCGAATCAAACGACACTATCACCCCGCCATAATAAAGACCGGACGTCTTTGAATTCACCATCCGGAAGAAAATAAAAAGATCCGTACCGAAACGTAGGAGGCGACGCACTAAACGTGCGTTTCAGTTCGCATCGATGTTCCAGAACCGAAAGATTGTTCGAAAAAAGTGGTAGATAGCCGAAAAAAGTGACAGGGGTCCAACACGAGGACTTCCCAGGAGGTCACCCATCCTAGTACTACTCTCGCCCAAGCACGCTTAACTTCGGAGTTCTGATGGGATCCAGTGCATTTGTGCTGGTATGATCGCACCCAGCATGCCTCTCCATTGTCAAAGTAATAAAGAGTTTCCACTCGCATTGTCGTACGAAGTCCGTTTAAATGAAAGTGCGAAAAAATCCTGCTAGATGACACCGGATGGACGATCCGAGCATGTCGGAAAGCCGGATGACCGCCAAGGCTGTTATCGCGCGATTAATCTTCCCGAGTACCCCCGAATCAATATAAGAATCGCCACGATCTGACGGGCGGATCAAAAGTTATCGTCGGAACGATATTTGTGCACCGAGGGTAGCTCACGGCCAGTAAACACCTTCCGACCGGATTCATGACTTTCATCCACTAGTACACTCATCCGCTATAGCTTGTACGTCACTGAATCTAAACAAACCCCCGCTATAATTTGACCGCAAATGAAATGTCAGAACGAATTCCGTTTATCGAATCAAACGACACTATCACCCCGCCATAATAAAGACCGGACGTATTTGAATTCACTATCCGGCAGAAAATAAAAAGATCCCAACCGAAACGTAGGAGGCGTCGCACTAAACGTGCGTTTCAGTTCGCATCGATGTTCCAGAACCGAAAGATTGTTCGAAAAAAGTGGTAGATAGCCGAAAAAGTGACAGGGGTGCAACACGAGGACTTCCCAGGAGGTCACCCATCCTAGTACTACTCTCGCCCAAGCACGCTTAACTTCGGAGTTCTGATTGGATCCAGTGCATTTGTGCTGGTATGATCGCACCCAGCATGCCTCTCCATTGTCAAAGTAATAAAGAGTTTCCACTCGCATTGTCGTACGAAGTCCGTTTAAATGAAAGTGCGAAAAAATCCTGCTAGATGACACCGGATGGACGATCCGAGCATGTCGGAAAGCCGGATGACCGCCAGGGCTGTCACCGCGCGATTAATCTTCCTGAGTACCCCCGAATCAATATAAGAATCGCCACGATCTGACGGGCGGATCAAAAGTTATCGTCGGAACGATATTTGTGCACCAAGGGTAGCTCACGGCCAGTAAACACCTTCCGACCGGATTCATGACTTTCATCCACTAGTACACTCATCCGCTATAGCTTGTACGTCACTGAATCTAAACAAACCCCCGCTATAATTTGACCGCAAATGAAATGTCAGAACGAATTCCGTTTATCGAATCAAACGACACTATCACCCCACCATAATAAAGACCGGACGTATTTGAATTCACTATCCGGCAGAAAATAAAAAGATCCGAACCGAAACGTAGGAGGTGTCGCACTAAACGTGCGTTTCAGTTCGCATCGATGTTCCAGAACCGAAAGATTGTTCGAAAAAAGTGGTAGATAGCCGAAAAAAGTGACAGGGGTGCAACACGAGGACTTCTCAGGAGGTCACCCATCCTAGTACTACTCTCGCCCAAGCACGCTTAACTTCGGAGTTCTGATGGGATCCAGTGCATTTGTGCTGGTATGATCGCACCCAGCATGCCTCTCCATTGTCAAAGTAATAAAGAGTTTCCACTCGCATTGTCGTACGAAGTCCGTTTAAATGAAAGTGCGAAAAAATCCTGCTAGATGACACCGGATGGACGATCCGAGCATGTCGGGAAGCCGTATGACCGCAAGGGCTATCATCACGCGATTAATCTTCCCGAGTACCCCCGAATCAATATAAGAATCGCTACGATCTGACGGGCGGATCAAAAGTTATCGTTGGAACGATATTTGTGCACCAAGGGTAGCTCACGGCCAGTAAACACCTTCCGACCGGATTCATGACTCGCATCCACTAGTACACTCATCCGCTATAGCCTGTACGTCACTGAATCTGAACAAACCCCCACTATAATTTGACCGCAAATGAAATGTCAGAACGAATTCCGTTTATCGAATCAAACGACACTATCACCCCGCCATAATAAAGACCGGACGTCTTTGAATTCACCATCCGGAAGAAAATAAAATGATCCGTACCGAAACGTAAGAGGCGACGCACTAAACGTGCGTTTCAGTTCGCATCGATGTTCTAGAACCGAAAGATTGTTCGAAAAAAGTGGTAGATAGCCGAAAAAAGTGACAGGGGTGCAACACGAGGACTTCCCAGGAGGTCACCCATCCTAGTACTACTCTCGCCCAAGCACGCTTAACTTCGGAGTTCTGATGGGATCCAGTGCATTTGTGCTGGTATGATCGCACCCAGCATGCCTCTCCATTGTCAAAGTAATAAAGAGTTTCCACTCGCATTGTCGTACGAAGTCCGTTTAAATGAAAGTGCGAAAAAATCCTGCTAGATGACACCGGATGGACGATCCGAGCATGTCGGAAAGCCGGATGACCGCCAGGGCTGTCAGCGCGATTAATCTTCCTGAGTACCCCCGAATCAATATAAGAATCGCCACGATCTGACGGGCGGATCAAAAGTTATCGTCGAAACGATATTTGTGCACCAAGGGTAGCTCACGGCCAGTAAACACCTTCCGACCGGATTCATAACTCGCATCCACTAGTACACTCATCCGCTATAGCCTGTACGTCACTGAATCTAAACAAACCCCCGCTATAATTTGACCGCAAATGAAATGTCAGAACGAATTCCGTTTATCGAATCAAACGACACTATCACCCCGCCATAATAAAGACCGGACGTCTTTGAATTCACCATCCGGAAGAAAATAAAAAGATCCGTACCGAAACGTAGGAGGCGACGCACTAAACGTGCGTTTCAGTTCGCATCGATGTTCCAGAACCGAAAGATTGTTCGAAAAAAGTGGTAGATAGCCGAAAAAAGTGACAGGGGTGCAACACGAGGACTTCCCAGGAGGTCACCCATCCTAGTACTACTCTCGCCCAAGCACGCTTAACTTCGGAGTTCTGATGGGATCCAGTGCATTTGTGCTGGTATGATCGCACCCAGCATGCCTCTCCATTGTAAAAGTAATAAAGAGTTTCCACTCGCATTGTCGTACGAAGTCCGTTTAAATGAAAGTGCGAAAAAATCCTGCTAGATGACACCGGATGGACGATCCGAGCATGTCGGAAAGCCGGATGACTGCCAGGGCTGTCATCGCGCGATTAATCTTCCCGAGTACCCCCGAATCAATATAAGAATCGCCACGATCTGACGGGCGGATCAAAAGTTATCGTCGGAACGATATTTGTGCACCAAGGGTAGCTCACGGCCAGTAAACACCTTCCGACCGGATTCATGACTTTCATCCACTAGTACACTCATCCGCTATAGCTTGTACGTCACTGAATCTAAACAAACCCCCGCTATAATTTGACCGCAAATGAAATGTCAGAACGAATTCCGTTTATCGAATCAAACGACACTATCACCCCGCCATAATAAAGACCGGACGTCTTTGAATTCACCATCCGGAAGAAAATAAAAAGATCCGTACCGAAACGTAGGAGGCGACGCACTAAACGTGCGTTTCAGTTCGCATCGATGTTCCAGAACCGAAAGATTGTTCGAAAAAAGTGGTAGATAGCCGAAAAAAGTGACAGGGGTGCAACACGAGGACTTCCCAGGAGGTCACCCATCCTAGTACTACTCTCGCCCAAGCACGCTTAACTTCGGAGTTCTGATGGGATCCAGTGCATTTGTGCTGGTATGATCGCACCCAGCATGCCTCTCCATTGTAAAAGTAATAAAGAGTTTCCACTCGCATTGTCGTACGAAGTCCGTTTAAATGAAAGTGCGAAAAAATCCTGCTAGATGACACCGGATGGACGATCCGAGAATGTCGGAAAGCCGGATGACTGCCAGGGCTGTCATCGCGCGATTAATCTTCCCGAGTACCCCCGAATCAATATAAGAATCGCCACGATCTGACGGGCGGATCAAAAGTTATCGTCGGAACGATATTTGTGCACCAAGGGTAGCTCACGGCCAGTAAACACCTTCCGACCGGATTCATGACTTTCATCCACTAGTACACTCATCCGCTATAGCTTGTACGTCACTGAATCTAAACAAATCCCCGCTATAATTTGACCGCAAATGAAATGTCAGAACGAATTCCGTTTATCGAATCAAACGACACTATCACCCCGCCATAATAAAGACCGGACGTCTTTGAATTCACCATCCGGAAGAAAATAAAAAGATCCGTACCGAAACGTAGGAGGCGACGCACTAAACGTGCGTTTCAGTTCGCATCGATGTTCCAGAACCGAAAGATTGTTCGAAAAAAGTGGTAGATAGCCGAAAAAAGTGACAGGGGTGCAACACGAGGACTTCCCAGGAGGTCACCCATCCTAGTACTACTCTCGCCCAAGCACGCTTAACTTCGGAGTTCTGATGGGATCCAGTGCATTTGTGCTGGTATGATCGCACCCAGCATGCCTCTCCATTGTCAAAGTAATAAAGAGTTTCCACTCGCATTGTCGTACGAAGTCCGTTTAAATGAAAGTGCGAAAAAATCCTGCTAGATGACACCGGATGGACGATCCGAGCATGTCGGAAAGCCGGATGACCGCCAGGGCTGTCAGCGCGATTAATCTTCCTGAGTACCCCCGAATCAATATAAGAATCGCCACGATCTGACGGGCGGATCAAAAGTTATCGTCGAAACGATATTTGTGCACCAAGGGTAGCTCACGGCCAGTAAACACCTTCCGACCGGATTCATAACTCGCATCCACTAGTACACTCATCCGCTATAGCCTGTACGTCACTGAATCTAAACAAACCCCCGCTATAATTTGACCGCAAATGAAATGTCAGAACGAATTCCGTTTATCGAATCAAACGACACTATCACCCCGCCATAATAAAGACCGGACGTCTTTGAATTCACCATCCGGAAGAAAATAAAAAGATCCGTACCGAAACGTAGGAGGCGACGCACTAAACGTGCGTTTCAGTTCGCATCGATGTTCCAGAACCGAAAGATTGTTCGAAAAAAGTGGTAGATAGCCGAAAAAAGTGACAGGGGTGCAACACGAGGACTTCCCAGGAGGTCACCCATCCTAGTACTACTCTCGCCCAAGCACGCTTAACTTCGGAGTTCTGATGGGATCCAGTGCATTTGTGCTGGTATGATCGCACCCAGCATGCCTCTCCATTGTAAAAGTAATAAAGAGTTTCTACTCGCATTGTCGTACGAAGTCCGTTTAAATGAAAGTGCGAAAAAATCCTGCTAGATGACACCGGATGGACGATCCGAGCATGTCGGAAAGCCGGATGACTGCCAGGGCTGTCATCGCGCGATTAATCTTCCCGAGTACCCCCGAATCAATATAAGAATCGCCACGATCTGACGGGCGGATCAAAAGTTATCGTCGGAACGATATTTGTGCACCAAGGGTAGCTCACGGCCAGTAAACACCTTCCGACCGGATTCATGACTTTCATCCACTAGTACACTCATCCGCTATAGCGTGTACGTCACTGAATCTAAACAAACCCCCGCTATAATTTGACCGCAAATGAAATGTCAGAACGAATTCCGTTTATCGAATCAAACGACACTATCACCCCGCCATAATAAAGACCGGACGTCTTTGAATTCACCATCCGGAAGAAAATAAAAAGATCCGTACCGAAACGTAGGAGGCGACGCACTAAACGTGCGTTTCAGTTCGCATCGATGTTCCAGAACCGAAAGATTGTTCGAAAAAAGTGGTAGATAGCCGAAAAAAGTGACAGGGGTGCAACACGAGGACTTCCCAGGAGGTCACCCATCCTAGTACTACTCTCGCCCAAGCACGCTTAACTTCGGAGTTCTGATGGGATCCAGTGCATTTGTGCTGGTATGATCGCACCCAGCATGCCTCTCCATTGTCAAAGTAATAAAGAGTTTCCACTCGCATTGTCGTACGAAGTCCGTTTAAATGAAAGTGCGAAAAAATCCTGCTAGATGACACCGGATGGACGATCCGAGCATGTCGGGAAGCCGTATGACCGCAAGGGCTGTCATCGCGCGATTAATCTTCCCGAGTACCCCCGAATCAATATAAGAATCGCTACGATCTGACGGGCGGATCAAAAGTTATCGTGGGAACGATATTTGTGCACCAAGGGTAGCTCACGGCCAGTAAACACCTTCCGACCGGATTCATGACTCGCATCCACTAGTACACTCATCCGCTATAGCCTGTACGTCACTGAATCTGAACAAACCCCCGCTATAATTTGACCGCAAATGAAATGTCAGAACGAATTCCGTTTATCGAATCAAACGACACTATCACCCCGCCATAATAAAGACCGGACGTCTTTGAATTCACCATCCGGAAGAAAATAAAATGATCCGTACCGAAACGTAAGAGGCGACGCACTAAACGTGCGTTTCAGTTCGCATCGGTGTTCCAGAACCGAAAGATTGTTCGAAAAAAGTGGTAGATAGCCGAAAAAAGTGACAGGGGTGCAACACGAGGACTTCCCAGGAGGTCACCCATCCTAGTACTACTCTCGCCCAAGCACGCTTAACTTCGGAGTTCTGATGGGATCCAGTGCATTTGTGCTGGTATGATCGCACCCAGCATGCCTCTCCATTGTCAAAGTAATAAAGAGTTTCCACTCGCATTGTCGTACGAAGTCCGTTTAAATGAAAGTGCGAAAAAATCCTGCTAGATGACACCGGATGGACGATCCGAGCATGTCGGAAAGCGGATGACTGCCAGGGCTGTCATCGCGCGATTAATCTTCCTGAGTACCCCCGAATCAATATAAGAATCGCCACGATCTGACGGGCGGATCAAAAGTTATCGTCGAAACGATATTTGTGCACCAAGGGTAGCTCACGGCCAGTAAACACCTTCCGACCGGATTCATGACTCGCATCCACTAGTACACTCATCCGCTATAGCCTGTACGTCACTGAATCTAAACAAACCCCCGCTATAATTTGACCGCAAATGAAATGTCAGAACGAATTCCGTTTATCGAATCAAACGACACTATCACCCCGCCATAATAAAGACCGGACGTCTTTGAATTCACCATCCGGAAGAAAATAAAAAGATCCGTACCGAAACGTAGGAGGCGACGCACTAAACGTGCGTTTCAGTTCGCATCGATGTTCCAGAACCGAAAGATTGTTCGAAAAAAGTGGTAGATAGCCGAAAAAAGTGACAGGGGTGCAACACGAGGACTTCCTAGGAGGTCACCCATCCTAGTACTACTCTCGCCCAAGCACGCTTAACTTCGGAGTTCTGATGGGATCCAGTGCATTTGTGCTGGTATGATCGCACCCAGCATGCCTCTCCATTGTCAAAGTAATAAAGAGTTTCCACTCGCATTGTCGTACGAAGTCCGTTTAAATGAAAGTGCGAAAAAATCCTGCTAGATGACACCGGATGGACGATCCGAGCATGTCGGAAAGCCGGATGACCGCCAAGGCTGTTATCGCGCGATTAATCTTCCCGAGTACCCCCGAATCAATATAAGAATCGCCACGATCTGACGGGCGGATCAAAAGTTATCGTCGGAACGATATTTGTGCACCGAGGGTAGCTCACGGCCAGTAAACACCTTCCGACCGGATTCATGACTTTCATCCACTAGTACACTCATCCGCTATAGCTTGTACGTCACTGAATCTAAACAAACCCCCGCTATAATTTGACCGCAAATGAAATGTCAGAACGAATTCCGTTTATCGAATCAAACGACACTATCACCCCGCCATAATAAAGACCGGACGTATTTGAATTCACTATCCGGCAGAAAATAAAAAGATCCCAACCGAAACGTAGGAGGCGTCGCACTAAACGTGCGTTTCAGTTCGCATCGATGTTCCAGAACCGAAAGATTGTTCGAAAAAAGTGGTAGATAGCCGAAAAAGTGACAGGGGTGCAACACGAGGACTTCCCAGGAGGTCACCCATCCTAGTACTACTCTCGCCCAAGCACGCTTAACTTCGGAGTTCTGATTGGATCCAGTGCATTTGTGCTGGTATGATCGCACCCAGCATGCCTCTCCATTGTCAAAGTAATAAAGAGTTTCCACTCGCATTGTCGTACGAAGTCCGTTTAAATGAAAGTGCGAAAAAATCCTGCTAGATGACACCGGATGGACGATCCGAGCATGTCGGAAAGCCGGATGACCGCCAGGGCTGTCACCGCGCGATTAATCTTCCTGAGTACCCCCGAATCAATATAAGAATCGCCACGATCTGACGGGCGGATCAAAAGTTATCGTCGGAACGATATTTGTGCACCAAGGGTAGCTCACGGCCAGTAAACACCTTCCGACCGGATTCATGACTTTCATCCACTAGTACACTCATCCGCTATAGCTTGTACGTCACTGAATCTAAACAAACCCCCGCTATAATTTGACCGCAAATGAAATGTCAGAACGAATTCCGTTTATCGAATCAAACGACACTATCACCCCACCATAATAAAGACCGGACGTATTTGAATTCACTATCCGGCAGAAAATAAAAAGATCCGAACCGAAACGTAGGAGGTGTCGCACTAAACGTGCGTTTCAGTTCGCATCGATGTTCCAGAACCGAAAGATTGTTCGAAAAAAGTGGTAGATAGCCGAAAAAAGTGACAGGGGTGCAACACGAGGACTTCTCAGGAGGTCACCCATCCTAGTACTACTCTCGCCCAAGCACGCTTAACTTCGGATTTTTGATGGGATCCAGTGCATTTGTGCTGGTATGATCGCACCCAGCATGCCTCTCCATTGTCAAAGTAATAAAGAGTTTCCACTCGCATTGTCGTACGAAGTCCGTTTAAATGAAAGTGCGAAAAAATCCTGCTAGATGACACCGGATGGACGATCCGAGCATGTCGGGAAGCCGTATGACCGCAAGGGCTATCATCACGCGATTAATCTTCCCGAGTACCCCCGAATCAATATAAGAATCGCTACGATCTGACGGGCGGATCAAAAGTTATCGTTGGAACGATATTTGTGCACCAAGGGTAGCTCACGGCCAGTAAACACCTTCCGACCGGATTCATGACTCGCATCCACTAGTACACTCATCCGCTATAGCCTGTACGTCACTGAATCTGAACAAACCCCCACTATAATTTGACCGCAAATGAAATGTCAGAACGAATTCCGTTTATCGAATCAAACGACACTATCACCCCGCCATAATAAAGACCGGACGTCTTTGAATTCACCATCCGGAAGAAAATAAAATGATCCGTACCGAAACGTAAGAGGCGACGCACTAAACGTGCGTTTCAGTTCGCATCGATGTTCTAGAACCGAAAGATTGTTCGAAAAAAGTGGTAGATAGCCGAAAAAAGTGACAGGGGTGCAACACGAGGACTTCCCAGGAGGTCACCCATCCTAGTACTACTCTCGCCCAAGCACGCTTAACTTCGGAGTTCTGATGGGATCCAGTGCATTTGTGCTGGTATGATCGCACCCAGCATGCCTCTCCATTGTCAAAGTAATAAAGAGTTTCCACTCGCATTGTCGTACGAAGTCCGTTTAAATGAAAGTGCGAAAAAATCCTGCTAGATGACACCGGATGGACGATCCGAGCATGTCGGAAAGCCGGATGACCGCCAGGGCTGTCAGCGCGATTAATCTTCCTGAGTACCCCCGAATCAATATAAGAATCGCCACGATCTGACGGGCGGATCAAAAGTTATCGTCGAAACGATATTTGTGCACCAAGGGTAGCTCACGGCCAGTAAACACCTTCCGACCGGATTCATAACTCGCATCCACTAGTACACTCATCCGCTATAGCCTGTACGTCACTGAATCTAAACAAACCCCCGCTATAATTTGACCGCAAATGAAATGTCAGAACGAATTCCGTTTATCGAATCAAACGACACTATCACCCCGCCATAATAAAGACCGGACGTCTTTGAATTCACCATCCGGAAGAAAATAAAAAGATCCGTACCGAAACGTAGGAGGCGACGCACTAAACGTGCGTTTCAGTTCGCATCGATGTTCCAGAACCGAAAGATTGTTCGAAAAAAGTGGTAGATAGCCGAAAAAAGTGACAGGGGTGCAACACGAGGACTTCCCAGGAGGTCACCCATCCTAGTACTACTCTCGCCCAAGCACGCTTAACTTCGGAGTTCTGATGGGATCCAGTGCATTTGTGCTGGTATGATCGCACCCAGCATGCCTCTCCATTGTAAAAGTAATAAAGAGTTTCCACTCGCATTGTCGTACGAAGTCCGTTTAAATGAAAGTGCGAAAAAATCCTGCTAGATGACACCGGATGGACGATCCGAGCATGTCGGAAAGCCGGATGACTGCCAGGGCTGTCATCGCGCGATTAATCTTCCCGAGTACCCCCGAATCAATATAAGAATCGCCACGATCTGACGGGCGGATCAAAAGTTATCGTCGGAACGATATTTGTGCACCAAGGGTAGCTCACGGCCAGTAAACACCTTCCGACCGGATTCATGACTTTCATCCACTAGTACACTCATCCGCTATAGCTTGTACGTCACTGAATCTAAACAAACCCCCGCTATAATTTGACCGCAAATGAAATGTCAGAACGAATTCCGTTTATCGAATCAAACGACACTATCACCCCGCCATAATAAAGACCGGACGTCTTTGAATTCACCATCCGGAAGAAAATAAAAAGATCCGTACCGAAACGTAGGAGGCGACGCACTAAACGTGCGTTTCAGTTCGCATCGATGTTCCAGAACCGAAAGATTGTTCGAAAAAAGTGGTAGATAGCCGAAAAAAGTGACAGGGGTGCAACACGAGGACTTCCCAGGAGGTCACCCATCCTAGTACTACTCTCGCCCAAGCACGCTTAACTTCGGAGTTCTGATGGGATCCAGTGCATTTGTGCTGGTATGATCGCACCCAGCATGCCTCTCCATTGTAAAAGTAATAAAGAGTTTCCACTCGCATTGTCGTACGAAGTCCGTTTAAATGAAAGTGCGAAAAAATCCTGCTAGATGACACCGGATGGACGATCCGAGCATGTCGGAAAGCCGGATGACTGCCAGGGCTGTCATCGCGCGATTAATCTTCCCGAGTACCCCCGAATCAATATAAGAATCGCCACGATCTGACGGGCGGATCAAAAGTTATCGTCGGAACGATATTTGTGCACCAAGGGTAGCTCACGGCCAGTAAACACCTTCCGACCGGATTCATGACTTTCATCCACTAGTACACTCATCCGCTATAGCTTGTACGTCACTGAATCTAAACAAACCCCCGCTATAATTTGACCGCAAATGAAATGTCAGAACGAATTCCGTTTATCGAATCAAACGACACTATCACCCCGCCATAATAAAGACCGGACGTCTTTGAATTCACCATCCGGAAGAAAATAAAAAGATCCGTACCGAAACGTAGGAGGCGACGCACTAAACGTGCGTTTCAGTTCGCATCGATGTTCCAGAACCGAAAGATTGTTCGAAAAAAGTGGTAGATAGCCGAAAAAAGTGACAGGGGTGCAACACGAGGACTTCCCAGGAGGTCACCCATCCTAGTACTACTCTCGCCCAAGCACGCTTAACTTCGGAGTTCTGATGGGATCCAGTGCATTTGTGCTGGTATGATCGCACCCAGCATGCCTCTCCATTGTCAAAGTAATAAAGAGTTTCCACTCGCATTGTCGTACGAAGTCCGTTTAAATGAAAGTGCGAAAAAATCCTGCTAGATGACACCGGATGGACGATCCGAGCATGTCGGGAAGCCGTATGACCGCAAGGGCTGTCATCGCGCGATTAATCTTCCCGAGTACCCCCGAATCAATATAAGAATCGCTACGATCTGACGGGCGGATCAAAAGTTATCGTGGGAACGATATTTGTGCACCAAGGGTAGCTCACGGCCAGTAAACACCTTCCGACCGGATTCATGACTCGCATCCACTAGTACACTCATCCGCTATAGCCTGTACGTCACTGAATCTGAACAAACCCCCGCTATAATTTGACCGCAAATGAAATGTCAGAACGAATTCCGTTTATCGAATCAAACGACACTATCACCCCGCCATAATAAAGACCGGACGTCTTTGAATTCACCATCCGGAAGAAAATAAAATGATCCGTACCGAAACGTAAGAGGCGACGCACTAAACGTGCGTTTCAGTTCGCATCGATGTTCCAGAACCGAAAGATTGTTCGAAAAAAGTGGTAGATAGCCGAAAAAAGTGACAGGGGTGCAACACGAGGACTTCCCAGGAGGTCACCCATCCTAGTACTACTCTCGCCCAAGCACGCTTAACTTCGGAGTTCTGATGGGATCCAGTGCATTTGTGCTGGTATGATCGCACCCAGCATGCCTCTCCATTGTCAAAGTAATAAAGAGTTTCCACTCGCATTGTCGTACGAAGTCCGTTTAAATGAAAGTGCGAAAAAATCCTGCTAGATGACACCGGATGGACGATCCGAGCATGTCGGAAAGCGGATTACCGCCAGGGCTGTCATCGCGCGATTAATCTTCCTGAGTACCCCCGAATCAATATAAGAATCGCCACGATCTGACGGGCGGATCAAAAGTTATCGTCGGAACGATATTTGTGCACCAAGGGTAGCTCACGGCCAGTAAACACCTTCCGACCGGATTCATGACTTTCATCCACTAGTACACTCATCCGCTATAGCTTGTACGTCACTGAATCTAAACAAACCCCCGCTATAATTTGACCGCAAATGAAATGTCAGAACGAATTCCGTTTATCGAATCAAACGACACTATCACCCCGCCATAATAAAGACCGGACGTATTTGAATTCACTATCCGGCAGAAAATAAAAAGATCCCAACCGAAACGTAGGAGGCGTCGCACTAAACGTGCGTTTCAGTTCGCATCGATGTTCCAGAACCGAAAGATTGTTCGAAAAAAGTGGTAGATAGCCGAAAAAAGTGACAGGGGTGCAACACGAGGACTTCCCAGGAGGTCACCCATCCTAGTATTACTCTCGCCCAAGCACGCTTAACTTCGGAGTTCTGATGGGATCCAGTGCATTTGTGCTGGTATGATCGCACCCAGCATGCCTCTCCATTGTCAAAGTAATAAAGAGTTTCCACTCGCATTGTCGTACGAAGTCCGTTTAAATGAAAGTGCGAAAAAATCCTGCTAGATGATACGGATGGACGATCCGAGCATGTCGGAAAGCCGGATGACCGCCAGGGCTGTCATCGCGCGATTAATCTTCCCGAGTACCCCCGAATCAATATAAGAATCGCCACGATCTGACGGGCGGATCAAAAGTTATCGTCGAAACGATATTTGTGCACCAAGGGTAGCTCACGGCCAGTAAACACCTTCCGACCGGATTCATAACTCGCATCCACTAGTACACTCATCCGCTATAGCCTGTACGTCACTGAATCTAAACAAACCCCCGCTATAATTTGACCGCAAATGAAATGTCAGAACGAATTCCGTTTATCGAATCAAACGACACTATCACCCCGCCATAATAAAGACCGGACGTCTTTGAATTCACCATCCGGAAGAAAATAAAAAGATCCGTACCGAAACGTAGGAGGCGACGCACTAAACGTGCGTTTCAGTTCGCATCTATGTTCCAGAACCGAAAGATTGTTCGAAAAAAGTGGTAGATAGCCGAAAAAAGTGACAGGGGTGCAACACGAGGACTTCCCAGGAGGTCACCCATCCTAGTACTACTCTCGACAATCACGCTTAACTTCGGAGTTCTGATTGGATCCAGTGCATTTGTGCTGGTATGATCGCACCCAGCATGCCTCTCCATTGTCAAAGTAATAAAGAGTTTCCACTCGCATTGTCGTACGAAGTCCGTTTAAATCAAAGTGCGAAAAAATCCTGCTAGATGACACCGGATGGACGATCCGAGCATGTCGGAAAGCCGGATGACCGCCAAGGCTGTCATCGCGCGATTAATCTTCCCGAGTACCCCCGAATCAATATAAGAATCGCCACGATCTGACGGGCGGATCAAAAGTTATCGTCGGAACGATATTTGTGCACCATGGGTAGCTCACGGCCAGTAAACACCTTCCGACCGGATTCATGACTTTCATCCACTAGTACACTCATCCGCTATAGCTTGTACGTCACTGAATCTAAACAAACCCCCGCTATAATTTGACCGCAAATGAAATGTCAGAACGAATTCCGTTTATCGAATCAAACGACACTATCACCCCGCCATAATAAAGACCGGACGTATTTGAATTCACTATCCGGCAGAAAATAAAAAGATCCCAACCGAAACGTAGGAGGCGTCGCACTAAACGTGCGTTTCAGTTCGCATCGATGTTCCAGAACCGAAAGATTGTTCGAAAAAAGTGGTAGATAGCCGAAAAAAGTGACAGGGGTGCAACACGAGGACTTCCCAGGAGGTCACCCATCCTAGTATTACTCTCGCCCAAGCACGCTTAACTTCGGAGTTCTGATGGGATCCAGTGCATTTGTGCTGGTATGATCGCACCCAGCATGCCTCTCCATTGTCAAAGTAATAAAGAGTTTCCACTCGCATTGTCGTACGAAGTCCGTTTAAATGAAAGTGCGAAAAAATCCTGCTAGATGATACGGATGGACGATCCGAGCATGTCGGAAAGCCGGATGACCGCCAGGGCTGTCATCGCGCGATTAATCTTCCCGAGTACCCCCGAATCAATATAAGAATCGCCACGATCTGACGGGCGGATCAAAAGTTATCGTCGAAACGATATTTGTGCACCAAGGGTAGCTCACGGCCAGTAAACACCTTCCGACCGGATTCATAACTCGCATCCACTAGTACACTCATCCGCTATAGCCTGTACGTCACTGAATCTAAACAAACCCCCGCTATAATTTGACCGCAAATGAAATGTCAGAACGAATTCCGTTTATCGAATCAAACGACACTATCACCCCGCCATAATAAAGACCGGACGTCTTTGAATTCACCATCCGGAAGAAAATAAAAAGATCCGTACCGAAACGTAGGAGGCGACGCACTAAACGTGCGTTTCAGTTCGCATCTATGTTCCAGAACCGAAAGATTGTTCGAAAAAAGTGGTAGATAGCCGAAAAAAGTGACAGGGGTGCAACACGAGGACTTCCCAGGAGGTCACCCATCCTAGTACTACTCTCGACAATCACGCTTAACTTCGGAGTTCTGATGGGATCCAGTGCATTTGTGCTGGTATGATCGCACCCAGCATGCCTCTCCATTGTCAAAGTAATAAAGAGTTTCCACTCGCATTGTCGTACGAAGTCCGTTTAAATCAAAGTGCGAAAAAATCCTGCTAGATGACACCGGATGGACGATCCGAGCATGTCGGAAAGCCGGATGACCGCCAAGGCTGTCATCGCGCGATTAATCTTCCCGAGTACCCCCGAATCAATATAAGAATCGCCACGATCTGACGGGCGGATCAAAAGTTATCGTCGGAACGATATTTGTGCACCATGGGTAGCTCACGGCCAGTAAACACCTTCCGACCGGATTCATGACTTTCATCCACTAGTACACTCATCCGCTATAGCTTGTACGTCACTGAATCTAAACAAACCCCCGCTATAATTTGACCGCAAATGAAATGTCAGAACGAATTCCGTTTATCGAATCAAACGACACTATCACCCCGCCATAATAAAGACCGGACGTATTTGAATTCACTATCCGGCAGAAAATAAAAAGATCCGAACCGAAACGTAGGAGGTGTCGCACTAAACGTGCGTTTCAGTTCGCATCGATGTTCCAGAACCGAAAGATTGTTCGAAAAAAGTGGTAGATAGCCGAAAAAAGTGACAGGGGTGCAACACGAGGACTTCTCAGGAGGTCACCCATCCTAGTACTACTCTCGCCCAAGCACGCTTAACTTCGGAGTTCTGATGGGATCCAGTGCATTTGTGCTGGTATGATCGCACCCAGCATGCCTCTCCATTGTCAAAGTAATAAAGAGTTTCCACTCGCATTGTCGTACGAAGTCCGTTTAAATGAAAGTGCGAAAAAATCCTGCTAGATGACACCGGATGGACGATCCGAGCATGTCGGGAAGCCGTATGACCGCAAGGGCTGTCATCACGCGATTAATCTTCCCGAGTACCCCCGAATCAATATAAGAATCGCTACGATCTGACGGGCGGATCAAAAGTTATCGTTGGAACGATATTTGTGCACCAAGGGTAGCTCACGGCCAGTAAACACCTTCCGACCGGATTCATGACTCGCATCCACTAGTACACTCATCCGCTATAGCCTGTACGTCACTGAATCTGAACAAACCCCCACTATAATTTGACCGCAAATGAAATGTCAGAACGAATTCCGTTTATCGAATCAAACGACACTATCACCCCGCCATAATAAAGACCGGACGTCTTTGAATTCACCATCCGGAAGAAAATAAAAAGATCCGTACCGAAACGTAGGAGGCGACGCACTAAACGTGCGTTTCAGTTCGCATCGATGTTCCAGAACCGAAAGATTGTTCGAAAAAAGTGGTAGATAGCCGAAAAAAGTGACAGGGGTGCAACACGAGGACTTCCCAGGAGGTCACCCATCCTAGTACTACTCTCGCCCAAGCACGCTTAACTTCGGAGTTCTGATGGGATCCAGTGCATTTGTGCTGGTATGATCGCACCCAGCATGCCTCTCCATTGTCAAAGTAATAAAGAGTTTCCACTCGCATTGTCGTACGAAGTCCGTTTAAATGAAAGTGCGAAAAAATCCTGCTAGATGACACCGGATGGACGATCCGAGCATGTCGGGAAGCCGTATGACCGCAAGGGCTGTCATCGCGCGATTAATCTTCCCGAGTACCCCCGAATCAATATAAGAATCGCTACGATCTGACGGGCGGATCAAAAGTTATCGTGGGAACGATATTTGTGCACCAAGGGTAGCTCACGGCCAGTAAACACCTTCCGACCGGATTCATTACTCGCATCCACTAGTACACTCATCCGCTATAGCCTGTACGTCACTGAATCTGAACAAACCCCCGCTATAATTTGACCGCAAATGAAATGTCAGAACGAATTCCGTTTATCGAATCAAACGACACTATCACCCCGCCATAATAAAGACCGGACGTCTTTGAATTCACCATCCGGAAGAAAATAAAAAGATCCGAACCGAAACGTAGGAGGCGACGCACTAAACGTGCGTTTCAGTTCGCATCGATGTTCCAGAACCGAAAGATTGTTCGAAAAAAGTGGTAGATAGCCGAAAAAAGTGACAGGGGTGCAACACTTGGACTTCCCAGGAGGTCACCCATCCTAGTACTACTCTCGCCCAAGCACGCTTAACTTCGGAGTTCTGATGGGATCCAGTGCATTTGTGCTGGTATGATCGCACCCAGCATGCCTCTCCATTGTCAAAGTAATAAAGAGTTTCCACTCGCATTGTCGTACGAAGTCCGTTTAAATGAAAGTGCGAAAAAATCCTGCTAGATGACACAGGATGGACGATCCGAGCATGTCGGAAAGCCGGATGACCGCCAAGGCTGTCATCGCGCGATTAATCTTCCCGAGTACCCCCGAATCAATATAAGAATCGCCACGATCTGACGGGCGGATCAAAAGTTATCGTCGGAACGATATTTGTGCACCAAGGGTAGCTCACGGCCAGTAAACACCTTCCGACCGGATTCATGACTTTCATCCACTAGTACACTCATCCGCTATAGCTTGTACGTCACTGAATCTAAACAAACCCCCGCTATAATTTGACCGCAAATGAAATGTCAGAACGAATTCCGTTTATCGAATCAAACGACACTATCACCCCGCCATAATAAAGACCGGACGTATTTGAATTCACTATCCGGCAGAAAATAAAAAGATCCCAACCGAAACGTAGGAGGCGTCGCACTAAACGTGCGTTTCAGTTCGCATCGATGTTCCAGAACCGAAAGATTGTTCGAAAAAAGTGGTAGATAGCCGAAAAAAGTGACAGGGGTGCAACACGAGGACTTCCCAGGAGGTCACCCATCCTAGTACTACTCTCGCCCAAGCACGCTTAACTTCGGAGTTCTGATGGGATCCAGTGCATTTGTGCTGGTATGATCGCACCCAGCATGCCTCTCCATTGTCAAAGTAATAAAGAGTTTCCACTCGCATTGTCGTACGAAGTCCGTTTAAATGAAAGTGCGAAAAAATCCTGCTAGATGACACCGGATGGACGATCCGAGCATGTCGGAAAGCGGATTACCGCCAGGGCTGTCATCGCGCGATTAATCTTCCTGAGTACCCCCGAATCAATATAAGAATCGCCACGATCTGACGGGCGGATCAAAAGTTATCGTCGGAACGATATTTGTGCACCAAGGGTAGCTCACGGCCAGTAAACACCTTCCGACCGGATTCATGACTTTCATCCACTAGTACACTCATCCGCTATAGCTTGTACGTCACTGAATCTAAACAAACCCCCGCTATAATTTGACCGCAAATGAAATGTCAGAACGAATTCCGTTTATCGAATCAAACGACACTATCACCCCGCCATAATAAAGACCGGACGTATTTGAATTCACTATCCGGCAGAAAATAAAAAGATCCCAACCGAAACGTAGGAGGCGTCGCACTAAACGTGCGTTTCAGTTCGCATCGATGTTCCAGAACCGAAAGATTGTTCGAAAAAAGTGGTAGATAGCCGAAAAAAGTGACAGGGGTGCAACACGAGGACTTCCCAGGAGGTCACCCATCCTAGTATTACTCTCGCCCAAGCACGCTTAACTTCGGAGTTCTGATGGGATCCAGTGCATTTGTGCTGGTATGATCGCACCCAGCATGCCTCTCCATTGTCAAAGTAATAAAGAGTTTCCACTCGCATTGTCGTACGAAGTCCGTTTAAATGAAAGTGCGAAAAAATCCTGCTAGATGATACGGATGGACGATCCGAGCATGTCGGAAAGCCGGATGACCGCCAGGGCTGTCATCGCGCGATTAATCTTCCCGAGTACCCCCGAATCAATATAAGAATCGCCACGATCTGACGGGCGGATCAAAAGTTATCGTCGAAACGATATTTGTGCACCAAGGGTAGCTCACGGCCAGTAAACACCTTCCGACCGGATTCATAACTCGCATCCACTAGTACACTCATCCGCTATAGCCTGTACGTCACTGAATCTAAACAAACCCCCGCTATAATTTGACCGCAAATGAAATGTCAGAACGAATTCCGTTTATCGAATCAAACGACACTATCACCCCGCCATAATAAAGACCGGACGTCTTTGAATTCACCATCCGGAAGAAAATAAAAAGATCCGTACCGAAACGTAGGAGGCGACGCACTAAACGTGCGTTTCAGTTCGCATCTATGTTCCAGAACCGAAAGATTGTTCGAAAAAAGTGGTAGATAGCCGAAAAAAGTGACAGGGGTGCAACACGAGGACTTCCCAGGAGGTCACCCATCCTAGTACTACTCTCGACAATCACGCTTAACTTCGGAGTTCTGATGGGATCCAGTGCATTTGTGCTGGTATGATCGCACCCAGCATGCCTCTCCATTGTCAAAGTAATAAAGAGTTTCCACTCGCATTGTCGTACGAAGTCCGTTTAAATCAAAGTGCGAAAAAATCCTGCTAGATGACACCGGATGGACGATCCGAGCATGTCGGAAAGCCGGATGACCGCCAAGGCTGTCATCGCGCGATTAATCTTCCCGAGTACCCCCGAATCAATATAAGAATCGCCACGATCTGACGGGCGGATCAAAAGTTATCGTCGGAACGATATTTGTGCACCATGGGTAGCTCACGGCCAGTAAACACCTTCCGACCGGATTCATGACTTTCATCCACTAGTACACTCATCCGCTATAGCTTGTACGTCACTGAATCTAAACAAACCCCCGCTATAATTTGACCGCAAATGAAATGTCAGAACGAATTCCGTTTATCGAATCAAACGACACTATCACCCCGCCATAATAAAGACCGGACGTATTTGAATTCACTATCCGGCAGAAAATAAAAAGATCCGAACCGAAACGTAGGAGGTGTCGCACTAAACGTGCGTTTCAGTTCGCATCGATGTTCCAGAACCGAAAGATTGTTCGAAAAAAGTGGTAGATAGCCGAAAAAAGTGACAGGGGTGCAACACGAGGACTTCTCAGGAGGTCACCCATCCTAGTACTACTCTCGCCCAAGCACGCTTAACTTCGGAGTTCTGATGGGATCCAGTGCATTTGTGCTGGTATGATCGCACCCAGCATGCCTCTCCATTGTCAAAGTAATAAAGAGTTTCCACTCGCATTGTCGTACGAAGTCCGTTTAAATGAAAGTGCGAAAAAATCCTGCTAGATGACACCGGATGGACGATCCGAGCATGTCGGGAAGCCGTATGACCGCAAGGGCTGTCATCACGCGATTAATCTTCCCGAGTACCCCCGAATCAATATAAGAATCGCTACGATCTGACGGGCGGATCAAAAGTTATCGTTGGAACGATATTTGTGCACCAAGGGTAGCTCACGGCCAGTAAACACCTTCCGACCGGATTCATGACTCGCATCCACTAGTACACTCATCCGCTATAGCCTGTACGTCACTGAATCTGAACAAACCCCCACTATAATTTGACCGCAAATGAAATGTCAGAACGAATTCCGTTTATCGAATCAAACGACACTATCACCCCGCCATAATAAAGACCGGACGTCTTTGAATTCACCATCCGGAAGAAAATAAAAAGATCCGTACCGAAACGTAGGAGGCGACGCACTAAACGTGCGTTTCAGTTCGCATCGATGTTCCAGAACCGAAAGATTGTTCGAAAAAAGTGGTAGATAGCCGAAAAAAGTGACAGGGGTGCAACACGAGGACTTCCCAGGAGGTCACCCATCCTAGTACTACTCTCGCCCAAGCACGCTTAACTTCGGAGTTCTGATGGGATCCAGTGCATTTGTGCTGGTATGATCGCACCCAGCATGCCTCTCCATTGTCAAAGTAATAAAGAGTTTCCACTCGCATTGTCGTACGAAGTCCGTTTAAATGAAAGTGCGAAAAAATCCTGCTAGATGACACCGGATGGACGATCCGAGCATGTCGGGAAGCCGTATGACCGCAAGGGCTGTCATCGCGCGATTAATCTTCCCGAGTACCCCCGAATCAATATAAGAATCGCTACGATCTGACGGGCGGATCAAAAGTTATCGTGGGAACGATATTTGTGCACCAAGGGTAGCTCACGGCCAGTAAACACCTTCCGACCGGATTCATTACTCGCATCCACTAGTACACTCATCCGCTATAGCCTGTACGTCACTGAATCTGAACAAACCCCCGCTATAATTTGACCGCAAATGAAATGTCAGAACGAATTCCGTTTATCGAATCAAACGACACTATCACCCCGCCATAATAAAGACCGGACGTCTTTGAATTCACCATCCGGAAGAAAATAAAAAGATCCGAACCGAAACGTAGGAGGCGACGCACTAAACGTGCGTTTCAGTTCGCATCGATGTTCCAGAACCGAAAGATTGTTCGAAAAAAGTGGTAGATAGCCGAAAAAAGTGACAGGGGTGCAACACTTGGACTTCCCAGGAGGTCACCCATCCTAGTACTACTCTCGCCCAAGCACGCTTAACTTCGGAGTTCTGATGGGATCCAGTGCATTTGTGCTGGTATGATCGCACCCAGCATGCCTCTCCATTGTCAAAGTAATAAAGAGTTTCCACTCGCATTGTCGTACGAAGTCCGTTTAAATGAAAGTGCGAAAAAATCCTGCTAGATGACACCGGATGGACGATCCGAGCATGTCGGAAAGCCGGATGACCGCCAAGGCTGTCATCGCGCGATTAATCTTCCCGAGTACCCCCGAATCAATATAAGAATCGCCACGATCTGACGGGCGGATCAAAAGTTATCGTCGGAACGATATTTGTGCACCAAGGGTAGCTCACGGCCAGTAAACACCTTCCGACCGGATTCATGACTTTCATCCACTAGTACACTCATCCGCTATAGCTTGTACGTCACTGAATCTAAACAAACCCCCGCTATAATTTGACCGCAAATGAAATGTCAGAACGAATTCCGTTTATCGAATCAAACGACACTATCACCCCGCCATAATAAAGACCGGACGTATTTGAATTCACTATCCGGCAGAAAATAAAAAGATCCCAACCGAAACGTAGGAGGCGTCGCACTAAACGTGCGTTTCAGTTCGCATCGATGTTCCAGAACCGAAAGATTGTTCGAAAAAAGTGGTAGATAGCCGAAAAAAGTGACAGGGGTGCAACACGAGGACTTCCCAGGAGGTCACCCATCCTAGTACTACTCTCGCCCAAGCACGCTTAACTTCGGAGTTCTGATGGGATCCAGTGCATTTGTGCTGGTATGATCGCACCCAGCATGCCTCTCCATTGTCAAAGTAATAAAGAGTTTCCACTCGCATTGTCGTACGAAGTCCGTTTAAATGAAAGTGCAAAAAAATTCTGCTAGATGACACCGGATGGACGATCCGAGCATGTCGGAAAGCCGGATGACCGCCAGGGCTGTCATCGCGCGATTAATCTTCTCGAGTACCCCCGAATCAATATAAGAATCGCCACGATCTGACGGGCGGATCAAAAGTTATCGTCGAAACGATATTTGTGCACCAAGGGTAGCTCACGGCCAGTAAACACCTTCCGACCGGATTCATGACTCGCATCCACTAGTACACTCATCCGCTATAGCCTGTACGTCACTGAATCTAAACAAACCCCCGCTATAATTTGACCGCAAATGAAATGTCAGAACGAATTCCGTTTATCGAATCAAACGACACTATCACCCCGCCATAATAAAGACCGGACGTCTTTGAATTCACCATCCGGAAGAAAATAAAAAGATCCGTACCGAAACGTAGGAGGCGACGCACTAAACGTGCGTTTCAGTTCGCATCGATGTTCCAGAACCGAAAGATTGTTCGAAAAAAGTGGTAGATAGCCGAAAAAAGTGACAGGGGTGCAACACGAGGACTTCCCAGGAGGTCACCCATCCTAGTACTACTCTCGCCCAAGCACGCTTAACTTCGGAGTTCTGATGGGATCCAGTGCATTTGTGCTGGTATGATCGCACCCAGCATGCCTCTCCATTGTCAAAGTAATAAAGAGTTTCCACTCGCATTGTCGTACGAAGTCCGTTTAAATGAAAGTGCGAAAAAATCCTGCTAGATGACACCGGATGGACGATCCGAGCATGTCGGAAAGCCGGATGACCGCCAGGGCTGTCATCGCGCGATTAATCTTCCTGAGTACCCCCGAATCAATATAAGAATCGCCACGATCTGACGGGCGGATCAAAAGTTATCGTCGGAACGATATTTGTGCACCAAGGGTAGCTCACGGCCAGTAAACACCTTCCGACCGGATTCATGACTTTCATCCACTAGTACACTCATCCGCTATAGCTTGTACGTCACTGAATCTAAACAAACCCCCGCTATAATTTGACCGCAAATGAAATGTTAGAACGAATTCCGTTTATCGAATCAAACGACACTATCACCCCGCCATAATAAAGACCGGACGTATTTGAATTCACTATCCGGCAGAAAATAAAAAGATCCCAACCGAAACGTAGGAGGCGTCGCACTAAACGTGCGTTTCAGTTCGCATCGATGTTCCAGAACCGAAGGATTGTTCGAAAAAAGTGGTAGATAGCCGAAAAAAGTGACAGGGGTGCAACACGAGGACTTCCCAGGAGGTCACCCATCCTAGTACTACTCTCGCCCAAGCACGCTTAACTTCGGAGTTCTGATGGGATCCAGTGCATTTGTGCTGGTATGATCGCACCCAGCATGCCTCTCCATTGTCAAAGTAATAAAGAGTTTCCACTCGCATTGTCGTACGAAGTCCGTTTAAATGAAAGTGCGAAAAAATCCTGCTAGATGATACGGATGGACGATCCGAGCATGTCGGAAAGCCGGATGACCGCTAGGGCTGTCATCGCGCGATTAATCTTCCCGAGTACCCCCGAATCAATATAAGAATCGCCACGATCTGACGGGCGGATCAAAAGTTATCGTCGAAACGATATTTGTGCACCAAGGGTAGCTCACGGCCAGTAAACACCTTCCGACCGGATTCATAACTCGCATCCACTAGTACACTCATCCGCTATAGCCTGTACGTCACTGAATCTAAACAAACCCCCGCTATAATTTGACCGCAAATGAAATGTCAGAACGAATTCCGTTTATCGAATCAAACGACACTATCACCCCGCCATAATAAAGACCGGACGTCTTTGAATTCACCATCCGGAAGAAAATAAAAAGATCCGTACCGAAACGTAGGAGGCGACGCACTAAACGTGCGTTTCAGTTCGCATCGATGTTCCAGAACCGAAAGATTGTTCGAAAAAAGTGGTAGATAGCCGAAAAAAGTGACAGGGGTGCAACACGAGGACTTCCCAGGAGGTCACCCATCCTAGTACTACTCTCGCCCAAGCACGCTTAACTTCGGAGTTCTGATGGGATCCAGTGCATTTGTGCTGGTATGATCGCACCCAGCATGCCTCTCCATTGTCAAAGTAATAAAGAGTTTCCACTCGCATTGTCGTACGAAGTCCGTTTAAATCAAAGTGCGAAAAAATCCTGCTAGATGACACCGGATGGACGATCCGAGCATGTCGGAAAGCCGGATGACCGCCAAGGCTGTCATCGCGCGATTAATCTTCCCGAGTACCCCCGAATCAATATAAGAATCGCCACGATCTGACGGGCGGATCAAAAGTTATCGTCGGAACGATATTTGTGCACCATGGGTAGCTCACGGCCAGTAAACACCTTCCGACCGGATTCATGACTTTCATCCACTAGTACACTCATCCGCTATAGCTTGTACGTCACTGAATCTAAACAAACCCCCGCTATAATTTGACCGCAAATGAAATGTTAGAACGAATTCCGTTTATCGAATCAAACGACACTATCACCCCGCCATAATAAAGACCGGACGTATTTGAATTCACTATCCGGCAGAAAATAAAAAGACCCCAACCGAAACGTAGGAGGCGTCGCACTAAACGTGCGTTTCAGTTCGCATCGATGTTCCAGAACCGAAAGATTGTTCGAAAAAAGTGGTAGATAGCCGAAAAAAGTGACAGGGGTGCAACACGAGGACTTCCCAGGAGGTCACCCATCCTAGTACTACTCTCGCCCAAGCACGCTTAACTTCGGAGTTCTGATGGGATCCAGTGCATTTGTGCTGGTATGATCGCACCCAGCATGCCTCTCCATTGTAAAAGTAATAAAGAGTTTCCACTCGCATTGTCGTACGAAGTCCGTTTAAATGAAAGTGCGAAAAAATCCTGCTAGATGACACCGGATGGACGATCCGAGCATGTCGGAAAGCCGGATGACTGCCAGGGCTGTCATCGCGCGATTAATCTTCCCGAGTACCCCCGAATCAATATAAGAATCGCCACGATCTGACGGGCGGATCAAAAGTTATCGTCGGAACGATATTTGTGCACCAAGGGTAGCTCACGGCCAGTAAACACCTTCCGACCGGATTCATGACTTTCATCCACTAGTACACTCATCCGCTATAGCGTGTACGTCACTGAATCTAAACAAACCCCCGCTATAATTTGACCGCAAATGAAATGTCAGAACGAATTCCGTTTATCGAATCAAACGACACTATCACCCCGCCATAATAAAGACCGGACGTATTTGAATTCACTATCCGGCAGAAAATAAAAAGATCACAACCGAAACGTAGGAGGCGTCGCACTAAACGTGCGTTTCAGTTCGCATCGATGTTCCAGAACCGAAAGATTGTTCGAAAAAAGTGGTAGATAGCCTAAAAAAGTGACAGGGGTGCAACACGAGGACTTCCCAGGAGGTCACCCATCCTAGCACTACTCTCGCCCAAGCACGCTTAACTTCGGACTTCTGATGGGATCCAGTGCATTTGTGCTGGTATGATCGCACCCAGCATGCCTCTCCATTGTCAAAGTAATAAAGAGTTTCCACTCGCATTGTCGTACGAAGTCCGTTTAAATGAAAGTGCGAAAAAATCCTGCTAGATGACACCGGATGGACGATCCGAGCATGTCGGAAAGCCGGATGACCGCTAGGGCGCTAGGGCTGTCATCGCGCGATGAATCTTCCCGAGTACCCCCGAATCAATATAAGAATCGCCACGATCTGACGGGCGGATCAAAAGTTATCGTCGGAACGATATTTGTGCACCAAGGGTAGCTCACGGCCAGTAAACACCTTCCGACCGGATTCATGACTCGCATCCACTAGTACACTCATCCGCTATAGCCTGTACGTCACTGAATCTGAACAAACCCCCGCTATAATTTGACCGCAAATGAAATGTCAGAACGAATTCCGTTTATCGAATCAAACGACACTATCACCCCGCCATAATAAAGACCGGACGTCTTTGAATTCACCATCCGGAAGAAAATAAAAAGATCCGAACCGAAACGTAGGAGGCGACGCACTAAACGTGCGTTTCAGTTCGCATCGATGTTCCAGAACCGAAAGATTGTTCGAAAAAAGTGGTAGATAGCCGAAAAAAGTGACAGGGGTGCAACACGAGGACTTCCCAGGAGGTCACCCATCCTAGTACTACTCTCGCCCAAGCACGCTTAACTTCAGAGTTCTGATGGGATCCAGTGCATTTGTGCTGGTATGATCGCACCCAGCATGCCTCTCCATTGTCAAAGTAATAAAGAGTTTCCACTCGCATTGTCGTACGAAGTCCGTTTAAATGAAAGTGCGAAAAAATCCTGCTAGATGACACCGGATGGACGATCCGAGCATGTCGGAAAGCCGGATGACCGCCAGGGCTGTCAGCGCGATTAATCTTCCTGAGTACCCCCGAATCAATATAAGAATCGCCACGATCTGACGGGCGGATCAAAAGTTATCGTCGGAACGATATTTGTGCACCAAGGGTAGCTCACGGCCAGTAAACACCTTCCGACCGGATTCATGACTCGCATCCACTAGTACACTCATCCGCTATAGCCTGTACGTCACTCAATCTGAACAAACCCCCGCTATAATTTGACCGCAAATGAAATGTCAGAACGAATTCCGTTTATCGAATCAAACGACACTATCACCCCGCCATAATAAAGACCGGACGTCTTTGAATTCACCATCCGGAAGAAAATAAAAAGATCCGAACCGAAACGTAGGAGGCGACGCACTAAACGTGCGTTTCAGTTCGCATCGATGTTCCAGAACCGAAAGATTGTTCGAAAAAAGTGGTAGATAGCCGAAAAAAGTGACAGGGGTGCAACACTTGGACTTCCCAGGAGGTCACCCATCCTAGTACTACTCTCGCCCAAGCACGCTTAACTTCGGAGTTCTGATGGGATCCAGTGCATTTGTGCTGGTATGATCGCACCCAGCATGCCTCTCCATTGTCAAAGTAATAAAGAGTTTCCACTCGCATTGTCGTACGAAGTCCGTTTAAATGAAAGTGCGAAAAAATCCTGCTAGATGACACCGGATGGACGATCCGAGCATGTCGGAAAGCCGGATGACCGCCAAGGCTGTCATCGCGCGATTAATCTTCCCGAGTACCCCCGAATCAATATAAGAATCGCCACGATCTGACGGGCGGATCAAAAGTTATCGTCGGAACGATATTTGTGCACCAAGGGTAGCTCACGGCCAGTAAACACCTTCCGACCGGATTCATGACTTTCATCCACTAGTAAACTCATCCGCTATAGCTTGTACGTCACTGAATCTAAACAAACCCCCGCTATAATTTGACCGCAAATGAAATGTCAGAACGAATTCCGTTTATCGAATCAAACGACACTATCACCCCGCCATAATAAAGACCGGACGTATTTGAATTCACTATCCGGCAGAAAATAAAAAGATCCCAACCGAAACGTAGGAGGCGTCGCACTAAACGTGCGTTTCAGTTCGCATCGATGTTCCAGAACCGAAAGATTGTTCGAAAAAAGTGGTAGATAGCCGAAAAAAGTGACAGGGGTGCAACACGAGGACTTCCCAGGAGGTCACCCATCCTAGTACTACTCTCGCCCAAGCACGCTTAACTTCGGAGTTCTGATGGGATCCAGTGCATTTGTGCTGGTATGATCGCACCCAGCATGCCTCTCCATTGTCAAAGTAATAAAGAGTTTCCACTCGCATTGTCGTACGAAGTCCGTTTAAATGAAAGTGCAAAAAAATCCTGCTAGATGACACCGGATGGACGATCCGAGCATGTCGGAAAGCCGGATGACCGCCAGGGCTGTCATCGCGCGATTAATCTTCTCGAGTACCCCCGAATCAATATAAGAATCGCCACGATCTGACGGGCGGATCAAAAGTTATCGTCGAAACGATATTTGTGCACCAAGGGTAGCTCACGGCCAGTAAACACCTTCCGACCGGATTCATGACTCGCATCCACTAGTACACTCATCCGCTATAGCCTGTACGTCACTGAATCTAAACAAACCCCCGCTATAATTTGACCGCAAATGAAATGTCAGAACGAATTCCGTTTATCGAATCAAACGACACTATCACCCCGCCATAATAAAGACCGGACGTCTTTGAATTCACCATCCGGAAGAAAATAAAAAGATCCGTACCGAAACGTAGGAGGCGACGCACTAAACGTGCGTTTCAGTTCGCATCTATGTTCCAGAACCGAAAGATTGTTCGAAAAAAGTGGTAGATAGCCGAAAAAAGTGACAGGGGTGCAACACGAGGACTTCCCAGGAGGTCACCCATCCTAGTACTACTCTCGACAATCACGCTTAACTTCGGAGTTCTGATGGGATCCAGTGCATTTGTGCTGGTATGATCGCACCCAGCATGCCTCTCCATTGTCAAAGTAATAAAGAGTTTCCACTCGCATTGTCGTACGAAGTCCGTTTAAATCAAAGTGCGAAAAAATCCTGCTAGATGACACCGGATGGACGATCCGGGCATGTCGGAAAGCCGGATGACCGCCAAGGCTGTCATCGCGCGATTAATCTTCCCGAGTACCCCCGAATCAATATAAGAATCGCCACGATCTGACGGGCGGATCAAAAGTTATCGTCGGAACGATATTTGTGCACCATGGGTAGCTCACGGCCAGTAAACACCTTCCGACCGGATTCATGACTTTCATCCACTAGTACACTCATCCGCTATAGCTTGTACGTCACTGAATCTAAACAAACCCCCGCTATAATTTGACCGCAAATGAAATGTCAGAACGAATTCCGTTTATCGAATCAAACGACACTATCACCCCGCCATAATAAAGACCGGACGTATTTGAATTCACTATCCGGCAGAAAATAAAAAGATCCGAACCGAAACGTAGAAGGTGTCGCACTAAACGTGCGTTTCAGTTCGCATCGATGTTCCAGAACCGAAAGATTGTTCGAAAAAAGTGGTAGATAGCCGAAAAAAGTGACAGGGGTGCAACACGAGGACTTCTCAGGAGGTCACCCATCCTAGTACTACTCTCGCCCAAGCACGCTTAACTTCGGAGTTCTGATGGGATCCAGTGCATTTGTGCTGGTATGATCGCACCCAGCATGCCTCTCCATTGTCAAAGTAATAAAGAGTTTCCACTCGCATTGTCGTACGAAGTCCGTTTAAATGAAAGTGCGAAAAAATCCTGCTAGATGACACCGGATGGACGATCCGAGCATGTCGGGAAGCCGTATGACCGCAAGGGCTGTCATCACGCGATTAATCTTCCCGAGTACCCCCGAATCAATATAAGAATCGCTACGATCTGACGGGCGGATCAAAAGTTATCGTTGGAACGATATTTGTGCACCAAGGGTAGCTCACGGCCAGTAAACACCTTCCGACCGGATTCATGACTCGCATCCACTAGTACACTCATCCGCTATAGCCTGTACGTCACTGAATCTGAACAAACCCCCACTATAATTTGACCGCAAATGAAATGTCAGAACGAATTCCGTTTATCGAATCAAACGACACTATCACCCCGCCATAATAAAGACCGGACGTCTTTGAATTCACCATCCGGAAGAAAATAAAAAGATCCGTACCGAAACGTAGGAGGCGACGCACTAAACGTGCGTTTCAGTTCGCATCGATGTTCCAGAACCGAAAGATTGTTCGAAAAAAGTGGTAGATAGCCGAAAAAAGTGACAGGGGTGCAACACGAGGACTTCCCAGGAGGTCACCCATCCTAGTACTACTCTCGCCCAAGCACGCTTAACTTCGGAGTTCTGATGGGATCCAGTGCATTTGTGCTGGTATGATCGCACCCAGCATGCCTCTCCATTGTCAAAGTAATAAAGAGTTTCCACTCGCATTGTCGTACGAAGTCCGTTTAAATGAAAGTGCGAAAAAATCCTGCTAGATGACACCGGATGGACGATCCGAGCATGTCGGGAAGCCGTATGACCGCAAGGGCTGTCATCGCGCGATTAATCTTCCCGAGTACCCCCGAATCAATATAAGAATCGCTACGATCTGACGGGCGGATCAAAAGTTATCGTGGGAACGATATTTGTGCACCAAGGGTAGCTCACGGCCAGTAAACACCTTCCGACCGGATTCATGACTCGCATCCACTAGTACACTCATCCGCTATAGCCTGTACGTCACTGAATCTGAACAAACCCCCGCTATAATTTGACCGCAAATGAAATGTCAGAACGAATTCCGTTTATCGAATCAAACGACACTATCACCCCGCCATAATAAAGACCGGACGTCTTTGAATTCACCATCCGGAAGAAAATAAAAAGATCCGAACCGAAACGTAGGAGGCGACGCACTAAACGTGCGTTTCAGTTCGCATCGATGTTCCAGAACCGAAAGATTGTTCGAAAAAAGTGGTAGATAGCCGAAAAAAGTGACAGGGGTGCAACACTTGGACTTCCCAGGAGGTCACCCATCCTAGTACTACTCTCGCCCAAGCACGCTTAACTTCGGAGTTCTGATGGGATCCAGTGCATTTGTGCTGGTATGATCGCACCCAGCATGCCTCTCCATTGTCAAAGTAATAAAGAGTTTCCACTCGCATTGTCGTACGAAGTCCGTTTAAATGAAAGTGCGAAAAAATCCTGCTAGATGACACAGGATGGACGATCCGAGCATGTCGGAAAGCCGGATGACCGCCAAGGCTGTCATCGCGCGATTAATCTTCCCGAGTACCCCCGAATCAATATAAGAATCGCCACGATCTGACGGGCGGATCAAAAGTTATCGTCGGAACGATATTTGTGCACCAAGGGTAGCTCACGGCCAGTAAACACCTTCCGACCGGATTCATGACTTTCATCCACTAGTACACTCATCCGCTATAGCTTGTACGTCACTGAATCTAAACAAACCCCCGCTATAATTTGACCGCAAATGAAATGTCAGAACGAATTCCGTTTATCGAATCAAACGACACTATCACCCCGCCATAATAAAGACCGGACGTATTTGAATTCACTATCCGGCAGAAAATAAAAAGATCCCAACCGAAACGTAGGAGGCGTCGCACTAAACGTGCGTTTCAGTTCGCATCGATGTTCCAGAACCGAAAGATTGTTCGAAAAAAGTGGTAGATAGCCGAAAAAAGTGACAGGGGTGCAACACGAGGACTTCCCAGGAGGTCACCCATCCTAGTACTACTCTCGCCCAAGCACGCTTAACTTCGGAGTTCTGATGGGATCCAGTGCATTTGTGCTGGTATGATCGCACCCAGCATGCCTCTCCATTGTCAAAGTAATAAAGAGTTTCCACTCGCATTGTCGTACGAAGTCCGTTTAAATGAAAGTGCAAAAAAATTCTGCTAGATGACACCGGATGGACGATCCGAGCATGTCGGAAAGCCGGATGACCGCCAGGGCTGTCATCGCGCGATTAATCTTCTCGAGTACCCCCGAATCAATATAAGAATCGCCACGATCTGACGGGCGGATCAAAAGTTATCGTCGAAACGATATTTGTGCACCAAGGGTAGCTCACGGCCAGTAAACACCTTCCGACCGGATTCATGACTCGCATCCACTAGTACACTCATCCGCTATAGCCTGTACGTCACTGAATCTAAACAAACCCCCGCTATAATTTGACCGCAAATGAAATGTCAGAACGAATTCCGTTTATCGAATCAAACGACACTATCACCCCGCCATAATAAAGACCGGACGTCTTTGAATTCACCATCCGGAAGAAAATAAAAAGATCCGTACCGAAACGTAGGAGGCGACGCACTAAACGTGCGTTTCAGTTCGCATCGATGTTCCAGAACCGAAAGATTGTTCGAAAAAAGTGGTAGATAGCCGAAAAAAGTGACAGGGGTGCAACACGAGGACTTCCCAGGAGGTCACCCATCCTAGTACTACTCTCGCCCAAGCACGCTTAACTTCGGAGTTCTGATGGGATCCAGTGCATTTGTGCTGGTATGATCGCACCCAGCATGCCTCTCCATTGTCAAAGTAATAAAGAGTTTCCACTCGCATTGTCGTACGAAGTCCGTTTAAATGAAAGTGCGAAAAAATCCTGCTAGATGACACCGGATGGACGATCCGAGCATGTCGGAAAGCCGGATGACCGCCAGGGCTGTCATCGCGCGATTAATCTTCCTGAGTACCCCCGAATCAATATAAGAATCGCCACGATCTGACGGGCGGATCAAAAGTTATCGTCGGAACGATATTTGTGCACCAAGGGTAGCTCACGGCCAGTAAACACCTTCCGACCGGATTCATGACTTTCATCCACTAGTACACTCATCCGCTATAGCTTGTACGTCACTGAATCTAAACAAACCCCCGCTATAATTTGACCGCAAATGAAATGTTAGAACGAATTCCGTTTATCGAATCAAACGACACTATCACCCCGCCATAATAAAGACCGGACGTATTTGAATTCACTATCCGGCAGAAAATAAAAAGATCCCAACCGAAACGTAGGAGGCGTCGCACTAAACGTGCGTTTCAGTTCGCATCGATGTTCCAGAACCGAAGGATTGTTCGAAAAAAGTGGTAGATAGCCGAAAAAAGTGACAGGGGTGCAACACGAGGACTTCCCAGGAGGTCACCCATCCTAGTACTACTCTCGCCCAAGCACGCTTAACTTCGGAGTTCTGATGGGATCCAGTGCATTTGTGCTGGTATGATCGCACCCAGCATGCCTCTCCATTGTCAAAGTAATAAAGAGTTTCCACTCGCATTGTCGTACGAAGTCCGTTTAAATGAAAGTGCGAAAAAATCCTGCTAGATGATACGGATGGACGATCCGAGCATGTCGGAAAGCCGGATGACCGCTAGGGCTGTCATCGCGCGATTAATCTTCCCGAGTACCCCCGAATCAATATAAGAATCGCCACGATCTGACGGGCGGATCAAAAGTTATCGTCGAAACGATATTTGTGCACCAAGGGTAGCTCACGGCCAGTAAACACCTTCCGACCGGATTCATAACTCGCATCCACTAGTACACTCATCCGCTATAGCATGTACGTCACTGAATCTAAACAAACCCCCGCTATAATTTGACCGCAAATGAAATGTCAGAACGAATTCCGTTTATCGAATCAAACGACACTATCACCCCGCCATAATAAAGACCGGACGTCTTTGAATTCACCATCCGGAAGAAAATAAAAAGATCCGTACCGAAACGTAGGAGGCGACGCACTAAACGTGCGTTTCAGTTCGCATCGATGTTCCAGAACCGAAAGATTGTTCGAAAAAAGTGGTAGATAGCCGAAAAAAGTGACAGGGGTGCAACACGAGGACTTCCCAGGAGGTCACCCATCCTAGTACTACTCTCGCCCAAGCACGCTTAACTTCGGAGTTCTGATGGGATCCAGTGCATTTGTGCTGGTATGATCGCACCCAGCATGCCTCTCCATTGTCAAAGTAATAAAGAGTTTCCACTCGCATTGTCGTACGAAGTCCGTTTAAATCAAAGTGCGAAAAAATCCTGCTAGATGACACCGGATGGACGATCCGAGCATGTCGGAAAGCCGGATGACCGCCAAGGCTGTCATCGCGCGATTAATCTTCCCGAGTACCCCCGAATCAATATAAGAATCGCCACGATCTGACGGGCGGATCAAAAGTTATCGTCGGAACGATATTTGTGCACCATGGGTAGCTCACGGCCAGTAAACACCTTCCGACCGGATTCATGACTTTCATCCACTAGTACACTCATCCGCTATAGCTTGTACGTCACTGAATCTAAACAAACCCCCGCTATAATTTGACCGCAAATGAAATGTTAGAACGAATTCCGTTTATCGAATCAAACGACACTATCACCCCGCCATAATAAAGACCGGACGTATTTGAATTCACTATCCGGCAGAAAATAAAAAGACCCCAACCGAAACGTAGGAGGCGTCGCACTAAACGTGCGTTTCAGTTCGCATCGATGTTCCAGAACCGAAAGATTGTTCGAAAAAAGTGGTAGATAGCCGAAAAAAGTGACAGGGGTGCAACACGAGGACTTCCCAGGAGGTCACCCATCCTAGTACTACTCTCGCCCAAGCACGCTTAACTTCGGAGTTCTGATGGGATCCAGTGCATTTGTGCTGGTATGATCGCACCCAGCATGCCTCTCCATTGTAAAAGTAATAAAGAGTTTCCACTCGCATTGTCGTACGAAGTCCGTTTAAATGAAAGTGCGAAAAAATCCTGCTAGATGACACCGGATGGACGATCCGAGCATGTCGGAAAGCCGGATGACTGCCAGGGCTGTCATCGCGCGATTAATCTTCCCGAGTACCCCCGAATCAATATAAGAATCGCCACGATCTGACGGGCGGATCAAAAGTTATCGTCGGAACGATATTTGTGCACCAAGGGTAGCTCACGGCCAGTAAACACCTTCCGACCGGATTCATGACTTTCATCCACTAGTACACTCATCCGCTATAGCGTGTACGTCACTGAATCTAAACAAACCCCCGCTATAATTTGACCGCAAATGAAATGTCAGAACGAATTCCGTTTATCGAATCAAACGACACTATCACCCCGCCATAATAAAGACCGGACGTATTTGAATTCACTATCCGGCAGAAAATAAAAAGATCACAACCGAAACGTAGGAGGCGTCGCACTAAACGTGCGTTTCAGTTCGCATCGATGTTCCAGAACCGAAAGATTGTTCGAAAAAAGTGGTAGATAGCCGAAAAAAGTGACAGGGGTGCAACACGAGGACTTCCCAGGAGGTCACCCATCCTAGCACTACTCTCGCCCAAGCACGCTTAACTTCGGAGTTCTGATGGGATCCAGTGCATTTGTGCTGGTATGATCGCACCCAGCATGCCTCTCCATTGTCAAAGTAATAAAGAGTTTCCACTCGCATTGTCGTACGAAGTCCGTTTAAATGAAAGTGCGAAAAAATCCTGCTAGATGACACCGGATGGACGATCCGAGCATGTCGGAAAGCCGGATGACCGCTAGGGCGCTAGGGCTGTCATCGCGCGATGAATCTTCCCGAGTACCCCCGAATCAATATAAGAATCGCCACGATCTGACGGGCGGATCAAAAGTTATCGTCGGAACGATATTTGTGCACCAAGGGTAGCTCACGGCCAGTAAACACCTTCCGACCGGATTCATGACTCGCATCCACTAGTACACTCATCCGCTATAGCCTGTACGTCACTGAATCTGAACAAACCCCCGCTATAATTTGACCGCAAATGAAATGTCAGAACGAATTCCGTTTATCGAATCAAACGACACTATCACCCCGCCATAATAAAGACCGGACGTCTTTGAATTCACCATCCGGAAGAAAATAAAAAGATCCGAACCGAAACGTAGGAGGCGACGCACTAAACGTGCGTTTCAGTTCGCATCGATGTTCCAGAACCGAAAGATTGTTCGAAAAAAGTGGTAGATAGCCGAAAAAAGTGACAGGGGTGCAACACGAGGACTTCCCAGGAGGTCACCCATCCTAGTACTACTCTCGCCCAAGCACGCTTAACTTCAGAGTTCTGATGGGATCCAGTGCATTTGTGCTGGTATGATCGCACCCAGCATGCCTCTCCATTGTCAAAGTAATAAAGAGTTTCCACTCGCATTGTCGTACGAAGTCCGTTTAAATGAAAGTGCGAAAAAATCCTGCTAGATGACACCGGATGGACGATCCGAGCATGTCGGAAAGCCGGATGACCGCCAGGGCTGTCAGCGCGATTAATCTTCCTGAGTACCCCCGAATCAATATAAGAATCGCCACGATCTGACGGGCGGATCAAAAGTTATCGTCGGAACGATATTTGTGCACCAAGGGTAGCTCACGGCCAGTAAACACCTTCCGACCGGATTCATGACTCGCATCCACTAGTACACTCATCCGCTATAGCCTGTACGTCACTCAATCTGAACAAACCCCCGCTATAATTTGACCGCAAATGAAATGTCAGAACGAATTCCGTTTATCGAATCAAACGACACTATCACCCCGCCATAATAAAGACCGGACGTCTTTGAATTCACCATCCGGAAGAAAATAAAAAGATCCGAACCGAAACGTAGGAGGCGACGCACTAAACGTGCGTTTCAGTTCGCATCGATGTTCCAGAACCGAAAGATTGTTCGAAAAAAGTGGTAGATAGCCGAAAAAAGTGACAGGGGTGCAACACTTGGACTTCCCAGGAGGTCACCCATCCTAGTACTACTCTCGCCCAAGCACGCTTAACTTCGGAGTTCTGATGGGATCCAGTGCATTTGTGCTGGTATGATCGCACCCAGCATGCCTCTCCATTGTCAAAGTAATAAAGAGTTTCCACTCGCATTGTCGTACGAAGTCCGTTTAAATGAAAGTGCGAAAAAATCCTGCTAGATGACACCGGATGGACGATCCGAGCATGTCGGAAAGCCGGATGACCGCTAGGGCGCTAGGGCTGTCATCGCGCGATGAATCTTCCCGAGTACCCCCGAATCAATATAAGAATCGCCACGATCTGACGGGCGGATCAAAAGTTATCGTCGGAACGATATTTGTGCACCAAGGGTAGCTCACGGCCAGTAAACACCTTCCGACCGGATTCATGACTCGCATCCACTAGTACACTCATCCGCTATAGCCTGTACGTCACTGAATCTGAACAAACCCCCGCTATAATTTGACCGCAAATGAAATGTCAGAACGAATTCCGTTTATCGAATCAAACGACACTATCACCCCGCCATAATAAAGACCGGACGTCTTTGAATTCACCATCCGGAAGAAAATAAAAAGATCCGAACCGAAACGTAGGAGGCGACGCACTAAACGTGCGTTTCAGTTCGCATCGATGTTCCAGAACCGAAAGATTGTTCGAAAAAAGTGGTAGATAGCCGAAAAAAGTGACAGGGGTGCAACACGAGGACTTCCCAGGAGGTCACCCATCCTAGTACTACTCTCGCCCAAGCACGCTTAACTTCAGAGTTCTGATGGGATCCAGTGCATTTGTGCTGGTATGATCGCACCCAGCATGCCTCTCCATTGTCAAAGTAATAAAGAGTTTCCACTCGCATTGTCGTACGAAGTCCGTTTAAATGAAAGTGCGAAAAATTCCTGCTAGATGACACCGGATGGACGATCCGAGCATGTCGGAAAGCCGGATGACCGCCAGGGCTGTCAGCGCGATTAATCTTCCTGAGTACCCCCGAATCAATATAAGAATCGCCACGATCTGACGGGCGGATCAAAAGTTATCGTCGGAACGATATTTGTGCACCAAGGGTAGCTCACGGCCAGTAAACACCTTCCGACCGGATTCATGACTCGCATCCACTAGTACACTCATCCGCTATAGCCTGTACGTCACTCAATCTGAACAAACCCCCGCTATAATTTGACCGCAAATGAAATGTCAGAACGAATTCCGTTTATCGAATCAAACGACACTATCACCCCGCCATAATAAAGACCGGACGTCTTTGAATTCACCATCCGGAAGAAAATAAAAAGATCCGAACCGAAACGTAGGAGGCGACGCACTAAACGTGCGTTTCAGTTCGCATCGATGTTCCAGAACCGAAAGATTGTTCGAAAAAAGTGGTAGATAGCCGAAAAAAGTGACAGGGGTGCAACACTTGGACTTCCCAGGAGGTCACCCATCCTAGTACTACTCTCGCCCAAGCACGCTTAACTTCGGAGTTCTGATGGGATCCAGTGCATTTGTGCTGGTATGATCGCACCCAGCATGCCTCTCCATTGTCAAAGTAATAAAGAGTTTCCACTCGCATTGTCGTACGAAGTCCGTTTAAATGAAAGTGCGAAAAAATCCTGCTAGATGACACCGGATGGACGATCCGAGCATGTCGGAAAGCCGGATGACCGCCAAGGCTGTCATCGCGCGATTAATCTTCCCGAGTACCCCCGAATCAATATAAGAATCGCCACGATCTGACGGGCGGATCAAAAGTTATCGTCGGAACGATATTTGTGCACCAAGGGTAGCTCACGGCCAGTAAACACCTTCCGACCGGATTCATGACTTTCATCCACTAGTAAACTCATCCGCTATAGCTTGTACGTCACTGAATCTAAACAAACCCCCGCTATAATTTGACCGCAAATGAAATGTCAGAACGAATTCCGTTTATCGAATCAAACGACACTATCACCCCGCCATAATAAAGACCGGACGTATTTGAATTCACTATCCGGCAGAAAATAAAAAGATCCCAACCGAAACGTAGGAGGCGTCGCACTAAACGTGCGTTTCAGTTCGCATCGATGTTCCAGAACCGAAAGATTGTTCGAAAAAAGTGGTAGATAGCCGAAAAAAGTGACAGGGGTGCAACACGAGGACTTCCCAGGAGGTCACCCATCCTAGTACTACTCTCGCCCAAGCACGCTTAACTTCGGAGTTCTGATGGGATCCAGTGCATTTGTGCTGGTATGATCGCACCCAGCATGCCTCTCCATTGTCAAAGTAATAAAGAGTTTCCACTCGCATTGTCGTACGAAGTCCGTTTAAATGAAAGTGCAAAAAAATCCTGCTAGATGACACCGGATGGACGATCCGAGCATGTCGGAAAGCCGGATGACCGCCAGGGCTGTCATCGCGCGATTAATCTTCCCGAGTACCCCCGAATCAATATAAGAATCGCCACGATCTGACGGGCGGATCAAAAGTTATCGTCGGAACGATATTTGTGCACCAAGGGTAGCTCACGGCCAGTAAACACCTTCCGACCGGATTCATGACTTTCATCCACTAGTACACTCATCCGCTATAGCTTGTACGTCACTGAATCTAAACAAACCCCCGCTATAATTTGACCGCAAATGAAATGTCAGAACGAATTCCGTTTATCGAATCAAACGACACTATCACCCCGCCATAATAAAGACCGGACGTATTTGAATTCACTATCCGGCAGAAAATAAAAAGATCCCAACCGAAACGTAGGAGGCGTCGCACTAAACGTGCGTTTCAGTTCGCATCGATGTTCCAGAACCGAAAGATTGTTCGAAAAAAGTGGTAGATAGCCGAAAAAAGTGACAGGGGTGCAACACGAGGACTTCCCAGGAGGTCACCCATCCTAGTACTACTCTCGCCCAAGCACGCTTAACTTCGGAGTTCTGATGGGATCCAGTGCATTTGTGCTGGTATGATCGCACCCAGCATGCCTCTCCATTGTCAAAGTAATAAAGAGTTTCCACTCGCATTGTCGTACGAAGTCCGTTTAAATGAAAGTGCAAAAAAATTCTGCTAGATGACACCGGATGGACGATCCGAGCATGTCGGAAAGCCGGATGACCGCCAGGGCTGTCATCGCGCGATTAATCTTCTCGAGTACCCCCGAATCAATATAAGAATCGCCACGATCTGACGGGCGGATCAAAAGTTATCGTCGAAACGATATTTGTGCACCAAGGGTAGCTCACGGCCAGTAAACACCTTCCGACCGGATTCATGACTCGCATCCACTAGTACACTCATCCGCTATAGCCTGTACGTCACTGAATCTAAACAAACCCCCGCTATAATTTGACCGCAAATGAAATGTCAGAACGAATTCCGTTTATCGAATCAAACGACACTATCACCCCGCCATAATAAAGACCGGACGTCTTTGAATTCACCATCCGGAAGAAAATAAAAAGATCCGTACCGAAACGTAGGAGGCGACGCACTAAACGTGCGTTTCAGTTCGCATCGATGTTCCAGAACCGAAAGATTGTTCGAAAAAAGTGGTAGATAGCCGAAAAAAGTGACAGGGGTGCAACACGAGGACTTCCCAGGAGGTCACCCATCCTAGTACTACTCTCGCCCAAGCACGCTTAACTTCGGAGTTCTGATGGGATCCAGTGCATTTGTGCTGGTATGATCGCACCCAGCATGCCTCTCCATTGTCAAAGTAATAAAGAGTTTCCACTCGCATTGTCGTACGAAGTCCGTTTAAATGAAAGTGCGAAAAAATCCTGCTAGATGACACCGGATGGACGATCCGAGCATGTCGGAAAGCCGGATGACCGCCAGGGCTGTCATCGCGCGATTAATCTTCCTGAGTACCCCCGAATCAATATAAGAATCGCCACGATCTGACGGGCGGATCAAAAGTTATCGTCGGAACGATATTTGTGCACCAAGGGTAGCTCACGGCCAGTAAACACCTTCCGACCGGATTCATGACTTTCATCCACTAGTACACTCATCCGCTATAGCTTGTACGTCACTGAATCTAAACAAACCCCCGCTATAATTTGACCGCAAATGAAATGTTAGAACGAATTCCGTTTATCGAATCAAACGACACTATCACCCCGCCATAATAAAGACCGGACGTATTTGAATTCACTATCCGGCAGAAAATAAAAAGATCCCAACCGAAACGTAGGAGGCGTCGCACTAAACGTGCGTTTCAGTTCGCATCGATGTTCCAGAACCGAAGGATTGTTCGAAAAAAGTGGTAGATAGCCGAAAAAAGTGACAGGGGTGCAACACGAGGACTTCCCAGGAGGTCACCCATCCTAGTACTACTCTCGCCCAAGCACGCTTAACTTCGGAGTTCTGATGGGATCCAGTGCATTTGTGCTGGTATGATCGCACCCAGCATGCCTCTCCATTGTCAAAGTAATAAAGAGTTTCCACTCGCATTGTCGTACGAAGTCCGTTTAAATGAAAGTGCGAAAAAATCCTGCTAGATGATACGGATGGACGATCCGAGCATGTCGGAAAGCCGGATGACCGCTAGGGCTGTCATCGCGCGATTAATCTTCCCGAGTACCCCCGAATCAATATAAGAATCGCCACGATCTGACGGGCGGATCAAAAGTTATCGTCGAAACGATATTTGTGCACCAAGGGTAGCTCACGGCCAGTAAACACCTTCCGACCGGATTCATAACTCGCATCCACTAGTACACTCATCCGCTATAGCCTGTACGTCACTGAATCTAAACAAACCCCCGCTATAATTTGACCGCAAATGAAATGTCAGAACGAATTCCGTTTATCGAATCAAACGACACTATCACCCCGCCATAATAAAGACCGGACGTCTTTGAATTCACCATCCGGAAGAAAATAAAAAGATCCGTACCGAAACGTAGGAGGCGACGCACTAAACGTGCGTTTCAGTTCGCATCGATGTTCCAGAACCGAAAGATTGTTCGAAAAAAGTGGTAGATAGCCGAAAAAAGTGACAGGGGTGCAACACGAGGACTTCCCAGGAGGTCACCCATCCTAGTACTACTCTCGCCCAAGCACGCTTAACTTCGGAGTTCTGATGGGATCCAGTGCATTTGTGCTGGTATGATCGCACCCAGCATGCCTCTCCATTGTCAAAGTAATAAAGAGTTTCCACTCGCATTGTCGTACGAAGTCCGTTTAAATCAAAGTGCGAAAAAATCCTGCTAGATGACACCGGATGGACGATCCGAGCATGTCGGAAAGCCGGATGACCGCCAAGGCTGTCATCGCGCGATTAATCTTCCCGAGTACCCCCGAATCAATATAAGAATCGCCACGATCTGACGGGCGGATCAAAAGTTATCGTCGGAACGATATTTGTGCACCATGGGTAGCTCACGGCCAGTAAACACCTTCCGACCGGATTCATGACTTTCATCCACTAGTACACTCATCCGCTATAGCTTGTACGTCACTGAATCTAAACAAACCCCCGCTATAATTTGACCGCAAATGAAATGTTAGAACGAATTCCGTTTATCGAATCAAACGACACTATCACCCCGCCATAATAAAGACCGGACGTATTTGAATTCACTATCCGGCAGAAAATAAAAAGACCCCAACCGAAACGTAGGAGGCGTCGCACTAAACGTGCGTTTCAGTTCGCATCGATGTTCCAGAACCGAAAGATTGTTCGAAAAAAGTGGTAGATAGCCGAAAAAAGTGACAGGGGTGCAACACGAGGACTTCCCAGGAGGTTACCCATCCTAGTACTACTCTCGCCCAAGCACGCTTAACTTCGGAGTTCTGATGGGATCCAGTGCATTTGTGCTGGTATGATCGCACCCAGCATGCCTCTCCATTGTAAAAGTAATAAAGAGTTTCCACTCGCATTGTCGTACGAAGTCCGTTTAAATGAAAGTGCGAAAAAATCCTGCTAGATGACACCGGATGGACGATCCGAGCATGTCGGAAAGCCGGATGACTGCCAGGGCTGTCATCGCGCGATTAATCTTCCCGAGTACCCCCGAATCAATATAAGAATCGCCACGATCTGACGGGCGGATCAAAAGTTATCGTCGGAACGATATTTGTGCACCAAGGGTAGCTCACGGCCAGTAAACACCTTCCGACCGGATTCATGACTTTCATCCACTAGTACACTCATCCGCTATAGCGTGTACGTCACTGAATCTAAACAAACCCCCGCTATAATTTGACCGCAAATGAAATGTCAGAACGAATTCCGTTTATCGAATCAAACGACACTATCACCCCGCCATAATAAAGACCGGACGTATTTGAATTCACTATCCGGCAGAAAATAAAAAGATCACAACCGAAACGTAGGAGGCGTCGCACTAAACGTGCGTTTCAGTTCGCATCGATGTTCCAGAACCGAAAGATTGTTCGAAAAAAGTGGTAGATAGCCGAAAAAAGTGACAGGGGTGCAACACGAGGACTTCCCAGGAGGTCACCCATCCTAGCACTACTCTCGCCCAAGCACGCTTAACTTCGGAGTTCTGATGGGATCCAGTGCATTTGTGCTGGTATGATCGCACCCAGCATGCCTCTCCATTGTCAAAGTAATAAAGAGTTTCCACTCGCATTGTCGTACGAAGTCCGTTTAAATGAAAGTGCGAAAAAATCCTGCTAGATGACACCGGATGGACGATCCGAGCATGTCGGAAAGCCGGATGACCGCTAGGGCGCTAGGGCTGTCATCGCGCGATGAATCTTCCCGAGTACCCCCGAATCAATATAAGAATCGCCACGATCTGACGGGCGGATCAAAAGTTATCGTCGGAACGATATTTGTGCACCAAGGGTAGCTCACGGCCAGTAAACACCTTCCGACCGGATTCATGACTCGCATCCACTAGTACACTCATCCGCTATAGCCTGTACGTCACTGAATCTGAACAAACCCCCGCTATAATTTGACCGCAAATGAAATGTCAGAACGAATTCCGTTTATCGAATCAAACGACACTATCACCCCGCCATAATAAAGACCGGACGTCTTTGAATTCACCATCCGGAAGAAAATAAAAAGATCCGAACCGAAACGTAGGAGGCGACGCACTAAACGTGCGTTTCAGTTCGCATCGATGTTCCAGAACCGAAAGATTGTTCGAAAAAAGTGGTAGATAGCCGAAAAAAGTGACAGGGGTGCAACACGAGGACTTCCCAGGAGGTCACCCATCCTAGTACTACTCTCGCCCAAGCACGCTTAACTTCAGAGTTCTGATGGGATCCAGTGCATTTGTGCTGGTATGATCGCACCCAGCATGCCTCTCCATTGTCAAAGTAATAAAGAGTTTCCACTCGCATTGTCGTACGAAGTCCGTTTAAATGAAAGTGCGAAAAAATCCTGCTAGATGACACCGGATGGACGATCCGAGCATGTCGGAAAGCCGGATGACCGCCAGGGCTGTCAGCGCGATTAATCTTCCTGAGTACCCCCGAATCAATATAAGAATCGCCACGATCTGACGGGCGGATCAAAAGTTATCGTCGGAACGATATTTGTGCACCAAGGGTAGCTCACGGCCAGTAAACACCTTCCGACCGGATTCATGACTCGCATCCACTAGTACACTCATCCGCTATAGCCTGTACGTCACTCAATCTGAACAAACCCCCGCTATAATTTGACCGCAAATGAAATGTCAGAACGAATTCCGTTTATCGAATCAAACGACACTATCACCCCGCCATAATAAAGACCGGACGTCTTTGAATTCACCATCCGGAAGAAAATAAAAAGATCCGAACCGAAACGTAGGAGGCGACGCACTAAACGTGCGTTTCAGTTCGCATCGATGTTCCAGAACCGAAAGATTGTTCGAAAAAAGTGGTAGATAGCCGAAAAAAGTGACAGGGGTGCAACACTTGGACTTCCCAGGAGGTCACCCATCCTAGTACTACTCTCGCCCAAGCACGCTTAACTTCGGAGTTCTGATGGGATCCAGTGCATTTGTGCTGGTATGATCGCACCCAGCATGCCTCTCCATTGTCAAAGTAATAAAGAGTTTCCACTCGCATTGTCGTACGAAGTCCGTTTAAATGAAAGTGCGAAAAAATCCTGCTAGATGACACCGGATGGACGATCCGAGCATGTCGGAAAGCCGGATGACCGCCAAGGCTGTCATCGCGCGATTAATCTTCCCGAGTACCCCCGAATCAATATAAGAATCGCCACGATCTGACGGGCGGATCAAAAGTTATCGTCGGAACGATATTTGTGCACCAAGGGTAGCTCACGGCCAGTAAACACCTTCCGACCGGATTCATGACTTTCATCCACTAGTAAACTCATCCGCTATAGCTTGTACGTCACTGAATCTAAACAAACCCCCGCTATAATTTGACCGCAAATGAAATGTCAGAACGAATTCCGTTTATCGAATCAAACGACACTATCACCCCGCCATAATAAAGACCGGACGTATTTGAATTCACTATCCGGCAGAAAATAAAAAGATCCCAACCGAAACGTAGGAGGCGTCGCACTAAACGTGCGTTTCAGTTCGCATCGATGTTCCAGAACCGAAAGATTGTTCGAAAAAAGTGGTAGATAGCCGAAAAAAGTGACAGGGGTGCAACACGAGGACTTCCCAGGAGGTCACCCATCCTAGTACTACTCTCGCCCAAGCACGCTTAACTTCGGAGTTCTGATGGGATCCAGTGCATTTGTGCTGGTATGATCGCACCCAGCATGCCTCTCCATTGTCAAAGTAATAAAGAGTTTCCACTCGCATTGTCGTACGAAGTCCGTTTAAATGAAAGTGCAAAAAAATCCTGCTAGATGACACCGGATGGACGATCCGAGCATGTCGGAAAGCCGGATGACCGCCAGGGCTGTCATCGCGCGATTAATCTTCTCGAGTACCCCCGAATCAATATAAGAATCGCCACGATCTGACGGGCGGATCAAAAGTTATCGTCGAAACGATATTTGTGCACCAAGGGTAGCTCACGGCCAGTAAACACCTTCCGACCGGATTCATGACTCGCATCCACTAGTACACTCATCCGCTATAGCCTGTACGTCACTGAATCTAAACAAACCCCCGCTATAATTTGACCGCAAATGAAATGTCAGAACGAATTCCGTTTATCGAATCAAACGACACTATCACCCCGCCATAATAAAGACCGGACGTCTTTGAATTCACCATCCGGAAGAAAATAAAAAGATCCGTACCGAAACGTAGGAGGCGACGCACTAAACGTGCGTTTCAGTTCGCATCGATGTTCCAGAACCGAAAGATTGTTCGAAAAAAGTGGTAGATAGCCGAAAAAAGTGACAGGGGTGCAACACGAGGACTTCCCAGGAGGTCACCCATCCTAGTACTACTCTCGCCCAAGCACGCTTAACTTCGGAGTTCTGATGGGATCCAGTGCATTTGTGCTGGTATGATCGCACCCAGCATGCCTCTCCATTGTCAAAGTAATAAAGAGTTTCCACTCGCATTGTCGTCCGAAGTCCGTTTAAATGAAAGTGCGAAAAAATCCTGCTAGATGACACCGGATGGACGATCCGAGCATGTCGGAAAGCCGGATGACCGCCACGGCTGTCATCGCGCGATTAATCTTCCTGAGTACCCCCGAATCAATATAAGAATCGCCACGATCTGACGGGCGGATCAAACGTTATCGTCGGAACGATATTTGTGCACCAAGGGTAGCTCACGGCCAGTAAACACCTTCCGACCGGATTCATGACTTTCATCCACTAGTACACTCATCCGCTATAGCTTGTACGTCACTGAATCTAAACAAACCCCCGCTATAATTTGACCGCAAATGAAATGTCAGAACGAATTCCGTTTATCGAATCAAACGACACTATCACCCCGCCATAATAAAGACCGGACGTATTTGAATTCACTATCCGGCAGAAAATAAAAAGATCCCAACCGAAACGTAGGAGGCGTCGCACTAAACGTGCGTTTCAGTTCGCATCGATGTTCCAGAACCGAAAGATTGTTCGAAAAAAGTGGTAGATAGCCGAAAAAAGTGACAGGGGTGCAACACGAGGACTTCCCAGGAGGTCACCCATCCTAGTACTACTCTCGCCCAAGCACGCTTAACTTCGGAGTTCTGATGGGATCCAGTGCATTTGTGCTGGTATGATCGCACCCAGCATGCCTCTCCATTGTCAAAGTAATAAAGAGTTTCCACTCGCATTGTCGTACGAAGTCCGTTTAAATGAAAGTGCGAAAAAATCCTGCTAGATGATACGGATGGACGATCCGAGCATGTCGGAAAGCCGGATGACCGCCAGGGCTGTCATCGCGCGATTAATCTTCCCGAGTACCCCCGAATCAATATAAGAATCGCCACGATCTGACGGGCGGATCAAAAGTTATCGTCGAAACGATATTTGTGCACCAAGGGTAGCTCACGGCCAGTAAACACCTTCCGACCGGATTCATAACTCGCATCCACTAGTACACTCATCCGCTATAGCCTGTACGTCACTGAATCTAAACAAACCCCCGCTATAATTTGACCGCAAATGAAATGTCAGAACGAATTCCGTTTATCGAATCAAACGACACTATCACCCCGCCATAATAAAGACCGGACATATTTGAATTCACTATCCGGCAGAAAATAAAAAGATCCCAGCCGAAACGTAGGAGGCGTCGCACTAAACGTGCGTTTCAGTTCGCATCGATGTTCCAGAACCGAAAGATTGTTCGAAAAAAGTGGTAGATAGCCGAAAAAAGTGACAGGGGTGCAACACGAGGACTTCCCAGGAGGTCACCCATCCTAGTACTACTCTCGCCCAAGCACGCTTAACTTCGGAGTTCTGATGGGATCCAGTGCATTTGTGCTGGTATGATCGCACCCAGCATGCCTCTCCATTGTCAAAGTAATAAAGAGTTTCCACTCGCATTGTCGTACGAAGTCCGTTTAAATGAAAGTGCGAAAAAATCCTGCTAGATGATACGGATGGACGATCCGAGCATGTCGGAAAGCCGGATGACCGCCAGGGCTGTCATCGCGCGATTAATCTTCCCGAGTACCCCCGAATCAATATAAGAATCGCCACGATCTGACGGGCGGATCAAAAGTTATCGTCGAAACGATATTTGTGCACCAAGGGTAGCTCACGGCCAGTAAACACCTTCCGACCGGATTCATAACTCGCATCCACTAGTACACTCATCCGCTATAGCCTGTACGTCACTGAATCTAAACAAACCCCCGCTATAATTTGACCGCAAATGAAATGTCAGAACGAATTCCGTTTATCGAATCAAACGACACTATCACCCCGCCATAATAAAGACCGGACGTATTTGAATTCACTATCCGGCAGAAAATAAAAAGACCCCAACCGAAACGTAGGAGGCGTCGCACTAAACGTGCGTTTCAGTTCGCATCGATGTTCCAGAACCGAAAGATTGTTCGAAAAAAGTGGTAGATAGCCGAAAAAAGTGACAGGGGTGCAACACGAGGACTTCCCAGGAGGTCACCCATCCTAGTACTACTCTCGCCCAAGCACGCTTAACTTCGGAGTTCTGATGGGATCCAGTGCATTTGTGCTGGTATGATCGCACCCAGCATGCCTCTCCATTGTCAAAGTAATAAAGAGTTTCCACTCGCATTGTCGTACGAAGTCCGTTTAAATGAAAGTGCGAAAAAATCCTGCTAGATGACACCGGATGGACGATCCGAGCATGTCTGAAAGCCGGATGACCGCCAGGGCTGTCATCGCGCGATTAATCTTCCTGAGTACCCCCGAATCAATATAAGAATCGCCACGATCTGACGGGCGGATCAAAAGTTATCGTCGAAACGATATTTGTGCACCAAGGGTAGCTCACGGCCAGTAAACACCTTCCGACCGGATTCATGACTCGCATCCACTAGTACACTCATCCGCTATAGCCTGTACGTCACTGAATCTAAACAAACCCCCGCTATAATTTGACCGCAAATGAAATGTCAGAACGAATTCCGTTTATCGAATCAAACGACACTATCACCCCGCCATAATAAAGACCGGACGTCTTTGAATTCACCATCCGGAAGAAAATAAAAAGATCCGTACCGAAACGTAGGAGGCGACGCACTAAACGTGCGTTTCAGTTCGCATCGATGTTCTAGAACCGAAAGATTGTTCGAAAAAAGTGGTAGATAGCCGAAAAAAGTGACAGGGGTGCAACACGAGGACTTCCCAGGAGGTCACCCATCCTAGTACTACTCTCGCCCAAGCACGCTTAACTTCGGAGTTCTGATGGGATCCAGTGCATTTGTGCTGGTATGATCGCACCCAGCATGCCTCTCCATTGTCAAAGTAATAAAGAGTTTCCACTCGCATTGTCGTACGAAGTCCGTTTAAATGAAAGTGCGAAAAAATCCTGCTAGATGACACCGGATGGACGATCCGAGCATGTCGGAAAGCCGGATGACCGCCAGGGCTGTCATCGCGCGATTAATCTTCCTGAGTACCCCCGAATCAATATAAGAATCGCCACGATCTGACGGGCGGATCAAACGTTATCGTCGGAACGATATTTGTGCACCAAGGGTAGCTCACGGCCAGTAAACACCTTCCGACCGGATTCATGACTTTCATCCACTAGTACACTCATCCGCTATAGCTTGTACGTCACTGAATCTAAACAAACCCCCGCTATAATTTGACCGCAAATGAAATGTCAGAACGAATTCCGTTTATCGAATCAAACGACACTATCACCCCGCCATAATAAAGACCGGACGTATTTGAATTCACTATCCGGCAGAAAATAAAAAGATCCCAACCGAAACGTAGGAGGCGTCGCACTAAACGTGCGTTTCAGTTCGCATCGATGTTCCAGAACCGAAAGATTGTTCGAAAAAAGTGGTAGATAGCCGAAAAAAGTGACAGGGGTGCAACACGAGGACTTCCCAGGAGGTCACCCATCCTAGTACTACTCTCACCCAAGCACGCTTAACTTCGGAGTTCTGATGGGATCCAGTGCATTTGTGCTGGTATGATCGCACCCAGCATGCCTCTCCATTGTCAAAGTAATAAAGAGTTTCCACTCGCATTGTCGTACGAAGTCCGTTTAAATGAAAGTGCGAAAAAATCCTGCTAGATGATACGGATGGACGATCCGAGCATGTCGGAAAGCCGGATGACCGCCAGGGCTGTCATCGCGCGATTAATCTTCCCGAGTACCCCCGAATCAATATAAGAATCGCCACGATCTGACGGGCGGATCAAAAGTTATCGTCGAAACGATATTTGTGCACCAAGGGTAGCTCACGGCCAGTAAACACCTTCCGACCGGATTCATAACTCGCATCCACTAGTACACTCATCCGCTATAGCCTGTACGTCACTGAATCTAAACAAACCCCCGCTATAATTTGACCGCAAATGAAATGTCAGAATGAATTCCGTTTATCGAATCAAACGACACTATCACCCCGCCATAATAAAGACCGGACGTATTTGAATTCACTATCCGGCAGAAAATAAAAAGATCCCAACCGAAACGTAGGAGGCGTCGCACTAAACGTGCGTTTCAGTTCGCATCGATGTTCCAGAACCGAAAGATTGTTCGAAAAAAGTGGTAGATAGCCGAAAAAAGTGACAGGGGTGCAACACGAGGACTTCCCAGGAGGTCACCCATCCTAGTACTACTCTCGCCCAAGCGCGCTTAACTTCGGAGTTCTGATGGGATCCAGTGCATTTGTGCTGGTATGATCGCACCCAGCATGCCTCTCCATTGTCAAAGTAATAAAGAGTTTCCACTCGCATTGTCGTACGAAGTCCGTTTAAATGAAAGTGCGAAAAAATCCTGCTAGATGATACGGATGGACGATCCGAGCATGTCGGAAAGCCGGATGACCGCCAGGGCTGTCATCGCGCGATTAATCTTCCCGAGTACCCCCGAATCAATATAAGAATCGCCACGATCTGACGGGCGGATCAAAAGTTATCGTCGAAACGATATTTGTGCACCAAGGGTAGCTCACGGCCAGTAAACACCTTCCGACCGGATTCATAACTCGCATCCACTAGTACACTCATCCGCTATAGCCTGTACGTCACTGAATCTAAACAAACCCCCGCTATAATTTGACCGCAAATGAAATGTCAGAACGAATTCCGTTTATCGAATCAAACGACACTATCACCCCGCCATAATAAAGACCGGACGTATTTGAATTCACTATCCGGCAGAAAATAAAAAGACCCCAACCGAAACGTAGGAGGCGTCGCACTAAACGTGCGTTTCAGTTCGCATCGATGTTCCAGAACCGAAAGATTGTTCGAAAAAAGTGGTAGATAGCCGAAAAAAGTGACAGGGGTGCAACACGAGGACTTCCCAGGAGGTCACCCATCCTAGTACTACTCTCGCCCAAGCACGCTTAACTTCGGAGTTCTGATGGGATCCAGTGCATTTGTGCTGGTATGATCGCACCCAGCATGCCTCTCCATTGTCAAAGTAATAAAGAGTTTCCACTCGCATTGTCGTACGAAGTCCGTTTAAATGAAAGTGCGAAAAAATCCTGCTAGATGATACGGATGGACGATCCGAGCATGTCGGAAAGCCGGATGACCGCCAGGGCTGTCATCGCGTGATTAATCTTCCCGAGTACCCCCGAATCAATATAAGAATCGCCACGATCTGACGGGCGGATCAAAAGTTATCGTCGAAACGATATTTGTGCACCAAGGGTAGCTCACGGCCAGTAAACACCTTCCGACCGGATTCATAACTCGCATCCACTAGTACACTCATCCGCTATAGCCTGTACGTCACTGAATCTAAACAAACCCCCGCTATAATTTGACCGCAAATGAAATGTCAGAACGAATTCCGTTTATCGAATCAAACGACACTATCACCCCGCCATAATAAAGACCGGACGTCTTTGAATTCACCATCCGGAAGAAAATAAAAATATCCGTACCGAAACGTAGGAGGCGACGCACTAAACGTGCGTTTCAGTTCGCATCGATGTTCCAGAACCGAAAGATTGTTCGAAAAAAGTGGTAGATAGCCGAAAAAAGTGACAGGGGTGCAACACGAGGACTTCCCAGGAGGTCACCCATCCTAGTACTACTCTCGCCCAAGCACGCTTAACTTCGGAGTTCTGATGGGATCCAGTGCATTTGTGCTGGTATGATCGCACCCAGCATGCCTCTCCATTGTCAAAGTAATAAAGAGTTTCCACTCGCATTGTCGTACGAAGTCCGTTTAAATGAAAGTGCGAAAAAATCCTGCTAGATGATACGTATGGACGATCCGAGCATGTCGGAAAGCCGGATGACCGCCAGGGCTGTCATCGCGCGATTAATCTTCCCGAGTACCCCCGAATCAATATAAGAATCGCCACGATCTGACGGGCGGATCAAAAGTTATCGTCGAAACGATATTTGTGCACCAAGGGTAGCTCACGGCCAGTAAACACCTTCCGACCGGATTCATAACTCGCATCCACTAGTACACTCATCCGCTATAGCCTGTACGTCACTGAATCTAAACAAACCCCCGCTATAATTTGACCGCAAATGAAATGTCAGAACGAATTCCGTTTATCGAATCAAACGACACTATCACCCCGCCATAATAAAGACCGGACGTCTTTGAATTCACCATCCGGAAGAAAATAAAAATATCCGTACCGAAACGTAGGAGGCGACGCACTAAACGTGCGTTTCAGTTCGCATCGATGTTCCAGAACCGAAAGATTGTTCGAAAAAAGTGGTAGATAGCCGAAAAAAGTGACAGGGGTGCAACACGAGGACTTCCCAGGAGGTCACCCATCCTAGTACTACTCTCGCCCAAGCACGCTTAACTTCGGAGTTCTGATGGGATCCAGTGCATTTGTGCTGGTATGATCGCACCCAGCATGCCTCTCCATTGTCAAAGTAATAAAGAGTTTCCACTCGCATTGTCGTACGAAGTCCGTTTAAATCAAAGTGCGAAAAAATCCTGCTAGATGACACCGGATGGACGATCCGAGCATGTCGGAAAGCCGGATGACCGCCAAGGCTGTCATCGCGCGATTAATCTTCCCGAGTACCCCCGAATCAATATAAGAATCGCCACGATCTGACGGGCGGATCAAAAGTTATCGTCGGAACGATATTTGTGCACCATGGGTAGCTCACGGCCAGTAAACACCTTCCGACCGGATTCATGACTTTCATCCACTAGTACACTCATCCGCTATAGCTTGTACGTCACTGAATCTAAACAAACCCCCGCTATAATTTGACCGCAAATGAAATGTCAGAACGAATTCCGTTTATCGAATCAAACGACACTATCACCCCGCCATAATAAAGACCGGACGTATTTGAATTCACTATCCGGCAGAAAATAAAAAGACCCCAACCGAAACGTAGGAGGCGTCGCACTAAACGTGCGTTTCAGTTCGCATCGATGTTCCAGAACCGAAAGATTGTTCGAAAAAAGTGGTAGATAGCCGAAAAAAGTGACAGGGGTGCAACACGAGGACTTCCCAGGAGGTCACCCATCCTAGTACTACTCTCGCCCAAGCACGCTTAACTTCGGAGTTCTGATGGGATCCAGTGCATTTGTGCTGGTATGATCGCACCCAGCATGCCTCTCCATTGTCAAAGTAATAAAGAGTTTCCACTCGCATTGTCGTACGAAGTCCGTTTAAATGAAAGTGCGAAAAAATCCTGCTAGATGACACCGGATGGACGATCCGAGCATGTCGGGAAGCCGTATGACCGCAAGGGCTGTCATCGCGCGATTAATCTTCCCGAGTACCCCCGAATCAATATAAGAATCGCTACGATCTGACGGGCGGATCAAAAGTTATCGTCGGAACGATATTTGTGCACCAAGGGTAGCTCACGGCCAGTAAACACCTTCCGACCGGATTCATGACTCGCATCCACTAGTACACTCATCCGCTATAGCCTGTACGTCACTGAATCTGAACAAACCCCCGCTATAATTTGACCGCAAATGAAATGTCAGAACGAATTCCGTTTATCGAATCAAACGACACTATCACCCCGCCATAATAAAGACCGGACGTCTTTCAATTCACCATCCGGAAGAAAATAAAAAGATCCGTACCGAAACGTAGGAGGCGACGCACTAAACGTACGTTTCAGTTCGCATCGATGTTCCAGAACCGAAAGATTGTTCGAAAAAAGTGGTAGATAGCCGAAAAAAGTGACAGGGGTGCAACACGAGGACTTCCCAGGAGGTCACCCATCCTAGTACTACTCTCGCCCAAGCACGCTTAACTTCGGAGTTCTGATGGGATCCAGTGCATTTGTGCTGGTATGATCGCACCCAGCATGCCTCTCCATTGTCAAAGTAATAAAGAGTTTCCACTTGCATTGTCGTACGAAGTCCGTTTAAATGAAAGTGCGAAAAAATCCTGCTAGATGACACCGGATGGACGATCCGAGCATGTCGGAAAGCCGGATGACCGCCAGGGCTGTCATCGCGCGATTAATCTTCCCGAGTACCCCCGAATCAATATAAGAATCGCCACGATCTGACGGGCGGATCAAAAGTTATCGTCGGAACGATATTTGTGCACCAAGGGTAGCTCACGGCCAGTAAACACCTTCCGACCGGATTCATGACTTTCATCCACTAGTACCCTCATCCGCTATAGCTTGTACGTCACTGAATCTAAACAAACCCCCGCTATAATTTGACCGCAAATGAAATGTCAGAACGAATTCCGTTTATCGAATCAAACGACACTATCACCCCGCCATAATAATGACCAGACGTATTTGAATTCACGATCCGGCAGAAAATAAAAAGATCTCAACCGAAACGTAGGAGGCGTCGCACTAAACGTGCGTTTCAGTTCGCATCGATGTTCCAGAACCGAAAGATTGTTCGAAAAAAGTGGTAGATAGCCGAAAAAAGTGACAGGGGTGCAACACGAGGACTTCCCAGGAGGTCACCCATCCTAGTACTACTCTCGCCCAAGCACGCTTAACTTCGGAGTTCTGATGGGATCCAGTGCATTTGTGTTGGTATGATCGCACCCAGCATGCCTCTCCATTGTCAAAGTAATAAAGAGTTTCCACTCGCATTGTCGTACGAAGTCCGTTTAAATGAAAGTGCGAAAAAATCCTGCTAGATGACACCGGATGGACGATCCGAGCATGTCGGGAAGCCGTATGATCGCAAGGGCTGTCATCGCGCGATTAATCTTCCCGAGTACCCCCGAATCAATATAAGAATCGCTACGATCTGACGGGCGGATCAAAAGTTATCGTTGGAACGATATTTGTGCACCAAGGGTAGCTCACGGCCAGTAAACACCTTCCGACCGGATTCATGACTCGCATCCACTAGTACACTCATCCGCTATAGCCTGTACGTCACTGAATCTGAACAAACCCCCGCTATAATTTGACCGCAAATGAAATGTCAGAACGAATTCCGTTTATCGAATCAAACGACACTATCACCCCGCCATAATAAAGACCGGACGTCTTTGAATTCACCATCCGGAAGAAAATAAAATGATCCGTACCGAAACGTAAGAGGCGACGCACTAAACGTGCGTTTCAGTTCGCATCGATGTTCCAGAACCGAAAGATTGTTCGAAAAAAGTGGTAGATAGCCGAAAAAAGTGACAGGGGTGCAACACGAGGACTTCCCAGGAGGTCACCCATCCTAGTACTACTCTCGCCCAAGCACGCTTAACTTCGGAGTTCTGATGGGATCCAGTGCATTTGTGCTGGTATGATCGCACCCAGCATGCCTCTCCATTGTCAAAGTAATAAAGAGTTTCCACTCGCATTGTCGTACGAAGTCCGTTTAAATGAAAGTGCGAAAAAATCCTGCTAGATGACACCGGATGGACGATCCGAGCATGTCGGAAAGCGGATGACCGCCAGGGCTGTCATCGCGCGATTAATCTTCCTGAGTACCCCCGAATCAATATAAGAATCGCCACGATCTGACGGGCGGATCAAAAGTTATCGTCGAAACGATATTTGTGCACCAAGGGTAGCTCACGGCCAGTAAACACCTTCCGACCGGATTCATGACTCGCATCCACTAGTACACTCATCCGCTATAGCCTATACGTCACTGAATCTAAACAAACCCCCGCTATAATTTGACCGCAAATGAAATGTCAGAACGAATTCCGTTTATCGAATCAAACGACACTATCACCCCGCCATAATAAAGACCGGACGTCTTTGAATTCACCATCCGGAAGAAAATAAAAAGATCCGTACCGAAACGTAGGAGGCGACGCACTAAACGTGCGTTTCAGTTCGCATCGATGTTCCAGAACCGAAAGATTGTTCGAAAAAAGTGGTAGATAGCCGAAAAAAGTGACAGGGGTGCAACACGAGGACTTCCCAGGAGGTCACCCATCCTAGTACTACTCTCGCCCAAGCACGCTTAACTTCGGAGTTCTGATGGGATCCAGTGCATTTGTGCTGGTATGATCGCACCCAGCATGCCTCTCAATTGTCAAAGTAATAAAGAGTTTCCACTCGCATTGTCGTACGAAGTCCGTTTAAATGAAAGTGCGAAAAAATCCTGCTAGATGACACCGGATGGACGATCCGAGCATGTCGGAAAGCCGGATGACCGCCAAGGCTGTCATCGCGCGATTAATCTTCCCGAGTACCCCCGAATCAATATAAGAATCGCCACGATCTGACGGGCGGATCAAAAGTTATCGTCGGAACGATATTTGTGCACCGAGGGTAGCTCACGGCCAGTAAACACCTTCCGACCGGATTCATGACTTTCATCCACTAGTACACTCATCCGCTATAGCTTGTACGTCACTGAATCTAAACAAACCCCCGCTATAATTTGACCGCAAATGAAATGTCAGAACGAATTCCGTTTATCGAATCAAACGACACTATCACCCCGCCATAATAAAGACCGGACGTATTTGAATTCACTATCCGGCAGAAAATAAAAAGATCCCAACCGAAACGTAGGAGGCGTCGCACTAAACGTGCGTTTCAGTTCGCATCGATGTTCCAGAACCGAAAGATTGTTCGAAAAAAGTGGTAGATAGCCGAAAAAGTGACAGGGGTGCAACACGAGGACTTCCCAGGAGGTCACCCATCCTAGTACTACTCTCGCCCAAGCACGCTTAACTTCGGAGTTCTGATTGGATCCAGTGCATTTGTGCTGGTATGATCGCACCCAGCATGCCTCTCCATTGTCAAAGTAATAAAGAGTTTCCACTCGCATTGTCGTACGAAGTCCGTTTAAATGAAAGTGCGAAAAAATCCTGCTAGATGACACCGGATGGACGATCCGAGCATGTCGGAAAGCCGGATGACCGCCAGGGCTGTCACCGCGCGATTAATCTTCCTGAGTACCCCCGAATCAATATAAGAATCGCCACGATCTGACGGGCGGATCAAAAGTTATCGTCGGAACGATATTTGTGCACCAAGGGTAGCTCACGGCCAGTAAACACCTTCCGACCGGATTCATGACTTTCATCCACTAGTACACTCATCCGCTATAGCTTGTACGTCACTGAATCTAAACAAACCCCCGCTATAATTTGACCGCAAATGAAATGTCAGAACGAATTCCGTTTATCGAATCAAACGACACTATCACCCCGCCATAATAATGACCAGACGTATTTGAATTCACGATCCGGCAGAAAATAAAAAGATCTCAACCGAAACGTAGGAGGCGTCGCACTAAACGTGCGTTTCAGTTCGCATCGATGTTCCAGAACCGAAAGATTGTTCGAAAAAAGTGGTAGATAGCCGAAAAAAGTGACAGGGGTGCAACACGAGGACTTCCCAGGAGGTCACCCATCCTAGTACTACTCTCGCCCAAGCACGCTTAACTTCGGAGTTCTGATGGGATCCAGTGCATTTGTGTTGGTATGATCGCACCCAGCATGCCTCTCCATTGTCAAAGTAATAAAGAGTTTCCACTCGCATTGTCGTACGAAGTCCGTTTAAATGAAAGTGCGAAAAAATCCTGCTAGATGACACCGGATGGACGATCCGAGCATGTCGGGAAGCCGTATGACCGCAAGGGCTGTCATCACGCGATTAATCTTCCCGAGTACCCCCGAATCAATATAAGAATCGCTACGATCTGACGGGCGGATCAAAAGTTATCGTTGGAACGATATTTGTGCACCAAGGGTAGCTCACGGCCAGTAAACACCTTCCGACCGGATTCATGACTCGCATCCACTAGTACACTCATCCGCTATAGCCTGTACGTCACTGAATCTGAACAAACCCCCGCTATAATTTGACCGCAAATGAAATGTCAGAACGAATTCCGTTTATCGAATCAAACGACACTATCACCCCGCCATAATAAAGACCGGACGTCTTTGAATTCACCATCCGGAAGAAAATAAAATGATCCGTACCGAAACGTAAGAGGCGACGCACTAAACGTGCGTTTCAGTTCGCATCGATGTTCCAGAACCGAAAGATTGTTCGAAAAAAGTGGTAGATAGCCGAAAAAAGTGACAGGGGTGCAACACGAGGACTTCCCAGGAGGTCACCCATCCTAGTACTACTCTCGCCCAAGCACGCTTAACTTCGGAGTTCTGATGGGATCCAGTGCATTTGTGCTGGTATGATCGCACCCAGCATGCCTCTCCATTGTCAAAGTAATAAAGAGTTTCCACTCGCATTGTCGTACGAAGTCCGTTTAAATGAAAGTGCGAAAAAATCCTGCTAGATGACACCGGATGGACGATCCGAGCATGTCGGAAAGCCGGATGACCGCCAGGGCTGTCATCGCGCGATTAATCTTCCTGAGTACCCCCGAATCAATATAAGAATCGCCACGATCTGACGGGCGGATCAAAAGTTATCGTCGGAACGATATTTGTGCACCAAGGGTAGCTCACGGCCAGTAAACACCTTCCGACCGGATTCATGACTCGCATCCACTAGTACACTCATCCGCTATAGCCTGTACGTCACTGAATCTGAACAAACCCCCGCTATAATTTGACCGCAAATGAAATGTCAGAACGAATTCCGTTTATCGAATCAAACGACACTATCACCCCGCCATAATAAAGACCGGACGTCTTTGAATTCACCATCCGGAAGAAAATAAAAAGATCCGAACCGAAACGTAGGAGGCGACGCACTAAACGTGCGTTTCAGTTCGCATCGATGTTCCAGAACCGAAAGATTGTTCGAAAAAAGTGGTAGATAGCCGAAAAAAGTGACAGGGGTGCAACACTTGGACTTCCCAGGAGGTCACCCATCCTAGTACTACTCTCGCCCAAGCACGCTTAACTTCGGAGTTCTGATGGGATCCAGTGCATTTGTGCTGGTATGATCGCACCCAGCATGCCTCTCCATTGTCAAAGTAATAAAGAGTTTCCACTCGCATTGTCGTACGAAGTCCGTTTAAATGAAAGTGCGAAAAAATCCTGCTAGATGACACCGGATGGACGATCCGAGCATGTCGGGAAGCCGTATGACCGCAAGGGCTGTCATCGCGCGATTAATCTTCCCGAGTACCCCCGAATCAATATAAGAATCGCTACGATCTGACGGGCGGATCAAAAGTTATCGTCGGAACGATATTTGTGCACCAAGGGTAGCTCACGGCCAGTAAACACCTTCCGACCGGATTCATGACTCGCATCCACTAGTACACTCATCCGCTATAGCCTGTACGTCACTGAATCTGAACAAACCCCCGCTATAATTTGACCGCAAATGAAATGTCAGAACGAATTCCGTTTATCGAATCAAACGACACTATCACCCCGCCATAATAAAGACCGGACGTCTTTCAATTCACCATCCGGAAGAAAATAAAAAGATCCGTACCGAAACGTAGGAGGCGACGCACTAAACGTACGTTTCAGTTCGCATCGATGTTCCAGAACCGAAAGATTGTTCGAAAAAAGTGGTAGATAGCCGAAAAAAGTGACAGGGGTGCAACACGAGGACTTCCCAGGAGGTCACCCATCCTAGTACTACTCTCGCCCAAGCACGCTTAACTTCGGAGTTCTGATGGGATCCAGTGCATTTGTGCTGGTATGATCGCACCCAGCATGCCTCTCCATTGTCAAAGTAATAAAGAGTTTCCACTCGCATTGTCGTACGAAGTCCGTTTAAATGAAAGTGCGAAAAAATCCTGCTAGATGACACCGGATGGACGATCCGAGCATGTCGGAAAGCCGGATGACCGCCAAGGCTGTCATCGCGCGATTAATCTTCCCGAGTACCCCCGAATCAATATAAGAATCGCCACGATCTGACGGGCGGATCAAAAGTTATCGTCGGAACGATATTTGTGCACCAAGGGTAGCTCACGGCCAGTAAACACCTTCCGACCGGATTCATGACTTTCATCCACTAGTACCCTCATCCGCTATAGCTTGTACGTCACTGAATCTAAACAAACCCCCGCTATAATTTGACCGCAAATGAAATGTCAGAACGAATTCCGTTTATCGAATCAAACGACACTATCACCCCGCCATAATAATGACCGGACGTATTTGAATTCACGATCCGGCAGAAAATAAAAAGATCTCAACCGAAACGTAGGAGGCGTCGCACTAAACGTGCGTTTCAGTTCGCATCGATGTTCCAGAACCGAAAGATTGTTCGAAAAAAGTGGTAGATAGCCGAAAAAAGTGACAGGGGTGCAACACGAGGACTTCCCAGGAGGTCACCCATCCTAGTACTACTCTCGCCCAAGCACGCTTAACTTCGGAGTTCTGATGGGATCCAGTGCATTTGTGCTGGTATGATCGCACCCAGCATGCCTCTCCATTGTCAAAGTAATAAAGAGTTTCCACTCGCATTGTCGTACGAAGTCCGTTTAAATGAAAGTGCGAAAAAATCCTGCTAGATGACACCGGATGGACGATCCGAGCATGTCGGGAAGCCGTATGATCGCAAGGGCTGTCATCGCGCGATTAATCTTCCCGAGTACCCCCGAATCAATATAAGAATCGCTACGATCTGACGGGCGGATCAAAAGTTATCGTTGGAACGATATTTGTGCACCAAGGATAGCTCACGGCCAGTAAACACCTTCCGACCGGATTCATGACTCGCATCCACTAGTACACTCATCCGCTATAGCCTGTACGTCACTGAATCTGAACAAACCCCCGCTATAATTTGACCGCAAATGAAATGTCAGAACGAATTCCGTTTATCGAATCAAACGACACTATCACCCCGCCATAATAAAGACCGGACGTCTTTGAATTCACCATCCGGAAGAAAATAAAATGATCCGTACCGAAACGTAAGAGGCGACGCACTAAACGTGCGTTTCAGTTCGCATCGATGTTCCAGAACCGAAAGATTGTTCGAAAAAAGTGGTAGATAGCCGAAAAAAGTGACAGGGGTGCAACACGAGGACTTCCCAGGAGGTCACCCATCCTAGTACTACTCTCGCCCAAGCACGCTTAACTTCGGAGTTCTGATGGGATCCAGTGCATTTGTGCTGGTATGATCGCACCCAGCATGCCTCTCCATTGTCAAAGTAATAAAGAGTTTCCACTCGCATTGTCGTACGAAGTCCGTTTAAATGAAAGTGCGAAAAAATCCTGCTAGATGACACCGGATGGACGATCCGAGCATGTCGGAAAGCGGATGACCGCCAGGGCTGTCATCGCGCGATTAATCTTCCTGAGTACCCCCGAATCAATATAAGAATCGCCACGATCTGACGGGCGGATCAAAAGTTATCGTCGAAACGATATTTGTGCACCAAGGGTAGCTCACGGCCAGTAAACACCTTCCGACCGGATTCATGACTCGCATCCACTAGTACACTCATCCGCTATAGCCTGTACGTCACTGAATCTAAACAAACCCCCGCTATAATTTGACCGCAAATGAAATGTCAGAACGAATTCCGTTTATCGAATCAAACGACACTATCACCCCGCCATAATAAAGACCGGACGTCTTTGAATTCACCATCCGGAAGAAAATAAAAAGATCCGTACCGAAACGTAGGAGGCGACGCACTAAACGTGCGTTTCAGTTCGCATCGATGTTCCAGAACCGAAAGATTGTTCGAAAAAAGTGGTAGATAGCCGAAAAAAGTGACAGGGGTGCAACACGAGGACTTCCCAGGAGGTCACCCATCCTAGTACTACTCTCGCCCAAGCACGCTTAACTTCGGAGTTCTGATGGGATCCAGTGCATTTGTGCTGGTATGATCGCACCCAGCATGCCTCTCCATTGTCAAAGTAATAAAGAGTTTCCACTCGCATTGTCGTACGAAGTCCGTTTAAATGAAAGTGCGAAAAAATCCTGCTAGATGACACCGGATGGACGATCCGAGCATGTCGGAAAGCCGGATGACCGCCAAGGCTGTCATCGCGCGATTAATCTTCCCGAGTACCCCCGAATCAATATAAGAATCGCCACGATCTGACGGGCGGATCAAAAGTTATCGTCGGAACGATATTTGTGCACCGAGGGTAGCTCACGGCCAGTAAACACCTTCCGACCGGATTCATGACTTTCATCCACTAGTACACTCATCCGCTATAGCTTGTACGTCACTGAATCTAAACAAACCCCCGCTATAATTTGACCGCAAATGAAATGTCAGAACGAATTCCGTTTATCGAATCAAACGACACTATCACCCCGCCATAATAAAGACCGGACGTATTTGAATTCACTATCCGGCAGAAAATAAAAAGATCCCAACCGAAACGTAGGAGGCGTCGCACTAAACGTGCGTTTCAGTTCGCATCGATGTTCCAGAACCGAAAGATTGTTCGAAAAAAGTGGTAGATAGCCGAAAAAGTGACAGGGGTGCAACACGAGGACTTCCCAGGAGGTCACCCATCCTAGTACTACTCTCGCCCAAGCACGCTTAACTTCGGAGTTCTGATTGGATCCAGTGCATTTGTGCTGGTATGATCGCACCCAGCATGCCTCTCCATTGTCAAAGTAATAAAGAGTTTCCACTCGCATTGTCGTACGAAGTCCGTTTAAATGAAAGTGCGAAAAAATCCTGCTAGATGACACCGGATGGACGATCCGAGCATGTCGGAAAGCCGGATGACCGCCAGGGCTGTCACCGCGCGATTAATCTTCCTGAGTACCCCCGAATCAATATAAGAATCGCCACGATCTGACGGGCGGATCAAAAGTTATCGTCGGAACGATATTTGTGCACCAAGGGTAGCTCACGGCCAGTAAACACCTTCCGACCGGATTCATGACTTTCATCCACTAGTACACTCATCCGCTATAGCTTGTACGTCACTGAATCTAAACAAACCCCCGCTATAATTTGACCGCAAATGAAATGTCAGAACGAATTCCGTTTATCGAATCAAACGACACTATCACCCCGCCATAATAATGACCAGACGTATTTGAATTCACGATCCGGCAGAAAATAAAAAGATCTCAACCGAAACGTAGGAGGCGTCGCACTAAACGTGCGTTTCAGTTCGCATCGATGTTCCAGAACCGAAAGATTGTTCGAAAAAAGTGGTAGATAGCCGAAAAAAGTGACAGGGGTGCAACACGAGGACTTCCCAGGAGGTCACCCATCCTAGTACTACTCTCGCCCAAGCACGCTTAACTTCGGAGTTCTGATGGGATCCAGTGCATTTGTGTTGGTATGATCGCACCCAGCATGCCTCTCCATTGTCAAAGTAATAAAGAGTTTCCACTCGCATTGTCGTACGAAGTCCGTTTAAATGAAAGTGCGAAAAAATCCTGCTAGATGACACCGGATGGACGATCCGAGCATGTCGGGAAGCCGTATGACCGCAAGGGCTGTCATCACGCGATTAATCTTCCCGAGTACCCCCGAATCAATATAAGAATCGCTACGATCTGACGGGCGGATCAAAAGTTATCGTTGGAACGATATTTGTGCACCAAGGGTAGCTCACGGCCAGTAAACACCTTCCGACCGGATTCATGACTCGCATCCACTAGTACACTCATCCGCTATAGCCTGTACGTCACTGAATCTGAACAAACCCCCGCTATAATTTGACCGCAAATGAAATGTCAGAACGAATTCCGTTTATCGAATCAAACGACACTATCACCCCGCCATAATAAAGACCGGACGTCTTTGAATTCACCATCCGGAAGAAAATAAAATGATCCGTACCGAAACGTAAGAGGCGACGCACTAAACGTGCGTTTCAGTTCGCATCGATGTTCCAGAACCGAAAGATTGTTCGAAAAAAGTGGTAGATAGCCGAAAAAAGTGACAGGGGTGCAACACGAGGACTTCCCAGGAGGTCACCCATCCTAGTACTACTCTCGCCCAAGCACGCTTAACTTCGGAGTTCTGATGGGATCCAGTGCATTTGTGCTGGTATGATCGCACCCAGCATGCCTCTCCATTGTCAAAGTAATAAAGAGTTTCCACTCGCATTGTCGTACGAAGTCCGTTTAAATGAAAGTGCGAAAAAATCCTGCTAGATGACACCGGATGGACGATCCGAGCATGTCGGAAAGCCGGATGACCGCCAGGGCTGTCATCGCGCGATTAATCTTCCTGAGTACCCCCGAATCAATATAAGAATCGCCACGATCTGACGGGCGGATCAAAAGTTATCGTCGGAACGATATTTGTGCACCAAGGGTAGCTCACGGCCAGTAAACACCTTCCGACCGGATTCATGACTCGCATCCACTAGTACACTCATCCGCTATAGCCTGTACGTCACTGAATCTGAACAAACCCCCGCTATAATTTGACCGCAAATGAAATGTCAGAACGAATTCCGTTTATCGAATCAAACGACACTATCACCCCGCCATAATAAAGACCGGACGTCTTTGAATTCACCATCCGGAAGAAAATAAAAAGATCCGAACCGAAACGTAGGAGGCGACGCACTAAACGTGCGTTTCAGTTCGCATCGATGTTCCAGAACCGAAAGATTGTTCGAAAAAAGTGGTAGATAGCCGAAAAAAGTGACAGGGGTGCAACACTTGGACTTCCCAGGAGGTCACCCATCCTAGTACTACTCTCGCCCAAGCACGCTTAACTTCGGAGTTCTGATGGGATCCAGTGCATTTGTGCTGGTATGATCGCACCCAGCATGCCTCTCCATTGTCAAAGTAATAAAGAGTTTCCACTCGCATTGTCGTACGAAGTCCGTTTAAATGAAAGTGCGAAAAAATCCTGCTAGATGACACCGGATGGACGATCCGAGCATGTCGGGAAGCCGTATGACCGCAAGGGCTGTCATCGCGCGATTAATCTTCCCGAGTACCCCCGAATCAATATAAGAATCGCTACGATCTGACGGGCGGATCAAAAGTTATCGTCGGAACGATATTTGTGCACCAAGGGTAGCTCACGGCCAGTAAACACCTTCCGACCGGATTCATGACTCGCATCCACTAGTACACTCATCCGCTATAGCCTGTACGTCACTGAATCTGAACAAACCCCCGCTATAATTTGACCGCAAATGAAATGTCAGAACGAATTCCGTTTATCGAATCAAACGACACTATCACCCCGCCATAATAAAGACCGGACGTCTTTCAATTCACCATCCGGAAGAAAATAAAAAGATCCGTACCGAAACGTAGGAGGCGACGCACTAAACGTACGTTTCAGTTCGCATCGATGTTCCAGAACCGAAAGATTGTTCGAAAAAAGTGGTAGATAGCCGAAAAAAGTGACAGGGGTGCAACACGAGGACTTCCCAGGAGGTCACCCATCCTAGTACTACTCTCGCCCAAGCACGCTTAACTTCGGAGTTCTGATGGGATCCAGTGCATTTGTGCTGGTATGATCGCACCCAGCATGCCTCTCCATTGTCAAAGTAATAAAGAGTTTCCACTCGCATTGTCGTACGAAGTCCGTTTAAATGAAAGTGCGAAAAAATCCTGCTAGATGACACCGGATGGACGATCCGAGCATGTCGGAAAGCCGGATGACCGCCAAGGCTGTCATCGCGCGATTAATCTTCCCGAGTACCCCCGAATCAATATAAGAATCGCCACGATCTGACGGGCGGATCAAAAGTTATCGTCGGAACGATATTTGTGCACCAAGGGTAGCTCACGGCCAGTAAACACCTTCCGACCGGATTCATGACTTTCATCCACTAGTACCCTCATCCGCTATAGCTTGTACGTCACTGAATCTAAACAAACCCCCGCTATAATTTGACCGCAAATGAAATGTCAGAACGAATTCCGTTTATCGAATCAAACGACACTATCACCCCGCCATAATAATGACCGGACGTATTTGAATTCACGATCCGGCAGAAAATAAAAAGATCTCAACCGAAACGTAGGAGGCGTCGCACTAAACGTGCGTTTCAGTTCGCATCGATGTTCCAGAACCGAAAGATTGTTCGAAAAAAGTGGTAGATAGCCGAAAAAAGTGACAGGGGTGCAACACGAGGACTTCCCAGGAGGTCACCCATCCTAGTACTACTCTCGCCCAAGCACGCTTAACTTCGGAGTTCTGATGGGATCCAGTGCATTTGTGCTGGTATGATCGCACCCAGCATGCCTCTCCATTGTCAAAGTAATAAAGAGTTTCCACTCGCATTGTCGTACGAAGTCCGTTTAAATGAAAGTGCGAAAAAATCCTGCTAGATGACACCGGATGGACGATCCGAGCATGTCGGGAAGCCGTATGATCGCAAGGGCTGTCATCGCGCGATTAATCTTCCCGAGTACCCCCGAATCAATATAAGAATCGCTACGATCTGACGGGCGGATCAAAAGTTATCGTTGGAACGATATTTGTGCACCAAGGATAGCTCACGGCCAGTAAACACCTTCCGACCGGATTCATGACTCGCATCCACTAGTACACTCATCCGCTATAGCCTGTACGTCACTGAATCTGAACAAACCCCCGCTATAATTTGACCGCAAATGAAATGTCAGAACGAATTCCGTTTATCGAATCAAACGACACTATCACCCCGCCATAATAAAGACCGGACGTCTTTGAATTCACCATCCGGAAGAAAATAAAATGATCCGTACCGAAACGTAAGAGGCGACGCACTAAACGTGCGTTTCAGTTCGCATCGATGTTCCAGAACCGAAAGATTGTTCGAAAAAAGTGGTAGATAGCCGAAAAAAGTGACAGGGGTGCAACACTTGGACTTCCCAGGAGGTCACCCATCCTAGTACTACTCTCGCCCAAGCACGCTTAACTTCGGAGTTCTGATGGGATCCAGTGCATTTGTGCTGGTATGATCGCACCCAGCATGCCTCTCCATTGTCAAAGTAATAAAGAGTTTCCACTCGCATTGTCGTACGAAGTCCGTTTAAATGAAAGTGCGAAAAAATCCTGCTAGATGACACCGGATGGACGATCCGAGCATGTCGGGAAGCCGTATGACCGCAAGGGCTGTCATCGCGCGATTAATCTTCCCGAGTACCCCCGAATCAATATAAGAATCGCTACGATCTGACGGGCGGATCAAAAGTTATCGTCGGAACGATATTTGTGCACCAAGGGTAGCTCACGGCCAGTAAACACCTTCCGACCGGATTCATGACTCGCATCCACTAGTACACTCATCCGCTATAGCCTGTACGTCACTGAATCTGAACAAACCCCCGCTATAATTTGACCGCAAATGAAATGTCAGAACGAATTCCGTTTATCGAATCAAACGACACTATCACCCCGCCATAATAAAGACCGGACGTCTTTCAATTCACCATCCGGAAGAAAATAAAAAGATCCGTACCGAAACGTAGGAGGCGACGCACTAAACGTACGTTTCAGTTCGCATCGATGTTCCAGAACCGAAAGATTGTTCGAAAAAAGTGGTAGATAGCCGAAAAAAGTGACAGGGGTGCAACACGAGGACTTCCCAGGAGGTCACCCATCCTAGTACTACTCTCGCCCAAGCACGCTTAACTTCGGAGTTCTGATGGGATCCAGTGCATTTGTGCTGGTATGATCGCACCCAGCATGCCTCTCCATTGTCAAAGTAATAAAGAGTTTCCACTCGCATTGTCGTACGAAGTCCGTTTAAATGAAAGTGCGAAAAAATCCTGCTAGATGACACCGGATGGACGATCCGAGCATGTCGGAAAGCCGGATGACCGCCAAGGCTGTCATCGCGCGATTAATCTTCCCGAGTACCCCCGAATCAATATAAGAATCGCCACGATCTGACGGGCGGATCAAAAGTTATCGTCGGAACGATATTTGTGCACCAAGGGTAGCTCACGGCCAGTAAACACCTTCCGACCGGATTCATGACTTTCATCCACTAGTACCCTCATCCGCTATAGCTTGTACGTCACTGAATCTAAACAAACCCCCGCTATAATTTGACCGCAAATGAAATGTCAGAACGAATTCCGTTTATCGAATCAAACGACACTATCACCCCGCCATAATAATGACCGGACGTATTTGAATTCACGATCCGGCAGAAAATAAAAAGATCTCAACCGAAACGTAGGAGGCGTCGCACTAAACGTGCGTTTCAGTTCGCATCGATGTTCCAGAACCGAAAGATTGTTCGAAAAAAGTGGTAGATAGCCGAAAAAAGTGACAGGGGTGCAACACGAGGACTTCCCAGGAGGTCACCCATCCTAGTACTACTCTCGCCCAAGCACGCTTAACTTCGGAGTTCTGATGGGATCCAGTGCATTTGTGCTGGTATGATCGCACCCAGCATGCCTCTCCATTGTCAAAGTAATAAAGAGTTTCCACTCGCATTGTCGTACGAAGTCCGTTTAAATGAAAGTGCGAAAAAATCCTGCTAGATGACACCGGATGGACGATCCGAGCATGTCGGGAAGCCGTATGATCGCAAGGGCTGTCATCGCGCGATTAATCTTCCCGAGTACCCCCGAATCAATATAAGAATCGCTACGATCTGACGGGCGGATCAAAAGTTATCGTTGGAACGATATTTGTGCACCAAGGATAGCTCACGGCCAGTAAACACCTTCCGACCGGATTCATGACTCGCATCCACTAGTACACTCATCCGCTATAGCCTGTACGTCACTGAATCTGAACAAACCCCCGCTATAATTTGACCGCAAATGAAATGTCAGAACGAATTCCGTTTATCGAATCAAACGACACTATCACCCCGCCATAATAAAGACCGGACGTCTTTGAATTCACCATCCGGAAGAAAATAAAATGATCCGTACCGAAACGTAAGAGGCGACGCACTAAACGTGCGTTTCAGTTCGCATCGATGTTCCAGAACCGAAAGATTGTTCGAAAAAAGTGGTAGATAGCCGAAAAAAGTGACAGGGGTGCAACACGAGGACTTCCCAGGAGGTCACCCATCCTAGTACTACTCTCGCCCAAGCACGCTTAACTTCGGAGTTCTGATGGGATCCAGTGCATTTGTGCTGGTATGATCGCACCCAGCATGCCTCTCCATTGTCAAAGTAATAAAGAGTTTCCACTCGCATTGTCGTACGAAGTCCGTTTAAATGAAAGTGCGAAAAAATCCTGCTAGATGACACCGGATGGACGATCCGAGCATGTCGGAAAGCGGATGACCGCCAGGGCTGTCATCGCGCGATTAATCTTCCTGAGTACCCCCGAATCAATATAAGAATCGCCACGATCTGACGGGCGGATCAAAAGTTATCGTCGAAACGATATTTGTGCACCAAGGGTAGCTCACGGCCAGTAAACACCTTCCGACCGGATTCATGACTCGCATCCACTAGTACACTCATCCGCTATAGCCTGTACGTCACTGAATCTAAACAAACCCCCGCTATAATTTGACCGCAAATGAAATGTCAGAACGAATTCCGTTTATCGAATCAAACGACACTATCACCCCGCCATAATAAAGACCGGACGTCTTTGAATTCACCATCCGGAAGAAAATAAAAAGATCCGTACCGAAACGTAGGAGGCGACGCACTAAACGTGCGTTTCAGTTCGCATCGATGTTCCAGAACCGAAAGATTGTTCGAAAAAAGTGGTAGATAGCCGAAAAAAGTGACAGGGGTGCAACACGAGGACTTCCCAGGAGGTCACCCATCCTAGTACTACTCTCGCCCAAGCACGCTTAACTTCGGAGTTCTGATGGGATCCAGTGCATTTGTGCTGGTATGATCGCACCCAGCATGCCTCTCCATTGTCAAAGTAATAAAGAGTTTCCACTCGCATTGTCGTACGAAGTCCGTTTAAATGAAAGTGCGAAAAAATCCTGCTAGATGACACCGGATGGACGATCCGAGCATGTCGGAAAGCCGGATGACCGCCAAGGCTGTCATCGCGCGATTAATCTTCCCGAGTACCCCCGAATCAATATAAGAATCGCCACGATCTGACGGGCGGATCAAAAGTTATCGTCGGAACGATATTTGTGCACCGAGGGTAGCTCACGGCCAGTAAACACCTTCCGACCGGATTCATGACTTTCATCCACTAGTACACTCATCCGCTATAGCTTGTACGTCACTGAATCTAAACAAACCCCCGCTATAATTTGACCGCAAATGAAATGTCAGAACGAATTCCGTTTATCGAATCAAACGACACTATCACCCCGCCATAATAAAGACCGGACGTATTTGAATTCACTATCCGGCAGAAAATAAAAAGATCCCAACCGAAACGTAGGAGGCGTCGCACTAAACGTGCGTTTCAGTTCGCATCGATGTTCCAGAACCGAAAGATTGTTCGAAAAAAGTGGTAGATAGCCGAAAAAGTGACAGGGGTGCAACACGAGGACTTCCCAGGAGGTCACCCATCCTAGTACTACTCTCGCCCAAGCACGCTTAACTTCGGAGTTCTGATTGGATCCAGTGCATTTGTGCTGGTATGATCGCACCCAGCATGCCTCTCCATTGTCAAACTAATAAAGAGTTTCCACTCGCATTGTCGTACGAAGTCCGTTTAAATGAAAGTGCGAAAAAATCCTGCTAGATGACACCGGATGGACGATCCGAGCATGTCGGAAAGCCGGATGACCGCCAGGGCTGTCATCGCGCGATTAATCTTCCTGAGTACCCCCGAATCAATATAAGAATCGCCACGATCTGACGGGCGGATCAAAAGTTATCGTCGGAACGATATTTGTGCACCAAGGGTAGCTCACGGCCAGTAAACACCTTCCGACCGGATTCATGACTTTCATCCACTAGTACACTCATCCGCTATAGCTTGTACGTCACTGAATCTAAACAAACCCCCGCTATAATTTGACCGCAAATGAAATGTCAGAACGAATTCCGTTTATCGAATCAAACGACACTATCACCCCACCATAATAAAGACCGGACGTATTTGAATTCACTATCCGGCAAAAAATAAAAAGATCCGAACCGAAACGTAGGAGGTGTCGCACTAAACGTGCGTTTCAGTTCGCATCGATGTTCCAGAACCGAAAGATTGTTCGAAAAAAGTGGTAGATAGCCGAAAAAAGTGACAGGGGTGCAACACGAGGACTTCTCAGGAGGTCACCCATCCTAGTACTACTCTCGCCCAAGCACGCTTAACTTCGGAGTTCTGATGGGATCCAGTGCATTTGTGCTGGTATGATCGCACCCAGCATGCCTCTCCATTGTCAAAGTAATAAAGAGTTTCCACTCGCATTGTCGTACGAAGTCCGTTTAAATGAAAGTGCGAAAAAATCCTGCTAGATGACACCGGATGGACGATCCGAGCATGTCGGAAAGCCGGATGACCGCCAGGGCTGTCATCGCGCGATTAATCTTCCTGAGTACCCCCGAATCAATATAAGAATCGCCACGATCTGACGGGCGGATCAAAAGTTATCGTCGGAACGATATTTGTGCACCAAGGGTAGCTCACGGCCAGTAAACACCTTCCGACCGGATTCATGACTCGCATCCACTAGTACACTCATCCGCTATAGCCTGTACGTCACTGAATCTGAACAAACCCCCGCTATAATTTGACCGCAAATGAAATGTCAGAACGAATTCCGTTTATCGAATCAAACGACACTATCACCCCGCCATAATAAAGACCGGACGTCTTTGAATTCACCATCCGGAAGAAAATAAAAAGATCCGAACCGAAACGTAGGAGGCGACGCACTAAACGTGCGTTTCAGTTCGCATCGATGTTCCAGAACCGAAAGATTGTTCGAAAAAAGTGGTAGATAGCCGAAAAAAGTGACAGGGGTGCAACACTTGGACTTCCCAGGAGGTCACCCATCCTAGTACTACTCTCGCCCAAGCACGCTTAACTTCGGAGTTCTGATGGGATCCAGTGCATTTGTGCTGGTATGATCGCACCCAGCATGCCTCTCCATTGTCAAAGTAATAAAGAGTTTCCACTCGCATTGTCGTACGAAGTCCGTTTAAATGAAAGTGCGAAAAAATCCTGCTAGATGACACCGGATGGACGATCCGAGCATGTCGGGAAGCCGTATGACCGCAAGGGCTGTCATCGCGCGATTAATCTTCCCGAGTACCCCCGAATCAATATAAGAATCGCTACGATCTGACGGGCGGATCAAAAGTTATCGTCGGAACGATATTTGTGCACCAAGGGTAGCTCACGGCCAGTAAACACCTTCCGACCGGATTCATGACTCGCATCCACTAGTACACTCATCCGCTATAGCCTGTACGTCACTGAATCTGAACAAACCCCCGCTATAATTTGACCGCAAATGAAATGTCAGAACGAATTCCGTTTATCGAATCAAACGACACTATCACCCCGCCATAATAAAGACCGGACGTCTTTCAATTCACCATCCGGAAGAAAATAAAAAGATCCGTACCGAAACGTAGGAGGCGACGCACTAAACGTACGTTTCAGTTCGCATCGATGTTCCAGAACCGAAAGATTGTTCGAAAAAAGTGGTAGATAGCCGAAAAAAGTGACAGGGGTGCAACACGAGGACTTCCCAGGAGGTCACCCATCCTAGTACTACTCTCGCCCAAGCACGCTTAACTTCGGAGTTCTGATGGGATCCAGTGCATTTGTGCTGGTATGATCGCACCCAGCATGCCTCTCCATTGTCAAAGTAATAAAGAGTTTCCACTCGCATTGTCGTACGAAGTCCGTTTAAATGAAAGTGCGAAAAAATCCTGCTAGATGACACCGGATGGACGATCCGAGCATGTCGGAAAGCCGGATGACCGCCAAGGCTGTCATCGCGCGATTAATCTTCCCGAGTACCCCCGAATCAATATAAGAATCGCCACGATCTGACGGGCGGATCAAAAGTTATCGTCGGAACGATATTTGTGCACCAAGGGTAGCTCACGGCCAGTAAACACCTTCCGACCGGATTCATGACTTTCATCCACTAGTACCCTCATCCGCTATAGCTTGTACGTCACTGAATCTAAACAAACCCCCGCTATAATTTGACCGCAAATGAAATGTCAGAACGAATTCCGTTTATCGAATCAAACGACACTATCACCCCGCCATAATAATGACCGGACGTATTTGAATTCACGATCCGGCAGAAAATAAAAAGATCTCAACCGAAACGTAGGAGGCGTCGCACTAAACGTGCGTTTCAGTTCGCATCGATGTTCCAGAACCGAAAGATTGTTCGAAAAAAGTGGTAGATAGCCGAAAAAAGTGACAGGGGTGCAACACGAGGACTTCCCAGGAGGTCACCCATCCTAGTACTACTCTCGCCCAAGCACGCTTAACTTCGGAGTTCTGATGGGATCCAGTGCATTTGTGCTGGTATGATCGCACCCAGCATGCCTCTCCATTGTCAAAGTAATAAAGAGTTTCCACTCGCATTGTCGTACGAAGTCCGTTTAAATGAAAGTGCGAAAAAATCCTGCTAGATGACACCGGATGGACGATCCGAGCATGTCGGGAAGCCGTATGATCGCAAGGGCTGTCATCGCGCGATTAATCTTCCCGAGTACCCCCGAATCAATATAAGAATCGCTACGATCTGACGGGCGGATCAAAAGTTATCGTTGGAACGATATTTGTGCACCAAGGATAGCTCACGGCCAGTAAACACCTTCCGACCGGATTCATGACTCGCATCCACTAGTACACTCATCCGCTATAGCCTGTACGTCACTGAATCTGAACAAACCCCCGCTATAATTTGACCGCAAATGAAATGTCAGAACGAATTCCGTTTATCGAATCAAACGACACTATCACCCCGCCATAATAAAGACCGGACGTCTTTGAATTCACCATCCGGAAGAAAATAAAATGATCCGTACCGAAACGTAAGAGGCGACGCACTAAACGTGCGTTTCAGTTCGCATCGATGTTCCAGAACCGAAAGATTGTTCGAAAAAAGTGGTAGATAGCCGAAAAAAGTGACAGGGGTGCAACACGAGGACTTCCCAGGAGGTCACCCATCCTAGTACTACTCTCGCCCAAGCACGCTTAACTTCGGAGTTCTGATGGGATCCAGTGCATTTGTGCTGGTATGATCGCACCCAGCATGCCTCTCCATTGTCAAAGTAATAAAGAGTTTCCACTCGCATTGTCGTACGAAGTCCGTTTAAATGAAAGTGCGAAAAAATCCTGCTAGATGACACCGGATGGACGATCCGAGCATGTCGGAAAGCGGATGACCGCCAGGGCTGTCATCGCGCGATTAATCTTCCTGAGTACCCCCGAATCAATATAAGAATCGCCACGATCTGACGGGCGGATCAAAAGTTATCGTCGAAACGATATTTGTGCACCAAGGGTAGCTCACGGCCAGTAAACACCTTCCGACCGGATTCATGACTCGCATCCACTAGTACACTCATCCGCTATAGCCTGTACGTCACTGAATCTAAACAAACCCCCGCTATAATTTGACCGCAAATGAAATGTCAGAACGAATTCCGTTTATCGAATCAAACGACACTATCACCCCGCCATAATAAAGACCGGACGTCTTTGAATTCACCATCCGGAAGAAAATAAAAAGATCCGTACCGAAACGTAGGAGGCGACGCACTAAACGTGCGTTTCAGTTCGCATCGATGTTCCAGAACCGAAAGATTGTTCGAAAAAAGTGGTAGATAGCCGAAAAAAGTGACAGGGGTGCAACACGAGGACTTCCCAGGAGGTCACCCATCCTAGTACTACTCTCGCCCAAGCACGCTTAACTTCGGAGTTCTGATGGGATCCAGTGCATTTGTGCTGGTATGATCGCACCCAGCATGCCTCTCCATTGTCAAAGTAATAAAGAGTTTCCACTCGCATTGTCGTACGAAGTCCGTTTAAATGAAAGTGCGAAAAAATCCTGCTAGATGACACCGGATGGACGATCCGAGCATGTCGGAAAGCCGGATGACCGCCAAGGCTGTCATCGCGCGATTAATCTTCCCGAGTACCCCCGAATCAATATAAGAATCGCCACGATCTGACGGGCGGATCAAAAGTTATCGTCGGAACGATATTTGTGCACCGAGGGTAGCTCACGGCCAGTAAACACCTTCCGACCGGATTCATGACTTTCATCCACTAGTACACTCATCCGCTATAGCTTGTACGTCACTGAATCTAAACAAACCCCCGCTATAATTTGACCGCAAATGAAATGTCAGAACGAATTCCGTTTATCGAATCAAACGACACTATCACCCCGCCATAATAAAGACCGGACGTATTTGAATTCACTATCCGGCAGAAAATAAAAAGATCCCAACCGAAACGTAGGAGGCGTCGCACTAAACGTGCGTTTCAGTTCGCATCGATGTTCCAGAACCGAAAGATTGTTCGAAAAAAGTGGTAGATAGCCGAAAAAGTGACAGGGGTGCAACACGAGGACTTCCCAGGAGGTCACCCATCCTAGTACTACTCTCGCCCAAGCACGCTTAACTTCGGAGTTCTGATTGGATCCAGTGCATTTGTGCTGGTATGATCGCACCCAGCATGCCTCTCCATTGTCAAACTAATAAAGAGTTTCCACTCGCATTGTCGTACGAAGTCCGTTTAAATGAAAGTGCGAAAAAATCCTGCTAGATGACACCGGATGGACGATCCGAGCATGTCGGAAAGCCGGATGACCGCCAGGGCTGTCATCGCGCGATTAATCTTCCTGAGTACCCCCGAATCAATATAAGAATCGCCACGATCTGACGGGCGGATCAAAAGTTATCGTCGGAACGATATTTGTGCACCAAGGGTAGCTCACGGCCAGTAAACACCTTCCGACCGGATTCATGACTTTCATCCACTAGTACACTCATCCGCTATAGCTTGTACGTCACTGAATCTAAACAAACCCCCGCTATAATTTGACCGCAAATGAAATGTCAGAACGAATTCCGTTTATCGAATCAAACGACACTATCACCCCACCATAATAAAGACCGGACGTATTTGAATTCACTATCCGGCAAAAAATAAAAAGATCCGAACCGAAACGTAGGAGGTGTCGCACTAAACGTGCGTTTCAGTTCGCATCGATGTTCCAGAACCGAAAGATTGTTCGAAAAAAGTGGTAGATAGCCGAAAAAAGTGACAGGGGTGCAACACGAGGACTTCTCAGGAGGTCACCCATCCTAGTACTACTCTCGCCCAAGCACGCTTAACTTCGGAGTTCTGATGGGATCCAGTGCATTTGTGCTGGTATGATCGCACCCAGCATGCCTCTCCATTGTCAAAGTAATAAAGAGTTTCCACTCGCATTGTCGTACGAAGTCCGTTTAAATGAAAGTGCGAAAAAATCCTGCTAGATGACACCGGATGGACGATCCGAGCATGTCGGGAAGCCGTATGACCGCAAAGGCTGTCATCACGCGATTAATCTTCCCGAGTACCCCCGAATCAATATAAGAATCGCTACGATCTGACGGGCGGATCAAAAGTTATCGTTGGAACGATATTTGTGCACCAAGGGTAGCTCACGGCCAGTAAACACCTTCCGACCGGATTCATGACTCGCATCCACTAGTACACTCATCCGCTATAGCCTGCACGTCACTGAATCTGAACAAACCCCCGCTATAATTTGACCGCAAATGAAATGTCAGAACGAATTCCGTTTATCGAATCAAACGACACTATCACCCCGCCATAATAAAGACCGGACGTCTTTGAATTCACCATCCGGAAGAAAATAAAATGATCCGTACCGAAACGTAAGAGGCGACGCACTAAACGTGCGTTTCAGTTCGCATCGATGTTCCAGAACCGAAAGATTGTTCGAAAAAAGTGGTAGATAGCCGAAAAAAGTGACAGGGGTGCAACACGAGGACTTCCCAGGAGGTCACCCATCCTAGTACTACTCTCGCCCAAGCACGCTTAACTTCGGAGTTCTGATGGGATCCAGTGCATTTGTGCTGGTATGATCGCACCCAGCATGCCTCTCCATTGTCAAAGTAATAAAGAGTTTCCACTCGCATTGTCGTACGAAGTCCGTTTAAATGAAAGTGCGAAAAAATCCTGCTAGATGACACCGGATGGACGATCCGAGCATGTCGGGAAGCCGTATGACCGCAAGGGCTGTCATCGCGCGATTAATCTTCCCGAGTACCCCCGAATCAATATAAGAATCGCTACGATCTGACGGGCGGATCAAAAGTTATCGTCGGAACGATATTTGTGCACCAAGGGTAGCTCACGGCCAGTAAACACCTTCCGACCGGATTCATGACTCGCATCCACTAGTACACTCATCCGCTATAGCCTGTACGTCACTGAATCTGAACAAACCCCCGCTATAATTTGACCGCAAATGAAATGTCAGAACGAATTCCGTTTATCGAATCAAACGACACTATCACCCCGCCATAATAAAGACCGGACGTCTTTGAATTCACCATCCGGAAGAAAATAAAAAGATCCGAACCGAAACGTAGGAGGCGACGCACTAAACGTGCGTTTCAGTTCGCATCGATGTTCCAGAACCGAAAGATTGTTCGAAAAAAGTGGTAGATAGCCGAAAAAAGTGACAGGGGTGCAACACGAGGACTTCCCAGGAGGTCACCCATCCTAGTACTACTCTCGCCCAAGCACGCTTAACTTCGGAGTTCTGATGGGATCTAGTGCATTTGTGCTGGTATGATCGCACCCAGCATGCCTCTCCATTGTCAAAGTAATAAAGAGTTTCCACTCGCATTGTCGTACGAAGTCCGTTTAAATGAAAGTGCGAAAAAATCCTGCTAGATGACACCGGATGGACGATCCGAGCATGTCGGGAAGCCGTATGACCGCAAGGGCTGTCATCGCGCGATTAATCTTCCCGAGTACCCCCGAATCAATATAAGAATCGCTACGATCTGACGGGCGGATCAAAAGTTATCATCGGAACGATATTTGTGCACCAAGGGTAGCTCACGGCCAGTAAACACCTTCCGACCGGATTCATGACTCGCATCCACTAGTACACTCATCCGCTATAGCCTGTACGTCACTGAATCTGAACAAACCCCCGCTATAATTTGACCGCAAATGAAATGTCAGAACGAATTCCGTTTATCGAATCAAACGACACTATCACCCCGCCATAATAAAGACCGGACGTCTTTCAATTCACCATCCGGAAGAAAATAAAAAGATCCGTACCGAAACGTAGGAGGCGACGCACTAAACGTACGTTTCAGTTCGCATCGATGTTCCAGAACCGAAAGATTGTTCGAAAAAAGTGGTAGATAGCCGAAAAAAGTGACAGGGGTGCAACACGAGGACTTCCCAGGAGGTCACCCATCCTAGTACTACTCTCGCCCAAGCACGCTTAACTTCGGAGTTCTGATGGGATCCAGTGCATTTGTGCTGGTATGATCGCACCCAGCATGCCTCTCCATTGTCAAAGTAATAAAGAGTTTCCACTCGCATTGTCGTACGAAGTCCGTTTAAATGAAAGTGCGAAAAAATCCTGCTAGATGACACCGGATGGACGATCCGAGCATGTCGGAAAGCCGGATGACCGCCAAGGCTGTCATCGCGCGATTAATCTTCCCGAGTACCCCCGAATCAATATAAGAATCGCCAAGATCTGACGGGCGGATCAAAAGTTATCGTCGGAACGATATTTGTGCACCAAGGGTAGCTCACGGCCAGTAAACACCTTCCGACCGGATTCATGACTTTCATCCACTAGTACCCTCATCCGCTATAGCTTGTACGTCACTGAATCTAAACAAACCCCCGCTATAATTTGACCGCAAATGAAATGTCAGAACGAATTCCGTTTATCGAATCAAACGACACTATCACCCCGCCATAATAAAGACCGGACGTATTTGAATTCACGATCCGGCAGAAAATAAAAAGATCTCAACCGAAACGTAGGAGGCGTCGCACTAAACGTGCGTTTCAGTTCGCATCGATGTTCCAGAACCGAAAGATTGTTCGAAAAAAGTGGTAGATAGCCGAAAAAAGTGACAGGGGTGCAACACGAGGACTTCCCAGGAGGTCACCCATCCTAGTACTACTCTCGCCCAAGCGCGCTTAACTTCGGAGTTCTGATGGGATCCAGTGCATTTGTGCTGGTATGATCGCACCCAGCATGCCTCTCCATTGTCAAAGTAATAAAGAGTTTCCACTCGCATTGTCGTACGAAGTCCGTTTAAATGAAAGTGCGAAAAAATCCTGCTAGATGACACCGGATGGACGATCCGAGCATGTCGGGAAGCCGTATGACCGCAAGGGCTGTCATCGCGCGATTAATCTTCCCGAGTACCCCCGAATCAATATAAGAATCGCTACGATCTGACGGGCGGATCAAAAGTTATCGTTGGAACAATATTTGTGCACCAAGGGTAGCTCACGGCCAGTAAACACCTTCCGACCGGATTCATGACTCGCATCCACTAGTACACTCATCCGCTATAGCCTGTACGTCACTGAATCTGAACAAACCCCCGCTATAATTTGACCGCAAATGAAATGTCAGAACGAATTCCGTTTATCGAATCAAACGACACTATCACCCCGCCATAATAAAGACCGGACGTCTTTGAATTCACCATCCGGAAGAAAATAAAATGATCCGTACCGAAACGTAAGAGGCGACGCACTAAACGTGCGTTTCAGTTCGCATCGATGTTCCAGAACCGAAAGATTGTTCGAAAAAAGTGGTAGATAGCCGAAAAAAGTGACAGGGGTGCAACACGAGGACTTCCCAGGAGGTCACCCATCCTAGTACTACTCTAGCCCAAGCACGCTTAACTTCGGAGTTCTGATGGGATCCAGTGCATTTGTGCTGGTATGATCGCACCCAGCATGCCTCTCCATTGTCAAAGTAATAAAGAGTTTCCACTCGCATTGTCGTACGAAGTCCGTTTAAATGAAAGTGCGAAAAAATCCTGCTAGATGACACCGGATGGACGATCCGAGCATGTCGGAAAGCGGATGACCGCCAGGGCTGTCATCGCGCGATTAATCTTCCTGAGTACCCCCGAATCAATATAAGAATCGCCACGATCTGACGGGCGGATCAAAAGTTATCGTCGGAACGATATTTGTGCACCAAGGGTAGCTCACGGCCAGTAAACACCTTCCGACCGGATTCATGACTCGCATCCACTAGTACACTCATCCGCTATAGCCTGTACGTCACTGAATCTGAACAAACCCCCGCTATAATTTGACCGCAAATGAAATGTCAGAACGAATTCCGTTTATCGAATCAAACGACACTATCACCCCGCCATAATAAAGACCGGACGTCTTTGAATTCACCATCCGGAAGAAAATAAAAAGATCCGAACCGAAACGTAGGAGGCGACGCACTAAACGTGCGTTTCAGTTCGCATCGATGTTCCAGAACCGAAAGATTGTTCGAAAAAAGTGGTAGATAGCCGAAAAAAGTGACAGGGGTGCAACACGAGGACTTCCCAGGAGGTCACCCATCCTAGTACTACTCTCGCCCAAGCACGCTTAACTTCGGAGTTCTGATGGGATCCAGTGCATTTGTGCTGGTATGATCGCACCCAGCATGCCTCTCCATTGTCAAAGTAATAAAGAGTTTCCACTCGCATTGTCGTACGAAGTCCGTTTAAATGAAAGTGCGAAAAAATCCTGCTAGATGACACCGGATGGACGATCCGAGCATGTCGGGAAGCCGTATGACCGCAAGGGCTGTCATCGCGCGATTAATCTTCCCGAGTACCCCCGAATCAATATAAGAATCGCAACGATCTGACGGGCGGATCAAAAGTTATCGTCGGAACGATATTTGTGCACCAAGGGTAGCTCACGGCCAGTAAACACCTTCCGACCGGATTCATGACTCGCATCCACTAGTACACTCATCCGCTATAGCCTGTACGTCACTGAATCTGAACAAACCCCCGCTATAATTTGACCGCAAATGAAATGTCAGAACGAATTCCGTTTATCGAATCAAACGACACTATCACCCCGCCATAATAAAGACCGGACGTCTTTGAATTCACCATCCGGAAGAAAATAAAAAGATCCGTACCGAAACGTAGGAGGCGACGCACTAAACGTGCGTTTCAGTTCGCATCGATGTTCCAGAACCGAAAGATTGTTCGAAAAAAGTGGTAGATAGCCGAAAAAAGAGACAGGGGTGCAACACGAGGACTTCCCAGGAGGTCACCCATCCTAGTACTACTCTCGCCCAAGCACGCTTAACTTCGGAGTTCTGATGGGATCCAGTGCATTTGTGCTGGTATGATCGCACCCAGCATGCCTCTCCATTGTCAAAGTAATAAAGAGTTTCCACTCGCATTGTCGTACGAAGTCCATTTAAATGAAAGTGCGAAAAAATCCTGCTAGATGACACCGGATGGACGATCCGAGCATGTCGGAAAGCCGGATGACCGCCAAGGCTGTCATCGCGCGATTAATCTTCCCGAGTACCCCCGAATCAATATAAGAATCGCCACGATCTGACGGGCGGATCAAAAGTTATCGTCGGAACGATATTTGTGCACCAAGGGTAGCTCACGGCCAGTAAACACCTTCCGACCGGATTCATGACTTTCATCCACTAGTACCCTCATCCGCTATAGCTTGTACGTCACTGAATCTAAACAAACCCCCGCTATAATTTGACCGCAAATGAAATGTCAGAACGAATTCCGTTTATCGAATCAGACGACACTATCACCCCGCCATAATAAAGACCGGACGTATTTGAATTCACTATCCGGCAGAAAATAAAAAGATCCCAACCGAAACGTAGGAGGCGTCGCACTAAACGTGCGTTTCAGTTCGCATCGATGTTCCAGAACCGAAAGATTGTTCGAAAAAAGTGGTAGATAGCCGAAAAAAGTGACAGGGGTGCAACACGAGGACTTCCCAGGAGGTCACCCATCCTAGTACTACTCTCGCCCAAGCACGCTTAACTTCGGAGTTCTGATGGGATCCAGTGCTTTTGTGCTGGTATGATCGCACCCAGCATGCCTCTCCATTGTCAAAGTAATAAAGAGTTTCCACTCGCATTGTCGTACGAAGTCCGTTTAAATGAAAGTGCGAAAAAATCCTGCTAGATGACACCGGATGGACGATCCGAGCATGTCGGAAAGCCGGATGACCGCCGGGGCTGTCATCGCGCGATGAATCTTCCCGAGTACCCCCGAATCAATATAAGAATCGCCACTATCTGACGGGCGGATCAAAAGTTATCGTCGGAACGATATTTGTGCACCAAGGGTAGCTCACGGCCAGTAAACACCTTCCGACCGGATTCATGACTCGCATCCACTAGTACACTCATCCGCTATAGCCTGTACGTCACTGAATCTGAACAAACCCCCGCTATAATTTGACCGCAAATGAAATGTCAGAACGAATTCCGTTTATCGAATCAAACGACACTATCACCCCGCCATAATAAAGACCGGACGTCTTTGAATTCACCATCCGGAAGAAAATAAAAAGATCCGAACCGAAACGTAGGAGGCGACGCACTAAACGTGCGTTTCAGTTCGCATCGATGTTCCAGAACCGAAAGATTGTTCGAAAAAAGTGGTAGATAGCCGAAAAAAGTGACAGGGGTGCAACACGAGGACTTCCCAGGAGGTCACCCATCGTAGTACTACTCTCGCCCAAGCACGCCTAACTTCGGAGTTCTGATGGGATCCAGTGCATTTGTGCTGGTATGATCGCACCCAGCATGCCTCTCCATTGTCAAAGTAATAAAGAGTTTCCACTCGCATTGTCGTACGAAGTCCGTTTAAATGAAAGTGCGAAAAAATCCTGCTAGATGACACCGGATGGACGATCCGAGCATGTCGGGAAGCCGGATGGCCGCAAGGGCTGTCATCGCGCGATTAATCTTCCCGAGTACCCCCGAATCAATATAAGAATCGCTACGATCTGACGGGCGGATCAAAAGTTATCGTCGGAACGATATTTGTGCACCAAGGGTAGCTCACGGCCAGTAAACACCTTCCGACCGGATTCATGACTCGCATCCACTAGTACACTCATCCGCTATAGCCTGTACGTCACTGAATCTGAACAAACCCCCGCTATAATTTGACCGCAAATGAAATGTCAGAACGAATTCCGTTTATCGAATCAAACGACACTATCACCCCGCCATAATAAAGACCGGACGTCTTTGAATTCACCATCCGGAAGAAAATAAAAAGATCCGAACCGAAACGTAGGAGGCGACGCACTAAACGTGCGTTTCAGTTCGCATCGATGTTCCAGAACCGAAAGATTGTTCGAAAAAAGTGGTAGATAGCCGAAAAAAGTGACAGGGGTGCAACACGAGGACTTCCCAGGAGGTCACCCATCCTAGTACTACTCTCGCCCAAGCACGCTTAACTTCGGAGTTCTGATGGGATCCAGTACTTTTGTGCTGGTATGATCGCACCCAGCATGCCTCTCCATTGTCAAAGTAATAAAGAGTTTCCACTCGCATTGTCGTACGAAGTCCGTTTAAATGAAAGTGCGAAAAAATCCTGCTAGATGACACCGGATGGACGATCCGAGCATGTCGGGAAGCCGGATGACCGCCAGGGCTGTCATCGCGCGATGAATCTTCCCGAGTACCCCCGAATCAATATAAGAATCGCCACTATCTGACGGGCGGATCAAAAGTTATCGTCGGAACGATATTTGTGCACCAAGGGTAGCTCACGGCCAGTAAACACCTTCCGACCGGATTCATGACTCGCATCCACTAGTACACTCATCCGCTATAGCCTGTACGTCACTGAATCTGAACAAACCCCCGCTATAATTTGACCGCAAATGAAATCTCAGAACGAATTCCGTTTATCGAATCAAACGACACTATCACCCCGCCATAATAAAGACCGGACGTCTTTGAATTCACCATCCGGAAGAAAATAAAAAGATCCGAACCGAAACGTAGGAGGCGACGCACTAAACGTGCGTTTCAGTTCGCATCGATGTTCCAGAACCGAAAGATTGTTCGAAAAAAGTGGTAGATAGCCGAAAAAAGTGACAGGGGTGCAACACGAGGACTTCCCAGGAGGTCACCCATCCTAGTACTACTCTCGCCCAAGCACGCTTAACTTCGGAGTTCTGATGGGATCCAGTGCTTTTGTGCTGGTGTGATCGCACCCAGCATGCCTCTCCATTGTCAAAGTAATAAAGAGTTTCCACTCGCATTGTCGTACGAAGTCCGTTTAAATGAAAGTGCGAAAAAATCCTGCTAGATGACACCGGATGGACGATCCGAGCATGTCGGAAAGCCGGATGACCGCCAGGGCTGTCATCGCGCGATTAATCTTCCCGAGTACCCCCGAATCAATATAAGAATCGCCACGATCTGACGGGCGGATCAAAAGTTATCGTCGGAACGATATTTGTGCACCAAGGGTAGCTCACGGCCAGTAAACACCTTCCGACCGGATTCATGACTCGCATCCACTAGTACACTCATCCGCTATAGCCTGTACGTCACTGAATCTGAACAAACCCCCGCTATAATTTGACCGCAAATGAAATGTCAGAACGAATTCCGTTTATCGAATCAAACGACACTATCACCCCGCCATAATAAAGACCGGACGTCTTTGAATTCACCATCCGGAAGAAAATAAAAAGATCCGAACCGAAACGTAGGAGGCGACGCACTAAACGTGCGTTTCAGTTCGCATCGATGTTCCAGAACCGAAAGATTGTTCGAAAAAAGTGGTAGATAGCCGAAAAAAGTGACAGGGGTGCAACACGAGGACTTCCCAGGAGGTCACCCATCCTAGTACTACTCTCGCCCAAGCACGCTTAATTTCGGAGTTCTGATGGGATCCAGTGCATTTGTGCTGGTATGATCGCACCCAGCATGACTCTCCATTGTCAAAGTAATAAAGAGTTTCCACTCGCATTGTCGTACGAAGTCCGTTTAAATGAAAGTGCGAAAAAATCCTGCTAGATGACACCGGATGGACGATCCGAGCATGTCGGGAAGCCGGATGACCGCCAGGGCTGTCATCGCGCGATGAATCTTCCCGAGTACCCCCGAATCAATATAAGAATCGCCACGATCTGACGGGCGGATCAAAAGTTATCGTCGGAACGATATTTGTGCACCAAGGGTAGCTCACCGCCAGTAAACACCTTCCGACCGGATTCATGACTCGCATCCACTAGTACACTCATCCGCTATAGCCTGTACGTCACTGAATCTGAACAAACCCCCGCTATAATTTGACCGCAAATGAAATCTCAGAACGAATTCCGTTTATCGAATCAAACGACACTATCACCCCGCCATAATAAAGACCGGACGTCTTTGAATTCACCATCCGGAAGAAAATAAAAAGATCCGAACCGAAACGTAGGAGGCGACGCACTAAACGTGCGTTTCAGTTCGCATCGATGTTCCAGAACCGAAAGATTGTTCGAAAAAAGTGGTAGATAGCCGAAAAAAGTGACAGGGGTGCAACACGAGGACTTCCCAGGAGGTCACCCATCCTAGTACTACTCTCGCCCAAGCACGCTTAACTTCGGAGTTCTGATGGGATCCAGTGCTTTTGTGCTGGTGTGATCGCACCCAGCATGCCTCTCCATTGTCAAAGTAATAAAGAGTTTCCACTCGCATTGTCGTACGAAGTCCGTTTAAATGAAAGTGCGAAAAAATCCTGCTAGATGACACCGGATGGACGATCCGAGCATGTCGGAAAGCCGGATGACCGCCAGGGCTGTCATCGCGCGATGAATCTTCCCGAGTACCCCCGAATCAATATAAGAATCGCCACGATCTGACGGGCGGATCAAAAGTTATCGTCGGAACGATATTTGTGCACCAAGGGTAGCTCACGGCCAGTAAACACCTTCCGACCGGATTCATGACTCGCATCCACTAGTACACTCATCCGCTATAGCCTGTACGTCACTGAATCTGAACAAACCCCCGCTATAATTTGACCGCAAATGAAATGTCAGAACGAATTCCGTTTATCGAATCAAACGACACTATCACCCCGCCATAATAAAGACCGGACGTCTTTGAATTCACCATCCGGAAGAAAATAAAAAGATCCGAACCGAAACGTAGGAGGCGACGCACTAAACGTGCGTTTCAGTTCGCATCGATGTTCCAGAACCGAAAGATTGTTCGAAAAAAGTGGTAGATAGCCGAAAAAAGTGACAGGGGTGCAACACGAGGACTTCCCAGGAGGTCACCCATCCTAGTACTACTCTCGCCCAAGCACGCTTAACTTCGGAGTTCTGATGGGATCCAGTGCATTTGTGCTGGTATGATCGCACCCAGCATGACTCTCCATTGTCAAAGTAATAAAGAGTTTCCACTCGCATTGTCGTACGAAGTCCGTTTAAATGAAAGTGCGAAAAAATCCTGCTAGATGACACCGGATGGACGATCCGAGCATGTCGGGAAGCCGTATGACCGCAAGGGCTGTCATCGCGCGATTAATCTTCCCGAGTACCCCCGAATCAATATAAGAATCGCTACGATCTGACGGGCGGATCAAAAGTTATCGTCGGAACGATATTTGTGCACCAAGGGTAGCTCACGACCAGTAAACACCTTCCGACCGGATTCATGACTCGCATCCACTAGTACACTCATCCGCTATAGCCTGTACGTCACTGAATCTGAACAAACCCCCGCTATAATTTGACCGCAAATGAAATGTCAGAACGAATTCCGTTTATCGAATCAAACGACACTATCACCCCGCCATAATAAAGACCGGACGTCTTTCAATTCACCATCCGGAAGAAAATAAAAAGATCCGTACCGAAACGTAGGAGGCGACGCACTAAACGTACGTTTCAGTTCGCATCGATGTTCCAGAACCGAAAGATTGTTCGAAAAAAGTGGTAGATAGCCGAAAAAAGTGACAGGGGTGCAACACGAGGACTTCCCAGGAGGTCACCCATCCTAGTACTACTCTCGCCCAAGCACGCTTAACTTCGGAGTTCTGATGGGATCCAGTGCATTTGTGCTGGTATGATCGCACCCAGCATGCCTCTCCATTGTCAAAGTAATAAAGAGTTTCCACTCGCATTGTCGTACGAAGTCCGTTTAAATGAAAGTGCGAAAAAATCCTGCTAGATGACACCGGATGGACGATCCGAGCATGTCGGAAGCCGGATGACCGCCAGGGCTGTCATCGCGCGATTAATCTTCCTGAGTACCCCCGAATCAATATAAGAATCGCCACGATCTGACGGGCGGATCAAAAGTTATCGTCGGAACGATATTTGTGCACCAAGGGTAGCTCACGGCCAGTAAACACCTTCCGACCGGATTCATGACTCGCATCCACTAGTACACTCATCCGCTATAGCCTGTACGTCACTGAATCTGAACAAACCCCCGCTATAATTTGACCGCAAATGAAATGTCAGAACGAATTCCGTTTATCGAATCAAACGACACTATCACCCCGCCATAATAAAGACCGGACGTCTTTGAATTCACCATCCGGAAGAAAATAAAAAGATCCGAACCGAAACGTAGGAGGCGACGCACTAAACGTGCGTTTCAGTTCGCATCGATGTTCCAGAACCGAAAGATTGTTCGAAAAAAGTGGTAGATAGCCGAAAAAAGTGACAGGGGTGCAACACGAGGACTTCCCAGGAGGTCACCCATCCTAGTACTACTCTCGCCCAAGCACGCTTAACTTCGGAGTTCTGATGGGATCCAGTGCATTTGTGCTGGTATGATCGCACCCAGCATGCCTCTCCATTGTCAAAGTAATAAAGAGTTTCCACTCGCATTGTCGTACGAAGTCCGTTTAAATGAAAGTGCGAAAAAATCCTGCTAGATGACACCGGATGGACGATCCGAGCATGTCGGGAAGCCGTATGACCGCAAGGGCTGTCATCGCGCGATTAATCTTCCCGAGTACCCCCGAATCAATATAAGAATCGCAACGATCTGACGGGCGGATCAAAAGTTATCGTCGGAACGATATTTGTGCACCAAGGGTAGCTCACGGCCAGTAAACACCTTCCGACCGGATTCATGACTCGCATCCACTAGTACACTCATCCGCTATAGCCTGTACGTCACTGAATCTGAACAAACCCCCGCTATAATTTGACCGCAAATGAAATGTCAGAACGAATTCCGTTTATCGAATCAAACGACACTATCACCCCGCCATAATAAAGACCGGACGTCTTTGAATTCACCATCCGGAAGAAAATAAAAAGATCCGTACCGAAACGTAGGAGGCGACGCACTAAACGTGCGTTTCAGTTCGCATCGATGTTCCAGAACCGAAAGATTGTTCGAAAAAAGTGGTAGATAGCCGAAAAAAGAGACAGGGGTGCAACACGAGGACTTCCCAGGAGGTCACCCATCCTAGTACTACTCTCGCCCAAGCACGCTTAACTTCGGAGTTCTGATGGGATCCAGTGCATTTGTGCTGGTATGATCGCACCCAGCATGCCTCTCCATTGTCAAAGTAATAAAGAGTTTCCACTCGCATTGTCGTACGAAGTCCATTTAAATGAAAGTGCGAAAAAATCCTGCTAGATGACACCGGATGGACGATCCGAGCATGTCGGAAAGCGGATGACCGCCAGGGCTGTCATCGCGCGATTAATCTTCCCGAGTACCCCCGAATCAATATAAGAATCGCCACGATCTGACGGGCGGATCAAAAGTTATCGTCGGAACGATATTTGTGCACCAAGGGTAGCTCACGGCCAGTAAACACCTTCCGACCGGATTCATGACTCGCATCCACTAGTACACTCATCCGCTATAGCCTGTACGTCACTGAATCTAAACAAACCCCCGCTATAATTTGACCGCAAATGAAATGTCAGAACGAATTCCGTTTATCGAATCAGACGACACTATCACCCCGCCATAATAAAGACCGGACGTATTTGAATTCACTATCCGGCAGAAAATAAAAAGATCCCAACCGAAACGTAGGAGGCGTCGCACTAAACGTGCGTTTCAGTTCGCATCGATGTTCCAGAACCGAAAGATTGTTCGAAAAAAGTGGTAGATAGCCGAAAAAAGTGACAGGGGTGCAACACGAGGACTTCCCAGGAGGTCACCCATCCTAGTACTACTCTCGCCCAAGCACGCTTAACTTCGGAGTTCTGATGGGATCCAGTGCTTTTGTGCTGGTATGATCGCACCCAGCATGCCTCTCCATTGTCAAAGTAATAAAGAGTTTCCACTCGCATTGTCGTACGAAGTCCGTTTAAATGAAAGTGCGAAAAAATCCTGCTAGATGACACCGGATGGACGATCCGAGCATGTCGGAAAGCCGGATGACCGCCGGGGCTGTCATCGCGCGATGAATCTTCCCGAGTACCCCCGAATCAATATAAGAATCGCCACTATCTGACGGGCGGATCAAAAGTTATCGTCGGAACGATATTTGTGCACCAAGGGTAGCTCACGGCCAGTAAACACCTTCCGACCGGATTCATGACTCGCATCCACTAGTACACTCATCCGCTATAGCCTGTACGTCACTGAATCTGAACAAACCCCCGCTATAATTTGACCGCAAATGAAATGTCAGAACGAATTCCGTTTATCGAATCAAACGACACTATCACCCCGCCATAATAAAGACCGGACGTCTTTGAATTCACCATCCGGAAGAAAATAAAAAGATCCGAACCGAAACGTAGGAGGCGACGCACTAAACGTGCGTTTCAGTTCGCATCGATGTTCCAGAACCGAAAGATTGTTCGAAAAAAGTGGTAGATAGCCGAAAAAAGTGACAGGGGTGCAACACGAGGACTTCCCAGGAGGTCACCCATCGTAGTACTACTCTCGCCCAAGCACGCCTAACTTCGGAGTTCTGATGGGATCCAGTGCATTTGTGCTGGTATGATCGCACCCAGCATGCCTCTCCATTGTCAAAGTAATAAAGAGTTTCCACTCGCATTGTCGTACGAAGTCCGTTTAAATGAAAGTGCGAAAAAATCCTGCTAGATGACACCGGATGGACGATCCGAGCATGTCGGGAAGCCGGATGGCCGCAAGGGCTGTCATCGCGCGATTAATCTTCCCGAGTACCCCCGAATCAATATAAGAATCGCTACGATCTGACGGGCGGATCAAAAGTTATCGTCGGAACGATATTTGTGCACCAAGGGTAGCTCACGGCCAGTAAACACCTTCCGACCGGATTCATGACTCGCATCCACTAGTACACTCATCCGCTATAGCCTGTACGTCACTGAATCTGAACAAACCCCCGCTATAATTTGACCGCAAATGAAATGTCAGAACGAATTCCGTTTATCGAATCAAACGACACTATCACCCCGCCATAATAAAGACCGGACGTCTTTGAATTCACCATCCGGAAGAAAATAAAAAGATCCGAACCGAAACGTAGGAGGCGACGCACTAAACGTGCGTTTCAGTTCGCATCGATGTTCCAGAACCGAAAGATTGTTCGAAAAAAGTGGTAGATAGCCGAAAAAAGTGACAGGGGTGCAACACGAGGACTTCCCAGGAGGTCACCCATCCTAGTACTACTCTCGCCCAAGCACGCTTAATTTCGGAGTTCTGATGGGATCCAGTGCATTTGTGCTGGTATGATCGCACCCAGCATGCCTTTCCATTGTCAAAGTAATAAAGAGTTTCCACTCGCATTGTCGTACGAAGTCCGTTTAAATGAAAGTGCGAAAAAATCCTGCTAGATGACACCGGATGGACGATCCGAGCATGTCGGGAAGCCGGATGACCGCCAGGGCTGTCATCGCGCGATGAATCTTCCCGAGTACCCCCGAATCAATATAAGAATCGCCACGATCTGACGGGCGGATCAAAAGTTATCGTCGGAACGATATTTGTGCACCAAGGGTAGCTCACGGCCAGTAAACACCTTCCGACCGGATTCATGACTCGCATCCACTAGTACACTCATCCGCTATAGCCTGTACGTCACTGAATCTGAACAAACCCCCGCTATAATTTGACCGCAAATGAAATGTCAGAACGAATTCCGTTTATCGAATCAAACGACACTATCACCCCGCCATAATAAAGACCGGACGTGTTTGAATTCACCATCCGGAAGAAAATAAAAAGATCCGAACCGAAACGTAGGAGGCGACGCACTAAACGTGCGTTTCAGTTCGCATCGATGTTCCAGAACCGAAAGATTGTTCGAAAAAAGTGGTAGATAGCCGAAAAAAGTGACAGGGGTGCAACACGAGGACTTCCCAGGAGGTCACCCATCCTAGTACTACTCTCGCCCAAGCACGCTTAACTTCGGAGTTCTGATGGGATCCAGTGCTTTTGTGCTGGTGTGATCGCACCCAGCATGCCTCTCCATTGTCAAAGTAATAAAGAGTTTCCACTCGCATTGTCGTACGAAGTCCGTTTAAATGAAAGTGCGAAAAAATCCTGCTAGATGACACCGGATGGACGATCCGAGCATGTCGGAAAGCCGGATGACCGCCAGGGCTGTCATCGCGCGATTAATCTTCCCGAGTACCCCCGAATCAATATAAGAATCGCCACGATCTGACGGGCGGATCAAAAGTTATCGTCGGAACGATATTTGTGAACCAAGGGTAGCTCACGGCCAGTAAACACCTTCCGACCGGATTCATGACTCGCATCCACTAGTACACTCATCCGCTATAGCCTGTACGTCACTGAATCTGAACAAACCCCCGCTATAATTTGACCGCAAATGAAATGTCAGAACGAATTCCGTTTATCGAATCAAACGACACTATCACCCCGCCATAATAAAGACCGGACGTCTTTGAATTCACCATCCGGAAGAAAATAAAAAGATCCGAACCGAAACGTAGGAGGCGACGCACTAAACGTGCGTTTCAGTTCGCATCGATGTTCCAGAACCGAAAGATTGTTCGAAAAAAGTGGTAGATAGCCGAAAAAAGTGACAGGGGTGCAACACGAGGACTTCCCAGGAGGTCACCCATCCTAGTACTACTCTCGCCCAAGCACGCTTAACTTCGGAGTTCTGATGGGATCCAGTGCATTTGTGCTGGTATGATCGCACCCAGCATGACTCTCCATTGTCAAAGTAATAAAGAGTTTCCACTCGCATTGTCGTACGAAGTCCGTTTAAATGAAAGTGCGAAAAAATCCTGCTAGATGACACCGGATGGACGATCCGAGCATGTCGGGAAGCCGTATGACCGCAAGGGCTGTCATCGCGCGATGAATCTTCCCGAGTACCCCCGAATCAATATAAGAATCGCCACGATCTGACGGGCGGATCAAAAGTTATCGTCGGAACGATATTTGTGCACCAAGGGTAGCTCACGGCCAGTAAACACCTTCCGACCGGATTCATGACTCGCATCCACTAGTACACTCATCCGCTATAGCCTGTACGTCACTGAATCTGAACAAACCCCCGCTATAATTTGACCGCAAATGAAATGTCAGAACGAATTCCGTTTATCGAATCAAACGACACTATCACCCCGCCATAATAAAGACCGGACGTCTTTCAATTCACCATCCGGAAGAAAATAAAAAGATCCGTACCGAAACGTAGGAGGCGACGCACTAAACGTACGTTTCAGTTCGCATCGATGTTCCAGAACCGAAAGATTGTTCGAAAAAAGTGGTAGATAGCCGAAAAAAGTGACAGGGGTGCAACACGAGGACTTCCCAGGAGGTCACCCATCCTAGTACTACTCTCGCCCAAGCACGCTTAACTTCGGAGTTCTGATGGGATCCAGTGCATTTGTGCTGGTATGATCGCACCCAGCATGCCTCTCCATTGTCAAAGTAATAAAGAGTTTCCACTCGCATTGTCGTACGAAGTCCGTTTAAATGAAAGTGCGAAAAAATCCTGCTAGATGACACCGGATGGACGATCCGAGCATGTCGGAAAGCCGGATGACCGCCAGGGCTGTCATCGCGCGATGAATCTTCCCGAGTACCCCCGAATCAATATAAGAATCGCCACGATCTGACGGGCGGATCAAAAGTTATCGTCGGAACGATATTTGTGCACCAAGGGTAGCTCACGGCCAGTAAACACCTTCCGACCGGATTCATGACTCGCATCCACTAGTACACTCATCCGCTATAGCCTGTACGTCACTGAATCTGAACAAACCCCCGCTATAATTTGACCGCAAATGAAATGTCAGAACGAATTCCGTTTATCGAATCAAACGACACTATCACCCCGCCATAATAAAGACCGGACGTCTTTGAATTCACCATCCGGAAGAAAATAAAAAGATCCGAACCGAAACGTAGGAGGCGACGCACTAAACGTGCGTTTCAGTTCGCATCGATGTTCCAGAACCGAAAGATTGTTCGAAAAAAGTGGTAGATAGCCGAAAAAAGTGACAGGGGTGCAACACGAGGACTTCCCAGGAGGTCACCCATCCTAGTACTACTCTCGCCCAAGCACGCTTAACTTCGGAGTTCTGATGGGATCCAGTGCATTTGTGCTGGTATGATCGCACCCAGCATGCCTCTCCATTGTCAAAGTAATAAAGAGTTTCCACTCGCATTGTCGTACGAAGTCCGTTTAAATGAAAGTGCGAAAAAATCCTGCTAGATGACACCGGATGGACGATCCGAGCATGTCGGGAAGCCGTATGACCGCAAGGGCTGTCATCGCGCGATTAATCTTCCCGAGTACCCCCGAATCAATATAAGAATCGCTACGATCTGACGGGCGGATCAAAAGTTATCGTTGGAACAATATTTGTGCACCAAGGGTAGCTCACGGCCAGTAAACACCTTCCGACCGGATTCATGACTCGCATCCACTAGTACACTCATCCGCTATAGCCTGTACGTCACTGAATCTGAACAAACCCCCGCTATAATTTGACCGCAAATGAAATGTCAGAACGAATTCCGTTTATCGAATCAAACGACACTATCACCCCGCCATAATAACGACCGGACGTCTTTGAATTCACCATCCGGAAGAAAATAAAATGATCCGTACCGAAACGTAAGAGGCGACGCACTAAACGTGCGTTTCAGTTCGCATCGATGTTCCAGAACCGAAAGATTGTTCGAAAAAAGTGGTAGATAGCCGAAAAAAGTGACAGGGGTGCAACACGAGGACTTCCCAGGAGGTCACCCATCCTAGTACTACTCTCGCCCAAGCACGCTTAACTTCGGAGTTCTGATGGGATCCAGTGCATTTGTGCTGGTATGATCGCACCCAGCATGCCTCTCCATTGTCAAAGTAATAAAGAGTTTCCACTCGCATTGTCGTACGAAGTCCGTTTAAATGAAAGTGCGAAAAAATCCTGCTAGATGACACCGGATGGACGATCCGAGCATGTCGGAAAGCGGATGACCGCCATGGCTGTCATCGCGCGATTAATCTTCCCGAGTACCCCCGAATCAATATAAGAATCGCCACGATCTGACGGGCGGATCAAAAGTTATCGTCGGAACGATATTTGTGCACCAAGGGTAGCTCACGGCCAGTAAACACCTTCCGACCGGATTCATGACTCGCATCCACTAGTACACTCATCCGCTATAGCCTGTACGTCACTGAATCTGAACAAACCCCCGCTATAATTTGACCGCAAATGAAATGTCAGAACGAATTCCGTTTATCGAATCAAACGACACTATCACCCCGCCATAATAAAGACCGGACGTCTTTGAATTCACCATCCGGAAGAAAATAAAAAGATCCGAACCGAAACGTAGGAGGCGACGCACTAAACGTGCGTTTCAGTTCGCATCGATGTTCCAGAACCGAAAGATTGTTCGAAAAAAGTGGTAGATAGCCGAAAAAAGTGACAGGGGTGCAACACGAGGACTTCCCAGGAGGTCACCCATCCTAGTACTACTCTCGCCCAAGCACGCTTAACTTCGGAGTTCTGATGGGATCCAGTGCATTTGTGCTGGTATGATCGCACCCAGCATGCCTCTCCATTGTCAAAGTAATAAAGAGTTTCCACTCGCATTGTCGTACGAAGTCCGTTTAAATGAAAGTGCGAAAAAATCCTGCTAGATGACACCGGATGGACGATCCGAGCATGTCGGGAAGCCGTATGACCGCAAGGGCTGTCATCGCGCGATTAATCTTCCCGAGTACCCCCGAATCAATATAAGAATCGCTACGATCTGACGGGCGGATCAAAAGTTATCGTCGGAACAATATTTGTGCACCAAGGGTAGCTCACGGCCAGTAAACACCTTCCGACCGGATTCATGACTCGCATCCACTAGTACACTCATCCGCTATAGCCTGTACGTCACTGAATCTGAACAAACCCCCGCTATAATTTGACCGCAAATGAAATGTCAGAACGAATTCCGTTTATCGAATCAAACGACACTATCACCCCGCCATAATAACGACCGGACGTCTTTGAATTCACCATCCGGAAGAAAATAAAATGATCCGTACCGAAACGTAAGAGGCGACGCACTAAACGTGCGTTTCAGTTCGCATCGATGTTCCAGAACCGAAAGATTGTTCGAAAAAAGTGGTAGATAGCCGAAAAAAGTGACAGGGGTGCAACACGAGGACTTCCCAGGAGGTCACCCATCCTAGTACTACTCTCGCCCAAGCACGCTTAACTTCGGAGTTCTGATGGGATCCAGTGCATTTGTGCTGGTATGATCGCACCCAGCATGCCTCTCCATTGTCAAAGTAATAAAGAGTTTCCACTCGCATTGTCGTACGAAGTCCGTTTAAATGAAAGTGCGAAAAAATCCTGCTAGATGACACCGGATGGACGATCCGAGCATGTCGGAAAGCGGATGACCGCCATGGCTGTCATCGCGCGATTAATCTTCCTGAGTACCCCCGAATCAATATAAGAATCGCCACGATCTGACGGGCGGATCAAAAGTTATCGTCGGAACGATATTTGTGCACCAAGGGTAGCTCACGGCCAGTAAACACCTTCCGACCGGATTCATGACTCGCATCCACTAGTACACTCATCCGCTATAGCCTGTACGTCACTGAATCTGAACAAACCCCCGCTATAATTTGACCGCAAATGAAATGTCAGAACGAATTTCGTTTATCGAATCAAACGACACTATCACCCCGCCATAATAAAGACCGGACGTCTTTGAATTCACCATCCGGAAGAAAATAAAAAGATCCGAACCGAAACGTAGGAGGCGACACACTAAACGTGCGTTTCAGTTCGCATCGATGTTCCAGAACCGAAAGATTGTTCGAAAAAAGTGGTAGATAGCCGAAAAAAGTGACAGGGGTGCAACACGAGGACTTCCCAGGAGGTCACCCATCCTAGTACTACTCTCGCCCAAGCACGCTTAACTTCGGAGTTCTGATGGGATCCAGTGCATTTGTGCTGGTATGATCGCACCCAGCATGCCTCTCCATTGTCAAAGTAATAAAGAGTTTCCACTCGCATTGTCGTACGAAGTCCGTTTAAATGAAAGTGCGAAAAAATCCTGCTAGATGACACCGGATGGACGATCCGAGCATGTCGGGAAGCCGTATGACCGCAAGGGCTGTCATCGCGCGATTAATCTTCCCGAGTACCCCCGAATCAATATAAGAATCGCTACGATCTGACGGGCGGATCAAAAGTTATCGTCGGAACGATATTTGTGCACCAAGGGTAGCTCACGGCCAGTAAACACCTTCCGACCGGATTCATGACTCGCATCCACTAGTACACTCATCCGCTATAGCCTGTACGTCACTGAATCTGAACAAACCCCCGCTATAATTTGACCGCAAATGAAATGTCAGAACGAATTCCGTTTATCGAATCAAACGACACTATCACCCCGCCATAATAAAGACCGGACGTCTTTGAATTCACCATCCGGAAGAAAATAAAAAGATCCGAACCGAAACGTAGGAGGCGACGCACTAAACGTGCGTTTCAGTTCGCATCGATGTTCCAGAACCGAAAGATTGTTCGAAAAAAGTGGTAGATAGCCGAAAAAAGTGACAGGGGTGCAACACGAGGACTTCCCAGGAGGTCACCCATCCTAGTACTACTCTCGCCCAAGCACGCTTAACTTCGGAGTTCTGATGGGATCCAGTGCTTTTGTGCTGGTATGATCGCACCCAGCATGCCTCTCCATTGTCAAAGTAATAAAGAGTTTCCACTCGCATTGTCGTACGAAGTCCGTTTAAATGAAAGTGCGAAAAAATCCTGCTAGATGACACCGGATGGACGATCCGAGCATGTCGGAAAGCCGGATGACCGCCAGGGCTGTCATCGCGCGATGAATCTTCCCGAGTACCCCCGAATCAATATAAGAATCGCCACGATCTGACGGGCGGATCAAAAGTTATCGTCGGAACGATATTTGTGCACCAAGGGTAGCTCACGGCCAGTAAACACCTTCCGACCGGATTCATGACTCGCATCCACTAGTACACTCATCCGCTATAGCCTGTACGTCACTGAATCTGAACAAACCCCCGCTATAATTTGACCGCAAATGAAATGTCAGAACGAATTCCGTTTATCGAATCAAACGACACTATCACCCCGCCATAATAAAGACCGGACGTCTTTGAATTCACCATCCGGAAGAAAATCAAAAGATCCGAACCGAAACGTAGGAGGCGACGCACTAAACGTGCGTTTCAGTTCGCATCGATGTTCCAGAACCGAAAGATTGTTCGAAAAAAGTGGTAGATAGCCGAAAAAAGTGACAGGGGTGCAACACGAGGACTTCCCAGGAGGTCACCCATCCTAGTACTACTCTCGCCCAAGCACGCTTAATTTCGGAGTTCTGATGGGATCCAGTGCATTTGTGCTGGTATGATCGCACCCAGCATGCCTTTCCATTGTCAAAGTAATAAAGAGTTTCCACTCGCATTGTCGTACGAAGTCCGTTTAAATGAAAGTGCGAAAAAATCCTGCTAGATGACACCGGATGGACGATCCGAGCATGTCGGAAAGCCGGATGACCGCCAGGGCTGTCATCGCGCGATGAATCTTCCCGAGTACCCCCGAATCAATATAAGAATCGCCACGATCTGACGGGCGGATCAAAAGTTATCGTCGGAACGATATTTGTGCACCAAGGGTAGCTCACGGCCAGTAAACACCTTCCGACCGGATTCATGACTCGCATCCACTAGTACACTCATCCGCTATAGCCTGTACGTCACTGAATCTGAACAAACCCCCGCTATAATTTGACCGCAAATGAAATGTCAGAACGAATTCCGTTTATCGAATCAAACGACACTATCACCCCGCCATAATAAAGACCGGACGTCTTTGAATTCACCATCCGGAAGAAAATAAAAAGATCCGAACCGAAACGTAGGAGGCGACGCACTAAACGTGCGTTTCAGTTCGCATCGATGTTCCAGAACCGAAAGATTGTTCGAAAAAAGTGGTAGATAGCCGAAAAAAGTGACAGGGGTGCAACACGAGGACTTCCCAGGAGGTCACCCATCCTAGTACTACTCTCGCCCAAGCACGCTTAACTTCGGAGTTCTGATGGGATCCAGTGCTTTTGTGCTGGTATGATCGCACCCAGCATGCCTCTCCATTGTCAAAGTAATAAAGAGTTTCCACTCGCCTTGTCGTACGAAGTCCGTTTAAATGAAAGTGCGAAAAAATCCTGCTAGATGACACCGGATGGACGATCCGAGCATGTCGGAAAGCCGGATGACCGCCAGGGCTGTCATCGCGCGATGAATCTTCCCGAGTACCCCCGAATCAATATAAGAATCGCCACGATCTGACGGGCGGATCAAAAGTTATCGTCGGAACGATATTTGTGCACCAAGGGTAGCTCACGGCCAGTAAACACCTTCCGACCGGATTCATGACTCGCATCCACTAGTACACTCATCCGCTATAGCCTGTACGTCACTGAATCTGAACAAACCCCCGCTATAATTTGACCGCAAATGAAATGTCAGAACGAATTCCGTTTATCGAATCAAACGACACTATCACCCCGCCATAATAAAGACCGGACGTCTTTGAATTCACCATCCGGAAGAAAATCAAAAGATCCGAACCGAAACGTAGGAGGCGACGCACTAAACGTGCGTTTCAGTTCGCATCGATGTTCCAGAACCGAAAGATTGTTCGAAAAAAGTGACAGGGGTGCAACACGAGGACTTCCCAGGAGGTCACCCATCCTAGTACTACTCTCGCCCAAGCACGCTTAATTTCGGAGTTCTGATGGGATCCAGTGCATTTGTGCTGGTATGATCGCACCCAGCATGCCTTTCCATTGTCAAAGTAATAAAGAGTTTCCACTCGCATTGTCGTACGAAGTCCGTTTAAATGAAAGTGCGAAAAAATCCTGCTAGATGACACCGGATGGACGATCCGAGCATGTCGGGAAGCCGGATGACCGCCAGGGCTGTCATCGCGCAATGAATCTTCCCGAGTACCCCCGAATCAATATAAGAATCGCCACGATCTGACGGGCGGATCAAAAGTTATCGTCGGAACGATATTTGTGCACCAAGGGTAGCTCACCGCCAGTAAACACCTTCCGACCGGATTCATGACTCGCATCCACTAGTACACTCATCCGCTATAGCCTGTACGTCACTGAATCTGAACAAACCCCCGCTATAATTTGACCGCAAATGAAATGTCAGAACGAATTCCGTTTATCGAATCAAACGACACTATCACCCCGCCATAATAAAGACCGGACGTATTTGAATTCACTATCCGGCAGAAAATAAAAAGATCCCAACCGAAACGTAGGAGGCGTCGCACTAAACGTGCGTTTCAGTTCGCATCGATGTTCCAGAACCGAAAGATTGTTCGAAAAAAGTGGTAGATAGCCGAAAAAAGTGACAGGGGTGCAACACGAGGACTTCCCAGGAGGTCACCCATCCTAGTACTACTCTCGCCCAAGCACGCTTAACTTCGGAGTTCTGATGGGATCCAGTGCTTTTGTGCTGGTATGATCGCACCCAGCATGCCTCTCCATTGTCAAAGTAATAAAGAGTTTCCACTCGCATTGTCGTACGAAGTCCGTTTAAATGAAAGTGCGAAAAAATCCTGCTAGATGACACCGGATGGACGATCCGAGCATGTCGGAAAGCCGGATGACCGCCAGGGCTGTCATCGCGCGATGAATCTTCCCGAGTACCCCCGAATCAATATAAGAATCGCCACGATCTGACGGGCGGATCAAAAGTTATCGTCGGAACGATATTTGTGCACCAAGGGTAGCTCACGGCCAGTAAACACCTTCCGACCGGATTCATGACTCGCATCCACTAGTACACTCATCCGCTATAGCCTGTACGTCACTGAATCTGAACAAACCCCCGCTATAATTTGACCGCAAATGAAATGTCAGAACGAATTCCGTTTATCGAATCAAACGACACTATCACCCCGCCATAATAAAGACCGCACGTCTTTGAATTCACCATCCGGAAGAAAATAAAAAGATCCGAACCGAAACGTAGGAGGCGACGCACTAAACGTGCGTTTCAGTTCGCATCGATGTTCCAGAACCGAAAGATTGTTCGAAAAAAGTGGTAGATAGCCGAAAAAAGTGACAGGGGTGCAACACGAGGACTTCCCAGGAGGTCACCCATCGTAGTACTACTCTCGCCCAAGCACGCCTAACTTCGGAGTTCTGATGGGATCCAGTGCATTTGTGCTGGTATGATCGCACCCAGCATGCCTCTCCATTGTCAAAGTAATAAAGAGTTTCCACTCGCATTGTCGTACGAAGTCCGTTTAAATGAAAGTGCGAAAAAATCCTGCTAGATGACACCGGATGGACGATCCGAGCATGTCGGGAAGCCGGATGGCCGCAAGGGCTGTCATCGCGCGATTAATCTTCCCGAGTACCCCCGAATCAATATAAGAATCGCTACGATCTGACGGGCGGATCAAAAGTTATCGTCGGAACGATATTTGTGCACCAAGGGTAGCTCACGGCCAGTAAACACCTTCCGACCGGATTCATGACTCGCATCCACTAGTACACTCATCCGCTATAGCCTGTACGTCACTGAATCTGAACAAACCCCCGCTATAATTTGACCGCAAATGAAATGTCAGAACGAATTCCGTTTATCGAATCAAACGACACTATCACCCCGCCATAATAAAGACCGGACGTCTTTGAATTCACCATCCGGAAGAAAATAAAAAGATCCGAACCGAAACGTAGGAGGCGACGCACTAAACGTGCGTTTCAGTTCGCATCGATGTTCCAGAACCGAAAGATTGTTCGAAAAAAGTGGTAGATAGCCGAAAAAAGTGACAGGGGTGCAACACGAGGACTTCCCAGGAGGTCACCCATCGTAGTACTACTCTCGCCCAAGCACGCCTAACTTCGGAGTTCTGATGGGATCCAGTGCATTTGTGCTGGTATGATCGCACCCAGCATGCCTCTCCATTGTCAAAGTAATAAAGAGTTTCCACTCGCATTGTCGTACGAAGTCCGTTTAAATGAAAGTGCGAAAAAATCCTGCTAGATGACACCGGATGGACGATCCGAGCATGTCGGGAAGCCGGATGGCCGCAAGGGCTGTCATCGCGCGATTAATCTTCCCGAGTACCCCCGAATCAATATAAGAATCGCTACGATCTGACGGGCGGATCAAAAGTTATCGTCGGAACGATATTTGTGCACCAAGGGTAGTTCACGGCCAGTAAACACCTTCCGACCGGATTCATGACTCGCATCCACTAGTACACTCATCCGCTATAGCCTGTACGTCACTGAATCTGAACAAACCCCCGCTATAATTTGACCGCAAATGAAATGTCAGAACGAATTCCGTTTATCGAATCAAACGACACTATCACCCCGCCATAATAAAGACCGGACGTCTTTGAATTCACCATCCGGAAGAAAATAAAAAGATCCGAACCGAAACGTAGGAGGCGACGCACTAAACGTGCGTTTCAGTTCGCATCGATGTTCCAGAACCGAAAGATTGTTCGAAAAAAGTGGTCGATAGCCGAAAAAAGTGACAGGGGTGCAACACGAGGACTTCCCAGGAGGTCACCCATCCTAGTACTACTCTCGCCCAAGCACGCTTAACTTCGGAGTTCTGATGGGATCCAGTGCTTTTGTGCTGGTATGATCGCACCCAGCATGCCTCTCCATTGTCAAAGTAATAAAGAGTTTCCACTCGCATTGTCGTACGAAGTCCGTTTAAATGAAAGTGCGAAAAAATCCTGCTAGATGACACCGGATGGACGATCCGAGCATGTCGGAAAGCCGGATGACCGCCATGGCTGTCATCGCGCGATGAATCTTCCCGAGTACCCCCGAATCAATATAAGAATCGCCACGATCTGACGGGCGGATCAAAAGTTATCGTCGGAACGATATTTGTGCACCAAGGGTAGCTCACGGCCAGTAAACACCTTCCGACCGGATTCATGACTCGCATCCACTAGTACACTCATCCGCTATAGCCTGTACGTCACTGAATCTGAACAAACCCCCGCTATAATTTGACCGCAAATGAAATGTCAGAACGAATTCCGTTTATCGAATCAAACGACACTATCACCCCGCCATAATAAAGACCGGACGTCTTTGAATTCACCATCCGGAAAAAAATAAAAAGATCCGAACCGAAACGTAGGAGGCGACGCACTAAACGTGCGTTTCAGTTCGCATCGATGTTCCAGAACCGAAAGATTGTTCGAAAAAAGTGGTAGATAGCCGAAAAAAGTGACAGGGGTGCAACACGAGGACTTCCCAGGAGGTCACCCATCGTAGTACTACTCTCGCCCAAGCACGCCTAACTTCGGAGTTCTGATGGGATCCAGTGCATTTGTGCTGGTATGATCGCACCCAGCATGACTCTCCATTGTCAAAGTAATAAAGAGTTTCCACTCGCATTGTCGTACGAAGTCCGTTTAAATGAAAGTGCGAAAAAATCCTGCTAGATGACACCGGATGGACGATCCGAGCATGTCGGGAAGCCGTATGACCGCAAGGGCTGTCATCGCGCGATTAATCTTCCCGAGTACCCCCGAATCAATATAAGAATCGCTACGATCTGACGGGCGGATCAAAAGTTATCGTCGGAACGATATTTGTGCACCAAGGGTAGCTCACGGCCAGTAAACACCTTCCGACCGGATTCATGACTCGCATCCACTAGTACACTCATCCGCTATAGCCTGTACGTCACTGAATCTGAACAAACCCCCGCTATAATTTGACCGCAAATGAAATGTCAGAACGAATTCCGTTTATCGAATCAAACGACACTATCACCCCGCCATAATAAAGACCGGACGTCTTTCAATTCACCATCCGGAAGAAAATAAAAAGATCCGTACCGAAACGTAGGAGGCGACGCACTAAACGTACGTTTCAGTTCGCATCGATGTTCCAGAACCGAAAGATTGTTCGAAAAAAGTGGTAGATAGCCGAAAAAAGTGACAGGGGTGCAACACGAGGACTTCCCAGGAGGTCACCCATCCTAGTACTACTCTCGCCCAAGCACGCTTAACTTCGGAGTTCTGATGGGATCCAGTGCATTTGTGCTGGTATGATCGCACCCAGCATGCCTCTCCATTGTCAAAGTAATAAAGAGTTTCCACTCGCATTGTCGTACGAAGTCCGTTTAAATGAAAGTGCGAAAAAATCCTGCTAGATGACACCGGATGGACGATCCGAGCATGTCGGAAAGCCGGATGACCGCCAGGGCTGTCATCGCGCGATTAATCTTCCCGAGTACCCCCGAATCAATATAAGAATCGCCACGATCTGACGGGCGGATCAAAAGTTATCGTCGGAACGATATTTGTGCACCAAGGGTAGCTCACGGCCAGTAAACACCTTCCGACCGGATTCATGACTTTCATCCACTAGTACCCTCATCCGCTATAGCTTGTACGTCACTGAATCTAAACAAACCCCCGCTATAATTTGACCGCAAATGAAATGTCAGAACGAATTCCGTTTATCGAATCAAACGACACTATCACCCCGCCATAATAAAGACCGGACGTATTTGAATTCACGATCCGGCAGAAAATAAAAAGATCTCAACCGAAACGTAGGAGTCGTCGCACTAAACGTGCGTTTCAGTTCGCATCGATGTTCCAGAACCGAAAGATTGTTCGAAAAAAGTGGTAGATAGCCGAAAAAAGTGACAGGGGTGCAACACGAGGACTTCCCAGGAGGTCACCCATCCTAGTACTACTCTCGCCCAAGCACGCTTAACTTCGGAGTTCTGATGGGATCCAGTGCATTTGTGCTGGTATGATCGCACCCAGCATGCCTCTCCATTGTCAAAGTAATAAAGAGTTTCCACTCGCATTGTCGTACGAAGTCCGTTTAAATGAAAGTGCGAAAAAATCCTGCTAGATGACACCGGATGGACGATCCGAGCATGTCGGGAAGCCGTATGACCGCAAGGGCTGTCATCGCGCGATTAATCTTCCCGAGTACCCCCGAATCAATATAAGAATCGCTACGATCTGACGGGCGGATCAAAAGTTATCGTTGGAACAATATTTGTGCACCAAGGGTAGCTCACGGCCAGTAAACACCTTCCGACCGGATTCATGACTCGCATCCACTAGTACACTCATCCGCTATAGCCTGTACGTCACTGAATCTGAACAAACCCCCGCTATAATTTGACCGCAAATGAAATGTCAGAACGAATTCCGTTTATCGAATCAAACGACACTATCACCCCGCCATAATAACGACCGGACGTCTTTGAATTCACCATCCGGAAGAAAATAAAATGATCCGTACCGAAACGTAAGAGGCGACGCACTAAACGTGCGTTTCAGTTCGCATCGATGTTCCAGAACCGAAAGATTGTTCGAAAAAAGTGGTAGATAGCCGAAAAAAGTGACAGGGGTGCAACACGAGGACTTCCCAAGAGGTCACCCATCCTAGTACTACTCTCGCCCAAGCACGCTTAACTTCGGAGTTCTGATGGGATCCAGTGCATTTGTGCTGGTATGATCGCACCCAGCATGCCTCTCCATTGTCAAAGTAATAAAGAGTTTCCACTCGCATTGTCGTACGAAGTCCGTTTAAATGAAAGTGCGAAAAAATCCTGCTAGATGACACCGGATGGACGATCCGAGCATGTCGGAAAGCGGATGACCGCCATGGCTGTCATCGCGCGATTAATCTTCCTGAGTACCCCCGAATCAATATAAGAATCGCCACGATCTGACGGGCGGATCAAAAGTTATCGTCGGAACGATATTTGTGCACCAAGGGTAGCTCACGGCCAGTAAACACCTTCCGACCGGATTCATGACTCGCATCCACTAGTACACTCATCCGCTATAGCCTGTACGTCACTGAATCTGAACAAACCCCCGCTATAATTTGACCGCAAATGAAATGTCAGAACGAATTCCGTTTATCGAATCAAACGACACTATCACCCCGCCATAATAAAGACCGGACGTCTTTGAATTCACCATCCGGAAGAAAATAAAAAGATCCGAACCGAAACGTAGGAGGCGACGCACTAAACGTGCGTTTCAGTTCGCATCGATGTTCCAGAACCGAAAGATTGTTCGAAAAAAGTGGTAGATAGCCGAAAAAAGTGACAGGGGTGCAACACGAGGACTTCCCAGGAGGTCACCCATCCTAGTACTACTCTCGCCCAAGCACGCTTAACTTCGGAGTTCTGATGGGATCCAGTGCATTTGTGCTGGTATGATCGCACCCAGCATGCCTCTCCATTGTCAAAGTAATAAAGAGTTTCCACTCGCATTGTCGTACGAAGTCCGTTTAAATGAAAGTGCGAAAAAATCCTGCTAGATGACACCGGATGGACGATCCGAGCATGTCGGGAAGCCGTATGACCGCAAGGGCTGTCATCGCGCGATTAATCTTCCCGAGTACCCCCGAATCAATATAAGAATCGCTACGATCTGACGGGCGGATCAAAAGTTATCGTCGGAACGATATTTGTGCACCAAGGGTAGCTCACGGCCAGTAAACACCTTCCGACCGGATTCATGACTCGCATCCACTAGTACACTCATCCGCTATAGCCTGTACGTCACTGAATCTGAACAAACCCCCGCTATAATTTGACCGCAAATGAAATGTCAGAACGAATTCCGTTTATCGAATCAAACGACACTATCACCCCGCCATAATAACGACCGGACGTCTTTGAATTCACCATCCGGAAGAAAATAAAATGATCCGTACCGAAACGTAAGAGGCGACGCACTAAACGTGCGTTTCAGTTCGCATCGATGTTCCAGAACCGAAAGATTGTTCGAAAAAAGTGGTAGATAGCCGAAAAAAGTGACAGGGGTGCAACACGAGGACTTCCCAGGAGGTCACCCATCCTAGTACTACTCTCGCCCAAGCACGCTTAACTTCGGAGTTCTGATGGGATCCAGTGCTTTTGTGCTGGTATGATCGCACCCAGCATGCCTCTCCATTGTCAAAGTAATAAAGAGTTTCCACTCGCATTGTCGTACGAAGTCCGTTTAAATGAAAGTGCGAAAAAATCCTGCTAGATGACACCGGATGGACGATCCGAGCATGTCGGAAAGCCGGATGACCGCCAGGGCTGTCATCGCGCGATGAATCTTCCCGAGTACCCCCGAATCAATATAAGAATCGCCACGATCTGACGGGCGGATCAAAAGTTATCGTCGGAACGATATTTGTGCACCAAGGGTAGCTCACGGCCAGTAAACACCTTCCGACCGGATTCATGACTCGCATCCACTAGTACACTCATCCGCTATAGCCTGTACGTCACTGAATCTGAACAAACCCCCGCTATAATTTGACCGCAAATGAAATGTCAGAACGAATTCCGTTTATCGAATCAAACGACACTATCACCCCGCCATAATAAAGACCGGACGTCTTTGAATTCACCATCCGGAAGAAAATCAAAAGATCCGAACCGAAACGTAGGAGGCGACGCACTAAACGTGCGTTTCAGTTCGCATCGATGTTCCAGAACCGAAAGATTGTTCGAAAAAAGTGGTAGATAGCCGAAAAAAGTGACAGGGGTGCAACACGAGGACTTCCCAGGAGGTCACCCATCCTAGTACTACTCTCGCCCAAGCACGCTTAATTTCGGAGTTCTGATGGGATCCAGTGCATTTGTGCTGGTATGATCGCACCCAGCATGCCTTTCCATTGTCAAAGTAATAAAGAGTTTCCACTCGCATTGTCGTACGAAGTCCGTTTAAATGAAAGTGCGAAAAAATCCTGCTAGATGACACCGGATGGACGATCCGAGCATGTCGGGAAGCCGGATGACCGCCAGGGCTGTCATCGCGCAATGAATCTTCCCGAGTACCCCCGAATCAATATAAGAATCGCCACGATCTGACGGGCGGATCAAAAGTTATCGTCGGAACGATATTTGTGCACCAAGGGTAGCTCACCGCCAGTAAACACCTTCCGACCGGATTCATGACTCGCATCCACTAGTACACTCATCCGCTATAGCCTGTACGTCACTGAATCTGAACAAACCCCCGCTATAATTTGACCGCAAATGAAATGTCAGAACGAATTCCGTTTATCGAATCAAACGACACTATCACCCCGCCATAATAAAGACCGGACGTCTTTGAATTCACCATCCGGAAGAAAATCAAAAGATCCGAACCGAAACGTAGGAGGCGACGCACTAAACGTGCGTTTCAGTTCGCATCGATGTTCCAGAACCGAAAGATTGTTCGAAAAAAGTGGTAGATAGCCGAAAAAAGTGACAGGGGTGCAACACGAGGACTTCCCAGGAGGTCACCCATCGTAGTACTACTCTCGCCCAAGCACGCCTAACTTCGGAGTTCTGATGGGATCCAGTGCATTTGTGCTGGTATGATCGCACCCAGCATGCCTCTCCATTGTCAAAGTAATAAAGAGTTTCCACTCGCATTGTCGTACGAAGTCCGTTTAAATGAAAGTGCGAAAAAATCCTGCTAGATGACACCGGATGGACGATCCGAGCATGTCGGAAAGCCGGATGACCGCCAGGGCTGTCATCGCGCGATGAATCTTCCCGAGTACCCCCGAATCAATATAAGAATCGCCACGATCTGACGGGCGGATCAAAAGTTATCGTCGGAACGATATTTGTGCACCAAGGGTAGCTCACGGCCAGTAAACACCTTCCGACCGGATTCATGACTCGCATCCACTAGTACACTCATCCGCTATAGCCTGTACGTCACTGAATCTGAACAAACCCCCGCTATAATTTGACCGCAAATGAAATGTCAGAACGAATTCCGTTTATCGAATCAAACGACACTATCACCCCGCCATAATAAAGACCGGACGTCTTTGAATTCACCATCCGGAAGAAAATAAAAAGATCCGAACCGAAACGTAGGAGGCGACGCACTAAACGTGCGTTTCAGTTCGCATCGATGTTCCAGAACCGAAAGATTGTTCGAAAAAAGTGGTAGATAGCCGAAAAAAGTGACAGGGGTGCAACACGAGGACTTCCCAGGAGGTCACCCATCCTAGTACTACTCTCGCCCAAGCACGCTTAACTTCGGAGTTCTGATGGGATCCAGTGCTTTTGTGCTGGTATGATCGCACCCAGCATGCCTCTCCATTGTCAAAGTAATAAAGAGTTTCCACTCGCATTGTCGTACGAAGTCCGTTTAAATGAAAGTGCGAAAAAATCCTGCTAGATGACACCGGATGGACGATCCGAGCATGTCGGAAAGCCGGATGACCGCCAGGGCTGTCATCGCGCGATGAATCTTCCCGAGTACCCCCGAATCAATATAAGAATCGCCACGATCTGACGGGCGGATCAAAAGTTATCGTCGGAACGATATTTGTGCACCAAGGGTAGCTCACGGCCAGTAAACACCTTCCGACCGGATTCATGACTCGCATCCACTAGTACACTCATCCGCTATAGCCTGTACGTCACTGAATCTGAACAAACCCCCGCTATAATTTGACCGCAAATGAAATGTCAGAACGAATTCCGTTTATCGAATCAAACGACACTATCACCCCGCCATAATAAAGACCGGACGTCTTTGAATTCACCATCCGGAAGAAAATCAAAAGATCCGAACCGAAACGTAGGAGGCGACGCACTAAACGTGCGTTTCAGTTCGCATCGATGTTCCAGAACCGAAAGATTGTTCGAAAAAAGTGGTAGATAGCCGAAAAAAGTGACAGGGGTGCAACACGAGGACTTCCCAGGAGGTCACCCATCCTAGTACTACTCTCGCCCAAGCACGCTTAATTTCGGAGTTCTGATGGGATCCAGTGCATTTGTGCTGGTATGATCGCACCCAGCATGCCTTTCCATTGTCAAAGTAATAAAGAGTTTCCACTCGCATTGTCGTACGAAGTCCGTTTAAATGAAAGTGCGAAAAAATCCTGCTAGATGACACCGGATGGACGATCCGAGCATGTCGGGAAGCCGGATGACCGCCAGGGCTGTCATCGCGCAATGAATCTTCCCGAGTACCCCCGAATCAATATAAGAATCGCCACGATCTGACGGGCGGATCAAAAGTTATCGTCGGAACGATATTTGTGCACCAAGGGTAGCTCACCGCCAGTAAACACCTTCCGACCGGATTCATGACTCGCATCCACTAGTACACTCATCCGCTATAGCCTGTACGTCACTGAATCTGAACAAACCCCCGCTATAATTTGACCGCAAATGAAATGTCAGAACGAATTCCGTTTATCGAATCAAACGACACTATCACCCCGCCATAATAAAGACCGGACGTCTTTGAATTCACCATCCGGAAGAAAATCAAAAGATCCGAACCGAAACGTAGGAGGCGACGCACTAAACGTGCGTTTCAGTTCGCATCGATGTTCCAGAACCGAAAGATTGTTCGAAAAAAGTGGTAGATAGCCGAAAAAAGTGACAGGGGTGCAACACGAGGACTTCCCAGGAGGTCACCCATCGTAGTACTACTCTCGCCCAAGCACGCCTAACTTCGGAGTTCTGATGGGATCCAGTGCATTTGTGCTGGTATGATCGCACCCAGCATGCCTCTCCATTGTCAAAGTAATAAAGAGTTTCCACTCGCATTGTCGTACGAAGTCCGTTTAAATGAAAGTGCGAAAAAATCCTGCTAGATGACACCGGATGGACGATCCGAGCATGTCGGAAAGCCGGATGACCGCCAGGGCTGTCATCGCGCGATGAATCTTCCCGAGTACCCCCGAATCAATATAAGAATCGCCACGATCTGACGGGCGGATCAAAAGTTATCGTCGGAACGATATTTGTGCACCAAGGGTAGCTCACGGCCAGTAAACACCTTCCGACCGGATTCATGACTCGCATCCACTAGTACACTCATCCGCTATAGCCTGTACGTCACTGAATCTGAACAAACCCCCGCTATAATTTGACCGCAAATGAAATGTCAGAACGAATTCCGTTTATCGAATCAAACGACACTATCACCCCGCCATAATAAAGACCGGACGTCTTTGAATTCACCATCCGGAAGAAAATAAAAAGATCCGAACCGAAACGTAGGAGGCGACGCACTAAACGTGCGTTTCAGTTCGCATCGATGTTCCAGAACCGAAAGATTGTTCGAAAAAAGTGGTAGATAGCCGAAAAAAGTGACAGGGGTGCAACACGAGGACTTCCCAGGAGGTCACCCATCCTAGTACTACTCTCGCCCAAGCACGCTTAACTTCGGAGTTCTGATGGGATCCAGTGCTTTTGTGCTGGTATGATCGCACCCAGCATGCCTCTCCATTGTCAAAGTAATAAAGAGTTTCCACTCGCATTGTCGTACGAAGTCCGTTTAAATGAAAGTGCGAAAAAATCCTGCTAGATGACACCGGATGGACGATCCGAGCATGTCGGAAAGCCGGATGACCGCCAGGGCTGTCATCGCGCGATGAATCTTCCCGAGTACCCCCGAATCAATATAAGAATCGCCACGATCTGACGGGCGGATCAAAAGTTATCGTCGGAACGATATTTGTGCACCAAGGGTAGCTCACGGCCAGTAAACACCTTCCGACCGGATTCATGACTCGCATCCACTAGTACACTCATCCGCTATAGCCTGTACGTCACTGAATCTGAACAAACCCCCGCTATAATTTGACCGCAAATGAAATGTCAGAACGAATTCCGTTTATCGAATCAAACGACACTATCACCCCGCCATAATAAAGACCGGACGTCTTTGAATTCACCATCCGGAAGAAAATCAAAAGATCCGAACCGAAACGTAGGAGGCGACGCACTAAACGTGCGTTTCAGTTCGCATCGATGTTCCAGAACCGAAAGATTGTTCGAAAAAAGTGGTAGATAGCCGAAAAAAGTGACAGGGGTGCAACACGAGGACTTCCCAGGAGGTCACCCATCCTAGTACTACTCTCGCCCAAGCACGCTTAATTTCGGAGTTCTGATGGGATCCAGTGCATTTGTGCTGGTATGATCGCACCCAGCATGCCTTTCCATTGTCAAAGTAATAAAGAGTTTCCACTCGCATTGTCGTACGAAGTCCGTTTAAATGAAAGTGCGAAAAAATCCTGCTAGATGACACCGGATGGACGATCCGAGCATGTCGGGAAGCCGGATGACCGCCAAGGCTGTCATCGCGCAATGAATCTTCCCGAGTACCCCCGAATCAATATAAGAATCGCCACGATCTGACGGGCGGATCAAAAGTTATCGTCGGAACGATATTTGTGCACCAAGGGTAGCTCACCGCCAGTAAACACCTTCCGACCGGATTCATGACTCGCATCCACTAGTACACTCATCCGCTATAGCCTGTACGTCACTGAATCTGAACAAACCCCCGCTATAATTTGACCGCAAATGAAATGTCAGAACGAATTCCGTTTATCGAATCAAACGACACTATCACCCCGCCATAATAAAGACCGGACGTCTTTGAATTCACCATCCGGAAGAAAATCAAAAGATCCGAACCGAAACGTAGGAGGCGACGCACTAAACGTGCGTTTCAGTTCGCATCGATGTTCCAGAACCGAAAGATTGTTCGAAAAAAGTGGTAGATAGCCGAAAAAAGTGACAGGGGTGCAACACGAGGACTTCCCAGGAGGTCACCCATCGTAGTACTACTCTCGCCCAAGCACGCCTAACTTCGGAGTTCTGATGGGATCCAGTGCATTTGTGCTGGTATGATCGCACCCAGCATGCCTCTCCATTGTCAAAGTAATAAAGAGTTTCCACTCGCATTGTCGTACGAAGTCCGTTTAAATGAAAGTGCGAAAAAATCCTGCTAGATGACACCGGATGGACGATCCGAGCATGTCGGAAAGCCGGATGACCGCCAGGGCTGTCATCGCGCGATGAATCTTCCCGAGTACCCCCGAATCAATATAAGAATCGCCACGATCTGACGGGCGGATCAAAAGTTATCGTCGGAACGATATTTGTGCACCAAGGGTAGCTCACGGCCAGTAAACACCTTCCGACCGGATTCATGACTCGCATCCACTAGTACACTCATCCGCTATAGCCTGTACGTCACTGAATCTGAACAAACCCCCGCTATAATTTGACCGCAAATGAAATGTCAGAACGAATTCCGTTTATCGAATCAAACGACACTATCACCCCGCCATAATAAAGACCGGACGTCTTTGAATTCACCATCCGGAAGAAAATAAAAAGATCCGAACCGAAACGTAGGAGGCGACGCACTAAACGTGCGTTTCAGTTCGCATCGATGTTCCAGAACCGAAAGATTGTTCGAAAAAAGTGGTAGATAGCCGAAAAAAGTGACAGGGGTGCAACACGAGGACTTCCCAGGAGGTCACCCATCCTAGTACTACTCTCGCCCAAGCACGCTTAACTTCGGAGTTCTGATGGGATCCAGTGCTTTTGTGCTGGTATGATCGCACCCAGCATGCCTCTCCATTGTCAAAGTAATAAAGAGTTTCCACTCGCATTGTCGTACGAAGTCCGTTTAAATGAAAGTGCGAAAAAATCCTGCTAGATGACACCGGATGGACGATCCGAGCATGTCGGAAAGCCGGATGACCGCCAGGGCTGTCATCGCGCGATGAATCTTCCCGAGTACCCCCGAATCAATATAAGAATCGCCACGATCTGACGGGCGGATCAAAAGTTATCGTCGGAACGATAATTGTGCACCAAGGGTAGCTCACGGCCAGTAAACACCTTCCGACCGGATTCATGACTCGCATCCACTAGTACACTCATCCGCTATAGCCTGTACGTCACTGAATCTGAACAAACCCCCGCTATAATTTGACCGCAAATGAAATGTCAGAACGAATTCCGTTTATCGAATCAAACGACACTATCACCCCGCCATAATAAAGACCGGACGTCTTTGAATTCACCATCCGGAAGAAAATCAAAAGATCCGAACCGAAACGTAGGAGGCGACGCACTAAACGTGCGTTTAAGTTCGCATCGATGTTCCAGAACCGAAAGATTGTTCGAAAAAAGTGGTAGATAGCCGAAAAAAGTGACAGGGGTGCAACACGAGGACTTCCCAGGAGGTCACCCATCCTAGTACTACTCTCGCCCAAGCACGCTTAATTTCGGAGTTCTGATGGGATCCAGTGCATTTGTGCTGGTATGATCGCACCCAGCATGCCTTTCCATTGTCAAAGTAATAAAGAGTTTCCACTCGCATTGTCGTACGAAGTCCGTTTAAATGAAAGTGCGAAAAAATCCTGCTAGATGACACCGGATGGACGATCCGAGCATGTCGGGAAGCCGGATGACCGCCAGGGCTGTCATCGCGCAATGAATCTTCCCGAGTACCCCCGAATCAATATAAGAATCGCCACGATCTGACGGGCGGATCAAAAGTTATCGTCGGAACGATATTTGTGCACCAAGGGTAGCTCACCGCCAGTAAACACCTTCCGACCGGATTCATGACTCGCATCCACTAGTACACTCATCCGCTATAGCCTGTACGTCACTGAATCTGAACAAACCCCCGCTATAATTTGACCGCAAATGAAATGTCAGAACGAATTCCGTTTATCGAATCAAACGACACTATCACCCCGCCATAATAAAGACCGGACGTATTTGAATTCACTATCCGGCAGAAAATAAAAAGATCCCAACCGAAACGTAGGAGGCGTCGCACTAAACGTGCGTTTCAGTTCGCATCGATGTTCCAGAACCGAAAGATTGTTCGAAAAAAGTGGTAGATAGCCGAAAAAAGTGACAGGGGTGCAACACGAGGACTTCCCAGGAGGTCACCCATCCTAGTACTACTCTCGCCCAAGCACGCTTAACTTCGGAGTTCTGATGGGATCCAGTGCTTTTGTGCTGGTATGATCGCACCCAGCATGCCTCTCCATTGTCAAAGTAATAAAGAGTTTCCACTCGCATTGTCGTACGAAGTCCGTTTAAATGAAAGTGCGAAAAAATCCTGCTAGATGACACCGGATGGACGATCCGAGCATGTCGGAAAGCCGGATGACCGCCAGGGCTGTCATCGCGCGATGAATCTTCCCGAGTACCCCCGAATCAATATAAGAATCGCCACGATCTGACGGGCGGATCAAAAGTTATCGTCGGAACGATATTTGTGCACCAAGGGTAGCTCACGGCCAGTAAACACCTTCCGACCGGATTCATGACTCGCATCCACTAGTACACTCATCCGCTATAGCCTGTACGTCACTGAATCTGAACAAACCCCCGCTATAATTTGACCGCAAATGAAATGTCAGAACGAATTCCGTTTATCGAATCAAACGACACTATCACCCCGCCATAATAAAGACCGGACGTCTTTGAATTCACCATCCGGAAGAAAATAAAAAGATCCGAACCGAAACGTAGGAGGCGACGCACTAAACGTGCGTTTCAGTTCGCATCGATGTTCCAGAACCGAAAGATTGTTCGAAAAAAGTGGTAGATAGCCGAAAAAAGTGACAGGGGTGCAACACGAGGACTTCCCAGGAGGTCACCCATCGTAGTACTACTCTCGCCCAAGCACGCCTAACTTCGGAGTTCTGATGGGATCCAGTGCATTTGTGCTGGTATGATCGCACCCAGCATGCCTCTCCATTGTCAAAGTAATAAAGAGTTTCCACTCGCATTGTCGTACGAAGTCCGTTTAAATGAAAGTGCGAAAAAATCCTGCTAGATGACACCGGATGGACGATCCGAGCATGTCGGGAAGCCGGATGGCCGCAAGGGCTGTCATCGCGCGATTAATCTTCCCGAGTACCCCCGAATCAATATAAGAATCGCTACGATCTGACGGGCGGATCAAAAGTTATCGTCGGAACGATATTTGTGCACCAAGGGTAGCTCACGGCCAGTAAACACCTTCCGACCGGATTCATGACTCGCATCCACTAGTACACTCATCCGCTATAGCCTGTACGTCACTGAATCTGAACAAACCCCCGCTATAATTTGACCGCAAATGAAATGTCAGAACGAATTCCGTTTATCGAATCAAACGACACTATCACCCCGCCATAATAAAGACCGGACGTCTTTGAATTCACCATCCGGAAGAAAATAAAAAGATCCGAACCGAAACGTAGGAGGCGACGCACTAAACGTGCGTTTCAGTTCGCATCGATGTTCCAGAACCGAAAGATTGTTCGAAAAAAGTGGTAGATAGCCGAAAAAAGTGACAGGGGTGCAACACGAGGACTTCCCAGGAGGTCACCCATCGTAGTACTACTCTCGCCCAAGCACGCCTAACTTCGGAGTTCTGATGGGATCCAGTGCATTTGTGCTGGTATGATCGCACCCAGCATGCCTCTCCATTGTCAAAGTAATAAAGAGTTTCCACTCGCATTGTCGTACGAAGTCCGTTTAAATGAAAGTGCGAAAAAATCCTGCTAGATGACACCGGATGGACGATCCGAGCATGTCGGGAAGCCGGATGGCCGCAAGGGCTATCATCGCGCGATTAATCTTCCCGAGTACCCCCGAATCAATATAAGAATCGCTACGATCTGACGGGCGGATCAAAAGTTATCGTCGGAACGATATTTGTGCACCAAGGGTAGCTCACGGCCAGTAAACACCTTCCGACCGGATTCATGACTCGCATCCACTAGTACACTCATCCGCTATAGCCTGTACGTCACTGAATCTGAACAAACCCCCGCTATAATTTGACCGCAAATGAAATGTCAGAACGAATTCCGTTTATCGAATCAAACGACACTATCACCCCGCCATAATAAAGACCGGACGTCTTTGAATTCACCATCCGGAAGAAAATAAAAAGATCCGAACCGAAACGTAGGAGGCGACGCACTAAACGTGCGTTTCAGTTCGCATCGATGTTCCAGAACCGAAAGATTGTTCGAAAAAAGTGGTCGATAGCCGAAAAAAGTGACAGGGGTGCAACACGAGGACTTCCCAGGAGGTCACCCATCCTAGTACTACTCTCGCCCAAGCACGCTTAACTTCGGAGTTCTGATGGGATCCAGTGCTTTTGTGCTGGTATGATCGCACCCAGCATGCCTCTCCATTGTCAAAGTAATAAAGAGTTTCCACTCGCATTGTCGTACGAAGTCCGTTTAAATGAAAGTGCGAAAAAATCCTGCTAGATGACACCGGATGGACGATCCGAGCATGTCGGAAAGCCGGATGACCGCCATGGCTGTCATCGCGCGATGAATCTTCCCGAGTACCCCCGAATCAATATAAGAATCGCCACGATCTGACGGGCGGATCAAAAGTTATCGTCGGAACGATATTTGTGCACCAAGGGTAGCTCACGGCCAGTAAACACCTTCCGACCGGATTCATGACACGCATCCACTAGTACACTCATCCGCTATAGCCTGTACGTCACTGAATCTGAACAAACCCCCGCTATAATTTGACCGCAAATGAAATGTCAGAACGAATTCCGTTTATCGAATCAAACGACACTATCACCCCGCCATAATAAAGACCGGACGTCTTTGAATTCACCATCCGGAAAAAAATAAAAAGATCCGAACCGAAACGTAGGAGGCGACGCACTAAACGTGCGTTTCAGTTCGCATCGATGTTCCAGAACCGAAAGATTGTTCGAAAAAAGTGGTAGATAGCCGAAAAAAGTGACAGGGGTGCAACACGAGGACTTCCCAGGAGGTCACCCATCGTAGTACTACTCTCGCCCAAGCACGCCTAACTTCGGAGTTCTGATGGGATCCAGTGCATTTGTGCTGGTATGATCGCACCCAGCATGACTCTCCATTGTCAAAGTAATAAAGAGTTTCCACTCGCATTGTCGTACGAAGTCCGTTTAAATGAAAGTGCGAAAAAATCCTGCTAGATGACACCGGATGGACGATCCGAGCATGTCGGGAAGCCGTATGACCGCAAGGGCTGTCATCGCGCGATTAATCTTCCCGAGTACCCCCGAATCAATATAAGAATCGCTACGATCTGACGGGCGGATCAAAAGTTATCGTCGGAACGATATTTGTGCACCAAGGGTAGCTCACGGCCAGTAAACACCTTCCGACCGGATTCATGACTCGCATCCACTAGTACACTCATCCGCTATAGCCTGTACGTCACTGAATCTGAACAAACCCCCGCTATAATTTGACCGCAAATGAAATGTCAGAACGAATTCCGTTTATCGAATCAAACGACACTATCACCCCGCCATAATAAAGACCGGACGTCTTTCAATTCACCATCCGGAAGAAAATAAAAAGATCCGTACCGAAACGTAGGAGGCGACGCACTAAACGTACGTTTCAGTTCGCATCGATGTTCCAGAACCGAAAGATTGTTCGAAAAAAGTGGTAGATAGCCGAAAAAAGTGACAGGGGTGCAACACGAGGACTTCCCAGGAGGTCACCCATCCTAGTACTACTCTCGCCCAAGCACGCTTAACTTCGGAGTTCTGATGGGATCCAGTGCATTTGTGCTGGTATGATCGGACCCAGCATGCCTCTCCATTGTCAAAGTAATAAAGAGTTTCCACTCGCATTGTCGTACGAAGTCCGTTTAAATGAAAGTGCGAAAAAATCCTGCTAGATGACACCGGATGGACGATCCGAGCATGTCGGAAAGCCGGATGACCGCCAGGGCTGTCATCGCGCGATGAATCTTCCCGAGTACCCCCGAATCAATATAAGAATCGCCACGATCTGACGGGCGGATCAAAAGTTATCGTCGGAACGATATTTGTGCACCAAGGGTAGCTCACGGCCAGTAAACACCTTCCGACCGGATTCATGACTTTCATCCACTAGTACCCTCATCCGCTATAGCTTGTACGTCACTGAATCTAAACAAACCCCCGCTATAATTTGACCGCAAATGAAATGTCAGAACGAATTCCGTTTATCGAATCAAACGACACTATCACCCCGCCATAATAAAGACCGGACGTATTTGAATTCACGATCCGGCAGAAAATAAAAAGATCTCAACCGAAACGTAGGAGTCGTCGCACTAAACGTGCGTTTCAGTTCGCATCGATGTTCCAGAACCGAAAGATTGTTCGAAAAAAGTGGTAGATAGCCGAAAAAAGTGACAGGGGTGCAACACGAGGACTTCCCAGGAGGTCACCCATCCTAGTACTACTCTCGCCCAAGCACGCTTAACTTCGGAGTTCTGATGGGATCCAGTGCATTTGTGCTGGTATGATCGCACCCAGCATGCCTCTCCATTGTCAAAGTAATAAAGAGTTTCCACTCGCATTGTCGTACGAAGTCCGTTTAAATGAAAGTGCGAAAAAATCCTGCTAGATGACACCGGATGGACGATCCGAGCATGTCGGGAAGCCGTATGACCGCAAGGGCTGTCATCGCGCGATTAATCTTCCCGAGTACCCCCGAATCAATATAAGAATCGCTACGATCTGACGGGCGGATCAAAAGTTATCGTTGGAACAATATTTGTGCACCAAGGGTAGCTCACGGCCAGTAAACACCTTCCGACCGGATTCATGACTCGCATCCACTAGTACACTCATCCGCTATAGCCTGTACGTCACTGAATCTGAACAAACCCCCGCTATAATTTGACCGCAAATGAAATGTCAGAACGAATTCCGTTTATCGAATCAAACGACACTATCACCCCGCCATAATAACGACCGGACGTCTTTGAATTCACCATCCGGAAGAAAATAAAATGATCCGTACCGAAACGTAAGAGGCGACGCACTAAACGTGCGTTTCAGTTCGCATCGATGTTCCAGAACCGAAAGATTGTTCGAAAAAAGTGGTAGATAGCCGAAAAAAGTGACAGGGGTGCAACACGAGGACTTCCCAGGAGGTCACCCATCCTAGTACTACTCTCGCCCAAGCACGCTTAACTTCGGAGTTCTGATGGGATCCAGTGCATTTGTGCTGGTATGATCGCACCCAGCATGCCTCTCCATTGTCAAAGTAATAAAGAGTTTCCACTCGCATTGTCGTACGAAGTCCGTTTAAATGAAAGTGCGAAAAAATCCTGCTAGATGACACCGGATGGACGATCCGAGCATGTCGGAAAGCGGATGACCGCCATGGCTGTCATCGCGCGATTAATCTTCCTGAGTACCCCCGAATCAATATAAGAATCGCCACGATCTGACGGGCGGATCAAAAGTTATCGTCGGAACGATATTTGTGCACCAAGGGTAGCTCACGGCCAGTAAACACCTTCCGACCGGATTCATGACTCGCATCCACTAGTACACTCATCCGCTATAGCCTGTACGTCACTGAATCTGAACAAACCCCCGCTATAATTTGACCGCAAATGAAATGTCAGAACGAATTCCGTTTATCGAATCAAACGACACTATCACCCCGCCATAATAAAGACCGGACGTCTTTGAATTCACCATCCGGAAGAAAATAAAAAGATCCGAACCGAAACGTAGGAGGCGACGCACTAAACGTGCGTTTCAGTTCGCATCGATGTTCCAGAACCGAAAGATTGTTCGAAAAAAGTGGTAGATAGCCGAAAAAAGTGACAGGGGTGCAACACGAGGACTTCCCAGGAGGTCACCCATCCTAGTACTACTCTCGCCCAAGCACGCTTAACTTCGGAGTTCTGATGGGATCCAGTGCATTTGTGCTGGTATGATCGCACCCAGCATGCCTCTCCATTGTCAAAGTAATAAAGAGTTTCCACTCGCATTGTCGTACGAAGTCCGTTTAAATGAAAGTGCGAAAAAATCCTGCTAGATGACACCGGATGGACGATCCGAGCATGTCGGGAAGCCGTATGACCGCAAGGGCTGTCATCGCGCGATTAATCTTCCCGAGTACCCCCGAATCAATATAAGAATCGCTACGATCTGACGGGCGGATCAAAAGTTATCGTCGGAACGATATTTGTGCACCAAGGGTAGCTCACGGCCAGTAAACACCTTCCGACCGGATTCATGACTCGCATCCACTAGTACACTCATCCGCTATAGCCTGTACGTCACTGAATCTGAACAAACCCCCGCTATAATTTGACCGCAAATGAAATGTCAGAACGAATTCCGTTTATCGAATCAAACGACACTATCACCCCGCCATAATAAAGACCGGACGTCTTTGAATTCACCATCCGGAAGAAAATAAAAAGATCCGTACCGAAACGTAGGAGGCGACGCACTAAACGTGCGTTTCAGTTCGCATCGATGTTCCAGAACCGAAAGATTGTTCGAAAAAAGTGGTAGATAGCCGAAAAAAGTGACAGGGGTGCAACACGAGGACTTCCCAGGAGGTCACCCATCCTAGTACTACTCTCGCCCAAGCACGCTTAACTTCGGAGTTCTGATGGGATCCAGTGCATTTGTGCTGGTATGATCGCACCCAGCATACCTCTCCATTGTCAAAGTAATAAAGAGTTTCCACTCGCATTGTCGTACGAAGTCCGTTTAAATGAAAGTGCGAAAAAATCCTGCTAGATGACACCGGATGGACGATCCGAGCATGTCGGAAAGCCGGATGACCGCCAGGGCTGTCATCGCGCGATTAATCTTCCCGAGTACCCCCGAATCAATATAAGAATCGCCACGATCTGACGGGCGGATCAAAAGTTATCGTCGGAACGATATTTGTGCACCAAGGGTAGCTCACGGCCAGTAAACACCTTCCGACCGGATTCATGACTTTCATCCACTAGTACCCTCATCCGCTATAGCTTGTACGTCACTGAATCTAAACAAACCCCCGCTATAATTTGACCGCAAATGAAATGTCAGAACGAATTCCGTTTATCGAATCAGACGACACTATCACCCCGCCATAATAAAGACCGGACGTATTTGAATTCACTATCCGGCAGAAAATAAAAAGATCCCAACCGAAACGTAGGAGGCGTCGCACTAAACGTGCGTTTCAGTTCGCATCGATGTTCCAGAACCGAAAGATTGTTCGAAAAAAGTGGTAGATAGCCGAAAAAAGTGACAGGGGTGCAACACGAGGACTTCCCAGGAGGTCACCCATCCTAGTACTACTCTCGCCCAAGCACGCTTAACTTCGGAGTTCTGATGGGATCCAGTGCATTTGTGCTGGTATGATCGCACCCAGCATGCCTCTCCATTGTCAAAGTAATAAAGAGTTTCCACTCGCATTGTCGTACGAAGTCCGTTTAAATGAAAGTGCGAAAAAATCCTGCTAGATGACACCGGATGGACGATCCGAGCATGTCGGAAAGCCGGATGACCGCCAGGGCTGTCATCGCGCGATGAATCTTCCCGAGTACCCCCGAATCAATATAAGAATCGCCACGATCTGACGGGCGGATCAAAAGTTATCGTCGGAACGATATTTGTGCACCAAGGGTAGCTCACGGCCAGTAAACACCTTCCGACCGGATTCATGACTCGCATCCACTAGTACACTCATCCGCTATAGCCTGTACGTCACTGAATCTGAACAAACCCCCGCTATAATTTGACCGCAAATGAAATGTCAGAACGAATTCCGTTTATCGAATCAAACGACACTATCACCCCGCCATAATAAAGACCGGACGTCTTTGAATTCACCATCCGGAAGAAAATAAAAAGATCCGAACCGAAACGTAGGAGGCGACGCACTAAACGTGCGTTTCAGTTCGCATCGATGTTCCAGAACCGAAAGATTGTTCGAAAAAAGTGGTAGATAGCCGAAAAAAGTGACAGGGGTGCAACACGAGGACTTCCCAGGAGGTCACCCATCCTAGTACTACTCTCGCCCAAGCACGCTTAACTTCGGAGTTCTGATGGGATCCAGTGCTTTTGTGCTGGTATGATCGCACCCAGCATGCCTCTCCATTGTCAAAGTAATAAAGAGTTTCCACTCGCATTGTCGTACGAAGTCCGTTTAAATGAAAGTGCGAAAAAATCCTGCTAGATGACACCGGATGGACGATCCGAGCATGTCGGAAAGCCGGATGACCGCCAGGGCTGTCATCGCGCGATGAATCTTCCCGAGTACCCCCGAATCAATATAAGAATCGCCACGATCTGACGGGCGGATCAAAAGTTATCGTCGGAACGATATTTGTGCACCAAGGGTAGCTCACGGCCAGTAAACACCTTCCGACCGGATTCATGACTCGCATCCACTAGTACACTCATCCGCTATAGCCTGTACGTCACTGAATCTGAACAAACCCCCGCTATAATTTGACCGCAAATGAAATGTCAGAACGAATTCCGTTTATCGAATCAAACGACACTATCACCCCGCCATAATAAAGACCGGACGTCTTTGAATTCACCATCCGGAAGAAAATCAAAAGATCCGAACCGAAACGTAGGAGGCGACGCACTAAACGTGCGTTTCAGTTCGCATCGATGTTCCAGAACCGAAAGATTGTTCGAAAAAAGTGGTAGATAGCCGAAAAAAGTGACAGGGGTGCAACACGAGGACTTCCCAGGAGGTCACCCATCCTAGTACTACTCTCGCCCAAGCACGCTTAATTTCGGAGTTCTGATGGGATCCAGTGCATTTGTGCTGGTATGATCGCACCCAGCATGCCTTTCCATTGTCAAAGTAATAAAGAGTTTCCACTCGCATTGTCGTACGAAGTCCGTTTAAATGAAAGTGCGAAAAAATCCTGCTAGATGACACCGGATGGACGATCCGAGCATGTCGGGAAGCCGGATGACCGCCAGGGCTGTCATCGCGCAATGAATCTTCCCGAGTACCCCCGAATCAATATAAGAATCGCCACGATCTGACGGGCGGATCAAAAGTTATCGTCGGAACGATATTTGTGCACCAAGGGTAGCTCACCGCCAGTAAACACCTTCCGACCGGATTCATGACTCGCATCCACTAGTACACTCATCCGCTATAGCCTGTACGTCACTGAATCTGAACAAACCCCCGCTATAATTTGACCGCAAATGAAATGTCAGAACGAATTCCGTTTATCGAATCAAACGACACTATCACCCCGCCATAATAAAGACCGGACGTATTTGAATTCACTATCCGGCAGAAAATAAAAAGATCCCAACCGAAACGTAGGAGGCGTCGCACTAAACGTGCGTTTCAGTTCGCATCGATGTTCCAGAACCGAAAGATTGTTCGAAAAAAGTGGTAGATAGCCGAAAAAAGTGACAGGGGTGCAACACGAGGACTTCCCAGGAGGTCACCCATCCTAGTACTACTCTCGCCCAAGCACGCTTAACTTCGGAGTTCTGATGGGATCCAGTGCTTTTGTGCTGGTATGATCGCACCCAGCATGCCTCTCCATTGTCAAAGTAATAAAGAGTTTCCACTCGCATTGTCGTACGAAGTCCGTTTAAATGAAAGTGCGAAAAAATCCTGCTAGATGACACCGGATGGACGATCCGAGCATGTCGGAAAGCCGGATGACCGCCAGGGCTGTCATCGCGCGATGAATCTTCCCGAGTACCCCCGAATCAATATAAGAATCGCCACGATCTGACGGGCGGATCAAAAGTTATCGTCGGAACGATATTTGTGCACCAAGGGTAGCTCACGGCCAGTAAACACCTTCCGACCGGATTCATGACTCGCATCCACTAGTACACTCATCCGCTATAGCCTGTACGTCACTGAATCTGAACAAACCCCCGCTATAATTTGACCGCAAATGAAATGTCAGAACGAATTCCGTTTATCGAATCAAACGACACTATCACCCCGCCATAATAAAGACCGGACGTCTTTGAATTCACCATCCGGAAGAAAATAAAAAGATCCGAACCGAAACGTAGGAGGCGACGCACTAAACGTGCGTTTCAGTTCGCATCGATGTTCCAGAACCGAAAGATTGTTCGAAAAAAGTGGTAGATAGCCGAAAAAAGTGACAGGGGTGCAACACGAGGACTTCCCAGGAGGTCACCCATCCTAGTACTACTCTCGCCCAAGCACGCTTAACTTCGGAGTTCTGATGGGATCCAGTGCATTTGTGCTGGTATGATCGCACCCAGCATGCCTCTCCATTGTCAAAGTAATAAAGAGTTTCCACTCGCATTGTCGTACGAAGTCCGTTTAAATGAAAGTGCGAAAAAATCCTGCTAGATGACACCGGATGGACGATCCGAGCATGTCGGGAAGCCGTATGACCGCAAGGGCTGTCATCGCGCGATTAATCTTCCCGAGTACCCCCGAATCAATATAAGAATCGCTACGATCTGACGGGCGGATCAAAAGTTATCGTCGGAACGATATTTGTGCACCAAGGGTAGCTCACGGCCAGTAAACACCTTCCGACCGGATTCATGACTCGCATCCACTAGTACACTCATCCGCTATAGCCTGTACGTCACTGAATCTGAACAAACCCCCGCTATAATTTGACCGCAAATGAAATGTCAGAACGAATTCCGTTTATCGAATCAAACGACACTATCACCCCGCCATAATAAAGACCGGACGTCTTTGAATTCACCATCCGGAAGAAAATCAAAAGATCCGAACCGAAACGTAGGAGGCGACGCACTAAACGTGCGTTTCAGTTCGCATCGATGTTCCAGAACCGAAAGATTGTTCGAAAAAAGTGGTAGATAGCCGAAAAAAGTGACAGGGGTGCAACACGAGGACTTCCCAGGAGGTCACCCATCCTAGTACTACTCTCGCCCAAGCACGCTTAATTTCGGAGTTCTGATGGGATCCAGTGCATTTGTGCTGGTATGATCGCACCCAGCATGCCTTTCCATTGTCAAAGTAATAAAGAGTTTCCACTCGCATTGTCGTACGAAGTCCGTTTAAATGAAAGTGCGAAAAAATCCTGCTAGATGACACCGGATGGACGATCCGAGCATGTCGGGAAGCCGGATGACCGCCAGGGCTGTCATCGCGCAATGAATCTTCCCGAGTACCCCCGAATCAATATAAGAATCGCCACGATCTGACGGGCGGATCAAAAGTTATCGTCGGAACGATATTTGTGCACCAAGGGTAGCTCACCGCCAGTAAACACCTTCCGACCGGATTCATGACTCGCATCCACTAGTACACTCATCCGCTATAGCCTGTACGTCACTGAATCTGAACAAACCCCCGCTATAATTTGACCGCAAATGAAATGTCAGAACGAATTCCGTTTATCGAATCAAACGACACTATCACCCCGCCATAATAAAGACCGGACGTATTTGAATTCACTATCCGGCAGAAAATAAAAAGATCCCAACCGAAACGTAGGAGGCGTCGCACTAAACGTGCGTTTCAGTTCGCATCGATGTTCCAGAACCGAAAGATTGTTCGAAAAAAGTGGTAGATAGCCGAAAAAAGTGACAGGGGTGCAACACGAGGACTTCCCAGGAGGTCACCCATCCTAGTACTACTCTCGCCCAAGCACGCTTAACTTCGGAGTTCTGATGGGATCCAGTGCTTTTGTGCTGGTATGATCGCACCCAGCATGCCTCTCCATTGTCAAAGTAATAAAGAGTTTCCACTCGCATTGTCGTACGAAGTCCGTTTAAATGAAAGTGCGAAAAAATCCTGCTAGATGACACCGGATGGACGATCCGAGCATGTCGGAAAGCCGGATGACCGCCAGGGCTGTCATCGCGCGATGAATCTTCCCGAGTACCCCCGAATCAATATAAGAATCGCCACGATCTGACGGGCGGATCAAAAGTTATCGTCGGAACGATATTTGTGCACCAAGGGTAGCTCACGGCCAGTAAACACCTTCCGACCGGATTCATGACTCGCATCCACTAGTACACTCATCCGCTATAGCCTGTACGTCACTGAATCTGAACAAACCCCCGCTATAATTTGACCGCAAATGAAATGTCAGAACGAATTCCGTTTATCGAATCAAACGACACTATCACCCCGCCATAATAAAGACCGGACGTCTTTGAATTCACCATCCGGAAGAAAATAAAAAGATCCGAACCGAAACGTAGGAGGCGACGCACTAAACGTGCGTTTCAGTTCGCATCGATGTTCCAGAACCGAAAGATTGTTCGAAAAAAGTGGTAGATAGCCGAAAAAAGTGACAGGGGTGCAACACGAGGACTTCCCAGGAGGTCACCCATCGTAGTACTACTCTCGCCCAAGCACGCCTAACTTCGGAGTTCTGATGGGATCCAGTGCATTTGTGCTGGTATGATCGCACCCAGCATGCCTCTCCATTGTCAAAGTAATAAAGAGTTTCCACTCGCATTGTCGTACGAAGTCCGTTTAAATGAAAGTGCGAAAAAATCCTGCTAGATGACACCGGATGGACGATCCGAGCATGTCGGGAAGCCGGATGGCCGCAAGGGCTGTCATCGCGCGATTAATCTTCCCGAGTACCCCCGAATCAATATAAGAATCGCTACGATCTGACGGGCGGATCAAAAGTTATCGTCGGAACGATATTTGTGCACCAAGGGTAGCTCACGGCCAGTAAACACCTTCCGACCGGATTCATGACTCGCATCCACTAGTACACTCATCCGCTATAGCCTGTACGTCACTGAATCTGAACAAACCCCCGCTATAATTTGACCGCAAATGAAATGTCAGAACGAATTCCGTTTATCGAATCAAACGACACTATCACCCCGCCATAATAAAGACCGGACGTCTTTGAATTCACCATCCGGAAGAAAATAAAAAGATCCGAACCGAAACGTAGGAGGCGACGCACTAAACGTGCGTTTCAGTTCGCATCGATGTTCCAGAACCGAAAGATTGTTCGAAAAAAGTGGTAGATAGCCGAAAAAAGTGACAGGGGTGCAACACGAGGACTTCCCAGGAGGTCACCCATCGTAGTACTACTCTCGCCCAAGCACGCCTAACTTCGGAGTTCTGATGGGATCCAGTGCATTTGTGCTGGTATGATCGCACCCAGCATGCCTCTCCATTGTCAAAGTAATAAAGAGTTTCCACTCGCATTGTCGTACGAAGTCCGTTTAAATGAAAGTGCGAAAAAATCCTGCTAGATGACACCGGATGGACGATCCGAGCATGTCGGGAAGCCGGATGGCCGCAAGGGCTGTCATCGCGCGATTAATCTTCCCGAGTACCCCCGAATCAATATAAGAATCGCTACGATCTGACGGGCGGATCAAAAGTTATCGTCGGAACGATATTTGTGCACCAAGGGTAGCTCACGGCCAGTAAACACCTTCCGACCGGATTCATGACTCGCATCCACTAGTACACTCATCCGCTATAGCCTGTACGTCACTGAATCTGAACAAACCCCCGCTATAATTTGACCGCAAATGAAATGTCAGAACGAATTCCGTTTATCGAATCAAACGACACTATCACCCCGCCATAATAAAGACCGGACGTCTTTGAATTCACCATCCGGAAGAAAATAAAAAGATCCGAACCGAAACGTAGGAGGCGACGCACTAAACGTGCGTTTCAGTTCGCATCGATGTTCCAGAACCGAAAGATTGTTCGAAAAAAGTGGTAGATAGCCGAAAAAAGTGACAGGGGTGCAACACGAGGACTTCCCAGGAGGTCACCCATCCTAGTACTACTCTCGCCCAAGCACGCTTAACTTCGGAGTTCTGATGGGATCCAGTGCTTTTGTGCTGGTATGATCGCACCCAGCATGCCTCTCCATTGTCAAAGTAATAAAGAGTTTCCACTCGCATTGTCGTACGAAGTCCGTTTAAATGAAAGTGCGAAAAAATCCTGCTAGATGACACCGGATGGACGATCCGAGCATGTCGGAAAGCCGGATGACCGCCAGGGCTGTCATCGCGCGATGAATCTTCCCGAGTACCCCCGAATCAATATAAGAATCGCCACGATCTGACGGGCGGATCAAAAGTTATCGTCGGAACGATATTTGTGCACCAAGGGTAGCTCACGGCCAGTAAACACCTTCCGACCGGATTCATGACTCGCATCCACTAGTACACTCATCCGCTATAGCCTGTACGTCACTGAATCTGAACAAACCCCCGCTATAATTTGACCGCAAATGAAATGTCAGAACGAATTCCGTTTATCGAATCAAACGACACTATCACCCCGCCATAATAAAGACCGGACGTCTTTGAATTCACCATCCGGAAGAAAATCAAAAGATCCGAACCGAAACGTAGGAGGCGACGCACTAAACGTGCGTTTCAGTTCGCATCGATGTTCCAGAACCGAAAGATTGTTCGAAAAAAGTGGTAGATAGCCGAAAAAAGTGACAGGGGTGCAACACGAGGACTTCCCAGGAGGTCACCCATCCTAGTACTACTCTCGCCCAAGCACGCTTAATTTCGGAGTTCTGATGGGATCCAGTGCATTTGTGCTGGTATGATCGCACCCAGCATGCCTTTCCATTGTCAAAGTAATAAAGAGTTTCCACTCGCATTGTCGTACGAAGTCCGTTTAAATGAAAGTGCGAAAAAATCCTGCTAGATGACACCGGATGGACGATCCGAGCATGTCGGGAAGCCGGATGACCGCCAGGGCTGTCATCGCGCCATGAATCTTCCCGAGTACCCCCGAATCAATATAAGAATCGCCACGATCTGACGGGCGGATCAAAAGTTATCGTCGGAACGATATTTGTGCACCAAGGGTAGCTCACCGCCAGTAAACACCTTCCGACCGGATTCATGACTCGCATCCACTAGTACACTCATCCGCTATAGCCTGTACGTCACTGAATCTGAACAAACCCCCGCTATAATTTGACCGCAAATGAAATGTCAGAACGAATTCCGTTTATCGAATCAAACGACACTATCACCCCGCCATAATAAAGACCGGACGTATTTGAATTCACTATCCGGCAGAAAATAAAAAGATCCCAACCGAAACGTAGGAGGCGTCGCACTAAACGTGCGTTTCAGTTCGCATCGATGTTCCAGAACCGAAAGATTGTTCGAAAAAAGTGGTAGATAGCCGAAAAAAGTGACAGGGGTGCAACACGAGGACTTCCCAGGAGGTCACCCATCCTAGTACTACTCTCGCCCAAGCACGCTTAACTTCGGAGTTCTGATGGGATCCAGTGCTTTTGTGCTGGTATGATCGCACCCAGCATGCCTCTCCATTGTCAAAGTAATAAAGAGTTTCCACTCGCATTGTCGTACGAAGTCCGTTTAAATGAAAGTGCGAAAAAATCCTGCTAGATGACACCGGATGGACGATCCGAGCATGTCGGAAAGCCGGATGACCGCCAGGGCTGTCATCGCGCGATGAATCTTCCCGAGTACCCCCGAATCAATATAAGAATCGCCACGATCTGACGGGCGGATCAAAAGTTATCGTCGGAACGATATTTGTGCACCAAGGGTAGCTCACGGCCAGTAAACACCTTCCGACCGGATTCATGACTCGCATCCACTAGTACACTCATCCGCTATAGCCTGTACGTCACTGAATCTGAACAAACCCCCGCTATAATTTGACCGCAAATGAAATGTCAGAACGAATTCCGTTTATCGAATCAAACGACACTATCACCCCGCCATAATAAAGACCGGACGTCTTTGAATTCACCATCCGGAAGAAAATAAAAAGATCCGAACCGAAACGTAGGAGGCGACGCACTAAACGTGCGTTTCAGTTCGCATCGATGTTCCAGAACCGAAAGATTGTTCGAAAAAAGTGGTAGATAGCCGAAAAAAGTGACAGGGGTGCAACACGAGGACTTCCCAGGAGGTCACCCATCCTAGTACTACTCTCGCCCAAGCACGCTTAACTTCGGAGTTCTGATGGGATCCAGTGCATTTGTGCTGGTATGATCGCACCCAGCATGCCTCTCCATTGTCAAAGTAATAAAGAGTTTCCACTCGCATTGTCGTACGAAGTCCGTTTAAATGAAAGTGCGAAAAAATCCTGCTAGATGACACCGGATGGACGATCCGAGCATGTCGGGAAGCCGTATGACCGCAAGGGCTGTCATCGCGCGATTAATCTTCCCGAGTACCCCCGAATCAATATAAGAATCGCTACGATCTGACGGGCGGATCAAAAGTTATCGTCGGAACGATATTTGTGCACCAAGGGTAGCTCACGGCCAGTAAACACCTTCCGACCGGATTCATGACTCGCATCCACTAGTACACTCATCCGCTATAGCCTGTACGTCACTGAATCTGAACAAACCCCCGCTATAATTTGACCGCAAATGAAATGTCAGAACGAATTCCGTTTATCGAATCAAACGACACTATCACCCCGCCATAATAAAGACCGGACGTCTTTGAATTCACCATCCGGAAGAAAATCAAAAGATCCGAACCGAAACGTAGGAGCGACGCACTAAACGTGCGTTTCAGTTCGCATCGATGTTCCAGAACCGAAAGATTGTTCGAAAAAAGTGGTAGATAGCCGAAAAAAGTGACAGGGGTGCAACACGAGGACTTCCCAGGAGGTCACCCATCCTAGTACTACTCTCGCCCAAGCACGCTTAATTTCGGAGTTCTGATGGGATCCAGTGCATTTGTGCTGGTATGATCGCACCCAGCATGCCTTTCCATTGTCAAAGTAATAAAGAGTTTCCACTCGCATTGTCGTACGAAGTCCGTTTAAATGAAAGTGCGAAAAAATCCTGCTAGATGACACCGGATGGACGATCCGAGCATGTCGGGAAGCCGGATGACCGCCAGGGCTGTCATCGCGCAATGAATCTTCCCGAGTACCCCCGAATCAATATAAGAATCGCCACGATCTGACGGGCGGATCAAAAGTTATCGTCGGAACGATATTTGTGCACCAAGGGTAGCTCACCGCCAGTAAACACCTTCCGACCGGATTCATGACTCGCATCCACTAGTACACTCATCCGCTATAGCCTGTACGTCACTGAATCTGAACAAACCCCCGCTATAATTTGACCGCAAATGAAATGTCAGAACGAATTCCGTTTATCGAATCAAACGACACTATCACCCCGCCATAATAAAGACCGGACGTATTTGAATTCACTATCCGGCAGAAAATAAAAAGATCCCAACCGAAACGTAGGAGGCGTCGCACTAAACGTGCGTTTCAGTTCGCATCGATGTTCCAGAACCGAAAGATTGTTCGAAAAAAGTGGTAGATAGCCGAAAAAAGTGACAGGGGTGCAACACGAGGACTTCCCAGGAGGTCACCCATCCTAGTACTACTCTCGCCCAAGCACGCTTAACTTCGGAGTTCTGATGGGATCCAGTGCTTTTGTGCTGGTATGATCGCACCCAGCATGCCTCTCCATTGTCAAAGTAATAAAGAGTTTCCACTCGCATTGTCGTACGAAGTCCGTTTAAATGAAAGTGCGAAAAAATCCTGCTAGATGACACCGGATGGACGATCCGAGCATGTCGGAAAGCCGGATGACCGCCAGGGCTGTCATCGCGCGATGAATCTTCCCGAGTACCCCCGAATCAATATAAGAATCGCCACGATCTGACGGGCGGATCAAAAGTTATCGTCGGAACGATATTTGTGCACCAAGGGTAGCTCACGGCCAGTAAACACCTTCCGACCGGATTCATGACTCGCATCCACTAGTACACTCATCCGCTATAGCCTGTACGTCACTGAATCTGAACAAACCCCCGCTATAATTTGACCGCAAATGAAATGTCAGAACGAATTCCGTTTATCGAATCAAACGACACTATCACCCCGCCATAATAAAGACCGGACGTCTTTGAATTCACCATCCGGAAGAAAATAAAAAGATCCGAACCGAAACGTAGGAGGCGACGCACTAAACGTGCGTTTCAGTTCGCATCGATGTTCCAGAACCGAAAGATTGTTCGAAAAAAGTGGTAGATAGCCGAAAAAAGTGACAGGGGTGCAACACGAGGACTTCCCAGGAGGTCACCCATCGTAGTACTACTCTCGCCCAAGCACGCCTAACTTCGGAGTTCTGATGGGATCCAGTGCATTTGTGCTGGTATGATCGCACCCAGCATGCCTCTCCATTGTCAAAGTAATAAAGAGTTTCCACTCGCATTGTCGTACGAAGTCCGTTTAAATGAAAGTGCGAAAAAATCCTGCTAGATGACACCGGATGGACGATCCGAGCATGTCGGGAAGCCGGATGGCCGCAAGGGCTGTCATCGCGCGATTAATCTTCCCGAGTACCCCCGAATCAATATAAGAATCGCTACGATCTGACGGGCGGATCAAAAGTTATCGTCGGAACGATATTTGTGCACCAAGGGTAGCTCACGGCCAGTAAACACCTTCCGACCGGATTCATGACTCGCATCCACTAGTACACTCATCCGCTATAGCCTGTACGTCACTGAATCTGAACAAACCCCCGCTATAATTTGACCGCAAATGAAATGTCAGAACGAATTCCGTTTATCGAATCAAACGACACTATCACCCCGCCATAATAAAGACCGGACGTCTTTGAATTCACCATCCGGAAGAAAATAAAAAGATCCGAACCGAAACGTAGGAGGCGACGCACTAAACGTGCGTTTCAGTTCGCATCGATGTTCCAGAACCGAAAGATTGTTCGAAAAAAGTGGTAGATAGCCGAAAAAAGTGACAGGGGTGCAACACGAGGACTTCCCAGGAGGTCACCCATCGTAGTACTACTCTCGCCCAAGCACGCCTAACTTCGGAGTTCTGATGGGATCCAGTGCATTTGTGCTGGTATGATCGCACCCAGCATGCCTCTCCATTGTCAAAGTAATAAAGAGTTTCCACTCGCATTGTCGTACGAAGTCCGTTTAAATGAAAGTGCGAAAAAATCCTGCTAGATGACACCGGATGGACGATCCGAGCATGTCGGGAAGCCGGATGGCCGCAAGGGCTGTCATCGCGCGATTAATCTTCCCGAGTACCCCCGAATCAATATAAGAATCGCTACGATCTGACGGGCGGATCAAAAGTTATCGTCGGAACGATATTTGTGCACCAAGGGTAGCTCACGGCCAGTAAACACCTTCCGACCGGATTCATGACTCGCATCCACTAGTACACTCATCCGCTATAGCCTGTACGTCACTGAATCTGAACAAACCCCCGCTATAATTTGACCGCAAATGAAATGTCAGAACGAATTCCGTTTATCGAATCAAACGACACTATCACCCCGCCATAATAAAGACCGGACGTCTTTGAATTCACCATCCGGAAGAAAATAAAAAGATCCGAACCGAAACGTAGGAGGCGACGCACTAAACGTGCGTTTCAGTTCGCATCGATGTTCCAGAACCGAAAGATTGTTCGAAAAAAGTGGTCGATAGCCGAAAAAAGTGACAGGGGTGCAACACGAGGACTTCCCAGGAGGTCACCCATCCTAGTACTACTCTCGCCCAAGCACGCTTAACTTCGGAGTTCTGATGGGATCCAGTGCTTTTGTGCTGGTATGATCGCACCCAGCATGCCTCTCCATTGTCAAAGTAATAAAGAGTTTCCACTCGCATTGTCGTACGAAGTCCGTTTAAATGAAAGTGCGAAAAAATCCTGCTAGATGACACCGGATGGACGATCCGAGCATGTCGGAAAGCCGGATGACCGCCATGGCTGTCATCGCGCGATGAATCTTCCCGAGTACCCCCGAATCAATATAAGAATCGCCACGATCTGACGGGCGGATCAAAAGTTATCGTCGGAACGATATTTGTGCACCAAGGGTAGCTCACGGCCAGTAAACACCTTCCGACCGGATTCATGACTCGCATCCACTAGTACACTCATCCGCTATAGCCTGTACGTCACTGAATCTGAACAAACCCCCGCTATAATTTGACCGCAAATGAAATGTCAGAACGAATTCCGTTTATCGAATCAAACGACACTATCACCCCGCCATAATAAAGACCGGACGTCTTTGAATTCACCATCCGGAAAAAAATAAAAAGATCCGAACCGAAACGTAGGAGGCGACGCACTAAACGTGCGTTTCAGTTCGCATCGATGTTCCAGAACCGAAAGATTGTTCGAAAAAAGTGGTAGATAGCCGAAAAAAGTGACAGGGGTGCAACACGAGGACTTCCCAGGAGGTCACCCATCGTAGTACTACTCTCGCCCAAGCACGCCTAACTTCGGAGTTCTGATGGGATGCAGTGCATTTGTGCTGGTATGATCGCACCCAGCATGCCTCTCCATTGTCAAAGTAATAAAGAGTTTCCACTCGCATTGTCGTACGAAGTCCGTTTAAATGAAAGTGCGAAAAAATCCTGCTAGATGACACCGGATGGACGATCCGAGCATGTCGGGAAGCCGGATGGCCGCAAGGGCTGTCATCGCGCGATTAATCTTCCCGAGTACCCCCGAATCAATATAAGAATCGCTACGATCTGACGGGCGGATCAAAAGTTATCGTCGGAACGATATTTGTGCACCAAGGGTAGCTCACGGCCAGTAAACACCTTCCGACCGGATTCATGACTCGCATCCACTAGTACACTCATCCGCTATAGCCTGTACGTCACTGAATCTGAACAAACCCCCGCTATAATTTGACCGCAAATGAAATGTCAGAACGAATTCCGTTTATCGAATCAAACGACACTATCACCCCGCCATAATAAAGACCGGACGTCTTTGAATTCACCATCCGGAAGAAAATAAAAAGATCCGAACCGAAACGTAGGAGGCGACGCACTAAACGTGCGTTTCAGTTCGCATCGATGTTCCAGAACCGAAAGATTGTTCGAAAAAAGTGGTCGATAGCCGAAAAAAGTGACAGGGGTGCAACACGAGGACTTCCCAGGAGGTCACCCATCCTAGTACTACTCTCGCCCAAGCACGCTTAACTTCGGAGTTCTGAAGGGATCCAGTGCATTTGTGCTGGTATGATCGCACCCAGCATGCCTTTCCATTGTCAAAGTAATAAAGAGTTTCCACTCGCATTGTCGTACGAAGTCCGTTTAAATGAAAGTGCGAAAAAATCCTGCTAGATGACACCGGATGGACGATCCGAGCATGTCGGGAAGCCGGATGACTGCCAGGGCTGTCATCGCGCGATGAATCTTCCCGAGTACCCCCGAATCAATATAAGAATCGCCACGATCTGACGGGCGGATCAAAAGTTATCGTCGGAACGATATTTGTGCACCAAGGGTAGCTCACCGCCAGTAAACACCTTCCGACCGGATTCATGACTCGCATCCACTAGTACACTCATCCGCTATAGCCTGTACGTCACTGAATCTGAACAAACCCCCGCTATAATTTGACCGCAAATGAAATGTCAGAACGAATTCCGTTTATCGAATCAAACGACACTATCACCCCGCCATAATAAAGACCGGACGTCTTTGAATTCACCATCCGGAAGAAAATAAAAAGATCCGAACCGAAACGTAGGAGGCGACGCACTAAACGTGCGTTTCAGTTCGCATCGATGTTCCAGAACCGAAAGATTGTTCGAAAAAAGTGGTAGATAGCCGAAAAAAGTGACAGGGGTGCAACACGAGGACTTCCCAGGAGGTCACCCATCCTAGTACTACTCTCGCCCAAGCACGCTTAACTTCGGAGTTCTGATGGGATCCAGTGCTTTTGTGCTGGTGTGATCGCACCCAGCATGCCTCTCCATTGTCAAAGTAATAAAGAGTTTCCACTCGCATTGTCGTACGAAGTCCGTTTAAATGAAAGTGCGAAAAAATCCTGCTAGATGACACCGGATGGACGATCCTAGCATGTCGGAAAGCCGGATGACCGCCAGGGCTGTCATCGCGCGATGAATCTTCCCGAGTACCCCCGAATCAATATAAGAATCGCCACGATCTGACGGGCGGATCAAAAGTTATCGTCGGAACGATATTTGTGCACCAAGGGTAGCTCACGGCCAGTAAACACCTTCCGACCGGATTCATGACTCGCATCCACTAGTACACTCATCCGCTATAGCCTGTACGTCACTGAATCTGAACAAACCCCCGCTATAATTTGACCGCAAATGAAATGTCAGAACGAATTCCGTTTATCGAATCAAACGACACTATCACCCCGCCATAATAAAGACCGGACGTCTTTGAATTCACCATCCGGAAGAAAATAAAAAGATCCGAACCGAAACGTAGGAGGCGACGCACTAAACGTGCGTTTCAGTTCGCATCGATGTTCCAGAACCGAAAGATTGTTCGAAAAAAGTGGTAGATAGCCGAAAAAAGTGACAGGGGTGCAACACGAGGACTTCCCAGGAGGTCACCCATCCTAGTACTACTCTCGCCCAAGCACGCCTAACTTCGGAGTTCTGATGGGATCCAGTGCATTTGTGCTGGTATGACCGCTCCCAGCATGCCTCTCCATTGTCAAAGTAATAAAGAGTTTCCACTCGTATTGTCGTACGAAGTCCGTTTAAATGAAAGTGCGAAAAAATCCTGCTAGATGACACCGGATGGACGATCCGAGCATGTCGGGAAGCCGGATGGCCGCAAGGGCTGTCATCGCGCGATGAATCTTCCCGAGTACCCCCGAATCAATATAAGAATCGCTACGATCTGACGGGCGGATCAAAAGTTATCGTCGGAACGATATTTGTGCACCAAGGGTAGCTCACGGCCAGTAAACACCTTCCGACCGGATTCATGACTCGCATCCACTAGTACACTCATCCGCTATAGCCTGTACGTCACTGAATCTGAACAAACCCCCGCTATAATTTGACCGCAAATGAAATGTCAGAACGAATTCCGTTTATCGAATCAAACGACACTATCACCCCGCCATAATAAAGACCGGACGTCTTTGAATTCACCATCCGGAAGAAAATAAAAAGATCCGAACCGAAACGTAGGAGGCGACGCACTAAACGTGCGTTTCAGTTCGCATCGATGTTCCAGAACCGAAAGATTGTTCGAAAAAAGTGGTCGATAGCCGAAAAAAGTGACAGGGGTGCAACACGAGGACTTCCCAGGAGGTCACCCATCCTAGTACTACTCTCGCCCAAGCACGCTTAACTTCGGAGTTCTGATGGGATCCAGTGCATTTGTGCTGGTATGATCGCACCCAGCATGCCTTTCCATTGTCAAAGTAATAAAGAGTTTCCACTCGCATTGTCGTACGAAGTCCGTTTAAATGAAAGTGCGAAAAAATCCTGCTAGATGACACCGGATGGACGATCCGAGCATGTCGGGAAGCCGGATGACCGCCAGGGCTGTCATCGCGCGATGAATCTTCCCGAGTACCCCCGAATCAATATAAGAATCGCCACGATCTGACGGGCGGATCAAAAGTTATCGTCGGAACGATATTTGTGCACCAAGGGTAGCTCACCGCCAGTAAACACCTTCCGACCGGATTCATGACTCGCATCCACTAGTACACTCATCCGCTATAGCCTGTACGTCACTGAATCTGAACAAACCCCCGCTATAATTTGACCGCAAATGAAATGTCAGAACGAATTCCGTTTATCGAATCAAACGACACTATCACCCCGCCATAATAAAGACCGGACGTCTTTGAATTCACCATCCGGAAGAAAATAAAAAGATCCGAACCGAAACGTAGGAGGCGACGCACTAAACGTGCGTTTCAGTTCGCATCGATGTTCCAGAACCGAAAGATTGTTCGAAAAAAGTGGTAGATAGCCGAAAAAAGTGACAGGGGTGCAACACGAGGACTTCCCAGGAGGTCACCCATCCTAGTAAAAGGGGGAAAGATTCTTGACGGCAATCTTGATAAGATCGTCATCCGGTAACTTGTGGGTCATTTGTGCTGCCTTTCTCCTCCATCGCCGAATGAAGGAAGTAAAGGTCTCATTGGGTCCCTGCTTCAGCGATTTCAAGTCCCTTTTTGTCACGTCAATCCCCTCTTCCATGGAGAATTGCTGGACAAATTTGTTGGCTACACCTTCAAGGGTCCTGCTTTCTTCTGGTTTCAGATGCAAGAACCACTTCTTCGCTGTCCCAGTCAAAGTTCTAGGGAACACCAAAGCAATCTGCTCTGGGGATAAACCGTGCTGCTGCAACAGAGGAATGACTGACTTGAGATGGCTACGAGGGCACCCCATTCCGTCGTATTTGTCAAAGTCTGGCATTTTGAACTTGGGCGGAAGTACGACCCCTGGAGCTATCATGAACTCAGACATATCCAAATTTTTGGGACCTTGGCACTTCATGGTTTCCATATCCCGAGTCAGCTTCTCAATTTGGTCAGCCAATTCCTGTGCTTTATCAGGATTTCCCAGGTTAGGAAGACAGTTCTCTGCTGCGTACTGGCCCTCATCAAAGTCTTCGATTTCAGGCAATACAGCTGGCCTGGGAGAAACAAGAGGAACAGAAGGTATAACTGAAGGCTGCTGATTGGCCGGGTCTTTAGAGGTAGAAAGACGATCATTTTTCAGGAGGGCTATATCATCCTTCATGGCACTCAGCTGAAGAAGAATAGCCTTCATCATCTGATTCGTATCAGGACTGTTGTTACCGGTCCCTTCCATTGATTCAGATGCAAGTGAAATGGGTGAAAGGATTTCCGGACGACCAAGGAGAAGCGGCGCAGGAGAAGTAAAGGATTCTGGGGAAAAAGAAAGTCTATTCAGCCTGGAATCTGAAGACTGACGGGACCAGGCCGATTTTGAATTGACTTTCTTAGGAGCGATGATGTCCCGCTAAGACTCCTGAATGGAAGTTAATAAGTTAGATTGCACATTTGATAATTGAAATCAGGTAGCTTCCACAAATAGAGAGAAAAGAAAAGGAACACACTTTGCATTGATTAAATCGAGACAGGTTACAACGACAACGATTGGCAACATAAAAATTGATGAAACTTTGAATCGCCAACTGCTTATAACATGTATCAAGTAAAACTCTTTTCTCTATATTTTCATCTATAATGAGACCGGGATTACAATCTTTGACTTTGATTATGTTCAAGTAAAACAAGTGAAGACAGTAAAGAAATGATAATTTCATGCCGAAAATACTCATGGTTCACCAATCCGAGCTTTTCGGCTTGCAGGCCCTCCAGACATTCCTTCCTTCCGAAGTTTAGACACGAAAGCAGATCTCCTCTCCACGATTCTGTCTCTCCAAGCAGCTACTATGGATGTAATGAGATCAGGAGTAAGGTCTTCACAGTTAGGTGGTGTGATAACCTTCGGAGCACAAGAGCTTGCATTAATCTGGCAAGGGAAACACAAAGGTGCATAGAAAGATGATTTTTCTAAACCCATAAGATAGACGAATGAGTATGGGTAGGTGCTGGTGATAATTTTTGGACAGGATTGACTCACCCAATGAAATTGGTCTTCCCCTACATTCTTCAGCCAATGGCGCCACTCATTAAGCTGGGGTTGCTTAATCTTTGTCTTCCAAGAATGAAAACCCTTGAGGGTGTACTCAATGCTGTTTTGTGGCTGAAGGATAGTGAGTTTCTCACATAGCCACACATATAACAGCTTAGCACATCCGAAAAAATTATCCTGTACCTTTTTACTAGCAATAAGGTCTAAGCCATAAAAGGTTTCGGCTAGCATTGTAGGGACAGGATTCCTCCCCTCATTTATCTGATCTACTATTGTCAACAAAGTGAAAGGGGCGGCACTAGAGTCTCTGCGAAGGACATGGCGTGCAAAGACAGCAAAGACTAGAGCATTACGTCGACATTCCTGAAAACGGGAGTCAGTTGGGTCGACGTTTTTGGAAAACAACTCAATGAGGGTCTGAAATTGCACATCTTTCTCTGCTAAACAATGCAGGGTTCTCACAATCTTATTTTCGAATAATCTGCAAAAAAGGTCATGAGGGGAGCTTATGCTTGAAGGTCGGATCCAAAGTCCCCCAGGAGGAATCTCTAACAAGGCACACCAATCTTCGAATATAGGACAAAGTTCAAAAGACCCAAATCGAAAGACATGGAAGACAGGGTCCCAACATCCAGCAGCTGCTTGAAGAAACTTCCAATCTATACCGCGACTGTTCAGATGAGTAAATGAACCGATGAAATGCTCAGCCGCACTCCTTTCTTCACACCTTAACGGAAAAGATTTAACAGTCTCCGCTATCCATTTATCTAACAAATTATTCGCCATGATCTGACCTATCATTCAAATAGGACAAAGATCAGGAAGGAATATGAATAACTGTGCGCAGACAAATGACAAGGCTAACTCAGTAATCAGTTTTATGAAAAGGATACCGTCTGAGACAATGAATTTTTCATCCAAGATGAGAGGTAAACAATAGATCAGAAAAATAGACCACGGCCATAAGATGACAGAAGTAGGTCATAAACCGGATCTAAATCTGGCGTTGAATACCAGTAACTTTACGATCAAGAGGATCAGAATGGTAGACCATGGCCATAGGGACAGCGATAAGCTATCGGCTAGATCTCGAGGTGAAACAAGTGTACAGACGAACATATATCACCAAAAATGGGTTCTAAGCTAAATCAAGGCTATACCTGGGAATCGGGAGAAGGAAAACTGACTCTAAAGAATAGCCGTCATGCTCAAAAATGTGCTGCGAAAAATTCAACAGCATAACGGCTAGACAAGAAAGATAAGGTGAACTCATGGTTTAATTAACTCTGAAGAGTAGCGGTCATGCTCGAAATATTCTGGGTAAAATCTGGCAGCATGACGACGCTAGAAAGGATTCCCACAACTCAACCCAAGGTATATGAATAGCGGTGGTAAAAACAACTCCTAATCGGAAAACGAAATAGGGCTGCCGAAGAAAGGTGAGCCAATGAAGGACTGACCATAGGTGAGAACTCATGACAACGAGTCAAATCCCCTAATCAACAGATCAAGGACAAAGCAGGGCCAAGGTAATGGCAAGCAAAAGGCCACTGATCAGATCCAGATCTGAATAATGAATGGGTATAACTGATTGAAAAGAATGAGGGACTCTAACTAAGAGGAGAACCCTATATAATCAGTATACAAATATACACATACACATATCCTAACCAGGGGCACCAGCCCTAATCCTAATCTAGCGGAGTCAAGGAAGTCTCGACTCAAGACAGAGTGATGAGTGTACTAGGACCGTGCTGTAGCCATGTAAAATGAACTACCCTAGTCTACAAAGGGGACGGAGCTCCTAAACTCTAGGCTTGACATGTGTAAGCAACACATGTCCGACCCTTATATGAATGCAATATACTTATATAAACATAGGTACTTCCTAGTTGGGTTTCACTAAGTCAGTAAGTATATACATAATATATAAAACAAAGTAGGGCTCCGGACTCAATCTATCAGGTACTATGCGTATGAAACATACTTAATATGTATAACAAAAGTACGCCCAATGTTATACATAGTATGCTTCATTGCCCATCGGCTGCTGTAGACAAAAGTACGCCCAATGTCTACGGCTGCAGCACCGGCGCATAGCTTGGAAATAGATTCAACAGTACCATCAGGGTGTAACAACATCCCAGTCGGGCACGCACTGAATCTATCCCGTGGAGCCAATAATGATGAAAAACAAAGAAGAAATAAACAATAAACAACATGGTAATGCATGATGTGCAGTGTGTGTATCCCTCGTTTTAATTACGCACCTACTTGGTGCCCCTGGATTCTAACGATAAAGTTCCCGTTTAGCTTGGTTTTGACCCAAATTTCTTCAAAATTAATTAAAATGGCATTTTTACAGAGTTAGGCAATGTTTCAAGAATTCCCCAGCAGAGTCGCCAATCTGTGAACCCCGATCCGAGACAGGCGGGGGACGTGTCCCCACGAAGGTCTCTGGATCGTCCACGTGAAGGAGAGCCCCACCAAGGAACTCTCGAAAGAGTGCCCCTCACAGCATGAGCGGCGATGTAAAGCGAGATACCTCTCGATTCGGGGACTAGCCCGGATTCGAGACGCACCTTGAACAAAGGAAGAGTCGCCATCCAAGGAAGTGGGCCCTGGATCCCATGCTGTGCTCTGTCGCAACAGGTAACCAGAGATACAAAGGGTTCGTGCCTGATGACGAATGGGGAAGGGATTAGGCGCCCCCGCTTCGCCCAAGTGCAAGCACCTGGTCTCTTATGCCATTTATTATTAATTTTGAAGAGTTTTGGGCGAAAATCATGCGAAATGGGAACGGATATCCCCGAGATAACGCCTAGCTAACCATGCATGTCTCGGAGATGAATAAGAAGCACAAAAGGAATAAATGAATGACGTGGCACCTAAGAATAGCTAGATTATGAGTGTCATGCCTAATGGGTGTCTAAGTTCTGGTGGGCAAACACATGCATGCTACATCTAAAGGTATAGGATCTGTACATGAAAGTAAGAAAACACAGCAAGACATACAGCACAACCAATGACTCGACCCGACGCACCCTAAACTCTAAGGTGATAATTGACTCGGACCAAGATGGCCATCCATCTTAGCTGCACTACGTATCCCGGCCTCGGGAAGAATCAGAGCCAACGTAGTTCGGCGACCTATGCTAAACTACAATGCCTAACCCTCTAGAACCGCTATCCTAGACTCGATTAACTAGACCCGACTAGTTTTTAAAGCTTCTTGCGACATTACTTAAGTTCAAGTGAATGGTGATTTTTGGGACTCCCTGTATGCCCTAACTAATGCCAGTGAACCCTACGCCCTAGGTGTGACTAGGCTGTGTGTCCTAAGGAAAACCGTGGGCTATCTAAGCGCGTTCTAGTCTAGCCATCGGCTCGACTAAGTGTCTAACCGACCACGACCTGAGGCCTCCTAACTCTAGGGACACTCACACGACCGGGCATGACAAAGCAACACAATCAGGACAGACTCCCCACTCTACGACACCCCCAAACGCCTAGGACTGACTCCTAACTCTATGGGAGGATCTTTTGAAAATTGTTGGTAAAGTTATTTTGAAGAATTTTTGTAGTTTTGGAAGGTTTTGAAGTTGTGAAAGTTATGAAGTTGTGGGAAATATTTGCAAAATGGTGACTGCACTCAGGATGCCAGCAGCACGCCTGAGCTGCCTACGTACCCCTCAGCTAGGGATCAAGCCATCCGTAGTTCGGACGGAAAGGTGAGAAATAATGGTAAAGTGGTGTGTAAAGGGTGAAAGAGTGTAAAAAATGGTGACTGAACTCAGGGTGCCAGCAGCACGCCTGAGCTGCCTACGTACCCCTCAGCTAGGGATCAAGCCATCCGTAGTTCGGACTTGACTACTCCTAATGACTCGAGTTTTTTGAGATTTTTGATTTTTAGATGTTTTTGAATTTTTAAGAATTTTTGAAATGTTTTTGTTGTTTTCAAGTATTTTTGAAATGTTTTTGTTGTTTTTTGACACCAGAGAATAAAATCCTATCATCATACGGGTAGGGAGACTTCTGGAATCCCGCAAAGGTTGGACAGCATCCTATGCTTTGCGGGGGAAAAAGACAGAAATACGACTCTGCAAGGGTTGGACAGCATCCTATACCTTGCAAGAGTGGATAGAAGAACATGATCTGATGAAAGGTAGGATGGAATCCTAACCCCTATGATGATAGAATTTGATTCCTGAACAAAATGACTGACTCTCTAGACTAAGGACAGATTCCTATGCTAGTGACTAGACTCATAACTAGAGGGTGGACTCCTAGCTAAAAGGGGGGGACTTCTAGTCTATGGGGTGGGCTTCCTAAGCTACAGACCTTTGGGGGACAAGCTATGAGACTTAGGATAAACTCCCTAAGGGGTAGGCTCTAGACAAGGCTTGTCTCCAAGGGAGGAGTGCCTTATGAGACATAGTGTGTCTCCCAGCGTAGGAGAATGTCAATCCTAAGGCAAAGGAATCCCCTAATGAAATCAAGACATGATGATGAATACCATTAAGGAGGTGCTTCCCAAAGAAGGGAACTTTAAGTGCAAAGGGAATTCAAGGCGAGACAATTATGTGCAAATGATAGGTTCAAATGAAAAGAAAAGGTTTGGCTTGCCATAGAAAAAGAATCCAAGAAATTTAGAAAGCATGGAAATGCATTTGGAAATGATTTGAAGAAGTTTGAATGCCTAAATGTCTAGGAATGTTAAGCTCTTTTAGTTCAAGTGCAAGCCTCTATCATAGCTCCCTAACATCTTTTAATTTAACCATTTTCCAACATCTTTTACAAATTTCTAGCACGTTTAGTTAAGGTTCAACTCATTAGTAGATCGCTTGTTTGCATATCAATAACAGGTTCGACAAGGCATTGTTAAAGCACAACTCACCATGCAATTTTTGCCAGAACGGGTCAAAAATGTAAAACAATTCATGGAAATTTACTGATACATGATTTATAACTTGCTAGCACGCGCACATATCCAAAAATAATCATTAGAAATGATTTAGAATCAAAACAATCATAAAAAGCAAACCATATCATGTTAATGACATAAGGTGCAGAAAATGTGATTTTCTGAGGAAAATTTGACCCCCTAGACATCAAGACCATCAAAACTCACAATCATCAAAGTTGTAGATCTCATCATTAGTGACATTTTCTCTTTTGACCGCTTGGGCCAACTCCGGCCGGAAGTGGTTGGAAAATGATCATTTCTAGGTTATCGCCATTAAAAGGCACATTAGGTGTTTGGCTGAAAGTTTACGCTCAATTTTGACACTCGAAATATCATTTTTGAAAAATTTTGTACAATAAGAAAGTTTTAGGAAATTTCGTAAGGAACAACTTTCCTCTCTATGGCTCTGGCCAATTCTGATCAAAAGGGGTTTGAAAATAGCCGACAATGCGCTGTGCACAGCATGACAGTTTTTTTTTTTTTTTTTTTTTTTTTTAAAACAGCTGAAACCTTACAAACGGCTTTTGACAATCGAAACAGCATTTCTGGAAAAATGCACACAATGAGAAAGTTTTAAAAAATTTCTTAACCAACAATTTTCCTTTCAATGATTTCGGCCCATTCCGGTCAAAGATAGCCCAAACAGTTACTCTAACTTACTTGAAGTGAAATTCCCAAAACAAACTTGGAAGAAAACAGTACTCCTTTGGGCAAATTTGTGCCAAAAGATGTCAAATTGATCGGCTCAATAAGATCTTCAACTAGGACATGTTTATTTTGATGATTTGGAATCTAAACGGTCGAAAAATCCAAGAATATAAGCTGGACAGTAGCTATGCATTATCTGTCCAAATAAAATAAAATCGCAACTGCTAGGGTATAAATTGGTTTGACAGCAGCTATGTTCTCAAAAATCACAACTACTAGTGTAGGACAGCAGTTATGAGACTTATTATCAATCATAGAGCATAGCTAAATCTGTAGAGTAGCAATTATATCCTTCAACGCAAAGAGGGATCAAAATTAGGGAGTATGAAAGTATAAGAGACGGCAGCTACGCTACTTAGGACAGTAACTGTGCAATTTAGGACAGCAACTAGGACTAAATCTTTGTGCTAAACAGGTCAGCAACATGGACTCAATCCATGTGCAAAACAGGGCAGCAACATGGATCAAATCTATGTGCTAAACAGGGCAGCAACATGGGCTGAATCCATATGCAGAACAGGACAGCAATGGGGACTAAATCTATGTGCTAAACAAGGCAGCAACATAGACTGAATCCATGTGCAAAACAGGACAGTAACGTACCTGAAACAGGGGCAGCAGTGGAGTTGGATTTGTGTTGAAACAGGGGCAGCAGTGGGGTTGGATCTGCTGACGGAGATGGGTGAGGCTAGCCGGAGATGTGGACCGGCCGAAGGAACGACCGGAGAAGATGGATTCTCGCCTCTCTTTTTTTTTTTTCTTTCTTTTTCTTTCCTGCTCTCCCTTTCTCTAAAATGAAGATGGATCTTGGAGCTGCTGGCAATGGAGGATAGTTTGGGGAAGAAGAAATGGGTGGAAATAAGATGGGTTTGGGTGGAATAAAATGGGCGAAAATGGAGGTGTTGGAGGGTTGCGAATTGCAGAGAAGGGGGTTTTCGGTTTGAAATTGCAGAGATGATGGTTGTAATAGAGGGTTTGGGTCGGATTCAAGGTGGGGTCGAATTTGTGAGATGAAAAATGAGGAAAACGAAATGGGTTTGGTTAAAGAAATAGAAAATGGTGGAGGTGGTGGCTATGGAGATGATGGCTGTGGGGTTTGGGTAGAATAGAGTTTAGATTTAGGTTTTTAATGGAAGAGGGTTTGAGGGAGGAGAAGGTAAGGTGATAGGGGTGGACGTGATGGAACGTGGCCGGCCGGATTCCGGCAATCCGGCCGGAGAAGATGGGATTGGCGTAGGTGGAGGATGGAAACGGAATGGGTTTGGGTAAAAAAAATGAGGTGGGTTTGGTGGTGGTTGATGATGAAGACGGAGGAGGTGGGTTTTTGCAGGTTTAATGGCTGCACAAGGGAGATGGAAATGGGGTTTTGGTCGAGTGGTGGCTGTGGTGGTGGTAAGGGTTTGTGGAAGAAGAAGATACCTTGTGGTGGCGGTGAAAGATTGGGCCGAAGGTAGTGGGGATGGTGGTTTCCTCTCTCTCTCTCCCTCTCCCTCTGCTCTGTGCTGCCTCCTTTTGAACGAAAATGAGGCGCCTCCCTCCCCTCTTGCGGCTGCTCAAGAATGGGTTTTTCTCCCCCTCACGAACCCTAAACCGACAACATATATGGGAAAATGCCAAATTTTCTCCCCCCCTATCCTCCCTAGACAACCGCCCCAAGTGCATTTTTTTGACAATTTTTAACCCCAAAAGGGGGTGGCTGATTGGAAAACAAGGGTAGAAATTTTCTTCTCTTCAAACGATCCTGACCGTTTGATTCGATCCAAGGGCCATTAGGGTTTGCTTACATCCTAAGTATTGTTGGAATTCCAAAATTGCCCCTCCAAGGATGGGAAATCACCATTTTGCCAAACAAAATATCTTGTTTTTTTTTTTTTGGAAAAATGGGGGATATCCACACAACCATGCTTTGATAATTCACCCTACACAACCTAACTTTGATTATCGCACATACTTCGCCTGTCTTATTCTCCATTTTTCGCCCGATTGCCCTGAAATTTTGCAGGGGGATTCTCGAGAACACTAACAACCTCTTGGGGGATTTGTACCCACAAATGTGCACAACCAGATGCCCAGAACACGAGCCTTCTCCTCATTTCGAGTCCAGCCCCTCAGGGATTCCGAGATTAATTTTGGGACATCTGGGGGACTCGAAATTCGGGAATTCTATTGGATATTCAATTTTGGGGATTTTAGGGCCTTGTCAAAATGGGGTGTCTACAGATGCCCCTCTTTGGCAGAGTGTGCTTGTCGCACGAAAGCCAAAGCCGAGCAGACAACCCATTTTGACTGGCCCAAGATTTCAAACGGAAGAGATGCAAGGGGTGACGAGATGGATCGACGAGACAGAATCTCATCGAGAAGGAATGATAAGATGAGTTGACGAGACAGAATCTCGAAAAGATAACTGAGATGGACTCTAAAGTGGTAATGAGACAGACTCTCACAAATTGTAGAATGGAATGATTAGACAACATCTAATTAAGCTACTCAGGGATTTGGAGATTGTAAAGCAGAATGATTAGACAGCATCATGATCAAACCTGGATTGGGATCTGAGAAGACAGCATCTTGACAGATGAACGAAGCGGAATGATTAGACAGTTATCATGATCAAACCTAAATTGGGATCTGGGAAGACAGCATCTTGACAGATGAACGAAGCGGAATGACTAGACAGTTATCATGATCAAACCTAAATTGGGATCTGAGAAGACAGCATCTTGACAGATGAACGAAGCGGAATGATTAGACAGTTATCATGATCAAACCTAAATTGGGATCTGAGAAGACAGCATCTTGACAGATGAACGAAGCGGAATGATTAGACAGTTATCATGATCAAACCTAAATTGGGATCTGGGAAGACAGCATCTTGACAGATCAACACAGCGGAATGATTAGACAGTTATCATGATCAAACCTAAATTGGGATCTGAGAAGACAGCATCTTGACAGATGAACGAAGCGGAATGATTAGACAGTTATCATGATCAAACCTAAATTGGGATCTGAGAAGATAGCATCTTGACAGATGAACGAAGCGGAATGATTAGACAGTTATCATGATCAAACCTAAATTGGGATCTGGGAAGACAGCATCTTGACAGATCAACACAGCGGAATGATTAGACAGTTATCATGATCAAACCTAAATTGGGATCTGAGAAGACAGCATCTTGACAGATGAACGAAGCGGAATGACTAGACAGTTATCATGATCAAACCTAAATTGGGATCTGAGAAGACAGCATCTTGACAGATGAACGAAGCGGAATGATTAGACAGTTATCATGATCAAACCTAAATTGGGATCTGGGAAGACAGCATCTTGACAGATCAACACAGCGGAATGATTAGACAGTTATCATGATCAAACCTAAATTGGGATCTGGGAAGACAGCATCTTGACAGATCAACACAGCGGAATGATTAGACAGTTATCATGATCAAACCTAAATTAGGATCTGAGAAGACAGCATCTTCACAGATGAACAAAGCGGAATGATTAGACAGCATCATGATCAAACCTGAATTAAAAATTTGATTTGAAAAATGCGTTCAAGTTTTCTCAAATCCTGATTCGTTAAAACTGCTATCTCAACCGTCAATGCATGCTAGGTATCTTTTATGGTCTGACTTTCGTCAGGACATAAAAGATGCCCCTAGTAAAATTTCGCTTCCAATTCAGGAGTCTTAACAGAACTCAAACAGATTCAAGCTTTCTTTTATGAAACTCGGGTTACAAAGATTTTGAAGGTACAAGAGACTGACTCTTGCTGAAAGGCCTACCACTTTTATGCCAATTGCAAGGGCTCCGGGCCTCAAAGGCTTTCAAAATGCACAAGAGACTGATTCCGCCTGGAACACTTTCAATTTTCTACCAGCTGTCAGAATTTCAGGTTATACCGGTTTTCAACTTCCAAGCAGACTGATTCTGCTTGACACATCTTCAACCTCCTGTCTGCTACAGGAATTTCAAATGGGCCTGAGAGCTTGCCGCGCTTCTGGACCATGTATAGGTCATTTCGCCTTCTGGAGATGCGACTTCAGTTTCTGGTACCTGCTACCCCAGCTTTTTGAAAGGATACTGGACCAAACAGGTCATTTTGGGACACACCTGACTCGACTGAGTACATGACTTTGACTTGACAAAGAATGACCTTGGCGACTGCTTGACAAAGGACTTCTGGTGAATACACGACCGAGTTACAAGACTGACTTTCAAGAAAGACTGAATTTGCTTCTCAATTTGATAATTGTTTTAGGATGGTACAGCTTACCACTCTTGGAACTCTTTGAATACCGTGTTTTAAGGTGATTTCGCCTCTTTCTGGTATTTAGTCATGGTTATTATACCCTTTGGATTGCTCGGTTTTAACCCCTAGCTTAGAGGAATATCAAAGGAAGCCTTGCCGGCACTTTTCAGACCTTGAAGTGATGCCGATACAGGTATGACGCCTTGCTAGCTTCTGAAATTTAGTCCTTTACGAGAAGTCACTGCCATGACCAGACTGCCCTTTTGGGTTTTCAATCTGGCGGACCGCTTGCCTTAATTTTTGCCTGGACTGCCTGCCCTTGCAGGTTTTCCATCCAGCAGGCTCTGCACCCTGATTTTTTGCCTAAGCCGCCCCTTCGGGTTTTCAACTTAGCGGGCGAATGACCCTAACTTTTGCCTAGACCGCCCTCTCGGGTTTTCAGTCTAGCGGGTCTAAGACTCCATTATTCTTTTCTTTTCTTTTTCTGTTTTGCCACAAACCTTTGCCTTATCACACCAGGAGGACTTCTAGGTGGGTTAGGGTTTGAAAGAATTGGATTAGGGTGCTTGCATTGACTGGACCGAATCTGGACCCTTCCAGATAGCCTACGTACCTCCAAAGAGTGAGGATCAGGTCCGCGTAGTTCGCCCATTGGGGACTTTGGGTTGAGATTGTTTTGATTTGACTTCTCTTTTTTTTTTTCTTCTTGAAAGTTCTCTCTTTTGTTTTTTTTTTTTTTTCTTTTCAACCGTTTTGAAAGATTTGCTTTCTTCTTTTCTTTTCTTTCCTTTCAGCAATTTTGAAAGATTTGCTTTCTTCTTTTCTTTTCTTTCCTTTCAGCAATTTTGAAAGATTTGCTTTCTTCTTTTCTTTTCTTTCCTTTCAGCAATTTTGAAAGATTTGACCGAACCCGACGTTGTCAAGTTGCCTACGTACCCTGTGGAAAGGGATCAGGTCATGGCGTAGTTCAGGCTTTGCATCTTTTATGGCGTAAGTCATAAAAGATGCCCCTGGTTTGAGGGTGACAAAGAAATTTTGATTTTGCTCATTGGCTCAAAGGGTTTGCAAACGGTCTTTGACTTTTCTCTTTTGTTTTTCAATTGGATTTTTGGATTTGAAGCTCAGATCGACCAAGGACGGCCTCCTGGTGTCTTAGGCATAATACTTTTTAAGTTGATCAAGGTTTGTAGGTTCTGTTAGTTTTTCACCATTTTGATCAAGGAGTCTGACGGCTTTTCCAGGCAGGACTTCATCGACAATGTAAGGACCCGACCAGTTTGGTCTGAACTTCCCTCGGGGATCATGGACCGGTGCCCTGTAGGATTTCAAAACGAGGTCACCTTTCTGGAGATCTCTGATCTTCACCTTCTTGTTAAAGGCTTTCTCAACTCGACGCTGATATCCCTGGACATGATACAGAGCTCTGAGCCTCTTCTCATCAATCATCTGCAACTCCTGATACCGGGCCCTTGCCCATTCTGATTCTGGCAAACCAGCTTCCATCATTACCCTTAACGAAGGAATTCTCAGCTCAACTGGTAGGACCGCTTCCATCCCATACACTAGTGAATATGGCGTAGCTCCCGTAGAGGCCCTGATCGACGTTCTGTAAGCCCACAAAGCATATGGTAGCTTATTTGACCAGTCCCTGTACGTCTCTGTCATCTTGCTGATGATGGTTTTGATGTTCTTGTTTGCAGCTTCGACGGCTCCATTTGTCTGGGGTCTGTATGGTGAGGACTTGTGATGCTTAATCTTGAACTCCTCACATAGGCGTACCACTTCTTTCTTGAAGTGCGATCCATTGTCTGAGATCAGCTCATGCGGTACCCCATATCTGCAGATGATGTTTGTTCGGATGAATTTGGCAACTGAGGCTGAAGTCAGTGATGCGAACGATGCGGCTTCGATCCACTTAGTAAAGTAATCAATGGCTACCAGGATGTACTCATGCCCACTTGAAGATTTCGGAAACACCTTTCCGATAATATCGATTCCCCAGACTGAAAACGGCCACGGCGAAGTCAGAGAATGTAACTCAGAAGGCGGCACATGAATGAGGTTGGCGTAAACCTGACATTTATGACACTTCTTCACAAATGCGAAGCAGTCAGCTTCCATAGTTGGCCAGTAGTACCCAAGTCTCAGGATCTTTCTCGACAACATCTTTCCGTTCATGTGAGGCCCACAGACTCCTTCATGCGTCTGTTCTACGAGATTAGCTGCTCGATCTTCATCTACGCAAAGAAGCTGGATTCCATCAAATGACCTCCTGAAGAGCTCATTGCCGCAGATAATGAAGTTAGCCGCCAACTTTTGGAGAGACCTCCGCTCTTTTCCTGATGCTTCAGGGGGATGCCCTTGGCCTAGAATGAGATTCTTTATATCAGTGTACCATGGCTTTCCATCTGGACATCGAGCTGCTATCTCTATAGCGTTCACATGCGCTGGAGCCCATTGTAACCGCACTGCCAGAGGCTGAACTTCCATTGATGCAGAGATATCCAACATTGAGGCTAGTGTAGCCAAAGCGTCCGCGAAATGATTTCTCGTCCTCGACAGATGAGTAAATGTAACATTCTTGAACCTCCTGACCAGGGAATCCAGGTGCGTGTGATACGGGATCAATCTATCCTCCTTTGTTTTCCATTGACCATTGATCTGACAAATGATCAAGATCGAGTCCCCGAAAACATCTATCTCTTGAATATGCAGAGCCAAGGCTGCTTCGAGACCAGCAATGCAAGCCTCATACTCGGCCTCATTGTTGGTACACTTGAACTGCAATTTGATGGACACGGGGATGTACTCTTTCTTCGGAGATATCAACACTGCCCCCACTCCTTGACCTCGGTTGTTCACAGCACCATCAAAATACATCAACCATCTGGTGCTTTGGACCTCCTCTTCTACAGCCATGATCTCTTCATCAGGAAAATCTGCCGTCAGAACTGCATTCTCATCTACAGGCGCATCAGCCAACTGCTCAGCTATCACACGCCCTTTAACTGATTTCTGGGTTACATAGGCAATATCAAATTCGGACAATAGCAGCAACCATCTGGATGTTCTCCCGGTGAGGGCGGGCTTCTCGAACAAGTACTTCAACGGATCCATCCGTGAGAGTAAGAGAACCTTGTTTGATAGCAGGTAATGCCTAAGCCTCTGAGTTGCCCAAACCAGTGCCAGACAAGTCTTTTCCAAGATAGAATATTTGATTTCGTACTCCAGCATCCTCTTGCTGATGTAGTAGATAGGCTTTTCTTTCTTCGACTCAGGATCTTGTTGGGCTAACATGCAACCCATAGCTGTGTCAGTGACAGATAGGTACAGCAACAGTGGCTGGTCTGGAATAACTGGTGACAGGACAGGAGGCGAAGTTAGACACTGCTTGACTTTCTCAAATGCTTCCTGACACTCATCATTCCACTTCTTTGGAGAATTTTTCTTCAGCAGCTTGAAGATGGGTTCGCACGTCATTGTCAACTGATTTATGAACCTTCTTAGGTACTGAACCTTTCCCAGGAAACTACGGATCTGCCTCTCGGTCCTCGGCGGCTCCATCTCTTGGATTGCTTTGATCTTTTGAGGATCTACCTCGATCCCTCTTTCGCTGACCATGAATCCCAATAACTTCCCTGAAGTGACCCCAAATACACACTTGCTCGGGTTCAAGCGAAGCTTATACTTCCGGATCCTTTCGAAAAACTTCCTCAGGACTACGGCGTGCTCTGGTCGAGTCTTGGATTTAACGATCATGTCATCGACGTAAACCTCGACCTCTTTGTGAATCATGTCATGCAATAAGGTGGTAGCCGCCCTCTGATAGGTTGCCCCTGCATTCTTCAGCCCAAACGGCATCACTTTGTAGCAATATGTTCCCCATGGAGTGGTGAACGCAGTTTTTATCATGTCCTCAGGGGCCATCTTGATCTGATTATATCCGGAAAACCCATCCATAAAGGATAACAAAGCATGACCAGCTGTATTATCCACCAGGAGATCGATGCTCGGCAAAGGAAAGTCATCCTTGGGACTCGCCTTGTTCAAATCTCTGAAATCCACGCACATTCTGACTTTTCCGTCCTTCTTGGGCACCGGTACTATGTTAGCCAGCCATTCTGGATATTCAACCACTTGAATGAAGCCCGCATCTAACAGCTTCTTGACTTCATCATGGACTTTCAACTCCCATTCTGGTTTTAATTTTCGAAGCTTTTGCTTTTTCGGCTTGGCGCCTGGGATTAGGGGAAGACGATGCTGGACGATGTCTTCGCTTAATCCCGGCATGTCACCATAGGACCAAGCAAAAACTTCTTTGTATTCCTTAAGCAAAATGATTAGTTCTTTACGCTCCTCCGGGGATAACGTTTTGCCAATCCGTATTTCCCGGATTAAGGTTTCATCACCTATGTTGACGATTTCAATTTCTTCTTCAAGTGGTTTAGCTCGACGCTGCTCCTCCTGAGTAATCATGTGTTTGATCTCAGGGGGAGTTTCGTCGGCATCCTCATAAGAGGGGGAGTCTTGATCATTGTTATTAGTTTTATCAATTTGAGAAGCAGAAACAGAGACAGAGACAGGAAGATACTGAAACGAATCTTTCATTTCATTCATAGAATCAAAATTTACATCATTGATCAATTGGCCCACAGCAGGCTTTACAGTATGCTCAAAAGAAAAGTTTGTATCGTCAACTGAAATGTTGACACCTGACTCAACTGGACTATGTATGGACTTTGTGGTATATTCTATAACAGACTCATCTTCATAGACAGCATCTATACCGGAGGACTCGCCACCCACACCAGGAATGTCTAAGCTTCCTAAGGTACCTGCATCCAAAGAATTGTTAGAAATAACAGACTTTATATTTGACTCGGAAACAGACACATACTTAGAAACTTTAGACTCTTTTGGAGGAACGTGACTATGCTGAAGGACTAATTGAGGAATGACCTGAGAGGTCCAGTTATCAAGGGGTACCTCAGCTGGGGTAATTCGGCCCTCAGGGCTCAGGATGCGCGCATCTTCTCCGATCACGGCAATGACCGGTGCCTCAACCTCGAAGAGGGAGTCTAGAAGGTGCGGTTCTAAGTTCTCCGCCCAATCAAATTCCTGTTTCTCGACAGCTGTAATCTGCCCATGGAAGTACTCATCCGGCAATTCATCAGCGAAAAAGATTTCAAAACCTGGCAGCTCTTTCCCAGACTCATCCAACCACGGCTCGGGGAAACCACAGAACGGGCGATCAGCTCCTTCTTTCCTGTATCTACCATTCATCAACAGACTGAATGGTCCCATAGGCAGCTCTAGGCCCCGACGACGCAACTCTGCCCACTTCAGCATGTACTGCTTCCTTTCCCTGATCTCCTTTCGGGTGGGTTCATATCCTAACCCAAACAAATTGTTCGCGACCTTCAGCTCCGGCCACTCAGTTAAACCCTGCAAACTTCTCCCAAGACCAGTTCCAGGAATATACCCATATTTGCGCATTATTCGGGCTACCTGCGCATTTGCACTGGACATAAACAGAATGTTTTCGCTCATAGCTTCTTCCATAGTAATGGTCGAAACTTCGAGTGAAAACCCAGTCAGACTGACATCTATGGTGCTTGAACCAATCTGCTCTTCGGATATCTGTCCAACCTCTGGTTCTGGGTCCCCTCTAACTGTGATAATTCTGTTATTCTTGATGAACTTGAGTTTCTGATGGACAGTGGAAGGAACCACTCCAACTTTGTGAAGCCAAGGTCGGCCGAGAAGGAGAAAGAAGGAGGTCTTGATATCTAGAACTTGGAATTCTACGTCAAACATTTCACCTCCGATCTCAATTTCGGTGACCAAAGTTCCGATGACGTCTCTCCTGGTCCCATCATAAGCCAGTATCCCCTGCTCTGACGGAATATAATCATCGGGCCCAAACCCCAAGGCAGTAGCGGTGCTCAAAGGACATACATTCAGAGCTGACCCGTTGTCAACCAAAACCTCTGGTACCTTCTTCTTATTGCACACGACGGTGATTCTGAGGGATTTTGTATGATTTTTACCTTCCGGAGTCAGATCTTCATCCGAAAAGGACACGGTCATAGCTGATCTGGCCATAGATACGAGCCCAACCAGCTCATCAGGAGTTATATTCACAGACACTTGTGCCGTATTCAATTCACGAAGTATAACCTGACGATGCTTAGGCGATGACATCAACAGACCCCAGATAGAAACATTAGCTTGGGTCTTCCTAAGCTGCTTCAACAGAATGTCCTCATCTTCCTCAGGACTCAGCCTCTGATTCTGGTTTACAACTGCTCTGGCGATCTCAGCAGGATTCTCTGCTCTCAACTCAGGGGGCTTAAAGAAACGTCCACCACGGGTAACATGGCGAACCTCATCACAGGGATCATTCAACAGAAGCAAATCCTCATCCTCAAGCTTGAGGACGTATGGGACTTCGCTCTTCTCTTCCTCCGCCTCGAATCTGAGGACATAAGGGCATCCAGAGGATTCCCCAACTTCTTGCGTAGAGGACAAGACATAAGGCTCTTCGCGCTTAACTTCTTCATCATCGGATTCCCATCCCAAGATATACGGCTCATCAGAAATAACGGCACATATACGGGAATAGTCCAGGACAACCTCTTCAGTAAGAATGGCAAAGACGTTCGGAGGAGGCATAGCATGCGTCGGCAATGGATTCCTGGTGACATTAGGAAGAGCTTCCACCGCAATTTCTTTTGCCTCGATCTTATCCTGGATCCTATGCCTTAGTGCCATACATCTGTCAGTCAAATGCCCAACACTCTGGTGAAATTCGCAATACTGATCCCTTCTCCAATATTTCGGGAGAGGATTTGGGGCTTCTCGGGGTTCCAGTAGAGTGATCTTTTTGTCCCTCAACAGCTTTTTGAGAGCCACAGATAGGGAATAGGGTAGAGGGGTGAATTGTCTGGGCTCAGTTCTTTCCGGACGAACTCCTCCGGGACCTTCTCTCCTAACTGGACGAGCAGTATTCACGTTGTTGACTTCCTTCGGAGGCGCCATAGGCCTTTTTCCCTCTCTGACATCTGAGGTGGAGGTCCTAGTTCTCAGGCCGCCCTTAGCTAATATATCTTCGATTCTTGTCCCGGTCTTGATCAGGTGATCGAAGTCATTGAAGTACTGGATTGACATGTGGGGAAAGTAAAAGGGGGAAAGATTCTTGACGGCAATCTTGATAAGATCGTCATCCGGTAACTTGTGGGTCATTTGTGCTGCCTTTCTCCTCCATCGCCGAATGAAGGAAGTAAAGGTCTCATTGGGTCCCTGCTTCAGCGATTTCAAGTCCCTTTTTGTCACGTCAATCCCCTCTTCCATGGAGAATTGCTGGACAAATTTGTTGGCTACACCTTCAAGGGTCCTGCTTTCTTCTGGTTTCAGATGCAAGAACCACTTCTTCGCTGTCCCAGTCAAAGTTCTAGGGAACACCAAAGCAATCTGCTCTGGGGATAAACCGTGCTGCTGCAACAGAGGAATGACTGACTTGAGATGGCTACGAGGGCACCCCATTCCGTCGTATTTGTCAAAGTCTGGCATTTTGAACTTGGGCGGAAGTACGACCCCTGGAGCTATCATGAACTCAGACATATCCAAATTTTTGGGACCTTGGCACTTCATGGTTTCCATATCCCGAGTCAGCTTCTCAATTTGGTCAGCCAATTCCTGTGCTTTATCAGGATTTCCCAGGTTAGGAAGACAGTTCTCTGCTGCGTACTGGCCCTCATCAAAGTCTTCGATTTCAGGCAATACAGCTGGCCTGGGAGAAACAAGAGGAACAGAAGGTATAACTGAAGGCTGCTGATTGGCCGGGTCTTTAGAGGTAGAAAGACGATCATTTTTCAGGAGGGCTATATCATCCTTCATGGCACTCAGCTGAAGAAGAATAGCCTTCATCATCTCATTCGTATCAGGACTGTTGTTACCGGTCCCTTCCATTGATTCAGATGCAAGTGAAATGGGTGAAAGGATTTCCGGACGACCAAGGAGAAGCGGCGCAGGAGAAGTAAAGGATTCTGGGGAAAAAGAAAGTCTATTCAGCCTGGAATCTGAAGACTGACGGGACCAGGCCGATTTTGAATTGACTTTCTTAGGAGCGATGATGTCCCGCTAAGACTCCTGAATGGAAGTTAATAAGTTAGATTGCACATTTGATAATTGAAATCAGGTAGCTTCCACAAATAGAGAGAAAAGAAAAGGAACACACTTTGCATTGATTAAATCGAGACAGGTTACAACGACAACGATTGGCAACATAAAAATTGATGAAACTTTGAATCGCCAACTGCTTATAACATGTATCAAGTAAAACTCTTTTCTCTATATTTTCATCTATAATGAGACCGGGATTACAATCTTTGACTTTGATTATGTTCAAGTAAAACAAGTGAAGACAGTAAAGAAATGATAATTTCATGCCGAAAATACTCATGGTTCACCAATCCGAGCTTTTCGGCTTGCAGGCCCTCCAGACATTCCTTCCTTCCGAAGTTTAGACACGAAAGCAGATCTCCTCTCCACGATTCTGTCTCTCCAAGCAGCTACTATGGATGTAATGAGATCAGGAGTAAGGTCTTCACAGTTAGGTGGTGTGATAACCTTCGGAGCACAAGAGCTTGCATTAATCTGGCAAGGGAAACACAAAGGTGCATAGAAAGATGATTTTTCTAAACCCATAAGATAGACGAATGAGTATGGGTAGGTGCTGGTGATAATTTTTGGACAGGATTGACTCACCCAATGAAATTGGTCTTCCCCTACATTCTTCAGCCAATGGCGCCACTCATTAAGCTGGGGTTGCTTAATCTTTGTCTTCCAAGAATGAAAACCCTTGAGGGTGTACTCAATGCTGTTTTGTGGCTGAAGGATAGTGAGTTTCTCACATAGCCACACATATAACAGCTTAGCACATCCGAAAAAATTATCCTGTACCTTTTTACTAGCAATAAGGTCTAAGCCATAAAAGGTTTCGGCTAGCATTGTAGGGACAGGATTCCTCCCCTCATTTATCTGATCTACTATTGTCAACAAAGTGAAAGGGGCGGCACTAGAGTCTCTGCGAAGGACATGGCGTGCAAAGACAGCAAAGACTAGAGCATTACGTCGACATTCCTGAAAACGGGAGTCAGTTGGGTCGACGTTTTTGGAAAACAACTCAATGAGGGTCTGAAATTGCACATCTTTCTCTGCTAAACAATGCAGGGTTCTCACAATCTTATTTTCGAATAATCTGCAAAAAAGGTCATGAGGGGAGCTTATGCTTGAAGGTCGGATCCAAAGTCCCCCAGGAGGAATCTCTAACAAGGCACACCAATCTTCGAATATAGGACAAAGTTCAAAAGACCCAAATCGAAAGACATGGAAGACAGGGTCCCAACATCCAGCAGCTGCTTGAAGAAACTTCCAATCTATACCGCGACTGTTCAGATGAGTAAATGAACCGATGAAATGCTCAGCCGCACTCCTTTCTTCACACCTTAACGGAAAAGATTTAACAGTCTCCGCTATCCATTTATCTAACAAATTATTCGCCATGATCTGACCTATCATTCAAATAGGACAAAGATCAGGAAGGAATATGAATAACTGTGCGCAGACAAATGACAAGGCTAACTCAGTAATCAGTTTTATGAAAAGGATACCGTCTGAGACAATGAATTTTTCATCCAAGATGAGAGGTAAACAATAGATCAGAAAAATAGACCACGGCCATAAGATGACAGAAGTAGGTCATAAACCGGATCTAAATCTGGCGTTGAATACCAGTAACTTTACGATCAAGAGGATCAGAATGGTAGACCATGGCCATAGGGACAGCGATAAGCTATCGGCTAGATCTCGAGGTGAAACAAGTGTACAGACGAACATATATCACCAAAAATGGGTTCTAAGCTAAATCAAGGCTATACCTGGGAATCGGGAGAAGGAAAACTGACTCTAAAGAATAGCCGTCATGCTCAAAAATGTGCTGCGAAAAATTCAACAGCATAACGGCTAGACAAGAAAGATAAGGTGAACTCATGGTTTAATTAACTCTGAAGAGTAGCGGTCATGCTCGAAATATTCTGGGTAAAATCCGGCAGCATGACGACGCTAGAAAGGATTCCCACAACTCAACCCAAGGTATATGAATAGCGGTGGTAAAAACAACTCCTAATCGGAAAACGAAATAGGGCTGCCGAAGAAAGGTGAGCCAATGAAGGACTGACCATAGGTGAGAACTCATGACAACGAGTCAAATCCCCTAATCAACAGATCAAGGACAAAGCAGGGCCAAGGTAATGGCAAGCAAAAGGCCACTGATCAGATCCAGATCTGAATAATGAATGGGTATAACTGATTGAAAAGAATGAGGGACTCTAACTAAGAGGAGAACCCTATATAATCAGTATACAAATATACACATACACATATCCTAACCAGGGGCACCAGCCCTAATCCTAATCTAGCGGAGTCAAGGAAGTCTCGACTCAAGACAGAGTGATGAGTGTACTAGGACCGTGCTGTAGCCATGTAAAATGAACTACCCTAGTCTACAAAGGGGACGGAGCTCCTAAACTCTAGGCTTGACATGTGTAAGCAACACATGTCCGACCCTTATATGAATGCAATATACTTATATAAACATAGGTACTTCCTAGTTGGGTTTCACTAAGTCAGTAAGTATATACATAATATATAAAACAAAGTAGGGCTCCGGACTCAATCTATCAGGTACTATGCGTATGAAACATACTTAATATGTATAACAAAAGTACGCCCAATGTTATACATAGTATGCTTCATTGCCCATCGGCTGCTGTAGACAAAAGTACGCCCAATGTCTACGGCTGCAGCACCGGCGCATAGCTTGGAAATAGATTCAACAGTACCATCAGGGTGTAACAACATCCCAGTCGGGCACGCACTGAATCTATCCCGTGGAGCCAATAATGATGAAAAACAAAGAAGAAATAAACAATAAACAACATGGTAATGCATGATGTGCAGTGTGTGTATCCCTCGTTTTAATTACGCACCTACTTGGTGCCCCTGGATTCTAACGATAAAGTTCCCGTTTAGCTTGGTTTTGACCCAAATTTCTTCAAAATTAATTAAAATGGCATTTTTACAGAGTTAGGCAATGTTTCAAGAATTCCCCAGCAGAGTCGCCAATCTGTGAACCCCGATCCGAGACAGGCGGGGGACGTGTCCCCACGAAGGTCTCTGGATCGTCCACGTGAAGGAGAGCCCCACCAAGGAACTCTCGAAAGAGTGCCCCTCACAGCATGAGCGGCGATGTAAAGCGAGATACCTCTCGATTCGGGGACTAGCCCGGATTCGAGACGCACCTTGAACAAAGGAAGAGTCGCCATCCAAGGAAGTGGGCCCTGGATCCCATGCTGTGCTCTGTCGCAACAGGTAACCAGAGATACAAAGGGTTCGTGCCTGATGACGAATGGGGAAGGGATTAGGCGCCCCCGCTTCGCCCAAGTGCAAGCACCTGGTCTCTTATGCCATTTATTATTAATTTTGAAGAGTTTTGGGCGAAAATCATGCGAAATGGGAACGGATATCCCCGAGATAACGCCTAGCTAACCATGCATGTCTCGGAGATGAATAAGAAGCACAAAAGGAATAAATGAATGACGTGGCACCTAAGAATAGCTAGATTATGAGTGTCATGCCTAATGGGTGTCTAAGTTCTGGTGGGCAAACACATGCATGCTACATCTAAAGGTATAGGATCTGTACATGAAAGTAAGAAAACACAGCAAGACATACAGCACAACCAATGACTCGACCCGACGCACCCTAAACTCTAAGGTGATAATTGACTCGGACCAAGATGGCCATCCATCTTAGCTGCACTACGTATCCCGGCCTCGGGAAGAATCAGAGCCAACGTAGTTCGGCGACCTATGCTAAACTACAATGCCTAACCCTCTAGAACCGCTATCCTAGACTCGATTAACTAGACCCGACTAGTTTTTAAAGCTTCTTGCGACATTACTTAAGTTCAAGTGAATGGTGATTTTTGGGACTCCCTGTATGCCCTAACTAATGCCAGTGAACCCTACGCCCTAGGTGTGACTAGGCTGTGTGTCCTAAGGAAAACCGTGGGCTATCTAAGCGCGTTCTAGTCTAGCCATCGGCTCGACTAAGTGTCTAACCGACCACGACCTGAGGCCTCCTAACTCTAGGGACACTCACACGACCGGGCATGACAAAGCAACACAATCAGGACAGACTCCCCACTCTACGACACCCCCAAACGCCTAGGACTGACTCCTAACTCTATGGGAGGATCTTTTGAAAATTGTTGGTAAAGTTATTTTGAAGAATTTTTGTAGTTTTGGAAGGTTTTGAAGTTGTGAAAGTTATGAAGTTGTGGGAAATATTTGCAAAATGGTGACTGTACTCAGGATGCCAGCAGCACGCCTGAGCTGCCTACGTACCCCTCAGCTAGGGATCAAGCCATCCGTAGTTCGGACGGAAAGGTGAGAAATAATGGTAAAGTGGTGTGTAAAGGGTGAAAGAGTGTAAAAAATGGTGACTGAACTCAGGGTGCCAGCAGCACGCCTGAGCTGCCTACGTACCCCTCAGCTAGGGATCAAGCCATCCGTAGTTCGGACTTGACTACTCCTAATGACTCGAGTTTTTTGAGATTTTTGATTTTTAGATGTTTTTGAATTTTTAAGAATTTTTGAAATGTTTTTGTTGTTTTCAAGTATTTTTGAAATGTTTTTGTTGTTTTTTGACACCAGAGAATAAAATCCTATCATCATACGGGTAGGGAGACTTCTGGAATCCCGCAAAGGTTGGACAGCATCCTATGCTTTGCGGGGGAAAAAGACAGAAATACGACTCTGCAAGGGTTGGACAGCATCCTATACCTTGCAAGAGTGGATAGAAGAACATGATCTGATGAAAGGTAGGATGGAATCCTAACCCCTATGATGATAGAATTTGATTCCTGAACAAAATGACTGACTCTCTAGACTAAGGACAGATTCCTATGCTAGTGACTAGACTCATAACTAGAGGGTGGACTCCTAGCTAAAAGGGGGGGACTTCTAGTCTATGGGGTGGGCTTCCTAAGCTACAGACCTTTGGGGGACAAGCTATGAGACTTAGGATAAACTCCCTAAGGGGTAGGCTCTAGACAAGGCTTGTCTCCAAGGGAGGAGTGCCTTATGAGACATAGTGTGTCTCCCAGCGTAGGAGAATGTCAATCCTAAGGCAAAGGAATCCCCTAATGAAATCAAGACATGATGATGAATACCATTAAGGAGGTGCTTCCCAAAGAAGGGAACTTTAAGTGCAAAGGGAATTCAAGGCGAGACAATTATGTGCAAATGATAGGTTCAAATGAAAAGAAAAGGTTTGGCTTGCCATAGAAAAAGAATCCAAGAAATTTAGAAAGCATGGAAATGCATTTGGAAATGATTTGAAGAAGTTTGAATGCCTAAATGTCTAGGAATGTTAAGCTCTTTTAGTTCAAGTGCAAGCCTCTATCATAGCTCCCTAACATCTTTTAATTTAACCATTTTCCAACATCTTTTACAAATTTCTAGCACGTTTAGTTAAGGTTCAACTCATTAGTAGATCGCTTGTTTGCATATCAATAACAGGTTCGACAAGGCATTGTTAAAGCACAACTCACCATGCAATTTTTGCCAGAACGGGTCAAAAATGTAAAACAATTCATGGAAATTTACTGATACATGATTTATAACTTGCTAGCACGCGCACATATCCAAAAATAATCATTAGAAATGATTTAGAATCAAAACAATCATAAAAAGCAAACCATATCATGTTAATGACATAAGGTGCAGAAAATGTGATTTTCTGAGGAAAATTTGACCCCCTAGACATCAAGACCATCAAAACTCACAATCATCAAAGTTGTAGATCTCATCATTAGTGACATTTTCTCTTTTGACCGCTTGGGCCAACTCCGGCCGGAAGTGGTTGGAAAATGATCATTTCTAGGTTATCGCCATTAAAAGGCACATTAGGTGTTTGGCTGAAAGTTTACGCTCAATTTTGACACTCGAAATATCATTTTTGAAAAATTTTGTACAATAAGAAAGTTTTAGGAAATTTCGTAAGGAACAACTTTCCTCTCTATGGCTCTGGCCAATTCTGATCAAAAGGGGTTTGAAAATAGCCGACAATGCGCTGTGCACAGCATGACAGTTTTTTTTTTTTTTTTTTTTTTTTTTAAAACAGCTGAAACCTTACAAACGGCTTTTGACAATCGAAACAGCATTTCTGGAAAAATGCACACAATGAGAAAGTTTTAAAAAATTTCTTAACCAACAATTTTCCTTTCAATGATTTCGGCCCATTCCGGTCAAAGATAGCCCAAACAGTTACTCTAACTTACTTGAAGTGAAATTCCCAAAACAAACTTGGAAGAAAACAGTACTCCTTTGGGCAAATTTGTGCCAAAAGATGTCAAATTGATCGGCTCAATAAGATCTTCAACTAGGACATGTTTATTTTGATGATTTGGAATCTAAACGGTCGAAAAATCCAAGAATATAAGCTGGACAGTAGCTATGCATTATCTGTCCAAATAAAATAAAATCGCAACTGCTAGGGTATAAATTGGTTTGACAGCAGCTATGTTCTCAAAAATCACAACTACTAGTGTAGGACAGCAGTTATGAGACTTATTATCAATCATAGAGCATAGCTAAATCTGTAGAGTAGCAATTATATCCTTCAACGCAAAGAGGGATCAAAATTAGGGAGTATGAAAGTATAAGAGACGGCAGCTACGCTACTTAGGACAGTAACTGTGCAATTTAGGACAGCAACTAGGACTAAATCTTTGTGCTAAACAGGTCAGCAACATGGACTCAATCCATGTGCAAAACAGGGCAGCAACATGGATCAAATCTATGTGCTAAACAGGGCAGCAACATGGGCTGAATCCATATGCAGAACAGGACAGCAATGGGGACTAAATCTATGTGCTAAACAAGGCAGCAACATAGACTGAATCCATGTGCAAAACAGGACAGTAACGTACCTGAAACAGGGGCAGCAGTGGAGTTGGATTTGTGTTGAAACAGGGGCAGCAGTGGGGTTGGATCTGCTGACGGAGATGGGTGAGGCTAGCCGGAGATGTGGACCGGCCGAAGGAACGACCGGAGAAGATGGATTCTCGCCTCTCTTTTTTTTTTTTCTTTCTTTTTCTTTCCTGCTCTCCCTTTCTCTAAAATGAAGATGGATCTTGGAGCTGCTGGCAATGGAGGATAGTTTGGGGAAGAAGAAATGGGTGGAAATAAGATGGGTTTGGGTGGAATAAAATGGGCGAAAATGGAGGTGTTGGAGGGTTGCGAATTGCAGAGAAGGGGGTTTTCGGTTTGAAATTGCAGAGATGATGGTTGTAATAGAGGGTTTGGGTCGGATTCAAGGTGGGGTCGAATTTGTGAGATGAAAAATGAGGAAAACGAAATGGGTTTGGTTAAAGAAATAGAAAATGGTGGAGGTGGTGGCTATGGAGATGATGGCTGTGGGGTTTGGGTAGAATAGAGTTTAGATTTAGGTTTTTAATGGAAGAGGGTTTGAGGGAGGAGAAGGTAAGGTGATAGGGGTGGACGTGATGGAACGTGGCCGGCCGGATTCCGGCAATCCGGCCGGAGAAGATGGGATTGGCGTAGGTGGAGGATGGAAACGGAATGGGTTTGGGTAAAAAAAATGAGGTGGGTTTGGTGGTGGTTGATGATGAAGACGGAGGAGGTGGGTTTTTGCAGGTTTAATGGCTGCACAAGGGAGATGGAAATGGGGTTTTGGTCGAGTGGTGGCTGTGGTGGTGGTAAGGGTTTGTGGAAGAAGAAGATACCTTGTGGTGGCGGTGAAAGATTGGGCCGAAGGTAGTGGGGATGGTGGTTTCCTCTCTCTCTCTCCCTCTCCCTCTGCTCTGTGCTGCCTCCTTTTGAACGAAAATGAGGCGCCTCCCTCCCCTCTTGCGGCTGCTCAAGAATGGGTTTTTCTCCCCCTCACGAACCCTAAACCGACAACATATATGGGAAAATGCCAAATTTTCTCCCCCCCTATCCTCCCTAGACAACCGCCCCAAGTGCATTTTTTTGACAATTTTTAACCCCAAAAGGGGGTGGCTGATTGGAAAACAAGGGTAGAAATTTTCTTCTCTTCAAACGATCCTGACCGTTTGATTCGATCCAAGGGCCATTAGGGTTTGCTTACATCCTAAGTATTGTTGGAATTCCAAAATTGCCCCTCCAAGGATGGGAAATCACCATTTTGCCAAACAAAATATCTTGTTTTTTTTTTTTTGGAAAAATGGGGGATATCCACACAACCATGCTTTGATAATTCACCCTACACAACCTAACTTTGATTATCGCACATACTTCGCCTGTCTTATTCTCCATTTTTCGCCCGATTGCCCTGAAATTTTGCAGGGGGATTCTCGAGAACACTAACAACCTCTTGGGGGATTTGTACCCACAAATGTGCACAACCAGATGCCCAGAACACGAGCCTTCTCCTCATTTCGAGTCCAGCCCCTCAGGGATTCCGAGATTAATTTTGGGACATCTGGGGGACTCGAAATTCGGGAATTCTATTGGATATTCAATTTTGGGGATTTTAGGGCCTTGTCAAAATGGGGTGTCTACACCCAAGCACGCTTAACTTCGGAGTTCTGATGGGATCCAGTGCTTTTGTGCTGGTATGATCGCACCCAGCATGCCTCTCCATTGTCAAAGTAATAAAGAGTTTCCACTCGCATTGTCGTACGAAGTCCGTTTAAATGAAAGTGCGAAAAAATCCTGCTAGATGACACCGGATGGACGATCCGAGCATGTCGGAAAGCCGGATGACCGCCAGGGCTGTCATCGCGCGATGAATCTTCCCGAGTACCCCCGAATCAATATAAGAATCGCCACGATCTGACGGGCGGATCAAAAGTTATCGTCGGAACGATATTTGTGCACCAAGGGTAGCTCACGGCCAGTAAACACCTTCCGACCGGATTCATGACTCGCATCCACTAGTACACTCATCCGCTATAGCCTGTACGTCACTGAATCTGAACAAACCCCCGCTATAATTTGACCGCAAATGAAATGTCAGAACGAATTCCGTTTATCGAATCAAACGACACTATCACCCCGCCATAATAAAGACCGGACGTCTTTGAATTCACCATCCGGAAGAAAATAAAAAGATCCGAACCGAAACGTAGGAGGCGACGCACTAAACGTGCGTTTCAGTTCGCATCGATGTTCCAGAACCGAAAGATTGTTCGAAAAAAGTGGTAGATAGCCGAAAAAAGTGACAGGGGTGCAACACGAGGACTTCCCAGGAGGTCACCCATCCTAGTACTACTCTCGCCCAAGCACGCTTAACTTCGGAGTTCTGATGGGATCCAGTGCATTTGTGCTGGTATGATTGCTCCCAGCATGCCTCTCCATTGTCAAAGTAATAAAGAGTTTCCACTCGTATTGTCGTACGAAGTCCGTTTAAATGAAAGTGCGAAAAAATCCTGCTAGATGACACCGGATGGACGATCCGAGCATGTCGGAAAGCCGGATGACTGCCAGGGCTGTCATCGCGCAATGAATCTTCCCGAGTACCCCCGAATCAATATAAGAATCGCCACGATCTGACGGGCGGATCAAAAGTTATCGTCGGAACGATATTTGTGCACCAAGGGTAGCTCACGGCCAGTAAACACCTTCCGACCGGATTCATGACTCGCATCCACTAGTACACTCATCCGCTATAGCCTGTACGTCACTGAATCTGAACAAACCCCCGCTATAATTTGACCGCAAATGAAATGTCAGAACGAATTCCGTTTATCGAATCAAACGACACTATCACCCCGCCATAATAAAGACCGGACGTCTTTGAATTCACCATCCGGAAGAAAATAAAAAGATCCGAACCGAAACGTAGGAGGCGACGCACTAAACGTGCGTTTCAGTTCGCATCGATGTTCCAGAACCGAAAGATTGTTCGAAAAAAGTGGTCGATAGCCGAAAAAAGTGACAGGGGTGCAACACGAGGACTTCCCAGGAGGTCACCCATCCTAGTACTACTCTCGCCCAAGCACGCTTAACTTCGGAGTTCTGATGGGATCCAGTGCTTTTGTGCTGGTATGATCGCACCCAGCATGCCTCTCCATTGTCAAAGTAATAAAGAGTTTCCACTCGCATTGTCGTACGAAGTCCGTTTAAATGAAAGTGCGAAAAAATCCTGCTAGATGACACCGGATGGACGATCCGAGCATGTCGGAAAGCCGGATGACCGCCAAGGCTGTCATCGCGCGATGAATCTTCCCGAGTACCCCCGAATCAATATAAGAATCGCCACGATCTGACGGGCGGATCAAAAGTTATCGTCGGAACGATATTTGTGCACCAAGGGTAGCTCACGGCCAGTAAACACCTTCCGACCGGATTCATGACTCGCATCCACTAGTACACTCATCCGCTATAGCCTGTACGTCACTGAATCTGAACAAACCCCCGCTATAATTTGACCGCAAATGAAATGTCAGAACGAATTCCGTTTATCGAATCAAACGACACTATCACCCCGCCATAATAAAGACCGGACGTCTTTGAATTCACCATCCGGAAGAAAATAAAAAGATCCGAACCGAAACGTAGGAGGCGACGCACTAAACGTGCGTTTCAGTTCGCATCGATGTTCCAGAACCGAAAGATTGTTCGAAAAAAGTGGTAGATAGCCGAAAAAAGTGACAGGGGTGCAACACGAGGACTTCCCAGGAGGTCACCCATCGTAGTACTACTCTCGCCCAAGCACGCCTAACTTCGGAGTTCTGATGGGATCCAGTGCATTTGTGCTGGTATGATCGCACCCAGCATGCCTCTCCATTGTCAAAGTAATAAAGAGTTTCCACTCGCATTGTCGTACGAAGTCCGTTTAAATGAAAGTGCGAAAAAATCCTGCTAGATGACACCGGATGGACGATCCGAGCATGTCGGGAAGCCGGATGGCCGCAAGGGCTGTCATCGCGCGATTAATCTTCCCGAGTACCCCCGAATCAATATAAGAATCGCTACGATCTGACGGGCGGATCAAAAGTTATCGTCGGAACGATATTTGTGCACCAAGGGTAGCTCACGGCCAGTAAACACCTTCCGACCGGATTCATGACTCGCATCCACTAGTACACTCATCCGCTATAGCCTGTACGTCACTGAATCTGAACAAACCCCCGCTATAATTTGACCGCAAATGAAATGTCAGAACGAATTCCGTTTATCGAATCAAACGACACTATCACCCCGCCATAATAAAGACCGGACGTCTTTGAATTCACCATCCGGCAGAAAATAAAAAGATCCCAACCGAAACGTAGGAGGCGTCGCACTAAACGTGCGTTTCAGTTCGCATCGATGTTCCAGAACCGAAAGATTGTTCGAAAAAAGTGGTAGATAGCCGAAAAAAGTGACAGGGGTGCAACACGAGGACTTCCCAGGAGGTCACCCATCCTAGTACTACTCTCGCCCAAGCACGCTTAACTTCGGAGTTCTGATGGGATCCAGTGCATTTGTGCTGGTATGATCGCTCCCAGCATGCCTCTCCATTGTCAAAGTAATAAAGAGTTTCCACTCGTATTGTCGTACGAAGTCCGTTTAAATGAAAGTGCGAAAAAATCCTGCTAGATGACACCGGATGGACGATCCGAGCATGTCGGAAAGCCGGATGACCGCCAGGGCTGTCATCGCGCGATGAATCTTCCCAAGTACCCCCGAATCAATATAAGAATCGCCACGATCTGACGGGCGGATCAAAAGTTATCGTCGGAACGATATTTGTGCACCAAGGGTAGCTCACGGCCAGTAAACACCTTCCGACCGGATTCATGACTCGCATCCACTAGTACACTCATCCGCTATAGCCTGTACGTCACTGAATCTGAACAAACCCCCGCTATAATTTGACCGCAAATGAAATGTCAGAACGAATTCCGTTTATCGAATCAAACGACACTATCACCCCGCCATAATAAAGACCGGACGTCTTTGAATTCACCATCCGGAAGAAAATAAAAAGATCCGAACCGAAACGTAGGAGGCGACGCACTAAACGTGCGTTTCAGTTCGCATCGATGTTCCAGAACCGAAAGATTGTTCGAAAAAAATGGTCGATAGCCGAAAAAAGTGACAGGGGTGCAACACGAGGACTTCCCAGGAGGTCACCCATCCTAGTACTACTCTCGCCCAAGCACGCTTCACTTCGGAGTTCTGATGGGATCCAGTGCATTTGTGCTGGTATGATCGCACCCAGCATGCCTTTCCATTGTCAAAGTAATAAAGAGTTTCCACTCGCATTGTCGTACGAAGTCCGTTTAAATGAAAGTGCGAAAAAATCCTGCTAGATGACACCGGATGGACGATCCGAGCATGTCGGGAAGCCGGATGACCGCCAGGGCTGTCATCGCGCAATGAATCTTCCCGAGTACCCCCGAATCAATATAAGAATCGCCACGATCTGACGGGCGGATCAAAAGTTATCGTCGGAACGATATTTGTGCACCAAGGGTAGCTCACGGCCAGTAAACACCTTCCGACCGGATTCATGACTCGCATCCACTAGTACACTCATCCGCTATAGCCTGTACGTCACTGAATCTGAACAAACCCCCGCTATAATTTGACCGCAAATGAAATGTCAGAACGAATTCCGTTTATCGAATCAAACGACACTATCACCCCGCCATAATAAAGACCGGACGTCTTTGAATTCACCATCCGGAAGAAAATAAAAAGATCCGAACCGAAACGTAGGAGGCGACGCACTAAACGTGCGTTTCAGTTCGCATCGATGTTCCAGAACCGAAAGATTGTTCGAAAAAAGTGGTAGATAGCCGAAAAAAGTGACAGGGGTGCAACACGAGGACTTCCCAGGAGGTCACCCATCGTAGTACTACTCTCGCCCAAGCACGCCTAACTTCGGAGTTCTGATGGGATCCAGTGCATTTGTGCTGGTATGATCGCACCCAGCATGCCTCTCCATTGTCAAAGTAATAAAGAGTTTCCACTCGCATTGTCGTACGAAGTCCGTTTAAATGAAAGTGCGAAAAAATCCTGCTAGATGACACCGGATGGACGATCCGAGCATGTCGGGAAGCCGGATGGCCGCAAGGGCTGTCATCGCGCGATTAATCTTCCCGAGTACCCCCGAATCAATATAAGAATCGCTACGATCTGACGGGCGGATCAAAAGTTATCGTCGGAACGATATTTGTGCACCAAGGGTAGCTCACGGCCAGTAAACACCTTCCGACCGGATTCATGACTCGCATCCACTAGTACACTCATCCGCTATAGCCTGTACGTCACTGAATCTGAACAAACCCCCGCTATAATTTGACCGCAAATGAAATGTCAGAACGAATTCCGTTTATCGAATCAAACGACACTATCACCCCGCCATAATAAAGACCGGACGTCTTTGAATTCACCATCCGGCAGAAAATAAAAAGATCCCAACCGAAACGTAGGAGGCGTCGCACTAAACGTGCGTTTCAGTTCGCATCGATGTTCCAGAACCGAAAGATTGTTCGAAAAAAGTGGTAGATAGCCGAAAAAAGTGACAGGGGTGCAACACGAGGACTTCCCAGGAGGTCACCCATCCTAGTACTACTCTCGCCCAAGCACGCTTAACTTCGGAGTTCTGATGGGATCCAGTGCATTTGTGCTGGTATGATCGCTCCCAGCATGCCTCTCCATTGTCAAAGTAATAAAGAGTTTCCACTCGTATTGTCGTACGAAGTCCGTTTAAATGAAAGTGCGAAAAAATCCTGCTAGATGACACCGGATGGACGATCCGAGCATGTCGGAAAGCCGGATGACCGCCAGGGCTGTCATCGCGCGATGAATCTTCCCAAGTACCCCCGAATCAATATAAGAATCGCCACGATCTGACGGGCGGATCAAAAGTTATCGTCGGAACGATATTTGTGCACCAAGGGTAGCTCACGGCCAGTAAACACCTTCCGACCGGATTCATGACTCGCATCCACTAGTACACTCATCCGCTATAGCCTGTACGTCACTGAATCTGAACAAACCCCCGCTATAATTTGACCGCAAATGAAATGTCAGAACGAATTCCGTTTATCGAATCAAACGACACTATCACCCCGCCATAATAAAGACCGGACGTCTTTGAATTCACCATCCGGAAGAAAATAAAAAGATCCGAACCGAAACGTAGGAGGCGACGCACTAAACGTGCGTTTCAGTTCGCATCGATGTTCCAGAACCGAAAGATTGTTCGAAAAAAATGGTCGATAGCCGAAAAAAGTGACAGGGGTGCAACACGAGGACTTCCCAGGAGGTCACCCATCCTAGTACTACTCTCGCCCAAGCACGCTTCACTTCGGAGTTCTGATGGGATCCAGTGCATTTGTGCTGGTATGATCGCACCCAGCATGCCTTTCCATTGTCAAAGTAATAAAGAGTTTCCACTCGCATTGTCGTACGAAGTCCGTTTAAATGAAAGTGCGAAAAAATCCTGCTAGATGACACCGGATGGACGATCCGAGCATGTCGGGAAGCCGGATGACCGCCAGGGCTGTCATCGCGCAATGAATCTTCCCGAGTACCCCCGAATCAATATAAGAATCGCCACGATCTGACGGGCGGATCAAAAGTTATCGTTGGAACGATATTTGTGCACCAAGGGTAGCTCACGGCCAGTAAACACCTTCCGACCGGATTCATGACTCGCATCCACTAGTACACTCATCCGCTATAGCCTGTACGTTACTGAATCTGAACAAACCCCCGCTATAATTTGACCGCAAATGAAATGTCAGAACGAATTCCGTTTATCGAATCAAACGACACTATCACCCCGCCATAATAAAGACCGGACGTATTTGAATTCACTATCCGGCAGAAAATAAAAAGATCCCAACCGAAACGTAGGAGGCGTCGCACTAAACGTGCGTTTCAGTTCGCATCGATGTTCCAGAACCGAAAGATTGTTCGAAAAAAGTGGTAGATAGCCGAAAAAAGTGACAGGGGTGCAACACGAGGACTTCCCAGGAGGTCACCCATCCTAGTACTACTCTCGCCCAAGCACGCTTAACTTCGGAGTTCTGATGGGATCCAGTGCTTTTGTGCTGGTATGATCGCACCCAGCATGCCTCTCCATTGTCAAAGTAATAAAGAGTTTCCACTCGCATTGTCGTACGAAGTCCGTTTAAATGAAAGTGCGAAAAAATCCTGCTAGATGACACCGGATGGACGATCCGAGCATGTCGGAAAGCCGGATGACCGCCAGGGCTGTCATCGCGCGATGAATCTTCCCGAGTACCCCCGAATCAATATAAGAATCGCCTAGATCTGACGGGCGGATCAAAAGTTATCGTCGGAACGATATTTGTGCACCAAGGGTAGCTCACGGCCAGTAAACACCTTCCGACCGGATTCATGACTCGCATCCACTAGTACACTCATCCGCTATAGCCTGTACGTCACTGAATCTGAACAAACCCCCGCTATAATTTGACCGCAAATGAAATGTCAGAACGAATTCCGTTTATCGAATCAAACGACACTATCACCCCGCCATAATAAAGACCGGACGTCTTTGAATTCACCATCCGGAAGAAAATAAAAAGATCCGAACCGAAACGTAAGAGGCGACGCACTAAACGTGCGTTTCAGTTCGCATCGATGTTCCAGAACCGAAAGATTGTTCGAAAAAAGTGGTAGATAGCCGAAAAAAGTGACAGGGGTGCAACACGAGGACTTCCCAGGAGGTCACCCATCGTAGTACTACTCTCGCCCAAGCACGCCTAACTTCGGAGTTCTGATGGGATCCAGTGCATTTGTGCTGGTATGATCGCACCCAGCATGCCTCTCCATTGTCAAAGTAATAAAGAGTTTCCACTCGCATTGTCGTACGAAGTCCGTTTAAATGAAAGTGCGAAAAAATCCTGCTAGATGACACCGGATGGACGATCCGAGCATGTCGGGAAGCCGGATGGCCGCAAGGGCTGTCATCGCGCGATTAATCTTCCCGAGTACCCCCGAATAAATATAAGAATCGCTACGATCTGACGGGCGGATCAAAAGTTATCGTCGGAACGATATTTGTGCACCAAGGGTAGCTCACGGCCAGTAAACACCTTCCGACCGGATTCATGACTCGCATCCACTAGTACACTCATCCGCTATAGCCTGTACGTCACTGAATCTGAACAAACCCCCGCTATAATTTGACCGCAAATGAAATGTCAGAACGAATTCCGTTTATCGAATCAAACGACACTATCACCCCGCCATAATAAAGACCGGACGTCTTTGAATTCACCATCCGGCAGAAAATAAAAAGATCCCAACCGAAACGTAGGAGGCGTCGCACTAAACGTGCGTTTCAGTTCGCATCGATGTTCCAGAACCGAAAGATTGTTCGAAAAAAGTGGTAGATAGCCGAAAAAAGTGACAGGGGTGCAACACGAGGACTTCCCAGGAGGTCACCCATCCTAGTACTACTCTCGCCCAAGCACGCTTAACTTCGGAGTTCTGATGGGATCCAGTGCATTTGTGCTGGTATGATCGCTCCCACCATGCCTCTCCATTGTCAAAGTAATAAAGAGTTTCCACTCGTATTGTCGTACGAAGTCCGTTTAAATGAAAGTGCGAAAAAATCCTGCTAGATGACACCGGATGGACGATCCGAGCATGTCGGAAAGCCGGATGACCGCCACGGCTGTCATCGCGCAATGAATCTTCCCGAGTACCCCCGAATCAATATAAGAATCGCCACGATCTGACGGGCGGATCAAAAGTTATCGTCGGAACGATATTTGTGCACCAAGGGTAGCTCACGGCCAGTAAACACCTTCCGACCGGATTCATGACTCGCATCCACTAGTACACTCATCCGCTATAGCCTGTACGTCACTGAATCTGAACAAACCCCCGCTATAATTTGACCGCAAATGAAATGTCAGAACGAATTCCGTTTATCGAATCAAACGACACTATCACCCCGCCATAATAAAGACCGGACGTCTTTGAATTCACCATCCGGCAAAAAATAAAAAGATCCCAACCGAAACGTAGGAGGCGTCGCACTAAACGTGCGTTTCAGTTCGCATCGATGTTCCAGAACCGAAAGATTGTTCGAAAAAAGTGGTAGATAGCCGAAAAAAGTGACAGGGGTGCAACACGAGGACTTCCCAGGAGGTCACCCATCCTAGTACTACTCTCGCCCAAGCACGCTTAACTTCGGAGTTCTGATGGGATCCAGTGCATTTGTGCTGGTATGATCGCTCCCACCATGCCTCTCCATTGTCAAAGTAATAAAGAGTTTCCACTCGTATTGTCGTACGAAGTCCGTTTAAATGAAAGTGCGAAAAAATCCTGCTAGATGACACCGGATGGACGATCCGAGCATGTCGGAAAGCCGGATGACCGCCAGGGCTGTCATCGCGCAATGAATCTTCCCGAGTACCCCCGAATCAATATAAGAATCGCCACGATCTGACGGGCGGATCAAAAGTTATCGTCGGAACGATATTTGTGCACCAAGGGTAGCTCACGGCCAGTAAACACCTTCCGACCGGATTCATGACTCGCATCCACTAGTACACTCATCCGCTATAGCCTGTACGTTACTGAATCTGAACAAACCCCCGCTATAATTTGACCGCAAATGAAATGTCAGAACGAATTCCGTTTATCGAATCAAACGACACTATCACCCCGCCATAATAAAGACCGGACGTATTTGAATTCACTATCCGGCAGAAAATAAAAAGATCCCAACCGAAACGTAGGAGGCGTCGCACTAAACGTGCGTTTCAGTTCGCATCGATGTTCCAGAACCGAAAGATTGTTCGAAAAAAGTGGTAGATAGCCGAAAAAAGTGACAGGGGTGCAACACGAGGACTTCCCAGGAGGTCACCCATCCTAGTACTACTCTCGCCCAAGCACGCTTAACTTCGGAGTTCTGATGGGATCCAGTGCTTTTGTGCTGGTATGATCGCACCCAGCATGCCTTTCCATTGTCAAAGTAATAAAGAGTTTCCACTCGCATTGTCGTACGAAGTCCGTTTAAATGAAAGTGCGAAAAAATCCTGCTAGATGACACCGGATGGACGATCCGAGCATGTCGGAAAGCCGGATGACCGCCAGGGCTGTCATCGCGCGATGAATCTTCCCGAGTACCCCCGAATCAATATAAGAATCGCCACGATCTGACGGGCGGATCAAAAGTTATCGTCGGAACGATATTTGTGCACCAAGGGTAGCTCACGGCCAGTAAACACCTTCCAACCGGATTCATGACTCGCATCCACTAGTACACTCATCCGCTATAGCCTGTACGTCACTGAATCTGAACAAACCCCCGCTATAATTTGACCGCAAATGAAATGTCAGAACGAATTCCGTTTATCGAATCAAACGACACTATCACCCCGCCATAATAAAGACCGGACGTCTTTGAATTCACCATCCGGAAGAAAATAAAAAGATCCGAACCGAAACGTAGGAGGCGACGCACTAAACGTGCGTTTCAGTTCGCATCGATGTTCCAGAACCGAAAGATTGTTCGAAAAAAGTGGTAGATAGCCGAAAAAAGTGACAGGGGTGCAACACGAGGACTTCCCAGGAGGTCACCCATCGTAGTACTACTCTCGCCCAAGCACGCCTAACTTCGGAGTTCTGATGGGATCCAGTGCATTTGTGCTGGTATGATCGCACCCAGCATGCCTCTCCATTGTCAAAGTAATAAAGAGTTTCCACTCGCATTGTCGTACGAAGTCCGTTTAAATGAAAGTGCGAAAAAATCCTGCTAGATGACACCGGATGGACGATCCGAGCATGTCGGGAAGCCGGATGGCCGCAAGGGCTGTCATCGCGCGATTAATCTTCCCGAGTACCCCCGAATAAATATAAGAATCGCTACGATCTGACGGGCGGATCAAAAGTTATCGTCGGAACGATATTTGTGCACCAAGGGTAGCTCACGGCCAGTAAACACCTTCCGACCGGATTCATGACTCGCATCCACTAGTACACTCATCCGCTATAGCCTGTACGTCACTGAATCTGAACAAACCCCCGCTATAATTTGACCGCAAATGAAATGTCAGAACGAATTCCGTTTATCGAATCAAACGACACTATCACCCCGCCATAATAAAGACCGGACGTCTTTGAATTCACCATCCGGCAGAAAATAAAAAGATCCCAACCGAAACGTAGGAGGCGTCGCACTAAACGTGCGTTTCAGTTCGCATCGATGTTCCAGAACCGAAAGATTGTTCGAAAAAAGTGGTAGATAGCCGAAAAAAGTGACAGGGGTGCAACACGAGGACTTCCCAGGAGGTCACCCATCCTAGTACTACTCTCGCCCAAGCACGCTTAACTTCGGAGTTCTGATGGGATCCAGTGCATTTGTGCTGGTATGATCGCTCCCAGCATGCCTCTCCATTGTCAAAGTAATAAAGAGTTTCCACTCGTATTGTCGTACGAAGTCCGTTTAAATGAAAGTGCGAAAAAATCCTGCTAGATGACACCGGATGGACGATCCGAGCATGTCGGAAAGCCGGATGACCGCCATGGCTGTCATCGCGCAATGAATCTTCCCGAGTACCCCCGAATCAATATAAGAATCGCCACGATCTGACGGGCGGATCAAAAGTTATCGTCGGAACGATATTTGTGCACCAAGGGTAGCTCACGGCCAGTAAACACCTTCCGACCGGATTCATGACTCGCATCCACTAGTACACTCATCCGCTATAGCCTGTACGTCACTGAATCTGAACAAACCCCCGCTATAATTTGACCGCAAATGAAATGTCAGAACGAATTCCGTTTATCGAATCAAACGACACTATCACCCCGCCATAATAAAGACCGGACGTCTTTGAATTCACCATCCGGCAGAAAATAAAAAGATCCCAACCGAAACGTAGGAGGCGTCGCACTAAACGTGCGTTTCAGTTCGCATCGATGTTCCAGAACCGAAAGATTGTTCGAAAAAAGTGGTAGATAGCCGAAAAAAGTGACAGGGGTGCAACACGAGGACTTCCCAGGAGGTCACCCATCGTAGTACTACTCTCGCCCAAGCACGCCTAACTTCGGAGTTCTGATGGGATCCAGTGCATTTGTGCTGGTATGATCGCACCCAGCATGCCTCTCCATTGTCAAAGTAATAAAGAGTTTCCACTCGCATTGTCGTACGAAGTCCGTTTAAATGAAAGTGCGAAAAAATCCTGCTAGATGACACCGGATGGACGATCCGAGCATGTCGGGAAGCCGGATGGCCGCAAGGGCTGTCATCGCGCGATTAATCTTCCCGAGTACCCCCGAATAAATATAAGAATCGCTACGATCTGACGGGCGGATCAAAAGTTATCGTCGGAACGATATTTGTGCACCAAGGGTAGCTCACGGCCAGTAAACACCTTCCGACCGGATTCATGACTCGCATCCACTAGTACACTCATCCGCTATAGCCTGTACGTCACTGAATCTGAACAAACCCCCGCTATAATTTGACCGCAAATGAAATGTCAGAACGAATTCCGTTTATCGAATCAAACGACACTATCACCCCGCCATAATAAAGACCGGACGTCTTTGAATTCACCATCCGGCAGAAAATAAAAAGATCCCAACCGAAACGTAGGAGGCGTCGCACTAAACGTGCGTTTCAGTTCGCATCGATGTTCCAGAACCGAAAGATTGTTCGAAAAAAGTGGTAGATAGCCGAAAAAAGTGACAGGGGTGCAACACGAGGACTTCCCAGGAGGTCACCCATCCTAGTACTACTCTCGCCCAAGCACGCTTAACTTCGGAGTTCTGATGGGATCCAGTGCATTTGTGCTGGTATGATCGCTCCCAGCATGCCTCTCCATTGTCAAAGTAATAAAGAGTTTCCACTCGTATTGTCGTACGAAGTCCGTTTAAATGAAAGTGCGAAAAAATCCTGCTAGATGACACCGGATGGACGATCCGAGCATGTCGGAAAGCCGGATGACCGCCAGGGCTGTCATCGCGCAATGAATCTTCCCGAGTACCCCCGAATCAATATAAGAATCGCCACGATCTGACGGGCGGATCAAAAGTTATCGTCGGAACGATATTTGTGCACCAAGGGTAGCTCACGGCCAGTAAACACCTTCCGACCGGATTCATGACTCGCATCCACTAGTACACTCATCCGCTATAGCCTGTACGTCACTGAATCTGAACAAACCCCCGCTATAATTTGACCGCAAATGAAATGTCAGAACGAATTCCGTTTATCGAATCAAACGACACTATCACCCCGCCATAATAAAGACCGGACGTCTTTGAATTCACCATCCGGCAGAAAATAAAAAGATCCCAACCGAAACGTAGGAGGCGTCGCACTAAACGTGCGTTTCAGTTCGCATCGATGTTCCAGAACCGAAAGATTGTTCGAAAAAAGTGGTAGATAGCCGAAAAAAGTGACAGGGGTGCAACACGAGGACTTCCCAGGAGGTCACCCATCCTAGTACTACTCTCGCCCAAGCACGCTTAACTTCGGAGTTCTGATGGGATCCAGTGCATTTGTGCTGGTATGATCGCTCCCACCATGCCTCTCCATTGTCAAAGTAATAAAGAGTTTCCACTCGTATTGTCGTACGAAGTCCGTTTAAATGAAAGTGCGAAAAAATCCTGCTAGATGACACCGGATGGACGATCCGAGCATGTCGGAAAGCCGGATGACCGCCAGGGCTGTCATCGCGCAATGAATCTTCCCGAGTACCCCCGAATCAATATAAGAATCGCCACGATCTGACGGGCGGATCAAAAGTTATCGTCGGAACGATATTTGTGCACCAAGGGTAGCTCACGGCCAGTAAACACCTTCCGACCGGATTCATGACTCGCATCCACTAGTACACTCATCCGCTATAGCCTGTACGTCACTGAATCTGAACAAACCCCCGCTATAATTTGACCGCAAATGAAATGTCAGAACGAATTCCGTTTATCGAATCAAACGACACTATCACCCCGCCATAATAAAGACCGGACGTCTTTGAATTCACCATCCGGAAGAAAATAAAAAGATCCGAACCGAAACGTAGGAGGCGACGCACTAAACGTGCGTTTCAGTTCGCATCGATGTTCCAGAACCGAAAGATTGTTCGAAAAAAGTGGTCGATAGCCGAAAAAAGTGACAGGGGTGCAACACGAGGACTTCCCAGGAGGTCACCCATCCTAGTACTACTCTCGCCCAAGCACGCTTAACTTCGGAGTTCTGATGGGATCCAGTGCATTTGTGCTGGTATGATCGCACCCAGCATGCCTTTCCATTGTCAAAGTAATAAAGAGTTTCCACTCGCATTGTCGTACGAAGTCCGTTTAAATGAAAGTGCGAAAAAATCCTGCTAGATGACACCGGATGGACGATCCGAGCATGTCGGGAAGCCGGATGACCGCCAGGGCTGTCATCGCGCAATGAATCTTCCCGAGTACCCCCGAATCAATATAAGAATCGCCACGATCTGACGGGCGGATCAAAAGTTATCGTTGGAACGATATTTGTGCACCAAGGGTAGCTCACGGCCAGTAAACACCTTCCGACCGGATTCATGACTCGCATCCACTAGTACACTCATCCGCTATAGCCTGTACGTTACTGAATCTGAACAAACCCCCGCTATAATTTGACCGCAAATGAAATGTCAGAACGAATTCCGTTTATCGAATCAAACGACACTATCACCCCGCCATAATAAAGACCGGACGTATTTGAATTCACTATCCGGCAGAAAATAAAAAGATCCCAACCGAAACGTAGGAGGCGTCGCACTAAACGTGCGTTTCAGTTCGCATCGATGTTCCAGAACCGAAAGATTGTTCGAAAAAAGTGGTAGATAGCCGAAAAAAGTGACAGGGGTGCAACACGAGGACTTCCCAGGAGGTCACCCATCGTAGTACTACTCTCGCCCAAGCACGCCTAACTTCGGAGTTCTGATGGGATCCAGTGCATTTGTGCTGGTATGATCGCACCCAGCATGCCTCTCCATTGTCAAAGTAATAAAGAGTTTCCACTCGCATTGTCGTACGAAGTCCGTTTAAATGAAAGTGCGAAAAAATCCTGCTAGATGACACCGGATGGACGATCCGAGCATGTCGGGAAGCCGGATGGCCGCAAGGGCTGTCATCGCGCGATTAATCTTCCCGAGTACCCCCGAATAAATATAAGAATCGCTACGATCTGACGGGCGGATCAAAAGTTATCGTCGGAACGATATTTGTGCACCAAGGGTAGCTCACGGCCAGTAAACACCTTCCGACCGGATTCATGACTCGCATCCACTAGTACACTCATCCGCTATAGCCTGTACGTCACTGAATCTGAACAAACCCCCGCTATAATTTGACCGCAAATGAAATGTCAGAACGAATTCCGTTTATCGAATCAAACGACACTATCACCCCGCCATAATAAAGACCGGACGTCTTTGAATTCACCATCCGGCAGAAAATAAAAAGATCCCAACCGAAACGTAGGAGGCGTCGCACTAAACGTGCGTTTCAGTTCGCATCGATGTTCCAGAACCGAAAGATTGTTCGAAAAAAGTGGTAGATAGCCGAAAAAAGTGACAGGGGTGCAACACGAGGACTTCCCAGGAGGTCACCCATCCTAGTACTACTCTCGCCCAAGCACGCTTAACTTCGGAGTTCTGATGGGATCCAGTGCATTTGTGCTGGTATGATCGCTCCCAGCATGCCTCTCCATTGTCAAAGTAATAAAGAGTTTCCACTCGTATTGTCGTACGAAGTTCGTTTAAATGAAAGTGCGAAAAAATCCTGCTAGATGACACCGGATGGACGATCCGAGCATGTCGGAAAGCCGGATGACCGCCAGGGCTGTCATCGCGCAATGAATCTTCCCGAGTACCCCCGAATCAATATAAGAATCGCCACGATCTGACGGGCGGATCAAAAGTTATCGTCGGAACGATATTTGTGCACCAAGGGTAGCTCACGGCCAGTAAACACCTTCCGACCGGATTCATGACTCGCATCCACTAGTACACTCATCCGCTATAGCCTGTACGTCACTGAATCTGAACAAACCCCCGCTATAATTTGACCGCAAATGAAATGTCAGAACGAATTCCGTTTATCGAATCAAACGACACTATCACCCCGCCATAATAAAGACCGGACGTCTTTGAATTCACCATCCGGAAGAAAATAAAAAGATCCGAACCGAAACGTAGGAGGCGACGCACTAAACGTGCGTTTCAGTTCGCATCGATGTTCCAGAACCGAAAGATTGTTCGAAAAAAGTGGTCGATAGCCGAAAAAAGTGACAGGGGTGCAACACGAGGACTTCCCAGGAGGTCACCCATCCTAGTACTACTCTCGCCCAAGCACGCTTAACTTCGGAGTTCTGATGGGATCCAGTGCATTTGTGCTGGTATGATCGCACCCAGCATGCCTTTCCATTGTCAAAGTAATAAAGAGTTTCCACTCGCATTGTCGTACGAAGTCCGTTTAAATGAAAGTGCGAAAAAATCCTGCTAGATGACACCGGATGGACGATCCGAGCATGTCGGGAAGCCGGATGACCGCCAGGGCTGTCATCGCGCAATGAATCTTCCCGAGTACCCCCGAATCAATATAAGAATCGCCACGATCTGACGGGCGGATCAAAAGTTATCGTTGGAACGATATTTGTGCACCAAGGGTAGCTCACGGCCAGTAAACACCTTCCGACCGGATTCATGACTCGCATCCACTAGTACACTCATCCGCTATAGCCTGTACGTTACTGAATCTGAACAAACCCCCGCTATAATTTGACCGCAAATGAAATGTCAGAACGAATTCCGTTTATCGAATCAAACGACACTATCACCCCGCCATAATAAAGACCGGACGTATTTGAATTCACTATCCGGCAGAAAATAAAAAGATCCCAACCGAAACGTAGGAGGCGTCGCACTAAACGTGCGTTTCAGTTCGCATCGATGTTCCAGAACCGAAAGATTGTTCGAAAAAAGTGGTAGATAGCCGAAAAAAGTGACAGGGGTGCAACACGAGGACTTCCCAGGAGGTCACCCATCCTAGTACTACTCTCGCCCAAGCACGCTTAACTTCGGAGTTCTGATGGGATCCAGTGCTTTTGTGCTGGTATGATCGCACCCAGCATGCCTCTCCATTGTCAAAGTAATAAAGAGTTTCCACTCGCATTGTCATACGAAGTCCGTTTAAATGAAAGTGCAAAAAAATCCTGCTAGATGACACCGGATGGACGATCCGAGCATGTCGGAAAGCCGGATGACCGCCAGGGCTGTCATCGCGCGATGAATCTTCCCGAGTACCCCCGAATCAATATAAGAATCGCCACGATCTGACGGGCGGATCAAAAGTTATCGTCGGAACGATATTTGTGCACCAAGGGTAGCTCACGGCCAGTAAACACCTTCCGACCGGATTCATGACTCGCATCCACTAGTACACTCATCCGCTATAGCCTGTACGTCACTGAATCTGAACAAACCCCCGCTATAATTTGACCGCAAATGAAATGTCAGAACGAATTCCGTTTATCGAATCAAACGACACTATCACCCCGCCATAATAAAGACCGGACGTCTTTGAATTCACCATCCGGAAGAAAATAAAAAGATCCGAACCGAAACGTATGAGGCGACGCACTAAACGTGCGTTTCAGTTCGCATCGATGTTCCAGAACCGAAAGATTGTTCGAAAAAAGTGGTAGATAGCCGAAAAAAGTGACAGGGGTGCAACACGAGGACTTCCCAGGAGGTCACCCATCGTAGTACTACTCTCGCCCAAGCACGCCTAACTTCGGAGTTCTGATGGGATCCAGTGCATTTGTGCTGGTATGATCGCACCCAGCATGCCTCTCCATTGTCAAAGTAATAAAGAGTTTCCACTCGCATTTTCGTACGAAGTCCGTTTAAATGAAAGTGCGAAAAAATCCTGCTAGATGACACCGGATGGACGATCCGAGCATGTCGGGAAGCCGGATGGCCGCAAGGGCTGTCATCGCGCGATTAATCTTCCCGAGTACCCCCGAATCAATATAAGAATCGCTACGATCTGACGGGCGGATCAAAAGTTATCGTCGGAACGATATTTGTGCACCAAGGGTAGCTCACGGCCAGTAAACACCTTCCGACCGGATTCATGACTCGCATCCACTAGTACACTCATCCGCTATAGCCTGTACGTCACTGAATCTGAACAAACCCCCGCTATAATTTGACCGCAAATGAAATGTCAGAACGAATTCCGTTTATCGAATCAAACGACACTATCACCCCGCCATAATAAAGACCGGACGTCTTTGAATTCACCATCCGGCAGAAAATAAAAAGATCCCAACCGAAACGTAGGAGGCGTCGCACTAAACGTGCGTTTCAGTTCGCATCGATGTTCCAGAACCGAAAGATTGTTCGAAAAAAGTGGTAGATAGCCGAAAAAAGTGACAGGGGTGCAACACGAGGACTTCCCAGGAGGTCACCCATCCTAGTACTACTCTCGCCCAAGCACGCTTAACTTCGGAGTTCTGATGGGATCCAGTGCTTTTGTGCTGGTATGATCGCACCCAGCATGCCTCTCCATTGTCAAAGTAATAAAGAGTTTCCACTCGCATTGTCGTACGAAGTCCGTTTAAATGAAAGTGCAAAAAAATCCTGCTAGATGACACCGGATGGACGATCCGAGCATGTCGGAAAGCCGGATGACCGCCAGGGCTGTCATCGCGCGATGAATCTTCCCGAGTACCCCCGAATCAATATAAGAATCGCCACGATCTGACGGGCGGATCAAAAGTTATCGTCGGAACGATATTTGTGCACCAAGGGTAGCTCACGGCCAGTAAACACCTTCCGACCGGATTCATGACTCGCATCCACTAGTACACTCATCCGCTATAGCCTGTACGTCACTGAATCTGAACAAACCCCCGCTATAATTTGACCGCAAATGAAATGTCAGAACGAATTCCGTTTATCGAATCAAACGACACTATCACCCCGCCATAATAAAGACCGGACGTCTTTGAATTCACCATCCGGAAGAAAATAAAAAGATCCGAACCGAAACGTAGGAGGCGACGCACTAAACGTGCGTTTCAGTTCGCATCGATGTTCCAGAACCGAAAGATTGTTCGAAAAAAGTGGTAGATAGCCGAAAAAAGTGACAGGGGTGCAACACGAGGACTTCCCAGGAGGTCACCCATCGTAGTACTACTCTCGCCTAAGCACGCCTAACTTCGGAGTTCTGATGGGATCCAGTGCATTTGTGCTGGTATGATCGCACCCAGCATGCCTCTCCATTGTCAAAGTAATAAAGAGTTTCCACTCGCATTGTCGTACGAAGTCCGTTTAAATGAAAGTGCGAAAAAATCCTGCTAGATGACACCGGATGGACGATCCGAGCATGTCGGGAAGCCGGATGGCCGCAAGGGCTGTCACCGCGCGATTAATCTTCCCGAGTACCCCCGAATCAATATAAGAATCGCTACGATCTGACGGGCGGATCAAAAGTTATCGTCGGAACGATATTTGTGCACCAAGGGTAGCTCACGGCCAGTAAACACCTTCCGACCGGATTCATGACTCGCATCCACTAGTACACTCATCCGCTATAGCCTGTACGTCACTGAATCTGAACAAACCCCCGCTATAATTTGACCGCAAATGAAATGTCAGAACGAATTCCGTTTATCGAATCAAACGACACTATCACCCCGCCATAATAAAGACCGGACGTCTTTGAATTCACCATTCGGCAGAAAATAAAAAGATCCCAACCGAAACGTAGGAGGCGTCGCACTAAACGTGCGTTTCAGTTCGCATCGATGTTCCAGAACCGAAAGATTGTTCGAAAAAAGTGGTAGATAGCCGAAAAAAGTGACAGGGGTGCAACACGAGGACTTCCCAGGAGGTCACCCATCCTAGTACTACTCTCGCCCAAGCACGCTTAACTTCGGAGTTCTGATGGGATCCAGTGCTTTTGTGCTGGTATGATCGCACCCAGCATGCCTCTCCATTGTCAAAGTAATAAAGAGTTTCCACTCGCATTGTCGTACGAAGTCCGTTTAAATGAAAGTGCGAAAAAATCCTGCTAGATGACACCGGATGGACGATCCGAGCATGTCGGAAAGCCGGATGACCGCCACGGCTGTCATCGCGCGATGAATCTTCCCGAGTACCCCCGAATCAATATAAGAATCGCCACGATCTGACGGGCGGATCAAAAGTTATCGTCGGAACGATATTTGTGCACCAAGGGTAGCTCACGGCCAGTAAACACCTTCCGACCGGATTCATGACTCGCATCCACTAGTACACTCATCCGCTATAGCCTGTACGTCACTGAATCTGAACAAACCCCCGCTATAATTTGACCGCAAATGAAATGTCAGAACGAATTCCGTTTATCGAATCAAACGACACTATCACCCCGCCATAATAAAGACCGGACGTCTTTGAATTCACCATCCGGAAGAAAATAAAAAGATCCGAACCGAAACGTAGGAGGCGACGCACTAAACGTGCGTTTCAGTTCGCATCGATGTTCCAGAACCGAAAGATTGTTCGAAAAAAGTGGTAGATAGCCGAAAAAAGTGACAGGGGTGCAACACGAGGACTTCCCAGGAGGTCACCCATCGTAGTACTACTCTCGCCCAAGCACGCCTAACTTCGGAGTTCTGATGGGATCCAGTGCATTTGTGCTGGTATGATCGCACCCAGCATGCCTCTCCATTGTCAAAGTAATAAAGAGTTTCCACTCGCATTGTCGTACGAAGTCCGTTTAAATGAAAGTGCGAAAAAATCCTGCTAGATGACACCGGATGGACGATCCGAGCATGTCGGGAAGCCGGATGGCCGCAAGGGCTGTCATCGCGCGATTAATCTTCCCGAGTACCCCCGAATCAATATAAGAATCGCTACGATCTGACGGGCGGATCAAAAGTTATCGTCGGAACGATATTTGTGCACCAAGGGTAGCTCACGGCCAGTAAACACCTTCCGACCGGATTCATGACTCGCATCCACTAGTACACTCATCCGCTATAGCCTGTACGTTACTGAATCTGAACAAACCCCCGCTATAATTTGACCGCAAATGAAATGTCAGAACGAATTCCGTTTATCGAATCAAACGACACTATCACCCCGCCATAATAAAGACCGGACGTATTTGAATTCACTATCCGGCAGAAAATAAAAAGATCCCAACCGAAACGTAGGAGGCGTCGCACTAAACGTGCGTTTCAGTTCGCATCGATGTTCCAGAACCGAAAGATTGTTCGAAAAAAGTGGTAGATAGCCGAAAAAAGTGACAGGGGTGCAACACGAGGACTTCCCAGGAGGTCACCCATCCTAGTACTACTCTCGCCCAAGCACGCTTAACTTCGGAGTTCTGATGGGATCCAGTGCTTTTGTGCTGGTATGATCGCACCCAGCATGCCTCTCCATTGTCAAAGTAATAAAGAGTTTCCACTCGCATTGTCGTACGAAGTCCGTTTAAATGAAAGTGCGAAAAAATCCTGCTAGATGACACCGGATGGACGATCCGAGCATGTCGGAAAGCCGGATGACCGCCAGGGCTGTCATCGCGCGTTGAATCTTCCCGAGTACCCCCGAATCAATATAAGAATCGCCACGATCTGACGGGCGGATCAAAAGTTATCGTCGGAACGATATTTGTGCACCAAGGGTCGCTCACGGCCAGTAAACACCTTCCGACCGGATTCATGACTCGCATCCACTAGTACACTCATCCGCTATAGCCTGTACGTCACTGAATCTGAACAAACCCCCGCTATAATTTGACCGCAAATGAAATGTCAGAACGAATTCCGTTTATCGAATCAAACGACACTATCACCCCGCCATAATAAAGACCGGACGTCTTTGAATTCACCATCCGGAAGAAAATAAAAAGATCCGAACCGAAACGTAGGAGGCGACGCACTAAACGTGCGTTTCAGTTCGCATCGATGTTCCAGAACCGAAAGATTGTTCGAAAAAAGTGGTAGATAGCCGAAAAAGGTGACAGGGGTGCAACACGAGGACTTCCCAGGAGGTCACCCATCGTAGTACTACTCTCGCCCAAGCACGCCTAACTTCGGAGTTCTGATGGGATCCAGTGCATTTGTGCTGGTATGATCGCACCCAGCATGCCTCTCCATTGTCAAAGTAATAAAGAGTTTCCACTCGCATTGTCGTACGAAGTCCGTTTAAATGAAAGTGCGAAAAAATCCTGCTAGATGACACCGGATGGACGATCCGAGCATGTCGGGAAGCCGGATGGCCGCAAGGGCTGTCATCGCGCGATTAATCTTCCCGAGTACCCCCGAATCAATATAAGAATCGCTACGATCTGACGGGCGGATCAAAAGTTATCGTCGGAACGATATTTGTGCACCAAGGGTAGCTCACGGCCAGTAAACACCTTCCGACCGGATTCATGACTCGCATCCACTAGTACACTCATCCGCTATAGCCTGTACGTCACTGAATCTGAACAAACCCCCGCTATAATTTGACCGCAAATGAAATGTCAGAACGAATTCCGTTTATCGAATCAAACGACACTATCACCCCGCCATAATAAAGACCGGACGTCTTTGAATTCACCATCCGGAAGAAAATAAAAAGATCCGAACCGAAACGTAGGAGGCGACGCACTAAACGTGCGTTTCAGTTCGCATCGATGTTCCAGAACCGAAAGATTGTTCGAAAAAAGTGGTCGATAGCCGAAAAAAGTGACAGGGGTGCAACACGAGGACTTCCCAGGAGGTCACCCATCCTAGTACTACTCTCGCCCAAGCACGCTTAACTTCGGAGTTCTGATGGGATCCAGTGCATTTGTGCTGGTATGATCGCACCCAGCATGCCTTTCCATTGTCAAAGTAATAAAGAGTTTCCACTCGCATTGTCGTACGAAGTCCGTTTAAATGAAAGTGCGAAAAAATCCTGCTAGATGACACCGGATGGACGATCCGAGCATGTCGGGAAGCCGGATGACCGCCAGGGCTGTCATCGCGCGATGAATCTTCCCGAGTACCCCCGAATCAATATAAGAATCGCCACGATCTGACGGGCGGATCAAAAGTTATCGTCGGAACGATATTTGTGCACCAAGGGTTGCTCACCGCCAGTAAACACCTTCCGACCGGATTCATGACTCGCATCCACTAGTACACTCATCCGCTATAGCCTGTACGTTACTGAATCTGAACAAACCCCCGCTATAATTTGACCGCAAATGAAATGTCAGAACGAATTCCGTTTATCGAATCAAACGACACTATCACCCCGCCATAATAAAGACCGGACGTATTTGAATTCACTATCCGGCAGAAAATAAAAAGATCCCAACCGAAACGTAGGAGGCGTCGCACTAAACGTGCGTTTCAGTTCGCATCGATGTTCCAGAACCGAAAGATTGTTCGAAAAAAGTGGTAGATAGCCGAAAAAAGTGACAGGGGTGCAACACGAGGACTTCCCAGGAGGTCACCCATCCTAGTACTACTCTCGCCCAAGCACGCTTAACTTCGGAGTTCTGATGGGATCCAGTGCATTTGTGCTGGTATGATCGCACCCAGCATGCCTCTCCATTGTCAAAGTAATAAAGAGTTTCCACTCGCATTGTCGTACGAAGTCCGTTTAAATGAAAGTGCGAAAAAATCCTGCTAGATGACACCGGATGGACGATCCGAGCATGTCGGAAAGCCGGATGACCGCCAAGGCTGTCATCGCGCGATTAATCTTCCCGAGTACCCCCGAATCAATATAAGAATCGCCACGATCTGACGGGCGGATCAAAAGTTATCGTCGGAACGATATTTGTGCACCAAGGGTAGCTCACGGCCAGTAAACACCTTCCGACCGGATTCATGACTTTCATCCACTAGTACACTCATCCGCTTTAGCTTGTACGTCACTGAATCTAAACAAACCCCCGCTATAATTTGACCGCAAATGAAATGTCAGAACGAATTCCGTTTATCGAATCAAACGACACTATCACCCCGCCATAATAAAGACCGGACGTATTTGAATTCACTATCCGGCAGAAAATAAAAAGATCCCAACCGAAACGTAGGAGGCGTCGCACTAAACGTGCGTTTCAGTTCGCATCGATGTTCCAGAACCGAAAGATTGTTCGAAAAAAAGTGGTAGATAGCCGAAAAAAGTGACAGGGGTGCAACACGAGGACTTCCCAGGAGGTCACCCATCCTAGTACTACTCTCGCCCAAGCACGCTTAACTTCGGAGTTCTGATGGGATCCAGTGCATTTGTGCTGGTATGATCGCACCCAGCATGCCTCTCCATTGTCAAAGTAATAAAGAGTTTCCACTCGCATTGTCGTACGAAGTCCGTTTAAATGAAAGTGCGAAAAAATCCTGCTAGATGACACCGGATGGACGATCCGAGCATGTCGGAAAGCCGGATGACCGCCGGGGCTGTCATCGCGCGATGAATCTTCCCGAGTACCCCCGAATCAATATAAGAATCGCCACGATCTGACGGGCGGATCAAAAGTTATCGTCGGAACGATATTTGTGCACCAAGGGTAGCTCACCGCCAGTAAACACCTTCCGACCGGATTCATGACTCGCATCCACTAGTACACTCATCCGCTATAGCCTGTACGTTACTGAATCTGAACAAACCCCCGCTATAATTTGACCGCAAATGAAATGTCAGAACGAATTCCGTTTATCGAATCAAACGACACTATCACCCCGCCATAATAAAGACCGGACGTATTTGAATTCACTATCCGGCAGAAAATAAAAAGATCCCAACCGAAACGTAGGAGGCGTCGCACTAAACGTGCGTTTCAGTTCGCATCGATGTTCCAGAACCGAAAGATTGTTCGAAAAAAGTGGTAGATAGCCGAAAAAAGTGACAGGGGTGCAACACGAGGACTTCCCAGGAGGTCACCCATCCTAGTACTACTCTCGCCCAAGCACGCTTAACTTCGGAGTTCTGATGGGATCCAGTGCATTTGTGCTGGTATGATCGCACCCAGCATGCCTCTCCATTGTCAAAGGAATAAAGAGTTTCCACTCGCATTGTCGTACGAAGTCCGTTTAAATGAAAGTGCGAAAAAATCCTGCTAGATGACACCGGATGGACGATCCGAGCATGTCGGAAAGCCGGATGACCGCCAAGGCTGTCATCGCGCGATTAATCTTCCCGAGTACCCCCGAATCAATATAAGAATCGCCACGATCTGACGGGCGGATCAAAAGTTATCGTCGGAACGATATTTGTGCACCAAGGGTAGCTCACGGCCAGTAAACACCTTCCGACCGGATTCATGACTGTCATCCACTAGTACACTCATCCGCTTTAGCTTGTACGTCACTGAATCTAAACAAACCCCCGCTATAATTTGACCGCAAATGAAATGTCAGAACGAATTCCGTTTATCGAATCAAACGACACTATCACCCCGCCATAATAAAGACCGGACGTATTTGAATTCACTATCCGGCAGAAAATAAAAAGATCCCAACCGAAACGTAGGAGGCGTCGCACTAAACGTGCGTTTCAGTTCGCATCGATGTTCCAGAACCGAAAGATTGTTCGAAAAAAGTGGTAGATAGCCGAAAAAAGTGACAGGGGTGCAACACGAGGACTTCCCAGGAGGTCACCCATCCTAGTACTACTCTCGCCCAAGCACGCTTAACTTCGGAGTTCTGATGGGATCCAGTGCATTTGTGCTGGTATGATCGCACCCAGCATGCCTCTCCATTGTCAAAGTAATAAAGAGTTTCCACTCGCATTGTCGTACGAAGTCCGTTTAAATGAAAGTGCGAAAAAATCCTGCTAGATGACACCGGATGGACGATCCGAGCATGTCGGAAAGCCGGATGACCGCCCGGGCTGTCATCGCGCGATGAATCTTCTCGAGTACCCCCGAATCAATATAAGAATCGCCACGATCTGACGGGCGGATCAAAAGTTATCGTCGGAACGATATTTGTGCACCAAGGGTAGCTCACGGCCAGTAAACACCTTCCGACCGGATTCATGACTCGCATCCACTAGTACACTCATCCGCTATAGCCTGTACGTCACTGAATCTGAACAAACCCCCGCTATAATTTGACCGCAAATGAAATGTCAGAACGAATTCCGTTTATCGAATCAAACGACACTATCACCCCGCCATAATAAAGACCGGACGTCTTTGAATTCACCATCCGGAAGAAAATAAAAAGATCCGAACCGAAACGTAGGAGGCGACGCACTAAACGTGCGTTTCAGTTCGCATCGATGTTCCAGAACCGAAAGATTGTTCGAAAAAAGTGGTAGATAGCCGAAAAAAGTGACAGGGGTGCAACACGAGGACTTCCCAGGAGGTCACCCATCCTAGTACTACTCTCGCCCAAGCACGCTTAACTTCGGAGTTCTGATGGGATCCAGTGCATTTGTGCTGGTATGATCGCACCCAGCATGCCTCTCCATTGTCAAAGTAATAAAGAGTTTCCACTCGCATTGTCGTACGAAGTCCGTTTAAATGAAAGTGCGAAAAAATCCTGCTAGATGACACCGGATGGACGATCCGAGCATGTCGGGAAGCCGGATGACCGCAAGGGCTGTCATCGCGCGATAAATCTTCCCGAGTACCCCCGAATCAATATAAGAATCGCCACGATCTGACGGGCGGATCAAAAGTTATCGTCGGAACGATATTTGTGCACCAAGGGTAGCTCACGGCCAGTAAACACCTTCCGACCGGATTCATGACTTTCATCCACTAGTACACTCATCCGGTATAGCTTGTACGTCACTGAATCTAAACAAACCCCCGCTATAATTTGACCGCAAATGAAATGTCAGAACGAATTCCGTTTATCGAATCAAACGACACTATCACCCCGCCATAATAAAGACCGGACGTATTTGAATTCACTATCCGGCAGAAAATAAAAAGATCCCAACCGAAACGTAGGAGGCGTCGCACTAAACGTGCGTTTCAGTTCGCATCGATGTTCCAGAACCGAAAGATTGTTCGAAAAAAGTGGTAGATAGCCGAACAAAGTGACAGGGGTGCAACACGAGGACTTCCCAGGAGGTCACCCATCCTAGTACTACTCTCGCCCAAGCACGCTTAACTTCGGAGTTCTGATGGGATCCAGTGCATTTGTGCTGGTATGATCGCACCCAGCATGCCTCTCCATTGTCAAAGTAATAAAGAGTTTCCACTCGCATTGTCGTACGAAGTCCGTTTAAATGAAAGTGCGAAAAAATCCTGCTAGATGACACCGGATGGACGATCCGAGCATGTCGGAAAGCCGGATGACCGCCCGGGCTGTCATCGCGCGATGAATCTTCCCGAGTACCCCCGAATCAATATAAGAATCGCCACGATCTGACGGGCGGATCAAAAGTTATCGTCGGAACGATATTTGTGCACCAAGGGTAGCTCACCGCCAGTAAACACCTTCCGACCGGATTCATGACTCGCATCCACTAGTACACTCATCCGCTATAGCCTGTACGTTACTGAATCTGAACAAACCCCCGCTATAATTTGACCGCAAATGAAATGTCAGAACGAATTCCGTTTATCGAATCAAACGACACTATCACCCCGCCATAATAAAGACCGGACGTATTTGAATTCACTATCCGGCAGAAAATAAAAAGATCCCAACCGAAACGTAGGAGGCGTCGCACTAAACGTGCGTTTCAGTTCGCATCGATGTTCCAGAACCGAAAGATTGTTCGAAAAAAGTGGTAGATAGCCGAAAAAAGTGACAGGGGTGCAACACGAGGACTTCCCAGGAGGTCACCCATCCTAGTACTACTCTCGCCCAAGCACGCTTAACTTCGGAGTTCTGATGGGATCCAGTGCATTTGTGCTGGTATGATCGCACCCAGCATGCCTCTCCATTGTCAAAGTAATAAAGAGTTTCCACTCGCATTGTCGTACGAAGTCCGTTTAAATGAAAGTGCGAAAAAATCCTGCTAGATGACACCGGATGGACGATCCGAGCATGTCGGAAAGCCGGATGACCGCCAAGGCTGTCATCGCGCGATTAATCTTCCCGAGTACCCCCGAATCAATATAAGAATCGCCACGATCTGACGGGCGGATCAAAAGTTATCGTCGGAACGATATTTGTGCACCAAGGGTAGCTCACGGCCAGTAAACACCTTCCGACCGGATTCATGACTGTCATCCACTAGTACACTCATCCGCTTTAGCTTGTACGTCACTGAATCTAAACAAACCCCCGCTATAATTTGACCGCAAATGAAATGTCAGAACGAATTCCGTTTATCGAATCAAACGACACTATCACCCCGCCATAATAAAGACCGGACGTATTTGAATTCACTATCCGGCAGAAAATAAAAAGATCCCAACCGAAACGTAGGAGGCGTCGCACTAAACGTGCGTTTCAGTTCGCATCGATGTTCCAGAACCGAAAGATTGTTCGAAAAAAGTGGTAGATAGCCGAAAAAAGTGACAGGGGTGCAACACGAGGACTTCCCAGGAGGTCACCCATCCTAGTACTACTCTCGCCCAAGCACGCTTAACTTCGGAGTTCTGATGGGATCCAGTGCATTTGTGCTGGTATGATCGCACCCAGCATGCCTCTCCATTGTCAAAGTAATAAAGAGTTTCCACTCGCATTGTCGTACGAAGTCCGTTTAAATGAAAGTGCGAAAAAATCCTGCTAGATGACACCGGATGGACGATCCGAGCATGTCGGAAAGCCGGATGACCGCCCGGGCTGTCATCGCGCGATGAATCTTCTCGAGTACCCCCGAATCAATATAAGAATCGCCACGATCTGACGGGCGGATCAAAAGTTATCGTCGGAACGATATTTGTGCACCAAGGGTAGCTCACGGCCAGTAAACACCTTCCGACCGGATTCATGACTCGCATCCACTAGTACACTCATCCGCTATAGCCTGTACGTCACTGAATCTGAACAAACCCCCGCTATAATTTGACCGCAAATGAAATGTCAGAACGAATTCCGTTTATCGAATCAAACGACACTATCACCCCGCCATAATAAAGACCGGACGTCTTTGAATTCACCATCCGGAAGAAAATAAAAAGATCCGAACCGAAACGTAGGAGGCGACGCACTAAACGTGCGTTTCAGTTCGCATCGATGTTCCAGAACCGAAAGATTGTTCGAAAAAAGTGGTAGATAGCCGAAAAAAGTGACAGGGGTGCAACACGAGGACTTCCCAGGAGGTCACCCATCCTAGTACTACTCTCGCCCAAGCACGCTTAACTTCGGAGTTCTGATGGGATCCAGTGCATTTGTGCTGGTATGATCGCACCCAGCATGCCTCTCCATTGTCAAAGTAATAAAGAGTTTCCACTCGCATTGTCGTACGAAGTCCGTTTAAATGAAAGTGCGAAAAAATCCTGCTAGATGACACCGGATGGACGATCCGAGCATGTCGGAAAGCCGGATGACCGCCCGGGCTGTCATCGCGCGATGAATCTTCCCGAGTACCCCCGAATCAATATAAGAATCGCCACGATCTGACGGGCGGATCAAAAGTTATCGTCGGAACGATATTTGTGCACCAAGGGTAGCTCACCGCCAGTAAACACCTTCCGACCGGATTCATGACTCGCATCCACTAGTACACTCATCCGCTATAGCCTGTACGTTACTGAATCTGAACAAACCCCCGCTATAATTTGACCGCAAATGAAATGTCAGAACGAATTCCGTTTATCGAATCAAACGACACTATCACCCCGCCATAATAAAGACCGGACGTATTTGAATTCACTATCCGGCAGAAAATAAAAAGATCCCAACCGAAACGTAGGAGGCGTCGCACTAAACGTGCGTTTCAGTTCGCATCGATGTTCCAGAACCGAAAGATTGTTCGAAAAAAGTGGTAGATAGCCGAAAAAAGTGACAGGGGTGCAACACGAGGACTTCCCAGGAGGTCACCCATCCTAGTACTACTCTCGCCCAAGCACGCTTAACTTCGGAGTTCTGATGGGATCCAGTGCATTTGTGCTGGTATGATCGCACCCAGCATGCCTCTCCATTGTCAAAGTAATAAAGAGTTTCCACTCGCATTGTCGTACGAAGTCCGTTTAAATGAAAGTGCGAAAAAATCCTGCTAGATGACACCGGATGGACGATCCGAGCATGTCGGAAAGCCGGATGACCGCCAAGGCTGTCATCGCGCGATTAATCTTCCCGAGTACCCCCGAATCAATATAAGAATCGCCACGATCTGACGGGCGGATCAAAAGTTATCGTCGGAACGATATTTGTGCACCAAGGGTAGCTCACGGCCAGTAAACACCTTCCGACCGGATTCATGACTGTCATCCACTAGTACACTCATCCGCTTTAGCTTGTACGTCACTGAATCTAAACAAACCCCCGCTATAATTTGACCGCAAATGAAATGTCAGAACGAATTCCGTTTATCGAATCAAACGACACTATCACCCCGCCATAATAAAGACCGGACGTATTTGAATTCACTATCCGGCAGAAAATAAAAAGATCCCAACCGAAACGTAGGAGGCGTCGCACTAAACGTGCGTTTCAGTTCGCATCGATGTTCCAGAACCGAAAGATTGTTCGAAAAAAGTGGTAGATAGCCGAAAAAAGTGACAGGGGTGCAACACGAGGACTTCCCAGGAGGTCACCCATCCTAGTACTACTCTCGCCCAAGCACGCTTAACTTCGGAGTTCTGATGGGATCCAGTGCATTTGTGCTGGTATGATCGCACCCAGCATGCCTCTCCATTGTCAAAGTAATAAAGAGTTTCCACTCGCATTGTCGTACGAAGTCCGTTTAAATGAAAGTGCGAAAAAATCCTGCTAGATGACACCGGATGGACGATCCGAGCATGTCGGAAAGCCGGATGACCGCCCGGGCTGTCATCGCGCGATGAATCTTCTCGAGTACCCCCGAATCAATATAAGAATCGCCACGATCTGACGGGCGGATCAAAAGTTATCGTCGGAACGATATTTGTGCACCAAGGGTAGCTCACGGCCAGTAAACACCTTCCGACCGGATTCATGACTCGCATCCACTAGTACACTCATCCGCTATAGCCTGTACGTCACTGAATCTGAACAAACCCCCGCTATAATTTGACCGCAAATGAAATGTCAGAACGAATTCCGTTTATCGAATCAAACGACACTATCACCCCGCCATAATAAAGACCGGACGTCTTTGAATTCACCATCCGGAAGAAAATAAAAAGATCCGAACCGAAACGTAGGAGGCGACGCACTAAACGTGCGTTTCAGTTCGCATCGATGTTCCAGAACCGAAAGATTGTTCGAAAAAAGTGGTAGATAGCCGAAAAAAGTGACAGGGGTGCAACACGAGGACTTCCCAGGAGGTCACCCATCCTAGTACTACTCTCGCCCAAGCACGCTTAACTTCGGAGTTCTGATGGGATCCAGTGCATTTGTGCTGGTATGATCGCACCCAGCATGCCTCTCCATTGTCAAAGTAATAAAGAGTTTCCACTCGCATTGTCGTACGAAGTCCGTTTAAATGAAAGTGCGAAAAAATCCTGCTAGATGACACCGGATGGACGATCCGAGCATGTCGGAAAGCCGGATGACCGCCAGGGCTGTCATCGCGCGATGAATCTTCCCGAGTACCCCCGAATCAATATAAGAATCGCCACGATCTGACGGGCGGATCAAAAGTTATCGTCGGAACGATATTTGTGCACCAAGGGTAGCTCACGGCCAGTAAACACCTTCCGACCGGATTCATGACTCGCATCCACTAGTACACTCATCCGCTATAGCCTGTACGTCACTGAATCTGAACAAACCCCCGCTATAATTTGACCGCAAATGAAATGTCAGAACGAATTCCGTTTATCGAATCAAACGACACTATCACCCCGCCATAATAAAGACCGGACGTCTTTGAATTCACCATCCGGAAGAAAATAAAAAGATCCGAACCAAAACGTAGGAGGCGACGCACTAAACGTGCGTTTCAGTTCACATCGATGTTCCAGAACCGAAAGATTGTTCGAAAAAAGTGGTAGATAGCCGAAAAAAGTGACAGGGGTGCAACACGAGGACTTCCCAGGAGGTCACCCATCCTAGTACTACTCTCGCCCAAGCACGCTTAACTTCGGAGTTCTGATGGGATCCAGTGCATTTGTGCTGGTATGATCGCACCCAGCATGCCTCTCCATTGTCAAAGTAATAAAGAGTTTCCACTCGCATTGTCGTACGAAGTCCGTTTAAATGAAAGTGCGAAAAAATCCTGCTAGATGACACCGGATGGACGATCCGAGCATGTCGGAAAGCCGGATGACCGCCAGGGCTGTCATCGCGCGATGAATCTTCCCGAGTACCCCCGAATCAATATAAGAATCGCCACGATCTGACGGGCGGATCAAAAGTTATCGTCGGAACGATATTTGTGCACCAAGGGTAGCTCACGGCCAGTAAACACCTTCCGACCGGATTCATGACTCGCATCCACTAGTACACTCATCCGCTATAGCCTGTACGTCACTGAATCTGAACAAACCCCCGCTATAATTTGACCGCAAATGAAATGTCAGAACGAATTCCGTTTATCGAATCAAACGACACTATCACCCCGCCATAATAAAGACCGGACGTCTTTGAATTCACCATCCGGAAGAAAATAAAAAGATCCGAACCGAAACGTAGGAGGCGACGCACTAAACGTGCGTTTCAGTTCGCATCGATGTTCCAGAACCGAAAGATTGTTCGAAAAAAGTGGTAGATAGCCGAAAAAGGTGACAGGGGTGCAACACGAGGACTTCCCAGGAGGTCACCCATCGTAGTACTACTCTCGCCCAAGCACGCCTAACTTCGGAGTTCTGATGGGATCCAGTGCATTTGTGCTGGTATGATCGCACCCAGCATGCCTCTCCATTGTCAAAGTAATAAAGAGTTTCCACTCGCATTGTCGTACGAAGTCCGTTTAAATGAAAGTGCGAAAAAATCCTGCTAGATGACACCGGATGGACGATCCGAGCATGTCGGGAAGCCGGATGGCCGCAAGGGCTGTCATCGCGCGATTAATCTTCCCGAGTACCCCCGAATCAATATAAGAATCGCTACGATCTGACGGGCGGATCAAAAGTTATCGTCGGAACGATATTTGTGCACCAAGGGTAGCTCACGGCCAGTAAACACCTTCCGACCGGATTCATGACTCGCATCCACTAGTACACTCATCCGCTATAGCCTGTACGTCACTGAATCTGAACAAACCCCCGCTATAATTTGACCGCAAATGAAATGTCAGAACGAATTCCGTTTATCGAATCAAACGACACTATCACCCCGCCATAATAAAGACCGGACGTCTTTGAATTCACCATCCGGAAGAAAATAAAAAGATCCGAACCGAAACGTAGAAGGCGACGCACTAAACGTGCGTTTCAGTTCGCATCGATGTTCCAGAACCGAAAGATTGTTCGAAAAAAGTGGTCGATAGCCGAAAAAAGTGACAGGGGTGCAACACGAGGACTTCCCAGGAGGTCACCCATCCTAGTACTACTCTCGCCCAAGCACGCTTAACTTCGGAGTTCTGATGGGATCCAGTGCATTTGTGCTGGTATGATCGCACCCAGCATGCCTTTCCATTGTCAAAGTAATAAAGAGTTTCCACTCGCATTGTCGTACGAAGTCCGTTTAAATGAAAGTGCGAAAAAATCCTGCTAGATGACTCCGGATGGACGATCCGAGCATGTCGGGAAGCCGGATGACCGCCAGGGCTGTCATCGCGCGATGAATCTTCCCGAGTACCCCCGAATCAATATAAGAATCGCCACGATCTGACGGGCGGATCAAAAGTTATCGTCGGAACGATATTTGTGCACCAAGGGTTGCTCACCGCCAGTAAACACCTTCCGACCGGATTCATGACTCGCATCCACTAGTACACTCATCCGCTATAGCCTGTACGTTACTGAATCTGAACAAACCCCCGCTATAATTTGACCGCAAATGAAATGTCAGAACGAATTCCGTTTATCGAATCAAACGACACTATCACCCCGCCATAATAAAGACCGGACGTATTTGAATTCACTATCCGGCAGAAAATAAAAAGATCCCAACCGAAACGTAGGAGGCGTCGCACTAAACGTGCGTTTCAGTTCGCATCGATGTTCCAGAACCGAAAGATTGTTCGAAAAAGGTGGTAGATAGCCGAAAAAAGTGACAGGGGTGCAACACGAGGACTTCCCAGGAGGTCACCCATCCTAGTACTACTCTCGCCCAAGCACGCTTAACTTCGGAGTTCTGATGGGATCCAGTGCATTTGTGCTGGTATGATCGCACCCAGCATGCCTCTCCATTGTCAAAGTAATAAAGAGTTTCCACTCGCATTGTCGTACGAAGTCCGTTTAAATGAAAGTGCGAAAAAATCCTGCTAGATGACACCGGATGGACGATCCGAGCATGTCGGAAAGCCGGATGACCGCCAAGGCTGTCATCGCGCGATTAATCTTCCCGAGTACCCCCGAATCAATATAAGAATCGCCACGATCTGACGGGCGGATCAAAAGTTATCGTCGGAACGATATTTGTGCACCAAGGGTAGCTCACGGCCAGTAAACACCTTCCGACCGGATTCATGACTTTCATCCACTAGTACACTCATCCGCTTTAGCTTGTACGTCACTGAATCTAAACAAACCCCCGCTATAATTTGACCGCAAATGAAATGTCAGAACGAATTCCGTTTATCGAATCAAACGACACTATCACCCCGCCATAATAAAGACCGGACGTATTTGAATTCACTATCCGGCAGAAAATAAAAAGATCCCAACCGAAACGTAGGAGGCGTCGCACTAAACGTGCGTTTCAGTTCGCATCGATGTTCCAGAACCGAAAGATTGTTCGAAAAAAAGTGGTAGATAGCCGAAAAAAGTGACAGGGGTGCAACACGAGGACTTCCCAGGAGGTCACCCATCCTAGTACTACTCTCGCCCAAGCACGCTTAACTTCGGAGTTCTGATGGGATCCAGTGCATTTGTGCTGGTATGATCGCACCCAGCATGCCTCTCCATTGTCAAAGTAATAAAGAGTTTCCACTCGCATTGTCGTACGAAGTCCGTTTAAATGAAAGTGCGAAAAAATCCTGCTAGATGACACCGGATGGACGATCCGAGCATGTCGGAAAGCCGGATGACTGCCGGGGCTGTCATCGCGCGATGAATCTTCCCGAGTACCCCCGAATCAATATAAGAATCGCCACGATCTGACGGGCGGATCAAAAGTTATCGTCGGAACGATATTTGTGCACCAAGGGTAGCTCACCGCCAGTAAACACCTTCCGACCGGATTCATGACTCGCATCCACTAGTACACTCATCCGCTATAGCCTGTACGTTACTGAATCTGAACAAACCCCCGCTATAATTTGACCGCAAATGAAATGTCAGAACGAATTCCGTTTATCGAATCAAACGACACTATCACCCCGCCATAATAAAGACCGGACGTATTTGAATTCACTATCCGGCAGAAAATAAAAAGATCCCAACCGAAACGTAGGAGGCGTCGCACTAAACGTGCGTTTCAGTTCGCATCGATGTTCCAGAACCGAAAGATTGTTCGAAAAAGGTGGTAGATAGCCGAAAAAAGTGACAGGGGTGCAACACGAGGACTTCCCAGGAGGTCACCCATCCTAGTACTACTCTCGCCCAAGCACGCTTAACTTCGGAGTTCTGATGGGATCCAGTGCATTTGTGCTGGTATGATCGCACCCAGCATGCCTCTCCATTGTCAAAGTAATAAAGAGTTTCCACTCGCATTGTCGTACGAAGTCCGTTTAAATGAAAGTGCGAAAAAATCCTGCTAGATGACACCGGATGGACGATCCGAGCATGTCGGAAAGCCGGATGACCGCCAAGGCTGTCATCGCGCGATTAATCTTCCCGAGTACCCCCGAATCAATATAAGAATCGCCACGATCTGACGGGCGGATCAAAAGTTATCGTCGGAACGATATTTGTGCACCAAGGGTAGCTCACGGCCAGTAAACACCTTCCGACCGGATTCATGACTTTCATCCACTAGTACACTCATCCGCTTTAGCCTGTACGTCACTGAATCTAAACAAACCCCCGCTATAATTTGACCGCAAATGAAATGTCAGAACGAATTCCGTTTATCGAATCAAACGACACTATCACCCCGCCATAATAAAGACCGGACGTATTTGAATTCACTATCCGGCAGAAAATAAAAAGATCCCAACCGAAACGTAGGAGGCGTCGCACTAAACGTGCGTTTCAGTTCGCATCGATGTTCCAGAACCGAAAGATTGTTCGAAAAAAAGTGGTAGATAGCCGAAAAAAGTGACAGGGGTGCAACACGAGGACTTCCCAGGAGGTCACCCATCCTAGTACTACTCTCGCCCAAGCACGCTTAACTTCGGAGTTCTGATGGGATCCAGTGCATTTGTGCTGGTATGATCGCACCCAGCATGCCTCTCCATTGTCAAAGTAATAAAGAGTTTCCACTCGCATTGTCGTACGAAGTCCGTTTAAATGAAAGTGCGAAAAAATCCTGCTAGATGACACCGGATGGACGATCCGAGCATGTCGGAAAGCCGGATGACTGCCGGGGCTGTCATCGCGCGATGAATCTTCCCGAGTACCCCCGAATCAATATAAGAATCGCCACGATCTGACGGGCGGATCAAAAGTTATCGTCGGAACGATATTTGTGCACCAAGGGTAGCTCACCGCCAGTAAACACCTTCCGACCGGATTCATGACTCGCATCCACTAGTACACTCATCCGCTATAGCCTGTACGTTACTGAATCTGAACAAACCCCCGCTATAATTTGACCGCAAATGAAATGTCAGAACGAATTCCGTTTATCGAATCAAACGACACTATCACCCCGCCATAATAAAGACCGGACGTATTTGAATTCACTATCCGGCAGAAAATAAAAAGATCCCAACCGAAACGTAGGAGGCGTCGCACTAAACGTGCGTTTCAGTTCGCATCGATGTTCCAGAACCGAAAGATTGTTCGAAAAAAGTGGTAGATAGCCGAAAAAAGTGACAGGGGTGCAACACGAGGACTTCCCAGGAGGTCACCCATCCTAGTACTACTCTCGCCCAAGCACGCTTAACTTCGGAGTTCTGATGGGATCCAGTGCATTTGTGCTGGTATGATCGCACCCAGCATGCCTCTCCATTGTCAAAGGAATAAAGAGTTTCCACTCGCATTGTCGTACGAAGTCCGTTTAAATGAAAGTGCGAAAAAATCCTGCTAGATGACACCGGATGGACGATCCGAGCATGTCGGAAAGCCGGATGACCGCCAAGGCTGTCATCGCGCGATTAATCTTCCCGAGTACCCCCGAATCAATATAAGAATCGCCACGATCTGACGGGCGGATCAAAAGTTATCGTCGGAACGATATTTGTGCACCAAGGGTAGCTCACGGCCAGTAAACACCTTCCGACCGGATTCATGACTGTCATCCACTAGTACACTCATCCGCTTTAGCTTGTACGTCACTGAATCTAAACAAACCCCCGCTATAATTTGACCGCAAATGAAATGTCAGAACGAATTCCGTTTATCGAATCAAACGACACTATCACCCCGCCATAATAAAGACCGGACGTATTTGAATTCACTATCCGGCAGAAAATAAAAAGATCCCAACCGAAACGTAGGAGGCGTCGCACTAAACGTGCGTTTCAGTTCGCATCGATGTTCCAGAACCGAAAGATTGTTCGAAAAAAGTGGTAGATAGCCGAAAAAAGTGACAGGGGTGCAACACGAGGACTTCCCAGGAGGTCACCCATCCTAGTACTACTCTCGCCCAAGCACGCTTCACTTCGGAGTTCTGATGGGATCCAGTGCATTTGTGCTGGTATGATCGCACCCAGCATGCCTCTCCATTGTCAAAGTAATAAAGAGTTTCCACTCGCATTGTCGTACGAAGTCCGTTTAAATGAAAGTGCGAAAAAATCCTGCTAGATGACACCGGATGGACGATCCGAGCATGTCGGAAAGCCGGATGACCGCCCGGGCTGTCATCGCGCGATGAAACTTCTCGAGTACCCCCGAATCAATATAAGAATCGCCACGATCTGACGGGCGGATCAAAAGTTATCGTCGGAACGATATTTGTGCACCAAGGGTAGCTCACGGCCAGTAAACACCTTCCGACCGGATTCATGACTCGCATCCACTAGTACACTCATCCGCTATAGCCTGTACGTCACTGAATCTGAACAAACCCCCGCTATAATTTGACCGCAAATGAAATGTCAGAACGAATTCCGTTTATCGAATCAAACGACACTATCACCCCGCCATAATAAAGACCGGACGTCTTTGAATTCACCATCCGGAAGAAAATAAAAAGATCCGAACCGAAACGTAGGAGGCGACGCACTAAACGTGCGTTTCAGTTCGCATCGATGTTCCAGAACCGAAAGATTGTTCGAAAAAAGTGGTAGATAGCCGAAAAAAGTGACAGGGGTGCAACACGAGGACTTCCCAGGAGGTCACCCATCCTAGTACTACTCTCGCCCAAGCACGCTTAACTTCGGAGTTCTGATGGGATCCAGTGCATTTGTGCTGGTATGATCGCACCCAGCATGCCTCTCCATTGTCAAAGTAATAAAGAGTTTCCACTCGCATTGTCGTACGAAGTCCGTTTAAATGAAAGTGCGAAAAAATCCTGCTATATGACACCGGATGGACGATCCGAGCATGTCGGGAAGCCGGATGACCGCAAGGGCTGTCATCGCGCGATAAATCTTCCCGAGTACCCCCGAATCAATATAAGAATCGCCACGATCTGACGGGCGGATCAAAAGTTATCGTCGGAACGATATTTGTGCACCAAGGGTAGCTCACGGCCAGTAAACACCTTCCGACCGGATTCATGACTTTCATCCACTAGTACACTCATCCGGTATAGCTTGTACGTCACTGAATCTAAACAAACCCCCGCTATAATTTGACCGCAAATGAAATGTCAGAACGAATTCCGTTTATCGAATCAAACGACACTATCACCCCGCCATAATAAAGACCGGACGTATTTGAATTCACTATCCGGCAGAAAATAAAAAGATCCCAACCGAAACGTAGGAGGCGTCGCACTAAACGTGCGTTTCAGTTCGCATCGATGTTCCAGAACCGAAAGATTGTTCGAAAAAAGTGGTAGATAGCCGAACAAAGTGACAGGGGTGCAACACGAGGACTTCCCAGGAGGTCACCCATCCTAGTACTACTCTCGCCCAAGCACGCTTAACTTCGGAGTTCTGATGGGATCCAGTGCATTTGTGCTGGTATGATCGCACCCAGCATGCCTCTCCATTGTCAAAGTAATAAAGAGTTTCCACTCGCATTGTCGTACGAAGTCCGTTTAAATGAAAGTGCGAAAAAATCCTACTAGATGACACCGGATGGACGATCCGAGCATGTCGGAAAGCCGGATGACCGCCCGGGCTGTCATGGCGCGATGAATCTTCCCGAGTACCCCCGAATCAATATAAGAATCGCCACGATCTGACGGGCGGATCAAAAGTTATCGTCGGAACGATATTTGTGCACCAAGGGTAGCTCACCGCCAGTAAACACCTTCCGACCGGATTCATGACTCGCATCCACTAGTACACTCATCCGCTATAGCCTGTACGTTACTGAATCTGAACAAACCCCCGCTATAATTTGACCGCAAATGAAATGTCAGAACGAATTCCGTTTATCGAATCAAACGACACTATCACCCCGCCATAATAAAGACCGGACGTATTTGAATTCACTATCCGGCAGAAAATAAAAAGATCCCAACCGAAACGTAGGAGGCGTCGCACTAAACGTGCGTTTCAGTTCGCATCGATGTTCCAGAACCGAAAGATTGTTCGAAAAAAGTGGTAGATAGCCGAAAAAAGTGACAGGGGTGCAACACGAGGACTTCCCAGGAGGTCACCCATCCTAGTACTACTCTCGCCCAAGCACGCTTAACTTCGGAGTTCTGATGGGATCCAGTGCATTTGTGCTGGTATGATCGCACCCAGCATGCCTCTCCATTGTCAAAGTAATAAAGAGTTTCCACTCGCATTGTCGTACGAAGTCCGTTTAAATGAAAGTGCGAAAAAATCCTGCTAGATGACACCGGATGGACGATCCGAGCATGTCGGAAAGCCGGATGACCGCCAAGGCTGTCATCGCGCGATTAATCTTCCCGAGTACCCCCGAATCAATATAAGAATCGCCACGATCTGACGGGCGGATCAAAAGTTATCGTCGGAACGATATTTGTGCACCAAGGGTAGCTCACGGCCAGTAAACACCTTCCGACCGGATTCATGACTGTCATCCACTAGTACACTCATCCGCTTTAGCTTGTACGTCACTGAATCTAAACAAACCCCCGCTATAATTTGACCGCAAATGAAATGTCAGAACGAATTCCGTTTATCGAATCAAACGACACTATCACCCCGCCATAATAAAGACCGGACGTATTTGAATTCACTATCCGGCAGAAAATAAAAAGATCCCAACCGAAACGTAGGAGGCGTCGCACTAAACGTGCGTTTCAGTTCGCATCGATGTTCCAGAACCGAAAGATTGTTCGAAAAAAGTGGTAGATAGCCGAAAAAAGTGACAGGGGTGCAACACGAGGACTTCCCAGGAGGTCACCCATCCTAGTACTACTCTCGCCCAAGCACGCTTAACTTCGGAGTTCTGATGGGATCCAGTGCATTTGTGCTGGTATGATCGCACCCAGCATGCCTCTCCATTGTCAAAGTAATAAAGAGTTTCCACTCGCATTGTCGTACGAAGTCCGTTTAAATGAAAGTGCGAAAAAATCCTGCTAGATGACACCGGATGGACGATCCGAGCATGTCGGAAAGCCGGATGACCGCCCGGGCTGTCATCGCGCGATGAATCTTCTCGAGTACCCCCGAATCAATATAAGAATCGCCACGATCTGACGGGCGGATCAAAAGTTATCGTCGGAACGATATTTGTGCACCAAGGGTAGCTCACGGCCAGTAAACACCTTCCGACCGGATTCATGACTCGCATCCACTAGTACACTCATCCGCTATAGCCTGTACGTCACTGAATCTGAACAAACCCCCGCTATAATTTGACCGCAAATGAAATGTCAGAACGAATTCCGTTTATCGAATCAAACGACACTATCACCCCGCCATAATAAAGACCGGACGTCTTTGAATTCACCATCCGGAAGAAAATAAAAAGATCCGAACCGAAACGTAGGAGGCGACGCACTAAACGTGCGTTTCAGTTCGCATCGATGTTCCAGAACCGAAAGATTGTTCGAAAAAAGTGGTAGATAGCCGAAAAAAGTGACAGGGGTGCAACACGAGGACTTCCCAGGAGGTCACCCATCCTAGTACTACTCTCGCCCAAGCACGCTTAACTTCGGAGTTCTGATGGGATCCAGTGCATTTGTGCTGGTATGATCGCACCCAGCATGCCTCTCCATTGTCAAAGTAATAAAGAGTTTCCACTCGCATTGTCGTACGAAGTCCGTTTAAATGAAAGTGCGAAAAAATCCTGCTAGATGACACCGGATGGACGATCCGAGCATGTCGGAAAGCCGGATGACTGCCAGGGCTGTCATCGCGCGATGAATCTTCCCGAGTACCCCCGAATCAATATAAGAATCGCCACGATCTGACGGGCGGATCAAAAGTTATCGTCGGAACGATATTTGTGCACCAAGGGTAGCTCACGGCCAGTAAACACCTTCCGACCGGATTCATGACTCGCATCCACTAGTACACTCATCCGCTATAGCCTGTACGTCACTGAATCTGAACAAACCCCCGCTATAATTTGACCGCAAATGAAATGTCAGAACGAATTCCGTTTATCGAATCAAACGACACTATCACCCCGCCATAATAAAGACCGGACGTCTTTGAATTCACCATCCGGAAGAAAATAAAAAGATCCGAACCGAAACGTAGGAGGCGACGCACTAAACGTGCGTTTCAGTTCACATCGATGTTCCAGAACCGAAAGATTGTTCGAAAAAAGTGGTAGATAGCCGAAAAAAGTGACAGGGGTGCAACACGAGGACTTCCCAGGAGGTCACCCATCCTAGTACTACTCTCGCCCAAGCACGCTTAACTTCGGAGTTCTGATGGGATCCAGTGCATTTGTGCTGGTATGATCGCACCCAGCATGCCTCTCCATTGTCAAAGTAATAAAGAGTTTCCACTCGCATTGTCGTACGAAGTCCGTTTAAATGAAAGTGCGAAAAAATCCTGCTAGATGACACCGGATGGACGATCCGAGCATGTCGGAAAGCCGGATGACCGCTAGGGCTGTCATCGCGCGATGAATCTTCCCGAGTACCCCCGAATCAATATAAGAATCGCCACGATCTGACGGGCGGATCAAAAGTTATCGTCGGAACGATATTTGTGCACCAAGGGTAGCTCACGGCCAGTAAACACCTTCCGACCGGATTCATGACTCGCATCCACTAGTACACTCATCCGCTATAGCCTGTACGTCACTGAATCTGAACAAACCCCCGCTATAATTTGACCGCAAATGAAATGTCAGAACGAATTCCGTTTATCGAATCAAACGACACTATCACCCCGCCATAATAAAGACCGGACGTCTTTGAATTCACCATCCGGAAGAAAATAAAAAGATCCGAACCGAAACGTAGGAGGCGACGCACTAAACGTGCGTTTCAGTTCGCATCGATGTTCCAGAACCGAAAGATTGTTCGAAAAAAGTGGTAGATAGCCGAAAAAAGTGACAGGGGTGCAACACGAGGACTTCCCAGGAGGTCACCCATCCTAGTACTACTCTCGCCCAAGCACGCTTAACTTCGGAGTTCTGATGGGATCCAGTGCATTTGTGCTGGTATGATCGCACCCAGCATGCCTCTCCATTGTCAAAGTAATAAAGAGTTTCCACTCGCATTGTCGTACGAAGTCCGTTTAAATGAAAGTGCGAAAAAATCCTGCTAGATGACACCGGATGGACGATCCGAGCATGTCGGGAAGCCGGATGACCGCAAGGGCTGTCATCGCGCGATAAATCTTCCCGAGTACCCCCGAATCAATATAAGAATCGCCACGATCTGACGGGCGGATCAAAAGTTATCGTCGGAACGATATTTGTGCACCAAGGGTAGCTCACGGCCAGTAAACACCTTCCGACCGGATTCATGACTTTCATCCACTAGTACACTCATCCGGTATAGCTTGTACGTCACTGAATCTAAACAAACCCCCGCTATAATTTGACCGCAAATGAAATGTCAGAACGAATTCCGTTTATCGAATCAAACGACACTATCACCCCGCCATAATAAAGACCGGACGTATTTGAATTCACTATCCGGCAGAAAATAAAAAGATCCCAACCGAAACGTTGGAGGCGTCGCACTAAACGTGCGTTTCAGTTCGCATCGATGTTCCAGAACCGAAAGATTGTTCGAAAAAAGTGACAGGGGTGCAACACGAGGACTTCCCAGGAGGTCACCCATCCTAGTACTACTCTCGCCCAAGCACGCTTAACTTCGGAGTTCTGATGGGATCCAGTGCATTTGTGCTGGTATGATCGCACCCAGCATGCCTCTCCATTGTCAATATAATAAAGAGTTTCCACTCGCATTGTCGTACGAAGTCCGTTTAAATGAAAGTGCGAAAAAATCCTGCTAGATGACACCGGATGGACGATCCGAGCATGTCGGAAAGCCAGATGAGTGCCCGGGCTGTCAACGCGCGATGATTCTTCCCGAGTACCCCCGAATCAATATAAGAATCGCCACGATCTGACGGGCGGATCAAAAGTTATCGTCGGAACGATATTTGTGCACCAAGGGTAGCTCACGGCCAGTAAACAGACCGGATTCATTACTCGCATCCACTAGTACACTCATCCGCTATAGCCTGTACGTCACTGAATCTGAACAAACCCCCGCTATAATTTGACCGCAAATGAAATGTCAGAACGAATTCCGTTTATCGAATCAAACGACACTATCACCCCGCCATAATAAAGACCGGACGTCTTTGAATTCACCATCCGGAAGAAAATAAAAAGATCCGAACCGAAACGTAGGAGGCGACGCACTAAACGTGCGTTTCAGTTCGCATCGATGTTCCAGAACCGAAATATTGTTCGAAAAAAGTGGTAGATAGCCGAAAAAAGTGACAGGGGTGCAACACGAGGACTTCCCAGGAGGTCACCCATCCTAGTACTACTCTCGCCCAAGCACGCTTAACTTCGGAGTTCTGATGGGATCCAGTGCATTTGTGCTGGTATGATCCCACCCAGCATGCCTCTCCATTGTCAAAGTAATAAAGAGTTTCCACTCGAATTGTCGTACGAAGTCCGTTTAAATGAAAGTGCGAAAAAATCCTGCTAGATGACACCGGATGGACGATCCGAGCATGTCGGGAAGCCGGATGACCGCAAGGGCTGTCATCGCGCGATAAATCTTCCCGAGTACCCCCGAATCAATATAAGAATCGCTACGATCTGACGGGCGGATCAAAAGTTATCGTCGGAACGATATTTGTGCACCAAGGGTAGCTCACGGCCAGTAAACACCTTCCGACCGGATTCATGACTCGCATCCACTAGTACACTCATCCGCTATAGCCTGTACGTCACTGAATCTAAACAAACCCCCGCTATAATTTGACCGCAAATGAAATGTCAGAACGAATTCCGTTTATCGAACCAAACGACACTATCACCCCGCCATAATAAAGACCGGACGTCTTTGAATTCACCATCCGGAAGAAAATAAAAAGATCCGTACCGAAACGTAGGAGGCGACGCACTAAACGTGCGTTTCAGTTCGCATCGATGTTCCAGAACCGAAAGATTGTTCGAAAAAAGTGGTAGATAGCCGAAAAAAGTGACAGGGGTGCAACACGAGGACTTCCCAGGAGGTCACCCATCCTAGTACTACTCTCGCCCAAGCACGCTTAACTTCGGAGTTCTGATGGGATCCAGTGCATTTGTGCTGGTATGATCGCACCCAGCATGCCTCTCCATTGTCAAAGTAATAAAGAGTTTCCACTCGCATTGTCGTACGAAGTCGGTTTAAATGAAAGTGCGAAAAAATCCTGCTAGATGACACCGAATGGACGATCCGAGCATGTCGGAAAGCCGGATGACCGCCAGGGCTGTCATCGCGCGATTAATCTTCCCGAGTACCCCCGAATCAATATAAGAATCGCCACGATCTGACGGGCGGATCAAAAGTTATCGTCGGAATGATATTTGTGCACCAAGGGTAGCTCACGGCCAGTAAACACCTTCCGACCGGATTCATGACTTTCATCCACTAGTACACTCATCCGGTATAGCTTGTACGTCACTGAATCTAAACAAACCCCCGCTATAATTTGACCGCAAATGAAATGTCAGAACGAATTCCGTTTATCGAATCAAACGACACTATCACCCCGCCATAATAAAGACCGGACGTATTTGAATTCACTATCCGGCAGAAAATAAAAAGATCCCAACCGAAACGTTGGAGGCGTCGCACTAAACGTGCGTTTCAGTTCGCATCGATCTTCCAGAACCGAAAGATTGTTCGAAAAAAGTGGTAGATAGCCGAAAAAAGTGACAGGGGTGCAACACGAGGACTTCCCAGGAGGTCACCCATCCTAGTACTACTCTCGCCCAAGCACGCTTAACTTCGGAGTTCTGATGGGATCCAGTGCATTTGTGCTGGTATGATCGCACCCAGCATGCCTCTCCATTGTCAAAGTAATAAAGAGTTTCCACTCGCATTGTCGTACGAAGTCCGTTTAAATGAAAGTGCGAAAAAATCCTGCTAGATGACACCGGATGGACGATCCGAGCATGTTGGGAAGCCGGATGGCCGCAAGGGCTGTCATCGCGCGAGTAATCTTCCCGAGTACCCCCGAATCAATATAAGAATCGCTACGATCTGACGGGAGGATCAAAAGTTATCGTCGGAACGATATTTGTGCACCAAGGGTAGCTCACGGCCAGTAAACACCTTCCGACCGGATTCATGACTCGCATCCACTAGTACACTCATCCGCTATAGCCTGTACGTCACTGAATCTGAACAAACCCCCGCTATAATTTGACCGCAAATGAAATGTCAGAACGAATTCCGTTTATCGAATCAAACGACACTATCACCACGCCATAATAAAGACCGGACGTCTTTGAATTCACCATCCGGAAGAAAATAAAAAGATCCGAACCGAAACGTAGGAGGCGACGCACTAAACGTGCGTTTCAGTTCGCATCGATGTTCTAGAACCGAAAGATTGTTCGAAAAAAGTGGTAGATAGCCGAAAAAAGTGACAGGGGTGCAACACGAGGACTTCCCAGGAGGTCACCCATCCTAGTACTACTCTCGCCCAAGCACGCTTAACTTCGGAGTTCTGATGGGATCCAGTGCATTTGTGCTGGTATGATCGCACCCAGCATGCCTCTCCATTGTCAAAGTAATAAAGAGTTTCCACTCGCATTGTCGTACGAAGTCCGTTTAAATGAAAGTGCGAAAAAATCCTGCTAGATGACACCGGATGGACGATCCGAGCATGTCGGGAAGCCGGATGACCGCTAGGGCTGTCATCGCGCGATAAATCTTCCCGAGTACCCCCGAATCAATATAAGAATCGCTACGATCTGACGGGCGGATCAAAAGTTATCGTCGGAACGATATTTGTGCACCAAGGGTAGCTCACGGCCAGTAAACACCTTCCGACCGGATTCATGACTCGCATCCACTAGTACACTCATCCGCTATAGCCTGTACGTCACTGAATCTAAACAAACCCCCGCTATAATTTGACCGCAAATGAAATGTCAGAACGAATTCCGTTTATCGAATCAAACGACACTATCACCCCGCCATAATAAAGACCGGACGTCTTTGAATTCACCATCCGGAAGAAAATAAAAAGATCCGAACCGAAACGTAGGAGGCGACGCACTAAACGTGCGTTTCAGTTCGCATCGATGTTCCAGAACCGAAAGATTGTTCGAAAAAAGTGGTAGATAGCCGAAAAAAGTGACAGGGGTGCAACACGAGGACTTCCCAGGAGGTCACCCATCCTAGTACTACTCTCGCCCAAGCACGCTTCACTTCGGAGTTCTGATGGGATCCAGTGCATTTGTGCTGGTATGATCGCACCCAGCATGCCTCTCCATTGTCAAAGTAATAAAGAGTTTCCACTCGCATTGTCGTACGAAGTCCGTTTAAATGAAAGTGCGAAAAAATCCTGCTAGATGACACCGGATGGACGATCCGAGCATGTCGGGAAGCCGGATGACCGCAACGGCTGTCATCGCGCGATTAATCTTCCCGAGTACCCCCGAATCAATATGAGAATCGCTACGATCTGACGGGCGGATCAAAAGTTATTGTCGGAACGATATTTGTGCACCAAGGGTAGCTCACGGCCTGTAAACACCTTCCGACCGGATTCATGACTCGCATCCACTAGTACACTCATCCGCTATAGCCTGTACGTCACTGAATCTAAACAAACCCCCGCTATAATTTGACCGCAAATGAAATGTCAGAACGAATTCCGTTTATCGAATCAAACGACACTATCACCCCGCCAAAATAAAGACCGGACGTATTTGAATTCACTATCCGGCAGAAAATAAAAAGATCCCAACCGAAACGTTGGAGGCGTCGCACTAAACGTGCGTTTCAGTTCGCATCGATGTTCCAGAACCGAAAGATTGTTCGAAAAAAGTGGTAGATAGCCGAAAAAAGTGACAGGGGTGCAACACGAGGACTTCCCAGGAGGTCACCCATCCTAGTACTACTCTCGCCCAAGCACGCTTAACTTCGGAGTTCTGATGGGATCCAGTGCATTTGTGCTGGTATGATCGCACCCAGCATGCCTCTCCATTGTCAAAGTAATAAAGAGTTTCCACTCGCATTGTCGTACGAAGTCCGTTTAAATGAAAGTGCGAAAAAATCCTGCTAGATGACACCGGATGGACGATCCGAGCATGTCGGGAAGCCGGATGGCCGCAAGGGCTGTCATCGCGCGATTAATCTTCCCGAGTACCCCCGAATCAATATAAGAATCGCTACGATCTGACGGGCGGATCAAAAGTTATCGTCGGAACGATATTTGTGCACCAAGGGTAGCTCACGGCCAGTAAACACCTTCCGACCGGATTCATGACTCGCATCCACTAGTACACTCATCCGCTATAGCCTGTACGTCACTGAATCTGAACAAACCCCCGCTATAATTTGACCGCAAATGAAATGTCAGAACGAATTCCGTTTATCGAATCAAACGACACTATCACCCCGCCATAATAAAGACCGGACGTCTTTGAATTCACCATCCGGAAGAAAATAAAAAGATCCGAACCGAAACGTAGGAGGCGACGCACTAAACGTGCGTTTCAGTTCGCATCGATGTTCCAGAACCGAAAGATTGTTCGAAAAAAGTGGTAGATAGCCGAAAAAAGTGACAGGGGTGCAACACGAGGACTTCCCAGGAGGTCACCCATCCTAGTACTACTCTCGCCCAAGCACGCTTAACTTCGGAGTTCTGATGGGATCCAGTGCATTTGTGCTGGTATGATCGCACCCAGCATGCCTCTCCATTGTCAAAGTAATAAAGAGTTTCCACTCGCATTGTCGTACGAAGTCCGTTTAAATGAAAGTGCGAAAAAATCCTGCTAGATGACACCGGATGGACGATCCGAGCATGTCGGGAAGCCGGATGACCGCAACGGCTGTCATCGCGCGATTAATCTTCCCGAGTACCCCCGAATCAATATGAGAATCGCTACGATCTGACGGGCGGATCAAAAGTTATCGTCGGAACGATATTTGTGCACCAAGGGTAGCTCACGGCCTGTAAACACCTTCCGACCGGATTCATGACTCGCATCCACTAGTACACTCATCCGCTATAGCCTGTACGTCACTGAATCTAAACAAACCCCCGCTATAATTTGACCGCAAATGAAATGTCAGAACGAATTCCGTTTATCGAATCAAACGACACTATCACCCCGCCATAATAAAGATCGGACGTCTTTGAATTCACCATCCGGAAGAAAATAAAAAGATCCGTACCGAAACGTAGGAGGCGACGCACTAAACGTGCGTTTCAGTTCGCATCGATGTTCCAGAACCGAAAGATTGTTCGAAAAAAGTGGTAGATAGCCGAAAAAAGTGACAGGGGTGCAACACGAGGACTTCCCAGGAGGTCACCCATCCTAGTACTACTCTCGCCCAAGCACGCTTAACTTCGGAGTTCTGATGGGATCCAGTGCATTTGTGCTGGTATGATCGCACCCAGCATGCCTCTCCATTGTCAAAGTAATAAAGAGTTTCCACTCGCATTGTCGTACGAAGTCCGTTTAAATGAAAGTGCGAAAAAATCCTGCTAGATGACACCGGATGGACGATCCGAGCATGTCGGGAAGCCGGATGACCGCTAGGGCTGTCATCGCGCGATAAATCTTCCCGAGTACCCCCGAATCAATATAAGAATCGCTACGATCTGACGGGCGGATCAAAAGTTATCGTCGGAACGATATTTGTGCACCAAGGGTAGCTCACGGCCAGTAAACACCTTCCGACCGGATTCATGACTCGCATCCACTAGTACACTCATCCGCTATAGCCTGTACGTCACTGAATCTAAACAAACCCCCGCTATAATTTGACCGCAAATGAAATGTCAGAACGAATTCCGTTTATCGAATCAAACGACACTATCACCCCGCCATAATAAAGACCGGACGTCTTTGAATTCACCATCCGGAAGAAAATAAAAAGATCCGTACCGAAACGTAGGAGGCGACGCACTAAACGTGCGTTTCAGTTCGCATCGATGTTCCAGAACCGAAAGATTGTTCGAAAAAAGTGGTAGAAAGCCGAAAAAAGTGACAGGGGTGCAACACGAGGACTTCCCAGGAGGTCACCCATCCTAGTACTACTCTCGCCCAAGCACGCTTAGCTTCGGAGTTCTGATGGGATCCAGTGCATTTGTGCTGGTATGATCGCACCCAGTATGCCTCTCCATTGTCAAAGTAATAAAGAGTTTCCACTCGCATTGTCGTATGAAGTCCGTTTAAATGAAAGTGCGAAAAAATCCTGCTAGATGACACCGGATGGACGATCCGAGCATGTCGGAAAGCCGGATGACTGCCAGGGCTGTCATCGCGCGATTAATCTTCCCGAGTACCCCCGAATCAATATAAGAATCGCCACGATCTGACGGGCGGATCAAAAGTTATCGTCGGAACGATATTTGTGCACCAAGGGTAGCTCACGGCCAGTAAACACCTTCCGACCGGATTCATGACTTTCATCCACTAGTACACTCATCCGGTATAGCTTGTACGTCACTGAATCTAAACAAACCCCCGCTATAATTTGACCGCAAATGAAATGTCAGAATGAATTCCGTTTATCGAATCAAACGACACTATCACCCCGCCATAATAAAGACCGGACGTATTTGAATTCACTATCCGGCAGAAAATAAAAAGATCCCAACCGAAACGTTGGAGGCGTCGCACTAAACGTGCGTTTCAGTTCGCATCGATGTTCCAGAACCGAAAGATTGTTCGAAAAAAGTGGTAGATAGCCGAAAAAAGTGACAGGGGTGCAACACGAGGACTTCCCAGGAGGTCACCCATCCTAGTACTACTCTCGCCCAAGCACGCTTAACTTCGGAGTTCTGATGGGATCCAGTGCATTTGTGCTGGTATGATCGCACCCAGCATGCCTCTCCATTGTCAAAGTAATAAAGAGTTTCCACTCGCATTGTCGTACGAAGTCCGTTTAAATGAAAGTGCGAAAAAATCCTGCTAGATGACACCGGATGGACGATCCGAGCATGTCGGGAAGCCGGATGGCCGCAAGGGCTGTCATCGCGCGATTAATCTTCCCGAGTACCCCCGAATCAATATAAGAATCGCTACGATCTGACGGGCGGATCAAAAGTTATCGTCGGAACGATATTTGTGCACCAAGGGTAGCTCACGGCCAGTAAACACCTTCCGACCGGATTCATGACTCGCATCCACTAGTACACTCATCCGCTATAGCCTGTACGTCACTGAATCTGAACAAACCCCCGCTATAATTTGACCGCAAATGAAATGTCAGAACGAATTCCGTTTATCGAATCAAACGACACTATCACCCCGCCATAATAAAGACCGGACGTCTTTGAATTCACCATCCGGAAGAAAATAAAAAGATCCGAACCGAAACGTAGGAGGCGACGCACTAAACGTGCGTTTCAGTTCGCATCGATGTTCCAGAACCGAAAGATTGTTCGAAAAAAGTGGTAGATAGCCGAAAAAAGTGACAGGGGTGCAACACGAGGACTTCCCAGGAGGTCACCCATCCTAGTACTACTCTCGCCCAAGCACGCTTAACTTCGGAGTTCTGATGGGATCCAGTGCATTTGTGCTGGTATGATCGCACCCAGCATGCCTCTCCATTGTCAAAGTAATAAAGAGTTTCCACTTGCATTGTCGTACGAAGTCCGTTTAAATGAAAGTGCGAAAAAATCCTGCTAGATGACACCGGATGGACGATCCGAGCATGTCGGGAAGCCGGATGACCGCAAGGGCTGTAATCGCGCGATTAATCTTCCCGAGTACCCCCGAATCAATATGAGAATCGCTACGATCTGACGGGCGGATCAAAAGTTATCGTCGGAACGATATTTGTGCACCAAGGGTAGCTCACGGCCTGTAAACACCTTCCGACCGGATTCATGACTCGCATCCACTAGTACACTCATCCGCTATAGCCTGTACGTCACTGAATCTAAACAAACCCCCGCTATAATTTGACCGCAAATGAAATGTCAGAACGAATTCCGTTTATCGAATCAAACGACACTATCACCCCGCCATAATAAAGACCGGACGTCTTTGAATTCACCATCCGGAAGAAAATAAAAAGATCCGTACCGAAACGTAGGAGGCGACGCACTAAACGTGCGTTTCAGTTCGCATCGATGTTCCAGAACCGAAAGATTGTTCGAAAAAAGTGGTAGATAGCCGAAAAAAGTGACAGGGGTGCAACACGAGGACTTCCCAGGAGGTCACCCATCCTAGTACTACTCTCGCCCAAGCACGCTTAACTTCGGAGTTCTGATGGAATCCAGTGCATTTGTGCTGGTATGATCGCACCAAGCATGCCTCTCCATTGTCAAAGTAATAAAGAGTTTCCACTCGCATTGTCGTACGAAGTCCGTTTAAATGAAAGTGCGAAAAAATCCTGCTAGATGACACCGGATGGACGATCCGAGCATGTCGGAAAGCCGGATGACCGCCAGGGCTGTCATCGCGCGATTAATCTTCCCGAGTACCCCCGAATCAATATAAGAATCGCCACAATCTGACGGGCGGATCAAAAGTTATCGTCGGAACGATATTTGTGCACCAAGGGTAGCTCACGGCCAGTAAACACCTTCCGACCGGATTCATGACTTTCATCCACTAGTACACTCATCCGGTATAGCTTGTATGTCACTGAATCTAAACATACCCCCGCTATAATTTGACCGCAAATGAAATGTCAGAACGAATTCCGTTTATCGAATCAAACGACACTATCACCCCGCCATAATAAAGACCGGACGTATTTGAATTCACTATCCGGCAGAAAATAAAAAGATCCCAACCGAAACGTTGGAGGCGTCGCACTAAACGTGCGTTTCAGTTCGCATCGATGTTCCAGAACCGAAAGATTGTTCGAAAAAAGTGGTAGATAGCCGAAAAAAGTGACAGGGGTGCAACACGAGGACTTCCCAGGAGGTCACCCATCCTAGTACTACTCTCGCCCAAGCACGCTTAACTTCGGAGTTCTGATGGGATCCAGTGCATTTGTGCTGGTATGATCGCACCCAGCATGCCTCTCCATTGTCAAAGTAATAAAGAGTTTCCACTCGCATTGTCGTACGAAGTCCGTTTAAATGAAAGTGCGAAAAAATCCTGCTAGATGACACCGGATGGACGATCCGAGTATGTCGGGAAGCCGGATGGCCGCGAGGGCTGTCATCGCGCGATTAATCTTCCCGAGTACCCCCGAATCAATATAAGATTCGCTACGATCTGACGGGCGGATCAAAAGTTATGTCGGAACGATATTTGTGCACCAAGGGTAGCTCACGGCCAGTAAACACCTTCCGACCGGATTCATGACTCGCATCCACTAGTACACTCATCCGCTATAGCCTGTACGTCACTGAATCTGAACAAACCCCCGCTATCATTTGACCGCAAATGAAATGTCAGAACGAATTCCGTTTATCGAATCAAACGACACTATCACCCCGCCATAATAAAGACCGGACGTCTTTGAATTCACCATCCGGAAGAAAATAAAAAGATCCGAACCGAAACGTAGGAGGCGACGCACTAAACGTGCGTTTCAGTTCGCATCGATGTTCCAGAACCGAAAGATTGTTCGAAAAAAGTGGTAGATAGCCGAAAAAAGTGACAGCGGTGCAACACGAGGACTTCCCAGGAGGTCACCCATCCTAGTACTACTCTCGCCCAAGCACGCTTAACTTCGGAGTTCTGATGGGATCCAGTGCATTTGTGCTGGTATGATCGCACCCAGCATGCCTCTCCATTGTCAAAGTAATAAAGAGTTTCCACTCGCATTGTCGTACGAAGTCCGTTTAAATGAAAGTGCGAAAAAATCCTGCTAGATGACACCGGATGGACGATCCGAGCATGTCGGGAAGCCGGATGACCGCAAGGGCTGTCATCGCGCGATTAATCTTCCCGAGTACCCCCGAATCAATATGAGAATCGCTACGATCTGACGGGCGGATCAAAAGTTATCGTCGGAACGATATTTGTGCACCAAGGGTAGCTCACGGCCTGTAAACACCTTCCGACCGGATTCATGACTCGCATCCACTAGTACACTCATCCGCTATAGCCTGTACGTCACTGAATCTCAACAAACCCCCGCTATAATTTGACCGCAAATGAAATGTCAGAACGAATTCCGTTTATCGAATCAAACGACACTATCACCCCGCCATAATAAAGACCGGACGTCTTTGAATTCACCATCCGGAAGAAAATAAAAAGATCCGTACCGAAACGTAGGAGGCGACGCACTAAACGTGCGTTTCAGTTCGCATCGATGTTCCAGAACCGAAAGATTGTTCGAAAAAAGTGGTAGATAGCCGAAAAAAGTGACAGGGGTGCAACACGAGGACTTCCCAGGAGGTCACCCATCCTAGTACTACTCTCGCGCAAGCACGCTTAACTTCGGAGTTCTGATGGGATCCAGTGCATTTGTGCTGGTATGATCGCACCCAGCATGCCTCTCCATTGTCAAAGTAATAAAGAGTTTCCACTCGCATTGTCGTACGAAGTCCGTTTAAATGAAAGTGCGAAAAAATCCTGCTAGATGACACCGGATGGACGATCCGAGCATGTCGGGAAGCCGGATGGCCGCAAGGGCTGTCATCGCGCGATTAATCTTCCCGAGTACCCCCGAATCAATATAAGAATCGCTACGATCTGACGGGCGGATCAAAAGTTATCGTCGGAACGATATTTGTGCACCAAGGGTAGCTCACGGCCAGTAAACACCTTCCGACCGGATTCATGACTCGCATCCACTAGTACACTCATCCGCTATAGCCTGTACGTCACTGAATCTGAACAAACCCCCGCTATAATTTGACCGCAAATGAAATGTCAGAACGAATTCCGTTTATCGAATCAAACGACACTATCACCCCGCCATAATAAAGACCGGACGTCTTTGAATTCACCATCCGGAAGAAAATAAAAAGATCCGAACCGAAACGTAGGAGGCGACGCACTAAACGTGCGTTTCAGTTCGCATCGATGTTCCAGAACCGAAAGATTGTTCGAAAAAAGTGGTAGATAGCCGAAAAAAGTGACAGGGGTGCAACACGAGGACTTCCCAGGAGGTCACCCATCCTAGTACTACTCTCGCCCAAGCACGCTTAACTTCGGAGTTCTGATGGGATCCAGTGCATTTGTGCTGGTATGATCGCACCCAGCATGCCTCTCCATTGTCAAAGTAATAAAGAGTTTCCACTCGCATTGTCGTACGAAGTCCGTTTAAATGAAAGTGCGAAAAAATCCTGCTAGATGACACCGGATGGACGATCCGAGCATGTCGGGAAGCCGGATGACCGCAAGGGCTGTCATCGCGCGATTAATCTTCCCGAGTACCCCCGAATCAATATGAGAATCGCTACGATCTGACGGGCGGATCAAAAGTTATCGTCGGAACGATATTTGTGCACCAAGGGTAGCTCACGGCCTGTAAACACCTTCCGACCGGATTCATGACTCGCATCCACTAGTACACTCATTCGCTATAGCCTGTACGTCACTGAATCTAAACAAACCCCCGCTATAATTTGACCGCAAATGAAATGTCAGAACGAATTCCGTTTATCGAATCAAACGACACTATCACCCCGCCATAATAAAGACCGGACGTCTTTGAATTCACCATCCGGAAGAAAATAAAAAGATCCGTACCGAAACGTAGGAGGCGACGCACTAAACGTGCGTTTCAGTTCGCATCGATGTTCCAGAACCGAAAGATTGTTCGAAAAAAGTGGTAGATAGCCGAAAAAAGTGACAGGGGTGCAACACGAGGACTTCCCAGGAGGTCACCCATCCTAGTACTACTCTCGCCCAAGCACGCTTAACTTCGGAGTTCTGATGGGATCCAGTGCATTTGTGCTGGTATGATCGCACCCAGCATGCCTCTCCATTGTCAAAGTAATAAAGAGTTTCCACTCGCATTGTCGTACGAAGTCCGTTTAAATGAAAGTGCGAAAAAATCCTGCTAGATGACACCGGATGGACGATCCGAGCATGTCGGAAAGCCGGATGACCGCCAGGGCTGTCATCGCGCGATTAATCTTCCCGAGTACCCCCGAATCAATATAAGAATCGCCACGATCTGACGGGCGGATCAAAAGTTATCGTCGGAACGATATTTGTGCACCAAGGGTAGCTCACGGCCAGTAAACACCTTCCGACCGGATTCATGACTTTCATCCACTAGTACACTCATCCGGTATAGCTTGTATGTCACTGAATCTAAACAAACCCCCGCTATAATTTGACCGCAAATGAAATGTCAGAACGAATTCCGTTTATCGAATCAAACGACACTATCACCCCGCCATAATAAAGACCGGACGTATTTGAATTCACTATCCGGCAGAAAATAAAAAGATCCCAACCGAAACGTTGGAGGCGTCGCACTAAACGTGCGTTTCAGTTCGCATCGATGTTCCAGAACCGAAAGATTGTTCGAAAAAAGTGGTAGATAGCCGAAAAAAGTGACAGGGGTGCAACACGAGGACTTCCCAGGAGGTCACCCATCCTAGTACTACTCTCGCCCAAGCACGCTTAACTTCGGAGTTCTGATGGGATCCAGTGCATTTGTGCTGGTATGATCGCACCCAGCATGCCTCTCCATTGTCAAAGTAATAAAGAGTTTCCACTCGCATTGTCGTACGAAGTCCGTTTAAATGAAAGTGCGAAAAAATCCTGCTAGATGACACCGGATGGACGATCCGAGTATGTCGGGAAGCCGGATGGCCGCAAGGGCTGTCATCGCGCGATTAATCTTCCCGAGTACCCCCGAATCAATATAAGATTCGCTACGATCTGACGGGCGGATCAAAAGTTATGTCGGAACGATATTTGTGCACCAAGGGTAGCTCACGGCCAGTAAACACCTTCCGACCGGATTCATGACTCGCATCCACTAGTACACTCATCCGCTATAGCCTGTACGTCACTGAATCTGAACAAACCCCCGCTATAATTTGACCGCAAATGAAATGTCAGAACGAATTCCGTTTATCGAATCAAACGACACTATCACCCCGCCATAATAAAGACCGGACGTCTTTGAATTCACCATCCGGAAGAAAATAAAAAGATCCGAACCGAAACGTAGGAGGCGACGCACTAAACGTGCGTTTCAGTTCGCATCGATGTTCCAGAACCGAAAGATTGTTCGAAAAAAGTGGTAGATAGCCGAAAAAAGTGACAGGGGTGCAACACGAGGACTTCCCAGGAGGTCACCCATCCTAGTACTACTCTCGCCCAAGCACGCTTAACTTCGGAGTTCTGATGGGATCCAGTGCGTTTGTGCTGGTATGATCGCACCCAGCATGCCTCTCCATTGTCAAAGTAATAAAGAGTTTCCACTCGCATTGTCGTACGAAGTCCGTTTAAATGAAAGTGCGAAAAAATCCTGCTAGATGACACCGGATGGACGATCCGAGCATGTCGGGAAGCCGGATGACCGCAAGGGCTGTCATCGCGCGATTAATCTTCCCGAGTACCCCCGAATCAATATGAGAATCGCTACGATCTGACGGGCGGATCAAAAGTTATCGTCGGAACGATATTTGTGCACCAAGGGTAGCTCACGGCCTGTAAACACCTTCCGACCGGATTCATGACTCGCATCCACTAGTACACTCATCCGCTATAGCCTGTACGTCACTGAATCTGAACAAACCCCCGCTATAATTTGACCGCAAATGAAATGTCAGAACGAATTCCGTTTATCGAATCAAACGACACTATCACCCCGCCATAATAAAGACCGGACGTCTTTGAATTCACCATCCGGAAGAAAATAAAAAGATCCGTACCGAAACGTAGGAGGCGACGCACTAAACGTGCGTTTCAGTTCGCATCGATGTTCCAGAACCGAAAGATTGTTCGAAAAAAGTGGTAGATAGCCGAAAAAAGTGACAGGGGTGCAACACGAGGACTTCCCAGGAGGTCACCCATCCTAGTACTACTCTCGCGCAAGCACGCTTAACTTCGGAGTTCTGATGGGATCCAGTGCATTTGTGCTGGTATGATCGCACCCAGCATGCCTCTCCATTGTCAAAGTAATAAAGAGTTTCCACTCGCATTGTCGTACGAAGTCCGTTTAAATGAAAGTGCGAAAAAATCCTGCTAGATGACACCGGATGGACGATCCGAGCATGTCGGGAAGCCGGATGACCGCAAGGGCTGTCATCGCGCGATTAATCTTCCCGAGTACCCCCGAATCAATATGAGAATCGCTACGATCTGACGGGCGGATCAAAAGTTATCGTCGGAACGATATTTGTGCACCAAGGGTAGCTCACGGCCAGTAAACACCTTCCGACCGGATTCATGACTCGCATCCACTAGTACACTCATCCGCTATAGCCTGTACGTCACTGAATCTGAACAAACCCCCGCTATAATTTGACCGCAAATGAAATGTCAGAACGAATTCCGTTTATCGAATCAAACGACACTATCACCCCGCCATAATAAAGACCGGACGTCTTTGAATTCACCATCCGGAAGAAAATAAAAAGATCCGAACCGAAACGTAGGAGGCGACGCACTAAACGTGCGTTTCAGTTCGCATCGATGTTCCAGAACCGAAAGATTGTTCGAAAAAAGTGGTAGATAGCCGAAAAAAGTGACAGGGGTGCAACACGAGGACTTCCCAGGAGGTCACCCATCCTAGTACTACTCTCGCCCAAGCACGCTTAACTTCGGAGTTCTGATGGGATCCAGTGCATTTGTGCTGGTATGATCGCACCCAGCATGCCTCTCCATTGTCAAAGTAATAAAGAGTTTCCACTCGCATTGTCGTACGAAGTCCGTTTAAATGAAAGTGCGAAAAAATCCTGCTAGATGACACCGGATGGACGATCCGAGCATGTCGGGAAGCCGGATGACCGCAAGGGCTGTCATCGCGCGATTAATCTTCCCGAGTACCCCCGAATCAATATGAGAATCGCTACGATCTGACGGGCGGATCAAAAGTTATCGTCGGAACGATATTTGTGCACCAAGGGTAGCTCACGGCCTGTAAACACCTTCCGACCGGATTCATGACTCGCATCCACTAGTACACTCATCCGCTATAGCCTGTACGTCACTGAATCTAAACAAACCCCCGCTATAATTTGACCGCAAATGAAATGTCAGAACGAATTCCGTTTATCGAATCAAACGACACTATCACCCCGCCATAATAAAGACCGGACGTCTTTGAATTCACCATCCGGAAGAAAATAAAAAGATCCGTACCGAAACGTAGGAGGCGACGCACTAAACGTGCGTTTCAGTTCGCATCGATGTTCCAGAACCGAAAGATTGTTCGAAAAAAGTGGTAGATAGCCGAAAAAAGTGACAGGGGTGCAACACGAGGACTTCCCAGGAGGTCACCCATCCTAGTACTACTCTCGCCCAAGCACGCTTAACTTCGGAGTTCTGATGGGATCCAGTGCATTTGTGCTGGTATGATCGCACCCAGCATGCCTCTCCATTGTCAAAGTAATAAAGAGTTTCCACTCGCATTGTCGTACGAAGTCCGTTTAAATGAAAGTGCGAAAAAATCCTGCTAGATGACACCGGATGGACGATCCGAGCATGTCGGAAAGCCGGATGACCGCCAGGGCTGTCATCGCGCGATTAATCTTCCCGAGTACCCCCGAATCAATATAAGAATCGCCACGATCTGACGGGCGGATCAAAAGTTATCGTCGGAACGATATTTGTGCACCAAGGGTAGCTCACGGCCAGTAAACACCTTCCGACCGGATTCATGACTTTCATCCACTAGTACACTCATCCGGTATAGCTTGTATGTCACTGAATCTAAACAAACCCCCGCTATAATTTGACCGCAAATGAAATGTCAGAACGAATTCCGTTTATCGAATCAAACGACACTATCACCCCGCCATAATAAAGACCGGACGTATTTGAATTCACTATCCGGCAGAAAATAAAAAGATCCCAACCGAAACGTTGGAGGCGTCGCACTAAACGTGCGTTTCAGTTCGCATCGATGTTCCAGAACCGAAAGATTGTTCGAAAAAAGTGGTAGATAGCCGAAAAAAGTGACAGGGGTGCAACACGAGGACTTCCCAGGAGGTCACCCATCCTAGTACTACTCTCGCCCAAGCACGCTTAACTTCGGAGTTCTGATGGGATCCAGTGCATTTGTGCTGGTATGATCGCACCCAGCATGCCTCTCCATTGTCAAAGTAATAAAGAGTTTCCACTCGCATTGTCGTACGAAGTCCGTTTAAATGAAAGTGCGAAAAAATCCTGCTAGATGACACCGGATGGACGATCCGAGTATGTCGGGAAGCCGGATGGCCGCAAGGGCTGTCATCGCGCGATTAATCTTCCCGAGTACCCCCGAATCAATATAAGATTCGCTACGATCTGACGGGCGGATCAAAAGTTATGTCGGAACGATATTTGTGCACCAAGGGTAGCTCACGGCCAGTAAACACCTTCCGACCGGATTCATGACTCGCATCCACTAGTACACTCATCCGCTATAGCCTGTACGTCACTGAATCTGAACAAACCCCCGCTATAATTTGACCGCAAATGAAATGTCAGAACGAATTCCGTTTATCGAATCAAACGACACTATCACCCCGCCATAATAAAGACCGGACGTCTTTGAATTCACCATCCGGAAGAAAATAAAAAGATCCGAACCGAAACGTAGGAGGCGACGCACTAAACGTGCGTTTCAGTTCGCATCGATGTTCCAGAACCGAAAGATTGTTCGAAAAAAGTGGTAGATAGCCGAAAAAAGTGACAGGGGTGCAACACGAGGACTTCCCAGGAGGTCACCCATCCTAGTACTACTCTCGCCCAAGCACGCTTAACTTCGGAGTTCTGATGGGATCCAGTGCATTTGTGCTGGTATGATCGCACCCAGCATGCCTCTCCATTGTCAAAGTAATAAAGAGTTTCCACTCGCATTGTCGTACGAAGTCCGTTTAAATGAAAGTGCGAAAAAATCCTGCTAGATGACACCGGATGGACGATCCGAGCATGTCGGGAAGCCGGATGACCGCAAGGGCTGTCATCGCGCGATTAATCTTCCCGAGTACCCCCGAATCAATATGAGAATCGCTACGATCTGACGGGCGGATCAAAAGTTATCGTCGGAACGATATTTGTGCACCAAGGGTAGCTCACGGCCTGTAAACACCTTCCGACCGGATTCATGACTCGCATCCACTAGTACACTCATCCGCTATAGCCTGTACGTCACTGAATCTCAACAAACCCCCGCTATAATTTGACCGCAAATGAAATGTCAGAACGAATTCCGTTTATCGAATCAAACGACACTATCACCCCGCCATAATAAAGACCGGACGTCTTTGAATTCACCATCCGGAAGAAAATAAAAAGATCCGTACCGAAACGTAGGAGGCGACGCACTAAACGTGCGTTTCAGTTCGCATCGATGTTCCAGAACCGAAAGATTGTTCGAAAAAAGTGGTAGATAGCCGAAAAAAGTGACAGGGGTGCAACACGAGGACTTCCCAGGAGGTCACCCATCCTAGTACTACTCTCGCGCAAGCACGCTTAACTTCGGAGTTCTGATGGGATCCAGTGCATTTGTGCTGGTATGATCGCACCCAGCATGCCTCTCCATTGTCAAAGTAATAAAGAGTTTCCACTCGCATTGTCGTACGAAGTCCGTTTAAATGAAAGTGCGAAAAAATCCTGCTAGATGACACCGGATGGACGATCCGAGCATGTCGGAAAGCCGGATGACCGCCAGGGCTGTCATCGCGCGATTAATCTTCCCGAGTACCCCCGAATCAATATAAGAATCGCCACGATCTGACGGGCGGATCAAAAGTTATCGTCGGAACGATATTTGTGCACCAAGGGTAGCTCACGGCCAGTAAACACCTTCCGACCGGATTCATGACTTTCATCCACTAGTACACTCATCCGCTATAGCCTGTACGTTACTGAATCTGAACAAACCCCCGCTATAATTTGACCGCAAATGAAATGTCAGAACGAATTCCGTTTATCGAATCAAACGACACTATCACCCCGCCATAATAAAGACCGGACGTATTTGAATTCACTATCCGGCAGAAAATAAAAAGATCCCAACCGAAACGTAGGAGGCGTCGCACTAAACGTGCGTTTCAGTTCGCATCGATGTTCCAGAACCGAAAGATTGTTCGAAAAAAGTGGTAGATAGCCGAAAAAAGTGACAGGGGTGCAACACGAGGACTTCCCAGGAGGTCACCCATCCTAGTACTACTCTCGCCCAAGCACGCTTAACTTCGGAGTTCTGATGGGATCCAGTGAATTTGTGCTGGTATGATCGCACCCAGCATGCCTCTCCATTGTCAAAGTAATAAAGAGTTTCCACTCGCATTGTCGTACGAAGTCCGTTTAAATGAAAGTGCGAAAAAATCCTGCTAGATGACACCGGATGGACGATCCGAGCATGTCGGGAAGCCGGATGGCCGCAAGGGCTGTCATCGCGCGATTAATCTTCCCGAGTACCCCCGAATCAATATAAGAATCGCTACGATCTGACGGGCGGATCAAAAGTTATCGTCGGAACGATATTTGTGCACCAAGGGTAGCTCACGGCCAGTAAACACCTTCCGACCGGATTCATGACTCGCATCCACTAGTACACTCATCCGCTATAGCCTGTACGTCACTGAATCTGAACAAACCCCCGCTATAATTTGACCGCAAATGAAATGTCAGAACGAATTCCGTTTATCGAATCAAACGACACTATCACCCCGCCATAATAAAGACCGGACGTCTTTGAATTCACCATCCGGAAGAAAAAAAAAGATCCGAACCGAAACGTAGGAGGCGACGCACTAAACGTGCGTTTCAGTTCGCATCGATGTTCCAGAACCGAAAGATTGTTCGAAAAAAGTGGTAGATAGCCGAAAAAAGTGACAGGGGTGCAACACGAGGACTTCCCAGGAGGTCACCCATCCTAGTACTACTCTCGCCCAAGCACGCTTAACTTCGGAGTTCTGATGGGATCCAGTGCATTTGTGCTGGTATGATCGCACCCAGCATGCCTCTCCATTGTCAAAGTAATAAAGAGTTTCCACTCGCATTGTCGTACGAAGTCCGTTTAAATGAAAGTGCGAAAAAATCCTGCTAGATGACACCGGATGGACGATCCGAGCATGTCGGGAAGCCGGATGACCGCAAGGGCTGTCATCGCGCGATTAATCTTCCCGAGTACCCCCGAATCAATATGAGAATCGCTACGATCTGACGGGCGGATCAAAAGTTATCGTCGGAACGATATTTGTGCACCAAGGGTAGCTCACGGCCTGTAAACACCTTCCGACCGGATTCATGACTCGCATCCACTAGTACACTCATCCGCTATAGCCTGTACGTCACTGAATCTAAACAAACCCCCGCTATAATTTGACCGCAAATGAAATGTCAGAACGAATTCCGTTTATCGAATCAAACGACACTATCACCCCGCCATAATAAAGACCGGACGTCTTTGAATTCACCATCCGGAAGAAAATAAAAAGATCCGTACCGAAACGTAGGAGGCGACGCACTAAACGTGCGTTTCAGTTCGCATCGATGTTCCAGAACCGAAAGATTGTTCGAAAAAAGTGGTAGATAGCCGAAAAAAGTGACAGGGGTGCAACACGAGGACTTCCCAGGAGGTCACCCATCCTAGTACTACTCTCGCCCAAGCACGCTTAACTTCGGAGTTCTGATGGGATCCAGTGCATTTGTGCTGGTATGATCGCACCCAGCATGCCTCTCCATTGTCAAAGTAATAAAGAGTTTCCACTCGCATTGTCGTACGAAGTCCGTTTAAATGAAAGTGCGAAAAAATCCTGCTAGATGACACCGGATGGACGATCCGAGCATGTCGGAAAGCCGGATGACCGCCAGGGCTGTCATCGCGCGATTAATCTTCCCGAGTACCCCCGAATCAATATAAGAATCGCCACGATCTGACGGGCGGATCAAAAGTTATCGTCGGAACGATATTTGTGCACCAAGGGTAGCTCACGGCCAGTAAACACCTTCCGACCGGATTCATGACTTTCATCCACTAGTACACTCATCCGCTATAGCCTGTACGTTACTGAATCTGAACAAACCCCCGCTATAATTTGACCGCAAATGAAATGTCAGAACGAATTCCGTTTATCGAATCAAACGACACTATCACCCCGCCATAATAAAGACCGGACGTATTTGAATTCACTATTCAGCAGAAAATAAAAAGATCCCAACCGAAACGTAGGAGGCGTCGCACTAAACGTGCGTTTCAGTTCGCATCGATGTTCCAGAACCGAAAGATTGTTCGAAAAAAGTGGTAGATAGCCGAAAAAAGTGACAGGGGTGCAACACGAGGACTTCCCAGGAGGTCACCCATCCTAGTACTACTCTCGCCCAAGCACGCTTAACTTCGGAGTTCTGATGGGATCCAGTGCATTTGTGCTGGTATGATCGCACCCAGCATGCCTCTCCATTGTCAAAGTAATAAAGAGTTTCCACTCGCATTGTCGTACGAAGTCCGTTTAAATGAAAGTGCGAAAAAATCCTACTAGATGACACCGGATGGACGATCCGAGCATGTCGGGAAGCCGGATGGCCGCAAGGGCTGCCATCGCGCGATTAATCTTCCCGAGTACCCCCGAATCAATATAAGAATCGCTACGATCTGACGGGCGGATCAAAAGTTATGTCGGAACGATATTTGTGCACCAAGGGTAGCTCACGGCCAGTAAACACCTTCCGACCGGATTCATGACTCGCATCCACTAGTACACTCATCCGCTATAGCCTGTACGTCACTGAATCTGAACAAACCCCCGCTATAATTTGACCGCAAATGAAATGTCAGAACGAATTCCGTTTATCGAATCAAACGACACTATCACCCCGCCATAATAAAGACCGGACGTCTTTGAATTCACCATCCGGAAGAAAATAAAAAGATCCGAACCGAAACGTAGGAGGCGACGCACTAAACGTGCGTTTCAGTTCGCATCGATGTTCCAGAACCGAAAGATTGTTCGAAAAAAGTGGTAGATAGCCGAAAAAAGTGACAGGGGTGCAACACGAGGACTTCCCAGGAGGTCACCCATCCTAGTACTACTCTCGCCCAAGCACGCTTAACTTCGGAGTTCTGATGGGATCCAGTGCATTTGTGCTGGTATGATCGCACCCAGCATGCCTCTCCATTGTCAAAGTAATAAAGAGTTTCCACTCGCATTGTCGTACGAAGTCCGTTTAAATGAAAGTGCGAAAAAATCCTGCTAGATGACACCGGATGGACGATCCGAGCATGTCGGGAAGCCGGATGACCGCAAGGGCTGTCATCGCGCGATTAATCTTCCCGAGTACCCCCGAATCAATATGAGAATCGCTACGATCTGACGGGCGGATCAAAAGTTATCGTCGGAACGATATTTGTGCACCAAGGGTAGCTCACGGCCTGTAAACACCTTCCGACCGGATTCATGACTCGCATCCACTAGTACACTCATCCGCTATAGCCTGTACGTCACTGAATCTCAACAAACCCCCGCTATAATTTGACCGCAAATGAAATGTCAGAACGAATTCCGTTTATCGAATCAAACGACACTATCACCCCGCCATAATAAAGACCGGACGTCTTTGAATTCACCATCCGGAAGAAAATAAAAAGATCCGTACCGAAACGTAGGAGGCGACGCACTAAACGTGCGTTTCAGTTCGCATCGATGTTCCAGAACCGAAAGATTGTTCGAAAAAAGTGGTAGATAGCCGAAAAAAGTGACAGGGGTGCAACACGAGGACTTCCCAGGAGGTCACCCATCCTAGTACTACTCTCGCGCAAGCACGCTTAACTTCGGAGTTCTGATGGGATCCAGTGCATTTGTGCTGGTATGATCGCACCCAGCATGCCTCTCCATTGTCAAAGTAATAAAGAGTTTCCACTCGCATTGTCGTACGAAGTCCGTTTAAATGAAAGTGCGAAAAAATCCTGCTAGATGACACCGGATGGACGATCCGAGCATGTCGGAAAGCCGGATGACCGCCAGGGCTGTCATCGCGCGATTAATCTTCCCGAGTACCCCCGAATCAATATAAGAATCGCCACGATCTGACGGGCGGATCAAAAGTTATCGTCGGAACGATATTTGTGCACCAAGGGTAGCTCACGGCCAGTAAACACCTTCCGACCGGATTCATGACTTTCATCCACTAGTACACTCATCCGCTATAGCCTGTACGTTACTGAATCTGAACAAACCCCCGCTATAATTTGACCGCAAATGAAATGTCAGAACGAATTCCGTTTATCGAATCAAACGACACTATCACCCCGCCATAATAAAGACCGGACGTATTTGAATTCACTATCCGGCAGAAAATAAAAAGATCCCAACCGAAACGTAGGAGGCGTCGCACTAAACGTGCGTTTCAGTTCGCATCGATGTTCCAGAACCGAAAGATTGTTCGAAAAAAGTGGTAGATAGCCGAAAAAAGTGACAGGGGTGCAACACGAGGACTTCCCAGGAGGTCACCCATCCTAGTACTACTCTCGCCCAAGCACGCTTAACTTCGGAGTTCTGATGGGATCCAGTGAATTTGTGCTGGTATGATCGCACCCAGCATGCCTCTCCATTGTCAAAGTAATAAAGAGTTTCCACTCGCATTGTCGTACGAAGTCCGTTTAAATGAAAGTGCGAAAAAATCCTGCTAGATGACACCGGATGGACGATCCGAGCATGTCGGGAAGCCGGATGGCCGCAAGGGCTGTCATCGCGCGATTAATCTTCCCGAGTACCCCCGAATCAATATAAGAATCGCTACGATCTGACGGGCGGATCAAAAGTTATCGTCGGAACGATATTTGTGCACCAAGGGTAGCTCACGGCCAGTAAACACCTTCCGACCGGATTCATGACTCGCATCCACTAGTACACTCATCCGCTATAGCCTGTACGTCACTGAATCTGAACAAACCCCCGCTATAATTTGACCGCAAATGAAATGTCAGAACGAATTCCGTTTATCGAATCAAACGACACTATCACCCCGCCATAATAAAGACCGGACGTCTTTGAATTCACCATCCGGAAGAAAATAAAAAGATCCGAACCGAAACGTAGGAGGCGACGCACTAAACGTGCGTTTCAGTTCGCATCGATGTTCCAGAACCGAAAGATTGTTCGAAAAAAGTGGTAGATAGCCGAAAAAAGTGACAGGGGTGCAACACGAGGACTTCCCAGGAGGTCACCCATCCTAGTACTACTCTCGCCCAAGCACGCTTAACTTCGGAGTTCTGATGGGATCCAGTGCATTTGTGCTGGTATGATCGCACCCAGCATGCCTCTCCATTGTCAAAGTAATAAAGAGTTTCCACTCGCATTGTCGTACGAAGTCCGTTTAAATGAAAGTGCGAAAAAATCCTGCTAGATGACACCGGATGGACGATCCGAGCATGTCGGGAAGCCGGATGACCGCAAGGGCTGTCATCGCGCGATTAATCTTCCCGAGTACCCCCGAATCAATATGAGAATCGCTACGATCTGACGGGCGGATCAAAAGTTATCGTCGGAACGATATTTGTGCACCAAGGGTAGCTCACGGCCTGTAAACACCTTCCGACCGGATTCATGACTCGCATCCACTAGTACACTCATCCGCTATAGCCTGTACGTCACTGAATCTAAACAAACCCCCGCTATAATTTGACCGCAAATGAAATGTCAGAACGAATTCCGTTTATCGAATCAAACGACACTATCACCCCGCCATAATAAAGACCGGACGTCTTTGAATTCACCATCCGGAAGAAAATAAAAAGATCCGTACCGAAACGTAGGAGGCGACGCACTAAACGTGCGTTTCAGTTCGCATCGATGTTCCAGAACCGAAAGATTGTTCGAAAAAAGTGGTAGATAGCCGAAAAAAGTGACAGGGGTGCAACACGAGGACTTCCCAGGAGGTCACCCATCCTAGTACTACTCTCGCCCAAGCACGCTTAACTTCGGAGTTCTGATGGGATCCAGTGCATTTGTGCTGGTATGATCGCACCCAGCATGCCTCTCCATTGTCAAAGTAAGAAAGAGTTTCCACTCGCATTGTCGTACGAAGTCCGTTTAAATGAAAGTGCGAAAAAATCCTGCTAGATGACACCGGATGGACGATCCGAGCATGTCGGAAAGCCGGATGACCGCCAAGGCTGTCATCGCGCGATTAATCTTCCCGAGTACCCCCGAATCAATATAAGAATCGCCACGATCTGACGGGCGGATCAAAAGTTATCGTCGGAACGATATTTGTGCACCAAGGGTAGCTCACGGCCAGTAAACACCTTCCGACCGGATTCATGACTTTCATCCACTAGTACACTCATCCGCTATAGCCTGTACGTTACTGAATCTGAACAAACCCCCGCTATAATTTGACCGCAAATGAAATGTCAGAACGAATTCCGTTTATCGAATCAAACGACACTATCACCCCGCCATAATAAAGACCGGACGTATTTGAATTCACTATTCAGCAGAAAATAAAAAGATCCCAACCGAAACGTAGGAGGCGTCGCACTAAACGTGCGTTTCAGTTCGCATCGATGTTCCAGAACCGAAAGATTGTTCGAAAAAAGTGGTAGATAGCCGAAAAAAGTGACAGGGGTGCAACACGAGGACTTCCCAGGAGGTCACCCATCCTAGTACTACTCTCGCCCAAGCACGCTTAACTTCGGAGTTCTGATGGGATCCAGTGCATTTGTGCTGGTATGATCGCACCCAGCATGCCTCTCCATTGTCAAAGTAATAAAGAGTTTCCACTCGCATTGTCGTACGAAGTCCGTTTAAATGAAAGTGCGAAAAAATCCTACTAGATGACACCGGATGGACGATCCGAGCATGTCGGGAAGCCGGATGGCCGCAAGGGCTGCCATCGCGCGATTAATCTTCCCGAGTACCCCCGAATCAATATAAGAATCGCTACGATCTGACGGGCGGATCAAAAGTTATGTCGGAACGATATTTGTGCACCAAGGGTAGCTCACGGCCAGTAAACACCTTCCGACCGGATTCATGACTCGCATCCACTAGTACACTCATCCGCTATAGCCTGTACGTCACTGAATCTGAACAAACCCCCGCTATAATTTGACCGCAAATGAAATGTCAGAACGAATTCCGTTTATCGAATCAAACGACACTATCACCCCGCCATAATAAAGACCGGACGTCTTTGAATTCACCATCCGGAAGAAAATAAAAAGATCCGAACCGAAACGTAGGAGGCGACGCACTAAACGTGCGTTTCAGTTCGCATCGATGTTCCAGAACCGAAAGATTGTTCGAAAAAAGTGGTAGATAGCCGAAAAAAGTGACAGGGGTGCAACACGAGGACTTCCCAGGAGGTCACCCATCCTAGTACTACTCTCGCCCAAGCACGCTTAACTTCGGAGTTCTGATGGGATCCAGTGCATTTGTGCTGGTATGATCGCACCCAGCATGCCTCTCCATTGTCAAAGTAATAAAGAGTTTCCACTCGCATTGTCGTACGAAGTCCGTTTAAATGAAAGTGCGAAAAAATCCTGCTAGATGACACCGGATGGACGATCCGAGCATGTCGGGAAGCCGGATGACCGCAAGGGCTGTCATCGCGCGATTAATCTTCCCGAGTACCCCCGAATCAATATGAGAATCGCTACGATCTGACGGGCGGATCAAAAGTTATCGTCGGAACGATATTTGTGCACCAAGGGTAGCTCACGGCCTGTAAACACCTTCCGACCGGATTCATGACTCGCATCCACTAGTACACTCATCCGCTATAGCCTGTACGTCACTGAATCTCAACAAACCCCCGCTATAATTTGACCGCAAATGAAATGTCAGAACGAATTCCGTTTATCGAATCAAACGACACTATCACCCCGCCATAATAAAGACCGGACGTCTTTGAATTCACCATCCGGAAGAAAATAAAAAGATCCGTACCGAAACGTAGGAGGCGACGCACTAAACGTGCGTTTCAGTTCGCATCGATGTTCCAGAACCGAAAGATTGTTCGAAAAAAGTGGTAGATAGCCGAAAAAAGTGACAGGGGTGCAACACGAGGACTTCCCAGGAGGTCACCCATCCTAGTACTACTCTCGCGCAAGCACGCTTAACTTCGGAGTTCTGATGGGATCCAGTGCATTTGTGCTGGTATGATCGCACCCAGCATGCCTCTCCATTGTCAAAGTAATAAAGAGTTTCCACTCGCATTGTCGTACGAAGTCCGTTTAAATGAAAGTGCGAAAAAATCCTGCTAGATGACACCGGATGGACGATCCGAGCATGTCGGAAAGCCGGATGACCGCCAGGGCTGTCATCGCGCGATTAATCTTCCCGAGTACCCCCGAATCAATATAAGAATCGCCACGATCTGACGGGCGGATCAAAAGTTATCGTCGGAACGATATTTGTGCACCAAGGGTAGCTCACGGCCAGTAAACACCTTCCGACCGGATTCATGACTTTCATCCACTAGTACACTCATCCGCTATAGCCTGTACGTTACTGAATCTGAACAAACCCCCGCTATAATTTGACCGCAAATGAAATGTCAGAACGAATTCCGTTTATCGAATCAAACGACACTATCACCCCGCCATAATAAAGACCGGACGTATTTGAATTCACTATCCGGCAGAAAATAAAAAGATCCCAACCGAAACGTAGGAGGCGTCGCACTAAACGTGCGTTTCAGTTCGCATCGATGTTCCAGAACCGAAAGATTGTTCGAAAAAAGTGGTAGATAGCCGAAAAAAGTGACAGGGGTGCAACACGAGCACTTCCCAGGAGGTCACCCATCCTAGTACTACTCTCGCCCAAGCACGCTTAACTTCGGAGTTCTGATGGGATCCAGTGCTTTTGTGCTGGTATGATCGCACCCAGCATGCCTCTCCATTGTCAAAGTAATAAAGAGTTTCCACTCGCATTGTCGTACGAAGTCCGTTTAAATGAAAGTGCGAAAAAATCCTACTAGATGACACCGGATGGACGATCCGAGCATGTCGGGAAGCCGGATGGCCGCAAGGGCTGTCATCGCGCGATTAATCTTCCCGAGTACCCCCGAATCAATATAAGAATCGCTACGATCTGACGGGCGGATCAAAAGTTATGTCGGAACGATATTTGTGCACCAAGGGTAGCTCACGGCCAGTAAACACCTTCCGACCGGATTCATGACTCGCATCCACTAGTACACTCATCCGCTATAGCCTGTACGTCACTGAATCTGAACAAACCCCCGCTATAATTTGACCGCAAATGAAATGTCAGAACGAATTCCGTTTATCGAATCAAACGACACTATCACCCCGCCATAATAAAGACCGGACGTCTTTGAATTCACCATCCGGAAGAAAATAAAAAGATCCGAACCGAAACGTAGGAGGCGACGCACTAAACGTGCGTTTCAGTTCGCATCGATGTTCCAGAACCGAAAGATTGTTCGAAAAAAGTGGTAGATAGCCGAAAAAGGTGACAGGGGTGCAACACGAGGACTTCCCAGGAGGTCACCCATCGTAGTACTACTCTCGCCCAAGCACGCTTAACTTCGGAGTTCTGATGGGATCCAGTGCATTTGTGCTGGTATGATCGCACCCAGCATGCCTCTCCATTGTCAAAGAAATAAAGAGTTTCCACTCGCATTGTCGTACGAAGTCCGTTTAAATGAAAGTGCGAAAAAATCCTGCTAGATGACACCGGATGGACGATCCGAGCATGTCGGGAAGCCGGATGGCCGCAAGGGCTGTCATCGCGCGATTAATCTTCCCGAGTACCCCCGAATCAATATAAGAATCGCTACGATCTGACGGGCGGATCAAAAGTTATCGTCGGAACGATATTTGTGCACCAAGGGTAGCTCACGGCCAGTAAACACCTTCCGACCGGATTCATGACTCGCATCCACTAGTACACTCATCCGCTATAGCCTGTACGTCACTGAATCTGAACAAACCCCCGCTATAATTTGACCGCAAATGAAATGTCAGAACGAATTCCGTTTATCGAATCAAACGACACTATCACCCCGCCATAATAAAGACCGGACGTCTTTGAATTCAGCATCCGGAAGAAAATAAAAAGATCCGAACCGAAACGTAGGAGGCGACGCACTAAACGTGCGTTTCAGTTCGCATCGATGTTCCAGAACCGAAAGATTGTTCGAAAAAAGTGGTCGATAGCCGAAAAAAGTGACAGGGGTGCAACACGAGGACTTCCCAGGAGGTCACCCATCCTAGTACTACTCTCGCCCAAGCACGCTTAACTTCGGAGTTCTGATGGGATCCAGTGCATTTGTGCTGGTATGATCGCACCCAGCATGCCTTTCCATTGTCAAAGTAATAAAGAGTTTCCACTCGCATTGTCGTACGAAGTCCGTTTAAATGAAAGTGCGAAAAAATCCTGCTAGATGACACCGGATGGACAATCCGAGCATGTCGGGAAGCCGGATGACCGCCAGGGCTGTCATCGCGCGATGAGTCTTCCCGAGTACCCCCGAATCAATATAAGAATCGCCACGATCTGACGGGCGGATCAAAAGTTATCGTCGGAACGATATTTGTGCACCAAGGGTAGCTCACCGCCAGTAAACACCTTCCGACCGGATTCATGACTCGCATCCACTAGTACACTCATCCGCTATAGCCTGTACGTCACTGAATCTGAACAAACCCCCGCTATAATTTGACCGCAAATGAAATGTCAGAACGAATTCCGTTTATCGAATCAAACGACACTATCACCCCGCCATAATAAAGACCGGACGTCTTTGAATTCACCATCCGGAAGAAAATAAAAAGATCCGAACCGAAACGTAGGAGGCGACGCACTAAACGTGCGTTTCAGTTCGCATCGATGTTCCAGAACCGAAAGATTGTTCGAAAAGTGGTAGATAGCCGAAAAAAGTGACAGGGGTGCAACACGAGGACTTCCCAGGAGGTCACCCATCCTAGTACTACTCTCGCCCAAGCACGCTTAACTTCGGAGTTCTGATGGGATCCAGTGCATTTGTGCTGGTATGATCGCACCCAGCATGCCTCTCCATTGTCAAAGTAATAAAGAGTTTCCTCTCGCATTGTCGTACGAAGTCCGTTTAAATGAAAGTACGAAAAAATCCTGCTAGATGACACCGGATGGACGATCCGAGCATGTCGGGAAGCCGGATGGCCGCAAGGGCTGTCATCGCGCGATTAATCTTCCCGAGTACCCCCGAATCAATATAAGAATCGCTACGATCTGACGGGCAGATCAAAAGTTATCGTCGGAACGATATTTGTGCACCAAGGGTAGCTCACGGCCAGTAAACACCTTCCGACCGGATTCATGACTCGCATCCACTAGTACACTCATCCGCTATAGCCTGTACGTAACTGAATCTGAACAAACCCCCGCTATAATTTACCGCAAATGAAATGTCAGAACGAATTCCGTTTATCGAATCAAACGACACTATCACCCCGCCATAATAAAGACCGGACGTCTTTGAATTCACCATCCGGAAGAAAATAAAAAGATCCGAACCGAAACGTAGGAGGCGACGCACTAAACGTGCGTTTCAGTTCGCATCGATGTTCCAGAACCGAAAGATTGTTCGAAAAAAGTGGTAGATAGCCGAAAAAAGTGACAGGGGTGCAACACGAGGACTTCCCAGGAGGTCACCCATCCTAGTACTACTCTCGCCCAAGCACGCTTAACTTCGGAGTTCTGATGGGATCCAGTGCATTTGTGCTGGTATGATCGCACCCAGCATGCCTCTCCATTGTCAAAGTAATAAAGAGTTTCCACTCGCATTGTCGTACGAAGTCCGTTTAAATGAAAGTGCGAAAAAATCCTGCTAGATGACACCGGATGGACGATCCGAGCATGTCGGGAAGCCGGATGACCGCAAGGGCTGTCATCGCGCGATTAATCTTCCCGAGTACCCCCGAATCAATATGAGAATCGCTACGATCTGACGGGCGGATCAAAAGTTATCGTCGGAACGATATTTGTGCACCAAGGGTAGCTCACGGCCTGTAAACACCTTCCGACCGGATTCATGACTCGCATCCACTAGTACACTCATCCGCTATAGCCTGTACGTCACTGAATCTAAACAAACCCCCGCTATAATTTGACCGCAAATGAAATGTCAGAACGAATTCCGTTTATCGAATCAAACGACACTATCACCCCGCCATAATAAAGACCGGACGTCTTTGAATTCACCATCCGGAAGAAAATAAAAAGATCCGTACCGAAACGTAGGAGGCGACGCACTAAACGTGCGTTTCAGTTCGCATCGATGTTCCAGAACCGAAAGATTGTTCGAAAAAAGTGGTAGATAGCCGAAAAAAGTGACAGGGGTGCAACACGAGGACTTCCCAGGAGGTCACCCATCCTAGTACTACTCTCGCCCAAGCACGCTTAACTTCGGAGTTCTGATGGGATCCAGTGCATTTGTGCTGGTATGATCGCACCCAGCATGCCTCTCCATTGTCAAAGTAATAAAGAGTTTCCACTCGCATTGTCGTACGAAGTCCGTTTAAATGAAAGTGCGAAAAAATCCTGCTAGATGACACCGGATGGACGATCCGAGCATGTCGGAAAGCCGGATGACCGCCAGGGCTGTCATCGCGCGATTAATCTTCCCGAGTACCCCCGAATCAATATAAGAATCGCCACGATCTGACGGGCGGATCAAAAGTTATCGTCGGAACGATATTTGTGCACCAAGGGTAGCTCACGGCCAGTAAACACCTTCCGACCGGATTCATGACTTTCATCCACTAGTACACTCATCCGGTATAGCTTGTATGTCACTGAATCTAAACAAACCCCCGCTATAATTTGACCGCAAATGAAATGTCAGAACGAATTCCGTTTATCGAATCAAACGACACTATCACCCCGCCATAATAAAGACCGGACGTATTTGAATTCACTATCCGGCAGAAAATAAAAAGATCCCAACCGAAACGTTGGAGGCGTCGCACTAAACGTGCGTTTCAGTTCGCATCGATGTTCCAGAACCGAAAGATTGTTCGAAAAAAGTGGTAGATAGCCGAAAAAAGTGACAGGGGTGCAACACGAGGACTTCCCAGGAGGTCACCCATCCTAGTACTACTCTCGCCCAAGCACGCTTAACTTCGGAGTTCTGATGGGATCCAGTGCATTTGTGCTGGTATGATCGCACCCAGCATGCCTCACCATTGTCAAAGTAATAAAGAGTTTCCACTCGCATTGTCGTACGAAGTCCGTTTAAATGAAAGTGCGAAAAAATCCTGCTAGATGACACCGGATGGACGATCCGAGCATGTCGGGAAGCCGGATGGCCGCAAGGGCTGTCATCGCGCGATTAATCTTCCCGAGTACCCCCGAATCAATATAAGAATCGCTACGATCTGACGGGCGGATCAAAAGTTATGTCGGAACGATATTTGTGCACCAAGGGTAGCTCACGGCCAGTAAACACCTTCCGACCGGATTCATGACTCGCATCCACTAGTACACTCATCCGCTATAGCCTGTACGTCACTGAATCTGAACAAACCCCCGCTATAATTTGACCGCAAATGAAATGTCAGAACGAATTCCGTTTATCGAATCAAACGACACTATCACCCCGCCATAATAAAGACCGGACGTCTTTGAATTCACCATCCGGAAGAAAATAAAAAGATCCGAACCGAAACGTAGGAGGTGACGCACTAAACGTGCGTTTCAGTTCGCATCGATGTTCCAGAACCGAAAGATTGTTCGAAAAAAGTGGTAGATAGCCGAAAAAAGTGACAGGGGTGCAACACGAGGACTTCCCAGGAGGTCACCCATCCTAGTACTACTCTCGCCCAAGCACGCTTAACTTCGGAGTTCTGATGGGATCCAGTGCATTTGTGCTGGTATGATCGCACCCAGCATGCCTCTCCATTGTCAAAGTAATAAAGAGTTTCCACTCGCATTGTCGTACGAAGTCCGTTTAAATGAAAGTGCGAAAAAATCCTGCTAGATGACACCGGATGGACGATCCGAGCATGTCGGGAAGCCGGATGACCGCAAGGGCTGTCATCGCGCGATTAATCTTCCCGAGTACCCCCGAATCAATATGAGAATCGCTACGATCTGACGGGCGGATCAAAAGTTATCGTCGGAACGATATTTGTGCACCAAGGGTAGCTCACGGCCTGTAAACACCTTCCGACCGGATTCATGACTCGCATCCACTAGTACACTCATCCGCTATAGCCTGTACGTCACTGAATCTCAACAAACCCCCGCTATAATTTGACCGCAAATGAAATGTCAGAACGAATTCCGTTTATCGAATCAAACGACACTATCACCCCGCCATAATGAAGACCGGACGTCTTTGAATTCACCATCCGGAAGAAAATAAAAAGATCCGAACCGAAACGTAGGAGGCGACGCACTAAACGTGCGTTTCAGTTCGCATCGATGTTCCAGAACCGAAAGATTGTTCGAAAAAAGTGGTAGATAGCCGAAAAAAGTGACAGGGGTGCAACACGAGGACTTCCCAGGAGGTCACCCATCCTAGTACTACTCTCGCCCAAGCACGCTTAACTTCGGAGTTCTGATGGGATCCAGTGCATTTGTGCTGGTATGATCGCACCCAGCATGCCTCTCCATTGTCAAAGTAATAAAGAGTTTCCACTCGCATTGTCGTACGAAGTCCGTTTAAATGAAAGTGCGAAAAAATCCTGCTAGATGACACCGGATGGACGATCCGAGCATGTCGGGAAGCCGGATGACCGCAAGGGCTGTCATCGCGCGATTAATCTTCCCGAGTACCCCCGAATCAATATGAGAATCGCTACGATCTGACGGGCGGATCAAAAGTTATCGTCGGAACGATATTTGTGCACCAAGGGTAGCTCACGGCCTGTAAACACCTTCCGACCGGATTCATGACTCGCATCCACTAGTACACTCATCCGCTATAGCCTGTACGTCACTGAATCTCAACAAACCCCCGCTATAATTTGACCGCAAATGAAATGTCAGAACGAATTCCGTTTATCGAATCAAACGACACTATCACCCCGCCATAATAAAGACCGGACGTCTTTGAATTCACCATCCGGAAGAAAATAAAAAGATCCGTACCGAAACGTAGGAGGCGACGCACTAAACGTGCGTTTCAGTTCGCATCGATGTTCCAGAACCGAAAGATTGTTCGAAAAAAGTGGTAGATAGCCGAAAAAAGTGACAGGGGTGCAACACGAGGACTTCCCAGGAGGTCACCCATCCTAGTACTACTCTCGCGCAAGCACGCTTAACTTCGGAGTTCTGATGGGATCCAGTGCATTTGTGCTGGTATGATCGCACCCAGCATGCCTCTCCATTGTCAAAGTAATAAAGAGTTTCCACTCGCATTGTCGTACGAAGTCCGTTTAAATGAAAGTGCGAAAAAATCCTGCTAGATGACACCGGATGGACGATCCGAGCATGTCGGAAAGCCGGATGACCGCCAGGGCTGTCATCGCGCGATTAATCTTCCCGAGTACCCCCGAATCAATATAAGAATCGCCACGATCTGACGGGCGGATCAAAAGTTATCGTCGGAACGATATTTGTGCACCAAGGGTAGCTCACGGCCAGTAAACACCTTCCGACCGGATTCATGACTTTCATCCACTAGTACACTCATCCGCTATAGCCTGTACGTTACTGAATCTGAACAAACCCCCGCTATAATTTGACCGCAAATGAAATGTCAGAACGAATTCCGTTTATCGAATCAAACGACACTATCACCCCGCCATAATAAAGACCGGACGTATTTGAATTCACTATCCGGCAGAAAATAAAAAGATCCCAACCGAAACGTAGGAGGCGTCGCACTAAACGTGCGTTTCAGTTCGCATCGATGTTCCAGAACCGAAAGATTGTTCGAAAAAAGTGGTAGATAGCCGAAAAAAGTGACAGGGGTGCAACACGAGCACTTCCCAGGAGGTCACCCATCCTAGTACTACTCTCGCCCAAGCACGCTTAACTTCGGAGTTCTGATGGGATCCAGTGCTTTTGTGCTGGTATGATCGCACCCAGCATGCCTCTCCATTGTCAAAGTAATAAAGAGTTTCCACTCGCATTGTCGTACGAAGTCCGTTTAAATGAAAGTGCGAAAAAATCCTACTAGATGACACCGGATGGACGATCCGAGCATGTCGGGAAGCCGGATGGCCGCAAGGGCTGTCATCGCGCGATTAATCTTCCCGAGTACCCCCGAATCAATATAAGAATCGCTACGATCTGACGGGCGGATCAAAAGTTATGTCGGAACGATATTTGTGCACCAAGGGTAGCTCACGGCCAGTAAACACCTTCCGACCGGATTCATGACTCGCATCCACTAGTACACTCATCCGCTATAGCCTGTACGTCACTGAATCTGAACAAACCCCCGCTATAATTTGACCGCAAATGAAATGTCAGAACGAATTCCGTTTATCGAATCAAACGACACTATCACCCCGCCATAATAAAGACCGGACGTCTTTGAATTCACCATCCGGAAGAAAATAAAAAGATCCGAACCGAAACGTAGGAGGCGACGCACTAAACGTGCGTTTCAGTTCGCATCGATGTTCCAGAACCGAAAGATTGTTCGAAAAAAGTGGTAGATAGCCGAAAAAGGTGACAGGGGTGCAACACGAGGACTTCCCAGGAGGTCACCCATCGTAGTACTACTCTCGCCCAAGCACGCTTAACTTCGGAGTTCTGATGGGATCCAGTGCATTTGTGCTGGTATGATCGCACCCAGCATGCCTCTCCATTGTCAAAGAAATAAAGAGTTTCCACTCGCATTGTCGTACGAAGTCCGTTTAAATGAAAGTGCGAAAAAATCCTGCTAGATGACACCGGATGGACGATCCGAGCATGTCGGGAAGCCGGATGGCCGCAAGGGCTGTCATCGCGCGATTAATCTTCCCGAGTACCCCCGAATCAATATAAGAATCGCTACGATCTGACGGGCGGATCAAAAGTTATCGTCGGAACGATATTTGTGCACCAAGGGTAGCTCACGGCCAGTAAACACCTTCCGACCGGATTCATGACTCGCATCCACTAGTACACTCATCCGCTATAGCCTGTACGTCACTGAATCTGAACAAACCCCCGCTATAATTTGACCGCAAATGAAATGTCAGAACGAATTCCGTTTATCGAATCAAACGACACTATCACCCCGCCATAATAAAGACCGGACGTCTTTGAATTCAGCATCCGGAAGAAAATAAAAAGATCCGAACCGAAACGTAGGAGGCGACGCACTAAACGTGCGTTTCAGTTCGCATCGATGTTCCAGAACCGAAAGATTGTTCGAAAAAAGTGGTCGATAGCCGAAAAAAATGACAGGGGTGCAACACGAGGACTTCCCAGGAGGTCACCCATCCTAGTACTACTCTCGCCCAAGCACGCTTAACTTCGGAGTTCTGATGGGATCCAGTGCATTTGTGCTGGTATGATCGCACCCAGCATGCCTTTCCATTGTCAAAGTAATAAAGAGTTTCCACTCGCATTGTCGTACGAAGTCCGTTTAAATGAAAGTGCGAAAAAATCCTGCTAGATGACACCGGATGGACAATCCGAGCATGTCGGGAAGCCGGATGACCGCCAGGGCTGTCATCGCGCGATGAGTCTTCCCGAGTACCCCCGAATCAATATAAGAATCGCCACGATCTGACGGGCGGATCAAAAGTTATCGTCGGAACGATATTTGTGCACCAAGGGTAGCTCACCGCCAGTAAACACCTTCCGACCGGATTCATGACTCGCATCCACTAGTACACTCATCCGCTATAGCCTGTACGTCACTGAATCTGAACAAACCCCCGCTATAATTTGACCGCAAATGAAATGTCAGAACGAATTCCGTTTATCGAATCAAACGACACTATCACCCCGCCATAATAAAGACCGGACGTCTTTGAATTCACCATCCGGAAGAAAATAAAAAGATCCGAACCGAAACGTAGGAGGCGACGCACTAAACGTGCGTTTCAGTTCGCATCGATGTTCCAGAACCGAAAGATTGTTCGAAAAGTGGTAGATAGCCGAAAAAAGTGACAGGGGTGCAACACGAGGACTTCCCAGGAGGTCACCCATCCTAGTACTACTCTCGCCCAAGCACGCTTAACTTCGGAGTTCTGATGGGATCCAGTGCATTTGTGCTGGTATGATCGCACCCAGCATGCCTCTCCATTGTCAAAGTAATAAAGAGTTTCCTCTCGCATTGTCGTACGAAGTCCGTTTAAATGAAAGTACGAAAAAATCCTGCTAGATGACACCGGATGGACGATCCGAGCATGTCGGGAAGCCGGATGGCCGCAAGGGCTGTCATCGCGCGATTAATCTTCCCGAGTACCCCCGAATCAATATAAGAATCGCTACGATCTGACGGGCAGATCAAAAGTTATCGTCGGAACGATATTTGTGCACCAAGGGTAGCTCACGGCCAGTAAACACCTTCCGACCGGATTCATGACTCGCATCCACTAGTACACTCATCCGCTATAGCCTGTACGTCACTGAATCTGAACAAACCCCCGCTATAATTTACCGCAAATGAAATGTCAGAACGAATTCCGTTTATCGAATCAAACGACACTATCACCCCGCCATAATAAAGACCGGACGTCTTTGAATTCACCATCCGGAAGAAAATAAAAAGATCCGAACCGAAACGTAGGAGGCGACGCACTAAACGTGCGTTTCAGTTCGCATCGATGTTCCAGAACCGAAAGATTGTTCGAAAAAAGTGGTAGATAGCCGAAAAAAGTGACAGGGGTGCAACACGAGGACTTCCCAGGAGGTCACCCATCCTAGTACTACTCTCGCCCAAGCACGCTTAACTTCGGAGTTCTGATGGGATCCAGTGCATTTGTGCTGGTATGATCGCACCCAGCATGCCTCTCCATTGTCAAAGTAATAAAGAGTTTCCACTCGCATTGTCGTACGAAGTCCGTTTAAATGAAAGTGCGAAAAAATCCTGCTAGATGACACCGGATGGACGATCCGAGCATGTCGGGAAGCCGGATGACCGCAAGGGCTGTCATCGCGCGATTAATCTTCCCGAGTACCCCCGAATCAATATGAGAATCGCTACGATCTGACGGGCGGATCAAAAGTTATCGTCGGAACGATATTTGTGCACCAAGGGTAGCTCACGGCCTGTAAACACCTTCCGACCGGATTCATGACTCGCATCCACTAGTACACTCATCCGCTATAGCCTGTACGTCACTGAATCTAAACAAACCCCCGCTATAATTTGACCGCAAATGAAATGTCAGAACGAATTCCGTTTATCGAATCAAACGACACTATCACCCCGCCATAATAAAGACCGGACGTCTTTGAATTCACCATCCGGAAGAAAATAAAAAGATCCGTACCGAAACGTAGGAGGCGACGCACTAAACGTGCGTTTCAGTTCGCATCGATGTTCCAGAACCGAAAGATTGTTCGAAAAAAGTGGTAGATAGCCGAAAAAAGTGACAGGGGTGCAACACGAGGACTTCCCAGGAGGTCACCCATCCTAGTACTACTCTCGCCCAAGCACGCTTAACATCGGAGTTCTGATGGGATCCAGTGCATTTGTGCTGGTATGATCGCACCCAGCATGCCTCTCCATTGTCAAAGTAATAAAGAGTTTCCACTCGCATTGTCGTACGAAGTCCGTTTAAATGAAAGTGCGAAAAAATCCTGCTAGATGACACCGGATGGACGATCCGAGCATGTCGGAAAGCCGGATGACCGCCAGGGCTGTCATCGCGCGATTAATCTTCCCGAGTACCCCCGAATCAATATAAGAATCGCCACGATCTGACGGGCGGATCAAAAGTTATCGTCGGAACGATATTTGTGCACCAAGGGTAGCTCACGGCCAGTAAACACCTTCCGACCGGATTCATGACTTTCATCCACTAGTACACTCATCCGGTATAGCTTGTATGTCACTGAATCTAAACAAACCCCCGCTATAATTTGACCGCAAATGAAATGTCAGAACGAATTCCGTTTATCGAATCAAACGACACTATCACCCCGCCATAATAAAGACCGGACGTATTTGAATTCACTATCCGGCAGAAAATAAAAAGATCCCAACCGAAACGTTGGAGGCGTCGCACTAAACGTGCGTTTCAGTTCGCATCGATGTTCCAGAACCGAAAGATTGTTCGAAAAAAGTGGTAGATAGCCGAAAAAAGTGACAGGGGTGCAACACGAGGACTTCCCAGGAGGTCACCCATCCTAGTACTACTCTCGCCCAAGCACGCTTAACTTCGGAGTTCTGATGGGATCCAGTGCATTTGTGCTGGTATGATCGCACCCAGCATGCCTCTCCATTGTCAAAGTAATAAAGAGTTTCCACTCGCATTGTCGTACGAAGTCCGTTTAAATGAAAGTGCGAAAAAATCCTGCTAGATGACACCGGATGGACGATCCGAGCATGTCGGGAAGCCGGATGGCCGCAAGGGCTGTCATCGCGCGATTAATCTTCCCGAGTACCCCCGAATCAATATAAGAATCGCTACGATCTGACGGGCGGATCAAAAGTTATGTCGGAACGATATTTGTGCACCAAGGGTAGCTCACGGCCAGTAAACACCTTCCGACCGGATTCATGACTCGCATCCACTAGTACACTCATCCGCTATAGCCTGTACGTCACTGAATCTGAACAAACCCCCGCTATAATTTGACCGCAAATGAAATGTCAGAACGAATTCCGTTTATCGAATCAAACGACACTATCACCCCGCCATAATAAAGACCGGACGTCTTTGAATTCACCATCCGGAAGAAAATAAAAAGATCCGAACCGAAACGTAGGAGGTGACGCACTAAACGTGCGTTTCAGTTCGCATCGATGTTCCAGAACCGAAAGATTGTTCGAAAAAAGTGGTAGATAGCCGAAAAAAGTGACAGGGGTGCAACACGAGGACTTCCCAGGAGGTCACCCATCCTAGTACTACTCTCGCCCAAGCACGCTTAACTTCGGAGTTCTGATGGGATCCAGTGCATTTGTGCTGGTATGATCGCACCCAGCATGCCTCTCCATTGTCAAAGTAATAAAGAGTTTCCACTCGCATTGTCGTACGAAGTCCGTTTAAATGAAAGTGCGAAAAAATCCTGCTAGATGACACCGGATGGACGATCCGAGCATGTCGGGAAGCCGGATGACCGCAAGGGCTGTCATCGCGCGATTAATCTTCCCGAGTACCCCCGAATCAATATGAGAATCGCTACGATCTGACGGGCGGATCAAAAGTTATCGTCGGAACGATATTTGTGCACCAAGGGTAGCTCACGGCCTGTAAACACCTTCCGACCGGATTCATGACTCGCATCCACTAGTACACTCATCCGCTATAGCCTGTACGTCACTGAATCTCAACAAACCCCCGCTATAATTTGACCGCAAATGAAATGTCAGAACGAATTCCGTTTATCGAATCAAACGACACTATCACCCCGCCATAATAAAGACCGGACGTCTTTGAATTCACCATCCGGAAGAAAATAAAAAGATCCGAACCGAAACGTAGGAGGCGACGCACTAAACGTGCGTTTCAGTTCGCATCGATGTTCCAGAACCGAAAGATTGTTCGAAAAAAGTGGTAGATAGCCGAAAAAAGTGACAGGGGTGCAACACGAGGACTTCCCAGGAGGTCACCCATCCTAGTACTACTCTCGCCCAAGCACGCTTAACTTCGGAGTTCTGATGGGATCCAGTGCATTTGTGCTGGTATGATCGCACCCAGCATGCCTCTCCATTGTCAAAGTAATAAAGAGTTTCCACTCGCATTGTCGTACGAAGTCCGTTTAAATGAAAGTGCGAAAAAATCCTGCTAGATGACACCGGATGGACGATCCGAGCATGTCGGGAAGCCGGATGACCGCAAGGGCTGTCATCGCGCGATTAATCTTCCCGAGTACCCCCGAATCAATATGAGAATCGCTACGATCTGACGGGCGGATCAAAAGTTATCGTCGGAACGATATTTGTGCACCAAGGGTAGCTCACGGCCTGTAAACACCTTCCGACCGGATTCATGACTCGCATCCACTAGTACACTCATCCGCTATAGCCTGTACGTCACTGAATCTCAACAAACCCCCGCTATAATTTGACCGCAAATGAAATGTCAGAACGAATTCCGTTTATCGAATCAAACGACACTATCACCCCGCCATAATAAAGACCGGACGTCTTTGAATTCACCATCCGGAAGAAAATAAAAAGATCCGTACCGAAACGTAGGAGGCGACGCACTAAACGTGCGTTTCAGTTCGCATCGATGTTCCAGAACCGAAAGATTGTTCGAAAAAAGTGGTAGATAGCCGAAAAAAGTGACAGGGGTGCAACACGAGGACTTCCCAGGAGGTCACCCATCCTAGTACTACTCTCGCGCAAGCACGCTTAACTTCGGAGTTCTGATGGGATCCAGTGCATTTGTGCTGGTATGATCGCACCCAGCATGCCTCTCCATTGTCAAAGTAATAAAGAGTTTCCACTCGCATTGTCGTACGAAGTCCGTTTAAATGAAAGTGCGAAAAAATCCTGCTAGATGACACCGGATGGACGATCCGAGCATGTCGGAAAGCCGGATGACCGCCAGGGCTGTCATCGCGCGATTAATCTTCCCGAGTACCCCCGAATCAATATAAGAATCGCCACGATCTGACGGGCGGATCAAAAGTTATCGTCGGAACGATATTTGTGCACCAAGGGTAGCTCACGGCCAGTAAACACCTTCCGACCGGATTCATGACTTTCATCCACTAGTACACTCATCCGCTATAGCCTGTACGTTACTGAATCTGAACAAACCCCCGCTATAATTTGACCGCAAATGAAATGTCAGAACGAATTCCGTTTATCGAATCAAACGACACTATCACCCCGCCATAATAAAGACCGGACGTATTTGAATTCACTATCCGGCAGAAAATAAAAAGATCCCAACCGAAACGTAGGAGGCGTCGCACTAAACGTGCGTTTCAGTTCGCATCGATGTTCCAGAACCGAAAGATTGTTCGAAAAAAGTGGTAGATAGCCGAAAAAAGTGACAGGGGTGCAACACGAGGACTTCCCAGGAGGTCACCCATCCTAGTACTACTCTCGCCCAAGCACGCTTAACTTCGGAGTTCTGATGGGATCCAGTGCTTTTGTGCTGGTATGATCGCACCCAGCATGCCTCTCCATTGTCAAAGTAATAAAGAGTTTCCACTCGCATTGTCTTACGAAGTCCGTTTAAATGAAAGTGCGAAAAAATCCTGCTAGATGACACCGGATGGACGATCCGAGCATGTCGGAAAGCCGGATGACCGCCAAGGCTGTCATCGCGCGTTGAATCTTCCCGAGTACCCCCGAATCAATATAAGAATCGCCACGATCTGACGGGCGGATCAAAAGTTATCGTCAGAACGATATTTGTGCACCAAGGGTAGCTCACGGCCAGTAAACACCTTCCGACCGGATTCATGACTCGCATCCACTAGTACACTCATCCGCTATAGCCTGTACGTCACTGAATCTAAACAAACCCCCGCTATAATTTGACCGCAAATGAAATGTCAGAACGAATTCCGTTTATCGAATCAAACGACACTATCACCCCGCCATAATAAAGACCGGACGTCTTTGAATTCACCATCCGGAAGAAAATAAAAAGATCCGTACCGAAACGTAGGAGGCGACGCACTAAACGTGCGTTTCAGTTCGCATCGATGTTCCAGAACCGAAAGATTGTTCGAAAAAAGTGGTAGATAGCCGAAAAAAGTGACAGGGGTGCAACACGAGGACTTCCCAGGAGGTCACCCATCCTAGTACTACTCTCGCCCAAGCACGCTTAACTTCGGAGTTCTGATGGGATCCAGTGCATTTGTGCTGGTATGATCGCACCCAGCATGCCTCTCCATTGTCAAAGTAATAAAGAGTTTCCACTCGCATTGTCGTACGAAGTCCGTTTAAATGAAAGTGCGAAAAAATCCTGCTAGATGACACCGGATGGACGATCCGAGCATGTCAGAAAGCCGGATGACCGCCAGGGCTGTCATCGCGCGATTAATCTTCCCGAGTACCCCCGAATCAATATAAGAATCGCCACGATCTGACGGGCGGATCAAAAGTTATCGTCGGAACGATATTTGTGCACCAAGGGTAGCTCACGGCCAGTAAACACCTTCCGACCGGATTCATGACTTTCATCCACTAGTACACTCATCCGGTATAGCTTGTATGTCACTGAATCTAAACAAACCCCCGCTATAATTTGACCGCAAATGAAATGTCAGAACGAATTCCGTTTATCGAATCAAACGACACTATCACCCCGCCATAATAAAGACCGGACGTATTTGAATTCACTATCCGGCAGAAAATAAAAAGATCCCAACCGAAACGTTGGAGGCGTCGCACTAAACGTGCGTTTCAGTTCGCATCGATGTTCCAGAACCGAAAGATTGTTCGAAAAAAGTGGTAGATAGCCGAAAAAAGTGACAGGGGTGCAACACGAGGACTTCCCAGGAGGTCACCCATCCTAGTACTACTCTCGCCCAAGCACGCTTAACTTCGGAGTTCTGATGGGATCCAGTGCATTTGTGCTGGTATGATCGCACCCAGCATGCCTCTCCATTGTCAAAGTAATAAAGAGTTTCCACTCGCATTGTCGTACGAAGTCCGTTTAAATGAAAGTGCGAAAAAATCCTGCTAGATGACACCGGATGGACGATCCGAGCATGTCGGGAAGCCGGATGACCGCAAGGGCTGTCATCGCGCGATTAATCTTCCCGAGTACCCCCGAATCAATATGAGAATCGCTACGATCTGACGGGCGGATCAAAAGTTATCGTCGGAACGATATTTGTGCACCAAGGGTAGCTCACGGCCTGTAAACACCTTCCGACCGGATTCATGACTCGCATCCACTAGTACACTCATCCGCTATAGCCTGTACGTCACTGAATCTGAACAAACCCCCGCTATAATTTGACCGCAAATGAAATGTCAGAACGAATTCCGTTTATCGAATCAAACGACACTATCACCCCGCCATAATAAAGACCGGACGTCTTTGAATTCACCATCCGGAAGAAAATAAAAAGATCCGAACCGAAACGTAGGAGGCGACGCACTAAACGTGCGTTTCAGTTCGCATCGATGTTCCAGAACCGAAAGATTGTTCGAAAAAAGTGGTAGATAGCCGAAAAAAGTGACAGGGGTGCAACACGAGGACTTCCCAGGAGGTCACCCATCCTAGTACTACTCTCGCCCAAGCACGCTTAACTTCGGAGTTCTGATGGGATCCAGTGCATTTGTGCTGGTATGATCGCACCCAGCATGCCTCTCCATTGTCAAAGTAATAAAGAGTTTCCACTCGCATTGTCGTACGAAGTCCGTTTAAATGAAAGTGCGAAAAAATCCTGCTAGATGACACCGGATGGACGATCCGAGCATGTCGGGAAGCCGGATGACCGCAAGGGCTGTCATCGCGCGATTAATCTTCCCGAGTACCCCCGAATCAATATGAGAATCGCTACGATCTGACGGGCGGATCAAAAGTTATCGTCGGAACGATATTTGTGCACCAAGGGTAGCTCACGGCCTGTAAACACCTTCCGACCGGATTCATGACTCGCATCCACTAGTACACTCATCCGCTATAGCCTGTACGTCACTGAATCTCAACAAACCCCCGCTATAATTTGACCGCAAATGAAATGTCAGAACGAATTCCGTTTATCGAATCAAACGACACTATCACCCCGCCATAATAAAGACCGGACGTCTTTGAATTCACCATCCGGAAGAAAATAAAAAGATCCGTACCGAAACGTAGGAGGCGACGCACTAAACGTGCGTTTCAGTTCGCATCGATGTTCCAGAACCGAAAGATTGTTCGAAAAAAGTGGTAGATAGCCGAAAAAAGTGACAGGGGTGCAACACGAGGACTTCCCAGGAGGTCACCCATCCTAGTACTACTCTCGCGCAAGCACGCTTAACTTCGGAGTTCTGATGGGATCCAGTGCATTTGTGCTGGTATGATCGCACCCAGCATGCCTCTCCATTGTCAAAGTAATAAAGAGTTTCCACTCGCATTGTCGTACGAAGTCCGTTTAAATGAAATTGCGAAAAAATCCTGCTAGATGACACCGGATGGACGATCCGAGCATGTCGGAAAGCCGGATGACCGCCAGGGCTGTCATCGCGCGATTAATCTTCCCGAGTACCCCCGAATCAATATAAGAATCGCCACGATCTGACGGGCGGATCAAAAGTTATCGTCGGAACGATATTTGTGCACCAAGGGTAGCTCACGGCCAGTAAACACCTTCCGACCGGATTCATGACTTTCATCCACTAGTACACTCATCCGCTATAGCCTGTACGTTACTGAATCTGAACAAACCCCCGCTATAATTTGACCGCAAATGAAATGTCAGAACGAATTCCGTTTATCGAATCAAACGACACTATCACCCCGCCATAATAAAGACCGGACGTATTTGAATTCACTATCCGGCAGAAAATAAAAAGATCCCAACCGAAACGTAGGAGGCGTCGCACTAAACGTGCGTTTCAGTTCGCATCGATGTTCCAGAACCGAAAGATTGTTCGAAAAAAGTGGTAGATAGCCGAAAAAAGTGACAGGGGTGCAACACGAGGACTTCCCAGGAGGTCACCCATCCTAGTACTACTCTCGCCCAAGCACGCTTAACTTCGGAGTTCTGATGGGATCCAGTGCTTTTGTGCTGGTATGATCGCACCCAGCATGCCTCTCCATTGTCAAAGTAATAAAGAGTTTCCACTCGCATTGTCTTACGAAGTCCGTTTAAATGAAAGTGCGAAAAAATCCTGCTAGATGACACCGGATGGACGATCCGAGCATGTCGGAAAGCCGGATGACCGCCAAGGCTGTCATCGCGCGTTGAATCTTCCCGAGTACCCCCGAATCAATATAAGAATCGCCACGATCTGACGGGCGGATCAAAAGTTATCGTCAGAACGATATTTGTGCACCAAGGGTAGCTCACGGCCAGTAAACACCTTCCGACCGGATTCATGACTCGCATCCACTAGTACACTCATCCGCTATAGCCTGTACGTCACTGAATCTAAACAAACCCCCGCTATAATTTGACCGCAAATGAAATGTCAGAACGAATTCCGTTTATCGAATCAAACGACACTATCACCCCGCCATAATAAAGACCGGACGTCTTTGAATTCACCATCCGGAAGAAAATAAAAAGATCCGTACCGAAACGTAGGAGGCGACGCACTAAACGTGCGTTTCAGTTCGCATCGATGTTCCAGAACCGAAAGATTGTTCGAAAAAAGTGGTAGATAGCCGAAAAAAGTGACAGGGGTGCAACACGAGGACTTCCCAGGAGGTCACCCATCCTAGTACTACTCTCGCCCAAGCACGCTTAACTTCGGAGTTCTGATGGGATCCAGTGCATTTGTGCTGGTATGATCGCACCCAGCATGCCTCTCCATTGTCAAAGTAATAAAGAGTTTCCACTCGCATTGTCGTACGAAGTCCGTTTAAATGAAAGTGCGAAAAAATCCTGCTAGATGACACCGGATGGACGATCCGAGCATGTCAGAAAGCCGGATGACCGCCAGGGCTGTCATCGCGCGATTAATCTTCCCGAGTACCCCCGAATCAATATAAGAATCGCCACGATCTGACGGGCGGATCAAAAGTTATCGTCGGAACGATATTTGTGCACCAAGGGTAGCTCACGGCCAGTAAACACCTTCCGACCGGATTCATGACTTTCATCCACTAGTACACTCATCCGGTATAGCTTGTATGTCACTGAATCTAAACAAACCCCCGCTATAATTTGACCGCAAATGAAATGTCAGAACGAATTCCGTTTATCGAATCAAACGACACTATCACCCCGCCATAATAAAGACCGGACGTATTTGAATTCACTATCCGGCAGAAAATAAAAAGATCCCAACCGAAACGTTGGAGGCGTCGCACTAAACGTGCGTTTCAGTTCGCATCGATGTTCCAGAACCGAAAGATTGTTCGAAAAAAGTGGTAGATAGCCGAAAAAAGTGACAGGGGTGCAACACGAGGACTTCCCAGGAGGTCACCCATCCTAGTACTACTCTCGCCCAAGCACGCTTAACTTCGGAGTTCTGATGGGATCCAGTGCATTTGTGCTGGTATGATCGCACCCAGCATGCCTCTCCATTGTCAAAGTAATAAAGAGTTTCCACTCGCATTGTCGTACGAAGTCCGTTTAAATGAAAGTGCGAAAAAATCCTGCTAGATGACACCGGATGGACGATCCGAGCATGTCGGGAAGCCGGATGGCCGCAAAGGCTGTCATCGCGCGATTAATCTTCCCGAGTACCCCCGAATCAATATAAGAATCGCTACGATCTGACGGGCGGATCAAAAGTTATGTCGGAACGATATTTGTGCACCAAGGGTAGCTCACGGCCAGTAAACACCTTCCGACCGGATTCATGACTCGCATCCACTAGTACACTCATCCGCTATAGCCTGTACGTCACTGAATCTGAACAAACCCCCGCTATAATTTGACCGCAAATGAAATGTCAGAACGAATTCCGTTTATCGAATCAAACGACACTATCACCCCGCCATAATAAAGACCGGACGTCTTTGAATTCACCATCCGGAAGAAAATAAAAAGATCCGAACCGAAACGTAGGAGGTGACGCACTAAACGTGCGTTTCAGTTCGCATCGATGTTCCAGAACCGAAAGATTGTTCGAAAAAAGTGGTAGATAGCCGAAAAAAGTGACAGGGGTGCAACACGAGGACTTCCCAGGAGGTCACCCATCCTAGTACTACTCTCGCCCAAGCACGCTTAACTTCGGAGTTCTGATGGGATCCAGTGCATTTGTGCTGGTATGATCGCACCCAGCATGCCTCTCCATTGTCAAAGTAATAAAGAGTTTCCACTCGCATTGTCGTACGAAGTCCGTTTAAATGAAAGTGCGAAAAAATCCTGCTAGATGACACCGGATGGACGATCCGAGCATGTCGGGAAGCCGGATGACCGCAAGAGCTGTCATCGCGCGATTAATCTTCCCGAGTACCCCCGAATCAATATGAGAATCGCTACGATCTGACGGGCGGATCAAAAGTTATCGTCGGAACGATATTTGTGCACCAAGGGTAGCTCACGGCCTGTAAACACCTTCCGACCGGATTCATGACTCGCATCCACTAGTACACTCATCCGCTATAGCCTGTACGTCACTGAATCTCAACAAACCCCCGCTATAATTTGACCGCAAATGAAATGTCAGAACGAATTCCGTTTATCGAATCAAACGACACTATCACCCCGCCATAATAAAGACCGGACGTCTTTGAATTCACCATCCGGAAGAAAATAAAAAGATCCGAACCGAAACGTAGGAGGCGACGCACTAAACGTGCGTTTCAGTTCGCATCGATGTTCCAGAACCGAAAGATTGTTCGAAAAAAGTGGTAGATAGCCGAAAAAAGTGACAGGGGTGCAACACGAGGACTTCCCAGGAGGTCACCCATCCTAGTACTACTCTCGCCCAAGCACGCTTAACTTCGGAGTTCTGATGGGATCCAGTGCATTTGTGCTGGTATGATCGCACCCAGCATGCCTCTCCATTGTCAAAGTAATAAAGAGTTTCCACTCGCATTGTCGTACGAAGTCCGTTTAAATGAAAGTGCGAAAAAATCCTGCTAGATGACACCGGATGGACGATCCGAGCATGTCGGGAAGCCGGATGACCGCAAGGGCTGTCATCGCGCGATTAATCTTCCCGAGTACCCCCGAATCAATATGAGAATCGCTACGATCTGACGGGCGGATCAAAAGTTATCGTCGGAACGATATTTGTGCACCAAGGGTAGCTCACGGCCTGTAAACACCTTCCGACCGGATTCATGACTCGCATCCACTAGTACACTCATCCGCTATAGCCTGTACGTCACTGAATCTCAACAAACCCCCGCTATAATTTGACCGCAAATGAAATGTCAGAACGAATTCCGTTTATCGAATCAAACGACACTATCACCCCGCCATAATAAAGACCGGACGTCTTTGAATTCACCATCCGGAAGAAAATAAAAAGATCCGTACCGAAACGTAGGAGGCGACGCACTAAACGTGCGTTTCAGTTCGCATCGATGTTCCAGAACCGAAAGATTGTTCGAAAAAAGTGGTAGATAGCCGAAAAAAGTGACAGGGGTGCAACACGAGGACTTCCCAGGAGGTCACCCATCCTAGTACTACTCTCGCGCAAGCACGCTTAACTTCGGAGTTCTGATGGGATCCAGTGCATTTGTGCTGGTATGATCGCACCCAGCATGCCTCTCCATTGTCAAAGTAATAAAGAGTTTCCACTCGCATTGTCGTACGAAGTCCGTTTAAATGAAAGTGCGAAAAAATCCTGCTAGATGACACCGGATGGACGATCCGAGCATGTCGGAAAGCCGGATGACCGCCAGGGCTGTCATCGCGCGATTAATCTTCCCGAGTACCCCCGAATCAATATAAGAATCGCCACGATCTGACGGGCGGATCAAAAGTTATCGTCGGAACGATATTTGTGCACCAAGGGTAGCTCACGGCCAGTAAACACCTTCCGACCGGATTCATGACTTTCATCCACTAGTACACTCATCCGCTATAGCCTGTACGTTACTGAATCTGAACAAACCCCCGCTATAATTTGACCGCAAATGAAATGTCAGAACGAATTCCGTTTATCGAATCAAACGACACTATCACCCCGCCATAATAAAGACCGGACGTATTTGAATTCACTATCCGGCAGAAAATAAAAAGATCCCAACCGAAACGTAGGAGGCGTCGCACTAAACGTGCGTTTCAGTTCGCATCGATGTTCCAGAACCGAAAGATTGTTCGAAAAAAGTGGTAGATAGCCGAAAAAAGTGACAGGGGTGCAACACGAGGACTTCCCAGGAGGTCACCCATCCTAGTACTACTCTCGCCCAAGCACGCTTAACTTCGGAGTTCTGATGGGATCCAGTGCTTTTGTGCTGGTATGATCGCACCCAGCATGCCTCTCCATTGTCAAAGTAATAAAGAGTTTCCACTCGCATTGTCTTACGAAGTCCGTTTAAATGAAAGTGCGAAAAAATCCTGCTAGATGACACCGGATGGACGATCCGAGCATGTCGGAAAGCCGGATGACCGCCAAGGCTGTCATCGCGCGTTGAATCTTCCCGAGTACCCCCGAATCAATATAAGAATCGCCACGATCTGACGGGCGGATCAAAAGTTATCGTCAGAACGATATTTGTGCACCAAGGGTAGCTCACGGCCAGTAAACACCTTCCGACCGGATTCATGACTCGCATCCACTAGTATACTCATCCGCTATAGCCTGTACGTCACTGAATCTGAACAAACCCCCGCTATAATTTGACCGCAAATGAAATGTCAGAACGAATTCCGTTTATCGAATCAAACGACACTATCACCCCGCCATAATAAAGACCGGACGTCTTTGAATTCACCATCCGGAAGAAAATAAAAAGATCCGAACCGAAACGTAGGAGGCGACGCACTAAACGTGCGTTTCAGTTCGCATCGATGTTCCAGAACCGAAAGATTGTTCGAAAAAAGTGGTAGATAGCCGAAAAAGGTGACAGGGGTGCAACACGAGGACTTCCCAGGAGGTCACCCATCGTAGTACTACTCTCGCCCAAGCACGCTTAACTTCGGAGTTCTGATGGGATCCAGTGCATTTGTGCTGGTATGATCGCACCCAGCATGCCTCTCCATTGTCAAAGAAATAAAGAGTTTCCACTCGCATTGTCGTACGAAGTCCGTTTAAATGAAAGTGCGAAAAAATCCTGCTAGATGACACCGGATGGACGATCCGAGCATGTCGGGAAGCCGGATGGCCGCAAGGGCTGTCATCGCGCGATTAATCTTCCCGAGTACCCCCGAATCAATATAAGAATCGCTACGATCTGACGGGCGGATCAAAAGTTATCGTCGGAACGATATTTGTGCACCAAGGGTAGCTCACGGCCAGTAAACACCTTCCGACCGGATTCATGACTCGCATCCACTAGTACACTCATCCGCTATAGCCTGTACGTCACTGAATCTGAACAAACCCCCGCTATAATTTGACCGCAAATGAAATGTCAGAACGAATTCCGTTTATCGAATCAAACGACACTATCACCCCGCCATAATAAAGACCGGACGTATTTGAATTCACTATCCGGCAGAAAATAAAAAGATCCCAACCGAAACGTTGGAGGCGTCGCACTAAACGTGCGTTTCAGTTCGCATCGATGTTCCAGAACCGAAAGATTGTTCGAAAAAAGTGGTAGATAGCCGAAAAAAGTGACAGGGGTGCAACACGAGGACTTCCCAGGAGGTCACCCATCCTAGTACTACTCTCGCCCAAGCACGCTTAACTTCGGAGTTCTGATGGGATCCAGTGCATTTGTGCTGGTATGATCGCACCCAGCATGCCTCTCCATTGTCAAAGTAATAAAGAGTTTCCACTCGCATTGTCGTACGAAGTCCGTTTAAATGAAAGTGCGAAAAAATCCTGCTAGATGACACCGGATGGACGATCCGAGCATGTCGGGAAGCCGGATGGCCGCAAGGGCTGTCATCGCGCGATTAATCTTCCCGAGTACCCCCGAATCAATATAAGAATCGCTACGATCTGACGGGCGGATCAAAAGTTATGTCGGAACGATATTTGTGCACCAAGGGTAGCTCACGGCCAGTAAACACCTTCCGACCGGATTCATGACTCGCATCCACTAGTACACTCATCCGCTATAGCCTGTACGTCACTGAATCTGAACAAACCCCCGCTATAATTTGACCGCAAATGAAATGTCAGAACGAATTCCGTTTATCGAATCAAACGACACTATCACCCCGCCATAATAAAGACCGGACGTCTTTGAATTCACCATCCGGAAGAAAATAAAAAGATCCGAACCGAAACGTAGGAGGTGACGCACTAAACGTGCGTTTCAGTTCGCATCGATGTTCCAGAACCGAAAGATTGTTCGAAAAAAGTGGTAGATAGCCGAAAAAAGTGACAGGGGTGCAACACGAGGACTTCCCAGGAGGTCACCCATCCTAGTACTACTCTCGCCCAAGCACGCTTAACTTCGGAGTTCTGATGGGATCCAGTGCATTTGTGCTGGTATGATCGCACCCAGCATGCCTCTCCATTGTCAAAGTAATAAAGAGTTTCCACTCGCATTGTCGTACGAAGTCCGTTTAAATGAAAGTGCGAAAAAATCCTGCTAGATGACACCGGATGGACGATCCGAGCATGTCGGGAAGCCGGATGACCGCAAGGGCTGTCATCGCGCGATTAATCTTCCCGAGTACCCCCGAATCAATATGAGAATCGCTACGATCTGACGGGCGGATCAAAAGTTATCGTCGGAACGATATTTGTGCACCAAGGGTAGCTCACGGCCTGTAAACACCTTCCGACCGGATTCATGACTCGCATCCACTAGTACACTCATCCGCTATAGCCTGTACGTCACTGAATCTCAACAAACCCCCGCTATAATTTGACCGCAAATGAAATGTCAGAACGAATTCCGTTTATCGAATCAAACGACACTATCACCCCGCCATAATAAAGACCGGACGTCTTTGAATTCACCATCCGGAAGAAAATAAAAAGATCCGAACCGAAACGTAGGAGGCGACGCACTAAACGTGCGTTTCAGTTCGCATCGATGTTCCAGAACCGAAAGATTGTTCGAAAAAAGTGGTAGATAGCCGAAAAAAGTGACAGGGGTGCAACACGAGGACTTCCCAGGAGGTCACCCATCCTAGTACTACTCTCGCCCAAGCACGCTTAACTTCGGAGTTCTGATGGGATCCAGTGCATTTGTGCTGGTATGATCGCACCCAGCATGCCTCTCCATTGTCAAAGTAATAAAGAGTTTCCACTCGCATTGTCGTACGAAGTCCGTTTAAATGAAAGTGCGAAAAAATCCTGCTAGATGACACCGGATGGACGATCCGAGCATGTCGGGAAGCCGGATGACCGCAAGGGCTGTCATCGCGCGATTAATCTTCCCGAGTACCCCCGAATCAATATGAGAATCGCTACGATCTGACGGGCGGATCAAAAGTTATCGTCGGAACGATATTTGTGCACCAAGGGTAGCTCACGGCCTGTAAACACCTTCCGACCGGATTCATGACTCGCATCCACTAGTACACTCATCCGCTATAGCCTGTACGTCACTGAATCTCAACAAACCCCCGCTATAATTTGACCGCAAATGAAATGTCAGAACGAATTCCGTTTATCGAATCAAACGACACTATCACCCCGCCATAATAAAGACCGGACGTCTTTGAATTCACCATCCGGAAGAAAATAAAAAGATCCGTACCGAAACGTAGGAGGCGACGCACTAAACGTGCGTTTCAGTTCGCATCGATGTTCCAGAACCGAAAGATTGTTCGAAAAAAGTGGTAGATAGCCGAAAAAAGTGACAGGGGTGCAACACGAGGACTTCCCAGGAGGTCACCCATCCTAGTACTACTCTCGCGCAAGCACGCTTAACTTCGGAGTTCTGATGGGATCCAGTGCATTTGTGCTGGTATGATCGCACCCAGCATGCCTCTCCATTGTCAAAGTAATAAAGAGTTTCCACTCGCATTGTCGTACGAAGTCCGTTTAAATGAAAGTGCGAAAAAATCCTGCTAGATGACACCGGATGGACGATCCGAGCATGTCGGAAAGCCGGATGACCGCCAGGGCTGTCATCGCGCGATTAATCTTCCCGAGTACCCCCGAATCAATATAAGAATCGCCACGATCTGACGGGCGGATCAAAAGTTATCGTCGGAACGATATTTGTGCACCAAGGGTAGCTCACGGCCAGTAAACACCTTCCGACCGGATTCATGACTTTCATCCACTAGTACACTCATCCGCTATAGCCTGTACGTTACTGAATCTGAACAAACCCCCGCTATAATTTGACCGCAAATGAAATGTCAGAACGAATTCCGTTTATCGAATCAAACGACACTATCACCACGCCATAATAAAGACCGGACGTATTTGAATTCACTATCCGGCAGAAAATAAAAAGATCCCAACCGAAACGTAGGAGGCGTCGCACTAAACGTGCGTTTCAGTTCGCATCGATGTTCCAGAACCGAAAGATTGTTCGAAAAAAGTGGTAGATAGCCGAAAAAAGTGACAGGGGTGCAACACGAGGACTTCCCAGGAGGTCACCCATCCTAGTACTACTCTCGCCCAAGCACGCTTAACTTCGGAGTTCTGATGGGATCCAGTGCTTTTGTGCTGGTATGATCGCACCCAGCATGCCTCTCCATTGTCAAAGTAATAAAGAGTTTCCACTCGCATTGTCTTACGAAGTCCGTTTAAATGAAAGTGCGAAAAAATCCTGCTAGATGACACCGGATGGACGATCCGAGCATGTCGGAAAGCCGGATGACCGCCAAGGCTGTCATCGCGCGTTGAATCTTCCCGAGTACCCCCGAATCAATATAAGAATCGCCACGATCTGACGGGCGGATCAAAAGTTATCGTCAGAACGATATTTGTGCACCAAGGGTAGCTCACGGCCAGTAAACACCTTCCGACCGGATTCATGACTCGCATCCACTAGTATACTCATCCGCTATAGCCTGTACGTCACTGAATCTGAACAAACCCCCGCTATAATTTGACCGCAAATGAAATGTCAGAACGAATTCCGTTTATCGAATCAAACGACACTATCACCCCGCCATAATAAAGACCGGACGTCTTTGAATTCACCATCCGGAAGAAAATAAAAAGATCCGAACCGAAACGTAGGAGGCGACGCACTAAACGTGCGTTTCAGTTCGCATCGATGTTCCAGAACCGAAAGATTGTTCGAAAAAAGTGGTAGATAGCCGAAAAAGGTGACAGGGGTGCAACACGAGGACTTCCCAGGAGGTCACCCATCGTAGTACTACTCTCGCCCAAGCACGCTTAACTTCGGAGTTCTGATGGGATCCAGTGCATTTGTGCTGGTATGATCGCACCCAGCATGCCTCTCCATTGTCAAAGAAATAAAGAGTTTCCACTCGCATTGTCGTACGAAGTCCGTTTAAATGAAAGTGCGAAAAAATCCTGCTAGATGACACCGGATGGACGATCCGAGCATGTCGGGAAGCCGGATGGCCGCAAGGGCTGTCATCGCGCGATTAATCTTCCCGAGTACCCCCGAATCAATATAAGAATCGCCACGATCTGACGGGCGGATCAAAAGTTATCGTCAGAACGATATTTGTGCACCAAGGGTAGCTCACGGCCAGTAAACACCTTCCGACCGGATTCATGACTCGCATCCACTAGTATACTCATCCGCTATAGCCTGTACGTCACTGAATCTGAACAAACCCCCGCTATAATTTGACCGCAAATGAAATGTCAGAACGAATTCCGTTTATCGAATCAAACGACACTATCACCCCGCCATAATAAAGACCGGACGTATTTGAATTCACTATCCGGCAGAAAATAAAAAGATCCCAACCGAAACGTTGGAGGCGTCGCACTAAACGTGCGTTTCAGTTCGCATCGATGTTCCAGAACCGAAAGATTGTTCGAAAAAAGTGGTAGATAGCCGAAAAAAGTGACAGGGGTGCAACACGAGGACTTCCCAGGAGGTCACCCATCCTAGTACTACTCTCGCCCAAGCACGCTTAACTTCGGAGTTCTGATGGGATCCAGTGCATTTGTGCTGGTATGATCGCACCCAGCATGCCTCTCCATTGTCAAAGTAATAAAGAGTTTCCACTCGCATTGTCGTACGAAGTCCGTTTAAATGAAAGTGCGAAAAAATCCTGCTAGATGACACCGGATGGACGATCCGAGCATGTCGGGAAGCCGGATGGCCGCAAAGGCTGTCATCGCGCGATTAATCTTCCCGAGTACCCCCGAATCAATATAAGAATCGCTACGATCTGACGGGCGGATCAAAAGTTATGTCGGAACGATATTTGTGCACCAAGGGTAGCTCACGGCCAGTAAACACCTTCCGACCGGATTCATGACTCGCATCCACTAGTACACTCATCCGCTATAGCCTGTACGTCACTGAATCTGAACAAACCCCCGCTATAATTTGACCGCAAATGAAATGTCAGAACGAATTCCGTTTATCGAATCAAACGACACTATCACCCCGCCATAATAAAGACCGGACGTCTTTGAATTCACCATCCGGAAGAAAATAAAAAGATCCGAACCGAAACGTAGGAGGTGACGCACTAAACGTGCGTTTCAGTTCGCATCGATGTTCCAGAACCGAAAGATTGTTCGAAAAAAGTGGTAGATAGCCGAAAAAAGTGACAGGGGTGCAACACGAGGACTTCCCAGGAGGTCACCCATCCTAGTACTACTCTCGCCCAAGCACGCTTAACTTCGGAGTTCTGATGGGATCCAGTGCATTTGTGCTGGTATGATCGCACCCAGCATGCCTCTCCATTGTCAAAGTAATAAAGAGTTTCCACTCGCATTGTCGTACGAAGTCCGTTTAAATGAAAGTGCGAAAAAATCCTGCTAGATGACACCGGATGGACGATCCGAGCATGTCGGGAAGCCGGATGACCGCAAGAGCTGTCATCGCGCGATTAATCTTCCCGAGTACCCCCGAATCAATATGAGAATCGCTACGATCTGACGGGCGGATCAAAAGTTATCGTCGGAACGATATTTGTGCACCAAGGGTAGCTCACGGCCTGTAAACACCTTCCGACCGGATTCATGACTCGCATCCACTAGTACACTCATCCGCTATAGCCTGTACGTCACTGAATCTCAACAAACCCCCGCTATAATTTGACCGCAAATGAAATGTCAGAACGAATTCCGTTTATCGAATCAAACGACACTATCACCCCGCCATAATAAAGACCGGACGTCTTTGAATTCACCATCCGGAAGAAAATAAAAAGATCCGAACCGAAACGTAGGAGGCGACGCACTAAACGTGCGTTTCAGTTCGCATCGATGTTCCAGAACCGAAAGATTGTTCGAAAAAAGTGGTAGATAGCCGAAAAAAGTGACAGGGGTGCAACACGAGGACTTCCCAGGAGGTCACCCATCCTAGTACTACTCTCGCCCAAGCACGCTTAACTTCGGAGTTCTGATGGGATCCAGTGCATTTGTGCTGGTATGATCGCACCCAGCATGCCTCTCCATTGTCAAAGTAATAAAGAGTTTCCACTCGCATTGTCGTACGAAGTCCGTTTAAATGAAAGTGCGAAAAAATCCTGCTAGATGACACCGGATGGACGATCCGAGCATGTCGGGAAGCCGGATGACCGCAAGGGCTGTCATCGCGCGATTAATCTTCCCGAGTACCCCCGAATCAATATGAGAATCGCTACGATCTGACGGGCGGATCAAAAGTTATCGTCGGAACGATATTTGTGCACCAAGGGTAGCTCACGGCCTGTAAACACCTTCCGACCGGATTCATGACTCGCATCCACTAGTACACTCATCCGCTATAGCCTGTACGTAACTGAATCTCAACAAACCCCCGCTATAATTTGACCGCAAATGAAATGTCAGAACGAATTCCGTTTATCGAATCAAACGACACTATCACCCCGCCATAATAAAGACCGGACGTCTTTGAATTCACCATCCGGAAGAAAATAAAAAGATCCGTACCGAAACGTAGGAGGCGACGCACTAAACGTGCGTTTCAGTTCGCATCGATGTTCCAGAACCGAAAGATTGTTCGAAAAAAGTGGTAGATAGCCGAAAAAAGTGACAGGGGTGCAACACGAGGACTTCCCAGGAGGTCACCCATCCTAGTACTACTCTCGCGCAAGCACGCTTAACTTCGGAGTTCTGATGGGATCCAGTGCATTTGTGCTGGTATGATCGCACCCAGCATGCCTCTCCATTGTCAAAGTAATAAAGAGTTTCCACTCGCATTGTCGTACGAAGTCCGTTTAAATGAAAGTGCGAAAAAATCCTGCTAGATGACACCGGATGGACGATCCGAGCATGTCGGAAAGCCGGATGACCGCCAGGGCTGTCATCGCGCGATTAATCTTCCCGAGTACCCCCGAATCAATATAAGAATCGCCACGATCTGACGGGCGGATCAAAAGTTATCGTCGGAACGATATTTGTGCACCAAGGGTAGCTCACGGCCAGTAAACACCTTCCGACCGGATTCATGACTTTCATCCACTAGTACACTCATCCGCTATAGCCTGTACGTTACTGAATCTGAACAAACCCCCGCTATAATTTGACCGCAAATGAAATGTCAGAACGAATTCCGTTTATCGAATCAAACGACACTATCACCCCGCCATAATAAAGACCGGACGTATTTGAATTCACTATCCGGCAGAAAATAAAAAGATCCCAACCGAAACGTAGGAGGCGTCGCACTAAACGTGCGTTTCAGTTCGCATCGATGTTCCAGAACCGAAAGATTGTTCGAAAAAAGTGGTAGATAGCCGAAAAAAGTGACAGGGGTGCAACACGAGGACTTCCCAGGAGGTCACCCATCCTAGTACTACTCTCGCCCAAGCACGCTTAACTTCGGAGTTCTGATGGGATCCAGTGCTTTTGTGCTGGTATGATCGCACCCAGCATGCCTCTCCATTGTCAAAGTAATAAAGAGTTTCCACTCGCATTGTCTTACGAAGTCCGTTTAAATGAAAGTGCGAAAAAATCCTGCTAGATGACACCGGATGGACGATCCGAGCATGTCGGAAAGCCGGATGACCGCCAAGGCTGTCATCGCGCGTTGAATCTTCCCGAGTACCCCCGAATCAATATAAGAATCGCCACGATCTGACGGGCGGATCAAAAGTTATCGTCAGAACGATATTTGTGCACCAAGGGTAGCTCACGGCCAGTAAACACCTTCCGACCGGATTCATGACTCGCATCCACTAGTATACTCATCCGCTATAGCCTGTACGTCACTGAATCTGAACAAACCCCCGCTATAATTTGACCGCAAATGAAATGTCAGAACGAATTCCGTTTATCGAATCAAACGACACTATCACCCCGCCATAATAAAGACCGGACGTCTTTGAATTCACCATCCGGAAGAAAATAAAAAGATCCGAACCGAAACGTAGGAGGCGACGCACTAAACGTGCGTTTCAGTTCGCATCGATGTTCCAGAACCGAAAGATTGTTCGAAAAAAGTGGTAGATAGCCGAAAAAGGTGACAGGGGTGCAACACGAGGACTTCCCAGGAGGTCACCCATCGTAGTACTACTCTCGCCCAAGCACGCTTAACTTCGGAGTTCTGATGGGATCCAGTGCATTTGTGCTGGTATGATCGCACCCAGCATGCCTCTCCATTGTCAAAGAAATAAAGAGTTTCCACTCGCATTGTCGTACGAAGTCCGTTTAAATGAAAGTGCGAAAAAATCCTGCTAGATGACACCGGATGGACGATCCGAGCATGTCGGGAAGCCGGATGGCCGCAAGGGCTGTCATCGCGCGATTAATCTTCCCGAGTACCCCCGAATCAATATAAGAATCGCTACGATCTGACGGGCGGATCAAAAGTTATCGTCGGAACGATATTTGTGCACCAAGGGTAGCTCACGGCCAGTAAACACCTTCCGACCGGATTCATGACTCGCATCCACTAGTACACTCATCCGCTATAGCCTGTACGTCACTGAATCTGAACAAACCCCCGCTATAATTTGACCGCAAATGAAATGTCAGAACGAATTCCGTTTATCGAATCAAACGACACTATCACCCCGCCATAATAAAGACCGGACGTATTTGAATTCACTATCCGGCAGAAAATAAAAAGATCCCAACCGAAACGTTGGAGGCGTCGCACTAAACGTGCGTTTCAGTTCGCATCGATGTTCCAGAACCGAAAGATTGTTCGAAAAAAGTGGTAGATAGCCGAAAAAAGTGACAGGGGTGCAACACGAGGACTTCCCAGGAGGTCACCCATCCTAGTACTACTCTCGCCCAAGCACGCTTAACTTCGGAGTTCTGATGGGATCCAGTGCATTTGTGCTGGTATGATCGCACCCAGCATGCCTCTCCATTGTCAAAGTAATAAAGAGTTTCCACTCGCATTGTCGTACGAAGTCCGTTTAAATGAAAGTGCGAAAAAATCCTGCTAGATGACACCGGATGGACGATCCGAGCATGTCGGGAAGCCGGATGGCCGCAAGGGCTGTCATCGCGCGATTAATCTTCCCGAGTACCCCCGAATCAATATAAGAATCGCTACGATCTGACGGGCGGATCAAAAGTTATGTCGGAACGATATTTGTGCACCAAGGGTAGCTCACGGCCAGTAAACACCTTCCGACCGGATTCATGACTCGCATCCACTAGTACACTCATCCGCTATAGCCTGTACGTCACTGAATCTGAACAAACCCCCGCTATAATTTGACCGCAAATGAAATGTCAGAACGAATTCCGTTTATCGAATCAAACGACACTATCACCCCGCCATAATAAAGACCGGACGTCTTTGAATTCACCATCCGGAAGAAAATAAAAAGATCCGAACCGAAACGTAGGAGGTGACGCACTAAACGTGCGTTTCAGTTCGCATCGATGTTCCAGAACCGAAAGATTGTTCGAAAAAAGTGGTAGATAGCCGAAAAAAGTGACAGGGGTGCAACACGAGGACTTCCCAGGAGGTCACCCATCCTAGTACTACTCTCGCCCAAGCACGCTTAACTTCGGAGTTCTGATGGGATCCAGTGCATTTGTGCTGGTATGATCGCACCCAGCATGCCTCTCCATTGTCAAAGTAATAAAGAGTTTCCACTCGCATTGTCGTACGAAGTCCGTTTAAATGAAAGTGCGAAAAAATCCTGCTAGATGACACCGGATGGACGATCCGAGCATGTCGGGAAGCCGGATGACCGCAAGGGCTGTCATCGCGCGATTAATCTTCCCGAGTACCCCCGAATCAATATGAGAATCGCTACGATCTGACGGGCGGATCAAAAGTTATCGTCGGAACGATATTTGTGCACCAAGGGTAGCTCACGGCCTGTAAACACCTTCCGACCGGATTCATGACTCGCATCCACTAGTACACTCATCCGCTATAGCCTGTACGTCACTGAATCTCAACAAACCCCCGCTATAATTTGACCGCAAATGAAATGTCAGAACGAATTCCGTTTATCGAATCAAACGACACTATCACCCCGCCATAATAAAGACCGGACGTCTTTGAATTCACCATCCGGAAGAAAATAAAAAGATCCGAACCGAAACGTAGGAGGCGACGCACTAAACGTGCGTTTCAGTTCGCATCGATGTTCCAGAACCGAAAGATTGTTCGAAAAAAGTGGTAGATAGCCGAAAAAAGTGACAGGGGTGCAACACGAGGACTTCCCAGGAGGTCACCCATCCTAGTACTACTCTCGCCCAAGCACGCTTAACTTCGGAGTTCTGATGGGATCCAGTGCATTTGTGCTGGTATGATCGCACCCAGCATGCCTCTCCATTGTCAAAGTAATAAAGAGTTTCCACTCGCATTGTCGTACGAAGTCCGTTTAAATGAAAGTGCGAAAAAATCCTGCTAGATGACACCGGATGGACGATCCGAGCATGTCGGGAAGCCGGATGACCGCAAGGGCTGTCATCGCGCGATTAATCTTCCCGAGTACCCCCGAATCAATATGAGAATCGCTACGATCTGACGGGCGGATCAAAAGTTATCGTCGGAACGATATTTGTGCACCAAGGGTAGCTCACGGCCTGTAAACACCTTCCGACCGGATTCATGACTCGCATCCACTAGTACACTCATCCGCTATAGCCTGTACGTCACTGAATCTCAACAAACCCCCGCTATAATTTGACCGCAAATGAAATGTCAGAACGAATTCCGTTTATCGAATCAAACGACACTATCACCCCGCCATAATAAAGACCGGACGTCTTTGAATTCACCATCCGGAAGAAAATAAAAAGATCCGTACCGAAACGTAGGAGGCGACGCACTAAACGTGCGTTTCAGTTCGCATCGATGTTCCAGAACCGAAAGATTGTTCGAAAAAAGTGGTAGATAGCCGAAAAAAGTGACAGGGGTGCAACACGAGGACTTCCCAGGAGGTCACCCATCCTAGTACTACTCTCGCGCAAGCACGCTTAACTTCGGAGTTCTGATGGGATCCAGTGCATTTGTGCTGGTATGATCGCACCCAGCATGCCTCTCCATTGTCAAAGTAATAAAGAGTTTCCACTCGCATTGTCGTACGAAGTCCGTTTAAATGAAAGTGCGAAAAAATCCTGCTAGATGACACCGGATGGACGATCCGAGCATGTCGGAAAGCCGGATGACCGCCAGGGCTGTCATCGCGCGATTAATCTTCCCGAGTACCCCCGAATCAATATAAGAATCGCCACGATCTGACGGGCGGATCAAAAGTTATCGTCGGAACGATATTTGTGCACCAAGGGTAGCTCACGGCCAGTAAACACCTTCCGACCGGATTCATGACTTTCATCCACTAGTACACTCATCCGCTATAGCCTGTACGTTACTGAATCTGAACAAACCCCCGCTATAATTTGACCGCAAATGAAATGTCAGAACGAATTCCGTTTATCGAATCAAACGACACTATCACCACGCCATAATAAAGACCGGACGTATTTGAATTCACTATCCGGCAGAAAATAAAAAGATCCCAACCGAAACGTAGGAGGCGTCGCACTAAACGTGCGTTTCAGTTCGCATCGATGTTCCAGAACCGAAAGATTGTTCGAAAAAAGTGGTAGATAGCCGAAAAAAGTGACAGGGGTGCAACACGAGGACTTCCCAGGAGGTCACCCATCCTAGTACTACTCTCGCCCAAGCACGCTTAACTTCGGAGTTCTGATGGGATCCAGTGCTTTTGTGCTGGTATGATCGCACCCAGCATGCCTCTCCATTGTCAAAGTAATAAAGAGTTTCCACTCGCATTGTCTTACGAAGTCCGTTTAAATGAAAGTGCGAAAAAATCCTGCTAGATGACACCGGATGGACGATCCGAGCATGTCGGAAAGCCGGATGACCGCCAAGGCTGTCATCGCGCGTTGAATCTTCCCGAGTACCCCCGAATCAATATAAGAATCGCCACGATCTGACGGGCGGATCAAAAGTTATCGTCAGAACGATATTTGTGCACCAAGGGTAGCTCACGGCCAGTAAACACCTTCCGACCGGATTCATGACTCGCATCCACTAGTATACTCATCCGCTATAGCCTGTACGTCACTGAATCTGAACAAACCCCCGCTATAATTTGACCGCAAATGAAATGTCAGAACGAATTCCGTTTATCGAATCAAACGACACTATCACCCCGCCATAATAAAGACCGGACGTCTTTGAATTCACCATCCGGAAGAAAATAAAAAGATCCGAACCGAAACGTAGGAGGCGACGCACTAAACGTGCGTTTCAGTTCGCATCGATGTTCCAGAACCGAAAGATTGTTCGAAAAAAGTGGTAGATAGCCGAAAAAGGTGACAGGGGTGCAACACGAGGACTTCCCAGGAGGTCACCCATCGTAGTACTACTCTCGCCCAAGCACGCTTAACTTCGGAGTTCTGATGGGATCCAGTGCATTTGTGCTGGTATGATCGCACCCAGCATGCCTCTCCATTGTCAAAGAAATAAAGAGTTTCCACTCGCATTGTCGTACGAAGTCCGTTTAAATGAAAGTGCGAAAAAATCCTGCTAGATGACACCGGATGGACGATCCGAGCATGTCGGGAAGCCGGATGGCCGCAAGGGCTGTCATCGCGCGATTAATCTTCCCGAGTACCCCCGAATCAATATAAGAATCGCTACGATCTGACGGGCGGATCAAAAGTTATCGTCGGAACGATATTTGTGCACCAAGGGTAGCTCACGGCCAGTAAACACCTTCCGACCGGATTCATGACTCGCATCCACTAGTACACTCATCCGCTATAGCCTGTACGTCACTGAATCTGAACAAACCCCCGCTATAATTTGACCGCAAATGAAATGTCAGAACGAATTCCGTTTATCGAATCAAACGACACTATCACCCCGCCATAATAAAGACCGGACGTATTTGAATTCACTATCCGGCAGAAAATAAAAAGATCCCAACCGAAACGTTGGAGGCGTCGCACTAAACGTGCGTTTCAGTTCGCATCGATGTTCCAGAACCGAAAGATTGTTCGAAAAAAGTGGTAGATAGCCGAAAAAAGTGACAGGGGTGCAACACGAGGACTTCCCAGGAGGTCACCCATCCTAGTACTACTCTCGCCCAAGCACGCTTAACTTCGGAGTTCTGATGGGATCCAGTGCATTTGTGCTGGTATGATCGCACCCAGCATGCCTCTCCATTGTCAAAGTAATAAAGAGTTTCCACTCGCATTGTCGTACGAAGTCCGTTTAAATGAAAGTGCGAAAAAATCCTGCTAGATGACACCGGATGGACGATCCGAGCATGTCGGGAAGCCGGATGGCCGCAAGGGCTGTCATCGCGCGATTAATCTTCCCGAGTACCCCCGAATCAATATAAGAATCGCTACGATCTGACGGGCGGATCAAAAGTTATGTCGGAACGATATTTGTGCACCAAGGGTAGCTCACGGCCAGTAAACACCTTCCGACCGGATTCATGACTCGCATCCACTAGTACACTCATCCGCTATAGCCTGTACGTCACTGAATCTGAACAAACCCCCGCTATAATTTGACCGCAAATGAAATGTCAGAACGAATTCCGTTTATCGAATCAAACGACACTATCACCCCGCCATAATAAAGACCGGACGTCTTTGAATTCACCATCCGGAAGAAAATAAAAAGATCCGAACCGAAACGTAGGAGGTGACGCACTAAACGTGCGTTTCAGTTCGCATCGATGTTCCAGAACCGAAAGATTGTTCGAAAAAAGTGGTAGATAGCCGAAAAAAGTGACAGGGGTGCAACACGAGGACTTCCCAGGAGGTCACCCATCCTAGTACTACTCTCGCCCAAGCACGCTTAACTTCGGAGTTCTGATGGGATCCAGTGCATTTGTGCTGGTATGATCGCACCCAGCATGCCTCTCCATTGTCAAAGTAATAAAGAGTTTCCACTCGCATTGTCGTACGAAGTCCGTTTAAATGAAAGTGCGAAAAAATCCTGCTAGATGACACCGGATGGACGATCCGAGCATGTCGGGAAGCCGGATGACCGCAAGGGCTGTCATCGCGCGATTAATCTTCCCGAGTACCCCCGAATCAATATGAGAATCGCTACGATCTGACGGGCGGATCAAAAGTTATCGTCGGAACGATATTTGTGCACCAAGGGTAGCTCACGGCCTGTAAACACCTTCCGACCGGATTCATGACTCGCATCCACTAGTACACTCATCCGCTATAGCCTGTACGTCACTGAATCTCAACAAACCCCCGCTATAATTTGACCGCAAATGAAATGTCAGAACGAATTCCGTTTATCGAATCAAACGACACTATCACCCCGCCATAATAAAGACCGGACGTCTTTGAATTCACCATCCGGAAGAAAATAAAAAGATCCGAACCGAAACGTAGGAGGCGACGCACTAAACGTGCGTTTCAGTTCGCATCGATGTTCCAGAACCGAAAGATTGTTCGAAAAAAGTGGTAGATAGCCGAAAAAAGTGACAGGGGTGCAACACGAGGACTTCCCAGGAGGTCACCCATCCTAGTACTACTCTCGCCCAAGCACGCTTAACTTCGGAGTTCTGATGGGATCCAGTGCATTTGTGCTGGTATGATCGCACCCAGCATGCCTCTCCATTGTCAAAGTAATAAAGAGTTTCCACTCGCATTGTCGTACGAAGTCCGTTTAAATGAAAGTGCGAAAAAATCCTGCTAGATGACACCGGATGGACGATCCGAGCATGTCGGGAAGCCGGATGACCGCAAGGGCTGTCATCGCGCGATTAATCTTCCCGAGTACCCCCGAATCAATATGAGAATCGCTACGATCTGACGGGCGGATCAAAAGTTATCGTCGGAACGATATTTGTGCACCAAGGGTAGCTCACGGCCTGTAAACACCTTCCGACCGGATTCATGACTCGCATCCACTAGTACACTCATCCGCTATAGCCTGTACGTCACTGAATCTCAACAAACCCCCGCTATAATTTGACCGCAAATGAAATGTCAGAACGAATTCCTTTTATCGAATCAAACGACACTATCACCCCGCCATAATAAAGACCGGACGTCTTTGAATTCACCATCCGGAAGAAAATAAAAAGATCCGTACCGAAACGTAGGAGGCGACGCACTAAACGTGCGTTTCAGTTCGCATCGATGTTCCAGAACCGAAAGATTGTTCGAAAAAAGTGGTAGATAGCCGAAAAAAGTGACAGGGGTGCAACACGAGGACTTCCCAGGAGGTCACCCATCCTAGTACTACTCTCGCGCAAGCACGCTTAACTTCGGAGTTCTGATGGGATCCAGTGCATTTGTGCTGGTATGATCGCACCCAGCATGCCTCTCCATTGTCAAAGTAATAAAGAGTTTCCACTCGCATTGTCGTACGAAGTCCGTTTAAATGAAAGTGCGAAAAAATCCTGCTAGATGACACCGGATGGACGATCCGAGCATGTCGGAAAGCCGGATGACCGCCAGGGCTGTCATCGCGCGATTAATCTTCCCGAGTACCCCCGAATCAATATAAGAATCGCCACGATCTGACGGGCGGATCAAAAGTTATCGTCGGAACGATATTTGTGCACCAAGGGTAGCTCACGGCCAGTAAACACCTTCCGACCGGATTCATGACTTTCATCCACTAGTACACTCATCCGCTATAGCCTGTACGTTACTGAATCTGAACAAACCCCCGCTATAATTTGACCGCAAATGAAATGTCAGAACGAATTCCGTTTATCGAATCAAACGACACTATCACCCCGCCATAATAAAGACCGGACGTATTTGAATTCACTATCCGGCAGAAAATAAAAAGATCCCAACCGAAACGTAGGAGGCGTCGCACTAAACGTGCGTTTCAGTTCGCATCGATGTTCCAGAACCGAAAGATTGTTCGAAAAAAGTGGTAGATAGCCGAAAAAAGTGACAGGGGTGCAACACGAGGACTTCCCAGGAGGTCACCCATCCTAGTACTACTCTCGCCCAAGCACGCTTAACTTCGGAGTTCTGATGGGATCCAGTGCTTTTGTGCTGGTATGATCGCACCCAGCATGCCTCTCCATTGTCAAAGTAATAAAGAGTTTCCACTCGCATTGTCTTACGAAGTCCGTTTAAATGAAAGTGCGAAAAAATCCTGCTAGATGACACCGGATGGACGATCCGAGCATGTCGGAAAGCCGGATGACCGCCAAGGCTGTCATCGCGCGTTGAATCTTCCCGAGTACCCCCGAATCAATATAAGAATCGCCACGATCTGACGGGCGGATCAAAAGTTATCGTCAGAACGATATTTGTGCACCAAGGGTAGCTCACGGCCAGTAAACACCTTCCGACCGGATTCATGACTCGCATCCACTAGTATACTCATCCGCTATAGCCTGTACGTCACTGAATCTGAACAAACCCCCGCTATAATTTGACCGCAAATGAAATGTCAGAACGAATTCCGTTTATCGAATCAAACGACACTATCACCCCGCCATAATAAAGACCGGACGTCTTTGAATTCACCATCCGGAAGAAAATAAAAAGATCCGAACCGAAACGTAGGAGGCGACGCACTAAACGTGCGTTTCAGTTCGCATCGATGTTCCAGAACCGAAAGATTGTTCGAAAAAAGTGGTAGATAGCCGAAAAAGGTGACAGGGGTGCAACACGAGGACTTCCCAGGAGGTCACCCATCGTAGTACTACTCTCGCCCAAGCACGCTTAACTTCGGAGTTCTGATGGGATCCAGTGCATTTGTGCTGGTATGATCGCACCCAGCATGCCTCTCCATTGTCAAAGAAATAAAGAGTTTCCACTCGCATTGTCGTACGAAGTCCGTTTAAATGAAAGTGCGAAAAAATCCTGCTAGATGACACCGGATGGACGATCCGAGCATGTCGGGAAGCCGGATGGCCGCAAGGGCTGTCATCGCGCGATTAATCTTCCCGAGTACCCCCGAATCAATATAAGAATCGCTACGATCTGACGGGCGGATCAAAAGTTATCGTCGGAACGATATTTGTGCACCAAGGGTAGCTCACGGCCAGTAAACACCTTCCGACCGGATTCATGACTCGCATCCACTAGTACACTCATCCGCTATAGCCTGTACGTCACTGAATCTGAACAAACCCCCGCTATAATTTGACCGCAAATGAAATGTCAGAACGAATTCCGTTTATCGAATCAAACGACACTATCACCCCGCCATAATAAAGACCGGACGTCTTTGAATTCAGCATCCGGAAGAAAATAAAAAGATCCGAACCGAAACGTAGGAGGCGACGCACTAAACGTGCGTTTCAGTTCGCATCGATGTTCCAGAACCGAAAGATTGTTCGAAAAAAGTGGTCGATAGCCGAAAAAAGTGACAGGGGTGCAACACGAGGACTTCCCAGGAGGTCACCCATCCTAGTACTACTCTCGCCCAAGCACGCTTAACTTCGGAGTTCTGATGGGATCCAGTGCATTTGTGCTGGTATGATCGCACCCAGCATGCCTTTCCATTGTCAAAGTAATAAAGAGTTTCCACTCGCATTGTCGTACGAAGTCCGTTTAAATGAAAGTGCGAAAAAATCCTGCTAGATGACACCGGATGGACAATCCGAGCATGTCGGGAAGCCGGATGACCGCCAGGGCTGTCATCGCGCGATCAATCTTCCCGAGTACCCCCGAATCAATATAAGAATCGCCACGATCTGACGGGCGGATCAAAAGTTATCGTCGGAACGATATTTGTGCACCAAGGGTAGCTCACGGCCAGTAAACACCTTCCGACCGGATTCATGACTCGCATCCACTAGTACACTCATCCGCTATAGCCTGTACGTCACTGAATCTGAACAAACCCCCGCTATAATTTGACCGCAAATGAAATGTCAGAACGAATTCCGTTTATCGAATCAAACGACACTATCACCCCGCCATAATAAAGACCGGACGTCTTTGAATTCACCATCCGGAAGAAAATAAAAAGATCCGAACCGAAACGTAGGAGGCGACGCACTAAACGTGCGTTTCAGTTCGCATCGATGTTCCAGAACCGAAAGATTGTTCGAAAAGTGGTAGATAGCCGAAAAAAGTGACAGGGGTGCAACACGAGGACTTCCCAGGAGGTCACCCATCCTAGTACTACTCTCGCCCAAGCACGCTTAACTTCGGAGTTCTGATGGGATCCAGTGCATTTGTGCTGGTATGATCGCACCCAGCATGCCTCTCCATTGTCAAAGTAATAAAGAGTTTCCACTCGCATTGTCGTACGAAGTCCGTTTAAATGAAAGTACGAAAAAATCCTGCTAGATGAAACCGGATGGACGATCCGAGCATGTCGGGAAGCCGGATGGCCGCAAGGGCTGTCATCGCGCGATCAATCTTCCCGAGTACCCCCGAATCAATATAAGAATCGCTACGATCTGACGGGCGGATCAAAAGTTATCGTCGGAACGATATTTGTGCACCAAGGGTAGCTCACGGCCAGTAAACACCTTCCGACCGGATTCATGACTCGCATCCACTAGTACACTCATCCGCTATAGCCTGTACGTCACTGAATCTGAACAAACCCCCGCTATAATTTACCGCAAATGAAATGTCAGAACGAATTCCGTTTATCGAATCAAACGACACTATCACCCCGCCATAATAAAGACCGGACGTCTTTGAATTCACCATCCGGAAGAAAATAAAAAGATCCGAACCGAAACGTAGGAGGCGACGCACTAAACGTGCGTTTCAGTTCGCATCGATGTTCCAGAACCGAAAGATTGTTCGAAAAAAGTGGTCGATAGCCGAAAAAAGTGACAGGAGTGCAACACGAGGACTTCCCAGGAGGTCACCCATCCTAGTACTACTCTCGCCCAAGCACGCTTAACTTCGGAGTTCTGATGGGATCCAGTGCATTTGTGCTGGTATGATCGCACCCAGCATGCCTCTCCATTGTCAAAGTAATAAAGAGTTTCCACTCGCATTGTCGTACGAAGTCCGTTTAAATGAAAGTGCGAAAAAATCCTGCTAGATGACACCGGATGGACGATCCGAGCATGTCGGAAAGCCGGATGACCGCCCGGGCTGTCATCGCGCGATGAATCTTCCCGAGTACCCCCGAATCAATATAAGAATCGCCACGATCTGACGGGCGGATCAAAAGTTATCGTCGGAACGATATTTGTGCACCAAGGGTAGCTCACGGCCAGTAAACACCTTCCGACCGGATTCATGACTCGCATCCACTAGTACACTCATCCGCTATAGCCTGTACGTCACTGAATCTGAACAAACCCCCGCTATAATTTGACCGCAAATGAAATGTCAGAACGAATTCCGTTTATCGAATCAAACGACACTATCACCCCGCCATAATAAAGACCGGACGTCTTTGAATTCACCATCCGGAAGAAAATAAAAAGATCCGAACCGAAACGTAGGAGGCGACGCACTAAACGTGCGTTTCAGTTCGCATCGATGTTCCAGAACCGAAAGATTGTTCGAAAAGTGGTAGATAGCCGAAAAAAGTGACAGGGGTGCAACACGAGGACTTCCCAGGAGGTCACCCATCCTAGTACTACTCTCGCCCAAGCACGCTTAACTTCGGAGTTCTGATGGGATCCAGTGCATTTGTGCTGGTATGATCGCACCCAGCATGCCTCTCCATTGTCAAAGTAATAAAGAGTTTCCACTCGCATTGTCGTACGAAGTCCGTTTAAATGAAAGTGCGAAAAAATCCTGCTAGATGACACCGGATGGACGATCCGAGCATGTCGGGAAGCCGGATGGCCGCAAGGGCTGTCATCGCGCGATTAATCTTCCCGAGTACCCCCGAATCAATATAAGAATCGCTACGATCTGACGGGCGGATCAAAAGTTATCGTCGGAACGATATTTGTGCACCAAGGGTAGCTCACGGCCAGTAAACACCTTCCGACCGGATTCATGACTCGCATCCACTAGTACACTCATCCGCTATAGCCTGTACGTCACTGAATCTGAACAAACCCCCGCTATAATTTGACCGCAAATGAAATGTCAGAACGAATTCCGTTTATCGAATCAAACGACACTATCACCCCGCCATAATAAAGACCGGACGTCTTTGAATTCACCATCCAGAAGAAAATAAAAAGATCCGAACCGAAACGTAGGAGGCGACGCACTAAACGTGCGTTTCAGTTCGCATCGATGTTCCAGAACCGAAAGATTGTTCGAAAAAAGTGGTAGATAGCCGAAAAAAGTGACAGGGGTGCAACACGAGGACTTCCCAGGAGGTCACCCATCCTAGTACTACTCTCGCCCAAGCACGCTTAACTTCGGAGTTCTGATGGGATCCAGTGCTTTTGTGCTGGTATGATCGCACCCAGCATGCCTCTCCATTGTCAAAGTAATAAAGAGTTTCCACTCGCATTGTCGTACGAAGTCCGTTTAAATGAAAGTGCGAAAAAATCCTGCTAAATGACACCGGATGGACGATCCGAGCATGTCGGAAAGCCGGATGACCGCCAAGGCTGTCATCGCGCGATGAATCTTCCCGAGTACCCCCGAATCAATATAAGAATCGCCACGATCTGACGGGCGGATCAAAAGTTATCGTCGGAACGATATTTGTGCACCAAGGGTAGCGCACGGCCAGTAAACACCTTCCGACCGGATTCATGACTCGCATCCACTAGTACACTCATCCGCTATAGCCTGTACGTCACTGAATCTGATCAAACCCCCGCTATAATTTGACCGCAAATGAAATGTCAGAACGAATTCCGTTTATCGAATCAAACGACACTATCACCCCGCCATAATAAAGACCGGACGTCTTTGAATTCACCATCCGGAAGAAAATAAAAAGATCCGAACCGAAACGTAGGAGGCGACGCACTAAACGTGCGTTTCAGTTCGCATCGATGTTCCAGAACCGAAAGATTGTTCGAAAAAAGTGGTAGATAGCCGAAAAAAGTGACAGGGGTGCAACACGAGGACTTCCCAGGAGGTCACCCATCGTAGTACTACTCTCGCCCAAGCACGCCTAACTTCGGAGTTCTGATGGGATCCAGTGCATTTGTGCTGGTATGATCGCACCCAGCATGCCTCTCCATTGTCAAAGTAATAAAGAGTTTCCACTCGCATTGTCGTACGAAGTCCGTTTAAATGAAAGTGCAAAAAAATCCTGCTAGATGACACCGGATGGACGATCCGAGCATGTCGGGAAGCCGGATGGCCGAAAGGGCTGTCATCGCGCGATTAATCTTCCCGAGTACCCCCGAATCAATATAAGAATCGCTACGATCTGACGGGCGGATCAAAAGTTATCGTCGGAACGATATTTGTGCACCAAGGGTAGCTCACGGCCAGTAAACACCTTCCGACCGGATTCATGACTCGCATCCACTAGTACACTCATCCGCTATAGCCTGTACGTCACTGAATCTGAACAAACCCCCGCTATAATTTGACCGCAAATGAAATGTCAGAACGAATTCCGTTTATCGAATCAAACGACACTATCACCCCGCCATAATAAAGACCGGACGTCTTTGAATTCACCATCCGGAAGAAAATAAAAAGATCCGAACCGAAACGTAGGAGGCGACGCACTAAACGTGCGTTTCAGTTCGCATCGATGTTCCAGAACCGAAAGATTGTTCGAAAAAAGTGGTCGATAGCCGAAAAAAGTGACAGGGGTGCAACACGAGGACTTCCCAGGAGGTCACCCATCCTAGTACTACTCTCGCCCAAGCACGCTTAACTTCGGAGTTCTGATGGGATCCAGTGCATTTGTGCTGGTATGATCGCACCCAGCATGCCTTTCCATTGTCAAAGTGATAAAGAGTTTCCACTCGCATTGTCGTACGAAGTCCGTTTAAATGAAAGTGCGAAAAAATCCTGCTAGATGACACCGGATGGACGATCCGAGCATGTCGGGAAGCCGGAAGACCGCCAGGGCTGTCATCGCGCGGTGAATCTTCCCGAGTACCCCCGAATCAATATAAGAATCGCCACGATCTGACGGGCGGATCAAAAGTTATCGTCGGAACGATATTTGTGCACCAAGGGTAGCTCACCGCCAGTAAACACCTTCCGACCGGATTCATGACTCGCATCCACTAGTACACTCATCCGCTATAGCCTGTACGTTACTGAATCTGAACAAACCCCCGCTATAATTTGACCGCAAATGAAATGTCAGAACGAATTCCGTTTATCGAATCAAACGACACTATCACCCCGCCATAATAAAGACCGGACGTATTTGAATTCACTATCCGGCAGAAAATAAAAAGATCCCAACCGAAACGTAGGAGGCGTCGCACTAAACGTGCGTTTCAGTTCGCATCGATGTTCCAGAACCGAAAGATTGTTCGAAAAAAGTGGTAGATAGCCGAAAAAAGTGACAGGGGTGCAACACGAGGACTTCCCAGGAGGTCACCCATCCTAGTACTACTCTCGCCCAAGCACGCTTAACTTCGGAGTTCTGATGGGATCCAGTGCATTTGTGCTGGTATGATCGCACCCAGCATGCCTCTCCATTGTCAAAGTAATAAAGAGTTTCCACTCGCATTGTCGTACGAAGTCCGTTTAAATGAAAGTGCGAAAAAATCCTGCTAGATGACACCGGATGGACGATCCGAGCATGTCGGAAAGCCGGATGACCGCCAAGGCTGTCATCGCGCGATTAATCTTCCCGAGTACCCCCGAATCAATATAAGAATCGCCACGATCTGACGGGCGGATCAAAAGTTATCGTCGGAACGATATTTGTGCACCAAGGGTAGCTCACGGCCAGTAAACACCTTCCGACCGGATTCATGACTCGCATCCACTAGTACACTCATCCGCTATAGCCTGTACGTCACTGAATCTGAACAAACCCCCGCTATAATTTGACCGCAAATGAAATGTCAGAACGAATTCCGTTTATCGAATCAAACGACACTATCACCCCGCCATAATAAAGACCGGACGTCTTTGAATTCACCATCCGGAAGAAAATAAAAAGATCCGAACCGAAACGTAGGAGGCGACGCACTAAACGTGCGTTTCAGTTCGCATCGATGTTCCAGAACCGAAAGATTGTTCGAAAAAAGTGGTAGATAGCCGAAAAAAGTGACAGGGGTGCAACACGAGGACTTCCCAGGAGGTCACCCATCCTAGTACTACTCTCGCCCAAGCACGCTTAACTTCGGAGTTCTGATGGGATCCAGTGCATTTGTGCTGGTATGATCGCACCCAGCATGCCTCTCCATTGTCAAAGTAATAAAGAGTTTCCACTCGCATTGTCGTACGAAGTCCGTTTAAATGAAAGTGCGAAAAAATCCTGCTAGATGACACCGGATGGACGATCCGAGCATGTCGGAAAGCCGGATGACCGCCGGGGCTGTCATCGCGCGATGAATCTTCCCGAGTACCCCCGAATCAATATAAGAATCGCGACGATCTGACGGGCGGATCAAAAGTTATCGTCGGAACGATATTTGTGCACCAAGGGTAGCTCACGGCCAGTAAACACCTTCCGACCGGATTCATGACTCGCATCCACTAGTACACTCATCCGCTATAGCCTGTACGTCACTGAATCTGAACAAACCCCCGCTATAATTTGACCGCAAATGAAATGTCAGAACGAATTCCGTTTATCGAATCAAACGACAGTATCACCCCGCCATAATAAAGACCGGACGTCTTCGAATTCACCATCCGGAAGAAAATAAAAAGATCCGAACCGAAACCTAGGAAGCGACGCACTAAACGTGCGTTTCAGTTCGCTTCGATATTCCAGAACCGAAAGATTGTTCGAAAAAAGTGGTAGAAAGCCGAAAAAAGTGACAGGGGTGCAACACGAGGACTTCCCAGGAGGTCACCCATCCTAGTACTACTCTCGCCCAAGCACGCTTAACTTCGGGGTTCTGATGGGATCCAGTGCATTTGTGCTGGTATGATCGCACCCAGCATGCCTCTCCAATGTCAAAGTAATAAAGAGTTTCCACTTACATTGTCGTACGAAGTCCGTTTAAATGAAAGTGCGAAAAAATCCTGCTAGATGACATCGTATGGACGATCCGAGCATGTCGGGAAGCCGGATGACCGCCAGGGCTGTCATCGCGCGATGAATCTTCCCGATTACCCCCGAATCAATATAAGAATCGCCACGATCTGACGGGCGGATCAAAAGTTATCGTCGGAACGATATTTGTGCACCAAGGGTAGCTCACGGCCAGTAAACACCTTCCGACCGGATTCATGACTCGCATCCACTAGTACACTCATCCGCTATAGCCTGTACGTTACTGAATCTGAACAAACCCCCGCTATAATTTGACCGCAAATGAAATGTCAGAACGAATTCCGTTTATCGAATCAAACGACACTATCACCCCGCCATAATAAAGACCGGACGTATTTGAATTCACTATCCGGCAGAAAACAAAAAGATCCCAACCGAAACGTAGGAGGCGTCGCACTAAACGTGCGTATCAGTTCGCATCGATGTTCCAGAACCGAAAGATTGTTCGAAAAAAGTGGTAGATAGCCGAAAAAAGTGACAGGGGTGCAACACGAGGACTTCCCAGGAGGTCACCCATCCTAGTACTACTCTCGCCCAAGCACGCTTAACTTCGGAGTTCTGATGGGATCCAGTGCATTTGTGCTGGTATGATCGCACCCAGCATGCCTCTCCATTGTCAAAGTAATAAAGAGTTTCCACTCGCATTGTCGTACGAAGTCCGTTTAAATGAAAGTGCGAAAAAATCCTGCTAGATGACACCGGATGGACGATCCGAGCATGTCGGAAAGCCGGATGACCGCCAGGGCTGTCATCGCGCGATGAATCTTCCCGAGTACCCCCGAATCAATATAAGAATCGCCACGATCTGACGGGCGGATCAAAAGTTATCGTCGGAACGATATTTGTGCACCAAGGGTAGCTCACGGCCAGTAAACACCTTCCGACCGGATTCATGACTCGCATCCACTAGTACACTCATCCGCTATAGCCTGTACGTCACTGAATCTGAACAAACCCCCGCTATAATTTGACCGCAAATGAAATGTCAGAACGAATTCCGTTTATCGAATCAAACGACACTATCACCCCGCCATAATAAAGACCGGACGTCTTTGAATTCACCATCCGGAAGAAAATAAAAAGATCCGAACCGAAACGTAGGAGGCGACGCACTAAACGTGCGTTTCAGTTCGCATCGATGTTCCAGAACCGAAAGATTGTTCGAAAAAAGTGGTAGATAGCCGAAAAAAGTGACAGGGGTGCAACACGAGGACTTCACAGGAGGTCACCCATCCTAGTACTACTCTCGCCCAAGCACGCTTACCTTCGGAGTTCTGATGGGATCTAGTGCATTTGTGCTGGTATGATCGCACCCAGCATGCCTCTCCATTGTCAAAGTAATAAAGAGTTTCACTCGCATTGTCGTACGAAGTCCGTTTAAATGAAAGTGCGAAAAAATCCTGCTAGATGCCATCGGATGGACGATCCGAGCATGTCGGGAAGCCGGATGACCGCCAGGGCTGTCATCGCGCGATGAATCTTCCCGAGTACCCCCGAATCAATATAAGAATCGCGACGATCTGACGGGCGGATCAAAAGTTATCGTCGGAACGATATTTGTGCACCAAGGGTAGCTCACGGCCAGTAAACACCTTCCGACCGGATTCATGACTCGCATCCACTAGTACACTCATCCGCTATAGCCTGTACGTCACTGAATCTGAACAAACCCCCGCTATAATTTGACCGCAAATGAAATGTCAGAACGAATTCCGTTTATCGAATCAAACGACACTATCACCCCGCCATAATAAAGACCGGACGTCTTCGAATTCACCATCCGGAAGAAAATAAAAAGATCCGAACTGAAACCTAGGAGGCGACGCACTAAACGTGCGTTTCAGTTCGCTTCGATATTCCAGAACCGAAAGATTGTTCGAAAAAAGTGGTAGAAAGCCGAAAAAAGTGACAGGGGTGCAACACGAGGACTTCCCAGGAGGTCACCCATCCTAGTACTACTCTCGCCCAAGCACGCTTAACTTCGGGGTTCTGATGTGATCCAGTGCATTTGTGCTGGTATGATCGCACCCAGCATGCCTCTCCAATGTCAAAGTAATAAAGAGTTTCCACTTACATTGTCGTACGAAGTCCGTTTAAATGAAAGTGCGAAAAAATCCTGCTAGATGACATCGTATGGACGATCCGAGCATGTCGGGAAGCCGGATGACCGCCAGGGCTGTCATCGCGCGATGAATCTTCCCGATTACCCCCGAATCAATATAAGAATCGCCACGATCTGACGGGCGGATCAAAAGTTATCGTCGGAACGATATTTGTGCACCAAGGGTAGCTCACGGCCAGTAAACACCTTCCGACCGGATTCATGACTCGCATCCACTAGTACACTCATCCGCTATAGCCTGTACGTTACTGAATCTGAACAAACCCCCGCTATAATTTGACCGCAAATGAAATGTCAGAACGAATTCCGTTTATCGAATCAAACGACACTATCACCCCGCCATAATAAAGACCGGACATATTTGAATTCACTATCCGGCAGAAAATAAAAAGATCCCAACCGAAACGTAGGAGGCGTCGCACTAAACGTGCGTTTCAGTTCGCATCGATGTTCCAGAACCGAAAGATTGTTCGAAAAAAGTGGTAGATAGCCGAAAAAAGTGACAGGGGTGCAACACGAGGACTTCCCAGGAGGTCACCCATCCTAGTACTACTCTCGCCCAAGCACGCTTAACTTCGGAGTTCTGATGGGATCCAGTGCATTTGTGCTGGTATGATCGCACCCAGCATGCCTCTCCATTGTCAAAGTAATAAAGAGTTTCCACTCGCATTGTCGTACGAAGTCCGTTTAAATGAAAGTGCGAAAAAATCCTGCTAGATGACACCGGATGGACGATCCGAGCATGTCGGAAAGCCGGATGACCGCCCGGGCTGTCATCGCGCGATGAATCTTCCCGAGTACCCCCGAATCAATATAAGAATCGCCACGATCTGACGGGCGGATCAAAAGTTATCGTCGGAACGATATTTGTGCACCAAGGGTAGCTCACGGCCAGTAAACACCTTCCGACCGGATTCATGACTCGCATCCACTAGTACACTCATCCGCTATAGCCTGTACGTCACTGAATCTGAACAAACCCCCGCTATAATTTGACCGCAAATGAAATGTCAGAACGAATTCCGTTTATCGAATCAAACGACACTATCACCCCGCCATAATAAAGACCGGACGTCTTTGAATTCACCATCCGGAAGAAAATAAAAAGATCCGAACCGAAACGTAGGAGGCGACGCACTAAACGTGCGTTTCAGTTCGCATCGATGTTCCAGAACCGAAAGATTGTTCGAAAAAAGTGGTAGATAGCAGAAAAAAGTGACAGGGGTGCAACACGAGGACTTCCCAGGAGGTCACCCATCCTAGTACTACTCTCGCCCAAGCACGCTTACCTTCGGAGTTCTGATGGGATCCAGTGCATTTGTGCTGGTATGATCGCACCCAGCATGCCTCTCCATTGTCAAAGTAATAAAGAGTTTCACTCGCATTGTCGTACGAAGTCCGTTTAAATGAAAGTGCGAAAAAATCCTGCTAGATGCCATCGGATGGACGATCCGAGCATGTCGGGAAGCCGGATGACCGCCAGGGCTGTCATCGCGCGATGAATCTTCCCGAGTACCCCCGAATCAATATAAGAATCGCGACGATCTGACGGGCGGATCAAAAGTTATCGTCGGAACGATATTTGTGCACCAAGGGTAGCTCACGGCCAGTAAACACCTTCCGACCGGATTCATGACTCGCATCCACTAGTACACTCATCCGCTATAGCCTGTACGTCACTGAATCTGAACAAACCCCCGCTATAATTTGACCGCAAATGAAATGTCAGAACGAATTCCGTTTATCGAATCAAACGACACTATCACCCCGCCATAATAAAGACCGGACGTCTTCGAATTCACCATCCGGAAGAAAATAAAAAGATCCGAACTGAAACCTAGGAGGCGACGCACTAAACGTGCGTTTCAGTTCGCTTCGATATTCCAGAACCGAAAGATTGTTCGAAAAAAGTGGTAGAAAGCCGAAAAAAGTGACAGGGGTGCAACACGAGGACTTCCCAGGAGGTCACCCATCCTAGTACTACTCTCGCCCAAGCACGCTTAACTTCGGGGTTCTGATGTGATCCAGTGCATTTGTGCTGGTATGATCGCACCCAGCATGCCTCTCCAATGTCAAAGTAATAAAGAGTTTCCACTTACATTGTCGTACGAAGTCCGTTTAAATGAAAGTGCGAAAAAATCCTGCTAGATGACATCGTATGGACGATCCGAGCATGTCGGGAAGCCGGATGACCGCCAGGGCTGTCATCGCGCGATGAATCTTCCCGATTACCCCCGAATCAATATAAGAATCGCCACGATCTGACGGGCGGATCAAAAGTTATCGTCGGAACGATATTTGTGCACCAAGGGTAGCTCACGGCCAGTAAACACCTTCCGACCGGATTCATGACTCGCATCCACTAGTACACTCATCCGCTATAGCCTGTACGTTACTGAATCTGAACAAACCCCCGCTATAATTTGACCGCAAATGAAATGTCAGAACGAATTCCGTTTATCGAATCAAACGACACTATCACCCCGCCATAATAAAGACCGGACGTATTTGAATTCACTATCCGGCAGAAAATAAAAAGATCCCAACCGAAACGTAGGAGGCGTCGCACTAAACGTGCGTATCAGTTCGCATCGATGTTCCAGAACCGAAAGATTGTTCGAAAAAAGTGGTAGATAGCCGAAAAAAGTGACAGGGGTGCAACACGAGGACTTCCCAGGAGGTCACCCATCCTAGTACTACTCTCGCCCAAGCACGCTTAACTTCGGAGTTCTGATGGGATCCAGTGCATTTGTGCTGGTATGATCGCACCCAGCATGCCTCTCCATTGTCAAAGTAATAAAGAGTTTCCACTCGCATTGTCGTACGAAGTCCGTTTAAATGAAAGTGCGAAAAAATCCTGCTAGATGACACCGGATGGACGATCCGAGCATGTCGGAAAGCCGGGTGACCGCCAGGGCTGTCATCGCGCGATGAATCTTCCCGAGTACCCCCGAATCAATATAAGAATCGCCACGATCTGACGGGCGGATCAAAAGTTATCGTCGGAACGATATTTGTGCACCAAGGGTAGCTCACGGCCAGTAAACACCTTCCGACCGGATTCATGACTCGCATCCACTAGTACACTCATCCGCTATAGCCTGTACGTCACTGAATCTGAACAAACCCCCGCTATAATTTGACCGCAAATGAAATGTCAGAACGAATTCCGTTTATCGAATCAAACGACACTATCACCCCGCCATAATAAAGACCGGACGTCTTTGAATTCACCATCCGGAAGAAAATAAAAAGATCCGAACCGAAACGTAGGAGGCGACGCACTAAACGTGCGTTTCAGTTCGCATCGATGTTCCAGAACCGAAAGATTGTTCGAAAAAAGTGGTAGATAGCCGAAAAAAGTGACAGGGGTGCAACACGAGGACTTCCCAGGAGGTCACCCATCCTAGTACTACTCTCGCCCAAGCACGCTTACCTTCGGAGTTCTGATGGGATCCAGTGCATTTGTGCTGGTATGATCGCACCCAGCATGCCTCTCCATTGTCAAAGTAATAAAGAGTTTCACTCGCATTGTCGTACGAAGTCCGTTTAAATGAAAGTGCGAAAAAATCCTGCTAGATGCCATCGGATGGACGATCCGAGCATGTCGGGAAGCCGGATGACCGCCAGGGCTGTCATCGCGCGATGAATCTTCCCGAGTACCCCCGAATCAATATAAGAATCGCGACGATCTGACGGGCGGATCAAAAGTTATCGTCGGAACGATATTTGTGCACCAAGGGTAGCTCACGGCCAGTAAACACCTTCCGACCGGATTCATGACTCGCATCCACTAGTACACTCATCCGCTATAGCCTGTACGTCACTGAATCTGAACAAACCCCCGCTATAATTTGACCGCAAATGAAATGTCAGAACGAATTCCGTTTATCGAATCAAACGACACTATCACCCCGCCATAATAAAGACCGGACGTCTTCGAATTCACCATCCGGAAGAAAATAAAAAGATCCGAACTGAAACCTAGGAGGCGACGCACTAAACGTGCGTTTCAGTTCGCTTCGATATTCCAGAACCGAAAGATTGTTCGAAAAAAGTGGTAGAAAGCCGAAAAAAGTGACAGGGGTGCAACACGAGGACTTCCCAGGAGGTCACCCATCCTAGTACTACTCTCGCCCAAGCACGCTTAACTTCGGGGTTCTGATGTGATCCAGTGCATTTGTGCTGGTATGATCGCACCCAGCATGCCTCTCCAATGTCAAAGTAATAAAGAGTTTCCACTTACATTGTCGTACGAAGTCCGTTTAAATGAAAGTGCGAAAAAATCCTGCTAGATGACATCGTATGGACGATCCGAGCATGTCGGGAAGCCGGATGACCGCCAGGGCTGTCATCGCGCGATGAATCTTCCCGATTACCCCCGAATCAATATAAGAATCGCCACGATCTGACGGGCGGATCAAAAGTTATCGTCGGAACGATATTTGTGCACCAAGGGTAGCTCACGGCCAGTAAACACCTTCCGACCGGATTCATGACTCGCATCCACTAGTACACTCATCCGCTATAGCCTGTACGTTACTGAATTTGAACAAACCCCCGATATAATTTGACCGCAAATGAAATGTCAGAACGAATTCCGTTTATCGAATCAAACGACACTATCACCCCGCCATAATAAAGACCGGACGTATTTGAATTCACTATCCGGCAGAAAATAAAAAGATCCCAACCGAAACGTAGGAGGCGTCGCACTAAACGTGCGTTTCAGTTCGCATCGATGTTCCAGAACCGAAAGATTGTTCGAAAAAAGTGGTAGATAGCCGAAAAAAGTGACAGGGGTGCAACACGAGGACTTCCCAGGAGGTCACCCATCCTAGTACTACTCTCGCCCAAGCACGCTTAACTTCGGAGTTCTGATGGGATCCAGTGCATTTGTGCTGGTATGATCGCACCCAGCATGCCTCTCCATTGTCAAAGTAATAAAGAGTTTCCACTCGCATTGTCGTACGAAGTCCGTTTAAATGAAAGTGCGAAAAAATCCTGCTAGATGACACCGGATGGACGATCCGAGCATGTCGGAAAGCCGGATGACCGCCAGGGCTGTCATCGCGCGATGAATCTTCCCGAGTACCCCCGAATCAATATAAGAATCGCCACGATCTGACGGGCGGATCAAAAGTTATCGTCGGAACGATATTTGTGCACCAAGGGTAGCTCACGGCCAGTAAACACCTTCCGACCGGATTCATGACTCGCATCCACTAGTACACTCATCCGCTATAGCCTGTACGTCACTGAATCTGAACAAACCCCCGCTATAATTTGACCGCAAATGAAATGTCAGAACGAATTCCGTTTATCGAATCAAACGACACTATCACCCCGCCATAATAAAGACCGGACGTCTTTGAATTCACCATCCGGAAGAAAATAAAAAGATCCGAACCGAAACGTAGGAGGCGACGCACTAAACGTGCGTTTCAGTTCGCATCGATGTTCCAGAACCGAAAGATTGTTCGAAAAAAGTGGTAGATAGCCGAAAAAAGTGACAGGGGTGCAACACGAGGACTTCCCAGGAGGTCACCCATCCTAGTACTACTCTCGCCCAAGCACGCTTACCTTCGGAGTTCTGATGGGATCCAGTGCATTTGTGCTGGTATGATCGCACCCAGCATGCCTCTCCATTGTCAAAGTAATAAAGAGTTTCACTCGCATTGTCGTACGAAGTCCGTTTAAATGAAAGTGCGAAAAAATCCTGCTAGATGCCATCGGATGGACGATCCGAGCATGTCGGGAAGCCGGATGACCGCCAGGGCTGTCATCGCGCGATGAATCTTCCCGAGTACCCCCGAATCAATATAAGAATCGCGACGATCTGACGGGCGGATCAAAAGTTATCGTCGGAACGATATTTGTGCACCAAGGGTAGCTCACGGCCAGTAAACACCTTCCGACCGGATTCATGACTCGCATCCACTAGTACACTCATCCGCTATAGCCTGTACGTCACTGAATCTGAACAAACCCCCGCTATAATTTGACCGCAAATGAAATGTCAGAACGAATTCCGTTTATCGAATCAAACGACACTATCACCCCGCCATAATAAAGACCGGACGTCTTCGAATTCACCATCCGGAAGAAAATAAAAAGATCCGAACTGAAACCTAGGAGGCGACGCACTAAACGTGCGTTTCAGTTCGCTTCGATATTCCAGAACCGAAAGATTGTTCGAAAAAAGTGGTAGAAAGCCGAAAAAAGTGACAGGGGTGCAACACGAGGACTTCCCAGGAGGTCACCCATCCTAGTACTACTCTCGCCCAAGCACGCTTAACTTCGGGGTTCTGATGTGATCCAGTGCATTTGTGCTGGTATGATCGCACCCAGCATGCCTCTCCAATGTCAAAGTAATAAAGAGTTTCCACTTACATTGTCGTACGAAGTCCGTTTAAATGAAAGTGCGAAAAAATCCTGCTAGATGACATCGTATGGACGATCCGAGCATGTCGGGAAGCCGGATGACCGCCAGGGCTGTCATCGCGCGATGAATCTTCCCGATTACCCCCGAATCAATATAAGAATCGCCACGATCTGACGGGCGGATCAAAAGTTATCGTCGGAACGATATTTGTGCACCAAGGTTAGCTCACGGCCAGTAAACACCTTCCGACCGGATTCATGACTCGCATCCACTAGTACACTCATCCGCTATAGCCTGTACGTCACTGAATCTGAACAAACCCCCGCTATAATTTGACCGCAAATGAAATGTCAAAACGAATTCCGTTTATCGAATCAAACGACACTATCACCCCGCCATAATAAAGACCGGACGTCTTTGAATTCACCATCCGGAAGAAAATAAAAAGATCCGAACCGAAACGTAGGAGGCGACGCACTAAACGTGCGTTTCAGTTCGCATCGATGTTCCAGAACCGAAAGATTGTTCGAAAAAAGTGGTAGATAGCCGAAAAAAGTGACAGGGGTGCAACACGAGGACTTCCCAGGAGGTCACCCATCCTAGTACTACTCTCGCCCAAGCACGCTTAACTTCGGAGTTCTGATGGGATCCAGTGCATTTGTGCTGGTATGATCGCACCCAGCATGCCTCTCCATTGTCAAAGTAATAAAGAGTTTCCACTCGCATTGTCGTACGAAGTCCGTTTAAATGAAAGTGCGAAAAAATCCTGCTAGATGTCACCGGATGGACGATCCGAGCATGTCGGAAAGCCGGATGACCGCCAGGGCTGTCATCGCGCGATGAATCTTCCCGAGTACCCCCGAATCAATATAAGAATCGCCACGATCTGACGGGCGGATCAAAAGTTATCGTCGGAACGATATTTGTGCACCAAGGGTAGCTCACGGCCAGTAAACACCTTCCGACCGGATTCATGACTCGCATCCACTAGTACACTCATCCGCTATAGCCTGTACGTCACTGAATCTGAACAAACCCCCGCTATAATTTGACCGCAAATGAAATGTCAAAACGAATTCCGTTTATCGAATCAAACGACACTATCACCCCGCCATAATAAAGACCGGACGTCTTTGAATTCACCATCCGGAAGAAAATAAAAAGATCCGAACCGAAACGTAGGAGGCGACGCACTAAACGTGCGTTTCAGTTCGCATCGATGTTCCAGAACCGAAAGATTGTTCGAAAAAAGTGGTAGATAGCCGAAAAAAGTGACAGGGGTGCAACACGAGGACTTCCCAGGAGGTCACCCATCCTAGTACTACTCTCGCCCAAGCACGCCTAACTTCGGAGTTCTGATGGGATCCAGTGCATTTGTGCTGGTATGATCGCACCCAGCATGCCTCTCCATTGTCAAAGTAATAAAGAGTTTCCACTCGCATTGTCGTACGAAGTCCGTTTAAATGAAAGTGCAAAAAAATCCTGCTAGATGACACCGGATGGACGATCCGAGCATGTCGGGAAGCCGGATGGCCGCAAGGGCTGTCATCGCGCGATTAATCTTCCCGACTACCCCCGAATCAATATAAGAATCGCTACGATCTGACGGGCGGATCAAAAGTTATCGTCGGAACGATATTTGTGCACCAAGGGTAGCTCACGGCCAGTAAACACCTTCCGACCGGATTCATGACTCGCATCCACTAGTACACTCATCCGCTATAGCCTGTACGTCACTGAATCTGAACAAACCCCCGCTATAATTTGACCGCAAATGAAATGTCAGAACGAATTCCGTTTATCGAATCAAACGACACTATCACCCCGCCATAATAAAGACCGGACGTCTTTGAATTCACCATCCGGAAGAAAATAAAAAGATCCGAACCGAAACGTAGGAGGCGACGCACTAAACGTGCGTTTCAGTTCGCATCGATGTTCCAGAACCGAAAGATTGTTCGAAAAAAGTGGTCGATAGCCGAAAAAAGTGACAGGGGTGCAACACGAGGACTTCCCAGGAGGTCACCCATCCTAGTACTACTCTCGCCCAAGCACGCTTAACTTCGGAGTTCTGATGGGATCCAGTGCATTTGTGCTGGTATGATCGCACCCAGCATGCCTTTCCATTGTCAAAGTAATAAAGAGTTTCCACTCGCATTGTCGTACGAAGTCCGTTTAAATGAAAGTGCGAAAAAATCCTGCTAGATGACACCGGATGGACGATCCGAGCATGTCGGGAAGCCGGATGACCGCCAGGGCTGTCATCGCGCGATGAATCTTCCCGAGTACCCCCGAATCAATATAAGAATCGCCACGATCTGACGGGCGGATCAAAAGTTATCGTCGGAACGATATTTGTGCACCAAGGGTAGCTCACCGCCAGTAAACACCTTCCGACCGGATTCATGACTCGCATCCACTAGTACACTCATCCGCTATAGCCTGTACGTTACTGAATCTGAACAAACCCCCGCTATAATTTGACCGCAAATGAAATGTCAGAACGAATTCCGTTTATCGAATCAAACGACACTATCACCCCGCCATAATAAAGACCGGACGTATTTGAATTCACTATCCGGCAGAAAATAAAAAGATCCCAACCGAAACGTAGGAGGCGTCGCACTAAACGTGCGTTTCAGTTCGCATCGATGTTCCAGAACCGAAAGATTGTTCGAAAAAAGTGGTAGATAGCCGAAAAAAGTGACAGGGGTGCAACACGAGGACTTCCCAGGATGTCACCCATCCTAGTACTACTCTCGCCCAAGCACGCTTAACTTCGGAGTTCTGATGGGATCCAGTGCATTTGTGCTGGTATGATCGCACCCAGCATACCTCTCCATTGTCAAAGTAATAAAGAGTTTCCACTCGCATTGTCGTACGAAGTCCGTTTAAATGAAAGTGCGAAAAAATCCTGCTAGATGACACCGGATGGACGATCCGAGCATGTCGGAAAGCCGGATGACCGCCAAGGCTGTCATCGCGCGATTAATCTTCCCGAGTACCGTCGAATCAATATAAGAATCGCCACGATCTGACGGGCGGATCAAAAGTTATCGTCGGAACGATATTTGTGCACCAAGGGTAGCTCACGGCCAGTAAACACCTTCCGACCGGATTCATGACTCGCATCCACTAGTACCCTCATCCGCTATAGCCTGTACGTCACTGAATCTGAACAAACCCCCGCTATAATTTGACCGCAAATGAAATGTCAGAACGAATTCCGTTTATCGAATCAAACGACACTATCACCCCGCCATAATAAAGACCGGACGTCTTTGAATTCACCATCCGGAAGAAAATAAAAAGATCCGAACCGAAACGTAGGAGGCGACGCACTAAACGTGCGTTTCAGTTCGCATCGATGTTCCAGAACCGAAAGATTGTTCGAAAAAAGTGGTAGATAGCCGAAAAAAGTGACAGGGGTGCAACACGAGGACTTCCCAGGAGGTCACCCATCCTAGTACTACTCTCGCCCAAGCACGCTTAACTTCGGAGTTCTGATGGGATCCAGTGCATTTGTGCTGGTATGATCGCACCCAGCATGCCTCTCCATTGTCAAAGTAATAAAGAGTTTCCACTCGCATTGTCGTACGAAGTTCGTTTAAATGAAAGTGCGAAAAAATCCTGCTAGATGACACCGGATGGACGATCCGAGCATGTCGGAAAGCCGGATGACCGCCAGGGCTGTCATCGCGCGATGAATCTTCTCGAGTACCCCCGAATCAATATAAGAATCGCGACGATCTGACGGGCGGATCAAAAGTTATCGTCGGAACGATATTTGTGCACCAAGGGTAGCTCACGGCCAGTAAACACCTTCCGACCGGATTCATGACTCGCATCCACTAGTACACTCATCCGCTATAGCCTGTACGTCACTGAATCTGAACAAACCCCCGCTATAATTTGACCGCAAATGAAATGTCAGAACGAATTCCGTTTATCGAATCAAACGACAGTATCACCCCGCCATAATAAAGACCGGACGTCTTCGAATTCACCATCCGGAAGAAAATAAAAAGATCCGAACCGAAACCTAGGAGGCGACGCACTAAACGTGCGTTTCAGTTCGCTTCGATATTCCAGAACCGAAAGATTGTTCGAAAAAAGTGGTAGAAAGCCGAAAAAAGTGACAGGGTGCAACACGAGGACTTCCCAGGAGGTCACCCATCCTAGTACTACTCTCGCCCAAGCACGCTTAACTTCGGGGTTCTGATGGGATCCAGTGCATTTGTGCTGGTATGATCGCACCCAGCATGCCTCTCCAATGTCAAAGTAATAAAGAGTTTCCACTTACATTGTCGTACGAAGTCCGTTTAAATGAAAGTGCGAAAAAATCCTGCTAGATGACATCGTATGGACGATCCGAGCATGTCGGGAAGCCGGATGACCGCCAGGGCTGTCATCGCGCGATGAATCTTCCCGATTACCCCCGAATCAATATAAGAATCGCCACGATCTGACGGGCGGATCAAAAGTTATCGTCGGAACGATATTTGTGCACCAAGGGTAGCTCACGGCCAGTAAACACCTTCCGACCGGATTCATGACTCGCATCCACTAGTACACTCATCCGCTATAGCCTGTACGTCACTGAATCTGAACAAACCCCCGCTATAATTTGACCGCAAATGAAATGTCAAAACGAATTCCGTTTATCGAATCAAACGACACTATCACCCCGCCATAATAAAGACCGGACGTCTTTGAATTCACCATCCGGAAGAAAATAAAAAGATCCGAACCGAAACGTAGGAGGCGACGCACTAAACGTGCGTTTCAGTTCGCATCGATGTTCCAGAACCGAAAGATTGTTCGAAAAAAGTGGTAGATAGCCGAAAAAAGTGACAGGGGTGCAACACGAGGACTTCCCAGGAGGTCACCCATCCTAGTACTACTCTCGCCCAAGCTCGCTTAACTTCGGAGTTCTGATGGGATCCAGTGCATTTGTGCTGGTATGATCGCACCCAGCATGCCTCTCCATTGTCAAAGTAATAAAGAGTTTCCACTCGCATTGTCGTACGAAGTCCGTTTAAATGAAAGTGCGAAAAAATCCTGCTAGATGTCACCGGATGGACGATCCGAGCATGTCGGAAAGCCGGATGACCGCCAGGGCTGTCATCGCGCGATGAATCTTCCCGAGTACCCCCGAATCAATATAAGAATCGCCACGATCTGACGGGCGGATCAAAAGTTATCGTCGGAACGATATTTGTGCACCAAGGGTAGCTCACGGCCAGTAAACACCTTCCGACCGGATTCATGACTCGCATCCACTAGTACACTCATCCGCTATAGCCTGTACGTCACTGAATCTGAACAAACCCCCGCTATAATTTGACCGCAAATGAAATGTCAAAACGAATTCCGTTTATCGAATCAAACGACACTATCACCCCGCCATAATAAAGACCGGACGTCTTTGAATTCACCATCCGGAAGAAAATAAAAAGATCCGAACCGAAACGTAGGAGGCGACGCACTAAACGTGCGTTTCAGTTCGCATCGATGTTCCAGAACCGAAAGATTGTTCGAAAAAAGTGGTAGATAGCCGAAAAAAGTGACAGGGGTGCAACACGAGGACTTCCCAGGAGGTCACCCATCCTAGTACTACTCTCGCCCAAGCACGCCTAACTTCGGAGTTCTGATGGGATCCAGTGCATTTGTGCTGGTATGATCGCACCCAGCATGCCTCTCCATTGTCAAAGTAATAAAGAGTTTCCACTCGCATTGTCGTACGAAGTCCGTTTAAATGAAAGTGCAAAAAAATCCTGCTAGATGACACCGGATGGACGATCCGAGCATGTCGGGAAGCCGGATGGCCGCAAGGGCTGTCATCGCGCGATTAATCTTCCCGACTACCCCCGAATCAATATAAGAATCGCTACGATCTGACGGGCGGATCAAAAGTTATCGTCGGAACGATATTTGTGCACCAAGGGTAGCTCACGGCCAGTAAACACCTTCCGACCGGATTCATGACTCGCATCCACTAGTACACTCATCCGCTATAGCCTGTACGTCACTGAATCTGAACAAACCCCCGCTATAATTTGACCGCAAATGAAATGTCAGAACGAATTCCGTTTATCGAATCAAACGACACTATCACCCCGCCATAATAAAGACCGGACGTCTTTGAATTCACCATCCGGAAGAAAATAAAAAGATCCGAACCGAAACGTAGGAGGCGACGCACTAAACGTGCGTTTCAGTTCGCATCGATGTTCCAGAACCGAAAGATTGTTCGAAAAAAGTGGTCGATAGCCGAAAAAAGTGACAGGGGTGCAACACGAGGACTTCCCAGGAGGTCACCCATCCTAGTACTACTCTCGCCCAAGCACGCTTAACTTCGGAGTTCTGATGGGATCCAGTGCATTTGTGCTGGTATGATCGCACCCAGCATGCCTTTCCATTGTCAAAGTAATAAAGAGTTTCCACTCGCATTGTCGTACGAAGTCCGTTTAAATGAAAGTGCGAAAAAATCCTGCTAGATGACACCGGATGGACGATCCGAGCATGTCGGGAAGCCGGATGACTGCCAGGGCTGTCATCGCGCGATGAATCTTCCCGAGTACCCCCGAATCAATATAAGAATCGCCACGATCTGACGGGCGGATCAAAAGTTATCGTCGGAACGATATTTGTGCACCAAGGGTAGCTCACCGCCAGTAAACACCTTCCGACCGGATTCATGACTCGCATCCACTAGTACACTCATCCGCTATAGCCTGTACGTTACTGAATCTGAACAAACCCCCGCTATAATTTGACCGCAAATGAAATGTCAGAACGAATTCCGTTTATCGAATCAAACGACACTATCACCCCGCCATAATAAAGACCGGACGTATTTGAATTCACTATCCGGCAGAAAATAAAAAGATCCCAACCGAAACGTAGGAGGCGTCGCACTAAACGTGCGTTTCAGTTCGCATCGATGTTCCAGAACCGAAAGATTGTTCGAAAAAAGTGGTAGATAGCCGAAAAAAGTGACAGGGGTGCAACACGAGGACTTCCCAGGATGTCACCCATCCTAGTACTACTCTCGCCCAAGCACGCTTAACTTCGGAGTTCTGATGGGATCCAGTGCATTTGTGCTGGTATGATCGCACCCAGCATGCCTCTCCATTGTCAAAGTAATAAAGAGTTTCCACTCGCATTGTCGTACGAAGTCCGTTTAAATGAAAGTGCGAAAAAATCCTGCTAGATGACACCGGATGGACGATCCGAGCATGTCGGAAAGCCGGATGACCGCCAAGGCTGTCATCGCGCGATTAATCTTCCCGAGTACCGCCGAATCAATATAAGAATCGCCACGATCTGACGGGCGGATCAAAAGTTATCGTCGGAACGATATTTGTGCACCAAGGGTAGCTCACGGCCAGTAAACACCTTCCGACCGGATTCATGACTCGCATCCACTAGTACCCTCATCCGCTATAGCCTGTACGTCACTGAATCTGAACAAACCCCCGCTATAATTTGACCGCAAATGAAATGTCAGAACGAATTCCGTTTATCGAATCAAACGACACTATCACCCCGCCATAATAAAGACCGGACGTCTTTGAATTCACCATCCGGAAGAAAATAAAAAGATCCGAACCGAAACGTAGGAGGCGACGCACTAAACGTGCGTTTCAGTTCGCATCGATGTTCCAGAACCGAAAGATTGTTCGAAAAAAGTGGTAGATAGCCGAAAAAAGTGACAGGGGTGCAACACGAGGACTTCCCAGGAGGTCACCCATCCTAGTACTACTCTCGCCCAAGCACGCTTAACTTCGGAGTTCTGATGGGATCCAGTGCATTTGTGCTGGTATGATCGCACCCAGCATGCCTCTCCATTGTCAAAGTAATAAAGAGTTTCCACTCGCATTGTCGTACGAAGTTCGTTTAAATGAAAGTGCGAAAAAATCCTGCTAGATGACACCGGATGGACGATCCGAGCATGTCGGAAAGCCGGATGACCGCCAGGGCTGTCATCGCGCGATGAATCTTCTCGAGTACCCCCGAATCAATATAAGAATCGCGACGATCTGACGGGCGGATCAAAAGTTATCGTCGGAACGATATTTGTGCACCAAGGGTAGCTCACGGCCAGTAAACACCTTCCGACCGGATTCATGACTCGCATCCACTAGTACACTCATCCGCTATAGCCTGTACGTCACTGAATCTGAACAAACCCCCGCTATAATTTGACCGCAAATGAAATGTCAGAACGAATTCCGTTTATCGAATCAAACGACAGTATCACCCCGCCATAATAAAGACCGGACGTCTTCGAATTCACCATCCGGAAGAAAATAAAAAGATCCGAACCGAAACCTAGGAGGCGACGCACTAAACGTGCGTTTCAGTTCGCTTCGATATTCCAGAACCGAAAGATTGTTCGAAAAAAGTGGTAGAAAGCCGAAAAAAGTGACAGGGGTGCAACACGAGGACTTCCCAGGAGGTCACCCATCCTAGTACTACTCTCGCCCAAGCACGCTTAACTTCGGGGTTCTGATGGGATCCAGTGCATTTGTGCTGGTATGATCGCACCCAGCATGCCTCTCCAATGTCAAAGTAATAAAGAGTTTCCACTTACATTGTCGTACGAAGTCCGTTTAAATGAAAGTGCGAAAAAATCCTGCTAGATGACATCGTATGGACGATCCGAGCATGTCGGGAAGCCGGATGACCGCCAGGGCTGTCATCGCGCGATGAATCTTCCCGATTACCCCCGAATCAATATAAGAATCGCCACGATCTGACGGGCGGATCAAAAGTTATCGTCGGAACGATATTTGTGCACCAAGGGTAGCTCACGGCCAGTAAACACCTTCCGACCGGATTCATGACTCGCATCCACTAGTACACTCATCCGCTATAGCCTGTACGTTACTGAATCTGAACAAACCCCCGCTATAATTTGACCGCAAATGAAATGTCAGAACGAATTCCGTTTATCGAATCAAACGACACTATCACCCCGCCATAATAAAGACCGGACGTATTTGAATTCACTATCCGGCAGAAAATAAAAAGATCCCAACCGAAACGTAGGAGGCGTCGCACTAAACGTGCGTATCAGTTCGCATCGATGTTCAAGAACCGAAAGATTGTTCGAAAAAAGTGGTAGATAGCCGAAAAAAGTGACAGGGGTGCAACACGAGGACTTCCCAGGAGGTCACCCATCCTAGTACTACTCTCGCCCAAGCACGCTTAGCTTCGGAGTTCTGATGGGATCCAGTGCATTTGTGCTGGTATGATCGCACCCAGCATGCCTCTCCATTGTCAAAGTAATAAAGAGTTTCCACTCGCATTGTCGTACGAAGTCCGTTTAAATGAAAGTGCGAAAAAATCCTGCTAGATGACACCGGATGGACGATCCGAGCATGTCGGAAAGCCGGATGACCGCCAGGGCTGTCATCGCGCGATGAATCTTCCCGAGTACCCCCGAATCAATATAAGAATCGCCACGATCTGACGGGCGGATCAAAAGTTATCGTCGGAACGATATTTGTGCACCAAGGGTAGCTCACGGCCAGTAAACACCTTCCGACCGGATTCATGACTCGCATCCACTAGTACACTCATCCGCTATAGCCTGTACGTCACTGAATCTGAACAAACCCCCGCTATAATTTGACCGCAAATGAAATGTCAGAACGAATTCCGTTTATCGAATCAAACGACACTATCACCCCGCCATAATAAAGACCGGACGTCTTTGAATTCACCATCCGGAAGAAAATAAAAAGATCCGAACCGAAACGTAGGAGGCGACGCACTAAACGTGCGTTTCAGTTCGCATCGATGTTCCAGAACCGAAAGATTGTTCGAAAAAAGTGGTAGATAGCCGAAAAAAGTGACAGGGGTGCAACACGAGGACTTCCCAGGAGGTCACCCATCGTAGTACTACTCTCGCCCAAGCACGCCTAACTTCGGAGTTCTGATGGGATCCAGTGCATTTGTGCTGGTATGATCGCACCCAGCATGCCTCTCCATTGTCAAAGTAATAAAGAGTTTCCACTCGCATTGTCGTACGAAGTCCGTTTAAATGAAAGTGCAAAAAAATCCTGCTAGATGACACCGGATGGACGATCCGAGCATGTCGGGAAGCCGGATGGCCGCAAGGGCTGTCATCGCGCGATTAATCTTCCCGAGTACCCCCGAATCAATATAAGAATCGCTACGATCTGACGGGCGGATCAAAAGTTATCGTCGGAACGATATTTGTGCACCAAGGGTAGCTCACGGCCAGTAAACACCTTCCGACCGGATTCATGACTCGCATCCACTAGTACACTCATCCGCTATAGCCTGTACGTCACTGAATCTGAACAAACCCCCGCTATAATTTGACCGCAAATGAAATGTCAGAACGAATTCCGTTTATCGAATCAAACGACACTATCACCCCGCCATAATAAAGACCGGACGTCTTCGAATTCACCATCCGGAAGAAAATAAAAAGATCCGAACCGAAACGTAGGAGGCGACGCACAAAACGTGCGTTTCAGTTCGCATCGATGTTCCAGAACCGAAAGATTGTTCGAAAAAAGTGGTCGATAGCCGAAAAAAGTGACAGGGGTGCAACACGAGGACTTCCCAGGAGGTCACCCATCGTAGTACTACTCTCGCCCAAGCACACCTAACTTCGGAGTTCTGATGGGATCCAGTGCATTTGTGCTGGTATGATCGCACCCAGCATGCCTCTCCATTGTCAAAGTAATAAAGAGTTTCCACTCGCATTGTCGTACGAAGTCCGTTTAAATGAAAGTGCAAAAAAATCCTGCTAGATGACACCGGATGGACGATCCGAGCATGTCGGGAAGCCGGATGGCCGCAAGGGCTGTCATCGCGCGATTAATCTTCCCGAGTACCCCCGAATCAATATAAGAATCGCTACGATCTGACGGGCGGATCAAAAGTTATCGTCGGAACGATATTTGTGCACCAAGGGTAGCTCACGGCCAGTAAACACCTTCCGACCGGATTCATGACTCGCATCCACTAGTACACTCATCCGCTATAGCCTGTACGTCACTGAATCTGAACAAACCCCCGCTATAATTTGACCGCAAATGAAATGTCAGAACGAATTCCGTTTATCGAATCAAACGACACTATCACCCCGCCATAATAAAGACCGGACGTCTTCGAATTCACCATCCGGAAGAAAATAAAAAGATCCGAACCGAAACGTAGGAGGCGACGCACTAAACGTGCGTTTCAGTTCGCATCGATGTTCCAGAACCGAAAGATTGTTCGAAAAAAGTGGTCGATAGCCGAAAAAAGTGACAGGGGTGCAACACGAGGACTTCCCAGGAGGTCACCCATCCTAGTACTACTCTCGCCCAAGCACGCTTAACTTCGGAGTTCTGATGGGATCCAGTGCATTTGTGCTGGTATGATCGCACCCAGCATGCCTTTCCATTGTCAAAGTAATAAAGAGTTTCCACTCGCATTGTCGTACGAAGTCCGTTTAAATGAAAGTGCGAAAAAATCCTGCTAGATGACACCGGATGGACGATCCGAGCATGTCGGGAAGCCGGATGACCGCCAGGGCTGTCATCGCGCGATGAATCTTCCCGAGTACCCCCGAATCAATATAAGAATCGCCACGATCTGACGGGCGGATCAAAAGTTATCGTCGGAACGATATTTGTGCACCAAGGGTAGCTCACCGCCAGTAAACACCTTCCGACCGGATTAATGACTCGCATCCACTAGTACACTCATCCGCTATAGCCTGTACGTTACTGAATCTGAACAAACCCCCGCTATAATTTGACCGCAAATGAAATGTCAGAACGAATTCCGTTTATCGAATCAAACGACACTATCACCCCGCCATAATAAAGACCGGACGTATTTGAATTCACTATCCGGCAGAAAATAAAAAGATCCCAACCGAAACGTAGGAGGCGTCGCACTAAACGTGCGTTTCAGTTCGCATCGATGTTCCAGAACCGAAAGATTGTTCGAAAAAAGTGGTAGATAGCCGAAAAAAGTGACAGGGGTGCAACACGAGGACTTCCCAGGATGTCACTCATCCTAGTACTACTCTCGCCCAAGCACGCTTAACTTCGGAGTTCTGATGGGATCCAGTGCATTTGTGCTGGTATGATCGCACCCAGCATGCCTCTCCATTGTCAAAGTAATAAAGAGTTTCCACTCGCATTGTCGTACGAAGTCCGTTTAAATGAAAGTGCGAAAAAATCCTGCTAGATGACACCGGATGGACGATCCGAGCATGTCGGAAAGCCGGATGACCGCCAAGGCTGTCATCGCGCGATTAATCTTCCCGAGTACCGCCGAATCAATATAAGAATCGCCACGATCTGACGGGCGGATCAAAAGTTATCGTCGGAACGATATTTGTGCACCAAGGGTAGCTCACGGCCAGTAAACACCTTCCGACCGGATTCATGACTCGCATCCACTAGTACCCTCATCCGCTATAGCCTGTACGTCACTGAATCTGAACAAACCCCCGCTATAATTTGACCGCAAATGAAATGTCAGAACGAATTCCGTTTATCGAATCAAACGACACTATCACCCCGCCATAATAAAGACCGGACGTCTTTGAATTCACCATCCGGAAGAAAATAAAAAGATCCGAACCGAAACGTAGGAGGCGACGCACTAAACGTGCGTTTCAGTTCGCATCGATGTTCCAGAACCGAAAGATTGTTCGAAAAAAGTGGTAGATAGCCGAAAAAAGTGACAGGGGTGCAACACGAGGACTTCCCAGGAGGTCACCCATCCTAGTACTACTCTCGCCCAAGCACGCTTAACTTCGGAGTTCTGATGGGATCCAGTGCATTTGTGCTGGTATGATCGCACCCAGCATGCCTCTCCATTGTCAAAGTAATAAAGAGTTTCCACTCGCATTGTCGTACGAAGTCCGTTTAAATGAAAGTGCGAAAAAATCCTGCTAGATGACACCGGATGGACGATCCGAGCATGTCGGAAAGCCGGATGACCGCCAGGGCTGTCATCGCGCGATGAATCTTCCCGAGTACCCCCGAATCAATATAAGAATCGCGACGATCTGACGGGCGGATCAAAAGTTATCGTCGGAACGATATTTGTGCACCAAGGGTAGCTCACGGCCAGTAAACACCTTCCGACCGGATTCATGACTCGCATCCACTAGTACACTCATCCGCTATAGCCTGTACGTCACTGAATCTGAACAAACCCCCGCTATAATTTGACCGCAAATGAAATGTCAGAACGAATTCCGTTTATCGAATCAAACGACAGTATCACCCCGCCATAATAAAGACCGGACGTCTTCGAATTCACCATCCGGAAGAAAATAAAAAGATCCGAACCGAAACCTAGGAGGCGACGCACTAAACGTGCGTTTCAGTTCGCTTCGATATTCCAGAACCGAAAGATTGTTCGAAAAAAGTGGTAGAAAGCCGAAAAAAGTGACAGGGGTGCAACACGAGGACTTCCCAGGAGGTCACCCATCCTAGTACTACTCTCGCCCAAGCACGCTTAACTTCGGGGTTCTGATGGGATCCAGTGCATTTGTGCTGGTATGATCGCACCCAGCATGCCTCTCCAATGTCAAAGTAATAAAGAGTTTCCACTTACATTGTCGTACGAAGTCCGTTTAAATGAAAGTGCGAAAAAATCCTGCTAGATGACATCGTATGGACGATCCGAGCATGTCGGGAAGCCGGATGACCGCCAGGGCTGTCATCGCGCGATGAATCTTCCCGATTACCCCCGAATCAATATAAGTATCGCCACGATCTGACGGGCGGATCAAAAGTTATCGTCGGAACGATATTTGTGCACCAAGGGTAGCTCACGGCCAGTAAACACCTTCCGACCGGATTCATGACTCGCATCCACTAGTACACTCATCCGCTATAGCCTGTACGTTACTGAATCTGAACAAACCCCCGCTATAATTTGACCGCAAATGAAATGTCAGAACGAATTCCGTTTATCGAATCAAACGACACTATCACCCCGCCATAATAAAGACCGGACGTATTTGAATTCACTATCCGGCAGAAAATAAAAAGATCCCAACCGAAACGTAGGAGGCGTCGCACTAAACGTGCGTATCAGTTCGCATCGATGTTCAAGAACCGAAAGATTGTTCGAAAAAAGTGGTAGATAGCCGAAAAAAGTGACAGGGGTGCAACACGAGGACTTCCCAGGAGGTCACCCATCCTAGTACTACTCTCGCCCAAGCACGCTTAACTTCGGAGTTCTGATGTGATCCAGTGCATTTGTGCTGGTATGATCGCACCCAGCATGCCTCTCCATTGTCAAAGTAATAAAGAGTTTCCACTCGCATTGTCGTACGAAGTCCGTTTAAATGAAAGTGCGAAAAAATCCTGCTAGATGACACCGGATGGACGATCCGAGCATGTCGGAAAGCCGGATGACCGCCAGGGCTGTCATCGCGCGATGAATCTTCCCGAGTACCCCCGAATCAATATAAGAATCGCCACGATCTGACGGGCGGATCAAAAGTTATCGTCGGAACGATATTTGTGCACCAAGGGTAGCTCACGGCCAGTAAACACCTTCCGACCGGATTCATGACTCGCATCCACTAGTACACTCATCCGCTATAGCCTGTACGTCACTGAATCTGAACAAACCCCCGCTATAATTTGACCGCAAATGAAATGTCAGAACGAATTCCGTTTATCGAATCAAACGACACTATCACCCCGCCATAATAAAGACCGGACGTCTTTGAATTCACCATCCGGAAGAAAATAAAAAGATCCGAACCGAAACGTAGGAGGCGACGCACTAAACGTGCGTTTCAGTTCGCATCGATGTTCCAGAACCGAAAGATTGTTCGAAAAAAGTGGTAGATAGCCGAAAAAAGTGACAGGGGTGCAACACGAGGACTTCCCAGGAGGTCACCCATCGTAGTACTACTCTCGCCCAAGCACGCCTAACTTCGGAGTTCTGATGGGATCCAGTGCATTTGTGCTGGTATGATCGCACCCAGCATGCCTCTCCATTGTCAAAGTAATAAAGAGTTTCCACTCGCATTGTCGTACGAAGTCCGTTTAAATGAAAGTGCAAAAAAATCCTGCTAGATGACACCGGATGGACGATCCGAGCATGTCGGGAAGCCGGATGGCCGCAAGGGCTGTCATCGCGCGATTAATCTTCCCGAGTACCCCCGAATCAATATAAGAATCGCTACGATCTGACGGGCGGATCAAAAGTTATCGTCGGAACGATATTTGTGCACCAAGGGTAGCTCACGGCCAGTAAACACCTTCCGACCGGATTCATGACTCGCATCCACTAGTACACTCATCCGCTATAGCCTGTACGTCACTGAATCTGAACAAACCCCCGCTATAATTTGACCGCAAATGAAATGTCAGAACGAATTCCGTTTATCGAATCAAACGACACTATCACCCCGCCATAATAAAGACCGGACGTCTTTGAATTCACCATCCGGAAGAAAATAAAAAGATCCGAACCGAAACGTAGGAGGCGACGCACTAAACGTGCGTTTCAGTTCGCATCGATGTTCCAGAACCGAAAGATTGTTCGAAAAAAGTGGTAGATAGCCGAAAAAAGTGACAGGGGTGCAACACGAGGACTTCCCAGGAGGTCACCCATCGTAGTACTACTCTCGCCCAAGCACGCCTAACTTCGGAGTTCTGATGGGATCCAGTGCATTTGTGCTGGTATGATCGCACCCAGCATGCCTCTCCATTGTCAAAGTAATAAAGAGTTTCCACTCGCATTGTCGTACGAAGTCCGTTTAAATGAAAGTGCAAAAAAATCCTGCTAGATGACACCGGATGGACGATCCGAGCATGTCGGGAAGCCGGATGGCCGCAAGGGCTGTCATCGCGCGATTAATCATCCCGAGTACCCCCGAATCAATATAAGAATCGCTACGATCTGACGGGCGGATCAAAAGTTATCGTCGGAACGATATTTGTGCACCAAGGGTAGCTCACGGCCAGTAAACACCTTCCGACCGGATTCATGACTCGCATCCACTAGTACACTCATCCGCTATAGCCTGTACGTCACTGAATCTGAACAAACCCCCGCTATAATTTGACCGCAAATGAAATGTCAGAACGAATTCCGTTTATCGAATCAAACGACACTATCACCCCGCCATAATAAAGACCGGACGTCTTCGAATTCACCATCCGGAAGAAAATAAAAAGATCCGAACCGAAACGTAGGAGGCGACGCACTAAACGTGCGTTTCAGTTCGCATCGATGTTCCAGAACCGAAAGATTGTTCGAAAAAAGTGGTCGATAGCCGAAAAAAGTGACAGGGGTGCAACACGAGGACTTCCCAGGAGGTCACCCATCGTAGTACTACTCTCGCCCAAGCACGCCTAACTTCGGAGTTCTGATGGGATCCAGTGCATTTGTGCTGGTATGATCGCACCCAGCATGCCTCTCCATTGTCAAAGTAATAAAGAGTTTCCACTCGCATTGTCGTACGAAGTCCGTTTAAATGAAAGTGCAAAAAAATCCTGCTAGATGACACCGGATGGACGATCCGAGCATGTCGGGAAGCCGGATGGCCGCAAGGGCTGTCATCGCGCGATTAATCTTCCCGAGTACCCCCGAATCAATATAAGAATCGCTACGATCTGACGGGCGGATCAAAAGTTATCGTCGGAACGATATTTGTGCACCAAGGGTAGCTCACGGCCAGTAAACACCTTCCGACCGGATTCATGACTCGCATCCACTAGTACACTCATCCGCTATAGCCTGTACGTCACTGAATCTGAACAAACCCCCGCTATAATTTGACCGCAAATGAAATGTCAGAACGAATTCCGTTTATCGAATCAAACGACACTATCACCCCGCCATAATAAAGACCGGACGTCTTCGAATTCACCATCCGGAAGAAAATAAAAAGATCCGAACCGAAACGTAGGAGGCGACGCACTAAACGTGCGTTTCAGTTCGCATCGATGTTCCAGAACCGAAAGATTGTTCGAAAAAAGTGGTCGATAGCCGAAAAAAGTGACAGGGGTGCAACACGAGGACTTCCCAGGAGGTCACCCATCCTAGTACTACTCTCGCCCGAGCACGCTTAACTTCGGAGTTCTGATGGGATCCAGTGCATTTGTGCTGGTATGATCGCACCCAGCATGCCTTTCCATTGTCAAAGTAATAAAGAGTTTCCACTCGCATTGTCGTACGAAGTCCGTTTAAATGAAAGTGCGAAAAAATCCTGCTAGATGACACCGGATGGACGATCCGAGCATGTCGGGAAGCCGGATGACCGCCAGGGCTGTCATCGCGCGATGAATCTTCCCGAGTACCCCCGAATCAATATAAGAATCGCCACGATCTGACGGGCGGATCAAAAGTTATCGTCGGAACGATATTTGTGCACCAAGGGTAGCTCACCGCCAGTAAACACCTTCCGACCGGATTCATGACTCGCATCCACTAGTACACTCATCCGCTATAGCCTGTACGTTACTGAATCTGAACAAACCCCCGCTATAATTTGACCGCAAATGAAATGTCAGAACGAATTCCGTTTATCGAATCAAACGACACTATCACCCCGCCATAATAAAGACCGGACGTATTTGAATTCACTATCCGGCAGAAAATAAAAAGATCCCAACCGAAACGTAGGAGGCGTCGCACTAAACGTGCGTTTCAGTTCGCATCGATGTTCCAGAACCGAAAGATTGTTCGAAAAAAGTGGTAGATAGCCGAAAAAAGTGACAGGGGTGCAACACGAGGACTTCCCAGGAGGTCACCCATCCTAGTACTACTCTCGCCCAAGCACGCTTAACTTCGGAGTTCTGATGGGATCCAGTGCATTTGTGCTGGTATGATCGCACCCAGCATGCCTCTCCATTGTCAAAGTAATAAAGAGTTTCCACTCGCATTGTCGTACGAAGTCCGTTTAAATGAAAGTGCGAAAAAATCCTGCTAGATGACACCGGATGGACGATCCGAGCATGTCGGAAAGCCGGATGACCGCCAGGGCTGTCATCGCGCGATGACTCTTCCCGAGTACCCCCGAATCAATATAAGAATCGCCACGATCTGACGGGCGGATCAAAAGTTATCGTCGGAACGATATTTGTGCACCAAGGGTAGCTCACGGCCAGTAAACACCTTCCGACCGGATTCATGACTCGCATCCACTAGTACACTCATCCGCTATAGCCTGTACGTCACTGAATCTGAACAAACCCCCGCTATAATTTGACCGCAAATGAAATGTCAGAACGAATTCCGTTTATCGAATCAAACGACACTATCACCCCGCCATAATAAAGACCGGACGTCTTTGAATTCACCATCCGGAAGAAAATAAAAAGATCCGAACCGAAACGTAGGAGGCGTCGCAATAAACGTGCGTTTCAGTTCGCATCGATGTTCCAGAACCGAAAGATTGTTCGAAAAAAGTGGTAGATAGCCGAAAAAAGTGACTGGGGTGCAACACGAGGACTTCCCAGGAGGTCACCCATCCTAGTACTACTCTCGCCCAAGCACGCTTAACTTCGGAGTTCTGATGGGATCTAGTGCATTTGTGCTGGTATGATCGCACCCAGCATGCCTCTCCATTGTCAAAGTAATAAAGAGTTTCCACTCGCATTGTCGTACGAAGTTCGTTTAAATGAAAGTGCGAAAAAATCCTGCTAGATGACACCGGATGGACGATCCGAGCATGTCGGAAAGCCGGATGACCGCCAGGGCTGTCATCGCGCGATGAATCTTCCCGAGTACCCCCGAATCAATATAAGAATCGCGACGATCTGACGGGCGGATCAAAAGTTATCGTCGGAACGATATTTGTGCACCAAGGGTAGCTCACGGCCAGTAAACACCTTCCGACCGGATTCATGACTCGCATCCACTAGTACACTCATCCGCTATAGCCTGTACGTCACTGAATCTGAACAAACCCCCGCTATAATTTGACCGCAAATGAAATGTCAGAACGAATTCCGTTTATCGAATCAAACGACAGTATCACCCCGCCATAATAAAGACCGGACGTCTTCGAATTCACCATCCGGAAAAAAATAAAAAGATCCGAACCGAAACCTAGGAGGCGACGCACTAAACGTGCGTTTCAGTTCGCTTCGATATTCCAGAACCGAAAGATTGTTCGAAAAAAGTGGTAGAAAGCCGAAAAAAGTGACAGGGGTGCAACACGAGGACTTCCCAGGAGGTCACCCATCCTAGTACTACTCTCGCCCAAGCACGCTTAACTTCGGGGTTCTGATGGGATCCAGTGCATTTGTGCTGGTATGATCGCACCCAGCATGCCTCTCCAATGTCAAAGTAATAAAGAGTTTCCACTTACATTGTCGTACGAAGTCCGTTTAAATGAAAGTGCGAAAAAATCCTGCTAGATGACATCGTATGGACGATCCGAGCATGTCGGGAAGCCGGATGACCGCCAGGGCTGTCATCGCGCGATGAATCTTCCCGATTACCCCCGAATCAATATAAGAATCGCCACGATCTGACGGGCGGATCAAAAGTTATCGTCGGAACGATATTTGTGCACCAAGGGTAGCTCACGGCCAGTAAACACCTTCCGACCGGATTCATGACTCGCATCCACTAGTACACTCATCCGCTATAGCCTGTACGTTACTGAATCTGAACAAACCCCCGCTATAATTTGACCGCAAATGAAATGTCAGAACGAATTCCGTTTATCGAATCAAACGACACTATCACCCCGCCATAATAAAGACCGGACGTATTTGAATTCACTATCCGGCAGAAAATAAAAAGATCCCAACCGAAACGTAGGAGGCGTCGCACTAAACGTGCGTATCAGTTCGCATCGATGTTCAAGAACCGAAAGATTGTTCGAAAAAAGTGGTAGATAGCCGAAAAAAGTGACAGGGGTGCAACACGAGGACTTCCCAGGAGGTCACCCATCCTAGTACTACTCTCGCCCAAGCACGCTTAACTTCGGAGTTCTGATGGGATCCAGTGCATTTGTGCTGGTATGATCGCACCCAGCATGCCTCTCCATTGTCAAAGTAATAAAGAGTTTCCACTCGCATTGTCGTACGAAGTCCGTTTAAATGAAAGTGCGAAAAAATCCTGCTAGATGACACCGGATGGACGATCCGAGCATGTCGGAAAGCCGGATGACCGCCAAGGCTGTCATCGCGCGATGAATCTTCCCGAGTACCCCCGAATCAATATAAGAATCGCCACGATCTGACGGGCGGATCAAAAGTTATCGTCGGAACGATATTTGTGCACCAAGGGTAGCTCACGGCCAGTAAACACCTTCCGACCGGATTCATGACTCGCATCCACTAGTACACTCATCCGCTATAGCCTGTACGTCACTGAATCTGAACAAACCCCCGCTATAATTTGACCGCAAATGAAATGTCAGAACGAATTCCGTTTATCGAATCAAACGACACTATCACCCCGCCATAATAAAGACCGGACGTCTTTGAATTCACCATCCGGAAGAAAATAAAAAGATCCGAACCGAAACGTAGGAGGCGACGCACTAAACGTGCGTTTCAGTTCGCATCGATGTTCCAGAACCGAAAGATTGTTCGAAAAAAGTGGTAGATAGCCGAAAAAAGTGACAGGGGTGCAACACGAGGACTTCCCAGGAGGTCACCCATCGTAGTACTACTCTCGCCCAAGCACGCCTAACTTCGGAGTTCTGATGGGATCCAGTGCATTTGTGCTGGTATGATCGCACCCAGCATGCCTCTCCATTGTCAAAGTAATAAAGAGTTTCCACTCGCATTGTCGTACGAAGTCCGTTTAAATGAAAGTGCGAAAAAATCCTGCTAGATGACACCGGATGGACGATCCGAGCATGTCGGAAAGCCGGATGACCGCCAGGGCTGTCATCGCGCGATGAATCTTCCCGAGTACCCCCGAATCAATATAAGAATCGCCACGATCTGACGGGCGGATCAAAAGTTATCGTCGGAACGATATTTGTGCACCAAGGGTAGCTCACGGCCAGTAAACACCTTCCGACCGGATTCATGACTCGCATCCACTAGTACACTCATCCGCTATAGCCTGTACGTCACTGAATCTGAACAAACCCCCGCTATAATTTGACCGCAAATGAAATGTCAGAACGAATTCCGTTTATCGAATCAAACGACACTATCACCCCGCCATAATAAAGACCGGACGTCTTCGAATTCACCATCCGGAAGAAAATAAAAAGATCCGAACCGAAACGTAGGAGGCGACGCACTAAACGTGCGTTTCAGTTCGCATCGATGTTCCAGAACCGAAAGATTGTTCGAAAAAAGTGGTCGATAGCCGAAAAAAGTGACAGGGGTGCAACACGAGGACTTCCCAGGAGGTCACCCATCCTAGTACTACTCTCGCCCAAGCACGCTTAACTTCGGAGTTCTGATGGGATCCAGTGCATTTGTGCTGGTATGATCGCACCCAGCATGCCTTTCCATTGTCAAAGTAATAAAGAGTTTCCACTCGCATTGTCGTACGAAGTCCGTTTAAATGAAAGTGCGAAAAAATCCTGCTAGATGACACCGGATGGACGATCCGAGCATGTCGGGAAGCCGGATGACCGCCAGGGCTGTCATCGCGCGATGAATCTTCCCGAGTACCCCCGAATCAATATAAGAATCGCCACGATCTGACGGGCGGATCAAAAGTTATCGTCGGAACGATATTTGTGCACCAAGGGTAGCTCACCGCCAGTAAACACCTTCCGACCGGATTCATGACTCGCATCCACTAGTACACTCATGCGCTATAGCCTGTACGTTACTGAATCTGAACAAACCCCCGCTATAATTTGACCGCAAATGAAATGTCAGAACGAATTCCGTTTATCGAATCAAACGACACTATCACCCCGCCATAATAAAGACCGGACGTATTTGAATTCACTATCCGGCAGAAAATAAAAAGATCCCAACCGAAACGTAGGAGGCGTCGCACTAAACGTGCGTTTCAGTTCGCATCGATGTTCCAGAACCGAAAGATTGTTCGAAAAAAGTGGTAGATAGCCGAAAAAAGTGACAGGGGTGCAACACGAGGACTTCCCAGGAGGTCACCCATCCTAGTACTACTCTCGCCCAAGCACGCTTAACTTCGGAGTTCTGATGGGATCCAGTGCATTTGTGCTGGTATGATCGCACCCAGCATGCCTCTCCATTGTCAAAGTAATAAAGAGTTTCCACTCGCATTGTCGTACGAAGTCCGTTTAAATGAAAGTGCGAAAAAATCCTGCTAGATGACACCGGATGGACGATCCGAGCATGTCGGAAAGCCGGATGACCGCCAAGGCTGTCATCGCGCGATTAATCTTCCCGAGTACCCCCGAATCAATATAAGAATCGCCACGATCTGACGGGCGGATCAAAAGTTATCGTCGGAACGATATTTGTGCACCAAGGGTAGCTCACGGCCAGTAAACACCTTCCGACCGGATTCATGACTCGCATCCACTAGTACACTCATCCGCTATAGCCTGTACGTCACTGAATCTGAACAAACCCCCGCTATAATTTGACCGCAAATGAAATGTCAGAACGAATTCCGTTTATCGAATCAAACGACACTATCACCCCGCCATAATAAAGACCGGACGTCTTTGAATTCACCATCCGGAAGAAAATAAAAAGATCCGAACCGAAACGTAGGAGGCGTCGCAATAAACGTGCGTTTCAGTTCGCATCGATGTTCCAGAACCGAAAGATTGTTCGAAAAAAGTGGTAGATAGCCGAAAAAAGTGACTGGGGTGCAACACGAGGACTTCCCAGGAGGTCACCCATCCTAGTACTACTCTCGCCCAAGCACGCTTAACTTCGGAGTTCTGATGGGATCCAGTGCATTTGTGCTGGTATGATCGCACCCAGCATGCCTCTCCATTGTCAAAGTAATAAAGAGTTTCCACTCGCATTGTCGTACGAAGTTCGTTTAAATGAAAGTGCGAAAAAATCCTGCTAGATGACACCGGATGGACGATCCGAGCATGTCGGAAAGCCGGATGACCGCCAGGGCTGTCATCGCGCGATGAATCTTCCCGAGTACCCCCGAATCAATATAAGAATCGCGACGATCTGACGGGCGGATCAAAAGTTATCGTCGGAACGATATTTGTGCACCAAGGGTAGCTCACGGCCAGTAAACACCTTCCGACCGGATTCATGACTCGCATCCACTAGTACACTCATCCGCTATAGCCTGTACGTCACTGAATCTGAACAAACCCCCGCTATAATTTGACCGCAAATGAAATGTCAGAACGAATTCCGTTTATCGAATCAAACGACAGTATCACCCCGCCATAATAAAGACCGGACGTCTTCGAATTCACCATCCGGAAAAAAATAAAAAGATCCGAACCGAAACCTAGGAGGCGACGCACTAAACGTGCGTTTCAGTTCGCTTCGATATTCCAGAACCGAAAGATTGTTCGAAAAAAGTGGTAGAAAGCCGAAAAAAGTGACAGGGGTGCAACACGAGGACTTCCCAGGAGGTCACCCATCCTAGTACTACTCTCGCCCAAGCACGCTTAACTTCGGGGTTCTGATGGGATCCAGTGCATTTGTGCTGGTATGATCGCACCCAGCATGCCTCTCCAATGTCAAAGTAATAAAGAGTTTCCACTTACATTGTCGTACGAAGTCCGTTTAAATGAAAGTGCGAAAAAATCCTGCTAGATGACATCGTATGGACGATCCGAGCATGTCGGGAAGCCGGATGACCGCCAGGGCTGTCATCGCGCGATGAATCTTCCCGATTACCCCCGAATCAATATAAGAATCGCCACGATCTGACGGGCGGATCAAAAGTTATCGTCGGAACGATATTTGTGCACCAAGGGTAGCTCACGGCCAGTAAACACCTTCCGACCGGATTCATGACTCGCATCCACTAGTACACTCATCCGCTATAGCCTGTACGTTACTGAATCTGAACAAACCCCCGCTATAATTTGACCGCAAATGAAATGTCAGAACGAATTCCGTTTATCGAATCAAACGACACTATCACCCCGCCATAATAAAGACCGGACGTATTTGAATTCACTATCCGGCAGAAAATAAAAAGATCCCAACCGAAACGTAGGAGGCGTCGCACTAAACGTGCGTATCAGTTCGCATCGATGTTCAAGAACCGAAAGATTGTTCGAAAAAAGTAGTAGATAGCCGAAAAAAGTGACAGGGGTGCAACACGAGGACTTCCCAGGAGGTCACCCATCGTAGTACTACTCTCGCCCAAGCACGCCTAACTTCGGAGTTCTGATGGGATCCAGTGCATTTGTGCTGGAATGATCGCACCCAGCATGCCTCTCCATTGTCAAAGTAATAAAGAGTTTCCACTCGCATTGTCGTACGAAGTCCGTTTAAATGAAAGTGCGAAAAAATCCTGCTAGATGACACCGGATGGACGATCCGAGCATGTCGGAAAGCCGGATGACCGCCAGGGCTGTCATCGCGCGATGAATCTTCCCGAGTACCCCCGAATCAATATAAGAATCGCCACGATCTGACGGGCGGATCAAAAGTTATCGTCGGAACGATATTTGTGCACCAAGGGTAGCTCACGGCCAGTAAACACCTTCCGACCGGATTCATGACTCGCATCCACTAGTACACTCATCCGCTATAGCCTGTACGTCACTGAATCTGAACAAACCCCCGCTATAATTTGACCGCAAATGAAATGTCAGAACGAATTCCGTTTATCGAATCAAACGACACTATCACCCCGCCATAATAAAGACCGGACGTCTTTGAATTCACCATCCGGAAGAAAATAAAAAGATCCGAACCGAAACGTAGGAGGCGACGCACTAAACGTGCGTTTCAGTTCGCATCGATGTTCCAGAACCGAAAGATTGTTCGAAAAAAGTGGTAGATAGCCGAAAAAAGTGACAGGGGTGCAACACGAGGACTTCCCAGGAGGTCACCCATCGTAGTACTACTCTCGCCCAAGCACGCCTAACTTCGGAGTTCTGATGGGATCCAGTGCATTTGTGCTGGTATGATCGCACCCAGCATGCCTCTCCATTGTCAAAGTAATAAAGAGTTTCCACTCGCATTGTCGTACGAAGTCCGTTTAAATGAAAGTGCGAAAAAATCCTGCTAGATGACACCGGATGGACGATCCGAGCATGTCGGAAAGCCGGATGACCGCCAGGGCTGTCATCGCGCGATGAATCTTCCCGAGTACCCCCGAATCAATATAAGAATCGCCACGATCTGACGGGCGGATCAAAAGTTATCGTCGGAACGATATTTGTGCACCAAGGGTAGCTCACGGCCAGTAAACACCTTCCGACCGGATTCATGACTCGCATCCACTAGTACACTCATCCGCTATAGCCTGTACGTCACTGAATCTGAACAAACCCCCGCTATAATTTGACCGCAAATGAAATGTCAGAACGAATTCCGTTTATCGAATCAAACGACACTATCACCCCGCCATAATAAAGACCGGACGTCTTCGAATTCACCATCCGGAAGAAAATAAAAAGATCCGAACCGAAACGTAGGAGGCGACGCACTAAACGTGCGTTTCAGTTCGCATCGATGTTCCAGAACCGAAAGATTGTTCGAAAAAAGTGGTCGATAGCCGAAAAAAGTGACAGGGGTGCAACACGAGGACTTCCCAGGAGGTCACCCATCCTAGTACTACTCTCGCCCAAGCACGCTTAACTTCGGAGTTCTGATGGGATCCAGTGCATTTGTGCTGGTATGATCGCACCCAGCATGCCTTTCCATTGTCAAAGTAATAAAGAGTTTCCACTCGCATTGTCGTACGAAGTCCGTTTAAATGAAAGTGCGAAAAAATCCTGCTAGATGACACCGGATGGACGATCCGAGCATGTCGGGAAGCCGGATGACCGCCAGGGCTGTCATCGCGCGATGAATCTTCCCGAGTACCCCCGAATCAATATAAGAATCGCCACGATCTGACGGGCGGATCAAAAGTTATCGTCGGAACGATATTTGTGCACCAAGGGTAGCTCACGGCCAGTAAACACCTTCCGACCGGATTCATGACTCGCATCCACTAGTACACTCATCCGCTATAGCCTGTACGTTACTGAATCTGAACAAACCCCCGCTATAATTTGACCGCAAATGAAATGTCAGAACGAATTCCGTTTATCGAATCAAACGACACTATCACCCCGCCATAATAAAGACCGGACGTATTTGAATTCACTATCCGGCAGAAAATAAAAAGATCCCAACCGAAACGTAGGAGGCGTCGCACTAAACGTGCGTATCAGTTCGCATCGATGTTCAAGAACCGAAAGATTGTTCGAAAAAAGTAGTAGATAGCCGAAAAAAGTGACAGGGGTGCAACACGAGGACTTCCCAGGAGGTCACCCATCGTAGTACTACTCTCGCCCAAGCACGCCTAACTTCGGAGTTCTGATGGGATCCAGTGCATTTGTGCTGGAATGATCGCACCCAGCATGCCTCTCCATTGTCAAAGTAATAAAGAGTTTCCACTCGCATTGTCGTACGAAGTCCGTTTAAATGAAAGTGCGAAAAAATCCTGCTAGATGACACCGGATGGACGATCCGAGCATGTCGGAAAGCCGGATGACCGCCAGGGCTGTCATCGCGCGATGAATCTTCCCGAGTACCCCCGAATCAATATAAGAATCGCCACGATCTGACGGGCGGATCAAAAGTTATCGTCGGAACGATATTTGTGCACCAAGGGTAGCTCACGGCCAGTAAACACCTTCCGACCGGATTCATGACTCGCATCCACTAGTACACTCATCCGCTATAGCCTGTACGTCACTGAATCTGAACAAACCCCCGCTATAATTTGACCGCAAATGAAATGTCAGAACGAATTCCGTTTATCGAATCAAACGACACTATCACCCCGCCATAATAAAGACCGGACGTCTTTGAATTCACCATCCGGAAGAAAATAAAAAGATCCGAACCGAAACGTAGGAGGCGACGCACTAAACGTGCGTTTCAGTTCGCATCGATGTTCCAGAACCGAAAGATTGTTCGAAAAAAGTGGTAGATAGCCGAAAAAAGTGACAGGGGTGCAACACGAGGACTTCCCAGGAGGTCACCCATCGTAGTACTACTCTCGCCCAAGCACGCCTAACTTCGGAGTTCTGATGGGATCCAGTGCATTTGTGCTGGTATGATCGCACCCAGCATGCCTCTCCATTGTCAAAGTAATAAAGAGTTTCCACTCGCATTGTCGTACGAAGTCCGTTTAAATGAAAGTGCGAAAAAATCCTGCTAGATGACACCGGATGGACGATCCGAGCATGTCGGAAAGCCGGATGACCGCCAGGGCTGTCATCGCGCGATGAATCTTCCCGAGTACCCCCGAATCAATATAAGAATCGCCACGATCTGACGGGCGGATCAAAAGTTATCGTCGGAACGATATTTGTGCACCAAGGGTAGCTCACGGCCAGTAAACACCTTCCGACCGGATTCATGACTCGCATCCACTAGTACACTCATCCGCTATAGCCTGTACGTCACTGAATCTGAACAAACCCCCGCTATAATTTGACCGCAAATGAAATGTCAGAACGAATTCCGTTTATCGAATCAAACGACACTATCACCCCGCCATAATAAAGACCGGACGTATTTGAATTCACTATCCGGCAGAAAATAAAAAGATCCCAACCGAAACGTAGGAGGCGTCGCACTAAACGTGCGTTTCAGTTCGCATCGATGTTCCAGAACCGAAAGATTGTTCGAAAAAAGTGGTAGATAGCCGAAAAAAGTGACAGGGGTGCAACACGAGGACTTCCCAGGAGGTCACCCATCCTAGTACTACTCTCGCCCAAGCACGCTTAACTTCGGAGTTCTGATGGGATCCAGTGCATTTGTGCTGGTATGATCGCACCCAGCATGCCTCTCCATTGTCAAAGTAATAAAGAGTTTCCACTCGCATTGTCGTACGAAGTCCGTTTAAATGAAAGTGCGAAAAAATCCTGCTAGATGACACCGGATGGACGATCCGAGCATGTCGGAAAGCCGGATGACCGCCAGGGCTGTCATCGCGCGATGACTCTTCCCGAGTACCCCCGAATCAATATAAGAATCGCCACGATCTGACGGGCGGATCAAAAGTTATCGTCGGAACGATATTTGTGCACCAAGGGTAGCTCACGGCCAGTAAACACCTTCCGACCGGATTCATGACTCGCATCCACTAGTACACTCATCCGCTATAGCCTGTACGTCACTGAATCTGAACAAACCCCCGCTATAATTTGACCGCAAATGAAATGTCAGAACGAATTCCGTTTATCGAATCAAACGACACTATCACCCCGCCATAATAAAGACCGGACGTCTTTGAATTCACCATCCGGAAGAAAATAAAAAGATCCGAACCGAAACGTAGGAGGCGTCGCAATAAACGTGCGTTTCAGTTCGCATCGATGTTCCAGAACCGAAAGATTGTTCGAAAAAAGTGGTAGATAGCCGAAAAAAGTGACTGGGGTGCAACACGAGGACTTCCCAGGAGGTCACCCATCCTAGTACTACTCTCGCCCAAGCACGCTTAACTTCGAAGTTCTGATGGGATCCAGTGCATTTGTGCTGGTATGATCGCACCCAGCATGCCTCTCCATTGTCAAAGTAATAAAGAGTTTCCACTCGCATTGTCGTACGAAGTTCGTTTAAATGAAAGTGCGAAAAAATCCTGCTAGATGACACCGGATGGACGATCCGAGCATGTCGGAAAGCCGGATGACCGCCAGGGCTGTCATCGCGCGATGAATCTTCCCGAGTACCCCCGAATCAATATAAGAATCGCGACGATCTGACGGGCGGATCAAAAGTTATCGTCGGAACGATATTTGTGCACCAAGGGTAGCTCACGGCCAGTAAACACCTTCCGACCGGATTCATGACTCGCATCCACTAGTACACTCATCCGCTATAGCCTGTACGTCACTGAATCTGAACAAACCCCCGCTATAATTTGACCGCAAATGAAATGTCAGAACGAATTCCGTTTATCGAATCAAACGACAGTATCACCCCGCCATAATAAAGACCGGACGTCTTCGAATTCACCATCCGGAAAAAAATAAAAAGATCCGAACCGAAACCTAGGAGGCGACGCACTAAACGTGCGTTTCAGTTCGCTTCGATATTCCAGAACCGAAAGATTGTTCGAAAAAAGTGGTAGAAAGCCGAAAAAAGTGACAGGGGTGCAACACGAGGACTTCCCAGGAGGTCACCCATCCTAGTACTACTCTCGCCCAAGCACGCTTAACTTCGGGGTTCTGATGGGATCCAGTGCATTTGTGCTGGTATGATCGCACCCAGCATGCCTCTCCAATGTCAAAGTAATAAAGAGTTTCCACTTACATTGTCGTACGAAGTCCGTTTAAATGAAAGTGCGAAAAAATCCTGCTAGATGACATCGTATGGACGATCCGAGCATGTCGGGAAGCCGGATGACCGCCAGGGCTGTCATCGCGCGATGAATCTTCCCGAGTACCCCCGAATCAATATAAGAATCGCCACGATCTGACGGGCGGATCAAAAGTTATCGTCGGAACGATATTTGTGCACCAAGGGTAGCTCACGGCCAGTAAACACCTTCCGACCGGATTCATGACTCGCATCCACTAGTACACTCATCCGCTATAGCCTGTACGTTACTGAATCTGAACAAACCCCCGCTATAATTTGACCGCAAATGAAATGTCAGAACGAATTCCGTTTATCGAATCAAACGACACTATCACCCCGCCATAATAAAGACCGGACGTATTTGAATTCACTATCCGGCAGAAAATAAAAAGATCCCAACCGAAACGTAGGAGGCGTCGCACTAAACGTGCGTATCAGTTCGCATCGATGTTCAAGAACCGAAAGATTGTTCGAAAAAAGTGGTAGATAGCCGAAAAAAGTGACAGGGGTGCAACACGAGGACTTCCCAGGAGGTCACCCATCCTAGTACTACTCTCGCCCAAGCACGCTTAACTTCGGAGTTCTGATGGGATCCAGTGCATTTGTGCTGGTATGATCGCACCCAGCATGCCTCTCCATTGTCAAAGTAATAAAGAGTTTCCACTCGCATTGTCGTACGAAGTCCGTTTAAATGAAAGTGCGAAAAAATCCTGCTAGATGACACCGGATGGACGATCCGAGCATGTCGGAAAGCCGGATGACCGCCAGGGCTGTCATCGCGCGATGAATCTTCCCGAGTACCCCCGAATCAATATAAGAATCGCCACGATCTGACGGGCGGATCAAAAGTTATCGTCGGAACGATATTTGTGCACCAAGGGTAGCTCACGGCCAGTAAACACCTTCCGACCGGATTCATGACTCGCATCCACTAGTACACTCATCCGCTATAGCCTGTACGTCACTGAATCTGAACAAACCCCCGCTATAATTTGACCGCAAATGAAATGTCAGAACGAATTCCGTTTATCGAATCAAACGACACTATCACCCCGCCATAATAAAGACCGGACGTCTTTGAATTCACCATCCGGAAGAAAATAAAAAGATCCGAACCGAAACGTAGGAGGCGACGCACTAAACGTGCGTTTCAGTTCGCATCGATGTTCCAGAACCGAAAGATTGTTCGAAAAAAGTGGTAGATAGCCGAAAAAAGTGACAGGGGTGCAACACGAGGACTTCCCAGGAGGTCACCCATCGTAGTACTACTCTCGCCCAAGCACGCCTAACTTCGGAGTTCTGATGGGATCCAGTGCATTTGTGCTGGAATGATCGCACCCAGCATGCCTCTCCATTGTCAAAGTAATAAAGAGTTTCCACTCGCATTGTCGTACGAAGTCCGTTTAAATGAAAGTGCGAAAAAATCCTGCTAGATGACACCGGATGGACGATCCGAGCATGTCGGAAAGCCGGATGACCGCCAGGGCTGTCATCGCGCGATGAATCTTCCCGAGTACCCCCGAATCAATATAAGAATCGCCACGATCTGACGGGCGGATCAAAAGTTATCGTCGGAACGATATTTGTGCACCAAGGGTAGCTCACGGCCAGTAAACACCTTCCGACCGGATTCATGACTCGCATCCACTAGTACACTCATCCGCTATAGCCTGTACGTCACTGAATCTGAACAAACCCCCGCTATAATTTGACCGCAAATGAAATGTCAGAACGAATTCCGTTTATCGAATCAAACGACACTATCACCCCGCCATAATAAAGACCGGACGTCTTTGAATTCACCATCCGGAAGAAAATAAAAAGATCCGAACCGAAACGTAGGAGGCGACGCACTAAACGTGCGTTTCAGTTCGCATCGATGTTCCAGAACCGAAAGATTGTTCGAAAAAAGTGGTAGATAGCCGAAAAAAGTGACAGGGGTGCAACACGAGGACTTCCCAGGAGGTCACCCATCGTAGTACTACTCTCGCCCAAGCACGCCTAACTTCGGAGTTCTGATGGGATCCAGTGCATTTGTGCTGGTATGATCGCACCCAGCATGCCTCTCCATTGTCAAAGTAATAAAGAGTTTCCACTCGCATTGTCGTACGAAGTCCGTTTAAATGAAAGTGCGAAAAAATCCTGCTAGATGACACCGGATGGACGATCCGAGCATGTCGGAAAGCCGGATGACCGCCAGGGCTGTCATCGCGCGATGAATCTTCCCGAGTACCCCCGAATCAATATAAGAATCGCCACGATCTGACGGGCGGATCAAAAGTTATCGTCGGAACGATATTTGTGCACCAAGGGTAGCTCACGGCCAGTAAACACCTTCCGACCGGATTCATGACTCGCATCCACTAGTACACTCATCCGCTATAGCCTGTACGTCACTGAATCTGAACAAACCCCCGCTATAATTTGACCGCAAATGAAATGTCAGAACGAATTCCGTTTATCGAATCAAACGACACTATCACCCCGCCATAATAAAGACCGGACGTCTTCGAATTCACCATCCGGAAGAAAATAAAAAGATCCGAACCGAAACGTAGGAGGCGACGCACTAAACGTGCGTTTCAGTTCGCATCGATGTTCCAGAACCGAAAGATTGTTCGAAAAAAGTGGTCGATAGCCGAAAAAAGTGACAGGGGTGCAACACGAGGACTTCCCAGGAGGTCACCCATCCTAGTACTACTCTCGCCCAAGCACGCTTAACTTCGGAGTTCTGATGGGATCCAGTGCATTTGTGCTGGTATGATCGCACCCAGCATGCCTTTCCATTGTCAAAGTAATAAAGAGTTTCCACTCGCATTGTCGTACGAAGTCCGTTTAAATGAAAGTGCGAAAAAATCCTGCTAGATGACACCGGATGGACGATCCGAGCATGTCGGGAAGCCGGATGACCGCCAGGGCTGTCATCGCGCGATGAATCTTCCCGAGTACCCCCGAATCAATATAAGAATCGCCACGATCTGACGGGCGGATCAAAAGTTATCGTCGGAACGATATTTGTGCACCAAGGGTAGCTCACCGCCAGTAAACACCTTCCGACCGGATTCATGACTCGCATCCACTAGTACACTCATGCGCTATAGCCTGTACGTTACTGAATCTGAACAAACCCCCGCTATAATTTGACCGCAAATGAAATGTCAGAACGAATTCCGTTTATCGAATCAAACGACACTATCACCCCGCCATAATAAAGACCGGACGTATTTGAATTCACTATCCGGCAGAAAATAAAAAGATCCCAACCGAAACGTAGGAGGCGTCGCACTAAACGTGCGTTTCAGTTCGCATCGATGTTCCAGAACCGAAAGATTGTTCGAAAAAAGTGGTAGATAGCCGAAAAAAGTGACAGGGGTGCAACACGAGGACTTCCCAGGAGGTCACCCATCCTAGTACTACTCTCGCCCAAGCACGCTTAACTTCGGAGTTCTGATGGGATCCAGTGCATTTGTGCTGGTATGATCGCACCCAGCATGCCTCTCCATTGTCAAAGTAATAAAGAGTTTCCACTCGCATTGTCGTACGAAGTCCGTTTAAATGAAAGTGCGAAAAAATCCTGCTAGATGACACCGGATGGACGATCCGAGCATGTCGGAAAGCCGGATGACCGCCAAGGCTGTCATCGCGCGATTAATCTTCCCGAGTACCCCCGAATCAATATAAGAATCGCCACGATCTGACGGGCGGATCAAAAGTTATCGTCGGAACGATATTTGTGCACCAAGGGTAGCTCACGGCCAGTAAACACCTTCCGACCGGATTCATGACTCGCATCCACTAGTACACTCATCCGCTATAGCCTGTACGTCACTGAATCTGAACAAACCCCCGCTATAATTTGACCGCAAATGAAATGTCAGAACGAATTCCGTTTATCGAATCAAACGACACTATCACCCCGCCATAATAAAGACCGGACGTCTTTGAATTCACCATCCGGAAGAAAATAAAAAGATCCGAACCGAAACGTAGGAGGCGTCGCAATAAACGTGCGTTTCAGTTCGCATCGATGTTCCAGAACCGAAAGATTGTTCGAAAAAAGTGGTAGATAGCCGAAAAAAGTGACTGGGGTGCAACACGAGGACTTCCCAGGAGGTCACCCATCCTAGTACTACTCTCGCCCAAGCACGCTTAACTTCGGAGTTCTGATGGGATCCAGTGCATTTGTGCTGGTATGATCGCACCCAGCATGCCTCTCCATTGTCAAAGTAATAAAGAGTTTCCACTCGCATTGTCGTACGAAGTTCGTTTAAATGAAAGTGCGAAAAAATCCTGCTAGATGACACCGGATGGACGATCCGAGCATGTCGGAAAGCCGGATGACCGCCAGGGCTGTCATCGCGCGATGAATCTTCCCGAGTACCCCCGAATCAATATAAGAATCGCGACGATCTGACGGGCGGATCAAAAGTTATCGTCGGAACGATATTTGTGCACCAAGGGTAGCTCACGGCCAGTAAACACCTTCCGACCGGATTCATGACTCGCATCCACTAGTACACTCATCCGCTATAGCCTGTACGTCACTGAATCTGAACAAACCCCCGCTATAATTTGACCGCAAATGAAATGTCAGAACGAATTCCGTTTATCGAATCAAACGACAGTATCACCCCGCCATAATAAAGACCGGACGTCTTCGAATTCACCATCCGGAAAAAAATAAAAAGATCCGAACCGAAACCTAGGAGGCGACGCACTAAACGTGCGTTTCAGTTCGCTTCGATATTCCAGAACCGAAAGATTGTTCGAAAAAAGTGGTAGAAAGCCGAAAAAAGTGACAGGGGTGCAACACGATGACTTCCCAGGAGGTCACCCATCCTAGTACTACTCTCGCCCAAGCACGCTTAACTTCGGGGTTCTGATGGGATCCAGTGCATTTGTGCTGGTATGATCGCACCCAGCATGCCTCTCCAATGTCAAAGTAATAAAGAGTTTCCACTTACATTGTCGTACGAAGTCCGTTTAAATGAAAGTGCGAAAAAATCCTGCTAGATGACATCGTATGGACGATCCGAGCATGTCGGGAAGCCGGATGACCGCCAGGGCTGTCATCGCGCGATGAATCTTCCCGATTACCCCCGAATCAATATAAGAATCGCCACGATCTGACGGGCGGATCAAAAGTTATCGTCGGAACGATATTTGTGCACCAAGGGTAGCTCACGGCCAGTAAACACCTTCCGACCGGATTCATGACTCGCATCCACTAGTACACTCATCCGCTATAGCCTGTACGTTACTGAATCTGAACAAACCCCCGCTATAATTTGACCGCAAATGAAATGTCAGAACGAATTCCGTTTATCGAATCAAACGACACTATCACCCCGCCATAATAAAGACCGGACGTATTTGAATTCACTATCCGGCAGAAAATAAAAAGATCCCAACCGAAACGTAGGAGGCGTCGCACTAAACGTGCGTATCAGTTCGCATCGATGTTCAAGAACCGAAAGATTGTTCGAAAAAAGTGGTAGATAGCCGAAAAAAGTGACAGGGGTGCAACACGAGGACTTCCCAGGAGGTCACCCATCCTAGTACTACTCTCGCCCAAGCACGCTTAACTTCGGAGTTCTGATGGGATCCAGTGCATTTGTGCTGGTATGATCGCACCCAGCATGCCTCTCCATTGTCAAAGTAATAAAGAGTTTCCACTCGCATTGTCGTACGAAGTCCGTTTAAATGAAAGTGCGAAAAAATCCTGCTAGATGACACCGGATGGACGATCCGAGCATGTCGGAAAGCCGGATGACCGCCAGGGCTGTCATCGCGCGATGAATCTTCCCGAGTACCCCCGAATCAATATAAGAATCGCCACGATCTGACGGGCGGATCAAAAGTTATCGTCGGAACGATATTTGTGCACCAAGGGTAGCTCACGGCCAGTAAACACCTTCCGACCGGATTCATGACTCGCATCCACTAGTACACTCATCCGCTATAGCCTGTACGTCACTGAATCTGAACAAACCCCCGCTATAATTTGACCGCAAATGAAATGTCAGAACGAATTCCGTTTATCGAATCAAACGACACTATCACCCCGCCATAATAAAGACCGGACGTCTTTGAATTCACCATCCGGAAGAAAATAAAAAGATCCGAACCGAAACGTAGGAGGCGACGCACTAAACGTGCGTTTCAGTTCGCATCGATGTTCCAGAACCGAAAGATTGTTCGAAAAAAGTGGTAGATAGCCGAAAAAAGTGACAGGGGTGCAACACGAGGACTTCCCAGGAGGTCACCCATCGTAGTACTACTCTCGCCCAAGCACGCCTAACTTCGGAGTTCTGATGGGATCCAGTGCATTTGTGCTGGTATGATCGCACCCAGCATGCCTCTCCATTGTCAAAGTAATAAAGAGTTTCCACTCGCATTGTCGTACGAAGTCCGTTTAAATGAAAGTGCGAAAAAATCCTGCTAGATGACACCGGATGGACGATCCGAGCATGTCGGAAAGCCGGATGACCGCCAGGGCTGTCATCGCGCGATGAATCTTCCCGAGTACCCCCGAATCAATATAAGAATCGCCACGATCTGACGGGCGGATCAAAAGTTATCGTCGGAACGATATTTGTGCACCAAGGGTAGCTCACGGCCAGTAAACACCTTCCGACCGGATTCATGACTCGCATCCACTAGTACACTCATCCGCTATAGCCTGTACGTCACTGAATCTGAACAAACCCCCGCTATAATTTGACCGCAAATGAAATGTCAGAACGAATTCCGTTTATCGAATCAAACGACACTATCACCCCGCCATAATAAAGACCGGACGTCTTCGAATTCACCATCCGGAAGAAAATAAAAAGATCCGAACCGAAACGTAGGAGGCGACGCACTAAACGTGCGTTTCAGTTCGCATCGATGTTCCAGAACCGAAAGATTGTTCGAAAAAAGTGGTCGATAGCCGAAAAAAGTGACAGGGGTGCAACACGAGGACTTCCCAGGAGGTCACCCATCCTAGTACTACTCTCGCCCAAGCACGCTTAACTTCGGAGTTCTGATGGGATCCAGTGCATTTGTGCTGGTATGATCGCACCCAGCATGCCTTTCCATTGTCAAAGTAATAAAGAGTTTCCACTCGCATTGTCGTACGAAGTCCGTTTAAATGAAAGTGCGAAAAAATCCTGCTAGATGACACCGGATGGACGATCCGAGCATGTCGGGAAGCCGGATGACCGCCAGGGCTGTCATCGCGCGATGAATCTTCCCGAGTACCCCCGAATCAATATAAGAATCGCCACGATCTGACGGGCGGATCAAAAGTTATCGTCGGAACGATATTTGTGCACCAAGGGTAGCTCACCGCCAGTAAACACCTTCCGACCGGATTCATGACTCGCATCCACTAGTACACTCATCCGCTATAGCCTGTACGTTACTGAATCTGAACAAACCCCCGCTATAATTTGACCGCAAATGAAATGTCAGAACGAATTCCGTTTATCGAATCAAACGACACTATCACCCCGCCATAATAAAGACCGGACGTATTTGAATTCACTATCCGGCAGAAAATAAAAAGATCCCAACCGAAACGTAGGAGGCGTCGCACTAAACGTGCGTTTCAGTTCGCATCGATGTTCCAGAACCGAAAGATTGTTCGAAAAAAGTGGTAGATAGCCGAAAAAAGTGACAGGGGTGCAACACGAGGACTTCCCAGGAGGTCACCCATCCTAGTACTACTCTCGCCCAAGCACGCTTAACTTCGGAGTTCTGATGGGATCCAGTGCATTTGTGCTGGTATGATCGCACCCAGCATGCCTCTCCATTGTCAAAGTAATAAAGAGTTTCCACTCGCATTGTCGTACGAAGTCCGTTTAAATGAAAGTGCGAAAAAATCCTGCTAGATGACACCGGATGGACGATCCGAGCATGTCGGAAAGCCGGATGACCGCCAAGGCTGTCATCGCGCGATGAATCTTCCCGAGTACCCCCGAATCAATATAAGAATCGCCACGATCTGACGGGCGGATCAAAAGTTATCGTCGGAACGATATTTGTGCACCAAGGGTAGCTCACGGCCAGTAAACACCTTCCGACCGGATTCATGACTCGCATCCACTAGTACACTCATCCGCTATAGCCTGTACGTCACTGAATCTGAACAAACCCCCGCTATAATTTGACCGCAAATGAAATGTCAGAACGAATTCCGTTTATCGAATCAAACGACACTATCACCCCGCCATAATAAAGACCGGACGTCTTCGAATTCACCATCCGGAAGAAAATAAAAAGATCCGAACCGAAACGTAGGAGGCGACGCACTAAACGTGCGTTTCAGTTCGCATCGATGTTCCAGAACCGAAAGATTGTTCGAAAAAAGTGGTCGATAGCCGAAAAAAGTGACAGGGGTGCAACACGAGGACTTCCCAGGAGGTCACCCATCCTAGTACTACTCTCGCCCAAGCACGCTTAACTTCGGAGTTCTGATGGGATCCAGTGCATTTGTGCTGGTATGATCGCACCCAGCATGCCTTTCCATTGTCAAAGTAATAAAGAGTTTCCACTCGCATTGTCGTACGAAGTCCGTTTAAATGAAAGTGCGAAAAAATCCTGCTAGATGACACCGGATGGACGATCCGAGCATGTCGGGAAGCCGGATGACCGCCAGGGCTGTCATCGCGCGATGAATCTTCCCGAGTACCCCCGAATCAATATAAGAATCGCCACGATCTGACGGGCGGATCAAAAGTTATCGTCGGAACGATATTTGTGCACCAAGGGTAGCTCACCGCCAGTAAACACCTTCCGACCGGATTCATGACTCGCATCCACTAGTACACTCATCCGCTATAGCCTGTACGTTACTGAATCTGAACAAACCCCCGCTATAATTTGACCGCAAATGAAATGTCAGAACGAATTCCGTTTATCGAATCAAACGACACTATCACCCCGCCATAATAAAGACCGGACGTATTTGAATTCACTATCCGGCAGAAAATAAAAAGATCCCAACCGAAACGTAGGAGGCGTCGCACTAAACGTGCGTTTCAGTTCGCATCGATGTTCCAGAACCGAAAGATTGTTCGAAAAAAGTGGTAGATAGCCGAAAAAAGTGACAGGGGTGCAACACGAGGACTTCCCAGGAGGTCACCCATCCTAGTACTACTCTCGCCCAAGCACGCTTAACTTCGGAGTTCTGATGGGATCCAGTGCATTTGTGCTGGTATGATCGCACCCAGCATGCCTCTCCATTGTCAAAGTAATAAAGAGTTTCCACTCGCATTGTCGTACGAAGTCCGTTTAAATGAAAGTGCGAAAAAATCCTGCTAGATGACACCGGATGGACGATCCGAGCATGTCGGAAAGCCGGATGACCGCCAAGGCTGTCATCGCGCGATTAATCTTCCCGAGTACCCCCGAATCAATATAAGAATCGCCACGATCTGACGGGCGGATCAAAAGTTATCGTCGGAACGATATTTGTGCACCAAGGGTAGCTCACGGCCAGTAAACACCTTCCGACCGGATTCATGACTCGCATCCACTAGTACACTCATCCGCTATAGCCTGTACGTCACTGAATCTGAACAAACCCCCGCTATAATTTGACCGCAAATGAAATGTCAGAACGAATTCCGTTTATCGAATCAAACGACACTATCACCCCGCCATAATAAAGACCGGACGTCTTTGAATTCACCATCCGGAAGAAAATAAAAAGATCCGAACCGAAACGTAGGAGGCGTCGCAATAAACGTGCGTTTCAGTTCGCATCGATGTTCCAGAACCGAAAGATTGTTCGAAAAAAGTGGTAGATAGCCGAAAAAAGTGACTGGGGTGCAACACGAGGACTTCCCAGGAGGTCACCCATCCTAGTACTACTCTCGCCCAAGCACGCTTAACTTCGGAGTTCTGATGGGATCCAGTGCATTTGTGCTGGTATGATCGCACCCAGCATGCCTCTCCATTGTCAAAGTAATAAAGAGTTTCCACTCGCATTGTCGTACGAAGTTCGTTTAAATGAAAGTGCGAAAAAATCCTGCTAGATGACACCGGATGGACGATCCGAGCATGTCGGAAAGCCGGATGACCGCCAGGGCTGTCATCGCGCGATGAATCTTCCCGAGTACCCCCGAATCAATATAAGAATCGCGACGATCTGACGGACGGATCAAAAGTTATCGTCGGAACGATATTTGTGCACCAAGGGTAGCTCACGGCCAGTAAACACCTTCCGACCGGATTCATGACTCGCATCCACTAGTACACTCATCCGCTATAGCCTGTACGTCACTGAATCTGAACAAACCCCCGCTATAATTTGACCGCAAATGAAATGTCAGAACGAATTCCGTTTATCGAATCAAACGACAGTATCACCCCGCCATAATAAAGACCGGACGTCTTCGAATTCACCATCCGGAAAAAAATAAAAAGATCCGAACCGAAACCTAGGAGGCGACGCACTAAACGTGCGTTTCAGTTCGCTTCGATATTCCAGAACCGAAAGATTGTTCGAAAAAAGTGGTAGAAAGCCGAAAAAAGTGACAGGGGTGCAACACGAGGACTTCCCAGGAGGTCACCCATCCTAGTACTACTCTCGCCCAAGCACGCTTAACTTCGGGGTTCTGATGGGATCCAGTGCATTTGTGCTGGTATGATCGCACCCAGCATGCCTCTCCAATGTCAAAGTAATAAAGAGTTTCCACTTACATTGTCGTACGAAGTCCGTTTAAATGAAAGTGCGAAAAAATCCTGCTAGATGACATCGTATGGACGATCCGAGCATGTCGGGAAGCCGGATGACCGCCAGGGCTGTCATCGCGCGATGAATCTTCCCGATTACCCCCGAATCAATATAAGAATCGCCACGATCTGACGGGCGGATCAAAAGTTATCGTCGGAACGATATTTGTGCACCAAGGGTAGCTCACGGCCAGTAAACACCTTCCGACCGGATTCATGACTCGCATCCACTAGTACACTCATCCGCTATAGCCTGTACGTTACTGAATCTGAACAAACCCCCGTTATAATTTGACCGCAAATGAAATGTCAGAACGAATTCCGTTTATCGAATCAAACGACACTATCACCCCGCCATAATAAAGACCGGACGTATTTGAATTCACTATCCGGCAGAAAATAAAAAGATCCCAACCGAAACGTAGGAGGCGTCGCACTAAACGTGCGTATCAGTTCGCATCGATGTTCAAGAACCGAAAGATTGTTCGAAAAAAGTGGTAGATAGCCGAAAAAAGTGACAGGGGTGCAACACGAGGACTTCCCAGGAGGTCACCCATCCTAGTACTACTCTCGCCCAAGCACGCTTAACTTCGGAGTTCTGATGGGATCCAGTGCATTTGTGCTGGTATGATCGCACCCAGCATGCCTCTCCATTGTCAAAGTAATAAAGAGTTTCCACTCGCATTGTCGTACGAAGTCCGTTTAAATGAAAGTGCGAAAAAATCCTGCTAGATGACACCGGATGGACGATCCGAGCATGTCGGAAAGCCGGATGACCGCCAGGGCTGTCATCGCGCGATGAATCTTCCCGAGTACCCCCGAATCAATATAAGAATCGCCACGATCTGACGGGCGGATCAAAAGTTATCGTCGGAACGATATTTGTGCACCAAGGGTAGCTCACGGCCAGTAAACACCTTCCGACCGGATTCATGACTCGCATCCACTAGTACACTCATCCGCTATAGCCTGTACGTCACTGAATCTGAACAAACCCCCGCTATAATTTGACCGCAAATGAAATGTCAGAACGAATTCCGTTTATCGAATCAAACGACACTATCACCCCGCCATAATAAAGACCGGACGTCTTTGAATTCACCATCCGGAAGAAAATAAAAAGATCCGAACCGAAACGTAGGAGGCGACGCACTAAACGTGCGTTTCAGTTCGCATCGATGTTCCAGAACCGAAAGATTGTTCGAAAAAAGTGGTAGATAGCCGAAAAAAGTGACAGGGGTGCAACACGAGGACTTCCCAGGAGGTCACCCATCGTAGTACTACTCTCGCCCAAGCACGCCTAACTTCGGAGTTCTGATGGGATCCAGTGCATTTGTGCTGGTATGATCGCACCCAGCATGCCTCTCCATTGTCAAAGTAATAAAGAGTTTCCACTCGCATTGTCGTACGAAGTCCGTTTAAATGAAAGTGCAAAAAAATCCTGCTAGATGACACCGGATGGACGATCCGAGCATGTCGGGAAGCCGGATGGCCGCAAGGGCTGTCATCGCGCGATTAATCTTCCCGAGTACCCCCGAATCAATATAAGAATCGCTACGATCTGACGGGCGGATCAAAAGTTATCGTCGGAACGATATTTGTGCACCAAGGGTAGCTCACGGCCAGTAAACACCTTCCGACCGGATTCATGACTCGCATCCACTAGTACACTCATCCGCTATAGCCTGTACGTCACTGAATCTGAACAAACCCCCGCTATAATTTGACCGCAAATGAAATGTCAGAACGAATTCCGTTTATCGAATCAAACGACACTATCACCCCGCCATAATAAAGACCGGACGTCTTCGAATTCACCATCCGGAAGAAAATAAAAAGATCCGAACCGAAACGTAGGAGGCGACGCACTAAACGTGCGTTTCAGTTCGCATCGATGTTCCAGAACCGAAAGATTGTTCGAAAAAAGTGGTCGATAGCCGAAAAAAGTGACAGGGGTGCAACACGAGGACTTCCCAGGAGGTCACCCATCGTAGTACTACTCTCGCCCAAGCACACCTAACTTCGGAGTTCTGATGGGATCCAGTGCATTTGTGCTGGTATGATCGCACCCAGCATGCCTCTCCATTGTCAAAGTAATAAAGAGTTTCCACTCGCATTGTCGTACGAAGTCCGTTTAAATGAAAGTGCAAAAAAATCCTGCTAGATGACACCGGATGGACGATCCGAGCATGTCGGGAAGCCGGATGGCCGCAAGGGCTGTCATCGCGCGATTAATCTTCCCGAGTACCCCCGAATCAATATAAGAATCGCTGCGATCTGACGGGCGGATCAAAAGTTATCGTCGGAACGATATTTGTGCACCAAGGGTAGCTCACGGCCAGTAAACACCTTCCGACCGGATTCATGACTCGCATCCACTAGTACACTCATCCGCTATAGCCTGTACGTCACTGAATCTGAACAAACCCCCGCTATAATTTGACCGCAAATGAAATGTCAGAACGAATTCCGTTTATCGAATCAAACGACACTATCACCCCGCCATAATAAAGACCGGACGTCTTCGAATTCACCATCCGGAAGAAAATAAAAAGATCCGAACCGAAACGTAGGAGGCGACGCACTAAACGTGCGTTTCAGTTCGCATCGATGTTCCAGAACCGAAAGATTGTTCGAAAAAAGTGGTCGATAGCCGAAAAAAGTGACAGGGGTGCAACACGAGGACTTCCCAGGAGGTCACCCATCCTAGTACTACTCTCGCCCAAGCACGCTTAACTTCGGAGTTCTGATGGGATCCAGTGCATTTGTGCTGGTATGATCGCACCCAGCATGCCTTTCCATTGTCAAAGTAATAAAGAGTTTCCACTCGCATTGTCGTACGAAGTCCGTTTAAATGAAAGTGCGAAAAAATCCTGCTAGATGACACCGGATGGACGATCCGAGCATGTCGGGAAGCCGGATGACCGCCAGGGCTGTCATCGCGCGATGAATCTTCCCGAGTACCCCCGAATCAATATAAGAATCGCCACGATCTGACGGGCGGATCAAAAGTTATCGTCGGAACGATATTTGTGCACCAAGGGTAGCTCACCGCCAGTAAACACCTTCCGACCGGATTCATGACTCGCATCCACTAGTACACTCATCCGCTATAGCCTGTACGTTACTGAATCTGAACAAACCCCCGCTATAATTTGACCGCAAATGAAATGTCAGAACGAATTCCGTTTATCGAATCAAACGACACTATCACCCCGCCATAATAAAGACCGGACGTATTTGAATTCACTATCCGGCAGAAAATAAAAAGATCCCAACCGAAACGTAGGAGGCGTCGCACTAAACGTGCGTTTCAGTTCGCATCGATGTTCCAGAACCGAAAGATTGTTCGAAAAAAGTGGTAGATAGCCGAAAAAAGTGACAGGGGTGCAACACGAGGACTTCCCAGGATGTCACCCATCCTAGTACTACTCTCGCCCAAGCACGCTTAACTTCGGAGTTCTGATGGGATCCAGTGCATTTGTGCTGGTATGATCGCACCCAGCATGCCTCTCCATTGTCAAAGTAATAAAGAGTTTCCACTCGCATTGTCGTACGAAGTCCGTTTAAATGAAAGTGCGAAAAAATCCTGCTAGATGACACCGGATGGACGATCCGAGCATGTCGGAAAGCCGGATGACCGCCAAGGCTGTCATCGCGCGATTAATCTTCCCGAGTACCGCCGAATCAATATAAGAATCGCCACGATCTGACGGGCGGATCAAAAGTTATCGTCGGAACGATATTTGTGCACCAAGGGTAGCTCACGGCCAGTAAACACCTTCCGACCGGATTCATGACTCGCATCCACTAGTACCCTCATCCGCTATAGCCTGTACGTCACTGAATCTGAACAAACCCCCGCTATAATTTGACCGCAAATGAAATGTCAGAACGAATTCCGTTTATCGAATCAAACGACACTATCACCCCGCCATAATAAAGACCGGACGTCTTTGAATTCACCATCCGGAAGAAAATAAAAAGATCCGAACCGAAACGTAGGAGGCGACGCACTAAACGTGCGTTTCAGTTCGCATCGATGTTCCAGAACCGAAAGATTGTTCGAAAAAAGTGGTAGATAGCCGAAAAAAGTGACAGGGGTGCAACACGAGGACTTCCCAGGAGGTCACCCATCCTAGTACTACTCTCGCCCAAGCACGCTTAACTTCGGAGTTCTGATGGGATCCAGTGCATTTGTGCTGGTATGATCGCACCCAGCATGCCTCTCCATTGTCAAAGTAATAAAGAGTTTCCACTCGCATTGTCGTACGAAGTCCGTTTAAATGAAAGTGCGAAAAAATCCTGCTAGATGACACCGGATGGACGATCCGAGCATGTCGGAAAGCCGGATGACCGCCAGGGCTGTCATCGCGCGATGAATCTTCCCGAGTACCCCCGAATCAATATAAGAATCGCGACGATCTGACGGGCGGATCAAAAGTTATCGTCGGAACGATATTTGTGCACCAAGGGTAGCTCACGGCCAGTAAACACCTTCCGACCGGATTCATGACTCGCATCCACTAGTACACTCATCCGCTATAGCCTGTACGTCACTGAATCTGAACAAACCCCCGCTATAATTTGACCGCAAATGAAATGTCAGAACGAATTCCGTTTATCGAATCAAACGACAGTATCACCCCGCCATAATAAAGACCGGACGTCTTCGAATTCACCATCCGGAAGAAAATAAAAAGATCCGAACCGAAACCTAGGAGGCGACGCACTAAACGTGCGTTTCAGTTCGCTTCGATATTCCAGAACCGAAAGATTGTTCGAAAAAAGTGGTAGAAAGCCGAAAAAAGTGACAGGGGTGCAACACGAGGACTTCCCAGGAGGTCACCCATCCTAGTACTACTCTCGCCCAAGCACGCTTAACTTCGGGGTTCTGATGGGATCCAGTGCATTTGTGCTGGTATGATTGCACCCAGCATGCCTCTCCAATGTCAAAGTAATAAAGAGTTTCCACTTACATTGTCGTACGAAGTCCGTTTAAATGAAAGTGCGAAAAAATCCTGCTAGATGACATCGTATGGACGATCCGAGCATGTCGGGAAGCCGGATGACCGCCATGGCTGTCATCGCGCGATGAATCTTCCCGATTACCCCCGAATCAATATAAGAATCGCCACGATCTGACGGGCGGATCAAAAGTTATCGTCGGAACGATATTTGTGCACCAAGGGTAGCTCACGGCCAGTAAACACCTTCCGATCGGATTCATGACTCGCATCCACTAGTACACTCATCCGCTATAGCCTGTACGTTACTGAATCTGAACAAACCCCCGCTATAATTTGACCGCAAATGAAATGTCAGAACGAATTCCGTTTATCGAATCAAACGACACTATCACCCCGCCATAATAAAGACCGGACGTATTTGAATTCACTATCCGGCAGAAAATAAAAAGATCCCAACCGAAACGTAGGAGGCGTCGCACTAAACGTGCGTATCAGTTCGCATCGATGTTCAAGAACCGAAAGATTGTTCGAAAAAAGTGGTAGATAGCCGAAAAAAGTGACAGGGGTGCAACACGAGGACTTCCTAGGAGGTCACCCATCCTAGTACTACTCTCGCCCAAGCACGCTTAACTTCGGAGTTCTGATGGGATCCAGTGCATTTGTGCTGGTATGATCGCACCCAGCATGCCTCTCCATTGTCAAAGTAATAAAGAGTTTCCACTCGCATTGTCGTACGAAGTCCGTTTAAATGAAAGTGCGAAAAAATCCTGCTAGATGACACCGGATGGACGATCCGAGCATGTCGAAAAGCCGGATGACCGCCAGGGCTGTCATCGCGCGATGAATCTTCCCGAGTACCCCCGAATCAATATAAGAATCGCCACGATCTGACGGGTGGATCAAAAGTTATCGTCGGAACGATATTTGTGCACCAAGGGTAGCTCACGGCCAGTAAACACCTTCCGACCGGATTCATGACTCGCATCCACTAGTACACTCATCCGCTATAGCCTGTACGTCACTGAATCTGAACAAACCCCCGCTATAATTTGACCGCAAATGAAATGTCAGAACGAATTCCGTTTATCGAATCAAACGACACTATCACCCCGCCATAATAAAGACCGGACGTCTTTGAATTCACCATCCGGAAGAAAATAAAAAGATCCGAACCGAAACGTAGGAGGCGACGCACTAAACGTGCGTTTCAGTTCGCATCGATGTTCCAGAACCGAAAGATTGTTCGAAAAAAGTGGTAGATAGCCGAAAAAAGTGACAGGGGTGCAACACGAGGACTTCCCAGGAGGTCACCCATCGTAGTACTACTCTCGCCCAAGCACGCCTAACTTCGGAGTTCTGATGGGATCCAGTGCATTTGTGCTGGTATGATCGCACCCAGCATGCCTCTCCATTGTCAAAGTAATAAAGAGTTTCCACTCGCATTGTCGTACGAAGTCCGTTTAAATGAAAGTGCAAAAAAATCCTGCTAGATGACACCGGATGGACGATCCGAGCATGTCGGGAAGCCGGATGGCCGCAAGGGCTGTCATCGCGCGATTAATCTTCCCGAGTACCCCCGAATCAATATAAGAATCGCTACGATCTGACGGGCGGATCAAAAGTTATCGTCGGAACGATATTTGTGCACCAAGGGTAGCTCACGGCCATTAAACACCTTCCGACCGGATTCATGACTCGCATCCACTAGTACACTCATCTGCTATAGCCTGTACGTCACTGAATCTGAACAAACCCCCGCTATAATTTGACCGCAAATGAAATGTCAGAACGAATTCCGTTTATCGAATCAAACGACACTATCACCCCGCCATAATAAAGACCGGACGTCTTTGAATTCACCATCCGGAAGAAAATAAAAAGATCCGAACCGAAACGTAGGAGGCGACGCACTAAACGTGCGTTTCAGTTCGCATCGATGTTCCAGAACCGAAAGATTGTTCGAAAAAAGTGGTAGATAGCCGAAAAAAGTGACAGGGGTGCAACACGAGGACTTCCCAGGAGGTCACCCATCGTAGTACTACTCTCGCCCAAGCACGCCTAACTTCGGAGTTCTGATGGGATCCAGTGCATTTGTGCTGGTATGATCGCACCCAGCATGCCTCTCCATTGTCAAAGTAATAAAGAGTTTCCACTCGCATTGTCGTACGAAGTCCGTTTAAATGAAAGTGCAAAAAAATCCTGCTAGATGACACCGGATGGACGATCCGAGCATGTCGGGAAGCCGGATGGCCGCAAGGGCTGTCATCGCGCGATTAATCTTCCCGAGTACCCCCGAATCAATATAAGAATCGCTACGATCTGACGGGCGGATCAAAAGTTATCGTCGGAACGATATTTGTGCACCAAGGGTAGCTCACGGCCAGTAAACACCTTCCGACCGGATTCATGACTCGCATCCACTAGTACACTCATCCGCTATAGCCTGTACGTCACTGAATCTGAACAAACCCCCGCTATAATTTGACCGCAAATGAAATGTCAGAACGAATTCCGTTTATCGAATCAAACGACACTATCACCCCGCCATAATAAAGACCGGACGTCTTCGAATTCACCATCCGGAAGAAAATAAAAAGATCCGAACCGAAACGTAGGAGGCGACGCACTAAACGTGCGTTTCAGTTCGCATCGATGTTCCAGAACCGAAAGATTGTTCGAAAAAAGTGGTCGATAGCCGAAAAAAGTGACAGGGGTGCAACACGAGGACTTCCCAGGAGGTCACCCATCGTAGTACTACTCTCGCCCAAGCACGCCTAACTTCGGAGTTCTGATGGGATCCAGTGCATTTGTGCTGGTATGATCGCACCCAGCATGCCTCTCCATTGTCAAAGTAATAAAGAGTTTCCACTCGCATTGTCGTACGAAGTCCGTTTAAATGAAAGTGCAAAAAAATCCTGCTAGATGACACCGGATGGACGATCCGAGCATGTCGGGAAGCCGGATGGCCGCAAGGGCTGTCATCGCGCGATTAATCTTCCCGAGTACCCCCGAATCAATATAAGAATCGCTACGATCTGACGGGCGGATCAAAAGTTATCGTCGGAACGATATTTGTGCACCAAGGGTAGCTCACGGCCAGTAAACACCTTCCGACCGGATTCATGACTCGCATCCACTAGTACACTCATCCGCTATAGCCTGTACGTCACTGAATCTGAACAAACCCCCGCTATAATTTGACCGCAAATGAAATGTCAGAACGAATTCCGTTTATCGAATCAAACGACACTATCACCCCGCCATAATAAAGACCGGACGTCTTCGAATTCACCATCCGGAAGAAAATAAAAAGATCCGAACCGAAACGTAGGAGGCGACGCACTAAACGTGCGTTTCAGTTCGCATCGATGTTCCAGAACCGAAAGATTGTTCGAAAAAAGTGGTCGATAGCCGAAAAAAGTGACAGGGGTGCAACACGAGGACTTCCCAGGAGGTCACCCATCCTAGTACTACTCTCGCCCAAGCACGCTTAACTTCGGAGTTCTGATGGGATCCAGTGCATTTGTGCTGGTATGATCGCACCCAGCATGCCTTTCCATTGTCAAAGTAATAAAGAGTTTCCACTCGCATTGTCGTACGAAGTCCGTTTAAATGAAAGTGCGAAAAAATCCTGCTAGATGACACCGGATGGACGATCCGAGCATGTCGGGAAGCCGGATGACCGCCAGGGCTGTCATCGCGCGATGAATCTTCCCGAGTACCCCCGAATCAATATAAGAATCGCCACGATCTGACGGGCGGATCAAAAGTTATCGTCGGAACGATATTTGTGCACCAAGGGTAGCTCACCGCCAGTAAACACCTTCCGACCGGATTCATGACTCGCATCCACTAGTACACTCATCCGCTATAGCCTGTACGTTACTGAATCTGAACAAACCCCCGCTATAATTTGACCGCAAATGAAATGTCAGAACGAATTCCGTTTATCGAATCAAACGACACTATCACCCCGCCATAATAAAGACCGGACGTATTTGAATTCACTATCCGGCAGAAAATAAAAAGATCCCAACCGAAACGTAGGAGGCGTCGCACTAAACGTGCGTTTCAGTTCGCATCGATGTTCCAGAACCGAAAGATTGTTCGAAAAAAGTGGTAGATAGCCGAAAAAAGTGACAGGGGTGCAACACGAGGACTTCCCAGGAGGTCACCCATCCTAGTACTACTCTCGCCCAAGCACGCTTAACTTCGGAGTTCTGATGGGATCCAGTGCATTTGTGCTGGTATGATCGCACCCAGCATGCCTCTCCATTGTCAAAGTAATAAAGAGTTTCCACTCGCATTGTCGTACGAAGTCCGTTTAAATGAAAGTGCGAAAAAATCCTGCTAGATGACACCGGATGGACGATCCGAGCATGTCGAAAAGCCGGATGACCGCCAGGGCTGTCATCGCGCGATGAATCTTCCCGAGTACCCCCGAATCAATATAAGAATCGCCACGATCTGACGGGTGGATCAAAAGTTATCGTCGGAACGATATTTGTGCACCAAGGGTAGCTCACGGCCAGTAAACACCTTCCGACCGGATTCATGACTCGCATCCACTAGTACACTCATCCGCTATAGCCTGTACGTCACTGAATCTGAACAAACCCCCGCTATAATTTGACCGCAAATGAAATGTCAGAACGAATTCCGTTTATCGAATCAAACGACACTATCACCCCGCCATAATAAAGACCGGACGTCTTTGAATTCACCATCCGGAAGAAAATAAAAAGATCCGAACCGAAACGTAGGAGGCGACGCACTAAACGTGCGTTTCAGTTCGCATCGATGTTCCAGAACCGAAAGATTGTTCGAAAAAAGTGGTAGATAGCCGAAAAAAGTGACAGGGGTGCAACACGAGGACTTCCCAGGAGGTCACCCATCGTAGTACTACTCTCGCCCAAGCACGCCTAACTTCGGAGTTCTGATGGGATCCAGTGCATTTGTGCTGGTATGATCGCACCCAGCATGCCTCTCCATTGTCAAAGTAATAAAGAGTTTCCACTCGCATTGTCGTACGAAGTCCGTTTAAATGAAAGTGCAAAAAAATCCTGCTAGATGACACCGGATGGACGATCCGAGCATGTCGGGAAGCCGGATGGCCGCAAGGGCTGTCATCGCGCGATTACTCTTCCCGAGTACCCCCGAATCAATATAAGAATCGCTACGATCTGACGGGCGGATCAAAAGTTATCGTCGGAACGATATTTGTGCACCAAGGGTAGCTCACGGCCATTAAACACCTTCCGACCGGATTCATGACTCGCATCCACTAGTACACTCATCTGCTATAGCCTGTACGTCACTGAATCTGAACAAACCCCCGCTATAATTTGACCGCAAATGAAATGTCAGAACGAATTCCGTTTATCGAATCAAACGACACTATCACCCCGCCATAATAAAGACCGGACGTCTTTGAATTCACCATCCGGAAGAAAATAAAAAGATCCGAACCGAAACGTAGGAGGCGACGCACTAAACGTGCGTTTCAGTTCGCATCGATGTTCCAGAACCGAAAGATTGTTCGAAAAAAGTGGTAGATAGCCGAAAAAAGTGACAGGGGTGCAACACGAGGACTTCCCAGGAGGTCACCCATCGTAGTACTACTCTCGCCCAAGCACGCCTAACTTCGGAGTTCTGATGGGATCCAGTGCATTTGTGCTGGTATGATCGCACCCAGCATGCCTCTCCATTGTCAAAGTAATAAAGAGTTTCCACTCGCATTGTCGTACGAAGTCCGTTTAAATGAAAGTGCAAAAAAATCCTGCTAGATGACACCGGATGGACGATCCGAGCATGTCGGGAAGCCGGATGGCCGCAAGGGCTGTCATCGCGCGATTAATCTTCCCGAGTACCCCCGAATCAATATAAGAATCGCTACGATCTGACGGGCGGATCAAAAGTTATCGTCGGAACGATATTTGTGCACCAAGGGTAGCTCACGGCCAGTAAACACCTTCCGACCGGATTCATGACTCGCATCCACTAGTACACTCATCCGCTATAGCCTGTACGTCACTGAATCTGAACAAACCCCCGCTATAATTTGACCGCAAATGAAATGTCAGAACGAATTCCGTTTATCGAATCAAACGACACTATCACCCCGCCATAATAAAGACCGGACGTCTTCGAATTCACCATCCGGAAGAAAATAAAAAGATCCGAACCGAAACGTAGGAGGCGACGCACTAAACGTGCGTTTCAGTTCGCATCGATGTTCCAGAACCGAAAGATTGTTCGAAAAAAGTGGTCGATAGCCGAAAAAAGTGACAGGGGTGCAACACGAGGACTTCCCAGGAGGTCACCCATCGTAGTACTACTCTCGCCCAAGCACGCCTAACTTCGGAGTTCTGATGGGATCCAGTGCATTTGTGCTGGTATGATCGCACCCAGCATGCCTCTCCATTGTCAAAGTAATAAAGAGTTTCCACTCGCATTGTCGTACGAAGTCCGTTTAAATGAAAGTGCAAAAAAATCCTGCTAGATGACACCGGATGGACGATCCGAGCATGTCGGGAAGCCGGATGGCCGCAAGGGCTGTCATCGCGCGATTAATCTTCCCGAGTACCCCCGAATCAATATAAGAATCGCTACGATCTGACGGGCGGATCAAAAGTTATCGTCGGAACGATATTTGTGCACCAAGGGTAGCTCACGGCCAGTAAACACCTTCCGACCGGATTCATGACTCGCATCCACTAGTACACTCATCCGCTATAGCCTGTACGTCACTGAATCTGAACAAACCCCCGCTATAATTTGACCGCAAATGAAATGTCAGAACGAATTCCGTTTATCGAATCAAACGACACTATCACCCCGCCATAATAAAGACCGGACGTCTTCGAATTCACCATCCGGAAGAAAATAAAAAGATCCGAACCGAAACGTAGGAGGCGACGCACTAAACGTGCGTTTCAGTTCGCATCGATGTTCCAGAACCGAAAGATTGTTCGAAAAAAGTGGTCGATAGCCGAAAAAAGTGACAGGGGTGCAACACGAGGACTTCCCAGGAGGTCACCCATCCTAGTACTACTCTCGCCCAAGCACGCTTAACTTCGGAGTTCTGATGGGATCCAGTGCATTTGTGCTGGTATGATCGCACCCAGCATGCCTTTCCATTGTCAAAGTAATAAAGAGTTTCCACTCGCATTGTCGTACGAAGTCCGTTTAAATGAAAGTGCGAAAAAATCCTGCTAGATGACACCGGATGGACGATCCGAGCATGTCGGGAAGCCGGATGACCGCCAGGGCTGTCATCGCGCGATGAATCTTCCCGAGTACCCCCGAATCAATATAAGAATCGCCACGATCTGACGGGCGGATCAAAAGTTATCGTCGGAACGATATTTGTGCACCAAGGGTAGCTCACCGCCAGTAAACACCTTCCGACCGGATTCATGACTCGCATCCACTAGTACACTCATCCGCTATAGCCTGTACGTTACTGAATCTGAACAAACCCCCGCTATAATTTGACCGCAAATGAAATGTCAGAACGAATTCCGTTTATCGAATCAAACGACACTATCACCCCGCCATAATAAAGACCGGACGTATTTGAATTCACTATCCGGCAGAAAATAAAAAGATCCCAACCGAAACGTAGGAGGCGTCGCACTAAACGTGCGTTTCAGTTCGCATCGATGTTCCAGAACCGAAAGATTGTTCGAAAAAAGTGGTAGATAGCCGAAAAAAGTGACAGGGGTGCAACACGAGGACTTCCCAGGAGGTCACCCATCCTAGTACTACTCTCGCCCAAGCACGCTTAACTTCGGAGTTCTGATGGGATCCAGTGCATTTGTGCTGGTATGATCGCACCCAGCATGCCTCTCCATTGTCAAAGTAATAAAGAGTTTCCACTCGCATTGTCGTACGAAGTCCGTTTAAATGAAAGTGCGAAAAAATCCTGCTAGATGACACCGGATGGACGATCCGAGCATGTCGGAAAGCCGGATGACCGCCAAGGCTGTCATCGCGCGATTAATCTTCCCGAGTACCCCCGAATCAATATAAGAATCGCCACGATCTGACGGGCGGATCAAAAGTTATCGTCGGAACGATATTTGTGCACCAAGGGTAGGTCACGGCCAGTAAACACCTTCCGACCGGATTCATGACTCGCATCCACTAGTACACTCATCCGCTATAGCCTGTACGTCACTGAATCTGAACAAACCCCCGCTATAATTTGACCGCAAATGAAATGTCAGAACGAATTCCGTTTATCGAATCAAACGACACTATCACCCCGCCATAATAAAGACCGGACGTCTTTGAATTCACCATCCGGAAGAAAATAAAAAGATCCGAACCGAAACGTAGGAGGCGTCGCAATAAACGTGCGTTTCAGTTCGCATCGATGTTCCAGAACCGAAAGATTGTTCGAAAAAAGTGGTAGATAGCCGACAAAAGTGACTGGGGTGCAACACGAGGACTTCCCAGGAGGTCACCCATCCTAGTACTACTCTCGCCCAAGCACGCTTAACTTCGGAGTTCTGATGGGATCCAGTGCATTTGTGCTGGTATGATCGCACCCAGCATGCCTCTCCATTGTCAAAGTAATAAAGAGTTTCCACTCGCATTGTCGTACGAAGTCCGTTTAAATGAAAGTGCGAAAAAATCCTGCTAGATGACACCGGATGGACGATCCGAGCATGTCGGGAAGCCGGATGACCGCCAGGGCTATCATCGCGCGATGAATCTTCCCGAGTACCCCCGAATCAATATAAGAATCGCGACGATCTGACGGGCGGATCAAAAGTTATCGTCGGAACGATATTTGTGCACCAAGGGTAGCTCACGGCCAGTAAACACCTTCCGACCGGATTCATGACTCGCATCCACTAGTACACTCATCCGCTATAGCCTGTACGTCACTGAATCTGAACAAACCCCCGCTATAATTTGACCGCAAATGAAATGTCAGAACGAATTCCGTTTATCGAATCAAACGACACTATCACCCCGCCATAATAAAGACCGGACGTCTTTGAATTAACCATCCGGAAGAAAATAAAAAGATCCGTACCGAAACGTAGGAGGCGACGCACTAAACGTGCGTTTCAGTTCGCATCGATGTTCCAGAACCGAAAGATTGTTCGAAAAAAGTGGTAGATAGCCGAAAAAAGTGACAGGGGTGCAACACGAGGACTTCCCAGGAGGTCACCCATCCTAGTACTACTCTCGCCCAAGAACGCTTAACATCGGAGTTCTGATGGGATCCAGTGCATTTGTGCTGGTATGATCGCACCCAGCATGCCTCTCCATTGTCAAAGTAATAAAGAGTTTCCACTCGCATTGTCGTACGAAGTCCGTTTAAATGAAAGTGCGAAAAAATCCTGCTAGATGCCATCGGATGGACGATCCGAGCATGTCGGGAAGCCGGATAACCGCCAGAGCTGTCATCGCGCGATGAATCTTCCCGATTACCCCCGAATAAATATAAGAATCGCCACGATCTGACGGGCGGATCAAAAGTTATCGTCGGAACGATATTTGTGCACCAAGGGTAGCTCACGGCCAGTAAACACCTTCCGACCGGATTCATGACTCGCATCCACTAGTACACTCATCCGCTATAGCCTGTACGTCACTGAATCTGAACAAACCCCCGCTATAATTTGACCGCAAATGAAATGTCAGAACGAATTCCGTTTATCGAATCAAACGACACTATCACCCCGCCATAATAAAGACCGGACGTCTTTGAATTCACCATCCGGAAGAAAATAAAAAGATCCGAACCGAAACGTAGGAGGCGACGCACTAAACGTGCGTTTCAGTTCGCATCGATGTTCCAGAACCGAAAGATTGTTCGAAAAAAGTGGTAGATAGCCGAAAAAAGTGACAGGGGTGCAACACGAGGACTTCCCAGGAGGTCACCCATCCTAGTACTACTCTCGCCCAAGCACGCTTAACTTCGGAGTTCTGATGGGATCCAGTGCATTTGTGCTGGTATGATCGCACCCAGCATGCCTCTCCATTGTCAAAGTAATAAAGAGTTTCCACTCGCATTGTCGTACGAAGTCCGTTTAAATGAAAGTGCGAAAAAATCCTGCTAGATGACACCGGATGGACGATCCGAGCATGTCGGAAAGCCGGATGACCGCCAAGGCTGTCATCGCGCGATGAATCTTCCCGAGTACCCCCGAATCAATATAAGAATCGCGACGATCTGACGGGCGGATCAAAAGTTATCGTCGGAACGATATTTGTGCACCAAGGGTAGCTCACGGCCAGTAAACACCTTCCGACCGGATTCATGACTCGCATCCACTAGTACACTCATCCGCTATAGCCTGTACGTCACTGAATCTGAACAAACCCCCGCTATAATTTGACCGCAAATGAAATGTCAGAACGAATTCCGTTTATCGAATCAAACGACACTATCACCCCGCCATAATAAAGACCGGACGTCTTCGAATTCACCATCCGGAAGAAAATAAAAAGATCCGAACCGAAACCTAGGAGGCGACGCACTAAACGTGCGTTTCAGTTCGCTTCGATATTCCAGAACCGAAAGATTGTTCGAAAAAAGTGGTAGAAAGCCGAAAAAAGTGACAGGGGTGCAACACGAGGACTTCCCAGGAGGTCACCCATCCTAGTACTACTCTCGCCCAAGCACGCTTAACTTCGGGGTTCTGATGGGATCCAGTGCATTTGTGCTGGTATGATCGCACCCAGCATGCCTCTCCAATGTCAAAGTAATAAAGAGTTTCCACTTACATTGTCGTACGAAGTCCGTTTAAATGAAAGTGCGAAAAAATCCTGCTAGATGACATCGTATGAACGATCCGAGCATGTCGGGAAGCCGGATGACCGCCAGGGCTGTCATCGCGCGATGAATCTTCCCGATTACCCCCGAATCAATATAAGAATCGCCACGATCTGACGGGCGGATCAAAAGTTATCGTCGGAACGATATTTGTGCACCAAGGGTAGCTCACGGCCAGTAAACACCTTCCGACCGGATTCATGACTCGCATCCACTAGTACACTCATCCGCTATAGCCTGTACGTTACTGAATCTGAACAAACCCCCGCTATAATTTGACCGCAAATGAAATGTCAGAACGAATTCCGTTTATCGAATCAAACGACACTATCACCCCGCCATAATAAAGACCGGACGTATTTGAATTCACTATCCGGCAGAAAATAAAAAGATCCCAACCGAAACGTAGGAGGTGTCGCACTAAACGTGCGTTTCAGTTCGCATCGATGTTCCAGAACCGAAAGATTGTTCGAAAAAAGTGGTAGATAGCCGAAAAAAGTGACAGGGGTGCAACACGAGGACTTCCCAGGAGGTCACCCATCCTAGTACTACTCTCGCCCAAGCACGCTTAACTTCGGAGTTCTGATGGGATCCAGGGTATTTGTGCTGGTATGATCGCACCCAGCATGCCTCTCCATTGTCAAAGTAATAAAGAGTTTCCACTCGCATTGTCGTACGAAGTCCGTTTAAATGAAAGTGCGAAAAAATCCTGCTAGATGACACCGGATGGACGATCCGAGCATGTCGGAAAGCCGGATGACCGCCAGGGCTGTCATCGCGCGATGAATCTTCCCGAGTACCCCCGAATCAATATAAGAATCGCCACGATCTGACGGGCGGATCAAAAGTTATCGTCGGAACGATATTTGTGCACCAAGGGTAGCTCACGGCCAGTAAACACCTTCCGACCGGATTCATGACTCGCATCCACTAGTACACTCATCCGCTATAGCCTGTACGTCACTGAATCTGAACAAACCCCCGCTATAATTTGACCGCAAATGAAATGTCAGAACGAATTCCGTTTATCGAATCAAACGACACTATCACCCCGTCATAATAAAGACCGGACGTCTTTGAATTCACCATCCGGAAGAAAATAAAAAGATCCGAACCGAAACGTAGGAGGCGTCGCAATAAACGTGCGTTTCAGTTCGCATCGATGTTCCAGAACCGAAAGATTGTTCGAAAAAAGTGGTAGATAGCCGAAAAAAGTGACTGGGGTGCAACACGAGGACTTCCCAGGAGGTCACCCATCCTAGTACTACTCTCGCCCAAGCACGCTTAACTTCGGAGTTCTGATGGGATCCAGTGCATTTGTGCTGGTATGATCGCACCCAGCATGCCTCTCCATTGTCAAAGTAATAAAGAGTTTCCACTCGCATTGTCGTACGAAGTCCGTTTAAATGAAAGTGCGAAAAAATCCTGCTAGATGACACCGGATGGACGATCCGAGCATGTCGGGAAGCCGGATGACCGCCAGGGCTGTCATCGCGCGATGAATCTTCCCGAGTACCCCCGAATCAATATAAGAATCGCGACGATCTGACGGGCGGATCAAAAGTTATCGTCGGAACGATATTTGTGCACCAAGGGTATCTCACGGCCAGTAAACACCTTCCGACCGGATTCATGACTCGCATCCACTAGTACACTCATCCGCTATAGCCTGTACGTCACTGAATCTGAACAAACCCCCGCTATAATTTGACCGCAAATGAAATGTCAGAACGAATTCCGTTTATCGAATCAAACGACACTATCACCCCGCCATAATAAAGACCGGACGTCTTTGAATTAACCATCCGGAAGAAAATAAAAAGATCCGTACCGAAACGTAGGAGGCGACGTACTAAACGTGCGTTTCAGTTCGCATCGATGTTCCAGAACCGAAAGATTGTTCGAAAAAAGTGGTAGATAGCCGAAAAAAGTGACAGGGGTGCAACACGAGGACTTCCCAGGAGGTCACCCATCCTAGTACTACTCTCGCCCAAGCACGCTTAACATCGGAGTTCTGATGGGATCCAGTGCATTTGTGCTGGTATGATCGCACCCAGCATGCCTCTCCATTGTCAAAGTAATAAAGAGTTTCCACTCGCATTGTCGTACGAAGTCCGTTTAAATGAAAGTGCGAAAAAATCCTGCTAGATGCCATCGGATGGACGATCCGAGCATGTCGGGAAGCCGGATAACCGCCAGAGCTGTCATCGCGCGATGAATCTTCCCGATTACCCCCGAATAAATATAAGAATCGCCACGATCTGACGGGCGGATCAAAAGTTATCGTCGGAACGATATTTGTGCACCAAGGGTAGCTCACGGCCAGTAAACACCTTCCGACCGGATTCATGACTCGCATCCACTAGTACACTCATCCGCTATAGCCTGTACGTCACTGAATCTGAACAAACCCCCGCTATAATTTGACCGCAAATGAAATGTCAGAACGAATTCCGTTTATCGAATCAAACGACACTATCACCCCGCCATAATAAAGACCGGACGTCTTTGAATTCACCATCCGGAAGAAAATAAAAAGATCCGAACCGAAACGTAGGAGGCGACGCACTAAACGTGCGTTTCAGTTCGCATCGATGTTCCAGAACCGAAAGATTGTTCGAAAAAAGTGGTAGATAGCCGAAAAAAGTGACAGGGGTGCAACACGAGGACTTTCCAGGAGGTCACCCATCCTAGTACTACTCTCGCCCAAGCACGCTTAACTTCGGAGTTCTGATGGGATCCAGTGCATTTGTGCTGGTATGATCGCACCCAGCATGCCTCTCCATTGTCAAAGTAATAAAGAGTTTCCACTCGCATTGTCGTACGAAGTCCGTTTAAATGAAAGTGCGAAAAAATCCTGCTAGATGACACCGGATGGACGATCCGAGCATGTCGGAAAGCCGGATGACCGCCAGGGCTGTCATCGCGCGATGAATCTTCCCGAGTACCCCCGAATCAATATAAGAATCGCCACGATCTGACGGGCGGATCAAAAGTTATCGTCGGAACGATATTTGTGCACCAAGGGTAGCTCACCGCCAGTAAACACCTTCCGACCGGATTCATGACTCGCATCCACTAGTACACTCATCCGCTATAGCCTGTACGTCACTGAATCTGAACAAACCCCCGCTATAATTTGACCGCAAATGAAATGTCAGAACGAATTCCGTTTATCGAATCAAACGACACTATCACCCCGCCATAATAAAGACCGGACGTCTTCGAATTCACCATCCGGAAGAAAATAAAAAGATCCGAACCGAAACCTAGGAGGCGACGCACTAAACGTGCGTTTCAGTTCGCTTCGATATTCCAGAACCGAAAGATTGTTCGAAAAAAGTGGTAGAAAGCCGAAAAAAGTGACAGGGGTGCAACACGAGGACTTCCCAGGAGGTCACCCATCCTAGTACTACTCTCGCCCAAGCACGCTTAACTTCGGGGTTCTGATGGGATCCAGTGCATTTGTGCTGGTATGATCGCACCCAGCATGCCTCTCCAATGTCAAAGTAATAAAGAGTTTCCACTTACATTGTCGTACGAAGTCCGTTTAAATGAAAGTGCGAAAAAATCCTGCTAGATGACATCGTATGGACGATCCGAGCATGTCGGGAAGCCGGATGACCGCCAGGGCTGTCATCGCGCGATGAATCTTCCCGATTACCCCCGAATCAATATAAGAATCGCCACGATCTGACGGGCGGATCAAAAGTTATCGTCGGAACGATATTTGTGCACCAAGGGTAGCTCACGGCCAGTAAACACCTTCCGACCGGATTCATGACTCGCATCCACTAGTACACTCATCCGCTATAGCCTGTACGTTACTGAATCTGAACAAACCCCCGCTATAATTTGACCGCAAATGAAATGTCAGAACGAATTCCGTTTATCGAATCAAACGACACTATCACCCCGCCATAATAAAGACCGGACGTATTTGAATTCACTATCCGGCAGAAAATAAAAAGATCCCAACCGAAACGTAGGAGGCGTCGCACTAAACGTGCGTTTCAGTTCGCATCGATGTTCCAGAACCGAAAGATTGTTCGAAAAAAGTGGTAGATAGCCGAAAAAAGTGACAGGGGTGCAACACGAGGACTTCCCAGGAGGTCACCCATCCTAGTACTACTCTCGCCCAAGCACGCTTAACTTCGGAGTTCTGATGGGATCCAGTGCATTTGTGCTGGTATGATCGCACCCAGCATGCCTCTCCATTGTCAAAGTAATAAAGAGTTTCCACTCGCATTTTCGTACGAAGTCCGTTTAAATGAAAGTGCAAAAAAATCTTGCTAGATGACACCGGATGGACGATCCGAGCATGTCGGAAAGCCGGATGACTCCCAAGGCTGTTATCGCGCGATTAATCTTCCCGAGTACCCCCGAATCAATATAAGAATCGCCACGATCTGACGGGCGGATCAAAAGTTATCGTCGGAACGATATTTGTGCACCAAGGGTAGCTCACGGCCAGTAAACACCTTCCGACCGGATTCATGACTTTCATCCACTAGTACACTCATCCGCTATAGCTTGTACGTCACTGAATCTAAACAAACCCCCGCTATAATTTGACAGCAAATGAAATGTCAGAACGAATTCCGTTTATCGAATCAAACGACACTATCACCCCGCCATAATAAAGACCGGACGTATTTGAATTCACTATCCGGCAGAAAATAAAAAGATCCCAACCGAAACGTAGGAGGCGTCGCACTAAACGTGCGTTTCAGTTCGCATCGATGTTCCAGAACCGAAAGATTGTTCGAAAAAAGTGGTAGATAGCCGAAAAAAGTGACAGGGGTGCAACACGAGGACTTCCCAGGAGGTCACCCATCCTAGTACTACTCTCGCCCAAGCACGCTTAACTTCGGAGTTCTGATGGGATCCAGTGCATTTGTGCTGGTATGATCGCACCCAGCATGCCTCTCCATTGTCAAAGTAATAAAGAGTTTCCACTCGCATTGTCGTACGAAGTCCGTTTAAATGAAAGTGCGAAAAAATCCTGCTAGATGACACCGGATGGACGATCCGAGCATGTCGGAAAGCCGGATGACCGCCAAGGCTGTCATCGCGCGATTAATCTTCCCGAGTACCCCCGAATCAATATAAGAATCGCCACGATCTGACGGGCGGATCAAAAGTTATCGTCGGAACGATATTTGTGCACCAAGGGTAGCTCACGGCCAGTAAACACCTTCCGACCGGATTCATGACTCGCATCCACTAGTACACTCATCCGCTATAGCCTGTACGTCACTGAATCTGAACAAACCCCCGCTATAATTTGACCGCAAATGAAATGTCAGAACGAATTCTGTTTATCGAATCAAACGACACTATCACCCCGCCATAATAAAGACCGGACGTCTTTGAATTCACCATCCGGAAGAAAATAAAAAGATCCGAACCGAAACGTAGGAGGCGACGCACTAAACGTGCGTTTCAGTTCGCATCGATGTTCCAGAACCGAAAGATTGTTCGAAAAAAGTGGTAGATAGCCGAAAAAAGTGACAGGGGTGCAACACGAGGACTTCCCAGGAGGTCACCCATCCTAGTACTACTCTCGCCCAAGCACGCTTAACTTCGGAGTTCTGATGGGATCCAGTGCATTTGTGCTGGTATGATCGCACCCAGCATGCCTCTCCATTGTCAAAGTAATATAGAGTTTCCACTCGCATTGTCGTACGAAGTCCGTTTAAATGAAAGTGCGAAAAAATCCTGCTAGATGACACCGGATGGACGATCCGAGCATGTCGGGAAGCGGATGACCGCCAGGGCTGTCATCGCGCGATGAATCTTCCCGAGTACCCCCGAATCAATATAAGAATCGCGACGATCTGACGGGCGGATCAAAAGTTATCGTCGGAACGATATTTGTGCACCAAGGGTATCTCACGGCCAGTAAACACCTTCCGACCGGATTCATGACTCGCATCCACTAGTACACTCATCCGCTATAGCCTGTACGTCACTGAATCTGAACAAACCCCCGCTATAATTTGACCGCAAATGAAATGTCAGAACGAATTCCGTTTATCGAATCAAACGACACTATCACCCCGCCATAATAAAGACCGGACGTCTTTGAATTCACCATCCGGAAGAAAATAAAAAGATCCGAACCGAAACGTAGGAGGCGACGCACTAAACGTGCGTTTCAGTTCGCATCGATGTTCCAGAACCGAAAGATTGTTCGAAAAAAGTGGTAGATAGCCGAAAAAAGTGACAGGGGTGCAACACGAGGACTTCCCAGGAGGTCACCCATCCTAGTACTACTCTCGCCCAAGCACGCTTAACTTCGGAGTTCTGATGGGATCCAGTGCATTTGTGCTGGTATGATCGCACCCAGCATGCCTCTCCATTGTCAAAGTAATAAAGAGTTTCCACTCGCATTGTCGTACGAAGTCCGTTTAAATGAAAGTGCGAAAAAATCCTGCTAGATGACACCGGATGGACGATCCGAGCATGTCGGAAAGCCGGATGACCGCCAAGGCTGTCATCGCGCGATGAATCTTCCCGAGTACCCCCGAATCAATATAAGAATCGCGACGATCTGACGGGCGGATCAAAAGTTATCGTCGGAACGATATTTGTGCACCAAGGGTAGCTCACGGCCAGTAAACACCTTCCGACCGGATTCATGACTCGCATCCACTAGTACACTCATCCGCTATAGCCTGTACGTCACTGAATCTGAACAAACCCCCGCTATAATTTGACCGCAAATGAAATGTCAGAACGAATTCCGTTTATCGAATCAAACGACACTATCACCCCGCCATAATAAAGACCGGACGTCTTCGAATTCACCATCCGGAAGAAAATAAAAAGATCCGAACCGAAACCTAGGAGGCGACGCACTAAACGTGCGTTTCAGTTCGCTTCGATATTCCAGAACCGAAAGATTGTTCGAAAAAAGTGGTAGAAAGCCGAAAAAAGTGACAGGGGTGCAACACGAGGACTTCCCAGGAGGTCACCCATCCTAGTACTACTCTCGCCCAAGCACGCTTAACTTCGGGGTTCTGATGGGATCCAGTGCATTTGTGCTGGTATGATCGCACCCAGCATGCCTCTCCAATGTCAAAGTAATAAAGAGTTTCCACTTACATTGTCGTACGAAGTCCGTTTAAATGAAAGTGCGAAAAAATCCTGCTAGATGACATCGTATGGACGATCCGAGCATGTCGGGAAGCCGGATGACCGCCAGGGCTGTCATCGCGCGATGAATCTTCCCGATTACCCCCGAATCAATATAAGAATCGCCACGATCTGACGGGCGGATCAAAAGTTATCGTCGGAACGATATTTGTGCACCAAGGGTAGCTCACGGCCAGTAAACACCTTCCGACCGGATTCATGACTCGCATCCACTAGTACACTCATCCGCTATAGCCTGTACGTTACTGAATCTGAACAAACCCCCGCTATAATTTGACCGCAAATGAAATGTCAGAACGAATTCCGTTTATCGAATCAAACGACACTATCACCCCGCCATAATAAAGACCGGACGTATTTGAATTCACTATCCGGCAGAAAATAAAAAGATCCCAACCGAAACGTAGGAGGTGTCGCACTAAACGTGCGTTTCAGTTCGCATCGATGTTCCAGAACCGAAAGATTGTTCGAAAAAAGTGGTAGATAGCCGAAAAAAGTGACAGGGGTGCAACACGAGGACTTCCCAGGAGGTCACCCATCCTAGTACTACTCTCGCCCAAGCACGCTTAACTTCGGAGTTCTGATGGGATCCAGGGTATTTGTGCTGGTATGATCGCACCCAGCATGCCTCTGCATTGTCAAAGTAATAAAGAGTTTCCACTCGCATTGTCGTACGAAGTCCGTTTAAATGAAAGTGCGAAAAAATCCTGCTAGATGACACCGGATGGACGATCCGAGCATGTCGGAAAGCCGGATGACCGCCAGGGCTGTCATCGCGCGATGAATCTTCCCGAGTACCCCCGAATCAATATAAGAATCGCCACGATCTGACGGGCGGATCAAAAGTTATCGTCGGAACGATATTTGTGCACCAAGGGTAGCTCACGGCCAGTAAACACCTTCCGACCGGATTCATGACTCGCATCCACTAGTACACTCATCCGCTATAGCCTGTACGTCACTGAATCTGAACAAACCCCCGCTATAATTTGACCGCAAATGAAATGTCAAAACGAATTCCGTTTATCGAATCAAACGACACTATCACCCCGCCATAATAAAGACCGGACGTCTTTGAATTCACCATCCGGAAGAAAATAAAAAGATCCGAACCGAAACGTAGGAGGCGTCGCAATAAACGTGCGTTTCAGTTCGAATCGATGTTCCAGAACCGAAAGATTGTTCGAAAAAAGTGGTAGATAGCCGAAAAAAGTGACTGGGGTGCAACACGAGGACTTCCCAGGAGGTCACCCATCCTAGTACTACTCTCGCCCAAGCACGCTTAACTTCGGAGTTCTGATGGGATCCAGTGCATTTGTGCTGGTATGATCGCACCCAGCATGCCTCTCCATTGTCAAAGTAATAAAGAGTTTCCACTCGCATTGTCGTACGAAGTCCGTTTAAATGAAAGTGCGAAAAAATCCTGCTAGATGACACCGGATGGACGATCCGAGCATGTCGGGAAGCCGGATGACCGCCAGGGCTGTCATCGCGCGATGAATCTTCCCGAGTACCCCCGAATCAATATAAGAATCGCGACGATCTGACGGGCGGATCAAAAGTTATCGTCGGAACGATATTTGTGCACCAAGGGTATCTCACGGCCAGTAAACACCTTCCGACCGGATTCATGACTCGCATCCACTAGTACACTCATCCGCTATAGCCTGTACGTCACTGAATCTGAACAAACCCCCGCTATAATTTGACCGCAAATGAAATGTCAGAACGAATTCCGTTTATCGAATCAAACGACACTATCACCCCGCCATAATAAAGACCGGACGTCTTTGAATTAACCATCCGGAAGAAAATAAAAAGATCCGTACCGAAACGTAGGAGGCGACGTACTAAACGTGCGTTTCAGTTCGCATCGATGTTCCAGAACCGAAAGATTGTTCGAAAAAAGTGGTAGATAGCCGAAAAAAGTGACAGGGGTGCAACACGAGGACTTCCCAGGAGGTCACCCATCCTAGTACTACTCTCGCCCAAGCACGCTTAACATCGGAGTTCTGATGGGATCCAGTGCATTTGTGCTGGTATGATCGCACCCAGCATGCCTCTCCATTGTCAAAGTAATAAAGAGTTTCCACTCGCATTGTCGTACGAAGTCCGTTTAAATGAAAGTGCGAAAAAATCCTGCTAGATGCCATCGGATGGACGATCCGAGCATGTCGGGAAGCCGGATAACCGCCAGAGCTGTCATCGCGCGATGAATCTTCCCGATTACCCCCGAATAAATATAAGAATCGCCACGATCTGACGGGCGGATCAAAAGTTATCGTCGGAACGATATTTGTGCACCAAGGGTAGCTCACGGCCAGTAAACACCTTCCGACCGGATTCATGACTCGCATCCACTAGTACACTCATCCGCTATAGCCTGTACGTCACTGAATCTGAACAAACCCCCGCTATAATTTGACCGCAAATGAAATGTCAGAACGAATTCCGTTTATCGAATCAAACGACACTATCACCCCGCCATAATAAAGACCGGACGTCTTTGAATTCACCATCCGGAAGAAAATAAAAAGATCCGAACCGAAACGTAGGAGGCGACGCACTAAACGTGCGTTTCAGTTCGCATCGATGTTCCAGAACCGAAAGATTGTTCGAAAAAAGTGGTAGATAGCCGAAAAAAGTGACAGGGGTGCAACACGAGGACTTTCCAGGAGGTCACCCATCCTAGTACTACTCTCGCCCAAGCACGCTTAACTTCGGAGTTCTGATGGGATCCAGTGCATTTGTGCTGGTATGATCGCACCCAGCATGCCTCTCCATTGTCAAAGTAATAAAGAGTTTCCACTCGCATTGTCGTACGAAGTCCGTTTAAATGAAAGTGCGAAAAAATCCTGCTAGATGACACCGGATGGACGATCCGAGCATGTCGGAAAGCCGGATGACCGCCAAGGCTGTCATCGCGCGATGAATCTTCCCGAGTACCCCCGAATCAATATAAGAATCGCGACGATCTGACGGGCGGATCAAAAGTTATCGTCGGAACGATATTTGTGCACCAAGGGTAGCTCACGGCCAGTAAACACCTTCCGACCGGATTCATGACTCGCTTCCACTAGTACACTCATCCGCTATAGCCTGTACGTCACTGAATCTGAACAAACCCCCGCTATAATTTGACCGCAAATGAAATGTCAGAACGAATTCCGTTTATCGAATCAAACGACACTATCACCCCGCCATAATAAAGACCGGACGTCTTCGAATTCACCATCCGGAAGAAAATAAAAAGATCCGAACCGAAACCTAGGAGGCGACGCACTAAACGTGCGTTTCAGTTCGCTTCGATATTCCAGAACCGAAAGATTGTTCGAAAAAAGTGGTAGAAAGCCGAAAAAAGTGACAGGGGTGCAACACGAGGACTTCCCAGGAGGTCACCCATCCTAGTACTACTCTCGCCCAAGCACGCTTAACTTCGGGGTTCTGATGGGATCCAGTGCATTTGTGCTGGTATGATCGCACCCAGCATGCCTCTCCAATGTCAAAGTAATAAAGAGTTTCCACTTACATTGTCGTACGAAGTCCGTTTAAATGAAAGTGCGAAAAAATCCTGCTAGATGACATCGTATGGACGATCCGAGCATGTCGGGAAGCCGGATGACCGCCAGGGCTGTCATCGCGCGATGAATCTTCCCGATTACCCCCGAATCAATATAAGAATCGCCACGATCTGACGGGCGGATCAAAAGTTATCGTCGGAACGATATTTGTGCACCAAGGGTAGCTCACGGCCAGTAAACACCTTCCGACCGGATTCATGACTCGCATCCACTAGTACACTCATCCGCTATAGCCTGTACGTCACTGAATCTGAACAAACCCCCGCTATAATTTGACCGCAAATGAAATGTCAGAACGAATTCCGTTTATCGAATCAAACGACACTATCACCCCGCCATAATAAAGACCGGACGTCTTCGAATTCACCATCCGGAAGAAAATAAAAAGATCCGAACCGAAACCTAGGAGGCGACGCACTAAACGTGCGTTTCAGTTCGCTTCGATATTCCAGAACCGAAAGATTGTTCGAAAAAAGTGGTAGAAAGCCGAAAAAAGTGACAGGGGTGCAACACGAGGACTTCCCAGGAGGTCACCCATCCTAGTACTACTCTCGCCCAAGCACGCTTAACTTCGGGGTTCTGATGGGATCCAGTGCATTTGTGCTGGTATGATCGCACCCAGCATGCCTCTCCAATGTCAAAGTAATAAAGAGTTTCCACTTACATTGTCGTACGAAGTCCGTTTAAATGAAAGTGCGAAAAAATCCTGCTAGATGACATCGTATGGACGATCCGAGCATGTCGGGAAGCCGGATGACCGCCAGGGCTGTCATCGCGCGATGAATCTTCCCGATTACCCCCGAATCAATATAAGAATCGCCACGATCTGACGGGCGGATCAAAAGTTATCGTCGGAACGATATTTGTGCACCAAGGGTAGCTCACGGCCAGTAAACACCTTCCGACCGGATTCATGACTCGCATCCACTAGTACACTCATCCGCTATAGCCTGTACGTTACTGAATCTGAACAAACCCCCGCTATAATTTGACCGCAAATGAAATGTCAGAACGAATTCCGTTTATCGAATCAAACGACACTATCACCCCGCCATAATAAAGACCGGACGTATTTGAATTCACTATCCGGCAGAAAATAAAAAGATCCCAACCGAAACGTAGGAGGTGTCGCACTAAACGTGCGTTTCAGTTCGCATCGATGTTCCAGAACCGAAAGATTGTTCGAAAAAAGTGGTAGATAGCCGAAAAAAGTGACAGGGGTGCAACACGAGGACTTCCCAGGAGGTCACCCATCCTAGTACTACTCTCGCCCAAGCACGCTTAACTTCGGAGTTCTGATGGGATCCAGGGTATTTGTGCTGGTATGATCGCACCCAGCATGCCTCTGCATTGTCAAAGTAATAAAGAGTTTCCACTCGCATTGTCGTACGAAGTCCGTTTAAATGAAAGTGCGAAAAAATCCTGCTAGATGACACCGGATGGACGATCCGAGCATGTCGGAAAGCCGGATGACCGCCAGGGCTGTCATCGCGCGATGAATCTTCCCGAGTACCCCCGAATCAATATAAGAATCGCCACGATCTGACGGGCGGATCAAAAGTTATCGTCGGAACGATATTTGTGCACCAAGGGTAGCTCACGGCCAGTAAACACCTTCCGACCGGATTCATGACTCGCATCCACTAGTACACTCATCCGCTATAGCCTGTACGTCACTGAATCTGAACAAACCCCCGCTATAATTTGACCGCAAATGAAATGTCAAAACGAATTCCGTTTATCGAATCAAACGACACTATCACCCCGCCATAATAAAGACCGGACGTCTTTGAATTCACCATCCGGAAGAAAATAAAAAGATCCGAACCGAAACGTAGGAGGCGTCGCAATAAACGTGCGTTTCAGTTCGAATCGATGTTCCAGAACCGAAAGATTGTTCGAAAAAAGTGGTAGATAGCCGAAAAAAGTGACTGGGGTGCAACACGAGGACTTCCCAGGAGGTCACCCATCCTAGTACTACTCTCGCCCAAGCACGCTTAACTTCGGAGTTCTGATGGGATCCAGTGCATTTGTGCTGGTATGATCGCACCCAGCATGCCTCTCCATTGTCAAAGTAATAAAGAGTTTCCACTCGCATTGTCGTACGAAGTCCGTTTAAATGAAAGTGCGAAAAAATCCTGCTAGATGACACCGGATGGACGATCCGAGCATGTCGGGAAGCCGGATGACCGCCAGGGCTGTCATCGCGCGATGAATCTTCCCGAGTACCCCCGAATCAATATAAGAATCGCGACGATCTGACGGGCGGATCAAAAGTTATCGTCGGAACGATATTTGTGCACCAAGGGTATCTCACGGCCAGTAAACACCTTCCGACCGGATTCATGACTCGCATCCACTAGTACACTCATCCGCTATAGCCTGTACGTCACTGAATCTGAACAAACCCCCGCTATAATTTGACCGCAAATGAAATGTCAGAACGAATTCCGTTTATCGAATCAAACGACACTATCACCCCGCCATAATAAAGACCGGACGTCTTTGAATTAACCATCCGGAAGAAAATAAAAAGATCCGTACCGAAACGTAGGAGGCGACGTACTAAACGTGCGTTTCAGTTCGCATCGATGTTCCAGAACCGAAAGATTGTTCGAAAAAAGTGGTAGATAGCCGAAAAAAGTGACAGGGGTGCAACACGAGGACTTCCCAGGAGGTCACCCATCCTAGTACTACTCTCGCCCAAGCACGCTTAACATCGGAGTTCTGATGGGATCCAGTGCATTTGTGCTGGTATGATCGCACCCAGCATGCCTCTCCATTGTCAAAGTAATAAAGAGTTTCCACTCGCATTGTCGTACGAAGTCCGTTTAAATGAAAGTGCGAAAAAATCCTGCTAGATGCCATCGGATGGACGATCCGAGCATGTCGGGAAGCCGGATAACCGCCAGAGCTGTCATCGCGCGATGAATCTTCCCGATTACCCCCGAATAAATATAAGAATCGCCACGATCTGACGGGCGGATCAAAAGTTATCGTCGGAACGATATTTGTGCACCAAGGGTAGCTCACGGCCAGTAAACACCTTCCGACCGGATTCATGACTCGCATCCACTAGTACACTCATCCGCTATAGCCTGTACGTCACTGAATCTGAACAAACCCCCGCTATAATTTGACCGCAAATGAAATGTCAGAACGAATTCCGTTTATCGAATCAAACGACACTATCACCCCGCCATAATAAAGACCGGACGTCTTTGAATTCACCATCCGGAAGAAAATAAAAAGATCCGAACCGAAACGTAGGAGGCGACGCACTAAACGTGCGTTTCAGTTCGCATCGATGTTCCAGAACCGAAAGATTGTTCGAAAAAAGTGGTAGATAGCCGAAAAAAGTGACAGGGGTGCAACACGAGGACTTTCCAGGAGGTCACCCATCCTAGTACTACTCTCGCCCAAGCACGCTTAACTTCGGAGTTCTGATGGGATCCAGTGCATTTGTGCTGGTATGATCGCACCCAGCATGCCTCTCCATTGTCAAAGTAATAAAGAGTTTCCACTCGCATTGTCGTACGAAGTCCGTTTAAATGAAAGTGCGAAAAAATCCTGCTAGATGACACCGGATGGACGATCCGAGCATGTCGGAAAGCCGGATGACCGCCAAGGCTGTCATCGCGCGATGAATCTTCCCGAGTACCCCCGAATCAATATAAGAATCGCGACGATCTGACGGGCGGATCAAAAGTTATCGTCGGAACGATATTTGTGCACCAAGGGTAGCTCACGGCCAGTAAACACCTTCCGACCGGATTCATGACTCGCTTCCACTAGTACACTCATCCGCTATAGCCTGTACGTCACTGAATCTGAACAAACCCCCGCTATAATTTGACCGCAAATGAAATGTCAGAACGAATTCCGTTTATCGAATCAAACGACACTATCACCCCGCCATAATAAAGACCGGACGTCTTCGAATTCACCATCCGGAAGAAAATAAAAAGATCCGAACCGAAACCTAGGAGGCGACGCACTAAACGTGCGTTTCAGTTCGCTTCGATATTCCAGAACCGAAAGATTGTTCGAAAAAAGTGGTAGAAAGCCGAAAAAAGTGACAGGGGTGCAACACGAGGACTTCCCAGGAGGTCACCCATCCTAGTACTACTCTCGCCCAAGCACGCTTAACTTCGGGGTTCTGATGGGATCCAGTGCATTTGTGCTGGTATGATCGCACCCAGCATGCCTCTCCAATGTCAAAGTAATAAAGAGTTTCCACTTACATTGTCGTACGAAGTCCGTTTAAATGAAAGTGCGAAAAAATCCTGCTAGATGACATCGTATGGACGATCCGAGCATGTCGGGAAGCCGGATGACCGCCAGGGCTGTCATCGCGCGATGAATCTTCCCGATTACCCCCGAATCAATATAAGAATCGCCACGATCTGACGGGCGGATCAAAAGTTATCGTCGGAACGATATTTGTGCACCAAGGGTAGCTCACGGCCAGTAAACACCTTCCGACCGGATTCATGACTCGCATCCACTAGTACACTCATCCGCTATAGCCTGTACGTTACTGAATCTGAACAAACCCCCGCTATAATTTGACCGCAAATGAAATGTCAGAACGAATTCCGTTTATCGAATCAAACGACACTATCACCCCGCCATAATAAAGACCGGACGTATTTGAATTCACTATCCGGCAGAAAATAAAAAGATCCCAACCGAAACGTAGGAGGCGTCGCACTAAACGTGCGTTTCAGTTCGCATCGATGTTCCAGAACCGAAAGATTGTTCGAAAAAAGTGGTAGATAGCCGAAAAAAGTGACAGGGGTGCAACACGAGGACTTCCCAGGAGGTCACCCATCCTAGTACTACTCTCGCCCAAGCACGCTTAACTTCGGAGTTCTGATGGGATCCAGTGCATTTGTGCTGGTATGATCGCACCCAGCATGCCTCTCCATTGTCAAAGTAATAAAGAGTTTCCACTCGCATTTTCGTACGAAGTCCGTTTAAATGAAAGTGCGAAAAAATCTTGCTAGATGACACCGGATGGACGATCCGAGCATGTCGGAAAGCCGGATGACCCCCAAGGCTGTCATCGCGCGATTAATCTTCCCGAGTACCCCCGAATCAATATAAGAATCGCCACGATCTGACGGGTGGATCAAAAGTTATCGTCGGTACGATATTTGTGCACCAAGGGTAGCTCACGGCCAGTAAACACCTTCCGACCGGATTCATGACTTTCATCCACTAGTACACTCATCCGCTATAGCTTGTACGTCACTGAATCTAAACAAACCCCCGCTATAATTTGACAGCAAATGAAATGTCAGAACGAATTCCGTTTATCGAATCAAACGACACTATCACCCCGCCATAATAAAGACCGGACGTCTTTGAATTCACCATCCGGAAGAAAATAAAAAGATCCGAACCGAAACGTAGGAGGCGTCGCAATAAACGTGCGTTTCAGTTCGCAGCGATGTTCCAGAACCGAAAGATTGTTCGAAAAAAGTGGTAGATAGCCGAAAAAAGTGACTGGGGTGCAACACGAGGACTTCCCAGGAGGTCACCCATCCTAGTACTACTCTCGCCCAAGCACGCTTAACTTCGGAGTTCTGATGGGATCCAGTGCATTTGTGCTGGTATGATCGCACCCAGCATGCCTCTCCATTGTCAAAGTAATAAAGAGTTTCCACTCGCATTGTCGTACGAAGTCCGTTTAAATGAAAGTGCGAAAAAATCCTGCTAGATGACACCGGATGGACGATCCGAGCATGTCGGGAAGCCGGATGACCGCCAGGGCTGTCATCGCGCGATGAATCTTCCCGAGTACCCCCGAATCAATATAAGAATCGCGACGATCTGACGGGCGGATCAAAAGTTATCGTCGGAACGATATTTGTGCACCAAGGGTATCTCACGGCCAGTAAACACCTTCCGACCGGATTCATGACTCGCATCCACTAGTACACTCATCCGCTATAGCCTGTACGTCACTGAATCTGAACAAACCCCCGCTATAATTTGACCGCAAATGAAATGTCAGAACGAATTCCGTTTATCGAATCAAACGACACTATCACCCCGCCATAATAAAGACCGGACGTCTTTGAATTAACCATCCGGAAGAAAATAAAAAGATCCGTACCGAAACGTAGGAGGCGACGTACTAAACGTGCGTTTCAGTTCGCATCGATGTTCCAGAACCGAAAGATTGTTCGAAAAAAGTGGTAGATAGCCGAAAAAAGTGACAGGGGTGCAACACGAGGACTTCCCAGGAGGTCACCCATCCTAGTACTACTCTCGCCCAAGCACGCTTAACATCGGAGTTCTGATGGGATCCAGTGCATTTGTGCTGGTATGATCGCACCCAGCATGCCTCTCCATTGTCAAAGTAATAAAGAGTTTCCACTCGCATTGTCGTACGAAGTCCGTTTAAATGAAAGTGCGAAAAAATCCTGCTAGATGCCATCGGATGGACGATCCGAGCATGTCGGGAAGCCGGATAACCGCCAGAGCTGTCATCGCGCGATGAATCTTCCCGATTACCCCCGAATAAATATAAGAATCGCGACGATCTGACGGGCGGATCAAAAGTTATCGTCGGAACGATATTTGTGCACCAAGGGTAGCTCACGGCCAGTAAACACCTTCCGACCGGATTCATGACTCGCATCCACTAGTACACTCATCCGCTATAGCCTGTACGTCACTGAATCTGAACAAACCCCCGCTATAATTTGACCGCAAATGAAATGTCAGAACGAATTCCGTTTATCGAATCAAACGACACTATCACCCCGCCATAATAAAGACCGGACGTCTTTGAATTCACCATCCGGAAGAAAATAAAAAGATCCGAACCGAAACGTAGGAGGCGACGCACTAAACGTGCGTTTCAGTTCGCATCGATGTTCCAGAACCGAAAGATTGTTCGAAAAAAGTGGTAGATAGCCGAAAAAAGTGACAGGGGTGCAACACGAGGACTTTCCAGGAGGTCACCCATCCTAGTACTACTCTCGCCCAAGCACGCTTAACTTCGGAGTTCTGATGGGATCCAGTGCATTTGTGCTGGTATGATCGCACCCAGCATGCCTCTCCATTGTCAAAGTAATAAAGAGTTTCCACTCGCATTGTCGTACGAAGTCCGTTTAAATGAAAGTGCGAAAAAATCCTGCTAGATGACACCGGATGGACGATCCGAGCATGTCGGAAAGCCGGATGACCGCCAGGGCTGTCATCGCGCGTTGAATCTTCCCGAGTACCCCCGAATCAATATAAGAATCGCGACGATCTGACGGGCGGATCAAAAGTTATCGTCGGAACGATATTTGTGCACCAAGGGTAGCTCACGGCCAGTAAACACCTTCCGACCGGATTCATGACTCGCATCCACTAGTACACTCATCCGCTATAGCCTGTACGTCACTGAATCTGAACAAACCCCCGCTATAATTTGACCGCAAATGAAATGTCAGAACGAATTCCGTTTATCGAATCAAACGACACTATCACCCCGCCATAATAAAGACCGGACGTCTTCGAATTCACCATCCGGAAGAAAATAAAAAGATCCGAACCGAAACCTAGGAGGCGACGCACTAAACGTGCGTTTCAGTTCGCTTCGATATTCCAGAACCGAAAGATTGTTCGAAAAAAGTGGTAGAAAGCCGAAAAAAGTGACAGGGGTGCAACACGAGGACTTCCCAGGAGGTCACCCATCCTAGTACTACTCTCGCCCAAGCACGCTTAACTTCGGGGTTCTGATGGGATCCAGTGCATTTGTGCTGGTATGATCGCACCCAGCATGCCTCTCCAATGTCAAAGTAATAAAGAGTTTCCACTTACATTGTCGTACGAAGTCCGTTTAAATGAAAGTGCGAAAAAATCCTGCTAGATGACATCGTATGGACGATCCGAGCATGTCGGGAAGCCGGATGACCGCCAGGGCTGTCATCGCGCGATGAATCTTCCCGATTACCCCCGAATCAATATAAGAATCGCCACGATCTGACGGGCGGATCAAAAGTTATCGTCGGAACGATATTTGTGCACCAAGGGTAGCTCACGGCCAGTAAACACCTTCCGACCGGATTCATGACTCGCATCCACTAGTACACTCATCCGCTATAGCCTGTACGTTACTGAATCTGAACAAACCCCCGCTATAATTTGACCGCAAATGAAATGTCAGAACGAATTCCGTTTATCGAATCAAACGACACTATCACCCCGCCATAATAAAGACCGGACGTCTTTGAATTAACCATCCGGAAGAAAATAAAAAGATCCGTACCGAAACGTAGGAGGCGACGCACTAAACGTGCGTTTCAGTTCGCATCGATGTTCCAGAACCGAAAGATTGTTCGAAAAAAGTGGTAGATAGCCGAAAAAAGTGACAGGGGTGCAACACGAGGACTTCCCAGGAGGTCACCCATCCTAGTACTACTCTCGCCCAAGCACGCTTAACTTCGGAGTTCTGATGGGATCCAGTGCATTTGTGCTGGTATGATCGCACCCAGCATGCCTCTCCATTGTCAAAGTAATAAAGAGTTTCCACTCGCATTGTCGTACGAAGTCCGTTTAAATGAAAGTGCGAAAAAATCCTGCTAGATGACACCGGATGGACGATCCGAGCATGTCGGAAAGCCGGATGACCACCAAGGCTGTCATCGCGCGATTAATCTTCCCGAGTACCCCCGAATCAATATAAGAATCGCCACGATCTGACGGGCGGATCAAAAGTTATCGTCGGAACGATATTTGTGCACCAAGGGTAGCTCACGGCCAGTAAACACCTTCCGACCGGATTCATGACTTTCATCCACTAGTACACTCATCCGCTATAGCTTGTACGTCACTGAATCTAAACAAACCCCCGCTATAATTTGACCGCAAATGAAATGTCAGAACGAATTCCGTTTATCGAATCAAACGACACTATCACCCCGCCATAATAAAGACCGGACGTCTTCGAATTCACCATCCGGAAGAAAATAAAAAGATCCGAACCGAAACCTAGGAGGCGACGCACTAAACGTGCGTTTCAGTTCGCTTCGATATTCCAGAACCGAAAGATTGTTCGAAAAAAGTGGTAGAAAGCCGAAAAAAGTGACAGGGGTGCAACACGAGGACTTCCCAGGAGGTCACCCATCCTAGTACTACTCTCGCCCAAGCACGCTTAACTTCGGGGTTCTGATGGGATCCAGTGCATTTGTGCTGGTATGATCGCACCCAGCATGCCTCTCCAATGTCAAAGTAATAAAGAGTTTCCACTTACATTGTCGTACGAAGTCCGTTTAAATGAAAGTGCGAAAAAATCCTGCTAGATGACATCGTATGGACGATCCGAGCATGTCGGGAAGCCGGATGACCGCCAGGGCTGTCATCGCGCGATGAATCTTCCCGATTACCCCCGAATCAATATAAGAATCGCCACGATCTGACGGGCGGATCAAAAGTTATCGTCGGAACGATATTTGTGCACCAAGGGTAGCTCACGGCCAGTAAACACCTTCCGACCGGATTCATGACTCGCATCCACTAGTACACTCATCCGCTATAGCCTGTACGTTACTGAATCTGAACAAACCCCCGCTATAATTTGACCGCAAATGAAATGTCAGAACGAATTCCGTTTATCGAATCAAACGACACTATCACCCCGCCATAATAAAGACCGGACGTCTTTGAATTAACCATCCGGAAGAAAATAAAAAGATCCGTACCGAAACGTAGGAGGCGACGTACTAAACGTGCGTTTCAGTTCGCATCGATGTTCCAGAACCGAAAGATTGTTCGAAAAAAGTGGTAGATAGCCGAAAAAAGTGACAGGGGTGCAACACGAGGACTTCCCAGGAGGTCACCCATCCTAGTACTACTCTCGCCCAAGCACGCTTAACATCGGAGTTCTGATGGGATCCAGTGCATTTGTGCTGGTATGATCGCACCCAGCATGCCTCTCCATTGTCAAAGTAATAAAGAGTTTCCACTCGCATTGTCGTACGAAGTCCGTTTAAATGAAAGTGCGAAAAAATCCTGCTAGATGCCATCGGATGGACGATCCGAGCATGTCGGGAAGCCGGATGACCGCCAGAGCTGTCATCGCGCGATGAATCTTCCCGATTACCCCCGAATAAATATAAGAATCGCCACGATCTGACGGGCGGATCAAAAGTTATCGTCGGAACGATATTTGTGCACCAAGGGTAGCTCACGGCCAGTAAACACCTTCCGACCGGATTCATGACTCGCATCCACTAGTACACTCATCCGCTATAGCCTGTACGTCACTGAATCTGAACAAACCCCCGCTATAATTTGACCGCAAATGAAATGTCAGAACGAATTCCGTTTATCGAATCAAACGACACTATCACCCCGCCATAATAAAGACCGGACGTCTTTGAATTCACCATCCGGAAGAAAATAAAAAGATCCGAACCGAAACCTAGGAGGCGACGCACTAAACGTGCGTTTCAGTTCGCATCGATGTTCCAGAACCGAAAGATTGTTCGAAAAAAGTGGTAGATAGCCGAAAAAAGTGACAGGGGTGCAACACGAGGACTTTCCAGGAGGTCACCCATCCTAGTACTACTCTCGCCCAAGCACGCTTAACTTCGGAGTTCTGATGGGATCCAGTGCATTTGTGCTGGTATGATCGCACCCAGCATGCCTCTCCATTGTCAAAGTAATAAAGAGTTTCCACTCGCATTGTCGTACGAAGTCCGTTTAAATGAAAGTGCGAAAAAATCCTGCTAGATGACACCGGATGGACGATCCGAGCATGTCGGAAAGCCGGATGACCGCCAGGGCTGTCATCGCGCGTTGAATCTTCCCGAGTACCCCCGAATCAATATAAGAATCGCGACGATCTGACGGGCGGATCAAAAGTTATCGTCGGAACGATATTTGTGCACCAAGGGTAGCTCACGGCCAGTAAACACCTTCCGACCGGATTCATGACTCGCATCCACTAGTACACTCATCCGCTATAGCCTGTACGTCACTGAATCTGAACAAACCCCCGCTATAATTTGACCGCAAATGAAATGTCAGAACGAATTCCGTTTATCGAATCAAACGACACTATCACCCCGCCATAATAAAGACCGGACGTCTTCGAATTCACCATCCGGAAGAAAATAAAAAGATCCCAACCGAAACCTAGGAGGCGACGCACTAAACGTGCGTTTCAGTTCGCTTCGATATTCCAGAACCGAAAGATTGTTCGAAAAAAGTGGTAGAAAGCCGAAAAAAGTGACAGGGGTGCAACACGAGGACTTCCCAGGAGGTCACCCATCCTAGTACTACTCTCGCCCAAGCACGCTTAACTTCGGGGTTCTGATGGGATCCAGTGCATTTGTGCTGGTATGATCGCACCCAGCATGCCTCTCCAATGTCAAAGTAATAAAGAGTTTCCACTTACATTGTCGTACGAAGTCCGTTTAAATGAAAGTGCGAAAAAATCCTGCTAGATGACATCGTATGGACGATCCGAGCATGTCGGGAAGCCGGATGACCGCCAGGGCTGTCATCGCGCGATGAATCTTCCCGATTACCCCCGAATCAATATAAGAATCGCCACGATCTGACGGGCGGATCAAAAGTTATCGTCGGAACGATATTTGTGCACCAAGGGTAGCTCACGGCCAGTAAACACCTTCCGACCGGATTCATGACTCGCATCCACTAGTACACTCATCCGCTATAGCCTGTACGTTACTGAATCTGAACAAACCCCCGCTATAATTTGACCGCAAATGAAATGTCAGAACGAATTCCGTTTATCGAATCAAACGACACTATCACCCCGCCATAATAAAGACCGGACGTCTTTGAATTAACCATCCGGAAGAAAATAAAAAGATCCGTACCGAAACGTAGGAGGCGACGCACTAAACGTGCGTTTCAGTTCGCATCGATGTTCCAGAACCGAAAGATTGTTCGAAAAAAGTGGTAGATAGCCGAAAAAAGTGACAGGGGTGCAACACGAGGACTTCCCAGGAGGTCACCCATCCTAGTACTACTCTCGCCCAAGCACGCTTAACTTCGGAGTTCTGATGGGATCCAGTGCATTTGTGCTGGTATGATCGCACCCAGCATGCCTCTCCATTGTCAAAGTAATAAAGAGTTTCCACTCGCATTGTCGTACGAAGTCCGTTTAAATGAAAGTGCGAAAAAATCCTGCTAGATGACACCGGATGGACGATCCGAGCATGTCGGAAAGCCGGATGACCACCAAGGCTGTCATCGCGCGATTAATCTTCCCGAGTACCCCCGAATCAATATAAGAATCGCCACGATCTGACGGGCGGATCAAAAGTTATCGTCGGAACGATATTTGTGCACCAAGGGTAGCTCACGGCCAGTAAACACCTTCCGACCGGATTCATGACTTTCATCCACTAGTACACTCATCCGCTATAGCTTGTACGTCACTGAATCTAAACAAACCCCCGCTATAATTTGACCGCAAATGAAATGTCAGAACGAATTCCGTTTATCGAATCAAACGACACTATCACCCCGCCATAATAAAGACCGGACGTCTTCGAATTCACCATCCGGAAGAAAATAAAAAGATCCGAACCGAAACCTAGGAGGCGACGCACTAAACGTGCGTTTCAGTTCGCTTCGATATTCCAGAACCGAAAGATTGTTCGAAAAAAGTGGTAGAAAGCCGAAAAAAGTGACAGGGGTGCAACACGAGGACTTCCCAGGAGGTCACCCATCCTAGTACTACTCTCGCCCAAGCACGCTTAACTTCGGGGTTCTGATGGGATCCAGTGCATTTGTGCTGGTATGATCGCACCCAGCATGCCTCTCCAATGTCAAAGTAATAAAGAGTTTCCACTTACATTGTCGTACGAAGTCCGTTTAAATGAAAGTGCGAAAAAATCCTGCTAGATGACATCGTATGGACGATCCGAGCATGTCGGGAAGCCGGATGACCGCCAGGGCTGTCATCGCGCGATGAATCTTCCCGATTACCCCCGAATCAATATAAGAATCGCCACGATCTGACGGGCGGATCAAAAGTTATCGTCGGAACGATATTTGTGCACCAAGGGTAGCTCACGGCCAGTAAACACCTTCCGACCGGATTCATGACTCGCATCCACTAGTACACTCATCCGCTATAGCCTGTACGTTACTGAATCTGAACAAACCCCCGCTATAATTTGACCGCAAATGAAATGTCAGAACGAATTCCGTTTATCGAATCAAACGACACTATCACCCCGCCATAATAAAGACCGGACGTATTTGAATTCACTATCCGGCAGAAAATAAAAAGATCCCAACCGAAACGTAGGAGGCGACGCACTAAACGTGCGTTTCAGTTCGCATCGATGTTCCAGAACCGAAAGATTGTTCGAAAAAAGTGGTAGATAGCCGAAAAAAGTGACAGGGGTGCAACACGAGGACTTCCCAGGAGGTCACCCATCCTAGTACTACTCTCGCCCAAGCACGCTTAACTTCGGAGTTCTGATGGGATCCAGGGTATTTGTGCTGGTATGATCGCATCCAGCATGCCTCTCCATTGTCAAAGTAATAAAGAGTTTCCACTCGCATTGTCGTACGAAGTCCGTTTAAATGAAAGTGCGAAAAAATCCTGCTAGATGACACCGTATGGACGATCCGAGCATGTCGGGAAGCCGGATGACCGCCAGGGCTGTCATCGCGCGATGAATCTTCCCGATTACCCCCGAATCAATATAAGAATCGCCACGATCTGACGGGCGGATCAAAAGTTATCGTCGGAACGATATTTGTGCACCAAGGGTAGCTCACGGCCAGTAAACACCTTCCGACCGGATTCATGACTCGCATCCACTAGTACACTCATCCGCTATAGCCTGTACGTCACTGAATCTGAACAAACCCCCGCTATAATTTGACCGCAAATGAAATGTCAGAACGAATTCCGTTTATCGAATCAAACGACACTATCACCCCGCCATAATAAAGACCGGACGTCTTCGAATTCACCATCCGGAAGAAAATAAAAAGATCCGAACCGAAACCTAGGAGGCGACGCACTAAACGTGCGTTTCAGTTCGCTTCGATATTCTAGAACCGAAAGATTGTTCGAAAAAAGTGGTAGAAAGCCGAAAAAAGTGACAGGGGTGCAACACGAGGACTTCCCAGGAGGTCACCCATCCTAGTACTACTCTCGCCCAAGCACGCTTAACTTCGGGGTTCTGATGGGATCCAGTGCATTTGTGCTGGTATGATCGCACCCAGCATGCCTCTCCAATGTCAAAGTAATAAAGAGTTTCCACTTACATTGTCGTACGAAGTCCGTTTAAATGAAAGTGCGAAAAAATCCTGCTAGATGACATCGTATGGACGATCCGAGCATGTCGGGAAGCCGGATGACTGCCAGGGCTGTCATCGCGCGATGAATCTTCCCGATTACCCCCGAATCAATATAAGAATCGCCACGATCTGACGGGCGGATCAAAAGTTATCGTCGGAACGATATTTGTGCACCAAGGGTAGCTCACGGCCAGTAAACACCTTCCGACCGGATTCATGACTCGCATCCACTAGTACACTCATCCGCTATAGCCTGTACGTTACTGAATCTGAACAAACCCCCGCTATAATTTGACCGCAAATGAAATGTCAGAACGAATTCCGTTTATCGAATCAAACGACACTATCACCCCGCCATAATAAAGACCGGACGTATTTGAATTCACTATCCGGCAGAAAATAAAAAGATCCCAACCGAAACGTAGGAGGCGTCGCACTAAACGTGCGTTTCAGTTCGCATCGATGTTCCAGAACCGAAAGATTGTTCGAAAAAAGTGGTAGATAGCCGAAAAAAGTGACAGGGGTGCAACACGAGGACTTCCCAGGAGGTCACCCATCCTAGTACTACTCTTGCCCAAGCACGCTTAACTTCAGAGTTCTGATGGGATCCAGTGCATTTGTGCTGGTATGATCGCACCCAGCATGCCTCTCCATTGTCAAAGTAATAAAGAGTTTCCACTCGCATTGTCGTACGAAGTCCGTTTAAATGAAAGTGCGAAAAAATCCTGCTAGATGACACCGGATGGACGATCCGAGCATGTCGGAAAGCCGGATGACCGCCAAGGCTGTCATCGCGCGATTAATCTTCCCGAGTACCCCCGAATCAATATAAGAATCGCGACGATCTGACGGGCGGATCAAAAGTTATCGTCGGAACGATATTTGTGCACCAAGGGTAGCTCACGGCCAGTAAACACCTTCCGACCAGATTCATGACTCGCATCCACTAGTACACTCATCCGCTATAGCCTGTACGTCACTGAATCTGAACAAACCCCCGCTATAATTTGACCGCAAATGAAATGTCAGAACGAATTCTGTTTATCGAATCAAACGACACTATCACCCCGCCATAATAAAGACCGGACGTCTTTGAATTCACCATCCGGAAGAAAATAAAAAGATCCGAACCGAAACGTAGGAGGCGACGCACTAAACGTGCGTTTCAGTTCGCATCGATGTTCCAGAACCGAAAGATTGTTCGAAAAAAGTGGTAGATAGCCGAAAAAAGTGACAGGGGTGCAACACGAGGACTTCCCAGGAGGTCACCCATCCTAGTACTACTCTCGCCCAAGCACGCTTAACTTCGGAGTTCTGATGGGATCCAGTGCATTTGTGCTGGTATGATCGCACCCAGCATGCCTCTCCATTGTCAAAGTAATATAGAGTTTCCACTCGCATTGTCGTACGAAGTCCGTTTAAATGAAAGTGCGAAAAAATCCTGCTAGATGACACCGGATGGACGATCCGAGCATGTCGGAAAGCCGGATGACCGCCAAGGCTGTCATCGCGCGATTAATCTTCCCGAGTACCCCCGAATCAATATAAGAATCGCCACGATCTGACGGGCGGATCAAAAGTTATCGTCGGAACGATATTTGTGCACCAAGGGTAGCTCACGGCCAGTAAACACCTTCCGACCGGATTCATGACTCGCATCCACTAGTACACTCATCCGCTATAGCCTGTACGTCACTGAATCTGAACAAACCCCCGCTATAATTTGACCGCAAATGAAATGTCAGAACGAATTCCGTTTATCGAATCAAACGACACTATCACCCCGCAATAATAAAGACCGGACGTCTTTGAATTAACCATCCGGAAGAAAATAAAAAGATCCGTACCGAAACGTAGGAGGCGACGCACTAAACGTGCGTTTCAGTTCGCATCGATGTTCCAGAACCGAAAGATTGTTCGAAAAAAGTGGTAGATAGCCGAAAAAAGTGACAGGGGTGCAACACGAGGACTTCCCAGGAGGTCACCCATCCTAGTACTACTCTCGCCCAAGCACGCTTAACTTCGGAGTTCTGATGGGATCCAGTGCATTTGTGCTGGTATGATCGCACCCAGCATGCCTCTCCATTGTCAAAGTAATAAAGAGTTTCCACTCGCATTGTCGTACGAAGTCCGTTTAAATGAAAGTGCGAAAAAATCCTGCTAGATGACACCGGATGGACGATCCGAGCATGTCGGAAAGCCGGATGACCACCAAGGCTGTCATCGCGCGATTAATCTTCCCGAGTGCCCCCGAATCAATATAAGAATCGCCACGATCTGACGGGCGGATCAAAAGTTATCGTCGGAACGATATTTGTGCACCAAGGGTAGCTCACGGCCAGTAAACACCTTCCGACCGGATTCATGACTTTCATCCACTAGTACACTCATCCGCTATAGCTTGTACGTCACTGAATCTAAACAAACCCCCGCTATAATTTGACCGCAAATGAAATGTCAGAACGAATTCCGTTTATCGAATCAAACGACACTATCACCCCGCCATAATAAAGACCGGACGTCTTCGAATTCACCATCCGGAAGAAAATAAAAAGATCCGAACCGAAACCTAGGAGGCGACGCACTAAACGTGCGTTTCAGTTCGCTTCGATATTCCAGAACCGAAAGATTGTTCGAAAAAAGTGGTAGAAAGCCGAAAAAAGTGACAGGGGTGCAACACGAGGACTTCCCAGGAGGTCACCCATCCTAGTACTACTCTCGCCCAAGCACGCTTAACTTCGGGGTTCTGATGGGATCCAGTGCATTTGTGCTGGTATGATCGCACCCAGCATGCCTCTCCAATGTCAAAGTAATAAAGAGTTTCCACTTACATTGTCGTACGAAGTCCGTTTAAATGAAAGTGCGAAAAAATCCTGCTAGATGACATCGTATGGACGATCCGAGCATGTCGGGAAGCCGGATGACCGCCAGGGCTGTCATCGCGCGATGAATCTTCCCGATTACCCCCGAATCAATATAAGAATCGCCACGATCTGACGGGCGGATCAAAAGTTATCGTCGGAACGATATTTGTGCACCAAGGGTAGCTCACGGCCAGTAAACACCTTCCGACCGGATTCATGACTCGCATCCACTAGTACACTCATCCGCTATAGCCTGTACGTTACTGAATCTGAACAAACCCCCGCTATAATTTGACCGCAAATGAAATGTCAGAACGAATTCCGTTTATCGAATCAAACGACACTATCACCCCGCCATAATAAAGACCGGACGTATTTGAATTCACTATCCGGCAGAAAATAAAAAGATCCCAACCGAAACGTAGGAGGCGTCGCACTAAACGTGCGTTTCAGTTCGCATCGATGTTCCAGAACCGAAAGATTGTTCGAAAAAAGTGGTAGATAGCCGAAAAAAGTGACAGGGGTGCAACACGAGGACTTCCCAGGAGGTCACCCATCCTAGTACTACTCTCGCCCAAGCACGCTTAACTTCGGAGTTCTGATGGGATCCAGGGTATTTGTGCTGGTATGATCGCACCCAGCATGCCTCTCCATTGTCAAAGTAATAAAGAGTTTCCACTCGCATTGTCGTACGAAGTCCGTTTAAATGAAAGTGCGAAAAAATCCTGCTAGATGACACCGGATGGACGATCCGAGCATGTCGGAAAGCCGGATGACCGCCAGGGCTGTCATCGCGCGATGAATCTTCCCGAGTACCCCCGAATCAATATAAGAATCGCCACGATCTGACGGGCGGATCAAAAGTTATCGTCGGAACGATATTTGTGCACCAAGGGTAGCTCACGGCCAGTAAACACCTTCCGACCGGATTCATGACTCGCATCCACTAGTACACTCATCCGCTATAGCCTGTACGTCACTGAATCTGAACAAACCCCCGCTATAATTTGACCGCAAATGAAATGTCAGAACGAATTCCGTTTATCGAATCAAACGACACTATCACCCCGCCATAATAAAGACCGGACGTCTTCGAATTCACCATCCGGAAGAAAATAAAAAGATCCGAACCGAAACCTAGGAGGCGACGCACTAAACGTGCGTTTCAGTTCGCTTCGATATTCCAGAACCGAAAGATTGTTCGAAAAAAGTGGTAGAAAGCCGAAAAAAGTGACAGGGGTGCAACACGAGGACTTCCCAGGAGGTCACCCATCCTAGTACTACTCTCGCCCAAGCACGCTTAACTTCGGGGTTCTGATGGGATCCAGTGCATTTGTGCTGGTATGATCGCACCCAGCATGCCTCTCCAATGTCAAAGTAATAAAGAGTTTCCACTTACATTGTCGTACGAAGTCCGTTTAAATGAAAGTGCGAAAAAATCCTGCTAGATGACATCGTATGGACGATCCGAGCATGTCGGGAAGCCGGATGACCGCCAGGGCTGTCATCGCGCGATGAATCTTCCCGATTACCCCCGAATCAATATAAGAATCGCCACGATCTGACGGGCGGATCAAAAGTTATCGTCGGAACGATATTTGTGCACCAAGGGTAGCTCACGGCCAGTAAACACCTTCCGACCGGATTCATGACTCGCATCCACTAGTACACTCATCCGCTATAGCCTGTACGTTACTGAATCTGAACAAACCCCCGCTATAATTTGACCGCAAATGAAATGTCAGAACGAATTCCGTTTATCGAATCAAACGACACTATCACCCCGCCATAATAAAGACCGGACGTATTTGAATTCACTATCCGGCAGAAAATAAAAAGATCCCAACCGAAACGTAGGAGGCGTCGCACTAAACGTGCGTTTCAGTTCGCATCGATGTTCCAGAACCGAAAGATTGTTCGAAAAAAGTGGTAGATAGCCGAAAAAAGTGACTGGGGTGCAACACGAGGACTTCCCAGGAGGTCACCCATCCTAGTACTACTCTCGCCCAAGCACGCTTAACTTCGGAGTTCTGATGGGATCCAGTGCATTTGTGCTGGTATGATCGCACCCAGCATGCCTCTCCATTGTCAAAGTAATATAGAGTTTCCACTCGCATTGTCGTACGAAGTCCGTTTAAATGAAAGTGCGAAAAAATCCTGCTAGATGACACCGGATGGACGATCCGAGCATGTCGGGAAGCCGGATGACCGCCAGGGCTGTCATCGCGCGATGAATCTTCCCGAGTACCCCCGAATCAATATAAGAATCGCGACGATCTGACGGGCGGATCAAAAGTTATCGTCGGAACGATATTTGTGCACCAAGGGTATCTCACGGCCAGTAAACACCTTCCGACCGGATTCATGACTCGCATCCACTAGTACACTCATCCGCTATAGCCTGTACGTCACTGAATCTGAACAAACCCCCGCTATAATTTGACCGCAAATGAAATGTCAGAACGAATTCCGTTTATCGAATCAAACGACACTATCACCCCGCCATAATAAAGACCGGACGTCTTTGAATTAACCATCCGGAAGAAAATAAAAAGATCCGTACCGAAACGTAGGAGGCGACGTACTAAACGTGCGTTTCAGTTCGCATCGATGTTCCAGAACCGAAAGATTGTTCGAAAAAAGTGGTAGATAGCCGAAAAAAGTGACAGGGGTGCAACACGAGGACTTCCCAGGAGGTCACCCATCCTAGTACTACTCTCGCCCAAGCACGCTTAACATCGGAGTTCTGATGGGATCCAGTGCATTTGTGCTGGTATGATCGCACCCAGCATGCCTCTCCATTGTCAAAGTAATAAAGAGTTTCCACTCGCATTGTCGTACGAAGTCCGTTTAAATGAAAGTGCGAAAAAATCCTGCTAGATGCCATCGGATGGACGATCCGAGCATGTCGGGAAGCCGGATAACCGCCAGAGCTGTCATCGCGCGATGAATCTTCCCGATTACCCCCGAATAAATATAAGAATCGCCACGATCTGACGGGCGGATCAAAAGTTATCGTCGGAACGATATTTGTGCACCAAGGGTAGCTCACGGCCAGTAAACACCTTCCGACCGGATTCATGACTCGCATCCACTAGTACACTCATCCGCTATAGCCTGTACGTCACTGAATCTGAACAAACCCCCGCTATAATTTGACCGCAAATGAAATGTCAGAACGAATTCCGTTTATCGAATCAAACGACACTATCACCCCGCCATAATAAAGACCGGACGTCTTTGAATTCACCATCCGGAAGAAAATAAAAAGATCCGAACCGAAACGTAGGAGGCGACGCACTAAACGTGCGTTTCAGTTCGCATCGATGTTCCAGAACCGAAAGATTGTTCGAAAAAAGTGGTAGATAGCCGAAAAAAGTGACAGGGGTGCAACACGAGGACTTTCCAGGAGGTCACCCATCCTAGTACTACTCTCGCCCAAGCACGCTTAACTTCGGAGTTCTGATGGGATCCAGTGCATTTGTGCTGGTATGATCGCACCCAGCATGCCTCTCCATTGTCAAAGTAATAAAGAGTTTCCACTCGCATTGTCGTACGAAGTCCGTTTAAATGAAAGTGCGAAAAAATCCTGCTAGATGACACCGGATGGACGATCCGAGCATGTCGGAAAGCCGGATGACCGCCAGGGCTGTCATCGCGCGTTGAATCTTCCCGAGTACCCCCGAATCAATATAAGAATCGCGACGATCTGACGGGCGGATCAAAAGTTATCGTCGGAACGATATTTGTGCACCAAGGGTAGCTCACGGCCAGTAAACACCTTCCGACCGGATTCATGACTCGCATCCACTAGTACACTCATCCGCTATAGCCTGTACGTCACTGAATCTGAACAAACCCCCGCTATAATTTGACCGCAAATGAAATGTCAGAACGAATTCCGTTTATCGAATCAAACGACACTATCACCCCGCCATAATAAAGACCGGACGTCTTCGAATTCACCATCCGGAAGAAAATAAAAAGATCCGAACCGAAACCTATGAGGCGACGCACTAAACGTGCGTTTCAGTTCGCTTCGATATTCCAGAACCGAAAGATTGTTCGAAAAAAGTGGTAGAAAGCCGAAAAAAGTGACAGGGGTGCAACACGAGGACTTCCCAGGAGGTCACCCATCCTAGTACTACTCTCGCCCAAGCACGCTTAACTTCGGGGTTCTGATGGGATCCAGTGCATTTGTGCTGGTATGATCGCACCCAGCATGCCTCTCCAATGTCAAAGTAATAAAGAGTTTCCACTTACATTGTCGTACGAAGTCCGTTTAAATGAAAGTGCGAAAAAATCCTGCTAGATGACATCGTATGGACGATCCGAGCATGTCGGGAAGCCGGATGACCGCCAGGGCTGTCATCGCGCGATGAATCTTCCCGATTACCCCCGAATCAATATAAGAATCGCCACGATCTGACGGGCGGATCAAAAGTTATCGTCGGAACGATATTTGTGCACCAAGGGTAGCTCACGGCCAGTAAACACCTTCCGACCGGATTCATGACTCGCATCCACTAGTACACTCATCCGCTATAGCCTGTACGTTACTGAATCTGAACAAACCCCCGCTATAATTTGACCGCAAATGAAATGTCAGAACGAATTCCGTTTATCGAATCAAACGACACTATCACCCCGCCATAATAAAGACCGGACGTATTTGAATTCACTATCCGGCAGAAAATAAAAAGATCCCAACCGAAACGTAGGAGGCGTCGCACTAAACGTGCGTTTCAGTTCGCATCGATGTTCCAGAACCGAAAGATTGTTCGAAAAAAGTGACTGGGGTGCAACACGAGGACTTCCCAGGAGGTCACCCATCCTAGTACTACTCTCGCCCAAGCACGCTTAACTTCGGAGTTCTGATGGGATCCAGTGCATTTGTGCTGGTATGATCGCACCCAGCATGCCTCTCCATTGTCAAAGTAATATAGAGTTTCCACTCGCATTGTCGTACGAAGTCCGTTTAAATGAAAGTGCGAAAAAATCCTGCTAGATGACACCGGATGGACGATCCGAGCATGTCGGGAAGCCGGATGACCGCCAGGGCTGTCATCGCGCGATGAATCTTCCCGAGTACCCCCGAATCAATATAAGAATCGCGACGATCTGACGGGCGGATCAAAAGTTATCGTCGGAACGATATTTGTGCACCAAGGGTATCTCACGGCCAGTAAACACCTTCCGACCGGATTCATGACTCGCATCCACTAGTACACTCATCCGCTATAGCCTGTACGTCACTGAATCTGAACAAACCCCCGCTATAATTTGACCGCAAATGAAATGTCAGAACGAATTCCGTTTATCGAATCAAACGACACTATCACCCCGCCATAATAAAGACCGGACGTCTTTGAATTAACCATCCGGAAGAAAATAAAAAGATCCGTACCGAAACGTAAGAGGCGACGTACTAAACGTGCGTTTCAGTTCGCATCGATGTTCCAGAACCGAAAGATTGTTCGAAAAAAGTGGTAGATAGCCGAAAAAAGTGACAGGGGTGCAACACGAGGACTTCCCAGGAGGTCACCCATCCTAGTACTACTCTCGCCCAAGCACGCTTAACATCGGAGTTCTGATGGGATCCAGTGCATTTGTGCTGGTATGATCGCACCCAGCATGCCTCTCCATTGTCAAAGTAATAAAGAGTTTCCACTCGCATTGTCGTACGAAGTCCGTTTAAATGAAAGTGCGAAAAAATCCTGCTAGATGCCATCGGATGGACGATCCGAGCATGTCGGGAAGCCGGATAACCGCCAGAGCTGTCATCGCGCGATGAATCTTCCCGATTACCCCCGAATAAATATAAGAATCGCCACGATCTGACGGGCGGATCAAAAGTTATCGTCGGAACGATATTTGTGCACCAAGGGTAGCTCACGGCCAGTAAACACCTTCCGACCGGATTCATGACTCGCATCCACTAGTACACTCATCCGCTATAGCCTGTACGTCACTGAATCTGAACAAACCCCCGCTATAATTTGACCGCAAATGAAATGTCAGAACGAATTCCGTTTATCGAATCAAACGACACTATCACCCCGCCATAATAAAGACCGGACGTCTTTGAATTCACCATCCGGAAGAAAATAAAAAGATCCGAACCGAAACGTAGGAGGCGACGCACTAAACGTGCGTTTCAGTTCGCATCGATGTTCCAGAACCGAAAGATTGTTCGAAAAAAGTGGTAGATAGCCGAAAAAAGTGACAGGGGTGCAACACGAGGACTTTCCAGGAGGTCACCCATCCTAGTACTACTCTCGCCCAAGCACGCTTAACTTCGGAGTTCTGATGGGATCCAGTGCATTTGTGCTGGTATGATCGCACCCAGCATGCCTCTCCATTGTCAAAGTAATAAAGAGTTTCCACTCGCATTGTCGTACGAAGTCCGTTTAAATGAAAGTGCGAAAAAATCCTGCTAGATGACACCGGATGGACGATCCGAGCATGTCGGAAAGCCGGATGACCGCCAGGGCTGTCATCGCGCGTTGAATCTTCCCGAGTACCCCCGAATCAATATAAGAATCGCGACGATCTGACGGGCGGATCAAAAGTTATCGTCGGAACGATATTTGTGCACCAAGGGTAGCTCACGGCCAGTAAACACCTTCCGACCGGATTCATGACTCGCATCCACTAGTACACTCATCCGCTATAGCCTGTACGTCACTGAATCTGAACAAACCCCCGCTATAATTTGACCGCAAATGAAATGTCAGAACGAATTCCGTTTATCGAATCAAACGACACTATCACCCCGCCATAATAAAGACCGGACGTCTTCGAATTCACCATCCGGAAGAAAATAAAAAGATCCGAACCGAAACCTAGGAGGCGACGCACTAAACGTGCGTTTCAGTTCGCTTCGATATTCCAGAACCGAAAGATTGTTCGAAAAAAGTGGTAGAAAGCCGAAAAAAGTGACAGGGGTGCAACACGAGGACTTCCCAGGAGGTCACCCATCCTAGTACTACTCTCGCCCAAGCACGCTTAACTTCGGGGTTCTGATGGGATCCAGTGCATTTGTGCTGGTATGATCGCACCCAGCATGCCTCTCCAATGTCAAAGTAATAAAGAGTTTCCACTTACATTGTCGTACGAAGTCCGTTTAAATGAAAGTGCGAAAAAATCCTGCTAGATGACATCGTATGGACGATCCGAGCATGTCGGGAAGCCGGATGACCGCCAGGGCTGTCATCGCGCGATGAATCTTCCCGATTACCCCCGAATCAATATAAGAATCGCCACGATCTGACGGGCGGATCAAAAGTTATCGTCGGAACGATATTTGTGCACCAAGGGTAGCTCACGGCCAGTAAACACCTTCCGACCGGATTCATGACTCGCATCCACTAGTACACTCATCCGCTATAGCCTGTACGTTACTGAATCTGAACAAACCCCCGCTATAATTTGACCGCAAATGAAATGTCAGAACGAATTCCGTTTATCGAATCAAACGACACTATCACCCCGCCATAATAAAGACCGGACGTATTTGAATTCACTATCCGGCAGAAAATAAAAAGATCCCAACCGAAACGTAGGAGGCGTCGCACTAAACGTGCGTTTCAGTTCGCATCGATGTTCCAGAACCGAAAGATTGTTCGAAAAAAGTGGTAGATAGCCGAAAAAAGTGACAGGGGTGCAACACGAGGACTTCCCAGGAGGTCACCCATCCTAGTACTACTCTCGCCCAAGCACGCTTAACTTCGGAGTTCTGATGGGATCCAGTGCATTTGTGCTGGTATGATCGCACCCAGCATGCCTCTCCATTGTCAAAGTAATAAAGAGTTTCCACTCGCATTGTCGTACGAAGTCCGTTTAAATGAAAGTGCGAAAAAATCCTGCTAGATGACACCGGATGGACGATCCGAGCATGTCGGAAAGCCGGATGACCCCCAAGGCTGTCATCGCGCGATTAATCTTCCCGAGTACCCCCGAATCAATATAAGAATCGCCACGATCTGACGGGCGGATCAAAAGTTATCGTCGGAACGATATTTGTGCACCAAGGGTAGCTCACGGCCAGTAAACACCTTCCGACCGGATTCATGACTTTCATCCACTAGTACACTCATCCGCTATAGCTTGTACGTCACTGAATCTAAACAAACCCCCGCTATAATTTGACCGCAAATGAAATGTCAGAACGAATTCCGTTTATCGAATCAAACGACACTATCACCCCGCCATAATAAAGACCGGACGTATTTGAATTCACTATCCGGCAGAAAATAAAAAGATCCCAACCGAAACGTAGGAGGCGTCGCACTAAACGTGCGTTTCAGTTCGCATCGATGTTCCAGAACCGAAAGATTGTTCGAAAAAAGTGGTAGATAGCCGAAAAAAGTGACAGGGGTGCAACACGAGGACTTCCCAGGAGGTCACCCATCCTAGTACTACTCTCGCCCAAGCACGCTTAACTTCAGAGTTCTGATGGGATCCAGTGCATTTGTGCTGGTATGATCGCACCCAGCATGCCTCTCCATTGTCAAAGTAATAAAGAGTTTCCACTCGCATTGTCGTACGAAGTCCGTTTAAATGAAAGTGCGAAAAAATCCTGCTAGATGACACCGGATGGACGATCCGAGCATGTCGGAAAGCCGGATGACCGCCATGGCTGTCATCGCGCGATTAATCTTCCCGAGTACCCCCGAATCAATATAAGAATCGCGACGATCTGACGGGCGGATCAAAAGTTATCGTCGGAACGATATTTGTGCACCAAGGGTAGCTCACGGCCAGTAAACACCTTCCGACCGGATTCATGACTCGCATCCACTAGTACACTCATCCGCTATAGCCTGTACGTCACTGAATCTGAACAAACCCCCGCTATAATTTGACCGCAAATGAAATGTCAGAACGAATTCTGTTTATCGAATCAAACGACACTATCACCCCGCCATAATAAAGACCGGACGTCTTTGAATTCACCATCCGGAAGAAAATAAAAAGATCCGAACCGAAACGTAGGAGGCGACGCACTAAACGTGCGTTTCAGTTCGCATCGATGTTCCAGAACCGAAAGATTGTTCGAAAAAAGTGGTAGATAGCCGAAAAAAGTGACAGGGGTGCAACACGAGGACTTCCCAGGAGGTCACCCATCCTAGTACTACTCTCGCCCAAGCACGCTTAACTTCGGAGTTCTGATGGGATCCAGTGCATTTGTGCTGGTATGATCGCACCCAGCATGCCTCTCCATTGTCAAAGTAATATAGAGTTTCCACTCGCATTGTCGTACGAAGTCCGTTTAAATGAAAGTGCGAAAAAATCCTGCTAGATGACACCGGATGGACGATCCGAGCATGTCGGAAAGCCGGATGACCGCCAAGGCTGTCATCGCGCGATTAATCTTCCCGAGTACCCCCGAATCAATATAAGAATCGCCACGATCTGACGGGCGGATCAAAAGTTATCGTCGGAACGATATTTGTGCACCAAGGGTAGCTCACGGCCAGTAAACACCTTCCGACCGGATTCATGACTCGCATCCACTAGTACACTCATCCGCTATAGCCTGTACGTCACTGAATCTGAACAAACCCCCGCTATAATTTGACCGCAAATGAAATGTCAGAACGAATTCCGTTTATCGAATCAAACGACACTATCACCCCGCCATAATAAAGACCGGACGTCTTTGAATTAACCATCCGGAAGAAAATAAAAAGATCCGTACCGAAACGTAGGAGGCGACGCACTAAACGTGCGTTTCAGTTCGCATCGATGTTCCAGAACCGAAAGATTGTTCGAAAAAAGTGGTAGATAGCCGAAAAAAGTGACAGGGGTGCAACACGAGGACTTCCCAGGAGGTCACCCATCCTAGTACTACTCTCGCCCAAGCACGCTTAACTTCGGAGTTCTGATGGGATCCAGTGCATTTGTGCTGGTATGATCGCACCCAGCATGCCTCTCCATTGTCAAAGTAATAAAGAGTTTCCACTCGCATTGTCGTACGAAGTCCGTTTAAATGAAAGTGCGAAAAAATCCTGCTAGATGACACCGGATGGACGATCCGAGCATGTCGGAAAGCCGGATGACCACCAAGGCTGTCATCGCGCGATTAATCTTCCCGAGTACCCCCGAATCAATATAAGAATCGCCACGATCTGACGGGCGGATCAAAAGTTATCGTCGGAACGATATTTGTGCACCAAGGGTAGCTCACGGCCAGTAAACACCTTCCGACCGGATTCATGACTTTCATCCACTAGTACACTCATCCGCTATAGCTTGTACGTCACTGAATCTAAACAAACCCCCGCTATAATTTGACCGCAAATGAAATGTCAGAACGAATTCCGTTTATCGAATCAAACGACACTATCACCCCGCCATAATAAAGACCGGACGTCTTCGAATTCACCATCCGGAAGAAAATAAAAAGATCCGAACCGAAACCTAGGAGGCGACGCACTAAACGTGCGTTTCAGTTCGCTTCGATATTCCAGAACCGAAAGATTGTTCGAAAAAAGTGGTAGAAAGCCGAAAAAAGTGACAGGGGTGCAACACCAGGACTTCCCAGGAGGTCACCCATCCTAGTACTACTCTCGCCCAAGCACGCTTAACTTCGGGGTTCTGATGGGATCCAGTGCATTTGTGCTGGTATGATCGCACCCAGCATGCCTCTCCAATGTCAAAGTAATAAAGAGTTTCCACTTACATTGTCGTACGAAGTCCGTTTAAATGAAAGTGCGAAAAAATCCTGCTAGATGACATCGTATGGACGATCCGAGCATGTCGGGAAGCCGGATGACCGCCAGGGCTGTCATCGCGCGATGAATCTTCCCGATTACCCCCGAATCAATATAAGAATCGCCACGATCTGACGGGCGGATCAAAAGTTATCGTCGGAACGATATTTGTGCACCAAGGGTAGCTCACGGCCAGTAAACACCTTCCGACCGGATTCATGACTCGCATCCACTAGTACACTCATCCGCTATAGCCTGTACGTTACTGAATCTGAACAAACCCCCGCTATAATTTGACCGCAAATGAAATGTCAGAACGAATTCCGTTTATCGAATCAAACGACACTATCACCCCGCCATAATAAAGACCGGACGTATTTGAATTCACTATCCGGCAGAAAATAAAAAGATCCCAACCGAAACGTAGGAGGCGTCGCACTAAACGTGCGTTTCAGTTCGCATCGATGTTCCAGAACCGAAAGATTGTTCGAAAAAAGTGGTAGATAGCCGAAAAAAGTGACAGGGGTGCAACACGAGGACTTCCCAGGAGGTCACCCATCCTAGTACTACTCTCGCCCAAGCACGCTTAACTTCGGAGTTCTGATGGGATCCAGGGTATTTGTGCTGGTATGATCGCACCCAGCATGCCTCTCCATTGTCAAAGTAATAAAGAGTTTCCACTCGCATTGTCGTACGAAGTCCGTTTAAATGAAAGTGCGAAAAAATCCTGCTAGATGACACCGGATGGACGATCCGAGCATGTCGGAAAGCCGGATGACCGCCAGGGCTGTCATCGCGCGATGAATCTTCCCGAGTACCCCCGAATCAATATAAGAATCGCCACGATCTGACGGGCGGATCAAAAGTTATCGTCGGAACGATATTTGTGCACCAAGGGTAGCTCACGGCCAGTAAACACCTTCCGACCGGATTCATGACTCGCATCCACTAGTACACTCATCCGCTATAGCCTGTACGTCACTGAATCTGAACAAACCCCCGCTATAATTTGACCGCAAATGAAATGTCAGAACGAATTCCGTTTATCGAATCAAACGACACTATCACCCCGCCATAATAAAGACCGGACGTCTTTGAATTCACCATCCGGAAGAAAATAAAAAGATCCGAACCGAAACGTAGGAGGCGTCGCAATAAACGTGCGTTTCAGTTCGCATCGATGTTCCAGAACCGAAAGATTGTTCGAAAAAAGTGGTAGATAGCCGAAAAAAGTGACTGGGGTGCAACACGAGGACTTCCCAGGAGGTCACCCATCCTAGTACTACTCTCGCCCAAGCACGCTTAACTTCGGAGTTCTGATGGGATCCAGTGCATTTGTGCTGGTATGATCGCACCCCCATGCCTCTCCATTGTCAAAGTAATAAAGAGTTTCCACTCGCATTGTCGTACGAAGTCCGTTTAAATGAAAGTGCGAAAAAATCCTGCTAGATGACACCGGATGGACGATCCGAGCATGTCGGGAAGCCGGATGACCGCCAGGGCTGTCATCGCGCGATGAATCTTCCCGAGTACCCCCGAATCAATATAAGAATCGCGACGATCTGACGGGCGGATCAAAAGTTATCGTCGGAACGATATTTGTGCACCAAGGGTAGCTCACGGCCAGTAAACACCTTCCGACCGGATTCATGACTCGCATCCACTAGTACACTCATCCGCTATAGCCTGTACGTCACTGAATCTGAACAAACCCCCGCTATAATTTGACCGCAAATGAAATGTCAGAACGAATTCCGTTTATCGAATCAAACGACACTATCACCCCGCCATAATAAAGACCGGACGTCTTTGAATTAACCATCCGGAAGAAAATAAAAAGATCCGTACCGAAACGTAGGAGGCGACGTACTAAACGTGCGTTTCAGTTCGCATCGATGTTCCAGAACCGAAAGATTGTTCGAAAAAAGTGGTAGATAGCCGAAAAAAGTGACAGGGGTGCAACACGAGGACTTCCCAGGAGGTCACCCATCCTAGTACTACTTTCGCCCAAGCACGCTTAACATCGGAGTTCTGATGGGATCCAGTGCATTTGTGCTGGTATGATCGCACCCAGCATGCCTCTCCATTGTCAAAGTAATAAAGAGTTTCCACTCGCATTGTCGTACGAAGTCCGTTTAAATGAAAGTGCGAAAAAATCCTGCTAGATGCCATCGAATGGACGATCCGAGCATGTCGGGAAGCCGGATAACCGCCAGGGCTGTCATCGCGCGATGAATCTTCCCGATTACCCCCGAATAAATATAAGAATCGCCACGATCTGACGGGCGGATCAAAAGTTATCGTCGGAACGATATTTGTGCACCAAGGGTAGCTCACGGCCAGTAAACACCTTCCGACCGGATTCATGACTCGCATCCACTAGTACACTCATCCGCTATAGCCTGTACGTCACTGAATCTGAACAAACCCCCGCTATAATTTGACCGCAAATGAAATGTCAGAACGAATTCCGTTTATCGAATCAAACGACACTATCACCCCGCCATAATAAAGACCGGACGTCTTTGAATTCACCATCCGGAAGAAAATAAAAAGATCCGAACCGAAACGTAGGAGGCGACGCACTAAACGTGCGTTTCAGTTCGCATCGATGTTCCAGAACCGAAAGATTGTTCGAAAAAAGTGGTAGATAGCCGAAAAAAGTGACAGGGGTGCAACACGAGGACTTTCCAGGAGGTCACCCATCCTAGTACTACTCTCGCCCAAGCACGCTTAACTTCGGAGTTCTGATGGGATCCAGTGCATTTGTGCTGGTATGATCGCACCCAGCATGCCTCTCCATTGTCAAAGTAATAAAGAGTTTCCACTCGCATTGTCGTACGAAGTCCGTTTAAATGAAAGTGCGAAAAAATCCTGCTAGATGACACCGGATGGACGATCCGAGCATGTCGGAAAGCCGGATGACCGCCAGGGCTGTCATCGCGCGATGAATCTTCCCGAGTACCCCCGAATCAATATAAGAATCGCGACGATCTGACGGGCGGATCAAAAGTTATCGTCGGAACGATATTTGTGCACCAAGGGTAGCTCACGGCCAGTAAACACCTTCCGACCGGATTCATGACTCGCATCCACTAGTACACTCATCCGCTATAGCCTGTACGTCACTGAATCTGAACAAACCCCCGCTATAATTTGACCGCAAATGAAATGTCAGAACGAATTCCGTTTATCGAATCAAACGACACTATCACCCCGCCATAATAAAGACCGGACGTCTTCGAATTCACCATCCGGAAGAAAATAAAAAGATCCGAACCGAAACCTAGGAGGCGACGCACTAAACGTGCGTTTCAGTTCGCTTCGATATTCCAGAACCGAAAGATTGTTCGAAAAAAGTGGTAGAAAGCCGAAAAAAGTGACAGGGGTGCAACACGAGGACTTCCCAGGAGGTCACCCATCCTAGTACTACTCTCGCCCAAGCACGCTTAACTTCGGGGTTCTGATGGGATCCAGTGCATTTGTGCTGGTATGATCGCACCCAGCATGCCTCTCCAATGTCAAAGTAATAAAGAGTTTCAACTTACATTGTCGTACGAAGTCCGTTTAAATGAAAGTGCGAAAAAATCCTGCTAGATGACATCGTATGGACGATCCGAGCATGTCGGGAAGCCGGATGACCGCCAGGGCTGTCATCGCGCGATGAATCTTCCCGATTACCCCCGAATCAATATAAGAATCGCCACGATCTGACGGGCGGATCAAAAGTTATCGTCGGAACGATATTTGTGCACCAAGGGTAGCTCACGGCCAGTAAACACCTTCCGACCGGATTCATGACTCGCATCCACTAGTACACTCATCCGCTATAGCCTGTACGTTACTGAATCTGAACAAACCCCCGCTATAATTTGACCGCAAATGAAATGTCAGAACGAATTCCGTTTATCGAATCAAACGACACTATCACCCCGCCATAATAAAGACCGGACGTATTTGAATTCACTATCCGGCAGAAAATAAAAAGATCCCAACCGAAACGTAGGAGGCGTCGCACTAAACGTGCGTTTCAGTTCGCATCGATGTTCCAGAACCGAAAGATTGTTCGAAAAAAGTGGTAGATAGCCGAAAAAAGTGACAGGGGTGCAACACGAGGACTTCCTAGGAGGTCACCCATCCTAGTACTACTCTCGCCCAAGCACGCTTAACTTCGGAGTTCTGATGGGATCCAGGGTATTTGTGCTGGTATGATCGCACCCAGCATGCCTCTCCATTGTCAAAGTAATAAAGAGTTTCCACTCGCATTGTCGTACGAAGTCCGTTTAAATGAAAGTGCGAAAAAATCCTGCTAGATGACACCGGATGGACGATCCGAGCATGTCGGAAAGCCGGATGACCGCCAGGGCTGTCATCGCGCGATGAATCTTCCCGAGTACCCCCGAATCAATATAAGAATCGCCACGATCTGACGGGCGGATCAAAAGTTATCGTCGGAACGATATTTGTGCACCAAGGGTAGCTCACGGCCAGTAAACACCTTCCGACCGGATTCATGACTCGCATCCACTAGTACACTCATCCGCTATAGCCTGTACGTCACTGAATCTGAACAAACCCCCGCTATAATTTGACCGCAAATGAAATGTCAGAACGAATTCCGTTTATCGAATCAAACGACACTATCACCCCGCCATAATAAAGACCGGACGTCTTTGAATTCACCATCCGGAAGAAAATAAAAAGATCCGAACCGAAACGTAGGAGGCGTCGCAATAAACGTGCGTTTCAGTTCGCATCGATGTTCCAGAACCGAAAGATTGTTCGAAAAAAGTGGTAGATAGCCGAAAAAAGTGACTGGGGTGCAACACGAGGACTTCCCAGGAGGTCACCCATCCTAGTACTACTCTCGCCCAAGCACGCTTAACTTCGGAGTTCTGATGGGATCCAGTGCATTTGTGCTGGTATGATCGCACCCAGCATGCCTCTCCATTGTCAAAGTAATAAAGAGTTTCCACTCGCATTGTCGTACGAAGTCCGTTTAAATGAAAGTGCGAAAAAATCCTGCAAGATGACACCGGATGGACGATCCGAGCATGTCGGGAAGCCGGATGACCGCCAGGGCTGTCATCGCGCGATGAATCTTCCCGAGTACCCCCGAATCAATATAAGAATCGCGACGATCTGACGGGCGGATCAAAAGTTATCGTCGGAACGATATTTGTGCACCAAGGGTAGCTCACGGCCAGTAAACACCTTCCGACCGGATTCATGACTCGCATCCACTAGTACACTCATCCGCTATAGCCTGTACGTCACTGAATCTGAACAAACCCCCGCTATAATTTGACCGCAAATGAAATGTCAGAACGAATTCCGTTTATCGAATCAAACGACACTATCACCCCGCCATAATAAAGACCGGACGTCTTTGAATTAACCATCCGGAAGAAAATAAAAAGATCCGTACCGAAACGTAGGAGGCGACGTACTAAACGTGCGTTTCAGTTCGCATCGATGTTCCAGAACCGAAAGATTGTTCGAAAAAAGTGGTAGATAGCCGAAAAAAGTGACAGGGGTGCAACACGAGGACTTCCCAGGAGGTCACCCATCCTAGTACTACTTTCGCCCAAGCACGCTTAACATCGGAGTTCTGATGGGATCCAGTGCATTTGTGCTGGTATGATCGCACCCAGCATGCCTCTCCATTGTCAAAGTAATAAAGAGTTTCCACTCGCATTGTCGTACGAAGTCCGTTTAAATGAAAGTGCGAAAAAATCCTGCTAGATGCCATCGGATGGACGATCCGAGCATGTCGGGAAGCCGGATAACCGCCAGAGCTGTCATCGCGCGATGAATCTTCCCGATTACCCCCGAATAAATATAAGAATCGCCACGATCTGACGGGCGGATCAAAAGTTATCGTCGGAACGATATTTGTGCACCAAGGGTAGCTCACGGCCAGTAAACACCTTCCGACCGGATTCATGACTCGCATCCACTAGTACACTCATCCGCTATAGCCTGTACGTCACTGAATCTGAACAAACCCCCGCTATAATTTGACCGCAAATGAAATGTCAGAACGAATTCCGTTTATCGAATCAAACGACACTATCACCCCGCCATAATAAAGACCGGACGTCTTTGAATTCACCATCCGGAAGAAAATAAAAAGATCCGAACCGAAACGTAGGAGGCGACGCACTAAACGTGCGTTTCAGTTCGCATCGATGTTCCAGAACCGAAAGATTGTTCGAAAAAAGTGGTAGATAGCCGAAAAAAGTGACAGGGGTGCAACACGAGGACTTTCCAGGAGGTCACCCATCCTAGTACTACTCTCGCCCAAGCACGCTTAACTTCGGAGTTCTGATGGGATCCAGTGCATTTGTGCTGGTATGATCGCACCCAGCATGCCTCTCCATTGTCAAAGTAATAAAGAGTTTCCACTCGCATTGTCGTACGAAGTCCGTTTAAATGAAAGTGCGAAAAAATCCTGCTAGATGACACCGGATGGACGATCCGAGCATGTCGGAAAGCCGGATGACCGCCAGGGCTGTCATCGCGCGATGAATCTTCCCGAGTACCCTCGAATCAATATAAGAATCGCCACGATCTGACGGGCGGATCAAAAGTTATCGTCGGAACGATATTTGTGCACCAAGGGTAGCTCACGGCCAGTAAACACCTTCCGACCGGATTCATGACTTTCATCCACTAGTACACTCATCCGCTATAGCTTGTACGTCACTGAATCTTAACAAACCCCCGCTATAATTTGACCGCAAATGAAATGTCAGAACGAATTCCGTTTATCGAATCAAACGACACTATCACCCCGCCATAATAAAGACCGGACGTCTTCGAATTCACCATCCGGAAGAAAATAAAAAGATCCGAACCGAAACCTAGGAGGCGACGCACTAAACGTGCGTTTCAGTTCGCTTCGATATTCCAGAACCGAAAGATTGTTCGAAAAAAGTGGTAGAAAGCCGAAAAAAGTGACAGGGGTGCAACACGAGGACTTCCCAGGAGGTCACCCATCCTAGTACTACTCTCGCCCAAGCACGCTTAACTTCGGGGTTCTGATGGGATCCAGTGCATTTGTGCTGGTATGATCGCACCCAGCATGCCTCTCCAATGTCAAAGTAATAAAGAGTTTCCACTTACATTGTCGTACGAAGTCCGTTTAAATGAAAGTGCGAAAAAATCCTGCTAGATGACATCGTATGGACGATCCGAGCATGTCGGGAAGCCGGATGACCGCCAGGGCTGTCATCGCGCGATGAATCTTCCCGATTACCCCCGAATCAATATAAGAATCGCCACGATCTGACGGGCGGATCAAAAGTTATCGTCGGAACGATATTTGTGCACCAAGGGTAGCTCACGGCCAGTAAACACCTTCCGACCGGATTCATGACTCGCATCCACTAGTACACTCATCCGCTATAGCCTGTACGTTACTGAATCTGAACAAACCCCCGCTATAATTTGACCGCAAATGAAATGTCAGAACGAATTCCGTTTATCGAATCAAACGACACTATCACCCCGCCATAATAAAGACCGGACGTATTTGAATTCACTATCCGGCAGAAAATAAAAAGATCCCAACCGAAACGTAGGAGGCGTCGCACTAAACGTGCGTTTCAGTTCGCATCGATGTTCCAGAACCGAAAGATTGTTCGAAAAAAGTGGTAGATAGCCGAAAAAAGTGACAGGGGTGCAACACGAGGACTTCCCAGGAGGTCACCCATCCTAGTACTACTCTCGCCCAAGCACGCTTAACTTCGGAGTTCTGATGGGATTCAGGGTATTTGTGCTGGTATGATCGCACCCAGCATGCCTCTCCATTGTCAAAGTAATAAAGAGTTTCCACTCGCATTGTCGTACGAAGTCCTTTTAAATGAAAGTGCGAAAAAATCCTGCTAGATGACACCGGATGGACGATCCGAGCATGTCGGAAAGCCGGATGACCGCCAGGGCTGTCATCGCGCGATGAATCTTCCCGAGTACCCCCGAATCAATATAAGAATCGCCACGATCTGACGGGCGGATCAAAAGTTATCGTCGGAACGATATTTGTGCACCAAGGGTAGCTCACGGCCAGTAAACACCTTCCGACCGGATTCATGACTCGCATCCACTAGTACACTCATCCGCTATAGCCTGTACGTCACTGAATCTGAACAAACCCCCGCTATAATTTGACCGCAAATGAAATGTCAGAACGAATTCCGTTTATCGAATCAAACGACACTATCACCCCGCCATAATAAAGACCGGACGTCTTTGAATTCACCATCCGGAAGAAAATAAAAAGATCCGAACCGAAACGTAGGAGGCGTCGCAATAAACGTGCGTTTCAGTTCGCATCGATGTTCCAGAACCGAAAGATTGTTCGAAAAAAGTGGTAGATAGCCGAAAAAAGTGACTGGGGTGCAACACGAGGACTTCCCAGGAGGTCACCCATCCTAGTACTACTCTCGCCCAAGCACGCTTAACTTCGGAGTTCTGATGGGATCCAGTGCATTTGTGCTGGTATGATCGCACCCAGCATGCCTCTCCATTGTCAAAGTAATAAAGAGTTTCCACTCGCATTGTCGTACGAAGTCCGTTTAAATGAAAGTGCGAAAAAATCCTGCTTGATGACACCGGATGGACGATCCGAGCATGTCGGGAAGCCGGATGACCGCCAGGGCTGTCATCGCGCGATGAATCTTCCCGAGTACCCCCGAATCAATATAAGAATCGCGACGATCTGACGGGCGGATCAAAAGTTATCGTCGGAACGATATTTGTGCACCAAGGGTAGCTCACGGCCAGTAAACACCTTCCGACCGGATTCATGACTCGCATCCACTAGTACACTCATCCGCTATAGCCTGTACGTCACTGAATCTGAACAAACCCCCGCTATAATTTGACCGCAAATGAAATGTCAGAACGAATTCCGTTTATCGAATCAAACGACACTATCACCCCGCCATAATAAAGACCGGACGTCTTTGAATTAACCATCCGGAAGAAAATAAAAAGATCCGTACCGAAACGTAGGAGGCGACGTACTAAACGTGCGTTTCAGTTCGCATCGATGTTCCAGAACCGAAAGATTGTTCGAAAAAAGTGGTAGATAGCCGAAAAAAGTGACAGGGGTGCAACACGAGGACTTCCCAGGAGGTCACCCATCCTAGTACTACTTTCGCCCAAGCACGCTTAACATCGGAGTTCTGATGGGATCCAGTGCATTTGTGCTGGTATGATCGCACCCAGCATGCCTCTCCATTGTCAAAGTAATAAAGAGTTTCCACTCGCATTGTCGTACGAAGTCCGTTTAAATGAAAGTGCGAAAAAATCCTGCTAGATGCCATCGGATGGACGATCCGAGCATGTCGGGAAGCCGAATAACCGCCAGAGCTGTCATCGCGCGATGAATCTTCCCGATTACCCCCGAATAAATATAAGAATCGCCACGATCTGACGGGCGGATCAAAAGTTATCGTCGGAACGATATTTGTGCACCAAGGGTAGCTCACGGCCAGTAAACACCTTCCGACCGGATTCATGACTCGCATCCACTAGTACACTCATCCGCTATAGCCTGTACGTCACTGAATCTGAACAAACCCCCGCTATAATTTGACCGCAAATGAAATGTCAGAACGAATTCCGTTTATCGAATCAAACGACACTATCACCCCGCCATAATAAAGACCGGACGTCTTTGAATTCACCATCCGGAAGAAAATAAAAAGATCCGAACCGAAACGTAGGAGGCGACGCACTAAACGTGCGTTTCAGTTCGCATCGATGTTCCAGAACCGAAAGATTGTTCGAAAAAAGTGGTAGATAGCCGAAAAAAGTGACAGGGGTGCAACACGAGGACTTTCCAGGAGGTCACCCATCCTAGTACTACTCTCGCCCAAGCACGCTTAACTTCGGAGTTCTGATGGGATCCAGTGCATTTGTGCTGGTATGATCGCACCCAGCATGCCTCTCCATTGTCAAAGTAATAAAGAGTTTCCACTCGCATTGTCGTACGAAGTCCGTTTAAATGAAAGTGCGAAAAAATCCTGCTAGATGACACCGGATGGACGATCCGAGCATGTCGGAAAGCCGGATGACCGCCAGGGCTGTCATCGCGCGATGAATCTTCCCGAGTACCCCCGAATCAATATAAGAATCGCGACGATCTGACGGGCGGATCAAAAGTTATCGTCGGAACGATATTTGTGCACCAAGGGTAGCTCACGGCCAGTAAACACCTTCCGACCGGATTCATGACTCGCATCCACTAGTACACTCATCCGCTATAGCCTGTACGTCACTGAATCTGAACAAACCCCCGCTATAATTTGACCGCAAATGAAATGTCAGAACGAATTCCGTTTATCGAATCAAACGACACTATCACCCCGCCATAATAAAGACCGGACGTCTTCGAATTCACCATCCGGAAGAAAATAAAAAGATCCGAACCGAAACCTAGGAGGCGACGCACTAAACGTGCGTTTCAGTTCGCTTCGATATTCCAGAACCGAAAGATTGTTCGAAAAAAGTGGTAGAAAGCCGAAAAAAGTGACAGGGGTGCAACACGAGGACTTCCCAGGAGGTCACCCATCCTAGTACTACTCTCGCCCAAGCACGCTTAACTTCGGGGTTCTGATGGGATCCAGTGCATTTGTGCTGGTATGATCGCACCCAGCATGCCTCTCCAATGTCAAAGTAATAAAGAGTTTCCACTTACATTGTCGTACGAAGTCCGTTTAAATGAAAGTGCGAAAAAATCCTGCTAGATGACATCGTATGCACGATCCGAGCATGTCGGGAAGCCGGATGACCGCCAGGGCTGTCATCGCGCGATGAATCTTCCCGATTACCCCCGAATCAATATAAGAATCGCCACGATCTGACGGGCGGATCAAAAGTTATCGTCGGAACGATATTTGTGCACCAAGGGTAGCTCACGGCCAGTAAACACCTTCCGACCGGATTCATGACTTTCATCCACTAGTACACTCATCCGCTATAGCTTGTACGTCACTGAATCTGAACAAACCCCCGCTATAATTTGACAGCAAATGAAATGTCAGAACGAATTCCGTTTATCGAATCAAACGACACTATCACCCCGCCATAATAAAGACCGGACGTATTTGAATTCACTATCCGGCAGAAAATAAAAAGATCCCAACCGAAACGTAGGAGGCGTCGCACTAAACGTGCGTTTCAGTTCGCATCGATGTTCCAGAACCGAAAGATTGTTCGAAAAAAGTGGTAGATAGCCGAAAAAAGTGACAGGGGTGCAACACGAGGACTTCCCAGGAGGTCACCCATCCTAGTACTACTCTCGCCCAAGCACGCTTAACTTCGGAGTTCTGATGGGATCCAGTGCATTTGTGCTGGTATGATCGCACCCAGCATGCCTCTCCATTGTCAAAGTAATAAAGAGTTTCCACTCGCATTGTCGTACGAAGTCCGTTTAAATGAAAGTGCGAAAAAATCCTGCTAGATGACACCGGATGGACGATCCGAGCATGTCGGAAAGCCGGATGACCCCCAAGGCTGTCATCGCGCGATTAATCTTCCCGAGTACCCCCGAATCAATATAAGAATCGCCACGATCTGACGGGCGGATCAAAAGTTATCGTCGGAACGATATTTGTGCACCAAGGGTAGCTCACGACCAGTAAACACCTTCCGACCGGATTCATGACTTTCATCCACTAGTACACTCATCCGCTATAGCTTGTACGTCACTGAATCTAAACAAACCCCCGCTATAATTTGACCGCAAATGAAATGTCAGAACGAATTCCGTTTATCGAATCAAACGACACTATCACCCCGCCATAATAAAGACCGGACGTATTTGAATTCACTATCCGGCAGAAAATAAAAAGATCCCAACCGAAACGTAGGAGGCGTCGCACTAAACGTGCGTTTCAGTTCGCATCGATGTTCCAGAACCGAAAGATTGTTCGAAAAAAGTGGTAGATAGCCGAAAAAAGTGACAGGGGTGCAACACGAGGACTTCCCAGGAGGTCACCCATCGTAGTACTACTCTCGCCCAAGCACGCCTAACTTCGGAGTTCTGATGGGATCCAGTGCATTTGTGCTGGTATGATCGCACCCAGCATGCCTCTCCATTGTCAAAGTAATAAAGAGTTTCCACTCGCATTGTCGTACGAAGTCCGTTTAAATGAAAGTGCAAAAAAATCCTGCTAGATGACACCGGATGGACGATCCGAGCATGTCGGGAAGCCGGATGGCCGCAAGGGCTGTCATCGCGCGATTAATCTTCCCGAGTACCCCCGAATCAATATAAGAATCGCGACGATCTGACGGGCGGATCAAAAGTTATCGTCGGAACGATATTTGTGCACCAAGGGTAGCTCACGGCCAGTAAACACCTTCCGACCGGATTCATGACTCGCATCCACTAGTACACTCATCCGCTATAGCCTGTACGTCACTGAATCTGAACAAACCCCCGCTATAATTTGACCGCAAATGAAATGTCAGAACGAATTCCGTTTATCGAATCAAACGACACTATCACCCCGCCATAATAAAGACCGGACGTCTTCGAATTCACCATCCGGAAGAAAATAAAAAGATCCGAACCGAAACCTAGGAGGCGACGCACTAAACGTGCGTTTCAGTTCGCTTCGATATTCCAGAACCGAAAGATTGTTCGAAAAAAGTGGTAGAAAGCCGAAAAAAGTGACAGGGGTGCAACACGAGGACTTCCCAGGAGGTCACCCATCCTAGTACTACTCTCGCCCAAGCACGCTTAACTTCGGGGTTCTGATGGGATCCAGTGCATTTGTGCTGGTATGATCGCACCCAGCATGCCTCTCCAATGTCAAAGTAATAAAGAGTTTCCACTTACATTGTCGTACGAAGTCCGTTTAAATGAAAGTGCGAAAAAATCCTGCTAGATGACATCGTATGCACGATCCGAGCATGTCGGGAAGCCGGATGACCGCCAGGGCTGTCATCGCGCGATGAATCTTCCCGATTACCCCCGAATCAATATAAGAATCGCCACGATCTGACGGGCGGATCAAAAGTTATCGTCGGAACGATATTTGTGCACCAAGGGTAGCTCACGGCCAGTAAACACCTTCCGACCGGATTCATGACTTTCATCCACTAGTACACTCATCCGCTATAGCTTGTACGTCACTGAATCTGAACAAACCCCCGCTATAATTTGACAGCAAATGAAATGTCAGAACGAATTCCGTTTATCGAATCAAACGACACTATCACCCCGCCATAATAAAGACCGGACGTATTTGAATTCACTATCCGGCAGAAAATAAAAAGATCCCAACCGAAACGTAGGAGGCGTCGCACTAAACGTGCGTTTCAGTTCGCATCGATGTTCCAGAACCGAAAGATTGTTCGAAAAAAGTGGTAGATAGCCGAAAAAAGTGACAGGGGTGCAACACGAGGACTTCCCAGGAGGTCACCCATCCTAGTACTACTCTCGCCCAAGCACGCTTAACTTCGGAGTTCTGATGGGATCCAGTGCATTTGTGCTGGTATGATCGCACCCAGCATGCCTCTCCATTGTCAAAGTAATAAAGAGTTTCCACTCGCATTGTCGTACGAAGTCCGTTTAAATGAAAGTGCGAAAAAATCCTGCTAGATGACACCGGATGGACGATCCGAGCATGTCGGAAAGCCGGATGACCCCCAAGGCTGTCATCGCGCGATTAATCTTCCCGAGTACCCCCGAATCAATATAAGAATCGCCACGATCTGACGGGCGGATCAAAAGTTATCGTCGGAACGATATTTGTGCACCAAGGGTAGCTCACGGCCAGTAAACACCTTCCGACCGGATTCATGACTTTCATCCACTAGTACACTCATCCGCTATAGCTTGTACGTCACTGAATCTAAACAAACCCCCGCTATAATTTGACCGCAAATGAAATGTCAGAACGAATTCCGTTTATCGAATCAAACGACACTATCACCCCGCCATAATAAAGACCGGACGTATTTGAATTCACTATCCGGCAGAAAATAAAAAGATCCCAACCGAAACGTAGGAGGCGTCGCACTAAACGTGCGTTTCAGTTCGCATCGATGTTCCAGAACCGAAAGATTGTTCGAAAAAAGTGGTAGATAGCCGAAAAAAGTGACAGGGGTGCAACACGAGGACTTCCCAGGAGGTCACCCATCGTAGTACTACTCTCGCCCAAGCACGCCTAACTTCGGAGTTCTGATGGGATCCAGTGCATTTGTGCTGGTATGATCGCACCCAGCATGCCTCTCCATTGTCAAAGTAATAAAGAGTTTCCACTCGCATTGTCGTACGAAGTCCGTTTAAATGAAAGTGCAAAAAAATCCTGCTAGATGACACCGGATGGACGATCCGAGCATGTCGGGAAGCCGGATGGCCGCAAGGGCTGTCATCGCGCGATTAATCTTCCCGAGTACCCCCGAATCAATATAAGAATCGCTACGATCTGACGGGCGGATCAAAAGTTATCGTCGGAACGATATTTGTGCACCAAGGGTAGCTCACGGCCAGTAAACACCTTCCGACCGGATTCATGACTCGCATCCACTAGTACTCTCATCCGCTATAGCCTGTACGTCACTGAATCTGAACAAACCCCCGCTATAATTTGACCGCAAATGAAATGTCAGAACGAATTCCGTTTATCGAATCAAACGACACTATCACCCCGCCATAATAAAGACCGGACGTCTTCGAATTCACCATCCGGAAGAAAATAAAAAGATCCGAACCGAAACGTAGGAGGCGACGCACTAAACGTGCGTTTCAGTTCGCATCGATGTTCCAGAACCGAAAGATTGTTCGAAAAAAGTGGTCGATAGCCGAAAAAAGTGACAGGGGTGCAACACGAGGACTTCCCAGGAGGTCACCCATCCTAGTACTACTCTCGCCCAAGCACGCTTAACTTCGGAGTTCTGATGGGATCCAGTGCATTTGTGCTGGTATGATCGCACCCAGCATGCCTTTCCATTGTCAAAGTAATAAAGAGTTTCTACTCGCATTGTCGTACGAAGTCCGTTTAAATGAAAGTGCGAAAAAATCCTGCTAGATGACACCGGATGGACGATCCGAGCATGTCGGGAAGCCGGATGACCGCCAGGGCTGTCATCGCGCGATGAATCTTCCCGAGTACCCCCGAATCAATATAAGAATCGCCACGATCTGACGGGCGGATCAAAAGTTATCGTCGGAACGATATTTGTGCACCAAGGGTAGCTCACCGCCAGTAAACACCTTCCGACCGGATTCATGACTCGCATCCACTAGTACACTCATCCGCTATAGCCTGTACGTTACTGAATCTGAACAAACCCCCGCTATAATTTGACCGCAAATGAAATGTCAGAACGAATTCCGTTTATCGAATCAAACGACACTATCACCCCGCCATAATAAAGACCGGACGTATTTGAATTCACTATCCGGCAGAAAATAAAAAGATCCCAACCGAAACGTAGGAGGCGTCGCACTAAACGTGCGTTTCAGTTCGCATCGATGTTCCAGAACCGAAAGATTGTTCGAAAAAAGTGGTAGATAGCCGAAAAAAGTGACAGGGGTGCAACACGAGGACTTCCCAGGAGGTCACCCATCCTAGTACTACTCTCGCCCAAGCACGCTTAACTTCGGAGTTCTGATGGGATCCAGTGCATTTGTGCTGGTATGATCGCACCCAGCATGCCTCTCCATTGTCAAAGTAATAAAGAGTTTCCACTCGCATTGTCGTACGAAGTCCGTTTAAATGAAAGTGCGAAAAAATCCTGCTAGATGACACCGGATGGACGATCCGAGCATGTCGGAAAGCCGGATGACCGCCAGGGCTGTCATCGCGCGATGAATCTTCCCGAGTACCCCCGAATCAATATAAGAATCGCCACGATCTGACGGGCGGATCAAAAGTTATCGTCGGAACGATATTTGTGCACCAAGGGTAGCTCACGGCCAGTAAACACCTTCCGACCGGATTCATGACTTTCATCCACTAGTACACTCATCCGCTATAGCTTGTACGTCACTGAATCTAAACAAACCCCCGCTATAATTTGACCGCAAATGAAATGTCAGAACGAATTCCGTTTATCGAATCAAACGACACTATCACCCCGCCATAATAAAGACCGGACGTATTTGAATTCACTATCCGGCAGAAAATAAAAAGATCCCAACCGAAACGTAGGAGGCGTCGCACTAAACGTGCGTTTCAGTTCGCATCGATGTTCCAGAACCGAAAGATTGTTCGAAAAAAGTGGTAGATAGCCGAAAAAAGTGACAGGGGTGCAACACGAGGACTTCCCAGGAGGTCACCCATCCTAGTACTACTCTCGCCCAAGCACGCTTAACTTCAGAGTTCTGATGGGATCCAGTGCATTTGTGCTGGTATGATCGCACCCAGCATGCCTCTCCATTGTCAAAGTAATAAAGAGTTTCCACTCGCATTGTCGTACGAAGTCCGTTTAAATGAAAGTGCGAAAAAATCCTGCTAGATGACACCGGATGGACGATCCGAGCATGTCGGAAAGCCGGATGACCGCCAAGGCTGTCATCGCGCGATTAATCTTCCCGAGTACCCCCGAATCAATATAAGAATCGCGACGATCTGACGGGCGGATCAAAAGTTATCGTCGGAACGATATTTGTGCACCAAGGGTAGCTCACGGCCAGTAAACACCTTCCGACCGGATTCATGACTCGCATCCACTAGTACACTCATCCGCTATAGCCTGTACGTCACTGAATCTGAACAAACCCCCGCTATAATTTGACCGCAAATGAAATGTCAGAACGAATTCTGTTTATCGAATCAAACGACACTATCACCCCGCCATAATAAAGACCGGACGTCTTTGAATTCACCATCCGGAAGAAAATAAAAAGATCCGAACCGAAACGTAGGAGGCGACGCACTAAACGTGCGTTTCAGTTCGCATCGATGTTCCAGAACCGAAAGATTGTTCGAAAAAAGTGGTAGAAAGCCGAAAAAAGTGACAGGGGTGCAACACGAGGACTTCCCAGGAGGTCACCCATCCTAGTACTACTCTCGCCCAAGCACGCTTAACTTCGGGGTTCTGATGGGATCCAGTGCATTTGTGCTGGTATGATCGCACCCAGCATGCCTCTCCAATGTCAAAGTAATAAAGAGTTTCCACTTACATTGTCGTACGAAGTCCGTTTAAATGAAAGTGCGAAAAAATCCTGCTAGATGACATCGTATGGACGATCCGAGCATGTCGGGAAGCCGGATGACCGCCAGGGCTGTCATCGCGCGATGAATCTTCCCGATTACCCCCGAATCAATATAAGAATCGCCACGATCTGACGGGCGGATCAAAAGTTATCGTCGGAACGATATTTGTGCACCAAGGGTAGCTCACGGCCAGTAAACACCTTCCGACCGGATTCATGACTTTCATCCACTAGTACACTCATCCGCTATAGCTTGTACGTCGCTGAATCTGAACAAACCCCCGCTATAATTTGACAGCAAATGAAATGTCAGAACGAATTCCGTTTATCGAATCAAACGACACTATCACCCCGCCATAATAAAGACCGGACGTATTTGAATTCACTATCCGGCAGAAAATAAAAAGATCCCAACCGAAACGTAGGAGGCGTCGCACTAAACGTGCGTTTCAGTTCGCATCGATGTTCCAGAACCGAAAGATTGTTCGAAAAAAGTGGTAGATAGCCGAAAAAAGTGACAGGGGTGCAACACGAGGACTTCCCAGGAGGTCACCCATCCTAGTACTACTCTCGCCCAAGCACGCTTAACTTCGGAGTTCTGATGGGATCCAGTGCATTTGTGCTGGTATGATCGCACCCAGCATGCCTCTCCATTGTCAAAGTAATAAAGAGTTTCCACTCGCATTGTCGTACGAAGTCCGTTTAAATGAAAGTGCGAAAAAATCCTGCTAGATGACACCGGATGGACGATCCGAGCATGTCGGAAAGCCGGATGACCCCCAAGGCTGTCATCGCGCGATTAATCTTCCCGAGTACCCCCGAATCAATATAAGAATCGCCACGATCTGACGGGCGGATCAAAAGTTATCGTCGGAACGATATTTGTGCACCAAGGGTAGCTCACGGCCAGTAAACACCTTCCGACCGGATTCATGACTTTCATCCACTAGTACACTCATCCGCTATAGCTTGTACGTCACTGAATCTAAACAAACCCCCGCTATAATTTGACCGCAAATGAAATGTCAGAACGAATTCCGTTTATCGAATCAAACGACACTATCACCCCGCCATAATAAAGACCGGACGTATTTGAATTCACTATCTGGCAGAAAATAAAAAGATCCCAACCGAAACGTAGGAGGCGTCGCACTAAACGTGCGTTTCAGTTCGCATCGATGTTCCAGAACCGAAAGATTGTTCGAAAAAAGTGGTAGATAGCCGAAAAAAGTGACAGGGGTGCAACACGAGGACTTCCCAGGAGGTCACCCATCGTAGTACTACTCTCGCCCAAGCACGCCTAACTTCGGAGTTCTGATGGGATCCAGTGCATTTGTGCTGGTATGATCGCACCCAGCATGCCTCTCCATTGTCAAAGTAATAAAGAGTTTCCACTCGCATTGTCGTACGAAGTCCGTTTAAATGAAAGTGCAAAAAAATCCTGCTAGATGACACCGGATGGACGATCCGAGCATGTCGGGAAGCCGGATGGCCGCAAGGGCTGTCATCGCGCGATTAATCTTCCCGAGTACCCCCGAATCAATATAAGAATCGCTACGATCTGACGGGCGGATCAAAAGTTATCGTCGGAACGATATTTGTGCACCAAGGGTAGCTCACGGCCAGTAAACACCTTCCGACCGGATTCATGACTCGCATCCACTAGTACACTCATCCGCTATAGCCTGTACGTCACTGAATCTGAACAAACCCCCGCTATAATTTGACCGCAAATGAAATGTCAGAACGAATTCCGTTTATCGAATCAAACGACACTATCACCCCGCCATAATAAAGACCGGACGTCTTCGAATTCACCATCCGGAAGAAAATAAAAAGATCCGAACCGAAACGTAGGAGGCGACGCACTAAACGTGCGTTTCAGTTCGCATCGATGTTCCAGAACCGAAAGATTGTTCGAAAAAAGTGGTCGATAGCCGAAAAAAGTGACAGGGGTGCAACACGAGGACTTCCCAGGAGGTCACCCATCCTAGTACTACTCTCGCCCAAGCACGCTTAACTTCGGAGTTCTGATGGGATCCAGTGCATTTGTGCTGGTATGATCGCACCCAGCATGCCTTTCCATTGTCAAAGTAATAAAGAGTTTCCACTCGCATTGTCGTACGAAGTCCGTTTAAATGAAAGTGCGAAAAAATCCTGCTAGATGACACCGGATGGACGATCCGAGCATGTCGGGAAGCCGGATGACCGCCAGGGCTGTCATCGCGCGATGAATCTTCCCGAGTACCCCCGAATCAATATAAGAATCGCCACGATCTGACGGGCGGATCAAAAGTTATCGTCGGAACGATATTTGTGCACCAAGGGTAGCTCACCGCCAGTAAACACCTTCCGACCGGATTCATGACTCGCATCCACTAGTACACTCATCCGCTATAGCCTGTACGTTACTGAATCTGAACAAACCCCCGCTATAATTTGACCGCAAATGAAATGTCAGAACGAATTCCGTTTATCGAATCAAACGACACTATCACCCCGCCATAATAAAGACCGGACGTATTTGAATTCACTATCCGGCAGAAAATAAAAAGATCCCAACCGAAACGTAGGAGGCGTCGCACTAAACGTGCGTTTCAGTTCGCATCGATGTTCCAGAACCGAAAGATTGTTCGAAAAAAGTGGTAGATAGCCGAAAAAAGTGACAGGGGTGCAACACGAGGACTTCCCAGGAGGTCACCCATCCTAGTACTACTCTCGCCCAAGCACGCTTGACTTCGGAGTTCTGATGGGATCCAGTGCATTTGTGCTGGTATGATCGCACCCAGCATGCCTCTCCATTGTCAAAGTAATAAAGAGTTTCCACTCGCATTGTCGTACGAAGTCCGTTTAAATGAAAGTGCGAAAAAATCCTGCTAGATGACACCGGATGGACGATCCGAGCATGTCGGAAAGCCGGATGACCGCCAAGGCTGTCATCGCGCGTTGAATCTTCCCGAGTACCCCCGAATCAATATAAGAATCGCGACGATCTGACGGGCGGATCAAAAGTTATCGTCGGAACGATATTTGTGCACCAAGGGTAGCTCACGGCCAGTAAACACCTTCCGACCGGATTCATGACTCGCATCCACTAGTACACTCATCCGCTATAGCCTGTACGTCACTGAATCTGAACAAACCCCCGCTATAATTTGACCGCAAATGAAATGTCAGAACGAATTCCGTTTATCGAATCAAACGACACTATCACCCCGCCATAATAAAGACCGGACGTCTTCGAATTCACCATCCGGAAGAAAATAAAAAGATCCGAACCGAAACGTAGGAGGCGACGCACTAAACGTGCGTTTCAGTTCGCATCGATGTTCCAGAACCGAAAGATTGTTCGAAAAAAGTGGTCGATAGCCGAAAAAAGTGACAGGGGTGCAACACGAGGACTTCCCAGGAGGTCACCCATCCTAGTACTACTCTCGCCCAAGCACGCTTAACTTCGGAGTTCTGATGGGATCCAGTGCATTTGTGCTGGTATGATCGCACCCAGCATGCCTTTCCATTGTCAAAGTAATAAAGAGTTTCCACTCGCATTGTCGTACGAAGTCCGTTTAAATGAAAGTGCAAAAAAATCCTGCTAGATGACACCGGATGGACGATCCGAGCATGTCGGGAAGCCGGATGGCCGCAAGGGCTGTCATCGCGCGATTAATCTTCCCGAGTACCCCCGAATCAATATAAGAATCGCTACGATCTGACGGGCGGATCAAAAGTTATCGTCGGAACGATATTTGTGCACCAAGGGTAGCTCACTTTCATCCACTAGTACACTCATCCGCTATAGCTTGTACGTCACTGAATCTAAACAAACCCCCGCTATAATTTGACCGCAAATGAAATGTCAGAACGAATTCCGTTTATCGAATCAAACGACACTATCACCCCGCCATAATAAAGACCGGACGTATTTGAATTCACTATCTGGCAGAAAATAAAAAGATCCCAACCGAAACGTAGGAGGCGTCGCACTAAACGTGCGTTTCAGTTCGCATCGATGTTCCAGAACCGAAAGATTGTTCGAAAAAAGTGGTAGATAGCCGAAAAAAGTGACAGGGGTGCAACACGAGGACTTCCCAGGAGGTCACCCATCGTAGTACTACTCTCGCCCAAGCACGCCTAACTTCGGAGTTCTGATGGGATCCAGTGCATTTGTGCTGGTATGATCGCACCCAGCATGCCTCTCCATTGTCAAAGTAATAAAGAGTTTCCACTCGCATTGTCGTACGAAGTCCGTTTAAATGAAAGTGCAAAAAAATCCTGCTAGATGACACCGGATGGACGATCCGAGCATGTCGGGAAGCCGGATGGCCGCAAGGGCTGTCATCGCGCGATTAATCTTCCCGAGTACCCCCGAATCAATATAAGAATCGCTACGATCTGACGGGCGGATCAAAAGTTATCGTCGGAACGATATTTGTGCACCAAGGGTAGCTCACGGCCAGTAAACACCTTCCGACCGGATTCATGACTCGCATCCACTAGTACACTCATCCGCTATAGCCTGTACGTCACTGAATCTGAACAAACCCCCGCTATAATTTGACCGCAAATGAAATGTCAGAACGAATTCCGTTTATCGAATCAAACGACACTATCACCCCGCCATAATAAAGACCGGACGTCTTCGAATTCACCATCCGGAAGAAAATAAAAAGATCCGAACCGAAACGTAGGAGGCGTCGCACTAAACGTGCGTTTCAGTTCGCATCGATGTTCCAGAACCGAAAGATTGTTCGAAAAAAGTGGTAGATAGCCGAAAAAAGTGACAGGGGTGCAACACGAGGACTTCCCAGGAGGTCACCCATCCTAGTACTACTCTCGCCCAAGCACGCTTAACTTCAGAGTTCTGATGGGATCCAGTGCATTTGTGCTGGTATGATCGCACCCAGCATGCCTCTCCATTGTCAAAGTAATAAAGAGTTTCCACTCGCATTGTCGTACGAAGTCCGTTTAAATGAAAGTGCGAAAAAATCCTGCTAGATGACACCGGATGGACGATCCGAGCATGTCGGAAAGCCGGATGACCCCCAAGGCTGTCATCGCGCGATTAATCTTCCCGAGTACCCCCGAATCAATATAAGAATCGCCACGATCTGACGGGCGGATCAAAAGTTATCGTCGGAACGATATTTGTGCACCAAGGGTAGCTCACGGCCAGTAAACACCTTCCGACCGGATTCATGACTTTCATCCACTAGTACACTCATCCGCTATAGCTTGTACGTCACTGAATCTAAACAAACCCCCGCTATAATTTGACCGCAAATGAAATGTCAGAACGAATTCCGTTTATCGAATCAAACGACACTATCACCCCGCCATAATAAAGACCGGACGTATTTGAATTCACTATCCGGCAGAAAATAAAAAGATCCCAACCGAAACGTAGGAGGCGTCGCACTAAACGTGCGTTTCAGTTCGCATCGATGTTCCAGAACCGAAAGATTGTTCGAAAAAAGTGGTAGATAGCCGAAAAAAGTGACAGGGGTGCAACACGAGGACTTCCCAGGAGGTCACCCATCCTAGTACTACTCTCGCCCAAGCACGCTTAACTTCAGAGTTCTGATGGGATCCAGTGCATTTGTGCTGGTATGATCGCACCCAGCATGCCTCTCCATTGTCAAAGTAATAAAGAGTTTCCACTCGCATTGTCGTACGAAGTCCGTTTAAATGAAAGTGCGAAAAAATCCTGCTAGATGACACCGGATGGACGATCCGAGCATGTCGGAAAGCCGGATGACCCCAAGGCTGTCATCGCGCGATTAATCTTCCCGAGTACCCCCGAATCAATATAAGAATCGCCACGATCTGACGGGCGGATCAAAAGTTATCGTCGGAACGATATTTGTGCACCAAGGGTAGCTCACGGCCAGTAAACACCTTCCGACCGGATTCATGACTTTCATCCACTAGTACACTCATCCGCTATAGCTTGTACGTCACTGAATCTAAACAAACCCCCGCTATAATTTGACCGCAAATGAAATGTCAGAACGAATTCCGTTTATCGAATCAAACGACACTATCACCCCGCCATAATAAAGACCGGACGTATTTGAATTCACTATCCGGCAGAAAATAAAAAGATCCCAACCGAAACGTAGGAGGCGTCGCACTAAACGTGCGTTTCAGTTCGCATCGATGTTCCAGAACCGAAAGATTGTTCGAAAAAAGTGGTAGATAGCCGAAAAAAGTGACAGGGGTGCAACACGAGGACTTCCCAGGAGGTCACCCATCCTAGTACTACTCTCGCCCAAGCACGCTTAACTTCAGAGTTCTGATGGGATCCAGTGCATTTGTGCTGGTATGATCGCACCCAGCATGCCTCTCCAATGTCAAAGTAATAAAGAGTTTCCACTTACATTGTCGTACGAAGTCCGTTTAAATGAAAGTGCGAAAAAATCCTGCTAGATGACATCGTATGGACGATCCGAGCATGTCGGGAAGCCGGATGACCGCCAGGGCTGTCATCGCGCGATGAATCTTCCCGATTACCCCCGAATCAATATAAGAATCGCCACGATCTGACGGGCGGATCAAAAGTTATCGTCGGAACGATATTTGTGCACCAAGGGTAGCTCACGGCCAGTAAACACCTTCCGACCGGATTCATGACTTTCATCCACTAGTACACTCATCCGCTATAGCTTGTACGTCGCTGAATCTGAACAAACCCCCGCTATAATTTGACAGCAAATGAAATGTCAGAACGAATTCCGTTTATCGAATCAAACGACACTATCACCCCGCCATAATAAAGACCGGACGTATTTGAATTCACTATCCGGCAGAAAATAAAAAGATCCCAACCGAAACGTAGGAGGCGTCGCACTAAACGTGCGTTTCAGTTCGCATCGATGTTCCAGAACCGAAAGATTGTTCGAAAAAAGTGGTAGATAGCCGAAAAAAGTGACAGGGGTGCAACACGAGGACTTCCCAGGAGGTCACCCATCCTAGTACTACTCTCGCCCAAGCACGCTTAACTTCGGAGTTCTGATGGGATCGAGTGCATTTGTGCTGGTATGATCGCACCCAGCATGCCTCTCCATTGTCAAAGTAATAAAGAGTTTCCACTCGCATTGTCGTACGAAGTCCGTTTAAATGAAAGTGCGAAAAAATCCTGCTAGATGACACCGGATGGACGATCCGAGCATGTCGGAAAGCCGGATGACCCCCAAGGCTGTCATCGCGCGATTAATCTTCCCGAGTACCCCCGAATCAATATAAGAATCGCCACGATCTGACGGGCGGATCAAAAGTTATCGTCGGAACGATATTTGTGCACCAAGGGTAGCTCACGGCCAGTAAACACCTTCCGACCGGATTCATGACTTTCATCCACTAGTACACTCATCCGCTATAGCTTGTACGTCACTGAATCTAAACAAACCCCCGCTATAATTTGACCGCAAATGAAATGTCAGAACGAATTCCGTTTATCGAATCAAACGACACTATCACCCCGCCATAATAAAGACCGGACGTATTTGAATTCACTATCTGGCAGAAAATAAAAAGATCCCAACCGAAACGTAGGAGGCGTCGCACTAAACGTGCGTTTCAGTTCGCATCGATGTTCCAGAACCGAAAGATTGTTCGAAAAAAGTGGTAGATAGCCGAAAAAAGTGACAGGGGTGCAACACGAGGACTTCCCAGGAGGTCACCCATCGTAGTACTACTCTCGCCCAAGCACGCCTAACTTCGGAGTTCTGATGGGATCCAGTGCATTTGTGCTGGTATGATCGCACCCAGCATGCCTCTCCATTGTCAAAGTAATAAAGAGTTTCCACTCGCATTGTCGTACGAAGTCCGTTTAAATGAAAGTGCAAAAAAATCCTGCTAGATGACACCGGATGGACGATCCGAGCATGTCGGGAAGCCGGATGGCCGCAAGGGCTGTCATCGCGCGATTAATCTTCCCGAGTACCCCCGAATCAATATAAGAATCGCTACGATCTGACGGGCGGATCAAAAGTTATCGTCGGAACGATATTTGTGCACCAAGGGTAGCTCACGGCCAGTAAACACCTTCCGACCGGATTCATGACTCGCATCCACTAGTACACTCATCCGCTATAGCCTGTACGTCACTGAATCTGAACAAACCCCCGCTATAATTTGACCGCAAATGAAATGTCAGAACGAATTCCGTTTATCGAATCAAACGACACTATCACCCCGCCATAATAAAGACCGGACGTCTTCGAATTCACCATCCGGAAGAAAATAAAAAGATCCGAACCGAAACGTAGGAGGCGTCGCACTAAACGTGCGTTTCAGTTCGCATCGATGTTCCAGAACCGAAAGATTGTTCGAAAAAAGTGGTAGATAGCCGAAAAAAGTGACAGGGGTGCAACACGAGGACTTCCCAGGAGGTCACCCATCCTAGTACTACTCTCGCCCAAGCACGCTTAACTTCAGAGTTCTGATGGGATCCAGTGCATTTGTGCTGGTATGATCGCACCCAGCATGCCTCTCCATTGTCAAAGTAATAAAGAGTTTCCACTCGCATTGTCGTACGAAGTCCGTTTAAATGAAAGTGCGAAAAAATCCTGCTAGATGACACCGGATGGACGATCCGAGCATGTCGGAAAGCCGGATGACCCCCAAGGCTGTCATCGCGCGATTAATCTTCCCGAGTACCCCCGAATCAATATAAGAATCGCCACGATCTGACGGGCGGATCAAAAGTTATCGTCGGAACGATATTTGTGCACCAAGGGTAGCTCACGGCCAGTAAACACCTTCCGACCGGATTCATGACTTTCATCCACTAGTACACTCATCCGCTATAGCTTGTACGTCACTGAATCTAAACAAACCCCCGCTATAATTTGACCGCAAATGAAATGTCAGAACGAATTCCGTTTATCGAATCAAACGACACTATCACCCCGCCATAATAAAGACCGGACGTATTTGAATTCACTATCCGGCAGAAAATAAAAAGATCCCAACCGAAACGTAGGAGGCGTCGCACTAAACGTGCGTTTCAGTTCGCATCGATGTTCCAGAACCGAAAGATTGTTCGAAAAAAGTGGTAGATAGCCGAAAAAAGTGACAGGGGTGCAACACGAGGACTTCCCAGGAGGTCACCCATCCTAGTACTACTCTCGCCCAAGCACGCTTAACTTCAGAGTTCTGATGGGATCCAGTGCATTTGTGCTGGTATGATCGCACCCAGCATGCCTCTCCATTGTCAAAGTAATAAAGAGTTTCCACTCGCATTGTCGTACGAAGTCCGTTTAAATGAAAGTGCGAAAAAATCCTGCTAGATGACACCGGATGGACGATCCGAGCATGTCGGAAAGCCGGATGACCGCCAGGGCTGTCATCGCGCGATGAATCTTCCCGAGTACCCCCGAATCAATATAAGAATCGCGACGATCTGACGGGCGGATCAAAAGTTATCGTCGGAACGATATTTGTGCACCAAGGGTAGCTCACGGCCAGTAAACACCTTCCGACCGGATTCATGACTCGCATCCACTAGTACACTCATCCGCTATAGCCTGTACGTCACTGAATCTGAACAAACCCCCGCTATAATTTGACCGCAAATGAAATGTCAGAACGAATTCTGTTTATCGAATCAAACGACACTATCACCCCGCCATAATAAAGACCGGACGTCTTTGAATTCACCATCCGGAAGAAAATAAAAAGATCCGAACCGAAACGTAGGAGGCGACGCACTAAACGTGCGTTTCAGTTCGCATCGATGTTCCAGAACCGAAAGATTGTTCGAAAAAAGTGGTAGATAGCCGAAAAAAGTGACAGGGGTGCAACACGAGGACTTCCCAGGAGGTCACCCATCCTAGTACTACTCTCGCCCAAGCACGCTTAACTTCGGAGTTCTGATGGGATCCAGTGCATTTGTGCTGGTATGATCGCACCCAGCATGCCTCTCCATTGTCAAAGTAATAAAGAGTTTCCACTCGCATTGTCGTACGAAGTCCGTTTAAATGAAAGTGCGAAAAAATCCTGCTAGATGACACCGGATGGACGATCCGAGCATGTCGGAAAGCCGGATGACCCCAAGGCTGTCATCGCGCGATTAATCTTCCCGAGTACCCCCGAATCAATATAAGAATCGCCACGATCTGACGGGCGGATCAAAAGTTATCGTCGGAACGATATTTGTGCACCAAGGGTAGCTCACGGCCAGTAAACACCTTCCGACCGGATTCATGACTTTCATCCACTAGTACACTCATCCGCTATAGCTTGTACGTCACTGAATCTAAACAAACCCCCGCTATAATTTGACCGCAAATGAAATGTCAGAACGAATTCCGTTTATCGAATCAAACGACACTATCACCCCGCCATAATAAAGACCGGACGTATTTGAATTCACTATCCGGCAGAAAATAAAAAGATCCCAACCGAAACGTAGGAGGCGTCGCACTAAACGTGCGTTTCAGTTCGCATCGATGTTCCAGAACCGAAAGATTGTTCGAAAAAAGTGGTAGATAGCCGAAAAAAGTGACAGGGGTGCAACACGAGGACTTCCCAGGAGGTCACCCATCCTAGTACTACTCTCGCCCAAGCACGCTTAACTTCAGAGTTCTGATGGGATCCAGTGCATTTGTGCTGGTATGATCGCACCCAGCATGCCTCTCCATTGTCAAAGTAATAAAGAGTTTCCACTCGCATTGTCGTACGAAGTCCGTTTAAATGAAAGTGCGAAAAAATCCTGCTAGATGACACCGGATGGACGATCCGAGCATGTCGGAAAGCCGGATGACCCCCAAGGCTGTCATCGCGCGATTAATCTTCCCGAGTACCCCCGAATCAATATAAGAATCGCCACGATCTGACGGGCGGATCAAAAGTTATCGTCGGAACGATATTTGTGCACCAAGGGTAGCTCACGGCCAGTAAACACCTTCCGACCGGATTCATGACTTTCATCCACTAGTACACTCATCCGCTATAGCTTGTACGTCACTGAATCTAAACAAACCCCCGCTATAATTTGACCGCAAATGAAATGTCAGAACGAATTCCGTTTATCGAATCAAACGACACTATCACCCCGCCATAATAAAGACCGGACGTATTTGAATTCACTATCCGGCAGAAAATAAAAAGATCCCAACCGAAACGTAGGAGGCGTCGCACTAAACGTGCGTTTCAGTTCGCATCGATGTTCCAGAACCGAAAGATTGTTCGAAAAAAGTGGTAGATAGCCGAAAAAAGTGACAGGGGTGCAACACGAGGACTTCCCAGGAGGTCACCCATCCTAGTACTACTCTCGCCCAAGCACGCTTAACTTCAGAGTTCTGATGGGATCCAGTGCATTTGTGCTGGTATGATCGCACCCAGCATGCCTCTCCATTGTCAAAGTAATAAAGAGTTTCCACTCGCATTGTCGTACGAAGTCCGTTTAAATGAAAGTGCGAAAAAATCCTGCTAGATGACACCGGATGGACGATCCGAGCATGTCGGAAAGCCGGATGACCGCCAGGGCTGTCATCGCGCGATGAATCTTCCCGAGTACCCCCGAATCAATATAAGAATCGCGACGATCTGACGGGCGGATCAAAAGTTATCGTCGGAACGATATTTGTGCACCAAGGGTAGCTCACGGCCAGTAAACACCTTCCGACCGGATTCATGACTCGCATCCACTAGTACACTCATCCGCTATAGCCTGTACGTCACTGAATCTGAACAAACCCCCGCTATAATTTGACCGCAAATGAAATGTCAGAACGAATTCTGTTTATCGAATCAAACGACACTATCACCCCGCCATAATAAAGACCGGACGTCTTTGAATTCACCATCCGGAAGAAAATAAAAAGATCCGAACCGAAACGTAGGAGGCGACGCACTAAACGTGCGTTTCAGTTCGCATCGATGTTCCAGAACCGAAAGATTGTTCGAAAAAAGTGGTAGATAGCCGAAAAAAGTGACAGGGGTGCAACACGAGGACTTCCCAGGAGGTCACCCATCCTAGTACTACTCTCGCCCAAGCACGCTTAACTTCGGAGTTCTGATGGGATCCAGTGCATTTGTGCTGGTATGATCGCACCCAGCATGCCTCTCCATTGTCAAAGTAATAAAGAGTTTCCACTCGCATTGTCGTACGAAGTCCGTTTAAATGAAAGTGCGAAAAAATCCTGCTAGATGACACCGGATGGACGATCCGAGCATGTCGGAAAGCCGGATGACAGCCAGGGCTGTCATCGCGCGTTGAATCTTCCCGAGTACCCCCGAATCAATATAAGAATCGCGACGATCTGACGGGCGGATCAAAAGTTATCGTCGGAACGATATTTGTGCACCAAGGGTAGCTCACGGCCAGTAAACACCTTCCGACCGGATTCATGACTCGCATCCACTAGTACACTCATCCGCTATAGCCTGTACGTCACTGAATCTGAACAAACCCCCGCTATAATTTGACCGCAAATGAAATGTCAGAACGAATTCCGTTTATCGAATCAAACGACACTATCACCCCGCCATAATAAAGACCGGACGTCTTCGAATTCACCATCCGGAAGAAAATAAAAAGATCCGAACCGAAACCTAGGAGGCGACGCACTAAACGTGCGTTTCAGTTCGCTTCGATATTCCAGAACCGAAAGATTGTTCGAAAAAAGTGGTAGAAAGCCGAAAAAAGTGACAGGGGTGCAACACGAGGACTTCCCAGGAGGTCACCCATCCTAGTACTACTCTCGCCCAAGCACGCTTAACTTCGGGGTTCTGATGGGATCCAGTGCATTTGTGCTGGTATGATCGCACCCAGCATGCCTCTCCAATGTCAAAGTAATAAAGAGTTTCCACTTACATTGTCGTACGAAGTCCGTTTAAATGAAAGTGCGAAAAAATCCTGCTAGATGACATCGTATGGACGATCCGAGCATGTCGGGAAGCCGGATGACCGCCAGGGCTGTCATCGCGCGATGAATCTTCCCGATTACCCCCGAATCAATATAAGAATCGCCACGATCTGACGGGCGGATCAAAAGTTATCGTCGGAACGATATTTGTGCACCAAGGGTAGCTCACGGCCAGTAAACACCTTCCGACCGGATTCATGACTCGCATCCACTAGTACACTCATCCGCTATAGCCTGTACGTTACTGAATCTGAACAAACCCCCGCTATAATTTGACCGCAAATGAAATGTCAGAACGAATTCCGTTTATCGAATCAAACGACACTATCACCCCGCCATAATAAAGACCGGACGTATTTGAATTCACTATCCGGCAGAAAATAAAAAGATCCCAACCGAAACGTAGGAGGCGTCGCACTAAACGTGCGTTTCAGTTCGCATCGATGTTCCAGAACCGAAAGATTGTTCGAAAAAAGTGGTAGATAGCCGAAAAAAGTGACAGGGGTGCAACACGAGGACTTCCCAGGAGGTCACCCATCCTAGTACTACTCTCGCCCAAGCACGCTTAACTTCGGAGTTCTGATGGGATCCAGTGCATTTGTGCTGGTATGATCGCACCCAGCATGCCTCTCCATTGTCAAAGTAATAAAGAGTTTCCACTCGCATTGTCGTACGAAGTCCGTTTAAATGAAAGTGCGAAAAAATCCTGCTGGATGACACCGGATGGACGATCCGAGCATGTCGGAAAGCCGGATGACCCCAAGGCTGTCATCGCGCGATTAATCTTCCCGAGTACCCCCGAATCAATATAAGAATCGCCACGATCTGACGGGCGGATCAAAAGTTATCGTCGGAACGATATTTGTGCACCAAGGGTAGCTCACGGCCAGTAAACACCTTCCGACCGGATTCATGACTTTCATCCACTAGTACACTCATCCGCTATAGCTTGTACGTCACTGAATCTAAACAAACCCCCGCTATAATTTGACCGCAAATGAAATGTCAGAACGAATTCCGTTTATTGAATCAAACGACACTATCACCCCGCCATAATAAAGACCGGACGTATTTGAATTCACTATCCGGCAGAAAATAAAAAGATCCCAACCGAAACGTAGGAGGCGTCGCACTAAACGTGCGTTTCAGTTCGCATCGATGTTCCAGAACCGAAAGATTGTTCGAAAAAAGTGGTAGATAGCCGAAAAAAGTGACAGGGGTGCAACACGAGGACTTCCCAGGAGGTCACCCATCCTAGTACTACTCTCGCCCAAGCACGCTTAACTTCAGAGTTCTGATGGGATCCAGTGCATTTGTGCTGGTATGATCGCACCCAGCATGCCTCTCCATTGTCAAAGTAATAAAGAGTTTCCACTCGCATTGTCGTACGAAGTCCGTTTAAATGAAAGTGCGAAAAAATCCTGCTAGATGACACCGGATGGACGATCCGAGCATGTCGGAAAGCCGGATGACCCCCAAGGCTGTCATCGCGCGATTAATCTTCCCGAGTACCCCCGAATCAATATAAGAATCGCCACGATCTGACGGGCGGATCAAAAGTTATCGTCGGAACGATATTTGTGCACCAAGGGTAGCTCACGGCCAGTAAACACCTTCCGACCGGATTCATGACTTTCATCCACTAGTACACTCATCCGCTATAGCTTGTACGTCACTGAATCTAAACAAACCCCCGCTATAATTTGACCGCAAATGAAATGTCAGAACGAATTCCGTTTATCGAATCAAACGACACTATCACCCCGCCATAATAAAGACCGGACGTATTTGAATTCACTATCCGGCAGAAAATAAAAAGATCCCAACCGAAACGTAGGAGGCGTCGCACTAAACGTGCGTTTCAGTTCGCATCGATGTTCCAGAACCGAAAGATTGTTCGAAAAAAGTGGTAGATAGCCGAAAAAAGTGACAGGGGTGCAACACGAGGACTTCCCAGGAGGTCACCCATCCTAGTACTACTCTCGCCCAAGCACGCTTAACTTCAGAGTTCTGATGGGATCCAGTGCATTTGTGCTGGTATGATCGCACCCAGCATGCCTCTCCATTGTCAAAGTAATAAAGAGTTTCCACTCGCATTGTCGTACGAAGTCCGTTTAAATGAAAGTGCGAAAAAATCCTGCTAGATGACACCGGATGGACGATCCGAGCATGTCGGAAAGCCGGATGACCGCCAGGGCTGTCATCGCGCGATGAATCTTCCCGAGTACCCCCGAATCAATATAAGAATCGCGACGATCTGACGGGCGGATCAAAAGTAATCGTCGGAACGATATTTGTGCACCAAGGGTAGCTCACGGCCAGTAAACACCTTCCGACCGGATTCATGACTCGCATCCACTAGTACACTCATCCGCTATAGCCTGTACGTCACTGAATCTGAACAAACCCCCGCTATAATTTGACCGCAAATGAAATGTCAGAACGAATTCTGTTTATCGAATCAAACGACACTATCACCCCGCCATAATAAAGACCGGACGTCTTTGAATTCACCATCCGGAAGAAAATAAAAAGATCCGAACCGAAACGTAGGAGGCGACGCACTAAACGTGCGTTTCAGTTCGCATCGATGTTCCAGAACCGAAAGATTGTTCGAAAAAGGTGGTAGATAGCCGAAAAAAGTGACAGGGGTGCAACACGAGGACTTCCCAGGAGGTCACCCATCCTAGTACTACTCTCGCCCAAGCACGCTTAACTTCGGAGTTCTGATGGGATCCAGTGCATTTGTGCTGGTATGATCGCACCCAGCATGCCTCTCCATTGTCAAAGTAATATAGAGTTTCCACTCGCATTGTCGTACGAAGTCCGTTTAAATGAAAGTGCGAAAAAATCCTGCTAGATGACACCGGATGGACGATCCGAGCATGTCGGAAAGCCGGATGACCGCCAAGGCTGTCATCGCGCGATTAATCTTCCCGAGTACCCCCGAATCAATATAAGAATCGCCACGATCTGACGGGCGGATCAAAAGTTATCGTCGGAACGATATTTGTGCACCAAGGGTAGCTCACGGCCAGTAAACACCTTCCGACCGGATTCATGACTCGCATCCACTAGTACACTCATCCGCTATAGCCTGTACGTCACTGAATCTGAACAAACCCCCGCTATAATTTGACCGCAAATGAAATGTCAGAACGAATTCCGTTTATCGAATCAAACGACACTATCACCCCGCCATAATAAAGACCGGACGTCTTTGAATTAACCATCCGGAAGAAAATAAAAAGATCCGTACCGAAACGTAGGAGGCGACGCACTAAACGTGCGTTTCAGTTCGCATCGATGTTCCAGAACCGAAAGATTGTTCGAAAAAAGTGGTAGATAGCCGAAAAAAGTGACAGGGGTGCAACACGAGGACTTCCCAGGAGGTCACCCATCCTAGTACTACTCTCGCCCAAGCACGCTTAACTTCAGAGTTCTGATGGGATCCAGTGCATTTGTGCTGGTATGATCGCACCCAGCATGCCTCTCCAATGTCAAAGTAATAAAGAGTTTCCACTTACATTGTCGTACGAAGTCCGTTTAAATGAAAGTGCGAAAAAATCCTGCTAGATGACATCGTATGGACGATCCGAGCATGTCGGGAAGCCGGATGACCGCCAGGGCTGTCATCGCGCGATGAATCTTCCCGATTACCCCCGAATCAATATAAGAATCGCCACGATCTGACGGGCGGATCAAAAGTTATCGTCGGAACGATATTTGTGCACCAAGGGTAGCTCACGGCCAGTAAACACCTTCCGACCGGATTCATGACTTTCATCCACTAGTACACTCATCCGCTATAGCTTGTACGTCGCTGAATCTGAACAAACCCCCGCTATAATTTGACAGCAAATGAAATGTCAGAACGAATTCCGTTTATCGAATCAAACGACACTATCACCCCGCCATAATAAAGACCGGACGTATTTGAATTCACTATCCGGCAGAAAATAAAAAGATCCCAACCGAAACGTAGGAGGCGTCGCACTAAACGTGCGTTTCAGTTCGCATCGATGTTCCAGAACCGAAAGATTGTTCGAAAAAAGTGGTAGATAGCCGAAAAAAGTGACAGGGGTGCAACACGAGGACTTCCCAGGAGGTCACCCATCCTAGTACTACTCTCGCCCAAGCACGCTTAACTTCGGAGTTCTGATGGGATCGAGTGCATTTGTGCTGGTATGATCGCACCCAGCATGCCTCTCCATTGTCAAAGTAATAAAGAGTTTCCACTCGCATTGTCGTACGAAGTCCGTTTAAATGAAAGTGCGAAAAAATCCTGCTAGATGACACCGGATGGACGATCCGAGCATGTCGGAAAGCCGGATGACCCCCAAGGCTGTCATCGCGCGATTAATCTTCCCGAGTACCCCCGAATCAATATAAGAATCGCCACGATCTGACGGGCGGATCAAAAGTTATCGTCGGAACGATATTTGTGCACCAAGGGTAGCTCACGGCCAGTAAACACCTTCCGACCGGATTCATGACTTTCATCCACTAGTACACTCATCCGCTATAGCTTGTACGTCACTGAATCTAAACAAACCCCCGCTATAATTTGACCGCAAATGAAATGTCAGAACGAATTCCGTTTATCGAATCAAACGACACTATCACCCCGCCATAATAAAGACCGGACGTATTTGAATTCACTATCTGGCAGAAAATAAAAAGATCCCAACCGAAACGTAGGAGGCGTCGCACTAAACGTGCGTTTCAGTTCGCATCGATGTTCCAGAACCGAAAGATTGTTCGAAAAAAGTGGTAGATAGCCGAAAAAAGTGACAGGGGTGCAACACGAGGACTTCCCAGGAGGTCACCCATCGTAGTACTACTCTCGCCCAAGCACGCCTAACTTCGGAGTTCTGATGGGATCCAGTGCATTTGTGCTGGTATGATCGCACCCAGCATGCCTCTCCATTGTCAAAGTAATAAAGAGTTTCCACTCGCATTGTCGTACGAAGTCCGTTTAAATGAAAGTGCGAAAAAATCCTGCTAGATGACACCGGATGGACGATCCGAGCATGTCGGAAAGCCGGATGACCCCCAAGGCTGTCATCGCGCGATTAATCTTCCCGAGTACCCCCGAATCAATATAAGAATCGCCACGATCTGACGGGCGGATCAAAAGTTATCGTCGGAACGATATTTGTGCACCAAGGGTAGCTCACGGCCAGTAAACACCTTCCGACCGGATTCATGACTTTCATCCACTAGTACACTCATCCGCTATAGCTTGTACGTCACTGAATCTAAACAAACCCCCGCTATAATTTGACCGCAAATGAAATGTCAGAACGAATTCCGTTTATCGAATCAAACGACACTATCACCCCGCCATAATAAAGACCGGACGTATTTGAATTCACTATCCGGCAGAAAATAAAAAGATCCCAACCGAAACGTAGGAGGCGTCGCACTAAACGTGCGTTTCAGTTCGCATCGATGTTCCAGAACCGAAAGATTGTTCGAAAAAAGTGGTAGATAGCCGAAAAAAGTGACAGGGGTGCAACACGAGGACTTCCCAGGAGGTCACCCATCCTAGTACTACTCTCGCCCAAGCACGCTTAACTTCAGAGTTCTGATGGGATCCAGTGCATTTGTGCTGGTATGATCGCACCCAGCATGCCTCTCCATTGTCAAAGTAATAAAGAGTTTCCACTCGCATTGTCGTACGAAGTCCGTTTAAATGAAAGTGCGAAAAAATCCTGCTAGATGACACCGGATGGACGATCCGAGCATGTCGGAAAGCCGGATGACCGCCAGGGCTGTCATCGCGCGATGAATCTTCCCGAGTACCCCCGAATCAATATAAGAATCGCGACGATCTGACGGGCGGATCAAAAGTAATCGTCGGAACGATATTTGTGCACCAAGGGTAGCTCACGGCCAGTAAACACCTTCCGACCGGATTCATGACTCGCATCCACTAGTACACTCATCCGCTATAGCCTGTACGTCACTGAATCTGAACAAACCCCCGCTATAATTTGACCGCAAATGAAATGTCAGAACGAATTCTGTTTATCGAATCAAACGACACTATCACCCCGCCATAATAAAGACCGGACGTCTTTGAATTCACCATCCGGAAGAAAATAAAAAGATCCGAACCGAAACGTAGGAGGCGACGCACTAAACGTGCGTTTCAGTTCGCATCGATGTTCCAGAACCGAAAGATTGTTCGAAAAAGGTGGTAGATAGCCGAAAAAAGTGACAGGGGTGCAACACGAGGACTTCCCAGGAGGTCACCCATCCTAGTACTACTCTCGCCCAAGCACGCTTAACTTCGGAGTTCTGATGGGATCCAGTGCATTTGTGCTGGTATGATCGCACCCAGCATGCCTCTCCATTGTCAAAGTAATATAGAGTTTCCACTCGCATTGTCGTACGAAGTCCGTTTAAATGAAAGTGCGAAAAAATCCTGCTAGATGACACCGGATGGACGATCCGAGCATGTCGGAAAGCCGGATGACCGCCAAGGCTGTCATCGCGCGATTAATCTTCCCGAGTACCCCCGAATCAATATAAGAATCGCCACGATCTGACGGGCGGATCAAAAGTTATCGTCGGAACGATATTTGTGCACCAAGGGTAGCTCACGGCCAGTAAACACCTTCCGACCGGATTCATGACTCGCATCCACTAGTACACTCATCCGCTATAGCCTGTACGTCACTGAATCTGAACAAACCCCCGCTATAATTTGACCGCAAATGAAATGTCAGAACGAATTCCGTTTATCGAATCAAACGACACTATCACCCCGCCATAATAAAGACCGGACGTCTTTGAATTAACCATCCGGAAGAAAATAAAAAGATCCGTACCGAAACGTAGGAGGCGACGCACTAAACGTGCGTTTCAGTTCGCATCGATGTTCCAGAACCGAAAGATTGTTCGAAAAAAGTGGTAGATAGCCGAAAAAAGTGACAGGGGTGCAACACGAGGACTTCCCAGGAGGTCACCCATCCTAGTACTACTCTCGCCCAAGCACGCTTAACTTCAGAGTTCTGATGGGATCCAGTGCATTTGTGCTGGTATGATCGCACCCAGCATGCCTCTCCAATGTCAAAGTAATAAAGAGTTTCCACTTACATTGTCGTACGAAGTCCGTTTAAATGAAAGTGCGAAAAAATCCTGCTAGATGACATCGTATGGACGATCCGAGCATGTCGGGAAGCCGGATGACCGCCAGGGCTGTCATCGCGCGATGAATCTTCCCGATTACCCCCGAATCAATATAAGAATCGCCACGATCTGACGGGCGGATCAAAAGTTATCGTCGGAACGATATTTGTGCACCAAGGGTAGCTCACGGCCAGTAAACACCTTCCGACCGGATTCATGACTTTCATCCACTAGTACACTCATCCGCTATAGCTTGTACGTCGCTGAATCTGAACAAACCCCCGCTATAATTTGACAGCAAATGAAATGTCAGAACGAATTCCGTTTATCGAATCAAACGACACTATCACCCCGCCATAATAAAGACCGGACGTATTTGAATTCACTATCCGGCAGAAAATAAAAAGATCCCAACCGAAACGTAGGAGGCGTCGCACTAAACGTGCGTTTCAGTTCGCATCGATGTTCCAGAACCGAAAGATTGTTCGAAAAAAGTGGTAGATAGCCGAAAAAAGTGACAGGGGTGCAACACGAGGACTTCCCAGGAGGTCACCCATCCTAGTACTACTCTCGCCCAAGCACGCTTAACTTCGGAGTTCTGATGGGATCGAGTGCATTTGTGCTGGTATGATCGCACCCAGCATGCCTCTCCATTGTCAAAGTAATAAAGAGTTTCCACTCGCATTGTCGTACGAAGTCCGTTTAAATGAAAGTGCGAAAAAATCCTGCTAGATGACACCGGATGGACGATCCGAGCATGTCGGAAAGCCGGATGACCCCCAAGGCTGTCATCGCGCGATTAATCTTCCCGAGTACCCCCGAATCAATATAAGAATCGCCACGATCTGACGGGCGGATCAAAAGTTATCGTCGGAACGATATTTGTGCACCAAGGGTAGCTCACGGCCAGTAAACACCTTCCGACCGGATTCATGACTTTCATCCACTAGTACACTCATCCGCTATAGCTTGTACGTCACTGAATCTAAACAAACCCCCGCTATAATTTGACCGCAAATGAAATGTCAGAACGAATTCCGTTTATCGAATCAAACGACACTATCACCCCGCCATAATAAAGACCGGACGTATTTGAATTCACTATCTGGCAGAAAATAAAAAGATCCCAACCGAAACGTAGGAGGCGTCGCACTAAACGTGCGTTTCAGTTCGCATCGATGTTCCAGAACCGAAAGATTGTTCGAAAAAAGTGGTAGATAGCCGAAAAAAGTGACAGGGGTGCAACACGAGGACTTCCCAGGAGGTCACCCATCGTAGTACTACTCTCGCCCAAGCACGCCTAACTTCGGAGTTCTGATGGGATCCAGTGCATTTGTGCTGGTATGATCGCACCCAGCATGCCTCTCCATTGTCAAAGTAATAAAGAGTTTCCACTCGCATTGTCGTACGAAGTCCGTTTAAATGAAAGTGCAAAAAAATCCTGCTAGATGACACCGGATGGACGATCCGAGCATGTCGGGAAGCCGGATGGCCGCAAGGGCTGTCATCGCGCGATTAATCTTCCCGAGTACCCCCGAATCAATATAAGAATCGCTACGATCTGACGGGCGGATCAAAAGTTATCGTCGGAACGATATTTGTGCACCAAGGGTAGCTCACGGCCAGTAAACACCTTCCGACCGGATTCATGACTCGCATCCACTAGTACACTCATCCGCTATAGCCTGTACGTCACTGAATCTGAACAAACCCCCGCTATAATTTGACCGCAAATGAAATGTCAGAACGAATTCCGTTTATCGAATCAAACGACACTATCACCCCGCCATAATAAAGACCGGACGTCTTCGAATTCACCATCCGGAAGAAAATAAAAAGATCCGAACCGAAACGTAGGAGGCGACGCACTAAACGTGCGTTTCAGTTCGCATCGATGTTCCAGAACCGAAAGATTGTTCGAAAAAAGTGGTCGATAGCCGAAAAAAGTGACAGGGGTGCAACACGAGGACTTCCCAGGAGGTCACCCATCCTAGTACTACTCTCGCCCAAGCACGCTTAACTTCGGAGTTCTGATGGGATCCAGTGCATTTGTGCTGGTATGATCGCACCCAGCATGCCTTTCCATTGTCAAAGTAATAAAGAGTTTCCACTCGCATTGTCGTACGAAGTCCGTTTAAATGAAAGTGCGAAAAAATCCTGCTAGATGACACCGGATGGACGATCCGAGCATGTCGGGAAGCCGGATGACCGCCAGGGCTGTCATCGCGCGATGAATCTTCCCGAGTACCCCCGAATCAATATAAGAATCGCCACGATCTGACGGGCGGATCAAAAGTTATCGTCGGAACGATATTTGTGCACCAAGGGTAGCTCACCGCCAGTAAACACCTTCCGACCGGATTCATGACTCGCATCCACTAGTACACTCATCCGCTATAGCCTGTACGTTACTGAATCTGAACAAACCCCCGCTATAATTTGACCGCAAATGAAATGTCAGAACGAATTCCGTTTATCGAATCAAACGACACTATCACCCCGCCATAATAAAGACCGGACGTATTTGAATTCACTATCCGGCAGAAAATAAAAAGATCCCAACCGAAACGTAGGAGGCGTCGCACTAAACGTGCGTTTCAGTTCGCATCGATGTTCCAGAACCGAAAGATTGTTCGAAAAAAGTGGTAGATAGCCGAAAAAAGTGACAGGGGTGCAACACGAGGACTTCCCAGGAGGTCACCCATCCTAGTACTACTCTCGCCCAAGCACGCTTAACTTCGGAGTTCTGATGGGATCCAGTGCATTTGTGCTGGTATGATCGCACCCAGCATGCCTCTCCATTGTCAAAGTAATAAAGAGTTTCCACTCGCATTGTCGTACGAAGTCCGTTTAAATGAAAGTGCGAAAAAATCCTGCTAGATGACACCGGATGGACGATCCGAGCATGTCGGAAAGCCGGATGACCGCCAGGGCTGTCATCGCGCGTTGAATCTTCCCGAGTACCCCCGAATCAATATAAGAATCGCGACGATCTGACGGGCGGATCAAAAGTTATCGTCGGAACGATATTTGTGCACCAAGGGTAGCTCACGGCCAGTAAACACCTTCCGACCGGATTCATGACTCGCATCCACTAGTACACTCATCCGCTATAGCCTGTACGTCACTGAATCTGAACAAACCCCCGCTATAATTTGACCGCAAATGAAATGTCAGAACGAATTCCGTTTATCGAATCAAACGACACTATCACCCCGCCATAATAAAGACCGGACGTCTTCGAATTCACCATCCGGAAGAAAATAAAAAGATCCGAACCGAAACGTAGGAGGCGACGCACTAAACGTGCGTTTCAGTTCGCATCGATGTTCCAGAACCGAAAGATTGTTCGAAAAAAGTGGTCGATAGCCGAAAAAAGTGACAGGGGTGCAACACGAGGACTTCCCAGGAGGTCACCCATCCTAGTACTACTCTCGCCCAAGCACGCTTAACTTCGGAGTTCTGATGGGATCCAGTGCATTTGTGCTGGTATGATCGCACCCAGCATGCCTTTCCATTGTCAAAGTAATAAAGAGTTTCCACTCGCATTGTCGTACGAAGTCCGTTTAAATGAAAGTGCGAAAAAATCCTGCTAGATGACACCGGATGGACGATCCGAGCATGTCGGGAAGCCGGATGACCGCCAGGGCTGTCATCGCGCGATGAATCTTCCCGAGTACCCCCGAATCAATATAAGAATCGCCACGATCTGACGGGCGGATCAAAAGTTATCGTCGGAACGATATTTGTGCACCAAGGGTAGCTCACCGCCAGTAAACACCTTCCGACCGGATTCATGACTCGCATCCACTAGTACACTCATCCGCTATAGCCTGTACGTTACTGAATCTGAACAAACCCCCGCTATAATTTGACCGCAAATGAAATGTCAGAACGAATTCCGTTTATCGAATCAAACGACACTATCACCCCGCCATAATAAAGACCGGACGTATTTGAATTCACTATCCGGCAGAAAATAAAAAGATCCCAACCGAAACGTAGGAGGCGTCGCACTAAACGTGCGTTTCAGTTCGCATCGATGTTCCAGAACCGAAAGATTGTTCGAAAAAAGTGGTAGATAGCCGAAAAAAGTGACAGGGGTGCAACACGAGGACTTCCCAGGAGGTCACCCATCCTAGTACTACTCTCGCCCAAGCACGCTTAACTTCGGAGTTCTGATGGGATCCAGTGCATTTGTGCTGGTATGATCGCACCCAGCATGCCTCTCCATTGTCAAAGTAATAAAGAGTTTCCACTCGCATTGTCGTACGAAGTCCGTTTAAATGAAAGTGCGAAAAAATCCTGCTAGATGACACCGGATGGACGATCCGAGCATGTCGGAAAGCCGGATGACTGCCAGGGCTGTCATCGCGCGTTGAATCTTCCCGAGTACCCCCGAATCAATATAAGAATCGCGACGATCTGACGGGCGGATCAAAAGTTATCGTCGGAACGATATTTGTGCACCAAGGGTAGCTCACGGCCAGTAAACACCTTCCGACCGGATTCATGACTCGCATCCACTAGTACACTCATCCGCTATAGCCTGTACGTCACTGAATCTGAACAAACCCCCGCTATAATTTGACCGCAAATGAAATGTCAGAACGAATTCCGTTTATCGAATCAAACGACACTATCACCCCGCCATAATAAAGACCGGACGTCTTCGAATTCACCATCCGGAAGAAAATAAAAAGATCCGAACCGAAACGTAGGAGGCGACGCACTAAACGTGCGTTTCAGTTCGCATCGATGTTCCAGAACCGAAAGATTGTTCGAAAAAAGTGGTCGATAGCCGAAAAAAGTGACAGGGGTGCAACACGAGGACTTCCCAGGAGGTCACCCATCCTAGTACTACTCTCGCCCAAGCACGCTTAACTTCGGAGTTCTGATGGGATCCAGTGCATTTGTGCTGGTATGATCGCACCCAGCATGCCTTTCCATTGTCAAAGTAATAAAGAGTTTCCACTCGCATTGTCGTACGAAGTCCGTTTAAATGAAAGTGCGAAAAAATCCTGCTAGATGACACCGGATGGACGATCCGAGCATGTCGGGAAGCCGGATGACCGCCAGGGCTGTCATCGCGCGATGAATCTTCCCGAGTACCCCCGAATCAATATAAGAATCGCCACGATCTGACGGGCGGATCAAAAGTTATCGTCGGAACGATATTTGTGCACCAAGGGTAGCTCACCGCCAGTAAACACCTTCCGACCGGATTCATGACTCGCATCCACTAGTACACTCATCCGCTATAGCCTGTACGTTACTGAATCTGAACAAACCCCCGCTATAATTTGACCGCAAATGAAATGTCAGAACGAATTCCGTTTATCGAATCAAACGACACTATCACCCCGCCATAATAAAGACCGGACGTATTTGAATTCACTATCCGGCAGAAAATAAAAAGATCCCAACCGAAACGTAGGAGGCGTCGCACTAAACGTGCGTTTCAGTTCGCATCGATGTTCCAGAACCGAAAGATTGTTCGAAAAAAGTGGTAGATAGCCGAAAAAAGTGACAGGGGTGCAACACGAGGACTTCCCAGGAGGTCACCCATCCTAGTACTACTCTCGCCCAAGCACGCTTAACTTCGGAGTTCTGATGGGATCCAGTGCATTTGTGCTGGTATGATCGCACCCAGCATGCCTCTCCATTGTCAAAGTAATAAAGAGTTTCCACTCGCATTGTCGTACGAAGTCCGTTTAAATGAAAGTGCGAAAAAATCCTGCTAGATGACACCGGATGGACGATCCGAGCATGTCGGAAAGCCGGATGACCGCCAGGGCTGTCATCGCGCGTTGAATCTTCCCGAGTACCCCCGAATCAATATAAGAATCGCGACGATCTGACGGGCGGATCAAAAGTTATCGTCGGAACGATATTTGTGCACCAAGGGTAGCTCACGGCCAGTAAACACCTTCCGACCGGATTCATGACTCGCATCCACTAGTACACTCATCCGCTATAGCCTGTACGTCACTGAATCTGAACAAACCCCCGCTATAATTTGACCGCAAATGAAATGTCAGAACGAATTCCGTTTATCGAATCAAACGACACTATCACCCCGCCATAATAAAGACCGGACGTCTTCGAATTCACCATCCGGAAGAAAATAAAAAGATCCGAACCGAAACCTAGGAGGCGACGCACTAAACGTGCGTTTCAGTTCGCTTCGATATTCCAGAACCGAAAGATTGTTCGAAAAAAGTGGTAGAAAGCCGAAAAAAGTGACAGGGGTGCAACACGAGGACTTCCCAGGAGGTCACCCATCCTAGTACTACTCTCGCCCAAGCACGCTTAACTTCGGGGTTCTGATGGGATCCAGTGCATTTGTGCTGGTATGATCGCACCCAGCATGCCTCTCCAATGTCAAAGTAATAAAGAGTTTCCACTTACATTGTCGTACGAAGTCCGTTTAAATGAAAGTGCGAAAAAATCCTGCTAGATGACATCGTATGGACGATCCGAGCATGTCGGGAAGCCGGATGACCGCCAGGGCTGTCATCGCGCGATGAATCTTCCCGATTACCCCCGAATCAATATAAGAATCGCCACGATCTGACGGGCGGATCAAAAGTTATCGTCGGAACGATATTTGTGCACCAAGGGTAGCTCACGGCCAGTAAACACCTTCCGACCGGATTCATGACTCGCATCCACTAGTACACTCATCCGCTATAGCCTGTACGTTACTGAATCTGAACAAACCCCCGCTATAATTTGACCGCAAATGAAATGTCAGAACGAATTCCGTTTATCGAATCAAACGACACTATCACCCCGCCATAATAAAGACCGGACGTATTTGAATTCACTATCCGGCAGAAAATAAAAAGATCCCAACCGAAACGTAGGAGGCGTCGCACTAAACGTGCGTTTCAGTTCGCATCGATGTTCCAGAACCGAAAGATTGTTCGAAAAAAGTGGTAGATAGCCGAAAAAAGTGACAGGGGTGCAACACGAGGACTTCCCAGGAGGTCACCCATCCTAGTACTACTCTCGCCCAAGCACGCTTAACTTCGGAGTTCTGATGGGATCCAGTGCATTTGTGCTGGTATGATCGCACCCAGCATGCCTCTCCATTGTCAAAGTAATAAAGAGTTTCCACTCGCATTGTCGTACGAAGTCCGTTTAAATGAAAGTGCGAAAAAATCCTGCTAGATGACACCGGATGGACGATCCGAGCATGTCGGAAAGCCGGATGACCCCCAAGGCTGTCATCGCGCGATTAATCTTCCCGAGTACCCCCGAATCAATATAAGAATCGCCACGATCTGACGGGCGGATCAAAAGTTATCGTCGGAACGATATTTGTGCACCAAGGGTAGCTCACGGCCAGTAAACACCTTCCGACCGGATTCATGACTTTCATCCACTAGTACACTCATCCGCTATAGCTTGTACGTCACTGAATCTAAACAAACCCCCGCTATAATTTGACCGCAAATGAAATGTCAGAACGAATTCCGTTTATCGAATCAAACGACACTATCACCCCGCCATAATAAAGACCGGACGTATTTGAATTCACTATCCGGCAGAAAATAAAAAGATCCCAACCGAAACGTAGGAGGCGTCGCACTAAACGTGCGTTTCAGTTCGCATCGATGTTCCAGAACCGAAAGATTGTTCGAAAAAAGTGGTAGATAGCCGAAAAAAGTGACAGGGGTGCAACACGAGGACTTCCCAGGAGGTCACCCATCCTAGTACTACTCTCGCCCAAGCACGCTTAACTTCAGAGTTCTGATGGGATCCAGTGCATTTGTGCTGGTATGATCGCACCCAGCATGCCTCTCCATTGTCAAAGTAATAAAGAGTTTCCACTCGCATTGTCGTACGAAGTCCGTTTAAATGAAAGTGCGAAAAAATCCTGCTAGATGACACCGGATGGACGATCCGAGCATGTCGGAAAGCCGGATGACCCCCAAGGCTGTCATCGCGCGATTAATCTTCCCGAGTACCCCCGAATCAATATAAGAATCGCCACGATCTGACGGGCGGATCAAAAGTTATCGTCGGAACGATATTTGTGCACCAAGGGTAGCTCACGGCCAGTAAACACCTTCCGACCGGATTCATGACTTTCATCCACTAGTACACTCATCCGCTATAGCTTGTACGTCACTGAATCTAAACAAACCCCCGCTATAATTTGACCGCAAATGAAATGTCAGAACGAATTCCGTTTATCGAATCAAACGACACTATCACCCCGCCATAATAAAGACCGGACGTATTTGAATTCACTATCCGGCAGAAAATAAAAAGATCCCAACCGAAACGTAGGAGGCGTCGCACTAAACGTGCGTTTCAGTTCGCATCGATGTTCCAGAACCGAAAGATTGTTCGAAAAAAGTGGTAGATAGCCGAAAAAAGTGACAGGGGTGCAACACGAGGACTTCCCAGGAGGTCACCCATCCTAGTACTACTCTCGCCCAAGCACGCTTAACTTCAGAGTTCTGATGGGATCCAGTGCATTTGTGCTGGTATGATCGCACCCAGCATGCCTCTCCATTGTCAAAGTAATAAAGAGTTTCCACTCGCATTGTCGTACGAAGTCCGTTTAAATGAAAGTGCGAAAAAATCCTGCTAGATGACACCGGATGGACGATCCGAGCATGTCGGAAAGCCGGATGACCGCCAGGGCTGTCATCGCGCGATGAATCTTCCCGAGTACCCCCGAATCAATATAAGAATCGCGACGATCTGACGGGCGGATCAAAAGTTATCGTCGGAACGATATTTGTGCACCAAGGGTAGCTCACGGCCAGTAAACACCTTCCGACCGGATTCATGACTCGCATCCACTAGTACACTCATCCGCTATAGCCTGTACGTCACTGAATCTGAACAAACCCCCGCTATAATTTGACCGCAAATGAAATGTCAGAACGAATTCTGTTTATCGAATCAAACGACACTATCACCCCGCCATAATAAAGACCGGACGTCTTTGAATTCACCATCCGGAAGAAAATAAAAAGATCCGAACCGAAACGTAGGAGGCGACGCACTAAACGTGCGTTTCAGTTCGCATCGATGTTCCAGAACCGAAAGATTGTTCGAAAAAGGTGGTAGATAGCCGAAAAAAGTGACAGGGGTGCAACACGAGGACTTCCCAGGAGGTCACCCATCCTAGTACTACTCTCGCCCAAGCACGCTTAACTTCGGAGTTCTGATGGGATCCAGTGCATTTGTGCTGGTATGATCGCACCCAGCATGCCTCTCCATTGTCAAAGTAATATAGAGTTTCCACTCGCATTGTCGTACGAAGTCCGTTTAAATGAAAGTGCGAAAAAATCCTGCTAGATGACACCGGATGGACGATCCGAGCATGTCGGAAAGCCGGATGACCGCCAAGGCTGTCATCGCGCGATTAATCTTCCCGAGTACCCCCGAATCAATATAAGAATCGCCACGATCTGACGGGCGGATCAAAAGTTATCGTCGGAACGATATTTGTGCACCAAGGGTAGCTCACGGCCAGTAAACACCTTCCGACCGGATTCATGACTCGCATCCACTAGTACACTCATCCGCTATAGCCTGTACGTCACTGAATCTGAACAAACCCCCGCTATAATTTGACCGCAAATGAAATGTCAGAACGAATTCCGTTTATCGAATCAAACGACACTATCACCCCGCCATAATAAAGACCGGACGTCTTTGAATTAACCATCCGGAAGAAAATAAAAAGATCCGTACCGAAACGTAGGAGGCGACGCACTAAACGTGCGTTTCAGTTCGCATCGATGTTCCAGAACCGAAAGATTGTTCGAAAAAAGTGGTAGATAGCCGAAAAAAGTGACAGGGGTGCAACACGAGGACTTCCCAGGAGGTCACCCATCCTAGTACTACTCTCGCCCAAGCACGCTTAACTTCGGAGTTCTGATGGGATCCAGTGCATTTGTGCTGGTATGATCGCACCCAGCATGCCTCTCCATTGTCAAAGTAATAAAGAGTTTCCACTCGCATTGTCGTACGAAGTCCGTTTAAATGAAAGTGCGAAAAAATCCTGCTAGATGACACCGGATGGACGATCCGAGCATGTCGGAAAGTCGGAAAGCCGGATGACCACGAAGGCTGTCATCGCGCGATTAATCTTCCCGAGTACCCCCGAATCAATATATGAATCGCCACGATCTGACGGGCGGATCAAAAGTTATCGTCGGAACGATATTTGTGCACCAAGGGTAGCTCACGGCCAGTAAACACCTTCCGACCGGATTCATGACTTTCATCCACTAGTACACTCATCCGCTATAGCTTGTACGTCACTGAATCTAAACAAACCCCCGCTATAATTTGACCGCAAATGAAATGTCAGAACGAATTCCGTTTATCGAATCAAACGACACTATCACCCCGCCATAATAAAGACCGGACGTCTTCGAATTCACCATCCGGAAGAAAATAAAAAGATCCGAACCGAAACCTAGGAGGCGACGCACTAAACGTGCGTTTCAGTTCGCTTCGATATTCCAGAACCGAAAGATTGTTCGAAAAAAGTGGTAGAAAGCCGAAAAAAGTGACAGGGGTGCAACACGAGGACTTCCCAGGAGGTCACCCATCCTAGTACTACTCTCGCCCAAGCACGCTTAACTTCGGGGTTCTGATGGGATCCAGTGCATTTGTGCTGGTATGATCGCACCCAGCATGCCTCTCCAATGTCAAAGTAATAAAGAGTTTCCACTTACATTGTCGTACGAAGTCCGTTTAAATGAAAGTGCGAAAAAATCCTGCTAGATGACATCGTATGGACGATCCGAGCATGTCGGGAAGCCGGATGACCGCCAGGGCTGTCATCGCGCGATGAATCTTCCCGATTACCCCCGAATCAATATAAGAATCGCCACGATCTGACGGGCGGATCAAAAGTTATCGTCGGAACGATATTTGTGCACCAAGGGTAGCTCACGGCCAGTAAACACCTTCCGACCGGATTCATGACTCGCATCCACTAGTACACTCATCCGCTATAGCCTGTACGTTACTGAATCTGAACAAACCCCCGCTATAATTTGACCGCAAATGAAATGTCAGAACGAATTCCGTTTATCGAATCAAACGACACTATCACCCCGCCATAATAAAGACCGGACGTATTTGAATTCACTATCCGGCAGAAAATAAAAAGATCCCAACCGAAACGTAGGAGGCGTCGCACTAAACGTGCGTTTCAGTTCGCATCGATGTTCCAGAACCGAAAGATTGTTCGAAAAAAGTGGTAGATAGCCGAAAAAAGTGACAGGGGTGCAACACGAGGACTTCCCAGGAGGTCACCCATCCTAGTACTACTCTCGCCCAAGCACGCTTAACTTCGGAGTTCTGATGGGATCCAGGGTATTTGTGCTGGTATGATCGCACCCAGCATGCCTCTCCATTGTCAAAGTAGTAAAGAGTTTCCACTCGCATTGTCGTACGAAGTCCGTTTAAATGAAAGTGCGAAAAAATCCTGCTAGATGACACCGGATGGACGATCCGAGCATGTCGGAAAGCCGGATGACCGCCAGGGCTGTCATCGCGCGATGAATCTTCCCGAGTACCCCCGAATCAATATAAGAATCGCCACGATCTGACGGGCGGATCAAAAGTTATCGTCGGAACGATATTTGTGCACCAAGGGTAGCTCACGGCCAGTAAACACCTTCCGACCGGATTCATGACTCGCATCCACTAGTACACTCATCCGCTATAGCCTGTACGTCACTGAATCTGAACAAACCCCCGCTATAATTTGACCGCAAATGAAATGTCAGAACGAATTCCGTTTATCGAATCAAACGACACTATCACCCCGCCATAATAAAGACCGGACGTCTTTGAATTCACCATCCGGAAGAAAATAAAAAGATCCGAACCGAAACGTAGGAGGCGTCGCAATAAACGTGCGTTTCAGTTCGCATCGATGTTCCAGAACCGAAAGATTGTTCGAAAAAAGTGGTAGATAGCCGAAAAAAGTGACTGGGGTGCAACACGAGGACTTCCCAGGAGGTCACCCATCCTAGTACTACTCTCGCCCAAGCACGCTTAACTTCGGAGTTCTGATGGGATCCAGTGCATTTGTGCTGGTATGATCGCACCCAGCATGCCTCTCCATTGTCAAAGTAATAAAGAGTTTCCACTCGCATTGTCGTACGAAGTCCGTTTAAATGAAAGTGCGAAAAAATCCTGCTAGATGACACCGGATGGACGATCCGAGCATGTCGGGAAGCCGGATGACCGCCAGGGCTGTCATCGCGCGATGAATCTTCCCGAGTACCCCCGAATCAATATAAGAATCGCGACGATCTGACGGGCGGATCAAAAGTTATCGTCGGAACGATATTTGTGCACCAAGGGTAGCTCACGGCCAGTAAACACCTTCCGACCGGATTCATGACTCGCATCCACTAGTACACTCATCCGCTATAGCCTGTACGTCACTGAATCTGAACAAACCCCCGCTATAATTTGACCGCAAATGAAATGTCAGAACGAATTCCGTTTATCGAATCAAACGACACTATCACCCCGCCATAATAAAGACCGGACGTCTTTGAATTAACCATCCGGAAGAAAATAAAAAGATCCGTACCGAAACGTAGGAGGCGACGTACTAAACGTGCGTTTCAGTTCGCATCGATGTTCCAGAACCGAAAGATTGTTCGAAAAAAGTGGTAGATAGCCGAAAAAAGTGACAGGGGTGCAACACGAGGACTTCCCAGGAGGTCACCCATCCTAGTACTACTCTCGCCCAAGCACGCTTAACATCGGAGTTCTGATGGGATCCAGTGCATTTGTGCTGGTATGATCGCACCCAGCATGCCTCTCCATTGTCAAAGTAATAAAGAGTTTCCACTCGCATTGTCGTACGAAGTCCGTTTAAATGAAAGTGCGAAAAAATCCTGCTAGATGCCATCGGATGGACGATCCGAGCATGTCGGGAAGCCGGATAACCGCCAGAGCTGTCATCGCGCGATGAATCTTCCCGATTACCCCCGAATAAATATAAGAATCGCCACGATCTGACGGGCGGATCAAAAGTTATCGTCGGAACGATATTTGTGCACCAAGGGTAGCTCACGGCCAGTAAACACCTTCCGACCGGATTCATGACTCGCATCCACTAGTACACTCATCCGCTATAGCCTGTACGTCACTGAATCTGAACAAACCCCCGCTATAATTTGACCGCAAATGAAATGTCAGAACGAATTCCGTTTATCGAATCAAACGACACTATCACCCCGCCATAATAAAGACCGGACGTCTTTGAATTCACCATCCGGAAGAAAATAAAAAGATCCGAACCGAAACGTAGGAGGCGACGCACTAAACGTGCGTTTCAGTTCGCATCGATGTTCCAGAACCGAAAGATTGTTCGAAAAAAGTGGTAGATAGCCGAAAAAAGTGACAGGGGTGCAACACGAGGACTTCCCAGGAGGTCACCCATCCTAGTACTACTCTCGCCTAAGCACGCTTAACTTCGGAGTTCTGATGGGATCCAGTGCATTTGTGCTGGTATGATCGCACCCAGCATGCCTCTCCATTGTCAAAGTAATAAAGAGTTTCCACTCGCATTGTCGTACGAAGTCCGTTTAAATGAAAGTGCGAAAAAATCCTGCTAGATGACACCGGATGGACGATCCGAGCATGTCGGAAAGCCGGATGACCCCCAAGGCTGTCATCGCGCGATTAATCTTCCCGAGTACCCCCGAATCAATATAAGAATCGCCACGATCTGACGGGCGGATCAAAAGTTATCGTCGGAACAATATTTGTGCACCAAGGGTAGCTCACGGCCAGTAAACACCTTCCGACCAGATTCATGACTTTCATCCACTAGTACACTCATCCGCTATAGCTTGTACGTCACTGAATCTAAACAAACCCCCGCTATAATTTGACCGCAAATGAAATGTCAGAACGAATTCCGTTTATCGAATCAAACGACACTATCACCCCGCCATAATAAAGACCGGACGTATTTGAATTCACTATCCGGCAGAAAATAAAAAGATCCCAACCGAAACGTAGGAGGCGTCGCACTAAACGTGCGTTTCAGTTCGCATCGATGTTCCAGAACCGAAAGATTGTTCGAAAAAAGTGGTAGATAGCCGAAAAAAGTGACAGGGGTGCAACACGAGGACTTCCCAGGAGGTCACCCATCCTAGTACTACTCTCGCCCAAGCACGCTTAACTTCAGAGTTCTGATGGGATCCAGTGCATTTGTGCTGGTATGATCGCACCCAGCATGCCTCTCCATTGTCAAAGTAATAAAGAGTTTCCACTCGCATTGTCGTACGAAGTCCGTTTAAATGAAAGTGCGAAAAAATCCTGCTAGATGACACCGGATGGACGATCCGAGAATGTCGGAAAGCCGGATGACCGCCAAGGCTGTCATCGCGCGATTAATCTTCCCGAGTACCCCCGAATCAATATAAGAATCGCGACGATCTGACGGGCGGATCAAAAGTTATCGTCGGAACGATATTTGTGCACCAAGGGTAGCTCACGGCCAGTAAACACCTTCCGACCGGATTCATGACTCGCATCCACTAGTACACTCATCCGCTATAGCCTGTACGTCACTGAATCTGAACAAACCCCCGCTATAATTTGACCGCAAATGAAATGTCAGAACGAATTCTGTTTATCGAATCAAACGACACTATCACCCCGCCATAATAAAGACCGGACGTCTTTGAATTCACCATCCGGAAGAAAATAAAAATATCCGAACCGAAACGTAGGAGGCGACGCACTAAACGTGCGTTTCAGTTCGCATCGATGTTCCAGAACCGAAAGATTGTTCGAAAAAAGTGGTAGAAAGCCGAAAAAAGTGACAGGGGTGCAACACGAGGACTTCCCAGGAGGTCACCCATCCTAGTACTACTCTCGCCCAAGCACGCTTAACTTCGGGGTTCTGATGGGATCCAGTGCATTTGTGCTGGTATGATCGCACCCAGCATGCCTCTCCAATGTCAAAGTAATAAAGAGTTTCCACTTACATTGTCGTACGAAGTCCGTTTAAATGAAAGTGCGAAAAAATCCTGCTAGATGACATCGTATGGACGATCCGAGCATGTCGGGAAGCCGGATGACCGCCAGGGCTGTCATCGCGCGATGAATCTTCCCGATTACCCCCGAATCAATATAAGAATCGCCACGATCTGACGGGCGGATCAAAAGTTATCGTCGGAACGATATTTGTGCACCAAGGGTAGCTCACGGCCAGTAAACACCTTCCGACCGGATTCATGACTTTCATCCACTAGTACACTCATCCGCTATAGCTTGTACGTCACTGAATCTGAACAAACCCCCGCTATAATTTGACAGCAAATGAAATGTCAGAACGAATTCCGTTTATCGAATCAAACGACACTATCACCCCGCCATAATAAAGACCGGACGTATTTGAATTCACTATCCGGCAGAAAATAAAAAGATCCCAACCGAAACGTAGGAGGCGTCGCACTAAACGTGCGTTTCAGTTCGCATCGATGTTCCAGAACCGAAAGATTGTTCGAAAAAAGTGGTAGATAGCCGAAAAAAGTGACAGGGGTGCAACACGAGGACTTCCCAGGAGGTCACCCATCCTAGTACTACTCTCGCCCAAGAACGCTTAACTTCGGAGTTCTGATGGGATCCAGTGCATTTGTGCTGGTATGATCGCACCCAGCATGCCTCTCCATTGTCAAAGTAATAAAGAGTTTCCACTCGCATTGTCGTACGAAGTCCGTTTAAATGAAAGTGCGAAAAAATCCTGCTAGATGACACCGGATGGACGATCCGAGCATGTCGGAAAGCCGGATGACCCCCAAGGCTGTCATCGCGCGATTAATCTTCCCGAGTACCCCCGAATCAATATAAGAATCGCGACGATCTGACGGGCGGATCAAAAGTTATCGTCGGAACGATATTTGTGCACCAAGGGTAGCTCACGGCCAGTAAACACCTTCCGACCGGATTCATGACTTTCATCCACTAGTACACTCATCCGCTATAGCTTGTACGTCACTGAATCTAAACAAACCCCCGCTATAATTTGACCGCAAATGAAATGTCAGAACGAATTCCGTTTATCGAATCAAACGACACTATCACCCCGCCATAATAAAGACCGGACGTATTTGAATTCACTATCCGGCAGAAAATAAAAAGATCCCAACCGAAACGTAGGAGGCGTCGCACTAAACGTGCGTTTCAGTTCGCATCGATGTTCCAGAACCGAAAGATTGTTCGAAAAAAGTGGTAGATAGCCGAAAAAAGTGACAGGGGTGCAACACGAGGACTTCCCAGGAGGTCACCCATCGTAGTACTACTCTCGCCCAAGCACGCCTAACTTCGGAGTTCTGATGGGATCCAGTGCATTTGTGCTGGTATGATCGCACCCAGCATGCCTCTCCATTGTCAAAGTAATAAAGAGTTTCCACTCGCATTGTCGTACGAAGTCCGTTTAAATGAAAGTGCAAAAAAATCCTGCTAGATGACACCGGATGGACGATCCGAGCATGTCGGGAAGCCGGATGGCCGCAAGGGCTGTCATCGCGCGATTAATCTTCCCGAGTACCCCCGAATCAATATAAGAATCGCTACGATCTGACGGGCGGATCAAAAGTTATCGTCGGAACGATATTTGTGCACCAAGGGTAGCTCACGGCCAGTAAACACCTTCCGACCGGATTCATGACTCGCATCCACTAGTACACTCATCCGCTATAGCCTGTACGTCACTGAATCTGAACAAACCCCCGCTATAATTTGACCGCAAATGAAATGTCAGAACGAATTCCGTTTATCGAATCAAACGACACTATCACCCCGCCATAATAAAGACCGGACGTCTTCGAATTCACCATCCGGAAGAAAATAAAAAGATCCGAACCGAAACGTAGGAGGCGACGCACTAAACGTGCGTTTCAGTTCGCATCGATGTTCCAGAACCGAAAGATTGTTCGAAAAAAGTGGTCGATAGCCGAAAAAAGTGACAGGGGTGCAACACGAGGACTTCCCAGGAGGTCACCCATCCTAGTACTACTCTCGCCCAAGCACGCTTAACTTCGGAGTTCTGATGGGATCCAGTGCATTTGTGCTGGTATGATCGCACCCAGCATGCCTTTCCATTGTCAAAGTAATAAAGAGTTTCCACTCGCATTGTCGTACGAAGTCCGTTTAAATGAAAGTGCGAAAAAATCCTGCTAGATGACACCGGATGGACGATCCGAGCATGTCGGGAAGCCGGATGACCGCCAGGGCTGTCATCGCGCGATGAATCTTCCCGAGTACCCCCGAATCAATATAAGAATCGCCACGATCTGACGGGCGGATCAAAAGTTATCGTCGGAACGATATTTGTGCACCAAGGGTAGCTCACCGCCAGTAAACACCTTCCGACCGGATTCATGACTCGCATCCACTAGTACACTCATCCGCTATAGCCTGTACGTTACTGAATCTGAACAAACCCCCGCTATAATTTGACCGCAAATGAAATGTCAGAACGAATTCCGTTTATCGAATCAAACGACACTATCACCCCGCCATAATAAAGACCGGACGTATTTGAATTCACTATCCGGCAGAAAATAAAAAGATCCCAACCGAAACGTAGGAGGCGTCGCACTAAACGTGCGTTTCAGTTCGCATCGATGTTCCAGAACCGAAAGATTGTTCGAAAAAAGTGGTCGATAGCCGAAAAAAGTGACAGGGGTGCAACACGAGGACTTCCCAGGAGGTCACCCATCCTAGTACTACTCTCGCCCAAGCACGCTTAACTTCGGAGTTCTGATGGGATCCAGTGCATTTGTGCTGGTATGATCGCACCCAGCATGCCTTTCCATTGTCAAAGTAATAAAGAGTTTCCACTCGCATTGTCGTACGAAGTCCGTTTAAATGAAAGTGCGAAAAAATCCTACTAGATGACACCGGATGGACGATCCGAGCATGTCGGGAAGCCGGATGACCGCCAGGGCTGTCATCGCGCGATGAATCTTCCCGAGTACCCCCGAATCAATATAAGAATCGCGACGATCTGACGGGCGGATCAAAAGTTATCGTCGGAACGATATTTGTGCACCAAGGGTAGCTCACGGCCAGTAAACACCTTCCGACCGGATTCATGACTCGCATCCACTAGTACACTCATCCGCTATAGCCTGTACGTCACTGAATCTGAACAAACCCCCGCTATAATTTGACCGCAAATGAAATGTCAGAACGAATTCCGTTTATCGAATCAAACGACACTATCACCCCGCCATAATAAAGACCGGACGTCTTTGAATTAACCATCCGGAAGAAAATAAAAAGATCCGTACCGAAACGTAGGAGGCGACGCACTAAACGTGCGTTTCAGTTCGCATCGATGTTCCAGAACCGAAAGATTGTTCGAAAAAAGTGGTAGATAGCCGAAAAAAGTGACAGGGGTGCAACACGAGGACTTCCCAGGAGGTCACCCATCCTAGTACTACTCTCGCCCAAGCACGCTTAACATCGGAGTTCTGATGGGATCCAGTGCATTTGTGCTGGTATGATCGCACCCAGCATGCCTCTCCATTGTCAAAGTAATAAAGAGTTTCCACTCGCATTGTCGTACGAAGTCCGTTTAAATGAAAGTGCGAAAAAATCCTGCTAGATGCCATCGGATGGACGATCCGAGCATGTCGGGAAGCCGGATAACCGCCAGAGCTGTCATCGCGCGATGAATCTTCCCGATTACCCCCGAATAAATATAAGAATCGCCACGATCTGACGGGCGGATCAAAAGTTATCGTCGGAACGATATTTGTGCACCAAGGGTAGCTCACGGCCAGTAAACACCTTCCGACCGGATTCATGACTCGCATCCACTAGTACACTCATCCGCTATAGCCTGTACGTCACTGAATCTGAACAAACCCCCGCTATAATTTGACCGCAAATGAAATGTCAGAACGAATTCCGTTTATCGAATCAAACGACACTATCACCCCGCCATAATAAAGACCGGACGTCTTTGAATTCACCATCCGGAAGAAAATAAAAAGATCCGAACCGAAACGTAGGAGGCGACGCACTAAACGTGCGTTTCAGTTCGCATCGATGTTCCAGAACCGAAAGATTGTTCGAAAAAAGTGGTAGATAGCCGAAAAAAGTGACAGGGGTGCAACACGAGGACTTCCCAGGAGGTCACCCATCCTAGTACTACTCTCGCCCAAGCACGCTTAACTTCGGAGTTCTGATGGGATCCAGTGCATTTGTGCTGGTATGATCGCACCCAGCATGCCTCTCCATTGTCAAAGTAATAAAGAGTTTCCACTCGCATTGTCGTACGAAGTCCGTTTAAATGAAAGTGCGAAAAAATCCTGCTAGATGACACCGGATGGACGATCCGAGCATGTCGGAAAGCCGGATGACCGCCAAGGCTGTCATCGCGCGATGAATCTTCCCGAGTACCCCCGAATCAATATAAGAATCGCGACGATCTGACGGGCGGATCAAAAGTTATCGTCGGAACGATATTTGTGCACCAAGGGTAGCTCACGGCCAGTAAACACCTTCCGACCGGATTCATGACTCGCATCCACTAGTACACTCATCCGCTATAGCCTGTACGTCACTGAATCTGAACAAACCCCCGCTATAATTTGACCGCAAATGAAATGTCAGAACGAATTCCGTTTATCGAATCAAACGACACTATCACCCCGCCATAATAAAGACCGGACGTCTTCGAATTCACCATCCGGAAGAAAATAAAAAGATCCGAACCGAAACCTAGGAGGCGACGCACTAAACGTGCGTTTCAGTTCGCTTCGATATTCCAGAACCGAAAGATTGTTCGAAAAAAGTGGTAGAAAGCCGAAAAAAGTGACAGGGGTGCAACACGAGGACTTCCCAGGAGGTCACCCATCCTAGTACTACTCTCGCCCAAGCACGCTTAACTTCGGGGTTCTGATGGGATCCAGTGCATTTGTGCTGGTATGATCGCACCCAGCATGCCTCTCCAATGTCAAAGTAATAAAGAGTTTCCACTTACATTGTCGTACGAAGTCCGTTTAAATGAAAGTGCGAAAAAATCCTGCTAGATGACATCGTATGGACGATCCGAGCATGTCGGGAAGCCGGATGACCGCCAGGGCTGTCATCGCGCGATGAATCTTCCCGATTACCCCCGAATCAATATAAGAATCGCCACGATCTGACGGGCGGATCAAAAGTTATCGTCGGAACGATATTTGTGCACCAAGGGTAGCTCACGGCCAGTAAACACCTTCCGACCGGATTCATGACTCGCATCCACTAGTACACTCATCCGCTATAGCCTGTACGTTACTGAATCTGAACAAACCCCCGCTATAATTTGACCGCAAATGAAATGTCAGAACGAATTCCGTTTATCGAATCAAACGACACTATCACCCCGCCATAATAAAGACCGGACGTATTTGAATTCACTATCCGGCAGAAAATAAAAAGATCCCAACCGAAACGTAGGAGGCGTCGCACTAAACGTGCGTTTCAGTTCGCATCGATGTTCCAGAACCGAAAGATTGTTCGAAAAAAGTGGTAGATAGCCGAAAAAAGTGACAGGGGTGCAACACGAGGACTTCCCAGGAGGTCACCCATCCTAGTACTACTCTCACCCAAGCACGCTTAACTTCGGAGTTCTGATGGGATCCAGGGTATTTGTGCTGGTATGATCGCACCCAGCATGCCTCTCCATTGTCAAAGTAATAAAGAGTTTCCACTCGCATTGTCGTACGAAGTCCGTTTAAATGAAAGTGCGAAAAAATCCTGCTAGATGACACCGGATGGACGATCCGAGCATGTCGGAAAGCCGGATGACCGCCAGGGCTGTCATCGCGCGATGAATCTTCCCGAGTACCCCCGAATCAATATAAGAATCGCCACGATCTGACGGGCGGATCAAAAGTTATCGTCGGAACGATATTTGTGCACCAAGGGTAGCTCACGGCCAGTAAACACCTTCCGACCGGATTCATGACTCGCATCCACTAGTACACTCATCCGCTATAGCCTGTACGTCACTGAATCTGAACAAACCCCCGCTATAATTTGACCGCAAATGAAATGTCAGAACGAATTCCGTTTATCGAATCAAACGACACTATCACCCCGCCATAATAAAGACCGGACGTCTTTGAATTCACCATCCGGAAGAAAATAAAAAGATCCGAACCGAAACGTAGGAGGCGTCGCAATAAACGTGCGTTTCAGTTCGCATCGATGTTCCAGAACCGAAAGATTGTTCGAAAAAAGTGGTAGATAGCCGAAAAAAGTGACTGGGGTGCAACACGAGGACTTCCCAGGAGGTCACCCATCCTAGTACTACTCTCGCCCAAGCACGCTTAACTTCGGAGTTCTGATGGGATCCAGTGCATTTGTGCTGGTATGATCGCACCCAGCATGCCTCTCCATTGTCAAAGTAATAAAGAGTTTCCACTCGCATTGTCGTACGAAGTCCGTTTAAATGAAAGTGCGAAAAAATCCTGCTAGATGACACCGGATGGACGATCCGAGCATGTCGGGAAGCCGGATGACCGCCAGGGCTGTCATCGCGCGATGAATCTTCCCGAGTACCCCCGAATCAATATAAGAATCGCGACGATCTGACGGGCGGATCAAAAGTTATCGTCGGAACGATATTTGTGCACCAAGGGTATCTCACGGCCAGTAAACACCTTCCGACCGGATTCATGACTCGCATCCACTAGTACACTCATCCGCTATAGCCTGTACGTCACTGAATCTGAACAAACCCCCGCTATAATTTGACCGCAAATGAAATGTCAGAACGAATTCCGTTTATCGAATCAAACGACACTATCACCCCGCCATAATAAAGACCGGACGTCTTCGAATTCACCATCCGGAAGAAAATAAAAAGATCCGAACCGAAACCTAGGAGGCGACGCACTAAACGTGCGTTTCAGTTCGCTTCGATATTCCAGAACCGAAAGATTGTTCGAAAAAAGTGGTAGAAAGCCGAAAAAAGTGACAGGGGTGCAACACGAGGACTTCCCAGGAGGTCACCCATCCTAGTACTACTCTCGCCCAAGCACGCTTAACTTCGGAGTTCTGATGGGATCCAGTGCATTTGTGCTGGTATGATCGCACCCAGCATGCCTCTCCATTGTCAAAGTAATAAAGAGTTTCCACTCGCATTGTCGTACGAAGTCCGTTTAAATGAAAGTGCGAAAAAATCCTGCTAGATGCCATCGGATGGACGATCCGAGCATGTCGGGAAGCCGGATAACCGCCAGAGCTGTCATCGCGCGATGAATCTTCCCGATTACCCCCGAATAAATATAAGAATCGCCACGATCTGACGGGCGGATCAAAAGTTATCGTCGGAACGATATTTGTGCACCAAGGGTAGCTCACGGCCAGTAAACACCTTCCGACCGGATTCATGACTCGCATCCACTAGTACACTCATCCGCTATAGCCTGTACGTCACTGAATCTGAACAAACCCCCGCTATAATTTGACCGCAAATGAAATGTCAGAACGAATTCCGTTTATCGAATCAAACGACACTATCACCCCGCCATAATAAAGACCGGACGTCTTTGAATTCACCATCCGGAAGAAAATAAAAAGATCCGAACCGAAACGTAGGAGGCGACGCACTAAACGTGCGTTTCAGTTCGCATCGATGTTCCAGAACCGAAAGATTGTTCGAAAAAAGTGGTAGATAGCCGAAAAAAGTGACAGGGGTGCAACACGAGGACTTTCCAGGAAGTCACCCATCCTAGTACTACTCTCGCCCAAGCACGCTTAACTTCGGAGTTCTGATGGGATCCAGTGCATTTGTGCTGGTATGATCGCACCCAGCATGCCTCTCCATTGTCAAAGTAATAAAGAGTTTCCACTCGCATTGTCGTACGAAGTCCGTTTAAATGAAAGTGCGAAAAAATCCTGCTAGATGACACCGGATGGACGATCCGAGCATGTCGGAAAGCCGGATGACCGCCAGGGCTGTCATCGCGCGATGAATCTTCCCGAGTACCCCCGAATCAATATAAGAATCGCGACGATCTGACGGGCGGATCAAAAGTTATCGTCGGAACGATATTTGTGCACCAAGGGTAGCTCACGGCCAGTAAACACCTTCCGACCGGATTCATGACTCGCATCCACTAGTACACTCATCCGCTATAGCCTGTACGTCACTGAATCTGAACAAACCCCCGCTATAATTTGACCGCAAATGAAATGTCAGAACGAATTCCGTTTATCGAATCAAACGACACTATCACCCCGCCATAATAAAGACCGGACGTCTTTGAATTAACCATCCGGAAGAAAATAAAAAGATCCGTACCGAAACGTAGGAGGCGACGCACTAAACGTGCGTTTCAGTTCGCATCGATGTTCCAGAACCGAAAGATTGTTCGAAAAAAGTGGTAGATAGCCGAAAAAAGTGACAGGGGTGCAACACGAGGACTTCCCAGGAGGTCACCCATCCTAGTACTACTCTCGCCCAAGCACGCTTAACATCGGAGTTCTGATGGGATCCAGTGCATTTGTGCTGGTATGATCGCACCCAGCATGCCTCTCCATTGTCAAAGTAATAAAGAGTTTCCACTCGCATTGTCGTACGAAGTCCGTTTAAATGAAAGTGCGAAAAAATCCTGCTAGATGCCATCGGATGGACGATCCGAGCATGTCGGGAAGCCGGATAACCGCCAGAGCTGTCATCGCGCGATGAATCTTCCCGATTACCCCCGAATAAATATAAGAATCGCCACGATCTGACGGGCGGATCAAAAGTTATCGTCGGAACGATATTTGTGCACCAAGGGTAGCTCACGGCCAGTAAACACCTTCCGACCGGATTCATGACTCGCATCCACTAGTACACTCATCCGCTATAGCCTGTACGTCACTGAATCTGAACAAACCCCCGCTATAATTTGACCGCAAATGAAATGTCAGAACGAATTCCGTTTATCGAATCAAACGACACTATCACCCCGCCATAATAAAGACCGGACGTCTTTGAATTCACCATCCGGAAGAAAATAAAAAGATCCGAACCGAAACGTAGGAGGCGACGCACTAAACGTGCGTTTCAGTTCGCATCGATGTTCCAGAACCGAAAGATTGTTCGAAAAAAGTGGTAGATAGCCGAAAAAAGTGACAGGGGTGCAACACGAGGACTTCCCAGGAGGTCACCCATCCTAGTACTACTCTCGCCCAAGCACGCTTAACTTCGGAGTTCTGATGGGATCCAGTGCATTTGTGCTGGTATGATCGCACCCAGCATGCCTCTCCATTGTCAAAGTAATAAAGAGTTTCCACTCGCATTGTCGTACGAAGTCCGTTTAAATGAAAGTGCGAAAAAATCCTGCTAGATGACACCGGATGGACGATCCGAGCATGTCGGAAAGCCGGATGACCGCCAAGGCTGTCATCGCGCGATGAATCTTCCCGAGTACCCCCGAATCAATATAAGAATCGCGACGATCTGACGGGCGGATCAAAAGTTATCGTCGGAACGATATTTGTGCACCAAGGGTAGCTCACGGCCAGTAAACACCTTCCGACCGGATTCATGACTCGCATCCACTAGTACACTCATCCGCTATAGCCTGTACGTCACTGAATCTGAACAAACCCCCGCTATAATTTGACCGCAAATGAAATGTCAGAACGAATTCCGTTTATCGAATCAAACGACACTATCACCCCGCCATAATAAAGACCGGACGTCTTCGAATTCACCATCCGGAAGAAAATAAAAAGATCCGAACCGAAACCTAGGAGGCGACGCACTAAACGTGCGTTTCAGTTCGCTTCGATATTCCAGAACCGAAAGATTGTTCGAAAAAAGTGGTAGAAAGCCGAAAAAAGTGACAGGGGTGCAACACGAGGACTTCCCAGGAGGTCACCCATCCTAGTACTACTCTCGCCCAAGCACGCTTAACTTCGGGGTTCTGATGGGATCCAGTGCATTTGTGCTGGTATGATCGCACCCAGCATGCCTCTCCAATGTCAAAGTAATAAAGAGTTTCCACTTACATTGTCGTACGAAGTCCGTTTAAATGAAAGTGCGAAAAAATCCTGCTAGATGACATCGTATGGACGATCCGAGCATGTCGGGAAGCCGGATGACCGCCAGGGCTGTCATCGCGCGATGAATCTTCCCGATTACCCCCGAATCAATATAAGAATCGCCACGATCTGACGGGCGGATCAAAAGTTATCGTCGGAACGATATTTGTGCACCAAGGGTAGCTCACGGCCAGTAAACACCTTCCGACCGGATTCATGACTCGCATCCACTAGTACACTCATCCGCTATAGCCTGTACGTTACTGAATCTGAACAAACCCCCGCTATAATTTGACCGCAAATGAAATGTCAGAACGAATTCCGTTTATCGAATCAAACGACACTATCACCCCGCCATAATAAAGACCGGACGTATTTGAATTCACTATCCGGCAGAAAATAAAAAGATCCCAACCGAAACGTAGGAGGCGTCGCACTAAACGTGCGTTTCAGTTCGCATCGATGTTCCAGAACCGAAAGATTGTTCGAAAAAAGTGGTAGATAGCCGAAAAAAGTGACAGGGGTGCAACACGAGGACTTCCCAGGAGGTCACCCATCCTAGTACTACTCTCACCCAAGCACGCTTAACTTCGGAGTTCTGATGGGATCCAGGGTATTTGTGCTGGTATGATCGCACCCAGCATGCCTCTCCATTGTCAAAGTAATAAAGAGTTTCCACTCGCATTGTCGTACGAAGTCCGTTTAAATGAAAGTGCGAAAAAATCCTGCTAGATGACACCGGATGGACGATCCGAGCATGTCGGAAAGCCGGATGACCGCCAGGGCTGTCATCGCGCGATGAATCTTCCCGAGTACCCCCGAATCAATATAAGAATCGCCACGATCTGACGGGCGGATCAAAAGTTATCGTCGGAACGATATTTGTGCACCAAGGGTAGCTCACGGCCAGTAAACACCTTCCGACCGGATTCATGACTCGCATCCACTAGTACACTCATCCGCTATAGCCTGTACGTCACTGAATCTGAACAAACCCCCGCTATAATTTGACCGCAAATGAAATGTCAGAACGAATTCCGTTTATCGAATCAAACGACACTATCACCCCGCCATAATAAAGACCGGACGTCTTTGAATTCACCATCCGGAAGAAAATAAAAAGATCCGAACCGAAACGTAGGAGGCGTCGCAATAAACGTGCGTTTCAGTTCGCATCGATGTTCCAGAACCGAAAGATTGTTCGAAAAAAGTGGTAGATAGCCGAAAAAAGTGACTGGGGTGCAACACGAGGACTTCCCAGGAGGTCACCCATCCTAGTACTACTCTCGCCCAAGCACGCTTAACTTCGGAGTTCTGATGGGATCCAGTGCATTTGTGCTGGTATGATCGCACCCAGCATGCCTCTCCATTGTCAAAGTAATAAAGAGTTTCCACTCGCATTGTCGTACGAAGTCCGTTTAAATGAAAGTGCGAAAAAATCCTGCTAGATGACACCGGATGGACGATCCGAGCATGTCGGGAAGCCGGATGACCGCCAGGGCTGTCATCGCGCGATGAATCTTCCCGAGTACCCCCGAATCAATATAAGAATCGCGACGATCTGACGGGCGGATCAAAAGTTATCGTCGGAACGATATTTGTGCACCAAGGGTATCTCACGGCCAGTAAACACCTTCCGACCGGATTCATGACTCGCATCCACTAGTACACTCATCCGCTATAGCCTGTACGTCACTGAATCTGAACAAACCCCCGCTATAATTTGACCGCAAATGAAATGTCAGAACGAATTCCGTTTATCGAATCAAACGACACTATCACCCCGCCATAATAAAGACCGGACGTCTTCGAATTCACCATCCGGAAGAAAATAAAAAGATCCGAACCGAAACCTAGGAGGCGACGCACTAAACGTGCGTTTCAGTTCGCTTCGATATTCCAGAACCGAAAGATTGTTCGAAAAAAGTGGTAGAAAGCCGAAAAAAGTGACAGGGGTGCAACACGAGGACTTCCCAGGAGGTCACCCATCCTAGTACTACTCTCGCCCAAGCACGCTTAACTTCGGAGTTCTGATGGGATCCAGTGCATTTGTGCTGGTATGATCGCACCCAGCATGCCTCTCCATTGTCAAAGTAATAAAGAGTTTCCACTCGCATTGTCGTACGAAGTCCGTTTAAATGAAAGTGCGAAAAAATCCTGCTAGATGCCATCGGATGGACGATCCGAGCATGTCGGGAAGCCGGATAACCGCCAGAGCTGTCATCGCGCGATGAATCTTCCCGATTACCCCCGAATAAATATAAGAATCGCCACGATCTGACGGGCGGATCAAAAGTTATCGTCGGAACGATATTTGTGCACCAAGGGTAGCTCACGGCCAGTAAACACCTTCCGACCGGATTCATGACTCGCATCCACTAGTACACTCATCCGCTATAGCCTGTACGTCACTGAATCTGAACAAACCCCCGCTATAATTTGACCGCAAATGAAATGTCAGAACGAATTCCGTTTATCGAATCAAACGACACTATCACCCCGCCATAATAAAGACCGGACGTCTTTGAATTCACCATCCGGAAGAAAATAAAAAGATCCGAACCGAAACGTAGGAGGCGACGCACTAAACGTGCGTTTCAGTTCGCATCGATGTTCCAGAACCGAAAGATTGTTCGAAAAAAGTGGTAGATAGCCGAAAAAAGTGACAGGGGTGCAACACGAGGACTTTCCAGGAAGTCACCCATCCTAGTACTACTCTCGCCCAAGCACGCTTAACTTCGGAGTTCTGATGGGATCCAGTGCATTTGTGCTGGTATGATCGCACCCAGCATGCCTCTCCATTGTCAAAGTAATAAAGAGTTTCCACTCGCATTGTCGTACGAAGTCCGTTTAAATGAAAGTGCGAAAAAATCCTGCTAGATGACACCGGATGGACGATCCGAGCATGTCGGAAAGCCGGATGACCGCCAGGGCTGTCATCGCGCGATGAATCTTCCCGAGTACCCCCGAATCAATATAAGAATCGCGACGATCTGACGGGCGGATCAAAAGTTATCGTCGGAACGATATTTGTGCACCAAGGGTAGCTCACGGCCAGTAAACACCTTCCGACCGGATTCATGACTCGCATCCACTAGTACACTCATCCGCTATAGCCTGTACGTCACTGAATCTGAACAAACCCCCGCTATAATTTGACCGCAAATGAAATGTCAGAACGAATTCCGTTTATCGAATCAAACGACACTATCACCCCGCCATAATAAAGACCGGACGTCTTCGAATTCACCATCCGGAAGAAAATAAAAAGATCCGAACCGAAACCTAGGAGGCGACGCACTAAACGTGCGTTTCAGTTCGCTTCGATATTCCAGAACCGAAAGATTGTTCGAAAAAAGTGGTAGAAAGCCGAAAAAAGTGACAGGGGTGCAACACGAGGACTTCCCAGGAGGTCACCCATCCTAGTACTACTCTCGCCCAAGCACGCTTAACTTCGGGGTTCTGATGGGATCCAGTGCATTTGTGCTGGTATGATCGCACCCAGCATGCCTCTCCAATGTCAAAGTAATAAAGAGTTTCCACTTACATTGTCGTACGAAGTCCGTTTAAATGAAAGTGCGAAAAAATCCTGCTAGATGACATCGTATGGACGATCCGAGCATGTCGGGAAGCCGGATGACTGCCAGGGCTGTCATCGCGCGATGAATCTTCCCGATTACCCCCGAATCAATATAAGAATCGCCACGATCTGACGGGCGGATCAAAAGTTATCGTCGGAACGATATTTGTGCACCAAGGGTAGCTCACGGCCAGTAAACACCTTCCGACCGGATTCATGACTCGCATCCACTAGTACACTCATCCGCTATAGCCTGTACGTTACTGAATCTGAACAAACCCCCGCTATAATTTGACCGCAAATGAAATGTCAGAACGAATTCCGTTTATCGAATCAAACGACACTATCACCCCGCCATAATAAAGACCGGACGTATTTGAATTCACTAACCGGCAGAAAATAAAAAGATCCCAACCGAAACGTAGGAGGCGTCGCACTAAACGTGCGTTTCAGTTCGCATCGATGTTCCAGAACCGAAAGATTGTTCGAAAAAAGTGGTAGATAGCCGAAAAAAGTGACAGGGGTGCAACACGAGGACTTCCCAGGAGGTCACCCATCCTAGTACTACTCTCGCCCAAGCACGCTTAACTTCGGAGTTCTGATGGGATCCAGGGTATTTGTGCTGGTATGATCGCACCCAGCATGCCTCTCCATTGTCAAAGTAATAAAGAGTTTCCACTCGCATTGTCGTACGAAGTCCGTTTAAATGAAAGTGCGAAAAAATCCTGCTAGATGACACCGGATGGACGATCCGAGCATGTCGGAAAGCCGGATGACCGCCAGGGCTGTCATCGCGCGATGAATCTTCCCGAGTACCCCCGAATCAATATAAGAATCGCCACGATCTGACGGGCGGATCAAAAGTTATCGTCGGAACGATATTTGTGCACCAAGGGTAGCTCACGGCCAGTAAACACCTTCCGACCGGATTCATGACTCGCATCCACTAGTACACTCATCCGCTATAGCCTGTACGTCACTGAATCTGAACAAACCCCCGCTATAATTTGACCGCAAATGAAATGTCAGAACGAATTCCGTTTATCGAATCAAACGACACTATCACCCCGCCATAATAAAGACCGGACGTCTTTGAATTCACCATCCGGAAGAAAATAAAAAGATCCGAACCGAAACGTAGGAGGCGTCGCAATAAACGTGCGTTTCAGTTCGCATCGATGTTCCAGAACCGAAAGATTGTTCGAAAAAAGTGGTAGATAGCCGAAAAAAGTGACTGGGGTGCAACACGAGGACTTCCCAGGAGGTCACCCATCCTAGTACTACTCTCGCCCAAGCACGCTTAACTTCGGAGTTCTGATGGGATCCAGTGCATTTGTGCTGGTATGATCGCACCCAGCATGCCTCTCCATTGTCAAAGTAATAAAGAGTTTCCACTCGCATTGTCGTACGAAGTCCGTTTAAATGAAAGTGCGAAAAAATCCTGCTAGATGACACCGGATGGACGATCCGAGCATGTCGGGAAGCCGGATGACCGCCAGGGCTGTCATCGCGCGATGAATCTTCCCGAGTACCCCCGAATCAATATAAGAATCGCGACGATCTGACGGGCGGATCAAAAGTTATCGTCGGAACGATATTTGTGCACCAAGGGTAGCTCACGGCCAGTAAACACCTTCCGACCGGATTCATGACTCGCATCCACTAGTACACTCATCCGCTATAGCCTGTACGTCACTGAATCTGAACAAACCCCCGCTATAATTTGACCGCAAATGAAATGTCAGAACGAATTCCGTTTATCGAATCAAACGACACTATCACCCCGCCATAATAAAGACCGGACGTCTTTGAATTAACCATCCGGAAGAAAATAAAAAGATCCGTACCGAAACGTAGGAGGCGACGCACTAAACGTGCGTTTCAGTTCGCATCGATGTTCCAGAACCGAAAGATTGTTCGAAAAAAGTGGTAGATAGCCGAAAAAAGTGACAGGGGTGCAACACGAGGACTTCCCAGGAGGTCACCCATCCTAGTACTACTCTCGCCCAAGCACGCTTAACTTCGGAGTTCTGATGGGATCCAGTGCATTTGTGCTGGTATGATCGCACCCAGCATGCCTCTCCATTGTCAAAGTAATAAAGAGTTTCCACTCGCATTGTCGTACGAAGTCCGTTTAAATGAAAGTGCGAAAAAATCCTGCTAGATGACACCGGATGGACGATCCGAGCATGTCGGAAAGCCGGATGACCACCAAGGCTGTCATCGCGCGATTAATCTTCCCGAGTACCCCCGAATCAATATAAGAATCGCCACGATCTGACGGGCGGATCAAAAGTTATCGTCGGAACGATATTTGTGCACCAAGGGTAGCTCACGGCCAGTAAACACCTTCCGACCGGATTCATGACTTTCATCCACTAGTACACTCATCCGCTATAGCGTGTACGTCACTGAATCTAAACAAACCCCCGCTATAATTTGACCGCAAATGAAATGTCAGAACGAATTCCGTTTATCGAATCAAACGACACTATCACCCCGCCATAATAAAGACCGGACGTCTTCGAATTCACCATCCGGAAGAAAATAAAAAGATCCGAACCGAAACCTAGGAGGCGACGCACTAAACGTGCGTTTCAGTTCGCTTCGATATTCCAGAACCGAAAGATTGTTCGAAAAAAGTGGTAGAAAGCCGAAAAAAGTGACAGGGGTGCAACACGAGGACTTCCCAGGAGGTCACCCATCCTAGTACTACTCTCGCCCAAGCACGCTTAACTTCGGGGTTCTGATGGGATCCAGTGCATTTGTGCTGGTATGATCGCACCCAGCATGCCTCTCCAATGTCAAAGTAATAAAGAGTTTCCACTTACATTGTCGTACGAAGTCCGTTTAAATGAAAGTGCGAAAAAATCCTGCTAGATGACATCGTATGGACGATCCGAGCATGTCGGGAAGCCGGATGACTGCCAGGGCTGTCATCGCGCGATGAATCTTCCCGATTACCCCCGAATCAATATAAGAATCGCCACGATCTGACGGGCGGATCAAAAGTTATCGTCGGAACGATATTTGTGCACCAAGGGTAGCTCACGGCCAGTAAACACCTTCCGACCGGATTCATGACTCGCATCCACTAGTACACTCATCCGCTATAGCCTGTACGTTACTGAATCTGAACAAACCCCCGCTATAATTTGACCGCAAATGAAATGTCAGAACGAATTCCGTTTATCGAATCAAACGACACTATCACCCCGCCATAATAAAGACCGGACGTATTTGAATTCACTATCCGGCAGAAAATAAAAAGATCCCAACCGAAACGTAGGAGGCGTCGCACTAAACGTGCGTTTCAGTTCGCATCGATGTTCCAGAACCGAAAGATTGTTCGAAAAAAGTGGTAGATAGCCGAAAAAAGTGACAGGGGTGCAACACGAGGACTTTCCAGGAAGTCACCCATCCTAGTACTACTCTCGCCCAAGCACGCTTAACTTCGGAGTTCTGATGGGATCCAGTGCATTTGTGCTGGTATGATCGCACCCAGCATGCCTCTCCATTGTCAAAGTAATAAAGAGTTTCCACTCGCATTGTCGTACGAAGTCCGTTTAAATGAAAGTGCGAAAAAATCCTGCTAGATGACACCGGATGGACGATCCGAGCATGTCGGAAAGCCGGATGACCGCCAGGGCTGTCATCGCGCGATGAATCTTCCCGAGTACCCCCGAATCAATATAAGAATCGCGACGATCTGACGGGCGGATCAAAAGTTATCGTCGGAACGATATTTGTGCACCAAGGGTAGCTCACGGCCAGTAAACACCTTCCGACCGGATTCATGACTCGCATCCACTAGTACACTCATCCGCTATAGCCTGTACGTCACTGAATCTGAACAAACCCCCGCTATAATTTGACCGCAAATGAAATGTCAGAACGAATTCCGTTTATCGAATCAAACGACACTATCACCCCGCCATAATAAAGACCGGACGTCTTCGAATTCACCATCCGGAAGAAAATAAAAAGATCCGAACCGAAACCTAGGAGGCGACGCACTAAACGTGCGTTTCAGTTCGCTTCGATATTCCAGAACCGAAAGATTGTTCGAAAAAAGTGGTAGAAAGCCGAAAAAAGTGACAGGGGTGCAACACGAGGACTTCCCAGGAGGTCACCCATCCTAGTACTACTCTCGCCCAAGCACGCTTAACTTCGGGGTTCTGATGGGATCCAGTGCATTTGTGCTGGTATGATCGCACCCAGCATGCCTCTCCAATGTCAAAGTAATAAAGAGTTTCCACTTACATTGTCGTACGAAGTCCGTTTAAATGAAAGTGCGAAAAAATCCTGCTAGATGACATCGTATGGACGATCCGAGCATGTCGGGAAGCCGGATGACTGCCAGGGCTGTCATCGCGCGATGAATCTTCCCGATTACCCCCGAATCAATATAAGAATCGCCACGATCTGACGGGCGGATCAAAAGTTATCGTCGGAACGATATTTGTGCACCAAGGGTAGCTCACGGCCAGTAAACACCTTCCGACCGGATTCATGACTCGCATCCACTAGTACACTCATCCGCTATAGCCTGTACGTTACTGAATCTGAACAAACCCCCGCTATAATTTGACCGCAAATGAAATGTCAGAACGAATTCCGTTTATCGAATCAAACGACACTATCACCCCGCCATAATAAAGACCGGACGTATTTGAATTCACTAACCGGCAGAAAATAAAAAGATCCCAACCGAAACGTAGGAGGCGTCGCACTAAACGTGCGTTTCAGTTCGCATCGATGTTCCAGAACCGAAAGATTGTTCGAAAAAAGTGGTAGATAGCCGAAAAAAGTGACAGGGGTGCAACACGAGGACTTCCCAGGAGGTCACCCATCCTAGTACTACTCTCGCCCAAGCACGCTTAACTTCGGAGTTCTGATGGGATCCAGGGTATTTGTGCTGGTATGATCGCACCCAGCATGCCTCTCCATTGTCAAAGTAATAAAGAGTTTCCACTCGCATTGTCGTACGAAGTCCGTTTAAATGAAAGTGCGAAAAAATCCTGCTAGATGACACCGGATGGACGATCCGAGCATGTCGGAAAGCCGGATGACCGCCAGGGCTGTCATCGCGCGATGAATCTTCCCGAGTACCCCCGAATCAATATAAGAATCGCCACGATCTGACGGGCGGATCAAAAGTTATCGTCGGAACGATATTTGTGCACCAAGGGTAGCTCACGGCCAGTAAACACCTTCCGACCGGATTCATGACTCGCATCCACTAGTACACTCATCCGCTATAGCCTGTACGTCACTGAATCTGAACAAACCCCCGCTATAATTTGACCGCAAATGAAATGTCAGAACGAATTCCGTTTATCGAATCAAACGACACTATCACCCCGCCATAATAAAGACCGGACGTCTTTGAATTCACCATCCGGAAGAAAATAAAAAGATCCGAACCGAAACGTAGGAGGCGTCGCAATAAACGTGCGTTTCAGTTCGCATCGATGTTCCAGAACCGAAAGATTGTTCGAAAAAAGTGGTAGATAGCCGAAAAAAGTGACTGGGGTGCAACACGAGGACTTCCCAGGAGGTCACCCATCCTAGTACTACTCTCGCCCAAGCACGCTTAACTTCGGAGTTCTGATGGGATCCAGTGCATTTGTGCTGGTATGATCGCACCCAGCATGCCTCTCCATTGTCAAAGTAATAAAGAGTTTCCACTCGCATTGTCGTACGAAGTCCGTTTAAATGAAAGTGCGAAAAAATCCTGCTAGATGACACCGGATGGACGATCCGAGCATGTCGGAAAGCCGGATGACCGCCAAGGCTGTCATCGCGCGATGAATCTTCCCGAGTACCCCCGAATCAATATAAGAATCGCGACGATCTGACGGGCGGATCAAAAGTTATCGTCGGAACGATATTTGTGCACCAAGGGTAGCTCACGGCCAGTAAACACCTTCCGACCGGATTCATGACTCGCATCCACTAGTACACTCATCCGCTATAGCCTGTACGTCACTGAATCTGAACAAACCCCCGCTATAATTTGACCGCAAATGAAATGTCAGAACGAATTCCGTTTATCGAATCAAACGACACTATCACCCCGCCATAATAAAGACCGGACGTCTTTGAATTAACCATCCGGAAGAAAATAAAAAGATCCGTACCGAAACGTAGGAGGCGACGCACTAAACGTGCGTTTCAGTTCGCATCGATGTTCCAGAACCGAAAGATTGTTCGAAAAAAGTGGTAGATAGCCGAAAAAAGTGACAGGGGTGCAACACGAGGACTTCCCAGGAGGTCACCCATCCTAGTACTACTCTCGCCCAAGCACGCTTAACTTCGGAGTTCTGATGGGATCCAGTGCATTTGTGCTGGTATGATCGCACCCAGCATGCCTCTCCATTGTCAAAGTAATAAAGAGTTTCCACTCGCATTGTCGTACGAAGTCCGTTTAAATGAAAGTGCGAAAAAATCCTGCTAGATGACACCGGATGGACGATCCGAGCATGTCGGAAAGCCGGATGACCACCAAGGCTGTCATCGCGCGATTAATCTTCCCGAGTACCCCCGAATCAATATAAGAATCGCCACGATCTGACGGGCGGATCAAAAGTTATCGTCGGAACGATATTTGTGCACCAAGGGTAGCTCACGGCCAGTAAACACCTTCCGACCGGATTCATGACTTTCATCCACTAGTACACTCATCCGCTATAGCGTGTACGTCACTGAATCTAAACAAACCCCCGCTATAATTTGACCGCAAATGAAATGTCAGAACGAATTCCGTTTATCGAATCAAACGACACTATCACCCCGCCATAATAAAGACCGGACGTCTTCGAATTCACCATCCGGAAGAAAATAAAAAGATCCGAACCGAAACCTAGGAGGCGACGCACTAAACGTGCGTTTCAGTTCGCTTCGATATTCCAGAACCGAAAGATTGTTCGAAAAAAGTGGTAGAAAGCCGAAAAAAGTGACAGGGGTGCAACACGAGGACTTCCCAGGAGGTCACCCATCCTAGTACTACTCTCGCCCAAGCACGCTTAACTTCGGGGTTCTGATGGGATCCAGTGCATTTGTGCTGGTATGATCGCACCCAGCATGCCTCTCCAATGTCAAAGTAATAAAGAGTTTCCACTTACATTGTCGTACGAAGTCCGTTTAAATGAAAGTGCGAAAAAATCCTGCTAGATGACATCGTATGGACGATCCGAGCATGTCGGGAAGCCGGATGACTGCCAGGGCTGTCATCGCGCGATGAATCTTCCCGATTACCCCCGAATCAATATAAGAATCGCCACGATCTGACGGGCGGATCAAAAGTTATCGTCGGAACGATATTTGTGCACCAAGGGTAGCTCACGGCCAGTAAACACCTTCCGACCGGATTCATGACTCGCATCCACTAGTACACTCATCCGCTATAGCCTGTACGTTACTGAATCTGAACAAACCCCCGCTATAATTTGACCGCAAATGAAATGTCAGAACGAATTCCGTTTATCGAATCAAACGACACTATCACCCCGCCATAATAAAGACCGGACGTATTTGAATTCACTAACCGGCAGAAAATAAAAAGATCCCAACCGAAACGTAGGAGGCGTCGCACTAAACGTGCGTTTCAGTTCGCATCGATGTTCCAGAACCGAAAGATTGTTCGAAAAAAGTGGTAGATAGCCGAAAAAAGTGACAGGGGTGCAACACGAGGACTTCCCAGGAGGTCACCCATCCTAGTACTACTCTCGCCCAAGCACGCTTAACTTCGGAGTTCTGATGGGATCCAGGGTATTTGTGCTGGTATGATCGCACCCAGCATGCCTCTCCATTGTCAAAGTAATAAAGAGTTTCCACTCGCATTGTCGTACGAAGTCCGTTTAAATGAAAGTGCGAAAAAATCCTGCTAGATGACACCGGATGGACGATCCGAGCATGTCGGAAAGCCGGATGACCGCCAGGGCTGTCATCGCGCGATGAATCTTCCCGAGTACCCCCGAATCAATATAAGAATCGCCACGATCTGACGGGCGGATCAAAAGTTATCGTCGGAACGATATTTGTGCACCAAGGGTAGCTCACGGCCAGTAAACACCTTCCGACCGGATTCATGACTCGCATCCACTAGTACACTCATCCGCTATAGCCTGTACGTCACTGAATCTGAACAAACCCCCGCTATAATTTGACCGCAAATGAAATGTCAGAACGAATTCCGTTTATCGAATCAAACGACACTATCACCCCGCCATAATAAAGACCGGACGTCTTTGAATTCACCATCCGGAAGAAAATAAAAAGATCCGAACCGAAACGTAGGAGGCGTCGCAATAAACGTGCGTTTCAGTTCGCATCGATGTTCCAGAACCGAAAGATTGTTCGAAAAAAGTGGTAGATAGCCGAAAAAAGTGACTGGGGTGCAACACGAGGACTTCCCAGGAGGTCACCCATCCTAGTACTACTCTCGCCCAAGCACGCTTAACTTCGGAGTTCTGATGGGATCCAGTGCATTTGTGCTGGTATGATCGCACCCAGCATGCCTCTCCATTGTCAAAGTAATAAAGAGTTTCCACTCGCATTGTCGTACGAAGTCCGTTTAAATGAAAGTGCGAAAAAATCCTGCTAGATGACACCGGATGGACGATCCGAGCATGTCGGAAAGCCGGATGACCGCCAAGGCTGTCATCGCGCGATGAATCTTCCCGAGTACCCCCGAATCAATATAAGAATCGCGACGATCTGACGGGCGGATCAAAAGTTATCGTCGGAACGATATTTGTGCACCAAGGGTAGCTCACGGCCAGTAAACACCTTCCGACCGGATTCATGACTCGCATCCACTAGTACACTCATCCGCTATAGCCTGTACGTCACTGAATCTGAACAAACCCCCGCTATAATTTGACCGCAAATGAAATGTCAGAACGAATTCCGTTTATCGAATCAAACGACACTATCACCCCGCCATAATAAAGACCGGACGTCTTTGAATTAACCATCCGGAAGAAAATAAAAAGATCCGTACCGAAACGTAGGAGGCGACGCACTAAACGTGCGTTTCAGTTCGCATCGATGTTCCAGAACCGAAAGATTGTTCGAAAAAAGTGGTAGATAGCCGAAAAAAGTGACAGGGGTGCAACACGAGGACTTCCCAGGAGGTCACCCATCCTAGTACTACTCTCGCCCAAGCACGCTTAACTTCGGAGTTCTGATGGGATCCAGTGCATTTGTGCTGGTATGATCGCACCCAGCATGCCTCTCCATTGTCAAAGTAATAAAGAGTTTCCACTCGCATTGTCGTACGAAGTCCGTTTAAATGAAAGTGCGAAAAAATCCTGCTAGATGACACCGGATGGACGATCCGAGCATGTCGGAAAGCCGGATGACCACCAAGGCTGTCATCGCGCGATTAATCTTCCCGAGTACCCCCGAATCAATATAAGAATCGCCACGATCTGACGGGCGGATCAAAAGTTATCGTCGGAACGATATTTGTGCACCAAGGGTAGCTCACGGCCAGTAAACACCTTCCGACCGGATTCATGACTTTCATCCACTAGTACACTCATCCGCTATAGCGTGTACGTCACTGAATCTAAACAAACCCCCGCTATAATTTGACCGCAAATGAAATGTCAGAACGAATTCCGTTTATCGAATCAAACGACACTATCACCCCGCCATAATAAAGACCGGACGTCTTCGAATTCACCATCCGGAAGAAAATAAAAAGATCCGAACCGAAACCTAGGAGGCGACGCACTAAACGTGCGTTTCAGTTCGCTTCGATATTCCAGAACCGAAAGATTGTTCGAAAAAAGTGGTAGAAAGCCGAAAAAAGTGACAGGGGTGCAACACGAGGACTTCCCAGGAGGTCACCCATCCTAGTACTACTCTCGCCCAAGCACGCTTAACTTCGGGGTTCTGATGGGATCCAGTGCATTTGTGCTGGTATGATCGCACCCAGCATGCCTCTCCAATGTCAAAGTAATAAAGAGTTTCCACTTACATTGTCGTACGAAGTCCGTTTAAATGAAAGTGCGAAAAAATCCTGCTAGATGACATCGTATGGACGATCCGAGCATGTCGGGAAGCCGGATGACTGCCAGGGCTGTCATCGCGCGATGAATCTTCCCGATTACCCCCGAATCAATATAAGAATCGCCACGATCTGACGGGCGGATCAAAAGTTATCGTCGGAACGATATTTGTGCACCAAGGGTAGCTCACGGCCAGTAAACACCTTCCGACCGGATTCATGACTCGCATCCACTAGTACACTCATCCGCTATAGCCTGTACGTTACTGAATCTGAACAAACCCCCGCTATAATTTGACCGCAAATGAAATGTCAGAACGAATTCCGTTTATCGAATCAAACGACACTATCACCCCGCCATAATAAAGACCGGACGTATTTGAATTCACTATCCGGCAGAAAATAAAAAGATCCCAACCGAAACGTAGGAGGCGTCGCACTAAACGTGCGTTTCAGTTCGCATCGATGTTCCAGAACCGAAAGATTGTTCGAAAAAAGTGGTAGATAGCCGAAAAAAGTGACAGGGGTGCAACACGAGGACTTCCCAGGAGGTCACCCATCCTAGTACTACTCTCGCCCAAGCACGCTTAACTTCGGAGTTCTGATGGGATCCAGGGTATTTGTGCTGGTATGATCGCACCCAGCATGCCTCTCCATTGTCAAAGTAATAAAGAGTTTCCACTCGCATTGTCGTACGAAGTCCGTTTAAATGAAAGTGCGAAAAAATCCTGCTAGATGACACCGGATGGACGATCCGAGCATGTCGGAAAGCCGGATGACCGCCAGGGCTGTCATCGCGCGAAGAATCTTCCCGAGTACCCCCGAATCAATATAAGAATCGCCACGATCTGACGGGCGGATCAAAAGTTATCGTCGGAACGATATTTGTGCACCAAGGGTAGCTCACGGCCAGTAAACACCTTCCGACCGGATTCATGACTCGCATCCACTAGTACACTCATCCGCTATAGCCTGTACGTCACTGAATCTGAACAAACCCCCGCTATAATTTGACCGCAAATGAAATGTCAGAACGAATTCCGTTTATCGAATCAAACGACACTATCACCCCGCCATAATAAAGACCGGACGTCTTTGAATTCACCATCCGGAAGAAAATAAAAAGATCCGAACCGAAACGTAGGAGGCGTCGCAATAAACGTGCGTTTCAGTTCGCATCGATGTTCCAGAACCGAAAGATTGTTCGAAAAAAGTGGTAGATAGCCGAAAAAAGTGACTGGGGTGCAACACGAGGACTTCCCAGGAGGTCACCCATCCTAGTACTACTCTCGCCCAAGCACGCTTAACTTCGGAGTTCTGATGGGATCCAGTGCATTTGTGCTGGTATGATCGCACCCAGCATGCCTCTCCATTGTCAAAGTAATAAAGAGTTTCCACTCGCATTGTCGTACGAAGTCCGTTTAAATGAAAGTGCGAAAAAATCCTGCTAGATGACACCGGATGGACGATCCGAGCATGTCGGGAAGCCGGATGACCGCCAGGGCTGTCATCGCGCGATGAATCTTCCCGAGTACCCCCGAATCAATATAAGAATCGCGACGATCTGACGGGCGGATCAAAAGTTATCGTCGGAACGATATTTGTGCACCAAGGGTAGCTCACGGCCAGTAAACACCTTCCGACCGGATTCATGACTCGCATCCACTAGTACACTCATCCGCTATAGCCTGTACGTCACTGAATCTGAACAAACCCCCGCTATAATTTGACCGCAAATGAAATGTCAGAACGAATTCCGTTTATCGAATCAAACGACACTATCACCCCGCCATAATAAAGACCGGACGTCTTTGAATTAACCATCCGGAAGAAAATAAAAAGATCCGTACCGAAACGTAGGAGGCGACGTACTAAACGTGCGTTTCAGTTCGCATCGATGTTCCAGAACCGAAAGATTGTTCGAAAAAAGTGGTAGATAGCCGAAAAAAGTGACAGGGGTGCAACACGAGGACTTCCCAGGAGGTCACCCATCCTAGTACTACTCTCGCCCAAGCACGCTTAACATCGGAGTTCTGATGGGATCCAGTGCATTTGTGCTGGTATGATCGCACCCAGCATGCCTCTCCATTGTCAAAGTAATAAAGAGTTTCCACTCGCATTGTCGTACGAAGTCCGTTTAAATGAAAGTGCGAAAAAATCCTGCTAGATGCCATCGGATGGACGATCCGAGCATGTCGGGAAGCCGGATAACCGCCAGAGCTGTCATCGCGCGATGAATCTTCCCGATTACCCCCGAATAAATATAAGAATCGCCACGATCTGACGGGCGGATCAAAAGTTATCGTCGGAACGATATTTGTGCACCAAGGGTAGCTCACGGCCAGTAAACACCTTCCGACCGGATTCATGACTCGCATCCACTAGTACACTCATCCGCTATAGCCTGTACGTCACTGAATCTGAACAAACCCCCGCTATAATTTGACCGCAAATGAAATGTCAGAACGAATTCCGTTTATCGAATCAAACGACACTATCACCCCGCCATAATAAAGACCGGACGTCTTTGAATTCACCATCCGGAAGAAAATAAAAAGATCCGAACCGAAACGTAGGAGGCGACGCACTAAACGTGCGTTTCAGTTCGCATCGATGTTCCAGAACCGAAAGATTGTTCGAAAAAAGTGGTAGATAGCCGAAAAAAGTGACAGGGGTGCAACACGAGGACTTTCCAGGAGGTCACCCATCCTAGTACTACTCTCGCCCAAGCACGCTTAACTTCGGAGTTCTGATGGGATCCAGTGCATTTGTGCTGGTATGATCGCACCCAGCATGCCTCTCCATTGTCAAAGTAATAAAGAGTTTCCACTCGCATTGTCGTACGAAGTCCGTTTAAATGAAAGTGCGAAAAAATCCTGCTAGATGACACCGGATGGACGATCCGAGCATGTCGGAAAGCCGGATGACCGCCAGGGCTGTCATCGCGCGATGAATCTTCCCGAGTACCCCCGAATCAATATAAGAATCGCGACGATCTGACGGGCGGATCAAAAGTTATCGTCGGAACGATATTTGTGCACCAAGGGTAGCTCACGGCCAGTAAACACCTTCCGACCGGATTCATGACTCGCATCCACTAGTACACTCATCCGCTATAGCCTGTACGTCACTGAATCTGAACAAACCCCCGCTATAATTTGACCGCAAATGAAATGTCAGAACGAATTCCGTTTATCGAATCAAACGACACTATCACCCCGCCATAATAAAGACCGGACGTCTTCGAATTCACCATCCGGAAGAAAATAAAAAGATCCGAACCGAAACCTAGGAGGCGACGCACTAAACGTGCGTTTCAGTTCGCTTCGATATTCCAGAACCGAAAGATTGTTCGAAAAAAGTGGTAGAAAGCCGAAAAAAGTGACAGGGGTGCAACACGAGGACTTCCCAGGAGGTCACCCATCCTAGTACTACTCTCGCCCAAGCACGCTTAACTTCGGGGTTCTGATGGGATCCAGTGCATTTGTGCTGGTATGATCGCACCCAGCATGCCTCTCCAATGTCAAAGTAATAAAGAGTTTCCACTTACATTGTCGTACGAAGTCCGTTTAAATGAAAGTGCGAAAAAATCCTGCTAGATGACATCGTATGGACGATCCGAGCATGTCGGGAAGCCGGATGACCGCCAGGGCTGTCATCGCGCGATGAATCTTCCCGATTACCCCCGAATCAATATAAGAATCGCCACGATCTGACGGGCGGATCAAAAGTTATCGTCGGAACGATATTTGTGCACCAAGGGTAGCTCACGGCCAGTAAACACCTTCCGACCGGATTCATGACTTTCATCCACTAGTACACTCATCCGCTATAGCTTGTACGTCACTGAATCTGAACAAACCCCCGCTATAATTTGACAGCAAATGAAATGTCAGAACGAATTCCGTTTATCGAATCAAACGACACTATCACCCCGCCATAATAAAGACCGGACGTATTTGAATTCACTATCCGGCAGAAAATAAAAAGATCCCAACCGAAACGTAGGAGGCGTCGCACTAAACGTGCGTTTCAGTTCGCATCGATGTTCCAGAACCGAAAGATTGTTCGAAAAAAGTGGTAGATAGCCGAAAAAAGTGACAGGGGTGCAACACGAGGACTTCCCAGGAGGTCACCCATCCTAGTACTACTCTCGCCCAAGCACGCTTAACTTCGGAGTTCTGATGGGATCCAGTGCATTTGTGCTGGTATGATCGCACCCAGCATGCCTCTCCATTGTCAAAGTAATAAAGAGTTTCCACTCGCATTGTCGTACGAAGTCCGTTTAAATGAAAGTGCGAAAAAATCCTGCTAGATGACACCGGATGGACGATCCGAGCATGTCGGAAAGCCGGATGACCCCCAAGGCTGTCATCGCGCGATTAATCTTCCCGAGTACCCCCGAATCAATATAAGAATCGCCACGATCTGACGGGCGGATCAAAAGTTATCGTCGGAACGATATTTGTGCACCAAGGGTAGCTCACGGCCAGTAAACACCTTCCGACCGGATTCATGACTTTCATCCACTAGTACACTCATCCGCTATAGCTTGTACGTCACTGAATCTAAACAAACCCCCGCTATAATTTGACCGCAAATGAAATGTCAGAACGAATTCCGTTTATCGAATCAAACGACACTATCACCCCGCCATAATAAAGACCGGACGTATTTGAATTCACTATCCGGCAGAAAATAAAAAGATCCCAACCGAAACGTAGGAGGCGTCGCACTAAACGTGCGTTTCAGTTCGCATCGATGTTCCAGAACCGAAAGATTGTTCGAAAAAAGTGGTAGATAGCCGAAAAAAGTGACAGGGGTGCAACACGAGGACTTCCCAGGAGGTCACCCATCCTAGTACTACTCTCGCCCAAGCACGCTTAACTTCGGAGTTCTGATGGGATCCAGTGCATTTGTGCTGGTATGATCGCACCCAGCATGCCTCTCCATTGTCAAAGTAATAAAGAGTTTCCACTCGCATTGTCGTACGAAGTCCGTTTAAATGAAAGTGCGAAAAAATCCTGCTAGATGACACCGGATGGACGATCCGAGCATGTCGGAAAGCCGGATGACCGCCAAGGCTGTCATCGCGCGATTAATCTTCCCGAGTACCCCCGAATCAATATAAGAATCGCCACGATCTGACGGGCGGATCAAAAGTTATCGTCGGAACGATATTTGTGCACCAAGGGTAGCTCACGGCCAGTAAACACCTTCCGACCGGATTCATGACTCGCATCCACTAGTACACTCATCCGCTATAGCCTGTACGTCACTGAATCTGAACAAACCCCCGCTATAATTTGACCGCAAATGAAATGTCAGAACGAATTCTGTTTATCGAATCAAACGACACTATCACCCCGCCATAATAAAGACCGGACGTCTTTGAATTCACCATCCGGAAGAAAATAAAAAGATCCGAACCGAAACGTAGGAGGCGACGCACTAAACGTGCGTTTCAGTTCGCATCGATGTTCCAGAACCGAAAGATTGTTCGAAAAAAGTGGTAGATAGCCGAAAAAAGTGACAGGGGTGCAACACGAGGACTTCCCAGGAGGTCACCCATCCTAGTACTACTCTCGCCCAAGCACGCTTAACTTCGGAGTTCTGATGGGATCCAGTGCATTTGTGCTGGTATGATCGAACCCAGCATGCCTCTCCATTGTCAAAGTAATATAGAGTTTCCACTCGCATTGTCGTACGAAGTCCGTTTAAATGAAGGTGCGAAAAAATCCTGCTAGATGACACCGGATGGACGATCCGAGCATGTCGGAAAGCCGGATGACCGCCAAGGCTGTCATCGCGCGATTAATCTTCCCGAGTACCCCCGAATCAATATAAGAATCGCCACGATCTGACGGGCGGATCAAAAGTTATCGTCGGAACGATATTTGTGCACCAAGGGTAGCTCACGGCCAGTAAACACCTTCCGACCGGATTCATGACTCGCATCCACTAGTACACTCATCCGCTATAGCCTGTACGTCACTGAATCTGAACAAACCCCCGCTATAATTTGACCGCAAATGAAATGTCAGAACGAATTCCGTTTATCGAATCAAACGACACTATCACCCCGCCATAATAAAGACCGGACGTCTTTGAATTAACCATCCGGAAGAAAATAAAAAGATCCGTACCGAAACGTAGGAGGCGACGCACTAAACGTGCGTTTCAGTTCGCATCGATGTTCCAGGATTGTTCGAAAAAAGTGGTAGATAGCCGAAAAAAGTGACAGGGGTGCAACACGAGGACTTCCCAGGAGGTCACCCATCCTAGTACTACTCTCGCCCAAGCACGCTTAACTTCGGAGTTCTGATGGGATCCAGTGCATTTGTGCTGGTATGATCGCACCCAGCATGCCTCTCCATTGTCAAAGTAATAAAGAGTTTCCACTCGCATTGTCGTACGAAGTCCGTTTAAATGAAAGTGCGAAAAAATCCTGCTAGATGACACCGGATGGACGATCCGAGCATGTCGGAAAGCCGGATGACCACCAAGGCTGTCATCGCGCGATTAATCTTCCCGAGTACCCCCGAATCAATATAAGAATCGCCACGATCTGACGGGCGGATCAAAAGTTATCGTCGGAACGATATTTGTGCACCAAGGGTAGCTCACGGCCAGTAAACACCTTCCGACCGGATTCATGACTTTCATCCACTAGTACACTCATCCGCTATAGCTTGTACGTCACTGAATCTAAACAAACCCCCGCTATAATTTGACCGCAAATGAAATGTCAGAACGAATTCCGTTTATCGAATCAAACGACACTATCACCCCGCCATAATAAAGACCGGACGTATTTGAATTCACTATCCGGCAGAAAATAAAAAGATCCCAACCGAAACGTAAGAGGCGTCGCACTAAACGTGCGTTTCAGTTCGCATCGATGTTCCAGAACCGAAAGATTGTTCGAAAAAAGTGGTAGATAGCCGAAAAAAGTGACAGGGGTGCAACACGAGGACTTCCCAGGAGGTCACCCATCCTAGTACTACTCTCGCCCAAGCACGCTTAACTTCGGAGTTCTGATGGGATCCAGTGCATTTGTGCTGGTATGATCGCACCCAGCATGCCTCTCCATTGTCAAAGTAATAAAGAGTTTCCACTCGCATTGTCGTACGAAGTCCGTTTAAATGAAAGTGCGAAAAAATCCTGCTAGATGACACCGGATCGACGATCCGAGCATGTCGGAAAGCCGGATGACCGCCAAGGCTGTCATCGCGCGATTAATCTTCCCGAGTACCCCCGAATCAATATCAGAATCGCCACGATCTGACGGGCGGATCAAAAGTTATCGTCGGAACGATATTTGTGCACCAAGGGTAGCTCACGGCCAGTAAACACCTTCCGACCGGATTCATGACTCGCATCCACTAGTACACTCATCCGCTATAGCCTGTACGTCACTGAATCTGAACAAACCCCCGCTATAATTTGACCACAAATGAAATGTCAGAACGAATTCCGTTTATCGAATCAAACGACACTATCACCCCGCCATAATAAAGACCGGACGTCTTTGAATTCACCATCCGGAAGAAAATAAAAAGATCCGTACCGAAACGTAGGAGACGACGCACTAAACGTGCGTTTCAGTTCGCATCGATGTTCCAAAACCGAAAGATTGTTCGAAAAAAGTGGTAGATAGCCGAAAAAAGTGACAGGGGTGCAACACGAGGACTTCCCAGGAGGTCACCCATCCTAGTACTACTCTCGCCCAAGCACGCTTAACTTCGGAGTTCTGATGGGATCCAGTGCATTTGAGCTGGTATGATCGCACCCAGCATGCCTCTCCATTGTCAAAGTAATAAAGAGTTTCCACTCGCATTGTCGTACGAAGTCCGTTTAAATGAAAGTGCGAAAAAATCCTGCTAGATGACACCGGATGGACGATCCGAGCATGTCGGGAAGCCGGATGACCGCCAAGGCTGTCATCGCGCGATGAATCTTTCCGAGTACCCCCGAATCAATATAAGAATCGCTACGATCTGACGGGCGGATCAAAAGTTATCGTCGGAACGATATTTGTGCACCAAGGGTAGCTCACGGCCAGTAAACACCTTCCGACCGGATTCATGACTCGCATCCACTAGTACACTCATCCGCTATAGCCTGTACGTCACTGAATCTGAACAAACCCCCGCTATAATTTGACCGCAAATGAAATGTCAGAACGAATTCCGTTTATCGAATCAAACGACACTATCACCCCGCCATAATAAAGACCGGACGTCTTTGAATTCACCATCCGGAAGAAAATAAAAAGATCCGAACCGAAACCTAGGAGGCGACGCACTAAACGTGCGTTTCAGTTCGCTTTGATATTCCAGAACCGAAAGATTGTTCGAAAAAAGTGGTAGATAGCCGAAAAAAGTGACAGGGGTGCAACACGAGGACTTCCCAGGAGGTCACCCATCCTAGTACTACTCTCGCCCAAGCACGCTTAGCTTCGGAGTTCTGATGGGATCCAGTGCATTTGTGCTGGTATGATCGCACCCAGCATGCCTCTCCATTGTCAAAGTAATAAAGAGTTTCCACTCGCATTGTCGTACGAAGTCCGTTTAAATGAAAGTGCGAAAAAATCCTGCTAGATGACACCGGATGGACGATCCGAGCATGTCGGGAAGACGGATGACTGCCAAGGCTGTCATCGCGCGATGAATCTTCCCGAGTACCCCCGAATCAATATAAGAATCGCTACGATCTGACGGGCGGATCAAAAGTTATCGTCGGAACGATATTTGTGCACCAAGGGTAGCTCACGGCCAGTAAACACCTTCCGACCGGATTCATGACTCGCATCCACTAGTACACTCATCCGCTATAGCCTGTACGTCACTGAATCTAAACAAACTCCCGCTATAATTTGACCGCAAATGAAATGTCAGAACGAATTCCGTTTATCGAATCAAACGACACTATCACCCCGCCATAATAAAGACCGGACGTCTTCGAATTCACCATCCGGAAGAAAATAAAAAGATCCGAACCGAAACCTAGGAGGCGACGCACTAAACGTGCGTTTCAGTTCGCTTTGATATTCCCGAACCGAAAGATTGTTCGAAAAAAGTGGTAGATAGCCGAAAAAAGTGACAGGGGTGCAACACGAGGACTTTCCAGGAGGTCACCCATCCTAGTACTACTCTCGCCCAAGCACGCTTAACTTCGGAGTTCTGATGGGATCCAGTGCATTTGTGCTGGTATGATCGCACCCAGCATGCCTCTCCATTGTCAAAGTAATAAAGAGTTTCCACTCGCATTGTCGTACGAAGTCCGTTTAAATGAAAGTGCGAAAAAATCCTGCTAGATGACACCGGATGGACGATCCGAGCATGTCGGAAAGCCGGATGACCGCCAGGGCTGTCATCGCGCGATGAATCTTCCCGAGTACCCCCGAATCAATATAAGAATCGCGACGATCTGACGGGCGGATCAAAAGTTATCGTCGGAACGATATTTGTGCACCAAGGGTAGCTCACGGCCAGTAAACACCTTCCGACCGGATTCATGACTCGTATCCACTAGTACACTCATCCGCTATAGCCTGTACGTCACTGAATCTGAACAAACCCCCGCTATAATTTGACCGCAAATGAAATGTCAGAACGAATTCCGTTTATCGAATCAAACGACACTATCACCCCGCCATAATAAAGACCGGACGTCTTCGAATTCACCATCCGGAAGAAAATAAAAAGATCCGAACCGAAACCTAGGAGGCGACGCACTAAACGTGCGTTTCAGTTCGCTTCGATATTCCAGAACCGAAAGATTGTTCGAAAAAAGTGGTAGAAAGCCGAAAAAAGTGACAGGGGTGCAACACGAGGACTTCCCAGGAGGTCACCCATCCTAGTACTACTCTCGCCCAAGCACGCTTAACTTCGGGGTTCTGATGGGATCCAGTGCATTTGTGCTGGTATGATCGCACCCAGCATGCCTCTCCAATGTCAAAGTAATAAAGAGTTTCCACTTACATTGTCGTACGAAGTCCGTTTAAATGAAAGTGCGAAAAAATCCTGCTAGATGACATCGTATGGACGATCCGAGCATGTCGGGAAGCCGGATGACCGCCAGGGCTGTCATCGCGCGATGAATCTTCCCGATTACCCCCGAATCAATATAAGAATCGCCACGATCTGACGGGCGGATCAAAAGTTATCGTCGGAACGATATTTGTGCACCAAGGGTAGCTCACGGCCAGTAAACACCTTCCGACCGGATTCATGACTTTCATCCACTAGTACACTCATCCGCTATAGCTTGTACGTCACTGAATCTGAACAAACCCCCGCTATAATTTGACAGCAAATGAAATGTCAGAACGAATTCCGTTTATCGAATCAAACGACACTATCACCCCGCCATAATAAAGACCGGACGTATTTGAATTCACTATCCGGCAGAAAATAAAAAGATCCCAACCGAAACGTAGGAGGCGTCGCACTAAACGTGCGTTTCAGTTCGCATCGATGTTCCAGAACCGAAAGATTGTTCGAAAAAAGTGGTAGATAGCCGAAAAAAGTGACAGGGGTGCAACACGAGGACTTCCCAGGAGGTCACCCATCCTAGTACTACTCTCGCCCAAGCACGCTTTACTTCGGAGTTCTGATGGGATCCAGTGCATTTGTGCTGGTATGATCGCACCCAGCATGCCTCTCCATTGTCAAAGTAATAAAGAGTTTCCACTCGCATTGTCGTACGAAGTCCGTTTAAATGAAAGTGCGAAAAAATCCTGCTAGATGACACCGGATGGACGATCCGAGCATGTCGGAAAGCCGGATGACCCCCAAGGCTGTCATCGCGCGATTAATCTTCCCGAGTACCCCCGAATCAATATAAGAATCGCCACGATCTGACGGGCGGATCAAAAGTTATCGTCGGAACGATATTTGTGCACCAAGGGTAGCTCACGGCCAGTAAACACCTTCCGACCGGATTCATGACTTTCATCCACTAGTACACTCATCCGCTATAGCTTGTACGTCACTGAATCTAAACAAACCCCCGCTATAATTTGACCGCAAATGAAATGTCAGAACGAATTCCGTTTATCGAATCAAACGACACTATCACCCCGCCATAATAAAGACCGGACGTATTTGAATTCACTATCCGGCAGAAAATAAAAAGATCCCAACCGAAACGTAGGAGGCGTCGCACTAAACGTGCGTTTCAGTTCGCATCGATGTTCCAGAACCGAAAGATTGTTCGAAAAAAGTGGTAGATAGCCGAAAAAAGTGACAGGGGTGCAACACGAGGACTTCCCAGGAGGTCACCCATCCTAGTACTACTCTCGCCCAAGCACGCTTAACTTCGGAGTTCTGATGGGATCCAGTGCATTTGTGCTGGTATGATCGCACCCAGCATGCCTCTCCATTGTCAAAGTAATAAAGAGTTTCCACTCGCATTGTCGTACGAAGTCCGTTTAAATGAAAGTGCGAAAAAATCCTGCTAGATGACACCGGATGGACGATCCGAGCATGTCGGAAAGCCGGATGACCGCCAAGGCTGTCATCGCGCGATTAATCTTCCCGAGTACCCCCGAATCAATATAAGAATCGCCACGATCTGACGGGCGGATCAAAAGTTATCGTCGGAACGATATTTGTGCACCAAGGGTAGCTCACGGCCAGTAAACACCTTCCGACCGGATTCATGACTCGCATCCACTAGTACACTCATCCGCTATAGCCTGTACGTCACTGAATCTGAACAAACCCCCGCTATAATTTGACCGCAAATGAAATGTCAGAACGAATTCTGTTTATCGAATCAAACGACACTATCACCCCGCCATAATAAAGACCGGACGTCTTTGAATTCACCATCCGGAAGAAAATAAAAAGATCCGAACCGAAACGTAGGAGGCGACGCACTAAACGTGCGTTTCAGTTCGCATCGATGTTCCAGAACCGAAAGATTGTTCGAAAAAAGTGGTAGATAGCCGAAAAAAGTGACAGGGGTGCAACACGAGGACTTCCCAGGAGGTCACCCATCCTAGTACTACTCTCGCCCAAGCACGCTTAACTTCGGAGTTCTGATGGGATCCAGTGCATTTGTGCTGGTATGATCGAACCCAGCATGCCTCTCCATTGTCAAAGTAATATAGAGTTTCCACTCGCATTGTCGTACGAAGTCCGTTTAAATGAAGGTGCGAAAAAATCCTGCTAGATGACACCGGATGGACGATCCGAGCATGTCGGAAAGCCGGATGACCGCCAAGGCTGTCATCGCGCGATTAATCTTCCCGAGTACCCCCGAATCAATATAAGAATCGCCACGATCTGACGGGCGGATCAAAAGTTATCGTCGGAACGATATTTGTGCACCAAGGGTAGCTCACGGCCAGTAAACACCTTCCGACCGGATTCATGACTCGCATCCACTAGTACACTCATCCGCTATAGCCTGTACGTCACTGAATCTGAACAAACCCCCGCTATAATTTGACCGCAAATGAAATGTCAGAACGAATTCCGTTTATTGAATCAAACGACACTATCACCCCGCCATAATAAAGACCGGACGTCTTTGAATTAACCATCCGGAAGAAAATAAAAAGATCCGTACCGAAACGTAGGAGGCGACGCACTAAACGTGCGTTTCAGTTCGCATCGATGTTCCAGAACCGAAAGATTGTTCGAAAAAAGTGGTAGATAGCCGAAAAAAGTGACAGGGGTGCAACACGAGGACTTCCCAGGAGGTCACCCATCCTAGTACTACTCTCGCCCAAGCACGCTTAACTTCGGAGTTCTGATGGGATCCAGTGCATTTGTGCTGGTATGATCGCACCCAGCATGCCTCTCCATTGTCAAAGTAATAAAGAGTTTCCACTCGCATTGTCGTACGAAGTCCGTTTAAATGAAAGTGCGAAAAAATCCTGCTAGATGACACCGGATGGACGATCCGAGCATGTCGGAAAGCCGGATGACCACCAAGGCTGTCATCGCGCGATTAATCTTCCCGAGTACCCCCGAATCAATATAAGAATCGCCACGATCTGACGGGCGGATCAAAAGTTATCGTCGGAACGATATTTGTGCACCAAGGGTAGCTCACGGCCAGTAAACACCTTCCGACCGGATTCATGACTTTCATCCACTAGTACACTCATCCGCTATAGCTTGTACGTCACTGAATCTAAACAAACCCCCGCTATAATTTGACCGCAAATGAAATGTCAGAACGAATTCCGTTTATCGAATCAAACGACACTATCACCCCGCCATAATAAAGACCGGACGTATTTGAATTCACTATCCGGCAGAAAATAAAAAGATCCCAACCGAAACGTAAGAGGCGTCGCACTAAACGTGCGTTTCAGTTCGCATCGATGTTCCAGAACCGAAAGATTGTTCGAAAAAAGTGGTAGATAGCCGAAAAAAGTGACAGGGGTGCAACACGAGGACTTCCCAGGAGGTCACCCATCCTAGTACTACTCTCGCCCAAGCACGCTTAACTTCGGAGTTCTGATGGGATCCAGTGCATTTGTGCTGGTATGATCGCACCCAGCATGCCTCTCCATTGTCAAAGTAATAAAGAGTTTCCACTCGCATTGTCGTACGAAGTCCGTTTAAATGAAAGTGCGAAAAAATCCTGCTAGATGACACCGGATCGACGATCCGAGCATGTCGGAAAGCCGGATGACCGCCAAGGCTGTCATCGCGCGATTAATCTTCCCGAGTACCCCCGAATCAATATCAGAATCGCCACGATCTGACGGGCGGATCAAAAGTTATCGTCGGAACGATATTTGTGCACCAAGGGTAGCTCACGGCCAGTAAACACCTTCCGACCGGATTCATGACTCGCATCCACTAGTACACTCATCCGCTATAGCCTGTACGTCACTGAATCTGAACAAACCCCCGCTATAATTTGACCACAAATGAAATGTCAGAACGAATTCCGTTTATCGAATCAAACGACACTATCACCCCGCCATAATAAAGACCGGACGTCTTTGAATTCACCATCCGGAAGAAAATAAAAAGATCCGTACCGAAACGTAGGAGACGACGCACTAAACGTGCGTTTCAGTTCGCATCGATGTTCCAAAACCGAAAGATTGTTCGAAAAAAGTGGTAGATAGCCGAAAAAAGTGACAGGGGTGCAACACGAGGACTTCCCAGGAGGTCACCCATCCTAGTACTACTCTCGCCCAAGCACGCTTAACTTCGGAGTTCTGATGGGATCCAGTGCATTTGAGCTGGTATGATCGCACCCAGCATGCCTCTCCATTGTCAAAGTAATAAAGAGTTTCCACTCGCATTGTCGTACGAAGTCCGTTTAAATGAAAGTGCGAAAAAATCCTGCTAGATGACACCGGATGGACGATCCGAGCATGTCGGGAAGCCGGATGACCGCCAAGGCTGTCATCGCGCGATGAATCTTTCCGAGTACCCCCGAATCAATATAAGAATCGCTACGATCTGACGGGCGGATCAAAAGTTATCGTCGGAACGATATTTGTGCACCAAGGGTAGCTCACGGCCAGTAAACACCTTCCGACCGGATTCATGACTCGCATCCACTAGTACACTCATCCGCTATAGCCTGTACGTCACTGAATCTGAACAAACCCCCGCTATAATTTGACCGCAAATGAAATGTCAGAACGAATTCCGTTTATCGAATCAAACGACACTATCACCCCGCCATAATAAAGACCGGACGTCTTTGAATTCACCATCCGGAAGAAAATAAAAAGATCCGAACCGAAACCTAGGAGGCGACGCACTAAACGTGCGTTTCAGTTCGCTTTGATATTCCAGAACCGAAAGATTGTTCGAAAAAAGTGGTAGATAGCCGAAAAAAGTGACAGGGGTGCAACACGAGGACTTCCCAGGAGGTCACCCATCCTAGTACTACTCTCGCCCAAGCACGCTTAGCTTCGGAGTTCTGATGGGATCCAGTGCATTTGTGCTGGTATGATCGCACCCAGCATGCCTCTCCATTGTCAAAGTAATAAAGAGTTTCCACTCGCATTGTCGTACGAAGTCCGTTTAAATGAAAGTGCGAAAAAATCCTGCTAGATGACACCGGATGGACGATCCGAGCATGTCGGGAAGACGGATGACTGCCAAGGCTGTCATCGCGCGATGAATCTTCCCGAGTACCCCCGAATCAATATAAGAATCGCTACGATCTGACGGGCGGATCAAAAGTTATCGTCGGAACGATATTTGTGCACCAAGGGTAGCTCACGGCCAGTAAACACCTTCCGACCGGATTCATGACTCGCATCCACTAGTACACTCATCCGCTATAGCCTGTACGTCACTGAATCTAAACAAACTCCCGCTATAATTTGACCGCAAATGAAATGTCAGAACGAATTCCGTTTATCGAATCAAACGACACTATCACCCCGCCATAATAAAGACCGGACGTCTTCGAATTCACCATCCGGAAGAAAATAAAAAGATCCGAACCGAAACCTAGGAGGCGACGCACTAAACGTGCGTTTCAGTTCGCTTTGATATTCCCGAACCGAAAGATTGTTCGAAAAAAGTGGTAGATAGCCGAAAAAAGTGACAAGGGTGCAACACGAGGACTTCCCAGGAGGTCACCCATCCTAGTACTACTCTCCCCCAAGCACGCTTAACTTCGGAGTTCTGATGGGATCCAGTGCATTTGTGCTGGTATGATCGCACCCAGCATGCCTCTCCATTGTCAAAGTAATAAAGAGTTTCCACTCGCATTGTCGTACGAAGTCCGTTTAAATGAAAGTGCGAAAAAATCCTGCTAGATGACACCGGATGGACGATCCGAGCATGTAGGGAAGCCGGATGACCGCCAGAGCTGTCATCGCGCGATGAATCTTCCCGATTACCCCCGAATCAATATAAGAATCGCCACGATCTGACGGGCGGATCAAAAGTTATCGTCGGAACGATATTTGTGCACCATGGGTAGCTCACGGCCAGTAAACACCTTCTGACCGGATTCATGACTCGCATCCACTAGTACACTCATCCGCTATAGCCTGTACGTCACTGAATCTGAACAAACCCCCGCTATAATTTGACCGCAAATGAAATGTCAGAACGAATTCCGTTTATCGAATCAAACGACACTATCACCCCGCCATAATAAAGACCGGACGTCTTTGAATTCACCATCCGGAAGAAAATAAAAAGATCCGAACCGAAACGTAGGAGGCGACGCACTAAACGTGCGTTTCAGTTCGCATCGATGTTCCAGAACCGAAAGATTGTTCGAAAAAAGTGGTAGATAGCCGAAAAAAGTGACAGGGGTGCAACACGAGGACTTCCCAGGAGGTCACCCATCCTAGTACTACTCTCGCCCAAGCACGCTTAACTTCGGAGTTCTGATGGGATCCAGTGCATTTGTGCTGGTATGATCGCACCCAGCATGCCTCTCCATTGTCAAAGTAATAAAGAGTTTCCACTCGCATTGTCGTACGAAGTCCGTTTAAATGAAAGTGCGAAAAAATCCTGCTAGATGACACCGGATGGACGATCCGAGCATGTCGGAAAGCCGGATGACCGCCAAGGCTGTCATCGCGCGATGAATCTTCCCGAGTACCCCCGAATCAATATAAGAATCGCGACGATCTGACGGGCGGATCAAAAGTTATCGTCGGAACGATATTTGTGCACCAAGGGTAGCTCACGGCCAGTAAACACCTTCCGACCGGATTCATGACTCGCATCCACTAGTACACTCATCCGCTATAGCCTGTACGTCACTGAATCTGAACAAACCCCCGCTATAATTTGACCGCAAATGAAATGTCAGAACGAATTCCGTTTATCGAATCAAACGACACTATCACCCCGCCATAATAAAGACCGGACGTCTTCGAATTCACCATCCGGAAGAAAATAAAAAGATCCGAACCGAAACCTAGGAGGCGACGCACTAAACGTGCGTTTCAGTTCGCTTCGATATTCCAGAACCGAAAGATTGTTCGAAAAAAGTGGTAGAAAGCCGAAAAAAGTGACAGGGGTGCAACACGAGGACTTCCCAGGAGGTCACCCATCCTAGTACTACTCTCGCCCAAGCACGCTTAACTTCGGGGTTCTGATGGGATCCAGTGCATTTGTGCTGGTATGATCGCACCCAGCATGCCTCTCCAATGTCAAAGTAATAAAGAGTTTCCACTTACATTGTCGTACGAAGTCCGTTTAAATGAAAGTGCGAAAAAATCCTGCTAGATGACATCGTATGGACGATCCGAGCATGTCGGGAAGCCGGATGACCGCCAGGGCTGTCATCGCGCGATGAATCTTCCCGATTACCCCCGAATCAATATAAGAATCGCCACGATCTGACGGGCGGATCAAAAGTTATCGTCGGAACGATATTTGTGCACCAAGGGTAGCTCACGGCCAGTAAACACCTTCCGACCGGATTCATGACTCGCATCCACTAGTACACTCATCCGCTATAGCCTGTACGTTACTGAATCTGAACAAACCCCCGCTATAATTTGACCGCAAATGAAATGTCAGAACGAATTCCGTTTATCGAATCAAACGACACTATCACCCCGCCATAATAAAGACCGGACGTATTTGAATTCACTATCCGGCAGAAAATAAAAAGATCCCAACCGAAACGTAGGAGGCGTCGCACTAAACGTGCGTTTCAGTTCGCATCGATGTTCCAGAACCGAAAGATTGTTCGAAAAAAGTGGTAGATAGCCGAAAAAAGTGACAGGGGTGCAACACGAGGACTTCCCAGGAGGTCACCCATCCTAGTACTACTCTCGCCCAAGCACGCTTAACTTCGGAGTTCTGATGGGATCCAGGGTATTTGTGCTGGTATGATCGCACCCAGCATGCCTCTCCATTGTCAAAGTAATAAAGAGTTTCCACTCGCATTGTCGTACGAAGTCCGTTTAAATGAAAGTGCGAAAAAATCCTGCTAGATGACACCGGATGGACGATCCGAGCATGTCGGAAAGCCGGATGACCGCCAGGGCTGTCATCGCGCGATGAATCTTCCCGAGTACCCCCGAATCAATATAAGAATCGCCACGATCTGACGGGCGGATCAAAAGTTATCGTCGGAACGATATTTGTGCACCAAGGGTAGCTCACGGCCAGTAAACACCTTCCGACCGGATTCATGACTCGCATCCACTAGTACACTCATCCGCTATAGCCTGTACGTCACTGAATCTGAACAAACCCCCGCTATAATTTGACCGCAAATGAAATGTCAGAACGAATTCCGTTTATCGAATCAAACGACACTATCACCCCGCCATAATAAAGACCGGACGTCTTTGAATTCACCATCCGGAAGAAAATAAAAAGATCCGAACCGAAACGTAGGAGGCGTCGCAATAAACGTGCGTTTCAGTTCGCATCGATGTTCCAGAACCGAAAGATTGTTCGAAAAAAGTGGTAGATAGCCGAAAAAAGTGACTGGGGTGCAACACGAGGACTTCCCAGGAGGTCACCCATCCTAGTACTACTCTCGCCCAAGCACGCTTAACTTCGGAGTTCTGATGGGATCCAGTGCATTTGTGCTGGTATGATCGCACCCAGCATGCCTCTCCATTGTCAAAGTAATAAAGAGTTTCCACTCGCATTGTCGTACGAAGTCCGTTTAAATGAAAGTGCGAAAAAATCCTGCTAGATGACACCGGATGGACGATCCGAGCATGTCGGGAAGCCGGATGACCGCCAGGGCTGTCATCGCGCGATGAATCTTCCCGAGTACCCCCGAATCAATATAAGAATCGCGACGATCTGACGGGCGGATCAAAAGTTATCGTCGGAACGATATTTGTGCACCAAGGGTATCTCACGGCCAGTAAACACCTTCCGACCGGATTCATGACTCGCATCCACTAGTACACTCATCCGCTATAGCCTGTACGTCACTGAATCTGAACAAACCCCCGCTATAATTTGACCGCAAATGAAATGTCAGAACGAATTCCGTTTATCGAATCAAACGACACTATCACCCCGCCATAATAAAGACCGGACGTCTTCGAATTCACCATCCGGAAGAAAATAAAAAGATCCGAACCGAAACCTAGGAGGCGACGCACTAAACGTGCGTTTCAGTTCGCTTCGATATTCCAGAACCGAAAGATTGTTCGAAAAAAGTGGTAGAAAGCCGAAAAAAGTGACAGGGGTGCAACACGAGGACTTCCCAGGAGGTCACCCATCCTAGTACTACTCTCGCCCAAGCACGCTTAACTTCGGAGTTCTGATGGGATCCAGTGCATTTGTGCTGGTATGATCGCACCCAGCATGCCTCTCCATTGTCAAAGTAATAAAGAGTTTCCACTCGCATTGTCGTACGAAGTCCGTTTAAATGAAAGTGCGAAAAAATCCTGCTAGATGCCATCGGATGGACGATCCGAGCATGTCGGGAAGCCGGATAACCGCCAGAGCTGTCATCGCGCGATGAATCTTCCCGATTACCCCCGAATAAATATAAGAATCGCCACGATCTGACGGGCGGATCAAAAGTTATCGTCGGAACGATATTTGTGCACCAAGGGTAGCTCACGGCCAGTAAACACCTTCCGACCGGATTCATGACTCGCATCCACTAGTACACTCATCCGCTATAGCCTGTACGTCACTGAATCTGAACAAACCCCCGCTATAATTTGACCGCAAATGAAATGTCAGAACGAATTCCGTTTATCGAATCAAACGACACTATCACCCCGCCATAATAAAGACCGGACGTCTTTGAATTCACCATCCGGAAGAAAATAAAAAGATCCGAACCGAAACGTAGGAGGCGACGCACTAAACGTGCGTTTCAGTTCGCATCGATGTTCCAGAACCGAAAGATTGTTCGAAAAAAGTGGTAGATAGCCGAAAAAAGTGACAGGGGTGCAACACGAGGACTTTCCAGGAGGTCACCCATCCTAGTACTACTCTCGCCCAAGCACGCTTAACTTCGGAGTTCTGATGGGATCCAGTGCATTTGTGCTGGTATGATCGCACCCAGCATGCCTCTCCATTGTCAAAGTAATAAAGAGTTTCCACTCGCATTGTCGTACGAAGTCCGTTTAAATGAAAGTGCGAAAAAATCCTGCTAGATGACACCGGATGGACGATCCGAGCATGTCGGAAAGCCGGATGACCGCCAGGGCTGTCATCGCGCGATGAATCTTCCCGAGTACCCCCGAATCAATATAAGAATCGCGACGATCTGACGGGCGGATCAAAAGTTATCGTCGGAACGATATTTGTGCACCAAGGGTAGCTCACGGCCAGTAAACACCTTCCGACCGGATTCATGACTCGCATCCACTAGTACACTCATCCGCTATAGCCTGTACGTCACTGAATCTGAACAAACCCCCGCTATAATTTGACCGCAAATGAAATGTCAGAACGAATTCCGTTTATCGAATCAAACGACACTATCACCCCGCCATAATAAAGACCGGACGTCTTCGAATTCACCATCCGGAAGAAAATAAAAAGATCCGAACCGAAACCTAGGAGGCGACGCACTAAACGTGCGTTTCAGTTCGCTTCGATATTCCAGAACCGAAAGATTGTTCGAAAAAAGTGGTAGAAAGCCGAAAAAAGTGACAGGGGTGCAACACGAGGACTTCCCAGGAGGTCACCCATCCTAGTACTACTCTCGCCCAAGCACGCTTAACTTCGGGGTTCTGATGGGATCCAGTGCATTTGTGCTGGTATGATCGCACCCAGCATGCCTCTCCAATGTCAAAGTAATAAAGAGTTTCCACTTACATTGTCGTACGAAGTCCGTTTAAATGAAAGTGCGAAAAAATCCTGCTAGATGACATCGTATGGACGATCCGAGCATGTCGGGAAGCCGGATGACTGCCAGGGCTGTCATCGCGCGATGAATCTTCCCGATTACCCCCGAATCAATATAAGAATCGCCACGATCTGACGGGCGGATCAAAAGTTATCGTCGGAACGATATTTGTGCACCAAGGGTAGCTCACGGCCAGTAAACACCTTCCGACCGGATTCATGACTCGCATCCACTAGTACACTCATCCGCTATAGCCTGTACGTTACTGAATCTGAACAAACCCCCGCTATAATTTGACCGCAAATGAAATGTCATAACGAATTCCGTTTATCGAATCAAACGACACTATCACCCCGCCATAATAAAGACCGGACGTATTTGAATTCACTATCCGGCAGAAAATAAAAAGATCCCAACCGAAACGTAGGAGGCGTCGCACTAAACGTGCGTTTCAGTTCGCATCGATGTTCCAGAACCGAAAGATTGTTCGAAAAAAGTGGTAGATAGCCGAAAAAAGTGACAGGGGTGCAACACGAGGACTTCCCAGGAGGTCACCCATCCTAGTACTACTCTCGCCCAAGCACGCTTAACTTCGGAGTTCTGATGGGATCCAGGGTATTTGTGCTGGTATGATCGCACCCAGCATGCCTCTCCATTGTCAAAGTAATAAAGAGTTTCCACTCGCATTGTCGTACGAAGTCCGTTTAAATGAAAGTGCGAAAAAATCCTGCTAGATGACACCGGATGGACGATCCGAGCATGTCGGAAAGCCGGATGACCGCCAGGGCTGTCATCGCGCGATGAATCTTCCCGAGTACCCCCGAATCAATATAAGAATCGCCACGATCTGACGGGCGGATCAAAAGTTATCGTCGGAACGATATTTGTGCACCAAGGGTAGCTCACGGCCAGTAAACACCTTCCGACCGGATTCATGACTCGCATCCACTAGTACACTCATCCGCTATAGCCTGTACGTCACTGAATCTGAACAAACCCCCGCTATAATTTGACCGCAAATGAAATGTCAGAACGAATTCCGTTTATCGAATCAAACGACACTATCACCCCGCCATAATAAAGACCGGACGTCTTTGAATTCACCATCCGGAAGAAAATAAAAAGATCCGAACCGAAACGTAGGAGGCGTCGCAATAAACGTGCGTTTCAGTTCGCATCGATGTTCCAGAACCGAAAGATTGTTCGAAAAAAGTGGTAGATAGCCGAAAAAAGTGACTGGGGTGCAACACGAGGACTTCCCAGGAGGTCACCCATCCTAGTACTACTCTCGCCCAAGCACGCTTAACTTCGGAGTTCTGATGGGATCCAGTGCATTTGTGCTGGTATGATCGCACCCAGCATGCCTCTCCATTGTCAAAGTAATAAAGAGTTTCCACTCGCATTGTCGTACGAAGTCCGTTTAAATGAAAGTGCGAAAAAATCCTGCTAGATGACACCGGATGGACGATCCGAGCATGTCGGAAAGCCGGATGACCGCCAAGGCTGTCATCGCGCGATTAATCTTCCCGAGTACCCCCGAATCAATATAAGAATCGCCACGATCTGACGGGCGGATCAAAAGTTATCGTCGGAACGATATTTGTGCACCAAGGGTAGCTCACGGCCAGTAAACACCTTCCGACCAGATTCATGACTCGCATCCACTAGTACACTCATCCGCTATAGCCTGTACGTCACTGAATCTGAACAAACCCCCGCTATAATTTGACCGCAAATGAAATGTCAGAACGAATTCCGTTTATCGAATCAAACGACACTATCACCCCGCCATAATAAAGACCGGACGTCTTTGAATTAACCATCCGGAAGAAAATAAAAAGATCCGTACCGAAACGTAGGAGGCGACGCACTAAACGTGCGTTTCAGTTCGCATCGATGTTCCAGAACCGAAAGATTGTTCGAAAAAAGTGGTAGATAGCCGAAAAAAGTGACAGGGGTGCAACACGAGGACTTCCCAGGAGGTCACCCATCCTAGTACTACTCTCGCCCAAGCACGCTTAACTTCGGAGTTCTGATGGGATCCAGTGCATTTGTGCTGGTATGATCGCACCCAGCATGCCTCTCCATTGTCAAAGTAATAAAGAGTTTCCACTCGCATTGTCGTACGAAGTCCGTTTAAATGAAAGTGCGAAAAAATCCTGCTAGATGACACCGGATGGACGATCCGAGCATGTCGGAAAGCCGGATGACCACCAAGGCTGTCATCGCGCGATTAATCTTCCCGAGTACCCCCGAATCAATATAAGAATCGCCACGATCTGACGGGCGGATCAAAAGTTATCGTCGGAACGATATTTGTGCACCAAGGGTAGCTCACGGCCAGTAAACACCTTCCGACCGGATTCATGACTTTCATCCACTAGTACACTCATCCGCTATAGCGTGTACGTCACTGAATCTAAACAAACCCCCGCTATAATTTGACCGCAAATGAAATGTCAGAACGAATTCCGTTTATCGAATCAAACGACACTATCACCCCGCCATAATAAAGACCGGACGTCTTCGAATTCACCATCCGGAAGAAAATAAAAAGATCCGAACCGAAACCTAGGAGGCGACGCACTAAACGTGCGTTTCAGTTCGCTTCGATATTCCAGAACCGAAAGATTGTTCGAAAAAAGTGGTAGAAAGCCGAAAAAAGTGACAGGGGTGCAACACGAGGACTTCCCAGGAGGTCACCCATCCTAGTACTACTCTCGCCCAAGCACGCTTAACTTCGGGGTTCTGATGGGATCCAGTGCATTTGTGCTGGTATGATCGCACCCAGCATGCCTCTCCAATGTCAAAGTAATAAAGAGTTTCCACTTACATTGTCGTACGAAGTCCGTTTAAATGAAAGTGCGAAAAAATCCTGCTAGATGACATCGTATGGACGATCCGAGCATGTCGGGAAGCCGGATGACTGCCAGGGCTGTCATCGCGCGATGAATCTTCCCGATTACCCCCGAATCAATATAAGAATCGCCACGATCTGACGGGCGGATCAAAAGTTATCGTCGGAACGATATTTGTGCACCAAGGGTAGCTCACGGCCAGTAAACACCTTCCGACCGGATTCATGACTCGCATCCACTAGTACACTCATCCGCTATAGCCTGTACGTTACTGAATCTGAACAAACCCCCGCTATAATTTGACCGCAAATGAAATGTCAGAACGAATTCCGTTTATCGAATCAAACGACACTATCACCCCGCCATAATAAAGACCGGACGTATTTGAATTCACTATCCGGCAGAAAATAAAAAGATCCCAACCGAAACGTAGGAGGCGTCGCACTAAACGTGCGTTTCAGTTCGCATCGATGTTCCAGAACCGAAAGATTGTTCGAAAAAAGTGGTAGATAGCCGAAAAAAGTGACAGGGGTGCAACACGAGGACTTCCCAGGAGGTCACCCATCCTAGTACTACTCTCGCCCAAGCACGCTTAACTTCGGAGTTCTGATGGGATCCAGGGTATTTGTGCTGGTATGATCGCACCCAGCATGCCTCTCCATTGTCAAAGTAATAAAGAGTTTCCACTCGCATTGTCGTACGAAGTCCGTTTAAATGAAAGTGCGAAAAAATCCTGCTAGATGACACCGGATGGACGATCCGAGCATGTCGGAAAGCCGGATGACCGCCAGGGCTGTCATCGCGCGAAGAATCTTCCCGAGTACCCCCGAATCAATATAAGAATCGCCACGATCTGACGGGCGGATCAAAAGTTATCGTCGGAACGATATTTGTGCACCAAGGGTAGCTCACGGCCAGTAAACACCTTCCGACCGGATTCATGACTCGCATCCACTAGTACACTCATCCGCTATAGCCTGTACGTCACTGAATCTGAACAAACCCCCGCTATAATTTGACCGCAAATGAAATGTCAGAACGAATTCCGTTTATCGAATCAAACGACACTATCACCCCGCCATAATAAAGACCGGACGTCTTTGAATTCACCATCCGGAAGAAAATAAAAAGATCCGAACCGAAACGTAGGAGGCGTCGCAATAAACGTGCGTTTCAGTTCGCATCGATGTTCCAGAACCGAAAGATTGTTCGAAAAAAGTGGTAGATAGCCGAAAAAAGTGACTGGGGTGCAACACGAGGACTTCCCAGGAGGTCACCCATCCTAGTACTACTCTCGCCCAAGCACGCTTAACTTCGGAGTTCTGATGGGATCCAGTGCATTTGTGCTGGTATGATCGCACCCAGCATGCCTCTCCATTGTCAAAGTAATAAAGAGTTTCCACTCGCATTGTCGTACGAAGTCCGTTTAAATGAAAGTGCGAAAAAATCCTGCTAGATGACACCGGATGGACGATCCGAGCATGTCGGGAAGCCGGATGACCGCCAGGGCTGTCATCGCGCGATGAATCTTCCCGAGTACCCCCGAATCAATATAAGAATCGCGACGATCTGACGGGCGGATCAAAAGTTATCGTCGGAACGATATTTGTGCACCAAGGGTAGCTCACGGCCAGTAAACACCTTCCGACCGGATTCATGACTCGCATCCACTAGTACACTCATCCGCTATAGCCTGTACGTCACTGAATCTGAACAAACCCCCGCTATAATTTGACCGCAAATGAAATGTCAGAACGAATTCCGTTTATCGAATCAAACGACACTATCACCCCGCCATAATAAAGACCGGACGTCTTTGAATTAACCATCCGGAAGAAAATAAAAAGATCCGTACCGAAACGTAGGAGGCGACGTACTAAACGTGCGTTTCAGTTCGCATCGATGTTCCAGAACCGAAAGATTGTTCGAAAAAAGTGGTAGATAGCCGAAAAAAGTGACAGGGGTGCAACACGAGGACTTCCCAGGAGGTCACCCATCCTAGTACTACTCTCGCCCAAGCACGCTTAACATCGGAGTTCTGATGGGATCCAGTGCATTTGTGCTGGTATGATCGCACCCAGCATGCCTCTCCATTGTCAAAGTAATAAAGAGTTTCCACTCGCATTGTCGTACGAAGTCCGTTTAAATGAAAGTGCGAAAAAATCCTGCTAGATGCCATCGGATGGACGATCCGAGCATGTCGGGAAGCCGGATAACCGCCAGAGCTGTCATCGCGCGATGAATCTTCCCGATTACCCCCGAATAAATATAAGAATCGCCACGATCTGACGGGCGGATCAAAAGTTATCGTCGGAACGATATTTGTGCACCAAGGGTAGCTCACGGCCAGTAAACACCTTCCGACCGGATTCATGACTCGCATCCACTAGTACACTCATCCGCTATAGCCTGTACGTCACTGAATCTGAACAAACCCCCGCTATAATTTGACCGCAAATGAAATGTCAGAACGAATTCCGTTTATCGAATCAAACGACACTATCACCCCGCCATAATAAAGACCGGACGTCTTTGAATTCACCATCCGGAAGAAAATAAAAAGATCCGAACCGAAACGTAGGAGGCGACGCACTAAACGTGCGTTTCAGTTCGCATCGATGTTCCAGAACCGAAAGATTGTTCGAAAAAAGTGGTAGATAGCCGAAAAAAGTGACAGGGGTGCAACACGAGGACTTTCCAGGAGGTCACCCATCCTAGTACTACTCTCGCCCAAGCACGCTTAACTTCGGAGTTCTGATGGGATCCAGTGCATTTGTGCTGGTATGATCGCACCCAGCATGCCTCTCCATTGTCAAAGTAATAAAGAGTTTCCACTCGCATTGTCGTACGAAGTCCGTTTAAATGAAAGTGCGAAAAAATCCTGCTAGATGACACCGGATGGACGATCCGAGCATGTCGGAAAGCCGGATGACCGCCAGGGCTGTCATCGCGCGATGAATCTTCCCGAGTACCCCCGAATCAATATAAGAATCGCGACGATCTGACGGGCGGATCAAAAGTTATCGTCGGAACGATATTTGTGCACCAAGGGTAGCTCACGGCCAGTAAACACCTTCCGACCGGATTCATGACTCGCATCCACTAGTACACTCATCCGCTATAGCCTGTACGTCACTGAATCTGAACAAACCCCCGCTATAATTTGACCGCAAATGAAATGTCAGAACGAATTCCGTTTATCGAATCAAACGACACTATCACCCCGCCATAATAAAGACCGGACGTCTTCGAATTCACCATCCGGAAGAAAATAAAAAGATCCGAACCGAAACCTAGGAGGCGACGCACTAAACGTGCGTTTCAGTTCGCTTCGATATTCCAGAACCGAAAGATTGTTCGAAAAAAGTGGTAGAAAGCCGAAAAAAGTGACAGGGGTGCAACACGAGGACTTCCCAGGAGGTCACCCATCCTAGTACTACTCTCGCCCAAGCACGCTTAACTTCGGGGTTCTGATGGGATCCAGTGCATTTGTGCTGGTATGATCGCACCCAGCATGCCTCTCCAATGTCAAAGTAATAAAGAGTTTCCACTTACATTGTCGTACGAAGTCCGTTTAAATGAAAGTGCGAAAAAATCCTGCTAGATGACATCGTATGGACGATCCGAGCATGTCGGGAAGCCGGATGACCGCCAGGGCTGTCATCGCGCGATGAATCTTCCCGATTACCCCCGAATCAATATAAGAATCGCCACGATCTGACGGGCGGATCAAAAGTTATCGTCGGAACGATATTTGTGCACCAAGGGTAGCTCACGGCCAGTAAACACCTTCCGACCGGATTCATGACTTTCATCCACTAGTACACTCATCCGCTATAGCTTGTACGTCACTGAATCTGAACAAACCCCCGCTATAATTTGACAGCAAATGAAATGTCAGAACGAATTCCGTTTATCGAATCAAACGACACTATCACCCCGCCATAATAAAGACCGGACGTATTTGAATTCACTATCCGGCAGAAAATAAAAAGATCCCAACCGAAACGTAGGAGGCGTCGCACTAAACGTGCGTTTCAGTTCGCATCGATGTTCCAGAACCGAAAGATTGTTCGAAAAAAGTGGTAGATAGCCGAAAAAAGTGACAGGGGTGCAACACGAGGACTTCCCAGGAGGTCACCCATCCTAGTACTACTCTCGCCCAAGCACGCTTAACTTCGGAGTTCTGATGGGATCCAGTGCATTTGTGCTGGTATGATCGCACCCAGCATGCCTCTCCATTGTCAAAGTAATAAAGAGTTTCCACTCGCATTGTCGTACGAAGTCCGTTTAAATGAAAGTGCGAAAAAATCCTGCTAGATGACACCGGATGGACGATCCGAGCATGTCGGAAAGCCGGATGACCCCCAAGGCTGTCATCGCGCGATTAATCTTCCCGAGTACCCCCGAATCAATATAAGAATCGCCACGATCTGACGGGCGGATCAAAAGTTATCGTCGGAACGATATTTGTGCACCAAGGGTAGCTCACGGCCAGTAAACACCTTCCGACCGGATTCATGACTTTCATCCACTAGTACACTCATCCGCTATAGCTTGTACGTCACTGAATCTAAACAAACCCCCGCTATAATTTGACCGCAAATGAAATGTCAGAACGAATTCCGTTTATCGAATCAAACGACACTATCACCCCGCCATAATAAAGACCGGACGTATTTGAATTCACTATCCGGCAGAAAATAAAAAGATCCCAACCGAAACGTAGGAGGCGTCGCACTAAACGTGCGTTTCAGTTCGCATCGATGTTCCAGAACCGAAAGATTGTTCGAAAAAAGTGGTAGATAGCCGAAAAAAGTGACAGGGGTGCAACACGAGGACTTCCCAGGAGGTCACCCATCCTAGTACTACTCTCGCCCAAGCACGCTTAACTTCGGAGTTCTGATGGGATCCAGTGCATTTGTGCTGGTATGATCGCACCCAGCATGCCTCTCCATTGTCAAAGTAATAAAGAGTTTCCACTCGCATTGTCGTACGAAGTCCGTTTAAATGAAAGTGCGAAAAAATCCTGCTAGATGACACCGGATGGACGATCCGAGCATGTCGGAAAGCCGGATGACCGCCAAGGCTGTCATCGCGCGATTAATCTTCCCGAGTACCCCCGAATCAATATAAGAATCGCCACGATCTGACGGGCGGATCAAAAGTTATCGTCGGAACGATATTTGTGCACCAAGGGTAGCTCACGGCCAGTAAACACCTTCCGACCGGATTCATGACTCGCATCCACTAGTACACTCATCCGCTATAGCCTGTACGTCACTGAATCTGAACAAACCCCCGCTATAATTTGACCGCAAATGAAATGTCAGAACGAATTCTGTTTATCGAATCAAACGACACTATCACCCCGCCATAATAAAGACCGGACGTCTTTGAATTCACCATCCGGAAGAAAATAAAAAGATCCGAACCGAAACGTAGGAGGCGACGCACTAAACGTGCGTTTCAGTTCGCATCGATGTTCCAGAACCGAAAGATTGTTCGAAAAAAGTGGTAGATAGCCGAAAAAAGTGACAGGGGTGCAACACGAGGACTTCCCAGGAGGTCACCCATCCTAGTACTACTCTCGCCCAAGCACGCTTAACTTCGGAGTTCTGATGGGATCCAGTGCATTTGTGCTGGTATGATCGAACCCAGCATGCCTCTCCATTGTCAAAGTAATATAGAGTTTCCACTCGCATTGTCGTACGAAGTCCGTTTAAATGAAAGTGCGAAAAAATCCTGCTAGATGACACCGGATGGACGATCCGAGCATGTCGGAAAGCCGGATGACCGCCAAGGCTGTCATCGCGCGATTAATCTTCCCGAGTACCCCCGAATCAATATAAGAATCGCCACGATCTGACGGGCGGATCAAAAGTTATCGTCGGAACGATATTTGTGCACCAAGGGTAGCTCACGGCCAGTAAACACCTTCCGACCGGATTCATGACTCGCATCCACTAGTACACTCATCCGCTATAGCCTGTACGTCACTGAATCTGAACAAACCCCCGCTATAATTTGACCGCAAATGAAATGTCAGAACGAATTCCGTTTATCGAATCAAACGACACTATCACCCCGCCATAATAAAGACCGGACGTCTTTGAATTAACCATCCGGAAGAAAATAAAAAGATCCGTACCGAAACGTAGGAGGCGACGCACTAAACGTGCGTTTCAGTTCGCATCGATGTTCCAGAACCGAAAGATTGTTCGAAAAAAGTGGTAGATAGCCGAAAAAAGTGACAGGGGTGCAACACGAGGACTTCCCAGGAGGTCACCCATCCTAGTACTACTCTCGCCCAAGCACGCTTAACTTCGGAGTTCTGATGGGATCCAGTGCATTTGTGCTGGTATGATCGCACCCAGCATGCCTCTCCATTGTCAAAGTAATAAAGAGTTTCCACTCGCATTGTCGTACGAAGTCCGTTTAAATGAAAGTGCGAAAAAATCCTGCTAGATGACACCGGATGGACGATCCGAGCATGTCGGAAAGCCGGATGACCACCAAGGCTGTCATCGCGCGATTAATCTTCCCGAGTACCCCCGAATCAATATAAGAATCGCCACGATCTGACGGGCGGATCAAAAGTTATCGTCGGAACGATATTTGTGCACCAAGGGTAGCTCACGGCCAGTAAACACCTTCCGACCGGATTCATGACTTTCATCCACTAGTACACTCATCCGCTATAGCTTGTACGTCACTGAATCTAAACAAACCCCCGCTATAATTTGACCGCAAATGAAATGTCAGAACGAATTCCGTTTATCGAATCAAACGACACTATCACCCCGCCATAATAAAGACCGGACGTATTTGAATTCACTATCCGGCAGAAAATAAAAAGATCCCAACCGAAACGTAAGAGGCGTCGCACTAAACGTGCGTTTCAGTTCGCATCGATGTTCCAGAACCGAAAGATTGTTCGAAAAAAGTGGTAGATAGCCGAAAAAAGTGACAGGGGTGCAACACGAGGACTTCCCAGGAGGTCACCCATCCTAGTACTACTCTCGCCCAAGCACGCTTAACTTCGGAGTTCTGATGGGATCCAGTGCATTTGTGCTGGTATGATCGCACCCAGCATGCCTCTCCATTGTCAAAGTAATAAAGAGTTTCCACTCGCATTGTCGTACGAAGTCCGTTTAAATGAAAGTGCGAAAAAATCCTGCTAGATGACACCGGATCGACGATCCGAGCATGTCGGAAAGCCGGATGACCGCCAAGGCTGTCATCGCGCGATTAATCTTCCCGAGTACCCCCGAATCAATATCAGAATCGCCACGATCTGACGGGCGGATCAAAAGTTATCGTCGGAACGATATTTGTGCACCAAGGGTAGCTCACGGCCAGTAAACACCTTCCGACCGGATTCATGACTCGCATCCACTAGTACACTCATCCGCTATAGCCTGTACGTCACTGAATCTGAACAAACCCCCGCTATAATTTGACCACAAATGAAATGTCAGAACGAATTCCGTTTATCGAATCAAACGACACTATCACCCCGCCATAATAAAGACCGGACGTCTTTGAATTCACCATCCGGAAGAAAATAAAAAGATCCGTACCGAAACGTAGGAGACGACGCACTAAACGTGCGTTTCAGTTCGCATCGATGTTCCAAAACCGAAAGATTGTTCGAAAAAAGTGGTAGATAGCCGAAAAAAGTGACAGGGGTGCAACACGAGGACTTCCCAGGAGGTCACCCATCCTAGTACTACTCTCGCCCAAGCACGCTTAACTTCGGAGTTCTGATGGGATCCAGTGCATTTGAGCTGGTATGATCGCACCCAGCATGCCTCTCCATTGTCAAAGTAATAAAGAGTTTCCACTCGCATTGTCGTACGAAGTCCGTTTAAATGAAAGTGCGAAAAAATCCTGCTAGATGACACCGGATGGACGATCCGAGCATGTCGGGAAGCCGGATGACCGCCAAGGCTGTCATCGCGCGATGAATCTTTCCGAGTACCCCCGAATCAATATAAGAATCGCTACGATCTGACGGGCGGATCAAAAGTTATCGTCGGAACGATATTTGTGCACCAAGGGTAGCTCACGGCCAGTAAACACCTTCCGACCGGATTCATGACTCGCATCCACTAGTACACTCATCCGCTATAGCCTGTACGTCACTGAATCTGAACAAACCCCCGCTATAATTTGACCGCAAATGAAATGTCAGAACGAATTCCGTTTATCGAATCAAACGACACTATCACCCCGCCATAATAAAGACCGGACGTCTTTGAATTCACCATCCGGAAGAAAATAAAAAGATCCGAACCGAAACCTAGGAGGCGACGCACTAAACGTGCGTTTCAGTTCGCTTTGATATTCCAGAACCGAAAGATTGTTCGAAAAAAGTGGTAGATAGCCGAAAAAAGTGACAGGGGTGCAACACGAGGACTTCCCAGGAGGTCACCCATCCTAGTACTACTCTCGCCCAAGCACGCTTAACTTCGGAGTTCTGATGGGATCCAGTGCATTTGTGCTGGTATGATCGCACCCAGCATGCCTCTCCATTGTCAAAGTAATAAAGAGTTTCCACTCGCATTGTCGTACGAAGTCCGTTTAAATGAAAGTGCGAAAAAATCCTGCTAGATGACACCGGATGGACGATCCGAGCATGTCGGGAAGACGGATGACTGCCAAGGCTGTCATCGCGCGATGAATCTTCCCGAGTACCCCCGAATCAATATAAGAATCGCTACGATCTGACGGGCGGATCAAAAGTTATCGTCGGAACGATATTTGTGCACCAAGGGTAGCTCACGGCCAGTAAACACCTTCCGACCGGATTCATGACTCGCATCCACTAGTACACTCATCCGCTATAGCCTGTACGTCACTGAATCTAAACAAACTCCCGCTATAATTTGACCGCAAATGAAATGTCAGAACGAATTCCGTTTATCGAATCAAACGACACTATCACCCCGCCATAATAAAGACCGGACGTCTTCGAATTCACCATCCGGAAGAAAATAAAAAGATCCGAACCGAAACCTAGGAGGCGACGCACTAAACGTGCGTTTCAGTTCGCTTTGATATTCCCGAACCGAAAGATTGTTCGAAAAAAGTGGTAGATAGCCGAAAAAAGTGACAAGGGTGCAACACGAGGACTTCCCAGGAGGTCACCCATCCTAGTACTACTCTCCCCCAAGCACGCTTAACTTCGGAGTTCTGATGGGATCCAGTGCATTTGTGCTGGTATGATCGCACCCAGCATGCCTCTCCATTGTCAAAGTAATAAAGAGTTTCCACTCGCATTGTCGTACGAAGTCCGTTTAAATGAAAGTGCGAAAAAATCCTGCTAGATGACACCGGATGGACGATCCGAGCATGTAGGGAAGCCGGATGACCGCCAGAGCTGTCATCGCGCGATGAATCTTCCCGATTACCCCCGAATCAATATAAGAATCGCCACGATCTGACGGGCGGATCAAAAGTTATCGTCGGAACGATATTTGTGCACCATGGGTAGCTCACGGCCAGTAAACACCTTCCGACCGGATTCATGACTCGCATCCACTAGTACACTCATCCGCTATAGCCTGTACGTCACTGAATCTGAACAAACCCCCGCTATAATTTGACCGCAAATGAAATGTCAGAACGAATTCCGTTTATCGAATCAAACGACACTATCACCCCGCCATAATAAAGACCGGACGTCTTTGAATTAACCATCCGGAAGAAAATAAAAAGATCCGTACCGAAACGTAGGAGGCGACGCACTAAACGTGTGTTTCAGTTCGCATCGATGTTCCAGAACCGAAAGATTGTTCGAAAAAAGTGGTAGATAGCCGAAAAAAGTGACAGGGGTGCAACACGAGGACTTCCCAGGAGGTCACCCATCCTAGTACTACTCTCGCCCAAGCACGCTTAACTTCGGAGTTCTGATGGGATCCAGTGCATTTGTGCTGGTATGATCGCACCCAGCATGCCTCTCCATTGTCAAAGTAATAAAGAGTTTCCACTCGCATTGTCGTACGAAGTCCGTTTAAATGAAAGTGCGAAAAAATCCTGCTAGATGACACCGGATGGACGATCCGAGCATGTCGGAAAGCCGGATGACCGCCAAGGCTGTCATTGCGCGATTAATCTTCCCGAGTACCCCCGAATCAATATAAGAATCGCCACGATCTGACGGGCGGATCAAAAGTTATCGTTGGAACGATATTTGTGCACCAAGGGTAGCTCACGGCCAGTAAACACCTTCCGACCGGATTCATGACTCGCATCCACTAGTACACTCATCCGCTATAGCCAGTACGTCACTGAATCTGAACAAACCCCCGCTATAATTTGACCGCAAATGAAATGTCAGAACGAATTCCGTTTATCGAATCAAACGACACTATCACCCCGCCATAATAAAGACCGGACGTCTTTGAATTCACCATCCGGAAGAAAATAAAAAGATCCGTACCGAAACGTAGGAGGCGACGCACTAAACGTGCGTTTCAGTTCGCATCGATGTTCCAGAACCGAAAGATTGTTCGAAAAAAGTGGTAGATAGCCGAAAAAAGTGACAGGGGTGCAACACGAGGACTTCCCAGGAGGTCACCCATCCTAGTACTACTCTCGCCCAAGCACGCTTAACTTCGGAGTTCTGATGGGATCCAGTGCATTTGTGCTGGTATGATCGCACCCAGCATGCCTCTCCATTGTCAAAGTAATAAAGAGTTTCCACTCGCATTGTCGTACGAAGTCCGTTTAAATGAAAGTGCGAAAAAATCCTGCTAGATGACACCGGATGGACGATCCGAGCATGTCGGAAAGCCGGATGACCGCCAAGGCTGTCATTGCGCGATTAATCTTCCCGAGTACCCCCGAATCAATATAAGAATCGCCACGATCTGACGGGCGGATCAAAAGTTATCGTCGGAACGATATTTGTGCACCAAGGGTAGCTCACGGCCAGTAAACACCTTCCGACCGGATTCATGACTCGCATCCACTAGTACACTCATCCGCTATAGCCTGTACGTCACTGAATCTGAACAAACCCCCGCTATAATTTGACCGCAAATGAAATGTCAGAACGAATTCCGTTTATCGAATCAAACGACACTATCACCCCGCCATAATAAAGACCGGACGTCTTTGAATTCACCATCCGGAAGAAAATAAAAAGATCCGTACCGAAACGTAGGAGGCGACGCACTAAACGTGCGTTTCAGTTCGCATCGATGTTCCAGAACCGAAAGATTGTTCGAAAAAAGTGGTAGATAGCCGAAAAAAGTGACAGGGGTGCAACACGAGGACTTCCCAGGAGGTCACCCATCCTAGTACTACTCTCGCCCAAGCACGCTTAACTTCGGAGTTCTGATGGGATCCAGTGCATTTGTGCTGGTATGATCGCACCCAGCATGCCTCTCCATTGTCAAAGTAATAAAGAGTTTCCACTCGCATTGTCGTACGAAGTCCGTTTAAATGAAAGTGCTAAAAAATCCTGCTAGATGACACCGGATGGACGATCCGAGCATGTCGGGAAGCCGGACGACCGCCAAGGCTGTCATCGCGCGAGTAATCTTCCCGAATACCCCCGAATCAATATAAGAATCGCTACGATCTGACGGGCGGATCAAAAGTTATCGTCGGAACGATATTTGTGCACCAAGGGTAGCTCACGGCCAGTAAACACCTTCCGACCGGATTCATGACTCGCATCCACTAGTACACTCATCCGCTATAGCCTGTACGTCACTGAATCTGAACAAACCCCCGCTATAATTTGACCGCAAATGAAATGTCAGAACGAATTCCGTTTATCGAATCAAACGACACTATCACCCCGCCATAATAAAGACCGGACGTCTTTGAATTCACCATCCGGAAGAAAATAAAAAGATCCGAACCGAAACCTAGGAGGCGACGCACTAAACGTGCGTTTCAGTTCGCTTTGATATTCCAGAACCGAAAGATTGTTCGAAAAAAGTGGTAGATAGCCGAAAAAAGTGACAGGGGTGCAACACGAGGACTTCCCAGGAGGTCACCCATCCTAGTACTACTCTCGCCCAAGCACGCTTAACTTCGGAGTTCTGATGGGATCCAGTGCATTTGTGCTGGTATGATCGCACCCAGCATGCCTCTCCATTGTCAAACTAATAAAGAGTTTCCACTCGCATTGTCGTACGAAGTCCGTTTAAATGAAAGTGCGAAAAAATCCTGCTAGATGACACCGGATGGACGATCCGAGCATGTCGGGAAGACGGATGACCGCCAAGGCTGTCATCGCGCGATGAATCTTCCCGAGTACCCCCGAATCAATATAAGAATCGCTACGATCTGACGGGCGGATCAAAAGTTATCGTCGGAACGATATTTGTGCACCAAGGGTAGCTCACGGCCAGTAAACACCTTCCGACCGGATTCATGACTCGCATCCACTAGTACACTCATCCGCTATAGCCTGTACGTCACTGAATCTGAACAAACCCCCGCTATAATTTGACCGCAAATGAAATGTCAGAACGAATTCCGTTTATCGAATCAAACGACACTATCACCCCGCCATAATAAAGACCGGACGTCTTTGAATTCACCATCCGGAAGAAAATAAAAAGATCCGAACCGAAACCTAGGAGGCGACGCACTAAACGTGCGTTTCAGTTCGCTTTGATATTCCAGAACCGAAAGATTGTTCGAAAAAAGTGGTAGATAGCCGAAAAAAGTGACAGGGGTGCAACACGAGGACTTCCCAGGAGGTCACCGATCCTAGTACTACTCTCGCCCAAGCACGCTTAACTTCGGAGTTCTGATGGGATCCAGTACATTTGTGCTGGTATGATCGGACCCAGCATGCCTCTCCATTGTCAAAGTAATAAAGAGTTTCCACTCGCATTGTCGTACGAAGTCCGTTTAAATGAAAGTGCGAAAAAATCCTGCTAGATGACATCGGATGGACGATCCGAGCATGTCGGGAAGCCGGATGACCGCCAGGGCTGTCATCGCGCGATGAATCTTCCCGATTACCCCCGAATCAATATAAGAATCGCCACGATCTGACGGGCGGATCAAAAGTTATCGTCGGAACGATATTTGTGCACCAAGGGTAGCTCACGGCCAGTAAACACCTTCCGACCGGATTCATGACTCGCATCCACTAGTACACTCATCCGCTATAGCCTGTACGTCACTGAATCTGAACAAACCCCCGCTATAATTTGACCGCAAATGAAATGTCAGAACGAATTCCGTTTATCGAATCAAACGACACTATCACCCCGCCATAATAAAGACCGGACGGACGTCTTTGAATTCACCATCCGGAAGAAAATAAAAAGATCCGAACCGAAACGTAGGAGGCGACGCACTAAACGTGCGTTTCAGTTCGCATCGATGTTCCAGAACCGAAAGATTGTTCGAAAAAAGTGGTAGATAGCCGAAAAAAGTGACAGGGGTGCAACACGAGGACTTCCCAGGAGGTCACCCATCCTAGTACTACTCTCGCCCAAGCACGCTTATCTTCGGAGTTCTGATGGGATCCAGTGCATTTGTGCTGGTATGATCGCACCCAGCATGCCTCTCCATTGTCAAAGTAATAAAGAGTTTCCACTCGCATTGTCGTACGAAGTCCGTTTAAATGAAAGTGCGAAAAAATCCTGCTAGATGACACCGGATGGACGATCCGAGCATGTCGGGAAGCCGGACGACCGCCAAGGCTGTCATCGCGCGAGTAATCTTCCCGAATACCCCCGAATCAATATAAGAATCGCTACGATCTGACGGGCGGATCAAAAGTTATCGTCGGAACGATATTTGTGCACCAAGGGTAGCTCACGGCCAGTAAACACCTTCCGACCGGATTCATGACTCGCATCCACTAGTACACTCATCCGCTATAGCCTGTACGTCACTGAATCTGAACAAACCCCCGCTATAATTTGACCGCAAATGAAATGTCAGAACGAATTCCGTTTATCGAATCAAACGACACTATCACCCCGCCATAATAAAGACCGGACGTCTTTGAATTCACCATCCGGAAGAAAATAAAAAGATCCGAACCGAAACCTAGGAGGCGACGCACTAAACGTGCGTTTCAGTTCGCTTTGATATTCCAGAACCGAAAGATTGTTCGAAAAAAGTGGTAGATAGCCGAAAAAAGTGACAGGGGTCCAACACGAGGACTTCCCAGGAGGTCACCCATCCTAGTACTACTCTCGCCCAAGCACGCTTAACTTCGGAGTTCTGATGGGATCCAGTGCATTTGTGCTGGTATGATCGCACCCGGCATGCCTCTCCATTGTCAAAGTAATAAAGAGTTTACACTCGCATTGTCGTACGAAGTCCGTTTAAATGAAAGTGCGAAAAAATCCTGCTAGATGACACCGGATGGACGATCCGAGCATGTCGGGAAGACGGATGACCGCCAAGGCTGTCATCGCGCGATGAATCTTCCCGAGTACCCCCGAATCAATATAAGAATCGCTACGATCTGACGGGCGGATCAAAAGTTATCGTCGGAACGATATTTGTGCACCAAGGGTAGCTCACGGCCAGTAAACACCTTCCGACCGGATTCATGACTCGCATCCACTAGTACACTCATCCGCTATAGCCTATACGTCACTGAATCTAAACAAACCCCCGCTATAATTTGACCGCAAATGAAATGTCAGAACGAATTCCGTTTATCGAATCAAACGACACTATCACCCCGCCATAATAAAGACCGGACGTCTTCGAATTCACCATCCGGAAGAAAATAAAAAGATCCGAACCGAAACCTAGGAGGCGACGCACTAAACGTGCGTTTCAGTTCGCTTTGATATTCCCGAACCGAAAGATTGTTCGAAAAAAGTGGTAGATAGCCGAAAAAAGTGACAGGGGTGCAACACGAGGACTTCCCAGGAGGTCACCCATCCTAGTACTACTCTCGCCCAAGCACGCTTAACTTCGGAGTTCTGATGGGATCCAGTGCATTTGTGCTGGTATGATCGCACCCAGCATGCCTCTCCATTGTCAAAGTAATAAAGAGTTTCCACTCGCATTGTCGTACGAAGTCCGTTTAAATGAAAGTGCGAAAAAATCCTGCTAGATGACACCGGATGGACGATCCGAGCATGTCGGAAAGCCGGATGACCGCCAAGGCTGTCATCGCGCGATGAATCTTCCCGAGTACCCCCGAATCAATATAAGAATCGCCACGATCTGACGGGCGGATCAAAAGTTATCGTCGGAACGATATTTGTGCACCAAGGGTAGCTCACGGCCAGTAAACACCTTCCGACCGGATTAATGACTCGCATCCACTAGTACACTCATCCGCTATAGCCTGTACGTCACTGAATCTGAACAAACCCCCGCTATAATTTGACCGCAAATGAAATGTCAGAACGAATTCCGTTTATCGAATCAAACGACACTATCACCCCGCCATAATAAAGACCGGACGTCTTTGAATTCACCATCCGGAAGAAAATAAAAAGATCCGTACCGAAACGTAGGAGGCGACGCACTAAACGTGCGTTTCAGTTCGCATCGATGTTCCAGAACCGAAAGATTGTTCGAAAAAAGTGGTAGATAGCCGAAAAAAGTGACAGGGGTGCAACACGAGGACTTCCCAGGAGGTCACCCATCCTAGTACTACTCTCGCCCAAGCACGCTTAACTTCGGAGTTCTGATGGGATCCAGTGCATTTGTGCTGGTATGATCGCACCCAGCATGCCTCTCCATTGTCAAAGTAATAAAGAGTTTCCACTCGCATTGTCGTACGAAGTCCGTTTAAATGAAAGTGCGAAAAAATCCTGCTAGATGACACCGGATGGACGATCCGAGCATGTCGGAAAGCCGGATGACCGCCAAGGCTGTCATTGCGCGATTAATCTTCCCGAGTACCCCCGAATCAATATAAGAATCGCCACGATCTGACGGGCGGATCAAAAGTTATCGTCGGAACGATATTTGTGCACCAAGGGTAGCTCACGGCCAGTAAACACCTTCCGACCGGATTCATGACTCGCATCCACTAGTACACTCATCCGCTATAGCCTGTACGTCACTGAATCTGAACAAACCCCCGCTATAATTTGACCGCAAATGAAATGTCAGAACGAATTCCGTTTATCGAATCAAACGACACTATCACCCCGCCATAATAAAGACCGGACGTCTTTGAATTCACCATCCGGAAGAAAATAAAAAGATCCGTACCGAAACGTAGGAGGCGACGCACTAAACGTGCGTTTCAGTTCGCATCGATGTTCCAGAACCGAAAGATTGTTCGAAAAAAGTGGTAGATAGCCGAAAAAAGTGACAGGGGTGCAACACGAGGACTTCCCAGGAGGTCACCCATCCTAGTACTACTCTCGCCCAAGCACGCTTAACTTCGGAGTTCTGATGGGATCCAGTGCATTTGTGCTGGTATGATCGCACCCAGCATGCCTCTCCATTGTCAAAGTAATAAAGAGTTTCCACTCGCATTGTCGTACGAAGTCCGTTTAAATGAAAGTGCTAAAAAATCCTGCTAGATGACACCGGATGGACGATCCGAGCATGTCGGGAAGCCGGACGACCGCCAAGGCTGTCATCGCGCGAGTAATCTTCCCGAATACCCCCGAATCAATATAAGAATCGCTACGATCTGACGGGCGGATCAAAAGTTATCGTCGGAACGATATTTGTGCACCAAGGGTAGCTCACGGCCAGTAAACACCTTCCGACCGGATTCATGACTCGCATCCACTAGTACACTCATCCGCTATAGCCTGTACGTCACTGAATCTGAACAAACCCCCGCTATAATTTGACCGCAAATGAAATGTCAGAACGAATTCCGTTTATCGAATCAAACGACACTATCACCCCGCCATAATAAAGACCGGACGTCTTTGAATTCACCATCCGGAAGAAAATAAAAAGATCCGAACCGAAACCTAGGAGGCGACGCACTAAACGTGCGTTTCAGTTCGCTTTGATATTCCAGAACCGAAAGATTGTTCGAAAAAAGTGGTAGATAGCCGAAAAAAGTGACAGGGGTGCAACACGAGGACTTCCCAGGAGGTCACCCATCCTAGTACTACTCTCGCCCAAGCACGCTTAACTTCGGAGTTCTGATGGGATCCAGTGCATTTGTGCTGGTATGATCGCACCCAGCATGCCTCTCCATTGTCAAACTAATAAAGAGTTTCCACTCGCATTGTCGTACGAAGTCCGTTTAAATGAAAGTGCGAAAAAATCCTGCTAGATGACACCGGATGGACGATCCGAGCATGTCGGGAAGACGGATGACCGCCAAGGCTGTCATCGCGCGATGAATCTTCCCGAGTACCCCCGAATCAATATAAGAATCGCTACGATCTGACGGGCGGATCAAAAGTTATCGTCGGAACGATATTTGTGCACCAAGGGTAGCTCACGGCCAGTAAACACCTTCCGACCGGATTCATGACTCGCATCCACTAGTACACTCATCCGCTATAGCCTGTACGTCACTGAATCTGAACAAACCCCCGCTATAATTTGACCGCAAATGAAATGTCAGAACGAATTCCGTTTATCGAATCAAACGACACTATCACCCCGCCATAATAAAGACCGGACGTCTTTGAATTCACCATCCGGAAGAAAATAAAAAGATCCGAACCGAAACCTAGGAGGCGACGCACTAAACGTGCGTTTCAGTTCGCTTTGATATTCCAGAACCGAAAGATTGTTCGAAAAAAGTGGTAGATAGCCGAAAAAAGTGACAGGGGTGCAACACGAGGACTTCCCAGGAGGTCACCGATCCTAGTACTACTCTCGCCCAAGCACGCTTAACTTCGGAGTTCTGATGGGATCCAGTACATTTGTGCTGGTATGATCGGACCCAGCATGCCTCTCCATTGTCAAAGTAATAAAGAGTTTCCACTCGCATTGTCGTACGAAGTCCGTTTAAATGAAAGTGCGAAAAAATCCTGCTAGATGACATCGGATGGACGATCCGAGCATGTCGGGAAGCCGGATGACCGCCAGGGCTGTCATCGCGCGATGAATCTTCCCGATTACCCCCGAATCAATATAAGAATCGCCACGATCTGACGGGCGGATCAAAAGTTATCGTCGGAACGATATTTGTGCACCAAGGGTAGCTCACGGCCAGTAAACACCTTCCGACCGGATTCATGACTCGCATCCACTAGTACACTCATCCGCTATAGCCTGTACGTCACTGAATCTGAACAAACCCCCGCTATAATTTGACCGCAAATGAAATGTCAGAACGAATTCCGTTTATCGAATCAAACGACACTATCACCCCGCCATAATAAAGACCGGACGGACGTCTTTGAATTCACCATCCGGAAGAAAATAAAAAGATCCGAACCGAAACGTAGGAGGCGACGCACTAAACGTGCGTTTCAGTTCGCATCGATGTTCCAGAACCGAAAGATTGTTCGAAAAAAGTGGTAGATAGCCGAAAAAAGTGACAGGGGTGCAACACGAGGACTTCCCAGGAGGTCACCCATCCTAGTACTACTCTCGCCCAAGCACGCTTAACTTCGGAGTTCTGATGGGATCCAGTGCATTTGTGCTGGTATGATCGCACCCAGCATGCCTCTCCATTGTCAAAGTAATAAAGAGTTTCCACTCGCATTGTCGTACGAAGTCCGTTTAAATGAAAGTGCGAAAAAATCCTGCTAGATGACACCGGATGGACGATCCGAGCATGTCGGGAAGCCGGACGACCGCCAAGGCTGTCATCGCGCGAGTAATCTTCCCGAATACCCCCGAATCAATATAAGAATCGCTACGATCTGACGGGCGGATCAAAAGTTATCGTCGGAACGATATTTGTGCACCAAGGGTAGCTCACGGCCAGTAAACACCTTCCGACCGGATTCATGACTCGCATCCACTAGTACACTCATCCGCTATAGCCTGTACGTCACTGAATCTGAACAAACCCCCGCTATAATTTGACCGCAAATGAAATGTCAGAACGAATTCCGTTTATCGAATCAAACGACACTATCACCCCGCCATAATAAAGACCGGACGTCTTTGAATTCACCATCCGGAAGAAAATAAAAAGATCCGAACCGAAACCTAGGAGGCGACGCACTAAACGTGCGTTTCAGTTCGCTTTGATATTCCAGAACCGAAAGATTGTTCGAAAAAAGTGGTAGATAGCCGAAAAAAGTGACAGGGGTCCAACACGAGGACTTCCCAGGAGGTCACCCATCCTAGTACTACTCTCGCCCAAGCACGCTTAACTTCGGAGTTCTGATGGGATCCAGTGCATTTGTGCTGGTATGATCGCACCCAGCATGCCTCTCCATTGTCAAAGTAATAAAGAGTTTACACTCGCATTGTCGTACGAAGTCCGTTTAAATGAAAGTGCGAAAAAATCCTGCTAGATGACACCGGATGGACGATCCGAGCATGTCGGGAAGACGGATGACCGCCAAGGCTGTCATCGCGCGATGAATCTTCCCGAGTACCCCCGAATCAATATAAGAATCGCTACGATCTGACGGGCGGATCAAAAGTTATCGTCGGAACGATATTTGTGCACCAAGGGTAGCTCACGGCCAGTAAACACCTTCCGACCGGATTCATGACTCGCATCCACTAGTACACTCATCCGCTATAGCCTATACGTCACTGAATCTAAACAAACCCCCGCTATAATTTGACCGCAAATGAAATGTCAGAACGAATTCCGTTTATCGAATCAAACGACACTATCACCCCGCCATAATAAAGACCGGACGTCTTCGAATTCACCATCCGGAAGAAAATAAAAAGATCCGAACCGAAACCTAGGAGGCGACGCACTAAACGTGCGTTTCAGTTCGCTTTGATATTCCCGAACCGAAAGATTGTTCGAAAAAAGTGGTAGATAGCCGAAAAAAGTGACAGGGGTGCAACACGAGGACTTCCCAGGAGGTCACCCATCCTAGTACTACTCTCGCCCAAGCACGCTTAACTTCGGAGTTCTGATGGGATCCAGTGCATTTGTGCTGGTATGATCGCACCCAGCATGCCTCTCCATTGTCAAAGTAATAAAGAGTTTCCACTCGCATTGTCGTACGAAGTCCGTTTAAATGAAAGTGCGAAAAAATCCTGCTAGATGACACCGGATGGACGATCCGAGCATGTCGGAAAGCCGGATGACCGCCAAGGCTGTCATCGCGCGATGAATCTTCCCGAGTACCCCCGAATCAATATAAGAATCGCCACGATCTGACGGGCGGATCAAAAGTTATCGTCGGAACGATATTTGTGCACCAAGGGTAGCTCACGGCCAGTAAACACCTTCCGACCGGATTAATGACTCGCATCCACTAGTACACTCATCCGCTATAGCCTGTACGTCACTGAATCTGAACAAACCCCCGCTATAATTTGACCGCAAATGAAATGTCAGAACGAATTCCGTTTATCGAATCAAACGACACTATCACCCCGCCATAATAAAGACCGGACGTCTTTGAATTCACCATCCGGAAGAAAATAAAAAGATCCGAACCGAAACGTAGGAGGCGACGCACTAAACGTGCGTTTCAGTTCGCATCGATGTTCCAGAACCGAAAGATTGTTCGAAAAAAAGTGGTAGATAGCCGAAAAAAGTGACAGGGGTGCAACACGAGGACTTCCCAGGAGGTCACCCATCCTAGTACTACTCTCGCCCAAGCACGCTTAACTTCGGAGTTCTGATGGGATCCAGTGCATTTGTGCTGGTATGATCGCACCCAGCATGCCTCTCCATTGTCAAAGTAATAAAGAGTTTCCACTCGCATTGTCGTACGAAGTCCGTTTAAATGAAAGTGCAAAAAAATCCTGCTAGATGACACCGGATGGACGATCCGAGCATGTCGGAAAGCCGGATGACCGCCGTGGCTGTCATCGCGCGATTAATCTTCCCGAGTACCCCCGAATCAATATAAGAATCGCCACGATCTGACGGGCGGATCAAAAGTTATCGTCGAAACGATATTTGTGCACCAAGGGTAGCTCACGGCCAGTAAACACCTTCCGACCGGATTCATGACTTTCATCCACTAGTACACTCATCCGCTATAGCCTGTACGTCACTGAATCTGAACAAACCCCCGCTATAATTTGACCGCAAATGAAATGTCAGAACGAATTCCGTTTATCGAATCAAACGACACTTTCACCCCGCCATAATAAAGACCGGACGTCTTTGAATTCACCATCCGGAAGAAAATAAAAAGATCCGAACCGAAACGTAGGAGGCGACGCACTAAACGTGCGTTTCAGTTCGCATCGATGTTCCAGAACCGAAAGATTGTTCGAAAAAAGTGGTAGATAGCCGAAAAAAGAGACAGGGGTGCAACACGAGGACTTCCCAGGAGGTCACCCATCCTAGTACTACTCTCGCCCAAGCACGCTTAACTTCGGAGTTCTGATGGGATCCAGTGCATTTGTGCTGGTATGATCGCACCCAGCATGCCTCTCCATTGTCAAAGTAATAAAGAGTTTCCACTCGCATTGTCGTACGAAGTCCGTTTAAATGAAAGTGCGAAAAAATCCTGCTAGATGACACCGGATGGACGATCCGAGCATGTCGGAAAGCCGGATGACCGCCAAGGCTGTCATCGCGCGATTAATCTTCCCGAGTACCCCCGAATCAATATAAGAATCGCCACGATCTGACGGGCGGATCAAAAGTTATCGTCGGAACGATATTTGTGCACCAAGGGTAGCTCACGGCCAGTAAACACCTTCCGACCGGATTCATGACTCGCATCCACTAGTACACTCATCCGCTATAGCCTGTACGTCACTGAATCTGAACAAACCCCCGCTATAATTTGACCGCAAATGAAATGTCAGAACGAATTCCGTTTATCGAATCAAACGACACTATCACCCCGCCATAATAAAGACCGGACGTCTTTGAATTCACCATCCGGAAGAAAATAAAAAGATCCGAACCGAAACCTAGGAGGCGACGCACTAAACGTGCGTTTCAGTTCGCTTTGATATTCCAGAACCGAAAGATTGTTCGAAAAAAGTGGTAGATAGCCGAAAAAAGTGACAGGGGTGCAACACGAGGACTTCCCAGGAGGTCACCGATCCTAGTACTACTCTCGCCCAAGCACGCTTAACTTCGGAGTTCTGATGGGATCCAGTACATTTGTGCTGGTATGATCGGACCCAGCATGCCTCTCCATTGTCAAAGTAATAAAGAGTTTCCACTCGCATTGTCGTACGAAGTCCGTTTAAATGAAAGTGCGAAAAAATCCTGCTAGATGACATCGGATGGACGATCCGAGCATGTCGGGAAGCCGGATGACCGCCAGGGCTGTCATCGCGCGATGAATCTTCCCGATTACCCCCGAATCAATATAAGAATCGCCACGATCTGACGGGCGGATCAAAAGTTATCGTCGGAACGATATTTGTGCACCAAGGGTAGCTCACGGCCAGTAAACACCTTCCGACCGGATTCATGACTCGCATCCACTAGTACACTCATCCGCTATAGCCTGTACGTCACTGAATCTGAACAAACCCCCGCTATAATTTGACCGCAAATGAAATGTCAGAACGAATTCCGTTTATCGAATCAAACGACACTATCACCCCGCCATAATAAAGACCGGACGGACGTCTTTGAATTCACCATCCGGAAGAAAATAAAAAGATCCGAACCGAAACGTAGGAGGCGACGCACTAAACGTGCGTTTCAGTTCGCATCGATGTTCCAGAACCGAAAGATTGTTCGAAAAAAGTGGTAGATAGCCGAAAAAAGTGACAGGGGTGCAACACGAGGACTTCCCAGGAGGTCACCCATCCTAGTACTACTCTCGCCCAAGCACGCTTAACTTCGGAGTTCTGATGGGATCCAGTGCATTTGTGCTGGTATGATCGCACCCAGCATGCCTCTCCATTGTCAAAGTAATAAAGAGTTTCCACTCGCATTGTCGTACGAAGTCCGTTTAAATGAAAGTGCGAAAAAATCCTGCTAGATGACACCGGATGGACGATCCGAGCATGTCGGGAAGCCGGACGACCGCCAAGGCTGTCATCGCGCGAGTAATCTTCCCGAATACCCCCGAATCAATATAAGAATCGCTACGATCTGACGGGCGGATCAAAAGTTATCGTCGGAACGATATTTGTGCACCAAGGGTAGCTCACGGCCAGTAAACACCTTCCGACCGGATTCATGACTCGCATCCACTAGTACACTCATCCGCTATAGCCTGTACGTCACTGAATCTGAACAAACCCCCGCTATAATTTGACCGCAAATGAAATGTCAGAACGAATTCCGTTTATCGAATCAAACGACACTATCACCCCGCCATAATAAAGACCGGACGTCTTTGAATTCACCATCCGGAAGAAAATAAAAAGATCCGAACCGAAACCTAGGAGGCGACGCACTAAACGTGCGTTTCAGTTCGCTTTGATATTCCAGAACCGAAAGATTGTTCGAAAAAAGTGGTAGATAGCCGAAAAAAGTGACAGGGGTCCAACTCGAGGACTTCCCAGGAGGTCACCCATCCTAGTACTACTCTCGCCCAAGCACGCTTAACTTCGGAGTTCTGATGGGATCCAGTGCATTTGTGCTGGTATGATCGCACCCAGCATGCCTCTCCATTGTCAAAGTAATAAAGAGTTTACACTCGCATTGTCGTACGAAGTCCGTTTAAATGAAAGTGCGAAAAAATCCTGCTAGATGACACCGGATGGACGATCCGAGCATGTCGGGAAGACGGATGACCGCCAAGGCTGTCATCGCGCGATGAATCTTCCCGAGTACCCCCGAATCAATATAAGAATCGCTACGATCTGACGGGCGGATCAAAAGTTATCGTCGGAACGATATTTGTGCACCAAGGGTAGCTCACGGCCAGTAAACACCTTCCGACCGGATTCATGACTCGCATCCACTAGTACACTCATCCGCTATAGCCTATACGTCACTGAATCTAAACAAACCCCCGCTATAATTTGACCGCAAATGAAATGTCAGAACGAATTCCGTTTATCGAATCAAACGACACTATCACCCCGCCATAATAAAGACCGGACGTCTTCGAATTCACCATCCGGAAGAAAATAAAAAGATCCGAACCGAAACCTAGGAGGCGACGCACTAAACGTGCGTTTCAGTTCGCTTTGATATTCCCGAACCGAAAGATTGTTCGAAAAAAGTGGTAGATAGCCGAAAAAAGTGACAGGGGTGCAACACGAGGACTTCCCAGGAGGTCACCCATCCTAGTACTACTCTCGCCCAAGCACGCTTAACTTCGGAGTTCTGATGGGATCCAGTGCATTTGTGCTGGTATGATCGCACCCAGCATGCCTCTCCATTGTCAAAGTAATAAAGAGTTTCCACTCGCATTGTCGTACGAAGTCCGTTTAAATGAAAGTGCGAAAAAATCCTGCTAGATGACACCGGATGGACGATCCGAGCATGTCGGAAAGCCGGATGACCGCCATGGCTGTCATCGCGCGATGAATCTTCCCGAGTACCCCCGAATCAATATAGGAATCGCCACGATCTGACGGGCGGATCAAAAGTTATCGTCGGAACGATATTTGTGCACCAAGGGTAGCTCACGGCCAGTAAACACCTTCCGACCGGATTAATGACTCGCATCCACTAGTACACTCATCCGCTATAGCCTGTACGTCACTGAATCTGAACAAACCCCCGCTATAATTTGACCGCAAATGAAATGTCAGAACGAATTCCGTTTATCGAATCAAACGACACTATCACCCCGCCATAATAAAGACCGGACGTCTTTGAATTCACCATCCGGAAGAAAATAAAAAGATCCGAACCGAAACGTAGGAGGCGACGCACTAAACGTGCGTTTCAGTTCGCATCGATGTTCCAGAACCGAAAGATTGTTCGAAAAAAAGTGGTAGATAGCCGAAAAAAGTGACAGGGGTGCAACACGAGGACTTCCCAGGAGGTCACCCATCCTAGTACTACTCTCGCCCAAGCACGCTTAACTTCGGAGTTCTGATGGGATCCAGTGCATTTGTGCTGGTATGATCGCACCCAGCATGCCTCTCCATTGTCAAAGTAATAAAGAGTTTCCACTCGCATTGTCGTACGAAGTCCGTTTAAATGAAAGTGCAAAAAAATCCTGCTAGATGACACCGGATGGACGATCCGAGCATGTCGGAAAGCCGGATGACCGCCGTGGCTGTCATCGCGCGATTAATCTTCCCGAGTACCCCCGAATCAATATAAGAATCGCCACGATCTGACGGGCGGATCAAAAGTTATCGTCGAAACGATATTTGTGCACCAAGGGTAGCTCACGGCCAGTAAACACCTTCCGACCGGATTCATGACTTTCATCCACTAGTACACTCATCCGCTATAGCCTGTACGTCACTGAATCTGAACAAACCCCCGCTATAATTTGACCGCAAATGAAATGTCAGAACGAATTCCGTTTATCGAATCAAACGACACTTTCACCCCGCCATAATAAAGACCGGACGTCTTTGAATTCACCATCCGGAAGAAAATAAAAAGATCCGAACCGAAACGTAGGAGGCGACGCACTAAACGTGCGTTTCAGTTCGCATCGATGTTCCAGAACCGAAAGATTGTTCGAAAAAAGTGGTAGATAGCCGAAAAAAGAGACAGGGGTGCAACACGAGGACTTCCCAGGAGGTCACCCATCCTAGTACTACTCTCGCCCAAGCACGCTTAACTTCGGAGTTCTGATGGGATCCAGTGCATTTGTGCTGGTATGATCGCACCCAGCATGCCTCTCCATTGTCAAAGTAATAAAGAGTTTCCACTCGCATTGTCGTACGAAGTCCGTTTAAATGAAAGTGCGAAAAAATCCTGCTAGATGACACCGGATGGACGATCCGAGCATGTCGGAAAGCCGGATGACCGCCAAGGCTGTCATCGCGCGATTAATCTTCCCGAGTACCCCCGAATCAATATAAGAATCGCCACGATCTGACGGGCGGATCAAAAGTTATCGTCGGAACGATATTTGTGCACCAAGGGTAGCTCACGGCCAGTAAACACCTTCCGACCGGATTCATGACTCGCATCCACTAGTACACTCATCCGCTATAGCCTGTACGTCACTGAATCTGAACAAACCCCCGCTATAATTTGACCGCAAATGAAATGTCAGAACGAATTCCGTTTATCGAATCAAACGACACTATCACCCCGCCATAATAAAGACCGGACGTCTTTGAATTCACCATCCGGAAGAAAATAAAAAGATCCGAACCGAAACCTAGGAGGCGACGCACTAAACGTGCGTTTCAGTTCGCTTTGATATTCCAGAACCGAAAGATTGTTCGAAAAAAGTGGTAGATAGCCGAAAAAAGTGACAGGGGTGCAACACGAGGACTTCCCAGGAGGTCACCGATCCTAGTACTACTCTCGCCCAAGCACGCTTAACTTCGGAGTTCTGATGGGATCCAGTACATTTGTGCTGGTATGATCGGACCCAGCATGCCTCTCCATTGTCAAAGTAATAAAGAGTTTCCACTCGCATTGTCGTACGAAGTCCGTTTAAATGAAAGTGCGAAAAAATCCTGCTAGATGACATCGGATGGACGATCCGAGCATGTCGGGAAGCCGGATGACCGCCAGGGCTGTCATCGCGCGATGAATCTTCCCGATTACCCCCGAATCAATATAAGAATCGCCACGATCTGACGGGCGGATCAAAAGTTATCGTCGGAACGATATTTGTGCACCAAGGGTAGCTCACGGCCAGTAAACACCTTCCGACCGGATTCATGACTCGCATCCACTAGTACACTCATCCGCTATAGCCTGTACGTCACTGAATCTGAACAAACCCCCGCTATAATTTGACCGCAAATGAAATGTCAGAACGAATTCCGTTTATCGAATCAAACGACACTATCACCCCGCCATAATAAAGACCGGACGGACGTCTTTGAATTCACCATCCGGAAGAAAATAAAAAGATCCGAACCGAAACGTAGGAGGCGACGCACTAAACGTGCGTTTCAGTTCGCATCGATGTTCCAGAACCGAAAGATTGTTCGAAAAAAGTGGTAGATAGCCGAAAAAAGTGACAGGGGTGCAACACGAGGACTTCCCAGGAGGTCACCCATCCTAGTACTACTCTCGCCCAAGCACGCTTAACTTCGGAGTTCTGATGGGATCCAGTGCATTTGTGCTGGTATGATCGCACCCAGCATGCCTCTCCATTGTCAAAGTAATAAAGAGTTTCCACTCGCATTGTCGTACGAAGTCCGTTTAAATGAAAGTGCGAAAAAATCCTGCTAGATGACACCGGATGGACGATCCGAGCATGTCGGGAAGCCGGACGACCGCCAAGGCTGTCATCGCGCGAGTAATCTTCCCGAATACCCCCGAATCAATATAAGAATCGCTACGATCTGACGGGCGGATCAAAAGTTATCGTCGGAACGATATTTGTGCACCAAGGGTAGCTCACGGCCAGTAAACACCTTCCGACCGGATTCATGACTCGCATCCACTAGTACACTCATCCGCTATAGCCTGTACGTCACTGAATCTGAACAAACCCCCGCTATAATTTGACCGCAAATGAAATGTCAGAACGAATTCCGTTTATCGAATCAAACGACACTATCACCCCGCCATAATAAAGACCGGACGTCTTTGAATTCACCATCCGGAAGAAAATAAAAAGATCCGAACCGAAACCTAGGAGGCGACGCACTAAACGTGCGTTTCAGTTCGCTTTGATATTCCAGAACCGAAAGATTGTTCGAAAAAAGTGGTAGATAGCCGAAAAAAGTGACAGGGGTCCAACTCGAGGACTTCCCAGGAGGTCACCCATCCTAGTACTACTCTCGCCCAAGCACGCTTAACTTCGGAGTTCTGATGGGATCCAGTGCATTTGTGCTGGTATGATCGCACCCAGCATGCCTCTCCATTGTCAAAGTAATAAAGAGTTTACACTCGCATTGTCGTACGAAGTCCGTTTAAATGAAAGTGCGAAAAAATCCTGCTAGATGACACCGGATGGACGATCCGAGCATGTCGGGAAGACGGATGACCGCCAAGGCTGTCATCGCGCGATGAATCTTCCCGAGTACCCCCGAATCAATATAAGAATCGCTACGATCTGACGGGCGGATCAAAAGTTATCGTCGGAACGATATTTGTGCACCAAGGGTAGCTCACGGCCAGTAAACACCTTCCGACCGGATTCATGACTCGCATCCACTAGTACACTCATCCGCTATAGCCTATACGTCACTGAATCTAAACAAACCCCCGCTATAATTTGACCGCAAATGAAATGTCAGAACGAATTCCGTTTATCGAATCAAACGACACTATCACCCCGCCATAATAAAGACCGGACGTCTTCGAATTCACCATCCGGAAGAAAATAAAAAGATCCGAACCGAAACCTAGGAGGCGACGCACTAAACGTGCGTTTCAGTTCGCTTTGATATTCCCGAACCGAAAGATTGTTCGAAAAAAGTGGTAGATAGCCGAAAAAAGTGACAGGGGTGCAACACGAGGACTTCCCAGGAGGTCACCCATCCTAGTACTACTCTCGCCCAAGCACGCTTAACTTCGGAGTTCTGATGGGATCCAGTGCATTTGTGCTGGTATGATCGCACCCAGCATGCCTCTCCATTGTCAAAGTAATAAAGAGTTTCCACTCGCATTGTCGTACGAAGTCCGTTTAAATGAAAGTGCGAAAAAATCCTGCTAGATGACACCGGATGGACGATCCGAGCATGTCGGAAAGCCGGATGACCGCCATGGCTGTCATCGCGCGATGAATCTTCCCGAGTACCCCCGAATCAATATAGGAATCGCCACGATCTGACGGGCGGATCAAAAGTTATCGTCGGAACGATATTTGTGCACCAAGGGTAGCTCACGGCCAGTAAACACCTTCCGACCGGATTAATGACTCGCATCCACTAGTACACTCATCCGCTATAGCCTGTACGTCACTGAATCTGAACAAACCCCCGCTATAATTTGACCGCAAATGAAATGTCAGAACGAATTCCGTTTATCGAATCAAACGACACTATCACCCCGCCATAATAAAGACCGGACGTCTTTGAATTCACCATCCGGAAGAAAATAAAAAGATCCGAACCGAAACGTAGGAGGCGACGCACTAAACGTGCGTTTCAGTTCGCATCGATGTTCCAGAACCGAAAGATTGTTCGAAAAAAAGTGGTAGATAGCCGAAAAAAGTGACAGGGGTGCAACACGAGGACTTCCCAGGAGGTCACCCATCCTAGTACTACTCTCGCCCAAGCACGCTTAACTTCGGAGTTCTGATGGGATCCAGTGCATTTGTGCTGGTATGATCGCACCCAGCATGCCTCTCCATTGTCAAAGTAATAAAGAGTTTCCACTCGCATTGTCGTACGAAGTCCGTTTAAATGAAAGTGCAAAAAAATCCTGCTAGATGACACCGGATGGACGATCCGAGCATGTCGGAAAGCCGGATGACCGCCGTGGCTGTCATCGCGCGATTAATCTTCCCGAGTACCCCCGAATCAATATAAGAATCGCCACGATCTGACGGGCGGATCAAAAGTTATCGTCGAAACGATATTTGTGCACCAAGGGTAGCTCACGGCCAGTAAACACCTTCCGACCGGATTCATGACTTTCATCCACTAGTACACTCATCCGCTATAGCCTGTACGTCACTGAATCTGAACAAACCCACGCTATAATTTGACCGCAAATGAAATGTCAGAACGAATTCCGTTTATCGAATCAAACGACACTTTCACCCCGCCATAATAAAGACCGGACGTCTTTGAATTCACCATCCGGAAGAAAATAAAAAGATCCGAACCGAAACGTAGGAGGCGACGCACTAAACGTGCGTTTCAGTTCGCATCGATGTTCCAGAACCGAAAGATTGTTCGAAAAAAGTGGTAGATAGCCGAAAAAAGAGACAGGGGTGCAACACGAGGACTTCCCAGGAGGTCACCCATCCTAGTACTACTCTCGCCCAAGCACGCTTAACTTCGGAGTTCTGATGGGATCCAGTGCATTTGTGCTGGTATGATCGCACCCAGCATGCCTCTCCATTGTCAAAGTAATAAAGAGTTTCCACTCGCATTGTCGTACGAAGTCCGTTTAAATGAAAGTGCGAAAAAATCCTGCTAGATGACACCGGATGGACGATCCGAGCATGTCGGAAAGCCGGATGACCGCCAAGGCTGTCATCGCGCGATTAATCTTCCCGAGTACCCCCGAATCAATATAAGAATCGCCACGATCTGACGGGCGGATCAAAAGTTATCGTCGGAACGATATTTGTGCACCAAGGGTAGCTCACGGCCAGTAAACACCTTCCGACCGGATTCATGACTCGCATCCACTAGTACACTCATCCGCTATAGCCTGTACGTCACTGAATCTGAACAAACCCCCGCTATAATTTGACCGCAAATGAAATGTCAGAACGAATTCCGTTTATCGAATCAAACGACACTATCAGCCCGCCATAATAAAGACCGGACGTCTTTGAATTCACCATCCGGAAGAAAATAAAAAGATCCGAACCGAAACCTAGGAGGCGACGCACTAAACGTGCGTTTCAGTTCGCTTTGATATTCCAGAACCGAAAGATTGTTCGAAAAAAGTGGTAGATAGCCGAAAAAAGTGACAGGGGTGCAACACGAGGACTTCCCAGGAGGTCACCGATCCTAGTACTACTCTCGCCCAAGCACGCTTAACTTCGGAGTTCTGATGGGATCCAGTACATTTGTGCTGGTATGATCGGACCCAGCATGCCTCTCCATTGTCAAAGTAATAAAGAGTTTCCACTCGCATTGTCGTACGAAGTCCGTTTAAATGAAAGTGCGAAAAAATCCTGCTAGATGACATCGGATGGACGATCCGAGCATGTCGGGAAGCCGGATGACCGCCAGGGCTGTCATCGCGCGATGAATCTTCCCGATTACCCCCGAATCAATATAAGAATCGCCACGATCTGACGGGCGGATCAAAAGTTATCGTCGGAACGATATTTGTGCACCAAGGGTAGCTCACGGCCAGTAAACACCTTCCGACCGGATTCATGACTCGCATCCACTAGTACACTCATCCGCTATAGCCTGTACGTCACTGAATCTGAACAAACCCCCGCTATAATTTGACCGCAAATGAAATGTCAGAACGAATTCCGTTTATCGAATCAAACGACACTATCACCCCGCCATAATAAAGACCGGACGGACGTCTTTGAATTCACCATCCGGAAGAAAATAAAAAGATCCGAACCGAAACGTAGGAGGCGACGCACTAAACGTGCGTTTCAGTTCGCATCGATGTTCCAGAACCGAAAGATTGTTCGAAAAAAGTGGTAGATAGCCGAAAAAAGTGACAGGGGTGCAACACGAGGACTTCCCAGGAGGTCACCCATCCTAGTACTACTCTCGCCCAAGCACGCTTAACTTCGGAGTTCTGATGGGATCCAGTGCATTTGTGCTGGTTTGATCGCACCCAGCATGCCTCTCCATTGTCAAAGTAATAAAGAGTTTCCACTCGCATTGTCGTACGAAGTCCGTTTAAATGAAAGTGCGAAAAAATCCTGCTAGATGACACCGGATGGACGATCCGAGCATGTCGGGAAGCCGGACGACCGCCAAGGCTGTCATCGCGCGAGTAATCTTCCCGAATACCCCCGAATCAATATAAGAATCGCTACGATCTGACGGGCGGATCAAAAGTTATCGTCGGAACGATATTTGTGCACCAAGGGTAGCTCACGGCCAGTAAACACCTTCCGACCGGATTCATGACTCGCATCCACTAGTACACTCATCCGCTATAGCCTGTACGTCACTGAATCTGAACAAACCCCCGCTATAATTTGACCGCAAATGAAATGTCAGAACGAATTCCGTTTATCGAATCAAACGACACTATCACCCCGCCATAATAAAGACCGGACGTCTTTGAATTCACCATCCGGAAGAAAATAAAAAGATCCGAACCGAAACCTAGGAGGCGACGCACTAAACGTGCGTTTCAGTTCGCTTTGATATTCCAGAACCGAAAGATTGTTCGAAAAAAGTGGTAGATAGCCGAAAAAAGTGACAGGGGTCCAACACGAGGACTTCCCAGGAGGTCACCCATCCTAGTACTACTCTCGCCCAAGCACGCTTAACTTCGGAGTTCTGATGGGATCCAGTGCATTTGTGCTGGTATGATCGCACCCAGCATGCCTCTCCATTGTCAAAGTAATAAAGTGTTTACACTCGCATTGTCGTACGAAGTCCGTTTAAATGAAAGTGCGAAAAAATCCTGCTAGATGACACCGGATGGACGATCCGAGCATGTCGGGAAGACGGATGACCGCCAAGGCTGTCATCGCGCGATGAATCTTCCCGAGTACCCCCGAATCAATATAAGAATCGCTACGATCTGACGGGCGGATCAAAAGTTATCGTCGGAACGATATTTGTGCACCAAGGGTAGCTCACGGCCAGTAAACACCTTCCGACCGGATTCATGACTCGCATCCACTAGTACACTCATCCGCTATAGCCTGTACGTCACTGAATCTAAACAAACCCCCGCTATAATTTGACCGCAAATGAAATGTCAGAACGAATTCCGTTTATCGAATCAAACGACACTATCACCCCGCCATAATAAAGACCGGACGTCTTCGAATTCACCATCCGGAAGAAAATAAAAAGATCCGAACCGAAACCTAGGAGGCGACGCACTAAACGTGCGTTTCAGTTCGCTTTGATATTCCCGAACCGAAAGATTGTTCGAAAAAAGTGGTAGATAGCCGAAAAAAGTGACAGGGGTGCAACACGAGGACTTCCCAGGAGGTCACCCATCCTAGTACTACTCTCGCCCAAGCACGCTTAACTTCGGAGTTCTGATGGGATCCAGTGCATTTGTGCTGGTATGATCGCACCCAGCATGCCTCTCCATTGTCAAAGTAATAAAGAGTTTCCACTCGCATTGTCGTACGAAGTCCGTTTAAATGAAAGTGCGAAAAAATCCTGCTAGATGACACCGGATGGACGATCCGAGCATGTCGGGAAGCCGGATGACCGCCAAGGCTGTCATCGCGCGATGAATCTTCCCGAGTACCCCCGAATCAATATAAGAATCGCTACGATCTGACGGGCGGATCAAAAGTTATCGTCGGAACGATATTTGTGCACCAAGGGTAGCTCGCTGCCAGTAAACACCTTCCGACCGGATTCATGACTCGCATCCACTAGTACACTCATCCGCTATAGCCTGTACGTTACTGAATCTGAACAAACCCCCGCTATAATTTGACCGCAAATGAAATGTCAGAACGAATTCCGTTTATCGAATCAAACGACACTATCACCCCGCCATAATAAAGACCGGACGTATTTGAATTCACTATCCGGCAGAAAATAAAAAGATCCCAACCGAAACGTAGGAGGCGTCGCACTAAACGTGCGTTTCAGTTCGCATCGATGTTCCAGAACCGAAAGATTGTTCGAAAAAAGTGGTAGATAGCCGAAAAAAGAGACAGGGGTGCAACACGAGGACTTCCCAGGAGGTCACCCATCCTAGTACTACTCTCGCCCAAGCACGCTTAACTTCGGAGTTCTGATGGGATCCAGTGCATTTGTGCTGGTATGATCGCACCCAGCATGCCTCTCCATTGTCAAAGTAATAAAGAGTTTCCACTCGCATTGTCGTACGAAGTCCGTTTAAATGAAAGTGCGAAAAAATCCTGCTAGATGACACCGGATGGACGATCCGAGCATGTCGGAAAGCCGGATGACCGCCAAGGCTGTCATCGCGCGATTAATCTTCCCGAGTACCCCCGAATCAATATAAGAATCGCCACGATCTGACGGGCGGATCAAAAGTTATCGTCGGAACGATATTTGTGCACCAAGGGTAGCTCACGGCCAGTAAACACCTTCCGACCGGATTCATGACTCGCATCCACTAGTACACTCATCCGCTATAGCCTGTACGTCACTGAATCTGAACAAACCCCCGCTATAATTTGACCGCAAATGAAATGTCAGAACGAATTCCGTTTATCGAATTAAACGACACTATCAGCCCGCCATAATAAAGACCGGACGTATTTGAACTCACTATCCGGCAGAAAATAAAAAGATCCCAACCGAAACGTAGGAGGCGTCGCACTAAACGTGCGTTTCAGTTCGCATCGATGTTCCAGAACCGAAAGATTGTTCGAAAAAAGTGGTAGATAGCCGAAAAAAGTGACAGGGGTGCAACACGAGGACTTCCCAGGAGGTCACCCATCCTAGTACTACTCTCGCCCAAGCACGCTTAACTTCGGAGTTCTGATGGGATCCAGTGCATTTGTGCTGGTATGATCGCACCCAGCATGCCTCTCCATTGTCAAACTAATAAAGAGTTTCCACTCGCATTGTCGTACGAAGTCCGTTTAAATGAAAGTGCGAAAAAATCCTGCTAGATGACACCGGATGGACGATCCGAGCATGTCGGGAAGACGGATGACCGCCAAGGCTGTCATCGCGCGATGAATCTTCCCGAGTACCCCCGAATCAATATAAGAATCGCTACGATCTGACGGGCGGATCAAAAGTTATCGTCGGAACGATATTTGTGCACCAAGGGTAGCTCACGGCCAGTAAACACCTTCCGACCGGATTCATGACTCGCATCCACTAGTACACTCATCCGCTATAGCCTGTACGTCACTGAATCTAAACAAACCCCCGCTATAATTTGACCGCAAATGAAATGTCAGAACGAATTCCGTTTATCGAATCAAACGACACTATCACCCCGCCATAATAAAGACCGGACGTCTTCGAATTCACCATCCGGAAGAAAATAAAAAGATCCGAACCGAAACCTAGGAGGCGACGCACTAAACGTGCGTTTCAGTTCGCTTTGATATTCCCGAACCGAAAGATTGTTCGAAAAAAGTGGTAGATAGCCGAAAAAAGTGACAGGGGTGCAACACGAGGACTTCCCAGGAGGTCACCCATCCTAGTACTACTCTCGCCCAAGCACGCTTAACTTCGGAGTTCTGATGGGATCCAGTGCATTTGTGCTGGTATGATCGCACCCAGCATGCCTCTCCATTGTCAAAGTAATAAAGAGTTTCCACTCGCATTGTCGTACGAAGTCCGTTTAAATGAAAGTGCGAAAAAATCCTGCTAGATGACACCGGATGGACGATCCGAGCATGTCGGAAAGCCGGATGACCGCCAAGGCTGTCATCGCGCGATTAATCTTCCCGAGTACCCCCGAATCAATATAAGAATCGCCACGATCTGACGGGCGGATCAAAAGTTATCGTCGGAACGATATTTGTGCACCAAGGGTAGCTCACGGCCAGTAAACACCTTCCGACCGGATTCATGACTCGCATCCACTAGTACACTCATCCGCTATAGCCTGTACGTCACTGAATCTGAACAAACCCCCGCTATAATTTGACCGCAAATGAAATGTCAGAACGAATTCCGTTTATCGAATCAAACGACACTATCAGCCCGCCATAATAAAGACCGGACGTCTTTGAATTCACCATCCGGAAGAAAATAAAAAGATCCGAACCGAAACCTAGGAGGCGACGCACTAAACGTGCGTTTCAGTTCGCTTTGATATTCCAGAACCGAAAGATTGTTCGAAAAAAGTGGTAGATAGCCGAAAAAAGTGACAGGGGTGCAACACGAGGACTTCCCAGGAGGTCACCGATCCTAGTACTACTCTCGCCCAAGCACGCTTAACTTCGGAGTTCTGATGGGATCCAGTACATTTGTGCTGGTATGATCGGACCCAGCATGCCTCTCCATTGTCAAAGTAATAAAGAGTTTCCACTCGCATTGTCGTACGAAGTCCGTTTAAATGAAAGTGCGAAAAAATCCTGCTAGATGACATCGGATGGACGATCCGAGCATGTCGGGAAGCCGGATGACCGCCAGGGCTGTCATCGCGCGATGAATCTTCCCGATTACCCCCGAATCAATATAAGAATCGCCACGATCTGACGGGCGGATCAAAAGTTATCGTCGGAACGATATTTGTGCACCAAGGGTAGCTCACGGCCAGTAAACACCTTCCGACCGGATTCATGACTCGCATCCACTAGTACACTCATCCGCTATAGCCTGTACGTCACTGAATCTGAACAAACCCCCGCTATAATTTGACCGCAAATGAAATGTCAGAACGAATTCCGTTTATCGAATCAAACGACACTATCACCCCGCCATAATAAAGACCGGACGGACGTCTTTGAATTCACCATCCGGAAGAAAATAAAAAGATCCGAACCGAAACGTAGGAGGCGACGCACTAAACGTGCGTTTCAGTTCGCATCGATGTTCCAGAACCGAAAGATTGTTCGAAAAAAGTGGTAGATAGCCGAAAAAAGTGACAGGGGTGCAACACGAGGACTTCCCAGGAGGTCACCCATCCTAGTACTACTCTCGCCCAAGCACGCTTAACTTCGGAGTTCTGATGGGATCCAGTGCATTTGTGCTGGTTTGATCGCACCCAGCATGCCTCTCCATTGTCAAAGTAATAAAGAGTTTCCACTCGCATTGTCGTACGAAGTCCGTTTAAATGAAAGTGCGAAAAAATCCTGCTAGATGACACCGGATGGACGATCCGAGCATGTCGGGAAGCCGGACGACCGCCAAGGCTGTCATCGCGCGAGTAATCTTCCCGAATACCCCCGAATCAATATAAGAATCGCTACGATCTGACGGGCGGATCAAAAGTTATCGTCGGAACGATATTTGTGCACCAAGGGTAGCTCACGGCCAGTAAACACCTTCCGACCGGATTCATGACTCGCATCCACTAGTACACTCATCCGCTATAGCCTGTACGTCACTGAATCTGAACAAACCCCCGCTATAATTTGACCGCAAATGAAATGTCAGAACGAATTCCGTTTATCGAATCAAACGACACTATCACCCCGCCATAATAAAGACCGGACGTCTTTGAATTCACCATCCGGAAGAAAATAAAAAGATCCGAACCGAAACCTAGGAGGCGACGCACTAAACGTGCGTTTCAGTTCGCTTTGATATTCCAGAACCGAAAGATTGTTCGAAAAAAGTGGTAGATAGCCGAAAAAAGTGACAGGGGTCCAACACGAGGACTTCCCAGGAGGTCACCCATCCTAGTACTACTCTCGCCCAAGCACGCTTAACTTCGGAGTTCTGATGGGATCCAGTGCATTTGTGCTGGTATGATCGCACCCAGCATGCCTCTCCATTGTCAAAGTAATAAAGTGTTTACACTCGCATTGTCGTACGAAGTCCGTTTAAATGAAAGTGCGAAAAAATCCTGCTAGATGACACCGGATGGACGATCCGAGCATGTCGGGAAGACGGATGACCGCCAAGGCTGTCATCGCGCGATGAATCTTCCCGAGTACCCCCGAATCAATATAAGAATCGCTACGATCTGACGGGCGGATCAAAAGTTATCGTCGGAACGATATTTGTGCACCAAGGGTAGCTCACGGCCAGTAAACACCTTCCGACCGGATTCATGACTCGCATCCACTAGTACACTCATCCGCTATAGCCTGTACGTCACTGAATCTAAACAAACCCCCGCTATAATTTGACCGCAAATGAAATGTCAGAACGAATTCCGTTTATCGAATCAAACGACACTATCACCCCGCCATAATAAAGACCGGACGTCTTCGAATTCACCATCCGGAAGAAAATAAAAAGATCCGAACCGAAACCTAGGAGGCGACGCACTAAACGTGCGTTTCAGTTCGCTTTGATATTCCCGAACCGAAAGATTGTTCGAAAAAAGTGGTAGATAGCCGAAAAAAGTGACAGGGGTGCAACACGAGGACTTCCCAGGAGGTCACCCATCCTAGTACTACTCTCGCCCAAGCACGCTTAACTTCGGAGTTCTGATGGGATCCAGTGCATTTGTGCTGGTATGATCGCACCCAGCATGCCTCTCCATTGTCAAAGTAATAAAGAGTTTCCACTCGCATTGTCGTACGAAGTCCGTTTAAATGAAAGTGCGAAAAAATCCTGCTAGATGACACCGGATGGACGATCCGAGCATGTCGGGAAGCCGGATGACCGCCAAGGCTGTCATCGCGCGATGAATCTTCCCGAGTACCCCCGAATCAATATAAGAATCGCTACGATCTGACGGGCGGATCAAAAGTTATCGTCGGAACGATATTTGTGCACCAAGGGTAGCTCGCTGCCAGTAAACACCTTCCGACCGGATTCATGACTCGCATCCACTAGTACACTCATCCGCTATAGCCTGTACGTTACTGAATCTGAACAAACCCCCGCTATAATTTGACCGCAAATGAAATGTCAGAACGAATTCCGTTTATCGAATCAAACGACACTATCACCCCGCCATAATAAAGACCGGACGTATTTGAATTCACTATCCGGCAGAAAATAAAAAGATCCCAACCGAAACGTAGGAGGCGTCGCACTAAACGTGCGTTTCAGTTCGCATCGATGTTCCAGAACCGAAAGATTGTTCGAAAAAAGTGGTAGATAGCCGAAAAAAGAGACAGGGGTGCAACACGAGGACTTCCCAGGAGGTCACCCATCCTAGTACTACTCTCGCCCAAGCACGCTTAACTTCGGAGTTCTGATGGGATCCAGTGCATTTGTGCTGGTATGATCGCACCCAGCATGCCTCTCCATTGTCAAAGTAATAAAGAGTTTCCACTCGCATTGTCGTACGAAGTCCGTTTAAATGAAAGTGCGAAAAAATCCTGCTAGATGACACCGGATGGACGATCCGAGCATGTCGGAAAGCCGGATGACCGCCAAGGCTGTCATCGCGCGATTAATCTTCCCGAGTACCCCCGAATCAATATAAGAATCGCCACGATCTGACGGGCGGATCAAAAGTTATCGTCGGAACGATATTTGTGCACCAAGGGTAGCTCACGGCCAGTAAACACCTTCCGACCGGATTCATGACTCGCATCCACTAGTACACTCATCCGCTATAGCCTGTACGTCACTGAATCTGAACAAACCCCCGCTATAATTTGACCGCAAATGAAATGTCAGAACGAATTCCGTTTATCGAATTAAACGACACTATCAGCCCGCCATAATAAAGACCGGACGTATTTGAACTCACTATCCGGCAGAAAATAAAAAGATCCCAACCGAAACGTAGGAGGCGTCGCACTAAACGTGCGTTTCAGTTCGCATCGATGTTCCAGAACCGAAAGATTGTTCGAAAAAAGTGGTAGATAGCCGAAAAAAGTGACAGGGGTGCAACACGAGGACTTCCCAGGAGGTCACCCATCCTAGTACTACTCTCGCCCAAGCACGCTTAACTTCGGAGTTCTGATGGGATCCAGTGCATTTGTGCTGGTATGATCGCACCCAGCATGCCTCTCCATTGTCAAACTAATAAAGAGTTTCCACTCGCATTGTCGTACGAAGTCCGTTTAAATGAAAGTGCGAAAAAATCCTGCTAGATGACACCGGATGGACGATCCGAGCATGTCGGGAAGACGGATGACCGCCAAGGCTGTCATCGCGCGATGAATCTTCCCGAGTACCCCCGAATCAATATAAGAATCGCTACGATCTGACGGGCGGATCAAAAGTTATCGTCGGAACGATATTTGTGCACCAAGGGTAGCTCACGGCCAGTAAACACCTTCCGACCGGATTCATGACTCGCATCCACTAGTACACTCATCCGCTATAGCCTGTACGTCACTGAATCTAAACAAACCCCCGCTATAATTTGACCGCAAATGAAATGTCAGAACGAATTCCGTTTATCGAATCAAACGACACTATCACCCCGCCATAATAAAGACCGGACGTCTTCGAATTCACCATCCGGAAGAAAATAAAAAGATCCGAACCGAAACCTAGGAGGCGACGCACTAAACGTGCGTTTCAGTTCGCTTTGATATTCCCGAACCGAAAGATTGTTCGAAAAAAGTGGTAGATAGCCGAAAAAAGTGACAGGGGTGCAACACGAGGACTTCCCAGGAGGTCACCCATCCTAGTACTACTCTCGCCCAAGCACGCTTAACTTCGGAGTTCTGATGGGATCCAGTGCATTTGTGCTGGTATGATCGCACCCAGCATGCCTCTCCATTGTCAAAGTAATAAAGAGTTTCCACTCGCATTGTCGTACGAAGTCCGTTTAAATGAAAGTGCGAAAAAATCCTGCTAGATGACACCGGATGGACGATCCGAGCATGTCGGGAAGCCGGATGACCGCCAAGGCTGTCATCGCGCGATGAATCTTCCCGAGTACCCCCGAATCAATATAAGAATCGCTACGATCTGACGGGCGGATCAAAAGTTATCGTCGGAACGATATTTGTGCACCAAGGGTAGCTCGCTGCCAGTAAACACCTTCCGACCGGATTCATGACTCGCATCCACTAGTACACTCATCCGCTATAGCCTGTACGTTACTGAATCTGAACAAACCCCCGCTATAATTTGACCGCAAATGAAATGTCAGAACGAATTCCGTTTATCGAATCAAACGACACTATCACCCCGCCATAATAAAGACCGGACGTATTTGAATTCACTATCCGGCAGAAAATTAAAAGATCCCAACCGAAACGTAGGAGGCGTCGCACTAAACGTGCGTTTCAGTTCGCATCGATGTTCCAGAACCGAAAGATTGTTCGAAAAAAGTGGTAGATAGCCGAAAAAAGTGACAGGGGTGCAACACGAGGACTTCCCAGGAGGTCACCCATCCTAGTACTACTCTCGCCCAAGCACGCTTAACTTCGGAGTTCTGATGGGATCCAGTGCATTTGTGCTGGTATGATCGCACCCAGCATGCCTCTCCATTGTCAAAGTAATAAAGAGTTTCCACTCGCATTGTCGTACGAAGTCCGTTTAAATGAAAGTGCGAAAAAATCCTGCTAGATGACACCGGATGGACGATCCGAGCATGTAGGGAAGCCGGATGACCGCCAGAGCTGTCATCGCGCGATGAATCTTCCCGATTACCCCCGAATCAATATAAGAATCGCCACGATCTGACGGGCGGATCAAAAGTTATCGTCGGAACGATATTTGTGCACCAAGGGTAGCTCACGGCCAGTAAACACCTTCCGACCGGATTCATGACTCGCATCCACTAGTACACTCATCCGCTATAGCCTGTACGTCACTGAATCTAAACAAACCCCCGCTATAATTTGACCGCAAATGAAATGTCAGAACGAATTCCGTTTATCGAATCAAACGACACTATCACCCCGCCGTAATAAAGACCGGAGGTATTTGAATTCACCATCCGGAAGAAAATAAAAAGATCCGAACCGAAACGTAGGAGGCGTCGCAATAAACGTGCGTTTCAGTTCGCATCGATGTTCCAGAACCGAAAGATTGTTCGAAATAAGTGGTAGATAGCCGAAAAAAGTGACAGGGGTGCAACACGAGGACTTCCGAGGAGGTCACCCATCCTAGTACTACTCTCGCCCAAGCACGCTTAACTTCGGAGTTCTGATGGGATCCAGTGCATTTGTGCTGGTATGATCGGACCCAGCATGCCTCTCCATTGTCAAAGTAATAAAGAGTTTCCACTCGCATTGTCGTACGAAGTCCGTTTAAATGAAAGTGCGAAAAAATCCTGCTAGATGACATCGGATGGACGATCCGAGAATGTCGGGAAGCCGGATGACCGCCAAGGCTGTCATCGCGCGATGAATCTTCCCGAGTACCCCCGAATCAATATAAGAATCGCCACGATCTGACGGGCGGATCAAAAGTTATCGTCGGAACGATATTTGTGCACCAAGGGTAGCTCACGGCCAGTAAACACCTTCCGACCGGATTCATGACTCGCATCCACTAGTACACTCATCCGCTATAGCCTGTACGTCACTGAATCTGAACAAACCGCCGCTATAATTTGACCGCAAATGAAATGTCAGAACGAATTCCGTTTATCGAATCAAACGACACTATCACCCCGCCATAATAAAGACCGGACGTCTTTGAATTCACCATCCGGAAGAAAATAAAAAGATCCGAACCGAAACCTAGGAGGCGACGCACTAAACGTGCGTTTCAGTTCGCATCGATATTCCAGAACCGAAAGATTGTTCGAAAAAAGTGGTAGATAGCCGAAAAAAGTGACAGGGGTGCAACACGAGGACTTCCCAGGAGGTCACCCATCCTAGTACTACTCTCGCCCAAGCACGCTTAACTTCGGAGTTCTGATGGGATCCAGTGCATTTGTGCTGGTATGATCGCACCCAGCATGCCTCTCCATTGTCAAAGTAATAAAGAGTTTCCACTCGCATTGTCGTACGAAGTCCGTTTAAATGAAAGTGCGAAAAAATCCTGCTAGATGACACCGGATGGACGATCCGAGCATGTCGGAAAGCCGGATGACCGCCAAGGCTGTCATCGCGCGATGAATCTTCCCGAGTACCCCCGAATCAATATAAGAATCGCCACGATCTGACGGGCGGATCAAAAGTTATCGTCGGAACGATATTTGTGCACCAAGGGTAGCTCACGGCCAGTAAACACCTTCCGACCGGATTAATGACTCGCATCCACTAGTACACTCATCCGCTATAGCCTGTACGTCACTGAATCTGAACAAACCCCCGCTATAATTTGACCGCAAATGAAATGTCAGAACGAATTCCGTTTATCGAATCAAACGACACTATCACCCCGCCATAATAAAGACCGGACGTCTTTGAATTCACCATCCGGAAGAAAATAAAAAGATCCGAACCGAAACGTAGGAGGCGACGCACTAAACGTGCGTTTCAGTTCGCATCGATGTTCCAGAACCGAAAGATTGTTCGAAAAAAAGTGGTAGATAGCCGAAAAAAGTGACAGGGGTGCAACACGAGGACTTCCCAGGAGGTCACCCATCCTAGTACTACTCTCGCCCAAGCACGCTTAACTTCAGAGTTCTGATGGGATCCAGTGCATTTGTGCTGGTATGATCGCACCCAGCATGCCTCTCCATTGTCAAAGTAATAAAGAGTTTCCACTCGCATTGTCGTACGAAGTCCGTTTAAATGAAAGTGCAAAAAAATCCTGCTAGATGACACCGGATGGACGATCCGAGCATGTCGGAAAGCCGGATGACCGCCGTGGCTGTCATCGCGCGATTAATCTTCCCGAGTACCCCCGAATCAATATAAGAATCGCCACGATCTGACGGGCGGATCAAAAGTTATCGTCGAAACGATATTTGTGCACCAAGGGTAGCTCACGGCCAGTAAACACCTTCCGACCGGATTCATGACTTTCATCCACTAGTACACTCATCCGCTATAGCCTGTACGTCACTGAATCTGAACAAACCCCCGCTATAATTTGACCGCAAATGAAATGTCAGAACGAATTCCGTTTATCGAATCAAACGACACTTTCACCCCGCCATAATAAAGACCGGACGTCTTTGAATTCACCATCCGGAAGAAAATAAAAAGATCCGAACCGAAACGTAGGAGGCGACGCACTAAACGTGCGTTTCAGTTCGCATCGATGTTCCAGAACCGAAAGATTGTTCGAAAAAAGTGGTAGATAGCCGAAAAAAGAGACAGGGGTGCAACACGAGGACTTCCCAGGAGGTCACCCATCCTAGTACTACTCTCGCCCAAGCACGCTTAACTTCGGAGTTCTGATGGGATCCAGTGCATTTGTGCTGGTATGATCGCACCCAGCATGCCTCTCCATTGTTAAAGTAATAAAGAGTTTCCACTCGCATTGTCGTACGAAGTCCGTTTAAATGAAAGTGCGAAAAAATCCTGCTAGATGACACCGGATGGACGATCCGAGCATGTCGGAAAGCCGGATGACCGCCAAGGCTGTCATCGCGCGATTAATCTTCCCGAGTACCCCCGAATCAATATAAGAATCGCCACGATCTGACGGGCGGATCAAAAGTTATCGTCGGAACGATATTTGTGCACCAAGGGTAGCTCACGGCCAGTAAACACCTTCCGACCGGATTCATGACTCGCATGCACTAGTACACTCATCCGCTATAGCCTGTACGTCACTGAATCTGAACAAACCCCCGCTATAATTTGACCGCAAATGAAATGTCAGAACGAATTCCGTTTATCGAATTAAACGACACTATCAGCCCGCCATAATAAAGACCGGACGTATTTGAACTCACTATCCGGCAGAAAATAAAAAGATCCCAACCGAAACGTAGGAGGCGTCGCACTAAACGTGCGTTTCAGTTCGCATCGATGTTCCAGAACCGAAAGATTGTTCGAAAAAAGTGGTAGATAGCCGAAAAAAGTGACAGGAGTGCAACACGAGGACTTCCCAGGAGGTCACCCATCCTAGTACTACTCTCGCCCAAGCACGCTTAACTTCGGAGTTCTGATGGGATCCAGTGCATTTGTGCTGGTATGATCGCACCCAGCATGCCTCTCCATTGTCAAAGTAATAAAGAGTTTCCACTCGCATTGTCGTACGAAGTCCGTTTAAATGAAAGTGCGAAAAAATCCTGCTAGATGACACCGGATGGACGATCCGAGCATGTCGGGAAGCGGGATGACCGCCGGGGCCGTCAACGCGCGATTAATCTTCCCGAGTACCCCCGAATCAATATAAGAATCGCCACGATCTGACGGGCGGATCAAAAGTTATCGTCGGAACGATATTTGTGCACCAAGGGTAGCTCACGGCCAGTAAACACCTTCCGACCGGATTCATGACTCGCATCCACTAGTACACTCATCCGCTATAGCCTGTACGTCACTAAATCTGAACAAACCCCCGCTATAATTTGACCGCAAATGAAATGTCAGAACGAATTCCGTTTATCGAATCAAACGACACTATCACCCCGCCATAATAAAGACCGGACGTCTTTGAATTCACCATCCGGAAGAAAATAAAAAGATCCGAACCGAAACGTAGGAGGCGACGCACTAAACGTGCGTTTCAGTTCGCATCGATGTTCCAGAACCGAAAGATTGTTCGAAAAAAGTGGTAGATAGCCGAAAAAAGTGACAGGGGTGCAACACGAGGACTTCCCAGGAGGTCACCCATCCTAGTACTACTCTCGCCCAAGCACGCTTAACTTCGGAGTTCTGATGGGATCCAGTGCATTTGTGCTGGTATGATCGCACCCAGCATGCCTCTCCATTGTCAAAGTAATAAAGAGTTTTTACTCGCATTGTCGTACGAAGTCCGTTTAAATGAAAGTGCGAAAAAATCCTGCTAGATGCCATCGGATGGACGATCCGAGCATGTCGGGAAGCCGGATGACCGCCAGAGCTGTCATCGCGCGATGAATCTTCCCGATTACCCCCGAATCAATATAAGAATCGCCACGATCTGACGGGCGGATCAAAAGTTATCGTCGGAACGATATTTGTGCACCAAGGGTAGCTCACGGCCAGTAAACACCTTCCGACCGGATTCATGACTCGCATCCACTAGTACACTCATCCGCTATAGCCTGTACGTCACTGAATCTAAACAAACCCCCGCTATAATTTGACCGCAAATGAAATGTCAGAACGAATTCCGTTTATCGAATCAAACGACACTATCACCCCGCCGTAATAAAGACCGGAGGTATTTGAATTCACCAACCGGAAGAAAATAAAAAGATCCGAACCGAAACGTAGGAGGCGTCGCAATAAACGTGCGTTTCAGTTCGCATCGATGTTCCAGAACCGAAAGATTGTTCGAAAAAATTGGTAGATAGCCGAAAAAAGTGACAGGGGTGCAACACGAGGACTTCCCAGGAGGTCACCGATCCTAGTACTACTCTCGCCCAAGCACGCTTAACTTCGGAGTTCTGATGGGATCCAGTACATTTGTGCTGGTATGATCGGACCCAGCATGCCTCTCCATTGTCAAAGTAATAAAGAGTTTCCACTCGCATTGTCGTACGAAGTCCGTTTAAATGAAAGTGCGAAAAAATCCTGCTAGATGACATCGGATGGACGATCCGAGCATGTCGGGAAGCCGGATGACCGCCAAGGCTGTCATCGCGCGATGAATCTTCCCGATTACCCCCGAATCAATATAAGAATCGCCACGATCTGACGGGCGGATCAAAAGTTATCGTCGGAACGATATTTGTGCACCAAGGGTAGCTCACGGCCAGTAAACACCTTCCGACCGGATTCATGACTCGCATCCACTAGTACACTCATCCGCTATAGCCTGTACGTCACTGAATCTGAACAAACCCCCGCTATAATTTGACCGCAAATGAAATGTCAGAACGAATTCCGTTTATCGAATCAAACGACACTATCACCCCGCCATAATAAAGACCGGACGTCTTTGAATTCACCATCCGGAAGAAAATAAAAAGATCCGAACCGAAACGTAGGAGGCGACGCACTAAACGTGCGTTTCAGTTCGCATCGATGTTCCAGAACCGAAAGATTGTTCGAAAAAAGTGGTAGATAGCCGAAAAAAGTGACAGGGGTGCAACACGAGGACTTCCCAGGAGGTCACCCATCCTAGTACTACTCTCGCCCAAGCACGCTTAACTTCGGAGTTCTGATGGGATCCAGTGCATTTGAGCTGGTATGATCGCACCCAGCATGCCTCTCCATTGTCAAAGTAATAAAGAGTTTCCACTCGCATTGTCGTACGAAGTCCGTTTAAATGAAAGTGCGAAAAAATCCTGCTAGATGACACCGGATGGACGATCCGAGCATGTCGGGAAGCCGGATGACCGCCAAGGCCGTCATCGCGCGATGAATCTTTCCGAGTACCCCCGAATCAATATAAGAATCCCTACGATCTGACGGGCGGATCAAAAGTTATCGTCGGAACGATATTTGTGCACCAAGGGTAGCTCACGGCCAGTAAACACCTTCCGACCGGATTCATGACTCGCATCCACTAGTACACTCATCCGCTATAGCCTGTACGTCACTGAATCTGAACAAACCCCCGCTATAATTTGACCGCAAATGAAATGTCAGAACGAATTCCGTTTATCGAATCAAACGACACTATCACCCCGCCATAATAAAGACCGGACGTCTTTGAATTCACCATCCGGAAGAAAATAAAAAGATCCGAACCGAAACCTAGGAGGCGACGCACTAAACGTGCGTTTCAGTTCGCTTTGATATTCCAGAACCGAAAGATTGTTCGAAAAAAGTGGTAGATAGCCGAAAAAAGTGACAGGGGTGCAACACGAGGACTTCCCAGGAGGTCACCCATCCTAGTACTACTCTCGCCCAAGCACGCTTAACTTCGGAGTTCTGATGGGATACAGTGCATTTGTGCTGGTATGATCGCACCCAGCATGCCTCTCCATTGTCAAAGTAATAAAGAGTTTCCACTCGCATTGTCGTACGAAGTCCGTTTAAATGAAAGTGCAAAAAAATCCTGCTAGATGACACCGGATGGACGATCCGAGCATGTCGGGAAGACGGATGACCGCCAAGGCTGTCATCGCGCGATGAATCTTCCCGAGTACCCCCGAATCAATATAAGAATCGCTACGATCTGACGGGCGGATCAAAAGTTATCGTCGGAACGATATTTGTGCACCAAGGGTAGCTCACGGCCAGTAAACACCTTCCGACCGGATTCATGACTCGCATCCACTAGTACACTCATCCGCTATAGCCTGTACGTCACTGAATCTAAACAAACCCCCGCTATAATTTGACCGCAAATGAAATGTCAGAACGAATTCCGTTTATCGAATCAAACGACACTATCACCCCGCCATAATAAAGACCGGACGTCTTCGAATTCACCATCCGGAAGAAAATAAAAAGATCCGAACCGAAACCTAGGAGGCGACGCACTAAACGTGCGTTTCAGTTCGCTTTGATATTCCCGAACCGAAAGATTGTTCGAAAAAAGTGGTAGATAGCCGAAAAAAGTGACAGGGGTGCAACACGAGGACTTCCCAGGAGGTCACCCATCCTAGTACTACTCTCGCCCAAGCACGCTTAACTTCGGAGTTCTGATGGGATCCAGTGCATTTGTGCTGGTATGATCGCACCCAGCATGCCTCTCCATTGTCAAAGTAATAAAGAGTTTCCACTCGCATTGTCGTACGAAGTCCGTTTAAATGAAAGTGCGAAAAAATCCTGCTAGATGACACCGGATGGACGATCCGAGCATGTCGGGAAGCCGGACGACCGCCAAGGCTGTCATCGCGCGATGAATCTTCCCGAGTACCCCCGAATCAATATAAGAATCGCTACGATCTGACGGGCGGATCAAAAGTTATCGTCGGAACGATATTTGTGCACCAAGGGTAGCTCACGGCCAGTAAACACCTTCCGACCGGATTCATGACTCGCATCCACTAGTACACTCATCCGCTATAGCCTGTACGTCACTGAATCTAAACAAACCCCCGCTATAATTTGACCGCAAATGAAATGTCAGAACGAATTCCGTTTATCGAATCAAACGACACTATCACCCCGCCATAATAAAGACCGGACGTCTTCGAATTCACCATCCGGAAGAAAATAAAAAGATCCGAACCGAAACCTAGGAGGCGACGCACTAAACGTGCGTTTCAGTTCGCTTTGATATTCCAGAACCGAAAGATTGTTCGAAAAAAGTGGTAGATAGCCGAAAAAAGTGACAGGGGTGCAACACGAGGACTTCCCAGGAGGTCACCCATCCTAGTACTACTCTCGCCCAAGCACGCTTAACTTCGGAGTTCTGATGGTATCCAGTGCATTTGTGCTGGTATGATCGCACCCAGCATGCCTCTCAATTGTCAAAGTAATAAAGAGTTTCCACTCGCATTGTCGTACGAAGTCCGTTTAAATGAAAGTGCGAAAAAATCCTGCTAGATGACACCGGATGGACGATCCGAGCATGTCGGGAAGACGGATGACCGCCAAGGCTGTCATCGCGCGATGAATCTTCCCGAGTACCCCCGAATCAATATAAGAATCGCTACGATCTGACAGGCGGATCAAAAGTTATCGTCGGAACGATATTTGTGCACCAAGGGTAGCTCGCTGCCAGTAAACACCTTCCGACCGGATTCATGACTCGCATCCACTAGTACACTCATCCGCTATAGCCTGTACGTTACTGAATCTGAACAAACCCCCGCTATAATTTGACCGCAAATGAAATGTCAGAACGAATTCCGTTTATCGAATCAAACGACACTATCACCCCGCCATAATAAAGACCGGACGTCTTCGAATTCACCATCCGGAAGAAAATAAAAAGATCCGAACCGAAACCTAGGAGGCGACGCACTAAACGTGCGTTTCAGTTCGCTTTGATATTCCCGAACCGAAAGATTGTTCGAAAAAAGTGGTAGATAGCCGAAAAAAGTGACAGGGGTGCAACACGAGGACTTCCCAGGAGGTCCCCCATCCTAGTACTACTCTCGCCCAAGCACGCTTAACTTCGGAGTTCTGATGGGATCCAGTGCATTTGTGCTGGTATGATCGCACCCAGCATGCCTCTCCATTGTCAAAGTAATAAAGAGTTTCCACTCGCATTGTCGTACGAAGTCCGTTTAAATGAAAGTGCGAAAAAATCCTGCTAGATGACACCGGATGGACGATCCGAGCATGTCGGGAAGCCGGATGACCGCCAAGGCCGTCATCGCGCGATGAATCTTCCCGAGTACCCCCGAATCAATATTAGAATCGCTACGATCTGACGGGCGGATCAAAAGTTATCGTCGGAACGATATTTGTGCACCAAGGGTAGCTCACGGCCAGTAAACACCTTCCGACCGGATTCATGACTCGCATCCACTAGTACACTCATCCGCTATAGCCTGTACGTCACTGAATCTGAACAAACCCCCGCTATAATTTGACCGCAAATGAAATGTCAGAACGAATTCCGTTTATCGAATCAAACGACACTATCACCCCGCCATAATAAAGACCGGACGTCTTTGAATTCACCATCCGGAAGAAAATAAAAAGATCCGAACCGAAACGTAGGAGGCGACGCACTAAACGTGCGTTTCAGTTCGCATCGATGTTCCAGAACCGAAAGATTGTTCGAAAAAAATGGTAGATAGCCGAAAAAAGTGACAGGGGTGCAACACGAGGACTTCCCAGGAGGTCACCCATCCTAGTACTACTCTCGCCCAAGCACGCTTCACTTCGGAGTTCTGATGGGATCCAGTGCATTTGAGCTGGTATGATCGCACCCAGCATGCCTCTCCATTGGCAAAGTAATAAAGAGTTTCCACTCGCATTGTCGTACGAAGTCCGTTTAAATGAAAGTGCGAAAAAATCCTGCTAGATGACACCGGATGGACGATCCGAGCATGTCGGGAAGCCGGATGACCGCCAAGGCCGTCATCGCGCGATGAATCTTTCCGAGTACCCCCGAATCAATATAAGAATCCCTACGATCTGACGGGCGGATCAAAAGTTATCGTCGGAACGATATTTGTGCACCAAGGGTAGCTCACGGCCAGTAAACACCTTCCGACCGGATTCATGACTCGCATCCACTAGTACACTCATCCGCTATAGCCTGTACGTCACTGAATCTGAACAAACCCCCGCTATAATTTGACCGCAAATGAAATGTCAGAACGAATTCCGTTTATCGAATCAAACGACACTATCACCCCGCCATAATAAAGACCGGACGTCTTTGAATTCACCATCCGGAAGAAAATAAAAAGATCCGAACCGAAACCTAGGAGGCGACGCACTAAACGTGCGTTTCAGTTCGCTTTGATATTCCAGAACCGAAAGATTGTTCGAAAAAAGTGGTAGATAGCCGAAAAAAGTGACAGGGGTGCAACACGAGGACTTCCCAGGAGGTCACCCATCCTAGTACTACTCTCGCCCAAGCACGCTTAACTTCGGAGTTCTGATGGGATACAGTGCATTTGTGCTGGTATGATCGCACCCAGCATGCCTCTCCATTGTCAAAGTAATAAAGAGTTTCCACTCGCATTGTCGTACGAAGTCCGTTTAAATGAAAGTGCAAAAAAATCCTGCTAGATGACACCGGATGGACGATCCGAGCATGTCGGGAAGACGGATGACCGCCAAGGCTGTCATCGCGCGATGAATCTTCCCGAGTACCCCCGAATCAATATAAGAATCGCTACGATCTGACGGGCGGATCAAAAGTTATCGTCGGAACGATATTTGTGCACCAAGGGTAGCTCACGGCCAGTAAACACCTTCCGACCGGATTCATGACTCGCATCCACTAGTACACTCATCCGCTATAGCCTGTACGTCACTGAATCTAAACAAACCCCCGCTATAATTTGACCGCAAATGAAATGTCAGAACGAATTCCGTTTATCGAATCAAACGACACTATCACCCCGCCATAATAAAGACCGGACGTCTTCGAATTCACCATCCGGAAGAAAATAAAAAGATCCGAACCGAAACCTAGGAGGCGACGCACTAAACGTGCGTTTCAGTTCGCTTTGATATTCCCGAACCGAAAGATTGTTCGAAAAAAGTGGTAGATAGCCGAAAAAAGTGACAGGGGTGCAACACGAGGACTTCCCAGGAGGTCACCCATCCTAGTACTACTCTCGCCCAAGCACGCTTAACTTCGGAGTTCTGATGGGATCCAGTGCATTTGTGCTGGTATGATCGCACCCAGCATGCCTCTCCATTGTCAAAGTAATAAAGAGTTTCCACTCGCATTGTCGTACGAAGTCCGTTTAAATGAAAGTGCGAAAAAATCCTGCTAGATGACACCGGATGGACGATCCGAGCATGTCGGGAAGCCGGACGACCGCCAAGGCTGTCATCGCGCGATGAATCTTCCCGAGTACCCCCGAATCAATATAAGAATCGCTACGATCTGACGGGCGGATCAAAAGTTATCGTCGGAACGATATTTGTGCACCAAGGGTAGCTCACGGCCAGTAAACACCTTCCGACCGGATTCATGACTCGCATCCACTAGTACACTCATCCGCTATAGCCTGTACGTCACTGAATCTAAACAAACCCCCGCTATAATTTGACCGCAAATGAAATGTCAGAACGAATTCCGTTTATCGAATCAAACGACACTATCACCCCGCCATAATAAAGACCGGACGTCTTCGAATTCACCATCCGGAAGAAAATAAAAAGATCCGAACCGAAACCTAGGAGGCGACGCACTAAACGTGCGTTTCAGTTCGCTTTGATATTCCAGAACCGAAAGATTGTTCGAAAAAAGTGGTAGATAGCCGAAAAAAGTGACAGGGGTGCAACACGAGGACTTCCCAGGAGGTCACCCATCCTAGTACTACTCTCGCCCAAGCACGCTTAACTTCGGAGTTCTGATGGGATCCAGTGCATTTGTGCTGGTATGATCGCACCCAGCATGCCTCTCAATTGTCAAAGTAATAAAGAGTTTCCACTCGCATTGTCGTACGAAGTCCGTTTAAATGAAAGTGCGAAAAAATCCTGCTAGATGACACCGGATGGACGATCCGAGCATGTCGGGAAGACGGATGACCGCCAAGGCTGTCATCGCGCGATGAATCTTCCCGAGTACCCCCGAATCAATATAAGAATCGCTACGATCTGACGGGCGGATCAAAAGTTATCGTCGGAACGATATTTGTGCACCAAGGGTAGCTCGCTGCCAGTAAACACCTTCCGACCGGATTCATGACTCGCATCCACTAGTACACTCATCCGCTATAGCCTGTACGTTACTGAATCTGAACAAACCCCCGCTATAATTTGACCGCAAATGAAATGTCAGAACGAATTCCGTTTATCGAATCAAACGACACTATCACCCCGCCATAATAAAGACCGGACGTCTTCGAATTCACCATCCGGAAGAAAATAAAAAGATCCGAACCGAAACCTAGGAGGCGACGCACTAAACGTGCGTTTCAGTTCGCTTTGATATTCCCGAACCGAAAGATTGTTCGAAAAAAGTGGTAGATAGCCGAAAAAAGTGACAGGGGTGCAACACGAGGACTTCCCAGGAGGTCACCCATCCTAGTACTACTCTCGCCCAAGCACGCTTAACTTCGGAGTTCTGATGGGATCCAGTGCATTTGTGCTGGTATGATCGCACCCAGCATGCCTCTCCATTGTCAAAGTAATAAAGAGTTTCCACTCGCATTGTCGTACGAAGTCCGTTTAAATGAAAGTGCGAAAAAATCCTGCTAGATGCCATCGGATGGACGATCCGAGCATGTCGGGAAGCCGGATGACCGCCAGAGCTGTCATCGCGCGATGAATCTTCCCGATTACCCCCGAATCAATATAAGAATCGCCACGATCTGACGGGCGGATCAAAAGTTATCGTCGGAACGATATTTGTGCACCAAGGGTAGCTCACGGCCAGTAAACACCTTCCGACCGGATTCATGACTCGCATCCACTAGTACACTCATCCGCTATAGCCTGTACTTCACTGAATCTAAACAAACCCCCGCTATAATTTGACCGCAAATGAAATGTCAGAACGAATTCCGTTTATCGAATCAAACGACACTATCACCCCGCCGTAATAAAGACCGGAGGTATTTGAATTCACCATCCGGAAGAAAATAAAAAGATCCGAACCGAAACGTAGGAGGCGTCGCAATAAACGTGCGTTTCAGTTCGCATCGATGTTCAAGAACCGAAAGATTGTTCGAAAAAAGTGGTAGATAGCCGAAAAAAGTGACAGGGGTGCAACACGAGGACTTCCCAGGAGGTCACCCATCCTAGTACTACTCTCGCCCAAGCACGCTTAACTTCGGAGTTCTGATGGGATCCAGTGCATTTGAGCTGGTATGATCGCACCTAGCATGCCTCTCCATTGTCAAAGTAATAAAGAGTTTCCACTCGCATTGTCGTACGAAGTCCGTTTAAATGAAAGTGCGAAAAAATCCTGCTAGATGACACCGGATGGACGATCCGAGCATGTCGGGAAGCCGGATGACGGCCAAGGCCGTCATCGCGCGATGAATCTTTCCGAGTACCCCCGAATCAATATAAGAATCGCTACGATCTGACGGGCGGATCAAAAGTTATCGTCGGAACGATATTTGTGCACCAAGGGTAGCTCACGGCCAGTAAACACCTTCCGACCGGATTCATGACTCGCATCCACTAGTACACTCATCCGCTATAGCCTGTACCTCACTGAATCTGAACAAACCCCCGCTATAATTTGACCGCAAATGAAATGTCAGAACGAATTCCGTTTATCGAATCAAACGACACTATCACCCCGCCATAATAAAGACCGGACGTCTTTGAATTCACCATCCGGAAGAAAATAAAAAGATCCGAACCGAAACCTAGGAGGCGACGCACTAAACGTGCGTTTCAGTTCGCTTTGATATTCCAGAACCGAAAGATTGTTCGAAAAAAGTGGTAGATAGCCGAAAAAAGTGACAGGGGTGCAACACGAGGACTTCCCAGGAGGTCACCCATCCTAGTACTACTCTCGCCCAAGCACGCTTAACTTCGGAGTTCTGATGGGATCCAGTGCATTTGTGCTGGTATGATCGCACCCAGCATGCCTCTCCATTGTCAAAGTAATAAAGAGTTTCCACTCGCATTGTCGTACGAAGTCCGTTTAAATGAAAGTGCGAAAAAATCCTGCTAGATGACACCGGATGGACGATCCGAGCATGTCGGGAAGACGTATGACCGCCAAGGCTGTCATCGCGCGATGAATCTTCCCGAGTACCCCCGAATCAATATAAGAATCGCTACGATCTGACGGGCGGATCAAAAGTTATCGTCGGAACGATATTTGTGCACCAAGGGTAGCTCACGGCCAGTAAACACCTTCCGACCGGATTCATGACTCGCATCCACTAGTACACTCATCCGCTATAGCCTGTACGTCACTGAATCTAAACAAACCCCCGCTATAATTTGACCGCAAATGAAATGTCAGAACGAATTCCGTTTATCGAATCAAACGACACTATCACCCCGCCATAATAAAGACCGGACGTCTTCGAATTCACCATCCGGAAGAAAATAAAAAGATCCGAACCGAAACCTAGGAGGCGACGCACTAAACGTGCGTTTCAGTTCGCTTTGATATTCCCGAACCGAAAGATTGTTCGAAAAAAGTGGTAGATAGCCGAAAAAAGTGACAGGGGTGCAACACGAGGACTTCCCAGGAGGTCACCCATCCTAGTACTACTCTCGCCCAAGCACGCTTAACTTCGGAGTTCTGATGGGATCCAGTGCATTTGTGCTGGTATGATCGCACCCAGCATGCCTCTCCATTGTCAAAGTAATAAAGAGTTTCCACTCGCATTGTCGTACGAAGTCCGTTTAAATGAAAGTGCGAAAAAATCCTGCTAGATGACACCGGATGGACGATCCGAGCATGTCGGGAAGCCGGATGACCGCCAAGGCCGTCATCGCGCGATGAATCTTCCCGAGTACCCCCGAATTAATATTAGAATCGCTACGATCTGACGGGCGGATCAAAAGTTATCGTCGGAACGATATTTGTGCACCAAGGGTAGCTCGCTGCCAGTAAACACCTTCCGACCGGATTCATGACTCGCATCCACTAGTACACTCATCCGCTATAGCCTGTACGTTACTGTGGGACCCGATCCCGCGAGAGGGGCGTGGGGCGCGAGCCGCCGCGCACTATCCCTTGGTCTCTCGTACCCACGCGATTGGCGTGTGCCTTTCATTATTGATTTTAATTCGTCTTTTATGTGAACTTGGGATCACTAAGGCAATCCGAATTCTACACAAAAGAGACTGACAGAGTCGCCACCTAGATGTGGGATCTAGGACCCATAATTAACCAGAAATCTAGACTCGCTACCTGGTTACAAGAATGGAAGGTATGGGGATTTATCCACCACATGCACCATTCCTGCCCGATAATCGGTCTTCAATTCCAAAAGTTAACTCTTTTAAATTCATTTTTAATGGCTCATTCAACTCTCTGTTAATGTGCTATCTATGTGACATGCATCCTATGATCTAATTTCAATGTGAATCCTAAATGTGTATCTTGATTTCTTAATTGGTTTGGATTCAATCTAAGTGAAAGTTCTCCTAAAATTCTAATTTCATGGAAAATCCTAAGTGATTTGATTGTTTCAACAGTTTTAAAAGTGATTAGCCCGAGTCCTCAGATGGTCTGGTATTCATCCAAAGAAGCCTACGTATCCCCGCCTCCACGAGAATCAAGGCAACGTAGTTCTTCGCGCCTATTCTAAGTTATGATGCCTAAGACACCTAGCCCTATATCCTAAACTCGATCTAAAAGACCGGACCAATTATTAAAGTTTATTGTACGATTATTTAAATTCCAGTGAATTGTGAATTTTAGGACACCCTATATGCCCTAACTAAATGCAGATTAGCCCTACGCTGATGCAGGTGGTTCTTACAACCTATGTGTGACTAGGCTGTATTTCCTAAGGAAAACCAAGGGTGGACTAGCGTATCCTACTCTAGTCATCACTCGGCGATGTGGATCGCCAACTGACCGGACGGAGGCGCTCCTATAACTCTAGGACAGACCTCTAACTCTAAAACAAGCACACAGCAAACAATCAATCAAACAACCTATCAAAAGAAAAATCCTAACTCTAAAATTCTCTATCGAGGAGAAACTCCTAACTCTAGAGGAAGGTCTTTTGAAAACAATATTTTAAAGGTTTTTGAAGAAGGTTTAAAACGTTTATTTACAAAAAAAGTTTGGCTGGACTTGGGATGTAAATCCCAAGCTGCACTACGTACCTCGGAAGAGGATCAAGCCAACGTAGTTCGAAAATCGAACTCGCCTAATACGCTTCTAAAAGAAACACTCAACACTTTAGATTTTTTTTAAGGTTTTTGATGTTTTCAAATGTTTTTTGAGTTTTAAATTTCTAATGTTTTTGGATTTTATAGCTTTTCCAATGCTCAGGACCTTAAAATATTTTTAATCTTAAAGGGAACACGCAAGTAATACCACAAACTAGGGCAAAGCCCTAAAGCAAAAGGGGAAACCCCGAATAAGCAACTAGCGTCTCAAAGAGACAAACCACAACAAGAAAGATAGCGTCCCAGGAAGAGAGAAAATGGTCCAAGATCCTAAGCAAGCAAAGCTCTAATAAGACTGAGTTAGCCTCTAATCAAAAGCGAAGTAATCAACAACTCTAAATGAGAAACTCCGAACTAACAACACTAAAGAGGGGAACAAATGAGTCAGAGACTCTCTAATACTACAACTTAGAGGAGGAATGAGTCAAAGACTCCCAAATAACGCCAACAGAAGAACCAATGAGTCAAAGACTTCCTAGTAGTACAACAAAAGAACGAATGAGTCAAAGACTCTCTAAAAGAAATGGAAACATGAGTCAAAGACTCCAATAACACCAACTAAAGGATAGATGAGTCAAAGACTCTCTAAAAGAAAAGGAAACACGAATTTGCACATTTGGCAGAGGTAAAACACCCAGCCGGGCCGGACAGCTACCTAGCCCTAGGGTGCAACAAATGTGCAACCCAATACCCATAAGGGTAGGGGTATGAAGCCAAGCCGAGTAGGGCGTTCTTCCAAAACCAAACGGCGCACAAAGAGGACTAACGAGAGAATGAGACCGGGCAGGTCTCCCAAACACACACAAAGATGAAGGTGCTTTAGAGATTTTAAGATGATTTTCACTTAATTTTTATTTTTTTAATGGATTTTACCAATTTTTAACCATATGAGTGATTTTACAAGTGAAGCTGTTGCAAACGAACTCGAAATGAGTTGAAACTTCTCCACCAACAAGATATGATGAGATGTAATTTACTGGAAGATTTTTACAGATTTTTACATTAAACTCATATTTAATATGGATTTAAAAATTAATTAACCAGATTGCAAAAATAACACATAAACTACTAGAAATAGATATCTAAATTCCATGAAATTTCTACAGTAGTAAGAGATAAGTGAAAATAGCATGCTGTGAGATTTCCATGAATTTAGAAAACTATTTACTATCAGTTTCGGATTTTTCAAATTTCAAACCAGATTATGAATTAACACTACAGCTCATATGAAACAAGATCCAAATCACTTGAAAAATTTTACAGAAGCAAGAAGTATAGAATTTAAGACTACTGTAAAAGTTTGGAGAATTTTATCTGTGATTTGACGTCAGTAACAATTTTCCCAAAATCTGATAATTTTCAAAGAATGCGTAAAATAATATACCAAACAAAATCCAAAAATTCTCACAAATTCATGGTAGAATGTATCATTATCATATTATTTTCCCACGAAATTTCATTATTTTTGGAATCTGTTTAGTATATCGTTTAGTTTTCTTTGTTAAAAATCATGCAAAAATCCGAAAATATACCAAATAATTCTAAAAAAAATTCCGAGAACGGTGTACCTACCTGTGATCGAAATCCTCGCCGAATCCGAGAGCCGAAAAACTCGAAAATTCCGCCTCCGTGCGATCGCTTCCGCTTTCTTTCTCTTTTTGCTTCTTTTTTGTTTCTTTTTCTTCTTTTCTTGTTTCTTTTCTTTTTTTTTCTTTTCAACCCCTCATAGCAACTTTGTTAGAACACATGATAGAAGAGAAATGAGTTCTCCCTCCTTACTCACCCTCATTGAACCATTTATAGCAAAGGAATGGGAGGGTGGTGGCCACCATTGTGGACTTATTCCATGGTAGGTGGCCACCATTGTGGACATATTCCATGGTAGGTGGCCACCATTGTGGACATTGAATTTTGACATGTGTGTGGCCCCATGCATGTTTTTTAAAGTCCTTTTGAGTAGGTAAAAGATAATCCAAATGGGTCCCATATGTGACCAAATTCCCAATTGTGCATAAAATCATATGCCCCACTCCAAAGTATGATCGGAACCGTTCATTTGATGGGCGACAATGTGATTTAATTTGTGCTCCGCTAATCAATCCTATGGGCTGATCCAAGCCATCCAATAGATCAAAATGTGAATATGTTACCCCATTTTTAAATCACTCCCATTTGATGATCCGAACCGTCCATTTGATGGGCGACAATTGATGATCTTGACCGTTCGAATGGTGGTTCGCAATGTAAATTGGTTGTGCCCCCTTAAATCATTCCTCTATGACGATCCAGACCATCCAATTGATGGGTCCCCTACCTAAGTAGGTTGTGTCCTCCTAAATCATTTCAATGGGCTGATCCGAGTAACTCAACCTGATGATCGTAACAAAATTGGTTGTTAAAACGACTTCTCTGAGATCTTGACCGTTCTCTTGATGATCATCTTTAGGTGTTGGATCGAAGTAGGTTCAAAACTCATTTTTCACTAAAACAATGCGCGGGCCACCCTGTTTGATCCAAATCTAAACAAATGCTCAAGACGGGCCCATCAATCGGATCCAAATTCTCTCTTGCTCGGATTCTTGGGAATAATCTCTCTCAACACTTAACGGAAAAGTGTGAAACATGGCGGAAATGATTGAACGGGATTTCGCCCAAGCATAGCGAACTTGGGTCCGGTCAAAATGGGGTGTCTACAGATGCCCCTCTTTGGCAGAGCGTGTGTAACACGCGAATGGCAAAGCTGAACAGACGACACATTTTGACTGACCCAAAAGCAAAACAATTTTTTGGTTTTTTTCAGCTTTAAAATGATATTCACAAAGATAAAACTCTACCAACAATAGAGAGATAGCCTCTCACTAACTCTTAACTCGGCAACTAAGACATCTCAAAGAGATAGTCTCTCCCTAATACTCATGACTCAACTATCTAAAACAAATACGCAAGGGCTCTATTAAAGCAAACACAAACACACTCTTTTTAACAACAAAGCTTTAAGAAAACTAACACAATGAAATTATTTTTAGAGAATGTAGACCATTATCAATGCAAATATAAATCAATCACCCGAACAAATGTGAAACAATCACTCAAAGAGTCGGTAACACTCTGGGAGTTTCAAAACAATCACCCAAAGAGTCTGTAACACTCTGAGAGTCTCAAAACAATCACTCAAAGAGTCTGTAACACTCTGAGAGTTTCAAAACAATACAGAAATCTTTATACTCAAAGAGCCCTAACTACCCGAAGAGTCTCTAACACTCAAAGGGTCTCAACTACTCAAAGAGTCTCAAACGCACACAAAAAACCTTTATACTCGAAAGAGTCTCAACTACATAGAGAAACCTTTATACTCAAAGAGCCTCAACTACCCGAAGAGTCTGTAACACTCAAAGGGTCTCAAAAGAGTCTCAAACACATCAAAGAAACTTTTATACTCAAAGAGCCTCAACTACCCGAAGAGTCTGTAACACTCAAAGGGTCTCAACTACTCAAAGAGTCTCAAATACATCAAAAACTATTTATACTCAAAGAGTCTCAACTACCCGAAGAGTCTGTAACACTCAAAGGGTCTCAACTACTCAAAGAGTCTCAAATACATCAAAAACTATTTATACTCAAAGAGTCTTAACTACCCGAAGAGTCTGTAACACTCAAAGGGTCCCAACTACTCAAAGAGTCTCAAATCAACACAAAACACATTTATACTCAAAGAGCCTCAACTACCCGAAGAGTCTGCAACACTCGAAGGGTCTCAACTACTCAAAGAGTCTCAAATCAACACAAAACACATTTATACTCAAAGAGCCTCAACTACCCGAAGAGTCTGCAACACTCGAAGGGTCTCAACTACTCAAAGAGTCTCAAATCAACACAAAACATTTATACTCAAAGAGTCTCAAATCAACACCAAACATTTATACTCAAAGAGTCTCAATTACCCGAAGAGTCTGCAACACTCGAAGGGTTTCAACTACTCAAAGAGTCTCAAATCAACACAAAACATTTATACTCAAAGAGTCTCAACTACCCGAAGAATCTGTAACACTCGAAGGGTCTCAACTACTCAAAGAGTCTCAAATCAACACCAAACATTTATACTCAAAGAGTCTCAATTACCCGAAGAGTCTGTAACACTCGAAGGGTCTCAACTACTCAAAGAGTCTCAAATCAACACAAAACATTTAATACTCAAAGAGTCTCAACTACCCGAAGAGTCTGTAACACTCGAAGGGTCTCAACTACTCAAAGAGTCTCAAATCAACACAAAACATTTATACTCAAAGAGTCTCAACTACCCGAAGAGTCTGTAACACTCAAAGGGTCTCAACTACTCAAAGAGTCTCAAATCAACACAAAACATTTATACTCAAAGAGTCTCAACTACCCGAAGAGTCTGTAACACTCAAAGGGTCTCAACTACTCAAAGAGTCTCAAATTAACACAAAAACATTTATACTCAAAGAGTCTCAACTACCCGAAGAGTCTGTAACACTCAAAGGGTCTCAACTACTCAAAGAGTCTCAAAACAAATCAAAACATTTATACTCAGAGAGTCTCAATTACCCGAAGAGTCTGTAACACTCAAAGGGCCTTAACTACTCAAAGAGTCTCAAATCAACACAAAATTTTTTATCGATCTTATATCGAGTTCATTGATAGCATAGCTATCTCCTGCCGAGAATAAATGGGAGTGCATGATCATTGCTGAAAACCAAACTCAAATAACTTGAAAGAATTTTTGGGTATTGACTCTTTTAAAGAGAGGAAAAGCATTCTGTTAAGATTTGAAGATTGCAAAAGTAGGTTCTAGATTCCGCTGGGGACTAGATTTTCTAAAACATTGACTCTTTGAAAGAATGAGTTCAATTGAGGAATTTGATTCAAGAGAGTGTTCAAGCTTCTCTTGCCTCTATTTGCTGAAAATATTTATCTCAATTTTCTTGTATTTGATATCTTTTATGACTCAAGTCATAAAAGATGCCCCTAGTATGATTACTTCCATGACAGAATCCATAGGAGAGCAAAATCAGGATAGGTAAGAAAATTCAAGTTTGCATGGGTTCTTTCTCTGGTATATGGGTAAATGGATATCCACAAATGGATGAGTCTGAGAATTTTTTCCTTCCATTGCTCACTACTTGAGGCTTTGATGTCTTTGGCAAGTTTGAACAAAATGTCTCTTGCCCTTTCCTTGATTTCTAAACCAGGATCTACTCTGAATTTTCTTCACATTTAAAAAGGTATACTCTCGCTCTTCCAGTGCCAAACACTTCGGACATTGAGAGAGAAAAAAATGATAAAAATAAGACCAAGACTTCCAATGACTCAATCAAAGAAGACTCAAATTACTCAAGGGACTTGACTCACTTTTGATTCACCCTTAGATAAAATGTGTTATTTTATTATGGTAAGGCTAGGCACTCTTAGAGTACTCTTGAAAACCATGTCAAGAGGCTCTAGTTTCCTCCATCGGGATTTCCGTCATGGTTATTAACCCCTTCGGATTGCTCAGTCTTAATGCCCCTAGTTTAAAAAAAGATATCAAAGCAAGTCTTGTCGACACTACTCGGATTCCAGGATCCTGCCCTGTGTAGAGGTTGCTTCTCTGTCTCCTTGATTTGTCTTTTCGGAAGAAGTCAAAATTAATGTCTTCCAAGTTTTCAGTCTAAAAGACCACTTATCTCAACTTTTGCTTTCCAAGCTTTCAGTCTAAAAAACTACTTATCTCAATTTTTGCTTGTACTCAAACTTAGGAATTCTATGTAACTGAGGAACTCCTTCTGCTTCTATTCAACTCAACTTTTCATGGGAAGTATTTGCCTCTGACTAGATTGTCTCTTCAAGTTTTCAATCCAGCATACCACTACCCTTACCTTCTGATAAGTCAATCATTTTGCTTGTTGACTTAGCAAGAAAAACGACTTTCACCTTTCTCTAGGCCGCCCTTTCGGGTTTTCAACCTAGCGGATCTTCAGACTCTCATTCTTTTCTTTCTGTTTTTCTTTTCATTCGCCTCGAACCTTTACTTGTTTCACCAGAAGGACTTTCTAGGTGGGCTCGGGTTCAAAAGGGTTAAATACCTAAGGTTCTAAGGATTTGGACCGAATCTGGTCTAGCCAGATTACCTACGTACCCCAAAAATGGAGGATCAGGTCCGCGTAGTTCGCTTAAGGATTTTTCAAAGAATGGTTTAGCATTTAGCTTCAAAATTTTGAAAAGGGATTTTATCCCAAGGTTTGACCGAACTTGAATTAATCAAGTTGCCTACGTACCCCTGAAGAAATGAGGATCAGGTCCGACGTAGTTCGGGTGCATAAATGCCCCGGATTTATAATGTGTTTGAAAAGAAACATTGGCTTTAAATTGTTGGCCCAAAGGGTTCTCAAAAGGATTTTAGGATTTTGGCTATTAAGGCTCAAATGTCCAATGATGGCCTCCTGATGTATATGATGTACAAGCTCTTGAATGCTGAGGTTCAAAGACTTAGAATTTTTTTTTTTATCGAGGAGTCTGGCGGTTTTCTGGCAAAACTTCAACCACTGTGCTCCACTCTCATCTCAAAGATCTTGGATTTATGCTCAAGATTCCACAACTCCTTGTCCGAAAATCTTCTCTCAGTATTTCATCAGCTCCACAGGATGTCTGATGCTTATCTCTTTAAAATTTTACTCTTCAACTGGATGTCTAAAGCAGATGAAGTCTTGCTTTGCTCAACGACAGGGCATTCCCCTGGTTTATCCTTATAGGATCAAGCAAGACTACCTCAAACCCCTCTAAACAGGTTTATCAATTCTTTGCGCTCCTTAGGAGATAAAGTTTTTCCAATCCATTTCTCCCGAGTTTCGAATTTCGATACCACTATCAATGGCTTCGATTTCTTCTTCAAGTGGCTATGCTCGACGCTCTTCCTCTCGTTTGACCATCTTTCAAATCTCGAGGGGAATTTCGTCTGCATTCTCATCCGAGAAGGGGGTCTTGTAGTTGTTTTAAACATTTAATCCAAGAGTGAATCATAAAAAATTGAAGATACAGACTCAAATGCTTTATTGAATTGAAATACTTTGAAGTACATAGATGACTTTGAACGCGCCTCAGTAGGCTCTACATTGAATTTAATCAAAAAGCTAAACACCGACTCTGAACGAGAAAGACTGATTGACATGACACATTTTCTTTTCTTTTTTTAACATCAACATAACTGAACTTTTCCAACTTCGAGAGAAGAAAGTTGATGTACACTCAATGAAAGACAAATCTAAAGACACAGGACACTTCTTCAAAGGTAGTGAACCGGCACTGAAAGTTTATAGGTGATACACCTTTCTTCATGATAATAATAATTACAAAGTTCGATCCCGAAGTAGGAATCCCAGAAAAGGCAACTCCACAAGGTCTAGGTTAAATGGGGCAACAAAAGGCTTATGCTGACAATGTGGGTAAAGCAATAGACTGATGTATCGAATGAATTCAGAAATGGTCAGTCTTTTGGAAGAAGGGCTTTTTGTTGAACACAGACTTTTGACTTAGAAGCAATCACACTATCTCAATAGTCATGGGATAAAAATTCTAAACAAATAGAGAAAAGAGTAATCTTGAAATACATCAACGGGTATGTTAATTTGGAAAGAATCCTCAATCTATTCCTTAAGATGTTCTTTGGGTATAACCGTTCTTCTTTTGGGAATGAAAGAGTCAGGAACGATAAACATCCCTAATCAGAATAAGTTTCGATCTCAGCAACGATCATGCACTCAAAGAATACAGGTAAGATCAAACTTTTCCATCAATGATTTCGATATGATCCAAAGGTAAAAGATATATGATAGGTAAACATTGATCAATGAAAAATCAATGGCTCAGATAATAGACCATGGCCATAAGAATGACAAAAGTAGAGTCCAGGGCCAGATCTAAAATCTGAATGATGGATATCAACAACTGTAGATCAATATGATTAGATCAAGATGAGATGAGATAGCATAAGATTGCTTTCAACGGATGGATCATGAATGACTAATCCTATGAGATCTTTGGAAATGAATGGGATTTACATCCTAACCCCAAAGGAAAAGTTTTTTTAATCTTCGCACATTTTATCAGTGTTACCTGAAGGCATCAATCCTAACCCTAATCTAGCGGAGTGGAGAGAGGATCTCGACTCATGACTTTGTTTGTGTACCTAGGACCGATCGTAGCCATTGGAAGATGGACTACGGCTTAATCTAGACACAAATGGGTTGGATATCCTAAACTAGGCTCACACACGTGATGCACATGTGTTCGTATACTACATGCATGTGTGGGTTAATCTAGGGGTAAGGCCGAGAGTTCCCTTAGCGCGAATCCATGTTCGATATACTGTACCAGTGTCCGGCGTATCAGTACGTGAACAAGAGATCCGTTTACGTACCATAAAGGTACTAGGCTAAGGGTGGAATGCTTCTCTAGCACAGAGGCACCAGGTGATGAAATCCCAGTCAACCATGCTAGATAACACTCCGGGTTCCTAAAATAGGACGTGCGTGCATGTGAGATGCAGGGGTTTAGATGAAAGTGATGTAAGTGTGTGCAATAAGTTTGTGCAATCTATGATGCCTTCAGGTTTTGTTAGATTAAGTTTGAGTAAATGTGATGAGAAAATAAAGCATACAAACTAATCTAACAAGCATAAAAGAGATAGAGTTTTCATGAGCCAGTTGAAATAGATTCAAATGAGTTATCCTTTGGAATTGTAATGAAGTTAGATTGTCCCCAGCAGAGTCGCCAGTCTGTGGGACCCGATCCCGCGAGAGGGGCGTGGGGCGCGAGCCGCCGCGCACTATCCCTTGGTCTCTCGTACCCACGCGATTGGCGTGTGCCTTTCATTATTGATTTTAATTCGTCTTTTATGTGAACTTGGGATCACTAAGGCAATCCGAATTCCACACAAAAGAGACTGACAGAGTCGCCACCTAGATGTGGGATCTAGGACCCATAATTAACCAGAAATCTAGACTCGCTACCTGGTTACAAGAATGGAAGGTATGGGGATTTATCCACCACATGCACCATTCCTGCCCGATAATCGGTCTTCAATTCCAAAAGTTAACTCTTTTAAATTCATTTTTAATGGCTCATTCAACTCTCTGTTAATGTGCTATCTATGTGACATGCATCCTATGATCTAATTTCAATGTGAATCCTAAATGTGTATCTTGATTTCTTAATTGGTTTGGATTCAATCTAAGTGAAAGTTCTCCTAAAATTCTAATTTCATGGAAAATCCTAAGTGATTTGATTGTTTCAACAGTTTTAAAAGTGATTAGCCCGAGTCCTCAGATGGTCTGGTATTCATCCAAAGAAGCCTACGTATCCCCGCCTCCACGAGAATCAAGGCAACGTAGTTCTTCGCGCCTATTCTAAGTTATGATGCCTAAGACACCTAGCCCTCTATCCTAAACTCGATCTAAAAGACCGGACCAATTATTAAAGTTTATTGTACGATTATTTAAATTCCAGTGAATTGTGAATTTTAGGACACCCTATATGCCCTAACTAAATGCAGATTAGCCCTACGCTGATGCAGGTGGTTCTTACAACCTATGTGTGACTAGGCTGTATTTCCTAAGGAAAACCAAGGGTGGACTAGCGTATCCTACTCTAGTCATCACTCGGCGATGTGGATCGCCAACTGACCGGACGGAGGCGCTCCTATAACTCTAGGACAGACCTCTAACTCTAAAACAAGCACACAGCAAACAATCAATCAAACAACCTATCAAAAGAAAAATCCTAACTCTAAAATTCTCTATCGAGGAGAAACTCCTAACTCTAGAGGAAGGTCTTTTGAAAACAATATTTTAAAGGTTTTTGAAGAAGGTTTAAAACGTTTATTTACAAAAAAAGTTTGGCTGGACTTGGGATGTAAATCCCAAGCTGCACTACGTACCTCGGAAGAGGATCAAGCCAACGTAGTTCGAAAATCGAACTCGCCTAATACGCTTCTAAAAGAAACACTCAACACTTTAGATTTTTTTTAAGGTTTTTGATGTTTTCAAATGTTTTTTGAGTTTTAAATTTCTAATGTTTTTGGATTTTATAGCTTTTCCAATGCTCAGGACCTTAAAATATTTTTAATCTTAAAGGGAACACGCAAGTAATACCACAAACTAGGGCAAAGCCCTAAAGCAAAAGGGGAAACCCCGAATAAGCAACTAGCGTCTCAAAGAGACAAACCACAACAAGAAAGATAGCGTCCCAGGAAGAGAGAAAATGGTCCAAGATCCTAAGCAAGCAAAGCTCTAATAAGACTGAGTTAGCCTCTAATCAAAAGCGAAGTAATCAACAACTCTAAATGAGAAACTCCGAACTAACAACACTAAAGAGGGGAACAAATGAGTCAGAGACTCTCTAATACTACAACTTAGAGGAGGAATGAGTCAAAGACTCCCAAATAACGCCAACAGAAGAACCAATGAGTCAAAGACTTCCTAGTAGTACAACAAAAGAACGAATGAGTCAAAGACTCTCTAAAAGAAATGGAAACATGAGTCAAAGACTCCAATAACACCAACTAAAGGATAGATGAGTCAAAGACTCTCTAAAAGAAAAGGAAACACGAATTTGCACATTTGGCAGAGGTAAAACACCCAGCCGGGCCGGACAGCTACCTAGCCCTAGGGTGCAACAAATGTGCAACCCAATACCCATAAGGGTAGGGGTATGAAGCCAAGCCGAGTAGGGCGTTCTTCCAAAACCAAACGGCGCACAAAGAGGACTAACGAGAGAATGAGACCGGGCAGGTCTCCCAAACACACACAAAGATGAAGGTGCTTTAGAGATTTTAAGATGATTTTCACTTAATTTTTATTTTTTTAATGGATTTTACCAATTTTTAACCATATGAGTGATTTTACAAGTGAAGCTGTTGCAAACGAACTCGAAATGAGTTGAAACTTCTCCACCAACAAGATATGATGAGATGTAATTTACTGGAAGATTTTTACAGATTTTTACATTAAACTCATATTTAATATGGATTTAAAAATTAATTAACCAGATTGCAAAAATAACACATAAACTACTAGAAATAGATATCTAAATTCCATGAAATTTCTACAGTAGTAAGAGATAAGTGAAAATAGCATGCTGTGAGATTTCCATGAATTTAGAAAACTATTTACTATCAGTTTCGGATTTTTCAAATTTCAAACCAGATTATGAATTAACACTACAGCTCATATGAAACAAGATCCAAATCACTTGAAAAATTTTACAGAAGCAAGAAGTATAGAATTTAAGACTACTGTAAAAGTTTGGAGAATTTTATCTGTGATTTGACGTCAGTAACAATTTTCCCAAAATCTGATAATTTTCAAAGAATGCGTAAAATAATATACCAAACAAAATCCAAAAATTCTCACAAATTCATGGTAGAATGTATCATTATCATATTATTTTCCCACGAAATTTCATTATTTTTGGAATCTGTTTAGTATATCGTTTAGTTTTCTTTGTTAAAAATCATGCAAAAATCCGAAAATATACCAAATAATTCTAAAAAAAATTCCGAGAACGGTGTACCTACCTGTGATCGAAATCCTCGCCGAATCCGAGAGCCGAAAAACTCGAAAATTCCGCCTCCGTGCGATCGCTTCCGCTTTCTTTCTCTTTTTGCTTCTTTTTTGTTTCTTTTTCTTCTTTTCTTGTTTCTTTTCTTTTTTTTTCTTTTCAACCCCTCATAGCAACTTTGTTAGAACACATGATAGAAGAGAAATGAGTTCTCCCTCCTTACTCACCCTCATTGAACCATTTATAGCAAAGGAATGGGAGGGTGGTGGCCACCATTGTGGACTTATTCCATGGTAGGTGGCCACCATTGTGGACATATTCCATGGTAGGTGGCCACCATTGTGGACATTGAATTTTGACATGTGTGTGGCCCCATGCATGTTTTTTAAAGTCCTTTTGAGTAGGTAAAAGATAATCCAAATGGGTCCCATATGTGACCAAATTCCCAATTGTGCATAAAATCATATGCCCCACTCCAAAGTATGATCGGAACCGTTCATTTGATGGGCGACAATGTGATTTAATTTGTGCTCCGCTAATCAATCCTATGGGCTGATCCAAGCCATCCAATAGATCAAAATGTGAATATGTTACCCCATTTTTAAATCACTCCCATTTGATGATCCGAACCGTCCATTTGATGGGCGACAATTGATGATCTTGACCGTTCGAATGGTGGTTCGCAATGTAAATTGGTTGTGCCCCCTTAAATCATTCCTCTATGACGATCCAGACCATCCAATTGATGGGTCCCCTACCTAAGTAGGTTGTGTCCTCCTAAATCATTTCAATGGGCTGATCCGAGTAACTCAACCTGATGATCGTAACAAAATTGGTTGTTAAAACGACTTCTCTGAGATCTTGACCGTTCTCTTGATGATCATCTTTAGGTGTTGGATCGAAGTAGGTTCAAAACTCATTTTTCACTAAAACAATGCGCGGGCCACCCTGTTTGATCCAAATCTAAACAAATGCTCAAGACGGGCCCATCAATCGGATCCAAATTCTCTCTTGCTCGGATTCTTGGGAATAATCTCTCTCAACACTTAACGGAAAAGTGTGAAACATGGCGGAAATGATTGAACGGGATTTCGCCCAAGCATAGCGAACTTGGGTCCGGTCAAAATGGGGTGTCTACAGTTACTGAATCTGAACAAACCCCCGCTATAATTTGACCGCAAATGAAATGTCAGAACGAATTCCGTTTATCGAATCAAACGACACTATCACCCCGCCATAATAAAGACCGGACGTATTTGAATTCACTATCCGGCAGAAAATAAAAAGATCCCAACCGAAACGTAGGAGGCGTCGCACTAAACGTGCGTTTCAGTTCGCATCGATGTTCCAGAACCGAAAGATTGTTCGAAAAAAGTGGTAGATAGCCGAAAAAAGTGACAGGGGTGCAACACGAGGACTTCCCAGGAGGTCACCCATCCTAGTACTACTCTCGCCCAAGCACGCTTAACTTCGGAGTTCTGATGGGATCCAGTGCATTTGTGCTGGTATGATCGCACCCAGCATGCCTCTCCATTGTCAAAGTAATAAAGAGTTTCCACTCGCATTGTCGTACGAAGTCCGTTTAAATGAAAGTGCGAAAAAATCCTGCTAGATGACACCGGATGGACGATCCGAGCATGTCGGAAAGCCGGATGACCGCCAAGGCTGTCATCGCGCGATTAATCTTCCCGAGTACCCCCGAATCAATATAAGAATCGCCACGATCTGACGGGCGGATCAAAAGTTATCGTCGGAACGATATTTGTGCACCAAGGGTAGCTCACGGCCAGTAAACACCTTCCGACCGGATTCATGACTCGCATCCACTAGTACACTCATCCGCTATAGCCTGTACGTCACTGAATCTGAACAAACCCCCGCTATAATTTGACCGCAAATGAAATGTCAGAACGAATTCCGTTTATCGAATTAAACGACACTACCAGCCCGCCATAATAAAGACCGGACGTATTTGAACTCACTATCCGGCAGAAAATAAAAAGATCCCAACCGAAACGTAGGAGGCGTCGCACTAAACGTGTGTTTCAGTTCGCATCGATGTTCCAGAACCGAAAGATTGTTCGAAAAAAGTGGTAGATAGCCGAAAAAAGGGACAGGGGTGCAACACGAGGACTTCCCAGGAGGTCACCCATCCTAGTACTACTCTCGCCCAAGCACGCTTAACTTCGGAGTTCTGATGGGATCCAGTGCATTTGTGCTGGTATGATCGCACCCAGCATGCCTCTCCATTGTCAAAGTAATAAAGAGTTTCCACTCGCATTGTCGTACGAAGTCCGTTTAAATGAAAGTGCGAAAAAATCCTGCTAGATGACACCGGATGGACGATTCGAGCATGTCGGGAAGCGGGATGACCGCCAGGGTCGTCAACGCGCGATTAATCTTCCCGAGTACCCCCGAATCAATATAAGAATCGCCACGATCTGACGGGCGGATCAAAAGTTATCGTCGGAACGATATTTGTGCACCAAGGGTAGCTCACGGCCAGTAAACACCTTCCGACCGGATTCATGACTTTCATCCACTAGTACACTCATCCGCTATAGCCTGTACGTCACTGAATCTGAACAAACCCCCGCTATAATTTGACCGCAAATGAAATGTCAGAACGAATTCCGTTTATCGAATCAAACGACACTATCACCCCGCCATAATAAAGACCGGACGTCTTTGAATTCACCATCCGGAAGAAAATAAAAAGATCCGTACCGAAACGTAGGAGGCGACGCACTAAACGTGCGTTTCAGTTCGCATCGATGTTCCAGAACCGAAAGATTGTTCGAAAAAAGTGGTAGATAGCCGAAAAAAGTGACAGGGGTGCAACACGAGGACTTCCCAGGAGGTCACCCATCCTAGTACTACTCTCGCCCAAGCACGCTTAACTTCGGAGTTCTGATGGGATCCAGTGCATTTGTGCTGGTATGATCGCACCCAGCATGCCTCTCCATTGTCAAAGTAATAAAGAGTTTCCACTCGCATTGTCGTACGAAGTCCGTTTAAATGAAAGTGCGAAAAAATCCTGCTAGATGACACCGGATGGACGATCCGAGCATGTCGGAAAGCCGGATGACCGCCAAGGCTGTCATCGCGCGATTAATCTTCCCGAGTACCCCCGAATCAATATAAGAATCGCCACGATCTGACGGGCGGATCAAAAGTTATCGTCGGAACGATATTTGTGCACCAAGGGTAGCTCACGGCCAGTAAACACCTTCCGACCGGATTCATGACTGTCATCCACTAGTACACTCATCCGCTATAGCTTGTACGTCACTGAATCTAAACAAACCCCCGCTATAATTTGACCGCAAATGAAATGTCAGAACGAATTCCGTTTATCGAATCAAACGACACTATCACCCCGCTATAATAAAGACCGGACGTATTTGAATTCACTATCCGGCAGAAAATAAAAAGATCCCAACCGAAACGTAGGAGGCGTCGCACTAAACGTGCGTTTCAGTTCGCATCGATGTTCCAGAACCGAAAGATTGTTCGAAAAAAGTGGTAGATAGCCGAAAAAAGTGACAGGGGTGCAACACGAGGACTTCCCAGGAGGTCACCCATCCTAGTACTACTCTCGCCCAAGCACGCTTAACTTCGGAGTTCTGATGGGATCCAGTGCATTTGTGCTGGTATGATCGCACCCAGCATGCCTCTCCATTGTCAAAGCAATAAAGAGTTTCCACTCGCATTGTCGTACGAAGTCCGTTTAAATGAAAGTGCGAAAAAATCCTGCTAGATGACACCGGATGGACGATCCGAGCATGTCGGGAAGCGCGATGACCGCCAGGGCCGTCAACGCGCGATTAATCTTCCGGAGTACCCCCGAATCAATATAAGAATCGCCACGATCTGACGGGCGGATCAAAAGTTATCGTCGGAACGATATTTGTGCACCAAGGGTAGCTCACGGCCAGTAAACACCTTCCGACCGGATTCATGACTTTCATCCACTAGTACACTCATCCGCTATAGCCTGTACGTCACTGAATCTGAACAAACCCCCGCTATAATTTGACCGCAAATGAAATGTCAGAACGAATTCCGTTTATCGAATCAAACGACACTATCACCCCGCCATAATAAAGACCGGACGTCTTTGAATTCACCATCCGGAAGAAAATAAAAAGATCCGTACCGAAACGTAGGAGGCGACGCACTAAACGTGCGTTTCAGTTCGCATCGATGTTCCAGAACCGAAAGATTGTTCGAAAAAAGTGGTAGATAGCCGAAAAAAGTGACAGGGGTGCAACACGAGGACTTCCCAGGAGGTCACCCATCCTAGTACTACTCTCGCCCAAGCACGCTTAACTTCGGAGTTCTGATGGGATCCAGTGCATTTGTGCTGGTATGATCGCACCCCGCATGCCTCTCCATTGTCAAAGTAATAAAGAGTTTCCACTCGCATTGTCGTACGAAGTCCGTTTAAATGAAAGTGCGAAAAAATCCTGCTAGATGACACCGGATGGACGATCCGAGCATGTCGGAAAGCCGGATGACCGCCAAGGCTGTCATCGCGCGATTAATCTTCCCGAGTACCCCTGAATCAATATAAGAATCGCCACGATCTGACGGGCGGATCAAAAGTTATCGTCGGAACGATATTTGTGCACCAAGGGTAGCTCACGGCCAGTAAACACCTTCCGACCGGATTCATGACTGTCATCCACTAGTACACTCATCCGCTATAGCTTGTACGTCACTGAATCTAAACAAACCCCCGCTATAATTTGACCGCAAATGAAATGTCAGAACGAATTCCGTTTATCGAATCAAACGACACTATCACCCCGCTATAATAAAGACCGGACGTATTTGAATTCACTATCCGGCAGAAAATAAAAAGATCCCAACCGAAACGTAGGAGGCGTCGCACTAAACGTGCGTTTCAGTTCGCATCGATGTTCCAGAACCGAAAGATTGTTCGAAAAAAGTGGTAGATAGCCGAAAAAAGTGACAGGGGTGCAACACGAGGACTTCCCAGGAGGTCACCCATCCTAGTACTACTCTCGCCCAAGCACGCTTAACTTCGGAGTTCTGATGGGATCCAGTGCATTTGTGCTGGTATGATCGCACCCAGCATGCCTCTCCATTGTCAAAGTAATAAAGAGTTTCCACTCGCATTGTCGTACGAAGTCCGTTTAAATGAAAGTGCGAAAAAATCCTGCTAGATGACACCGGATGGACGATCCGAGCATGTAGGGAAGCCGGATGACCGCCAGAGCTGTCATCGCGCGATGAATCTTCCCGCTTACCCCCGAATCAATATAAGAATCGCCACGATCTGACGGGCGGATCAAAAGTTATCGTCGGAACGATATTTGTGCACCAAGGGTAGCTCACGGCCAGTAAACACCTTCCGACCGGATTCATGACTCGCATCCACTAGTACACTCATCCGCTATAGCCTGTACGTCACTGAATCTAAACAAACCCCCGCTATAATTTGACCGCAAATGAAATGTCAGAACGAATTCCGTTTATCGAATCAAACGACACTATCACCCCGCTATAATAAAGACCGGACGTATTTGAATTCACTATCCGGCAGAAAATAAAAAGATCCCAACCGAAACGTAGGAGGCGTCGCACCAAACGTGCGTTTCAGTTCGCATCGATGTTCCAGAACCGAAAGATTGTTCGAAAAAAGTGGTAGATAGCCGAAAAAAGTGACAGGGGTGCAACACGAGGACTTCCCAGGAGGTCACCCATCCTAGTACTACTCTCGCCCAAGCACGCTTAACTTCGGAGTTCTGATGGGATCCAGTGCATTTGTGCTGGTATGATCGCACCCAGCATGCCTCTCCATTGTCAAAGTAATAAAGAGTTTCCACTCGCATTTTCGTACGAAGTCCGTTTAAATGAAAGTGCGAAAAAATCCTGCTAGATGACACCGGATGGACGATCCGAGCATGTAGGGAAGCCGGATGACCGCCAGAGCTGTCATCGCGCGATTAATCTTCCCGATTACCCCCGAATCAATATAAGAATCGCCACGATCTGACGGGCGGATCAAAAGTTATCGTCGGAACGATATTTGTGCACCAAGGGTAGCTCACGGCCAGTAAACACCTTCCGACCGGATTCATGACTCGCATCCACTAGTACACTCATCCGCTATAGCCTGTACGTCACTGAATCTGAACAAACCCCCGCTATAATTTGACCGCAAATGAAATGTCAGAACGAATTCCGTTTATCGAATCAAACGACACTATCACCCCGCCATAATAAAGACCGGACGTCTTTGAATTAACCATCCGGAAGAAAATAAAAAGATCCGTACCGAAACGTAGGAGTGTGGAACCAGATCCGGGACGGGCGTGAGGGGACGGGCCCCCGCGCGAGTCTCTAGATCGTCCACGTGAAGGAGAGCCCCACCAAGGAACCCTCGAAAGAGTGCCCCTCACAGCATGAGCGGCGATGTAAAGTGAGATACCTCTCGATTCGGGGACTAGCCCGGATTCGAGACGCACCTCGAACAAAGAAAGAGTCGCCATCCAAGGAAGTGGGCCCTGGATCCCATGCTGTGCTCTGTTGCAACGGATAACCAGAGATATAAAATAGGGTTCGTGCCTGATGACGAATGGGGAAGGGATTAGGCGCCCCCAATTCGCCCAAGTGCTAGCACCTGGTCTCTCATGCCATTTATTATTAATTTTGAAGAGTTTTGGGAGAAAATCATGCGAAATGGGAACGGATATCCCCGAGATAACGTCTAGCTAATCATGCATGTCTCAGAGATGAATAAGAAGCACACACAAAAGAAATGAAAGATATGTCGCCTAAGAATAGCTAGGTTATGAGTGCCATGCCTAATTGGTGTCTAAGTTCTGGTGGACAAGCACATGCATGCTACAGCTAAAGGTATAGGATCTGTACATGAAAATAAGAAAACACAGCAAAATACGCAACACACGACTCAACAAGACAAATCCTAAAATTCTAATGCAGGACTTGACTCGGACCAGGATGGCCATCCATCCTAGCTGCACTACGTATCCCGGCCTCGGGAAGAATCAGAGCCAACGTAGTTCGGTGTCCTATGCTAAACTACAATGCCTAAACCTCTAGGACCGCTATCCTAGACCCGATCAACTAGACTCGACTAGTTTTTAAAGCTTTTTGTGCGATTGCTTAAATTCAAGTGGATTGTGATTTTTACGACTCTCTATATGTCCTAACTAATGCAGGTTGTTTAGCCTTAAGCTAATGCAGGTGGGCCCTACATCCTATGTGTATCTAGGCTGTGCAACATAAAGAAAACCATGGGCTGACTATATGCTTCCTAGTCTAGCCATCGGTTCGACTAAGTGTCTGACCGATCGACTCGAGGCCTCCTAACTCTAGGGACACTCACACGACAGGACACACCACATCAATACAAATCAAGACCGACTCCTAACTCTAAAACACCCTAAATATCTAGGACAGACTCCTAACTCTAGGGGAAGATCTTTTTGAAAAGGTTTTGAAGTTTTTTGTATTTTTTTGAGGTTTTGAAGTTATGAAAAATGGTGAAAGTTGTGAGAAATATTTACAAAAATGGTGTCTAAAAATGGTGAAAGGGTGTAAAAATGGTGACTGAACTCAGGGTGCCAGCAGCACGCCTGAGCTGCCTACGTACCCCTCAGCTAGGGATCAAGCCATCCGTAGTTCGGACCAGAATTCCTAACTACTCTGCACATGACTCAAGATTTTTTTTGAAATTTTGATTTTTAAAATGTTTTTGGATTTTGAATTGTTTTTGAGATGTTTTGAATTTTCAAGTGTTTTTTGGAATGTTTTTGTTGTTTTCAAGTATTTTTGAAATGTTTTTATTATTTTTTTGACACCAGAGAATAAAATCCTATCATCATACGGGTAGGGAGACTTCTGGAATCCCGCAAAGGTTGGATAGCATCCTATGCTTTGCGGGGGAACGAACAGGAAAATAACTCGGCAAGGGTTGGACAGCATCCTATACCTTGCAGGAGCGGGTAAAGATCACGACTTGATGAGAGGATGGACAGAATCCTAACCCCTATGATGATAGGAAAAACTCCTGGACTGACTGAAGGACTGACTCATGTGCTGAAGACTGTTATAATTACTATTTATAATTACTATACAAGATTACTATTCAAAAATACTATTCATAATTACTATTTATAGGTACTATTCAAAACTACTATTCATAATTACTATTTATAAGTACTATTCAAAACTACTATTCATAATTACTATTTATAAGTACTATTCAAAACTACTATTCATAGTAGGACTCGTTGATGTGGGACCCGCTGTTGTGAGACCCGCTGTTGTGGGACCCGCTGCGGGACCCGTTGTGTGACCCACTGTGGGACCCGCTGATGTGGGACCCGCTGATGTGGGACCCACGGATGTGGGACCCTCTGTGGGACCCGCTTTGGGACCCGTTGTGGGACCCGCTGATGTGGGACCCGCTGTGTGACCCACGGATGTGGGACCCTCTGTGGGACCCGCTTTGGGACCCGTTGATGTGGGACCCGTTGATGTGGGACCCACTGTTGTGGGACCCGCTGTTGTGGGACCCACTGTTGTGGGACCCGTTGATGTGGGACCCGCTGATGTGGGACCCGCTGATGTGGGACCCACTGCTGTGGGACCCGCTATGGGACTCGCTGATGTGGGACCCGCTGGGACCCGCTGTTGTGGGACCCGCTGTGGGACCCGCTGTGCGAAGAATGAATAATTATAAAATAAAAAAAATGAACTTACGCCAGCTATGGGAGGAACAAGAGATCCAGGAAGGTGTTGACAGAGTCGTGCTTGTGTGGGGCCCGCTGATGTGGGACCCGCTGATGTAGGACCCGCTGATGTGGGATCCGCTGGAGGTGGGGCCCGCTGGAGGTGATCGGTGGATGGCCGGTCGGAGATGGGTTTGGCCTCGCCGGATTCCGGCTGGATTGCCGGAGGAGAAGACTCTCTCTCTCTCTCTCTCTCCCTCTCTCTCTCTACAGATCTCTCCTCCCTCTCTCTCTCTCTCCCCTCTGCAGATCTCTCTCTCTCTCCCTCTCCCCTCTGGTTTTTTTCCTTTTTTCTTTTTTCTCTCTGGTTTTTCCCTTGCTGTTTTCCCACCCGTTTTTTTTTTCTTTTTTTGTTTTTTTTCTTTCTCTGCGAGAGAGAGAGATCAGAAGACCCATGATGACGAGTCATCATGAGGGGAGAAAATGAGAGTCTTTTGTCCCCCTCTTGTCCCCCCTAATTCCCTTAAATTTTGCAAAAAAATAAATAAAAAAATAGAAAACAATTTTCAAATGGCATCGGATGCCATACGAAAACCAAAACTACTCATTACGCCCATTTTTAAAAACGAAGAAAATGATGACCGTCCTTATTCTCTCTTTGACCACATAAGCGGGTCCCACAACAGCGGGCCCCACACAAGCGGGCCCCACGCAAGCGGGTCCCACATCAGCGGGCCCCACATCAGCAGGTCCCACACAAACGGGCCCCACAAAAGCGGGCCCCACAAAAGCGGGTCCCACACAGGCGGGTCCCACACAAACGGGTCCCACACAAGCGGGCCCCACATTCTCTTTTGCTCGGATTAATTTCATTCATTTTCCGTCTGACCTCGGGATTTTATTCGAATATGCGGGTTTAGGGCCTTGTCAAAATGGGGTGTCTACAGATGCCCCTCTTTGGCAGAGTGTGCTTGTCGCGCGAATGTCAAAGCTGAACAGACAACACATTTTGACTGGCCCAAAATTTATTTTACAAAGATTGAACTCGTGGAGGGAATAGATGTCTCAGGGGTCTCACTCGAATTGGAGGGAAGGGATGCCTCAGGGGTTTTGAATGAAAAGGATTTTGATTATTGGCTTGATGCTCTCAAAGATGCTCTCAGAGAGACTTTCGTTTTAAAATTTCACATTCAACATGACTTAATATTAATTTGGTGAAATGCTGGACACATAACTCAGCATTCAAAACATATTGGTGAGATAGCCTCCCACCAGAGAAATAACTCGAGTAACACATCGGTCACACTCGAGTAACACATCGGTCACACAGGTATTCCTGACTCCGCACTTGGGTGACGGCACACTGTGGAACGACGGACCATGACTTGACAACAAAATAACTAGAGAGAGTTGTTGTCCAGCTTTTCACCAAATTAGACAAGGAAGAACAACAGTTGAATGAAAATTTTGATCAGGGGTCCATGGTAATAAGCCATGAAGAGCCTTGCAGAAAACGAGGGTCCACGGTGGTGAACCGTGAAGAGCCAAGCAAACGGGAATCGAGGGTCCATGGTAGTAAGCCACGAAGAGCCTCGCGGAACGAAATTTATTTATATTTTTTTATTTTTAGGAAACTAGAAATCGAGGGTCCACGGCAACAAACCGCGAAGAGCCAAGCCATAATCCGGGGTCCGTGGTAATAAGCCACGAAGAACCTTGCAAGAAAGATATTGAGTGATTAATGGATTAGAAAAACTGAGAATCAAGGGTTCATAGCCATAAGCTATGAAGAGCCAAGAAGTAATCGAGGGTCCACAGTGACCAGCCGTGAAGAGCCACGCAATGAATCTAGGGTCCATGGCAAGAAACCATGAAGAGCCCAGCAGAAAGGAATTAAGGGTCCACGGCAATACTCCGTGAAGAGCCAAACATTGAATTTGGGGTCCATGACAATAAGCCATGAAGAGCCCAACATGCAGAAACAAATGATATGTAAAAGATATGAATGGAAAGACTATGAATAGTGGGTCCATGATATTTCTGGAAGGACATATCACGAAGAGCCAATCGGGGAGCATGGGTCCATAGTATACCTGAATGGTAGACCATGAAGAGCCAAGAAGTAATCGAGGGTCCACGGCAACAAACCGTGAAGAGCCACGCAATGAATCTAAGGTCCATGGCAAGAAACCATGAAGAGCCCAGCAGAAAGGAATCAAGGGTCCACGGCAATACTCCGTGAAGAGCCAAACATTGAATTTGGGGTCCATGACAATAAGCCATGAAGAGCCCAACATGCAGAAACAAATGACATGTAAAAGATATGAATGGAATGACTATGAATAGTGGGTCCATGATATTTCTGGAAGGACATATCACGAAGAGCCAATCGGGGAGCATGGGTCCGTAGTATACCTGAATGGTAGACCATGAAGAGCCAAGAAGTAATCGAGGGTCCACGGCAACAAACCGTGAAGAGCCACGCAATGAATCTAAGGTCCATGGCAAGAAACCATGAAGAGCCCAGCAGAAAGGAATCAAGGGTCCACGGCAATACTCCGTGAAGAGCCAAACATTGAATTTGGGGTCCATGACAATAAGCCATGAAGAGCCCAACATGCAGAAACAAATGACATGTAAAAGATATGAATGGAATGACTATGAATAGTGGGTCCATGATATTTCTGGAAGGACATATCACGAAGAGCCAATCGGGGAGCATGGGTCCATAGTATACCTGAATGGTAGACCATGAAGAGCCAAGAAGTAATCGAGGGTCCACGGCAACAAACCGTGAAGAGCCACGCAATGAATCTAAGGTCCATGGCAAGAAACCATGAAGAGCCCAGCAGAAAGGAATCAAGGGTCCACGGCAATACTCCGTGAAGAGCCAAACATTGAATTTGGGGTCCATGACAATAAGCCATGAAGAGCCCAACATGCAGAAACAAATGACATGTAAAAGATATGAATGGAATGACTATGAATAGTGGGTCCATGATATTTCTGGAAGGACATATCACGAAGAGCCAATCGGGGAGCATGGGTCCGTAGTATACCTGAATGGTAGACCATGAAGAGCCAAGAAGTAATCGAGGGTCCACGGCAACAAACCGTGAAGAGCTACGCAATGAATCTAAGGTCCATGGCAAGAAACCATGAAGAGCCCAGCAGAAAGGAATCAAGGGTCCACGGCAATACTCCGTGAAGAGCCAAACATTGAATTTGGGGTCCATGACAATAAGCCATGAAGAGCCCAACATGCAGAAACAAATGACATGTAAAAGATATGAATGGAATGACTATGAATAGTGGGTCCATGATATTTCTGGAAGGACATATCACGAAGAGCCAATCGGGGAGCATGGGTCCGTAGTATACCTGAATGGTAGACCATGAAGAGCCAAGAAGTAATCGAGGGTCCACGACAACAAACCGTGAAGAGCCACGCAATGAATCTAAGGTCCATGGCAATAAGCCACGAAGAGCCTAGAATGAAATTTGGGGTCCATGACAATAAGCCACGAAGAGCCCAACAAGAATAACAAGTAATGGAGATGAATGAAATGAGCATGGAGAGCGGGTCCATGATATATCCTAAAGGACAGATCACGAAGAGCCATTCAGGGAGCAAGGGTCCATGATGTGCCTGCCTGACAAACCACGAAGAGCCTTGGAAGGACAGTGATATTGCTGAGAATTGATTGATTTCGAATGATGATTTTTTTTTTTTAGACTGATTGCCTCTTGCCGAGGAAATTGGGAGTATGAGTTCCTTGCTGAGAATTGGACTCAGATAACTTGCAGGGATTTGGATATTGACCATTTTTTCTGATTTTGCCGGGGATTGAAGGCTGCGCGAGCAAATTCTAGACTCCGCTTGGGAAACTGATTTTCTTAGGAAGTTGACCTTTCAGAGAGTGCACTTGTCTGAGAAGTTTGAAGTTTGGCTCGAGATATACTCGTACATCTCTTATCTCAAATTACTGAAGACATTGGCACTGATTGCCTTTTGTGCTTGATATCTTTTATGACGCAAGTCATAAAAGATGCCCTTAGTATATTGTGTTTCCATGACAGGAGTTTTAAGGAGGCAGGGCAATGATGGTTGAAGAAAAGATGCTTCGTTTCATGAAGGCTCGAGGATGCAAAGTTCTTTTGTATGGAGAGAATAGGACAATAACCATGATGGCTGAGTCTGGAAATCTCTTCTTTCGCATGGCTCACTTTTGGAGGCTTAAGGTCTTGGGTAGGTTTGAACAAGATGTCTCCCGCCCCTTCTGATACCTAAACCAGGATTTACTCTGAATTTTCTTCGCAATTTGGAGGACACGCTCCCATTCTTCTAGCACCCGACAGTTTGGACTTTGCAAGGAAAGGGAACACAAATATGAAGGAGGAATAGATTTCCAAGGACTCGGTCAAAGAAGATTCTTGTTGTTCGGAGGACTCGACTCGCTTTCGACTCACTCTTGGATCTGATGTGTTATTTTTCAAGGGTATGGCTTAGCCACTCTTAGAGTATTTCGAAGACCGTGTCAAGAGGCACTATTCTCCTTTTTCGGTGTTTATGTCATGATTATTATCCCTTTCGGATTGCTCGGTTTCAATGCCCCTAGTTTAGATGAATGTTAAAGTAAGCTTGCTGGCACTACTTGGACTCCAAGATTTTACCCTGGTTGAAGACTGTTTCTCCACCTCAATGATTCGCTTTTTCGTTGGAAGTCATTGCCATTGACCAGATTGCCTTGTCAGGTTTTCAATCTGGCGGACCGCTTGCCCTAACTTTTGCCTGGTTCGCCCTTTCGGGTTTTCAATCCAGCGGGCTCGATACCCTAACTTTTGCCTAACCCGACTTTTCAGTTGTCAACTTAGCGGGTGAATGACCCTAAATTTTGCCTAGACCGCCCTCTCGGGTTTTCAGCCTAGCGGGTCTTCAAACTCCATCATTTTTTCTTCTTGACTTTGAACCACTGCTTGTTCACCAGAAGGACTTTCTAGGCGGGCTTGGGTTCAAAAGGGTTAGATATCGGAAGTTCAAACGATTTGGATCGAATCTGGTCTCGCCAGACTACCTACGTACCCCAAAAATGGAGGATCAGATCCGCGTAGTTCGCTTTGGGTTTAACAAAGAATGGTTTAGCTTTTTAGCTTCAAAAGTTTGAAAAGGGGATGATTTAGTTTTTATCCCCAAGGATTTGACCGAACCTAAATTGATCAAGTTGCCTACGTACCCCCGAAGAGTTGGGGATCAGGTCCGCGTAGTTCGGGTCGAAATGCCCCTGGTTTGTGGATGCTTGAAAATAATGTTTGATTTTGTTGAGGCTCGAAGGTGTTTGCAAAAGGATTTTTTTTTTTTTTTTAAAAAAAACTTGGGATTCTGGCATTTAAGGCTCAGGCGTCCAAGGATGGCCTTCTGATGTTTTGGCATACAAGCTTCTTGAATGGCCAAGGTTCAATGGCTTTGAACTTTTTCTCTTGTTCTCTTTTTTCTTTTCTTTTTTGAGGAGTCTGGCGGCTTTTCCTGGCAAGACTTCATCTGCACTGTGCAAGCTAGACTGATTGAATTCCCACTTTTTCTTTGGGATCTCGCACTGATATTTGGGATTCTACGGCTCTGGGTCTTCTATGAATGCTGAAGATGATTTTGAAATTTTCAATCCATTTATCGACTCTGCTTCCTGCGATTCTGACGTTCTCGAGGAGTTGACGTGGGGCATGCTCCCTTCTCCTTTCTTCTCTGGATTCTATCTTATTTTTCTTTGTTCATTCTGATTTTTATTTTTTTGCTTGGATGTGGGGAATGCCCCTACGCCTGGAACGCTTTAACTTGAAATTCCATCGCAATGTATAGCCCAAGTATTCTTTTTGGGGTTCATGCTCTATGCTCATGACTTTGTTGTCCGAAAGTCTTCTCTCAATTTTTCATTCACTGCATTTGATGTTTGGTATTCCTCATTTGAATTTTTTGCTTTTTTGACCTGTCTGAAGCCGAGGGTGACTCACGTTGAACAGTGTCAAGGCATGTTTCCGGTTTATCCTCATAGGACCAAGCAACACTTCTTTGAACCCTCTAAATAGGTTTATCGATTCTTTGCGCTCTTCGAGAGATAAAATTTTGCCAATCTTCATTTCCCGAGTTTCGGATTTCGATACCACTATCCACGGTATCAATTTCATCTTCAAGTGGCTTTGCTCGACGCTCTTCCCCTCGTTTGATCAGCTTTCAAATCTCGAGGAGAATTTCATCGGCATCCTCGTCTGAGGAGGGTGTCTTAATTTGTTTATTAACATTAGATCCAAGAGTGAACATATACAAGAATACTGACGACACTGGAATCAAATGTGCGTTGCATTGAATGTTTGAAGTACATACATTGATTTTTGACGCGCCACGATAGGCTCTCCATCAAATTCAACAAAAGATTGGACATTGGTTCACAATGAGAGAGACCAATAAACACAACGTACGTAGAATTGATATTGACATGGTTAGGCTTACCAACTTTGACAGGAGGGTTGGTATACACTCTTCCAAACAAATTTCAAAGATGAGACACTTCATCGGAGGCAACGGATTGGCGCTGAAAGTTCAAGGACAACGTGCCTTCATTGATAATGATTGGAGAGAGCAATCCTGGAGTTAGAATCTCAGAAGAGAGGGCCTCTTTGGTTTCTGTTGATCCAGCTCAAATTGTCCTTTAGCACCTGACAATGGCAAGGCTTTCTCTGGTATAATGTTTTCAAGGAGTTCAAGCTCTGACATTTTTTTTTCTTCCCAATCATTTTCCAGCCCAGAGGTGGTACAGGTAAAGGTGGTAAGATCTGTGAAGGGTTGAATGAGTTGAATGGTTCCCATGGTGGGTGAAAGAAGTGCAACACGGTTATGTGCAGGGTTCTCAGAAGCATTTGAGTTCGAGAAGACTGAGGGGATCCCCGTCTATCAGGTCATGGATGTCATCACCATCTCTCTCATTTCTCTCAAGACGAGACTTTCAGCATACTCAGCCATCTGGGCAATGTGAGAGGAAAAAGGTATAGCGGGCTAGACCAAGCGAGTTTAGAGATGAAAGCTTTTTGGGGTTGATGGTAAACGAGTGACTAAGACTCCTGTCATGGACATCATAAACACTAGGCTCAATGAGAATTAATCCCATAGCAATGTAATGTGCAAGTTGAGACAAAAGGTAGCGCCAACACATCCTTCCCTTGGATCAAAATCCGACAGCTTAACGGTTGTGCATGAAGATGTGGTACGACAAGTACATGGTTTGTCAACAAGCCTAAAAGGATGATGACCACACTCAAGGTATTTGGAGAAAATTCGGCAGCATAACGGCTATACCAGGAGATGTGGTAAGGTAAGCACATGGTTTGTCAATGAACCCAAAAGGATAATGATTACGCTCAAGGGTTCTAAAAAAAATTGGCAGCATGACGGCTATACTAGGAGGGTCTCAGCAACTAAACATGAAGAGTATGCCGTCATGGTCAAGATAAAGCAGGGTTCTCAGCAAGAACACACACTCCGATAATGATAATGGCAAGATAGACTCACAATCGACATGTGGAACACGGTCTGATCAGGATCAATCAAATGATCAAGCTCACGGAAGACAGATCATGACTAAAAGAGCCAAGAATCTGATGATAATCCACAGAATGGATAGAGAAGAATAATTGATATGATTATGAAGGAAAACTTAACTAGGAAGTAAACCCTAATCTAATAACAAATATGTATATATATATATACATCCTAACCAGGGGCACCGGCCCTAACCTGATCTAGCGGAGCCAAAGAGGTCTCGACTCGTGACAGACTGATGAGTGTACTAGGACCGCGTTGTAGCCACACAAGGTGAGCTACCCTAGTCTACAAATCGGACAAGGCTCCTAACTCTAGGCTTCACATGTGTAAGCAACATATGTTCGTCCTATATGAGTACATATATATATAGTGTCCTAGCAAGGGTTCCCTAATTTTGGTTCTAAAGGGAGCAACTAATATATATACATAATATAATGAAATGAAAGTAGGGCCCAGGCATTTCTGCAGGGTACTATGCCTATGACCATACCCTTGATGTATAACGCCAGCACACCCAGCATTATACAGAGTATGTTCATTGCTCATCGGCTGCTGTAGAACACCAGCACACCCAGTGTCTACGGCTGCAGCTCCGGCGCATAGCTAGGAAATAGATACAACGGCTCCCATCTGGTGCGCGTCATATCTATTCCCTGAGGCCAATAAGGAAAATAATGAAAGAAATAAAGAATATGACAATGCATGATGTGCAGTGTGTGAATCCCTTGTTTTATTTACGCACCTACTTGGTGCCCCTGGATTTCTAACGATAAAGTTCTCATTTAACTTGGTTTTGACCCAAATTTCTTCAAAATTAGTAACAATGGCATTTTTACAGAGTTAGGCAATGTTTCAAGAAATCCCCAGCAGAGTCGCCAGTCTGTGGAACCAGATCCGGGACGGGCGTGAGGGGACGGGCCCCCGCGCGAGTCTCTAGATCGTCCACGTGAAGGAGAGCCCCACCAAGGAACCCTCGAAAGAGTGCCCCTCACAGCATGAGCGGCGATGTAAAGTGAGATACCTCTCGATTCGGGGACTAGCCCGGATTCGAGGCGCACCTCGAACAAAGAAAGAGTCGCCATCCAAGGAAGTGGGCCCTGGATCCCATGCTGTGCTCTGTTGCAACGGATAACCAGAGATATAAAATAGGGTTCGTGCCTGATGACGAATGGGGAAGGGATTAGGCGCCCCCAATTCGCCCAAGTGCTAGCACCTGGTCTCTCATGCCATTTATTATTAATTTTGAAGAGTTTTGGGAGAAAATCATGCGAAATGGGAACGGATATCCCCGAGATAACGTCTAGCTAATCATGCATGTCTCAGAGATGAATAAGAAGCACACACAAAAGAAATGAAAGATATGTCGCCTAAGAATAGCTAGGTTATGAGTGCCATGCCTAATTGGTGTCTAAGTTCTGGTGGACAAGCACATGCATGCTACAGCTAAAGGTATAGGATCTGTACATGAAAATAAGAAAACACAGCAAAATACGCAACACACGACTCAACAAGACAAATCCTAAAATTCTAATGCAGGACTTGACTCGGACCAGGATGGCCATCCATCCTAGCTGCACTACGTATCCCGGCCTCGGGAAGAATCAGAGCCAACGTAGTTCGGTGTCCTATGCTAAACTACAATGCCTAAACCTCTAGGACCGCTATCCTAGACCCGATCAACTAGACTCGACTAGTTTTTAAAGCTTTTTGTGCGATTGCTTAAATTCAAGTGGATTGTGATTTTTACGACTCTCTATATGTCCTAACTAATGCAGGTTGTTTAGCCTTAAGCTAATGCAGGTGGGCCCTACATCCTATGTGTATCTAGGCTGTGCAACATAAAGAAAACCATGGGCTGACTATATGCTTCCTAGTCTAGCCATCGGTTCGACTAAGTGTCTGACCGATCGACTCGAGGCCTCCTAACTCTAGGGACACTCACACGACAGGACACACCACATCAATACAAATCAAGACCGACTCCTAACTCTAAAACACCCTAAATATCTAGGACAGACTCCTAACTCTAGGGGAAGATCTTTTTGAAAAGGTTTTGAAGTTTTTTGTATTTTTTTGAGGTTTTGAAGTTATGAAAAATGGTGAAAGTTGTGAGAAATATTTACAAAAATGGTGTCTAAAAATGGTGAAAGGGTGTAAAAATGGTGACTGAACTCAGGGTGCCAGCAGCACGCCTGAGCTGCCTACGTACCCCTCAGCTAGGGATCAAGCCATCCGTAGTTCGGACCAGAATTCCTAACTACTCTGCACATGACTCAAGATTTTTTTTGAAATTTTGATTTTTAAAATGTTTTTGGATTTTGAATTGTTTTTGAGATGTTTTGAATTTTCAAGTGTTTTTTGGAATGTTTTTGTTGTTTTCAAGTATTTTTGAAATGTTTTTATTATTTTTTTGACACCAGAGAATAAAATCCTATCATCATACGGGTAGGGAGACTTCTGGAATCCCGCAAAGGTTGGATAGCATCCTATGCTTTGCGGGGGAACGAACAGGAAAATAACTCGGCAAGGGTTGGACAGCATCCTATACCTTGCAGGAGCGGGTAAAGATCACGACTTGATGAGAGGATGGACAGAATCCTAACCCCTATGATGATAGGAAAAACTCCTGGACTGACTGAAGGACTGACTCATGTGCTGAAGACTGTTATAATTACTATTTATAATTACTATACAAGATTACTATTCAAAAATACTATTCATAATTACTATTTATAGGTACTATTCAAAACTACTATTCATAATTACTATTTATAAGTACTATTCAAAACTACTATTCATAATTACTATTTATAAGTACTATTCAAAACTACTATTCATAGTAGGACTCGTTGATGTGGGACCCGCTGTTGTGAGACCCGCTGTTGTGGGACCCGCTGCGGGACCCGTTGTGTGACCCACTGTGGGACCCGCTGATGTGGGACCCGCTGATGTGGGACCCACGGATGTGGGACCCTCTGTGGGACCCGCTTTGGGACCCGTTGTGGGACCCGCTGATGTGGGACCCGCTGTGTGACCCACGGATGTGGGACCCTCTGTGGGACCCGCTTTGGGACCCGCTGTGGGACCCGTTGATGTGGGACCCGTTGATGTGGGACCCACTGTTGTGGGACCCGCTGTTGTGGGACCCGCTGTTGTGGGACCCGTTGATGTGGGACCCGCTGATGTGGGACCCGCTGATGTGGGACCCACTGCTGTGGGACCCACTGCTGTGGGACCCGCTATGGGACTCGCTGATGTGGGACCCGCTGGGACCCGCTGTTGTGGGACCCGCTGTGGGACCCGCTGTGCGAAGAATGAATAATTATAAAATAAAAAAAATGAACTTACGCCAGCTATGGGAGGAACAAGAGATCCAGGAAGGTGTTGACAGAGTCGTGCTTGTGTGGGGCCCGCTGATGTGGGACCCGCTGATGTAGGACCCGCTGATGTGGGATCCGCTGGAGGTGGGGCCCGCTGGAGGTGATCGGTGGATGGCCGGTCGGAGATGGGTTTGGCCTCGCCGGATTCCGGCTGGATTGCCGGAGGAGAAGACTCTCTCTCTCTCTCTCTCCCTCTCTCTCTCTACAGATCTCTCCTCCCTCTCTCTCTCTCTCCCCTCTGCAGATCTCTCTCTCTCTCCCTCTCCCCTCTGGTTTTTTTCCTTTTTTCTTTTTTCTCTCTGGTTTTTCCCTTGCTGTTTTCCCACCCGTTTTTTTTTTCTTTTTTTGTTTTTTTTCTTTCTCTGCGAGAGAGAGAGATCAGAAGACCCATGATGACGAGTCATCATGAGGGGAGAAAATGAGAGTCTTTTGTCCCCCTCTTGTCCCCCCTAATTCCCTTAAATTTTGCAAAAAAATAAATAAAAAAATAGAAAACAATTTTCAAATGGCATCGGATGCCATACGAAAACCAAAACTACTCATTACGCCCATTTTTAAAAACGAAGAAAATGATGACCGTCCTTATTCTCTCTTTGACCACATAAGCGGGTCCCACAACAGCGGGCCCCACACAAGCGGGCCCCACGCAAGCGGGTCCCACATCAGCGGGCCCCACATCAGCAGGTCCCACACAAACGGGCCCCACAAAAGCGGGCCCCACAAAAGCGGGTCCCACACAGGCGGGTCCCACACAAACGGGTCCCACACAAGCGGGCCCCACATTCTCTTTTGCTCGGATTAATTTCATTCATTTTCCGTCTGACCTCGGGATTTTATTCGAATATGCGGGTTTAGGGCCTTGTCAAAATGGGGTGTCTACAAGGAGGCGACGCACTAAACGTGTGTTTCAGTTCGCATCGATGTTCCAGAACCGAAAGATTGTTCGAAAAAAGTGGTAGATAGCCGAAAAAAGTGACAGGGGTGCAACACGAGGACTTCCCAGGAGGTCACCCATCCTAGTACTACTCTCGCCCAAGCACACTTAACTTCGGAGTTCTGATGGGATCCAGTGCATTTGTGCTGGTATGATCGCACCCAGCATGCCTCTCTATTGTCAAAGTAATAAAGAGTTTCCACTCGCATTGTCGTACGAAGTCCGTTTAAATGAAAGTGCGAAAAAATCCTGCTAGATGCCATCGGATGGACGATCCGAGCATGTCGGGAAGCCGGATGACCACCAGGGCTGTCATCGCGCGATTAATCTTCCCGCTTACCCCCGAATCAATATAAGAATCGCCACGATCTGACGGGCGGATCAAAAGTTATCGTCGGAACGATATTTGTGCACCAAGGGTAGCTCACGGCCAGTAAACACCTTCCGACCGGATTCATGACTCGCATCCACTAGTACACTCATCCGCTATAGCCTGTACGTCACTGAATCTAAACAAACCCCCGCTATAATTTGACCGCAAATGAAATGTCAGAACGAATTCCGTTTATCGAATCAAACGACACTATCACCCCGCCGTAATAAAGACCGGAGGTATTTGAATTCACCATCCGGAAGAAAATAAAAAGATCCGAACCGAAACGTAGGAGGCGTCGCAATAAACGTGCGTTTCAGTTCGCATCGATGTTCCAGAACCGAAAGATTGTTCGAAAAAAGTGGTAGATAGCCGAAAAAAGTGACAGGGGTGCAACACGAGGACTTCCCAGGAGGTCACCCATCCTAGTACTACTCTCGCCCAAGCACGCTTAACTTCGGAGTTCTGATGGGATCCAGTGCATTTGTGCTGGTATGATCGGACCCAGCATGCCTCTCCATTGTCAAAGTAATAAAGAGTTTCCACTCGCATTGTCGTACGAAGTCCGTTTAAATGAAAGTGCGAAAAAATCCTGCTAGATGACATCGGATGGACGATCCGAGCATGTCGGGAAGCCGGATGACCGCCAAGGCTGTCATCGCGCGATGAATCTTCCCGATTACCCCCGAATCAATATAAGAATCGCCACGATCTGACGGGCGGATCAAAAGTTATCGTCGGAACGATATTTGTGCACCAAGGGTAGCTCACGGCCAGTAAACACCTTCCGACCGGATTCATGACTCGCATCCACTAGTAGACTCATCCGCTATAGCCTGTACGTCACTGAATCTGAACAAACCGCCGCTATGATTTGACCGCAAATGAAATGTCAGAACGAATTCCGTTTATCGAATCAAACGACACTATCACCCCGCCATAATAAAGACCGGACGTCTTTGAATTCACCATCCGGAAGAAAATAAAAAGATCCGAACCGAAACCTAGGAGGCGACGCACTAAACGTGCGTTTCAGTTCGCATCGATGTTCCAGAACCGAAAGATTGTTCGAAAAAAGTGGTAGATAGCCGAAAAAAGTGACAGGGGTGCAACACGAGGACTTCCCAGGAGGTCACCCATCCTAGTACTACTCTCGCCCAAGCACGCTTAACTTCGGAGTTCTGATGGGATCCAGTGCATTTGTGCTGGTATGATCGCACCCAGCATGCCTCTCCATTGTCAAAGTAATAAAGAGTTTCCACTCGCATTGTCGTACGAAGTCCGTTTAAATGAAAGTGCGAAAAAATCCTGCTAGATGACACCGGATGGACGATCCGAGCATGTCGGGAAGCCGGATGACCGCCAAGGCTGTCATCGCGCGATGAATCTTCCCGATTACCCCCGAATCAATATAAGAATCGCCACGATCTGACGGGCGGATCAAAAGTTATCGTCGGAACGATATTTGTGCACCAAGGGTAGCTCACGGCCAGTAAACACCTTCCGACCGGATTCATGACTCGCATCCACTAGTACACTCATCCGCTATAGCCTGTACGTCACTGAATCTGAACAAACCGCCGCTATGATTTGACCGCAAATGAAATGTCAGAACGAATTCCGTTTATCGAATCAAACGACACTATCACCCCGCCATAATAAAGACCGGACGTCTTTGAATTCACCATCCGGAAGAAAATAAAAAGATCCGAACCGAAACCTAGGAGGCGACGCACTAAACGTGCGTTTCAGTTCGCATCGATGTTCCAGAACCGAAAGATTGTTCGAAAAAAGTGGTAGATAGCCGAAAAAAGTGACAGGGGTGCAACACGAGGACTTCACAGGAGGTCACCCATCCTAGTACTACTCTCGCCCAAGCACGCTTAACTTCGGAGTTCTGATGGGATCCAGTGCATTTGTGCTGGTATGATCGCACCCAGCATGCCTCTCCATTGTCAAAGTAATAAAGAGTTTCCACTCGCATTGTCGTACGAAGTCCGTTTAAATGAAAGTGCGAAAAAATCCTGCTAGATGACACCGGATGGACGATCCGAGCATGTCGGAAAGCCGGATGACCGCCAGGGCTGTCATCGCGCGATGAATCTTCCCGAGTACCCCCGAATCAATATAAGAATCGCCACGATCTGACGGGCGGATCAAAAGTTATCGTCGGAACGATATTTGTGCACCAAGGGTAGCTCACGGCCAGTAAACACCTTCCGACCGGATTCATGACTCGCATCCACTAGTACACTCATCCGCTATAGCCTGTACGTCACTGAATCTGAACAAACCCCCGCTATAATTTGACCGCAAATGAAATGTCAGAACGAATTCCGTTTATCGAATCAAACGACACTATCACCCCGCCATAATAAAGACCGGACGTCTTTGAATTCACCATCCGGAAGAAAATAAAAAGATCCGAACCGAAACGTATGAGGCGACGCACTAAACGTGCGTTTCAGTTCGCATCGATGTTCCAGAACCGAAAGATTGTTCGAAAAAAAGTGGTAGATAGCCGAAAAAAGTGACAGGAGTGCAACACGAGGACTTCCCAGGAGGTCACCCATCCTAGTACTACTCTCGCCCAAGCACGCTTAACTTCGGAGTTCTGATGGGATCCAGTGCATTTGTGCTGGTATGATCGCACCCAGCATGCCTCTCCATTGTCAAAGTAATAAAGAGTTTCCACTCGCATTGTCGTACGAAGTCCGTTTAAATGAAAGTGCGAAAAAATCCTGCTAGATGACACCGGATGGACGATCCGAGCATGTCGGAAAGCCGGATGACCGCCGTGGCTGTCATCGCGCGATTAATCTTCCCGAGTACCCCCGAATCAATATAAGAATCGCCACGATCTGACGGGCGGATCAAAAGTTATCGTCGAAACGATATTTGTGCACCAAGGGTAGCTCACGGCCAGTAAACACCTTCCGACCGGATTCATGACTTTCATCCACTAGTACACTCATCCGCTATAGCCTGTACGTCACTGAATCTGAACAAACCCCCGCTATAATTTGACCGCAAATGAAATGTCAGAACGAATTCCGTTTATCGAATCAAACGACACTATCACCCCGCCATAATAAAGACCGGACGTCTTTGAATTCACCATCCGGAAGAAAATAAAAAGATCCGAACCGAAACGTAGGAGGCGACGCACTAAACGTGCGTTTCAGTTCGCATCGATGTTCCAGAACCGAAAGATTGTTCGAAAAAAGTGGTAGATAGCCGAAAAAAGTGACAGGGGTGCAACACGAGGACTTCCCAGGAGGTCACCCATCCTAGTACTACTCTCGCCCAAGCACGCTTAACTTCGGAGTTCTGATGGGATCCAGTGCATTTGTGCTGGTATGATCGCACCCAGCATGCCTCTCCATTGTCAAAGTAATAAAGAGTTTCCACTCGCATTGTCGTACGAAGTCCGTTTAAATGAAAGTGCGAAAAAATCCTGCTAGATGACACCGGATGGACGATCCGAGCATGTCGGAAAGCCGGATGACCGCCAAGGCTGTCATCGCGCGATTAATCTTCCCGAGTACCCCCGAATCAATATAAGAATCGCCACGATCTGACGGGCGGATCAAAAGTTATCGTCGGAACGATATTTGTGCACCAAGGGTAGCTCACGGCCAGTAAACACCTTCCGACCGGATTCATGACTCGCATCCACTAGTACACTCATCCGCTATAGCCTGTACGTCACTGAATCTGAACAAACCCCCGCTATAATTTGACCGCAAATGAAATGTCAGAACGAATTCCGTTTATCGAATTAAACGACACTATCAGCCCGCCATAATAAAGACCGGACGTATTTGAACTCACTATCCGGCAGAAAATAAAAAGATCCCAACCGAAACGTAGGAGGCGTCGCACTAAACGTGCGTTTCAGTTCGCATCGATGTTCCAGAACTGAAAGATTGTTCGAAAAAAGTGGTAGATAGCCGAAAAAAGTGACAGGGGTGCAACACGAGGACTTCCCAGGAGGTCACCCATCCTAGTACTACTCTCGCCCAAGCACGCTTAACTTCGGAGTTCTGATAGGATCCAGTGCATTTGTGCTGGTATGATCGCACCCAGCATGCCTCTCCATTGTCAAAGTAATAAAGAGTTTCCACTCGCATTGTCGTACGAAGTCCGTTTAAATGAAAGTGCGAAAAAATCCTGCTAGATGACACCGGATGGACGATCCGAGCATGTCGGGAAGCGGGATGACCGCCAGGGCCGTCAACGCGCGATTAATCTTCCCGAGTACCCCCGAATCAATATAAGAATCGCCACGATCTGACGGGCGGATCAAAAGTTATCGTCGGAACGATATTTGTGCACCAAGGGTAGCTCACGGCCAGTAAACACCTTCCGACCGGATTCATGACTCGCATCCACTAGTACACTCATCCGCTATAGCCTGTACGTCACTGAATCTGAACAAACCCCCGCTATAATTTGACCGCAAATGAAATGTCAGAACGAATTCCGTTTATCGAATCAAACGACACTATCACCCCGCCATAATAAAGACCGGACGTCTTTGAATTCACCATCCGGAAGAAAATAAAAAGATCCGAACCGAAACGTAGGAGGCGACGCACTAAACGTGCGTTTCAGTTCGCATCGATGTTCCAGAACCGAAAGATTGTTCGAAAAAAGTGGTAGATAGCCGAAAAAAGTGACAGGGGTGCAACACGAGGACTTCCCAGGAGGTCACCCATCCTAGTACTACTCTCGCCCAAGCACGCTTAACTTCGGAGTTCTGATGGGATCTAGTGCATTTGTGCTGGTATGATCGCACCCAGCATGCCTCTCCATTGTCAAAGTAATAAAGAGTTTCCACTCGCATTGTCGTACGAAGTCCGTTTAAATGAAAGTGCGAAAAAATCCTGCTAGATGCCATCGGATGGACGATCCGAGCATGTCGGGAAGCCGGATGACCGCTAGAGCTGTCATCGCGCGATGAATCTTCCCGATTACCCCCGAATCAATATAAGAATCGCCACGATCTGACGGGCGGATCAAAAGTTATCGTCGGAACGATATTTGTGCACCAAGGGTAGCTCACGGCCAGTAAACACCTTCCGACCGGATTCATGACTCGCATCCACTAGTACACTCATCCGCTATAGCCTGTACGTCACTGAATCTGAACAAACCCCCGCTATAATTTGACCGCAAATGAAATGTCAGAACGAATTCCGTTTATCGAATCAAACGACACTATCACCCCGCCATAATAAAGACCGGACGTCTTTGAATTCACCATCCGGAAGAAAATAAAAAGATCCGAACCGAAACGTAGGAGGCGACGCACTAAACGTGCGTTTCAGTTCGCATCGATGTTCCAGAACCGAAAGATTGTTCGAAAAAAGTGGTAGATAGCCGAAAAAAGTGACAGGGGTGCAACACGAGGACTTCCCAGGAGGTCACCCATCCTAGTACTACTCTCGCCCAAGCACGCTTAACTTCGGAGTTCTGATGGGATCCAGTGCATTTGTGCTGGTATGATCGCACCCAGCATGCCTCTCCATTGTCAAAGTAATAAAGAGTTTCCACTCGCATTGTCGTACGAAGTCCGTTTAAATGAAAGTGCGAAAAAATCCTGCTAGATGACACCGGATGGACGATCCGAGCATGTCGGAAAGCCGGATGACCGCCAAGGCTATCATCGCGCGATTAATCTTCCCGAGTACCCCCGAATCAATATAAGAATCGCCACGATCTGACGGGCGGATCAAAAGTTATCGTCGGAACGATATTTGTGCACCAAGGGTAGCTCACGGCCAGTAAACACCTTCCGACCGGATTCATGACTCGCATCCACTAGTACACTCATCCGCTATAGCCTGTACGTCACTGAATCTGAACAAACCCCCGCTATAATTTGACCGCAAATGAAATGTCAGAACGAATTCCGTTTATCGAATTAAACGACACTATCAGCCCGCCATAATAAAGACCGGACGTATTTGAACTCACTATCCGGCAGAAAATAAAAAGATCCCAACCGAAACGTAGGAGGCGTCGCACTAAACGTGCGTTTCAGTTCGCATCGATGTTCCAGAACCGAAAGATTGTTCGAAAAAAGTGGTAGATAGCCGAAAAAAGTGACAGGGGTGCAACACGAGGACTTCCCAGGAGGTCACCCATCCTAGTACTACTCTCGCCCAAGCACGCTTAACTTCGGAGTTCTGATAGGATCCAGTGCATTTGTGCTGGTATGATCGCACCCAGCATGCCTCTCCATTGTCATAGTAATAAAGAGTTTCCACTCGCATTGTCGTACGAAGTCCGTTTAAATGAAAGTGCGAAAAAATCCTGCTAGATGACACCGGATGGACGATCCGAGCATGTCGGGAAGCGGGATGACCGCCAGGGCCGTCAACGCGCGATTAATCTTCCCGAGTACCCCCGAATCAATATAAGAATCGCCACGATCTGACGGGCGGATCAAAAGTTATCGTCGGAACGATATTTGTGCACCAAGGGTAGCTCACGGCCAGTAAACACCTTCCGACTGGATTCATGACTCGCATCCACTAGTACACTCATCCGCTATAGCCTGTACGTCACTGAATCTGAACAAACCCCCGCTATAATTTGACCGCAAATGAAATGTCAGAACGAATTCCGTTTATCGAATCAAACGACACTATCACCCCGCCATAATAAAGACCGGACGTCTTTGAATTCACCATCCGGAAGAAAATAAAAAGATCCTAACCGAAACGTAGGAGGCGACGCACTAAACGTGCGTTTCAGTTCGCATCGATGTTCCAGAACCGAAAGATTGTTCGAAAAAAGTGGTAGATAGCCGAAAAAAGTGACAGGGGTGCAACACGAGGACTTCCCAGGAGGTCACCCATCCTAGTACTACTCTCGCCCAAGCACGCTTAACTTCGGAGTTCTGATGGGATCCAGTGCATTTGTGCTGGTATGATCGCACCCAGCATGCCTCTCCATTGTCAAAGTAATAAAGAGTTTCCACTCGCATTGTCGTACGAAGTCCGTTTAAATGAAAGTGCGAAAAAATCCTGCTAGATGCCATCGGATGGACGATCCGAGCATGTCGGGAAGCCGGATGACCGCCAGAGCTGTCATCACGCGATGAATCTTCCCGATTACCCCCGAATCAATATAAGAATCGCCACGATCTGACGGGCGGATCAAAAGTTATCGTCGGAACGATATTTGTGCACCAAGGGTAGCTCACGGCCAGTAAACACATTCCGACCGGATTCATGACTCGCATCCACTAGTACACTCATCCGCTATAGCCTGTACGTCACTGAATCTAAACAAACCCCCGCTATAATTTGACCGCAAATGAAATGTCAGAACGAATTCCGTTTATCGAATCAAACGACACTATCGCCCCGCCGTAATAAAGACCGGAGGTATTTGAATTCACCATCCGGAAGAAAATAAAAAGATCCGAACCGAAACGTAGGAGGCGTCGCAATAAACGTGCGTTTCAGTTCGCATCGATGTTCCAGAACCGAAAGATTGTTCGAAAAAATTGGTAGATAGCCGAAAAAAGTGACAGGGGTGCAACACGAGGACTTCCCAGGAGGTCACCGATCCTAGTACTACTCTCGCCCAAGCACGCTTAACTTCGGAGTTCTGATGGGATCCAGTACATTTGTGCTGGTATGATCGGACCCAGCATGCCTCTCCATTGTCAAAGTAATAAAGAGTTTCCACTCGCATTGTCGTACGAAGTCCGTTTAAATGAAAGTGCGAAAAAATCCTGCTAGATGACACCGGATGGACGATCCGAGCATGTCGGGAAGCCGGATGACCGCCAAGGCTGTCATCGCGCGATGAATCTTTCCGAGTACCCCCGAATCAATATAAGAATCGCTACGATCTGACGGGCGGATCAAAAGTTATCGTCGGAACGATATTTGTGCACCAAGGGTAGCTCACGGCCAGTAAACACCTTCCGACCGGATTCATGACTCGCATCCACTAGTACACTCATCCGCTATAGCCTGTACGTCACTGAATCTGAACAAACCCCCGCTATAATTTGACCGCAAATGAAATGTCAGAACGAATTCCGTTTATCGAATCAAACGACACTATCACCCCGCCATAATAAAGACCGGACGTCTTTGAATTCACCATCCGGAAGAAAATAAAAAGATCCGTACCGAAACCTAGGAGGCGACGCACTAAACGTGCGTTTCAGTTCGCTTTGATATTCCAGAACCGAAAGATTGTTCGAAAAAAGTGGTAGATAGCCGAAAAAAGTGACAGGGGTGCAACACGAGGACTTCCCAGGAGGTCACCCATCCTAGTACTACTCTCGCCCAAGCACGCTTAACTTCGGAGTTCTGATGGGATCCAGTGCATTTGTGCTGGTATGATCGCACCCAGCATGCCTCTCCATTGTCAAAGTAATAAAGAGTTTCCACTCGCATTGTCGTACGAAGTCCGTTTAAATGAAAGTGCGAAAAAATCCTGCTAGATGACACCGGATGGACGATCCGAGCATGTCGGGAAGACGGATGACCGCCAAGGCTGTCATCGCGCGATGAATCTTCCCGAGTACCCCCGAATCAATATAAGAATCGCTACGATCTGACGGGCGGATCAAAAGTTATCGTCGGAACGATATTTGTGCACCAAGGGTAGCTCACGGCCAGTAAACACCTTCCGACCGGATTCATGACTCGCATCCACTAGTACACTCATCCGCTATAGCCTGTACGTCACTGAATCTAAACAAACCCCCGCTATAATTTGACCGCAAATGAAATGTCAGAACGAATTCCGTTTATCGAATCAAACGACACTATCACCCCGCCATAATAAAGACCGGACGTCTTCGAATTCACCATCCGGAAGAAAATAAAAAGATCCGAACCGAAACCTAGGAGGCGACGCACTAAATGTGCGTTTCAGTTCGCTTTGATATTCCCGAACCGAAAGATTGTTCGAAAAAAGTGGTAGATAGCCGAAAAAAGTGACAGGGGTGCAACACGAGGACTTCCCAGGAGGTCACCCATCCTAGTACTACTCTCGCCCAAGCTCGCTTAACTTCGGAGTTCTGATGGGATCCAGTGCATTTGTGCTGGTATGATCGCACCCAGCATGCCTTTCCATTGTCAAAGTAATAAAGAGTTTCCACTCGCATTGTCGTACGAAGTCCGTTTAAATGAAAGTGCGAAAAAATCCTGCTAGATGACACCGGATGGACGATCCGAGCATGTCGGAAAGCCGGATGACCGCCAGGGCTGTCATCGCGCGATGAATCTTCCCGAGTACCCCCGAATCAATATAAGAATCGCCACGATCTGACGGGCGGATCAAAAGTTATCGTCGGAACGATATTTGTGCACCAAGGGTAGCTCACGGCCAGTAAACACCTTCCGACCGGATTCATGACTCGCATCCACTAGTACACTCATCCGCTATAGCCTGTACGTCACTGAATCTGAACAAACCCCCGCTATAATTTGACCGCAAATGAAATGTCAGAACGAATTCCGTTTATCGAATCAAACGACACTATCACCCCGCCATAATAAAGACCGGACGTCTTTGAATTCACCATCCGGAAGAAAATAAAAAGATCCGAACCGAAACGTATGAGGCGACGCACTAAACGTGCGTTTCAGTTCGCATCGATGTTCCAGAACCGAAAGATTGTTCGAAAAAAAGTGGTAGATAGCCGAAAAAAGTGACAGGGGTGCAACACGAGGACTTCCCAGGAGGTCACCCATCCTAGTACTACTCTCGCCCAAGCACGCTTAACTTCGGAGTTCTGATGGGATCCAGTGCATTTGTGCTGGTATGATCGCACCCAGCATGCCTCTCCATTGTCAAAGTAATAAAGAGTTTCCACTCGCATTGTCGTACGAAGTCCGTTTAAATGAAAGTGCGAAAAAATCCTGCTAGATGACACCGGATGGACGATCCGAGCATGTCGGAAAGCCGGATGACCGCCAAGGCTGTCATCGCGCGATTAATCTTCCCGAGTACCCCCGAATCAATATAAGAATCGCCACGATCTGACGGGCGGATCAAAAGTTATCGTCGGAACGATATTTGTGCACCAAGGGTAGCTCACGGCCAGTAAACACCTTCCGACCGGATTCATGACTCGCATCCACTAGTACACTCATCCGCTATAGCCTGTACGTCACTGAATCTGAACAAACCCCCGCTATAATTTGACCGCAAATGAAATGTCAGAACGAATTCCGTTTATCGAATTAAACGACACTATCAGCCCGCCATAATAAAGACCGGACGTATTTGAACTCACTATCCGGCAGAAAATAAAAAGATCCCAACCGAAACGTAGGAGGCGTCGCACTAAACGTGCGTTTCAGTTCGCATCGATGTTCCAGAACCGAAAGATTGTTCGAAAAAAGTGGTAGATAGCCGAAAAAAGTGACAGGGGTGCAACACGAGGACTTCCCAGGAGGTCACCCATCCTAGTACTACTCTCGCCCAAGCACGCTTAACTTCGGAGTTCTGATAGGATCCAGTGCATTTGTGCTGGTATGATCGCACCCAGCATGCCTCTCCATTGTCAAAGTAATAAAGAGTTTCCACTCGCATTGTCGTACGAAGTCCGTTTAAATGAAAGTGCGAAAAAATCCTGCTAGATGACACCGGATGGACGATCCGAGCATGTCGGGAAGCGGGATGACCGCCAGGGCTGTCAACGCGCGATTAATCTTCCCGAGTACCCCCGAATCAATATAAGAATCGCCACTATCTGACGGGCGGATCAAAAGTTATCGTCGGAACGATATTTGTGCACCAAGGGTAGCTCACGGCCAGTAAACACCTTCCGACCGGATTCATGACTCGCATCCACTAGTACACTCATCCGCTATAGCCTGTACGTCACTGAATCTGAACAAACCCCCGCTATAATTTGACCGCAAATGAAATGTCAGAACGAATTCCGTTTATCGAATCAAACGACACTATCACCCCGCCATAATAAAGACCGGACGTCTTTGAATTCACCATCCGGAAGAAAATAAAAAGATCCGAACCGAAACGTAGGAGGCGACGCACTAAACGTGCGTTTCAGTTCGCATCGATGTTCCAGAACCGAAAGATTGTTCGAAAAAAGTGGTAGATAGCCGAAAAAAGTGACAGGGGTGCAACACGAGGACTTCCCAGGAGGTCACCCATCCTAGTACTACTCTCGCCGAAGCACGCTTAACTTCGGAGTTCTGATGGGATCCAGTGCATTTGTGCTGGTATGATCGCACCCAGCATGCCTCTCCATTGTCAAAGTAATAAAGAGTTTCCACTCGCATTGTCGTACGAAGTCCGTTTAAATGAAAGTGCGAAAAAATCCTGCTAGATGCCATCGGATGGACGATCCGAGCATGTCGGGAAGCCGGATGACCGCTAGAGCTGTCATCGCGCGATGAATCTTCCCGATTACCCCCGAATCAATATAAGAATCGCCACGATCTGACGGGCGGATCAAAAGTTATCGTCGGAACGATATTTGTGCACCAAGGGTAGCTCACGGCCAGTAAACACCTTCCGACCGGATTCATGACTCGCATCCACTAGTACACTCATCCGCTATAGCCTGTACGTCACTGAATCTGAACAAACCCCCGCTATAATTTGACCGCAAATGAAATGTCAGAACGAATTCCGTTTATCGAATCAAACGACACTATCACCCCGCCATAATAAAGACCGGACGTCTTTGAATTCACCATCCGGAAGAAAATAAAAAGATCCGAACCGAAACGTAGGAGGCGACGCACTAAACGTGCGTTTCAGTTCGCATCGATGTTCCAGAACCGAAAGATTGTTCGAAAAAAGTGGTAGATAGCCGAAAAAAGTGACAGGGGTGCAACACGAGGACTTCCCAGGAGGTCACCCATCCTAGTACTACTCTCGCCCAAGCACGCTTAACTTCGGAGTTCTGATGGGATCCAGTGCATTTGTGCTGGTATGATCGCACCCAGCATGCCTCTCCATTGTCAAAGTAATAAAGAGTTTCCACTCGCATTGTCGTACGAAGTCCGTTTAAATGAAAGTGCGAAAAAATCCTGCTAGATGACACCGGATGGACGATCCGAGCATGTCGGAAAGCCGGATGACCGCCAAGGCTATCATCGCGCGATTAATCTTCCCGAGTACCCCCGAATCAATATAAGAATCGCCACGATCTGACGGGCGGATCAAAAGTTATCGTCGGAACGATATTTGTGCACCAAGGGTAGCTCACGGCCAGTAAACACCTTCCGACCGGATTCATGACTCGCATCCACTAGTACACTCATCCGCTATAGCCTGTACGTCACTGAATCTGAACAAACCCCCGCTATAATTTGACCGCAAATGAAATGTCAGAACGAATTCCGTTTATCGAATTAAACGACACTATCAGCCCGCCATAATAAAGACCGGACGTATTTGAACTCACTATCCGGCAGAAAATAAAAAGATCCCAACCGAAACGTAGGAGGCGTCGCACTAAACGTGCGTTTCAGTTCGCATCGATGTTCCAGAACCGAAAGATTGTTCGAAAAAAGTGGTAGATAGCCGAAAAAAGTGACAGGGGTGCAACACGAGGACTTCCCAGGAGGTCACCCATCCTAGTACTACTCTCGCCCAAGCACGCTTAACTTCGGAGTTCTGATAGGATCCAGTGCATTTGTGCTGGTATGATCGCACCCAGCATGCCTCTCCATTGTCAAAGTAATAAAGAGTTTCCACTCGCATTGTCGTACGAAGTCCGTTTAAATGAAAGTGCGAAAAAATCCTGCTAGATGACACCGGATGGACGATCCGAGCATGTCGGGAAGCGGGATGACCGCCAGGGCCGTCAACGCGCGATTAATCTTCCCGAGTACCCCCGAATCAATATAAGAATCGCCACGATCTGACGGGCGGATCAAAAGTTATCGTCGGAACGATATTTGTGCACCAAGGGTAGCTCACGGCCAGTAAACACCTTCCGACCGGATTCATGACTCGCATCCACTAGTACACTCATCCGCTATAGCCTGTACGTCACTGAATCTGAACAAACCCCCGCTATAATTTGACCGCAAATGAAATGTCAGAACGAATTCCGTTTATCGAATCAAACGACACTATCACCCCGCCATAATAAAGACCGGACGTCTTTGAATTCACCATCCGGAAGAAAATAAAAAGATCCTAACCGAAACGTAGGAGGCGACGCACTAAACGTGCGTTTCAGTTCGCATCGATGTTCCAGAACCGAAAGATTGTTCGAAAAAAGTGGTAGATAGCCGAAAAAGTGACAGGGGTGCAACACGAGGACTTCCCAGGAGGTCACCCATCCTAGTACTACTCTCGCCCAAGCACGCTTAACTTCGGAGTTCTGATGGGATCCAGTGCATTTGTGCTGGTATGATCGCACCCAGCATGCCTCTCCATTGTCAAAGTAATAAAGAGTTTCCACTCGCATTGTCGTACGAAGTCCGTTTAAATGAAAGTGCGAAAAAATCCTGCTAGATGCCATCGGATGGACGATCCGAGCATGTCGGGAAGCCGGATGACCGCCAGAGCTGTCATCGCGCGATGAATCTTCCCGATTACCCCCGAATCAATATAAGAATCGCCACGATCTGACGGGCGGATCAAAAGTTATCGTCGGAACGATATTTGTGCACCAAGGGTAGCTCACGGCCAGTAAACACATTCCGACCGGATTCATGACTCGCATCCACTAGTACACTCATCCGCTATAGCCTGTACGTCACTGAATCTAAACAAACCCCCGCTATAATTTGACCGCAAATGAAATGTCAGAACGAATTCCGTTTATCGAATCAAACGACACTATCACCCCGCCGTAATAAAGACCGGAGGTATTTGAATTCACCATCCGGAAGAAAATAAAAAGATCCGAACCGAAACGTAGGAGGCGTCGCAATAAACGTGCGTTTCAGTTCGCATCGATGTTCCAGAACCGAAAGATTGTTCGAAAAAATTGGTAGATAGCCGAAAAAAGTGACAGGGGTGCAACACGAGGACTTCCCAGGAGGTCACCGATCCTAGTACTACTCTCGCCCAAGCACGCTTAACTTCGGAGTTCTGATGGGATCCAGTACATTTGTGCTGGTATGATCGGACCCAGCATGCCTCTCCATTGTCAAAGTAATAAAGAGTTTCCACTCGCATTGTCGTACGAAGTCCGTTTAAATGAAAGTGCGAAAAAATCCTGCTAGATGACACCGGATGGACGATCCGAGCATGTCGGGAAGCCGGATGACCGCCAAGGCTGTCATCGCGCGATGAATCTTTCCGAGTACCCCCGAATCAATATAAGAATCGCTACGATCTGACGGGCGGATCAAAAGTTATCGTCGGAACGATATTTGTGCACCAAGGGTAGCTCACGGCCAGTAAACACCTTCCGACCGGATTCATGACTCGCATCCACTAGTACACTCATCCGCTATAGCCTGTACGTCACTGAATCTGAACAAACCCCCGCTATAATTTGACCGCAAATGAAATGTCAGAACGAATTCCGTTTATCGAATCAAACGACACTATCACCCCGCCATAATAAAGACCGGACGTCTTTGAATTCACCATCCGGAAGAAAATAAAAAGATCCGAACCGAAACCTAGGAGGCGACGCACTAAACGTGCGTTTCAGTTCGCTTTGATATTCCAGAACCGAAAGATTGTTCGAAAAAAGTGGTAGATAGCCGAAAAAAGTGACAGGGGTGCAACACGAGGACTTCCCAGGAGGTCACCCATCCTAGTACTACTCTCGCCCAAGCACGCTTAACTTCGGAGTTCTGATGGGATCCAGTGCATTTGTGCTGGTGTAGACACCCCATTTTGACCGGACCCAAGTTCGCTATGCTTGGGCGAAATCCCGTTCAATCATTTCCGCCATGTTTCGCACTTTTCCGTTAAGTGTTGAGAGAGATTATTCCCAAGAATCCGAACAAGAGAGAATTTGGATCCGATTGATGGGCCCGTCTTGAGCATTTGTTTAGATTTGGATCAAACAGGGTGGCCCGCACATTGTTTTAGTGAAAAATGAGTTTTGAACCTACTTCGATCCAACACCTAAAGATGATCATCAAGAGAACGGTCAAGATCTCAGAGAAGTCGTTTTAACAACCAATTTTGTTTCGATCATCAGGTTGAGTTACTCGGATCAGCCCATTGAAATGATTTAGGAGGACACAACCTACTTAGGTAGGGGACCCATCAATTGGATGGTCTGGATCGTCATAGAGGAATGATTTAAGGGGGCACAACCAATTTACATTGCGACCCACCATTTTGAACGGTCAAGATCATCAATTGTCGCCCATCAAATGGACGGTTCGGATCATAAAATGGGAGTGATTTAAAAATGGGGTAACATATTCACATTTTGATCTATTGGATGGTTTGGATCAGCCCATAGGATTGATTAGTGGAGCACAAATTAAATCACATCGCAGCCCACTATTTGAACGGTCAAGATCATCAATTGTCGCCCATCAAATGGACGGTTCGGATCATCAAATAGGAGTGATTTAAAAATGGGGTAACACATTCACATTTTGATCTATTGGATGGCTTGGATCAGCCCATAGGATTGATTAGCAGAGCACAAATTAAATCACATTGTCGCCCATCAAATGAACGGTTCCGATCATACTTTGGAGTGGGGCATATGATTTTATGCACAATTGGGAATTTGGTCACATATGGGACCCATTTGGGTTATCTTTTACCTACTCAAAAGAACTTTAAAAAACATGCATGGGGCCACACACATGTCAAAATTCAATGTCCACAATGGTGGCCACCTACCATGGAATATGTCCACAATGGTGGCCACCTACCATGGAATAAGTCCACAATGGTGGCCACCACCCTCCCATTCCTTTGCTATAAATGGTTCAATGAGGGTGAGTAAGAGGGAGGGAGAACTCATTTCTCTTCTATCATGTGTTCTAACAAAGTTGCTATGAGGGGTTGAAAAGAAAAAAAAGAAGAAAAGAAACAAGAAAAGAAGAAAAAGAAACAAAAAAGAAGCAAAAAGAGAAAGAAAGCGGAAGCGATCGCACGGAGGCGGAATTTTTGAGTTTTTCGGCTCTCGGATTCGGCGAGGATTTCGATCACAGGTAGGTACACCGTTCTCGGAATTTTTTTTAGAATTATTTGGTATATTTTCGGATTTTTGCATGATTTTTAACAAAGAAAACTAAACGATATACTAAACAGATTCCAAAAATAATGAAATTTCGTGAGAAAATAATATGATAATGATACATTCTACCATGAATTTGTGAGAATTTTTGGATTTTGTTTGGTATATTATTTTACGCATTCTTTGAAAATTATCAGATTTTGGGAGAATTGTTACTGACGTCAAATCACAGATAAAATTCTCCAAAGTTTTACAGTAGTCTTAAATTCTATACTGCTTGCTTCTGTAAAATTTTCAAGTGATTTGGATCTTGTTTCATATGAGCTGTAGTGTTAATTCATAATCTGGTTTGAAATTTGAAAAATCCGAAACTGATAGTAAATAGTTTTCTAAATTCATGGAAATCTCACAGCATGCTATTTTCACTTATCTCTTACTACTGTAGAAATTTCATGGAATTTAGATATCTATTTCTAGTAGTTTATGTGTTATTTTTGCAATCTGGTTAATTAATTTTTAAATCCATATTAAATATGAGTTTAATGTAAAAATCTGTAAAAATCTTCCAGTAAATTACATCTCATCATATCTTGTTGGTGGAGAAGTTTCAACTCATTTCGAGTTCGTTTGCAACAGCTTCACTTGTAAAATCACTCATATGGTTAAAAATTGGTAAAATCCATTAAAAAATAAAAATTAAGTGAAAATCATCTTAAAATCTCTAAAGCACCTTCATCTTTGTGTGTGTTTGGGAGACCCGCCCGGTCTCATTCTCTCGTTAGTCCTCTTTGTGCGCCGTTTGGTTTTGGAAGAACGCCCTACTCGGCTTGGCTTCATACCCCTACCCTTATGGGTATTGGGTTGCACATTTGTTGCACCCTAGGGCTAGGTAGCTGTCCGGCCCGGCTGGGTGTTTTACCTCTGCCAAATGTGCAAATTCGTGTTTCCTTTTCTTTTAGAGAGTCTTTGACTCATCTATCCTTTAGTTGGTGTTATTGGAGTCTTTGACTCATGTTTCCATTTCTTTTAGAGAGTCTTTGACTCATTCGTTCTTTTGTTGTACTACTAGGAAGTCTTTGACTCATTGGTTCTTCTGTTGGCGTTATTTGGGAGTCTTTGACTCATTCCTCCTCTAAGTTGTAGTATTAGAGAGTCTCTGACTCATTTGTTCCCCTCTTTAGTGTTGTTAGTTCGGAGTTTCTCCTTTAGAGTTGTTGATTACTTCGCTTTTGATTAGAGGCTAACTCAGTCTTATTAGAGCTTTGCTTGCTTAGGATCTTGGACCATTTTCTCTCTTCTTGGGACGCTATCTTTCTTGTTGTGGTTTGTCTCTTTGAGACGCTAGTTGCTTATTCGGGGTTTCCCCTTTTGCTTTAGGGCTTTGCCCTAGTTTGTGGTATTACTTGCGTGTTCCCTTTAAGATTAAAAATATTTTAAGGTCCTGAGCATTGGAAAAGCTATAAAATCCAAAAAACATTAGAAATTTAAAACTCAAAAAAACATTTGAAAACATCAAAAACCTTAAAAAAAATCTAAAGTGTTGAGTGTTTCTTTTAGAAGCGTATTAGGCGAGTTCGATTTTCGAACTACGTTGGCTTGATCCTCTTCCGAGGTACGTAGTGCAGCTTGGGATTTATATCCCAAGTCCAGCCAAACCTTTTTTGTAAATAATATCTTAAACTTTCTTCAAAAACCTTTAAAATCTTATTTTCAAAAGATCTTCCTCTAGAGTTAGGAGTTTCTCCTAGATAGAGAGTTTTAGAGTTAGGGTTTTTTCTTTTGATAGGTTGTTTGATTGTTTGTTTGTTGTGTGCTTGTTTTTAGAGTTAGGGGTCTGTCCTAGAGTTATAGGAGCGCCTCCGTCCGGTCAGTCGGCGATCCATATCGCCGAGTGATGACTAGAGTAGGATACGCTAGTCCACCCTTGGTTTTCCTTAGGAAATACAGCCTAGTCACACATAGGTTGTAAGAACCACCTGCATTAGCTTAGGGCTAATCTGCATTTAGTTAGGGCATATAGGGTGTCATAAAATCCACAATTCACTGAAATTTAAATAATCGTACAAGAAACTTTAATAACCGGTTCGGTCTTTTAGATCGAGTCTAGGATAGAAGTCTAGGTGTCTTAGGCATCCTAGCTTAGAATAGGCGCGGAGAACTACGTTGCCTTGATTCTCGTGGAGGCGGGGATACGTAGGCTTCTTTGGATGAATACCAGATCATCTGAGGACTCGGGCTAATCACTTTTAAAACTGTTGAAACAATCAAATCACTTAGGATTTTCCATGAAATTAGAATTTTATGAGAACTTTCACTTAGATTGAATCCAAACCAATTAAGAAATCAAGATACACATTTAGGATTCACATTGAAATTAGATCATAGGATGCATGTCACATAGATAGCACATTAACAGAGAGTTGAATGAGCCATTAAAAATGAATTTAAAAGAGTTAACTTTTGGAATTGAAGACCGATTATCGGGCAGGAATGGTGCATGTGGTGGATAAATCCCCATACCTTCCATTCTTGTAACCAGGTAGCGAGTCTAGATTTCTGGTTAATTATGGGTCCTAGATCCCACATCTAGGTGGCGACTCTGTCAGTCTCTTTTGTGTGGAATTCGGATTGCCTTAGTGATCCCAAGTTCACATAAAAGATGAATTAAAATTAATAATAAAAGGCACACGCCAATCGCGTGGGTACGAGAGACCAAGAGATAGTGCGTGGCGGCTCTCGCGCCACGCCCCTCTCGCGGGATCGGGTCCCACAGACTGGCGACTCTGCTGGGGATAACCTAACTTCATTACAATTCCAAAGGATTACTCATTTGAATCTATTTCAACTGGCTCATGAAAACTCTATCTCTTTTATGCTTGTTAGATTAGTTTGTATGCTTTATTTTCTCATCACATTTACTCAAACTTAATCTAACAAAACCTGAAGGCATCGTAGATTGCGCAAACTTATTGCACACACTTACATCACTTTCATCTAAACCCCTGCATCTCACATGCACACACGTCCTATTTTAGGAACCCGGAGTGTTATCTAGCATGGTTGACTGGGATTTCATCACCTGGTGCCTCTGTGCTAGAGAAGCATTCCACCCTTAGCCTAGTACCTTTATGGTACGTAAACGGATCTCTTGTTCACGTACTGATACGCCGGACACTGGTACAGTATATCGAACATGGATTCGCGCTAAGGGAACTCTTGGCCTTACCCCTAGATTAACCCACACATGCATGTAGTATACGAACACATGTGCATCACGTGTGTGAGCCTAGTTTAGGATATCCTACCCATTTGTGTCTAGATTAGGCCGTAGTCCATCTTTCAATGGCTACGATCGGTCATAGGTACACAAACAAAGTCATGAGTCGAGATCCTCTCTCCACTCCGTTAGATTATGGTTAGGATTGATGCCTTCAGGTAACACTGATAAAATGTGCGAAGATTAAAAAAAACAACTTTTCCTTTGGGGTTAGGATGTAAATCCCATTCATTTCCAAAGATCTCATAGGATTAGTCATTCATGATCCATCCGTTGAAAGCAATCTTATGCTATCTCATCTCATCTTGATCTAATCATATTAATCTATAGTTGTTGATATCCATCATTCAGATTTTAGATCTGGCCCTTGACTCTACTTTTGTCATTCTTATGGCCATGGTCTATTATCTGAGCCATTGATTTTTCATTGATCAATGTTTACCTATCATATATCTTTTACCCTTGGATCATATCGAAATCATTGATGAAAAAGTTTGATCTCACCTGTATTCTTTGAGTGCATGATCGTTGTTGAGATCGAAACTTATTTTGATTAAGGATGTTTATCGTTCCTGACTCTTTCATTCACAAAAGAAGAACGGTTATACCCAAAGAACATCTTAAGGAATAGATTGAGGATTCTTTCCAAATTAACATACCCGTTGATGTATGTCAAGATTACTCTTTTCTCTATTTGTTTAGAATTTTTATCCCATGACTATTGAGATAGTGTGATTGCTTCTAAGTCAAAAGTCTGTGTTCAACAAAAAGCCCTTCTTCCAAAAGACTGACCATTTCTGAATTCATTCGATACATCAGTCTATTGCTTTACCCACATTGTCAGCATAAGCCTTTTGTTGCCCCATTTAAACTAGACCTTGTGGAGTTGCCTTTTCTGGGATTCCTACTTCAGGATCGAACTTTGTAATTATCATTATCATGAAGAAAGGTGTATCACCTATAAACTTTCAGTGCCGGTTCACTACCTTTGAAGAAGTGTCCTGTGTCTTTAGATTTGTCTTTCATTGAGTGTACATCAACTTTCTTCTCTCGAAGTTGGAAAAAGTTCAGTTATGTTGATGTTAAAAAAAGAAAAGAAAATGTGTCATGTCAATCAGTCTTTCTCGTTCAAAGTCGGTGTTTAGCTTTTTGATTAAATTCAATGTAGAGCCTACTGAGGCGCGTTCAAAGTCATCTATGTACTTCAAAGTATTTCAATTCAATAAAGCATTTGAGTCTGTATCTTCAAATTTTTATGATTCACTCTTGGATTAAATGTTTAAAACAACTACAAGACCCCCTTCTCGGATGAGAATGCAGACGAAATTCCCCTCGAGATCTGAAAGATGGTCAAACGAGAGGAAGAGCGTCGAGCATAGCCACTTGAACAAGAAATCGAAGCCATTGATAGTGGTATCGAAATTCGAAACTCGAGAAAGATGGAGTGGCAAAACTTTATCTCCCGAGGAACGCAAAGAATTGATAAACCTGTTTAGAGGGGTTTGAGGTAGTCTTGCTTGATCCTATAAGGATAAACCAGGGGAATGCCCTGTCGTTGAGCAAAGCAAGACTTCATCTGCTTTAGACATCCAGTTGAAGAGTAAAATTTTAAAGAGATAAGCATCAGACATCCTGTGGAGCTGATGAAATACTGAGAGAAGATTTTCGGACAAGGAGTTGTGGAATCTTGAGCATAAATCCAAGATCTTTGAGATGAGAATGGAGCATAGTGGTTGAAGTTTTGCCTGACATGCATTCAAATTGTTGAACCTCAGCATTCAAGAGCTTATACATCAAATACATCAGGAGGCCATCATTGGACGTTTGAGCCTTAATAGCCAAAATCCTAACGTTTTAAAATCCTTTTGAGAACCCTTTGGGCCAACAATTTAAAGCCAATGTTTCTTTTCCAACATATTATAAATCCGGGGCATTGTGCACCCGAACTACGTCGGACCTGATCCCCATTTCTTCAGGGGTACGTAGGCAACTTGATTAATTCAGGTTCGGTCAAACCTTGGGATAAAATCCCTTTTCAAAATTTTGAAGCTAAATGCTAAACCATTCTTTGAAAAATCCTTAAGCGAACTACGCGGACCTGATCCTCCATTTTTGGGGTACGTAGGTAGTCTGGCTAGACCAGATTCGGTCTAAATCCTTAGAAACTTAGGTATTCAACCCTTTTGAACCCAAGCCCACCTAGAAAGTCCTTCTGGTGAAACAAGTAAAGGTTCGAGGCGAATGAAAAGAAAAACAGAAAGAAAAGAATGAGAGTCTGAAGACCCGCTAGGTTGAAAACCCGAAAGGGCGGCCTAGAGAAAGGTGAAAGTCGTTTTTTCTTGCTAAGTCAGCAAGCAAAATGATTGACTTATCAGAAAGTAAGGGTAGTGGTATGCTGGATTGAAAACTTGAAGAGACAATCTAGTCAGAGGCAAATACTTCCCATGAAAAGTTGAGTTGAATAGAAGCAGAAGGAGTTCCTCAGTTACGTAGAATTCCCAAGTTTGAGTACAAGCAAAAATTGAGATAAGTAGTCTTTTAGACTGAAAGCTTGGAAAGCAAAAGTTGAGATAAGTGGTCTTTTAGACTGAAAACTTGGAAGACATTAATTTTGACTTCTTCCGAAAAGACAAATCAAGGAGACCGAGAAGCAACTCTATAGGGCAGGATCCTGGAATCCGAATAGTGTCAGCAAGGCTTACTTTGACACCTTTTTAAACTAGGGGCATTAAAACCGAGCAATCCGAAGGGGTATAACCATGACGGATGTCCTGATGGAGGAAACTAGAGCCTTTTGGCATGGTTTTTGAGACTACTCTAAGAGTGGCTGACCTTACCATTTAAAAAATGATACATTTGATTTAAGGGTGAATCAAAATTTAGTCAAGTCTCTTGAATATTGTAAGTCTTCTTTTGAAAGAGTCCTTAGGAGTCTGTTCCTTGTTTCTCATTGTTTTCTTTTAGAATCCAAAGTGTTTGGCACTGGAGAGAATGGATGTACACCTTCCGAAATGTAAAGAAAAATCTAGAGTAGATCCTGGTTTAAGAATCAAGGAAGGGGCAAGAAACATTTGGTCCAAACCTACCAGAGACATCAAGCCTCAAGTAATGTTCAGCAATGAAAGGAAGAATCTTAGATCTAGCATTTGTGAAGTTGGTTTTACCACTATACCAAAGAAAGAACCCATGCAAACTCAAATTTTTCCTACTTACCTTGGTTTTGCTTTCTTAAGACCTTGTCATGGAAGCACATCATACTAGGGGCATCTTTTATGACTTGCGTCATAAAAGATATTACACAATGATAACTGGGATATCTATTCTTAGCAAATAGAAACCAGAGAAGCTTGAACATACTCTTTGAGTTGAATTCCCTTGATCAAGTTGTTTCTTTTGGAGTCAAAGTTTCATAAACTTCAATTCCCAGCGGGGTATATAATCTACTCCTGCATCCTTCAAACCTCATTAGAATGCTTTTCATCTGTTAAAGAGAGTCAGCACCTAAAAATCTCATCAATCTACTTGAGTTTTGCTTTCAGCAAAGATCATGCACTCCCATTTATTCTCGGCAGGAGATCGCTATGCTATCAATGAACTCGATATAAGATCGATAAATATTTTTGTGTTGATTTGAGACTCTTTGAGTAGTTAAGGCCCTTTGAGTGTTACAGACTCTTCGGGTAGTTGAGACTCTCTGAGTATAAATGTTTTGATTTGTTTTGAGACTCTTTGAGTAGTTGAGACCCTTTGAGTGTTACAGACTCTTCGGGTAATTGAGACTCTTTGAGTATAAATGTTTTGTGTTGATTTGAGACTCTTTGAGTAGTTGAGACCCTTTGAGTGTTACAGACTCTTCGGGTAGTTGAGACTCTTTGAGTATAAATGTTTTGTGTTGATTTGAGACTCTTTGAGTAGTTGAGACCCTTCGAGTGTTACAGACTCTTCGGGTAGTTGAGACTCTTTGAGTATAAATGTTTTGTGTTGATTTGAGACTCTTTGAGTAGTTGAGACCCTTCGAGTGTTACAGACTCTTCGGGTAGTTGAGACTCTTTGAGTATAAATGTTTTGTGTTGATTTGAGACTCTTTGAGTAGTTGAGACCCTTCGAGTGTTACAGACTCTTCAGGTAGTTGAGACTCTTTGAGTATAAATGTTTTTGTTGATTTCAGACTCTTTGAGTAGTTGAGACCCTTTGAGTGTTACAGACTCTTCGGGTAGTTGAGACTCCTTGAGTATAAATGTTTTGTGTTGGTTTGAGACTCTTTGAGTAGTTGGGACCCTTTGAGTGTTACAAACTCTTCGGGTAGTTGAGACTCTTTGAGTATAAATAGTTTTTGATGTATTTGAGACTCTTTGAGTAGTTGAGACCCTTTGAGTGTTACAGACTCTTCGGGTAGTTGAGACTCTTTGAGTATAAATAGTTTTTGATGTATTTGAGACTCTTTGAGTAATTGAGACCCTTCGAGTGTTGCAGACTCTTCGGGTAGTTGAGACTCTTTGAGTATAAATGTTTTTTGTGTTGATTTGAGACTCTTTGAGTAGTTGAGACCCTTTGAGTGTTACAGACTCTTCGGGTAGTTGAGACTCTTTGAGCATAAATGTTTTTTTGTGTTGATTTGAGACTCTTTGAGTATAAATGTTTCGCCATGATTTGAGACTCTTTGAGTAGTTGAGACCCTTCGAGTGTTACAGACTCTTCGGGTAGTTGAGACTTTTTGAGTATAAATGATCTTTGTTGATTTGAGACTCTTTGAGTAGTTGAGATCCTTTGAGTGTTAGTTGAGACTCTTTGAGTATAAATGTTTTTGTGATGTATTTGAGACTCTTTGAGTAGTTGAGATCCTTTGAGTGTTATAGACTCTTCGAGTAGTTGAGACTTTTTGAGTATAAATGATCTTTGTTGATTTAAGACTCTTTGAGTAGTTGAGATCCTTTGAGTATTATAGACTCTTCGGGTAGTTGAGACCTTTTTTTAGTATAAATGTTTTGCGTTAATTTGAGACTCTTTGAGTAGTTAAGGCCCTTTGAGTGTTACAGACTCTTCGGGTAGTTGAGACTTTTTGAGTATAAATGTTTTGCGTTAATTTGAGACTCTTTGAGTAGTTAAGCCCCTTTGAGTGTTACAGACTCTTCGGGTAGTTGAGGCTCTTTGAGTATAAAGATTTCTATGAAGCTCTCTGAGTGTTTGATTTGAGACTCTATGAGTGTTACATACTCTTTGAGTAATTTGATTTGATATTCTTTGAAGGGTTGATTTACGTCTGCATCGATAGTGGTCTGCTTTCTTTGAGGTAATTTCATTGGGTTCGTTTTCTTAAAAGCTTTATTTTAACAGAGTATGTTTGTGTTTGCTTTAATAGAGTCTTTGCGTATTGATTTAAATAGTTGAGTTGTGAGTATTAGAGAGAGGCCATCTCATTGAGATGTCGTGATTGCCGAGTTAAGGGTCGGTGAGAGGTCATCTCCCTTTTGCTTCTAGTCTTTCAGTCTCGTAGTGCTATTTTGTTGTTTTACCCTGATGAACACCATTTTAAAAACAAAAAAAAAAAAAAACTTGTTTTACTTTGTTTTCGGGCCGGCCAAAATGTGTCGTCTGTTCAGCTTTGCCATTCGTGTGTTACACACGCTTTGCCAAAGAGGGGCATCTGTAGACACCCCATTTTGACCGGACCCAAGTTCGCTATGCTTGGGCGAAATCCCGTTCAATCATTTCCGCCATGTTTCGCACTTTTCCGTTAAGTGTTGAGAGAGATTATTCCCAAGAATCCGAACAAGAGAGAATTTGGATCCGATTGATGGGCCCGTCTTGAGCATTTGTTTAGATTTGGATCAAACAGGGTGGCCCGCACATTGTTTTAGTGAAAAATGAGTTTTGAACCTACTTCGATCCAACACCTAAAGATGATCATCAAGAGAACGGTCAAGATCTCAGAGAAGTCGTTTTAACAACCAATTTTGTTTCGATCATCAGGTTGAGTTACTCGGATCAGCCCATTGAAATGATTTAGGAGGACACAACCTACTTAGGTAGGGGACCCATCAATTGGATGGTCTGGATCGTCATAGAGGAATGATTTAAGGGGGCACAACCAATTTACATTGCGACCCACCATTTTGAACGGTCAAGATCATCAATTGTCGCCCATCAAATGGACGGTTCGGATCATAAAATGGGAGTGATTTAAAAATGGGGTAACATATTCACATTTTGATCTATTGGATGGTTTGGATCAGCCCATAGGATTGATTAGTGGAGCACAAATTAAATCACATCGCAGCCCACTATTTGAACGGTCAAGATCATCAATTGTCGCCCATCAAATGGACGGTTCGGATCATCAAATAGGAGTGATTTAAAAATGGGGTAACACATTCACATTTTGATCTATTGGATGGCTTGGATCAGCCCATAGGATTGATTAGCAGAGCACAAATTAAATCACATTGTCGCCCATCAAATGAACGGTTCCGATCATACTTTGGAGTGGGGCATATGATTTTATGCACAATTGGGAATTTGGTCACATATGGGACCCATTTGGGTTATCTTTTACCTACTCAAAAGAACTTTAAAAAACATGCATGGGGCCACACACATGTCAAAATTCAATGTCCACAATGGTGGCCACCTACCATGGAATATGTCCACAATGGTGGCCACCTACCATGGAATAAGTCCACAATGGTGGCCACCACCCTCCCATTCCTTTGCTATAAATGGTTCAATGAGGGTGAGTAAGAGGGAGGGAGAACTCATTTCTCTTCTATCATGTGTTCTAACAAAGTTGCTATGAGGGGTTGAAAAGAAAAAAAAGAAGAAAAGAAACAAGAAAAGAAGAAAAAGAAACAAAAAAAGAAGCAAAAAGAGAAAGAAAGCGGAAGCGATCGCACGGAGGCGGAATTTTTGAGTTTTTCGGCTCTCGGATTCGGCGAGGATTTCGATCACAGGTAGGTACACCGTTCTCGGAATTTTTTTTAGAATTATTTGGTATATTTTCGGATTTTTGCATGATTTTTAACAAAGAAAACTAAACGATATACTAAACAGATTCCAAAAATAATGAAATTTCGTGAGAAAATAATATGATAATGATACATTCTACCATGAATTTGTGAGAATTTTTGGATTTTGTTTGGTATATTATTTTACGCATTTTTTGAAAATTATCAGATTTTGGGAGAATTGTTACTGACGTCAAATCACAGATAAAATTCTCCAAAGTTTTACAGTAGTCTTAAATTCTATACTGCTTGCTTCTGTAAAATTTTCAAGTGATTTGGATCTTGTTTCATATGAGCTGTAGTGTTAATTCATAATCTGGTTTGAAATTTGAAAAATCCGAAACTGATAGTAAATAGTTTTCTAAATTCATGGAAATCTCACAGCATGCTATTTTCACTTATCTCTTACTACTGTAGAAATTTCATGGAATTTAGATATCTATTTCTAGTAGTTTATGTGTTATTTTTGCAATCTGGTTAATTAATTTTTAAATCCATATTAAATATGAGTTTAATGTAAAAATCTGTAAAAATCTTCCAGTAAATTACATCTCATCATATCTTGTTGGTGGAGAAGTTTCAACTCATTTCGAGTTCGTTTGCAACAGCTTCACTTGTAAAATCACTCATATGGTTAAAAATTGGTAAAATCCATTAAAAAATAAAAATTAAGTGAAAATCATCTTAAAATCTCTAAAGCACCTTCATCTTTGTGTGTGTTTGGGAGACCCGCCCGGTCTCATTCTCTCGTTAGTCCTCTTTGTGCGCCGTTTGGTTTTGGAAGAACGCCCTACTCGGCTTGGCTTCATACCCCTACCCTTATGGGTATTGGGTTGCACATTTGTTGCACCCTAGGGCTAGGTAGCTGTCCGGCCCGGCTGGGTGTTTTACCTCTGCCAAATGTGCAAATTCGTGTTTCCTTTTCTTTTAGAGAGTCTTTGACTCATCTATCCTTTAGTTGGTGTTATTGGAGTCTTTGACTCATGTTTCCATTTCTTTTAGAGAGTCTTTGACTCATTCGTTCTTTTGTTGTACTACTAGGAAGTCTTTGACTCATTGGTTCTTCTGTTGGCGTTATTTGGGAGTCTTTGACTCATTCCTCCTCTAAGTTGTAGTATTAGAGAGTCTCTGACTCATTTGTTCCCCTCTTTAGTGTTGTTAGTTCGGAGTTTCTCCTTTAGAGTTGTTGATTACTTCGCTTTTGATTAGAGGCTAACTCAGTCTTATTAGAGCTTTGCTTGCTTAGGATCTTGGACCATTTTCTCTCTTCTTGGGACGCTATCTTTCTTGTTGTGGTTTGTCTCTTTGAGACGCTAGTTGCTTATTCGGGGTTTCCCCTTTTGCTTTAGGGCTTTGCCCTAGTTTGTGGTATTACTTGCGTGTTCCCTTTAAGATTAAAAATATTTTAAGGTCCTGAGCATTGGAAAAGCTATAAAATCCAAAAAACATTAGAAATTTAAAACTCAAAAAAACATTTGAAAACATCAAAAACCTTAAAAAAAATCTAAAGTGTTGAGTGTTTCTTTTAGAAGCGTATTAGGCGAGTTCGATTTTCGAACTACGTTGGCTTGATCCTCTTCCGAGGTACGTAGTGCAGCTTGGGATTTATATCCCAAGTCCAGCCAAACCTTTTTTGTAAATAATATCTTAAACTTTCTTCAAAAACCTTTAAAATCTTATTTTCAAAAGATCTTCCTCTAGAGTTAGGAGTTTCTCCTAGATAGAGAGTTTTAGAGTTAGGGTTTTTTCTTTTGATAAGTTGTTTGATTGTTTGTTTGTTGTGTGCTTGTTTTTAGAGTTAGGGGTCTGTCCTAGAGTTATAGGAGCGCCTCCGTCCGGTCAGTCGGCGATCCATATCGCCGAGTGATGACTAGAGTAGGATACGCTAGTCCACCCTTGGTTTTCCTTAGGAAATACAGCCTAGTCACACATAGGTTGTAAGAACCACCTGCATTAGCTTAGGGCTAATCTGCATTTAGTTAGGGCATATAGGGTGTCATAAAATCCACAATTCACTGAAATTTAAATAATCGTACAAGAAACTTTAATAACCGGTTCGGTCTTTTAGATCGAGTCTAGGATAGAAGTCTAGGTGTCTTAGGCATCCTAGCTTAGAATAGGCGCGGAGAACTACGTTGCCTTGATTCTCGTGGAGGCGGGGATACGTAGGCTTCTTTGGATGAATACCAGATCATCTGAGGACTCGGGCTAATCACTTTTAAAACTGTTGAAACAATCAAATCACTTAGGATTTTCCATGAAATTAGAATTTTATGAGAACTTTCACTTAGATTGAATCCAAACCAATTAAGAAATCAAGATACACATTTAGGATTCACATTGAAATTAGATCATAGGATGCATGTCACATAGATAGCACATTAACAGAGAGTTGAATGAGCCATTAAAAATGAATTTAAAAGAGTTAACTTTTGGAATTGAAGACCGATTATCGGGCAGGAATGGTGCATGTGGTGGATAAATCCCCATACCTTCCATTCTTGTAACCAGGTAGCGAGTCTAGATTTCTGGTTAATTATGGGTCCTAGATCCCACATCTAGGTGGCGACTCTGTCAGTCTCTTTTGTGTGGAATTCGGATTGCCTTAGTGATCCCAAGTTCACATAAAAGATGAATTAAAATTAATAATAAAAGGCACACGCCAATCGCGTGGGTACGAGAGACCAAGAGATAGTGCGTGGCGGCTCTCGCGCCACGCCCCTCTCGCGGGATCGGGTCCCACAGCTGGTATGATCGCACCCAGCATGCCTCTCCATTGTCAAAGTAATAAAGAGTTTCCACTCGCATTGTCGTACGAAGTCCGTTTAAATGAAAGTGCGAAAAAATCCTGCTAGATGACACCGGATGGACGATCCGAGCATGTCGGGAAGACGGATGACCGCCAAGGCTGTCATCGCGCGATGAATCTTCCCGAGTACCCCCGAATCAATATAAGAATCGCTACGATCTGACGGGCGGATCAAAAGTTATCGTCGGAACGATATTTGTGCACCAAGGGTAGCTCACGGCCAGTAAACACCTTCCGACCGGATTCATGACTCGCATCCACTAGTACACTCATCCGCTATAGCCTGTACGTCACTGAATCTAAACAAACCCCCGCTATAATTTGACCGCAAATGAAATGTCAGAACGAATTCCGTTTATCGAATCAAACGACACTATCAGCCCGCCATAATAAAGACCGGACGTATTTGAACTCACTATCCGGCAGAAAATAAAAAGATCCCAACCGAAACGTAGGAGGCGTCGCACTAAACGTGCGTTTCAGTTCGCATCGATGTTCCAGAACCGAAAGATTGTTCGAAAAAAGTGGTAGATAGCCGAAAAAAGTGACAGGGGTGCAACACGAGGACTTCCCAGGAGGTCACCCATCCTAGTACTACTCTCGCCCAAGCACGCTTAACTTCGGAGTTCTGATAGGATCCAGTGCATTTGTGCTGGTATGATCGCACCCAGCATGCCTCTCCATTGTCAAAGTAATAAAGAGTTTCCACTCGCATTGTCGTACGAAGTCCGTTTAAATGAAAGTGCGAAAAAATCCTGCTAGATGACACCGGATGGACGATCCGAGCATGTCGGGAAGCGGGATGACCGCCAGGGCCGTCAACGCGCGATTAATCTTCCCGAGTACCCCCGAATCAATATAAGAATCGCCACGATCTGACGGGCGGATCAAAAGTTATCGTCGGAACGATATTTGTGCACCAAGGGTAGCTCACGGCCAGTAAACACCTTCCGACCGGATTCATGACTCGCATCCACTAGTACACTCATCCGCTATAGCCTGTACGTCACTGAATCTGAACAAACCCCCGCTATAATTTGACCGCAAATGAAATGTCAGAACGAATTCCGTTTATCGAATCAAACGACACTATCACCCCGCCATAATAAAGACCGGACGTCTTCGAATTCACCATCCGGAAGAAAATAAAAAGATCCGAACCGAAACCTAGGAGGCGACGCACTAAACGTGCGTTTCAGTTCGCTTTGATATTCCCGAACCGAAAGATTGTTCGAAAAAAGTGGTAGATAGCCGAAAAAAGTGACAGGGGTGCAACACGAGGACTTCCCAGGAGGTCACCCATCCTAGTACTACTCTCGCCCAAGCACGCTTAACTTCGGAGTTCTGATGGGATCCAGTGCATTTGTACTGGTATGATCGCACCCAGCATGCCTCTCCATTGTTAAAGTAATAAAGAGTTTCCACTCGCATTGTCGTACGAAGTCCGTTTAAATGAAAGTGCGAAAAAAATCCTGCTAGATGACACCGGATGGACGATCCGAGCATGTCGGGAAGCCGGATGACCGCCACGGCTGTCATCGCGCGATGAATCTTCCCGAGTACCCCCGAATCAATATAAGAATCGCTACGATCTGACGGGCGGATCAAAAGTTATCGTCGGAACGATATTTGTGCACCAAGGGTAGCTCACGGCCAGTAAACACCTTCCGACCGGATTCATGACTCGCATCCACTAGTACACTCATCCGCTATAGCCTGTACGTCACTGAATCTAAACAAACCCCCGCTATAATTTGACCGCAAATGAAATGTCAGAACGAATTCCGTTTATCGAATCAAACGACACTATCACCCCGCCATAATAAAGACCGGACGTCTTCGAATTCACCATCCGGAAGAAAATAAAAAGATCCGAACCGAAACCTAGGAGGCGACGCACTAAACGTGCGTTTCAGTTCGCTTTGATATTCCAGAACCGAAAGATTGTTCGAAAAAAGTGGTAGATAGCCGAAAAAAGTGACAGGGGTGCAACACGAGGACTTCCCAGGAGGTCACCCATCCTAGTACTACTCTCGCCCAAGCACGCTTAACTTCGGAGTTCTGATGGGATCCAGTGCATTTGTGCTGGTATGATCGCACCCAGCATGCCTCTCAATTGTCAAAGTAATAAAGAGTTTCCACTCGCATTGTCGTACGAAGTCCGTTTAAATGAAAGTGCGAAAAAATCCTGCTAGATGACACCGGATGGACGATCCGAGCATGTCGGGAAGACGGATGACCGCCAAGGCTGTCATCGCGCGATGAATCTTCCCGAGTACCCCCGAATCAATATAAGAATTGCTACGATCTGACGGGCGGATCAAAAGTTATCGTCGGAACGATATTTGTGCACCAAGGGTAGCTCGCTGCCAGTAAACACCTTCCGACCGGATTCATGACTCGCATCCACTAGTACACTCATCCGCTATAGCCTATACGTAACTGAATCTGAACAAACCCCCGCTATAATTTGACCGCAAATGAAATGTCAGAACGAATTCCGTTTATCGAATCAAACGACACTATCACCCCGCCATAATAAAGACCGGACGTATTTGAATTCACTATCCGGCAGAAAATAAAAAGATCCCAACCGAAACGTAGAAGGCGTCGCACTAAACGTGCGTTTCAGTTCGCATCGATGTTCCAGAACCGAAAGATTGTTCGAAAAAAGTGGTAGATAGCCGAAAAAAGTGACAGGGGTGCAACACGAGGACTTCCCAGGAGGTCACCCATCCTAGTACTACTCTCGCCCAAGCGCGCTTAACTTCGGAGTTCTGATGGGATCCAGTGCATTTGTGCTGGTATGATCGCACCCAGCATGCCTCTCCATTGTCAAAGTAATAAAGAGTTTCCACTCGCATTGTCGTACGAAGTCCGTTTAAATGAAAGTGCGAAAAAATCCTGCTAGATGACACCGGATGGACGATCCGAGCATGTCGGAAAGCCGGATGACCGCCAAGGCTGTCATCGCGCGATTAATCTTCCCGAGTACCCCCGAATCAATATAAGAATCGCCACGATCTGACGGGCGGATCAAAAGTTATCGTCGGAACGATATTTGTGCACCAAGGGTAGCTCACGGCCAGTAAACACCTTCCGACCGGATTCATGACTCGCATCCACTAGTACACTCATCCGCTATAGCCTGTACGTCACTGAATCTGAACAAACCCCCGCTATAATTTGACCGCAAATGAAATGTCAGAACGAATTCCGTTTATCGAATCAAACGACACTATCACCCCGCCATAATAAAGACCGGACGTCTTTGAATTCACCATCCGGAAGAAAATAAAAAGATCCGTACCGAAACGTAGGAGGCGACGCACTAAACGTGCGTTTCAGTTCGCATCGATGTTCCAGAACCGAAAGATTGTTCGAAAAAAGTGGTAGATAGCCGAAAAAAGTGACAGGGGTGCAACACGAGGACTTCCCAGGAGGTCACCCATCCTAGTACTACTCTCGCCCAAGCACGCTTAACTTCGGAGTTCTGATGGGATCCAGTGCATTTGTGCTGGTATGATCGCACCCAGCATGCCTCTCCATTGTCAAAGTAATAAAGAGTTTCCACTCGCATTGTCGTACGAAGTCCGTTTAAATGAAAGTGCGAAAAAATCCTGCTAGATGACACCGGATGGACGATCCGAGCATGTCGGAAAGCCGGATGACCGCCAAGGCTGTCATCGCGCGATTAATCTTCCCGAGTACCCCCGAATCAATATAAGAATCGCCACGATCTGACGGGCGGATCAAAAGTTATCGTCGGAACGATATTTGTGCACCAAGGGTAGCTCACGGCCAGTAAACACCTTCCGACCGGATTCATGACTTTCATCCACTAGTACACTCATCCGCTATAGCTTGTTCGTCACTGAATCTAAACAAACCCCCGCTATAATTTGACCGCAAATGAAATGTCAGAACGAATTCCGTTTATCGAATCAAACGACACTATCACCCCGCTATAATAAAGACCGGACGTATTTGAATTCACTATCCGGCAGAAAATAAAAAGATCCCAACCGAAACGTAGGAGGCGTCGCACTAAACGTGCGTTTCAGTTCGCATCGATGTTCCAGAACCGAAAGATTGTTCGAAAAAAGTGGTAGATAGCCGAAAAAAGTGACAGGGGTGCAACACGAGGACTTCCCAGGAGGTCACCCATCCTAGTACTACTCTCGCCCAAGCACGCTTAACTTCGGAGTTCTGATGGGATCCAGTGCATTTGTGCTGGTATGATCGCACCCAGCATGCCTCTCCATTGTCAAAGTAATAAAGAGTTTCCACTCGCATTGTCGTACGAAGTCCGTTTAAATGAAAGTGCGAAAAAATCCTGCTAGATGACACCGGATGGACGATCCGAGCATGTAGGGAAGCCGGATGACCGCCAGAGCTGTCATCGCGCGATGAATCTTCCCGATTACCCCCGAATCAATATAAGAATCGCCACGATCTGACGGGCGGATCAAAAGTTATCGTCGGAACGATATTTGTGCACCAAGGGTAGCTCACGGCCAGTAAACACCTTCCGACCGGATTCATGACTCGCATCCACTAGTACACTCATCCGCTATAGCCTGTACGTCACTGAATCTGAACAAACCCCCGCTATAATTTGACCGCAAATGAAATGTCAGAACGAATTCCGTTTATCGAATCAAACGACACTATCACCCCGCCATAATAAAGACCGGACGTCTTTGAATTAACCATCCGGAAGAAAATAAAAAGATCCGTACCGAAACGTAGGAGGCGACGCACTAAACGTGCGTTTCAGTTCGCATCGATGTTCCAGAACCGAAAGATTGTTCGAAAAAAGTGGTAGATAGCCGAAAAAAGTGACAGGGGTGCAACACGAGGACTTCCCAGGAGGTCACCCATCCTAGTACTACTCTCGCCCAAGCACGCTTAACTTCGGAGTTCTGATGGGATCCAGTGCATTTGTGCTGGTATGATCGCACCCAGCATGCCTCTCTATTGTCAAAGTAATAAAGAGTTTCCACTCGCATTGTCGTACGAAGTCCGTTTAAATGAAAGTGCGAAAAAATCCTGCTAGATGCCATCGGATGGACGATCCGAGCATGTCGGGAAGCCGGATGACCGCCAGGGCTGTCATCGCGCGATGAATCTTCCCGCTTACCCCCGAATCAATATAAGAATCGCCACGATCTGACGGGCGGATCAAAAGTTATCGTCGGAACGATATTTGTGCACCAAGGGTAGCTCACGGCCAGTAAACACCTTCCGACCGGATTCATGACTCGCATCCACTAGTACACTCATCCGCTATAGCCTGTACGTCACTGAATCTGAACAAACCCCCGCTATAATTTGACCGCAAATGAAATGTCAGAACGAATTCCGTTTATCGAATCAAACGACACTATCACCCCGCCATAATAAAGACCGGACGTCTTTGAATTCACCATCCGGAAGAAAATAAAAAGATCCTAACCGAAACGTAGGAGGCGACGCACTAAACGTGCGTTTCAGTTCGCATCGTTGTTCCAGAACCGAAAGATTGTTCGAAAAAAGTGGTAGATAGCCGAAAAAAGTGACAGGGGTGCAACACGAGGACTTCCCAGGAGGTCACCCATCCTAGTACTACTCTCGCCCAAGCACGCTTAACTTCGGAGTTCTGATGGGATCCAGTGCATTTGTGCTGGTATGATCGCACCCAGCATGCCTCTCCATTGTCAAAGTAATAAAGAGTTTCCACTCGCATTGTCGTACGAAGTCCGTTTAAATGAAAGTGCGAAAAAATCCTGCTAGATGCCATCGGATGGACGATCCGAGCATGTCGGGAAGCCGGATGACCGCCAGAGCTGTCATCGCGCGATGAATCTTCCCGATTACCCCCGAATCAATATAAGAATCGCCACGATCTGACGGGCGGATCAAAAGTTATCGTCGGAACGATATTTGTGCACCAAGGGTAGCTCACGGCCAGTAAACACATTCCGACCGGATTCATGACTCGCATCCACTAGTACACTCATCCGCTATAGCCTGTACGTCACTGAATCTAAACAAACCCACGCTATAATTTGACCGCAAATGAAATGTCAGAACGAATTCCGTTTATCGAATCAAACGACACTATCACCCCGCCGTAATAAAGACCGGAGGTATTTGAATTCACCATCCGGAAGAAAATAAAAAGATCCGAACCGAAACGTAGGAGGCGTCGCAATAAACGTGCGTTTCAGTTCGCATCGATGTTCCAGAACCGAAAGATTGTTCGAAAAAATTGGTAGATAGCCGAAAAAAGTGACAGGGGTGCAACACGAGGACTTCCCAGGAGGTCACCGATCCTAGTACTACTCTCGCCCAAGCACGCTTAACTTCGGAGTTCTGATGGGATCCAGTACATTTGTGCTGGTATGATCGGACCCAGCATGCCTCTCCATTGTCAAAGTAATAAAGAGTTTCCACTCGCATTGTCGTACGAAGTCCGTTTAAATGAAAGTGCGAAAAAATCCTGCTAGATGACACCGGATGGACGATCCGAGCATGTCGGGAAGCCGGATGACCGCCAAGGCTGTCATCGCGCGATGAATCTTTCCGAGTACCCCCGAATCAATATAAGAATCGCTACGATCTGACGGGCGGATCAAAAGTTATCGTCGGAACGATATTTGTGCACCAAGGGTAGCTCACGGCCAGTAAACACCTTCCGACCGGATTCATGACTCGCATCCACTAGTACACTCATCCGCTATAGCCTGTACGTCACTGAATCTGAACAAACCCCCGCTATAATTTGACCGCAAATGAAATGTCAGAACGAATTCCGTTTATCGAATCAAACGACACTATCACCCCGCCATAATAAAGACCGGACGTCTTTGAATTCACCATCCGGAAGAAAATAAAAAGATCCGAACCGAAACCTAGGAGGCGACGCACTAAACGTGCGTTTCAGTTCGCTTTGATATTCCAGAACCGAAAGATTGTTCGAAAAAATTGGTAGATAGCCGAAAAAAGTGACAGGGGTGCAACACGAGGACTTCCCAGGAGGTCACCCATCCTAGTACTACTCTCGCCCAAGCACGCTTAACTTCGGAGTTCTGATGGGATCCAGTGCATTTGTGCTGGTATGATCGCACCCAGCATGCCTCTCCATTGTCAAAGTAATAAAGAGTTTCCACTCGCATTGTCGTACGAAGTCCGTTTAAATGAAAGTGCGAAAAAATCCTGCTAGATGACACCGGATGGACGATCCGAGCATGTCGGGAAGACGGATGACCGCCAAGGCTGTCATCGCGCGATGAATCTTCCCGAGTACCCCCGAATCAATATAAGAATCGCTACGATCTGACGGGCGGATCAAAAGTTATCGTCGGAACGATATTTGTGCACCAAGGGTAGCTCACGGCCAGTAAACACCTTCCGACCGGATTCATGACTCGCATCCACTAGTACACTCATCCGCTATAGCCTGTACGTCACTGAATCTAAACAAACCCCCGCTATAATTTGACCGCAAATGAAATGTCAGAACGAATTCCGTTTATCGAATCAAACGACACTATCACCCCGCCATAATAAAGACCGGACGTCTTCGAATTCACCATCCGGAAGAAAATAAAAAGATCCGAACCGAAACCTAGGAGGCGACGCACTAAACGTGCGTTTCAGTTCGCTTTGATATTCCTGAACCGAAAGATTGTTCGAAAAAAGTGGTAGATAGCCGAAAAAAGTGACAGGGGTGCAACACGAGGACTTCCCAGGAGGTCACCCATCCTAGTACTACTCTCGCCCAAGCACGCTTAACTTCGGAGTTCTGATGGGATCCAGTGCATTTGTGCTGGTATGATCGCACCCAGCATGCCTCTCCATTGCCAAAGTAATAAAGAGTTTCCACTCGCATTGTCGTACGAAGTCCGTTTAAATGAAAGTGCGAAAAAATCCTGCTAGATGACACCGGATGGACGATCCGAGCATGTCGGGAAGCCGGATGACCGCCAAGACTGTCATCGCGCGATGAATCTTCCCGAGTACCCCCGAATCAATATAAGAATCGCTACGATCTGACGGGCGGATCAAAAGTTATCGTCGGAACGATATTTGTGCACCAAGGGTAGCTCACGGCCAGTAAACACCTTCCGACCGGATTCATGACTCGCATCCACTAGTACACTCATCCGCTATAGCCTGTACGTCACTAAATCTAAACAAACCCCCGCTATAATTTGACCGCAAATGAAATGTCAGAACGAATTCCGTTTATCGAATCAAACGACACTATCACCCCGCCATAATAAAGACCGGACGTCTTCGAATTCACCATCCGGAAGAAAATAAAAAGATCCGAACCGAAACCTAGGAGGCGACGCACTAAACGTGCGTTTCAGTTCGCTTTGATATTCCAGAACCGAAAGATTGTTCGAAAAAAGTGGTAGATAGCCGAAAAAAGTGACAGGGGTGCAACACGAGGACTTCCCAGGAGGTCACCCATCCTAGTACTACTCTCGCCCAAGCACGCTTAACTTCGGAGTTCTGATGGGATCCAGTGCATTTGTGCTGGTATGATCGCACCCAGCATGCCTCTCAATTGTCAAAGTAATAAAGAGTTTCCACTCGCATTGTCGTACGAAGTCCGTTTAAATGAAAGTGCGAAAAAATCCTGCTAGATGACACCCGATGGACGATCCGAGCATGTCGGGAAGACGGATGACCGCCAAGGCTGTCATCGCGGGATGAATCTTCCCGAGTACCCCCGAATCAATATAAGAATCGCTACGATCTGACGGGCGGATCAAAAGTTATCGTCGGAACGATATTTGTGCACCAAGGGTAGCTCGCTGCCAGTAAACACCTTCCGACCGGATTCATGACTCGCATCCACTAGTACACTCATCCGCTATAGCCTGTACGTTACTGAATCTGAACAAACCCCCGCTATAATTTGACCGCAAATGAAATGTCAGAACGAATTCCGTTTATCGAATCAAACGACACTATCACCCCGCCATAATAAAGACCGGACGTATTTGAATTCACTATCCGGCAGAAAATAAAAAGATCCCAACCGAAACGTAGGAGGCGTCGCACTAAACGTGCGTTTCAGTTCGCATCGATGTTCCAGAACCGAAAGATTGTTCGAAAAAAGTGGTAGATAGCCGAAAAAAGTGACAGGGGTGCAACACGAGGACTTCCCAGGAGGTCACCCATCCTAGTACTACTCTCGCCCAAGCACGCTTAACTTCGGAGTTCTGATGGGATCCAGTGCATTTGTGCTGGTATGATCGCACCCAGCATGCCTCTCCATTGTCAAAGTAATAAAGAGTTTCCACTCGCATTGTCGTACGAAGTCCGTTTAAATGAAAGTGCGAAAAAATCCTGCTAGATGACACCGGATGGACGATCCGAGCATGTCGGAAAGCCGGATGACCGCCAAGGCTGTCATCGCGCGATGAATCTTCCCGAGTACCCCCGAATCAATATAAGAATCGCCACGATCTGACGGGCGGATCAAAAGTTATCGTCGGAACGATATTTGTGCACTAAGGGTAGCTCACGGCCAGTAAACACCTTCCGACCGGATTCATGACTCGCATCCACTAGTACACTCATCCGCTATAGCCTGTACGTCACTGAATCTGAACAAACCCCCGCTATAATTTGACCGCAAATGAAATGTCAGAACGAATTCCGTTTATCGAATCAAACGACACTATCACCCCGCAATAATAAAGACCGGACGTCTTTGAATTCACCATCCGGAAGAAAATAAAAAGATCCGAACCGAAACCTAGGAGGCGACGCACTAAACGTGCGTTTCAGTTCGCTTTGATATTCCAGAACCGAAAGATTGTTCGAAAAAAGTGGTAGATAGCCGAAAAAAGTGACAGGGGTGCAACACGAGGACTTCCCAGGAGGTCACCCATCCTAGTACTACTCTCGCCCAAGCACGCTTAACTTCGGAGTTCTGATGGGATCCAGTGCATTTGTGCTGGTATGATCGCACCCAGCATGCCTCTCCATTGTCAAAGTAATAAAGAGTTTCCACTCGCATTGTCGTACGAAGTCCGTTTAAATGAAAGTGCGAAAAAATCCTGCTAGATGACACCGGATGGACGATCCGAGCATGTCGGGAAGACGGATGACCGCCAAGGCTGTCATCGCGCGATGAATCTTCCCGAGTACCCCCGAATCAATATAAGAATCGCTACGATCTGACGGGCGGATCAAAAGTTATCGTCGGAACGATATTTGTGCACCAAGGGTAGCTCACGGCCAGTAAACACCTTCCGACCGGATTCATGACTCGCATCCACTAGTACACTCATCCGCTATAGCCTGTACGTCACTGAATCTAAACAAACCCCCGCTATAATTTGACCGCAAATGAAATGTCAGAACGAATTCCGTTTATCGAATCAAACGACACTATCACCCCGCCATAATAAAGACCGGACGTCTTCGAATTCACCATCCGGAAGAAAATAAAAAGATCCGAACCGAAACCTAGGAGGCGACGCACTAAACGTGCGTTTCAGTTCGCTTTGATATTCCTGAACCGAAAGATTGTTCGAAAAAAGTGGTAGATAGCCGAAAAAAGTGACAGGGGTGCAACACGAGGACTTCCCAGGAGGTCACCCATCCTAGTACTACTCTCGCCCAAGCACGCTTAACTTCGGAGTTCTGATGGGATCCAGTGCATTTGTGCTGGTATGATCGCACCCAGCATGCCTCTCCATTGTCAAAGTAATAAAGAGTTTCCACTCGCATTGTCGTACGAAGTCCGTTTAAATGATAGTGCGAAAAAATCCTGCTAGATGACACCGGATGGACGATCCGAGCATGTCGGGAAGCCGGATGACCGCCAAGACTGTCATCGCGCGATGAATCTTCCCGAGTACCCCCGAATCAATATAAGAATCGCTACGATCTGACGGGCGGATCAAAAGTTATCGTCGGAACGATATTTGTGCACCAAGGGTAGCTCACGGCCAGTAAACACCTTCCGACCGGATTAATGACTCGCATCCACTAGTACACTCATCCGCTATAGCCTGTACGTCACTAAATCTAAACAAACCCCCGCTATAATTTGACCGCAAATGAAATGTCAGAACGAATTCCGTTTATCGAATCAAACGACACTATCACCCCGCCATAATAAAGACCGGACGTCTTCGAATTCACCATCCGGAAGAAAATAAAAAGATCCGAACCGAAACCTAGGAGGCGACGCACTAAACGTGCGTTTCAGTTCGCTTTGATATTCCAGAACCGAAAGATTGTTCGAAAAAAGTGGTAGATAGCCGAAAAAAGTGACAGGGGTGCAACACGAGGACTTCCCAGGAGGTCACCCATCCTAGTACTACTCTCGCCCAAGCACGCTTAACTTCGGAGTTCTGATGGGATCCAGTGCATTTGTGCTGGTATGATCGCACCCAGCATGCCTCTCAATTGTCAAAGTAATAAAGAGTTTCCACTCGCATTGTCGTACGAAGTCCGTTTAAATGAAAGTGCGAAAAAATCCTGCTAGATGACACCGGATGGACGATCCGAGCATGTCGGGAAGACGGATGACCGCCAAGGCTGTCATCGCGCGATGAATCTTCCCGAGTACCCCCGAATCAATATAAGAATCGCTACGATCTGACGGGCGGATCAAAAGTTATCGTCGGAACGATATTTGTGCACCAAGGGTAGCTCGCTGCCAGTAAACACCTTCCGACCGGATTCATGACTCGCATCCACTAGTACACTCATCCGCTATAGCCTGTACGTTACTGAATCTGAACAAACCCCCGCTATAATTTGACCGCAAATGAAATGTCAGAACGAATTCCGTTTATCGAATCAAACGACACTATCACCCCGCCATAATAAAGACCGGACGTCTTTGAATTAACCATCCGGAAGAAAATAAAAAGATCCGTACCGAAACGTAGGAGGCGACGCACTAAACGTGCGTTTCAGTTCGCATCGATGTTCCAGAACCGAAAGATTGTTCGAAAAAAGTGGTAGATAGCCGAAAAAAGTGACAGGGGTGCAACACGAGGACTTCCCAGGAGGTCACCCATCCTAGTACTACTCTCGCCCAAGCACGCTTAACTTCGGAGTTCTGATGGGATCCAGTGCATTTGTGCTGGTATGATCGCACCCAGCATGCCTCTCTATTGTCAAAGTAATAAAGAGTTTCCACTCGCATTGTCGTACGAAGTCCGTTTAAATGAAAGTGCGAAAAAATCCTGCTAGATGCCATCGGATGGACGATCCGAGCATGTCGGGAAGCCGGATGACCGCCAGGGCTGTCATCGCGCGATGAATCTTCCCGCTTACCCCCGAATCAATATAAGAATCGCCACGATCTGACGGGCGGATCAAAAGTTATCGTCGGAACGATATTTGTGCACCAAGGGTAGCTCACGGCCAGTAAACACCTTCCGACCGGATTCATGACTCGCATCCACTAGTACACTCATCCGCTATAGCCTGTACGTCACTGAATCTGAACAAACCCCCGCTATAATTTGACCGCAAATGAAATGTCAGAACGAATTCCGTTTATCGAATCAAACGACACTATCACCCCGCCATAATAAAGACCGGACGTCTTTGAATTCACCATCCGGAAGAAAATAAAAAGATCCTAACCGAAACGTAGGAGGCGACGCACTAAACGTGCGTTTCAGTTCGCATCGTTGTTCCAGAACCGAAAGATTGTTCGAAAAAAGTGGTAGATAGCCGAAAAAAGTGACAGGGGTGCAACACGAGGACTTCCCAGGAGGTCACCCATCCTAGTACTACTCTCGCCCAAGCACGCTTAACTTCGGAGTTCTGATGGGATCCAGTGCATTTGTGCTGGTATGATCGCACCCAGCATGCCTCTCAATTGTCAAAGTAATAAAGAGTTTCCACTCGCATTGTCGTACGAAGTCCGTTTAAATGAAAGTGCGAAAAAATCCTGCTAGATGCCATCGGATGGACGATCCGAGCATGTCGGGAAGCCGGATGACCGCCAGAGCTGTCATCGCGCGATGAATCTTCCCGATTACCCCCGAATCAATATAAGAATCGCCACGATCTGACGGGCGGATCAAAAGTTATCGTCGGAACGATATTTGTGCACCAAGGGTAGCTCACGGCCAGTAAACACATTCCGACCGGATTCATGACTCGCATCCACTAGTACACTCATCCGCTATAGCCTGTACGTCACTGAATCTAAACAAACCCACGCTATAATTTGACCGCAAATGAAATGTCAGAACGAATTCCGTTTATCGAATCAAACGACACTATCACCCCGCCGTAATAAAGACCGGAGGTATTTGAATTCACCATCCGGAAGAAAATAAAAAGATCCGAACCGAAACGTAGGAGGCGTCGCAATAAACGTGCGTTTCAGTTCGCATCGATGTTCCAGAACCGAAAGATTGTTCGAAAAAATTGGTAGATAGCCGAAAAAAGTGACAGGGGTGCAACACGAGGACTTCCCAGGAGGTCACCGATCCTAGTACTACTCTCGCCCAAGCACGCTTAACTTCGGAGTTCTGATGGGATCCAGTACATTTGTGCTGGTATGATCGGACCCAGCATGCCTCTCCATTGTCAAAGTAATAAAGAGTTTCCACTCGCATTGTCGTACGAAGTCCGTTTAAATGAAAGTGCGAAAAAATCCTGCTAGATGACACCGGATGGACGATCCGAGCATGTCGGGAAGCCGGATGACCGCCAAGGCTGTCATCGCGCGATGAATCTTTCCGAGTACCCCCGAATCAATATAAGAATCGCTACGATCTGACGGGCGGATCAAAAGTTATCGTCGGAACGATATTTGTGCACCAAGGGTAGCTCACGGCCAGTAAACACCTTCCGACCGGATTCATGACTCGCATCCACTAGTACACTCATCCGCTATAGCCTGTACGTCACTAAATCTAAACAAACCCCCGCTATAATTTGACCGCAAATGAAATGTCAGAACGAATTCCGTTTATCGAATCAAACGACACTATCACCCCGCCATAATAAAGACCGGACGTCTTCGAATTCACCATCCGGAAGAAAATAAAAAGATCCGAACCGAAACCTAGGAGGCGACGCACTAAACGTGCGTTTCAGTTCGCTTTAATATTCCAGAACCGAAAGATTGTTCGAAAAAAGTGGTAGATAGCCGAAAAAAGTGACAGGGGTGCAACACGAGGACTTCCCAGGAGGTCACCCATCCTAGTACTACTCTCGCCCAAGCACGCTTAACTTCGGAGTTCTGATGGGATCCAGTGCATTTGTGCTGGTATGATCGCACCCAGCATGCCTCTCAATTGTCAAAGTAATAAAGAGTTTCCACTCGCATTGTCGTACGAAGTCCGTTTAAATGAAAGTGCGAAAAAATCCTGCTAGATGACACCGGATGGACGATCCGAGCATGTCGGGAAGACGGATGACCGCCAAGGCTGTCATCGCGCGATGAATCTTCCCGAGTACCCCCGAATCAATATAAGAATCGCTACGATCTGACGGGCGGATCAAAAGTTATCGTCGGAACGATATTTGTGCACCAAGGGTAGCTCGCTGCCAGTAAACACCTTCCGACCGGATTCATGACTCGCATCCACTAGTACACTCATCCGCTATAGCCTGTACGTCACTGAATCTGAACAAACCCCCGCTATAATTTGACCGCAAATGAAATGTCAGAACGAATTCCGTTTATCGAATCAAACGACACTATCACCCCGCCATAATAAAGACCGGACGTCTTTGAATTCACCATCCGGAAGAAAATAAAAAGATCCGAACCGAAACCTAGGAGGCGACGCACTAAACGTGCGTTTCAGTTCGCTTTGATATTCCAGAACCGAAAGATTGTTCGAAAAAAGTGGTAGATAGCCGAAAAAAGTGACAGGGGTGCAACACGAGGACTTCCCAGGAGGTCACCCATCCTAGTACTACTCTTGCCCAAGCACGCTTAACTTCGGAGTTCTGATGGGATCCAGTGCATTTGTGCTGGTATGATCGCACCCAGCATGCCTCTCCATTGTCAAAGTAATAAAGAGTTTCCACTCGCATTGTCGTACGAAGTCCGTTTAAATGAAAGTGCGAAAAAATCCTGCTAGATGACACCGGATGGACGATCCGAGCATGTCGGGAAGACGGATGACCGCCAAGGCTGTCATCGCGCGATGAATCTTCCCGAGTACCCCCGAATCAATATAAGAATCGCTACGATCTGACGGGCGGATCAAAAGTTATCGTCGGAACGATATTTGTGCACCAAGGGTAGCTCACGGCCAGTAAACACCTTCCGACCGGATTCATGACTCGCATCCACTAGTACACTCATCCGCTATAGCCTGTACGTCACTGAATCTAAACAAACCCCCGCTATAATTTGACCGCAAATGAAATGTCAGAACGAATTCCGTTTATCGAATCAAACGACACTATCACCCCGCCATAATAAAGACCGGACGTCTTCGAATTCACCATCCGGAAGAAAATAAAAAGATCCGAACCGAAACCTAGGAGGCGACGCACTAAACGTGCGTTTCAGTTCGCTTTGATATTCCTGAACCGAAAGATTGTTCGAAAAAAGTGGTAGATAGCCGAAAAAAGTGACAGGGGTGCAACACGAGGACTTCCCAGGAGGTCACCCATCCTAGTACTACTCTCGCCCAAGCACGCTTAACTTCGGAGTTCTGATGGGATCCAGTGCATTTGTGCTGGTATGATCGCACCCAGCATGCCTCTCCATTGTCAAAGTAATAAAGAGTTTCCACTCGCATTGTCGTACGAAGTCCGTTTAAATGAAAGTGCGAAAAAATCCTGCTAGATGACACCGGATGGACGATCCGAGCATGTCGGGAAGCCGGATGACCGCCAAGACTGTCATCGCGCGATGAATCTTCCCGAGTACCCCCGAATCAATATAAGAATCGCTACGATCTGACGGGCGGATCAAAAGTTATCGTCGGAACGATATTTGTGCACCAAGGGTAGCTCACGGCCAGTAAACACCTTCCGACCGGATTCATGACTCGCATCCACTAGTACACTCATCCGCTATAGCCTGTACGTCACTAAATCTAAACAAACCCCCGCTATAATTTGACCGCAAATGAAATGTCAGAACGAATTCCGTTTATCGAATCAAACGACACTATCACCCCGCTAGGGGTGTAAATGGATATTCGAAAATTCGATTACCGTCCGCATCCGAATCCGTTTAAAGCGAATATTATCCGGATCCGTTTCAAGCGGATATTATCCGAATCCGTTTATGAGATATCCGGCTCTTAGCGGATGCGAATCTGGTAAATGGTATATCCGATCCGTTTAACATCCGAATCCGAGAAGTAAATTTTATTTATTTATTATTAATAATATCATTAATATTTATTTTTAGTAATGACACACTATCTTTTGTTTCTAAAAGAAGAGTAAATTTTCTTTTTAGAAAAAAACAAAAACAAAAAGTGTTTTAGGTAGGAAAGGAAGTAATCTCTCATTTTAAGGGCATTCTTGGAGTTTGACATGGCTTCTTTATGAAGCAACAAATGTGGCCTGTAGGATGAAAAAAACAAATGGATGCTGGTGATTGAAAGAAGATGGCATAGTTTCTAGAGAATTATAGAGCAAAAAGGTGGGTGCGGGTAAACCCGCGGGTAACCCGGAAAATTTTGTAAATTTAACAGAAACTAAGGTGCTGTACTTTTTCTCAAAGTCTGTGTGCTTATGAACTGATGTCTAGCCATATCCGCTTCAAATGCAATCCCACCCATACTGACAAGAAAGATAACATTTTCCCTTTTGAAGAAAATCCTTCCCTTCATTAATAAGTCCATTTGTTGGGTCTATCAGATCTACACCATCCATTGGTTGGCCATACAGTCACATCTGGTAACAAGAAATATGGATTTTATATGGTGTAAGCATATAGTCCAGTATTAATCAAAATTTTCTGTACGGTCCATCCAAACCGTCCATTTGATGGGCCACAATGGAAATAGGGTTGTGCCCAACTTATCATTTCTATAGAATAATCTTAGGTCCCAACCCTCTGATCTAGAGGATTCTATAATATGTATGGGAATGATTGTTTAGGCACAATCTATTTGTGGATTATTGGATTATTGGATTGTAATAATTATTCTAAGTAAGTGTTTCTTTCAGTAATTGTCATAACCTTAAATATTTTATTGGTAATGTTTCATTTAAAACTTTATACTTTACTATTTCACTTTTGTGTGTAATGATTACGTTTTTACATTTTTGCTAGCACGAATTGCCAATCGGCGCATCTTTGCACCACCATTGCTACTTTCCAAGAGGAGAAGCTTGGTAGCAAATTATTATAAAATAAAAAAAAATGAAAATGTTATCAACACTACTGTCATACGGGCGCACTCTCACTTTATTAAAATTATGGTATGGCCCACACTACTGTTATTAAAATTATGTTATCTTCAACAGACAACACTACTGTTTTGCAAATTTCGTCCCACATCGGGAGAGAGGTGAAAACTTGTGTGGAGCTGTGGGTATAAATATGGGCCGGGGTTTAATGATAAAATCGTCTTAAACAGATGAGTAAGTAAAACAAAGCAAACGGTGGTAGCTGTTTGCTGCCCTTACAAAAAATTTTTGCGGATTTAAATTCGGATATCTGTTTATGGATTTCAATCCGGATAAAATTCGGATGTCCGTTTATGATTTCGGATATGTTCGAATTTGGATATCTGTTTATGAATTTGGATTTGAATCCAGATAAACGGGATATGTTCGAATTCGGATATCTGTTTATTAATTTGGATTTGAATCTCCGGATAAACGGATACGGATAATATCCGTATTCGAATAATATCTGTCGGATGCGAATTCAGTAACAAATTTTAATTATCCGTCGAATTCGGATGCGAATTCGGATACTGAATTTTGTAAACGAATTCGAATTCGGATATAGCACTATTCGATTCGAATTCGATCCGTTTACACCCCTACACCCCGCCATAATAAAGACCGGACGTCTTCGAATTCACCATCCGGAAGAAAATAAAAAGATCCGAACCGAAACCTAGGAGGCGACGCACTAAACGTGCGTTTCAGTTCGCTTTGATATTCCAGAACCGAAAGATTGTTCGAAAAAAGTGGTAGATAGCCGAAAAAAGTGACAGGGGTGCAACACGAGGACTTCCCAGGAGGTCACCCATCCTAGTACTACTCTCGCCCAAGCACGCTTAACTTCGGAGTTCTGATGGGATCCAGTGCATTTGTGCTGGTATGATCGCACCCAGCATGCCTCTCAATTGTCAAAGTAATAAAGAGTTTCCACTCGCATTGTCGTACGAAGTCCGTTTAAATGAAAGTGCGAAAAAATCCTGCTAGATGACACCAGATGGACGATCCGAGCATGTCGGGAAGACGGATGACCGCCAAGGCTGTCATCGCGCGATGAATCTTCCCGAGTACCCCCGAATCAATATAAGAATCGCTACGATCTGACGGGCGGATCAAAAGTTATCGTCGGAACGATATTTGTGCACCAAGGGTAGCTCGCTGCCAGTAAACACCTTCCGACCGGATTCATGACTCGCATCCACTAGTACACTCATCCGCTATAGCCTGTACGTTACTGAATCTGAACAAACCCCCGCTATAATTTGACCGCAAATGAAATGTCAGAACGAATTCCGTTTATCGAATCAAACGACACTATCACCCCGCCATAATAAAGACCGGACGTATTTGAATTCACTATCCGGCAGAAAATAAAAAGATCCCAACCGAAACGTAGGAGGCGTCGCACTAAACGTGCGTTTCAGTTCGCATCGATGTTCCAGAACCGAAAGATTGTTCGAAAAAAGTGGTAGATAGCCGAAAAAAGTGACAGGGGTGCAACACGAGGACTTCCCAGGAGGTCACCCATCCTAGTACTACTCTCGCCCAAGCACGCTTAACTTCGGAGTTCTGATGGGATCCAGTGCATTTGTGCTGGTATGATCGCACCCAGCATGCCTCTCCATTGTCAAAGTAATAAAGAGTTTCCACTCGCATTGTCGTACGAAGTCCGTTTAAATGAAAGTGCGAAAAAATCCTGCTAGATGACACCGGATGGACGATCCGAGCATGTCGGAAAGCCGGATGACCGCCAAGTCTGTCATCGCGCGATGAATCTTCCCGAGTACCCCCGAATCAATATAAGAATCGCCACGATCTGACGGGCGGATCAAAAGTTATCGTCGGAACGATATTTGTGCACCAAGGGTAGCTCACGGCCAGTAAACACCTTCCGACCGGATTCATGACTCGCATCCACTAGTACACTCATCCGCTATAGCCTGTACGTCACTGAATCTGAACAAACCCCCTCTATAATTTGACCGCAAATGAAATGTCAGAACGAATTCCGTTTATCGAATCAAACGACACTATCACCCCGCCATAATAAAGACCGGACGTCTTTGAATTCACCATCCGGAAGAAAATAAAAAGATCCGAACCGAAACCTAGGAGGCGACGCACTAAACGTGCGTTTCAGTTCGCTTTGATATTCCAGAACCGAAAGATTGTTCAAAAAAAGTGGTAGATAGCCGAAAAAAGTGACAGGGGTGCAACACGAGGACTTCCCAGGAGGTCACCCATCCTAGTACTACTCTCGCCCAAGCACGCTTAACTTCGGAGTTCTGATGGGATCCAGTGCATTTGTGCTGGTATGATCGCACCCAGCATGCCTCTCCATTGTCAAAGTAATAAAGAGTTTCCACTCGCATTGTCGTACGAAGTCCGTTTAAATGAAAGTGCGAAAAAATCCTGCTAGATGACACCGGATGGACGATCCGAGCATGTCGGGAAGACGGATGACCGCCAAGGCTGTCATCGCGCGATGAATCTTCCCGAGTACCCCCGAATCAATATAAGAATCGCTACGATCTGACGGGCGGATCAAAAGTTATCGTCGGAACGATATTTGTGCACCAAGGGTAGCTCACGGCCAGTAAACACCTTCCGACCGGATTCATGACTCGCATCCACTAGTACACTCATCCGCTATAGCCTGTACGTCACTGAATCTAAACAAACCCCCGCTATAATTTGACCGCAAATGAAATGTCAGAACGAATTCCGTTTATCGAATCAAACGACACTATCACCCCGCCATAATAAAGACCGGACGTCTTCGAATTCACCATCCGGAAGAAAATAAAAAGATCCGAACCGAAACCTAGGAGGCGACGCACTAAACGTGCGTTTCAGTTCGCTTTGATATTCCTGAACCGAAAGATTGTTCGAAAAAAGTGGTAGATAGCCGAAAAAAGTGACAGGGGTGCAACACGAGGACTTCCCAGGAGGTCACCCATCCTAGTACTACTCTCGCCCAAGCACGCTTAACTTCGGAGTTCTGATGGGATCCAGTGCATTTGTGCTGGTATGATCGCACCCAGCATGCCTCTCAATTGTCAAAGTAATAAAGAGTTTCCACTCGCATTGTCGTACGAAGTCCGTTTAAATGAAAGTGCGAAAAAATCCTGCTAGATGACACCGGATGGACGATCCGAGCATGTCAGGAAGATGGATGACCGCCAAGGCTGTCATCGCGCGATGAATCTTCCCGAGTACCCCCGAATCAATATAAGAATCGCTACGATCTGACGGGCGGATCAAAAGTTATCGTCGGAACGATATTTGTGCACCAAGGGTAGCTCGCTGCCAGTAAACACCTTCCGACCGGATTCATGACTCGCATCCACTAGTACACTCATCCGCTATAGCCTGTACGTTACTGAATCTGAACAAACCCCCGCTATAATTTGACCGCAAATGAAATGTCAGAACGAATTCCGTTTATCGAATCAAACGACACTATCACCCCGCCATAATAAAGACCGGACGTATTTGAATTCACTATCCGGCAGAAAATAAAAAGATCCCAACCGAAACGTAGGAGGCGTCGCACTAAACGTGCGTTTCAGTTCGCATCGATGTTCCAGAACCGAAAGATTGTTCGAAAAAAGTGGTAGATAGCCGAAAAAAGTGACAGGGGTGCAACACGAGGACTTCCCAGGAGGTCACCCATCCTAGTACTACTCTCGCCCAAGCACGCTTTACTTCGGAGTTCTGATGGGATCCAGTGCATTTGTGCTGGTATGATCGCACCCAGCATGCCTCTCCATTGTCAAAGTAATAAAGAGTTTCCACTCGCATTGTCGTACGAAGTCCGTTTAAATGAAAGTGCGAAAAAATCCTGCTAGATGACACCGGATGGACGATCCGAGCATGTCGGAAAGCCGGATGACCGCCAAGGCTGTCATCGCGCGATTAATCTTCCCGAGTACCCCCGAATCAATATAAGAATCGCCACGATCTGACGGGCGGATCAAAAGTTATCGTCGGAACGATATTTGTGCACCAAGGGTAGCTCACGGCCAGTAAACACCTTCCGACCGGATTCATGACTCGCATCCACTAGTACACTCATCCGCTATAGCCTGTACGTCACTGAATCTGAACAAACCCCCGCTATAATTTGACCGCAAATGAAATGTCAGAACGAATTCCGTTTATCGAATCAAACGACACTATCACCCCGCCATAATAAAGACCGGACGTCTTTGAATTCACCATCCGGAAGAAAATAAAAAGATCCTAACCGAAACGTAGGAGGCGACGCACTAAACGTGCGTTTCAGTTCGCATCGATGTTCCAGAACCGAAAGATTGTTCGAAAAAAGTGGTAGATAGCCGAAAAAAGTGACAGGGGTGCAACACGAGGACTTCCCAGGAGGTCACCCATCCTAGTACTACTCTCGCCCAAGCACGCTTAACTTCGGAGTTCTGATGGGATCCAGTGCATTTGTGCTGGTATGATCGCACCCACATGCCTCTCCATTGTCAAAGTAATAAAGAGTTTCCACTCGCATTGTCGTACGAAGTCCGTTTAAATGAAAGTGAGAAAAAATCCTGCTAGATGCCATCGGATGGACGATCCGAGCATGTCGGGAAGCCGGATGACCGCCAAAGCTGTCATCGCGCGATGAATCTTCCCGATTACCCCCGAATCAATATAAGAATCGCCACGATCTGACGGGCGGATCAAAAGTTATCGTCGGAACAATATTTGTGCACCAAGGGTAGCTCACGGCCAGTAAACACCTTCCGACCGGATTCATGACTCGCATCCACTAGTACACTCATCCGCTATAGCCTGTACGTCACTGAATCTAAACAAACCCCCGCTATAATTTGACCGCAAATGAAATGTCAGAACGAATTCCGTTTATCGAATCAAACGACACTATCACCCCGCCGTAATAAAGACCGGAGGTATTTGAATTCACCATCCGGAAGAAAATAAAAAGATCCGAACCGAAACGTAGGAGGCGTCGCAATAAACGTGCGTTTCAGTTCGCATCGATGTTCCAGAACCGAAAGATTGTTCGAAAAAATTGGTAGATAGCCGAAAAAAGTGACAGGGGTGCAACACGAGGACTTCCCAGGAGGTCACCGATCCTAGTACTACTCTCGCCCAAGCACGCTTAACTTCGGAGTTCTGATGGGATCCAGTACATTTGTGCTGGTATGATCGGACCCAGCATGCCTCTCCATTGTCAAAGTAATAAAGAGTTTCCACTCGCATTGTCGTACGAAGTCCGTTTAAATGAAAGTGCGAAAAAATCCTGCTAGATGACACCGGATGGACGATCCGAGCATGTCGGGAAGCCGGATGACCGCCAAGGCTGTCATCGCACGATGAATCTTTCCGAGTACCCCCGAATCAATATAAGAATCGCTACGATCTGACGGGCGGATCAAAAGTTATCGTCGGAACGATATTTGTGCACCAAGGGTAGCTCACGGCCAGTAAACACCTTCCGACCGGATTCATGACTCGCATCCACTAGTACACTCATCCGCTATAGCCTGTACGTCACTGAATCTGAACAAACCCCCGCTATAATTTGACCGCAAATGAAATGTCAGAACGAATTCCGTTTATCGAATCAAACGACACTATCACCCCGCCATAATAAAGACCGGACGTCTTTGAATTCACCATCCGGAAGAAAATAAAAAGATCCGAACCGAAACCTAGGAGGCGACGCACTAAACGTGCGTTTCAGTTCGCTTTGATATTCCAGAACCGAAAGATTGTTCGAAAAAAGTGGTAGATAGCCGAAAAAAGTGACAGGGGTGCAACACGAGGACTTCCCAGGAGGTCACCCATCCTAGTACTACTCTCGCCCAAGCACGCTTAACTTCGGAGTTCTGATGGGATCCAGTGCATTTGTGCTGGTATGATCGCACCCACATGCCTCTCCATTGTCAAAGTAATAAAGAGTTTCCACTCGCATTGTCGTACGAAGTCCGTTTAAATGAAAGTGCGAAAAAATCCTGCTAGATGACACCGGATGGACGATCCGAGCATGTCGGGAAGACGGATGACCGCCAAGGCTGTCATCGCGCGATGAATCTTCCCGAGTACCCCCGAATCAATATAAGAATCGCTACGATCTGACGGGCGGATCAAAAGTTATCGTCGGAACGATATTTGTGCACCAAGGGTAGCTCACGGCCAGTAAACACCTTCCGACCGGATTCATGACTCGCATCCACTAGTACACTCATCCGCTATAGCCTGTACGTCACTGAATCTAAACAAACCCCCGCTATAATTTGACCGCAAATGAAATGTCAGAACGAATTCCGTTTATCGAATCAAACGACACTATCACCCCGCCATAATAAAGACCGGACGTCTTCGAATTCACCATTCGGAAGAAAATAAAAAGATCCGAACCGAAACCTAGGAGGCGACGCACTAAACGTGCGTTTCAGTTCGCTTTGATATTCCCGAACCGAAAGATTGTTCGAAAAAAGTGGTAGATAGCCGAAAAAAGTGACAGGGGTGCAACACGAGGACTTCCCAGGAGGTCACCCATCCTAGTACTACTCTCGCCCAAGCACGCTTAACTTCGGAGTTCTGATGGGATCCAGTGCATTTGTGCTGGTATGATCGCACCCAGCATGCCTCTCAATTGTCAAAGTAATAAAGAGTTTCCACTCGCATTGTCGTACGAAGTCCGTTTAAATGAAAGTGCGAAAAAATCCTGCTAGATGACACCGGATGGACGATCCGAGCATGTCAGGAAGATGGATGACCGCCAAGGCTGTCATCGCGCGATGAATCTTCCCGAGTACCCCCGAATCAATATAAGAATCGCTACGATCTGACGGGCGGATCAAAAGTTATCGTCGGAACGATATTTGTGCACCAAGGGTAGCTCGCTGCCAGTAAACACCTTCCGACCGGATTCATGACTCGCATCCACTAGTACACTCATCCGCTATAGCCTGTACGTTACTGAATCTGAACAAACCCCCGCTATAATTTGACCGCAAATGAAATGTCAGAACGAATTCCGTTTATCGAATCAAACGACACTATCACCCCGCCATAATAAAGACCGGACGTATTTGAATTCACTATCCGGCAGAAAATAAAAAGATCCCAACCGAAACGTAGGAGGCGTCGCACTAAACGTGCGTTTCAGTTCGCATCGATGTTCCAGAACCGAAAGATTGTTCGAAAAAAGTGGTAGATAGCCGAAAAAAGTGACAGGGGTGCAACACGAGGACTTCCCAGGAGGTCACCCATCCTAGTACTACTCTCGCCCAAGCACGCTTTACTTCGGAGTTCTGATGGGATCCAGTGCATTTGTGCTGGTATGATCGCACCCAGCATGCCTCTCCATTGTCAAAGTAATAAAGAGTTTCCACTCGCATTGTCGTACGAAGTCCGTTTAAATGAAAGTGCGAAAAAATCCTGCTAGATGACACCGGATGGACGATCCGAGCATGTCGGAAAGCCGGATGACCGCCAAGGCTGTCATCGCGCGATTAATCTTCCCGAGTACCCCCGAATCAATATAAGAATCGCCACGATCTGACGGGCGGATCAAAAGTTATCGTCGGAACGATATTTGTGCACCAAGGGTAGCTCACGGCCAGTAAACACCTTCCGACCGGATTCATGACTCGCATCCACTAGTACACTCATCCGCTATAGCCTGTACGTCACTGAATCTGAACAAACCCCCGCTATAATTTGACCGCAAATGAAATGTCAGAACGAATTCCGTTTATCGAATCAAACGACACTATCACCCCGCCATAATAAAGACCGGACGTCTTTGAATTCACCATCCGGAAGAAAATAAAAAGATCCTAACCGAAACGTAGGAGGCGACGCACTAAACGTGCGTTTCAGTTCGCATCGATGTTCCAGAACCGAAAGATTGTTCGAAAAAAGTGGTAGATAGCCGAAAAAAGTGACAGGGGTGCAACACGAGGACTTCCCAGGAGGTCACCCATCCTAGTACTACTCTCGCCCAAGCACGCTTAACTTCGGAGTTCTGATGGGATCCAGTGCATTTGTGCTGGTATGATCGCACCCACATGCCTCTCCATTGTCAAAGTAATAAAGAGTTTCCACTCGCATTGTCGTACGAAGTCCGTTTAAATGAAAGTGAGAAAAAATCCTGCTAGATGCCATCGGATGGACGATCCGAGCATGTCGGGAAGCCGGATGACCGCCAAAGCTGTCATCGCGCGATGAATCTTCCCGATTACCCCCGAATCAATATAAGAATCGCCACGATCTGACGGGCGGATCAAAAGTTATCGTCGGAACAATATTTGTGCACCAAGGGTAGCTCACGGCCAGTAAACACCTTCCGACCGGATTCATGACTCGCATCCACTAGTACACTCATCCGCTATAGCCTGTACGTCACTGAATCTAAACAAACCCCCGCTATAATTTGACCGCAAATGAAATGTCAGAACGAATTCCGTTTATCGAATCAAACGACACTATCACCCCGCCGTAATAAAGACCGGAGGTATTTGAATTCACCATCCGGAAGAAAATAAAAAGATCCGAACCGAAACGTAGGAGGCGTCGCAATAAACGTGCGTTTCAGTTCGCATCGATGTTCCAGAACCGAAAGATTGTTCGAAAAAATTGGTAGATAGCCGAAAAAAGTGACAGGGGTGCAACACGAGGACTTCCCAGGAGGTCACCGATCCTAGTACTACTCTCGCCCAAGCACGCTTAACTTCGGAGTTCTGATGGGATCCAGTACATTTGTGCTGGTATGATCGGACCCAGCATGCCTCTCCATTGTCAAAGTAATAAAGAGTTTCCACTCGCATTGTCGTACGAAGTCCGTTTAAATGAAAGTGCGAAAAAATCCTGCTAGATGACACCGGATGGACGATCCGAGCATGTCGGGAAGCCGGATGACCGCCAAGGCTGTCATCGCACGATGAATCTTTCCGAGTACCCCCGAATCAATATAAGAATCGCTACGATCTGACGGGCGGATCAAAAGTTATCGTCGGAACGATATTTGTGCACCAAGGGTAGCTCACGGCCAGTAAACACCTTCCGACCGGATTCATGACTCGCATCCACTAGTACACTCATCCGCTATAGCCTGTACGTCACTGAATCTGAACAAACCCCCGCTATAATTTGACCGCAAATGAAATGTCAGAACGAATTCCGTTTATCGAATCAAACGACACTATCACCCCGCCATAATAAAGACCGGACGTCTTTGAATTCACCATCCGGAAGAAAATAAAAAGATCCGAACCGAAACCTAGGAGGCGACGCACTAAACGTGCGTTTCAGTTCGCTTTGATATTCCAGAACCGAAAGATTGTTCGAAAAAAGTGGTAGATAGCCGAAAAAAGTGACAGGGGTGCAACACGAGGACTTCCCAGGAGGTCACCCATCCTAGTACTACTCTCGCCCAAGCACGCTTAACTTCGGAGTTCTGATGGGATCCAGTGCATTTGTGCTGGTATGATCGCACCCACATGCCTCTCCATTGTCAAAGTAATAAAGAGTTTCCACTCGCATTGTCGTACGAAGTCCGTTTAAATGAAAGTGCGAAAAAATCCTGCTAGATGACACCGGATGGACGATCCGAGCATGTCGGGAAGACGGATGACCGCCAAGGCTGTCATCGCGCGATGAATCTTCCCGAGTACCCCCGAATCAATATAAGAATCGCTACGATCTGACGGGCGGATCAAAAGTTATCGTCGGAACGATATTTGTGCACCAAGGGTAGCTCACGGCCAGTAAACACCTTCCGACCGGATTCATGACTCGCATCCACTAGTACACTCATCCGCTATAGCCTGTACGTCACTGAATCTAAACAAACCCCCGCTATAATTTGACCGCAAATGAAATGTCAGAACGAATTCCGTTTATCGAATCAAACGACACTATCACCCCGCCATAATAAAGACCGGACGTCTTCGAATTCACCATTCGGAAGAAAATAAAAAGATCCGAACCGAAACCTAGGAGGCGACGCACTAAACGTGCGTTTCAGTTCGCTTTGATATTCCCGAACCGAAAGATTGTTCGAAAAAAGTGGTAGATAGCCGAAAAAAGTGACAGGGGTGCAACACGAGGACTTCCCAGGAGGTCACCCATCCTAGTACTACTCTCGCCCAAGCACGCTTAACTTCGGAGTTCTGATGGGATCCAGTGCATTTGTGCTGGTATGATCGCACCCAGCATGCCTCTCAATTGTCAAAGTAATAAAGAGTTTCCACTCGCATTGTCGTACGAAGTCCGTTTAAATGAAAGTGCGAAAAAATCCTGCTAGATGACACCGGATGGACGATCCGAGCATGTCGGGAAGACGGATGACCGCCAAGGCTGTCATCGCGCGATGAATCTTCCCGAGTACCCCCGAATCAATATAAGAATCGCTACGATCTGACGGGCGGATCAAAAGTTATCGTCGGAACGATATTTGTGCACCAAGGGTAGCTCGCTGCCAGTAAACACCTTCCGACCGGATTCATGACTCGCATCCACTAGTACACTCATCCGCTATAGCCTGTACGTTACTGAATCTGAACAAACCCCCGCTATAATTTGACCGCAAATGAAATGTCAGAACGAATTCCGTTTATCGAATCAAACGACACTATCACCCCGCCATAATAAAGACCGGACGTATTTGAATTCACTATCCGGCAGAAAATAAAAAGATCCCAACCGAAACGTAGGAGGCGTCGCACTAAACGTGCGTTTCAGTTCGCATCGATGTTCCAGAACCGAAAGATTGTTCGAAAAAAGTGGTAGATAGCCGAAAAAAGTGACAGGGGTGCAACACGAGGACTTCCCAGGAGGTCACCCATCCTAGTACTACTCTCGCCCAAGCACGCTTAACTTCGGAGTTCTGATGGGATCCAGTGCATTTGTGCTGGTATGATCGCACCCAGCATGCCTCTCCATTGTCAAAGTAATAAAGAGTTTCCACTCGCATTGTCGTACGAAGTCCGTTTAAATGAAAGTGCGAAAAAATCCTGCTAGATGACACCGGATGGACGATCCGAGCATGTCGGAAAGCCGGATGACCGCCAAGGCTGTCATCGCGCGATGAATCTTCCCGAGTACCCCCGAATCAATATAAGAATCGCCACGATCTGACGGGCGGATCAAAAGTTATCGTCGGAACGATATTTGTGCACCAAGGGTAGCTCACGGCCAGTAAACACCTTCCGACCGGATTCATGACTCGCATCCACTAGTACACTCATCCGCTATAGCCTGTACGTCACTGAATCTGAACAAACCCCCGCTATAATTTGACCGCAAATGAAATGTCAGAACGAATTCCGTTTATCGAATCAAACGACACTATCACCCCGCCATAATAAAGACCGGACGTCTTTGAATTCACCATCCGGAAGAAAATAAAAAGATCCTAACCGAAACGTAGGAGGCGACGCACTAAACGTGCGTTTCAGTTCGCATCGATGTTCCAGAACCGAAAGATTGTTCGAAAAAAGTGGTAGATAGCCGAAAAAAGTGACAGGGGTGCAACACGAGGACTTCCCAGGAGGTCACCCATCCTAGTACTACTCTCGCCCAAGCACGCTTAACTTCGGAGTTCTGATGGGATCCAGTGCATTTGTGCTGGTATGATCGCACCCAGCATGCCTCTCCATTGTCAAAGTAATAAAGAGTTTCCACTCGCATTGTCGTACGAAGTCCGTTTAAATGAAAGTGCGAAAAAATCCTGCTAGATGCAATCGGATGGACGATCCGAGCATGTCGGGAAGCCGGATGACCGCCAGAGCTGTCATCGCGCGATGAATCTTCCCGATTACCCCCGAATCAATATAAGAATCGCCACGATCTGACGGGCGGATCAAAAGTTATCGTCGGAACGATATTTGTGCACCAAGGGTAGCTCACGGCCAGTAAACACCTTCCGACCGGATTCATGACTCGCATCCACTAGTACACTCATCCGCTATAGCCTGTACGTCACTGAATCTAAACAAACCCCCGCTATAATTTGACCGCAAATGAAATGTCAGAACGAATTCCGTTTATCGAATCAAACGACACTATCACCCCGCCGTAATAAAGACCGGAGGTATTTGAATTCACCATCCGGAAGAAAATAAAAAGATCCGAACCGAAACGTAGGAGGCGTCGCAATAAACGTGCGTTTCAGTTCGCATCGATGTTCCAGAACCGAAAGATTGTTCGAAAAAATTGGTAGATAGCCGAAAAAAGTGACAGGGGTGCAACACGAGGACTTCCCAGGAGGTCACCGATCCTAGTACTACTCTCGCCCAAGCACGCTTAACTTCGGAGTTCTGATGGGATCCAGTACATTTGTGCTGGTATGATCGGACCCAGCATGCCTCTCCATTGTCAAAGTAATAAAGAGTTTCCACTCGCATTGTCGTACGAAGTCCGTTTAAATGAAAGTGCGAAAAAATCCTGCTAGATGACACCGGATGGACGATCCGAGCATGTCGGGAAGCCGGATGACCGCCAAGGCTGTCATCGCGCGATGAATCTTTCCGAGTACCCCCGAATCAATATAAGAATCGCTACGATCTGACGGGCGGATCAAAAGTTATCGTCGGAACGATATTTGTGCACCAAGGGTAGCTCACGGCCAGTAAACACCTTCCGACCGGATTCATGACTCGCATCCACTAGTACACTCATCCGCTATAGCCTGTACGTCACTGAATCTAAACAAACCCCCGCTATAATTTGACCGCAAATGAAATGTCAGAACGAATTCCGTTTATCGAATCAAACGACACTATCACCCCGCCATAATAAAGACCAGACGTCTTTGAATTCACCATCCGGAAGAAAATAAAAAGATCCGAACCGAAACCTAGGAGGCGACGCACTAAACGTGCGTTTCAGTTCGCTTTGATATTCCAGAACCGAAAGATTGTTCGAAAAAAGTGGTAGATAGCCGAAAAAAGTGACAGGGGTGCAACACGAGGACTTCCCAGGAGGTCACCCATCCTAGTACTACTCTCGCCCAAGCACGCTTAACTTCGGAGTTCTGATGGGATCCAGTGCATTTGTGCTGGTATGATCGCACCCAGCATGCCTCTCCATTGTCAAAGTAATAAAGAGTTTCCACTCGCATTGTCGTACGAAGTCCGTTTAAATGAAAGTGCGAAAAAATCCTGCTAGATGACACCGGATGGACGATCCGAGCATGTCGGGAAGACGGATGACCGCCAAGGTTGTCATCGCGCGATGAATCTTCCCGAGTACCCCCGAATCAATATAAGAATCGCTACGATCTGACGGGCGGATCAAAAGTTATCGTCGGAACGATATTTGTGCACCAAGGGTAGCTCACGGCCAGTAAACACCTTCCGACCGGATTCATGACTCGCATCCACTAGTACACTCATCCGCTATAGCCTGTACGTCACTGAATCTAAACAAACCCCCGCTATAATTTGACAGCAAATGAAATGTCAGAACGAATTCCGTTTATCGAATCAAACGACACTATCACCCCGCCATAATAAAGACCGGACGTCTTCGAATTCACCATCCGGAAGAAAATAAAAAGATCCGAACCGAAACCTAGGAGGCGACGCACTAAACGTGCGTTTCAGTTCGCTTTGATATTCCCGAACCGAAAGATTGTTCGAAAAAAGTGGTAGATAGCCGAAAAAAGTGACAGGGGTGCAACACGAGGACTTCCCAGGAGGTCACCCATCCTAGTACTACTCTCGCCCAAGCACGCTTAACTTCGGAGTTCTGATGGGATCCAGTGCATTTGTGCTGGTATGATCGCACCCAGCATGCCTCTCCATTGTCAAAGTAATAAAGAGTTTCCACTCGCATTGTCGTACGAAGTCCGTTTAAATGAAAGTGCGAAAAAATCCTGCTAGATGACACCGGATGGACGATCCGAGCATGTCGGGAAGCCGGATGACCGCCACGGCTGTCATCGCGCGATGAATCTTCCCGAGTACCCCCGAATCAATATAAGAATCGCTACGATCTGACGGGCGAATCAAAAGTTATCGTCGGAACGATATTTGTGCACCAAGGGTAGCTCACGGCCAGTAAACACCTTCCGACCGGATTCATGACTCGCATCCACTAGTACACTCATCCGCTATAGCCTGTACGTCACTGAATCTAAACAAACCCCCGCTATAATTTGACCGCAAATGAAATGTCAGAACGAATTCCGTTTATCGAATCAAACGACACTATCACCCCGCCATAATAAAGACCGGACGTCTTCGAATTCACCATCCGGAAGAAAATAAAAAGATCCGAACCGAAACCTAGGAGGCGACGCACTAAACGTGCGTTTCAGTTCGCTTTGATATTCCAGAACCGAAAGATTGTTCGAAAAAAGTGGTAGATAGCCGAAAAAAGTGACAGGGGTGCAACACGAGGACTTCCCAGGAGGTCACCCATCCTAGTACTACTCTCGCCCAAGCACGCTTAACTTCGGAGTTCTGATGGGATCCAGTGCATTTGTGCTGGTATGATCGCACCCAGCATGCCTCTCCATTGTCAAAGTAATAAAGAGTTTCCACTCGCATTGTCGTACGAAGTCCGTTTAAATGAAAGTGCGAAAAAATCCTGCTAGATGATACCGGATGGACGATCCGAGCATGTCGGAAAGCCGGATGACCGCCAAGGCTGTCATCGCGCGATTAATCTTCCCGAGTACCCCCGAATCAATATAAGAATCGCCACGATCTGACGGGCGGATCAAAAGTTATCGTCGGAACGATATTTGTGCACCAAGGGTAGCTCACGGCCAGTAAACACCTTTCGACCGGATTCATGACTTTCATCCACTAGTACACTCATCCGCTATAGCGTGTACGTCACTGAATCTAAACAAACCCCCGCTATAATTTGACCGCAAATGAAATGTCAGAACGAATTCCGTTTATCGAATCAAACGACACTATCACCCCGCCATAATAAAGACCGGACGTCTTTGAATTAACCATCCGTAAGAAAATAAAAAGATCCGTACCGAAACGTAGGAGGCGACGCACTAAACGTGCGTTTCAGTTCGCATCGATGTTCCAGAACCGAAAGATTGTTCGAAAAAAGTGGTAGATAGCCGAAAAAAGTGACAGGGGTGCAACACGAGGACTTCCCAGGAGGTCACCCATCCTAGTACTACTCTCGCCCAAGCACGCTTAACTTCGGAGTTCTGATGGGATCCAGTGCATTTGTGCTGGTATGATCGCACCCAGCATGCCTCTCTATTGTCAAAGTAATAAAGAGTTTCCACTCGCATTGTCGTACGAAGTCCGTTTAAATGAAAGTGCGAAAAAATCCTGCTAGATGCCATCGGATGGACGATCCGAGCATGTCGGGAAGCCGGATGACCGCCAGGGCTGTCATCGCGCGATGAATCTTCCCGCTTACCCCCGAATCAATATAAGAATCGCCACGATCTGACGGGCGGATCAAAAGTTATCGTCGGAACGATATTTGTGCACCAAGGGTAGCTCACGGCTAGTAAACACCTTCCGACCGGATTCATGACTCGCATCCACTAGTACACTCATCCGCTATAGCCTGTACGTCACTGAATCTAAACAAACCCCCGCTATAATTTGACCGCAAATGAAATGTCAGAACGAATTCCGTTTATCGAATCAAACGACACTATCACCCCGCCATAATAAAGACCGGACGTCTTTGAATTCACCATCCGGAAGAAAATAAAAAGATCCGAACCGAAACGTAGGAGGCGACGCACTAAACGTGCGTTTCAGTTCGCATCGATGTTCCAGAACCGAAAGATTGTTCGAAAAAAGTGGTAGATAGCCGAAAAAAGTGACAGGGGTGCAACACGAGGACTTCCCAGGAGGTCACCCATCCTAGTACTACTCTCGCCCAAGCACGCTTAACTTCGGAGTTCTGATGGGATCCAGTGCATTTGTGCTGGTATGATCGCACCCAGCATGCCTCTCCATTGTCAAAGTAATAAAGAGTTTCCACTCGCATTGTCGTACGAAGTCCGTTTAAATGAAAGTGCGAAAAAATCCTGCTAGATGACACCGGATGGACAATCCGAGCATGTCGGGAAGCCGGATGACCGCCAGGGCTGTCATCGCGCGATGAATCTTCCCGAGTACCCCCGAATCAATATAAGAATCGCCACGATCTGACGGGCGGATCAAAAGTTATCGTCGGAACGATATTTGTGCACCAAGGGTAGCTCACGGCCAGTAAACACCTTCCGACCGGATTCATGACTCGCATCCACTAGTACACTCATCCGCTATAGCCTGTACGTCACTGAATCTGAACAAACCCCCGCTATAATTTGACCGCAAATGAAATGTCAGAACGAATTCCGTTTATCGAATCAAACGACACTATCACCCCGCCATAATAAAGACCGGACGTCTTTGAATTCACCATCCGGAAGAAAATAAAAAGATCCGAACCGAAACCTAGGAGGCGACGCACTAAACGTGCGTTTCAGTTCGCATCGATGTTCCAGAACCGAAAGATTGTTCGAAAAAAGTGGTAGATAGCCGAAAAAAGTGACAGGGGTGCAACACGAGGACTTCCCAGGAGGTCACCCATCCTAGTACTACTCTCGCCCAAGCACGCTTAACTTCGGAGTTCTGATGGGATCCAGTGCATTTGTGCTGGTATGATCGCACCCAGCATGCCTCTCCATTGTCAAAGTAATAAAGAGTTTCCACTCGCATTGTCGTACGAAGTCCGTTTAAATGAAAGTGCGAAAAAATCCTGCTAGATGACACCGGATGGACGATCCGAGCATGTCGGGAAGACGGATGACCGCCAAGGCTGTCATCGCGCGATGAATCTTCCCGAGTACCCCCGAATCAATATAAGAATCGCTACGATCTGACGGGCGGATCAAAAGTTATCGTCGGAACGATATTTGTGCACCAAGGGTAGCTCACGGCCAGTAAACACCTTCCGACCGGATTCATGACTCGCATCCACTAGTACACTCATCCGCTATAGCCTGTACGTCACTGAATCTGAACAAACCCCCGCTATAATTTGACCGCAAATGAAATGTCAGAACGAATTCCGTTTATCGAATCAAACGACACTATCACCCCGCCATAATAAAGACCGGACGTATTTGAATTCACCATCCGGAAGAAAATAAAAAGATCCGTACCGAAACGTAGGAGGCGACGCACTAAACGTGTGTTTCAGTTCGCATCGATGTTCCAGAACCGAAAGATTGTTCGAAAAAAGTGGTAGATAGCCGAAAAAAGTGACAGGGGTGCAACACGAGGACTTCCCAGGAGGTCACCCATTCTAGTACTACTCTCGCCCAAGCACGCTTAACTTCGGAGTTCTGATGGGATCCAGTGCATTTGTGCTGGTATGATCGCACCCAGCATGCCTCTCCATTGTCAAAGTAATAAAGAGTTTCCACTCGCATTGTCGTACGAAGTCCGTTTAAATGAAAGTGCGAAAAAATCCTGCTAGATGATACCGGATGGACGATCCGAGCATGTCGGAAAGCCGGATGACCGCCAAGGCTGTCATCGCGCGATTAATCTTCCCGAGTACCCCCGAATCAATATAAGAATCGCCACGATCTGACGGGCGGATCAAAAGTTATCGTCGGAACGATATTTGTGCACCAAGGGTAGCTCACGGCCAGTAAACACCTTTCGACCGGATTCATGACTTTCATCCACTAGTACACTCATCCGCTATAGCGTGTACGTCACTGAATCTAAACAAACCCCCGCTATAATTTGACCGCAAATGAAATGTCAGAACGAATTCCGTTTATCGAATCAAACGACACTATCACCCCGCCATAATAAAGACCGGACGTCTTTGAATTAACCATCCGTAAGAAAATAAAAAGATCCGTACCGAAACGTAGGAGGCGACGCACTAAACGTGCGTTTCAGTTCGCATCGATGTTCCAGAACCGAAAGATTGTTCGAAAAAAGTGGTAGATAGCCGAAAAAAGTGACAGGGGTGCAACACGAGGACTTCCCAGGAGGTCACCCATCCTAGTACTACTCTCGCCCAAGCACGCTTAACTTCGGAGTTCTGATGGGATCCAGTGCATTTGTGCTGGTATGATCGCACCCAGCATGCCTCTCTATTGTCAAAGTAATAAAGAGTTTCCACTCGCATTGTCGTACGAAGTCCGTTTAAATGAAAGTGCGAAAAAATCCTGCTAGATGCCATCGGATGGACGATCCGAGCATGTCGGGAAGCCGGATGACCGCCAGGGCTGTCATCGCGCGATGAATCTTCCCGCTTACCCCCGAATCAATATAAGAATCGCCACGATCTGACGGGCGGATCAAAAGTTATCGTCGGAACGATATTTGTGCACCAAGGGTAGCTCACGGCTAGTAAACACCTTCCGACCGGATTCATGACTCGCATCCACTAGTACACTCATCCGCTATAGCCTGTACGTCACTGAATCTAAACAAACCCCCGCTATAATTTGACCGCAAATGAAATGTCAGAACGAATTCCGTTTATCGAATCAAACGACACTATCACCCCGCCATAATAAAGACCGGACGTCTTTGAATTCACCATCCGGAAGAAAATAAAAAGATCCGAACCGAAACGTAGGAGGCGACGCACTAAACGTGCGTTTCAGTTCGCATCGATGTTCCAGAACCGAAAGATTGTTCGAAAAAAGTGGTAGATAGCCGAAAAAAGTGACAGGGGTGCAACACGAGGACTTCCCAGGAGGTCACCCATCCTAGTACTACTCTCGCCCAAGCACGCTTAACTTCGGAGTTCTGATGGGATCCAGTGCATTTGTGCTGGTATGATCGCACCCAGCATGCCTCTCCATTGTCAAAGTAATAAAGAGTTTCCACTCGCATTGTCGTACGAAGTCCGTTTAAATGAAAGTGCGAAAAAATCCTGCTAGATGACACCGGATGGACAATCCGAGCATGTCGGGAAGCCGGATGACCGCCAGGGCTGTCATCGCGCGATGAATCTTCCCGAGTACCCCCGAATCAATATAAGAATCGCCACGATCTGACGGGCGGATCAAAAGTTATCGTCGGAACGATATTTGTGCACCAAGGGTAGCTCACGGCCAGTAAACACCTTCCGACCGGATTCATGACTCGCATCCACTAGTACACTCATCCGCTATAGCCTGTACGTCACTGAATCTGAACAAACCCCCGCTATAATTTGACCGCAAATGAAATGTCAGAACGAATTCCGTTTATCGAATCAAACGACACTATCACCCCGCCATAATAAAGACCGGACGTCTTTGAATTCACCATCCGGAAGAAAATAAAAAGATCCGAACCGAAACCTAGGAGGCGACGCACTAAACGTGCGTTTCAGTTCGCATCGATGTTCCAGAACCGAAAGATTGTTCGAAAAAAGTGGTAGATAGCCGAAAAAAGTGACAGGGGTGCAACACGAGGACTTCCCAGGAGGTCACCCATCCTAGTACTACTCTCGCCCAAGCACGCTTAACTTCGGAGTTCTGATGGGATCCAGTGCATTTGTGCTGGTATGATCGCACCCAGCATGCCTCTCCATTGTCAAAGTAATAAAGAGTTTCCACTCGCATTGTCGTACGAAGTCCGTTTAAATGAAAGTGCGAAAAAATCCTGCTAGATGACACCGGATGGACGATCCGAGCATGTCGGGAAGACGGATGACCGCCAAGGCTGTCATCGCGCGATGAATCTTCCCGAGTACCCCCGAATCAATATAAGAATCGCTACGATCTGACGGGCGGATCAAAAGTTATCGTCGGAACGATATTTGTGCACCAAGGGTAGCTCACGGCCAGTAAACACCTTCCGACCGGATTCATGACTCGCATCCACTAGTACACTCATCCGCTATAGCCTGTACGTCACTGAATCTGAACAAACCCCCGCTATAATTTGACCGCAAATGAAATGTCAGAACGAATTCCGTTTATCGAATCAAACGACACTATCACCCCGCCATAATAAAGACCGGACGTATTTGAATTCACCATCCGGAAGAAAATAAAAAGATCCGTACCGAAACGTAGGAGGCGACGCACTAAACGTGTGTTTCAGTTCGCATCGATGTTCCAGAACCGAAAGATTGTTCGAAAAAAGTGGTAGATAGCCGAAAAAAGTGACAGGGGTGCAACACGAGGACTTCCCAGGAGGTCACCCATTCTAGTACTACTCTCGCCCAAGCACGCTTAACTTCGGAGTTCTGATGGGATCCAGTGCATTTGTGCTGGTATGATCGCACCCAGCATGCCTCTCCATTGTCAAAGTAATAAAGAGTTTCCACTCGCATTGTCGTACGAAGTCCGTTTAAATGAAAGTGCGAAAAAATCCTGCTAGATGATACCGGATGGACGATCCGAGCATGTCGGAAAGCCGGATGACCGCCAAGGCTGTCATCGCGCGATTAATCTTCCCGAGTACCCCCGAATCAATATAAGAATCGCCACGATCTGACGGGCGGATCAAAAGTTATCGTCGGAACGATATTTGTGCACCAAGGGTAGCTCACGGCCAGTAAACACCTTTCGACCGGATTCATGACTTTCATCCACTAGTACACTCATCCGCTATAGCGTGTACGTCACTGAATCTAAACAAACCCCCGCTATAATTTGACCGCAAATGAAATGTCAGAACGAATTCCGTTTATCGAATCAAACGACACTATCACCCCGCCATAATAAAGACCGGACGTCTTTGAATTAACCATCCGTAAGAAAATAAAAAGATCCGTACCGAAACGTAGGAGGCGACGCACTAAACGTGCGTTTCAGTTCGCATCGATGTTCCAGAACCGAAAGATTGTTCGAAAAAAGTGGTAGATAGCCGAAAAAAGTGACAGGGGTGCAACACGAGGACTTCCCAGGAGGTCACCCATCCTAGTACTACTCTCGCCCAAGCACGCTTAACTTCGGAGTTCTGATGGGATCCAGTGCATTTGTGCTGGTATGATCGCACCCAGCATGCCTCTCTATTGTCAAAGTAATAAAGAGTTTCCACTCGCATTGTCGTACGAAGTCCGTTTAAATGAAAGTGCGAAAAAATCCTGCTAGATGCCATCGGATGGACGATCCGAGCATGTCGGGAAGCCGGATGACCGCCAGGGCTGTCATCGCGCGATGAATCTTCCCGCTTACCCCCGAATCAATATAAGAATCGCCACGATCTGACGGGCGGATCAAAAGTTATCGTCGGAACGATATTTGTGCACCAAGGGTAGCTCACGGCTAGTAAACACCTTCCGACCGGATTCATGACTCGCATCCACTAGTACACTCATCCGCTATAGCCTGTACGTCACTGAATCTAAACAAACCCCCGCTATAATTTGACCGCAAATGAAATGTCAGAACGAATTCCGTTTATCGAATCAAACGACACTATCACCCCGCCATAATAAAGACCGGACGTCTTTGAATTCACCATCCGGAAGAAAATAAAAAGATCCGAACCGAAACGTAGGAGGCGACGCACTAAACGTGCGTTTCAGTTCGCATCGATGTTCCAGAACCGAAAGATTGTTCGAAAAAAGTGGTAGATAGCCGAAAAAAGTGACAGGGGTGCAACACGAGGACTTCCCAGGAGGTCACCCATCCTAGTACTACTCTCGCCCAAGCACGCTTAACTTCGGAGTTCTGATGGGATCCAGTGCATTTGTGCTGGTATGATCGCACCCAGCATGCCTCTCCATTGTCAAAGTAATAAAGAGTTTCCACTCGCATTGTCGTACGAAGTCCGTTTAAATGAAAGTGCGAAAAAATCCTGCTAGATGACACCGGATGGACAATCCGAGCATGTCGGGAAGCCGGATGACCGCCAGGGCTGTCATCGCGCGATGAATCTTCCCGAGTACCCCCGAATCAATATAAGAATCGCCACGATCTGACGGGCGGATCAAAAGTTATCGTCGGAACGATATTTGTGCACCAAGGGTAGCTCACGGCCAGTAAACACCTTCCGACCGGATTCATGACTCGCATCCACTAGTACACTCATCCGCTATAGCCTGTACGTCACTGAATCTGAACAAACCCCCGCTATAATTTGACCGCAAATGAAATGTCAGAACGAATTCCGTTTATCGAATCAAACGACACTATCACCCCGCCATAATAAAGACCGGACGTCTTTGAATTCACCATCCGGAAGAAAATAAAAAGATCCGAACCGAAACCTAGGAGGCGACGCACTAAACGTGCGTTTCAGTTCGCATCGATGTTCCAGAACCGAAAGATTGTTCGAAAAAAGTGGTAGATAGCCGAAAAAAGTGACAGGGGTGCAACACGAGGACTTCCCAGGAGGTCACCCATCCTAGTACTACTCTCGCCCAAGCACGCTTAACTTCGGAGTTCTGATGGGATCCAGTGCATTTGTGCTGGTATGATCGCACCCAGCATGCCTCTCCATTGTCAAAGTAATAAAGAGTTTCCACTCGCATTGTCGTACGAAGTCCGTTTAAATGAAAGTGCGAAAAAATCCTGCTAGATGACACCGGATGGACGATCCGAGCATGTCGGAAAGCCGGATGACCGCCAGGGCTGTCATCGCGCGATGAATCTTCCCGAGTACCCCCGAATCAATATAAGAATCGCCACGATCTGACGGGCGGATCAAAAGTTATCGTCGGAACGATATTTGTGCACCAAGGGTAGCTCACGGCCAGTAAACACCTTCCGACCGGATTCATGACTCGCATCCACTAGTACACTCATCCGCTATAGCCTGTACGTCACTGAATCTGAACAAACCCCCGCTATAATTTGACCGCAAATGAAATGTCAGAACGAATTCCGTTTATCGAATCAAACGACACTATCACCCCGCCATAATAAAGACCGGACGTCTTTGAATTCACCATCCGGAAGAAAATAAAAAGATCCGAACCGAAACGTAGGAGGCGACGCACTAAACGTGCGTTTCAGTTCGCATCGATGTTCCAGAACCGAAAGATTGTTCGAAAAAAAGTGGTAGATAGCCGAAAAAAGTGACAGGGGTGCAACACGAGGACTTCCCAGGAGGTCACCCATCCTAGTACTACTCTCGCCCAAGCACGCTTAACTTCGGAGTTCTGATGGGATCCAGTGCATTTGTGCTGGTATGATCGCACCCAGCATGCCTCTCCATTGTCAAAGTAATAAAGAGTTTCCACTCGCATTGTCGTACGAAGTCCGTTTAAATGAAAGTGCGAAAAAATCCTGCTAGATGACACCGGATGGACGATCCGAGCATGTCGGAAAGCCGGATGACCGCCGTGGCTGTCATCGCGCGATTAATCTTCCCGAGTACCCCCGAATCAATATAAGAATCGCCACGATCTGACGGGCGGATCAAAAGTTATCGTCGAAACGATATTTGTGCACCAAGGGTAGCTCACGGCCAGTAAACACCTTCCGACCGGATTCATGACTTTCATCCACTAGTACACTCATCCGCTATAGCCTGTACGTCACTGAATCTGAACAAACCCCCGCTATAATTTGACCGCAAATGAAATGTCAGAACGAATTCCGTTTATCGAATCAAACGACACTATCACCCCGCCATAATAAAGACCGGACGTCTTTGAATTCACCATCCGGAAGAAAATAAAAAGATCCGAACCGAAACGTAGGAGGCGACGCACTAAACGTGCGTCTCAGTTCGCATCGATGTTCCAGAACCGAAAGATTGTTCGAAAAAAGTGGTAGATAGCCGAAAAAAGTGACAGGGGTGCAACACGAGGACTTCCCAGGAGGTCACCCATCCTAGTACTACTCTCGCCCAAGCACGCTTAACTTCGGAGTTCTGATGGGATCCAGTGCATTTGTGCTGGTATGATCGCACCCAGCATGCCTCTCCATTGTCAAAGTAATAAAGAGTTTCCACTCGCATTGTCGTACGAAGTCCGTTTAAATGAAAGTGCGAAAAAATCCTGCTAGATGACACCGGATGGACGATCCGAGCATGTCGGAAAGCCGGATGACCGCCAAGGCTGTCATCGCGCGATTAATCTTCCCGAGTACCCCCGAATCAATATAAGAATCGCCACGATCTGACGGGCGGATCAAAAGTTATCGTCGGAACGATATTTGTGCACCAAGGGTAGCTCACGGCCAGTAAACACCTTCCGACCGAATTCATGACTCGCATCCACTAGTACACTCATCCGCTATAGCCTGTACGTCACTGAATCTGAACAAACCCCCGCTATAATTTGACCGCAAATGAAATGTCAGAACGAATTCCGTTTATCGAATTAAACGACACTATCAGCCCGCCATAATAAAGACCGGACGTATTTGAACTCACTATCCGGCAGAAAATAAAAAGATCCCAACCGAAACGTAGGAGGCGTCGCACTAAACGTGCGTTTCAGTTCGCATCGATGTTCCAGAACCGAAAGATTGTTCGAAAAAAGTGGTAGATAACCGAAAAAAGTGACAGGGGTGCAACACGAGGACTTCCCAGGAGGTCACCCATCCTAGTACTACTCTCGCCCAAGCACGCTTAACTTCGGAGTTCTGATGGGATCCAGTGCATTTGTGCTGGTATGATCGCACCCAGCATGAGGACTTCCCAGGAGGTCACCCATCCTAGTACTACTCTCGCCCAAGCACGCTTAACTTCGGAGTTCTGATGGGATCCAGTGCATTTGTGCTGGTATGATCGCACCCAGCATGCCTCTCCATTGTCAAAGTAATAAAGAGTTTCCACTCGCATTGTCGTACGAAGTTCGTTTAAATGAAAGTGCGAAAAAATCCTGCTAGATGACACCGGATGGACGATCCGAGCATGTCGGGAAGCGGGATGACCGCCAGGGCCGTCAACGCGCGATTAATCTTCCCGAGTACCCCCGAATCAATATAAGAATCGCCACGATCTGACGGGCGGATCAAAAGTTATCGTCGGAACGATATTTGTGCACCAAGGGTACCTCACGGCCAGTAAACACCTTCCGACCGGATTCATGACTCGCATCCACTAGTACACTCATCCGCTATAGCCTGTACGTCACTGAATCTGAACAAACCCCAGCTATAATTTGACCGCAAATGAAATGTCAGAACGAATTCCGTTTATCGAATCAAACGACACTATCACCCCGCCATAATAAAGACCGGACGTCTTTGAATTCACCATCCGGAAGAAAATAAAAAGATCCGAACCGAAACGTAGGAGGCGACGCACTAAACGTGCGTTTCAGTTCGCATCGATGTTCCAGAACCGAAAGATTGTTCGAAAAAAAGTGGTAGATAGCCGAAAAAAGTGACAGGGGTGCAACACGAGGACTTCCCAGGAGGTCACCCATCCTAGTACTACTCTCGCCCAAGCACGCTTAACTTCGGAGTTCTGATGGGATCCAGTGCATTTGTGCTGGTATGATCGCACCCAGCATGCCTCTCCATTGTCAAAGTAATAAAGAGTTTCCACTCGCATTGTCGTACGAAGTCCGTTTAAATGAAAGTGCGAAAAAATCCTGCTAGATGACACCGGATGGACGATCCGAGCATGTCGGAAAGCCGGATGACCGCCGTGGCTGTCATCGCGCGATTAATCTTCCCGAGTACCCCCGAATCAATATAAGAATCGCCACGATCTGACGGGCGGATCAAAAGTTATCGTCGAAACGATATTTGTGCACCAAGGGTAGCTCACGGCCAGTAAACACCTTCCGACCGGATTCATGACTTTCATCCACTAGTACACTCATCCGCTATAGCCTGTACGTCACTGAATCTGAACAAACCCCCGCTATAATTTGACCGCAAATGAAATGTCAGAACGAATTCCGTTTATCGAATCAAACGACACTATCACCCCGCCATAATAAAGACCGGACGTCTTTGAATTCACCATCCGGAAGAAAATAAAAAGATCCGAACCGAAACGTAGGAGGCGACGCACTAAACGTGCGTCTCAGTTCGCATCGATGTTCCAGAACCGAAAGATTGTTCGAAAAAAGTGGTAGATAGCCGAAAAAAGTGACAGGGGTGCAACACGAGGACTTCCCAGGAGGTCACCCATCCTAGTACTACTCTCGCCCAAGCACGCTTAACTTCGGAGTTCTGATGGGATCCAGTGCATTTGTGCTGGTATGATCGCACCCAGCATGCCTCTCCATTGTCAAAGTAATAAAGAGTTTCCACTCGCATTGTCGTACGAAGTCCGTTTAAATGAAAGTGCGAAAAAATCCTGCTAGATGACACCGGATGGACGATCCGAGCATGTCGGAAAGCCGGATGACCGCCAAGGCTGTCATCGCGCGATTAATCTTCCCGAGTACCCCCGAATCAATATAAGAATCGCCACGATCTGACGGGCGGATCAAAAGTTATCGTCGGAACGATATTTGTGCACCAAGGGTAGCTCACGGCCAGTAAACACCTTCCGACCGAATTCATGACTCGCATCCACTAGTACACTCATCCGCTATAGCCTGTACGTCACTGAATCTGAACAAACCCCCGCTATAATTTGACCGCAAATGAAATGTCAGAACGAATTCCGTTTATCGAATTAAACGACACTATCAGCCCGCCATAATAAAGACCGGACGTATTTGAACTCACTATCCGGCAGAAAATAAAAAGATCCCAACCGAAACGTAGGAGGCGTCGCACTAAACGTGCGTTTCAGTTCGCATCGATGTTCCAGAACCGAAAGATTGTTCGAAAAAAGTGGTAGATAACCGAAAAAAGTGACAGGGGTGCAACACGAGGACTTCCCAGGAGGTCACCCATCCTAGTACTACTCTCGCCCAAGCACGCTTAACTTCGGAGTTCTGATGGGATCCAGTGCATTTGTGCTGGTATGATCGCACCCAGCATGAGGACTTCCCAGGAGGTCACCCATCCTAGTACTACTCTCGCCCAAGCACGCTTAACTTCGGAGTTCTGATGGGATCCAGTGCATTTGTGCTGGTATGATCGCACCCAGCATGCCTCTCCATTGTCAAAGTAATAAAGAGTTTCCACTCGCATTGTCGTACGAAGTTCGTTTAAATGAAAGTGCGAAAAAATCCTGCTAGATGACACCGGATGGACGATCCGAGCATGTCGGGAAGCGGGATGACCGCCAGGGCCGTCAACGCGCGATTAATCTTCCCGAGTACCCCCGAATCAATATAAGAATCGCCACGATCTGACGGGCGGATCAAAAGTTATCGTCGGAACGATATTTGTGCACCAAGGGTACCTCACGGCCAGTAAACACCTTCCGACCGGATTCATGACTCGCATCCACTAGTACACTCATCCGCTATAGCCTGTACGTCACTGAATCTGAACAAACCCCAGCTATAATTTGACCGCAAATGAAATGTCAGAACGAATTCCGTTTATCGAATCAAACGACACTATCACCCCGCCATAATAAAGACCGGACGTCTTTGAATTCACCATCCGGAAGAAAATAAAAAGATCCGAACCGAAACGTAGGAGGCGACGCACTAAACGTGCGTTTCAGTTCGCATCGATGTTCCAGAACCGAAAGATTGTTCGAAAAAAGTGGTAGATAGCCGAAAAAAGTGACAGGGGTGCAACACGAGGACTTCCCAGGAGGTCACCCATCCTAGTACTACTCTCGCCCAAGCACGCTTAACTTCGGAGTTCTGATGGGATCCAGTGCATTTGTGCTGGTATGATCGCACCCAGCATGCCTCTCCATTGTCAAAGTAATAAAGAGTTTCCACTCGCATTGTCGTACGAAGTCCGTTTAAATGAAAGTGCGAAAAAATCCTGCTAGATGACACCCGATGGACGATCCGAGCATGTCGGGAAGCCGGATGACCGCCAGGGCTGTCATCGCGCGATTAATCTTCCCGAGTACCCCCGAATCAATATAAGAATCGCCACGATCTGACGGGCGGATCAAAAGTTATCGTCGGAACGATATTTGTGCACCAAGGGTAGCTCACGGCCAGTAAACACCTTCCGACCGGATTCATGACTCGCATCCACTAGTACACTCATCCGCTATAGCCTGTACGTCACTGAATCTGAACAAACCCCCGCTATAATTTGACCGCAAATGAAATGTCAGAACGAATTCCGTTTATCGAATCAAACGACACTATCACCCCGCCATAATAAAGACCGGACGTCTTTGAATTCACCATCCGGAAGAAAATAAAAAGATCCGAACCGAAACCTAGGAGGCGACGCACTAAACGTGCGTTTCAGTTCGCATCGATGTTCCAGAACAGAAAGATTGTTCGAAAAAAGTGGTAGATAGCCGAAAAAAGTGACAGGGGTGCAACACGAGGACTTCCCAGGAGGTCACCCATCCTAGTACTACTCTCGCCCAAGCACGCTTAACTTCGGAGTTCTGATGGGATCCAGTGCATTTGTGCTGGTATGATCGCACCCAGCATGCCTCTCCATTGTCAAAGTAATAAAGAGTTTTCACTCGCATTGTCGTACGAAGTCCGTTTAAATGAAAGTGCGAAAAAATCCTGCTAGATGACACCGGATGGACAATCCGAGCATGTCGGGAAGCCGGATGACCGCCAGGGCTGTCATCGCGCGATGAATCTTCCCGAGTACCCCCGAATCAATATAAGAATCGCCACGATCTGACGGGCGGATCAAAAGTTATCGTCGGAACGATATTTGTGCACCAAGGGTAGCTCACGGCCAGTAAACACCTTCCGACCGGATTCATGACTCGCATCCACTAGTACACTCATCCGCTATAGCCTGTACGTCACTGAATCTGAACAAACCCCCGCTATAATTTGACCGCAAATGAAATGTCAGAACGAATTCCGTTTATCGAATCAAACGACACTATCACCCCGCCATAATAAAGACCGGACGTCTTTGAATTCACCATCCGGAAGAAAATAAAAAGATCCGAACCGAAACCTAGGAGGCGACGCACTAAACGTGCGTTTCAGTTCGCATCGATGTTCCAGAACCGAAAGATTGTTCGAAAAAAGTGGTAGATAGCCGAAAAAAGTGACAGGGGTGCAACACGAGGACTTCCCAGGAGGTCACCCATCCTAGTACTACTCTCGCCCAAGCACGCTTAACTTCGGAGTTCTGATGGGATCCAGTGCATTTGTGCTGGTATGATCGCACCCAGCATGCCTCTCCATTGTCAAAGTAATAAAGAGTTTCCACTCGCATTGTCGTACGAAGTCCGTTTAAATGAAAGTGCGAAAAAATCCTGCTAGATGACACCGGATGGACGATCCGAGCATGTCGGAAAGCCGGATGACCGCCAGGGCTGTCATCGCGCGATGAATCTTCCCGAGTACCCCCGAATCAATATCAGAATCGCCACGATCTGACGGGCGGATCAAAAGTTATCGTCGGAACGATATTTGTGCACCAAGGGTAGCTCACGGCCAGTAAACACCTTCCGACCGGATTCATGACTCGCATCCACTAGTACACTCATCCGCTATAGCCTGTACGTCACTGAATCTGAACAAACCCCCGCTATAATTTGACCGCAAATGAAATGTCAGAACGAATTCCGTTTATCGAATCAAACGACACTATCACCCCGCCATAATAAAGACCGGACGTCTTTGAATTCACCATCCGGAAGAAAATAAAAAGATCCGAACCGAAACGTAGGAGGCGACGCACTAAACGTGCGTTTCAGTTCGCATCGATGTTCCAGAACCGAAAGATTGTTCGAAAAAAAGTGGTAGATAGCCGAAAAAAGTGACAGGGGTGCAACACGAGGACTTCCCAGGAGGTCACCCATCCTAGTACTACTCTCGCCCAAGCACGCTTAACTTCGGAGTTCTGATGGGATCCAGTGCATTTGTGCTGGTATGATCGCACCCAGCATGCCTCTCCATTGTCAAAGTAATAAAGAGTTTCCACTCGCATTGTCGTACGAAGTCCGTTTAAATGAAAGTGCGAAAAAATCCTGCTAGATGACACCGGATGGACGATCCGAGCATGTCGGAAAGCCGGATGACCGCCAGGGCTGTCATCGCGCGATGAATCTTCCCGAGTACCCCCGAATCAATATAAGAATCGCCACGATCTGACGGGCGGATCAAAAGTTATCGTCGGAACGATATTTGTGCACCAAGGGTAGCTCACGGCCAGTAAACACCTTCCGACCGGATTCATGACTCGCATCCACTAGTACACTCATCCGCTATAGCCTGTACGTCACTGAATCTGAACAAACCCCCGCTATAATTTGACCGCAAATGAAATGTCAGAACGAATTCCGTTTATCGAATCAAACGACACTATCACCCCGCCATAATAAAGACCGGACGTCTTTGAATTCACCATCCGGAAGAAAATAAAAAGATCCGAACCGAAACGTAGGAGGCGACGCACTAAACGTGCGTTTCAGTTCGCATCGATGTTCCAGAACCGAAAGATTGTTCGAAAAAAAGTGGTAGATAGCCGAAAAAAGTGACAGGGGTGCAACACGAGGACTTCCCAGGAGGTCACCCATCCTAGTACTACTCTCGCCCAAGCACGCTTAACTTCGGAGTTCTGATGGGATCCAGTGCATTTGTGCTGGTATGATCGCACCCAGCATGCCTCTCCATTGTCAAAGTAATAAAGAGTTTCCACTCGCATTGTCGTACGAAGTCCGTTTAAATGAAAGTGCGAAAAAATCCTGCTAGATGACACCGGATGGACGATCCGAGCATGTCGGAAAGCCGGATGACCGCCGTGGCTGTCATCGCGCGATTAATCTTCCCGAGTACCCCCGAATCAATATAAGAATCGCCACGATCTGACGGGCGGATCAAAAGTTATCGTCGAAACGATATTTGTGCACCAAGGGTAGCTCACGGCCAGTTAACACCTTCCGACCGGATTCATGACTTTCATCCACTAGTACACTCATCCGCTATAGCCTGTACGTCACTGAATCTGAACAAACCCCCGCTATAATTTGACCGCAAATGAAATGTCAGAACGAATTCCGTTTATCGAATCAAACGACACTATCACCCCGCCATAATAAAGACCGGACGTCTTTGAATTCACCATCCGAAAGAAAATAAAAAGATCCGAACCGAAACGTAGGAGGCGACGCACTAAACGTGCGTCTCAGTTCGCATCGATGTTCCAGAACCGAAAGATTGTTCGAAAAAAGTGGTAGATAGCCGAAAAAAGTGACAGGGGTGCAACACGAGGACTTCCCAGGAGGTCACCCATCCTAGTACTACTCTCGCCCAAGCACGCTTAACTTCGGAGTTCTGATGGGATCCAGTGCATTTGTGCTGGTATGATCGCACCCAGCATGCCTCTCCATTGTCAAAGTAATCAAGAGTTTCCACTCGCATTGTCGTACGAAGTCCGTTTAAATGAAAGTGCGAAAAAATCCTGCTAGATGACACCGGATGGACGATCCGAGCATGTCGGAAAGCCGGATGACCGCCAAGGCTGTCATCGCGCGATTAATCTTCCCGAGTACCCCCGAATCAATATAAGAATCGCCACGATCTGACGGGCGGATCAAAAGTTATCGTCGGAACGATATTTGTGCACCAAGGGTAGCTCACGGCCAGTAAACACCTTCCGACCGGATTCATGACTCGCATCCACTAGTACACTCATCCGCTATAGCCTGTACGTCACTGAATCTGAACAAACCCCCGCTATAATTTGACCGCAAATGAAATGTCAGAACGAATTCCGTTTATCGAATTAAACGACACTATCAGCCCGCCATAATAAAGACCGGACGTATTTGAACTCACTATCCGGCAGAAAATAAAAAGATCCCAACCGAAACGTAGGAGGCGTCGCACTAAACGTGCGTTTCAGTTCGCATCGATGTTCCAGAACCGAAAGATTGTTCGAAAAAAGTGGTAGATAGCCGAAAAAAGTGACAGGGGTGCAACACGAGGACTTCCCAGGAGGTCACCCATCCTAGTACTACTCTCGCCCAAGCACGCTTAACTTCGGAGTTCTGATGGGATCCAGTGCATTTGTGCTGGTATGATCGCACCCAGCATGAGGACTTCCCAGGAGGTCACCCATCCTAGTACTACTCTCGCCCAAGCACGCTTAACTTCGGAGTTCTGATGGGATCCAGTGCATTTGTGCTGGTATGATCGCACCCAGCATGCCTCTCCATTGTCAAAGTAATAAAGAGTTTCCACTCGCATTGTCGTACGAAGTCCGTTTAAATGAAAGTGCGAAAATATCCTGCTAGATGACACCGGATGGACGATCCGAGCATGTCGGGAAGCGGGATGACCGCCAGGGCCGTCAACGCGCGATTAATCTTCCCGAGTACCCCCGAATCAATATAAGAATCGCCACGATCTGACGGGCGGATCAAAAGTTATCGTCGGAACGATATTTGTGCACCAAGGGTACCTCACGGCCAGTAAACACCTTCCGACCGGATTCATGACTCGCATCCACTAGTACACTCATCCGCTATAGCCTGTACGTCACTGAATCTGAACAAACCCCAGCTATAATTTGACCGCAAATGAAATGTCAGAACGAATTCCGTTTATCGAATCAAACGACACTATCACCCCGCCATAATAAAGACCGGACGTCTTTGAATTCACCATCCGGAAGAAAATAAAAAGATCCGAACCGAAACGTAGGAGGCGACGCACTAAACGTGCGTTTCAGTTCGCATCGATGTTCCAGAACCGAAAGATTGTTCGAAAAAAGTGGTAGATAGCCGAAAAAAGTGACAGGGGTGCAACACGAGGACTTCCCAGGAGGTCACCCATCCTAGTACTACTCTCGCCCAAGCACGCTTAACTTCGGAGTTCTGATGGGATCCAGTGCATTTGTGCTGGTATGATCGCACCCAGCATGCCTCTCCATTGTCAAAGTAATAAAGAGTTTCCACTCGCATTGTCGTACGAAGTCCGTTTAAATGAAAGTGCTAAAAAATCCTGCTAAATGACACCCGATGGACGATCCGAGCATGTCGGGAAGCCGGATGACCGTCAGGGCTGTCATCGCGCGATTAATCTTCCCGAGTACCCCCGAATCAATATAAGAATCGCCACGATCTGACGGGCGGATCAAAAGTTATCGTCGGAACGATATTTGTGCACCAAGGGTAGCTCACGGCCAGTAAACACCTTCCGACCGGATTCATGACTCGCATCCACTAGTACACTCATCCGCTATAGCCTGTACGTCACTGAATCTGAACAAACCCCCGCTATAATTTGACCGCAAATGAAATGTCAGAACGAATTCCGTTTATCGAATCAAACGACACTATCACCCCGCCATAATAAAGACCGGACGTCTTTGAATTCACCATCCGGAAGAAAATAAAAAGATCCGAACCGAAACCTAGGAGGCGACGCACTAAACGTGCGTTTCAGTTCGCATCGATGTTCCAGAACCGAAAGATTGTTCGAAAAAAGTGGTAGATAGCCGAAAAAAGTGACAGGGGTGCAACACGAGGACTTCCCAGGAGGTCACCCATCCTAGTACTACTCTCGCCCAAGCACGCTTAACTTCGGAGTTCTGATGGGATCCAGTGCATTTGTGCTGGTATGATCGCACCCAGCATGCCTCTCCATTGTCAAAGTAATAAAGAGTTTCCACTCGCATTGTCGTACGAAGTCCGTTTAAATGAAAGTGCGAAAAAATCCTGCTAGATGACACCCGATGGACGATCCGAGCATGTCGGGAAGCCGGATGACCGCTAGGGCTGTCATCGCGCGATTAATCTTCCCGAGTACCCCCGAATCAATATAAGAATCGCCACGATCTGACGGGCGGATCAAAAGTTATCGTCGGAACGATATTTGTGCACCAAGGGTAGCTCACGGCCAGTAAACACCTTCCGACCGGATTCATGACTTTCATCCACTAGTACACTCATCCGCTATAGCGTGTACGTCACTGAATCTAAACAAACCCCCGCTATAATTTGACCGCAAATGAAATGTCAGAACGAATTCCGTTTATCGAATCAAACGACACTATCACCCCGCTATAATAAAGACCGGACGTATTTGAATTCACTATCCGGCAGAAAATAAAAAGATCCCAACCGAAACGTAGGAGGCGTCGCACTAAACGTGCGTTTCAGTTCGCATCGATGTTCCAGAACCGAAAGATTGTTCGAAAAAAGTGGTAGATAGCCGAAAAAAGTGACAGGGGTGCAACACGAGGACTTCCCAGGAGGTCACCCATCCTAGTACTACTCTCGCCCAAGCACGCTTAACTTCGGAGTTCTGATGGGATCCAGTGCATTTGTGCTGGTATGATCGCACCCAGCATGCCTCTCCATTGTCAAAGTAATAAAGAGTTTCCACTCGCATTGTCGTACGAAGTCCGTTTAAATGAAAGTGCGAAAAAATCCTGCTAGATGACACCGGATGGACGATCCGAGCATGTCGGAAAGCCGGATGACCGCCAGGGCTGTCATCGCGCGATGAATCTTCCCGAGTACCCCCGAATCAATATAAGAATCGCCACGATCTGACGGGCGGATCAAAAGTTATCGTCGGAACGATATTTGTGCACCAAGGGTAGCTCACGGCCAGTAAACACCTTCCGACCGGATTCATGACTCGCATCCACTAGTACACTCATCCGCTATAGCCTGTACGTCACTGAATCTGAACAAACCCCCGCTATAATTTGACCGCAAATGAAATGTCAGAACGAATTCCGTTTATCGAATCAAACGACACTATCACCCCGCCATAATAAAGACCGGACGTCTTTGAATTCACCATCCGGAAGAAAATAAAAAGATCCGAACCGAAACCTAGGAGGCGACGCACTAAACGTGCGTTTCAGTTCGCATCGATGTTCCAGAACCGAAAGATTGTTCGAAAAAAGTGGTAGATAGCCGAAAAAAGTGACAGGGGTGCAACACGAGGACTTCCCAGGAGGTCACCCATCCTAGTACTACTCTCGCCCAAGCACGCTTAACTTCGGAGTTCTGATGGGATCCAGTGCATTTGTGCTGGTATGATCGCACCCAGCATGAGGACTTCCCAGGAGGTCACCCATCCTAGTACTACTCTCGCCCAAGCACGCTTAACTTCGGAGTTCTGATGGGATCCAGTGCATTTGTGCTGGTATGATCGCACCCAGCATGCCTCTCCATTGTCAAAGTAATAAAGAGTTTCCACTCGCATTGTCGTACGAAGTCCGTTTAAATGAAAGTGCGAAAATATCCTGCTAGATGACACCGGATGGACGATCCGAGCATGTCGGGAAGCGGGATGACCGCCAGGGCCGTCAACGCGCGATTAATCTTCCCGAGTACCCCCGAATCAATATAAGAATCGCCACGATCTGACGGGCGGATCAAAAGTTATCGTCGGAACGATATTTGTGCACCAAGGGTACCTCACGGCCAGTAAACACCTTCCGACCGGATTCATGACTCGCATCCACTAGTACACTCATCCGCTATAGCCTGTACGTCACTGAATCTGAACAAACCCCAGCTATAATTTGACCGCAAATGAAATGTCAGAACGAATTCCGTTTATCGAATCAAACGACACTATCACCCCGCCATAATAAAGACCGGACGTCTTTGAATTCACCATCCGGAAGAAAATAAAAAGATCCGAACCGAAACGTAGGAGGCGACGCACTAAACGTGCGTTTCAGTTCGCATCGATGTTCCAGAACCGAAAGATTGTTCGAAAAAAGTGGTAGATAGCCGAAAAAAGTGACAGGGGTGCAACACGAGGACTTCCCAGGAGGTCACCCATCCTAGTACTACTCTCGCCCAAGCACGCTTAACTTCGGAGTTCTGATGGGATCCAGTGCATTTGTGCTGGTATGATCGCACCCAGCATGCCTCTCCATTGTCAAAGTAATAAAGAGTTTCCACTGGCATTGTCGTACGAAGTCCGTTTAAATGAAAGTGCGAAAAAATCCTGCTAAATGACACCCGATGGACGATCCGAGCATGTCGGGAAGCCGGATGACCGTCAGGGCTGTCATCGCGCGATTAATCTTCCCGAGTACCCCCGAATCAATATAAGAATCGCCACGATCTGACGGGCGGATCAAAAGTTATCGTCGGAACGATATTTGTGCACCAAGGGTAGCTCACGGCCAGTAAACACCTTCCGACCGGATTCATGACTCGCATCCACTAGTACACTCATCCGCTATAGCCTGTACGTCACTGAATCTGAACAAACCCCCGCTATAATTTGACCGCAAATGAAATGTCAGAACGAATTCCGTTTATCGAATCAAACGACACTATCACCCCGCCATAATAAAAGACCGGACGTCTTTGAATTCACCATCCGGAAGAAAATAAAAAGATCCGAACCGAAACCTAGGAGGCGACGCACTAAACGTGCGTTTCAGTTCGCATCGATGTTCCAGAACCGAAAGATTGTTCGAAAAAAGTGGTAGATAGCCGAAAAAAGTGACAGGGGTGCAACACGAGGACTTCCCAGGAGGTCACCCATCCTAGTACTACTCTCGCCCAAGCACGCTTAACTTCGGAGTTCTGATGGGATCCAGTGCATTTGTGCTGGTATGATCGCACCCAGCATGCCTCTCCATTGTCAAAGTAATAAAGAGTTTCCACTCGCATTGTCGTACGAAGTCCGTTTAAATGAAAGTGCGAAAAAATCCTGCTAGATGACACCCGATGGACGATCCGAGCATGTCGGGAAGCCGGATGACCGCTAGGGCTGTCATCGCGCGATTAATCTTCCCGAGTACCCCCGAATCAATATAAGAATCGCCACGATCTGACGGGCGGATCAAAAGTTATCGTCGGAACGATATTTGTGCACCAAGGGTAGCTCACGGCCAGTAAACACCTTCCGACCGGATTCATGACTTTCATCCACTAGTACACTCATCCGCTATAGCGTGTACGTCACTGAATCTAAACAAACCCCCGCTATAATTTGACCGCAAATGAAATGTCAGAACGAATTCCGTTTATCGAATCAAACGACACTATCACCCCGCTATAATAAAGACCGGACGTATTTGAATTCACTATCCGGCAGAAAATAAAAAGATCCCAACCGAAACGTAGGAGGCGTCGCACTAAACGTGCGTTTCAGTTCGCATCGATGTTCCAGAACCGAAAGATTGTTCGAAAAAAGTGGTAGATAGCCGAAAAAAGTGACAGGGGTGCAACACGAGGACTTCCCAGGAGGTCACCCATCCTAGTACTACTCTCGCCCAAGCACGCTTAACTTCGGAGTTCTGATGGGATCCAGTGCATTTGTGCTGGTATGATCGCACCCAGCATGCCTCTCCATTGTCAAAGTAATCAAGAGTTTCCACTCGCATTGTCGTACGAAGTCCGTTTAAATGAAAGTGCGAAAAAATCCTGCTAGATGACACCGGATGGACGATCCGAGCATGTCGGAAAGCCGGATGACCGCCAAGGCTGTCATCGCGCGATTAATCTTCCCGAGTACCCCCGAATCAATATAAGAATCGCCACGATCTGACGGGCGGATCAAAAGTTATCGTCGGAACGATATTTGTGCACCAAGGGTAGCTCACGGCCAGTAAACACCTTCCGACCGGATTCATGACTCGCATCCACTAGTACACTCATCCGCTATAGCCTGTACGTCACTGAATCTGAACAAACCCCCGCTATAATTTGACCGCAAATGAAATGTCAGAACGAATTCCGTTTATCGAATTAAACGACACTATCAGCCCGCCATAATAAAGACCGGACGTATTTGAACTCACTATCCGGCAGAAAATAAAAAGATCCCAACCGAAACGTAGGAGGCGTCGCACTAAACGTGCGTTTCAGTTCGCATCGATGTTCCAGAACCGAAAGATTGTTCGAAAAAAGTGGTAGATAGCCGAAAAAAGTGACAGGGGTGCAACACGAGGACTTCCCAGGAGGTCACCCATCCTAGTACTACTCTCGCCCAAGCACGCTTAACTTCGGAGTTCTGATGGGATCCAGTGCATTTGTGCTGGTATGATCGCACCCAGCATGAGGACTTCCCAGGAGGTCACCCATCCTAGTACTACTCTCGCCCAAGCACGCTTAACTTCGGAGTTCTGATGGGATCCAGTGCATTTGTGCTGGTATGATCGCACCCAGCATGCCTCTCCATTGTCAAAGTAATAAAGAGTTTCCACTCGCATTGTCGTACGAAGTCCGTTTAAATGAAAGTGCGAAAATATCCTGCTAGATGACACCGGATGGACGATCCGAGCATGTCGGGAAGCGGGATGACCGCCAGGGCCGTCAACGCGCGATTAATCTTCCCGAGTACCCCCGAATCAATATAAGAATCGCCACGATCTGACGGGCGGATCAAAAGTTATCGTCGGAACGATATTTGTGCACCAAGGGTACCTCACGGCCAGTAAACACCTTCCGACCGGATTCATGACTCGCATCCACTAGTACACTCATCCGCTATAGCCTGTACGTCACTGAATCTGAACAAACCCCAGCTATAATTTGACCGCAAATGAAATGTCAGAACGAATTCCGTTTATCGAATCAAACGACACTATCACCCCGCCATAATAAAGACCGGACGTCTTTGAATTCACCATCCGGAAGAAAATAAAAAGATCCGAACCGAAACGTAGGAGGCGACGCACTAAACGTGCGTTTCAGTTCGCATCGATGTTCCAGAACCGAAAGATTGTTCGAAAAAAGTGGTAGATAGCCGAAAAAAGTGACAGGGGTGCAACACGAGGACTTCCCAGGAGGTCACCCATCCTAGTACTACTCTCGCCCAAGCACGCTTAACTTCGGAGTTCTGATGGGATCCAGTGCATTTGTGCTGGTATGATCGCACCCAGCATGCCTCTCCATTGTCAAAGTAATAAAGAGTTTCCACTCGCATTGTCGTACGAAGTCCGTTTAAATGAAAGTGCGAAAAAATCCTGCTAAATGACACCCGATGGACGATCCGAGCATGTCGGGAAGCCGGATGACCGTCAGGGCTGTCATCGCGCGATTAATCTTCCCGAGTACCCCCGAATCAATATAAGAATCGCCACGATCTGACGGGCGGATCAAAAGTTATCGTCGGAACGATATTTGTGCACCAAGGGTAGCTCACGGCCAGTAAACACCTTCCGACCGGATTCATGACTCGCATCCACTAGTACACTCATCCGCTATAGCCTGTACGTCACTGAATCTGAACAAACCCCCGCTATAATTTGACCGCAAATGAAATGTCAGAACGAATTCCGTTTATCGAATCAAACGACACTATCACCCCGCCATAATAAAGACCGGACGTCTTTGAATTCACCATCCGGAAGAAAATAAAAAGATCCGAACCGAAACCTAGGAGGCGACGCACTAAACGTGCGTTTCAGTTCGCATCGATGTTCCAGAACCGAAAGATTGTTCGAAAAAAGTGGTAGATAGCCGAAAAAAGTGACAGGGGTGCAACACGAGGACTTCCCAGGAGGTCACCCATCCTAGTACTACTCTCGCCCAAGCACGCTTAACTTCGGAGTTCTGATGGGATCCAGTGCATTTGTGCTGGTATGATCGCACCCAGCATGCCTCTCCATTGTCAAAGTAATAAAGAGTTTCCACTCGCATTGTCGTACGAAGTCCGTTTAAATGAAAGTGCGAAAAAATCCTGCTAGATGACACCCGATGGACGATCCGAGCATGTCGGGAAGCCGGATGACCGCTAGGGCTGTCATCGCGCGATTAATCTTCCCGAGTACCCCCGAATCAATATAAGAATCGCCACGATCTGACGGGCGGATCAAAAGTTATCGTCGGAACGATATTTGTGCACCAAGGGTAGCTCACGGCCAGTAAACACCTTCCGACCGGATTCATGACTTTCATCCACTAGTACACTCATCCGCTATAGCGTGTACGTCACTGAATCTAAACAAACCCCCGCTATAATTTGACCGCAAATGAAATGTCAGAACGAATTCCGTTTATCGAATCAAACGACACTATCACCCCGCTATAATAAAGACCGGACGTATTTGAATTCACTATCCGGCAGAAAATAAAAAGATCCCAACCGAAACGTAGGAGGCGTCGCACTAAACGTGCGTTTCAGTTCGCATCGATGTTCCAGAACCGAAAGATTGTTCGAAAAAAGTGGTAGATAGCCGAAAAAAGTGACAGGGGTGCAACACGAGGACTTCCCAGGAGGTCACCCATCCTAGTACTACTCTCGCCCAAGCACGCTTAACTTCGGAGTTCTGATGGGATCCAGTGCATTTGTGCTGGTATGATCGCACCCAGCATGCCTCTCCATTGTCAAAGTAATAAAGAGTTTCCACTCGCATTGTCGTACGAAGTCCGTTTAAATGAAAGTGCGAAAAAATCCTGCTAGATGACACCGGATGGACGATCCGAGCATGTCGGAAAGCCGGATGACCGCCAGGGCTGTCATCGCGCGATGAATCTTCCCGAGTACCCCCGAATCAATATAAGAATCGCCACGATCTGACGGGCGGATCAAAAGTTATCGTCGGAACGATATTTGTGCACCAAGGGTAGCTCACGGCCAGTAAACACCTTCCGACCGGATTCATGACTCGCATCCACTAGTACACTCATCCGCTATAGCCTGTACGTCACTGAATCTGAACAAACCCCCGCTATAATTTGACCGCAAATGAAATGTCAGAACGAATTCCGTTTATCGAATCAAACGACACTATCAGCCCGCCATAATAAAGACCGGACGTCTTTGAATTCACCATCCGGAAGAAAATAAAAAGATCCGAACCGAAACCTAGGAGGCGACGCACTAAACGTGCGTTTCAGTTCGCATCGATGTTCCAGAACCGAAAGATTGTTCGAAAAAAGTGGTAGATAGCCGAAAAAAGTGACAGGGGTGCAACACGAGGACTTCCCAGGAGGTCACCCATCCTAGTACTACTCTCGCCCAAGCACGCTTAACTTCGGAGTTCTGATGGGATCCAGTGCATTTGTGCTGGTATGATCGCACCCAGCATGAGGACTTCCCAGGAGGTCACCCATCCTAGTACTACTCTCGCCCAAGCACGCTTAACTTCGGAGTTCTGATGGGATCCAGTGCATTTGTGCTGGTATGATCGCACCCAGCATGCCTCTCCATTGTCAAAGTAATAAAGAGTTTCCACTCGCATTGTCGTACGAAGTCCGTTTAAATGAAAGTGCGAAAATATCCTGCTAGATGACACCGGATGGACGATCCGAGCATGTCGGGAAGCGGGATGACCGCCAGGGCCGTCAACGCGCGATTAATCTTCCCGAGTACCCCCGAATCAATATAAGAATCGCCACGATCTGACGGGCGGATCAAAAGTTATCGTCGGAACGATATTTGTGCACCAAGGGTACCTCACGGCCAGTAAACACCTTCCGACCGGATTCATGACTCGCATCCACTAGTACACTCATCCGCTATAGCCTGTACGTCACTGAATCTGAACAAACCCCAGCTATAATTTGACCGCAAATGAAATGTCAGAACGAATTCCGTTTATCGAATCAAACGACACTATCACCCCGCCATAATAAAGACCGGACGTCTTTGAATTCACCATCCGGAAGAAAATAAAAAGATCCGAACCGAAACGTAGGAGGCGACGCACTAAACGTGCGTTTCAGTTCGCATCGATGTTCCAGAACCGAAAGATTGTTCGAAAAAAGTGGTAGATAGCCGAAAAAAGTGACAGGGGTGCAACACGAGGACTTCCCAGGAGGTCACCCATCCTAGTACTACTCTCGCCCAAGCACGCTTAACTTCGGAGTTCTGATGGGATCCAGTGCATTTGTGCTGGTATGATCGCACCCAGCATGCCTCTCCATTGTCAAAGTAATAAAGAGTTTCCACTCGCATTGTCGTACGAAGTCCGTTTAAATGAAAGTGCGAAAAAATCCTGCTAAATGACACCCGATGGACGATCCGAGCATGTCGGGAAGCCGGATGACCGTCAGGGCTGTCATCGCGCGATTAATCTTCCCGAGTACCCCCGAATCAATATAAGAATCGCCACGATCTGACGGGCGGATCAAAAGTTATCGTCGGAACGATATTTGTGCACCAAGGGTAGCTCACGGCCAGTAAACACCTTCCGACCGGATTCATGACTCGCATCCACTAGTACACTCATCCGCTATAGCCTGTACGTCACTGAATCTGAACAAACCCCCGCTATAATTTGACCGCAAATGAAATGTCAGAACGAATTCCGTTTATCGAATCAAACGACACTATCACCCCGCCATAATAAAGACCGGACGTCTTTGAATTCACCATCCGGAAGAAAATAAAAAGATCCGAACCGAAACCTAGGAGGCGACGCACTAAACGTGCGTTTCAGTTCGCATCGATGTTCCAGAACCGAAAGATTGTTCGAAAAAAGTGGTAGATAGCCGAAAAAAGTGACAGGGGTGCAACACGAGGACTTCCCAGGAGGTCACCCATCCTAGTACTACTCTCGCCCAAGCACGCTTAACTTCGGAGTTCTGATGGGATCCAGTGCATTTGTGCTGGTATGATCGCACCCAGCATGCCTCTCCATTGTCAAAGTAATAAAGAGTTTCCACTCGCATTGTCGTACGAAGTCCGTTTAAATGAAAGTGCGAAAAAATCCTGCTAGATGACACCCGATGGACGATCCGAGCATGTCGGGAAGCCGGATGACCGCTAGGGCTGTCATCGCGCGATTAATCTTCCCGAGTACCCCCGAATCAATATAAGAATCGCCACGATCTGACGGGCGGATCAAAAGTTATCGTCGGAACGATATTTGTGCACCAAGGGTAGCTCACGGCCAGTAAACACCTTCCGACCGGATTCATGACTTTCATCCACTAGTACACTCATCCGCTATAGCGTGTACGTCACTGAATCTAAACAAACCCCCGCTATAATTTGACCGCAAATGAAATGTCAGAACGAATTCCGTTTATCGAATCAAACGACACTATCACCCCGCTATAATAAAGACCGGACGTATTTGAATTCACTATCCGGCAGAAAATAAAAAGATCCCAACCGAAACGTAGGAGGCGTCGCACTAAACGTGCGTTTCAGTTCGCATCGATGTTCCAGAACCGAAAGATTGTTCGAAAAAAGTGGTAGATAGCCGAAAAAAGTGACAGGGGTGCAACACGAGGACTTCCCAGGAGGTCACCCATCCTAGTACTACTCTCGCCCAAGCACGCTTAACTTCGGAGTTCTGATGGGATCCAGTGCATTTGTGCTGGTATGATCGCACCCAGCATGCCTCTCCATTGTCAAAGTAATAAAGAGTTTCCACTCGCATTGTCGTACGAAGTCCGTTTAAATGAAAGTGCGAAAAAATCCTGCTAGATGACACCGGATGGACGATCCGAGCATGTCGGAAAGCCGGATGACCGCCAGGGCTGTCATCGCGCGATGAATCTTCCCGAGTACCCCCGAATCAATATAAGAATCGCCACGATCTGACGGGCGGATCAAAAGTTATCGTCGGAACGATATTTGTGCACCAAGGGTAGCTCACGGCCAGTAAACACCTTCCGACCGGATTCATGACTCGCATCCACTAGTACACTCATCCGCTATAGCCTGTACGTCACTGAATCTGAACAAACCCCCGCTATAATTTGACCGCAAATGAAATGTCAGAACGAATTCCGTTTATCGAATCAAACGACACTATCACCCCGCCATAATAAAGACCGGACGTCTTTGAATTCACCATCCGGAAGAAAATAAAAAGATCCGAACCGAAACCTAGGAGGCGACGCACTAAACGTGCGTTTCAGTTCGCATCGATGTTCCAGAACCGAAAGATTGTTCGAAAAAAGTGGTAGATAGCCGAAAAAAGTGACAGGGGTGCAACACGAGGACTTCCCAGGAGGTCACCCATCCTAGTACTACTCTCGCCCAAGCACGCTTAACTTCGGAGTTCTGATGGGATCCAGTGCATTTGTGCTGGTATGATCGCACCCAGCATGAGGACTTCCCAGGAGGTCACCCATCCTAGTACTACTCTCGCCCAAGCACGCTTAACTTCGGAGTTCTGATGGGATCCAGTGCATTTGTGCTGGTATGATCGCACCCAGCATGCCTCTCCATTGTCAAAGTAATAAAGAGTTTCCACTCGCATTGTCGTACGAAGTCCGTTTAAATGAAAGTGCGAAAATATCCTGCTAGATGACACCGGATGGACGATCCGAGCATGTCGGGAAGCGGGATGACCGCCAGGGCCGTCAACGCGCGATTAATCTTCCCGAGTACCCCCGAATCAATATAAGAATCGCCACGATCTGACGGGCGGATCAAAAGTTATCGTCGGAACGATATTTGTGCACCAAGGGTACCTCACGGCCAGTAAACACCTTCCGACCGGATTCATGACTCGCATCCACTAGTACACTCATCCGCTATAGCCTGTACGTCACTGAATCTGAACAAACCCCAGCTATAATTTGACCGCAAATGAAATGTCAGAACGAATTCCGTTTATCGAATCAAACGACACTATCACCCCGCCATAATAAAGACCGGACGTCTTTGAATTCACCATCCGGAAGAAAATAAAAAGATCCGAACCGAAACGTAGGAGGCGACGCACTAAACGTGCGTTTCAGTTCGCATCGATGTTCCAGAACCGAAAGATTGTTCGAAAAAAGTGGTAGATAGCCGAAAAAAGTGACAGGGGTGCAACACGAGGACTTCCCAGGAGGTCACCCATCCTAGTACTACTCTCGCCCAAGCACGCTTAACTTCGGAGTTCTGATGGGATCCAGTGCATTTGTGCTGGTATGATCGCACCCAGCATGCCTCTCCATTGTCAAAGTAATAAAGAGTTTCCACTGGCATTGTCGTACGAAGTCCGTTTAAATGAAAGTGCGAAAAAATCCTGCTAAATGACACCCGATGGACGATCCGAGCATGTCGGGAAGCCGGATGACCGTCAGGGCTGTCATCGCGCGATTAATCTTCCCGAGTACCCCCGAATCAATATAAGAATCGCCACGATCTGACGGGCGGATCAAAAGTTATCGTCGGAACGATATTTGTGCACCAAGGGTAGCTCACGGCCAGTAAACACCTTCCGACCGGATTCATGACTCGCATCCACTAGTACACTCATCCGCTATAGCCTGTACGTCACTGAATCTGAACAAACCCCCGCTATAATTTGACCGCAAATGAAATGTCAGAACGAATTCCGTTTATCGAATCAAACGACACTATCACCCCGCCATAATAAAAGACCGGACGTCTTTGAATTCACCATCCGGAAGAAAATAAAAAGATCCGAACCGAAACCTAGGAGGCGACGCACTAAACGTGCGTTTCAGTTCGCATCGATGTTCCAGAACCGAAAGATTGTTCGAAAAAAGTGGTAGATAGCCGAAAAAAGTGACAGGGGTGCAACACGAGGACTTCCCAGGAGGTCACCCATCCTAGTACTACTCTCGCCCAAGCACGCTTAACTTCGGAGTTCTGATGGGATCCAGTGCATTTGTGCTGGTATGATCGCACCCAGCATGCCTCTCCATTGTCAAAGTAATAAAGAGTTTCCACTCGCATTGTCGTACGAAGTCCGTTTAAATGAAAGTGCGAAAAAATCCTGCTAGATGACACCCGATGGACGATCCGAGCATGTCGGGAAGCCGGATGACCGCTAGGGCTGTCATCGCGCGATTAATCTTCCCGAGTACCCCCGAATCAATATAAGAATCGCCACGATCTGACGGGCGGATCAAAAGTTATCGTCGGAACGATATTTGTGCACCAAGGGTAGCTCACGGCCAGTAAACACCTTCCGACCGGATTCATGACTTTCATCCACTAGTACACTCATCCGCTATAGCGTGTACGTCACTGAATCTAAACAAACCCCCGCTATAATTTGACCGCAAATGAAATGTCAGAACGAATTCCGTTTATCGAATCAAACGACACTATCACCCCGCTATAATAAAGACCGGACGTATTTGAATTCACTATCCGGCAGAAAATAAAAAGATCCCAACCGAAACGTAGGAGGCGTCGCACTAAACGTGCGTTTCAGTTCGCATCGATGTTCCAGAACCGAAAGATTGTTCGAAAAAAGTGGTAGATAGCCGAAAAAAGTGACAGGGGTGCAACACGAGGACTTCCCAGGAGGTCACCCATCCTAGTACTACTCTCGCCCAAGCACGCTTAACTTCGGAGTTCTGATGGGATCCAGTGCATTTGTGCTGGTATGATCGCACCCAGCATGCCTCTCCATTGTCAAAGTAATAAAGAGTTTCCACTCGCATTGTCGTACGAAGTCCGTTTAAATGAAAGTGCGAAAAAATCCTGCTAGATGACACCGGATGGACGATCCGAGCATGTCGGAAAGCCGGATGACCGCCAGGGCTGTCATCGCGCGATGAATCTTCCCGAGTACCCCCGAATCAATATAAGAATCGCCACGATCTGACGGGCGGATCAAAAGTTATCGTCGGAACGATATTTGTGCACCAAGGGTAGCTCACGGCCAGTAAACACCTTCCGACCGGATTCATGACTCGCATCCACTAGTACACTCATCCGCTATAGCCTGTACGTCACTGAATCTGAACAAACCCCCGCTATAATTTGACCGCAAATGAAATGTCAGAACGAATTCCGTTTATCGAATCAAACGACACTATCACCCCGCCATAATAAAGACCGGACGTCTTTGAATTCACCATCCGGAAGAAAATAAAAAGATCCGAACCGAAACCTAGGAGGCGACGCACTAAACGTGCGTTTCAGTTCGCATCGATGTTCCAGAACCGAAAGATTGTTCGAAAAAAGTGGTAGATAGCCGAAAAAAGTGACAGGGGTGCAACACGAGGACTTCCCAGGAGGTCACCCATCCTAGTACTACTCTCGCCCAAGCACGCTTAACTTCGGAGTTCTGATGGGATCCAGTGCATTTGTGCTGGTATGATCGCACCCAGCATGAGGACTTCCCAGGAGGTCACCCATCCTAGTACTACTCTCGCCCAAGCACGCTTAACTTCGGAGTTCTGATGGGATCCAGTGCATTTGTGCTGGTATGATCGCACCCAGCATGCCTCTCCATTGTCAAAGTAATAAAGAGTTTCCACTCGCATTGTCGTACGAAGTCCGTTTAAATGAAAGTGCGAAAATATCCTGCTAGATGACACCGGATGGACGATCCGAGCATGTCGGGAAGCGGGATGACCGCCAGGGCCGTCAACGCGCGATTAATCTTCCCGAGTACCCCCGAATCAATATAAGAATCGCCACGATCTGACGGGCGGATCAAAAGTTATCGTCGGAACGATATTTGTGCACCAAGGGTACCTCACGGCCAGTAAACACCTTCCGACCGGATTCATGACTCGCATCCACTAGTACACTCATCCGCTATAGCCTGTACGTCACTGAATCTGAACAAACCCCCGCTATAATTTGACCGCAAATGAAATGTCAGAACGAATTCCGTTTATCGAATCAAACGACACTATCACCCCGCCATAATAAAGACCGGACGTCTTTGAATTCACCATCCGGAAGAAAATAAAAAGATCCGAACCGAAACGTAGGAGGCGACGCACTAAACGTGCGTTTCAGTTCGCATCGATGTTCCAGAACCGAAAGATTGTTCGAAAAAAGTGGTAGATAGCCGAAAAAAGTGACAGGGGTGCAACACGAGGACTTCCCAGGAGGTCACCCATCCTAGTACTACTCTCGCCCAAGCACGCTTAACTTCGGAGTTCTGATGGGATCCAGTGCATTTGTGCTGGTATGATCGCACCCAGCATGCCTCTCCATTGTCAAAGTAATAAAGAGTTTCCACTCGCATTGTCGTACGAAGTCCGTTTAAATGAAAGTGCGAAAAAATCCTGCTAAATGACACCCGATGGACGATCCGAGCATGTCGGGAAGCCGGATGACCGCCAGGGCTGTCATCGCGCGATTAATCTTCCCGAGTACCCCCGAATCAATATAAGAATCGCCACGATCTGACGGGCGGATCAAAAGTTATCGTCGGAACGATATTTGTGCACCAAGGGTAGCTCACGGCCAGTAAACACCTTCCGACCGGATTCATGACTCGCATCCACTAGTACACTCATCCGCTATAGCCTGTACGTCACTGAATCTGAACAAACCCCCGCTATAATTTGACCGCAAATGAAATGTCAGAACGAATTCCGTTTATCGAATCAAACGACACTATCACCCCGCCATAATAAAGACCGGACGTCTTTGAATTCACCATCCGGAAGAAAATAAAAAGATCCGAACCGAAACCTAGGAGGCGACGCACTAAACGTGCGTTTCAGTTCGCATCGATGTTCCAGAACCGAAAGATTGTTCGAAAAAAGTGGTAGATAGCCGAAAAAAGTGACAGGGGTGCAACACGAGGACTTCCCAGGAGGTCACCCATCCTAGTACTACTCTCGCCCAAGCACGCTTAACTTCGGAGTTCTGATGGGATCCAGTGCATTTGTGCTGGTATGATCGCACCCAGCATGCCTCTCCATTGTCAAAGTAATAAAGAGTTTCCACTCGCATTGTCGTACGAAGTCCGTTTAAATGAAAGTGCGAAAAAATCCTGCTAGATGACACCCGATGGACGATCCGAGCATGTCGGGAAGCCGGATGACCGCTAGGGCTGTCATCGCGCGATTAATCTTCCCGAGTACCCCCGAATCAATATAAGAATCGCCACGATCTGACGGGCGGATCAAAAGTTATCGTCGGAACGATATTTGTGCACCAAGGGTAGCTCACGGCCAGTAAACACCTTCCGACCGGATTCATGACTTTCATCCACTAGTACACTCATCCGCTATAGCGTGTACGTCACTGAATCTAAACAAACCCCCGCTATAATTTGACCGCAAATGAAATGTCAGAACGAATTCCGTTTATCGAATCAAACGACACTATCACCCCGCTATAATAAAGACCGGACGTATTTGAATTCACTATCCGGCAGAAAATAAAAAGATCCCAACCGAAACGTAGGAGGCGTCGCACTAAACGTGCGTTTCAGTTCGCATCGATGTTCCAGAACCGAAAGATTGTTCGAAAAAAGTGGTAGATAGCCGAAAAAAGTGACAGGGGTGCAACACGAGGACTTCCCAGGAGGTCACCCATCCTAGTACTACTCTCGCCCAAGCACGCTTAACTTCGGAGTTCTGATGGGATCCAGTGCATTTGTGCTGGTATGATCGCACCCAGCATGCCTCTCCATTGTCAAAGTAATAAAGAGTTTCCACTCGCATTGTCGTACGAAGTCCGTTTAAATGAAAGTGCGAAAAAATCCTGCTAGATGACACCGGATGGACGATCCGAGCATGTCGGAAAGCCGGATGACCGCCAGGGCTGTCATCGCGCGATGAATCTTCCCGAGTACCCCCGAATCAATATAAGAATCGCCACGATCTGACGGGCGGATCAAAAGTTATCGTCGGAACGATATTTGTGCACCAAGGGTAGCTCACGGCCAGTAAACACCTTCCGACCGGATTCATGACTCGCATCCACTAGTACACTCATCCGCTATAGCCTGTACGTCACTGAATCTGAACAAACCCCCGCTATAATTTGACCGCAAATGAAATGTCAGAACGAATTCCGTTTATCGAATCAAACGACACTATCACCCCGCCATAATAAAGACCGGACGTCTTTGAATTCACCATCCGGAAGAAAATAAAAAGATCCGAACCGAAACCTAGGAGGCGACGCACTAAACGTGCGTTTCAGTTCGCATCGATGTTCCAGAACCGAAAGATTGTTCGAAAAAAGTGGTAGATAGCCGAAAAAAGTGACAGGGGTGCAACACGAGGACTTCCCAGGAGGTCACCCATCCTAGTACTACTCTCGCCCAAGCACGCTTAACTTCGGAGTTCTGATGGGATCCAGTGCATTTGTGCTGGTATGATCGCACCCAGCATGCCTCTCCATTGTCAAAGTAATAAAGAGTTTCCACTCGCATTGTCGTACGAAGTCCGTTTAAATGAAAGTGCGAAAAAATCCTGCTAGATGACACCGGATGGACGATCCGAGCATGTCGGAAAGCCGGATGACCGCCAGGGCTGTCATCGCGCGATGAATCTTCCCGAGTACCCCCGAATCAATATAAGAATCGCCACGATCTGACGGGCGGATCAAAAGTTATCGTCGGAACGATATTTGTGCACCAAGGGTAGCTCACGGCCAGTAAACACCTTCCGACCGGATTCATGACTCGCATCCACTAGTACACTCATCCGCTATAGCCTGTACGTCACTGAATCTGAACAAACCCCCGCTATAATTTGACCGCAAATGAAATGTCAGAACGAATTCCGTTTATCGAATCAAACGACACTATCACCCCGCCATAATAAAGACCGGACGTCTTTGAATTCACCATCCGGAAGAAAATAAAAAGATCCGAACCGAAACGTAGGAGGCGACGCACTAAACGTGCGTTTCAGTTCGCATCGATGTTCCAGAACCGAAAGATTGTTCGAAAAAAAGTGGTAGATAGCCGAAAAAAGTGACAGGGGTGCAACACGAGGACTTCCCAGGAGGTCACCCATCCTAGTACTACTCTCGCCCAAGCACGCTTAACTTCGGAGTTCTGATGGGATCCAGTGCATTTGTGCTGGTATGATCGCACCCAGCATGCCTCTCCATTGTCAAAGTAATAAAGAGTTTCCACTCGCATTGTCGTACGAAGTCCGTTTAAATGAAAGTGCGAAAAAATCCTGCTAGATGACACCGGATGGACGATCCGAGCATGTCGGAAAGCCGGATGACCGCCGTGGCTGTCATCGCGCGATTAATCTTCCCGAGTACCCCCGAATCAATATAAGAATCGCCACGATCTGACGGGCGGATCAAAAGTTATCGTCGAAACGATATTTGTGCACCAAGGGTAGCTCACGGCCAGTTAACACCTTCCGACCGGATTCATGACTTTCATCCACTAGTACACTCATCCGCTATAGCCTGTACGTCACTGAATCTGAACAAACCCCCGCTATAATTTGACCGCAAATGAAATGTCAGAACGAATTCCGTTTATCGAATCAAACGACACTATCACCCCGCCATAATAAAGACCGGACGTCTTTGAATTCACCATCCGGAAGAAAATAAAAAGATCCGAACCGAAACGTAGGAGGCGACGCACTAAACGTGCGTCTCAGTTCGCATCGATGTTCCAGAACCGAAAGATTGTTCGAAAAAAGTGGTAGATAGCCGAAAAAAGTGACAGGGGTGCAACACGAGGACTTCCCAGGAGGTCACCCATCCTAGTACTACTCTCGCCCAAGCACGCTTAACTTCGGAGTTCTGATGGGATCCAGTGCATTTGTGCTGGTATGATCGCACCCAGCATGCCTCTCCATTGTCAAAGTAATAAAGAGTTTCCACTCGCATTGTCGTACGAAGTCCGTTTAAATGAAAGTGCGAAAAAATCCTGCTAGATGACACCGGATGGACGATCCGAGCATGTCGGAAAGCCGGATGACCGCCAAGGCTGTCATCGCGCGATTAATCTTCCCGAGTACCCCCGAATCAATATAAGAATCGCCACGATCTGACGGGCGGATCAAAAGTTATCGTCGGAACGATATTTGTGCACCAAGGGTAGCTCACGGCCAGTAAACACCTTCCGACCGGATTCATGACTCGCATCCACTAGTACACTCATCCGCTATAGCCTGTACGTCACTGAATCTGAACAAACCCCCGCTATAATTTGACCGCAAATGAAATGTCAGAACGAATTCCGTTTATCGAATTAAACGACACTATCAGCCCGCCATAATAAAGACCGGACGTATTTGAACTCACTATCCGGCAGAAAATAAAAAGATCCCAACCGAAACGTAGGAGGCGTCGCACTAAACGTGCGTTTCAGTTCGCATCGATGTTCCAGAACCGAAAGATTGTTCGAAAAAAGTGGTAGATAGCCGAAAAAAGTGACAGGGGTGCAACACGAGGACTTCCCAGGAGGTCACCCATCCTAGTACTACTCTCGCCCAAGCACGCTTAACTTCGGAGTTCTGATGGGATCCAGTGCATTTGTGCTGGTATGATCGCACCCAGCATGAGGACTTCCCAGGAGGTCACCCATCCTAGTACTACTCTCGCCCAAGCACGCTTAACTTCGGAGTTCTGATGGGATCCAGTGCATTTGTGCTGGTATGATCGCACCCAGCATGCCTCTCCATTGTCAAAGTAATAAAGAGTTTCCACTCGCATTGTTGTACGAAGTCCGTTTAAATGAAAGTGCGAAAATATCCTGCTAGATGACACCGGATGGACGATCCGAGCATGTCGGGAAGCGGGATGACCGCCAGGGCCGTCAACGCGCGATTAATCTTCCCGAGTACCCCCGAATCAATATAAGAATCGCCACGATCTGACGGGCGGATCAAAAGTTATCGTCGGAACGATATTTGTGCACCAAGGGTACCTCACGGCCAGTAAACACCTTCCGACCGGATTCATGACTCGCATCCACTAGTACACTCATCCGCTATAGCCTGTACGTCACTGAATCTGAACAAACCCCAGCTATAATTTGACCGCAAATGAAATGTCAGAACGAATTCCGTTTATCGAATCAAACGACACTATCACCCCGCCATAATAAAGACCGGACGTCTTTGAATTCACCATCCGGAAGAAAATAAAAAGATCCGAACCGAAACGTAGGAGGCGACGCACTAAACGTGCGTTTCAGTTCGCATCGATGTTCCAGAACCGAAAGATTGTTCGAAAAAAGTGGTAGATAGCCGAAAAAAGTGACAGGGGTGCAACACGAGGACTTCCCAGGAGGTCACCCATCCTAGTACTACTCTCGCCCAAGCACGCTTAACTTCGGAGTTCTGATGGGATCCAGTGCATTTGTGCTGGTATGATCGCACCCAGCATGCCTCTCCATTGTCAAAGTAATAAAGAGTTTCCACTCGCATTGTCGTACGAAGTCCGTTTAAATGAAAGTGCGAAAAAATCCTGCTAAATGACACCCGATGGACGATCCGAGCATGTCGGGAAGCCGGATGACCGCCAGGGCTGTCATCGCGCGATTAATCTTCCCGAGTACCCCCGAATCAATATAAGAATCGCCACGATCTGACGGGCGGATCAAAAGTTATCGTCGGAACGATATTTGTGCACCAAGGGTAGCTCACGGCCAGTAAACACCTTCCGACCGGATTCATGACTCGCATCCACTAGTACACTCATCCGCTATAGCCTGTACGTCACTGAATCTGAACAAACCCCCGCTATAATTTGACCGCAAATGAAATGTCAGAACGAATTCCGTTTATCGAATCAAACGACACTATCACCCCGCCATAATAAAGACCGGACGTCTTTGAATTCACCATCCGGAAGAAAATAAAAAGATCCGAACCGAAACCTAGGAGGCGACGCACTAAACGTGCGTTTCAGTTCGCATCGATGTTCCAGAACCGAAAGATTGTTCGAAAAAAGTGGTAGATAGCCGAAAAAAGTAACAGGGGTGCAACACGAGGACTTCCCAGGAGGTCACCCATCCTAGTACTACTCTCGCCCAAGCACGCTTAACTTCGGAGTTCTGATGGGATCCAGTGCATTTGTGCTGGTATGATCGCACCCAGCATGCCTCTCCATTGTCAAAGTAATAAAGAGTTTCCACTCGCATTGTCGTACGAAGTCCGTTTAAATGAAAGTGCGAAAAAATCCTGCTAGATGACACCGGATGGACGATCCGAGCATGTCGGAAAGCCGGATGACCGCCAGGGTTGTCATCGCGCGATGAATCTTCCCGAGTACCCCCGAATCAATATAAGAATCGCCACGATCTGACGGGCGGATCAAAAGTTATCGTCCGAACGATATTTGTGCACCAAGGGTAGCTCACGGCCAGTAAACACCTTCCGACCGGATTCATGACTCGCATCCACTAGTACACTCATCCGCTATAGCCTGTACGTCACTGAATCTGAACAAACCCCCGCTATAATTTGACCGCAAATGAAATGTCAGAACGAATTCCGTTTATCGAATCAAACGACACTATCACCCCGCCATAATAAAGACCGGACGTCTTTGAATTCACCATCCGGAAGAAAATAAAAAGATCCGAACCGAAACGTAGGAGGCGACGCACTAAACGTGCGTTTCAGTTCGCATCGATGTTCCAGAACCGAAAGATTGTTCGAAAAAAAGTGGTAGATAGCCGAAAAAAGTGACAGGGGTGCAACACGAGGACTTCCCAGGAGGTCACCCATCCTAGTACTACTCTCGCCCAAGCACGCTTAACTTCGGAGTTCTGATGGGATCCAGTGCATTTGTGCTGGTATGATCGCACCCAGCATGCCTCTCCATTGTCAAAGTAATAAAGAGTTTCCACTCGCATTGTCGTACGAAGTCCGTTTAAATGAAAGTGCGAAAAAATCCTGCTAGATGACACCGGATGGACGATCCGAGCATGTCGGAAAGCCGGATGACCGCCGTGGCTGTCATCGCGCGATTAATCTTCCCGAGTACCCCCGAATCAATATAAGAATCGCCACGATCTGACGGGCGGATCAAAAGTTATCGTCGAAACGATATTTGTGCACCAAGGGTAGCTCACGGCCAGTTAACACCTTCCGACCGGATTCATGACTTTCATCCACTAGTACACTCATCCGCTATAGCCTGTACGTCACTGAATCTGAACAAACCCCCGCTATAATTTGACCGCAAATGAAATGTCAGAACGAATTCCGTTTATCGAATCAAACGACACTATCACCCCGCCATAATAAAGACCGGACGTCTTTGAATTCACCATCCGGAAGAAAATAAAAAGATCCGAACCGAAACGTAGGAGGCGACGCACTAAACGTGCGTCTCAGTTCGCATCGATGTTCCAGAACCGAAAGATTGTTCGAAAAAAGTGGTAGATAGCCGAAAAAAGTGACAGGGGTGCAACACGAGGACTTCCCAGGAGGTCACCCATCCTAGTACTACTCTCGCCCAAGCACGCTTAACTTCGGAGTTCTGATGGGATCCAGTGCATTTGTGCTGGTATGATCGCACCCAGCATGCCTCTCCATTGTCAAAGTAATAAAGAGTTTCCACTCGCATTGTCGTACGAAGTCCGTTTAAATGAAAGTGCGAAAAAATCCTGCTAGATGACACCGGATGGACGATCCGAGCATGTCGGAAAGCCGGATGACCGCCAAGGCTGTCATCGCGCGATTAATCTTCCCGAGTACCCCCGAATCAATATAAGAATCGCCACGATCTGACGGGCGGATCAAAAGTTATCGTCGGAACGATATTTGTGCACCAAGGGTAGCTCACGGCCAGTAAACACCTTCCGACCGGATTCATGACTCGCATCCACTAGTACACTCATCCGCTATAGCCTGTACGTCACTGAATCTGAACAAACCCCCGCTATAATTTGACCGCAAATGAAATGTCAGAACGAATTCCGTTTATCGAATTAAACGACACTATCAGCCCGCCATAATAAAGACCGGACGTATTTGAACTCACTATCCGGCAGAAAATAAAAAGATCCCAACCGAAACGTAGGAGGCGTCGCACTAAACGTGCGTTTCAGTTCGCATCGATGTTCCAGAACCGAAAGATTGTTCGAAAAAAGTGGTAGATAGCCGAAAAAAGTGACAGGGGTGCAACACGAGGACTTCCCAGGAGGTCACCCATCCTAGTACTACTCTCGCCCAAGCACGCTTAACTTCGGAGTTCTGATGGGATCCAGTGCATTTGTGCTGGTATGATCGCACCCAGCATGAGGACTTCCCAGGAGGTCACCCATTCTAGTACTACTCTCGCCCAAGCACGCTTAACTTCGGAGTTCTGATGGGATCCAGTGCATTTGTGCTGGTATGATCGCACCCAGCATGCCTCTCCATTGTCAAAGTAATAAAGAGTTTCCACTCGCATTGTCGTACGAAGTCCGTTTAAATGAAAGTGCGAAAATATCCTGCTAGATGACACCGGATGGACGATCCGAGCATGTCGGGAAGCGGGATGACCGCCAGGGCCGTCAACGCGCGATTAATCTTCCCGAGTACCCCCGAATCAATATAAGAATCGCCACGATCTGACGGGCGGATCAAAAGTTATCGTCGGAACGATATTTGTGCACCAAGGGTAGCTCACGGCCAGTAAACACCTTCCGACCGGATTCATGACTCGCATCCACTAGTACACTCATCCGCTATAGCCTGTACGTCACTGAATCTGAACAAACCCCAGCTATAATTTGACCGCAAATGAAATGTCAGAACGAATTCCGTTTATCGAATCAAACGACACTATCACCCCGCCATAATAAAGACCGGACGTCTTTGAATTCACCATCCGGAAGAAAATAAAAAGATCCGAACCGAAACGTAGGAGGCGACGCACTAAACGTGCGTTTCAGTTCGCATCGATGTTCCAGAACCGAAAGATTGTTCGAAAAAAGTGGTAGATAGCCGAAAAAAGTGACAGGGGTGCAACACGAGGACTTCCCAGGAGGTCACCCATCCTAGTACTACTCTCGCCCAAGCACGCTTAACTTCGGAGTTCTGATGGGATCCAGTGCATTTGTGCTGGTATGATCGCACCCAGCATGCCTCTCCATTGTCAAAGTAATAAAGAGTTTCCACTCGCATTGTCGTACGAAGTCCGTTTAAATGAAAGTGCGAAAAAATCCTGCTAAATGACACCCGATGGACGATCCGAGCATGTCGGGAAGCCGGATGACCGCCAAGGCTGTCATCGCGCGATTAATCTTCCCGAGTACCCCCGAATCAATATAAGAATCGCCACGATCTGACGGGCGGATCAAAAGTTATCGTCGGAACGATATTTGTGCACCAAGGGTAGCTCACGGCCAGTAAACACCTTCCGACCGGATTCATGACTCGCATCCACTAGTACACTCATCCGCTATAGCCTGTACGTCACTGAATCTGAACAAACCCCCGCTATAATTTGACCGCAAATGAAATGTCAGAACGAATTCCGTTTATCGAATCAAACGACACTATCACCCCGCCATAATAAAGACCGGACGTCTTTGAATTCACCATCCGGAAGAAAATAAAAAGATCCGAACCGAAACGTAGGAGGCGACGCACTAAACGTGCGTTTCAGTTCGCATCGATGTTCCAGAACCGAAAGATTGTTCGAAAAAAAGTGGTAGATAGCCGAAAAAAGTGACAGGGGTGCAACACGAGGACTTCCCAGGAGGTCACCCATCCTAGTACTACTCTCGCCCAAGCACGCTTAACTTCGGAGTTCTGATGGGATCCAGTGCATTTGTGCTGGTATGATCGCACCCAGCATGCCTCTCCATTGTCAAAGTAATAAAGAGTTTCCACTCGCATTGTCGTACGAAGTCCGTTTAAATGAAAGTGCGAAAAAATCCTGCTAGATGACACCGGATGGACGATCCGAGCATGTCGGAAAGCCGGATGACCGCCGTGGCTGTCATCGCGCGATTAATCTTCCCGAGTACCCCCGAATCAATATAAGAATCGCCACGATCTGACGGGCGGATCAAAAGTTATCGTCGAAACGATATTTGTGCACCAAGGGTAGCTCACGGCCAGTTAACACCTTCCGACCGGATTCATGACTTTCATCCACTAGTACACTCATCCGCTATAGCCTGTACGTCACTGAATCTGAACAAACCCCCGCTATAATTTGACCGCAAATGAAATGTCAGAACGAATTCCGTTTATCGAATCAAACGACACTATCACCCCGCCATAATAAAGACCGGACGTCTTTGAATTCACCATCCGGAAGAAAATAAAAAGATCCGAACCGAAACGTAGGAGGCGACGCACTAAACGTGCGTCTCAGTTCGCATCGATGTTCCAGAACCGAAAGATTGTTCGAAAAAAGTGGTAGATAGCCGAAAAAAGTGACAGGGGTGCAACACGAGGACTTCCCAGGAGGTCACCCATCCTAGTACTACTCTCGCCCAAGCACGCTTAACTTCGGAGTTCTGATGGGATCCAGTGCATTTGTGCTGGTATGATCGCACCCAGCATGCCTCTCCATTGTCAAAGTAATAAAGAGTTTCCACTCGCATTGTCGTACGAAGTCCGTTTAAATGAAAGTGCGAAAAAATCCTGCTAAATGACACCCGATGGACGATCCGAGCATGTCGGGAAGCCGGATGACCGCCAGGGCTGTCATCGCGCGATTAATCTTCCCGAGTACCCCCGAATCAATATAAGAATCGCCACGATCTGACGGGCGGATCAAAAGTTATCGTCGGAACGATATTTGTGCACCAAGGGTAGCTCACGGCCAGTAAACACCTTCCGACCGGATTCATGACTCGCATCCACTAGTACACTCATCCGCTATAGCCTGTACGTCACTGAATCTGAACAAACCCCCGCTATAATTTGACCGCAAATGAAATGTCAGAACGAATTCCGTTTATCGAATCAAACGACACTATCACCCCGCCATAATAAAGACCGGACGTCTTTGAATTCACCATCCGGAAGAAAATAAAAAGATCCGAACCGAAACCTAGGAGGCGACGCACTAAACGTGCGTTTCAGTTCGCATCGATGTTCCAGAACCGAAAGATTGTTCGAAAAAAGTGGTAGATAGCCGAAAAAAGTGACAGGGGTGCAACACGAGGACTTCCCAGGAGGTCACCCATCCTAGTACTACTCTCGCCCAAGCACGCTTAACTTCGGAGTTCTGATGGGATCCAGTGCATTTGTGCTGGTATGATCGCACCCAGCATGCCTCTCCATTGTCAAAGTAATAAAGAGTTTCCACTCGCATTGTCGTACGAAGTCCGTTTAAATGAAAGTGCGAAAAAATCCTGCTAGATGACACCGGATGGACGATCCGAGCATGTCGGAAAGCCGGATGACCGCCGTGGCTGTCATCGCGCGATTAATCTTCCCGAGTACCCCCGAATCAATATAAGAATCGCCACGATCTGACGGGCGGATCAAAAGTTATCGTCGAAACGATATTTGTGCACCAAGGGTAGCTCACGGCCAGTAAACACCTTCCGACCGGATTCATGACTTTCATCCACTAGTACACTCATCCGCTATAGCATGTACGTCACTGAATCTGAACAAACCCCCGCTATAATTTGACCGCAAATGAAATGTCAGAACGAATTCCGTTTATCGAATCAAACGACACTATCACCCCGCCATAATAAAGACCGGACGTCTTTGAATTCACCATCCGGAAGAAAATAAAAAGATCCGAACCGAAACGTAGGAGGCGACGCACTAAACGTGCGTCTCAGTTCGCATCGATGTTCCAGAACCGAAAGATTGTTCGAAAAAAGTGGTAGATAGCCGAAAAAAGTGACAGGGGTGCAACACGAGGACTTCCCAGGAGGTCACCCATCCTAGTACTACTCTCGCCCAAGCACGCTTAACTTCGGAGTTCTGATGGGATCCAGTGCATTTGTGCTGGTATGATCGCACCCAGCATGCCTCTCCATTGTCAAAGTAATAAAGAGTTTCCACTCGCATTTTCGTACGAAGTCCGTTTAAATGAAAGTGCGAAAAAATCCTGCTAGATGACACCGGATGGACGATCCGAGCATGTCGGAAAGCCGGATGACCGCCAAGGCTGTCATCGCGCGTCTAAACTTCCCGAGTACCCCCGAATCAATATAAGAATCGCCACGATCTGACGGGCGGATCAAAAGTTATCGTCGGAACGATATTTGTGCACCAAGGGTAGCTCACGGCCAGTAAACACCTTCCGACCGGATTCATGACTCGCATCCACTAGTACACTCATCCGCTATAGCCTGTACGTCACTGAATCTGAACAAACCCCCGCTATAATTTGACCGCAAATGAAATGTCAGAACGAATTCCGTTTATCGAATCAAACGACACTATCACCCCGCCATAATAAAGACCGGACGTCTTTGAATTCACCATCCGGAAGAAAATAAAAAGATCCGAACCGAAACCTAGGAGGCGACGCACTAAACGTGCGTTTCAGTTCGCATCGATGTTCCAGAACCGAAAGATTGTTCGAAAAAAGTGGTAGATAGCCGAAAAAAGTGACAGGGGTGCAACACGAGGACTTCCCAGGAGGTCACCCATCCTAGTACTACTCTCGCCCAAGCACGCTTAACTTCGGAGTTCTGATGGGATCCAGTGCATTTGTGCTGGTATGATCGCACCCAGCATGCCTCTCCATTGTCAAAGTAATAAAGAGTTTCCACTCGCATTGTCGTACGAAGTCCGTTTAAATGAAAGTGCGAAAAAATCCTGCTAGATGACACCGGATGGACGATCCGAGCATGTCGGAAAGCCGGATGACGGCCAGGGCGTCATCGCGCGATGAATCTTCCCGAGTACCCCCGAATCAATATAAGAATCGCCACGATCTGACGGGCGGATCAAAAGTTATCGTCGGAACGATATTTGTGCACCAAGGGTAGCTCACGGCCAGTAAACACCTTCCGACCGGATTCATGACTCGCATCCACTAGTACACTCATCCGCTATAGCCTGTACGTCACTGAATCTGAACAAACCCCCGCTATAATTTGACCGCAAATGAAATGTCAGAACGAATTCCGTTTATCGAATTAAACGACACTATCAGCCCGCCATAATAAAGACCGGACGTATTTGAACTCACTATCCGGCAGAAAATAAAAAGATCCCAACCGAAACGTAGGAGGCGTCGCACTAAACGTGCGTTTCAGTTCGCATCGATGTTCCAGAACCGAAAGATTGTTCGAAAAAAGTGGTAGATAGCCGAAAAAAGTGACAGGGGTGCAACACGAGGACTTCCCAGGAGGTCACCCATCCTAGTACTACTCTCGCCCAAGCACGCTTAACTTCGGAGTTCTGATGGGATCCAGTGCATTTGTGCTGGTATGATCGCACCCAGCATGAGGACTTCCCAGGAGGTCACCCATCCTAGTACTACTCTCGCCCAAGCACGCTTAACTTCGGAGTTCTGATGGGATCCAGTGCATTTGTGCTGGTATGATCGCACCCAGCATGCCTCTCCATTGTCAAAGTAATAAAGAGTTTCCACTCGCATTGTCGTACGAAGTCCGTTTAAATGAAAGTGCGAAAAAATCCTGCTAGATGACACCGGATGGACGATCCGAGCATGTCGGGAAGCGGGATGACCGCCAGGGCCGTCAACGCGCGATTAATCTTCCCGAGTACCCCCGAATCAATATAAGAATCGCCACGATCTGACGGGCGGATCAAAAGTTATCGTCGGAACGATATTTGTGCACCAAGGGTACCTCACGGCCAGTAAACACCTTCCGACCGGATTCATGACTCGCATCCACTAGTACACTCATCCGGTATAGCCTGTACGTCACTGAATCTGAACAAACCCCAGCTATAATTTGACCGCAAATGAAATGTCAGAACGAATTCCGTTTATCGAATCAAACGACACTATCACCCCGCCATAATAAAGACCGGACGTCTTTGAATTCACCATCCGGAAGAAAATAAAAAGATCCGAACCGAAACGTAGGAGGCGACGCACTAAACGTGCGTTTCAGTTCGCATCGATGTTCCAGAACCGAAAGATTGTTCGAAAAAAGTGGTAGATAGCCGAAAAAAGTGACAGGGGTGCAACACGAGGACTTCCCAGGAGGTCACCCATCCTAGTACTACTCTCGCCCAAGCACGCTTAACTTCGGAGTTCTGATGGGATCCAGTGCATTTGTGCTGGTATGATCGCACCCAGCATGCCTCTCCATTGTCAAAGTAATAAAGAGTTTCCACTCGCATTGTCGTACGAAGTCCGTTTAAATGAAAGTGCGAAAAAATCCTGCTAGATGACACCCGATGGACGATCCGAGCATGTCGGGAAGCCGGATGACCGCCAGGGCTGTCATCGCGCGATTAATCTTCCCGAGTACCCCCGAATCAATATAAGAATCGCCACGATCTGACGGGCGGATCAAAAGTTATCGTCGGAACGATATTTGTGCACCAAGGGTAGCTCACGGCCAGTAAACACCTTCCGACCGGATTCATGACTCGCATCCACTAGTACACTCATCCGCTATAGCCTGTACGTCACTGAATCTGAACAAACCCCCGCTATAATTTGACCGCAAATGAAATGTCAGAACGAATTTCGTTTATCGAATCAAACGACACTATCACCCCGCCATAATAAAGACCGGACGTCTTTGAATTCACCATCCGGAAGAAAATAAAAAGATCCGAACCGAAACGTAGGAGGCGACGCACTAAACGTGCGTTTCAGTTCGCATCGATGTTCCAGAACCGAAAGATTGTTCGAAAAAAGTGGTAGATAGCCGAAAAAAGTGACAGGGGTGCAACACGAGGACTTCCCAGGAGGTCACCCATCCTAGTACTACTCTCGCCCAAGCACGCTTAACTTCGGAGTTCTGATGGGATCCAGTGCATTTGTGCTGGTATGATCGCACCCAGCATGCCTCTCCATTGTCAAAGTAATAAAGAGTTTCCACTCGCATTGTCGTACGAAGTCCGTTTAAATGAAAGTGCGAAAAAATCCTGCTAGATGACACCGGATGGACGATCCGAGCATGTCGGAAAGCCGGATGACCGCCGTGGCTGTCATCGCGCGATTAATCTTCCCGAGTACCCCCGAATCAATATAAGAATCGCCACGATCTGACGGGCGGATCAAAAGTTATCGTCGAAACGATATTTGTGCACCAAGGGTAGCTCACGGCCAGTAAACACCTTCCGACCGGATTCATGACTTTCATCCACTAGTACACTCATCCGCTATAGCATGTACGTCACTGAATCTGAACAAACCCCCGCTATAATTTGACCGCAAATGAAATGTCAGAACGAATTCCGTTTATCGAATCAAACGACACTATCACCCCGCCATAATAAAGACCGGACGTCTTTGAATTCACCATCCGGAAGAAAATAAAAAGATCCGAACCGAAACGTAGGAGGCGACGCACTAAACGTGCGTCTCAGTTCGCATCGATGTTCCAGAACCGAAAGATTGTTCGAAAAAAGTGGTAGATAGCCGAAAAAAGTGACAGGGGTGCAACACGAGGACTTCCCAGGAGGTCACCCATCCTAGTACTACTCTCGCCCAAGCACGCTTAACTTCGGAGTTCTGATGGGATCCAGTGCATTTGTGCTGGTATGATCGCACCCAGCATGCCTCTCCATTGTCAAAGTAATAAAGAGTTTCCACTCGCATTTTCGTACGAAGTCCGTTTAAATGAAAGTGCGAAAAAATCCTGCTAGATGACACCGGATGGACGATCCGAGCATGTCGGAAAGCCGGATGACCGCCAAGGCTGTCATCGCGCGTCTAAACTTCCCGAGTACCCCCGAATCAATATAAGAATCGCCACGATCTGACGGGCGGATCAAAAGTTATCGTCGGAACGATATTTGTGCACCAAGGGTAGCTCACGGCCAGTAAACACCTTCCGACCGGATTCATGACTCGCATCCACTAGTACACTCATCCGCTATAGCCTGTACGTCACTGAATCTGAACAAACCCCCGCTATAATTTGACCGCAAATGAAATGTCAGAACGAATTCCGTTTATCGAATCAAACGACACTATCACCCCGCCATAATAAAGACCGGACGTCTTTGAATTCACCATCCGGAAGAAAATAAAAAGATCCGAACCGAAACCTAGGAGGCGACGCACTAAACGTGCGTTTCAGTTCGCATCGATGTTCCAGAACCGAAAGATTGTTCGAAAAAAGTGGTAGATAGCCGAAAAAAGTGACAGGGGTGCAACACGAGGACTTCCCAGGAGGTCACCCATCCTAGTACTACTCTCGCCCAAGCACGCTTAACTTCGGAGTTCTGATGGGATCCAGTGCATTTGTGCTGGTATGATCGCACCCAGCATGCCTCTCCATTGTCAAAGTAATAAAGAGTTTCCACTCGCATTGTCGTACGAAGTCCGTTTAAATGAAAGTGCGAAAAAATCCTGCTAGATGACACCGGATGGACGATCCGAGCATGTCGGAAAGCCGGATGACGGCCAGGGCGTCATCGCGCGATGAATCTTCCCGAGTACCCCCGAATCAATATAAGAATCGCCACGATCTGACGGGCGGATCAAAAGTTATCGTCGGAACGATATTTGTGCACCAAGGGTAGCTCACGGCCAGTAAACACCTTCCGACCGGATTCATGACTCGCATCCACTAGTACACTCATCCGCTATAGCCTGTACGTCACTGAATCTGAACAAACCCCCGCTATAATTTGACCGCAAATGAAATGTCAGAACGAATTCCGTTTATCGAATTAAACGACACTATCAGCCCGCCATAATAAAGACCGGACGTATTTGAACTCACTATCCGGCAGAAAATAAAAAGATCCCAACCGAAACGTAGGAGGCGTCGCACTAAACGTGCGTTTCAGTTCGCATCGATGTTCCAGAACCGAAAGATTGTTCGAAAAAAGTGGTAGATAGCCGAAAAAAGTGACAGGGGTGCAACACGAGGACTTCCCAGGAGGTCACCCATCCTAGTACTACTCTCGCCCAAGCACGCTTAACTTCGGAGTTCTGATGGGATCCAGTGCATTTGTGCTGGTATGATCGCACCCAGCATGAGGACTTCCCAGGAGGTCACCCATCCTAGTACTACTCTCGCCCAAGCACGCTTAACTTCGGAGTTCTGATGGGATCCAGTGCATTTGTGCTGGTATGATCGCACCCAGCATGCCTCTCCATTGTCAAAGTAATAAAGAGTTTCCACTCGCATTGTCGTACGAAGTCCGTTTAAATGAAAGTGCGAAAAAATCCTGCTAGATGACACCGGATGGACGATCCGAGCATGTCGGGAAGCGGGATGACCGCCAGGGCCGTCAACGCGCGATTAATCTTCCCGAGTACCCCCGAATCAATATAAGAATCGCCACGATCTGACGGGCGGATCAAAAGTTATCGTCGGAACGATATTTGTGCACCAAGGGTACCTCACGGCCAGTAAACACCTTCCGACCGGATTCATGACTCGCATCCACTAGTACACTCATCCGGTATAGCCTGTACGTCACTGAATCTGAACAAACCCCAGCTATAATTTGACCGCAAATGAAATGTCAGAACGAATTCCGTTTATCGAATCAAACGACACTATCACCCCGCCATAATAAAGACCGGACGTCTTTGAATTCACCATCCGGAAGAAAATAAAAAGATCCGAACCGAAACGTAGGAGGCGACGCACTAAACGTGCGTTTCAGTTCGCATCGATGTTCCAGAACCGAAAGATTGTTCGAAAAAAGTGGTAGATAGCCGAAAAAAGTGACAGGGGTGCAACACGAGGACTTCCCAGGAGGTCACCCATCCTAGTACTACTCTCGCCCAAGCACGCTTAACTTCGGAGTTCTGATGGGATCCAGTGCATTTGTGCTGGTATGATCGCACCCAGCATGCCTCTCCATTGTCAAAGTAATAAAGAGTTTCCACTCGCATTGTCGTACGAAGTCCGTTTAAATGAAAGTGCGAAAAAATCCTGCTAGATGACACCCGATGGACGATCCGAGCATGTCGGGAAGCCGGATGACCGCCATGGCTGTCATCGCGCGATTAATCTTCCCGAGTACCCCCGAATCAATATAAGAATCGCCACGATCTGACGGGCGGATCAAAAGTTATCGTCGGAACGATATTTGTGCACCAAGGGTAGCTCACGGCCAGTAAACACCTTCCGACCGGATTCATGACTCGCATCCACTAGTACACTCATCCGCTATAGCCTGTACGTCACTGAATCTGAACAAACCCCCGCTATAATTTGACCGCAAATGAAATGTCAGAACGAATTTCGTTTATCGAATCAAACGACACTATCACCCCGCCATAATAAAGACCGGACGTCTTTGAATTCACCATCCGGAAGAAAATAAAAAGATCCGAACCGAAACCTAGGAGGCGACGCACTAAACGTGCGTTTCAGTTCGCATCGATGTTCCAGAACCGAAAGATTGTTCGAAAAAAGTGGTAGATAGCCGAAAAAAGTGACAGGGGTGCAACACGAGGACTTCCCAGGAGGTCACCCATCCTAGTACTACTCTCGCCCAAGCACGCTTAACTTCGGAGTTCTGATGGGATCCAGTGCATTTGTGCTGGTATGATCGCACCCAGCATGCCTCTCCATTGTCAAAGTAATAAAGAGTTTCCACTCGCATTGTCGTACGAAGTCCGTTTAAATGAAAGTGCGAAAAAATCCTGCTAAATGACACCCGATGGACGATCCGAGCATGTCGGGAAGCCGGATGACCGCCAGGGCTGTCATCGCGCTATTAATCTTCCCGAGTACCCCCGAATCAATATAAGAATCGCCACGATCTGACGGGCGGATCAAAAGTTATCGTCGGAACGATATTTGTGCACCAAGGGTAGCTCACGGCCAGTAAACACCTTCCGACCGGATTCATGACTTTCATCCACTAGTACACTCATCCGCTATAGCGTGTACGTCACTGAATCTAAACAAACCCCCGCTATAATTTGACCGCAAATGAAATGTCAGAACGAATTCCGTTTATCGAATCAAACGACACTATCACCCCGCTATAATAAAGACCGGACGTATTTGAATTCACTATCCGGCAGAAAATAAAAAGATCCCAACCGAAACGTAGGAGGCGTCGCACTAAACGTGCGTTTCAGTTCGCATCGATGTTCCAGGACCGAAAGATTGTTCGAAAAAAGTGGTAGATAGCCGAAAAAAGTGACAGGGGTGCAACACGAGGACTTCGCAGGAGGTCACCCATCCTAGTACTACTCTCGCCCAAGCACGCTTAACTTCGGAGTTCTGATGGGATCCAGTGCATTTGTGCTGGTATGATCGCACCCAGCATGCCTCTCCATTGTCAAAGTAATAAAGAGTTTCCACTCGCATTGTCGTACGAAGTCCGTTTAAATGAAAGTGCGAAAAAATCCTGCTAGATGACACCGGATGGACGATCCGAGCATGTAGGGAAGCCGGATGACCGCCAGAGCTGTCATCGCGCGATGAATCTTCCCGATTACCCCCGAATCAATATAAGAATCGCCACGATCTGACGGGCGGATCAAAAGTTATCGTCGGAACGATATTTGTGCACCAAGGGTAGCTCACGGCCAGTAAACACCTTCCGACCGGATTCATGACTCGCATCCACTAGTACACTCATCCGCTATAGCCTGTACGTCACTGAATCTGAACAAACCCCCGCTATAATTTGACCGCAAATGAAATGTCAGAACGAATTCCGTTTATCGAATCAAACGACACTATCACCCCGCCATAATAAAGACCGGACGTCTTTGAATTAACCATCCGGAAGAAAATAAAAAGATCCGTACCGAAACGTAGGAGGCGACGCACTAAACGTGCGTTTCAGTTCGCATCGATGTTCCAGAACCGAAAGATTGTTCGAAAAAAGTGGTAGATAGCCGAAAAAAGTGACAGGGGTGCAACACGAGGACTTCCCAGGAGGTCACCCATCCTAGTACTACTCTCGCCCAAGCACGCTTAACTTCGGAGTTCTGATGGGATCCAGTGCATTTGTGCTGGTATGATCGCACCCAGCATGCCTCTCTATTGTCAAAGTAATAAAGAGTTTCCACTCGCATTGTCGTACGAAGTCCGTTTAAATGAAAGTGCGAAAAAATCCTGCTAGATGCCATCGGATGGACGATCCGAGCATGTCGGGAAGCCGGATGACCGCCAGGGCTGTCATCGCGCGATGAATCTTCCCGCTTACCCCCGAATCAATATAAGAATCGCCACGATCTGACGGGCGGATCAAAAGTTATCGTCGGAACGATATTTGTGCACCAAGGGTAGCTCACGGCCAGTAAACACCTTCCGACCGGATTCATGACTCGCATCCACTAGTACACTCATCCGCTATAGCCTGTACGTCACTGAGTCTGAACAAACCCCAGCTATAATTTGACCGCAAATGAAATGTCAGAACGAATTCCGTTTATCGAATCAAACGACACTATCACCCCGCCATAATAAAGACCGGACGTCTTTGAATTCACCATCCGGAAGAAAATAAAAAGATCCGAACCGAAACGTAGGAGGCGACGCACTAAACGTGCGTTTCAGTTCGCATCGATGTTCCAGAACCGAAAGATTGTTCGAAAAAAGTGGTAGATAGCCGAAAAAAGTGACAGGGGTGCAACACGAGGACTTCCCAGGAGGTCACCCATCCTAGTACTACTCTCGCCCAAGCACGCTTAACTTCGGAGTTCTGATGGGATCCAGTGCATTTGTGCTGGTATGATCGCACCCAGCATGCCTCTCCATTGTCAAAGTAATAAAGAGTTTCCACTCGCATTGTCGTACGAAGTCCGTTTAAATGAAAGTGCGAAAAAATCATGCTAGATGACACCCGATGGACGATCCGAGCATGTCGGGAAGCCGGATGACCGCCAGGGCTGTCATCGCGCGATTAATCTTCCCGAGTACCCCCGAATCAATATAAGAATCGCCACGATCTGACGGGCGGATCAAAAGTTATCGTCGGAACGATATTTGTGCACCAAGGGTAGCTCACGGCCAGTAAACACCTTCCGACCGGATTCATGACTCGCATCCACTAGTACACTCATCCGCTATAGCCTGTACGTCACTGAATCTGAACAAACCCCCGCTATAATTTGACCGCAAATGAAATGTCAGAACGAATTCCGTTTATCGAATCAAACGACACTATCACCCCGCCATAATAAAGACCGGACGTCTTTGAATTCACCATCCGGAAGAAAATAAAAAGATCCGAACCGAAACCTAGGAGGCGACGCACTAAACGTGCGTTTCAGTTCGCATCGATGTTCCAGAACCGAAAGATTGTTCGAAAAAAGTGGTAGATAGCCGAAAAAAGTGACAGGGGTGCAACACGAGGACTTCCCAGGAGGTCACCCATCCTAGTACTACTCTCGCCCAAGCACGCTTAACTTCGGAGTTCTGATGGGATCCAGTGCATTTGTGCTGGTATGATCGCACCCAGCATGCCTCTCCATTGTCAAAGTAATAAAGAGTTTCCACTCGCATTGTCGTACGAAGTCCGTTTAAATGAAAGTGCGAAAAAATCCTGCTAGATGACACCCGATGGACGATCCGAGCATGTCGGGAAGCCGGATGACCGCCAGGGCTGTCATCGCGCGATTAATCTTCCCGAGTACCCCCGAATCAATATAAGAATCGCCACGATCTGACGGGCGGATCAAAAGTTATCGTCGGAACGATATTTGTGCACCAAGGGTAGCTCACGGCCAGTAAACACCTTCCGACCGGATTCATGACTTTCATCCACTAGTACACTCATCCGCTATAGCGTGTACGTCACTGAATCTAAACAAACCCCCGCTATAATTTGACCGCAAATGAAATGTCAGAACGAATTCCGTTTATCGAATCAAACGACACTATCACCCCGCTATAATAAAGACCGGACGTATTTGAATTCACTATCCGGCAGAAAATAAAAAGATCCCAACCGAAACGTAGGAGGCGTCGCACTAAACGTGCGTTTCAGTTCGCATCGATGTTCCAGAACCGAAAGATTGTTCGAAAAAAGTGGTAGATAGCCGAAAAAAGTGACAGGGGTGCAACACGAGGACTTCCCAGGAGGTCACCCATCCTAGTACTACTCTCGCCCAAGCACGCTTAACTTCGGAGTTCTGATGGGATCCAGTGCATTTGTGCTGGTATGATCGCACCCAGCATGCCTCTCCATTGTCAAAGTAATAAAGAGTTTCCACTCGCATTGTCGTACGAAGTCCGTTTAAATGAAAGTGCGAAAAAATCCTGCTAGATGACACCGGATGGACGATCCGAGCATGTAGGGAAGCCGGATGACCGCCAGAGCTGTCGTCGCGCGATGAATCTTCCCGAGTACCCCCGAATCAATATAAGAATCGCCACGATCTGACGGGCGGATCAAAAGTTATCGTCGGAACGATATTTGTGCACCAAGGGTAGCTCACGGCCAGTAAACACCTTCCGACCGGATTCATGACTCGCATCCACTAGTACACTCATCCGCTATAGCCTGTACGTCACTGAATCTGAACAAACCCCCGCTATAATTTGACCGCAAATGAAATGTCAGAACGAATTCCGTTTATCGAATTAAACGACACTATCAGCCCGCCATAATAAAGACCGGACGTATTTGAACTCACTATCCGGCAGAAAATAAAAAGATCCCAACCGAAACGTAGGAGGCGTCGCACTAAACGTGCGTTTCAGTTCGCATCGATGTTCCAGAACCGAAAGATTGTTCGAAAAAGTGGTAGATAGCCGAAAAAAGTGACAGGGGTGCAACACGAGGACTTCCCAGGAGGTCACCCATCCTAGTACTACTCTCGCCCAAGCACGCTTAACTTCGGAGTTCTGATGGGATCCAGTGCATTTGTGCTGGTATGATCGCACCCAGCATGAGGACTTCCCAGGAGGTCACCCATCCTAGTACTACTCTCGCCCAAGCACGCTTAACTTCGGAGTTCTGATGGGATCCAGTGCATTTGTGCTGGTATGATCGCACCCAGCATGCCTCTCCATTGTCAAAGTAATAAAGAGTTTCCACTCGCATTGTCGTACGAAGTCCGTTTAAATGAAAGTGCGAAAAAATCCTGCTAGATGACACCGGATGGACGATCCGAGCATGTCGGGAAGCGGGATGACCGCCAGGGCCGTCAACGCGCGATTAATCTTCCCGAGTACCCCCGAATCAATATAAGAATCGCCACGATCTGACGGGCGGGTCAAAAGTTATCGTCGGAACGATATTTGTGCACCAAGGGTACCTCACGGCCAGTAAACACCTTCCGACCGGATTCATGACTCGCATCCACTAGTACACTCATCCGCTATAGCCTGTACGTCACTGAGTCTGAACAAACCCCAGCTATAATTTGACCGCAAATGAAATGTCAGAACGAATTCCGTTTATCGAATCAAACGACACTATCACCCCGCCATAATAAAGACCGGACGTCTTTGAATTCACCATCCGGAAGAAAATAAAAAGATCCGAACCGAAACGTAGGAGGCGACGCACTAAACGTGCGTTTCAGTTCGCATCGATGTTCCAGAACCGAAAGATTGTTCGAAAAAAGTGGTAGATAGCCGAAAAAAGTGACAGGGGTGCAACACGAGGACTTCCCAGGAGGTCACCCATCCTAGTACTACTCTCGCCCAAGCACGCTTAACTTCGGAGTTCTGATGGGATCCAGTGCATTTGTGCTGGTATGATCGCACCCAGCATGCCTCTCCATTGTCAAAGTAATAAAGAGTTTCCACTCGCATTGTCGTACGAAGTCCGTTTAAATGAAAGTGCGAAAAAATCATGCTAGATGACACCCGATGGACGATCCGAGCATGTCGGGAAGCCGGATGACCGCCAGGGCTGTCATCGCGCGATTAATCTTCCCGAGTACCCCCGAATCAATATAAGAATCGCCACGATCTGACGGGCGGATCAAAAGTTATCGTCGGAACGATATTTGTGCACCAAGGGTAGCTCACGGCCAGTAAACACCTTCCGACCGGATTCATGACTCGCATCCACTAGTACACTCATCCGCTATAGCCTGTACGTCACTGAATCTGAACAAACCCCCGCTATAATTTGACCGCAAATGAAATGTCAGAACGAATTCCGTTTATCGAATCAAACGACACTATCACCCCGCCATAATAAAGACCGGACGTCTTTGAATTCACCATCCGGAAGAAAATAAAAAGATCCGAACCGAAACCTAGGAGGCGACGCACTAAACGTGCGTTTCAGTTCGCATCGATGTTCCAGAACCGAAAGATTGTTCGAAAAAAGTGGTAGATAGCCGAAAAAAGTGACAGGGGTGCAACACGAGGACTTCCCAGGAGGTCACCCATCCTAGTACTACTCTCGCCCAAGCACGCTTAACTTCGGAGTTCTGATGGGATCCAGTGCATTTGTGCTGGTATGATCGCACCCAGCATGCCTCTCCATTGTCAAAGTAATAAAGAGTTTCCACTCGCATTGTCGTACGAAGTCCGTTTAAATGAAAGTGCGAAAAAATCCTGCTAGATGACACCCGATGGACGATCCGAGCATGTCGGGAAGCCGGATGACCGCCAGGGCTGTCATCGCGCGATTAATCTTCCCGAGTACCCCCGAATCAATATAAGAATCGCCACGATCTGACGGGCGGATCAAAAGTTATCGTCGGAACGATATTTGTGCACCAAGGGTAGCTCACGGCCAGTAAACACCTTCCGACCGGATTCATGACTTTCATCCACTAGTACACTCATCCGCTATAGCGTGTACGTCACTGAATCTAAACAAACCCCCGCTATAATTTGACCGCAAATGAAATGTCAGAACGAATTCCGTTTATCGAATCAAACGACACTATCACCCCGCTATAATAAAGACCGGACGTATTTGAATTCACTATCCGGCAGAAAATAAAAAGATCCCAACCGAAACGTAGGAGGCGTCGCACTAAACGTGCGTTTCAGTTCGCATCGATGTTCCAGAACCGAAAGATTGTTCGAAAAAAGTGGTAGATAGCCGAAAAAAGTGACAGGGGTGCAACACGAGGACTTCCCAGGAGGTCACCCATCCTAGTACTACTCTCGCCCAAGCACGCTTAACTTCGGAGTTCTGATGGGATCCAGTGCATTTGTGCTGGTATGATCGCACCCAGCATGCCTCTCCATTGTCAAAGTAATAAAGAGTTTCCACTCGCATTGTCGTACGAAGTCCGTTTAAATGAAAGTGCGAAAAAATCCTGCTAGATGACACCGGATGGACGATCCGAGCATGTAGGGAAGCCGGATGACCGCCAGAGCTGTCATCGCGCGATGAATCTTCCCGATTACCCCCGAATCAATATAAGAATCGCCACGATCTGACGGGCGGATCAAAAGTTATCGTCGGAACGATATTTGTGCACCAAGGGTAGCTCACGGCCAGTAAACACCTTCCGACCGGATTCATGACTCGCATCCACTAGTACACTCATCCGCTATAGCCTGTACGTCACTGAATCTGAACAAACCCCCGCTATAATTTGACCGCAAATGAAATGTCAGAACGAATTCCGTTTATCGAATCAAACGACACTATCACCCCGCCATAATAAAGACCGGACGTCTTTGAATTAACCATCCGGAAGAAAATAAAAAGATCCGTACCGAAACGTAGGAGGCGACGCACTAAACGTGCGTTTCAGTTCGCATCGATGTTCCAGAACCGAAAGATTGTTCGAAAAAAGTGGTAGATAGCCGAAAAAAGTGACAGGGGTGCAACACGAGGACTTCCCAGGAGGTCACCCATCCTAGTACTACTCTCGCCCAAGCACGCTTAACTTCGGAGTTCTGATGGGATCCAGTGCATTTGTGCTGGTATGATCGCACCCAGCATGCCTCTCCATTGTCAAAGTAATAAAGAGTTTCCACTCGCATTGTCGTACGAAGTCCGTTTAAATGAAAGTGCGAAAAAATCCTGCTAGATGCCATCGGATGGACGATCCGAGCATGTCGGGAAGCCGGATGACCGCCAGGGCTGTCATCGCGCGATGAATCTTCCCGCTTACCCCCGAATCAATATAAGAATCGCCACGATCTGACGGGCGGATCAAAAGTTATCGTCGGAACGATATTTGTGCACCAAGGGTAGCTCACGGCCAGTAAACACCTTCCGACCGGATTCATGACTCGCATCCACTAGTACACTCATCCGCTATAGCCTGTACGTCACTGAGTCTGAACAAACCCCAGCTATAATTTGACCGCAAATGAAATGTCAGAACGAATTCCGTTTATCGAATCAAACGACACTATCACCCCGCCATAATAAAGACCGGACGTCTTTGAATTCACCATCCGGAAGAAAATAAAAAGATCCGAACCGAAACGTAGGAGGCGACGCACTAAACGTGCGTTTCAGTTCGCATCGATGTTCCAGAACCGAAAGATTGTTCGAAAAAAGTGGTAGATAGCCGAAAAAAGTGACAGGGGTGCAACACGAGGACTTCCCAGGAGGTCACCCATCCTAGTACTACTCTCGCCCAAGCACGCTTAACTTCGGAGTTCTGATGGGATCCAGTGCATTTGTGCTGGTATGATCGCACCCAGCATGCCTCTCCATTGTCAAAGTAATAAAGAGTTTCCACTCGCATTGTCGTACGAAGTCCGTTTAAATGAAAGTGCGAAAAAATCATGCTAGATGACACCCGATGGACGATCCGAGCATGTCGGGAAGCCGGATGACCGCCAGGGCTGTCATCGCGCGATTAATCTTCCCGAGTACCCCCGAATCAATATAAGAATCGCCACGATCTGACGGGCGGATCAAAAGTTATCGTCGGAACGATATTTGTGCACCAAGGGTAGCTCACGGCCAGTAAACACCTTCCGACCGGATTCATGACTCGCATCCACTAGTACACTCATCCGCTATAGCCTGTACGTCACTGAATCTGAACAAACCCCCGCTATAATTTGACCGCAAATGAAATGTCAGAACGAATTCCGTTTATCGAATCAAACGACACTATCACCCCGCCATAATAAAGACCGGACGTCTTTGAATTCACCATCCGGAAGAAAATAAAAAGATCCGAACCGAAACCTAGGAGGCGACGCACTAAACGTGCGTTTCAGTTCGCATCGATGTTCCAGAACCGAAAGATTGTTCGAAAAAAGTGGTAGATAGCCGAAAAAAGTGACAGGGGTGCAACACGAGGACTTCCCAGGAGGTCACCCATCCTAGTACTACTCTCGCCCAAGCACGCTTAACTTCGGAGTTCTGATGGGATCCAGTGCATTTGTGCTGGTATGATCGCACCCAGCATGCCTCTCCATTGTCAAAGTAATAAAGAGTTTCCACTCGCATTGTCGTACGAAGTCCGTTTAAATGAAAGTGCGAAAAAATCCTGCTAGATGACACCCGATGGACGATCCGAGCATGTCGGGAAGCCGGATGACCGCCAGGGCTGTCATCGCGCGATTAATCTTCCCGAGTACCCCCGAATCAATATAAGAATCGCCACGATCTGACGGGCGGATCAAAAGTTATCGTCGGAACGATATTTGTGCACCAAGGGTAGCTCACGGCCAGTAAACACCTTCCGACCGGATTCATGACTTTCATCCACTAGTACACTCATCCGCTATAGCGTGTACGTCACTGAATCTAAACAAACCCCCGCTATAATTTGACCGCAAATGAAATGTCAGAACGAATTCCGTTTATCGAATCAAACGACACTATCACCCCGCTATAATAAAGACCGGACGTATTTGAATTCACTATCCGGCAGAAAATAAAAAGATCCCAACCGAAACGTAGGAGGCGTCGCACTAAACGTGCGTTTCAGTTCGCATCGATGTTCCAGAACCGAAAGATTGTTCGAAAAAAGTGGTAGATAGCCGAAAAAAGTGACAGGGGTGCAACACGAGGACTTCCCAGGAGGTCACCCATCCTAGTACTACTCTCGCCCAAGCACGCTTAACTTCGGAGTTCTGATGGGATCCAGTGCATTTGTGCTGGTATGATCGCACCCAGCATGCCTCTCCATTGTCAAAGTAATAAAGAGTTTCCACTCGCATTGTCGTACGAAGTCCGTTTAAATGAAAGTGCGAAAAAATCCTGCTAGATGACACCGGATGGACGATCCGAGCATGTAGGGAAGCCGGATGACCGCCAGAGCTGTCATCGCGCGATGAATCTTCCCGAGTACCCCCGAATCAATATAAGAATCGCCACGATCTGACGGGCGGATCAAAAGTTATCGTCGGAACGATATTTGTGCACCAAGGGTAGCTCACGGCCAGTAAACACCTTCCGACCGGATTCATGACTCGCATCCACTAGTACACTCATCCGCTATAGCCTGTACGTCACTGAATCTGAACAAACCCCCGCTATAATTTGACCGCAAATGAAATGTCAGAACGAATTCCGTTTATCGAATTAAACGACACTATCAGCCCGCCATAATAAAGACCGGACGTATTTGAACTCACTATCCGGCAGAAAATAAAAAGATCCCAACCGAAACGTAGGAGGCGTCGCACTAAACGTGCGTTTCAGTTCGCATCGATGTTCCAGAACCGAAAGATTGTTCGAAAAAAGTGGTAGATAGCCGAAAAAAGTGACAGGGGTGCAACACGAGGACTTCCCAGGAGGTCACCCATCCTAGTACTACTCTCGCCCAAGCACGCTTAACTTCGGAGTTCTGATGGGATCCAGTGCATTTGTGCTGGTATGATCGCACCCAGCATGAGGACTTCCCAGGAGGTCACCCATCCTAGTACTACTCTCGCCCAAGCACGCTTAACTTCGGAGTTCTGATGGGATCCAGTGCATTTGTGCTGGTATGATCGCACCCAGCATGCCTCTCCATTGTCAAAGTAATAAAGAGTTTCCACTCGCATTGTCGTACGAAGTCCGTTTAAATGAAAGTGCGAAAAAATCCTGCTAGATGACACCGGATGGACGATCCGAGCATGTCGGGAAGCGGGATGACCGCCAGGGCCGTCAACGCGCGATTAATCTTCCCGAGTACCCCCGAATCAATATAAGAATCGCCACGATCTGACGGGCGGATCAAAAGTTATCGTCGGAACGATATTTGTGCACCAAGGGTACCTCACGGCCAGTAAACACCTTCCGACCGGATTCATGACTCGCATCCACTAGTACACTCATCCGCTATAGCCTGTACGTCACTGAGTCTGAACAAACCCCAGCTATAATTTGACCGCAAATGAAATGTCAGAACGAATTCCGTTTATCGAATCAAACGACACTATCACCCCGCCATAATAAAGACCGGACGTCTTTGAATTCACCATCCGGAAGAAAATAAAAAGATCCGAACCGAAACGTAGGAGGCGACGCACTAAACGTGCGTTTCAGTTCGCATCGATGTTCCAGAACCGAAAGATTGTTCGAAAAAAGTGGTAGATAGCCGAAAAAAGTGACAGGGGTGCAACACGAGGACTTCCCAGGAGGTCACCCATCCTAGTACTACTCTCGCCCAAGCACGCTTAACTTCGGAGTTCTGATGGGATCCAGTGCATTTGTGCTGGTATGATCGCACCCAGCATGCCTCTCCATTGTCAAAGTAATAAAGAGTTTCCACTCGCATTGTCGTACGAAGTCCGTTTAAATGAAAGTGCGAAAAAATCATGCTAGATGACACCCGATGGACGATCCGAGCATGTCGGGAAGCCGGATGACCGCCAGGGCTGTCATCGCGCGATTAATCTTCCCGAGTACCCCCGAATCAATATAAGAATCGCCACGATCTGACGGGCGGATCAAAAGTTATCGTCGGAACGATATTTGTGCACCAAGGGTAGCTCACGGCCAGTAAACACCTTCCGACCGGATTCATGACTCGCATCCACTAGTACACTCATCCGCTATAGCCTGTACGTCACTGAATCTGAACAAACCCCCGCTATAATTTGACCGCAAATGAAATGTCAGAACGAATTCCGTTTATCGAATCAAACGACACTATCACCCCGCCATAATAAAGACCGGACGTCTTTGAATTCACCATCCGGAAGAAAATAAAAAGATCCGAACCGAAACCTAGGAGGCGACGCACTAAACGTGCGTTTCAGTTCGCATCGATGTTCCAGAACCGAAAGATTGTTCGAAAAAAGTGGTAGATAGCCGAAAAAAGTGACAGGGGTGCAACACGAGGACTTCCCAGGAGGTCACCCATCCTAGTACTACTCTCGCCCAAGCACGCTTAACTTCGGAGTTCTGATGGGATCCAGTGCATTTGTGCTGGTATGATCGCACCCAGCATGCCTCTCCATTGTCAAAGTAATAAAGAGTTTCCACTCGCATTGTCGTACGAAGTCCGTTTAAATGAAAGTGCGAAAAAATCCTGCTAGATGACACCCGATGGACGATCCGAGCATGTCGGGAAGCCGGATGACCGCCAAGGCTGTCATCGCGCGATTAATCTTCCCGAGTACCCCCGAATCAATATAAGAATCGCCACGATCTGACGGGCGGATCAAAAGTTATCGTCGGAACGATATTTGTGCACCAAGGGTAGCTCACGGCCAGTAAACACCTTCCGACCGGATTCATGACTTTCATCCACTAGTACACTCATCCGCTATAGCGTGTACGTCACTGAATCTAAACAAACCCCCGCTATAATTTGACCGCAAATGAAATGTCAGAACGAATTCCGTTTATCGAATCAAACGACACTATCACCCCGCTATAATAAAGACCGGACGTATTTGAATTCACTATCCGGCAGAAAATAAAAAGATCCCAACCGAAACGTAGGAGGCGTCGCACTAAACGTGCGTTTCAGTTCGCATCGATGTTCCAGAACCGAAAGATTGTTCGAAAAAAGTGGTAGATAGCCGAAAAAAGTGACAGGGGTGCAACACGAGGACTTCCCAGGAGGTCACCCATCCTAGTACTACTCTCGCCCAAGCACGCTTAACTTCGGAGTTCTGATGGGATCCAGTGCATTTGTGCTGGTATGATCGCACCCAGCATGCCTCTCCATTGTCAAAGTAATAAAGAGTTTCCACTCGCATTGTCGTACGAAGTCCGTTTAAATGAAAGTGCGAAAAAATCCTGCTAGATGACACCGGATGGACGATCCGAGCATGTAGGGAAGCCGGATGACCGCCAGAGCTGTCATCGCGCGATGAATCTTCCCGATTACCCCCGAATCAATATAAGAATCGCCACGATCTGACGGGCGGATCAAAAGTTATCGTCGGAACGATATTTGTGCACCAAGGGTAGCTCACGGCCAGTAAACACCTTCCGACCGGATTCATGACTCGCATCCACTAGTACACTCATCCGCTATAGCCTGTACGTCACTGAATCTGAACAAACCCCCGCTATAATTTGACCGCAAATGAAATGTCAGAACGAATTCCGTTTATCGAATCAAACGACACTATCACCCCGCCATAATAAAGACCGGACGTCTTTGAATTAACCATCCGGAAGAAAATAAAAAGATCCGTACCGAAACGTAGGAGGCGACGCACTAAACGTGCGTTTCAGTTCGCATCGATGTTCCAGAACCGAAAGATTGTTCGAAAAAAGTGGTAGATAGCCGAAAAAAGTGACAGGGGTGCAACACGAGGACTTCCCAGGAGGTCACCCATCCTAGTACTACTCTCGCCCAAGCACGCTTAACTTCGGAGTTCTGATGGGATCCAGTGCATTTGTGCAGGTATGATCGCACCCAGCATGCCTCTCTATTGTCAAAGTAATAAAGAGTTTCCACTCGCATTGTCGTACGAAGTCCGTTTAAATGAAAGTGCGAAAAAATCCTGCTAGATGCCATCGGATGGACGATCCGAGCATGTCGGGAAGCCGGATGACCGCCAGGGCCGTCAACGCGCGATGAATCTTCCCGCTTACCCCCGAATCAATATAAGAATCGCCACGATCTGACGGGCGGATCAAAAGTTATCGTCGGAACGATATTTGTGCACCAAGGGTAGCTCACGGCCAGTAAACACCTTCCGACCGGATTCATGACTCGCATCCACTAGTACACTCATCCGCTATAGCCTGTACGTCACTGAATCTCAACAAACCCCCGCTATAATTTGACCGCAAATGAAATGTCAGAACGAATTCCGTTTATCGAATCAAACGACACTATCACCCCGCCATAATAAAGACCGGACGTCTTTGAATTCACCATCCGGAAGAAAATAAAAAGATCCGAACCGAAACGTAGGAGGCGACGCACTAAACGTGCGTTTCAGTTCGCATCGATGTTCCAGAACCGAAAGATTGTTCGAAAAAAGTGGTAGATAGCCGAAAAAAGTGACAGGGGTGCAACACGAGGACTTCCCAGGAGGTCACCCATCCTAGTACTACTCTCGCCCAAGCACGCTTAACTTCGGAGTTCTGATGGGATCCAGTGCATTTGTGCTGGTATGATCGCACCCAGCATGCCTCTCCATTGTCAAAGTAATAAAGAGTTTCCACTCGCATTGTCGTACGAAGTCCGTTTAAATGAAAGTGCGAAAAAATCCTGCTAGATGACACCCGATGGACGATCCGAGCATGTCGGGAAGCCGGATGACCGCCAGGGCTGTCATCGCGCGATTAATCTTCCCGAGTACCCCCGAATCAATATAAGAATCGCCACGATCTGACGGGCGGATCAAAAGTTATCGTCGGAACGATATTTGTGCACCAAGGGTAGCTCACGGCCAGTAAACACCTTCCGACCGGATTCATGACTTTCATCCACTAGTACACTCATCCGCTATAGCGTGTACGTCACTGAATCTAAACAAACCCCCGCTATAATTTGACCGCAAATGAAATGTCAGAACGAATTCCGTTTATCGAATCAAACGACACTATCACCCCGCTATAATAAAGACCGGACGTATTTGAATTCACTATCCGGCAGAAAATAAAAAGATCCCAACCGAAACGTAGGAGGCGTCGCACTAAACGTGCGTTTCAGTTCGCATCGATGTTCCAGAACCGAAAGATTGTTCGAAAAAAGTGGTAGATAGCCGAAAAAAGTGACAGGGGTGCAACACGAGGACTTCCCAGGAGGTCACCCATCCTAGTACTACTCTCGCCCAAGCACGCTTAACTTCGGAGTTCTGATGGGATCCAGTGCATTTGTGCTGGTATGATCGCACCCAGCATGCCTCTCCATTGTCAAAGTAATAAAGAGTTTCCACTCGCATTGTCGTACGAAGTCCGTTTAAATGAAAGTGCGAAAAAATCCTGCTAGATGACACCCGATGGACGATCCGAGCATGTCGGGAAGCCGGATGACCGCCAGGGCTGTCATCGCGCGATTAATCTTCCCGAGTACCCCCGAATCAATATAAGAATCGCCACGATCTGACGGGCGGATCAAAAGTTATCGTCGGAACGATATTTGTGCACCAAGGGTAGCTCACGGCCAGTAAACACCTTCCGACCGGATTCATGACTTTCATCCACTAGTACACTCATCCGCTATAGCGTGTACGTCACTGAATCTAAACAAACCCCCGCTATAATTTGACCGCAAATGAAATGTCAGAACGAATTCCGTTTATCGAATCAAACGACACTATCACCCCGCTATAATAAAGACCGGACGTATTTGAATTCACTATCCGGCAGAAAATAAAAAGATCCCAACCGAAACGTAGGAGGCGTCGCACTAAACGTGCGTTTCAGTTCGCATCGATGTTCCAGAACCGAAAGATTGTTCGAAAAAAGTGGTAGATAGCCGAAAAAAGTGACAGGGGTGCAACACGAGGACTTCCCAGGAGGTCACCCATCCTAGTACTACTCTCGCCCAAGCACGCTTAACTTCGGAGTTCTGATGGGATCCAGTGCATTTGTGCTGGTATGATCGCACCCAGCATGCCTCTCCATTGTCAAAGTAATAAAGAGTTTCCACTCGCATTGTCGTACGAAGTCCGTTTAAATGAAAGTGCGAAAAAATCCTGCTAGATGACACCGGATGGACGATCCGAGCATGTAGGGAAGCCGGATGACCGCCAGAGCTGTCATCGCGCGATGAATCTTCCCGATTACCCCCGAATCAATATAAGAATCGCCACGATCTGACGGGCGGATCAAAAGTTATCGTCGGAACGATATTTGTGCACCAAGGGTAGCTCACGGCCAGTAAACACCTTCCGACCGGATTCATGACTCGCATCCACTAGTACACTCATCCGCTATAGCCTGTACGTCACTGAATCTGAACAAACCCCCGCTATAATTTGACCGCAAATGAAATGTCAGAACGAATTCCGTTTATCGAATCAAACGACACTATCACCCCGCCATAATAAAGACCGGACGTCTTTGAATTAACCATCCGGAAGAAAATAAAAAGATCCGTACCGAAACGTAGGAGGCGACGCACTAAACGTGCGTTTCAGTTCGCATCGATGTTCCAGAACCGAAAGATTGTTCGAAAAAAGTGGTAGATAGCCGAAAAAAGTGACAGGGGTGCAACACGAGGACTTCCCAGGAGGTCACCCATCCTAGTACTACTCTCGCCCAAGCACGCTTAACTTCGGAGTTCTGATGGGATCCAGTGCATTTGTGCTGGTATGATCGCACCCAGCATGCCTCTCTATTGTCAAAGTAATAAAGAGTTTCCACTCGCATTGTCGTACGAAGTCCGTTTAAATGAAAGTGCGAAAAAATCCTGCTAGATGCCATCGGATGGACGATCCGAGCATGTCGGGAAGCCGGATGACCGCCAGGGCCGTCAACGCGCGATGAATCTTCCCGCTTACCCCCGAATCAATATAAGAATCGCCACGATCTGACGGGCGGATCAAAAGTTATCGTCGGAACGATATTTGTGCACCAAGGGTAGCTCACGGCCAGTAAACACCTTCCGACCGGATTCATGACTCGCATCCACTAGTACACTCATCCGCTATAGCCTGTACGTCACTGAATCTAAACAAACCCCCGCTATAATTTGACCGCAAATGAAATGTCAGAACGAATTCCGTTTATCGAATCAAACGACACTATCACCCCGCCATAATAAAGACCGGACGTCTTTGAATTCACCATCCGGAAGAAAATAAAAAGATCCGAACCGAAACGTAGGAGGCGACGCACTAAACGTGCGTTTCAGTTCGCATCGATGTTCCAGAACCGAAAGATTGTTCGAAAAAAGTGGTAGATAGCCGAAAAAAGTGACAGGGGTGCAACACGAGGACTTCCCAGGAGGTCACCCATCCTAGTACTACTCTCGCCCAAGCACGCTTAACTTCGGAGTTCTGATGGGATCCAGTGCATTTGTGCTGGTATGATCGCACCCAGCATGCCTCTCCATTGTCAAAGTAATAAAGAGTTTCCACTCGCATTGTCGTACGAAGTCCGTTTAAATGAAAGTGCGAAAAAATCCTGCTAGATGACACCCGATGGACGATCCGAGCATGTCGGGAAGCCGGATGACCGCCAGGGCTGTCATCGCGCGATTAATCTTCCCGAGTACCCCCGAATCAATATAAGAATCGCCACGATCTGACGGGCGGATCAAAAGTTATCGTCGGAACGATATTTGTGCACCAAGGGTAGCTCACGGCCAGTAAACACCTTCCGACCGGATTCATGACTTTCATCCACTAGTACACTCATCCGCTATAGCGTGTACGTCACTGAATCTAAACAAACCCCCGCTATAATTTGACCGCAAATGAAATGTCAGAACGAATTCCGTTTATCGAATCAAACGACACTATCACCCCGCTATAATAAAGACCGGACGTATTTGAATTCACTATCCGGCAGAAAATAAAAAGATCCCAACCGAAACGTAGGAGGCGTCGCACTAAACGTGCGTTTCAGTTCGCATCGATGTTCCAGAACCGAAAGATTGTTCGAAAAAAGTGGTAGATAGCCGAAAAAAGTGACAGGGGTGCAACACGAGGACTTCCCAGGAGGTCACCCATCCTAGTACTACTCTCGCCCAAGCACGCTTAACTTCGGAGTTCTGATGGGATCCAGTGCATTTGTGCTGGTATGATCGCACCCAGCATGCCTCTCCATTGTCAAAGTAATAAAGAGTTTCCACTCGCATTGTCGTACGAAGTCCGTTTAAATGAAAGTGCGAAAAAATCCTGCTAGATGACACCCGATGGACGATCCGAGCATGTCGGGAAGCCGGATGACCGCCAGGGCTGTCATCGCGCGATTAATCTTCCCGAGTACCCCCGAATCAATATAAGAATCGCCACGATCTGACGGGCGGATCAAAAGTTATCGTCGGAACGATATTTGTGCACCAAGGGTAGCTCACGGCCAGTAAACACCTTCCGACCGGATTCATGACTTTCATCCACTAGTACACTCATCCGCTATAGCGTGTACGTCACTGAATCTAAACAAACCCCCGCTATAATTTGACCGCAAATGAAATGTCAGAACGAATTCCGTTTATCGAATCAAACGACACTATCACCCCGCCATAATAAAGACCGGACGTATTTGAATTCACTATCCGGCAGAAAATAAAAAGATCCCAACCGAAACGTAGGAGGCGTCGCACTAAACGTGCGTTTCAGTTCGCATCGATGTTCCAGAACCGAAAGATTGTTCGAAAAAAGTGGTAGATAGCCGAAAAAAGTGACAGGGGTGCAACACGAGGACTTCCCAGGAGGTCACCCATCCTAGTACTACTCTCGCCCAAGCACGCTTAACTTCGGAGTTCTGATGGGATCCAGTGCATTTGTGCTGGTATGATCGCACCCAGCATGCCTCTCCATTGTCAAAGTAATAAAGAGTTTCCACTCGCATTGTCGTACGAAGTCCGTTTAAATGAAAGTGCGAAAAAATCCTGCTAGATGACACCGGATGGACGATCCGAGCATGTAGGGAAGCCGGATGACCGCCAGGGCTGTCATCGCGCGATGAATCTTCCCGATTACCCCCGAATCAATATAAGAATCGCCACGATCTGACGGGCGGATCAAAAGTTATCGTCGGAACGATATTTGTGCACCAAGGGTAGCTCACGGCCAGTAAACACCTTCCGACCGGATTCATGACTCGCATCCACTAGTACACTCATCCGCTATAGCCTGTACGTCACTGAATCTGAACAAACCCCCGCTATAATTTGACCGCAAATGAAATGTCAGAACGAATTCCGTTTATCGAATCAAACGACACTATCACCCCGCCATAATAAAGACCGGACGTCTTTGAATTCACCATCCGGAAGAAAATAAAAAGATCCGAACCGAAACGTAGGAGGCGACGCACTAAACGTGCGTTTCAGTTCGCATCGATGTTCCAGAACCGAAAGATTGTTCGAAAAAAAGTGGTAGATAGCCGAAAAAAGTGACAGGGGTGCAACACGAGGACTTCCCAGGAGGTCACCCATCCTAGTACTACTCTCGCCCAAGCACGCTTAACTTCGGAGTTCTGATGGGATCCAGTGCATTTGTGCTGGTATGATCGCACCAAGCATGCCTCTCCATTGTCAAAGTAATAAAGAGTTTCCACTCGCATTGTCGTACGAAGTCCGTTTAAATGAAAGTGCGAAAAAATCCTGCTAGATGACACCGGATGGACGATCCGAGCATGTCGGAAAGCCGGATGACCGCCGTGGCTGTCATCGCGCGATTAATCTTCCCGAGTACCCCCGAATCAATATAAGAATCGCCACGATCTGACGGGCGGATCAAAAGTTATCGTCGAAACGATATTTGTGCACCAAGGGTAGCTCACGGCCAGTAAACACCTTCCGACCGGATTCATGACTTTCATCCACTAGTACACTCATCCGCTATAGCCTGTACGTCACTGAATCTGAACAAACCCCCGCTATAATTTGACCGCAAATGAAATGTCAGAACGAATTCCGTTTATCGAATCAAACGACACTATCACCCCGCCATAATAAAGACCGGACGTCTTTGAATTCACCATCCGGAAGAAAATAAAAAGATCCGAACCGAAACGTAGGAGGCGACGCACTAAACGTGCGTCTCAGTTCGCATCGATGTTCCAGAACCGAAAGATTGTTCGAAAAAAGTGGTAGATAGCCGAAAAAAGTGACAGGGGTGCAACACGAGGACTTCCCAGGAGGTCACCCATCCTAGTACTACTCTCGCCCAAGCACGCTTAACTTCGGAGTTCTGATGGGATCCAGTGCATTTGTGCTGGTATGATCGCACCCAGCATGCCTCTCCATTGTCAAAGTAATAAAGAGTTTCCACTCGCATTGTCGTACGAAGTCCGTTTAAATGAAAGTGCGAAAAAATCCTGCTAGATGACACCGGATGGACGATCCGAGCATGTCGGAAAGCCGGATGACCGCCAAAGCTGTCATCGCGCGATTAATCTTCCCGAGTACCCCCGAATCAATATAAGAATCGCCACGATCTGACGGGCGGATCAAAAGTTATCGTCGGAACGATATTTGTGCACCAAGGGTAGCTCACGGCCAGTAAACACCTTCCGACCGGATTCATGACTCGCATCCACTAGTACACTCATCCGCTATAGCCTGTACGTCACTGAATCTGAACAAACCCCCGCTATAATTTGACCGCAAATGAAATGTCAGAACGAATTCCGTTTATCGAATCAAACGACACTATCACCCCGCCATAATAAAGACCGGACGTCTTTGAATTCACCATCCGGAAGAAAATAAAAAGATCCGAACCGAAACGTAGGAGGCGACGCACTAAACGTGCGTTTCAGTTCGCATCGATGTTCCAGAACCGAAAGATTGTTCGAAAAAAAGTGGTAGATAGCCGAAAAAAGTGACAGGGGTGCAACACGAGGACTTCCCAGGAGGTCACCCATCCTAGTACTACTCTCGCCCAAGCACGCTTAACTTCGGAGTTCTGATGGGATCCAGTGCATTTGTGCTGGTATGATCGCACCCAGCATGCCTCTCCATTGTCAAAGTAATAAAGAGTTTCCACTCGCATTGTCGTACGAAGTCCGTTTAAATGAAAGTGCGAAAAAATCCTGCTAGATGACACCGGATGGACGATCCGAGCATGTCGGAAAGCCGGATGACCGCCGTGGCTGTCATCGCGCGATTAATCTTCCCGAGTACCCCCGAATCAATATAAGAATCGCCACGATCTGACGGGCGGATCAAAAGTTATCGTCGAAACGATATTTGTGCACCAAGGGTAGCTCACGGCCAGTAAACACCTTCCGACCGGATTCATGACTGTCATCCACTAGTACACTCATCCGCTATAGCCTGTACGTCACTGAATCTGAACAAACCCCCGCTATAATTTGACCGCAAATGAAATGTCAGAACGAATTCCGTTTATCGAATCAAACGACACTATCACCCCGCCATAATAAAGACCGGACGTCTTTGAATTCACCATCCGGAAGAAAATAAAAAGATCCGAACCGAAACGTAGGAGGCGATGCACTAAACGTGCGTCTCAGTTCGCATCGATGTTCCAGAACCGAAAGATTGTTCGAAAAAAGTGGTAGATAGCCGAAAAAAGTGACAGGGGTGCAACACGAGGACTTCCCAGGAGGTCACCCATCCTAGTACTACTCTCGCCCAAGCACGCTTAACTTCGGAGTTCTGATGGGATCCAGTGCATTTGTGCTGGTATGATCGCACCCAGCATGCCTCTCCATTGTCAAAGTAATAAAGAGTTTCCACTCGCATTGTCGTACGAAGTCCGTTTAAATGAAAGTGCGAAAAAATCCTGCTAGATGACACCGGATGGACGATCCGAGCATGTCGGAAAGCCGGATGACCGCCAAGGCTGTCATCGCGCGATTAATCTTCCCGAGTACCCCCGAATCAATATAAGAATCGCCACGATCTTACGGGCGGATCAAAAGTTATCGTCGGAACGATATTTGTGCACCAAGGGTAGCTCACGGCCAGTAAACACCTTCCGACCGGATTCATGACTCGCATCCACTAGTACACTCATCCGCTATAGCCTGTACGTCACTGAATCTGAACAAACCCCCGCTATAATTTGAGCGCAAATGAAATGTCAGAACGAATTCCGTTTATCGAATTAAACGACACTATCAGCCCGCCATAATAAAGACCGGACGTATTTGAACTCACTATCCGGCAGAAAATAAAAAGATCCCAACCGAAACGTAGGAGGCGTCGCACTAAACGTGCGTTTCAGTTCGCATCGATGTTCCAGAACCGAAAGATTGTTCGAAAAAAGTGGTAGATAGCCGAAAAAAGTGACAGGGGTGCAACACGAGGACTTCCCAGGAGGTCACCCATCCTAGTACTACTCTCGCCCAAGCACGCTTAACTTCGGAGTTCTGATGGGATCCAGTGCATTTGTGCTGGTATGATCGCACCCAGCATGAGGACTTCCCAGGAGGTCACCCATCCTAGTACTACTCTCGCCCAAGCACGCTTAACTTCGGAGTTCTGATGGGATCCAGTGCATTTGTGCTGGTATGATCGCACCCAGCATGCCTCTCCATTGTCAAAGTAATAAAGAGTTTCCACTCGCATTGTCGTACGAAGTCCGTTTAAATGAAAGTGCGAAAAAATCCTGCTAGATGACACCGGATGGACGATCCGAGCATGTCGGGAAGCGGGATGACCGCCAGGGCCGTCAACGCGCGATTAATCTTCCCGAGTACCCCCGAATCAATATAAGAATCGCCACGATCTGACGGGCGGATCAAAAGTTATCGTCGGAACGATATTTGTGCACCAAGGGTACCTCACGGCCAGTAAACACCTTCCGACCGGATTCATGACTCGCATCCACTAGTACACTCATCCGCTATAGCCTGTACGTCACTGAGTCTGAACAAACCCCAGCTATAATTTGACCGCAAATGAAATGTCAGAACGAATTCCGTTTATCGAATCAAACGACACTATCACCCCGCCATAATAAAGACCGGACGTCTTTGAATTCACCATCCGGAAGAAAATAAAAAGATCCGAACCGAAACGTAGGAGGCGACGCACTAAACGTGCGTTTCAGTTCGCATCGATGTTCCAGAACCGAAAGATTGTTCGAAAAAAGTGGTAGATAGCCGAAAAAAGTGACAGGGGTGCAACACGAGGACTTCCCAGGAGGTCACCCATCCTAGTACTACTCTCGCCCAAGCACGCTTAACTTCGGAGTTCTGATGGGATCCAGTGCATTTGTGCTGGTATGATCGCACCCAGCATGCCTCTCCATTGTCAAAGTAATAAAGAGTTTCCACTCGCATTGTCGTACGAAGTCCGTTTAAATGAAAGTGCGAAAAAATCCTGCTAGATGACACCCGATGGACGATCCGAGCATGTCGGGAAGCCGGATGACCGCCAGGGCTGTCATCGCGCGATTAATCTTCCCGAGTACCCCCGAATCAATATAAGAATCGCCACGATCTGACGGGCGGATCAAAAGTTATCGTCGGAACGATATTTGTGCACCAAGGGTAGCTCACGGCCAGTAAACACCTTCCGACCGGATTCATGACTCGCATCCACTAGTACACTCATCCGCTATAGCCTGTACGTCACTGAATCTGAACAAACCCCCGCTATAATTTGACCGCAAATGAAATGTCAGAACGAATTCCGTTTATCGAATCAAACGACACTATCACCCCGCCATAATAAAGACCGGACGTCTTTGAATTCACCATCCGGAAGAAAATAAAAAGATCCGAACCGAAACCTAGGAGGCGACGCACTAAACGTGCGTTTCAGTTCGCATCGATGTTCCAGAACCGAAAGATTGTTCGAAAAAAGTGGTAGATAGCCGAAAAAAGTGACAGGGGTGCAACACGAGGACTTCCCAGGAGGTCACCCATCCTAGTACTACTCTCGCCCAAGCACGCTTAACTTCGGAGTTCTGATGGGATCCAGTGCATTTGTGCTGGTATGATCGCACCCAGCATGCCTCTCCATTGTCAAAGTAATAAAGAGTTTCCACTCGCATTGTCGTACGAAGTCCGTTTAAATGAAAGTGCGAAAAAATCCTGCTAGATGACACCCGATGGACGATCCGAGCATGTCGGGAAGCCGGATGACCGCCAGGGCTGTCATCGCGCGATTAATCTTCCCGAGTACCCCCGAATCAATATAAGAATCGCCACGATCTGACGGGCGGATCAAAAGTTATCGTCGGAACGATATTTGTGCACCAAGGGTAGCTCACGGCCAGTAAACACCTTCCGACCGGATTCATGACTTTCATCCACTAGTACACTCATCCGCTATAGCGTGTACGTCACTGAATCTAAACAAACCCCCGCTATAATTTGACCGCAAATGAAATGTCAGAACGAATTCCGTTTATCGAATCAAACGACACTATCACCCCGCTATAATAAAGACCGGACGTATTTGAATTCACTATCCGGCAGAAAATAAAAAGATCCCAACCGAAACGTAGGAGGCGTCGCACTAAACGTGCGTCTCAGTTCGCATCGATGTTCCAGAACCGAAAGATTGTTCGAAAAAAGTGGTAGATAGCCGAAAAAAGTGACAGGGGTGCAACACGAGGACTTCCCAGGAGGTCACCCATCCTAGTACTACTCTCGCCCAAGCACGCTTAACTTCGGAGTTCTGATGGGATCCAGTGCATTTGTGCTGGTATGATCGCACCCAGCATGCCTCTCCATTGTCAAAGTAATAAAGAGTTTCCACTCGCATTGTCGTACGAAGTCCGTTTAAATGAAAGTGCGAAAAAATCCTGCTAGATGACACCGGATGGACGATCCGAGCATGTCGGAAAGCCGGATGACCGCCAAGGCTGTCATCGCGCGATTAATCTTCCCGAGTACCCCCGAATCAATATAAGAATCGCCACGATCTGACGGGCGGATCAAAAGTTATCGTCGGAACGATATTTGTGCACCAAGGGTAGCTCACGGCCAGTAAACACCTTCCGACCGGATTCATGACTCGCATCCACTAGTACACTCATCCGCTATAGCCTGTACGTCACTGAATCTGAACAAACCCCCGCTATAATTTGACCGCAAATGAAATGTCAGAACGAATTCCGTTTATCGAATCAAACGACACTATCACCCCGCCATAATAAAGACCGGACGTCTTTGAATTCACCATCCGGAAGAAAATAAAAAGATCCGAACCGAAACGTAGGAGGCGACGCACTAAACGTGCGTTTCAGTTCGCATCGATGTTCCAGAACCGAAAGATTGTTCGAAAAAAAGTGGTAGATAGCCGAAAAAAGTGACAGGGGTGCAACACGAGGACTTCCCAGGAGGTCACCCATTCTAGTACTACTCTCGCCCAAGCACGCTTAACTTCGGAGTTCTGATGGGATCCAGTGCATTTGTGCTGGTATGATCGCACCCAGCATGCCTCTCCATTGTCAAAGTAATAAAGAGTTTCCACTCGCATTGTCGTACGAAGTCCGTTTAAATGAAAGTGCGAAAAAATCCTGCTAGATGACACCGGATGGACGATCCGAGCATGTCGGAAAGCCGGATGACCGCCGTGGCTGTCATCGCGCGATTAATCTTCCCGAGTACCCCCGAATCAATATAAGAATCGCCACGATCTGACGGGCGGATCAAAAGTTATCGTCGAAACGATATTTGTGCACCAAGGGTAGCTCACGGCCAGTAAACACCTTCCGACCGGATTCATGACTGTCATCCACTAGTACACTCATCCGCTATAGCCTGTACGTCACTGAATCTGAACAAACCCCCGCTATAATTTGACCGCAAATGAAATGTCAGAACGAATTCCGTTTATCGAATCAAACGACACTATCACCCCGCCATAATAAAGACCGGACGTCTTTGAATTCACCATCCGGAAGAAAATAAAAAGATCCGAACCGAAACGTAGGAGGCGACGCACTAAACGTGCGTCTCAGTTCGCATCGATGTTCCAGAACCGAAAGATTGTTCGAAAAAAGTGGTAGATAGCCGAAAAAAGTGACAGGGGTGCAACACGAGGACTTCCCAGGAGGTCACCCATCCTAGTACTACTCTCGCCCAAGCACGCTTAACTTCGGAGTTCTGATGGGATCCAGTGCATTTGTGCTGGTATGATCGCACCCAGCATGCCTCTCCATTGTCAAAGTAATAAAGAGTTTCCACTCGCATTGTCGTACGAAGTCCGTTTAAATGAAAGTGCGAAAAAATCCTGCTAGATGACACCGGATGGACGATCCGAGCATGTCGGAAAGCCGGATGACCGCCAAGGCTGTCATCGCGCGATTAATCTTCCCGAGTACCCCCGAATCAATATAAGAATCGCCACGATCTGACGGGCGGATCAAAAGTTATCGTCGGAACGATATTTGTGCACCAAGGGTAGCTCACGGCCAGTAAACACCTTCCGACCGGATTCATGACTCGCATCCACTAGTACACTCATCCGCTATAGCCTGTACGTCACTGAATCTGAACAAACCCCCGCTATAATTTGACCGCAAATGAAATGTCAGAACGAATTCCGTTTATCGAATTAAACGACACTATCAGCCCGCCATAATAAAGACCGGACGTATTTGAACTCACTATCCGGCAGAAAATAAAAAGATCCCAACCGAAACGTAGGAGGCGTCGCACTAAACGTGCGTTTCAGTTCGCATCGATGTTCCAGAACCGAAAGATTGTTCGAAAAAAGTGGTAGATAGCCGAAAAAAGTGACAGGGGTGCAACACGAGGACTTCCCAGGAGGTCACCCATCCTAGTACTACTCTCGCCCAAGCACGCTTAACTTCGGAGTTCTGATGGGATCCAGTGCATTTGTGCTGGTATGATCGCACCCAGCATGAGGACTTCCCAGGAGGTCACCCATCCTAGTACTACTCTCGCCCAAGCACGCTTAACTTCGGAGTTCTGATGGGATCCAGTGCATTTGTGCTGGTATGATCGCACCCAGCATGCCTCTCCATTGTCAAAGTAATAAAGAGTTTCCACTCGCATTGTCGTACGAAGTCCGTTTAAATGAAAGTGCGAAAAAATCCTGCTAGATGACACCGGATGGACGATCCGAGCATGTCGGGAAGCGGGATGACCGCCAGGGCCGTCAACGCGCGATTAATCTTCCCGAGTACCCCCGAATCAATATAAGAATCGCCACGATCTGACGGGCGGATCAAAAGTTATCGTCGGAACGATATTTGTGCACCAAGGGTACCTCACGGCCAGTAAACACCTTCCGACCGGATTCATGACTCGCATCCACTAGTACACTCATCCGCTATAGCCTGTACGTCACTGAATCTGAACAAACCCCCTCTATAATTTGACCGCAAATGAAATGTCAGAACGAATTCCGTTTATCGAATCAAACGACACTATCACCCCGCCATAATAAAGACCGGACGTCTTTGAATTCACCATCCGGAAGAAAATAAAAAGATCCGAACCGAAACGTAGGAGGCGACGCACTAAACGTGCGTTTCAGTTCGCATCGATGTTCCAGAACCGAAAGATTGTTCGAAAAAAAGTGGTAGATAGCCGAAAAAAGTGACAGGGGTGCAACACGAGGACTTCCCAGGAGGTCACCCATCCTAGTACTACTCTCGCCCAAGCACGCTTAACTTCGGAGTTCTGATGGGATCCAGTGCATTTGTGCTGGTATGATCACACCCAGCATGCCTCTCCATTGTCAAAGTAATAAAGAGTTTCCACTCGCATTGTCGTACGAAGTCCGTTTAAATGAAAGTGCGAAAAAATCCTGCTAGATGACACCCGATGGACGATCCGAGCATGTCGGGAAGCCGGATGACCGCCAGGGCTGTCATCGCGCGATTAATCTTCCCGAGTACCCCCGAATCAATATAAGAATCGCCACGATCTGACGGGCGGATCAAAAGTTATCGTCGGAACGATATTTGTGCACCAAGGGTAGCTCACGGCCAGTAAACACCTTCCGACCGGATTCATGACTTTCATCCACTAGTACACTCATCCGCTATAGCGTGTACGTCACTGAATCTAAACAAACCCCCGCTATAATTTGACCGCAAATGAAATGTCAGAACGAATTCCGTTTATCGAATCAAACGACACTATCACCCCGCTATAATAAAGACCGGACGTATTTGAATTCACTATCCGGCAGAAAATAAAAAGATCCCAACCGAAACGTAGGAGGCGTCGCACTAAACGTGCGTCTCAGTTCGCATCGATGTTCCAGAACCGAAAGATTGTTCGAAAAAAGTGGTAGATAGCCGAAAAAAGTGACAGGGGTGCAACACGAGGACTTCCCAGGAGGTCACCCATCCTAGTACTACTCTCGCCCAAGCACGCTTAACTTCGGAGTTCTGATGGGATCCAGTGCATTTGTGCTGGTATGATCGCACCCAGCATGCCTCTCCATTGTCAAAGTAATAAAGAGTTTCCACTCGCATTGTCGTACGAAGTCCGTTTAAATGAAAGTGCGAAAAAATCCTGCTAGATGACACCGGATGGACGATCCGAGCATGTCGGAAAGCCGGATGACCGCCAAGGCTGTCATCGCGCGATTAATCTTCCCGAGTACCCCCGAATCAATATAAGAATCGCCACGATCTGACGGGCGGATCAAAAGTTATCGTCGGAACGATATTTGTGCACCAAGGGTAGCTCACGGCCAGTAAACACCTTCCGACCGGATTCATGACTCGCATCCACTAGTACACTCATCCGCTATAGCCTGTACGTCACTGAATCTGAACAAACCCCCGCTATAATTTGACCGCAAATGAAATGTCAGAACGAATTCCGTTTATCGAATCAAACGACACTATCACCCCGCCATAATAAAGACCGGACGTCTTTGAATTCACCATCCGGAAGAAAATAAAAAGATCCGAACCGAAACGTAGGAGGCGACGCACTAAACGTGCGTTTCAGTTCGCATCGATGTTCCAGAACCGAAAGATTGTTCGAAAAAAAGTGGTAGATAGCCGAAAAAAGTGACAGGGGTGCAACACGAGGACTTCCCAGGAGGTCACCCATTCTAGTACTACTCTCGCCCAAGCACGCTTAACTTCGGAGTTCTGATGGGATCCAGTGCATTTGTGCTGGTATGATCGCACCCAGCATGCCTCTCCATTGTCAAAGTAATAAAGAGTTTCCACTCGCATTGTCGTACGAAGTCCGTTTAAATGAAAGTGCGAAAAAATCCTGCTAGATGACACCGGATGGACGATCCGAGCATGTCGGAAAGCCGGATGACCGCCGTGGCTGTCATCGCGCGATTAATCTTCCCGAGTACCCCCGAATCAATATAAGAATCGCCACGATCTGACGGGCGGATCAAAAGTTATCGTCGAAACGATATTTGTGCACCAAGGGTAGCTCACGGCCAGTAAACACCTTCCGACCGGATTCATGACTGTCATCCACTAGTACACTCATCCGCTATAGCCTGTACGTCACTGAATCTGAACAAACCCCCGCTATAATTTGACCGCAAATGAAATGTCAGAACGAATTCCGTTTATCGAATCAAACGACACTATCACCCCGCCATAATAAAGACCGGACGTCTTTGAATTCACCATCCGGAAGAAAATAAAAAGATCCGAACCGAAACGTAGGAGGCGACGCACTAAACGTGCGTCTCAGTTCGCATCGATGTTCCAGAACCGAAAGATTGTTCGAAAAAAGTGGTAGATAGCCGAAAAAAGTGACAGGGGTGCAACACGAGGACTTCCCAGGAGGTCACCCATCCTAGTACTACTCTCGCCCAAGCACGCTTAACTTCGGAGTTCTGATGGGATCCAGTGCATTTGTGCTGGTATGATCGCACCCAGCATGCCTCTCCATTGTCAAAGTAATAAAGAGTTTCCACTCGCATTGTCGTACGAAGTCCGTTTAAATGAAAGTGCGAAAAAATCCTGCTAGATGACACCGGATGGACGATCCGAGCATGTCGGAAAGCCGGATGACCGCCAAGGCTGTCATCGCGCGATTAATCTTCCCGAGTACCCCCGAATCAATATAAGAATCGCCACGATCTGACGGGCGGATCAAAAGTTATCGTCGGAACGATATTTGTGCACCAAGGGTAGCTCACGGCCAGTAAACACCTTCCGACCGGATTCATGACTCGCATCCACTAGTACACTCATCCGCTATAGCCTGTACGTCACTGAATCTGAACAAACCCCCGCTATAATTTGACCGCAAATGAAATGTCAGAACGAATTCCGTTTATCGAATTAAACGACACTATCAGCCCGCCATAATAAAGACCGGACGTATTTGAACTCACTATCCGGCAGAAAATAAAAAGATCCCAACCGAAACGTAGGAGGCGTCGCACTAAACGTGCGTTTCAGTTCGCATCGATGTTCCAGAACCGAAAGATTGTTCGAAAAAAGTGGTAGATAGCCGAAAAAAGTGACAGGGGTGCAACACGAGGACTTCCCAGGAGGTCACCCATCCTAGTACTACTCTCGCCCAAGCACGCTTAACTTCGGAGTTCTGATGGGATCCAGTGCATTTGTGCTGGTATGATCGCACCCAGCATGAGGACTTCCCAGGAGGTCACCCATCCTAGTACTACTCTCGCCCAAGCACGCTTAACTTCGGAGTTCTGATGGGATCCAGTGCATTTGTGCTGGTATGATCGCACCCAGCATGCCTCTCCATTGTCAAAGTAATAAAGAGTTTCCACTCGCATTGTCGTACGAAGTCCGTTTAAATGAAAGTGCGAAAAAATCCTGCTAGATGACACCGGATGGACGATCCGAGCATGTCGGGAAGCGGGATGACCGCCAGGGCCGTCAACGCGCGATTAATCTTCCCGAGTACCCCCGAATCAATATAAGAATCGCCACGATCTGACGGGCGGATCAAAAGTTATCGTCGGAACGATATTTGTGCACCAAGGGTACCTCACGGCCAGTAAACACCTTCCGACCGGATTCATGACTCGCATCCACTAGTACACTCATCCGCTATAGCCTGTACGTCACTGAATCTGAACAAACCCCCTCTATAATTTGACCGCAAATGAAATGTCAGAACGAATTCCGTTTATCGAATCAAACGACACTATCACCCCGCCATAATAAAGACCGGACGTCTTTGAATTCACCATCCGGAAGAAAATAAAAAGATCCGAACCGAAACGTAGGAGGCGACGCACTAAACGTGCGTTTCAGTTCGCATCGATGTTCCAGAACCGAAAGATTGTTCGAAAAAAAGTGGTAGATAGCCGAAAAAAGTGACAGGGGTGCAACACGAGGACTTCCCAGGAGGTCACCCATCCTAGTACTACTCTCGCCCAAGCACGCTTAACTTCGGAGTTCTGATGGGATCCAGTGCATTTGTGCTGGTATGATCACACCCAGCATGCCTCTCCATTGTCAAAGTAATAAAGAGTTTCCACTCGCATTGTCGTACGAAGTCCGTTTAAATGAAAGTGCGAAAAAATCCTGCTAGATGACACCGGATGGACGATCCGAGCATGTCGGAAAGCCGGATGACCGCCGTGGCTGTCATCGCGCGATTAATCTTCCCGAGTACCCCCGAATCAATATAAGAATCGCCACGATCTGACGGGCGGATCAAAAGTTATCGTCGAAACGATATTTGTGCACCAAGGGTAGCTCACGGCCAGTAAACACCTTCCGACCGGATTCATGACTTTCATCCACTAGTACACTCATCCGCTATAGCCTGTACGTCACTGAATCTGAACAAACCCCCGCTATAATTTGACCGCAAATGAAATGTCAGAACGAATTCCGTTTATCGAATCAAACGACACTATCACCCCGCCATAATAAAGACCGGACGTCTTTGAATTCACCATCCGGAAGAAAATAAAAAGATCCGAACCGAAACGTAGGAGGCGACGCACTAAACGTGCGTCTCAGTTCGCATCGATGTTCCAGAACCGAAAGATTGTTCGAAAAAAGTGGTAGATAGCCGAAAAAAGTGACAGGGGTGCAACACGAGGACTTCCCAGGAGGTCACCCATCCTAGTACTACTCTCGCCCAAGCACGCTTAACTTCGGAGTTCTGATGGGATCCAGTGCATTTGTGCTGGTATGATCGCACCCAGCATGCCTCTCCATTGTCAAAGTAATAAAGAGTTTCCACTCGCATTGTCGTACGAAGTCCGTTTAAATGAAAGTGCGAAAAAATCCTGCTAGATGACACCGGATGGACGATCCGAGCATGTCGGAAAGCCGGATGACCGCCAAGGCTGTCATCGCGCGATTAATCTTCCCGAGTACCCCCGAATCAATATAAGAATCGCCACGATCTGACGGGCGGATCAAAAGTTATCGTCGGAACGATATTTGTGCACCAAGGGTAGCTCACGGCCAGTAAACACCTTCCGACCGGATTCATGACTCGCATCCACTAGTACACTCATCCGCTATAGCCTGTACGTCACTGAATCTGAACAAACCCCCGCTATAATTTGACCGCAAATGAAATGTCAGAACGAATTCCGTTTATCGAATCAAACGACACTATCACCCCGCCATAATAAAGACCGGACGTCTTTGAATTCACCATCCGGAAGAAAATAAAAAGATCCGAACCGAAACGTAGGAGGCGACGCACTAAACGTGCGTTTCAGTTCGCATCGATGTTCCAGAACCGAAAGATTGTTCGAAAAAAAGTGGTAGATAGCCGAAAAAAGTGACAGGGGTGCAACACGAGGACTTCCCAGGAGGTCACCCATCCTAGTACTACTCTCGCCCAAGCACGCTTAACTTCGGAGTTCTGATGGGATCCAGTGCATTTGTGCTGGTATGATCGCACCCAGCATGCCTCTCCATTGTCAAAGTAATAAAGAGTTTCCACTCGCATTGTCGTACGAAGTCCGTTTAAATGAAAGTGCGAAAAAATCCTGCTAGATGACACCGGATGGACGATCCGAGCATGTCGGAAAGCCGGATGACCGCCGTGGCTGTCATCGCGCGATTAATCTTCCCGAGTACCCCCGAATCAATATAAGAATCGCCACGATCTGACGGGCGGATCAAAAGTTATCGTCGAAACGATATTTGTGCACCAAGGGTAGCTCACGGCCAGTAAACACCTTCCGACCGGATTCATGACTGTCATCCACTAGTACACTCATCCGCTATAGCCTGTACGTCACTGAATCTGAACAAACCCCCGCTATAATTTGACCGCAAATGAAATGTCAGAACGAATTCCGTTTATCGAATCAAACGACACTATCACCCCGCCATAATAAAGACCGGACGTCTTTGAATTCACCATCCGGAAGAAAATAAAAAGATCCGAACCGAAACGTAGGAGGCGACGCACTAAACGTGCGTCTCAGTTCGCATCGATGTTCCAGAACCGAAAGATTGTTCGAAAAAAGTGGTAGATAGCCGAAAAAAGTGACAGGGGTGCAACACGAGGACTTCCCAGGAGGTCACCCATCCTAGTACTACTCTCGCCCAAGCACGCTTAACTTCGGAGTTCTGATGGGATTCAGTGCATTTGTGCTGGTATGATCGCACCCAGCATGCCTCTCCATTGTCAAAGTAATAAAGAGTTTCCACTCGCATTGTCGTACGAAGTCCGTTTAAATGAAAGTGCGAAAAAATCCTGCTAGATGACACCGGATGGACGATCCGAGCATGTCGGAAAGCCGGATGACCGCCAAGGCTGTCATCGCGCGATTAATCTTCCCGAGTACCCCCGAATCAATATAAGAATCGCCACGATCTGACGGGCGGATCAAAAGTTATCGTCGGAACGATATTTGTGCACCAAGGGTAGCTCACGGCCAGTAAACACCTTCCGACCGGATTCATGACTCGCATCCACTAGTACACTCATCCGCTATAGCCTGTACGTCACTGAATCTGAACAAACCCCCGCTATAATTTGACCGCAAATGAAATGTCAGAACGAATTCCGTTTATCGAATTAAACGACACTATCAGCCCGCCATAATAAAGACCGGACGTATTTGAACTCACTATCCGGCAGAAAATAAAAAGATCCCAACCGAAACGTAGGAGGCGTCGCACTAAACGTGCGTTTCAGTTCGCATCGATGTTCCAGAACCGAAAGATTGTTCGAAAAAAGTGGTAGATAGCCGAAAAAAGTGACAGGGGTGCAACACGAGGACTTCCCAGGAGGTCACCCATCCTAGTACTACTCTCGCCCAAGCACGCTTAACTTCGGAGTTCTGATGGGATCCAGTGCATTTGTGCTGGTATGATCGCACCCAGCATGAGGACTTCCCAGGAGGTCACCCATCCTAGTACTACTCTCGCCCAAGCACGCTTAACTTCGGAGTTCTGATGGGATCCAGTGCATTTGTGCTGGTATGATCGCACCCAGCATGCCTCTCCATTGTCAAAGTAATAAAGAGTTTCCACTCGCATTGTCGTACGAAGTCCGTTTAAATGAAAGTGCGAAAAAATCCTGCTAGATGACACCGGATGGACGATCCGAGCATGTCGGGAAGCGGGATGACCGCCAGGGCCGTCAACGCGCGATTAATCTTCCCGAGTACCCCCGAATCAATATAAGAATCGCCACGATCTGACGGGCGGATCAAAAGTTATCGTCGGAACGATATTTGTGCACCAAGGGTACCTCACGGCCAGTAAACACCTTCCGACCGGATTCATGACTCGCATCCACTAGTACACTCATCCGCTATAGCCTGTACGTCACTGAGTCTGAACAAACCCCAGCTATAATTTGACCGCAAATGAAATGTCAGAACGAATTCCGTTTATCGAATCAAACGACACTATCACCCCGCCATAATAAAGACCGGACGTCTTTGAATTCACCATCCGGAAGAAAATAAAAAGATCCGAACCGAAACGTAGGAGGCGACGCACTAAACGTGCGTTTCAGTTCGCATCGATGTTCCAGAACCGAAAGATTGTTCGAAAAAAAGTGGTAGATAGCCGAAAAAAGTGACAGGGGTGCAACACGAGGACTTCCCAGGAGGTCACCCATCCTAGTACTACTCTCGCCCAAGCACGCTTAACTTCGGAGTTCTGATGGGATCCAGTGCATTTGTGCTGGTATGATCGCACCCAGCATGCCTCTCCATTGTCAAAGTAATAAAGAGTTTCCACTCGCATTGTCGTACGAAGTCCGTTTAAATGAAAGTGCGAAAAAATCCTGCTAGATGACACCGGATGGACGATCCGAGCATGTCGGAAAGCCGGATGACCGCCGTGGCTGTCATCGCGCGATTAATCTTCCCGAGTACCCCCGAATCAATATAAGAATCGCCACGATCTGACGGGCGGATCAAAAGTTATCGTCGAAACGATATTTGTGCACCAAGGGTAGCTCACGGCCAGTAAACACCTTCCGACCGGATTCATGACTGTCATCCACTAGTACACTCATCCGCTATAGCCTGTACGTCACTGAATCTGAACAAACCCCCGCTATAATTTGACCGCAAATGAAATGTCAGAACGAATTCCGTTTATCGAATCAAACGACACTATCACCCCGCCATAATAAAGACCGGACGTCTTTGAATTCACCATCCGGAAGAAAATAAAAAGATCCGAACCGAAACGTAGGAGGCGACGCACTAAACGTGCGTCTCAGTTCGCATCGATGTTCCAGAACCGAAAGATTGTTCGAAAAAAGTGGTAGATAGCCGAAAAAAGTGACAGGGGTGCAACACGAGGACTTCCCAGGAGGTCACCCATCCTAGTACTACTCTCGCCCAAGCACGCTTAACTTCGGAGTTCTGATGGGATTCAGTGCATTTGTGCTGGTATGATCGCACCCAGCATGCCTCTCCATTGTCAAAGTAATAAAGAGTTTCCACTCGCATTGTCGTACGAAGTCCGTTTAAATGAAAGTGCGAAAAAATCCTGCTAGATGACACCGGATGGACGATCCGAGCATGTCGGAAAGCCGGATGACCGCCAAGGCTGTCATCGCGCGATTAATCTTCCCGAGTACCCCCGAATCAATATAAGAATCGCCACGATCTGACGGGCGGATCAAAAGTTATCGTCGGAACGATATTTGTGCACCAAGGGTAGCTCACGGCCAGTAAACACCTTCCGACCGGATTCATGACTCGCATCCACTAGTACACTCATCCGCTATAGCCTGTACGTCACTGAATCTGAACAAACCCCCGCTATAATTTGACCGCAAATGAAATGTCAGAACGAATTCCGTTTATCGAATTAAACGACACTATCAGCCCGCCATAATAAAGACCGGACGTATTTGAACTCACTATCCGGCAGAAAATAAAAAGATCCCAACCGAAACGTAGGAGGCGTCGCACTAAACGTGCGTTTCAGTTCGCATCGATGTTCCAGAACCGAAAGATTGTTCGAAAAAAGTGGTAGATAGCCGAAAAAAGTGACAGGGGTGCAACACGAGGACTTCCCAGGAGGTCACCCATCCTAGTACTACTCTCGCCCAAGCACGCTTAACTTCGGAGTTCTGATGGGATCCAGTGCATTTGTGCTGGTATGATCGCACCCAGCATGAGGACTTCCCAGGAGGTCACCCATCCTAGTACTACTCTCGCCCAAGCACGCTTAACTTCGGAGTTCTGATGGGATCCAGTGCATTTGTGCTGGTATGATCGCACCCAGCATGCCTCTCCATTGTCAAAGTAATAAAGAGTTTCCACTCGCATTGTCGTACGAAGTCCGTTTAAATGAAAGTGCGAAAAAATCCTGCTAGATGACACCGGATGGACGATCCGAGCATGTCGGGAAGCGGGATGACCGCCAGGGCCGTCAACGCGCGATTAATCTTCCCGAGTACCCCCGAATCAATATAAGAATCGCCACGATCTGACGGGCGGATCAAAAGTTATCGTCGGAACGATATTTGTGCACCAAGGGTACCTCACGGCCAGTAAACACCTTCCGACCGGATTCATGACTCGCATCCACTAGTACACTCATCCGCTATAGCCTGTACGTCACTGAGTCTGAACAAACCCCAGCTATAATTTGACCGCAAATGAAATGTCAGAACGAATTCCGTTTATCGAATCAAACGACACTATCACCCCGCCATAATAAAGACCGGACGTCTTTGAATTCACCATCCGGAAGAAAATAAAAAGATCCGAACCGAAACGTAGGAGGCGACGCACTAAACGTGCGTTTCAGTTCGCATCGATGTTCCAGAACCGAAAGATTGTTCGAAAAAAGTGGTAGATAGCCGAAAAAAGTGACAGGGGTGCAACACGAGGACTTCCCAGGAGGTCACCCATCCTAGTACTACTCTCGCCCAAGCACGCTTAACTTCGGAGTTCTGATGGGATCCAGTGCATTTGTGCTGGTATGATCGCACCCAGCATGCCTCTCCATTGTCAAAGTAATAAAGAGTTTCCACTCGCATTGTCGTACGAAGTCCGTTTAAATGAAAGTGCGAAAAAATCCTGCTAGATGACACCCGATGGACGATCCGAGCATGTCGGGAAGCCGGATGACCGCCAGGGCTGTCATCGCGCGATTAATCTTCCCGAGTACCCCCGAATCAATATAAGAATCGCCACGATCTGACGGGCGGATCAAAAGTTATCGTCGGAACGATATTTGTGCACCAAGGGTAGCTCACGGCCAGTAAACACCTTCCGACCGGATTCATGACTCGCATCCACTAGTACACTCATCCGCTATAGCCTGTACGTCACTGAATCTGAACAAACCCCCGCTATAATTTGACCGCAAATGAAATGTCAGAACGAATTCCGTTTATCGAATCAAACGACACTATCACCCCGCCATAATAAAGACCGGACGTCTTTGAATTCACCATCCGGAAGAAAATAAAAAGATCCGAACCGAAACCTAGGAGGCGACGCACTAAACGTGCGTTTCAGTTCGCATCGATGTTCCAGAACCGAAAGATTGTTCGAAAAAAGTGGTAGATAGCCGAAAAAAGTGACAGGGGTGCAACACGAGGACTTCCCAGGAGGTCACCCATCCTAGTACTACTCTCGCCCAAGCACGCTTAACTTCGGAGTTCTGATGGGATCCAGTGCATTTGTGCTGGTATGATCGCACCCAGCATGCCTCTCCATTGTCAAAGTAATAAAGAGTTTCCACTCGCATTGTCGTACGAAGTCCGTTTAAATGAAAGTGCGAAAAAATCCTGCTAGATGACACCCGATGGACGATCCGAGCATGTCGGGAAGCCGGATGACCGCCAGGGCTGTCATCGCGCGATTAATCTTCCCGAGTACCCCCGAATCAATATAAGAATCGCCACGATCTGACGGGCGGATCAAAAGTTATCGTCGGAACGATATTTGTGCACCAAGGGTAGCTCACGGCCAGTAAACACCTTCCGACCGGATTCATGACTTTCATCCACTAGTACACTCATCCGCTATAGCGTGTACGTCACTGAATCTAAACAAACCCCCGCTATAATTTGACCGCAAATGAAATGTCAGAACGAATTCCGTTTATCGAATCAAACGACACTATCACCCCGCTATAATAAAGACCGGACGTATTTGAATTCACTATCCGGCAGAAAATAAAAAGATCCCAACCGAAACGTAGGAGGCGTCGCACTAAACGTGCGTCTCAGTTCGCATCGATGTTCCAGAACCGAAAGATTGTTCGAAAAAAGTGGTAGATAGCCGAAAAAAGTGACAGGGGTGCAACACGAGGACTTCCCAGGAGGTCACCCATCCTAGTACTACTCTCGCCCAAGCACGCTTAACTTCGGAGTTCTGATGGGATCCAGTGCATTTGTGCTGGTATGATCGCACCCAGCATGCCTCTCCATTGTCAAAGTAATAAAGAGTTTCCACTCGCATTGTCGTACGAAGTCCGTTTAAATGAAAGTGCGAAAAAATCCTGCTAGATGACACCGGATGGACGATCCGAGCATGTCGGAAAGCCGGATGACCGCCAGAGCTGTCATCGCGCGATGAATCTTCCCGAGTACCCCCGAATCAATATAAGAATCGCCACGATCTGACGGGCGGATCAAAAGTTATCGTCGGAACGATATTTGTGCACCAAGGGTAGCTCACGGCCAGTAAACACCTTCCGACCGGATTCATGACTCGCATCCACTAGTACACTCATCCGCTATAGCCTGTACGTCACTGAATCTGAACAAACCCCCGCTATAATTTGACCGCAAATGAAATGTCAGAACGAATTCCGTTTATCGAATCAAACGACACTATCACCCCGCCATAATAAAGACCGGACGTCTTTGAATTCACCATCCGGAAGAAAATAAAAAGATCCGAACCGAAACGTAGGAGGCGACGCACTAAACGTGCGTTTCAGTTCGCATCGATGTTCCAGAACCGAAAGATTGTTCGAAAAAAAGTGGTAGATAGCCGAAAAAAGTGACAGGGGTGCAACACGAGGACTTCCCAGGAGGTCACCCATCCTAGTACTACTCTCGCCCAAGCACGCTTAACTTCGGAGTTCTGATGGGATCCAGTGCATTTGTGCTGGTATGATCGCACCCAGCATGCCTCTCCATTGTCAAAGTAATAAAGAGTTTCCACTCGCATTGTCGTACGAAGTCCGTTTAAATGAAAGTGCGAAAAAATCCTGCTAGATGACACCGGATGGACGATCCGAGCATGTCGGAAAGCCGGATGACCGCCGTGGCTGTCATCGCGCGATTAATCTTCCCGAGTACCCCCGAATCAATATAAGAATCGCCACGATCTGACGGGCGGATCAAAAGTTATCGTCGAAACGATATTTGTGCACCAAGGGTAGCTCACGGCCAGTAAACACCTTCCGACCGGATTCATGACTGTCATCCACTAGTACACTCATCCGCTATAGCCTGTACGTCACTGAATCTGAACAAACCCCCGCTATAATTTGACCGCAAATGAAATGTCAGAACGAATTCCGTTTATCGAATCAAACGACACTATCACCCCGCCATAATAAAGACCGGACGTCTTTGAATTCACCATCCGGAAGAAAATAAAAAGATCCGAACTGAAACGTAGGAGGCGACGCACTAAACGTGCGTCTCAGTTCGCATCGATGTTCCAGAACCGAAAGATTGTTCGAAAAAAGTGGTAGATAGCCGAAAAAAGTGACAGGGGTGCAACACGAGGACTTCCCAGGAGGTCACCCATCCTAGTACTACTCTCGCCCAAGCACGCTTAACTTCGGAGTTCTGATGGGATCCAGTGCATTTGTGCTGGTATGATCGCACCCAGCATGCCTCTCCATTGTCAAAGTAATAAAGAGTTTCCACTCGCATTGTCGTACGAAGTCCGTTTAAATGAAAGTGCGAAAAAATCCTGCTAGATGACACCGGATGGACGATCCGAGCATGTCGGAAAGCCGGATGACCGCCAAGGCTGTCATCGCGCGATTAATCTTCCCGAGTACCCCCGAATCAATATAAGAATCGCCACGATCTGACGGGCGGATCAAAAGTTATCGTCGGAACGATATTTGTGCACCAAGGGTAGCTCACGGCCAGTAAACACCTTCCGACCGGATTCATGACTCGCATCCACTAGTACACTCATCCGCTATAGCCTGTACGTCACTGAATCTGAACAAACCCCCGCTATAATTTGACCGCAAATGAAATGTCAGAACGAATTCCGTTTATCGAATTAAACGACACTATCAGCCCGCCATAATAAAGACCGGACGTATTTGAACTCACTATCCGGCAGAAAATAAAAAGATCCCAACCGAAACGTAGGAGGCGTCGCACTAAACGTGCGTTTCAGTTCGCATCGATGTTCCAGAACCGAAAGATTGTTCGAAAAAAGTGGTAGATAGCCGAAAAAAGTGACAGGGGTGCAACACGAGGACTTCCCAGGAGGTCACCCATCCTAGTACTACTCTCGCCCAAGCACGCTTAACTTCGGAGTTCTGATGGGATCCAGTGCATTTGTGCTGGTATGATCGCACCCAGCATGAGGACTTCCCAGGAGGTCACCCATCCTAGTACTACTCTCGCCCAAGCACGCTTAACTTCGGAGTTCTGATGGGATCCAGTGCATTTGTGCTGGTATGATCGCACCCAGCATGCCTCTCCATTGTCAAAGTAATAAAGAGTTTCCACTCGCATTGTCGTACGAAGTCCGTTTAAATGAAAGTGCGAAAAAATCCTGCTAGATGACACCGGATGGACGATCCGAGCATGTCGGGAAGCGGGATGACCGCCAGGGCCGTCAACGCGCGATTAATCTTCCCGAGTACCCCCGAATCAATATAAGAATCGCCACGATCTGACGGGCGGATCAAAAGTTATCGTCGGAACGATATTTGTGCACCAAGGGTACCTCACGGCCAGTAAACACCTTCCGACCGGATTCATGACTCGCATCCACTAGTACACTCATCCGCTATAGCCTGTACGTCACTGAGTCTGAACAAACCCCAGCTATAATTTGACCGCAAATGAAATGTCAGAACGAATTCCGTTTATCGAATCAAACGACACTATCACCCCGCCATAATAAAGACCGGACGTCTTTGAATTCACCATCCGGAAGAAAATAAAAAGATCCGAACCGAAACGTAGGAGGCGACGCACTAAACGTGCGTTTCAGTTCGCATCGATGTTCCAGAACCGAAAGATTGTTCGAAAAAAGTGGTAGATAGCCGAAAAAAGTGACAGGGGTGCAACACGAGGACTTCCCAGGAGGTCACCCATCCTAGTACTACTCTCGCCCAAGCACGCTTAACTTCGGAGTTCTGATGGGATCCAGTGCATTTGTGCTGGTATGATCGCACCCAGCATGCCTCTCCATTGTCAAAGTAATAAAGAGTTTCCACTCGCATTGTCGTACGAAGTCCGTTTAAATGAAAGTGCGAAAAAATCCTGCTAGATGACACCCGATGGACGATCCGAGCATGTCGGGAAGCCGGATGACCGCCAGGGCTGTCATCGCGCGATTAATCTTCCCGAGTACCCCCGAATCAATATAAGAATCGCCACGATCTGACGGGCGGATCAAAAGTTATCGTCGGAACGATATTTGTGCACCAAGGGTAGCTCACGGCCAGTAAACACCTTCCGACCGGATTCATGACTCGCATCCACTAGTACACTCATCCGCTATAGCCTGTACGTCACTGAATCTGAACAAACCCCCGCTATAATTTGACCGCAAATGAAATGTCAGAACGAATTCCGTTTATCGAATCAAACGACACTATCACCCCGCCATAATAAAGACCGGACGTCTTTGAATTCACCATCCGGAAGAAAATAAAAAGATCCGAACCGAAACCTAGGAGGCGACGCACTAAACGTGCGTTTCAGTTCGCATCGATGTTCCAGAACCGAAAGATTGTTCGAAAAAAGTGGTAGATAGCCGAAAAAAGTGACAGGGGTGCAACACGAGGACTTCCCAGGAGGTCACCCATCCTAGTACTACTCTCGCCCAAACACGCTTAACTTCGGAGTTCTGATGGGATCCAGTGCATTTGTGCTGGTATGATCGCACCCAGCATGCCTCTCCATTGTCAAAGTAATAAAGAGTTTCCACTCGCATTGTCGTACGAAGTCCGTTTAAATGAAAGTGCGAAAAAATCCTGCTAGATGACACCCGATGGACGATCCGAGCATGTCGGGAAGCCGGATGACCGCCAGGGCTGTCATCGCGCGATTAATCTTCCCGAGTACCCCCGAATCAATATAAGAATCGCCACGATCTGACGGGCGGATCAAAAGTTATCGTCGGAACGATATTTGTGCACCAAGGGTAGCTCACGGCCAGTAAACACCTTCCGACCGGATTCATGACTTTCATCCACTAGTACACTCATCCGCTATAGCGTGTACGTCACTGAATCTAAACAAACCCCCGCTATAATTTGACCGCAAATGAAATGTCAGAACGAATTCCGTTTATCGAATCAAACGACACTATCACCCCGCTATAATAAAGACCGGACGTATTTGAATTCACTATCCGGCAGAAAATAAAAAGATCCCAACCGAAACGTAGGAGGCGTCGCACTAAACGTGCGTTTCAGTTCGCATCGATGTTCCAGAACCGAAAGATTGTTCGAAAAAAGTGGTAGATAGCCGAAAAAAGTGACAGGGGTGCAACACGAGGACTTCCCAGGAGGTCACCCATCCTAGTACTACTCTCGCCCAAGCACGCTTAACTTCGGAGTTCTGATGGGATCCAGTGCATTTGTGCTGGTATGATCGCACCCAGCATGCCTCTCCATTGTCAAAGTAATAAAGAGTTTCCACTCGCATTGTCGTACGAAGTCCGTTTAAATGAAAGTGCGAAAAAATCCTGCTAGATGACACCGGATGGACGATCCGAGCATGTAGGGAAGCCGGATGACCGCCAGAGCTGTCATCGCGCGATGAATCTTCCCGATTACCCCCGAATCAATATAAGAATCGCCACGATCTGACGGGCGGATCAAAAGTTATCGTCGGAACGATATTTGTGCACCAAGGGTAGCTCACGGCCAGTAAACACCTTCCGACCGGATTCATGACTCGCATCCACTAGTACACTCATCCGCTATAGCCTGTACGTCACTGAATCTGAACAAACCCCCGCTATAATTTGACCGCAAATGAAATGTCAGAACGAATTCCGTTTATCGAATCAAACGACACTATCACCCCGCCATAATAAAGACCGGACGTCTTTGAATTAACCATCCGGAAGAAAATAAAAAGATCCGTACCGAAACGTAGGAGGCGACGCACTAAACGTGCGTTTCAGTTCGCATCGATGTTCCAGAACCGAAAGATTGTTCGAAAAAAGTGGTAGATAGCCGAAAAAAGTGACAGGGGTGCAACACGAGGAGTTCCCAGGAGGTCACCCATCCTAGTACTACTCTCGCCCAAGCACGCTTAACTTCGGAGTTCTGATGGGATCCAGTGCATTTGTGCTGGTATGATCGCACCCAGCATGCCTCTCTATTGTCAAAGTAATAAAGAGTTTCCACTCGCATTGTCGTACGAAGTCCGTTTAAATGAAAGTGCGAAAAAATCCTGCTAGATGCCATCGGATGGACGATCCGAGCATGTCGGGAAGCCGGATGACCGCCAGGGCTGTCATCGCGCGATGAATCTTCCCGCTTACCCCCGAATCAATATAAGAATCGCCACGATCTGACGGGCGGATCAAAAGTTATCGTCGGAACGATATTTGTGCACCAAGGGTAGCTCACGGCCAGTAAACACCTTCCGACCGGATTCATGACTCGCATCCACTAGTACACTCATCCGCTATAGCCTGTACGTCACTGAATCTAAACAAACCCCCGCTATAATTTGACCGCAAATGAAATGTCAGAACGAATTCCGTTTATCGAATCAAACGACACTATCACCCCGCCATAATAAAGACCGGACGTCTTTGAATTCACCATCCGGAAGAAAATAAAAAGATCCGAACCGAAACGTAGGAGGCGACGCACTAAACGTGCGTTTCAGTTCGCATCGATGTTCCAGAACCGAAAGATTGTTCGAAAAAAGTGGTAGATAGCCGAAAAAAGTGACAGGGGTGCAACACGAGGACTTCCCAGGAGGTCACCCATCCTAGTACTACTCTCGCCCAAGCACGCTTAACTTCGGAGTTCTGATGGGATCCAGTGCATTTGTGCTGGTATGATCGCACCCAGCATGCCTCTCCATTGTCAAAGTAATAAAGAGTTTCCACTCGCATTGTCGTACGAAGTCCGTTTAAATGAAAGTGCGAAAAAATCCTGCTAGATGACACCCGATGGACGATCCGAGCATGTCGGGAAGCCGGATGACCGCCAGGGCTGTCATCGCGCGATTAATCTTCCCGAGTACCCCCGAATCAATATAAGAATCGCCACGATCTGACGGGCGGATCAAAAGTTATCGTCGGAACGATATTTGTGCACCAAGGGTAGCTCACGGCCAGTAAACACCTTCCGACCGGATTCATGACTTTCATCCACTAGTACACTCATCCGCTATAGCGTGTACGTCACTGAATCTAAACAAACCCCCGCTATAATTTGACCGCAAATGAAATGTCAGAACGAATTCCGTTTATCGAATCAAACGACACTATCACCCCGCTATAATAAAGACCGGACGTATTTGAATTCACTATCCGGCAGAAAATAAAAAGATCCCAACCGAAACGTAGGAGGCGTCGCACTAAACGTGCGTTTCAGTTCGCATCGATGTTCCAGAACCGAAAGATTGTTCGAAAAAAGTGGTAGATAGCCGAAAAAAGTGACAGGGGTGCAACACGAGGACTTCCCAGGAGGTCACCCATCCTAGTACTACTCTCGCCCAAGCACGCTTAACTTCGGAGTTCTGATGGGATCCAGTGCATTTGTGCTGGTATGATCGCACCCAGCATGCCTCTCCATTGTCAAAGTAATAAAGAGTTTCCACTCGCATTGTCGTACGAAGTCCGTTTAAATGAAAGTGCGAAAAAATCCTGCTAGATGACACCGGATGGACGATCCGAGCATGTAGGGAAGCCGGATGACCGCCAGAGCTGTCATCGCGCGATGAATCTTCCCGATTACCCCCGAATCAATATAAGAATCGCCACGATCTGACGGGCGGATCAAAAGTTATCGTCGGAACGATATTTGTGCACCAAGGGTAGCTCACGGCCAGTAAACACCTTCCGACCGGATTCATGACTCGCATCCACTAGTACACTCATCCGCTATAGCCTGTACGTCACTGAATCTAAACAAACCCCCGCTATAATTTGACCGCAAATGAAATGTCAGAACGAATTCCGTTTATCGAATCAAACGACACTATCACCCCGCCATAATAAAGACCGGACGTCTTTGAATTCACCATCCGGAAGAAAATAAAAAGATCCGAACCGAAACGTAGGAGGCGACGCACTAAACGTGCGTTTCAGTTCGCATCGATGTTCCAGAACCGAAAGATTGTTCGAAAAAAGTGGTAGATAGCCGAAAAAAGTGACAGGGGTGCAACACGAGGACTTCCCAGGAGGTCACCCATCCTAGTACTACTCTCGCCCAAGCACGCTTAACTTCGGAGTTCTGATGGGATCCAGTGCATTTGTGCTGGTATGATCGCACCCAGCATGCCTCTCCATTGTCAAAGTAATAAAGAGTTTCCACTCGCATTGTCGTACGAAGTCCGTTTAAATGAAAGTGCGAAAAAATCCTGCTAGATGACACCGGATGGACAATCCGAGCATGTCGGGAAGCCGGATGACCGCCAGGGCTGTCATCGCGCGATGAATCTTCCCGAGTACCCCCGAATCAATATAAGAATCGCCACGATCTGACGGGCGGATCAAAAGTTATCGTCGGAACGATATTTGTGCACCAAGGGTAGCTCACGGCCAGTAAACACCTTCCGACCGGATTCATGACTCGCATCCACTAGTACACTCATCCGCTATAGCCTGTACGTCACTGAATCTGAACAAACCCCCGCTATAATTTGACCGCAAATGAAATGTCAGAACGAATTCCGTTTATCGAATCAAACGACACTATCACCCCGCCATAATAAAGACCGGACGTCTTTGAATTCACCATCCGGAAGAAAATAAAAAGATCCGAACCGAAACCTAGGAGGCGACGCACTAAACGTGCGTTTCAGTTCGCATCGATGTTCCAGAACCGAAAGATTGTTCGAAAAAAGTGGTAGATAGCCGAAAAAAGTGACAGGGGTGCAACACGAGGACTTCCGAGGAGGTCACCCATCCTAGTACTACTCTCGCCCAAGCACGCTTAACTTCGGAGTTTTAATGGGATCCAGTGCATTTGTGCTGGTATGATCGCACCCAGCATGCCTCTCCATTGTCAAAGTAATAAAGAGTTTCCACTCGCATTGTCGTACGAAGTCCGTTTAAATGAAAGTGCGAAAAAATCCTGCTAGATGACACCGGATGGACGATCCGAGCATGTCGGAAAGCCGGATGACCGCCAGGGCTGTCATCGCGCGATGAATCTTCCCGAGTACCCCCGAATCAATATAAGAATCGCCACGATCTGACGGGCGGATCAAAAGTTATCGTCGGAACGATATTTGTGCACCAAGGGTAGCTCACGGCCAGTAAACACCTTCCGACCGGATTCATGACTCGCATCCACTAGTACACTCATCCGCTATAGCCTGTACGTCACTGAATCTGAACAAACCCCCGCTATAATTTGACCGCAAATGAAATGTCAGAACGAATTCCGTTTATCGAATCAAACGACACTATCACCCCGCCATAATAAAGACCGGACGTATTTGAATTCACTATCCGGCAGAAAATAAAAAGATCCCAACCGAAACGTAGGAGGCGTCGCACTAAACGTGCGTTTCAGTTCGCATCGATGTTCCAGAACCGAAAGATTGTTCGAAAAAAGTGGTAGATAGCCGAAAAAAGTGACAGGGGTGCAACACGAGGACTTCCCAGGAGGTCACCCATCCTAGTACTACTCTCGCCCAAGCACGCTTAACTTCGGAGTTCTGATGGGATCCAGTGCATTTGTGCTGGTATGATCGCACCCAGCATGCCTCTCCATTGTCAAAGTAATAAAGAGTTTCCACTCGCATTGTCGTACGAAGTCCGTTTAAATGAAAGTGCGAAAAAATCCTGCTAGATGACACCGGATGGACGATCCGAGCATGTAGGGAAGCCGGATGACCGCCAGAGCTGTCATCGCGCGATGAATCTTCCCGATTACCCCCGAATCAATATAAGAATCGCCACGATCTGACGGGCGGATCAAAAGTTATCGTCGGAACGATATTTGTGCACCAAGGGTAGCTCACGGCCAGTAAACACCTTCCGACCGGATTCATGACTCGCATCCACTAGTACACTCATCCGCTATAGCCTGTACGTCACTGAATCTAAACAAACCCCCGCTATAATTTGACCGCAAATGAAATGTCAGAACGAATTCCGTTTATCGAATCAAACGACACTATCACCCCGCCATAATAAAGACCGGACGTCTTTGAATTCACCATCCGGAAGAAAATAAAAAGATCCGAACCGAAACGTAGGAGGCGACGCACTAAACGTGCGTTTCAGTTCGCATCGATGTTCCAGAACCGAAAGATTGTTCGAAAAAAGTGGTAGATAGCCGAAAAAAGTGACAGGGGTGCAACACGAGGACTTCCCAGGAGGTCACCCATCCTAGTACTACTCTCGCCCAAGCACGCTTAACTTCGGAGTTCTGATGGGATCCAGTGCATTTGTGCTGGTATGATCGCACCCAGCATGCCTCTCCATTGTCAAAGTAATAAAGAGTTTCCACTCGCATTGTCGTACGAAGTCCGTTTAAATGAAAGTGCGAAAAAATCCTGCTAGATGACACCGGATGGACAATCCGAGCATGTCGGGAAGCCGGATGACCGCCAGGGCTGTCATCGCGCGATGAATCTTCCCGAGTACCCCCGAATCAATATAAGAATCGCCACGATCTGACGGGCGGATCAAAAGTTATCGTCGGAACGATATTTGTGCACCAAGGGTAGCTCACGGCCAGTAAACACCTTCCGACCGGATTCATGACTCGCATCCACTAGTACACTCATCCGCTATAGCCTGTACGTCACTGAATCTGAACAAACCCCCGCTATAATTTGACCGCAAATGAAATGTCAGAACGAATTCCGTTTATCGAATCAAACGACACTATCACCCCGCCATAATAAAGACCGGACGTCTTTGAATTCACCATCCGGAAGAAAATAAAAAGATCCGAACCGAAACCTAGGAGGCGACGCACTAAACGTGCGTTTCAGTTCGCATCGATGTTCCAGAACCGAAAGATTGTTCGAAAAAAGTGGTAGATAGCCGAAAAAAGTGACAGGGGTGCAACACGAGGACTTCCCAGGAGGTCACCCATCCTAGTACTACTCTCGCCCAAGCACGCTTAACTTCGGAGTTCTGATGGGATCCAGTGCATTTGTGCTGGTATGATCGCACCCAGCATGCCTCTCCATTGTCAAAGTAATAAAGAGTTTCCACTCGCATTGTCGTACGAAGTCCGTTTAAATGAAAGTGCGAAAAAATCCTGCTAGATGACACCCGATGGACGATCCGAGCATGTCGGGAAGCCGGATGACCGCCAGGGCTGTCATCGCGCGATTAATCTTCCCGAGTACCCCCGAATCAATATAAGAATCGCCACGATCTGACGGGCGGATCAAAAGTTATCGTCGGAACGATATTTGTGCACCAAGGGTAGCTCACGGCCAGTAAACACCTTCCGACCGGATTCATGACTCGCATCCACTAGTACACTCATCCGCTATAGCCTGTACGTCACTGAATCTGAACAAACCCCCGCTATAATTTGACCGCAAATGAAATGTCAGAACGAATTCCGTTTATCGAATCAAACGACACTATCACCCCGCCATAATAAAGACCGGACGTCTTTGAATTCACCATCCGGAAGAAAATAAAAAGATCCGAACCGAAACCTAGGAGGCGACGCACTAAACGTGCGTTTCAGTTCGCATCGATGTTCCAGAACCGAAAGATTGTTCGAAAAAAGTGGTAGATAGCCGAAAAAAGTGACAGGGGTGCAACACGAGGACTTCCCAGGAGGTCACCCATCCTAGTACTACTCTCGCCCAAGCACGCTTAACTTCGGAGTTCTGATGGGATCCAGTGCATTTGTGCTGGTATGATCGCACCCAGCATGCCTCTCCATTGTCAAAGTAATAAAGAGTTTCCACTCGCATTGTCGTACGAAGTCCGTTTAAATGAAAGTGCGAAAAAATCCTGCTAGATGACACCCGATGGACGATCCGAGCATGTCGGGAAGCCGGATGACCGCCAGGGCTGTCATCGCGCGATTAATCTTCCCGAGTACCCCCGAATCAATATAAGAATCGCCACGATCTGACGGGCGGATCAAAAGTTATCGTCGGAACGATATTTGTGCACCAAGGGTAGCTCACGGCCAGTAAACACCTTCCGACCGGATTCATGACTTTCATCCACTAGTACACTCATCCGCTATAGCGTGTACGTCACTGAATCTAAACAAACCCCCGCTATAATTTGACCGCAAATGAAATGTCAGAACGAATTCCGTTTATCGAATCAAACGACACTATCACCCCGCTATAATAAAGACCGGACGTATTTGAATTCACTATCCGGCAGAAAATAAAAAGATCCCAACCGAAACGTAGGAGGCGTCGCACTAAACGTGCGTCTCAGTTCGCATCGATGTTCCAGAACCGAAAGATTGTTCGAAAAAAGTGGTAGATAGCCGAAAAAAGTGACAGGGGTGCAACACGAGGACTTCCCAGGAGGTCACCCATCCTAGTACTACTCTCGCCCAAGCACGCTTAACTTCGGAGTTCTGATGGGATCCAGTGCATTTGTGCTGGTATGATCGCACCCAGCATGCCTCTCCATTGTCAAAGTAATAAAGAGTTTCCACTCGCATTGTCGTACGAAGTCCGTTTAAATGAAAGTGCGAAAAAATCCTGCTAGATGACACCGGATGGACGATCCGAGCATGTCGGAAAGCCGGATGACCGCCAAGGCTGTCATCGCGCGATTAATCTTCCCGAGTACCCCCGAATCAATATAAGAATCGCCACGATCTGACGGGCGGATCAAAAGTTATCGTCGGAACGATATTTGTGCACCAAGGGTAGCTCACGGCCAGTAAACACCTTCCGACCGGATTCATGACTCGCATCCACTAGTACACTCATCCGCTATAGCCTGTACGTCACTGAATCTGAACAAACCCCCGCTATAATTTGACCGCAAATGAAATGTCAGAACGAATTCCGTTTATCGAATCAAACGACACTATCACCCCGCCATAATAAAGACCGGACGTCTTTGAATTCACCATCCGGAAGAAAATAAAAAGATCCGAACCGAAACGTAGGAGGCGACGCACTAAACGTGCGTCTCAGTTCGCATCGATGTTCCAGAACCGAAAGATTGTTCGAAAAAAGTGGTAGATAGCCGAAAAAAGTGACAGGGGTGCAACACGAGGACTTCCCAGGAGGTCACCCATCCTAGTACTACTCTCGCCCAAGCACGCTTAACTTCGGAGTTCTGATGGGATCCAGTGCATTTGTGCTGGTATGATCGCACCCAGCATGCCTCTCCATTGTCAAAGTAATAAAGTGTTTCCACTCGCATTGTCGTACGAAGTCCGTTTAAATGAAAGTGCGAAAAAATCCTGCTAGATGACACCGGATGGACGATCCGAGCATGTCGGAAAGCCGGATGACCGCCAAGGCTGTCATCGCGCGATTAATCTTCCCGAGTACCCCCGAATCAATATAAGAATCCCAACGATCTGACGGGCGGATCAAAAGTTATCGTCGGAACGATATTTGTGCACCAAGGGTAGCTCACGGCCAGTAAACACCTTCCGACCGGATTCATGACTCGCATCCACTAGTACACTCATCCGCTATAGCCTGTACGTCACTGAATCTGAACAAACCCCCGCTATAATTTGACCGCAAATGAAATGTCAGAACGAATTCCGTTTATCGAATCAAACGACACTATCACCCCGCCATAATAAAGACCGGACGTCTTTGAATTCACCATCCGGAAGAAAATAAAAAGATCCGAACCGAAACCTAGGAGGCGACGCACTAAACGTGCGTTTCAGTTCGCATCGATGTTCCAGAACCGAAAGATTGTTCGAAAAAAGTGGTAGATAGCCGAAAAAAGTGACAGGGGTGCAACACGAGGACTTCCCAGGAGGTCACCCATCCTAGTACTACTCTCGCCCAAGCACGCTTAACTTCGGAGTTCTGATGGGATCCAGTGCATTTGTGCTGGTATGATCGCACCCAGCATGCCTCTCCATTGTCAAAGTAATAAAGAGTTTCCACTCGCATTGTCGTACGAAGTCCGTTTAAATGAAAGTGCGAAAAAATCCTGCTAGATGACACCGGATGGACGATCCGAGCATGTCGGAAAGCCGGATGACCGCCAGGGCTGTCATCGCGCGATGAATCTTCCCGAGTACCCCCGAATCAATATAAGAATCGCCACGATCTGACGGGCGGATCAAAAGTTATCGTCGGAACGATATTTGTGCACCAAGGGTAGCTCACGGCCAGTAAACACCTTCCGACCGGATTCATGACTCGCATCCACTAGTACACTCATCCGCTATAGCCTGTACGTCACTGAATCTGAACAAACCCCCGCTATAATTTGACCGCAAATGAAATGTCAGAACGAATTCCGTTTATCGAATTAAACGACACTATCAGCCCGCCATAATAAAGACCGGACGTATTTGAACTCACTATCCGGCAGAAAATAAAAAGATCCCAACCGAAACGTAGGAGGCGTCGCACTAAACGTGCGTTTCAGTTCGCATCGATGTTCCAGAACCGAAAGATTGTTCGAAAAAAGTGGTAGATAGCCGAAAAAAGTGACAGGGGTGCAACACGAGGACTTCCCAGGAGGTCACCCATCCTAGTACTACTCTCGCCCAAGCACGCTTAACTTCGGAGTTCTGATGGGATCCAGTGCATTTGTGCTGGTATGATCGCACCCAGCATGAGGACTTCCCAGGAGGTCACCCATCCTAGTACTACTCTCGCCCAAGCACGCTTAACTTCGGAGTTCTGATGGGATCCAGTGCATTTGTGCTGGTATGATCGCACCCAGCATGCCTCTCCATTGTCAAAGTAATAAAGAGTTTCCACTCGCATTGTCGTACGAAGTCCGTTTAAATGAAAGTGCGAAAAAATCCTGCTAGATGACACCGGATGGACGATCCGAGCATGTCGGGAAGCGGGATGACCGCCAGGGCCGTCAACGCGCGATTAATCTTCCCGAGTACCCCCGAATCAATATAAGAATCGCCACGATCTGACGGGCGGATCAAAAGTTATCGTCGGAACGATATTTGTGCACCAAGGGTACCTCACGGCCAGTAAACACCTTCCGACCGGATTCATGACTCGCATCCACTAGTACACTCATCCGCTATAGCCTGTACGTCACTGAATCTGAACAAACCCCAGCTATAATTTGACCGCAAATGAAATGTCAGAACGAATTCCGTTTATCGAATCAAACGACACTATCACCCCGCCATAATAAAGACCGGACGTCTTTGAATTCACCATCCGGAAGAAAATAAAAAGATCCGAACCGAAACGTAGGAGGCGACGCACTAAACGTGCGTTTCAGTTCGCATCGATGTTCCAGAACCGAAAGATTGTTCGAAAAAAGTGGTAGATAGCCGAAAAAAGTGACAGGGGTGCAACACGAGGACTTCCCAGGAGGTCACCCATCCTAGTACTACTCTCGCCCAAGCACGCTTAACTTCGGAGTTCTGATGGGATCCAGTGCATTTGTGCTGGTATGATCGCACCCAGCATGCCTCTCCATTGTCAAAGTAATAAAGAGTTTCCACTCGCATTGTCGTACGAAGTCCGTTTAAATGAAAGTGCGAAAAAATCCTGCTAGATGACACCCGATGGACGATCCGAGCATGTCGGGAAGCCGGATGACCGCCAGGGCTGTCATCGCGCGATTAATCTTCCCGAGTACCCCCGAATCAATATAAGAATCGCCACGATCTGACGGGCGGATCAAAAGTTATCGTCGGAACGATATTTGTGCACCAAGGGTAGCTCACGGCCAGTAAACACCTTCCGACCGGATTCATGACTCGCATCCACTAGTACACTCATCCGCTATAGCCTGTACGTCACTGAATCTGAACAAACCCCCGCTATAATTTGACCGCAAATGAAATGTCAGAACGAATTCCGTTTATCGAATCAAACGACACTATCACCCCGCCATAATAAAGACCGGACGTCTTTGAATTCACCATCCGGAAGAAAATAAAAAGATCCGAACCGAAACCTAGGAGGCGACGCACTAAACGTGCGTTTCAGTTCGCATCGATGTTCCAGAACCGAAAGATTGTTCGAAAAAAGTGGTAGATAGCCGAAAAAAGTGACAGGGGTGCAACACGAGGACTTCCCAGGAGGTCACCCATCCTAGTACTACTCTCGCCCAAGCACGCTTAACTTCGGAGTTCTGATGGGATCCAGTGCATTTGTGCTGGTATGATCGCACCCAGCATGCCTCTCCATTGTCAAAGTAATAAAGAGTTTCCACTCGCATTGTCGTACGAAGTCCGTTTAAATGAAAGTGCGAAAAAATCCTGCTAGATGACACCCGATGGACGATCCGAGCATGTCGGGAAGCCGGATGACCGCCAGGGCTGTCATCGCGCGATTAATCTTCCCGAGTACCCCCGAATCAATATAAGAATCGCCACGATCTGACGGGCGGATCAAAAGTTATCGTCGGAACGATATTTGTGCACCAAGGGTAGCTCACGGCCAGTAAACACCTTCCGACCGGATTCATGACTTTCATCCACTAGTACACTCATCCGCTATAGCGTGTACGTCACTGAATCTAAACAAACCCCCGCTATAATTTGACCGCAAATGAAATGTCAGAACGAATTCCGTTTATCGAATCAAACGACACTATCACCCCGCTATAATAAAGACCGGACGTATTTGAATTCACTATCCGGCAGAAAATAAAAAGATCCCAACCGAAACGTAGGAGGCGTCGCACTAAACGTGCGTTTCAGTTCGCATCGATGTTCCAGAACCGAAAGATTGTTCGAAAAAAGTGGTAGATAGCCGAAAAAAGTGACAGGGGTGCAACACGAGGACTTCCCAGGAGGTCACCCATCCTAGTACTACTCTCGCCCAAGCACGCTTAACTTCGGAGTTCTGATGGGATCCAGTGCATTTGTGCTGGTATGATCGCACCCAGCATGCCTCTACATTGTCAAAGTAATAAAGAGTTTCCACTCGCATTGTCGTACGAAGTCCGTTTAAATGAAAGTGCGAAAAAATCCTGCTAGATGACACCGGATGGACGATCCGAGCATGTAGGGAAGCCGGATGACCGCCAGAGCTGTCATCGCGCGATGAATCTTCCCGATTACCCCCGAATCAATATAAGAATCGCCACGATCTGACGGGCGGATCAAAAGTTATCGTCGGAACGATATTTGTGCACCAAGGGTAGCTCACGGCCAGTAAACACCTTCCGACCGGATTCATGACTCGCATCCACTAGTACACTCATCCGCTATAGCCTGTACGTCACTGAATCTGAACAAACCCCCGCTATAATTTGACCGCAAATGAAATGTCAGAACGAATTCCGTTTATCGAATCAAACGACACTATCACCCCGCCATAATAAAGACCGGACGTCTTTGAATTAACCATCCGGAAGAAAATAAAAAGATCCGTACCGAAACGTAGGAGGCGACGCACTAAACGTGCGTTTCAGTTCGCATCGATGTTCCAGAACCGAAAGATTGTTCGAAAAAAGTGGTAGATAGCCGAAAAAAGTGACAGGGGTGCAACACGAGGACTTCCCAGGAGGTCACCCATCCTAGTACTACTCTCGCCCAAGCACGCTTAACTTCGGAGTTCTGATGGGATCCAGTGCATTTGTGCTGGTATGATCGCACCCAGCATGCCTCTCTATTGTCAAAGTAATAAAGAGTTTCCACTCGCATTGTCGTACGAAGTCCGTTTAAATGAAAGTGCGAAAAAATCCTGCTAGATGCCATCGGATGGACGATCCGAGCATGTCGGGAAGCCGGATGACCGCCAGGGCTGTCATCGCGCGATGAATCTTCCCGCTTACCCCCGAATCAATATAAGAATCGCCACGATCTGACGGGCGGATCAAAAGTTATCGTCGGAACGATATTTGTGCACCAAGGGTAGCTCACGGCCAGTAAACACCTTCCGACCGGATTCATGACTCGCATCCACTAGTACACTCATCCGCTATAGCCTGTACGTCACTGAATCTAAACAAACCCCCGCTATAATTTGACCGCAAATGAAATGTCAGAACGAATTCCGTTTATCGAATCAAACGACACTATCACCCCGCCATAATAAAGACCGGACGTCTTTGAATTCACCATCCGGAAGAAAATAAAAAGATCCGAACCGAAACGTAGGAGGCGACGCACTAAACGTGCGTTTCAGTTCGCATCGATGTTCCAGAACCGAAAGATTGTTCGAAAAAAGTGGTAGATAGCCGAAAAAAGTGACAGGGGTGCAACACGAGGACTTCCCAGGAGGTCACCCATCCTAGTACTACTCTCGCCCAAGCACGCTTAACTTCGGAGTTCTGATGGGATCCAGTGCATTTGTGCTGGTATGATCGCACCCAGCATGCCTCTCCATTGTCAAAGTAATAAAGAGTTTCCACTCGCATTGTCGTACGAAGTCCGTTTAAATGAAAGTGCGAAAAAATCCTGCTAGATGACACCGGATGGACAATCCGAGCATGTCGGGAAGCCGGATGACCGCCAGGGCTGTCATCGCGCGATGAATCTTCCCGAGTACCCCCGAATCAATATAAGAATCGCCACGATCTGACGGGCGGATCAAAAGTTATCGTCGGAACGATATTTGTGCACCAAGGGTAGCTCACGGCCAGTAAACACCTTCCGACCGGATTCATGACTCGCATCCACTAGTACACTCATCCGCTATAGCCTGTACGTCACTGAATCTGAACAAACCCCCGCTATAATTTGACCGCAAATGAAATGTCAGAACGAATTCCGTTTATCGAATCAAACGACACTATCACCCCGCCATAATAAAGACCGGACGTCTTTGAATTCACCATCCGGAAGAAAATAAAAAGATCCGAACCGAAACCTAGGAGGCGACGCACTAAACGTGCGTTTCAGTTCGCATCGATGTTCCAGAACCGAAAGATTGTTCGAAAAAAGTGGTAGATAGCCGAAAAAAGTGACAGGGGTGCAACACGAGGACTTCCCAGGAGGTCACCCATCCTAGTACTACTCTCGCCCAAGCACGCTTAACTTCGGAGTTCTGATGGGATCCAGTGCATTTGTGCTGGTATGATCGCACCCAGCATGCCTCTCCATTTTCAAAGTAATAAAGAGTTTCCACTCGCATTGTCGTACAAAGTCCGTTTAAATGAAAGTGCGAAAAAATCCTGCTAGATGACACCGGATGGACGATCCGAGCATGTCGGAAAGCCGGATGACCGCCAGGGCTGTCATCGCGCGATGAATCTTCCCGAGTACCCCCGAATCAATATAAGAATCGCCACGATCTGACGGGCGGATCAAAAGTTATCGTCGGAACGATATTTGTGCACCAAGGGTAGCTCACGGCCAGTAAACACCTTCCGACCGGATTCATGACTCGCATCCACTAGTACACTCATCCGCTATAGCCTGTACGTCACTGAATCTGAACAAACCCCCGCTATAATTTGACCGCAAATGAAATGTCAGAACGAATTCCGTTTATCGAATCAAACGACACTATCACCCCGCCATAATAAAGACCGGACGTCTTTGAATTCACCATCCGGAAGAAAATAAAAAGATCCGAACCGAAACGTAGGAGGCGACGCACTAAACGTGCGTTTCAGTTCGCATCGATGTTCCAGAACCGAAAGATTGTTCGAAAAAAAGTGGTAGATAGCCGAAAAAAGTGACAGGGGTGCAACACGAGGACTTCCCAGGAGGTCACCCATCCTAGTACTACTCTCGCCCAAGCACGCTTAACTTCGGAGTTCTGATGGGATCCAGTGCATTTGTGCTGGTATGATCGCACCCAGCATGCCTCTCCATTGTCAAAGTAATAAAGAGTTTCCACTCGCATTGTCGTACGAAGTCCGTTTAAATGAAAGTGCGAAAAAATCCTGCTAGATGACACCGGATGGACGATCCGAGCATGTCGGAAAGCCGGATGACCGCCGTGGCTGTCATCGCGCGATTAATCTTCCCGAGTACCCCCGAATCAATATAAGAATCGCCACGATCTGACGGGCGGATCAAAAGTTATCGTCGAAACGATATTTGTGCACCAAGGGTAGCTCACGGCCAGTAAACACCTTCCGACCGGATTCATGACTTTCATCCACTAGTACACTCATCCGCTATAGCCTGTACGTCACTGAATCTGAACAAACCCCCGCTATAATTTGACCGCAAATGAAATGTCAGAACGAATTCCGTTTATCGAATCAAACGACACTATCACCCCGCCATAATAAAGACCGGACGTCTTTGAATTCACCATCCGGAAGAAAATAAAAAGATCCGAACCGAAACGTAGGAGGCGACGCACTAAACGTGCGTCTCAGTTCGCATCGATGTTCCAGAACCGAAAGATTGTTCGAAAAAAGTGGTAGATAGCCGAAAAAAGTGACAGGGGTGCAACACGAGGACTTCCCAGGAGGTCACCCATCCTAGTACTACTCTCGCCCAAGCACGCTTAACTTCGGAGTTCTGATGGGATCCAGTGCATTTGTGCTGGTATGATCGCACCCAGCATGCCTCTCCATTGTCAAAGTAATAAAGAGTTTCCACTCGCATTGTCGTACGAAGTCCGTTTAAATGAAAGTGCGAAAAAATCCTGCTAGATGACACCGGATGGACGATCCAAGCATGTCGGAAAGCCGGATGACCGCCAAGGCTGTCATCGCGCGATTAATCTTCCCGAGTACCCCCGAATCAATATAAGAATCGCCACGATCTGACGGGCGGATCAAAAGTTATCGTCGGAACGATATTTGTGCACCAAGGGTAGCTCACGGCCAGTAAACACCTTCCGACCGGATTCATGACTCGCATCCACTAGTACACTCATCCGCTATAGCCTGTACGTCACTGAATCTGAACAAACCCCCGCTATAATTTGACCGCAAATGAAATGTCAGAACGAATTCCGTTTATCGAATCAAACGACACTATCACCCCGCCATAATAAAGACCGGACGTCTTTGAATTCACCATCCGGAAGAAAATAAAAAGATCCGAACCGAAACCTAGGAGGCGACGCACTAAACGTGCGTTTCAGTTCGCATCGATGTTCCAGAACCGAAAGATTGTTCGAAAAAAGTGGTAGATAGCCGAAAAAAGTGACAGGGGTGCAACACGAGGACTTCCCAGGAGGTCACCCATCCTAGTACTACTCTCGCCCAAGCACGCTTAACTTCGGAGTTCTGATGGGATCCAGTGCATTTGTGCTGGTATGATCGCACCCAGCATGCCTCTCCATTGTCAAAGTAATAAAGAGTTTCCACTCGCATTGTCGTACGAAGTCCGTTTAAATGAAAGTGCGAAAAAATCCTGCTAGATGACACCGGATGGACGATCCGAGCATGTCGGAAAGCCGGATGACCGCCACGGCTGTCATCGCGCGATGATTCTTCCCGAGTACCCCCGAATCAATATAAGAATCGCCACGATCTGACGGGCGGATCAAAAGTTATCGTCGGAACGATATTTGTGCACCAAGGGTAGCTCACGGCCAGTAAACACCTTCCGACCGGATTCATGACTCGCATCCACTAGTACACTCATCCGCTATAGCCTGTACGTCACTGAATCTGAACAAACCCCCGCTATAATTTGACCGCAAATGAAATGTCAGAACGAATTCCGTTTATCGAATCAAACGACACTATCACCCCGCCATAATAAAGACCGGACGTCTTTGAATTCACCATCCGGAAGAAAATAAAAAGATCCGAACCGAAACGTAGGAGGCGACGCACTAAACGTGCGTTTCAGTTCGCATCGATGTTCCAGAACCGAAAGATTGTTCGAAAAAAAGTGGTAGATAGCCGAAAAAAGTGACAGGGGTGCAACACGAGGACTTCCCAGGAGGTCACCCATCCTAGTACTACTCTCGCCCAAGCACGCTTAACTTCGGAGTTCTGATGGGATCCAGTGCATTTGTGCTGGTATGATCGCACCCAGCATGCCTCTCCATTGTCAAAGTAATAAAGAGTTTCCACTCGCATTGTCGTACGAAGTCCGTTTAAATGAAAGTGCGAAAAAATCCTGCTAGATGACACCGGATGGACGATCCGAGCATGTCGGAAAGCCGGATGACCGCCGTGGCTGTCATCGCGCGATTAATCTTCCCGAGTACCCCCGAATCAATATAAGAATCGCCACGATCTGACGGGCGGATCAAAAGTTATCGTCGAAACGATATTTGTGCACCAAGGGTAGCTCACGGCCAGTAAACACCTTCCGACCGGATTCATGACTGTCATCCACTAGTACACTCATCCGCTATAGCCTGTACGTCACTGAATCTGAACAAACCCCCGCTATAATTTGACCGCAAATGAAATGTCAGAACGAATTCCGTTTATCGAATCAAACGACACTATCACCCCGCCATAATAAAGACCGGACGTCTTTGAATTCACCATCCGGAAGAAAATAAAAAGATCCGAACCGAAACGTAGGAGGCGACGCACTAAACGTGCGTCTCAGTTCGCATCGATGTTCCAGAACCGAAAGATTGTTCGAAAAAAGTGGTAGATAGCCGAAAAAAGTGACAGGGGTGCAACACGAGGACTTCCCAGGAGGTCACCCATCCTAGTACTACTCTCGCCCAAGCACGCTTAACTTCGGAGTTCTGATGGGATCCAGTGCATTTGTGCTGGTATGATCGCACCCAGCATGCCTCTCCATTGTCAAAGTAATAAAGAGTTTCCACTCGCATTGTCGTACGAAGTCCGTTTAAATGAAAGTGCGAAAAAATCCTGCTAGATGACACCGGATGGACGATCCGAGCATGTCGGAAAGGCGAATTACCGCCAGGGCTGTCATCGCGCGATGAATCTTCCCGAGTACCCCCGAATCAATATAAGAATCGCCACGATCTGACGGGCGGATCAAAAGTTATCGTCGGAACGATATTTGTGCACCAAGGGTAGCTCACGGCGAGTAAACACCTTCCGACCGGATTCATGACTCGCATCCACTAGTACACTCATCCGCTATAGCCTGTACGTCACTGAATCTGAACAAACCCCCGCTATAATTTGACCGCAAATGAAATGTCAGAACGAATTCCGTTTATCGAATCAAACGACACTATCACCCCGCCATAATAAAGACCACACGTCTTTGAATTCACCATCCGGAAGAAAATAAAAAGATCCGAACCGAAACCTAGGAGGCGACGCACTAAACGTGCGTTTCAGTTCGCATCGATGTTCCAGAACCGAAAGATTGTTCGAAAAAAGTGGTAGATAGCCGAAAAAAGTGACAGGGGTGCAACACGAGGACTTCCCAGGAGGTCACCCATCCTAGTACTACTCTCGCCCAAGCACGCTTAACTTCGGAGTTCTGATGGGATCCAGTGCATTTGTGCTGGTATGATCGCACCCAGCATGCCTCTCCATTGTCAAAGTAATAAAGAGTTTCCACTCGCATTGTCGTACGAAGTCCGTTTAAATGAAAGTGCGAAAAAATCCTGCTAGATGACACCGGATGGACAATCCGAGCATGTCGGGAAGCCGGATGACCGCCAGGGCTGTCATCGCGCGATGAATCTTCCCGAGTACCCCCGAATCAATATAAGAATCGCCACGATCTGACGGGCGGATCAAAAGTTATCGTCGGAACGATATTTGTGCACCAAGGGTAGCTCACGGCCAGTAAACACCTTCCGACCGGATTCATGACTCGCATCCACTAGTACACTCATCCGCTATAGCCTGTACGTCACTGAATCTGAACAAACCCCCGCTATAATTTGACCGCAAATGAAATGTCAGAACGAATTCCGTTTATCGAATCAAACGACACTATCACCCCGCCATAATAAAGACCGGACGTCTTTGAATTCACCATCCGGAAGAAAATAAAAAGATCCGAACCGAAACGTAGGAGGCGACGCACTAAACGTGCGTTTCAGTTCGCATCGATGTTCCAGAACCGAAAGATTGTTCGAAAAAAGTGGTAGATAGCCGAAAAAAGTGACAGGGGTGCAACACGAGGACTTCCCAGGAGGTCACCCATCCTAGTACTACTCTCGCCCAAGCACGCTTAACTTCGGAGTTCTGATGGGATGCAGTGCATTTGTGCTGGTATGATCGCACCCAGCATGCCTCTCCATTGTCAAAGTAATAAAGAGTTTCCACTCGCATTGTCGTACGAAGTCCGTTTAAATGAAAGTGCGAAAAAATCCTGCTAGATGACACCGGATGGACGATCCGAGCATGTCGGGAAGCCGGATGACCGCCAGGGCTGTCATCGCGCGATGAATCTTCCCGAGTACCCCCGAATCAATATAAGAATCGCCACGATCTGACGGGCGGATCAAAAGTTATCGTCGGAACGATATTTGTGCACCAAGGGTAGCTCACGGCCAGTAAACACCTTCCGACCGGATTCATGACTTTCATCCACTAGTACACTCATCCGCTATAGCCTGTACGTCACTGAATCTGAACAAACCCCCGCTATAATTTGACCGCAAATGAAATGTCAGAACGAATTCCGTTTATCGAATCAAACGACACTATCACCCCGCCATAATAAAGACCGGACGTCTTTGAATTCACCATCCGGAAGAAAATAAAAAGATCCGAACCGAAACGTAGGAGGCGACGCACTAAACGTGCGTTTCAGTTCGCATCGATGTTCCAGAACCGAAAGATTGTTCGAAAAAAAGTGGTAGATAGCCGAAAAAAGTGACAGGGGTGCAACACGAGGACTTCCCAGGAGGTCACCCATCCTAGTACTACTCTCGCCCAAGCACGCTTAACTTCGGAGTTCTGATGGGATCCAGTGCATTTGTGCTGGTATGATCGCACCCAGCATGCCTCTCCATTGTCAAAGTAATAAAGAGTTTCCACTCGCATTGTCGTACGAAGTCCGTTTAAATGAAAGTGCGAAAAAATCCTGCTAGATGACACCGGATGGACGATCCGAGCATGTCGGAAAGCCGGATGACTGCCGTGGCTGTCATCGCGCGATTAATCTTCCCGAGTACCCCCGAATCAATATAAGAATCGCCACGATCTGACGGGCGGATCAAAAGTTATCGTCGAAACGATATTTGTGCACCAAGGGTAGCTCACGGCCAGTAAACACCTTCCGACCGGATTCATGACTTTCATCCACTAGTACACTCATCTGCTATAGCCTGTACGTCACTGAATCTGAACAAACCCCCGCTATAATTTGACCGCAAATGAAATGTCAGAACGAATTCCGTTTATCGAATCAAACGACACTATCACCCCGCCATAATAAAGACCGGACGTCTTTGAATTCACCATCCGGAAGAAAATAAAAAGATCCGAACCGAAACGTAGGAGGCGACGCACTAAACGTGCGTCTCAGTTCGCATCGATGTTCCAGAACCGAAAGATTGTTCGAAAAAAGTGGTAGATAGCCGAAAAAAGTGACAGGGGTGCAACACGAGGACTTCCCAGGAGGTCACCCATCCTAGTACTACTCTCGCCCAAGCACGCTTAACTTCGGAGTTCTGATGGGATCCAGTGCATTTGTGCTGGTATGATCGCACCCAGCATGCCTCTCCATTGTCAAAGTAATAAAGAGTTTCCACTCGCATTGTCGTACGAAGTCCGTTTAAATGAAAGTGCGAAAAAATCCTGCTAGATGACACCGGATGGACGATCCGAGCATGTCGGGAAGCCGGATGACCGCCAAGGCTGTCATCGCGCGATTAATCTTCCCGAGTAACCCCGAATCAATATAAGAATCGCTACGATCTGACGGGCGGATCAAAAGTTATCGTCGGAACGATATTTGTGCACCAAGGGTAGCTCACGGCCAGTAAACACCTTCCGACCGGATTCATGACTCGCATCCACTAGTACACTCATCCGCTATAGCCTGTACGTCACTGAATCTAAACAAATCCCCGCTATAATTTGACCGCAAATGAAATGTCAGAACGAATTCCGTTTAACGAATCAAACGACACTATCACCCCGCCATAATAAAGACCGGACGTATTTGAATTCACCATCCGGAAGAAAATTAAAAGATCCGAACCGAAACATAGGAGGCGTCGCACTAAACGTGCGTTTCAGTTCGCATCGATGTTCTAGAACCGAAAGATTGTTCGAAAAAAGTGGTAGATAGCCGAAAAAAGTGACAGGGGTGCAACACGAGGACTTCCCAGGCGGTCACCCATCCTAGTACTACTCTCGCCCAAGCACGCTTAACTTCGGAGTTCTGATGGGATCCAGTGCATTTGTGCTGGTATGATCGCACCCAGCATGCCTCTCCATTGTCAAAGTAATAAAGAGTTTCCACTCGCATTGTCGTACGAAGTCCGTTTAAATAAAAGTGCGAAAAAATCCTGCTAGATGACATCGGATGGACGATCCGAGCATGTCGGGTAGCCGGATGACCGCTAGGGCTGTCATCGCGCGATGAATCTTCCCGAGTACCCCCGAATCAATATAAGAATCGCCACGATCTGACGGGCGGATCAAAAGTTATCGTCGGAACGATATTTGTGCACCAAGGGTAGCTCACGGCCAGTAAACACCTTCCGACCGGATTCATGACTTTCATCCACTAGTACACTCATCCGCTATAGCCTGTACGTCACTGAATCTGAACAAACCCCCGCTATAATTTGACCGCAAATGAAATGTCAGAACGAATTCCGTTTATCGAATCAAACGACACTATCACCCCGCCATAATAAAGACCGGACGTCTTTGAATTCACCATCCGGAAGAAAATAAAAAGATCCGAACCGAAACGTAGGAGGCGACGCACTAAACGTGCGTTTCAGTTCGCATCGATGTTCCAGAACCGAAAGATTGTTCGAAAAAAAGTGGTAGATAGCCGAAAAAAGTGACAGGGGTGCAACACGAGGACTTCCCAGGAGGTCACCCATCCTAGTACTACTCTCGCCCAAGCACGCTTAACTTCGGAGTTCTGATGGGATCCAGTGCATTTGTGCTGGTATGATCGCACCCAGCATGCCTCTCCATTGTCAAAGTAATAAAGAGTTTCCACTCGCATTGTCGTACGAAGTCCGTTTAAATGAAAGTGCGAAAAAATCCTGCTAGATGACACCGGATGGACGATCCGAGCATGTCGGAAAGCCGGATGACCGCCGTGGCTGTCATCGCGCGATTAATCTTCCCGAGTACCCCCGAATCAATATAAGAATCGCCACGATCTGACGGGCGGATCAAAAGTTATCGTCGAAACGATATTTGTGCACCAAGGGTAGCTCACGGCCAGTAAACACCTTCCGACCGGATTCATGACTGTCATCCACTAGTACACTCATCCGCTATAGCCTGTACGTCACTGAATCTGAACAAACCCCCGCTATAATTTGACCGCAAATGAAATGTCAGAACGAATTCCGTTTATCGAATCAAACGACACTATCACCCCGCCATAATAAAGACCGGACGTCTTTGAATTCACCATCCGGAAGAAAATAAAAAGATCCGAACCGAAACGTAGGAGGCGACGCACTAAACGTGCGTCTCAGTTCGCATCGATGTTCCAGAACCGAAAGATTGTTCGAAAAAAGTGGTAGATAGCCGAAAAAAGTGACAGGGGTGCAACACGAGGACTTCCCAGGAGGTCACCCATCCTAGTACTACTCTCGCCCAAGCACGCTTAACTTCGGAGTTCTGATGGGATCCAGTGCATTTGTGCTGGTATGATCGCACCCAGCATGCCTCTCCATTGTCAAAGTAATAAAGAGTTTCCACTCGCATTGTCGTACGAAGTCCGTTTAAATGAAAGTGCGAAAAAATCCTGCTAGATGACATCGGATGGACGATCCGAGCATGTCGGAAAGCCGGATGACCGCCAAGGCTGTCATCGCGCGATTAATCTTCCCGAGTACCCCCGAATCAATATAAGAATCGCCACGATCTGACGGGCGGATCAAAAGTTATCGTCGGAACGATATTTGTGCACCAAGGGTAGCTCACGGCCAGTAAACACCTTCCGACCGGATTCATGACTCGCATCCACTAGTACACTCATCCGCTATAGCCTGTACGTCACTGAATCTGAACAAACTCCCGCTATAATTTGACCGCAAATGAAATGTCAGAACGAATTCCGTTTATCGAATTAAACGACACTATCAGCCCGCCATAATAAAGACCGGACGTATTTGAACTCACTATCCGGCAGAAAATAAAAAGATCCCAACCGAAACGTAGGAGGCGTCGCACTAAACGTGCGTTTCAGTTCGCATCGATGTTCCAGAACCGAAAGATTGTTCGAAAAAAGTGGTAGATAGCCGAAAAAAGTGACAGGGGTGCAACACGAGGACTTCCCAGGAGGTCACCCATCCTAGTACTACTCTCGCCCAAGCACGCTTAACTTCGGAGTTCTGATGGGATCCAGTGCATTTGTGCTGGTATGATCGCACCCAGCATGCCTCTCCATTGTCAAAGTAATAAAGAGTTTCCACTCGCATTGTCGTACGAAGTCCGTTTAAATGAAAGTGCGAAAAAATCCTGCTAGATGACACCCGATGGACGATCCGAGCATGTCGGGAAGCCGGATGACCGCCAGGGCTGTCATCGCGCGATTAATCTTCCCGAGTACCCCCGAATCAATATAAGAATCGCCACGATCTGACGGGCGGATCAAAAGTTATCGTCGGAACGATATTTGTGCACCAAGGGTAGCTCACGGCCAGTAAACACCTTCCGACCGGATTCATGACTCGCATCCACTAGTACACTCATCCGCTATAGCCTGTACGTCACTGAATCTGAACAAACCCCCGCTATAATTTGACCGCAAATGAAATGTCAGAACGAATTCCGTTTATCGAATCAAACGACACTATCACCCCGCCATAATAAAGACCGGACGTCTTTGAATTCACCATCCGGAAGAAAATAAAAAGATCCGAACCGAAACCTAGGAGGCGACGCACTAAACGTGCGTTTCAGTTCGCATCGATGTTCCAGAACCGAAAGATTGTTCGAAAAAAGTGGTAGATAGCCGAAAAAAGTGACAGGGGTGCAACACGAGGACTTCCCAGGAGGTCACCCATCCTAGTACTACTCTCGCCCAAGCACGCTTAACTTCGGAGTTCTGATGGGATCCAGTGCATTTGTGCTGGTATGATCGCACCCAGCATGCCTCTCCATTGTCAAAGTAATAAAGAGTTTCCACTCGCATTGTCGTACGAAGTCCGTTTAAATGAAAGTGCGAAAAAATCCTGCTAGATGACACCGGATGGACGATCCGAGCATGTCGGGAAGCCGGATGACCGCCAGGGCCGTCATCGCGCGATGAATCTTCCCGAGTACCCCCGAATCAATATAAGAATCGCCACGATCTGACGGGCGGATCAAAAGTTATCGTCGGAACGATATTTGTGCACCAAGGGTAGCTCACGGCCAGTAAACACCTTCCGACCGGATTCATGACTCGCATCCACTAGTACACTCATCCGCTATAGCCTGTACGTCACTGAATCTGAACAAACCCCCGCTATAATTTGACCGCAAATGAAATGTCAGAACGAATTCCGTTTATCGAATTAAACGACACTATCAGCCCGCCATAATAAAGACCGGACGTATTTGAACTCACTATCCGGCAGAAAATAAAAAGATCCCAACCGAAACGTAGGAGGCGTCGCACTAAACATGCGTTTCAGTTCGCATCGATGTTCCAGAACCGAAAGATTGTTCGAAAAAAGTGGTAGATAGCCGAAAAAAGTGACAGGGGTGCAACACGAGGACTTCCCAGGAGGTCACCCATCCTAGTACTACTCTCGCCCAAGCACGCTTAACTTCGGAGTTCTGATGGGATCCAGTGCATTTGTGCTGGTATGATCGCACCCAGCATGAGGACTTCCCAGGAGGTCACCCATCCTAGTACTACTCTCGCCCAAGCACGCTTAACTTCGGAGTTCTGATGGGATCCAGTGCATTTGTGCTGGTATGATCGCACCCAGCATGCCTCTCCATTGTCAAAGTAATAAAGAGTTTCCACTCGCATTGTCGTACGAAGTCCGTTTAAATGAAAGTGCGAAAAAATCCTGCTAGATGACACCGGATGGACGATCCGAGCATGTCGGGAAGCGGGATGACCGCCAGGGCCGTCAACGCGCGATTAATCTTCCCGAGTACCCCCGAATCAATATAAGAATCGCCACGATCTGACGGGCGGATCAAAAGTTATCGTCTGAACGATATTTGTGCACCAAGGGTAGCTCACGGCCAGTAAACACCTTCCGACCGGATTCATGACTCGCATCCACTAGTACACTCATCCGCTATAGCCTGTACGTCACTGAATCTGAACAAACCCCAGCTATAATTTGACCGCAAATGAAATGTCAGAACGAATTCCGTTTATCGAATCAAACGACACTATCACCCCGCCATAATAAAGACCGGACGTCTTTGAATTCACCATCCGGAAGAAAATAAAAAGATCCGAACCGAAACGTAGGAGGCGACGCACTAAACGTGCGTTTCAGTTCGCATCGATGTTCCAGAATCGAAAGATTGTTCGAAAAAAGTGGTAGATAGCCGAAAAAAGTGACAGGGGTGCAACACGAGGACTTCCCAGGAGGTCACCCATCCTAGTACTACTCTCGCCCAAGCACGCTTAACTTCGGAGTTCTGATGGGATCCAGTGCATTTGTGCTGGTATGATCGCACCCAGCATGCCTCTCCATTGTCAAAGTAATAAAGAGTTTCCACTCGCATTGTCGTACGAAGTCCGTTTAAATGAAAGTGCGAAAAAATCCTGCTAGATGACACCCGATGGACGATCCGAGCATGTCGGGAAGCCGGATGACCGCCAGGGCTGTCATCGCGCGATTAATCTTCCCGAGTACCCCCGAATCAATATAAGAATCGCCACGATCTGACGGGCGGATCAAAAGTTATCGTCGGAACGATATTTGTGCACCAAGGGTAGCTCACGGCCAGTAAACACCTTCCGACCGGATTCATGACTCGCATCCACTAGTACACTCATCCGCTATAGCCTGTACGTCACTGAATCTGAACAAACCCCCGCTATAATTTGACCGCAAATGAAATGTCAGAACGAATTCCGTTTATCGAATCAAACGACACTATCACCCCGCCATAATAAAGACCGGACGTCTTTGAATTCACCATCCGGAAGAAAATAAAAAGATCCGAACCGAAACCTAGGAGGCGACGCACTAAACGTGCGTTTCAGTTCGCATCGATGTTCCAGAACCGAAAGATTGTTCGAAAAAAGTGGTAGATAGCCGAAAAAAGTGACAGGGGTGCAACACGAGGACTTCCCAGGAGGTCACCCATCCTAGTACTACTCTCGCCCAAGCACGCTTAACTTCGGAGTTCTGATGGGATCCAGTGCATTTGTGCTGGTATGATCGCACCCAGCATGCCTCTCCATTGTCAAAGTAATAAAGAGTTTCCACTCGCATTGTCGTACGAAGTCCGTTTAAATGAAAGTGCGAAAAAATCCTGCTAGATGACACCGGATGGACGATCCGAGCATGTCGGGAAGCCGGATGACCGCCAGGGCTGTCATCGCGCGATGAATCTTCCCGAGTACCCTCGAATCAATATAAGAATCGCCACGATCTGACGGGCGGATCAAAAGTTATCGTCGGAACGATATTTGTGCACCAAGGGTAGCTCACGGCCAGTAAACACCTTCCGACCGGATTCATGACTCGCATCCACTAGTACACTCATCCGCTATAGCCTGTACGTCACTGAATCTGAACAAACCCCCGCTATAATTTGACCGCAAATGAAATGTCAGAACGAATTCCGTTTATCGAATCAAACGACACTATCACCCCGCCATAATAAAGACCGGACGTCTTTGAATTCACCATCCGGAAGAAAATAAAAAGATCCGAACCGAAACGTAGGAGGCGACGCACTAAACGTGCGTTTCAGTTCGCATCGATGTTCCAGAACCGAAAGATTGTTCGAAAAAAGTGGTAGATAGCCGAAAAAAGTGACAGGGGTGCAACACGAGGACTTCCCAGGAGGTCACCCATCCTAGTACTACTCTCGCCCAAGCACGCTTAACTTCGGAGTTCTGATGGGATTCAGTGCATTTGTGCTGGTATGATCGCACCCAGCATGCCTCTCCATTGTCAAAGTAATAAAGAGTTTCCACTCGCATTGTCGTACGAAGTCCGTTTAAATGAAAGTGCGAAAAAATCCTGCTAGATGACACCGGATGGACGATCCGAGCATGTCGGGAAGCCGGATGACCGCCAAGGCTGTCATCGCGCGATTAATCTTCCCGAGTACCCCCGAATCAATATAAGAATCGCTACGATCTGACGGGCGGATCAAAAGTTATCGTCGGAACGATATTTGTGCACCAAGGGTAGCTCACGGCCAGTAAACACCTTCCGACCGGATTCATGACTCGCATCCACTAGTACACTCATCCGCTATAGCCTGTACGTCACTGAATCTAAACAAATCCCCGCTATAATTTGACCGCAAATGAAATGTCAGAACGAATTCCGTTTATCGAATCAAACGACACTATCACCCCGCCATAATAAAGACCGGACGTATTTGAATTCACCATCCGGAAGAAAATTAAAAGATCCGAACCGAAACATAGGAGGCGTTGAACTAAACGTGCGTTTCAGTTCGCATCGATGTTCTAGAACCGAAAGATTGTTCGAAAAAAGTGGTAGATAGCCGAAAAAAGTGACAGGGGTGCAACACGAGGACTTCCCAGGCGGTCACCCATCCTAGTACTACTCTCGCCCAAGCACGCTTAACTTCGGAGTTCTGATGGGATCCAGTGCATTTGTGCTGGTATGATCGCACCCAGCATGCCTCTCCATTGTCAAAGTAATAAAGAGTTTCCACTCGCATTGTCGTACGAAGTCCGTTTAAATAAAAGTGCGAAAAAATCCTGCTAGATGACATCGGATGGACGATCCGAGCATGTCGGGTAGCCGGATGACCGCTAGGGCTGTCATCGCGCGATGAATCTTCCCGAGTACCCCCGAATCAATATAAGAATCGCCACGATCTGACGGGCGGATCAAAAGTTATCGTCGGAACGATATTTGTGCACCAAGGGTAGCTCACGGCCAGTAAACACCTTCCGACCGGATTCATGACTTTCATCCACTAGTACACTCATCCGCTATAGCCTGTACGTCACTGAATCTGAACAAACCCCCGCTATAATTTGACCGCAAATGAAATGTCAGAACGAATTCCGTTTATCGAATCAAACGACACTATCACCCCGCCATAATAAAGACCGGACGTCTTTGAATTCACCATCCGGAAGAAAATAAAAAGATCCGAACCGAAACGTAGGAGGCGACGCACTAAACGTGCGTTTCAGTTCGCATCGATGTTCCAGAACCGAAAGATTGTTCGAAAAAAAGTGGTAGATAGCCGAAAAAAGTGACAGGGGTGCAACACGAGGACTTCCCAGGAGGTCACCCATCCTAGTACTACTCTCGCCCAAGCACGCTTAACTTCGGAGTTCTGATGGGATCCAGTGCATTTGTGCTGGTATGATCGCACCCAGCATGCCTCTCCATTGTCAAAGTAATAAAGAGTTTCCACTCGCATTGTCGTACGAAGTCCGTTTAAATGAAAGTGCGAAAAAATCCTGCTAGATGACACCGGATGGACGATCCGAGCATGTCGGAAAGCCGGATGACCGCCGTGGCTGTCATCGCGCGATTAATCTTCCCGAGTACCCCCGAATCAATATAAGAATCGCCACGATCTGACGGGCGGATCAAAAGTTATCGTCGAAACGATATTTGTGCACCAAGGGTAGCTCACGGCCAGTAAACACCTTCCGACCGGATTCATGACTTTCATCCACTAGTACACTCATCCGCTATAGCCTGTACGTCACTGAATCTGAACAAACCCCCGCTATAATTTGACCGCAAATGAAATGTCAGAACGAATTCCGTTTATCGAATCAAACGACACTATCACCCCGCCATAATAAAGACCGGACGTCTTTGAATTCACCATCCGGAAGAAAATAAAAAGATCCGAACCGAAACGTAGGAGGCGACGCACTAAACGTGCGTCTCAGTTCGCATCGATGTTCCAGAACCGAAAGATTGTTCGAAAAAAGTGGTAGATAGCCGAAAAAAGTGACAGGGGTGCAACACGAGGACTTCCCAGGAGGTCACCCATCCTAGTACTACTCTCGCCCAAGCACGCTTAACTTCGGAGTTCTGATGGGATCCAGTGCATTTGTGCTGGTATGATCGCACCCAGCATGCCTCTCCATTGTCAAAGTAATAAAGAGTTTCCACTCGCATTGTCGTACGAAGTCCGTTTAAATGAAAGTGCGAAAAAATCCTGCTAGATGACACCGGATGGACGATCTGAGCATGTCGGGAAGCCTGATGACCGCCAAGGCTGTCATCGCGCGATTAATCTTCCCGAGTACCCCCGAATCAATATAAGAATCGCTACGATCTGACGGGCGGATCAAAAGTTATCGTCGGAACGATATTTGTGCACCAAGGGTAGCTCACGGCCAGTAAACACCTTCCGACCGGATTCATGACTCGCATCCACTAGTACACTCATCCGCTATAGCCTGTACGTCACTGAATCTAAACAAATCCCCGCTATAATTTGACCGCAAATGAAATGTCAGAACGAATTCCGTTTATCGAATCAAACGACACTATCACCCCGCCATAATAAAGACCGGACGTATTTGAATTCACCATCCGGAAGAAAATAAAAAGATCCGAACCGAAACATAAGAGGCGTCGCACTAAACGTGCGTTTCAGTTCGCATCGATGTTCTAGAACCGAAAGATTGTTCGAAAAAAGTGGTAGATAGCCGAAAAAAGTGACAGGGGTGCAACACGAGGACTTCCCAGGCGGTCACCCATCCTAGTACTACTCTCGCCCAAGCACGCTTAACTTCGGAGTTCTGATGGGATCCAGTGCATTTGTGCTGGTATGATCGCACCCAGCATGCCTCTCCATTGTCAAAGTAATAAAGAGTTTCCACTCGCATTGTCGTACGAAGTCCGTTTAAATAAAAGTGCGAAAAAATCCTGCTAGATGACATCGGATGGACGATCCGAGCATGTCGGGTAGCCGGATGACCGCTAGGGCTGTCATCGCGCGATGAATCTTCCTGAGTACCCCCGAATCAATATAAGAATCGCCACGATCTGACGGGCGGATCAAAAGTTATCGTCGGAACGATATTTGTGCACCAAGGGTAGCTCACGGCCAGTAAACACCTTCCGACCGGATTCATGACTTTCATCCACTAGTACACTCATCCGCTATAGCCTGTACGTCACTGAATCTAAACAAACCCCCGCTATAATTTGACCGCAAATGAAATGTCAGAACGAATTCCGTTTATCGAATCAAACGACACTATCAGCCCGCCATAATAAAGACCGGACGTCTTTGAATTCACCATCCGGAAGAAAATAAAAAGATCCGAACCGAAACGTAGGAGGCGATGCACTAAACGTGCGTTTCAGTTCGCATCGATGTTCCAGAACCGAAAGATTGTTCGAAAAAAGTGGTAGATAGCCGAAAAAAGTGACAGGGGTGCAACACGAGGACTTCCCAGGAGGTCACCCATCCTAGTACTACTCTCGCCCAAGCACGCTTAACTTCGGAGTTCTGATGGGATCCAGTGCATTTGTGCTGGTATGATCGCACCCAGCATGCCTCTCCATTGTCAAAGTACTAAAGAGTTTCCACTCGCATTGTCGTACGAAGTCCGTTTAAATGAAAGTGCGAAAAAATCCTGCTAGATGACACCGGATGGACGATCCGAGCATGTCGGGAAGCCGGATGACCGCCAGGGCTGTCATCGCGCGATGAATCTTCCCGAGTACCCCCGAATCAATATAAGTATCGCCACGATCTGACGGGCGGATCAAAAGTTATCGTCGGAACGATATTTGTGCACCAAGGGTAGCTCACGGCCAGTAAACACCTTCCGACCGGATTCATGACTCGCATCCACTAGTACACTCATCCGCTATAGCCTGTACGTCACTGAATCTAAACAAACCCCCGCTATAATTTGACCGCAAATGAAATGTCAGAACGAATTCCGTTTATCGAATCAAACGACACTATCACCCCGCCATAATAAAGACCGGACGTGTTTGAATTCACCATCCGGAAGAAAATAAAAAGATCCGAACCGAAACGTAGGAGGCGTCGCACTAAACGTGCGTTTCAGTTCGCATCGATGTTCCAGAACCGAAAGATTGTTCGAAAAAAGTGGTAGATAGCCGAAAAAAGTGACAGGGGTGCAACACGAGGACTTCCCAGGAGGTCACCCATCCTAGTACTACTCTCGCCCAAGCGCGCTTAACTTCGGAGTTCTGATGGGATCCAGTGCATTTGTGCTGGTATGATCGCACCCAGCATGCCTCTCCATTGTCAAAGTAATAAAGAGTTTCCACTCGCATTGTCGTACGAAGTCCGTTTAAATGAAAGTGCGAAAAAATCCTGCTAGATAACACCCGATGGACGATCCGAGCATGTCGGGAAGCCGGATGACCGCCAGGGCTGTCATCGCGCGATTAATCTTCCCGAGTACCCCCGAATCAATATAAGAATCGCCACGATCTGACGGGCGGATCAAAAGTTATCGTCGGAACGATATTTGTGCACCAAGGGTAGCTCACGGCCAGTAAACACCTTCCGACCGGATTCATGACTCGCATCCACTAGTACACTCATCCGCTATAGCCTGTACGTCACTGAATCTGAACAAACCCCCGCTATAATTTGACCGCAAATGAAATGTCAGAACGAATTCCGTTTATCGAATCAAATGACACTATCACCCTGCCATAATAAAGACCGGACGTCTTTGAATTCACCATCCGGAAGAAAATAAAAAGATCCGAACCGAAACGTAGGAGGCGACGCACTAAACGTGCGTTTCAGTTCGCATCGATGTTCCAGAACCGAAAGATTGTTCGAAAAAAGTGGTAGATAGCCGAAAAAAGTGACAGGGGTGCAACACGAGGACTTCCCAGGAGGTCACCCATCCTAGTACTACTCTCGCCCAAGCACGCTTAACTTCGGAGTTCTGATGGGATCCAGTGCATTTGTGCTGGTATGATCGCACCCAGCATGCCTCTCCATTGTCAAAGTAATAAAGAGTTTCCACTCGCATTGTCGTACGAAGTCCGTTTAAATGAAAGTGCGAAAAAATCCTGCTAGATGACACCGGATGGACGATCCGAGCATGTCGGGAAGCCGGATGACCGCCATGGCCATCAACGCGCGATTAATCTTCCCGAGTACCCCCGAATCAATATAAGAATCGCCACGATCTGACGGGCGGATCAAAAGTTATCGTCGGAACGATATTTGTGCACCAAGGGTAGCTCACGGCCAGTAAACACCTTCCGACCGGATTCATGACTCGCATCCACTAGTACACTCATCCGCTATAGCCTGTACGTCACTGAATCTGAACAAACCCCCGCTATAATTTGACCGCAAATGAAATGTCAGAACGAATTCCGTTTATCGAATCAAATGACACTATCACCCTGCCATAATAAAGACCGGACGTCTTTGAATTCACCATCCGGAAGAAAATAAAAAGATCCGAACCGAAACGTAGGAGGCGACGCACTAAACGTGCGTTTCAGTTCGCATCGATGTTCCAGAACCGAAAGATTGTTCGAAAAAAGTGGTAGATAGCCGAAAAAAGTGACAGGGGTGCAACACGAGGACTTCCCAGGAGGTCACCCATCCTAGTACTACTCTCGCCCAAGCACGCTTAACTTCGGAGTTCTGATGGGATCCAGTGCATTTGTGCTGGTATGATCGCACCCAGCATGCCTCTCCATTGTCAAAGTAATAAAGAGTTTCCACTCGCATTGTCGTACGAAGTCCGTTTAAATGAAAGTGCGAAAAAATCCTGCTAGATGACACCCGATGGACGATCCGAGCATGTCGGGAAGCCGGATGACCGCCAGGGCTGTCATCGCGCGATTAATCTTCCCGAGTACCCCCGAATCAATATAAGAATCGCCACGATCTGACGGGCGGATCAAAAGTTATCGTCGGAACGATATTTGTGCACCAAGGGTAGCTCACGGCCAGTAAACACCTTCCGACCGGATTCATGACTCGCATCCACTAGTACACTCATCCGCTATAGGCTGTACGTCACTGAATCTGAACAAACCCCCGCTATAATTTGACCGCAAATGAAATGTCAGAACGAATTCCGTTTATCGAATCAAATGACACTATCACCCCGCCATAATAAAGACCGGACGTCTTTGAATTCACCATCCGGAAGAAAATAAAAAGATCCGAACCGAAACGTAGGAGGCGACGCACTAAACGTGCGTTTCAGTTCGCATCGATGTTCCAGAACCGAAAGATTGTTCGAAAAAAGTGGTAGATAGCCGAAAAAAGTGACAGGGGTGCAACACGAGGACTTCCCAGGAGGTCACCCATCCTAGTACTACTCTCGCCCAAGCACGCTTAACTTCGGAGTTCTGATGGGATCCAGTGCATTTGTGCTGGTATGATCGCACCCAGCATGCCTCTCCATTGTCAAAGTAATAAAGAGTTTCCACTCGCATCGTCGTACGAAGTCCGTTTAAATGAAAGTGCGAAAAAATCCTGCTAGATGACACCGGATGAACGATCCGAGCATGTCGGAAAGCCGGATGACCGCCAGGGCTGTCATCGCGCGATGAATCTTCCCGAGTACCCCCGAATCAATATAAGAATCGCCACGATCTGACGGGCGGATCAAAAGTTATCGTCGGAACGATATTTGTGCACCAAGGGTAGCTCACGGCCAGTAAACACCTTCCGACCGGATTCATGACTCGCATCCACTAGTACACTCATCCGCTATAGCCTGTACGTCACTGAATCTGAACAAACCCCCGCTATAATTTGACCGCAAATGAAATGTCAGAACGAATTCCGTTTATCGAATCAAACGACACTATCACCCCGCCATAATAAAGACCGGACGTCTTTGAATTCACCATCCGGAAGAAAATAAAAAGATCCGAACCGAAACGTAGGAGGCGACGCACTAAACGTGCGTTTCAGTTCGCATCGATGTTCCAGAACCGAAAGATTGTTCGAAAAAAGTGGTAGATAGCCGAAAAAAGTGACAGGGGTGCAACACGAGGACTTCCCAGGAGGTCACCCATCCTAGTACTACTCTCGCCCAAGCACGCTTAACTTCGGAGTTCTGATGGGATCCAGTGCATTTGTGCTGGTATGATCGCACCCAGCATGCCTCTCCATTGTCAAAGTAATTAAGAGTTTCCACTCGCATTGTCGTACGAAGTCCGTTTAAATGAAAGTGCGAAAAAATCCTGCTAGATGACACCGGATGGACGATCCGAGCATTTCGGGAAGCCGGATGACCGCCAGGGCTGTCATCGCGCGATGAATCTTCCCGAGTACCCCCGAATCAATATAAGAATCGCCACGATCTGACGGGCGGATCAAAAGTTATCGTCGGAACGATATTTGTGCACCAAGGGTAGCTCACGGCCAGTAAACACCTTCCGACCGGATTCATGACTCGCATCCACTAGTACACTCATCCGCTATAGCCTGTACGTCACTGAATCTAAACAAACCCCCGCTATAATTTGACCGCAAATGAAATGTCAGAACGAATTCCGTTTATCGAATCAAACGACACTATCACCCCGCCATAATAAAGACCGGACGTATTTGAATTCACCATCCGGAAGAAAATAAAAAGATCCGTACCGAAACGTATGAGGCGTCGCACTAAACGTGCGTTTCAGTTCGCATCGATGTTCCAGAACCGAAAGATTGTTCGAAAAAAGTGGTAGATAGCCGAAAAAAGTGACAGGGGTGCAACACGAGGACTTCCCAGGAGGTCACCCATCCTAGTACTACTCTCGCCCAAGCACGCTTAACTTCGGAGTTCTGATGGGATCCAGTGCATTTGTGCTGGTATGATCGCACCCAGCATGCCTCTCCATTGTCAAAGTAATAAAGAGTTTCCACTCGCATTGTCGTACGAAGTCCGTTTAAATGAAAGTGCGAAAAAATCCTGCTAGATGACACCGGATGGACGATCCGAGCATGTCGGAAAGCCGGATGACCGCCAGGGCTGTCATCGCGCGATTAATCTTCCCGAGTACCCCCGAATCAATATAAGAATCGCTACGATCTGACGGGCGGATCAAAAGTTATCGTCGGAACGATATTTGTGCACCAAGGGTAGCTCACGGCCAGTAAACACCTTCCGACCGGATTCATGACTCGCATCCACTAGTACACTCATCCGCTATAGCCTGTACGTCACTGAATCTAAACAAATCCCCGCTATAATTTGACCGCAAATGAAATGTCAGAACGAATTCCGTTTATCGAATCAAACGACACTATCACCCCGCCATAATAAAGACCGGACGTATTTGAATTCACCATCCGGAAGAAAATAAAAAGATCCGAACCGAAACATAGGAGGCGTCGCACTAAACGTGCGTTTCAGTTCGCATCGATGTTCCAGAACCGAAAGATTGTTCGAAAAAAGTGGTAGATAGCCGAAAAAAGTGACAGGGGTGCAACACGAGGACTTCCCAGGCGGTCACCCATCCTAGTACTACTCTCGCCCAAGCACGCTTAACTTCGGATTTCTGATGGGATCCAGTGCATTTGTGCTGGTATGATCGCACCCAGCTGTAGACACCCCATTTTGACCGGATCCTAATTCTCGAAATCGAATAAAATTTCGAAGCTCAATCTCAAAATTTTAGCAAAAAAACCGAGCCCTAAATGTGAAAGAACTTGAAAAATACCAATTCGCAGACCTTGGTTGAAACCTTTGTGGAGCGTGAATGATTCCGAACCCCATCAATATCCATTGATCCGTTACCCTTGATATCATTTCTTATTTTCCTAAAATTTGCAAAAAAAAAACATGAAGCATCCCTTGGATTTTGATATTAGCACCACTGTATTGGTACCCCTAAGCTCTAAGGGACTTGAATTCAACCTTGTTTTGATATTTCCATTGACCGTATTCTCTTTTAGTGTCTGAAGAGGTTTCCCATATTTTTTATCACTTCCAAGCATGTCCTTGTACGAGAAGTTGCAGAAAAGACAAGTTGATTTTGTGCCTATATCAAATCATTGGAGTGCCAATGTAATTTCCCTATATCCGAACAGCAAGTGGTTGAGTCAACTACACAGACAATGTCCAGTGGAGGAAAGGAGGGTTTGGAATATATTATTTTCTATATAAAGGAGTGGTGGTTTAGCAAAACCTGGGTGGACCAAGACTAATTTGAGAGCAAGGTGATTAGAAAGAAGAAATTAAGTGGGGAGGTGCAATTACTACAACAGAGGTATGTTGAAATCATCACATTGCTTTTCATCTATAAATAGCATTCGATCAAGGAATTTGAGGAGAAGCTCATTTGAGCGTTTGGAAAAAATTAGAGGGTAAAAATCCTAGCCAAGCCACCCTCTTGTACAAGGGAATAGTCATGAATATTTAATACACCAAAGAGGTGGCTGTCTAGAGAAGAGGAGGGAGATGAATAAAATATTTCTTATAATGGAAAGGGGGTTGATTTATTAGATTAAGGAGGTGTCAATACCAATTTCTATGTGTATGTGACCATGAGGAAAAGACAAATGGGTGGTGTGATTATTGAAGTGGGGGTGCTACTATGATTTTCTTTTTTTTCTCTCACTCATAAAAAGGAGATTAGAATTGGGAAAAAGGGGGGCTGTCCAGGGCACTAATGAGGGTGGGTGTCAATATATCATTTCAATAGATATTGCTCTTTTAGAGCTCTTCAAAGGGGTGCTGTCCTTGAAATTAAAGGGGTGAAAATTTATCATTCCCTTTAAATATCCATCGAGCAAAGGCATAGAAGAGGGGGGTTTTTTTTTCCAGAGGGGGCGTGAGTGAAAGCGAGAGTAGAGAGAGAAGGGGATGCAATGAGGGGGGTGCCATTGCCAAAATCAGGGTGTGCTGAAATCAGCACACTCCTCACCTATAAAATGCTCAACCGAGCAAGGATTTAAAGAAGGGGGATCTCGTTTTTTTCAAGAAGACAGAGGGAGAAAAAGGGGAGAGCTGAGAAGAGAAAGGGGAAAATATGGGTTTATTAGGGCTTCTCCCCAAATTCGTCTTCTCAGGCAAGACTCCGGCTAAATTCCGGCCGGCCTTAATCCTCCAAGCTATTCTCTTTCATTCTTTGCTACTTTTATCATTTTTCATCATTTTCTTTTGTCTCAAACCCTATGATATCTAAACCCTATCACCGTAACCTTCTTTGAACATAGCAGTGTTATGTAAAAGGATCTGTTCGAGGCTCCATCTGAGATTTGAAACGATCGCCTCGTTTTTCTTTGCCACGGTGAACCAGATCTGATTTTCTGCGCTCATTTGCTTCACATTTTCTTCTAGTTCTGCGTTCCTCTGGTTCATGTTCTGAAGCTCTGTTTCCTTTACTGTTAGCCTTTTCAAGACTTCTTGATCTAAGATCGAGAACAGAGATCTACAATTCCTGTTTCTTGACTCTTCCAATCCAAACCAAAGTTTCTCGTTCTGGAATCGGATCCATGTGTCAATTTCCGTGTTCTGCTGGTATACGCAAGAGGCAAGATCTTGAGCGAGAGGCTCAATAAAAGGAGATCTTCCGCTTGTTGATGTCATTCCAGATCCGTTTAATAGATTATCATCGTGAGGTTGTTGCAAACCGGTTGAAATCGTAGCAGAACCGGTTTTCTGTGGAACTTTCGGAATGTTTACGAATCGGAACTGTTAATTCACTCTCAGGATCATTGAAAACCGCTCCATTCTTCAAGATCTGCTCTCCAGCGTAATCGCAGTAACCTCTCAACAAATTCATGCTCTGGTTTTCTCTATGCTAAATTTTGCCAGAATCTGATGATTTCACCGATCTAAGTATTAGATCCGATCGTATTTTCTCCTTGACTGTGGCCTGTTCCGACCTCATCACCGGAATCCGATTGTTCCGACGAAATTTCGTTTCTACTCGTCATCATCTCCGGTCACATCTAGCAAGATCTGATCATTGCAAATAGTGGTGAGAAATCATTTTGCATCTTTGGACCTTCTTTTCATCAATTACACAGGTAGACTCCTTTTCCTATGAATTGAATTGAAATTATGGCAGGGATTAAGGTGTGTAGTTGATTATTATCATTAATTGCTCATGATTTCATATTGTCATGGTTGATAAGTTCTGTAAATTTTTTCTGATCAGTTGTTTTTTTTTAGATATGCATCATGATAGATTGAGAAAATGGGTTTTAGATATTTGAATGAAATTTATGTTGGTCTGTCATGGCATATGATGACTATAGGTGGATTGGCCTTGTGTGTTTATTGAAGTCACTCAAGTTACACTAATGACTTTCTTTTAGGGGATTCGAAATGGCTGATTCCAACAAAAGCTTAAACTAGTCATTCGCTCATTAATTTTAGACTCTTGATTCTTGGCAATTGTATGCAAAGTATAGAATTGTCATTTTTGCTTTGGGTAAATTTTCGGGTCATCTCATTGCTCAGATTGTTCCTTTTGATTTTTTTTAAGACAATGTTACTGATTTTCTTGAGTTAAGAGTTGAAGCAAGTAGTGGATGATTATTGAACCAAGGCTGTACCAATGCTTGCTCTTTTAGAATGTAATAGTATTATTATTGTGTTGTATCAATGATTGGACCGACTTAATAAACTCTTATTTTCTTCATTAAATTGGCCTGCTAGTATCATTTAGAGGATCGCAAAAATACACAACACTATATAGTCATGGATAGCAAACAGTAAAAGGGCAGGTGGAATATAGAACTTGTGATAACACTACCTCATAATGAATGAATTGTCAACTAAGGTGTTTCATGAAAATTTAAAAGTTTAGGGTATTAGTTGATAGTTATGAGCATTGACACCATCGGGCGACGAAGGCGCTAGCCCAAGCCCATCATTAGGGGACTTGCTCAGTCTAAGTAACACTCCCCTCTTTTGTTTGAAAGACTTGCCTAGTCTTCTAGACGTTCATTCCTTAAATCTTAGGTCCCCATTTATTGCAAGGGCGATGAAGGAGTCATCCCAAGCCCATCTTTTAGAGAGACCTACTTGGTCCATGCAGTATCCCTCTTTCTTTTATCTTTTATAAAGATAGTCTCAAGTCATTAGATCCTCCCATTCATCGCCAGGGCGATGAAGGCGTTAGCCTAAGCCCATCCTTAGGGGACTCGCTTAGTCCAATTAGCACTCCCCTCTTTTTTTTAAGACTTGCCCAGTCTTTTGGGATACCGTTAAGCATTTGTCATTTAGAGCCTCAATTTAGGGAGACAAGCTATGTCTCAGGTGAGCAAAGTCACATTCTTTTAGAGAGACATGCTGCCTCGTAGAAAAGCTTATCCTCAGGGAGACAGGCTATGTCTCATGTGATAAAATTCAACCCCTTTGGAGACAGGCTTTGTCTCATTTGTCATAATTGTCCTCCCCTTCTTTTAGGAGACATGCTTTGTCTCATTAAACCCTCCTCTTTGTGCGTCGTTTGGTTTTGGGAGAACACCCTACTCGGCTTGGCTTCATACCCCTATCCTATATGGGTATCTGGTTGCACATTTGTTGCACCCTAGGGCTAGGTAGCTGTCCGGCCCGGCTGGGTGTTTTACCTTTGCCAAATATGCACAAGGTCTCTTTTTCCTTGTTAGTATTTTCTCTATCCTACCTCTGTGTCTAAGAGACTTACCTAGTCTCATTTTCTTGCTAAACCCTCCTCTTTGTGCGTCGTTTGGTTTTGGGAGAACACCCTACTCGGCTTGGCTTCATACCCCTATCCTATATGGGTATCTGGTTGCACATTTGTTGCACCCTAGGGCTAGGTAGCTGTCCGGCCCGGCTGGGTGTTTTACCTTTGCCAAATATGCACAAGGTCTCTTTTTCCTTGTTAGTATTTTCTCTATCCTACCTCTGTGTCTAAGAGACTTACCTAGTCTCATTTTCTTGCTAAACCTCCTCTTTGTGTATCATTTGGTTTTGGGTGAACACCCTACTCGGCTTGGCTTCATACCCCTATCCTATATGGGTATCTGGTTGCACATTTGTTGCACCCTAGGGCTAGGTAGCTGTCCGGCCCGGCTGGATGTTTTACCTTTGCTAAATATGCACAAGGTCTTCGCTTATTACTTGTGAGTTTTATCTCAGCTTGATAGTCTCACTAGCACCCTTCTTTATCTCTTTTTCTTTTAGGAGACAGGCTTTGTCTCATTAGCACCTCCTTCTTAAGAATCCTATTTTCAGAGTCAGTCCTTAGCCTAGGAGTCTGTCCTTAGCTAGAGAGTCTGTTTTTCTTTCAGGAGTCAGTCCTATCATCATAGGGGTTAGGATTTTATCCAACCTCTCATCAAATCTTGTGTTTTTTTCTTTCCGCTCTTGTAAGGTATAGGATGCTGTCCAACCCTTGCAGAGTTGTTATTCTGTTCATTTTCCCTCCGCAAAGCATAGGATGCTGTCCAACCTTTGCGGGATATCAGGAGTCTGTCTTCCCCTTATGATGATAGGATTTGTCTCCCTTGAGTCAAAAACACTTAAAAACAACAAAAACACCTAAAAAACCAAAAATCTTGAGTCATTAGGAGTAGTTAGGAAATCTGTTTCGAACTACGTTGGCTTGATCCTCTTCCACGAGGTACGTAGTGCAGCTTGAGATTCTTATCTCAGGTCCAGCCAAACCTTTGTAAATAAATCATTTACCCATTTTAAGAAAAAATACCAAAAATCTTCAAAACCTTGTTTTCAACAAGATCTTCCTCTAGAGTTAGGAGTTTGTCCTAGTTAAAGAGTTTTAGAGTTTTGAGTTTGTCTTTGATGTGTTGTGTGGTTTGTTTGTGTTTGTGTTAGAGTTAGGAGTTTGTCCTAGAGTTATAGGAGCGCCTCCGTCCATGTCAGTTGGCGATTCATATCGCCGATTGATGATTAAGTCTTGGATACGCTAGTGATCCCATTGTTTCCCTTAGGGCGTACAGCCTAGCTACACATAGATTATAGGAACCACCTGCATTAGCTTAGGGCTAACCTGCATTTAGTTAAGGCATATAGGGTGTCCTAAAAATCTACAATCCATTGGAATTTAAATAATCACACAAGAAGCTTTAAGAACTAGTCCGGTCTTTTAGATCGAGTCTAGGATAGAGGTCTAGATGTCTTAGGCATCATAGCTTAGAATAGGTGCGAAGAACTACGTTGCCTTGATTCTCGTGGAGGCGGGGATACGTAGGCTTCTTTGGATGAACATCAGATCATCTAAAGACTCGGGCCTAGGTATAGATTAGAGTCTTAGGGTTGTATAGTATCGAGTCATTTTTCTATGTTTTACAGTGTTTTCTTACTTTATTGCGCAGACCTTATACATTTAGCTGTAACATGCATGTGTTTGCACACCAGAACTTAGACACCCATTAGGCATGTCACTTATAACCTAGTTTTGCTTAGGCGACACTTCTTTCATTTCTTTTATGTGTGCTTATTATTCATCTCCGAGACATGCATGATTAGATAGACGTCTTCTCGGAGATATTGATTCCCATTTCATATGACTTTTGCCCAAAACTCTTCAAAATCATTAAGTAAATGGCATAAGAGACCAGGTGCTTGCACTTGGGCGGACGAGGTGCTCTTTGGACCTTCCGAATTCGTAACCAGGCACGAACCTTCTTTTATATCTCTGGTTATCCGTTGCAACAGAGCATAGTGTGGGATCCAGGGCCTACTTCCCTGGATGGCGACTCTTCTTTGTATAAGGTACGCCTCGAATCTGGGCTAGTCCCCGAATCGAGAGGTATCTCACTTTTGTATCGCCACTCATGCTGTGAGAGGCATTTCTTCTTTCGAGAGTTCCTTGGTAGAGCTCTCCATTCACGTGGATGATCCTGAGACTGTTAGCGCATGGGGGCACGTCCCTCACCGCCGCTCTCTCTCGGATCGGGGTCCACAGGCTGGCGACTCTGCTGGGGAGTTCTTGGAACATTGCCTAACTCTGTTAAAATGCCATTTGTTATTAATTTTAAAGAATTTTGAGCTAAAATCATTATAAATGGGAATTTAAATTGCTTAGAATCCAGGGGCACCAGATAGGTGTTTAAAATAAGGGATTCACACACTGCACAGCATACATCATTTTGTTCTTTATTTTCTTTTATTGATTTTCTTATTATTGGCTCCACGGGATAGATATAATGCGTGCCTCATGGGATATCACTATCCAGATGGTGCTGTTGTATCTATTACCAAGCTATGCGCCAGTGCTGCAGTCGTAAACACTCGGTGTACTTGTGTTTACAGCAGCCGGTGAGCAATGAAGCATACTGTATATAACACTCGGTGTACTTGTGTTATATACTTAAAGTATGGATCATATGCATAGTACCTGATAGAGTCCGGAGCTCTATTTTCATTTTACATATATTATGTACTTGGATATATTTGTTGATTTAGTAAAACCCAATTAGGATCTGCATGTGCTTATATATATATTGCATTCATATAAGGACGAACATGTGTTGCTTACACATGTTGGAGCTTAGATTTAGGAGCCATGTCCTATCCATAGATTATTGCAGTTCACCTTATGTGGCTACAGGCGCAGTCCTAATACATTCACATGTCTGTCTTGAGTCAAGCTTCTTGACTCTATGGAATCATTATTTAGGGCTGGTGCCCCTGGTTAGGGTATATATGTATATATCTATATTTTGATTATCAGATTAGAGCCTACTCATTAGTGAGGCTTCCTTATCTAATCAAATTAGTCATATCAGTCCGTTCTTCGGATCTAGACCCGACCAGTGGCTTTTACTTGCCCTCTCATGGTCGTGGCCTATCTTTTGCTCTATTCATTGAGATTTTTGTCCATATATCTTTTGATTATAAGATTAGGACCTACTTTCTAGTAGAGATTCCTAGCTTGAATCAATCAGTCGTGTATATTCATCTCTCAGATCTAAACCTAGCTAGTGGCTTCTACTTGTCACACTCATAGCTATGGTTTATTCCTTGACCCAATGATGATAAGTATTACCTGTTTTCATCCTTTAAATTCAAACCTCATTTATCCATTCTTTTGTTGTATTACTCAAATTACTGTTCGTCCTGTCTTAGATATGGTCGATAGCTTGTCTGCTGTCTCTATGACCATAGTCTATCATTATTGATCTTCTTGATCGTACATTTTTGTCGTCCACCTTTCAGATTTAGATCCGGTCTATTGATCTACTTTTGTCATTTTATGACCGTGGTCTCTTCCCTGAGTTTCTGATCATCTTTGATCATGGATGAAAAATTCAGTGTTGCCTATTGTATCCTTCTCCTATAATTGATTCTGATCTGATTATGTTCCACTTGTTTGATTGCGAGTTTATCTTGCTGACATTCATTCGAGTGTGTGTTCTTGCTGAGAGCCTTACTTTATCTTAAACCCAGTTGGCATACCCTTTTGTGATTAGCAGCTTTAGACCCTCTCTATATAGCTGTTATGCTGCCGAATTTTCTGCAAATACCTTGGGTTTGGTCGTTATCCTTTAGACTTGTTGACAAACTCTATGTGCTTATCTTACCACATCTCCTTGCATAGATGTTATGCTGCCGGATTTTATCCATGGGAGGATATATTCGTATCATCTTTTGTCTTAGCTTACATATGGCATTTTCATTCGATTACCCTATGCTGAACTATAGTGTTTGCCCATTCCATGGCAGGAGTCTGACCTTGTTGGCTTCACTCATTTGTAGTATTCCCATTCTACCTATACTTGAACCCATGGCGGAGAATGGAAATAATACCCTTGACACCAATGAGGTTATGAAGGCTATTCTGGCGCAGTTGGGCACCATTAATGAAGAAATAGCCCGTCTAAAAAGTGATAAGAGTTCTACTTCTAAGGAGCATGCACCCCAGCATCCTTCAGTCATACCTCCTCCACCTCCTATGATGAGCAGACCAACAGTGTTTGCTGTTGAGGATGACTTCGAGGATGAGCAGTATATAGAGGAGAATTGTCGCCCTCATCTGGAGAGAGCTGATAAAAGCAAAGGGATTGTAGACAGGTTGGATAAGCTAACCCTAGAAATGGAAAGCATGAAGTTCCAAGGCACTAAGAAGTTGAACATGTCTGACTTCATGATAGCCCCAGGTGTTGTTCTTCCTCCTAAGTTCACAGTACCTGATCTTGATAAGTATGATGGAACAGGGTGTCCCACAAGCCATTTGAAGTCTGTCATTCCTATTTTGCAACAGCATGGACTTTCTCCAGAGCAGATTGCCCTTGTATTCCCTCGATCTCTAGTCGGAACTGCAAAGAAATGGTTTTTGAGTCTAAAGTCTGATGAGATCAGAACTTTGGAAGACATTGCCAACAAGTTCGTGGAACAGTTTTCCATGGAAGAAGGAATAGACATAACCAAAAGGGATCTGAAAATGTTGAAACAGGGACATAATGAAACCTTCACTTCCTTCATCCGAAGATGGAGAAGGAAAGCAGCTCAGATGACCCACAGATTGTCCGATGAAGACCAGATCAAGATTGTGGTTAAGAATTTGTCTACACAGTACTACCATCATATGGCTATCCAATACTTTCTCGATTTCAATCATCTCATCAAGACAGGAACCCAAGTAGAGGATGCACTGGCCAAAGGACTAAAGACAAGGACCTCAACTGATGTTAGAGACGGAAAGAGGACTATGGTAGCAGCTAAAGAGGTCAGCAATGTGGAGACCTCTCGTCAACCTTTCAAGAAGGTGGCTCAGAAAGGAAACAAGCCTATTCAGAAGCCAAATAAAGAAATTCCTCCATTGCCGAAGAATCTTGAAAAAGCTTTGAGAGAATTGGTCGAAGTGGGTAAAATTGAACTTCCTGAACCTTCTCCTCCTCCAAATCCTCTTCCTAGCAACTTTTATGAACAAGACTTCTGTGAATATCATAGAGTTCATGGACATTCATCCAACAGTTGCCAAGCCTTGAAACATAAGATCCTAAAACTTATCAAAGATGGTAAGGTAGTTGTTGGAGAACCCGGTGCTACCAGAAAACCAGTGCAAAGATCAGTTGGCCCTTTACCGATGGTAGGAGCTATCTCTACGGATGAACCATTATTGGATCCTGCATCCCTTATTCGTCCTATCTCAGAAACACCACTTGTTTCATCAAACTCTCGACCAATGGAGGAATCATTTGAAAGGTTGGCCCTCATCAGAATGGAAAACTGGATGGTTAAGCTTTTTGGTCAGATGGCCATGTTAACTGAAGAAGTGAGGGAGATGAAAACTCAAATACGATATCTGTCCACCGGATATGATTCAGCTCCTAAGCAGTTTGCCGATATGGGTACTATGACAGAAGAAGCATCAGTTCAGAGTTTAATTCTTGACAGATATGTTGATTTGCATAGTGGGACCAAGCCTGTCATTGTTCCCAGTGAAGTTAAGAATGTTGGACCCTATCGTCAACCCTTTAAGAAGCCAATAATAGAAGTGGAAGAAAGGATGGGTCAGAGACTGAGGAGGGAATACGCTCAGCTGCCATGTTCTCAGGAAGTTATCATGAAGAAATGGGTCAGTGAAGGTCGTTTGACACTTTTAGATCCGAAGCTTCTTCCTAACCCGGTCCCCAAACACTGGAGAAGAGATCAGTATTGCGAGTACCACGGAGGTATTGGTCATACAACAGAAAAGTGCATGGCATTGAAACATAAAATTCAGGACGAGATAGATGGAGATTCATCTATTCTTCCTGAACTCTATGCTTTCGCGAATTATGCACCGGTTAGACCCATTCAACCCTTCAAATGTCCCACCACATTTGCTTATGCCACCTCAGAGCAGGGAAATGAATCGAAAGGAAAAGGAAAGATGTCAGAATTTGAGCCTCCGAAGAATGTCAGGGCAGAGGGCATGATGCCACCAGATGGTTTTCAAGGGCAGTTTGGGCAAGGTAGACAGAACTACATGGGACCGCCTCTTCCGAGATTCCTATACCAGAACCGAAACCACTAGCCGACAACATCATGGAGGAAGGCATGCTACTTGTGAACTTCAGTGCCTAGTCCTTGTCCATGTCCAAGTGTCATTGTTTCAAGTGAGGTGTTCCAAGTGTCATGTTTCAAGATTTGACTTCTATCAAGTGTATACCAACTCTTGTGTTGAAAGTTGGTGAGTGATAGTGTCAATGTCAAAAAAAAAAGAAGAAAAAGGTGTCATGTTTGTCAGTCTTTCTCATTTAGAGTCAGTGTTTTATTTTCTGTCAAGTCTGATATATAGCCCACTGAGGCGTGTTGAGAACTTTTGATGTACTTGAAAGTTTTCAATTCAATAAAGTTTGATTTCAATGTTATCAGTATTCTTATGATTCACTCTTGATCTAATGTTTAAAATAACTAAAGACACCTTTCTCGGATGAGAATGCAGACGAAATTCCCCTCGAGATCTGAAACATGATCAAACGGGAGGAAGAGCGTCGAGCATAGCCACTCAAAGAAGAAATCGAAGCTATCGATAGTGGTATCGAAATCCGAAACTCAAGAAAGATGGATTGGCAAAACTTTATCTCTCGAGGAGAGCGAGGAATTGATAAACCTGTTTATAGGGGTTCAAGGTGGTCTTACTTGATCCTATGAGGATAAACCAGGTGAATGCCTTGTTGTGATGAAAAGCAAGACTCCATCAGCTTTAGATATCAGTTGAAAAGCAAAATTCAAGAGAGTGAAGCATCAGACATCCAGTCGAGCTGAAGAGAAATTTAGCGAAGACTTTCAGAAAATGAAGTCATCAATTCGAGCCCGAAAGGGGCACTTGAGCTACATATTTTCAATGAGATTCTGAAGTGGAATACTTCAAGAGTAAGGACATTCCTAATGTCTAAAAGCAAAAAAAAAAATTGAAAGAAAGATAAGAAGGAGAAGGGAATGTGTCCCTAAAACAACTCCTTAGAAAAATCAAAGACCCAAGTGATGGAGTCTATGAGATAGATTGAATATCAGAATTCTCTCCAACATTTGGAGACTATCGAGAGCTGTATAACCTTGAGCATAAATTCAAAATATTCGAGAAGCGCATCAGTTTAAGTGGAGCACCGTGGTTAAAGTCTTGCTTGCAAATACCGCCGGACTTCTCGACAAAAATATTCAAAGCTGTTGAACCTTATTCCTCAAAAGCTTGTACATCAAAACACCAGGAGGCCATCATTGGACGTTTGAGCCTTTATAGCCAAAATCCCAACGTCTAAAAAAAACAATCCTTTTGTGAGCCCTTTGAGCCAACACTTTAAGCCAAACAATTCTTTCAACCACATTATAAACCAGGGGCATTTTATGCACCTGAACTACGTCATGACCTGATCCCCAACTCTTCGGGGGTACGTAGGCAACCTGATCAACTCAGGTTCGGTCAAACCTTGGGGATAAAAGCTAAATCATGCCCTTTTCAAAATTTTGAAGCTAAAAAGCTAAACCATTCTTTGTTAAACCTCAAAGCGAACTACGCGGACCTTATCCTCCATTTTTGGGGTACGTAGGTAGTCTGGCAAGACCAGATTCGGTCCAAATTCTTAGAACTTTAGGTATCCAACCTTTTTGAACCCAAGCTTACCTGGAAAGTCCTTCTGGTGAAACAAGCAAAGGTTTAAGGCAAATAGAACAAAAACAGAAAGAAAAGAAAAGAATGAGAGTCTGAAGACCCACTAGGTTGAAAACCTGAAAGGGCGGCCTATAGAAAAGAGATTCATGTATTTGCTAAGTCAAAGAGTTAGCTTATACAAAGAAAGGGTAGCGGTTTGCTAGATTAAAAACTCAAGAAGACAATCTAGTCGGCAGCAAGACTTCTAAAAAGTGAGCTGATAAGACATGGAAGGAGTTCCTCGATTATGGAGAACTCAAAGCAAGAATCAAGACAAGCGGTCTGCAAGACTGAAAACCTGGAAGACATCAGTTTGACTTCCTGGAAAGAAGGAGAATCAAAGAGTTGGAGAAGCAGTCTTCAAACAGGGCAGGATCCCAGAATCTGAGTAGTGTCAGCGAGACTTACTTTGATACCCTTTTAAACTAGGGGCATTAAAACTGAGCAATCCGAAGGAGGTAATAACCATGACGGAAATACCGATGGAGGAAATTAGAGCCTCTTGACATGGTTTTCAAAATTACTCTAAGAGTGGCTAGCCTTACCTTAAAAAAAAAAAATACATTGGATCTAAGGGTGAATCAAAAGTGAGTCGTCCCTTGAATCGTATAAATTTTCTTTGATCGAGTCATTTGGAAGTCTGTTTCTCATTCTTATTCGTTTCTTTCAAGGTCAATAGTCGTCTGGCACTAGAAAGAACGAAAGTACACCTTCTAAAATGCGAAGAAAATTCAAAGTGAATCCTGGTTTAGGAATCAAAGAGAGGCAAGAGACATCTTGTTCAGACCTGCCAAAGACATCAAGGTTTCAAGCAATGAGCAGTGACAGAAGAAATTCTCAGACTCAGCCATTATAGAGATTGTTTTTCCTATTTCAAAGAAAGAACCCATGCAAATTTAAGTTTCCCTTACCTATCCTGGTTCCGCTTCCTTAAGATTCTTGTCATGGAATCACAACACACTAGGGGCATCTTTTATGACTTCCGTCATAAAAGATATCAAGCACACAAGGGGCAATCAATGCCAATGTTTTCAGTAAGTTGAGATAAGAAAGGTACGTGTATATCTCGAACTAAACCTTTAAACTCCTCAGACGAGTACACTCTCCTGAAGAGTCAACTTCCCAAGAAAATCAGTTTTCCCAGCGGAGTTTAGAATTTGCTCACACAGTCTTCAACCCCAGCAGAATACAGTTCTCTTAAAAAAAGAAGAAGGGGGGTTAATACCCAAAGCCCAGCAAGTTATCCGAGTCCGGTCCTCAGCAAGGAACCCGCATTCCCATAGTTCTCGGCAAGAGACAATCAATCTCTCAGTGGAATCGATCAAAATTTTCGCATCCAGAAACAAAATTATTGTTTGAACCTCCTAGCCGTTAGTATGAAGAATAGCCTTTCCACAGGTCCCTCTAACTGTTATTTGGTGAAAGCCTTTTCACAGGCCCGTCATACCTTTGATTCCCGTACTGTCTCATGTAGACTTCTGCTTGATCAAGGTATCCTCGACTTTTCGGTTCATTCACAACCAGGTCGATCCTCTGAACCTTTGACTCATTCGCAGTCCAGCCCATATCCTCGACCTTTCGGTTCATTCGCAACCTGGTCAATCCTTGGAGCCTTTGACTCATTCGCAGTCTCGCTCATATCCTTGACCTTTTGCTTCATTCGCTACTTGGTCAATCCTTGGAGCCTTTGACTCATTCGCAGTCTCGCTCATATCCTCGACCTTTCGGTTCATTCGCAACCAGGTCAATCCTTTGAGCCTTTGACTCGTTCGCAGTCTTGCTCATATCCTCGACCTTTCGGTTCATTCGCAACCAAGTCGATCCTCTGAGCCTTTGACTCATTCGCAGTCTAGCTCATATCCCGACTATTCGGTTCATTCGCTACCAAGTCGATCCTTTGAGTCTTTGACTCATTCGCAGTTTAGCTCGTATCCCCGACTATTCGGTTCATTCGCTACCAAGTCGATCCTTTGAGTCTTTGACTCATTCGCAGTTTAGCTCTTATCCTTGACTCTTTGGTTCATTCGCAACCGGGTCGATCTCGGAGCTTTTTGACTCCTTCGCAGTCAAGCTTTCGGTTAATCTGTAACCGAGTTAATACTTTAACTTCTGATTCTGTCAGGTTATTACATTTCTGGTTCATTCGCAACCAAGTCATCGTTCCGACATTTTCGGTTCATTCGCTACCGGGTCAATCCACGACTTTCTGGTTCATTTGCAACCGAGTCAATCTCTGAGCTTTTTGACTCTTTCGCAGTCAAGCTTTTCGGTTAATCTGTAACCGAGTTAATACTTTAACTTCTGATTCTGTCAGGTTGTTACCTTTCTGGTTCATTTGCAACTAAGTCATCATTCCGGCCTTTTTGGTTCATTCGCAACCAGGCCAAAATCATAAACTCTTTGGCTTATTCGCTACTGAGTTTCTCACTGATTTCTTGATTCATTCGCAATCAAGGTAATCTCCCTGACTTTGACTCATTTGCAGTCGAGTCAATCTTCCAATTCTTAGCTCATTCGCAGCTAAAATCAAATTTTGACTTTCAGTTCATTCGCAACCAAGTCAATTATGGTCTTATAGTTCATTCGCAACAAGGCCAATATCCCTGACTCTGGCCCTTTCGTAGTCAAGTCACCCCTTTGCTTCTCGGTTCGTTCGTAACCAAGTAAATTTCTGACTCTTCGACTCATTCGCAGTCAAGTAAGTGTTCTGATCTTCTGGTTCATTCGCAACCAAGCTAATATCCCTCATTCTTTGACTCATTCGCAGTCAAGTCAATTCCCCGTCTTCTGGTTCAATCGCAACCAAACCAGTATCCTTCTCGGCTCACTCGCAGCCAAATTAACCTTTCAACCTTGACTCGCTCGCAGTCAGCCTATTTCTCTTCAATTTCCAAGCTCGCTCGCAGCTAAAACATTGCTTTCAATATTTTCAGCTCATTCGTAGCCAATTGATTCTGTCGATACTTTTTGCGAGGGATGTCAGAACAATGTCCCTCCAAAGCTTTTCAATTGGATGCTAGAATATGCCATCCATAACCCTTTTCTTGGAACCGCTTTCATTACACCCTTTCGTTTCACCTTGAATCTCGGGCCGGTCAAAATGGATTGTCTTGTCAGCTTTGCCATTCGTGTGACAAGCACACTCTGCCAAAGAGGGGCATCTGTAGACACCCCATTTTGACCGGATCCTAATTCTCGAAATCGAATAAAATTTCGAAGCTCAATCTCAAAATTTTAGCAAAAAAACCGAGCCCTAAATGTGAAAGAACTTGAAAAATACCAATTCGCAGACCTTGGTTGAAACCTTTGTGGAGCGTGAATGATTCCGAACCCCATCAATATCCATTGATCCGTTACCCTTGATATCATTTCTTATTTTCCTAAAATTTGCAAAAAAAAAACATGAAGCATCCCTTGGATTTTGATATTAGCACCACTGTATTGGTACCCCTAAGCTCTAAGGGACTTGAATTCAACCTTGTTTTGATATTTCCATTGACCGTATTCTCTTTTAGTGTCTGAAGAGGTTTCCCATATTTTTTATCACTTCCAAGCATGTCCTTGTACGAGAAGTTGCAGAAAAGACAAGTTGATTTTGTGCCTATATCAAATCATTGGAGTGCCAATGTAATTTCCCTATATCCGAACAGCAAGTGGTTGAGTCAACTACACAGACAATGTCCAGTGGAGGAAAGGAGGGTTTGGAATATATTATTTTCTATATAAAGGAGTGGTGGTTTAGCAAAACCTGGGTGGACCAAGACTAATTTGAGAGCAAGGTGATTAGAAAGAAGAAATTAAGTGGGGAGGTGCAATTACTACAACAGAGGTATGTTGAAATCATCACATTGCTTTTCATCTATAAATAGCATTCGATCAAGGAATTTGAGGAGAAGCTCATTTGAGCGTTTGGAAAAAATTAGAGGGTAAAAATCCTAGCCAAGCCACCCTCTTGTACAAGGGAATAGTCATGAATATTTAATACACCAAAGAGGTGGCTGTCTAGAGAAGAGGAGGGAGATGAATAAAATATTTCTTATAATGGAAAGGGGGTTGATTTATTAGATTAAGGAGGTGTCAATACCAATTTCTATGTGTATGTGACCATGAGGAAAAGACAAATGGGTGGTGTGATTATTGAAGTGGGGGTGCTACTATGATTTTCTTTTTTTTCTCTCACTCATAAAAAGGAGATTAGAATTGGGAAAAAGGGGGGCTGTCCAGGGCACTAATGAGGGTGGGTGTCAATATATCATTTCAATAGATATTGCTCTTTTAGAGCTCTTCAAAGGGGTGCTGTCCTTGAAATTAAAGGGGTGAAAATTTATCATTCCCTTTAAATATCCATCGAGCAAAGGCATAGAAGAGGGGGGTTTTTTTTTCCAGAGGGGGCGTGAGTGAAAGCGAGAGTAGAGAGAGAAGGGGATGCAATGAGGGGGGTGCCATTGCCAAAATCAGGGTGTGCTGAAATCAGCACACTCCTCACCTATAAAATGCTCAACCGAGCAAGGATTTAAAGAAGGGGGATCTCGTTTTTTTCAAGAAGACAGAGGGAGAAAAAGGGGAGAGCTGAGAAGAGAAAGGGGAAAATATGGGTTTATTAGGGCTTCTCCCCAAATTCGTCTTCTCAGGCAAGACTCCGGCTAAATTCCGGCCGGCCTTAATCCTCCAAGCTATTCTCTTTCATTCTTTGCTACTTTTATCATTTTTCATCATTTTCTTTTGTCTCAAACCCTATGATATCTAAACCCTATCACCGTAACCTTCTTTGAACATAGCAGTGTTATGTAAAAGGATCTGTTCGAGGCTCCATCTGAGATTTGAAACGATCGCCTCGTTTTTCTTTGCCACGGTGAACCAGATCTGATTTTCTGCGCTCATTTGCTTCACATTTTCTTCTAGTTCTGCGTTCCTCTGGTTCATGTTCTGAAGCTCTGTTTCCTTTACTGTTAGCCTTTTCAAGACTTCTTGATCTAAGATCGAGAACAGAGATCTACAATTCCTGTTTCTTGACTCTTCCAATCCAAACCAAAGTTTCTCGTTCTGGAATCGGATCCATGTGTCAATTTCCGTGTTCTGCTGGTATACGCAAGAGGCAAGATCTTGAGCGAGAGGCTCAATAAAAGGAGATCTTCCGCTTGTTGATGTCATTCCAGATCCGTTTAATAGATTATCATCGTGAGGTTGTTGCAAACCGGTTGAAATCGTAGCAGAACCGGTTTTCTGTGGAACTTTCGGAATGTTTACGAATCGGAACTGTTAATTCACTCTCAGGATCATTGAAAACCGCTCCATTCTTCAAGATCTGCTCTCCAGCGTAATCGCAGTAACCTCTCAACAAATTCATGCTCTGGTTTTCTCTATGCTAAATTTTGCCAGAATCTGATGATTTCACCGATCTAAGTATTAGATCCGATCGTATTTTCTCCTTGACTGTGGCCTGTTCCGACCTCATCACCGGAATCCGATTGTTCCGACGAAATTTCGTTTCTACTCGTCATCATCTCCGGTCACATCTAGCAAGATCTGATCATTGCAAATAGTGGTGAGAAATCATTTTGCATCTTTGGACCTTCTTTTCATCAATTACACAGGTAGACTCCTTTTCCTATGAATTGAATTGAAATTATGGCAGGGATTAAGGTGTGTAGTTGATTATTATCATTAATTGCTCATGATTTCATATTGTCATGGTTGATAAGTTCTGTAAATTTTTTCTGATCAGTTGTTTTTTTTTAGATATGCATCATGATAGATTGAGAAAATGGGTTTTAGATATTTGAATGAAATTTATGTTGGTCTGTCATGGCATATGATGACTATAGGTGGATTGGCCTTGTGTGTTTATTGAAGTCACTCAAGTTACACTAATGACTTTCTTTTAGGGGATTCGAAATGGCTGATTCCAACAAAAGCTTAAACTAGTCATTCGCTCATTAATTTTAGACTCTTGATTCTTGGCAATTGTATGCAAAGTATAGAATTGTCATTTTTGCTTTGGGTAAATTTTCGGGTCATCTCATTGCTCAGATTGTTCCTTTTGATTTTTTTTAAGACAATGTTACTGATTTTCTTGAGTTAAGAGTTGAAGCAAGTAGTGGATGATTATTGAACCAAGGCTGTACCAATGCTTGCTCTTTTAGAATGTAATAGTATTATTATTGTGTTGTATCAATGATTGGACCGACTTAATAAACTCTTATTTTCTTCATTAAATTGGCCTGCTAGTATCATTTAGAGGATCGCAAAAATACACAACACTATATAGTCATGGATAGCAAACAGTAAAAGGGCAGGTGGAATATAGAACTTGTGATAACACTACCTCATAATGAATGAATTGTCAACTAAGGTGTTTCATGAAAATTTAAAAGTTTAGGGTATTAGTTGATAGTTATGAGCATTGACACCATCGGGCGACGAAGGCGCTAGCCCAAGCCCATCATTAGGGGACTTGCTCAGTCTAAGTAACACTCCCCTCTTTTGTTTGAAAGACTTGCCTAGTCTTCTAGACGTTCATTCCTTAAATCTTAGGTCCCCATTTATTGCAAGGGCGATGAAGGAGTCATCCCAAGCCCATCTTTTAGAGAGACCTACTTGGTCCATGCAGTATCCCTCTTTCTTTTATCTTTTATAAAGATAGTCTCAAGTCATTAGATCCTCCCATTCATCGCCAGGGCGATGAAGGCGTTAGCCTAAGCCCATCCTTAGGGGACTCGCTTAGTCCAATTAGCACTCCCCTCTTTTTTTTAAGACTTGCCCAGTCTTTTGGGATACCGTTAAGCATTTGTCATTTAGAGCCTCAATTTAGGGAGACAAGCTATGTCTCAGGTGAGCAAAGTCACATTCTTTTAGAGAGACATGCTGCCTCGTAGAAAAGCTTATCCTCAGGGAGACAGGCTATGTCTCATGTGATAAAATTCAACCCCTTTGGAGACAGGCTTTGTCTCATTTGTCATAATTGTCCTCCCCTTCTTTTAGGAGACATGCTTTGTCTCATTAAACCCTCCTCTTTGTGCGTCGTTTGGTTTTGGGAGAACACCCTACTCGGCTTGGCTTCATACCCCTATCCTATATGGGTATCTGGTTGCACATTTGTTGCACCCTAGGGCTAGGTAGCTGTCCGGCCCGGCTGGGTGTTTTACCTTTGCCAAATATGCACAAGGTCTCTTTTTCCTTGTTAGTATTTTCTCTATCCTACCTCTGTGTCTAAGAGACTTACCTAGTCTCATTTTCTTGCTAAACCCTCCTCTTTGTGCGTCGTTTGGTTTTGGGAGAACACCCTACTCGGCTTGGCTTCATACCCCTATCCTATATGGGTATCTGGTTGCACATTTGTTGCACCCTAGGGCTAGGTAGCTGTCCGGCCCGGCTGGGTGTTTTACCTTTGCCAAATATGCACAAGGTCTCTTTTTCCTTGTTAGTATTTTCTCTATCCTACCTCTGTGTCTAAGAGACTTACCTAGTCTCATTTTCTTGCTAAACCTCCTCTTTGTGTATCATTTGGTTTTGGGTGAACACCCTACTCGGCTTGGCTTCATACCCCTATCCTATATGGGTATCTGGTTGCACATTTGTTGCACCCTAGGGCTAGGTAGCTGTCCGGCCCGGCTGGATGTTTTACCTTTGCTAAATATGCACAAGGTCTTCGCTTATTACTTGTGAGTTTTATCTCAGCTTGATAGTCTCACTAGCACCCTTCTTTATCTCTTTTTCTTTTAGGAGACAGGCTTTGTCTCATTAGCACCTCCTTCTTAAGAATCCTATTTTCAGAGTCAGTCCTTAGCCTAGGAGTCTGTCCTTAGCTAGAGAGTCTGTTTTTCTTTCAGGAGTCAGTCCTATCATCATAGGGGTTAGGATTTTATCCAACCTCTCATCAAATCTTGTGTTTTTTTCTTTCCGCTCTTGTAAGGTATAGGATGCTGTCCAACCCTTGCAGAGTTGTTATTCTGTTCATTTTCCCTCCGCAAAGCATAGGATGCTGTCCAACCTTTGCGGGATATCAGGAGTCTGTCTTCCCCTTATGATGATAGGATTTGTCTCCCTTGAGTCAAAAACACTTAAAAACAACAAAAACACCTAAAAAACCAAAAATCTTGAGTCATTAGGAGTAGTTAGGAAATCTGTTTCGAACTACGTTGGCTTGATCCTCTTCCACGAGGTACGTAGTGCAGCTTGAGATTCTTATCTCAGGTCCAGCCAAACCTTTGTAAATAAATCATTTACCCATTTTAAGAAAAAATACCAAAAATCTTCAAAACCTTGTTTTCAACAAGATCTTCCTCTAGAGTTAGGAGTTTGTCCTAGTTAAAGAGTTTTAGAGTTTTGAGTTTGTCTTTGATGTGTTGTGTGGTTTGTTTGTGTTTGTGTTAGAGTTAGGAGTTTGTCCTAGAGTTATAGGAGCGCCTCCGTCCATGTCAGTTGGCGATTCATATCGCCGATTGATGATTAAGTCTTGGATACGCTAGTGATCCCATTGTTTCCCTTAGGGCGTACAGCCTAGCTACACATAGATTATAGGAACCACCTGCATTAGCTTAGGGCTAACCTGCATTTAGTTAAGGCATATAGGGTGTCCTAAAAATCTACAATCCATTGGAATTTAAATAATCACACAAGAAGCTTTAAGAACTAGTCCGGTCTTTTAGATCGAGTCTAGGATAGAGGTCTAGATGTCTTAGGCATCATAGCTTAGAATAGGTGCGAAGAACTACGTTGCCTTAATTCTCGTGGAGGCGGGGATACGTAGGCTTCTTTGGATGAACATCAGATCATCTAAAGACTCGGGCCTAGGTATAGATTAGAGTCTTAGGGTTGTATAGTATCGAGTCATTTTTCTATGTTTTACAGTGTTTTCTTACTTTATTGCGCAGACCTTATACATTTAGCTGTAACATGCATGTGTTTGCACACCAGAACTTAGACACCCATTAGGCATGTCACTTATAACCTAGTTTTGCTTAGGCGACACTTCTTTCATTTCTTTTATGTGTGCTTATTATTCATCTCCGAGACATGCATGATTAGATAGACGTCTTCTCGGAGATATTGATTCCCATTTCATATGACTTTTGCCCAAAACTCTTCAAAATCATTAAGTAAATGGCATAAGAGACCAGGTGCTTGCACTTGGGCGGACGAGGTGCTCTTTGGACCTTCCGAATTCGTAACCAGGCACGAACCTTCTTTTATATCTCTGGTTATCCGTTGCAACAGAGCATAGTGTGGGATCCAGGGCCTACTTCCCTGGATGGCGACTCTTCTTTGTATAAGGTACGCCTCGAATCTGGGCTAGTCCCCGAATCGAGAGGTATCTCACTTTTGTATCGCCACTCATGCTGTGAGAGGCATTTCTTCTTTCGAGAGTTCCTTGGTAGAGCTCTCCATTCACGTGGATGATCCTGAGACTGTTAGCGCATGGGGGCACGTCCCTCACCGCCGCTCTCTCTCGGATCGGGGTCCACACCAGCATGCCTCTCCATTGTCAAAGTAATAAAGAGTTTCCACTCGCATTGTCGTACGAAGTCCGTTTAAATAAAAGTGCGAAAAAATCCTGCTAGATGACATCGGATGGACGATCCGAGCATGTCGGGTAGCCGGATGACCGCTAGGGCTGTCATCGCGCGATGAATCTTCCCGAGTACCCCCGAATCAATATAAGAATCGCCACGATCTGACGGGCGGATCAAAAGTTATCGTCGGAACGATATTTGTGCACCAAGGGTAGCTCACGGCCAGTAAACACCTTCCGACCGGATTCATGACTTTCATCCACTAGTACACTCATCCGCTATAGCCTGTACATCACTGAATCTGAACAAACCCCCGCTATAATTTGACCGCAAATGAAATGTCAGAACGAATTCCGTTTATCGAATCAAACGACACTATCAGCCCGCCATAATAAAGACCGGACGTCTTTGAATTCACCATCCGGAAGAAAATAAAAAGATCCGAACCGAAACGTAGGAGGCGACGCACTAAACGTGCGTTTCAGTTCGCATCGATGTTCCAGAACCGAAAGATTGTTCGAAAAAAGTGGTAGATAGCCGAAAAAAGTGACAGGGGTGCAACACGAGGACTTCCCAGGAGGTCACCCATCCTAGTACTACTCTCGCCCAAGCACGCTTAACTTCGGAGTTCTGATGGGATCCAGTGCATTTGTGCTGGTATGATCGCACCCAGCATGCCTCTCCATTGTCAAAGTAATAAAGAGTTTCCACTCGCATTGTCGTACGAAGTCCGTTTAAATGAAAGTGCGAAAAAATCCTGCTAGATGACACCGGATGGACGATCCGAGCATGTCGGGAAGCCGGATGACCGCCAAGGCTGTCATCGCGCGATTAATCTTCCCGAGTACCCCCGAATCAATATAAGAATCGCTACGATCTGACGGGCGGATCAAAAGTTATCGTCGGAACGATATTTGTGCACCAAGGGTAGCTCACGGCCAGTAAACACCTTCCGACCGGATTCATGACTCGCATCCACTAGTACACTCATCCGCTATAGCCTGTACGTCACTGAATCTAAACAAATCCCCGCTATAATTTGACCGCAAATGAAATGTCAGAACGAATTCCGTTTATCGAATCAAACGACACTATCACCCCGCCATAATAAAGACCGGACGTATTTGAATTCACCATCCGGAAGAAAATAAAAAGATCCGAACCGAAACATAGGAGGCGTCGCACTAAACGTGCGTTTCAGTTCGCATCGATGTTCCAGAACCGAAAGATTGTTCGAAAAAAGTGGTAGATAGCCGAAAAAAGTGACAGGGGTGCAACACGAGGACTTCCTAGGCGGTCACCCATCCTAGTACTACTCTCGCCCAAGCACGCTTAACTTCGGATTTCTGATGGGATCCAGTGCATTTGTGCTGGTATGATCGCACCCAGCATGCCTCTCCATTGTCAAAGTAATAAAGAGTTTCCACTCGCATTGTCGTACGAAGTCCGTTTAAATAAAAGTGCGAAAAAATCCTGCTAGATGACATCGGATGGACGATCCGAGCATGTCGGGTAGCCGGATAACCGCTAGGTCTGTCATCGCGCGATGAATCTTCCCGAGTACCCCCGAATCAATATAAGAATCGCCACGATCTGACGGGCGGATCAAAAGTTATCGTCGGAACGATATTTGTGCACCAAGGGTAGCTCACGGCCAGTAAACACCTTCCGACCGGATTCATGACTTTCATCCACTAGTACACTCATCCGCTATAGCCTGTACGTCACTGAATCTAAACAAACCCCCGCTATAATTTGACCGCAAATGAAATGTCAGAACGAATTCCGTTTATCGAATCAAACGACACTATCAGCCCGCCATAATAAAGACCGGACGTCTTTGAATTCACCATCCGGAAGAAAATAAAAAGATCCGAACCGAAACGTAGGAGGCGACGCACTAAACGTGCGTTTCAGTTCGCATCGATGTTCCAGAACCGAAAGATTGTTCGAAAAAAGTGGTAGATAGCCGAAAAAAGTGACAGGGGTGCAACACGAGGACTTCCCAGGAGGTCACCCATCCTAGTACTACTCTCGCCCAAGCACGCTTAACTTCGGAGTTCTGATGGGATCCAGTGCATTTGTGCTGGTATGATCGCACCCAGCATGCCTCTCCATTGTCAAAGTACTAAAGAGTTTCCACTCGCATTGTCGTACGAAGTCCGTTTAAATGAAAGTGCGAAAAAATCCTGCTAGATGACACCGGATGGACGATCCGAGCATGTCGAGAAGCCGGATGACCGCCAGGGCTGTCATCGCGCGATGAATCTTCCCGAGTACCCCCGAATCAATATAAGTATCGCCACGATCTGACGGGCGGATCAAAAGTTATCGTCGGAACGATATTTGTGCACCAAGGGTAGCTCACGGCCAGTAAACACCTTCCGACCGGATTCATTACTCGCATCCACTAGTACACTCATCCGCTATAGCCTGTACGTCACTGAATCTGAACAAACCCCCGCTATAATTTGACCGCAAATGAAATGTCAGAACGAATTCCGTTTATCGAATCAAACGACACTATCACCCCGCCATAATAAAGACCGGACGTATTTGAATTCACCATCCGGAAGAAAATAAAAAGATCCGTACCGAAACGTATGAGGCGTCGCACTAAACGTGCGTTTCAGTTCGCATCGATGTTCCAGAACCGAAAGATTGTTCGAAAAAAGTGGTAGATAGCCGAAAAAAGTGACAGGGGTGCAACACGAGGACTTCCCAGGAGGTCACCCATCCTAGTACTACTCTCGCCCAAGCACGCTTAACTTCGGAGTTCTGATGGGATCCAGTGCATTTGTGCTGGTATGATCGCACCCAGCATGCCTCTCCATTGTCAAAGTAATAAAGAGTTTCCACTCGCATTGTCGTACGAAGTCCGTTTAAATGAAAGTGCGAAAAAATCCTGCTAGATGACACCGGATGGACGATCCGAGCATGTCGGGAAGCCGGATGACCGCCAGGGCTGTCATCGCGCGATTAATCTTCCCGAGTACCCCCGAATCAATATAAGAATCGCTACGATCTGACGGGCGGATCAAAAGTTATCGTCGGAACGATATTTGTGCACCAAGGGTAGCTCACGGCCAGTAAACACCTTCCGACCGGATTCATGACTCGCATCCACTAGTACACTCATCCGCTATAGCCTGTACGTCACTGAATCTAAACAAATCCCCGCTATAATTTGACCGCAAATGAAATGTCAGAACGAATTCCGTTTATCGAATCAAACGACACTATCACCCCGCCATAATAAAGACCGGACGTATTTGAATTCACCATCCGGAAGAAAATAAAAAGATCCGAACCGAAACATAGGAGGCGTCGCACTAAACGTGCGTTTCAGTTCGCATCGATGTTCCAGAACCGAAAGATTGTTCGAAAAAAGTGGTAGATAGCCGAAAAAAGTGACAGGGGTGCAACACGAGGACTTCCCAGGCGGTCACCCATCCTAGTACTACTCTCGCCCAAGCACGCTTAACTTCGGATTTCTGATGGGATCCAGTGCATTTGTGCTGGTATGATCGCACCCAGCATGCCTCTCCATTGTCAAAGTAATAAAGAGTTTCCACTCGCATTGTCGTACGAAGTCCGTTTAAATAAAAGTGCGAAAAAATCCTGCTAGATGACATCGGATGGACGATCCGAGCATGTCGGGTAGCCGGATGACCGCTAGGGCTGTCATCGCGCGATGAATCTTCCCGAGTACCCCCGAATCAATATAAGAATCGCCACGATCTGACGGGCGGATCAAAAGTTATCGTCGGAACGATATTTGTGCACCAAGGGTAGCTCACGGCCAGTAAACACCTTCCGACCGGATTCATGACTTTCATCCACTAGTACACTCATCCGCTATAGCCTGTACGTCACTGAATCTAAACAAACCCCCGCTATAATTTGACCGCAAATGAAATGTCAGAACGAATTCCGTTTATCGAATCAAACGACACTATCAGCCCGCCATAATAAAGACCGGACGTTTTTGAATTCACCATCCGGAAGAAAATAAAAAGATCCGAACCGAAACGTAGGAGGCGACGCACTAAACGTGCGTTTCAGTTCGCATCGATGTTCCAGAACCGAAAGATTGTTCGAAAAAAGTGGTAGATAGCCGAAAAAAGTGACAGGGGTGCAACAAGAGGACTTCCCAGGAGGTCACCCATCCTAGTACTACTCTCGCCCAAGCACGCTTAACTTCGGAGTTCTGATGGGATCCAGTGCATTTGTGCTGGTATGATCGCACCCAGCATGCCTCTCCATTGTCAAAGTACTAAAGAGTTTCCACTCGCATTGTCGTACGAAGTCCGTTTAAATGAAAGTGCGAAAAAATCCTGCTAGATGACACCGGATGGACGATCCGAGCATGTCGAGAAGCCGGATGACCGCCAGGGCTGTCATCGCGCGATGAATCTTCCCGAGTACCCCCGAATCAATATAAGTATCGCCACGATCTGACGGGCGGATCAAAAGTTATCGTCGGAACGATATTTGTGCACCAAGGGTAGCTCACGGCCAGTAAACACCTTCCGACCGGATTCATTACTCGCATCCACTAGTACACTCATCCGCTATAGCCTGTACGTCACTGAATCTGAACAAACCCCCGCTATAATTTGACCGCAAATGAAATGTCAGAACGAATTCCGTTTATCGAATCAAACGACACTATCACCCCGCCATAATAAAGACCGGACGTATTTGAATTCACCATCCGGAAGAAAATAAAAAGATCCGAACCGAAACGTAGGAGGCGTCGCACTAAACGTGCGTTTCAGTTCGCATCGATGTTCCAGAACCGAAAGATTGTTCGAAAAAAGTGGTAGATAGCCGAAAAAAGTGACAGGGGTGCAACACGAGGACTTCCCAGGAGGTCACCCATCCTAGTACTACTCTCGCCCAACAACGCTTAACTTCGGAGTTCTGATGGGATCCAGTGCATTTGTGCTGGTATGATCGCACCCAGCATGCCTCACCATTGTCAAAGTAATAAAGAGTTTCCACTCGCATTGTCGTACGAAGTCCGTTTAAATGAAAGTGCGAAAAAATCCTGCTAGATGACACCGGATGGACGATCCGAGCATGTCGGAAAGGCGAATTACCGCCAGGGCTGTCATCGCGCGATGAATCTTCCCGAGTACCCCCGAATCAATATAAGAAACGCCACGATCTGACGGGCGGATCAAAAGTTATCGTCGGAACGATATTTGTGCACCAAGGGTAGCTCATGGCCAGTAAACACCTTCCGACCGGATTCATGACTCGCATCCACTAGTACACTCATCCGCTATAGCCTGTACGTCACTGAATCTAAACAAACCCCCGCTATAATTTGACTGCAAATGAAATGTCAGAACGAATTCCGTTTATCGAATCAAACGACACTATCACCCCGCCATAATAAAGACCGGACGTATTTGAATTCACCATCCGGAAGAAAATAAAAAGATCCGAACCGAAACGTATGAGGCGTCGCACTAAACGTGCGTTTCAGTTCGCATCGATGTTCCAGAACCGAAAGATTGTTCGAAAAAAGTGGTAGATAGCCGAAAAAAGTGACAGGGGTGCAACACGAGGACTTCCCAGGAGGTCACCCATCCTAGTACTACTCTCGCCCAAGCACGCTTAACTTCGGAGTTCTGATGGGATCCAGTGCATTTGTGCTGGTATGATCGCACCCAGCATGCCTCTCCATTGTCAAAGTACTAAAGAGTTTCCACTCGCATTGTCGTACGAAGTCCGTTTAAATGAAAGTGCGAAAAAATCCTGCTAGATGACACCGGATGGACGATCCGAGCATGTCGGGAAGCCGGATGACCGCCACGGCTGTCATCGCGCGATTAATCTTCCCGAGTACCCCCGAATCAATATAAGAATCGCTACGATCTGACGGGCGGATCAAAAGTTATCGTCGGAGCGATATTTGTGCACCAAGGGTAGCTCACGGCCAGTAAACACCTTCCGACCGGATTCATGACTCGCATCCACTAGTACACTCATCCGCTATAGCCTGTACGTCACTGAATCTAAACAAACCCCCGCTATAATTTGACCGCAAATGAAATGTCAGAACGAATTCCGTTTATCGAATCAAACGACACTATCACCCCGCCATAATAAAGACCGGACGTCTTTGAATTCACCATCCGGAAGAAAATAAAACGATCCGAACCGAAACGTAGGAGGCGACGCACTAAACGTGCGTTTCATTTCGCATCGATGTTCCAGAACCGAAAGATTGTTCGAAAAAAGTGGTAGATAGCCGAAAAAAGTGACAGGGGTGCAACACGAGGACTTCCCAGGAGGTCACCCATCCTAGTACTACTCTCGCCCAAGCACGCTTAACTTCGGAGTTCTGATGGGATCCAGTGCATTTGTGCTGGTATGATCGCACCCAGCATGCCTCTCCATTGTCAAAGTACTAAAGAGTTTCCACTCGCATTGTCGTACGAAGTCCGTTTAAATGAAAGTGCGAAAAAATCCTGCCAGATGACACCGGATGGACGATCCGAGCATGTCGGGAAGCCGGATGACCGCCAGGGCTGTCATCGCGCGATTAATCTTCCCGAGTACCCCCGAATAAATATAAGAATCGCTACGATCTGACGGGCGGATCAAAAGTTATCGTCGGAACGATATTTGTGCACCAAGGGTAGCTCACGGCCAGTAAACACCTTCCGACCGGATTCATGACTCGCATCCACTAGTACACTCATCCGCTATAGCCTGTACGTCACTGAATCTAAACAAACCCCCGCTATAATTTGACCGCAAATGAAATGTCAGAACGAATTCCGTTTATCGAATCAAACGACACTATCAGCCCGCCATAATAAAGACCGGACGTCTTTGAATTCACCATCCGGAAGAAAATAAAAAGATCCGAACCGAAACGTAGGAGGCGACGCACTAAACGTGCGTTTCAGTTCGCATCGATGTTCCAGAACCGAAAGATTGTTCGAAAAAAGTGGTAGATAGCCGAAAAAAGTGACAGGGGTGCAACACGAGGACTTCCCAGGAGGTCACCCATCCTAGTACTACTCTCGCCCAAGCACGCTTAACTTCGGAGTTCTGATGGGATCCAGTGCATTTGTGCTGGTATGATCGCACCCAGCATGCCTCTCCATTGTCAAAGTACTAAAGAGTTTCCACTCGCATTGTCGTACGAAGTCCGTTTAAATGAAAGTGCGAAAAAATCCTGCTAGATGACACCGGATGGACGATCCGAGCATGTCGAGAAGCCGGATGACCGCCAGGGCTGTCATCGCGCGATGAATCTTCCCGAGTACCCCCGAATCAATATAAGTATCGCCACGATCTGACGGGCGGATCAAAAGTTATCGTCGGAACGATATTTGTGCACCAAGGGTAGCTCACGGCCAGTAAACACCTTCCGACCGGATTCATTACTCGCATCCACTAGTACACTCATCCGCTATAGCCTGTACGTCACTGAATCTGAACAAACCCCCGCTATAATTTGACCGCAAATGAAATGTCAGAACGAATTCCGTTTATCGAATCAAACGACACTATCACCCCGCCATAATAAAGACCGGACGTATTTGAATTCACCATCCGGAAGAAAATAAAAAGATCCGAACCGAAACATAGGAGGCGTCGCACTAAACGTGCGTTTCAGTTCGCATCGATGTTCCAGAACCGAAAGATTGTTCGAAAAAAGTGGTAGATAGCCGAAAAAAGTGACAGGGGTGCAACACGAGGACTTCCCAGGCGGTCACCCATCCTAGTACTACTCTCGCCCAAGCACGCTTAACTTCGGAGTTCTGATGGGATCCAGTGCATTTGTGCTGGTATGATCGCACCCAGCATGCCTCTCCATTGTCAAAGTAATAAAGAGTTTCCACTCGGATTGTCGTACGAAGTCCGTTTAAATAAAAGTGCGAAAAAATCCTGCTAGATGACATCGGATGGACGATCCGAGCATGTCGGGAAGCCGGATGACCGCTAGGGCTGTCATCGCGCGATGAATCTTCCCGAGTACCCTCGAATCAATATAAGAATCGCCACGATCTGACGGGCGGATCAAAAGTTATCGTCGGAACGATATTTGTGCACCAAGGGTAGCTCACGGCCAGTAAACACCTTCCGACCGGATTCATGACTCGCATCCACTAGTACACTCATCCGCTATAGCCTGTACGTCACTGAATCTAAACAAACCCCCGCTATAATTTGACTGCAAATGAAATGTCAGAACGAATTCCGTTTATCGAATCAAACGACACTATCACCCCGCCATAATAAAGACCGGACGTATTTGAATTCACCATCCGGAAGAAAATAAAAAGATCCGAACCGAAACATAGGAGGCGTCGCACTAAACGTGCGTTTCAGTTCGCATCGATGTTCCAGAACCGAAAGATTGTTCGAAAAAAGTGGTAGATAGCCGAAAAAAGTGACAGGGGTGCAACACGAGGACTTCCCAGGCGGTCACCCATCCTAGTACTACTCTCGCCCAAGCACGCTTAACTTCGGAGTTCTGATGGGATCCAGTGCATTTGTGCTGGTATGATCGCACCCAGCATGCCTCTCCATTGTCAAAGTAATAAAGAGTTTCCACTCGGATTGTCGTACGAAGTCCGTTTAAATAAAAGTGCGAAAAAATCCTGCTAGATGACATCGGATGGACGATCCGAGCATGTCGGGAAGCCGGATGACCGCTAGGGCTGTCATCGCGCGATGAATCTTCCCGAGTACCCTCGAATCAATATAAGAATCGCCACGATCTGACGGGCGGATCAAAAGTTATCGTCGGAACGATATTTGTGCACCAAGGGTAGCTCACGGCCAGTAAACACCTTCCGACCGGATTCATGACTCGCATCCACTAGTACACTCATCCGCTATAGCCTGTACGTCACTGAATCTAAACAAACCCCCGCTATAATTTGACTGCAAATGAAATGTCAGAACGAATTCCGTTTATCGAATCAAACGACACTATCACCCCGCCATAATAAAGACCGGACGTATTTGAATTCACCATCCGGAAGAAAATAAAAAGATCCGAACCGAAACGTAGGAGGCGTCGCACTAAACGTGCGTTTCAGTTCGCATCGATGTTCCAGAACCGAAAGATTGTTCGAAAAAAGTGGTAGATAGCCGAAAAAAGTGACAGGGGTGCAACACGAGGACTTCCCAGGAGGTCACCCATCCTAGTACTACTCTCGCCCAAGCACGCTTAACTTCGGAGTTCTGATGGGATCCAGTGCATTTGTGCTGGTATGATCGCACCCAGCATGCCTCTCCATTGTCAAAGTAATAAAGAGTTTCCACTCGCATTGTCGTACGAAGTCCGTTTAAATGAAAGTGTGAAAAAATCCTGCTAGATGACACCGGATGGACGATCCGAGCATGTCGGGAAGCCGGATGACCGCCAGGGCTGTCATCGCGCGATTAATCTTCCCGAGTACCCCCGAATCAATATAAGAATCGCTACGATCTGACGGGCGGATCAAAAGTTATCGTCGGAACGATATTTGTGCACCAAGGGTAGCTCACGGCCAGTAAACACCTTCCGACCGGATTCATGACTCGCATCCACTAGTACACTCATCCGCTATAGCCTGTACGTCACTGAATCTAAACAAACCCCCGCTATAATTTGACCGCAAATGAAATGTCAGAACGAATTCCGTTTATCGAATCAAACGACACTATCACCCCGCCATAATAAAGACCGGACGTCTTTGAATTCACCATCCGGAAGAAAATAAAAAGATCCGAACCGAAACGTAGGAGGCGACGCACTAAACGTGCGTTTCAGTTCGCATCGATGTTCCAGAACCGAAAGATTGTTCGAAAAAAGTGGTAGATAGCCGAAAAAAGTGACAGGGGTGCAACACGAGGACTTCCCAGGAGGTCACCCATCCTAGTACTACTCTCGCCCAAGCACGCTTAACTTCGGAGTTCTGATGGGATCCAGTGCATTTGTGCTGGTATGATCGCACCCAGCATGCCTCTCAATTGTCAAAGTAATAAAGAGTTTCCACTCGCACTGTCGTACGAAGTCCGTTTAAATGAAAGTGCGAAAAAATCCTGCTAGATGACACCGGATGGACGATCCGAGCATGTCGGGAAGCCGGATGACCGCCAGTGCTGTCATCGCGCGAAGAATCTTCCTGAGTACCCCCGATTCAATATAAGAATCGCCACGATCTGACGGGCGGATCAAAAGTTATCGTCGGAACGATATTTGTGCACCAAGGGTAGCTCACGGCCAGTAAACACCTTCCGACCGGATTCATGACTCGCATCCACTAGTACACTCATCCGCTATTGCCTGTACGTCACTGAATCTGAACAAACCCCCGCTATAATTTGACCGCAAATGAAATGTCAGAACGAATTCCGTTTATCGAATCAAACGACAGTATCACCCCGCCATAATAAAGACCGGACGTATTTTAATTCACCATCCGGAAGAAAATAAAAAGATCGGAACCGAAACGTAGGAGGCGTCGCACTAAACGTGCGTTTCAGTTCGCATCGATGTTCCAGAACCGAAAGATTGTTCGAAAAAAGTGGTAGATAGCCGAAAAAAGTGACAGGGGTGCAACACGAGGACTTCCCAGGAGGTCACCCATCCTAGTACTACTCTCGCCCAAGCACGCTTAACTTCGGAGTTCTGATGGGATCCAGTGCATTTGTGCTGGTATGATCGCACCCAGCATGCCTCTCCATTGTCAAAGTAATAAAGAGTTTCCACTCGCATTGTCGTACGAAGTCCGTTTAAATGAAAGTGCGAAAAAATCCTGCTAGATGACACCGGATGGACGATCCGAGCATGTCGGAAAGGCGAATTACCGCCAGGGCTGTCATCGCGCGATGAATCTTCCCGAGTACCCCCGAATCAATATAAGAATCGCCACGATCTGACGGGCGGATCAAAAGTTATCGTCGGAACGATATTTGTGCACCAAGGGTAGCTCACGGCCAGTAAACACCTTCCGACCGGATTCATGACTCGCATCCACTAGTACACTCATCCGCTATTGCCTGTACGTCACTGAATCTGAACAAACCCCCGCTATAATTTGACCGCAAATGAAATGTCAGAACGAATTCCGTTTATCGAATCAAACGACAGTATCACCCCGCCATAATAAAGACCGGACGTATTTTAATTCACCATCCGGAAGAAAATAAAAAGATCCGAACCGAAACATAGGAGGCGTCGCACTAAACGTGCGTTTCAGTTCGCATCGATGTTCTAGAACCGAAAGATTGTTCGAAAAAAGTGGTAGATAGCCGAAAAAAGTGACAGGGGTGCAACACGAGGACTTCCCAGGCGGTCACCCATCCTAGTACTACTCTCGCCCAAGCACGCTTAACTTCGGAGTTCTGATGGGATCCAGTGCATTTGTGCTGGTATGATCGCACCCAGCATGCCTCTCCATTGTCAAAGTAATAAAGAGTTTCCACTCGCATTGTCGTACGAAGTTCGTTTAAATAAAAGTGCGAAAAAATCCTGCTAGATGACATCGGATGGACGATCCGAGCATGTCGGGTAGCCGGATGACCGCTAGGGCTGTCATCGCGCGTTGAATCTTCCCGAGTACCCCCGAATCAATATAAGAATCGCCACGATCTGACGGGCGGATCAAAAGTTATCGTCGGAACGATATTTGTGCACCAAGGGTAGCTCACGGCCAGTAAACACCTTCCGACCGGATTCATGACTTTCATCCACTAGTACACTCATCCGCTATAGCCTGTACGTCACTGAATCTAAACAAACCCCCGCTATAATTTGACCGCAAATGAAATGTCAGAACGAATTCCGTTTATCGAATCAAACGACACTATCAGCCCGCCATAATAAAGACCGGACGTCTTTGAATTCACCATCCGGAAGAAAATAAAAAGATCCGAACCGAAACGTAGGAGGCGACGCACTAAACGTGCGTTTCAGTTCGCATCGATGTTCCAGAACCGAAAGATTGTTCGAAAAAAGTGGTAGATAGCCGAAAAAAGTGACAGGGGTGCAACACGAGGACTTCCCAGGAGGTCACCCATCCTAGTACTACTCTCGCCCAAGCACGCTTAACTTCGGAGTTCTGATGGGATCCAGTGCATTTGTGCTGGTATGATCGCACCCAGCATGCCTCTCCATTGTCAAAGTAATAAAGAGTTTCCACTCGCATTGTCGTACGAAGTCCGTTTAAATGAAAGTGCGAAAAAATTCTGCTAGATGACACCGGATGGACGATCCGAGCATGTCGGAAAGGCGAATTACCGCCAGGGCTGTCATCGCGCGATGAATCTTCCCGAGTACCCCCGAATCAATATAAGAATCGCCACGATCTGACGGGCGGATCAAAAGTTATCGTCGGAACGATATTTGTGCACCAAGGGTAGCTCACGGCCAGTAAACACCTTCCGACCGGATTCATGACTCGCATCCACTAGTACACTCATCCGTTATAGCCTGTACGTCACTGAATCTAAACAAACCCCCGCTATAATTTGACTGCAAATGAAATGTCAGAACGAATTCCGTTTATCGAATCAAACGACACTATCACCCCGCCATAATAAAGACCGGACGTATTTGAATTCACCATCCGGAAGAAAATAAAAAGATCCGAACCGAAACGTAGGAGGCGTCGCACTAAACGTGCGTTTCAGTTCGCATCGATGTTCCAGAACCGAAAGATTGTTCGAAAAAAGTGGTAGATAGCCGAAAAAAGTGACAGGGGTGCAACACGAGGACTTCCCAGGAGGTCACCCATCCTAGTACTACTCTCGCCCAAGCACGCTTAACTTCGGAGTTCTGATGGGATCCAGTGCATTTGTGCTGGTATGATCGCACCCAGCATGCCTTTCCATTGTCAAAGTAATAAAGAGTTTCCACTCGCATTGTCGTACGAAGTCCGTTTAAATGAAAGTGCGAAAAAATCCTGCCAGATGACACCGGATGGACGATCCGAGCATGTCGGGAAGCCGGATGACCGCCAGGGCTGTCATCGCGCGATTAATCTTCCCGAGTACCCCCGAATCAATATAAGAATCGCTACGATCTGACGGGCGGATCAAAAGTTATCGTCGGAACGATATTTGTGCACCAAGGGTAGCTCACGGCCAGTAAACACCTTCCGACCGGATTCATGACTCGCATCCACTAGTACACTCATCCGCTATAGCCTGTACGTCACTGAATCTAAACAAACCCCCGCTATAATTTGACTGCAAATGAAATGTCAGAACGAATTCCGTTTATCGAATCAAACGACACTATCACCCCGCCATAATAAAGACCGGACGTATTTGAATTCACCATCCGGAAGAAAATAAAAAGATCCGAACCGAAACGTAGGAGGCGTCGCACTAAACGTGCGTTTCAGTTCGCATCGATGTTCCAGAACCGAAAGATTGTTCGAAAAAAGTGGTAGATAGCCGAAAAAAGTGACAGGGGTGCAACACGAGGACTTCCCAGGAGGTCACCCATCCTAGTACTACTCTCGCCCAAGCACGCTTAACTTCGGAGTTCTGATGGGATCCAGTGCATTTGTGCTGGTATGATCGCACCCAGCATGCCTCTCCATTGTCAAAGTAATAAAGAGTTTCCACTCGCATTGTCGTACGAAGTCCGTTTAAATGAAAGTGTGAAAAAATCCTGCTAGATGACACCGGATGGACGATCCGAGCATGTCGGGAAGCCGGATGACCGCCAGGGCTGTCATCGCGCGATTAATCTTCCCGAGTACCCCCGAATCAATATAAGAATCGCTACGATCTGACGGGCGGATCAAAAGTTATCGTCGGAACGATATTTGTGCACCAAGGGTAGCTCACGGCCAGTAAACACCTTCCGACCGGATTCATGACTCGCATCCACTAGTACACTCATCCGCTATAGCCTGTACGTCACTGAATCTAAACAAACCCCCGCTATAATTTGACCGCAAATGAAATGTCAGAACGAATTCCGTTTATCGAATCAAACGACACTATCACCCCGCCATAATAAAGACCGGACGTCTTTGAATTCACCATCCGGAAGAAAATAAAAAGATCCGAACCGAAACGTAGGAGGCGACGCACTAAACGTGCGTTTCAGTTCGCATCGATGTTCCAGAACCGAAAGATTGTTCGAAAAAAGTGGTAGATAGCCGAAAAAAGTGACAGGGGTGCAACACGAGGACTTCCCAGGAGGTCACCCATCCTAGTACTACTCTCGCCCAAGCACGCTTAACTTCGGAGTTCTGATGGGATCCAGTGCATTTGTGCTGGTATGATCGCACCCAGCATGCCTCTCAATTGTCAAAGTAATAAAGAGTTTCCACTCGCACTGTCGTACGAAGTCCGTTTAAATGAAAGTGCGAAAAAATCCTGCTAGATGACACCGGATGGACGATCCGAGCATGTCGGGAAGCCGGATGACCGCCAGTGCTGTCATCGCGCGAAGAATCTTCCTGAGTACCCCCGATTCAATATAAGAATCGCCACGATCTGACGGGCGGATCAAAAGTTATCGTCGGAACGATATTTGTGCACCAAGGGTAGCTCACGGCCAGTAAACACCTTCCGACCGGATTCATGACTCGCATCCACTAGTACACTCATCCGCTATTGCCTGTACGTCACTGAATCTGAACAAACCCCCGCTATAATTTGACCGCAAATGAAATGTCAGAACGAATTCCGTTTATCGAATCAAACGACAGTATCACCCCGCCATAATAAAGACCGGACGTATTTTAATTCACCATCCGGAAGAAAATAAAAAGATCGGAACCGAAACGTAGGAGGCGTCGCACTAAACGTGCGTTTCAGTTCGCATCGATGTTCCAGAACCGAAAGATTGTTCGAAAAAAGTGGTAGATAGCCGAAAAAAGTGACAGGGGTGCAACACGAGGACTTCCCAGGAGGTCACCCATCCTAGTACTACTCTCGCCCAAGCACGCTTAACTTCGGAGTTCTGATGGGATCCAGTGCATTTGTGCTGGTATGATCGCACCCAGCATGCCTCTCCATTGTCAAAGTAATAAAGAGTTTCCACTCGCATTGTCGTACGAAGTCCGTTTAAATGAAAGTGCGAAAAAATCCTGCTAGATGACACCGGATGGACGATCCGAGCATGTCGGAAAGGCGAATTACCGCCAGGGCTGTCATCGCGCGATGAATCTTCCCGAGTACCCCCGAATCAATATAAGAATCGCCACGATCTGACGGGCGGATCAAAAGTTATCGTCGGAACGATATTTGTGCACCAAGGGTAGCTCACGGCCAGTAAACACCTTCCGACCGGATTCATGACTCGCATCCACTAGTACACTCATCCGCTATTGCCTGTACGTCACTGAATCTGAACAAACCCCCGCTATAATTTGACCGCAAATGAAATGTCAGAACGAATTCCGTTTATCGAATCAAACGACAGTATCACCCCGCCATAATAAAGACCGGACGTATTTTAATTCACCATCCGGAAGAAAATAAAAAGATCCGAACCGAAACATAGGAGGCGTCGCACTAAACGTGCGTTTCAGTTCGCATCGATGTTCTAGAACCGAAAGATTGTTCGAAAAAAGTGGTAGATAGCCGAAAAAAGTGACAGGGGTGCAACACGAGGACTTCCCAGGCGGTCACCCATCCTAGTACTACTCTCGCCCAAGCACGCTTAACTTCGGAGTTCTGATGGGATCCAGTGCATTTGTGCTGGTATGATCGCACCCAGCATGCCTCTCCATTGTCAAAGTAATAAAGAGTTTCCACTCGCATTGTCGTACGAAGTTCGTTTAAATAAAAGTGCGAAAAAATCCTGCTAGATGACATCGGATGGACGATCCGAGCATGTCGGGTAGCCGGATGACCGCTAGGGCTGTCATCGCGCGTTGAATCTTCCCGAGTACCCCCGAATCAATATAAGAATCGCCACGATCTGACGGGCGGATCAAAAGTTATCGTCGGAACGATATTTGTGCACCAAGGGTAGCTCACGGCCAGTAAACACCTTCCGACCGGATTCATGACTTTCATCCACTAGTACACTCATCCGCTATAGCCTGTACGTCACTGAATCTAAACAAACCCCCGCTATAATTTGACCGCAAATGAAATGTCAGAACGAATTCCGTTTATCGAATCAAACGACACTATCAGCCCGCCATAATAAAGACCGGACGTCTTTGAATTCACCATCCGGAAGAAAATAAAAAGATCCGAACCGAAACGTAGGAGGCGACGCACTAAACGTGCGTTTCAGTTCGCATCGATGTTCCAGAACCGAAAGATTGTTCGAAAAAAGTGGTAGATAGCCGAAAAAAGTGACAGGGGTGCAACACGAGGACTTCCCAGGAGGTCACCCATCCTAGTACTACTCTCGCCCAAGCACGCTTAACTTCGGAGTTCTGATGGGATCCAGTGCATTTGTGCTGGTATGATCGCACCCAGCATGCCTCTCCATTGTCAAAGTAATAAAGAGTTTCCACTCGCATTGTCGTACGAAGTCCGTTTAAATGAAAGTGCGAAAAAATTCTGCTAGATGACACCGGATGGACGATCCGAGCATGTCGGAAAGGCGAATTACCGCCAGGGCTGTCATCGCGCGATGAATCTTCCCGAGTACCCCCGAATCAATATAAGAATCGCCACGATCTGACGGGCGGATCAAAAGTTATCGTCGGAACGATATTTGTGCACCAAGGGTAGCTCACGGCCAGTAAACACCTTCCGACCGGATTCATGACTCGCATCCACTAGTACACTCATCCGTTATAGCCTGTACGTCACTGAATCTAAACAAACCCCCGCTATAATTTGACTGCAAATGAAATGTCAGAACGAATTCCGTTTATCGAATCAAACGACACTATCACCCCGCCATAGTAAAGACCGGACGTATTTGAATTCACCATCCGGAAGAAAATAAAAAGATCCGAACCGAAACGTAGGAGGCGTCGCACTAAACGTGCGTTTCAGTTCGCATCGATGTTCCAGAACCGAAAGATTGTTCGAAAAAAGTGGTAGATAGCCGAAAAAAGTGACAGGGGTGCAACACGAGGACTTCCCAGGAGGTCACCCATCCTAGTACTACTCTCGCCCAAGCACGCTTAACTTCGGAGTTCTGATGGGATCCAGTGCATTTGTGCTGGTATGATCGCACCCAGCATGCCTTTCCATTGTCAAAGTAATAAAGAGTTTCCACTCGCATTGTCGTACGAAGTCCGTTTAAATGAAAGTGCGAAAAAATCCTGCCAGATGACACCGGATGGACGATCCGAGCATGTCGGGAAGCCGGATGACCGCCAGGGCTGTCATCGCGCGATTAATCTTCCCGAGTACCCCCGAATCAATATAAGAATCGCTACGATCTGACGGGCGGATCAAAAGTTATCGTCGGAACGATATTTGTGCACCAAGGGTAGCTCACGGCCAGTAAACACCTTCCGACCGGATTCATGACTCGCATCCACTAGTACACTCATCCGCTATAGCCTGTACGTCACTGAATCTAAACAAACCCCCGCTATAATTTGACTGCAAATGAAATGTCAGAACGAATTCCGTTTATCGAATCAAACGACACTATCACCCCGCCATAATAAAGACCGGACGTATTTGAATTCACCATCCGGAAGAAAATAAAAAGATCCGAACCGAAACGTAGGAGGCGTCGCACTAAACGTGCGTTTCAGTTCGCATCGATGTTCCAGAACCGAAAGATTGTTCGAAAAAAGTGGTAGATAGCCGAAAAAAGTGACAGGGGTGCAACACGAGGACTTCCCAGGAGGTCACCCATCCTAGTACTACTCTCGCCCAAGCACGCTTAACTTCGGAGTTCTGATGGGATCCAGTGCATTTGTGCTGGTATGATCGCACCCAGCATGCCTTTCCATTGTCAAAGTAATAAAGAGTTTCCACTAGCATTGTCGTACGAAGTCCGTTTAAATGAAAGTGCGAAAAAATCCTGCTAGATGACACCGGATGGACGATCCGAGCATGTCGGGAAGCCGGATGACCGCCAGGGCTGTCATCGCGCGATTAATCTTCCCGAGTACCCCCGAATCAATATAAGAATCGCTACGATCTGACGGGCGGATCAAAAGTTATCGTCGGAACGATATTTGTGCACCAAGGGTAGCTCACGGCCAGTAAACACCTTCCGACCGGATTCATGACTCGCATCCACTAGTACACTCATCCGCTATAGCCTGTACGTCACTGAATCTAAACAAATCCCCGCTATAATTTGACCGCAAATGAAATGTCAGAACGAATTCCGTTTATCGAATCAAACGACACTATCACCCCACCATAATAAAGACCGGACGTATTTGAATTCACCATCCGGAAGAAAATAAAAAGATCCGAACCGAAACATAGGAGGCGTCGCACTAAACGTGCGTTTCAGTTCGCATCGATGTTCTAGAACCGAAAGATTGTTCGAAAAAAGTGGTAGATAGCCGAAAAAAGTGACAGGGGTGCAACACGAGGACTTCCCAGGCGGTCACCCATCCTAGTACTACTCTCGCCCAAGCACGCTTAACTTCGGAGTTCTGATGGGATCCAGTGCATTTGTGCTGGTATGATCGCACCCAGCATGCCTCTCCATTGTCAAAGTAATAAAGAGTTTCCACTCGCATTGTCGTACGAAGTTCGTTTAAATAAAAGTGCGAAAAAATCCTGCTAGATGACATCGGATGGACGATCCGAGCATGTCGGGTAGCCGGATGACCGCTAGGGCTGTCATCGCGCGTTGAATCTTCCCGAGTACCCCCGAATCAATATAAGAATCGCCACGATCTGACGGGCGGATCAAAAGTTATCGTCGGAACGATATTTGTGCACCAAGGGTAGCTCACGGCCAGTAAACACCTTCCGACCGGATTCATGACTTTCATCCACTAGTACACTCATCCGCTATAGCCTGTACGTCACTGAATCTAAACAAACCCCCGCTATAATTTGACCGCAAATGAAATGTCAGAACGAATTCCGTTTATCGAATCAAACGACACTATCAGCCCGCCATAATAAAGACCGGACGTCTTTGAATTCACCATCCGGAAGAAAATAAAAAGATCCGAACCGAAACGTAGGAGGCGACGCACTAAACGTGCGTTTCAGTTCGCATCGATGTTCCAGAACCGAAAGATTGTTCGAAAAAAGTGGTAGATAGCCGAAAAAAGTGACAGGGGTGCAACACGAGGACTTCCCAGGAGGTCACCCATCCTAGTACTACTCTCGCCCAAGCACGCATAACTTCGGAGTTCTGATGGGATCCAGTGCATTTGTGCTGGTATGATCGCACCCAGCATGCCTCTCCATTGTCAAAGTAATAAAGAGTTTCCACTCGCATTGTCGTACGAAGTCCGTTTAAATGAAAGTGCGAAAAAATCCTGCTAGATGACACCGGATGGACGATCCGAGCATGTCGGGAAGCCGGATGACCGCCAAGGCTGTCATCGCGCGATTAATCTTCCCGAGTACCCCCGAATCAATATAAGAATCGCTACGATCTGACGGGCGGATCAAAAGTTATCGTCGGAACGATATTTGTGCACCAAGGGTAGCTCACGGCCAGTAAACACCTTCCGACCGGATTCATGACTCGCATCCACTAGTACACTCATCCGCTATAGCCTGTACGTCACTGAATCTAAACAAATCCCCGCTATAATTTGACCGCAAATGAAATGTCAGAACGAATTCCGTTTATCGAATCAAACGACACTATTACCCCGCCATAATAAAGACCGGACGTATTTGAATTCACCATCCGGAAGAAAATAAAAAGATCCGAACCGAAACATAGGAGGCGTCGCACTAAACGTGCGTTTCAGTTCGCATCGATGTTCTAGAACCGAAAGATTGTTCGAAAAAAGTGGTAGATAGCCGAAAAAAGTGACAGGGGTGCAACACGAGGACTTCCCAGGCGGTCACCCATCCTAGTACTACTCTCGCCCAAGCACGCTTAACTTCGGAGTTCTGATGGGATCCAATGCATTTGTGCTGGTATGATCGCACCCAGCATGCCTCTCCATTGTCAAAGTAATAAAGAGTTTCCACTCGGATTGTCGTACGAAGTCCGTTTAAATAAAAGTGCGAAAAAATCCTGCTAGATGACATCGGATGGACGATCCGAGCATGTCGGGAAGCCGGATGACCGCTAGGGCTGTCATCGCGCGATGAATCTTCCCGAGTACCCTCGAATCAATATAAGAATCGCCACGATCTGACGGGCGGATCAAAAGTTATCGTCGGAACGATATTTGTGCACCAAGGGTAGCTCACGGCCAGTAAACACCTTCCGACCGGATTCATGACTCGCAGCCACTAGTACACTCATCCGCTATAGCCTGTACGTCACTGAATCTAAACAAACCCCCGCTATAATTTGACTGCAAATGAAATGTCAGAACGAATTCCGTTTATCGAATCAAACGACACTATCACCCCGCCATAATAAAGACCGGACGTATTTGAATTCACCATCCGGAAGAAAATAAAAAGATCGGAACCGAAACGTAGGAGGCGTCGCACTAAACGTGCGTTTCAGTTCGCATCGATGTTCCAGAACCGAAAGATTGTTCGAAAAAAGTGGTAGATAGCCGAAAAAAGTGACAGGGGTGCAACACGAGGACTTCCCAGGAGGTCACCCATCCTAGTACTACTCTCGCCCAAGCACGCTTAACTTCGGAGTTCTGATGGGATCCAGTGCATTTGTGCTGGTATGATCGCACCCAGCATGCCTCTCCATTGTCAAAGTAATAAAGAGTTTCCACTCGCATTGTCGTACGAAGTCCGTTTAAATGAAAGTGCGAAAAAATCCTGCTAGATGACACCGGATGGACGATCCGAGCATGTCGGAAAGGCGAATTACAGCCAGGGCTATTATCGCGCGATGAATCTTCCCGAGTACCCCCGAATCAATATAAGAATCGCCACGATCTGACGGGCGGATCAAAAGTTATCGTCGGAACGATATTTGTGCACCAAGGGTAGCTCACGGCCAGTAAACACCTTCCGACCGGATTCATGACTCGCATCCACTAGTACACTCATCCGCTATAGCCTGTACGTCACTGAATCTAAACAAACCCCCGCTATAATTTGACTGCAAATGAAATGTCAGAACGAATTCCGTTTATCGAATCAAACGACACTATCACCCCGCCATAATAAAGACCGGACGTATTTGAATTCACCATCCGGAAGAAAATAAAAAGATCCGAACCGAAACGTAGGAGGCGTCGCACTAAACGTGCGTTTCAGTTCGCATCGATGTTCCAGAACCGAAAGATTGTTCGAAAAAAGTGGTAGATAGCCGAAAAATGTGACAGGGGTGCAACACGAGGACTTCCCAGGAGGTCACCCATCCTAGTACTACTCTCGCCCAAGCACGCTTAACTTCGGAGTTCTGATGGGATCCAGTGTATTTGTGCTGGTATGATCGCACCCAGCATGCCTGTCCATTGTCAAAGTACTAAAGAGTTTCCACTCGCATTGTCGTACGAAGTCCGTTTAAATGAAAGTGCGAAAAAATCCTGCTAGATGACACCGGATGGACGATCCGAGCATGTCGGGAAGCCGGATGACCGCCAAGGCGGTCATCGCGCGATTAATCTTCCCGAGTACCCCCGAATCAATATAAGAATCGCTACGATCTGACGGGCGGATCAAAAGTTATCGTCGGAGCGATATTTGTGCACCAAGGGTAGCTCACGGCCAGTAAACACCTTCCGACCGGATTCATGACTCGCATCCACTAGTACACTCATCCGCTATAGCCTGTACGTCACTAAATCTAAACAAACCCCCGCTATAATTTGACCGCAAATGAAATGTCAGAACGAATTCCGTTTATCGAATCAAACGACACTATCACCCCGCCATAATAAAGACCGGACGTCTTTGAATTCACCATCCGGAAGAAAATAAAACGATCCGAACCGAAACGTAGGAGGCGACGCACTAAACGTGCGTTTCATTTCGCATCGATGTTCCAGAACCGAAAGATTGTTCGAAAAAAGTGGTAGATAGCCGAAAAAATTGACAGGGGTGCAACACGAGGACTTCCCAGGAGGTCACCCATCCTAGTACTACTCTCGCCCAAGCACGCTTAACTTCGGAGTTCTGATGGGATCCAGTGCATTTGTGCTGGTATGATCGCACCCAGCATGCCTCTCCATTGTCAAAGTACTAAAGAGTTTCCACTCGCATTGTCGTACGAAGTCCGTTTAAATGAAAGTACGAAAAAATCCTGCCAGATGACACCGGATGGACGATCCGAGCATGTCGGGAAGCCGGATGACCGCCAAGGCTGTCATCGCGCGATTAATCTTCCCGAGTACCCCCGAATAAATATAAGAATCGCTACGATCTGACGGGCGGATCAAAAGTTATCGTCGGAACGATATTTGTGCACCAAGGGTAGCTCACGGCCAGTAAACACCTTCCGACCGGATTCATGACTCGCATCCACTAGTACACTCATCCGCTATAGCCTGTACGTCACTGAATCTAAACAAACCCCCGCTATAATTTGACTGCAAATGAAATGTCAGAACGAATTCCGTTTATCGAATCAAACGACACTATCACCCCGCCATAATAAAGACCGGACGTATTTGAATTCACCATCCGGAAGAAAATAAAAAGATCCGAACCGAAACGTAAGAGGCGTCGCACTAAACGTGCGTTTCAGTTCGCATCGATGTTCCAGAACCGAAAGATTGTTCGAAAAAAGTGGTAGATAGCCGAAAAAAGTGACAGGGGTGCAACACGAGGACTTCCCAGGAGGTCACCCATCCTAGTACTACTCTCGCCCAAGCACGCTTAACTTCGGAGTTCTGATGGGATCCAGTGCATTTGTGCTGGTATGATCGCACCCAGCATGCCTTTCCATTGTCAAAGTAATAAAGAGTTTCCACTCGCATTGTCGTACGAAGTCCGTTTAAATGAAAGTGCGAAAAAATCCTGCTAGATGACACCGGATGGACGATCGGAGCATGTCGGGAAGCCGGATGACCGCCAGGGCTGTCATCGCGCGATTAATCTTCCCGAGTACCCCCGAATCAATATAAGAATCGCTACGATCTGACGGGCGGATCAAAAGTTATCGTCGGAACGATATTTGTGCACCAAGGGTAGCTCACGGCCAGTAAACACCTTCCGACCGGATTCATGACTCGCATCCACTAGTACACTCATCCGCTATAGCCTGTACGTCACTGAATCTAAACAAACCCCCGCTATAATTTGACCGCAAATGAAATGTCAGAACGAATTCCGTTTATCGAATCAAACGACACTATCACCCCGCCATAATAAAGACCGGACGTCTTTGAATTCACCATCCGGAAGAAAATAAAAAGATCCGAACCGAAACGTAGGAGGCGACGCACTAAACGTGCGTTTCAGTTCGCATCGATGTTCCAGAACCGAAAGATTGTTCGAAAAAAGTGGTAGATAGCCGAAAAAAGTGACAGGGGTGCAACACGAGGACTTCCCAGGAGGTCACCCATCCTAGTACTACTCTCGCCCAAGCACGCTTAACTTCGGAGTTCTGATGGGATCCAGTGCATTTGTGCTGGTATGATCGCACCCAGCATGCCTCTCCATTGTCAAAGTAATAAAGAGTTTGCACTCGCACTGTCGTACGAAGTCCGTTTAAATGAAAGTGCGAAAAAATCCTGCTAGATGACACCGGATGGACGATCCGAGCATGACGGGAAGCCGGATGACCGCCAGGGCTGTCATCGCGCGAAGAATCTTCCCGAGTACCCCCGAATCAATATAAGAATCGCCACGATCTGACGGGCGGATCAAAAGTTATCGTCGGAACGATATTTGTGCACCAAGGGTAGCTCACGGCCAGTAAACACCTTCCGACCGGATTCATGACTCGCATCCACTAGTACACTCATCCGCTATTGCCTGTACGTCACTGAATCTAAACAAACCCCCGCTATAATTTGACCGCAAATGAAATGTCAGAACGAATTCCGTTTATCGAATCAAACGACACTATCACCCCGCCATAATAAAGACCGGACGTATTTTAATTCACCATCCGGAAGAAAATAAAAAGATCGGAACCGAAACGTAGGAGGCGTCGCACTAAACGTGCGTTTCAGTTCGCATCGATGTTCCAGAACCGAAAGATTGTTCGAAAAAAGTGGTAGATAGCCGAAAAAAGTGACAGGGGTGCAACACGAGGACTTCCCAGGAGGTCACCCATCCTAGTACTACTCTCGCCCAAGCACGCTTAACTTCGGAGTTCTGATGGGATCCAGTGCATTTGTGCTGGTATGATCGCACCCAGCATGCCTCTCCATTGTCAAAGTAATAAAGAGTTTCCACTCGCATTGTCGTACGAAGTCCGTTTAAATGAAAGTGCGAAAAAATCCTGCTAGATGACACCGGATGGACGATCCGAGCATGTCGGAAAGGCGAATTACCGCCAGGGCTGTAATCGCGCGATGAATCTTCCCGAGTACCCCCGAATCAATATAAGAATCGCCACGATCTGACGGGCGGATCAAAAGTTATCGTCGGAACGATATTTGTGCACCAAGGGTAGCTCACGGCCAGTAAACACCTTCCGACCGGATTCATGACTCGCATCCACTAGTACACTCATCCGCTATAGCCTGTACGTCACTGAATCTGAACAAACCCCCGCTATAATTTGACCGCAAATGAAATGTCAGAACGAATTCCGTTTATCGAATCAAACGACACTATCACCCCGCCATAATAAAGACCGGACGTATTTGAATTCACCATCCGGAAGAAAATAAAAAGATCCGAACCGAAACATAGGAGGCGTCGCACTAAACGTGCGTTTCAGTTCGCATCGATGTTCTAGAACCGAAAGATTGTTCGAAAAAAGTGGTAGATAGCCGAAAAAAGTGACAGGGGTGCAACACGAGGACTTCCCAGGCGGTCACCCATCCTAGTACTACTCTCGCCCAAGCACGCTTAACTTCGGAGTTCTGATGGGATCCAGTGCATTTGTGCTGGTATGATCGCACCCAGCATGCCTCTCCATTGTCAAAGTAATAAAGAGTTTCCACTCGCATTGTCGTACGAAGTTCGTTTAAATAAAAGTGCGAAAAAATCCTGCTAGATGACATCGGATGGACGATCCGAGCATGTCGGGTAGCCGGATGACCGACAGGGCTGTCATCGCGCGTTGAATCTTCCCGAGTACCCCCGAATCAATATAAGAATCGCCACGATCTGACGGGCGGATCAAAAGTTATCGTCGGAACGATATTTGTGCACCAAGGGTAGCTCACGGCCAGTAAACACCTTCCGACCGGATTCATGACTTTCATCCACTAGTACACTCATCCGCTATAGCCTGTACGTCACTGAATCTAAACAAACCCCCGCTATAATTTGACCGCAAATGAAATGTCAGAACGAATTCCGTTTATCGAATCAAACGACACTATCAGCCCGCCATAATAAAGACCGGACGTCTTTGAATTCACCATCCGGAAGAAAATAAAAAGATCCGAACCGAAACGTAGGAGGCGACGCACTAAACGTGCGTTTCAGTTCGCATCGATGTTCCAGAACCGAAAGATTGTTCGAAAAAAGTGGTAGATAGCCGAAAAAAGTGACAGGGGTGCAACACGAGGACTTCCCAGGAGGTCACCCATCCTAGTACTACTCTCGCCCAAGCACGCTTAACTTCGGAGTTCTGATGGGATCCAGTGCATTTGTGCTGGTATGATCGCACCCAGCATGCCTCTCCATTGTCAAAGTAATAAAGAGTTTCCACTCGCATTGTCGTACGAAGTCCGTTTAAATGAAAGTGCGAAAAAATCCTGCTAGATGACACCGGATGGACGATCCGAGCATGTCGGGAAGCCGGATGACCGCCAAGGCTGTCATCGCGCGATTAATCTTCCCGAGTACCCCCGAATCAATATAAGAATCGCTACGATCTGACGGGCGGATCAAAAGTTATCGTCGGAACGATATTTGTGCACCAAGGGTAGCTCACGGCCAGTAAACACCTTCCGACCGGATTCATGACTCGCATCCACTAGTACACTCATCCGCTATAGCCTGTACGTCACTGAATCTAAACAAATCCCCGCTATAATTTGACCGCAAATGAAATGTCAGAACGAATTCCGTTTATCGAATCAAACGACACTATTACCCCGCCATAATAAAGACCGGACGTATTTGAATTCACCATCCGGAAGAAAATAAAAAGATCCGAACCGAAACATAGGAGGCGTCGCACTAAACGTGCGTTTCAGTTCGCATCGATGTTCTAGAACCGAAAGATTGTTCGAAAAAAGTGGTAGATAGCCGAAAAAAGTGACAGGGGTGCAACACGAGGACTTCCCAGGCGGTCACCCATCCTAGTACTACTCTCGCCCAAGCACGCTTAACTTCGGAGTTCTGATGGGATCCAATGCATTTGTGCTGGTATGATCGCACCCAGCATGCCTCTCCATTGTCAAAGTAATAAAGAGTTTCCACTCGGATTGTCGTACGAAGTCCGTTTAAATAAAAGTGCGAAAAAATCCTGCTAGATGACATCGGATGGACGATCCGAGCATGTCGGGAAGCCGGATGACCGCTAGGGCTGTCATCGCGCGATGAATCTTCCCGAGTACCCTCGAATCAATATAAGAATCGCCACGATCTGACGGGCGGATCAAAAGTTATCGTCGGAACGATATTTGTGCACCAAGGGTAGCTCACGGCCAGTAAACACCTTCCGACCGGATTCATGACTCGCAGCCACTAGTACACTCATCCGCTATAGCCTGTACGTCACTGAATCTAAACAAACCCCCGCTATAATTTGACTGCAAATGAAATGTCAGAACGAATTCCGTTTATCGAATCAAACGACACTATCACCCCGCCATAATAAAGACCGGACGTATTTGAATTCACCATCCGGAAGAAAATAAAAAGATCGGAACCGAAACGTAGGAGGCGTCGCACTAAACGTGCGTTTCAGTTCGCATCGATGTTCCAGAACCGAAAGATTGTTCGAAAAAAGTGGTAGATAGCCGAAAAAAGTGACAGGGGTGCAACACGAGGACTTCCCAGGAGGTCACCCATCCTAGTACTACTCTCGCCCAAGCACGCTTAACTTCGGAGTTCTGATGGGATCCAGTGCATTTGTGCTGGTATGATCGCACCCAGCATGCCTCTCCATTGTCAAAGTAATAAAGAGTTTCCACTCGCATTGTCGTACGAAGTTCGTTTAAATGAAAGTGCGAAAAAATCCTGCTAGATGACACCGGATGGACGATCCGAGCATGTCGGAAAGGCGAATTACAGCCAGGGCTGTCATCGCGCGATGAATCTTCCCGAGTACCCCCGAATCAATATAAGAATCGCCACGATCTGACGGGCGGATCAAAAGTTATCGTCGGAACGATATTTGTGCACCAAGGGTAGCTCACGGCCAGTAAACACCTTCCGACCGGATTCATGACTCGCATCCACTAGTACACTCATCCGCTATAGCCTGTACGTCACTGAATCTAAACAAACCCCCGCTATAATTTGACTGCAAATGAAATGTCAGAACGAATTCCGTTTATCGAATCAAACGACACTATCACCCCGCCATAATAAAGACCGGACGTATTTGAATTCACCATCCGGAAGAAAATAAAAAGATCCGAACCGAAACGTAGGAGGCGTCGCACTAAACGTGCGTTTCAGTTCGCATCGATGTTCCAGAACCGAAAGATTGTTCGAAAAAAGTGGTAGATAGCCGAAAAAAGTGACAGGGGTGCAACACGAGGACTTCCCAGGAGGTCACCCATCCTAGTACTACTCTCGCCCAAGCACGCTTAACTTCGGAGTTCTGATGGGATCCAGTGTATTTGTGCTGGTATGATCGCACCCAGCATGCCTGTCCATTGTCAAAGTACTAAAGAGTTTCCACTCGCATTGTCGTACGAAGTCCGTTTAAATGAAAGTGCGAAAAAATCCTGCTAGATGACACCGGATGGACGATCCGAGCATGTCGGGAAGCCGGATGACCGCCTAGGCGGTCATCGCGCGATTAATCTTCCCGAGTACCCCCGAATCAATATAAGAATCGCTACGATCTGACGGGCGGATCAAAAGTTATCGTCGGAGCGATATTTGTGCACCAAGGGTAGCTCACGGCCAGTAAACACCTTCCGACCGGATTCATGACTCGCATCCACTAGTACACTCATCCGCTATAGCCTGTACGTCACTGAATCTAAACAAACCCCCGCTATAATTTGACCGCAAATGAAATGTCAGAACGAATTCCGTTTATCGAATCAAACGACACTATCACCCCGCCATAATAAAGACCGGACGTCTTTGAATTCACCATCCGGAAGAAAATAAAACGATCCGAACCGAAACGTAGGAGGCGACGCACTAAACGTGCGTTTCATTTCGCATCGATGTTCCAGAACCGAAAGATTGTTCGAAAAAAGTGGTAGATAGCCGAAAAAAGTGACAGGGGTGCAACACGAGGACTTCCCAGGAGGTCACCCATCCTAGTACTACTCTCGCCCAAGCACGCTTAACTTCGGAGTTCTGATGGGATCCAGTGCATTTGTGCTGGTATGATCGCACCCAGCATGCCTCTCCATTGTCAAAGTACTAAAGGGTTTCCACTCGCATTGTCGTACGAAGTCCGTTTAAATGAAAGTACGAAAAAATCCTGCCAGATGACACCGGATGGACGATCCGAGCATGTCGGGAAGCCGGATGACCGCCAAGGCTGTCATCGCGCGATTAATCTTCCCGAGTACCCCCGAATAAATATAAGAATCGCTACGATCTGACGGGCGGATCAAAAGTTATCGTCGGAACGATATTTGTGCACCAAGGGTAGCTCACGGCCAGTAAACACCTTCCGACCGGATTCATGACTCGCATCCACTAGTACACTCATCCGCTATAGCCTGTACGTCACTGAATCTAAACAAACCCCCGCTATAATTTGACTGCAAATGAAATGTCAGAACGAATTCCGTTTATCGAATCAAACGACACTATCACCCCGCCATAATAAAGACCGGACGTATTTGAATTCACCATCCGGAAGAAAATAAAAAGATCCGAACCGAAACGTAAGAGGCGTCGCACTAAACGTGCGTTTCAGTTCGCATCGATGTTCCAGAACCGAAAGATTGTTCGAAAAAAGTGGTAGATAGCCGAAAAAAGTGACAGGGGTGCAACACGAGGACTTCCCAGGAGGTCACCCATCCTAGTACTACTCTCGCCCAAGCACGCTTAACTTCGGAGTTCTGATGGGATCCAGTGCATTTGTGCTGGTATGATCGCACCCAGCATGCCTTTCCATTGTCAAAGTAATAAAGAGTTTCCACTCGCATTGTCGTACGAAGTCCGTTTAAATGAAAGTGCGAAAAAATCCTGCTAGATGACACCGGATGGACGATCGGAGCATGTCGGGAAGCCGGATGACCGCCAGGGCTGTCATCGCGCGATTAATCTTCCCGAGTACCCCCGAATCAATATAAGAATCGCTACGATCTGACGGGCGGATCAAAAGTTATCGTCGGAACGATATTTGTGCACCAAGGGTAGCTCACGGCCAGTAAACCCCTTCCGACCGGATTCATGACTCGCATCCACTAGTACACTCATCCGCTATAGCCTGTACGTCACTGAATCTAAACAAACCCCCGCTATAATTTGACCGCAAATGAAATGTCAGAACGAATTCCGTTTATCGAATCAAACGACACTATCACCCCGCCATAATAAAGACCGGACGTCTTTGAATTCACCATCCGGAAGAAAATAAAAAGATCCGAACCGAAACGTAGGAGGCGACGCACTAAACGTGCGTTTCAGTTCGCATCGATGTTCCAGAACCGAAAGATTGTTCGAAAAAAGTGGTAGATAGCCGAAAAAAGTGACAGGGGTGCAACACGAGGACTTCCCAGGAGGTCACCCATCCTAGTACTACTCTCGCCCAAGCACGCTTAACTTCGGAGTTCTGATGGGATCCAGTGCATTTGTGCTGGTATGATCGCACCCAGCATGCCTCTCCATTGTCAAAGTAATAAAGAGTTTGCACTCGCACTGTCGTACGAAGTCCGTTTAAATGAAAGTGCGAAAAAATCCTGCTAGATGACACCGGATGGACGATCCGAGCATGACGGGAAGCCGGATGACCGCCAGGGCTGTCATCGCGCGAAGAATCTTCCCGAGTACCCCCGAATCAATATAAGAATCGCCACGATCTGACGGGCGGATCAAAAGTTATCGTCGGAACGATATTTGTGCACCAAGGGTAGCTCACGGCCAGTAAACACCTTCCGACCGGATTCATGACTCGCATCCACTAGTACACTCATCCGCTATTGCCTGTACGTCACTGAATCTAAACAAACCCCCGCTATAATTTGACCGCAAATGAAATGTCAGAACGAATTCCGTTTATTGAATCAAACGACACTATCACCCCGCCATAATAAAGACCGGACGTATTTTAATTCACCATCCGGAAGAAAATAAAAAGATCGGAACCGAAACGTAGGAGGCGTCGCACTAAACGTGCGTTTCAGTTCGCATCGATGTTCCAGAACCGAAAGATTGTTCGAAAAAAGTGGTAGATAGCCGAAAAAAGTGACAGGGGTGCAACACGAGGACTTCCCAGGAGGTCACCCATCCTAGTACTACTCTCGCCCAAGCACGCTTAACTTCGGAGTTCTGATGGGATCCAGTGCATTTGTGCTGGTATGATCGCACCCAGCATGCCTCTCCATTGTCAAAGTAATAAAGAGTTTCCACTCGCATTGTCGTACGAAGTCCGTTTAAATGAAAGTGCGAAAAAATCCTGCTAGATGACACCGGATGGACGATCCGAGCATGTCGGAAAGGCGAATTACCGCCAGGGCTGTAATCGCGCGATGAATCTTCCCGAGTACCCCCGAATCAATATAAGAATCGCCACGATCTGACGGGCGGATCAAAAGTTATCGTCGGAACGATATTTGTGCACCAAGGGTAGCTCACGGCCAGTAAACACCTTCCGACCGGATTCATGACTCGCATCCACTAGTACACTCATCCGCTATAGCCTGTACGTCACTGAATCTGAACAAACCCCCGCTATAATTTGACCGCAAATGAAATGTCAGAACGAATTCCGTTTATCGAATCAAACGACACTATCACCCCGCCATAATAAAGACCGGACGTATTTGAATTCACCATCCGGAAGAAAATAAAAAGATCCGAACCGAAACGTAGGAGGCGACGCACTAAACGTGCGTTTCAGTTCGCATCGATGTTCCAGAACCGAAAGATTGTTCGAAAAAAAGTGGTAGATAGCCGAAAAAAGTGACAGGGGTGCAACACGAGGACTTCCCAGGAGGTCACCCATCCTAGTACTACTCTCGCCCAAGCACGCTTAACTTCGGAGTTCTGATGGGATCCAGTGCATTTGTGCTGGTATGATCGCACCCAGCATGCCTCTCCATTGTCAAAGTAATAAAGAGTTTCCACTCGCACTGTCGTACGAAGTCCGTTTAAATGAAAGTGCAAAAAAATCCTGCTAGATGACACCGGATGGACGATCCGAGCATGTCGGGAAGCCGGATGACCGCCAGGGCTGTCATCGCGCGATGGATCTTCCCGAGTACCCCCGAATCAATATAAGAATCGCCACGATCTGACGGGCGGATCAAAAGTTATCGTCGGAACGATATTTGTGCACCAAGGGTAGCTCACGGCCAGTAAACACCTTCCGACCGGATTCATGACTCGCATCCACTAGTACACTCATCCGCTATAGCCTGTACGTCACTGAATCTAAACAAACCCCCGCTATAATTTGACCGCAAATGAAATGTCAGAACGAATTCCGTTTATCGAATCAAACGACACTATCACCCCGCCATAATAAAGACCGGACGTGTTTGAATTCACCATCCGGAAGAAAATAAAAAGATCCGAACCGAAACGTAGGAGGCGACGCACTAAACGTGCGTTTCAGTTCGCATCGATGTTCCAGAACCGAAAGATTGTTCGAAAAAAGTGGTAGATAGCCGAAAAAAGTGACAGGGGTGCAACACGAGGACTTCCCAGGAGGTCACCCATCCTAGTACTACTCTCGCCCAAGCACGCTTAACTTCGGAGTTCTGATGGGAGCCAGTGCATTTGTGCTGGTATGATCGCACCCAGCATGCCTCTCCATTGTCAAAGTAATAAAGAGTTTCCACTCGCATTGTCGTACGAAGTCCGTTTAAATGAAAGTGCGAAAAAATCCTGCTAGATGACACCGGATGGACGATCCGAGCATGTCGGGAAGCCGGATGACCGCCAGGGCTGTCATCGCGCGATGAATCTTCCCGAGTACCCCCGAATCAATATAAGAATCGCTACGATCTGACGGGCGGATCAAAAGTTATCGTCGGAACGATATTTGTGCACCAAGGGTAGCTCACGGCCAGTAAACACCTTCCGACCGGATTCATGACTCGCATCCACTAGTACACTCATCCGCTATAGCCTGTACGTCACTGAATCTAAACAAACCCCCGCTATAATTTGACCGCAAATGAAATGTCAGAACGAATTCCGTTTATCGAATCAAACGACACTATCACCCCGCCATAATAAAGACCGGACGTCTTTGAATTCACCATCGGGAAGAAAATAAAAAGATCCGAACCGAAACGTAGGAGGCGACGCACTAAACGTGCGTTTCAGTTCGCATCGATGTTCCAGAACCGAAAGATTGTTCGAAAAAAGTGGTAGATAGCCGAAAAAAGTGACAGGGGTGCAACACGAGGACTTCCCAGGAGGTCACCCATCCTAGTACTACTCTCGCCCAAGCACGCTTAACTTCGGAGTTCTGATGGGATCCAGTGCATTTGTGCTGGTATGATCGCACCCAGCATGCCTCTCCATTGTCAAAGTAATAAAGAGTTTCCACTCGGATTGTCGTACGAAGTCCGTTTAAATAAAAGTGCGAAAAAATCCTGCTAGATGACATCGGATGGACGATCCGAGCATGTCGGGAAGCCGGATGACCGCTAGGGCTGTCATCGCGCGATGAATCTTCCCGAGTACCCTCGAATCAATATAAGAATCGCCACGATCTGACGGGCGGATCAAAAGTTATCGTCGGAACGATATTTGTGCACCAAGGGTAGCTCACGGCCAGTAAACACCTTCCGACCGGATTCATGACTCGCATCCACTAGTACACTCATCCGCTATAGCCTGTACGTCACTGAATCTAAACAAACCCCCGCTATAATTTGACTGCAAATGAAATGTCAGAACGAATTCCGTTTATCGAATCAAACGACACTATCACCCCGCCATAATAAAGACCGGACGTATTTGAATTCACCATCCGGAAGAAAATAAAAAGATCGGAACCGAAACGTAGGAGGCGTCGCACTAAACGTGCGTTTCAGTTCGCATCGATGTTCCAGAACCGAAAGATTGTTCGAAAAAAGTGGTAGATAGCCGAAAAAAGTGACAGGGGTGCAACACGAGGACTTCCCAGGAGGTCACCCATCCTAGTACTACTCTCGCCCAAGCACGCTTAACTTCGGAGTTCTGATGGGATCCAGTGCATTTGTGCTGGTATGATCGCACCCAGCATGCCTCTCCATTGTCAAAGTAATAAAGAGTTTCCACTCGCATTGTCGTACGAAGTCCGTTTAAATGAAAGTGCGAAAAAATCCTGCTAGATGACACCGGATGGACGATCCGAGCATGTCGGAAAGGCGAATTACAGCCAGGGCTGTCATCGCGCGATGAATCTTCCCGAGTACCCCCGAATCAATATAAGAATCGCCACGATCTGACGGGCGGATCAAAAGTTATCGTCGGAACGATATTTGTGCACCAAGGGTAGCTCACGGCCAGTAAACACCTTCCGACCGGATTCATGACTCGCATCCACTAGTACACTCATCCGCTATAGCCTGTACGTCACTGAATCTAAACAAACCCCCGCTATAATTTGACTGCAAATGAAATGTCAGAACGAATTCCGTTTATCGAATCAAACGACACTATCACCCCGCCATAATAAAGACCGGACGTATTTGAATTCACCATCCGGAAGAAAATAAAAAGATCCGAACCGAAACGTAGGAGGCGTCGCACTAAACGTGCGTTTCAGTTCGCATCGATGTTCCAGAACCGAAAGATTGTTCGAAAAAAGTGGTAGATAGCCGAAAAAAGTGACAGGGGTGCAACACGAGGACTTCCCAGGAGGTCACCCATCCTAGTACTACTCTCGCCCAAGCACGCTTAATTTGGAGTTCTGATGGGATCCAGTGTATTTGTGCTGGTATGATCGCACCCAGCATGCCTGTCCATTGTCAAAGTACTAAAGAGTTTCCACTCGCATTGTCGTACGAAGTCCGTTTAAATGAAAGTGCGAAAAAATCCTGCTAGATGACACCGGATGGACGATCCGAGCATGTCGGGAAGCCGGATGACCGCCAAGGCGGTCATCGCGCGATTAATCTTCCCGAGTACCCCCGAATCAATATAAGAATCGCTACGATCTGACGGGCGGATCAAAAGTTATCGTCGGAGCGATATTTGTGCACCAAGGGTAGCTCACGGCCAGTAAACACCTTCCGACCGGATTCATGACTCGCATCCACTAGTACACTCATCCGCTATAGCCTGTACGTCACTGAATCTAAACAAACCCCCGCTATAATTTGACCGCAAATGAAATGTCAGAACGAATTCCGTTTATCGAATCAAACGACACTATCACCCCGCCATAATAAAGACCGGACGTCTTTGAATTCACCATCCGGAAGAAAATAAAACGATCCGAACCGAAACGTAGGAGGCGACGCACTAAACGTGCGTTTCATTTCGCATCGATGTTCCAGAACCGAAAGATTGTTCGAAAAAAGTGGTAGATAGCCGAAAAAAGTGACAGGGGTGCAACACGAGGACTTCCCAGGAGGTCACCCATCCTAGTACTACTCTCGCCCAAGCACGCTTAACTTCGGAGTTCTGATGGGATCCAGTGCATTTGTGCTGGTATGATCGCACCCAGCATGCCTCTCCATTGTCAAAGTACTAAAGAGTTTCCACTCGCATTGTCGTACGAAGTCCGTTTAAATGAAAGTGCGAAAAAATCCTGCCAGATGACACCGGATGGACGATCCGAGCATGTCGGGAAGCCGGATGACCGCCAAGGCTGTCATCGCGCGATTAATCTTCCCGAGTACCCCCGAATAAATATAAGAATCGCTACGATCTGACGGGCGGATCAAAAGTTATCGTCGGAACGATATTTGTGCACCAAGGGTAGCTCACGGCCAGTAAACACCTTCCGACCGGATTCATGACTCGCATCCACTAGTACACTCATCCGCTATAGCCTGTACGTCACTGAATCTAAACAAACCCCCGCTATAATTTGACTGCAAATGAAATGTCAGAACGAATTCCGTTTATCGAATCAAACGACACTATCACCCCGCCATAATAAAGACCGGACGTATTTGAATTCACCATCCGGAAGAAAATAAAAAGATCCGAACCGAAACGTAAGAGGCGTCGCACTAAACGTGCGTTTCAGTTCGCATCGATGTTCCAGAACCGAAAGATTGTTCGAAAAAAGTGGTAGATAGCCGAAAAAAGTGACAGGGGTGCAACACGAGGACTTCCCAGGAGGTCACCCATCCTAGTACTACTCTCGCCCAAGCACGCTTAACTTCGGAGTTCTGATGGGATCCAGTGCATTTGTGCTGGTATGATCGCACCCAGCATGCCTTTCCATTGTCAAAGTAATAAAGAGTTTCCACTCGCATTGTCGTACGAAGTCCGTTTAAATGAAAGTGCGAAAAAATCCTGCTAGATGACACCGGATGGACGATCGGAGCATGTCGGGAAGCCGGATGACCGCCAGGGCTGTCATCGCGCGATTAATCTTCCCGAGTACCCCCGAATCAATATAAGAATCGCTACGATCTGACGGGCGGATCAAAAGTTATCGTCGGAACGATATTTGTGCACCAAGGGTAGCTCACGGCCAGTAAACACCTTCCGACCGGATTCATGACTCGCATCCACTAGTACACTCATCCGCTATAGCCTGTACGTCACTGAATCTAAACAAACCCCCGCTATAATTTGACCGCAAATGAAATGTCAGAACGAATTCCGTTTATCGAATCAAACGACACTATCACCCCGCCATAATAAAGACCGGACGTCTTTGAATTCACCATCCGGAAGAAAATAAAAAGATCCGAACCGAAACGTAGGAGGCGACGCACTAAACGTGCGTTTCAGTTCGCATCGATGTTCCAGAACCGAAAGATTGTTCGAAAAAAGTGGTAGATAGCCGAAAAAAGTGACAGGGGTGCAACACGAGGACTTCCCAGGAGGTCACCCATCCTAGTACTACTCTCGCCCAAGCACGCTTAACTTCGGAGTTCTGATGGGATCCAGTGCATTTGTGCTGGTATGATCGCACCCAGCATGCCTCTCCATTGTCAAAGTAATAAAGAGTTTGCACTCGCACTGTCGTACGAAGTCCGTTTAAATGAAAGTGCGAAAAAATCCTGCTAGATGACACCGGATGGACGATCCGAGCATGACGGGAAGACGGATGACCGCCAGGGCTGTCATCGCGCGAAGAATCTTCCCGAGTACCCCCGAATCAATATAAGAATCGCCACGATCTGACGGGCGGATCAAAAGTTATCGTCGGAACGATATTTGTGCACCAAGGGTAGCTCACGGCCAGTAAACACCTTCCGACCGGATTCATGACTCGCATCCACTAGTACACTCATCCGCTATTGCCTGTACGTCACTGAATCTAAACAAACCCCCGCTATAATTTGACCGCAAATGAAATGTCAGAACGAATTCCGTTTATCGAATCAAACGACACTATCACCCCGCCATAATAAAGACCGGACGTATTTTAATTCACCATCCGGAAGAAAATAAAAAGATCGGAACCGAAACGTAGGAGGCGTCGCACTAAACGTGCGTTTCAGTTCGCATCGATGTTCCAGAACCGAAAGATTGTTCGAAAAAAGTGGTAGATAGCCGAAAAAAGTGACAGGGGTGCAACACGAGGACTTCCCAGGAGGTCACCCATCCTAGTACTACTCTCGCCCAAGCACGCTTAACTTCGGAGTTCTGATGGGATCCAGTGCATTTGTGCTGGTATGATCGCACCCAGCATGCCTCTCCATTGTCAAAGTAATAAAGAGTTTCCACTCGCATTGTCGTACGAAGTCCGTTTAAATGAAAGTGCGAAAAAATCCTGCTAGATGACACCGGATGGACGATCCGAGCATGTCGGAAAGGCGAATTACCGCCAGGGCTGTCATCGCGCGATGAATCTTCCCGAGTACCCCCGAATCAATATAAGAATCGCCACGATCTGACGGGCGGATCAAAAGTTATCGTCGGAACGATATTTGTGCACCAAGGGTAGCTCACGGCCAGTAAACACCTTCCGACCGGATTCATGACTCGCATCCACTAGTACACTCATCCGCTATAGCCTGTACGTCACTGAATCTGAACAGACCCCCGCTATAATTTGACCGCAAATGAAATGTCAGAACGAATTCCGTTTATCGAATCAAACGACACTATCACCCCGCCATAATAAAGACCGGACGTATTTGAATTCACCATCCGGAAGAAAATAAAAAGATCCGAACCGAAACGTAGGAGGCGACGCACTAAACGTGCGTTTCAGTTCGCATCGATGTTCCAGAACCGAAAGATTGTTCGAAAAAAAGTGGTAGATAGCCGAAAAAAGTGACAGGGGTGCAACACGAGGACTTCCCAGGAGGTCACCCATCCTAGTACTACTCTCGCCCAAGCACGCTTAACTTCGGAGTTCTGATGGGATCCAGTGCATTTGTGCTGGTATGATCGCACCCAGCATGCCTCTCCATTGTCAAAGTAATAAAGAGTTTCCACTCGCACTGTCGTACGAAGTCCGTTTAAATGAAAGTGCGAAAAAATCCTGCTAGATGACACCGGATGGACGATCCGAGCATGTCGGGAAGCCGGATGACCGCCAGGGCTGTCATCGCGCGATGGATCTTCCCGAGTACCCCCGAATCAATATAAGAATCGCCACGATCTGACGGGCGGATCAAAAGTTATCGTCGGAACGATATTTGTGCACCAAGGGTAGCTCACGGCCAGTAAACACCTTCCGACCGGATTCATGACTCGCATCCACTAGTACACTCATCCGCTATAGCCTGTACGTCACTGAATCTAAACAACCCCCGCTATAATTTGACCGCAAATGAAATGTCAGAACGAATTCCGTTTATCGAATCAAACGACACTATCACCCCGCCATAATAAAGACCGGACGTGTTTGAATTCACCATCCGGAAGAAAATAAAAAGATCCGAACCGAAACGTAGGAGGCGACGCACTAAACGTGCGTTTCAGTTCGCATCGATGTTCCAGAACCGAAAGATTGTTCGAAAAAAGTGGTAGATAGCCGAAAAAAGTGACAGGGGTGCAACACGAGGACTTCCCAGGAGGTCACCCATCCTAGTACTACTCTCGCCCAAGCACGCTTAACTTCGGAGTTCTGATGGGAGCCAGTGCATTTGTGCTGGTATGATCGCACCCAGCATGCCTCTCCATTGTCAAAGTAATAAAGAGTTTCCACTCGCATTGTCGTACGAAGTCCGTTTAAATGAAAGTGCGAAAAAATCCTGCTAGATGACACCGGATGGACGATCCGAGCATGTCGGGAAGCCGGATGACCGCCAGGGCTGTCATCGCGCGATGAATCTTCCCGAGTACCCCCGAATCAATATAAGAATCGCTACGATCTGACGGGCGGATCAAAAGTTATCGTCGGAACGATATTTGTGCACCAAGGGTAGCTCACGGCCAGTAAACACCTTCCGACCGGATTCATGACTCGCATCCACTAGTACACTCATCCGCTATAGCCTGTACGTCACTGAATCTAAACAAACCCCCGCTATAATTTGACCGCAAATGAAATGTCAGAACGAATTCCGTTTATCGAATCAAACGACACTATCACCCCGCCATAATAAAGACCGGACGTCTTTGAATTCACCATCCGGAAGAAAATAAAAAGATCCGAACCGAAACGTAGGAGGCGACGCACTAAACGTGCGTTTCAGTTCGCATCGATGTTCCAGAACCGAAAGATTGTTCGAAAAAAGTGGTAGATAGCCGAAAAAAGTGACAGGGGTGCAACACGAGGACTTCCCAGGAGGTCACCCATCCTAGTACTACTCTCGCCCAAGCACGCTTAACTTCGGAGTTCTGATGGGATCCAGTGCATTTGTGCTGGTATGATCGCACCCAGCATGCCTCTCCATTGTCAAAGTAATAAAGAGTTTCCACTCGGATTGTCGTACGAAGTCCGTTTAAATAAAAGTGCGAAAAAATCCTGCTAGATGACATCGGATGGACGATCCGAGCATGTCGGGAAGCCGGATGACCGCTAGGGCTGTCATCGCGCGATGAATCTTCCCGAGTACCCTCGAATCAATATAAGAATCGCCACGATCTGACGGGCGGATCAAAAGTTATCGTCGGAACGATATTTGTGCACCAAGGGTAGCTCACGGCCAGTAAACACCTTCCGACCGGATTCATGACTCGCATCCACTAGTACACTCATCCGCTATAGCCTGTACGTCACTGAATCTAAACAAACCCCCGCTATAATTTGACTGCAAATGAAATGTCAGAACGAATTCCGTTTATCGAATCAAACGACACTATCACCCCGCCATAATAAAGACCGGACGTATTTGAATTCACCATCCGGAAGAAAATAAAAAGATCGGAACCGAAACGTAGGAGGCGTCGCACTAAACGTGCGTTTCAGTTCGCATCGATGTTCCAGAACCGAAAGATTGTTCGAAAAAAGTGGTAGATAGCCGAAAAAAGTGACAGGGGTGCAACACGAGGACTTCCCAGGAGGTCACCCATCCTAGTACTACTCTCGCCCAAGCACGCTTAACTTCGGAGTTCTGATGGGATCCAGTGCATTTGTGCTGGTATGATCGCACCCAGCATGCCTCTCCATTGTCAAAGTAATAAAGAGTTTCCACTCGCGTTGTCGTACGAAGTCCGTTTAAATGAAAGTGCGAAAAAATCCTGCTAGATGACACCGGATGGACGATCCGAGCATGTCGGAAAGGCGAATTACAGCTAGGGCTGTCATCGCGCGATGAATCTTCCCGAGTACCCCCGAATCAATATAAGAATCGCCACGATCTGACGGGCGGATCAAAAGTTATCGTCGGAACGATATTTGTGCACCAAGGGTAGCTCACGGCCAGTAAACACCTTCCGACCGGATTCATGACTCGCATCCACTAGTACACTCATCCGCTATAGCCTGTACGTCACTGAATCTAAACAAACCCCCGCTATAATTTGACTGCAAATGAAATGTCAGAACGAATTCCGTTTATCGAATCAAACGACACTATCACCCCGCCATAATAAAGACCGGACGTATTTGAATTCACCATCCGGAAGAAAATAAAAAGATCCGAACCGAAACGTAGGAGGCGTCGCACTAAACGTGCGTTTCAGTTCGCATCGATGTTCCAGAACCGAAAGATTGTTCGAAAAAAGTGGTAGATAGCCGAAAAAAGTGACAGGGGTGCAACACGAGGACTTCCCAGGAGGTCACCCATCCTAGTACTACTCTCGCCCAAGCACGCTTAACTTCGGAGTTCTGATGGGATCCAGTGCATTTGTGCTGGTATGATCGCACCCAGCATGCCTTTCCATTGTCAAAGTAATAAAGAGTTTCCACTCGCATTGTCGTACGAAGTCCGTTTAAATGAAAGTGCGAAAAAATCCTGCTAGATGACACCGGATGGACGATCGGAGCATGTCGGGAAGCCGGATGACCGCCAGGGCTGTCATCGCGCGATTAATCTTCCCGAGTACCCCCGAATCAATATAAGAATCGCTACGATCTGACGGGCGGATCAAAAGTTATCGTCGGAACGATATTTGTGCACCAAGGGTAGCTCACGGCCAGTAAACACCTTCCGACCGGATTCATGACTCGCATCCACTAGTACACTCATCCGCTATAGCCTGTACGTCACTGAATCTAAACAAACCCCCGCTATAATTTGACCGCAAATGAAATGTCAGAACGAATTCCGTTTATCGAATCAAACGACACTATCACCCCGCCATAATAAAGACCGGACGTCTTTGAATTCACCATCCGGAAGAAAATAAAAAGATCCGAACCGAAACGTAGGAGGCGACGCACTAAACGTGCGTTTCAGTTCGCATCGATGTTCCAGAACCGAAAGATTGTTCGAAAAAAGTGGTAGATAGCCGAAAAAAGTGACAGGGGTGCAACACGAGGACTTCCCAGGAGGTCACCCATCCTAGTACTACTCTCGCCCAAGCACGCTTAACTTCGGAGTTCTGATGGGATCCAGTGCATTTGTGCTGGTATGATCGCACCCAGCATGCCTCTCCATTGTCAAAGTAATAAAGAGTTTGCACTCGCACTGTCGTACGAAGTCCGTTTAAATGAAAGTGCGAAAAAATCCTGCTAGATGACACCGGATGGACGATCCGAGCATGACGGGAAGACGGATGACCGCCAGGGCTGTCATCGCGCGAAGAATCTTCCCGAGTACCCCCGAATCAATATAAGAATCGCCACGATCTGACGGGCGGATCAAAAGTTATCGTCGGAACGATATTTGTGCACCAAGGGTAGCTCACGGCCAGTAAACACCTTCCGACCGGATTCATGACTCGCATCCACTAGTACACTCATCCGCTATTGCCTGTACGTCACTGAATCTAAACAAACCCCCGCTATAATTTGACCGCAAATGAAATGTCAGAACGAATTCCGTTTATCGAATCAAACGACACTATCACCCCGCCATAATAAAGACCGGACGTATTTTAATTCACCATCCGGAAGAAAATAAAAAGATCGGAACCGAAACGTAGGAGGCGTCGCACTAAACGTGCGTTTCAGTTCGCATCGATGTTCCAGAACCGAAAGATTGTTCGAAAAAAGTGGTAGATAGCCGAAAAAAGTGACAGGGGTGCAACACGAGGACTTCCCAGGAGGTCACCCATCCTAGTACTACTCTCGCCCAAGCACGCTTAACTTCGGAGTTCTGATGGGATCCAGTGCATTTGTGCTGGTATGATCGCACCCAGCATGCCTCTCCATTGTCAAAGTAATAAAGAGTTTCCACTCGCATTGTCGTACGAAGTCCGTTTAAATGAAAGTGCGAAAAAATCCTGCTAGATGACACCGGATGGACGATCCGAGCATGTCGGAAAGGCGAATTACCGCCAGGGCTGTCATCGCGCGATGAATCTTCCCGAGTACCCCCGAATCAATATAAGAATCGCCACGATCTGACGGGCGGATCAAAAGTTATCGTCGGAACGATATTTGTGCACCAAGGGTAGCTCACGGCCAGTAAACACCTTCCGACCGGATTCATGACTCGCATCCACTAGTACACTCATCCGCTATAGCCTGTACGTCACTGAATCTGAACAGACCCCCGCTATAATTTGACCGCAAATGAAATGTCAGAACGAATTCCGTTTATCGAATCAAACGACACTATCACCCCGCCATAATAAAGACCGGACGTATTTGAATTCACCATCCGGAAGAAAATAAAAAGATCCGAACCGAAACGTAGGAGGCGACGCACTAAACGTGCGTTTCAGTTCGCATCGATGTTCCAGAACCGAAAGATTGTTCGAAAAAAAGTGGTAGATAGCCGAAAAAAGTGACAGGGGTGCAACACGAGGACTTCCCAGGAGGTCACCCATCCTAGTACTACTCTCGCCCAAGCACGCTTAACTTCGGAGTTCTGATGGGATCCAGTGCATTTGTGCTGGTATGATCGCACCCAGCATGCCTCTCCATTGTCAAAGTAATAAAGAGTTTCCACTCGCACTGTCGTACGAAGTCCGTTTAAATGAAAGTGCGAAAAAATCCTGCTAGATGACACCGGATGGACGATCCGAGCATGTCGGGAAGCCGGATGACCGCCAGGGCTGTCATCGCGCGATGGATCTTCCCGAGTACCCCCGAATCAATATAAGAATCGCCACGATCTGACGGGCGGATCAAAAGTTATCGTCGGAACGATATTTGTGCACCAAGGGTAGCTCACGGCCAGTAAACACCTTCCGACCGGATTCATGACTCGCATCCACTAGTACACTCATCCGCTATAGCCTGTACGTCACTGAATCTAAACAACCCCCGCTATAATTTGACCGCAAATGAAATGTCAGAACGAATTCCGTTTATCGAATCAAACGACACTATCACCCCGCCATAATAAAGACCGGACGTGTTTGAATTCACCATCCGGAAGAAAATAAAAAGATCCGAACCGAAACGTAGGAGGCGACGCACTAAACGTGCGTTTCAGTTCGCATCGATGTTCCAGAACCGAAAGATTGTTCGAAAAAAGTGGTAGATAGCCGAAAAAAGTGACAGGGGTGCAACACGAGGACTTCCCAGGAGGTCACCCATCCTAGTACTACTCTCGCCCAAGCACGCTTAACTTCGGAGTTCTGATGGGAGCCAGTGCATTTGTGCTGGTATGATCGCACCCAGCATGCCTCTCCATTGTCAAAGTAATAAAGAGTTTCCACTCGCATTGTCGTACGAAGTCCGTTTAAATGAAAGTGCGAAAAAATCCTGCTAGATGACACCGGATGGACGATCCGAGCATGTCGGGAAGCCGGATGACCGCCAGGGCTGTCATCGCGCGATGAATCTTCCCGAGTACCCCCGAATCAATATAAGAATCGCTACGATCTGACGGGCGGATCAAAAGTTATCGTCGGAACGATATTTGTGCACCAAGGGTAGCTCACGGCCAGTAAACACCTTCCGACCGGATTCATGACTCGCATCCACTAGTACACTCATCCGCTATAGCCTGTACGTCACTGAATCTAAACAAACCCCCGCTATAATTTGACCGCAAATGAAATGTCAGAACGAATTCCGTTTATCGAATCAAACGACACTATCACCCCGCCATAATAAAGACCGGACGTCTTTGAATTCACCATCCGGAAGAAAATAAAAAGATCCGAACCGAAACGTAGGAGGCGACGCACTAAACGTGCGTTTCAGTTCGCATCGATGTTCCAGAACCGAAAGATTGTTCGAAAAAAGTGGTAGATAGCCGAAAAAAGTGACAGGGGTGCAACACGAGGACTTCCCAGGAGGTCACCCATCCTAGTACTACTCTCGCCCAAGCACGCTTAACTTCGGAGTTCTGATGGGATCCAGTGCATTTGTGCTGGTATGATCGCACCCAGCATGCCTCTCCATTGTCAAAGTAATAAAGAGTTTCCACTCGGATTGTCGTACGAAGTCCGTTTAAATAAAAGTGCGAAAAAATCCTGCTAGATGACATCGGATGGACGATCCGAGCATGTCGGGAAGCCGGATGACCGCTAGGGCTGTCATCGCGCGATGAATCTTCCCGAGTACCCTCGAATCAATATAAGAATCGCCACGATCTGACGGGCGGATCAAAAGTTATCGTCGGAACGATATTTGTGCACCAAGGGTAGCTCACGGCCAGTAAACACCTTCCGACCGGATTCATGACTCGCATCCACTAGTACACTCATCCGCTATAGCCTGTACGTCACTGAATCTAAACAAACCCCCGCTATAATTTGACTGCAAATGAAATGTCAGAACGAATTCCGTTTATCGAATCAAACGACACTATCACCCCGCCATAATAAAGACCGGACGTATTTGAATTCACCATCCGGAAGAAAATAAAAAGATCGGAACCGAAACGTAGGAGGCGTCGCACTAAACGTGCGTTTCAGTTCGCATCGATGTTCCAGAACCGAAAGATTGTTCGAAAAAAGTGGTAGATAGCCGAAAAAAGTGACAGGGGTGCAACACGAGGACTTCCCAGGAGGTCACCCATCCTAGTACTACTCTCGCCCAAGCACGCTTAACTTCGGAGTTCTGATGGGATCCAGTGCATTTGTGCTGGTATGATCGCACCCAGCATGCCTCTCCATTGTCAAAGTAATAAAGAGTTTCCACTCGCGTTGTCGTACGAAGTCCGTTTAAATGAAAGTGCGAAAAAATCCTGCTAGATGACACCGGATGGACGATCCGAGCATGTCGGAAAGGCGAATTACAGCTAGGGCTGTCATCGCGCGATGAATCTTCCCGAGTACCCCCGAATCAATATAAGAATCGCCACGATCTGACGGGCGGATCAAAAGTTATCGTCGGAACGATATTTGTGCACCAAGGGTAGCTCACGGCCAGTAAACACCTTCCGACCGGATTCATGACTCGCATCCACTAGTACACTCATCCGCTATAGCCTGTACGTCACTGAATCTAAACAAACCCCCGCTATAATTTGACTGCAAATGAAATGTCAGAACGAATTCCGTTTATCGAATCAAACGACACTATCACCCCGCCATAATAAAGACCGGACGTATTTGAATTCACCATCCGGAAGAAAATAAAAAGATCCGAACCGAAACGTAGGAGGCGTCGCACTAAACGTGCGTTTCAGTTCGCATCGATGTTCCAGAACCGAAAGATTGTTCGAAAAAAGTGGTAGATAGCCGAAAAAAGTGACAGGGGTGCAACACGAGGACTTCCCAGGAGGTCACCCATCCTAGTACTACTCTCGCCCAAGCACGCTTAACTTCGGAGTTCTGATGGAATCCAGTGCATTTGTGCTGGTATGATCGCACCCAGCATGCCTGTCCATTGTCAAAGTACTAAAGAGTTTCCACTCGGATTGTCGTACGAAGTCCGTTTAAATAAAAGTGCGAAAAAATCCTGCTAGATGACATCGGATGGACGATCCGAGCATGTCGGGAAGCCGGATGACCGCTAGGGCTGTCATCGCGCGATGAATCTTCCCGAGTACCCTCGAATCAATATAAGAATCGCCACGATCTGACGGGCGGATCAAAAGTTATCGTCGGAACGATATTTGTGCACCAAGGGTAGCTCACGGCCAGTAAACACCTTCCGACCGGATTCATGACTCGCATCCACTAGTACACTCATCCGCTATAGCCTGTACGTCACTGAATCTAAACAAACCCCCGCTATAATTTGACTGCAAATGAAATGTCAGAACGAATTCCGTTTATCGAATCAAACGACACTATCACCCCGCCATAATAAAGACCGGACGTATTTGAATTCACCATCCGGAAGAAAATAAAAAGATCGGAACCGAAACGTAGGAGGCGTCGCACTAAACGTGCGTTTCAGTTCGCATCGATGTTCCAGAACCGAAAGATTGTTCGAAAAAAGTGGTAGATAGCCGAAAAAAGTGACAGGGGTGCAACACGAGGACTTCCCAGGAGGTCACCCATCCTAGTACTACTCTCGCCCAAGCACGCTTAACTTCGGAGTTCTGATGGGATCCAGTGCATTTGTGCTGGTATGATCGCACCCAGCATGCCTCTCCATTGTCAAAGTAATAAAGAGTTTCCACTCGCATTGTCGTACGAAGTCCGTTTAAATGAAAGTGCGAAAAAATCCTGCTAGATGACACCGGATGGACGATCCGAGCATGTCGGAAAGGCGAATTACAGCTAGGGCTGTCATCGCGCGATGAATCTTCCCGAGTACCCCCGAATCAATATAAGAATCGCCACGATCTGACGGGCGGATCAAAAGTTATCGTCGGAACGATATTTGTGCACCAAGGGTAGCTCACGGCCAGTAAACACCTTCCGACCGGATTCATGACTCGCATCCACTAGTACACTCATCCGCTATAGCCTGTACGTCACTGAATCTAAACAAACCCCCGCTATAATTTGACTGCAAATGAAATGTCAGAACGAATTCCGTTTATCGAATCAAACGACACTATCACCCCGCCATAATAAAGACCGGACGTATTTGAATTCACCATCCGGAAGAAAATAAAAAGATCCGAACAGAAACGTAGGAGGCGTCGCACTAAACGTGCGTTTCAGTTCGCATCGATGTTCCAGAACCGAAAGATTGTTCGAAAAAAGTGGTAGATAGCCGAAAAAAGTGACAGGGGTGCAACACGAGGACTTCCCAGGAGGTCACCCATCCTAGTACTACTCTCGCCCAAGCACGCTTAACTTCGGAGTTCTGATGGGATCCAGTGCATTTGTGCTGGTATGATCGCACCCAGCATGCCTGTCCATTGTCAAAGTACTAAAGAGTTTCCACTCGCATTGTCGTACGAAGTCCGTTTAAATGAAAGTGCGAAAAAATCCTGCTAGATGACACCGGATGGACGATCCGAGCATGTCGGGAAGCCGGATGACCGCCAAGGCTGTCATCGCGCGATTAATCTTCCCGAGTACCCCCGAATCATTATAAGAATCGCTACGATCTGACGGGCGGATCAAAAGTTATCGTCGGAGCGATATTTGTGCACCAAGGGTAGCTCACGGCCAGTAAACACCTTCCGACCGGATTCATGACTCGCATCCACTAGTACACTCATCCGCTATAGCCTGTACGTCACTGAATCTAAACAAACCCCCGCTATAATTTGACCGCAAATGAAATGTCAGAACGAATTCCGTTTATCGAATCAAACGACACTATCACCCCGCCATAATAAAGACCGGACGTCTTTGAATTCACCATCCGGAAGAAAATAAAACGATCCGAACCGAAACGTAGGAGGCGACGCACTAAACGTGCGTTTCATTTCGCATCGATGTTCCAGAACCGAAAGATTGTTCGAAAAAAGTGGTAGATAGCCGAAAAAAGTGACAGGGGTGCAACACGAGGACTTCCCAGGAGGTCACCCATCCTAGTACTACTCTCGCCCAAGCACGCTTAACTTCGGAGTTCTGATGGGATCCAGTGCATTTGTGCTGGTATGATCGCACCCAGCATGCCTCTCCATTGTCAAAGTACTAAAGAGTTTCCACTCGCATTGTCGTACGAAGTCCGTTTAAATGAAAGTGCGAAAAAATCCTGCCAGATGACACCGGATGGACGATCCGAGCATGTCGGGAAGCCGGATGACCGCCAGGGCTGTCATCGCGCGATTAATCTTCCCGAGTACCCCCGAATAAATATAAGAATCGCTACGATCTGACGGGCGGATCAAATGTTATCGTCGGAACGATATTTGTGCACCAAGGGTAGCTCACGGCCAGTAAACACCTTCCGACCGGATTCATGACTCGCATCCACTAGTACACTCATCCGCTATAGCCTGTACGTCACTGAATCTAAACAAACCCCCGCTATAATTTGACTGCAAATGAAATGTCAGAACGAATTCCGTTTATCGAATCAAACGACACTATCACCCGGCCATAACAAAGACCGGACGTATTTGAATTCACCATCCGGAAGAAAATAAAAAGATCCGAACCGAAACGTAGGAGGCGTCGCACTAAACGTGCGTTTCAGTTCGCATCGATGTTCCAGAACCGAAAGATTGTTCGAAAAAAGTGGTAGATAGCCGAAAAAAGTGACAGGGGTGCAACACGAGGACTTCCCAGGAGGTCACCCATCCTAGTACTACTCTCGCCCAAGCACGCTTAACTTCGGAGTTCTGATGGGATCCAGTGCATTTGTGCTGGTATGATCGCACCCAGCATGCCTTTCCATTGTCAAAGTAATAAAGAGTTTCCACTCGCATTGTCGTACGAAGTCCGTTTAAATGAAAGTGCGAAAAAATCCTGCTAGATGACACCGGATGGACGATCCGAGCATGTCGGGAAGCCGGATGACCGCCAGGGCTGTCATCGCGCGATTAATCTTCCCGAGTACCCCCGAATCAATATAAGAATCGCTACGATCTGACGGGCGGATCAAAAGTTATCGTCGGAACGATATTTGTGCACCAAGGGTAGCTCACGGCCAGTAAACACCTTCCGACCGGATTCATGACTCGCATCCACTAGTACACTCATCCGCTATAGCCTGTACGTCACTGAATCTAAACAAACCCCCGCTATAATTTGACCGCAAATGAAATGTCAGAACGAATTCCGTTTATCGAATCAAACGACACTATCACCCCGCCATAATAAAGACCGGACGTCTTTGAATTCACCATCCGGAAGAAAATAAAAAGATCCGAACCGAAACGTAGGAGGCGACGCACTAAACGTGCGTTTCAGTTCGCATCGATGTTCCAGAACCGAAAGATTGTTCGAAAAAAGTGGTAGATAGCCGAAAAAAGTGACAGGGGTGCAACACGAGGACTTCCCAGGAGGTCACCCATCCTAGTACTACTCTCGCCCAAGCACGCTTAACTTCGGAGTTCTGATGGGATCCAGTGCATTTGTGCTGGTATGATCGCACCCAGCATGCCTCTCCATTGTCAAAGTAATAAAGAGTTTGCACTCGCACTGTCGTACGAAGTCCGTTTAAATGAAAGTGCGAAAAAATCCTGCTAGATGACACCGGATGGACGATCCGAGCATGACGGGAAGCCGGATGACCGCCCGGGCTGTCATCGCGCGAAGAATCTTCCCGAGTACCCCCGAATCAATATAAGAATCGCCACGATCTGACGGGCGGATCAAAAGTTATCGTCGGAACGATATTTGTGCACCAAGGGTAGCTCACGGCCAGTAAACACCTTCCGACCGGATTCATGACTCGCATCCACTAGTACACTCATCCGCTATTGCCAGTACGTCACTGAATCTCAACAAACCCCCGCTATAATTTGACCGCAAATGAAATGTCAGAACGAATTCCGTTTATCGAATCAAACGACACTATCACCCCGCCATAATAAAGACCGGACGTATTTTAATTCACCATCCGGAAGAAAATAAAAAGATCGGAACCGAAACGTAGGAGGCGTCGCACTAAACGTGCGTTTCAGTTGCAACACGAGGACTTCCCAGGAGGTCACCCATCCTAGTACTACTCTCGCCCAAGCACGCTTAACTTCGGAGTTCTGATGGGATCCAGTGCATTTGTGCTGGTATGATCGCACCCAGCATGCCTCTCCATTGTCAAAGTAATAAAGAGTTTCCACTCGCATTGTCGTACGAAGTCCGTTTAAATGAAAGTGCGAAAAAATCCTGCTAGATGACACCGGATGGACGATCCGAGCATGTCGGAAAGGCGAATTACCGCCAGGGCTGTCATCGCGCGATGAATCTTCCCGAGTACCCCCGAATCAATATAAGAATCGCCACGATCTGACGGGCGGATCAAAAGTTATCGTCGGAACGATATTTGTGCACCAAGGGTAGCTCACGGCCAGTAAACACCTTCCGACCGGATTCATGACTCGCATCCACTAGTACACTCATCCGCTATAGCCTGTACGTCACTGAATCTAAACAAACCCCCGCTATAATTTGACCGCAAATGAAATGTCAGAACGAATTCCGTTTATCGAATCAAACGACACTATCACCCCGCCATAATAAAGACCGGACGTGTTTGAATTCACCATCCGGAAGAAAATAAAAAGATCCGAACCGAAACGTAGGAGGCGACGCACTAAACGTGCGTTTCAGTTCGCATCGATGTTCCAGAACCGAAAGATTGTTCGAAAAAAGTGGTAGATAGCCGAAAAAAGTGACAGGGGTGCAACACGAGGACTTCCCAGGAGGTCACCCATCCTAGTACTACTCTCGCCCAAGCACGCTTGACTTCGGAGTTCTGATGGGAGCCAGTGCATTTGTGCTGGTATGATCGCACCCAGCATGCCTCTCCATTGTCAAAGTAATAAAGAGTTTCCACTCGCATTGTCGTACGAAGTCCGTTTAAATGAAAGTGCGAAAAAATCCTGCTAGATGACACCGGATGGACGATCCGAGCATGTCGGGAAGCCGGATGACCGCCAGGGCTGTCATCGCGCGATGAATCTTCCCGAGTACCCCCGAATCAATATAAGAATCGCTACGATCTGACGGGCGGATCAAAAGTTATCGTCGGAACGATATTTGTGCACCAAGGGTAGCTCACGGCCAGTAAACACCTTCCGACCGGATTCATGACTCGCATCCACTAGTACACTCATCCGCTATAGCCTGTACGTCACTGAATCTAAACAAACCCCCGCTATAATTTGACCGCAAATGAAATGTCAGAACGAATTCCGTTTATCGAATCAAACGACACTATCACCCCGCCATAATAAAGACCGGACGTCTTTGAATTCACCATCCGGAAGAAAATAAAAAGATCCGAACCGAAACGTAGGAGGCGACGCACTAAACGTGCGTTTCAGTTCGCATCGATGTTCCAGAACCGAAAGATTGTTCGAAAAAAGTGGTAGATAGCCGAAAAAAGTGACAGGGGTGCAACACGAGGACTTCCCAGGAGGTCACCCATCCTAGTACTACTCTCGCCCAAGCACGCTTAACTTCGGAGTTCTGATGGGATCCAGTGCATTTGTGCTGGTATGATCGCACCCAGCATGCCTCTCCATTGTCAAAGTAATAAAGAGTTTCCACTCGGAGTGTCGTACGAAGTCCGTTTAAATAAAAGTGCGAAAAAATCCTGCTAGATGACATCGGATGGACGATCCGAGCATGTCGGGAAGCCGGATGACCGCTAGGGCTGTCATCGCGCGATGAATCTTCCCGAGTACCCTCGAATCAATATAAGAATCGCCACGATCTGACGGGCGGATCAAAAGTTATCGTCGGAACGATATTTGTGCACCAAGGGTAGCTCACGGCCAGTAAACACCTTCCGACCGGATTCATGACTCGCATCCACTAGTACACTCATCCGCTATAGCCTGTACGTCACTGAATCTAAACAAACCCCCGCTATAATTTGACTGCAAATGAAATGTCAGAACGAATTCCGTTTATCGAATCAAACGACACTATCACCCCGCCATAATAAAGACCGGACGTATTTGAATTCACCATCCGGAAGAAAATAAAAAGATCAGAACCGAAACGTAGGAGGCGTCGCACTAAACGTGCGTTTCAGTTCGCATCGATGTTCCAGAACCGAAAGATTGTTCGAAAAAAGTGGTAGATAGCCGAAAAAAGTGACAGGAGTGCAACACGAGGACTTCCCAGGAGGTCACCCATCCTAGTACTACTCTCGCCCAAGCACGCTTAACTTCGGAGTTCTGATGGGATCCAGTGCATTTGTGCTGGTATGATCGCACCCAGCATGCCTCTCCATTGTCAAAGTAATAAAGAGTTTCCACTCGCATTGTCGTACGAAGTCCGTTTAAATGAAAGTGCGAAAAAATCCTGCTAGATGACACCGGATGGACGATCCGAGCATGTCGGAAAGGCAAATTACAGCCAGGGCTGTCATCGCGCGATGAATCTTCCCGAGTACCCCCGAATCAATATAAGAATCGCCACGATCTGACGGGCGGATCAAAAGTTATCGTCGGAACGATATTTGTGCACCAAGGGTAGCTCACGGCTAGTAAACACCTTCCGACCGGATTCATGACTCGCATCCACTAGTACACTCATCCGCTATAGCCTGTACGTCACTGAATCTAAACAAACCCCCGCTATAATTTGACTGCAAATGAAATGTCAGAACGAATTCCGTTTATCGAATCAAACGACACTATCACCCCGCCATAATAAAGACCGGACGTATTTGAATTCACCATCCGGAAGAAAATAAAAAGATCCGAACCGAAACGTAGGAGGCGTCGCACTAAACGTGCGTTTCTGTTCGCATCGATGTTCCAGAACCGAAAGATTGTTCGAAAAAAGTGGTAGATAGACGAAAAAAGTGACAGGGGTGCAACACGAGGACTTCCCAGGAGGTCACCCATCCTAGTACTACTCTCGCCCAAGCACGCTTCACTTCGGAGTTCTGATGGGATCCAGTGCATTTGTGCTGGTATGATCGCACCCAGCATGCCTGTCCATTGTCAAAGTACTAAAGAGTTTCCACTCGCATTGTCGTACGAAGTCCGTTTAAATGAAAGTGCGAAAAAATCCTGCTAGATGACACCGGATGGACGATCCGAGCATGTCGGGAAGCCGGATGACCGCCAAGGCCGTCATCGCGCGATTAATCTTCCCGAGTACCCCCGAATCAATATAAGAATCGCTACGATCTGACGGGCGGATCAAAAGTTATCGTCGGAGCGATATTTGTGCACCAAGGGTAGCTCACGGCCAGTAAACACCTTCCGACCGGATTCATGACTCGCATCCACTAGTACACTCATCCGCTATAGCCTGTACGTCACTGAATCTAAACAAACCCCCGCTATAATTTGACCGCAAATGAAATGTCAGAACGAATTCCGTTTATCGAATCAAACGACACTATCACCCCGCCATAATAAAGACCGGACGTCTTTGAATTCACCATCCGGAAGAAAATAAAACGATCCGAACCGAAACGTAGGAGGCGACGCACTAAACGTGCGTTTCATTTCGCATCGATGTTCCAGAACCGAAAGATTGTTCGAAAAAAGTGGTAGATAGCCGAAAAAAGTGACAGGGGTGCAACACGAGGACTTCCCAGGAGGTCACCCATCCTAGTACTACTCTCGCCCAAGCACGCTTAACTTCGGAGTTCTGATGGGATCCAGTGCATTTGTGCTGGTATGATCGCACCCAGCATGCCTCTCCATTGTCAAAGTACTAAAGAGTTTCCACTCGCATTGTCGTACGAAGTCCGTTTAAATGAAAGTGCGAAAAAATCCTGCCAGATGACACCGGATGGACGATCCGAGCATGTCGGGAAGCCGGATGACCGCCAGGGCTGTCATCGCGCGATTAATCTTCCCGAGTACCCCCGAATAAATATAAGAATCGCTACGATCTGACGGGCGGATCAAAAGTTATCGTCGGAACGATATTTGTGCACCAAGGGTAGCTCACGGCCAGTAAACACCTTCCGACCGGATTCATGACTCGCATCCACTAGTACACTCATCCGCTATAGCCTGTACGTCACTGAATCTAAACAAACCCCCGCTATAATTTGACTGCAAATGAAATGTCAGAACGAATTCCGTTTATCGAATCAAACGACACTATCACCCCGCCATAATAAAGACCGGACGTATTTGAATTCACCATCCGGAAGAAAATAAAAAGATCCGAACCGAAACGTAGGAGGCGTCGCACTAAACGTGCGTTTCAGTTCGCATCGATGTTCCAGAACCGAAAGATTGTTCGAAAAAAGTGGTAGATAGCCGAAAAAAGTGACAGGGGTGCAACACGAGGACTTCCCAGGAGGTCACCCATCCTAGTACTACTCTCGCCCAAGCACGCTTAACTTCGGAGTTCTGATGGGATCCAGTGCATTTGTGCTGGTATGATCGCACCCAGCATGCCTTTCCATTGTCAAAGTAATAAAGAGTTTCCACTCGCATTGTCGTACGAAGTCCATTTAAATGAAAGTGCGAAAAAATCCTGCTAGATGACACCGGATGGACGATCCGAGCATGTCGGGAAGCCGGATGACCGCCAGGGCTGTCATCGCGCGATTAATCTTCCCGAGTACCCCCGAATCAATATAAGAATCGCTACGATCTGACGGGCGGATCAAAAGTTATCGTCGGAACGATATTTGTGCACCAAGGGTAGCTCACGGCCAGTAAACACCTTCCGACCGGATTCATGACTCGCATCCACTAGTACACTCATCCGCTATAGCCTGTACGTCACTGAATCTAAACAAACCCCCGCTATAATTTGACCGCAAATGAAATGTCAGAACGAATTCCGTTTATCGAATCAAACGACACTATCACCCCGCCATAATAAAGACCGGACGTCTTTGAATTCACCATCCGGAAGAAAATAAAAAGATCCGAACCGAAACGTAGGAGGCGACGCACTAAACGTGCGTTTCAGTTCGCATCGATGTTCCAGAACCGAAAGATTGTTCGAAAAAAGTGGTAGATAGCCGAAAAAAGTGACAGGGGTGCAACACGAGGACTTCCCAGGAGGTCACCCATCCTAGTACTACTCTCGCCCAAGCACGCTTAACTTCGGAGTTCTGATGGGATCCAGTGCATTTGTGCTGGTATGATCACACCCAGCATGCCTCTCCATTGTCAAAGTAATAAAGAGTTTCCACTCTGTAGACACCCCATTTTGTTTTGGTTTTAATCAACAAATAAATTAGTGTGTTAAATCCATGTGAGAACCCCCTCTATCATTGATTTATATGTTTTAGGTCATTAATATCTTGATCTGACTTTACGGATCATCAATCGGGACAAAATAAGCTAGGGTCACTTCATAGCCCGGACCCTGATTCCATTCCGAGACCCGATTTCCGTAAATCGTTAGATCAATGGCAGATCTTGACCTGGGTCTAACCATCCAAAACCACCTAACCTCTCCTCTCATCCTAACCATCCAAACCTCACCTAACCTCACCTAACCTCTCCTCTCATCCTAACCATCCAAACCTCAAACCTCACCTAACCTCACCTAACCTCACCTAACCTTACCTAACCCCACCTAACCTTACCTAACCTCATCCTCTCATCCTAACCATCCAAAACCACCTAACCTCACCTAACCTCCTATCCCATTCTCCTATAAATACCCTCTCATCCCACCATCCAAGGGAGAAGAAAAAAGAACCCCTCTCTTAGAAAATTCATCCCTCTCCCTCATCTCTTCAAGGGTTCGGCCATCCTTGCCGGATCGGGTGATTTTATACGTTGGGTGATATATATCAAAAGCAGTCATTATCAAGCAAGGAATCATCTTCAAGGAATTAACATCAAAGAAAAAATCAAACACAAAGTGGGTTTCCAAAGAGGTAGGCATTTATTTCAATTCTATGTAGGGTCTGTTTTCATGCATATCTTTTACTTTAAAAGAAAAACCATGTTAGGAAGCATGTAGGGTCCGTTTTCCCCCTGGTTAGCCTCTGGTTAGACCCTGGTTGCACCCTGGTTCCCTACTGGTTCGCACCCTGGTTCGATATTGGTTCGCACCCTGGTTCCCTGCTGGTTCGCACTTTGGTTAGACCCTGGTTGCACCCAGGTTCGCTGCTGGTTGCACCCAGGTTCCCTCCTGGTTGCACCCTGGTTCCCCTGCTGGTTCGCACCCTGGTTCCCTGCTGGTTCGCACCCAGGTTCGCTGCTGGTTGCACCCAGGTTCCCTGCTGGTTGCACCCTGGTTCCCCTGCTGGTTCGCACCCTGGTTCCCTGCTGGTTCGCACCCTGGTGCACCCTGGTCCGCACCCTGGTTTGTACCCTGCTTCCTCCTAGTTAGACCATGGCTAGTCTCGGGTTTGCTCCTAACTTAGACCCGACTCACTTGACCCTAACCATTAACCCAATCCAACCAAGTAATATCCCAACACAATCCGAGTCGCATGTCTGAATCCATTTGGCCGAATCTCATAAGCCCGCCCACTTTGAATTCCGAAAATTCAAACCCTTGATGATTCCTATATGCTCAATTCTTTGATGCAAATTCCCAATTCCAAAATCCCATTGCTAGATCAATGTTTCTGAATCTCAAGTCCAATGCTCAAATGCAAACCCGATTCCAGATACAAATACCAATTCTGTCTTCCAAAATCCAAGCAACCTCGCCAGTGGAACTACGTGTGGCTTGATCCCCATCACGGGATACGTAGGCAATTTGGCACTCCCAAGTTCAGTCGCTCCTTTCTCTATCTTTCCCATTCCCTCACACTATTCATCATCTCGATTCATCTCGTGTCTCTCGGAACCATTGGATTATGGTTTCCGTCGTAAGAACCCTTAGAGCCCAATTTAGGAACAATGGTGTCGTGTCGTGTTGTGTCCTAAGTTTTAGGGAGTCCTAGAGTTAGGAGTCCAGCCTCATCACGGACGTTTGCTATGTATAGCAACCGTGCCATAGGTCTAGTTACACTAGTCACCCAATCTTTCCCTAGGACAAGCCTAGTAAACTAGGATGTAGGCAAACCTGCATTAGTCTAAGGGACCATTTGCATTTAGATGAGAATCATATAGCATCTTAGATGAAATCCTAAGATAATAAAATCCTCAACTTGAATTAAATAACTTCTCCTAAAACTGTTGAAACAGTCAATCCCGTCTAGGTCGGTGTCCTAGTTGAGTTAGGCATAAGTAGCTTAGCTTAGGTGCACCGAACTACGTCGACTCTGATCCCAGTGAGGCTTGGGTACGTAGGCAGCTTGGATGTCTGATGGCATACCACCCGCGAGTCGGCACCACAAACAAATTGTGGTGTTTTGTATATTAATTTTCTTGTAAATGCTTAATCAAATCACTTAGGACTTTCCATGAAATTAGAATTTTAGGAGAACTTTCACTTAGATTGAATCCAGACAAATTAATAAATCAAGATACACATTTAGGATTCACATTGAAATTAGATCATAGGATGCATGTCACTTAGTTCGCACATTAACATAGAGTTGAATGAGCCATTTAAAATAAATTTAAAAGAGTTAGCTTTTGGAATCGAAGACCGATTATCGGGCAAGAATGGTGCATGTGGTGGATAACTCCCCATACCTTCCATTCTCGTAACCAGGTAGCGAGTCTAGATTTCTGGTTAATTACGGGTCCTAGATCCCACATCTAGGTGGCGACTCTGTCAGTCTCTTTCGTGTGGAATTCGGATTGCCTTAGTGATCCCAAGTTCACAGGAAAGATTAATTCAAATCAATATTAAAATGCACACGCCAATCGCGTGGGTACGAGAGACCAAGAGAGAGAGTGCATGGCGGCTCGCGCCCCACCCCTCTCGCGGGATCGTGTCCCACAGTCTGGCGACTCTGCTGGGGACCACCTAACTTCATTAAAATTTCAAAAGATAATTCATTTGAATTTAATTTAACTGGCTCATAAAAACTCTATACTTGTTAGATTAGTTTGTCTCGTTTTATTTTCTCATCACATTTTACTCGAACTTAATTTAACAAAACCTGAAGGCATCATAGATTGCGCGAACTTATTGCACACACTTACATCACTTGCATCTAAACCCTTGCATTTCACATGCACACACGTCCTATTTTAGGAACCCGGAGTGTTATCTAGCATGGTTGACTGGGATTTCATCACCTGGTGCCTCTGTGCTAGAGAAGCATTCCACCCTTAGCCTGGTACCTTTATGGTACGTAAACGGATCTCTTGTTCACGTACTGATACGCCGGACACTGGTACAGTATATCGAGCAGGGATTCGCGCTAAGGGAACTCTTGGCCTTACCCCTAGATTAACCCACACATGCATGTAGTATACGAGCACATGTGCATCACGTGTGTGAGCCTAGTTTAGGATATCCTACCCATTGGTGTCTAGATTAGGCCGTGGTCCATCTTCCAATGGTCACGATCGGTCCTTATATACACGAACAAAGTCATGAGTCGAGATTCTCTCTCCACTCCGATAGATTAGGATTAAGGTTGATGCCTTCAGGTAACACTGATAAAATGTGAAAAAAAAAATTCCCTTTGAGTTAGGATATAAATCCCATCATTTCCAAAGATCTCATAGGATTAGTCATTCATGATCTATCCGTTGAAAGCAATCTTATGCTATCTCATCTAATCTTTTGATCGTGCGTCTTTCGTTCTTCTGTCATACGATTCGATCGTATCTTCATGTCATCCCCTAACTGGCAGATGCAGAATCTCACAATCTTTCGATTATGCGTTCTCATGATCTGATCATGCCTGGTCCAGATAATCCAATCTTGCTTGTACCCCTGGTCTGTTCCTCCTCTAGGAGCTACCTTTTTCAAGATTATTTTGCTAAGTCCTTCAGAGTTCACTCTCAGAATCCTTGAGCTAGGGGCATTTCCCTATGCGAATCAGTCATCATTGTCCAAAATTGAAAGTATCAGCCATGATGATGTTCAGAACGAACCAGCCTTCGCCGAGCCTTCAACGCCAAACAGTTGCAGCAGTTAAAGTTTTAGTCACTTACTATTTTATGTTGAGTCAGTCATCATGGTCAGTATAATTGTTGAGTCCGGTCTTACAGTTCTAGGTTAATGCCTAGTCTAGGCAAGTTATCTTTTGTTTTTCTTTTAGAGTTGTGAATCCTGAACATGTTCAGGATAGGTTGTCAGATGTAGTATCTTTTTCTTTAAATAAAGTTTCAGTTCCAATAGTTCACTTGTGTCTATTTCTTAAGTGTGCTTCTGATCTTAAAATAAGACTCCCTCCTCAAATGAGAACAAAATTGACGAAACTCCACTTGAGTCACAACGATTACTTGAACAAGAGGAGGAGCGCCAATCCCAACCTTTCAAAGATGAAATTGAAATGATAAACACTGGCACTGAAACTTTGATTCAGTGAATGCCGATTGAAAATACATTACCCTCTAAAGAGTGTGAAGAATTGATAAAATTATTTCAAGAATAAGAAGATTGTCTAGAAAAGCTACAACCGATACCAGGGGCAAGACATAGATGGAAAGCTCAAAGAAAATGAATGAAGTGAATATCATATGCTATGCAAGGGGCATGGAGTAGAAACAACTTTCATATTTCCAATCGATGACCTTGGTTCTCAAATTCATAACATGAAGCCATCAAATTCGAGATAAGAAGTTCAAGAGCAAGCATTGAAAAGTGATCATCAGATATCAAGAGTTACAAATCCATAGATGGAGGATGTCGAAGAACAAGTTTCGCTCTATGAAAGCCGAAAGCACGCATTAGAATCTTGAAAGAAGAAAATCCATTATCTTACCTGGAAATGCCGTCAAACTCCGTGAAAAAATAAAAAAAAGAGAAAAAAAAGAAATAAATAATCAGTACCAGACAGACTCTAGTAACCTAGATCGATTCCCAATCTGAACATCGAAAGGCCTCCTTTGGCCGATTAAATCCCAAAATCAAAACCCAATGTCAAAAGAATACCGATTTGCAAACCCTTCGAGCCTAAATCAAATTTTCTTGAAAACCCATCAAACTTGGGGCATTCCCCCGAACTACGCGAGACCTGATCCCTATACTGGGGTACGTAGGCAACTCGGTTGAACCGAGTTCGGTCGATTCAAAAAGGAAAAGAAATTCAATCCTTTCAAAAAAAAAAGAGAGGGACAAGTTCCAAAAGAAGAGAAGTTAATTGTTCCAGAAAGAAAAGAAAAAAGGAAAAAAAAATCAAACAATTTATCTTCAAACTAGGGGCATTCGCCCTGAACTACACACGACCTGATTCCTACCTTGGGATATGTAGGCGACCTGTTCACAGGTTCGGTCGAAATCTTTGTTGAGCCTTAAGCCATTCTTTGAAAAGCCCTATCCTACCTATAAAAGTCCTTCTGGTGTTCAGAACTAATGAGCTAGGTCCTGAGATACAATAAAAAAATGAAATGATGATGAATAAGAAAAATAACGGAGTTTGAAGATCTGCTAGACTGAAAACCTGAAAGGGCGGTCTAGGCAAAATTTAAGATCATTCCCCTGCTAAGTTGAAAACCCGAAAGGGCGGCTTAGGCAAAAGCTAAGGGGATAGCCTGCTGGATCGAAAACCTAGAAAGGTGGTTCAGGCAAAAGTTAAGGCTAGCGCGGTCCGCCAAGTTAAAAACCCTGAAGAGGTGACTTGGTCACGGTAAGAGAATCAGTATAAGAAGGCAACAGCCGGTATCAAGACTGAAGATCAACTGAAGTTCAAGCAAATTCAAGTGATATCCTCAAAACTGGGGGCATTGAAGCTAAGCAATCTTAGGGGTCGTAATTAAATTCTTGAGGCATTACTGTTTCGAGGAAGAAGTCCGGTGTTTACCAATTGAAAAACTATTCCTTGAAAGGATAGACTTACCAAACAAAACATTAACTAAGTCAGAAGCATCACTATGTTTGTCAGTATAGTCAGTCAATCTTTATTATTCTAAGTTCACTCCTTCAGGGCTGCTCAATCCTTTGAGTAGTGCCTTTCATCTAAGTTTTCTCTTTAGAAAGAGTCAATTGTCGTTCCTATGTCCAAATGATGTAACTGTCTTGGTGAAGGAGGCCAGGCCTAGGCAGCTCCCTGCAATTATACCTGAAAGAGCTCGAGAATTTAGTCAAACAACTTCATTTCAAAGAAGATCAGCTCAGAAAAATTCAGAAGTAGAAACATCAGAAAGCCCAGCTTCCGTAAAAAGATCATACCCCAGGAAGGCACCTTAAGCTTGGAAGAACCTCAGATGCAATGGTGGTTGAGCCAATTTCTCAGAAAGATGAACCATTCAAATTCATAATTCCCTTCCGGTTAGTTATCCTGGTCAAGAAATGTTTATCTAAACACCTGTCAAGAAGCAGATCCCGCTTTTCCATGTTAATATCCAAGAGAGTCGTTGTTCTAAATTACCAATCTCAAATGTCTTGTTCAAGGTTTCAGTTATCAAAATCCCCAGAAGACAAGACCAGCAGTCTCTTTGAGAAAAATCTTGTTGAAGTTTCATAAAAATGTTCCTAATCCATTCTTGCTAGTAATGGTTCTTCGTTCCAAAGGTTTGCCGTTTCATCATTCGTCAAAGTCCTAGTTTCCAACATCTTTGTCGGGCACGATCCATAATATCCCCGATTTCATTGAGTTCAAAAAAATAAAAAATTCATCAAATCCAATCTTACGTCAAATTCAAGTTCATGGAAAATCCCTAACGGTGCCTCATCTCTCGAGTCCATTTGTGAATGGTTTCGTCTTCTCCTTGAGCCCATTTGTGAACGGTGCCTCATTTTCTGAGTTCATTTATGAATGGTCTCATGTCCTCCTTGAGCCCGTTTGTGGACGGTGCCTCATTTCTCAAAAAATCAAAAATTCATCAAATCCAATCCCCAATTCAAAAAATCCAATCCTACGTCAAATTCAAATTCATAAAAATCTCTAAATTTTTCATTGTTGAATTCATCAATCAAAGCTATCTTGTGTCGTCAAGTCCGTTTGTGAACGGTGCCTCATTTCTCGAGCCCATTTGTGAATGGTCTCGTCTTCTCCTTGAGCCCGTTTGCGGACGGTACCTCATTTCCCAAAAATAAAAATTCATCAAATCCAATCCCCGATTCAAACAAATCCAATCTTACGTCAAATTCAAGTTCATGAAAAATCTCATGTCCTCTTTGAGCCCTTCTGTGAAAGGTGCCTCATTTCTCGAGGCCGTTTGTGAATGGTCTCGTCTTCTCCTTGAGCCCGTTTGCGGACGGTACCTCATTTCCCAAAAATAAAAAATTCATCAAAACCAATCCCCGATTCAAACAAACCCAATCTTACGTCAAATTCAAGTTCATGAAAAATCTCATGCCCTCTTTGAGCCCGTTTGTGAACGGTGCCTCTTTTCTCGAGGCCATTTGGGGATGGTCTCGTCTTCTCCTTGAACCCGTTTGTGAACATGTTTCTCATTCTCTGAGTCCATTTGTGAATGGTCTCATGTCCTCTTTGAGCCCGTTTGTGAACGGTGCCTCTTTTCTCGAGGCCATTTGTGAATGGTCTCATCTTCTCCTTGAGCCCGTTTGCGGACGGTACCTCATTTTCCAAAAATAAAAAAATTTATCAAATCCAAATCCTTAATTAAAAAATAAAAATAAAAATCCATTCCTACGTCAAATTCAAGTTCATAAAAAAATCCCTAAATTCTTCGAGCCCGTTTGTGAACGGTGCCTCATTTCTCGAGTCCATTTGTGAATGGTCTCGTCTTCTCTTCGAACCCGTTTGTGAACAGGTGTCTCATTCTCTGAGTCCATTTGTGAATGGTCTCATCTTCTCCTTGAGCCCGTTTGTGAACGGTGCCTCATTTTCTGAGTCCATTTGTGAATGGTCTCGTGTCCTCTTTGAGCCCGTTTGTGAACGGTGCCTCATTTCTCGAGTCCATTTGTGAATGGTCTTGTCTTCTCCTTGAGCCCGTTTGTGAACGGTGCCTCATTTCTCGAATCCATTTGTGAATGGTCTTGTCTTCTCCTTGAGCCCGTTTGTGAACGGTGCCTCATTTCTCGAATCCATTTGTGAATGGTCTCGTCTTCTCCTTGAGCCCGTTTGTGAACGGTGCCTCATTTCTCGAGTCCATTTGTGAATGGTCTCGTCTTCTCCTTGAGCCTGTTTGTGAATGGTGCCTCATTTCTCGAGTCCATTTGTGAATGGTCTTGTCTTATCCTTGAGCCCGTTTGTGAATGGTGCCTCTTTTCTCGAATCCATTTGTGAATGGTATCGTCCTCCTTGAGCCCGTTTGTGAACGGTGCCTCATTTCTCGAGTCCATTTGTGAATGGTCTTGTCTTCTCCTTGAGCCCGTTTGTGAACGGTGCCTCTTTTCTCGAATCCATTTGTGAATGGTATCGTCCTCCTTGAGCCCGTTTGTGAACGGTGCCTCATTTCTCGAGTCCATTTGTGAATGGTCTTGTCTTCTCCTTGAGCCCGTTTGTGAACGGTGCCTCTTTTCTCGAGTCCATTTGTGAATGATTTTCTATCCTCCTTGAGGCCGTTTGTGAACGGTGCCTCATTATCCAAGTCCATTTGGGAATGCTTCTTATCCTCGTTGAACCCGCTTGTGAGCGGCGTCTCATCTCCTTCTAAAAACTGTTTGAGAGCGATCTTTGTCCTTTCCCTTCAGAATCCATTCGAAAATGATATCTCATTCTCTAATTGCCCGTTTGTGAACGGCGCCGCATCGAGTTTTTATTATTATTCAAGTTCTAGGGTTTCATCTAAGGTTTTGCATTATGTTAAGGTGCGTTGTGTCTAGAGAGTCCTTTGTCGATTAAAACTACGCAAAATGGTTCTGTCATTTTTAACTTTGGTATTCAATGACTACGTCATCTCTACCAAAGAGGGGCATCTGTAGACACCCCATTTTGTTTTGGTTTTAATCAACAAATAAATTAGTGTGTTAAATCCATGTGAGAACCCCCTCTATCATTGATTTATATGTTTTAGGTCATTAATATCTTGATCTGACTTTACGGATCATCAATCGGGACAAAATAAGCTAGGGTCACTTCATAGCCCGGACCCTGATTCCATTCCGAGACCCGATTTCCGTAAATCGTTAGATCAATGGCAGATCTTGACCTGGGTCTAACCATCCAAAACCACCTAACCTCTCCTCTCATCCTAACCATCCAAACCTCACCTAACCTCACCTAACCTCTCCTCTCATCCTAACCATCCAAACCTCAAACCTCACCTAACCTCACCTAACCTCACCTAACCTTACCTAACCCCACCTAACCTTACCTAACCTCATCCTCTCATCCTAACCATCCAAAACCACCTAACCTCACCTAACCTCCTATCCCATTCTCCTATAAATACCCTCTCATCCCACCATCCAAGGGAGAAGAAAAAAGAACCCCTCTCTTAGAAAATTCATCCCTCTCCCTCATCTCTTCAAGGGTTCGGCCATCCTTGCCGGATCGGGTGATTTTATACGTTGGGTGATATATATCAAAAGCAGTCATTATCAAGCAAGGAATCATCTTCAAGGAATTAACATCAAAGAAAAAATCAAACACAAAGTGGGTTTCCAAAGAGGTAGGCATTTATTTCAATTCTATGTAGGGTCTGTTTTCATGCATATCTTTTACTTTAAAAGAAAAACCATGTTAGGAAGCATGTAGGGTCCGTTTTCCCCCTGGTTAGCCTCTGGTTAGACCCTGGTTGCACCCTGGTTCCCTACTGGTTCGCACCCTGGTTCGATATTGGTTCGCACCCTGGTTCCCTGCTGGTTCGCACTTTGGTTAGACCCTGGTTGCACCCAGGTTCGCTGCTGGTTGCACCCAGGTTCCCTCCTGGTTGCACCCTGGTTCCCCTGCTGGTTCGCACCCTGGTTCCCTGCTGGTTCGCACCCAGGTTCGCTGCTGGTTGCACCCAGGTTCCCTGCTGGTTGCACCCTGGTTCCCCTGCTGGTTCGCACCCTGGTTCCCTGCTGGTTCGCACCCTGGTGCACCCTGGTCCGCACCCTGGTTTGTACCCTGCTTCCTCCTAGTTAGACCATGGCTAGTCTCGGGTTTGCTCCTAACTTAGACCCGACTCACTTGACCCTAACCATTAACCCAATCCAACCAAGTAATATCCCAACACAATCCGAGTCGCATGTCTGAATCCATTTGGCCGAATCTCATAAGCCCGCCCACTTTGAATTCCGAAAATTCAAACCCTTGATGATTCCTATATGCTCAATTCTTTGATGCAAATTCCCAATTCCAAAATCCCATTGCTAGATCAATGTTTCTGAATCTCAAGTCCAATGCTCAAATGCAAACCCGATTCCAGATACAAATACCAATTCTGTCTTCCAAAATCCAAGCAACCTCGCCAGTGGAACTACGTGTGGCTTGATCCCCATCACGGGATACGTAGGCAATTTGGCACTCCCAAGTTCAGTCGCTCCTTTCTCTATCTTTCCCATTCCCTCACACTATTCATCATCTCGATTCATCTCGTGTCTCTCGGAACCATTGGATTATGGTTTCCGTCGTAAGAACCCTTAGAGCCCAATTTAGGAACAATGGTGTCGTGTCGTGTTGTGTCCTAAGTTTTAGGGAGTCCTAGAGTTAGGAGTCCAGCCTCATCACGGACGTTTGCTATGTATAGCAACCGTGCCATAGGTCTAGTTACACTAGTCACCCAATCTTTCCCTAGGACAAGCCTAGTAAACTAGGATGTAGGCAAACCTGCATTAGTCTAAGGGACCATTTGCATTTAGATGAGAATCATATAGCATCTTAGATGAAATCCTAAGATAATAAAATCCTCAACTTGAATTAAATAACTTCTCCTAAAACTGTTGAAACAGTCAATCCCGTCTAGGTCGGTGTCCTAGTTGAGTTAGGCATAAGTAGCTTAGCTTAGGTGCACCGAACTACGTCGACTCTGATCCCAGTGAGGCTTGGGTACGTAGGCAGCTTGGATGTCTGATGGCATACCACCCGCGAGTCGGCACCACAAACAAATTGTGGTGTTTTGTATATTAATTTTCTTGTAAATGCTTAATCAAATCACTTAGGACTTTCCATGAAATTAGAATTTTAGGAGAACTTTCACTTAGATTGAATCCAGACAAATTAATAAATCAAGATACACATTTAGGATTCACATTGAAATTAGATCATAGGATGCATGTCACTTAGTTCGCACATTAACATAGAGTTGAATGAGCCATTTAAAATAAATTTAAAAGAGTTAGCTTTTGGAATCGAAGACCGATTATCGGGCAAGAATGGTGCATGTGGTGGATAACTCCCCATACCTTCCATTCTCGTAACCAGGTAGCGAGTCTAGATTTCTGGTTAATTACGGGTCCTAGATCCCACATCTAGGTGGCGACTCTGTCAGTCTCTTTCGTGTGGAATTCGGATTGCCTTAGTGATCCCAAGTTCACAGGAAAGATTAATTCAAATCAATAATAAAATGCACACGCCAATCGCGTGGATACGAGAGACCAAGAGAGAGAGAGCGGCGGCTCGCGCCCCACACCCCTCTCGCGGGATCAGGGTACCACACTCGCACTGTCGTACGAAGTCCGTTTAAATGAAAGTGCGAAAAAATCCTGCTAGATGACACCGGATGGACGATCCGAGCATGACGGGAAGCCGGATGACCGCCAGGGCTGTCATCGCGCGAAGAATCTTCCCGAGTACCCCCGAATCAATATAAGAATCGCCACGATCTGACGGGCGGATCAAAAGTTATCGTCGGAACGATATTTGTGCACCGAGGGTAGCTCACGGCCAGTAAACACCTTCCGACCGGATTCATGACTCGCATCCACTAGTACACTCATCCGCTATTGCCTGTACGTCACTGAATCTAAACAAACCCCCGCTATAATTTGACCGCAAATGAAATGTCAGAACGAATTCCGTTTATCGAATCAAACGACACTATCACCCCGCCATAATAAAGACCGGACGTATTTGAATTCACCATCCGGAAGAAAATAAAAAGATCGGAACCGAAACGTAGGAGGCGTCGCACTAAACGTGCGTTTCAGTTCGCATCGATGTTCCAGAACCGAAAGATTGTTCGAAAAAAGTGGTAGATAGCCGAAAAAAGTGACAGGGGTGCAACACGAGGACTTCCCAGGAGGTCACCCATCCTAGTACTACTCTCGCCCAAGCACGCTTAACTTCGGAGTTCTGATGGGATCCAGTGCATTTGTGCTGGTATGATCGCACCCAGCATGCCTCTCCATTGTCAAAGTAATAAAGAGTTTGCACTCGCACTGTCGTACGAAGTCCGTTTAAATGAAAGTGCGAAAAAATCCTGCTAGATGACACCGGATGGACGATCCGAGCATGACGGGAAGCCGGATGACCGCCCGGGCTGTCATCGCGCGAAGAATCTTCCCGAGTACCCCCGAATCAATATAAGAATCGCCACGATCTGACGGGCGGATCAAAAGTTATCGTCGGAACGATATTTGTGCACCAAGGGTAGCTCACGGCCAGTAAACACCTTCCGACCGGATTCATGACTCGCATCCACTAGTACACTCATCCGCTATTGCCAGTACGTCACTGAATCTCAACAAACCCCCGCTATAATTTGACCGCAAATGAAATGTCAGAACGAATTCCGTTTATCGAATCAAACGACACTATCACCCCGCCATAATAAAGACCGGACGTATTTTAATTCACCATCCGGAAGAAAATAAAAAGATCGGAACCGAAACGTAGGAGGCGTCGCACTAAACGTGCGTTTCAGTTGCAACACGAGGACTTCCCAGGAGGTCACCCATCCTAGTACTACTCTCGCCCAAGCACGCTTAACTTCGGAGTTCTGATGGGATCCAGTGCATTTGTGCTGGTATGATCGCACCCAGCATGCCTCTCCATTGTCAAAGTAATAAAGAGTTTCCACTCGCATTGTCGTACGAAGTCCGTTTAAATGAAAGTGCGAAAAAATCCTGCTAGATGACACCGGATGGACGATCCGAGCATGTCGGAAAGGTGAATTACCGCCAGGGCTGTCATCGCGCGATGAATCTTCCCGAGTACCCCCGAATCAATATAAGAATCGCCACGATCTGACGGGCGGATCAAAAGTTATCGTCGGAACGATATTTGTGCACCAAGGGTAGCTCACGGCCAGTAAACACCTTCCGACCGGATTCATGACTCGCATCCACTAGTACACTCATCCGCTATAGCCTGTACGTCACTGAATCTAAACAAACCCCCGCTATAATTTGACCGCAAATGAAATGTCAGAACGAATTCCGTTTATCGAATCAAACGACACTATCACCCCGCCATAATAAAGACCGGACGTGTTTGAATTCACCATCCGGAAGAAAATAAAAAGATCCGAACCGAAACGTAGGAGGCGACGCACTAAACGTGCGTTTCAGTTCGCATCGATGTTCCAGAACCAAAAGATTGTTCGAAAAAAGTGGTAGATAGCCGAAAAAAGTGACAGGGGTGCAACACGAGGACTTCCCAGGAGGTCACCCATCCTAGTACTACTCTCGCCCAAGCACGCTTGACTTCGGAGTTCTGATGGGAGCCAGTGCATTTGTGCTGGTATGATCGCACCCAGCATGCCTCTCCATTGTCAAAGTAATAAAGAGTTTCCACTCGCATTGTCGTACGAAGTCCGTTTAAATGAAAGTGCGAAAAAATCCTGCTAGATGACACCGGATGGACGATCCGAGCATGTCGGGAAGCCGGATGACCGCCAGGGCCGTCATCGCGCGATTAATCTTCCCGAGTACCCCCGAATCAATATAAGAATCGCTACGATCTGACGGGCGGATCAAAAGTTATCGTCGGAACGATATTTGTGCACCAAGGGTAGCTCACGGCCAGTAAACACCTTCCGACCGGATTCATGACTCGCATCCACTAGTACACTCATCCGCTATAGCCTGTACGTCACTGAATCTAAACAAACCCCCGCTATAATTTGACCGCAAATGAAATGTCAGAACGAATTCCGTTTATCGAATCAAACGACACTATCACCCCGCCATAATAAAGACCGGACGTCTTTGAATTCACCATCCGGAAGAAAATAAAAAGATCCGAACCGAAACGTAGGAGGCGACGCACTAAACGTGCGTTTCAGTTCGCATCGATGTTCCAGAACCGAAAGATTGTTCGAAAAAAGTGGTAGATAGCCGAAAAAAGTGACAGGGGTGCAACACGAGGACTTCCCAGGAGGTCACCCATCCTAGTACTACTCTCGCCCAAGCACGCTTAACTTCGGAGTTCTGATGGGATCCAGTGCATTTGTGCTGGTATGATCGCACCCAGCATGCCTCTCCATTGTCAAAGTACTAAAGAGTTTCCACTCGCATTGTCGTACGAAGTCCGTTTAAATGAAAGTGCGAAAAAATCCTGCCAGATGACACCGGATGGACGATCCGAGCATGTCGGGAAGCCGGATGACCGCCAGGGCTGTCATCGCGCGATTAATCTTCCCGAGTACCCCCGAATAAATATAAGAATCGCTACGATCTGACGGGCGGATCAAAAGTTATCGTCGGAACGATATTTGTGCACCAAGGGTAGCTCACGGCCAGTAAACACCTTCCGACCGGATTCATGACTCGCATCCACTAGTACACTCATCCGCTATAGCCTGTACGTCACTGAATCTAAACAAACCCCCGCTATAATTTGACTGCAAATGAAATGTCAGAACGAATTCCGTTTATCGAATCAAACGACACTATCACCCCGCCATAATAAAGACCGGACGTATTTGAATTCACCATCCGGAAGAAAATAAAAAGATCCGAACCGAAACGTAGGAGGCGTCGCACTAAACGTGCGTTTCAGTTCGCATCGATGTTCCAGAACCGAAAGATTGTTCGAAAAAAGTGGTAGATAGCCGAAAAAAGTGACAGGGGTGCAACACGAGGACTTCCCAGGAGGTCACCCATCCTAGTACTACTCTCGCCCAAGCACGCTTAACTTCGGAGTTCTGATGGGATCCAGTGCATTTGTGCTGGTATGATCGCACCCAGCATGCCTTTCCATTGTCAAAGTAATAAAGAGTTTCCACTCGCATTGTCGTACGAAGTCCGTTTAAATGAAAGTGCGAAAAAATCCTGCTAGATGACACCGGATGGACGATCCGAGCATGTCGGGAAGCCGGATGACCGCCAGGGCTGTCATCGCGCGATTAATCTTCCCGAGTACCCCCGAATCAATATAAGAATCGCTACGATCTGACGGGCGGATCAAAAGTTATCGTCGGAACGATATTTGTGCACCAAGGGTAGCTCACGGCCAGTAAACACCTTCCGACCGGATTCATGACTCGCATCCACTAGTACACTCATCCGCTATAGCCTGTACGTCACTGAATCTAAACAAACCCCCGCTATAATTTGACCGCAAATGAAATGTCAGAACGAATTCCGTTTATCGAATCAAACGACACTATCACCCCGCCATAATAAAGACCGGACGTCTTTGAATTCACCATCCGGAAGAAAATAAAAAGATCCGAACCGAAACGTAGGAGGCGACGCACTAAACGTGCGTTTCAGTTCGCATCGATGTTCCAGAACCGAAAGATTGTTCGAAAAAAGTGGTAGATAGCCGAAAAAAGTGACAGGGGTGCAACACGAGGACTTCCCAGGAGGTCACCCATCCTAGTACTACTCTCGCCCAAGCACGCTTAACTTCGGAGTTCTGATGGGATCCAGTGCATTTGTGCTGGTATGATCACACCCAGCATGCCTCTCCATTGTCAAAGTAATAAAGAGTTTCCACTCGCACTGTCGTACGAAGTCCGTTTAAATGAAAGTGCGAAAAAATCCTGCTAGATGACACCGGATGGACGATCCGAGCATGACGGGAAGCCGGATGACCGCCAGGGCTGTCATCGCGCGAAGAATCTTCCCGAGTACCCCCGAATCAATATAAGAATCGCCACGATCTGACGGGCGGATCAAAAGTTATCGTCGGAACGATATTTGTGCACCGAGGGTAGCTCACGGCCAGTAAACACCTTCCGACCGGATTCATGACTCGCATCCACTAGTACACTCATCCGCTATTGCCTGTACGTCACTGAATCTAAACAAACCCCCGCTATAATTTGACCGCAAATGAAATGTCAGAACGAATTCCGTTTATCGAATCAAACGACACTATCACCCCGCCATAATAAAGACCGGACGTATTTGAATTCACCATCCGGAAGAAAATAAAAAGATCGGAACCGAAACGTAGGAGGCGTCGCACTAAACGTGCGTTTCAGTTCGCATCGATGTTCCAGAACCGAAAGATTGTTCGAAAAAAGTGGTAGATAGCCGAAAAAAGTGACAGGGGTGCAACACGAGGACTTCCCAGGAGGTCACCCATCCTAGTACTACTCTCGCCCAAGCACGCTTAACTTCGGAGTTCTGATGGGATCCAGTGCATTTGTGCTGGTATGATCGCACCCAGCATGCCTCTCCATTGTCAAAGTAATAAAGAGTTTGCACTCGCACTGTCGTACGAAGTCCGTTTAAATGAAAGTGCGAAAAAATCCTGCTAGATGACACCGGATGGACGATCCGAGCATGACGGGAAGCCGGATGACCGCCCGGGCTGTCATCGCGCGAAGAATCTTCCCGAGTACCCCCGAATCAATATAAGAATCGCCACGATCTGACGGGCGGATCAAAAGTTATCGTCGGAACGATATTTGTGCACCAAGGGTAGCTCACGGCCAGTAAACACCTTCCGACCGGATTCATGACTCGCATCCACTAGTACACTCATCCGCTATTGCCAGTACGTCACTGAATCTCAACAAACCCCCGCTATAATTTGACCGCAAATGAAATGTCAGAACGAATTCCGTTTATCGAATCAAACGACACTATCACCCCGCCATAATAAAGACCGGACGTATTTTAATTCACCATCCGGAAGAAAATAAAAAGATCGGAACCGAAACGTAGGAGGCGTCGCACTAAACGTGCGTTTCAGTTGCAACACGAGGACTTCCCAGGAGGTCACCCATCCTAGTACTACTCTCGCCCAAGCACGCTTAACTTCGGAGTTCTGATGGGATCCAGTGCATTTGTGCTGGTATGATCGCACCCAGCATGCCTCTCCATTGTCAAAGTAATAAAGAGTTTCCACTCGCATTGTCGTACGAAGTCCGTTTAAATGAAAGTGCGAAAAAATCCTGCTAGATGACACCGGATGGACGATCCGAGCATGTCGGAAAGGCGAATTACCGCCAGGGCTGTCATCGCGCGATGAATCTTCCCGAGTACCCCCGAATCAATATAAGAATCGCCACGATCTGACGGGCGGATCAAAAGTTATCGTCGGAACGATATTTGTGCACCAAGGGTAGCTCACGGCCAGTAAACACCTTCCGACCGGATTCATGACTCGCATCCACTAGTACACTCATCCGCTATAGCCTGTACGTCACTGAATCTAAACAAACCCCCGCTATAATTTGACCGCAAATGAAATGTCAGAACGAATTCCGTTTATCGAATCAAACGACACTATCACCCCGCCATAATAAAGACCGGACGTGTTTGAATTCACCATCCGGAAGAAAATAAAAAGATCCGAACCGAAACGTAGGAGGCGACGCACTAAACGTGCGTTTCAGTTCGCATCGATGTTCCAGAACCGAAAGATTGTTCGAAAAAAGTGGTAGATAGCCGAAAAAAGTGACAGGGGTGCAACACGAGGACTTCCCAGGAGGTCACCCATCCTAGTACTACTCTCGCCCAAGCACGCTTGACTTCGGAGTTCTGATGGGAGCCAGTGCATTTGTGCTGGTATGATCGCACCCAGCATGCCTCTCCATTGTCAAAGTAATAAAGAGTTTCCACTCGCATTGTCGTACGAAGTCCGTTTAAATGAAAGTGCGAAAAAATCCTGCTAGATGACACCGGATGGACGATCCGAGCATGTCGGGAAGCCGGATGACCGCCAGGGCTGTCATCGCGCGATGAATCTTCCCGAGTACCCCCGAATCAATATAAGAATCGCTACGATCTGACGGGCGGATCAAAAGTTATCGTCGGAACGATATTTGTGCACCAAGGGTAGCTCACGGCCAGTAAACACCTTCCGACCGGATTCATGACTCGCATCCACTAGTACACTCATCCGCTATAGCCTGTACGTCACTGAATCTAAACAAACCCCCGCTATAATTTGACCGCAAATGAAATGTCAGAACGAATTCCGTTTATCGAATCAAACGACACTATCACCCCGCCATAATAAAGACCGGACGTCTTTGAATTCACCATCCGGAAGAAAATAAAAAGATCCGAACCGAAACGTAGGAGGCGACGCACTAAACGTGCGTTTCAGTTCGCATCGATGTTCCAGAACCGAAAGATTGTTCGAAAAAAGTGGTAGATAGCCGAAAAAAGTGACAGGGGTGCAACACGAGGACTTCCCAGGAGGTCACCCATCCTAGTACTACTCTCGCCCAAGCACGCTTAACTTCGGAGTTCTGATGGGATCCAGTGCATTTGTGCTGGTATGATCGCACCCAGCATGCCTCTCCATTGTCAAAGTAATAAAGAGTTTCCACTCGGAGTGTCGTACGAAGTCCGTTTAAATAAAAGTGCGAAAAAATCCTGCTAGATGACATCGGATGGACGATCCGAGCATGTCGGGAAGCCGGATGACCGCTAGGGCTGTCATCGCGCGATGAATCTTCCCGAGTACCCTCGAATCAATATAAGAATCGCCACGATCTGACGGGCGGATCAAAAGTTATCGTCGGAACGATATTTGTGCACCAAGGGTAGCTCACGGCCAGTAAACACCTTCCGACCGGATTCATGACTCGCATCCACTAGTACACTCATCCGCTATAGCCTGTACGTCACTGAATCTAAACAAACCCCCGCTATAATTTGACTGCAAATGAAATGTCAGAACGAATTCCGTTTATCGAATCAAACGACACTATCACCCCGCCATAATAAAGACCGGACGTATTTGAATTCACCATCCGGAAGAAAATAAAAAGATCAGAACCGAAACGTAGGAGGCGTCGCACTAAACGTGCGTTTCAGTTCGCATCGATGTTCCAGAACCGAAAGATTGTTCGAAAAAAGTGGTAGATAGCCGAAAAAAGTGACAGGAGTGCAACACGAGGACTTCCCAGGAGGTCACCCATCCTAGTACTACTCTCGCCCAAGCACGCTTAACTTCGGAGTTCTGATGGGATCCAGTGCATTTGTGCTGGTATGATCGCACCCAGCATGCCTCTCCATTGTCAAAGTAATAAAGAGTTTCCACTCGCATTGTCGTACGAAGTCCGTTTAAATGAAAGTGCGAAAAAATCCTGCTAGATGACACCGGATGGACGATCCGAGCATGTCGGAAAGGCGAATTACAGCCAGGGCTGTCATCGCGCGATGAATCTTCCCGAGTACCCCCGAATCAATATAAGAATCGCCACGATCTGACGGGCGGATCAAAAGTTATCGTCGGAACGATATTTGTGCACCAAGGGTAGCTCACGGCTAGTAAACACCTTCCGACCGGATTCATGACTCGCATCCACTAGTACACTCATCCGCTATAGCCTGTACGTCACTGAATCTAAACAAACCCCCGCTATAATTTGACTGCAAATGAAATGTCAGAACGAATTCCGTTTATCGAATCAAACGACACTATCACCCCGCCATAATAAAGACCGGACGTATTTGAATTCACCATCCGGAAGAAAATAAAAAGATCCGAACCGAAACGTAGGAGGCGTCGCACTAAACGTGCGTTTCTGTTCGCATCGATGTTCCAGAACCGAAAGATTGTTCGAAAAAAGTGGTAGATAGCCGAAAAAAGTGACAGGGGTGCAACACGAGGACTTCCCAGGAGGTCACCCATCCTAGTACTACTCTCGCCCAAGCACGCTTAACTTCGGAGTTCTGATGGGATCCAGTGCATTTGTGCTGGTATGATCGCACCCAGCATGCCTGTCCATTGTCAAAGTACTAAAGAGTTTCCACTCGCATTGTCGTACGAAGTCCGTTTAAATGAAAGTGCGAAAAAATCCTGCTAGATGACACCGGATGGACGATCCGAGCATGTCGGGAAGCCGGATGACCGCCAAGGCCGTCATCGCGCGATTAATCTTCCCGAGTACCCCCGAATCAATATAAGAATCGCTACGATCTGACGGGCGGATCAAAAGTTATCGTCGGAGCGATATTTGTGCACCAAGGGTAGCTCACGGCCAGTAAACACCTTCCGACCGGATTCATGACTCGCATCCACTAGTACACTCATCCGCTATAGCCTGTACGTCACTGAATCTAAACAAACCCCCGCTATAATTTGACCGCAAATGAAATGTCAGAACGAATTCCGTTTATCGAATCAAACGACACTATCACCCCGCCATAATAAAGACCGGACGTCTTTGAATTCACCATCCGGAAGAAAATAAAACGATCCGAACCGAAACGTAGGAGGCGACGCACTAAACGTGCGTTTCATTTCGCATCGATGTTCCAGAACCGAAAGATTGTTCGAAAAAAGTGGTAGATAGCCGAAAAAAGTGACAGGGGTGCAACACGAGGACTTCCCAGGAGGTCACCCATCCTAGTACTACTCTCGCCCAAGCACGCTTAACTTCGGAGTTCTGATGGGATCCAGTGCATTTGTGCTGGTATGATCGCACCCAGCATGCCTCTCCATTGTCAAAGTACTAAAGAGTTTCCACTCGCATTGTCGTACGAAGTCCGTTTAAATGAAAGTGCGAAAAAATCCTGCCAGATGACACCGGATGGACGATCCGAGCATGTCGGGAAGCCGGATGACCGCCAGGGCTGTCATCGCGCGATTAATCTTCCCGAGTACCCCCGAATAAATATAAGAATCGCTACGATCTGACGGGCGGATCAAAAGTTATCGTCGGAACGATATTTGTGCACCAAGGGTAGCTCACGGCCAGTAAACACCTTCCGACCGGATTCATGACTCGCATCCACTAGTACACTCATCCGCTATAGCCTGTACGTCACTGAATCTAAACAAACCCCCGCTATAATTTGACTGCAAATGAAATGTCAGAACGAATTCCGTTTATCGAATCAAACGACACTATCACCCCGCCATAATAAAGACCGGACGTATTTGAATTCACCATCCGGAAGAAAATAAAAAGATCCGAACCGAAACGTAGGAGGCGTCGCACTAAACGTGCGTTTCAGTTCGCATCGATGTTCCAGAACCGAAAGATTGTTCGAAAAAAGTGGTAGATAGCCGAAAAAAGTGACAGGGGTGCAACACGAGGACTTCCCAGGAGGTCACCCATCCTAGTACTACTCTCGCCCAAGCACGCTTAACTTCGGAGTTCTGATGGGATCCAGTGCATTTGTGCTGGTATGATCGCACCCAGCATGCCTTTCCATTGTCAAAGTAATAAAGAGTTTCCACTCGCATTGTCGTACGAAGTCCGTTTAAATGAAAGTGCGAAAAAATCCTGCTAGATGACACCGGATGGACGATCCGAGCATGTCGGGAAGCCGGATGACCGCCAGGGCTGTCATCGCGCGATTAATCTTCCCGAGTACCCCCGAATCAATATAAGAATCGCTACGATCTGACGGGCGGATCAAAAGTTATCGTCGGAACGATATTTGTGCACCAAGGGTAGCTCACGGCCAGTAAACACCTTCCGACCGGATTCATGACTCGCATCCACTAGTACACTCATCCGCTATAGCCTGTACGTCACTGAATCTAAACAAACCCCCGCTATAATTTGACCGCAAATGAAATGTCAGAACGAATTCCGTTTATCGAATCAAACGACACTATCACCCCGCCATAATAAAGACCGGACGTCTTTGAATTCACCATCCGGAAGAAAATAAAAAGATCCGAACCGAAACGTAGGAGGCGACGCACTAAACGTGCGTTTCAGTTCGCATCGATGTTCCAGAACCGAAAGATTGTTCGAAAAAAGTGGTAGATAGCCGAAAAAAGTGACAGGGGTGCAACACGAGGACTTCCCAGGAGGTCACCCATCCTAGTACTACTCTCGCCCAAGCACGCTTAACTTCGGAGTTCTGATGGGATCCAGTGCATTTGTGCTGGTATGATCACACCCAGCATGCCTCTCCATTGTCAAAGTAATAAAGAGTTTCCACTCGCACTGTCGTACGAAGTCCGTTTAAATGAAAGTGCGAAAAAATCCTGCTAGATGACACCGGATGGACGATCCGAGCATGACGGGAAGCCGGATGACCGCCAGGGCTGTCATCGCGCGAAGAATCTTCCCGAGTACCCCCGAATCAATATAAGAATCGCCACGATCTGACGGGCGGATCAAAAGTTATCGTCGGAACGATATTTGTGCACCGAGGGTAGCTCACGGCCAGTAAACACCTTCCGACCGGATTCATGACTCGCATCCACTAGTACACTCATCCGCTATTGCCTGTACGTCACTGAATCTAAACAAACCCCCGCTATAATTTGACCGCAAATGAAATGTCAGAACGAATTCCGTTTATCGAATCAAACGACACTATCACCCCGCCATAATAAAGACCGGACGTATTTGAATTCACCATCCGGAAGAAAATAAAAAGATCGGAACCGAAACGTAGGAGGCGTCGCACTAAACGTGCGTTTCAGTTCGCATCGATGTTCCAGAACCGAAAGATTGTTCGAAAAAAGTGGTAGATAGCCGAAAAAAGTGACAGGGGTGCAACACGAGGACTTCCCAGGAGGTCACCCATCCTAGTACTACTCTCGCCCAAGCACGCTTAACTTCGGAGTTCTGATGGGATCCAGTGCATTTGTGCTGGTATGATCGCACCCAGCATGCCTCTCCATTGTCAAAGTAATAAAGAGTTTCCACTCGCACTGTCGTACGAAGTCCGTTTAAATGAAAGTGCGAAAAAATCCTGCTAGATGACACCGGATGGATGATCCGAGCATTTCGGGAAGCCGGATGACCGCCAGGGCTGTCATCGCGCGATGGATCTTCCCGAGTACCCCCGAATCAATATAAGAATCGCCACGATCTGACGGGCGGATCAAAAGTTATCGTCGGAACGATATTTGTGCACCAAGGGTAGCTCACGGCCAGTAAACACCTTCCGACCGGATTCATGACTCGCATCCACTAGTACAGTCATCCGCTATAGCCTGTACGTCACTGAATCTAAACAAACCCCCGCTATAATTTGACCGCAAATGAAATGTCAGAACGAATTCCGTTTATCGAATCAAACGACACTATCACCCCGCCATAATAAAGACCGGACGTGTTTGAATTCACCATCCGGAAGAAAATAAAAAGATCCGAACCGAAACGTAGGAGGCGACGCACTAAACGTGCGTTTCAGTTCGCATCGATGTTCCAGAACCGAAAGATTGTTCGAAAAAAGTGGTAGATAGCCGAAAAAAGTGACAGGGGTGCAACACGAGGACTTCCCAGGAGGTCACCCATCCTAGTACTACTCTCGCCCAAGCACGCTTAACTTCGGAGTTCTGATGGGAGCCAGTGCATTTGTGCTGGTATGATCGCACCCAGCATGCCTCTCCATTGTCAAAGTAATAAAGAGTTTCCACTCGCATTGTCGTACGAAGTCCGTTTAAATGAAAGTGCGAAAAAATCCTGCTAGATGACACCGGATGGACGATCCGAGCATGTCGGGAAGCCGGATGACCGCCAGGGCTGTCATCGCGCGATGAATCTTCCCGAGTACCCCCGAATCAATATAAGAATCGCTACGATCTGACGGGCGGATCAAAAGTTATCGTCGGAACGATATTTGTGCACCAAGGGTAGCTCACGGCTAGTAAACACCTTCCGACCGGATTCATGACTCGCATCCACTAGTACACTCATCCGCTATAGCCTGTACGTCACTGAATCTAAACAAACCCCCGCTATAATTTGACCGCAAATGAAATGTCAGAACGAATTCCGTTTATCGAATCAAACGACACTATCACCCCGCCATAATAAAGACCGGACGTCTTTGAATTCACCATCCGGAAGAAAATAAAAAGATCCGAACCGAAACGTAGGAGGCGACGCACTAAACGTGCGTTTCAGTTCGCATCGATGTTCCAGAACCGAAAGATTGTTCGAAAAAAGTGGTAGATAGCCGAAAAAAGTGACAGGGGTGCAACACGAGGACTTCCCAGGAGGTCACCCATCCTAGTACTACTCTCGCCCAAGCACGCTTAACTTCGGAGTTCTGATGGGATCCAGTGCATTTGTGCTGGTATGATCGCACCCAGCATGCCTCTCCATTGTCAAAGTAATAAAGAGTTTCCACTCGGATTGTCGTACGAAGTCCGTTTAAATAAAAGTGCGAAAAAATCCTGCTAGATGACATCGGATGGACGATCCGAGCATGTCGGGAAGCCGGATGACCGCTAGGGCTGTCATCGCGCGATGAATCTTCCCGAGTACCCTCGAATCAATATAAGAATCGCCACGATCTGACGGGCGGATCAAAAGTTATCGTCGGAACGATATTTGTGCACCAAGGGTAGCTCACGGCCAGTAAACACCTTCCGACCGGATTCATGACTCGCATCCACTAGTACACTCATCCGCTATAGCCTGTACGTCACTGAATCTAAACAAACCCCCGCTATAATTTGACTGCAAATGAAATGTCAGAACGAATTCCGTTTATCGAATCAAACGACACTATCACCCCGCCATAATAAAGACCGGACGTATTTGAATTCACCATCCGGAAGAAAATAAAAAGATCGGAACCGAAACGTAGGAGGCGTCGCACTAAACGTGCGTTTCAGTTCGCATCGATGTTCCAGAACCGAAAGATTGTTCGAAAAAAGTGGTAGATAGCCGAAAAAAGTGACAGGGGTGCAACACGAGGACTTCCCAGGAGGTCACCCATCCTAGTACTACTCTCGCCCAAGCACGCTTAACTTCGGAGTTCTGATGGGATCCAGTGCATTTGTGCTGGTATGATCGCACCCAGCATGCCTCTCCATTGTCAAAGTAATAAAGAGTTTCCACTCGCATTGTCGTACGAAGTCCGTTTAAATGAAAGTGCGACAAAATCCTGCTAGATGACACCGGATGGACGATCCGAGCATGTCGGAAAGGCGAATTACAGCCAGGGCTGTCATCGCGCGATGAATCTTCCCGAGTACCCCCGAATCAATATAAGAATCGCCACGATCTGACGGGCGGATCAAAAGTTATCGTCGGAACGATATTTGTGCACCAAGGGTAGCTCACGGCCAGTAAACACCTTCCGACCGGATTCATGACTCGCATCCACTAGTACACTCATCCGCTATAGCCTGTACGTCACTGAATCTAAACAAACCCCCGCTATAATTTGACTGCAAATGAAATGTCAGAACGAATTCCGTTTATCGAATCAAACGACACTATCACCCCGCCATAATAAAGACCGGACGTATTTGAATTCACCATCCGGAAGAAAATAAAAAGATCCGAACCGAAACGTAGGAGGCGTCGCACTAAACGTGCGTTTCAGTTCGCATCGATGTTCCAGAACCGAAAGATTGTTCGAAAAAAGTGGTAGATAGCCGAAAAAAGTGACAGGGGTGCAACACGAGGACTTCCCAGGAGGTCACCCATCCTAGTACTACTCTCGCCCAACCACGCTTAACTTCGGAGTTCTGATGGGATCCAGTGCATTTGTGCTGGTATGATCGCACCCAGCATGCCTGTCCATTGTCAAAGTACTAAAGAGTTTCCACTCGCATTGTCGTACGAAGTCCGTTTAAATGAAAGTGCGAAAAAATCCTGCTAGATGACACCGGATGGACGATCCGAGCATGTCGGGAAGCCGGATGACCGCCAAGGCTGTCATCGCGCGATTAATCTTCCCGAGTACCCCCGAATCAATATAAGAATCGCTACGATCTGACAGGCGGATCAAAAGTTATCGTCGGAGCGATATTTGTGCACCAAGGGTAGCTCACGGCCAGTAAACACCTTCCGACCGGATTCATGACTCGCATCCACTAGTACACTCATCCGCTATAGCCTGTACGTCACTGAATCTAAACAAACCCCCGCTATAATTTGACCGCAAATGAAATGTCAGAACGAATTCCGTTTATCGAATCAAACGACACTATCACCCCGCCATAATAAAGACCGGACGTCTTTGAATTCACCATCCGGAAGAAAATAAAACGATCCGAACCGAAACGTAGGAGGCGACGCACTAAACGTGCGTTTCATTTCGCATCGATGTTCCAGAACCGAAAGATTGTTCGAAAAAAGTGGTAGATAGCCGAAAAAAGTGACAGGGGTGCAACACGAGGACTTCCCAGGAGGTCACCCATCCTAGTACTACTCTCGCCCAAGCACGCTTAACTTCGGAGTTCTGATGGGATCCAGTGCATTTGTGCTGGTATGATCGCACCCAGCATGCCTCTCCATTGTCAAAGTACTAAAGAGTTTCCACTCGCATTGTCGTACGAAGTCCGTTTAAATGAAAGTGCGAAAAAATCCTGCCAGATGACACCGGATGGACGATCCGAGCATGTCGGGAAGCCGGATGACCGCCAGGGCTGTCATCGCGCGATTAATCTTCCCGAGTACCCCCGAATAAATATAAGAATCGCTACGATCTGACGGGCGGATCAAAAGTTATCGTCGGAACGATATTTGTGCACCAAGGGTAGCTCACGGCCAGTAAACACCTTCCGACCGGATTCATGACTCGCATCCACTAGTACACTCATCCGCTATAGCCTGTACGTCACTGAATCTAAACAAACCCCCGCTATAATTTGACTGCAAATGAAATGTCAGAACGAATTCCGTTTATCGAATCAAACGACACTATCACCCCGCCATAATAAAGACCGGACGTATTTGAATTCACCATCCGGAAGAAAATAAAAAGATCCGAACCGAAACGTAGGAGGCGTCGCACTAAACGTGCGTTTCAGTTCGCATCGATGTTCCAGAACCGAAAGATTGTTCGAAAAAAGTGGTAGATAGCCGAAAAAAGTGACAGGGGTGCAACACGAGGACTTCCCAGGAGGTCACCCATCCTAGTACTACTCTCGCCCAAGCACGCTTAACTTCGGAGTTCTGATGGGATCCAGTGCATTTGTGCTGGTATGATCGCACCCAGCATGCCTTTCCATTGTCAAAGTAATAAAGAGTTTCCACTCGCATTGTCGTACGAAGTCCGTTTAAATGAAAGTGCGAAAAAATCCTGCTATATGACACCGGATGGACGATCCGAGCATGTCGGGAATCCGGATGACCGCCAGGGCTGTCATCGCGCGATTAATCTTCCCGAGTACCCCCGAATCAATATAAGAATCGCTACGATCTGACGGGCGGATCAAAAGTTATCGTCGGAACGATATTTGTGCACCAAGGGTAGCTCACGGCCAGTAAACACCTTCCGACCGGATTCATGACTCGCATCCACTAGTACACTCATCCGCTATAGCCTGTACGTCACTGAATCTAAACAAACCCCCGCTATAATTTGACCGCAAATGAAATGTCAGAACGAATTCCGTTTATCGAATCAAACGACACTATCACCCCGCCATAATAAAGACCGGACGTCTTTGAATTCACCATCCGGAAGAAAATAAAAAGATCCGAACCGAAACGTAGGAGGCGACGCACTAAACGTGCGTTTCAGTTCGCATCGATGTTCCAGAACCGAAAGATTGTTCGAAAAAAGTGGTAGATAGCCGAAAAAAGTGACAGGGGTGCAACACGAGGACTTCCCAGGAGGTCACCCATCCTAGTACTACTCTCGCCCAAGCACGCTTAACTTCGGAGTTCTGATGGGATCCAGTGCATTTGTGCTGGTATGATCGCACCCAGCATGCCTCTCCATTGTCAAAGTAATAAAGAGTTTCCACTCGCACTGTCGTACGAAGTCCGTTTAAATGAAAGTGCGAAAAAATCCTGCTAGATGACACCGGATGGACGATCCGAGCATGACGGGAAGCCGGATGACCGCCAGGGCTGTCATCGCGCGAAGAATCTTCCCGAGTACCCCCGAATCAATATAAGAATCGCCACGATCTGACGGGCGGATCAAAAGTTATCGTCGGAACGATATTTGTGCACCAAGGGTAGCTCACGGCCAGTAAACACCTTCCGACCGGATTCATGACTCGCATCCACTAGTACACTCATCCGCTATTGCCTGTACGTCACTGAATCTAAACAAACCCCCGCTATAATTTGACCGCAAATGAAATGTCAGAACGAATTCCGTTTATCGAATCAAACGACACTATCACCCCGCCATAATAAAGACCGGACGTATTTTAATTCACCATCCGGAAGAAAATAAAAAGATCGGAACCGAAACGTAGGAGGCGTCGCACTAAACGTGCGTTTCAGTTCGCATCGATGTTCCAGAACCGAAAGATTGTTCGAAAAAAGTGGTAGATAGCCGAAAAAAGTGACAGGGGTGCAACACGAGGACTTCCCAGGAGGTCACCCATCCTAGTACTACTCTCGCCCAAGCACGCTTAACTTCGGAGTTCTGATGGGATCCAGTGCATTTGTGCTGGTATGATCGCACCCAGCATGCCTCTCCATTGTCAAAGTAATAAAGAGTTTCCACTCGCATTGTCGTACGAAGTCCGTTTAAATGAAAGTGCGAAAAAATCCTGCTAGATGACACCGGATGGACGATCCGAGCATGTCGGAAAGGCGAATTACCGCCAGGGCTGTCATCGCGCGATCAATCTTCCCGAGTACCCCCGAATCAATATAAGAATCGCCACGATCTGACGGGCGGATCAAAAGTTATCGTCGGAACGATATTTGTGCACCAAGGGTAGCTCACGGCCAGTAAACACCTTCCGACCGGATTCATGACTCGCATCCACTAGTACACTCATCCGCTATAGCCTGTACGTCACTGAATCTGAACAAACCCCCGCTATAATTTGACCGCAAATGAAATGTCAGAACGAATTCCGTTTATCGAATCAAACGACACTATCACCCCGCCATAATAAAGACCGGACGTATTTGAATTCACCATCCGGAAGAAAATAAAAAGATCCGAACCGAAACGTAGGAGGCGACGCACTAAACGTGCGTTTCAGTTCGCATCGATGTTCCAGAACCGAAAGATTGTTCGAAAAAAAGTGGTAGATAGCCGAAAAAAGTGACAGGGGTGCAACACGAGGACTTCCCAGGAGGTCACCCATCCTAGTACTACTCTCGCCCAAGCACGCTTAACTTCGGAGTTCTGATGGGATCCAGTGCATTTGTGCTGGTATGATCGCACCCAGCATGCCTCTCCATTGTCAAAGTAATAAAGAGTTTCCACTCGCACTGTCGTACGAAGTCCGTTTAAATGAAAGTGCGAAAAAATCCTGCTAGATGACACCGGATGGACGATCCGAGCATTTCGGGAAGCCGGATGACCGCCAGGGCTGTCATCGCGCGATGGATCTTCCCGAGTACCCCCGAATCAATATAAGAATCGCCACGATCTGACGGGCGGATCAAAAGTTATCGTCGGAACGATATTTGTGCACCAAGGGTAGCTCACGGCCAGTAAACACCTTCCGACCGGATTCATGACTCGCATCCACTAGTACACTCATCCGCTATAGCCTGTACGTCACTGAATCTAAACAAACCCCCGCTATAATTTGACCGCAAATGAAATGTCAGAACGAATTCCGTTTATCGAATCAAACGACACTATCACCCCGCCATAATAAAGACCGGACGTGTTTGAATTCACCATCCGGAAGAAAATAAAAAGATCCGAACCGAAACGTAGGAGGCGACGCACTAAACGTGCGTTTCAGTTCGCATCGATGTTCCAGAACCGAAAGATTGTTCGAAAAAAGTGGTAGATAGCCGAAAAAAGTGACAGGGGTGCAACACGAGGACTTCCCAGGAGGTCACCCATCCTAGTACTACTCTCGCCCAAGCACGCTTAACTTCGGAGTTCTGATGGGAGCCAGTGCATTTGTGCTGGTATGATCGCACCCAGCATGCCTCTCCATTGTCAAAGTAATAAAGAGTTTCCACTCGCATTGTCGTACGAAGTCCGTTTAAATGAAAGTGCGAAAAAATCCTGCTAGATGACACCGGATGGACGATCCGAGCATGTCGGGAAGCCGGATGACCGCCAGGGCTGTCATCGCGCGATGAATCTTCCCGAGTACCCCCGAATCAATATAAGAATCGCTACGATCTGACGGGCGGATCAAAAGTTATCGTCGGAACGATATTTGTGCACCAAGGGTAGCTCACGGCCAGTAAACACCTTCCGACCGGATTCATGACTCGCATCCACTAGTACACTCATCCGCTATAGCCTGTACGTCACTGAATCTGAACAAACCCCCGCTATAATTTGACCGCAAATGAAATGTCAGAACGAATTCCGTTTATCGAATCAAACGACACTATCACCCCGCCATAATAAAGACCGGACGTATTTGAATTCACCATCCGAAAGAAAATAAAAAGATCCGAACCGAAACGTAGGAGGCGACGCACTAAACGTGCGTTTCAGTTCGCATCGATGTTCCAGAACCGAAAGATTGTTCGAAAAAAAGTGGTAGATAGCCGAAAAAAGTGACAGGGGTGCAACACGAGGACTTCCCAGGAGGTCACCCATCCTAGTACTACTCTCGCCCAAGCACGCTTAACTTCGGAGTTCTGATGGGATCCAGTGCATTTGTGCTGGTATGATCGCACCCAGCATGCCTCTCCATTGTCAAAGTAATAAAGAGTTTCCACTCGCACTGTCGTACGAAGTCCGTTTAAATGAAAGTGCGAAAAAATCCTGCTAGATGACACCGGATGGACGATCCGAGCATGTCGGGAAGCCGGATGACCGCCAGGGCTGTCATCGCGCGAAGAATCTTCCCGAGTACCCCCGAATCAATATAAGAATCGCCACGATCTGACGGGCGGATCAAAAGTTATCGTCGGAACGATATTTGTGCACCAAGGGTAGCTCACGGCCAGTAAACACCTTCCGACCGGATTCATGACTCGCATCCACTAGTACACTCATCCGCTATTGCCTGTACGTCACTGAATCTAAACAAACCCCCGCTATAATTTGACCGCAAATGAAATGTCAGAACGAATTCCGTTTATCGAATCAAACGACACTATCACCCCGCCATAATAAAGACCGGACGTATTTTAATTCACCATCCGGAAGAAAATAAAAAGATCGGAACCGAAACGTAGGAGGCGTCGCACTAAACGTGCGTTTCAGTTCGCATCGATGTTCCAGAACCGAAAGATTGTTCGAAAAAAGTGGTAGATAGCCGAAAAAAGTGACAGGGGTGCAACACGAGGACTTCCCAGGAGGTCACCCATCCTAGTACTACTCTCGCCCAAGCACGCTTAACTTCGGAGTTCTGATGGGATCCAGTGCATTTGTGCTGGTATGATCGCACCCAGCATGCCTCTCCATTGTCAAAGTAATAAAGAGTTTCCACTCGCATTGTCGTACGAAGTCCGTTTAAATGAAAGTGCGAAAAAATCCTGCTAGATGACACCGGATGGACGATCCGAGCATGTCGGAAAGGCGAATTACCGCCAGGGCTGTCATCGCGCGATGAATCTTCCCGAGTACCCCCGAATCAATATAAGAATCGCCACGATCTGACGGGCGGATCAAAAGTTATCGTCGGAACGATATTTGTGCACCAAGGGTAGCTCACGGCCAGTAAACACCTTCCGACCGGATTCATGACTCGCATCCACTAGTACACTCATCCGCTATAGCCTGTACGTCACTGAATCTGAACAAACCCCCGCTATAATTTGACCGCAAATGAAATGTCAGAACGAATTCCGTTTATCGAATCAAACGACACTATCACCCCGCCATAATAAAGACCGGACGTATTTGAATTCACCATCCGGAAGAAAATAAAAAGATCCGAACCGAAACGTAGGAGGCGACGCACTAAACGTGCGTTTCAGTTCGCATCGATGTTCCAGAACCGAAAGATTGTTCGAAAAAAAGTGGTAGATAGCCGAAAAAAGTGACAGGGGTGCAACACGAGGACTTCCCAGGAGGTCACCCATCCTAGTACTACTCTCGCCCAAGCACGCTTAACTTCGGAGTTCTGATGGGATCCAGTGCATTTGTGCTGGTATGATCGCACCCAGCATGCCTCTCCATTGTCAAAGTAATAAAGAGTTTCCACTCGCACTGTCGTACGAAGTCCGTTTAAATGAAAGTGCGAAAAAATCCTGCTAGATGACACCGGATGGATGATCCGAGCATTTCGGGAAGCCGGATGACCGCCAGGGCTGTCATCGCGCGATGGATCTTCCCGAGTACCCCCGAATCAATATAAGAATCGCCACGATCTGACGGGCGGATCAAAAGTTATCGTCGGAACGATATTTGTGCACCAAGGGTAGCTCACGGCCAGTAAACACCTTCCGACCGGATTCATGACTCGCATCCACTAGTACAGTCATCCGCTATAGCCTGTACGTCACTGAATCTAAACAAACCCCCGCTATAATTTGACCGCAAATGAAATGTCAGAACGAATTCCGTTTATCGAATCAAACGACACTATCACCCCGCCATAATAAAGACCGGACGTGTTTGAATTCACCATCCGGAAGAAAATAAAAAGATCCGAACCGAAACGTAGGAGGCGACGCACTAAACGTGCGTTTCAGTTCGCATCGATGTTCCAGAACCGAAAGATTGTTCGAAAAAAGTGGTAGATAGCCGAAAAAAGTGACAGGGGTGCAACACGAGGACTTCCCAGGAGGTCACCCATCCTAGTACTACTCTCGCCCAAGCACGCTTAACTTCGGAGTTCTGATGGGAGCCAGTGCATTTGTGCTGGTATGATCGCACCCAGCATGCCTCTCCATTGTCAAAGTAATAAAGAGTTTCCACTCGCATTGTCGTACGAAGTCCGTTTAAATGAAAGTGCGAAAAAATCCTGCTAGATGACACCGGATGGACGATCCGAGCATGTCGGGAAGCCGGATGACCGCCAGGGCTGTCATCGCGCGATGAATCTTCCCGAGTACCCCCGAATCAATATAAGAATCGCTACGATCTGACGGGCGGATCAAAAGTTATCGTCGGAACGATATTTGTGCACCAAGGGTAGCTCACGGCTAGTAAACACCTTCCGACCGGATTCATGACTCGCATCCACTAGTACACTCATCCGCTATAGCCTGTACGTCACTGAATCTAAACAAACCCCCGCTATAATTTGACCGCAAATGAAATGTCAGAACGAATTCCGTTTATCGAATCAAACGACACTATCACCCCGCCATAATAAAGACCGGACGTCTTTGAATTCACCATCCGGAAGAAAATAAAAAGATCCGAACCGAAACGTAGGAGGCGACGCACTAAACGTGCGTTTCAGTTCGCATCGATGTTCCAGAACCGAAAGATTGTTCGAAAAAAGTGGTAGATAGCCGAAAAAAGTGACAGGGGTGCAACACGAGGACTTCCCAGGAGGTCACCCATCCTAGTACTACTCTCGCCCAAGCACGCTTAACTTCGGAGTTCTGATGGGATCCAGTGCATTTGTGCTGGTATGATCGCACCCAGCATGCCTCTCCATTGTCAAAGTAATAAAGAGTTTCCACTCGCACTGTCGTACGAAGTCCGTTTAAATGAAAGTGCGAAAAAATCCTGCTAGATGACACCGGATGGACGATCCGGCATGTCGGGAAGCCGGATGACCGCCAAGGCTGTCATCGCGAGAAGAATCTTCCCGAGTACCCCCGAATCAATATAAGAATCGCCACGATCTGACGGGCGGATCAAAAGTTATCGTCGGAACGATATTTGTGCACCAAGGGTAGCTCACGGCCAGTAAACACCTTCCGACCGGATTCATGACTCGCATCCACTAGTACACTCATCCGCTATAGCCTGTACGTCACTGAATCTGAACAAACCCCCGCTATAATTTGACCGCAAATGAAATGTCAGAACGAATTCCGTTTATCGAATCAAACGACACTATCACCCCGCCATAATAAAGACCGGACGTATTTGAATTCACCATCCGGAAGAAAATAAAAAGATCCGAACCGAAACGTAGGAGGCGACGCACTAAACGTGCGTTTCAGTTCGCATCGATGTTCCAGAACCGAAAGATTGTTCGAAAAAAAGTGGTAGATAGCCGAAAAAAGTGACAGGGGTGCAACACGAGGACTTCCCAGGAGGTCACCCATCCTAGTACTACTCTCGCCCAAGCACGCTTAACTTCGGAGTTCTGATGGGATCCAGTGCATTTGTGCTGGTATGATCGCACCCAGCATGCCTCTCCATTGTCAAAGTAATAAAGAGTTTCCACTCGCACTGTCGTACGAAGTCCGTTTAAATGAAAGTGCGAAAAAATCCTGCTAGATGACACCGGATGGACGATCCGAGCATGTCGGGAAGCCGGATGACCGCCAGGGCTGTCATCGCGCGATGGATCTTCCCGAGTACCCCCGAATCAATATAAGAATCGCCACGATCTGACGGGCGGATCAAAAGTTATCGTCGGAACAATATTTGTGCACCAAGGGTAGCTCACGGCCAGTAAACACCTTCCGACCGGATTCATGACTCGCATCCACTAGTACACTCATCCGCTATAGCCTGTACGTCACTGAATCTAAACAAACCCCCGCTATAATTTGACCGCAAATGAAATGTCAGAACGAATTCCGTTTATCGAATCAAACGACACTATCACCCCGCCATAATAAAGACCGGACGTGTTTGAATTCACCATCCGGAAGAAAATAAAAAGATCCGAACCGAAACGTAGGAGGCGACGCACTAAACGTGCGTTTCAGTTCGCATCGATGTTCCAGAACCGAAAGATTGTTCGAAAAAAGTGGTAGATAGCCGAAAAAAGTGACAGGGGTGCAACACGAGGACTTCCCAGGAGGTCACCCATCCTAGTACTACTCTCGCCCAAGCACGCTTAACTTCGGAGTTCTGATGGGAGCCAGTACATTTGTGCTGGTATGATCGCACCCAGCATGCCTCTCCATTGTCAAAGTAATAAAGAGTTTCCACTCGCATTGTCGTACGAAGTCCGTTTAAATGAAAGTGCGAAAAAATCCTGCTAGATGACACCGGATGGACGATCCGAGCATGTCGGGAAGCCGGATGACCGCCAGGGCTGTCATCGCGCGATGAATCTTCCCGAGTACCCCCGAATCAACATAAGAATCGCTACGATCTGACGGGCGGATCAAAAGTTATCGTCGGAACGATATTTGTGCACCAAGGGTAGCTCACGGCCAGTAAACACCTTCCGACCGGATTCATGACTCGCATCCACTAGTACACTCATCCGCTATAGCCTGTACGTCACTGAATCTAAACAAAACCCCGCTATAATTTGACCGCAAATGAAATGTCAGAACGAATTCCGTTTATCGAATCAAACGACACTATCACCCCGCCATAATAAAGACCGGACGTCTTTGAATTCACCATCCGGAAGAAAATAAAAAGATCCGAACCGAAACGTAGGAGGCGACGCACTAAACGTGCGTTTCAGTTCGCATCGATGTTCCAGAACCGAAAGATTGTTCGAAAAAAGAGGTAGATAGCCGAAAAAAGTGACAGGGGTGCAACACGAGGACTTCCCAGGAGGTCACCCATCCTAGTACTACTCTCGCCCAAGCACGCTTAACTTCGGAGTTCTGATGGGATCCAGTGCATTTGTGCTGGTATGATCGCACCCAGCATGCCTCTCCATTGTCAAAGTAATAAAGAGTTTCCACTCGCACTGTCGTACGAAGTCCGTTTAAATGAAAGTGCGAAAAAATCCTGCTAGATGACACCGGATGGACGATCCGAGCATGTCGGGAAGCCGGATGACCGCCAAGGCTGTCATCGCGCGAAGAATCTTCCCGAGTACCCCCGAATCAATATAAGAATCGCCACGATCTGACGGGCGGATCAAAAGTTATCGTCGGAACGATATTTGTGCACCAAGGGTAGCTCACGGCCAGTAAACACCTTCCGACCGGATTCATGACTCGCATCCACTAGTACACTCATCCGCTATTGCCTGTACGTCACTGAATCTAAACAAACCCCCGCTATAATTTGACCGCAAATGAAATGTCAGAACGAATTCCGTTTATCGAATCAAACGACACTATCACCCCGCCATAATAAAGACCGGACGTATTTTAATTCACCATCCGGAAGAAAATAAAAAGATCGGAACCGAAACGTAGGAGGCGTCGCACTAAACGTGCGTTTCAGTTCGCATCGATGTTCCAGAACCGAAAGATTGTTCGAAAAAAGTGGTAGATAGCCGAAAAAAGTGACAGGGGTGCAACACGAGGACTTCCCAGGAGGTCACCCATCCTAGTACTACTCTCGCCCAAGCACGCTTAACTTCGGAGTTCTGATGGGATCCAGTGCATTTGTGCTGGTATGATCGCACCCAGCATGCCTCTCCATTGTCAAAGTAATAAAGAGTTTCCACTCGCACTGTCGTACGAAGTCCGTTTAAATGAAAGTGCGAAAAAATCCTGCTAGATGACACCGGATGGACGATCCGAGCATGTCGGGAAGCCGGATGACCGCCAGGGCTGTCATCGCGCGATGGATCTTCCCGAGTACCCCCGAATCAATATAAGAATCGCTACGATCTGACGGGCGGATCAAAAGTTATCGTCGGAACGATATTTGTGCACCAAGGGTAGCTCACGGCCAGTAAACACCTTCCGACCGGATTCATGACTCGCATCCACTAGTACACTCATCCGCTATAGCCTGTACGTCACTGAATCTAAACAAACCCCCGCTATAATTTGACCGCAAATGAAATGTCAGAACGAATTCCGTTTATCGAATCAAACGACACTATCACCCGGCCATAATAAAGACCGGACGTGTTTGAATTCACCATCCGGAAGAAAATAAAAAGATCCAAACCGAAACGTAGGAGGCGACGCACTAAACGTGCGTTTCAGTTCGCATCGATGTTCCAGAACCGAAAGATTGTTCGAAAAAAGTGGTAGATAGCCGAAAAAAGTGACAGGGGTGCAACACGAGGACTTCCCAGGAGGTCACCCATCCTAGTACTACTCTCGCCCAAGCACGCTTAACTTCGAAGTTCTGATGGGAGCCAGTGCATTTGTGCTGGTATGATCGCACCCAGCATGCCTCTCCATTGTCAAAGTAATAAAGAGTTTCCACTCGCATTGTCGTACGAAGTCCGTTTAAATGAAAGTGCGAAAAAATCCTGCTAGATGACACCGGATGGACGATCCGAGCATGTCGGGAAGCCGGATGACCGCCAGGGCTGTCATCGCGCGATGAATCTTCCCGAGTACCCCCGAATCAATATAAGAATCGCTACGATCTGACGGGCGGATCAAAAGTTATCGTCGGAACGATATTTGTGCACCAAGGGTAGCTCACGGCCAGTAAACACCTTCCGACCGGATTCATGACTCGCATCCACTAGTACACTCATCCGCTATAGCCTGTACGTCACTGAATCTGAACAAACCCCCGCTATAATTTGACCGCAAATGAAATGTCAGAACGAATTCCGTTTATCGAATCAAACGACACTATCACCCCGCCATAATAAAGACCGGACGTCTTTGAATTCACCATCCGGAAGAAAATAAAAAGATCCGAACCGAAACGTAGGAGGCGACGCACTAAACGTGCGTTTCAGTTCGCATCGATGTTCCAGAACCGAAAGATTGTTCGAAAAAAGTGGTAGATAGCCGAAAAAAGTGACAGGGGTGCAACACGAGGACTTCCCAGGAGGTCACCCATCCTAGTACTACTCTCGCCCAAGCACGCTTAACTTCGGAGTTCTGATGGGATCCAGTGCATTTGTGCTGGTATGATCGCACCCAGCATGCCTCTCCATTGTCAAAGTAATAAAGAGTTTCCACTCGCACTGTCGTACGAAGTCCGTTTAAATGAAAGTGCGAAAAAATCCTGCTAGATGACACCGGATGGACGATCCGAGCATGTCGGGAAGCCGGATGACCGCCAAGGCTGTCATCGCGCGAAGAATCTTCCCGAGTACCCCCGAATCAATATAAGAATCGCCACGATCTGACGGGCGGATCAAAAGTTATCGTCGGAACGATATTTGTGCACCAAGGGTAGCTCACGGCCAGTAAACACCTTCCGACCGGATTCATGACTCGCATCCACTAGTACACTCATCCGCTATTGCCTGTACGTCACTGAATCTAAACAAACCCCCGCTATAATTTGACCGCAAATGAAATGTCAGAACGAATTCCGTTTATCGAATCAAACGACACTATCACCCCGCCATAATAAAGACCGGACGTATTTTAATTCACCATCCGGAAGAAAATAAAAAGATCGGAACCGAAACGTAGGAGGCGTCGCACTAAACGTGCGTTTCAGTTCGCATCGATGTTCCAGAACCGAAAGATTGTTCGAAAAAAGTGGTAGATAGCCGAAAAAAGTGACAGGGGTGCAACACGAGGACTTCCCAGGAGGTCACCCATCCTAGTACTACTCTCGCCCAAGCACGCTTAACTTCGGAGTTCTGATGGGATCCAGTGCATTTGTGCTGGTATGATCGCACCCAGCATGCCTCTCCATTGTCAAAGTAATAAAGAGTTTCCACTCGCATTGTCGTACGAAGTCCGTTTAAATGAAAGTGCGAAAAAATCCTGCTAGATGACACCGGATGGACGATCCGAGCATGTCGGAAAGGCGAATTACCGCCAGGGCTGTCATTGCGCGATGAATCTTCCCGAGTACCCCCGAATCAATATAAGAATCGCCACGATCTGACGGGCGGATCAAAAGTTATCGTCGGAACGATATTTGTGCACCAAGGGTAGCTCACGGCCAGTAAACACCTTCCGACCGGATTCATGACTCGCATCCACTAGTACACTCATCCGCTATAGCCTGTACGTCACTGAATCTGAACAAACCCCCGCTATAATTTGACCGCAAATGAAATGTCAGAACGAATTCCGTTTATCGAATCAAACGACACTATCACCCCGCCATAATAAAGACCGGACGTATTTGAATTCACCATCCGGAAGAAAATAAAAAGATCCGAACCGAAACGTAGGAGGCGACGCACTAAACGTGCGTTTCAGTTCGCATCGATGTTCCAGAACCGAAAGATTGTTCGAAAAAAAGTGGTAGATAGCCGAAAAAAGTGACAGGGGTGCAACACGAGGACTTCCCAGGAGGTCACCCATCCTAGTACTACTCTCGCCCAAGCACGCTTAACTTCGGAGTTCTGATGGGATCCAGTGCATTTGTGCTGGTATGATCGCACCCAGCATGCCTCTCCATTGTCAAAGTAATAAAGAGTTTCCACTCGCACTGTCGTACGAAGTCCGTTTAAATGAAAGTGCGAAAAAATCCTGCTAGATGACACCGGATGGACGATCCGAGCATGTCGGGAAGCCGGATGACCGCCAGGGCTGTCATTGCGCGATGGATCTTCCCGAGTACCCCCGAATCAATATAAGAATCGCCACGATCTGACGGGCGGATCAAAAGTTATCGTCGGAACGATATTTGTGCACCAAGGGTAGCTCACGGCCAGTAAACACCTTCCGACCGGATTCATGACTCGCATCCACTAGTACACTCATCCGCTATAGCCTGTACGTCACTGAATCTAAACAAACCCCCGCTATAATTTGACCGCAAATGAAATGTCAGAACGAATTCCGTTTATCGAATCAAACGACACTATCACCCCGCCATAATAAAGACCGGACGTGTTTGAATTCACCATCCGGAAGAAAATAAAAAGATCCGAACCGAAACGTAGGAGGCGACGCACTAAACGTGCGTTTCAGTTCGCATCGATGTTCCAGAACCGAAAGATTGTTCGAAAAAAGTGGTAGATAGCCGAAAAAAGTGACAGGGGTGCAACACGAGGACTTCCCAGGAGGTCACCCATCCTAGTACTACTCTCGCCCAAGCACGCTTAACTTCGGAGTTCTGATGGGAGCCAGTGCATTTGTGCTGGTATGATCGCACCCAGCATGCCTCTCCATTGTCAAAGTAATAAAGAGTTTCCACTCGCATTGTCGTACGAAGTTCGTTTAAATGAAAGTGCGAAAAAATCCTGCTAGATGACACCGGATGGACGATCCGAGCATGTCGGGAAGCCGGATGACCGCCACGGCTGTCATCGCGCGATGAATCTTCCCGAGTACCCCCGAATCAATATAAGAATCGCTACGATCTGACGGGCGGATCAAAAGTTATCGTCGGAACGATATTTGTGCACCAAGGGTAGCTCACGGCCAGTAAACACCTTCCGACCGGATTCATGACTCGCATCCACTAGTACACTCATCCGCTATAGCCTGTACGTCACTGAATCTAAACAAACCCCCGCTATAATTTGACCGCAAATGAAATGTCAGAACGAATTCCGTTTATCGAATCAAACGACACTATCACCCCGCCATAATAAAGACCGGACGTGTTTGAATTCACCATCCGGAAGAAAATAAAAAGATCCGAACCGAAACGTAGGAGGCGACGCACTAAACGTGCGTTTCAGTTCGCATAGATGTTCCAGAACCGAAAGATTGTTCGAAAAAAGTGGTAGATAGCCGAAAAAAGTGACAGGGGTGCAACACGAGGACTTCCCAGGAGGTCACCCATCCTAGTACTACTCTCGCCCAAGCACGCTTAACTTCGGAGTTCTGATGGGATCCAGTGCATTTGTGCTGGTATGATCGCACCCAGCATGCCTCTCCATTGTCAAAGTAATAAAGAGTTTCCACTCGCACTGTCGTACGAAGTCCGTTTAAATGAAAGTGCGAAAAAATCCTGCTAGATGACACCGGATGGACGATCCGAGCATGTCGGGAAGCCGGATGACTGCCATGGCTGTCATCGCGCGATGGATCTTCCCGAGTACCCCCGAATCAATATAAGAATCGCCACGATCTGACGGGCGGATCAAAAGTTATCGTCGGAACGATATTTGTGCACCAAGGGTAGCTGACGGCCAGTAAACACCTTCCGACCGGATTCATGACTCGCATCCACTAGTACACTCATCCGCTAAAGCCTGTACGTCACTGAATCTAAACAAACCCCCGCTATAATTTGACCGCAAATGAAATGTCAGAACGAATTCCGTTTATCGAATCAAACGACACTATCACCCCGCCATAATAAAGACCGGACGTCTTTGAATTCACCATCCGGAAGAAAATAAAAAGATCCGAACCGAAACGTAGGAGGCGACGCACTAAACGTGCGTTTCAGTTCGCATCGATGTTCCAGAACCGAAAGATTGTTCGAAAAAAGTGGTAGATAGCCGAAAAAAGTGACAGGGGTGCAACACGAGGACTTCCCAGGAGGTCACCCATCCTAGTACTACTCTCGCCCAAGCACGCTTAACTTCGAAGTTCTGATGGGATCCAGTGCATTTGTGCTGGTATGATCGCACCCAGCATGCCTCTCCATTGTCAAAGTAATAAAGAGTTTCCACTCGCATTGTCGTACGAAGTCCGTTTAAATGAAAGTGCGAAAAAATCCTGCTAGATGACACCGGATGGACGATCCGAGCATGTCGGGAAGCCGGATGACCGCCAGGGCTGTCATCGCGCGATGAATCTTCCCTAGTACCCCCGAATCAATATAAGAATCGCTACGATCTGACGGGCGGATCAAAAGTTATCGTCGGAACGATATTTGTGCACCAAGGGTAGCTCACGGCCAGTAAACACCTTCCGACCGGATTCATGACTCGCATCCACTAGTACACTCATCCGCTATAGCCTGTACGTCACTGAATCTAAACAAACCCCCGCTATAATTTGACCGCAAATGAAATGTCAGAACGAATTCCGTTTATCGAATCAAACGACACTATCACCCCGCCATAATAAAGACCGGACGTGTTTGAATTCACCATCCGGAAGAAAATAAAAAGATCCGAACCGAAACGTAGGAGGCGACGCACTAAACGTGCGTTTCAGTTCGCATAGATGTTCCAGAACCGAAAGATTGTTCGAAAAAAGTGGTAGATAGCCGAAAAAAGTGACAGGGGTGCAACACGAGGACTTCCCAGGAGGTCACCCATCCTAGTACTACTCTCGCCCAAGCACGCTTAACTTCGGAGTTCTGATGGGATCCAGTGCATTTGTGCTGGTATGATCGCACCCAGCATGCCTCTCCATTGTCAAAGTAATAAAGAGTTTCCACTCGCACTGTCGTACGAAGTCCGTTTAAATGAAAGTGCGAAAAAATCCTGCTAGATGACACCGGATGGACGATCCGAGCATGTCGGGAAGCCGGATGACTGCCATGGCTGTCATCGCGCGATGGATCTTCCCGAGTACCCCCGAATCAATATAAGAATCGCCACGATCTGACGGGCGGATCAAAAGTTATCGTCGGAACGATATTTGTGCACCAAGGGTAGCTGACGGCCAGTAAACACCTTCCGACCGGATTCATGACTCGCATCCACTAGTACACTCATCCGCTAAAGCCTGTACGTCACTGAATCTAAACAAACCCCCGCTATAATTTGACCGCAAATGAAATGTCAGAACGAATTCCGTTTATCGAATCAAACGACACTATCACCCCGCCATAATAAAGACCGGACGTCTTTGAATTCACCATCCGGAAGAAAATAAAAAGATCCGAACCGAAACGTAGGAGGCGACGCACTAAACGTGCGTTTCAGTTCGCATCGATGTTCCAGAACCGAAAGATTGTTCGAAAAAAGTGGTAGATAGCCGAAAAAAGTGACAGGGGTGCAACACGAGGACTTCCCAGGAGGTCACCCATCCTAGTACTACTCTCGCCCAAGCACGCTTAACTTCGAAGTTCTGATGGGATCCAGTGCATTTGTGCTGGTATGATCGCACCCAGCATGCCTCTCCATTGTCAAAGTAATAAAGAGTTTCCACTCGCATTGTCGTACGAAGTCCGTTTAAATGAAAGTGCGAAAAAATCCTGCTAGATGACACCGGATGGACGATCCGAGCATGTCGGGAAGCCGGATGACCGCCAGGGCTGTCATCGCGCGATGAATCTTCCCTAGTACCCCCGAATCAATATAAGAATCGCTACGATCTGACGGGCGGATCAAAAGTTATCGTCGGAACGATATTTGTGCACCAAGGGTAGCTCACGGCCAGTAAACACCTTCCGACCGGATTCATGACTCGCATCCACTAGTACACTCATCCGCTATAGCCTGTACGTCACTGAATCTAAACAAACCCCCGCTATAATTTGACCGCAAATGAAATGTCAGAACGAATTCCGTTTATCGAATCAAACGACACTATCACCCCGCCATAATAAAGACCGGACGTGTTTGAATTCACCATCCGGAAGAAAATAAAAAGATCCGAACCGAAACGTAGGAGGCGACGCACTAAACGTGCGTTTCAGTTCGCATCGATGTTCCAGAACCGAAAGATTGTTCGAAAAAAGTGGTAGATAGCCGAAAAAAGTGACAGGGGTGCAACACGAGGACTTCCCAGGAGGTCACCCATCCTAGTACTACTCTCGCCCAAGCACGCTTAACTTCGGAGTTCTGATGGGATCCAGTGCATTTGTGCTGGTATGATCGCACCCAGCATGCCTCTCCATTGTCAAAGTAATAAAGAGTTTCCACTCGCATTGTCGTACGAAGTTCGTTTAAATGAAAGTGCGAAAAAATCCTGCTAGATGACACCGGATGGACGATCCGAGCATGTCGGGAAGCCGGATGACCGCCAGGGCTGTCATCGCGCGATGAATCTTCCCGAGTACCCCCGAATCAATATAAGAATCGCTACGATCTGACGGGCGGATCAAAAGTTATCGTCGGAACGATATTTGTGCACCAAGGGTAGCTCACGGCCAGTAAACACCTTCCGACCGGATTCATGACTCGCATCCACTAGTACACTCATCCGCTATAGCCTGTACGTCACTGAATCTAAACAAACCCCCGCTATAATTTGACCGCAAATGAAATGTCAGAACGAATTCCGTTTATCGAATCAAACGACACTATCACCCCGCCATAATAAAGACCGGACGTGTTTGAATTCACCATCCGGAAGAAAATAAAAAGATCCGAACCGAAACGTAGGAGGCGACGCACTAAACGTGCGTTTCAGTTCGCATCGATGTTCCAGAACCGAAAGATTGTTCGAAAAAAGTGGTAGATAGCCGAAAAAAGTGACAGGGGTGCAACACGAGGACTTCCCAGGAGGTCACCCATCCTAGTACTACTCTCGCCCAAGCACGCTTAACTTCGGAGTTCTGATGGGATCCAGTGCATTTGTGCTGGTATGATCGCACCCAGCATGCCTCTCCATTGTCAAAGTAATAAAGAGTTTCCACTCGCATTGTCGTACGAAGTCCGTTTAAATGAAAGTGCGAAAAAATCCTGCTAGATGACACCGGATGGACGATCCGAGCATGTCGGGAAGCCGGATGACCGCCAAGGCTGTCATCGCGCGAAGAATCTTCCCGAGTACCCCCGAATCAATATAAGAATCGCCACGATCTGACGGGCGGATCAAAAGTTATCGTCGGAACGATATTTGTGCACCAAGGGTAGCTCACGGCCAGTAAACACCTTCCGACCGGATTCATGACTCGCATCCACTAGTACACTCATCCGCTATAGCCTGTACGTCACTGAATCTGAACAAACCCCCGCTAAAATTTGACCGCAAATGAAATGTCAGAACGAATTCCGTTTATCGAATCAAACGACACTATCACCCCGCCATAATAAAGACCGGACGTATTTGAATTCACCATCCGGAAGAAAATAAAAAGATCCGAACCGAAACGTAGGAGGCGACGCACTAAACGTGCGTTTCAGTTCGCATCGATGTTCCAGAACCGAAAGATTGTTCGAAAAAAAGTGGTAGATAGCCGAAAAAAGTGACAGGGGTGCAACACGAGGACTTCCCAGGAGGTCACCCATCCTAGTACTACTCTCGCCCAAGCACGCTTAACTTCGGAGTTCTGATGGGATCCAGTGCATTTGTGCTGGTATGATCGCACCCAGCATGCCTCTCCATTGTCAAAGTAATAAAGAGTTTCCACTCGCACTGTCGTACGAAGTCCGTTTAAATGAAAGTGCGAAAAAATCCTGCTAGATGACACCGGATGGACGATCCGAGCATGTCGGGAAGCCGGATGACCGCCAGGGCTGTCATCGCGCGATGGATCTTCCCGAGTACCCCCGAATCAATATAAGAATCGCCACGATCTGACGGGCGGATCAAAAGTTATCGTCGGAACAATATTTGTGCACCAAGGGTAGCTCACGGCCAGTAAACACCTTCCGACCGGATTCATGACTCGCATCCACTAGTACACTCATCCGCTATAGCCTGTACGTCACTGAATCTAAACAAACCCCCGCTATAATTTGACCGCAAATGAAATGTCAGAACGAATTCCGTTTATCGAATCAAACGACACTATCACCCCGCCATAATAAAGACCGGACGTGTTTGAATTCACCATCCGGAAGAAAATAAAAAGATCCGAACCGAAACGTAGGAGGCGACGCACTAAACGTGCGTTTCAGTTCGCATCGATGTTCCAGAACCGAAAGATTGTTCGAAAAAAGTGGTAGATAGCCGAAAAAAGTGACAGGGGTGCAACACGAGGACTTCCCAGGAGGTCACCCATCCTAGCACTACTCTCGCCCAAGCACGCTTTACTTCGGAGTTCTGATGGGAGCCAGCGCATTTGTGCTGGTATGATCGCACCCAGCATGCCTCTCCATTGTCAAAGTAATAAAGAGTTTCCACTCGCATTGTCGTACGAAGTCCGTTTAAATGAAAGTGCGAAAAAATCCTGCTAGATGACACCGGATGGACGATCCGAGCATGTCGGGAAGCCGGATGACCGCCAGGGCTGTCATCGCGCGATTAATCTTCCCGAGTACCCCCGAATCAATATAAGAATCGCTACGATCTGACGGGCGGATCAAAAGTTATCGTCGGAACGATATTTGTGCACCAAGGGTAGCTCACGGCCAGTAAACACCTTCCGACCGGATTCATGACTCGCATCCACTAGTACACTCATCCGCTATAGCCTGTACGTCACTGAATCTAAACAAACCCCCGCTATAATTTGACCGCAAATGAAATGTCAGAACGAATTCCGTTTATCGAATCAAACGACACTATCACCCCGCCATAATAAAGACCGGACGTCTTTGAATTCACCATCCGGAAGAAAATAAAAAGATCCGAACCGAAACGTAGGAGGCGACGCACTAAACGTGCGTTTCAGTTCGCATCGATGTTCCAGAACCGAAAGATTGTTCGAAAAAAGTGGTAGATAGCCGAAAAAAGTGACAGGGGTGCAACACGAGGACTTCCCAGGAGGTCACCCATCCTAGTACTACTCTCGCCCAAGCACGCTTAACTTCGGAGTTCTGATGGGATCCAGTGCATTTGTGCTGGTATGATCGCACCCAGCATGCCTCTCCATTGTCAAAGTAATAAAGAGTTTCCACTCGCACTGTCGTACGAAGTCCGTTTAAATGAAAGTGCGAAAAAATCCTGCTAGATGACACCGGATGGACGATCCGAGCATGACGGGAAGCCGGATGACCGCCGGGGCTGTCATCGCGCGAAGAATCTTCCCGAGTACCCCCGAATCAATATAAGAATCGCCACGATCTGACGGGCGGATCAAAAGTTATCGTCGGAACGATATTTGTGCACCAAGGGTAGCTCACGGCCAGTAAACACCTTCCGACCGGATTCATGACTCGCATCCACTAGTACACTCATCCGCTATTGCCTGTACGTCACTGAATCTAAACAAACCCCCGCTATAATTTGACCGCAAATGAAATGTCAGAACGAATTCCGTTTATCGAATCAAACGACACTATCACCCCGCCATAATAAAGACCGGACGTATTTTAATTCACCATCCGGAAGAAAATAAAAAGATCGGAACCGAAACGTAGGAGGCGTCGGACTAAACGTGCGTTTCAGTTCGCATCGATGTTCCAGAACCGAAAGATTGTTCGAAAAAAGTGGTAGATAGCCGAAAAAAGTGACAGGGGTGCAACACGAGGACTTCCCAGGAGGTCACCCATCCTAGTACTACTCTCGCCCAAGCACGCTTAACTTCGGAGTTCTGATGGGATCCAGTGCATTTATGCTGGTATGATCGCACCCAGCATGCCTCTCCATTGTCAAAGTAATAAAGAGTTTCCACTCGCATTGTCGTACGAAGTCCGTTTAAATGAAAGTGCGAAAAAATCCTGCTAGATGACACCGGATGGACGATCCGAGCATGTCGGAAAGGCGAATTACCGCCAGGGCTGTCATCGAGCGATGAATCTTCCCGAGTACCCCCGAATCAATATAAGAATCGCCACGATCTGACGGGCGGATCAAAAGTTATCGTCGGAACGATATTTGTGCACCAAGGGTAGCTCACGGCCAGTAAACACCTTCCGACCGGATTCATGACTCGCATCCACTAGTACACTCATCCGCTATTGCCTGTACGTCACTGAATCTAAACAAACCCCCGCTATAATTTGACCGCAAATGAAATGTCAGAACGAATTCCGTTTATCGAATCAAACGACACTATCACCCCGCCATAATAAAGACCGGACGTGTTTGAATTCACCATCCGGAAGAAAATAAAAAGATCCGAACCGAAACGTAGGAGGCGACGCACTAAACGTGCGTTTCAGTTCGCATCGATGTTCCAGAACCGAAAGATTATTCGAAAAAAGTGGTAGATAGCCGAAAAAAGTGACAGGGGTGCAACACGAGGACTTCCCAGGAGGTCACCCATCCTAGTACTACTCTCGCCCAAGCACGCTTAACTTCGGAGTTCTGATGGGATCCAGTGCATTTGTGCTGGTATGATCGCACCCAGCATGCCTCTCCATTGTCAAAGTAATAAAGAGTTTCCACTCGCATTGTCGTACGAAGTCCGTTTAAATGAAAGTGCGAAAAAATCCTGCTAGATGACACCGGATGGACGATCCGAGCATGTCGGGAAGCCGGATGACCGCCAGGGCTGTCATCGCGCGAAGAATCTTCCCGAGTACCCCCGAATCAATATAAGAATCGCCACGATCTGACGGGCGGATCAAAAGTTATCGTCGGAACGATATTTGTGCACCAAGGGTAGCTCACGGCCAGTAAACACCTTCCGACCGGATTCATGACTCGCATCCACTAGTACACTCATCCGCTATAGCCTGTACGTCACTGAATCTGAACAAACCCCCGCTATAATTTGACCGCAAATGAAATGTCAGAACGAATTCCGTTTATCGAATCAAACGACACTATCACCCCGCCATAATAAAGACCGGACGTATTTGAATTCACCATCCGGAAGAAAATAAAAAGATCCGAACCGAAACGTAGGAGGCGACGCACTAAACGTGCGTTTCAGTTCGCATCGATGTTCCAGAACCGAAAGATTGTTCGAAAAAAAGTGGTAGATAGCCGAAAAAAGTGACAGGGGTGCAACACGAGGACTTCCCAGGAGGTCACCCATCCTAGTACTACTCTCGCCCAAGCACGCTTAACTTCGGAGTTCTGATGGGATCCAGTGCATTTGTGCTGGTATGATCGCACCCAGCATGCCTCTCCATTGTCAAAGTAATAAAGAGTTTCCACTCGCACTGTCGTACGAAGTCCGTTTAAATGAAAGTGCGAAAAAATCCTGCTAGATGACACCGGATGGACGATCCGAGCATGTCGGGAAGCCGGATGACTGCCAGGGCTGTCATTGCGCGATGGATCTTCCCGAGTACCCCCGAATCAATATAAGAATCGCCACGATCTGACGGGCGGATCAAAAGTTATCGTCGGAACGATATTTGTGCACCAAGGGTAGCTCACGGCCAGTAAACACCTTCCGACCGGATTCATGACTCGCATCCACTAGTACACTCATCCGCTATAGCCTGTACGTCACTGAATCTAAACAAACCCCCGCTATAATTTGACCGCAAATGAAATGTCAGAACGAATTCCGTTTATCGAATCAAACGACACTATCACCCCGCCATAATAAAGACCGGACGTGTTTGAATTCACCATCCGGAAGAAAATAAAAAGATCCGAACCGAAACGTAGGAGGCGACGCACTAAACGTGCGTTTCAGTTCGCATCGATGTTCCAGAACCGAAAGATTGTTCGAAAAAAGTGGTAGATAGCCGAAAAAAGTGACAGGGGTGCAACACGAGGACTTCCCAGAGGTCACCCATCCTAGTACTACTCTCGCCCAAGCACGCTTAACTTCGGAGTTCTGATGGGAGCCAGTGCATTTGTGCTGGTATGATCGCACCCAGCATGCCTCTCCATTGTCAAAGTAATAAAGAGTTTCCACTCGCATTGTCGTACGAAGTCCGTTTAAATGAAAGTGCGAAAAAATCCTGCTAGATGACACCGGATGGACGATCCGAGCATGTCGGGAAGCCGGATGACTGCCAAGGCTGTCATCGCGCGATGGATCTTCCCGAGTACCCCCGAATCAATATAAGAATCGCCACGATCTGACGGGCGGATCAAAAGTTATCGTCGGAACGATATTTGTGCACCAAGGGTAGCTCACGGCCAGTAAACACCTTCCGACCGGATTCATGACTCGCATCCACTAGTACACTCATCCGCTAAAGCCTGTACGTCACTGAATCTAAACAAACCCCCGCTATAATTTGACCGCAAATGAAATGTCAGAACGAATTCCGTTTATCGAATCAAACGACACTATCACCCCGCCATAATAAAGACCGGACGTCTTTGAATTCACCATCCGGAAGAAAATAAAAAGATCCGAACCGAAACGTAGGAGGCGACGCACTAAACGTGCGTTTCAGTTCGCATCGATGTTCCAGAACCGAAAGATTGTTCGAAAAAAGTGGTAGATAGCCGAAAAAAGTGACAGGGGTGCAACACGAGGACTTCCCAGGAGGTCACCCATCCTAGTACTACTCTCGCCCAAGCACGCTTACCTTCGGAGTTCTGATGGGATCCAGTGCATTTGTGCTGGTATGATCGCACCCAGCATGCCTCTCCATTGTCAAAGTAATAAAGAGTTTCCACTCGCATTGTCGTACGAAGTCCGTTTAAATGAAAGTGCGAAAAAATCCTGCTAGATGACACCGGATGGACGATCCGAGCATGTCGGGAAGCCGGATGACCGCCAGGGCTGTCATCGCGCGATGAATCTTCCCTAGTACCCCCGAATCAATATAAGAATCGCTACGATCTGACGGGCGGATCAAAAGTTATCGTCGGAACGATATTTGTGCACCAAGGGTAGCTCACGGCCAGTAAACACCTTCCGACCGGATTCATGACTCGCATCCACTAGTACACTCATCCGCTATAGCCTGTACGTCACTGAATCTAAACAAACCCCCGCTATAATTTGACCGCAAATGAAATGTCAGAACGAATTCCGTTTATCGAATCAAACGACACTATCACCCCGCCATAATAAAGACCGGACGTGTTTGAATTCACCATCCGGAAGAAAATAAAAAGATCCGAACCGAAACGTAGGAGGCGACGCACTAAACGTGCGTTTCAGTTCGCATCGATGTTCCAGAACCGAAAGATTGTTCGAAAAAAGTGGTAGATAGCCGAAAAAAGTGACAGGGGTGCAACACGAGGACTTCCCAGGAGGTCACCCATCCTAGTACTACTCTCGCCCAAGCACGCTTAACTTCGGAGTTCTGATGGGATCCAGTGCATTTGTGCTGGTATGATCGCACCCAGCATGCCTCTCCATTGTCAAAGTAATAAAGAGTTTCCACTCGCATTGTCGTACGAAGTCCGTTTAAATGAAAGTGCGAAAAAATCCTGCTAGATGACACCGGATGGACGATCCGAGCATGTCGGGAAGCCGGATGACCGCCAAGGCTGTCATCGCGCGAAGAATCTTCCCGAGTACCCCCGAATCAATATAAGAATCGCCACGATCTGACGGGCGGATCAAAAGTTATCGTCGGAACGATATTTGTGCACCAAGGGTAGCTCACGGCCAGTAAACACCTTCCGACCGGATTCATGACTCGCATCCACTAGTACACTCATCCGCTATAGCCTGTACGTCACTGAATCTGAACAAACCCCCGCTATAATTTGACCGCAAATGAAATGTCAGAACGAATTCCGTTTATCGAATCAAACGACACTATCACCCCGCCATAATAAAGACCGGACGTATTTGAATTCACCATCCGGAAGAAAATAAAAAGATCCGAACCGAAACGTAGGAGGCGACGCACTAAACGTGCGTTTCAGTTCGCATCGATGTTCCAGAACCGAAAGATTGTTCGAAAAAAAGTGGTAGATAGCCGAAAAAAGTGACAGGGGTGCAACACGAGGACTTCCCAGGAGGTCACCCATCCTAGTACTACTCTCGCCCAAGCACGCTTAACTTCGGAGTTCTGATGGGATCCAGTGCATTTGTGCTGGTATGATCGCACCCAGCATGCCTCTCCATTGTCAAAGTAATAAAGAGTTTCCACTCGCACTGTCGTACGAAGTCCGTTTAAATGAAAGTGCGAAAAAATCCTGCTAGATGACACCGGATGGACGATCCGAGCATGTCGGGAAGCCGGATGACCGCCAGGGCTGTCATCGCGCGATGGATCTTCCCGAGTACCCCCGAATCAATATAAGAATCGCCACGATCTGACGGGCGGATCAAAAGTTATCGTCGGAACAATATTTGTGCACCAAGGGTAGCTCACGGCCAGTAAACACCTTCCGACCGGATTCATGACTCGCATCCACTAGTACACTCATCCGCTATAGCCTGTACGTCACTGAATCTAAACAAACCCCCGCTATAATTTGACCGCAAATGAAATGTCAGAACGAATTCCGTTTATCGAATCAAACGACACTATCACCCCGCCATAATAAAGACCGGACGTGTTTGAATTCACCATCCGGAAGAAAATAAAAAGATCCGAACCGAAACGTAGGAGGCGACGCACTAAACGTGCGTTTCAGTTCGCATCGATGTTCCAGAACCGAAAGATTGTTCGAAAAAAAGTGGTAGATAGCCGAAAAAAGTGACAGGGGTGCAACACGAGGACTTCCCAGGAGGTCACCCATCCTAGTACTACTCTCGCCCAAGCACGCTTAACTTCGGAGTTCTGATGGGATCCAGTGCATTTGTGCTGGTATGATCGCACCCAGCATGCCTCTCCATTGTCAAAGTAATAAAGAGTTTCCACTCGCACTGTCGTACGAAGTCCGTTTAAATGAAAGTGCGAAAAAATCCTGCTAGATGACACCGGATGGACGATCCGAGCATGTCGGGAAGCCGGATGACCGCCAGGGCTGTCATCGCGCGATGGATCTTCCCGAGTACCCCCGAATCAATATAAGAATCGCCACGATCTGACGGGCGGATCAAAAGTTATCGTCGGAACAATATTTGTGCACCAAGGGTAGCTCACGGCCAGTAAACACCTTCCGACCGGATTCATGACTCGCATCCACTAGTACACTCATCCGCTATAGCCTGTACGTCACTGAATCTAAACAAACCCCCGCTATAATTTGACCGCAAATGAAATGTCAGAACGAATTCCGTTTATCGAATCAAACGACACTATCACCCCGCCATAATAAAGACCGGACGTGTTTGAATTCACCATCCGAAAGAAAATAAAAAGATCCGAACCGAAACGTAGGAGGCGACGCACTAAACGTGCGTTTCAGTTCGCATCGATGTTCCAGAACCGAAAGATTGTTCGAAAAAAGTGGTAGATAGCCGAAAAAAGTGACAGGGGTGCAACACGAGGACTTCCCAGGAGGTCACCCATCCTAGCACTACTCTCGCCCAAGCACGCTTAACTTCGGAGTTCTGATGGGAGCCAGCGCATTTGTGCTGGTATGATCGCACCCAGCATGCCTCTCCATTGTCAAAGTAATAAAGAGTTTCCACTCGCATTGTCGTACGAAGTCCGTTTAAATGAAAGTGCGAAAAAATCCTGCTAGATGACACCGGATGGACGATCCGAGCATGTCGGGAAGCCGGATGACCGCCAGGGCTGTCATCGCGCGATTAATCTTCCCGAGTACCCCCGAATCAATATAAGAATCGCTACGATCTGACGGGCGGATCAAAAGTTATCGTCGGAACGATATTTGTGCACCAAGGGTAGCTCACGGCCAGTAAACACCTTCCGACCGGATTCATGACTCGCATCCACTAGTACACTCATCCGCTATAGCCTGTACGTCACTGAATCTAAACAAACCCCCGCTATAATTTGACCGCAAATGAAATGTCAGAACGAATTCCGTTTATCGAATCAAACGACACTATCACCCCGCCATAATAAAGACCGGACGTCTTTGAATTCACCATCCGGAAGAAAATAAAAAGATCCGAACCGAAACGTAGGAGGCGACGCACTAAACGTGCGTTTCAGTTCGCATCGATGTTCCAGAACCGAAAGATTGTTCGAAAAAAGTGGTAGATAGCCGAAAAAAGTGACAGGGGTGCAACACGAGGACTTCCCAGGAGGTCACCCATCCTAGTACTACTCTCGCCCAAGCACGCTTAACTTCGGAGTTCTGATGGGATCCAGTGCATTTGTGCTGGTATGATCGCACCCAGCATGCCTCTCCATTGTCAAAGTAATAAAGAGTTTCCACTCGCACTGTCGTACGAAGTCCGTTTAAATGAAAGTGCGAAAAAATCCTGCTAGATGACACCGGATGGACGATCCGAGCATGACGGGAAGCCGGATGACCGCCGGGGCTGTCATCGCGCGAAGAATCTTCCCGAGTACCCCCGAATCAATATAAGAATCGCCACGATCTGACGGGCGGATCAAAAGTTATCGTCGGAACGATATTTGTGCACCAAGGGTAGCTCACGGCCAGTAAACACCTTCCGACCGGATTCATGACTCGCATCCACTAGTACACTCATCCGCTATTGCCTGTACGTCACTGAATCTAAACAAACCCCCGCTATAATTTGACCGCAAATGAAATGTCAGAACGAATTCCGTTTATCGAATCAAACGACACTATCACCCCGCCATAATAAAGACCGGACGTATTTTAATTCACCATCCGGAAGAAAATAAAAAGATCGGAACCGAAACGTAGGAGGCGTCGGACTAAACGTGCGTTTCAGTTCGCATCGATGTTCCAGAACCGAAAGATTGTTCGAAAAAAGTGGTAGATAGCCGAAAAAAGTGACAGGGGTGCAACACGAGGACTTCCCAGGAGGTCACCCATCCTAGTACTACTCTCGCCCAAGCATGCTTAACTTCGGAGTTCTGATGGGATCCAGTGCATTTGTGCTGGTATGATCGCACCCAGCATGCCTCTCCATTGTCAAAGTAATAAAGAGTTTCCACTCGCACTGTCGTACGAAGTCCGTTTAAATGAAAGTGCGAAAAAATCCTGCTAGATGACACCGGATGGACGATCCGAGCATTTCGGGAAGCCGGATGACCGCCAGGGCTGTCATCGCGCGATGGATCTTCCCGAGTACCCCCGAATCAATATAAGAATCGCCACGATCTGACGGGCGGATCAAAAGTTATCGTCGGAACGATATTTGTGCACCAAGGGTAGCTCACGGCCAGTAAACACCTTCCGACCGGATTCATGACTCGCATCCACTAGTACACTCATCCGCTATAGCCTGTACGTCACTGAATCTAAACAAACCCCCGCTATAATTTGACCGCAAATGAAATGTCAGAACGAATTCCGTTTATCGAATCAAACGACACTATCACCCCGCCATAATAAAGACCGGACGTGTTTGAATTCACCATCCGGAAGAAAATAAAAAGATCCGAACCGAAACGTAGGAGGCGACGCACTAAACGTGCGTTTCAGTTCGCATCGATGTTCCAGAACCGAAAGATTGTTCGAAAAAAGTGGTAGATAGCCGAAAAAAGTGACAGGGGTGCAACACGAGGACTTCCCAGGAGGTCACCCATCCTAGTAGTACTCTCGCCCAAGCACGCTTAACTTCGGAGTTCTGATGGGAGCCAGTGCATTTGTGCTGGTATGATCGCACCCAGCATGCCTCTCCATTGTCAAAGTAATAAAGAGTTTCCACTCGCATTGTCGTACGAAGTCCGTTTAAATGAAAGTGCGAAAAAATCCTGCTAGATGACACCGGATGGACGATCCGAGCATGTCGGGAAGCCGGATGACCGCCAGGGCTGTCATCGCGCGATGAATCTTCCCGAGTACCCCCGAATCAATATAAGAATCGCTACGATCTGACGGGCGGATCAAAAGTTATCGTCGGAACGATATTTGTGCACCAAGGGTAGCTCACGGCCAGTAAACACCTTCCGACCGGATTCATGACTCGCATCCACTAGTACACTCATCCGCTATAGCCTGTACGTCACTGAATCTAAACAAACCCCCGCTATAATTTGACCGCAAATGAAATGTCAGAACGAATTCCGTTTATCGAATCAAACGACACTATCACCCCGCCATAATAAAGACCGGACGTGTTTGAATTCACCATCCGGAAGAAAATAAAAAGATCCGAACCGAAACGTAGGAGGCGACGCACTAAACGTGCGTTTCAGTTCGCATCGATGTTCTAGAACCGAAAGATTGTTCGAAAAAAGTGGTAGATAGCCGAAAAAAGTGACAGGGGTGCAACACGAGGACTTCCCAGGAGGTCACCCATCCTAGTACTACTCTCGCCCAAGCACGCTTAACTTCGGAGTTCTGATGGGATCCAGTGCATTTGTGCTGGTATGATCGCACCCAGCATGCCTCTCCATTGTCAAAGTAATAAAGAGTTTCCACTCGCATTGTCGTACGAAGTCCGTTTAAATGAAAGTGCGAAAAAATCCTGCTAGATGACACCGGATGGACGATCCGAGCATGTCGGGAAGCCGGATGACCGCCAAGGCTGTCATCGCGCGAAGAATCTTCCCGAGTACCCCCGAATCAATATAAGAATCGCCACGATCTGACGGGCGGATCAAAAGTTATCGTCGGAACGATATTTGTGCACCAAAGGTAGCTCACGGCCAGTAAACACCTTCCGACCGGATTCATGACTCGCATCCACTAGTACACTCATCCGCTATAGCCTGTACGTCACTGAATCTGAACAAACCCCCGCTATAATTTGACCGCAAATGAAATGTCAGAACGAATTCCGTTTATCGAATCAAACGACACTATCACCCCGCCATAATAAAGACCGGACGTATTTGAATTCACCATCCGGAAGAAAATAAAAAGATCCGAACCGAAACGTAGGAGGCGACGCACTAAACGTGCGTTTCAGTTCGCATCGATGTTCCAGAACCGAAAGATTGTTCGAAAAAAAGTGGTAGATAGCCGAAAAAAGTGACAGGGGTGCAACACGAGGACTTCCCAGGAGGTCACCCATCCTAGTACTACTCTCGCCCAAGCACGCTTAACTTCGGAGTTCTGATGGGATCCAGTGCATTTGTGCTGGTATGATCGCACCCAGCATGCCTCTCCATTGTCAAAGTAATAAAGAGTTTCCACTCGCACTGTCGTACGAAGTCCGTTTAAATGAAAGTGCGAAAAAATCCTGCTAGATGACACCGGATGGACGATCCGAGCATGTCGGGAAGCCGGATGACCGCCAGGGCTGTCATTGCGCGATGGATCTTCCCGAGTACCCCCGAATCAATATAAGAATCGCCACGATCTGACGGGCGGATCAAAAGTTATCGTCGGAACGATATTTGTGCACCAAGGGTAGCTCACGGCCAGTAAACACCTTCCGACCGGATTCATGACTCGCATCCACTAGTACACTCATCCGCTATAGCCTGTACGTCACTGAATCTAAACAAACCCCCGCTATAATTTGACCGCAAATGAAATGTCAGAACGAATTCCGTTTATCGAATCAAACGACACTATCACCCCGCCATAATAAAGACCGGACGTGTTTGAATTCACCATCCGGAAGAAAATAAAAAGATCCGAACCGAAACGTAGGAGGCGACGCACTAAACGTGCGTTTCAGTTCGCATCGATGTTCCAGAACCGAAAGATTGTTCGAAAAAAGTGGTAGATAGCCGAAAAAAGTGACAGGGGTGCAACACGAGGACTTCCCAGGAGGTCACCCATCCTAGTACTACTCTCGCCCAAGCACGCTTAACTTCGGAGTTCTGATGGGAGCCAGTGCATTTGTGCTGGTATGATCGCACCCAGCATGCCTCTCCATTGTCAAAGTAATAAAGAGTTTCCACTCGCATTGTCGTACGAAGTCCGTTTAAATGAAAGTGCGAAAAAATCCTGCTAGATGACACCGGATGGACGATCCGAGCATGTCGGGAAGCCGGATGACTGCCAAGGCTGTCATCGCGCGATGGATCTTCCCGAGTACCCCCGAATCAATATAAGAATCGCCACGATCTGACGGGCGGATCAAAAGTTATCGTCGGAACGATATTTGTGCACCAAGGGTAGCTCACGGCCAGTAAACACCTTCCGACCGGATTCATGACTCGCATCCACTAGTACACTCATCCGCTAAAGCCTGTACGTCACTGAATCTAAACAAACCCCCGCTATAATTTGACCGCAAATGAAATGTCAGAACGAATTCCGTTTATCGAATCAAACGACACTATCACCCCGCCATAATAAAGACCGGACGTCTTTGAATTCACCATCCGGAAGAAAATAAAAAGATCCGAACCGAAACGTAGGAGGCGACGCACTAAACGTGCGTTTCAGTTCGCATCGATGTTCCAGAACCGAAAGATTGTTCGAAAAAAGTGGTAGATAGCCGAAAAAAGTGACAGGGGTGCAACACGAGGACTTCCCAGGAGGTCACCCATCCTAGTACTACTCTCGCCCAAGCACGCTTACCTTCGGAGTTCTGATGGGATCCAGTGCATTTGTGCTGGTATGATCGCACCCAGCATGCCTCTCCATTGTCAAAGTAATAAAGAGTTTCCACTCGCATTGTCGTACGAAGTCCGTTTAAATGAAAGTGCGAAAAAATCCTGCTAGATGACACCGGATGGACGATCCGAGCATGTCGGGAAGCCGGATGACCGCCAGGGCTGTCATCGCGCGATGAATCTTCCCTAGTACCCCCGAATCAATATAAGAATCGCTACGATCTGACGGGCGGATCAAAAGTTATCGTCGGAACGATATTTGTGCACCAAGGGTAGCTCACGGCCAGTAAACACCTTCCGACCGGATTCATGACTCGCATCCACTAGTACACTCATCCGCTATAGCCTGTACGTCACTGAATCTAAACAAACCCCCGCTATAATTTGACCGCAAATGAAATGTCAGAACGAATTCCGTTTATCGAATCAAACGACACTATCACCCCGCCATAATAAAGACCGGACGTGTTTGAATTCACCATCCGGAAGAAAATAAAAAGATCCGAACCGAAACGTAGGAGGCGACGCACTAAACGTGCGTTTCAGTTCGCATCGATGTTCCAGAACCGAAAGATTGTTCGAAAAAAGTGGTAGATAGCCGAAAAAAGTGACAGGGGTGCAACACGAGGACTTCCCAGGAGGTCACCCATCCTAGTACTACTCTCGCCCAAGCACGCTTAACTTCGGAGTTCTGATGGGATCCAGTGCATTTGTGCTGGTATGATCGCACCCAGCATGCCTCTCCATTGTCAAAGTAATAAAGAGTTTCCACTCGCATTGTCGTACGAAGTTCGTTTAAATGAAAGTGCGAAAAAATCCTGCTAGATGACACCGGATGGACGATCCGAGCATGTCGGGAAGCCGGATGACCGCCAAGGCTGTCATCGCGCGAAGAATCTTCCCGAGTACCCCCGAATCAATATAAGAATCGCCACGATCTGACGGGCGGATCAAAAGTTATCGTCGGAACGATATTTGTGCACCAAGGGTAGCTCACGGCCAGTAAACACCTTCCGACCGGATTCATGACTCGCATCCACTAGTACACTCATCCGCTATAGCCTGTACGTCACTGAATCTGAACAAACCCCCGCTATAATTTGACCGCAAATGAAATGTCAGAACGAATTCCGTTTATCGAATCAAACGACACTATCACCCCGCCATAATAAAGACCGGACGTATTTGAATTCACCATCCGGAAGAAAATAAAAAGATCCGAACCGAAACGTAGGAGGCGACGCACTAAACGTGCGTTTCAGTTCGCATCGATGTTCCAGAACCGAAAGATTGTTCGAAAAAAAGTGGTAGATAGCCGAAAAAAGTGACAGGGGTGCAACACGAGGACTTCCCAGGAGGTCACCCATCCTAGTACTACTCTCGCCCAAGCACGCTTAACTTCGGAGTTCTGATGGGATCCAGTGCATTTGTGCTGGTATGATCGCACCCAGCATGCCTCTCCATTGTCAAAGTAATAAAGAGTTTCCACTCGCACTGTCGTACGAAGTCCGTTTAAATGAAAGTGCGAAAAAATCCTGCTAGATGACACCGGATGGACGATCCGAGCATGTCGGGAAGCCGGATGACCGCCAGGGCTGTCATCGCGCGATGGATCTTCCCGAGTACCCCCGAATCAATATAAGAATCGCCACGATCTGACGGGCGGATCAAAAGTTCTCGTCGGAACAATATTTGTGCACCAAGGGTAGCTCACGGCCAGTAAACACCTTCCGACCGGATTCATGACTCGCATCCACTAGTACACTCATCCGCTATAGCCTGTACGTCACTGAATCTAAACAAACCCCCGCTATAATTTGACCGCAAATGAAATGTCAGAACGAATTCCGTTTATCGAATCAAACGACACTATCACCCCGCCATAATAAAGACCGGACGTGTTTGAATTCACCATCCGGAAGAAAATAAAAAGATCCGAACCGAAACGTAGGAGGCGACGCACTAAACGTGCGTTTCAGTTCGCATCGATGTTCCAGAACCGAAAGATTGTTCGAAAAAAAGTGGTAGATAGCCGAAAAAAGTGACAGGGGTGCAACACGAGGACTTCCCAGGAGGTCACCCATCCTAGTACTACTCTCGCCCAAGCACGCTTAACTTCGGAGTTCTGATGGGATCCAGTGCATTTGTGCTGGTATGATCGCACCCAGCATGCCTCTCCATTGTCAAAGTAATAAAGAGTTTCCACTCGCACTGTCGTACGAAGTCCGTTTAAATGAAAGTGCGAAAAAATCCTGCTAGATGACACCGGATGGACGATCCGAGCATGTCGGGAAGCCGGATGACCGCCAGGGCTGTCATCGCGCGATGGATCTTCCCGAGTACCCCCGAATCAATATAAGAATCGCCACGATCTGACGGGCGGATCAAAAGTTATCGTCGGAACAATATTTGTGCACCAAGGGTAGCTCACGGCCAGTAAACACCTTCCGACCGGATTCATGACTCGCATCCACTAGTACACTCATCCGCTATAGCCTGTACGTCACTGAATCTAAACAAACCCCCGCTATAATTTGACCGCAAATGAAATGTCAGAACGAATTCCGTTTATCGAATCAAACGACACTATCACCCCGCCATAATAAAGACCGGACGTGTTTGAATTCACCATCCGAAAGAAAATAAAAAGATCCGAACCGAAACGTAGGAGGCGACGCACTAAACGTGCGTTTCAGTTCGCATCGATGTTCCAGAACCGAAAGATTGTTCGAAAAAAGTGGTAGATAGCCGAAAAAAGTGACAGGGGTGCAACACGAGGACTTCCCAGGAGGTCACCCATCCTAGCACTACTCTCGCCCAAGCACGCTTAACTTCGGAGTTCTGATGGGAGCCAGCGCATTTGTGCTGGTATGATCGCACCCAGCATGCCTCTCCATTGTCAAAGTAATAAAGAGTTTCCACTCGCATTGTCGTACGAAGTCCGTTTAAATGAAAGTGCGAAAAAATCCTGCTAGATGACACCGGATGGACGATCCGAGCATGTCGGGAAGCCGGATGACCGCCAGGGCTGTCATCGCGCGATTAATCTTCCCGAGTACCCCCGAATCAATATAAGAATCGCTACGATCTGACGGGCGGATCAAAAGTTATCGTCGGAACGATATTTGTGCACCAAGGGTAGCTCACGGCCAGTAAACACCTTCCGACCGGATTCATGACTCGCATCCACTAGTACACTCATCCGCTATAGCCTGTACGTCACTGAATCTAAACAAACCCCCGCTATAATTTGACCGCAAATGAAATGTCAGAACGAATTCCGTTTATCGAATCAAACGACACTATCACCCCGCCATAATAAAGACCGGACGTCTTTGAATTCACCATCCGGAAGAAAATAAAAAGATCCGAACCGAAACGTAGGAGGCGACGCACTAAACGTGCGTTTCAGTTCGCATTGATGTTCCAGAACCGAAAGATTGTTCGAAAAAAGTGGTAGATAGCCGAAAAAAGTGACAGGGGTGCAACACGAGGACTTCCCAGGAGGTCACCCATCCTAGTACTACTCTCGCCCAAGCACGCTTAACTTCGGAGTTCTGATGGGATCCAGTGCATTTGTGCTGGTATGATCGCACCCAGCATGCCTCTCCATTGTCAAAGTAATAAAGAGTTTCCACTCGCACTGTCGTACGAAGTCCGTTTAAATGAAAGTGCGAAAAAATCCTGCTAGATGACACCGGATGGACGATCCGAGCATGACGGGAAGCCGGATGACCGCCGGGGCTGTCATCGCGCGAAGAATCTTCCCGAGTACCCCCGAATCAATATAAGAATCGCCACGATCTGACGGGCGGATCAAAAGTTATCGTCGGAACGATATTTGTGCACCAAGGGTAGCTCACGGCCAGTAAACACCTTCCGACCGGATTCATGACTCGCATCCACTAGTACACTCATCCGCTATTGCCTGTACGTCACTGAATCTAAACAAACCCCCGCTATAATTTGACCGCAAATGAAATGTCAGAACGAATTCCGTTTATCGAATCAAACGACACTATCACCCCGCCATAATAAAGACCGGACGTATTTTAATTCACCATCCGGAAGAAAATAAAAAGATCGGAACCGAAACGTAGGAGGCGTCGGACTAAACGTGCGTTTCAGTTCGCATCGATGTTCCAGAACCGAAAGATTGTTCGAAAAAAGTGGTAGATAGCCGAAAAAAGTGACAGGGGTGCAACACGAGGACTTCCCAGGAGGTCACCCATCCTAGTACTACTCTCGCCCAAGCATGCTTAACTTCGGAGTTCTGATGGGATCCAGTGCATTTGTGCTGGTATGATCGCACCCAGCATGCCTCTCCATTGTCAAAGTAATAAAGAGTTTCCACTCGCACTGTCGTACGAAGTCCGTTTAAATGAAAGTGCGAAAAAATCCTGCTAGATGACACCGGATGGACGATCCGAGCATTTCGGGAAGCCGGATGACCGCCAGGGCTGTCATCGCGCGATGGATCTTCCCGAGTACCCCCGAATCAATATAAGAATCGCCACGATCTGACGGGCGGATCAAAAGTTATCGTCGGAACGATATTTGTGCACCAAGGGTAGCTCACGGCCAGTAAACACCTTCCGACCGGATTCATGACTCGCATCCACTAGTACACTCATCCGCTATAGCCTGTACGTCACTGAATCTAAACAAACCCCCGCTATAATTTGACCGCAAATGAAATGTCAGAACGAATTCCGTTTATCGAATCAAACGACACTATCACCCCGCCATAATAAAGACCGGACGTGTTTGAATTCACCATCCGGAAGAAAATAAAAAGATCCGAACCGAAACGTAGGAGGCGACGCACTAAACGTGCGTTTCAGTTCGCATCGATGTTCCAGAACCGAAAGATTGTTCGAAAAAAGTGGTAGATAGCCGAAAAAAGTGACAGGGGTGCAACACGAGGACTTCCCAGGAGGTCACCCATCCTAGTAGTACTCTCGCCCAAGCACGCTTAACTTCGGAGTTCTGATGGGAGCCAGTGCATTTGTGCTGGTATGATCGCACCCAGCATGCCTCTCCATTGTCAAAGTAATAAAGAGTTTCCACTCGCATTGTCGTACGAAGTCCGTTTAAATGAAAGTGCGAAAAAATCCTGCTAGATGACACCGGATGGACGATCCGAGCATGTCGGGAAGCCGGATGACCGCCAGGGCTGTCATCGCGCGATGAATCTTCCCGAGTACCCCCGAATCAATATAAGAATCGCTACGATCTGACGGGCGGATCAAAAGTTATCGTCGGAACGATATTTGTGCACCAAGGGTAGCTCACGGCCAGTAAACACCTTCCGACCGGATTCATGACTCGCATCCACTAGTACACTCATCCGCTATAGCCTGTACGTCACTGAATCTAAACAAACCCCCGCTATAATTTGACCGCAAATGAAATGTCAGAACGAATTCCGTTTATCGAATCAAACGACACTATCACCCCGCCATAATAAAGACCGGACGTGTTTGAATTCACCATCCGGAAGAAAATAAAAAGATCCGAACCGAAACGTAGGAGGCGACGCACTAAACGTGCGTTTCAGTTCGCATCGATGTTCTAGAACCGAAAGATTGTTCGAAAAAAGTGGTAGATAGCCGAAAAAAGTGACAGGGGTGCAACACGAGGACTTCCCAGGAGGTCACCCATCCTAGTACTACTCTCGCCCAAGCACGCTTAACTTCGGAGTTCTGATGGGATCCAGTGCATTTGTGCTGGTATGATCGCACCCAGCATGCCTCTCCATTGTCAAAGTAATAAAGAGTTTCCACTCGCATTGTCGTACGAAGTCCGTTTAAATGAAAGTGCGAAAAAATCCTGCTAGATGACACCGGATGGACGATCCGAGCATGTCGGGAAGCCGGATGACCGCCAAGGCTGTCATCGCGCGAAGAATCTTCCCGAGTACCCCCGAATCAATATAAGAATCGCCACGATCTGACGGGCGGATCAAAAGTTATCGTCGGAACGATATTTGTGCACCAAGGGTAGCTCACGGCCAGTAAACACCTTCCGACCGGATTCATGACTCGCATCCACTAGTACACTCATCCGCTATAGCCTGTACGTCACTGAATCTGAACAAACCCCCGCTATAATTTGACCGCAAATGAAATGTCAGAACGAATTCCGTTTATCGAATCAAACGACACTATCACCCCGCCATAATAAAGACCGGACGTATTTGAATTCACCATCCGGAAGAAAATAAAAAGATCCGAACCGAAACGTAGGAGGCGACGCACTAAACGTGCGTTTCAGTTCGCATCGATGTTCCAGAACCGAAAGATTGTTCGAAAAAAGTGGTAGATAGCCGAAAAAAGTGACAGGGGTGCAACACGAGGACTTCCCAGGAGGTCACCCATCCTAGTACTACTCTCGCCCAAGCACGCTTAACTTCGGAGTTCTGATGGGATCAAGTGCATTTGTGCTGGTATGATCGCACCCAGCATGCCTCTCCATTGTCAAAGTAATAAAGAGTTTCCACTCGCACTGTCGTACGAAGTCCGTTTAAATGAAAGTGCGAAAAAATCCTGCTAGATGACACCGGATGGACGATCCGAGCATGTCGGGAAGCCGGATGACCGCCAGGGCTGTCATCGCGCGAAGAATCTTCCCGAGTACCCCCGAATCAATATAAGAATCGCCACGATCTGACGGGCGGATCAAAAGTTATCGTCGGAACGATATTTGTGCACCAAGGGTAGCTCACGGCCAGTAAACACCTTCCGACCGGATTCATGACTCGCATCCACTAGTACACTCATCCGCTATTGCCTGTACGTCACTGAATCTAAACAAACCCCCGCTATAATTTGACCGCAAATGAAATGTCAGAACGAATTCCGTTTATCGAATCAAACGACACTATCACCCCGCCATAATAAAGACCGGACGTATTTTAATTCACCATCCGGAAGAAAATAAAAAGATCGGAACCGAAACGTAGGAGGCGTCGCACTAAACGTGCGTTTCAGTTCGCATCGATGTTCCAGAACCGAAAGATTGTTCGAAAAAAGTGGTAGATAGCCGAAAAAAGTGACAGGGGTGCAACACGAGGACTTCCCAGGAGGTCACCCATCCTAGTACTACTCTCGCCCAAGCACGCTTAACTTCGGAGTTCTGATGGGATCCAGTGCATTTGTGCTGGTATGATCGCACCCAGCATGCCTCTCCATTGTCAAAGTAATAAAGAGTTTCCACTCGCATTGTCGTACGAAGTCCGTTTAAATGAAAGTGCGAAAAAATCCTGCTAGATGACACCGGATGGACGATCCGAGCATGTCGGAAAGGCGAATTACCGCCAGGGCTGTCATCGCGCGATGAATCTTCCCGAGTACCCCCGAATCAATATAAGAATCGCCACGATCTGACGGGCGGATCAAAAGTTATCGTCGGAACGATATTTGTGCACCAAGGGTAGCTCACGGCCAGTAAACACCTTCCGACCGGATTCATGACTCGCATCCACTAGTACACTCATCCGCTATAGCCTGTACGTCACTGAATCTGAACAAACCCCCGCTATAATTTGACCGCAAATGAAATGTCAGAACGAATTCCGTTTATCGAATCAAACGACACTATCACCCCGCCATAATAAAGACCGGACGTATTTGAATTCACCATCCGGAAGAAAATAAAAAGATCCGAACCGAAACGTAGGAGGCGACGCACTAAACGTGCGTTTCAGTTCGCATCGATGTTCCAGAACCGAAAGATTGTTCGAAAAAAAGTGGTAGATAGCCGAAAAAAGTGACAGGGGTGCAACACGAGGACTTCCCAGGAGGTCACCCATCCTAGTACTACTCTCGCCCAAGCACGCTTAACTTCGGAGTTCTGATGGGATCCAGTGCATTTGTGCTGGTATGATCGCACCCAGCATGCCTCTCCATTGTCAAAGTAATAAAGAGTTTCCACTCGCACTGTCGTACGAAGTCCGTTTAAATGAAAGTGCGAAAAAATCCTGCTAGATGACACCGGATGGACGATCCGAGCATGTCGGGAAGCCGGATGACCGCCAGGGCTGTCATCGCGCGATGGATCTTCCCGAGTACCCCCGAATCAATATAAGAATCGCCACGATCTGACGGGCGGATCAAAAGTTATCGTCGGAACGATATTTGTGCACCAAGGGTAGCTCACGGCCAGTAAACACCTTCCGACCGGATTCATGACTCGCATCCACTAGTACACTCATCCGCTATAGCCTGTACGTCACTGAATCTAAACAAACCCCCGCTATAATTTGACCGCAAATGAAATGTCAGAACGAATTCCGTTTATCGAATCAAACGACACTATCACCCCGCCATAATAAAGACCGGACGTGTTTGAATTCACCATCCGGAAGAAAATAAAAAGATCCGAACCGAAACGTAGGAGGCGACGCACTAAACGTGCGTTTCAGTTCGCATCGATGTTCCAGAACCGAAAGATTGTTCGAAAAAAGTGGTAGATAGCCGAAAAAAGTGACAGGGGTGCAACACGAGGACTTCCCAGGAGGTCACCCATCCTAGTAGTACTCTCGCCCAAGCACGCTTAACTTCGGAGTTCTGATGGGAGCCAGTGCATTTGTGCTGGTATGATCGCACCCAGCATGCCTCTCCATTGTCAAAGTAATAAAGAGTTTCCACTCGCATTGTCGTACGAAGTCCGTTTAAATGAAAGTGCGAAAAAATCCTGCTAGATGACACCGGATGGACGATCCGAGCATGTCGGGAAGCCGGATGACCGCCAGGGCTGTCATCGCGCGATGAATCTTCCCGAGTACCCCCGAATCAATATAAGAATCGCTACGATCTGACGGGCGGATCAAAAGTTATCGTCGGAACGATATTTGTGCACCAAGGGTAGCTCACGGCCAGTAAACACCTTCCGACCGGATTCATGACTCGCATCCACTAGTACACTCATCCGCTATAGCCTGTACGTCACTGAATCTAAACAAACCCCCGCTATAATTTGACCGCAAATGAAATGTCAGAACGAATTCCGTTTATCGAATCAAACGACACTATCACCCCGCCATAATAAAGACCGGACGTGTTTGAATTCACCATCCGGAAGAAAATAAAAAGATCCGAACCGAAACGTAGGAGGCGACGCACTAAACGTGCGTTTCAGTTCGCATCGATGTTCTAGAACCGAAAGATTGTTCGAAAAAAGTGGTAGATAGCCGAAAAAAGTGACAGGGGTGCAACACGAGGACTTCCCAGGAGGTCACCCATCCTAGTACTACTCTCGCCCAAGCACGCTTAACTTCGGAGTTCTGATGGGATCCAGTGCATTTGTGCTGGTATGATCGCACCCAGCATGCCTCTCCATTGTCAAAGTAATAAAGAGTTTCCACTCGCATTGTCGTACGAAGTCCGTTTAAATGAAAGTGCGAAAAAATCCTGCTAGATGACACCGGATGGACGATCCGAGCATGTCGGGAAGCCGGATGACCGCCAAGGCTGTCATCGCGCGAAGAATCTTCCCGAGTACCCCCGAATCAATATAAGAATCGCCACGATCTGACGGGCGGATCAAAAGTTATCGTCGGAACGATATTTGTGCACCAAGGGTAGCTCACGGCCAGTAAACACCTTCCGACCGGATTCATGACTCGCATCCACTAGTACACTCATCCGCTATAGCCTGTACGTCACTGAATCTGAACAAACCCCCGCTATAATTTGACCGCAAATGAAATGTCAGAACGAATTCCGTTTATCGAATCAAACGACACTATCACCCCGCCATAATAAAGACCGGACGTATTTGAATTCACCATCCGGAAGAAAATAAAAAGATCCGAACCGAAACGTAGGAGGCGACGCACTAAACGTGCGTTTCAGTTCGCATCGATGTTCCAGAACCGAAAGATTGTTCGAAAAAAGTGGTAGATAGCCGAAAAAAGTGACAGGGGTGCAACACGAGGACTTCCCAGGAGGTCACCCATCCTAGTACTACTCTCGCCCAAGCACGCTTAACTTCGGAGTTCTGATGGGATCAAGTGCATTTGTGCTGGTATGATCGCACCCAGCATGCCTCTCCATTGTCAAAGTAATAAAGAGTTTCCACTCGCACTGTCGTACGAAGTCCGTTTAAATGAAAGTGCGAAAAAATCCTGCTAGATGACACCGGATGGACGATCCGAGCATGTCGGGAAGCCGGATGACCGCCAGGGCTGTCATCGCGCGAAGAATCTTCCCGAGTACCCCCGAATCAATATAAGAATCGCCACGATCTGACGGGCGGATCAAAAGTTATCGTCGGAACGATATTTGTGCACCAAGGGTAGCTCACGGCCAGTAAACACCTTCCGACCGGATTCATGACTCGCATCCACTAGTACACTCATCCGCTATTGCCTGTACGTCACTGAATCTAAACAAACCCCCGCTATAATTTGACCGCAAATGAAATGTCAGAACGAATTCCGTTTATCGAATCAAACGACACTATCACCCCGCCATAATAAAGACCGGACGTATTTTAATTCACCATCCGGAAGAAAATAAAAAGATCGGAACCGAAACGTAGGAGGCGTCGCACTAAACGTGCGTTTCAGTTCGCATCGATGTTCCAGAACCGAAAGATTGTTCGAAAAAAGTGGTAGATAGCCGAAAAAAGTGACAGGGGTGCAACACGAGGACTTCCCAGGAGGTCACCCATCCTAGTACTACTCTCGCCCAAGCACGCTTAACTTCGGAGTTCTGATGGGATCCAGTGCATTTGTGCTGGTATGATCGCACCCAGCATGCCTCTCCATTGTCAAAGTAATAAAGAGTTTCCACTCGCATTGTCGTACGAAGTCCGTTTAAATGAAAGTGCGAAAAAATCCTGCTAGATGACACCGGATGGACGATCCGAGCATGTCGGAAAGGCGAATTACCGCCAGGGCTGTCATCGCGCGATGAATCTTCCCGAGTACCCCCGAATCAATATAAGAATCGCCACGATCTGACGGGCGGATCAAAAGTTATCGTCGGAACGATATTTGTGCACCAAGGGTAGCTCACGGCCAGTAAACACCTTCCGACCGGATTCATGACTCGCATCCACTAGTACACTCATCCGCTATAGCCTGTACGTCACTGAATCTGAACAAACCCCCGCTATAATTTGACCGCAAATGAAATGTCAGAACGAATTCCGTTTATCGAATCAAACGACACTATCACCCCGCCATAATAAAGACCGGACGTATTTGAATTCACCATCCGGAAGAAAATAAAAAGATCCGAACCGAAACGTAGGAGGCGACGCACTAAACGTGCGTTTCAGTTCGCATCGATGTTCCAGAACCGAAAGATTGTTCGAAAAAAAGTGGTAGATAGCCGAAAAAAGTGACAGGGGTGCAACACGAGGACTTCCCAGGAGGTCACCCATCCTAGTACTACTCTCGCCCAAGCACGCTTAACTTCGGAGTTCTGATGGGATCCAGTGCATTTGTGCTGGTATGATCGCACCCAGCATGCCTCTCCATTGTCAAAGTAATAAAGAGTTTCCACTCGCACTGTCGTACGAAGTCCGTTTAAATGAAAGTGCGAAAAAATCCTGCTAGATGACACCGGATGGACGATCCGAGCATGTCGGGAAGCCGGATGACCGCCAGGGCTGTCATCGCGCGATGGATCTTCCCGAGTACCCCCGAATCAATATAAGAATCGCCACGATCTGACGGGCGGATCAAAAGTTATCGTCGGAACGATATTTGTGCACCAAGGGTAGCTCACGGCCAGTAAACACCTTCCGACCGGATTCATGACTCGCATCCACTAGTACACTCATCCGCTATAGCCTGTACGTCACTGAATCTAAACAAACCCCCGCTATAATTTGACCGCAAATGAAATGTCAGAACGAATTCCGTTTATCGAATCAAACGACACTATCACCCCGCCATAATAAAGACCGGACGTGTTTGAATTCACCATCCGGAAGAAAATAAAAAGATCCGAACCGAAACGTAGGAGGCGACGCACTAAACGTGCGTTTCAGTTCGCATCGATGTTCCAGAACCGAAAGATTGTTCGAAAAAAGTGGTAGATAGCCGAAAAAAGTGACAGGGGTGCAACACGAGGACTTCCCAGGAGGTCACCCATCCTAGTACTACTCTCGCCCAAGCACGCTTAACTTCGGAGTTCTGATGGGAGCCAGTGCATTTGTGCTGGTATGATCGCACCCAGCATGCCTCTCCATTGTCAAAGTAATAAAGAGTTTCCACTCGCATTGTCGTACGAAGTTCGTTTAAATGAAAGTGCGAAAAAATCCTGCTAGATGACACCGGATGGACGATCCGAGCATGTCGGGAAGCCGGATGACCGCCGGGGCTGTCATCGCGCGAAGAATCTTCCCGAGTACCCCCGAATCAATATAAGAATCGCCACGATCTGACGGGCGGATCAAAAGTTATCGTCGGAACGATATTTGTGCACCAAGGGTAGCTCACGGCCAGTAAACACCTTCCGACCGGATTCATGACTCGCATCCACTAGTACACTCATCCGCTATTGCCTGTACGTCACTGAATCTAAACAAACCCCCGCTATAATTTGACCGCAAATGAAATGTCAGAACGAATTCCGTTTATCGAATCAAACGACACTATCACCCCGCCATAATAAAGACCGGACGTATTTTAATTCACCATCCGGAAGAAAATAAAAAGATCGGAACCGAAACGTAGGAGGCGTCGGACTAAACGTGCGTTTCAGTTCGCATCGATGTTCCAGAACCGAAAGATTGTTCGAAAAAAGTGGTAGATAGCCGAAAAAAGTGACAGGGGTGCAACACGAGGACTTCCCAGGAGGTCACCCATCCTAGTACTACTCTCGCCCAAGCACGCTTAACTTCGGAGTTCTGATGGGATCCAGTGCATTTGTGCTGGTATGATCGCACCCAGCATGCCTCTCCATTGTCAAAGTAATAAAGAGTTTCCACTCGCATTGTCGTACGAAGTCCGTTTAAATGAAAGTGCGAAAAAATCCTGCTAGATGACACCGGATGGACGATCCGAGCATGTCGGGAAGCCGGATGACCGCCAGGGCTGTCATCGCGCGATGGATCTTCCCGAGTACCCCCGAATCAATATAAGAATCGCCACGATCTGACGGGCGGATCAAAAGTTATCGTCGGAACGATATTTGTGCACCAAGGGTAGCTCACGGCCAGTAAACACCTTCCGACCAGATTCATGACTCGCATCCACTAGTACACTCATCCGCTATTGCCTGTACGTCACTGAATCTAAACAAACCCCCGCTATAATTTGACCGCAAATGAAATGTCAGAACGAATTCCGTTTATCGAATCAAACGACACTATCACCCCGCCATAATAAAGACCGGACGTATTTTAATTCACCATCCGGAAGAAAATAAAAAGATCCGAACCGAAACGTAGGAGGCGTCGGACTAAACGTGCGTTTCAGTTCGCATCGATGTTCCAGAACCGAAAGATTGTTCGAAAAAAGTGGTAGATAGCCGAAAAAAGTGACAGGGGTGCAACACGAGGACTTCCCAGGAGGTCACCCATCCTAGTACTACTCTCGCCCAAGCACGCTTAACTTCGGAGTTCTGATGGGATCCAGTGCATTTGTGCTGGTATGATCGCACCCAGCATGCCTCTCCATTGTCAAAGTAATAAAGAGTTTCCACTCGCATTGTCGTACGAAGTCCGTTTAAATGAAAGTGCGAAAAAATCCTGCTAGATGACACCGGATGGACGATCCGAGCATGTCGGGAAGCCGGATGACCGCCAGGGCTGTCATCGCGCGATGAATCTTCCCTAGTACCCCCGAATCAATATAAGAATCGCTACGATCTGACGGGCGGATCAAAAGTTATCGTCGGAACGATATTTGTGCACCAAGGGTAGCTCACGGCCAGTAAACACCTTCCGACCGGATTCATGACTCGCATCCACTAGTACACTCATCCGCTATAGCCTGTACGTCACTGAATCTAAACAAACCCCCGCTATAATTTGACCGCAAATGAAATGTCAGAACGAATTCCGTTTATCGAATCAAACGACACTATCACCCCGCCATAATAAAGACCGGACGTGTTTGAATTCACCATCCGGAAGAAAATAAAAAGATCCGAACCGAAACGTAGGAGGCGACGCACTAAACGTGCGTTTCAGTTCGCATCGATGTTCTAGAACCGAAAGATTGTTCGAAAAAAGTGGTAGATAGCCGAAAAAAGTGACAGGGGTGCAACACGAGGACTTCCCAGGAGGTCACCCATCCTAGTACTACTCTCGCCCAAGCACGCTTAACTTCGGAGTTCTGATGGGATCCAGTGCATTTGTGCTGGTATGATCGCACCCAGCATGCCTCTCCATTGTCAAAGTAATAAAGAGTTTCCACTCGCATTGTCGTACGAAGTCCGTTTAAATGAAAGTGCGAAAAAATCCTGCTAGATGACACCGGATGGACGATCCGAGCATGTCGGGAAGCCGGATGACCGCCAAGGCTGTCATCGCGCGAAGAATCTTCCCGAGTACCCCCGAATCAATATAAGAATCGCCACGATCTGACGGGCGGATCAAAAGTTATCGTCGGAACGATATTTGTGCACCAAGGGTAGCTCACGGCCAGTAAACACCTTCCGACCGGATTCATGACTCGCATCCACTAGTACACTCATCCGCTATAGCCTGTACGTCACTGAATCTGAACAAACCCCCGCTATAATTTGACCGCAAATGAAATGTCAGAACGAATTCCGTTTATCGAATCAAACGACACTATCACCCCGCCATAATAAAGACCGGACGTATTTGAATTCACCATCCGGAAGAAAATAAAAAGATCCGAACCGAAACGTAGGAGGCGACGCACTAAACGTGCGTTTCAGTTCGCATCGATGTTCCAGAACCGAAAGATTGTTCGAAAAAAAGTGGTAGATAGCCGAAAAAAGTGACAGGGGTGCAACACGAGGACTTCCCAGGAGGTCACCCATCCTAGTACTACTCTCGCCCAAGCATGCTTAACTTCGGAGTTCTGATGGGATCCAGTGCATTTGTGCTGGTATGATCGCACCCAGCATGCCTCTCCATTGTCAAAGTAATAAAGAGTTTCCACTCGCACTGTCGTACGAAGTCCGTTTAAATGAAAGTGCGAAAAAATCCTGCTAGATGACACCGGATGGACGATCCGAGCATTTCGGGAAGCCGGATGACCGCCAGGGCTGTCATCGCGCGATGGATCTTCCCGAGTACCCCCGAATCAATATAAGAATCGCCACGATCTGACGGGCGGATCAAAAGTTATCGTCGGAACGATATTTGTGCACCAAGGGTAGCTCACGGCCAGTAAACACCTTCCGACCGGATTCATGACTCGCATCCACTAGTACACTCATCCGCTATAGCCTGTACGTCACTGAATCTAAACAAACCCCCGCTATAATTTGACCGCAAATGAAATGTCAGAACGAATTCCGTTTATCGAATCAAACGACACTATCACCCCGCCATAATAAAGACCGGACGTGTTTGAATTCACCATCCGGAAGAAAATAAAAAGATCCGAACCGAAACGTAGGAGGCGACGCACTAAACGTGCGTTTCAGTTCGCATCGATGTTCCAGAACCGAAAGATTGTTCGAAAAAAGTGGTAGATAGCCGAAAAAAGTGACAGGGGTGCAACACGAGGACTTCCCAGGAGGTCACCCATCCTAGTACTACTCTCGCCCAAGCACGCTTAACTTCGAAGTTCTGATGGGATCCAGTGCATTTGTGCTGGTATGATCGCACCCAGCATGCCTCTCCATTGTCAAAGTAATAAAGAGTTTCCACTCGCATTGTCGTACGAAGTCCGTTTAAATGAAAGTGCGAAAAAATCCTGCTAGATGACACCGGATGGACGATCCGAGCATGTCGGGAAGCCGGATGACCGCCAAGGCTGTCATCGCGCGAAGAATCTTCCCGAGTACCCCCGAATCAATATAAGAATCGCCACGATCTGACGGGCGGATCAAAAGTTATCGTCGGAACGATATTTGTGCACCAAGGGTAGCTCACGGCCAGTAAACACCTTCCGACCGGATTCATGACTCGCATCCACTAGTACACTCATCCGCTATAGCCTGTACGTCACTGAATCTGAACAAACCCCCGCTATAATTTGACCGCAAATGAAATGTCAGAACGAATTCCGTTTATCGAATCAAACGACACTATCACCCCGCCATAATAAAGACCGGACGTATTTGAATTCACCATCCGGAAGAAAATAAAAAGATCCGAACCGAAACGTAGGAGGCGACGCACTAAACGTGCGTTTCAGTTCGCATCGATGTTCCAGAACCGAAAGATTGTTCGAAAAAAAGTGGTAGATAGCCGAAAAAAGTGACAGGGGTGCAACACGAGGACTTCCCAGGAGGTCACCCATCCTAGTACTACTCTCGCCCAAGCACGCTTAACTTCGGAGTTCTGATGGGATCCAGTGCATTTGTGCTGGTATGATCGCACCCAGCATGCCTCTCCATTGTCAAAGTAATAAAGAGTTTCCACTCGCACTGTCGTACGAAGTCCGTTTAAATGAAAGTGCGAAAAAATCCTGCTAGATGACACCGGATGGACGATCCGAGCATGTCGGGAAGCCGGATGACCGCCAGGGCTGTCATCGCGCGATGGATCTTCCCGAGTACCCCCGAATCAATATAAGAATCGCCACGATCTGACGGGCGGATCAAAAGTTATCGTCGGAACAATATTTGTGCACCAAGGGTAGCTCACGGCCAGTAAACACCTTCCGACCGGATTCATGACTCGCATCCACTAGTACACTCATCCGCTATAGCCTGTACGTCACTGAATCTAAACAAACCCCCGCTATAATTTGACCGCAAATGAAATGTCAGAACGAATTCCGTTTATCGAATCAAACGACACTATCACCCCGCCATAATAAAGACCGGACGTGTTTGAATTCACCATCCGGAAGAAAATAAAAAGATCCGAACCGAAACGTAGGAGGCGACGCACTAAACGTGCGTTTCAGTTCGCATCGATGTTCCAGAACCGAAAGATTGTTCGAAAAAAGTGGTAGATAGCCGAAAAAAGTGACAGGGGTGCAACACGAGGACTTCCCAGGAGGTCACCCATCCTAGCACTACTCTCGCCCAAGCACGCTTAACTTCGGAGTTCTGATGGGAGCCAGCGCATTTGTGCTGGTATGATCGCACCCAGCATGCCTCTCCATTGTCAAAGTAATAAAGAGTTTCCACTCGCATTGTCGTACGAAGTCCGTTTAAATGAAAGTGCGAAAAAATCCTGCTAGATGACACCGGATGGACGATCCGAGCATGTCGGGAAGCCGGATGACCGCCAGGGCTGTCATCGCGCGATTAATCTTCCCGAGTACCCCCGAATCAATATAAGAATCGCTACGATCTGACGGGCGGATCAAAAGTTATCGTCGGAACAATATTTGTGCACCAAGGGTAGCTCACGGCCAGTAAACACCTTCCGACCGGATTCATGACTCGCATCCACTAGTACACTCATCCGCTATAGCCTGTACGTCACTGAATCTAAACAAACCCCCGCTATAATTTGACCGCAAATGAAATGTCAGAACGAATTCCGTTTATCGAATCAAACGACACTATCACCCCGCCATAATAAAGACCGGACGTCTTTGAATTCACCATCCGGAAGAAAATAAAAAGATCCGAACCGAAACGTAGGAGGCGACGCACTAAACGTGCGTTTCAGTTCGCATCGACGTTCCAGAACCGAAAGATTGTTCGAAAAAAGTGGTAGATAGCCGAAAAAAGTGACAGGGGTGCAACACGAGGACTTCCCAGGAGGTCACCCATCCTAGTACTACTCTCGCCCAAGCCCGCTTAACTTCGGAGTTCTGATGGGATCCAGTGCATTTGTGCTGGTATGATCGCACCCAGCATGCCTCTCCATTGTCAAAGTAATAAAGAGTTTCCACTCGCACTGTCGTACGAAGTCCGTTTAAATGAAAGTGCGAAAAAATCCTGCTAGATGACACCGGATGGACGATCCGAGCATGACGGGAAGCCGGATGACCGCCGGGGCTGTCATCGCGCGAAGAATCTTCCCGAGTACCCCCGAATCAATATAAGAATCGCCACGATCTGACGGGCGGATCAAAAGTTATCGTCGGAACGATATTTGTGCACCAAGGGTAGCTCACGGCCAGTAAACACCTTCCGACCGGATTCATGACTCGCATCCACTAGTACACTCATCCGCTATTGCCTGTACGTCACTGAATCTAAACAAACCCCTGCTATAATTTGACCGCAAATGAAATGTCAGAACGAATTCCGTTTATCGAATCAAACGACACTATCACCCCGCCATAATAAAGACCGGACGTATTTTAATTCACCATCCGGAAGAAAATAAAAAGATCGGAACCGAAACGTAGGAGGCGTCGGACTAAACGTGCGTTTCAGTTCGCATCGATGTTCCAGAACCGAAAGATTGTTCGAAAAAAGTGGTAGATAGCCGAAAAAAGTGACAGGGGTGCAACACGAGGACTTCCCAGGAGGTCACCCATCCTAGTACTACTCTCGCCCAAGCACGCTTAACTTCGGAGTTCTGATGGGATCCAGTGCATTTGTGCTGGTATGATCGCACCCAGCATGCCTCTCCATTGTCAAAGTAATAAAGAGTTTCCACTCGCATTGTCGTACGAAGTCCGTTTAAATGAAAGTGCGAAAAAATCCTGCTAGATGACACCGGATGGACGATCCGAACATGTCGGAAAGGCGAATTACCGCCAGGGCTGTCATCGCGCGATGAATCTTCCCGAGTACCCCCGAATCAATATAAGAATCGCCACGATCTGACGGGCGGATCAAAAGTTATCGTCGGAACGATATTTGTGCACCAAGGGTAGCTCACGGCCAGTAAACACCTTCCGACCGGATTCATGACTCGCATCCACTAGTATACTCATCCGCTATAGCCTGTACGTCACTGAATCTGAACAAACCCCCGCTATAATTTGACCGCAAATGAAATGTCAGAACGAATTCCGTTTATCGAATCAAACGACACTATCACCCCGCCATAATAAAGGCCGGACGTATTTGAATTCACCATCCGGAAGAAAATAAAAAGATCCGAACCGAAACGTAGGAGGCGACGCACTAAACGTGCGTTTCAGTTCGCATCGATGTTCCAGAACCGAAAGATTGTTCGAAAAAAAGTGGTAGATAGCCGAAAAAAGTGACAGGGGTGCAACACGAGGACTTCCCAGGAGGTCACCCATCCTAGTACTACTCTCGCCCAAGCATGCTTAACTTCGGAGTTCTGATGGGATCCAGTGCATTTGTGCTGGTATGATCGCACCCAGCATGCCTCTCCATTGTCAAAGTAATAAAGAGTTTCCACTCGCACTGTCGTACGAAGTCCGTTTAAATGAAAGTGCGAAAAAATCCTGCTAGATGACACCGGATGGACGATCCGAGCATTTCGGGAAGCCGGATGACCGCCAGGGCTGTCATCGCGCGATGGATCTTCCCGAGTACCCCCGAATCAATATAAGAATCGCCACGATCTGACGGGCGGATCAAAAGTTATCGTCGGAACGATATTTGTGCACCAAGGGTAGCTCACGGCCAGTAAACACCTTCCGACCGGATTCATGACTCGCATCCACTAGTACACTCATCCGCTATAGCCTGTACGTCACTGAATCTAAACAAACCCCCGCTATAATTTGACCGCAAATGAAATGTCAGAACGAATTCCGTTTATCGAATCAAACGACACTATCACCCCGCCATAATAAAGACCGGACGTGTTTGAATTCACCATCCGGAAGAAAATAAAAAGATCCGAACCGAAACGTAGGAGGCGACGCACTAAACGTGCGTTTCAGTTCGCATCGATGTTCCAGAACCGAAAGATTGTTCGAAAAAAGTGGTAGATAGCCGAAAAAAGTGACAGGGGTGCAACACGAGGACTTCCCAGGAGGTCACCCATCCTAGTACTACTCTCGCCCAAGCACGCTTAACTTCGGAGTTCTGATGGGAGCCAGTGCATTTGTGCTGGTATGATCGCACCCAGCATGCCTCTCCATTGTCAAAGTAATAAAGAGTTTCCACTCGCACTGTCGTACGAAGTCCGTTTAAATGAAAGTGCGAAAAAATCCTGCTAGATGACACCGGATGGACGATCCGAGCATGTCGGGAAGCCGGATGACCGCCAGGGCTATCATCGCGCGATGAATCTTCCCGAGTACCCCCGAATCAATATAAGAATCGCTACGATCTGACGGGCGGATCAAAAGTTATCGTCGGAACGATATTTGTGCACCAAGGGTAGCTCACGGCCAGTAAACACCTTCCGACCGGATTCATGACTCGCATCCACTAGTACACTCATCCGCTATAGCCTGTACGTCACTGAATCTAAACAAACCCCCGCTATAATTTGACCGCAAATGAAATGTCAGAACGAATTCCGTTTATCGAATCAAACGACACTATCACCCCGCCATAATAAAGACCGGACGTCTTTGAATTCACCATCCGGAAGAAAATAAAAAGATCCGAACCGAAACGTAGGAGGCGACGCACTAAACGTGCGTTTCAGTTCGCATCGATGTTCCAGAACCGAAAGATTGTTCGAAAAAAGTGGTAGATAGCCGAAAAAAGTGACAGGGGTGCAACACGAGGACTTCCCAGGAGGTCACCCATCCTAGTACTACTCTCGCCCAAGCACGCTTAACTTCGGAGTTCTGATGGGATCCAGTGCATTTGTGCTGGTATGATCGCACCCAGCATGCCTCTCCATTGTCAAAGTAATAAAGAGTTTCCACTCGCACTGTCGTACGAAGTCCGTTTAAATGAAAGTGCGAAAAAATCCTGCTAGATGACACCGGATGGACGATCCGAGCATGTCGGGAAGCCGGATGACCGCCAGGGCTGTCATCGCGCGAAGAATCTTCCCGAGTACCCCCGAATCAATATAAGAATCTCCACGATCTGACGGGCGGATCAAAAGTTATCGTCGGAACGATATTTGTGCACCAAGGGTAGCTCACGGCCAGTAAACACCTTCCGACCGGATTCATGACTCGCATCCACTAGTACACTCATCCGCTATTGCCTGTACGTCACTGAATCTAAACAAACCCCCGCTATAATTTGACCGCAAATGAAATGTCAGAACGAATTCCGTTTATCGAATCAAACGACACTATCACCCCGCCATAATAAAGACCGGACGTATTTTAATTCACCATCCGGAAGAAAATAAAAAGATCGGAACCGAAACGTAGGAGGCGTCGGACTAAACGTGCGTTTCAGTTCGCATCGATGTTCCAGAACCGAAAGATTGTTCGAAAAAAGTGGTAGATAGCCGAAAAAAGTGACAGGGGTGCAACACGAGGACTTCCCAGGAGGTCACCCATCCTAGTACTACTCTCGCCCAAGCACGCTTAACTTCGGAGTTCTGATGGGATCCAGTGCATTTGTGCTGGTATGATCGCACCCAGCATGCCTCTCCATTGTCAAAGTAATAAAGAGTTTCCACTCGCATTGTCGTACGAAGTCCGTTTAAATGAAAGTGCGAAAAAATCCTGCTAGATGACACCGGATGGACGATCCGAGCATGTCGGAAAGGCGAATTACCGCCAGGGCTGTCATCGCGCGATGAATCTTCCCGAGTACCCCCGAATCAATATAAGAATCGCCACGATCTGACGGGCGGATCAAAAGTTATCGTCGGAACGATATTTGTGCACCAAGGGTAGCTCACGGCCAGTAAACACCTTCCGACCGGATTCATGACTCGCATCCACTAGTACACTCATCCGCTATAGCCTGTACGTCACTGAATCTGAACAAACCCCCGCTATAATTTGACCGCAAATGAAATGTCAGAACGAATTCCGTTTATCGAATCAAACGACACTATCACCCCGCCATAATAAAGACCGGACGTATTTGAATTCACCATCCGGAAGAAAATAAAAAGATCCGAACCGAAACGTAGGAGGCGACGCACTAAACGTGCGTTTCAGTTCGCATCGATGTTCCAGAACCGAAAGATTGTTCGAAAAAAAGTGGTAGATAGCCGAAAAAAGTGACAGGGGTGCAACACGAGGACTTCCCAGGAGGTCACCCATCCTAGTACTACTCTCGCCCAAGCACGCTTAACTTCGGAGTTCTGATGGGATCCAGTGCATTTGTGCTGGTATGATCGCACCCAGCATGCCTCTCCATTGTCAAAGTAATAAAGAGTTTCCACTCGCACTGTCGTACGAAGTCCGTTTAAATGAAAGTGCGAAAAAATCCTGCTAGATGACACCGGATGGACGATCCGAGCATGTCGGGAAGCCGGATGACCGCCAAGGCTGTCATCGCGCGAAGAATCTTCCCGAGTACCCCCGAATCAATATAAGAATCGCCACGATCTGACGGGCGGATCAAAAGTTATCGTCGGAACGATATTTGTGCACCAAGGGTAGCTCACGGCCAGTAAACACCTTCCGACCGGATTCATGACTCGCATCCACTAGTACACTCATCCGCTATAGCCTGTACGTCACTGAATCTGAACAAACCCCCGCTATAATTTGACCGCAAATGAAATGTCAGAACGAATTCCGTTTATCGAATCAAACGACACTATCACCCCGCCATAATAAAGACCAGACGTGTTTGAATTCACCATCCGGAAGAAAATAAAAAGATCCGAACCGAAACGTAGGAGGCGACGCACTAAACGTGCGTTTCAGTTCGCATCGATGTTCCAGAACCGAAAGATTGTTCGAAAAAAGTGGTAGATAGCCGAAAAAAGTGACAGGGGTGCAACACGAGGACTTCCCAGGAGGTCACCCATCCTAGTACTACTCTCGCCCAAGCACGCTTAACTTCGGAGTTCTGATGGGAGCCAGCGCATTTGTGCTGGTATGATCGCACCCAGCATGCCTCTCCATTGTCAAAGTAATAAAGAGTTTCCACTCGCATTGTCGTACGAAGTCCGTTTAAATGAAAGTGCGAAAAAATCCTGCTAGATGACACCGGATGGACGATCCGAGCATGTCGGGAAGCCGGATGACCGCCAGGGCTGTCATCGCGCGATTAATCTTCCCGAGTACCCCCGAATCAATATAAGAATCGCTACGATCTGACGGGCGGATCAAAAGTTATCGTCGGAACGATATTTGTGCACCAAGGGTAGCTCACGGCCAGTAAACACCTTCCGACCGGATTCATGACTCGCATCCACTAGTACACTCATCCGCTATAGCCTGTACGTCACTGAATCTAAACAAACCCCCGCTATAATTTGACCGCAAATGAAATGTCAGAACGAATTCCGTTTATCGAATCAAACGACACTATCACCCCGCCATAATAAAGACCGGACGTCTTTGAATTCACCATCCGGAAGAAAATAAAAAGATCCGAACCGAAACGTAGGAGGCGACGCACTAAACGTGCGTTTCAGTTCGCATCGATGTTCCAGAACCGAAAGATTGTTCGAAAAAAGTGGTAGATAGCCGAAAAAAGTGACAGGGGTGCAACACGAGGACTTCCCAGGAGGTCACCCATCCTAGTACTACTCTCGCCCAAGCACGCTTAACTTCGGAGTTCTGATGGGATCCAGTGCATTTGTGCTGGTATGATCGCACCCAGCATGCCTCTCCATTGTCAAAGTAATAAAGAGTTTCCACTCGCACTGTCGTACGAAGTCCGTTTAAATGAAAGTGCAAAAAAATCCTGCTAGATGACACCGGATGGACGATCCGAGCATGACGGGAAGCCGGATGACCGCCGGGGCTGTCATCGCGCGAAGAATCTTCCCGAGTACCCCCGAATCAATATAAGAATCGCCACGATCTGACGGGCGGATCAAAAGTTATCGTCGGAACGATATTTGTGCACCAAGGGTAGCTCACGGCCAGTAAACACCTTCCGACCGGATTCATGACTCGCATCCACTAGTACACTCATCCGCTATTGCCTGTACGTCACTGAATCTAAACAAACCCCCGCTATAATTTGACCGCAAATGAAATGTCAGAACGAATTCCGTTTATCGAATCAAACGACACTATCACCCCGCCATAATAAAGACCGGACGTATTTTAATTCACCATCCGGAAGAAAATAAAAAGATCGGAACCGAAACGTAGGAGGCGTCGGACTAAACGTGCGTTTCAGTTCGCATCGATGTTCCAGAACCGAAAGATTGTTCGAAAAAAGTGGTAGATAGCCGAAAAAAGTGACAGGGGTGCAACACGAGGACTTCCCAGGAGGTCACCCATCCTAGTACTACTCTCGCCCAAGCACGCTTAACTTCGGAGTTCTGATGGGATCCAGTGCATTTGTGCTGGTATGATCGCACCCAGCATGCCTCTCCATTGTCAAAGTAATAAAGAGTTTCCACTCGCATTGTCGTACGAAGTCCGTTTAAATGAAAGTGCGAAAAAATCCTGCTAGATGACACCGGATGGACGATCCGAGCATGTCGGAAAGGCGAATTACCGCCAGGGCTGTCATCGCGCGATGAATCTTCCCGAGTACCCCCGAATCAATATAAGAATCGCCACGATCTGACGGGCGGATCAAAAGTTATCGTCGGAACGATATTTGTGCACCAAGGGTAGCTCACGGCCAGTAAACACCTTCCGACCGGATTCATGACTCGCATCCACTAGTACACTCATCCGCTATAGCCTGTACGTCACTGAATCTGAACAAACCCCCGCTATAATTTGACCGCAAATGAAATGTCAGAACGAATTCCGTTTATCGAATCAAACGACACTATCACCCCGCCATAATAAAGACCGGACGTATTTGAATTCACCATCCGGAAGAAAATAAAAAGATCCGAACCGAAACGTAGGAGGCGACGCACTAAACGTGCGTTTCAGTTCGCATCGATGTTCCAGAACCGAAAGATTGTTCGAAAAAAAGTGGTAGATAGCCGAAAAAAGTGACAGGGGTGCAACACGAGGACTTCCCAGGAGGTCACCCATCCTAGTACTACTCTCGCCCAAGCACGCTTAACTTCGGAGTTCTGATGGGATCCAGTGCATTTGTGCTGGTATGATCGCACCCAGCATGCCTCTCCATTGTCAAAGTAATAAAGAGTTTCCACTCGCACTGTCGTACGAAGTCCGTTTAAATGAAAGTGCGAAAAAATCCTGCTAGATGACACCGGATGGACGATCCGAGCATGTCGGGAAGCCGGATGACCGCCAAGGCTGTCATCGCGCGAAGAATCTTCCCGAGTACCCCCGAATCAATATAAGAATCGCCACGATCTGACGGGCGGATCAAAAGTTATCGTCGGAACGATATTTGTGCACCAAGGGTAGCTCACGGCCAGTAAACACCTTCCGACCGGATTCATGACTCGCATCCACTAGTACACTCATCCGCTATAGCCTGTACGTCACTGAATCTGAACAAACCCCCGCTATAATTTGACCGCAAATGAAATGTCAGAACGAATTCCGTTTATCGAATCAAACGACACTATCACCCCGCCATAATAAAGACCGGACGTATTTGAATTCACCATCCGGAAGAAAATAAAAAGATCCGAACCGAAACGTAGGAGGCGACGCACTAAACGTGCGTTTCAGTTCGCATCGATGTTCCAGAACCGAAAGATTGTTCGAAAAAAAGTGGTAGATAGCCGAAAAAAGTGACAGGGGTGCAACACGAGGACTTCCCAGGAGGTCACCCATCCTAGTACTACTCTCGCCCAAGCACGCTTAACTTCGGAGTTCTGATGGGATCCAGTGCATTTGTGCTGGTATGATCGCACCCAGCATGCCTCTCCATTGTCAAAGTAATAAAGAGTTTCCACTCGCACTGTCGTACGAAGTCCGTTTAAATGAAAGTGCGAAAAAATCCTGCTAGATGACACCGGATGGACGATCCGAGCATGTCGGGAAGCCGGATGACCGCCAGGGCTGTCATCGCGCGAAGAATCTTCCCGAGTACCCCCGAATCAATATAAGAATCGCCACGATCTGACGGGCGGATCAAAAGTTATCGTCGGAACGATATTTGTGCACCAAGGGTAGCTCACGGCCAGTAAACACCTTCCGACCGGATTCATGACTCGCATCCACTAGTACACTCATCCGCAATTGCCTGTACGTCACTGAATCTAAACAAACCCCCGCTATAATTTGACCGCAAATGAAATGTCAGAACGAATTCCGTTTATCGAATCAAACGACACTATCACCCCGCCATAATAAAGACCGGACGTATTTTAATTCACCATCCGGAAGAAAATAAAAAGATCGGAACCGAAACGTAGGAGGCGTCGCACTAAACGTGCGTTTCAGTTCGCATCGATGTTCCAGAACCGAAAGATTGTTCGAAAAAAGTGGTAGATAGCCGAAAAAAGTGACAGGGGTGCAACACGAGGACTTCCCAGGAGGTCACCCATCCTAGTACTACTCTCGCCCAAGCACGCTTAACTTCGGAGTTCTGATGGGATCCAGTGCATTTGTGCTGGTATGATCGCACCCAGCATGCCTCTCCATTGTCAAAGTAATAAAGAGTTTCCACTCGCATTGTCGTACGAAGTCCGTTTAAATGAAAGTGCGAAAAAATCCAGCTAGATGACACCGGATGGACGATCCGAGCATGTCGGAAAGGCGAATTACCGCCAGGGCTGTCATCGCGCGATGGATCTTCCCGAGTACCCCCGAATCAATATAAGAATCGCCACGATCTGACGGGCGGATCAAAAGTTATCGTCGGAACGATATTTGTGCACCAAGGGTAGCTCACGGCCAGTAAACACCTTCCGACCGGATTCATGACTCGCATCCACTAGTACACTCATCCGCTATAGCCTGTACGTCACTGAATCTAAACAAACCCCCGCTATAATTTGACCGCAAATGAAATGTCAGAACGAATTCCGTTTATCGAATCAAACGACACTATCACCCCGCCATAATAAAGACCGGACGTGTTTGAATTCACCATCCGGAAGAAAATAAAAAGATCCGAACCGAAACGTAGGAGGCGACGCACTAAACGTGCGTTTCAGTTCGCATCGATGTTCCAGAACCGAAAGATTGTTCGAAAAAAGTGGTAGATAGCCGAAAAAAGTGACAGGGGTGCAACACGAGGACTTCCCAGGAGGTCACCCATCCTAGTAGTACTCTCGCCCAAGCACGCTTAACTTCGGAGTTCTGATGGGAGCCAGTGCATTTGTGCTGGTATGATCGCACCCAGCATGCCTCTCCATTGTCAAAGTAATAAAGAGTTTCCACTCGCATTGTCGTACGAAGTCCGTTTAAATGAAAGTGCGAAAAAATCCTGCTAGATGACACCGGATGGACGATCCGAGCATGTCGGGAAGCCGGATGACCGCCAGGGCTGTCATCGCGCGATGAATCTTCCCGAGTACCCCCGAATCAATATAAGAATCGCTACGATCTGACGGGCGGATCAAAAGTTATCGTCGGAACGATATTTGTGCACCAAGGGTAGCTCACGGCCAGTAAACACCTTCCGACCGGATTCATGACTCGCATCCACTAGTACACTCATCCGCTATAGCCTGTACGTCACTGAATCTAAACAAACCCCCGCTATAATTTGACCGCAAATGAAATGTCAGAACGAATTCCGTTTATCGAATCAAACGACACTATCACCCCGCCATAATAAAGACCGGACGTCTTTGAATTCACCATCCGGAAGAAAATAAAAAGATCCGAACCGAAACGTAGGAGGCGACGCACTAAACGTGCGTTTCAGTTCGCATCGATGTTCCAGAACCGAAAGATTGTTCGAAAAAAGTGGTAGATAGCCGAAAAAAGTGACAGGGGTGCAACACGAGGACTTCCCAGGAGGTCACCCATCCTAGTACTACTCTCGCCCAAGCACGCTTAACTTCGGAGTTCTGATGGGATCCAGTGCATTTGTGCTGGTATGATCGCACCCAGCATGCCTCTCCATTGTCAAAGTAATAAAGAGTTTCCACTCGCACTGTCGTACGAAGTCCGTTTAAATGAAAGTGCGAAAAAATCCTGCTAGATGACACCGGATGGACGATCCGAGCATGTCGGGACGCCGGATGACCGCCAAGGCTGTCATCGCGCGAAGAATCTTCCCGAGTACCCCCGAATCAATATAAGAATCGCCACGATCTGACGGGCGGATCAAAAGTTATCGTCGGAACGATATTTGTGCACCAAGGGTAGCTCACGGCCAGTAAACACCTTCCGACCGGATTCATGACTCGCATCCACTAGTACACTCATCCGCTATAGCCTGTACGTCACTGAATCTGAACAAACCCCCGCTATAATTTGACCGCAAATGAAATGTCAGAACGAATTCCGTTTATCGAATCAAACGACACTATCACCCCGCCATAATAAAGACCGGACGTATTTGAATTCACCATCCGGAAGAAAATAAAAAGATCCGAACCGAAACGTAGGAGGCGACGCACTAAACGTGCGTTTCAGTTCGCATCGATGTTCCAGAACCGAAAGATTGTTCGAAAAAAAGTGGTAGATAGCCGAAAAAAGTGACAGGGGTGCAACACGAGGACTTCCCAGGAGGCCACCCATCCTAGTACTACTCTCGCCCAAGCACGCTTAACTTCGGAGTTCTGATGGGATCCAGTGCATTTGTGCTGGTATGATCGCACCCAGCATGCCTCTCCATTGTCAAAGTAATAAAGAGTTTCCACTCGCACTGTCGTACGAAGTCCGTTTAAATGAAAGTGCGAAAAAATCCTGCTAGATGACACCGGATGGACGATCCGAGCATGTCGGGAAGCCGGATGACCGCCAGGGCTGTCATCGCGCGAAGAATCTTCCCGAGTACCCCCGAATCAATATAAGAATCGCCACGATCTGACGGGCGGATCAAAAGTTATCGTCGGAACGATATTTGTGCACCAAGGGTAGCTCACGGCCAGTAAACACCTTCCGACCGGATTCATGACTCGCATCCACTAGTACACTCATCCGCTATTGCCTGTACGTCACTGAATCTAAACAAACCCCCGCTATAATTTGACCGCAAATGAAATGTCAGAACGAATTCCGTTTATCGAATCAAACGACACTATCACCCCGCCATAATAAAGACCGGACGTATTTTAATTCACCATCCGGAAGAAAATAAAAAGATCGGAACCGAAACGTAGGAGGCGTCGCACTAAACGTGCGTTTCAGTTCGCATCGATGTTCCAGAACCGAAAGATTGTTCGAAAAAAGTGGTAGATAGCCGAAAAAAGTGACAGGGGTGCAACACGAGGACTTCCCAGGAGGTCACCCATCCTAGTACTACTCTCGCCCAAGCACGCTTAACTTCGGAGTTCTGATGGGATCCAGTGCATTTGTGCTGGTATGATCGCACCCAGCATGCCTCTCCATTGTCAAAGTAATAAAGAGTTTCCACTCGCATTGTCGTACGAAGTCCGTTTAAATGAAAGTGCGAAAAAATCCTGCTAGATGACACCGGATGGACGATCCGAGCATGTCGGAAAGGCGAATTACCGCCAGGGCTGTCATCGCGCGATGGATCTTCCCGAGTACCCCCGAATCAATATAAGAATCGCCACGATCTGACGGGCGGATCAAAAGTTATCGTCGGAACGATATTTGTGCACCAAGGGTAGCTCACGGCCAGTAAACACCTTCCGACCGGATTCATGACTCGCATCCACTAGTACACTCATCCGCTATAGCCTGTACGTCACTGAATCTGAACAAACCCCCGCTATAATTTGACCGCAAATGAAATGTCAGAACGAATTCCGTTTATCGAATCAAACGACACTATCACCCCGCCATAATAAAGACCGGCCGTATTTGAATTCACCATCCGGAAGAAAATAAAAAGATCCGAACCGAAACGTAGGAGGCGACGCACTAAACGTGCGTTTCAGTTCGCATCGATGTTCCAGAACCGAAAGATTGTTCGAAAAAAAGTGGTAGATAGCCGAAAAAAGTGACAGGGGTGCAACACGAGGACTTCCCAGGAGGTCACCCATCCTAGTACTACTCTCGCCCAAGCACGCTTAACTTCGGAGTTCTGATGGGATCCAGTGCATTTGTGCTGGTATGATCGCACCCAGCATGCCTCTCCATTGTCAAAGTAATAAAGAGTTTCCACTCGCACTGTCGTACGAAGTCCGTTTAAATGAAAGTGCGAAAAAATCCTGCTAGATGACACCGGATGGACGATCCGAGCATTTCGGGAAGCCGGATGACCGCCAGGGCTGTCATCGCGCGATGGATCTTCCCGAGTACCCCCGAATCAATATAAGAATCGCCACGATCTGACGGGCGGATCAAAAGTTATCGTCGGAACGATATTTGTGCACCAAGGGTAGCTCACGGCCAGTAAACACCTTCCGACCGGATTCATGACTCGCATCCACTAGTACACTCATCCGCTATAGCCTGTACGTCACTGAATCTAAACAAACCCCCGCTATAATTTGACCGCAAATGAAATGTCAGAACGAATTCCGTTTATCGAATCAAACGACACTATCACCCCGCCATAATAAAGACCGGACGTCTTTGAATTCACCATCCGGAAGAAAATAAAAAGATCCGAACCGAAACGTAGGAGGCGACGCACTAAACGTGCGTTTCAGTTCGCATCGATGTTCCAGAACCGAAAGATTGTTCGAAAAAAGTGGTAGATAGCCGAAAAAAGTGACAGGGGTGCAACACGAGGACTTCCCAGGAGGTCACCCATCCTAGTAGTACTCTCGCCCAAGCACGCTTAACTTCGGAGTTCTGATGGGAGCCAGTGCATTTGTGCTGGTATGATCGCACCCAGCATGCCTCTCCATTGTCAAAGTAATAAAGAGTTTCCACTCGCATTGTCGTACGAAGTCCGTTTAAATGAAAGTGCGAAAAAATCCTGCTAGATGACACCGGATGGACGATCCGAGCATGTCGGGAAGCCGGATGACCGCCAGGGCTGTCATCGCGCGATGAATCTTCCCGAGTACCCCCGAATCAATATAAGAATCGCTACGATCTGACGGGCGGATCAAAAGTTATCGTCGGAACGATATTTGTGCACCAAGGGTAGCTCACGGCCAGTAAACACCTTCCGACCGGATTCATGACTCGCATCCACTAGTACACTCATCCGCTATAGCCTGTACGTCACTGAATCTAAACAAACCCCCGCTATAATTTGACCGCAAATGAAATGTCAGAACGAATTCCGTTTATCGAATCAAACGACACTATCACCCCGCCATAATAAAGACCGGACGTGTTTGAATTCACCATCCGGAAGAAAATAAAAAGATCCGAACCGAAACGTAGGAGGCGACGCACTAAACGTGCGTTTCAGTTCGCATCGATGTTCCAGAACCGAAAGATTGTTCGAAAAAAGTGGTAGATAGCCGAAAAAAGTGACAGGGGTGCAACACGAGGACTTCCCAGGAGGTCACCCATCCTAGTACTACTCTCGCCCAAGCACGCTTAACTTCGGAGTTCTGATGGGATCCAGTGCATTTGTGCTGGTATGATCGCACCCAGCATGCCTCTCCATTGTCAAAGTAATAAAGAGTTTCCACTCGCACTGTCGTACGAAGTCCGTTTAAATGAAAGTGCGAAAAAATCCTGCTAGATGACACCGGATGGACGATCCGAGCATGTCGGGAAGCCGGATGACCGCCAAGGCTGTCATCGCGCGAAGAATCTTCCCGAGTACCCCCGAATCAATATAAGAATCGCCACGATCTGACGGGCGGATCAAAAGTTATCGTCGGAACGATATTTGTGCACCAAGGGTAGCTCACGGCCAGTAAACACCTTCCGACCGGATTCATGACTCGCATCCACTAGTACACTCATCCGCTATAGCCTGTACGTCACTGAATCTGAACAAACCCCCGCTATAATTTGACCGCAAATGAAATGTCAGAACGAATTCCGTTTATCGAATCAAACGACACTATCACCCCGCCATAATAAAGACCGGACGTATTTGAATTCACCATCCGGAAGAAAATAAAAAGATCCGAACCGAAACGTAGGAGGCGACGCACTAAACGTGCGTTTCAGTTCGCATCGATGTTCCAGAACCGAAAGATTGTTCGAAAAAAAGTGGTAGATAGCCGAAAAAAGTGACAGGGGTGCAACACGAGGACTTCCCAGGAGGTCACCCATCCTAGTACTACTCTCGCCCAAGCACGCTTAACTTCGGAGTTCTGATGGGATCCAGTGCATTTGTGCTGGTATGATCGCACCCAGCATGCCTCTCCATTGTCAAAGTAATAAAGAGTTTCCACTCGCACTGTCGTACGAAGTCCGTTTAAATGAAAGTGCGAAAAAATCCTGCTAGATGACACCGGATGGACGATCCGAGCATGTCGGGAAGCCGGATGACCGCCAGGGCTGTCATCGCGCGAAGAATCTTCCCGAGTACCCCCGAATCAATATAAGAATCGCCACGATCTGACGGGCGGATCAAAAGTTATCGTCGGAACGATATTTGTGCACCAAGGGTAGCTCACGGCCAGTAAACACCTTCCGACCGGATTCATGACTCGCATCCACTAGTACACTCATCCGCTATTGCCTGTACGTCACTGAATCTAAACAAACCCCCGCTATAATTTGACCGCAAATGAAATGTCAGAACGAATTCCGTTTATCGAATCAAACGACACTATCACCCCGCCATAATAAAGACCGGACGTATTTTAATTCACCATCCGGAAGAAAATAAAAAGATCGGAACCGAAACGTAGGAGGCGTCGCACTAAACGTGCGTTTCAGTTCGCATCGATGTTCCAGAACCGAAAGATTGTTCGAAAAAAGTGGTAGATAGCCGAAAAAAGTGACAGGGGTGCAACACGAGGACTTCCCAGGAGGTCACCCATCCTAGTACTACTCTCGCCCAAGCACGCTTATCTTCGGAGTTCTGATGGGATCCAGTGCATTTGTGCTGGTATGATCGCACCCAGCATGCCTCTCCATTGTCAAAGTAATAAAGAGTTTCCACTCGCTTTGTCGTACGAAGTCCGTTTAAATGAAAGTGCGAAAAAATCCTGCTAGATGACACCGGATGGACGATCCGAGCATGTCGGAAAGGCGAATTACCGCCAGGGCTGTCATCGCGCGATGAATCTTCCCGAGTACCCCCGAATCAATATAAGAATCGCCACGATCTGACGGGCGGATCAAAAGTTATCGTCGGAACGATATTTGTGCACCAAGGGTAGCTCACGGCCAGTAAACACCTTCCGACCGGATTCATGACTCGCATCCACTAGTACACTCATCCGCTATAGCCTGTACGTCACTGAATCTGAACAAACCCCCGCTATAATTTGACCGCAAATGAAATGTCAGAACGAATTCCGTTTATCGAATCAAACGACACTATCACCCCGCCATAATAAAGACCGGACGTATTTGAATTCACCATCCGGAAGAAAATAAAAAGATCCGAACCGAAACGTAGGAGGCGACGCACTAAACGTGCGTTTCAGTTCGCATCGATGTTCCAGAACCGAAAGATTGTTCGAAAAAAAGTGGTAGATAGCCGAAAAAAGTGACAGGGGTGCAACACGAGGACTTCCCAGGAGGTCACCCATCCTAGTACTACTCTCGCCCAAGCACGCTTAACTTCGGAGTTCTGATGGGATCCAGTGCATTTGTGCTGGTATGATCGCACCCAGCATGCCTCTCCATTGTCAAAGTAATAAAGAGTTTCCACTCGCACTGTCGTACGAAGTCCGTTTAAATGAAAGTGCGAAAAAATCCTGCTAGATGACACCGGATGGACGATCCGAGCATTTCGGGAAGCCGGATGACCGCCAGGGCTGTCATCGCGCGATGGATCTTCCCGAGTACCCCCGAATCAATATAAGAATCGCCACGATCTGACGGGCGGATCAAAAGTTATCGTCGGAACGATATTTGTGCACCAAGGGTAGCTCACGGCCAGTAAACACCTTCCGACCGGATTCATGACTCGCATCCACTAGTACACTCATCCGCTATAGCCTGTACGTCACTGAATCTAAACAAACCCCCGCTATAATTTGACCGCAAATGAAATGTCAGAACGAATTCCGTTTATCGAATCAAACGACACTATCACCCCGCCATAATAAAGACCGGACGTGTTTGAATTCACCATCCGGAAGAAAATAAAAAGATCCGAACCGAAACGTAGGAGGCGACGCACTAAACGTGCGTTTCAGTTCGCATCGATGTTCCAGAACCGAAAGATTGTTCGAAAAAAGTGGTAGATAGCCGAAAAAAGTGACAGGGGTGCAACACGAGGACTTCCCAGGAGGTCACCCATCCTAGTACTACTCTCGCCCAAGCACGCTTAACTTCGGAGTTCTGATGGGAGCCAGTGCATTTGTGCTGGTATGATCGCACCCAGCATGCCTCTCCATTGTCAAAGTAATAAAGAGTTTCCACTCGCATTGTCGTACGAAGTCCGTTTAAATGAAAGTGCGAAAAAATCCTGCTAGATGACACCGGATGGACGATCCGAGCATGTCGGGAAGCCGGATGACCGCCAAGGCTGTCATCGCGCGATGAATCTTCCCGAGTACTCCGAATCAATATAAGAATCGCTACGATCTGACGGGCGGATCAAAAGTTATCGTCGGAACGATATTTGTGCACCAAGGGTAGCTCACGGCCAGTAAACACCTTCCGACCGGATTCATGACTCGCATCCACTAGTACACTCATCCGCTATAGCCTGTACGTCACTGAATCTAAACAAACCCCCGCTATAATTTGACCGCAAATGAAATGTCAGAACGAATTCCGTTTATCGAATCAAACGACACTATCACCCCGCCATAATAAAGACCGGACGTGTTTGAATTCACCATCCGGAAGAAAATAAAAAGATCCGAACCGAAACGTAGGAGGCGACGCACTAAACGTGCGTTTCAGTTCGCATAGATGTTCCAGAACCGAAAGATTGTTCGAAAAAAGTGGTAGATAGCCGAAAAAAGTGACAGGGGTGCAACACGAGGACTTCCCAGGAGGTCACCCATCCTAGTACTACTCTCGCCCAAGCACGCTTAACTTCGGAGTTCTGATGGGATCCAGTGCATTTGTGCTGGTATGATCGCACCCAGCATGCCTCTCCATTGTCAAAGTAATAAAGAGTTTCCACTCGCATTGTCGTACGAAGTCCGTTTAAATGAAAGTGCGAAAAAATCCTGCTAGATGACACCGGATGGACGATCCGAGCATGTCGGGAAGCCGGATGACCGCCAAGGCTGTCATCGCGCGATGAATCTTCCCGAGTACCCCCGAATCAATATAAGAATCGCTACGATCTGACGGGCGGATCAAAAGTTATCGTCGGAACGATATTTGTGCACCAAGGGTAGCTCACGGCCAGTAAACACCTTCCGACCGGATTCATGACTCGCATCCACTAGTACACTCATCCGCTATAGCCTGTACGTCACTGAATCTAAACAAACCCCCGCTATAATTTGACCGCAAATGAAATGTCAGAACGAATTCCGTTTATCGAATCAAACGACACTATCACCCCGCCATAATAAAGACCGGACGTGTTTGAATTCACCATCCGGAAGAAAATAAAAAGATCCGAACCGAAACGTAGGAGGCGACGCACTAAACGTGCGTTTCAGTTCGCATCGATGTTCCAGAACCGAAAGATTGTTCGAAAAAAGTGGTAGATAGCCGAAAAAAGTGACAGGGGTGCAACACGAGGACTTCCCAGGAGGTCACCCATCCTAGTACTACTCTCGCCCAAGCACGCTTAACTTCGGAGTTCTGATGGGATCCAGTGCATTTGTGCTGGTATGATCGCACCCAGCATTCCTCTCCATTGTCAAAGTAATAAAGAGTTTCCACTCGCATTGTCGTACGAAGTCCGTTTAAATGAAAGTGCGAAAAAATCCTGCTAGATGACACCGGATGGACGATCCGAGCATGTCGGGAAGCCGGATGACCGCCAAGGCTGTCATCGCGCGAAGAATCTTCCCGAGTACCCCCGAATCAATATAAGAATCGCCACGATCTGACGGGCGGATCAAAAGTTATCGTCGGAACGATATTTGTGCACCAAGGGTAGCTCACGGCCAGTAAACACCTTCCGACCGGATTCATGACTCGCATCCACTAGTACACTCATCCGCTATAGCCTGTACGTCACTGAATCTGAACAAACCCCCGCTATAATTTGACCGCAAATGAAATGTCAGAACGAATTCCGTTTATCGAATCAAACGACACTATCACCCCGCCATAATAAAGACCGGACGTATTTGAATTCACCATCCGGAAGAAAATAAAAAGATCCGAACCGAAACGTAGGAGGCGACGCACTAAACGTGCGTTTCAGTTCGCATCGATGTTCCAGAACCGAAAGATTGTTCGAAAAAAAGTGGTAGATAGCCGAAAAAAGTGACAGGGGTGCAACACGAGGACTTCCCAGGAGGTCACCCATCCTAGTACTACTCTCGCCCAAGCACGCTTAACTTCGGAGTTCTGATGGGATCCAGTGCATTTGTGCTGGTATGATCGCACCCAGCATGCCTCTCCATTGTCAAAGTAATAAAGAGTTTCCACTCGCACTGTCGTACGAAGTCCGTTTAAATGAAAGTGCGAAAAAATCCTGCTAGATGACACCGGATGGACGATCCGAGCATGTCGGGAAGCCGGATGACTGCCAAGGCTGTCATCGCGCGATGGATCTTCCCGAGTACCCCCGAATCAATATAAGAATCGCCACGATCTGACGGGCGGATCAAAAGTTATCGTCGGAACGATATTTGTGCACCAAGGGTAGCTCACGGCCAGTAAACACCTTCCGACCGGATTCATGACTCGCATCCACTAGTACACTCATCCGCTAAAGCCTGTACGTCACTGAATCTAAACAAACCCCCGCTATAATTTGACCGCAAATGAAATGTCAGAACGAATTCCGTTTATCGAATCAAACGACACTATCACCCCGCCATAATAAAGACCGGACGTCTTTGAATTCACCATCCGGAAGAAAATAAAAAGATCCGAACCGAAACGTAGGAGGCGACGCACTAAACGTGCGTTTCAGTTCGCATCGATGTTCCAGAACCGATAGATTGTTCGAAAAAAGTGGTAGATAGCCGAAAAAAGTGACAGGGGTGCAACACGAGGACTTCCCAGGAGGACACCCATCCTAGTACTACTCTCGCCCAAGCACGCTTAACTTCGGAGTTCTGATGGGATCCAGTGCATTTGTGCTGGTATGATCGCACCCAGCATGCCTCTCCATTGTCAAAGTAATAAAGAGTTTCCACTCGCATTGTCGTACGAAGTCCGTTTAAATGAAAGTGCGAGAAAATCCTGCTAGATGACACCGGATGGACGATCCGAGCATGTCGGGAAGCCGGATGACCGCCAGGGCTGTCATCGCGCGATGAATCTTCCCTAGTACCCCCGAATCAATATAAGAATCGCTACGATCTGACGGGCGGATCAAAAGTTATCGTCGGAACGATATTTGTGCACCAAGGGTAGCTCACGGCCAGTAAACACCTTCCGACCGGATTCATGACTCGCATCCACTAGTACACTCATCCGCTATAGCCTGTACGTCACTGAATCTAAACAAACCCCCGCTATAATTTGACCGCAAATGAAATGTCAGAACGAATTCCGTTTATCGAATCAAACGACACTATCACCCCGCCATAATAAAGACCGGACGTGTTTGAATTCACCATCCGGAAGAAAATAAAAAGATCCGAACCGAAACGTAGGAGGCGACGCACTAAACGTGCGTTTCAGTTCGCATCGATGTTCCAGAACCGAAAGATTGTTCGAAAAAAGTGGTAGATAGCCGAAAAAAGTGACAGGGGTGCAACACGAGGACTTCCCAGGAGGTCACCCATCCTAGTACTACTCTCGCCCAAGCACGCTTAACTTCGGAGTTCTGATGGGATCCAGTGCATTTGTGCTGGTATGATCGCACCCAGCATGCCTCTCCATTGTCAAAGTAATAAAGAGTTTCCACTCGCATTGTCGTACGAAGTCCGTTTAAATGAAAGTGCGAAAAAATCCTGCTAGATGACACCGGATGGACGATCCGAGCATGTCGGGAAGCCGGATGACCGCCAAGGCTGTCATCGCGCGAAGAATCTTCCCGAGTACCCCCGAATCAATATAAGAATCGCCACGATCTGACGGGCGGATCAAAAGTTATCGTCGGAACGATATTTGTGCACCAAGGGTAGCTCACGGCCAGTAAACACCTTCCGACCGGATTCATGACTCGCATCCACTAGTACACTCATCCGCTATAGCCTGTACGTCACTGAATCTGAACAAACCCCCGCTATAATTTGACCGCAAATGAAATGTCAGAACGAATTCCGTTTATCGAATCAAACGACACTATCACCCCGCCATAATAAAGACCGGACGTATTTGAATTCACCATCCGGAAGAAAATAAAAAGATCCGAACCGAAACGTAGGAGGCGACGCACTAAACGTGCGTTTCAGTTCGCATCGATGTTCCAGAACCGAAAGATTATTCGAAAAAAAGTGGTAGATAGCCGAAAAAAGTGACAGGGGTGCAACACGAGGACTTCCCAGGAGGTCACCCATCCTAGTACTACTCTCGCCCAAGCACGCTTAACTTCGGAGTTCTGATGGGATCCAGTGCATTTGTGCTGGTATGATCGCACCCAGCATGCCTCTCCATTGTCAAAGTAATAAAGAGTTTCCACTCGCACTGTCGTACGAAGTCCGTTTAAATGAAAGTGCGAAAAAATCCTGCTAGATGACACCGGATGGACGATCCGAGCATGTCGGGAAGCCGGATGACTGCCAAGGCTGTCATCGCGCGATGGATCTTCCCGAGTACCCCCGAATCAATATAAGAATCGCCACGATCTGACGGGCGGATCAAAAGTTATCGTCGGAACGATATTTGTGCACCAAGGGTAGCTCACGGCCAGTAAACACCTTCCGACCGGATTCATGACTCGCATCCACTAGTACACTCATCCGCTAAAGCCTGTACGTCACTGAATCTAAACAAACCCCCGCTATAATTTGACCGCAAATGAAATGTCAGAACGAATTCCGTTTATCGAATCAAACGACACTATCACCCCGCCATAATAAAGACCGGACGTCTTTGAATTCACCATCCGGAAGAAAATAAAAAGATCCGAACCGAAACGTAGGAGGCGACGCACTAAACGTGCGTTTCAGTTCGCATCGATGTTCCAGAACCGATAGATTGTTCGAAAAAAGTGGTAGATAGCCGAAAAAAGTGACAGGGGTGCAACACGAGGACTTCCCAGGAGGACACCCATCCTAGTACTACTCTCGCCCAAGCACGCTTAACTTCGGAGTTCTGATGGGATCCAGTGCATTTGTGCTGGTATGATCGCACCCAGCATGCCTCTCCATTGTCAAAGTAATAAAGAGTTTCCACTCGCATTGTCGTACGAAGTCCGTTTAAATGAAAGTGCGAAAAAATCCTGCTAGATGACACCGGATGGACGATCCGAGCATGTCGGGAAGCCGGATGACCGCCAGGGCTGTCATCGCGCGATGAATCTTCCCTAGTACCCCCGAATCAATATAAGAATCGCTACGATCTGACGGGCGGATCAAAAGTTATCGTCGGAACGATATTTGTGCACCAAGGGTAGCTCACGGCCAGTAAACACCTTCCGACCGGATTCATGACTCGCATCCACTAGTACACTCATCCGCTATAGCCTGTACGTCACTGAATCTAAACAAACCCCCGCTATAATTTGACCGCAAATGAAATGTCAGAACGAATTCCGTTTATCGAATCAAACGACACTATCACCCCGCCATAATAAAGACCGGACGTGTTTGAATTCACCATCCGGAAGAAAATAAAAAGATCCGAACCGAAACGTAGGAGGCGACGCACTAAACGTGCGTTTCAGTTCGCATCGATGTTCCAGAACCGAAAGATTGTTCGAAAAAAGTGGTAGATAGCCGAAAAAAGTGACAGGGGTGCAACACGAGGACTTCCCAGGAGGTCACCCATCCTAGTACTACTCTCGCCCAAGCACGCTTAACTTCGGAGTTCTGATGGGATCCAGTGCATTTGTGCTGGTATGATCGCACCCAGCATGCCTCTCCATTGTCAAAGTAATAAAGAGTTTCCACTCGCATTGTCGTACGAAGTCCGTTTAAATGAAAGTGCGAAAAAATCCTGCTAGATGACACCGGATGGACGATCCGAGCATGTCGGGAAGCCGGATGACCGCCAAGGCTGTCATCGCGCGAAGAATCTTCCCGAGTACCCCCGAATCAATATAAGAATCGCCACGATCTGACGGGCGGATCAAAAGTTATCGTCGGAACGATATTTGTGCACCAAGGGTAGCTCACGGCCAGTAAACACCTTCCGACCGGATTCATGACTCGCATCCACTAGTACACTCATCCGCTATAGCCTGTACGTCACTGAATCTGAACAAACCCCCGCTATAATTTGACCGCAAATGAAATGTCAGAACGAATTCCGTTTATCGAATCAAACGACACTATCACCCCGCCATAATAAAGACCGGACGTATTTGAATTCACCATCCGGAAGAAAATAAAAAGATCCGAACCGAAACGTAGGAGGCGACGCACTAAACGTGCGTTTCAGTTCGCATCGATGTTCCAGAACCGAAAGATTGTTCGAAAAAAAGTGGTAGATAGCCGAAAAAAGTGACAGGGGTGCAACACGAGGACTTCCCAGGAGGTCACCCATCCTAGTACTACTCTCGCCCAAGCACGCTTAACTTCGGAGTTCTGATGGGATCCAGTGCATTTGTGCTGGTATGATCGCACCCAGCATGCCTCTCCATTGTCAAAGTAATAAAGAGTTTCCACTCGCACTGTCGTACGAAGTCCGTTTAAATGAAAGTGCGAAAAAATCCTGCTAGATGACACCGGATGGACGATCCGAGCATGTCGGGAAGCCGGATGACTGCCAAGGCTGTCATCGCGCGATGGATCTTCCCGAGTACCCCCGAATCAATATAAGAATCGCCACGATCTGACGGGCGGATCAAAAGTTATCGTCGGAACGATATTTGTGCACCAAGGGTAGCTCACGGCCAGTAAACACCTTCCGACCGGATTCATGACTCGCATCCACTAGTACACTCATCCGCTAAAGCCTGTACGTCACTGAATCTAAACAAACCCCCGCTATAATTTGACCGCAAATGAAATGTCAGAACGAATTCCGTTTATCGAATCAAACGACACTATCACCCCGCCATAATAAAGACCGGACGTCTTTGAATTCACCATCCGGAAGAAAATAAAAAGATCCGAACCGAAACGTAGGAGGCGACGCACTAAACGTGCGTTTCAGTTCGCATCGATGTTCCAGAACCGATAGATTGTTCGAAAAAAGTGGTAGATAGCCGAAAAAAGTGACAGGGGTGCAACACGAGGACTTCCCAGGAGGACACCCATCCTAGTACTACTCTCGCCCAAGCACGCTTAACTTCGGAGTTCTGATGGGATCCAGTGCATTTGTGCTGGTATGATCGCACCCAGCATGCCTCTCCATTGTCAAAGTAATAAAGAGTTTCCACTCGCATTGTCGTACGAAGTCCGTTTAAATGAAAGTGCGAAAAAATCCTGCTAGATGACACCGGATGGACGATCCGAGCATGTCGGGAAGCCGGATGACCGCCAGGGCTGTCATCGCGCGATGAATCTTCCCTAGTACCCCCGAATCAATATAAGAATCGCTACGATCTGACGGGCGGATCAAAAGTTATCGTCGGAACGATATTTGTGCACCAAGGGTAGCTCACGGCCAGTAAACACCTTCCGACCGGATTCATGACTCGCATCCACTAGTACACTCATCCGCTATAGCCTGTACGTCACTGAATCTAAACAAACCCCCGCTATAATTTGACCGCAAATGAAATGTCAGAACGAATTCCGTTTATCGAATCAAACGACACTATCACCCCGCCATAATAAAGACCGGACGTGTTTGAATTCACCATCCGGAAGAAAATAAAAAGATCCGAACCGAAACGTAGGAGGCGACGCACTAAACGTGCGTTTCAGTTCGCATCGATGTTCCAGAACCGAAAGATTGTTCGAAAAAAGTGGTAGATAGCCGAAAAAAGTGACAGGGGTGCAACACGAGGACTTCCCAGGAGGTCACCCATCCTAGTACTACTCTCGCCCAAGCACGCTTAACTTCGGAGTTCTGATGGGATCCAGTGCATTTGTGCTGGTATGATCGCACCCAGCATGCCTCTCCATTGTCAAAGTAATAAAGAGTTTCCACTCGCATTGTCGTACGAAGTCCGTTTAAATGAAAGTGCGAAAAAATCCTGCTAGATGACACCGGATGGACGATCCGAGCATGTCGGGAAGCCGGATGACCGCCAAGGCTGTCATCGCGCGAAGAATCTTCCCGAGTACCCCCGAATCAATATAAGAATCGCCACGATCTGACGGGCGGATCAAAAGTTATCGTCGGAACGATATTTGTGCACCAAGGGTAGCTCACGGCCAGTAAACACCTTCCGACCGGATTCATGACTCGCATCCACTAGTACACTCATCCGCTATAGCCTGTACGTCACTGAATCTGAACAAACCCCCGCTATAATTTGACCGCAAATGAAATGTCAGAACGAATTCCGTTTATCGAATCAAACGACACTATCACCCCGCCATAATAAAGACCGGACGTATTTGAATTCACCATCCGGAAGAAAATAAAAAGATCCGAACCGAAACGTAGGAGGCGACGCACTAAACGTGCGTTTCAGTTCGCATCGATGTTCCAGAACCGAAAGATTGTTCGAAAAAAAGTGGTAGATAGCCGAAAAAAGTGACAGGGGTGCAACACGAGGACTTCCCAGGAGGTCACCCATCCTAGTACTACTCTCGCCCAAGCACGCTTAACTTCGGAGTTCTGATGGGATCCAGTGCATTTGTGCTGGTATGATCGCACCCAGCATGCCTCTCAATTGTCAAAGTAATAAAGAGTTTCCACTCGCACTGTCGTACGAAGTCCGTTTAAATGAAAGTGCGAAAAAATCCTGCTAGATGACACCGGATGGACGATCCGAGCATGTCGGGAAGCCGGATGACCGCCAGGGCTGTCATCGCGCGATGGATCTTCCCGAGTACCCCCGAATCAATATAAGAATCGCCACGATCTGACGGGCGGATCAAAAGTTATCGTCGGAACAATATTTGTGCACCAAGGGTAGCTCACGGCCAGTAAACACCTTCCGACCGGATTCATGACTCGCATCCACTAGTACACTCATCCGCTATAGCCTGTACGTCACTGAATCTAAACAAACCCCCGCTATAATTTGACCGCAAATGAAATGTCAGAACGAATTCCGTTTATCGAATCAAACGACACTATCACCCCGCCATAATAAAGACCGGACGTGTTTGAATTCACCATCCGGAAGAAAATAAAAAGATCCGAACCGAAACGTAGGAGGCGACGCACTAAACGTGCGTTTCAGTTCGCATCGATGTTCCAGAACCGAAAGATTGTTCGAAAAAAGTGGTAGATAGCCGAAAAAAGTGACAGGGGTGCAACACGAGGACTTCCCAGGAGGTCACCCATCCTAGTACTACTCTCGCCCAAGCACGCTTAACTTCGGAGTTCTGATGGGAGCCAGCGCATTTGTGCTGGTATGATCGCACCCAGCATGCCTCTCCATTGTCAAAGTAATAAAGAGTTTCCACTCGCATTGTCGTACGAAGTCCGTTTAAATGAAAGTGCGAAAAAATCCTGCTAGATTACACCGGATGGACGATCCGAGCATGTCGGGAAGCCGGATGACCGCCAGGGCTGTCATCGCGCGATTAATCTTCCCGAGTACCCCCGAATCAATATAAGAATCGCTACGATCTGACGGGCGGATCAAAAGTTATCGTCGGAACGATATTTGTGCACCAAGGGTAGCTCACGGCCAGTAAACACCTTCCGACCGGATTCATGACTCGCATCCACTAGTACACTCATCCGCTATAGCCTGTACGTCACTGAATCTAAACAAACCCCCGCTATAATTTGACCGCAAATGAAATGTCAGAACGAATTCCGTTTATCGAATCAAACGACACTATCACCCCGCCATAATAAAGACCGGACGTCTTTGAATTCACCATCCGGAAGAAAATAAAAAGATCCGAACCGAAACGTAGGAGGCGACGCACTAAACGTGCGTTTCAGTTCGCATCGATGTTCCAGAACCGAAAGATTGTTCGAAAAAAGTGGTAGATAGCCGAAAAAAGTGACAGGGGTGCAACACGAGGACTTCCCAGGAGGTCACCCATCCTAGTACTACTCTCGCCCAAGCACGCTTAACTTCGGAGTTCTGATGGGATACAGTGCATTTGTGCTGGTATGATCGCACCCAGCATGCCTCTCCATTGTCAAAGTAATAAAGAGTTTCCACTCGCATTGTCGTACGAAGTCCGTTTAAATGAAAGTGCGAAAAAATCCTGCTAGATGACACCGGATGGACGATCCGAGCATGTCGGGAAGCCGGATGACCGCCAAGGCTGTCATCGCGCGAAGAATCTTCCCGAGTACCCCCGAATCAATATAAGAATCGCCACGATCTGACGGGCGGATCAAAAGTTATCGTCGGAACGATATTTGTGCACCAAGGGTAGCTCACGGCCAGTAAACACCTTCCGACCGGATTCATGACTCGCATCCACTAGTACACTCATCCGCTATAGCCTGTACGTCACTGAATCTGAACAAACCCCCGCTATAATTTGACCGCAAATGAAATGTCAGAACGAATTCCGTTTATCGAATCAAACGACACTATCACCCCGCCATAATAAAGACCGGACGTCTTTGAATTCACCATCCGGAAGAAAATAAAAAGATCCGAACCGAAACGTAGGAGGCGACGCACTAAACGTGCGTTTCAGTTCGCATCGATGTTCCAGAACCGAAAGATTGTTCGAAAAAAGTGGTAGATAGCCGAAAAAAGTGACAGGGGTGCAACACGAGGACTTCCCAGGAGGTCACCCATCCTAGTACTACTCTCGCCCAAGCACGCTTAACTTCGGAGTTCTGATGGGATCCAGTGCATTTGTGCTGGTATGATCGCACCCAGCATGCCTCTCCATTGTCAAAGTAATAAAGAGTTTCCACTCGCATTGTCGTACGAAGTCCGTTTAAATGAAAGTGCGAAAAAATCCTGCTAGATGACACCGGATGGACGATCCGAGCATGTCGGGAAGCCGGATGACCGCCAGGGCTGTCATCGCGCGATGAATCTTCCCTAGTACCCCCGAATCAATATAAGAATCGCTACGATCTGACGGGCGGATCAAAAGTTATCGTCGGAACGATATTTGTGCACCAAGGGTAGCTCACGGCCAGTAAACACCTTCCGACCGGATTCATGACTCGCATCCACTAGTACACTCATCCGCTATAGCCTGTACGTCACTGAATCTAAACAAACCCCCGCTATAATTTGACCGCAAATGAAATGTCAGAACGAATTCCGTTTATCGAATCAAACGACACTATCACCCCGCCATAATAAAGACCGGACGTGTTTGAATTCACCATCCGGAAGAAAATAAAAAGATCCGAACCGAAACGTAGGAGGCGACGCACTAAACGTGCGTTTCAGTTCGCATCGATGTTCCAGAACCGAAAGATTGTTCGAAAAAAGTGGTAGATAGCCGAAAAAAGTGACAGGGGTGCAACACGAGGACTTCCCAGGAGGTCACCCATCCTAGTACTACTCTCGCCCAAGCACGCTTAACTTCGGAGTTCTGATGGGATCCAGTGCATTTGTGCTGGTATGATCGCACCCAGCATGCCTCTCCATTGTCAAAGTAATAAAGAGTTTCCACTCGCATTGTCGTACGAAGTCCGTTTAAATGAAAGTGCGAAAAAATCCTGCTAGATGACACCGGATGGACGATCCGAGCATGTCGGGAAGCCGGATGACCGCCAAGGCTGTCATCGCGCGAAGAATCTTCCCGAGTACCCCCGAATCAATATAAGAATCGCCACGATCTGACGGGCGGATCAAAAGTTATCGTCGGAACGATATTTGTGCACCAAGGGTAGCTCACGGCCAGTAAACACCTTCCGACCGGATTCATGACTCGCATCCACTAGTACACTCATCCGCTATAGCCTGTACGTCACTGAATCTGAACAAACCCCCGCTATAATTTGACCGCAAATGAAATGTCAGAACGAATTCCGTTTATCGAATCAAACGACACTATCACCCCGCCATAATAAAGACCGGACGTATTTGAATTCACCATCCGGAAGAAAATAAAAAGATCCGAACCGAAACGTAGGAGGCGACGCACTAAACGTGCGTTTCAGTTCGCATCGATGTTCCAGAACCGAAAGATTGTTCGAAAAAAAGTGGTAGATAGCCGAAAAAAGTGACAGGGGTGCAACACGAGGACTTCCCAGGAGGTCACCCATCCTAGTACTACTCTCGCCCAAGCACGCTTAACTTCGGAGTTCTGATGGGATCCAGTGCATTTGTGCTGGTATGATCGCACCCAGCATGCCTCTCCATTGTCAAAGTAATAAAGAGTTTCCACTCGCACTGTCGTACGAAGTCCGTTTAAATGAAAGTGCGAAAAAATCCTGCTAGATGACACCGGATGGACGATCCGAGCATGTCGGGAAGCCGGATGACTGCCAAGGCTGTCATCGCGCGATGGATCTTCCCGAGTACCCCCGAATCAATATAAGAATCGCCACGATCTGACGGGCGGATCAAAAGTTATCGTCGGAACGATATTTGTGCACCAAGGGTAGCTCACGGCCAGTAAACACCTTCCGACCGGATTCATGACTCGCATCCACTAGTACACTCATCCGCTAAAGCCTGTACGTCACTGAATCTAAACAAACCCCCGCTATAATTTGACCGCAAATGAAATGTCAGAACGAATTCCGTTTATCGAATCAAACGACACTATCACCCCGCCATAATAAAGACCGGACGTCTTTGAATTCACCATCCGGAAGAAAATAAAAAGATCCGAACCGAAACGTAGGAGGCGACGCACTAAACGTGCGTTTCAGTTCGCATCGATGTTCCAGAACCGATAGATTGTTCGAAAAAAGTGGTAGATAGCCGAAAAAAGTGACAGGGGTGCAACACGAGGACTTCCCAGGAGGACACCCATCCTAGTACTACTCTCGCCCAAGCACGCTTAACTTCGGAGTTCTGATGGGATCCAGTGCATTTGTGCTGGTATGATCGCACCCAGCATGCCTCTCCATTGTCAAAGTAATAAAGAGTTTCCACTCGCATTGTCGTACGAAGTCCGTTTAAATGAAAGTGCGAAAAAATCCTGCTAGATGACACCGGATGGACGATCCGAGCATGTCGGGAAGCCGGATGACCGCCAGGGCTGTCATCGCGCGATGAATCTTCCCTAGTACCCCCGAATCAATATAAGAATCGCTACGATCTGACGGGCGGATCAAAAGTTATCGTCGGAACGATATTTGTGCACCAAGGGTAGCTCACGGCCAGTAAACACCTTCCGACCGGATTCATGACTCGCATCCACTAGTACACTCATCCGCTATAGCCTGTACGTCACTGAATCTAAACAAACCCCCGCTATAATTTGACCGCAAATGAAATGTCAGAACGAATTCCGTTTATCGAATCAAACGACACTATCACCCCGCCATAATAAAGACCGGACGTGTTTGAATTCACCATCCGGAAGAAAATAAAAAGATCCGAACCGAAACGTAGGAGGCGACGCACTAAACGTGCGTTTCAGTTCGCATCGATGTTCCAGAACCGAAAGATTGTTCGAAAAAAGTGGTAGATAGCCGAAAAAAGTGACAGGGGTGCAACACGAGGACTTCCCAGGAGGTCACCCATCCTAGTACTACTCTCGCCCAAGCACGCTTAACTTCGGAGTTCTGATGGGATCCAGTGCATTTGTGCTGGTATGATCGCACCCAGCATGCCTCTCCATTGTCAAAGTAATAAAGAGTTTCCACTCGCATTGTCGTACGAAGTCCGTTTAAATGAAAGTGCGAAAAAATCCTGCTAGATGACACCGGATGGACGATCCGAGCATGTCGGGAAGCCGGATGACCGCCAAGGCTGTCATCGCGCGAAGAATCTTCCCGAGTACCCCCGAATCAATATAAGAATCGCCACGATCTGACGGGCGGATCAAAAGTTATCGTCGGAACGATATTTGTGCACCAAGGGTAGCTCACGGCCAGTAAACACCTTCCGACCGAATTCATGACTCGCATCCACTAGTACACTCATCCGCTATAGCCTGTACGTCACTGAATCTGAACAAACCCCCGCTATAATTTGACCGCAAATGAAATGTCAGAACGAATTCCGTTTATCGAATCAAACGACACTATCACCCCGCCATAATAAAGACCGGACGTATTTGAATTCACCATCCGGAAGAAAATAAAAAGATCCGAACCGAAACGTAGGAGGCGACGCACTAAACGTGCGTTTCAGTTCGCATCGATGTTCCAGAACCGAAAGATTGTTCGAAAAAAAGTGGTAGATAGCCGAAAAAAGTGACAGGGGTGCAACACGAGGACTTCCCAGGAGGTCACCCATCCTAGTACTACTCTCGCCCAAGCACGCTTAACTTCGGAGTTCTGATGGGATCCAGTGCATTTGTGCTGGTATGATCGCACCCAGCATGCCTCTCCATTGTCAAAGTAATAAAGAGTTTCCACTCGCACTGTCGTACGAAGTCCGTTTAAATGAAAGTGCGAAAAAATCCTGCTAGATGACACCGGATGGACGATCCGAGCATGTCGGGAAGCCGGATGACTGCCAAGGCTGTCATCGCGCGATGGATCTTCCCGAGTACCCCCGAATCAATATAAGAATCGCCACGATCTGACGGGCGGATCAAAAGTTATCGTCGGAACGATATTTGTGCACCAAGGGTAGCTCACGGCCAGTAAACACCTTCCGACCGGATTCATGACTCGCATCCACTAGTACACTCATCCGCTAAAGCCTGTACGTCACTGAATCTAAACAAACCCCCGCTATAATTTGACCGCAAATGAAATGTCAGAACGAATTCCGTTTATCGAATCAAACGACACTATCACCCCGCCATAATAAAGACCGGACGTCTTTGAATTCACCATCCGGAAGAAAATAAAAAGATCCGAACCGAAACGTAGGAGGCGACGCACTAAACGTGCGTTTCAGTTCGCATCGATGTTCCAGAACCGATAGATTGTTCGAAAAAAGTGGTAGATAGCCGAAAAAAGTGACAGGGGTGCAACACGAGGACTTCCCAGGAGGACACCCATCCTAGTACTACTCTCGCCCAAGCACGCTTAACTTCGGAGTTCTGATGGGATCCAGTGCATTTGTGCTGGTATGATCGCACCCAGCATGCCTCTCCATTGTCAAAGTAATAAAGAGTTTCCACTCGCATTGTCGTACGAAGTCCGTTTAAATGAAAGTGCGAAAAAATCCTGCTAGATGACACCGGATGGACGATCCGAGCATGTCGGGAAGCCGGATGACCGCCAGGGCTGTCATCGCGCGATGAATCTTCCCTAGTACCCCCGAATCAATATAAGAATCGCTACGATCTGACGGGCGGATCAAAAGTTATCGTCGGAACGATATTTGTGCACCAAGGGTAGCTCACGGCCAGTAAACACCTTCCGACCGGATTCATGACTCGCATCCACTAGTACACTCATCCGCTATAGCCTGTACGTCACTGAATCTAAACAAACCCCCGCTATAATTTGACCGCAAATGAAATGTCAGAACGAATTCCGTTTATCGAATCAAACGACACTATCACCCCGCCATAATAAAGACCGGACGTGTTTGAATTCACCATCCGGAAGAAAATAAAAAGATCCGAACCGAAACGTAGGAGGCGACGCACTAAACGTGCGTTTCAGTTCGCATCGATGTTCCAGAACCGAAAGATTGTTCGAAAAAAGTGGTAGATAGCCGAAAAAAGTGACAGGGGTGCAACACGAGGACTTCCCAGGAGGTCACCCATCCTAGTACTACTCTCGCCCAAGCACGCTTAACTTCGGAGTTCTGATGGGATCCAGTGCATTTGTGCTGGTATGATCGCACCCAGCATGCCTCTCCATTGTCAAAGTAATAAAGAGTTTCCACTCGCATTGTCGTACGAAGTCCGTTTAAATGAAAGTGCGAAAAAATCCTGCTAGATGACACCGGATGGACGATCCGAGCATGTCGGGAAGCCGGATGACCGCAAAGGCTGTCATCGCGCGAAGAATCTTCCCGAGTACCCCCGAATCAATATAAGAATCGCCACGATCTGACGGGCGGATCAAAAGTTATCGTCGGAACGATATTTGTGCACCAAGGGTAGCTCACGGCCAGTAAACACCTTCCGACCGGATTCATGACTCGCATCCACTAGTACACTCATCCGCTATAGCCTGTACGTCACTGAATCTGAACAAACCCCCGCTATAATTTGACCGCAAATGAAATGTCAGAACGAATTCCGTTTATCGAATCAAACGACACTATCACCCCGCCATAATAAAGACCGGACGTATTTGAATTCACCATCCGGAAGAAAATAAAAAGATCCGAACCGAAACGTAGGAGGCGACGCACTAAACGTGCGTTTCAGTTCGCATCGATGTTCCAGAACCGAAAGATTGTTCGAAAAAAAGTGGTAGATAGCCGAAAAAAGTGACAGGGGTGCAACACGAGGACTTCCCAGGAGGTCACCCATCCTAGTACTACTCTCGCCCAAGCACGCTTAACTTCGGAGTTCTGATGGGATCCAGTGCATTTGTGCTGGTATGATCGCACCCAGCATGCCTCTCCATTGTCAAAGTAATAAAGAGTTTCCACTCGCACTGTCGTACGAAGTCCGTTTAAATGAAAGTGCGAAAAAATCCTGCTAGATGACACCGGATGGACGATCCGAGCATGTCGGGAAGCCGGATGACCGCCAGGGCTGTCATCGCGCGATGGATCTTCCCGAGTACCCCCGAATCAATATAAGAATCGCCACGATCTGACGGGCGGATCAAAAGTTATCGTCGGAACAATATTTGTGCACCAAGGGTAGCTCACGGCCAGTAAACACCTTCCGACCGGATTCATGACTCGCATCCACTAGTACACTCATCCGCTATAGCCTGTACGTCACTGAATCTAAACAAACCCCCGCTATAATTTGACCGCAAATGAAATGTCAGAACGAATTCCGTTTATCGAATCAAACGACACTATCACCCCGCCATAATAAAGACCGGACGTGTTTGAATTCACCATCCGGAAGAAAATAAAAAGATCCGAACCGAAACGTAGGAGGCGACGCACTAAACGTGCGTTTCAGTTCGCATCGATGTTCCAGAACCGAAAGATTGTTCGAAAAAAGTGGTAGATAGCCGAAAAAAGTGACAGGGGTGCAACACGAGGACGTCCCAGGAGGTCACCCATCCTAGTACTACTCTCGCCCAAGCACGCTTAACTTCGGAGTTCTGATGGGAGCCAGCGCATATGTGCTGGTATGATCGCACCCAGCATGCCTCTCCATTGTCAAAGTAATAAAGAGTTTCCACTCGCATTGTCGTACGAAGTCCGTTTAAATGAAAGTGCGAAAAAATCCTGCTAGATTACACCGGATGGACGATCCGAGCATGTCGGGAAGCCGGATGACCGCCAGGGCTGTCATCGCGCGATGAATCTTCCCGAGTACCCCCGAATCAATATAAGAATCGCTACGATCTGACGGGCGGATCAAAAGTTATCGTCGGAACGATATTTGTGCACCAAGGGTAGCTCACGGCCAGTAAACACCTTCCGACCGGATTCATGACTCGCATCCACTAGTACACTCATCCGCTATAGCCTGTACGTCACTGAATCTAAACAAACCCCCGCTATAATTTGACCGCAAATGAAATGTCAGAACGAATTCCGTTTATCGAATCAAACGACACTATCACCCCGCCATAATAAAGACCGGACGTCTTTGAATTCACCATCCGGAAGAAAATAAAAAGATCCGAACCGAAACGTAGGAGGCGACGCACTAAACGTGCGTTTCAGTTCGCATCGATGTTCCAGAACCGAAAGATTGTTCGAAAAAAGTGGTAGATAGCCGAAAAAAGTGACAGGGGTGCAACACGAGGACTTCCCAGGAGGTCACCCATCCTAGTACTACTCTCGCCCAAGCACGCTTAACTTCGGAGTTCTGATGGGATCCAGTGCATTTGTGCTGGTATGATCGCACCCAGCATGCCTCTCCATTGTCAAAGTAATAAAGAGTTTCCACTCGCACTGTCGTACGAAGTCCGTTTAAATGAAAGTGCGAAAAAATCCTGCTAGATGACACCGGATGGACGATCCGAGCATGTCGGGAAGCCGGATGACCGCCAAGGCTGTCATCGCGCGAAGAATCTTCCCGAGTACCCCCGAATCAATATAAGAATCGCCACGATCTGACGGGCGGATCAAAAGTTATCGTCGGAACGATATTTGTGCACCAAGGGTAGCTCACGGCCAGTAAACACCTTCCGACCGGATTCATGACTCGCATCCACTAGTACACTCATCCGCTATTGCCTGTACGTCACTGAATCTAAACAAACCCCCGCTATAATTTGACCGCAAATGAAATGTCAGAACGAATTCCGTTTATCGAATCAAACGACACTATCACCCCGCCATAATAAAGACCGGACGTATTTTAATTCACCATCCGGAAGAAAATAAAAAGATCGGAACCGAAACGTAGGAGGCGTCGCACTAAACGTGCGTTTCAGTTCGCATCGATGTTCCAGAACCGAAAGATTGTTCGAAAAAAGTGGTAGATAGCCGAAAAAAGTCACAGGGGTGCAACACGAGGACTTCCCAGGAGGTCACCCATCCTAGTACTACTCTCGCCCAAGCACGCTTAACTTCGGAGTTCTGATGGGATCCAGTGCATTTGTGCTGGTATGATCGCACCCAGCATGCCTCTCCATTGTCAAAGTAATAAAGAGTTTCCACTCGCACTGTCGTACGAAGTCCGTTTAAATGAAAGTGCGAAAAAATCCTGCTAGATGACACCGGATGGACGATCCGAGCATGTCGGGAAGCCGGATGACCGCCAGGGCTGTCATCGCGCGATGGATCTTCCCGAGTACCCCCGAATCAATATAAGAATCGCCACGATCTGACGGGCGGATCAAAAGTTATCGTCGGAACGATATTTGTGCACCAAGGGTAGCTCACGGCCAGTAAACACCTTCCGACCGGATTCATGACTCGCATCCACTAGTACACTCATCCGCTATAGCCTGTACGTCACTGAATCTAAACAAACCCCCGCTATAATTTGACCGCAAATGAAATGTCAGAACGAATTCCGTTTATCGAATCAAACGACACTATCACCCCGCCATAATAAAGACCGGACGTGTTTGAATTCACCATCCGGAAGAAAATAAAAAGATCCGAACCGAAACGTAGGAGGCGACGCACTAAACGTGCGTTTCAGTTCGCATCGATGTTCCAGAACCGAAAGATTTTCGAAAAAAGTGGTAGATAGCCGAAAAAAGTGACAGGGGTGCAACACGAGGACTTCCCAGGAGGTCACCCATCCTAGTACTACTCTCGCCCAAGCACGCTTAACTTCGGAGTTCTGATGGGAGCCAGTGCATTTGTGCTGGTATGATCGCACCCAGCATGCCTCTCCATTGTCAAAGTAATAAAGAGTTTCCACTCGCATTGTCGTACGAAGTCCGTTTAAATGAAAGTGCGAAAAAATCCTGCTAGATGACACCGGATGGACGATCCGAGCATGTCGGGAAGCCGGATGACCGCCAGGGCTGTCATCGCGCGATGAATCTTCCCGAGTACCCCCGAATCAATATAAGAATCGCTACGATCTGACGGGCGGATCAAAAGTTATCGTCGGAACGATATTTGTGCACCAAGGGTAGCTCACGGCCAGTAAACACCTTCCGACCGGATTCATGACTCGCATCCACTAGTACACTCATCCGCTATAGCCTGTACGTCACTGAATCTAAACAAACCCCCGCTATAATTTGACCGCAAATGAAATGTCAGAACGAATTCCGTTTATCGAATCAAACGACACTATCACCCCGCCATAATAAAGACCGGACGTCTTTGAATTCACCATCCGGAAGAAAATAAAAAGATCCGAACCGAAACGTAGGAGGCGACGCACTAAACGTGCGTTTCAGTTCGCATCGATGTTCCAGAACCGAAAGATTGTTCGAAAAAAGTGGTAGATAGCCGAAAAAAGTGACAGGGGTGCAACACGAGGACTTCCCAGGAGGTCACCCATCCTAGTACTACTCTCGCCCAAGCACGCTTAACTTCGGAGTTCTGATGGGATCCAGTGCATTTGTGCTGGTATGATCGCACCCAGCATGCCTCTCCATTGTCAAAGTAATAAAGAGTTTCCACTCGCACTGTCGTACGAAGTCCGTTTAAATGAAAGTGCGAAAAAATCCTGCTAGATGACACCGGATGGACGATCCGAGCATGTCGGGAAGCCGGATGACCGCCAGGGCTGTCATTGCGCGAAGAATCTTCCCGAGTACCCCCGAATCAATATAAGAATCGCCACGATCTGACGGGCGGATCAAAAGTTATCGTCGGAACGATATTTGTGCACCAAGGGTAGCTCACGGCCAGTAAACACCTTCCGACCGGATTCATGACTCGCATCCACTAGTACACTCATCCGCTATTGCCTGTACGTCACTGAATCTAAACAAACCCCCGCTATAATTTGACCGCAAATGAAATGTCAGAACGAATTCCGTTTATCGAATCAAACGACACTATCACCCCGCCATAATAAAGACCGGACGTATTTTAATTCACCATCCGGAAGAAAATAAAAAGATCGGAACCGAAACGTAGGAGGCGTCGCACTAAACGTGCGTTTCAGTTCGCATCGATGTTCCAGAACCGAAAGATTGTTCGAAAAAAGTGGTAGATAGCCGAAAAAAGTGACAGGGGTGCAACACGAGGACTTCCCAGGAGGTCACCCATCCTAGTACTACTCTCGCCCAAGCACGCTTAACTTCGGAGTTCTGATGGGATCCAGTGCATTTGTGCTGGTATGATCGCACCCAGCATGCCTCTCCATTGTCAAAGTAATAAAGAGTTTCCACTCGCACTGTCGTACGAAGTCCGTTTAAATGAAAGTGCGAAAAAATCCTGCTAGATGACACCGGATGGACGATCCGAGCATGTCGGGAAGCCGGATGACCGCCAGGGCTGTCATCGCGCGATGGATCTTCCCGAGTACCCCCGAATCAATATAAGAATCGCTACGATCTGACGGGCGGATCAAAAGTTATCGTCGGAACGATATTTGTGCACCAAGGGTAGCTCACGGCCAGTAAACACCTTCCGACCGGATTCATGACTCGCATCCACTAGTACACTCATCCGCTATAGCCTGTACGTCACTGAATCTAAACAAACCCCCGCTATAATTTGACCGCAAATGAAATGTCAGAACGAATTCCGTTTATCGAATCAAACGACACTATCACCCCGCCATAATAAAGACCGGGCGTGTTTGAATTCACCATCCGGAAGAAAATAAAAAGATCCGAACCGAAACGTAGGAGGCGACGCACTAAACGTGCGTTTCAGTTCGAATCGATGTTCCAGAACCGAAAGATTGTTCGAAAAAAGTGGTAGATAGCCGAAAAAAGTGACAGGGGTGCAACACGAGGACTTCCCAGGAGGTCACCCATCCTAGTACTACTCTCGCCCAAGCACGCTTAACTTCGGAGTTCTGATGGGAGCCAGTGCATTTGTGCTGGTATGATCGCACCCAGCATGCCTCTCCATTGTCAAAGTAATAAAGAGTTTCCACTCGCATTGTCGTACGAAGTCCGTTTAAATGAAAGTGCGAAAAAATCCTGCTAGATGACACCGGATGGACGATCCGAGCATGTCGGGAAGCCGGATGACCGCCAGGGCTGTCATCGCGCGATGAATCTTCCCGAGTACCCCCGAATCAACATAAGAATCGCTACGATCTGACGGGCGGATCAAAAGTTATCGTCGGAACGATATTTGTGCACCAAGGGTAGCTCACGGCCAGTAAACACCTTCCGACCGGATTCATGACTCGCATCCACTAGTACACTCATCCGCTATAGCCTGTACGTCACTGAATCTAAACAAACCCCCGCTATAATTTGACCGCAAATGAAATGTCAGAACGAATTCCGTTTATCGAATCAAACGACACTATCACCCCGCCATAATAAAGACCGGACGTCTTTGAATTCACCATCCGGAAGAAAATAAAAAGATCCGAACCGAAACGTAGGAGGCGACGCACTAAACGTGCGTTTCAGTTCGCATCGATGTTCCAGAACCGAAAGATTGTTCGAAAAAAGTGGTAGATAGCCGAAAAAAGTGACAGGGGTGCAACACGAGGACTTCCCAGGAGGTCACCCATCCTAGTACTACTCTCGCCCAAGCACGCTTAACTTCGGAGTTCTGATGGGATCCAGTGCATTTGTGCTGGTATGATCGCACCCAGCATGCCTCTCCATTGTCAAAGTAATAAAGAGTTTCCACTCGCACTGTCGTACGAAGTCCGTTTAAATGAAAGTGCGAAAAAATCCTGCTAGATGACACCGGATGGACGATCCGAGCATGTCGGGAAGCCGGATGACCGCCAAGGCTGTCATCGCGCGAAGAATCTTCCCGAGTACCCCCGAATCAATATAAGAATCGCCACGATCTGACGGGCGGATCAAAAGTTATCGTCGGAACGATATTTGTGCACCAAGGGTAGCTCACGGCCAGTAAACACCTTCCGACCGGATTCATGACTCGCATCCACTAGTACACTCATCCGCTATTGCCTGTACGTCACTGAATCTAAACAAACCCCCGCTATAATTTGACCGCAAATGAAATGTCAGAACGAATTCCGTTTATCGAATCAAACGACACTATCACCCCGCCATAATAAAGACCGGACGTATTTTAATTCACCATCCGGAAGAAAATAAAAAGATCGGAACCGAAACGTAGGAGGCGTCGCACTAAACGTGCGTTTCAGTTCGCATCGATGTTCCAGAACCGAAAGATTGTTCGAAAAAAGTGGTAGATAGCCGAAAAAAGTCACAGGGGTGCAACACGAGGACTTCCCAGGAGGTCACCCATCCTAGTACTACTCTCGCCCAAGCACGCTTAACTTCGGAGTTCTGATGGGATCCAGTGCATTTGTGCTGGTATGATCGCACCCAGCATGCCTCTCCATTGTCAAAGTAATAAAGAGTTTCCACTCGCACTGTCGTACGAAGTCCGTTTAAATGAAAGTGCGAAAAAATCCTGCTAGATGACACCGGATGGACGATCCGAGCATGTCGGGAAGCCGGATGACCGCCAGGGCTGTCATCGCGCGATGGATCTTCCCGAGTACCCCCGAATCAATATAAGAATCGCCACGATCTGACGGGCGGATCAAAAGTTATCGTCGGAACGATATTTGTGCACCAAGGGTAGCTCACGGCCAGTAAACACCTTCCGACCGGATTCATGACTCGCATCCACTAGTACACTCATCCGCTATAGCCTGTACGTCACTGAATCTAAACAAACCCCCGCTATAATTTGACCGCAAATGAAATGTCAGAACGAATTCCGTTTATCGAATCAAACGACACTATCACCCCGCCATAATAAAGACCGGACGTGTTTGAATTCACCATCCGGAAGAAAATAAAAAGATCCGAACCGAAACGTAGGAGGCGACGCACTAAACGTGCGTTTCAGTTCGCATCGATGTTCCAGAACCGAAAGATTTTCGAAAAAAGTGGTAGATAGCCGAAAAAAGTGACAGGGGTGCAACACGAGGACTTCCCAGGAGGTCACCCATCCTAGTACTACTCTCGCCCAAGCACGCTTAACTTCGGAGTTCTGATGGGAGCCAGTGCATTTGTGCTGGTATGATCGCACCCAGCATGCCTCTCCATTGTCAAAGTAATAAAGAGTTTCCACTCGCATTGTCGTACGAAGTCCGTTTAAATGAAAGTGCGAAAAAATCCTGCTAGATGACACCGGATGGACGATCCGAGCATGTCGGGAAGCCGGATGACCGCCAGGGCTGTCATCGCGCGATGAATCTTCCCGAGTACCCCCGAATCAATATAAGAATCGCTACGATCTGACGGGCGGATCAAAAGTTATCGTCGGAACGATATTTGTGCACCAAGGGTAGCTCACGGCCAGTAAACACCTTCCGACCGGATTCATGACTCGCATCCACTAGTACACTCATCCGCTATAGCCTGTACGTCACTGAATCTAAACAAACCCCCGCTATAATTTGACCGCAAATGAAATGTCAGAACGAATTCCGTTTATCGAATCAAACGACACTATCACCCCGCCATAATAAAGACCGGACGTCTTTGAATTCACCATCCGGAAGAAAATAAAAAGATCCGAACCGAAACGTAGGAGGCGACGCACTAAACGTGCGTTTCAGTTCGCATCGATGTTCCAGAACCGAAAGATTGTTCGAAAAAAGTGGTAGATAGCCGAAAAAAGTGACAGGGGTGCAACACGAGGACTTCCCAGGAGGTCACCCATCCTAGTACTACTCTCGCCCAAGCACGCTTAACTTCGGAGTTCTGATGGGATCCAGTGCATTTGTGCTGGTATGATCGCACCCAGCATGCCTCTCCATTGTCAAAGTAATAAAGAGTTTCCACTCGCACTGTCGTACGAAGTCCGTTTAAATGAAAGTGCGAAAAAATCCTGCTAGATGACACCGGATGGACGATCCGAGCATGTCGGGAAGCCGGATGACCGCCAGGGCTGTCATTGCGCGAAGAATCTTCCCGAGTACCCCCGAATCAATATAAGAATCGCCACGATCTGACGGGCGGATCAAAAGTTATCGTCGGAACGATATTTGTGCACCAAGGGTAGCTCACGGCCAGTAAACACCTTCCGACCGGATTCATGACTCGCATCCACTAGTACACTCATCCGCTATTGCCTGTACGTCACTGAATCTAAACAAACCCCCGCTATAATTTGACCGCAAATGAAATGTCAGAACGAATTCCGTTTATCGAATCAAACGACACTATCACCCCGCCATAATAAAGACCGGACGTATTTTAATTCACCATCCGGAAGAAAATAAAAAGATCGGAACCGAAACGTAGGAGGCGTCGCACTAAACGTGCGTTTCAGTTCGCATCGATGTTCCAGAACCGAAAGATTGTTCGAAAAAAGTGGTAGATAGCCGAAAAAAGTGACAGGGGTGCAACACGAGGACTTCCCAGGAGGTCACCCATCCTAGTACTACTCTCGCCCAAGCACGCTTAACTTCGGAGTTCTGATGGGATCCAGTGCATTTGTGCTGGTATGATCGCACCCAGCATGCCTCTCCATTGTCAAAGTAATAAAGAGTTTCCACTCGCACTGTCGTACGAAGTCCGTTTAAATGAAAGTGCGAAAAAATCCTGCTAGATGACACCGGATGGACGATCCGAGCATGTCGGGAAGCCGGATGACCGCCAAGGCTGTCATCGCGCGAAGAATCTTCCCGAGTACCCCCGAATCAATATAAGAATCGCCACGATCTGACGGGAGGATCAAAAGTTATCGTCGGAACGATATTTGTGCACCAAGGGTAGCTCACGGCCAGTAAACACCTTCCGACCGGATTCATGACTCGCATCCACTAGTACACTCATCCGCTATAGCCTGTACGTCACTGAATCTGAACAAACCCCCGCTATAATTTGACCGCAAATGAAATGTCAGAACGAATTCCGTTTATCGAATCAAACGACACTATCACCCCGCCATAATAAAGACCGGACGTATTTGAATTCACCATCCGGAAGAAAATAAAAAGATCCGAACCGAAACGTAGGAGGCGACGCACTAAACGTGCGTTTCAGTTCGCATCGATGTTCCAGAACCGAAAGATTGTTCGAAAAAAAGTGGTAGATAGCCGAAAAAAGTGACAGGGGTGCAACACGAGGACTTCCCAGGAGGTCACCCATCCTAGTACTACTCTCGCCCAAGCACGCTTAACTTCGGAGTTCTGATGGGATCCAGTGCATTTGTGCTGGTATGATCGCACCCAGCATGCCTCTCCATTGTCAAAGTAATAAAGAGTTTCCACTCGCACTGTCGTACGAAGTCCGTTTAAATGAAAGTGCGAAAAAATCCTGCTAGATGACACCGGATGGACGATCCGAGCATGTCGGGAAGCCGGATGACCGCCAGGGCTGTCATCGCGCGATGGATCTTCCCGAGTACCCCCGAATCAATATAAGAATCGCCACGATCTGACGGGCGGATCAGAAGTTATCGTCGGAACAATATTTGTGCACCAAGGGTAGCTCACGGCCAGTAAACACCTTCCGACCGGATTCATGACTCGCATCCACTAGTACACTCATCCGCTATAGCCTGTACGTCACTGAATCTAAACAAACCCCCGCTATAATTTGACCGCAAATGAAATGTCAGAACGAATTCCGTTTATCGAATCAAACGACACTATCACCCCGCCATAATAAAGACCGGGCGTGTTTGAATTCACCATCCGGAAGAAAATAAAAAGATCCGAACCGAAACGTAGGAGGCGACGCACTAAACGTGCGTTTCAGTTCGCATCGATGTTCCAGAACCGAAAGATTGTTCGAAAAAAGTGGTAGATAGCCGAAAAAAGTGACAGGGGTGCAACACGAGGACTTCCCAGGAGGTCACCCATCCTAGTACTACTCTCGCCCAAGCACGCTTAACTTCGGAGTTCTGATGGGAGCCAGTGCATTTGTGCTGGTATGATCGCACCCAGCATGCCTCTCCATTGTCAAAGTAATAAAGAGTTTCCACTCGCATTGTCGTACGAAGTCCGTTTAAATGAAAGTGCGAAAAAATCCTGCTAGATGACACCGGATGGACGATCCGAGCATGTCGGGAAGCCGGATGACCGCCAAGGCTGTCATCGCGCGATGGATCTTCCCGAGTACCCCCGAATCAATATAAGAATCGCCACGATCTGACGGGCGGATCAAAAGTTATCGTCGGAACAATATTTGTGCACCAAGGGTAGCTCACGGCCAGTAAACACCTTCCGACCGGATTCATGACTCGCATCCACTAGTACACTCATCCGCTATAGCCTGTACGTCACTGAATCTAAACAAACCCCCGCTATAATTTGACCGCAAATGAAATGTCAGAACGAATTCCGTTTATCGAATCAAACGACACTATCACCCCGCCATAATAAAGACCGGGCGTGTTTGAATTCACCATCCGGAAGAAAATAAAAAGATCCGAACCGAAACGTAGGAGGCGACGCACTAAACGTGCGTTTCAGTTCGAATCGATGTTCCAGAACCGAAAGATTGTTCGAAAAAAGTGGTAGATAGCCGAAAAAAGTGACAGGGGTGCAACACGAGGACTTCCCAGGAGGTCACCCATCCTAGTACTACTCTCGCCCAAGCACGCTTAACTTCGGAGTTCTGATGGGAGCCAGTGCATTTGTGCTGGTATGATCGCACCCAGCATGCCTCTCCATTGTCAAAGTAATAAAGAGTTTCCACTCGCATTGTCGTACGAAGTCCGTTTAAATGAAAGTGCGAAAAAATCCTGCTAGATGACACCGGATGGACGATCCGAGCATGTCGGGAAGCCGGATGACCGCCAGGGCTGTCATCGCGCGATGAATCTTCCCGAGTACCCCCGAATCAACATAAGAATCGCTACGATCTGACGGGCGGATCAAAAGTTATCGTCGGAACGATATTTGTGCACCAAGGGTAGCTCACGGCCAGTAAACACCTTCCGACCGGATTCATGACTCGCATCCACTAGTACACTCATCCGCTATAGCCTGTACGTCACTGAATCTAAACAAACCCCCGCTATAATTTGACCGCAAATGAAATGTCAGAACGAATTCCGTTTATCGAATCAAACGACACTATCACCCCGCCATAATAAAGACCGGACGTCTTTGAATTCACCATCCGGAAGAAAATAAAAAGATCCGAACCGAAACGTAGGAGGCGACGCACTAAACGTGCGTTTCAGTTCGCATCGATGTTCCAGAACCGAAAGATTGTTCGAAAAAAGTGGTAGATAGCCGAAAAAAGTGACAGGGGTGCAACACGAGGACTTCCCAGGAGGTCACCCATCCTAGTACTACTCTCGCCCAAGCACGCTTAACTTCGGAGTTCTGATGGGATCCAGTGCATTTGTGCTGGTATGATCGCACCCAGCATGCCTCTCCATTGTCAAAGTAATAAAGAGTTTCCACTCGCACTGTCGTACGAAGTCCGTTTAAATGAAAGTGCGAAAAAATCCTGCTAGATGACACCGGATGGACGATCCGAGCATGTCGGGAAGCCGGATGACCGCCAAGGCTGTCATCGCGCGAAGAATCTTCCCGAGTACCCCCGAATCAATATAAGAATCGCCACGATCTGACGGGCGGATCAAAAGTTATCGTCGGAACGATATTTGTGCACCAAGGGTAGCTCACGGCCAGTAAACACCTTCCGACCGGATTCATGACTCGCATCCACTAGTACACTCATCCGCTATTGCCTGTACGTCACTGAATCTAAACAAACCCCCGCTATAATTTGACCGCAAATGAAATGTCAGAACGAATTCCGTTTATCGAATCAAACGACACTATCACCCCGCCATAATAAAGACCGGACGTATTTTAATTCACCATCCGGAAGAAAATAAAAAGATCGGAACCGAAACGTAGGAGGCGTCGCACTAAACGTGCGTTTCAGTTCGCATCGATGTTCCAGAACCGAAAGATTGTTCGAAAAAAGTGGTAGATAGCCGAAAAAAGTCACAGGGGTGCAACACGAGGACTTCCCAGGAGGTCACCCATCCTAGTACTACTCTCGCCCAAGCACGCTTAACTTCGGAGTTCTGATGGGATCCAGTGCATTTGTGCTGGTATGATCGCACCCAGCATGCCTCTCCATTGTCAAAGTAATAAAGAGTTTCCACTCGCACTGTCGTACGAAGTCCGTTTAAATGAAAGTGCGAAAAAATCCTGCTAGATGACACCGGATGGACGATCCGAGCATGTCGGGAAGCCGGATGACCGCCAGGGCTGTCATCGCGCGATGGATCTTCCCGAGTACCCCCGAATCAATATAAGAATCGCCACGATCTGACGGGCGGATCAAAAGTTATCGTCGGAACGATATTTGTGCACCAAGGGTAGCTCACGGCCAGTAAACACCTTCCGACCGGATTCATGACTCGCATCCACTAGTACACTCATCCGCTATAGCCTGTACGTCACTGAATCTAAACAAACCCCCGCTATAATTTGACCGCAAATGAAATGTCAGAACGAATTCCGTTTATCGAATCAAACGACACTATCACCCCGCCATAATAAAGACCGGACGTGTTTGAATTCACCATCCGGAAGAAAATAAAAAGATCCGAACCGAAACGTAGGAGGCGACGCACTAAACGTGCGTTTCAGTTCGCATCGATGTTCCAGAACCGAAAGATTTTCGAAAAAAGTGGTAGATAGCCGAAAAAAGTGACAGGGGTGCAACACGAGGACTTCCCAGGAGGTCACCCATCCTAGTACTACTCTCGCCCAAGCACGCTTAACTTCGGAGTTCTGATGGGAGCCAGTGCATTTGTGCTGGTATGATCGCACCCAGCATGCCTCTCCATTGTCAAAGTAATAAAGAGTTTCCACTCGCATTGTCGTACGAAGTCCGTTTAAATGAAAGTGCGAAAAAATCCTGCTAGATGACACCGGATGGACGATCCGAGCATGTCGGGAAGCCGGATGACCGCCAGGGCTGTCATCGCGCGATGAATCTTCCCGAGTACCCCCGAATCAATATAAGAATCGCTACGATCTGACGGGCGGATCAAAAGTTATCGTCGGAACGATATTTGTGCACCAAGGGTAGCTCACGGCCAGTAAACACCTTCCGACCGGATTCATGACTCGCATCCACTAGTACACTCATCCGCTATAGCCTGTACGTCACTGAATCTAAACAAACCCCCGCTATAATTTGACCGCAAATGAAATGTCAGAACGAATTCCGTTTATCGAATCAAACGACACTATCACCCCGCCATAATAAAGACCGGACGTCTTTGAATTCACCATCCGGAAGAAAATAAAAAGATCCGAACCGAAACGTAGGAGGCGACGCACTAAACGTGCGTTTCAGTTCGCATCGATGTTCCAGAACCGAAAGATTGTTCGAAAAAAGTGGTAGATAGCCGAAAAAAGTGACAGGGGTGCAACACGAGGACTTCCCAGGAGGTCACCCATCCTAGTACTACTCTCGCCCAAGCACGCTTAACTTCGGAGTTCTGATGGGATCCAGTGCATTTGTGCTGGTATGATCGCACCCAGCATGCCTCTCCATTGTCAAAGTAATAAAGAGTTTCCACTCGCACTGTCGTACGAAGTCCGTTTAAATGAAAGTGCGAAAAAATCCTGCTAGATGACACCGGATGGACGATCCGAGCATGTCGGGAAGCCGGATGACCGCCAGGGCTGTCATTGCGCGAAGAATCTTCCCGAGTACCCCCGAATCAATATAAGAATCGCCACGATCTGACGGGCGGATCAAAAGTTATCGTCGGAACGATATTTGTGCACCAAGGGTAGCTCACGGCCAGTAAACACCTTCCGACCGGATTCATGACTCGCATCCACTAGTACACTCATCCGCTATTGCCTGTACGTCACTGAATCTAAACAAACCCCCGCTATAATTTGACCGCAAATGAAATGTCAGAACGAATTCCGTTTATCGAATCAAACGACACTATCACCCCGCCATAATAAAGACCGGACGTATTTTAATTCACCATCCGGAAGAAAATAAAAAGATCGGAACCGAAACGTAGGAGGCGTCGCACTAAACGTGCGTTTCAGTTCGCATCGATGTTCCAGAACCGAAAGATTGTTCGAAAAAAGTGGTAGATAGCCGAAAAAAGTGACAGGGGTGCAACACGAGGACTTCCCAGGAGGTCACCCATCCTAGTACTACTCTCGCCCAAGCACGCTTAACTTCGGAGTTCTGATGGGATCCAGTGCATTTGTGCTGGTATGATCGCACCCAGCATGCCTCTCCATTGTCAAAGTAATAAAGAGTTTCCACTCGCACTGTCGTACGAAGTCCGTTTAAATGAAAGTGCGAAAAAATCCTGCTAGATGACACCGGATGGACGATCCGAGCATGTCGGGAAGCCGGATGACCGCCAGGGCTGTCATCGCGCGATGGATCTTCCCGAGTACCCCCGAATCAATATAAGAATCGCTACGATCTGACGGGCGGATCAAAAGTTATCGTCGGAACGATATTTGTGCACCAAGGGTAGCTCACGGCCAGTAAACACCTTCCGACCGGATTCATGACTCGCATCCACTAGTACACTCATCCGCTATAGCCTGTACGTCACTGAATCTAAACAAACCCCCGCTATAATTTGACCGCAAATGAAATGTCAGAACGAATTCCGTTTATCGAATCAAACGACACTATCACCCCGCCATAATAAAGACCGGACGTGTTTGAATTCACCATCCGGAAGAAAATAAAAAGATCCGAACCGAAACGTAGGAGGCGACGCACTAAACGTGCGTTTCAGTTCGCATCGATGTTCCAGAACCGAAAGATTGTTCGAAAAAAGTGGTAGATAGCCGAAAAAAGTGACAGGGGTGCAACACGAGGACTTCCCAGGAGGTCACCCATCCTAGTACTACTCTCGCCCAAGCACGCTTAACTTCGGAGTTCTGATGGGAGCCAGTGCATTTGTGCTGGTATGATCGCACCCAGCATGCCTCTCCATTGTCAAAGTAATAAAGAGTTTCCACTCGCATTGTCGTACGAAGTTCGTTTAAATGAAAGTGCGAAAAAATCCTGCTAGATGACACCGGATGGACGATCCGAGCATGTCGGGAAGCCGGATGACCGCCAGGGCTGTCATCGCGCGATGAATCTTCCCGAGTACCCCCGAATCAATATAAGAATCGCTACGATCTGACGGGCGGATCAAAAGTTATCGTCGGAACGATATTTGTGCACCAAGGGTAGCTCACGGCCAGTAAACTCCTTCCGACCGGATTCATGACTCGCATCCACTAGTACACTCATCCGCTATAGCCTGTACGTCACTGAATCTAAACAAACCCCCGCTATAATTTGACCGCAAATGAAATGTCAGAACGAATTCCGTTTATCGAATCAAACGACACTATCACCCCGCCATAATAAAGACCGGACGTGTTTGAATTCACCATCCGGAAGAAAATAAAAAGATCCGAACCGAAACGTAGGAGGCGACGCACTAAACGTGCGTTTCAGTTCGCATAGATCTTCCAGAACCGAAAGATTGTTCGAAAAAAGTGGTAGATAGCCGAAAAAAGTGACAGGGGTGCAACACGAGGACTTCCCAGGAGGTCACCCATCCTAGTACTACTCTCGCCCAAGCACGCTTAACTTCGGAGTTCTGATGGGATCCAGTGCATTTGTGCTGGTATGATCGCACCCAGCATGCCTCTCCATTGTCAAAGTAATAAAGAGTTTCCACTCGCACTGTCGTACGAAGTCCGTTTAAATGAAAGTGCGAAAAAATCCTGCTAGATGACACCGGATGGACGATCCGAGCATGTCGGGAAGCCGGATGACCGCCAGGGCTGTCATTGCGCGAAGAATCTTCCCGAGTACCCCCGAATCAATATAAGAATCGCCACGATCTGACGGGCGGATCAAAAGTTATCGTCGGAACGATATTTGTGCACCAAGGGTAGCTCACGGCCAGTAAACACCTTCCGACCGGATTCATGACTCGCATCCACTAGTACACTCATCCGCTATTGCCTGTACGTCACTGAATCTAAACAAACCCCCGCTATAATTTGACCGCAAATGAAATGTCAGAACGAATTCCGTTTATCGAATCAAACGACACTATCACCCCGCCATAATAAAGACCGGACGTATTTTAATTCACCATCCGGAAGAAAATAAAAAGATCGGAACCGAAACGTAGGAGGCGTCGCACTAAACGTGCGTTTCAGTTCGCATCGATGTTCCAGAACCGAAAGATTGTTCGAAAAAAGTGGTAGATAGCCGAAAAAAGTGACAGGGGTGCAACACGAGGACTTCCCAGGAGGTCACCCATCCTAGTACTACTCTCGCCCAAGCACGCTTAACTTCGGAGTTCTGATGGGATCCAGTGCATTTGTGCTGGTATGATCGCACCCAGCATGCCTCTCCATTGTCAAAGTAATAAAGAGTTTCCACTCGCACTGTCGTACGAAGTCCGTTTAAATGAAAGTGCGAAAAAATCCTGCTAGATGACACCGGATGGACGATCCGAGCATGTCGGGAAGCCGGATGACCGCCAGGGCTGTCATCGCGCGATGGATCTTCCCGAGTACCCCCGAATCAATATAAGAATCGCTACGATCTGACGGGCGGATCAAAAGTTATCGTCGGAACGATATTTGTGCACCAAGGGTAGCTCACGGCCAGTAAACACCTTCCGACCGGATTCATGACTCGCATCCACTAGTACACTCATCCGCTATAGCCTGTACGTCACTGAATCTAAACAAACCCCCGCTATAATTTGACCGCAAATGAAATGTCAGAACGAATTCCGTTTATCGAATCAAACGACACTATCACCCCGCCATAATAAAGACCGGACGTGTTTGAATTCACCATCCGGAAGAAAATAAAAAGATCCGAACCGAAACGTAGGAGGCGACGCACTAAACGTGCGTTTCAGTTCGCATCGATGTTCCAGAACCGAAAGATTGTTCGAAAAAAGTGGTAGATAGCCGAAAAAAGTGACAGGGGTGCAACACGAGGACTTCCCAGGAGGTCACCCATCCTAGTACTACTCTCGCCCAAGCACGCTTAACTTCGGAGTTCTGATGGGAGCCAGTGCATTTGTGCTGGTATGATCGCACCCAGCATGCCTCTCCATTGTCAAAGTAATAAAGAGTTTCCACTCGCATTGTCGTACGAAGTTCGTTTAAATGAAAGTGCGAAAAAATCCTGCTAGATGACACCGGATGGACGATCCGAGCATGTCGGGAAGCCGGATGACCGCCAGGGCTGTCATCGCGCGATGAATCTTCCCGAGTACCCCCGAATCAATATAAGAATCGCTACGATCTGACGGGCGGATCAAAAGTTATCGTCGGAACGATATTTGTGCACCAAGGGTAGCTCACGGCCAGTAAACACCTTCCGACCGGATTCATGACTCGCATCCACTAGTACACTCATCCGCTATAGCCTGTACGTCACTGAATCTAAACAAACCCCCGCTATAATTTGACCGCAAATGAAATGTCAGAACGAATTCCGTTTATCGAATCAAACGACACTATCACCCCGCCATAATAAAGACCGGACGTGTTTGAATTCACCATCCGGAAGAAAATAAAAAGATCCGAACCGAAACGTAGGAGGCGACGCACTAAACGTGCGTTTCAGTTCGCATCGATGTTCCAGAACCGAAAGATTGTTCGAAAAAAGTGGTAGATAGCCGAAAAAAGTGACAGGGGTGCAACACGAGGACTTCCCAGGAGGTCACCCATCCTAGTACTACTCTCGCCCAAGCACGCTTAACTTCGGAGTTCTGATGGGAGCCAGTGCATTTGTGCTGGTATGATCGCACCCAGCATGCCTCTCCATTGTCAAAGTAATAAAGAGTTTCCACTCGCATTGTCGTACGAAGTCCGTTTAAATGAAAGTGCGAAAAAATCCTGCTAGATGACACCGGATGGACGATCCGAGCATGTCGGGAAGCCGGATGACCGCCAGGGCTGTCATCGCGCGATGAATCTTCCCGAGTACCCCCGAATCAATATAAGAATCGCTACGATCTGACGGGCGGATCAAAAGTTATCGTCGGAACGATATTTGTGCACCAAGGGTAGCTCACGGCCAGTAAACACCTTCCGACCGGATTCATGACTCGCATCCACTAGTACACTCATCCGCTATAGCCTGTACGTCACTGAATCTAAACAAACCCCCGCTATAATTTGACCGCAAATGAAATGTCAGAACGAATTCCGTTTATCGAATCAAACGACACTATCACCCCGCCATAATAAAGACCGGACGTCTTTGAATTCACCATCCGGAAGAAAATAAAAAGATCCGAACCGAAACGTAGGAGGCGACGCACTAAACGTGCGTTTCAGTTCGCATCGATGTTCCAGAACCGAAAGATTGTTCGAAAAAAGTGGTAGATAGCCGAAAAAAGTGACAGGGGTGCAACACGAGGACTTCCCAGGAGGTCACCCATCCTAGTACTACTCTCGCCCAAGCACGCTTAACTTCGGAGTTCTGATGGGATCCAGTGCATTTGTGCTGGTATGATCGCACCCAGCATGCCTCTCCATTGTCAAAGTAATAAAGAGTTTCCACTCGCACTGTCGTACGAAGTCCGTTTAAATGAAAGTGCGAAAAAATCCTGCTAGATGACACCGGATGGACGATCCGAGCATGTCGGGAAGCCGGATGACCGCCAAGGCTGTCATCGCGCGAAGAATCTTCCCGAGTACCCCCGAATCAATATAAGAATCGCCACGATCTGACGGGCGGATCAAAAGTTATCGTCGGAACGATATTTGTGCACCAAGGGTAGCTCACGGCCAGTAAACACCTTCCGACCGGATTCATGACTCGCATCCACTAGTACACTCATCCGCTATAGCCTGTACGTCACTGAATCTGAACAAACCCCCGCTATAATTTGACCGCAAATGAAATGTCAGAACGAATTCCGTTTATCGAATCAAACGACACTATCACCCCGCCATAATAAAGACCGGACGTATTTGAATTCACCATCCGGAAGAAAATAAAAAGATCCGAACCGAAACGTAGGAGGCGACGCACTAAACGTGCGTTTCAGTTCGCATCGATGTTCCAGAACCGAAAGATTGTTCGAAAAAAGTGGTAGATAGCCGAAAAAAGTGACAGGGGTGCAACACGAGGACTTCCCAGGAGGTCACCCATCCTAGTACTACTCTCGCCCAAGCACGCTTAACTTCGGAGTTCTGATGGGATCCAGTGCATTTGTGCTGGTATGATCGCACCCAGCATGCCTCTCCATTGTCAAAGTAATAAAGAGTTTCCACTCGCACTGTCGTACGAAGTCCGTTTAAATGAAAGTGCGAAAAAATCCTGCTAGATGACACCGGATGGACGATCCGAGCATGTCGGGAAGCCGGATGACCGCCAAGGCTGTCATCGCGCGAAGAATCTTCCCGAGTACCCCCGAATCAATATAAGAATCGCCACGATCTGACGGGCGGATCAAAAGTTATCGTCGGAACGATATTTGTGCACCAAGGGTAGCTCACGGCCAGTAAACACCTTCCGACCGGATTCATGACTCGCATCCACTAGTACACTCATCCGCTATAGCCTGTACGTCACTGAATCTAAACAAACCCCCGCTATAATTTGACCGCAAATGAAATGTCAGAACGAATTCCGTTTATCGAATCAAACGACACTATCACCCCGCCATAATAAAGACCGGACGTGTTTGAATTCACCATCCGGAAGAAAATAAAAAGATCCGAACCGAAACGTAGGAGGCGACGCACTAAACGTGCGTTTCAGTTCGCATCGATGTTCCAGAACCGAAAGATTGTTCGAAAAAAAGTGGTAGATAGCCGAAAAAAGTGACAGGGGTGCAACACGAGGACTTCCCAGGAGGTCACCCATCCTAGTACTACTCTCGCCCAAGCACGCTTAACTTCGGAGTTCTGATGGGATCCAGTGCATTTGTGCTGGTATGATCGCACCCAGCATGCCTCTCCATTGTCAAAGTAATAAAGAGTTTCCACTCGCACTGTCGTACGAAGTCCGTTTAAATGAAAGTGCGAAAAAATCCTGCTAGATGACACCGGATGGACGATCCGAGCATGTCGGGAAGCCGGATGACCGCCAGGGCTGTCATCGCGCGAAGAATCTTCCCGAGTACCCCCGAATCAACATAAGAATCGCCACGATCTGACGGGCGGATCAAAAGTTATCGTCGGAACGATATTTGTGCACCAAGGGTAGCTCACGGCCAGTAAACACCTTCCGACCGGATTCATGACTCGCATCCACTAGTACACTCATCCGCTATAGCCTGTACGTCACTGAATCTGAACAAACCCCCGCTATAATTTGACCGCAAATGAAATGTCAGAACGAATTCCGTTTATCGAATCAAACGACACTATCACCCCGCCATAATAAAGACCGGACGTCTTTGAATTCACCATCCGGAAGAAAATAAAAAGATCCGAACCGAAACGTAGGAGGCGACGCACTAAACGTGCGTTTCAGTTCGCATCGATGTTCCAGAACCGAAAGATTGTTCGAAAAAAGTGGTAGATAGCCGAAAAAAGTGACAGGGGTGCAACACGAGGACTTCCCAGGAGGTCACCCATCCTAGTACTACTCTCGCCCAAGCACGCTTAACTTCGGAGTTCTGATGGGATCCAGTGCATTTGTGCTGGTATGATCGCACCCAGCATGCCTCTCCATTGTCAAAGTAATAAAGAGTTTCCACTCGCACTGTCGTACGAAGTCCGTTTAAATGAAAGTGCGAAAAAATCCTGCTAGATGACACCGGATGGACGATCCGAGCATGTCGGGAAGCCGGATGACCGCCAAGGCTGTCATCGCGCGAAGATTCTTCCCGAGTACCCCCGAATCAATATAAGAATCGCCACGATCTGACGGGCGGATCAAAAGTTATCGTCGGAACGATATTTGTGCACCAAGGGTAGCTCACGGCCAGTAAACACCTTCCGACCGGATTCATGACTCGCATCAACTAGTACACTCATCCGCTATTGCCTGTACGTCACTGAATCTAAACAAACCCCCGCTATAATTTGACCGCAAATGAAATGTCAGAACGAATTCCGTTTATCGAATCAAACGACACTATCACCCCGCCATAATAAAGACCGGACGTATTTTAATTCACCATCCGGAAGAAAATAAAAAGATCGGAACCGAAACGTAGGAGGCGTCGCACTAAACGTGCGTTTCAGTTCGCATCGATGTTCCAGAACCGAAAGATTGTTCGAAAAAAGTGGTAGATAGCCGAAAAAAGTGACAGGGGTGCAACACGAGGACTTCCCAGGAGGTCACCCATCCTAGTACTACTCTCGCCCAAGCACGCTTAACTTCGGAGTTCTGATGGGATCCAGTGCATTTGTGCTGGTATGATCGCACCCAGCATGCCTCTCCATTGTCAAAGTAATAAAGAGTTTCCACTCGCACTGTCGTACGAAGTCCGTTTAAATGAAAGTGCGAAAAAATCCTGCTAGATGACACCGGATGGACGATCCGAGCATGTCGGGAAGCCGGATGACCGCCAGGGCTGTCATCGCGCGATGGATCTTCCCGAGTACCCCCGAATCAATATAAGAATCGCCACGATCTGACGGGCGGATCAAAAGTTATCGTCGGAACGATATTTGTGCACCAAGGGTAGCTCACGGCCAGTAAACACCTTCCGACCGGATTCATGACTCGCATCCACTAGTACACTCATCCGCTATAGCCTGTACGTCACTGAATCTAAACAAACCCCCGCTATAATTTGACCGCAAATGAAATGTCAGAACGAATTCCGTTTATCGAATCAAACGACACTATCACCCCGCCATAATAAAGACCGGACGTGTTTGAATTCACCATCCGGAAGAAAATAAAAAGATCCGAACCGAAACGTAGGAGGCGACGCACTAAACGTGCGTTTCAGTTCGCATCGATGTTCCAGAACCGAAAGATTGTTCGAAAAAAGTGGTAGATAGCCGAAAAAAGTGACAGGGGTGCAACACGAGGACTTCCCAGGAGGTCACCCATCCTAGTACTACTCTCGCCCAAGCACGCTTCACTTCGGAGTTCTGATGGGAGCCAGTGCATTTGTGCTGGTATGATCGCACCCAGCATGCCTCTCCATTGTCAAAGTAATAAAGAGTTTCCACTCGCATTGTCGTACGAAGTCCGTTTAAATGAAAGTGCGAAAAAATCCTGCTAGATGACACCGGATGGACGATCCGAGCATGTCGGGAAGCCGGATGACCGCCAGGGCTGTCATCGCGCGATGAATCTTCCCGAGTACCCCCGAATCAATATAAGAATCGCTACGATCTGACGGGCGGATCAAAAGTTATCGTCGGAACGATATTTGTGCACCAAGGGTAGCTCACGGCCAGTAAACACCTTCCGACCGGATTCATGACTCGCATCCACTAGTACACTCATCCGCTATAGCCTGTACGTCACTGAATCTAAACAAACCCCCGCTATAATTTGACCGCAAATGAAATGTCAGAACGAATTCCGTTTATCGAATCAAACGACACTATCACCCCGCCATAATAAAGACCGGACGTCTTTGAATTCACCATCCGGAAGAAAATAAAAAGATCCGAACCGAAACGTAGGAGGCGACGCACTAAACGTGCGTTTCAGTTCGCATAGATGTTCCAGAACCGAAAGATTGTTCGAAAAAAGTGGTAGATAGCCGAAAAAAGTGACAGGGGTGCAACACGAGGACTTCCCAGGAGGTCACCCATCCTAGTACTACTCTCGCCCAAGCACGCTTAACTTCGGAGTTCTGATGGGATCCAGTGCATTTGTGCTGGTATGATCGCACCCAGCATGCCTCTCCATTGTCAAAGTAATAAAGAGTTTCCACTCGCATTGTCGTACGAAGTCCGTTTAAATGAAAGTGCGAAAAAATCCTGCTAGATGACACCGGATGGACGATCCGAGCATGTCGGGAAGCCGGATGACTGCCAAGGCTGTCATCGCGCGATGGATCTTCCCGAGTACCCCCGAATCAATATAAGAATCGCCACGATCTGACGGGCGGATCAAAAGTTATCGTCGGAACGATATTTGTGCACCAAGGGTAGCTCACGGCCAGTAAACACCTTCCGACCGGATTCATGACTCGCATCCACTAGTACACTCATCCGCTATAGCCTGTACGTCACTGAATCTAAACAAACCCCCGCTATAATTTGACCGCAAATGAAATGTCAGAACGAATTCCGTTTATCGAATCAAACGACACTATCACCCCGCCATAATAAAGACCGGACGTGTTTGAATTCACCATCCGGAAGAAAATAAAAAGATCCGAACCGAAACGTAGGAGGCGACGCACTAAACGTGCGTTTCAGTTCGCATAGATGTTCCAGAACCGAAAGATTGTTCGAAAAAAGTGGTAGATAGCCGAAAAAAGTGACAGGGGTGCAACACGAGGACTTCCCAGGAGGTCACCCATCCTAGTACTACTCTCGCCCAAGCACGCTTAACTTCGGAGTTCTGATGGGATCCAGTGCATTTGTGCTGGTATGATCGCACCCAGCATGCCTCTCCATTGTCAAAGTAATAAAGAGTTTCCACTCGCATTGTCGTACGAAGTCCGTTTAAATGAAAGTGCGAAAAAATCCTGCTAGATGACACCGGATGGACGATCCGAGCATGTCGGGAAGCCGGATGACTGCCAAGGCTGTCATCGCGCGATGGATCTTCCCGAGTACCCCCGAATCAATATAAGAATCGCCACGATCTGACGGGCGGATCAAAAGTTATCGTCGGAACGATATTTGTGCACCAAGGGTAGCTCACGGCCAGTAAACACCTTCCGACCGGATTCATGACTCGCATCCACTAGTACACTCATCCGCTATAGCCTGTACGTCACTGAATCTAAACAAACCCCCGCTATAATTTGACCGCAAATGAAATGTCAGAACGAATTCCGTTTATCGAATCAAACGACACTATCACCCCGCCATAATAAAGACCGGACGTCTTTGAATTCACCATCCGGAAGAAAATAAAAAGATCCGAACCGAAACGTAGGAGGCGACGCACTAAACGTGCGTTTCAGTTCGCATCGATGTTCCAGAACCGAAAGATTGTTCGAAAAAAGTGGTAGATAGCCGAAAAAAGTGACAGGGGTGCAACACGAGGACTTCCCAGGAGGTCACCCATCCTAGTACTACTCTCGCCCAAGCACGCTTAACTTCGGAGTTCTGATGGGAGCCAGTGCATTTGTGCTGGTATGATCGCACCCAGCATGCCTCTCCATTGTCAAAGTAATAAAGAGTTTCCACTCGCATTGTCGTACGAAGTCCGTTTAAATGAAAGTGCGAAAAAATCCTGCTAGATGACACCGGATGGACGATCCGAGCATGTCGGGAAGCCGGATGACTGCCAAGGCTGTCATCGCGCGATGGATCTTCCCGAGTACCCCCGAATCAATATAAGAATCGCCACGATCTGACGGGCGGATCAAAAGTTATCGTCGGAACGATATTTGTGCACCAAGGGTAGCTCACGGCCAGTAAACACCTTCCGACCGGATTCATGACTCGCATCCACTAGTACACTCATCCGCTATAGCCTGTACGTCACTGAATCTAAACAAACCCCCGCTATAATTTGACCGCAAATGAAATGTCAGAACGAATTCCGTTTATCGAATCAAACGACACTATCACCCCGCCATAATAAAGACCGGACGTGTTTGAATTCACCATCCGGAAGAAAATAAAAAGATCCGAACCGAAACGTAGGAGGCGACGCACTAAACGTGCGTTTCAGTTCGCATCGATGTTCCAGAACCGAAAGATTGTTCGAAAAAAGTGGTAGATAGCCGAAAAAAGTGACAGGGGTGCAACACGAGGACTTCCCAGGAGGTCACCCATCCTAGTACTACTCTCGCCCAAGCACGCTTCACTTCGGAGTTCTGATGGGAGCCAGTGCATTTGTGCTGGTATGATCGCACCCAGCATGCCTCTCCATTGTCAAAGTAATAAAGAGTTTCCACTCGCATTGTCGTACGAAGTCCGTTTAAATGAAAGTGCGAAAAAATCCTGCTAGATGACACCGGATGGACGATCCGAGCATGTCGGGAAGCCGGATGACCGCCAGGGCTGTCATCGCGCGATGAATCTTCCCGAGTACCCCCGAATCAATATAAGAATCGCTACGATCTGACGGGCGGATCAAAAGTTATCGTCGGAACGATATTTGTGCACCAAGGGTAGCTCACGGCCAGTAAACACCTTCCGACCGGATTCATGACTCGCATCCACTAGTACACTCATCCGCTATAGCCTGTACGTCACTGAATCTAAACAAACCCCCGCTATAATTTGACCGCAAATGAAATGTCAGAACGAATTCCGTTTATCGAATCAAACGACACTATCACCCCGCCATAATAAAGACCGGACGTCTTTGAATTCACCATCCGGAAGAAAATAAAAAGATCCGAACCGAAACGTAGGAGGCGACGCACTAAACGTGCGTTTCAGTTCGCATAGATGTTCCAGAACCGAAAGATTGTTCGAAAAAAGTGGTAGATAGCCGAAAAAAGTGACAGGGGTGCAACACGAGGACTTCCCAGGAGGTCACCCATCCTAGTACTACTCTCGCCCAAGCACGCTTAACTTCGGAGTTCTGATGGGATCCAGTGCATTTGTGCTGGTATGATCGCACCCAGCATGCCTCTCCATTGTCAAAGTAATAAAGAGTTTCCACTCGCATTGTCGTACGAAGTCCGTTTAAATGAAAGTGCGAAAAAATCCTGCTAGATGACACCGGATGGACGATCCGAGCATGTCGGGAAGCCGGATGACTGCCAAGGCTGTCATCGCGCGATGGATCTTCCCGAGTACCCCCGAATCAATATAAGAATCGCCACGATCTGACGGGCGGATCAAAAGTTATCGTCGGAACGATATTTGTGCACCAAGGGTAGCTCACGGCCAGTAAACACCTTCCGACCGGATTCATGACTCGCATCCACTAGTACACTCATCCGCTATAGCCTGTACGTCACTGAATCTAAACAAACCCCCGCTATAATTTGACCGCAAATGAAATGTCAGAACGAATTCCGTTTATCGAATCAAACGACACTATCACCCCGCCATAATAAAGACCGGACGTGTTTGAATTCACCATCCGGAAGAAAATAAAAAGATCCGAACCGAAACGTAGGAGGCGACGCACTAAACGTGCGTTTCAGTTCGCATAGATGTTCCAGAACCGAAAGATTGTTCGAAAAAAGTGGTAGATAGCCGAAAAAAGTGACAGGGGTGCAACACGAGGACTTCCCAGGAGGTCACCCATCCTAGTACTACTCTCGCCCAAGCACGCTTAACTTCGGAGTTCTGATGGGATCCAGTGCATTTGTGCTGGTATGATCGCACCCAGCATGCCTCTCCATTGTCAAAGTAATAAAGAGTTTCCACTCGCATTGTCGTACGAAGTCCGTTTAAATGAAAGTGCGAAAAAATCCTGCTAGATGACACCGGATGGACGATCCGAGCATGTCGGGAAGCCGGATGACTGCCAAGGCTGTCATCGCGCGATGGATCTTCCCGAGTACCCCCGAATCAATATAAGAATCGCCACGATCTGACGGGCGGATCAAAAGTTATCGTCGGAACGATATTTGTGCACCAAGGGTAGCTCACGGCCAGTAAACACCTTCCGACCGGATTCATGACTCGCATCCACTAGTACACTCATCCGCTATAGCCTGTACGTCACTGAATCTAAACAAACCCCCGCTATAATTTGACCGCAAATGAAATGTCAGAACGAATTCCGTTTATCGAATCAAACGACACTATCACCCCGCCATAATAAAGACCGGACGTCTTTGAATTCACCATCCGGAAGAAAATAAAAAGATCCGAACCGAAACGTAGGAGGCGACGCACTAAACGTGCGTTTCAGTTCGCATCGATGTTCCAGAACCGAAAGATTGTTCGAAAAAAGTGGTAGATAGCCGAAAAAAGTGACAGGGGTGCAACACGAGGACTTCCCAGGAGGTCACCCATCCTAGTACTACTCTCGCCCAAGCACGCTTAACTTCGGAGTTCTGATGGGAGCCAGTGCATTTGTGCTGGTATGATCGCACCCAGCATGCCTCTCCATTGTCAAAGTAATAAAGAGTTTCCACTCGCATTGTCGTACGAAGTCCGTTTAAATGAAAGTGCGAAAAAATCCTGCTAGATGACACCGGATGGACGATCCGAGCATGTCGGGAAGCCGGATGACTGCCAAGGCTGTCATCGCGCGATGGATCTTCCCGAGTACCCCCGAATCAATATAAGAATCGCCACGATCTGACGGGCGGATCAAAAGTTATCGTCGGAACGATATTTGTGCACCAAGGGTAGCTCACGGCCAGTAAACACCTTCCGACCGGATTCATGACTCGCATCCACTAGTACACTCATCCGCTATAGCCTGTACGTCACTGAATCTAAACAAACCCCCGCTATAATTTGACCGCAAATGAAATGTCAGAACGAATTCCGTTTATCGAATCAAACGACACTATCACCCCGCCATAATAAAGACCGGACGTGTTTGAATTCACCATCCGGAAGAAAATAAAAAGATCCGAACCGAAACGTAGGAGGCGACGCACTAAACGTGCGTTTCAGTTCGCATCGATGTTCCAGAACCGAAAGATTGTTCGAAAAAAGTGGTAGATAGCCGAAAAAAGTGACAGGGGTGCAACACGAGGACTTCCCAGGAGGTCACCCATCCTAGTACTACTCTCGCCCAAGCACGCTTAACTTCGGAGTTCTGATGGGAGCCAGTGCATTTGTGCTGGTATGATCGCACCCAGCATGCCTCTCCATTGTCAAAGTAATAAAGAGTTTCCACTCGCATTGTCGTACGAAGTCCGTTTAAATGAAAGTGCGAAAAAATCCTGCTAGATGACACCGGATGGACGATCCGAGCATGTCGGGAAGCCGGATGACCGCCAGGGCTGTCATCGCGCGATGAATCTTCCCGAGTACCCCCGAATCAATATAAGAATCGCTACGATCTGACGGGCGGATCAAAAGTTATCGTCGGAACGATATTTGTGCACCAAGGGTAGCTCACGGCCAGTAAACACCTTCCGACCGGATTCATGACTCGCATCCACTAGTACACTCATCCGCTATAGCCTGTACGTCACTGAATCTAAACAAACCCCCGCTATAATTTGACCGCAAATGAAATGTCAGAACGAATTCCGTTTATCGAATCAAACGACACTATCACCCCGCCATAATAAAGACCGGACGTCTTTGAATTCACCATCCGGAAGAAAATAAAAAGATCCGAACCGAAACGTAGGAGGCGACGCACTAAACGTGCGTTTCAGTTCGCATCGATGTTCCAGAACCGAAAGATTGTTCGAAAAAAGTGGTAGATAGCCGAAAAAAGTGACAGGGGTGCAACACGAGGACTTCCCAGGAGGTCACCCATCCTAGTACTACTCTCGCCCAAGCACGCTTAACTTCGGAGTTCTGATGGGATCCAGTGCATTTGTGCTGGTATGATCGCACCCAGCATGCCTCTCCATTGTCAAAGTAATAAAGAGTTTCCACTCGCACTGTCGTACGAAGTCCGTTTAAATGAAAGTGCGAAAAAATCCTGCTAGATGACACCGGATGGACGATCCGAGCATGTCGGGAAGCCGGATGACCGCCAAGGCTGTCATCGCGCGAAGATTCTTCCCGAGTACCCCCGAATCAATATAAGAATCGCCACGATCTGACGGGCGGATCAAAAGTTATCGTCGGAACGATATTTGTGCACCAAGGGTAGCTCACGGCCAGTAAACACCTTCCGACCGGATTCATGACTCGCATCCACTAGTACACTCATCCGCTATTGCCTGTACGTCACTGAATCTAAACAAACCCCCGCTATAATTTGACCGCAAATGAAATGTCAGAACGAATTCCGTTTATCGAATCAAACGACACTATCACCCCGCCATAATAAAGACCGGACGTATTTTAATTCACCATCCGGAAGAAAATAAAAAGATCGGAACCGAAACGTAGGAGGCGTCGCACTAAACGTGCGTTTCAGTTCGCATCGATGTTCCAGAACCGAAAGATTGTTCGAAAAAAGTGGTAGATAGCCGAAAAAAGTGACAGGGGTGCAACACGAGGACTTCCCAGGAGGTCACCCATCCTAGTACTACTCTCGCCCAAGCACGCTTAACTTCGGAGTTCTGATGGGATCCAGTGCATTTGTGCTGGTATGATCGCACCCAGCATGCCTCTCCATTGTCAAAGTAATAAAGAGTTTCCACTCGCACTGTCGTACGAAGTCCGTTTAAATGAAAGTGCGAAAAAATCCTGCTAGATGACACCGGATGGACGATCCGAGCATGTCGGGAAGCCGGATGACCGCCAGGGCTGTCATCGCGCGATGGATCTTCCCGAGTACCCCCGAATCAATATAAGAATCGCCACGATCTGACGGGCGGATCAAAAGTTATCGTCGGAACGATATTTGTGCACCAAGGGTAGCTCACGGCCAGTAAACACCTTCCGACCGGATTCATGACTCGCATCCACTAGTACACTCATCCGCTATAGCCTGTACGTCACTGAATCTAAACAAACCCCCGCTATAATTTGACCGCAAATGAAATGTCAGAACGAATTCCGTTTATCGAATCAAACGACACTATCACCCCGCCATAATAAAGACCGGACGTGTTTGAATTCACCATCCGGAAGAAAATAAAAAGATCCGAACCGAAACGTAGGAGGCGACGCACTAAACGTGCGTTTCAGTTCGCATCGATGTTCCAGAACCGAAAGATTGTTCGAAAAAAGTGGTAGATAGCCGAAAAAAGTGACAGGGGTGCAACACGAGGACTTCCCAGGAGGTCACCCATCCTAGTACTACTCTCGCCCAAGCACGCTTAACTTCGGAGTTCTGATGGGAGCCAGTGCATTTGTGCTGGTATGATCGCACCCAGCATGCCTCTCCATTGTCAAAGTAATAAAGAGTTTCCACTCGCATTGTCGTACGAAGTCCGTTTAAATGAAAGTGCGAAAAAATCCTGCTAGATGACACCGGATGGACGATCCGAGCATGTCGGGAAGCCGGATGACCGCCAGGGCTGTCATCGCGCGATGAATCTTCCCGAGTACCCCCGAATCAATATAAGAATCGCTACGATCTGACGGGCGGATCAAAAGTTATCGTCGGAACGATATTTGTGCACCAAGGGTAGCTCACGGCCAGTAAACACCTTCCGACCGGATTCATGACTCGCATCCACTAGTACACTCATCCGCTATAGCCTGTACGTCACTGAATCTAAACAAACCCCCGCTATAATTTGACCGCAAATGAAATGTCAGAACGAATTCCGTTTATCGAATCAAACGACACTATCACCCCGCCATAATAAAGACCGGACGTCTTTGAATTCACCATCCGGAAGAAAATAAAAAGATCCGAACCGAAACGTAGGAGGCGACGCACTAAACGTGCGTTTCAGTTCGCATAGATGTTCCAGAACCGAAAGATTGTTCGAAAAAAGTGGTAGATAGCCGAAAAAAGTGACAGGGGTGCAACACGAGGACTTCCCAGGAGGTCACCCATCCTAGTACTACTCTCGCCCAAGCACGCTTAACTTCGGAGTTCTGATGGGATCCAGTGCATTTGTGCTGGTATGATCGCACCCAGCATGCCTCTCCATTGTCAAAGTAATAAAGAGTTTCCACTCGCATTGTCGTACGAAGTCCGTTTAAATGAAAGTGCGAAAAAATCCTGCTAGATGACACCGGATGGACGATCCGAGCATGTCGGGAAGCCGGATGACTGCCAAGGCTGTCATCGCGCGATGGATCTTCCCGAGTACCCCCGAATCAATATAAGAATCGCCACGATCTGACGGGCGGATCAAAAGTTATCGTCGGAACGATATTTGTGCACCAAGGGTAGCTCACGGCCAGTAAACACCTTCCGACCGGATTCATGACTCGCATCCACTAGTACACTCATCCGCTATAGCCTGTACGTCACTGAATCTAAACAAACCCCCGCTATAATTTGACCGCAAATGAAATGTCAGAACGAATTCCGTTTATCGAATCAAACGACACTATCACCCCGCCATAATAAAGACCGGACGTGTTTGAATTCACCATCCGGAAGAAAATAAAAAGATCCGAACCGAAACGTAGGAGGCGACGCACTAAACGTGCGTTTCAGTTCGCATAGATGTTCCAGAACCGAAAGATTGTTCGAAAAAAGTGGTAGATAGCCGAAAAAAGTGACAGGGGTGCAACACGAGGACTTCCCAGGAGGTCACCCATCCTAGTACTACTCTCGCCCAAGCACGCTTAACTTCGGAGTTCTGATGGGATCCAGTGCATTTGTGCTGGTATGATCGCACCCAGCATGCCTCTCCATTGTCAAAGTAATAAAGAGTTTCCACTCGCATTGTCGTACGAAGTCCGTTTAAATGAAAGTGCGAAAAAATCCTGCTAGATGACACCGGATGGACGATCCGAGCATGTCGGGAAGCCGGATGACTGCCAAGGCTGTCATCGCGCGATGGATCTTCCCGAGTACCCCCGAATCAATATAAGAATCGCCACGATCTGACGGGCGGATCAAAAGTTATCGTCGGAACGATATTTGTGCACCAAGGGTAGCTCACGGCCAGTAAACACCTTCCGACCGGATTCATGACTCGCATCCACTAGTACACTCATCCGCTATAGCCTGTACGTCACTGAATCTAAACAAACCCCCGCTATAATTTGACCGCAAATGAAATGTCAGAACGAATTCCGTTTATCGAATCAAACGACACTATCACCCCGCCATAATAAAGACCGGACGTCTTTGAATTCACCATCCGGAAGAAAATAAAAAGATCCGAACCGAAACGTAGGAGGCGACGCACTAAACGTGCGTTTCAGTTCGCATCGATGTTCCAGAACCGAAAGATTGTTCGAAAAAAGTGGTAGATAGCCGAAAAAAGTGACAGGGGTGCAACACGAGGACTTCCCAGGAGGTCACCCATCCTAGTACTACTCTCGCCCAAGCACGCTTAACTTCGGAGTTCTGATGGGAGCCAGTGCATTTGTGCTGGTATGATCGCACCCAGCATGCCTCTCCATTGTCAAAGTAATAAAGAGTTTCCACTCGCATTGTCGTACGAAGTCCGTTTAAATGAAAGTGCGAAAAAATCCTGCTAGATGACACCGGATGGACGATCCGAGCATGTCGGGAAGCCGGATGACTGCCAAGGCTGTCATCGCGCGATGGATCTTCCCGAGTACCCCCGAATCAATATAAGAATCGCCACGATCTGACGGGCGGATCAAAAGTTATCGTCGGAACGATATTTGTGCACCAAGGGTAGCTCACGGCCAGTAAACACCTTCCGACCGGATTCATGACTCGCATCCACTAGTACACTCATCCGCTATAGCCTGTACGTCACTGAATCTAAACAAACCCCCGCTATAATTTGACCGCAAATGAAATGTCAGAACGAATTCCGTTTATCGAATCAAACGACACTATCACCCCGCCATAATAAAGACCGGACGTGTTTGAATTCACCATCCGGAAGAAAATAAAAAGATCCGAACCGAAACGTAGGAGGCGACGCACTAAACGTGCGTTTCAGTTCGCATCGATGTTCCAGAACCGAAAGATTGTTCGAAAAAAGTGGTAGATAGCCGAAAAAAGTGACAGGGGTGCAACACGAGGACTTCCCAGGAGGTCACCCATCCTAGTACTACTCTCGCCCAAGCACGCTTAACTTCGGAGTTCTGATGGGAGCCAGTGCATTTGTGCTGGTATGATCGCACCCAGCATGCCTCTCCATTGTCAAAGTAATAAAGAGTTTCCACTCGCATTGTCGTACGAAGTCCGTTTAAATGAAAGTGCGAAAAAATCCTGCTAGATGACACCGGATGGACGATCCGAGCATGTCGGGAAGCCGGATGACCGCCAGGGCTGTCATCGCGCGATGAATCTTCCCGAGTACCCCCGAATCAATATAAGAATCGCTACGATCTGACGGGCGGATCAAAAGTTATCGTCGGAACGATATTTGTGCACCAAGGGTAGCTCACGGCCAGTAAACACCTTCCGACCGGATTCATGACTCGCATCCACTAGTACACTCATCCGCTATAGCCTGTACGTCACTGAATCTAAACAAACCCCCGCTATAATTTGACCGCAAATGAAATGTCAGAACGAATTCCGTTTATCGAATCAAACGACACTATCACCCCGCCATAATAAAGACCGGACGTCTTTGAATTCACCATCCGGAAGAAAATAAAAAGATCCGAACCGAAACGTAGGAGGCGACGCACTAAACGTGCGTTTCAGTTCGCATCGATGTTCCAGAACCGAAAGATTGTTCGAAAAAAGTGGTAGATAGCCGAAAAAAGTGACAGGGGTGCAACACGAGGACTTCCCAGGAGGTCACCCATCCTAGTACTACTCTCGCCCAAGCACGCTTAACTTCGGAGTTCTGATGGGATCCAGTGCATTTGTGCTGGTATGATCGCACCCAGCATGCCTCTCCATTGTCAAAGTAATAAAGAGTTTCCACTCGCACTGTCGTACGAAGTCCGTTTAAATGAAAGTGCGAAAAAATCCTGCTAGATGACACCGGATGGACGATCCGAGCATGTCGGGAAGCCGGATGACCGCCAAGGCTGTCATCGCGCGAAGATTCTTCCCGAGTACCCCCGAATCAATATAAGAATCGCCACGATCTGACGGGCGGATCAAAAGTTATCGTCGGAACGATATTTGTGCACCAAGGGTAGCTCACGGCCAGTAAACACCTTCCGACCGGATTCATGACTCGCATCCACTAGTACACTCATCCGCTATTGCCTGTACGTCACTGAATCTAAACAAACCCCCGCTATAATTTGACCGCAAATGAAATGTCAGAACGAATTCCGTTTATCGAATCAAACGACACTATCACCCCGCCATAATAAAGACCGGACGTATTTTAATTCACCATCCGGAAGAAAATAAAAAGATCGGAACCGAAACGTAGGAGGCGTCGCACTAAACGTGCGTTTCAGTTCGCATCGATGTTCCAGAACCGAAAGATTGTTCGAAAAAAGTGGTAGATAGCCGAAAAAAGTGACAGGGGTGCAACACGAGGACTTCCCAGGAGGTCACCCATCCTAGTACTACTCTCGCCCAAGCACGCTTAACTTCGGAGTTCTGATGGGATCCAGTGCATTTGTGCTGGTATGATCGCACCCAGCATGCCTCTCCATTGTCAAAGTAATAAAGAGTTTCCACTCGCACTGTCGTACGAAGTCCGTTTAAATGAAAGTGCGAAAAAATCCTGCTAGATGACACCGGATGGACGATCCGAGCATGTCGGGAAGCCGGATGACTGCCAGGGCTGTCATCGCGCGATGGATCTTCCCGAGTACCCCCGAATCAATATAAGAATCGCCACGATCTGACGGGCGGATCAAAAGTTATCGTCGGAACGATATTTGTGCACCAAGGGTAGCTCACGGCCAGTAAACACCTTCCGACCGGATTCATGACTCGCATCCACTAGTACACTCATCCGCTATAGCCTGTACGTCACTGAATCTAAACAAACCCCCGCTATAATTTGACCGCAAATGAAATGTCAGAACGAATTCCGTTTATCGAATCAAACGACACTATCACCCCGCCATAATAAAGACCGGACGTGTTTGAATTCACCATCCGGAAGAAAATAAAAAGATCCGAACCGAAACGTAGGAGGCGACGCACTAAACGTGCGTTTCAGTTCGCATCGATGTTCCAGAACCAAAAGATTGTTCGAAAAAAGTGGTAGATAGCCGAAAAAAGTGACAGGGGTGCAACACGAGGACTTCCCAGGAGGTCACCCATCCTAGTACTACTCTCGCCCAAGCACGCTTAACTTCGGAGTTCTGATGGGAGCCAGTGCATTTGTGCTGGTATGATCGCACCCAGCATGCCTCTCCATTGTCAAAGTAATAAAGAGTTTCCACTCGCATTGTCGTACGAAGTCCGTTTAAATGAAAGTGCGAAAAAATCCTGCTAGATGACACCGGATGGACGATCCGAGCATGTCGGGAAGCCGGATGACCGCCAGGGCTGTCATCGCGCGATGAATCTTCCCGAGTACCCCCGAATCAACATAAGAATCGCTACGATCTGACGGGCGGATCAAAAGTTATCGTCGGAACGATATTTGTGCACCAAGGGTAGCTCACGGCCAGTAAACACCTTCCGACCGGATTCATGACTCGCATCCACTAGTACACTCATCCGCTATAGCCTGTACGTCAGTGAATCTAAACAAACCCCCGCTATAATTTGACCGCAAATGAAATGTCAGAACGAATTCCGTTTATCGAATCAAACGACACTATCACCCCGCCATAATAAAGACCGGACGTCTTTGAATTCACCATCCGGAAGAAAATAAAAAGATCCGAACCGAAACGTAGGAGGCGACGCACTAAACGTGCGTTTCAGTTCGCATCGATGTTCCAGAACCGAAAGATTGTTCGAAAAAAGTGGTAGATAGCCGAAAAAAGTGACAGGGGTGCAACACGAGGACTTCCCAGGAGGTCACCCATCCTAGTACTACTCTCGCCCAAGCACGCTTAACTTCGGAGTTCTGATGGGATCCAGTGCATTTGTGCTGGTATGATCGCACCCAGCATGCCTCTCCATTGTCAAAGTAATAAAGAGTTTCCACTCGCACTGTCGTACGAAGTCCGTTTAAATGAAAGTGCGAAAAAATCCTGCTAGATGACACCGGATGGACGATCCGAGCATGTCGGGAAGCCGGATGACCGCCACGGCTGTCATCGCGCGAAGAATCTTCCCGAGTACCCCCGAATCAATATAAGAATCGCCACGATCTGACGGGCGGATCAAAAGTTATCGTCGGAACGATATTTGTGCACCAAGGGTAGCTCACGGCCAGTAAACACCTTCCGACCGGATTCATGACTCGCATCCACTAGTACACTCATCCGCTATTGCCTGTACGTCACTGAATCTAAACAAACCCCCGCTATAATTTGACCGCAAATGAAATGTCAGAACGAATTCCGTTTATCGAATCAAACGACACTATCACCCCGCCATAATAAAGACCGGACGTATTTTAATTCACCATCCGGAAGAAAATAAAAAGATCGGAACCGAAACGTAGGAGGCGTCGCACTAAACGTGCGTTTCAGTTCGCATCGATGTTCCAGAACCGAAAGATTGTTCGAAAAAAGTGGTAGATAGCCGAAAAAAGTGACAGGGGTGCAACACGAGGACTTCCCAGGAGGTCACCCATCCTAGTACTACTCTCGCCCAAGCACGCTTAACTTCGGAGTTCTGATGGGATCCAGTGCATTTGTGCTGGTATGATCGCACCCAGCATGCCTCTCCATTGTCAAAGTAATAAAGAGTTTCCACTCGCACTGTCGTACGAAGTCCGTTTAAATGAAAGTGCGAAAAAATCCTGCTAGATGACACCGGATGGACGATCCGAGCATGTCGGGAAGCCGGATGACCGCCAGGGCTGTCATCGCGCGATGGATCTTCCCGAGTACCCCCGAATCAATATAAGAATCGCCACGATCTGACGGGCGGATCAAAAGTTATCGTCGGAACGATATTTGTGCACCAAGGGTAGCTCACGGCCAGTAAACACCTTCCGACCGGATTCATGACTCGCATCCACTAGTACACTCATCCGCTATAGCCTGTACGTCACTGAATCTGAACAAACCCCCGCTATAATTTGACCGCAAATGAAATGTCAGAACGAATTCCGTTTATCGAATCAAACGACACTATCACCCCGCCATAATAAAGACCGGACGTGTTTGAATTCACCATCCGGAAGAAAATAAAAAGATCCGAACCGAAACGTAGGAGGCGACGCACTAAACGTGCGTTTCAGTTCGCATCGATGTTCCAGAACCGAAAGATTGTTCGAAAAAAGTGGTAGATAGCCGAAAAAAGTGACAGGGGTGCAACACGAGGACTTCCCAGGAGGTCACCCATCCTAGTACTACTCTCGCCCAAGCACGCTTAACTTCGGAGTTCTGATGGGAGCCAGTGCATTTGTGCTGGTATGATCGCACCCAGCATGCCTCTCCATTGTCAAAGTAATAAAGAGTTTCCACTCGCATTGTCGTACGAAGTCCGTTTAAATGAAAGTGCGAAAAAATCCTGCTAGATGACACCGGATGGACGATCCGAGCATGTCGGGAAGCCGGATGACCGCCAGGGCTGTCATCGCGCGATGGATCTTCCCGAGTACCCCCGAATCAATATAAGAATCGCTACGATCTGACGGGCGGATCAAAAGTTATCGTCGGAACGATATTTGTGCACCAAGGGTAGCTCACGGCCAGTAAACACCTTCCGACCGGATTCATGACTCGCATCCACTAGTACACTCATCCGCTATAGCCTGTACGTCACTGAATCTAAACAAACCCCCGCTATAATTTGACCGCAAATGAAATGTCAGAACGAATTCCGTTTATCGAATCAAACGACACTATCACCCCGCCATAATAAAGACCGGACGTCTTTGAATTCACCATCCGGAAGAAAATAAAAAGATCCGAACCGAAACGTAGGAGGCGACGCACTAAACGTGCGTTTCAGTTCGCATAGATGTTCCAGAACCGAAAGATTGTTCGAAAAAAGTGGTAGATAGCCGAAAAAAGTGACAGGGGTGCAACACGAGGACTTCCCAGGAGGTCACCCATCCTAGTACTACTCTCGCCCAAGCACGCTTAACTTCGGAGTTCTGATGGGATCCAGTGCATTTGTGCTGGTATGATCGCACCCAGCATGCCTCTCCATTGTCAAAGTAATAAAGAGTTTCCACTCGCATTGTCGTACGAAGTCCGTTTAAATGAAAGTGCGAAAAAATCCTGCTAGATGACACCGGATGGACGATCCGAGCATGTCGGGAAGCCGGATGACTGCCAAAGCTGTCATCGCGCGATGGATCTTCCCGAGTACCCCCGAATCAATATAAGAATCGCCACGATCTGACGGGCGGATCAAAAGTTATCGTCGGAACGATATTTGTGCACCAAGGGTAGCTCACGGCCAGTAAACACCTTCCGACCGGATTCATGACTCGCATCCACTAGTACACTCATCCGCTATAGCCTGTACGTCACTGAATCTAAACAAACCCCCGCTATAATTTGACCGCAAATGAAATGTCAGAACGAATTCCGTTTATCGAATCAAACGACACTATCACCCCGCCATAATAAAGACCGGACGTGTTTGAATTCACCATCCGGAAAAAAATAAAAAGATCCGAACCGAAACGTAGGAGGCGACGCACTAAACGTGCGTTTCAGTTCGCATCGATGTTCCAGAACCGAAAGATTGTTCGAAAAAAGTGGTAGATAGCCGAAAAAAGTGACAGGGGTGCAACACGAGGACTTCCCAGGAGGTCACCCATCCTAGTACTACTCTCGCCCAAGCACGCTTAACTTCGGAGTTCTGATGGGAGCCAGTGCATTTGTGCTGGTATGATCGCACCCAGCATGCCTCTCCATTGTCAAAGTAATAAAGAGTTTCCACTCGCATTGTCGTACGAAGTCCGTTTAAATGAAAGTGCGAAAAAATCCTGCTAGATGACACCGGATGGACGATCCGAGCATGTCGGGAAGCCGGATGACCGCCAGGGCTGTCATCGCGCGATGAATCTTCCCGAGTACCCCCGAATCAATATAAGAATCGCTACGATCTGACGGGCGGATCAAAAGTTATCGTCGGAACGATATTTGTGCACCAAGGGTAGCTCACGGCCAGTAAACACCTTCCGACCGGATTCATGACTCGCATCCACTAGTACACTCATCCGCTATAGCCTGTACGTCACTGAATCTAAACAAACCCCCGCTATAATTTGACCGCAAATGAAATGTCAGAACGAATTCCGTTTATCGAATCAAACGACACTATCACCCCGCCATAATAAAGACCGGACGTCTTTGAATTCACCATCCGGAAGAAAATAAAAAGATCCGAACCGAAACGTAGGAGGCGACGCACTAAACGTGCGTTTCAGTTCGCATCGATGTTCCAGAACCGAAAGATTGTTCGAAAAAAGTGGTAGATAGCCGAAAAAAGTGACAGGGGTGCAACACGAGGACTTCCCAGGAGGTCACCCATCCTAGTACTACTCTCGCCCAAGCACGCTTAACTTCGGAGTTCTGATGGGATCCAGTGCATTTGTGCTGGTATGATCGCACCCAGCATGCCTCTCCATTGTCAAAGTAATAAAGAGTTTCCACTCGCACTGTCGTACGAAGTCCGTTTAAATGAAAGTGCGAAAAAATCCTGCTAGATGACACCGGATGGACGATCCGAGCATGTCGGGAAGCCGGATGACCGCCAAGGCTGTCATCGCGCGAAGAATCTTCCCGAGTACCCCCGAATCAATATAAGAATCGCCACGATCTGACGGGCGGATCAAAAGTTATCGTCGGAACGATATTTGTGCACCAAGGGTAGCTCACGGCCAGTAAACACCTTCCGACCGGATTCATGACTCGCATCCACTAGTACACTCATCCGCTATAGCCTGTACGTCACTGAATCTGAACAAACCCCCGCTATAATTTGACCGCAAATGAAATGTCAGAACGAATTCCGTTTATCGAATCAAACGACACTATCACCCCGCCATAATAAAGACCGGACGTGTTTGAATTCACCATCCGGAAGAAAATAAAAAGATCCGAACCGAAACGTAGGAGGCGACGCACTAAACGTGCGTTTCAGTTCGCATCGATGTTCCAGAACCGAAAGATTGTTCGAAAAAAGTGGTAGATAGCCGAAAAAAGTGATAGGGGTGCAACACGAGGACTTCCCAGGAGGTCACCCATCCTAGTACTACTCTCGCCCAAGCACGCTTAACTTCGGAGTTCTGATGGGAGCCAGTGCATTTGTGCTGGTATGATCGCACCCAGCATGCCTCTCCATTGTCAAAGTAATAAAGAGTTTCCACTCGCAGTGTCGTACGAAGTCCGTTTAAATGAAAGTGCGAAAAAATCCTGCTAGATGACACCGGATGGACGATCCGAGCATGTCGGGAAGCCGGATGACCGCCAGGGCTGTCATCGCGCGATGAATCTTCCCGAGTACCCCCGAATCAACATAAGAATCGCTACGATCTGACGGGCGGATCAAAAGTTATCGTCGGAACGATATTTGTGCACCAAGGGTAGCTCACGGCCAGTAAACACCTTCCGACCGGATTCATGACTCGCATCCACTAGTACACTCATCCGCTATAGCCTGTACGTCACTGAATCTAAACAAACCCCCGCTATAATTTGACCGCAAATGAAATGTCAGAACGAATTCCGTTTATCGAATCAAACGACACTATCACCCCGCCATAATAAAGACCGGACGTCTTTGAATTCACCATCCGGAAGAAAATAAAAAGATCCGAACCGAAACGTAGGAGGCGACGCACTAAACGTGCGTTTCAGTTCGCATCGATGTTCCAGAACCGAAAGATTGTTCGAAAAAAGTGGTAGATAGCCGAAAAAAGTGACAGGGGTGCAACACGAGGACTTCCCAGGAGGTCACCCATCCTAGTACTACTCTCGCCCAAGCACGCTTAACTTCGGAGTTCTGATGGGATCCAGTGCATTTGTGCTGGTATGATCGCACCCAGCATGCCTCTCCATTGTCAAAGTAATAAAGAGTTTCCACTCGCACTGTCGTACGAAGTCCGTTTAAATGAAAGTGCGAAAAAATCCTGCTAGATGATACCGGATGGACGATCCGAGCATGTCGGGAAGCCGGATGACCGCCAAGGCTGTCATCGCGCGAAGATTCTTCCCGAGTACCCCCGAATCAATATAAGAATCGCCACGATCTGACGGGCGGATCAAAAGTTATCGTCGGAACGATATTTGTGCACCAAGGGTAGCTCACGGCCAGTAAACACCTTCCGACCGGATTCATGACTCGCATCCACTAGTACACTCATCCGCTATTGCCTGTACGTCACTGAATCTAAACAAACCCCCGCTATAATTTGACCGCAAATGAAATGTCAGAACGAATTCCGTTTATCGAATCAAACGACACTATCACCCCGCCATAATAAAGACCGGACGTATTTTAATTCACCATCCGGAAGAAAATAAAAAGATCGGAACCGAAACGTAGGAGGCGTCGCACTAAACGTGCGTTTCAGTTCGCATCGATGTTCCAGAACCGAAAGATTGTTCGAAAAAAGTGGTAGATAGCCGAAAAAAGTGACAGGGGTGCAACACGAGGACTTCCCAGGAGGTCACCCATCCTAGTACTACTCTCGCCCAAGCACGCTTAACTTCGGAGTTCTGATGGGATCCAGTGCATTTGTGCTGGTATGATCGCACCCAGCATGCCTCTCCATTGTCAAAGTAATAAAGAGTTTCCACTCGCACTGTCGTACGAAGTCCGTTTAAATGAAAGTGCGAAAAAATCCTGCTAGATGACACCGGATGGACGATCCGAGCATGTCGGGAAGCCGGATGACCGCCAGGGCTGTCATCGCGCGATGGATCTTCCCGAGTACCCCCGAATCAATATAAGAATCGCCACGATCTGACGGGCGGATCAAAAGTTATCGTCGGAACGATATTTGTGCACCAAGGGTAGCTCACGGCCAGTAAACACCTTCCGACCGGATTCATGACTCGCATCCACTAGTACACTCATCCGCTATAGCCTGTACGTCACTGAATCTAAACAAACCCCCGCTATAATTTGACCGCAAATGAAATGTCAGAACGAATTCCGTTTATCGAATCAAACGACACTATCACCCCGCCATAATAAAGACCGGACGTGTTTGAATTCACCATCCGGAAGAAAATAAAAAGATCCGAACCGAAACGTAGGAGGCGACGCACTAAACGTGCGTTTCAGTTCGCATCGATGTTCCAGAACCGAAAGATTGTTCGAAAAAAGTGGTAGATAGCCGAAAAAAGTGACAGGGGTGCAACACGAGGACTTCCCAGGAGGTCACCCATCCTAGTACTACTCTCGCCCAAGCACGCTTAACTTCGGAGTTCTGATGGGAGCCAGTGCATTTGTGCTGGTATGATCGCACCCAGCATGCCTCTCCATTGTCAAAGTAATAAAGAGTTTCCACTCGCATTGTCGTACGAAGTCCGTTTAAATGAAAGTGCGAAAAAATCCTGCTAGATGACACCGGATGGACGATCCGAGCATGTCGGGAAGCCGGATGACCGCCAGGGCTGTCATCGCGCGATGAATCTTCCCGAGTACCCCCGAATCAATATAAGAATCGCTACGATCTGACGGGCGGATCAAAAGTTATCGTCGGAACGATATTTGTGCACCAAGGGTAGCTCACGGCCAGTAAACACCTTCCGACCGGATTCATGACTCGCATCCACTAGTACACTCATCCGCTATAGCCTGTACGTCAGTGAATCTAAACAAACCCCCGCTATAATTTGACCGCAAATGAAATGTCAGAACGAATTCCGTTTATCGAATCAAACGACACTATCACCCCGCCATAATAAAGACCGGACGTCTTTGAATTCACCATCCGGAAGAAAATAAAAAGATCCGAACCGAAACGTAGGAGGCGACGCACTAAACGTGCGTTTCAGTTCGCATCGATGTTCCAGAACCGAAAGATTGTTCGAAAAAAGTGGTAGATAGCCGAAAAAAGTGACAGGGGTGCAACACGAGGACTTCCCAGGAGGTCACCCATCCTAGTACTACTCTCGCCCAAGCACGCTTAACTTCGGAGTTCTGATGGGATCCAGTGCATTTGTGCTGGTATGATCGCACCCAGCATGCCTCTCCATTGTCAAAGTAATAAAGAGTTTCCACTCGCACTGTCGTACGAAGTCCGTTTAAATGAAAGTGCGAAAAAATCCTGCTAGATGACACCGGATGGACGATCCGAGCATGTCGGGAAGCCGGATGACCGCCACGGCTGTCATCGCGCGAAGAATCTTCCCGAGTACCCCCGAATCAATATAAGAATCGCCACGATCTGACGGGCGGATCAAAAGTTATCGTCGGAACGATATTTGTGCACCAAGGGTAGCTCACGGCCAGTAAACACCTTCCGACCGGATTCATGACTCGCATCCACTAGTACACTCATCCGCTATTGCCTGTACGTCACTGAATCTAAACAAACCCCCGCTATAATTTGACCGCAAATGAAATGTCAGAACGAATTCCGTTTATCGAATCAAACGACACTATCACCCCGCCATAATAAAGACCGGACGTATTTTAATTCACCATCCGGAAGAAAATAAAAAGATCGGAACCGAAACGTAGGAGGCGTCGCACTAAACGTGCGTTTCAGTTCGCATCGATGTTCCAGAACCGAAAGATTGTTCGAAAAAAGTGGTAGATAGCCGAAAAAAGTGACAGGGGTGCAACACGAGGACTTCCCAGGAGGTCACCCATCCTAGTACTACTCTCGCCCAAGCACGCTTAACTTCGGAGTTCTGATGGGATCCAGTGCATTTGTGCTGGTATGATCGCACCCAGCATGCCTCTCCATTGTCAAAGTAATAAAGAGTTTCCACTCGCATTGTCGTACGAAGTCCGTTTAAATGAAAGTGCGAAAAAATCCTGCTAGATGACACCGGATGGACGATCCGAGCATGTCGGAAAGGCGAATTACCGCCAGGGCTGTCATCGCGCGATGAATCTTCCCGCGTACCCCCGAATCAATATAAGAATCGCCACGATCTGACGGGCGGATCAAAAGTTATCGTCGGAACGATATTTGTGCACCAAGGGTAGCTCACGGCCAGTAAACACCTTCCGACCGGATTCATGACTCGCATCCACTAGTACACTCATCCGCTATAGCCTGTACGTCACTGAATCTGAACAAACCCCCGCTATAATTTGACCGCAAATGAAATGTCAGAACGAATTCCGTTTATCGAATCAAACGACACTATCACCCCGCCATAATAAAGACCGGACGTATTTGAATTCACCATCCGGAAGAAAATAAAAAGATCCGAACCGAAACGTAGGAGGCGACGCACTAAACGTGCGTTTCAGTTCGCATCGATGTTCCAGAACCGAAAGATTGTTCGAAAAAAAGTGGTAGATAGCCGAAAAAAGTGACAGGGGTGCAACACGAGGACTTCCCAGGAGGTCACCCATCCTAGTACTACTCTCGCCCAAGCACGCTTAACTTCGGAGTTCTGATGGGATCCAGTGCATTTGTGCTGGTATGATCGCACCCAGCATGCCTCTCCATTGTCAAAGTAATAAAGAGTTTCCACTCGCACTGTCGTACGAAGTCCGTTTAAATGAAAGTGCGAAAAAATCCTGCTAGATGACACCGGATGGACGATCCGAGCATGTCGGGAAGCCGGATGACCGCCAGGGCTGTCATCGCGCGATGGATCTTCCCGAGTACCCCCGAATCAATATAAGAATCGCTTCGATCTGACGGGCGGATCAAAAGTTATCGTCGGAACGATATTTGTGCACCAAGGGTAGCTCACGGCCAGTAAACACCTTCCGACCGGATTCATGACTCGCATCCACTAGTACACTCATCCGCTATAGCCTGTACGTCACTGAATCTAAACAAACCCCCGCTATAATTTGACCGCAAATGAAATGTCAGAACGAATTCCGTTTATCGAATCAAACGACACTATCACCCCGCCATAATAAAGACCGGACGTGTTTGAATTCACCATCCGGAAGAAAATAAAAAGATCCGAACCGAAACGTAGGAGGCGACGCACTAAACGTGCGTTTCAGTTCGCATCGATGTTCCAGAACCGAAAGATTGTTCGAAAAAAGTGGTAGATAGCCGAAAAAAGTGACAGGGGTGCAACACGAGGACTTCCCAGGAGGTCACCCATCCTAGTACTACTCTCGCCCAAGCACGCTTAACTTCGGAGTTCTGATGGGAGCCAGTGCATTTGTGCTGGTATGATCGCACCCAGCATGCCTCTCCATTGTCAAAGTAATAAAGAGTTTCCACTCGCATTGTCGTACGAAGTTCGTTTAAATGAAAGTGCGAAAAAATCCTGCTAGATGACACCGGATGGACGATCCGAGCATGTCGGGAAGCCGGATGACCGCCAGGGCTGTCATCGCGCGATGAATCTTCCCGAGTACCCCCGAATCAATATAAGAATCGCTACGATCTGACGGGCGGATCAAAAGTTATCGTCGGAACGATATTTGTGCACCAAGGGTAGCTCACGGCCAGTAAACACCTTCCGACCGGATTCATGACTCGCATCCACTAGTACACTCATCCGCTATAGCCTGTACGTCACTGAATCTAAACAAACCCCCGCTATAATTTGACCGCAAATGAAATGTCAGAACGAATTCCGTTTATCGAATCAAACGACACTATCACCCCGCCATAATAAAGACCGGACGTGTTTGAATTCACCATCCGGAAGAAAATAAAAAGATCCGAACCGAAACGTAGGAGGCGACGCACTAAACGTGCGTTTCAGTTCGCATAGATGTTCCAGAACCGAAAGATTGTTCGAAAAAAGTGGTAGATAGCCGAAAAAAGTGACAGGGGTGCAACACGAGGACTTCCCAGGAGGTCACCCATCCTAGTACTACTCTCGCCCAAGCACGCTTAACTTCGGAGTTCTGATGGGATCCAGTGCATTTGTGCTGGTATGATCGCACCCAGCATGCCTCTCCATTGTCAAAGTAATAAAGAGTTTCCACTCGCATTGTCGTACGAAGTCCGTTTAAATGAAAGTGCGAAAAAATCCTGCTAGATGACACCGGATGGACGATCCGAGCATGTCGGGAAGCCGGATGACTGCCAAGGCTGTCATCGCGCGATGGATCTTCCCGAGTACCCCCGAATCAATATAAGAATCGCCACGATCTGACGGGCGGATCAAAAGTTATCGTCGGAACGATATTTGTGCACCAAGGGTAGCTCACGGCCAGTAAACACCTTCCGACCGGATTCATGACTCGCATCCACTAGTACACTCATCCGCTAAAGCCTGTACGTCACTGAATCTAAACAAACCCCCGCTATAATTTGACCGCAAATGAAATGTCAGAACGAATTCCGTTTATCGAATCAAACGACACTATCACCCCGCCATAATAAAGACCGGACGTGTTTGAATTCACCATCCGGAAGAAAATAAAAAGATCCGAACCGAAACGTAGGAGGCGACGCACTAAACGTGCGTTTCAGTTCGCATAGATGTTCCAGAACCGAAAGATTGTTCGAAAAAAGTGGTAGATAGCCGAAAAAAGTGACAGGGGTGCAACACGAGGACTTCCCAGGAGGTCACCCATCCTAGTACTACTCTCGCCCAAGCACGCTTAACTTCGGAGTTCTGATGGGATCCAGTGCATTTGTGCTGGTATGATCGCACCCAGCATGCCTCTCCATTGTCAAAGTAATAAAGAGTTTCCACTCGCATTGTCGTACGAAGTCCGTTTAAATGAAAGTGCGAAAAAATCCTGCTAGATGACACCGGATGGACGATCCGAGCATGTCGGGAAGCCGGATGACTGCCAAGGCTGTCATCGCGCGATGGATCTTCCCGAGTACCCCCGAATCAATATAAGAATCGCCACGATCTGACGGGCGGATCAAAAGTTATCGTCGGAACGATATTTGTGCACCAAGGGTAGCTCACGGCCAGTAAACACCTTCCGACCGGATTCATGACTCGCATCCACTAGTACACTCATCCGCTAAAGCCTGTACGTCACTGAATCTAAACAAACCCCCGCTATAATTTGACCGCAAATGAAATGTCAGAACGAATTCCGTTTATCGAATCAAACGACACTATCACCCCGCCATAATAAAGACCGGACGTCTTTGAATTCACCATCCGGAAGAAAATAAAAAGATCCGAACCGAAACGTAGGAGGCGACGCACTAAACGTGCGTTTCAGTTCGCATCGATGTTCCAGAACCGAAAGATTGTTCGAAAAAAGTGGTAGATAGCCGAAAAAAGTGACAGGGGTGCAACACGAGGACTTCCCAGGAGGTCACCCATCCTAGTACTACTCTCGCCCAATCACGCTTAACTTCGGAGTTCTGATGGGATCCAGTGCATTTGTGCTGGTATGATCGCACCCAGCATGCCTCTCCATTGTCAAAGTAATAAAGAGTTTCCACTCGCATTGTCGTACGAAGTCCGTTTAAATGAAAGTGCGAAAAAATCCTGCTAGATGACACCGGATGGACGATCCGAGCATGTCGGGAAGCCGGATGACCGCCAGGGCTGTCATCGCGCGATGAATCTTCCCTAGTACCCCCGAATCAATATAAGAATCGCTACGATCTGACGGGCGGATCAAAAGTTATCGTCGGAACGATATTTGTGCACCAAGGGTAGCTCACGGCCAGTAAACACCTTCCGACCGGATTCATGACTCGCATCCACTAGTACACTCATCCGCTATAGCCTGTACGTCACTGAATCTAAACAAACCCCCGCTATAATTTGACCGCAAATGAAATGTCAGAACGAATTCCGTTTATCGAATCAAACGACACTATCACCCCGCCATAATAAAGACCGGACGTGTTTGAATTCACCATCCGGAAGAAAATAAAAAGATCCGAACCGAAACGTAGGAGGCGACGCACTAAACGTGCGTTTCAGTTCGCATCGATGTTCCAGAACCGAAAGATTGTTCGAAAAAAGTGGTAGATAGCCGAAAAAAGTGACAGGGGTGCAACACGAGGACTTCCCAGGAGGTCACCCATCCTAGTACTACTCTCGCCCAAGCACGCTTAACTTCGGAGTTCTGATGGGATCCAGTGCATTTGTGCTGGTATGATCGCACCCAGCATGCCTCTCCATTGTCAAAGTAATAAAGAGTTTCCACTCGCATTGTCGTACGAAGTCCGTTTAAATGAAAGTGCGAAAACATCCTGCTAGATGACACCGGATGGACGATCCGAGCATGTCGGGAAGCCGGATGACCGCCAAGGCTGTCATCGCGCGAAGAATCTTCCCGAGTACCCCCGAATCAATATAAGAATCGCCACGATCTGACGGGCGGATCAAAAGTTATCGTCGGAACGATATTTGTGCACCAGGGGTAGCTCACGGCCAGTAAACACCTTCCGACCGGATTCATGACTCGCATCCACTAGTACACTCATCCGCTATAGCCTGTACGTCACTGAATCTGAACAAACCCCCGCTATAATTTGACCGCAAATGAAATGTCAGAACGAATTCCGTTTATCGAATCAAACGACACTATCACCCCGCCATAATAAAGACCGGACGTATTTGAATTCACCATCCGGAAGAAAATAAAAAGATCCGAACCGAAACGTAGGAGGCGACGCACTAAACGTGCGTTTCAGTTCGCATCGATGTTCCAGAACCGAAAGATTGTTCGAAAAAAAGTGGTAGATAGCCGAAAAAAGTGACAGGGGTGCAACACGAGGACTTCCCAGGAGGTCACCCATCCTAGTACTACTCTCGCCCAAGCACGCTTAACTTCGGAGTTTTGATGGGATCCAGTGCATTTGTGCTGGTATGATCGCACCCAGCATGCCTCTCCATTGTCAAAGTAATAAAGAGTTTCCACTCGCACTGTCGTACGAAGTCCGTTTAAATGAAAGTGCGAAAAAATCCTGCTAGATGACACCGGATGGACGATCCGAGCATGTCGGGAAGCCGGATGACCGCCAGGGCTGTCATCGCGCGATGGATCTTCCCGAGTACCCCCGAATCAATATAAGAATCGCCACGATCTGACGGGCGGATCAAAAGTTATCGTCGGAACGATATTTGTGCACCAAGGGTAGCTCACGGCCAGTAAACACCTTCCGACCGGATTCATGACTCGCATCCACTAGTACACTCATCCGCTATAGCCTGTACGTCACTGAATCTAAACAAACCCCCGCTATAATTTGACCGCAAATGAAATGTCAGAACGAATTCCGTTTATCGAATCAAACGACACTATCACCCCGCCATAATAAAGACCGGACGTGTTTGAATTCACCATCCGGAAGAAAATAAAAAGATCCGAACCGAAACGTAGGAGGCGACGCACTAAACGTGCGTTTCCGTTCGCATCGATGTTCCAGAACCGAAAGATTGTTCGAAAAAAGTGGTAGATAGCCGAAAAAAGTGACAGGGGTGCAACACGAGGACTTCCCAGGAGGTCACCCATCCTAGTACTACTCTCGCCCAAGCACGCTTAACTTCGGAGTTCTGATGGGAGCCAGTGCATTTGTGCTGGTATGATCGCACCCAGCATGCCTCTCCATTGTCAAAGTAATAAAGAGTTTCCACTCGCATTGTCGTACGAAGTTCGTTTAAATGAAAGTGCGAAAAAATCCTGCTAGATGACACCGGATGGTCGATCCGAGCATGTCGGGAAGCCGGATGACCGCCAGGGCTGTCATCGCGCGATGAATCTTCCCGAGTACCCCCGAATCAATATAAGAATCGCTACGATCTGACGGGCGGATCAAAAGTTATCGTCGGAACGATATTTGTGCACCAAGGGTAGCTCACGGCCAGTAAACACCTTCCGACCGGATTCATGACTCGCATCCACTAGTACACTCATCCGCTATAGCCTGTACGTCACTGAATCTAAACAAACCCCCGCTATAATTTGACCGCAAATGAAATGTCAGAACGAATTCCGTTTATCGAATCAAACGACACTATCACCCCGCCATAATAAAGACCGGACGTGTTTGAATTCACCATCCGGAAGAAAATAAAAAGATCCGAACCGAAACGTAGGAGGCGACGCACTAAACGTGCGTTTCAGTTCGCATAGATGTTCCAGAACCGAAAGATTGTTCGAAAAAACTGGTAGATAGCCGAAAAAAGTGACAGGGGTGCAACACGAGGACTTCCCAGGAGGTCACCCATCCTAGTACTACTCTCGCCCAAGCACGCTTAACTTCGGAGTTCTGATGGGATCCAGTGCATTTGTGCTGGTATGATCGCACCCAGCATGCCTCTCCATTGTCAAAGTAATAAAGAGTTTCCACTCGCATTGTCGTACGAAGTCCGTTTAAATGAAAGTGCGAAAAAATCCTGCTAGATGACACCGGATGGACGATCCGAGCATGTCGGGAAGCCGGATGACTGCCAAGGCTGTCATCGCGCGATGGATCTTCCCGAGTACCCCCGAATCAATATAAGAATCGCCACGATCTGACGGGCGGATCAAAAGTTATCGTCGGAACGATATTTGTGCACCAAGGGTAGCTCACGGCCAGTAAACACCTTCCGACCGGATTCATGACTCGCATCCACTAGTACACTCATCCGCTAAAGCCTGTACGTCACTGAATCTAAACAAACCCCCGCTATAATTTGACCGCAAATGAAATGTCAGAACGAATTCCGTTTATCGAATCAAACGACACTATCACCCCGCCATAATAAAGACCGGACGTCTTTGAATTCACCATCCGGAAGAAAATAAAAAGATCCGAACCGAAACGTAGGAGGCGACGCACTAAACGTGCGTTTCAGTTCGCATCGATGTTCCAGAACCGAAAGATTGTTCGAAAAAAGTGGTAGATAGCCGAAAAAAGTGACAGGGGTGCAACACGAGGACTTCCCAGGAGGTCACCCATCCTAGTACTACTCTCGCCCAAGCACGCTTAACTTCGGAGTTCTGATGGGATCCAGTGCATTTGTGCTGGTATGATCGCACCCAGCATGCCTCTCCATTGTCAAAGTAATAAAGAGTTTCCACTCGCATTGTCGTACGAAGTCCGTTTAAATGAAAGTGCGAAAAAATCCTGCTAGATGACACCGGATGGACGATCCGAGCATGTCGGGAAGCCGGATAACCGCCAGGGCTGTCATCGCGCGATGAATCTTCCCTAGTACCCCCGAATCAATATAAGAATCGCTACGATCTGACGGGCGGATCAAAAGTTATCGTCGGAACGATATTTGTGCACCAAGGGTAGCTCACGGCCAGTAAACACCTTCCGACCGGATTCATGACTCGCATCCACTAGTACACTCATCCGCTATAGCCTGTACGTCACTGAATCTAAACAAACCCCCGCTATAATTTGACCGCAAATGAAATGTCAGAACGAATTCCGTTTATCGAATCAAACGACACTATCACCCCGCCATAATAAAGACCGGACGTGTTTGAATTCACCATCCGGAAGAAAATAAAAAGATCCGAACCGAAACGTAGGAGGCGACGCACTAAACGTGCGTTTCAGTTCGCATCGATGTTCCAGAACCGAAAGATTGTTCGAAAAAAGTGGTAGATAGCCGAAAAAAGTGACAGGGGTGCAACACGAGGACTTCCCAGGAGGTCACCCATCCTAGTACTACTCTCGCCCAAGCACGCTTAACTTCGGAGTTCTGATGGGATCCAGTGCATTTGTGCTGGTATGATCGCACCCAGCATGCCTCTCCATTGTCAAAGTAATAAAGAGTTTCCACTCGCATTTTCGTACGAAGTCCGTTTAAATGAAAGTGCGAAAACATCCTGCTAGATGACACCGGATGGACGATCCGAGCATGTCGGGAAGCCGGATGACCGCCAAGGCTGTCATCGCGCGAAGAATCTTCCCGAGTACCCCCGAATCAATATAAGAATCGCCACGATCTGACGGGCGGATCAAAAGTTATCGTCGGAACGATATTTGTGCACCAGGGGTAGCTCACGGCCAGTAAACACCTTCCGACCGGATTCATGACTCGCATCCACTAGTACACTCATCCGCTATAGCCTGTACGTCACTGAATCTGAACAAACCCCCGCTATAATTTGACCGCAAATGAAATGTCAGAACGAATTCCGTTTATCGAATCAAACGACACTATCACCCCGCCATAATAAAGACCGGACGTATTTGAATTCACCATCCGGAAGAAAATAAAAAGATCCGAACCGAAACGTAGGAGGCGACGCACTAAACGTGCGTTTCAGTTCGCATCGATGTTCCAGAACCGAAAGATTGTTCGAAAAAAAGTGGTAGATAGCCGAAAAAAGTGACAGGGGTGCAACACGAGGACTTCCCAGGAGGTCACCCATCCTAGTACTACTCTCGCCCAAGCACGCTTAACTTCGGAGTTCTGATGGGATCCAGTGCATTTGTGCTGGTATGATCGCACCCAGCATGCCTCTCCATTGTCAAAGTAATAAAGAGTTTCCACTCGCACTGTCGTACGAAGTCCGTTTAAATGAAAGTGCGAAAAAATCCTGCTAGATGACACCGGATGGACGATCCGAGCATGTCGGGAAGCCGGATGACCGCCAGGGCTGTCATCGCGCGATGGATCTTCCCGAGTACCCCCGAATCAATATAAGAATCGCCACGATCTGACGGGCGGATCAAAAGTTATCGTCGGAACGATATTTGTGCACCAAGGGTAGCTCACGGCCAGTAAACACCTTCCGACCGGATTCATGACTCGCATCCACTAGTACACTCATCCGCTATAGCCTGTACGTCACTGAATCTAAACAAACCCCCGCTATAATTTGACCGCAAATGAAATGTCAGAACGAATTCCGTTTATCGAATCAAACGACACTATCACCCCGCCATAATAAAGACCGGACGTGTTTGAATTCACCATCCGGAAGAAAATAAAAAGATCCGAACCGAAACGTAGGAGGCGACGCACTAAACGTGCGTTTCAGTTCGCATCGATGTTCCAGAACCGAAAGATTGTTCGAAAAAAGTGGTAGATAGCCGAAAAAAGTGACAGGGGTGCAACACGAGGACTTCCCAGGAGGTCACCCATCCTAGTACTACTCTCGCCCAAGCACGCTTAACTTCGGAGTTCTGATGGGAGCCAGTGCATTTGTGCTGGTATGATCGCACCCAGCATGCCTCTCCATTGTCAAAGTAATAAAGAGTTTCCACTCGCATTGTCGTACGAAGTTCGTTTAAATGAAAGTGCGAAAAAATCCTGCTAGATGACACCGGATGGACGATCCGAGCATGTCGGGAAGCCGGATGACCGCCAGGGCTGTCATCGCGCGATGAATCTTCCCGAGTACCCCCGAATCAATATAAGAATCGCTACGATCTGACGGGCGGATCAAAAGTTATCGTCAGAACGATATTTGTGCACCAAGGGTAGCTCACGGCCAGTAAACACCTTCCGACCGGATTCATGACTCGCATCCACTAGTACACTCATCCGCTATAGCCTGTACGTCACTGAATCTAAACAAACCCCCGCTATAATTTGACCGCAAATGAAATGTCAGAACGAATTCCGTTTATCGAATCAAACGACACTATCACCCCGCCATAATAAAGACCGGACGTGTTTGAATTCACCATCCGGAAGAAAATAAAAAGATCCGAACCGAAACGTAGGAGGCGACGCACTAAACGTGCGTTTCAGTTCGCATAGATGTTCCAGAACCGAAAGATTGTTCGAAAAAACTGGTAGATAGCCGAAAAAAGTGACAGGGGTGCAACACGAGGACTTCCCAGGAGGTCACCCATCCTAGTACTACTCTCGCCCAAGCACGCTTAACTTCGGAGTTCTGATGGGATCCAGTGCATTTGTGCTGGTATGATCGCACCCAGCATGCCTCTCCATTGTCAAAGTAATAAAGAGTTTCCACTCGCATTGTCGTACGAAGTCCGTTTAAATGAAAGTGCGAAAAAATCCTGCTAGATGACACCGGATGGACGATCCGAGCATGTCGGGAAGCCGGATGACTGCCAAGGCTGTCATCGCGCGATGGATCTTCCCGAGTACCCCCGAATCAATATAAGAATCGCCACGATCTGACGGGCGGATCAAAAGTTATCGTCGGAACGATATTTGTGCACCAAGGGTAGCTCACGGCCAGTAAACACCTTCCGACCGGATTCATGACTCGCATCCACTAGTACACTCATCCGCTAAAGCCTGTACGTCACTGAATCTAAACAAACCCCCGCTATAATTTGACCGCAAATGAAATGTCAGAACGAATTCCGTTTATCGAATCAAACGACACTATCACCCCGCCATAATAAAGACCGGACGTCTTTGAATTCACCATCCGGAAGAAAATAAAAAGATCCGAACCGAAACGTAGGAGGCGACGCACTAAACGTGCGTTTCAGTTCGCATCGATGTTCCAGAACCGAAAGATTGTTCGAAAAAAGTGGTAGATAGCCGAAAAAAGTGACAGGGGTGCAACACGAGGACTTCCCAGGAGGTCACCCATCCTAGTACTACTCTCGCCCAAGCACGCTTAACTTCGGAGTTCTGATGGGATCCAGTGCATTTGTGCTGGTATGATCGCACCCAGCATGCCTCTCCATTGTCAAAGTAATAAAGAGTTTCCACTCGCATTGTCGTACGAAGTCCGTTTAAATGAAAGTGCGAAAAAATCCTGCTAGATGACACCGGATGGACGATCCGAGCATGTCGGGAAGCCGGATAACCGCCAGGGCTGTCATCGCGCGATGAATCTTCCCTAGTACCCCCGAATCAATATAAGAATCGCTACGATCTGACGGGCGGATCAAAAGTTATCGTCGGAACGATATTTGTGCACCAAGGGTAGCTCACGGCCAGTAAACACCTTCCGACCGGATTCATGACTCGCATCCACTAGTACACTCATCCGCTATAGCCTGTACGTCACTGAATCTAAACAAACCCCCGCTATAATTTGACCGCAAATGAAATGTCAGAACGAATTCCGTTTATCGAATCAAACGACACTATCACCCCGCCATAATAAAGACCGGACGTTTTTTGAATTCACCATCCGGAAGAAAATAAAAAGATCCGAACCGAAACGTAGGAGGCGACGCACTAAACGTGCGTTTCAGTTCGCATCGATGTTCCAGAACCGAAAGATTGTTCGAAAAAAGTGGTAGATAGCCGAAAAAAGTGACAGGGGTGCAACACGAGGACTTCCCAGGAGGTCACCCATCCTAGTACTACTCTCGCCCAAGCACGCTTAACTTCGGAGTTCTGATGGGATCCAGTGCATTTGTGCTGGTATGATCGCACCCAGCATGCCTCTCCATTGTCAAAGTAATAAAGAGTTTCCACTCGCATTGTCGTACGAAGTCCGTTTAAATGAAAGTGCGAAAACATCCTGCTAGATGACACCGGATGGACGATCCGAGCATGTCGGGAAGCCGGATGACCGCCAAGGCTGTCATCGCGCGAAGAATCTTCCCGAGTACCCCCGAATCAATATAAGAATCGCCACGATCTGACGGGCGGATCAAAAGTTATCGTCGGAACGATATTTGTGCACCAGGGGTAGCTCACGGCCAGTAAACACCTTCCGACCGGATTCATGACTCGCATCCACTAGTACACTCATCCGCTATAGCCTGTACGTCACTGAATCTGAACAAACCCCCGCTATAATTTGACCGCAAATGAAATGTCAGAACGAATTCCGTTTATCGAATCAAACGACACTATCACCCCGCCATAATAAAGACCGGACGTATTTGAATTCACCATCCGGAAGAAAATAAAAAGATCCGAACCGAAACGTAGGAGGCGACGCACTAAACGTGCGTTTCAGTTCGCATCGATGTTCCAGAACCGAAAGATTGTTCGAAAAAAAGTGGTAGATAGCCGAAAAAAGTGACAGGGGTGCAACACGAGGACTTCCCAGGAGGTCACCCATCCTAGTACTACTCTCGCCCAAGCACGCTTAACTTCGGAGTTCTGATGGGATCCAGTGCATTTGTGCTGGTATGATCGCACCCAGCATGCCTCTCCATTGTCAAAGTAATAAAGAGTTTCCACTCGCACTGTCGTACGAAGTCCGTTTAAATGAAAGTGCGAAAAAATCCTGCTAGATGACACCGGATGGACGATCCGAGCATGTCGGGAAGCCGGATGACCGCCAGGGCTGTCATCGCGCGATGGATCTTCCCGAGTACCCCCGAATCAATATAAGAATCGCCACGATCTGACGGGCGGATCAAAAGTTATCGTCGGAACGATATTTGTGCACCAAGGGTAGCTCACGGCCAGTAAACACCTTCCGACCGGATTCATGACTCGCATCCACTAGTACACTCATCCGCTATAGCCTGTACGTCACTGAATCTAAACAAACCCCCGCTATAATTTGACCGCAAATGAAATGTCAGAACGAATTCCGTTTATCGAATCAAACGACACTATCACCCCGCCATAATAAAGACCGGACGTGTTTGAATTCACCATCCGGAAGAAAATAAAAAGATCCGAACCGAAACGTAGGAGGCGACGCACTAAACGTGCGTTTCAGTTCGCATCGATGTTCCAGAACCGAAAGATTGTTCGAAAAAAGTGGTAGATAGCCGAAAAAAGTGAAAGGGGTGCAACACGAGGACTTCCCAGGAGGTCACCCATCCTAGTACTACTCTCGCCCAAGCACGCTTAACTTCGGAGTTCTGATGGGAGCCAGTGCATTTGTGCTGGTATGATCGCACCCAGCATGCCTCTCCATTGTCAAAGTAATAAAGAGTTTCCACTCGCATTGTCGTACGAAGTTCGTTTAAATGAAAGTGCGAAAAAATCCTGCTAGATGACACCGGATGGACGATCCGAGCATGTCGGGAAGCCGGATGACCGCCAGGGCTGTCATCGCGCGATGAATCTTCCCGAGTACCCCCGAATCAATATAAGAATCGCTACGATCTGACGGGCGGATCAAAAGTTATCGTCGGAACGATATTTGTGCACCAAGGGTAGCTCACGGCCAGTAAACACCTTCCGACCGGATTCATGACTCGCATCCACTAGTACACTCATCCGCTATAGCCTGTACGTCACTGAATCTAAACAAACCCCCGCTATAATTTGACCGCAAATGAAATGTCAGAACGAATTCCGTTTATCGAATCAAACGACACTATCACCCCGCCATAATAAAGACCGGACGTGTTTGAATTCACCATCCGGAAGAAAATAAAAAGATCCGAACCGAAACGTAGGAGGCGACGCACTAAACGTGCGTTTCAGTTCGCATAGATGTTCCAGAACCGAAAGATTGTTCGAAAAAACTGGTAGATAGCCGAAAAAAGTGACAGGGGTGCAACACGAGGACTTCCCAGGAGGTCACCCATCCTAGTACTACTCTCGCCCAAGCACGCTTAACTTCGGAGTTCTGATGGGATCCAGTGCATTTGTGCTGGTATGATCGCACCCAGCATGCCTCTCCATTGTCAAAGTAATAAAGAGTTTCCACTCGCATTGTCGTACGAAGTCCGTTTAAATGAAAGTGCGAAAAAATCCTGCTAGATGACACCGGATGGACGATCCGAGCATGTCGGGAAGCCGGATGACTGCCAAGGCTGTCATCGCGCGATGGATCTTCCCGAGTACCCCCGAATCAATATAAGAATCGCCACGATCTGACGGGCGGATCAAAAGTTATCGTCGGAACGATATTTGTGCACCAAGGGTAGCTCACGGCCAGTAAACACCTTCCGACCGGATTCATGACTCGCATCCACTAGTACACTCATCCGCTAAAGCCTGTACGTCACTGAATCTAAACAAACCCCCGCTATAATTTGACCGCAAATGAAATGTCAGAACGAATTCCGTTTATCGAATCAAACGACACTATCACCCCGCCATAATAAAGACCGGACGTCTTTGAATTCACCATCCGGAAGAAAATAAAAAGATCCGAACCGAAACGTAGGAGGCGACGCACTAAACGTGCGTTTCAGTTCGCATCGATGTTCCAGAACCGAAAGATTGTTCGAAAAAAGTGGTAGATAGCCGAAAAAAGTGACAGGGGTGCAACACGAGGACTTCCCAGGAGGTCACCCATCCTAGTACTACTCTCGCCCAAGCACGCTTAACTTCGGAGTTCTGATGGGATCCAGTGCATTTGTGCTGGTATGATCGCACCCAGCATGCCTCTCCATTGTCAAAGTAATAAAGAGTTTCCACTCGCATTGTCGTACGAAGTCCGTTTAAATGAAAGTGCGAAAAAATCCTGCTAGATGACACCGGATGGACGATCCGAGCATGTCGGGAAGCCGGATAACCGCCAGGGCTGTCATCGCGCGATGAATCTTCCCTAGTACCCCCGAATCAATATAAGAATCGCTACGATCTGACGGGCGGATCAAAAGTTATCGTCGGAACGATATTTGTGCACCAAGGGTAGCTCACGGCCAGTAAACACCTTCCGACCGGATTCATGACTCGCATCCACTAGTACACTCATCCGCTATAGCCTGTACGTCACTGAATCTAAACAAACCCCCGCTATAATTTGACCGCAAATGAAATGTCAGAACGAATTCCGTTTATCGAATCAAACGACACTATCACCCCGCCATAATAAAGACCGGACGTTTTTTGAATTCACCATCCGGAAGAAAATAAAAAGATCCGAACCGAAACGTAGGAGGCGACGCACTAAACGTGCGTTTCAGTTCGCATCGATGTTCCAGAACCGAAAGATTGTTCGAAAAAAGTGGTAGATAGCCGAAAAAAGTGACAGGGGTGCAACACGAGGACTTCCCAGGAGGTCACCCATCCTAGTACTACTCTCGCCCAAGCACGCTTAACTTCGGAGTTCTGATGGGATCCAGTGCATTTGTGCTGGTATGATCGCACCCAGCATGCCTCTCCATTGTCAAAGTAATAAAGAGTTTCCACTCGCATTGTCGTACGAAGTCCGTTTAAATGAAAGTGCGAAAACATCCTGCTAGATGACACCGGATGGACGATCCGAGCATGTCGGGAAGCCGGATGACCGCCAAGGCTGTCATCGCGCGAAGAATCTTCCCGAGTACCCCCGAATCAATATAAGAATCGCCACGATCTGACGGGCGGATCAAAAGTTATCGTCGGAACGATATTTGTGCACCAGGGGTAGCTCACGGCCAGTAAACACCTTCCGACCGGATTCATGACTCGCATCCACTAGTACACTCATCCGCTATAGCCTGTACGTCACTGAATCTGAACAAACCCCCGCTATAATTTGACCGCAAATGAAATGTCAGAACGAATTCCGTTTATCGAATCAAACGACACTATCACCCCGCCATAATAAAGACCGGACGTATTTGAATTCACCATCCGGAAGAAAATAAAAAGATCCGAACCGAAACGTAGGAGGCGACGCACTAAACGTGCGTTTCAGTTCGCATCGATGTTCCAGAACCGAAAGATTGTTCGAAAAAAAGTGGTAGATAGCCGAAAAAAGTGACAGGGGTGCAACACGAGGACTTCCCAGGAGGTCACCCATCCTAGTACTACTCTCGCCCAAGCACGCTTAACTTCGGAGTTCTGATGGGATCCAGTGCATTTGTGCTGGTATGATCGCACCCAGCATGCCTCTCCATTGTCAAAGTAATAAAGAGTTTCCACTCGCACTGTCGTACGAAGTCCGTTTAAATGAAAGTGCGAAAAAATCCTGCTAGATGACACCGGATGGACGATCCGAGCATGTCGGGAAGCCGGATGACCGCCAGGGCTGTCATCGCGCGATGGATCTTCCCGAGTACCCCCGAATCAATATAAGAATCGCCACGATCTGACGGGCGGATCAAAAGTTATCGTCGGAACGATATTTGTGCACCAAGGGTAGCTCACGGCCAGTAAACACCTTCCGACCGGATTCATGACTCGCATCCACTAGTACACTCATCCGCTATAGCCTGTACGTCACTGAATCTAAACAAACCCCCGCTATAATTTGACCGCAAATGAAATGTCAGAACGAATTCCGTTTATCGAATCAAACGACACTATCACCCCGCCATAATAAAGACCGGACGTGTTTGAATTCACCATCCGGAAGAAAATAAAAAGATCCGAACCGAAACGTAGGAGGCGACGCACTAAACGTGCGTTTCAGTTCGCATCGATGTTCCAGAACCGAAAGATTGTTCGAAAAAAGTGGTAGATAGCCGAAAAAAGTGACAGGGGTGCAACACGAGGACTTCCCAGGAGGTCACCCATCCTAGTACTACTCTCGCCCAAGCACGCTTAACTTCGGAGTTCTGATGGGAGCCAGTGCATTTGTGCTGGTATGATCGCACCCAGCATGCCTCTCCATTGTCAAAGTAATAAAGAGTTTCCACTCGCATTGTCGTACGAAGTTCGTTTAAATGAAAGTGCGAAAAAATCCTGCTAGATGACACCGGATGGACGATCCGAGCATGTCGGGAAGCCGGATGACCGCCAGGGCTGTCATCGCGCGATGAATCTTCCCGAGTACCCCCGAATCAATATAAGAATCGCTACGATCTGACGGGCGGATCAAAAGTTATCGTCGGAACGATATTTGTGCACCAAGGGTAGCTCACGGCCAGTAAACACCTTCCGACCGGATTCATGACTCGCATCCACTAGTACACTCATCCGCTATAGCCTGTACGTCACTGAATCTAAACAAACCCCCGCTATAATTTGACCGCAAATGAAATGTCAGAACGAATTCCGTTTATCGAATCAAACGACACTATCACCCCGCCATAATAAAGACCGGACGTGTTTGAATTCACCATCCGGAAGAAAATAAAAAGATCCGAACCGAAACGTAGGAGGCGACGCACTAAACGTGCGTTTCAGTTCGCATAGATGTTCCAGAACCGAAAGATTGTTCGAAAAAACTGGTAGATAGCCGAAAAAAGTGACAGGGGTGCAACACGAGGACTTCCCAGGAGGTCACCCATCCTAGTACTACTCTCGCCCAAGCACGCTTAACTTCGGAGTTCTGATGGGATCCAGTGCATTTGTGCTGGTATGATCGCACCCAGCATGCCTCTCCATTGTCAAAGTAATAAAGAGTTTCCACTCGCATTGTCGTACGAAGTCCGTTTAAATGAAAGTGCGAAAAAATCCTGCTAGATGACACCGGATGGACGATCCGAGCATGTCGGGAAGCCGGATGACTGCCAAGGCTGTCATCGCGCGATGGATCTTCCCGAGTACCCCCGAATCAATATAAGAATCGCCACGATCTGACGGGCGGATCAAAAGTTATCGTCGGAACGATATTTGTGCACCAAGGGTAGCTCACGGCCAGTAAACACCTTCCGACCGGATTCATGACTCGCATCCACTAGTACACTCATCCGCTAAAGCCTGTACGTCACTGAATCTAAACAAACCCCCGCTATAATTTGACCGCAAATGAAATGTCAGAACGAATTCCGTTTATCGAATCAAACGACACTATCACCCCGCCATAATAAAGACCGGACGTCTTTGAATTCACCATCCGGAAGAAAATAAAAAGATCCGAACCGAAACGTAGGAGGCGACGCACTAAACGTGCGTTTCAGTTCGCATCGATGTTCCAGAACCGAAAGATTGTTCGAAAAAAGTGGTAGATAGCCGAAAAAAGTGACAGGGGTGCAACACGAGGACTTCCCAGGAGGTCACCCATCCTAGTACTACTCTCGCCCAAGCACGCTTAACTTCGGAGTTCTGATGGGATCCAGTGCATTTGTGCTGGTATGATCGCACCCAGCATGCCTCTCCATTGTCAAAGTAATAAAGAGTTTCCACTCGCATTGTCGTACGAAGTCCGTTTAAATGAAAGTGCGAAAAAATCCTGCTAGATGACACCGGATGGACGATCCGAGCATGTCGGGAAGCCGGATAACCGCCAGGGCTGTCATCGCGCGATGAATCTTCCCTAGTACCCCCGAATCAATATAAGAATCGCTACGATCTGACGGGCGGATCAAAAGTTATCGTCGGAACGATATTTGTGCACCAAGGGTAGCTCACGGCCAGTAAACACCTTCCGACCGGATTCATGACTCGCATCCACTAGTACACTCATCCGCTATAGCCTGTACGTCACTGAATCTAAACAAACCCCCGCTATAATTTGACCGCAAATGAAATGTCAGAACGAATTCCGTTTATCGAATCAAACGACACTATCACCCCGCCATAATAAAGACCGGACGTGTTTGAATTCACCATCCGGAAGAAAATAAAAAGATCCGAACCGAAACGTAGGAGGCGACGCACTAAACGTGCGTTTCAGTTCGCATCGATGTTCCAGAACCGAAAGATTGTTCGAAAAAAGTGGTAGATAGCCGAAAAAAGTGACAGGGGTGCAACACGAGGACTTCCCAGGAGGTCACCCATCCTAGTACTACTCTCGCCCAAGCACGCTTAACTTCGGAGTTCTGATGGGATCCAGTGCATTTGTGCTGGTATGATCGCACCCAGCATGCCTCTCCATTGTCAAAGTAATAAAGAGTTTCCACTCGCATTGTCGTACGAAGTCCGTTTAAATGAAAGTGCGAAAACATCCTGCTAGATGACACCGGATGGACGATCCGAGCATGTCGGGAAGCCGGATGACCGCCAAGGCTGTCATCGCGCGAAGAATCTTCCCGAGTACCCCCGAATCAATATAAGAATCGCCACGATCTGACGGGCGGATCAAAAGTTATCGTCGGAACGATATTTGTGCACCAGGGGTAGCTCACGGCCAGTAAACACCTTCCGACCGGATTCATGACTCGCATCCACTAGTACACTCATCCGCTATAGCCTGTACGTCACTGAATCTGAACAAACCCCCGCTATAATTTGACCGCAAATGAAATGTCAGAACGAATTCCGTTTATCGAATCAAACGACACTATCACCCCGCCATAATAAAGACCGGACGTATTTGAATTCACCATCCGGAAGAAAATAAAAAGATCCGAACCGAAACGTAGGAGGCGACGCACTAAACGTGCGTTTCAGTTCGCATCGATGTTCCAGAACCGAAAGATTGTTCGAAAAAAAGTGGTAGATAGCCGAAAAAAGTGACAGGGGTGCAACACGAGGACTTCCCAGGAGGTCACCCATCCTAGTACTACTCTCGCCCAAGCACGCTTAACTTCGGAGTTCTGATGGGATCCAGTGCATTTGTGCTGGTATGATCGCACCCAGCATGCCTCTCCATTGTCAAAGTAATAAAGAGTTTCCACTCGCACTGTCGTACGAAGTCCGTTTAAATGAAAGTGCGAAAAAATCCTGCTAGATGACACCGGATGGACGATCCGAGCATGTCGGGAAGCCGGATGACCGCCAGGGCTGTCATCGCGCGATGGATCTTCCCGAGTACCCCCGAATCAATATAAGAATCGCCACGATCTGACGGGCGGATCAAAAGTTATCGTCGGAACGATATTTGTGCACCAAGGGTAGCTCACGGCCAGTAAACACCTTCCGACCGGATTCATGACTCGCATCCACTAGTACACTCATCCGCTATAGCCTGTACGTCACTGAATCTAAACAAACCCCCGCTATAATTTGACCGCAAATGAAATGTCAGAACGAATTCCGTTTATCGAATCAAACGACACTATCACCCCGCCATAATAAAGACCGGACGTGTTTGAATTCACCATCCGGAAGAAAATAAAAAGATCCGAACCGAAACGTAGGAGGCGACGCACTAAACGTGCGTTTCAGTTCGCATCGATGTTCCAGAACCGAAAGATTGTTCGAAAAAAGTGGTAGATAGCCGAAAAAAGTGACAGGGGTGCAACACGAGGACTTCCCAGGAGGTCACCCATCCTAGTACTACTCTCGCCCAAGCACGCTTAACTTCGGAGTTCTGATGGGAGCCAGTGCATTTGTGCTGGTATGATCGCACCCAGCATGCCTCTCCATTGTCAAAGTAATAAAGAGTTTCCACTCGCATTGTCGTACGAAGTTCGTTTAAATGAAAGTGCGAAAAAATCCTGCTAGATGACACCGGATGGACGATCCGAGCATGTCGGGAAGCCGGATGACCGCCAGGGCTGTCATCGCGCGATGAATCTTCCCGAGTACCCCCGAATCAATATAAGAATCGCTACGATCTGACGGGCGGATCAAAAGTTATCGTCGGAACGATATTTGTGCACCAAGGGTAGCTCACGGCCAGTAAACACCTTCCGACCGGATTCATGACTCGCATCCACTAGTACACTCATCCGCTATAGCCTGTACGTCACTGAATCTAAACAAACCCCCGCTATAATTTGACCGCAAATGAAATGTCAGAACGAATTCCGTTTATCGAATCAAACGACACTATCACCCCGCCATAATAAAGACCGGACGTCTTTGAATTCACCATCCGGAAGAAAATAAAAAGATCCGAACCGAAACGTAGGAGGCGACGCACTAAACGTGCGTTTCAGTTCGCATCGATGTTCCAGAACCGAAAGATTGTTCGAAAAAAGTGGTAGATAGCCGAAAAAAGTGACAGGGGTGCAACACGAGGACTTCCCAGGAGGTCACCCATCCTAGTACTACTCTCGCCCAAGCACGCTTAACTTCGGAGTTCTGATGGGATCCAGTGCATTTGTGCTGGTATGATCGCACCCAGCATGCCTCTCCATTGTCAAAGTAATAAAGAGTTTCCACTCGCATTGTCGTACGAAGTCCGTTTAAATGAAAGTGCGAAAAAATCCTGCTAGATGACACCGGATGGACGATCCGAGCATGTCGGGAAGCCGGATAACCGCCAGGGCTGTCATCGCGCGATGAATCTTCCCTAGTACCCCCGAATCAATATAAGAATCGCTACGATCTGACGGGCGGATCAAAAGTTATCGTCGGAACGATATTTGTGCACCAAGGGTAGCTCACGGCCAGTAAACACCTTCCGACCGGATTCATGACTCGCATCCACTAGTACACTCATCCGCTATAGCCTGTACGTCACTGAATCTAAACAAACCCCCGCTATAATTTGACCGCAAATGAAATGTCAGAACGAATTCCGTTTATCGAATCAAACGACACTATCACCCCGCCATAATAAAGACCGGACGTGTTTGAATTCACCATCCGGAAGAAAATAAAAAGATCCGAACCGAAACGTAGGAGGCGACGCACTAAACGTGCGTTTCAGTTCGCATCGATGTTCCAGAACCGAAAGATTGTTCGAAAAAAGTGGTAGATAGCCGAAAAAAGTGACAGGGGTGCAACACGAGGACTTCCCAGGAGGTCACCCATCCTAGTACTACTCTCGCCCAAGCACGCTTAACTTCGGAGTTCTGATGGGATCCAGTGCATTTGTGCTGGTATGATCGCACCCAGCATGCCTCTCCATTGTCAAAGTAATAAAGAGTTTCCACTCGCATTGTCGTACGAAGTCCGTTTAAATGAAAGTGCGAAAAAATCCTGCTAGATGACACCGGATGGACGATCCGAGCATGTCGGGAAGCCGGATGACCGCCAAGGCTGTCATCGCGCGAAGAATCTTCCCGAGTACCCCCGAATCAATATAAGAATCGCCACGATCTGACGGGCGGATCAAAAGTTATCGTCGGAACGATATTTGTGCACCAAGGGTAGCTCACGGCCAGTAAACACCTTCCGACCGGATTCATGACTCGCATCCACTAGTACACTCATCCGCTATAGCCTGTACGTCACTGAATCTGAACAAACCCCCGCTATAATTTGACCGCAAATGAAATGTCAGAACGAATTCCGTTTATCGAATCAAACGACACTATCACCCCGCCATAATAAAGACCGGACGTATTTGAATTCACCATCCGGAAGAAAATAAAAAGATCCGAACCGAAACGTAGGAGGCGACGCACTAAACGTGCGTTTCAGTTCGCATCGATGTTCCAGAACCGAAAGATTGTTCGAAAAAAAGTGGTAGATAGCCGAAAAAAGTGACAGGGGTGCAACACGAGGACTTCTCAGGAGGTCACCCATCCTAGTACTACTCTCGCCCAAGCACGCTTAACTTCGGAGTTCTGATGGGATCCAGTGCATTTGTGCTGGTATGATCGCACCCAGCATGCCTCTCCATTGTCAAAGTAATAAAGAGTTTCCACTCGCATTGTCGTACGGAGTCCGTTTAAATGAAAGTGCGAAAACATCCTGCTAGATGACACCGGATGGACGATCCGAGCATGTCGGGAAGCCGGATGACCGCCAAGGCTGTCATCGCGCGAAGAATCTTCCCGAGTACCCCCGAATCAATATAAGAATCGCCACGATCTGACGGGCGGATCAAAAGTTATCGTCGGAACGATATTTGTGCACCAGGGGTAGCTCACGGCCAGTAAACACCTTCCGACCGGATTCATGACTCGCATCCACTAGTACACTCATCCGCTATAGCCTGTACGTCACTGAATCTGAACAAACCCCCGCTATAATTTGACCGCAAATGAAATGTCAGAACGAATTCCGTTTATCGAATCAAACGACACTATCACCCCGCCATAATAAAGACCGGACGTATTTGAATTCACCATCCGGAAGAAAATAAAAAGATCCGAACCGAAACGTAGGAGACGACGCACTAAACGTGCGTTTCAGTTCGCATCGATGTTCCAGAACCGAAAGATTGTTCGAAAAAAAGTGGTAGATAGCCGAAAAAAGTGACAGGGGTGCAACACGAGGACTTCCCAGGAGGTCACCCATCCTAGTACTACTCTCGCCCAAGCACGCTTAACTTCGGAGTTCTGATGGGATCCAGTGCATTTGTGCTGGTATGATCGCACCCAGCATGCCTCTCCATTGTCAAAGTAATAAAGAGTTTCCACTCGCACTGTCGTACGAAGTCCGTTTAAATGAAAGTGCGAAAAAATCCTGCTAGATGACACCGGATGGACGATCCGAGCATGTCGGGAAGCCGGATGACCGCCAGGGCTGTCATCGCGCGATGGATCTTCCCGAGTACCCCCGAATCAATATAAGAATCGCCACGATCTGACGGGCGGATCAAAAGTTATCGTCGGAACGATATTTGTGCACCAAGGGTAGCTCACGGCCAGTAAACACCTTCCGACCGGATTCATGACTCGCATCCACTAGTACACTCATCCGCTATAGCCTGTACGTCACTGAATCTAAACAAACCCCCGCTATAATTTGACCGCAAATGAAATGTCAGAACGAATTCCGTTTATCGAATCAAACGACACTATCACCCCGCCATAATAAAGACCGGACGTGTTTGAATTCACCATCCGGAAGAAAATAAAAAGATCCGAACCGAAACGTAGGAGGCGACGCACTAAACGTGCGTTTCAGTTCGCATCGATGTTCCAGAACCGAAAGATTGTTCGAAAAAAGTGGTAGATAGCCGAAAAAAGTGACAGGGGTGCAACACGAGGACTTCCCAGGAGGTCACCCATCCTAGTACTACTCTCGCCCAAGCGCGCTTAACTTCGGAGTTCTGATGGGAGCCAGTGCATTTGTGCTGGTATGATCGCACCCAGCATGCCTCTCCATTGTCAAAGTAATAAAGAGTTTCCACTCGCATTGTCGTACGAAGTTCGTTTAAATGAAAGTGCGAAAAAATCCTGCTAGATGACACCGGATGGACGATCCGAGCATGTCGGGAAGCCGGATGACCGCCAGGGCTGTCATCGCGCGATGAATCTTCCCGAGTACCCCCGAATCAATATAAGAATCGCTACGATCTGACGGGCGGATCAAAAGTTATCGTCGGAACGATATTTGTGCACCAAGGGTAGCTCACGGCCAGTAAACACCTTCCGACCGGATTCATGACTCGCATCCACTAGTACACTCATCCGCTATAGCCTGTACGTCACTGAATCTAAACAAACCCCCGCTATAATTTGACCGCAAATGAAATGTCAGAACGAATTCCGTTTATCGAATCAAACGACACTATCACCCCGCCATAATAAAGACCGGACGTGTTTGAATTCACCATCCGGAAGAAAATAAAAAGATCCGAACCGAAACGTAGGAGGCGACGCACTAAACGTGCGTTTCAGTTCGCATAGATGTTCCAGAACCGAAAGATTGTTCGAAAAAACTGGTAGATAGCCGAAAAAAGTGACAGGGGTGCAACACGAGGACTTCCCAGGAGGTCACCCATCCTAGTACTACTCTCGCCCAAGCACGCTTAACTTCGGAGTTCTGATGGGATCCAGTGCATTTGTGCTGGTATGATCGCACCCAGCATGCCTCTCCATTGTCAAAGTAATAAAGAGTTTCCACTCGCATTGTCGTACGAAGTCCGTTTAAATGAAAGTGCGAAAAAATCCTGCTAGATGACACCGGATGGACGATCCGAGCATGTCGGGAAGCCGGATGACTGCCAAGGCTGTCATCGCGCGATGGATCTTCCCGAGTACCCCCGAATCAATATAAGAATCGCCACGATCTGACGGGCGGATCAAAAGTTATCGTCGGAACGATATTTGTGCACCAAGGGTAGCTCACGGCCAGTAAACACCTTCCGACCGGATTCATGACTCGCATCCACTAGTACACTCATCCGCTAAAGCCTGTACGTCACTGAATCTAAACAAACCCCCGCTATAATTTGACCGCAAATGAAATGTCAGAACGAATTCCGTTTATCGAATCAAACGACACTATCACCCCGCCATAATAAAGACCGGACGTCTTTGAATTCACCATCCGGAAGAAAATAAAAAGATCCGAACCGAAACGTAGGAGGCGACGCACTAAACGTGCGTTTCAGTTCGCATCGATGTTCCAGAACCGAAAGATTGTTCGAAAAAAGTGGTAGATAGCCGAAAAAAGTGACAGGGGTGCAACACGAGGACTTCCCAGGAGGTCACCCATCCTAGTACTACTCTCGCCCAAGCACGCTTAACTTCGGAGTTCTGATGGGATCCAGTGCATTTGTGCTGGTATGATCGCACCCAGCATGCCTCTCCATTGTCAAAGTAATAAAGAGTTTCCACTCGCATTGTCGTACGAAGTCCGTTTAAATGAAAGTGCGAAAAAATCCTGCTAGATGACACCGGATGGACGATCCGAGCATGTCGGGAAGCCGGATAACCGCCAGGGCTGTCATCGCGCGATGAATCTTCCCTAGTACCCCCGAATCAATATAAGAATCGCTACGATCTGACGGGCGGATCAAAAGTTATCGTCGGAACGATATTTGTGCACCAAGGGTAGCTCACGGCCAGTAAACACCTTCCGACCGGATTCATGACTCGCATCCACTAGTACACTCATCCGCTATAGCCTGTACGTCACTGAATCTAAACAAACCCCCGCTATAATTTGACCGCAAATGAAATGTCAGAACGAATTCCGTTTATCGAATCAAACGACACTATCACCCCGCCATAATAAAGACCGGACGTGTTTGAATTCACCATCCGGAAGAAAATAAAAAGATCCGAACCGAAACGTAGGAGGCGACGCACTAAACGTGCGTTTCAGTTCGCATCGATGTTCCAGAACCGAAAGATTGTTCGAAAAAAGTGGTAGATAGCCGAAAAAAGTGACAGGGGTGCAACACGAGGACTTCCCAGGAGGTCACCCATCCTAGTACTACTCTCGCCCAAGCACGCTTAACTTCGGAGTTCTGATGGGATCCAGTGCATTTGTGCTGGTATGATCGCACCCAGCATGCCTCTCCATTGTCAAAGTAATAAAGAGTTTCCACTCGCATTGTCGTACGAAGTCCGTTTAAATGAAAGTGCGAAAAAATCCTGCTAGATGACACCGGATGGACGATCCGAGCATGTCGGGAAGCCGGATGACCGCCAAGGCTGTCATCGCGCGAAGAATCTTCCCGAGTACCCCCGAATCAATATAAGAATCGCCACGATCTGACGGGCGGATCAAAAGTTATCGTCGGAACGATATTTGTGCACCAAGGGTAGCTCACGGCCAGTAAACACCTTCCGACCGGATTCATGACTCGCATCCACTAGTACACTCATCCGCTATAGCCTGTACGTCACTGAATCTGAACAAACCCCCGCTATAATTTGACCGCAAATGAAATGTCAGAACGAATTCCGTTTATCGAATCAAACGACACTATCACCCCGCCATAATAAAGACCGGACGTATTTGAATTCACCATCCGGAAGAAAATAAAAAGATCCGAACCGAAACGTAGGAGGCGACGCACTAAACGTGCGTTTCAGTTCGCATCGATGTTCCAGAACCGAAAGATTGTTCGAAAAAAAGTGGTAGATAGCCGAAAAAAGTGACAGGGGTGCAACACGAGGACTTCCCAGGAGGTCACCCATCCTAGTACTACTCTCGCCCAAGCACGCTTAACTTCGGAGTTCTGATGGGATCCAGTGCATTTGTGCTGGTATGATCGCACCCAGCATGCCTCTCCATTGTCAAAGTAATAAAGAGTTTCCACTCGCACTGTCGTACGAAGTCCGTTTAAATGAAAGTGCGAAAAAATCCTGCTAGATGACACCGGATGGACGATCCGAGCATGTCGGGAAGCCGGATGACCGCCAGGGCTGTCATCGCGCGATGAATCTTCCCGAGTACCCCCGAATCAATATAAGAATCGCCACGATCTGACGGGCGGATCAAAAGTTATCGTCGGAACGATATTTGTGCACCAAGGGTAGCTCACGGCCAGTAAACACCTTCCGACCGGATTCATGACTCGCATCCACTAGTACACTCATCCGCTAAAGCCTGTACGTCACTGAATCTAAACAAACCCCCGCTATAATTTGACCGCAAATGAAATGTCAGAACGAATTCCGTTTATCGAATCAAACGACACTATCACCCCGCCATAATAAAGACCGGACGTCTTTGAATTCACCATCCGGAAGAAAATAAAAAGATCCGAACCGAAACGTAGGAGGCGACGCACTAAACGTGCGTTTCAGTTCGCATCGATGTTCCAGAACCGAAAGATTGTTCGAAAAAAGTGGTAGATAGCCGAAAAAAGTGACAGGGGTGCAACACGAGGACTTCCCAGGAGGTCACCCATCCTAGTACTACTCTCGCCCAAGCACGCTTAACTTCGGAGTTCTGATGGGATCCAGTGCATTTGTGCTGGTATGATCGCACCCAGCATGCCTCTCCATTGTCAAAGTAATAAAGAGTTTCCACTCGCATTGTCGTACGAAGTCCGTTTAAATGAAAGTGCGAAAAAATCCTGCTAGATGACACCGGATGGACGATCCGAGCATGTCGGGAAGCCGGATAACCGCCAGGGCTGTCATCGCGCGATGAATCTTCCCTAGTACCCCCGAATCAATATAAGAATCGCTACGATCTGACGGGCGGATCAAAAGTTATCGTCGGAACGATATTTGTGCACCAAGGGTAGCTCACGGCCAGTAAACACCTTCCGACCGGATTCATGACTCGCATCCACTAGTACACTCATCCGCTATAGCCTGTACGTCACTGAATCTAAACAAACCCCCGCTATAATTTGACCGCAAATGAAATGTCAGAACGAATTCCGTTTATCGAATCAAACGACACTATCACCCCGCCATAATAAAGACCGGACGTGTTTGAATTCACCATCCGGAAGAAAATAAAAAGATCCGAACCGAAACGTAGGAGGCGACGCACTAAACGTGCGTTTCAGTTCGCATCGATGTTCCAGAACCGAAAGATTGTTCGAAAAAAGTGGTAGATAGCCGAAAAAAGTGACAGGGGTGCAACACGAGGACTTCCCAGGAGGTCACCCATCCTAGTACTACTCTCGCCCAAGCACGCTTAACTTCGGAGTTCTGATGGGATCCAGTGCATTTGTGCTGGTATGATCGCACCCAGCATGCCTCTCCATTGTCAAAGTAATAAAGAGTTTCCACTCGCATTGTCGTACGAAGTCCGTTTAAATGAAAGTGCGAAAAAATCCTGCTAGATGACACCGGATGGACGATCCGAGCATGTCGGGAAGCCGGATGACCGCCAAGGCTGTCATCGCGCGAAGAATCTTCCCGAGTACCCCCGAATCAATATAAGAATCGCCACGATCTGACGGGCGGATCAAAAGTTATCGTCGGAACGATATTTGTGCACCAAGGGTAGCTCACGGCCAGTAAACACCTTCCGACCGGATTCATGACTCGCATCCACTAGTACACTCATCCGCTATAGCCTGTACGTCACTGAATCTGAACAAACCCCCGCTATAATTTGACCGCAAATGAAATGTCAGAACGAATTCCGTTTATCGAATCAAACGACACTATCACCCCGCCATAATAAAGACCGGACGTATTTGAATTCACCATCCGGAAGAAAATAAAAAGATCCGAACCGAAACGTAGGAGGCGACGCACTAAACGTGCGTTTCAGTTCGCATCGATGTTCCAGAACCGAAAGATTGTTCGAAAAAAAGTGGTAGATAGCCGAAAAAAGTGACAGGGGTGCAACACGAGGACTTCCCAGGAGGTCACCCATCCTAGTACTACTCTCGCCCAAGCACGCTTAACTTCGGAGTTCTGATGGGATCCAGTGCATTTGTGCTGGTATGATCGCACCCAGCATGCCTCTCCATTGTCAAAGTAATAAAGAGTTTCCACTCGCACTGTCGTACGAAGTCCGTTTAAATGAAAGTGCGAAAAAATCCTGCTAGATGACACCGGATGGACGATCCGAGCATGTCGGGAAGCCGGATGACCGCCAGGGCTGTCATCGCGCGATGGATCTTCCCGAGTACCCCCGAATCAATATAAGAATCGCCACGATCTGACGGGCGGATCAAAAGTTATCGTCGGAACAATATTTGTGCACCAAGGGTAGCTCACGGCCAGTAAACACCTTCCGACCGGATTCATGACTCGCATCCACTAGTACACTCATCCGCTATAGCCTGTACGTCACTGAATCTAAACAAACCCCCGCTATAATTTGACCGCAAATGAAATGTCAGAACGAATTCCGTTTATCGAATCAAACGACACTATCACCCCGCCATAATAAAGACCGGACGTGTTTGAATTCACCATCCGGAAGAAAATAAAAAGATCCGAACCGAAACGTAGGAGGCGACGCACTAAACGTGCGTTTCAGTTCGCATCGATGTTCCAGAACCGAAAGATTGTTCGAAAAAAGTGGTAGATAGCCGAAAAAAGTGACAGGGGTGCAACACGAGGACTTCCCAGGAGGTCACCCATCCTAGTACTACTCTCGCCCAAGCACGCTTAACTTCGGAGTTCTGATGGGAGCCAGTGCATTTGTGCTGGTATGATCGCACCCAGCATGCCTCTCCATTGTCAAAGTAATAAAGAGTTTCCACTCGCATTGTCGTACGAAGTCCGTTTAAATGAAAGTGCGAAAAAATCCTGCTAGATGACACCGGATGGACGATCCGAGCATGTCGGGAAGCCGAATGACCGCCAGGGCTGTCATCGCGCGATGAATCTTCCCGAGTACCCCCGAATCAACATAAGAATCGCTACGATCTGACGGGCGGATCAAAAGTTATCGTCGGAACGATATTTGTGCACCAAGGGTAGCTCACGGCCAGTAAACACCTTCCGACCGGATTCATGACTCGCATCCACTAGTACACTCATCCGCTATAGCCTGTACGTCACTGAATCTAAACAAACCCCCGCTATAATTTGACCGCAAATGAAATGTCAGAACGAATTCCGTTTATCGAATCAAACGACACTATCACCCCGCCATAATAAAGACCGGACGTCTTTGAATTCACCATCCGGAAGAAAATAAAAAGATCCGAACCGAAACGTAGGAGGCGACGCACTAAACGTGCGTTTCAGTTCGCATCGATGTTCCAGAACCGAAAGATTGTTCGAAAAAAGTGGTAGATAGCCGAAAAAAGTGACAGGGGTGCAACACGAGGACTTCCCAGGAGGTCACCCATCCTAGTACTACTCTCGCCCAAGCACGCTTAACTTCGGAGTTCTGATGGGATCCAGTGCATTTGTGCTGGTATGATCGCACCCAGCATGCCTCTCCATTGTCAAAGTAATAAAGAGTTTCCACTCGCATTGTCGTACGAAGTCCGTTTAAATGAAAGTGCGAAAAAATCCTGCTAGATGACACCGGATGGACGATCCGAGCATGTCGGGAAGCCGGATGACCGCCAAGGCTGTCATCGCGCGAAGAATCTTCCCGAGTACCCCCGAATCAATATAAGAATCGCCACGATCTGACGGGCGGATCAAAAGTTATCGTCGGAACGATATTTGTGCACCAAGGGTAGCTCACGGCCAGTAAACACCTTCCGACCGGATTCATGACTCGCATCCACTAGTACACTCATCCGCTATAGCCTGTACGTCACTGAATCTGAACAAACCCCCGCTATAATTTGACCGCAAATGAAATGTCAGAACGAATTCCGTTTATCGAATCAAACGACACTATCACCCCGCCATAATAAAGACCGGACGTATTTGAATTCACCATCCGGAAGAAAATAAAAAGATCCGAACCGAAACGTAGGAGGCGACGCACTAAACGTGCGTTTCAGTTCGCATCGATGTTCCAGAACCGAAAGATTGTTCGAAAAAAAGTGGTAGATAGCCGAAAAAAGTGACAGGGGTGCAACACGAGGACTTCCCAGGAGGTCACCCATCCTAGTACTACTCTCGCCCAAGCACGCTTAACTTCGGAGTTCTGATGGGATCCAGTGCATTTGTGCTGGTATGATCGCACCCAGCATGCCTCTCCATTGTCAAAGTAATAAAGAGTTTCCACTCGCACTGTCGTACGAAGTCCGTTTAAATGAAAGTGCGAAAAAATCCTGCTAGATGACACCGGATGGACGATCCGAGCATGTCGGGAAGCCGGATGACCGCCAGGGCTGTCATCGCGCGATGGATCTTCCCGAGTACCCCCGAATCAATATAAGAATCGCCACGATCTGACGGGCGGATCAAAAGTTATCGTCGGAACAATATTTGTGCACCAAGGGTAGCTCACGGCCAGTAAACACCTTCCGACCGGATTCATGACTCGCATCCACTAGTACACTCATCCGCTATAGCCTGTACGTCACTGAATCTAAACAAACCCCCGCTATAATTTGACCGCAAATGAAATGTCAGAACGAATTCCGTTTATCGAATCAAACGACACTATCACCCCGCCATAATAAAGACCGGACGTGTTTGAATTCACCATCCGGAAGAAAATAAAAAGATCCGAACCGAAACGTAGGAGGCGACGCACTAAACGTGCGTTTCAGTTCGCATCGATGTTCCAGAACCGAAAGATTGTTCGAAAAAAGTGGTAGATAGCCGAAAAAAGTGACAGGGGTGCAACACGAGGACTTCCCAGGAGGTCACCCATCCTAGTACTACTCTCGCCCAAGCACGCTTAACTTCGGAGTTCTGATGGGAGCCAGTGCATTTGTGCTGGTATGATCGCACCCAGCATGCCTCTCCATTGTCAAAGTAATAAAGAGTTTCCACTCGCATTGTCGTACGAAGTCCGTTTAAATGAAAGTGCGAAAAAATCCTGCTAGATGACACCGGATGGACGATCCGAGCATGTCGGGAAGCCGAATGACCGCCAGGGCTGTCATCGCGCGATGAATCTTCCCGAGTACCCCCGAATCAACATAAGAATCGCTACGATCTGACGGGCGGATCAAAAGTTATCGTCGGAACGATATTTGTGCACCAAGGGTAGCTCACGGCCAGTAAACACCTTCCGACCGGATTCATGACTCGCATCCACTAGTACACTCATCCGCTATAGCCTGTACGTCACTGAATCTAAACAAACCCCCGCTATAATTTGACCGCAAATGAAATGTCAGAACGAATTCCGTTTATCGAATCAAACGACACTATCACCCCGCCATAATAAAGACCGGACGTCTTTGAATTCACCATCCGGAAGAAAATAAAAAGATCCGAACCGAAACGTAGGAGGCGACGCACTAAACGTGCGTTTCAGTTCGCATCGATGTTCCAGAACCGAAAGATTGTTCGAAAAAAGTGGTAGATAGCCGAAAAAAGTGACAGGGGTGCAACACGAGGACTTCCCAGGAGGTCACCCATCCTAGTACTACTCTCGCCCAAGCACGCTTAACTTCGGAGTTCTGATGGGATCCAGTGCATTTGTGCTGGTATGATCGCACCCAGCATGCCTCTCCATTGTCAAAGTAATAAAGAGTTTCCACTCGCACTGTCGTACGAAGTCCGTTTAAATGAAAGTGCGAAAAAATCCTGCTAGATGACACCGGATGGACGATCCGAGCATGTCGGGAAGCCGGATGACCGCCAAGGCTGTCATCGCGCGAAGAATCTTCCCGAGTACCCCCGAATCAATATAAGAATCGCCACGATCTGACGGGCGGATCAAAAGTTATCGTCGGAACGATATTTGTGCACCAAGGGTAGCTCACGACCAGTAAACACCTTCCGACCGGATTCATGACTCGCATCCACTAGTACACTCATCCGCTATTGCCTGTACGTCACTGAATCTAAACAAACCCCCGCTATAATTTGACCGCAAATGAAATGTCAGAACGAATTCCGTTTATCGAATCAAACGACACTATCACCCCGCCATAATAAAGACCGGACGTATTTTAATTCACCATCCGGAAGAAAATAAAAAGATCGGAACCGAAACGTAGGAGGCGTCGCACTAAACGTGCGTTTCAGTTCGCATCGATGTTCCAGAACCGAAAGATTGTTCGAAAAAAGTGGTAGATAGCCGAAAAAAGTGACAGGGGTGCAACACGAGGACTTCCCAGGAGGTCACCCATCCTAGTACTACTCTCGCCCAAGCACGCTTAACTTCGGAGTTCTGATGGGATCCAGTGCATTTGTGCTGGTATGATCGCACCCAGCATGCCTCTCCATTGTCAAAGTAATAAAGAGTTTCCACTCGCACTGTCGTACGAAGTCCGTTTAAATGAAAGTGCGAAAAAATCCTGCTAGATGACACCGGATGGACGATCCGAGCATGTCGGGAAGCCGGATGACCGCCAAGGCTGTCATCGCGCGATGGATCTTCCCGAGTACCCCCGAATCAATATAAGAATCGCCACGATCTGACGGGCGGATCAAAAGTTATCGTCGGAACGATATTTGTGCACCAAGGGTAGCTCACGGCCAGTAAACACCTTCCGACCGGATTCATGACTCGCATCCACTAGTACACTCATCCGCTATAGCCTGTACGTCACTGAATCTAAACAAACCCCCGCTATAATTTGACCGCAAATGAAATGTCAGAACGAATTCCGTTTATTGAATCAAACGACACTATCACCCCGCCATAATAAAGACCAGACGTGTTTGAATTCACCATCCGGAAGAAAATAAAAAGATCCGAACCGAAACGTAGGAGGCGACGCACTAAACGTGCGTTTCAGTTCGCATCGATGTTCCAGAACCGAAAGATTGTTCGAAAAAAGTGGTAGATAGCCGAAAAAAGTGACAGGGGTGCAACACGAGGACTTCCCAGGAGGTCACCCATCCTAGTACTACTCTCGCCCAAGCACGCTTAACTTCGGAGTTCTGATGGGAGCCAGTGCATTTGTGCTGGTATGATCGCACCCAGCATGCCTCTCCATTGTCAAAGTAATAAAGAGTTTCCACTCGCATTGTCGTACGAAGTCCGTTTAAATGAAAGTGCGAAAAAATCCTGCTAGATGACACCGGATGGACGATCCGAGCATGTCGGGAAGCCGGATGACCGCCAGGGCTGTCATCGCGCGATGAATCTTCCCGAGTACCCCCGAATCAACATAAGAATCGCTACGATCTGACGGGCGGATCAAAAGTTATCGTCGGAACGATATTTGTGCACCAAGGGTAGCTCACGGCCAGTAAACACCTTCCGACCGGATTCATGACTCGCATCCACTAGTACACTCATCCGCTATAGCCTGTACGTCACTGAATCTAAACAAACCCCCGCTATAATTTGACCGCAAATGAAATGTCAGAACGAATTCCGTTTATCGAATCAAACGACACTATCACCCCGCCATAATAAAGACCGGACGTCTTTGAATTCACCATCCGGAAGAAAATAAAAAGATCCGAACCGAAACGTAGGAGGCGACGCACTAAACGTGCGTTTCAGTTCGCATCGATGTTCCAGAACCGAAAGATTGTTCGAAAAAAGTGGTAGATAGCCGAAAAAAGTGACAGGGGTGCAACACGAGGACTTCCCAGGAGGTCACCCATCCTAGTACTACTCTCGCCCAAGCACGCTTAACTTCGGAGTTCTGATGGGATCCAGTGCATTTGTGCTGGTATGATCGCACCCAGCATGCCTCTCCATTGTCAAAGTAATAAAGAGTTTCCACTCGCACTGTCGTACGAAGTCCGTTTAAATGAAAGTGCGAAAAAATCCTGCTAGATGACACCGGATGGACGATCCGAGCATGTCGGGAAGCCGGATGACCGCCAGGGCTGTCATCGCGCGAAGAATCTTCCCGAGTACCCCCGAATCAATATAAGAATCGCCACGATCTGACGGGCGGATCAAAAGTTATCGTCGGAACGATATTTGTGCACCAAGGGTAGCTCACGGCCAGTAAACACCTTCCGACCGGATTCATGACTCGCATCCACTAGTACACTCATCCGCTATTGCCTGTACGTCACTGAATCTAAACAAACCCCCGCTATAATTTGACCGCAAATGAAATGTCAGAACGAATTCCGTTTATCGAATCAAACGACACTATCACCCCGCCATAATAAAGACCGGACGTATTTTAATTCACCATCCGGAAGAAAATAAAAAGATCGGAACCGAAACGTAGGAGGCGTCGCACTAAACGTGCGTTTCAGTTCGCATCGATGTTCCAGAACCGAAAGATTGTTCGAAAAAAGTGGTAGATAGCCGAAAAAAGTGACAGGGGTGCAACACGAGGACTTCCCAGGAGGTCACCCATCCTAGTACTACTCTCGCCCAAGCACGCTTAACTTCGGAGTTCTGATGGGATCCAGTGCATTTGTGCTGGTATGATCGCACCCAGCATGCCTCTCCATTGTCAAAGTAATAAAGAGTTTCCACTCGCACTGTCGTACGAAGTCCGTTTAAATGAAAGTGCGAAAAAATCCTGCTAGATGACACCGGATGGACGATCCGAGCATGTCGGGAAGCCGGATGACCGCCAAGGCTGTCATCGCGCGAAGAATCTTCCCGAGTACCCCCGAATCAATATAAGAATCGCCACGATCTGACGGGCGGATCAAAAGTTATCGTCGGAACGATATTTGTGCACCAAGGGTAGCTCACGGCCAGTAAACACCTTCCGACCAGATTCATGACTCGCATCCACTAGTACACTCATCCGCTATAGCCTGTACGTCACTGAATCTGAACAAACCCCCGCTATAATTTGACCGCAAATGAAATGTCAGAACGAATTCCGTTTATCGAATCAAACGACACTATCACCCCGCCATAATAAAGACCGGACGTATTTGAATTCACCATCCGGAAGAAAATAAAAAGATCCGAACCGAAACGTAGGAGGCGACGCACTAAACGTGCGTTTCAGTTCGCATCGATGTTCCAGAACCGAAAGATTGTTCGAAAAAAAGTGGTAGATAGCCGAAAAAAGTGACAGGGGTGCAACACGAGGACTTCCCAGGAGGTCACCCATCCTAGTACTACTCTCGCCCAAGCACGCTTAACTTCGGAGTTCTGATGGGATCCAGTGCATTTGTGCTGGTATGATCGCACCCAGCATGCCTCTCCATTGTCAAAGTAATAAAGAGTTTTCACTCGCACTGTCGTACGAAGTCCGTTTAAATGAAAGTGCGAAAAAATCCTGCTAGATGACACCGGATGGACGATCCGAGCATGTCGGGAAGCCGGATGACGGCCAGGTCATCGCGCGATGGATCTTCCCGAGTACCCCCGAATCAACATAAGAATCGCTACGATCTGACGGGCGGATCAAAAGTTATCGTCGGAACGATATTTGTGCACCAAGGGTAGCTCACGGCCAGTAAACACCTTCCGACCGGATTCATGACTCGCATCCACTAGTACACTCATCCGCTATAGCCTGTACGTCACTGAATCTAAACAAACCCCCGCTATAATTTGACCGCAAATGAAATGTCAGAACGAATTCCGTTTATCGAATCAAACGACACTATCACCCCGCCATAATAAAGACCGGACGTCTTTGAATTCACCATCCGGAAGAAAATAAAAAGATCCGAACCGAAACGTAGGAGGCGACGCACTAAACGTGCGTTTCAGTTCGCATCGATGTTCCAGAACCGAAAGATTGTTCGAAAAAAGTGGTAGATAGCCGAAAAAAGTGACAGGGGTGCAACACGAGGACTTCCCAGGAGGTCACCCATCCTAGTACTACTCTCGCCCAAGCACGCTTAACTTCGGAGTTCTGATGGGATCCAGTGCATTTGTGCTGGTATGATCGCACCCAGCATGCCTCTCCATTGTCAAAGTAATAAAGAGTTTCCACTCGCATTGTCGTACGAAGTCCGTTTAAATGAAAGTGCGAAAAAATCCTGCTAGATGACACCGGATGGACGATCCGAGCATGTCGGGAAGCCGGATGACTGCCACGGCTGTCATCGCGCGAAGAATCTTCCCGAGTACCCCCGAATCAATATAAGAATCGCCACGATCTGACGGGCGGATCAAAAGTTATCGTCGGAACGATATTTGTGCACCAAGGGTAGCTCACGGCCAGTAAACACCTTCCGACCGGATTCATGACTCGCATCCACTAGTACACTCATCCGCTAAAGCCTGTACGTCACTGAATCTAAACAAACCCCCGCTATAATTTGACCGCAAATGAAATGTCAGAACGAATTCCGTTTATCGAATCAAACGACACTATCACCCCGCCATAATAAAGACCGGACGTGTTTGAATTCACCATCCGGAAGAAAATAAAAAGATCCGAACCGAAACGTAGGAGGCGACGCACTAAACGTGCGTTTCAGTTCGCATCGATGTTCCAGAACCGAAAGATTGTTCGAAAAAAGTGGTAGATAGCCGAAAAAAGTGACAGGGGTGCAACACGAGGACTTCCCAGGAGATCACCCATCCTAGTACTACTCTCGCCCAAGCACGCTTAACTTCGGAGTTCTGATGGGATCCAGTGCATTTGTGCTGGTATGATCGCACCCAGCATGCCTCTCCATTGTCAAAGTAATAAAGAGTTTCCACTCGCATTGTCGTACGAAGTCCGTTTAAATGAAAGTGCGAAAAAATCCTGCTAGATGACACCGGATGGACGATCCGAGCATGTCGGGAAGCCGGATGACCGCCAGGGCTGTCATCGCGCGATGGATCTTCCCGAGTACCCCCGAATCAATATAAGAATCGCCACGATCTGACGGGCGGATCAAAAGTTATCGTCGGAACGATATTTGTGCACCAAGGGTAGCTCACGGCCAGTAAACACCTTCCGACCGGATTCATGACTCGCATCCACTAGTACACTCATCCGCTATAGCCTGTACGTCACTGAATCTAAACAAACCCCCGCTATAATTTGACCGCAAATGAAATGTCAGAACGAATTCCGTTTATCGAATCAAACGACACTATCACCCCGCCATAATAAAGACCGGACGTGTTTGAATTCACCATCCGGAAGAAAATAAAAAGATCCGAACCGAAACGTAGGAGGCGACGCACTAAACGTGCGTTTCAGTTCGCATCGATGTTCCAGAACCGAAAGATTGTTCGAAAAAAGTGGTAGATAGCCGAAAAAAGTGACAGGGGTGCAACACGAGGACTTCCCAGGAGGTCACCCATCCTAGTACTACTCTCGCCCAAGCACGCTTAACTTCGGAGTTCTGATGGGAGCCAGTGCATTTGTGCTGGTATGATCGCACCCAGCATGCCTCTCCATTGTCAAAGTAATAAAGAGTTTCCACTCGCATTGTCGTATGAAGTCCGTTTAAATGAAAGTGCGAAAAAATCCTGCTAGATGACACCGGATGGACGATCCGAGCATGTCGGGAAGCCGGATGACCGCCAGGGCTGTCATCGCGCGATGAATCTTCCCGAGTACCCCCGAATCAATATAAGAATCGCTACGATCTGACGGGCGGATCAAAAGTTATCGTCGGAACGATATTTGTGCACCAAGGGTAGCTCACGGCCAGTAAACACCTTCCGACCGGATTCATGACTCGCATCCACTAGTACACTCATCCGCTATAGCCTGTACGTCACTGAATCTAAACAAACCCCCGCTATAATTTGACCGCAAATGAAATGTCAGAACGAATTCCGTTTATCGAATCAAACGACACTATCACCCCGCCATAATAAAGACCGGACGTCTTTGAATTCACCATCCGGAAGAAAATAAAAAGATCCGAACCGAAACGTAGGAGGCGACGCACTAAACGTGCGTTTCAGTTCGCATCGATGTTCCAGAACCGAAAGATTGTTCGAAAAAAGTGGTAGATAGCCGAAAAAAGTGACAGGGGTGCAACACGAGGACTTCCCAGGAGGTCACCCATCCTAGTACTACTCTCGCCCAAGCACGCTTAACTTCGGAGTTCTGATGGGATCCAGTGCATTTGTGCTGGTATGATCGCACCCAGCATGCCTCTCCATTGTCAAAGTAATAAAGAGTTTCCACTCGCACTGTCGTACGAAGTCCGTTTAAATGAAAGTGCGAAAAAATCCTGCTAGATGACACCGGATGGACGATCCGAGCATGTCGGGAAGCCGGATGACCGCCAGGGCTGTCATCGCGCGAAGAATCTTCCCGAGTACCCCCGAATCAATATAAGAATCGCCACGATCTGACGGGCGGATCAAAAGTTATCGTCGGAACGATATTTGTGCACCAAGGGTAGCTCACGGCCAGTAAACACCTTCCGACCGGATTCATGACTCGCATCCACTAGTACACTCATCCGCTATTGCCTGTACGTCACTGAATCTAAACAAACCCCCGCTATAATTTGACCGCAAATGAAATGTCAGAACGAATTCCGTTTATCGAATCAAACGACACTATCACCCCGCCATAATAAAGACCGGACGTATTTTAATTCACCATCCGGAAGAAAATAAAAAGATCGGAACCGAAACGTAGGAGGCGTCGCACTAAACGTGCGTTTCAGTTCGCATCGATGTTCCAGAACCGAAAGATTGTTCGAAAAAAGTGGTAGATAGCCGAAAAAAGTGACAGGGGTGCAACACGAGGACTTCCCAGGAGGTCACCCATCCTAGTACTACTCTCGCCCAAGCACGCTTAACTTCGGAGTTCTGATGGGATCCAGTGCATTTGTGCTGGTATGATCGCACCCAGCATGCCTCTCCATTGTCAAAGTAATAAAGAGTTTCCACTCGCATTGTCGTATGAAGTCCGTTTAAATGAAAGTGCGAAAAAATCCTGCTAGATGACACCGGATGGACGATCCGAGCATGTCGGGAAGCCGGATGACCGCCACGGCTGTCATCGCGCGATGAATCTTCCCGAGTACCCCCGAATCAACATAAGAATCGCTACGATCTGACGGGCGGATCAAAAGTTATCGTCGGAACGATATTTGTGCACCAAGGGTAGCTCACGGCCAGTAAACACCTTCCGACCGGATTCATGACTCGCATCCACTAGTACACTCATCCGCTAAAGCCTGTACGTCACTGAATCTAAACAAACCCCCGCTATAATTTGACCGCAAATGAAATGTCAGAACGAATTCCGTTTATCGAATCAAACGACACTATCACCCCGCCATAATAAAGACCGGACGTGTTTGAATTCACCATCCGGAAGAAAATAAAAAGATCCGAACCGAAACGTAGGAGGCGACGCACTAAACGTGCGTTTCAGTTCGCATCGATGTTCCAGAACCGAAAGATTGTTCGAAAAAAGTGGTAGATAGCCGAAAAAAGTGACAGGGGTGCAACACGAGGACTTCCCAGGAGGTCACCCATCCTAGTACTACTCTCGCCCAAGCACGCTTAACTTCGGAGTTCTGATGGGATCCAGTGCATTTGTGCTGGTATGATCGCACCCAGCATGCCTCTCCATTGTCAAAGTAATAAAGAGTTTCCACTCGCACTGTCGTACGAAGTCCGTTTAAATGAAAGTGCGAAAAAATCCTGCTAGATGACACCGGATGGACGATCCGAGCATGTCGGAAAGCCGGATGACCGCCCGGGCTGTCATCGCGCGATGAATCTTCTCGAGTACCCCCGAATCAATATAAGAATCGCCACGATCTGACGGGCGGATCAAAAGTTATCGTCGGAACGATATTTGTGCACCAAGGGTAGCTCACGGCCAGTAAACACCTTCCGACCGGATTCATGACTCGCATCCACTAGTACACTCATCCGCTATAGCCTGTACGTCACTGAATCTGAACAAACCCCCGCTATAATTTGACCGCAAATGAAATGTCAGAACGAATTCCGTTTATCGAATCAAACGACACTATCACCCCGCCATAATAAAGACCGGACGTCTTTGAATTCACCATCCGGAAGAAAATAAAAAGATCCGAACCGAAACGTAGGAGGCGACGCACTAAACGTGCGTTTCAGTTCGCATCGATGTTCCAGAACCGAAAGATTGTTCGAAAAAAGTGGTAGATAGCCGAAAAAAGTGACAGGGGTGCAACACGAGGACTTCCCAGGAGGTCACCCATCCTAGTACTACTCTCGCCCAAGCACGCTTAACTTCGGAGTTCTGATGGGAGCCAGTGCATTTGTGCTGGTATGATCGCACCCAGCATGCCTCTCCATTGTCAAAGTAATAAAGAGTTTCCACTCGCATTGTCGTATGAAGTCCGTTTAAATGAAAGTGCGAAAAAATCCTGCTAGATGACACCGGATGGACGATCCGAGCATGTCGGGAAGCCGGATGACCGCCAGGGCTGTCATCGCGCGATGAATCTTCCCGAGTACCCCCGAATCAATATAAGAATCGCTACGATCTGACGGGCGGATCAAAAGTTATCGTCGGAACGATATTTGTGCACCAAGGGTAGCTCACGGCCAGTAAACACCTTCCGACCGGATTCATGACTCGCATCCACTAGTACACTCATCCGCTATAGCCTGTACGTCACTGAATCTAAACAAACCCCCGCTATAATTTGACCGCAAATGAAATGTCAGAACGAATTCCGTTTATCGAATCAAACGACACTATCACCCCGCCATAATAAAGACCGGACGTCTTTGAATTCACCATCCGGAAGAAAATAAAAAGATCCGAACCGAAACGTAGGAGGCGACGCACTAAACGTGCGTTTCAGTTCGCATCGATGTTCCAGAACCGAAAGATTGTTCGAAAAAAGTGGTAGATAGCCGAAAAAAGTGACAGGGGTGCAACACGAGGACTTCCCAGGAGGTCACCCATCCTAGTACTACTCTCGCCCAAGCACGCTTAACTTCGGAGTTCTGATGGGATCCAGTGCATTTGTGCTGGTATGATCGCACCCAGCATGCCTCTCCATTGTCAAAGTAATAAAGAGTTTCCACTCGCACTGTCGTACGAAGTCCGTTTAAATGAAAGTGCGAAAAAATCCTGCTAGATGACACCGGATGGACGATCCGAGCATGTCGGAAAGCCGGATGACCGCCCGGGCTGTCATCGCGCGATGAATCTTCTCGAGTACCCCCGAATTAATATAAGAATCGCCACGATCTGACGGGCGGATCAAAAGTTATCGTCGGAACGATATTTGTGCACCAAGGGTAGCTCACGGCCAGTAAACACCTTCCGACCGGATTCATGACTCGCATCCACTAGTACACTCATCCGCTATAGCCTGTACGTCACTGAATCTGAACAAACCCCCGCTATAATTTGACAGCAAATGAAATGTCAGAACGAATTCCGTTTATCGAATCAAACGACACTATCACCCCGCCATAATAAAGACCGGACGTCTTTGAATTCACCATCCGGAAGAAAATAAAAAGATCCGAACCGAAACGTAGGAGGCGACGCACTAAACGTGCGTTTCAGTTCGCATCGATGTTCCAGAACCGAAAGATTGTTCGAAAAAAGTGGTAGATAGCCGAAAAAAGTGACAGGGGTGCAACACGAGGACTTCCCAGGAGGTCACCCATCCTAGTACTACTCTCGCCCAAGCACGCTTAACTTCGGAGTTCTGATGGGAGCCAGTGCATTTGTGCTGGTATGATCGCACCCAGCATGCCTCTCCATTGTCAAAGTAATAAAGAGTTTCCACTCGCATTGTCGTATGAAGTCCGTTTAAATGAAAGTGCGAAAAAATCCTGCTAGATGACACCGGATGGACGATCCGAGCATGTCGGGAAGCCGGATGACCGCCAGGGCTGTCATCGCGCGATGAATCTTCCCGAGTACCCCCGAATCAATATAAGAATCGCTACGATCTGACGGGCGGATCAAAAGTTATCGTCGGAACGATATTTGTGCACCAAGGGTAGCTCACGGCCAGTAAACACCTTCCGACCGGATTCATGACTCGCATCCACTAGTACACTCATCCGCTATAGCCTGTACGTCACTGAATCTAAACAAACCCCCGCTATAATTTGACCGCAAATGAAATGTCAGAACGAATTCCGTTTATCGAATCAAACGACACTATCACCCCGCCATAATAAAGACCGGACGTCTTTGAATTCACCATCCGGAAGAAAATAAAAAGATCCGAACCGAAACGTAAGAGGCGACGCACTAAACGTGCGTTTCAGTTCGCATCGATGTTCCAGAACCGAAAGATTGTTCGAAAAAAGTGGTAGATAGCCGAAAAAAGTGACAGGGGTGCAACACGAGGACTTCCCAGGAGGTCACCCATCCTAGTACTACTCTCGCCCAAGCACGCTTAACTTCGGAGTTCTGATGGGATCCAGTGCATTTGTGCTGGTATGATCGCACCCAGCATGCCTCTCCATTGTCAAAGTAATAAAGAGTTTCCACTCGCATTGTCGTACGAAGTCCGTTTAAATGAAAGTGCGAAAAAATCCTGCTAGATGACACCGGATGGACGATCCGAGCATGTCGGGAAGCCGGATGACTGCCACGGCTGTCATCGCGCGATGGATCTTCCCGAGTACCCCCGAATCAATATAAGAATCGCCACGATCTGACGGGCGGATCAAAAGTTATCGTCGGAACGATATTTGTGCACCAAGGGTAGCTCACGGCCAGTAAACACCTTCCGACCGGATTCATGACTCGCATCCACTAGTACACTCATCCGCTAAAGCCTGTACGTCACTGAATCTAAACAAACCCCCGCTATAATTTGACCGCAAATGAAATGTCAGAACGAATTCCGTTTATCGAATCAAACGACACTATCACCCCGCCATAATAAAGACCGGACGTGTTTGAATTCACCATCCGGAAGAAAATAAAAAGATCCGAACCGAAACGTAGGAGGCGACGCACTAAACGTGCGTTTCAGTTCGCATCGATGTTCCAGAACCGAAAGATTGTTCGAAAAAAGTGGTAGATAGCCGAAAAAAGTGACAGGGGTGCAACACGAGGACTTCCCAGGAGGTCACCCATCCTAGTACTACTCTCGCCCAAGCACGCTTAACTTCGGAGTTCTGATGGGATCCAGTGCATTTGTGCTGGTATGATCGCACCCAGCATGCCTCTCCATTGTCAAAGTAATAAAGAGTTTCCACTCGCATTGTCGTACGAAGTCCGTTTAAATGAAAGTGCGAAAAAATCCTGCTAGATGACACCGGATGGACGATCCGAGCATGTCGGGAAGCCGGATGACCGCCAGGGCTGTCATCGCGCGATGGATCTTCCCGAGTACCCCCGAATCAATATAAGAATCGCCACGATCTGACGGGCGGATCAAAAGTTATCGTCGGAACGATATTTGTGCACCAAGGGTAGCTCACGGCCAGTAAACACCTTCCGACCGGATTCATGACTCGCATCCACTAGTACACTCATCCGCTATAGCCTGTACGTCACTGAATCTAAACAAACCCCCGCTATAATTTGACCGCAAATGAAATGTCAGAACGAATTCCGTTTATCGAATCAAACGACACTATCACCCCGCCATAATAAAGACCGGACGTGTTTGAATTCACCATCCGGAAGAAAATAAAAAGATCCGAACCGAAACGTAGGAGGCGACGCACTAAACGTGCGTTTCAGTTCGCATCGATGTTCCAGAACCGAAAGATTGTTCGAAAAAAGTGGTAGATAGCCGAAAAAAGTGACAGGGGTGCAACACGAGGACTTCCCAGGAGGTCACCCATCCTAGTACTACTCTCGCCCAAGCACGCTTAACTTCGGAGTTCTGATGGGAGCCAGTGCATTTGTGCTGGTATGATCGCACCCAGCATGCCTCTCCATTGTCAAAGTAATAAAGAGTTTCCACTCGCATTGTCGTATGAAGTCCGTTTAAATGAAAGTGCGAAAAAATCCTGCTAGATGACACCGGATGGACGATCCGAGCATGTCGGGAAGCCGGATGACCGCCAGGGCTGTCATCGCGCGATGAATCTTCCCGAGTACCCCCGAATCAATATAAGAATCGCTACGATCTGACGGGCGGATCAAAAGTTATCGTCGGAACGATATTTGTGCACCAAGGGTAGCTCACGGCCAGTAAACACCTTCCGACCGGATTCATGACTCGCATCCACTAGTACACTCATCCGCTATAGCCTGTACGTCACTGAATCTAAACAAACCCCCGCTATAATTTGACCGCAAATGAAATGTCAGAACGAATTCCGTTTATCGAATCAAACGACACTATCACCCCGCCATAATAAAGACCGGACGTCTTTGAATTCACCATCCGGAAGAAAATAAAAAGATCCGAACCGAAACGTAGGAGGCGACGCACTAAACGTGCGTTTCAGTTCGCATCGATGTTCCAGAACCGAAAGATTGTTCGAAAAAAGTGGTAGATAGCCGAAAAAAGTGACAGGGGTGCAACACGAGGACTTCCCAGGAGGTCACCCATCCTAGTACTACTCTCGCCCAAGCACGCTTAACTTCGGAGTTCTGATGGGATCCAGTGCATTTGTGCTGGTATGATCGCACCCAGCATGCCTCTCCATTGTCAAAGTAATAAAGAGTTTCCACTCGCACTGTCGTACGAAGTCCGTTTAAATGAAAGTGCGAAAAAATCCTGCTAGATGACACCGGATGGACGATCCGAGCATGTCGGGAAGCCGGATGACCGCCAGGGCTGTCATCGCGCGAAGAATCTTCCCGAGTACCCCCGAATCAATATAAGAATCGCCACGATCTGACGGGCGGATCAAAAGTTATCGTCGGAACGATATTTGTGCACCAAGGGTAGCTCACGGCCAGTAAACACCTTCCGACCGGATTCATGACTCGCATCCACTAGTACACTCATCCGCTATTGCCTGTACGTCACTGAATCTAAACAAACCCCCGCTATAATTTGACCGCAAATGAAATGTCAGAACGAATTCCGTTTATCGAATCAAACGACACTATCACCCCGCCATAATAAAGACCGGACGTATTTTAATTCACCATCCGGAAGAAAATAAAAAGATCGGAACCGAAACGTAGGAGGCGTCGCACTAAACGTGCGTTTCAGTTCGCATCGATGTTCCAGAACCGAAAGATTGTTCGAAAAAAGTGGTAGATAGCCGAAAAAAGTGACAGGGGTGCAACACGAGGACTTCCCAGGAGGTCACCCATCCTAGTACTACTCTCGCCCAAGCACGCTTAACTTCGGAGTTCTGATGGGATCCAGTGCATTTGTGCTGGTATGATCGCACCCAGCATGCCTCTCCATTGTCAAAGTAATAAAGAGTTTCCACTCGCATTGTCGTATGAAGTCCGTTTAAATGAAAGTGCGAAAAAATCCTGCTAGATGACACCGGATGGACGATCCGAGCATGTCGGGAAGCCGGATGACCGCCAGGGCTGTCATCGCGCGATGAATCTTCCCGAGTACCCCCGAATCAACATAAGAATCGCTACGATCTGACGGGCGGATCAAAAGTTATCGTCGGAACGATATTTGTGCACCAAGGGTAGCTCACGGCCAGTAAACACCTTCCGACCGGATTCATGACTCGCATCCACTAGTACACTCATCCGCTAAAGCCTGTACGTCACTGAATCTAAACAAACCCCCGCTATAATTTGACCGCAAATGAAATGTCAGAACGAATTCCGTTTATCGAATCAAACGACACTATCACCCCGCCATAATAAAGACCGGACGTGTTTGAATTCACCATCCGGAAGAAAATAAAAAGATCCGAACCGAAACGTAGGAGGCGACGCACTAAACGTGCGTTTCAGTTCGCATCGATGTTCCAGAACCGAAAGATTGTTCGAAAAAAGTGGTAGATAGCCGAAAAAAGTGACAGGGGTGCAACACGAGGACTTCCCAGGAGGTCACCCATCCTAGTACTACTCTCGCCCAAGCACGCTTAACTTCGGAGTTCTGATGGGATCCAGTGCATTTGTGCTGGTATGATCGCACCCAGCATGCCTCTCCATTGTCAAAGTAATAAAGAGTTTCCACTCGCACTGTCGTACGAAGTCCGTTTAAATGAAAGTGCGAAAAAATCCTGCTAGATGACACCGGATGGACGATCCGAGCATGTCGGAAAGCCGGATGACCGCCCGGGCTGTCATCGCGCGATGAATCTTCTCGAGTACCCCCGAATCAATATAAGAATCGCCACGATCTGACGGGCGGATCAAAAGTTATCGTCGGAACGATATTTGTGCACCAAGGGTAGCTCACGGCCAGTAAACACCTTCCGACCGGATTCATGACTCGCATCCACTAGTACACTCATCCGCTATAGCCTGTACGTCACTGAATCTGAACAAACCCCCGCTATAATTTGACCGCAAATGAAATGTCAGAACGAATTCCGTTTATCGAATCAAACGACACTATCACCCCGCCATAATAAAGACCGGACGTCTTTGAATTCACCATCCGGAAGAAAATAAAAAGATCCGAACCGAAACGTAGGAGGCGACGCACTAAACGTGCGTTTCAGTTCGCATCGATGTTCCAGAACCGAAAGATTGTTCGAAAAAAGTGGTAGATAGCCGAAAAAAGTGACAGGGGTGCAACACGAGGACTTCCCAGGAGGTCACCCATCCTAGTACTACTCTCGCCCAAGCACGCTTAACTTCGGAGTTCTGATGGGAGCCAGTGCATTTGTGCTGGTATGATCGCACCCAGCATGCCTCTCCATTGTCAAAGTAATAAAGAGTTTCCACTCGCATTGTCGTATGAAGTCCGTTTAAATGAAAGTGCGAAAAAATCCTGCTAGATGACACCGGATGGACGATCCGAGCATGTCGGGAAGCCGGATGACCGCCAGGGCTGTCATCGCGCGATGAATCTTCCCGAGTACCCCCGAATCAATATAAGAATCGCTACGATCTGACGGGCGGATCAAAAGTTATCGTCGGAACGATATTTGTGCACCAAGGGTAGCTCACGGCCAGTAAACACCTTCCGACCGGATTCATGACTCGCATCCACTAGTACACTCATCCGCTATAGCCTGTACGTCACTGAATCTAAACAAACCCCCGCTATAATTTGACCGCAAATGAAATGTCAGAACGAATTCCGTTTATCGAATCAAACGACACTATCACCCCGCCATAATAAAGACCGGACGTCTTTGAATTCACCATCCGGAAGAAAATAAAAAGATCCGAACCGAAACGTAGGAGGCGACGCACTAAACGTGCGTTTCAGTTCGCATCGATGTTCCAGAACCGAAAGATTGTTCGAAAAAAGTGGTAGATAGCCGAAAAAAGTGACAGGGGTGCAACACGAGGACTTCCCAGGAGGTCACCCATCCTAGTACTACTCTCGCCCAAGCACGCTTAACTTCGGAGTTCTGATGGGATCCAGTGCATTTGTGCTGGTATGATCGCACCCAGCATGCCTCTCCATTGTCAAAGTAATAAAGAGTTTCCACTCGCACTGTCGTACGAAGTCCGTTTAAATGAAAGTGCGAAAAAATCCTGCTAGATGACACCGGATGGACGATCCGAGCATGTCGGAAAGCCGGATGACCGCCCGGGCTGTCATCGCGCGATGAATCTTCTCGAGTACCCCCGAATTAATATAAGAATCGCCACGATCTGACGGGCGGATCAAAAGTTATCGTCGGAACGATATTTGTGCACCAAGGGTAGCTCACGGCCAGTAAACACCTTCCGACCGGATTCATGACTCGCATCCACTAGTACACTCATCCGCTATAGCCTGTACGTCACTGAATCTGAACAAACCCCCGCTATAATTTGACAGCAAATGAAATGTCAGAACGAATTCCGTTTATCGAATCAAACGACACTATCACCCCGCCATAATAAAGACCGGACGTCTTTGAATTCACCATCCGGAAGAAAATAAAAAGATCCGAACCGAAACGTAGGAGGCGACGCACTAAACGTGCGTTTCAGTTCGCATCGATGTTCCAGAACCGAAAGATTGTTCGAAAAAAGTGGTAGATAGCCGAAAAAAGTGACAGGGGTGCAACACGAGGACTTCCCAGGAGGTCACCCATCCTAGTACTACTCTCGCCCAAGCACGCTTAACTTCGGAGTTCTGATGGGAGCCAGTGCATTTGTGCTGGTATGATCGCACCCAGCATGCCTCTCCATTGTCAAAGTAATAAAGAGTTTCCACTCGCATTGTCGTATGAAGTCCGTTTAAATGAAAGTGCGAAAAAATCCTGCTAGATGACACCGGATGGACGATCCGAGCATGTCGGGAAGCCGGATGACCGCCAGGGCTGTCATCGCGCGATGAATCTTCCCGAGTACCCCCGAATCAATATAAGAATCGCTACGATCTGACGGGCGGATCAAAAGTTATCGTCGGAACGATATTTGTGCACCAAGGGTAGCTCACGGCCAGTAAACACCTTCCGACCGGATTCATGACTCGCATCCACTAGTACACTCATCCGCTATAGCCTGTACGTCACTGAATCTAAACAAACCCCCGCTATAATTTGACCGCAAATGAAATGTCAGAACGAATTCCGTTTATCGAATCAAACGACACTATCACCCCGCCATAATAAAGACCGGACGTCTTTGAATTCACCATCCGGAAGAAAATAAAAAGATCCGAACCGAAACGTAAGAGGCGACGCACTAAACGTGCGTTTCAGTTCGCATCGATGTTCCAGAACCGAAAGATTGTTCGAAAAAAGTGGTAGATAGCCGAAAAAAGTGACAGGGGTGCAACACGAGGACTTCCCAGGAGGTCACCCATCCTAGTACTACTCTCGCCCAAGCACGCTTAACTTCGGAGTTCTGATGGGATCCAGTGCATTTGTGCTGGTATGATCGCACCCAGCATGCCTCTCCATTGTCAAAGTAATAAAGAGTTTCCACTCGCATTGTCGTACGAAGTCCGTTTAAATGAAAGTGCGAAAAAATCCTGCTAGATGACACCGGATGGACGATCCGAGCATGTCGGGAAGCCGGATGACTGCCACGGCTGTCATCGCGCGATGGATCTTCCCGAGTACCCCCGAATCAATATAAGAATCGCCACGATCTGACGGGCGGATCAAAAGTTATCGTCGGAACGATATTTGTGCACCAAGGGTAGCTCACGGCCAGTAAACACCTTCCGACCGGATTCATGACTCGCATCCACTAGTACACTCATCCGCTAAAGCCTGTACGTCACTGAATCTAAACAAACCCCCGCTATAATTTGACCGCAAATGAAATGTCAGAACGAATTCCGTTTATCGAATCAAACGACACTATCACCCCGCCATAATAAAGACCGGACGTGTTTGAATTCACCATCCGGAAGAAAATAAAAAGATCCGAACCGAAACGTAGGAGGCGACGCACTAAACGTGCGTTTCAGTTCGCATCGATGTTCCAGAACCGAAAGATTGTTCGAAAAAAGTGGTAGATAGCCGAAAAAAGTGACAGGGGTGCAACACGAGGACTTCCCAGGAGGTCACCCATCCTAGTACTACTCTCGCCCAAGCACGCTTAACTTCGGAGTTCTGATGGGATCCAGTGCATTTGTGCTGGTATGATCGCACCCAGCATGCCTCTCCATTGTCAAAGTAATAAAGAGTTTCCACTCGCATTGTCGTACGAAGTCCGTTTAAATGAAAGTGCGAAAAAATCCTGCTAGATGACACCGGATGGACGATCCGAGCATGTCGGGAAGCCGGATGACCGCCAGGGCTGTCATCGCGCGATGGATCTTCCCGAGTACCCCCGAATCAATATAAGAATCGCCACGATCTGACGGGCGGATCAAAAGTTATCGTCGGAACGATATTTGTGCACCAAGGGTAGCTCACGGCCAGTAAACACCTTCCGACCGGATTCATGACTCGCATCCACTAGTACACTCATCCGCTATAGCCTGTACGTCACTGAATCTAAACAAACCCCCGCTATAATTTGACCGCAAATGAAATGTCAGAACGAATTCCGTTTATCGAATCAAACGACACTATCACCCCGCCATAATAAAGACCGGACGTGTTTGAATTCACCATCCGGAAGAAAATAAAAAGATCCGAACCGAAACGTAGGAGGCGACGCACTAAACGTGCGTTTCAGTTCGCATCGATGTTCCAGAACCGAAAGATTGTTCGAAAAAAGTGGTAGATAGCCGAAAAAAGTGACAGGGGTGCAACACGAGGACTTCCCAGGAGGTCACCCATCCTAGTACTACTCTCGCCCAAGCACGCTTAACTTCGGAGTTCTGATGGGAGCCAGTGCATTTGTGCTGGTATGATCGCACCCAGCATGCCTCTCCATTGTCAAAGTAATAAAGAGTTTCCACTCGCATTGTCGTATGAAGTCCGTTTAAATGAAAGTGCGAAAAAATCCTGCTAGATGACACCGGATGGACGATCCGAGCATGTCGGGAAGCCGGATGACCGCCAGGGCTGTCATCGCGCGATGAATCTTCCCGAGTACCCCCGAATCAATATAAGAATCGCTACGATCTGACGGGCGGATCAAAAGTTATCGTCGGAACGATATTTGTGCACCAAGGGTAGCTCACGGCCAGTAAACACCTTCCGACCGGATTCATGACTCGCATCCACTAGTACACTCATCCGCTATAGCCTGTACGTCACTGAATCTAAACAAACCCCCGCTATAATTTGACCGCAAATGAAATGTCAGAACGAATTCCGTTTATCGAATCAAACGACACTATCACCCCGCCATAATAAAGACCGGACGTCTTTGAATTCACCATCCGGAAGAAAATAAAAAGATCCGAACCGAAACGTAGGAGGCGACGCACTAAACGTGCGTTTCAGTTCGCATCGATGTTCCAGAACCGAAAGATTGTTCGAAAAAAGTGGTAGATAGCCGAAAAAAGTGACAGGGGTGCAACACGAGGACTTCCCAGGAGGTCACCCATCCTAGTACTACTCTCGCCCAAGCACGCTTAACTTCGGAGTTCTGATGGGATCCAGTGCATTTGTGCTGGTATGATCGCACCCAGCATGCCTCTCCATTGTCAAAGTAATAAAGAGTTTCCACTCGCACTGTCGTACGAAGTCCGTTTAAATGAAAGTGCGAAAAAATCCTGCTAGATGACACCGGATGGACGATCCGAGCATGTCGGGAAGCCGGATGACCGCCAGGGCTGTCATCGCGCGAAGAATCTTCCCGAGTACCCCCGAATCAATATAAGAATCGCCACGATCTGACGGGCGGATCAAAAGTTATCGTCGGAACGATATTTGTGCACCAAGGGTAGCTCACGGCCAGTAAACACCTTCCGACCGGATTCATGACTCGCATCCACTAGTACACTCATCCGCTATTGCCTGTACGTCACTGAATCTAAACAAACCCCCGCTATAATTTGACCGCAAATGAAATGTCAGAACGAATTCCGTTTATCGAATCAAACGACACTATCACCCCGCCATAATAAAGACCGGACGTATTTTAATTCACCATCCGGAAGAAAATAAAAAGATCGGAACCGAAACGTAGGAGGCGTCGCACTAAACGTGCGTTTCAGTTCGCATCGATGTTCCAGAACCGAAAGATTGTTCGGAAAAAGTGGTAGATAGCCGAAAAAAGTGACAGGGGTGCAACACGAGGACTTCCCAGGAGGTCACCCATCCTAGTACTACTCTCGCCCAAGCACGCTTAACTTCGGAGTTCTGATGGGATCCAGTGCATTTGTGCTGGTATGATCGCACCCAGCATGCCTCTCCATTGTCAAAGTAATAAAGAGTTTCCACTCGCATTGTCGTACGAAGTCCGTTTAAATGAAAGTGCGAAAAAATCCTGCTAGATGACACCGGATGGACGATCCGAGCATGTCGGAAAGGCGAATTACCGCCAGGGCTGTCATCGCGCGATGAATCTTCCCGAGTACCCCCGAATCAATATAAGAATCGCCACGATCTGACGGGCGGATCAAAAGTTATCGTCGGAACGATATTTGTGCACCAAGGGTAGCTCACGGCCAGTAAACACCTTCCGACCGGATTCATGACTTGCATCCACTAGTACACTCATCCGCTATAGCCTGTACGTCACTGAATCTGAACAAACCCCCGCTATAATTTGACCGCAAATGAAATGTCAGAACGAATTCCGTTTATCGAATCAAACGACACTATCACCCCGCCATAATAAAGACCGGACGTATTTGAATTCACCATCCGGAAGAAAATAAAAAGATCCGAACCGAAACGTAGGAGGCGACGCACTAAACGTGCGTTTCAGTTCGCATCGATGTTCCAGAACCGAAAGATTGTTCGAAAAGAAGTGGTAGATAGCCGAAAAAAGTGACAGGGGTGCAACACGAGGACTTCCCAGGAGGTCACCCATCCTAGTACTACTCTCGCCCAAGCACGCTTAATTTCGGAGTTCTGATGGGATCCAGTGCATTTGTGCTGGTATGATCGCACCCAGCATGCCTCTCCATTGTCAAAGTAATAAAGAGTTTCCACTCGCACTGTCGTACGAAGTCCGTTTAAATGAAAGTGCGAAAAAATCCTGCTAGATGACACCGGATGGACGATCCGAGCATGTCGGGAAGCCGGATGACCGCCAGGGCTGTCATCGCGCGATGGATCTTCCCGAGTACCCCCGAATCAATATAAGAATCGCCACGATCTGACGGGCGGATCAAAAGTTATCGTCGGAACGATATTTGTGCACCAAGGGTAGCTCACGGCCAGTAAACACCTTCCGACCGGATTCATGACTCGCATCCACTAGTACACTCATCCGCTATAGCCTGTACGTCACTGAATCTAAACAAACCCCCGCTATAATTTGACCGCAAATGAAATGTCAGAACGAATTCCGTTTATCGAATCAAACGACACTATCACCCCGCCATAATAAAGACCGGACGTGTTTGAATTCACCATCCGGAAGAAAATAAAAAGATCCGAACCGAAACGTAGGAGGCGACGCACTAAACGTGCGTTTCAGTTCGCATCGATGTTCCAGAACCGAAAGATTGTTCGAAAAAAGTGGTAGATAGCCGAAAAAAGTGACAGGGGTGCAACACGAGGACTTCCCAGGAGGTCACCCATCCTAATACTACTCTCGCCCAAGCACGCTTAACATCGGAGTTCTGATGGGATCCAGTGCATTTGTGCTGGTATGATCGCACCCAGCATGCCTCTCCATTGTCAAAGTAATAAAGAGTTTCCACTCGCACTGTCGTACGAAGTCCGTTTAAATGAAAGTGCGAAAAAATCCTGCTAGATGACACCGGATGGACGATCCGAGCATGTCGGGAAGCCGGATGACGGCCACGGCGGTCATCGCGCGATGGATCTTCCCGAGTACCCCCGAATCAATATAAGAATCGCCACGATCTGACGGGCGGATCAAAAGTTATCGTCGGAACGATATTTGTGCACCAAGGGTAGCTCACGGCCAGTAAACACCTTCCGACCGGATTCATGACTCGCATCCACTAGTACACTCATCCGCTAAAGCCTGTACGTCACTGAATCTAAACAAACCCCCGCTATAATTTGACCGCAAATGAAATGTCAGAACGAATTCCGTTTATCGAATCAAACGACACTATCACCCCGCCATAATAAAGACCGGACGTGTTTGAATTCACCATCCGGAAGAAAATAAAAAGATCCGAACCGAAACGTAGGAGGCGACGCACTAAACGTGCGTTTCAGTTCGCATCGATGTTCCAGAACCGAAAGATTGTTCGAAAAAAGTGGTAGATAGCCGAAAAAAGTGACAGGGGTGCAACACGAGGACTTCCCAGGAGGTCACCCATCCTAGTACTACTCTCGCCCAAGCACGCTTAACTTCGGAGTTCTGATGGGATCCAGTGCATTTGTGCTGGTATGATCGCACCCAGCATGCCTCTCCATTGTCAAAGTAATAAAGAGTTTCCACTCGCATTGTCGTACGAAGTCCGTTTAAATGAAAGTGCGAAAAAATCCTGCTAGATGACACCGGATGGACGATCCGAGCATGTCGGGAAGCCGGATGACCGCCAGGGCTGTCATCGCGCGATGAATCTTCCCGAGTACCCCCGAATCAATATAAGAATCGCCACGATCTGACGGGCGGATCAAAAGTTATCGTCGGAACGATATTTGTGCACCAAGGGTAGCTCACGGCCAGTAAACACCTTCCGACCGGATTCATGACTCGCATCCACTAGTACACTCATCCGCTATAGCCTGTACGTCACTGAATCTAAACAAACCCCCGCTATAATTTGACCGCAAATGAAATGTCAGAACGAATTCCGTTTATCGAATCAAACGACACTATCACCCCGCCATAATAAAGACCGGACGTATTTTAATTCACCATCCGGAAGAAAATAAAAAGATCGGAACCGAAACGTAGGAGGCGTCGCACTAAACGTGCGTTTCAGTTCGCATCGATGTTCCAGAACCGAAAGATTGTTCGAAAAAAGTGGTAGATAGCCGAAAAAAGTGACAGGGGTGCAACACGAGGACTTCCCAGGACGTCACCCATCCTAGTACTACTCTCGCCCAAGCACGCTTAACTTCGGAGTTCTGATGGGATCCAGTGCATTTGTGCTGGTATGATCGCACCCAGCATGCCTCTCCATTGTCAAAGTAATAAAGAGTTTCCACTCGCAATGTCGTACGAAGTCCGTTTAAATGAAAGTGCGAAAAAATCCTGCTAGATGACACCGGATGGACGATCCGAGCATGTCGGAAAGGCGAATTACCGCCAGGGCTGTCATCGCGCGATGAATCTTCCCGAGTACCCCCGAATCAATATAAGAATCGCCACGATCTGACGGGCGGATCAAAAGTTATCGTCGGAACGATATTTGTGCACCAAGGGTAGCTCACGGCCAGTAAACACCTTCCGACCGGATTCATGACTCGCATCCACTAGTACACTCATCCGCTATAGCCTGTACGTCACTGAATCTGAACAAACCCCCGCTATAATTTGACCGCAAATGAAATGTCAGAACGAATTCCGTTTATCGAATCAAACGACACTATCACCCCGCCATAATAAAGACCGGACGTCTTTGAATTCACCATCCGGAAGAAAATAAAAAGATCCGAACCGAAACATAGGAGGCGTCGCACTAAACGTGCGTTTCAGTTCGCATCGATGTTCCAGAACCGAAAGATTGTTCGAAAAAAGTGGTAGATAGCCGAAAAAAGTGACAGGGGTGCAACACGAGGACTTCCCAGGCGGTCACCCATCCTAGTACTACTCTCGCCCAAGCACGCTTAACTTCGGAGTTCTGATGGGATCCAGTGCATTTGTGCTGGTATGATCGCACCCAGCATGCCTCTCCATTGTCAAAGTAATAAAGAGTTTCCACTCGCATTGTCGTACGAAGTCCGTTTAAATGAAAGTGCGAAAAAATCCTGCTAGATGACACCGGATGGACGATCCGAGCATGTCGGAAAGGCGAATTACCGCCAGGGCTGTCATCGCGCGATGAATCTTCCCGAGTACCCCCGAATCAATATAAGAATCGCCACGATCTGACGGGCGGATCAAAAGTTATCGTCGGAACGATATTTGTGCACCAAGGGTAGCTCACGGCCAGTAAACACCTTCCGACCGGATTCATGACTCGCATCCACTAGTACACTCATCCGCTATAGCCTGTACGTCACTGAATCTGAACAAACCCCCGCTATAATTTGACCGCAAATGAAATGTCAGAACGAATTCCGTTTATCGAATCAAACGACACTATCACCCCGCCATAATAAAGACCGGACGTATTTTAATTCACCATCCGGAAGAAAATAAAAAGATCGGAACCGAAACGTAGGAGGCGTCGCACTAAACGTGCGTTTCAGTTCGCATCGATGTTCCAGAACCGAAAGATTGTTCGAAAAAAGTGGTAGATAGCCGAAAAAAGTGACAGGGGTGCAACACGAGGACTTCCCAGGCGGTCACCCATCCTAGTACTACTCTCGCCCAAGCACGCTTAACTTCGGAGTTCTGATGGGAGCCAGTGCATTTGTGCTGGTATGATCGCACCCAGCATGCCTCTCCATTGTCAAAGTAATAAAGAGTTTCCACTCGCATTGTCGTACGAAGTCCGTTTAAATGAAAGTGCGAAAAAATCCTGCTAGATGACACCGGATGGACAATCCGAGCATGTCGGGAAGCCGGATGACCGCCAGGGCTGTCATCGCGCGATGAATCTTCCCGAGTACCCCCGAATCAATATAAGAATCGCTACGATCTGACGGGCGGATCAAAAGTTATCGTCGGAACGATATTTGTGCACCAAGGGTAGCTCACGGCCAGTAAACACCTTCCGACCGGATTCATGACTCGCATCCACTAGTACACTCATCCGCTATAGCCTGTACGTCACTGAATCTAAACAAACCCCCGCTATAATTTGACCGCAAATGAAATGTCAGAACGAATTCCGTTTATCGAATCAAACGACACTATCACCCCGCCATAATAAAGACCGGACGTATTTGAATTCACCATCCGGAAGAAAATAAAAAGATCCGAACCGAAACATAGGAGGCGACGCACTAAACGTGCGTTTCAGTTCGCATCGATGTTCCAGAACCGAAAGATTGTTCGAAAAAAGTGGTAGATAGCCGAAAAAAGTGACAGGGGTGCAACACGAGGACTTCCCAGGCGGTCACCCATCCTAGTACTACTCTCGCCCAAGCACGCTTAACTTCGGAGTTCTGATGGGATCCAGTGCATTTGTGCTGGTATGATCGCACCCAGCATGCCTCTCCATTGTCAAAGTAATAAAGAGTTTCCACTCGCACTGTCGTACGAAGTCCGTTTAAATGAAAGTGCGAAAAAATCCTGCTAGATGACACCGGATGGACGATCCGAGCATGTCGGGAAGCCGGATGACCGCCAGGGCTGTCATCGCGCGATGAATCTTCCCGAGTACCCCCGAATCAATATAAGAATCGCCACGATCTGACGGGCGGATCAAAAGTTATCGTCGGAACGATATTTGTGCACCAAGGGTAGCTCACGGCCAGTAAACACCTTCCGACCGGATTCATGACTCGCATCCACTAGTACACTCATCCGCTATAGCCTGTACGTCACTGAATCTAAACAAACCCCCGCTATAATTTGACCGCAAATGAAATGTCAGAACGAATTCCGTTTATCGAATCAAACGACACTATCACCCCGCCATAATAAAGACCGGACGTATTTTAATTCACCATCCGGAAGAAAATAAAAAGATCGGAACCGAAACGTAGGAGGCGTCGCACTAAACGTGCGTTTCAGTTCGCATCGATGTTCCAGAACCGAAAGATTGTTCGAAAAAAGTGGTAGATAGCCGAAAAAAGTGACAGGGGTGCAACACGAGGACTTCCCAGGAGGTCACCCATCCTAGTACTACTCTCGCCCAAGCACGCTTAACTTCGGAGTTCTGATGGGATCCAGTGCATTTGTGCTGGTATGATCGCACCCAGCATGCCTCTCCATTGTCAAAGTAATAAAGAGTTTCCACTCGCAATGTCGTACGAAGTCCGTTTAAATGAAAGTGCGAAAAAATCCTGCTAGATGACACCGGATGGACGATCCGAGCATGTCGGAAAGGCGAATTACCGCCAGGGCTGTCATCGCGCGATGAATCTTCCCGAGTACCCCCGAATCAATATAAGAATCGCCACGATCTGACGGGCGGATCAAAAGTTATCGTCGGAACGATATTTGTGCACCAAGGGTAGCTCACGGCCAGTAAACACCTTCCGACCGGATTCATGACTCGCATCCACTAGTACACTCATCCGCTATAGCCTGTACGTCACTGAATCTGAACAAACCCCCGCTATAATTTGACCGCAAATGAAATGTCAGAACGAATTCCGTTTATCGAATCAAACGACACTATCACCCCGCCATAATAAAGACCGGACGTCTTTGAATTCACCATCCGGAAGAAAATAAAAAGATCCGAACCGAAACATAGGAGGCGTCGCACTAAACGTGCGTTTCAGTTCGCATCGATGTTCCAGAACCGAAAGATTGTTCGAAAAAAGTGGTAGATAGCCGAAAAAAGTGACAGGGGTGCAACACGAGGACTTCCCAGGCGGTCACCCATCCTAGTACTACTCTCGCCCAAGCACGCTTAACTTCGGAGTTCTGATGGGATCCAGTGCATTTGTGCTGGTATGATCGCACCCAGCATGCCTCTCCATTGTCAAAGTAATAAAGAGTTTCCACTCGCACTGTCGTACGAAGTCCGTTTAAATGAAAGTGCGAAAAAATCCTGCTAGATGACACCGGATGGACGATCCGAGCATGTCGGAAAGGCGAATTACCGCCAGGGCTGTCATCGCGCGATGAATCTTCCCGAGTACCCCCGAATCAATATAAGAATCGCCACGGTCTGACGGGCGGATCAAAAGTTATCGTCGGAACGATATTTGTGCACCAAGGGTAGCTCACGGCCAGTAAACACCTTCCGACCGGATTCATGACTCGCATCCACTAGTACACTCATCCGCTATAGCCTGTACGTCACTGAATCTGAACAAACCCCCGCTATAATTTGACCGCAAATGAAATGTCAGAACGAATTCCGTTTATCGAATCAAACGACACTATCACCCCGCCATAATAAAGACCGGACGTCTTTGAATTCACCATCCGGAAGAAAATAAAAAGATCCGAACCGAAACGTAGGAGGCGACGCACTAAACGTGCGTTTCAGTTCGCATCGATGTTCCAGAACCGAAAGATTGTTCGAAAAAAGTGGTAGATAGCCGAAAAAAGTGACAGGGGTGCAACACGAGGACTTCCCAGGAGGTCACCCATCCTAGTACTACTCTCGCCCAAGCACGCTTAACTTCGGAGTTCTGATGGGAGCCAGTGCATTTGTGCTGGTATGATCGCACCCAGCATGCCTCTCCATTGTCAAAGTAATAAAGAGTTTCCACTCGCATTGTCGTACGAAGTCCGTTTAAATGAAAGTGCGAAAAAATCCTGCTAGATGACACCGGATGGACGATCCGAGCATGTCGGGAAGCCGGATGACCGCCACGGCTGTCATCGCGCGATGAATCTTCCCGAGTACCCCCGAATCAATATAAGAATCGCTACGATCTGACGGGCGGATCAAAAGTTATCGTCGGAACGATATTTGTGCACCAAGGGTAGCTCACGGCCAGTAAACACCTTCCGACCGGATTCATGACTCGCATCCACTAGTACACTCATCCGCTATAGCCTGTACGTCACTGAATCTAAACAAACCCCCGCTATAATTTGACCGCAAATGAAATGTCAGAACGAATTCCGTTTATCGAATCAAACGACACTATCACCCCGCCATAATAAAGACCGGACGTGTTTGAATTCACCATCCGGAAGAAAATAAAAAGATCCGAACCGAAACGTAGGAGGCGACGCACTAAACGTGCGTTTCAGTTCGCATCGATGTTCCAGAACCGAAAGATTGTTCGAAAAAAGTGGTAGATAGCCGAAAAAAGTGACAGGGGTGCAACACGAGGACTTCCCAGGAGGTCACCCATCCTAGTACTACTCTCGCCCAAGCACGCTTAACTTCGGAGTTCTGATGGGATCCAGTGCATTTGTGCTGGTATGATCGCACCCAGCATGCCTCTCCATTGTCAAAGTAATAAAGAGTTTCCACTCGCACTGTCGTACGAAGTCCGTTTAAATGAAAGTGCGAAAAAATCCTGCTAGATGACACCGGATGGACGATCCGAGCATGTCGGGAAGCCGGATGACCGCCAGGGCTGTCATCGCGCGATGAATCTTCCCGAGTACCCCCGAATCAATATAAGAATCGCCACGATCTGACGGGCGGATCAAAAGTTATCGTCGGAACGATATTTGTGCACCAAGGGTAGCTCACGGCCAGTAAACACCTTCCGACCGGATTCATGACTCGCATCCACTAGTACACTCATCCGCTATAGCCTGTACGTCACTGAATCTAAACAAACCCCCGCTATAATTTGACCGCAAATGAAATGTCAGAACGAATTCCGTTTATCGAATCAAACGACACTATCACCCCGCCATAATAAAGACCGGACGTATTTTAATTCACCATCCGGAAGAAAATAAAAAGATCGGAACCGAAACGTAGGAGGCGTCGCACTAAACGTGCGTTTCAGTTCGCATCGATGTTCCAGAACCGAAAGATTGTTCGAAAAAAGTGGTAGATAGCCGAAAAAAGTGACAGGGGTGCAACACGAGGACTTCCCAGGCGGTCACCCATCCTAGTACTACTCTCGCCCAAGCACGCTTAACTTCGGAGTTCTGATGGGATCCAGTGCATTTGTGCTGGTATGATCGCACCCAGCATGCCTCTCCATTGTCAAAGTAATAAAGAGTTTCCACTCGCATTGTCGTACGAAGTCCGTTTAAATGAAAGTGCGAAAAAATCCTGCTAGATGACACCGGATGGACGATCCGAGCATGTCGGGAAGCCGGATGACCGCCACGGCTGTCATCGCGCGATGAATCTTCCCGAGTACCCCCGAATCAATATAAGAATCGCTACGATCTGACGGGCGGATCAAAAGTTATCGTCGGAACGATATTTGTGCACCAAGGGTAGCTCACGGCCAGTAAACACCTTCCGACCGGATTCATGACTCGCATCCACTAGTACACTCATCCGCTATAGCCTGTACGTCACTGAATCTAAACAAACCCCCGCTATAATTTGACCGCAAATGAAATGTCAGAACGAATTCCGTTTATCGAATCAAACGACACTATCACCCCGCCATAATAAAGACCGGACGTGTTTGAATTCACCATCCGGAAGAAAATAAAAAGATCCGAACCGAAACGTAGGAGGCGTCGCACTAAACGTGCGTTTCAGTTCGCATCGATGTTCCAGAACCGAAAGATTGTTCGAAAAAAGTGGTAGATAGCCGAAAAAAGTGACAGGGGTGCAACACGAGGACTTCCCAGGAGGTCACCCATCCTAGTACTACTCTCGCCCAAGCACGCTTAACTTCGGAGTTCTGATGGGATCCAGTGCATTTGTGCTGGTATGATCGCACCCAGCATGCCTCTCCATTGTCAAAGTAATAAAGAGTTTCCACTCGCAATGTCGTACGAAGTCCGTTTAAATGAAAGTGCGAAAAAATCCTGCTAGATGACACCGGATGGACGATCCGAGCATGTCGGAAAGGCGAATTACCGCCAGGGCTGTCATCGCGCGATGAATCTTCCCGAGTACCCCCGAATCAATATAAGAATCGCCACGATCTGACGGGCGGATCAAAAGTTATCGTCGGAACGATATTTGTGCACCAAGGGTAGCTCACGGCCAGTAAACACCTTCCGACCGGATTCATGACTCGCATCCACTAGTACACTCATCCGCTATAGCCTGTACGTCACTGAATCTGAACAAACCCCCGCTATAATTTGACCGCAAATGAAATGTCAGAACGAATTCCGTTTATCGAATCAAACGACACTATCACCCCGCCATAATAAAGACCGGACGTATTTTAATTCACCATCCGGAAGAAAATAAAAAGATCGGAACCGAAACGTAGGAGGCGTCGCACTAAACGTGCGTTTCAGTTCGCATCGATGTTCCAGAACCGAAAGATTGTTCGAAAAAAGTGGTAGATAGCCGAAAAAAGTGACAGGGGTGCAACACGAGGACTTCCCAGGAGGTCACCCATCCTAGTACTACTCTCGCCCAGGCACGCTTAACTTCGGAGTTCTGATGGGATCCAGTGCATTTGTGCTGGTATGATCGCACCCAGCATGCCTCTCCATTGTCAAAGTAATAAAGAGTTTCCACTCGCAATGTCGTACGAAGTCCGTTTAAATGAAAGTGCGAAAAAATCCTGCTAGATGACACCGTATGGACGATCCGAGCATGTCGGAAAGGCGAATTACCGCCAGGGCTGTCATCGCGCGATGAATCTTCCCGAGTACCCCCGAATCAATATAAGAATCGCCACGATCTGACGGGCGGATCAAAAGTTATCGTCGGAACGATATTTGTGCACCAAGGGTAGCTCACGGCCAGTAAACACCTTCCGACCGGATTCATGACTCGCATCCACTAGTACACTCATCCGCTATAGCCTGTACGTCACTGAATCTGAACAAACCCCCGCTATAATTTGACCGCAAATGAAATGTCAGAACGAATTCCGTTTATCGAATCAAACGACACTATCACCCCGCCATAATAAAGACCGGACGTCTTTGAATTCACCATCCGGAAGAAAATAAAAAGATCCGAACCGAAACATAGGAGGCGTCGCACTAAACGTGCGTTTCAGTTCGCATCGATGTTCCAGAACCGAAAGATTGTTCGAAAAAAGTGGTAGATAGCCGAAAAAAGTGACAGGGGTGCAACACGAGGACTTCCCAGGCGGTCACCCATCCTAGTACTACTCTCGCCCAAGCACGCTTAACTTCGGAGTTCTGATGGGATCCAGTGCATTTGTGCCGGTATGATCGCACCCAGCATGCCTCTCCATTGTCAAAGTAATAAAGAGTTTCCACTCGCATTGTCGTACGAAGTCCGTTTAAATGAAAGTGCGAAAAAATCCTGCTAGATGACACCGGATGGACGATCCGAGCATGTCGGAAAGGCGAATTACCGCCAGGGCTGTCATCGCGCGATGAATCTTCCCGAGTACCCCCGAATCAATATAAGAATCGCCACGATCTGACGGGCGGATCAAAAGTTATCGTCGGAACGATATTTGTGCACCAAGGGTAGCTCACGGCCAGTAAACACCTTCCGACCGGATTCATGACTCGCATCCACTAGTACACTCATCCGCTATAGCCTGTACGTCACTGAATCTGAACAAACCCCCGCTATAATTTGACCGCAAATGAAATGTCAGAACGAATTCCGTTTATCGAATCAAACGACACTATCACCCCGCCATAATAAAGACCGGACGTCTTTGAATTCACCATCCGGAAGAAAATAAAAAGATCCGAACCGAAACGTAGGAGGCGACGCACTAAACGTGCGTTTCAGTTCGCATCGATGTTCCAGAACCGAAAGATTGTTCGAAAAAAGTGGTAGATAGCCGAAAAAAGTGACAGGGGTGCAACACGAGGACTTCCCAGGAGGTCACCCATCCTAGTACTACTCTCGCCCAAGCACGCTTAACTTCGGAGTTCTGATGGGAGCCAGTGCATTTGTGCTGGTATGATCGCACCCAGCATGCCTCTCCATTGTCAAAGTAATAAAGAGTTTCCACTCGCATTGTCGTACGAAGTCCGTTTAAATGAAAGTGCGAAAAAATCCTGCTAGATGACACCGGATGGACGATCCGAGCATGTCGGGAAGCCGGATGACCGCCACGGCTGTCATCGCGCGATGAATCTTCCCGAGTACCCCCGAATCAATATAAGAATCGCTACGATCTGACGGGCGGATCAAAAGTTATCGTCGGAACGATATTTGTGCACCAAGGGTAGCTCACGGCCAGTAAACACCTTCCGACCGGATTCATGACTCGCATCCACTAGTACACTCATCCGCTATAGCCTGTACGTCACTGAATCTAAACAAACCCCCGCTATAATTTGACCGCAAATGAAATGTCAGAACGAATTCCGTTTATCGAATCAAACGACACTATCACCCCGCCATAATAAAGACCGGACGTGTTTGAATTCACCATCCGGAAGAAAATAAAAAGATCCGAACCGAAACGTAGGAGGCGACGCACTAAACGTGCGTTTCAGTTCGCATCGATGTTCCAGAACCGAAAGATTGTTCGAAAAAAGTGGTAGATAGCCGAAAAAAGTGACAGGGGTGCAACACGAGGACTTCCCAAGAGGTCACCCATCCTAGTACTACTCTCGCCCAAGCACGCTTAACTTCGGAGTTCTGATGGGATCCAGTGCATTTGTGCTGGTATGATCGCACCCAGCATGCCTCTCCATTGTCAAAGTAATAAAGAGTTTCCACTCGCACTGTCGTACGAAGTCCGTTTAAATGAAAGTGCGAAAAAATCCTGCTAGATGACACCGGATGGACGATCCGAGCATGTCGGGAAGCCGGATGACCGCCAGGGCTGTCATCGCGCGATGAATCTTCCCGAGTACCCCCGAATCAATATAAGAATCGCCACGATCTGACGGGCGGATCAAAAGTTATCGTCGGAACGATATTTGTGCACCAAGGGTAGCTCACGGCCAGTAAACACCTTCCGACCGGATTCATGACTCGCATCCACTAGTACACTCATGCGCTATAGCCTGTACGTCACTGAATCTAAACAAACCCCCGCTATAATTTGACCGCAAATGAAATGTCAGAACGAATTCCGTTTATCGAATCAAACGACACTATCACCCCGCCATAATAAAGACCGGACGTATTTTAATTCACCATCCGGAAGAAAATAAAAAGATCGGAACCGAAACGTAGGAGGCGTCGCACTAAACGTGCGTTTCAGTTCGCATCGATGTTCCAGAACCGAAAGATTGTTCGAAAAAAGTGGTAGATAGCCGAAAAAAGTGACAGGGGTGCAACACGAGGACTTCCCAGGCGGTCACCCATCCTAGTACTACTCTCGCCCAAGCACGCTTAACTTCGGAGTTCTGATGGGATCCAGTGCATTTGTGCTGGTATGATCGCACCCAGCATGCCTCTCCATTGTCAAAGTAATAAAGAGTTTCCACTCGCATTGTCGTACGAAGTCCGTTTAAATGAAAGTGCGAAAAAATCCTGCTAGATGACACCGGATGGACGATCCGAGCATGTCGGGAAGCCGGATGACCGCCACGGCTGTCATCGCGCGATGAATCTTCCCGAGTACCCCCGAATCAATATAAGAATCGCTACGATCTGACGGGCGGATCAAAAGTTATCGTCGGAACGATATTTGTGCACCAAGGGTAGCTCACGGCCAGTAAACACCTTCCGACCGGATTCATGACTCGCATCCACTAGTACACTCATCCGCTATAGCCTGTACGTCACTGAATCTAAACAAACCCCCGCTATAATTTGACCGCAAATGAAATGTCAGAACGAATTCCGTTTATCGAATCAAACGACACTATCACCCCGCCATAATAAAGACCGGACGTGTTTGAATTCACCATCCGGAAGAAAATAAAAAGATCCGAACCGAAACGTAGGAGGCGTCGCACTAAACGTGCGTTTCAGTTCGCATCGATGTTCCAGAACCGAAAGATTGTTCGAAAAAAGTGGTAGATAGCCGAAAAAAGTGACAGGGGTGCAACACGAGGACTTCCCAGGAGGTCACCCATCCTAGTACTACTCTCGCCCAAGCACGCTTAACTTCGGAGTTCTGATGGGATCCAGTGCATTTGTGCTGGTATGATCGCACCCAGCATGCCTCTCCATTGTCAAAGTAATAAAGAGTTTCCACTCGCAATGTCGTACGAAGTCCGTTTAAATGAAAGTGCGAAAAAATCCTGCTAGATGACACCGGATGGACGATCCGAGCATGTCGGAAAGGCGAATTACCGCCAGGGCTGTCATCGCGCGATGAATCTTCCCGAGTACCCCCGAATCAATATAAGAATCGCCACGATCTGACGGGCGGATCAAAAGTTATCGTCGGAACGATATTTGTGCACCAAGGGTAGCTCACGGCCAGTAAACACCTTCCGACCGGATTCATGACTCGCATCCACTAGTACACTCATCCGCTATAGCCTGTACGTCACTGAATCTGAACAAACCCCCGCTATAATTTGACCGCAAATGAAATGTCAGAACGAATTCCGTTTATCGAATCAAACGACACTATCACCCCGCCATAATAAAGACCGGACGTATTTGAATTCACCATCCGGAAGAAAATAAAAAGATCCGAACCGAAACATAGGAGGCGTCGCACTAAACGTGCGTTTCAGTTCGCATCGATGTTCCAGAACCGAAAGATTGTTCGAAAAAAGTGGTAGATAGCCGAAAAAAGTGACAGGGGTGCAACACGAGGACTTCCCAGGCGGTCACCCATCCTAGTACTACTCTCGCCCAAGCGCGCTTAACTTCGGAGTTCTGATGGGATCCAGTGCATTTGTGCTGGTATGATCGCACCCAGCATGCCTCTCCATTGTCAAAGTAATAAAGAGTTTCCACTCGCATTGTCGTACGAAGTCCGTTTAAATGAAAGTGCGAAAAAATCCTGCTAGATGACACCGGATGGACGATCCGAGCATGTCGGAAAGGCGAATTACCGCCAGGGCTGTCATCGCGCGATGAATCTTCCCGAGTACCCTCGAATCAATATAAGAATCGCCACGATCTGACGGGCGGATCAAAAGTTATCGTCGGAACGATATTTGTGCACCAAGGGTAGCTCACGGCCAGTAAACACCTTCCGACCGGATTCATGACTCGCATCCACTAGTACACTCATCCGCTATAGCCTGTACGTCACTGAATCTGAACAAACCCCCGCTATAATTTGACCGCAAATGAAATGTCAGAACGAATTCCGTTTATCGAATCAAACGACACTATCACCCCGCCATAATAAAGACCGGACGTATTTGAATTCACCATCCGGAAGAAAATAAAAAGATCCGAACCGAAACATAGGAGGCGTCGCACTAAACGTGCGTTTCAGTTCGCATCGATGTTCCAGAACCGAAAGATTGTTCGAAAAAAGTGGTAGATAGCCGAAAAAAGTGACAGGGGTGCAACACGAGGACTTCCCAGGCGGTCACCCATCCTAGTACTACTCTCGCCCAAGCACGCTTAACTTCGGAGTTCTGATGGGATCCAGTGCATTTGTGCTGGTATGATCGCACCCAGCATGCCTCTCCATTGTCAAAGTAATAAAGAGTTTCCACTCGCATTGTCGTACGAAGTCCGTTTAAATGAAAGTGCGAAAAAATCCTGCTAGATGACACCGGATGGACGATCCGAGCATGTCGGGAAGCCGGATGACCGCCAGGGCTGTCATCGCGCGATTAATCTTCCCGAGTACCCCCGAATCAATATAAGAATCGCTACGATCTGACGGGCGGATCAAAAGTTATCGTCGGAACGATATTTGTGCACCAAGGGTAGCTCACGGCCAGTAAACACCTTCCGACCGGATTCATGACTTTCATCCACTAGTACACTCATCCGCTATAGCCTGTACGTCACTGAATCTAAACAAACCCCCGCTATAATTTGACCGCAAATGAAATGTCAGAACGAATTCCGTTTATCGAATCAAACGACACTATCAGCCCGCCATAATAAAGACCGGACGTCTTTGAATTCACCATCCGGAAGAAAATAAAAAGATCCGAACCGAAACGTAGGAGGCGACGCACTAAACGTGCGTTTCAGTTCGCATCGATGTTCCAGAACCGAAAGATTGTTCGAAAAAAGTGGTAGATAGCCGAAAAAAGTGACAGGGGTGCAACACGAGGACTTCCCAGGAGGTCACCCATCCTAGTACTACTCTCGCCCAAGCACGCTTAACTTCGGAGTTCTGATGGGATCCAGTGCATTTGTGCTGGTATGATCGCACCCAGCATGCCTCTCCATTGTCAAAGTAATAAAGAGTTTCCACTCGCACTGTCGTACGAAGTCCGTTTAAATGAAAGTGCGAAAAAATCCTGCTAGATGACACCGGATGGACGATCCGAGCATGTCGGGAAGCCGGATGACCGCCAGGGCTGTCATCGCGCGATGAATCTTCCCGAGTACCCCCGAATCAATATAAGAATCGCCACGATCTGACGGGCGGATCAAAAGTTATCGTTGGAACGATATTTGTGCACCAAGGGTAGCTCACGGCCAGTAAACACCTTCCGACCGGATTCATGACTCGCATCCACTAGTACACTCATCCGCTATAGCCTGTACGTCACTGAATCTAAACAAACCCCCGCTATAATTTGACCGCAAATGAAATGTCAGAACGAATTCCGTTTATCGAATCAAACGACACTATCACCCCGCCATAATAAAGACCGGACGTATTTTAATTCACCATCCGGAAGAAAATAAAAAGATCGGAACCGAAACGTAGGAGGCGTCGCACTAAACGTGCGTTTCAGTTCGCATCGATGTTCCAGAACCGAAAGATTGTTCGAAAAAAGTGGTAGATAGCCGAAAAAAGTGACAGGGGTGCAACACGAGGACTTCCCAGGAGGTCACCCATCCTAGTACTACTCTCGCCCAAGCACGCTTAACTTCGGAGTTCTGATGGGATCCAGTGCATTTGTGCTGGTATGATCGCACCCAGCATGCCTCTCCATTGTCAAAGTAATAAAGAGTTTCCACTCGCAATGTCGTACGAAGTCCGTTTAAATGAAAGTGCGAAAAAATCCTGCTAGATGACACCGGATGGACGATCCGAGCATGTCGGAAAGGCGAATTACCGCCAGGGCTGTCATCGCGCGATGAATCTTCCCGAGTACCCCCGAATCAATATAAGAATCGCCACAATCTGACGGGCGGATCAAAAGTTATCGTCGGAACGATATTTGTGCACCAAGGGTAGCTCACGGCCAGTAAACACCTTCCGACCGGATTCATGACTCGCATCCACTAGTACACTCATCCGCTATAGCCTGTACGTCACTGAATCTGAACAAACCCCCGCTATAATTTGACCGCAAATGAAATGTCAGAACGAATTCCGTTTATCGAATCAAACGACACTATCACCCCGCCATAATAAAAACCGGACGTATTTCAATTCACCATCCGGAAGAAAATAAAAAGATCCGAACCGAAACATAGGAGGCGTCGCACTAAACGTGCGTTTCAGTTCGCATCGATGTTCCAGAACCGAAAGATTGTTCGAAAAAAGTGGTAGATAGCCGAAAAAAGTGACAGGGGTGCAACACGAGGACTTCCCAGGCGGTCACCCATCCTAGTACTACTCTCGCCCAAGCACGCTTAACTTCGGAGTTCTGATGGGATCCAGTGCATTTGTGCTGGTATGATCGCACCCAGCATGCCTCTCCATTGTCAAAGTAATAAAGAGTTTCCACTCGCATTGTCGTACGAAGTCCGTTTAAATGAAAGTGCGAAAAAATCCTGCTAGATGACACCGGATGGACGATCCGAGCATGTCGGAAAGGCGAATTATCGCCAGGGCTGTCATCGCGCGATGAATCTTCCCGAGTACCCCCGAATCAATATAAGAATCGCCACGATCTGACGGGCGGATCAAAAGTTATCGTCGGAACGATATTTGTGCACCAAGGGTAGCTCACGGCCAGTAAACACCTTCCGACCGGATTCATGACTCGCATCCACTAGTACACTCATCCGCTATAGCCTGTACGTCACTGAATCTGAACAAACCCCCGCTATAATTTGACCGCAAATGAAATGTGAGAACGAATTCCGTTTATCGAATCAAACGACACTATCACCCCGCCATAATAAAGACCGGACGTATTTGAATTCACCATCCGGAAGAAAATAAAAAGATCCGAACCGAAACATAGGAGGCGTCGCACTAAACGTGCGTTTCAGTTCGCATCGATGTTCCAGAACCGAAAGATTGTTCGAAAAAAGTGGTAGATAGCCGAAAAAAGTGACAGGGGTGCAACACGAGGACTTCCCAGGCGGTCACCCATCCTAGTACTACTCTCGCCCAAGCACGCTTAACTTCGGAGTTCTGATGGGATCCAGTGCATTTGTGCTGGTATGATCGCACCCAGCATGCCTCTCCATTGTCAAAGTAATAAAGAGTTTCCACTCGCATTGTCGTACGAAGTCCGTTTAAATAAAAGTGCGAAAAAATCCTGCTAGATGACATCGGATGGACGATCCGAGCATGTCGGGAAGCCGGATGACCGCTAGGGCTGTCATCGCGCGATGAATCTTCCCGAGTACCCCCGAATCAATATAAGAATCGCCACGATCTGACGGGCGGATCAAAAGTTATCGTCGGAATGATATTTGTGCACCAAGGGTAGCTCACGGCCAGTAAACACCTTCCGACCGGATTCATGACTTTCATCCACTAGTACACTCATCCGCTATAGCCTGTACGTCACTGAATCTAAACAAACCCCCGCTATAATTTGACCGCAAATGAAATGTCAGAACGAATTCCGTTTATCGAATCAAACGACACTATCAGCCCGCCATAATAAAGACCGGACGTCTTTGAATTCACCATCCGGAAGAAAATAGAAAGATCCGAACCGAAACGTAGGAGGCGACGCACTAAACGTGCGTTTCAGTTCGCATCGATGTTCCAGAACCGAAAGATTGTTCGAAAAAAGTGGTAGATAGCCGAAAAAAGTGACAGGGGTGCAACACGAGGACTTCCCAGGAGGTCACCCACCCTAGTACTACTCTCGCCCAAGCACGCTTAACTTCGGAGTTCTGATGGGATCCAGTGCATTTGTGCTGGTATGATCGCACCCAGCATGCCTTTCCATTGTCAAAGTAATAAAGAGTTTCCACTCGCATTGTCGTACGAAGTCCGTTTAAATGAAAGTGCGAAAAAATCCTGCTAGATGACACCGGATGGACGATCCGAGCATGTCGGGAAGCCGGTTGACCGCCAGGGCTGTCATCGCGCGATTAATCTTCCCGAGTACCCCCGAATCAATATAAGAATCGCTACGATCTGACGGGCGGATCAAAAGTTATCGTCGGAACGATATTTGTGCACCAAGGGTAGCTCACGGCCAGTAAACACCTTCCGACCGGATTCATGACTTTCATCCACTAGTACACTCATCCGCTATAGCCTGTACGTCACTGAATCTAAACAAACCCCCGCTATAATTTGACCGCAAATGAAATGTCAGAACGAATTCCGTTTATCGAATCAAACGACACTATCAGCCCGCCATAATAAAGACCGGACGTCTTTGAATTCACCATCCGGAAGAAAATAAAAAGATCCGAACCGAAACGTAGGAGGCGACGCACTAAACGTGCGTTTCAGTTCGCATCGATGTTCCAGAACCGAAAGATTGTTCGAAAAAAGTGGTAGATAGCCGAAAAAAGTGACAGGGGTGCAACACGAGGACTTCCCAGGAGGTCACCCATCCTAGTACTACTCTCGCCCAAGCACGCTTAACTTCGGAGTTCTGATGGGAGCCAGTGCATTTGTGCTGGTATGATCGCACCCAGCATGCCTCTCCATTGTCAAAGTAATAAAGAGTTTCCACTCGCATTGTCGTACGAAGTCCGTTTAAATGAAAGTGCGAAAAAATCCTGCTAGATGACACCGGATGGACGATCCGAGCATGTCGGGAAGCCGGATGACCGCCAGGGCTGTCATCGCGCGATGAATCTTCCCGAGTACCCCCGAATCAATATAAGAATCGCCACGATCTGACGGGCGGATCAAAAGTTATCGTCGGAACGATATTTGTGCACCAAGGGTAGCTCACGGCCAGTAAACACCTTCCGACCGGATTCATGACTCGCATCCACTAGTACACTCATCCGCTATAGCCTGTACGTCACTGAATCTAAACAAACCCCCGCTATAATTTGACCGCAAATGAAATGTCAGAACGAATTCCGTTTATCGAATCAAACGACACTATCACCCCGCCATAATAAAGACCGGACGTATTTTAATTCACCATCCGGAAGAAAATAAAAAGATCGGAACCGAAACGTAGGAGGCGTCGCACTAAACGTGCGTTTCAGTTCGCATCGATGTTCCAGAACCGAAAGATTGTTCGAAAAAAGTGGTAGATAGCCGAAAAAAGTGACAGGGGTGCAACACGAGGACTTCCCAGGAGGTCACCCATCCTAGTACTACTCTCGCCCAGGCACGCTTAACTTCGGAGTTCTGATGGGATCCAGTGCATTTGTGCTGGTATGATCGCACCCAGCATGCCTCTCCATTGTCAAAGTAATAAAGAGTTTCCACTCGCAATGTCGTACGAAGTCCGTTTAAATGAAAGTGCGAAAAAATCCTGCTAGATGACACCGGATGGACGATCCGAGCATGTCGGAAAGGCGAATTACCGCCAGGGCTGTCATCGCGCGATGAATCTTCCCGAGTACCCCCGAATCAATATAAGAATCGCCACGATCTGACGGGCGGATCAAAAGTTATCGTCGGAACGATATTTGTGCACCAAGGGTAGCTCACGGCCAGTAAACACCTTCCGACCGGATTCATGACTCGCATCCACTAGTACACTCATCCGCTATAGCCTGTACGTCACTGAATCTGAACAAACCCCCGCTATAATTTGACCGCAAATGAAATGTCAGAACGAATTCCGTTTATCGAATCAAACGACACTATCACCCCGCCATAATAAAGACCGGACGTATTTGAATTCACCATCCGGAAGAAAATAAAAAGATCCGAACCGAAACATAGGAGGCGTCGCACTAAACGTGCGTTTCAGTTCGCATCGATGTTCCAGAACCGAAAGATTGTTCGAAAAAAGTGGTAGATAGCCGAAAAAAGTGACAGGGGTGCAACACGAGGACTTCCCAGGCGGTCACCCATCCTAGTACTACTCTCGCCCAAGCACGCTTAACTTCGGAGTTCTGATGGGATCCAGTGCATTTGTGCTGGTATGATCGCACCCAGCATGCCTCTCCATTGTCAAAGTAATAAAGAGTTTCCACTCGCATTGTCGTACGAAGTCCGTTTAAATGAAAGTGCGAAAAAATCCTGCTAGATGACACCGGATGGACGATCCGAGCATGTCGGAAAGGCGAATTACCGCCAGGGCTGTCATCGCGCGATGAATCTTCCCGAGTACCCCCGAATCAATATAAGAATCGCCACGATCTGACGGGCGGATCAAAAGTTATCGTCGGAACGATATTTGTGCACCAAGGGTAGCTCACGGCCAGTAAACACCTTCCGACCGGATTCATGACTCGCATCCACTAGTACACTCATCCGCTATAGCCTGTACGTCACTGAATCTGAACAAACCCCCGCTATAATTTGACCGCAAATGAAATGTCAGAACGAATTCCGTTTATCGAATCAAACGACACTATCACCCCGCCATAATAAAGACCGGACGTATTTGAATTCACCATCCGGAAGAAAATAAAAAGATCCGAACCGAAACATAGGAGGCGTCGCACTAAACGTGCGTTTCAGTTCGCATCGATGTTCCAGAACCGAAAGATTGTTCGAAAAAAGTGGTAGATAGCCGAAAAAAGTGACAGGGGTGCAACACGAGGACTTCCCAGGCGGTCACCCATCCTAGTACTACTCTCGCCCAAGCACGCTTAACTTCGGAGTTCTGATGGGATCCAGTGCATTTGTGCTGGTATGATCGCACCCAGCATGCCTCTTCATTGTCAAAGTAATAAAGAGTTTCCACTCGCATTGTCGTACGAAGTCCGTTTAAATAAAAGTGCGAAAAAATCCTGCTAGATGACATCGGATGGACGATCCGAGCATGTCGGGAAGCCGGATGACCGCTAGGGCTGTCATCGCGCGATGAATCTTCCCGAGTACCCCCGAATCAATATAAGAATCGCCACGATCTGACGGGCGGATCAAAAGTTATCGTCGGAATGATATTTGTGCACCAAGGGTAGCTCACGGCCAGTAAACACCTTCCGACCGGATTCATGACTTTCATCCACTAGTACACTCATCCGCTATAGCCTGTACGTCACTGAATCTAAACAAACCCCCGCTATAATTTGACCGCAAATGAAATGTCAGAACGAATTCCGTTTATCGAATCAAACGACACTATCAGCCCGCCATAATAAAGACCGGACGTGTTTGAATTCACCATCCGGAAGAAAATAAAAAGATCCGAACCGAAACGTAGGAGGCGACGCACTAAACGTGCGTTTCAGTTCGCATCGATGTTCCAGAACCGAAAGATTGTTCGAAAAAAGTGGTAGATAGCCGAAAAAAGTGACAGGGGTGCAACACGAGGACTTCCCAGGAGGTCACCCACCCTAGTACTACTCTCGCCCAAGCACGCTTAACTTCGGAGTTCTGATGGGATCCAGTGCATTTGTGCTGGTATGATCGCACCCAGCATGCCTTTCCATTGTCAAAGTAATAAAGAGTTTCCACTCGCATTGTCGTACGAAGTCCGTTTAAATGAAAGTGCGAAAAAATCCTGCTAGATGACACCGGATGGACGATCCGAGCATGTCGGGAAGCCGGATGACCGCCAGGGCTGTCATCGCGCAATTAATCTTCCCGAGTACCCCCGAATCAATATAAGAATCGCTACGATCTGACGGGCGGATCAAAAGTTATCGTCGGAACGATATTTGTGCACCAAGGGTAGCTCACGGCCAGTAAACACCTTCCGACCGGATTCATGACTTTCATCCACTAGTACACTCATCCGCTATAGCCTGTACGTCACTGAATCTAAACAAACCCCCGCTATAATTTGACCGCAAATGAAATGTCAGAACGAATTCCGTTTATCGAATCAAACGACACTATCAGCCCGCCATAATAAAGACCGGACGTCTTTGAATTCACCATCCGGAAGAAAATAAAAAGATCCGAACCGAAACGTAGGAGGCGACGCACTAAACGTGCGTTTCAGTTCGCATCGATGTTCCAGAACCGAAAGATTGTTCGAAAAAAGTGGTAGATAGCCGAAAAAAGTGACAGGGGTGCAACACGAGGACTTCCCAGGAGGTCACCCATCCTAGTACTACTCTCGCCCAAGCACGCTTAACTTCGGAGTTCTGATGGGAGCCAGTGCATTTGTGCTGGTATGATCGCACCCAGCATGCCTCTCCATTGTCAAAGTAATAAAGAGTTTCCACTCGCATTGTCGTACGAAGTCCGTTTAAATGAAAGTGCGAAAAAATCCTGCTAGATGACACCGGATGGACGATCCGAGCATGTCGGGAAGCCGGATGACCGCCAGGGCTGTCATCGCGCGATGAATCTTCCCGAGTACCCCCGAATCAATATAAGAATCGCCACGATCTGACGGGCGGATCAAAAGTTATCGTCGGAATGATATTTGTGCACCAAGGGTAGCTCACGGCCAGTAAACACCTTCCGACCGGATTCATGACTTTCATCCACTAGTACACTCATCCGCTATAGCCTGTACGTCACTGAATCTAAACAAACCCCCGCTATAATTTGACCGCAAATGAAATGTCAGAACGAATTCCGTTTATCGAATCAAACGACACTATCAGCCCGCCATAATAAAGACCGGACGTGTTTGAATTCACCATCCGGAAGAAAATAAAAAGATCCGAACCGAAACGTAGGAGGCGACGCACTAAACGTGCGTTTCAGTTCGCATCGATGTTCCAGAACCGAAAGATTGTTCGAAAAAAGTGGTAGATAGCCGAAAAAAGTGACAGGGGTGCAACACGAGGACTTCCCAGGAGGTCACCCACCCTAGTACTACTCTCGCCCAAGCACGCTTAACTTCGGAGTTCTGATGGGATCCAGTGCATTTGTGCTGGTATGATCGCACCCAGCATGCCTTTCCATTGTCAAAGTAATAAAGAGTTTCCACTCGCATTGTCGTACGAAGTCCGTTTAAATGAAAGTGCGAAAAAATCCTGCTAGATGACACCGGATGGACGATCCGAGCATGTCGGGAAGCCGGATGACCGCCAGGGCTGTCATCGCGCGATTAATCTTCCCGAGTACCCCCGAATCAATATAAGAATCGCTACGATCTGACGGGCGGATCAAAAGTTATCGTCGGAACGATATTTGTGCACCAAGGGTAGCTCACGGCCAGTAAACACCTTCCGACCGGATTCATGACTTTCATCCACTAGTACACTCATCCGCTATAGCCTGTACGTCACTGAATCTAAACAAACCCCCGCTATAATTTGACCGCAAATGAAATGTCAGAACGAATTCCGTTTATCGAATCAAACGACACTATCAGCCCGCCATAATAAAGACCGGACGTCTTTGAATTCACCATCCGGAAGAAAATAAAAAGATCCGAACCGAAACGTAGGAGGCGACGCACTAAACGTGCGTTTCAGTTCGCATCGATGTTCCAGAACCGAAAGATTGTTCGAAAAAAGTGGTAGATAGCCGAAAAAAGTGACAGGGGTGCAACACGAGGACTTCCCAGGAGGTCACCCATCCTAGTACTACTCTCGCCCAAGCACGCTTAACTTCGGAGTTCTGATGGGAGCCAGTGCATTTGTGCTGGTATGATCGCACCCAGCATGCCTCTCCATTGTCAAAGTAATAAAGAGTTTCCACTCGCATTGTCGTACGAAGTCCGTTTAAATGAAAGTGCGAAAAAATCCTGCTAGATGACACCGGATGGACGATCCGAGCATGTCGGGAAGCCGGATGACCGCCAGGGCTGTCATCGCGCGATGAATCTTCCCGAGTACCCCCGAATCAATATAAGAATCGCCACGATCTGACGGGCGGATCAAAAGTTATCGTCGGAACGATATTTGTGCACCAAGGGTAGCTCACGGCCAGTAAACACCTTCCGACCGGATTCATGACTCGCATCCACTAGTACACTCATCCGCTATAGCCTGTACGTCACTGAATCTAAACAAACCCCCGCTATAATTTGACCGCAAATGAAATGTCAGAACGAATTCCGTTTATCGAATCAAACGACACTATCACCCCGCCATAATAAAGACCGGACGTATTTTAATTCACCATCCGGAAGAAAATAAAAAGATCGGAACCGAAACGTAGGAGGCGTCGCACTAAACGTGCGTTTCAGTTCGCATCGATGTTCCAGAACCGAAAGATTGTTCGAAAAAAGTGGTAGATAGCCGAAAAAAGTGACAGGGGTGCAACACGAGGACTTCCCAGGAGGTCACCCATCCTAGTACTACTCTCGCCCAGGCACGCTTAACTTCGGAGTTCTGATGGGATCCAGTGCATTTGTGCTGGTATGATCGCACCCAGCATGCCTCTCCATTGTCAAAGTAATAAAGAGTTTCCACTCGCAATGTCGTACGAAGTCCGTTTAAATGAAAGTGCGAAAAAATCCTGCTAGATGACACCGGATGGACGATCCGAGCATGTCGGAAAGGCGAATTACCGCCAGGGCTGTCATCGCGCGATGAATCTTCCCGAGTACCCCCGAATCAATATAAGAATCGCCACGATCTGACGGGCGGATCAAAAGTTATCGTCGGAACGATATTTGTGCACCAAGGGTAGCTCACGGCCAGTAAACACCTTCCGACCGGATTCATGACTCGCATCCACTAGTACACTCATCCGCTATAGCCTGTACGTCACTGAATCTGAACAAACCCCCGCTATAATTTGACCGCAAATGAAATGTCAGAACGAATTCCGTTTATCGAATCAAACGACACTATCACCCCGCCATAATAAAGACCGGACGTATTTGAATTCACCATCCGGAAGAAAATAAAAAGATCCGAACCGAAACATAGGAGGCGTCGCACTAAACGTGCGTTTCAGTTCGCATCGATGTTCCAGAACCGAAAGATTGTTCGAAAAAAGTGGTAGATAGCCGAAAAAAGTGACAGGGGTGCAACACGAGGACTTCCCAGGCGGTCACCCATCCTAGTACTACTCTCGCCCAAGCACGCTTAACTTCGGAGTTCTGATGGGATCCAGTGCATTTGTGCTGGTATGATCGCACCCAGCATGCCTCTCCATTGTCAAAGTAATAAAGAGTTTCCACTCGCATTGTCGTACGAAGTCCGTTTAAATGAAAGTGCGAAAAAATCCTGCTAGATGACACCGGATGGACGATCCGAGCATGTCGGAAAGGCGAATTACCGCCAGGGCTGTCATCGCGCGATGAATCTTCCCGAGTACCCCCGAATCAATATAAGAATCGCCACGATCTGACGGGCGGATCAAAAGTTATCGTCGGAACGATATTTGTGCACCAAGGGTAGCTCACGGCCAGTAAACACCTTCCGACCGGATTCATGACTCGCATCCACTAGTACACTCATCCGCTATAGCCTGTACGTCACTGAATCTGAACAAACCCCCGCTATAATTTGACCGCAAATGAAATGTCAGAACGAATTCCGTTTATCGAATCAAACGACACTATCACCCCGCCATAATAAAGACCGGACGTATTTGAATTCACCATCCGGAAGAAAATAAAAAGATCCGAACCGAAACATAGGAGGCGTCGCACTAAACGTGCGTTTCAGTTCGCATCGATGTTCCAGAACCGAAAGATTGTTCGAAAAAAGTGGTAGATAGCCGAAAAAAGTGACAGGGGTGCAACACGAGGACTTCCCAGGCGGTCACCCATCCTAGTACTACTCTCGCCCAAGCACGCTTAACTTCGGAGTTCTGATGGGATCCAGTGCATTTGTGCTGGTATGATCGCACCCAGCATGCCTCTTCATTGTCAAAGTAATAAAGAGTTTCCACTCGCATTGTCGTACGAAGTCCGTTTAAATAAAAGTGCGAAAAAATCCTGCTAGATGACATCGGATGGACGATCCGAGCATGTCGGGAAGCCGGATGACCGTTAGGGCTGTCATCGCGCGATGAATCTTCCCGAGTACCCCCGAATCAATATAAGAATCGCCACGATCTGACGGGCGGATCAAAAGTTATCGTCGGAACGATATTTGTGCACCAAGGGTAGCTCACGGCCAGTAAACACCTTCCGACCGGATTCATGACTTTCATCCACTAGTACACTCATCCGCTATAGCCTGTACGTCACTGAATCTAAACAAACCCCCGCTATAATTTGACCGCAAATGAAATGTCAGAACGAATTTCGTTTATCGAATCAAACGACACTATCAGCCCGCCATAATAAAGACCGGACGTCTTTGAATTCACCATCCGGAAGAAAATAAAAAGATCCGAACCGAAACGTAGGAGGCGACGCACTAAACGTGCGTTTCAGTTCGCATCGATGTTCCAGAACCGAAAGATTGTTCGAAAAAAGTGGTAGATAGCCGAAAAAAGTGACAGGGGTGCAACACGAGGACTTCCCAGGAGGTCACCCACCCTAGTACTACTCTCGCCCAAGCACGCTTAACTTCGGAGTTCTGATGGGATCCAGTGCATTTGTGCTGGTATGATCGCACCCAGCATGCCTTTCCATTGTCAAAGTAATAAAGAGTTTCCACTCGCATTGTCGTACGAAGTCCGTTTAAATGAAAGTGCGAAAAAATCCTGCTAGATGACACCGGATGGACGATCCGAGCATGTCGGGAAGCCGGATGACCGCCAGGGCTGTCATCGCGCGATGAATCTTCCCGAGTACCCCCGAATCAATATAAGAATCGCTACGATCTGACGGGCGGATCAAAAGTTATCGTCGGAACGATATTTGTGCACCAAGGGTAGCTCACGGCCAGTAAACACCTTCCGACCGGATTCATGACTCGCATCCACTAGTACACTCATCCGCTATAGCCTGTACGTCACTGAATCTAAACAAACCCCCGCTATAATTTGACCGCAAATGAAATGTCAGAACGAATTCCGTTTATCGAATCAAACGACACTATCACCCCGCCATAATAAAGACCGGACGTGTTTGAATTCACCATCCGGAAGAAAATAAAAAGATCCGAACCGAAACGTAGGAGGCGACGCACTAAACGTGCGTTTCAGTTCGCATCGATGTTCCAGAACCGAAAGATTGTTCGAAAAAAGTGGTAGATAGCCGAAAAAAGTGACAGGGGTGCAACACGAGGACTTCCCAGGAGGTCACCCATCCTAGTACTACTCTCGCCCAAGCACGCTTAACTTCGGAGTTCTGATGGGATCCAGTGCATTTGTGCTGGTATGATCGCACCCAGCATGCCTCTCCATTGTCAAAGTAATAAAGAGTTTCCACTCGCATTGTCGTACGAAGTCCGTTTAAATGAAAGTGCGAAAAAATCCTGCTAGATGACACCGGATGGACGATCCGAGCATGTCGGGAAGCCGGATGACTGCCAGGGCTGTCATCGCGCGATGGATCTTCCCGAGTACCCCCGAATCAATATAAGAATCGCCACGATCTGACGGGCGGATCAAAAGTTATCGTCGGAACGATATTTGTGCACCAAGGGTAGCTCACGGCCAGTAAACACCTTCCGACCGGATTCATGACTCGCATCCACTAGTACACTCATCCGCTAAAGCCTGTACGTCACTGAATCTAAACAAACCCCCGCTATAATTTGACCGCAAATGAAATGTCAGAACGAATTCCGTTTATCGAATCAAACGACACTATCACCCCGCCATAATAAAGACCGGACGTCTTTGAATTCACCATCCGGAAGAAAATAAAAAGATCCGAACCGAAACGTAGGAGGCGACGCACTAAACGTGCGTTTCAGTTCGCATCGATGTTCCAGAACCGAAAGATTGTTCGAAAAAAGTGGTAGATAGCCGAAAAAAGTGACAGGGGTGCAACACGAGGACTTCCCAGGAGGTCACCCATCCTAGTACTACTCTCGCCCAAGCACGCTTAACTTCGGAGTTCTGATGGGATCCAGTGCATTTGTGCTGGTATGATCGCACCCAGCATGCCTCTCCATTGTCAAAGTAATAAAGAGTTTCCACTCGCACTGTCGTACGAAGTCCGTTTAAATGAAAGTGCGAAAAAATCCTGCTAGATGACACCGGATGGACGATCCGAGCATGTCGGGAAGCCGGATGACCGCCAGGGCTGTCATCGCGCGATGAATCTTCCCGAGTACCCCCGAATCAATATAAGAATCGCCACGATCTGACGGGCGGATCAAAAGTTATCGTCGGAACGATATTTGTGCACCAAGGGTAGCTCACGGCCAGTAAACACCTTCCGACCGGATTCATGACTTTCATCCACTAGTACACTCATCCGCTATAGCCTGTACGTCACTGAATCTAAACAAACCCCCGCTATAATTTGACTGCAAATGAAATGTCAGAACGAATTCCGTTTATCGAATCAAACGACACTATCACCCCGCCATAATAAAGACCGGACGTGTTTGAATTCACCATCCGGAAGAAAATAAAAAGATCCGAACCGAAACGTAGGAGGCGACGCACTAAACGTGCGTTTCAGTTCGCATCGATGTTCCAGAACCGAAAGATTGTTCGAAAAAAGTGGTAGATAGCCGAAAAAAGTGACAGGGGTGCAACACGAGGACTTCCCAGGAGGTCACCCATCCTAGTACTACTCTCGCCCAAGCACGCTTAACTTCGGAGTTCTGATGGGATCCAGTGCATTTGTGCTGGTATGATCGCACCCAGCATGCCTCTCCATTGTCAAAGTAATAAAGAGTTTCCACTCGCATTGTCGTACGAAGTCCGTTTAAATGAAAGTGCGAAAAAATCCTGCTAGATGGCACCGGATGGACGATCCGAGCATGTCGGGAAGCCGGATGACCGCCAGGGCTGTCATCGCGCGATGGATCTTCCCGAGTACCCCCGAATCAATATAAGAATCGCCACGATCTGACGGGCGGATCAAAAGTTATCGTCGGAACGATATTTGTGCACCAAGGGTAGCTCACGGCCAGTAAACACCTTCCGACCGGATTCATGACTCGCATCCACTAGTACACTCATCCGCTATAGCCTGTACGTCACTGAATCTAAACAAACCCCCGCTATAATTTGACCGCAAATGAAATGTCAGAACGAATTCCGTTTATCGAATCAAACGACACTATCACCCCGCCATAATAAAGACCGGACGTGTTTGAATTCACCATCCGGAAGAAAATAAAAAGATCCGAACCGAAACGTAGGAGGCGACGCACTAAACGTGCGTTTCAGTTCGCATCGATGTTCCAGAACCGAAAGATTGTTCGAAAAAAGTGGTAGATAGCCGAAAAAAGTGACAGGGGTGCAACACGAGGACTTCCCAGGAGGTCACCCATCCTAGTACTACTCTCGCCCAAGCACGCTTAACTTCGGAGTTCTGATGGGATCCAGTGCATTTGTGCTGGTATGATCGCACCCAGCATGCCTCTCCATTGTCAAAGTAATAAAGAGTTTCCACTCGCATTGTCGTACGAAGTCCGTTTAAATGAAAGTGCGAAAAAATCCTGCTAGATGACACCGGATGGACGATCCGAGCATGTCGGGAAGCCGGATGACTGCCAGGGCTGTCATCGCGCGATGGATCTTCCCGAGTACCCCCGAATCAATATAAGAATCGCCACGATCTGACGGGCGGATCAAAAGTTATCGTCGGAACGATATTTGTGCACCAAGGGTAGCTCACGGCCAGTAAACACCTTCCGACCGGATTCATGACTCGCATCCACTAGTACACTCATCCGCTAAAGCCTGTACGTCACTGAATCTAAACAAACCCCCGCTATAATTTGACCGCAAATGAAATGTCAGAACGAATTCCGTTTATCGAATCAAACGACACTATCACCCCGCCATAATAAAGACCGGACGTCTTTGAATTCACCATCCGGAAGAAAATAAAAAGATCCGAACCGAAACGTAGGAGGCGACGCACTAAACGTGCGTTTCAGTTCGCATCGATGTTCCAGAACCGAAAGATTGTTCGAAAAAAGTGGTAGATAGCCGAAAAAAGTGACAGGGGTGCAACACGAGGACTTCCCAGGAGGTCACCCATCCTAGTACTACTCTCGCCCAAGCACGCTTAACTTCGGAGTTCTGATGGGATCCAGTGCATTTGTGCTGGTATGATCGCACCCAGCATGCCTCTCCATTGTCAAAGTAATAAAGAGTTTCCACTCGCACTGTCGTACGAAGTCCGTTTAAATGAAAGTGCGAAAAAATCCTGCTAGATGACACCGGATGGACGATCCGAGCATGTCGGGAAGCCGGATGACCGCCAGGGCTGTCATCGCGCGATGAATCTTCCCGAGTACCCCCGAATCAATATAAGAATCGCCACGATCTGACGGGCGGATCAAAAGTTATCGTCGGAACGATATTTGTGCACCAAGGGTAGCTCACGGCCAGTAAACACCTTCCGACCGGATTCATGACTCGCATCCACTAGTACACTCATCCGCTAAAGCCTGTACGTCACTGAATCTAAACAAACCCCCGCTATAATTTGACCGCAAATGAAATGTCAGAACGAATTCCGTTTATCGAATCAAACGACACTATCACCCCGCCATAATAAAGACCGGACGTCTTTGAATTCACCATCCGGAAGAAAATAAAAAGATCCGAACCGAAACGTAGGAGGCGACGCACTAAACGTGCGTTTCAGTTCGCATCGATGTTCCAGAACCGAAAGATTGTTCGAAAAAAGTGGTAGATAGCCGAAAAAAGTGACAGGGGTGCAACACGAGGACTTCCCAGGAGGTCACCCATCCTAGTACTACTCTCGCCCAAGCACGCTTAACTTCGGAGTTCTGATGGGATCCAGTGCATTTGTGCTGGTATGATCGCACCCAGCATGCCTCTCCATTGTCAAAGTAATAAAGAGTTTCCACTCGCACTGTCGTACGAAGTCCGTTTAAATGAAAGTGCGAAAAAATCCTGCTAGATGACACCGGATGGACGATCCGAGCATGTCGGGAAGCCGGATGACCGCCAGGGCTGTCATCGCGCGATGAATCTTCCCGAGTACCCCCGAATCAATATAAGAATCGCCACGATCTGACGGGCGGATCAAAAGTTATCGTCGGAACGATATTTGTGCACCAAGGGTAGCTCACGGCCAGTAAACACCTTCCGACCGGATTCATGACTTTCATCCACTAGTACACTCATCCGCTATAGCCTGTACGTCACTGAATCTAAACAAACCCCCGCTATAATTTGACTGCAAATGAAATGTCAGAACGAATTCCGTTTATCGAATCAAACGACACTATCACCCCGCCATAATAAAGACCGGACGTGTTTGAATTCACCATCCGGAAGAAAATAAAAAGATCCGAACCGAAACGTAGGAGGCGACGCACTAAACGTGCGTTTCAGTTCGCATCGATGTTCCAGAACCGAAAGATTGTTCGAAAAAAGTGGTAGATAGCCGAAAAAAGTGACAGGGGTGCAACACGAGGACTTCCCAGGAGGTCACCCATCCTAGTACTACTCTCGCCCAAGCACGCTTAACTTCGGAGTTCTGATGGGATCCAGTGCATTTGTGCTGGTATGATCGCACCCAGCATGCCTCTCCATTGTCAAAGTAATAAAGAGTTTCCACTCGCATTGTCGTACGAAGTCCGTTTAAATGAAAGTGCGAAAAAATCCTGCTAGATGGCACCGGATGGACGATCCGAGCATGTCGGGAAGCCGGATGACCGCCAGGGCTGTCATCGCGCGATGGATCTTCCCGAGTACCCCCGAATCAATATAAGAATCGCCACGATCTGACGGGCGGATCAAAAGTTATCGTCGGAACGATATTTGTGCACCAAGGGTAGCTCACGGCCAGTAAACACCTTCCGACCGGATTCATGACTCGCATCCACTAGTACACTCATCCGCTATAGCCTGTACGTCACTGAATCTAAACAAACCCCCGCTATAATTTGACCGCAAATGAAATGTCAGAACGAATTCCGTTTATCGAATCAAACGACACTATCACCCCGCCATAATAAAGACCGGACGTGTTTGAATTCACCATCCGGAAGAAAATAAAAAGATCCGAACCGAAACGTAGGAGGCGACGCACTAAACGTGCGTTTCAGTTCGCATCGATGTTCCAGAACCGAAAGATTGTTCGAAAAAAGTGGTAGATAGCCGAAAAAAGTGACAGGGGTGCAACACGAGGACTTCCCAGGAGGTCACCCATCCTAGTACTACTCTCGCCCAAGCACGCTTAACTTCGGAGTTCTGATGGGATCCAGTGCATTTGTGCTGGTATGATCGCACCCAGCATGCCTCTCCATTGTCAAAGTAATAAAGAGTTTCCACTCGCATTGTCGTACGAAGTCCGTTTAAATGAAAGTGCGAAAAAATCCTGCTAGATGACACCGGATGGACGATCCGAGCATGTCGGGAAGCCGGATGACTGCCAGGGCTGTCATCGCGCGATGGATCTTCCCGAGTACCCCCGAATCAATATAAGAATCGCCACGATCTGACGGGCGGATCAAAAGTTATCGTCGGAACGATATTTGTGCACCAAGGGTAGCTCACGGCCAGTAAACACCTTCCGACCGGATTCATGACTCGCATCCACTAGTACACTCATCCGCTAAAGCCTGTACGTCACTGAATCTAAACAAACCCCCGCTATAATTTGACCGCAAATGAAATGTCAGAACGAATTCCGTTTATCGAATCAAACGACACTATCACCCCGCCATAATAAAGACCGGACGTCTTTGAATTCACCATCCGGAAGAAAATAAAAAGATCCGAACCGAAACGTAGGAGGCGACGCACTAAACGTGCGTTTCAGTTCGCATCGATGTTCCAGAACCGAAAGATTGTTCGAAAAAAGTGGTAGATAGCCGAAAAAAGTGACAGGGGTGCAACACGAGGACTTCCCAGGAGGTCACCCATCCTAGTACTACTCTCGCCCAAGCACGCTTAACTTCGGAGTTCTGATGGGATCCAGTGCATTTGTGCTGGTATGATCGCACCCAGCATGCCTCTCCATTGTCAAAGTAATAAAGAGTTTCCACTCGCACTGTCGTACGAAGTCCGTTTAAATGAAAGTGCGAAAAAATCCTGCTAGATGACACCGGATGGACGATCCGAGCATGTCGGGAAGCCGGATGACCGCCAGGGCTGTCATCGCGCGATGAATCTTCCCGAGTACCCCCGAATCAATATAAGAATCGCCACGATCTGACGGGCGGATCAAAAGTTATCGTCGGAACGATATTTGTGCACCAAGGGTAGCTCACGGCCAGTAAACACCTTCCGACCGGATTCATGACTTTCATCCACTAGTACACTCATCCGCTATAGCCTGTACGTCACTGAATCTAAACAAACCCCCGCTATAATTTGACTGCAAATGAAATGTCAGAACGAATTCCGTTTATCGAATCAAACGACACTATCACCCCGCCATAATAAAGACCGGACGTGTTTGAATTCACCATCCGGAAGAAAATAAAAAGATCCGAACCGAAACGTAGGAGGCGACGCACTAAACGTGCGTTTCAGTTCGCATCGATGTTCCAGAACCGAAAGATTGTTCGAAAAAAGTGGTAGATAGCCGAAAAAAGTGACAGGGGTGCAACACGAGGACTTCCCAGGAGGTCACCCATCCTAGTACTACTCTCGCCCAAGCACGCTTAACTTCGGAGTTCTGATGGGATCCAGTGCATTTGTGCTGGTATGATCGCACCCAGCATGCCTCTCCATTGTCAAAGTAATAAAGAGTTTCCACTCGCATTGTCGTACGAAGTCCGTTTAAATGAAAGTGCGAAAAAATCCTGCTAGATGGCACCGGATGGACGATCCGAGCATGTCGGGAAGCCGGATGACCGCCAGGGCTGTCATCGCGCGATGGATCTTCCCGAGTACCCCCGAATCAATATAAGAATCGCCACGATCTGACGGGCGGATCAAAAGTTATCGTCGGAACGATATTTGTGCACCAAGGGTAGCTCACGGCCAGTAAACACCTTCCGACCGGATTCATGACTCGCATCCACTAGTACACTCATCCGCTATAGCCTGTACGTCACTGAATCTAAACAAACCCCCGCTATAATTTGACCGCAAATGAAATGTCAGAACGAATTCCGTTTATCGAATCAAACGACACTATCACCCCGCCATAATAAAGACCGGACGTGTTTGAATTCACCATCCGGAAGAAAATAAAAAGATCCGAACCGAAACGTAGGAGGCGACGCACTAAACGTGCGTTTCAGTTCGCATCGATGTTCCAGAACCGAAAGATTGTTCGAAAAAAGTGGTAGATAGCCGAAAAAAGTGACAGGGGTGCAACACGAGGACTTCCCAGGAGGTCACCCATCCTAGTACTACTCTCGCCCAAGCACGCTTAACTTCGGAGTTCTGATGGGATCCAGTGCATTTGTGCTGGTATGATCGCACCCAGCATGCCTCTCCATTGTCAAAGTAATAAAGAGTTTCCACTCGCATTGTCGTACGAAGTCCGTTTAAATGAAAGTGCGAAAAAATCCTGCTAGATGACACCGGATGGACGATCCGAGCATGTCGGGAAGCCGGATGACTGCCAGGGCTGTCATCGCGCGATGGATCTTCCCGAGTACCCCCGAATCAATATAAGAATCGCCACGATCTGACGGGCGGATCAAAAGTTATCGTCGGAACGATATTTGTGCACCAAGGGTAGCTCACGGCCAGTAAACACCTTCCGACCGGATTCATGACTCGCATCCACTAGTACACTCATCCGCTAAAGCCTGTACGTCACTGAATCTAAACAAACCCCCGCTATAATTTGACCGCAAATGAAATGTCAGAACGAATTCCGTTTATCGAATCAAACGACACTATCACCCCGCCATAATAAAGACCGGACGTCTTTGAATTCACCATCCGGAAGAAAATAAAAAGATCCGAACCGAAACGTAGGAGGCGACGCACTAAACGTGCGTTTCAGTTCGCATCGATGTTCCAGAACCGAAAGATTGTTCGAAAAAAGTGGTAGATAGCCGAAAAAAGTGACAGGGGTGCAACACGAGGACTTCCCAGGAGGTCACCCATCCTAGTACTACTCTCGCCCAAGCACGCTTAACTTCGGAGTTCTGATGGGATCCAGTGCATTTGTGCTGGTATGATCGCACCCAGCATGCCTCTCCATTGTCAAAGTAATAAAGAGTTTCCACTCGCACTGTCGTACGAAGTCCGTTTAAATGAAAGTGCGAAAAAATCCTGCTAGATGACACCGGATGGACGATCCGAGCATGTCGGGAAGCCGGATGACCGCCAGGGCTGTCATCGCGCGATGAATCTTCCCGAGTACCCCCGAATCAATATAAGAATCGCCACGATCTGACGGGCGGATCAAAAGTTATCGTCGGAACGATATTTGTGCACCAAGGGTAGCTCACGGCCAGTAAACACCTTCCGACCGGATTCATGACTTTCATCCACTAGTACACTCATCCGCTATAGCCTGTACGTCACTGAATCTAAACAAACCCCCGCTATAATTTGACTGCAAATGAAATGTCAGAACGAATTCCGTTTATCGAATCAAACGACACTATCACCCCGCCATAATAAAGACCGGACGTGTTTGAATTCACCATCCGGAAGAAAATAAAAAGATCCGAACCGAAACGTAGGAGGCGACGCACTAAACGTGCGTTTCAGTTCGCATCGATGTTCCAGAACCGAAAGATTGTTCGAAAAAAGTGGTAGATAGCCGAAAAAAGTGACAGGGGTGCAACACGAGGACTTCCCAGGAGGTCACCCATCCTAGTACTACTCTCGCCCAAGCACGCTTAACTTCGGAGTTCTGATGGGATCCAGTGCATTTGTGCTGGTATGATCGCACCCAGCATGCCTCTCCATTGTCAAAGTAATAAAGAGTTTCCACTCGCATTGTCGTACGAAGTCCGTTTAAATGAAAGTGCGAAAAAATCCTGCTAGATGACACCGGATGGACGATCCGAGCATGTCGGGAAGCCGGATGACCGCTAGGGCTGTCATCGCGCGATTAATCTTCCCGAGTACCCCCGAATCAATATAAGAATCGCGACGATCTGACGGGCGGATCAAAAGTTATCGTCGGAACGATATTTGTGCACCAAGGGTAGCTCACGGCCAGTAAACACCTTCCGACCGGATTCATGACTCGCATCCACTATTACACTCATCCGCTATAGCCTGTACGTCACTGAATCTAAACAAACCCCCGCTATAATTTGACCGCAAATGAAATGTCAGAACGAATTCCGTTTATCGAATCAAACGACACTATCAGCCCGCCATAATAAAGACCGGACGTCTTTGAATTCACCATCCGGAAGAAAATAAAAAGATCCGAACCGAAACGTAGGAGGCGACGCACTAAACGTGCGTTTCAGTTCGCATCGATGTTCCAGAACCGAAAGATTGTTCGAAAAAAGTGGTAGATAGCCGAAAAAAGTGACAGGGGTGCAACACGAGGACTTCCCAGGAGGTCACCCATCCTAGTACTACTCTCGCCCAAGCACACTTAACTTCGGAGTTCTGATGGGATCCAGTGCATTTGTGCTGGTATGATCGCACCCAGCATGCCTCTCCATTGTCAAAGTAATAAAGAGTTTCCACTCGCATTGTCGTACGAAGTCCGTTTAAATGAAAGTGCGACAAAATCCTGCTAGATGACACCGGATGGACGATCCGAGCATGTCGGGAAGCCGGATGACCGCCAGGGCTGTCATCGCGCGATGAATCTTCCCGAGTACCCCCGAATCAATATAAGAATCGCCACGATCTGACGGGCGGATCAAAAGTTATCGTCGGAACGATATTTGTGCACCAAGGGTAGCTCACGGCCAGTAAACACCTTCCGACCGGATTCATGACTCGCATCCACTAGTACACTCATCCGCTATAGCCTGTACGTCACTGAATCTAAACAAACCCCCGCTATAATTTGACTGCAAATGAAATGTCAGAACGAATTCCGTTTATCGAATCAAACGACACTATCACCCCGCCATAATAAAGACCGGACGTGTTTGAATTCACCATCCGGAAGAAAATAAAAAGATCCGAACCGAAACGTAGGAGGCGACGCACTAAACGTGCGTTTCAGTTCGCATCGATGTTCCAGAACCGAAAGATTGTTCGAAAAAAGTGGTAGATAGCCGAAAAAAGTGACAGGGGTGCAACACGAGGACTTCCCAGGAGGTCACCCATCCTAGTACTACTCTCGCCCAAGCACGCTTAACTTCGGAGTTCTGATGGGATCCAGTGCATTTGTGCTGGTATGATCGCACCCAGCATGCCTCTCCATTGTCAAAGTAATAAAGAGTTTCCACTCGCATTGTCGTACGAAGTCCGTTTAAATGAAAGTGCGAAAAAATCCTGCTAGATGACACCGGATGGACGATCCGAGCATGTCGGGAAGCCGGATGACCGCTAGGGCTGTCATCGCGCGATTAATCTTCCCGAGTACCCCCGAATCAATATAAGAATCGCCACGATCTGACGGGCGGATCAAAAGTTATCGTCGGAACGATATTTGTGCACCAAGGGTAGCTCACGGCCAGTAAACACCTTCCGACCGGATTCATGACTCGCATCCACTATTACACTCATCCGCTATAGCCTGTACGTCACTGAATCTAAACAAACCCCCGCTATAATTTGACCGCAAATGAAATGTCAGAACGAATTCCGTTTATCGAATCAAACGACACTATCAGCCCGCCATAATAAAGACCGGACGTCTTTGAATTCACCATCCGGAAGAAAATAAAAAGATCCGAACCGAAACGTAGGAGGCGACGCACTAAACGTGCGTTTCAGTTCGCATCGATGTTCCAGAACCGAAAGATTGTTCGAAAAAAGTGGTAGATAGCCGAAAAAAGTGACAGGGGTGCAACACGAGGACTTCCCAGGAGGTCACCCATCCTAGTACTACTCTCGCCCAAGCACACTTAACTTCGGAGTTCTGATGGGATCCAGTGCATTTGTGCTGGTATGATCGCACCCAGCATGCCTCTCCATTGTCAAAGTAATAAAGAGTTTCCACTCGCATTGTCGTACGAAGTCCGTTTAAATGAAAGTGCGAAAAAATCCTGCTAGATGACACCGGATGGACGATCCGAGCATGTCGGGAAGCCGGATGACCGCCAGGGCTGTCATCGCGCGATGAATCTTCCCGAGTACCCCCGAATCAATATAAGAATCGCCACGATCTGACGGGCGGATCAAAAGTTATCGTCGGAACGATATTTGTGCACCAAGGGTAGCTCACGGCCAGTAAACACCTTCCGACCGGATTCATGACTCGCATCCACTAGTACACTCATCCGCTATAGCCTGTACGTCACTGAATCTAAACAAATCCCCGCTATAATTTGACCGCAAATGAAATGTCAGAACGAATTCCGTTTATCGAATCAAACGACACTATCACCCCGCCATAATAAAGACCGGACGTCTTTGAATTCACCATCCGGAAGAAAATAAAAAGATCCGAACCGAAACGTAGGAGGCGACGCACTAAACGTGCGTTTCAGTTCGCATCGATGTTCCAGAACCGAAAGATTGTTCGAAAAAAGTGGTAGATAGCCGAAAAAAGTGACAGGGGTGCAACACGAGGACTTCCCAAGAGGTCACCCATCCTAGTACTACTCTCGCCCAAGCACGCTTAACTTCGGAGTTCTGATGGGATCCAGTGCATTTGTGCTGGTATGATCGCACCCAGCATGCCTCTCCATTGTCAAAGTAATAAAGAGTTTCCACTCGCATTGTCGTACGAAGTCCGTTTAAATGAAAGTGCGAAAAAATCCTGCTAGATGACACCGGATGGACGATCCGAGCATGTCGGGAAGCCGGATGACCGCTAAGGCTGTCATCGCGCGATTAATCTTCCCGAGTACCCCCGAATCAATATAAGAATCGCGACGATCTGACGGGCGGATCAAAAGTTATCGTCGGAACGATATTTGTGCACCAAGGGTAGCTCACGGCCAGTAAACACCTTCCGACCGGATTCATGACTCGCATCCACTATTACACTCATCCGCTATAGCCTGTACGTCACTGAATCTAAACAAACCCCCGCTATAATTTGACCGCAAATGAAATGTCAGAACGAATTCCGTTTATCGAATCAAACGACACTATCAGCCCGCCATAATAAAGACCGGACGTCTTTGAATTCACCATCCGGAAGAAAATAAAAAGATCCGAACCGAAACGTAGGAGGCGACGCACTAAACGTGCGTTTCAGTTCGCATCGATGTTCCAGAACCGAAAGATTGTTCGAAAAAAGTGGTAGATAGCCGAAAAAAGTGACAGGGGTGCAACACGAGGACTTCCCAGGAGGTCACCCATCCTAGTACTACTCTCGCCCAAGCACACTTAACTTCGGAGTTCTGATGGGATCCAGTGCATTTGTGCTGGTATGATCGCACCCAGCATGCCTCTCCATTGTCAAAGTAATAAAGAGTTTCCACTCGCATTGTCGTACGAAGTCCGTTTAAATGAAAGTGCGAAAAAATCCTGCTAGATGACACCGGATGGACGATCCGAGCATGTCGGAAAGGCGAATTACCGCCAGGGCTGTCATCGCGCGATGAATCTTCCCGAGTACCCCCGAATCAATATAAGAATCGCCACGATCTGACGGGCGGATCAAAAGTTATCGTCGGAACGATATTTGTGCACCAAGGGTAGCTCACGGCCAGTAAACACCTTCCGACCGGATTCATGACTCGCATCCACTAGTACACTCATCCGCTATAGCCTGTACGTCACTGAATCTGAACAAACCCCCGCTATAATTTGACCGCAAATGAAATGTCAGAACGAATTCCGTTTATCGAATAAAACGACACTATCACCCCGCCATAATAAAGACCGGACGTATTTGAATTCACCATCCGGAAGAAAATAAAAAGATCCGAACCGAAACATAGGAGGCGTCGCACTAAACGTGCGTTTCAGTTCGCATCGATGTTCCAGAACCGAAAGATTGTTCGAAAAAAGTGGTAGATAGCCGAAAAAAGTGACAGGGGTGCAACACGAGGACTTCCCAGGCGGTCACCCATCCTAGTACTACTCTCGCCCAAGCACGCTTAACTTCGGAGTTCTGATGGGATCCAGTGCATTTGTGCTGGTATGATCGCACCCAGCATGCCTCTCCATTGTCAAAGTAATAAAGAGTTTCCACTCGCATTGTCGTACGAAGTCCGTTTAAATGAAAGTGCGAAAAAATCCTGCTAGATGACACCGGATGGACGATCCGAGCATGTCGGAAAGGCGAATTACCGCCAGGGCTGTCATCGCGCGATGAATCTTCCCGAGTACCCCCGAATCAATATAAGAATCGCCACGATCTGACGGGCGGATCAAAAGTTATCGTCGGAACGATATTTGTGCACCAAGGGTAGCTCACGGCCAGTAAACACCTTCCGACCGGATTCATGACTTTCATCCACTAGTACACTCATCCGCTATAGCCTGTACGTCACTGAATCTAAACAAACCCCCGCTATAATTTGACTGCAAATGAAATGTCAGAACGAATTCCGTTTATCGAATCAAACGACACTATCACCCCGCCATAATAAAGACCGGACGTGTTTGAATTCACCATCCGGAAGAAAATAAAAAGATCCGAACCGAAACGTAGGAGGCGACGCACTAAACGTGCGTTTCAGTTCGCATCGATGTTCCAGAACCGAAAGATTGTTCGAAAAAAGTGGTAGATAGCCGAAAAAAGTGACAGGGGTGCAACACGAGGACTTCCCAGGAGGTCACCCATCCTAGTACTACTCTCGCCCAAGCACGCTTAACTTCGGAGTTCTGATGGGATCCAGTGCATTTGTGCTGGTATGATCGCACCCAGCATGCCTCTCCATTGTCAAAGTAATAAAGAGTTTCCACTCGCATTGTCGTACGAAGTCCGTTTAAATGAAAGTGCGAAAAAATCCTGCTAGATGACACCGGATGGACGATCCGAGCATGTCGGGAAGCCGGATGACCGCTAGGGCTGTCATCGCGCGATTAATCTTCCCGAGTACCCCCGAATCAATATAAGAATCGCGACGATCTGACGGGCGGATCAAAAGTTATCGTCGGAACGATATTTGTGCACCAAGGGTAGCTCACGGCCAGTAAACACCTTCCGACCGGATTCATGACTCGCATCCACTATTACACTCATCCGCTATAGCCTGTACGTCACTGAATCTAAACAAACCCCCGCTATAATTTGACCGCAAATGAAATGTCAGAACGAATTCCGTTTATCGAATCAAACGACACTATCAGCCCGCCATAATAAAGACCGGACGTCTTTGAATTCACCATCCGGAAGAAAATAAAAAGATCCGAACCGAAACGTAGGAGGCGACGCACTAAACGTGCGTTTCAGTTCGCATCGATGTTCCAGAACCGAAAGATTGTTCGAAAAAAGTGGTAGATAGCCGAAAAAAGTGACAGGGGTGCAACACGAGGACTTCCCAGGAGGTCACCCATCCTAGTACTACTCTCGCCCAAGCACACTTAACTTCGGAGTTCTGATGGGATCCAGTGCATTTGTGCTGGTATGATCGCACCCAGCATGCCTCTCCATTGTCAAAGTAATAAAGAGTTTCCACTCGCATTGTCGTACGAAGTCCGTTTAAATGAAAGTGCGACAAAATCCTGCTAGATGACACCGGATGGACGATCCGAGCATGTCGGGAAGCCGGATGACCGCCAGGGCTGTCATCGCGCGATGAATCTTCCCGAGTACCCCCGAATCAATATAAGAATCGCCACGATCTGACGGGCGGATCAAAAGTTATCGTCGGAACGATATTTGTGCACCAAGGGTAGCTCACGGCCAGTAAACACCTTCCGACCGGATTCATGACTCGCATCCACTAGTACACTCATCCGCTATAGCCTGTACGTCACTGAATCTAAACAAACCCCCGCTATAATTTGACTGCAAATGAAATGTCAGAACGAATTCCGTTTATCGAATCAAACGACACTATCACCCCGCCATAATAAAGACCGGACGTGTTTGAATTCACCATCCGGAAGAAAATAAAAAGATCCGAACCGAAACGTAGGAGGCGACGCACTAAACGTGCGTTTCAGTTCGCATCGATGTTCCAGAACCGAAAGATTGTTCGAAAAAAGTGGTAGATAGCCGAAAAAAGTGACAGGGGTGCAACACGAGGACTTCCCAGGAGGTCACCCATCCTAGTACTACTCTCGCCCAAGCACGCTTAACTTCGGAGTTCTGATGGGATCCAGTGCATTTGTGCTGGTATGATCGCACCCAGCATGCCTCTCCATTGTCAAAGTAATAAAGAGTTTCCACTCGCATTGTCGTACGAAGTCCGTTTAAATGAAAGTGCGAAAAAATCCTGCTAGATGACACCGGATGGACGATCCGAGCATGTCGGGAAGCCGGATGACCGCTAGGGCTGTCATCGCGCGATTAATCTTCCCGAGTACCCCCGAATCAATATAAGAATCGCCACGATCTGACGGGCGGATCAAAAGTTATCGTCGGAACGATATTTGTGCACCAAGGGTAGCTCACGGCCAGTAAACACCTTCCGACCGGATTCATGACTCGCATCCACTATTACACTCATCCGCTATAGCCTGTACGTCACTGAATCTAAACAAACCCCCGCTATAATTTGACCGCAAATGAAATGTCAGAACGAATTCCGTTTATCGAATCAAACGACACTATCAGCCCGCCATAATAAAGACCGGACGTCTTTGAATTCACCATCCGGAAGAAAATAAAAAGATCCGAACCGAAACGTAGGAGGCGACGCACTAAACGTGCGTTTCAGTTCGCATCGATGTTCCAGAACCGAAAGATTGTTCGAAAAAAGTGGTAGATAGCCGAAAAAAGTGACAGGGGTGCAACACGAGGACTTCCCAGGAGGTCACCCATCCTAGTACTACTCTCGCCCAAGCACACTTAACTTCGGAGTTCTGATGGGATCCAGTGCATTTGTGCTGGTATGATCGCACCCAGCATGCCTCTCCATTGTCAAAGTAATAAAGAGTTTCCACTCGCATTGTCGTACGAAGTCCGTTTAAATGAAAGTGCGAAAAAATCCTGCTAGATGACACCGGATGGACGATCCGAGCATGTCGGGAAGCCGGATGACCGCCAGGGCTGTCATCGCGCGATGAATCTTCCCGAGTACCCCCGAATCAATATAAGAATCGCCACGATCTGACGGGCGGATCAAAAGTTATCGTCGGAACGATATTTGTGCACCAAGGGTAGCTCACGGCCAGTAAACACCTTCCGACCGGATTCATGACTCGCATCCACTAGTACACTCATCCGCTATAGCCTGTACGTCACTGAATCTAAACAAATCCCCGCTATAATTTGACCGCAAATGAAATGTCAGAACGAATTCCGTTTATCGAATCAAACGACACTATCACCCCGCCATAATAAAGACCGGACGTGTTTGAATTCACCATCCGGAAGAAAATAAAAAGATCCGAACCGAAACGTAGGAGGCGACGCACTAAACGTGCGTTTCAGTTCGCATCGATGTTCCAGAACCGAAAGATTGTTCGAAAAAAGTGGTAGATAGCCGAAAAAAGTGACAGGGGTGCAACACGAGGACTTCCCAAGAGGTCACCCATCCTAGTACTACTCTCGCCCAAGCACGCTTAACTTCGGAGTTCTGATGGGATCCAGTGCATTTGTGCTGGTATGATCGCACCCAGCATGCCTCTCCATTGTCAAAGTAATAAAGAGTTTCCACTCGCATTGTCGTACGAAGTCCGTTTAAATGAAAGTGCGAAAAAATCCTGCTAGATGACACCGGATGGACGATCCGAGCATGTCGGGAAGCCGGATGACCGCTAAGGCTGTCATCGCGCGATTAATCTTCCCGAGTACCCCCGAATCAATATAAGAATCGCGACGATCTGACGGGCGGATCAAAAGTTATCGTCGGAACGATATTTGTGCACCAAGGGTAGCTCACGGCCAGTAAACACCTTCCGACCGGATTCATGACTCGCATCCACTATTACACTCATCCGCTATAGCCTGTACGTCACTGAATCTAAACAAACCCCCGCTATAATTTGACCGCAAATGAAATGTCAGAACGAATTCCGTTTATCGAATCAAACGACACTATCAGCCCGCCATAATAAAGACCGGACGTCTTTGAATTCACCATCCGGAAGAAAATAAAAAGATCCGAACCGAAACGTAGGAGGCGACGCACTAAACGTGCGTTTCAGTTCGCATCGATGTTCCAGAACCGAAAGATTGTTCGAAAAAAGTGGTAGATAGCCGAAAAAAGTGACAGGGGTGCAACACGAGGACTTCCCAGGAGGTCACCCATCCTAGTACTACTCTCGCCCAAGCACACTTAACTTCGGAGTTCTGATGGGATCCAGTGCATTTGTGCTGGTATGATCGCACCCAGCATGCCTCTCCATTGTCAAAGTAATAAAGAGTTTCCACTCGCATTGTCGTACGAAGTCCGTTTAAATGAAAGTGCGAAAAAATCCTGCTAGATGACACCGGATGGACGATCCGAGCATGTCGGAAAGGCGAATTACCGCCAGGGCTGTCATCGCGCGATGAATCTTCCCGAGTACCCCCGAATCAATATAAGAATCGCCACGATCTGACGGGCGGATCAAAAGTTATCGTCGGAACGATATTTGTGCACCAAGGGTAGCTCACGGCCAGTAAACACCTTCCGACCGGATTCATGACTCGCATCCACTAGTACACTCATCCGCTATAGCCTGTACGTCACTGAATCTGAACAAACCCCCGCTATAATTTGACCGCAAATGAAATGTCAGAACGAATTCCGTTTATCGAATAAAACGACACTATCACCCCGCCATAATAAAGACCGGACGTATTTGAATTCACCATCCGGAAGAAAATAAAAAGATCCGAACCGAAACATAGGAGGCGTCGCACTAAACGTGCGTTTCAGTTCGCATCGATGTTCCAGAACCGAAAGATTGTTCGAAAAAAGTGGTAGATAGCCGAAAAAAGTGACAGGGGTGCAACACGAGGACTTCCCAGGCGGTCACCCATCCTAGTACTACTCTCGCCCAAGCACGCTTAACTTCGGAGTTCTGATGGGATCCAGTGCATTTGTGCTGGTATGATCGCACCCAGCATGCCTCTCCATTGTCAAAGTAATAAAGAGTTTCCACTCGCATTGTCGTACGAAGTCCGTTTAAATGAAAGTGCGAAAAAATCCTGCTAGATGACACCGGATGGACGATCCGAGCATGTCGGAAAGGCGAATTACCGCCAGGGCTGTCATCGCGCGATGAATCTTCCCGAGTACCCCCGAATCAATATAAGAATCGCCACGATCTGACGGGCGGATCAAAAGTTATCGTCGGAACGATATTTGTGCACCAAGGGTAGCTCACGGCCAGTAAACACCTTCCGACCGGATTCATGACTCGCATCCACTAGTACACTCATCCGCTATAGCCTGTACGTCACTGAATCTGAACAAACCCCCGCTATAATTTGACCGCAAATGAAATGTCAGAACGAATTCCGTTTATCGAATCAAACGACACTATCACCCCGCCATAATAAAGACCGGACGTATTTGAATTCACCATCCGGAAGAAAATAAAAAGATCCGAACCGAAACATAGGAGGCGTCGCACTAAACGTGCGTTTCAGTTCGCATCGATGTTCCAGAACCGAAAGATTGTTCGAAAAAAGTGGTAGATAGCCGAAAAAAGTGACAGGGGTGCAACACGAGGACTTCCCAGGCGGTCACCCATCCTAGTACTACTCTCGCCCAAGCACGCTTAACTTCGGAGTTCTGATGGGATCCAGTGCATTTGTGCTGGTATGATCGCACCCAGCATGCCTCTTCATTGTCAAAGTAATAAAGAGTTTCCACTCGCATTGTCGTACGAAGTCCGTTTAAATAAAAGTGCGAAAAAATCCTGCTAGATGACATCGGATGGACGATCCGAGCATGTCGGGAAGCCGGATGACCGTTAGGGCTGTCATCGCGCGATGAATCTTCCCGAGTACCCCCGAATCAATATAAGAATCGCCACGATCTGACGGGCGGATCAAAAGTTATCGTCGGAACGATATTTGTGCACCAAGGGTAGCTCACGGCCAGTAAACACCTTCCGACCGGATTCATGACTTTCATCCACTAGTACACTCATCCGCTATAGCCTGTACGTCACTGAATCTAAACAAACCCCCGCTATAATTTGACCGCAAATGAAATGTCAGAACGAATTTCGTTTATCGAATCAAACGACACTATCAGCCCGCCATAATAAAGACCGGACGTCTTTGAATTCACCATCCGGAAGAAAATAAAAAGATCCGAACCGAAACGTAGGAGGCGACGCACTAAACGTGCGTTTCAGTTCGCATTGATGTTCCAGAACCGAAAGATTGTTCGAAAAAAGTGGTAGATAGCCGAAAAAAGTGACAGGGGTGCAACACGAGGACTTCCCAGGAGGTCACCCACCCTAGTACTACTCTCGCCCAAGCACGCTTAACTTCGGAGTTCTGATGGGATCCAGTGCATTTGTGCTGGTATGATCGCACCCAGCATGCCTTTCCATTGTCAAAGTAATAAAGAGTTTCCACTCGCATTGTCGTACGAAGTCCGTTTAAATGAAAGTGCGAAAAAATCCTGCTAGATGACACCGGATGGACGATCCGAGCATGTCGGGAAGCCGGATGACCGCCAGGGCTGTCATCGCGCGATGAATCTTCCCGAGTACCCCCGAATCAATATAAGAATCGCTACGATCTGACGGGCGGATCAAAAGTTATCGTCGGAACGATATTTGTGCACCAAGGGTAGCTCACGGCCAGTAAACACCTTCCGACCGGATTCATGACTCGCATCCACTAGTACACTCATCCGCTATAGCCTGTACGTCACTGAATCTAAACAAACCCCCGCTATAATTTGACCGCAAATGAAATGTCAGAACGAATTCCGTTTATCGAATCAAACGACACTATCACCCCGCCATAATGAAGACCGGACGTGTTTGAATTCACCATCCGGAAGAAAATAAAAAGATCCGAACCGAAACGTAGGAGGCGACGCACTAAACGTGCGTTTCAGTTCGCATCGATGTTCCAGAACCGAAAGATTGTTCGAAAAAAGTGGTAGATAGCCGAAAAAAGTGACAGGGGTGCAACACGAGGACTTCCCAGGAGGTCACCCATCCTAGTACTACTCTCGCCCAAGCACGCTTAACTTCGGAGTTCTGATGGGATCCAGTGCATTTGTGCTGGTATGATCGCACCCAGCATGCCTCTCCATTGTCAAAGTAATAAAGAGTTTCCACTCGCATTGTCGTACGAAGTCCGTTTAAATGAAAGTGCGAAAAAATCCTGCTAGATGACACCGGATGGACGATCCGAGCATGTCGGGAAGCCGGATGACTGCCAGGGCTGTCATCGCGCGATGGATCTTCCCGAGTACCCCCGAATCAATATAAGAATCGCCACGATCTGACGGGCGGATCAAAAGTTATCGTCGGAACGATATTTGTGCACCAAGGGTAGCTCACGGCCAGTAAACACCTTCCGACCGGATTCATGACTCGCATCCACTAGTACACTCATCCGCTAAAGCCTGTACGTCACTGAATCTAAACAAACCCCCGCTATAATTTGACCGCAAATGAAATGTCAGAACGAATTCCGTTTATCGAATCAAACGACACTATCACCCCGCCATAATAAAGACCGGACGTCTTTGAATTCACCATCCGGAAGAAAATAAAAAGATCCGAACCGAAACGTAGGAGGCGACGCACTAAACGTGCGTTTCAGTTCGCATCGATGTTCCAGAACCGAAAGATTGTTCGAAAAAAGTGGTAGATAGCCGAAAAAAGTGACAGGGGTGCAACACGAGGACTTCCCAGGAGGTCACCCATCCTAGTACTACTCTCGCCCAAGCACGCTTAACTTCGGAGTTCTGATGGGATCCAGTGCATTTGTGCTGGTATGATCGCACCCAGCATGCCTCTCCATTGTCAAAGTAATAAAGAGTTTCCACTCGCACTGTCGTACGAAGTCCGTTTAAATGAAAGTGCGAAAAAATCCTGCTAGATGACACCGGATGGACGATCCGAGCATGTCGGGAAGCCGGATGACCGCCAGGGCTGTCATCGCGCGATGAATCTTCCCGAGTACCCCCGAATCAATATAAGAATCGCCACGATCTGACGGGCGGATCAAAAGTTATCGTCGGAACGATATTTGTGCACCAAGGGTAGCTCACGGCCAGTAAACACCTTCCGACCGGATTCATGACTTTCATCCACTAGTACACTCATCCGCTATAGCCTGTACGTCACTGAATCTAAACAAACCCCCGCTATAATTTGACTGCAAATGAAATGTCAGAACGAATTCCGTTTATCGAATCAAACGACACTATCACCCCGCCATAATAAAGACCGGACGTGTTTGAATTCACCATCCGGAAGAAAATAAAAAGATCCGAACCGAAACGTAGGAGGCGACGCACTAAACGTGCGTTTCAGTTCGCATCGATGTTCCAGAACCGAAAGATTGTTCGAAAAAAGTGGTAGATAGCCGAAAAAAGTGACAGGGGTGCAACACGAGGACTTCCCAGGAGGTCACCCATCCTAGTACTACTCTCGCCCAAGCACGCTTAACTTCGGAGTTCTGATGGGATCCAGTGCATTTGTGCTGGTATGATCGCACCCAGCATGCCTCTCCATTGTCAAAGTAATAAAGAGTTTCCACTCGCATTGTCGTACGAAGTCCGTTTAAATGAAAGTGCGAAAAAATCCTGCTAGATGACACCGGATGGACGATCCGAGCATGTCGGGAAGCCGGATGACCGCTAGGGCTGTCATCGCGCGATTAATCTTCCCGAGTACCCCCGAATCAATATAAGAATCGCGACGATCTGACGGGCGGATCAAAAGTTATCGTCGGAACGATATTTGTGCACCAAGGGTAGCTCACGGCCAGTAAACACCTTCCGACCGGATTCATGACTCGCATCCACTATTACACTCATCCGCTATAGCCTGTACGTCACTGAATCTAAACAAACCCCCGCTATAATTTGACCGCAAATGAAATGTCAGAACGAATTCCGTTTATCGAATCAAACGACACTATCAGCCCGCCATAATAAAGACTGGACGTCTTTGAATTCACCATCCGGAAGAAAATAAAAAGATCCGAACCGAAACGTAGGAGGCGACGCACTAAACGTGCGTTTCAGTTCGCATCGATGTTCCAGAACCGAAAGATTGTTCGAAAAAAGTGGTAGATAGCCGAAAAAAGTGACAGGGGTGCAACACGAGGACTTCCCAGGAGGTCACCCATCCTAGTACTACTCTCGCCCAAGCACACTTAACTTCGGAGTTCTGATGGGATCCAGTGCATTTGTGCTGGTATGATCGCACCCAGCATGCCTCTCCATTGTCAAAGTAATAAAGAGTTTCCACTCGCATTGTCGTACGAAGTCCGTTTAAATGAAAGTGCGAAAAAATCCTGCTAGATGACACCGGATGGACGATCCGAGCATGTCGGGAAGCCGGATGACCGCTAGGGCTGTCATCGCGCGATGAATCTTCCCGAGTACCCCCGAATCAATATAAGAATCGCCACGATCTGACGGGCGGATCAAAAGTTATCGTCGGAACGATATTTGTGCACCAAGGGTAGCTCACGGCCAGTAAACACCTTCCGACCGGATTCATGACTCGCATCCACTAGTACACTCATCCGCTATAGCCTGTACGTCACTGAATCTAAACAAACCCCCGCTATAATTTGACTGCAAATGAAATGTCAGAACGAATTCCGTTTATCGAATCAAACGACACTATCACCCCGCCATAATAAAGACCGGACGTGTTTGAATTCACCATCCGGAAGAAAATAAAAAGATCCGAACCGAAACGTAGGAGGCGACGCACTAAACGTGCGTTTCAGTTCGCATCGATGTTCCAGAACCGAAAGATTGTTCGAAAAAAGTGGTAGATAGCCGAAAAAAGTGACAGGGGTGCAACACGAGGACTTCCCAGGAGGTCACCCATCCTAGTACTACTCTCGCCCAAGCACGCTTAACTTCGGAGTTCTGATGGGATCCAGTGCATTTGTGCTGGTATGATCGCACCCAGCATGCCTCTCCATTGTCAAAGTAATAAAGAGTTTCCACTCGCATTGTCGTACGAAGTCCGTTTAAATGAAAGTGCGAAAAAATCCTGCTAGATGACACCGGATGGACGATCCGAGCATGTCGGGAAGCCGGATGACCGCTAGGGTTGTCATCGCGCGATTAATCTTCCCGAGTACCCCCGAATCAATATAAGAATCGCCACGATCTGACGGGCGGATCAAAAGTTATCGTCGGAACGATATTTGTGCACCAAGGGTAGCTCACGGCCAGTAAACACCTTCCGACCGGATTCATGACTCGCATCCACTATTACACTCATCCGCTATAGCCTGTACGTCACTGAATCTAAACAAACCCCCGCTATAATTTGACCGCAAATGAAATGTCAGAACGAATTCCGTTTATCGAATCAAACGACACTATCAGCCCGCCATAATAAAGACCGGACGTCTTTGAATTCACCATCCGGAAGAAAATAAAAAGATCCGAACCGAAACGTAGGAGGCGACGCACTAAACGTGCGTTTCAGTTCGCATCGATGTTCCAGAACCGAAAGATTGTTCGAAAAAAGTGGTAGATAGCCGAAAAAAGTGACAGGGGTGCAACACGAGGACTTCCCAGGAGGTCACCCATCCTAGTACTACTCTCGCCCAAGCACACTTAACTTCGGAGTTCTGATGGGATCCAGTGCATTTGTGCTGGTATGATCGCACCCAGCATGCCTCTCCATTGTCAAAGTAATAAAGAGTTTCCACTCGCATTGTCGTACGAAGTCCGTTTAAATGAAAGTGCGAAAAAATCCTGCTAGATGACACCGGATGGACGATCCGAGCATGTCGGGAAGCCGGATGACCGCCAGGGCTGTCATCGCGCGATGAATCTTCCCGAGTACCCCCGAATCAATATAAGAATCGCCACGATCTGACGGGCGGATCAAAAGTTATCGTCGGAACGATATTTGTGCACCAAGGGTAGCTCACGGCCAGTAAACACCTTCCGACCGGATTCATGACTCGCATCCACTAGTACACTCATCCGCTATAGCCTGTACGTCACTGAATCTAAACAAATCCCCGCTATAATTTGACCGCAAATGAAATGTCAGAACGAATTCCGTTTATCGAATCAAACGACACTATCACCCCGCCATAATAAAGACCGGACGTGTTTGAATTCACCATCCGGAAGAAAATAAAAAGATTTCAAACCGAAACGTAGGAGGCGACGCACTAAACGTGCGTTTCAGTTCGCATCGATGTTCCAGAACCGAAAGATTGTTCGAAAAAAGTGGTAGATAGCCGAAAAAAGTGACAGGGGTGCAACACGAGGACTTCCCAAGAGGTCACCCATCCTAGTACTACTCTCGCCCAAGCACGCTTAACTTCGGAGTTCTGATGGGATCCAGTGCATTTGTGCTGGTATGATCGCACCCAGCATGCCTCTCCATTGTCAAAGTAATAAAGAGTTTCCACTCGCATTGTCGTACGAAGTCCGTTTAATTGAAAGTGCGAAAAAATCCTGCTAGATGACACCGGATGGACGATCCGAGCATGTCGGGAAGCCGGATGACCGCTAGGGCTGTCATCGCGCGATTAATCTTCCCGAGTACCCCCGAATCAATATAAGAATCGCCACGATCTGACGGGCGGATCAAAAGTTATCGTCGGAACGATATTTGTGCACCAAGGGTAGCTCACGGCCAGTAAACACCTTCCGACCGGATTCATGACTCGCATCCACTATTACACTCATCCGCTATAGCCTGTACGTCACTGAATCTAAACAAACCCCCGCTATAATTTGACCGCAAATGAAATGTCAGAACGAATTCCGTTTATCGAATCAAACGACACTATCAGCCCGCCATAATAAAGACCGGACGTCTTTGAATTCACCATCCGGAAGAAAATAAAAAGATCCGAACCGAAACGTAGGAGGCGACGCACTAAACGTGCGTTTCAGTTCGCATCGATGTTCCAGAACCGAAAGATTGTTCGAAAAAAGTGGTAGATAGCCGAAAAAAGTGACAGGGGTGCAACACGAGGACTTCCCAGGAGGTCACCCATCCTAGTACTACTCTCGCCCAAGCACACTTAACTTCGGAGTTCTGATGGGATCCAGTGCATTTGTGCTGGTATGATCGCACCCAGCATGCCTCTCCATTGTCAAAGTAATAAAGAGTTTCCACTCGCATTGTCGTACGAAGTCCGTTTAAATGAAAGTGCGAAAAAATCCTGCTAGATGACACCGGATGGACGATCCGAGCATGTCGGGAAGCCGGATGACCGCCAGGGCTGTCATCGCGCGATGAATCTTCCCGAGTACCCCCGAATCAATATAAGAATCGCCACGATCTGACGGGCGGATCAAAAGTTATCGTCGGAACGATATTTGTGCACCAAGGGTAGCTCACGGCCAGTAAACACCTTCCGACCGGATTCATGACTCGCATCCACTAGTACACTCATCCGCTATAGCCTGTACGTCACTGAATCTAAACAAATCCCCGCTATAATTTGACCGCAAATGAAATGTCAGAACGAATTCCGTTTATCGAATCAAACGACACTATCACCCCGCCATAATAAAGACCGGACGTGTTTGAATTCACCATCCGGAAGAAAATAAAAAGATCCGAACCGAAACGTAGGAGGCGACGCACTAAACGTGCGTTTCAGTTCGCATCGATGTTCCAGAACCGAAAGATTGTTCGAAAAAAGTGGTAGATAGCCGAAAAAAGTGACAGGGGTGCAACACGAGGACTTCCCAAGAGGTCACCCATCCTAGTACTACTCTCGCCCAAGCACGCTTAACTTCGGAGTTCTGATGGGATCCAGTGCATTTGTGCTGGTATGATCGCACCCAGCATGCCTCTCCATTGTCAAAGTAATAAAGAGTTTCCACTCGCATTGTCGTACGAAGTCCGTTTAAATGAAAGTGCGAAAAAATCCTGCTAGATGACACCGGATGGACGATCCGAGCATGTCGGGAAGCCGGATGACCGCTAAGGCTGTCATCGCGCGATTAATCTTCCCGAGTACCCCCGAATCAATATAAGAATCGCGACGATCTGACGGGCGGATCAAAAGTTATCGTCGGAACGATATTTGTGCACCAAGGGTAGCTCACGGCCAGTAAACACCTTCCGACCGGATTCATGACTCGCATCCACTATTACACTCATCCGCTATAGCCTGTACGTCACTGAATCTAAACAAACCCCCGCTATAATTTGACCGCAAATGAAATGTCAGAACGAATTCCGTTTATCGAATCAAACGACACTATCAGCCCGCCATAATAAAGACCGGACGTCTTTGAATTCACCATCCGGAAGAAAATAAAAAGATCCGAACCGAAACGTAGGAGGCGACGCACTAAACGTGCGTTTCAGTTCGCATCGATGTTCCAGAACCGAAAGATTGTTCGAAAAAAGTGGTAGATAGCCGAAAAAAGTGACAGGGGTGCAACACGAGGACTTCCCAGGAGGTCACCCATCCTAGTACTACTCTCGCCCAAGCACACTTAACTTCGGAGTTCTGATGGGATCCAGTGCATTTGTGCTGGTATGATCGCACCCAGCATGCCTCTCCATTGTCAAAGTAATAAAGAGTTTCCACTCGCATTGTCGTACGAAGTCCGTTTAAATGAAAGTGCGAAAAAATCCTGCTAGATGACACCGGATGGACGATCCGAGCATGTCGGGAAGCCGGATGACCGCCAGGGCTGTCATCGCGCGATGAATCTTCCCGAGTACCCCCGAATCAATATAAGAATCGCCACGATCTGACGGGCGGATCAAAAGTTATCGTCGGAACGATATTTGTGCACCAAGGGTAGCTCACGGCCAGTAAACACCTTCCGACCGGATTCATGACTCGCATCCACTAGTACACTCATCCGCTATAGCCTGTACGTCACTGAATCTAAACAAATCCCCGCTATAATTTGACCGCAAATGAAATGTCAGAACGAATTCCGTTTATCGAATCAAACGACACTATCACCCCGCCATAATAAAGACCGGACGTGTTTGAATTCACCATCCGGAAGAAAATAAAAAGATCCGAACCGAAACGTAGGAGGCGACGCACTAAACGTGCGTTTCAGTTCGCATCGATGTTCCAGAACCGAAAGATTGTTCGAAAAAAGTGGTAGATAGCCGAAAAAAGTGACAGGGGTGCAACACGAGGACTTCCCAGGAGGTCACCCATCCTAGTACTACTCTCGCCCAAGCACGCTTAACTTCGGAGTTCTGATTGGATCCAGTGCATTTGTGCTGGTATGATCGCACCCAGCATGCCTCTCCATTGTCAAAGTAATAAAGAGTTTCCACTCGCACTGTCGTACGAAGTCCGTTTAAATGAAAGTGCGAAAAAATCCTGCTAGATGACACCGGATGGACGATCCGAGCATGTCGGGAAGCCGGATGACCGCCAGGGCTGTCATCGCGCGATGAATCTTCCCGAGTACCCCCGAATCAATATAAGAATCGCCACGATCTGACGGGCGGATCAAAAGTTATCGTCGGAACGATATTTGTGCACCAAGGGTAGCTCACGGCCAGTAAACACCATCCGACCGGATTCATGACTCGCATCCACTAGTACACTCATCCGCTATAGCCTGTACGTCACTGAATCTAAACAAACCCCCGCTATAATTTGACCGCAAATGAAATGTCAGAACGAATTCCGTTTATCGAATCAAACGACACTATCACCCCGCCATAATAAAGACCGGACGTATTTTAATTCACCATCCGGAAGAAAATAATAAGATCGGAACCGAAACGTAGGAGGCGTCGCACTAAACGTGCGTTTCAGTTCGCATCGATGTTCCAGAACCGAAAGATTGTTCGAAAAAAGTGGTAGATAGCCGAAAAAAGTGACAGGGGTGCAACACGAGGACTTCCCAGGAGGTCACCCATCCTAGTACTACTCTCGCCCAAGCACGCTTAACTTCGGAGTTCTGATGGGATCCAGTGCATTTGTGCTGGTATGATCGCACCCAGCATGCCTCTCCATTGTCAAAGTAATAAAGAGTTTCCACTCGCATTGTCGTACGAAGTCCGTTTAAATGAAAGTGCGAAAAAATCCTGCTAGATGACACCGGATGGACGATCCGAGCATGTCGGAAAGGCGAATTACCGCCAGGGCTGTCATCGCGCGATGAATCTTCCCGAGTACCCCCGAATCAATATAAGAATCGCCACGATCTGACGGGCGGATCAAAAGTTATCGTCGGAACGATATTTGTGCACCAAGGGTAGCTCACGGCCAGTAAACACCTTCCGACCGGATTCATGACTCGCATCCACTAGTACACTCATCCGCTATAGCCTGTACGTCACTGAATCTAAACAAACCCCCGCTATAATTTGACCGCAAATGAAATGTCAGAACGAATTCCGTTTATCGAATCAAACGACACTATCATCCCGCCATAATAAAGACCGGACGTGTTTGAATTCACCATCCGGAAGAAAATAAAAAGATCGGAACCGAAACGTAGGAGGCGACGCACTAAACGTGCGTTTCAGTTCGCATCGATGTTCCAGAACCGAAAGATTGTTCGAAAAAAGTGGTAGATAGCCGAAAAAAGTGACAGGGGTGCAACACGAGGACTTCCCAGGAGGTCACCCATCCTAGTACTACTCTCGCCCAAGCACGCTTAACTTCGGAGTTCTGATGGGATCCAGTGCATTTGTGCTGGTATGATCGCACCCAGCATGCCTTTCCATTGTCAAAGTAATAAAGAGTTTCCACTCGCATTGTCGTACGAAGTCCGTTTAAATGAAAGTGCGAAAAAATCCTGCTAGATGACACCGGATGGACGATCCGAGCATGTCGGGAAGCCGGATGACCGCCAGGGCTGTCATCGCGCGATGAATCTTCCCGAGTACCCCCGAATCAATATAAGAATCGCCACGATCTGACGGGCGGATCAAAAGTTATCGTCGGAACGATATTTGTGCACCAAGGGTAGCTCACGGCCAGTAAACACCTTCCGACCGGATTCATGACTCGCATCCACTAGTACACTCATCCGCTATAGCCTGTACGTCACTGAATCTAAACAAATCCCCGCTATAATTTGACCGCAAATGAAATGTCAGAACGAATTCCGTTTATCGAATCAAACGACACTATCACCCCGCCATAATAAAGACCGGACGTGTTTGAATTCACCATCCGGAAGAAAATAAAAAGATCCGAACCGAAACGTAGGAGGCGACGCACTAAACGTGCGTTTCAGTTCGCATCGATGTTCCAGAACCGAAAGATTGTTCGAAAAAAGTGGTAGATAGCCGAAAAAAGTGACAGGGGTGCAACACGAGGACTTCCCAAGAGGTCACCCATCCTAGTACTACTCTCGCCCAAGCACGCTTAACTTCGGAGTTCTGATGGGATCCAGTGCATTTGTGCTGGTATGATCGCACCCAGCATGCCTCTCCATTGTCAAAGTAATAAAGAGTTTCCACTCGCATTGTCGTACGAAGTCCGTTTAAATGAAAGTGCGAAAAAATCCTGCTAGATGACACCGGATGGACGATCCGAGCATGTCGGGAAGCCGGATGACCGCTAAGGCTGTCATCGCGCGATTAATCTTCCCGAGTACCCCCGAATCAATATAAGAATCGCGACGATCTGACGGGCGGATCAAAAGTTATCGTCGGAACGATATTTGTGCACCAAGGGTAGCTCACGGCCAGTAAACACCTTCCGACCGGATTCATGACTCGCATCCACTATTACACTCATCCGCTATAGCCTGTACGTCACTGAATCTAAACAAACCCCCGCTATAATTTGACCGCAAATGAAATGTCAGAACGAATTCCGTTTATCGAATCAAACGACACTATCAGCCCGCCATAATAAAGACCGGACGTCTTTGAATTCACCATCCGGAAGAAAATAAAAAGATCCGAACCGAAACGTAGGAGGCGACGCACTAAACGTGCGTTTCAGTTCGCATCGATGTTCCAGAACCGAAAGATTGTTCGAAAAAAGTGGTAGATAGCCGAAAAAAGTGACAGGGGTGCAACACGAGGACTTCCCAGGAGGTCACCCATCCTAGTACTACTCTCGCCCAAGCACACTTAACTTCGGAGTTCTGATGGGATCCAGTGCATTTGTGCTGGTATGATCGCACCCAGCATGCCTCTCCATTGTCAAAGTAATAAAGAGTTTCCACTCGCATTGTCGTACGAAGTCCGTTTAAATGAAAGTGCGAAAAAATCCTGCTAGATGACACCGGATGGACGATCCGAGCATGTCGGGAAGCCGGATGACCGCCAGGGCTGTCATCGCGCGATGAATCTTCCCGAGTACCCCCGAATCAATATAAGAATCGCCACGATCTGACGGGCGGATCAAAAGTTATCGTCGGAACGATATTTGTGCACCAAGGGTAGCTCACGGCCAGTAAACACCTTCCGACCGGATTCATGACTCGCATCCACTAGTACACTCATCCGCTATAGCCTGTACGTCACTGAATCTAAACAAATCCCCGCTATAATTTGACCGCAAATGAAATGTCAGAACGAATTCCGTTTATCGAATCAAACGACACTATCACCCCGCCATAATAAAGACCGGACGTGTTTGAATTCACCATCCGGAAGAAAATAAAAAGATCCGAACCGAAACGTAGGAGGCGACGCACTAAACGTGCGTTTCAGTTCGCATCGATGTTCCAGAACCGAAAGATTGTTCGAAAAAAGTGGTAGATAGCCGAAAAAAGTGACAGGGGTGCAACACGAGGACTTCCCAGGAGGTCACCCATCCTAGTACTACTCTCGCCCAAGCACGCTTAACTTCGGAGTTCTGATTGGATCCAGTGCATTTGTGCTGGTATGATCGCACCCAGCATGCCTCTCCATTGTCAAAGTAATAAAGAGTTTCCACTCGCACTGTCGTACGAAGTCCGTTTAAATGAAAGTGCGAAAAAATCCTGCTAGATGACACCGGATGGACGATCCGAGCATGTCGGGAAGCCGGATGACCGCCAGGGCTGTCATCGCGCGATGAATCTTCCCGAGTACCCCCGAATCAATATAAGAATCGCCACGATCTGACGGGCGGATCAAAAGTTATCGTCGGAACGATATTTGTGCACCAAGGGTAGCTCACGGCCAGTAAACACCATCCGACCGGATTCATGACTCGCATCCACTAGTACACTCATCCGCTATAGCCTGTACGTCACTGAATCTAAACAAACCCCCGCTATAATTTGACCGCAAATGAAATGTCAGAACGAATTCCGTTTATCGAATCAAACGACACTATCACCCCGCCATAATAAAGACCGGACGTATTTTAATTCACCATCCGGAAGAAAATAATAAGATCGGAACCGAAACGTAGGAGGCGTCGCACTAAACGTGCGTTTCAGTTCGCATCGATGTTCCAGAACCGAAAGATTGTTCGAAAAAAGTGGTAGATAGCCGAAAAAAGTGACAGGGGTGCAACACGAGGACTTCCCAGGAGGTCACCCATCCTAGTACTACTCTCGCCCAAGCACGCTTAACTTCGGAGTTCTGATGGGATCCAGTGCATTTGTGCTGGTATGATCGCACCCAGCATGCCTCTCCATTGTCAAAGTAATAAAGAGTTTCCACTCGCATTGTCGTACGAAGTCCGTTTAAATGAAAGTGCGAAAAAATCCTGCTAGATGACACCGGATGGACGATCCGAGCATGTCGGAAAGGCGAATTACCGCCAGGGCTGTCATCGCGCGATGAATCTTCCCGAGTACCCCCGAATCAATATAAGAATCGCCACGATCTGACGGGCGGATCAAAAGTTATCGTCGGAACGATATTTGTGCACCAAGGGTAGCTCACGGCCAGTAAACACCTTCCGACCGGATTCATGACTCGCATCCACTAGTACACTCATCCGCTATAGCCTGTACGTCACTGAATCTAAACAAACCCCCGCTATAATTTGACCGCAAATGAAATGTCAGAACGAATTCCGTTTATCGAATCAAACGACACTATCATCCCGCCATAATAAAGACCGGACGTGTTTGAATTCACCATCCGGAAGAAAATAAAAAGATCGGAACCGAAACGTAGGAGGCGACGCACTAAACGTGCGTTTCAGTTCGCATCGATGTTCCAGAACCGAAAGATTGTTCGAAAAAAGTGGTAGATAGCCGAAAAAAGTGACAGGGGTGCAACACGAGGACTTCCCAGGAGGTCACCCATCCTAGTACTACTCTCGCCCAAGCACGCTTAACTTCGGAGTTCTGATGGGATCCAGTGCATTTGTGCTGGTATGATCGCACCCAGCATGCCTTTCCATTGTCAAAGTAATAAAGAGTTTCCACTCGCATTGTCGTACGAAGTCCGTTTAAATGAAAGTGCGAAAAAATCCTGCTAGATGACACCGGATGGACGATCCGAGCATGTCGGGAAGCCGGATGACCGCCAGGGCTGTCATCGCGCGATGAATCTTCCCGAGTACCCCCGAATCAATATAAGAATCGCCACGATCTGACGGGCGGATCAAAAGTTATCGTCGGAACGATATTTGTGCACCAAGGGTAGCTCACGGCCAGTAAACACCTTCCGACCGGATTCATGACTCGCATCCACTAGTACACTCATCCGCTATAGCCTGTACGTCACTGAATCTAAACAAATCCCCGCTATAATTTGACCGCAAATGAAATGTCAGAACGAATTCCGTTTATCGAATCAAACGACACTATCACCCCGCCATAATAAAGACCGGACGTGTTTGAATTCACCATCCGGAAGAAAATAAAAAGATCCGAACCGAAACGTAGGAGGCGACGCACTAAACGTGCGTTTCAGTTCGCATCGATGTTCCAGAACCGAAAGATTGTTCGAAAAAAGTGGTAGATAGCCGAAAAAAGTGACAGGGGTGCAACACGAGGACTTCCCAAGAGGTCACCCATCCTAGTACTACTCTCGCCCAAGCACGCTTAACTTCGGAGTTCTGATGGGATCCAGTGCATTTGTGCTGGTATGATCGCACCCAGCATGCCTCTCCATTGTCAAAGTAATAAAGAGTTTCCACTCGCATTGTCGTACGAAGTCCGTTTAAATGAAAGTGCGAAAAAATCCTGCTAGATGACACCGGATGGACGATCCGAGCATGTCGGGAAGCCGGATGACCGCTAAGGCTGTCATCGCGCGATTAATCTTCCCGAGTACCCCCGAATCAATATAAGAATCGCGACGATCTGACGGGCGGATCAAAAGTTATCGTCGGAACGATATTTGTGCACCAAGGGTAGCTCACGGCCAGTAAACACCTTCCGACCGGATTCATGACTCGCATCCACTATTACACTCATCCGCTATAGCCTGTACGTCACTGAATCTAAACAAACCCCCGCTATAATTTGACCGCAAATGAAATGTCAGAACGAATTCCGTTTATCGAATCAAACGACACTATCAGCCCGCCATAATAAAGACCGGACGTCTTTGAATTCACCATCCGGAAGAAAATAAAAAGATCCGAACCGAAACGTAGGAGGCGACGCACTAAACGTGCGTTTCAGTTCGCATCGATGTTCCAGAACCGAAAGATTGTTCGAAAAAAGTGGTAGATAGCCGAAAAAAGTGACAGGGGTGCAACACGAGGACTTCCCAGGAGGTCACCCATCCTAGTACTACTCTCGCCCAAGCACACTTAACTTCGGAGTTCTGATGGGATCCAGTGCATTTGTGCTGGTATGATCGCACCCAGCATGCCTCTCCATTGTCAAAGTAATAAAGAGTTTCCACTCGCATTGTCGTACGAAGTCCGTTTAAATGAAAGTGCGAAAAAATCCTGCTAGATGACACCGGATGGACGATCCGAGCATGTCGGGAAGCCGGATGACCGCCAGGGCTGTCATCGCGCGATGAATCTTCCCGAGTACCCCCGAATCAATATAAGAATCGCCACGATCTGACGGGCGGATCAAAAGTTATCGTCGGAACGATATTTGTGCACCAAGGGTAGCTCACGGCCAGTAAACACCTTCCGACCGGATTCATGACTCGCATCCACTAGTACACTCATCCGCTATAGCCTGTACGTCACTGAATCTAAACAAATCCCCGCTATAATTTGACCGCAAATGAAATGTCAGAACGAATTCCGTTTATCGAATCAAACGACACTATCACCCCGCCATAATAAAGACCGGACGTGTTTGAATTCACCATCCGGAAGAAAATAAAAAGATCCGAACCGAAACGTAGGAGGCGACGCACTAAACGTGCGTTTCAGTTCGCATCGATGTTCCAGAACCGAAAGATTGTTCGAAAAAAGTGGTAGATAGCCGAAAAAAGTGACAGGGGTGCAACACGAGGACTTCCCAGGAGGTCACCCATCCTAGTACTACTCTCGCCCAAGCACGCTTAACTTCGGAGTTCTGATTGGATCCAGTGCATTTGTGCTGGTATGATCGCACCCAGCATGCCTCTCCATTGTCAAAGTAATAAAGAGTTTCCACTCGCACTGTCGTACGAAGTCCGTTTAAATGAAAGTGCGAAAAAATCCTGCTAGATGACACCGGATGGACGATCCGAGCATGTCGGGAAGCCGGATGACCGCCAGGGCTGTCATCGCGCGATGAATCTTCCCGAGTACCCCCGAATCAATATAAGAATCGCCACGATCTGACGGGCGGATCAAAAGTTATCGTCGGAACGATATTTGTGCACCAAGGGTAGCTCACGGCCAGTAAACACCATCCGACCGGATTCATGACTCGTATCCACTAGTACACTCATCCGCTATAGCCTGTACGTCACTGAATCTTAAAAACCCCCGCTATAATTTGACTGCAAATGAAATGTCAGAACGAATTCCGTTTATCGAATCAAACGACACTATCACCCCGCCATAATAAAGACCGGACGTCTTTGAATTCACCATCCGGAAGAAAATAAAAAGATCCGAACCGAAACGTAGGAGGCGACGCACTAAACGTGCGTTTCAGTTAGCATCGATGTTCCAGAACCGAAAGATTGTTCGAAAAAAGTGGTAGATAGCCGAAAAAAGTGACAGGGGTGCAACACGAGGACTTTCCAGGAGGTCACCCATCCTAGTACTACTCTCGCCCAAGCACGCTTAACTTCGGAGTTCTGATGGGATCCAGTGCATTTGTGCTGGTATGATCGCACCCAGCATGCCTCTCCATTGTCAAAGTAATTAAGAGTTTCCACTCGCATTGTCGTACGAAGTCCGTTTAAATGAAAGTGCGAAAAAATCCTGCTAGATGACACCGGATGGACGATCCGAGCATGTCGGGAAGCCGGATGACCGCCAGGGCTGTCATCGCGCGATGGATCTTCCCGAGTACCCCCGAATCAATATAAGAATCGCCACGATCTGACGGGCGGATCAAAAGTTATCGTCGGAACGATATTTGTGCACCAAGGGTAGCTCACGGCCAGTAAACACCTTCCGACCGGATTCATGACTCGCATCCACTAGTACACTCATCCGCTATAGCCTGTACGTCACTGAATCTAAACAAACCCCCGCTATAATTTGACCGCAAATGAAATGTCAGAACGAATTCCGTTTATCGAATCAAACGACACTATCACCCCGCCATAATAAAGACCGGACGTCTTTGAATTCACCATCCGGAAGAAAATAAAAAGATCCGAACCGAAACGTAGGAGGCGACGCACTAAACGTGCGTTTCAGTTCGCATCGATGTTCCAGAACCGAAAGATTGTTCGAAAAAAGTGGTAGATAGCCGAAAAAAGTGACAGGGGTGCAACACGAGGACTTCCCAGGAGGTCACCCATCCTAGTACTACTCTCGCCCAAGCACGCTTAACTTCGGAGTTCTGATGGGATCCAGTGCATTTGTGCTGGTATGATCGCACCCAGCATGCCTCTCCATTGTCAAAGTAATAAAGAGTTTCCACTCGCATTGTCGTACGAAGTCCGTTTAAATGAAAGTGCGAAAAAATCCTGCTAGATGACACCGGATGGACGATCCGAGCATGTCGGGAAGCCGGATGACCGCCAGGGCTGTAATCGCGCGATGGATCTTCCCGAGTACCCCCGAATCAATATAAGAATCGCCACGATCTGACGGGCGGATCAAAAGTTATCGTCGGAACGATATTTGTGCACCAAGGGTAGCTCACGGCCAGTAAACACCTTCCGACCGGATTCATGACTCGCATCCACTAGTACACTCATCCGCTATAGCCTGTACGTCACTGAATCTAAACAAACCCCCGCTATAATTTGACTGCAAATGAAATGTCAGAACGAATTCCGTTTATCGAATCAAACGACACTATCACCCCGCCATAATAAAGACCGGACGTCTTTGAATTCACCATCCGGAAGAAAATAAAAAGATCCGAACCGAAACGTAGGAGGCGACGCACTAAACGTGCGTTTCAGTTCGCATCGATGTTCCAGAACCGAAAGATTGTTCGAAAAAAGTGGTAGATAGCCGAAAAAAGTGACAGGTGTGCAACACGAGGACTTCCCAGGAGGTCACCCATCCTAGTACTACTCTCGCCCAAGCACGCTTAACTTCGGAGTTCTGATGGGATCCAGTGCATTTGTGCTGGTATGATCGCACCCAGCATGCCTCTCCATTGTCAAAGTAATTAAGAGTTTCCACTCGCATTGTCGTACGAAGTCCGTTTAAATGAAAGTGCGAAAAAATCCTGCTAGATGACACCGGATGGACGATCCGAGCATGTCGGGAAGCCGGATGACCGCCAGGGCTGTCATCGCGCGATGGATCTTCCCGAGTACCCCCGAATCAATATAAGAATCGCCACGATCTGACGGGCGGATCAAAAGTTATCGTCGGAACGATATTTGTGCACCAAGGGTAGCTCACGGCCAGTAAACACCTTCCGACCGGATTCATGACTCGCATCCACTAGTACACTCATCCGCTATAGCCTGTACGTCACTGAATCTAAACAAACCCCCGCTATAATTTGACCGCAAATGAAATGTCAGAACGAATTCCGTTTATCGAATCAAACGACACTATCACCCCGCCATAATAAAGACCGGACGTCTTTGAATTCACCATCCGGAAGAAAATAAAAAGATCCGAACCGAAACGTAGGAGGCGACGCACTAAACGTGCGTTTCAGTTCGCATCGATGTTCCAGAACCGAAAGATTGTTCGAAAAAAGTGGTAGATAGCCGAAAAAAGTGACAGGGGTGCAACACGAGGACTTCCCAGGAGGTCACCCATCCTAGTACTACTCTCGCCCAAGCACGCTTAACTTCGGAGTTCTGATGGGATCCAGTGCATTTGTGCTGGTATGATCGCACCCAGCATGCCTCTCCATTGTCAAAGTAATAAAGAGTTTCCACTCGCATTGTCGTACGAAGTCCGTTTAAATGAAAGTGCGAAAAAATCCTGCTAGATGGCACCGGATGGACGATCCGAGCATGTCGGGAAGCCGGATGACCGCCAGGGCTGTCATCGCGCGATGGATCTTCCCGAGTACCCCCGAATCAATATAAGAATCGCCACGATCTGACGGGCGGATCAAAAGTTATCGTCGGAACGATATTTGTGCACCAAGGGTAGCTCACGGCCAGTAAACACCTTCCGACCGGATTCATGACTCGCATCCACTAGTACACTCATCCGCTATAGCCTGTACGTCACTGAATCTAAACAAACCCCCGCTATAATTTGACTGCAAATGAAATGTCAGAACGAATTCCGTTTATCGAATCAGAAGACACTATCACCCCGCCATAATAAAGACCGGACGTCTTTGAATTCACCATCCGGAAGAAAATAAAAAGATCCGAACCGAAACGTAGGAGGCGACGCACTAAACGTGCGTTTCAGTTCGCATCGATGTTCCAGAACCGAAAGATTGTTCGAAAAAAGTGGTAGATAGCCGAAAAAAGTGACAGGGGTGCAACACGAGGACTTCCCAGGAGGTCACCCATCCTAGTACTACTCTCGCCCAAGCACGCTTAACTTCGGAGTTCTGATGGGATCCAGTGCATTTGTGCTGGTATGATCGCACCCAGCATGCCTCTCCATTGTCAAAGTAATTAAGAGTTTCCACTCGCATTGTCGTACGAAGTCCGTTTAAATGAAAGTGCGAAAAAATCCTGCTAGATGACACCGGATGGACGATCCGAGCATGTCGGGAAGCCGGATGACCGCCAGGGCTGTCATCGCGCGATGGATCTTCCCGAGTACCCCCGAATCAATATAAGAATCGCGACGATCTGACGGGCGGATCAAAAGTTATCGTCGGAACGATATTTGTGCACCAAGGGTAGCTCACGGCCAGTAAACACCTTCCGACCGGATTCATGACTCGCATCCACTAGTACACTCATCCGCTATAGCCTGTACGTCACTGAATCTAAACAAACCCCCGCTATAATTTGACCGCAAATGAAATGTCAGAACGAATTCCGTTTATCGAATCAAACGACACTATCACCTCGCCATAATAAAGACCGGACGTCTTTGAATTCACCATCCGGAAGAAAATAAAAAGATCCGAACCGAAACGTAGGAGGCGACGCACTAAACGTGCGTTTCAGTTCGCATCGATGTTCCAGAACCGAAAGATTGTTCGAAAAAAGTGGTAGATAGCCGAAAAAAGTGACAGGGGTGCAACACGAGGACTTCCCAGGAGGTCACCCATCCTAGTACTACTCTCGCCCAAGCACGCTTAACTTCGGAGTTCTGATGGGATCCAGTGCATTTGTGCTGGTATGATCGCACCCAGCATTCCTTTCCATTGTCAAAGTAATAAAGAGTTTCCACTCGCATTGTCGTACGAAGTCCGTTTAAATGAAAGTGCGAAAAAATCCTGCTAGATTACACCGGATGGACGATCCGAGCATGTCGGGAAGCCGGATGACCGCCAGGGCTGTCATCGCGCGATTTATCTTCCCGAGTAGCCCCGAATCAATATAAGAATCGCTACGATCTGACGGGCGGATCAAAAGTTATCGTCGGAACGATATTTGTGCACCAAGGGTAGCTCACGGCCAGTAAACACCTTCCGACCGGATTCATGACTCGCATCCACTAGTACACTCATCCGCTATAGCCTGTACGTCACTGAATCTAAACAAACCCCCGCTATAATTTGACTGCAAATGAAATGTTAGAACGAATTCCGTTTATCGAATCAAACGACACTATCACCCCGCCATAATAAAGACCGGACGTCTTTGAATTCACCATCCGGAAGAAAATAAAAAGATCCGAACCGAAACGTAGGAGGCGACGCACTAAACGTGCGTTTCAGTTCGCATCGATGTTCCAGAACCGAAAGATTGTTCGAAAAAAGTGGTAGATAGCCGAAAAAAGTGACAGGGGTGCAACACGAGGACTTCCCAGGAGGTCACCCATCCTAGTACTACTCTCGCCCAAGCACGCTTAACTTCGGAGTTCTGATGGGATCCAGTGCATTTGTGCTGGTATGATCGCACCCAGCATGCCTCTCCATTGTCAAAGTAATAAAGAGTTTCCACTCGCATTGTCGTACGAAGTCCGTTTAAATGAAAGTGCGAAAAAATCCTGCTAGATGACACCGGATGGACGATCCGAGCATGTCGGGAAGCCGGATGACCGCCAGGGCTGTCATCGCGCGATGGATCTTCCCGAGTACCCCCGAATCAATATAAGAATCGTCACGATCTGACGGGCGGATCAAAAGTTATCGTCGGAACGATATTTGTGCACCAAGGGTAGCTCACGGCCAGTAAACACCTTCCGACCGGATTCATGACTCGCATCCACTAGTACACTCATCCGCTATAGCCTGTACGTCACTGAATCTAAACAAACCCCCGCTATAATTTGACTGCAAATGAAATGTCAGAACGAATTCCGTTTATCGAATCAAACGACACTATCACCCCGCCATAATAAAGACCGGACGTCTTTGAATTCACCATCCGGAAGAAAATAAAAAGATCCGAACCGAAACGTAGGAGGCGACGCACTAAACGTGCGTTTCAGTTCGCATCGATGTTCCAGAACCGAAAGATTGTTCGAAAAAAGTGGTAGATAGCCGAAAAAAGTGACAGGGGTGCAACACGAGGACTTCCCAGGAGGTCACCCATCCTAGTACTACTCTCGCCCAAGCACGCTTAACTTCGGAGTTCTGATGGGATCCAGTGCATTTGTGCTGGTATGATCGCACCCAGCATGCCTCTCCATTGTCAAAGTAATAAAGAGTTTCCACTCGCATTGTCGTACGAAGTCCGTTTAAATGAAAGTGCGAAAAAATCCTGCTAGATGACACCGGATGGACGATCCGAGCATGTCGGGAAGCCGGATGACCGCCAGGGCCGTCATCGCGCGATGGATCTTCCCGAGTACCCCCGAATCAATATAAGAATCGCCACGATCTGACGGGCGGATCAAAAGTTATCGTCGGAACGATATTTGTGCACCAAGGGTAGCTCACGGCCAGTAAACACCTTCCGACCGGATTCATGACTCGCATCCACTAGTACACTCATCCGCTATAGCCTGTACGTCACTGAATCTAAACAAACCCCCGCTATAATTTGACCGCAAATGAAATGTCAGAACGAATTCCGTTTATCGAATCAAACGACACTATCACCCCGCCATAATAAAGACCGGACGTCTTTGAATTCACCATCCGGAAGAAAATAAAAAGATCCGAACCGAAACGTAGGAGGCGACGCACTAAACGTGCGTTTCAGTTCGCATCGATGTTCCAGAACCGAAAGATTGTTCGAAAAAAGTGGTAGATAGCCGAAAAAAGTGACAGGGGTGCAACACGAGGACTTCCCAGGAGGTCACCCATCCTAGTACTACTCTCGCCCAAGCACGCTTAACTTCGGAGTTCTGATGGGATCCAGTGCATTTGTGCTGGTATGATCGCACCCAGCATGCCTCTCCATTGTCAAAGTAATTAAGAGTTTCCACTCGCATTGTCGTACGAAGTCCGTTTAAATGAAAGTGCGAAAAAATCCTGCTAGATGACACCGGATGGACGATCCGAGCATGTCGGGAAGCCGGATGACCGCCAGGGCTGTCATCGCGCGATGGATCTTCCCGAGTACCCCCGAATCAATATAAGAATCGCCACGATCTGACGGGCGGATCAAAAGTTATCGTCGGAACGATATTTGTGCACCAAGGGTAGCTCACGGCCAGTAAACACCTTCCGACCGGATTCATGACTCGCATCCACTAGTACACTCATCCGCTATAGCCTGTACGTCACTGAATCTAAACAAACCCCCGCTATAATTTGACCGCAAATGAAATGTCAGAACGAATTCCGTTTATCGAATCAAACGACACTATCACCCCGCCATAATAAAGACCGGACGTCTTTGAATTCACCATCCGGAAGAAAATAAAAAGATCCGAACCGAAACGTAGGAGGCGACGCACTAAACGTGCGTTTCAGTTCGCATCGATGTTCCAGAACCGAAAGATTGTTCGAAAAAAGTGGTAGATAGCCGAAAAAAGTGACAGGGGTGCAACACGAGGACTTCCCAGGAGGTCACCCATCCTAGTACTACTCTCGCCCAAGCACGCTTAACTTCGGAGTTCTGATGGGATCCAGTGCATTTGTGCTGGTATGATCGCACCCAGCATGCCTCTCCATTGTCAAAGTAATAAAGAGTTTCCACTCGCATTGTCGTACGAAGTCCGTTTAAATGAAAGTGCGAAAAAATCCTGCTAGATGGCACCGGATGGACGATCCGAGCATGTCGGGAAGCCGGATGACCGCCAGGGCTGTCATCGCGCGATGGATCTTCCCGAGTACCCCCGAATCAATATAAGAATCGCCACGATCTGACGGGCGGATCAAAAGTTATCGTCGGAACGATATTTGTGCACCAAGGGTAGCTCACGGCCAGTAAACACCTTCCGACCGGATTCATGACTCGCATCAACTAGTACACTCATCCGCTATAGCCTGTACGTCACTGAATCTAAACAAACCCCCGCTATAATTTGACTGCAAATGAAATGTCAGAACGAATTCCGTTTATCGAATCAAACGACACTATCACCCCGCCATAATAAAGACCGGACGTCTTTGAATTCACCATCCGGAAGAAAATAAAAAGATCCGAACCGAAACGTAGGAGGCGACGCACTAAACGTGCGTTTCAGTTCGCATCGATGTTCCAGAACCGAAAGATTGTTCGAAAAAAGTGGTAGATAGCCGAAAAAAGTGACAGGGGTGCAACACGAGGACTTCCCAGGAGGTCACCCATCCTAGTACTACTCTCGCCCAAGCACGCTTAACTTCGGAGTTCTGATGGGATCCAGTGCATTTGTGCTGGTATGATCGCACCCAGCATGCCTCTCCATTGTCAAAGTAATTAAGAGTTTCCACTCGCATTGTCGTACGAAGTCCGTTTAAATGAAAGTGCGAAAAAATCCTGCTAGATGACACCGGATGGACGATCCGAGCATGTCGGGAAGCCGGATGACCGCCAGGGCTGTCATCGCGCGATGGATCTTCCCGAGTACCCCCGAATCAATATAAGAATCGTCACGATCTGACGGGCGGATCAAAAGTTATCGTCGGAACGATATTTGTGCACCAAGGGTAGCTCACGGCCAGTAAACACCTTCCGACCGGATTCATGACTCGCATCCACTAGTACACTCATCCGCTATAGCCTGTACGTCACTGAATCTAAACAAACCCCCGCTATAATTTGACCGCAAATGAAATGTCAGAACGAATTCCGTTTATCGAATCAAACGACACTATCACCCCGCCATAATAAAGACCGGACGTGTTTGAATTCACCATCCGGAAGAAAATAAAAAGATCCGAACCGAAACGTAGGAGGCGACGCACTAAACGTGCGTTTCAGTTCGCATCGATGTTCCAGAACCGAAAGATTGTTCGAAAAAAGTGGTAGATAGCCGAAAAAAGTGACAGGGGTGCAACACGAGGACTTCCCAGGAGGTCACCCATCCTAGTACTACTCTCGCCCAAGCACGCTTAACTTCGGAGTTCTGATGGGATCCAGTGCATTTGTGCTGGTATGATCGCACCCAGCATGCCTCTCCATTGTCAAAGTAATAAAGAGTTTCCACTCGCATTGTCGTACGAAGTCCGTTTAAATGAAAGTGCGAAAAAATCCTGCTAGATGACACCGGATGGACGATCCGAGCATGTCGGGAAGCCGGATGACCGCCAGGGCTGTCATCGCGCGATGGATCTTCCCGAGTACCCCCGAATCAATATAAGAATCGTCACGATCTGACGGGCGGATCAAAAGTTATCGTCGGAACGATATTTGTGCACCAAGGGTAGCTCACGGCCAGTAAACACCTTCCGACCGGATTCATGACTCGCATCCACTAGTACACTCATCCGCTATAGCCTGTACGTCACTGAATCTAAACAAACCCCCGCTATAATTTGACTGCAAATGAAATGTCAGAACGAATTCCGTTTATCGAATCAAACGACACTATCACCCCGCCATAATAAAGACCGGACGTCTTTGAATTCACCATCCGGAAGAAAATAAAAAGATCCGAACCGAAACGTAGGAGGCGACGCACTAAACGTGCGTTTCAGTTCGCATCGATGTTCCAGAACCGAAAGATTGTTCGAAAAAAGTGGTAGATAGCCGAAAAAAGTGACAGGGGTGCAACACGAGGACTTCCCAGGAGGTCACCCATCCTAGTACTACTCTCGCCCAAGCACGCTTAACTTCGGAGTTCTGATGGGATCCAGTGCATTTGTGCTGGTATGATCGCACCCAGCATGCCTCTCCATTGTCAAAGTAATTAAGAGTTTCCACTCGCATTGTCGTACGAAGTCCGTTTAAATGAAAGTGCGAAAAAATCCTGCTAGATGACACCGGATGGACGATCCGAGCATGTCGGGAAGCCGGATGACCGCCAGGGCTGTCATCGCGCGATTTATCTTCCCGAGTAGCCCCGAATCAATATAAGAATCGCTACGATCTGACGGGCGGATCAAAAGTTATCGTCGGAACGATATTTGTGCACCAAGGGTAGCTCACGGCCAGTAAACACCTTCCGACCGGATTCATGACTCGCATCCACTAGTACACTCATCCGCTATAGCCTGTACGTCACTGAATCTAAACAAACCCCCGCTATAATTTGACTGCAAATGAAATGTTAGAACGAATTCCGTTTATCGAATCAAACGACACTATCACCCCGCCATAATAAAGACCGGACGTCTTTGAATTCACCATCCGGAAGAAAATAAAAAGATCCGAACCGAAACGTAGGAGGCGACGCACTAAACGTGCGTTTCAGTTCGCATCGATGTTCCAGAACCGAAAGATTGTTCGAAAAAAGTGGTAGATAGCCGAAAAAAGTGACAGGGGTGCAACACGAGGACTTCCCAGGAGGTCACCCATCCTAGTACTACTCTCGCCCAAGCACGCTTAACTTCGGAGTTCTGATGGGATCCAGTGCATTTGTGCTGGTATGATCGCACCCAGCATGCCTCTCCATTGTCAAAGTAATAAAGAGTTTCCACTCGCATTGTCGTACGAAGTCCGTTTAAATGAAAGTGCGAAAAAATCCTGCTAGATGACACCGGATGGACGATCCGAGCATGTCGGGAAGCCGGATGACCGCCAGGGCTGTCATCGCGCGATGGATCTTCCCGAGTACCCCCGAATCAATATAAGAATCGTCACGATCTGACGGGCGGATCAAAAGTTATCGTCGGAACGATATTTGTGCACCAAGGGTAGCTCACGGCCAGTAAACACCTTCCGACCGGATTCATGACTCGCATCCACTAGTACACTCATCCGCTATAGCCTGTACGTCACTGAATCTAAACAAACCCCCGCTATAATTTGACTGCAAATGAAATGTCAGAACGAATTCCGTTTATCGAATCAAACGACACTATCACCCCGCCATAATAAAGACCGGACGTCTTTGAATTCACCATCCGGAAGAAAATAAAAAGATCCGAACCGAAACGTAGGAGGCGACGCACTAAACGTGCGTTTCAGTTCGCATCGATGTTCCAGAACCGAAAGATTGTTCGAAAAAAGTGGTAGATAGCCGAAAAAAGTGACAGGGGTGCAACACGAGGACTTCCCAGGAGGTCACCCATCCTAGTACTACTCTCGCCCAAGCACGCTTAACTTCGGAGTTCTGATGGGATCCAGTGCATTTGTGCTGGTATGATCGCACCCAGCATGCCTCTCCATTGTCAAAGTAATTAAGAGTTTCCACTCGCATTGTCGTACGAAGTCCGTTTAAATGAAAGTGCGAAAAAATCCTGCTAGATGACACCGGATGGACGATCCGAGCATGTCGGGAAGCCGGATGACCGCCAGGGCTGTCATCGCGCGATTTATCTTCCCGAGTAGCCCCGAATCAATATAAGAATCGCTACGATCTGACGGGCGGATCAAAAGTTATCGTCGGAACGATATTTGTGCACCAAGGGTAGCTCACGGCCAGTAAACACCTTCCGACCGGATTCATGACTCGCATCCACTAGTACACTCATCCGCTATAGCCTGTACGTCACTGAATCTAAACAAACCCCCGCTATAATTTGACTGCAAATGAAATGTTAGAACGAATTCCGTTTATCGAATCAAACGACACTATCACCCCGCCATAATAAAGACCGGACGTCTTTGAATTCACCATCCGGAAGAAAATAAAAAGATCCGAACCGAAACGTAGGAGGCGACGCACTAAACGTGCGTTTCAGTTCGCATCGATGTTCCAGAACCGAAAGATTGTTCGAAAAAAGTGGTAGATAGCCGAAAAAAGTGACAGGGGTGCAACACGAGGACTTCCCAGGAGGTCACCCATCCTAGTACTACTCTCGCCCAAGCACGCTTAACTTCGGAGTTCTGATGGGATCCAGTGCATTTGTGCTGGTATGATCGCACCCAGCATGCCTCTCCATTGTCAAAGTAATAAAGAGTTTCCACTCGCATTGTCGTACGAAGTCCGTTTAAATGAAAGTGCGAAAAAATCCTGCTAGATGACACCGGATGGACGATCCGAGCATGTCGGGAAGCCGGATGACCGCCAGGGCTGTCATCGCGCGATGGATCTTCCCGAGTACCCCCGAATCAATATAAGAATCGTCACGATCTGACGGGCGGATCAAAAGTTATCGTCGGAACGATATTTGTGCACCAAGGGTAGCTCACGGCCAGTAAACACCTTCCGACCGGATTCATGACTCGCATCCACTAGTACACTCATCCGCTATAGCCTGTACGTCACTGAATCTAAACAAACCCCCGCTATAATTTGACTGCAAATGAAATGTCAGAACGAATTCCGTTTATCGAATCAAACGACACTATCACCCCGCCATAATAAAGACCGGACGTCTTTGAATTCACCATCCGGAAGAAAATAAAAAGATCCGAACCGAAACGTAGGAGGCGACGCACTAAACGTGCGTTTCAGTTCGCATCGATGTTCCAGAACCGAAAGATTGTTCGAAAAAAGTGGTAGATAGCCGAAAAAAGTGACAGGGGTGCAACACGAGGACTTCCCAGGAGGTCACCCATCCTAGTACTACTCTCGCCCAAGCACGCTTAACTTCGGAGTTCTGATGGGATCCAGTGCATTTGTGCTGGTATGATCGCACCCAGCATGCCTCTCCATTGTCAAAGTAATAAAGAGTTTCCACTCGCATTGTCGTACGAAGTCCGTTTAAATGAAAGTGCGAAAAAATCCTGCTAGATGACACCGGATGGACGATCCGAGCATGTCGGGAAGCCGGATGACCGCCAGGGCCGTCATCGCGCGATGGATCTTCCCGAGTACCCCCGAATCAATATAAGAATCGCCACGATCTGACGGGCGGATCAAAAGTTATCGTCGGAACGATATTTGTGCACCAAGGGTAGCTCACGGCCAGTAAACACCTTCCGACCGGATTCATGACTCGCATCCACTAGTACACTCATCCGCTATAGCCTGTACGTCACTGAATCTAAACAAACCCCCGCTATAATTTGACCGCAAATGAAATGTCAGAACGAATTCCGTTTATCGAATCAAACGACACTATCACCCCGCCATAATAAAGACCGGACGTGTTTGAATTCACCATCCGGAAGAAAATAAAAAGATCCGAACCGAAACGTAGGAGGCGACGCACTAAACGTGCGTTTCAGTTCGCATCGATGTTCCAGAACCGAAAGATTGTTCGAAAAAAGTGGTAGATAGCCGAAAAAAGTGACAGGGGTGCAACACGAGGACTTCCCAGGAGGTCACCCATCCTAGTACTACTCTCGCCCAAGCACGCTTAACTTCGGAGTTCTGATGGGATCCAGTGCATTTGTGCTGGTATGATCGCACCCAGCATGCCTCTCCATTGTCAAAGTAATAAAGAGTTTCCACTCGCATTGTCGTACGAAGTCCGTTTAAATGAAAGTGCGAAAAAATCCTGCTAGATGACACCGGATGGACGATCCGAGCATGTCGGGAAGCCGGATGACCGCCAGGGCTGTCATCGCGCGATGGATCTTCCCGAGTACCCCCGAATCAATATAAGAATCGTCACGATCTGACGGGCGGATCAAAAGTTATCGTCGGAACGATATTTGTGCACCAAGGGTAGCTCACGGCCAGTAAACACCTTCCGACCGGATTCATGACTCGCATCCACTAGTACACTCATCCGCTATAGCCTGTACGTCACTGAATCTAAACAAACCCCCGCTATAATTTGACTGCAAATGAAATGTCAGAACGAATTCCGTTTATCGAATCAAACGACACTATCACCCCGCCATAATAAAGACCGGACGTCTTTGAATTCACCATCCGGAAGAAAATAAAAAGATCCGAACCGAAACGTAGGAGGCGACGCACTAAACGTGCGTTTCAGTTCGCATCGATGTTCCAGAACCGAAAGATTGTTCGAAAAAAGTGGTAGATAGCCGAAAAAAGTGACAGGGGTGCAACACGAGGACTTCCCAGGAGGTCACCCATCCTAGTACTACTCTCGCCCAAGCACGCTTAACTTCGGAGTTCTGATGGGATCCAGTGCATTTGTGCTGGTATGATCGCACCCAGCATGCCTCTCCATTGTCAAAGTAATTAAGAGTTTCCACTCGCATTGTCGTACGAAGTCCGTTTAAATGAAAGTGCGAAAAAATCCTGCTAGATGACACCGGATGGACGATCCGAGCATGTCGGGAAGCCGGATGACCGCCAGGGCTGTCATCGCGCGATTTATCTTCCCGAGTAGCCCCGAATCAATATAAGAATCGCTACGATCTGACGGGCGGATCAAAAGTTATCGTCGGAACGATATTTGTGCACCAAGGGTAGCTCACGGCCAGTAAACACCTTCCGACCGGATTCATGACTCGCATCCACTAGTACACTCATCCGCTATAGCCTGTACGTCACTGAATCTAAACAAACCCCCGCTATAATTTGACTGCAAATGAAATGTTAGAACGAATTCCGTTTATCGAATCAAACGACACTATCACCCCGCCATAATAAAGACCGGACGTCTTTGAATTCACCATCCGGAAGAAAATAAAAAGATCCGAACCGAAACGTAGGAGGCGACGCACTAAACGTGCGTTTCAGTTAGCATCGATGTTCCAGAACCGAAAGATTGTTCGAAAAAAGTGGTAGATAGCCGAAAAAAGTGACAGGGGTGCAACACGAGGACTTCCCAGGAGGTCACCCATCCTAGTACTACTCTCGCCCAAGCACGCTTAACTTCGGAGTTCTGATGGGATCCAGTGCATTTGTGCTGGTATGATCGCACCCAGCATGCCTCTCCATTGTCAAAGTAATAAAGAGTTTCCACTCGCATTGTCGTACGAAGTCCGTTTAAATGAAAGTGCGAAAAAATCCTGCTAGATGACACCGGATGGACGATCCGAGCATGTCGGGAAGCCGGATGACCGCCAGGGCTGTCATCGCGCGATGGATCTTCCCGAGTACCCCCGAATCAATATAAGAATCGTCACGATCTGACGGGCGGATCAAAAGTTATCGTCGGAACGATATTTGTGCACCAAGGGTAGCTCACGGCCAGTAAACACCTTCCGACCGGATTCATGACTCGCATCCACTAGTACACTCATCCGCTATAGCCTGTACGTCACTGAATCTAAACAAACCCCCGCTATAATTTGACTGCAAATGAAATGTCAGAACGAATTCCGTTTATCGAATCAAACGACACTATCACCCCGCCATAATAAAGACCGGACGTCTTTGAATTCACCATCCGGAAGAAAATAAAAAGATCCGAACCGAAACGTAGGAGGCGACGCACTAAACGTGCGTTTCAGTTCGCATCGATGTTCCAGAACCGAAAGATTGTTCGAAAAAAGTGGTAGATAGCCGAAAAAAGTGACAGGGGTGCAACACGAGGACTTCCCAGGACCCATCCTAGTACTACTCTCGCCCAAGCACGCTTAACTTCGGAGTTCTGATGGGATCCAGTGCATTTGTGCTGGTATGATCGCACCCAGCATGCCTCTCCATTGTCAAAGTAATAAAGAGTTTCCACTCGCATTGTCGTACGAAGTCCGTTTAAATGAAAGTGCGAAAAAATCCTGCTAGATGACACCGGATGGACGATCCGAGCATGTCGGGAAGCCGGATGACCGCCAGGGCCGTCATCGCGCGATGGATCTTCCCGAGTACCCCCGAATCAATATAAGAATCGCCACGATCTGACGGGCGGATCAAAAGTTATCGTCGGAACGATATTTGTGCACCAAGGGTAGCTCACGGCCAGTAAACACCTTCCGACCGGATTCATGACTCGCATCCACTAGTACACTCATCCGCTATAGCCTGTACGTCACTGAATCTAAACAAACCCCCGCTATAATTTGACCGCAAATGAAATGTCAGAACGAATTCCGTTTATCGAATCAAACGACACTATCACCCCGCCATAATAAAGACCGGACGTCTTTGAATTCACCATCCGGAAGAAAATAAAAAGATCCGAACCGAAACGTAGGAGGCGACGCACTAAACGTGCGTTTCAGTTCGCATCGATGTTCCAGAACCGAAAGATTGTTCGAAAAAAGTGGTAGATAGCCGAAAAAAGTGACAGGGGTGCAACACGAGGACTTCCCAGGAGGTCACCCATCCTAGTACTACTCTCGCCCAAGCACGCTTAACTTCGGAGTTCTGATGGGATCCAGTGCATTTGTGCTGGTATGATCGCACCCAGCATGCCTCTCCATTGTCAAAGTAATTAAGAGTTTCCACTCGCATTGTCGTACGAAGTCCGTTTAAATGAAAGTGCGAAAAAATCCTGCTAGATGACACCGGATGGACGATCCGAGCATGTCGGCAAGCCGGATGACCGCCAGGGCTGTCATCGCGCGATGGATCTTCCCGAGTACCCCCGAATCAATATAAGAATCGCCACGATCTGACGGGCGGATCAAAAGTTATCGTCGGAACGATATTTGTGCACCAAGGGTAGCTCACGGCCAGTAAACACCTTCCGACCGGATTCATGACTCGCATCCACTAGTACACTCATCCGCTATAGCCTGTACGTCACTGAATCTAAACAAACCCCCGCTATAATTTGACCGCAAATGAAATGTCAGAACGAATTCCGTTTATCGAATCAAACGACACTATCACCCCGCCATAATAAAGACCGGACGTCTTTGAATTCACCATCCGGAAGAAAATAAAAAGATCCGAACCGAAACGTAGGAGGCGACGCACTAAACGTGCGTTTCAGTTCGCATCGATGTTCCAGAACCGAAAGATTGTTCGAAAAAAGTGGTAGATAGCCGAAAAAAGTGACAGGGGTGCAACACGAGGACTTCCCAGGAGGTCACCCATCCTAGTACTACTCTCGCCCAAGCACGCTTAACTTCGGAGTTCTGATGGGATCCAGTGCATTTGTGCTGGTATGATCGCACCCAGCATGCCTCTCCATTGTCAAAGTAATAAAGAGTTTCCACTCGCATTGTCGTACGAAGTCCGTTTAAATGAAAGTGCGAAAAAATCCTGCTAGATGGCACCGGATGGACGATCCGAGCATGTCGGGAAGCCGGATGACCGCCAGGGCTGTCATCGCGCGATGGATCTTCCCGAGTACCCCCGAATCAATATAAGAATCGCCACGATCTGACGGGCGGATCAAAAGTTATCGTCGGAACGATATTTGTGCACCAAGGGTAGCTCACGGCCAGTAAACACCTTCCGACCGGATTCATGACTCGCATCCACTAGTACACTCATCCGCTATAGCCTGTACGTCACTGAATCTAAACAAACCCCCGCTATAATTTGACTGCAAATGAAATGTCAGAACGAATTCCGTTTATCGAATCAAACGACACTATCACCCCGCCATAATAAAGACCGGACGTCTTTGAATTCACCATCCGGAAGAAAATAAAAAGATCCGAACCGAAACGTAGGAGGCGACGCACTAAACGTGCGTTTCAGTTCGCATCGATGTTCCAGAACCGAAAGATTGTTCGAAAAAAGTGGTAGATAGCCGAAAAAAGTGACAGGGGTGCAACACGAGGACTTCCCAGGAGGTCACCCATCCTAGTACTACTCTCGCCCAAGCACGCTTAACTTCGGAGTTCTGATGGGATCCAGTGCATTTGTGCTGGTATGATCGCACCCAGCATGCCTCTCCATTGTCAAAGTAATTAAGAGTTTCCACTCGCATTGTCGTACGAAGTCCGTTTAAATGAAAGTGCGAAAAAATCCTGCTAGATGACACCGGATGGACGATCCGAGCATGTCGGGAAGCCGGATGACCGCCAGGGCTGTCATCGCGCGATGGATCTTCCCGAGTACCCCCGAATCAATATAAGAATCGTCACGATCTGACGGGCGGATCAAAAGTTATCGTCGGAACGATATTTGTGCACCAAGGGTAGCTCACGGCCAGTAAACACCTTCCGACCGGATTCATGACTCGCATCCACTAGTACACTCATCCGCTATAGCCTGTACGTCACTGAATCTAAACAAACCCCCGCTATAATTTGACCGCAAATGAAATGTCAGAACGAATTCCGTTTATCGAATCAAACGACACTATCACCCCGCCATAATAAAGACCGGACGTGTTTGAATTCACCATCCGGAAGAAAATAAAAAGATCCGAACCGAAACGTAGGAGGCGACGCACTAAACGTGCGTTTCAGTTCGCATCGATGTTCCAGAACCGAAAGATTGTTCGAAAAAAGTGGTAGATAGCCGAAAAAAGTGACAGGGGTGCAACACGAGGACTTCCCAGGAGGTCACCCATCCTAGTACTACTCTCGCCCAAGCACGCTTAACTTCGGAGTTCTGATGGGATCCAGTGCATTTGTGCTGGTATGATCGCACCCAGCATGCCTCTCCATTGTCAAAGTAATAAAGAGTTTCCACTCGCATTGTCGTACGAAGTCCGTTTAAATGAAAGTGCGAAAAAATCCTGCTAGATGACACCGGATGGACGATCCGAGCATGTCGGGAAGCCGGATGACCGCCAGGGCTGTCATCGCGCGATGGATCTTCCCGAGTACCCCCGAATCAATATAAGAATCGTCACGATCTGACGGGCGGATCAAAAGTTATCGTCGGAACGATATTTGTGCACCAAGGGTAGCTCACGGCCAGTAAACACCTTCCGACCGGATTCATGACTCGCATCCACTAGTACACTCATCCGCTATAGCCTGTACGTCACTGAATCTAAACAAACCCCCGCTATAATTTGACTGCAAATGAAATGTCAGAACGAATTCCGTTTATCGAATCAAACGACACTATCACCCCGCCATAATAAAGACCGGACGTCTTTGAATTCACCATCCGGAAGAAAATAAAAAGATCCGAACCGAAACGTAGGAGGCGACGCACTAAACGTGCGTTTCAGTTCGCATCGATGTTCCAGAACCGAAAGATTGTTCGAAAAAAGTGGTAGATAGCCGAAAAAAGTGACAGGGGTGCAACACGAGGACTTCCCAGGAGGTCACCCATCCTAGTACTACTCTCGCCCAAGCACGCTTAACTTCGGAGTTCTGATGGGATCCAGTGCATTTGTGCTGGTATGATCGCACCCAGCATGCCTCTCCATTGTCAAAGTAATAAAGAGTTTCCACTCGCATTGTCGTACGAAGTCCGTTTAAATGAAAGTGCGAAAAAATCCTGCTAGATGACACCGGATGGACGATCCGAGCATGTCGGGAAGCCGGATGACCGCCAGGGCCGTCATCGCGCGATGGATCTTCCCGAGTACCCCCGAATCAATATAAGAATCGCCACGATCTGACGGGCGGATCAAAAGTTATCGTCGGAACGATATTTGTGCACCAAGGGTAGCTCACGGCCAGTAAACACCTTCCGACCGGATTCATGACTCGCATCCACTAGTACACTCATCCGCTATAGCCTGTACGTCACTGAATCTAAACAAACCCCCGCTATAATTTGACCGCAAATGAAATGTCAGAACGAATTCCGTTTATCGAATCAAACGACACTATCACCCCGCCATAATAAAGACCGGACGTCTTTGAATTCACCATCCGGAAGAAAATAAAAAGATCCGAACCGAAACGTAGGAGGCGACGCACTAAACGTGCGTTTCAGTTCGCATCGATGTTCCAGAACCGAAAGATTGTTCGAAAAAAGTGGTAGATAGCCGAAAAAAGTGACAGGGGTGCAACACGAGGACTTCCCAGGAGGTCACCCATCCTAGTACTACTCTCGCCCAAGCACGCTTAACTTCGGAGTTCTGATGGGATCCAGTGCATTTGTGCTGGTATGATCGCACCCAGCATGCCTCTCCATTGTCAAAGTAATTAAGAGTTTCCACTCGCATTGTCGTACGAAGTCCGTTTAAATGAAAGTGCAAAAAAATCCTGCTAGATGACACCGGATGGACGATCCGAGCATGTCGGGAAGCCGGATGACCGCCAGGGCTGTCATCGCGCGATGGATCTTCCCGAGTACCCCCGAATCAATATAAGAATCGCCACGATCTGACGGGCGGATCAAAAGTTATCGTCGGAACGATATTTGTGCACCAAGGGTAGCTCACGGCCAGTAAACACCTTCCGACCGGATTCATGACTCGCATCCACTAGTACACTCATCCGCTATAGCCTGTACGTCACTGAATCTAAACAAACCCCCGCTATAATTTGACCGCAAATGAAATGTCAGAACGAATTCCGTTTATCGAATCAAACGACACTATCACCCCGCCATAATAAAGACCGGACGTCTTTGAATTCACCATCCGGAAGAAAATAAAAAGATCCGAACCGAAACGTAGGAGGCGACGCACTAAACGTGCGTTTCAGTTCGCATCGATGTTCCAGAACCGAAAGATTGTTCGAAAAAAGTGGTAGATAGCCGAAAAAAGTGACAGGGGTGCAACACGAGGACTTCCCAGGAGGTCACCCATCCTAGTACTACTCTCGCCCAAGCACGCTTAACTTCGGAGTTCTGATGGGATCCAGTGCATTTGTGCTGGTATGATCGCACCCAGCATGCCTCTCCATTGTCAAAGTAATAAAGAGTTTCCACTCGCATTGTCGTACGAAGTCCGTTTAAATGAAAGTGCGAAAAAATCCTGCTAGATGGCACCGGATGGACGATCCGAGCATGTCGGGAAGCCGGATGACCGCCAGGGCTGTCATCGCGCGATGGATCTTCCCGAGTACCCCCGAATCAATATAAGAATCGCCACGATCTGACGGGCGGATCAAAAGTTATCGTCGGAACGATATTTGTGCACCAAGGGTAGCTCACGGCCAGTAAACACCTTCCGACCGGATTCATGACTCGCATCCACTAGTACACTCATCCGCTATAGCCTGTACGTCACTGAATCTAAACAAACCCCCGCTATAATTTGACTGCAAATGAAATGTCAGAACGAATTCCGTTTATCGAATCAAACGACACTATCACCCCGCCATAATAAAGACCGGACGTCTTTGAATTCACCATCCGGAAGAAAATAAAAAGATCCGAACCGAAACGTAGGAGGCGACGCACTAAACGTGCGTTTCAGTTCGCATCGATGTTCCAGAACCGAAAGATTGTTCGAAAAAAGTGGTAGATAGCCGAAAAAAGTGACAGGGGTGCAACACGAGGACTTCCCAGGAGGTCACCCATCCTAGTACTACTCTCGCCCAAGCACGCTTAACTTCGGAGTTCTGATGGGATCCAGTGCATTTGTGCTGGTATGATCGCACCCAGCATGCCTCTCCATTGTCAAAGTAATTAAGAGTTTCCACTCGCATTGTCGTACGAAGTCCGTTTAAATGAAAGTGCGAAAAAATCCTGCTAGATGACACCGGATGGACGATCCGAGCATGTCGGGAAGCCGGATGACCGCCAGGGCTGTCATCGCGCGATGGATCTTCCCGAGTACCCCCGAATCAATATAAGAATCGTCACGATCTGACGGGCGGATCAAAAGTTATCGTCGGAACGATATTTGTGCACCAAGGGTAGCTCACGGCCAGTAAACACCTTCCGACCGGATTCATGACTCGCATCCACTAGTACACTCATCCGCTATAGCCTGTACGTCACTGAATCTAAACAAACCCCCGCTATAATTTGACCGCAAATGAAATGTCAGAACGAATTCCGTTTATCGAATCAAACGACACTATCACCCCGCCATAATAAAGACCGGACGTGTTTGAATTCACCATCCGGAAGAAAATAAAAAGATCCGAACCGAAACGTAGGAGGCGACGCACTAAACGTGCGTTTCAGTTCGCATCGATGTTCCAGAACCGAAAGATTGTTCGAAAAAAGTGGTAGATAGCCGAAAAAAGTGACAGGGGTGCAACACGAGGACTTCCCAGGAGGTCACCCATCCTAGTACTACTCTCGCCCAAGCACGCTTAACTTCGGAGTTCTGATGGGATCCAGTGCATTTGTGCTGGTATGATCGCACCCAGCATGCCTCTCCATTGTCAAAGTAATAAAGAGTTTCCACTCGCATTGTCGTACGAAGTCCGTTTAAATGAAAGTGCGAAAAAATCCTGCTAGATGACACCGGATGGACGATCCGAGCATGTCGGGAAGCCGGATGACCGCCAGGGCTGTCATCGCGCGATGGATCTTCCCGAGTACCCCCGAATCAATATAAGAATCGTCACGATCTGACGGGCGGATCAAAAGTTATCGTCGGAACGATATTTGTGCACCAAGGGTAGCTCACGGCCAGTAAACACCTTCCGACCGGATTCATGACTCGCATCCACTAGTACACTCATCCGCTATAGCCTGTACGTCACTGAATCTAAACAAACCCCCGCTATAATTTGACTGCAAATGAAATGTCAGAACGAATTCCGTTTATCGAATCAAACGACACTATCACCCCGCCATAATAAAGACCGGACGTCTTTGAATTCACCATCCGGAAGAAAATAAAAAGATCCGAACCGAAACGTAGGAGGCGACGCACTAAACGTGCGTTTCAGTTCGCATCGATGTTCCAGAACCGAAAGATTGTTCGAAAAAAGTGGTAGATAGCCGAAAAAAGTGACAGGGGTGCAACACGAGGACTTCCCAGGAGGTCACCCATCCTAGTACTACTCTCGCCCAAGCACGCTTAACTTCGGAGTTCTGATGGGATCCAGTGCATTTGTGCTGGTATGATCGCACCCAGCATGCCTCTCCATTGTCAAAGTAATAAAGAGTTTCCACTCGCATTGTCGTACGAAGTCCGTTTAAATGAAAGTGCGAAAAAATCCTGCTAGATGACACCGGATGGACGATCCGAGCATGTCGGGAAGCCGGATGACCGCTAAGGCTGTCATCGCGCGATTAATCTTCCCGAGTACCCCCGAATCAATATAAGAATCGCGACGATCTGACGGGCGGATCAAAAGTTATCGTCGGAACGATATTTGTGCACCAAGGGTAGCTCACGGCCAGTAAACACCTTCCGACCGGATTCATGACTCGCATCCACTATTACACTCATCCGCTATAGCCTGTACGTCACTGAATCTTAACAAACCCCCGCTATAATTTGACCGCAAATGAAATGTCAGAACGAATTCCGTTTATCGAATCAAACGACACTATCAGCCCGCCATAATAAAGACCGGACGTCTTTGAATTCACCATCCGGAAGAAAATAAAAAGATCCGAACCGAAACGTAGGAGGCGACGCACTAAACGTGCGTTTCAGTTCGCATCGATGTTCCAGAACCGAAAGATTGTTCGAAAAAAGTGGTAGATAGCCGAAAAAAGTGACAGGGGTGCAACACGAGGACTTCCCAGGAGGTCACCCATCCTAGTACTACTCTCGCCCAAGCACACTTAACTTCGGAGTTCTGATGGGATCCAGTGCATTTGTGCTGGTATGATCGCACCCAGCATGCCTCTCCATTGTCAAAGTAATAAAGAGTTTCCACTCGCATTGTCGTACGAAGTCCGTTTAAATGAAAGTGCGAAAAAATCCTGCTAGATGACACCGGATGGACGATCCGAGCATGTCGGGAAGCCGGATGACCGCCAGGGCTGTCATCGCGCGATGAATCTTCCCGAGTACCCCCGAATCAATATAAGAATCGCCACGATCTGACGGGCGGATCAAAAGTTATCGTCGGAACGATATTTGTGCACCAAGGGTAGCTCACGGCCAGTAAACACCTTCCGACCGGATTCATGACTCGCATCCACTAGTACACTCATCCGCTATAGCCTGTACGTCACTGAATCTAAACAAATCCCCGCTATAATTTGACCGCAAATGAAATGTCAGAACGAATTCCGTTTATCGAATCAAACGACACTATCACCCCGCCATAATAAAGACCGGACGTGTTTGAATTCACCATCCGGAAGAAAATAAAAAGATCCGAACCGAAACGTAGGAGGCGACGCACTAAACGTGCGTTTCAGTTCGCATCGATGTTCCAGAACCGAAAGATTGTTCGAAAAAAGTGGTAGATAGCCGAAAAAAGTGACAGGGGTGCAACACGAGGACTTCCCAGGAGGTCACCCATCCTAGTACTACTCTCGCCCAAGCACGCTTAACTTCGGAGTTCTGATTGGATCCAGTGCATTTGTGCTGGTATGATCGCACCCAGCATGCCTCTCCATTGTCAAAGTAATAAAGAGTTTCCACTCGCACTGTCGTACGAAGTCCGTTTAAATGAAAGTGCGAAAAAATCCTGCTAGATGACACCGGATGGACGATCCGAGCATGTCGGGAAGCCGGATGACCGCCAAGGCTGTCATCGCGCGATGAATCTTCCCGAGTACCCCCGAATCAATATAAGAATCGCCACGATCTGACGGGCGGATCAAAAGTTATCGTCGGAACGATATTTGTGCACCAAGGGTAGCTCACGGCCAGTAAACACCATCCGACCGGATTCATGACTCGCATCCACTAGTACACTCATCCGCTATAGCCTGTACGTCACTGAATCTAAACAAACCCCCGCTATAATTTGACCGCAAATGAAATGTCAGAACGAATTCCGTTTATCGAATCAAACGACACTATCACCCCGCCATAATAAAGACCGGACGTATTTTAATTCACCATCCGGAAGAAAATAATAAGATCGGAACCGAAACGTAGGAGGCGTCGCACTAAACGTGCGTTTCAGTTCGCATCGATGTTCCAGAACCGAAAGATTGTTCGAAAAAAGTGGTAGATAGCCGAAAAAAGTGACAGGGGTGCAACACGAGGACTTCCCAGGAGGTCACCCATCCTAGTACTACTCTCGCCCAAGCACGCTTAACTTCGGAGTTCTGATGGGATCCAGTGCATTTGTGCTGGTATGATCGCACCCAGCATGCCTCTCCATTGTCAAAGTAATAAAGAGTTTCCACTCGCATTGTCGTACGAAGTCCGTTTAAATGAAAGTGCGAAAAAATCCTGCTAGATGACACCGGATGGACGATCCGAGCATGTCGGAAAGGCGAATTACCGCCAGGGCTGTCATCGCGCGATGAATCTTCCCGAGTACCCCCGAATCAATATAAGAATCGCCACGATCTGACGGGCGGATCAAAAGTTATCGTCGGAACGATATTTGTGCACCAAGGGTAGCTCACGGCCAGTAAACACCTTCCGACCGGATTCATGACTCGCATCCACTAGTACACTCATCCGCTATAGCCTGTACGTCACTGAATCTAAACAAACCCCCGCTATAATTTGACCGCAAATGAAATGTCAGAACGAATTCCGTTTATCGAATCAAACGACACTATCATCCCGCCATAATAAAGACCGGACGTGTTTGAATTCACCATCCGGAAGAAAATAAAAAGATCGGAACCGAAACGTAGGAGGCGACGCACTAAACGTGCGTTTCAGTTCGCATCGATGTTCCAGAACCGAAAGATTGTTCGAAAAAAGTGGTAGATAGCCGAAAAAAGTGACAGGGGTGCAACACGAGGACTTCCCAGGAGGTCACCCATCCTAGTACTACTCTCGCCCAAGCACGCTTAACTTCGGAGTTCTGATGGGATCCAGTGCATTTGTGCTGGTATGATCGCACCCAGCATGCCTTTCCATTGTCAAAGTAATAAAGAGTTTCCACTCGCATTGTCGTACGAAGTCCGTTTAAATGAAAGTGCGAAAAAATCCTGCTAGATGACACCGGATGGACGATCCGAGCATGTCGGGAAGCCGGATGACCGCCAGGGCTGTCATCGCGCAATTAATCTTCCCGAGTACCCCCGAATCAATATAAGAATCGCTACGATCTGACGGGCGGATCAAAAGTTATCGTCGGAACGATATTTGTGCACCAAGGGTAGCTCACGGCCAGTAAACACCTTCCGATCGGATTCATGACTCGCATCCACTAGTACACTCATCCGCTATAGCCTGTACGTCACTGAATCTAAACAAACCCCCGCTATAATTTGACCGCAAATGAAATGTCAGAACGAATTCCGTTTATCGAATCAAACGACACTATCACCCCGCCATAATAAAGACCGGACGTATTTTAATTCACCATCCGGAAGAAAATAATAAGATCGGAACCGAAACGTAGGAGGCGTCGCACTAAACGTGCGTTTCAGTTCGCATCGATGTTCCAGAACCGAAAGATTGTTCGAAAAAAGTGGTAGATAGCCGAAAAAAGTGACAGGGGTGCAACACGAGGACTTCCCAGGAGGTCACCCATCCTAGTACTACTCTCGCCCAAGCACACTTAACTTCGGAGTTCTGATGGGATCCAGTGCATTTGTGCTGGTATGATCGCACCCAGCATGCCTCTCCATTGTCAAAGTAATAAAGAGTTTCCACTCGCATTGTCGTACGAAGTCCGTTTAAATGAAAGTGCGAAAAAATCCTGCTAGATGACACCGGATGGACGATCCGAGCATGTCGGGAAGCCGGATGACCGCCAGGGCTGTCATCGCGCGATGAATCTTCCCGAGTACCCCCGAATCAATATAAGAATCGCCACGATCTGACGGGCGGATCAAAAGTTATCGTCGGAACGATATTTGTGCACCAAGGGTAGCTCACGGCCAGTAAACACCTTCCGACCGGATTCATGACTCGCATCCACTAGTACACTCATCCGCTATAGCCTGTACGTCACTGAATCTAAACAAATCCCCGCTATAATTTGACCGCAAATGAAATGTCAGAACGAATTCCGTTTATCGAATCAAACGACACTATCACCCCGCCATAATAAAGACCGGACGTGTTTGAATTCACCATCCGGAAGAAAATAAAAAGATCCGAACCGAAACGTAGGAGGCGACGCACTAAACGTGCGTTTCAGTTCGCATCGATGTTCCAGAACCGAAAGATTGTTCGAAAAAAGTGGTAGATAGCCGAAAAAAGTGACAGGGGTGCAACACGAGGACTTCCCAGGAGGTCACCCATCCTAGTACTACTCTCGCCCAAGCACGCTTAACTTCGGAGTTCTGATTGGATCCAGTGCATTTGTGCTGGTATGATCGCACCCAGCATGCCTCTCCATTGTCAAAGTAATAAAGAGTTTCCACTCGCACTGTCGTACGAAGTCCGTTTAAATGAAAGTGCGAAAAAATCCTGCTAGATGACACCGGATGGACGATCCGAGCATGTCGGGAAGCCGGATGACCGCCAAGGCTGTCATCGCGCGATGAATCTTCCCGAGTACCCCCGAATCAATATAAGAATCGCCACGATCTGACGGGCGGATCAAAAGTTATCGTCGGAACGATATTTGTGCACCAAGGGTAGCTCACGGCCAGTAAACACCATCCGACCGGATTCATGACTCGCATCCACTAGTACACTCATCCGCTATAGCCTGTACGTCACTGAATCTAAACAAACCCCCGCTATAATTTGACCGCAAATGAAATGTCAGAACGAATTCCGTTTATCGAATCAAACGACACTATCACCCCGCCATAATAAAGACCGGACGTATTTTAATTCACCATCCGGAAGAAAATAATAAGATCGGAACCGAAACGTAGGAGGCGTCGCACTAAACGTGCGTTTCAGTTCGCATCGATGTTCCAGAACCGAAAGATTGTTCGAAAAAAGTGGTAGATAGCCGAAAAAAGTGACAGGGGTGCAACACGAGGACTTCCCAGGAGGTCACCCATCCTAGTACTACTCTCGCCCAAGCACGCTTAACTTCGGAGTTCTGATGGGATCCAGTGCATTTGTGCTGGTATGATCGCACCCAGCATGCCTCTCCATTGTCAAAGTAATAAAGAGTTTCCACTCGCATTGTCGTACGAAGTCCGTTTAAATGAAAGTGCGAAAAAATCCTGCTAGATGACACCGGATGGACGATCCGAGCATGTCGGAAAGGCGAATTACCGCCAGGGCTGTCATCGCGCGATGAATCTTCCCGAGTACCCCCGAATCAATATAAGAATCGCCACGATCTGACGGGCGGATCAAAAGTTATCGTCGGAACGATATTTGTGCACCAAGGGTAGCTCACGGCCAGTAAACACCTTCCGACCGGATTCATGACTCGCATCCACTAGTACACTCATCCGCTATAGCCTGTACGTCACTGAATCTAAACAAACCCCCGCTATAATTTGACCGCAAATGAAATGTCAGAACGAATTCCGTTTATCGAATCAAACGACACTATCATCCCGCCATAATAAAGACCGGACGTGTTTGAATTCACCATCCGGAAGAAAATAAAAAGATCGGAACCGAAACGTAGGAGGCGACGCACTAAACGTGCGTTTCAGTTCGCATCGATGTTCCAGAACCGAAAGATTGTTCGAAAAAAGTGGTAGATAGCCGAAAAAAGTGACAGGGGTGCAACACGAGGACTTCCCAGGAGGTCACCCATCCTAGTACTACTCTCGCCCAAGCACGCTTAACTTCGGAGTTCTGATGGGATCCAGTGCATTTGTGCTGGTATGATCGCACCCAGCATGCCTTTCCATTGTCAAAGTAATAAAGAGTTTCCACTCGCATTGTCGTACGAAGTCCGTTTAAATGAAAGTGCGAAAAAATCCTGCTAGATGACACCGGATGGACGATCCGAGCATGTCGGGAAGCCGGATGACCGCCAGGGCTGTCATCGCGCAATTAATCTTCCCGAGTACCCCCGAATCAATATAAGAATCGCTACGATCTGACGGGCGGATCAAAAGTTATCGTCGGAACGATATTTGTGCACCAAGGGTAGCTCACGGCCAGTAAACACCTTCCGATCGGATTCATGACTCGCATCCACTAGTACACTCATCCGCTATAGCCTGTACGTCACTGAATCTAAACAAACCCCCGCTATAATTTGACCGCAAATGAAATGTCAGAACGAATTCCGTTTATCGAATCAAACGACACTATCACCCCGCCATAATAAAGACCGGACGTATTTTAATTCACCATCCGGAAGAAAATAATAAGATCGGAACCGAAACGTAGGAGGCGTCGCACTAAACGTGCGTTTCAGTTCGCATCGATGTTCCAGAACCGAAAGATTGTTCGAAAAAAGTGGTAGATAGCCGAAAAAAGTGACAGGGGTGCAACACGAGGACTTCCCAGGAGGTCACCCATCCTAGTACTACTCTCGCCCAAGCACGCTTAACTTCGGAGTTCTGATGGGATCCAGTGCATTTGTGCTGGTATGATCGCACCCAGCATGCCTCTCCATTGTCAAAGTAATAAAGAGTTTCCACTCGCATTGTCGTACGAAGTCCGTTTAAATAAAAGTGCGAAAAAATCCTGCTAGATGACATCGGATGGACGATCCGAGCATGTCGGGAAGCCGGATGACCGCTAGGGCTGTCATCGCGCGATGAATCTTCCCGAGTACCCCCGAATCAATATAAGAATCGCCACGATCTGACGGGCGGATCAAAAGTTATCGTCGGAACGATATTTGTGCACCAAGGGTAGCTCACGGCCAGTAAACACCTTCCGACCGGATTCATGACTCGCATCCACTAGTACACTCATCCGCTATAGCCTGTACGTCACTGAATCTAAACAAACCCCCGCTATAATTTGACCGCAAATGAAATGTCAGAACGAATTCCGTTTATCGAATCAAACGACACTATCAGCCCGCCATAATAAAGACCGGACGTCTTTGAATTCACCATCCGGAAGAAAATAAAAAGATCCGAACCGAAACGTAGGAGGCGACGCACTAAACGTGCGTTTCAGTTCGCAACGATGTTCCAGAACCGAAAGATTGTTCGAAAAAAGTGGTAGATAGCCGAAAAAAGTGATAGGGGTGCAACACGAGGACTTCCCAGGAGGTCACCCATCCTAGTACTACTCTCGCCCAAGCACACTTAACTTCGGAGTTCTGATGGGATCCAGTGCATTTGTGCTGGTATGATCGCACCCAGCATGCCTCTCCATTGTCAAAGTAATAAAGAGTTTCCACTCGCATTGTCGTACGAAGTCCGTTTAAATGAAAGTGCGAAAAAATCCTGCTAGATGACACCGGATGGACGATCCGAGCATGTCGGGAAGCCGGATGACCGCCAGGGCTGTCATCGCGCGATGAATCTTCCCGAGTACCCCCGAATCAATATAAGAATCGCCACGATCTGACGGGCGGATCAAAAGTTATCGTCGGAACGATATTTGTGCACCAAGGGTAGCTCACGGCCAGTAAACACCATCCGACCGGATTCATGACTCGCATCCACTAGTACACTCATCCGCTATAGCCTGTACGTCACTGAATCTAAACAAACCCCCGCTATAATTTGACCGCAAATGAAATGTCAGAACGAATTCCGTTTATCGAATCAAACGACACTATCACCCCGCCATAATAAAGACCGGACGTCTTTGAATTCACCATCCGGAAGAAAATAAAAAGATCCGAACCGAAACGTAGGAGGCGACGCACTAAACGTGCGTTTCAGTTCGCATCGATGTTCCAGAACCGAAAGATTGTTCGAAAAAAGTGGTAGATAGCCGAAAAAAGTGACAGGGGTGCAACACGAGGACTTCCCAGGAGGTCACCCATCCTAGTACTACTCTCGCCCAAGCACGCTTAACTTCGGAGTTCTGATGGGATCCAGTGCATTTGTGCTGGTATGATCGCACCCAGCATGCCTCTCCATTGTCAAAGTAATAAAGAGTTTCCACTCGCATTGTCGTACGAAGTCCGTTTAAATGAAAGTGCGAAAAAATCCTGCTAGATGACACCGGATGGACGATCCGAGCATGTCGGGAAGCCGGATGACCGCTAAGGCTGTCATCGCGCGATTAATCTTCCCGAGTACCCCCGAATCAATATAAGAATCGCGACGATCTGACGGGCGGATCAAAAGTTATCGTCGGAACGATATTTGTGCACCAAGGGTAGCTCACGGCCAGTAAACACCTTCCGACCGGATTCATGACTCGCATCCACTATTACACTCATCCGCTATAGCCTGTACGTCACTGAATCTTAACAAACCCCCGCTATAATTTGACCGCAAATGAAATGTCAGAACGAATTCCGTTTATCGAATCAAACGACACTATCAGCCCGCCATAATAAAGACCGGACGTCTTTGAATTCACCATCCGGAAGAAAATAAAAAGATCCGAACCGAAACGTAGGAGGCGACGCACTAAACGTGCGTTTCAGTTCGCATCGATGTTCCAGAACCGAAAGATTGTTCGAAAAAAGTGGTAGATAGCCGAAAAAAGTGACAGGGGTGCAACACGAGGACTTCCCAGGAGGTCACCCATCCTAGTACTACTCTCGCCCAAGCACACTTAACTTCGGAGTTCTGATGGGATCCAGTGCATTTGTGCTGGTATGATCGCACCCAGCATGCCTCTCCATTGTCAAAGTAATAAAGAGTTTCCACTCGCATTGTCGTACGAAGTCCGTTTAAATGAAAGTGCGAAAAAATCCTGCTAGATGACACCGGATGGACGATCCGAGCATGTCGGGAAGCCGGATGACCGCCAAGGCTGTCATCGCGCGATGAATCTTCCCGAGTACCCCCGAATCAATATAAGAATCGCCACGATCTGACGGGCGGATCAAAAGTTATCGTCGGAACGATATTTGTGCACCAAGGGTAGCTCACGGCCAGTAAACACCTTCCGACCGGATTCATGACTCGCATCCACTAGTACACTCATCCGCTATAGCCTGTACGTCACTGAATCTAAACAAATCCCCGCTATAATTTGACCGCAAATGAAATGTCAGAACGAATTCCGTTTATCGAATCAAACGACACTATCACCCCGCCATAATAAAGACCGGACGTGTTTGAATTCACCATCCGGAAGAAAATAAAAAGATCCGAACCGAAACGTAGGAGGCGACGCACTAAACGTGCGTTTCAGTTCGCATCGATGTTCCAGAACCGAAAGATTGTTCGAAAAAAGTGGTAGATAGCCGAAAAAAGTGACAGGGGTGCAACACGAGGACTTCCCAGGAGGTCACCCATCCTAGTACTACTCTCGCCCAAGCACGCTTAACTTCGGAGTTCTGATTGGATCCAGTGCATTTGTGCTGGTATGATCGCACCCAGCATGCCTCTCCATTGTCAAAGTAATAAAGAGTTTCCACTCGCACTGTCGTACGAAGTCCGTTTAAATGAAAGTGCGAAAAAATCCTGCTAGATGACACCGGATGGACGATCCGAGCATGTCGGGAAGCCGGATGACCGCCAAGGCTGTCATCGCGCGATGAATCTTCCCGAGTACCCCCGAATCAATATAAGAATCGCCACGATCTGACGGGCGGATCAAAAGTTATCGTCGGAACGATATTTGTGCACCAAGGGTAGCTCACGGCCAGTAAACACCATCCGACCGGATTCATGACTCGCATCCACTAGTACACTCATCCGCTATAGCCTGTACGTCACTGAATCTAAACAAACCCCCGCTATAATTTGACCGCAAATGAAATGTCAGAACGAATTCCGTTTATCGAATCAAACGACACTATCACCCCGCCATAATAAAGACCGGACGTATTTTAATTCACCATCCGGAAGAAAATAATAAGATCGGAACCGAAACGTAGGAGGCGTCGCACTAAACGTGCGTTTCAGTTCGCATCGATGTTCCAGAACCGAAAGATTGTTCGAAAAAAGTGGTAGATAGCCGAAAAAAGTGACAGGGGTGCAACACGAGGACTTCCCAGGAGGTCACCCATCCTAGTACTACTCTCGCCCAAGCACGCTTAACTTCGGAGTTCTGATGGGATCCAGTGCATTTGTGCTGGTATGATCGCACCCAGCATGCCTCTCCATTGTCAAAGTAATAAAGAGTTTCCACTCGCATTGTCGTACGAAGTCCGTTTAAATGAAAGTGCGAAAAAATCCTGCTAGATGACACCGGATGGACGATCCGAGCATGTCGGAAAGGCGAATTACCGCCAGGGCTGTCATCGCGCGATGAATCTTCCCGAGTACCCCCGAATCAATATAAGAATCGCCACGATCTGACGGGCGGATCAAAAGTTATCGTCGGAACGATATTTGTGCACCAAGGGTAGCTCACGGCCAGTAAACACCTTCCGACCGGATTCATGACTCGCATCCACTAGTACACTCATCCGCTATAGCCTGTACGTCACTGAATCTAAACAAACCCCCGCTATAATTTGACCGCAAATGAAATGTCAGAACGAATTCCGTTTATCGAATCAAACGACACTATCATCCCGCCATAATAAAGACCGGACGTGTTTGAATTCACCATCCGGAAGAAAATAAAAAGATCGGAACCGAAACGTAGGAGGCGACGCACTAAACGTGCGTTTCAGTTCGCATCGATGTTCCAGAACCGAAAGATTGTTCGAAAAAAGTGGTAGATAGCCGAAAAAAGTGACAGGGGTGCAACACGAGGACTTCCCAGGAGGTCACCCATCCTAGTACTACTCTCGCCCAAGCACGCTTAACTTCGGAGTTCTGATGGGATCCAGTGCATTTGTGCTGGTATGATCGCACCCAGCATGCCTTTCCATTGTCAAAGTAATAAAGAGTTTCCACTCGCATTGTCGTACGAAGTCCGTTTAAATGAAAGTGCGAAAAAATCCTGCTAGATGACACCGGATGGACGATCCGAGCATGTCGGGAAGCCGGATGACCGCCAGGGCTGTCATCGCGCAATTAATCTTCCCGAGTACCCCCGAATCAATATAAGAATCGCGACGATCTGACGGGCGGATCAAAAGTTATCGTCGGAACGATATTTGTGCACCAAGGGTAGCTCACGGCCAGTAAACACCTTCCGACCGGATTCATGACTCGCATCCACTATTACACTCATCCGCTATAGCCTGTACGTCACTGAATCTTAACAAACCCCCGCTATAATTTGACCGCAAATGAAATGTCAGAACGAATTCCGTTTATCGAATCAAACGACACTATCAGCCCGCCATAATAAAGACCGGACGTCTTTGAATTCACCATCCGGAAGAAAATAAAAAGATCCGAACCGAAACGTAGGAGGCGACGCACTAAACGTGCGTTTCAGTTCGCATCGATGTTCCAGAACCGAAAGATTGTTCGAAAAAAGTGGTAGATAGCCGAAAAAAGTGACAGGGGTGCAACACGAGGACTTCCCAGGAGGTCACCCATCCTAGTACTACTCTCGCCCAAGCACACTTAACTTCGGAGTTCTGATGGGATCCAGTGCATTTGTGCTGGTATGATCGCACCCAGCATGCCTCTCCATTGTCAAAGTAATAAAGAGTTTCCACTCGCATTGTCGTACGAAGTCCGTTTAAATGAAAGTGCGAAAAAATCCTGCTAGATGACACCGGATGGACGATCCGAGCATGTCGGGAAGCCGGATGACCGCCAAGGCTGTCATCGCGCGATGAATCTTCCCGAGTACCCCCGAATCGATATAAGAATCGCCACGATCTGACGGGCGGATCAAAAGTTATCGTCGGAACGATATTTGTGCACCAAGGGTAGCTCACGGCCAGTAAACACCTTCCGACCGGATTCATGACTCGCATCCACTAGTACACTCATCCGCTATAGCCTGTACGTCACTGAATCTAAACAAATCCCCGCTATAATTTGACCGCAAATGAAATGTCAGAACGAATTCCGTTTATCGAATCAAACGACACTATCACCCCGCCATAATAAAGACCGGACGTGTTTGAATTCACCATCCGGAAGAAAATAAAAAGATCCGAACCGAAACGTAGGAGGCGACGCACTAAACGTGCGTTTCAGTTCGCATCGATGTTCCAGAACCGAAAGATTGTTCGAAAAAAGTGGTAGATAGCCGAAAAAAGTGACAGGGGTGCAACACGAGGACTTCCCAGGAGGTCACCCATCCTAGTACTACTCTCGCCCAAGCACGCTTAACTTCGGAGTTCTGATTGGATCCAGTGCATTTGTGCTGGTATGATCGCACCCAGCATGCCTCTCCATTGTCAAAGTAATAAAGAGTTTCCACTCGCACTGTCGTACGAAGTCCGTTTAAATGAAAGTGCGAAAAAATCCTGCTAGATGACACCGGATGGACGATCCGAGCATGTCGGGAAGCCGGATGACCGCCAAGGCTGTCATCGCGCGATGAATCTTCCCGAGTACCCCCGAATCAATATAAGAATCGCCACGATCTGACGGGCGGATCAAAAGTTATCGTCGGAACGATATTTGTGCACCAAGGGTAGCTCACGGCCAGTAAACACCATCCGACCGGATTCATGACTCGCATCCACTAGTACACTCATCCGCTATAGCCTGTACGTCACTGAATCTAAACAAACCCCCGCTATAATTTGACCGCAAATGAAATGTCAGAACGAATTCCGTTTATCGAATCAAACGACACTATCACCCCGCCATAATAAAGACCGGACGTATTTTAATTCACCATCCGGAAGAAAATAATAAGATCGGAACCGAAACGTAGGAGGCGTCGCACTAAACGTGCGTTTCAGTTCGCATCGATGTTCCAGAACCGAAAGATTGTTCGAAAAAAGTGGTAGATAGCCGAAAAAAGTGACAGGGGTGCAACACGAGGACTTCCCAGGAGGTCACCCATCCTAGTACTACTCTCGCCCAAGCACGCTTAACTTCGGAGTTCTGATGGGATCCAGTGCATTTGTGCTGGTATGATCGCACCCAGCATGCCTCTCCATTGTCAAAGTAATAAAGAGTTTCCACTCGCATTGTCGTACGAAGTCCGTTTAAATGAAAGTGCGAAAAAATCCTGCTAGATGACACCGGATGGACGATCCGAGCATGTCGGAAAGGCGAATTACCGCCAGGGCTGTCATCGCGCGATGAATCTTCCCGAGTACCCCCGAATCAATATAAGAATCGCCACGATCTGACGGGCGGATCAAAAGTTATCGTCGGAACGATATTTGTGCACCAAGGGTAGCTCACGGCCAGTAAACACCTTCCGACCGGATTCATGACTCGCATCCACTAGTACACTCATCCGCTATAGCCTGTACGTCACTGAATCTAAACAAACCCCCGCTATAATTTGACCGCAAATGAAATGTCAGAACGAATTCCGTTTATCGAATCAAACGACACTATCATCCCGCCATAATAAAGACCGGACGTGTTTGAATTCACCATCCGGAAGAAAATAAAAAGATCGGAACCGAAACGTAGGAGGCGACGCACTAAACGTGCGTTTCAGTTCGCATCGATGTTCCAGAACCGAAAGATTGTTCGAAAAAAGTGGTAGATAGCCGAAAAAAGTGACAGGGGTGCAACACGAGGACTTCCCAGGAGGTCACCCATCCTAGTACTACTCTCGCCCAAGCACGCTTAACTTCGGAGTTCTGATGGGATCCAGTGCATTTGTGCTGGTATGATCGCACCCAGCATGCCTTTCCATTGTCAAAGTAATAAAGAGTTTCCACTCGCATTGTCGTACGAAGTCCGTTTAAATGAAAGTGCGAAAAAATCCTGCTAGATGACACCGGATGGACGATCCGAGCATGTCGGGAAGCCGGATGACCGCCAGGGCTGTCATCGCGCAATTAATCTTCCCGAGTACCCCCGAATCAATATAAGAATCGCTACGATCTGACGGGCGGATCAAAAGTTATCGTCGGAACGATATTTGTGCACCAAGGGTAGCTCACGGCCAGTAAACACCTTCCGATCGGATTCATGACTCGCATCCACTAGTACACTCATCCGCTATAGCCTGTACGTCACTGAATCTAAACAAACCCCCGCTATAATTTGACCGCAAATGAAATGTCAGAACGAATTCCGTTTATCGAATCAAACGACACTATCACCCCGCCATAATAAAGACCGGACGTATTTTAATTCACCATCCGGAAGAAAATAATAAGATCGGAACCGAAACGTAGGAGGCGTCGCACTAAACGTGCGTTTCAGTTCGCATCGATGTTCCAGAACCGAAAGATTGTTCGAAAAAAGTGGTAGATAGCCGAAAAAAGTGACAGGGGTGCAACACGAGGACTTCCCAGGAGGTCACCCATCCTAGTACTACTCTCGCCCAAGCACGCTTAACTTCGGAGTTCTGATGGGATCCAGTGCATTTGTGCTGGTATGATCGCACCCAGCATGCCTCTCCATTGTCAAAGTAATAAAGAGTTTCCACTCGCATTGTCGTACGAAGTCCGTTTAAATAAAAGTGCGAAAAAATCCTGCTAGATGACATCGGATGGACGATCCGAGCATGTCGGGAAGCCGGATGACCGCTAGGGCTGTCATCGCGCGATGAATCTTCCCGAGTACCCCCGAATCAATATAAGAATCGCCACGATCTGACGGGCGGATCAAAAGTTATCGTCGGAACGATATTTGTGCACCAAGGGTAGCTCACGGCCAGTAAACACCTTCCGACCGGATTCATGACTCGCATCCACTAGTACACTCATCCGCTATAGCCTGTACGTCACTGAATCTAAACAAACCCCCGCTATAATTTGACCGCAAATGAAATGTCAGAACGAATTCCGTTTATCGAATCAAACGACACTATCAGCCCGCCATAATAAAGACCGGACGTCTTTGAATTCACCATCCGGAAGAAAATAAAAAGATCCGAACCGAAACGTAGGAGGCGACGCACTAAACGTGCGTTTCAGTTCGCAACGATGTTCCAGAACCGAAAGATTGTTCGAAAAAAGTGGTAGATAGCCGAAAAAAGTGATAGGGGTGCAACACGAGGACTTCCCAGGAGGTCACCCATCCTAGTACTACTCTCGCCCAAGCACACTTAACTTCGGAGTTCTGATGGGATCCAGTGCATTTGTGCTGGTATGATCGCACCCAGCATGCCTCTCCATTGTCAAAGTAATAAAGAGTTTCCACTCGCATTGTCGTACGAAGTCCGTTTAAATGAAAGTGCGAAAAAATCCTGCTAGATGACACCGGATGGACGATCCGAGCATGTCGGGAAGCCGGATGACCGCCAGGGCTGTCATCGCGCGATGAATCTTCCCGAGTACCCCCGAATCAATATAAGAATCGCCACGATCTGACGGGCGGATCAAAAGTTATCGTCGGAACGATATTTGTGCACCAAGGGTAGCTCACGGCCAGTAAACACCTTCCGACCGGATTCATGACTCGCATCCACTAGTACACTCATCCGCTATAGCCTGTACGTCACTGAATCTAAACAAATCCCCGCTATAATTTGACCGCAAATGAAATGTCAGAACGAATTCCGTTTATCGAATCAAACGACACTATCACCCCGCCATAATAAAGACCGGACGTGTTTGAATTCACCATCCGGAAGAAAATAAAAAGATCCGAACCGAAACGTAGGAGGCGACGCACTAAACGTGCGTTTCAGTTCGCATCGATGTTCCAGAACCGAAAGATTGTTCGAAAAAAGTGGTAGATAGCCGAAAAAAGTGACAGGGGTGCAACACGAGGACTTCCCAGGAGGTCACCCATCCTAGTACTACTCTCGCCCAAGCACGCTTAACTTCGGAGTTCTGATGGGATACAGTGCATTTGTGCTGGTATGATCGCACCCAGCATGCCTCTCCATTGTCAAAGTAATAAAGAGTTTCCACTCGCATTGTCGTACGAAGTCCGTTTAAATGAAAGTGCGAAAAAATCCTGCTACATGACACCGGATGGACGATCCGAGCATGTCAGGAAGCCGGATGACCGCCAGGGCGGTCATCGCGCGATGAATCTTCCCGAGTACCCCCGAATCAATATAAGAATCGCCACGATCTGACGGGCGGATCAAAAGTTATCGTCGGAACGATATTTGTGCACCAAGGGTAGCTCACCGCCAGTAAACACCTTCCGACCGGATTCATGACTCGCATCCACTAGTACACTCATCCGCTATAGCCTGTACGTCACTGAATCTGAACAAACCCCCGCTATAATTTGACCGCAAATGAAATGTCAGAACGAATTCCGTTTATCGAATCAAACGACACTATCACCCCGCCATAATAAAGACCGGACGTATTTGAATTCACCATCCGGAAGAAAATAAAAAGATCCGAACCGAAACATAGGAGGCGTCGCACTAAACGTGCGTTTCAGTTCGCATCGATGTTCCAGAACCGAAAGATTGTTCGAAAAAAGTGGTAGATAGCCGAAAAAAGTGACAGGGGTGCAACACGAGGACTTCCCAGGCGGTCACCCATCCTAGTACTACTCTCGCCCAAGCACGCTTAACTTCGGAGTTCTGATGGGATCCAGTGCATTTGTGCTGTTATGATCGCACCCAGCATGCCTCTCCATTGTCAAAGTAATAAAGAGTTTCCACTCGCATTGTCGTACGAAGTCCGTTTAAATAAAAGTGCGAAAAAATCCTGCTAGATGACATCGGATGGACGATCCGAGCATGTCGGGAAGCCGGATGACCGCAAGGGCTGTCATCGCGCGATGAATCTTCCCGAGTACCCCCGAATCAATATAAGAATCGCCACGATCTGACGGGCGGATCAAAAGTTATCGTCGGAACGATATTTGTGCACCAAGGGTAGCTCACGGCCAGTAAACACCTTCCGACCGGATTCATGACTCGCATCCACTAGTACACTCATCCGCTATAGCCTGTACGTCACTGAATCTAAACAAACCCCCGCTATAATTTGACCGCAAATGAAATGTCAGAACGAATTCCGTTTATCGAATCAAACGACACTATCACCCCGCCATAATAAAGACCGGACGTATTTGAATTCACCATCCGGAAGAAAATAAAAAGATCGGAACCGAAACGTAGGAGGCGTCGCACTAAACGTGCGTTTCAGTTCGCATCGATGTTCCAGAACCGAAAGATTGTTCGAAAAAAGTGGTAGATAGCCGAAAAAAGTGACAGGGGTGCAACACGAGGACTTCCCAGGAAGTCACCCATCCTAGTACTACTCTCGCCCAAGCACGCTTAACTTCGGAGTTCTGATGGGATCCAGTGCATTTGTGCTGGTATGATCGCACCCAGCATGCCTCTCCATTGTCAAAGTAATAAAGAGTTTCCACTCGCATTGTCGTACGAAGTCCGTTTAAATGAAAGTGCGAAAAAATCCTGCTAGATGACACCGGATGGACGATCCGAGCATGTCGGAAAGGCGAATTACCGCCAGGGCTGTCATCGCGCGATGAATCTTCCCGAGTACCCCCGAATCAATATAAGAATCGCCACGATCTGACGGGCGGATCAAAAGTTATCGTCGGAACGATATTTGTGCACCAAGGGTAGCTCACGGCCAGTAAACACCTTCCGACCGGATTCATGACTCGCATCCACTAGTACACTCATCCGCTATAGCCTGTACGTCACTGAATCTAAACAAACCCCCGCTATAATTTGACCGCAAATGAAATGTCAGAACGAATTCCGTTTATCGAATCAAACGACACTATCATCCCGCCATAATAAAGACCGGACGTGTTTGAATTCACCATCCGGAAGAAAATAAAAAGATCGGAACCGAAACGTAGGAGGCGACGCACTAAACGTGCGTTTCAGTTCGCATCGATGTTCCAGAACCGAAAGATTGTTCGAAAAAAGTGGTAGATAGCCGAAAAAAGTGACAGGGGTGCAACACGAGGACTTCCCAGGAGGTCACCCATCCTAGTACTACTCTCGCCCAAGCACGCTTAACTTCGGAGTTCTGATGGGATCCAGTGCATTTGTGCTGGTATGATCGCACCCAGCATGCCTTTCCATTGTCAAAGTAATAAAGAGTTTCCACTCGCATTGTCGTACGAAGTCCGTTTAAATGAAAGTGCGAAAAAATCCTGCTAGATGACACCGGATGGACGATCCGAGCATGTCGGGAAGCCGGATGACCGCCAGGGCTGTCATCGCGCAGTTAATCTTCCCGAGTACCCCCGAATCAATATAAGAATCGCTACGATCTGACGGGCGGATCAAAAGTTATCGTCGGAACGATATTTGTGCACCAAGGGTAGCTCACGGCCAGTAAACACCTTCCGATCGGATTCATGACTCGCATCCACTAGTACACTCATCCGCTATAGCCTGTACGTCACTGAATCTAAACAAACCCCCGCTATAATTTGACCGCAAATGAAATGTCAGAACGAATTCCGTTTATCGAATCAAATGACACTATCACCTCGCCATAATAAAGACCGGACGTCTTTGAATTCACCATCCGGAAGAAAATAAAAAGATCCCAACCGAAACGTAGGAGGCGACGCACTAAACGTGCGTTTCAGTTCGCATCGATGTTCCAGAACCGAAAGATTGTTCGAAAAAAGTGGTAGATAGCTGAAAAAAGTGACAGGGGTGCAACACGAGGACTTCCCAAGAGGTCACCCATCCTAGTACTACTCTCGCCCAAGCACGCTTAACTTCGGAGTTCTGATGGGATCCAGTGCATTTGTGCTGGTATGATCGCACCCAGCATGCCTTTCCATTGTCAAAGTAATAAAGAGTTTCCACTCGCATTGTCGTACGAAGTCCGTTTAAATGAAAGTGCGAAAAAATCCTGCTAGATGACACCGGATGGACGATCCGAGCATGTCGGGAAGCCGGATGACCACCAGGGCTGTCATCGCGCGATTAATCTTCCCGAGTACCCCCGAATCAATATAAGAATCGCTACGATCTGACGGGCGGATCAAAAGTTATCGTCGGAACGATATTTGTGCACCAAGGGTAGCTCACGGCCAGTAAACACCTTCCGACCGGATTCATGACTCGCATCCACTAGTACACTCATCCGCTATAGCCTGTACGTCACTGAATCTAAACAAACCCCCGCTACAATTTGACGGCAAATGAAATGTCAGAACGAATTCCGTTTATCGAATCAAACGACACTATCACCCCGCCATAATAAAGACCGGACGTCTTTGAATTCACCATCCGGAAGAAAATAAAAAGATCCGAACCGAAACGTAGGAGGCGACGCACTAAACGTGCGTTTCAGTTCGCATCGATGTTCCAGAACCGAAAGATTGTTCGAAAAAAGTGGTAGATAGCCGAAAAAAGTGACAGGGGTGCAACACGAGGACTTCCCAGGAGGTCACCCATCCTAGTACTACTCTCGCCCAAGCACGCTTAACTTCGGAGTTCTGATGGGATCCAGTGCATTTGTGCTGGTATGATCGCACCCAGCATGCCTCTCCATTGTCAAAGTAATAAAGAGTTTCCACTCGCACTGTCGTACGAAGTCCGTTTAAATGAAAGTGCGAAAAAATCCTGCTAGATGACACCGGATGGACGATCCGAGCATGTCGGGAAGCCGGATGACTGCCAAGGCTGTCATCGCGCGATGAATCTTCCCGAGTACCCCCGAATCAATATAAGAATCGCCACGATCTGACGGGCGGATCAAAAGTTATCGTCGGAACGATATTTGTGCACCAAGGGTAGCTCACGGCCAGTAAACACCTTCCGACCGGATTCATGACTTTCATCCACTAGTACACTCATCCGCTATAGCCTGTACGTCACTGAATCTAAACAAACCCCCGCTATAATTTGACTGCAAATGAAATGTCAGAACGAATTCCGTTTATCGAATCAAACGACACTATCACCCCGCCATAATAAAGACCGGACGTGTTTGAATTCACCATCCGGAAGAAAATAAAAAGATCCGAACCGAAACGTAGGAGGCGACGCACTAAACGTGCGTTTCAGTTCGCATCGATGTTCCAGAACCGAAAGATTGTTCGAAAAAAGTGGTAGATAGCCGAAAAAAGTGACAGGGGTGCAACACGAGGACTTCCCAGGAGGTCACCCATCCTAGTACTACTCTCGCCCAAGCACGCTTAACTTCGGAGTTCTGATGGGATCCAGTGCATTTGTGCTGGTATGATCGCACCCAGCATGCCTCTCCATTGTCAAAGTAATAAAGAGTTTCCACTCGCATTGTCGTACGAAGTCCGTTTAAATGAAAGTGCGAAAAAATCCTGCTAGATGACACCGGATTGACGATCCGAGCATGTCGGGAAGCCGGATGACCGCTAGGGCTGTCATCGCGCGATTAATCTTCCCGAGTACCCCCGAATCAATATAAGAATCGCGACGATCTGACGGGCGGATCAAAAGTTATCGTCGGAACGATATTTGTGCACCAAGGGTAGCTCACGGCCAGTAAACACCTTCCGACCGGATTCATGACTCGCATCCACTATTACACTCATCCGCTATAGCCTGTACGTCACTGAATCTAAACAAACCCCCGCTATAATTTGACCGCAAATGAAATGTCAGAACGAATTCCGTTTATCGAATCAAACGACACTATCACCCCGCCATAATAAAGACCGGACGTCTTTGAATTCACCATCCGGAAGAAAATAAAAAGATCCGAACCGAAACGTAGGAGGCGACGCACTAAACGTGCGTTTCAGTTCGCATCGATGTTCCAGAACCGAAAGATTGTTCGAAAAAAGTGGTAGATAGCCGAAAAAAGTGACAGGGGTGCAACACGAGGACTTCCCAGGAGGTCACCCATCCTAGTACTACTCTCGCCCAAGCACACTTAACTTCGGAGTTCTGATGGGATCCAGTGCATTTGTGCTGGTATGATCGCACCCAGCATGCCTCTCCATTGTCAAAGTAATAAAGAGTTTCCACTCGCATTGTCGTACGAAGTCCGTTTAAATGAAAGTGCGAAAAAATCCTGCTAGATGACACCGGATGGACGATCCGAGCATGTCGGGAAGCCGGATGACCGCCAGGGCTGTCATCGCGCGATGAATCTTCCCGAGTACCCCCGAATCAATATAAGAATCGCCACGATCTGACGGGCGGATCAAAAGTTATCGTCGGAACGATATTTGTGCACCAAGGGTAGCTCACGGCCAGTAAACACCTTCCGACCGGATTCATGACTCGCATCCACTAGTACACTCATCCGCTATAGCCTGTACGTCACTGAATCTAAACAAACCCCCGCTATAATTTGACTGCAAATGAAATGTCAGAACGAATTCCGTTTATCGAATCAAACGACACTATCACCCCGCCATAATAAAGACCGGACGTGTTTGAATTCACCATCCGGAAGAAAATAAAAAGATCCGAACCGAAACGTAGGAGGCGACGCACTAAACGTGCGTTTCAGTTCGCATCGATGTTCCAGAACCGAAAGATTGTTCGAAAAAAGTGGTAGATAGCCGAAAAAAGTGACAGGGGTGCAACACGAGGACTTCCCAGGAGGTCACCCATCCTAGTACTACTCTCGCCCAAGCACGCTTAACTTCGGAGTTCTGATGGGATACAGTGCATTTGTGCTGGTATGATCGCACCCAGCATGCCTCTCCATTGTCAAAGTAATAAAGAGTTTCCACTCGCATTGTCGTACGAAGTCCGTTTAAATGAAAGTGCGAAAAAATCCTGCTACATGACACCGGATGGACGATCCGAGCATGTCAGGAAGCCGGATGACCGCCAGGGCGGTCATCGCGCGATGAATCTTCCCGAGTACCCCCGAATCAATATAAGAATCGCCACGATCTGACGGGCGGATCAAAAGTTATCGTCGGAACGATATTTGTGCACCAAGGGTAGCTCACCGCCAGTAAACACCTTCCGACCGGATTCATGACTCGCATCCACTAGTACACTCATCCGCTATAGCCTGTACGTCACTGAATCTGAACAAACCCCCGCTATAATTTGACCGCAAATGAAATGTCAGAACGAATTCCGTTTATCGAATCAAACGACACTATCACCCCGCCATAATAAAGACCGGACGTATTTGAATTCACCATCCGGAAGAAAATAAAAAGATCCGAACCGAAACATAGGAGGCGTCGCACTAAACGTGCGTTTCAGTTCGCATCGATGTTCCAGAACCGAAAGATTGTTCGAAAAAAGTGGTAGATAGCCGAAAAAAGTGACAGGGGTGCAACACGAGGACTTCCCAGGCGGTCACCCATCCTAGTACTACTCTCGCCCAAGCACGCTTAACTTCGGAGTTCTGATGGGATCCAGTGCATTTGTGCTGTTATGATCGCACCCAGCATGCCTCTCCATTGTCAAAGTAATAAAGAGTTTCCACTCGCATTGTCGTACGAAGTCCGTTTAAATAAAAGTGCGAAAAAATCCTGCTAGATGACATCGGATGGACGATCCGAGCATGTCGGGAAGCCGGATGACCGCAAGGGCTGTCATCGCGCGATGAATCTTCCCGAGTACCCCCGAATCAATATAAGAATCGCCACGATCTGACGGGCGGATCAAAAGTTATCGTCGGAACGATATTTGTGCACCAAGGGTAGCTCACGGCCAGTAAACACCTTCCGACCGGATTCATGACTCGCATCCACTAGTACACTCATCCGCTATAGCCTGTACGTCACTGAATCTAAACAAACCCCCGCTATAATTTGACCGCAAATGAAATGTCAGAACGAATTCCGTTTATCGAATCAAACGACACTATCACCCCGCCATAATAAAGACCGGACGTATTTGAATTCACCATCCGGAAGAAAATAAAAAGATCGGAACCGAAACGTAGGAGGCGTCGCACTAAACGTGCGTTTCAGTTCGCATCGATGTTCCAGAACCGAAAGATTGTTCGAAAAAAGTGGTAGATAGCCGAAAAAAGTGACAGGGGTGCAACACGAGGACTTCCCAGGAAGTCACCCATCCTAGTACTACTCTCGCCCAAGCACGCTTAACTTCGGAGTTCTGATGGGATCCAGTGCATTTGTGCTGGTATGATCGCACCCAGCATGCCTCTCCATTGTCAAAGTAATAAAGAGTTTCCACTCGCACTGTCGTACGAAGTCCGTTTAAATGAAAGTGCGAAAAAATCCTGCTAGATGACACCGGATGGACGATCCGAGCATGTCGGGAAGCCGGATGACTGCCAGGGCTGTCATCGCGCGATGAATCTTCCCGAGTACCCCCGAATCAATATAAGAATCGCCACGATCTGACGGGCGGATCAAAAGTTATCGTCGGAACGATATTTGTGCACCAAGGGTAGCTCACGGCCAGTAAACACCTTCCGACCGGATTCATGACTTTCATCCACTAGTACACTCATCCGCTATAGCCTGTACGTCACTGAATCTAAACAAACCCCCGCTATAATTTGACTGCAAATGAAATGTCAGAACGAATTCCGTTTATCGAATCAAACGACACTATCACCCCGCCATAATAAAGACCGGACGTGTTTGAATTCACCATCCGGAAGAAAATAAAAAGATCCGAACCGAAACGTAGGAGGCGACGCACTAAACGTGCGTTTCAGTTCGCATCGATGTTCCAGAACCGAAAGATTGTTCGAAAAAAGTGGTAGATAGCCGAAAAAAGTGACAGGGGTGCAACACGAGGACTTCCCAGGAGGTCACCCATCCTAGTACTACTCTCGCCCAAGCACGCTTAACTTCGGAGTTCTGATGGGATCCAGTGCATTTGTGCTGGTATGATCGCACCCAGCATGCCTCTCCATTGTCAAAGTAATAAAGAGTTTCCACTCGCATTGTCGTACGAAGTCCGTTTAAATGAAAGTGCGAAAAAATCCTGCTAGATGACACCGGATTGACGATCCGAGCATGTCGGGAAGCCGGATGACCGCTAAGGCTGTCATCGCGCGATTAATCTTCCCGAGTACCCCCGAATCAATATAAGAATCGCGACGATCTGACGGGCGGATCAAAAGTTATCGTCGGAACGATATTTGTGCACCAAGGGTAGCTCACGGCCAGTAAACACCTTCCGACCGGATTCATGACTCGCATCCACTATTACACTCATCCGCTATAGCCTGTACGTCACTGAATCTAAACAAACCCCCGCTATAATTTGACCGCAAATGAAATGTCAGAACGAATTCCGTTTATCGAATCAAACGACACTATCAGCCCGCCATAATAAAGACCGGACGTCTTTGAATTCACCATCCGGAAGAAAATAAAAAGATCCGAACCGAAACGTAGGAGGCGACGCACTAAACGTGCGTTTCAGTTCGCATCGATGTTCCAGAACCGAAAGATTGTTCGAAAAAAGTGGTAGATAGCCGAAAAAAGTGACAGGGGTGCAACACGAGGACTTCCCAGGAGGTCACCCATCCTAGTACTACTCTCGCCCAAGCACACTTAACTTCGGAGTTCTGATGGGATCCAGTGCATTTGTGCTGGTATGATCGCACCCAGCATGCCTCTCCATTGTCAAAGTAATAAAGAGTTTCCACTCGCATTGTCGTACGAAGTCCGTTTAAATGAAAGTGCGAAAAAATCCTGCTAGATGACACCGGATGGACGATCCGAGCATGTCGGGAAGCCGGATGACCGCCAGGGCTGTCATCGCGCGATGAATCTTCCCGAGTACCCCCGAATCAATATAAGAATCGCCACGATCTGACGGGCGGATCAAAAGTTATCGTCGGAACGATATTTGTGCACCAAGGGTAGCTCACGGCCAGTAAACACCTTCCGACCGGATTCATGACTCGCATCCACTAGTACACTCATCCGCTATAGCCTGTACGTCACTGAATCTAAACAAACCCCCGCTATAATTTGACTGCAAATGAAATGTCAGAACGAATTCCGTTTATCGAATCAAACGACACTATCACCCCGCCATAATAAAGACCGGACGTGTTTGAATTCACCATCCGGAAGAAAATAAAAAGATCCGAACCGAAACGTAGGAGGCGACGCACTAAACGTGCGTTTCAGTTCGCATCGATGTTCCAGAACCGAAAGATTGTTCGAAAAAAGTGGTAGATAGCCGAAAAAAGTGACAGGGGTGCAACACGAGGACTTCCCAGGAGGTCACCCATCCTAGTACTACTCTCGCCCAAGCACGCTTAACTTCGGAGTTCTGATGGGATACAGTGCATTTGTGCTGGTATGATCGCACCCAGCATGCCTCTCCATTGTCAAAGTAATAAAGAGTTTCCACTCGCATTGTCGTACGAAGTCCGTTTAAATGAAAGTGCGAAAAAATCCTGCTACATGACACCGGATGGACGATCCGAGCATGTCAGGAAGCCGGATGACCGCCAGGGCGGTCATCGCGCGATGAATCTTCCCGAGTACCCCCGAATCAATATAAGAATCGCCACGATCTGACGGGCGGATCAAAAGTTATCGTCGGAACGATATTTGTGCACCAAGGGTAGCTCACCGCCAGTAAACACCTTCCGACCGGATTCATGACTCGCATCCACTAGTACACTCATCCGCTATAGCCTGTACGTCACTGAATCTGAACAAACCCCCGCTATAATTTGACCGCAAATGAAATGTCAGAACGAATTCCGTTTATCGAATCAAACGACACTATCACCCCGCCATAATAAAGACCGGACGTATTTGAATTCACCATCCGGAAGAAAATAAAAAGATCCGAACCGAAACATAGGAGGCGTCGCACTAAACGTGCGTTTCAGTTCGCATCGATGTTCCAGAACCGAAAGATTGTTCGAAAAAAGTGGTATATAGCCGAAAAAAGTGACAGGGGTGCAACACGAGGACTTCCCAGGCGGTCACCCATCCTAGTACTACTCTCGCCCAAGCACGCTTAACTTCGGAGTTCTGATGGGATCCAGTGCATTTGTGCTGTTATGATCGCACCCAGCATGCCTCTCCATTGTCAAAGTAATAAAGAGTTTCCACTCGCATTGTCGTACGAAGTCCGTTTAAATAAAAGTGCGAAAAAATCCTGCTAGATGACATCGGATGGACGATCCGAGCATGTCGGGAAGCCGGATGACCGCAAGGGCTGTCATCGCGCGATGAATCTTCCCGAGTACCCCCGAATCAATATAAGAATCGCCACGATCTGACGGGCGGATCAAAAGTTATCGTCGGAACGATATTTGTGCACCAAGGGTAGCTCACGGCCAGTAAACACCTTCCGACCGGATTCATGACTCGCATCCACTAGTACACTCATCCGCTATAGCCTGTACGTCACTGAATCTAAACAAACCCCCGCTATAATTTGACCGCAAATGAAATGTCAGAACGAATTCCATTTATCGAATCAAACGACACTATCACCCCGCCATAATAAAGACCGGACGTATTTGAATTCACCATCCGGAAGAAAATAAAAAGATCGGAACCGAAACGTAGGAGGCGTCGCACTAAACGTGCGTTTCAGTTCGCATCGATGTTCCAGAACCGAAAGATTGTTCGAAAAAAGTGGTAGATAGCCGAAAAAAGTGACAGGGGTGCAACACGAGGACTTCCCAGGAAGTCACCCATCCTAGTACTACTCTCGCCCAAGCACGCTTAACTTCGGAGTTCTGATGGGATCCAGTGCATTTGTGCTGGTATGATCGCACCCAGCATGCCTCTCCATTGTCAAAGTAATAAAGAGTTTCCACTCGCATTGTCGTACGAAGTCCGTTTAAATGAAAGTGCGAAAAAATCCTGCTAGATGACACCGGATGGACGATCCGAGCATGTCGGAAAGGCGAATTACCGCCAGGGCTGTCATCGCGCGATGAATCTTCCCGAGTACCCCCGAATCAATATAAGAATCGCCACGATCTGACGGGCGGATCAAAAGTTATCGTCGGAACGATATTTGTGCACCAAGGGTAGCTCACGGCCAGTAAACACCTTCCGACCGGATTCATGACTCGCATCCACTAGTACACTCATCCGCTATAGCCTGTACGTCACTGAATCTAAACAAACCCCCGCTATAATTTGACCGCAAATGAAATGTCAGAACGAATTCCGTTTATCGAATCAAACGACACTATCATCCCGCCATAATAAAGACCGGACGTGTTTGAATTCACCATCCGGAAGAAAATAAAAAGATCGGAACCGAAACGTAGGAGGCGACGCACTAAACGTGCGTTTCAGTTCGCATCGATGTTCCAGAACCGAAAGATTGTTCGAAAAAAGTGGTAGATAGCCGAAAAAAGTGACAGGGGTGCAACACGAGGACTTCCCAGGAGGTCACCCATCCTAGTACTACTCTCGCCCAAGCACGCTTAACTTCGGAGTTCTGATGGGATCCAGTGCATTTGTGCTGGTATGATCGCACCCAGCATGCCTTTCCATTGTCAAAGTAATAAAGAGTTTCCACTCGCATTGTCGTACGAAGTCCGTTTAAATGAAAGTGCGAAAAAATCCTGCTAGATGACACCGGATGGACGATCCGAGCATGTCGGGAAGCCGGATGACCGCCAGGGCTGTCATCGCGCAGTTAATCTTCCCGAGTACCCCCGAATCAATATAAGAATCGCTACGATCTGACGGGCGGATCAAAAGTTATCGTCGGAACGATATTTGTGCACCAAGGGTAGCTCACGGCCAGTAAACACCTTCCGATCGGATTCATGACTCGCATCCACTAGTACACTCATCCGCTATAGCCTGTACGTCACTGAATCTAAACAAACCCCCGCTATAATTTGACCGCAAATGAAATGTCAGAACGAATTCCGTTTATCGAATCAAATGACACTATCACCTCGCCATAATAAAGACCGGACGTCTTTGAATTCACCATCCGGAAGAAAATAAAAAGATCCCAACCGAAACGTAGGAGGCGACGCACTAAACGTGCGTTTCAGTTCGCATCGATGTTCCAGAACCGAAAGATTGTTCGAAAAAAGTGGTAGATAGCTGAAAAAAGTGACAGGGGTGCAACACGAGGACTTCCCAGGAGGTCACCCATCCTAGTACTACTCTCGCCCAAGCACGCTTAACTTCGGAGTTCTGATGGGATCCAGTGCATTTGTGCTGGTATGATCGCACCCAGCATGCCTTTCCATTGTCAAAGTAATAAAGAGTTTCCACTCGCATTGTCGTACGAAGTCCGTTTAAATGAAAGTGCGAAAAAATCCTGCTAGATGACACCGGATGGACGATCCGAGCATGTCGGGAAGCCGGATGACCACCAGGGCTGTCATCGCGCGATTAATCTTCCCGAGTACCCCCGAATCAATATAAGAATCGCTACGATCTGACGGGCGGATCAAAAGTTATCGTCGGAACGATATTTGTGCACCAAGGGTAGCTCACGGCCAGTAAACACCTTCCGACCGGATTCATGACTCGCATCCACTAGTACACTCATCCGCTATAGCCTGTACGTCACTGAATCTAAACAAACCCCCGCTACAATTTGACGGCAAATGAAATGTCAGAACGAATTCCGTTTATCGAATCAAACGACACTATCACCCCGCCATAATAAAGACCGGACGTCTTTGAATTCACCATCCGGAAGAAAATAAAAAGATCCGAACCGAAACGTAGGAGGCGACGCACTAAACGTGCGTTTCAGTTCGCATCGATGTTCCAGAACCGAAAGATTGTTCGAAAAAAGTGGTAGATAGCCGAAAAAAGTGACAGGGGTGCAACACGAGGACTTCCCAGGAGGTCACCCATCCTAGTACTACTCTCGCCCAAGCACGCTTAACTTCGGAGTTCTGATGGGATCCAGTGCATTTGTGCTGGTATGATCGCACCCAGCATGCCTCTCCATTGTCAAAGTAATAAAGAGTTTCCACTCGCATTGTCGTACGAAGTCCGTTTAAATGAAAGTGCGAAAAAATCCTGCTAGATGACACCGGATGGACGATCCGAGCATGTCGGGAAGCCGGATGACCGCCAGGGCTGTCATCGCGCGATTAATCTTCCCGAGTACCCCCGAATCAATATAAGAATCGCGACGATCTGACGGGCGGATCAAAAGTTATCGTCGGAACGATATTTGTGCACCAAGGGTAGCTCACGGCCAGTAAACACCTTCCGACCGGATTCATGACTCGCATCCACTAGTACACTCATCCGCTATAGCCTGTACGTCACTGAATCTAAACAAACCCCCGCTATAATTTGACCGCAAATGAAATGTCAGAACGAATTCCGTTTATCGAATCAAACGACACTATCACCCCGCCATAATAAAGACCAGACGTCTTTGAATTCACCATCCGGAAGAAAATAAAAAGATCCGAACCGAAACGTAGGAGGCGACGCACTAAACGTGCGTTTCAGTTCGCATCGATGTTCCAGAACCGAAAGATTGTTCGAAAAAAGTGGTAGATAGCCGAAAAAAGTGACAGGGGTGCAACACGAGGACTTCCCAGGAGGTCACCCATCCTAGTACTACTCTCGCCCAAGCACGCTTAACTTCGGAGTTCTGATGGGATCCAGTGCATTTGTGCTGGTATGATCGCACCCAGCATGCCTCTCCATTGTCAAAGTAATAAAGAGTTTCCACTCGCACTGTCGTACGAAGTCCGTTTAAATGAAAGTGCGAAAAAATCCTGCTAGATGACACCGGATGGACGATCCGAGCATGTCGGGAAGCCGGATGACCGCCAGGGCTGTCATCGCGCGATGAATCTTCCCGAGTACCCCCGAATCAATATAAGAATCGCCACGATCTGACGGGCGGATCAAAAGTTATCGTCGGAACGATATTTGTGCACCAAGGGTAGCTCACGGCCAGTAAACACCTTCCGACCGGATTCATGACTTTCATCCACTAGTACACTCATCCGCTATAGCCTGTACGTCACTGAATCTAAACAAACCCCCGCTATAATTTGACTGCAAATGAAATGTCAGAACGAATTCCGTTTATCGAATCAAACGACACTATCACCCCGCCATAATAAAGACCGGACGTGTTTGAATTCACCATCCGGAAGAAAATAAAAAGATCCGAACCGAAACGTAGGAGGCGACGCACTAAACGTGCGTTTCAGTTCGCATCGATGTTCCAGAACCGAAAGATTGTTCGAAAAAAGTGGTAGATAGCCGAAAAAAGTGACAGGGGTGCAACACGAGGACTTCCCAGGAGGTCACCCATCCTAGTACTACTCTCGCCCAAGCACGCTTAACTTCGGAGTTCTGATGGGATCCAGTGCATTTGTGCTGGTATGATCGCACCCAGCATGCCTCTCCATTGTCAAAGTAATAAAGAGTTTCCACTCGCATTGTCGTACGAAGTCCGTTTAAATGAAAGTGCGAAAAAATCCTGCTAGATGACACCGGATGGACGATCCGAGCATGTCGGGAAGCCGGATGACCGCCAGGGCTGTCATCGCGCAGTTAATCTTCCCGAGTACCCCCGAATCAATATAAGAATCGCTACGATCTGACGGGCGGATCAAAAGTTATCGTCGGAACGATATTTGTGCACCAAGGGTAGCTCACGGCCAGTAAACACCTTCCGATCGGATTCATGACTCGCATCCACTAGTACACTCATCCGCTATAGCCTGTACGTCACTGAATCTAAACAAACCCCCGCTATAATTTGACCGCAAATGAAATGTCAGAACGAATTCCGTTTATCGAATCAAATGACACTATCACCTCGCCATAATAAAGACCGGACGTCTTTGAATTCACCATCCGGAAGAAAATAAAAAGATCCCAACCGAAACGTAGGAGGCGACGCACTAAACGTGCGTTTCAGTTCGCATCGATGTTCCAGAACCGAAAGATTGTTCGAAAAAAGTGGTAGATAGCTGAAAAAAGTGACAGGGGTGCAACACGAGGACTTCCCAGGAGGTCACCCATCCTAGTACTACTCTCGCCCAAGCACGCTTAACTTCGGAGTTCTGATGGGATCCAGTGCATTTGTGCTGGTATGATCGCACCCAGCATGCCTTTCCATTGTCAAAGTAATAAAGAGTTTCCACTCGCATTGTCGTACGAAGTCCGTTTAAATGAAAGTGCGAAAAAATCCTGCTAGATGACACCGGATGGACGATCCGAGCATGTCGGGAAGCCGGATGACCACCAGGGCTGTCATCGCGCGATTAATCTTCCCGAGTACCCCCGAATCAATATAAGAATCGCTACGATCTGACGGGCGGATCAAAAGTTATCGTCGGAACGATATTTGTGCACCAAGGGTAGCTCACGGCCAGTAAACACCTTCCGACCGGATTCATGACTCGCATCCACTAGTACACTCATCCGCTATAGCCTGTACGTCACTGAATCTAAACAAACCCCCGCTACAATTTGACGGCAAATGAAATGTCAGAACGAATTCCGTTTATCGAATCAAACGACACTATCACCCCGCCATAATAAAGACCGGACGTCTTTGAATTCACCATCCGGAAGAAAATAAAAAGATCCGAACCGAAACGTAGGAGGCGACGCACTAAACGTGCGTTTCAGTTCGCATCGATGTTCCAGAACCGAAAGATTGTTCGAAAAAAGTGGTAGATAGCCGAAAAAAGTGACAGGGGTGCAACACGAGGACTTCCCAGGAGGTCACCCATCCTAGTACTACTCTCGCCCAAGCACGCTTAACTTCGGAGTTCTGATGGGATCCAGTGCATTTGTGCTGGTATGATCGCACCCAGCATGCCTCTCCATTGTCAAAGTAATAAAGAGTTTCCACTCGCATTGTCGTACGAAGTCCGTTTAAATGAAAGTGCGAAAAAATCCTGCTAGATGACACCGGATGGACGATCCGAGCATGTCGGGAAGCCGGATGACCGCCAGGGCTGTCATCGCGCGATTAATCTTCCCGAGTACCCCCGAATCAATATAAGAATCGCGACGATCTGACGGGCGGATCAAAAGTTATCGTCGGAACGATATTTGTGCACCAAGGGTAGCTCACGGCCAGTAAACACCTTCCGACCGGATTCATGACTCGCATCCACTAGTACACTCATCCGCTATAGCCTGTACGTCACTGAATCTAAACAAACCCCCGCTATAATTTGACCGCAAATGAAATGTCAGAACGAATTCCGTTTATCGAATCAAACGACACTATCACCCCGCCATAATAAAGACCAGACGTCTTTGAATTCACCATCCGGAAGAAAATAAAAAGATCCGAACCGAAACGTAGGAGGCGACGCACTAAACGTGCGTTTCAGTTCGCATCGATGTTCCAGAACCGAAAGATTGTTCGAAAAAAGTGGTAGATAGCCGAAAAAAGTGACAGGGGTGCAACACGAGGACTTCCCAGGAGGTCACCCATCCTAGTACTACTCTCGCCCAAGCACGCTTAACTTCGGAGTTCTGATGGGATCCAGTGCATTTGTGCTGGTATGATCGCACCCAGCATGCCTCTCCATTGTCAAAGTAATAAAGAGTTTCCACTCGCACTGTCGTACGAAGTCCGTTTAAATGAAAGTGCGAAAAAATCCTGCTAGATGACACCGGATGGACGATCCGAGCATGTCGGGAAGCCGGATGACCGCCAGGGCTGTCATCGCGCGATGAATCTTCCCGAGTACCCCCGAATCAATATAAGAATCGCCACGATCTGACGGGCGGATCAAAAGTTATCGTCGGAACGATATTTGTGCACCAAGGGTAGCTCACGGCCAGTAAACACCTTCCGACCGGATTCATGACTTTCATCCACTAGTACACTCATCCGCTATAGCCTGTACGTCACTGAATCTAAACAAACCCCCGCTATAATTTGACTGCAAATGAAATGTCAGAACGAATTCCGTTTATCGAATCAAACGACACTATCACCCCGCCATAATAAAGACCGGACGTGTTTGAATTCACCATCCGGAAGAAAATAAAAAGATCCGAACCGAAACGTAGGAGGCGACGCACTAAACGTGCGTTTCAGTTCGCATCGATGTTCCAGAACCGAAAGATTGTTCGAAAAAAGTGGTAGATAGCCGAAAAAAGTGACAGGGGTGCAACACGAGGACTTCCCAGGAGGTCACCCATCCTAGTACTACTCTCGCCCAAGCACGCTTAACTTCGGAGTTCTGATGGGATCCAGTGCATTTGTGCTGGTATGATCGCACCCAGCATGCCTCTCCATTGTCAAAGTAATAAAGAGTTTCCACTCGCATTGTCGTACGAAGTCCGTTTAAATGAAAGTGCGAAAAAATCCTGCTAGATGACACCGGATGGACGATCCGAGCATGTCGGGAAGCCGGATGACCGCTAGAGCTGTCATCGCGCGATTAATCTTCCCGAGTACCCCCGAATCAATATAAGAATCGCGACGATCTGACGGGCGGATCAAAAGTTATCGTCGGAACGATATTTGTGCACCAAGGGTAGCTCACGGCCAGTAAACACCTTCCGACCGGATTCATGACTCGCATCCACTATTACACTCATCCGCTATAGCCTGTACGTCACTGAATCTAAACAAACCCCCGCTATAATTTGACCGCAAATGAAATGTCAGAACGAATTCCGTTTATCGAATCAAACGACACTATCAGCCCGCCATAATAAAGACCGGACGTCTTTGAATTCACCATCCGGAAGAAAATAAAAAGATCCGAACCGAAACGTAGGAGGCGACGCACTAAACGTGCGTTTCAGTTCGCATCGATGTTCCAGAACCGAAAGATTGTTCGAAAAAAGTGGTAGATAGCCGAAAAAAGTGACAGGGGTGCAACACGAGGACTTCCCAGGAGGTCACCCATCCTAGTACTACTCTCGCCCAAGCACACTTAACTTCGGAGTTCTGATGGGATCCAGTGCATTTGTGCTGGTATGATCGCACCCAGCATGCCTCTCCATTGTCAAAGTAATAAAGAGTTTCCACTCGCATTGTCGTACGAAGTCCGTTTAAATGAAAGTGCGAAAAAATCCTGCTAGATGACACCGGATGGACGATCCGAGCATGTCGGGAAGCCGGATGACCGCCAGGGCTGTCATCGCGCGATGAATCTTCCCGAGTACCCCCGAATCAATATAAGAATCGCCACGATCTGACGGGCGGATCAAAAGTTATCGTCGGAACGATATTTGTGCACCAAGGGTAGCTCACGGCCAGTAAACACCTTCCGACCGGATTCATGACTCGCATCCACTAGTACACTCATCCGCTATAGCCTGTACGTCACTGAATCTAAACAAACCCCCGCTATAATTTGACTGCAAATGAAATGTCAGAACGAATTCCGTTTATCGAATCAAACGACACTATCACCCCGCCATAATAAAGACCGGACGTGTTTGAATTCACCATCCGGAAGAAAATAAAAAGATCCGAACCGAAACGTAGGAGGCGACGCACTAAACGTGCGTTTCAGTTCGCATCGATGTTCCAGAACCGAAAGATTGTTCGAAAAAAGTGGTAGATAGCCGAAAAAAGTGACAGGGGTGCAACACGAGGACTTCCCAGGAGGTCACCCATCCTAGTACTACTCTCGCCCAAGCACGCTTAACTTCGGAGTTCTGATGGGATCCAGTGCATTTGTGCTGTTATGATCGCACCCAGCATGCCTCTCCATTGTCAAAGTAATAAAGAGTTTCCACTCGCATTGTCGTACGAAGTCCGTTTAAATGAAAGTGCGAAAAAATCCTGCTAGATGACACCGGATGGACGATCCGAGCATGTCGGGAAGCCGGATGACCGCCAGGGCTGTCATCGCGCGATGGATCTTCCCGAGTACCCCCGAATCAATATAAGAATCGCCACGATCTGACGGGCGGATCAAAAGTTATCGTCGGAACGATATTTGTGCACCAAGGGTAGCTCACGGCCAGTAAACACCTTCCGACCGGATTCATGACTCGCATCCACTAGTACACTCATCCGCTATCGCCTGTACGTCACTGAATCTAAACAAACCCCCGCTATAATTTGACCGCAAATGAAATGTCAGAACGAATTCCGTTTATCGAATCAAACGACACTATCACCTCGCCATAATAAAGACCGGACGTCTTTGAATTCACCATCCGGAAGAAAATAAAAAGATCCGAACCGAAACGTAGGAGTCGACGCACTAAACGTGCGTTTCAGTTCGCATCGATGTTCCAGAACCGAAAGATTGTTCGAAAAAAGTGGTAGATAGCCGAAAAAAGTGACAGGGGTGCAACACGAGGACTTCCCAGGAGGTCACCCATCCTAGTACTACTCTCGCCCAAGCACGCTTAACTTCGGAGTTCTGATGGGATCCAGTGCATTTGTGCTGGTATGATCGCACCCAGCATGCCTTTCCATTGTCAAAGTAATAAAGAGTTTCCACTCGCATTGTCGTACGAAGTCCGTTTAAATGAAAGTGCGAAAAAATCCTGCTAGATGACACCGGATGGACGATCCGAGCATGTCGGGAAGCCGGATGACCACCAGGGCTGTCATCGCGCGATTAATCTTCCCGAGTACCCCCGAATCAATATAAGAATCGCTACGATCTGACGGGCGGATCAAAAGTTATCGTCGGAACGATATTTGTGCACCAAGGGTAGCTCACGGCCAGTAAACACCTTCCGACCGGATTCATGACTCGCATCCACTAGTACACTCATCCGCTATAGCCTGTACGTCACTGAATCTAAACAAACCCCCGCTACAATTTGACGGCAAATGAAATGTCAGAACGCTTTCCGTTTATCGAATCAAACGACACTATCACCCCGCCATAATAAAGACCGGACGTCTTTGAATTCACCATCCGGAAGAAAATAAAAAGATCCGAACCGAAACGTAGGAGGCGACGCACTAAACGTGCGTTTCAGTTCGCATCGATGTTCCAGAACCGAAAGATTGTTCGAAAAAAGTGGTAGATAGCCGAAAAAAGTGACAGGGGTGCAACACGAGGACTTCCCAGGAGGTCACCCATCCTAGTACTACTCTCGCCCAAGCACGCTTAACTTCGGAGTTCTGATGGGATCCAGTGCATTTGTGCTGGTATGATCGCACCCAGCATGCCTCTCCATTGTCAAAGTAATAAAGAGTTTCCACTCGCATTGTCGTACGAAGTCCGTTTAAATGAAAGTGCGAAAAAATCCTGCTAGATGACACCGGATGGACGATCCGAGCATGTCGGGAAGCCGGATGACTGCCAGGGCTGTCATCGCGCGATTAATCTTCCCGAGTACCCCCGAATCAATATAAGAATCGCGACGATCTGACGGGCGGATCAAAAGTTATCGTCGGAACGATATTTGTGCACCAAGGGTAGCTCACGGCCAGTAAACCCCTTCCGACCGGATTCATGACTCGCATCCACTAGTACACTCATCCGCTATAGCCTGTACGTCACTGAATCTAAACAAACCCCCGCTATAATTTGACCGCAAATGAAATGTCAGAACGAATTCCGTTTATCGAATCAAACGACACTATCACCCCGCCATAATAAAGACCAGACGTCTTTGAATTCACCATCCGGAAGAAAATAAAAAGATCCGAACCGAAACGTAGGAGGCGACGCACTAAACGTGCGTTTCAGTTCGCATCGATGTTCCAGAACCGAAAGATTGTTCGAAAAAAGTGGTAGATAGCCGAAAAAAGTGACAGGGGTGCAACACGAGGACTTCCCAGGAGGTCACCCATCCTAGTACTACTCTCGCCCAAGCACGCTTAACTTCGGAGTTCTGATGGGATCCAGTGCATTTGTGCTGTTATGATCGCACCCAGCATGCCTCTCCATTGTCAAAGTAATAAAGAGTTTCCACTCGCATTGTCGTACGAAGTCCGTTTAAATGAAAGTGAGAAAAAATCCTGCTAGATGACACGGGATGGACGATCCGAGCATGTCGGGAAGCCGGATGACCGCCAGGACTGTCATCGCGCAATTAATCTTCCCGAGTACCCCCGAATCAATATAAGAATCGCTACGATCTGACGGGCGGATCAAAAGTTATCGTCGGAACGATATTTGTGCACCAAGGGTAGCTCACGGCCAGTAAACACCTTCCGACCGGATTCATGACTCGCATCCACTAGTACACTCATCCGCTATAGCCTGTACGTCACTGAATCTAAACAAACCCCCGCTATAATTTGACCGCAAATGAAATGTCAGAACGAATTCCGTTAATCGAATCAAACGACACTATCACCCCGCCATAATAAAGACCGGACGTCTTTGAATTCACCATCCGGAAGAAAATAAAAAGATCCGAACCGAAACGTAGGAGGCGACGCACTAAACGTGCGTTTCAGTTCGCATCGATGTTCCAGAACCGAAAGATTGTTCGAAAAAAGTGGTAGATAGCCGAAAAAAGTGACAGGGGTGCAACACGAGGACTTCCCAGGAGGTCACCCATCCTAGTACTACTCTCGCCCAAGCACGCTTAACTTCGGAGTTCTGATGGGATCCAGTGCATTTGTGCTGGTATGATCGCACCCAGCATGCCTCTCCATTGTCAGAGTAATAAAGAGTTTCCACTCGCATTGTCGTACGAAGTCCGTTTAAATGAAAGTGCGAAAAAATCCTGCTAGATGACACCGGATGGACGATCCGAGCATGTCGGGAAGCCGGATGACCGCCAGGGCTGTCATCGCGCGATTAATCTTCCCGAGTACCCCCGAATCAATATAAGAATCGCGACGATCTGACGGGCGGATCAAAAGTTATCGTCGGAACGATATTTGTGCACCAAGGGTAGCTCACGGCCAGTAAACACCTTCCGACCGGATTCATGACTCGCATCCACTAGTACACTCATCCGCTATAGCCTGTACGTCACTGAATCTAAACAAACCCCCGCTATAATTTGACCGCAAATGAAATGTCAGAACGAATTCCGTTTATCGAATCAAACGACACTATCACCTCGCCATAATAAAGACCGGACGTCTTTGAATTCACCATCCGGAAGAAAATAAAAAGATCCGAACCGAAACGTAGGAGGCGACGCACTAAACGTGCGTTTCAGTTCGCATCGATGTTCCAGAACCGAAAGATTGTTCGAAAAAAGTGGTAGATAGCCGAAAAAAGTGACAGGGGTGCAACACGAGGACTTCCCAGGAGGTCACCCATCCTAGTACTACTCTCGCCCAAGCACGCTTAACTTCGGAGTTCTGATGGGATCCAGTGCATTTGTGCTGGTATGATCGCACCCAGCATGCCTCTCCATTGTCAGAGTAATAAAGAGTTTCCACTCGCATTGTCGTACGAAGTCCGTTTAAATGAAAGTGCGAAAAATCCTGCTAGATGACACCGGATGGACGATCCGAGCATGTCGGGAAGCCGGATGACCGCCAGGGCTGTCATCGCGCGATTAATCTTCCCGAGTACCCCCGAATCAATATAAGAATCGCGACGATCTGACGGGCGGATCAAAAGTTATCGTCGGAACGATATTTGTGCACCAAGGGTAGCTCACGGCCAGTAAACACCTTCCGAACGGATTCATGACTCGCATCCACTAGTACACTCATCCGCTATAGCCTGTACGTCACTGAATCTAAACAAACCCCCGCTATAATTTGACCGCAAATGAAATGTCAGAACGAATTCCGTTTATCGAATCAAACGACACTATCACCTCGCCATAATAAAGACCGGACGTCTTTGAATTCACCATCCGGAAGAAAATAAAAAGATCCGAACCGAAACGTAGGAGGCGACGCACTAAACGTGCGTTTCAGTTCGCATCGATGTTCTAGAACCGAAAGATTGTTCGAAAAAAGTGGTAGATAGCTGAAAAAAGTGACAGGGGTGCAACACGAGGACTTCCCAGGAGGTCACCCATCCTAGTACTACTCTCGCCCAAGCACGCTTAACTTCGGAGTTCTGATGGGATCCAGTGCATTTGTGCTGGTATGATCGCACCCAGCATGCCTTTCCATTGTCAAAGTAATAAAGAGTTTCCACTCGCATTGTCGTACGAAGTCCGTTTAAATGAAAGTGCGAAAAAATCCTGCTAGATGACACCGGATGGACGATCCGAGCATGTCGGGAAGCCGGATGACCACCAGGGCTGTCATCGCGCGATTAATCTTCCCGAGTACCCCCGAATCAATATAAGAATCGCTACGATCTGACGGGCGGATCAAAAGTTATCGTCGGAACGATATTTGTGCACCAAGGGTAGCTCACGGCCAGTAAACACCTTCCGACCGGATTCATGACTCGCATCCACTAGTACACTCATCCGCTATAGCCTGTACGTCACTGAATCTAAACAAACCCCCGCTATAATTTGACCGCAAATGAAATGTCAGAACGAATTCCGTTTATCGAATCAAACGACACTATCACCCCGCCATAATAAAGACCGGACGTCTTTGAATTCACCATCCGGAAGAAAATAAAAAGATCCGAACCGAAACGTAGGAGGCGACGCACTAAACGTGCGTTTCAGTTCGCATCGATGTTCCAGAACCGAAAGATTGTTCGAAAAAAGTGGTAGATAGCCGAAAAAAGTGACAGGGGTGCAACACGAGGACTTCCCAGGAGGTCACCCATCCTAGTACTACTCTCGCCCAAGCACGCTTAACTTCGGAGTTCTGATGGGATCCAGTGCATTTGTGCTGGTATGATCGCACCCAGCATGCCTCTCCATTGTCAGAGTAATAAAGAGTTTCCACTCGCATTGTCGTACGAAGTCCGTTTAAATGAAAGTGCGAAAAAATCCTGCTAGATGACACCGGATGGACGATCCGAGCATGTCGGGAAGCCGGATGACCGCCAGGGCTGTCATCGCGCGATTAATCTTCCCGAGTACCCCCGAATCAATATAAGAATCGCTACGATCTGACGGGCAGATCAAAAGTTATCGTCGGAACGATATTTGTGCACCAAGGGTAGCTCACGGCCAGTAAACACCTTCCGACCGGATTCATGACTCGCATCCACTAGTACACTCATCCGCTATAGCCTGTACGTCACTGAATCTAAACAAACCCCCGCTATAATTTGACCGCAAATGAAATGTCAGAACGAATTCCGTTTATCGAATCAAACGACACTATCACCTCGCCATAATAAAGACCGGACGTCTTTGAATTCACCATCCGGAAGAAAATAAAAAGATCCGAACCGAAACGTAGGAGGCGACGCACTAAACGTGCGTTTCAGTTCGCATCGATGTTCCAGAACCGAAAGATTGTTCGAAAAAAGTGGTAGATAGCCGAAAAAAGTGACAGGGGTGCAACACGAGGACTTCCCAGGAGGTCACCCATCCTAGTACTACTCTCGCCCAAGCACGCTTAACTTCGGAGTTCTGATGGGATCCAGTGCATTTGTGCTGTTATGATCGCACCCAGCATGCCTCTCCATTGTCAAAGTAATAAAGAGTTTCCACTCGCATTGTCGTACGAAGTCCGTTTAAATGAAAGTGCGAAAAAATCCTTCTAGATGACACCGGATGGACGATCCGAGCATGTCGGGAAGCCGGATGACCGCCAGGGCTGTCATCGCGCGATGGATCTTCCCGAGTACCCCCGAATCAATATAAGAATCGCCACGATCTGACGGGCGGATCAAAAGTTATCGTCGGAACGATATTTGTGCACCAAGGGTAGCTCACGGCCAGTAAACACCTTCCGACCGGATTCATGACTCGCATCCACTAGTACACTCATCCGCTATCGCCTGTACGTCACTGAATCTAAACAAACCCCCGCTATAATTTGACCGCAAATGAAATGTCAGAACGAATTCCGTTTATCGAATCAAACGACACTATCACCTCGCCATAATAAAGACCGGAAGTCTTTGAATTCACCATCCGGAAGAAAATAAAAAGATCCGAACCGAAACGTAGGAGTCGACGCACTAAACGTGCGTTTCAGTTCGCATCGATGTTCCAGAACCGAAAGATTGTTCGAAAAAAGTGGTAGATAGCCGAAAAAAGTGACAGGGGTGCAACACGAGGACTTCCCAGGAGGTCACCCATCCTAGTACTACTCTCGCCCGAGCACGCTTAACTTCGGAGTTCTGATGGGATCCAGTGCATTTGTGCTGGTATGATCGCACCCAGCATGCCTCTCCATTGTCAGAGTAATAAAGAGTTTCCACTCGCATTGTCGTACGAAGTCCGTTTAAATGAAAGTGCGAAAAAATCCTGCTAGATGACACCGGATGGACGATCCGAGCATGTCGGGAAGCCGGATGACCGCCAGGGCTGTCATCGCGCGATTAATCTTCCCGAGTACCCCCGAATCAATATAAGAATCGCGACGATCTGACGGGCGGATCAAAAGTTATCGTCGGAACGATATTTGTGCACCAAGGGTAGCTCACGGCCAGTAAACACCTTCCGACCGGATTCATGACTCGCATCCACTAGTACACTCATCCGCTATAGCCTGTACGTCACTGAATCTAAACAAACCCCCGCTATAATTTGACCGCAAATGAAATGTCAGAACGAATTCCGTTTATCGAATCAAACGACACTATCACCCCGCCATAATAAAGACCGGACGTCTTTGAATTCACCATCCGGAAGAAAATAAAAAGATCCGAACCGAAACGTAGGAGGCGACGCACTAAACGTGCGTTTCAGTTCGCATCGATGTTCCAGAACCGAAAGATTGTTCGAAAAAAGTGGTAGATAGCCGAAAAAAGTGACAGGGGTGCAACACGAGGACTTCCCAGGAGGTCACCCATCCTAGTACTACTCTCGCCCAAGCACGCTTAACTTCGGAGTTCTGATGGGATCCAGTGCATTTGTGCTGGTATGATCGCACCCAGCATGCCTCTCCATTGTCAAAGTAATAAAGAGTTTCCACTCGCATTGTCGTACGAAGTCCGTTTAAATGAAAGTGCGAAAAAATCCTGCTAGATGACACCGGATGGACGATCCGAGCATGTCTGGAAGCCGAATGACCGCCAGGGCTGTCATCGCGCGATGAATCTTCCCGAGTACCCCCGAATCAATATAAGAATCGCCACGATCTGACGGGCGGATCAAAAGTTATCGTCGGAACGATATTTGTGCACCAAGGGTAGCTCACGGCCAGTAAACACCTTCCGACCGGATTCATGACTCGCATCCACTAGTACACTCATCCGCTATAGCCTGTACGTCACTGAATCTAAACAAACCCCCGCTATAATTTGACCGCAAATGAAATGTCAGAACGAATTCCGTTTATCGAATCAAACGACACTATCAGCCCGCCATAATAAAGACCGGACGTCTTTGAATTCACCATCCGGAAGAAAATAAAAAGATCCGAACCGAAACGTATGAGGCAACGCACTAAACGTGCGTTTCAGTTCGCATCGATGTTCCAGAACCGAAAGATTGTTCGAAAAAAGTGGTAGATAGCCGAAAAAAGTGACAGGGGTGCAACACGAGGACTTCCCAGGAGGTCACCCATCCTAGTACTACTCTCGCCCAAGCACGCTTAACTTCGGAGTTCTGATGGGATCCAGTGCATTTGTGCTGGTATGATCGCACCCAGCATGCCTCTCCATTGTCAAAGTAATAAAGAGTTTCCACTCGCATTGTCGTACGAAGTCCGTTTAAATGAAAGTGCGTAAAAATCCTGCTAGATGACACCGGATGGACGATCCGAGCATGTCGGGAAGCCGGATGACCGCCAGGGCTGTCATCGCGCGATGAAACTTCCCGAGTACCCCCGAATCAATATAAGAATCGCCACGATCTGACGGGCGGATCAAAAGTTATCGTCGGAACGATATTTGTGCACCAAGGGTAGCTCACGGCCAGTAAACACCTTCCGACCGGATTCATGACTCGCATCCACTAGTACACTCATCCGCTATAGCCTGTACGTCACTGAATCTAAACAAACCCCCGCTATAATTTGACCGCAAATGAAATGTCAGAACGAATTCCGTTTATCGAATCAAACGACACTATCACCCCGCCATAATAAAGACCGGACGTCTTTGAATTCACCATCCGGAAGAAAATAAAAAGATCCGAACCGAAACGTAGGAGGCGACGCACTAAACGTGCGTTTCAGTTCGCATCGATGTTCCAGAACCGAAAGATTGTTCGAAAAAAGTGGTAGATAGCCGAAAAAAGTGACAGGGGTGCAACACGAGGACTTCCCAGGAGGTCACCCATCCTAGTACTACTCTCGCCCAAGCACGCTTAACTTCGGAGTTCTGATGGGATCCAGTGCATTTGTGCTGGTATGATCGCACCCAGCATGCCTTTCCATTGTCAAAGTAATAAAGAGTTTCCACTCGCATTGTCGTACGAAGTCCGTTTAAATAAAAGTGCGAAAAAATCCTGCTAGATGACATCGGATGGACGATCCGAGCATGTCGGGAAGCCGGATGACCGCTAGGGCTGTCATCGCGCGATGAATCTTCCCGAGTACCCCCGAATCAATATAAGAATCGCCACGATCTGACGGGCGGATCAAAAGTTATCGTCGGAACGATATTTGTGCACCAAGGGTAGCTCACGGCCAGTAAACACCTTCCGACCGGATTCATGACTTTCATCCACTAGTACACTCATCCGCTATAGCCTGTACGTCACTGAATCTAAACAAACCCCCGCTATAATTTGACCGCAAATGAAATGTCAGAACGAATTCCGTTTATCGAATCAAACGACACTATCAGCCCGCCATAATAAAGACCGGACGTCTTTGAATTCACCATCCGGAAGAAAATAAAAAGATCCTAACCGAAACGTAGGAGGCGACGCACTAAACGTGCGTTTCAGTTCGCATCGATGTTCCAGAACCGAAAGATTGTTCGAAAAAAGTGGTAGATAGCCGAAAAAAGTGACAGGGGTGCAACACGAGGACTTCCCAGGAGGTCACCCATCCTAGTACTACTCTCGCCCAAGCACGCTTAACTTCGGAGTTCTGATGGGATCCAGTGCATTTGTGCTGGTATGATCGCACCCAGCATGCCTCTCCATTGTCAAAGTAATAAAGAGTTTCCACTCGCATTGTCGTACGAAGTCCGTTTAAATAAAAGTGCGAAAAAATCCTGCTAGATGACATCGGATGGACGATCCGAGCATGTCGGGAAGCCGGATGACCGCTATGGCTGTCATCGCGCGATGAATCTTCCCGAGTACCCCCGAATCAATATAAGAATCGCCACGATCTGACGGGCGGATCAAAAGTTATCGTCGGAACGATATTTGTGCACCAAGGGTAGCTCACGGCCAGTAAACACCTTCCGACCGGATTCATGACTTTCATCCACTAGTACACTCATCCGCTATAGCCTGTACGTCACTGAATCTAAACAAACCCCCGCTATAAATTGACCGCAAATGAAATGTCAGAACGAATTCCGTTTATCGAATCAAACGACACTATCAGCCCGCCATAATAAAGACCGGACGTCTTTGAATTCACCATCCGGAAGAAAATAAAAAGATCCGAACCGAAACGTAGGAGGCGACGCACTAAATGTGCGTTTCAGTTCGCATCGATGTTCCAGAACCGAAAGATTGTTCGAAAAAAGTGGTAGATAGCCGAAAAAAGTGACAGGGGTGCAACACGAGGACTTCCCAGGAGGTCACCCATCCTAGTACTACTCTCGCCCAAGCACGCTTAACTTCGGAGTTCTGATGGGATCCAGTGCATTTGTGCTGGTATGATCGCACCCAGCATGCCTCTCCATTGTCAAAGTAATAAAGAGTTTCCACTCGCATTGTCGTACGAAGTCCGTTTAAATAAAAGTGCGAAAAAATCCTGCTAGATGACATCGGATGGACGATCCGAGCATGTCGGGAAGCCGGATGACCGCTGGGGCTGTCATCGCGCGATGAATCTTCCCGAGTACCCCCGAATCAATATAAGAATCGCCACGATCTGACGGGCGGATCAAAAGTTATCGTCGGAACGATATTTGTGCACCAAGGGTAGCTCACGGCCAGTAAACACCTTCCGACCGGATTCATGACTGTCATCCACTAGTACACTCATCCGCTATAGCCTGTACGTCACTGAATCTAAACAAACCCCCGCTATAATTTGACCGCAAATGAAATGTCAGAACGAATTCCGTTTATCGAATCAAACGACACTATCAGCCCGCCATAATAAAGACCGGACGTCTTTGAATTCACCATCCGGAAGAAAATAAAAAGATCCGAACCGAAACGTAGGAGGCGACGCACTAAACGTGCGTTTCAGTTCGCATCGATGTTCCAGAACCGAAAGATTGTTCGAAAAAAGTGGTAGATAGCCGAAAAAAGTGACAGGGGTGCAACACGAGGACTTCCCAGGAGGTCACCCATCCTAGTACTACTCTCGCCCAAGCACGCTTAACTTCGGAGTTCTGATGGGATCCAGTGCATTTGTGCTGGTATGATCGCACCCAGCATGCCTCTCCATTGTCAAAGTAATAAAGAGTTTCCACTCGCATTGTCGTACGAAGTCCGTTTAAATGAAAGTGCGAAAAAATCCTGCTAGATGACACCGGATGGACGATCCGAGCATGTCGGGAAGCCGGATGACCGCCAGGGCTGTCATCGCGCGATGGATCTTCCCGAGTACCCCCGAATCAATATAATAATCGCCACGATCTGACGGGCGGATCAAAAGTTATCGTCGGAATGATATTTGTGCACCAAGGGTAGCTCACGGCCAGTAAACACCTTCCGACCGGATTAATGACTCGCATCCACTAGTACACTCATCCGCTATAGCCTGTACGTCACTGAATCTAAACAAACCCCCGCTATAATTTGACCGAAAATGAAATGTCAGAACGAATTCCGTTTATCGAATCAAACGACACTATCACCTCGCCATAATAAAGACCGGACGTCTTTGAATTCACCATCCGGAAGAAAATAAAATGATCCGAACCGAAACGTAGGAGTCGACGCACTAAACGTGCGTTTCAGTTCGCATCGATGTTCCAGAACCGAAAGATTGTTCGAAAAAAGTGGTAGATAGCCGAAAAAAGTGACAGGGGTGCAACACGAGGACTTCCCAGGAGGTCACCCACCCTAGTACTACTCTCGCCCAAGCACGCTTAACTTCGGAGTTCTGATGGGATCCAGTGCATTTGTGCTGGTATGATCGCACCCAGCATGCCTTTCCATTGTCAAAGTAATAAAGAGTTTCCACTCGCATTGTCGTACGAAGTCCGTTTAAATGAAAGTGCGAAAAAATCCTGCTAGATGACACCGGATGGACGATCCGAGAATGTCGGGAAGCCGGATGACCGCCAGGGCTGTCATCGCGCGATTAATCTTCCCGAGTACCCCCGAATCAATATAAGAATCGCTACGATCTGACGGGCGGATCAAAAGTTATCGTCGGAACGATATTTGTGCACCAAGGGTAGCTCACGGCCAGTAAACACCTTCCGACCGGATTCATGACTCGCATCCACTAGTACACTCATCCGCTATAACCTGTACGTCACTGAATCTAAACAAACCCCCGCTATAATTTGACTGCAAATGAAATGTCAGAACGAATTCCGTTTATCGAATCAAACGACACTATCACCCCGCCATAATAAAGACCGGACGTGTTTGAATTCACCATCCGGAAGAAAATAAAAAGATCCGAACCGAAACGTAGGAGGCGACGCACTAAACGTGCGTTTCAGTTCGCATCGATGTTCCAGAACCGAAAGATTGTTCGAAAAAAGTGGTAGATAGCCGAAAAAAGTGACAGGGGTGCAACACGAGGACTTCCCAGGAGGTCACCCATCCTAGTACTACTCTCGCCCAAGCACGCTTAACTTCGGAGTTCTGATGGGATCCAGTGCATTTGTGCTGGTATGATCGCACCCAGCATGCCTCTCCATTGTCAAAGTAATAAAGAGTTTCCACTCGCATTGTCGTACGAAGTCCGTTTAAATGAAAGTGCGAAAAAATCCTGCTAGATGACACCGGATGGACGATCCGAGCATGTCGGGAAGCCGGATGACCGCTAGGGCTGTCATCGCGCGATTAATCTTCCCGAGTACCCCCGAATCAATATAAGAATCGCGACGATCTGACGGGCGGATCAAAAGTTATCGTCGGAACGATATTTGTGCACCAAGGGTAGCTCACGGCCAGTAAACACCTTCCGACCGGATTCATGACTCGCATCCACTATTACACTCATCCGCTATAGCCTGTACGTCACTGAATCTAAACAAACCCCCGCTATAATTTGACCGCAAATGAAATGTCAGAACGAATTCCGTTTATCGAATCAAACGACACTATCAGCCCGCCATAATAAAGACCGGACGTCTTTGAATTCACCATCCGGAAGAAAATAAAAAGATCCGAACCGAAACGTAGGAGGCGACGCACTAAACGTGCGTTTCAGTTCGCATCGATGTTCCAGAACCGAAAGATTGTTCGAAAAAAGTGGTAGATAGCCGAAAAAAGTGACAGGGGTGCAACACGAGGACTTCCCAGGAGGTCACCCATCCTAGTACTACTCTCGCCCAAGCACACTTAACTTCGGAGTTCTGATGGGATCCAGTGCATTTGTGCTGGTATGATCGCACCCAGCATGCCTCTCCATTGTCAAAGTAATAAAGAGTTTCCACTCGCATTGTCGTACGAAGTCCGTTTAAATGAAAGTGCGAAAAAATCCTGCTAGATGACACCGGATGGACGATCCGAGCATGTCGGGAAGCCGGATGACTGCCAGGGCTGTCATCGCGCGATGAATCTTCCCGAGTACCCCCGAATCAATATAAGAATCGCCACGATCTGACGGGCGGATCAAAAGTTATCGTCGGAACGATATTTGTGCACCAAGGGTAGCTCACGGCCAGTAAACACCTTCCGACCGGATTCATGACTCGCATCCACTAGTACACTCATCCGCTATAGCCTGTACGTCACTGAATCTAAACAAATCCCCGCTATAATTTGACCGCAAATGAAATGTCAGAACGAATTCCGTTTATCGAATCAAACGACACTATCACCCCGCCATAATAAAGACCGGACGTGTTTGAATTCACCATCCGGAAGAAAATAAAAAGATCCGAACCGAAACGTAGGAGGCGACGCACTAAACGTGCGTTTCAGTTCGCATCGATGTTCCAGAACCGAAAGATTGTTCGAAAAAAGTGGTAGATAGCCGAAAAAAGTGACAGGGGTGCAACACGAGGACCTCCCAGGAGGTCACCCATCCTAGTACTACTCTCGCCCAAGCACGCTTAACTTCGGAGTTCTGATTGGATCCAGTGCATTTGTGCTGGTATGATCGCACCCAGCATGCCTCTCCATTGTCAAAGTAATAAAGAGTTTCCACTCGCACTGTCGTACGAAGTCCGTTTAAATGAAAGTGCGAAAAAATCCTGCTAGATGACACCGGATGGACGATCCGAGCATGTCGGGAAGCCGGATGACCGCCAGGGCTGTCATCGCGCGATGAATCTTCCCGAGTACCCCCGAATCAATATAAGAATCGCCACGATCTGACGGGCGGATCAAAAGTTATCGTCGGAACGATATTTGTGCACCAAGGGTAGCTCACGGCCAGTAAACACCATCCGACCGGATTCATGACTCGCATCCACTAGTACACTCATCCGCTATAGCCTGTACGTCACTGAATCTAAACAAACCCCCGCTATAATTTGACCGCAAATGAAATGTCAGAACGAATTCCGTTTATCGAATCAAACGACACTATCACCCCGCCATAATAAAGACCGGACGTATTTTAATTCACCATCCGGAAGAAAATAATAAGATCGGAACCGAAACGTAGGAGGCGTCGCACTAAACGTGCGTTTCAGTTCGCATCGATGTTCCAGAACCGAAAGATTGTTCGAAAAAAGTGGTAGATAGCCGAAAAAAGTGACAGGGGTGCAACACGAGGACTTCCCAGGAGGTCACCCATCCTAGTACTACTCTCGCCCAAGCACGCTTAACTTCGGAGTTCTGATGGGATCCAGTGCATTTGTGCTGGTATGATCGCACCCAGCATGCCTCTCCATTGTCAAAGTAATAAAGAGTTTCCACTCGCATTGTCGTACGAAGTCCGTTTAAATAAAAGTGCGAAAAAATCCTGCTAGATGACATCGGATGGACGATCCGAGCATGTCGGGAAGCCGGATGACCGCTAGGGCTGTCATCGCGCGATGAATCTTCCCGAGTACCCCCGAATCAATATAAGAATCGCCACGATCTGACGGGCGGATCAAAAGTTATCGTCGGAACGATATTTGTGCACCAAGGGTAGCTCACGGCCAGTAAACACCTTCCGACCGGATTCATGACTCGCATCCACTAGTACACTCATCCGCTATAGCCTGTACGTCACTGAATCTAAACAAACCCCCGCTATAATTTGACCGCAAATGAAATGTAAGAACGAATTCCGTTTATCGAATCAAACGACACTATCAGCCCGCCATAATAAAGACCGGACGTCTTTGAATTCACCATCCGGAAGAAAATAAAAAGATCCGAACCGAAACGTAGGAGGCGACGCACTAAACGTGCGTTTCAGTTCGCAACGATGTTCCAGAACCGAAAGATTGTTCGAAAAAAGTGGTAGATAGCCGAAAAAAGTGACAGGGGTGCAACACGAGGACTTCCCAGGAGGTCACCCATCCTAGTACTACTCTCGCCCAAGCACACTTAACTTCGGAGTTCTGATGGGATCCAGTGCATTTGTGCTGGTATGATCGCACCCAGCATGCCTCTCCATTGTCAAAGTAATAAAGAGTTTCCACTCGCATTGTCGTACGAAGTCCGTTTAAATGAAAGTGCGAAAAAATCCTGCTAGATGACACCGGATGGACGATCCGAGCATGTCGGGAAGCCGGATGACCGCCAAGGCTGTCATCGCGCGATGAATCTTCCCGAGTACCCCCGAATCAATATAAGAATCGCCACGATCTGACGGGCGGATCAAAAGTTATCGTCGGAACGATATTTGTGCACCAAGGGTAGCTCACGGCCAGTAAACACCTTCCGACCGGATTAATGACTCGCATCCACTAGTACACTCATCCGCTATAGCCTGTACGTCACTGAATCTAAACAAATCCCCGCTATAATTTGACCGCAAATGAAATGTCAGAACGAATTCCGTTTATCGAATCAAACGACACTATCACCCCGCCATAATAAAGACCGGACGTGTTTGAATTCACCATCCGGAAGAAAATAAAAAGATCCGAACCGAAACGTAGGAGGCGACGCACTAAACGTGCGTTTCAGTTCGCATCGATGTTCCAGAACCGAAAGATTGTTCGAAAAAAGTGGTAGATAGCCGAAAAAAGTGACAGGGGTGCAACACGAGGACTTCCCAGGAGGTCACCCATCCTAGTACTACTCTCGCCCAAGCACGCTTAACTTCGGAGTTCTGATGGGATACAGTGCATTTGTGCTGGTATGATCGCACCCAGCATGCCTCTCCATTGTCAAAGTAATAAAGAGTTTCCACTCGCATTGTCGTACGAAGTCCGTTTAAATGAAAGTGCGAAAAAATCCTGCTACATGACACCGGATGGACGATCCGAGCATGTCGGGAAGCCGGATGACCGCCAGGGCGGTCATCGCGCGATGAATCTTCCCGAGTACCCCCGAATCAATATAAGAATCGCCACGATCTGACGGGCGGATCAAAAGTTATCGTCGGAACGATATTTGTGCACCAAGGGTAGCTCACGGCCAGTAAACACCTTCCGACCGGATTCATGACTCGCATCCACTAGTACACTCATCCGCTATAGCCTGTACGTCACTGAATCTGAACAAACCCCCGCTATAATTTGACCGCAAATGAAATGTCAGAACGAATTCCGTTTATCGAATCAAACGACACTATCACCCCGCCATAATAAAGACCGGACGTATTTGAATTCACCATCCGGAAGAAAATAAAAAGATCCGAACCGAAACATATGAGGCGTCGCACTAAACGTGCGTTTCAGTTCGCATCGATGTTCCAGAACCGAAAGATTGTTCGAAAAAAGTGGTAGATAGCCGAAAAAAGTGACAGGGGTGCAACACGAGGACTTCCCAGGCGGTCACCCATCCTAGTACTACTCTCGCCCAAGCACGCTTAACTTCGGAGTTCTGATGGGATCCAGTGCATTTGTGCTGGTATGATCGCACCCAGCATGCCTCTCCATTGTCAAAGTAATAAAGAGTTTCCACTCGCATTGTCGTACGAAGTCCGTTTAAATAAAAGTGCGAAAAAATCCTGCTAGATGACACCGGATGGACGATCCGAGCATGTCTGGAAGCCGGATGACCGCCAGGGCTGTCATCGCGCGATGAATCTTCCCGAGTACCCCCGAATCAATATAAGAATCGCGACGATCTGACGGGCGGATCAAAAGTTATCGTCGGAACGATATTTGTGCACCAAGGGTAGCTCACGGCCAGTAAACACCTTCCGACCGGATTCATGACTCGCATCCACTAGTACACTCATCCGCTATAGCCTGTACGTCACTGAATCTAAACAAACCCCCGCTATAATTTGACCGCAAATGAAATGTCAGAACGAATTCCGTTTATCGAATCAAACGACACTATCACCCCGCCATAATAAAGACCGGACGTCTTTGAATTCACCATCCGGAAGAAAATAAAAAGATCCGAACCGAAACGTAGGAGGCGACGCACTAAACGTGCGTTTCAGTTCGCATCGATGTTCCAGAACCGAAAGATTGTTCGAAAAAAGTGGTAGATAGCTGAAAAAAGTGACAGGGGTGCAACACGAGGACTTCCCAGGAGGTCACCCATCCTAGTACTACTCTCGCCGCGCAATTAATCTTCCCGAGTACCCCCGAATCAATATAAGAATCGCTACGATCTGACGGGCGGATCAAAAGTTATCGTCGGAACGATATTTGTGCACCAAGGGTAGCTCACGGCCAGTAAACACCTTCCGACCGGATTCATGACTCGCATCCACTAGTACACTCATCCGCTATAGCCTGTACGTCACTGAATCTAAACAAACCCCCGCTATAATTTGACCGCAAATGAAATGTCAGAACGAATTCCGTTTATCGAATCAAACGACACTATCAGCCCGTCATAATAAAGACCGGACGTCTTTGAATTCACCATCCGGAAGAAAATAAAAAGATCCGAACCGAAACGTAGGAGGCGACGCACTAAACGTGCGTTTCAGTTCGCATCGATGTTCCAGAACCGAAAGATTGTTCGAAAAAAGTGGTAGATAGCCGAAAAAAGTGACAGGGGTGCAACACGAGGACTTCCCAGGAGGTCACCCATCCTAGTACTACTCTCGCCCAAGCACGCTTAACTTCGGAGTTCTGATGGGATCCAGTGCATTTGTGCTGGTATGATCGCACCCAGCATGCCTCTCCATTGTCAAAGTAATAAAGAGTTTCCACTCGCATTGTCGTACGAAGTCCGTTTAAATGAAAGTGCGAAAAATCCTGCTAGATGACACCGGATGGACGATCCGAGCATGTCGGGAAGCCGGATGACCGCCAGGGCTGTCATCGCGCGATTAATCTTCCCGAGTACCCCCGAATCAATATAAGAATCGCGACGATCTGACGGGCGGATCAAAAGTTATCGTCGGAACGATATTTGTGCACCAAGGGTAGCTCACGGCCAGTAAACACCTTCCGAACGGATTCATGACTCGCATCCACTAGTACACTCATCCGCTATAGCCTGTACGTCACTGAATCTAAACAAACCCCCGCTATAATTTGACCGCAAATGAAATGTCAGAACGAATTCCGTTTATCGAATCAAACGACACTATCACCTCGCCATAATAAAGACCGGACGTCTTTGAATTCACCATCCGGAAGAAAATAAAAAGATCCGAACCGAAACGTAGGAGGCGACGCACTAAACGTGCGTTTCAGTTCGCATCGATGTTCCAGAACCGAAAGATTGTTCGAAAAAAGTGGTAGATAGCTGAAAAAAGTGACAGGGGTGCAACACGAGGACTTCCCAGGAGGTCACCCATCCTAGTACTACTCTCGCCCAAGCACGCTTAACTTCGGAGTTCTGATGGGATCCAGTGCATTTGTGCTGGTATGATCGCACCCAGCATGCCTCTCCATTGTCAAAGTAATAAAGAGTTTCCACTCGCATTGTCGTACGAAGTCCGTTTAAATGAAAGTGCGAAAAAATCCTGCTAGATGACACCGGATGGACGATCCGAGCATGTCTGAAGCCGAATGACCGCCAGGGCTGTCATCGCGCGATGAATCTTCCCGAGTACCCCCGAATCAATATAAGAATCGCCACGATCTGACGGGCGGATCAAAAGTTATCGTCGGAACGATATTTGTGCACCAAGGGTAGCTCACGGCCAGTAAACACCTTCCGACCGGATTCATGACTCGCATCCACTAGTACACTCATCCGCTATAGCCTGTACGTCACTGAATCTAAACAAACCCCCGCTATAATTTGACCGCAAATGAAATGTCAGAACGAATTCCGTTTATCGAATCAAACGACACTATCAGCCCGCCATAATAAAGACCGGACGTCTTTGAATTCACCATCCGGAAGAAAATAAAAAGATCCGAACCGAAACGTATGAGGCAACGCACTAAACGTGCGTTTCAGTTCGCATCGATGTTCCAGAACCGAAAGATTGTTCGAAAAAAGTGGTAGATAGCCGAAAAAAGTGACAGGGGTGCAACACGAGGACTTCCCAGGAGGTCACCCATCCTAGTACTACTCTCGCCCAAGCACGCTTAACTTCGGAGTTCTGATGGGATCCAGTGCATTTGTGCTGGTATGATCGCACCCAGCATGCCTCTCCATTGTCAAAGTAATAAAGAGTTTCCACTCGCATTGTCGTACGAAGTCCGTTTAAATGAAAGTGCGTAAAAATCCTGCTAGATGACACCGGATGGACGATCCGAGCATGTCGGGAAGCCGGATGACCGCCAGGGCTGTCATCGCGCGATGAAACTTCCCGAGTACCCCCGAATCAATATAAGAATCGCCACGATCTGACGGGCGGATCAAAAGTTATCGTCGGAACGATATTTGTGCACCAAGGGTAGCTCACGGCCAGTAAACACCTTCCGACCGGATTCATGACTCGCATCCACTAGTACACTCATCCGCTATAGCCTGTACGTCACTGAATCTAAACAAACCCCCGCTATAATTTGACCGCAAATGAAATGTCAGAACGAATTCCGTTTATCGAATCAAACGACACTATCACCCCGCCATAATAAAGACCGGACGTCTTTGAATTCACCATCCGGAAGAAAATAAAAAGATCCGAACCGAAACGTAGGAGGCGACGCACTAAACGTGCGTTTCAGTTCGCATCGATGTTCCAGAACCGAAAGATTGTTCGAAAAAAGTGGTAGATAGCCGAAAAAAGTGACAGGGGTGCAACACGAGGACTTCCCAGGAGGTCACCCATCCTAGTACTACTCTCGCCCAAGCACGCTTAACTTCGGAGTTCTGATGGGATCCAGTGCATTTGTGCTGGTATGATCGCACCCAGCATGCCTTTCCATTGTCAAAGTAATAAAGAGTTTCCACTCGCATTGTCGTACGAAGTCCGTTTAAATAAAAGTGCGAAAAAATCCTGCTAGATGACATCGGATGGACGATCCGAGCATGTCGGGAAGCCGGATGACCGCTAGGGCTGTCATCGCGCGATGAATCTTCCCGAGTACCCCCGAATCAATATAAGAATCGCCACGATCTGACGGGCGGATCAAAAGTTATCGTCGGAACGATATTTGTGCACCAAGGGTAGCTCACGGCCAGTAAACACCTTCCGACCGGATTCATGACTTTCATCCACTAGTACACTCATCCGCTATAGCCTGTACGTCACTGAATCTAAACAAACCCCCGCTATAATTTGACCGCAAATGAAATGTCAGAACGAATTCCGTTTATCGAATCAAACGACACTATCAGCCCGCCATAATAAAGACCGGACGTCTTTGAATTCACCATCCGGAAGAAAATAAAAAGATCCTAACCGAAACGTAGGAGGCGACGCACTAAACGTGCGTTTCAGTTCGCATCGATGTTCCAGAACCGAAAGATTGTTCGAAAAAAGTGGTAGATAGCCGAAAAAAGTGACAGGGGTGCAACACGAGGACTTCCCAGGAGGTCACCCATCCTAGTACTACTCTCGCCCAAGCACGCTTAACTTCGGAGTTCTGATGGGATCCAGTGCATTTGTGCTGGTATGATCGCACCCAGCATGCCTCTCCATTGTCAAAGTAATAAAGAGTTTCCACTCGCATTGTCGTACGAAGTCCGTTTAAATAAAAGTGCGAAAAAATCCTGCTAGATGACATCGGATGGACGATCCGAGCATGTCGGGAAGCCGGATGACCGCTATGGCTGTCATCGCGCGATGAATCTTCCCGAGAACCCCCGAATCAATATAAGAATCGCCACGATCTGACGGGCGGATCAAAAGTTATCGTCGGAACGATATTTGTGCACCAAGGGTAGCTCACGGCCAGTAAACACCTTCCGACCGGATTCATGACTTTCATCCACTAGTACACTCATCCGCTATAGCCTGTACGTCACTGAATCTAAACAAACCCCCGCTATAATTTGACCGCAAATGAAATGTCAGAACGAATTCCGTTTATCGAATCAAACGACACTATCAGCCCGCCATAATAAAGACCGGACGTCTTTGAATTCACCATCCGGAAGAAAATAAAAAGATCCGAACCGAAACGTAGGAGGCGACGCACTAAATGTGCGTTTCAGTTCGCATCGATGTTCCAGAACCGAAAGATTGTTCGAAAAAAGTGGTAGATAGCCGAAAAAAGTGACAGGGGTGCAACACGAGGACTTCCCAGGAGGTCACCCATCCTAGTACTACTCTCGCCCAAGCACGCTTAACTTCGGAGTTCTGATGGGATCCAGTGCATTTGTGCTGGTATGATCGCACCCAGCATGCCTCTCCATTGTCAAAGTAATAAAGAGTTTCCACTCGCATTGTCGTACGAAGTCCGTTTAAATAAAAGTGCGAAAAAATCCTGCTAGATGACATCGGATGGACGATCCGAGCATGTCGGGAAGCCGGATGACCGCTGGGGCTGTCATCGCGCGATGAATCTTCCCGAGTACCCCCGAATCAATATAAGAATCGCCACGATCTGACGGGCGGATCAAAAGTTATCGTCGGAACGATATTTGTGCACCAAGGGTAGCTCACGGCCAGTAAACACCTTCCGACCGGATTCATGACTGTCATCCACTAGTACACTCATCCGCTATAGCCTGTACGTCACTGAATCTAAACAAACCCCCGCTATAATTTGACCGCAAATGAAATGTCAGAACGAATTCCGTTTATCGAATCAAACGACACTATCAGCCCGCCATAATAAAGACCGGACGTCTTTGAATTCACCATCCGGAAGAAAATAAAAAGATCCGAACCGAAACGTAGGAGGCGACGCACTAAACGTGCGTTTCAGTTCGCATCGATGTTCCAGAACCGAAAGATTGTTCGAAAAAAGTGGTAGATAGCCGAAAAAAGTGACAGGGGTGCAACACGAGGACTTCCCAGGAGGTCACCCATCCTAGTACTACTCTCGCCCAAGCACGCTTAACTTCGGAGTTCTGATGGGATCCAGTGCATTTGTGCTGGTATGATCGCACCCAGCATGCCTCTCCATTGTCAAAGTAATAAAGAGTTTCCACTCGCATTGTCGTACGAAGTCCGTTTAAATGAAAGTGCGAAAAAATCCTGCTAGATGACACCGGATGGACGATCCGAGCATGTCGGGAAGCCGGATGACCGCCAGGGCTGTCATCGCGCGATGGATCTTCCCGAGTACCCCCGAATCAATATAATAATCGCCACGATCTGACGGGCGGATCAAAAGTTATCGTCGGAATGATATTTGTGCACCAAGGGTAGCTCACGGCCAGTAAACACCTTCCGACCGGATTAATGACTCGCATCCACTAGTACACTCATCCGCTATAGCCTGTACGTCACTGAATCTAAACAAACCCCCGCTATAATTTGACCGAAAATGAAATGTCAGAACGAATTCCGTTTATCGAATCAAACGACACTATCACCTCGCCATAATAAAGACCGGACGTCTTTGAATTCACCATCCGGAAGAAAATAAAATGATCCGAACCGAAACGTAGGAGTCGACGCACTAAACGTGCGTTTCAGTTCGCATCGATGTTCCAGAACCGAAAGATTGTTCGAAAAAAGTGGTAGATAGCCGAAAAAAGTGACAGGGGTGCAACACGAGGACTTCCCAGGAGGTCACCCACCCTAGTACTACTCTCGCCCAAGCACGCTTAACTTCGGAGTTCTGATGGGATCCAGTGCATTTGTGCTGGTATGATCGCACCCAGCATGCCTTTCCATTGTCAAAGTAATAAAGAGTTTCCACTCGCATTGTCGTACGAAGTCCGTTTAAATGAAAGTGCGAAAAAATCCTGCTAGATGACACCGGATGGACGATCCGAGAATGTCGGGAAGCCGGATGACCGCCAGGGCTGTCATCGCGCGATTAATCTTCCCGAGTACCCCCGAATCAATATAAGAATCGCTACGATCTGACGGGCGGATCAAAAGTTATCGTCGGAACGATATTTGTGCACCAAGGGTAGCTCACGGCCAGTAAACACCTTCCGACCGGATTCATGACTCGCATCCACTAGTACACTCATCCGCTATAACCTGTACGTCACTGAATCTAAACAAACCCCCGCTATAATTTGACTGCAAATGAAATGTCAGAACGAATTCCGTTTATCGAATCAAACGACACTATCACCCCGCCATAATAAAGACCGGACGTGTTTGAATTCACCATCCGGAAGAAAATAAAAAGATCCGAACCGAAACGTAGGAGGCGACGCACTAAACGTGCGTTTCAGTTCGCATCGATGTTCCAGAACCGAAAGATTGTTCGAAAAAAGTGGTAGATAGCCGAAAAAAGTGACAGGGGTGCAACACGAGGACTTCCCAGGAGGTCACCCATCCTAGTACTACTCTCGCCCAAGCACGCTTAACTTCGGAGTTCTGATGGGATCCAGTGCATTTGTGCTGGTATGATCGCACCCAGCATGCCTCTCCATTGTCAAAGTAATAAAGAGTTTCCACTCGCATTGTCGTACGAAGTCCGTTTAAATGAAAGTGCGAAAAAATCCTGCTAGATGACACCGGATGGACGATCCGAGCATGTCGGGAAGCCGGATGACCGCTAGGGCTGTCATCGCGCGATTAATCTTCCCGAGTACCCCCGAATCAATATAAGAATCGCGACGATCTGACGGGCGGATCAAAAGTTATCGTCGGAACGATATTTGTGCACCAAGGGTAGCTCACGGCCAGTAAACACCTTCCGACCGGATTCATGACTCGCATCCACTATTACACTCATCCGCTATAGCCTGTACGTCACTGAATCTAAACAAACCCCCGCTATAATTTGACCGCAAATGAAATGTCAGAACGAATTCCGTTTATCGAATCAAACGACACTATCAGCCCGCCATAATAAAGACCGGACGTCTTTGAATTCACCATCCGGAAGAAAATAAAAAGATCCGAACCGAAACGTAGGAGGCGACGCACTAAACGTGCGTTTCAGTTCGCATCGATGTTCCAGAACCGAAAGATTGTTCGAAAAAAGTGGTAGATAGCCGAAAAAAGTGACAGGGGTGCAACACGAGGACTTCCCAGGAGGTCACCCATCCTAGTACTACTCTCGCCCAAGCACACTTAACTTCGGAGTTCTGATGGGATCCAGTGCATTTGTGCTGGTATGATCGCACCCAGCATGCCTCTCCATTGTCAAAGTAATAAAGAGTTTCCACTCGCATTGTCGTACGAAGTCCGTTTAAATGAAAGTGCGAAAAAATCCTGCTAGATGACACCGGATGGACGATCCGAGCATGTCGGGAAGCCGGATGACTGCCAGGGCTGTCATCGCGCGATGAATCTTCCCGAGTACCCCCGAATCAATATAAGAATCGCCACGATCTGACGGGCGGATCAAAAGTTATCGTCGGAACGATATTTGTGCACCAAGGGTAGCTCACGGCCAGTAAACACCTTCCGACCGGATTCATGACTCGCATCCACTAGTACACTCATCCGCTATAGCCTGTACGTCACTGAATCTAAACAAATCCCCGCTATAATTTGACCGCAAATGAAATGTCAGAACGAATTCCGTTTATCGAATCAAACGACACTATCACCCCGCCATAATAAAGACCGGACGTGTTTGAATTCACCATCCGGAAGAAAATAAAAAGATCCGAACCGAAACGTAGGAGGCGACGCACTAAACGTGCGTTTCAGTTCGCATCGATGTTCCAGAACCGAAAGATTGTTCGAAAAAAGTGGTAGATAGCCGAAAAAAGTGACAGGGGTGCAACACGAGGACCTCCCAGGAGGTCACCCATCCTAGTACTACTCTCGCCCAAGCACGCTTAACTTCGGAGTTCTGATTGGATCCAGTGCATTTGTGCTGGTATGATCGCACCCAGCATGCCTCTCCATTGTCAAAGTAATAAAGAGTTTCCACTCGCACTGTCGTACGAAGTCCGTTTAAATGAAAGTGCGAAAAAATCCTGCTAGATGACACCGGATGGACGATCCGAGCATGTCGGGAAGCCGGATGACCGCCAGGGCTGTCATCGCGCGATGAATCTTCCCGAGTACCCCCGAATCAATATAAGAATCGCCACGATCTGACGGGCGGATCAAAAGTTATCGTCGGAACGATATTTGTGCACCAAGGGTAGCTCACGGCCAGTAAACACCATCCGACCGGATTCATGACTCGCATCCACTAGTACACTCATCCGCTATAGCCTGTACGTCACTGAATCTAAACAAACCCCCGCTATAATTTGACCGCAAATGAAATGTCAGAACGAATTCCGTTTATCGAATCAAACGACACTATCACCCCGCCATAATAAAGACCGGACGTATTTTAATTCACCATCCGGAAGAAAATAATAAGATCGGAACCGAAACGTAGGAGGCGTCGCACTAAACGTGCGTTTCAGTTCGCATCGATGTTCCAGAACCGAAAGATTGTTCGAAAAAAGTGGTAGATAGCCGAAAAAAGTGACAGGGGTGCAACACGAGGACTTCCCAGGAGGTCACCCATCCTAGTACTACTCTCGCCCAAGCACGCTTAACTTCGGAGTTCTGATGGGATCCAGTGCATTTGTGCTGGTATGATCGCACCCAGCATGCCTCTCCATTGTCAAAGTAATAAAGAGTTTCCACTCGCATTGTCGTACGAAGTCCGTTTAAATAAAAGTGCGAAAAAATCCTGCTAGATGACATCGGATGGACGATCCGAGCATGTCGGGAAGCCGGATGACCGCTAGGGCTGTCATCGCGCGATGAATCTTCCCGAGTACCCCCGAATCAATATAAGAATCGCCACGATCTGACGGGCGGATCAAAAGTTATCGTCGGAACGATATTTGTGCACCAAGGGTAGCTCACGGCCAGTAAACACCTTCCGACCGGATTCATGACTCGCATCCACTAGTACACTCATCCGCTATAGCCTGTACGTCACTGAATCTAAACAAACCCCCGCTATAATTTGACCGCAAATGAAATGTAAGAACGAATTCCGTTTATCGAATCAAACGACACTATCAGCCCGCCATAATAAAGACCGGACGTCTTTGAATTCACCATCCGGAAGAAAATAAAAAGATCCGAACCGAAACGTAGGAGGCGACGCACTAAACGTGCGTTTCAGTTCGCAACGATGTTCCAGAACCGAAAGATTGTTCGAAAAAAGTGGTAGATAGCCGAAAAAAGTGACAGGGGTGCAACACGAGGACTTCCCAGGAGGTCACCCATCCTAGTACTACTCTCGCCCAAGCACACTTAACTTCGGAGTTCTGATGGGATCCAGTGCATTTGTGCTGGTATGATCGCACCCAGCATGCCTCTCCATTGTCAAAGTAATAAAGAGTTTCCACTCGCATTGTCGTACGAAGTCCGTTTAAATGAAAGTGCGAAAAAATCCTGCTAGATGACACCGGATGGACGATCCGAGCATGTCGGGAAGCCGGATGACCGCCAAGGCTGTCATCGCGCGATGAATCTTCCCGAGTACCCCCGAATCAATATAAGAATCGCCACGATCTGACGGGCGGATCAAAAGTTATCGTCGGAACGATATTTGTGCACCAAGGGTAGCTCACGGCCAGTAAACACCTTCCGACCGGATTAATGACTCGCATCCACTAGTACACTCATCCGCTATAGCCTGTACGTCACTGAATCTAAACAAATCCCCGCTATAATTTGACCGCAAATGAAATGTCAGAACGAATTCCGTTTATCGAATCAAACGACACTATCACCCCGCCATAATAAAGACCGGACGTGTTTGAATTCACCATCCGGAAGAAAATAAAAAGATCCGAACCGAAACGTAGGAGGCGACGCACTAAACGTGCGTTTCAGTTCGCATCGATGTTCCAGAACCGAAAGATTGTTCGAAAAAAGTGGTAGATAGCCGAAAAAAGTGACAGGGGTGCAACACGAGGACTTCCCAGGAGGTCACCCATCCTAGTACTACTCTCGCCCAAGCACGCTTAACTTCGGAGTTCTGATGGGATACAGTGCATTTGTGCTGGTATGATCGCACCCAGCATGCCTCTCCATTGTCAAAGTAATAAAGAGTTTCCACTCGCATTGTCGTACGAAGTCCGTTTAAATGAAAGTGCGAAAAAATCCTGCTACATGACACCGGATGGACGATCCGAGCATGTCGGGAAGCCGGATGACCGCCAGGGCGGTCATCGCGCGATGAATCTTCCCGAGTACCCCCGAATCAATATAAGAATCGCCACGATCTGACGGGCGGATCAAAAGTTATCGTCGGAACGATATTTGTGCACCAAGGGTAGCTCACGGCCAGTAAACACCTTCCGACCGGATTCATGACTCGCATCCACTAGTACACTCATCCGCTATAGCCTGTACGTCACTGAATCTGAACAAACCCCCGCTATAATTTGACCGCAAATGAAATGTCAGAACGAATTCCGTTTATCGAATCAAACGACACTATCACCCCGCCATAATAAAGACCGGACGTATTTGAATTCACCATCCGGAAGAAAATAAAAAGATCCGAACCGAAACATATGAGGCGTCGCGCTAAACGTGCGTTTCAGTTCGCATCGATGTTCCAGAACCGAAAGATTGTTCGAAAAAAGTGGTAGATAGCCGAAAAAAGTGACAGGGGTGCAACACGAGGACTTCCCAGGCGGTCACCCATCCTAGTACTACTCTCGCCCAAGCACGCTTAACTTCGGAGTTCTGATGGGATCCAGTGCATTTGTGCTGGTATGATCGCACCCAGCATGCCTCTCCATTGTCAAAGTAATAAAGAGTTTCCACTCGCATTGTCGTACGAAGTCCGTTTAAATAAAAGTGCGAAAAAATCCTGCTAGATGACACCGGATGGACGATCCGAGCATGTCTGGAAGCCGGATGACCGCCAGGGCTGTCATCGCGCGATGAATCTTCCCGAGTACCCCCGAATCAATATAAGAATCGCGACGATCTGACGGGCGGATCAAAAGTTATCGTCGGAACGATATTTGTGCACCAAGGGTAGCTCACGGCCAGTAAACACCTTCCGACCGGATTCATGACTCGCATCCACTAGTACACTCATCCGCTATAGCCTGTACGTCACTGAATCTAAACAAACCCCCGCTATAATTTGACCGCAAATGAAATGTCAGAACGAATTCCGTTTATCGAATCAAACGACACTATCACCCCGCCATAATAAAGACCGGACGTCTTTGAATTCACCATCCGGAAGAAAATAAAAAGATCCGAACCGAAACGTAGGAGGCGACGCACTAAACGTGCGTTTCAGTTCGCATCGATGTTCCAGAACCGAAAGATTGTTCGAAAAAAGTGGTAGATAGCTGAAAAAAGTGACAGGGGTGCAACACGAGGACTTCCCAGGAGGTCACCCATCCTAGTACTACTCTCGCCGCGCAATTAATCTTCCCGAGTACCCCCGAATCAATATAAGAATCGCTACGATCTGACGGGCGGATCAAAAGTTATCGTCGGAACGATATTTGTGCACCAAGGGTAGCTCACGGCCAGTAAACACCTTCCGACCGGATTCATGACTCGCATCCACTAGTACACTCATCCGCTATAGCCTGTACGTCACTGAATCTAAACAAACCCCCGCTATAATTTGACCGCAAATGAAATGTCAGAACGAATTCCGTTTATCGAATCAAACGACACTATCAGCCCGCCATAATAAAGACCGGACGTCTTTGAATTCACCATCCGGAAGAAAATAAAAAGATCCGAACCGAAACGTAGGAGGCGACGCACTAAACGTGCGTTTCAGTTCGCATCGATGTTCCAGAACCGAAAGATTGTTCGAAAAAAGTGGTAGATAGCCGAAAAAAGTGACAGGGGTGCAACACGAGGACTTCCCAGGAGGTCACCCATCCTAGTACTACTCTCGCCCAAGCACGCTTAACTTCGGAGTTCTGATGGGATCCAGTGCATTTGTGCTGGTATGATCGCACCCAGCATGCCTCTCCATTGTCAAAGTAATAAAGAGTTTCCACTCGCATTGTCGTACGAAGTCCGTTTAAATGAAAGTGCGAAAAATCCTGCTAGATGACACCGGATGGACGATCCGAGCATGTCGGGAAGCCGGATGACCGCCAGGGCTGTCATCGCGCGATTAATCTTCCCGAGTACCCCCGAATCAATATAAGAATCGCGACGATCTGACGGGCGGATCAAAAGTTATCGTCGGAACGATATTTGTGCACCAAGGGTAGCTCACGGCCAGTAAACACCTTCCGAACGGATTCATGACTCGCATCCACTAGTACACTCATCCGCTATAGCCTGTACGTCACTGAATCTAAACAAACCCCCGCTATAATTTGACCGCAAATGAAATGTCAGAACGAATTCCGTTTATCGAATCAAACGACACTATCACCTCGCCATAATAAAGACCGGACGTCTTTGAATTCACCATCCGGAAGAAAATAAAAAGATCCGAACCGAAACGTAGGAGGCGACGCACTAAACGTGCGTTTCAGTTCGCATCGATGTTCCAGAACCGAAAGATTGTTCGAAAAAAGTGGTAGATAGCTGAAAAAAGTGACAGGGGTGCAACACGAGGACTTCCCAGGAGGTCACCCATCCTAGTACTACTCTCGCCCAAGCACGCTTAACTTCGGAGTTCTGATGGGATCCAGTGCATTTGTGCTGGTATGATCGCACCCAGCATGCCTTTCCATTGTCAAAGTAATAAAGAGTTTCCACTCGCATTGTCGTACGAAGTCCGTTTAAATGAAAGTGCGAAAAAATCCTGCTAGATGACACCGGATGGACGATCCGAGCATGTCGGGAAGCCGGATGACCACCAGGGCTGTCATCGCGCGATTAATCTTCCCGAGTACCCCCGAATCAATATAAGAATCGCTACGATCTGACGGGCGGATCAAAAGTTATCGTCGGAACGATATTTGTGCACCAAGGGTAGCTCACGGCCAGTAAACACCTTCCGACCGGATTCATGACTCGCATCCACTAGTACACTCATCCGCTATAGCCTGTACGTCACTGAATCTAAACAAACCCCCGCTATAATTTGACCGCAAATGAAATGTCAGAACGAATTCCGTTTATCGAATCAAACGACACTATCACCCCGCCATAATAAAGACCGGACGTCTTTGAATTCACCATCCGGAAGAAAATAAAAAAATCCGAACCGAAACGTAGGAGGCGACGCACTAAACGTGCGTTTCAGTTCGCATCGATGTTCCAGAACCGAAAGATTGTTCGAAAAAAGTGGTAGATAGCCGAAAAAAGTGACAGGGGTGCAACACGAGGACTTCCCAGGAGGTCACCCATCCTAGTACTACTCTCGCCCAAGCACGCTTAACTTCGGAGTTCTGATGGGATCCAGTGCATTTGTGCTGGTATGATCGCACCCAGCATGCCTCTCCATTGTCAAAGTAATAAAGAGTTTCCACTCGCATTGTCGTACGAAGTCCGTTTAAATGAAAGTGCGAAAAAATCCTGCTAGATGACACCGGATGGACGATCCGAGCATGTCTGGAAGCCGAATGACCGCCAGGGCTGTCATCGCGCGATGAATCTTCCCGAGTACCCCCAAATCAATATAAGAATCGCCACGATCTGACGGGCGGATCAAAAGTTATCGTCGGAACGATATTTGTGCACCAAGGGTAGCTCACGGCCAGTAAACACCTTCCGACCGGATTCATGACTCGCATCCACTAGTACACTCATCCGCTATAGCCTGTACGTCACTGAATCTAAACAAACCCCCGCTATAATTTGACCGCAAATGAAATGTCAGAACGAATTCCGTTTATCGAATCAAACGACACTATCAGCCCGCCATAATAAAGACCGGACGTCTTTGAATTCACCATCCGGAAGAAAATAAAAAGATCCGAACCGAAACGTATGAGGCAACGCACTAAACGTGCGTTTCAGTTCGCATCGATGTTCCAGAACCGAAAGATTGTTCGAAAAAAGTGGTAGATAGCCGAAAAAAGTGACAGGGGTGCAACACGAGGACTTCCCAGGAGGTCACCCATCCTAGTACTACTCTCGCCCAAGCACGCTTAACTTCGGAGTTCTGATGGGATCCAGTGCATTTGTGCTGGTATGATCGCACCCAGCATGCCTCTCCATTGTCAAAGTAATAAATAGTTTCCACTCGCATTGTCGTACGAAGTCCGTTTAAATGAAAGTGCGAAAAAATCCTGCTAGATGACACCGGATGGACGATCCGAGCATGTCGGGAAGCCGGATGACCGCCAAGGCTGTCATCGCGCGATTAATCTTCCCGAGTACCCCCGAATCAATATAAGAATCGCGACGATCTGACGGGCGGATCAAAAGTTATCGTCGGAACGATATTTGTGCACCAAGGGTAGCTCACGGCCAGTAAACACCTTCCGAACGGATTCATGACTCGCATCCACTAGTACACTCATCCGCTATAGCCTGTACGTCACTGAATCTAAACAAACCCCCGCTATAATTTGACCGCAAATGAAATGTCAGAACGAATTCCGTTTATCGAATCAAACGACACTATCACCTCGCCATAATAAAGACCGGACGTCTTTGAATTCACCATCCGGAAGAAAATAAAAAGATCCGAACCGAAACGTAGGAGGCGACGCACTAAACGTGCGTTTCAGTTCGCATCGATGTTCCAGAACCGAAAGATTGTTCGAAAAAAGTGGTAGATAGCTGAAAAAAGTGACAGGGGTGCAACACGAGGACTTCCCAGGAGGTCACCCATCCTAGTACTACTCTCGCCCAAGCACGCTTAACTTCGGAGTTCTGATGGGATCCAGTGCATTTGTGCTGGTATGATCGCACCCAGCATGCCTTTCCATTGTCAAAGTAATAAAGAGTTTCCACTCGCATTGTCGTACGAAGTCCGTTTAAATGAAAGTGCGAAAAAATCCTGCTAGATGACACCGGATGGACGATCCGAGCATGTCGGGAAGCCGGATGACCACCAGGGCTGTCATCGCGCGATTAATCTTCCCGAGTACCCCCGAATCAATATAAGAATCGCTACGATCTGACGGGCGGATCAAAAGTTATCGTCGGAACGATATTTGTGCACCAAGGGTAGCTCACGGCCAGTAAACACCTTCCGACCGGATTCATGACTCGCATCCACTAGTACACTCATCCGCTATAGCCTGTACGTCACTGAATCTAAACAAACCCCCGCTATAATTTGACCGCAAATGAAATGTCAGAACGAATTCCGTTTATCGAATCAAACGACACTATCACCCCGCCATAATAAAGACCGGACGTCTTTGAATTCACCATCCGGAAGAAAATAAAAAGATCCGAACCGAAACGTAGGAGGCGACGCACTAAACGTGCGTTTCAGTTCGCATCGATGTTCCAGAACCGAAAGATTGTTCGAAAAAAGTGGTAGATAGCCGAAAAAAGTGACAGGGGTGCAACACGAGGACTTCCCAGGAGGTCACCCATCCTAGTACTACTCTCGCCCAAGCACGCTTAACTTCGGAGTTCTGATGGGATCCAGTGCATTTGTGCTGGTATGATCGCACCCAGCATGCCTCTCCATTGTCAAAGTAATAAAGAGTTTCCACTCGCATTGTCGTACGAAGTCCGTTTAAATGAAAGTGCGAAAAAATCCTGCTAGATGACACCGGATGGACGATCCGAGCATGTCTGGAAGCCGAATGACCGCCAGGGCTGTCATCGCGCGATGAATCTTCCCGAGTACCCCCAAATCAATATAAGAATCGCCACGATCTGACGGGCGGATCAAAAGTTATCGTCGGAACGATATTTGTGCACCAAGGGTAGCTCACGGCCAGTAAACACCTTCCGACCGGATTCATGACTCGCATCCACTAGTACACTCATCCGCTATAGCCTGTACGTCACTGAATCTAAACAAACCCCCGCTATAATTTGACCGCAAATGAAATGTCAGAACGAATTCCGTTTATCGAATCAAACGACACTATCAGCCCGCCATAATAAAGACCGGACGTCTTTGAATTCACCATCCGGAAGAAAATAAAAAGATCCGAACCGAAACGTATGAGGCAACGCACTAAACGTGCGTTTCAGTTCGCATCGATGTTCCAGAACCGAAAGATTGTTCGAAAAAAGTGGTAGATAGCCGAAAAAAGTGACAGGGGTGCAACACGAGGACTTCCCAGGAGGTCACCCATCCTAGTACTACTCTCGCCCAAGCACGCTTAACTTCGGAGTTCTGATGGGATCAAGTGCATTTGTGCTGGTATGATCGCACCCAGCATGCCTCTCCATTGTCAAAGTAATAAAGAGTTTCCACTCGCATTGTCGTACGAAGTCCGTTTAAATGAAAGTGCGAAAAAATCCTGCTAGATGACACCGGATGGACGATCCGAGCATGTCGGGAAGCCGGATGACCGCCAGGGCTGTCATCGCGCGATGAATCTTCCCGAGTACCCCCGAATCAATATAAGAATCGCCACGATCTGACGGGCGGATCAAAAGTTATCGTCGGAACGATATTTGTGCACCAAGGGTAGCTCACGGCCAGTAAACACCTTCCGACCGGATTCATGACTCGCATCCACTAGTACACTCATCCGCTATAGCCTGTACGTCACTGAATCTAAACAAACCCCCGCTATAATTTGACCGCAAATGAAATGTCAGAACGAATTCCGTTTATCGAATCAAACGACACTATCACCCCGCCATAATAAAGACCGGACGTCTTTGAATTCACCATCCGGAAGAAAATAAAAAGATCCGAACCGAAACGTAGGAGGCGACGCACTAAACGTGCGTTTCAGTTCGCATCGATGTTCCAGAACCGAAAGATTGTTCGAAAAAAGTGGTAGATAGCCGAAAAAAGTGACAGGGGTGCAACACGAGGACTTCCCAGGAGGTCACCCATCCTAGTACTACTCTCGCCCAAGCACGCTTAACTTCGGAGTTCTGATGGGATCCAGTGCATTTGTGCTGGTATGATCGCACCCAGCATGCCTTTCCATTGTCAAAGTAATAAAGAGTTTCCACTCGCATTGTCGTACGAAGTCCGTTTAAATAAAAGTGCGAAAAAATCCTGCTAGATGACATCGGATGGACGATCCGAGCATGTCGGGAAGCCGGATGACCGCAAGGGCTGTCATCGCGCGATGAATCTTCCCGAGTACCCCCGAATCAATATAAGAATCGCCACGATCTGACGGGCGGATCAAAAGTTATCGTCGGAACGATATTTGTGCACCAAGGGTAGCTCACGGCCAGTAAACACCTTCCGACCGGATTCATGACTTTCATCCACTAGTACACTCATCCGCTATAGCCTGTACGTCACTGAATCTAAACAAACCCCCGCTATAATTTGACCGCAAATGAAATGTCAGAACGAATTCCGTTTATCGAATCAAACGACACTATCAGCCCGCCATAATAAAGACCGGACGTCTTTGAATTCACCATCCGGAAGAAAATAAAAAGATCCTAACCGAAACGTAGGAGGCGACGCACTAAACGTGCGTTTCAGTTCGCATCGATGTTCCAGAACCGAAAGATTGTTCGAAAAAAGTGGTAGATAGCCGAAAAAAGTGACAGGGGTGCAACACGAGGACTTCCCAGGAGGTCACCCATCCTAGTACTACTCTCGCCCAAGCACGCTTAACTTCGGAGTTCTGATGGGATCCAGTGCATTTGTGCTGGTATGATCGCACCCAGCATGCCTCTCCATTGTCAAAGTAATAAAGAGTTTCCACTCGCATTGTCGTACGAAGTCCGTTTAAATAAAAGTGCGAAAAAATCCTGCTAGATGACATCGGATGGACGATCCGAGCATGTCGGGAAGCCGGATGACCGCTATGGCTGTCATCGCGCGATGAATCTTCCCGAGTACCCCCGAATCAATATAAGAATCGCCACGATCTGACGGGCGGATCAAAAGTTATCGTCGGAACGATATTTGTGCACCAAGGGTAGCTCACGGCCAGTAAACACCTTCCGACCGGATTCATGACTCGCATCCACTAGTACACTCATCCGCTATAGCCTGTACGTCACTGAATCTAAACAAACCCCCGCTATAATTTGACCGCAAATGAAATGTCAGAACGAATTCCGTTTATCGAATCAAACGACACTATCAGCCCGCCATAATAAAGACCGGACGTCTTTGAATTCACCATCCGGAAGAAAATAAAAAGATCCGAACCGAAACGTATGAGGCAACGCACTAAACGTGCGTTTCAGTTCGCATCGATGTTCCAGAACCGAAAGATTGTTCGAAAAAAGTGGTAGATAGCCGAAAAAAGTGACAGGGGTGCAACACGAGGACTTCCCAGGAGGTCACCCATCCTAGTACTACTCTCGCCCAAGCACGCTTAACTTCGGAGTTCTGATGGGATCCAGTGCATTTGTGCTGGTATGATCGCACCCAGCATGCCTCTCCATTGTCAAAGTAATAAATAGTTTCCACTCGCATTGTCGTACGAAGTCCGTTTAAATGAAAGTGCGAAAAAATCCTGCTAGATGACACCGGATGGACGATCCGAGCATGTCGGGAAGCCGGATGACCGCCAAGGCTGTCATCGCGCGATTAATCTTCCCGAGTACCCCCGAATCAATATAAGAATCGCGACGATCTGACGGGCGGATCAAAAGTTATCGTCGGAACGATATTTGTGCACCAAGGGTAGCTCACGGCCAGTAAACACCTTCCGAACGGATTCATGACTCGCATCCACTAGTACACTCATCCGCTATAGCCTGTACGTCACTGAATCTAAACAAACCCCCGCTATAATTTGACCGCAAATGAAATGTCAGAACGAATTCCGTTTATCGAATCAAACGACACTATCACCTCGCCATAATAAAGACCGGACGTCTTTGAATTCACCATCCGGAAGAAAATAAAAAGATCCGAACCGAAACGTAGGAGGCGACGCACTAAACGTGCGTTTCAGTTCGCATCGATGTTCCAGAACCGAAAGATTGTTCGAAAAAAGTGGTAGATAGCTGAAAAAAGTGACAGGGGTGCAACACGAGGACTTCCCAGGAGGTCACCCATCCTAGTACTACTCTCGCCCAAGCACGCTTAACTTCGGAGTTCTGATGGGATCCAGTGCATTTGTGCTGGTATGATCGCACCCAGCATGCCTTTCCATTGTCAAAGTAATAAAGAGTTTCCACTCGCATTGTCGTACGAAGTCCGTTTAAATGAAAGTGCGAAAAAATCCTGCTAGATGACACCGGATGGACGATCCGAGCATGTCGGGAAGCCGGATGACCACCAGGGCTGTCATCGCGCGATTAATCTTCCCGAGTACCCCCGAATCAATATAAGAATCGCTACGATCTGACGGGCGGATCAAAAGTTATCGTCGGAACGATATTTGTGCACCAAGGGTAGCTCACGGCCAGTAAACACCTTCCGACCGGATTCATGACTCGCATCCACTAGTACACTCATCCGCTATAGCCTGTACGTCACTGAATCTAAACAAACCCCCGCTATAATTTGACCGCAAATGAAATGTCAGAACGAATTCCGTTTATCGAATCAAACGACACTATCACCCCGCCATAATAAAGACCGGACGTCTTTGAATTCACCATCCGGAAGAAAATAAAAAGATCCGAACCGAAACGTAGGAGGCGACGCACTAAACGTGCGTTTCAGTTCGCATCGATGTTCCAGAACCGAAAGATTGTTCGAAAAAAGTGGTAGATAGCCGAAAAAAGTGACAGGGGTGCAACACGAGGACTTCCCAGGAGGTCACCCATCCTAGTACTACTCTCGCCCAAGCACGCTTAACTTCGGAGTTCTGATGGGATCCAGTGCATTTGTGCTGGTATGATCGCACCCAGCATGCCTCTCCATTGTCAAAGTAATAAAGAGTTTCCACTCGCATTGTCGTACGAAGTCCGTTTAAATGAAAGTGCGAAAAAATCCTGCTAGATGACACCGGATGGACGATCCGAGCATGTCTGGAAGCCGAATGACCGCCAGGGCTGTCATCGCGCGATGAATCTTCCCGAGTACCCCCAAATCAATATAAGAATCGCCACGATCTGACGGGCGGATCAAAAGTTATCGTCGGAACGATATTTGTGCACCAAGGGTAGCTCACGGCCAGTAAACACCTTCCGACCGGATTCATGACTCGCATCCACTAGTACACTCATCCGCTATAGCCTGTACGTCACTGAATCTAAACAAACCCCCGCTATAATTTGACCGCAAATGAAATGTCAGAACGAATTCCGTTTATCGAATCAAACGACACTATCAGCCCGCCATAATAAAGACCGGACGTCTTTGAATTCACCATCCGGAAGAAAATAAAAAGATCCGAACCGAAACGTATGAGGCAACGCACTAAACGTGCGTTTCAGTTCGCATCGATGTTCCAGAACCGAAAGATTGTTCGAAAAAAGTGGTAGATAGCCGAAAAAAGTGACAGGGGTGCAACACGAGGACTTCCCAGGAGGTCACCCATCCTAGTACTACTCTCGCCCAAGCACGCTTAACTTCGGAGTTCTGATGGGATCAAGTGCATTTGTGCTGGTATGATCGCACCCAGCATGCCTCTCCATTGTCAAAGTAATAAAGAGTTTCCACTCGCATTGTCGTACGAAGTCCGTTTAAATGAAAGTGCGAAAAAATCCTGCTAGATGACACCGGATGGACGATCCGAGCATGTCGGGAAGCCGGATGACCGCCAGGGCTGTCATCGCGCGATGAATCTTCCCGAGTACCCCCGAATCAATATAAGAATCGCCACGATCTGACGGGCGGATCAAAAGTTATCGTCGGAACGATATTTGTGCACCAAGGGTAGCTCACGGCCAGTAAACACCTTCCGACCGGATTCATGACTCGCATCCACTAGTACACTCATCCGCTATAGCCTGTACGTCACTGAATCTAAACAAACCCCCGCTATAATTTGACCGCAAATGAAATGTCAGAACGAATTCCGTTTATCGAATCAAACGACACTATCACCCCGCCATAATAAAGACCGGACGTCTTTGAATTCACCATCCGGAAGAAAATAAAAAGATCCGAACCGAAACGTAGGAGGCGACGCACTAAACGTGCGTTTCAGTTCGCATCGATGTTCCAGAACCGAAAGATTGTTCGAAAAAAGTGGTAGATAGCCGAAAAAAGTGACAGGGGTGCAACACGAGGACTTCCCAGGAGGTCACCCATCCTAGTACTACTCTCGCCCAAGCACGCTTAACTTCGGAGTTCTGATGGGATCCAGTGCATTTGTGCTGGTATGATCGCACCCAGCATGCCTTTCCATTGTCAAAGTAATAAAGAGTTTCCACTCGCATTGTCGTACGAAGTCCGTTTAAATAAAAGTGCGAAAAAATCCTGCTAGATGACATCGGATGGACGATCCGAGCATGTCGGGAAGCCGGATGACCGCAAGGGCTGTCATCGCGCGATGAATCTTCCCGAGTACCCCCGAATCAATATAAGAATCGCCACGATCTGACGGGCGGATCAAAAGTTATCGTCGGAACGATATTTGTGCACCAAGGGTAGCTCACGGCCAGTAAACACCTTCCGACCGGATTCATGACTTTCATCCACTAGTACACTCATCCGCTATAGCCTGTACGTCACTGAATCTAAACAAACCCCCGCTATAATTTGACCGCAAATGAAATGTCAGAACGAATTCCGTTTATCGAATCAAACGACACTATCAGCCCGCCATAATAAAGACCGGACGTCTTTGAATTCACCATCCGGAAGAAAATAAAAAGATCCTAACCGAAACGTAGGAGGCGACGCACTAAACGTGCGTTTCAGTTCGCATCGATGTTCCAGAACCGAAAGATTGTTCGAAAAAAGTGGTAGATAGCCGAAAAAAGTGACAGGGGTGCAACACGAGGACTTCCCAGGAGGTCACCCATCCTAGTACTACTCTCGCCCAAGCACGCTTAACTTCGGAGTTCTGATGGGATCCAGTGCATTTGTGCTGGTATGATCGCACCCAGCATGCCTCTCCATTGTCAAAGTAATAAAGAGTTTCCACTCGCATTGTCGTACGAAGTCCGTTTAAATAAAAGTGCGAAAAAATCCTGCTAGATGACATCGGATGGACGATCCGAGCATGTCGGGAAGCCGGATGACCGCTATGGCTGTCATCGCGCGATGAATCTTCCCGAGTACCCCCGAATCAATATAAGAATCGCCACGATCTGACGGGCGGATCAAAAGTTATCGTCGGAACGATATTTGTGCACCAAGGGTAGCTCACGGCCAGTAAACACCTTCCGACCGGATTCATGACTTTCATCCACTAGTACACTCATCCGCTATAGCCTGTACGTCACTGAATCTAAACAAACCCCCGCTATAATTTGACCGCAAATGAAATGTCAGAACGAATTCCGTTTATCGAATCAAACGACACTATCAGCCCGCCATAATAAAGACCGGACGTCTTTGAATTCACCATCCGGAAGAAAATAAAAAGATCCGAACCGAAACGTAGGAGGCGACGCACTAAATGTGCGTTTCAGTTCGCATCGATGTTCCAGAACCGAAAGATTGTTCGAAAAAAGTGGTAGATAGCCGAAAAAAGTGACAGGGGTGCAACACGAGGACTTCCCAGGAGGTCACCCATCCTAGTACTACTCTCGCCCAAGCACGCTTAACTTCGGAGTTCTGATGGGATCCAGTGCATTTGTGCTGGTATGATCGCACCCAGCATGCCTCTCCATTGTCAAAGTAATAAAGAGTTTCCACTCGCATTGTCGTACGAAGTCCGTTTAAATAAAAGTGCGAAAAAATCCTGCTAGATGACATCGGATGGACGATCCGAGCATGTCGGGAAGCCGGATGACCGCTAGGGCTGTCATCGCGCGATGAATCTTCCCGAGTACCCCCGAATCAATATAAGAATCGCCACGATCTGACGGGCGGATCAAAAGTTATCGTCGGAACGATATTTGTGCACCAAGGGTAGCTCACGGCCAGTAAACACCTTCCGACCGGATTCATGACTTTCATCCACTAGTACACTCATCCGCTATAGCCTGTACGTCACTGAATCTAAACAAACCCCCGCTATAATTTGACCGCAAATGAAATGTCAGAACGAATTCCGTTTATCGAATCAAACGACACTATCAGCCCGCCATAATAAAGACCGGACGTCTTTGAATTCACCATCCGGAAGAAAATAAAAAGATCCGAACCGAAACGTAGGAGGCGACGCACTAAACGTGCGTTTCAGTTCGCATCGATGTTCCAGAACCGAAAGATTGTTCGAAAAAAGTGGTAGATAGCCGAAAAAAGTGACAGGGGTGCAACACGAGGACTTCCCAGGAGGTCACCCATCCTAGTACTACTCTCGCCCAAGCACGCTTAACTTCGGAGTTCTGATGGGATCCAGTGCATTTGTGCTGGTATGATCGCACCCAGCATGCCTCTCCATTGTCAAAGTAATAAAGAGTTTCCACTCGCATTGTCGTACGAAGTCCGTTTAAATGAAAGTGCGAAAAAATCCTGCTAGATGACACCGGATGGACGATCCGAGCATGTCGGGAAGCCGGATGACCGCCAGGGCTGTCATCGCGCGATGGATCTTCCCGAGTACCCCCGAATCAATATAATAATCGCCACGATCTGACGGGCGGATCAAAAGTTATCGTCGGAACGATATTTGTGCACCAAGGGTAGCTCACGGCCAGTAAACACCTTCCGACCGGATTAATGACTCGCATCCACTAGTACACTCATCCGCTATAGCCTGTACGTCACTGAATCTAAACAAACCCCCGCTATAATTTGACCGAAAATGAAATGTTAGAACGAATTCCGTTTATCGAATCAAACGACACTATCACCTCGCCATAATAAAGACCGGACGTCTTTGAATTCACCATCCGGAAGAAAATAAAAAGATCCGAACCGAAACGTAGGAGTCGACGCACTAAACGTGCGTTTCAGTTCGCATCGATGTTCCAGAACCGAAAGATTGTTCGAAAAAAGTGGTAGATAGCCGAAAAAAGTGACAGGGGTGCAACACGAGGACTTCCCAGGAGGTCACCCACCCTAGTACTACTCTCGCCCAAGCACGCTTAACTTCGGAGTTCTGATGGGATCCAGTGCATTTGTGCTGGTATGATCGCACCCAGCATGCCTTTCCATTGTCAAAGTAATAAAGAGTTTCCACTTGCATTGTCGTACGAAGTCCGTTTAAATGAAAGTGCGAAAAAATCCTGCTAGATGACACCGGATGGACGATCCGAGCATGTCGGGAAGCCGGATGACCGCTATGGCTGTCATCGCGCGATTAATCTTCCCGAGTACCCCCGAATCAATATAAGAATCGCTACGATCTGACGGGCGGATCAAAAGTTATCGTCGGAACGATATTTGTGCACCAAGGGTAGCTCACGGCCAGTAAACACCTTCCGACCGGATTCATGACTCGCATCCACTAGTACACTCATCCGCTATAGCCTGTACGTCACTGAATCTAAACAAACCCCCGCTATAATTTGACTGCAAATGAAATGTCAGAACGAATTCCGTTTATCGAATCAAACGACACTATCACCCCGCCATAATAAAGACCGGACGTGTTTGAATTCACCATCCGGAAGAAAATAAAAAAGATCCGAACCGAAACGTAGGAGGCGACGCACTAAACGTGCGTTTCAGTTCGCATCGATGTTCCAGAACCGAAAGATTGTTCGAAAAAAGTGGTAGATAGCCGAAAAAAGTGACAGGGGTGCAACACGAGGACTTCCCAGGAGGTCACCCATCCTAGTACTACTCTCGCCCAAGCACGCTTAACTTCGGAGTTCTGATGGGATCCAGTGCATTTGTGCTGGTATGATCGCACCCAGCATGCCTCTCCATTGTCAAAGTAATAAAGAGTTTCCACTCGCATTGTCGTACGAAGTCCGTTTAAATGAAAGTGCGAAAAAATCCTGCTAGATGACACCGGATGGACGATCCGAGCATGTCGGGAAGCCGGATGACCGCTAGGGCTGTCATCGCGCGATGAATCTTCCCGAGTACCCCCGAATCAATATAAGAATCGCCACGATCTGACGGGCGGATCAAAAGTTATCGTCGGAACGATATTTGTGCACCAAGGGTAGCTCACGGCCAGTAAACACCTTCCGACCGGATTCATGACTCGCATCCACTAGTACACTCATCCGCTATAGCCTGTACGTCACTGAATCTAAACAAACCCCCGCTATAATTTGACCGCAAATGAAATGTAAGAACGAATTCCGTTTATCGAATCAAACGACACTATCAACCCGCCATAATAAAGACCGGACGTCTTTGAATTCACCATCCGGAAGAAAATAAAAAGATCCGAACCGAAACGTAGGAGGCGACGCACTAAACGTGCGTTTCAGTTCGCAACGATGTTCCAGAACCGAAAGATTGTTCGAAAAAAGTGGTAGATAGCCGAAAAAAGTGACAGGGGTGCAACACGAGGACTTCCCAGGAGGTCACCCATCCTAGTACTACTCTCGCCCAAGCACACTTAACTTCGGAGTTCTGATGGGATCCAGTGCATTTGTGCTGGTATGATCGCACCCAGCATGCCTCTCCATTGTCAAAGTAATAAAGAGTTTCCACTCGCATTGTCGTACGAAGTCCGTTTAAATGAAAGTGCGAAAAAATCCTGCTAGATGACACCGGATGGACGATCCGAGCATGTCGGGAAGCCGGATGACCGCCAAGGCTGTCATCGCGCGATGAATCTTCCCGAGTACCCCCGAATCAATATAAGAATCGCCACGATCTGACGGGCGGATCAAAAGTTATCGTCGGAACGATATTTGTGCACCAAGGGTAGCTCACGGCCAGTAAACACCTTCCGACCGGATTAATGACTCGCATCCACTAGTACACTCATCCGCTATAGCCTGTACGTCACTGAATCTAAACAAATCCCCGCTATAATTTGACCGCAAATGAAATGTCAGAACGAATTCCGTTTATCGAATCAAACGACACTATCACCCCGCCATAATAAAGACCGGACGTGTTTGAATTCACCATCCGGAAGAAAATAAAAAGATCCGAACCGAAACGTAGGAGGCGACGCACTAAACGTGCGTTTCAGTTCGCATCGATGTTCCAGAACCGAAAGATTGTTCGAAAAAAGTGGTAGATAGCCGAAAAAAGTGACAGGGGTGCAACACGAGGACTTCCCAGGAGGTCACCCATCCTAGTACTACTCTCGCCCAAGCACGCTTAACTTCGGAGTTCTGATGGGATACAGTGCATTTGTGCTGGTATGATCGCACCCAGCATGCCTCTCCATTGTCAAAGTAATAAAGAGTTTCCACTCGCATTGTCGTACGAAGTCCGTTTAAATGAAAGTGCGAAAAAATCCTGCTACATGACACCGGATGGACGATCCGAGCATGTCGGGAAGCCGGATGACCGCCAGGGCGGTCATCGCGCGATGAATCTTCCCGAGTACCCCCGAATCAATATAAGAATCGCCACGATCTGACGGGCGGATCAAAAGTTATCGTCGGAACGATATTTGTGCACCAAGGGTAGCTCACGGCCAGTAAACACCTTCCGACCGGATTCATGACTCGCATCCACTAGTACACTCATCCGCTATAGCCTGTACGTCACTGAATCTGAACAAACCCCCGCTATAATTTGACCGCAAATGAAATGTCAGAACGAATTCCGTTTATCGAATCAAACGACACTATCACCCCGCCATAATAAAGACCGGACGTATTAGAATTCACCATCCGGAAGAAAATAAAAAGATCCGAACCGAAACATATGAGGCGTCGCACTAAACGTGCGTTTCAGTTCGCATCGATGTTCCAGAACCGAAAGATTGTTCGAAAAAAGTGGTAGATAGCCGAAAAAAGTGACAGGGGTGCAACACGAGGACTTCCCAGGCGGTCACCCATCCTAGTACTACTCTCGCCCAAGCACGCTTAACTTCGGAGTTCTGATGGGATCCAGTGCATTTGTGCTGGTATGATCGCACCCAGCATGCCTCTCCATTGTCAAAGTAATAAAGAGTTTCCACTCGCATTGTCGTACGAAGTCCGTTTAAATAAAAGTGCGAAAAAATCCTGCTAGATGACACCGGATGGACGATCCGAGCATGTCTGGAAGCCGGATGACCGCCAGGGCTGTCATCGCGCGATGAATCTTCCCGAGTACCCCCGAATCAATATAAGAATCGCGACGATCTGACGGGCGGATCAAAAGTTATCGTCGGAACGATATTTGTGCACCAAGGGTAGCTCACGGCCAGTAAACACCTTCCGACCGGATTCATGACTCGCATCCACTAGTACACTCATCCGCTATAGCCTGTACGTCACTGAATCTAAACAAACCCCCGCTATAATTTGACCGCAAATGAAATGTAAGAACGAATTCCGTTTATCGAATCAAACGACACTATCAGCCCGCCATAATAAAGACCGGACGTCTTTGAATTCACCATCCGGAAGAAAATAAAAAGATCCGAACCGAAACGTAGGAGGCGACGCACTAAACGTGCGTTTCAGTTCGCAACGATGTTCCAGAACCGAAAGATTGTTCGAAAAAAGTGGTAGATAGCCGAAAAAAGTGACAGGGGTGCAACACGAGGACTTCCCAGGAGGTCACCCATCCTAGTACTACTCTCGCCCAAGCACACTTAACTTCGGAGTTCTGATGGGATCCAGTGCATTTCTGCTGGTATGATCGCACCCAGCATGCCTCTCCATTGTCAAAGTAATAAAGAGTTTCCACTCGCATTGTCGTACGAAGTCCGTTTAAATGAAAGTGCGAAAAAATCCTGCTAGATGACACCGGATGGACGATCCGAGCATGTCGGGAAGCCGGATGACCGCCAAGGCTGTCATCGCGCGATGAATCTTCCCGAGTACCCCCGAATCAATATAAGAATCGCCACGATCTGACGGGCGGATCAAAAGTTATCGTCGGAACGATATTTGTGCACCAAGGGTAGCTCACGGCCAGTAAACACCTTCCGACCGGATTAATGACTCGCATCCACTAGTACACTCATCCGCTATAGCCTGTACGTCACTGAATCTAAACAAATCCCCGCTATAATTTGACCGCAAATGAAATGTCAGAACGAATTCCGTTTATCGAATCAAACGACACTATCACCCCGCCATAATAAAGACCGGACGTGTTTGAATTCACCATCCGGAAGAAAATAAAAAGATCCGAACCGAAACGTAGGAGGCGACGCACTAAACGTGCGTTTCAGTTCGCATCGATGTTCCAGAACCGAAAGATTGTTCGAAAAAAGTGGTAGATAGCCGAAAAAAGTGACAGGGGTGCAACACGAGGACTTCCCAGGAGGTCACCCATCCTAGTACTACTCTCGCCCAAGCACGCTTAACTTCGGAGTTCTGATGGGATACAGTGCATTTGTGCTGGTATGATCGCACCCAGCATGCCTCTCCATTGTCAAAGTAATAAAGAGTTTCCACTCGCATTGTCGTACGAAGTCCGTTTAAATGAAAGTGCGAAAAAATCCTGCTACATGACACCGGATGGACGATCCGAGCATGTCGGGAAGCCGGATGACCGCCAGGGCGGTCATCGCGCGATGAATCTTCCCGAGTACCCCCGAATCAATATAAGAATCGCCACGATCTGACGGGCGGATCAAAAGTTATCGTCGGAACGATATTTGTGCACCAAGGGTAGCTCACGGCCAGTAAACACCTTCCGACCGGATTCATGACTCGCATCCACTAGTACACTCATCCGCTATAGCCTGTACGTCACTGAATCTGAACAAACCCCCGCTATAATTTGACCGCAAATGAAATGTCAGAACGAATTCCGTTTATCGAATCAAACGACACTATCACCCCGCCATAATAAAGACCGGACGTATTTGAATTCACCATCCGGAAGAAAATAAAAAGATCCGAACCGAAACATATGAGGCGTCGCACTAAACGTGCGTTTCAGTTCGCATCGATGTTCCAGAACCGAAAGATTGTTCGAAAAAAGTGGTAGATAGCCGAAAAAAGTGACAGGGGTGCAACACGAGGACTTCCCAGGCGGTCACCCATCCTAGTACTACTCTCGCCCAAGCACGCTTAACTTCGGAGTTCTGATGGGATCCAGTGCATTTGTGCTGGTATGATCGCACCCAGCATGCCTCTCCATTGTCAAAGTAATAAAGAGTTTCCACTCGCATTGTCGTACGAAGTCCGTTTAAATAAAAGTGCGAAAAAATCCTGCTAGATGACACCGGATGGACGATCCGAGCATGTCTGGAAGCCGGATGACCGCCAGGGCTGTCATCGCGCGATGAATCTTCCCGAGTACCCCCGAATCAATATAAGAATCGCGACGATCTGACGGGCGGATCAAAAGTTATCGTCGGAACGATATTTGTGCACCAAGGGTAGCTCACGGCCAGTAAACACCTTCCGACCGGATTCATGACTCGCATCCACTAGTACACTCATCCGCTATAGCCTGTACGTCACTGAATCTAAACAAACCCCCGCTATAATTTGACCGCAAATGAAATGTCAGAACGAATTCCGTTTATCGAATCAAACGACACTATCACCCCGCCATAATAAAGACCGGACGTCTTTGAATTCACCATCCGGAAGAAAATAAAAAGATCCGAACCGAAACGTAGGAGGCGACGCACTAAACGTGCGTTTCAGTTCGCATCGATGTTCCAGAACCGAAAGATTGTTCGAAAAAAGTGGTAGATAGCTGAAAAAAGTGACAGGGGTGCAACACGAGGACTTCCCAGGAGGTCACCCATCCTAGTACTACTCTCGCCGCGCAATTAATCTTCCCGAGTACCCCCGAATCAATATAAGAATCGCTACGATCTGACGGGCGGATCAAAAGTTATCGTCGGAACGATATTTGTGCACCAAGGGTAGCTCACGGCCAGTAAACACCTTCCGACCGGATTCATGACTCGCATCCACTAGTACACTCATCCGCTATAGCCTGTACGTCACTGAATCTAAACAAACCCCCGCTATAATTTGACCGCAAATGAAATGTCAGAACGAATTCCGTTTATCGAATCAAACGACACTATCAGCCCGCCATAATAAAGACCGGACGTCTTTGAATTCACCATCCGGAAGAAAATAAAAAGATCCGAACCGAAACGTAGGAGGCGACGCACTAAACGTGCGTTTCAGTTCGCATCGATGTTCCAGAACCGAAAGATTGTTCGAAAAAAGTGGTAGATAGCCGAAAAAAGTGACAGGGGTGCAACACGAGGACTTCCCAGGAGGTCACCCATCCTAGTACTACTCTCGCCCAAGCACGCTTAACTTCGGAGTTCTGATGGGATCCAGTGCATTTGTGCTGGTATGATCGCACCCAGCATGCCTCTCCATTGTCAAAGTAATAAAGAGTTTCCACTCGCATTGTCGTACGAAGTCCGTTTAAATGAAAGTGCGAAAAATCCTGCTAGATGACACCGGATGGACGATCCGAGCATGTCGGGAAGCCGGATGACCGCCAGGGCTGTCATCGCGCGATTAATCTTCCCGAGTACCCCCGAATCAATATAAGAATCGCGACGATCTGACGGGCGGATCAAAAGTTATCGTCGGAACGATATTTGTGCACCAAGGGTAGCTCACGGCCAGTAAACACCTTCCGAACGGATTCATGACTCGCATCCACTAGTACACTCATCCGCTATAGCCTGTACGTCACTGAATCTAAACAAACCCCCGCTATAATTTGACCGCAAATGAAATGTCAGAACGAATTCCGTTTATCGAATCAAACGACACTATCACCTCGCCATAATAAAGACCGGACGTCTTTGAATTCACCATCCGGAAGAAAATAAAAAGATCCGAACCGAAACGTAGGAGGCGACGCACTAAACGTGCGTTTCAGTTCGCATCGATGTTCCAGAACCGAAAGATTGTTCGAAAAAAGTGGTAGATAGCTGAAAAAAGTGACAGGGGTGCAACACGAGGACTTCCCAGGAGGTCACCCATCCTAGTACTACTCTCGCCCAAGCACGCTTAACTTCGGAGTTCTGATGGGATCCAGTGCATTTGTGCTGGTATGATCGCACCCAGCATGCCTTTCCATTGTCAAAGTAATAAAGAGTTTCCACTCGCATTGTCGTACGAAGTCCGTTTAAATGAAAGTGCGAAAAAATCCTGCTAGATGACACCGGATGGACGATCCGAGCATGTCGGGAAGCCGGATGACCACCAGGGCTGTCATCGCGCGATTAATCTTCCCGAGTACCCCCGAATCAATATAAGAATCGCTACGATCTGACGGGCGGATCAAAAGTTATCGTCGGAACGATATTTGTGCACCAAGGGTAGCTCACGGCCAGTAAACACCTTCCGACCGGATTCATGACTCGCATCCACTAGTACACTCATCCGCTATAGCCTGTACGTCACTGAATCTAAACAAACCCCCGCTATAATTTGACCGCAAATGAAATGTCAGAACGAATTCCGTTTATCGAATCAAACGACACTATCACCCCGCCATAATAAAGACCGGACGTCTTTGAATTCACCATCCGGAAGAAAATAAAAAGATCCGAACCGAAACGTAGGAGGCGACGCACTAAACGTGCGTTTCAGTTCGCATCGATGTTCCAGAACCGAAAGATTGTTCGAAAAAAGTGGTAGATAGCCGAAAAAAGTGACAGGGGTGCAACACGAGGACTTCCCAGGAGGTCACCCATCCTAGTACTACTCTCGCCCAAGCACGCTTAACTTCGGAGTTCTGATGGGATCCAGTGCATTTGTGCTGGTATGATCGCACCCAGCATGCCTCTCCATTGTCAAAGTAATAAAGAGTTTCCACTCGCATTGTCGTACGAAGTCCGTTTAAATGAAAGTGCGAAAAAATCCTGCTAGATGACACCGGATGGACGATCCGAGCATGTCTGGAAGCCGAATGACCGCCAGGGCTGTCATCGCGCGATGAATCTTCCCGAGTACCCCCAAATCAATATAAGAATCGCCACGATCTGACGGGCGGATCAAAAGTTATCGTCGGAACGATATTTGTGCACCAAGGGTAGCTCACGGCCAGTAAACACCTTCCGACCGGATTCATGACTCGCATCCACTAGTACACTCATCCGCTATAGCCTGTACGTCACTGAATCTAAACAAACCCCCGCTATAATTTGACCGCAAATGAAATGTCAGAACGAATTCCGTTTATCGAATCAAACGACACTATCAGCCCGCCATAATAAAGACCGGACGTCTTTGAATTCACCATCCGGAAGAAAATAAAAAGATCCGAACCGAAACGTATGAGGCAACGCACTAAACGTGCGTTTCAGTTCGCATCGATGTTCCAGAACCGAAAGATTGTTCGAAAAAAGTGGTAGATAGCCGAAAAAAGTGACAGGGGTGCAACACGAGGACTTCCCAGGAGGTCACCCATCCTAGTACTACTCTCGCCCAAGCACGCTTAACTTCGGAGTTCTGATGGGATCCAGTGCATTTGTGCTGGTATGATCGCACCCAGCATGCCTCTCCATTGTCAAAGTAATAAAGAGTTTCCACTCGCATTGTCGTACGAAGTCCGTTTAAATGAAAGTGCGAAAAAATCCTGCTAGATGACACCGGATGGACGATCCGAGCATGTCGGGAAGCCGGATGACCGCCAGGGCTGTCATCGCGCGATGAATCTTCCCGAGTACCCCCGAATCAATATAAGAATCGCCACGATCTGACGGGCGGATCAAAAGTTATCGTCGGAACGATATTTGTGCACCAAGGGTAGCTCACGGCCAGTAAACACCTTCCGACCGGATTCATGACTCGCATCCACTAGTACACTCATCCGCTATAGCCTGTACGTCACTGAATCTAAACAAACCCCCGCTATAATTTGACCGCAAATGAAATGTCAGAACGAATTCCGTTTATCGAATCAAACGACACTATCACCCCGCCATAATAAAGACCGGACGTCTTTGAATTCACCATCCGGAAGAAAATAAAAAGATCCGAACCGAAACGTAGGAGGCGACGCACTAAACGTGCGTTTCAGTTCGCATCGATGTTCCAGAACCGAAAGATTGTTCGAAAAAAGTGGTAGATAGCCGAAAAAAGTGACAGGGGTGCAACACGAGGACTTCCCAGGCGGTCACCCATCCTAGTACTACTCTCGCCCAAGCACGCTTAACTTCGGAGTTCTGATGGGATCCAGTGCATTTGTGCTGGTATGATCGCACCCAGCATGCCTCTCCATTGTCAAAGTAATAAAGAGTTTCCACTCGCATTGTCGTACGAAGTCCGTTTAAATAAAAGTGCGAAAAAATCCTGCTAGATGACACCGGATGGACGATCCGAGCATGTCTGGAAGCCGGATGACCGCCAGGGCTGTCATCGCGCGATGAATCTTCCCGAGTACCCCCGAATCAATATAAGAATCGCGACGATCTGACGGGCGGATCAAAAGTTATCGTCGGAACGATATTTGTGCACCAAGGGTAGCTCACGGCCAGTAAACACCTTCCGACCGGATTCATGACTCGCATCCACTAGTACACTCATCCGCTATAGCCTGTACGTCACTGAATCTAAACAAACCCCTGCTATAATTTGACCGCAAATGAAATGTCAGAACGAATTCCGTTTATCGAATCAAACGACACTATCACCCCGCCATAATAAAGACCGGACGTCTTTGAATTCACCATCCGGAAGAAAATAAAAAGATCCGAACCGAAACGTAGGAGGCGACGCACTAAACGTGCGTTTCAGTTCGCATCGATGTTCCAGAACCGAAAGATTGTTCGAAAAAAGTGGTAGATAGCTGAAAAAAGTGACAGGGGTGCAACACGAGGACTTCCCAGGAGGTCACCCATCCTAGTACTACTCTCGCCGCGCAATTAATCTTCCCGAGTACCCCCGAATCAATATAAGAATCGCTACGATCTGACGGGCGGATCAAAAGTTATCGTCGGAACGATATTTGTGCACCAAGGGTAGCTCACGGCCAGTAAACACCTTCCGACCGGATTCATGACTCGCATCCACTAGTACACTCATCCGCTATAGCCTGTACGTCACTGAATCTAAACAAACCCCCGCTATAATTTGACCGCAAATGAAATGTCAGAACGAATTCCGTTTATCGAATCAAACGACACTATCAGCCCGCCATAATAAAGACCGGACGTCTTTGAATTCACCATCCGGAAGAAAATAAAAAGATCCGAACCGAAACGTAGGAGGCGACGCACTAAACGTGCGTTTCAGTTCGCATCGATGTTCCAGAACCGAAAGATTGTTCGAAAAAAGTGGTAGATAGCCGAAAAAAGTGACAGGGGTGCAACACGAGGACTTCCCAGGAGGTCACCCATCCTAGTACTACTCTCGCCCAAGCACGCTTAACTTCGGAGTTCTGATGGGATCCAGTGCATTTGTGCTGGTATGATCGCACCCAGCATGCCTCTCCATTGTCAAAGTAATAAAGAGTTTCCACTCGCATTGTCGTACGAAGTCCGTTTAAATGAAAGTGCGAAAAATCCTGCTAGATGACACCGGATGGACGATCCGAGCATGTCGGGAAGCCGGATGACCGCCAGGGCTGTCATCGCGCGATTAATCTTCCCGAGTACCCCCGAATCAATATAAGAATCGCGACGATCTGACGGGCGGATCAAAAGTTATCGTCGGAACGATATTTGTGCACCAAGGGTAGCTCACGGCCAGTAAACACCTTCCGAACGGATTCATGACTCGCATCCACTAGTACACTCATCCGCTATAGCCTGTACGTCACTGAATCTAAACAAACCCCCGCTATAATTTGACCGCAAATGAAATGTCAGAACGAATTCCGTTTATCGAATCAAACGACACTATCACCTCGCCATAATAAAGACCGGACGTCTTTGAATTCACCATCCGGAAGAAAATAAAAAGATCCGAACCGAAACGTAGGAGGCGACGCACTAAACGTGCGTTTCAGTTCGCATCGATGTTCCAGAACCGAAAGATTGTTCGAAAAAAGTGGTAGATAGCTGAAAAAAGTGACAGGGGTGCAACACGAGGACTTCCCAGGAGGTCACCCATCCTAGTACTACTCTCGCCCAAGCACGCTTAACTTCGGAGTTCTGATGGGATCCAGTGCATTTGTGCTGGTATGATCGCACCCAGCATGCCTTTCCATTGTCAAAGTAATAAAGAGTTTCCACTCGCATTGTCGTACGAAGTCCGTTTAAATGAAAGTGCGAAAAAATCCTGCTAGATGACACCGGATGGACGATCCGAGCATGTCGGGAAGCCGGATGACCACCAGGGCTGTCATCGCGCGATTAATCTTCCCGAGTACCCCCGAATCAATATAAGAATCGCTACGATCTGACGGGCGGATCAAAAGTTATCGTCGGAACGATATTTGTGCACCAAGGGTAGCTCACGGCCAGTAAACACCTTCCGACCGGATTCATGACTCGCATCCACTAGTACACTCATCCGCTATAGCCTGTACGTCACTGAATCTAAACAAACCCCCGCTATAATTTGACCGCAAATGAAATGTCAGAACGAATTCCGTTTATCGAATCAAACGACACTATCACCCCGCCATAATAAAGACCGGACGTCTTTGAATTCACCATCCGGAAGAAAATAAAAAGATCCGAACCGAAACGTAGGAGGCGACGCACTAAACGTGCGTTTCAGTTCGCATCGATGTTCCAGAACCGAAAGATTGTTCGAAAAAAGTGGTAGATAGCCGAAAAAAGTGACAGGGGTGCAACACGAGGACTTCCCAGGAGGTCACCCATCCTAGTACTACTCTCGCCCAAGCACGCTTAACTTCGGAGTTCTGATGGGATCCAGTGCATTTGTGCTGGTATGATCGCACCCAGCATGCCTCTCCATTGTCAAAGTAATAAAGAGTTTCCACTCGCATTGTCGTACGAAGTCCGTTTAAATGAAAGTGCGAAAAAATCCTGCTAGATGACACCGGATGGACGATCCGAGCATGTCTGGAAGCCGAATGACCGCCAGGGCTGTCATCGCGCGATGAATCTTCCCGAGTACCCCCAAATCAATATAAGAATCGCCACGATCTGACGGGCGGATCAAAAGTTATCGTCGGAACGATATTTGTGCACCAAGGGTAGCTCACGGCCAGTAAACACCTTCCGACCGGATTCATGACTCGCATCCACTAGTACACTCATCCGCTATAGCCTGTACGTCACTGAATCTAAACAAACCCCCGCTATAATTTGACCGCAAATGAAATGTCAGAACGAATTCCGTTTATCGAATCAAACGACACTATCAGCCCGCCATAATAAAGACCGGACGTCTTTGAATTCACCATCCGGAAGAAAATAAAAAGATCCGAACCGAAACGTATGAGGCAACGCACTAAACGTGCGTTTCAGTTCGCATCGATGTTCCAGAACCGAAAGATTGTTCGAAAAAAGTGGTAGATAGCCGAAAAAAGTGACAGGGGTGCAACACGAGGACTTCCCAGGAGGTCACCCATCCTAGTACTACTCTCGCCCAAGCACGCTTAACTTCGGAGTTCTGATGGGATCCAGTGCATTTGTGCTGGTATGATCGCACCCAGCATGCCTCTCCATTGTCAAAGTAATAAAGAGTTTCCACTCGCATTGTCGTACGAAGTCCGTTTAAATGAAAGTGCGAAAAAATCCTGCTAGATGACACCGGATGGACGATCCGAGCATGTCGGGAAGCCGGATGACCGCCAGGGCTGTCATCGCGCGATGAATCTTCCCGAGTACCCCCGAATCAATATAAGAATCGCCACGATCTGACGGGCGGATCAAAAGTTATCGTCGGAACGATATTTGTGCACCAAGGGTAGCTCACGGCCAGTAAACACCTTCCGACCGGATTCATGACTCGCATCCACTAGTACACTCATCCGCTATAGCCTGTACGTCACTGAATCTAAACAAACCCCCGCTATAATTTGACCGCAAATGAAATGTCAGAACGAATTCCGTTTATCGAATCAAACGACACTATCACCCCGCCATAATAAAGACCGGACGTCTTTGAATTCACCATCCGGAAGAAAATAAAAAGATCCGAACCGAAACGTAGGAGGCGACGCACTAAACGTGCGTTTCAGTTCGCATCGATGTTCCAGAACCGAAAGATTGTTCGAAAAAAGTGGTAGATAGCCGAAAAAAGTGACAGGGGTGCAACACGAGGACTTCCCAGGAGGTCACCCATCCTAGTACTACTCTCGCCCAAGCACGCTTAACTTCGGAGTTCTGATGGGATCCAGTGCATTTGTGCTGGTATGATCGCACCCAGCATGCCTTTCCATTGTCAAAGTAATAAAGAGTTTCCACTCGCATTGTCGTACGAAGTCCGTTTAAATAAAAGTGCGAAAAAATCCTGCTAGATGACATCGGATGGACGATCCGAGCATGTCGGGAAGCCGGATGACCGCAAGGGCTGTCATCGCGCGATGAATCTTCCCGAGTACCCCCGAATCAATATAAGAATCGCCACGATCTGACGGGCGGATCAAAAGTTATCGTCGGAACGATATTTGTGCACCAAGGGTAGCTCACGGCCAGTAAACACCTTCCGACCGGATTCATGACTTTCATCCACTAGTACACTCATCCGCTATAGCCTGTACGTCACTGAATCTAAACAAACCCCCGCTATAATTTGACCGCAAATGAAATGTCAGAACGAATTCCGTTTATCGAATCAAACGACACTATCAGCCCGCCATAATAAAGACCGGACGTCTTTGAATTCACCATCCGGAAGAAAATAAAAAGATCCTAACCGAAACGTAGGAGGCGACGCACTAAACGTGCGTTTCAGTTCGCATCGATGTTCCAGAACCGAAAGATTGTTCGAAAAAAGTGGTAGATAGCCGAAAAAAGTGACAGGGGTGCAACACGAGGACTTCCCAGGAGGTCACCCATCCTAGTACTACTCTCGCCCAAGCACGCTTAACTTCGGAGTTCTGATGGCATCCAGTGCATTTGTGCTGGTATGATCGCACCCAGCATGCCTCTCCATTGTCAAAGTAATAAAGAGTTTCCACTCGCATTGTCGTACGAAGTCCGTTTAAATAAAAGTGCGAAAAAATCCTGCTAGATGACATCGGATGGACGATCCGAGCATGTCGGGAAGCCGGATGACCGCTATGGCTGTCATCGCGCGATGAATCTTCCCGAGTACCCCCGAATCAATATAAGAATCGCCACGATCTGACGGGCGGATCAAAAGTTATCGTCGGAACGATATTTGTGCACCAAGGGTAGCTCACGGCCAGTAAACACCTTCCGACCGGATTCATGACTTTCATCCACTAGTACACTCATCCGCTATAGCCTGTACGTCACTGAATCTAAACAAACCCCCGCTATAATTTGACCGCAAATGAAATGTCAGAACGAATTCCGTTTATCGAATCAAACGACACTATCAGCCCGCCATAATAAAGACCGGACGTCTTTGAATTCACCATCCGGAAGAAAATAAAAGATCCGAACCGAAACGTAGGAGGCGACGCACTAAATGTGCGTTTCAGTTCGCATCGATGTTCCAGAACCGAAAGATTGTTCGAAAAAAGTGGTAGATAGCCGAAAAAAGTGACAGGGGTGCAACACGAGGACTTCCCAGGAGGTCACCCATCCTAGTACTACTCTCGCCCAAGCACGCTTAACTTCGGAGTTCTGATGGGATCCAGTGCATTTGTGCTGGTATGATCGCACCCAGCATGCCTCTCCATTGTCAAAGTAATAAAGAGTTCCACTCGCATTGTCGTACGAAGTCCGTTTAAATAAAAGTGCGAAAAAATCCTGCTAGATGACATCGGATGGACGATCCGAGCATGTCGGGAAGCCGGATGACCGCTAGGGCTGTCATCGCGCGATGAATCTTCCCGAGTACCCCCGAATCAATATAAGAATCGCCACGATCTGACGGGCGGATCAAAAGTTATCGTCGGAACGATATTTGTGCACCTAGGGTAGCTCACGGCCAGTAAACACCTTCCGACCGGATTCATGACTTTCATCCACTAGTACACTCATCCGCTATAGCCTGTACGTCACTGAATCTAAACAACCCCCGCTATAATTTGACCGCAAATGAAATGTCAGAACGAATTCCGTTTATCGAATCAAACGACACTATCAGCCCGCCATAATAAAGACGGACGTCTTTGAATTCACCATCCGGAAGAAAATAAAAAGATCCGAACCGAAACGTAGGAGGCGACGCACTAACGTGCGTTTCAGTTCGCATCGATGTTCCAGAACCGAAAGATTGTTCGAAAAAAGTGGTAGATAGCCGAAAAAAAGTGACAGGGGTGCAACACGAGGACTTCCCAGGAGGTCACCCATCCTAGTACTACTCTCGCCCAAGCACGCTTAACTTCGGAGTTCTGATGGATCCAGTGCATTTGTGCTGGTATGATCGCACCCAGCATGCCTCTCCATTGTCAAAGTAATAAAGAGTTTCCACTCGCATTGTCGTACGAAGTCCGTTTAAATGAAAGTGCGAAAAAATCCTGCTAAGATGACACCGGATGGACGATCCGAGCATGTCGGGAAGCCGGATGACCGCCAGGGCTGTCATCGCGCGATGGATCTTCCCGAGTACCCCCGAATCAATATAATAATCGCCACGATCTGACGGGCGGATCAAAAGTTATCGTCGGAACGATATTTGTGCACCAAGGTAGCTCACGGCCAGTAAACACCTTCCGACCGGATTAATGACTCGCATCCACTAGTACACTCATCCGCTATAGCCTGTACGTCACTGAATCTAAACAAAACCCCCGCTATAATTTGACCGAAAATTGAAATGTTAGAACGAATTCCGTTTATCGAATCAAACGACACTATCACCTCGCCATAATAAAGACCGGACGTCTTTGAATTCACCATCCGGAAGAAAATAAAAAGATCCGAACCGAAACGTAGGAGTCGACGCACTAAACGTGCGTTTCAGTTCGCATCGATGTTCCAGAACCGAAAGATTGTTCGAAAAAAGTGGTAGATAGCCGAAAAAAGTGACAGGGGTGCAACACGAGGACTTCCCAGGAGGTCACCCACCCTAGTACTACTCTCGCCCAAGCACGCTTAACTTCGGAGTTCTGATGGGATCCAGTGCATTTGTGCTGGTATGATCGCACCCAGCATGCCTTTCCATTGTCAAAGTAATAAAGAGTTTCCACTCGCATTGTCGTACGAAGTCCGTTTAAATGAAAGTGCGAAAAAATCCTGCTAGATGACACCGGATGGACGATCCGAGCATGTCGGGAAGCCGGATGACCGCTATGGCTGTCATCGCGCGATTAATCTTCCCGAGTACCCCCGAATCAATATAAGAATCGCTACGATCTGACGGGCGGATCAAAAGTTATCGTCGGAACGATATTTGTGCACCAAGGGTAGCTCACGGCCAGTAAACACCTTCCGACCGGATTCATGACTCGCATCCACTAGTACACTCATCCGCTATAGCCTGTACGTCACTGAATCTAAACAAACCCCCGCTATAATTTGACTGCAAATGAAATGTCAGAACGAATTCCGTTTATCGAATCAAACGACACTATCACCCCGCCATAATAAAGACCGGACGTGTTTGAATTCACCATCCGGAAGAAAATAAAAAAGATCCGAACCGAAACGTAGGAGGCGACGCACTAAACGTGCGTTTCAGTTCGCATCGATGTTCCAGAACCGAAAGATTGTTCGAAAAAAGTGGTAGATAGCCGAAAAAAGTGACAGGGCTGCAACACGAGGACTTCCCAGGAGGTCACCCATCCTAGTACTACTCTCGCCCAAGCACGCTTAACTTCGGAGTTCTGATGGGATCCAGTGCATTTGTGCTGGTATGATCGCACCCAGCATGCCTCTCCATTGTCAAAGTAATAAAGAGTTTCCACTCGCATTGTCGTACGAAGTCCGTTTAAATGAAAGTGCGAAAAAATCCTGCTAGATGACACCGGATGGACGATCCGAGCATGTCGGGAAGCCGGATGACCGCTAGGGCTGTCATCGCGCGATTAATCTTCTCGAGTACCCCCGAATCAATATAAGAATCGCGACGATCTGACGGGCGGATCAAAAGTTATCGTCGGAACGATATTTGTGCACCAAGGGTAGCTCACGGCCAGTAAACACCTTCCGACCGGATTCATGACTCGCATCCACTATTACACTCATCCGCTATAGCCTGTACGTCACTGAATCTAAACAAACCCCCGCTATAATTTGACCGCAAATGAAATGTCAGAACGAATTCCGTTTATCGAATCAAACGACACTATCAGCCCGCCATAATAAAGACCGGACGTCTTTGAATTCACCATCCGGAAGAAAATAAAAAGATCCGAACCGAAACGTAGGAGGCGACGCACTAAACGTGCGTTTCAGTTCGCATCGATGTTCCAGAACCGAAAGATTGTTCGAAAAAAGTGGTAGATAGCCGAAAAAAGTGACAGGGGTGCAACACGAGGACTTCCCAGGAGGTCACCCATCCTAGTACTACTCTCGCCCAAGCACGCTTAACTTCGGAGTTCTGATTGGATACAGTGCATTTGTGCTGGTATGATCGCACCCAGCATGCCTCTCCATTGTCAAAGTAATAAAGAGTTTCCACTCGCACTGTCGTACGAAGTCCGTTTAAATGAAAGTGCGAAAAAATCCTGCTAGATGACACCGGATGGACGATCCGAGCATGTCGGGAAGCCGGATGACCGCCAGGGCTGTCATCGCGCGATGAATCTTCCCGAGTACCCCCGAATCAATATAAGAATCGCCACGATCTGACGGGCGGATCAAAAGTTATCGTCGGAACGATATTTGTGCACCAAGGGTAGCTCACGGCCAGTAAACACCATCCGACCGGATTCATGACTCGCATCCACTAGTACACTCATCCGCTATAGCCTGTACGTCACTGAATCTAAACAAACCCCCGCTATAATTTGACCGCAAATGAAATGTCAGAACGAATTCCGTTTATCGAATCAAACGACACTATCACCCCGCCATAATAAAGACCGGACGTATTTTAATTCACCATCCGGAAGAAAATAATAAGATCGGAACCGAAACGTAGGAGGCGTCGCACTAAACGTGCGTTTCAGTTCGCATCGATGTTCCAGAACCGAAAGATTGTTCGAAAAAAGTGGTAGATAGCCGAAAAAAGTGACAGGGGTGCAACACGAGGACTTCCCAGGAGGTCACCCATCCTAGTACTACTCTCGCCCAAGCACGCTTAACTTCGGAGTTCTGATGGGATCCAGTGCATTTGTGCTGGTATGATCGCACCCAGCATGCCTCTCCATTGTCAAAGTAATAAAGAGTTTCCACTCGCATTGTCGTACGAAGTCCGTTTAAATAAAAGTGCGAAAAAATCCTGCTAGATGACATCGGATGGACGATCCGAGCATGTCGGGAAGCCGGATGACCGCTAAGGCTGTCATCGCGCGATGAATCTTCCCGAGTACCCCCGAATCAATATAAGAATCGCCACGATCTGACGGGCGGATCAAAAGTTATCGTCGGAACGATATTTGTGCACCAATGGTAGCTCACGGCCAGTAAACACCTTCCGACCGGATTCATGACTCGCATCCACTAGTACACTCATCCGCTATAGCCTGTACGTCACTGAATCTAAACAAACCCCCGCTATAATTTGACCGCAAATGAAATGTAAGAACGAATTCCGTTTATCGAATCAAACGACACTATCAGCCCGCCATAATAAAGACCGGACGTCTTTGAATTCACCATCCGGAAGAAAATAAAAAGATCCGAACCGAAACGTAGGAGGCGACGCACTAAACGTGCGTTTCAGTTCGCAACGATGTTCCAGAACCGAAAGATTGTTCGAAAAAAGTGGTAGATAGCCGAAAAAAGTGACAGGGGTGCAACACGAGGACTTCCCAGGAGGTCACCCATCCTAGTACTACTCTCGCCCAAGCACACTTAACTTCGGAGTTCTGATGGGATCCAGTGCATTTGTGCTGGTATGATCGCACCCAGCATGCCTCTCCATTGTCAAAGTAATAAAGAGTTTCCACTCGCATTGTCGTACGAAGTCCGTTTAAATGAAAGTGCGAAAAAATCCTGCTAGATGACACCGGATGGACGATCCGAGCATGTCGGGAAGCCGGATGACCGCCAGGGCTGTCATCGCGCGATGAATCTTCCCGAGTACCCCCGAATCAATATAAGAATCGCCACGATCTGACGGGCGGATCAAAAGTTATCGTCGGAACGATATTTGTGCACCAAGGGTAGCTCACGGCCAGTAAACACCTTCCGACCGGATTAAAGACTCGCATCCACTAGTACACTCATCCGCTATAGCCTGTACGTCACTGAATCTAAACAAATCCCCGCTATAATTTGACCGCAAAAGAAATGTCAGAACGAATTCCGTTTATCGAATCAAACGACACTATCACCCCGCCATAATAAAGACCGGACGTGTTTGAATTCACCATCCGGAAGAAAATAAAAAGATCCGAACCGAAACGTAGGAGGCGACGCACTAAACGTGCGTTTCAGTTCGCATCGATGTTCCAGAACCGAAAGATTGTTCGAAAAAAGTGGTAGATAGCCGAAAAAAGTGACAGGGGTGCAACACGAGGACTTCCCAGGAGGTCACCCATCCTAGTACTACTCTCGCCCAAGCACGCTTAACTTCGGAGTTCTGATGGGATACAGTGCATTTGTGCTGGTATGATCGCACCCAGCATGCCTCTCCATTGTCAAAGTAATAAAGAGTTTCCACTCGCATTGTCGTACGAAGTCCGTTTAAATGAAAGTGCGAAAAAATCCTGCTACATGACACCGGATGGACGATCCGAGCATGTCGGGAAGCCGGATGACCGCCAGGGCGGTCATCGCGCGATGAATCTTCCCGAGTACCCCCGAATCAATATAAGAATCGCCACGATCTGACGGGCGGATCAAAAGTTATCGTCGGAACGATATTTGTGCACCAAGGGTAGCTCACGGCCAGTAAACACCTTCCGACCGGATTCATGACTCGCATCCACTAGTACACTCATCCGCTATAGCCTGTACGTCACTGAATCTGAACAAACCCCCGCTATAATTTGACCGCAAATGAAATGTCAGAACGAATTCCGTTTATCGAATCAAACGACACTATCACCCCGCCATAATAAAGACCGGACGTATTTGAATTCACCATCCGGAAGAAAATAAAAAGATCCGAACCGAAACATAGGAGGCGTCGCACTAAACGTGTGTTTCAGTTCGCATCGATGTTCCAGAACCGAAAGATTGTTCGAAAAAAGTGGTAGATAGCCGAAAAAAGTGACAGGGGTGCAACACGAGGACTTCCCAGGCGGTCACCCATCCTAGTACTACTCTCGCCCAAGCACGCTTAACTTCGGAGTTCTGATGGGATCCAGTGCATTTGTGCTGGTATGATCGCACCCAGCATGCCTCTCCATTGTCAAAGTAATAAAGAGTTTCCACTCGCATTGTCGTACGAAGTCCGTTTAAATAAAAGTGCGAAAAAATCCTGCTAGATGACACCGGATGGACGATCCGAGCATGTCTGGAAGCCGGATGACCGCCAGGGCTGTCATCGCGCGATGAATCTTCCCGAGTACCCCCGAATCAATATAAGAATCGCGACGATCTGACGGGCGGATCAAAAGTTATCGTCGGAACGATATTTGTGCACCAAGGGTAGCTCACGGCCAGTAAACACCTTCCGACCGGATTCATGACTCGCATCCACTAGTACACTCATCCGCTATAGCCTGTACGTCACTGAATCTAAACAAATCCCCGCTATAATTTGACCGCAAATGAAATGTCAGAACGAATTCCGTTTATCGAATCAAACGACACTATCACCCCGCCATAATAAAGACCGGACGTGTTTGAATTCACCATCCGGAAGAAAATAAAAAGATCCGAACCGAAACGTAGGAGGCGACGCACTAAACGTGCGTTTCAGTTCGCATCGATGTTCCAGAACCGAAAGATTGTTCGAAAAAAGTGGTAGATAGCCGAAAAAAGTGACAGGGGTGCAACACGAGGACTTCCCAGGAGGTCACCCATCCTAGTACTACTCTCGCCCAAGCACGCTTAACTTCGGAGTTCTGATTGGATCCAGTGCATTTGTGCTGGTATGATCGCACCCAGCATGCCTCTCCATTGTCAAAGTAATAAAGAGTTTCTACTCGCACTGTCGTACGAAGTCCGTTTAAATGAAAGTGCGAAAAAATCCTGCTAGATGACACCGGATGGACGATCCGAGCATGTCGGGAAGCCGGATGACCGCCAGGGCTGTCATCGCGCGATGAATCTTCCCGAGTACCCCCGAATCAATATAAGAATCGCCACGATCTGACGGGCGGATCAAAAGTTATCGTCGGAACGATATTTGTGCACCAAGGGTAGCTCACGGCCAGTAAACACCATCCGACCGGATTCATGACTCGCATCCACTAGTACACTCATCCGCTATAGCCTGTACGTCACTGAATCTAAACAAACCCCCGCTATAATTTGACCGCAAATGAAATGTCAGAACGAATTCCGTTTATCGAATCAAACGACACTATCACCCCGCCATAATAAAGACCGGACGTATTTTAATTCACCATCCGGAAGAAAATAATAAGATCGGAACCGAAACGTAGGAGGCGTCGCACTAAACGTGCGTTTCAGTTCGCATCGATGTTCCAGAACCGAAAGATTGTTCGAAAAAAGTGGTAGATAGCCGAAAAAAGTGACAGGGGTGCAACACGAGGACTTCCCAGGAGGTCACCCATCCTAGTACTACTCTCGCCCAAGCACGCTTAACTTCGGAGTTCTGATGGGATCCAGTGCATTTGTGCTGGTATGATCGCACCCAGCATGCCTCTCCATTGTCAAAGTAATAAAGAGTTTCCACTCGCATTGTCGTACGAAGTCCGTTTAAATAAAAGTGCGAAAAAATCCTGCTAGATGACATCGGATGGACGATCCGAGCATGTCGGGAAGCCGGATGACCGCCAGGGCTGTCATCGCGCGATGAATCTTCCCGAGTACCCCCGAATCAATATAAGAATCGCCACGATCTGACGGGCGGATCAAAAGTTATCGTCGGAACGATATTTGTGCACCAAGGGTAGCTCACGGCCAGTAAACACCTTCCGACCGGATTCATGACTCGCATCCACTAGTACACTCATCCGCTATAGCCTGTACGTCACTGAATCTAAACAAACCCCCGCTATAATTTGACCGCAAATGAAATGTAAGAACGAATTCCGTTTATCGAATCAAACGACACTATCACCCCGCCATAATAAAGACCGGACGTGTTTGAATTCACCATCCGGAAGAAAATAAAAAGATCCGAACCGAAACGTAGGAGGCGACGCACTAAACGTGCGTTTCAGTTCGCATCGATGTTCCAGAACCGAAAGATTGTTCGAAAAAAGTGGTAGATAGCCGAAAAAAGTGACAGGGGTGCAACACGAGGACTTCCCAGGAGGTCACCCATCCTAGTACTACTCTCGCCCAAGCACGCTTAACTTCGGAGTTCTGATGGGATACAGTGCATTTGTGCTGGTATGATCGCACCCAGCATGCCTCTCCATTGTCAAAGTAATAAAGAGTTTCCACTCGCATTGTCGTACGAAGTCCGTTTAAATGAAAGTGCGAAAAAATCCTGCTACATGACACCGGATGGACGATCCGAGCATGTCGGGAAGCCGGATGACCGCTAGGGCGGTCATCGCGCGATGAATCTTCCCGAGTACCCCCGAATCAATATAAGAATCGCCACGATCTGACGGGCGGATCAAAAGTTATCGTCGGAACGATATTTGTGCACCAAGGGTAGCTCACGGCCAGTAAACACCTTCCGACCGGATTCATGACTCGCATCCACTAGTACACTCATCCGCTATAGCCTGTACGTCACTGAATCTGAACAAACCCCCGCTATAATTTGACCGCAAATGAAATGTCAGAACGAATTCCGTTTATCGAATCAAACGACACTATCACCCCGCCATAATAAAGACCGGACGTATTTGAATTCACCATCCGGAAGAAAATAAAAAGATCCGAACCGAAACATAGGAGGCGTCGCACTAAACGTGCGTTTCAGTTCGCATCGATGTTCCAGAACCGAAAGATTGTTCGAAAAAAGTGGTAGATAGCCGAAAAAAGTGACAGGGGTGCAACACGAGGACTTCCCAGGCGGTCACCCATCCTAGTACTACTCTCGCCCAAGCACGCTTAACTTCGGAGTTCTGATGGTATCCAGTGCATTTGTGCTGGTATGATCGCACCCAGCATGCCTCTCCATTGTCAAAGTAATAAAGAGTTTCCACTCGCATTGTCGTACGAAGTCCGTTTAAATAAAAGTGCGAAAAAATCCTGCTAGATGACACCGGATGGACGATCCGAGCATGTCTGGAAGCCGGATGACCGCCAGGGCTGTCATCGCGCGATGAATCTTCCCGAGTACCCCCGAATCAATATAAGAATCGCGACGATCTGACGGGCGGATCAAAAGTTATCGTCGGAACGATATTTGTGCACCAAGGGTAGCTCACGGCCAGTAAACACCTTCCGACCGGATTCATGACTCGCATCCACTAGTACACTCATCCGCTATAGCCTGTACGTCACTGAATCTAAACAAACCCCCGCTATAATTTGACCGCAAATGAAATGTCAGAACGAATTCCGTTTATCGAATCAAACGACACTATCACCCCGCCATAATAAAGACCGGACGTCTTTGAATTCACCATCCGGAAGAAAATAAAAAGATCCGAACCGAAACGTAGGAGGCGACGCACTAAACGTGCGTTTCAGTTCGCATCGATGTTCCAGAACCGAAAGATTGTTCGAAAAAAGTGGTAGATAGCTGAAAAAAGTGACAGGGGTGCAACACGAGGACTTCCCAGGAGGTCACCCATCCTAGTACTACTCTCGCCGCGCAATTAATCTTCCCGAGTACCCCCGAATCAATATAAGAATCGCTACGATCTGACGGGCGGATCAAAAGTTATCGTCGGAACGATATTTGTGCACCAAGGGTAGCTCACGGCCAGTAAACACCTTCCGACCGGATTCATGACTCGCATCCACTAGTACACTCATCCGCTATAGCCTGTACGTCACTGAATCTAAACAAACCCCCGCTATAATTTGACCGCAAATGAAATGTCAGAACGAATTCCGTTTATCGAATCAAACGACACTATCACCCCGCCATAATAAAGACCGGACGTCTTTGAATTCACCATCCGGAAGAAAATAAAAAGATCCGAACCGAAACGTAGGAGGCGACGCACTAAACGTGCGTTTCAGTTCGCATCGATGTTCCAGAACCGAAAGATTGTTCGAAAAAAGTGACAGGGGTGCAACACGAGGACTTCCCAGGAGGTCACCCATCCTAGTACTACTCTCGCCCAAGCACGCTTAACTTCGGAGTTCTGATGGGATCCAGTGCATTTGTGCTGGTATGATCGCACCCAGCATGCCTCTCCATTGTCAGAGTAATAAAGAGTTTCCACTCGCATTGTCGTACGAAGTCCGTTTAAATGAAAGTGCGAAAAAATCCTGCTAGATGACACCGGATGGAGGATCCGAGCATGTCGGGAAGCCGGATGACCGCCAGGGCTGTCATCGCGCGATTAATCTTCCCGAGTACCCCCGAATCAATATAAGAATCGCGACGATCTGACGGGCGGATCAAAAGTTATCGTCGGAACGATATTTGTGCACCAAGGGTAGCTCACGGCCAGTAAACACCTTCCGACCGGATTCATGACTCGCATCCACTAGTACACTCATCCGCTATAGCCTGTACGTCACTGAATCTAAACAAACCCCCGCTATAATTTGACCGCAAATGAAATGTCAGAACGAATTCCGTTTATCGAATCAAACGACACTATCACCTCGCCATAATAAAGACCGGACGTCTTTGAATTCACCATCCGGAAGAAAATAAAAAGATCCGAACCGAAACGTAGGAGGCGACGCACTAAACGTGCGTTTCAGTTCGCATCGATGTTCCAGAACCGAAAGATTGTTCGAAAAAAGTGGTAGATAGCCGAAAAAAGTGACAGGGGTGCAACACGAGGACTTCCCAGGAGGTCACCCATCCTAGTACTACTCTCGCCCAAGCACGCTTAACTTCGGAGTTCTGATGGGATCCAGTGCATTTGTGCTGGTATGATCGCACCCAGCATGCCTCTCCATTGTCAAAGTAATAAAGAGTTTCCACTCGCATTGTCGTACGAAGTCCGTTTAAATGAAAGTGCGAAAAAATCCTGCTTGATGACACCGGATGGACGATCCGAGCATGTCTGGAAGCCGAATGACCGCCAAGGCTGTCATCGCGCGATGAATCTTCCCGAGTACCCCCGAATCAATATAAGAATCGCCACGATCTGACGGGCGGATCAAAAGTTATCGTCGGAACGATATTTGTGCACCAAGGGTAGCTCACGGCCAGTAAACACCTTCCGACCGGATTCATGACTCGCATCCACTAGTACACTCATCCGCTATAGCCTGTACGTCACTGAATCTAAACAAACCCCCGCTATAATTTGACCGCAAATGAAATGTCAGAACGAATTCCGTTTATCGAATCAAACGACACTATCAGCCCGCCATAATAAAGACCGGACGTCTTTGAATTCACCATCCGGAAGAAAATAAAAAGATCCGAACCGAAACGTATGAGGCAACGCACTAAACGTGCGTTTCAGTTCGCATCGATGTTCCAGAACCGAAAGATTGTTCGAAAAAAGTGGTAGATAGCCGAAAAAAGTGACAGGGGTGCAACACGAGGACTTCCCAGGAGGTCACCCATCCTAGTACTACTCTCACCCAAGCACGCTTAACTTCGGAGTTCTGATGGGATCCAGTGCATTTGTGCTGGTATGATCGCACCCAGCATGCCTCTCCATTGTCAGAGTAATAAAGAGTTTCCACTCGCATTGTCGTACGAAGTCCGTTTAAATGAAAGTGCGAAAAAATCCTGCTAGATGACACCGGATGGAGGATCCGAGCATGTCGGGAAGCCGGATGACCGCCAGGGCTGTCATCGCGCGATGAATCTTCCCGAGTACCCCCGAATCAATATAAGAATCGCCACGATCTGACGGGCGGATCAAAAGTTATCGTCGGAACGATATTTGTGCACCAAGGGTAGCTCACGGCCAGTAAACACCTTCCGACCGGATTCATGACTCGCATCCACTAGTACACTCATCCGCTATAGCCTGTGCGTCACTGAATCTAAACAAACCCCCGCTATATTTTGACCGCAAATGAAATGTCAGAACGAATTCCGTTTATCGAATCAAACGACACTATCACCCCGCCATAATAAAGACCGGACGTATTTGAATTCACCATCCGGAAGAAAATAAAAAGATCCGAACCGAAACGTAGGAGGCGTCGCACTAAACGTGCGTTTCAGTTCGCATCGATGTTCCAGAACCGAAAGATTATTCGAAAAAAGTGGTAGATAGCCGAAAAAAGTGACAGGGGTGCAACACGAGGACTTCCCAGGAGGTCACCCATCCTAGTACTAGTCTCGCCCAAGCACGCTTAACTTCGGAGTTCTGATGGGATCCAGTGCATTTGTGCTGGTATGATCGCACCCAGCATGCCTTTCCATTGTCAAAGTAATAAAGAGTTTCCACTCGCATTGTCGTACGAAGTCCGTTTAAATGAAAGTGCGAAAAAATCCTGCTAGATGACACCGGATGGACGATCCGAGCATGTCGGGAAGCCGGATGACCGCCAGGGCTGTCATCGCGCGATTAATCTTCCCGAGTACCCCCGAATCAATATAAGAATCGCCACGATCTGACGGGCGGATCAAAAGTTATCGTCGGAACGATATTTGTGCACCAAGGGTAGCTCACGGCCAGTAAACACCTTCCGACCGGATTCATGACTCGCATCCACTAGTACACTCATCCGCTATAGCCTGTACGTCAGTGAATCTAAACAAACCCCCGCTATAATTTGACTGCAAATGAAATGTCAGAACGAATTCCGTTTATCGAATCAAACGACACTATCACCCCGCCATAATAAAGACCGGACGTCTTTGAATTCACCATCCGGAAGAAAATAAAAAGATCCGAACCGAAACGTAGGAGGCGACGCACTAAACGTGCGTTTCAGTTCGCATCGATGTTCCAGAACCGAAAGATTGTTCGAAAAAAGTGGTAGATAGCCGAAAAAAGTGACAGGGGTGCAACACGAGGACTTCCCAGGAGGTCACCCATCCTAGTACTACTCTCGCCCAAGCACGCTTAACTTCGGAGTTCTGATGGGATCCAGTGCATTTGTGCTGGTATGATCGCACCCAGCATGCCTCTCCATTGTCAAAGTAATAAAGAGTTTTCACTCGCATTGTCGTACGAAGTCCGTTTAAATGAAAGTGCGAAAAAATCCTGCTAGATGACACCGGATGGACGATCCGAGCATGTCGGGAAGCCGGATGACCGCCAGGGCTGTCATCGCGCGATGGATCTTCCCGAGTACCCCCGAATCAATATAAGAATCGCGACGATCTGACGGGCGGATCAAAAGTTATCGTCGGAACGATATTTGTGCACCAAGGGTAGCTCACGGCCAGTAAACACCTTCCGACCGGATTCATGACTCGCATCCACTAGTACACTCATCCGCTATAGCCTGTACGTCACTGAATCTAAACAAACCCCCGCTATAATTTGACCGCAAATGAAATGTCAGAACGAATTCCGTTTATCGAATCAAACGACACTATCACCTCGCCATAATAAAGACCGGACGTCTTTGAATTCACCATCCGGAAGAAAATAAAAAGATCCGAACCGAAACGTAGGAGGCGACGCACTAAACGTGCGTTTCAGTGCGCATCGATGTTCCAGAACCGAAAGATTGTTCGAAAAAAGTGGTAGATAGCCGAAAAAAGTGACAGGGGTGCAACACGAGGACTTCCCAGGAGGTCACCCATCCTAGTACTACTCTCGCCCAAGCACGCTTAACTTCGGAGTTCTGATGGGATCCAGTGCATTTGTGCTGGTATGATCGCACCCAGCATGCCTCTCCATTGTCAAAGTAATAAAGAGTTTCCACTCGCATTGTCGTACGAAGTCCGTTTAAATGAAAGTGCGAAAAAATCCTGCTAGATGACACCGGATGGACGATCCGAGCATGTCTGGAAGCCGGATGACCGCCAAGGCTGTCATCGCGCGATGAATCTTCCCGAGTACCCCCGAATCAATATAAGAATCGCCACGATCTGACGGGCGGATCAAAAGTTATCGTCGGAACGATATTTGTGCACCAAGGGTAGCTCACGGCCAGTAAACACCTTCCGACCGGATTCATGACTCGCATCCACTAGTACACTCATCCGCTATAGCCTATACGTCACTGAATCTAAACAAACCCCCGCTATAATTTGACCGCAAATGAAATGTCAGAACGAATTCCGTTTATCGAATCAAACGACACTATCACCCCGCCATAATAAAGACCGGACGTCTTTGAATTCACCATCCGGAAGAAATTAAAAAGATCCGAACCGAAACGTAGGAGGCGTCGCACTAAACGTGCGTTTCAGTTCGCATCGATGTTCCAGAACCGAAAGATTGTTCGAAAAAAGTGGTAGATAGCCGAAAAAAGTGACAGGGGTGCAACACGAGGACTTCTCAGGAGGTCACCCATCCTAGTACTACTCTCGCCCAAGCACGCTTAACTTCGGAGTTCTGATGGGATCCAGTGCATTTGTGCTGGTATGATCGCACCCAGCATGCCTTTTCATTGTCAAAGTAATAAAGAGTTTCCACTCGCATTGTCGTACGAAGTCCGTTTAAATGAAAGTGCGAAAAAATCCTGCTAGATGACACCGGATGGACGATCCGAGCATGTCGGGAAGCCGGATGACTGCCAGGGCTGTCATCGCGCAATGAATCTTCCCGAGTACCCCCGAATCAATATAAGAATCGCCACGATCTGACGGGCGGATCAAAAGTTATCGTCGGAACGATATTTGTGCACCAAGGGTAGCTCACGGCCAGTAAACACCTTCCGACCGGATTCATGACTCGCATCCACTAGTACACTCATCCGCTATAGCCTGTGCGTCACTGAATCTAAACAAACCCCCGCTATATTTTGACCGCAAATGAAATGTCAGAACGAATTCCGTTTATCGAATCAAACGACACTATCACCCCGCCATAATAAAGACCGGACGTATTTGAATTCACCATCCGGAAGAAAATAAAAAGATCCGAACCGAAACGTAGGAGGCGTCGCACTAAACGTGCGTTTCAGTTCGCATCGATGTTCCAGAACCGAAAGATTATTCGAAAAAAGTGGTAGATAGCCGAAAAAAGTGACAGGGGTGCAACACGAGGACTTCCCAGGAGGTCACCCATCCTAGTACTAGTCTCGCCCAAGCACGCTTAACTTCGGAGTTCTGATGGGATCCAGTGCATTTGTGCTGGTATGATCGCACCCAGCATGCCTTTCCATTGTCAAAGTAATAAAGAGTTTCCACTCGCATTGTCGTACGAAGTCCGTTTAAATGAAAGTGCGAAAAAATCCTGCTAGATGACACCGGATGGACGATCCGAGCATGTCGGGAAGCCGGATGACCGCCAGGGCTGTCATCGCGCGATTAATCTTCCCGAGTACCCCCGAATCAATATAAGAATCGCCACGATCTGACGGGCGGATCAAAATTTATCGTCGGAACGATATTTGTGCACCAAGGGTAGCTCACGGCCAGTAAACACCTTCCGACCGGATTCATGACTCGCATCCACTAGTACACTCATCCGCTATAGCCTGTACGTCAGTGAATCTAAACAAACCCCCGCTATAATTTGACTGCAAATGAAATGTCAGAACGAATTCCGTTTATCGAATCAAACGACACTATCACCCCGCCATAATAAAGACCGGACGTCTTTGAATTCACCATCCGGAAGAAAATAAAAAGATCCGAACCGAAACGTAGGAGGCGACGCACTAAACGTGCGTTTCAGTTCGCATCGATGTTCCAGAACCGAAAGATTGTTCGAAAAAAGTGGTAGATAGCCGAAAAAAGTGACAGGGGTGCAACACGAGGACTTCCCAGGAGGTCACCCATCCTAGTACTACTCTCGCCCAAGCACGCTTAACTTCGGAGTTCTGATGGGATCCAGTGCATTTGTGCTGGTATGATCGCACCCAGCATGCCTCTCCATTGTCAAAGTAATAAAGAGTTTTCACTCGCATTGTCGTACGAAGTCCGTTTAAATGAAAGTGCGAAAAAATCCTGCTAGATGACACCGGATGGACGATCCGAGCATGTCGGGAAGCCGGATGACCGCCAGGGCTGTCATCGCGCGATGGATCTTCCCGAGTACCCCCGAATCAATATAAGAATCGCGACGATCTGACGGGCGGATCAAAAGTTATCGTCGGAACGATATTTGTGCACCAAGGGTAGCTCACGGCCAGTAAACACCTTCCGACCGGATTCATGACTCGCATCCACTAGTACACTCATCCGCTATAGCCTGTACGTCACTGAATCTAAACAAACCCCCGCTATAATTTGACCGCAAATGAAATGTCAGAACGAATTCCGTTTATCGAATCAAACGACACTATCACCTCGCCATAATAAAGACCGGACGTCTTTGAATTCACCATCCGGAAGAAAATAAAAAGATCCGAACCGAAACGTAGGAGGCGACGCACTAAACGTGCGTTTCAGTTCGCATCGATGTTCCAGAACCGAAAGATTGTTCGAAAAAAGTGGTAGATAGCCGAAAAAAGTGACAGGGGTGCAACACGAGGACTTCCCAGGAGGTCACCCATCCTAGTACTACTCTCGCCCAAGCACGCTTAACTTCGGAGTTCTGATGGGATCCAGTGCATTTGTGCTGGTATGATCGCACCCAGCATGCCTCTCCATTGTCAAAGTAATAAAGAGTTTCCACTCGCATTGTCGTACGAAGTCCGTTTAAATGAAAGTGCGAAAAAATCCTGCTAGATGACACCGGATGGACGATCCGAGCATGTCTGGAAGCCGGATGACCGCCAAGGCTGTCATCGCGCGATGAATCTTCCCGAGTACCCCCGAATCAATATAAGAATCGCCACGATCTGACGGGCGGATCAAAAGTTATCGTCGGAACGATATTTGTGCACCAAGGGTAGCTCACGGCCAGTAAACACCTTCCGACCGGATTCATGACTCGCATCCACAAGTACACTCATCCGCTATAGCCTATACGTCACTGAATCTAAACAAACCCCCGCTATAATTTGACCGCAAATGAAATGTCAGAACGAATTCCGTTTATCGAATCAAACGACACTATCACCCCGCCATAATAAAGACCGGACGTCTTTGAATTCACCATCCGGAAGAAAATAAAAAGATCCGAACCGAAACGTAGGAGGCGTCGCACTAAACGTGCGTTTCAGTTCGCATCGATGTTCCAGAACCGAAAGATTGTTCGAAAAAAGTGGTAGATAGCCGAAAAAAGTGACAGGGGTGCAACACGAGGACTTCTCAGGAGGTCACCCATCCTAGTACTACTCTCGCCCAAGCACGCTTAACTTCGGAGTTCTGATGGGATCCAGTGCATTTGTGCTGGTATGATCGCACCCAGCATGCCTTTTCATTGTCAAAGTAATAAAGAGTTTCCACTCGCATTGTCGTACGAAGTCCGTTTAAATGAAAGTGCGAAAAAATCCTGCTAGATGACACCGGATGGACGATCCGAGCATGTCGGGAAGCCGGATGACCGCCAGGGCTGTCATCGCGCGATGAATCTTCCCGAGTACCCCCGAATCAATATAAGAATCGCCACGATCTGACGGGCGGATCAAAAGTTATCGTCGGAACGATATTTGTGCACCAAGGGTAGCTCACGGCCAGTAAACACCTTCCGACCGGATTCATGACTCGCATCCACTAGTACACTCATCCGCTATAGCCTGTGCGTCACTGAATCTAAACAAACCCCCGCTATATTTTGACCGCAAATGAAATGTCAGAACGAATTCCGTTTATCGAATCAAACGACACTATCACCCCGCCATAATAAAGACCGGACGTATTTGAATTCACCATCCGGAAGAAAATAAAAAGATCCGAACCGAAACGTAGGAGGCGTCGCACTAAACGTGCGTTTCAGTTCGCATCGATGTTCCAGAACCGAAAGATTATTCGAAAAAAGTGGTAGATAGCCGAAAAAAGTGACAGGGGTGCAACACGAGGACTTCCCAGGAGGTCACCCATCCTAGTACTAGTCTCGCCCAAGCACGCTTAACTTCGGAGTTCTGATGGGATCCAGTGCATTTGTGCTGGTATGATCGCACCCAGCATGCCTTTCCATTGTCAAAGTAATAAAGAGTTTCCACTCGCATTGTCGTACGAAGTCCGTTTAAATGAAAGTGCGAAAAAATCCTGCTAGATGACACCGGATGGACGATCCGAGCATGTCGGGAAGCCGGATGACCGCCAGGGCTGTCATCGCGCGATTAATCTTCCCGAGTACCCCCGAATCAATATAAGAATCGCCACGATCTGACGGGCGGATCAAAATTTATCGTCGGAACGATATTTGTGCACCAAGGGTAGCTCACGGCCAGTAAACACCTTCCGACCGGATTCATGACTCGCATCCACTAGTACACTCATCCGCTATAGCCTGTACGTCAGTGAATCTAAACAAACCCCCGCTATAATTTGACTGCAAATGAAATGTCAGAACGAATTCCGTTTATCGAATCAAACGACACTATCACCCCGCCATAATAAAGACCGGACGTCTTTGAATTCACCATCCGGAAGAAAATAAAAAGATCCGAACCGAAACGTAGGAGGCGACGCACTAAACGTGCGTTTCAGTTCGCATCGATGTTCCAGAACCGAAAGATTGTTCGAAAAAAGTGGTAGATAGCCGAAAAAAGTGACAGGGGTGCAACACGAGGACTTCCCAGGAGGTCACCCATCCTAGTACTACTCTCGCCCAAGCACGCTTAACTTCGGAGTTCTGATGGGATCCAGTGCATTTGTGCTGGTATGATCGCACCCAGCATGCCTCTCCATTGTCAAAGTAATAAAGAGTTTTCACTCGCATTGTCGTACGAAGTCCGTTTAAATGAAAGTGCGAAAAAATCCTGCTAGATGACACCGGATGGACGATCCGAGCATGTCGGGAAGCCGGATGACCGCCACGGCTGTCATCGCGCGATGGATCTTCCCGAGTACCCCCGAATCAATATAAGAATCGCGACGATCTGACGGGCGGATCAAAAGTTATCGTCGGAACGATATTTGTGCACCAAGGGTAGCTCACGGCCAGTAAACACCTTCCGACCGGATTCATGACTCGCATCCACTAGTACACTCATCCGCTATAGCCTGTACGTCACTGAATCTAAACAAACCCCCGCTATAATTTGACCGCAAATGAAATGTCAGAACGAATTCCGTTTATCGAATCAAACGACACTATCACCTCGCCATAATAAAGACCGGACGTCTTTGAATTCACCATCCGGAAGAAAATAAAAAGATCCGAACCGAAACGTAGGAGGCGACGCACTAAACGTGCGTTTCAGTTCGCATCGATGTTCCAGAACCGAAAGATTGTTCGAAAAAAGTGGTAGATAGCCGAAAAAAGTGACAGGGGTGCAACACGAGGACTTCTCAGGAGGTCACCCATCCTAGTACTACTCTCGCCCAAGCACGCTTAACTTCGGAGTTCTGATGGGATCCAGTGCATTTGTGCTGGTATGATCGCACCCAGCATGCCTTTTCATTGTCAAAGTAATAAAGAGTTTCCACTCGCATTGTCGTACGAAGTCCGTTTAAATGAAAGTGCGAAAAAATCCTGCTAGATGACACCGGATGGACGATCCGAGCATGTCGGGAAGCCGGATGACCGCCAGGGCTGTCATCGCGCGATGAATCTTCCCGAGTACCCCCGAATCAATATAAGAATCGCCACGATCTGACGGGCGGATCAAAAGTTATCGTCGGAACGATATTTGTGCACCAAGGGTAGCTCACGGCCAGTAAACACCTTCCGACCGGATTCATGACTCGCATCCACTAGTACACTCATCCGCTATAGCCTGTGCGTCACTGAATCTAAACAAACCCCCGCTATATTTTGACCGCAAATGAAATGTCAGAACGAATTCCGTTTATCGAATCAAACGACACTATCACCCCGCCATAATAAAGACCGGACGTATTTGAATTCACCATCCGGAAGAAAATAAAAAGATCCGAACCGAAACGTAGGAGGCGTCGCACTAAACGTGCGTTTCAGTTCGCATCGATGTTCCAGAACCGAAAGATTATTCGAAAAAAGTGGTAGATAGCCGAAAAAAGTGACAGGGGTGCAACACGAGGACTTCCCAGGAGGTCACCCATCCTAGTACTAGTCTCGCCCAAGCACGCTTAACTTCGGAGTTCTGATGGGATCCAGTGCATTTGTGCTGGTATGATCGCACCCAGCATGCCTTTCCATTGTCAAAGTAATAAAGAGTTTCCACTCGCATTGTCGTACGAAGTCCGTTTAAATGAAAGTGCGAAAAAATCCTGCTAGATGACACCGGATGGACGATCCGAGCATGTCGGGAAGCCGGATGACCGCCAGGGCTGTCATCGCGCGATTAATCTTCCCGAGTACCCCCGAATCAATATAAGAATCGCCACGATCTGACGGGCGGATCAAAATTTATCGTCGGAACGATATTTGTGCACCAAGGGTAGCTCACGGCCAGTAAACACCTTCCGACCGGATTCATGACTCGCATCCACTAGTACACTCATCCGCTATAGCCTGTACGTCAGTGAATCTAAACAAACCCCCGCTATAATTTGACTGCAAATGAAATGTCAGAACGAATTCCGTTTATCGAATCAAACGACACTATCACCCCGCCATAATAAAGACCGGACGTCTTTGAATTCACCATCCGGAAGAAAATAAAAAGATCCGAACCGAAACGTAGGAGGCGACGCACTAAACGTGCGTTTCAGTTCGCATCGATGTTCCAGAACCGAAAGATTGTTCGAAAAAAGTGGTAGATAGCCGAAAAAAGTGACAGGGGTGCAACACGAGGACTTCCCAGGAGGTCACCCATCCTAGTACTACTCTCGCCCAAGCACGCTTAACTTCGGAGTTCTGATGGGATCCAGTGCATTTGTGCTGGTATGATCGCACCCAGCATGCCTCTCCATTGTCAAAGTAATAAAGAGTTTTCACTCGCATTGTCGTACGAAGTCCGTTTAAATGAAAGTGCGAAAAAATCCTGCTAGATGACACCGGATGGACGATCCGAGCATGTCGGGAAGCCGGATGACCGCCAGGGCTGTCATCGCGCGATGGATCTTCCCGAGTACCCCCGAATCAATATAAGAATCGCGACGATCTGACGGGCGGATCAAAAGTTATCGTCGGAACGATATTTGTGCACCAAGGGTAGCTCACGGCCAGTAAACACCTTCCGACCGGATTCATGACTCGCATCCACTAGTACACTCATCCGCTATAGCCTGTACGTCACTGAATCTAAACAAACCCCCGCTATAATTTGACCGCAAATGAAATGTCAGAACGAATTCCGTTTATCGAATCAAACGACACTATCACCTCGCCATAATAAAGACCGGACGTCTTTGAATTCACCATCCGGAAGAAAATAAAAAGATCCGAACCGAAACGTAGGAGGCGACGCACTAAACGTGCGTTTCAGTTCGCATCGATGTTCCAGAACCGAAAGATTGTTCGAAAAAAGTGGTAGATAGCCGAAAAAAGTGACAGGGGTGCAACACGAGGACTTCCCAGGAGGTCACCCATCCTAGTACTACTCTCGCCCAAGCACGCTTAACTTCGGAGTTCTGATGGGATCCAGTGCATTTGTGCTGGTATGATCGCACCCAGCATGCCTCTCCATTGTCAAAGTAATAAAGAGTTTCCACTCGCATTGTCGTACGAAGTCCGTTTAAATGAAAGTGCGAAAAAATCCTGCTAGATGACACCGGATGGACGATCCGAGCATGTCTGGAAGCCGGATGACCGCCAAGGCTGTCATCGCGCGATGAATCTTCCCGAGTACCCCCGAATCAATATAAGAATCGCCACGATCTGACGGGCGGATCAAAAATTATCGTCGGAACGATATTTGTGCACCAAGGGTAGCTCACGGCCAGTAAACACCTTCCGACCGGATTCATGACTCGCATCCACTAGTACACTCATCCGCTATAGCCTATACGTCACTGAATCTAAACAAACCCCCGCTATAATTTGACCGCAAATGAAATGTCAGAACGAATTCCGTTTATCGAATCAAACGACACTATCACCCCGCCATAATAAAGACCGGACGTCTTTGAATTCACCATCCGGAAGAAAATAAAAAGACTCGAACCGAAACGTAGGAGGCGTCGCACTAAACGTGCGTTTCAGTTCGCATCGATGTTCCAGAACCGAAAGATTGTTCGAAAAAAGTGGTAGATAGCCGAAAAAAGTGACAGGGGTGCAACACGAGGACTTCTCAGGAGGTCACCCATCCTAGTACTACTCTCGCCCAAGCACGCTTAACTTCGGAGTTCTGATGGGATCCAGTGCATTTGTGCTGGTATGATCGCACCCAGCATGCCTTTTCATTGTCAAAGTAATAAAGAGTTTCCACTCGCATTGTCGTACGAAGTCCGTTTAAATGAAAGTGCGAAAAAATCCTGCTAGATGACACCGGATGGACGATCCGAGCATGTCGGGAAGCCGGATGACCGCCAGGGCTGTCATCGCGCGATGAATCTTCCCGAGTACCCCCGAATCAATATAAGAATCGCCACGATCTGACGGGCGGATCAAAAGTTATCGTCGGAACGATATTTGTGCACCAAGGGTAGCTCACGGCCAGTAAACACCTTCCGACCGGATTCATGACTCGCATCCACTAGTACACTCATCCGCTATAGCCTGTGCGTCACTGAATCTAAACAAACCCCCGCTATATTTTGACCGCAAATGAAATGTCAGAACGAATTCCGTTTATCGAATCAAACGACACTATCACCCCGCCATAATAAAGACCGGACGTATTTGAATTCACCATCCGGAAGAAAATAAAAAGATCCGAACCGAAACGTAGGAGGCGTCGCACTAAACGTGCGTTTCAGTTCGCATCGATGTTCCAGAACCGAAAGATTATTCGAAAAAAGTGGTAGATAGCCGAAAAAAGTGACAGGGGTGCAACACGAGGACTTCCCAGGAGGTCACCCATCCTAGTACTAGTCTCGCCCAAGCACGCTTAACTTCGGAGTTCTGATGGGATCCAGTGCATTTGTGCTGGTATGATCGCACCCAGCATGCCTTTCCATTGTCAAAGTAATAAAGAGTTTCCACTCGCATTGTCGTACGAAGTCCGTTTAAATGAAAGTGCGAAAAAATCCTGCTAGATGACACCGGATGGACGATCCGAGCATGTCGGGAAGCCGGATGACCGCCAGGGCTGTCATCGCGCGATTAATCTTCCCGAGTACCCCCGAATCAATATAAGAATCGCCACGATCTGACGGGCGGATCAAAATTTATCGTCGGAACGATATTTGTGCACCAAGGGTAGCTCACGGCCAGTAAACACCTTCCGACCGGATTCATGACTCGCATCCACTAGTACACTCATCCGCTATAGCCTGTACGTCAGTGAATCTAAACAAACCCCCGCTATAATTTGACTGCAAATGAAATGTCAGAACGAATTCCGTTTATCGAATCAAACGACACTATCACCCCGCCATAATAAAGACCGGACGTCTTTGAATTCACCATCCGGAAGAAAATAAAAAGATCCGAACCGAAACGTAGGAGGCGACGCACTAAACGTGCGTTTCAGTTCGCATCGATGTTCCAGAACCGAAAGATTGTTCGAAAAAAGTGGTAGATAGCCGAAAAAAGTGACAGGGGTGCAACACGAGGACTTCCCAGGAGGTCACCCATCCTAGTACTACTCTCGCCCAAGCACGCTTAACTTCGGAGTTCTGATGGGATCCAGTGCATTTGTGCTGGTATGATCGCACCCAGCATGCCTCTCCATTGTCAAAGTAATAAAGAGTTTTCACTCGCATTGTCGTACGAAGTCCGTTTAAATGAAAGTGCGAAAAAATCCTGCTAGATGACACCGGATGGACGATCCGAGCATGTCGGGAAGCCGGATGACTGCCAGGGCTGTCATCGCGCGATGGATCTTCCCGAGTACCCCCGAATCAATATAAGAATCGCGACGATCTGACGGGCGGATCAAAAGTTATCGTCGGAACGATATTTGTGCACCAAGGGTAGCTCACGGCCAGTAAACACCTTCCGACCGGATTCATGACTCGCATCCACTAGTACACTCATCCGCTATAGCCTGTACGTCACTGAATCTAAACAAACCCCCGCTATAATTTGACCGCAAATGAAATGTCAGAACGAATTCCGTTTATCGAATCAAACGACACTATCACCTCGCCATAATAAAGACCGGACGTCTTTGAATTCACCATCCGGAAGAAAATAAAAAGATCCGAACCGAAACGTAGGAGGCGACGCACTAAACGTGCGTTTCAGTTCGCATCGATGTTCCAGAACCGAAAGATTGTTCGAAAAAAGTGGTAGATAGCCGAAAAAAGTGACAGGGGTGCAACACGAGGACTTCCCAGGAGGTCACCCATCCTAGTACTACTCTCGCCCAAGCACGCTTAACTTCGGAGTTCTGATGGGATCCAGTGCATTTGTGCTGGTATGATCGCACCCAGCATGCCTCTCCATTGTCAAAGTAATAAAGAGTTTCCACTCGCATTGTCGTACGAAGTCCGTTTAAATGAAAGTGCGAAAAAATCCTGCTAGATGACACCGGATGGACGATCCGAGCATGTCTGGAAGCCGGATGACCGCCAAGGCTGTCATCGCGCGATGAATCTTCCCGAGTACCCCCGAATCAATATAAGAATCGCCACGATCTGACGGGCGGATCAAAAGTTATCGTCGGAACGATATTTGTGCACCAAGGGTAGCTCACGGCCAGTAAACACCTTCCGACCGGATTCATGACTCGCATCCACTAGTACACTCATCCGCTATAGCCTATACGTCACTGAATCTAAACAAACCCCCGCTATAATTTGACCGCAAATGAAATGTCAGAACGAATTCCGTTTATCGAATCAAACGACACTATCACCCCGCCATAATAAAGACCGGACGTCTTTGAATTCACCATCCGGAAGAAATTAAAAAGATCCGAACCGAAACGTAGGAGGCGTCGCACTAAACGTGCGTTTCAGTTCGCATCGATGTTCCAGAACCGAAAGATTGTTCGAAAAAAGTGGTAGATAGCCGAAAAAAGTGACAGGGGTGCAACACGAGGACTTCTCAGGAGGTCACCCATCCTAGTACTACTCTCGCCCAAGCACGCTTAACTTCGGAGTTCTGATGGGATCCAGTGCATTTGTGCTGGTATGATCGCACCCAGCATGCCTTTTCATTGTCAAAGTAATAAAGAGTTTCCACTCGCATTGTCGTACGAAGTCCGTTTAAATGAAAGTGCGAAAAAATCCTGCTAGATGACACCGGATGGACGATCCGAGCATGTCGGGAAGCCGGATGACTGCCAGGGCTGTCATCGCGCAATGAATCTTCCCGAGTACCCCCGAATCAATATAAGAATCGCCACGATCTGACGGGCGGATCAAAAGTTATCGTCGGAACGATATTTGTGCACCAAGGGTAGCTCACGGCCAGTAAACACCTTCCGACCGGATTCATGACTCGCATCCACTAGTACACTCATCCGCTATAGCCTGTGCGTCACTGAATCTAAACAAACCCCCGCTATATTTTGACCGCAAATGAAATGTCAGAACGAATTCCGTTTATCGAATCAAACGACACTATCACCCCGCCATAATAAAGACCGGACGTATTTGAATTCACCATCCGGAAGAAAATAAAAAGATCCGAACCGAAACGTAGGAGGCGTCGCACTAAACGTGCGTTTCAGTTCGCATCGATGTTCCAGAACCGAAAGATTATTCGAAAAAAGTGGTAGATAGCCGAAAAAAGTGACAGGGGTGCAACACGAGGACTTCCCAGGAGGTCACCCATCCTAGTACTAGTCTCGCCCAAGCACGCTTAACTTCGGAGTTCTGATGGGATCCAGTGCATTTGTGCTGGTATGATCGCACCCAGCATGCCTTTCCATTGTCAAAGTAATAAAGAGTTTCCACTCGCATTGTCGTACGAAGTCCGTTTAAATGAAAGTGCGAAAAAATCCTGCTAGATGACACCGGATGGACGATCCGAGCATGTCGGGAAGCCGGATGACCGCCAGGGCTGTCATCGCGCGATTAATCTTCCCGAGTACCCCCGAATCAATATAAGAATCGCCACGATCTGACGGGCGGATCAAAATTTATCGTCGGAACGATATTTGTGCACCAAGGGTAGCTCACGGCCAGTAAACACCTTCCGACCGGATTCATGACTCGCATCCACTAGTACACTCATCCGCTATAGCCTGTACGTCAGTGAATCTAAACAAACCCCCGCTATAATTTGACTGCAAATGAAATGTCAGAACGAATTCCGTTTATCGAATCAAACGACACTATCACCCCGCCATAATAAAGACCGGACGTCTTTGAATTCACCATCCGGAAGAAAATAAAAAGATCCGAACCGAAACGTAGGAGGCGACGCACTAAACGTGCGTTTCAGTTCGCATCGATGTTCCAGAACCGAAAGATTGTTCGAAAAAAGTGGTAGATAGCCGAAAAAAGTGACAGGGGTGCAACACGAGGACTTCCCAGGAGGTCACCCATCCTAGTACTACTCTCGCCCAAGCACGCTTAACTTCGGAGTTCTGATGGGATCCAGTGCATTTGTGCTGGTATGATCGCACCCAGCATGCCTCTCCATTGTCAAAGTAATAAAGAGTTTTCACTCGCATTGTCGTACGAAGTCCGTTTAAATGAAAGTGCGAAAAAATCCTGCTAGATGACACCGGATGGACGATCCGAGCATGTCGGGAAGCCGGATGACCGCCAGGGCTGTCATCGCGCGATGGATCTTCCCGAGTACCCCCGAATCAATATAAGAATCGCGACGATCTGACGGGCGGATCAAAAGTTATCGTCGGAACGATATTTGTGCACCAAGGGTAGCTCACGGCCAGTAAACACCTTCCGACCGGATTCATGACTCGCATCCACTAGTACACTCATCCGCTATAGCCTGTACGTCACTGAATCTAAACAAACCCCCGCTATAATTTGACCGCAAATGAAATGTCAGAACGAATTCCGTTTATCGAATCAAACGACACTATCACCTCGCCATAATAAAGACCGGACGTCTTTGAATTCACCATCCGGAAGAAAATAAAAAGATCCGAACCGAAACGTAGGAGGCGACGCACTAAACGTGCGTTTCAGTTCGCATCGATGTTCCAGAACCGAAAGATTGTTCGAAAAAAGTGGTAGATAGCCGAAAAAAGTGACAGGGGTGCAACACGAGGACTTCCCAGGAGGTCACCCATCCTAGTACTACTCTCGCCCAAGCACGCTTAACTTCGGAGTTCTGATGGGATCCAGTGCATTTGTGCTGGTATGATCGCACCCAGCATGCCTCTCCATTGTCAAAGTAATAAAGAGTTTCCACTCGCATTGTCGTACGAAGTCCGTTTAAATGAAAGTGCGAAAAAATCCTGCTAGATGACACCGGATGGACGATCCGAGCATGTCTGGAAGCCGGATGACCGCCAAGGCTGTCATCGCGCGATGAATCTTCCCGAGTACCCCCGAATCAATATAAGAATCGCCACGATCTGACGGGCGGATCAAAAGTTATCGTCGGAACGATATTTGTGCACCAAGGGTAGCTCACGGCCAGTAAACACCTTCCGACCGGATTCATGACTCGCATCCACAAGTACACTCATCCGCTATAGCCTATACGTCACTGAATCTAAACAAACCCCCGCTATAATTTGACCGCAAATGAAATGTCAGAACGAATTCCGTTTATCGAATCAAACGACACTATCACCCCGCCATAATAAAGACCGGACGTCTTTGAATTCACCATCCGGAAGAAAATAAAAAGATCCGAACCGAAACGTAGGAGGCGTCGCACTAAACGTGCGTTTCAGTTCGCATCGATGTTCCAGAACCGAAAGATTGTTCGAAAAAAGTGGTAGATAGCCGAAAAAAGTGACAGGGGTGCAACACGAGGACTTCTCAGGAGGTCACCCATCCTAGTACTACTCTCGCCCAAGCACGCTTAACTTCGGAGTTCTGATGGGATCCAGTGCATTTGTGCTGGTATGATCGCACCCAGCATGCCTTTTCATTGTCAAAGTAATAAAGAGTTTCCACTCGCATTGTCGTACGAAGTCCGTTTAAATGAAAGTGCGAAAAAATCCTGCTAGATGACACCGGATGGACGATCCGAGCATGTCGGGAAGCCGGATGACCGCCAGGGCTGTCATCGCGCGATGAATCTTCCCGAGTACCCCCGAATCAATATAAGAATCGCCACGATCTGACGGGCGGATCAAAAGTTATCGTCGGAACGATATTTGTGCACCAAGGGTAGCTCACGGCCAGTAAACACCTTCCGACCGGATTCATGACTCGCATCCACTAGTACACTCATCCGCTATAGCCTGTGCGTCACTGAATCTAAACAAACCCCCGCTATATTTTGACCGCAAATGAAATGTCAGAACGAATTCCGTTTATCGAATCAAACGACACTATCACCCCGCCATAATAAAGACCGGACGTATTTGAATTCACCATCCGGAAGAAAATAAAAAGATCCGAACCGAAACGTAGGAGGCGTCGCACTAAACGTGCGTTTCAGTTCGCATCGATGTTCCAGAACCGAAAGATTATTCGAAAAAAGTGGTAGATAGCCGAAAAAAGTGACAGGGGTGCAACACGAGGACTTCCCAGGAGGTCACCCATCCTAGTACTAGTCTCGCCCAAGCACGCTTAACTTCGGAGTTCTGATGGGATCCAGTGCATTTGTGCTGGTATGATCGCACCCAGCATGCCTTTCCATTGTCAAAGTAATAAAGAGTTTCCACTCGCATTGTCGTACGAAGTCCGTTTAAATGAAAGTGCGAAAAAATCCTGCTAGATGACACCGGATGGACGATCCGAGCATGTCGGGAAGCCGGATGACCGCCAGGGCTGTCATCGCGCGATTAATCTTCCCGAGTACCCCCGAATCAATATAAGAATCGCCACGATCTGACGGGCGGATCAAAATTTATCGTCGGAACGATATTTGTGCACCAAGGGTAGCTCACGGCCAGTAAACACCTTCCGACCGGATTCATGACTCGCATCCACTAGTACACTCATCCGCTATAGCCTGTACGTCAGTGAATCTAAACAAACCCCCGCTATAATTTGACTGCAAATGAAATGTCAGAACGAATTCCGTTTATCGAATCAAACGACACTATCACCCCGCCATAATAAAGACCGGACGTCTTTGAATTCACCATCCGGAAGAAAATAAAAAGATCCGAACCGAAACGTAGGAGGCGACGCACTAAACGTGCGTTTCAGTTCGCATCGATGTTCCAGAACCGAAAGATTGTTCGAAAAAAGTGGTAGATAGCCGAAAAAAGTGACAGGGGTGCAACACGAGGACTTCCCAGGAGGTCACCCATCCTAGTACTACTCTCGCCCAAGCACGCTTAACTTCGGAGTTCTGATGGGATCCAGTGCATTTGTGCTGGTATGATCGCACCCAGCATGCCTCTCCATTGTCAAAGTAATAAAGAGTTTTCACTCGCATTGTCGTACGAAGTCCGTTTAAATGAAAGTGCGAAAAAATCCTGCTAGATGACACCGGATGGACGATCCGAGCATGTCGGGAAGCCGGATGACCGCCACGGCTGTCATCGCGCGATGGATCTTCCCGAGTACCCCCGAATCAATATAAGAATCGCGACGATCTGACGGGCGGATCAAAAGTTATCGTCGGAACGATATTTGTGCACCAAGGGTAGCTCACGGCCAGTAAACACCTTCCGACCGGATTCATGACTCGCATCCACTAGTACACTCATCCGCTATAGCCTGTACGTCACTGAATCTAAACAAACCCCCGCTATAATTTGACCGCAAATGAAATGTCAGAACGAATTCCGTTTATCGAATCAAACGACACTATCACCTCGCCATAATAAAGACCGGACGTCTTTGAATTCACCATCCGGAAGAAAATAAAAAGATCCGAACCGAAACGTAGGAGGCGACGCACTAAACGTGCGTTTCAGTTCGCATCGATGTTCCAGAACCGAAAGATTGTTCGAAAAAAGTGGTAGATAGCCGAAAAAAGTGACAGGGGTGCAACACGAGGACTTCTCAGGAGGTCACCCATCCTAGTACTACTCTCGCCCAAGCACGCTTAACTTCGGAGTTCTGATGGGATCCAGTGCATTTGTGCTGGTATGATCGCACCCAGCATGCCTTTTCATTGTCAAAGTAATAAAGAGTTTCCACTCGCATTGTCGTACGAAGTCCGTTTAAATGAAAGTGCGAAAAAATCCTGCTAGATGACACCGGATGGACGATCCGAGCATGTCGGGAAGCCGGATGACCGCCAGGGCTGTCATCGCGCGATGAATCTTCCCGAGTACCCCCGAATCAATATAAGAATCGCCACGATCTGACGGGCGGATCAAAAGTTATCGTCGGAACGATATTTGTGCACCAAGGGTAGCTCACGGCCAGTAAACACCTTCCGACCGGATTCATGACTCGCATCCACTAGTACACTCATCCGCTATAGCCTGTGCGTCACTGAATCTAAACAAACCCCCGCTATATTTTGACCGCAAATGAAATGTCAGAACGAATTCCGTTTATCGAATCAAACGACACTATCACCCCGCCATAATAAAGACCGGACGTATTTGAATTCACCATCCGGAAGAAAATAAAAAGATCCGAACCGAAACGTAGGAGGCGTCGCACTAAACGTGCGTTTCAGTTCGCATCGATGTTCCAGAACCGAAAGATTATTCGAAAAAAGTGGTAGATAGCCGAAAAAAGTGACAGGGGTGCAACACGAGGACTTCCCAGGAGGTCACCCATCCTAGTACTAGTCTCGCCCAAGCACGCTTAACTTCGGAGTTCTGATGGGATCCAGTGCATTTGTGCTGGTATGATCGCACCCAGCATGCCTTTCCATTGTCAAAGTAATAAAGAGTTTCCACTCGCATTGTCGTACGAAGTCCGTTTAAATGAAAGTGCGAAAAAATCCTGCTAGATGACACCGGATGGACGATCCGAGCATGTCGGGAAGCCGGATGACCGCCAGGGCTGTCATCGCGCGATTAATCTTCCCGAGTACCCCCGAATCAATATAAGAATCGCCACGATCTGACGGGCGGATCAAAATTTATCGTCGGAACGATATTTGTGCACCAAGGGTAGCTCACGGCCAGTAAACACCTTCCGACCGGATTCATGACTCGCATCCACTAGTACACTCATCCGCTATAGCCTGTACGTCAGTGAATCTAAACAAACCCCCGCTATAATTTGACTGCAAATGAAATGTCAGAACGAATTCCGTTTATCGAATCAAACGACACTATCACCCCGCCATAATAAAGACCGGACGTCTTTGAATTCACCATCCGGAAGAAAATAAAAAGATCCGAACCGAAACGTAGGAGGCGACGCACTAAACGTGCGTTTCAGTTCGCATCGATGTTCCAGAACCGAAAGATTGTTCGAAAAAAGTGGTAGATAGCCGAAAAAAGTGACAGGGGTGCAACACGAGGACTTCCCAGGAGGTCACCCATCCTAGTACTACTCTCGCCCAAGCACGCTTAACTTCGGAGTTCTGATGGGATCCAGTGCATTTGTGCTGGTATGATCGCACCCAGCATGCCTCTCCATTGTCAAAGTAATAAAGAGTTTTCACTCGCATTGTCGTACGAAGTCCGTTTAAATGAAAGTGCGAAAAAATCCTGCTAGATGACACCGGATGGACGATCCGAGCATGTCGGGAAGCCGGATGACCGCCAGGGCTGTCATCGCGCGATGGATCTTCCCGAGTACCCCCGAATCAATATAAGAATCGCGACGATCTGACGGGCGGATCAAAAGTTATCGTCGGAACGATATTTGTGCACCAAGGGTAGCTCACGGCCAGTAAACACCTTCCGACCGGATTCATGACTCGCATCCACTAGTACACTCATCCGCTATAGCCTGTACGTCACTGAATCTAAACAAACCCCCGCTATAATTTGACCGCAAATGAAATGTCAGAACGAATTCCGTTTATCGAATCAAACGACACTATCACCTCGCCATAATAAAGACCGGACGTCTTTGAATTCACCATCCGGAAGAAAATAAAAAGATCCGAACCGAAACGTAGGAGGCGACGCACTAAACGTGCGTTTCAGTTCGCATCGATGTTCCAGAACCGAAAGATTGTTCGAAAAAAGTGGTAGATAGCCGAAAAAAGTGACAGGGGTGCAACACGAGGACTTCCCAGGAGGTCACCCATCCTAGTACTACTCTCGCCCAAGCACGCTTAACTTCGGAGTTCTGATGGGATCCAGTGCATTTGTGCTGGTATGATCGCACCCAGCATGCCTCTCCATTGTCAAAGTAATAAAGAGTTTCCACTCGCATTGTCGTACGAAGTCCGTTTAAATGAAAGTGCGAAAAAATCCTGCTAGATGACACCGGATGGACGATCCGAGCATGTCTGGAAGCCGGATGACCGCCAAGGCTGTCATCGCGCGATGAATCTTCCCGAGTACCCCCGAATCAATATAAGAATCGCCACGATCTGACGGGCGGATCAAAAATTATCGTCGGAACGATATTTGTGCACCAAGGGTAGCTCACGGCCAGTAAACACCTTCCGACCGGATTCATGACTCGCATCCACTAGTACACTCATCCGCTATAGCCTATACGTCACTGAATCTAAACAAACCCCCGCTATAATTTGACCGCAAATGAAATGTCAGAACGAATTCCGTTTATCGAATCAAACGACACTATCACCCCGCCATAATAAAGACCGGACGTCTTTGAATTCACCATCCGGAAGAAAATAAAAAGACTCGAACCGAAACGTAGGAGGCGTCGCACTAAACGTGCGTTTCAGTTCGCATCGATGTTCCAGAACCGAAAGATTGTTCGAAAAAAGTGGTAGATAGCCGAAAAAAGTGACAGGGGTGCAACACGAGGACTTCTCAGGAGGTCACCCATCCTAGTACTACTCTCGCCCAAGCACGCTTAACTTCGGAGTTCTGATGGGATCCAGTGCATTTGTGCTGGTATGATCGCACCCAGCATGCCTTTTCATTGTCAAAGTAATAAAGAGTTTCCACTCGCATTGTCGTACGAAGTCCGTTTAAATGAAAGTGCGAAAAAATCCTGCTAGATGACACCGGATGGACGATCCGAGCATGTCGGGAAGCCGGATGACCGCCAGGGCTGTCATCGCGCGATGAATCTTCCCGAGTACCCCCGAATCAATATAAGAATCGCCACGATCTGACGGGCGGATCAAAAGTTATCGTCGGAACGATATTTGTGCACCAAGGGTAGCTCACGGCCAGTAAACACCTTCCGACCGGATTCATGACTCGCATCCACTAGTACACTCATCCGCTATAGCCTGTGCGTCACTGAATCTAAACAAACCCCCGCTATATTTTGACCGCAAATGAAATGTCAGAACGAATTCCGTTTATCGAATCAAACGACACTATCACCCCGCCATAATAAAGACCGGACGTATTTGAATTCACCATCCGGAAGAAAATAAAAAGATCCGAACCGAAACGTAGGAGGCGTCGCACTAAACGTGCGTTTCAGTTCGCATCGATGTTCCAGAACCGAAAGATTATTCGAAAAAAGTGGTAGATAGCCGAAAAAAGTGACAGGGGTGCAACACGAGGACTTCCCAGGAGGTCACCCATCCTAGTACTAGTCTCGCCCAAGCACGCTTAACTTCGGAGTTCTGATGGGATCCAGTGCATTTGTGCTGGTATGATCGCACCCAGCATGCCTTTCCATTGTCAAAGTAATAAAGAGTTTCCACTCGCATTGTCGTACGAAGTCCGTTTAAATGAAAGTGCGAAAAAATCCTGCTAGATGACACCGGATGGACGATCCGAGCATGTCGGGAAGCCGGATGACCGCCAGGGCTGTCATCGCGCGATTAATCTTCCCGAGTACCCCCGAATCAATATAAGAATCGCCACGATCTGACGGGCGGATCAAAATTTATCGTCGGAACGATATTTGTGCACCAAGGGTAGCTCACGGCCAGTAAACACCTTCCGACCGGATTCATGACTCGCATCCACTAGTACACTCATCCGCTATAGCCTGTACGTCAGTGAATCTAAACAAACCCCCGCTATAATTTGACTGCAAATGAAATGTCAGAACGAATTCCGTTTATCGAATCAAACGACACTATCACCCCGCCATAATAAAGACCGGACGTCTTTGAATTCACCATCCGGAAGAAAATAAAAAGATCCGAACCGAAACGTAGGAGGCGACGCACTAAACGTGCGTTTCAGTTCGCATCGATGTTCCAGAACCGAAAGATTGTTCGAAAAAAGTGGTAGATAGCCGAAAAAAGTGACAGGGGTGCAACACGAGGACTTCCCAGGAGGTCACCCATCCTAGTACTACTCTCGCCCAAGCACGCTTAACTTCGGAGTTCTGATGGGATCCAGTGCATTTGTGCTGGTATGATCGCACCCAGCATGCCTCTCCATTGTCAAAGTAATAAAGAGTTTTCACTCGCATTGTCGTACGAAGTCCGTTTAAATGAAAGTGCGAAAAAATCCTGCTAGATGACACCGGATGGACGATCCGAGCATGTCGGGAAGCCGGATGACTGCCAGGGCTGTCATCGCGCGATGGATCTTCCCGAGTACCCCCGAATCAATATAAGAATCGCGACGATCTGACGGGCGGATCAAAAGTTATCGTCGGAACGATATTTGTGCACCAAGGGTAGCTCACGGCCAGTAAACACCTTCCGACCGGATTCATGACTCGCATCCACTAGTACACTCATCCGCTATAGCCTGTACGTCACTGAATCTAAACAAACCCCCGCTATAATTTGACCGCAAATGAAATGTCAGAACGAATTCCGTTTATCGAATCAAACGACACTATCACCTCGCCATAATAAAGACCGAACGTCTTTGAATTCACCATCCGGAAGAAAATAAAAAGATCCGAACCGAAACGTAGGAGGCGACGCACTAAACGTGCGTTTCAGTTCGCATCGATGTTCCAGAACCGAAAGATTGTTCGAAAAAAGTGGTAGATAGCCGAAAAAAGTGACAGGGGTGCAACACGAGGACTTCCCAGGAGGTCACCCATCCTAGTACTACTCTCGCCCAAGCACGCTTAACTTCGGAGTTCTGATGGGATCCAGTGCATTTGTGCTGGTATGATCGCACCCAGCATGCCTCTCCATTGTCAAAGTAATAAAGAGTTTCCACTCGCATTGTCGTACGAAGTCCGTTTAAATGAAAGTGCGAAAAAATCCTGCTAGATGACACCGGATGGACGATCCGAGCATGTCTGGAAGCCGGATGACCGCCAAGGCTGTCATCGCGCGATGAATCTTCCCGAGTACCCCCGAATCAATATAAGAATCGCCACGATCTGACGGGCGGATCAAAAGTTATCGTCGGAACGATATTTGTGCACCAAGGGTAGCTCACGGCCAGTAAACACCTTCCGACCGGATTCATGACTCGCATCCACTAGTACACTCATCCGCTATAGCCTATACGTCACTGAATCTAAACAAACCCCCGCTATAATTTGACCGCAAATGAAATGTCAGAACGAATTCCGTTTATCGAATCAAACGACACTATCACCCCGCCATAATAAAGACCGGACGTCTTTGAATTCACCATCCGGAAGAAAATAAAAAGATCCGAACCGAAACGTAGGAGGCGTCGCACTAAACGTGCGTTTCAGTTCGCATCGATGTTCCAGAACCGAAAGATTGTTCGAAAAAAGTGGTAGATAGCCGAAAAAAGTGACAGGGGTGCAACACGAGGACTTCTCAGGAGGTCACCCATCCTAGTACTACTCTCGCCCAAGCACGCTTAACTTCGGAGTTCTGATGGGATCCAGTGCATTTGTGCTGGTATGATCGCACCCAGCATGCCTTTTCATTGTCAAAGTAATAAAGAGTTTCCACTCGCATTGTCGTACGAAGTCCGTTTAAATGAAAGTGCGAAAAAATCCTGCTAGATGACACCGGATGGACGATCCGAGCATGTCGGGAAGCCGGATGACCGCCAGGGCTGTCATCGCGCGATGAATCTTCCCGAGTACCCCCGAATCAATATAAGAATCGCCACGATCTGACGGGCGGATCAAAAGTTATCGTCGGAACGATATTTGTGCACCAAGGGTAGCTCACGGCCAGTAAACACCTTCCGACCGGATTCATGACTCGCATCCACTAGTACACTCATCCGCTATAGCCTGTGCGTCACTGAATCTAAACAAACCCCCGCTATATTTTGACCGCAAATGAAATGTCAGAACGAATTCCGTTTATCGAATCAAACGACACTATCACCCCGCCATAATAAAGACCGGACGTATTTGAATTCACCATCCGGAAGAAAATAAAAAGATCCGAACCGAAACGTAGGAGGCGTCGCACTAAACGTGCGTTTCAGTTCGCATCGATGTTCCAGAACCGAAAGATTATTCGAAAAAAGTGGTAGATAGCCGAAAAAAGTGACAGGGGTGCAACACGAGGACTTCCCAGGAGGTCACCCATCCTAGTACTAGTCTCGCCCAAGCACGCTTAACTTCGGAGTTCTGATGGGATCCAGTGCATTTGTGCTGGTATGATCGCACCCAGCATGCCTTTCCATTGTCAAAGTAATAAAGAGTTTCCACTCGCATTGTCGTACGAAGTCCGTTTAAATGAAAGTGCGAAAAAATCCTGCTAGATGACACCGGATGGACGATCCGAGCATGTCGGGAAGCCGGATGACCGCCAGGGCTGTCATCGCGCGATTAATCTTCCCGAGTACCCCCGAATCAATATAAGAATCGCCACGATCTGACGGGCGGATCAAAAGTTATCGTCGGAACGATATTTGTGCACCAAGGGTAGCTCACGGCCAGTAAACACCTTCCGACCGGATTCATGACTCGCATCCACTAGTACACTCATCCGCTATAGCCTGTACGTCAGTGAATCTAAACAAACCCCCGCTATAATTTGACTGCAAATGAAATGTCAGAACGAATTCCGTTTATCGAATCAAACGACACTATCACCCCGCCATAATAAAGACCGGACGTCTTTGAATTCACCATCCGGAAGAAAATAAAAAGATCCGAACCGAAACGTAGGAGGCGACGCACTAAACGTGCGTTTCAGTTCGCATCGATGTTCCAGAACCGAAAGATTGTTCGAAAAAAGTGGTAGATAGCCGAAAAAAGTGACAGGGGTGCAACACGAGGACTTCCCAGGAGGTCACCCATCCTAGTACTACTCTCGCCCAAGCACGCTTAACTTCGGAGTTCTGATGGGATCCAGTGCATTTGTGCTGGTATGATCGCACCCAGCATGCCTCTCCATTGTCAAAGTAATAAAGAGTTTTCACTCGCATTGTCGTACGAAGTCCGTTTAAATGAAAGTGCGAAAAAATCCTGCTAGATGACACCGGATGGACGATCCGAGCATGTCGGGAAGCCGGATGACCGCCAGGGCTGTCATCGCGCGATGGATCTTCCCGAGTACCCCCGAATCAATATAAGAATCGCGACGATCTGACGGGCGGATCAAAAGTTATCGTCGGAACGATATTTGTGCACCAAGGGTAGCTCACGGCCAGTAAACACCTTCCGACCGGATTCATGACTCGCATCCACTAGTACACTCATCCGCTATAGCCTGTACGTCACTGAATCTAAACAAACCCCCGCTATAATTTGACCGCAAATGAAATGTCAGAACGAATTCCGTTTATCGAATCAAACGACACTATCACCTCGCCATAATAAAGACCGGACGTCTTTGAATTCACCATCCGGAAGAAAATAAAAAGATCCGAACCGAAACGTAGGAGGCGACGCACTAAACGTGCGTTTCAGTTCGCATCGATGTTCCAGAACCGAAAGATTGTTCGAAAAAAGTGGTAGATAGCCGAAAAAAGTGACAGGGGTGCAACACGAGGACTTCCCAGGAGGTCACCCATCCTAGTACTACTCTCGCCCAAGCACGCTTAACTTCGGAGTTCTGATGGGATCCAGTGCATTTGTGCTGGTATGATCGCACCCAGCATGCCTCTCCATTGTCAAAGTAATAAAGAGTTTCCACTCGCATTGTCGTACGAAGTCCGTTTAAATGAAAGTGCGAAAAAATCCTGCTAGATGACACCGGATGGACGATCCGAGCATGTCTGGAAGCCGGATGACCGCCAAGGCTGTCATCGCGCGATGAATCTTCCCGAGTACCCCCGAATCAATATAAGAATCGCCACGATCTGACGGGCGGATCAAAAGTTATCGTCGGAACGATATTTGTGCACCAAGGGTAGCTCACGGCCAGTAAACACCTTCCGACCGGATTCATGACTCGCATCCACTAGTACACTCATCCGCTATAGCCTATACGTCACTGAATCTAAACAAACCCCCGCTATAATTTGACCGCAAATGAAATGTCAGAACGAATTCCGTTTATCGAATCAAACGACACTATCACCCCGCCATAATAAAGACCGGACGTCTTTGAATTCACCATCCGGAAGAAAATAAAAAGATCCGAACCGAAACGTAGGAGGCGTCGCACTAAACGTGCGTTTCAGTTCGCATCGATGTTCCAGAACCGAAAGATTGTTCGAAAAAAGTGGTAGATAGCCGAAAAAAGTGACAGGGGTGCAACACGAGGACTTCTCAGGAGGTCACCCATCCTAGTACTACTCTCGCCCAAGCACGCTTAACTTCGGAGTTCTGATGGGATCCAGTGCATTTGTGCTGGTATGATCGCACCCAGCATGCCTTTTCATTGTCAAAGTAATAAAGAGTTTCCACTCGCATTGTCGTACGAAGTCCGTTTAAATGAAAGTGCGAAAAAATCCTGCTAGATGACACCGGATGGACGATCCGAGCATGTCGGGAAGCCGGATGACCGCCAGGGCTGTCATCGCGCGATGAATCTTCCCGAGTACCCCCGAATCAATATAAGAATCGCCACGATCTGACGGGCGGATCAAAAGTTATCGTCGGAACGATATTTGTGCACCAAGGGTAGCTCACGGCCAGTAAACACCTTCCGACCGGATTCATGACTCGAATCCACTAGTACACTCATCCGCTATAGCCTGTGCGTCACTGAATCTAAACAAACCCCCGCTATATTTTGACCGCAAATGAAATGTCAGAACGAATTCCGTTTATCGAATCAAACGACACTATCACCCCGCCATAATAAAGACCGGACGTATTTGAATTCACCATCCGGAAGAAAATAAAAAGATCCGAACCGAAACGTAGGAGGCGTCGCACTAAACGTGCGTTTCAGTTCGCATCGATGTTCCAGAACCGAAAGATTATTCGAAAAAAGTGGTAGATAGCCGAAAAAAGTGACAGGGGTGCAACACGAGGACTTCCCAGGAGGTCACCCATCCTAGTACTAGTCTCGCCCAAGCACGCTTAACTTCGGAGTTCTGATGGGATCCAGTGCATTTGTGCTGGTATGATCGCACCCAGCATGCCTTTCCATTGTCAAAGTAATAAAGAGTTTCCACTCGCATTGTCGTACGAAGTCCGTTTAAATGAAAGTGCGAAAAAATCCTGCTAGATGACACCGGATGGACGATCCGAGCATGTCGGGAAGCCGGATGACCGCCAGGGCTGTCATCGCGCGATTAATCTTCCCGAGTACCCCCGAATCAATATAAGAATCGCCACGATCTGACGGGCGGATCAAAAGTTATCGTCGGAACGATATTTGTGCACCAAGGGTAGCTCACGGCCAGTAAACACCTTCCGACCGGATTCATGACTCGCATCCACTAGTACACTCATCCGCTATAGCCTGTACGTCAGTGAATCTAAACAAACCCCCGCTATAATTTGACTGCAAATGAAATGTCAGAACGAATTCCGTTTATCGAATCAAACGACACTATCACCCCGCCATAATAAAGACCGGACGTCTTTGAATTCACCATCCGGAAGAAAATAAAAAGATCCGAACCGAAACGTAGGAGGCGACGCACTAAACGTGCGTTTCAGTTCGCATCGATGTTCCAGAACCGAAAGATTGTTCGAAAAAAGTGGTAGATAGCCGAAAAAAGTGACAGGGGTGCAACACGAGGACTTCCCAGGAGGTCACCCATCCTAGTACTACTCTCGCCCAAGCACGCTTAACTTCGGAGTTCTGATGGGATCCAGTGCATTTGTGCTGGTATGATCGCACCAAGCATGCCTCTCCATTGTCAAAGTAATAAAGAGTTTTCACTCGCATTGTCGTACGAAGTCCGTTTAAATGAAAGTGCGAAAAAATCCTGCTAGATGACACCGGATGGACGATCCGAGCATGTCGGGAAGCCGGATGACCGCCAAGGCTGTCATCGCGCGATGGATCTTCCCGAGTACCCCCGAATCAATATAAGAATCGCGACGATCTGACGGGCGGATCAAAAGTTATCGTCGGAACGATATTTGTGCACCAAGGGTAGCTCACGGCCAGTAAACACCTTCCGACCGGATTCATGACTCGCATCCACTAGTACACTCATCCGCTATAGCCTGTACGTCACTGAATCTAAACAAACCCCCGCTATAATTTGACCGCAAATGAAATGTCAGAACGAATTCCGTTTATCGAATCAAACGACACTATCACCTCGCCATAATAAAGACCGGACGTCTTTGAATTCACCATCCGGAAGAAAATAAAAAGATCCGAACCGAAACGTAGGAGGCGACGCACTAAACGTGCGTTTCAGTTCGCATCGATGTTCCAGAACCGAAAGATTGTTCGAAAAAAGTGGTAGATAGACGAAAAAAGTGACAGGGGTGCAACACGAGGACTTCCCAGGAGGTCACCCATCCTAGTACTACTCTCGCCCAAGCACGCTTAACTTCGGAGTTCTGATGGGATCCAGTGCATTTGTGCTGGTATGATCGCACCCAGCATGCCTCTCCATTGTCAAAGTAATAAAGAGTTTCCACTCGCATTGTCGTACGAAGTCCGTTTAAATGAAAGTGCGAAAAAATCCTGCTAGATGACACCGGATGGACGATCCGAGCATGTCTGGAAGCCGGATGACCGCCAAGGCTGTCATCGCGCGATGAATCTTCCCGAGTACCCCCGAATCAATATAAGAATCGCCACGATCTGACGGGCGGATCAAAAGTTATCGTCGGAACGATATTTGTGCACCAAGGGTAGCTCACGGCCAGTAAACACCTTCCGACCGGATTCATGACTCGCATCCACTAGTACACTCATCCGCTATAGCCTGTACGTCACTGAATCTAAACAAACCCCCGCTATAATTTGACCGCAAATGAAATGTCAGAACGAATTCCGTTTATCGAATCAAACGACACTATCACCTCGCCATAATAAAGACCGGACGTCTTTGAATTCACCATCCGGAAGAAAATAAAAAGATCCGAACCGAAACGTAGGAGGCGACGCACTAAACGTGCGTTTCAGTTCGCATCGATGTTCCAGAACCGAAAGATTGTTCGAAAAAAGTGGTAGATAGCCGAAAAAAGTGACAGGGGTGCAACACGAGGACTTCCCAGGAGGTCACCCATCCTAGTACTACTCTCGCCCAAGCACGCTTAACTTCGGAGTTCTGATGGGATCCAGTGCATTTGTGCTGGTATGATCGCACCCAGCATGCCTCTCCATTGTCAAAGTAATAAAGAGTTTCCACTCGCATTGTCGTACGAAGTCCGTTTAAATGAAAGTGCGAAAAAATCCTGCTAGATGACACCGGATGGACGATCCGAGCATGTCTGGAAGCCGGATGACAGCCAAGGCTGTCATCGCGCGATGAATCTTCCCGAGTACCCCCGAATCAATATAAGAATCGCCACGATCTGACGGGCGGATCAAAAGTTATCGTCGGAACGATATTTGTGCACCAAGGGTAGCTCACGGCCAGTAAACACCTTCCGACCGGATTCATGACTCGCATCCACTAGTACACTCATCCGCTATAGCCTATACGTCACTGAATCTAAACAAACCCCCGCTATAATTTGACCGCAAATGAAATGTCAGAACGAATTCCGTTTATCGAATCAAACGACACTATCACCCCGCCATAATAAAGACCGGACGTCTTTGAATTCACCATCCGGAAGAAAATAAAAAGATCCGAACCGAAACGTAGGAGGCGTCGCACTAAACGTGCGTTTCAGTTCGCATCGATGTTCCAGAACCGAAAGATTGTTCGAAAAAAGTGGTAGATAGCCGAAAAAAGTGACAGGGGTGCAACACGAGGACTTCCCAGGAGGTCACCCATCCTAGTACTACTCTCGCCCAAGCACGCTTAACTTCGGAGTTCTGATGGGATCCAGTGCATTTGTGCTGGTATGATCGCACCCAGCATGCCTCTCCATTGTCAAAGTAATAAAGAGTTTTCACTCGCATTGTCGTACGAAGTCCGTTTAAATGAAAGTGCGAAAAAATCCTGCTAGATGACACCGGATGGACGATCCGAGCATGTCGGGAAGCCGGATGACCGCCAGGGCTGTCATCGCGCGATGGATCTTCCCGAGTACCCCCGAATCAATATAAGAATCGCGACGATCTGACGGGCGGATCAAAAGTTATCGTCGGAACGATATTTGTGCACCAAGGGTAGCTCACGGCCAGTAAACACCTTCCGACCGGATTCATGACTCGCATCCACTAGTACACTCATCCGCTATAGCCTGTACGTCACTGAATCTAAACAAACCCCCGCTATAATTTGACCGCAAATGAAATGTCAGAATGAATTCCGTTTATCGAATCAAACGACACTATCACCTCGCCATAATAAAGACCGGACGTCTTTGAATTCACCATCCGGAAGAAAATAAAAAGATCCGAACCGAAACGTAAGAGGCGACGCACTAAACGTGCGTTTCAGTTCGCATCGATGTTCCAGAACCGAAAGATTGTTCGAAAAAAGTGGTAGATAGCCGAAAAAAGTGACAGGGGTGCAACACGAGGACTTCCCAGGAGGTCACCCATCCTAGTACTACTCTCGCCCAAGCACGATTAACTTCGGAGTTCTGATGGGATCCAGTGCATTTGTGCTGGTATGATCGCACCCAGCATGCCTCTCCATTGTCAAAGTAATAAAGAGTTTCCACTCGCATTGTCGTACGAAGTCCGTTTAAATGAAAGTGCGAAAAAATCCTGCTAGATGACACCGGATGGACGATCCGAGCATGTCTGGAAGCCGGATGACCGCCAAGGCTGTCATCGCGCGATGAATCTTCCCGAGTACCCCCGAATCAATATAAGAATCGCCACGATCTGACGGGCGGATCAAAAGTTATCGTCGGAACGATATTTGTGCACCAAGGGTAGCTCACGGCCAGTAAACACCTTCCGACCGGATTCATGACTCGCATCCACTAGTACACTCATCCGCTATAGCCTATACGTCACTGAATCTAAACAAACCCCCGCTATAATTTGACCGCAAATGAAATGTCAGAACGAATTCCGTTTATCGAATCAAACGACACTATCACCCCGCCATAATAAAGACCGGACGTCTTTGAATTCACCATCCGGAAGAAAATAAAAAGATCCGAACCGAAACGTAGGAGGCGTCGCACTAAACGTGCGTTTCAGTTCGCATCGATGTTCCAGAACCGAAAGATTGTTCGAAAAAAGTGGTAGATAGCCGAAAAAAGTGACAGGGGTGCAACACGAGGACTTCTCAGGAGGTCACCCATCCTAGTACTACTCTCGCCCAAGCACGCTTAACTTCGGAGTTCTGATGGGATCCAGTGCATTTGTGCTGGTATGATCGCACCCAGCATGCCTTTTCATTGTCAAAGTAATAAAGAGTTTCCACTCGCATTGTCGTACGAAGTCCGTTTAAATGAAAGTGCGAAAAAATCCTGCTAGATGACACCGGATGGACGATCCGAGCATGTCGGGAAGCCGGATGACCGCCAGGGCTGTCATCGCGCGATGAATCTTCCCGAGTACCCCCGAATCAATATAAGAATCGCCACGATCTGACGGGCGGATCAAAAGTTATCGTCGGAACGATATTTGTGCACCAAGGGTAGCTCACGGCCAGTAAACACCTTCCGACCGGATTCATGACTCGAATCCACTAGTACACTCATCCGCTATAGCCTGTGCGTCACTGAATCTAAACAAACCCCCGCTATATTTTGACCGCAAATGAAATGTCAGAACGAATTCCGTTTATCGAATCAAACGACACTATCACCCCGCCATAATAAAGACCGGACGTATTTGAATTCACCATCCGGAAGAAAATAAAAAGATCCGAACCGAAACGTAGGAGGCGTCGCACTAAACGTGCGTTTCAGTTCGCATCGATGTTCCAGAACCGAAAGATTATTCGAAAAAAGTGGTAGATAGCCGAAAAAAGTGACAGGGGTGCAACACGAGGACTTCCCAGGAGGTCACCCATCCTAGTACTAGTCTCGCCCAAGCACGCTTAACTTCGGAGTTCTGATGGGATCCAGTGCATTTGTGCTGGTATGATCGCACCCAGCATGCCTTTCCATTGTCAAAGTAATAAAGAGTTTCCACTCGCATTGTCGTACGAAGTCCGTTTAAATGAAAGTGCGAAAAAATCCTGCTAGATGACACCGGATGGACGATCCGAGCATGTCGGGAAGCCGGATGACCGCCAGGGCTGTCATCGCGCGATTAATCTTCCCGAGTACCCCCGAATCAATATAAGAATCGCCACGATCTGACGGGCGGATCAAAAGTTATCGTCGGAACGATATTTGTGCACCAAGGGTAGCTCACGGCCAGTAAACACCTTCCGACCGGATTCATGACTCGCATCCACTAGTACACTCATCCGCTATAGCCTGTACGTCAGTGAATCTAAACAAACCCCCGCTATAATTTGACTGCAAATGAAATGTCAGAACGAATTCCGTTTATCGAATCAAACGACACTATCACCCCGCCATAATAAAGACCGGACGTCTTTGAATTCACCATCCGGAAGAAAATAAAAAGATCCGAACCGAAACGTAGGAGGCGACGCACTAAACGTGCGTTTCAGTTCGCATCGATGTTCCAGAACCGAAAGATTGTTCGAAAAAAGTGGTAGATAGCCGAAAAAAGTGACAGGGGTGCAACACGAGGACTTCCCAGGAGGTCACCCATCCTAGTACTACTCTCGCCCAAGCACGCTTAACTTCGGAGTTCTGATGGGATCCAGTGCATTTGTGCTGGTATGATCGCACCAAGCATGCCTCTCCATTGTCAAAGTAATAAAGAGTTTTCACTCGCATTGTCGTACGAAGTCCGTTTAAATGAAAGTGCGAAAAAATCCTGCTAGATGACACCGGATGGACGATCCGAGCATGTCGGGAAGCCGGATGACCGCCAGGGCTGTCATCGCGCGATGGATCTTCCCGAGTACCCCCGAATCAATATAAGAATCGCGACGATCTGACGGGCGGATCAAAAGTTATCGTCGGAACGATATTTGTGCACCAAGGGTAGCTCACGGCCAGTAAACACCTTCCGACCGGATTCATGACTCGCATCCACTAGTACACTCATCCGCTATAGCCTGTACGTCACTGAATCTAAACAAACCCCCGCTATAATTTGACCGCAAATGAAATGTCAGAACGAATTCCGTTTATCGAATCAAACGACACTATCACCTCGCCATAATAAAGACCGGACGTCTTTGAATTCACCATCCGGAAGAAAATAAAAAGATCCGAACCGAAACGTAGGAGGCGACGCACTAAACGTGCGTTTCAGTTCGCATCGATGTTCCAGAACCGAAAGATTGTTCGAAAAAAGTGGTAGATAGACGAAAAAAGTGACAGGGGTGCAACACGAGGACTTCCCAGGAGGTCACCCATCCTAGTACTACTCTCGCCCAAGCACGCTTAACTTCGGAGTTCTGATGGGATCCAGTGCATTTGTGCTGGTATGATCGCACCCAGCATGCCTCTCCATTGTCAAAGTAATAAAGAGTTTCCACTCGCATTGTCGTACGAAGTCCGTTTAAATGAAAGTGCGAAAAAATCCTGCTAGATGACACCGGATGGACGATCCGAGCATGTCTGGAAGCCGGATGACCGCCAAGGCTGTCATCGCGCGATGAATCTTCCCGAGTACCCCCGAATCAATATAAGAATCGCCACGATCTGACGGGCGGATCAAAAGTTATCGTCGGAACGATATTTGTGCACCAAGGGTAGCTCACGGCCAGTAAACACCTTCCGACCGGATTCATGACTCGCATCCACTAGTACACTCATCCGCTATAGCCTATACGTCACTGAATCTAAACAAACCCCCGCTATAATTTGACCGCAAATGAAATGTCAGAACGAATTCCGTTTATCGAATCAAACGACACTATCACCTCGCCATAATAAAGACCGGACGTCTTTGAATTCACCATCCGGAAGAAAATAAAAAGATCCGAACCGAAACGTAAGAGGCGACGCACTAAACGTGCGTTTCAGTTCGCATCGATGTTCCAGAACCGAAAGATTGTTCGAAAAAAGTGGTAGATAGCCGAAAAAAGTGACAGGGGTGCAACACGAGGACTTCCCAGGAGGTCACCCATCCTAGTACTACTCTCGCCCAAGCACGCTTAACTTCGGAGTTCTGATGGGATCCAGTGCATTTGTGCTGGTATGATCGCACCCAGCATGCCTCTCCATTGTCAAAGTAATAAAGAGTTTCCACTCGCATTGTCGTACGAAGTCCGTTTAAATGAAAGTGCGAAAAAATCCTGCTAGATGACACCGGATGGACGATCCGAGCATGTCTGGAAGCCGGATGACCGCCAAGGCTGTCATCGCGCGATGAATCTTCCCGAGTACCCCCGAATCAATATAAGAATCGCCACGATCTGACGGGCGGATCAAAAGTTATCGTCGGAACGATATTTGTGCACCAAGGGTAGCTCACGGCCAGTAAACACCTTCCGACCGGATTCATGACTCGCATCCACTAGTACACTCATCCGCTATAGCCTATACGTCACTGAATCTAAACAAACCCCCGCTATAATTTGACCGCAAATGAAATGTCAGAACGAATTCCGTTTATCGAATCAAACGACACTATCACCCCGCCATAATAAAGACCGGACGTCTTTGAATTCACCATCCGGAAGAAAATAAAAAGATCCGAACCGAAACGTAGGAGGCGTCGCACTAAACGTGCGTTTCAGTTCGCATCGATGTTCCAGAACCGAAAGATTGTTCGAAAAAAGTGGTAGATAGCCGAAAAAAGTGACAGGGGTGCAACACGAGGACTTCCCAGGAGGTCACCCATCCTAGTACTACTCTCGCCCAAGCACGCTTAACTTCGGAGTTCTGATGGGATCCAGTGCATTTGTGCTGGTATGATCGCACCCAGCATGCCTCTCCATTGTCAAAGTAATAAAGAGTTTTCACTCGCATTGTCGTACGAAGTCCGTTTAAATGAAAGTGCGAAAAAATCCTGCTAGATGACACCGGATGGACGATCCGAGCATGTCGGGAAGCCGGATGACCGCCAGGGCTGTCATCGCGCGATGGATCTTCCCGAGTACCCCCGAATCAATATAAGAATCGCGACGATCTGACGGGCGGATCAAAAGTTATCGTCGGAACGATATTTGTGCACCAAGGGTAGCTCACGGCCAGTAAACACCTTCCGACCGGATTCATGACTCGCATCCACTAGTACACTCATCCGCTATAGCCTGTACGTCACTGAATCTAAACAAACCCCCGCTATAATTTGACCGCAAATGAAATGTCAGAACGAATTCCGTTTATCGAATCAAACGACACTATCACCTCGCCATAATAAAGACCGGACGTCTTTGAATTCACCATCCGGAAGAAAATAAAAAGATCCGAACCGAAACGTAGGAGGCGACGCACTAAACGTGCGTTTCAGTTCGCATCGATGTTCCAGAACCGAAAGATTGTTCGAAAAAAGTGGTAGATAGCCGAAAAAAGTGACAGGGGTGCAACACGAGGACTTCCCAGGAGGTCACCCATCCTAGTACTACTCTCGCCCAAGCACGCTTAACTTCGGAGTTCTGATGGGATCCAGTGCATTTGTGCTGGTATGATCGCACCCAGCATGCCTCTCCATTGTCAAAGTAATAAAGAGTTTCCACTCGCATTGTCGTACGAAGTCCGTTTAAATGAAAGTGCGAAAAAATCCTGCTAGATGACACCGGATGGACGATCCGAGCATGTCTGGAAGCCGGATGACCGCCAAGGCTGTCATCGCGCGATGAATCTTCCCGAGTACCCCCGAATCAATATAAGAATCGCCACGATCTGACGGGCGGATCAAAAGTTATCGTCGGAACGATATTTGTGCACCAAGGGTAGCTCACGGCCAGTAAACACCTTCCGACCGGATTCATGACTCGCATCCACTAGTACACTCATCCGCTATAGCCTATACGTCACTGAATCTAAACAAACCCCCGCTATAATTTGACCGCAAATGAAATGTCAGAACGAATTCCGTTTATCGAATCAAACGACACTATCACCCCGCCATAATAAAGACCGGACGTCTTTGAATTCACCATCCGGAAGAAAATAAAAAGATCCGAACCGAAACGTAGGAGGCGTCGCACTAAACGTGCGTTTCAGTTCGCATCGATGTTCCAGAACCGAAAGATTGTTCGAAAAAAGTGGTAGATAGCCGAAAAAAGTGACAGGGGTGCAACACGAGGACTTCCCAGGAGGTCACCCATCCTAGTACTACTCTCGCCCAAGCACGCTTAACTTCGGAGTTCTGATGGGATCCAGTGCATTTGTGCTGGTATGATCGCACCCAGCATGCCTCTCCATTGTCAAAGTAATAAAGAGTTTTCACTCGCATTGTCGTACGAAGTCCGTTTAAATGAAAGTGCGAAAAAATCCTGCTAGATGACACCGGATGGACGATCCGAGCATGTCGGGAAGCCGGATGACCGCCAGGGCTGTCATCGCGCGATGGATCTTCCCGAGTACCCCCGAATCAATATAAGAATCGCGACGATCTGACGGGCGGATCAAAAGTTATCGTCGGAACGATATTTGTGCACCAAGGGTAGCTCACGGCCAGTAAACACCTTCCGACCGGATTCATGACTCGCATCCACTAGTACACTCATCCGCTATAGCCTGTACGTCACTGAATCTAAACAAACCCCCGCTATAATTTGACCGCAAATGAAATGTCAGAACGAATTCCGTTTATCGAATCAAACGACACTATCACCTCGCCATAATAAAGACCGGACGTCTTTGAATTCACCATCCGGAAGAAAATAAAAAGATCCGAACCGAAACGTAGGAGGCGACGCACTAAACGTGCGTTTCAGTTCGCATCGATGTTCCAGAACCGAAAGATTGTTCGAAAAAAGTGGTAGATAGCCGAAAAAAGTGACAGGGGTGCAACACGAGGACTTCCCAGGAGGTCACCCATCCTAGTACTACTCTCGCCCAAGCACGCTTAACTTCGGAGTTCTGATGGGATCCAGTGCATTTGTGCTGGTATGATCGCACCCAGCATGCCTCTCCATTGTCAAAGTAATAAAGAGTTTCCACTCGCATTGTCGTACGAAGTCCGTTTAAATGAAAGTGCGAAAAAATCCTGCTAGATGACACCGGATGGACGATCCGAGCATGTCTGGAAGCCGGATGACCGCCAAGGCTGTCATCGCGCGATGAATCTTCCCGAGTACCCCCGAATCAATATAAGAATCGCCACGATCTGACGGGCGGATCAAAAGTTATCGTCGGAACGATATTTGTGCACCAAGGGTAGCTCACGGCCAGTAAACACCTTCCGACCGGATTCATGACTCGCATCCACTAGTACACTCATCCGCTATAGCCTATACGTCACTGAATCTAAACAAACCCCCGCTATAATTTGACCGCAAATGAAATGTCAGAACGAATTCCGTTTATCGAATCAAACGACACTATCACCCCGCCATAATAAAGACCGGACGTCTTTGAATTCACCATCCGGAAGAAAATAAAAAGATCCGAACCGAAACGTAGGAGGCGTCGCACTAAACGTGCGTTTCAGTTCGCATCGATGTTCCAGAACCGAAAGATTGTTCGAAAAAAGTGGTAGATAGCCGAAAAAAGTGACAGGGGTGCAACACGAGGACTTCTCAGGAGGTCACCCATCCTAGTACTACTCTCGCCCAAGCACGCTTAACTTCGGAGTTCTGATGGGATCCAGTGCATTTGTGCTGGTATGATCGCACCCAGCATGCCTTTTCATTGTCAAAGTAATAAAGAGTTTCCACTCGCATTGTCGTACGAAGTCCGTTTAAATGAAAGTGCGAAAAAATCCTGCTAGATGACACCGGATGGACGATCCGAGCATGTCGGGAAGCCGGATGACCGCCAGGGCTGTCATCGCGCGATGAATCTTCCCGAGTACCCCCGAATCAATATAAGAATCGCCACGATCTGACGGGCGGATCAAAAGTTATCGTCGGAACGATATTTGTGCACCAAGGGTAGCTCACGGCCAGTAAACACCTTCCGACCGGATTCATGACTCGAATCCACTAGTACACTCATCCGCTATAGCCTGTGCGTCACTGAATCTAAACAAACCCCCGCTATATTTTGACCGCAAATGAAATGTCAGAACGAATTCCGTTTATCGAATCAAACGACACTATCACCCCGCCATAATAAAGACCGGACGTATTTGAATTCACCATCCGGAAGAAAATAAAAAGATCCGAACCGAAACGTAGGAGGCGTCGCACTAAACGTGCGTTTCAGTTCGCATCGATGTTTTAGAACCGAAAGATTATTCGAAAAAAGTGGTAGATAGCCGAAAAAAGTGACAGGGGTGCAACACGAGGACTTCCCAGGAGGTCACCCATCCTAGTACTAGTCTCGCCCAAGCACGCTTAACTTCGGAGTTCTGATGGGATCCAGTGCATTTGTGCTGGTATGATCGCACCCAGCATGCCTTTCCATTGTCAAAGTAATAAAGAGTTTCCACTCGCATTGTCGTACGAAGTCCGTTGTGGACCCCGATCCTGAGGACGGTGCCGAGGGACGCGAGATCCCTCCTGCGATCCTCTAAGATCTCCACAACGTGAATGAGAGCTCTACCAGGGAACTCTCGGAACGGATGCCACCCTCACAGCATAGCTCGAGTGGCGATATAAAAAGAAAGAGATATGTCTCGATCCGGAGCCAGGGCTCGAAACCGAGACATACCTGAAATAAACTCAGAGTCGCCATCCATGGACATGCCATGGAACCAAAACAAATGCTCTGTTTGCAATGGATAACCAGAGATACAAAGGGTCCGTGCCTGATGACGAATGGGGAAGGGGTTAGGCGCCCCCAATTCGCCCAAGTGCGAACACTTGGTCTCTTATGCCATTTTTCATTAACTTCGAAGAAGTTTGGGTAAAAATCATGTGAAATGGGAACAAATATCCCCGAGTGAACGTCTACCTAATCATGCATGACTCGGGGATGAAATAATAAACACACATAAAGTAAGATAGAAGATGTGCCACCTAAGCATAGCTAGGTTATGAGTGACATGCCTAAAAGGTGTCTAAGTTCTGATGTGCAAACACATGCAAGCTATGGCTAAAGGTATAGGATCAGTACAAGAAAGTAAGAAAACACATCAAAACATACGATGACTACACAACAAATCCTAAGACTCTAAATTATTAGCCCGAGTCTTCGGATGGTCTGGTATTCATCCAAAGAAGCCTACGTATCCCCGCCTCCACGAGAATCAAGGCAACGTAGTTCTTCGCGCCTATTCTAAGCTAGGATGCCTAAGACACCTAGACCTCTATATTAGACTCGATCTAAAAGACCGGACTAGTTATTAAAGCTTCTTGAACAATTATTTAAATTCCAGTGAATTGTAGATTTTAGGACACCCTATATGCCCTAACTAAATGCAGATTAGCCCTAGGCTAATGCAGGTGGTTCCTACAACCTATGTGTAACTAGGTTGTGTGTCCTAAGGAAAACAATAGGATCACTAACGCATCCTAGACCTAGTCATCAGTCGGCGATGTGAATCGCCAACTGACCGGACGGAGGCGCTCCTATAACTCTAGGACATACCCCTAACTCTAAAACAGGCACACAACAAACAAACAATCAAACAACCTATCAAAAGAAAAACCCTAACTCTAAAACTCTCTATCTAGGAGAAACTCCTAACTCTAGAGGAAGATCTTTTGAAAACAAGATTTTAAAGGTTTTTGAAGAAGGTTTAAAACATTTATTTACAAAAAAAGTTTGGCTGGACTTGGGATGTAAATCCCAAGCTGCACTACGTACCTCGTGAGAGAGGATCAAGCCAACGTAGTTCGAAACGAACTCTCAAACTACGCTTCTAAAAGAAACACTCACACTTCAGATTTTTTAAGGTTTTTTATATTTTCAAATGTTTTGATGTTTTTTTAAATTTCTAATATTTTTGAGTTTTCAAATTTCTAATGTTTTTTGGATTTTAAAGCTTTTCCAATGCTCTGAATCTTTAAATGTTTTCAATCTTAAAGGGAACACGCAAAAACAACCATAAACTAGGGCAAAGCCCTAAATCCAAAAGGGGAAATCCCGAATAAGCAACTAACGCCTCAAAGAGACGAACCACAACAAGAAAGATAGCGTCCCAAGAAGAGAGAAAACGATCCAAGATCCCAAGCAAGCAAAGCTCTAATAAGACTGAGTTAGTCTCTAATAAGAGCGACGTAATCAACAACTCTAAAGGAGAAACTCCGAACTAACAACACTAAAGGGGGGAAACAAATGAGTCAGAGACTCTCTAATAACACTACCGAGTTAAAGACTCAACTCTAAAAGAGGAGGCCACTCTAACATGAGGCTAGGTAAGCCTCCTAAAGGGGAAACTCTCTACATGAGACAAGGCTTGTCTCCGAGACGTAAATGACGTAAAAAGGAATAAGAGACCCTGTGCACATTTGGCAAAGGCAAAACACCCAGCCGGGCCGGACAGCTACCTAGCCCTAGGGTGCAACAAATGTGCAACCCAATACCCATAAGGGTAGGGGTATGAAGCCAAGCCGAGTAGGATGTTCTCCCAAAACCAAACGGCGCACAAAGAGGAGGTTTAGCAAGAGAATGAGACCGGGCGGGTCTAAAAGGAATAAGAGACCTTGTGCATATTTAGCAAAGGTGAAACACCCAGCCGGGCCGGACAGCTACCTAGCCGTAGGGTGCAACAAATGTGCAACCCAATACCCATAAGGGTAGGGGTATGAAGCCAAGCCGAGTAGGGTGTTCCCCAAAACCAAACGGCACACAAAGAGGACTAACGAGAGAATGAGACCGGGCGGGTCTCCCAAACACACACAAAAATGGGCTCCAAGTAACCTTATCATTGCCCTTGCAAAGGGGGAAGCAAGGCTAAGACTCACCCTTATTTTAAATAAAATACCACTCTTCACTCAAATTTTTGAAAACCTTTGATCCAATGTCCGATCCGATCTGACAGTTATTTTACTCTATTCAAGTAGAACATCGTATTAAATTTTGGGACGAAACGGATTTGAAACACTCATGCAGATCGTGATTTTAAGCATACACATTTAATAATGAATTAAAATCATTTAAATGCTTAAAAATCATGCAAAAATCTAAAAAAAATGATGATGTCCTTTTTATCTCTTTGAATACAAGCGGGCCCCACATTAGCGGGTCCCACACGAGCGGGTCCCACACAAGCGGGTCCCATATCAGCGGGCCCCACATTCATTCATTTTCCGCCTGACCTCGGGATTTCATTCGAATACGCGGGTTTAGGGTCCTGTCAAAATGGGGTGTCTACACTTAGCTCGTTCGCTAGGCAAACGTGGTCGGATCTTGACGAAATTTCACAGGGACCTTGGTGGGACCCTAAGCTAGCTCAGGGTGCAATTTGGGACCCTAACGCACTGATTTGGGAAAGTTAAGCACAAAACATGGAGGTGCAGGGCACGGTCAAAATGGGGTGTCTACATCCGTTTAAATGAAAGTGCGAAAAAATCCTGCTAGATGACACCGGATGGACGATCCGAGCATGTCGGGAAGCCGGATGACCGCCAGGGCTGTCATCGCGCGATTAATCTTCCCGAGTACCCCCGAATCAATATAAGAATCGCCACGATCTGACGGGCGGATCAAAAGTTATCGTCGGAACGATATTTGTGCACCAAGGGTAGCTCACGGCCAGTAAACACCTTCCGACCGGATTCATGACTCGCATCCACTAGTACACTCATCCGCTATAGCCTGTACGTCAGTGAATCTAAACAAACCCCCGCTATAATTTGACTGCAAATGAAATGTCAGAACGAATTCCGTTTATCGAATCAAACGACACTATCACCCCGCCATAATAAAGACCGGACGTCTTTGAATTCACCATCCGGAAGAAAATAAAAAGATCCGAACCGAAACGTAGGAGGCGACGCACTAAACGTGCGTTTCAGTTCGCATCGATGTTCCAGAACCGAAAGATTGTTCGAAAAAAGTGGTAGATAGCCGAAAAAAGTGACAGGGGTGCAACACGAGGACTTCCCAGGAGGTCACCCATCCTAGTACTACTCTCGCCCAAGCACGCTTAACTTCGGAGTTCTGATGGGATCCAGTGCATTTGTGCTGGTATGATCGCACCAAGCATGCCTCTCCATTGTCAAAGTAATAAAGAGTTTTCACTCGCATTGTCGTACGAAGTCCGTTTAAATGAAAGTGCGAAAAAATCCTGCTAGATGACACCGGATGGACGATCCGAGCATGTCGGGAAGCCGGATGACCGCCAGGGCTGTCATCGCGCGATGGATCTTCCCGAGTACCCCCGAATCAATATAAGAATCGCGACGATCTGACGGGCGGATCAAAAGTTATCGTCGGAACGATATTTGTGCACCAAGGGTAGCTCACGGCCAGTAAACACCTTCCGACCGGATTCATGACTCGCATCCACTAGTACACTCATCCGCTATAGCCTGTACGTCACTGAATCTAAACAAACCCCCGCTATAATTTGACCGCAAATGAAATGTCAGAACGAATTCCGTTTATCGAATCAAACGACACTATCACCTCGCCATAATAAAGACCGGACGTCTTTGAATTCACCATCCGGAAGAAAATAAAAAGATCCGAACCGAAACGTAGGAGGCGACGCACTAAACGTGCGTTTCAGTTCGCATCGATGTTCCAGAACCGAAAGATTGTTCGAAAAAAGTGGTAGATAGACGAAAAAAGTGACAGGGGTGCAACACGAGGACTTCCCAGGAGGTCACCCATCCTAGTACTACTCTCGCCCAAGCACGCTTCACTTCGGAGTTCTGATGGGATCCAGTGCATTTGTGCTGGTATGATCGCACCCAGCATGCCTCTCCATTGTCAAAGTAATAAAGAGTTTCCACTCGCATTGTCGTACGAAGTCCGTTTAAATGAAAGTGCGAAAAAATCCTGCTAGATGACACCGGATGGACGATCCGAGCATGTCTGGAAGCCGGATGACCGCCAAGGCTGTCATCGCGCGATGAATCTTCCCGAGTACCCCCGAATCAATATAAGAATCGCCACGATCTGACGGGCGGATCAAAAGTTATCGTCGGAACGATATTTGTGCACCAAGGGTAGCTCACGGCCAGTAAACACCTTCCGACCGGATTCATGACTCGCATCCACTAGTACACTCATCCGCTATAGCCTATACGTCACTGAATCTAAACAAACCCCCGCTATAATTTGACCGCAAATGAAATGTCAGAACGAATTCCGTTTATCGAATCAAACGACACTATCACCCCGCCATAATAAAGACCGAACGTCTTTGAATTCACCATCCGGAAGAAAATAAAAAGATCCGAACCGAAACGTAGGAGGCGTCGCACTAAACGTGCGTTTCAGTTCGCATCGATGTTCCAGAACCGAAAGATTGTTCGAAAAAAGTGGTAGATAGCCGAAAAAAGTGACAGGGGTGCAACACGAGGACTTCTCAGGAGGTCACCCATCCTAGTACTACTCTCGCCCAAGCACGCTTAACTTCGGAGTTCTGATGGGATCCAGTGCATTTGTGCTGGTATGATCGCACCCAGCATGCCTTTCCATTGTCAAAGTAATAAAGAGTTTCCACTCGCATTGTCGTACGAAGTCCGTTTAAATGAAAGTGCGAAAAAATCCTGCTAGATGACACCGGATGGACGATCCGAGCATGTCGGGAAGCCGGATGACCGCCAGGGCTGTCATCGCGCGATTAATCTTCCCGAGTACCCCCGAATCAATATAAGAATCGCTACGATCTGACGGGCGGATCAAAAGTTATCGTCGGAACGATATTTGTGCACCAAGGGTAGCTCACGGCCAGTAAACACCTTCCGACCGGATTCATGACTCGCATCCACTAGTACACTCATCCGCTATAGCCTGTACGTCACTGAATCTAAACAAACCCCCGCTATAATTTGACTGCAAATGAAATGTCAGAACGAATTCCGTTTATCGAATCAAACGACACTATCACCCCGCCATAATAAAGACCGGACGTCTTTGAATTCACCATCCGGAAGAAAATAAAAAGATCCGAACCGAAACGTAGGAGCCGACGCACTAAACGTGCGTTTCAGTTCGCATCGATGTTCCAGAACCGAAAGATTGTTCGAAAAAAGTGGTAGATAGCCGAAAAAAGTGACAGGGGTGCAACACGAGGACTTCCCAGGTGGTCACCCATCCTAGTACTACTCTCGCCCAAGCACGCTTAACTTCGGAGTTCTGATGGGATCCAGTGCATTTGTGCTGGTATGATCGCACCCAGCATGCCTCTCCATTGTCAAAGTAATAAAGAGTTTCCACTCGCATTGTCGTACGAAGTCCGTTTAAATGAAAGTGCGAAAAAATCCTGCTAGATGACACCGGATGGACGATCCGAGCATGTCGGGAAGCCGGATGACCGCCAGGGCTGTCATCGCGCGATGGATCTTCCCGAGTACCCCCGAATCAATATAAGAATTGCCACGATCTGACGGGCGGATCAAAAGTTATCGTCGGAACGATATTTGTGCACCAAGGGTAGCTCACGGCCAGTAAACACCTTCCGACCGGATTCATGACTCGCATCCACTAGTACACTCATCCGCTATAGCCTGTACGTCACTGAATCTAAACAAACCCCCGCTATAATTTGACCGCAAATGAAATGTCAGAACGAATTCCGTTTATCGAATCAAACGACACTATCACCCCGCCATAATAAAGACCGGACGTCTTTGAATTCACCATCCGGAAGAAAATAAAAAGATCCGAACCGAAACGTAGGAGGCGTCGCACTAAACGTGCGTTTCAGTTCGCATCGATGTTCCAGAACCGAAAGATTGTTCGAAAAAAGTGGTAGATAGCCGAAAAAAGTGACAGGGGTGCAACACGAGGACTTCTCAGGAGGTCACCCATCCTAGTACTACTCTCGCCCAAGCACGCTTAACTTCGGAGTTCTGATGGGATCCAGTGCATTTGTGCTGGTATGATCGCACCCAGCATGCCTTTCCATTGTCAAAGTAATAAAGAGTTTCCACTCGCATTGTCGTACGAAGTCCGTTTAAATGAAAGTGCGAAAAAATCCTGCTAGATGACACCGGATGGACGATCCGAGCATGTCGGGAAGCCGGATGACCGCCAGGGCTGTCATCGCGCGATGAATCTTCCCGAGTACCCCCGAATCAATATAAGAATCGCAACGATCTGACGGGCGGATCAAAAGTTATCGTCGGAACGATATTTGTGCACCAAGGGTAGCTCACGGCCAGTAAACACCTTCCGACCGGATTCATGACTCGCATCCACTAGTACACTCATCCGCTATAGCCTGTGCGTCACTGAATCTAAACAAACCCCCGCTATATTTTGACCGCAAATGAAATGTCAGAACGAATTCCGTTTATCGAATCAAACGACACTATCACCCCGCCATAATAAAGACCGGACGTATTTGAATTCACCATCCGGAAGAAAATAAAAAGATCCGAACCGAAACGTAGGAGGCGTCGCACTAAACGTGCGTTTCAGTTCGCATCGATGTTCCAGAACCGAAAGATTATTCGAAAAAAGTGGTAGATAGCCGAAAAAAGTGACAGGGGTGCAACACGAGGACTTCCCAGGAGGTCACCCATCCTAGTACTAGTCTCGCCCAAGCACGCTTAACTTCGGAGTTCTGATGGGATCCAGTGCATTTGTGCTGGTATGATCGCACCCAGCATGCCTTTCCATTGTCAAAGTAATAAAGAGTTTCCACTCGCATTGTCGTACGAAGTCCGTTTAAATGAAAGTGCGAAAAAATCCTGCTAGATGACACCGGATGGACGATCCGAGCATGTCGGGAAGCCGGATGACCGCCATGGCTGTCATCGCGCGATTAATCTTCCCGAGTACCCCCGAATCAATATAAGAATCGCCACGATCTGACGGGCGGATCAAAAGTTATCGTCGGAACGATATTTGTGCACCAAGGGTAGCTCACGGCCAGTAAACACCTTCCGACCGGATTCATGACTCGCATCCACTAGTACACTCATCCGCTATAGCCTGTACGTCAGTGAATCTAAACAAACCCCCGCTATAATTTGACTGCAAATGAAATGTCAGAACGAATTCCGTTTATCGAATCAAACGACACTATCACCCCGCCATAATAAAGACCGGACGTCTTTGAATTCACCATCCGGAAGAAAATAAAAAGATCCGAACCGAAACGTAGGAGGCGACGCACTAAACGTGCGTTTCAGTTCGCATCGATGTTCCAGAACCGAAAGATTGTTCGAAAAAAGTGGTAGATAGCCGAAAAAAGTGACAGGGGTGCAACACGAGGACTTCCCAGGAGGTCACCCATCCTAGTACTACTCTCGCCCAAGCACGCTTAACTTCGGAGTTCTGATGGGATCCAGTGCATTTGTGCTGGTATGATCGCACCCAGCATGCCTCTCCATTGTCAAAGTAATAAAGAGTTTTCACTCGCATTGTCGTACGAAGTCCGTTTAAATGAAAGTGCGAAAAAATCCTGCTAGATGACACCGGATGGACGATCCGAGCATGTCGGGAAGCCGGATGACCGCCAGGGCTGTCATCGCGCGATGGATCTTCCCGAGTACCCCCGAATCAATATAAGAATCGCGACGATCTGACGGGCGGATCAAAAGTTATCGTCGGAACGATATTTGTGCACCAAGGGTAGCTCACGGCCAGTAAACACCTTCCGACCGGATTCATGACTCGCATCCACTAGTACACTCATCCGCTATAGCCTGTACGTCACTGAATCTAAACAAACCCCCGCTATAATTTGACCGCAAATGAAATGTCAGAACGAATTCCGTTTATCGAATCAAACGACACTATCACCTCGCCATAATAAAGACCGGACGTCTTTGAATTCACCATCCGGAAGAAAATAAAAAGATCCGAACCGAAACGTAGGAGGCGACGCACTAAACGTGCGTTTCAGTTCGCATCGATGTTCCAGAACCGAAAGATTGTTCGAAAAAAGTGGTAGATAGCCGAAAAAAGTGACAGGGGTGCAACACGAGGACTTCCCAGGAGGTCACCCATCCTAGTACTACTCTCGCCCAAGCACGCTTAACTTCGGAGTTCTGATGGGATCCAGTGCATTTGTGCTGGTATGATCGCACCCAGCATGCCTCTCCATTGTCAAAGTAATAAAGAGTTTCCACTCGCATTGTCGTACGAAGTCCGTTTAAATGAAAGTGCGAAAAAATCCTGCTAGATGACACCGGATGGACGATCCGAGCATGTCTGGAAGCCGGATGACCGCCAAGGCTGTCATCGCGCGATGAATCTTCCCGAGTACCCCCGAATCAATATAAGAATCGCCACGATCTGACGGGCGGATCAAAAGTTATCGTCGGAACGATATTTGTGCACCAAGGGTAGCTCACGGCCAGTAAACACCTTCCGACCGGATTCATGACTCGCATCCACTAGTACACTCATCCGCTATAGCCTATACGTCACTGAATCTAAACAAACCCCCGCTATAATTTGACCGCAAATGAAATGTCAGAACGAATTCCGTTTATCGAATCAAACGACACTATCACCCCGCCATAATAAAGACCGGACGTCTTTGAATTCACCATCCGGAAGAAAATAAAAAGATCCGAACCGAAACGTAGGAGGCGTCGCACTAAACGTGCGTTTCAGTTCGCATCGATGTTCCAGAACCGAAAGATTGTTCGAAAAAAGTGGTAGATAGCCGAAAAAAGTGACAGGGGTGCAACACGAGGACTTCTCAGGAGGTCACCCATCCTAGTACTACTCTCGCCCAAGCACGCTTAACTTCGGAGTTCTGATGGGATCCAGTGCATTTGTGCTGGTATGATCGCACCCAGCATGCCTTTCCATTGTCAAAGTAATAAAGAGTTTCCACTCGCATTGTCGTACGAAGTCCGTTTAAATGAAAGTGCGAAAAAATCCTGCTAGATGACACCGGATGGACGATCCGAGCATGTCGGGAAGCCGGATGACCGCCAGGGCTGTCATCGCGCGATTAATCTTCCCGAGTACCCCCGAATCAATATAAGAATCGCTACGATCTGACGGGCGGATCAAAAGTTATCGTCGGAACGATATTTGTGCACCAAGGGTAGCTCACGGCCAGTAAACACCTTCCGACCGGATTCATGACTCGCATCCACTAGTACACTCATCCGCTATAGCCTGTACGTCACTGAATCTAAACAAACCCCCGCTATAATTTGACTGCAAATGAAATGTCAGAACGAATTCCGTTTATCGAATCAAACGACACTATCACCCCGCCATAATAAAGACCGGACGTCTTTGAATTCACCATCCGGAAGAAAATAAAAAGATCCGAACCGAAACGTAGGAGCCGACGCACTAAACGTGCGTTTCAGTTCGCATCGATGTTCCAGAACCGAAAGATTGTTCGAAAAAAGTGGTAGATAGCCGAAAAAAGTGACAGGGGTGCAACACGAGGACTTCCCAGGTGGTCACCCATCCTAGTACTACTCTCGCCCAAGCACGCTTAACTTCGGAGTTCTGATGGGATCCAGTGCATTTGTGCTGGTATGATCGCACCCAGCATGCCTCTCCATTGTCAAAGTAATAAAGAGTTTCCACTCGCATTGTCGTACGAAGTCCGTTTAAATGAAAGTGCGAAAAAATCCTGCTAGATGACACCGGATGGACGATCCGAGCATGTCGGGAAGCCGGATGACCGCCAGGGCTGTCATCGCGCGATGGATCTTCCCGAGTACCCCCGAATCAATATAAGAATTGCCACGATCTGACGGGCGGATCAAAAGTTATCGTCGGAACGATATTTGTGCACCAAGGGTAGCTCACGGCCAGTAAACACCTTCCGACCGGATTCATGACTCGCATCCACTAGTACACTCATCCGCTATAGCCTGTACGTCACTGAATCTAAACAAACCCCCGCTATAATTTGACCGCAAATGAAATGTCAGAACGAATTCCGTTTATCGAATCAAACGACACTATCACCCCGCCATAATAAAGACCGGACGTCTTTGAATTCACCATCCGGAAGAAAATAAAAAGATCCGAACCGAAACGTAGGAGGCGACGCACTAAACGTGCGTTTCAGTTCGCATCGATGTTCCAGAACCGAAAGATTGTTCGAAAAAAGTGGTAGATAGCCGAAAAAAGTGACAGGGGTGCAACACGAGGACTTCCCAGGAGGTCACCCATCCTAGTACTACTCTCGCCCAAGCACGCTTAACTTCGGAGTTCTGATGGGATCCAGTGCATTTGTGCTGGTATGATCGCACCCAGCATGCCTCTCCATTGTCAAAGTAATAAAGAGTTTCCACTCGCATTGTCGTACGAAGTCCGTTTAAATGAAAGTGCGAAAAAATCCTGCTAGATGACACCGGATGGACGATCCGAGCATGTCTGGAAGCCGGATGACCGCCAGGGCTGTCATCGCGCGATGAATCTTCCCGAGTACGCCCGAATCAATATAAGAATCGCCACGATCTGACGGGCGGATCAAAAGTTATCGTCGGAACGATATTTGTGCACCAAGGGTAGCTCACGGCCAGTAAACACCTTCCGACCGGATTCATGACTCGCATCCACTAGTACACTCATCCGCTATAGCCTGTACGTTACTGAATCTAAACAAACCCCCGCTATAATTTGACCGCAAATGAAATGTCAGAACGAATTCCATTTATCGAATCAAACGACACTATCACCCCGCCATAATAAAGACCGGACGTCTTTGAATTCACCATCCGGAAGAAAATAAAAAGATCCGAACCGAAACGTAGGAGGCGACGCACTAAACGTGCGTTTCAGTTCGCATCGATGTTCCAGAACCGAAAGATTGTTCGAAAAAAGTGGTAGATAGCCGAAAAAAGTGACAGGGGTGCAACACGAGGACTTCCCAGGAGGTCACCCATCCTAGTACTACTCTCGCCCAAGCACGCTTAACTTCGGAGTTCTGATGGGATCCAGTGCATTTGTGCTGGTATGATCGCACCCAGCATGCCTCTCCATTGTCAAAGTAATAAAGAGTTTCCACTCGCATTGTCGTACGAAGTCCGTTTAAATGAAAGTGCGAAAAAATCCTGCTAGATGACACCGGATGGACGATCCGAGCATGTCGGGAAGCCGGATGACCGCCAAGGCTGTCATCGCGCGATGAATCTTCCCGAGTACCCCCGAATCAATATAAGAATCGCGACGATCTGACGGGCGGATCAAAAGTTATCGTCGGAACGATATTTGTGCACCAAGGGTAGCTCACGGCCAGTAAACACCTTCCGAACGGATTCATGACTCGCATCCACTAGTACACTCATCCGCTATAGCCTGTACGTCACTGAATCTAAACAAACCCCCGCTATAATTTGACCGCAAATGAAATGTCAGAACGAATTCCGTTTATCGAATCAAACGACACTATCACCTCGCCATAATAAAGACCGGACGTCTTTGAATTCACCATCCGGAAGAAAATAAAAAGATCCGAACCGAAACGTAGGAGGCGACGCACTAAACGTGCGTTTCAGTTCGCATCGATGTTCCAGAACCGAAAGATTGTTCGAAAAAAGTGGTAGATAGCTGAAAAAAGTGACAGGGGTGCAACACGAGGACTTCCCAGGAGGTCACCCATCCTAGTACTACTCTCGCCCAAGCACGCTTAACTTCGGAGTTCTGATGGGATCCAGTGCATTTGTGCTGGTATGATCGCACCCAACATGCCTTTCCATTGTCAAAGTAATAAAGAGTTTCCACTCGCATTGTCGTACGAAGTCCGTTTAAATGAAAGTGCGAAAAAATCCTGCTAGATGACACCGGATGGACGATCCGAGCATGTCGGGAAGCCGGATGACCACCAGGGCTGTCATCGCGCGATTAATCTTCCCGAGTACCCCCGAATCAATATAAGAATCGCTACGATCTGACGGGCGGATCAAAAGTTATCGTCGGAACGATATTTGTGCACCAAGGGTAGCTCACGGCCAGTAAACACCTTCCGACCGGATTCATGACTCGCATCCACTAGTACACTCATCCGCTATAGCCTGTACGTCACTGAATCTAAACAAACCCCCGCTATAATTTGACCGCAAATGAAATGTCAGAACGAATTCCGTTTATCGAATCAAACGACACTATCACCCCGCCATAATAAAGACCGGACGTCTTTGAATTCACCATCCGGAAGAAAATAAAAAGATCCGAACCGAAACGTAGGAGGCGACGCACTAAACGTGCGTTTCAGTTCGCATCGATGTTCCAGAACCGAAAGATTGTTCGAAAAAAGTGGTAGATAGCCGAAAAAAGTGACAGGGGTGCAACACGAGGACTTCCCAGGAGGTCACCCATCCTAGTACTACTCTCGCCCAAGCACGCTTAACTTCGGAGTTCTGATGGGATCCAGTGCATTTGTGCTGGTATGATCGCACCCAGCATGCCTCTCCATTGTCAAAGTAATAAAGAGTTTCCACTCGCATTGTCGTACGAAGTCCGTTTAAATGAAAGTGCGAAAAAATCCTGCTAGATGACACCGGATGGACGATCCGAGCATGTCTGGAAGCCGAATGACTGCCAGGGCTGTCATCGCGCGATGAATCTTCCCGAGTACCCCCGAATCAATATAAGAATCGCCACGATCTGACGGGCGGATCAAAAGTTATCGTCGGAACGATATTTGTGCACCAAGGGTAGCTCACGGCCAGTAAACACCTTCCGACCGGATTCATGACTCGCATCCACTAGTACACTCATCCGCTATAGCCTGTACGTCACTGAATCTAAACAAACCCCCGCTATAATTTGACCGCAAATGAAATGTCAGAACGAATTCCGTTTATCGAATCAAACGACACTATCAGCCCGCCATAATAAAGACCGGACGTCTTTGAATTCACCATCCGGAAGAAAATAAAAAGATCCGAACCGAAACGTATGAGGCAACGCACTAAACGTGCGTTTCAGTTCGCATCGATGTTCCAGAACCGAAAGATTGTTCGAAAAAAGTGGTAGATAGCCGAAAAAAGTGACAGGGGTGCAACACGAGGACTTCCCAGGAGGTCACCCATCCTAGTACTACTCTCGCCCAGGCACGCTTAACTTCGGAGTTCTGATGGGATCCAGTGCATTTGTGCTGGTATGATCGCACCCAGCATGCCTCTCCATTGTCAAAGTAATAAAGAGTTTCCACTCGCATTGTCGTACGAAGTCCGTTTAAATGAAAGTGCGAAAAAATCCTGCTAGATGACACCGGATGGACGATCCGAGCATGTCGGGAAGCCGGATGACCGCCAGGGCTGTCATCGCGCGATGAATCTTCCCGAGTACCCCCGAATCAATATAAGAATCGCCACGATCTGACGGGCGGATCAAAAGTTATCGTCGGAACGATATTTGTGCACCAAGGGTAGCTCACGGCCAGTAAACACCTTCCGACCGGATTCATGACTCGCATCCACTAGTACACTCATCCGCTATAGCCTGTGCGTCACTGAATCTAAACAAACCCCCGCTATATTTTGACCGCAAATGAAATGTCAGAACGAATTCCGTTTATCGAATCAAACGACACTATCACCCCGCCATAATAAAGACCGGACGTATTTGAATTCACCATCCGGAAGAAAATAAAAAGATCCGAACCGAAACGTAGGAGGCGTCGCACTAAACGTGCGTTTCAGTTCGCATCGATGTTCCAGAACCGAAAGATTATTCGAAAAAAGTGGTAGATAGCCGAAAAAAGTGACAGGGGTGCAACACGAGGACTTCCCAGGAGGTCACCCATCCTAGTACTAGTCTCGCCCAAGCACGCTTAACTTCGGAGTTCTGATGGGATCCAGTGCATTTGTGCTGGTATGATCGCACCCAGCATGCCTTTCCATTGTCAAAGTAATAAAGAGTTTCCACTCGCATTGTCGTACGAAGTCCGTTTAAATGAAAGTGCGAAAAAATCCTGCTAGATGACACCGGATGGACGATCCGAGCATGTCGGGAAGCCGGATGACCGCCAGGGCTGTCATCGCGCGATTAATCTTCCCGAGTACCCCCGAATCAATATAAGAATCGCCACGATCTGACGGGCGGATCAAAAGTTATCGTCGGAACGATATTTGTGCACCAAGGGTAGCTCACGGCCAGTAAACACCTTCCGACCGGATTCATGACTCGCATCCACTAGTACACTCATCCGCTATAGCCTGTACGTCAGTGAATCTAAACAAACCCCCGCTATAATTTGACTGCAAATGAAATGTCAGAACGAATTCCGTTTATCGAATCAAACGACACTATCACCCCGCCATAATAAAGACCGGACGTCTTTGAATTCACCATCCGGAAGAAAATAAAAAGATCCGAACCGAAACGTAGGAGGCGACGCACTAAACGTGCGTTTCAGTTCGCATCGATGTTCCAGAACCGAAAGATTGTTCGAAAAAAGTGGTAGATAGCCGAAAAAAGTGACAGGGGTGCAACACGAGGACTTCCCAGGAGGTCACCCATCCTAGTACTACTCTCGCCCAAGCACGCTTAACTTCGGAGTTCTGATGGGATCCAGTGCATTTGTGCTGGTATGATCGCACCCAGCATGCCTCTCCATTGTCAAAGTAATAAAGAGTTTTCACTCGCATTGTCGTACGAAGTCCGTTTAAATGAAAGTGCGAAAAAATCCTGCTAGATGACACCGGATGGACGATCCGAGCATGTCGGGAAGCCGGATGACCGCCAGGGCTGTCATCGCGCGATGGATCTTCCCGAGTACCCCCGAATCAATATAAGAATCGCGACGATCTGACGGGCGGATCAAAAGTTATCGTCGGAACGATATTTGTGCACCAAGGGTAGCTCACGGCCAGTAAACACCTTCCGACCGGATTCATGACTCGCATCCACTAGTACACTCATCCGCTATAGCCTGTACGTCACTGAATCTAAACAAACCCCCGCTATAATTTGACCGCAAATGAAATGTCAGAACGAATTCCGTTTATCGAATCAAACGACACTATCACCTCGCCATAATAAAGACCGGACGTCTTTGAATTCACCATCCGGAAGAAAATAAAAAGATCCGAACCGAAACGTAGGAGGCGACGCACTAAACGTGCGTTTCAGTTCGCATCGATGTTCCAGAACCGAAAGATTGTTCGAAAAAAGTGGTAGATAGCCGAAAAAAGTGACAGGGGTGCAACACGAGGACTTCCCAGGAGGTCACCCATCCTAGTACTACTCTCGCCCAAGCACGCTTAACTTCGGAGTTCTGATGGGATCCAGTGCATTTGTGCTGGTATGATCGCACCCAGCATGCCTCTCCATTGTCAAAGTAATAAAGAGTTTCCACTCGCATTGTCGTACGAAGTCCGTTTAAATGAAAGTGCGAAAAAATCCTGCTAGATGACACCGGATGGACGATCCGAGCATGTCTGGAAGCCGGATGACCGCCAAGGCTGTCATCGCGCGATGAATCTTCCCGAGTACCCCCGAATCAATATAAGAATCGCCACGATCTGACGGGCGGATCAAAAGTTATCGTCGGAACGATATTTGTGCACCAAGGGTAGCTCACGGCCAGTAAACACCTTCCGACCGGATTCATGACTCGCATCCACTAGTACACTCATCCGCTATAGCCTATACGTCACTGAATCTAAACAAACCCCCGCTATAATTTGACCGCAAATGAAATGTCAGAACGAATTCCGTTTATCGAATCAAACGACACTATCACCCCGCCATAATAAAGACCGGACGTCTTTGAATTCACCATCCGGAAGAAAATAAAAAGATCCGAACCGAAACGTAGGAGGCGTCGCACTAAACGTGCGTTTCAGTTCGCATCGATGTTCCAGAACCGAAAGATTGTTCGAAAAAAGTGGTAGATAGCCGAAAAAAGTGACAGGGGTGCAACACGAGGACTTCCCAGGAGGTCACCCATCCTAGTACTACTCTCGCCCAAGCACGCTTAACTTCGGAGTTCTGATGGGATCCAGTGCATTTGTGCTGGTATGATCGCACCCAGCATGCCTCTCCATTGTCAAAGTAATAAAGAGTTTTCACTCGCATTGTCGTACGAAGTCCGTTTAAATGAAAGTGCGAAAAAATCCTGCTAGATGACACCGGATGGACGATCCGAGCATGTCGGGAAGCCGGATGACCGCCAGGGCTGTCATCGCGCGATGGATCTTCCCGAGTACCCCCGAATCAATATAAGAATCGCGACGATCTGACGGGCGGATCAAAAGTTATCGTCGGAACGATATTTGTGCACCAAGGGTAGCTCACGGCCAGTAAACACCTTCCGACCGGATTCATGACTCGCATCCACTAGTACACTCATCCGCTATAGCCTGTACGTCACTGAATCTAAACAAACCCCCGCTATAATTTGACCGCAAATGAAATGTCAGAACGAATTCCGTTTATCGAATCAAACGACACTATCACCTCGCCATAATAAAGACCGGACGTCTTTGAATTCACCATCCGGAAGAAAATAAAAAGATCCGAACCGAAACGTAGGAGGCGACGCACTAAACGTGCGTTTCAGTTCGCATCGATGTTCCAGAACCGAAAGATTGTTCGAAAAAAGTGGTAGATAGCCGAAAAAAGTGACAGGGGTGCAACACGAGGACTTCCCAGGAGGTCACCCATCCTAGTACTACTCTCGCCCAAGCACGCTTAACTTCGGAGTTCTGATGGGATCCAGTGCATTTGTGCTGGTATGATCGCACCCAGCATGCCTCTCCATTGTCAAAGTAATAAAGAGTTTCCACTCGCATTGTCGTACGAAGTCCGTTTAAATGAAAGTGCGAAAAAATCCTGCTAGATGACACCGGATGGACGATCCGAGCATGTCTGGAAGCCGGATGACCGCCAAGGCTGTCATCGCGCGATGAATCTTCCCGAGTACCCCCGAATCAATATAAGAATCGCCACGATCTGACGGGCGGATCAAAAGTTATCGTCGGAACGATATTTGTGCACCAAGGGTAGCTCACGGCCAGTAAACACCTTCCGACCGGATTCATGACTCGCATCCACTAGTACACTCATCCGCTATAGCCTATACGTCACTGAATCTAAACAAACCCCCGCTATAATTTGACCGCAAATGAAATGTCAGAACGAATTCCGTTTATCGAATCAAACGACACTATCACCCCGCCATAATAAAGACCGGACGTCTTTGAATTCACCATCCGGAAGAAAATAAAAAGATCCGAACCGAAACGTAGGAGGCGTCGCACTAAACGTGCGTTTCAGTTCGCATCGATGTTCCAGAACCGAAAGATTGTTCGAAAAAAGTGGTAGATAGCCGAAAAAAGTGACAGGGGTGCAACACGAGGACTTCTCAGGAGGTCACCCATCCTAGTACTACTCTCGCCCAAGCACGCTTAACTTCGGAGTTCTGATGGGATCCAGTGCATTTGTGCTGGTATGATCGCACCCAGCATGCCTTTCCATTGTCAAAGTAATAAAGAGTTTCCACTCGCATTGTCGTACGAAGTCCGTTTAAATGAAAGTGCGAAAAAATCCTGCTAGATGACACCGGATGGACGATCCGAGCATGTCGGGAAGCCGGATGACCGCCAGGGCTGTCATCGCGCGATTAATCTTCCCGAGTACCCCCGAATCAATATAAGAATCGCTACGATCTGACGGGCGGATCAAAAGTTATCGTCGGAACGATATTTGTGCACCAAGGGTAGCTCACGGCCAGTAAACACCTTCCGACCGGATTCATGACTCGCATCCACTAGTACACTCATCCGCTATAGCCTGTACGTCACTGAATCTAAACAAACCCCCGCTATAATTTGACTGCAAATGAAATGTCAGAACGAATTCCGTTTATCGAATCAAACGACACTATCACCCCGCCATAATAAAGACCGGACGTCTTTGAATTCACCATCCGGAAGAAAATAAAAAGATCCGAACCGAAACGTAGGAGCCGACGCACTAAACGTGCGTTTCAGTTCGCATCGATGTTCCAGAACCGAAAGATTGTTCGAAAAAAGTGGTAGATAGCCGAAAAAAGTGACAGGGGTGCAACACGAGGACTTCCCAGGTGGTCACCCATCCTAGTACTACTCTCGCCGAAGCACGCTTAACTTCGGAGTTCTGATGGGATCCAGTGCATTTGTGCTGGTATGATCGCACCCAGCATGCCTCTCCATTGTCAAAGTAATAAAGAGTTTCCACTCGCATTGTCGTACGAAGTCCGTTTAAATGAAAGTGCGAAAAAATCCTGCTAGATGACACCGGATGGACGATCCGAGCATGTCGGGAAGCCGGATGACCGCCAGGGCTGTCATCGCGCGATGGATCTTCCCGAGTACCCCCGAATCAATATAAGAATTGCCACGATCTGACGGGCGGATCAAAAGTTATCGTCGGAACGATATTTGTGCACCAAGGGTAGCTCACGGCCAGTAAACACCTTCCGACCGGATTCATGACTCGCATCCACTAGTACACTCATCCGCTATAGCCTGTACGTCACTGAATCTAAACAAACCCCCGCTATAATTTGACCGCAAATGAAATGTCAGAACGAATTCCGTTTATCGAATCAAACGACACTATCACCCCGCCATAATAAAGACCGGACGTCTTTGAATTCACCATCCGGAAGAAAATAAAAAGATCCGAACCGAAACGTAGGAGGCGACGCACTAAACGTGCGTTTCAGTTCGCATCGATGTTCCAGAACCGAAAGATTGTTCGAAAAAAGTGGTAGATAGCCGAAAAAAGTGACAGGGGTGCAACACGAGGACTTCCCAGGAGGTCACCCATCCTAGTACTACTCTCGCCCAAGCACGCTTAACTTCGGAGTTCTGATGGGATCCAGTGCATTTGTGCTGGTATGATCGCACCCAGCATGCCTCTCCATTGTCAAAGTAATAAAGAGTTTCCACTCGCATTGTCGTACGAAGTCCGTTTAAATGAAAGTGCGAAAAAATCCTGCTAGATGACACCGGATGGACGATCCGAGCATGTCTGGAAGCCGGATGACCGCCAGGGCTGTCATCGCGCGATGAATCTTCCCGAGTACGCCCGAATCAATATAAGAATCGCCACGATCTGACGGGCGGATCAAAAGTTATCGTCGGAACGATATTTGTGCACCAAGGGTAGCTCACGGCCAGTAAACACCTTCCGACCGGATTCATGACTCGCATCCACTAGTACACTCATCCGCTATAGCCTGTACGTTACTGAATCTAAACAAACCCCCGCTATAATTTGACCGCAAATGAAATGTCAGAACGAATTCCATTTATCGAATCAAACGACACTATCACCCCGCCATAATAAAGACCGGACGTCTTTGAATTCACCATCCGGAAGAAAATAAAAAGATCCGAACCGAAACGTAGGAGGCGACGCACTAAACGTGCGTTTCAGTTCGCATCGATGTTCCAGAACCGAAAGATTGTTCGAAAAAAGTGGTAGATAGCCGAAAAAAGTGACAGGGGTGCAACACGAGGACTTCCCAGGAGGTCACCCATCCTAGTACTACTCTCGCCCAAGCACGCTTAACTTCGGAGTTCTGATGGGATCCAGTGCATTTGTGCTGGTATGATCGCACCCAGCATGCCTCTCCATTGTCAAAGTAATAAAGAGTTTCCACTCGCATTGTCGTACGAAGTCCGTTTAAATGAAAGTGCGAAAAAATCCTGCTAGATGACACCGGATGGACGATCCGAGCATGTCGGGAAGCCGGATGACCGCCAAGGCTGTCATCGCGCGATGAATCTTCCCGAGTACCCCCGAATCAATATAAGAATCGCGACGATCTGACGGGCGGATCAAAAGTTATCGTCGGAACGATATTTGTGCACCAAGGGTAGCTCACGGCCAGTAAACACCTTCCGAACGGATTCATGACTCGCATCCACTAGTACACTCATCCGCTATAGCCTGTACGTCACTGAATCTAAACAAACCCCCGCTATAATTTGACCGCAAATGAAATGTCAGAACGAATTCCGTTTATCGAATCAAACGACACTATCACCTCGCCATAATAAAGACCGGACGTCTTTGAATTCACCATCCGGAAGAAAATAAAAAGATCCGAACCGAAACGTAGGAGGCGACGCACTAAACGTGCGTTTCAGTTCGCATCGATGTTCCAGAACCGAAAGATTGTTCGAAAAAAGTGGTAGATAGCTGAAAAAAGTGACAGGGGTGCAACACGAGGACTTCCCAGGAGGTCACCCATCCTAGTACTACTCTCGCCCAAGCACGCTTAACTTCGGAGTTCTGATGGGATCCAGTGCATTTGTGCTGGTATGATCGCACCCAACATGCCTTTCCATTGTCAAAGTAATAAAGAGTTTCCACTCGCATTGTCGTACGAAGTCCGTTTAAATGAAAGTGCGAAAAAATCCTGCTAGATGACACCGGATGGACGATCCGAGCATGTCGGGAAGCCGGATGACCACCAGGGCTGTCATCGCGCGATTAATCTTCCCGAGTACCCCCGAATCAATATAAGAATCGCTACGATCTGACGGGCGGATCAAAAGTTATCGTCGGAACGATATTTGTGCACCAAGGGTAGCTCACGGCCAGTAAACACCTTCCGACCGGATTCATGACTCGCATCCACTAGTACACTCATCCGCTATAGCCTGTACGTCACTGAATCTAAACAAACCCCCGCTATAATTTGACCGCAAATGAAATGTCAGAACGAATTCCGTTTATCGAATCAAACGACACTATCACCCCGCCATAATAAAGACCGGACGTCTTTGAATTCACCATCCGGAAGAAAATAAAAAGATCCGAACCGAAACGTAGGAGGCGACGCACTAAACGTGCGTTTCAGTTCGCATCGATGTTCCAGAACCGAAAGATTGTTCGAAAAAAGTGGTAGATAGCCGAAAAAAGTGACAGGGGTGCAACACGAGGACTTCCCAGGAGGTCACCCATCCTAGTACTACTCTCGCCCAAGCACGCTTAACTTCGGAGTTCTGATGGGATCCAGTGCATTTGTGCTGGTATGATCGCACCCAGCATGCCTCTCCATTGTCAAAGTAATAAAGAGTTTCCACTCGCATTGTCGTACGAAGTCCGTTTAAATGAAAGTGCGAAAAAATCCTGCTAGATGACACCGGATGGACGATCCGAGCATGTCTGGAAGCCGAATGACCGCCAGGGCTGTCATCGCGCGATGAATCTTCCCGAGTACCCCCGAATCAATATAAGAATCGCCACGATCTGACGGGCGGATCAAAAGTTATCGTCGGAACGATATTTGTGCACCAAGGGTAGCTCACGGCCAGTAAACACCTTCCGACCGGATTCATGACTCGCATCCACTAGTACACTCATCCGCTATAGCCTGTACGTCACTGAATCTAAACAAACCCCCGCTATAATTTGACCGCAAATGAAATGTCAGAACGAATTCCGTTTATCGAATCAAACGACACTATCAGCCCGCCATAATAAAGACCGGACGTCTTTGAATTCACCATCCGGAAGAAAATAAAAAGATCCGAACCGAAACGTATGAGGCAACGCACTAAACGTGCGTTTCAGTTCGCATCGATGTTCCAGAACCGAAAGATTGTTCGAAAAAAGTGGTAGATAGCCGAAAAAAGTGACAGGGGTGCAACACGAGGACTTCCCAGGAGGTCACCCATCCTAGTACTACTCTCGCCCAAGCACGCTTAACTTCGGAGTTCTGATGGGATCCAGTGCATTTGTGCTGGTATGATCGCACCCAGCATGCCTCTCCATTGTCAAAGTAATAAAGAGTTTCCACTCGCATTGTCGTACGAAGTCCGTTTAAATGAAAGTGCGAAAAAATCCTGCTAGATGACACCGGATGGACGATCCGAGCATGTCGGGAAGCCGGATGACCGCCAGGGCTGTCATCGCGCGATGAATCTTCCCGAGTACCCCCGAATCAATATAAGAATCGCCACGATCTGACGGGCGGATCAAAAGTTATCGTCGGAACGATATTTGTGCACCAAGGGTAGCTCACGGCCAGTAAACACCTTCCGACCGGATTCATGACTCGCATCCACTAGTACACTCATCCGCTATAGCCTGTGCGTCACTGAATCTAAACAAACCCCCGCTATATTTTGACCGCAAATGAAATGTCAGAACGAATTCCGTTTATCGAATCAAACGACACTATCACCCCGCCATAATAAAGACCGGACGTATTTGAATTCACCATCCGGAAGAAAATAAAAAGATCCGAACCGAAACGTAGGAGGCGTCGCACTAAACGTGCGTTTCAGTTCGCATCGATGTTCCAGAACCGAAAGATTATTCGAAAAAAGTGGTAGATAGCCGAAAAAAGTGACAGGGGTGCAACACGAGGACTTCCCAGGAGGTCACCCATCCTAGTACTACTCTCGCCCAAGCACGCTTAACTTCGGAGTTCTGATGGGATCCAGTGCATTTGTGCTGGTATGATCGCACCCAGCATGCCTTTCCATTGTCAAAGTAATAAAGAGTTTCCACTCGCATTGTCGTACGAAGTCCGTTTAAATGAAAGTGCGAAAAAATCCTGCTAGATGACACCGGATGGACGATCCGAGCATGTCGGGAAGCCGGATGACCGCCAGGGCTGTCATCGCGCGATTAATCTTCCCGAGTACCCCCGAATCAATATAAGAATCGCCACGATCTGACGGGCGGATCAAAAGTTATCGTCGGAACGATATTTGTGCACCAAGGGTAGCTCACGGCCAGTAAACACCTTCCGACCGGATTCATGACTCGCATCCACTAGTACACTCATCCGCTATAGCCTGTACGTCAGTGAATCTAAACAAACCCCCGCTATAATTTGACTGCAAATGAAATGTCAGAACGAATTCCGTTTATCGAATCAAACGACACTATCACCCCGCCATAATAAAGACCGGACGTCTTTGAATTCACCATCCGGAAGAAAATAAAAAGATCCGAACCGAAACGTAGGAGGCGACGCACTAAACGTGCGTTTCAGTTCGCATCGATGTTCCAGAACCGAAAGATTGTTCGAAAAAAGTGGTAGATAGCCGAAAAAAGTGACAGGGGTGCAACACGAGGACTTCCCAGGAGGTCACCCATCCTAGTACTACTCTCGCCCAAGCACGCTTAACTTCGGAGTTCTGATGGGATCCAGTGCATTTGTGCTGGTATGATCGCACCCAGCATGCCTCTCCATTGTCAAAGTAATAAAGAGTTTTCACTCGCATTGTCGTACGAAGTCCGTTTAAATGAAAGTGCGAAAAAATCCTGCTAGATGACACCGGATGGACGATCCGAGCATGTCGGGAAGCCGGATGACCGCCAGGGCTGTCATCGCGCGATGGATCTTCCCGAGTACCCCCGAATCAATATAAGAATCGCGACGATCTGACGGGCGGATCAAAAGTTATCGTCGGAACGATATTTGTGCACCAAGGGTAGCTCACGGCCAGTAAACACCTTCCGACCGGATTCATGACTCGCATCCACTAGTACACTCATCCGCTATAGCCTGTACGTCACTGAATCTAAACAAACCCCCGCTATAATTTGACCGCAAATGAAATGTCAGAACGAATTCCGTTTATCGAATCAAACGACACTATCACCTCGCCATAATAAAGACCGGACGTCTTTGAATTCACCATCCGGAAGAAAATAAAAAGATCCGAACCGAAACGTAGGAGGCGACGCACTAAACGTGCGTTTCAGTTCGCATCGATGTTCCAGAACCGAAAGATTGTTCGAAAAAAGTGGTAGATAGCCGAAAAAAGTGACAGGGGTGCAACACGAGGACTTCCCAGGAGGTCACCCATCCTAGTACTACTCTCGCCCAAGCACGCTTAACTTCGGAGTTCTGATGGGATCCAGTGCATTTGTGCTGGTATGATCGCACCCAGCATGCCTCTCCATTGTCAAAGTAATAAAGAGTTTCCACTCGCATTGTCGTACGAAGTCCGTTTAAATGAAAGTGCGAAAAAATCCTGCTAGATGACACCGGATGGACGATCCGAGCATGTCGGGAAGCCGGATGACCGCCAGGGCTGTCATCGCGCGATGAATCTTCCCGAGTACCCCCGAATCAATATAAGAATCGCCACGATCTGACGGGCGGATCAAAAGTTATCGTCGGAACGATATTTGTGCACCAAGGGTAGCTCACGGCCAGTAAACACCTTCCGACCGGATTCATGACTCGCATCCACTAGTACACTCATCCGCTATAGCCTCTACGTCACTGAATCTAAACAAACCCCCGCTATAATTTGACCGCAAATGAAATGTCAGAACGAATTCCGTTTATCGAATCAAACGACACTATCACCCCGCCATAATAAAGACCGGACGTCTTTGAATTCACCATCCGGAAGAAAATAAAAAGATCCGAACCGAAACGTAGGAGGCGTCGCACTAAACGTGCGTTTCAGTTCGCATCGATGTTCCAGAACCGAAAGATTGTTCGAAAAAAGTGGTAGATAGCCGAAAAAAGTGACAGGGGTGCAACACGAGGACTTCTCAGGAGGTCACCCATCCTAGTACTACTCTCGCCCAAGCACGCTTAACTTCGGAGTTCTGATGGGATCCAGTGCATTTGTGCTGGTATGATCGCACCCAGCATGCCTTTCCATTGTCAAAGTAATAAAGAGTTTCCACTCGCATTGTCGTACGAAGTTCGTTTAAATGAAAGTGCGAAAAAATCCTGCTAGATGACACCGGATGGACGATCCGAGCATGTCGGGAAGCCGGATGACCGCCAGGGCTGTCATCGCGCGATTAATCTTCCCGAGTACCCCCGAATCAATATAAGAATCGCTACGATCTGACGGGCGGATCAAAAGTTATCGTCGGAACGATATTTGTGCACCAAGGGTAGCTCACGGCCAGTAAACACCTTCCGACCGGATTCATGACTCGCATCCACTAGTACACTCATCCGCTATAGCCTGTACGTCACTGAATCTAAACAAACCCCCGCTATAATTTGACTGCAAATGAAATGTCAGAACGAATTCCGTTTATCGAATCAAACGACACTATCACCCCGCCATAATAAAGACCGGACGTCTTTGAATTCACCATCCGGAAGAAAATAAAAAGATCCGAACCGAAACGTAGGAGCCGACGCACTAAACGTGCGTTTCAGTTCGCATCGATGTTCCAGAACCGAAAGATTGTTCGAAAAAAGTGGTAGATAGCCGAAAAAAGTGACAGGGGTGCAACACGAGGACTTCCCAGGTGGTCACCCATCCTAGTACTACTCTCGCCCAAGCACGCTTAACTTCGGAGTTCTGATGGGATCCAGTGCATTTGTGCTGGTATGATCGCACCCAGCATGCCTCTCCATTGTCAAAGTAATAAAGAGTTTCCACTCGCATTGTCGTACGAAGTCCGTTTAAATGAAAGTGCGAAAAAATCCTGCTAGATGACACCGGATGGACGATCCGAGCATGTCGGGAAGCCGGATGACCGCCAGGGCTGTCATCGCGCGATGGATCTTCCCGAGTACCCCCGAATCAATATAAGAATTGCCACGATCTGACGGGCGGATCAAAAGTTATCGTCGGAACGATATTTGTGCACCAAGGGTAGCTCACGGCCAGTAAACACCTTCCGACCGGATTCATGACTCGCATCCACTAGTACACTCATCCGCTATAGCCTGTACGTCACTGAATCTAAACAAACCCCCGCTATAATTTGACCGCAAATGAAATGTCAGAACGAATTCCGTTTATCGAATCAAACGACACTATCACCCCGCCATAATAAAGACCGGACGTCTTTGAATTCACCATCCGGAAGAAAATAAAAAGATCCGAACCGAAACGTAGGAGGCGACGCACTAAACGTGCGTTTCAGTTCGCATCGATGTTCCAGAACCGAAAGATTGTTCGAAAAAAGTGGTAGATAGCCGAAAAAAGTGACAGGGGTGCAACACGAGGACTTCCCAGGAGGTCACCCATCCTAGTACTACTCTCGCCCAAGCACGCTTAACTTCGGAGTTCTGATGGGATCCAGTGCATTTGTGCTGGTATGATCGCACCCAGCATGCCTCTCCATTGTCAAAGTAATAAAGAGTTTCCACTCGCATTGTCGTACGAAGTCCGTTTAAATGAAAGTGCGAAAAAATCCTGCTAGATGACACCGGATGGACGATCCGAGCATGTCTGGAAGCCGGATGACCGCCAGGGCTGTCATCGCGCGATGAATCTTCCCGAGTACGCCCGAATCAATATAAGAATCGCCACGATCTGACGGGCGGATCAAAAGTTATCGTCGGAACGATATTTGTGCACCAAGGGTAGCTCACGGCCAGTAAACACCTTCCGACCGGATTCATGACTCGCATCCACTAGTACACTCATCCGCTATAGCCTGTACGTTACTGAATCTAAACAAACCCCCGCTATAATTTGACCGCAAATGAAATGTCAGAACGAATTCCATTTATCGAATCAAACGACACTATCACCCCGCCATAATAAAGACCGGACGTCTTTGAATTCACCATCCGGAAGAAAATAAAAAGATCCGAACCGAAACGTAGGAGGCGACGCACTAAACGTGCGTTTCAGTTCGCATCGATGTTCCAGAACCGAAAGATTGTTCGAAAAAAGTGGTAGATAGCCGAAAAAAGTGACAGGGGTGCAACACGAGGACTTCCCAGGAGGTCACCCATCCTAGTACTACTCTCGCCCAAGCACGCTTAACTTCGGAGTTCTGATGGGATCCAGTGCATTTGTGCTGGTATGATCGCACCCAGCATGCCTCTCCATTGTCAAAGTAATAAAGAGTTTCCACTCGCATTGTCGTACGAAGTCCGTTTAAATGAAAGTGCGAGAAAATCCTGCTAGATTACACCGGATGGACGATCCGAGCATGTCGGGAAGCCGGATGACCGCCAAGGCTGTCATCGCGCGATGAATCTTCCCGAGTACCCCCGAATCAATATAAGAATCGCGACGATCTGACGGGCGGATCAAAAGTTATCGTCGGAACGATATTTGTGCACCAAGGGTAGCTCACGGCCAGTAAACACCTTCCGAACGGATTCATGACTCGCATCCACTAGTACACTCATCCGCTATAGCCTGTACGTCACTGAATCTAAACAAACCCCCGCTATAATTTGACCGCAAATGAAATGTCAGAACGAATTCCGTTTATCGAATCAAACGACACTATCACCTCGCCATAATAAAGACCGGACGTCTTTGAATTCACCATCCGGAAGAAAATAAAAAGATCCGAACCGAAACGTAGGAGGCGACGCACTAAACGTGCGTTTCAGTTCGCATCGATGTTCCAGAACCGAAAGATTGTTCGAAAAAAGTGGTAGATAGCTGAAAAAAGTGACAGGGGTGCAACACGAGGACTTCCCAGGAGGTCACCCATCCTAGTACTACTCTCGCCCAAGCACGCTTAACTTCGGAGTTCTGATGGGATCCAGTGCATTTGTGCTGGTATGATCGCACCCAGCATGCCTTTCCATTGTCAAAGTAATAAAGAGTTTCCACTCGCATTGTCGTACGAAGTCCGTTTAAATGAAAGTGCGAAAAAATCGTGCTAGATGACACCGGATAGACGATCCGAGCATGTCGGGAAGCCGGATGACCACCAGGGCTGTCATCGCGCGATTAATCTTCCCGAGTACCCCCGAATCAATATAAGAATCGCTACGATCTGACGGGCGGATCAAAAGTTATCGTCGGAACGATATTTGTGCACCAAGGGTAGCTCACGGCCAGTAAACACCTTCCGACCGGATTCATGACTCGCATCCACTAGTACACTCATCCGCTATAGCCTGTACGTCACTGAATCTAAACAAACCCCCGCTATAATTTGACCGCAAATGAAATGTCAGAACGAATTCCGTTTATCGAATCAAACGACACTATCACCCCGCCATAATAAAGACCGGACGTCTTTGAATTCACCATCCGGAAGAAAATAAAAAGATCCGAACCGAAACGTAGGAGGCGACGCACTAAACGTGCGTTTCAGTTCGCATCGATGTTCCAGAACCGAAAGATTGTTCGAAAAAAGTGGTAGATAGCCGAAAAAAGTGACAGGGGTGCAACACGAGGACTTCCCAGGAGGTCACCCATCCTAGTACTACTCTCGCCCAAGCACGCTTAACTTCGGAGTTCTGATGGGATCCAGTGCATTTGTGCTGGTATGATCGCACCCAGCATGCCTCTCCATTGTCAAAGTAATAAAGAGTTTACACTCGCATTGTCGTACGAAGTCCGTTTAAATGAAAGTGCGAAAAAATCCTGCTAGATGACACCGGATGGACGATCCGAGCATGTCTGGAAGCCGAATGACCGCCAGGGCTGTCATCGCGCGATGAATCTTCCCGAGTACCCCCGAATCAATATAAGAATCGCCACGATCTGACGGGCGGATCAAAAGTTATCGTCGGAACGATATTTGTGCACCAAGGGTAGCTCACGGCCAGTAAACACCTTCCGACCGGATTCATGACTCGCATCCACTAGTACACTCATCCGCTATAGCCTGTACGTCACTGAATCTAAACAAACCCCCGCTATAATTTGACCGCAAATGAAATGTCAGAACGAATTCCGTTTATCGAATCAAACGACACTATCAGCCCGCCATAATAAAGACCGGACGTCTTTGAATTCACCATCCGGAAGAAAATAAAAAGATCCGAACCGAAACGTAGGAGGCGTCGCACTAAACGTGCGTTTCAGTTCGCATCGATGTTCCAGAACCGAAAGATTGTTCGAAAAAAGTGGTAGATAGCCGAAAAAAGTGACAGGGGTGCAACACGAGGACTTCTCAGGAGGTCACCCATCCTAGTACTACTCTCGCCCAAGCACGCTTAACTTCGGAGTTCTGATGGGATCCAGTGCATTTGTGCTGGTATGATCGCACCCAGCATGCCTTTCCATTGTCAAAGTAATAAAGAGTTTCCACTCGCATTGTCGTACGAAGTCCGTTTAAATGAAAGTGCGAAAAAATCCTGCTAGATGACACCGGATGGACGATCCGAGCATGTCGGGAAGCCGGATGACCGCCAGGGCTGTCATCGCGCGATTAATCTTCCCGAGTACCCCCGAATCAATATAAGAATCGCTACGATCTGACGGGCGGATCAAAAGTTATCGTCGGAACGATATTTGTGCACCAAGGGTAGCTCACGGCCAGTAAACACCTTCCGACCGGATTCATGACTCGCATCCACTAGTACACTCATCCGCTATAGCCTGTACGTCACTGAATCTAAACAAACCCCCGCTATAATTTGACTGCAAATGAAATGTCAGAACGAATTCCGTTTATCGAATCAAACGACACTATCACCCCGCCATAATAAAGACCGGACGTCTTTGAATTCACCATCCGGAAGAAAATAAAAAGATCCGAACCGAAACGTAGGAGGCGACGCACTAAACGTGCGTTTCAGTTCGCATCGATGTTCCAGAACCGAAAGATTGTTCGAAAAAAGTGGTAGATAGCCGAAAAAAGTGACAGGGGTGCAACACGAGGACTTGCCAGGTGGTCACCCATCCTAGTACTACTCTCGCCCAAGCACGCTTAACTTCGGAGTTCTGATGGGATCCAGTGCATTTGTGCTGGTATGATCGCACCCAGCATGCCTCTCCATTGTCAAAGTAATAAAGAGTTTCCACTCGCATTGTCGTACGAAGTCCGTTTAAATGAAAGTGCGAAAAAATCCTGCTAGATGACACCGGATGGACGATCCGAGCATGTCGGGAAGCCGGATGACCGCCAGGGCTGTCATCGCGCGATGGATCTTCCCGAGTACCCCCGAATCAATATAAGAATTGCCACGATCTGACGGGCGGATCAAAAGTTATCGTCGGAACGATATTTGTGCACCAAGGGTAGCTCACGGCCAGTAAACACCTTCCGACCGGATTCATGACTCGCATCCACTAGTACACTCATCCGCTATAGCCTGTACGTCACTGAATCTAAACAAACCCCCGCTATAATTTGACCGCAAATGAAATGTCAGAACGAATTCCGTTTATCGAATCAAACGACACTATCACCCCGCCATAATAAAGACCGGACGTCTTTGAATTCACCATCCGGAAGAAAATAAAAAGATCCGAACCGAAACGTAGGAGGCGACGCACTAAACGTGCGTTTCAGTTCGCATCGATGTTCCAGAACCGAAAGATTGTTCGAAAAAAGTGGTAGATAGCCGAAAAAAGTGACAGGGGTGCAACACGAGGACTTCCCAGGAGGTCACCCATCCTAGTCCTACTCTCGCCCAAGCACGCTTAACTTCGGAGTTCTGATGGGATCCAGTGCATTTGTGCTGGTATGATCGCACCCAGCATGCCTCTCCATTGTCAAAGTAATAAAGAGTTTCCACTCGCATTGTCGTACGAAGTCCGTTTAAATGAAAGTGCGAAAAAATCCTGCTAGATGACACCGGATGGACGATCCGAGCATGTCTGGAAGCCGGATGACCGCCAGGGCTGTCATCGCGCGATGAATCTTCCCGAGTACCCCCGAATCAATATAAGAATCGCCACGATCTGACGGGCGGATCAAAAGTTATCGTCGGAACGATATTTGTGCACCAAGGGTAGCTCACGGCCAGTAAACACCTTCCGACCGGATTCATGACTCGCATCCACTAGTACACTCATCCGCTATAGCCTGTATGTTACTGAATCTAAACAAACCCCCGCTATAATTTGACCGCAAATGAAATGTCAGAACGAATTCCGTTTATCGAATCAAACGACACTATCACCCCGCCATAATAAAGACCGGACGTCTTTGAATTCACCATCCGGAAGAAAATAAAAAGATCCGAACCGAAACGTAGGAGGCGACGCACTAAACGTGCGTTTCAGTTCGCATCGATGTTCCAGAACCGAAAGATTGTTCGAAAAAAGTGGTAGATAGCCGAAAAAAGTGACAGGGGTGCAACACGAGGACTTCCCAGGAGGTCACCCATCCTAGTACTACTCTCGCCCAAGCACGCTTAACTTCGGAGTTCTGATGGGATCCAGTGCATTTGTGCTGGTATGATCGCACCCAGCATGCCTCTCCATTGTCAAAGTAATAAAGAGTTTCCACTCGCATTGTCGTACGAAGTCCGTTTAAATGAAAGTGCGAAAAAATCCTGCTAGATGACACCGGATGGACGATCCGAGCATGTCGGGAAGCCGGATGACCGCAAAGGCTGTCATCGCGCGATGAATCTTCCCGAGTACCCCCGAATCAATATAAGAATCGCGACGATCTGACGGGCGGATCAAAAGTTATCGTCGGAACGATATTTGTGCACCAAGGGTAGCTCACGGCCAGTAAACACCTTCCGAACGGATTCATGACTCGCATCCACTAGTACACTCATCCGCTATAGCCTGTACGTCACTGAATCTAAACAAACCCCCGCTATAATTTGACCGCAAATGAAATGTCAGAACGAATTCCGTTTATCGAATCAAACGACACTATCACCTCGCCATAATAAAGACCGGACGTCTTTGAATTCACCATCCGGAAGAAAATAAAAAGATCCGAACCGAAACGTAGGAGGCGACGCACTAAACGTGCGTTTCAGTTCGCATCGATGTTCCAGAACCGAAAGATTGTTCGAAAAAAGTGGTAGATAGCTGAAAAAAGTGACAGGGGTGCAACACGAGGACTTCCCAGGAGGTCACCCATCCTAGTACTACTCTCGCCCAAGCACGCTTAACTTCGGAGTTCTGATGGGATCCAGTGCATTTGTGCTGGTATGATCGCACCCAGCATGCCTTTCCATTGTCAAAGTAATAAAGAGTTTCCACTCGCATTGTCGTACGAAGTCCGTTTAAATGAAAGTGCGAAAAAATCCTGCTAGATGACACCGGATGGACGATCCGAGCATGTCGGGAAGCCGGATGACCACCAGGGCTGTCATCGCGCGATTAATCTTCCCGAGTACCCCCGAATCAATATAAGAATCGCTACGATCTGACGGGCGGATCAAAAGTTATCGTCGGAACGATATTTGTGCACCAAGGGTAGCTCACGGCCAGTAAACACCTTCCGACCGGATTCATGACTCGCATCCACTAGTACACTCATCCGCTATAGCCTGTACGTCACTGAATCTAAACAAACCCCCGCTATAATTTGACCGCAAATGAAATGTCAGAACGAATTCCGTTTATCGAATCAAACGACACTATCACCCCGCCATAATAAAGACCGGACGTCTTTGAATTCACCATCCGGAAGAAAATAAAAAGATCCGAACCGAAACGTAGGAGGCGACGCACTAAACGTGCGTTTCAGTTCGCATCGATGTTCCAGAACCGAAAGATTGTTCGAAAAAAGTGGTAGATAGCCGAAAAAAGTGACAGGGGTGCAACACGAGGACTTGCCAGGTGGTCACCCATCCTAGTACTACTCTCGCCCAAGCACGCTTAACTTCGGAGTTCTGATGGGATCCAGTGCATTTGTGCTGGTATGATCGCACCCAGCATGCCTCTCCATTGTCAAAGTAATAAAGAGTTTCCACTCGCATTGTCGTACGAAGTCCGTTTAAATGAAAGTGCGAAAAAATCCTGCTAGATGACACCGGATGGACGATCCGAGCATGTCGGGAAGCCGGATGACCGCCAGGGCTGTCATCGCGCGATGGATCTTCCCGAGTACCCCCGAATCAATATAAGAATTGCCACGATCTGACGGGCGGATCAAAAGTTATCGTCGGAACGATATTTGTGCACCAAGGGTAGCTCACGGCCAGTAAACACCTTCCGACCGGATTCATGACTCGCATCCACTAGTACACTCATCCGCTATAGCCTGTACGTCACTGAATCTAAACAAACCCCCGCTATAATTTGACCGCAAATGAAATGTCAGAACGAATTCCGTTTATCGAATCAAACGACACTATCACCCCGCCATAATAAAGACCGGACGTCTTTGAATTCACCATCCGGAAGAAAATAAAAAGATCCGAACCGAAACGTAGGAGGCGACGCACTAAACGTGCGTTTCAGTTCGCATCGATGTTCCAGAACCGAAAGATTGTTCGAAAAAAGTGGTAGATAGCCGAAAAAAGTGACAGGGGTGCAACACGAGGACTTCCCAGGAGGTCACCCATCCTAGTACTACTCTCGCCCAAGCACGCTTAACTTCGGAGTTCTGATGGGATCCAGTGCATTTGTGCTGGTATGATCGCACCCAGCATGCCTCTCAGTTGTCAAAGTAATAAAGAGTTTCCACTCGCATTGTCGTACGAAGTCCGTTTAAATGAAAGTGCGAAAAAATCCTGCTAGATGACACCGGATGGACGATCCGAGCATGTCTGGAAGCCGGATGACCGCCAGGGCTGTCATCGCGCGATGAATCTTCCCGAGTACCCCCGAATCAATATAAGAATCGCCACGATCTGACGGGCGGATCAAAAGTTATCGTCGGAACGATATTTGTGCACCAAGGGTAGCTCACGGCCAGTAAACACCTTCCGACCGGATTCATGACTCGCATCCACTAGTACACTCATCCGCTATAGCCTGTATGTTACTGAATCTAAACAAACCCCCGCTATAATTTGACCGCAAATGAAATGTCAGAACGAATTCCGTTTATCGAATCAAACGACACTATCACCCCGCCATAATAAAGACCGGACGTCTTTGAATTCACCATCCGGAAGAAAATAAAAAGATCCGAACCGAAACGTAGGAGGCGACGCACTAAACGTGCGTTTCAGTTCGCATCGATGTTCCAGAACCGAAAGATTGTTCGAAAAAAGTGGTAGATAGCCGAAAAAAGTGACAGGGGTGCAACACGAGGACTTCCCAGGAGGTCACCCATCCTAGTACTACTCTCGCCCAAGCACGCTTAACTTCGGAGTTCTGATGGGATCCAGTGCATTTGTGCTGGTATGATCGCACCCAGCATGCCTCTCCATTGTCAAAGTAATAAAGAGTTTCCACTCGCATTGTCGTACGAAGTCCGTTTAAATGAAAGTGCGAAAAAATCCTGCTAGATGACACCGGATGGACGATCCGAGCATGTCGGGAAGCCGGATGACCGCAAAGGCTGTCATCGCGCGATGAATCTTCCCGAGTACCCCCGAATCAATATAAGAATCGCGACGATCTGACGGGCGGATCAAAAGTTATCGTCGGAACGATATTTGTGCACCAAGGGTAGCTCACGGCCAGTAAACACCTTCCGAACGGATTCATGACTCGCATCCACTAGTACACTCATCCGCTATAGCCTGTACGTCACTGAATCTAAACAAACCCCCGCTATAATTTGACCGCAAATGAAATGTCAGAACGAATTCCGTTTATCGAATCAAACGACACTATCACCTCGCCATAATAAAGACCGGACGTCTTTGAATTCACCATCCGGAAGAAAATAAAAAGATCCGAACCGAAACGTAGGAGGCGACGCACTAAACGTGCGTTTCAGTTCGCATCGATGTTCCAGAACCGAAAGATTGTTCGAAAAAAGTGGTAGATAGCTGAAAAAAGTGACAGGGGTGCAACACGAGGACTTCCCAGGAGGTCACCCATCCTAGTACTACTCTCGCCCAAGCACGCTTAACTTCGGAGTTCTGATGGGATCCAGTGCATTTGTGCTGGTATGATCGCACCCAGCATGCCTTTCCATTGTCAAAGTAATAAAGAGTTTCCACTCGCATTGTCGTACGAAGTCCGTTTAAATGAAAGTGCGAAAAAATCCTGCTAGATGACACCGGATGGACGATCCGAGCATGTCGGGAAGCCGGATGACCACCAGGGCTGTCATCGCGCGATTAATCTTCCCGAGTACCCCCGAATCAATATAAGAATCGCTACGATCTGACGGGCGGATCAAAAGTTATCGTCGGAACGATATTTGTGCACCAAGGGTAGCTCACGGCCAGTAAACACCTTCCGACCGGATTCATGACTCGCATCCACTAGTACACTCATCCGCTATAGCCTGTACGTCACTGAATCTAAACAAACCCCCGCTATAATTTGACCGCAAATGAAATGTCAGAACGAATTCCGTTTATCGAATCAAACGACACTATCACCCCGCCATAATAAAGACCGGACGTCTTTGAATTCACCATCCGGAAGAAAATAAAAAGATCCGAACCGAAACGTAGGAGGCGACGCACTAAACGTGCGTTTCAGTTCGCATCGATGTTCCAGAACCGAAAGATTGTTCGAAAAAAGTGGTAGATAGCCGAAAAAAGTGACAGGGGTGCAACACGAGGACTTCCCAGGAGGTCACCCATCCTAGTACTACTCTCGCCCAAGCACGCTTAACTTCGGAGTTCTGATGGGATCCAGTGCATTTGTGCTGGTATGATCGCACCCAGCATGCCTCTCCATTGTCAAAGTAATAAAGAGTTTCCACTCGCATTGTCGTACGAAGTCCGTTTAAATGAAAGTGCGAAAAAATCCTGCTAGATGACACCGGATGGACGATCCGAGCATGTCTGGAAGCCGAATGACCGCCAGGGCTGTCATCGCGCGATGAATCTTCCCGAGTACCCCCGAATCAATATAAGAATCGCCACGATCTGACGGGCGGATCAAAAGTTATCGTCGGAACGATATTTGTGCACCAAGGGTAGCTCACGGCCAGTAAACACCTTCCGACCGGATTCATGACTCGCATCCACTAGTACACTCATCCGCTATAGCCTGTACGTCACTGAATCTAAACAAACCCCCGCTATAATTTGACCGCAAATGAAATGTCAGAACGAATTCCGTTTATCGAATCAAACGACACTATCAGCCCGCCATAATAAAGACCGGACGTCTTTGAATTCACCATCCGGAAGAAAATAAAAAGATCCGAACCGAAACGTAGGAGGCGACGCACTAAACGTGCGTTTCAGTTCGCATCGATGTTCCAGAACCGAAAGATTGTTCGAAAAAAGTGGTAGATAGCCGAAAAAAGTGACAGGGGTGCAACACGAGGACTTCCCAGGAGGTCACCCATCCTAGTACTACTCTCGCCCAAGCACGCTTAACTTCGGAGTTCTGATGGGATCCAGTGCATTTGTGCTGGTATGATCGCACCCAGCATGCCTCTCCATTGTCAAAGTAATAAAGAGTTTCCACTCGCATTGTCGTACGAAGTCCGTTTAAATGAAAGTGCGAAAAAATCCTGCTAGATGACACCGGATGGACGATCCGAGCATGTCGGGAAGCCGGATGACCGCCAGGGCTGTCATCGCGCGATGAATCTTCCCGAGTACCCCCGAATCAATATAAGAATCGCCACGATCTGACGGGCGGATCAAAAGTTATCGTCGGAACGATATTTGTGCACCAAGGGTAGCTCACGGCCAGTAAACACCTTCCGACCGGATTCATGACTCGCATCCACTAGTACACTCATCCGCTATAGCCTGTGCGTCACTGAATCTAAACAAACCCCCGCTATATTTTGACCGCAAATGAAATGTCAGAACGAATTCCGTTTATCGAATCAAACGACACTATCACCCCGCCATAATAAAGACCGGACGTATTTGAATTCACCATCCGGAAGAAAATAAAAAGATCCGAACCGAAACGTAGGAGGCGTCGCACTAAACGTGCGTTTCAGTTCGCATCGATGTTCCAGAACCGAAAGATTATTCGAAAAAAGTGGTAGATAGCCGAAAAAAGTGACAGGGGTGCAACACGAGGACTTCCCAGGAGGTCACCCATCCTAGTACTAGTCTCGCCCAAGCACGCTTAACTTCGGAGTTCTGATGGGATCCAGTGCATTTGTGCTGGTATGATCGCACCCAGCATGCCTTTCCATTGTCAAAGTAATAAAGAGTTTCCACTCGCATTGTCGTACGAAGTCCGTTTAAATGAAAGTGCGAAAAAATCCTGCTAGATGACACCGGATGGACGATCCGAGCATGTCGGGAAGCCGGATGACCGCCAGGGCTGTCATCGCGCGATTAATCTTCCCGAGTACCCCCGAATCAATATAAGAATCGCCACGATCTGACGGGCGGATCAAAAGTTATCGTCGGAACGATATTTGTGCACCAAGGGTAGCTCACGGCCAGTAAACACCTTCCGACCGGATTCATGACTCGCATCCACTAGTACACTCATCCGCTATAGCCTGTACGTCAGTGAATCTAAACAAACCCCCGCTATAATTTGACTGCAAATGAAATGTCAGAACGAATTCCGTTTATCGAATCAAACGACACTATCACCCCGCCATAATAAAGACCGGACGTCTTTGAATTCACCATCCGGAAGAAAATAAAAAGATCCGAACCGAAACGTAGGAGGCGACGCACTAAACGTGCGTTTCAGTTCGCATCGATGTTCCAGAACCGAAAGATTGTTCGAAAAAAGTGGTAGATAGCCGAAAAAAGTGACAGGGGTGCAACACGAGGACTTCCCAGGAGGTCACCCATCCTAGTACTACTCTCGCCCAAGCACGCTTAACTTCGGAGTTCTGATGGGATCCAGTGCATTTGTGCTGGTATGATCGCACCCAGCATGCCTCTCCATTGTCAAAGTAATAAAGAGTTTTCACTCGCATTGTCGTACGAAGTCCGTTTAAATGAAAGTGCGAAAAAATCCTGCTAGATGACACCGGATGGACGATCCGAGCATGTCGGGAAGCCAGATGACCGCCAGGGCTGTCATCGCGCGATGGATCTTCCCGAGTACCCCCGAATCAATATAAGAATCGCGACGATCTGACGGGCGGATCAAAAGTTATCGTCGGAACGATATTTGTGCACCAAGGGTAGCTCACGGCCAGTAAACACCTTCCGACCGGATTCATGACTCGCATCCACTAGTACACTCATCCGCTATAGCCTGTACGTCACTGAATCTAAACAAACCCCCGCTATAATTTGACCGCAAATGAAATGTCAGAACGAATTCCGTTTATCGAATCAAACGACACTATCACCTCGCCATAATAAAGACCGGACGTCTTTGAATTCACCATCCGGAAGAAAATAAAAAGATCCGAACCGAAACGTAGGAGGCGACGCACTAAACGTGCGTTTCAGTTCGCATCGATGTTCCAGAACCGAAAGATTGTTCGAAAAAAGTGGTAGATAGCCGAAAAAAGTGACAGGGGTGCAACACGAGGACTTCCCAGGAGGTCACCCATCCTAGTACTACTCTCGCCCAAGCGCGCTTAACTTCGGAGTTCTGATGGGATCCAGTGCATTTGTGCTGGTATGATCGCACCCAGCATGCCTCTCCATTGTCAAAGTAATAAAGAGTTTCCACTCGCATTGTCGTACGAAGTCCGTTTAAATGAAAGTGCGAAAAAATCCTGCTAGATGACACCGGATGGACGATCCGAGCATGTCTGGAAGCCGGATGACCGCCAAGGCTGTCATCGCGCGATGAATCTTCCCGAGTACCCCCGAATCAATATAAGAATCGCCACGATCTGACGGGCGGATCAAAAGTTATCGTCGGAACGATATTTGTGCACCAAGGGTAGCTCACGGCCAGTAAACACCTTCCGACCGGATTCATGACTCGCATCCACTAGTACACTCATCCGCTATAGCCTATACGTCACTGAATCTAAACAAACCCCCGCTATAATTTGACCGCAAATGAAATGTCAGAACGAATTCCGTTTATCGAATCAAACAACACTATCACCCCGCCATAATAAAGACCGGACGTCTTTGAATTCACCATCCGGAAGAAAATAAAAAGATCCGAACCGAAACGTAGGAGGCGTCGCACTAAACGTGCGTTTCAGTTCGCATCGATGTTCCAGAACCGAAAGATTGTTCGAAAAAAGTGGTAGATAGCCGAAAAAAGTGACAGGGGTGCAACACGAGGACTTCTCAGGAGGTCACCCATCCTAGTACTACTCTCGCCCAAGCACGCTTAACTTCGGAGTTCTGATGGGATCCAGTGCATTTGTGCTGGTATGATCGCACCCAGCATGCCTTTCCATTGTCAAAGTAATAAAGAGTTTCCACTCGCATTGTCGTACGAAGTCCGTTTAAATGAAAGTGCGAAAAAATCCTGCTAGATGACACCGGATGGACGATCCGAGCATGTCGGGAAGCCGGATGACCGCCAGGGCTGTCATCGCGCGATTAATCTTCCCGAGTACCCCCGAATCAATATAAGAATCGCTACGATCTGACGGGCGGATCAAAAGTTATCGTCGGAACGATATTTGTGCACCAAGGGTAGCTCACGGCCAGTAAACACCTTCCGACCGGATTCATGACTCGCATCCACTAGTACACTCATCCGCTATAGCCTGTACGTCACTGAATCTAAACAAACCCCCGCTATAATTTGACTGCAAATGAAATGTCAGAACGAATTCCGTTTATCGAATAAAACGACACTATCACCCCGCCATAATAAAGACCGGACGTCTTTGAATTCACCATCCGGAAGAAAATAAAAAGATCCGAACCGAAACGTAGGAGGCGACGCACTAAACGTGCGTTTCAGTTCGCATCGATGTTCCAGAACCGAAAGATTGTTCGAAAAAAGTGGTAGATAGCCGAAAAAAGTGACAGGGGTGCAACACGAGGACTTCCCAGGTGGTCACCCATCCTAGTACTACTCTCGCCCAAGCACGCTTAACTTCGGAGTTCTGATGGGATCCAGTGCATTTGTGCTGGTATGATCGCACCCAGCATGCCTCTCCATTGTCAAAGTAATAAAGAGTTTCCACTCGCATTGTCGTACGAAGTCCGTTTAAATGAAAGTGCGAAAAAATCCTGCTAGATGACACCGGATGGACGATCCGAGCATGTCTGGAAGCCGGATGACCGCTAGGGCTGTCATCGCGCGATGAATCTTCCCGAGTACCCCCGAATCAATATAAGAATCGCCACGATCTGACGGGCGGATCAAAAGTTATCGTCGGAACGATATTTGTGCACCAAGGGTAGCTCACGGCCAGTAAACACCTTCCGACCGGATTCATGACTCGCATCCACTAGTACACTCATCCGCTATAGCCTGTACGTTACTGAATCTAAACAAACCCCCGCTATAATTTGACCGCAAATGAAATGTCAGAACGAATTCCGTTTATCGAATCAAACGACACTATCACCCCGCCATAATAAAGACCGGACGTCTTTGAATTCACCATCCGGAAGAAAATAAAAAGATCCGAACCGAAACGTAGGAGGCGACGCACTAAACGTGCGTTTCAGTTCGCATCGATGTTCCAGAACCGAAAGATTGTTCGAAAAAAGTGGTAGATAGCCGAAAAAAGTGACAGGGGTGCAACACGAGGACTTCCCAGGAGGTCACCCATCCTAGTACTACTCTCGCCCAAGCACGCTTAACTTCGGAGTTCTGATGGGATCCAGTGCATTTGTGCTGGTATGATCGCACCCAGCATGCCTCTCCATTGTCAAAGTAATAAAGAGTTTCCACTCGCATTGTCGTACGAAGTCCGTTTAAATGAAAGTGCGAAAAAATCCTGCTAGATGACACCGGATGGACGATCCGAGCATGTCGGGAAGCCGGATGACCGCCAAGGCTGTCATCGCGCGATGAATCTTCCCGAGTACCCCCGAATCAATATAAGAATCGCCACGATCTAACGGGCGGATCAAAAGTTATCGTCGGAACGATATTTGTGCACCAAGGGTAGCTCACGGCCAGTAAACACCTTCCGACCGGATTCATGACTCGCATCCACTAGTACACTCATCCGCTATAGCCTGTGCGTCACTGAATCTAAACAAACCCCCGCTATAATTTGACCGCAAATGAAATGTCAGAACGAATTCCGTTTATCGAATCAAACGACACTATCACCCCGCCATAATAAAGACCGGACGTATTTGAAATCACCATCCGGAAGAAAATAAAAAGATCCGAACCGAAACGTAGGAGGCGTCGCACTAAACGTGCGTTTCAGTTCGCATCGATGTTCCAGAACCGAAAGATTATTCGAAAAAAGTGGTAGATAGCCGAAAAAAGTGACAGGGGTGCAACACGAGGACTTCCCAGGAGGTCACCCATCCTAGTACTAGTCTCGCCCAAGCACGCTTAACTTCGGAGTTCTGATGGGATCCAGTGCATTTGTGCTGGTATGATCGCACCCAGCATGCCTTTCCATTGTCAAAGTAATAAAGAGTTTCCACTCGCATTGTCGTACGAAGTCCGTTTAAATGAAAGTGCGAAAAAATCCTGCTAGATGACACCGGATGGACGATCCGAGCATGTCGGGAAGCCGGATGACCGCCAGGGCTGTCATCGCGCGATTAATCTTCCCGAGTACCCCCGAATCAATATAAGAATCGCCACGATCTGACGGGCGGATCAAAAGTTATCGTCGGAACGATATTTGTGCACCAAGGGTAGCTCACGGCCAGTAAACACCTTCCGACCGGATTCATGACTCGCATCCACTAGTACACTCATCCGCTATAGCCTGTACGTCAGTGAATCTAAACAAACCCCCGCTATAATTTGACTGCAAATGAAATGTCAGAACGAATTCCGTTTATCGAATCAAACGACACTATCACCCCGCCATAATAAAGACCGGACGTCTTTGAATTCACCATCCGGAAGAAAATAAAAAGATCCGAACCGAAACGTAGGAGGCGACGCACTAAACGTGCGTTTCAGTTCGCATCGATGTTCCAGAACCGAAAGATTGTTCGAAAAAAGTGGTAGATAGCCGAAAAAAGTGACAGGGGTGCAACACGAGGACTTCCCAGGAGGTCACCCATCCTAGTACTACTCTCGCCCAAGCACGCTTAACTTCGGAGTTCTGATGGGATCCAGTGCATTTGTGCTGGTATGATCGCACCCAGCATGCCTCTCCATTGTCAAAGTAATAAAGAGTTTCCACTCGCATTGTCGTACGAAGTCCGTTTAAATGAAAGTGCGAAAAAATCCTGCTAGATGACACCGGATGGACGATCCGAGCATGTCGGGAAGCCGGATGACTGCCATGGCTGTCATCGCGTGATGGATCTTCCCGAGTACCCCCGAATCAATATAAGAATCGCCACGATCTGACGGGCGGATCAAAAATTATCGTCGGAACGATATTTGTGCACCAAGGGTAGCTCACGGCCAGTAAACACCTTCCGACCGGATTCATGACTCGCATCCACTAGTACACTCATCCGCTATAGCCTGTACGTCACTGAATCTAAACAAACCCCCGCTATAATTTGACCGCAAATGAAATGTCAGAACGAATTACGTTTATCGAATCAAACGACACTATCACCTCGCCATAATAAAGACCGGACGTCTTTGAATTCACCATCCGGAAGAAAATAAAAAGATCCGAACCGAAACGTAAGAGGCGACGCACTAAACGTGCGTTTCAGTTCGCATCGATGTTCCAGAACCGAAAGATTGTTCGAAAAAAGTGGTAGATAGCCGAAAAAAGTGACAGGGGTGCAACACGAGGACTTCCCAGGAGGTCACCCATCCTAGTACTACTCTCGCCCAAGCACGCTAACTTCGGAGTTCTGATGGGATCCAGTGCATTTGTGCTGGTATGATCGCACCCAGCATGCCTCTACATTGTCAAAGTAATAAAGCGTTTCCACTCGCATTGTCGTACGAAGTCCGTTTAAATGAAAGTGCGAAAAAATCCTGCTAGATGACACCGGATGGACGATCCGAGCATGTCTGGAAGCCGGATGACCGCCAGGGCTGTCATCGCGCGATGAATCTTCCCGAGTACCCCCGAATCAATATAAGAATCGCCACGATCTGACGGGCGGATCAAAAGTTATCGTCGGAACGATATTTGTGCACCAAGGGTAGCTCACGGCCAGTAAACATCTTCCGACCGGATTCATGACTCGCATCCACTAGTACACTCATCCGCTATAGCCTGTACGTCACTGAATCTAAACAAACCCCCGCTATAATTTGACCGCAAATGAAATGTCAGAACGAATTCCGTTTATCGAATCAAACGACACTATCACCCCGCCATAATAAAGACCGGACGTCTTTGAATTCACCATCCGGAAGAAAATAAAAAGATCCGAACCGAAACGTAGGAGGCGTCGCACTAAACGAGCGTTTCAGTTCGCATCGATGTTCCAGAACCGAAAGATTGTTCGAAAAAAGTGGTAGATAGCCGAAAAAAGTGACAGGGGTGCAACACGAGGACTTCCCAGGAGGTCACCCATCCTAGTACTACTCTCGCCCAAGCACGCTTAACTTCGGAGTTCTGATGGGATCCAGTGCATTTGTGCTGGTATGATCGCACCCAGCATGCCTTTCCATTGTCAAAGTAATAAAGAGTTTCCACTCGCATTGTCGTACGAAGTCCGTTTAAATGAAAGTGCGAAAAAATCCTGCTAGATGACACCGGATGGACGATCCGAGCATGTCGGGAAGCCGGATGACCGCCAGGGCTGTCATCGCGCGATTAATCTTCCCGAGTACCCCCGAATCAATATAAGAATCGCTACGATCTGACGGGCGGATCAAAAGTTATCGTCGGAACGATATTTGTGCACCAAGGGTAGCTCACGGCCAGTAAACACCTTCCGACCGGATTCATGACTCGCATCCACTAGTACACTCATCCGCTATAGCCTGTACGTCAGTGAATCTAAACAAACCCCCGCTATAATTTGACTGCAAATGAAATGTCAGAACGAATTCCGTTTATCGAATCAAACGACACTATCACCCCGCCATAATAAAGACCGGACGTCTTTGAATTCACCATCCGGAAGAAAATAAAAAGATCCGAACCGAAACGTAGGAGGCGACGCACTAAACGTGCGTTTCAGTTCGCATCGATGTTCCAGAACCGAAAGATTGTTCGAAAAAAGTGGTAGATAGCCGAAAAAAGTGACAGGGGTGCAACACGAGGACTTCCCAGGAGGTCACCCATCCTAGTACTACTCTCGCCCAAGCACGCTTAACTTCGGAGTTCTGATGGGATCCAGTGCATTTGTGCTGGTATGATCGCACCCAGCATGCCTCTCCATTGTCAAAGTAATAAAGAGTTTCCACTCGCATTGTCGTACGAAGTCCGTTTAAATGAAAGTGCGAAAAAATCCTGCTAGATGACACCGGATGGACGATCCGAGCATGTCGGGAAGCCGGATGACTGCCATGGCTGTCATCGCGCGATGGATCTTCCCGAGTACCCCCGAATCAATATAAGAATCGCCACGATCTGACGGGCGGATCAAAAATTATCGTCGGAACGATATTTGTGCACCAAGGGTAGCTCACGGCCAGTAAACACCTTCCGACCGGATTCATGACTCGCATCCACTAGTACACTCATCCGCTATAGCCTGTACGTCACTGAATCTAAACAAACCCCCGCTATAATTTGACCGCAAATGAAATGTCAGAACGAATTCCGTTTATCGAATCAAACGACACTATCACCTCGCCATAATGAAGACCGGACGTCTTTGAATTCACCATCCGGAAGAAAATAAAAAGATCCGAACCGAAACGTAAGAGGCGACGCACTAAACGTGCGTTTCAGTTCGCATCGATGTTCCAGAACCGAAAGATTGTTCGAAAAAAGTGGTAGATAGCCGAAAAAAGTGACAGGGGTGCAACACGAGGACTTCCCAGGAGGTCACCCATCCTAGTACTACTCTCGCCCAAGCACGCTTAACTTCGGAGTTCTGATGGGATCCAGTGCATTTGTGCTGGTATGATCGCACCCAGCATGCCTCTACATTGTCAAAGTAATAAAGCGTTTCCACTCGCATTGTCGTACGAAGTCCGTTTAAATGAAAGTGCGAAAAAATCCTGCTAGATGACACCGGATGGACGATCCGAGCATGTCTGGAAGCCGGATGACCGCCAGGGCTGTCATCGCGCGATGAATCTTCCCGAGTACCCCCGAATCAATATAAGAATCGCCACGATCTGACGGGCGGATCAAAAGTTATCGTCGGAACGATATTTGTGCACCAAGGGTAGCTCACGGCCAGTAAACATCTTCCGACCGGATTCATGACTCGCATCCACTAGTACACTCATCCGCTATAGCCTGTACGTCACTGAATCTAAACAAACCCCCGCTATAATTTGACCGCAAATGAAATGTCAGAACGAATTCCGTTTATCGAATCAAACGACACTATCACCCCGCCATAATAAAGACCGGACGTCTTTGAATTCACCATCCGGAAGAAAATAAAAAGATCCGAACCGAAACGTAGGAGGCGTCGCACTAAACGTGCGTTTCAGTTCGCATCGATGTTCCAGAACCGAAAGATTGTTCGAAAAAAGTGGTAGATAGCCGAAAAAAGTGACAGGGGTGCAACACGAGGACTTCCCAGGAGGTCACCCATCCTAGTACTACTCTCGCCCAAGCACGCTTAACTTCGGAGTTCTGATGGGATCCAGTGCATTTGTGCTGGTATGATCGCACCCAGCATGCCTTTCCATTGTCAAAGTAATAAAGAGTTTCCACTCGCATTGTCGTACGAAGTCCGTTTAAATGAAAGTGCGAAAAAATCCTGCTAGATGACACCGGATGGACGATCCGAGCATGTCGGGAAGCCGGATGACCGCCAAGGCTGTCATCGCGCGATTAATCTTCCCGAGTACCCCCGAATCAATATAAGAATCGCTACGATCTGACGGGCGGATCAAAAGTTATCGTCGGAACGATATTTGTGCACCAAGGGTAGCTCACGGCCAGTAAACACCTTCCGACCGGATTCATGACTCGCATCCACTAGTACACTCATCCGCTATAGCCTGTACGTCACTGAATCTAAACAAACCCCCGCTATAATTTGACTGCAAATGAAATGTCAGAACGAATTCCGTTTATCGAATCAAACGACACTATCACCCCGCCATAATAAAGACCGGACGTCTTTGAATTCACCATCCGGAAGAAAATAAAAAGATCCGAACCGAAACGTAGGAGGCAACGCACTAAACGTGCGTTTCAGTTCGCATCGATGTTCCAGAACCGAAAGATTGTTCGAAAAAAGTGGTAGATAGCCGAAAAAAGTGACAGGGGTGCAACACGAGGACTTCCCAGGAGGTCACCCATCCTAGTACTACTCTCGCCTAAGCACGCTTAACTTCGGAGTTCTGATGGGATCCAGTGCATTTGTGCTGGTATGATCGCACCCAGCATGCCACTCCATTGTCAAAGTAATAAAGAGTTTCCACTCGCATTGTCGTACGAAGTCCGTTTAAATGAAAGTGCGAAAAAATCCTGCTAGATGACACCGGATGGACGATCCGAGCATGTCGGGAAGCCGGATGACCGCCAGGGCTGTCATCGCGCGATTAATCTTCCCGAGTACCCCCGAATCAATATAAGAATCGCCACGATCTGACGGGCGGATCAAAAGTTATCGTCGGAACGATATTTGTGCACCAAGGGTAGCTCACGGCCAGTAAACACCTTCCGACCGGATTCATGACTCGCATCCACTAGTACACTCATCCGCTATAGCCTGTACGTCAGTGAATCTAAACAAACCCCCGCTATAATTTGACTGCAAATGAAATGTCAGAACGAATTCCGTTTATCGAATCAAACGACACTATCACCCCGCCATAATAAAGACCGGACGTCTTTGAATTCACCATCCGGAAGAAAATAAAAAGATCCGAACCGAAACGTAGGAGGCGACGCACTAAACGTGCGTTTCAGTTCGCATCGATGTTCCAGAACCGAAAGATTGTTCGAAAAAAGTGGTAGATAGCCGAAAAAAGTGACAGGGGTGCAACACGAGGACTTCCCAGGAGGTCACCCATCCTAGTACTACTCTCGCCCAAGCACGCTTAACTTCGGAGTTCTGATGGGATCCAGTGCATTTGTGCTGGTATGATCGCACCCAGCATGCCTCTCCATTGTCAAAGTAATAAAGAGTTTCCACTCGCATTGTCGTACGAAGTCCGTTTAAATGAAAGTGCGAAAAAATCCTGCTAGATGACACCGGATGGACGATCCGAGCATGTCGGGAAGCCGGATGACTGCCATGGCTGTCATCGCGCGATGGATCTTCCCGAGTACCCCCGAATCAATATAAGAATCGCCACGATCTGACGGGCGGATCAAAAGTTATCGTCGGAACGATATTTGTGCACCAAGGGTAGCTCACGGCCAGTAAACACCTTCCGACCGGATTCATGACTCGCATCCACTAGTACACTCATCCGCTATAGCCTGTACGTCACTGAATCTAAACAAACCCCCGCTATAATTTGACCGCAAATGAAATGTCAGAACGAATTCCGTTTATCGAATCAAACGACACTATCACCTCGCCATAATAAAGACCGGACGTCTTTGAATTCACCATCCGGAAGAAAATAAAAAGATCCGAACCGAAACGTAGGAGGCGACGCACTAAACGTGCGTTTCAGTTCGCATCGATGTTCCAGAACCGAAAGATTGTTCGAAAAAAGTGGTAGATAGCCGAAAAAAGTGACAGGGGTGCAACACGAGGACTTCCCAGGAGGTCACCCATCCTAGTACTACTCTCGCCCAAGCACGCTTAACTTCGGAGTTCTGATGGGATCCAGTGCATTTGTGCTGGTATGATCGCACCCAGCATGCCTCTCCATTGTCAAAGTAATAAAGCGTTTCCACTCGCATTGTCGTACGAAGTCCGTTTAAATGAAAGTGCGAAAAAATCCTGCTAGATGACACCGGATGGACGATCCGAGCATGTCTGGAAGCCGGATGACCGCCAGGGCTGTCATCGCGCGATGAATCTTCCCGAGTACCCCCGAATCAATATAAGAATCGCCACGATCTGACGGGCGGATCAAAAGTTATCGTCGGAACGATATTTGTGCACCAAGGGTAGCTCACGGCCAGTAAACATCTTCCGACCGGATTCATGACTCGCATCCACTAGTACACTCATCCGCTATAGCCTGTACGTCACTGAATCTAAACAAACCCCCGCTATAATTTGACCGCAAATGAAATGTCAGAACGAATTCCGTTTATCGAATCAAACGACACTATCACCCCGCCATAATAAAGACCGGACGTCTTTGAATTCACCATCCGGAAGAAAATAAAAAGATCCGAACCGAAACGTAGGAGGCGTCGCACTAAACGTGCGTTTCAGTTCGCATCGATGTTCCAGAACCGAAAGATTGTTCGAAAAAAGTGGTAGATAGCCGAAAAAAGTGACAGGGGTGCAACACGAGGACTTCCCAGGAGGTCACCCATCCTAGTACTACTCTCGCCCAAGCACGCTTAACTTCGGAGTTCTGATGGGATCCAGTGCATTTGTGCTGGTATGATCGCACCCAGCATGCCTTTCCATTGTCAAAGTAATAAAGAGTTTCCACTCGCATTGTCGTACGAAGTCCGTTTAAATGAAAGTGCGAAAAAATCCTGCTAGATGACACCGGATGGACGATCCGAGCATGTCGGGAAGCCGGATGACCGCCAGGGCTGTCATCGCGCGATTAATCTTCCCGAGTACCCCCGAATCAATATAAGAATCGCTACGATCTGACGGGCGGATCAAAAGTTATCGTCGGAACGATATTTGTGCACGAAGGGTAGCTCACGGCCAGTAAACACCTTCCGACCGGATTCATGACTCGCATCCACTAGTACACTCATCCGCTATAGCCTGTACGTCACTGAATCTAAACAAACCCCCGCTATAATTTGACTGCAAATGAAATGTCAGAACGAATTCCGTTTATCGAATCAAACGACACTATCACCCCGCCATAATAAAGACCGGACGTCTTTGAATTCACCATCCGGAAGAAAATAAAAAGATCCGAACCGAAACGTAGGAGGCGACGCACTAAACGTGCGTTTCAGTTCGCATCGATGTTCCAGAACCGAAAGATTGTTCGAAAAAAGTGGTAGATAGCCGAAAAAAGTGACAGGGGTGCAACACGAGGACTTCCCAGGAGGTCACCCATCCTAGTACTACTCTCGCCCAAGCACGCTTAACTTCGGAGTTCTGATGGGATCCAGTGCATTTGTGCTGGTATGATCGCACCCAGCATGCCACTCCATTGTCAAAGTAATAAAGAGTTTCCACTCGCATTGTCGTACGAAGTCCGTTTAAATGAAAGTGCGAAAAAATCCTGCTAGATGACACCGGATGGACGATCCGAGCATGTCGGGAAGCCGGATGACCGCCAGGGCTGTCATCGCGCGATGGATCTTCCCGAGTACCCCCGAATCAATATAAGAATCACGACGATCTGACGGGCGGATCAAAAGTTATCGTCGGAACGATATTTGTGCACCAAGGGTAGCTCACGGCCAGTAAACACCTTCCGACCGGATTCATGACTCGCATCCACTAGTACACTCATCCGCTATAGCCTATACGTCACTGAATCTAAACAAACCCCCGCTATAATTTGACCGCAAATGAAATGTCAGAACGAATTCCGTTTATCGAATCAAACGACACTATCACCCCGCCATAATAAAGACCGGACGTCTTTGAATTCACCATCCGGAAGAAAATAAAAAGATCCGAACCGAAACGTAGGAGGCGTCGCACTAAACGTGCGTTTCAGTTCGCATCGATGTTCCAGAACCGAAAGATTGTTCGAAAAAAGTGGTAGATAGCCGAAAAAAGTGACAGGGGTGCAACACGAGGACTTCTCAGGAGGTCACCCATCCTAGTACTACTCTCGCCCAAGCACGCTTAACTTCGGAGTTCTGATGGGATCCAGTGCATTTGTGCTGGTATGATCGCACCCAGCATGCCTTTCCATTGTCAAAGTAATAAAGAGTTTCCACTCGCATTGTCGTACGAAGTCCGTTTAAATGAAAGTGCGAAAAAATCCTGCTAGATGACACCGGATGGACGATCCGAGCATGTCGGGAAGCCGGATGACCGCCAGGGCTGTCATCGCGCGATTAATCTTCCCGAGTACCCCCGAATCAATATAAGAATCGCTACGATCTGACGGGCGGATCAAAAGTTATCGTCGGAACGATATTTGTGCACCAAGGGTAGCTCACGGCCAGTAAACACCTTCCGACCGGATTCATGACTCGCATCCACTAGTACACTCATCCGCTATAGCCTGTACGTCACTGAATCTAAACAAACCCCCGCTATAATTTGACTGCAAATGAAATGTCAGAACGAATTCCGTTTATCGAATCAAACGACACTATCACCCCGCCATAATAAAGACCGGACGTCTTTGAATTCACCATCCGGAAGAAAATAAAAAGATCCGAACCGAAACGTAGGAGGCGACGCACTAAACGTGCGTTTCAGTTCGCATCGATGTTCCAGAACCGAAAGATTGTTCGAAAAAAGTGGTAGATAGCCGAAAAAAGTGACAGGGGTGCAACACGAGGACTTGCCAGGTGGTCACCCATCCTAGTACTACTCTCGCCCAAGCACGCTTAACTTCGGAGTTCTGATGGGATCCAGTGCATTTGTGCTGGTATGATCGCACCCAGCATGCCTCTCCATTGTCAAAGTAATAAAGAGTTTCCACTCGCATTGTCGTACGAAGTCCGTTTAAATTAAAGTGCGAAAAAATCCTGCTAGATGACACCGGATGGACGATCCGAGCATGTCGGGAAGCCGGATGACCGCCAGGGCTGTCATCGCGCGATGAATCTTCCCGAGTACCCCCGAATCAATATAAGAATCGCCACGATCTGACGGGCGGATCAAAAGTTATCGTCGGAACGATATTTGTGCACCAAGGGTAGCTCACGGCCAGTAAACACCTTCCGACCGGATTCATGACTCGCATCCACTAGTACACTCATCCGCTATAGCCTGTGCGTCACTGAATCTAAACAAACCCCCGCTATATTTTGACCGCAAATGAAATGTCAGAACGAATTCCGTTTATCGAATCAAACGACACTATCACCCCGCCATAATAAAGACCGGACGTATTTGAATTCACCATCCGGAAGAAAATAAAAAGATCCGAACCGAAACGTAGGAGGCGTCGCACTAAACGTGCGTTTCAGTTCGCATCGATGTTCCAGAACCGAAAGATTATTCGAAAAAAGTGGTAGATAGCCGAAAAAAGTGACAGGGGTGCAACACGAGGACTTCCCAGGAGGTCACCCATCCTAGTACTAGTCTCGCCCAAGCACGCTTAACTTCGGAGTTCTGATGGGATCCAGTGCATTTGTGCTGGTATGATCGCACCCAGCATGCCTTTCCATTGTCAAAGTAATAAAGAGTTTCCACTCGCATTGTCGTACGAAGTCCGTTTAAATGAAAGTGCGAAAAAATCCTGCTAGATGACACCGGATGGACGATCCGAGCATGTCGGGAAGCCGGATGACCGCCAGGGCTGTCATCGCGCGATTAATCTTCCCGAGTACCCCCGAATCAATATAAGAATCGCCACGATCTGACGGGCGGATCAAAAGTTATCGTCGGAACGATATTTGTGCACCAAGGGTAGCTCACGGCCAGTAAACACCTTCCGACCGGATTCATGACTCGCATCCACTAGTACACTCATCCGCTATAGCCTGTACGTCAGTGAATCTAAACAAACCCCCGCTATAATTTGACTGCAAATGAAATGTCAGAACGAATTCCGTTTATCGAATCAAACGACACTATCACCCCGCCATAATAAAGACCGGACGTCTTTGAATTCACCATCCGGAAGAAAATAAAAAGATCCGAACCGAAACGTAGGAGGCGACGCACTAAACGTGCGTTTCAGTTCGCATCGATGTTCCAGAACCGAAAGATTGTTCGAAAAAAGTGGTAGATAGCCGAAAAAAGTGACAGGGGTGCAACACGAGGACTTCCCAGGAGGTCACCCATCCTAGTACTACTCTCGCCCAAGCACGCTTAACTTCGGAGTTCTGATGGGATCCAGTGCATTTGTGCTGGTATGATCGCACCCAGCATGCCTCTCCATTGTCAAAGTAATAAAGAGTTTTCACTCGCATTGTCGTACGAAGTCCGTTTAAATGAAAGTGCGAAAAAATCCTGCTAGATGACACCGGATGGACGATCCGAGCATGTCGGGAAGCCAGATGACCGCCAGGGCTGTCATCGCGCGATGGATCTTCCCGAGTACCCCCGAATCAATATAAGAATCGCGACGATCTGACGGGCGGATCAAAAGTTATCGTCGGAACGATATTTGTGCACCAAGGGTAGCTCACGGCCAGTAAACACCTTCCGACCGGATTCATGACTCGCATCCACTAGTACACTCATCCGCTATAGCCTGTACGTCACTGAATCTAAACAAACCCCCGCTATAATTTGACCGCAAATGAAATGTCAGAACGAATTCCGTTTATCGAATCAAACGACACTATCACCTCGCCATAATAAAGACCGGACGTCTTTGAATTCACCATCCGGAAGAAAATAAAAAGATCCGAACCGAAACGTAAGATGCGACGCACTAAACGTGCGTTTCAGTTCGCATCGATGTTCCAGAACCGAAAGATTGTTCGAAAAAAGTGGTAGATAGCCGAAAAAAGTGACAGGGGTGCAACACGAGGACTTCCCAGGAGGTCACCCATCCTAGTACTACTCTCGCCCAAGCACGCTTAACTTCGGAGTTCTGATGGGATCCAGTGCATTTGTGCTGGTATGATCGCACCCAGCATGCCTCTCCATTGTCAAAGTAATAAAGAGTTTCCACTCGCATTGTCGTACGAAGTCCGTTTAAATGAAAGTGCGAAAAAATCCTGCTAGATGACACCGGATGGACGATCCGAGCATGTCTGGAAGCCGGATGACCGCCAAGGCTGTCATCGCGCGATGAATCTTCCCGAGTACCCCCGAATCAATATAAGAATCGCCACGATCTGACGGGCGGATCAAAAGTTATCGTCGGAACGATATTTGTGCACCAAGGGTAGCTCACGGCCAGTAAACACCTTCCGACCGGATTCATGACTCGCATCCACTAGTACACTCATCCGCTATAGCCTATACGTCACTGAATCTAAACAAACCCCCGCTATAATTTGACCGCAAATGAAATGTCAGAACGAATTCCGTTTATCGAATCAAACGACACTATCACCCCGCCATAATAAAGACCGGACGTCTTTGAATTCACCATCCGGAAGAAAATAAAAAGATCCGAACCGAAACGTAGGAGGCGTCGCACTAAACGTGCGTTTCAGTTCGCATCGATGTTCCAGAACCGAAAGATTGTTCGAAAAAAGTGGTAGATAGCCGAAAAAAGTGACAGGGGTGCAACACGAGGACTTCTCAGGAGGTCACCCATCCTAGTACTACTCTCGCCCAAGCACGCTTAACTTCGGAGTTCTGATGGGATCCAGTGCATTTGTGCTGGTATGATCGCACCCAGCATGCCTTTCCATTGTCAAAGTAATAAAGAGTTTCCACTCGCATTGTCGTACGAAGTCCGTTTAAATGAAAGTGCGAAAAAATCCTGCTAGATGACACCGGATGGACGATCCGAGCATGTCGGGAAGCCGGATGACCGCCAGGGCTGTCATCGCGCGATTAATCTTCCCGAGTACCCCCGAATCAATATAAGAATCGCTACGATCTGACGGGCGGATCAAAAGTTATCGTCGGAACGATATTTGTGCACCAAGGGTAGCTCACGGCCAGTAAACACCTTCCGACCGGATTCATGACTCGCATCCACTAGTACACTCATCCGCTATAGCCTGTACGTCACTGAATCTAAACAAACCCCCGCTATAATTTGACTGCAAATGAAATGTCAGAACGAATTCCGTTTATCGAATAAAACGACACTATCACCCCGCCATAATAAAGACCGGACGTCTTTGAATTCACCATCCGGAAGAAAATAAAAAGATCCGAACCGAAACGTAGGAGGCGACGCACTAAACGTGCGTTTCAGTTCGCATCGATGTTCCAGAACCGAAAGATTGTTCGAAAAAAGTGGTAGATAGCCGAAAAAAGTGACAGGGGTGCAACACGAGGACTTCCCAGGTGGTCACCCATCCTAGTACTACTCTCGCCCAAGCACGCTTAACTTCGGAGTTCTGATGGGATCCAGTGCATTTGTGCTGGTATGATCGCACCCAGCATGCCTCTCCATTGTCAAAGTAATAAAGAGTTTCCACTCGCATTGTCGTACGAAGTCCGTTTAAATGAAAGTGCGAAAAAATCCTGCTAGATGACACCGGATGGACGATCCGAGCATGTCGGGAAGCCGGATGACCGCCAGGGCTGTCATCGCGCGATGGATCTTCTCGAGTACCCCCGAATCAATATAAGAATTGCCACGATCTGACGGGCGGATCAAAAGTTATCGTCGGAACGATATTTGTGCACCAAGGGTAGCTCACGGCCAGTAAACACCTTCCGACCGGATTCATGACTCGCATCCACTAGTACACTCATCCGCTATAGCCTGTACGTCACTGAATCTAAACAAACCCCCGCTATAATTTGACCGCAAATGAAATGTCAGAACGAATTCCGTTTATCGAATCAAACGACACTATCACCCCGCCATAATAAAGACCGGACGTCTTTGAATTCACCATCCGGAAGAAAATAAAAAGATCCGAACCGAAACGTAGGAGGCGACGCACTAAACGTGCGTTTCAGTTCGCATCGATGTTCCAGAACCGAAAGATTGTTCGAAAAAAGTGGTAGATAGCCGAAAAAAGTGACAGGGGTGCAACACGAGGACTTCCCAGGAGGTCACCCATCCTAGTACTACTCTCGCCCAAGCACGCTTAACTTCGGAGTTCTGATGGGATCCAGTGCATTTGTGCTGGTATGATCGCACCCAGCATGCCTCTCCATTGTCAAAGTAATAAAGAGTTTCCACTCGCATTGTCGTACGAAGTCCGTTTAAATGAAAGTGCGAAAAAATCCTGCTAGATGACACCGGATGGACGATCCGAGCATGTCTGGAAGCCGGATGACCGCCAGGGCTGTCATCGCGCGATGAATCTTCCCGAGTACCCCCGAATCAATATAAGAATCGCCACGATCTGACGGGCGGATCAAAAGTTATCGTCGGAACGATATTTGTGCACCAAGGGTAGCTCACGGCCAGTAAACACCTTCCGACCGGATTCATGACTCGCATCCACTAGTACACTCATCCGCTATAGCCTGTACGTTACTGAATCTAAACAAACCCCCGCTATAATTTGACCGCAAATGAAATGTCAGAACGAATTCCGTTTATCGAATCAAACGACACTATCACCCCGCCATAATAAAGACCGGACGTCTTTGAATTCACCATCCGGAAGAAAATAAAAAGATCCGAACCGAAACGTAGGAGGCGACGCACTAAACGTGCGTTTCAGTTCGCATCGATGTTCCAGAACCGAAAGATTGTTCGAAAAAAGTGGTAGATAGCCGAAAAAAGTGACAGGGGTGCAACACGAGGACTTCCCAGGAGGTCACCCATCCTAGTACTACTCTCGCCCAAGCACGCTTAACTTCGGAGTTCTGATGGGATCCAGTGCATTTGTGCTGGTATGATCGCACCCAGCATGCCTCTCCATTGTCAAAGTAATAAAGAGTTTCCACTCGCATTGTCGTACGAAGTCCGTTTAAATGAAAGTGCGAAAAAATCCTGCTAGATGACACCGGATGGACGATCCGAGCATGTCGGGAAGCCGGATGACCGCCAAGGCTGTCATCGCGCGATGAATCTTCCCGAGTACCCCCGAATCAATATAAGAATCGCCACGATCTGACGGGCGGATCAAAAGTTATCGTCGGAACGATATTTGTGCACCAAGGGTAGCTCACGGCCAGTAAACACCTTCCGACCGGATTCATGACTCGCATCCACTAGTACACTCATCCGCTATAGCCTGTGCGTCACTGAATCTAAACAAACCCCCGCTATAATTTGACCGCAAATGAAATGTCAGAACGAATTCCGTTTATCGAATCAAACGACACTATCACCCCGCCATAATAAAGACCGGACGTATTTGAAATCACCATCCGGAAGAAAATAAAAAGATCCGAACCGAAACGTAGGAGGCGTCGCACTAAACGTGCGTTTCAGTTCGCATCGATGTTCCAGAACCGAAAGATTATTCGAAAAAAGTGGTAGATAGCCGAAAAAAGTGACAGGGGTGCAACACGAGGACTTCCCAGGAGGTCACCCATCCTAGTACTAGTCTCGCCCAAGCACGCTTAACTTCGGAGTTCTGATGGGATCCAGTGCATTTGTGCTGGTATGATCGCACCCAGCATGCCTTTCCATTGTCAAAGTAATAAAGAGTTTCCACTCGCATTGTCGTACGAAGTCCGTTTAAATGAAAGTGCGAAAAAATCCTGCTAGATGACACCGGATGGACGATCCGAGCATGTCGGGAAGCCGGATGACCGCCAGGGCTGTCATCGCGCGATTAATCTTCCCGAGTACCCCCGAATCAATATAAGAATCGCCACGATCTGACGGGCGGATCAAAAGTTATCGTCGGAACGATATTTGTGCACCAAGGGTAGCTCACGGCCAGTAAACACCTTCCGACCGGATTCATGACTCGCATCCACTAGTACACTCATCCGCTATAGCCTGTACGTCACTGAATCTAAACAAACCCCCGCTATAATTTGACCGCAAATGAAATGTCAGAACGAATTCCGTTTATCGAATCAAACGACACTATCACCCCGCCATAATAAAGACCGGACGTCTTTGAATTCACCATCCGGAAGAAAATAAAAAGATCCGAACCGAAACGTAGGAGGCGACGCACTAAACGTGCGTTTCAGTTCGCATCGATGTTCCAGAACCGAAAGATTGTTCGAAAAAAGTGGTAGATAGCCGAAAAAAGTGACAGGGGTGCAACACGAGGACTTCCCAGGAGGTCACCCATCCTAGTACTACTCTCGCCCAAGCACGCTTAACTTCGGAGTTCTGATGGGATCCAGTGCATTTGTGCTGGTATGATCGCACCCAGCATGCCTCTCCATTGTCAAAGTAATAAAGAGTTTCCACTCGCATTGTCGTACGAAGTCCGTTTAAATGAAAGTGCGAAAAAATCCTGCTAGATGACACCGGATGGACGATCCGAGCATGTCTGGAAGCCGGATGACCGCCAGGGCTGTCATCGCGCGATGAATCTTCCCGAGTACCCCCGAATCAATATAAGAATCGCCACGATCTGACGGGCGGATCAAAAGTTATCGTCGGAACGATATTTGTGCACCAAGGGTAGCTCACGGCCAGTAAACACCTTCCGACCGGATTCATGACTCGCATCCACTAGTACACTCATCCGCTATAGCCTGTACGTTACTGAATCTAAACAAACCCCCGCTATAATTTGACCGCAAATGAAATGTCAGAACGAATTCCGTTTATCGAATCAAACGACACTATCACCCCGCCATAATAAAGACCGGACGTCTTTGAATTCACCATCCGGAAGAAAATAAAAAGATCCGAACCGAAACGTAGGAGGCGACGCACTAAACGTGCGTTTCAGTTCGCATCGATGTTCCAGAACCGAAAGATTGTTCGAAAAAAGTGGTAGATAGCCGAAAAAAGTGACAGGGGTGCAACACGAGGACTTCCCAGGAGGTCACCCATCCTAGTACTACTCTCGCCCAAGCACGCTTAACTTCGGAGTTCTGATGGGATCCAGTGCATTTGTGCTGGTATGATCGCACCCAGCATGCCTCTCCATTGTCAAAGTAATAAAGAGTTTCCACTCGCATTGTCGTACGAAGTCCGTTTAAATGAAAGTGCGAAAAAATCCTGCTAGATGACACCGGATGGACGATCCGAGCATGTCGGGAAGCCGGATGACCGCCAAGGCTGTCATCGCGCGATGAATCTTCCCGAGTACCCCCGAATCAATATAAGAATCGCCACGATCTGACGGGCGGATCAAAAGTTATCGTCGGAACGATATTTGTGCACCAAGGGTAGCTCACGGCCAGTAAACACCTTCCGACCGGATTCATGACTCGCATCCACTAGTACACTCATCCGCTATAGCCTGTGCGTCACTGAATCTAAACAAACCCCCGCTATAATTTGACCGCAAATGAAATGTCAGAACGAATTCCGTTTATCGAATCAAACGACACTATCACCCCGCCATAATAAAGACCGGACGTATTTGAAATCACCATCCGGAAGAAAATAAAAAGATCCGAACCGAAACGTAGGAGGCGTCGCACTAAACGTGCGTTTCAGTTCGCATCGATGTTCCAGAACCGAAAGATTATTCGAAAAAAGTGGTAGATAGCCGAAAAAAGTGACAGGGGTGCAACACGAGGACTTCCCAGGAGGTCACCCATCCTAGTACTAGTCTCGCCCAAGCACGCTTAACTTCGGAGTTCTGATGGGATCCAGTGCATTTGTGCTGGTATGATCGCACCCAGCATGCCTTTCCATTGTCAAAGTAATAAAGAGTTTCCACTCGCATTGTCGTACGAAGTCCGTTTAAATGAAAGTGCGAAAAAATCCTGCTAGATGACACCGGATGGACGATCCGAGCATGTCGGGAAGCCGGATGACCGCCAGGGCTGTCATCGCGCGATTAATCTTCCCGAGTACCCCCGAATCAATATAAGAATCGCCACGATCTGACGGGCGGATCAAAAGTTATCGTCGGAACGATATTTGTGCACCAAGGGTAGCTCACGGCCAGTAAACACCTTCCGACCGGATTCATGACTCGCATCCACTAGTACACTCATCCGCTATAGCCTGTACGTCAGTGAATCTAAACAAACCCCCGCTATAATTTGACTGCAAATGAAATGTCAGAACGAATTCCGTTTATCGAATCAAACGACACTATCACCCCGCCATAATAAAGACCGGACGTCTTTGAATTCACCATCCGGAAGAAAATAAAAAGATCCGAACCGAAACGTAGGAGGCGACGCACTAAACGTGCGTTTCAGTTCGCATCGATGTTCCAGAACCGAAAGATTGTTCGAAAAAAGTGGTAGATAGCCGAAAAAAGTGACAGGGGTGCAACACGAGGACTTCCCAGGAGGTCACCCATCCTAGTACTACTCTCGCCCAAGCACGCTTAACTTCGGAGTTCTGATGGGATCCAGTGCATTTGTGCTGGTATGATCGCACCCAGCATGCCTCTCCATTGTCAAAGTAATAAAGAGTTTCCACTCGCATTGTCGTACGAAGTCCGTTTAAATGAAAGTGCGAAAAAATCCTGCTAGATGACACCGGATGGACGATCCGAGCATGTCGGGAAGCCGGATGACTGCCATGGCTGTCATCGCGCGATGGATCTTCCCGAGTACCCCCGAATCAATATAAGAATCGCCACGATCTGACGGGCGGATCAAAAATTATCGTCGGAACGATATTTGTGCACCAAGGGTAGCTCACGGCCAGTAAACACCTTCCGACCGGATTCATGACTCGCATCCACTAGTACACTCATCCGCTATAGCCTGTACGTCACTGAATCTAAACAAACCCCCGCTATAATTTGACCGCTAATGAAATGTCAGAACGAATTCCGTTTATCGAATCAAACGACACTATCACCTCGCCATAATAAAGACCGGACGTCTTTGAATTCACCATCCGGAAGAAAATAAAAAGATCCGAACCGAAACGTAAGAGGCGACGCACTAAACGTGCGTTTCAGTTCGCATCGATGTTCCAGAACCGAAAGATTGTTCGAAAAAAGTGGTAGATAGCCGAAAAAAGTGACAGGGGTGCAACACGAGGACTTCCCAGGAGGTCACCCATCCTAGTACTACTCTCGCCCAAGCACGCTTAACTTCGGAGTTCTGATGGGATCCAGTGCATTTGTGCTGGTATGATCGCACCCAGCATGCCTCTACATTGTCAAAGTAATAAAGCGTTTCCACTCGCATTGTCGTACGAAGTCCGTTTAAATGAAAGTGCGAAAAAATCCTGCTAGATGACACCGGATGGACGATCCGAGCATGTCTGGAAGCCGGATGACCGCCAGGGCTGTCATCGCGCGATGAATCTTCCCGAGTACCCCCGAATCAATATAAGAATCGCCACGATCTGACGGGCGGATCAAAAGTTATCGTCGGAACGATATTTGTGCACCAAGGGTAGCTCACGGCCAGTAAACATCTTCCGACCGGATTCATGACTCGCATCCACTAGTACACTCATCCGCTATAGCCTGTACGTCACTGAATCTAAACAAACCCCCGCTATAATTTGACCGCAAATGAAATGTCAGAACGAATTCCGTTTATCGAATCAAACGACACTATCACCCCGCCATAATAAAGACCGGACGTCTTTGAATTCACCATCCGGAAGAAAATAAAAAGATCCGAACCGAAACGTAGGAGGCGTCGCACTAAACGTGCGTTTCAGTTCGCATCGATGTTCCAGAACCGAAAGATTGTTCGAAAAAAGTGGTAGATAGCCGAAAAAAGTGACAGGGGTGCAACACGAGGACTTCCCAGGAGGTCACCCATCCTAGTACTACTCTCGCCCAAGCACGCTTAACTTCGGAGTTCTGATGGGATCCAGTGCATTTGTGCTGGTATGATCGCACCCAGCATGCCTTTCCATTGTCAAAGTAATAAAGAGTTTCCACTCGCATTGTCGTACGAAGTCCGTTTAAATGAAAGTGCGAAAAAATCCTGCTAGATGACACCGGATGGACGATCCGAGCATGTCGGGAAGCCGGATGACCGCCAGGGCTGTCATCGCGCGATTAATCTTCCCGAGTACCCCCGAATCAATATAAGAATCGCTACGATCTGACGGGCGGATCAAAAGTTATCGTCGGAACGATATTTGTGCACGAAGGGTAGCTCACGGCCAGTAAACACCTTCCGACCGGATTCATGACTCGCATCCACTAGTACACTCATCCGCTATAGCCTGTACGTCACTGAATCTAAACAAACCCCCGCTATAATTTGACTGCAAATGAAATGTCAGAACGAATTCCGTTTATCGAATCAAACGACACTATCACCCCGCCATAATAAAGACCGGACGTCTTTGAATTCACCATCCGGAAGAAAATAAAAAGATCCGAACCGAAACGTAGGAGGCGACGCACTAAACGTGCGTTTCAGTTCGCATCGATGTTCCAGAACCGAAAGATTGTTCGAAAAAAGTGGTAGATAGCCGAAAAAAGTGACAGGGGTGCAACACGAGGACTTCCCAGGAGGTCACCCATCCTAGTACTACTCTCGCCCAAGCACGCTTAACTTCGGAGTTCTGATGGGATCCAGTGCATTTGTGCTGGTATGATCGCACCAAGCATGCCACTCCATTGTCAAAGTAATAAAGAGTTTCCACTCGCATTGTCGTACGAAGTCCGTTTAAATGAAAGTGCGAAAAAATCCTGCTAGATGACACCGGATGGACGATCCGAGCATGTCGGGAAGCCGGATGACTGCCAGGGCTGTCATCGCGCGATGGATCTTCCCGAGTACCCCCGAATCAATATAAGAATCACGACGATCTGACGGGCGGATCAAAAGTTATCGTCGGAACGATATTTGTGCACCAAGGGTAGCTCACGGCCAGTAAACACCTTCCGACCGGATTCATGACTCGCATCCACTAGTACACTCATCCGCTATAGCCTATACGTCACTGAATCTAAACAAACCCCCGCTATAATTTGACCGCAAATGAAATGTCAGAACGAATTCCGTTTATCGAATCAAACGACACTATCACCCCGCCATAATAAAGACCGGACGTCTTTGAATTCACCATCCGGAAGAAAATAAAAAGATCCGAACCGAAACGTAGGAGGCGTCGCACTAAACGTGCGTTTCAGTTCGCATCGATGTTCCAGAACCGAAAGATTCTTCGAAAAAAGTGGTAGATAGCCGAAAAAAGTGACAGGGGTGCAACACGAGGACTTCTCAGGAGGTCACCCATCCTAGTACTACTCTCGCCCAAGCACGCTTAACTTCGGAGTTCTGATGGGATCCAGTGCATTTGTGCTGGTATGATCGCACCCAGCATGCCTTTCCATTGTCAAAGTAATAAAGAGTTTCCACTCGCATTGTCGTACGAAGTCCGTTTAAATGAAAGTGCGAAAAAATCCTGCTAGATGACACCGGATGGACGATCCGAGCATGTCGGGAAGCCGGATGACCGCCAGGGCTGTCATCGCGCGATTAATCTTCCCGAGTACCCCCGAATCAATATAAGAATCGCTACGATCTGACGGGCGGATCAAAAGTTATCGTCGGAACGATATTTGTGCACCAAGGGTAGCTCACGGCCAGTAAACACCTTCCGACCGGATTCATGACTCGCATCCACTAGTACACTCATCCGCTATAGCCTGTACGTCACTGAATCTAAACAAACCCCCGCTATAATTTGACTGCAAATGAAATGTCAGAACGAATTCCGTTTATCGAATCAAACGACACTATCACCCCGCCATAATAAAGACCGGACGTCTTTGAATTCACCATCCGGAAGAAAATAAAAAGATCCGAACCGAAACGTAGGAGGCGACGCACTAAACGTGCGTTTCAGTTCGCATCGATGTTCCAGAACCGAAAGATTGTTCGAAAAAAGTGGTAGATAGCCGAAAAAAGTGACAGGGGTGCAACACGAGGACTTGCCAGGTGGTCACCCATCCTAGTACTACTCTCGCCCAAGCACGCTTAACTTCGGAGTTCTGATGGGATCCAGTGCATTTGTGCTGGTATGATCGCACCCAGCATGCCTCTCCATTGTCAAAGTAATAAAGAGTTTCCACTCGCATTGTCGTACGAAGTCCGTTTAAATTAAAGTGCGAAAAAATCCTGCTAGATGACACCGGATGGACGATCCGAGCATGTCGGGAAGCCGGATGACCGCCAGGGCTGTCATCGCGCGATGAATCTTCCCGAGTACCCCCGAATCAATATAAGAATCGCCACGATCTGACGGGCGGATCAAAAGTTATCGTCGGAACGATATTTGTGCACCAAGGGTAGCTCACGGCCAGTAAACACCTTCCGACCGGATTCATGACTCGCATCCACTAGTACACTCATCCGCTATAGCCTGTGCGTCACTGAATCTAAACAAACCCCCGCTATATTTTGACCGCAAATGAAATGTCAGAACGAATTCCGTTTATCGAATCAAACGACACTATCACCCCGCCATAATAAAGACCGGACGTATTTGAATTCACCATCCGGAAGAAAATAAAAAGATCCGAACCGAAACGTAGGAGGCGTCGCACTAAACGTGCGTTTCAGTTCGCATCGATGTTCCAGAACCGAAAGATTATTCGAAAAAAGTGGTAGATAGCCGAAAAAAGTGACAGGGGTGCAACACGAGGACTTCCCAGGAGGTCACCCATCCTAGTACTAGTCTCGCCCAAGCACGCTTAACTTCGGAGTTCTGATGGGATCCAGTGCATTTGTGCTGGTATGATCGCACCCAGCATGCCTTTCCATTGTCAAAGTAATAAAGAGTTTCCACTCGCATTGTCGTACGAAGTCCGTTTAAATGAAAGTGCGAAAAAATCCTGCTAGATGACACCGGATGGACGATCCGAGCATGTCGGGAAGCCGGATGACCGCCAGGGCTGTCATCGCGCGATTAATCTTCCCGAGTACCCCCGAATCAATATAAGAATCGCCACGATCTGACGGGCGGATCAAAAGTTATCGTCGGAACGATATTTGTGCACCAAGGGTAGCTCACGGCCAGTAAACACCTTCCGACCGGATTCATGACTCGCATCCACTAGTACACTCATCCGCTATAGCCTGTACGTCAGTGAATCTAAACAAACCCCCGCTATAATTTGACTGCAAATGAAATGTCAGAACGAATTCCGTTTATCGAATCAAACGACACTATCACCCCGCCATAATAAAGACCGGACGTCTTTGAATTCACCATCCGGAAGAAAATAAAAAGATCCGAACCGAAACGTAGGAGGCGACGCACTAAACGTGCGTTTCAGTTCGCATCGATGTTCCAGAACCGAAAGATTGTTCGAAAAAAGTGGTAGATAGCCGAAAAAAGTGACAGGGGTGCAACACGAGGACTTCCCAGGAGGTCACCCATCCTAGTACTACTCTCGCCCAAGCACGCTTAACTTCGGAGTTCTGATGGGATCCAGTGCATTTGTGCTGGTATGATCGCACCCAGCATGCCTCTCCATTGTCAAAGTAATAAAGAGTTTTCACTCGCATTGTCGTACGAAGTCCGTTTAAATGAAAGTGCGAAAAAATCCTGCTAGATGACACCGGATGGACGATCCGAGCATGTCGGGAAGCCAGATGACCGCCAGGGCTGTCATCGCGCGATGGATCTTCCCGAGTACCCCCGAATCAATATAAGAATCGCGACGATCTGACGGGCGGATCAAAAGTTATCGTCGGAACGATATTTGTGCACCAAGGGTAGCTCACGGCCAGTAAACACCTTCCGACCGGATTCATGACTCGCATCCACTAGTACACTCATCCGCTATAGCCTGTACGTCACTGAATCTAAACAAACCCCCGCTATAATTTGACCGCAAATGAAATGTCAGAACGAATTCCGTTTATCGAATCAAACGACACTATCACCTCGCCATAATAAAGACCGGACGTCTTTGAATTCACCATCCGGAAGAAAATAAAAAGATCCGAACCGAAACGTAGGAGGCGACGCACTAAACGTGCGTTTCAGTTCGCATCGATGTTCCAGAACCGAAAGATTGTTCGAAAAAAGTGGTAGATAGCCGAAAAAAGTGACAGGGGTGCAACACGAGGACTTCCCAGGAGGTCACCCATCCTAGTACTACTCTCGCCCAAGCACGCTTAACTTCGGAGTTCTGATGGGATCCAGTGCATTTGTGCTGGTATGATCGCACCCAGCATGCCTCTCCATTGTCAAAGTAATAAAGAGTTTCCACTCGCATTGTCGTACGAAGTCCGTTTAAATGAAAGTGCGAAAAAATCCTGCTAGATGACACCGGATGGACGATCCGAGCATGTCTGGAAGCCGGATGACCGCCAAGGCTGTCATCGCGCGATGAATCTTCCCGAGTACCCCCGAATCAATATAAGAATCGCCACGATCTGACGGGCGGATCAAAAGTTATCGTCGGAACGATATTTGTGCACCAAGGGTAGCTCACGGCCAGTAAACACCTTCCGACCGGATTCATGACTCGCATCCACTAGTACACTCATCCGCTATAGCCTATACGTCACTGAATCTAAACAAACCCCCGCTATAATTTGACCGCAAATGAAATGTCAGAACGAATTCCGTTTATCGAATCAAACGACACTATCACCCCGCCATAATAAAGACCGGACGTCTTTGAATTCACCATCCGGAAGAAAATAAAAAGATCCGAACCGAAACGTAGGAGGCGTCGCACTAAACGTGCGTTTCAGTTCGCATCGATGTTCCAGAACCGAAAGATTGTTCGAAAAAAGTGGTAGATAGCCGAAAAAAGTGACAGGGGTGCAACACGAGGACTTCTCAGGAGGTCACCCATCCTAGTACTACTCTCGCCCAAGCACGCTTAACTTCGGAGTTCTGATGGGATCCAGTGCATTTGTGCTGGTATGATCGCACCCAGCATGCCTTTCCATTGTCAAAGTAATAAAGAGTTTCCACTCGCATTGTCGTACGAAGTCCGTTTAAATGAAAGTGCGAAAAAATCCTGCTAGATGACACCGGATGGACGATCCGAGCATGTCGGGAAGCCGGATGACCGCCAGGGCTGTCATCGCGCGATTAATCTTCCCGAGTACCCCCGAATCAATATAAGAATCGCTACGATCTGACGGGCGGATCAAAAGTTATCGTCGGAACGATATTTGTGCACCAAGGGTAGCTCACGGCCAGTAAACACCTTCCGACCGGATTCATGACTCGCATCCACTAGTACACTCATCCGCTATAGCCTGTACGTCACTGAATCTAAACAAACCCCCGCTATAATTTGACTGCAAATGAAATGTCAGAACGAATTCCGTTTATCGAATAAAACGACACTATCACCCCGCCATAATAAAGACCGGACGTCTTTGAATTCACCATCCGGAAGAAAATAAAAAGATCCGAACCGAAACGTAGGAGGCGACGCACTAAACGTGCGTTTCAGTTCGCATCGATGTTCCAGAACCGAAAGATTGTTCGAAAAAAGTGGTAGATAGCCGAAAAAAGTGACAGGGGTGCAACACGAGGACTTCCCAGGTGGTCACCCATCCTAGTACTACTCTCGCCCAAGCACGCTTAACTTCGGAGTTCTGATGGGATCCAGTGCATTTGTGCTGGTATGATCGCACCCAGCATGCCTCTCCATTGTCAAAGTAATAAAGAGTTTCCACTCGCATTGTCGTACGAAGTCCGTTTAAATGAAAGTGCGAAAAAATCCTGCTAGATGACACCGGATGGACGATCCGAGCATGTCGGGAAGCCGGATGACCGCCAGGGCTGTCATCGCGCGATGGATCTTCTCGAGTACCCCCGAATCAATATAAGAATTGCCACGATCTGACGGGCGGATCAAAAGTTATCGTCGGAACGATATTTGTGCACCAAGGGTAGCTCACGGCCAGTAAACACCTTCCGACCGGATTCATGACTCGCATCCACTAGTACACTCATCCGCTATAGCCTGTACGTCACTGAATCTAAACAAACCCCCGCTATAATTTGACCGCAAATGAAATGTCAGAACGAATTCCGTTTATCGAATCAAACGACACTATCACCCCGCCATAATAAAGACCGGACGTCTTTGAATTCACCATCCGGAAGAAAATAAAAAGATCCGAACCGAAACGTAGGAGGCGACGCACTAAACGTGCGTTTCAGTTCGCATCGATGTTCCAGAACCGAAAGATTGTTCGAAAAAAGTGGTAGATAGCCGAAAAAAGTGACAGGGGTGCAACACGAGGACTTCCCAGGAGGTCACCCATCCTAGTACTACTCTCGCCCAAGCACGCTTAACTTCGGAGTTCTGATGGGATCCAGTGCATTTGTGCTGGTATGATCGCACCCAGCATGCCTCTCCATTGTCAAAGTAATAAAGAGTTTCCACTCGCATTGTCGTACGAAGTCCGTTTAAATGAAAGTGCGAAAAAATCCTGCTAGATGACACCGGATGGACGATCCGAGCATGTCTGGAAGCCGGATGACCGCCAGGGCTGTCATCGCGCGATGAATCTTCCCGAGTACCCCCGAATCAATATAAGAATCGCCACGATCTGACGGGCGGATCAAAAGTTATCGTCGGAACGATATTTGTGCACCAAGGGTAGCTCACGGCCAGTAAACACCTTCCGACCGGATTCATGACTCGCATCCACTAGTACACTCATCCGCTATAGCCTGTACGTTACTGAATCTAAACAAACCCCCGCTATAATTTGACCGCAAATGAAATGTCAGAACGAATTCCGTTTATCGAATCAAACGACACTATCACCCCGCCATAATAAAGACCGGACGTCTTTGAATTCACCATCCGGAAGAAAATAAAAAGATCCGAACCGAAACGTAGGAGGCGACGCACTAAACGTGCGTTTCAGTTCGCATCGATGTTCCAGAACCGAAAGATTGTTCGAAAAAAGTGGTAGATAGCCGAAAAAAGTGACAGGGGTGCAACACGAGGACTTCCCAGGAGGTCACCCATCCTAGTACTACTCTCGCCCAAGCACGCTTAACTTCGGAGTTCTGATGGGATCCAGTGCATTTGTGCTGGTATGATCGCACCCAGCATGCCTCTCCATTGTCAAAGTAATAAAGAGTTTCCACTCGCATTGTCGTACGAAGTCCGTTTAAATGAAAGTGCGAAAAAATCCTGCTAGATGACACCGGATGGACGATCCGAGCATGTCGGGAAGCCGGATGACCGCCAAGGCTGTCATCGCGCGATGAATCTTCCCGAGTACCCCCGAATCAATATAAGAATCGCCACGATCTGACGGGCGGATCAAAAGTTATCGTCGGAACGATATTTGTGCACCAAGGGTAGCTCACGGCCAGTAAACACCTTCCGACCGGATTCATGACTCGCATCCACTAGTACACTCATCCGCTATAGCCTGTGCGTCACTGAATCTAAACAAACCCCCGCTATAATTTGACCGCAAATGAAATGTCAGAACGAATTCCGTTTATCGAATCAAACGACACTATCACCCCGCCATAATAAAGACCGGACGTATTTGAAATCACCATCCGGAAGAAAATAAAAAGATCCGAACCGAAACGTAGGAGGCGTCGCACTAAACGTGCGTTTCAGTTCGCATCGATGTTCCAGAACCGAAAGATTATTCGAAAAAAGTGGTAGATAGCCGAAAAAAGTGACAGGGGTGCAACACGAGGACTTCCCAGGAGGTCACCCATCCTAGTACTAGTCTCGCCCAAGCACGCTTAACTTCGGAGTTCTGATGGGATCCAGTGCATTTGTGCTGGTATGATCGCACCCAGCATGCCTTTCCATTGTCAAAGTAATAAAGAGTTTCCACTCGCATTGTCGTACGAAGTCCGTTTAAATGAAAGTGCGAAAAAATCCTGCTAGATGACACCGGATGGACGATCCGAGCATGTCGGGAAGCCGGATGACCGCCAGGGCTGTCATCGCGCGATTAATCTTCCCGAGTACCCCCGAATCAATATAAGAATCGCCACGATCTGACGGGCGGATCAAAAGTTATCGTCGGAACGATATTTGTGCACCAAGGGTAGCTCACGGCCAGTAAACACCTTCCGACCGGATTCATGACTCGCATCCACTAGTACACTCATCCGCTATAGCCTGTACGTCAGTGAATCTAAACAAACCCCCGCTATAATTTGACTGCAAATGAAATGTCAGAACGAATTCCGTTTATCGAATCAAACGACACTATCACCCCGCCATAATAAAGACCGGACGTCTTTGAATTCACCATCCGGAAGAAAATAAAAAGATCCGAACCGAAACGTAGGAGGCGACGCACTAAACGTGCGTTTCAGTTCGCATCGATGTTCCAGAACCGAAAGATTGTTCGAAAAAAGTGGTAGATAGCCGAAAAAAGTGACAGGGGTGCAACACGAGGACTTCCCAGGAGGTCACCCATCCTAGTACTACTCTCGCCCAAGCACGCTTAACTTCGGAGTTCTGATGGGATCCAGTGCATTTGTGCTGGTATGATCGCACCCAGCATGCCTCTCCATTGTCAAAGTAATAAAGAGTTTCCACTCGCATTGTCGTACGAAGTCCGTTTAAATGAAAGTGCGAAAAAATCCTGCTAGATGACACCGGATGGACGATCCGAGCATGTCGGGAAGCCGGATGACTGCCATGGCTGTCATCGCGCGATGGATCTTCCCGAGTACCCCCGAATCAATATAAGAATCGCCACGATCTGACGGGCGGATCAAAAATTATCGTCGGAACGATATTTGTGCACCAAGGGTAGCTCACGGCCAGTAAACACCTTCCGACCGGATTCATGACTCGCATCCACTAGTACACTCATCCGCTATAGCCTGTACGTCACTGAATCTAAACAAACCCCCGCTATAATTTGACCGCAAATGAAATGTCAGAACGAATTCCGTTTATCGAATCAAACGACACTATCACCTCGCCATAATAAAGACCGGACGTCTTTGAATTCACCATCCGGAAGAAAATAAAAAGATCCGAACCGAAACGTAAGAGGCGACGCACTAAACGTGCGTTTCAGTTCGCATCGATGTTCCAGAACCGAAAGATTGTTCGAAAAAAGTGGTAGATAGCCGAAAAAAGTGACAGGGGTGCAACACGAGGACTTCCCAGGAGGTCACCCATCCTAGTACTACTCTCGCCCAAGCACGCTTAACTTCGGAGTTCTGATGGGATCCAGTGCATTTGTGCTGGTATGATCGCACCCAGCATGCCTCTACATTGTCAAAGTAATAAAGCGTTTCCACTCGCATTGTCGTACGAAGTCCGTTTAAATGAAAGTGCGAAAAAATCCTGCTAGATGACACCGGATGGACGATCCGAGCATGTCTGGAAGCCGGATGACCGCCAGGGCTGTCATCGCGCGATGAATCTTCCCGAGTACCCCCGAATCAATATAAGAATCGCCACGATCTGACGGGCGGATCAAAAGTTATCGTCGGAACGATATTTGTGCACCAAGGGTAGCTCACGGCCAGTAAACATCTTCCGACCGGATTCATGACTCGCATCCACTAGTACACTCATCCGCTATAGCCTGTACGTCACTGAATCTAAACAAACCCCCGCTATAATTTGACCGCAAATGAAATGTCAGAACGAATTCCGTTTATCGAATCAAACGACACTATCACCCCGCCATAATAAAGACCGGACGTCTTTGAATTCACCATCCGGAAGAAAATAAAAAGATCCGAACCGAAACGTAGGAGGCGTCGCACTAAACGTGCGTTTCAGTTCGCATCGATGTTCCAGAACCGAAAGATTGTTCGAAAAAAGTGGTAGATAGCCGAAAAAAGTGACAGGGGTGCAAAACGAGGACTTCCCAGGAGGTCACCCATCCTAGTACTACTCTCGCCCAAGCACGCTTAACTTCGGAGTTCTGATGGGATCCAGTGCATTTGTGCTGGTATGATCGCACCCAGCATGCCTCTACATTGTCAAAGTAATAAAGCGTTTCCACTCGCATTGTCGTACGAAGTCCGTTTAAATGAAAGTGCGAAAAAATCCTGCTAGATGACACCGGATGGACGATCCGAGCATGTCTGGAAGCCGGATGACAGCCAGGGCTGTCATCGCGCGATGAATCTTCCCGAGTACCCCCGAATCAATATAAGAATCGCTACGATCTGACGGGCGGATCAAAAGTTATCGTCGGAACGATATTTGTGCACCAAGGGTAGCTCACGGCCAGTAAACACCTTCCGACCGGATTCATGACTCGCATCCACTAGTACACTCATCCGCTATAGCCTGTACGTCAGTGAATCTAAACAAACCCCCGCTATAATTTGACTGCAAATGAAATGTCAGAACGAATTCCGTTTATCGAATCAAACGACACTATCACCCCGCCATAATAAAGACCGGACGTCTTTGAATTCACCATCCGGAAGAAAATAAAAAGATCCGAACCGAAACGTAGGAGGCGACGCACTAAACGTGCGTTTCAGTTCGCATCGATGTTCCAGAACCGAAAGATTGTTCGAAAAAAGTGGTAGATAGCCGAAAAAAGTGACAGGGGTGCAACACGAGGACTTCCCAGGAGGTCACCCATCCTAGTACTACTCTCGCCCAAGCACGCTTAACTTCGGAGTTCTGATGGGATCCAGTGCATTTGTGCTGGTATGATCGCACCCAGCATGCCTCTCCATTGTCAAAGTAATAAAGAGTTTCCACTCGCATTGTCGTACGAAGTCCGTTTAAATGAAAGTGCGAAAAAATCCTGCTAGATGACACCGGATGGACGATCCGAGCATGTCGGGAAGCCGGATGACTGCCATGGCTGTCATCGCGCGATGGATCTTCCCGAGTACCCCCGAATCAATATAAGAATCGCCACGATCTGACGGGCGGATCAAAAATTATCGTCGGAACGATATTTGTGCACCAAGGGTAGCTCACGGCCAGTAAACACCTTCCGACCGGATTCATGACTCGCATCCACTAGTACACTCATCCGCTATAGCCTGTACGTCACTGAATCTAAACAAACCCCCGCTATAATTTGACCGCAAATGAAATGTCAGAACGAATTCCGTTTATCGAATCAAACGACACTATCACCTCGCCATAATAAAGACCGGACGTCTTTGAATTCACCATCCGGAAGAAAATAAAAAGATCCGAACCGAAACGTAAGAGGCGACGCACTAAACGTGCGTTTCAGTTCGCATCGATGTTCCAGAACCGAAAGATTGTTCGAAAAAAGTGGTAGATAGCCGAAAAAAGTGACAGGGGTGCAACACGAGGACTTCCCAGGAGGTCACCCATCCTAGTACTACTCTCGCCCAAGCACGCTTAACTTCGGAGTTCTGATGGGATCCAGTGCATTTGTGCTGGTATGATCGCACCCAGCATGCCTCTACATTGTCAAAGTAATAAAGCGTTTCCACTCGCATTGTCGTACGAAGTCCGTTTAAATGAAAGTGCGAAAAAATCCTGCTAGATGACACCGGATGGACGATCCGAGCATGTCTGGAAGCCGGATGACAGCCAGGGCTGTCATCGCGCGATGAATCTTCCCGAGTACCCCCGAATCAATATAAGAATCGCCACGATCTGACGGGCGGATCAAAAGTTATCGTCGGAACGATATTTGTGCACCAAGGGTAGCTCACGGCCAGTAAACATCTTCCGACCGGATTCATGACTCGCATCCACTAGTACACTCATCCGCTATAGCCTGTACGTCACTGAATCTAAACAAACCCCCGCTATAATTTGACCGCAAATGAAATGTCAGAACGAATTCCGTTTATCGAATCAAACGACACTATCACCCCGCCATAATAAAGACCGGACGTCTTTGAATTCACCATCCGGAAGAAAATAAAAAGATCCGAACCGAAACGTAGGAGGCGTCGCACTAAACGTGCGTTTCAGTTCGCATCGATGTTCCAGAACCGAAAGATTGTTCGAAAAAAGTGGTAGATAGCCGAAAAAAGTGACAGGGGTGCAACACGAGGACTTCCCAGGAGGTCACCCATCCTAGTACTACTCTCGCCCAAGCACGCTTAACTTCGGAGTTCTGATGGGATCCAGTGCATTTGTGCTGGTATGATCGCACCCAGCATGCCTTTCCATTGTCAAAGTAATAAAGAGTTTCCACTCGCATTGTCGTACGAAGTCCGTTTAAATGAAAGTGCGAAAAAATCCTGCTAGATGACACCGGATGGACGATCCGAGCATGTCGGGAAGCCGGATGACCGCCAGGGCTGTCATCGCGCGATTAATCTTCCCGAGTACCCCCGAATCAATATAAGAATCGCTACGATCTGACGGGCGGATCAAAAGTTATCGTCGGAACGATATTTGTGCACCAAGGGTAGCTCACGGCCAGTAAACACCTTCCGACCGGATTCATGACTCGCATCCACTAGTACACTCATCCGCTATAGCCTGTACGTCACTGAATCTAAACAAACCCCCGCTATAATTTGACCGCAAATGAAATGTCAGAACGAATTCCGTTTATCGAATCAAACGACATTATCAGCCCGCCATAATAAAGACCGGACGTCTTTGAATTCACCATCCGGAAGAAAATAAAAAGATCCGAACCGAAACGTATGAGGCGACGCACTAAACGTGCGTTTCAGTTCGCATCGATGTTCCAGAACCGAAAGATTGTTCGAAAAAAGTGGTAGATAGCCGAAAAAAGTGACAGGGGTGCAACACGAGGACTTCCCAGGAGGTCACCCATCCTAGTACTACTCTCGCCCAAGCACGCTTAACTTCGGAGTTCTGATGGGATCCAGTGCATTTGTGCTGGTATGATCGCACCCAGCATGCCTCTCCATTGTCAAAGTAATAAAGCGTTTCCACTCGCATTGTCGTACGAAGTCCGTTTAAATGAAAGTGCGAAAAAATCCTGCTAGATGACACCGGATGGACGATCCGAGCATGTCTGGAAGCCGGATGACCGCCAGGGCTGTCATCGCGCGATGAATCTTCCCGAGTACCCCCGAATCAATATAAGAATCGCCACGATCTGACGGGCGGATCAAAAGTTATCGTCGGAACGATATTTGTGCACCAAGGGTAGCTCACGGCCAGTAAACATCTTCCGACCGGATTCATGACTCGCATCCACTAGTACACTCATCCGCTATAGCCTGTACGTCACTGAATCTAAACAAACCCCCGCTATAATTTGACCGCAAATGAAATGTCAGAACGAATTCCGTTTATCGAATCAAACGACACTATCACCCCGCCATAATAAAGACCGGACGTCTTTGAATTCACCATCCGGAAGAAAATAAAAAGATCCGAACCGAAACGTAGGAGGCGTCGCACTAAACGTGCGTTTCAGTTCGCATCGATGTTCCAGAACCGAAAGATTGTTCGAAAAAAGTGGTAGATAGCCGAAAAAAGTGACAGGGGTGCAACACGAGGACTTCCCAGGAGGTCACCCATCCTAGTACTACTCTCGCCCAAGCACGCTTAACTTCGGAGTTCTGATGGGATCCAGTGCATTTGTGCTGGTATGATCGCACCCAGCATGCCTTTCCATTGTCAAAGTAATAAAGAGTTTCCACTCGCATTGTCGTACGAAGTCCGTTTAAATGAAAGTGCGAAAAAATCCTGCTAGATGACACCGGATGGACGATCCGAGCATGTCGGGAAGCCGGATGACCGCCAGGGCTGTCATCGCGCGATTAATCTTCCCGAGTACCCCCGAATCAATATAAGAATCGCTACGATCTGACGGGCGGATCAAAAGTTATCGTCGGAACGATATTTGTGCACCAAGGGTAGCTCACGGCCAGTAAACACCTTCCGACCGGATTCATGACTCGCATCCACTAGTACACTCATCCGCTATAGCCTGTACGTCACTGAATCTAAACAAACCCCCGCTATAATTTGACTGCAAATGAAATGTCAGAACGAATTCCGTTTATCGAATCAAACGACACTATCACCCCGCCATAATAAAGACCGGACGTCTTTGAATTCACCATCCGGAAGAAAATAAAAAGATCCGAACCGAAACGTAGGAGGCGACGCACTAAACGTGCGTTTCAGTTCGCATCGATGTTCCAGAACCGAAAGATTGTTCGAAAAAAGTGGTAGATAGCCGAAAAAAGTGACAGGGGTGCAACACGAGGACTTCCCAGGAGGTCACCCATCCTAGTACTACTCTCGCCCAAGCACGCTTAACTTCGGAGTTCTGATGGGATCCAGTGCATTTGTGCTGGTATGATCGCACCCAGCATGCCTCTACATTGTCAAAGTAATAAAGCGTTTCCACTCGCATTGTCGTACGAAGTCCGTTTAAATGAAAGTGCGAAAAAATCCTGCTAGATGACACCGGATGGACGATCCGAGCATGTCTGGAAGCCGGATGACCGCCAGGGCTGTCATCGCGCGATGAATCTTCCCGAGTACCCCCGAATCAATATAAGAATCGCCACGATCTGACGGGCGGATCAAAAGTTATCGTCGGAACGATATTTGTGCACCAAGGGTAGCTCACGGCCAGTAAACATCTTCCGACCGGATTCATGACTCGCATCCACTAGTACACTCATCCGCTATAGCCTGTACGTCACTGAATCTAAACAAACCCCCGCTATAATTTGACCGCAAATGAAATGTCAGAACGAATTCCGTTTATCGAATCAAACGACACTATCACCCCGCCATAATAAAGACCGGACGTCTTTGAATTCACCATCCGGAAGAAAATAAAAAGATCCGAACCGAAACGTAGGAGGCGTCGCACTAAACGTGCGTTTCAGTTCGCATCGATGTTCCAGAACCGAAAGATTGTTCGAAAAAAGTGGTAGATAGCCGAAAAAAGTGACAGGGGTGCAACACGAGGACTTCCCAGGAGGTCACCCATCCTAGTACTACTCTCGCCCAAGCACGCTTAACTTCGGAGTTCTGATGGGATCCAGTGCATTTGTGCTGGTATGATCGCACCCAGCATGCCTTTCCATTGTCAAAGTAATAAAGAGTTTCCACTCGCATTGTCGTACGAAGTCCGTTTAAATGAAAGTGCGAAAAAATCCTGCTAGATGACACCGGATGGACGATCCGAGCATGTCGGGAAGCCGGATGACCGCCAGGGCTGTCATCGCGCGATTAATCTTCCCGAGTACCCCCGAATCAATATAAGAATCGCTACGATCTGACGGGCGGATCAAAAGTTATCGTCGGAACGATATTTGTGCACCAAGGGTAGCTCACGGCCAGTAAACACCTTCCGACCGGATTCATGACTCGCATCCACTAGTACACTCATCCGCTATAGCCTGTACGTCAGTGAATCTAAACAAACCCCCGCTATAATTTGACTGCAAATGAAATGTCAGAACGAATTCCGTTTATCGAATCAAACGACACTATCACCCCGCCATAATAAAGACCGGACGTCTTTGAATTCACCATCCGGAAGAAAATAAAAAGATCCGAACCGAAACGTAGGAGGCGACGCACTAAACGTGCGTTTCAGTTCGCATCGATGTTCCAGAACCGAAAGATTGTTCGAAAAAAGTGGTAGATAGCCGAAAAAAGTGACAGGGGTGCAACACGAGGACTTCCCAGGAGGTCACCCATCCTAGTACTACTCTCGCCCAAGCACGCTTAACTTCGGAGTTCTGATGGGATCCAGTGCATTTGTGCTGGTATGATCGCACCCAGCATGCCTCTCCATTGTCAAAGTAATAAAGAGTTTCCACTCGCATTGTCGTACGAAGTCCGTTTAAATGAAAGTGCGAAAAAATCCTGCTAGATGACACCGGATGGACGATCCGAGCATGTCGGGAAGCCGGATGACTGCCATGGCTGTCATCGCGCGATGGATCTTCCCGAGTACCCCCGAATCAATATAAGAATCGCCACGATCTGACGGGCGGATCAAAAATTATCGTCGGAACGATATTTGTGCACCAAGGGTAGCTCACGGCCAGTAAACACCTTCCGACCGGATTCATGACTCGCATCCACTAGTACACTCATCCGCTATAGCCTGTACGTCACTGAATCTAAACAAACCCCCGCTATAATTTGACCGCAAATGAAATGTCAGAACGAATTCCGTTTATCGAATCAAACGACACTATCACCTCGCCATAATAAAGACCGGACGTCTTTGAATTCACCATCCGGAAGAAAATAAAAAGATCCGAACCGAAACGTAAGAGGCGACGCACTAAACGTGCGTTTCAGTTCGCATCGATGTTCCAGAACCGAAAGATTGTTCGAAAAAAGTGGTAGATAGCCGAAAAAAGTGACAGGGGTGCAACACGAGGACTTCCCAGGAGGTCACCCATCCTAGTACTACTCTCGCCCAAGCACGCTTAACTTCGGAGTTCTGATGGGATCCAGTGCATTTGTGCTGGTATGATCGCACCCAGCATGCCTCTACATTGTCAAAGTAATAAAGCGTTTCCACTCGCATTGTCGTACGAAGTCCGTTTAAATGAAAGTGCGAAAAAATCCTGCTAGATGACACCGGATGGACGATCCGAGCATGTCTGGAAGCCGGATGACAGCCAGGGCTGTCATCGCGCGATGAATCTTCCCGAGTACCCCCGAATCAATATAAGAATCGCCACGATCTGACGGGCGGATCAAAAGTTATCGTCGGAACGATATTTGTGCACCAAGGGTAGCTCACGGCCAGTAAACATCTTCCGACCGGATTCATGACTCGCATCCACTAGTACACTCATCCGCTATAGCCTGTACGTCACTGAATCTAAACAAACCCCCGCTATAATTTGACCGCAAATGAAATGTCAGAACGAATTCCGTTTATCGAATCAAACGACACTATCACCCCGCCATAATAAAGACCGGACGTCTTTGAATTCACCATCCGGAAGAAAATAAAAAGATCCGAACCGAAACGTAGGAGGCGTCGCACTAAACGTGCGTTTCAGTTCGCATCGATGTTCCAGAACCGAAAGATTGTTCGAAAAAAGTGGTAGATAGCCGAAAAAAGTGACAGGGGTGCAACACGAGGACTTCCCAGGAGGTCACCCATCCTAGTACTACTCTCGCCCAAGCACGCTTAACTTCGGAGTTCTGATGGGATCCAGTGCATTTGTGCTGGTATGATCGCACCCAGCATGCCTTTCCATTGTCAAAGTAATAAAGAGTTTCCACTCGCATTGTCGTACGAAGTCCGTTTAAATGAAAGTGCGAAAAAATCCTGCTAGATGACACCGGATGGACGATCCGAGCATGTCGGGAAGCCGGATGACCGCCAGGGCTGTCATCGCGCGATTAATCTTCCCGAGTACCCCCGAATCAATATAAGAATCGCTACGATCTGACGGGCGGATCAAAAGTTATCGTCGGAACGATATTTGTGCACCAAGGGTAGCTCACGGCCAGTAAACACCTTCCGACCGGATTCATGACTCGCATCCACTAGTACACTCATCCGCTATAGCCTGTACGTCACTGAATCTAAACAAACCCCCGCTATAATTTGACTGCAAATGAAATGTCAGAACGAATTCCGTTTATCGAATCAAACGACACTATCACCCCGCCATAATAAAGACCGGACGTCTTTGAATTCACCATCCGGAAGAAAATAAAAAGATCCGAACCGAAACGTAGGAGGCGACGCACTAAACGTGCGTTTCAGTTCGCATCGATGTTCCAGAACCGAAAGATTGTTCGAAAAAAGTGGTAGATAGCCGAAAAAAGTGACAGGGGTGCAACACGAGGACTTCCCAGGAGGTCACCCATCCTAGTACTACTCTCGCCCAAGCACGCTTAACTTCGGAGTTCTGATGGGATCCAGTGCATTTGTGCTGGTATGATCGCACCCAGCATGCCACTCCATTGTCAAAGTAATAAAGAGTTTCCACTCGCATTGTCGTACGAAGTCCGTTTAAATGAAAGTGCGAAAAAATCCTGCTAGATGACACCGGATGGACGATCCGAGCATGTCGGGAAGCCGGATGACCGCCAGGGCTGTCATCGCGCGATTAATCTTCCCGAGTACCCCCGAATCAATATAAGAATCGCCACGATCTGACGGGCGGATCAAAAGTTATCGTCGGAACGATATTTGTGCACCAAGGGTAGCTCACGGCCAGTAAACACCTTCCGACCGGATTCATGACTCGCATCCACTAGTACACTCATCCGCTATAGCCTGTACGTCAGTGAATCTAAACAAACCCCCGCTATAATTTGACTGCAAATGAAATGTCAGAACGAATTCCGTTTATCGAATCAAACGACACTATCACCCCGCCATAATAAAGACCGGACGTCTTTGAATTCACCATCCGGAAGAAAATAAAAAGATCCGAACCGAAACGTAGGAGGCGACGCACTAAACGTGCGTTTCAGTTCGCATCGATGTTCCAGAACCGAAAGATTGTTCGAAAAAGTGGTAGATAGCCGAAAAAAGTGACAGGGGTGCAACACGAGGACTTCCCAGGAGGTCACCCATCCTAGTACTACTCTCGCCCAAGCACGCTTAACTTCGGAGTTCTGATGGGATCCAGTGCATTTGTGCTGGTATGATCGCACCCAGCATGCCTCTCCATTGTCAAAGTAATAAAGAGTTTCCACTCGCATTGTCGTACGAAGTCCGTTTAAATGAAAGTGCGAAAAAATCCTGCTAGATGACACCGGATGGACGATCCGAGCATGTCGGGAAGCCGGATGACTGCCATGGCTGTCATCGCGCGATGGATCTTCCCGAGTACCCCCGAATCAATATAAGAATCGCCACGATCTGACGGGCGGATCAAAAGTTATCGTCGGAACGATATTTGTGCACCAAGGGTAGCTCACGGCCAGTAAACACCTTCCGACCGGATTCATGACTCGCATCCACTAGTACACTCATCCGCTATAGCCTGTACGTCACTGAATCTAAACAAACCCCCGCTATAATTTGACCGCAAATGAAATGTCAGAACGAATTCCGTTTATCGAATCAAACGACACTATCACCTCGCCATAATAAAGACCGGACGTCTTTGAATTCACCATCCGGAAGAAAATAAAAAGATCCGAACCGAAACGTAGGAGGCGACGCACTAAACGTGCGTTTCAGTTCGCATCGATGTTCCAGAACCGAAAGATTGTTCGAAAAAAGTGGTAGATAGCCGAAAAAAGTGACAGGGGTGCAACACGAGGACTTCCCAGGAGGTCACCCATCCTAGTACTACTCTCGCCCAAGCACGCTTAACTTCGGAGTTCTGATGGGATCCAGTGCATTTGTGCTGGTATGATCGCACCCAGCATGCCTCTCCATTGTCAAAGTAATAAAGCGTTTCCACTCGCATTGTCGTACGAAGTCCGTTTAAATGAAAGTGCGAAAAAATCCTGCTAGATGACACCGGATGGACGATCCGAGCATGTCTGGAAGCCGGATGACCGCCAGGGCTGTCATCGCGCGATGAATCTTCCCGAGTACCCCCGAATCAATATAAGAATCGCCACGATCTGACGGGCGGATCAAAAGTTATCGTCGGAACGATATTTGTGCACCAAGGGTAGCTCACGGCCAGTAAACATCTTCCGACCGGATTCATGACTCGCATCCACTAGTACACTCATCCGCTATAGCCTGTACGTCACTGAATCTAAACAAACCCCCGCTATAATTTGACCGCAAATGAAATGTCAGAACGAATTCCGTTTATCGAATCAAACGACACTATCACCCCGCCATAATAAAGACCGGACGTCTTTGAATTCACCATCCGGAAGAAAATAAAAAGATCCGAACCGAAACGTAGGAGGCGTCGCACTAAACGTGCGTTTCAGTTCGCATCGATGTTCCAGAACCGAAAGATTGTTCGAAAAAAGTGGTAGATAGCCGAAAAAAGTGACAGGGGTGCAACACGAGGACTTCCCAGGAGGTCACCCATCCTAGTACTACTCTCGCCCAAGCACGCTTAACTTCGGAGTTCTGATGGGATCCAGTGCATTTGTGCTGGTATGATCGCACCCAGCATGCCTTTCCATTGTCAAAGTAATAAAGAGTTTCCACTCGCATTGTCGTACGAAGTCCGTTTAAATGAAAGTGCGAAAAAATCCTGCTAGATGACACCGGATGGACGATCCGAGCATGTCGGGAAGCCGGATGACCGCCAGGGCTGTCATCGCGCGATTAATCTTCCCGAGTACCCCCGAATCAATATAAGAATCGCTACGATCTGACGGGCGGATCAAAAGTTATCGTCGGAACGATATTTGTGCACCAAGGGTAGCTCACGGCCAGTAAACACCTTCCGACCGGATTCATGACTCGCATCCACTAGTACACTCATCCGCTATAGCCTGTACGTCACTGAATCTAAACAAACCCCCGCTATAATTTGACTGCAAATGAAATGTCAGAACGAATTCCGTTTATCGAATCAAACGACACTATCACCCCGCCATAATAAAGACCGGACGTCTTTGAATTCACCATCCGGAAGAAAATAAAAAGATCCGAACCGAAACGTAGGAGGCGACGCACTAAACGTGCGTTTCAGTTCGCATCGATGTTCCAGAACCGAAAGATTGTTCGAAAAAAGTGGTAGATAGCCGAAAAAAGTGACAGGGGTGCAACACGAGGACTTCCCAGGAGGTCACCCATCCTAGTACTACTCTCGCCCAAGCACGCTTAACTTCGGAGTTCTGATGGGATCCAGTGCATTTGTGCTGGTATGATCGCACCCAGCATGCCACTCCATTGTCAAAGTAATAAAGAGTTTCCACTCGCATTGTCGTACGAAGTCCGTTTAAATGAAAGTGTGAAAAAATCCTGCTAGATGACACCGGATGGACGATCCGAGCATGTCGGGAAGCCGGATGACCGCCACGGCTGTCATCGCGCGATGGATCTTCCCGAGTACCCCCGAATCAATATAAGAATCACGACGATCTGACGGGCGGATCAAAAGTTATCGTCGGAACGATATTTGTGCACCAAGGGTAGCTCACGGCCAGTAAACACCTTCCGACCGGATTCATGACTCGCATCCACTAGTACACTCATCCGCTATAGCCTGTACGTCACTGAATCTAAACAAACCCCCGCTATAATTTGACTGCAAATGAAATGTCAGAACGAATTCCGTTTATCGAATCAAACGACACTATCACCCCGCCATAATAAAGACCGGACGTCTTTGAATTCACCATCCGGAAGAAAATAAAAAGATCCGAACCGAAACGTAGGAGGCGACGCACTAAACGTGCGTTTCAGTTCGCATCGATGTTCCAGAACCGAAAGATTGTTCGAAAAAAGTGGTAGATAGCCGAAAAAAGTGACAGGGGTGCAACACGAGGACTTCCCAGGAGGTCACCCATCCTAGTACTACTCTCGCCCAAGCACGCTTAACTTCGGAGTTCTGATGGGATCCAGTGCATTTGTGCTGGTATGATCGCACCCAGCATGCCTCTCCATTGTCAAAGTAATAAAGAGTTTCCACTCGCATTGTCGTACGAAGTCCGTTTAAATGAAAGTGCGAAAAAATCCTGCTAGATGACACCGGATGGACGATCCGAGCATGTCGGGAAGCCGGATGACCGCCAGGGCTGTCATCGCGCGATGAATCTTCCCGAGTACCCCCGAATCAATATAAGAACCGCCACGATCTGACGGGCGGATCAAAAGTTATCGTCGGAACGATATTTGTGCACCAAGGGTAGCTCACGGCCAGTAAACACCTTCCGACCGGATTCATGACTCGCATCCACTAGTACACTCATCCGCTATAGCCTGTACGTCACTGAATCTAAACAAACCCCCGCTATAATTTGACCGCAAATGAAATGTCAGAACGAATTCCGTTTATCGAATCAAACGACACTATCACCCCGCCATAATAAAGACCGGACGTGTTTGAATTCACCATCCGGAAGAAAATAAAAAGATCCGAACCGAAACGTAGGAGGCGACGCACTAAACGTGCGTTTCAGTTCGCATCGATGTTCCAGAACCGAAAGATTGTTCGAAAAAAGTGGTAGATAGCCGAAAAAAGTGACAGGGGTGCAACACGAGGACTTCCCAGGAGGTCACCCATCCTAGTACTACTCTCGCCCAAGCACGCTTAACTTCGGAGTTCTGATGGGATCCAGTGCATTTGTGCTGGTATGATCGCACCCAGCATGCCACTCCATTGTCAAAGTAATAAAGAGTTTCCACTCGCATTGTCGTACGAAGTCCGTTTAAATGAAAGTGCGAAAAAATCCTGCTAGATGACACCGGATGGACGATCCGAGCATGTCGGGAAGCCGGATGACCGCCAGGGCTGTCATCGCGCGATGGATCTTCCCGAGTACCCCCGAATCAATATAAGAATCACGACGATCTGACGGGCGGATCAAAAGTTATCGTCGGAACGATATTTGTGCACCAAGGGTAGCTCACGGCCAGTAAACACCTTCCGACCGGATTCATGACTCGCATCCACTAGTACACTCATCCGCTATAGCCTGTACGTCACTGAATCTAAACAAACCCCGCTATAATTTGACTGCAAATGAAATGTCAGAACGAATTCCGTTTATCGAATCAAACGACACTATCACCCCGCCATAATAAAGACCGGACGTCTTTGAATTCACCATCCGGAAGAAAATAAAAAGATCCGAACCGAAACGTAGGAGGCGACGCACTAAACGTGCGTTTCAGTTCGCATCGATGTTCCAGAACCGAAAGATTGTTCGAAAAAAGTGGTAGATTGCCGAAAAAAGTGACAGGGGTGCAACACGAGGACTTCCCAGGAGGTCACCCATCCTAGTACTACTCTCGCCCAAGCACGCTTAACTTCGGAGTTCTGATGGGATCCAGTGCATTTGTGCTGGTATGATCGCACCCAGCATGCCTCTCCATTGTCAAAGTAATAAAGAGTTTCCACTCGCATTGTCGTACGAAGTCCGTTTAAATGAAAGTGCGAAAAAATCCTGTTAGATGACACCGGATGGACGATCCGAGCATGTCGGGAAGCCGGATGACCGCCAAGGCTGTCATCGCGCGATTAATCTTCCCGAGTACCCCCGAATCAATATAAGAATCGCTACGATCTGACGGGCGGATCAAAAGTTATCGTCGGAACGATATTTGTGCACCAAGGGTAGCTCACGGCCAGTAAACACCTTCCGACCGGATTCATGACTCGCATCCACTAGTACACTCATCCGCTATAGCCTGTACGTCACTGAATCTAAACAAACCCCCGCTATAATTTGACCGCAAATGAAATGTCAGAACGAATTCCGTTTATCGAATCAAACGACACTATCACCCCGCCATAATAAAGACCGGACGTGTTTGAATTCACCATCCGGAAGAAAATAAAAAGATCCGAACCGAAACGTAGGAGGCGACGCACTAAACGTGCGTTTCAGTTCGCATCGATGTTCCAGAACCGAAAGATTGTTCGAAAAAAGTGGTAGATAGCCGAAAAAAGTGACAGGGGTGCAACACGAGGACTTCCCAGGAGGTCACCCATCCTAGTACTACTCTCGCCCAAGCACGCTTAACTTCGGAGTTCTGATGGGATCCAGTGCATTTGTGCTGGTATGATCGCACCCAGCATGCCACTCCATTGTCAAAGTAATAAAGAGTTTCCACTCGCATTGTCGTACGAAGTCCGTTTAAATGAAAGTGCGAAAAAATCCTGCTAGATGACACCGGATGGACGATCCGAGAATGTCGGGAAGCCGGATGACCGCCAGGGCTATCATCGCGCGATGGATCTTCCCGAGTACCCCCGAATCAATATAAGAATCACGACGATCTGACGGGCGGATCAAAAGTTATCGTCGGAACGATATTTGTGCACCAAGGGTAGCTCACGGCCAGTAAACACCTTCCGACCGGATTCATGACTCGCATCCACTAGTACACTCATCCGCTATAGCCTGTACGTCACTGAATCTAAACAAACCCCGCTATAATTTGACTGCAAATGAAATGTCAGAACGAATTCCGTTTATCGAATCAAACGACACTATCACCCCGCCATAATAAAGACCGGACGTCTTTGAATTCACCATCCGGAAGAAAATAAAAAGATCCGAACCGAAACGTAGGAGGCGACGCACTAAACGTGCGTTTCAGTTCGCATCGATGTTCCAGAACCGAAAGATTGTTCGAAAAAAGTGGTAGATTGCCGAAAAAAGTGACAGGGGTGCAACACGAGGACTTCCCAGGAGGTCACCCATCCTAGTACTACTCTCGCCCAAGCACGCTTAACTTCGGAGTTCTGATGGGATCCAGTGCATTTGTGCTGGTATGATCGCACCCAGCATGCCTCTCCATTGTCAAAGTAATAAAGAGTTTCCACTCGCATTGTCGTACGAAGTCCGTTTAAATGAAAGTGCGAAAAAATCCTGCTAGATGACACCGGATGGACGATCCGAGCATGTCGGGAAGCCGGATGACCGCCAGGGCTGTCATCGCGCGATTAATCTTCCCGAGTACCCCCGAATCAATATAAGAATCGCTACGATCTGACGGGCGGATCAAAAGTTATCGTCGGAACGATATTTGTGCACCAAGGGTAGCTCACGGCCAGTAAACACCTTCCGACCGGATTCATGACTCGCATCCACTAGTACACTCATCCGCTATAGCCTGTACGTCACTGAATCTAAACAAACCCCCGCTATAATTTGACCGCAAATGAAATGTCAGAACGAATTCCGTTTATCGAATCAAACGACATTATCAGCCCGCCATAATAAAGACCGGACGTCTTTGAATTCACCATCCGGAAGAAAATAAAAAGATCCGAACCGAAACGTATGAGGCGACGCACTAAACGTGCGTTTCAGTTCGCATCGATGTTCCAGAACCGAAAGATTGTTCGAAAAAAGTGGTAGATAGCCGAAAAAAGTGACAGGGGTGCAACACGAGGACTTCCCAGGAGGTCACCCATCCTAGTACTACTCTCGCCCAAGCACGCTTAACTTCGGAGTTCTGATGGGATCCAGTGCATTTGTGCTGGTATGATCGCACCCAGCATGCCTTTCCATTGTCAAAGTAATAAAGAGTTTCCACTCGCATTGTCGTACGAAGTCCGTTTAAATGAAAGTGCGAAAAAATCCTGCTAGATGACACCGGATGGACGATCCGAGCATGTCGGGAAGCCGGATGACCGCCAGGGCTGTCATCGCGCGATTAATCTTCCCGAGTACCCCCGAATCAATATAAGAATTGCTACGATCTGACGGGCGGATCAAAAGTTATCGTCGGAACGATATTTGTGCACCAAGGGTAGCTCACGGCCAGTAAACACCTTCCGACCGGATTCATGACTCGCATCCACTAGTACACTCATCCGCTATAGCCTGTACGTCACTGAATCTAAACAAACCCCCGCTATAATTTGACTGCAAATGAAATGTCAGAACGAATTCCGTTTATCGAATCAAACGACACTATCACCCCGCCATAATAAAGACCGGACGTCTTTGAATTCACCATCCGGAAGAAAATAAAAAGATCCGAACCGAAACGTAGGAGGCGACGCACTAAACGTGCGTTTCAGTTCGCATTGATGTTCCAGAACCGAAAGATTGTTCGAAAAAAGTGGTAGATAGCCGAAAAAAGTGACAGGGGTGCAACACGAGGACTTCCCAGGAGGTCACCCATCCTAGTACTACTCTCGCCCAAGCACGCTTAACTTCGGAGTTCTGATGGGATCCAGTGCATTTGTGCTGGTATGATCGCACCCAGCATGCCACTCCATTGTCAAAGTAATAAAGAGTTTCCACTCGCATTGTCGTACGAAGTCCGTTTAAATGAAAGTGTGAAAAAATCCTGCTAGATGACACCGGATGGACGATCCGAGCATGTCGGGAAGCCGGATGACCGCCAGGGCTGTCATCGCGCGATGGATCTTCCCGAGTACCCCCGAATCAATATAAGAATCACGACGATCTGACGGGCGGATCAAAAGTTATCGTCGGAACGATATTTGTGCACCAAGGGTAGCTCACGGCCAGTAAACACCTTCCGACCGGATTCATGACTCGCATCCACTAGTACACTCATCCGCTATAGCCTGTACGTCACTGAATCTAAACAAACCCCCGCTATAATTTGACTGCAAATGAAATGTCAGAACGAATTCCGTTTATCGAATCAAACGACACTATCACCCCGCCATAATAAAGACCGGACGTCTTTGAATTCACCATCCGGAAGAAAATAAAAAGATCCGAACCGAAACGTAGGAGGCGACGCACTAAACGTGCGTTTCAGTTCGCATCGATGTTCCAGAACCGAAAGATTGTTCGAAAAAAGTGGTAGATAGCCGAAAAAAGTGACAGGGGTGCAACACGAGGACTTCCCAGGAGGTCACCCATCCTAGTACTACTCTTGCCCAAGCACGCTTAACTTCGGAGTTCTGATGGGATCCAGTGCATTTGTGCTGGTATGATCGCACCCAGCATGCCTCTCCATTGTCAAAGTAATAAAGAGTTTCCACTCGCATTGTCGTACGAAGTCCGTTTAAATGAAAGTGCGAAAAAATCCTGCTAGATGACACCGGATGGACGATCCGAGCATGTCGGGAAGCCGGATGACCGCTAGGGCTGTCATCGCGCGATTAATCTTCCCGAGTACCCCCGAATCAATATAAGAATCGCTACGATCTGACGGGCGGATCAAAAGTTATCGTCGGAACGATATTTGTGCACCAAGGGTAGCTCACGGCCAGTAAACACCTTCCGACCGGATTCATGACTCGCATCCACTAGTACACTCATCCGCTATAGCCTGTACGTCACTGAATCTAAACAAACCCCCGCTATAATTTGACCGCAAATGAAATGTCAGAACGAATTCCGTTTATCGAATCAAACGACATTATCAGCCCGCCATAATAAAGACCGGACGTCTTTGAATTCACCATCCGGAAGAAAATAAAAAGATCCGAACCGAAACGTATGAGGCGACGCACTAAACGTGCGTTTCAGTTCGCATCGATGTTCTAGAACCGAAAGATTGTTCGAAAAAAGTGGTAGATAGCCGAAAAAAGTGACAGGGGTGCAACACGAGGACTTCCCAGGAGGTCACCCATCCTAGTACTACTCTCGCCCAAGCACGCTTAACTTCGGAGTTCTGATGGGATCCAGTGCATTTGTGCTGGTATGATCGCACCCAGCATGCCACTCCATTGTCAAAGTAATAAAGAGTTTCCACTCGCATTGTCGTACGAAGTCCGTTTAAATGAAAGTGCGAAAAAATCCTGCTAGATGACACCGGATGGACGATCCGAGCATGTCGGGAAGCCGGATGACCGCCAGGGCTGTCATCGCGCGATGGATCTTCCCGAGTACCCACGAATCAATATAAGAATCACGACGATCTGACGGGCGGATCAAAAGTTATCGTCGGAACGATATTTGTGCACCAAGGGTAGCTCACGGCCAGTAAACACCTTCCGACCGGATTCATGACTCGCATCCACTAGTACACTCATCCGCTATAGCCTGTACGTCACTGAATCTAAACAAACCCCCGCTATAATTTGACTGCAAATGAAATGTCAGAACGAATTCCGTTTATCGAATCAAACGACACTATCACCCCGCCATAATAAAGACCGGACGTCTTTGAATTCACCATCCGGAAGAAAATAAAAAGATCCGAACCGAAACGTAGGAGGCGACGCACTAAACGTGCGTTTCAGTTCGCATCGAGGGGTGCAACACGAGGACTTCCCAGGAGGTCACCCATCCTAGTACTACTCTCGCCCAAGCACGCTTAACTTCGGAGTTCTGATGGGATCCAGTGCATTTGTGCTGGTATGATCGCACCCAGCATGCCTCTCCATTGTCAAAGTAATAAAGAGTTTCCACTCGCATTGTCGTACGAAGTCCGTTTAAATGAAAGTGCGAAAAAATCCTGCTAGATGACACCGGATGGACGATCCGAGCATGTCGGGAAGCCGGATGACCGCCAGGGCTGTCATCGCGCGATTAATCTTCCCGAGTACCCCCGAATCAATAGAAGAATCGCTACGATCTGACGGGCGGATCAAAAGTTATCGTCGGAACGATATTTGTGCACCAAGGGTAGCTCACGGCCAGTAAACACCTTCCGACCGGATTCATGACTCGCATCCACTAGTACACTCATCCGCTATAGCCTGTACGTCACTGAATCTAAACAAACCCCCGCTATAATTTGACCGCAAATGAAATGTCAGAACGAATTCCGTTTATCGAATCAAACGACACTATCACCCCGCCATAATAAAGACCGGACGTCTTTGAATTCACCATCCGGAAGAAAATAAAAAGATCCGAACCGAAACGTAGGAGGCGACGCACTAAACGTGCGTTTCAGTTCGCATCGATGTTCCAGAACCGAAAGATTGTTCGAAAAAAGTGGTAGATAGCCGAAAAAAGTGACAGGGGTGCAACACGAGGACTTCCCAGGAGGTCACCCATCCTAGTACTACTCTCGCCCAAGCACGCTTAACTTCGGAGTTCTGATGGGATCCAGTGCATTTGTGCTGGTATGATCGCACCCAGCATGCCTCTCCATTGTCAAAGTAATAAAGAGTTTCCACTCGCATTGTCGTACGAAGTCCGTTTAAATGAAAGTGCGAAAAAATCCTGCTAGATGACACCGGATGGACGATCCGAGCATGTCGGGAAGCCGGATGACCGCCAGGGCTGTCATCGCGCGATGAATCTTCCCGAGTACCCCCGAATCAATATAAGAACCGCCACGATCTGACGGGCGGATCAAAAGTTATCGTCGGAACGATATTTGTGCACCAAGGGTAGCTCACGGCCAGTAAACACCTTCCGACCGGATTCATGACTCGCATCCACTAGTACACTCATCCGCTATAGCCTGTACGTCACTGAATCTAAACAAACCCCCGCTATAATTTGACCGCAAATGAAATGTCAGAACGAATTCCGTTTATCAAATCAAACGACACTATCACCCCGCCATAATAAAGACCGGACGTCTTTGAATTCACCATCCGGAAGAAAATAAAAAGATCCGAACCGAAACGTAGGAGGCGACGCACTAAACGTGCGTTTCAGTTCGCATCGATGTTCCAGAACCGAAAGATTGTTCGAAAAAAGTGGTAGATAGCCGAAAAAAGTGACAGGGGTGCAACACGAGGACTTCCCAGGAGGTCACCCATCCTAGTACTACTCTCGCCCAAGCACGCTTAACTTCGGAGTTCTGATGGGATCCAGTGCATTTGTGCTGGTATGATCGCACCCAGCATGCCACTCCATTGTCAAAGTAATAAAGAGTTTCCACTCGCATTGTCGTACGAAGTCCGTTTAAATGAAAGTGCGAAAAAATCCTGCTAGATGACACCGGATGGACGATCCGAGCATGTCGGGAAGCCGGATGACCGCCAGGGCTGTCATCGCGCGATGGATCTTCCCGAGTACCCCCGAATCAATATAAGAATCACGACGATCTGACGGGCGGATCAAAAGTTATCGTCGGAACGATATTTGTGCACCAAGGGTAGCTCACGGCCAGTAAACACCTTCCGACCGGATTCATGACTCGCATCCACTAGTACACTCATCCGCTATAGCCTGTACGTCACTGAATCTAAACAAACCCCGCTATAATTTGACTGCAAATGAAATGTCAGAACGAATTCCGTTTATCGAATCAAACGACACTATCACCCCGCCATAATAAAGACCGGACGTCTTTGAATTCACCATCCGGAAGAAAATAAAAAGATCCGAACCGAAACGTAGGAGGCGACGCACTAAACGTGCGTTTCAGTTCGCATCGATGTTCCAGAACCGAAAGATTGTTCGAAAAAAGTGGTAGATTGCCGAAAAAAGTGACAGGGGTGCAACACGAGGACTTCCCAGGAGGTCACCCATCCTAGTACTACTCTCGCCCAAGCACGCTTAACTTCGGAGTTCTGATGGGATCCAGTGCATTTGTGCTGGTATGATCGCACCCAGCATGCCTCTCCATTGTCAAAGTAATAAAGAGTTTCCACTCGCATTGTCGTACGAAGTCCGTTTAAATGAAAGTGCGAAAAAATCCTGCTAGATGACACCGGATGGACGATCCGAGCATGTCGGGAAGCCGGATGACCGCCAGGGCTGTCATCGCGCGATTAATCTTCCCGAGTACCCCCGAATCAATATAAGAATCGCTACGATCTGACGGGCGGATCAAAAGTTATCGTCGGAACGATATTTGTGCACCAAGGGTAGCTCACGGCCAGTAAACACCTTCCGACCGGATTCATGACTCGCATCCACTAGTACACTCATCCGCTATAGCCTGTACGTCACTGAATCTAAACAAACCCCCGCTATAATTTGACCGCAAATGAAATGTCAGAACGAATTCCGTTTATCGAATCAAACGACATTATCAGCCCGCCATAATAAAGACCGGACGTCTTTGAATTCACCATCCGGAAGAAAATAAAAAGATCCGAACCGAAACGTATGAGGCGACGCACTAAACGTGCGTTTCAGTTCGCATCGATGTTCCAGAACCGAAAGATTGTTCGAAAAAAGTGGTAGATAGCCGAAAAAAGTGACAGGGGTGCAACACGAGGACTTCCCAGGAGGTCACCCATCCTAGTACTACTCTCGCCCAAGCACGCTTAACTTCGGAGTTCTGATGGGATCCAGTGCATTTGTGCTGGTATGATCGCACCCAGCATGCCTTTCCATTGTCAAAGTAATAAAGAGTTTCCACTCGCATTGTCGTACGAAGTCCGTTTAAATGAAAGTGCGAAAAAATCCTGCTAGATGACACCGGATGGACGATCCGAGCATGTCGGGAAGCCGGATGACCGCCAGGGCTGTCATCGCGCGATTAATCTTCCCGAGTACCCCCGAATCAATATAAGAATCGCTACGATCTGACGGGCGGATCAAAAGTTATCGTCGGAACGATATTTGTGCACCAAGGGTAGCTCACGGCCAGTAAACACCTTCCGACCGGATTCATGACTCGCATCCACTAGTACACTCATCCGCTATAGCCTGTACGTCACTGAATCTAAACAAACCCCCGCTATAATTTGACTGCAAATGAAATGTCAGAACGAATTCCGTTTATCGAATCAAACGACACTATCACCCCGCCATAATAAAGACCGGACGTCTTTGAATTCACCATCCGGAAGAAAATAAAAAGATCCGAACCGAAACGTAGGAGGCGACGCACTAAACGTGCGTTTCAGTTCGCATCGATGTTCCAGAACCGAAAGATTGTTCGAAAAAAGTGGTAGATAGCCGAAAAAAGTGACAGGGGTGCAACACGAGGACTTCCCAGGAGGTCACCCATCCTAGTACTACTCTCGCCCAAGCACGCTTAACTTCGGAGCTCTGATGGGATCCAGTGCATTTGTGCTGGTATGATCGCACCCAGCATGCCACTCCATTGTCAAAGTAATAAAGAGTTTCCACTCGCATTGTCGTACGAAGTCCGTTTAAATGAAAGTGTGAAAAAATCCTGCTAGATGACACCGGATGGACGATCCGAGCATGTCGGGAAGCCGGATGACCGCCAGGGCTGTCATCGCGCGATGGATCTTCCCGAGTACCCCCGAATCAATATAAGAATCACGACGATCTGACGGGCGGATCAAAAGTTATCGTCGGAACGATATTTGTGCACCAAGGGTAGCTCACGGCCAGTAAACACCTTCCGACCGGATTCATGACTCGCATCCACTAGTACACTCATCCGCTATAGCCTGTACGTCACTGAATCTAAACAAACCCCCGCTATAATTTGACTGCAAATGAAATGTCAGAACGAATTCCGTTTATCGAATCAAACGACACTATCACCCCGCCATAATAAAGACCGGACGTCTTTGAATTCACCATCCGGAAGAAAATAAAAAGATCCGAACCGAAACGTAGGAGGCGACGCACTAAACGTGCGTTTCAGTTCGCATCGATGTTCCAGAACCGAAAGATTGTTCGAAAAAAGTGGTAGATAGCCGAAAAAAGTGACAGGGGTGCAACACGAGGACTTCCCAGGAGGTCACCCATCCTAGTACTACTCTTGCCCAAGCACGCTTAACTTCGGAGTTCTGATGGGATCCAGTGCATTTGTGCTGGTATGATCGCACCCAGCATGCCTCTCCATTGTCAAAGTAATAAAGAGTTTCCACTCGCATTGTCGTACGAAGTCCGTTTAAATGAAAGTGCGAAAAAATCCTGCTAGATGACACCGGATGGACGATCCGAGCATGTCGGGAAGCCGGATGACCGCCAGGGCTGTCATCGCGCGATTAATCTTCCCGAGTACCCCCGAATCAATATAAGAATCGCTACGATCTGACGGGCGGATCAAAAGTTATCGTCGGAACGATATTTGTGCACCAAGGGTAGCTCACGGCCAGTAAACACCTTCCGACCGGATTCATGACTCGCATCCACTAGTACACTCATCCGCTATAGCCTGTACGTCACTGAATCTAAACAAACCCCCGCTATAATTTGACCGCAAATGAAATGTCAGAACGAATTCCGTTTATCGAATCAAACGACATTATCAGCCCGCCATAATAAAGACCGGACGTCTTTGAATTCACCATCCGGAAGAAAATAAAAAGATCCGAACCGAAACGTATGAGGCGACGCACTAAACGTGCGTTTCAGTTCGCATCGATGTTCTAGAACCGAAAGATTGTTCGAAAAAAGTGGTAGATAGCCGAAAAAAGTGACAGGGGTGCAACACGAGGACTTCCCAGGAGGTCACCCATCCTAGTACTACTCTCGCCCAAGCACGCTTAACTTCGGAGTTCTGATGGGATCCAGTGCATTTGTGCTGGTATGATCGCACCCAGCATGCCACTCCATTGTCAAAGTAATAAAGAGTTTCCACTCGCATTGTCGTACGAAGTCCGTTTAAATGAAAGTGCGAAAAAATCCTGCTAGATGACACCGGATGGACGATCCGAGCATGTCGGGAAGCCGGATGACCGCCAGGGCTGTCATCGCGCGATGGATCTTCCCGAGTACCCACGAATCAATATAAGAATCACGACGATCTGACGGGCGGATCAAAAGTTATCGTCGGAACGATATTTGTGCACCAAGGGTAGCTCACGGCCAGTAAACACCTTCCGACCGGATTCATGACTCGCATCCACTAGTACACTCATCCGCTATAGCCTGTACGTCACTGAATCTAAACAAACCCCCGCTATAATTTGACTGCAAATGAAATGTCAGAACGAATTCCGTTTATCGAATCAAACGACACTATCACCCCGCCATAATAAAGACCGGACGTCTTTGAATTCACCATCCGGAAGAAAATAAAAAGATCCGAACCGAAACGTAGGAGGCGACGCACTAAACGTGCGTTTCAGTTCGCATCGAGGGGTGCAACACGAGGACTTCCCAGGAGGTCACCCATCCTAGTACTACTCTCGCCCAAGCACGCTTAACTTCGGAGTTCTGATGGGATCCAGTGCATTTGTGCTGGTATGATCGCACCCAGCATGCCTCTCCATTGTCAAAGTAATAAAGAGTTTCCACTCGCATTGTCGTACGAAGTCCGTTTAAATGAAAGTGCGAAAAAATCCTGCTAGATGACACCGGATGGACGATCCGAGCATGTCGGGAAGCCGGATGACCGCCAGGGCTGTCATCGCGCGATTAATCTTCCCGAGTACCCCCGAATCAATATAAGAATCGCTACGATCTGACGGGCGGATCAAAAGTTATCGTCGGAACGATATTTGTGCACCAAGGGTAGCTCACGGCCAGTAAACACCTTCCGACCGGATTCATGACTCGCATCCACTAGTACACTCATCCGCTATAGCCTGTACGTCACTGAATCTAAACAAACCCCCGCTATAATTTGACCGCAAATGAAATGTCAGAACGAATTCCGTTTATCGAATCAAACGACACTATCACCCCGCCATAATAAAGACCGGACGTCTTTGAATTCACCATCCGGAAGAAAATAAAAAGATCCGAACCGAAACGTAGGAGGCGACGCACTAAACGTGCGTTTCAGTTCGCATCGATGTTCCAGAACCGAAAGATTGTTCGAAAAAAGTGGTAGATAGCCGAAAAAAGTGACAGGGGTGCAACACGAGGACTTCCCAGGAGGTCACCCATCCTAGTACTACTCTCGCCCAAGCACGCTTAACTTCGGAGTTCTGATGGGATCCAGTGCATTTGTGCTGGTATGATCGCACCCAGCATGCCTCTCCATTGTCAAAGTAATAAAGAGTTTCCACTCGCATTGTCGTACGAAGTCCGTTTAAATGAAAGTGCGAAAAAATCCTGCTAGATGACACCGGATGGACGATCCGAGCATGTCGGGAAGCCGGATGACCGCCAGGGCTGTCATCGCGCGATGAATCTTCCCGAGTACCCCCGAATCAATATAAGAACCGCCACGATCTGACGGGCGGATCAAAAGTTATCGTCGGAACGATATTTGTGCACCAAGGGTAGCTCACGGCCAGTAAACACCTTCCGACCGGATTCATGACTCGCATCCACTAGTACACTCATCCGCTATAGCCTGTACGTCACTGAATCTAAACAAACCCCCGCTATAATTTGACCGCAAATGAAATGTCAGAACGAATTCCGTTTATCAAATCAAACGACACTATCACCCCGCCATAATAAAGACCGGACGTCTTTGAATTCACCATCCGGAAGAAAATAAAAAGATCCGAACCGAAACGTAGGAGGCGACGCACTAAACGTGCGTTTCAGTTCGCATCGATGTTCCAGAACCGAAAGATTGTTCGAAAAAAGTGGTAGATAGCCGAAAAAAGTGACAGGGGTGCAACACGAGGACTTCCCAGGAGGTCACCCATCCTAGTACTACTCTCGCCCAAGCACGCTTAACTTCGGAGTTCTGATGAGATCCAGTGCATTTGTGCTGGTATGATCGCACCCAGCATGCCACTCCATTGTCAAAGTAATAAAGAGTTTCCACTCGCATTGTCGTACGAAGTCCGTTTAAATGAAAGTGCGAAAAAATCCTGCTAGATGACACCGGATGGACGATCCGAGCATGTCGGGAAGCCGGATGACCGCCAGGGCTGTCATCGCGCGATGGATCTTCCCGAGTACCCCCGAATCAATATAAGAATCACGACGATCTGACGGGCGGATCAAAAGTTATCGTCGGAACGATATTTGTGCACCAAGGGTAGCTCACGGCCAGTAAACACCTTCCGACCGGATTCATGACTCGCATCCACTAGTACACTCATCCGCTATAGCCTGTACGTCACTGAATCTAAACAAACCCCGCTATAATTTGACTGCAAATGAAATGTCAGAACGAATTCCGTTTATCGAATCAAACGACACTATCACCCCGCCATAATAAAGACCGGACGTCTTTGAATTCACCATCCGGAAGAAAATAAAAAGATCCGAACCGAAACGTAGGAGGCGACGCACTAAACGTGCGTTTCAGTTCGCATCGATGTTCCAGAACCGAAAGATTGTTCGAAAAAAGTGGTAGATTGCCGAAAAAAGTGACAGGGGTGCAACACGAGGACTTCCCAGGAGGTCACCCATCCTAGTACTACTCTCGCCCAAGCACGCTTAACTTCGGAGTTCTGATGGGATCCAGTGCATTTGTGCTGGTATGATCGCACCCAGCATGCCTCTCCATTGTCAAAGTAATAAAGAGTTTCCACTCGCATTGTCGTACGAAGTCCGTTTAAATGAAAGTGCGAAAAAATCCTGTTAGATGACACCGGATGGACGATCCGAGCATGTCGGGAAGCCGGATGACCGCCAGGGCTGTCATCGCGCGATTAATCTTCCCGAGTACCCCCGAATCAATATAAGAATCGCTACGATCTGACGGGCGGATCAAAAGTTATCGTCGGAACGATATTTGTGCACCAAGGGTAGCTCACGGCCAGTAAACACCTTCCGACCGGATTCATGACTCGCATCCACTAGTACACTCATCCGCTATAGCCTGTACGTCACTGAATCTAAACAAACCCCCGCTATAATTTGACCGCAAATGAAATGTCAGAACGAATTCCGTTTATCGAATCAAACGACATTATCAGCCCGCCATAATAAAGACCGGACGTCTTTGAATTCACCATCCGGAAGAAAATAAAAAGATCCGAACCGAAACGTATGAGGCGACGCACTAAACGTGCGTTTCAGTTCGCATCGATGTTCCAGAACCGAAAGATTGTTCGAAAAAAGTGGTAGATAGCCGAAAAAAGTGACAGGGGTGCAACACGAGGACTTCCCAGGAGGTCACCCATCCTAGTACTACTCTCGCCCAAGCACGCTTAACTTCGGAGTTCTGATGGGATCCAGTGCATTTGTGCTGGTATGATCGCACCCAGCATGCCTTTCCATTGTCAAAGTAATAAAGAGTTTCCACTCGCATTGTCGTACGAAGTCCGTTTAAATGAAAGTGCGAAAAAATCCTGCTAGATGACACCGGATGGACGATCCGAGCATGTCGGGAAGCCGGATGACCGCCATGGCTGTCATCGCGCGATTAATCTTCCCGAGTACCCCCGAATCAATATAAGAATCGCTACGATCTGACGGGCGGATCAAAAGTTATCGTCGGAACGATATTTGTGCACCAAGGGTAGCTCACGGCCAGTAAACACCTTCCGACCGGATTCATGACTCGCATCCACTAGTACACTCATCCGCTATAGCCTGTACGTCACTGAATCTAAACAAACCCCCGCTATAATTTGACTGCAAATGAAATGTCAGAACGAATTCCGTTTATCGAATCAAACGACACTATCACCCCGCCATAATAAAGACCGGACGTCTTTGAATTCACCATCCGGAAGAAAATAAAAAGATCCGAACCGAAACGTAGGAGGCGACGCACTAAACGTGCGTTTCAGTTCGCATCGATGTTCCAGAACCGAAAGATTGTTCGAAAAAAGTGGTAGATAGCCGAAAAAAGTGACAGGGGTGCAACACGAGGACTTCCCAGGAGGTCACCCATCCTAGTACTACTCTCGCCCAAGCACGCTTAACTTCGGAGCTCTGATGGGATCCAGTGCATTTGTGCTGGTATGATCGCACCCAGCATGCCACTCCATTGTCAAAGTAATAAAGAGTTTCCACTCGCATTGTCGTACGAAGTCCGTTTAAATGAAAGTGTGAAAAAATCCTGCTAGATGACACCGGATGGACGATCCGAGCATGTCGGGAAGCCGGATGACCGCCAGGGCTGTCATCGCGCGATGGATCTTCCCGAGTACCCCCGAATCAATATAAGAATCACGACGATCTGACGGGCGGATCAAAAGTTATCGTCGGAACGATATTTGTGCACCAAGGGTAGCTCACGGCCAGTAAACACCTTCCGACCGGATTCATGACTCGCATCCACTAGTACACTCATCCGCTATAGCCTGTACGTCACTGAATCTAAACAAACCCCCGCTATAATTTGACTGCAAATGAAATGTCAGAACGAATTCCGTTTATCGAATCAAACGACACTATCACCCCGCCATAATAAAGACCGGACGTCTTTGAATTCACCATCCGGAAGAAAATAAAAAGATCCGAACCGAAACGTAGGAGGCGACGCACTAAACGTGCGTTTCAGTTCGCATCGATGTTCCAGAACCGAAAGATTGTTCGAAAAAAGTGGTAGATAGCCGAAAAAAGTGACAGGGGTGCAACACGAGGACTTCCCAGGAGGTCACCCATCCTAGTACTACTCTTGCCCAAGCACGCTTAACTTCGGAGTTCTGATGGGATCCAGTGCATTTGTGCTGGTATGATCGCACCCAGCATGCCTCTCCATTGTCAAAGTAATAAAGAGTTTCCACTCGCATTGTCGTACGAAGTCCGTTTAAATGAAAGTGCGAAAAAATCCTGCTAGATGACACCGGATGGACGATCCGAGCATGTCGGGAAGCCGGATGACCGCCAGGGCTGTCATCGCGCGATTAATCTTCCCGAGTACCCCCGAATCAATATAAGAATCGCTACGATCTGACGGGCGGATCAAAAGTTATCGTCGGAACGATATTTGTGCACCAAGGGTAGCTCACGGCCAGTAAACACCTTCCGACCGGATTCATGACTCGCATCCACTAGTACACTCATCCGCTATAGCCTGTACGTCACTGAATCTAAACAAACCCCCGCTATAATTTGACCGCAAATGAAATGTCAGAACGAATTCCGTTTATCGAATCAAACGACATTATCAGCCCGCCATAATAAAGACCGGACGTCTTTGAATTCACCATCCGGAAGAAAATAAAAAGATCCGAACCGAAACGTATGAGGCGACGCACTAAACGTGCGTTTCAGTTCGCATCGATGTTCTAGAACCGAAAGATTGTTCGAAAAAAGTGGTAGATAGCCGAAAAAAGTGACAGGGGTGCAACACGAGGACTTCCCAGGAGGTCACCCATCCTAGTACTACTCTCGCCCAAGCACGCTTAACTTCGGAGTTCTGATGGGATCCAGTGCATTTGTGCTGGTATGATCGCACCCAGCATGCCACTCCATTGTCAAAGTAATAAAGAGTTTCCACTCGCATTGTCGTACGAAGTCCGTTTAAATGAAAGTGCGAAAAAATCCTGCTAGATGACACCGGATGGACGATCCGAGCATGTCGGGAAGCCGGATGACCGCCAGGGCTGTCATCGCGCGATGGATCTTCCCGAGTACCCACGAATCAATATAAGAATCACGACGATCTGACGGGCGGATCAAAAGTTATCGTCGGAACGATATTTGTGCACCAAGGGTAGCTCACGGCCAGTAAACACCTTCCGACCGGATTCATGACTCGCATCCACTAGTACACTCATCCGCTATAGCCTGTACGTCACTGAATCTAAACAAACCCCCGCTATAATTTGACTGCAAATGAAATGTCAGAACGAATTCCGTTTATCGAATCAAACGACACTATCACCCCGCCATAATAAAGACCGGACGTCTTTGAATTCACCATCCGGAAGAAAATAAAAAGATCCGAACCGAAACGTAGGAGGCGACGCACTAAACGTGCGTTTCAGTTCGCATCGAGGGGTGCAACACGAGGACTTCCCAGGAGGTCACCCATCCTAGTACTACTCTCGCCCAAGCACGCTTAACTTCGGAGTTCTGATGGGATCCAGTGCATTTGTGCTGGTATGATCGCACCCAGCATGCCTCTCCATTGTCAAAGTAATAAAGAGTTTCCACTCGCATTGTCGTACGAAGTCCGTTTAAATGAAAGTGCGAAAAAATCCTGCTAGATGACACCGGATGGACGATCCGAGCATGTCGGGAAGCCGGATGACCGCCAGGGCTGTCATCGCGCGATTAATCTTCCCGAGTACCCCCGAATCAATATAAGAATCGCTACGATCTGACGGGCGGATCAAAAGTTATCGTCGGAACGATATTTGTGCACCAAGGGTAGCTCACGGCCAGTAAACACCTTCCGACCGGATTCATGACTCGCATCCACTAGTACACTCATCCGCTATAGCCTGTACGTCACTGAATCTAAACAAACCCCCGCTATAATTTGACCGCAAATGAAATGTCAGAACGAATTCCGTTTATCGAATCAAACGACACTATCACCCCGCCATAATAAAGACCGGACGTCTTTGAATTCACCATCCGGAAGAAAATAAAAAGATCCGAACCGAAACGTAGGAGGCGACGCACTAAACGTGCGTTTCAGTTCGCATCGATGTTCCAGAACCGAAAGATTGTTCGAAAAAAGTGGTAGATAGCCGAAAAAAGTGACAGGGGTGCAACACGAGGACTTCCCAGGAGGTCACCCATCCTAGTACTACTCTCGCCCAAGCACGCTTAACTTCGGAGTTCTGATGGGATCCAGTGCATTTGTGCTGGTATGATCGCACCCAGCATGCCTCTCCATTGTCAAAGTAATAAAGAGTTTCCACTCGCATTGTCGTACGAAGTCCGTTTAAATGAAAGTGCGAAAAAATCCTGCTAGATGACACCGGATGGACGATCCGAGCATGTCGGGAAGCCGGATGACCGCCAGGGCTGTCATCGCGCGATGAATCTTCCCGAGTACCCCCGAATCAATATAAGAACCGCCACGATCTGACGGGCGGATCAAAAGTTATCGTCGGAACGATATTTGTGCACCAAGGGTAGCTCACGGCCAGTAAACACCTTCCGACCGGATTCATGACTCGCATCCACTAGTACACTCATCCGCTATAGCCTGTACGTCACTGAATCTAAACAAACCCCCGCTATAATTTGACCGCAAATGAAATGTCAGAACGAATTCCGTTTATCAAATCAAACGACACTATCACCCCGCCATAATAAAGACCGGACGTCTTTGAATTCACCATCCGGAAGAAAATAAAAAGATCCGAACCGAAACGTAGGAGGCGACGCACTAAACGTGCGTTTCAGTTCGCATCGATGTTCCAGAACCGAAAGATTGTTCGAAAAAAGTGGTAGATAGCCGAAAAAAGTGACAGGGGTGCAACACGAGGACTTCCCAGGAGGTCACCCATCCTAGTACTACTCTCGCCCAAGCACGCTTAACTTCGGAGTTCTGATGGGATCCAGTGCATTTGTGCTGGTATGATCGCACCCAGCATGCCACTCCATTGTCAAAGTAATAAAGAGTTTCCACTCGCATTGTCGTACGAAGTCCGTTTAAATGAAAGTGCGAAAAAATCCTGCTAGATGACACCGGATGGACGATCCGAGCATGTCGGGAAGCCGGATGACCGCCAGGGCTGTCATCGCGCGATGGATCTTCCCGAGTACCCCCGAATCAATATAAGAATCACGACGATCTGACGGGCGGATCAAAAGTTATCGTCGGAACGATATTTGTGCACCAAGGGTAGCTCACGGCCAGTAAACACCTTCCGACCGGATTCATGACTCGCATCCACTAGTACACTCATCCGCTATAGCCTGTACGTCACTGAATCTAAACAAACCCCGCTATAATTTGACTGCAAATGAAATGTCAGAACGAATTCCGTTTATCGAATCAAACGGCACTATCACCCCGCCATAATAAAGACCGGACGTCTTTGAATTCACCATCCGGAAGAAAATAAAAAGATCCGAACCGAAACGTAGGAGGCGACGCACTAAACGTGCGTTTCAGTTCGCATCGATGTTCCAGAACCGAAAGATTGTTCGAAAAAAGTGGTAGATTGCCGAAAAAAGTGACAGGGGTGCAACACGAGGACTTCCCAGGAGGTCACCCATCCTAGTACTACTCTCGCCCAAGCACGCTTAACTTCGGAGTTCTGATGGGATCCAGTGCATTTGTGCTGGTATGATCGCACCCAGCATGCCTCTCCATTGTCAAAGTAATAAAGAGTTTCCACTCGCATTGTCGTACGAAGTCCGTTTAAATGAAAGTGCGAAAAAATCCTGTTAGATGACACCGGATGGACGATCCGAGCATGTCGGGAAGCCGGATGACCGCCAGGGCTGTCATCGCGCGATTAATCTTCCCGAGTACCCCCGAATCAATATAAGAATCGCTACGATCTGACGGGCGGATCAAAAGTTATCGTCGGAACGATATTTGTGCACCAAGGGTAGCTCACGGCCAGTAAACACCTTCCGACCGGATTCATGACTCGCATCCACTAGTACACTCATCCGCTATAGCCTGTACGTCACTGAATCTAAACAAACCCCCGCTATAATTTGACCGCAAATGAAATGTCAGAACGAATTCCGTTTATCGAATCAAACGACATTATCAGCCCGCCATAATAAAGACCGGACGTCTTTGAATTCACCATCCGGAAGAAAATAAAAAGATCCGAACCGAAACGTATGAGGCGACGCACTAAACGTGCGTTTCAGTTCGCATCGATGTTCCAGAACCGAAAGATTGTTCGAAAAAAGTGGTAGATAGCCGAAAAAAGTGACAGGGGTGCAACACAAGGACTTCCCAGGAGGTCACCCATCCTAGTACTACTCTCGCCCAAGCACGCTTAACTTCGGAGTTCTGATGGGATCCAGTGCATTTGTGCTGGTATGATCGCACCCAGCATGCCTTTCCATTGTCAAAGTAATAAAGAGTTTCCACTCGCATTGTCGTACGAAGTCCGTTTAAATGAAAGTGCGAAAAAATCCTGCTAGATGACACCGGATGGACGATCCGAGCATGTCGGGAAGCCGGATGACCGCCAGGGCTGTCATCGCGCGATTAATCTTCCCGAGTACCCCCGAATCAATATAAGAATCGCTACGATCTGACGGGCGGATCAAAAGTTATCGTCGGAACGATATTTGTGCACCAAGGGTAGCTCACGGCCAGTAAACACCTTCCGACCGGATTCATGACTCGCATCCACTAGTACACTCATCCGCTATAGCCTGTACGTCACTGAATCTAAACAAACCCCCGCTATAATTTGACTGCAAATGAAATGTCAGAACGAATTCCGTTTATCGAATCAAACGACACTATCACCCCGCCATAATAAAGACCGGACGTCTTTGAATTCACCATCCGGAAGAAAATAAAAAGATCCGAACCGAAACGTAGGAGGCGACGCACTAAACGTGCGTTTCAGTTCGCATCGATGTTCCAGAACCGAAAGATTGTTCGAAAAAAGTGGTAGATAGCCGAAAAAAGTGACAGGGGTGCAACACGAGGACTTCCCAGGAGGTCACCCATCCTAGTACTACTCTCGCCCAAGCACGCTTAACTTCGGAGCTCTGATGGGATCCAGTGCATTTGTGCTGGTATGATCGCACCCAGCATGCCACTCCATTGTCAAAGTAATAAAGAGTTTCCACTCGCATTGTCGTACGAAGTCCGTTTAAATGAAAGTGTGAAAAAATCCTGCTAGATGACACCGGATGGACGATCCGAGCATGTCGGGAAGCCGGATGACCGCCAGGGCTGTCATCGCGCGATGGATCTTCCCGAGTACCCCCGAATCAATATAAGAATCACGACGATCTGACGGGCGGATCAAAAGTTATCGTCGGAACGATATTTGTGCACCAAGGGTAGCTCACGGCCAGTAAACACCTTCCGACCGGATTCATGACTCGCATCCACTAGTACACTCATCCGCTATAGCCTGTACGTCACTGAATCTAAACAAACCCCCGCTATAATTTGACTGCAAATGAAATGTCAGAACGAATTCCGTTTATCGAATCAAACGACACTATCACCCCGCCATAATAAAGACCGGACGTCTTTGAATTCACCATCCGGAAGAAAATAAAAAGATCCGAACCGAAACGTAGGAGGCGACGCACTAAACGTGCGTTTCAGTTCGCATCGATGTTCCAGAACCGAAAGATTGTTCGAAAAAAGTGGTAGATAGCCGAAAAAAGTGACAGGGGTGCAACACGAGGACTTCCCAGGAGGTCACCCATCCTAGTACTACTCTTGCCCAAGCACGCTTAACTTCGGAGTTCTGATGGGATCCAGTGCATTTGTGCTGGTATGATCGCACCCAGCATGCCTCTCCATTGTCAAAGTAATAAAGAGTTTCCACTCGCATTGTCGTACGAAGTCCGTTTAAATGAAAGTGCGAAAAAATCCTGCTAGATGACACCGGATGGACGATCCGAGCATGTCGGGAAGCCGGATGACCGCCAGGGCTGTCATCGCGCGATTAATCTTCCCGAGTACCCCCGAATCAATATAAGAATCGCTACGATCTGACGGGCGGATCAAAAGTTATCGTCGGAACGATATTTGTGCACCAAGGGTAGCTCACGGCCAGTAAACACCTTCCGACCGGATTCATGACTCGCATCCACTAGTACACTCATCCGCTATAGCCTGTACGTCACTGAATCTAAACAAACCCCCGCTATAATTTGACCGCAAATGAAATGTCAGAACGAATTCCGTTTATCGAATCAAACGACATTATCAGCCCGCCATAATAAAGACCGGACGTCTTTGAATTCACCATCCGGAAGAAAATAAAAAGATCCGAACCGAAACGTATGAGGCGACGCACTAAACGTGCGTTTCAGTTCGCATCGATGTTCTAGAACCGAAAGATTGTTCGAAAAAAGTGGTAGATAGCCGAAAAAAGTGACAGGGGTGCAACACGAGGACTTCCCAGGAGGTCACCCATCCTAGTACTACTCTCGCCCAAGCACGCTTAACTTCGGAGTTCTGATGGGATCCAGTGCATTTGTGCTGGTATGATCGCACCCAGCATGCCACTCCATTGTCAAAGTAATAAAGAGTTTCCACTCGCATTGTCGTACGAAGTCCGTTTAAATGAAAGTGCGAAAAAATCCTGCTAGATGACACCGGATGGACGATCCGAGCATGTCGGGAAGCCGGATGACCGCCAGGGCTGTCATCGCGCGATGGATCTTCCCGAGTACCCACGAATCAATATAAGAATCACGACGATCTGACGGGCGGATCAAAAGTTATCGTCGGAACGATATTTGTGCACCAAGGGTAGCTCACGGCCAGTAAACACCTTCCGACCGGATTCATGACTCGCATCCACTAGTACACTCATCCGCTATAGCCTGTACGTCACTGAATCTAAACAAACCCCCGCTATAATTTGACTGCAAATGAAATGTCAGAACGAATTCCGTTTATCGAATCAAACGACACTATCACCCCGCCATAATAAAGACCGGACGTCTTTGAATTCACCATCCGGAAGAAAATAAAAAGATCCGAACCGAAACGTAGGAGGCGACGCACTAAACGTGCGTTTCAGTTCGCATCGAGGGGTGCAACACGAGGACTTCCCAGGAGGTCACCCATCCTAGTACTACTCTCGCCCAAGCACGCTTAACTTCGGAGTTCTGATGGGATCCAGTGCATTTGTGCTGGTATGATCGCACCCAGCATGCCTCTCCATTGTCAAAGTAATAAAGAGTTTCCACTCGCATTGTCGTACGAAGTCCGTTTAAATGAAAGTGCGAAAAAATCCTGCTAGATGACACCGGATGGACGATCCGAGCATGTCGGGAAGCCGGATGACCGCCAGGGCTGTCATCGCGCGATTAATCTTCCCGAGTACCCCCGAATCAATATAAGAATCGCTACGATCTGACGGGCGGATCAAAAGTTATCGTCGGAACGATATTTGTGCACCAAGGGTAGCTCACGGCCAGTAAACACCTTCCGACCGGATTCATGACTCGCATCCACTAGTACACTCATCCGCTATAGCCTGTACGTCACTGAATCTAAACAAACCCCCGCTATAATTTGACCGCAAATGAAATGTCAGAACGAATTCCGTTTATCGAATCAAACGACACTATCACCCCGCCATAATAAAGACCGGACGTCTTTGAATTCACCATCCGGAAGAAAATAAAAAGATCCGAACCGAAACGTAGGAGGCGACGCACTAAACGTGCGTTTCAGTTCGCATCGATGTTCCAGAACCGAAAGATTGTTCGAAAAAAGTGGTAGATAGCCGAAAAAAGTGACAGGGGTGCAACACGAGGACTTCCCAGGAGGTCACCCATCCTAGTACTACTCTCGCCCAAGCACGCTTAACTTCGGAGTTCTGATGGGATCCAGTGCATTTGTGCTGGTATGATCGCACCCAGCATGCCTCTCCATTGTCAAAGTAATAAAGAGTTTCCACTCGCATTGTCGTACGAAGTCCGTTTAAATGAAAGTGCGAAAAAATCCTGCTAGATGACACCGGATGGACGATCCGAGCATGTCGGGAAGCCGGATGACCGCCAGGGCTGTCATCGCGCGATGAATCTTCCCGAGTACCCCCGAATCAATATAAGAACCGCCACGATCTGACGGGCGGATCAAAAGTTATCGTCGGAACGATATTTGTGCACCAAGGGTAGCTCACGGCCAGTAAACACCTTCCGACCGGATTCATGACTCGCATCCACTAGTACACTCATCCGCTATAGCCTGTACGTCACTGAATCTAAACAAACCCCCGCTATAATTTGACCGCAAATGAAATGTCAGAACGAATTCCGTTTATCAAATCAAACGACACTATCACCCCGCCATAATAAAGACCGGACGTCTTTGAATTCACCATCCGGAAGAAAATAAAAAGATCCGAACCGAAACGTAGGAGGCGACGCACTAAACGTGCGTTTCAGTTCGCATCGATGTTCCAGAACCGAAAGATTGTTCGAAAAAAGTGGTAGATAGCCGAAAAAAGTGACAGGGGTGCAACACGAGGACTTCCCAGGAGGTCACCCATCCTAGTACTACTCTCGCCCAAGCACGCTTAACTTCGGAGTTCTGATGGGATCCAGTGCATTTGTGCTGGTATGATCGCACCCAGCATGCCACTCCATTGTCAAAGTAATAAAGAGTTTCCACTCGCATTGTCGTACGAAGTCCGTTTAAATGAAAGTGCGAAAAAATCCTGCTAGATGACACCGGATGGACGATCCGAGCATGTCGGGAAGCCGGATGACCGCCAGGGCTGTCATCGCGCGATGGATCTTCCCGAGTACCCCCGAATCAATATAAGAATCACGACGATCTGACGGGCGGATCAAAAGTTATCGTCGGAACGATATTTGTGCACCAAGGGTAGCTCACGGCCAGTAAACACCTTCCGACCGGATTCATGACTCGCATCCACTAGTACACTCATCCGCTATAGCCTGTACGTCACTGAATCTAAACAAACCCCGCTATAATTTGACTGCAAATGAAATGTCAGAACGAATTCCGTTTATCGAATCAAACGGCACTATCACCCCGCCATAATAAAGACCGGACGTCTTTGAATTCACCATCCGGAAGAAAATAAAAAGATCCGAACCGAAACGTAGGAGGCGACGCACTAAACGTGCGTTTCAGTTCGCATCGATGTTCCAGAACCGAAAGATTGTTCGAAAAAAGTGGTAGATTGCCGAAAAAAGTGACAGGGGTGCAACACGAGGACTTCCCAGGAGGTCACCCATCCTAGTACTACTCTCGCCCAAGCACGCTTAACTTCGGAGTTCTGATGGGATCCAGTGCATTTGTGCTGGTATGATCGCACCCAGCATGCCTCTCCATTGTCAAAGTAATAAAGAGTTTCCACTCGCATTGTCGTACGAAGTCCGTTTAAATGAAAGTGCGAAAAAATCCTGTTAGATGACACCGGATGGACGATCCGAGCATGTCGGGAAGCCGGATGACCGCCAGGGCTGTCATCGCGCGATTAATCTTCCCGAGTACCCCCGAATCAATATAAGAATCGCTACGATCTGACGGGCGGATCAAAAGTTATCGTCGGAACGATATTTGTGCACCAAGGGTAGCTCACGGCCAGTAAACACCTTCCGACCGGATTCATGACTCGCATCCACTAGTACACTCATCCGCTATAGCCTGTACGTCACTGAATCTAAACAAACCCCCGCTATAATTTGACCGCAAATGAAATGTCAGAACGAATTCCGTTTATCGAATCAAACGACATTATCAGCCCGCCATAATAAAGACCGGACGTCTTTGAATTCACCATCCGGAAGAAAATAAAAAGATCCGAACCGAAACGTATGAGGCGACGCACTAAACGTGCGTTTCAGTTCGCATCGATGTTCCAGAACCGAAAGATTGTTCGAAAAAAGTGGTAGATAGCCGAAAAAAGTGACAGGGGTGCAACACGAGGACTTCCCAGGAGGTCACCCATCCTAGTACTACTCTCGCCCAAGCACGCTTAACTTCGGAGTTCTGATGGGATCCAGTGCATTTGTGCTGGTATGATCGCACCCAGCATGCCTTTCCATTGTCAAAGTAATAAAGAGTTTCCACTCGCATTGTCGTACGAAGTCCGTTTAAATGAAAGTGCGAAAAAATCCTGCTAGATGACACCGGATGGACGATCCGAGCATGTCGGGAAGCCGGATGACCGCCAGGGCTGTCATCGCGCGATTAATCTTCCCGAGTACCCCCGAATCAATATAAGAATCGCTACGATCTGACGGGCGGATCAAAAGTTATCGTCGGAACGATATTTGTGCACCAAGGGTAGCTCACGGCCAGTAAACACCTTCCGACCGGATTCATGACTCGCATCCACTAGTACACTCATCCGCTATAGCCTGTACGTCACTGAATCTAAACAAACCCCCGCTATAATTTGACTGCAAATGAAATGTCAGAACGAATTCCGTTTATCGAATCAAACGACACTATCACCCCGCCATAATAAAGACCGGACGTCTTTGAATTCACCATCCGGAAGAAAATAAAAAGATCCGAACCGAAACGTAGGAGGCGACGCACTAAACGTGCGTTTCAGTTCGCATCGATGTTCCAGAACCGAAAGATTGTTCGAAAAAAGTGGTAGATAGCCGAAAAAAGTGACAGGGGTGCAACACGAGGACTTCCCAGGAGGTCACCCATCCTAGTACTACTCTCGCCCAAGCACGCTTAACTTCGGAGCTCTGATGGGATCCAGTGCATTTGTGCTGGTATGATCGCACCCAGCATGCCACTCCATTGTCAAAGTAATAAAGAGTTTCCACTCGCATTGTCGTACGAAGTCCGTTTAAATGAAAGTGTGAAAAAATCCTGCTAGATGACACCGGATGGACGATCCGAGCATGTCGGGAAGCCGGATGACCGCCAGGGCTGTCATCGCGCGATGGATCTTCCCGAGTACCCCCGAATCAATATAAGAATCACGACGATCTGACGGGCGGATCAAAAGTTATCGTCGGAACGATATTTGTGCACCAAGGGTAGCTCACGGCCAGTAAACACCTTCCGACCGGATTCATGACTCGCATCCACTAGTACACTCATCCGCTATAGCCTGTACGTCACTGAATCTAAACAAACCCCCGCTATAATTTGACTGCAAATGAAATGTCAGAACGAATTCCGTTTATCGAATCAAACGACACTATCACCCCGCCATAATAAAGACCGGACGTCTTTGAATTCACCATCCGGAAGAAAATAAAAAGATCCGAACCGAAACGTAGGAGGCGACGCACTAAACGTGCGTTTCAGTTCGCATCGATGTTCCAGAACCGAAAGATTGTTCGAAAAAAGTGGTAGATAGCCGAAAAAAGTGACAGGGGTGCAACACGAGGACTTCCCAGGAGGTCACCCATCCTAGTACTACTCTTGCCCAAGCACGCTTAACTTCGGAGTTCTGATGGGATCCAGTGCATTTGTGCTGGTATGATCGCACCCAGCATGCCTCTCCATTGTCAAAGTAATAAAGAGTTTCCACTCGCATTGTCGTACGAAGTCCGTTTAAATGAAAGTGCGAAAAAATCCTGCTAGATGACACCGGATGGACGATCCGAGCATGTCGGGAAGCCGGATGACCGCCAGGGCTGTCATCGCGCGATTAATCTTCCCGAGTACCCCCGAATCAATATAAGAATCGCTACGATCTGACGGGCGGATCAAAAGTTATCGTCGGAACGATATTTGTGCACCAAGGGTAGCTCACGGCCAGTAAACACCTTCCGACCGGATTCATGACTCGCATCCACTAGTACACTCATCCGCTATAGCCTGTACGTCACTGAATCTAAACAAACCCCCGCTATAATTTGACCGCAAATGAAATGTCAGAACGAATTCCGTTTATCGAATCAAACGACATTATCAGCCCGCCATAATAAAGACCGGACGTCTTTGAATTCACCATCCGGAAGAAAATAAAAAGATCCGAACCGAAACGTATGAGGCGACGCACTAAACGTGCGTTTCAGTTCGCATCGATGTTCTAGAACCGAAAGATTGTTCGAAAAAAGTGGTAGATAGCCGAAAAAAGTGACAGGGGTGCAACACGAGGACTTCCCAGGAGGTCACCCATCCTAGTACTACTCTCGCCCAAGCACGCTTAACTTCGGAGTTCTGATGGGATCCAGTGCATTTGTGCTGGTATGATCGCACCCAGCATGCCACTCCATTGTCAAAGTAATAAAGAGTTTCCACTCGCATTGTCGTACGAAGTCCGTTTAAATGAAAGTGCGAAAAAATCCTGCTAGATGACACCGGATGGACGATCCGAGCATGTCGGGAAGCCGGATGACCGCCAGGGCTGTCATCGCGCGATGGATCTTCCCGAGTACCCACGAATCAATATAAGAATCACGACGATCTGACGGGCGGATCAAAAGTTATCGTCGGAACGATATTTGTGCACCAAGGGTAGCTCACGGCCAGTAAACACCTTCCGACCGGATTCATGACTCGCATCCACTAGTACACTCATCCGCTATAGCCTGTACGTCACTGAATCTAAACAAACCCCCGCTATAATTTGACTGCAAATGAAATGTCAGAACGAATTCCGTTTATCGAATCAAACGACACTATCACCCCGCCATAATAAAGACCGGACGTCTTTGAATTCACCATCCGGAAGAAAATAAAAAGATCCGAACCGAAACGTAGGAGGCGACGCACTAAACGTGCGTTTCAGTTCGCATCGAGGGGTGCAACACGAGGACTTCCCAGGAGGTCACCCATCCTAGTACTACTCTCGCCCAAGCACGCTTAACTTCGGAGTTCTGATGGGATCCAGTGCATTTGTGCTGGTATGATCGCACCCAGCATGCCTCTCCATTGTCAAAGTAATAAAGAGTTTCCACTCGCATTGTCGTACGAAGTCCGTTTAAATGAAAGTGCGAAAAAATCCTGCTAGATGACACCGGATGGACGATCCGAGCATGTCGGGAAGCCGGATGACCGCCAGGGCTGTCATCGCGCGATTAATCTTCCCGAGTACCCCCGAATCAATATAAGAATCGCTACGATCTGACGGGCGGATCAAAAGTTATCGTCGGAACGATATTTGTGCACCAAGGGTAGCTCACGGCCAGTAAACACCTTCCGACCGGATTCATGACTCGCATCCACTAGTACACTCATCCGCTATAGCCTGTACGTCACTGAATCTAAACAAACCCCCGCTATAATTTGACTGCAAATGAAATGTCAGAACGAATTCCGTTTATCGAATCAAACGACACTATCACCCCGCCATAATAAAGACCGGACGTCTTTGAATTCACCATCCGGAAGAAAATAAAAAGATCCGAACCGAAACGTAGGAGGCGACGCACTAAACGTGCGTTTCAGTTCGCATCGAGGGGTGCAACACGAGGACTTCCCAGGAGGTCACCCATCCTAGTACTACTCTCGCCCAAGCACGCTTAACTTCGGAGTTCTGATGGGATCCAGTGCATTTGTGCTGGTATGATCGCACCCAGCATGCCTCTCCATTGTCAAAGTAATAAAGAGTTTCCACTCGCATTGTCGTACGAAGTCCGTTTAAATGAAAGTGCGAAAAAATCCTGCTAGATGACACCGGATGGACGATCCGAGCATGTCGGGAAGCCGGATGACCGCCAGGGCTGTCATCGCGCGATTAATCTTCCCGAGTACCCCCGAATCAATATAAGAATCGCTACGATCTGACGGGCGGATCAAAAGTTATCGTCGGAACGATATTTGTGCACCAAGGGTAGCTCACGGCCAGTAAACACCTTCCGACCGGATTCATGACTCGCATCCACTAGTACACTCATCCGCTATAGCCTGTACGTCACTGAATCTAAACAAACCCCCGCTATAATTTGACCGCAAATGAAATGTCAGAACGAATTCCGTTTATCGAATCAAACGACACTATCACCCCGCCATAATAAAGACCGGACGTCTTTGAATTCACCATCCGGAAGAAAATAAAAAGATCCGAACCGAAACGTAGGAGGCGACGCACTAAACGTGCGTTTCAGTTCGCATCGATGTTCCAGAACCGAAAGATTGTTCGAAAAAAGTGGTAGATAGCCGAAAAAAGTGACAGGGGTGCAACACGAGGACTTCCCAAGAGGTCACCCATCCTAGTACTACTCTCGCCCAAGCACGCTTAACTTCGGAGTTCTGATGGGATCCAGTGCATTTGTGCTGGTATGATCGCACCCAGCATGCCTCTCCATTGTCAAAGTAATAAAGAGTTTCCACTCGCATTGTCGTACGAAGTCCGTTTAAATGAAAGTGCGAAAAAATCCTGCTAGATGACACCGGATGGACGATCCGAGCATGTCGGGAAGCCGGATGACCGCCAGGGCTGTCATCGCGCGATGGATCTTCCCGAGTACCCCCGAATCAATATAAGAATCACGACGATCTGACGGGCGGATCAAAAGTTATCGTCGGAACGATATTTGTGCACCAAGGGTAGCTCACGGCCAGTAAACACCTTCCGACCGGATTCATGACTCGCATCCACTAGTACACTCATCCGCTATAGCCTGTACGTCACTGAATCTAAACAAACCCCCGCTATAATTTGACTGCAAATGAAATGTCAGAACGAATTCCGTTTATCGAATCAAACGACACTATCACCCCGCCATAATAAAGACCGGACGTCTTTGAATTCACCATCCGGAAGAAAATAAAAAGATCCGAACCGAAACGTAGGAGGCGACGCACTAAACGTGCGTTTCAGTTCGCATCGATGTTCCAGAACCGAAAGATTGTTCGAAAAAAGTGGTAGATAGCCGAAAAAAGTGACAGGGGTGCAACACGAGGACTTCCCAGGAGGTCACCCATCCTAGTACTACTCTTGCCCAAGCACGCTTAACTTCGGAGTTCTGATGGGATCCAGTGCATTTGTGCTGGTATGATCGCACCCAGCATGCCTCTCCATTGTCAAAGTAATAAAGAGTTTCCACTCGCATTGTCGTACGAAGTCCGTTTAAATGAAAGTGCGAAAAAATCCTGCTAGATGACACCGGATGGACGATCCGAGCATGTCGGGAAGCCGGATGACCGCCAGGGCTGTCATCGCGCGATTAATCTTCCCGAGTACCCCCGAATCAATATAAGAATCGCTACGATCTGACGGGCGGATCAAAAGTTATCGTCGGAACGATATTTGTGCACCAAGGGTAGCTCACGGCCAGTAAACACCTTCCGACCGGATTCATGACTCGCATCCACTAGTACACTCATCCGCTATAGCCTGTACGTCACTGAATCTAAACAAACCCCCGCTATAATTTGACCGCAAATGAAATGTCAGAACGAATTCCGTTTATCGAATCAAACGACATTATCAGCCCGCCATAATAAAGACCGGACGTCTTTGAATTCACCATCCGGAAGAAAATAAAAAGATCCGAACCGAAACGTATGAGGCGACGCACTAAACGTGCGTTTCAGTTCGCATCGATGTTCTAGAACCGAAAGATTGTTCGAAAAAAGTGGTAGATAGCCGAAAAAAGTGACAGGGGTGCAACACGAGGACTTCCCAGGAGGTCACCCATCCTAGTACTACTCTCGCCCAAGCACGCTTAACTTCGGAGTTCTGATGGGATCCAGTGCATTTGTGCTGGTATGATCGCACCCAGCATGCCACTCCATTGTCAAAGTAATAAAGAGTTTCCACTCGCATTGTCGTACGAAGTCCGTTTAAATGAAAGTGCGAAAAAATCCTGCTAGATGACACCGGATGGACGATCCGAGCATGTCGGGAAGCCGGATGACCGCCAGGGCTGTCATCGCGCGATGGATCTTCCCGAGTACCCACGAATCAATATAAGAATCACGACGATCTGACGGGCGGATCAAAAGTTATCGTCGGAACGATATTTGTGCACCAAGGGTAGCTCACGGCCAGTAAACACCTTCCGACCGGATTCATGACTCGCATCCACTAGTACACTCATCCGCTATAGCCTGTACGTCACTGAATCTAAACAAACCCCCGCTATAATTTGACTGCAAATGAAATGTCAGAACGAATTCCGTTTATCGAATCAAACGACACTATCACCCCGCCATAATAAAGACCGGACGTCTTTGAATTCACCATCCGGAAGAAAATAAAAAGATCCGAACCGAAACGTAGGAGGCGACGCACTAAACGTGCGTTTCAGTTCGCATCGAGGGGTGCAACACGAGGACTTCCCAGGAGGTCACCCATCCTAGTACTACTCTCGCCCAAGCACGCTTAACTTCGGAGTTCTGATGGGATCCAGTGCATTTGTGCTGGTATGATCGCACCCAGCATGCCTCTCCATTGTCAAAGTAATAAAGAGTTTCCACTCGCATTGTCGTACGAAGTCCGTTTAAATGAAAGTGCGAAAAAATCCTGCTAGATGACACCGGATGGACGATCCGAGCATGTCGGGAAGCCGGATGACCGCCAGGGCTGTCATCGCGCGATTAATCTTCCCGAGTACCCCCGAATCAATATAAGAATCGCTACGATCTGACGGGCGGATCAAAAGTTATCGTCGGAACGATATTTGTGCACCAAGGGTAGCTCACGGCCAGTAAACACCTTCCGACCGGATTCATGACTCGCATCCACTAGTACACTCATCCGCTATAGCCTGTACGTCACTGAATCTAAACAAACCCCCGCTATAATTTGACCGCAAATGAAATGTCAGAACGAATTCCGTTTATCGAATCAAACGACACTATCACCCCGCCATAATAAAGACCGGACGTCTTTGAATTCACCATCCGGAAGAAAATAAAAAGATCCGAACCGAAACGTAGGAGGCGACGCACTAAACGTGCGTTTCAGTTCGCATCGATGTTCCAGAACCGAAAGATTGTTCGAAAAAAGTGGTAGATAGCCGAAAAAAGTGACAGGGGTGCAACACGAGGACTTCCCAGGAGGTCACCCATCCTAGTACTACTCTCGCCCAAGCACGCTTAACTTCGGAGTTCTGATGGGATCCAGTGCATTTGTGCTGGTATGATCGCACCCAGCATGCCTCTCCATTGTCAAAGTAATAAAGAGTTTCCACTCGCATTGTCGTACGAAGTCCGTTTAAATGAAAGTGCGAAAAAATCCTGCTAGATGACACCGGATGGACGATCCGAGCATGTCGGGAAGCCGGATGACCGCCAGGGCTGTCATCGCGCGATGAATCTTCCCGAGTACCCCCGAATCAATATAAGAACCGCCACGATCTGACGGGCGGATCAAAAGTTATCGTCGGAACGATATTTGTGCACCAAGGGTAGCTCACGGCCAGTAAACACCTTCCGACCGGATTCATGACTCGCATCCACTAGTACACTCATCCGCTATAGCCTGTACGTCACTGAATCTAAACAAACCCCCGCTATAATTTGACCGCAAATGAAATGTCAGAACGAATTCCGTTTATCAAATCAAACGACACTATCACCCCGCCATAATAAAGACCGGACGTCTTTGAATTCACCATCCGGAAGAAAATAAAAAGATCCGAACCGAAACGTAGGAGGCGACGCACTAAACGTGCGTTTCAGTTCGCATCGATGTTCCAGAACCGAAAGATTGTTCGAAAAAAGTGGTAGATAGCCGAAAAAAGTGACAGGGGTGCAACACGAGGACTTCCCAGGAGGTCACCCATCCTAGTACTACTCTCGCCCAAGCACGCTTAACTTCGGAGTTCTGATGGGATCCAGTGCATTTGTGCTGGTATGATCGCACCCAGCATGCCACTCCATTGTCAAAGTAATAAAGAGTTTCCACTCGCATTGTCGTACGAAGTCCGTTTAAATGAAAGTGCGAAAAAATCCTGCTAGATGACACCGGATGGACGATCCGAGCATGTCGGGAAGCCGGATGACCGCCAGGGCTGTCATCGCGCGATGGATCTTCCCGAGTACCCCCGAATCAATATAAGAATCACGACGATCTGACGGGCGGATCAAAAGTTATCGTCGGAACGATATTTGTGCACCAAGGGTAGCTCACGGCCAGTAAACACCTTCCGACCGGATTCATGACTCGCATCCACTAGTACACTCATCCGCTATAGCCTGTACGTCACTGAATCTAAACAAACCCCGCTATAATTTGACTGCAAATGAAATGTCAGAACGAATTCCGTTTATCGAATCAAACGGCACTATCACCCCGCCATAATAAAGACCGGACGTCTTTGAATTCACCATCCGGAAGAAAATAAAAAGATCCGAACCGAAACGTAGGAGGCGACGCACTAAACGTGCGTTTCAGTTCGCATCGATGTTCCAGAACCGAAAGATTGTTCGAAAAAAGTGGTAGATTGCCGAAAAAAGTGACAGGGGTGCAACACGAGGACTTCCCAGGAGGTCACCCATCCTAGTACTACTCTCGCCCAAGCACGCTTAACTTCGGAGTTCTGATGGGATCCAGTGCATTTGTGCTGGTATGATCGCACCCAGCATGCCTCTCCATTGTCAAAGTAATAAAGAGTTTCCACTCGCATTGTCGTACGAAGTCCGTTTAAATGAAAGTGCGAAAAAATCCTGTTAGATGACACCGGATGGACGATCCGAGCATGTCGGGAAGCCGGATGACCGCCAGGGCTGTCATCGCGCGATTAATCTTCCCGAGTACCCCCGAATCAATATAAGAATCGCTACGATCTGACGGGCGGATCAAAAGTTATCGTCGGAACGATATTTGTGCACCAAGGGTAGCTCACGGCCAGTAAACACCTTCCGACCGGATTCATGACTCGCATCCACTAGTACACTCATCCGCTATAGCCTGTACGTCACTGAATCTAAACAAACCCCCGCTATAATTTGACCGCAAATGAAATGTCAGAACGAATTCCGTTTATCGAATCAAACGACATTATCAGCCCGCCATAATAAAGACCGGACGTCTTTGAATTCACCATCCGGAAGAAAATAAAAAGATCCGAACCGAAACGTATGAGGCGACGCACTAAACGTGCGTTTCAGTTCGCATCGATGTTCCAGAACCGAAAGATTGTTCGAAAAAAGTGGTAGATAGCCGAAAAAAGTGACAGGGGTGCAACACGAGGACTTCCCAGGAGGTCACCCATCCTAGTACTACTCTCGCCCAAGCACGCTTAACTTCGGAGTTCTGATGGGATCCAGTGCATTTGTGCTGGTATGATCGCACCCAGCATGCCTTTCCATTGTCAAAGTAATAAAGAGTTTCCACTCGCATTGTCGTACGAAGTCCGTTTAAATGAAAGTGCGAAAAAATCCTGCTAGATGACACCGGATGGACGATCCGAGCATGTCGGGAAGCCGGATGACCGCCAGGGCTGTCATCGCGCGATTAATCTTCCCGAGTACCCCCGAATCAATATAAGAATCGCTACGATCTGACGGGCGGATCAAAAGTTATCGTCGGAACGATATTTGTGCACCAAGGGTAGCTCACGGCCAGTAAACACCTTCCGACCGGATTCATGACTCGCATCCACTAGTACACTCATCCGCTATAGCCTGTACGTCACTGAATCTAAACAAACCCCCGCTATAATTTGACTGCAAATGAAATGTCAGAACGAATTCCGTTTATCGAATCAAACGACACTATCACCCCGCCATAATAAAGACCGGACGTCTTTGAATTCACCATCCGGAAGAAAATAAAAAGATCCGAACCGAAACGTAGGAGGCGACGCACTAAACGTGCGTTTCAGTTCGCATCGATGTTCCAGAACCGAAAGATTGTTCGAAAAAAGTGGTAGATAGCCGAAAAAAGTGACAGGGGTGCAACACGAGGACTTCCCAGGAGGTCACCCATCCTAGTACTACTCTCGCCCAAGCACGCTTAACTTCGGAGCTCTGATGGGATCCAGTGCATTTGTGCTGGTATGATCGCACCCAGCATGCCACTCCATTGTCAAAGTAATAAAGAGTTTCCACTCGCATTGTCGTACGAAGTCCGTTTAAATGAAAGTGTGAAAAAATCCTGCTAGATGACACCGGATGGACGATCCGAGCATGTCGGGAAGCCGGATGACCGCCAGGGCTGTCATCGCGCGATGGATCTTCCCGAGTACCCCCGAATCAATATAAGAATCACGACGATCTGACGGGCGGATCAAAAGTTATCGTCGGAACGATATTTGTGCACCAAGGGTAGCTCACGGCCAGTAAACACCTTCCGACCGGATTCATGACTCGCATCCACTAGTACACTCATCCGCTATAGCCTGTACGTCACTGAATCTAAACAAACCCCCGCTATAATTTGACTGCAAATGAAATGTCAGAACGAATTCCGTTTATCGAATCAAACGACACTATCACCCCGCCATAATAAAGACCGGACGTCTTTGAATTCACCATCCGGAAGAAAATAAAAAGATCCGAACCGAAACGTAGGAGGCGACGCACTAAACGTGCGTTTCAGTTCGCATCGATGTTCCAGAACCGAAAGATTGTTCGAAAAAAGTGGTAGATAGCCGAAAAAAGTGACAGGGGTGCAACACGAGGACTTCCCAGGAGGTCACCCATCCTAGTACTACTCTTGCCCAAGCACGCTTAACTTCGGAGTTCTGATGGGATCCAGTGCATTTGTGCTGGTATGATCGCACCCAGCATGCCTCTCCATTGTCAAAGTAATAAAGAGTTTCCACTCGCATTGTCGTACGAAGTCCGTTTAAATGAAAGTGCGAAAAAATCCTGCTAGATGACACCGGATGGACGATCCGAGCATGTCGGGAAGCCGGATGACCGCCAGGGCTGTCATCGCGCGATTAATCTTCCCGAGTACCCCCGAATCAATATAAGAATCGCTACGATCTGACGGGCGGATCAAAAGTTATCGTCGGAACGATATTTGTGCACCAAGGGTAGCTCACGGCCAGTAAACACCTTCCGACCGGATTCATGACTCGCATCCACTAGTACACTCATCCGCTATAGCCTGTACGTCACTGAATCTAAACAAACCCCCGCTATAATTTGACCGCAAATGAAATGTCAGAACGAATTCCGTTTATCGAATCAAACGACATTATCAGCCCGCCATAATAAAGACCGGACGTCTTTGAATTCACCATCCGGAAGAAAATAAAAAGATCCGAACCGAAACGTATGAGGCGACGCACTAAACGTGCGTTTCAGTTCGCATCGATGTTCTAGAACCGAAAGATTGTTCGAAAAAAGTGGTAGATAGCCGAAAAAAGTGACAGGGGTGCAACACGAGGACTTCCCAGGAGGTCACCCATCCTAGTACTACTCTCGCCCAAGCACGCTTAACTTCGGAGTTCTGATGGGATCCAGTGCATTTGTGCTGGTATGATCGCACCCAGCATGCCACTCCATTGTCAAAGTAATAAAGAGTTTCCACTCGCATTGTCGTACGAAGTCCGTTTAAATGAAAGTGCGAAAAAATCCTGCTAGATGACACCGGATGGACGATCCGAGCATGTCGGGAAGCCGGATGACCGCCAGGGCTGTCATCGCGCGATGGATCTTCCCGAGTACCCACGAATCAATATAAGAATCACGACGATCTGACGGGCGGATCAAAAGTTATCGTCGGAACGATATTTGTGCACCAAGGGTAGCTCACGGCCAGTAAACACCTTCCGACCGGATTCATGACTCGCATCCACTAGTACACTCATCCGCTATAGCCTGTACGTCACTGAATCTAAACAAACCCCCGCTATAATTTGACTGCAAATGAAATGTCAGAACGAATTCCGTTTATCGAATCAAACGACACTATCACCCCGCCATAATAAAGACCGGACGTCTTTGAATTCACCATCCGGAAGAAAATAAAAAGATCCGAACCGAAACGTAGGAGGCGACGCACTAAACGTGCGTTTCAGTTCGCATCGAGGGGTGCAACACGAGGACTTCCCAGGAGGTCACCCATCCTAGTACTACTCTCGCCCAAGCACGCTTAACTTCGGAGTTCTGATGGGATCCAGTGCATTTGTGCTGGTATGATCGCACCCAGCATGCCTCTCCATTGTCAAAGTAATAAAGAGTTTCCACTCGCATTGTCGTACGAAGTCCGTTTAAATGAAAGTGCGAAAAAATCCTGCTAGATGACACCGGATGGACGATCCGAGCATGTCGGGAAGCCGGATGACCGCCAGGGCTGTCATCGCGCGATTAATCTTCCCGAGTACCCCCGAATCAATATAAGAATCGCTACGATCTGACGGGCGGATCAAAAGTTATCGTCGGAACGATATTTGTGCACCAAGGGTAGCTCACGGCCAGTAAACACCTTCCGACCGGATTCATGACTCGCATCCACTAGTACACTCATCCGCTATAGCCTGTACGTCACTGAATCTAAACAAACCCCCGCTATAATTTGACCGCAAATGAAATGTCAGAACGAATTCCGTTTATCGAATCAAACGACACTATCACCCCGCCATAATAAAGACCGGACGTCTTTGAATTCACCATCCGGAAGAAAATAAAAAGATCCGAACCGAAACGTAGGAGGCGACGCACTAAACGTGCGTTTCAGTTCGCATCGATGTTCCAGAACCGAAAGATTGTTCGAAAAAAGTGGTAGATAGCCGAAAAAAGTGACAGGGGTGCAACACGAGGACTTCCCAAGAGGTCACCCATCCTAGTACTACTCTCGCCCAAGCACGCTTAACTTCGGAGTTCTGATGGGATCCAGTGCATTTGTGCTGGTATGATCGCACCCAGCATGCCTCTCCATTGTCAAAGTAATAAAGAGTTTCCACTCGCATTGTCGTACGAAGTCCGTTTAAATGAAAGTGCGAAAAAATCCTGCTAGATGACACCGGATGGACGATCCGAGCATGTCGGGAAGCCGGATGACCGCCAGGGCTGTCATCGCGCGATGAATCTTCCCGAGTACCCCCGAATCAATATAAGAACCGCCACGATCTGACGGGCGGATCAAAAGTTATCGTCGGAACGATATTTGTGCACCAAGGGTAGCTCACGGCCAGTAAACACCTTCCGACCGGATTCATGACTCGCATCCACTAGTACACTCATCCGCTATAGCCTGTACGTCACTGAATCTAAACAAACCCCCGCTATAATTTGACCGCAAATGAAATGTCAGAACGAATTCCGTTTATCGAATCAAACGACACTATCACCCCGCCATAATAAAGACCGGACGTCTTTGAATTCACCATCCGGAAGAAAATAAAAAGATCCGAACCGAAACGTAGGAGGCGACGCACTAAACGTGCGTTTCAGTTCGCATCGATGTTCCAGAACCGAAAGATTGTTCGAAAAAAGTGGTAGATAGCCGAAAAAAGTGACAGGGGTGCAACACGAGGACTTCCCAGGAGGTCACCCATCCTAGTACTACTCTCGCCCAAGCACGCTTAACTTCGGAGTTCTGATGGGATCCAGTGCATTTGTGCTGGTATGATCGCACCCAGCATGCCACTCCATTGTCAAAGTAATAAAGAGTTTCCACTCGCATTGTCGTACGAAGTCCGTTTAAATGAAAGTGCGAAAAAATCCTGCTAGATGACACCGGATGGACGATCCGAGCATGTCGGGAAGCCGGATGACCGCCAGGGCTGTCATCGCGCGATGGATCTTCCCGAGTACCCCCGAATCAATATAAGAATCACGACGATCTGACGGGCGGATCAAAAGTTATCGTCGGAACGATATTTGTGCACCAAGGGTAGCTCACGGCCAGTAAACACCTTCCGACCGGATTCATGACTCGCATCCACTAGTACACTCATCCGCTATAGCCTGTACGTCACTGAATCTAAACAAACCCCGCTATAATTTGACTGCAAATGAAATGTCAGAACGAATTCCGTTTATCGAATCAAACGACACTATCACCCCGCCATAATAAAGACCGGACGTCTTTGAATTCACCATCCGGAAGAAAATAAAAAGATCCGAACCGAAACGTAGGAGGCGACGCACTAAACGTGCGTTTCAGTTCGCATCGATGTTCCAGAACCGAAAGATTGTTCGAAAAAAGTGGTAGATTGCCGAAAAAAGTGACAGGGGTGCAACACGAGGACTTCCCAGGAGGTCACCCATCCTAGTACTACTCTCGCCCAAGCACGCTTAACTTCGGAGTTCTGATGGGATCCAGTGCATTTGTGCTGGTATGATCGCACCCAGCATGCCTCTCCATTGTCAAAGTAATAAAGAGTTTCCACTCGCATTGTCGTACGAAGTCCGTTTAAATGAAAGTGCGAAAAAATCCTGTTAGATGACACCGGATGGACGATCCGAGCATGTCGGGAAGCCGGATGACCGCCAGGGCTGTCATCGCGCGATTAATCTTCCCGAGTACCCCCGAATCAATATAAGAATCGCTACGATCTGACGGGCGGATCAAAAGTTATCGTCGGAACGATATTTGTGCACCAAGGGTAGCTCACGGCCAGTAAACACCTTCCGACCGGATTCATGACTCGCATCCACTAGTACACTCATCCGCTATAGCCTGTACGTCACTGAATCTAAACAAACCCCCGCTATAATTTGACTGCAAATGAAATGTCAGAACGAATTCCGTTTATCGAATCAAACGACACTATCACCCCGCCATAATAAAGACCGGACGTCTTTGAATTCACCATCCGGAAGAAAATAAAAAGATCCGAACCGAAACGTAGGAGGCGACGCACTAAACGTGCGTTTCAGTTCGCATCGATGTTCCAGAACCGAAAGATTGTTCGAAAAAAGTGGTAGATAGCCGAAAAAAGTGACAGGGGTGCAACACGAGGACTTCCCAGGAGGTCACCCATCCTAGTACTACTCTTGCCCAAGCACGCTTAACTTCGGAGTTCTGATGGGATCCAGTGCATTTGTGCTGGTATGATCGCACCCAGCATGCCTCTCCATTGTCAAAGTAATAAAGAGTTTCCACTCGCATTGTCGTACGAAGTCCGTTTAAATGAAAGTGCGAAAAAATCCTGCTAGATGACACCGGATGGACGATCCGAGCATGTCGGGAAGCCGGATGACCGCCAGGGCTGTCATCGCGCGATTAATCTTCCCGAGTACCCCCGAATCAATATAAGAATCGCTACGATCTGACGGGCGGATCAAAAGTTATCGTCGGAACGATATTTGTGCACCAAGGGTAGCTCACGGCCAGTAAACACCTTCCGACCGGATTCATGACTCGCATCCACTAGTACACTCATCCGCTATAGCCTGTACGTCACTGAATCTAAACAAACCCCCGCTATAATTTGACCGCAAATGAAATGTCAGAACGAATTCCGTTTATCGAATCAAACGACATTATCAGCCCGCCATAATAAAGACCGGACGTCTTTGAATTCACCATCCGGAAGAAAATAAAAAGATCCGAACCGAAACGTATGAGGCGACGCACTAAACGTGCGTTTCAGTTCGCATCGATGTTCTAGAACCGAAAGATTGTTCGAAAAAAGTGGTAGATAGCCGAAAAAAGTGACAGGGGTGCAACACGAGGACTTCCCAGGAGGTCACCCATCCTAGTACTACTCTCGCCCAAGCACGCTTAACTTCGGAGTTCTGATGGGATCCAGTGCATTTGTGCTGGTATGATCGCACCCAGCATGCCACTCCATTGTCAAAGTAATAAAGAGTTTCCACTCGCATTGTCGTACGAAGTCCGTTTAAATGAAAGTGCGAAAAAATCCTGCTAGATGACACCGGATGGACGATCCGAGCATGTCGGGAAGCCGGATGACCGCCAGGGCTGTCATCGCGCGATGGATCTTCCCGAGTACCCACGAATCAATATAAGAATCACGACGATCTGACGGGCGGATCAAAAGTTATCGTCGGAACGATATTTGTGCACCAAGGGTAGCTCACGGCCAGTAAACACCTTCCGACCGGATTCATGACTCGCATCCACTAGTACACTCATCCGCTATAGCCTGTACGTCACTGAATCTAAACAAACCCCCGCTATAATTTGACTGCAAATGAAATGTCAGAACGAATTCCGTTTATCGAATCAAACGACACTATCACCCCGCCATAATAAAGACCGGACGTCTTTGAATTCACCATCCGGAAGAAAATAAAAAGATCCGAACCGAAACGTAGGAGGCGACGCACTAAACGTGCGTTTCAGTTCGCATCGAGGGGTGCAACACGAGGACTTCCCAGGAGGTCACCCATCCTAGTACTACTCTCGCCCAAGCACGCTTAACTTCGGAGTTCTGATGGGATCCAGTGCATTTGTGCTGGTATGATCGCACCCAGCATGCCTCTCCATTGTCAAAGTAATAAAGAGTTTCCACTCGCATTGTCGTACGAAGTCCGTTTAAATGAAAGTGCGAAAAAATCCTGCTAGATGACACCGGATGGACGATCCGAGCATGTCGGGAAGCCGGATGACCGCCAGGGCTGTCATCGCGCGATTAATCTTCCCGAGTACCCCCGAATCAATATAAGAATCGCTACGATCTGACGGGCGGATCAAAAGTTATCGTCGGAACGATATTTGTGCACCAAGGGTAGCTCACGGCCAGTAAACACCTTCCGACCGGATTCATGACTCGCATCCACTAGTACACTCATCCGCTATAGCCTGTACGTCACTGAATCTAAACAAACCCCCGCTATAATTTGACCGCAAATGAAATGTCAGAACGAATTCCGTTTATCGAATCAAACGACACTATCACCCCGCCATAATAAAGACCGGACGTCTTTGAATTCACCATCCGGAAGAAAATAAAAAGATCCGAACCGAAACGTAGGAGGCGACGCACTAAACGTGCGTTTCAGTTCGCATCGATGTTCCAGAACCGAAAGATTGTTCGAAAAAAGTGGTAGATAGCCGAAAAAAGTGACAGGGGTGCAACACGAGGACTTCCCAAGAGGTCACCCATCCTAGTACTACTCTCGCCCAAGCACGCTTAACTTCGGAGTTCTGATGGGATCCAGTGCATTTGTGCTGGTATGATCGCACCCAGCATGCCTCTCCATTGTCAAAGTAATAAAGAGTTTCCACTCGCATTGTCGTACGAAGTCCGTTTAAATGAAAGTGCGAAAAAATCCTGCTAGATGACACCGGATGGACGATCCGAGCATGTCGGGAAGCCGGATGACCGCCAGGGCTGTCATCGCGCGATGAATCTTCCCGAGTACCCCCGAATCAATATAAGAACCGCCACGATCTGACGGGCGGATCAAAAGTTATCGTCGGAACGATATTTGTGCACCAAGGGTAGCTCACGGCCAGTAAACACCTTCCGACCGGATTCATGACTCGCATCCACTAGTACACTCATCCGCTATAGCCTGTACGTCACTGAATCTAAACAAACCCCCGCTATAATTTGACCGCAAATGAAATGTCAGAACGAATTCCGTTTATCGAATCAAACGACACTATCACCCCGCCATAATAAAGACCGGACGTCTTTGAATTCACCATCCGGAAGAAAATAAAAAGATCCGAACCGAAACGTAGGAGGCGACGCACTAAACGTGCGTTTCAGTTCGCATCGATGTTCCAGAACCGAAAGATTGTTCGAAAAAAGTGGTAGATAGCCGAAAAAAGTGACAGGGGTGCAACACGAGGACTTCCCAGGAGGTCACCCATCCTAGTACTACTCTCGCCCAAGCACGCTTAACTTCGGAGTTCTGATGGGATCCAGTGCATTTGTGCTGGTATGATCGCACCCAGCATGCCACTCCATTGTCAAAGTAATAAAGAGTTTCCACTCGCATTGTCGTACGAAGTCCGTTTAAATGAAAGTGCGAAAAAATCCTGCTAGATGACACCGGATGGACGATCCGAGCATGTCGGGAAGCCGGATGACCGCCAGGGCTGTCATCGCGCGATGGATCTTCCCGAGTACCCCCGAATCAATATAAGAATCACGACGATCTGACGGGCGGATCAAAAGTTATCGTCGGAACGATATTTGTGCACCAAGGGTAGCTCACGGCCAGTAAACACCTTCCGACCGGATTCATGACTCGCATCCACTAGTACACTCATCCGCTATAGCCTGTACGTCACTGAATCTAAACAAACCCCGCTATAATTTGACTGCAAATGAAATGTCAGAACGAATTCCGTTTATCGAATCAAACGACACTATCACCCCGCCATAATAAAGACCGGACGTCTTTGAATTCACCATCCGGAAGAAAATAAAAAGATCCGAACCGAAACGTAGGAGGCGACGCACTAAACGTGCGTTTCAGTTCGCATCGATGTTCCAGAACCGAAAGATTGTTCGAAAAAAGTGGTAGATTGCCGAAAAAAGTGACAGGGGTGCAACACGAGGACTTCCCAGGAGGTCACCCATCCTAGTACTACTCTCGCCCAAGCACGCTTAACTTCGGAGTTCTGATGGGATCCAGTGCATTTGTGCTGGTATGATCGCACCCAGCATGCCTCTCCATTGTCAAAGTAATAAAGAGTTTCCACTCGCATTGTCGTACGAAGTCCGTTTAAATGAAAGTGCGAAAAAATCCTGTTAGATGACACCGGATGGACGATCCGAGCATGTCGGGAAGCCGGATGACCGCCAGGGCTGTCATCGCGCGATTAATCTTCCCGAGTACCCCCGAATCAATATAAGAATCGCTACGATCTGACGGGCGGATCAAAAGTTATCGTCGGAACGATATTTGTGCACCAAGGGTAGCTCACGGCCAGTAAACACCTTCCGACCGGATTCATGACTCGCATCCACTAGTACACTCATCCGCTATAGCCTGTACGTCACTGAATCTAAACAAACCCCCGCTATAATTTGACCGCAAATGAAATGTCAGAACGAATTCCGTTTATCGAATCAAACGACACTATCACCCCGCCATAATAAAGACCGGACGTGTTTGAATTCACCATCCGGAAGAAAATAAAAAGATCCGAACCGAAACGTAGGAGGCGACGCACTAAACGTGCGTTTCAGTTCGCATCGATGTTCCAGAACCGAAAGATTGTTCGAAAAAAGTGGTAGATAGCCGAAAAAAGTGACAGGGGTGCAACACGAGGACTTCCCAGGAGGTCACCCATCCTAGTACTACTCTCGCCCAAGCACGCTTAACTTCGGAGTTCTGATGGGATCCAGTGCATTTGTGCTGGTATGATCGCACCCAGCATGCCACTCCATTGTCAAAGTAATAAAGAGTTTCCACTCGCATTGTCGTACGAAGTCCGTTTAAATGAAAGTGCGAAAAAATCCTGCTAGATGACACCGGATGGACGATCCGAGAATGTCGGGAAGCCGGATGACCGCCAGGGCTATCATCGCGCGATGGATCTTCCCGAGTACCCCCGAATCAATATAAGAATCACGACGATCTGACGGGCGGATCAAAAGTTATCGTCGGAACGATATTTGTGCACCAAGGGTAGCTCACGGCCAGTAAACACCTTCCGACCGGATTCATGACTCGCATCCACTAGTACACTCATCCGCTATAGCCTGTACGTCACTGAATCTAAACAAACCCCGCTATAATTTGACTGCAAATGAAATGTCAGAACGAATTCCGTTTATCGAATCAAACGACACTATCACCCCGCCATAATAAAGACCGGACGTCTTTGAATTCACCATCCGGAAGAAAATAAAAAGATCCGAACCGAAACGTAGGAGGCGACGCACTAAACGTGCGTTTCAGTTCGCATCGATGTTCGAGAATCGAAAGATTGTTCGAAAAAAGTGGTAGATTGCCGAAAAAAGTGACAGGGGTGCAACACGAGGACTTCCCAGGAGGTCACCCATCCTAGTACTACTCTCGCCCAAGCACGCTTAACTTCGGAGTTCTGATGGGATCCAGTGCATTTGTGCTGGTATGATCGCACCCAGCATGCCTCTCCATTGTCAAAGTAATAAAGAGTTTCCACTCGCATTGTCGTACGAAGTCCGTTTAAATGAAAGTGCGAAAAAATCCTGCTAGATGACACCGGATGGACGATCCGAGCATGTCGGGAAGCCGGATGACCGCCAAGGCTGTCATCGCGCGATTAATCTTCCCGAGTACCCCCGAATCAATATAAGAATCGCTACGATCTGACGGGCGGATCAAAAGTTATCGTCGGAACGATATTTGTGCACCAAGGGTAGCTCACGGCCAGTAAACACCTTCCGACCGGATTCATGACTCGCATCCACTAGTACACTCATCCGCTATAGCCTGTACGTCACTGAATCTAAACAAACCCCCGCTATAATTTGACCGCAAATGAAATGTCAGAACGAATTCCGTTTATCGAATCAAACGACATTATCAGCCCGCCATAATAAAGACCGGACGTCTTTGAATTCACCATCCGGAAGAAAATAAAAAGATCCGAACCGAAACGTATGAGGCGACGCACTAAACGTGCGTTTCAGTTCGCATCGATGTTCCAGAACCGAAAGATTGTTCGAAAAAAGTGGTAGATAGCCGAAAAAAGTGACAGGGGTGCAACACGAGGACTTCCCAGGAGGTCACCCATCCTAGTACTACTCTCGCCCAAGCACGCTTAACTTCGGAGTTCTGATGGGATCCAGTGCATTTGTGCTGGTATGATCGCACCCAGCATGCCACTCCATTGTCAAAGTAATAAAGAGTTTCCACTCGCATTGTCGTACGAAGTCCGTTTAAATGAAAGTGCGAAAAAATCCTGCTAGATGACACCGGATGGACGATCCGAGCATGTCGGGAAGCCGGATGACCGCCAGGGCTGTCATCGCGCGATGGATCTTCCCGAGTACCCCCGAATCAATATAAGAATCACGACGATCTGACGGGCGGATCAAAAGTTATCGTCGGAACGATATTTGTGCACCAAGGGTAGCTCACGGCCAGTAAACACCTTCCGACCGGATTCATGACTCGCATCCACTAGTACACTCATCCGCTATAGCCTGTACGTCACTGAATCTAAACAAACCCCCGCTATAATTTGACTGCAAATGAAATGTCAGAACGAATTCCGTTTATCGAATCAAACGACACTATCACCCCGCCATAATAAAGACCGGACGTCTTTGAATTCACCATCCGGAAGAAAATAAAAAGATCCGAACCGAAACGTAGGAGGCGACGCACTAAACGTGCGTTTCAGTTCGCATCGAGGGGTGCAACACGAGGACTTCCCAGGAGGTCACCCATCCTAGTACTACTCTCGCCCAAGCACGCTTAACTTCGGAGTTCTGATGGGATCCAGTGCATTTGTGCTGGTATGATCGCACCCAGCATGCCTCTCCATTGTCAAAGTAATAAAGAGTTTCCACTCGCATTGTCGTACGAAGTCCGTTTAAATGAAAGTGCGAAAAAATCCTGCTAGATGACACCGGATGGACGATCCGAGCATGTCGGGAAGCCGGATGACCGCCAGGGCTGTCATCGCGCGATTAATCTTCCCGAGTACCCCCGAATCAATATAAGAATCGCCACGATCTGACGGGCGGATCAAAAGTTCTCGTCGGAACGATATTTGTGCACCAAGGGTAGCTCACGGCCAGTAAACACCTTCCGACCGGATTCATGACTCGCATCCACTAGTACACTCATCCGCTATAGCCTGTACGTCAGTGAATCTAAACAAACCCCCGCTATAATTTGACTGCAAATGAAATGTCAGAACGAATTCCGTTTATCGAATCAAACGACACTATCACCCCGCCATAATAAAGACCGGACGTCTTTGAATTCACCATCCGGAAGAAAATAAAAAGATCCGAACCGAAACGTAGGAGGCGACGCACTAAACGTGGGTTTCAGTTCGCATCGATGTTCCAGAACCGAAAGATTGTTCGAAAAAAGTGGTAGATAGCCGAAAAAAGTGACAGGGGTGCAACACGAGGACTTCCCAGGAGGTCACCCATCCTAGTACTACTCTCGCCCAAGCACGCTTAACTTCGGAGTTCTGATGGGATCCAGTGCATTTGTGCTGGTATGATCGCACCCAGCATGCCTCTCCATTGTCAAAGTAATAAAGAGTTTCCACTCGCATTGTCGTACGAAGTCCGTTTAAATGAAAGTGCGAAAAAATCCTGCTAGATGACACCGGATGGACGATCCGAGCATGTCGGGAAGCCGGATGACTGCCATGGCTGTCATCGCGCGATGGATCTTCCCGAGTACCCCCGAATCAATATAAGAAACGCCACGATCTGACGGGCGGATCAAAAGTTATCGTCGGAACGATATTTGTGCACCAAGGGTAGCTCACGGCCAGTAAACACCTTCCGACCGGATTCATGACTCGCATCCACTAGTACACTCATCCGCTATAGCCTGTACGTCACTGAATCTAAACAAACCCCCGCTATAATTTGACCGCAAATGAAATGTCAGAACGAATTCCGTTTATCGAATCAAACGACACTATCACCTCGCCATAATAAAGACCGGACGTCTTTGAATTCACCATCCGGAAGAAAATAAAAAGATCCGAACCGAAACGTAGGAGGCGACGCACTAAACGTGCGTTTCAGTTCGCATCGATGTTCCAGAACCGAAAGATTGTTCGAAAAAAGTGGTAGATAGCCGAAAAAAGTGACAGGGGTGCAACACGAGGACTTCCCAGGAGGTCACCCATCCTAGTACTACTCTCGCCCAAGCACGCTTAACTTCGGAGTTCTGATGGGATCCAGTGCATTTGTGCTGGTATGATCGCACCCAGCATGCCTCTCCATTGTCAAAGTAATAAAGCGTTTCCACTCGCATTGTCGTACGAAGTCCGTTTAAATGAAAGTGCGAAAAAATCCTGCTAGATGACACCGGATGGACGATCCGAGCATGTCTGGAAGCCGGATGACCGCCAGGGCTGTCATCGCGCGATTAATCTTCCCGAGTACCCCCGAATCAATATAAGAATCGCTACGATCTGACGGGCGGATCAAAAGTTATCGTCGGAACGATATTTGTGCACCAAGGGTAGCTCACGGCCAGTAAACACCTTCCGACCGGATTCATGACTCGCATCCACTAGTACACTCATCCGCTATAGCCTGTACGTCACTGAATCTAAACAAACCCCCGCTATAATTTGACTGCAAATGAAATGTCAGAACGAATTCCGTTTATCGAATCAAACGACACTATCACCCCGCCATAATACAGACCGGACGTCTTTGAATTCACCATCCGGAAGAAAATAAAAAGATCCGAACCGAAACGTAGGAGGCGACGCACTAAACGTGCGTTTCAGTTCGCATCGATGTTCCAGAACCGAAAGATTGTTCGAAAAAAGTGGTAGATAGCCGAAAAAAGTGACAGGGGTGCAACACGAGGACTTCCCAGGAGGTCACCCATCCTAGTACTACTCTCGCCCAAGCACGCTTAACTTCGGAGCTCTGATGGGATCCAGTGCATTTGTGCTGGTATGATCGCACCCAGCATGCCACTCCATTGTCAAAGTAATAAAGAGTTTCCACTCGCATTGTCGTACGAAGTCCGTTTAAATGAAAGTGTGAAAAAATCCTGCTAGATGACACCGGATGGACGATCCGAGCATGTCGGGAAGCCGGATGACCGCCAGGGCTGTCATCGCGCGATGGATCTTCCCGAGTACCCCCGAATCAATATAAGAATCACGACGATCTGACGGGCGGATCAAAAGTTATCGTCGGAACGATATTTGTGCACCAAGGGTAGCTCACGGCCAGTAAACACCTTCCGACCGGATTCATGACTCGCATCCACTAGTACACTCATCCGCTATAGCCTGTACGTCACTGAATCTAAACAAACCCCCGCTATAATTTGACTGCAAATGAAATGTCAGAACGAATTCCGTTTATCGAATCAAACGACACTATCACCCCGCCATAATAAAGACCGGACGTCTTTGAATTCACCATCCGGAAGAAAATAAAAAGATCCGAACCGAAACGTAGGAGGCGACGCACTAAACGTGCGTTTCAGTTCGCATCGATGTTCCAGAACCGAAAGATTGTTCGAAAAAAGTGGTAGATAGCCGAAAAAAGTGACAGGGGTGCAACACGAGGACTTCCCAGGAGGTCACCCATCCTAGTACTACTCTTGCCCAAGCACGCTTAACTTCGGAGTTCTGATGGGATCCAGTGCATTTGTGCTGGTATGATCGCACCCAGCATGCCTCTCCATTGTCAAAGTAATAAAGAGTTTCCACTCGCATTGTCGTACGAAGTCCGTTTAAATGAAAGTGCGAAAAAATCCTGCTAGATGACACCGGATGGACGATCCGAGCATGTCGGGAAGCCGGATGACCGCCAGGGCTGTCATCGCGCGATTAATCTTCCCGAGTACCCCCGAATCAATATAAGAATCGCTACGATCTGACGGGCGGATCAAAAGTTATCGTCGGAACGATATTTGTGCACCAAGGGTAGCTCACGGCCAGTAAACACCTTCCGACCGGATTCATGACTCGCATCCACTAGTACACTCATCCGCTATAGCCTGTACGTCACTGAATCTAAACAAACCCCCGCTATAATTTGACCGCAAATGAAATGTCAGAACGAATTCCGTTTATCGAATCAAACGACATTATCAGCCCGCCATAATAAAGACCGGACGTCTTTGAATTCACCATCCGGAAGAAAATAAAAAGATCCGAACCGAAACGTATGAGGCGACGCACTAAACGTGCGTTTCAGTTCGCATCGATGTTCTAGAACCGAAAGATTGTTCGAAAAAAGTGGTAGATAGCCGAAAAAAGTGACAGGGGTGCAACACGAGGACTTCCCAGGAGGTCACCCATCCTAGTACTACTCTCGCCCAAGCACGCTTAACTTCGGAGTTCTGATGGGATCCAGTGCATTTGTGCTGGTATGATCGCACCCAGCATGCCACTCCATTGTCAAAGTAATAAAGAGTTTCCACTCGCATTGTCGTACGAAGTCCGTTTAAATGAAAGTGCGAAAAAATCCTGCTAGATGACACCGGATGGACGATCCGAGCATGTCGGGAAGCCGGATGACCGCCAGGGCTGTCATCGCGCGATTAATCTTCCCGAGTACCCCCGAATCAATATAAGAATCGCTACGATCTGACGGGCGGATCAAAAGTTATCGTCGGAACGATATTTGTGCACCAAGGGTAGCTCACGGCCAGTAAACACCTTCCGACCGGATTCATGACTCGCATCCACTAGTACACTCATCCGCTATAGCCTGTACGTCACTGAATCTAAACAAACCCCCGCTATAATTTGACTGCAAATGAAATGTCAGAACGAATTCCGTTTATCGAATCAAACGACACTATCACCCCGCCATAATAAAGACCGGACGTCTTTGAATTCACCATCCGGAAGAAAATAAAAAGATCCGAACCGAAACGTAGGAGGCGACGCACTAAACGTGCGTTTCAGTTCGCATCGATGTTCCAGAACCGAAAGATTGTTCGAAAAAAGTGGTAGATAGCCGAAAAAAGTGACAGGGGTGCAACACGAGGACTTCCCAGGAGGTCACCCATCCTAGTACTACTCTCGCCCAAGCACGCTTAACTTCGGAGCTCTGATGGGATCCAGTGCATTTGTGCTGGTATGATCGCACCCAGCATGCCACTCCATTGTCAAAGTAATAAAGAGTTTCCACTCGCATTGTCGTACGAAGTCCGTTTAAATGAAAGTGTGAAAAAATCCTGCTAGATGACACCGGATGGACGATCCGAGCATGTCGGGAAGCCGGATGACCGCCAGGGCTGTCATCGCGCGATGGATCTTCCCGAGTACCCCCGAATCAATATAAGAATCACGACGATCTGACGGGCGGATCAAAAGTTATCGTCGGAACGATATTTGTGCACCAAGGGTAGCTCACGGCCAGTAAACACCTTCCGACCGGATTCATGACTCGCATCCACTAGTACACTCATCCGCTATAGCCTGTACGTCACTGAATCTAAACAAACCCCCGCTATAATTTGACTGCAAATGAAATGTCAGAACGAATTCCGTTTATCGAATCAAACGACACTATCACCCCGCCATAATAAAGACCGGACGTCTTTGAATTCACCATCCGGAAGAAAATAAAAAGATCCGAACCGAAACGTAGGAGGCGACGCACTAAACGTGCGTTTCAGTTCGCATCGATGTTCCAGAACCGAAAGATTGTTCGAAAAAAGTGGTAGATAGCCGAAAAAAGTGACAGGGGTGCAACACGAGGACTTCCCAGGAGGTCACCCATCCTAGTACTACTCTTGCCCAAGCACGCTTAACTTCGGAGTTCTGATGGGATCCAGTGCATTTGTGCTGGTATGATCGCACCCAGCATGCCTCTCCATTGTCAAAGTAATAAAGAGTTTCCACTCGCATTGTCGTACGAAGTCCGTTTAAATGAAAGTGCGAAAAAATCCTGCTAGATGACACCGGATGGACGATCCGAGCATGTCGGGAAGCCGGATGACCGCCAGGGCTGTCATCGCGCGATTAATCTTCCCGAGTACCCCCGAATCAATATAAGAATCGCTACGATCTGACGGGCGGATCAAAAGTTATCGTCGGAACGATATTTGTGCACCAAGGGTAGCTCACGGCCAGTAAACACCTTCCGACCGGATTCATGACTCGCATCCACTAGTACACTCATCCGCTATAGCCTGTACGTCACTGAATCTAAACAAACCCCCGCTATAATTTGACCGCAAATGAAATGTCAGAACGAATTCCGTTTATCGAATCAAACGACATTATCAGCCCGCCATAATAAAGACCGGACGTCTTTGAATTCACCATCCGGAAGAAAATAAAAAGATCCGAACCGAAACGTATGAGGCGACGCACTAAACGTGCGTTTCAGTTCGCATCGATGTTCCAGAACCGAAAGATTGTTCGAAAAAAGTGGTAGATAGCCGAAAAAAGTGACAGGGGTGCAACACGAGGACTTCCCAGGAGGTCACCCATCCTAGTACTACTCTCGCCCAAGCACGCTTAACTTCGGAGTTCTGATGGGATCCAGTGCATTTGTGCTGGTATGATCGCACCCAGCATGCCACTCCATTGTCAAAGTAATAAAGAGTTTCCACTCGCATTGTCGTACGAAGTCCGTTTAAATGAAAGTGCGAAAAAATCCTGCTAGATGACACCGGATGGACGATCCGAGCATGTCGGGAAGCCGGATGACCGCCAGGGCTGTCATCGCGCGATGGATCTTCCCGAGTACCCACGAATCAATATAAGAATCACGACGATCTGACGGGCGGATCAAAAGTTATCGTCGGAACGATATTTGTGCACCAAGGGTAGCTCACGGCCAGTAAACACCTTCCGACCGGATTCATGACTCGCATCCACTAGTACACTCATCCGCTATAGCCTGTACGTCACTGAATCTAAACAAACCCCCGCTATAATTTGACTGCAAATGAAATGTCAGAACGAATTCCGTTTATCGAATCAAACGACACTATCACCCCGCCATAATAAAGACCGGACGTCTTTGAATTCACCATCCGGAAGAAAATAAAAAGATCCGAACCGAAACGTAGGAGGCGACGCACTAAACGTGCGTTTCAGTTCGCATCGAGGGGTGCAACACGAGGACTTCCCAGGAGGTCACCCATCCTAGTACTACTCTCGCCCAAGCACGCTTAACTTCGGAGTTCTGATGGGATCCAGTGCATTTGTGCTGGTATGATCGCACCCAGCATGCCTCTCCATTGTCAAAGTAATAAAGAGTTTCCACTCGCATTGTCGTACGAAGTCCGTTTAAATGAAAGTGCGAAAAAATCCTGCTAGATGACACCGGATGGACGATCCGAGCATGTCGGGAAGCCGGATGACCGCCAGGGCTGTCATCGCGCGATTAATCTTCCCGAGTACCCCCGAATCAATATAAGAATCGCTACGATCTGACGGGCGGATCAAAAGTTATCGTCGGAACGATATTTGTGCACCAAGGGTAGCTCACGGCCAGTAAACACCTTCCGACCGGATTCATGACTCGCATCCACTAGTACACTCATCCGCTATAGCCTGTACGTCACTGAATCTAAACAAACCCCCGCTATAATTTGACCGCAAATGAAATGTCAGAACGAATTCCGTTTATCGAATCAAACGACACTATCACCCCGCCATAATAAAGACCGGACGTCTTTGAATTCACCATCCGGAAGAAAATAAAAAGATCCGAACCGAAACGTAGGAGGCGACGCACTAAACGTGCGTTTCAGTTCGCATCGATGTTCCAGAACCGAAAGATTGTTCGAAAAAAGTGGTAGATAGCCGAAAAAAGTGACAGGGGTGCAACACGAGGACTTCCCAAGAGGTCACCCATCCTAGTACTACTCTCGCCCAAGCACGCTTAACTTCGGAGTTCTGATGGGATCCAGTGCATTTGTGCTGGTATGATCGCACCCAGCATGCCTCTCCATTGTCAAAGTAATAAAGAGTTTCCACTCGCATTGTCGTACGAAGTCCGTTTAAATGAAAGTGCGAAAAAATCCTGCTAGATGACACCGGATGGACGATCCGAGCATGTCGGGAAGCCGGATGACCGCCAGGGCTGTCATCGCGCGATGAATCTTCCCGAGTACCCCCGAATCAATATAAGAACCGCCACGATCTGACGGGCGGATCAAAAGTTATCGTCGGAACGATATTTGTGCACCAAGGGTAGCTCACGGCCAGTAAACACCTTCCGACCGGATTCATGACTCGCATCCACTAGTACACTCATCCGCTATAGCCTGTACGTCACTGAATCTAAACAAACCCCCGCTATAATTTGACCGCAAATGAAATGTCAGAACGAATTCCGTTTATCGAATCAAACGACACTATCACCCCGCCATAATAAAGACCGGACGTCTTTGAATTCACCATCCGGAAGAAAATAAAAAGATCCGAACCGAAACGTAGGAGGCGACGCACTAAACGTGCGTTTCAGTTCGCATCGATGTTCCAGAACCGAAAGATTGTTCGAAAAAAGTGGTAGATAGCCGAAAAAAGTGACAGGGGTGCAACACGAGGACTTCCCAGGAGGTCACCCATCCTAGTACTACTCTCGCCCAAGCACGCTTAACTTCGGAGTTCTGATGGGATCCAGTGCATTTGTGCTGGTATGATCGCACCCAGCATGCCACTCCATTGTCAAAGTAATAAAGAGTTTCCACTCGCATTGTCGTACGAAGTCCGTTTAAATGAAAGTGCGAAAAAATCCTGCTAGATGACACCGGATGGACGATCCGAGCATGTCGGGAAGCCGGATGACCGCCAGGGCTGTCATCGCGCGATGGATCTTCCCGAGTACCCCCGAATCAATATAAGAATCACGACGATCTGACGGGCGGATCAAAAGTTATCGTCGGAACGATATTTGTGCACCAAGGGTAGCTCACGGCCAGTAAACACCTTCCGACCGGATTCATGACTCGCATCCACTAGTACACTCATCCGCTATAGCCTGTACGTCACTGAATCTAAACAAACCCCGCTATAATTTGACTGCAAATGAAATGTCAGAACGAATTCCGTTTATCGAATCAAACGACACTATCACCCCGCCATAATAAAGACCGGACGTCTTTGAATTCACCATCCGGAAGAAAATAAAAAGATCCGAACCGAAACGTAGGAGGCGACGCACTAAACGTGCGTTTCAGTTCGCATCGATGTTCCAGAACCGAAAGATTGTTCGAAAAAAGTGGTAGATTGCCGAAAAAAGTGACAGGGGTGCAACACGAGGACTTCCCAGGAGGTCACCCATCCTAGTACTACTCTCGCCCAAGCACGCTTAACTTCGGAGTTCTGATGGGATCCAGTGCATTTGTGCTGGTATGATCGCACCCAGCATGCCTCTCCATTGTCAAAGTAATAAAGAGTTTCCACTCGCATTGTCGTACGAAGTCCGTTTAAATGAAAGTGCGAAAAAATCCTGTTAGATGACACCGGATGGACGATCCGAGCATGTCGGGAAGCCGGATGACCGCCAGGGCTGTCATCGCGCGATTAATCTTCCCGAGTACCCCCGAATCAATATAAGAATCGCTACGATCTGACGGGCGGATCAAAAGTTTTCGTCGGAACGATATTTGTGCACCAAGGGTAGCTCACGGCCAGTAAACACCTTCCGACCGGATTCATGACTCGCATCCACTAGTACACTCATCCGCTATAGCCTGTACGTCACTGAATCTAAACAAACCCCCGCTATAATTTGACCGCAAATGAAATGTCAGAACGAATTCCGTTTATCGAATCAAACGACACTATCACCCCGCCATAATAAAGACCGGACGTGTTTGAATTCACCATCCGGAAGAAAATAAAAAGATCCGAACCGAAACGTAGGAGGCGACGCACTAAACGTGCGTTTCAGTTCGCATCGATGTTCCAGAACCGAAAGATTGTTCGAAAAAAGTGGTAGATAGCCGAAAAAAGTGACAGGGGTGCAACACGAGGACTTCCCAGGAGGTCACCCATCCTAGTACTACTCTCGCCCAAGCACGCTTAACTTCGGAGTTCTGATGGGATCCAGTGCATTTGTGCTGGTATGATCGCACCCAGCATGCCACTCCATTGTCAAAGTAATAAAGAGTTTCCACTCGCATTGTCGTACGAAGTCCGTTTAAATGAAAGTGCGAAAAAATCCTGCTAGATGACACCGGATGGACGATCCGAGAATGTCGGGAAGCCGGATGACCGCCAGGGCTATCATCGCGCGATGGATCTTCCCGAGTACCCCCGAATCAATATAAGAATCACGACGATCTGACGGGCGGATCAAAAGTTATCGTCGGAACGATATTTGTGCACCAAGGGTAGCTCACGGCCAGTAAACACCTTCCGACCGGATTCATGACTCGCATCCACTAGTACACTCATCCGCTATAGCCTGTACGTCACTGAATCTAAACAAACCCCGCTATAATTTGACTGCAAATGAAATGTCAGAACGAATTCCGTTTATCGAATCAAACGACACTATCACCCCGCCATAATAAAGACCGGACGTCTTTGAATTCACCATCCGGAAGAAAATAAAAAGATCCGAACCGAAACGTAGGAGGCGACGCACTAAACGTGCGTTTCAGTTCGCATCGATGTTCCAGAACCGAAAGATTGTTCGAAAAAAGTGGTAGATTGCCGAAAAAAGTGACAGGGGTGCAACACGAGGACTTCCCAGGAGGTCACCCATCCTAGTACTACTCTCGCCCAAGCACGCTTAACTTCGGAGTTCTGATGGGATCCAGTGCATTTGTGCTGGTATGATCGCACCCAGCATGCCTCTCCATTGTCAAAGTAATAAAGAGTTTCCACTCGCATTGTCGTACGAAGTCCGTTTAAATGAAAGTGCGAAAAAATCCTGCTAGATGACACCGGATGGACGATCCGAGCATGTCGGGAAGCCGGATGACCGCCAGGGCTGTCATCGCGCGATTAATCTTCCCGAGTACCCCCGAATCAATATAAGAATCGCTACGATCTGACGGGCGGATCAAAAGTTATCGTCGGAACGATATTTGTGCACCAAGGGTAGCTCACGGCCAGTAAACACCTTCCGACCGGATTCATGACTCGCATCCACTAGTACACTCATCCGCTATAGCCTGTACGTCACTGAATCTAAACAAACCCCCGCTATAATTTGACCGCAAATGAAATGTCAGAACGAATTCCGTTTATCGAATCAAACGACATTATCAGCCCGCCATAATAAAGACCGGACGTCTTTGAATTCACCATCCGGAAGAAAATAAAAAGATCCGAACCGAAACGTATGAGGCGACGCACTAAACGTGCGTTTCAGTTCGCATCGATGTTCCAGAACCGAAAGATTGTTCGAAAAAAGTGGTAGATAGCCGAAAAAAGTGACAGGGGTGCAACACGAGGACTTCCCAGGAGGTCACCCATCCTAGTACTACTCTCGCCCAAGCACGCTTAACTTCGGAGTTCTGATGGGATCCAGTGCATTTGTGCTGGTATGATCGCACCCAGCATGCCACTCCATTGTCAAAGTAATAAAGAGTTTCCACTCGCATTGTCGTACGAAGTCCGTTTAAATGAAAGTGCGAAAAAATCCTGCTAGATGACACCGGATGGACGATCCGAGCATGTCGGGAAGCCGGATGACCGCCAGGGCTGTCATCGCGCGATGGATCTTCCCGAGTACCCCCGAATCAATATAAGAATCACGACGATCTGACGGGCGGATCAAAAGTTATCGTCGGAACGATATTTGTGCACCAAGGGTAGCTCACGGCCAGTAAACACCTTCCGACCGGATTCATGACTCGCATCCACTAGTACACTCATCCGCTATAGCCTGTACGTCACTGAATCTAAACAAACCCCCGCTATAATTTGACTGCAAATGAAATGTCAGAACGAATTCCGTTTATCGAATCAAACGACACTATCACCCCGCCATAATAAAGACCGGACGTCTTTGAATTCACCATCCGGAAGAAAATAAAAAGATCCGAACCGAAACGTAGGAGGCGACGCACTAAACGTGCGTTTCAGTTCGCATCGAGGGGTGCAACACGAGGACTTCCCAGGAGGTCACCCATCCTAGTACTACTCTCGCCCAAGCACGCTTAACTTCGGAGTTCTGATGGGATCCAGTGCATTTGTGCTGGTATGATCGCACCCAGCATGCCTCTCCATTGTCAAAGTAATAAAGAGTTTCCACTCGCATTGTCGTACGAAGTCCGTTTAAATGAAAGTGCGAAAAAATCCTGCTAGATGACACCGGATGGACGATCCGAGCATGTCGGGAAGCCGGATGACCGCCAGGGCTGTCATCGCGCGATTAATCTTCCCGAGTACCCCCGAATCAATATAAGAATCGCCACGATCTGACGGGCGGATCAAAAGTTCTCGTCGGAACGATATTTGTGCACCAAGGGTAGCTCACGGCCAGTAAACACCTTCCGACCGGATTCATGACTCGCATCCACTAGTACACTCATCCGCTATAGCCTGTACGTCAGTGAATCTAAACAAACCCCCGCTATAATTTGACTGCAAATGAAATGTCAGAACGAATTCCGTTTATCGAATCAAACGACACTATCACCCCGCCATAATAAAGACCGGACGTCTTTGAATTCACCATCCGGAAGAAAATAAAAAGATCCGAACCGAAACGTAGGAGGCGACGCACTAAACGTGGGTTTCAGTTCGCATCGATGTTCCAGAACCGAAAGATTGTTCGAAAAAAGTGGTAGATAGCCGAAAAAAGTGACAGGGGTGCAACACGAGGACTTCCCAGGAGGTCACCCATCCTAGTACTACTCTCGCCCAAGCACGCTTAACTTCGGAGTTCTGATGGGATCCAGTGCATTTGTGCTGGTATGATCGCACCCAGCATGCCTCTCCATTGTCAAAGTAATAAAGAGTTTCCACTCGCATTGTCGTACGAAGTCCGTTTAAATGAAAGTGCGAAAAAATCCTGCTAGATGACACCGGATGGACGATCCGAGCATGTCGGGAAGCCGGATGACTGCCATGGCTGTCATCGCGCGATGGATCTTCCCGAGTACCCCCGAATCAATATAAGAAACGCCACGATCTGACGGGCGGATCAAAAGTTATCGTCGGAACGATATTTGTGCACCAAGGGTAGCTCACGGCCAGTAAACACCTTCCGACCGGATTCATGACTCGCATCCACTAGTACACTCATCCGCTATAGCCTGTACGTCACTGAATCTAAACAAACCCCCGCTATAATTTGACCGCAAATGAAATGTCAGAACGAATTCCGTTTATCGAATCAAACGACACTATCACCTCGCCATAATAAAGACCGGACGTCTTTGAATTCACCATCCGGAAGAAAATAAAAAGATCCGAACCGAAACGTAGGAGGCGACGCACTAAACGTGCGTTTCAGTTCGCATCGATGTTCCAGAACCGAAAGATTGTTCGAAAAAAGTGGTAGATAGCCGAAAAAAGTGACAGGGGTGCAACACGAGGACTTCCCAGGAGGTCACCCATCCTAGTACTACTCTCGCCCAAGCACGCTTAACTTCGGAGTTCTGATGGGATCCAGTGCATTTGTGCTGGTATGATCGCACCCAGCATGCCTCTCCATTGTCAAAGTAATAAAGCGTTTCCACTCGCATTGTCGTACGAAGTCCGTTTAAATGAAAGTGCGAAAAAATCCTGCTAGATGACACCGGATGGACGATCCGAGCATGTCTGGAAGCCGGATGACCGCCAGGGCTGTCATCGCGCGATGAATCTTCCCGAGTACCCCCGAATCAATATAAGAATCGCCACGATCTGACGGGCGGATCAAAAGTTATCGTCGGAACGATATTTGTGCACCAAGGGTAGCTCACGGCCAGTAAACACCTTCCGACCGGATTCATGACTCGCATCCACTAGTACACTCATCCGCTATAGCCTGTACGTCACTGAATCTAAACAAACCCCCGCTATAATTTGACTGCAAATGAAATGTCAGAACGAATTCCGTTTATCGAATCAAACGACACTATCACCCCGCCATAATAAAGACCGGACGTCTTTGAATTCACCATCCGGAAGAAAATAAAAAGATCCGAACCGAAACGTAGGAGGCGACGCACTAAACGTGCGTTTCAGTTCGCATCGATGTTCCAGAACCGAAAGATTGTTCGAAAAAAGTGGTAGATAGCCGAAAAAAGTGACAGGGGTGCAACACGAGGACTTCCCAGGAGGTCACCCATCCTAGTACTACTCTCGCCCAAGCACGCTTAACTTCGGAGTTCTGATGGGATCCAGTGCATTTGTGCTGGTATGATCGCACCCAGCATGCCTCTCCATTGTCAAAGTAATAAAGAGTTTCCACTCGCATTGTCGTACGAAGTCCGTTTAAATGAAAGTGCGAAAAAATCCTGCTAGATGACACCGGATGGACGATCCGAGCATGTCGGGAAGCCGGATGACCGCCAGGGCTGTCATCGCGCGATGGATCTTCCCGAGTACCCCCGAATCAATATAAGAATCGCCACGATCTGACGGGCGGATCAAAAGTTATCGTCGGAACGATATTTGTGCACCAAGGGTAGCTCACGGCCAGTAAACACCTTCCGACCGGATTCATGACTCGCATCCACTAGTACACTCATCCGCTATAGCCTGTACGTCACTGAATCTAAACAAACCCCCGCTATAATTTGACCGCAAATGAAATGTCAGAACGAATTCCGTTTATCGAATCAAACGACACTATCACCCCGCCATAATAAAGACCGGACGTCTTTGAATTCACCATCCGGAAGAAAATAAAAAGATCCGAACCGAAACGTAGGAGGCGACGCACTAAACGTGCGTTTCAGTTCGCATCGATGTTCCAGAACCGAAAGATTGTTCGAAAAAAGTGGTTGATAGCCGAAAAAAGTGACAGGGGTGCAACACGAGGACTTCCCAGGAGGTCACCCATCCTAGTACTACTCTCGCCCAAGCACGCTTAACATCGGAGTTCTGATGGGATCCAGTGCATTTGTGCTGGTATGATCGCACCCAGCATGCCTCTCCATTGTCAAAGTAATAAAGAGTTTCCACTCGCATTGTCGTACGAAGTCCGTTTAAATGAAAGTGCGAAAAAATCCTGCTAGATGACACCGGATGGACGATCCGAGCATGTCGGGAAGCCGGATGACCGCCAGGGCTGTCATCGCGCGATGGATCTTCCCGAGTACCCCCGAATCAATATAAGAATCGCCACGATCTGACGGGCGGATCAAAAGTTATCGTCGGAACGATATTTGTGCACCAAGGGTAGCTCACGGCCAGTAAACACCATCCGACCGGATTCATGACTCGCATCCACTAGTACACTCATCCGCTATAGCCTGTACGTCACTGAATCTAAACAAACCCCCGCTATAATTTGACCGCAAATGAAATGTCAGAACGAATTCCGTTTATCGAATCAAACGACACTATCACCCCGCCATAATAAAGACCGGACGTCTTTGAATTCACCATCCGGAAGAAAATAAAAAGATCCGAACCGAAACGTAGGAGGCGACGCACTAAACGTGCGTTTCAGTTCCCATCGATGTTCCAGAACCGAAAGATTGTTCGAAAAAAGTGGTAGATAGCCGAAAAAAGTGACAGGGGTGCAACACGAGGACTTCCCAGGAGGTCACCCATCCTAGTACTACTCTCGCCCAAGCACGCTTAACTTCGGAGTTCTGATGGGATCCAGTGCATTTGTGCTGGTATGATCGCACCCAGCATGCCTCTCCATTGTCAAAGTAATAAAGAGTTTCCACTCGCATTGTCGTACGAAGTCCGTTTAAATGAAAGTGCGAAAAAATCCTGCTAGATGACACCGGATGGACGATCCGAGCATGTCGGGAAGCCGGATGACCGCCAGGGCTGTCATCGCGCGATGAATCTTCCCGAGTACCCCCGAATCAATATAAGAACCGCCACGATCTGACGGGCGGATCAAAAGTTATCGTCGGAACGATATTTGTGCACCAAGGGTAGCTCACGGCCAGTAAACACCTTCCGACCGGATTCATGACTCGCATCCACTAGTACACTCATCCGCTATAGCCTGTACGTCACTGAATCTAAACAAACCCCCGCTATAATTTGACCGCAAATGAAATGTCAGAACGAATTCCGTTTATCGAATCAAACGACACTATCACCCCGCCATAATAAAGACCGGACGTGTTTGAATTCACCATCCGGAAGAAAATAAAAAGATCCGAACCGAAACGTAGGAGGCGACGCACTAAACGTGCGTTTCAGTTCGCATCGATGTTCCAGAACCGAAAGATTGTTCGAAAAAAGTGGTAGATAGCCGAAAAAAGTGACAGGGGTGCAACACGAGGACTTCCCAGGAGGTCACCCATCCTAGTACTACTCTCGCCCAAGCACGCTTAACTTCGGAGTTCTGATGGGATCCAGTGCATTTGTGCTGGTATGATCGCACCCAGCATGCCACTCCATTGTCAAAGTAATAAAGAGTTTCCACTCGCATTGTCGTACGAAGTCCGTTTAAATGAAAGTGCGAAAAAATCCTGCTAGATGACACCGGATGGACGATCCGAGCATGTCGGGAAGCCGGATGACCGCCAGGGCTGTCATCGCGCGATGGATCTTCCCGAGTACCCCCGAATCAATATAAGAATCACGACGATCTGACGGGCGGATCAAAAGTTATCGTCGGAACGATATTTGTGCACCAAGGGTAGCTCACGGCCAGTAAACACCTTCCGACCGGATTCATGACTCGCATCCACTAGTACACTCATCCGCTATAGCCTGTACGTCACTGAATCTAAACAAACCCCCGCTATAATTTGACCGCAAATGAAATGTCAGAACGAATTCCGTTTATCGAATCAAACGACACTATCACCCCGCCATAATAAAGACCGGACGTCTTTGAATTCACCATCCGGAAGAAAATAAAAAGATCCGAACCGAAACGTAGGAGGCGACGCACTAAACGTGCGTTTCAGTTCGCATCGATGTTCCAGAACCGAAAGATTGTTCGAAAAAAGTGGTAGATAGCCGAAAAAAGTGACAGGGGTGCAACACGAGGACTTCCCAGGAGGTCACCCATCCTAGTACTACTCTCGCCCAAGCACGCTTAACTTCGGAGTTCTGATGGGATCCAGTGCATTTGTGCTGGTATGATCGCACCCAGCATGCCACTCCATTGTCAAAGTAATAAAGAGTTTCCACTCGCATTGTCGTACGAAGTCCGTTTAAATGAAAGTGCGAAAAAATCCTGCTAGATGACACCGGATGGACGATCCGAGCATGTCGGGAAGCCGGATGACCGCCAGGGCTGTCATCGCGCGATGGATCTTCCCGAGTACCCCCGAATCAATATAAGAATCCCGACGATCTGACGGGCGGATCAAAAGTTATCGTCGGAACGATATTTGTGCACCAAGGGTAGCTCACGGCCAGTAAACACCTTCCGACCGGATTCATGACTCGCATCCACTAGTACACTCATCCGCTATAGCCTGTACGTCACTGAATCTAAACAAACCCCCGCTATAATTTGACTGCAAATGAAATGTCAGAACGAATTCCGTTTATCGAATCAAACGACACTATCACCCCGCCATAATAAAGACCGGACGTCTTTGAATTCACCATCCGGAAGAAAATAAAAAGATCCGAACCGAAACGTAGGAGGCGACGCACTAAACGTGCGTTTCAGTTCGCATCGATGTTCCAGAACCGAAAGATTGTTCGAAAAAAGTGGTAGATAGCCGAAAAAAGTGACAGGGGTGCAACACGAGGACTTCCCAGGAGGTCACCCATCCTAGTACTACTCTCGCCCAAGCACGCTTAACTTCGGAGTTCTGATGGGATCCAGTGCATTTGTGCTGGTATGATCGCACCCAGCATGCCTCTCCATTGTCAAAGTAATAAAGAGTTTCCACTCGCATTGTCGTACGAAGTCCGTTTAAATGAAAGTGCGAAAAAATCCTGCTAGATGACACCGGATGGACGATCCGAGCATGTCGGGAAGCCGGATGACCGCCAGGGCTGTCATCGCGCGATGGATCTTCCCGAGTACCCCCGAATCAATATAAGAATCGCCACGATCTGACGGGCGGATCAAAAGTTATCGTCGGAACGATATTTGTGCACCAAGGGTAGCTCACGGCCAGTAAACACCTTCCGACCGGATTCATGACTCGCATCCACTAGTACACTCATCCGCTATAGCCTGTACGTCACTGAATCTAAACAAACCCCCGCTATAATTTGACCGCAAATGAAATGTCAGAACGAATTCCGTTTATCGAATCAAACGACACTATCACCCCGCCATAATAAAGACCGGACGTGTTTGAATTCACCATCCGGAAGAAAATAAAAAGATCCGAACCGAAACGTAGGAGGCGACGCACTAAACGTGCGTTTCAGTTCGCATCGATGTTCCAGAACCGAAAGATTGTTCGAAAAAAGTGGTTGATAGCCGAAAAAAGTGACAGGGGTGCAACACGAGGACTTCCCAGGAGGTCACCCATCCTAGTACTACTCTCGCCCAAGCACGCTTAACTTCGGAGTTCTGATGGGATCCAGTGCATTTGTGCTGGTATGATCGCACCCAGTATGCCTCTCCATTGTCAAAGTAATAAAGAGTTTCCACTCGCATTGTCGTACGAAGTCCGTTTAAATGAAAGTGCGAAAAAATCCTGCTAGATGACACCGGATGGACGATCCGAGCATGTCGGGAAGCCGGATGACCGCCAGGGCTGTCATCGCGCGATGGATCTTCCCGAGTACCCCCGAATCAATATAAGAATCGCCACGATCTGACGGGCGGATCAAAAGTTATCGTCGGAACGATATTTGTGCACCAAGGGTAGCTCACGGCCAGTAAACACCTTCCGACCGGATTCATGACTCGCATCCACTAGTACACTCATCCGCTATAGCCTGTACGTCACTGAATCTAAACAAACCCCCGCTATAATTTGACCGCAAATGAAATGTCAGAACGAATTCCGTTTATCGAATCAAACGACACTATCACCCCGCCATAATAAAGACCGGACGTCTTTGAATTCACCATCCGGAAGAAAATAAAAAGATCCGAACCGAAACGTAGGAGGCGACGCACTAAACGTGCGTTTCAGTTCGCATCGATGTTCCAGAACCGAAAGATTGTTCGAAAAAAGTGGTAGATAGCCGAAAAAAGTGACAGGGGTGCAACACGAGGACTTCCCAGGAGGTCACCCATCCTAGTACTACTCTCGCCCAAGCACGCTTAACTTCGGAGTTCTGATGGGATCCAGTGCATTTGTGCTGGTATGATCGCACCCAGCATGCCTCTCCATTGTCAAAGTAATAAAGAGTTTCCACTCGCATTGTCGTACGAAGTCCGTTTAAATGAAAGTGCGAAAAAATCCTGCTAGATGACACCGGATGGACGATCCGAGCATGTCGGGAAGCCGGATGACCGCCAGGGCTGTCATCGCGCGATGAATCTTCCCGAGTACCCCCGAATCAATATAAGAACCGCCACGATCTGACGGGCGGATCAAAAGTTATCGTCGGAACGATATTTGTGCACCAAGGGTAGCTCACGGCCAGTAAACACCTTCCGACCGGATTCATGACTCGCATCCACTAGTACACTCATCCGCTATAGCCTGTACGTCACTGAATCTAAACAAACCCCCGCTATAATTTGACCGCAAATGAAATGTCAGAACGAATTCCGTTTATCGAATCAAACGACACTATCACCCCGCCATAATAAAGACCGGACGTCTTTGAATTCACCATCCGGAAGAAAATAAAAAGATCCGAACCGAAACGTAGGAGGCGACGCACTAAACGTGCGTTTCAGTTCGCATCGATGTTCCAGAACCGAAAGATTGTTCGAAAAAAGTGGTTGATAGCCGAAAAAAGTGACAGGGGTGCAACACGAGGACTTCCCAGGAGGTCACCCATCCTAGTACTACTCTCGCCCAAGCACGCTTAACTTCGGAGTTCTGATGGGATCCAGTGCATTTGTGCTGGTATGATCGCACCCAGTATGCCTCTCCATTGTCAAAGTAATAAAGAGTTTCCACTCGCATTGTCGTACGAAGTCCGTTTAAATGAAAGTGCGAAAAAATCCTGCTAGATGACACCGGATGGACGATCCGAGCATGTCGGGAAGCCGGATGACCGCCAGGGCTGTCATCGCGCGATGGATCTTCCCGAGTACCCCCGAATCAATATAAGAATCGCCACGATCTGACGGGCGGATCAAAAGTTATCGTCGGAACGATATTTGTGCACCAAGGGTAGCTCACGGCCAGTAAACACCTTCCGACCGGATTCATGACTCGCATCCACTAGTACACTCATCCGCTATAGCCTGTACGTCACTGAATCTAAACAAACCCCCGCTATAATTTGACCGCAAATGAAATGTCAGAACGAATTCCGTTTATCGAATCAAACGACACTATCACCCCGCCATAATAAAGACCGGACGTCTTTGAATTCACCATCCGGAAGAAAATAAAAAGATCCGAACCGAAACGTAGGAGGCGACGCACTAAACGTGCGTTTCAGTTCGCATCGATGTTCCAGAACCGAAAGATTGTTCGAAAAAAGTGGTTGATAGCCGAAAAAAGTGACAGGGGTGCAACACGAGGACTTCCCAGGAGGTCACCCATCCTAGTACTACTCTCGCCCAAGCACGCTTAACTTCGGAGTTCTGATGGGATCCAGTGCATTTGTGCTGGTATGATCGCACCCAGTATGCCTCTCCATTGTCAAAGTAATAAAGAGTTTCCACTCGCATTGTCGTACGAAGTCCGTTTAAATGAAAGTGCGAAAAAATCCTGCTAGATGACACCGGATGGACGATCCGAGCATGTCGGGAAGCCGGATGACCGCCAGGGCTGTCATCGCGCGATGGATCTTCCCGAGTACCCCCGAATCAATATAAGAATCGCCACGATCTGACGGGCGGATCAAAAGTTATCGTCGGAACGATATTTGTGCACCAAGGGTAGCTCACGGCCAGTAAACACCTTCCGACCGGATTCATGACTCGCATCCACTAGTACACTCATCCGCTATAGCCTGTACGTCACTGAATCTAAACAAACCCCCGCTATAATTTGACCGCAAATGAAATGTCAGAACGAATTCCGTTTATCGAATCAAACGACACTATCACCCCGCCATAATAAAGACCGGACGTCTTTGAATTCACCATCCGGAAGAAAATAAAAAGATCCGAACCGAAACGTAGGAGGCGACGCACTAAACGTGCGTTTCAGTTCGCATCGATGTTCCAGAACCGAAAGATTGTTCGAAAAAAGTGGTAGATAGCCGAAAAAAGTGACAGGGGTGCAACACGAGGACTTCCCAGGAGGTCACCCATCCTAGTACTACTCTCGCCCAAGCACGCTTAACTTCGGAGTTCTGATGGGATCCAGTGCATTTGTGCTGGTATGATCGCACCCAGCATGCCTCTCCATTGTCAAAGTAATAAAGAGTTTCCACTCGCATTGTCGTACGAAGTCCGTTTAAATGAAAGTGCGAAAAAATCCTGCTAGATGACACCGGATGGACGATCCGAGCATGTCGGGAAGCCGGATGACCGCCAGGGCTGTCATCGCGCGATGAATCTTCCCGAGTACCCCCGAATCAATATAAGAACCGCCACGATCTGACGGGCGGATCAAAAGTTATCGTCGGAACGATATTTGTGCACCAAGGGTAGCTCACGGCCAGTAAACACCTTCCGACCGGATTCATGACTCGCATCCACTAGTACACTCATCCGCTATAGCCTGTACGTCACTGAATCTAAACAAACCCCCGCTATAATTTGACCGCAAATGAAATGTCAGAACGAATTCCGTTTATCGAATCAAACGACACTATCACCCCGCCATAATAAAGACCGGACGTGTTTGAATTCACCATCCGGAAGAAAATAAAAAGATCCGAACCGAAACGTAGGAGGCGACGCACTAAACGTGCGTTTCAGTTCGCATCGATGTTCCAGAACCGAAAGATTGTTCGAAAAAAGTGGTAGATAGCCGAAAAAAGTGACAGGGGTGCAACACGAGGACTTCCCAGGAGGTCACCCATCCTAGTACTACTCTCGCCCAAGCACGCTTAACTTCGGAGTTCTGATGGGATCCAGTGCATTTGTGCTGGTATGATCGCACCCAGCATGCCACTCCATTGTCAAAGTAATAAAGAGTTTCCACTCGCATTGTCGTACGAAGTCCGTTTAAATGAAAGTGCGAAAAAATCCTGCTAGATGACACCGGATGGACGATCCGAGCATGTCGGGAAGCCGGATGACCGCCAGGGCTGTCATCGCGCGATGAATCTTCCCGAGTACCCCCGAATCAATATAAGAACCGCCACGATCTGACGGGCGGATCAAAAGTTATCGTCGGAACGATATTTGTGCACCAAGGGTAGCTCACGGCCAGTAAACACCTTCCGACCGGATTCATGACTCGCATCCACTAGTACACTCATCCGCTATAGCCTGTACGTCACTGAATCTAAACAAACCCCCGCTATAATTTGACCGCAAATGAAATGTCAGAACGAATTCCGTTTATCGAATCAAACGACACTATCACCCCGCCATAATAAAGACCGGACGTGTTTGAATTCACCATCCGGAAGAAAATAAAAAGATCCGAACCGAAACGTAGGAGGCGACGCACTAAACGTGCGTTTCAGTTCGCATCGATGTTCCAGAACCGAAAGATTGTTCGAAAAAAGTGGTAGATAGCCGAAAAAAGTGACAGGGGTGCAACACGAGGACTTACCAGGAGGTCACCCATCCTAGTACTACTCTCGCCCAAGCACGCTTAACTTCGGAGTTCTGATGGGATCCAGTGCATTTGTGCTGGTATGATCGCACCCAGCATGCCACTCCATTGTCAAAGTAATAAAGAGTTTCCACTCGCATTGTCGTACGAAGTCCGTTTAAATGAAAGTGCGAAAAAATCCTGCTAGATGACACCGGATGGACGATCCGAGCATGTCGGGAAGCCGGATGACCGCCAGGGCTGTCATCGCGCGATTGATCTTCCCGAGTACCCCCGAATCAATATAAGAATCACGACGATCTGACGGGCGGATCAAAAGTTATCGTCGGAACGATATTTGTGCACCAAGGGTAGCTCACGGCCAGTAAACACCTTCCGACCGGATTCATGACTCGCATCCACTAGTACACTCATCCGCTATAGCCTGTACGTCACTGAATCTAAACAAACCCCCGCTATAATTTGACTGCAAATGAAATGTCAGAACGAATTCCGTTTATCGAATCAAACGACACTATCACCCCGCCATAATAAAGACCGGACGTCTTTGAATTCACCATCCGGAAGAAAATAAAAAGATCCGAACCGAAACGTAGGAGGCGACGCACTAAACGTGCGTTTCAGTTCGCATCGATGTTCCAGAACCGAAAGATTGTTCGAAAAAAGTGGTAGATAGCCGAAAAAAGTGACAGGGGTGCAACACGAGGACTTCCCAGGAGGTCACCCATCCTAGTACTACTCTCGCCCAAGCACGCTTAACTTCGGAGTTCTGATGGGATCCAGTGCATTTGTGCTGGTATGATCGCACCCAGCATGCCTCTCCATTGTCAAAGTAATAAAGAGTTTCCACTCGCATTGTCGTACGAAGTCCGTTTAAATGAAAGTGCGAAAAAATCCTGCTAGATGACACCGGATGGACGATCCGAGCATGTCGGGAAGCCGGATGACCGCCAGGGCTGTCATCGCGCGATTAATCTTCCCGAGTACCCCCGAATCAATATAAGAATCGCTACGATCTGACGGGCGGATCAAAAGTTATCGTCGGAACGATATTTGTGCACCAAGGGTAGCTCACGGCCAGTAAACACCTTCCGACCGGATTCATGACTCGCATCCACTAGTACACTCATCCGCTATAGCCTGTACGTCACTGAATCTAAACAAACCCCCGCTATAATTTGACCGCAAATGAAATGTCAGAACGAATTCCGTTTATCGAATCAAACGACATTATCAGCCCGCCATAATAAAGACCGGACGTCTTTGAATTCACCATCCGGAAGAAAATAAAAAGATCCGAACCGAAACGTATGAGGCGACGCACTAAACGTGCGTTTCAGTTCGCATCGATGTTCCAGAACCGAAAGATTGTTCGAAAAAAGTGGTAGATAGCCGAAAAAAGTGACAGGGGTGCAACACGAGGACTTCCCAGGAGGTCACCCATCCTAGTACTACTCTCGCCCAAGCACGCTTAACTTCGGAGTTCTGATGGGATCCAGTGCATTTGTGCTGGTATGATCGCACCCAGCATGCCACTCCATTGTCAAAGTAATAAAGAGTTTCCACTCGCATTGTCGTACGAAGTCCGTTTAAATGAAAGTGCGAAAAAATCCTGCTAGATGACACCGGATGGACGATCCGAGCATGTCGGGAAGCCGGATGACCGCCAGGGCTGTCATCGCGCGATGGATCTTCCCGAGTACCCACGAATCAATATAAGAATCACGACGATCTGACGGGCGGATCAAAAGTTATCGTCGGAACGATATTTGTGCACCAAGGGTAGCTCACGGCCAGTAAACACCTTCCGACCGGATTCATGACTCGCATCCACTAGTACACTCATCCGCTATAGCCTGTACGTCACTGAATCTAAACAAACCCCCGCTATAATTTGACTGCAAATGAAATGTCAGAACGAATTCCGTTTATCGAATCAAACGACACTATCACCCCGCCATAATAAAGACCGGACGTCTTTGAATTCACCATCCGGAAGAAAATAAAAAGATCCGAACCGAAACGTAGGAGGCGACGCACTAAACGTGCGTTTCAGTTCGCATCGAGGGGTGCAACACGAGGACTTCCCAGGAGGTCACCCATCCTAGTACTACTCTCGCCCAAGCACGCTTAACTTCGGAGTTCTGATGGGATCCAGTGCATTTGTGCTGGTATGATCGCACCCAGCATGCCTCTCCATTGTCAAAGTAATAAAGAGTTTCCACTCGCATTGTCGTACGAAGTCCGTTTAAATGAAAGTGCGAAAAAATCCTGCTAGATGACACCGGATGGACGATCCGAGCATGTCGGGAAGCCGGATGACCGCCAGGGCTGTCATCGCGCGATTAATCTTCCCGAGTACCCCCGAATCAATATAAGAATCGCCACGATCTGACGGGCGGATCAAAAGTTCTCGTCGGAACGATATTTGTGCACCAAGGGTAGCTCACGGCCAGTAAACACCTTCCGACCGGATTCATGACTCGCATCCACTAGTACACTCATCCGCTATAGCCTGTACGTCAGTGAATCTAAACAAACCCCCGCTATAATTTGACTGCAAATGAAATGTCAGAACGAATTCCGTTTATCGAATCAAACGACACTATCACCCCGCCATAATAAAGACCGGACGTCTTTGAATTCACCATCCGGAAGAAAATAAAAAGATCCGAACCGAAACGTAGGAGGCGACGCACTAAACGTGCGTTTCAGTTCGCATCGATGTTCCAGAACCGAAAGATTGTTCGAAAAAAGTGGTAGATAGCCGAAAAAAGTGACAGGGGTGCAACACGAGGACTTCCCAGGAGGTCACCCATCCTAGTACTACTCTCGCCCAAGCACGCTTAACTTCGGAGTTCTGATGGGATCCAGTGCATTTTTGCTGGTATGATCGCACCCAGCATGCCTCTCCATTGTCAAAGTAATAAAGAGTTTCCACTCGCATTGTCGTACGAAGTCCGTTTAAATGAAAGTGCGAAAAAATCCTGCTAGATGACACCGGATGGACGATCCGAGCATGTCGGGAAGCCGGATGACTGCCATGGCTGTCATCGCGCGATGGATCTTCCCGAGTACCCCCGAATCAATATAAGAATCGCCACGATCTGACGGGCGGATCAAAAGTTATCGTCGGAACGATATTTGTGCACCAAGGGTAGCTCACGGCCAGTAAACACCTTCCGACCGGATTCATGACTCGCATCCACTAGTACACTCATCCGCTATAGCCTGTACGTCACTGAATCTAAACAAACCCCCGCTATAATTTGACCGCAAATGAAATGTCAGAACGAATTCCGTTTATCGAATCAAACGACACTATCACCTCGCCATAATAAAGACCGGACGTCTTTGAATTCACCATCCGGAAGAAAATAAAAAGATCCGAACCGAAACGTAGGAGGCGACGCACTAAACGTGCGTTTCAGTTCGCATCGATGTTCCAGAACCGAAAGATTGTTCGAAAAAAGTGGTAGATAGCCGAAAAAAGTGACAGGGGTGCAACACGAGGACTTCCCAGGAGGTCACCCATCCTAGTACTACTCTCGCCCAAGCACGCTTAACTTCGGAGTTCTGATGGGATCCAGTGGATTTGTGCTGGTATGATCGCACCCAGCATGCCTCTCCATTGTCAAAGTAATAAAGCGTTTCCACTCGCATTGTCGTACGAAGTCCGTTTAAATGAAAGTGCGAAAAAATCCTGCTAGATGACACCGGATGGACGATCCGAGCATGTCTGGAAGCCGGATGACCGCCAGGAATGTCATCGCGCGATGAATCTTCCCGAGTACCCCCGAATCAATATAAGAATCGCCACGATCTGACGGGCGGATCAAAAGTTATCGTCAGAACGATATTTGTGCACCAAGGGTAGCTCACGGCCAGTAAACATCTTCCGACCGGATTCATGACTCGCATCCACTAGTACACTCATCCGCTATAGCCTGTACGTCACTGAATCTAAACAAACCCCCGCTATAATTTGACCGCAAATGAAATGTCAGAACGAATTCCGTTTATCGAATCAAACGACACTATCACCCCGCCATAATAAAGACCGGACGTCTTTGAATTCACCATCCGGAAGAAAATAAAAAGATCCGAACCGAAACGTAGGAGGCGTCGCACTAAACGTGCGTTTCAGTTCGCATCGATGTTCCAGAACCGAAAGATTGTTCGAAAAAAGTGGTAGATAGCCGAAAAAAGTGACAGGGGTGCAACACGAGGACTTCCCAGGAGGTCACCCATCCTAGTACTACTCTCGCCCAAGCACGCTTAACTTCGGAGTTCTGATGGGATCCAGTGCATTTGTGCTGGTATGATCGCACCCAGCATGCCTCTCCATTGTCAAAGTAATAAAGAGTTTCCACTCGCATTGTCGTACGAAGTCCGTTTAAATGAAAGTGCGAAAAAATCCTGCTAGATGACACCGGATGGACGATCCGAGCATGTCGGGAAGCCGGATGACCGCCAGGGCTGTCATCGCGCGATGAATCTTCCCGAGTACCCCCGAATCAATATAAGAACCGCCACGATCTGACGGGCGGATCAAAAGTTATCGTCGGAACGATATTTGTGCACCAAGGGTAGCTCACGGCCAGTAAACACCTTCCGACCGGATTCATGACTCGCATCCACTAGTACACTCATCCGCTATAGCCTGTACGTCACTGAATCTAAACAAACCCCCGCTATAATTTGACCGCAAATGAAATGTCAGAACGAATTCCGTTTATCGAATCAAACGACACTATCACCCCGCCATAATAAAGACCGGACGTGTTTGAATTCACCATCCGGAAGAAAATAAAAAGATCCGAACCGAAACGTAGGAGGCGACGCACTAAACGTGCGTTTCAGTTCGCATCGATGTTCCAGAACCGAAAGATTGTTCGAAAAAAGTGGTAGATAGCCGAAAAAAGTGACAGGGGTGCAACACGAGGACTTCCCAGGAGGTCACCCATCCTAGTACTACTCTCGCCCAAGCACGCTTAACTTCGGAGTTCTGATGGGATCCAGTGCATTTGTGCTGGTATGATCGCACCCAGCATGCCACTCCATTGTCAAAGTAATAAAGAGTTTCCACTCGCATTGTCGTACGAAGTCCGTTTAAATGAAAGTGCGAAAAAATCCTGCTAGATGACACCGGATGGACGATCCGAGCATGTCGGGAAGCCGGATGACCGCCAGGGCTGTCATCGCGCGATGAATCTTCCCGAGTACCCCCGAATCAATATAAGAATCACGACGATCTGACGGGCGGATCAAAAGTTATCGTCGGAACGATATTTGTGCACCAAGGGTAGCTCACGGCCAGTAAACACCTTCCGACCGGATTCATGACTCGCATCCACTAGTACACTCATCCGCTATAGCCTGTACGTCACTGAATCTAAACAAACCCCCGCTATAATTTGACTGCAAATGAAATGTCAGAACGAATTCCGTTTATCGAATCAAACGACACTATCACCCCGCCATAATAAAGACCGGACGTCTTTGAATTCACCATCCGGAAGAAAATAAAAAGATCCGAACCGAAACGTAGGAGGCGACGCACTAAACGTGCGTTTCAGTTCGCATCGAGGGGTGCAACACGAGGACTTCCCAGGAGGTCACCCATCCTAGTACTACTCTCGCCCAAGCACGCTTAACTTCGGAGTTCTGATGGGATCCAGTGCATTTGTGCTGGTATGATCGCACCCAGCATGCCTCTCCATTGTCAAAGTAATAAAGAGTTTCCACTCGCATTGTCGTACGAAGTCCGTTTAAATGAAAGTGCGAAAAAATCCTGCTAGATGACACCGGATGGACGATCCGAGCATGTCGGGAAGCCGGATGACCGCCAGGGCTGTCATCGCGCGATTAATCTTCCCGAGTACCCCCGAATCAATATAAGAATCGCCACGATCTGACGGGCGGATCAAAAGTTCTCGTCGGAACGATATTTGTGCACCAAGGGTAGCTCACGGCCAGTAAACACCTTCCGACCGGATTCATGACTCGCATCCACTAGTACACTCATCCGCTATAGCCTGTACGTCAGTGAATCTAAACAAACCCCCGCTATAATTTGACTGCAAATGAAATGTCAGAACGAATTCCGTTTATCGAATCAAACGACACTATCACCCCGCCATAATAAAGACCGGACGTCTTTGAATTCACCATCCGGAAGAAAATAAAAAGATCCGAACCGAAACGTAGGAGGCGACGCACTAAACGTGGGTTTCAGTTCGCATCGATGTTCCAGAACCGAAAGATTGTTCCAAAAAAGTGGTAGATAGCCGAAAAAAGTGACAGGGGTGCAACACGAGGACTTCCCAGGAGGTCACCCATCCTAGTACTACTCTCGCCCAAGCACGCTTAACTTCGGAGTTCTGATGGGATCCAGTGCATTTGTGCTGGTATGATCGCACCCAGCATGCCTCTCCATTGTCAAAGTAATAAAGAGTTTCCACTCGCATTGTCGTACGAAGTCCGTTTAAATGAAAGTGCGAAAAAATCCTGCTAGATGACACCGGATGGACGATCCGAGCATGTCGGGAAGCCGGATGACCGCCAGGGCTGTCATCGCGCGATTAATCTTCCCGAGTACCCCCGAATCAATATAAGAATCGCTACGATCTGACGGGCGGATCAAAAGTTATCGTCGGAACGATATTTGTGCACCAAGGGTAGCTCACGGCCAGTAAACACCTTCCGACCGGATTCATGACTCGCATCCACTAGTACACTCATCCGCTATAGCCTGTACGTCACTGAATCTAAACAAACCCCCGCTATAATTTGACCGCAAATGAAATGTCAGAACGAATTCCGTTTATCGAATCAAACGACATTATCAGCCCGCCATAATAAAGACCGGACGTCTTTGAATTCACCATCCGGAAGAAAATAAAAAGATCCGAACCGAAACGTATGAGGCGACGCACTAAACGTGCGTTTCAGTTCGCATCGATGTTCCAGAACCGAAAGATTGTTCGAAAAAAGTGGTAGATAGCCGAAAAAAGTGACAGGGGTGCAACACGAGGACTTCCCAGGAGGTCACCCATCCTAGTACTACTCTCGCCCAAGCACGCTTAACTTCGGAGTTCTGATGGGATCCAGTGCATTTGTGCTGGTATGATCGCACCCAGCATGCCACTCCATTGTCAAAGTAATAAAGAGTTTCCACTCGCATTGTCGTACGAAGTCCGTTTAAATGAAAGTGCGAAAAAATCCTGCTAGATGACACCGGATGGACGATCCGAGCATGTCGGGAAGCCGGATGACCGCCAGGGCTGTCATCGCGCGATGGATCTTCCCGAGTACCCACGAATCAATATAAGAATCACGACGATCTGACGGGCGGATCAAAAGTTATCGTCGGAACGATATTTGTGCACCAAGGGTAGCTCACGGCCAGTAAACACCTTCCGACCGGATTCATGACTCGCATCCACTAGTACACTCATCCGCTATAGCCTGTACGTCACTGAATCTAAACAAACCCCCGCTATAATTTGACTGCAAATGAAATGTCAGAACGAATTCCGTTTATCGAATCAAACGACACTATCACCCCGCCATAATAAAGACCGGACGTCTTTGAATTCACCATCCGGAAGAAAATAAAAAGATCCGAACCGAAACGTAGGAGGCGACGCACTAAACGTGCGTTTCAGTTCGCATCGAGGGGTGCAACACGAGGACTTCCCAGGAGGTCACCCATCCTAGTACTACTCTCGCCCAAGCACGCTTAACTTCGGAGTTCTGATGGGATCCAGTGCATTTGTGCTGGTATGATCGCACCCAGCATGCCTCTCCATTGTCAAAGTAATAAAGAGTTTCCACTCGCATTGTCGTACGAAGTCCGTTTAAATGAAAGTGCGAAAAAATCCTGCTAGATGACACCGGATGGACGATCCGAGCATGTCGGGAAGCCGGATGACCGCCAGGGCTGTCATCGCGCGATTAATCTTCCCGAGTACCCCCGAATCAATATAAGAATCGCCACGATCTGACGGGTGGATCAAAAGTTCTCGTCGGAACGATATTTGTGCACCAAGGGTAGCTCACGGCCAGTAAACACCTTCCGACCGGATTCATGACTCGCATCCACTAGTACACTCATCCGCTATAGCCTGTACGTCAGTGAATCTAAACAAACCCCCGCTATAATTTGACTGCAAATGAAATGTCAGAACGAATTCCGTTTATCGAATCAAACGACACTATCACCCCGCCATAATAAAGACCGGACGTCTTTGAATTCACCATCCGGAAGAAAATAAAAAGATCCGAACCGAAACGTAGGAGGCGACGCACTAAACGTGCGTTTCAGTTCGCATCGATGTTCCAGAACCGAAAGATTGTTCGAAAAAAGTGGTAGATAGCCGAAAAAAGTGACAGGGGTGCAACACGAGGACTTCCCAGGAGGTCACCCATCCTAGTACTACTCTCGCCCAAGCACGCTTAACTTCGGAGTTCTGATGGGATCCAGTGCATTTTTGCTGGTATGATCGCACCCAGCATGCCTCTCCATTGTCAAAGTAATAAAGAGTTTCCACTCGCATTGTCGTACGAAGTCCGTTTAAATGAAAGTGCGAAAAAATCCTGCTAGATGACACCGGATGGACGATCCGAGCATGTCGGGAAGCCGGATGACTGCCATGGCTGTCATCGCGCGATGGATCTTCCCGAGTACCCCCGAATCAATATAAGAATCGCCACGATCTGACGGGCGGATCAAAAGTTATCGTCGGAACGATATTTGTGCACCAAGGGTAGCTCACGGCCAGTAAACACCTTACGACCGGATTCATGACTCGCATCCACTAGTACACTCATCCGCTATAGCCTGTACGTCACTGAATCTAAACAAACCCCCGCTATAATTTGACCGCAAATGAAATGTCAGAACGAATTCCGTTTATCGAATCAAACGACACTATCACCTCGCCATAATAAAGACCGGACGTCTTTGAATTCACCATCCGGAAGAAAATAAAAAGATCCGAACCGAAACGTAGGAGGCGACGCACTAAACGTGCGTTTCAGTTCGCATCGATGTTCCAGAACCGAAAGATTGTTCGAAAAAAGTGGTAGATAGCCGAAAAAAGTGACAGGGGTGCAACACGAGGACTTCCCAGGAGGTCACCCATCCTAGTACTACTCTCGCCCAAGCACGCTTAACTTCGGAGTTCTGATGGGATCCAGTGGATTTGTGCTGGTATGATCGCACCCAGCATGCCTCTCCATTGTCAAAGTAATAAAGCGTTTCCACTCGCATTGTCGTACGAAGTCCGTTTAAATGAAAGTGCGAAAAAATCCTGCTAGATGACACCGGATGGACGATCCGAGCATGTCTGGAAGCCGGATGACCGCCAGGAATGTCATCGCGCGATGAATCTTCCCGAGTACCCCCGAATCAATATAAGAATCGCCACGATCTGACGGGCGGATCAAAAGTTATCGTCAGAACGATATTTGTGCACCAAGGGTAGCTCACGGCCAGTAAACATCTTCCGACCGGATTCATGACTCGCATCCACTAGTACACTCATCCGCTATAGCCTGTACGTCACTGAATCTAAACAAACCCCCGCTATAATTTGACCGCAAATGAAATGTCAGAACGAATTCCGTTTATCGAATCAAACGACACTATCACCCCGCCATAATAAAGACCGGACGTCTTTGAATTCACCATCCGGAAGAAAATAAAAAGATCTGAACCGAAACGTAGGAGGCGTCGCACTAAACGTGCGTTTCAGTTCGCATCGATGTTCCAGAACCGAAAGATTGTTCGAAAAAAGTGGTAGATAGCCGAAAAAAGTGACAGGGGTGCAACACGAGGACTTCCCAGGAGGTCACCCATCCTAGTACTACTCTCGCCCAAGCACGCTTAACTTCGGAGTTCTGATGGGATCCAGTGCATTTGTGCTGGTATGATCGCACCCAGCATGCCTCTCCATTGTCAAAGTAATAAAGAGTTTCCACTCGCATTGTCGTACGAAGTCCGTTTAAATGAAAGTGCGAAAAAATCCTGCTAGATGACACCGGATGGACGATCCGAGCATGTCTGGAAGCCGGATGACCGCCAGGAATGTCATCGCGCGATGAATCTTCCCGAGTACCCCCGAATCAATATAAGAATCGCCACGATCTGACGGGCGGATCAAAAGTTATCGTCAGAACGATATTTGTGCACCAAGGGTAGCTCACGGCCAGTAAACATCTTCCGACCGGATTCATGACTCGCATCCACTAGTACACTCATCCGCTATAGCCTGTACGTCACTGAATCTAAACAAACCCCCGCTATAATTTGACCGCAAATGAAATGTCAGAACGAATTCCGTTTATCGAATCAAACGACACTATCACCCCGCCATAATAAAGACCGGACGTCTTTGAATTCACCATCCGGAAGAAAATAAAAAGATCCGAACCGAAACGTAGGAGGCGTCGCACTAAACGTGCGTTTCAGTTCGCATCGATGTTCCAGAACCGAAAGATTGTTCGAAAAAAGTGGTAGATAGCCGAAAAAAGTGACAGGGGTGCAACACGAGGACTTCCCAGGAGGTCACCCATCCTAGTACTACTCTCGCCCAAGCACGCTTAACTTCGGAGTTCTGATGGGATCCAGTGCATTTGTGCTGGTATGATCGCACCCAGCATGCCTCTCCATTGTCAAAGTAATAAAGAGTTTCCACTCGCATTGTCGTACGAAGTCCGTTTAAATGAAAGTGCGAAAAAATCCTGCTAGATGACACCGGATGGACGATCCGAGCATGTCGGGAAGCCGGATGACCGCCAGGGCTGTCATCGCGCGATGAATCTTCCCGAGTACCCCCGAATCAATATAAGAACCGCCACGATCTGACGGGCGGATCAAAAGTTATCGTCGGAACGATATTTGTGCACCAAGGGTAGCTCACGGCCAGTAAACACCTTCCGACCGGATTCATGACTCGCATCCACTAGTACACTCATCCGCTATAGCCTGTACGTCACTGAATCTAAACAAACCCCCGCTATAATTTGACCGCAAATGAAATGTCAGAACGAATTCCGTTTATCGAATCAAACGACACTATCACCCCGCCATAATAAAGACCGGACGTGTTTGAATTCACCATCCGGAAGAAAATAAAAAGATCCGAACCGAAACGTAGGAGGCGACGCACTAAACGTGCGTTTCAGTTCGCATCGATGTTCCAGAACCGAAAGATTGTTCGAAAAAAGTGGTAGATAGCCGAAAAAAGTGACAGGGGTGCAACACGAGGACTTCCCAGGAGGTCACCCATCCTAGTACTACTCTCGCCCAAGCACGCTTAACTTCGGAGTTCTGATGGGATCCAGTGCATTTGTGCTGGTATGATCGCACCCAGCATGCCACTCCATTGTCAAAGTAATAAAGAGTTTCCACTCGCATTGTCGTACGAAGTCCGTTTAAATGAAAGTGCGAAAAAATCCTGCTAGATGACACCGGATGGACGATCCGAGCATGTCGGGAAGCCGGATGACCGCCAGGGCTGTCATCGCGCGATGAATCTTCCCGAGTACCCCCGAATCAATATAAGAATCACGACGATCTGACGGGCGGATCAAAAGTTATCGTCGGAACGATATTTGTGCACCAAGGGTAGCTCACGGCCAGTAAACACCTTCCGACCGGATTCATGACTCGCATCCACTAGTACACTCATCCGCTATAGCCTGTACGTCACTGAATCTAAACAAACCCCCGCTATAATTTGACTGCAAATGAAATGTCAGAACGAATTCCGTTTATCGAATCAAACGACACTATCACCCCGCCATAATAAAGACCGGACGTCTTTGAATTCACCATCCGGAAGAAAATAAAAAGATCCGAACCGAAACGTAGGAGGCGACGCACTAAACGTGCGTTTCAGTTCGCATCGAGGGGTGCAACACGAGGACTTCCCAGGAGGTCACCCATCCTAGTACTACTCTCGCCCAAGCACGCTTAACTTCGGAGTTCTGATGGGATCCAGTGCATTTGTGCTGGTATGATCGCACCCAGCATGCCTCTCCATTGTCAAAGTAATAAAGAGTTTCCACTCGCATTGTCGTACGAAGTCCGTTTAAATGAAAGTGCGAAAAAATCCTGCTAGATGACACCGGATGGACGATCCGAGCATGTCGGGAAGCCGGATGACCGCCAGGGCTGTCATCGCGCGATTAATCTTCCCGAGTACCCCCGAATCAATATAAGAATCGCCACGATCTGACGGGCGGATCAAAAGTTCTCGTCGGAACGATATTTGTGCACCAAGGGTAGCTCACGGCCAGTAAACACCTTCCGACCGGATTCATGACTCGCATCCACTAGTACACTCATCCGCTATAGCCTGTACGTCAGTGAATCTAAACAAACCCCCGCTATAATTTGACTGCAAATGAAATGTCAGAACGAATTCCGTTTATCGAATCAAACGACACTATCACCCCGCCATAATAAAGACCGGACGTCTTTGAATTCACCATCCGGAAGAAAATAAAAAGATCCGAACCGAAACGTAGGAGGCGACGCACTAAACGTGGGTTTCAGTTCGCATCGATGTTCCAGAACCGAAAGATTGTTCCAAAAAAGTGGTAGATAGCCGAAAAAAGTGACAGGGGTGCAACACGAGGACTTCCCAGGAGGTCACCCATCCTAGTACTACTCTCGCCCAAGCACGCTTAACTTCGGAGTTCTGATGGGATCCAGTGCATTTGTGCTGGTATGATCGCACCCAGCATGCCTCTCCATTGTCAAAGTAATAAAGAGTTTCCACTCGCATTGTCGTACGAAGTCCGTTTAAATGAAAGTGCGAAAAAATCCTGCTAGATGACACCGGATGGACGATCCGAGCATGTCGGGAAGCCGGATGACCGCCAGGGCTGTCATCGCGCGATTAATCTTCCCGAGTACCCCCGAATCAATATAAGAATCGCTACGATCTGACGGGCGGATCAAAAGTTATCGTCGGAACGATATTTGTGCACCAAGGGTAGCTCACGGCCAGTAAACACCTTCCGACCGGATTCATGACTCGCATCCACTAGTACACTCATCCGCTATAGCCTGTACGTCACTGAATCTAAACAAACCCCCGCTATAATTTGACCGCAAATGAAATGTCAGAACGAATTCCGTTTATCGAATCAAACGACATTATCAGCCCGCCATAATAAAGACCGGACGTCTTTGAATTCACCATCCGGAAGAAAATAAAAAGATCCGAACCGAAACGTATGAGGCGACGCACTAAACGTGCGTTTCAGTTCGCATCGATGTTCCAGAACCGAAAGATTGTTCGAAAAAAGTGGTAGATAGCCGAAAAAAGTGACAGGGGTGCAACACGAGGACTTCCCAGGAGGTCACCCATCCTAGTACTACTCTCGCCCAAGCACGCTTAACTTCGGAGTTCTGATGGGATCCAGTGCATTTGTGCTGGTATGATCGCACCCAGCATGCCACTCCATTGTCAAAGTAATAAAGAGTTTCCACTCGCATTGTCGTACGAAGTCCGTTTAAATGAAAGTGCGAAAAAATCCTGCTAGATGACACCGGATGGACGATCCGAGCATGTCGGGAAGCCGGATGACCGCCAGGGCTGTCATCGCGCGATGGATCTTCCCGAGTACCCACGAATCAATATAAGAATCACGACGATCTGACGGGCGGATCAAAAGTTATCGTCGGAACGATATTTGTGCACCAAGGGTAGCTCACGGCCAGTAAACACCTTCCGACCGGATTCATGACTCGCATCCACTAGTACACTCATCCGCTATAGCCTGTACGTCACTGAATCTAAACAAACCCCCGCTATAATTTGACTGCAAATGAAATGTCAGAACGAATTCCGTTTATCGAATCAAACGACACTATCACCCCGCCATAATAAAGACCGGACGTCTTTGAATTCACCATCCGGAAGAAAATAAAAAGATCCGAACCGAAACGTAGGAGGCGACGCACTAAACGTGCGTTTCAGTTCGCATCGAGGGGTGCAACACGAGGACTTCCCAGGAGGTCACCCATCCTAGTACTACTCTCGCCCAAGCACGCTTAACTTCGGAGTTCTGATGGGATCCAGTGCATTTGTGCTGGTATGATCGCACCCAGCATGCCTCTCCATTGTCAAAGTAATAAAGAGTTTCCACTCGCATTGTCGTACGAAGTCCGTTTAAATGAAAGTGCGAAAAAATCCTGCTAGATGACACCGGATGGACGATCCGAGCATGTCGGGAAGCCGGATGACCGCCAGGGCTGTCATCGCGCGATTAATCTTCCCGAGTACCCCCGAATCAATATAAGAATCGCCACGATCTGACGGGTGGATCAAAAGTTCTCGTCGGAACGATATTTGTGCACCAAGGGTAGCTCACGGCCAGTAAACACCTTCCGACCGGATTCATGACTCGCATCCACTAGTACACTCATCCGCTATAGCCTGTACGTCAGTGAATCTAAACAAACCCCCGCTATAATTTGACTGCAAATGAAATGTCAGAACGAATTCCGTTTATCGAATCAAACGACACTATCACCCCGCCATAATAAAGACCGGACGTCTTTGAATTCACCATCCGGAAGAAAATAAAAAGATCCGAACCGAAACGTAGGAGGCGACGCACTAAACGTGCGTTTCAGTTCGCATCGATGTTCCAGAACCGAAAGATTGTTCGAAAAAAGTGGTAGATAGCCGAAAAAAGTGACAGGGGTGCAACACGAGGACTTCCCAGGAGGTCACCCATCCTAGTACTACTCTCGCCCAAGCACGCTTAACTTCGGAGTTCTGATGGGATCCAGTGCATTTTTGCTGGTATGATCGCACCCAGCATGCCTCTCCATTGTCAAAGTAATAAAGAGTTTCCACTCGCATTGTCGTACGAAGTCCGTTTAAATGAAAGTGCGAAAAAATCCTGCTAGATGACACCGGATGGACGATCCGAGCATGTCGGGAAGCCGGATGACTGCCATGGCTGTCATCGCGCGATGGATCTTCCCGAGTACCCCCGAATCAATATAAGAATCGCCACGATCTGACGGGCGGATCAAAAGTTATCGTCGGAACGATATTTGTGCACCAAGGGTAGCTCACGGCCAGTAAACACCTTCCGACCGGATTCATGACTCGCATCCACTAGTACACTCATCCGCTATAGCCTGTACGTCACTGAATCTAAACAAACCCCCGCTATAATTTGACCGCAAATGAAATGTCAGAACGAATTCCGTTTATCGAATCAAACGACACTATCACCTCGCCATAATAAAGACCGGACGTCTTTGAATTCACCATCCGGAAGAAAATAAAAAGATCCGAACCGAAACGTAGGAGGCGACGCACTAAACGTGCGTTTCAGTTCGCATCGATGTTCCAGAACCGAAAGATTGTTCGAAAAAAGTGGTAGATAGCCGAAAAAAGTGACAGGGGTGCAACACGAGGACTTCCCAGGAGGTCACCCATCCTAGTACTACTCTCGCCCAAGCACGCTTAACTTCGGAGTTCTGATGGGATCCAGTGGATTTGTGCTGGTATGATCGCACCCAGCATGCCTCTCCATTGTCAAAGTAATAAAGCGTTTCCACTCGCATTGTCGTACGAAGTCCGTTTAAATGAAAGTGCGAAAAAATCCTGCTAGATGACACCGGATGGACGATCCGAGCATGTCTGGAAGCCGGATGACCGCCAGGAATGTCATCGCGCGATGAATCTTCCCGAGTACCCCCGAATCAATATAAGAATCGCCACGATCTGACGGGCGGATCAAAAGTTATCGTCAGAACGATATTTGTGCACCAAGGGTAGCTCACGGCCAGTAAACATCTTCCGACCGGATTCATGACTCGCATCCACTAGTACACTCATCCGCTATAGCCTGTACGTCACTGAATCTAAACAAACCCCCGCTATAATTTGACCGCAAATGAAATGTCAGAACGAATTCCGTTTATCGAATCAAACGACACTATCACCCCGCCATAATAAAGACCGGACGTCTTTGAATTCACCATCCGGAAGAAAATAAAAAGATCTGAACCGAAACGTAGGAGGCGTCGCACTAAACGTGCGTTTCAGTTCGCATCGATGTTCCAGAACCGAAAGATTGTTCGAAAAAAGTGGTAGATAGCCGAAAAAAGTGACAGGGGTGCAACACGAGGACTTCCCAGGAGGTCACCCATCCTAGTACTACTCTCGCCCAAGCACGCTTAACTTCGGAGTTCTGATGGGATCCAGTGCATTTGTGCTGGTATGATCGCACCCAGCATGCCTCTCCATTGTCAAAGTAATAAAGAGTTTCCACTCGCATTGTCGTACGAAGTCCGTTTAAATGAAAGTGCGAAAAAATCCTGCTAGATGACACCGGATGGACGATCCGAGCATGTCGGGAAGCCGGATGACCGCCAGGGCTGTCATCGCGCGATGAATCTTCCCGAGTACCCCCGAATCAATATAAGAACCGCCACGATCTGACGGGCGGATCAAAAGTTATCGTCGGAACGATATTTGTGCACCAAGGGTAGCTCACGGCCAGTAAACACCTTCCGACCGGATTCATGACTCGCATCCACTAGTACACTCATCCGCTATAGCCTGTACGTCACTGAATCTAAACAAACCCCCGCTATAATTTGACCGCAAATGAAATGTCAGAACGAATTCCGTTTATCGAATCAAACGACACTATCACCCCGCCATAATAAAGACCGGACGTGTTTGAATTCACCATCCGGAAGAAAATAAAAAGATCCGAACCGAAACGTAGGAGGCGACGCACTAAACGTGCGTTTCAGTTCGCATCGATGTTCCAGAACCGAAAGATTGTTCGAAAAAAGTGGTAGATAGCCGAAAAAAGTGACAGGGGTGCAACACGAGGACTTCCCAGGAGGTCACCCATCCTAGTACTACTCTCGCCCAAGCACGCTTAACTTCGGAGTTCTGATGGGATCCAGTGCATTTGTGCTGGTATGATCGCACCCAGCATGCCACTCCATTGTCAAAGTAATAAAGAGTTTCCACTCGCATTGTCGTACGAAGTCCGTTTAAATGAAAGTGCGAAAAAATCCTGCTAGATGACACCGGATGGACGATCCGAGCATGTCGGGAAGCCGGATGACCGCCAGGGCTGTCATCGCGCGATGAATCTTCCCGAGTACCCCCGAATCAATATAAGAATCACGACGATCTGACGGGCGGATCAAAAGTTATCGTCGGAACGATATTTGTGCACCAAGGGTAGCTCACGGCCAGTAAACACCTTCCGACCGGATTCATGACTCGCATCCACTAGTACACTCATCCGCTATAGCCTGTACGTCACTGAATCTAAACAAACCCCCGCTATAATTTGACTGCAAATGAAATGTCAGAACGAATTCCGTTTATCGAATCAAACGACACTATCACCCCGCCATAATAAAGACCGGACGTCTTTGAATTCACCATCCGGAAGAAAATAAAAAGATCCGAACCGAAACGTAGGAGGCGACGCACTAAACGTGCGTTTCAGTTCGCATCGAAGGGTGCAACACGAGGACTTCCCAGGAGGTCACCCATCCTAGTACTACTCTCGCCCAAGCACGCTTAACTTCGGAGTTCTGATGGGATCCAGTGCATTTGTGCTGGTATGATCGCACCCAGCATGCCTCTCCATTGTCAAAGTAATAAAGACTTTCCACTCGCATTGTCGTACGAAGTCCGTTTAAATGAAAGTGCGAAAAAATCCTGCTAGATGACACCGGATGGACGATCCGAGCATGTCGGGAAGCCGGATGACCGCCAGGGCTGTCATCGCGCGATTAATCTTCCCGAGTACCCCCGAATCAATATAAGAATCGCCACGATCTGACGGGCGGATCAAAAGTTCTCGTCGGAACGATATTTGTGCACCAAGGGTAGCTCACGGCCAGTAAACACCTTCCGACCGGATTCATGACTCGCATCCACTAGTACACTCATCCGCTATAGCCTGTACGTCAGTGAATCTAAACAAACCCCCGCTATAATTTGACTGCAAATGAAATGTCAGAACGAATTCCGTTTATCGAATCAAACGACACTATCACCCCGCCATAATAAAGACCGGACGTCTTTGAATTCACCATCCGGAAGAAAATAAAAAGATCCGAACCGAAACGTAGGAGGCGACGCACTAAACGTGGGTTTCAGTTCGCATCGATGTTCCAGAACCGAAAGATTGTTCGAAAAAAGTGGTAGATAGCCGAAAAAAGTGACAGGGGTGCAACACGAGGACTTCCCAGGAGGTCACCCATCCTAGTACTACTCTCGCCCAAGCACGCTTAACTTCGGAGTTCTGATGGGATCCAGTGCATTTGTGCTGGTATGATCGCACCCAGCATGCCTCTCCATTGTCAAAGTAATAAAGAGTTTCCACTCGCATTGTCGTACGAAGTCCGTTTAAATGAAAGTGCGAAAAAATCCTGCTAGATGACACCGGATGGACGATCCGAGCATGTCGGGAAGCCGGATGACTGCCATGGCTGTCATCGCGCGATGGATCTTCCCGAGTACCCCCGAATCAATATAAGAAACGCCACGATCTGACGGGCGGATCAAAAGTTATCGTCGGAACGATATTTGTGCACCAAGGGTAGCTCACGGCCAGTAAACACCTTCCGACCGGATTCATGACTCGCATCCACTAGTACACTCATCCGCTATAGCCTGTACGTCACTGAATCTAAACAAACCCCCGCTATAATTTGACCGCAAATGAAATGTCAGAACGAATTCCGTTTATCGAATCAAACGACATTATCAGCCCGCCATAATAAAGACCGGACGTCTTTGAATTCACCATCCGGAAGAAAATAAAAAGATCCGAACCGAAACGTATGAGGCGACGCACTAAACGTGCGTTTCAGTTCGCATCGATGTTCCAGAACCGAAAGATTGTTCGAAAAAAGTGGTAGATAGCCGAAAAAAGTGACAGGGGTGCAACACGAGGACTTCCCAGGAGGTCACCCATCCTAGTACTACTCTCGCCCAAGCACGCTTAACTTCGGAGTTCTGATGGGATCCAGTGCATTTGTGCTGGTATGATCGCACCCAGCATGCCACTCCATTGTCAAAGTAATAAAGAGTTTCCACTCGCATTGTCGTACGAAGTCCGTTTAAATGAAAGTGCGAAAAAATCCTGCTAGATGACACCGGATGGACGATCCGAGCATGTCGGGAAGCCGGATGACCGCCAGGGCTGTCATCGCGCGATGGATCTTCCCGAGTACCCACGAATCAATATAAGAATCACGACGATCTGACGGGCGGATCAAAAGTTATCGTCGGAACGATATTTGTGCACCAAGGGTAGCTCACGGCCAGTAAACACCTTCCGACCGGATTCATGACTCGCATCCACTAGTACACTCATCCGCTATAGCCTGTACGTCACTGAATCTAAACAAACCCCCGCTATAATTTGACTGCAAATGAAATGTCAGAACGAATTCCGTTTATCGAATCAAACGACACTATCACCCCGCCATAATAAAGACCGGACGTCTTTGAATTCACCATCCGGAAGAAAATAAAAAGATCCGAACCGAAACGTAGGAGGCGACGCACTAAACGTGCGTTTCAGTTCGCATCGAGGGGTGCAACACGAGGACTTCCCAGGAGGTCACCCATCCTAGTACTACTCTCGCCCAAGCACGCTTAACTTCGGAGTTCTGATGGGATCCAGTGCATTTGTGCTGGTATGATCGCACCCAGCATGCCTCTCCATTGTCAAAGTAATAAAGAGTTTCCACTCGCATTGTCGTACGAAGTCCGTTTAAATGAAAGTGCGAAAAAATCCTGCTAGATGACACCGGATGGACGATCCGAGCATGTCGGGAAGCCGGATGACCGCCAGGGCTGTCATCGCGCGATGGATCTTCCCGAGTACCCACGAATCAATATAAGAATCACGACGATCTGACGGGCGGATCAAAAGTTATCGTCGGAACGATATTTGTGCACCAAGGGTAGCTCACGGCCAGTAAACACCTTCCGACCGGATTCATGACTCGCATCCACTAGTACACTCATCCGCTATAGCCTGTACGTCAGTGAATCTAAACAAACCCCCGCTATAATTTGACTGCAAATGAAATGTCAGAACGAATTCCGTTTATCGAATCAAACGACACTATCACCCCGCCATAATAAAGACCGGACGTCTTTGAATTCACCATCCGGAAGAAAATAAAAAGATCCGAACCGAAACGTAGGAGGCGACGCACTAAACGTGCGTTTCAGTTCGCATCGAAGGGTGCAACACGAGGACTTCCCAGGAGGTCACCCATCCTAGTACTACTCTCGCCCAAGCACGCTTAACTTCGGAGTTCTGATGGGATCCAGTGCATTTGTGCTGGTATGATCGCACCCAGCATGCCTCTCCATTGTCAAAGTAATAAAGACTTTCCACTCGCATTGTCGTACGAAGTCCGTTTAAATGAAAGTGCGAAAAAATCCTGCTAGATGACACCGGATGGACGATCCGAGCATGTCGGGAAGCCGGATGACCGCCAGGGCTGTCATCGCGCGATTAATCTTCCCGAGTACCCCCGAATCAATATAAGAATCGCCACGATCTGACGGGCGGATCAAAAGTTCTCGTCGGAACGATATTTGTGCACCAAGGGTAGCTCACGGCCAGTAAACACCTTCCGACCGGATTCATGACTCGCATCCACTAGTACACTCATCCGCTATAGCCTGTACGTCAGTGAATCTAAACAAACCCCCGCTATAATTTGACTGCAAATGAAATGTCAGAACGAATTCCGTTTATCGAATCAAACGACACTATCACCCCGCCATAATAAAGACCGGACGTCTTTGAATTCACCATCCGGAAGAAAATAAAAAGATCCGAACCGAAACGTAGGAGGCGACGCACTAAACGTGGGTTTCAGTTCGCATCGATGTTCCAGAACCGAAAGATTGTTCGAAAAAAGTGGTAGATAGCCGAAAAAAGTGACAGGGGTGCAACACGAGGACTTCCCAGGAGGTCACCCATCCTAGTACTACTCTCGCCCAAGCACGCTTAACTTCGGAGTTCTGATGGGATCCAGTGCATTTGTGCTGGTATGATCGCACCCAGCATGCCTCTCCATTGTCAAAGTAATAAAGAGTTTCCACTCGCATTGTCGTACGAAGTCCGTTTAAATGAAAGTGCGAAAAAATCCTGCTAGATGACACCGGATGGACGATCCGAGCATGTCGGGAAGCCGGATGACTGCCATGGCTGTCATCGCGCGATGGATCTTCCCGAGTACCCCCGAATCAATATAAGAAACGCCACGATCTGACGGGCGGATCAAAAGTTATCGTCGGAACGATATTTGTGCACCAAGGGTAGCTCACGGCCAGTAAACACCTTCCGACCGGATTCATGACTCGCATCCACTAGTACACTCATCCGCTATAGCCTGTACGTCACTGAATCTAAACAAACCCCCGCTATAATTTGACCGCAAATGAAATGTCAGAACGAATTCCGTTTATCGAATCAAACGACATTATCAGCCCGCCATAATAAAGACCGGACGTCTTTGAATTCACCATCCGGAAGAAAATAAAAAGATCCGAACCGAAACGTATGAGGCGACGCACTAAACGTGCGTTTCAGTTCGCATCGATGTTCCAGAACCGAAAGATTGTTCGAAAAAAGTGGTAGATAGCCGAAAAAAGTGACAGGGGTGCAACACGAGGACTTCCCAGGAGGTCACCCATCCTAGTACTACTCTCGCCCAAGCACGCTTAACTTCGGAGTTCTGATGGGATCCAGTGCATTTGTGCTGGTATGATCGCACCCAGCATGCCACTCCATTGTCAAAGTAATAAAGAGTTTCCACTCGCATTGTCGTACGAAGTCCGTTTAAATGAAAGTGCGAAAAAATCCTGCTAGATGACACCGGATGGACGATCCGAGCATGTCGGGAAGCCGGATGACCGCCAGGGCTGTCATCGCGCGATGGATCTTCCCGAGTACCCACGAATCAATATAAGAATCACGACGATCTGACGGGCGGATCAAAAGTTATCGTCGGAACGATATTTGTGCACCAAGGGTAGCTCACGGCCAGTAAACACCTTCCGACCGGATTCATGACTCGCATCCACTAGTACACTCATCCGCTATAGCCTGTACGTCACTGAATCTAAACAAACCCCCGCTATAATTTGACCGCAAATGAAATGTCAGAACGAATTCCGTTTATCGAATCAAACGACATTATCAGCCCGCCATAATAAAGACCGGACGTCTTTGAATTCACCATCCGGAAGAAAATAAAAAGATCCGAACCGAAACGTATGAGGCGACGCACTAAACGTGCGTTTCAGTTCGCATCGATGTTCCAGAACCGAAAGATTGTTCGAAAAAAGTGGTAGATAGCCGAAAAAAGTGACAGGGGTGCAACACGAGGACTTCCCAGGAGGTCACCCATCCTAGTACTACTCTCGCCCAAGCACGCTTAACTTCGGAGTTCTGATGGGATCCAGTGCATTTGTGCTGGTATGATCGCACCCAGCATGCCTCTCCATTGTCAAAGTAATAAAGAGTTTCCACTCGCATTGTCGTACGAAGTCCGTTTAAATGAAAGTGCGAAAAAATCCTGCTAGATGACACCGGATGGACGATCCGAGCATGTCGGGAAGCCGGATGACTGCCATGGCTGTCATCGCGCGATGGATCTTCCCGAGTACCCCCGAATCAATATAAGAAACGCCACGATCTGACGGGCGGATCAAAAGTTATCGTCGGAACGATATTTGTGCACCAAGGGTAGCTCACGGCCAGTAAACACCTTCCGACCGGATTCATGACTCGCATCCACTAGTACACTCATCCGCTATAGCCTGTACGTCACTGAATCTAAACAAACCCCCGCTATAATTTGACCGCAAATGAAATGTCAGAACGAATTCCGTTTATCGAATCAAACGACATTATCAGCCCGCCATAATAAAGACCGGACGTCTTTGAATTCACCATCCGGAAGAAAATAAAAAGATCCGAACCGAAACGTATGAGGCGACGCACTAAACGTGGGTTTCAGTTCGCATCGATGTTCCAGAACCGAAAGATTGTTCGAAAAAAGTGGTAGATAGCCGAAAAAAGTGACAGGGGTGCAACACGAGGACTTCCCAGGAGGTCACCCATCCTAGTACTACTCTCGCCCAAGCACGCTTAACTTCGGAGTTCTGATGGGATCCAGTGCATTTGTGCTGGTATGATCGCACCCAGCATGCCTCTCCATTGTCAAAGTAATAAAGAGTTTCCACTCGCATTGTCGTACGAAGTCCGTTTAAATGAAAGTGCGAAAAAATCCTGCTAGATGACACCGGATGGACGATCCGAGCATGTCGGGAAGCCGGATGACTGCCATGGCTGTCATCGCGCGATGGATCTTCCCGAGTACCCCCGAATCAATATAAGAAACGCCACGATCTGACGGGCGGATCAAAAGTTATCGTCGGAACGATATTTGTGCACCAAGGGTAGCTCACGGCCAGTAAACACCTTCCGACCGGATTCATGACTCGCATCCACTAGTACACTCATCCGCTATAGCCTGTACGTCACTGAATCTAAACAAACCCCCGCTATAATTTGACCGCAAATGAAATGTCAGAACGAATTCCGTTTATCGAATCAAACGACATTATCAGCCCGCCATAATAAAGACCGGACGTCTTTGAATTCACCATCCGGAAGAAAATAAAAAGATCCGAACCGAAACGTATGAGGCGACGCACTAAACGTGCGTTTCAGTTCGCATCGATGTTCCAGAACCGAAAGATTGTTCGAAAAAAGTGGTAGATAGCCGAAAAAAGTGACAGGGGTGCAACACGAGGACTTCCCAGGAGGTCACCCATCCTAGTACTACTCTCGCCCAAGCACGCTTAACTTCGGAGTTCTGATGGGATCCAGTGCATTTGTGCTGGTATGATCGCACCCAGCATGCCACTCCATTGTCAAAGTAATAAAGAGTTTCCACTCGCATTGTCGTACGAAGTCCGTTTAAATGAAAGTGCGAAAAAATCCTGCTAGATGACACCGGATGGACGATCCGAGCATGTCGGGAAGCCGGATGACCGCCAGGGCTGTCATCGCGCGATGGATCTTCCCGAGTACCCACGAATCAATATAAGAATCACGACGATCTGACGGGCGGATCAAAAGTTATCGTCGGAACGATATTTGTGCACCAAGGGTAGCTCACGGCCAGTAAACACCTTCCGACCGGATTCATGACTCGCATCCACTAGTACACTCATCCGCTATAGCCTGTACGTCACTGAATCTAAACAAACCCCCGCTATAATTTGACTGCAAATGAAATGTCAGAACGAATTCCGTTTATCGAATCAAACGACACTATCAGCCCGCCATAATAAAGACCGGACGTCTTTGAATTCACCATCCGGAAGAAAATAAAAAGATCCGAACCGAAACGTATGAGGCGACGCACTAAACGTGGGTTTCAGTTCGCATCGATGTTCCAGAACCGAAAGATTGTTCGAAAAAAGTGGTAGATAGCCGAAAAAAGTGACAGGGGTGCAACACGAGGACTTCCCAGGAGGTCACCCATCCTAGTACTACTCTCGCCCAAGCACGCTTAACTTCGGAGTTCTGATGGGATCCAGTGCATTTGTGCTGGTATGATCGCACCCAGCATGCCTCTCCATTGTCAAAGTAATAAAGAGTTTCCACTCGCATTGTCGTACGAAGTCCGTTTAAATGAAAGTGCGAAAAAATCCTGCTAGATGACACCGGATGGACGATCCGAGCATGTCGGGAAGCCGGATGACCGCCAGGGCTGTCATCGCGCGATTAATCTTCCCGAGTACCCCCGAATCAATATAAGAATCGCCACGATCTGACGGGCGGATCAAAAGTTCTCGTCGGAACGATATTTGTGCACCAAGGGTAGCTCACGGCCAGTAAACACCTTCCGACCGGATTCATGACTCGCATCCACTAGTACACTCATCCGCTATAGCCTGTACGTCAGTGAATCTAAACAAACCCCCGCTATAATTTGACTGCAAATGAAATGTCAGAACGAATTCCGTTTATCGAATCAAACGACACTATCACCCCGCCATAATAAAGACCGGACGTCTTTGAATTCACCATCCGGAAGAAAATAAAAAGATCCGAACCGAAACGTAGGAGGCGACGCACTAAACGTGCGTTTCAGTTCGCATCGATGTTCCAGAACCGAAAGATTGTTCGAAAAAAGTGGTAGATAGCCGAAAAAAGTGACAGGGGTGCAACACGAGGACTTCCCAGGAGGTCACCCATCCTAGTACTACTCTCGCCCAAGCACGCTTAACTTCGGAGTTCTGATGGGATCCAGTGCATTTTTGCTGGTATGATCGCACCCAGCATGCCTCTCCATTGTCAAAGTAATAAAGAGTTTCCACTCGCATTGTCGTACGAAGTCCGTTTAAATGAAAGTGCGAAAAAATCCTGCTAGATGACACCGGATGGACGATCCGAGCATGTCGGGAAGCCGGATGACTGCCATGGCTGTCATCGCGCGATGGATCTTCCCGAGTACCCCCGAATCAATATAAGAATCGCCACGATCTGACGGGCGGATCAAAAGTTATCGTCGGAACGATATTTGTGCACCAAGGGTAGCTCACGGCCAGTAAACACCTTCCGACCGGATTCATGACTCGCATCCACTAGTACACTCATCCGCTATAGCCTGTACGTCACTGAATCTAAACAAACCCCCGCTATAATTTGACCGCAAATGAAATGTCAGAACGAATTCCGTTTATCGAATCAAACGACACTATCACCTCGCCATAATAAAGACCGGACGTCTTTGAATTCACCATCCGGAAGAAAATAAAAAGATCCGAACCGAAACGTAGGAGGCGACGCACTAAACGTGCGTTTCAGTTCGCATCGATGTTCCAGAACCGAAAGATTGTTCGAAAAAAGTGGTAGATAGCCGAAAAAAGTGACAGGGGTGCAACACGAGGACTTCCCAGGAGGTCACCCATCCTAGTACTACTCTCGCCCAAGCACGCTTAACTTCGGAGTTCTGATGGGATCCAGTGGATTTGTGCTGGTATGATCGCACCCAGCATGCCTCTCCATTGTCAAAGTAATAAAGCGTTTCCACTCGCATTGTCGTACGAAGTCCGTTTAAATGAAAGTGCGAAAAAATCCTGCTAGATGACACCGGATGGACGATCCGAGCATGTCTGGAAGCCGGATGACCGCCAGGAATGTCATCGCGCGATGAATCTTCCCGAGTACCCCCGAATCAATATAAGAATCGCCACGATCTGACGGGCGGATCAAAAGTTATCGTCAGAACGATATTTGTGCACCAAGGGTAGCTCACGGCCAGTAAACATCTTCCGACCGGATTCATGACTCGCATCCACTAGTACACTCATCCGCTATAGCCTGTACGTCACTGAATCTAAACAAACCCCCGCTATAATTTGACCGCAAATGAAATGTCAGAACGAATTCCGTTTATCGAATCAAACGACACTATCACCCCGCCATAATAAAGACCGGACGTCTTTGAATTCACCATCCGGAAGAAAATAAAAAGATCCGAACCGAAACGTAGGAGGCGTCGCACTAAACGTGCGTTTCAGTTCGCATCGATGTTCCAGAACCGAAAGATTGTTCGAAAAAAGTGGTAGATAGCCGAAAAAAGTGACAGGGGTGCAACACGAGGACTTCCCAGGAGGTCACCCATCCTAGTACTACTCTCGCCCAAGCACGCTTAACTTCGGAGTTCTGATGGGATCCAGTGCATTTGTGCTGGTATGATCGCACCCAGCATGCCTCTCCATTGTCAAAGTAATAAAGAGTTTCCACTCGCATTGTCGTACGAAGTCCGTTTAAATGAAAGTGCGAAAAAATCCTGCTAGATGACACCGGATGGACGATCCGAGCATGTCGGGAAGCCGGATGACCGCCAGGGCTGTCATCGCGCGATGAATCTTCCCGAGTACCCCCGAATCAATATAAGAACCGCCACGATCTGACGGGCGGATCAAAAGTTATCGTCGGAACGATATTTGTGCACCAAGGGTAGCTCACGGCCAGTAAACACCTTCCGACCGGATTCATGACTCGCATCCACTAGTACACTCATCCGCTATAGCCTGTACGTCACTGAATCTAAACAAACCCCCGCTATAATTTGACCGCAAATGAAATGTCAGAACGAATTCCGTTTATCGAATCAAACGACACTATCACCCCGCCATAATAAAGACCGGACGTGTTTGAATTCACCATCCGGAAGAAAATAAAAAGATCCGAACCGAAACGTAGGAGGCGACGCACTAAACGTGCGTTTCAGTTCGCATCGATGTTCCAGAACCGAAAGATTGTTCGAAAAAAGTGGTAGATAGCCGAAAAAAGTGACAGGGGTGCAACACGAGGACTTCCCAGGAGGTCACCCATCCTAGTACTACTCTCGCCCAAGCACGCTTAACTTCGGAGTTCTGATGGGATCCAGTGCATTTGTGCTGGTATGATCGCACCCAGCATGCCACTCCATTGTCAAAGTAATAAAGAGTTTCCACTCGCATTGTCGTACGAAGTCCGTTTAAATGAAAGTGCGAAAAAATCCTGCTAGATGACACCGGATGGACGATCCGAGCATGTCGGGAAGCCGGATGACCGCCAGGGCTGTCATCGTGCGATGGATCTTCCCGAGTACCCACGAATCAATATAAGAATCACGACGATCTGACGGGCGGATCAAAAGTTATCGTCGGAACGATATTTGTGCACCAAGGGTAGCTCACGGCCAGTAAACACCTTCCGACCGGATTCATGACTCGCATCCACTAGTACACTCATCCGCTATAGCCTGTACGTCACTGAATCTAAACAAACCCCCGCTATAATTTGACTGCAAATGAAATGTCAGAACGAATTCCGTTTATCGAATCAAACGACACTATCACCCCGCCATAATAAAGACCGGACGTCTTTGAATTCACCATCCGGAAGAAAATAAAAAGATCCGAACCGAAACGTAGGAGGCGACGCACTAAACGTGCGTTTCAGTTCGCATCGAGGGGTGCAACACGAGGACTTCCCAGGAGGTCACCCATCCTAGTACTACTCTCGCCCAAGCACGCTTAACTTCGGAGTTCTGATGGGATCCAGTGCATTTGTGCTGGTATGATCGCACCCAGCATGCCTCTCCATTGTCAAAGTAATAAAGAGTTTCCACTCGCATTGTCGTACGAAGTCCGTTTAAATGAAAGTGCGAAAAAATCCTGCTAGATGACACCGGATGGACGATCCGAGCATGTCGGGAAGCCGGATGACCGCCAGGGCTGTCATCGCGCGATTAATCTTCCCGAGTACCCCCGAATCAATATAAGAATCGCCACGATCTGACGGGCGGATCAAAAGTTCTCGTCGGAACGATATTTGTGCACCAAGGGTAGCTCACGGCCAGTAAACACCTTCCGACCGGATTCATGACTCGCATCCACTAGTACACTCATCCGCTATAGCCTGTACGTCAGTGAATCTAAACAAACCCCCGCTATAATTTGACTGCAAATGAAATGTCAGAACGAATTCCGTTTATCGAATCAAACGACACTATCACCCCGCCATAATAAAGACCGGACGTCTTTGAATTCACCATCCGGAAGAAAATAAAAAGATCCGAACCGAAACGTAGGAGGCGTCGCACTAAACGTGGGTTTCAGTTCGCATCGATGTTCCAGAACCGAAAGATTGTTCGAAAAAAGTGGTAGATAGCCGAAAAAAGTGACAGGGGTGCAACACGAGGACTTCCCAGGAGGTCACCCATCCTAGTACTACTCTCGCCCAAGCACGCTTAACTTCGGAGTTCTGATGGGATCCAGTGCATTTGTGCTGGTATGATCGCACCCAGCATGCCTCTCCATTGTCAAAGTAATAAAGAGTTTCCACTCGCATTGTCGTACGAAGTCCGTTTAAATGAAAGTGCGAAAAAATCCTGCTAGATGACACCGGATGGACGATCCGAGCATGTCGGGAAGCCGGATGACTGCCATGGCTGTCATCGCGCGATGGATCTTCCCGAGTACCCCCGAATCAATATAAGAAACGCCACGATCTGACGGGCGGATCAAAAGTTATCGTCGGAACGATATTTGTGCACCAAGGGTAGCTCACGGCCAGTAAACACCTTCCGACCGGATTCATGACTCGCATCCACTAGTACACTCATCCGCTATAGCCTGTACGTCACTGAATCTAAACAAACCCCCGCTATAATTTGACCGCAAATGAAATGTCAGAACGAATTCCGTTTATCGAATCAAACGACACTATCACCTCGCCATAATAAAGACCGGACGTCTTTGAATTCACCATCCGGAAGAAAATAAAAAGATCCGAACCGAAACGTAGGAGGCGACGCACTAAACGTGCGTTTCAGTTCGCATCGATGTTCCAGAACCGAAAGATTGTTCGAAAAAAGTGGTAGATAGCCGAAAAAAGTGACAGGGGTGCAACACGAGGACTTCCCAGGAGGTCACCCATCCTAGTACTACTCTCGCCCAAGCACGCTTAACTTCGGAGTTCTGATGGGATCCAGTGCATTTGTGCTGGTATGATCGCACCCAGCATGCCTCTCCATTGTCAAAGTAATAAAGCGTTTCCACTCGCATTGTCGTACGAAGTCCGTTTAAATGAAAGTGCGAAAAAATCCTGCTAGATGACACCGGATGGACGATCCGAGCATGTCTGGAAGCCGGATGACCGCCAGGGCTGTCATCGCGCGATGAATCTTCCCGAGTACCCCCGAATCAATATAAGAATCGCCACGATCTGACGGGCGGATCAAAAGTTATCGTCGGAACGATATTTGTGCACCAAGGGTAGCTCACGGCCAGTAAACATCTTCCGACCGGATTCATGACTCGCATCCACTAGTACACTCATCCGCTATAGCCTGTACGTCACTGAATCTAAACAAACCCCCGCTATAATTTGACCGCAAATGAAATGTCAGAACGAATTCCGTTTATCGAATCAAACGACACTATCACCCCGCCATAATAAAGACCGGACGTCTTTGAATTCACCATCCGGAAGAAAATAAAAAGATCCGAACCGAAACGTAGGAGGCGTCGCACTAAACGTGCGTTTCAGTTCGCATCGATGTTCCAGAACCGAAAGATTGTTCGAAAAAAGTGGTAGATAGCCGAAAAAAGTGACAGGGGTGCAACACGAGGACTTCCCAGGAGGTCACCCATCCTAGTACTACTCTCGCCCAAGCACGCTTAACTTCGGAGTTCTGATGGGATCCAGTGCATTTGTGCTGGTATGATCGCACCCAGCATGCCTTTCCATTGTCAAAGTAATAAAGAGTTTCCACTCGCATTGTCGTACGAAGTCCGTTTAAATGAAAGTGCGACAAAATCCTGCTAGATGACACCGGATGGACGATCCGAGCATGTCGGGAAGCCGGATGACCGCCAGGGCTGTCATCGCGCGATTAATCTTCCCGAGTACCCCCGAATCAATATAAGAATCGCTACGATCTGACGGGCGGATCAAAAGTTATCGTCGGAACGATATTTGTGCACCAAGGGTAGCTCACGGCCAGTAAACACCTTCCGACCGGATTCATGACTCGCATCCACTAGTACACTCATCCGCTATAGCCTGTACGTCACTGAATCTAAACAAACCCCCGCTATAATTTGACTGCAAATGAAATGTCAGAACGAATTCCGTTTATCGAATCAAACGACACTATCACCCCGCCATAATAAAGACCGGACGTCTTTGAATTCACCATCCGGAAGAAAATAAAAAGATCCGAACCGAAACGTAGGAGGCGACGCACTAAACGTGCGTTTCAGTTCGCATCGATGTTCCAGAACCGAAAGATTGTTCGAAAAAAGTGGTAGATAGCCGAAAAAAGTGACAGGGGTGCAACACGAGGACTTCCCAGGAGGTCACCCATCCTAGTACTACTCTCGCCCAAGCACGCTTAACTTCGGAGTTCTGATGGGATCCAGTGCATTTGTGCTGGTATGATCGCACCCAGCATGCCTCTCAATTGTCAAAGTAATAAAGAGTTTCCACTCGCATTGTCGTACGAAGTCCGTTTAAATGAAAGTGCGAAAAAATCCTGCTAGATGACACCGGATGGACGATCCGAGCATGTCGGGAAGCCGGATGACTGCCAGGGCTGTCATCGCGCGATAGATCTTCCCGAGTACCCCCGAATCAATATAAGAATCGCCACGATCTGACGGGCGGATCAAAAGTTATCGTCGGAACGATATTTGTGCACCAAGGGTAGCTCACGGCCAGTAAACACCTTCCGACCGGATTCATGACTCGCATCCACTAGTACACTCATCCGCTATAGCCTGTACGTCACTGAATCTAAACAAACCCCCGCTATAATTTGACCGCAAATGAAATGTCAGAACGAATTCCGTTTATCGAATCAAACGACACTATCACCCCGCCATAATAAAGACCGGACGTCTTTGAATTCACCATCCGGAAGAAAATAAAAAGATCCGAACCGAAACGTAGGAGGCGACGCACTAAACGTGCGTTTCAGTTCCCATCGATGTTCCAGAACCGAAAGATTGTTCGAAAAAAGTGGTAGATAGCCGAAAAAAGTGACAGGGGTGCAACACGAGGACTTCCCAGGAGGTCACCCATCCTAGTACTACTCTCGCCCAAGCACGCTTAACTTCGGAGTTCTGATGGGATCCAGTGCATTTGTGCTGGTATGATCGCACCCAGCATGCCTCTCAATTGTCAAAGTAATAAAGAGTTTCCACTCGCATTGTCGTACGAAGTCCGTTTAAATGAAAGTGCGAAAAAATCCTGCTAGATGACACCGGATGGACGATCCGAGCATGTCGGGAAGCCGGATGACTGCCAGGGCTGTCATCGCGCGATAGATCTTCCCGAGTACCCCCGAATCAATATAAGAATCGCCACGATCTGACGGGCGGATCAAAAGTTATCGTCGGAACGATATTTGTGCACCAAGGGTAGCTCACGGCCAGTAAACACCTTCCGACCGGATTCATGACTCGCATCCACTAGTACACTCATCCGCTATAGCCTGTACGTCACTGAATCTAAACAAACCCCCGCTATAATTTGACCGCAAATGAAATGTCAGAACGAATTCCGTTTATCGAATCAAACGACACTATCACCCCGCCATAATAAAGACCGGACGTCTTTGAATTCACCATCCGGAAGAAAATAAAAAGATCCGAACCGAAACGTAGGAGGCGACGCACTAAACGTGCGTTTCAGTTCCCATCGATGTTCCAGAACCGAAAGATTGTTCGAAAAAAGTGGTAGATAGCCGAAAAAAGTGACAGGGGTGCAACACGAGGACTTCCCAGGAGGTCACCCATCCTAGTACTACTCTCGCCCAAGCACGCTTAACTTCGGAGTTCTGATGGGATCCAGTGCATTTGTGCTGGTATGATCGCACCCAGCATGCCTCTCCATTGTCAAAGTAATAAAGAGTTTCCACTCGCATTGTCGTACGAAGTCCGTTTAAATGAAAGTGCGAAAAAATCCTGCTAGATGACACCGGATGGACGATCCGAGCATGTCGGGAAGCCGGATGACCGCCAGGGCTGTCATCGCGCGATGAATCTTCCCGAGTACCCCCGAATCAATATAAGAACCGCCACGATCTGACGGGCGGATCAAAAGTTATCGTCGGAACGATATTTGTGCACCAAGGGTAGCTCACGGCCAGTAAACACCTTCCGACCGGATTCATGACTCGCATCCACTAGTACACTCATCCGCTATAGCCTGTACGTCACTGAATCTAAACAAACCCCCGCTATAATTTGACCGCAAATGAAATGTCAGAACGAATTCCGTTTATCGAATCAAACGACACTATCACCCCGCCATAATAAAGACCGGACGTGTTTGAATTCACCATCCGGAAGAAAATAAAAAGATCCGAACCGAAACGTAGGAGGCGACGCACTAAACGTGCGTTTCAGTTCGCATCGATGTTCCAGAACCGAAAGATTGTTCGAAAAAAGTGGTAGATAGCCGAAAAAAGTGACAGGGGTGCAACACGAGGACTTCCCAGGAGGTCACCCATCCTAGTACTACTCTCGCCCAAGCACGCTTAACTTCGGAGTTCTGATGGGATCCAGTGCATTTGTGCTGGTATGATCGCACCCAGCATGCCACTCCATTGTCAAAGTAATAAAGAGTTTCCACTCGCATTGTCGTACGAAGTCCGTTTAAATGAAAGTGCGAAAAAATCCTGCTAGATGACACCGGATGGACGATCCGAGCATGTCGGGAAGCCGGATGACCGCCAGGGCTGTCATCGCGCGATGGATCTTCCCGAGTACCCCCGAATTAATATAAGAATCACGACGATCTGACGGGCGGATCAAAAGTTATCGTCGGAACGATATTTGTGCACCAAGGGTAGCTCACGGCCAGTAAACACCTTCCGACCGGATTCATGACTCGCATCCACTAGTACACTCATCCGCTATAGCCTGTACGTCACTGAATCTAAACAAACCCCCGCTATAATTTGACTGCAAATGAAATGTCAGAACGAATTCCGTTTATCGAATCAAACGACACTATCACCCCGCCATAATAAAGACCGGACGTCTTTGAATTCACCATCCGGAAGAAAATAAAAAGATCCGAACCGAAACGTAGGAGGCGACGCACTAAACGTGCGTTTCAGTTCGCATCGATGTTCCAGAACCGAAAGATTGTTCGAAAAAAGTGGTAGATAGCCGAAAAAAGTGACAGGGGTGCAACACGAGGACTTCCCAGGAGGTCACCCATCCTAGTACTACTCTCGCCCAAGCACGCTTAACTTCGGAGTTCTGATGGGATCCAGTGCATTTGTGCTGGTATGATCGCACCCAGCATGCCTCTCCATTGTCAAAGTAATAAAGAGTTTCCACTCGCATTGTCGTACGAAGTCCGTTTAAATGAAAGTGCGAAAAAATCCTGCTAGATGACACCGGATGGACGATCCGAGCATGTCGGGAAGCCGGATGACCGCCAGGGCTGTCATCGCGCGATGGATCTTCCCGAGTACCCCCGAATCAATATAAGAATCGCCACGATCTGACGGGCGGATCAAAAGTTATCGTCGGAACGATATTTGTGCACCAAGGGTAGCTCACGGCCAGTAAACACCTTCCGACCGGATTCATGACTCGCATCCACTAGTACACTCATCCGCTATAGCCTGTACGTCACTGAATCTAAACAAACCCCCGCTATAATTTGACCGCAAATGAAATGTCAGAACGAATTCCGTTTATCGAATCAAACGACACTATCACCCCGCCATAATAAAGACCGGACGTCTTTGAATTCACCATCCGGAAGAAAATAAAAAGATCCGAACCGAAACGTAGGAGGCGACGCACTAAACGTGCGTTTCAGTTCGCATCGATGTTCCAGAACCGAAAGATTGTTCGAAAAAAGTGGTTGATAGCCGAAAAAAGTGACAGGGGTGCAACACGAGGACTTCCCAGGAGGTCACCCATCCTAGTACTACTCTCGCCCAAGCACGCTTAACTTCGGAGTTCTGATGGGATCCAGTGCATTTGTGCTGGTATGATCGCACCCAGCATGCCTCTCCATTGTCAAAGTAATAAAGAGTTTCCACTCGCATTGTCGTACGAAGTCCGTTTAAATGAAAGTGCGAAAAAATCCTGCTAGATGACACCGGATGGACGATCCGAGCATGTCGGGAAGCCGGATGACCGCCAGGGCTGTCATCGCGCGATGGATCTTCCCGAGTACCCCCGAATCAATATAAGAATCGCCACGATCTGACGGGCGGATCAAAAGTTATCGTCGGAACGATATTTGTGCACCAAGGGTAGCTCACGGCCAGTAAACACCTTCCGACCGGATTCATGACTCGCATCCACTAGTACACTCATCCGCTATAGCCTGTACGTCACTGAATCTAAACAAACCCCCGCTATAATTTGACCGCAAATGAAATGTCAGAACGAATTCCGTTTATCGAATCAAACGACACTATCACCCCGCCATAATAAAGACCGGACGTCTTTGAATTCACCATCCGGAAGAAAATAAAAAGATCCGAACCGAAACGTAGGAGGCGACGCACTAAACGTGCGTTTCAGTTCGCATCGATGTTCCAGAACCGAAAGATTGTTCGAAAAAAGTGGTAGATAGCCGAAAAAAGTGACAGGGGTGCAACACGAGGACTTCCCAGGAGGTCACCCATCCTAGTACTACTCTCGCCCAAGCACGCTTAACTTCGGAGTTCTGATGGGATCCAGTGCATTTGTGCTGGTATGATCGCACCCAGCATGCCTCTCCATTGTCAAAGTAATAAAGAGTTTCCACTCGCATTGTCGTACGAAGTCCGTTTAAATGAAAGTGCGAAAAAATCCTGCTAGATGACACCGGATGGACGATCCGAGCATGTCGGGAAGCCGGATGACCGCCAGGGCTGTCATCGCGCGATGAATCTTCCCGAGTACCCCCGAATCAATATAAGAACCGCCACGATCTGACGGGCGGATCAAAAGTTATCGTCGGAACGATATTTGTGCACCAAGGGTAGCTCACGGCCAGTAAACACCTTCCGACCGGATTCATGACTCGCATCCACTAGTACACTCATCCGCTATAGCCTGTACGTCACTGAATCTAAACAAACCCCCGCTATAATTTGACCGCAAATGAAATGTCAGAACGAATTCCGTTTATCGAATCAAACGACACTATCACCCCGCCATAATAAAGACCGGACGTGTTTGAATTCACCATCCGGAAGAAAATAAAAAGATCCGAACCGAAACGTAGGAGGCGACGCACTAAACGTGCGTTTCAGTTCGCATCGATGTTCCAGAACCGAAAGATTGTTCGAAAAAAGTGGTAGATAGCCGAAAAAAGTGACAGGGGTGCAACACGAGGACTTCCCAGGAGGTCACCCATCCTAGTACTACTCTCGCCCAAGCACGCTTAACTTCGGAGTTCTGATGGGATCCAGTGCATTTGTGCTGGTATGATCGCACCCAGCATGCCACTCCATTGTCAAAGTAATAAAGAGTTTCCACTCGCATTGTCGTACGAAGTCCGTTTAAATGAAAGTGCGAAAAAATCCTGCTAGATGACACCGGATGGACGATCCGAGCATGTCGGGAAGCCGGATGACCGCCAGGGCTGTCATCGCGCGATGGATCTTCCCGAGTACCCCCGAATTAATATAAGAATCACGACGATCTGACGGGCGGATCAAAAGTTATCGTCGGAACGATATTTGTGCACCAAGGGTAGCTCACGGCCAGTAAACACCTTCCGACCGGATTCATGACTCGCATCCACTAGTACACTCATCCGCTATAGCCTGTACGTCACTGAATCTAAACAAACCCCCGCTATAATTTGACTGCAAATGAAATGTCAGAACGTATTCCGTTTATCGAATCAAACGACACTATCACCCCGCCATAATAAAGACCGGACGTCTTTGAATTCACCATCCGGAAGAAAATAAAAAGATCCGAACCGAAACGTAGGAGGCGACGCACTAAACGTGCGTTTCAGTTCGCATCGATGTTCCAGAACCGAAAGATTGTTCGAAAAAAGTGGTAGATAGCCGAAAAAAGTGACAGGGGTGCAACACGAGGACTTCCCAGGAGGTCACCCATCCTAGTACTACTCTCGCCCAAGCACGCTTAACTTCGGAGTTCTGATGGGATCCAGTGCATTTGTGCTGGTATGATCGCACCCAGCATGCCTCTCCATTGTCAAAGTAATAAAGAGTTTCCACTCGCATTGTCGTACGAAGTCCGTTTAAATGAAAGTGCGAAAAAATCCTGCTAGATGACACCGGATGGACGATCCGAGCATGTCGGGAAGCCGGATGACCGCCAGGGCTGTCATCGCGCGATGGATCTTCCCGAGTACCCCCGAATCAATATAAGAATCGCCACGATCTGACGGGCGGATCAAAAGTTATCGTCGGAACGATATTTGTGCACCAAGGGTAGCTCACGGCCAGTAAACACCTTCCGACCGGATTCATGACTCGCATCCACTAGTACACTCATCCGCTATAGCCTGTACGTCACTGAATCTAAACAAACCCCCGCTATAATTTGACCGCAAATGAAATGTCAGAACGAATTCCGTTTATCGAATCAAACGACACTATCACCCCGCCATAATAAAGACCGGACGTCTTTGAATTCACCATCCGGAAGAAAATAAAAAGATCCGAACCGAAACGTAGGAGGCGACGCACTAAACGTGCGTTTCAGTTCGCATCGATGTTCCAGAACCGAAAGATTGTTCGAAAAAAGTGGTTGATAGCCGAAAAAAGTGACAGGGGTGCAACACGAGGACTTCCCAGGAGGTCACCCATCCTAGTACTACTCTCGCCCAAGCACGCTTAACTTCGGAGTTCTGATGGGATCCAGTGCATTTGTGCTGGTATGATCGCACCCAGCATGCCTCTCCATTGTCAAAGTAATAAAGAGTTTCCACTCGCATTGTCGTACGAAGTCCGTTTAAATGAAAGTGCGAAAAAATCCTGCTAGATGACACCGGATGGACGATCCGAGCATGTCGGGAAGCCGGATGACCGCCAGGGCTGTCATCGCGCGATGGATCTTCCCGAGTACCCCCGAATCAATATAAGAATCGCCACGATCTGACGGGCGGATCAAAAGTTATCGTCGGAACGATATTTGTGCACCAAGGGTAGCTCACGGCCAGTAAACACCTTCCGACCGGATTCATGACTCGCATCCACTAGTACACTCATCCGCTATAGCCTGTACGTCACTGAATCTAAACAAACCCCCGCTATAATTTGACCGCAAATGAAATGTCAGAACGAATTCCGTTTATCGAATCAAACGACACTATCACCCCGCCATAATAAAGACCGGACGTCTTTGAATTCACCATCCGGAAGAAAATAAAAAGATCCGAACCGAAACGTAGGAGGCGACGCACTAAACGTGCGTTTCAGTTCGCATCGATGTTCCAGAACCGAAAGATTGTTCGAAAAAAGTGGTTGATAGCCGAAAAAAGTGACAGGGGTGCAACACGAGGACTTCCCAGGAGGTCACCCATCCTAGTACTACTCTCGCCCAAGCACGCTTAACTTCGGAGTTCTGATGGGATCCAGTGCATTTGTGCTGGTATGATCGCACCCAGCATGCCTCTCCATTGTCAAAGTAATAAAGAGTTTCCACTCGCATTGTCGTACGAAGTCCGTTTAAATGAAAGTGCGAAAAAATCCTGCTAGATGACACCGGATGGACGATCCGAGCATGTCGGGAAGCCGGATGACCGCCAGGGCTGTCATCGCGCGATGGATCTTCCCGAGTACCCCCGAATCAATATAAGAATCGCCACGATCTGACGGGCGGATCAAAAGTTATCGTCGGAACGATATTTGTGCACCAAGGGTAGCTCACGGCCAGTAAACACCTTCCGACCGGATTCATGACTCGCATCCACTAGTACACTCATCCGCTATAGCCTGTACGTCACTGAATCTAAACAAACCCCCGCTATAATTTGACCGCAAATGAAATGTCAGAACGAATTCCGTTTATCGAATCAAACGACACTATCACCCCGCCATAATAAAGACCGGACGTCTTTGAATTCACCATCCGGAAGAAAATAAAAAGATCCGAACCGAAACGTAGGAGGCGACGCACTAAACGTGCGTTTCAGTTCGCATCGATGTTCCAGAACCGAAAGATTGTTCGAAAAAAGTGGTAGATAGCCGAAAAAAGTGACAGGGGTGCAACACGAGGACTTCCCAGGAGGTCACCCATCCTAGTACTACTCTCGCCCAAGCACGCTTAACTTCGGAGTTCTGATGGGATCCAGTGCATTTGTGCTGGTATGATCGCACCCAGCATGCCTCTCCATTGTCAAAGTAATAAAGAGTTTCCACTCGCATTGTCGTACGAAGTCCGTTTAAATGAAAGTGCGAAAAAATCCTGCTAGATGACACCGGATGGACGATCCGAGCATGTCGGGAAGCCGGATGACCGCCAGGGCTGTCATCGCGCGATGAATCTTCCCGAGTACCCCCGAATCAATATAAGAACCGCCACGATCTGACGGGCGGATCAAAAGTTATCGTCGGAACGATATTTGTGCACCAAGGGTAGCTCACGGCCAGTAAACACCTTCCGACCGGATTCATGACTCGCATCCACTAGTACACTCATCCGCTATAGCCTGTACGTCACTGAATCTAAACAAACCCCCGCTATAATTTGACCGCAAATGAAATGTCAGAACGAATTCCGTTTATCGAATCAAACGACACTATCACCCCGCCATAATAAAGACCGGACGTGTTTGAATTCACCATCCGGAAGAAAATAAAAAGATCCGAACCGAAACGTAGGAGGCGACGCACTAAACGTGCGTTTCAGTTCGCATCGATGTTCCAGAACCGAAAGATTGTTCGAAAAAAGTGGTAGATAGCCGAAAAAAGTGACAGGGGTGCAACACGAGGACTTCCCAGGAGGTCACCCATCCTAGTACTACTCTCGCCCGAGCACGCTTAACTTCGGAGTTCTGATGGGATCCAGTGCATTTGTGCTGGTATGATCGCACCCAGCATGCCACTCCATTGTCAAAGTAATAAAGAGTTTCCACTCGCATTGTCGTACGAAGTCCGTTTAAATGAAAGTGCGAAAAAATCCTGCTAGATGACACCGGATGGACGATCCGAGCATGTCGGGAAGCCGGATGACCGCCAGGGCTGTCATCGCGCGATGGATCTTCCCGAGTACCCACGAATCAATATAAGAATCACGACGATCTGACGGGCGGATCAAAAGTTATCGTCGGAACGATATTTGTGCACCAAGGGTAGCTCACGGCCAGTAAACACCTTCCGACCGGATTCATGACTCGCATCCACTAGTACACTCATCCGCTATAGCCTGTACGTCACTGAATCTAAACAAACCCCCGCTATAATTTGACTGCAAATGAAATGTCAGAACGAATTCCGTTTATCGAATCAAACGACACTATCACCCCGCCATAATAAAGACCGGACGTCTTTGAATTCACCATCCGGAAGAAAATAAAAAGATCCGAACCGAAACGTAGGAGGCGACGCACTAAACGTGCGTTTCAGTTCGCATCGAGGGGTGCAACACGAGGACTTCCCAGGAGGTCACCCATCCTAGTACTACTCTCGCCCAAGCACGCTTAACTTCGGAGTTCTGATGGGATCCAGTGCATTTGTGCTGGTATGATCGCACCCAGCATGCCTCTCCATTGTCAAAGTAATAAAGAGTTTCCACTCGCATTGTCGTACGAAGTCCGTTTAAATGAAAGTGCGAAAAAATCCTGCTAGATGACACCGGATGGACGATCCGAGCATGTCGGGAAGCCGGATGACCGCCAGGGCTGTCATCGCGCGATTAATCTTCCCGAGTACCCCCGAATCAATATAAGAATCGCCACGATCTGACGGGCGGATCAAAAGTTCTCGTCGGAACGATATTTGTGCACCAAGGGTAGCTCACGGCCAGTAAACACCTTCCGACCGGATTCATGACTCGCATCCACTAGTACACTCATCCGCTATAGCCTGTACGTCAGTGAATCTAAACAAACCCCCGCTATAATTTGACTGCAAATGAAATGTCAGAACGAATTCCGTTTATCGAATCAAACGACACTATCACCCCGCCATAATAAAGACCGGACGTCTTTGAATTCACCATCCGGAAGAAAATAAAAAGATCCGAACCGAAACGTAGGAGGCGACGCACTAAACGTGGGTTTCAGTTCGCATCGATGTTCCAGAACCGAAAGATTGTTCGAAAAAAGTGGTAGATAGCCGAAAAAAGTGACAGGGGTGCAACACGAGGACTTCCCAGGAGGTCACCCATCCTAGTACTACTCTCGCCCAAGCACGCTTAACTTCGGAGTTCTGATGGGATCCAGTGCATTTGTACTGGTATGATCGCACCCAGCATGCCTCTCCATTGTCAAAGTAATAAAGAGTTTCCACTCGCATTGTCGTACGAAGTCCGTTTAAATGAAAGTGCGAAAAAATCCTGCTAGATGACACCGGATGGACGATCCGAGCATGTCGGGAAGCCGGATGACTGCCATGGCTGTCATCGCGCGATGGATCTTCCCGAGTACCCCCGAATCAATATAAGAAACGCCACGATCTGACGGGCGGATCAAAAGTTATCGTCGGAACGATATTTGTGCACCAAGGGTAGCTCACGGCCAGTAAACACCTTCCGACCGGATTCATGACTCGCATCCACTAGTACACTCATCCGCTATAGCCTGTACGTCACTGAATCTAAACAAACCCCCGCTATAATTTGACCGCAAATGAAATGTCAGAACGAATTCCGTTTATCGAATCAAACGACACTATCACCTCGCCATAATAAAGACCGGACGTCTTTGAATTCACCATCCGGAAGAAAATAAAAAGATCCGAACCGAAACGTAGGAGGCGACGCACTAAACGTGCGTTTCAGTTCGCATCGATGTTCCAGAACCGAAAGATTGTTCGAAAAAAGTGGTAGATAGCCGAAAAAAGTGACAGGGGTGCAACACGAGGACTTCCCAGGAGGTCACCCATCCTAGTACTACTCTCGCCCAAGCACGCTTAACTTCGGAGTTCTGATGGGATCCAGTGCATTTGTGCTGGTATGATCGCACCCAGCATGCCTCTCCATTGTCAAAGTAATAAAGCGTTTCCACTCGCATTGTCGTACGAAGTCCGTTTAAATGAAAGTGCGAAAAAATCCTGCTAGATGACACCGGATGGACGATCCGAGCATGTCTGGAAGCCGGATGACCGCCAGGGCTGTCATCGCGCGATGAATCTTCCCGAGTACCCCCGAATCAATATAAGAATCGCCACGATCTGACGGGCGGATCAAAAGTTATCGTCGGAACGATATTTGTGCACCAAGGGTAGCTCACGGCCAGTAAACATCTTCCGACCGGATTCATGACTCGCATCCACTAGTACACTCATCCGCTATAGCCTGTACGTCACTGAATCTAAACAAACCCCCGCTATAATTTGACCGCAAATGAAATGTCAGAACGAATTCCGTTTATCGAATCAAACGACACTATCACCCCGCCATAATAAAGACCGGACGTCTTTGAATTCACCATCCGGAAGAAAATAAAAAGATCCGAACCGAAACGTAGGAGGCGTCGCACTAAACGTGCGTTTCAGTTCGCATCGATGTTCCAGAACCGAAAGATTGTTCGAAAAAAGTGGTAGATAGCCGAAAAAAGTGACAGGGGTGCAACACGAGGACTTCCCAGGAGGTCACCCATCCTAGTACTACTCTCGCCCAAGCACGCTTAACTTCGGAGTTCTGATGGGATCCAGTGCATTTGTGCTGGTATGATCGCACCCAGCATGCCTTTCCATTGTCAAAGTAATAAAGAGTTTCCACTCGCATTGTCGTACGAAGTCCGTTTAAATGAAAGTGCGACAAAATCCTGCTAGATGACACCGGATGGACGATCCGAGCATGTCGGGAAGCCGGATGACCGCCAGGGCTGTCATCGCGCGATTAATCTTCCCGAGTACCCCCGAATCAATATAAGAATCGCTACGATCTGACGGGCGGATCAAAAGTTATCGTCGGAACGATATTTGTGCACCAAGGGTAGCTCACGGCCAGTAAACACCTTCCGACCGGATTCATGACTCGCATCCACTAGTACACTCATCCGCTATAGCCTGTACGTCACTGAATCTAAACAAACCCCCGCTATAATTTGACTGCAAATGAAATGTCAGAACGAATTCCGTTTATCGAATCAAACGACACTATCACCCCGCCATAATAAAGACCGGACGTCTTTGAATTCACCATCCGGAAGAAAATAAAAAGATCCGAACCGAAACGTAGGAGGCGACGCACTAAACGTGCGTTTCAGTTCGCATCGATGTTCCAGAACCGAAAGATTGTTCGAAAAAAGTGGTAGATAGCCGAAAAAAGTGACAGGGGTGCAACACGAGGACTTCCCAGGAGGTCACCCATCCTAGTACTACTCTCGCCCAAGCACGCTTAACTTCGGAGTTCTGATGGGATCCAGTGCATTTGTGCTGGTATGATCGCACCCAGCATGCCTCTCAATTGTCAAAGTAATAAAGAGTTTCCACTCGCATTGTCGTACGAAGTCCGTTTAAATGAAAGTGCGAAAAAATCCTGCTAGATGACACCGGATGGACGATCCGAGCATGTCGGGAAGCCGGATGACTGCCAGGGCTGTCATCGCGCGATAGATCTTCCCGAGTACCCCCGAATCAATATAAGAATCGCCACGATCTGACGGGCGGATCAAAAGTTATCGTCGGAACGATATTTGTGCACCAAGGGTAGCTCACGGCCAGTAAACACCTTCCGACCGGATTCATGACTCGCATCCACTAGTACACTCATCCGCTATAGCCTGTACGTCACTGAATCTAAACAAACCCCCGCTATAATTTGACCGCAAATGAAATGTCAGAACGAATTCCGTTTATCGAATCAAACGACACTATCACCCCGCCATAATAAAGACCGGACGTCTTTGAATTCACCATCCGGAAGAAAATAAAAAGATCCGAACCGAAACGTAGGAGGCGACGCACTAAACGTGCGTTTCAGTTCCCATCGATGTTCCAGAACCGAAAGATTGTTCGAAAAAAGTGGTAGATAGCCGAAAAAAGTGACAGGGGTGCAACACGAGGACTTCCCAGGAGGTCACCCATCCTAGTACTACTCTCGCCCAAGCACGCTTAACTTCGGAGTTCTGATGGGATCCAGTGCATTTGTGCTGGTATGATCGCACCCAGCATGCCTCTCAATTGTCAAAGTAATAAAGAGTTTCCACTCGCATTGTCGTACGAAGTCCGTTTAAATGAAAGTGCGAAAAAATCCTGCTAGATGACACCGGATGGACGATCCGAGCATGTCGGGAAGCCGGATGACTGCCAGGGCTGTCATCGCGCGATAGATCTTCCCGAGTACCCCCGAATCAATATAAGAATCGCCACGATCTGACGGGCGGATCAAAAGTTATCGTCGGAACGATATTTGTGCACCAAGGGTAGCTCACGGCCAGTAAACACCTTCCGACCGGATTCATGACTCGCATCCACTAGTACACTCATCCGCTATAGCCTGTACGTCACTGAATCTAAACAAACCCCCGCTATAATTTGACCGCAAATGAAATGTCAGAACGAATTCCGTTTATCGAATCAAACGACACTATCACCCCGCCATAATAAAGACCGGACGTCTTTGAATTCACCATCCGGAAGAAAATAAAAAGATCCGAACCGAAACGTAGGAGGCGACGCACTAAACGTGCGTTTCAGTTCCCATCGATGTTCCAGAACCGAAAGATTGTTCGAAAAAAGTGGTAGATAGCCGAAAAAAGTGACAGGGGTGCAACACGAGGACTTCCCAGGAGGTCACCCATCCTAGTACTACTCTCGCCCAAGCACGCTTAACTTCGGAGTTCTGATGGGATCCAGTGCATTTGTGCTGGTATGATCGCACCCAGCATGCCTCTCCATTGTCAAAGTAATAAAGAGTTTCCACTCGCATTGTCGTACGAAGTCCGTTTAAATGAAAGTGCGAAAAAATCCTGCTAGATGACACCGGATGGACGATCCGAGCATGTCGGGAAGCCGGATGACCGCCAGGGCTGTCATCGCGCGATGAATCTTCCCGAGTACCCCCGAATCAATATAAGAACCGCCACGATCTGACGGGCGGATCAAAAGTTATCGTCGGAACGATATTTGTGCACCAAGGGTAGCTCACGGCCAGTAAACACCTTCCGACCGGATTCATGACTCGCATCCACTAGTACACTCATCCGCTATAGCCTGTACGTCACTGAATCTAAACAAACCCCCGCTATAATTTGACCGCAAATGAAATGTCAGAACGAATTCCGTTTATCGAATCAAACGACACTATCACCCCGCCATAATAAAGACCGGACGTGTTTGAATTCACCATCCGGAAGAAAATAAAAAGATCCGAACCGAAACGTAGGAGGCGACGCACTAAACGTGCGTTTCAGTTCGCATCGATGTTCCAGAACCGAAAGATTGTTCGAAAAAAGTGGTAGATAGCCGAAAAAAGTGACAGGGGTGCAACACGAGGACTTCCCAGGAGGTCACCCATCCTAGTACTACTCTCGCCCAAGCACGCTTAACTTCGGAGTTCTGATGGGATCCAGTGCATTTGTGCTGGTATGATCGCACCCAGCATGCCACTCCATTGTCAAAGTAATAAAGAGTTTCCACTCGCATTGTCGTACGAAGTCCGTTTAAATGAAAGTGCGAAAAAATCCTGCTAGATGACACCGGATGGACGATCCGAGCATGTCGGGAAGCCGGATGACCGCCAGGGCTGTCATCGCGCGATGGATCTTCCCGAGTACCCCCGAATTAATATAAGAATCACGACGATCTGACGGGCGGATCAAAAGTTATCGTCGGAACGATATTTGTGCACCAAGGGTAGCTCACGGCCAGTAAACACCTTCCGACCGGATTCATGACTCGCATCCACTAGTACACTCATCCGCTATAGCCTGTACGTCACTGAATCTAAACAAACCCCCGCTATAATTTGACTGCAAATGAAATGTCAGAACGAATTCCGTTTATCGAATCAAACGACACTATCACCCCGCCATAATAAAGACCGGACGTCTTTGAATTCACCATCCGGAAGAAAATAAAAAGATCCGAACCGAAACGTAGGAGGCGACGCACTAAACGTGCGTTTCAGTTCGCATCGATGTTCCAGAACCGAAAGATTGTTCGAAAAAAGTGGTAGATAGCCGAAAAAAGTGACAGGGGTGCAACACGAGGACTTCCCAGGAGGTCACCCATCCTAGTACTACTCTCGCCCAAGCACGCTTAACTTCGGAGTTCTGATGGGATCCAGTGCATTTGTGCTGGTATGATCGCACCCAGCATGCCTCTCCATTGTCAAAGTAATAAAGAGTTTCCACTCGCATTGTCGTACGAAGTCCGTTTAAATGAAAGTGCGAAAAAATCCTGCTAGATGACACCGGATGGACGATCCGAGCATGTCGGGAAGCCGGATGACCGCCAGGGCTGTCATCGCGCGATGGATCTTCCCGAGTACCCCCGAATCAATATAAGAATCGCCACGATCTGACGGGCGGATCAAAAGTTATCGTCGGAACGATATTTGTGCACCAAGGGTAGCTCACGGCCAGTAAACACCTTCCGACCGGATTCATGACTCGCATCCACTAGTACACTCATCCGCTATAGCCTGTACGTCACTGAATCTAAACAAACCCCCGCTATAATTTGACCGCAAATGAAATGTCAGAACGAATTCCGTTTATCGAATCAAACGACACTATCACCCCGCCATAATAAAGACCGGACGTCTTTGAATTCACCATCCGGAAGAAAATAAAAAGATCCGAACCGAAACGTAGGAGGCGACGCACTAAACGTGCGTTTCAGTTCGCATCGATGTTCCAGAACCGAAAGATTGTTCGAAAAAAGTGGTTGATAGCCGAAAAAAGTGACAGGGGTGCAACACGAGGACTTCCCAGGAGGTCACCCATCCTAGTACTACTCTCGCCCAAGCACGCTTAACTTCGGAGTTCTGATGGGATCCAGTGCATTTGTGCTGGTATGATCGCACCCAGCATGCCTCTCCATTGTCAAAGTAATAAAGAGTTTCCACTCGCATTGTCGTACGAAGTCCGTTTAAATGAAAGTGCGAAAAAATCCTGCTAGATGACACCGGATGGACGATCCGAGCATGTCGGGAAGCCGGATGACCGCCAGGGCGGTCATCGCGCGATGGATCTTCCCGAGTACCCCCGAATCAATATAAGAATCGCCACGATCTGACGGGCGGATCAAAAGTTATCGTCGGAACGATATTTGTGCACCAAGGGTAGCTCACGGCCAGTAAACACCTTCCGACCGGATTCATGACTCGCATCCACTAGTACACTCATCCGCTATAGCCTGTACGTCACTGAATCTAAACAAACCCCCGCTATAATTTGACCGCAAATGAAATGTCAGAACGAATTCCGTTTATCGAATCAAACGACACTATCACCCCGCCATAATAAAGACCGGACGTCTTTGAATTCACCATCCGGAAGAAAATAAAAAGATCCGAACCGAAACGTAGGAGGCGACGCACTAAACGTGCGTTTCAGTTCGCATCGATGTTCCAGAACCGAAAGATTGTTCGAAAAAAGTGGTAGATAGCCGAAAAAAGTGACAGGGGTGCAACACGAGGACTTCCCAGGAGGTCACCCATCCTAGTACTACTCTCGCCCAAGCACGCTTAACTTCGGAGTTCTGATGGGATCCAGTGCATTTGTGCTGGTATGATCGCACCCAGCATGCCTCTCCATTGTCAAAGTAATAAAGAGTTTCCACTCGCATTGTCGTACGAAGTCCGTTTAAATGAAAGTGCGAAAAAATCCTGCTAGATGACACCGGATGGACGATCCGAGCATGTCGGGAAGCCGGATGACCGCCAGGGCTGTCATCGCGCGATGAATCTTCCCGAGTACCCCCGAATCAATATAAGAACCGCCACGATCTGACGGGCGGATCAAAAGTTATCGTCGGAACGATATTTGTGCACCAAGGGTAGCTCACGGCCAGTAAACACCTTCCGACCGGATTCATGACTCGCATCCACTAGTACACTCATCCGCTATAGCCTGTACGTCACTGAATCTAAACAAACCCCCGCTATAATTTGACCGCAAATGAAATGTCAGAACGAATTCCGTTTATCGAATCAAACGACACTATCACCCCGCCATAATAAAGACCGGACGTGTTTGAATTCACCATCCGGAAGAAAATAAAAAGATCCGAACCGAAACGTAGGAGGCGACGCACTAAACGTGCGTTTCAGTTCGCATCGATGTTCCAGAACCGAAAGATTGTTCGAAAAAAGTGGTAGATAGCCGAAAAAAGTGACAGGGGTGCAACACGAGGACTTCCCAGGAGGTCACCCATCCTAGTACTACTCTCGCCCAAGCACGCTTAACTTCGGAGTTCTGATGGGATCCAGTGCATTTGTGCTGGTATGATCGCACCCAGCATGCCACTCCATTGTCAAAGTAATAAAGAGTTTCCACTCGCATTGTCGTACGAAGTCCGTTTAAATGAAAGTGCGAAAAAATCCTGCTAGATGACACCGGATGGACGATCCGAGCATGTCGGGAAGCCGGATGACCGCCAGGGCTGTCATCGCGCGATGGATCTTCCCGAGTACCCCCGAATCAATATAAGAATCACGACGATCTGACGGGCGGATCAAAAGTTATCGTCGGAACGATATTTGTGCACCAAGGGTAGCTCACGGCCAGTAAACACCTTCCGACCGGATTCATGACTCGCATCCACTAGTACACTCATCCGCTATAGCCTGTACGTCACTGAATCTAAACAAACCCCCGCTATAATTTGACTGCAAATGAAATGTCAGAACGAATTCCGTTTATCGAATCAAACGACACTATCACCCCGCCATAATAAAGACCGGACGTCTTTGAATTCACCATCCGGAAGAAAATAAAAAGATCCGAACCGAAACGTAGGAGGCGACGCACTAAACGTGCGTTTCAGTTCGCATCGATGTTCCAGAACCGAAAGATTGTTCGAAAAAAGTGGTAGATAGCCGAAAAAAGTGACAGGGGTGCAACACGAGGACTTCCCAGGAGGTCACCCATCCTAGTACTACTCTCGCCCAAGCACGCTTAACTTCGGAGTTCTGATGGGATCCAGTGCATTTGTGCTGGTATGATCGCACCCAGCATGCCTCTCCATTGTCAAAGTAATAAAGAGTTTCCACTCGCATTGTCGTACGAAGTCCGTTTAAATGAAAGTGCGAAAAAATCCTGCTAGATGACACCGGATGGACGATCCGAGCATGTCGGGAAGCCGGATGACCGCCAGGGCTGTCATCGCGCGATGGATCTTCCCGAGTACCCCCGAATCAATATAAGAATCGCCACGATCTGACGGGCGGATCAAAAGTTATCGTCGGAACGATATTTGTGCACCAAGGGTAGCTCACGGCCAGTAAACACCTTCCGACCGGATTCATGACTCGCATCCACTAGTACACTCATCCGCTATAGCCTGTACGTCACTGAATCTAAACAAACCCCCGCTATAATTTGACCGCAAATGAAATGTCAGAACGAATTCCGTTTATCGAATCAAACGACACTATCACCCCGCCATAATAAAGACCGGACGTCTTTGAATTCACCATCCGGAAGAAAATAAAAAGATCCGAACCGAAACGTAGGAGGCGACGCACTAAACGTGCGTTTCAGTTCGCATCGATGTTCCAGAACCGAAAGATTGTTCGAAAAAAGTGGTTGATAGCCGAAAAAAGTGACAGGGGTGCAACACGAGGACTTCCCAGGAGGTCACCCATCCTAGTACTACTCTCGCCCAAGCACGCTTAACTTCGGAGTTCTGATGGGATCCAGTGCATTTGTGCTGGTATGATCGCACCCAGCATGCCTCTCAATTGTCAAAGTAATAAAGAGTTTCCACTCGCATTGTCGTACGAAGTCCGTTTAAATGAAAGTGCGAAAAAATCCTGCTAGATGACACCGGATGGACGATCCGAGCATGTCGGGAAGCCGGATGACCGCCAGGGCTGTCATCGCGCGATGAATCTTCCCGAGTACCCCCGAATCAATATAAGAACCGCCACGATCTGACGGGCGGATCAAAAGTTATCGTCGGAACGATATTTGTGCACCAAGGGTAGCTCACGGCCAGTAAACACCTTCCGACCGGATTCATGACTCGCATCCACTAGTACACTCATCCGCTATAGCCTGTACGTCACTGAATCTAAACAAACCCCCGCTATAATTTGACCGCAAATGAAATGTCAGAACGAATTCCGTTTATCGAATCAAACGACACTATCACCCCGCCATAATAAAGACCGGACGTGTTTGAATTCACCATCCGGAAGAAAATAAAAAGATCCGAACCGAAACGTAGGAGGCGACGCACTAAACGTGCGTTTCAGTTCGCATCGATGTTCCAGAACCGAAAGATTGTTCGAAAAAAGTGGTAGATAGCCGAAAAAAGTGACAGGGGTGCAACACGAGGACTTCCCAGGAGGTCACCCATCCTAGTACTACTCTCGCCCAAGCACGCTTAACTTCGGAGTTCTGATGGGATCCAGTGCATTTGTGCTGGTATGATCGCACCCAGCATGCCACTCCATTGTCAAAGTAATAAAGAGTTTCCACTCGCATTGTCGTACGAAGTCCGTTTAAATGAAAGTGCGAAAAAATCCTGCTAGATGACACCGGATGGACGATCCGAGCATGTCGGGAAGCCGGATGACCGCCAGGGCTGTCATCGCGCGATGAATCTTCCCGAGTACCCCCGAATCAATATAAGAACCGCCACGATCTGACGGGCGGATCAAAAGTTATCGTCGGAACGATATTTGTGCACCAAGGGTAGCTCACGGCCAGTAAACACCTTCCGACCGGATTCATGACTCGCATCCACTAGTACACTCATCCGCTATAGCCTGTACGTCACTGAATCTAAACAAACCCCCGCTATAATTTGACCGCAAATGAAATGTCAGAACGAATTCCGTTTATCGAATCAAACGACACTATCACCCCGCCATAATAAAGACCGGACGTGTTTGAATTCACCATCCGGAAGAAAATAAAAAGATCCGAACCGAAACGTAGGAGGCGACGCACTAAACGTGCGTTTCAGTTCGCATCGATGTTCCAGAACCGAAAGATTGTTCGAAAAAAGTGGTAGATAGCCGAAAAAAGTGACAGGGGTGCAACACGAGGACTTCCCAGGAGGTCACCCATCCTAGTACTACTCTCGCCCAAGCACGCTTAACTTCGGAGTTCTGATGGGATCCAGTGCATTTGTGCTGGTATGATCGCACCCAGCATGCCACTCCATTGTCAAAGTAATAAAGAGTTTCCACTCGCATTGTCGTACGAAGTCCGTTTAAATGAAAGTGCGAAAAAATCCTGCTAGATGACACCGGATGGACGATCCGAGCATGTCGGGAAGCCGGATGACCGCCAGGGCTGTCATCGCGCGATGGATCTTCCCGAGTACCCCCGAATCAATATAAGAATCACGACGATCTGACGGGCGGATCAAAAGTTATCGTCGGAACGATATTTGTGCACCAAGGGTAGCTCACGGCCAGTAAACACCTTCCGACCGGATTCATGACTCGCATCCACTAGTACACTCATCCGCTATAGCCTGTACGTCACTGAATCTAAACAAACCCCCGCTATAATTTGACTGCAAATGAAATGTCAGAACGAATTCCGTTTATCGAATCAAACGACACTATCACCCCGCCATAATAAAGACCGGACGTCTTTGAATTCACCATCCGGAAGAAAATAAAAAGATCCGAACCGAAACGTAGGAGGCGACGCACTAAACGTGCGTTTCAGTTCGCATCGATGTTCCAGAACCGAAAGATTGTTCGAAAAAAGTGGTAGATAGCCGAAAAAAGTGACAGGGGTGCAACACGAGGACTTCCCAGGAGGTCACCCATCCTAGTACTACTCTCGCCCAAGCACGCTTAACTTCGGAGTTCTGATGGGATCCAGTGCATTTGTGCTGGTATGATCGCACCCAGCATGCCTCTCCATTGTCAAAGTAATAAAGAGTTTCCACTCGCATTGTCGTACGAAGTCCGTTTAAATGAAAGTGCGAAAAAATCCTGCTAGATGACACCGGATGGACGATCCGAGCATGTCGGGAAGCCGGATGACCGCCAAGGCTGTCATCGCGCGATTAATCTTCCCGAGTACCCCCGAATCAATATAAGAATCGCTACGATCTGACGGGCGGATCAAAAGTTATCGTCGGAACGATATTTGTGCACCAAGGGTAGCTCACGGCCAGTAAACACCTTCCGACCGGATTCATGACTCGCATCCACTAGTACACTCATCCGCTATAGCCTGTACGTCACTGAATCTAAACAAACCCCCGCTATAATTTGACCGCAAATGAAATGTCAGAACGAATTCCGTTTATCGAATCAAACGACATTATCAGCCCGCCATAATAAAGACCGGACGTCTTTGAATTCACCATCCGGAAGAAAATAAAAAGATCCGAACCGAAACGTATGAGGCGACGCACTAAACGTGCGTTTCAGTTCGCATCGATGTTCCAGAACCGAAAGATTGTTCGAAAAAAGTGGTAGATAGCCGAAAAAAGTGACAGGGGTGCAACACGAGGACTTCCCAGGAGGTCACCCATCCTAGTACTACTCTCGCCCAAGCACGCTTAACTTCGGAGTTCTGATGGGATCCAGTGCATTTGTGCTGGTATGATCGCACCCAGCATGCCACTCCATTGTCAAAGTAGTAAAGAGTTTCCACTCGCATTGTCGTACGAAGTCCGTTTAAATGAAAGTGCGAAAAAATCCTGCTAGATGACACCGGATGGACGATCCGAGCATGTCGGGAAGCCGGATGACCGCCAGGGCTGTCATCGCGCGATGGATCTTCCCGAGTACCCACGAATCAATATAAGAATCACGACGATCTGACGGGCGGATCAAAAGTTATCGTCGGAACGATATTTGTGCACCAAGGGTAGCTCACGGCCAGTAAACACCTTCCGACCGGATTCATGACTCGCATCCACTAGTACACTCATCCGCTATAGCCTGTACGTCACTGAATCTAAACAAACCCCCGCTATAATTTGACTGCAAATGAAATGTCAGAACGAATTCCGTTTATCGAATCAAACGACACTATCACCCCGCCATAATAAAGACCGGACGTCTTTGAATTCACCATCCGGAAGAAAATAAAAAGATCCGAACCGAAACGTAGGAGGCGACGCACTAAACGTGCGTTTCAGTTCGCATCGAGGGGTGCAACACGAGGACTTCCCAGGAGGTCACCCATCCTAGTACTACTCTCGCCCAAGCACGCTTAACTTCGGAGTTCTGATGGGATCCAGTGCATTTGTGCTGGTATGATCGCACCCAGCATGCCTCTCCATTGTCAAAGTAATAAAGAGTTTCCACTCGCATTGTCGTACGAAGTCCGTTTAAATGAAAGTGCGAAAAAATCCTGCTAGATGACACCGGATGGACGATCCGAGCATGTCGGGAAGCCGGATGACCGCCAGGGCTGTCATCGCGCGATTAATCTTCCCGAGTACCCCCGAATCAATATAAGAATCGCTACGATCTGACGGGCGGATAAAAAGTTATCGTCGGAACGATATTTGTGCACCAACGGTAGCTCACGGCCAGTAAACACCTTCCGACCGGATTCATGACTCGCATCCACTAGTACACTCATCCGCTATAGCCTGTACGTCACTGAATCTAAACAAACCCCCGCTATAATTTGACCGCAAATGAAATGTCAGAACGAATTCCGTTTATCGAATCAAACGACATTATCAGCCCGCCATAATAAAGACCGGACGTCTTTGAATTCACCATCCGGAAGAAAATAAAAAGATCCGAACCGAAACGTATGAGGCGACGCACTAAACGTGCGTTTCAGTTCGCATCGATGTTCCAGAACCGAAAGATTGTTCGAAAAAAGTGGTAGATAGCCGAAAAAAGTGACAGGGGTGCAACACGAGGACTTCCCAGGAGGTCACCCATCCTAGTACTACTCTCGCCCAAGCACGCTTAACTTCGGAGTTCTGATGGGATCCAGTGCATTTGTGCTGGTATGATCGCACCCAGCATGCCACTCCATTGTCAAAGTAATAAAGAGTTTCCACTCGCATTGTCGTACGAAGTCCGTTTAAATGAAAGTGCGAAAAAATCCTGCTAGATGACACCGGATGGACGATCCGAGCATGTCGGGAAGCCGGATGACCGCCAGGGCTGTCATCGCGCGATGGATCTTCCCGAGTACCCACGAATCAATATAAGAATCACGACGATCTGACGGGCGGATCAAAAGTTATCGTCGGAACGATATTTGTGCACCAAGGGTAGCTCACGGCCAGTAAACACCTTCCGACCGGATTCATGACTCGCATCCACTAGTACACTCATCCGCTATAGCCTGTACGTCACTGAATCTAAACAAACCCCCGCTATAATTTGACTGCAAATGAAATGTCAGAACGAATTCCGTTTATCGAATCAAACGACACTATCACCCCGCCATAATAAAGACCGGACGTCTTTGAATTCACCATCCGGAAGAAAATAAAAAGATCCGAACCGAAACGTAGGAGGCGACGCACTAAACGTGCGTTTCAGTTCGCATCGAGGGGTGCAACACGAGGACTTCCCAGGAGGTCACCCATCCTAGTACTACTCTCGCCCAAGCACGCTTAACTTCGGAGTTCTGATGGGATCCAGTGCATTTGTGCTGGTATGATCGCACCCAGCATGCCTCTCCATTGTCAAAGTAATAAAGAGTTTCCACTCGCATTGTCGTACGAAGTCCGTTTAAATGAAAGTGCGAAAAAATCCTGCTAGATGACACCGGATGGACGATCCGAGCATGTCGGGAAGCCGGATGACCGCCAGGGCTGTCATCGCGCGATTAATCTTCCCGAGTACCCCCGAATCAATATAAGAATCGCCACGATCTGACGGGCGGATCAAAAGTTCTCGTCGGAACGATATTTGTGCACCAAGGGTAGCTCACGGCCAGTAAACACCTTCCGACCGGATTCATGACTCGCATCCACTAGTACACTCATCCGCTATAGCCTGTACGTCAGTGAATCTAAACAAACCCCCGCTATAATTTGACTGCAAATGAAATGTCAGAACGAATTCCGTTTATCGAATCAAACGACACTATCACCCCGCCATAATAAAGACCGGACGTCTTTGAATTCACCATCCGGAAGAAAATAAAAAGATCCGAACCGAAACGTAGGAGGCGACGCACTAAACGTGCGTTTCAGTTCGCATCGATGTTCCAGAACCGAAAGATTGTTCGAAAAAAGTGGTAGATAGCCGAAAAAAGTGACAGGGGTGCAACACGAGGACTTCCCAGGAGGTCACCCATCCTAGTACTACTCTCGCCCAAGCACGCTTAACTTCGGAGTTCTGATGGGATCCAGTGCATTTTTGCTGGTATGATCGCACCCAGCATGCCTCTCCATTGTCAAAGTAATAAAGAGTTTCCACTCGCATTGTCGTACGAAGTCCGTTTAAATGAAAGTGCGAAAAAATCCTGCTAGATGACACCGGATGGACGATCCGAGCATGTCGGGAAGCCGGATGACTGCCATGGCTGTCATCGCGCGATGGATCTTCCCGAGTACCCCCGAATCAATATAAGAATCGCCACGATCTGACGGGCGGATCAAAAGTTATCGTCGGAACGATATTTGTGCACCAAGGGTAGCTCACGGCCAGTAAACACCTTCCGACCGGATTCATGACTCGCATCCACTAGTACACTCATCCGCTATAGCCTGTACGTCACTGAATCTAAACAAACCCCCGCTATAATTTGACCGCAAATGAAATGTCAGAACGAATTCCGTTTATCGAATCAAACGACACTATCACCTCGCCATAATAAAGACCGGACGTCTTTGAATTCACCATCCGGAAGAAAATAAAAAGATCCGAACCGAAACGTAGGAGGCGACGCACTAAACGTGCGTTTCAGTTCGCATCGATGTTCCAGAACCGAAAGATTGTTCGAAAAAAGTGGTAGATAGCCGAAAAAAGTGACAGGGGTGCAACACGAGGACTTCCCAGGAGGTCACCCATCCTAGTACTACTCTCGCCCAAGCACGCTTAACTTCGGAGTTCTGATGGGATCCAGTGGATTTGTGCTGGTATGATCGCACCCAGCATGCCTCTCCATTGTCAAAGTAATAAAGCGTTTCCACTCGCATTGTCGTACGAAGTCCGTTTAAATGAAAGTGCGAAAAAATCCTGCTAGATGACACCGGATGGACGATCCGAGCATGTCTGGAAGCCGGATGACCGCCAGGAATGTCATCGCGCGATGAATCTTCCCGAGTACCCCCGAATCAATATAAGAATCGCCACGATCTGACGGGCGGATCAAAAGTTATCGTCAGAACGATATTTGTGCACCAAGGGTAGCTCACGGCCAGTAAACATCTTCCGACCGGATTCATGACTCGCATCCACTAGTACACTCATCCGCTATAGCCTGTACGTCACTGAATCTAAACAAACCCCCGCTATAATTTGACCGCAAATGAAATGTCAGAACGAATTCCGTTTATCGAATCAAACGACACTATCACCCCGCCATAATAAAGACCGGACGTCTTTGAATTCACCATCCGGAAGAAAATAAAAAGATCCGAACCGAAACGTAAGAGGCGACGCACTAAACGTGCGTTTCAGTTCGCATCGATGTTCCAGAACCGAAAGATTGTTCGAAAAAAGTGGTAGATAGCCGAAAAAAGTGACAGGGGTGCAACACGAGGACTTCCCAGGAGGTCACCCATCCTAGTACTACTCTCGCCCAAGCACGCTTAACTTCGGAGTTCTGATGGGATCCAGTGCATTTTTGCTGGTATGATCGCACCCAGCATGCCTCTCCATTGTCAAAGTAATAAAGAGTTTCCACTCGCATTGTCGTACGAAGTCCGTTTAAATGAAAGTGCGAAAAAATCCTGCTAGATGACACCGGATGGACGATCCGAGCATGTCGGGAAGCCGGATGACTGCCATGGCTGTCATCGCGCGATGGATCTTCCCGAGTACCCCCGAATCAATATAAGAATCGCCACGATCTGACGGGCGGATCAAAAGTTATCGTCAGAACGATATTTGTGCACCAAGGGTAGCTCACGGCCAGTAAACACCTTCCGACCGGATTCATGACTCGCATCCACTAGTACACTCATCCGCTATAGCCTGTACGTCACTGAATCTAAACAAACCCCCGCTATAATTTGACCGCAAATGAAATGTCAGAACGAATTCCGTTTATCGAATCAAACGACACTATCACCTCGCCATAATAAAGACCGGACGTCTTTGAATTCACCATCCGGAAGAAAATAAAAAGATCCGAACCGAAACGTAGGAGGCGACGCACTAAACGTGCGTTTCAGTTCGCATCGATGTTCCAGAACCGAAAGATTGTTCGAAAAAAGTGGTAGATAGCCGAAAAAAGTGACAGGGGTGCAACACGAGGACTTCCCAGGAGGTCACCCATCCTAGTACTACTCTCGCCCAAGCACGCTTAACTTCGGAGTTCTGATGGGATCCAGTGGATTTGTGCTGGTATGATCGCACCCAGCATGCCTCTCCATTGTCAAAGTAATAAAGCGTTTCCACTCGCATTGTCGTACGAAGTCCGTTTAAATGAAAGTGCGAAAAAATCCTGCTAGATGACACCGGATGGACGATCCGAGCATGTCTGGAAGCCGGATGACCGCCAGGAATGTCATCGCGCGATGAATCTTCCCGAGTACCCCCGAATCAATATAAGAATCGCCACGATCTGACGGGCGGATCAAAAGTTATCGTCAGAACGATATTTGTGCACCAAGGGTAGCTCACGGCCAGTAAACATCTTCCGACCGGATTCATGACTCGCATCCACTAGTACACTCATCCGCTATAGCCTGTACGTCACTGAATCTAAACAAACCCCCGCTATAATTTGACCGCAAATGAAATGTCAGAACGAATTCCGTTTATCGAATCAAACGACACTATCACCCCGCCATAATAAAGACCGGACGTCTTTGAATTCACCATCCGGAAGAAAATAAAAAGATCCGAACCGAAACGTAGGAGGCGTCGCACTAAACGTGCGTTTCAGTTCGCATCGATGTTCCAGAACCGAAAGATTGTTCGAAAAAAGTGGTAGATAGCCGAAAAAAGTGACAGGGGTGCAACACGAGGACTTCCCAGGAGGTCACCCATCCTAGTACTACTCTCGCCCAAGCACGCTTAACTTCGGAGTTCTGATGGGATCCAGTGCATTTGTGCTGGTATGATCGCACCCAGCATGCCTCTCCATTGTCAAAGTAATAAAGAGTTTCCACTCGCATTGTCGTACGAAGTCCGTTTAAATGAAAGTGCGAAAAAATCCTGCTAGATGACACCGGATGGACGATCCGAGCATGTCGGGAAGCCGGATGACCGCCAGGGCTGTCATCGCGCGATGAATCTTCCCGAGTACCCCCGAATCAATATAAGAACCGCCACGATCTGACGGGCGGATCAAAAGTTATCGTCGGAACGATATTTGTGCACCAAGGGTAGCTCACGGCCAGTAAACACCTTCCGACCGGATTCATGACTCGCATCCACTAGTACACTCATCCGCTATAGCCTGTACGTCACTGAATCTAAACAAACCCCCGCTATAATTTGACCGCAAATGAAATGTCAGAACGAATTCCGTTTATCGAATCAAACGACACTATCACCCCGCCATAATAAAGACCGGACGTGTTTGAATTCACCATCCGGAAGAAAATAAAAAGATCCGAACCGAAACGTAGGAGGCGACGCACTAAACGTGCGTTTCAGTTCGCATCGATGTTCCAGAACCGAAAGATTGTTCGAAAAAAGTGGTAGATAGCCGAAAAAAGTGACAGGGGTGCAACACGAGGACTTCCCAGGAGGTCACCCATCCTAGTACTACTCTCGCCCACGCACGCTTAACTTCGGAGTTCTGATGGGATCCAGTGCATTTGTGCTGGTATGATCGCACCCAGCATGCCACTCCATTGTCAAAGTAATAAAGAGTTTCCACTCGCATTGTCGTACGAAGTCCGTTTAAATGAAAGTGCGAAAAAATCCTGCTAGATGACACCGGATGGACGATCCGAGCATGTCGGGAAGAAGGATGACCGCCAGGGCTGTCATCGCGCGATGAATCTTCCCGAGTACCCCCGAATCAATATAAGAACCGCCACGATCTGACGGGCGGATCAAAAGTTATCGTCGGAACGATATTTGTGCACCAAGGGTAGCTCACGGCCAGTAAACACCTTCCGACCGGATTCATGACTCGCATCCACTAGTACACTCATCCGCTATAGCCTGTACGTCACTGAATCTAAACAAACCCCCGCTATAATTTGACCGCAAATGAAATGTCAGAACGAATTCCGTTTATCGAATCAAACGACACTATCACCCCGCCATAATAAAGACCGGACGTGTTTGAATTCACCATCCGGAAGAAAATAAAAAGATCCGAACCGAAACGTAGGAGGCGACGCACTAAACGTGCGTTTCAGTTCGCATCGATGTTCCAGAACCGAAAGATTGTTCGAAAAAAGTGGTAGATAGCCGAAAAAAGTGACAGGGGTGCAACACGAGGACTTCCCAGGAGGTCACCCATCCTAGTACTACTCTCGCCCAAGCACGCTTAACTTCGGAGTTCTGATGGGATCCAGTGCATTTGTGCTGGTATGATCGCACCCAGCATGCCACTCCATTGTCAAAGTAATAAAGAGTTTCCACTCGCATTGTCGTACGAAGTCCGTTTAAATGAAAGTGCGAAAAAATCCTGCTAGATGACACCGGATGGACGATCCGAGCATGTCGGGAAGCCGGATGACCGCCAGGGCTGTCATCGCGCGATGGATCTTCCCGAGTACCCCCGAATCAATATAAGAATCACGACGATCTGACGGGCGGATCAAAAGTTATCGTCGGAACGATATTTGTGCACCAAGGGTAGCTCACGGCCAGTAAACACCTTCCGACCGGATTCATGACTCGCATCCACTAGTACACTCATCCGCTATAGCCTGTACGTCACTGAATCTAAACAAACCCCCGCTATAATTTGACTGCAAATGAAATGTTAGAACGAATTCCGTTTATCGAATCAAACGACACTATCACCCCGCCATAATAAAGACCGGACGTCTTTGAATTCACCATCCGGAAGAAAATAAAAAGATCCGAACCGAAACGTAGGAGGCGACGCACTAAACGTGCGTTTCAGTTCGCATCGATGTTCCAGAACCGAAAGATTGTTCGAAAAAAGTGGTAGATAGCCGAAAAAAGTGACAGGGGTGCAACACGAGGACTTCCCAGGAGGTCACCCATCCTAGTACTACTCTCGCCCAAGCACGCTTAACTTCGGAGTTCTGATGGGATCCAGTGCATTTGTGCTGGTATGATCGCACCCAGCATGCCTCTCCATTGTCAAAGTAATAAAGAGTTTCCACTCGCATTGTCGTACGAAGTCCGTTTAAATGAAAGTGCGAAAAAATCCTGCTAGATGACACCGGATGGACGATCCGAGCATGTCGGGAAGCCGGATGACCGCCAGGGCTGTCATCGCGCGATGAATCTTCCCGAGTACCCCCGAATCAATATAAGAACCGCCACGATCTGACGGGCGGATCAAAAGTTATCGTCGGAACGATATTTGTGCACCAAGGGTAGCTCACGGCCAGTAAACACCTTCCGACCGGATTCATGACTCGCATCCACTAGTACACTCATCCGCTATAGCCTGTACGTCACTGAATCTAAACAAACCCCCGCTATAATTTGACCGCAAATGAAATGTCAGAACGAATTCCGTTTATCGAATCAAACGACACTATCACCCCGCCATAATAAAGACCGGACGTGTTTGAATTCACCATCCGGAAGAAAATAAAAAGATCCGAACCGAAACGTAGGAGGCGACGCACTAAACGTGCGTTTCAGTTCGCATCGATGTTCCAGAACCGAAAGATTGTTCGAAAAAAGTGGTAGATAGCCGAAAAAAGTGACAGGGGTGCAACACGAGGACTTCCCAGGAGGTCACCCATCCTAGTACTACTCTCGCCCAAGCACGCTTAACTTCGGAGTTCTGATGGGATCCAGTGCATTTGTGCTGGTATGATCGCACCCAGCATGCCACTCCATTGTCAAAGTAATAAAGAGTTTCCACTCGCATTGTCGTACGAAGTCCGTTTAAATGAAAGTGCGAAAAAATCCTGCTAGATGACACCGGATGGACGATCCGAGCATGTCGGGAAGAAGGATGACCGCCAGGGCTGTCATCGCGCGATGAATCTTCCCGAGTACCCCCGAATCAATATAAGAACCGCCACGATCTGACGGGCGGATCAAAAGTTATCGTCGGAACGATATTTGTGCACCAAGGGTAGCTCACGGCCAGTAAACACCTTCCGACCGGATTCATGACTCGCATCCACTAGTACACTCATCCGCTATAGCCTGTACGTCACTGAATCTAAACAAACCCCCGCTATAATTTGACCGCAAATGAAATGTCAGAACGAATTCCGTTTATCGAATCAAACGACACTATCACCCCGCCATAATAAAGACCGGACGTCTTTGAATTCACCATCCGGAAGAAAATAAAAAGATCCGAACCGAAACGTAGGAGGCGTCGCACTAAACGTGCGTTTCAGTTCGCATCGATGTTCCAGAACCGAAAGATTGTTCGAAAAAAGTGGTAGATAGCCGAAAAAAGTGACAGGGGTGCAACACGAGGACTTCCCAGGAGGTCACCCATCCTAGTACTACTCTCGCCCAAGCACGCTTAACTTCGGAGTTCTGATGGGATCCAGTGCATTTGTGCTGGTATGATCGCACCCAGCATGCCTCTCCATTGTCAAAGTAATAAAGAGTTTCCACTCGCATTGTCGTACGAAGTCCGTTTAAATGAAAGTGCGAAAAAATCCTGCTAGATGACACCGGATGGACGATCCGAGCATGTCGGGAAGCCGGATGACCGCCAGGGCTGTCATCGCGCGATGAATCTTCCCGAGTACCCCCGAATCAATATAAGAACCGCCACGATCTGACGGGCGGATCAAAAGTTATCGTCGGAACGATATTTGTGCACCAAGGGTAGCTCACGGCCAGTAAACACCTTCCGACCGGATTCATGACTCGCATCCACTAGTACACTCATCCGCTATAGCCTGTACGTCACTGAATCTAAACAAACCCCCGCTATAATTTGACCGCAAATGAAATGTCAGAACGAATTCCGTTTATCGAATCAAACGACACTATCACCCCGCCATAATAAAGACCGGACGTGTTTGAATTCACCATCCGGAAGAAAATAAAAAGATCCGAACCGAAACGTAGGAGGCGACGCACTAAACGTGCGTTTCAGTTCGCATCGATGTTCCAGAACCGAAAGATTGTTCGAAAAAAGTGGTAGATAGCCGAAAAAAGTGACAGGGGTGCAACACGAGGACTTCCCAGGAGGTCACCCATCCTAGTACTACTCTCGCCCAAGCACGCTTAACTTCGGAGTTCTGATGGGATCCAGTGCATTTGTGCTGGTATGATCGCACCCAGCATGCCACTCCATTGTCAAAGTAATAAAGAGTTTCCACTCGCATTGTCGTACGAAGTCCGTTTAAATGAAAGTGCGAAAAAATCCTGCTAGATGACACCGGATGGACGATCCGAGCATGTCGGGAAGAAGGATGACCGCCAGGGCTGTCATCGCGCGATGAATCTTCCTGAGTACCCCCGAATCAATATAAGAACCGCCACGATCTGACGGGCGGATCAAAAGTTATCGTCGGAACGATATTTGTGCACCAAGGGTAGCTCACGGCCAGTAAACACCTTCCGACCGGATTCATGACTCGCATCCACTAGTACACTCATCCGCTATAGCCTGTACGTCACTGAATCTAAACAAACCCCCGCTATAATTTGACCGCAAATGAAATGTCAGAACGAATTCCGTTTATCGAATCAAACGACACTATCACCCCGCCATAATAAAGACCGGACGTGTTTGAATTCACCATCCGGAAGAAAATAAAAAGATCCGAACCGAAACGTAGGAGGCGACGCACTAAACGTGCGTTTCAGTTCGCATCGATGTTCCAGAACCGAAAGATTGTTCGAAAAAAGTGGTAGATAGCCGAAAAAAGTGACAGGGGTGCAACACGAGGACTTCCCAGGAGGTCACCCATCCTAGTACTACTCTCGCCCAAGCACGCTTAACTTCGGAGTTCTGATGGGATCCAGTGCATTTGTGCTGGTATGATCGCACCCAGCATGCCACTCCATTGTCAAAGTAATAAAGAGTTTCCACTCGCATTGTCGTACGAAGTCCGTTTAAATGAAAGTGCGAAAAAATCCTGCTAGATGACACCGGATGGACGATCCGAGCATGTCGGGAAGCCGGATGACCGCCAGGGCTGTCATCGCGCGATGGATCTTCCCGAGTACCCCCGAATCAATATAAGAATCACGACGATCTGACGGGCGGATCAAAAGTTATCGTCGGAACGATATTTGTGCACCAAGGGTAGCTCACGGCCAGTAAACACCTTCCGACCGGATTCATGACTCGCATCCACTAGTACACTCATCCGCTATAGCCTGTACGTCACTGAATCTAAACAAACCCCCGCTATAATTTGACTGCAAATGAAATGTTAGAACGAATTCCGTTTATCGAATCAAACGACACTATCACCCCGCCATAATAAAGACCGGACGTCTTTGAATTCACCATCCGGAAGAAAATAAAAAGATCCGAACCGAAACGTAGGAGGCGACGCACTAAACGTGCGTTTCAGTTCGCATCGATGTTCCAGAACCGAAAGATTGTTCGAAAAAAGTGGTAGATAGCCGAAAAAAGTGACAGGGGTGCAACACGAGGACTTCCCAGGAGGTCACCCATCCTAGTACTACTCTCGCCCAAGCACGCTTAACTTCGGAGTTCTGATGGGATCCAGTGCATTTGTGCTGGTATGATCGCACCCAGCATGCCTCTCCATTGTCAAAGTAATAAAGAGTTTCCACTCGCATTGTCGTACGAAGTCCGTTTAAATGAAAGTGCGAAAAAATCCTGCTAGATGACACCGGATGGACGATCCGAGCATGTCGGGAAGCCGGATGACCGCCAGGGCTGTCATCGCGCGATGAATCTTCCCGAGTACCCCCGAATCAATATAAGAACCGCCACGATCTGACGGGCGGATCAAAAGTTATCGTCGGAACGATATTTGTGCACCAAGGGTAGCTCACGGCCAGTAAACACCTTCCGACCGGATTCATGACTCGCATCCACTAGTACACTCATCCGCTATAGCCTGTACGTCACTGAATCTAAACAAACCCCCGCTATAATTTGACCGCAAATGAAATGTCAGAACGAATTCCGTTTATCGAATCAAACGACACTATCACCCCGCCATAATAAAGACCGGACGTGTTTGAATTCACCATCCGGAAGAAAATAAAAAGATCCGAACCGAAACGTAGGAGGCGACGCACTAAACGTGCGTTTCAGTTCGCATCGATGTTCCAGAACCGAAAGATTGTTCGAAAAAAGTGGTAGATAGCCGAAAAAAGTGACAGGGGTGCAACACGAGGACTTCCCAGGAGGTCACCCATCCTAGTACTACTCTCGCCCAAGCACGCTTAACTTCGGAGTTCTGATGGGATCCAGTGCATTTGTGCTGGTATGATCGCACCCAGCATGCCACTCCATTGTCAAAGTAATAAAGAGTTTCCACTCGCATTGTCGTACGAAGTCCGTTTAAATGAAAGTGCGAAAAAATCCTGCTAGATGACACCGGATGGACGATCCGAGCATGTCGGGAAGAAGGATGACCGCCAGGGCTGTCATCGCGCGATGAATCTTCCCGAGTACCCCCGAATCAATATAAGAACCGCCACGATCTGACGGGCGGATCAAAAGTTATCGTCGGAACGATATTTGTGCACCAAGGGTAGCTCACGGCCAGTAAACACCTTCCGACCGGATTCATGACTCGCATCCACTAGTACACTCATCCGCTATAGCCTGTACGTCACTGAATCTAAACAAACCCCCGCTATAATTTGACCGCAAATGAAATGTCAGAACGAATTCCGTTTATCGAATCAAACGACACTATCACCCCGCCATAATAAAGACCGGACGTGTTTGAATTCACCATCCGGAAGAAAATAAAAAGATCCGAACCGAAACGTAGGAGGCGACGCACTAAACGTGCGTTTCAGTTCGCATCGATGTTCCAGAACCGAAAGATTGTTCGAAAAAAGTGGTAGATAGCCGAAAAAAGTGACAGGGGTGCAACACGAGGACTTCCCAGGAGGTCACCCATCCTAGTACTACTCTCGCCCAAGCACGCTTAACTTCGGAGTTCTGATGGGATCCAGTGCATTTGTGCTGGTATGATCGCACCCAGCATGCCACTCCATTGTCAAAGTAATAAAGAGTTTCCACTCGCATTGTCGTACGAAGTCCGTTTAAATGAAAGTGCGAAAAAATCCTGCTAGATGACACCGGATGGACGATCCGAGCATGTCGGGAAGCCGGATGACCGCCAGGGCTGTCATCGCGCGATGGATCTTCCCGAGTACCCCCGAATCAATATAAGAATCACGACGATCTGACGGGCGGATCAAAAGTTATCGTCGGAACGATATTTGTGCACCAAGGGTAGCTCACGGCCAGTAAACACCTTCCGACCGGATTCATGACTCGCATCCACTAGTACACTCATCCGCTATAGCCTGTACGTCACTGAATCTAAACAAACCCCCGCTATAATTTGACTGCAAATGAAATGTCAGAACGAATTCCGTTTATCGAATCAAACGACACTATCACCCCGCCATAATAAAGACCGGACGTCTTTGAATTCACCATCCGGAAGAAAATAAAAAGATCCGAACCGAAACGTAGGAGGCGACGCACTAAACGTGCGTTTCAGTTCGCATCGATGTTCCAGAACCGAAAGATTGTTCGAAAAAAGTGGTAGATAGCCGAAAAAAGTGACAGGGGTGCAACACGAGGACTTCCCAGGAGGTCACCCATCCTAGTACTACTCTCGCCCAAGCACGCTTAACTTCGGAGTTCTGATGGGATCCAGTGCATTTGTGCTGGTATGATCGCACCCAGCATGCCTCTCCATTGTCAAAGTAATAAAGAGTTTCCACTCGCATTGTCGTACGAAGTCCGTTTAAATGAAAGTGCGAAAAAATCCTGCTAGATGACACCGGATGGACGATCCGAGCATGTCGGGAAGCCGGATGACCGCCAGGGCTGTCATCGCGCGATTAATCTTCCCGAGTACCCCCGAATCAATATAAGAATCGCTACGATCTGACGGGCGGATCAAAAGTTATCGTCGGAACGATATTTGTGCACCAAGGGTAGCTCACGGCCAGTAAACACCTTCCGACCGGATTCATGACTCGCATCCACTAGTACACTCATCCGCTATAGCCTGTACGTCACTGAATCTAAACAAACCCCCGCTATAATTTGACCGCAAATGAAATGTCAGAACGAATTCCGTTTATCGAATCAAACGACATTATCAGCCCGCCATAATAAAGACCGGACGTCTTTGAATTCACCATCCGGAAGAAAATAAAAAGATCCGAACCGAAACGTATGAGGCGACGCACTAAACGTGCGTTTCAGTTCGCATCGATGTTCCAGAACCGAAAGATTGTTCGAAAAAAGTGGTAGATAGCCGAAAAAAGTGACAGGGGTGCAACACGAGGACTTCCCAGGAGGTCACCCATCCTAGTACTACTCTCGCCCAAGCACGCTTAACTTCGGAGTTCTGATGGGATCCAGTGCATTTGTGCTGGTATGATCGCACCCAGCATGCCACTCCATTGTCAAAGTAATAAAGAGTTTCCACTCGCATTGTCGTACGAAGTCCGTTTAAATGAAAGTGCGAAAAAATCCTGCTAGATGACACCGGATGGACGATCCGAGCATGTCGGGAAGCCGGATGACCGCCAGGAATGTCATCGCGCGATGAATCTTCCCGAGTACCCCCGAATCAATATAAGAATCGCCACGATCTGACGGGCGGATCAAAAGTTATCGTCAGAACGATATTTGTGCACCAAGGGTAGCTCACGGCCAGTAAACATCTTCCGACCGGATTCATGACTCGCATCCACTAGTACACTCATCCGCTATAGCCTGTACGTCACTGAATCTAAACAAACCCCCGCTATAATTTGACCGCAAATGAAATGTCAGAACGAATTCCGTTTATCGAATCAAACGACACTATCACCCCGCCATAATAAAGACCGGACGTCTTTGAATTCACCATCCGGAAGAAAATAAAAAGATCCGAACCGAAACGTAGGAGGCGTCGCACTAAACGTGCGTTTCAGTTCGCATCGATGTTCCAGAACCGAAAGATTGTTCGAAAAAAGTGGTAGATAGCCGAAAAAAGTGACAGGGGTGCAACACGAGGACTTCCCAGGAGGTCACCCATCCTAGTACTACTCTCGCCCAAGCACGCTTAACTTCGGAGTTCTGATGGGATCCAGTGCATTTGTGCTGGTATGATCGCACCCAGCATGCCTCTCCATTGTCAAAGTAATAAAGAGTTTCCACTCGCATTGTCGTACGAAGTCCGTTTAAATGAAAGTGCGAAAAAATCCTGCTAGATGACACCGGATGGACGATCCGAGCATGTCGGGAAGCCGGATGACCGCCAGGGCTGTCATCGCGCGATGAATCTTCCCGAGTACCCCCGAATCAATATAAGAACCGCCACGATCTGACGGGCGGATCAAAAGTTATCGTCGGAACGATATTTGTGCACCAAGGGTAGCTCACGGCCAGTAAACACCTTCCGACCGGATTCATGACTCGCATCCACTAGTACACTCATCCGCTATAGCCTGTACGTCACTGAATCTAAACAAACCCCCGCTATAATTTGACCGCAAATGAAATGTCAGAACGAATTCCGTTTATCGAATCAAACGACACTATCACCCCGCCATAATAAAGACCGGACGTGTTTGAATTCACCATCCGGAAGAAAATAAAAAGATCCGAACCGAAACGTAGGAGGCGACGCACTAAACGTGCGTTTCAGTTCGCATCGATGTTCCAGAACCGAAAGATTGTTCGAAAAAAGTGGTAGATAGCCGAAAAAAGTGACAGGGGTGCAACACGAGGACTTCCCAGGAGGTCACCCATCCTAGTACTACTCTCGCCCAAGCACGCTTAACTTCGGAGTTCTGATGGGATCCAGTGCATTTGTGCTGGTATGATCGCACCCAGCATGCCACTCCATTGTCAAAGTAATAAAGAGTTTCCACTCGCATTGTCGTACGAAGTCCGTTTAAATGAAAGTGCGAAAAAATCATGCTAGATGACACCGGATGGACGATCCGAGCATGTCGGGAAGAAGGATGACCGCCAGGGCTGTCATCGCGCGATGAATCTTCCCGAGTACCCCCGAATCAATATAAGAACCGCCACGATCTGACGGGCGGATCAAAAGTTATCGTCGGAACGATATTTGTGCACCAAGGGTAGCTCACGGCCAGTAAACACCTTCCGACCGGATTCATGACTCGCATCCACTAGTACACTCATCCGCTATAGCCTGTACGTCACTGAATCTAAACAAACCCCCGCTATAATTTGACCGCAAATGAAATGTCAGAACGAATTCCGTTTATCGAATCAAACGACACTATCACCCCGCCATAATAAAGACCGGACGTGTTTGAATTCACCATCCGGAAGAAAATAAAAAGATCCGAACCGAAACGTAGGAGGCGACGCACTAAACGTGCGTTTCAGTTCGCATCGATGTTCCAGAACCGAAAGATTGTTCGAAAAAAGTGGTAGATAGCCGAAAAAAGTGACAGGGGTGCAACACGAGGACTTCCCAGGAGGTCACCCATCCTAGTACTACTCTCGCCCAAGCACGCTTAACTTCGGAGTTCTGATGGGATCCAGTGCATTTGTGCTGGTATGATCGCACCCAGCATGCCACTCCATTGTCAAAGTAATAAAGAGTTTCCACTCGCATTGTCGTACGAAGTCCGTTTAAATGAAAGTGCGAAAAAATCCTGCTAGATGACACCGGATGGACGATCCGAGCATGTCGGGAAGCCGGATGACCGCCAGGGCTGTCATCGCGCGATGGATCTTCCCGAGTACCCCCGAATCAATATAAGAATCACGACGATCTGACGGGCGGATCAAAAGTTATCGTCGGAACGATATTTGTGCACCAAGGGTAGCTCACGGCCAGTAAACACCTTCCGACCGGATTCATGACTCGCATCCACTAGTACACTCATCCGCTATAGCCTGTACGTCACTGAATCTAAACAAACCCCCGCTATAATTTGACTGCAAATGAAATGTCAGAACGAATTCCGTTTATCGAATCAAACGACACTATCACCCCGCCATAATAAAGACCGGACGTCTTTGAATTCACCATCCGGAAGAAAATAAAAAGATCCGAACCGAAACGTAGGAGGCGACGCACTAAACGTGCGTTTCAGTTCGCATCGATGTTCCAGAACCGAAAGATTGTTCGAAAAAAGTGGTAGATAGCCGAAAAAAGTGACAGGGGTGCAACACGAGGACTTCCCAGGAGGTCACCCATCCTAGTACTACTCTCGCCCAAGCACGCTTAACTTCGGAGTTCTGATGGGATCCAGTGCATTTGTGCTGGTATGATCGCACCCAGCATGCCTCTCCATTGTCAAAGTAATAAAGAGTTTCCACTCGCATTGTCGTACGAAGTCCGTTTAAATGAAAGTGCGAAAAAATCCTGCTAGATGACACCGGATGGACGATCCGAGCATGTCGGGAAGCCGGATGACCGCCAGGGCTGTCATCGCGCGATTAATCTTCCCGAGTACCCCCGAATCAATATAAGAATCGCTACGATCTGACGGGCGGATCAAAAGTTATCGTCGGAACGATATTTGTGCACCAAGGGTAGCTCACGGCCAGTAAACACCTTCCGACCGGATTCATGACTCGCATCCACTAGTACACTCATCCGCTATAGCCTGTACGTCACTGAATCTAAACAAACCCCCGCTATAATTTGACCGCAAATGAAATGTCAGAACGAATTCCGTTTATCGAATCAAACGACATTATCAGCCCGCCATAATAAAGACCGGACGTCTTTGAATTCACCATCCGGAAGAAAATAAAAAGATCCGAACCGAAACGTATGAGGCGACGCACTAAACGTGCGTTTCAGTTCGCATCGATGTTCCAGAACCGAAAGATTGTTCGAAAAAAGTGGTAGATAACCGAAAAAAGTGACAGGGGTGCAACACGAGGACTTCCCAGGAGGTCACCCATCCTAGTACTACTCTCGCCCAAGCACGCTTAACTTCGGAGTTCTGATGGGATCCAGTGCATTTGTGCTGGTATGATCGCACCCAGCATGCCACTCCATTGTCAAAGTAATAAAGAGTTTCCACTCGCATTGTCGTACGAAGTCCGTTTAAATGAAAGTGCGAAAAAATCCTGCTAGATGACACCGGATGGACGATCCGAGCATGTCGGGAAGCCGGATGACCGCCAGGGCTGTCATCGCGCGATGGATCTTCCCGAGTACCCACGAATCAATATAAGAATCACGACGATCTGACGGGCGGATCAAAAGTTATCGTCGGAACGATATTTGTGCACCAAGGGTAGCTCACGGCCAGTAAACACCTTCCGACCGGATTCATGACTCGCATCCACTAGTACACTCATCCGCTATAGCCTGTACGTCACTGAATCTAAACAAACCCCCGCTATAATTTGACTGCAAATGAAATGTCAGAACGAATTCCGTTTATCGAATCAAACGACACTATCACCCCGCCATAATAAAGACCGGACGTCTTTGAATTCACCATCCGGAAGAAAATAAAAAGATCCGAACCGAAACGTAGGAGGCGACGCACTAAACGTGCGTTTCAGTTCGCATCGAGGGGTGCAACACGAGGACTTCCCAGGAGGTCACCCATCCTAGTACTACTCTCGCCCAAGCACGCTTAACTTCGGAGTTCTGATGGGATCCAGTGCATTTGTGCTGGTATGATCGCACCCAGCATGCCTCTCCATTGTCAAAGTAATAAAGAGTTTCCACTCGCATTGTCGTACGAAGTCCGTTTAAATGAAAGTGCGAAAAAATCCTGCTAGATGACACCGGATGGACGATCCGAGCATGTCGGGAAGCCGGATGACCGCCAGGGCTGTCATCGCGCGATGGATCTTCCCGAGTACCCACGAATCAATATAAGAATCACGACGATCTGACGGGCGGATCAAAAGTTATCGTCGGAACGATATTTGTGCACCAAGGGTAGCTCACGGCCAGTAAACACCTTCCGACCGGATTCATGACTCGCATCCACTAGTACACTCATCCGCTATAGCCTGTACGTCACTGAATCTAAACAAACCCCCGCTATAATTTGACTGCAAATGAAATGTCAGAACGAATTCCGTTTATCGAATCAAACGACACTATCACCCCGCCATAATAAAGACCGGACGTCTTTGAATTCACCATCCGGAAGAAAATAAAAAGATCCGAACCGAAACGTAGGAGGCGACGCACTAAACGTGCGTTTCAGTTCGCATCGAAGGGTGCAACACGAGGACTTCCCAGGAGGTCACCCATCCTAGTACTACTCTCGCCCAAGCACGCTTAACTTCGGAGTTCTGATGGGATCCAGTGCATTTGTGCTGGTATGATCGCACCCAGCATGCCTCTCCATTGTCAAAGTAATAAAGACTTTCCACTCGCATTGTCGTACGAAGTCCGTTTAAATGAAAGTGCGAAAAAATCCTGCTAGATGACACCGGATGGACGATCCGAGCATGTCGGGAAGCCGGATGACCGCCAGGGCTGTCATCGCGCGATTAATCTTCCCGAGTACCCCCGAATCAATATAAGAATCGCCACGATCTGACGGGCGGATCAAAAGTTCTCGTCGGAACGATATTTGTGCACCAAGGGTAGCTCACGGCCAGTAAACACCTTCCGACCGGATTCATGACTCGCATCCACTAGTACACTCATCCGCTATAGCCTGTACGTCAGTGAATCTAAACAAACCCCCGCTATAATTTGACTGCAAATGAAATGTCAGAACGAATTCCGTTTATCGAATCAAACGACACTATCACCCCGCCATAATAAAGACCGGACGTCTTTGAATTCACCATCCGGAAGAAAATAAAAAGATCCGAACCGAAACGTAGGAGGCGACGCACTAAACGTGGGTTTCAGTTCGCATCGATGTTCCAGAACCGAAAGATTGTTCGAAAAAAGTGGTAGATAGCCGAAAAAAGTGACAGGGGTGCAACACGAGGACTTCCCAGGAGGTCACCCATCCTAGTACTACTCTCGCCCAAGCACGCTTAACTTCGGAGTTCTGATGGGATCCAGTGCATTTGTGCTGGTATGATCGCACCCAGCATGCCTCTCCATTGTCAAAGTAATAAAGAGTTTCCACTCGCATTGTCGTACGAAGTCCGTTTAAATGAAAGTGCGAAAAAATCCTGCTAGATGACACCGGATGGACGATCCGAGCATGTCGGGAAGCCGGATGACTGCCATGGCTGTCATCGCGCGATGGATCTTCCCGAGTACCCCCGAATCAATATAAGAAACGCCACGATCTGACGGGCGGATCAAAAGTTATCGTCGGAACGATATTTGTGCACCAAGGGTAGCTCACGGCCAGTAAACACCTTCCGACCAGATTCATGACTCGCATCCACTAGTACACTCATCCGCTATAGCCTGTACGTCACTGAATCTAAACAAACCCCCGCTATAATTTGACCGCAAATGAAATGTCAGAACGAATTCCGTTTATCGAATCAAACGACATTATCAGCCCGCCATAATAAAGACCGGACGTCTTTGAATTCACCATCCGGAAGAAAATAAAAAGATCCGAACCGAAACGTATGAGGCGACGCACTAAACGTGCGTTTCAGTTCGCATCGATGTTCCAGAACCGAAAGATTGTTCGAAAAAAGTGGTAGATAGCCGAAAAAAGTGACAGGGGTGCAACACGAGGACTTCCCAGGAGGTCACCCATCCTAGTACTACTCTCGCCCAAGCACGCTTAACTTCGGAGTTCTGATGGGATCCAGTGCATTTGTGCTGGTATGATCGCACCCAGCATGCCACTCCATTGTCAAAGTAATAAAGAGTTTCCACTCGCATTGTCGTACGAAGTCCGTTTAAATGAAAGTGCGAAAAAATCCTGCTAGATGACACCGGATGGACGATCCGAGCATGTCGGGAAGCCGGATGACCGCCAGGGCTGTCATCGCGCGATGGATCTTCCCGAGTACCCACGAATCAATATAAGAATCACGACGATCTGACGGGCGGATCAAAAGTTATCGTCGGAACGATATTTGTGCACCAAGGGTAGCTCACGGCCAGTAAACACCTTCCGACCGGATTCATGACTCGCATCCACTAGTACACTCATCCGCTATAGCCTGTACGTCACTGAATCTAAACAAACCCCCGCTATAATTTGACTGCAAATGAAATGTCAGAACGAATTCCGTTTATCGAATCAAACGACACTATCACCCCGCCATAATAAAGACCGGACGTCTTTGAATTCACCATCCGGAAGAAAATAAAAAGATCCGAACCGAAACGTAGGAGGCGACGCACTAAACGTGCGTTTCAGTTCGCATCGAGGGGTGCAACACGAGGACTTCCCAGGAGGTCACCCATCCTAGTACTACTCTCGCCCAAGCACGCTTAACTTCGGAGTTCTGATGGGATCCAGTGCATTTGTGCTGGTATGATCGCACCCAGCATGCCTCTCCATTGTCAAAGTAATAAAGAGTTTCCACTCGCATTGTCGTACGAAGTCCGTTTAAATGAAAGTGCGAAAAAATCCTGCTAGATGACACCGGATGGACGATCCGAGCATGTCGGGAAGCCGGATGACCGCCAGGGCTGTCATCGCGCGATTAATCTTCCCGAGTACCCCCGAATCAATATAAGAATCGCCACGATCTGACGGGCGGATCAAAAGTTCTCGTCGGAACGATATTTGTGCACCAAGGGTAGCTCACGGCCAGTAAACACCTTCCGACCGGATTCATGACTCGCATCCACTAGTACACTCATCCGCTATAGCCTGTACGTCAGTGAATCTAAACAAACCCCCGCTATAATTTGACTGCAAATGAAATGTCAGAACGAATTCCGTTTATCGAATCAAACGACACTATCACCCCGCCATAATAAAGACCGGACGTCTTTGAATTCACCATCCGGAAGAAAATAAAAAGATCCGAACCGAAACGTAGGAGGCGACGCACTAAACGTGCGTTTCAGTTCGCATCGATGTTCCAGAACCGAAAGATTGTTCGAAAAAAGTGGTAGATAGCCGAAAAAAGTGACAGGGGTGCAACACGAGGACTTCCCAGGAGGTCACCCATCCTAGTACTACTCTCGCCCAAGCACGCTTAACTTCGGAGTTCTGATGGGATCCAGTGCATTTTTGCTGGTATGATCGCACCCAGCATGCCTCTCCATTGTCAAAGTAATAAAGAGTTTCCACTCGCATTGTCGTACGAAGTCCGTTTAAATGAAAGTGCGAAAAAATCCTGCTAGATGACACCGGATGGACGATCCGAGCATGTCGGGAAGCCGGATGACTGCCATGGCTGTCATCGCGCGATGGATCTTCCCGAGTACCCCCGAATCAATATAAGAATCGCCACGATCTGACGGGCGGATCAAAAGTTATCGTCGGAACGATATTTGTGCACCAAGGGTAGCTCACGGCCAGTAAACACCTTCCGACCGGATTCATGACTCGCATCCACTAGTACACTCATCCGCTATAGCCTGTACGTCACTGAATCTAAACAAACCCCCGCTATAATTTGACCGCAAATGAAATGTCAGAACGAATTCCGTTTATCGAATCAAACGACACTATCACCTCGCCATAATAAAGACCGGACGTCTTTGAATTCACCATCCGGAAGAAAATAAAAAGATCCGAACCGAAACGTAGGAGGCGACGCACTAAACGTGCGTTTCAGTTCGCATCGATGTTCCAGAACCGAAAGATTGTTCGAAAAAAGTGGTAGATAGCCGAAAAAAGTGACAGGGGTGCAACACGAGGACTTCCCAGGAGGTCACCCATCCTAGTACTACTCTCGCCCAAGCACGCTTAACTTCGGAGTTCTGATGGGATCCAGTGGATTTGTGCTGGTATGATCGCACCCAGCATGCCTCTCCATTGTCAAAGTAATAAAGCGTTTCCACTCGCATTGTCGTACGAAGTCCGTTTAAATGAAAGTGCGAAAAAATCCTGCTAGATGACACCGGATGGACGATCCGAGCATGTCTGGAAGCCGGATGACCGCCAGGAATGTCATCGCGCGATGAATCTTCCCGAGTACCCCCGAATCAATATAAGAATCGCCACGATCTGACGGGCGGATCAAAAGTTATCGTCAGAACGATATTTGTGCACCAAGGGTAGCTCACGGCCAGTAAACATCTTCCGACCGGATTCATGACTCGCATCCACTAGTACACTCATCCGCTATAGCCTGTACGTCACTGAATCTAAACAAACCCCCGCTATAATTTGACCGCAAATGAAATGTCAGAACGAATTCCGTTTATCGAATCAAACGACACTATCACCCCGCCATAATAAAGACCGGACGTCTTTGAATTCACCATCCGGAAGAAAATAAAAAGATCCGAACCGAAACGTAGGAGGCGTCGCACTAAACGTGCGTTTCAGTTCGCATCGATGTTCCAGAACCGAAAGATTGTTCGAAAAAAGTGGTAGATAGCCGAAAAAAGTGACAGGGGTGCAACACGAGGACTTCCCAGGAGGTCACCCATCCTAGTACTACTCTCGCCCAAGCACGCTTAACTTCGGAGTTCTGATGGGATCCAGTGCATTTGTGCTGGTATGATCGCACCCAGCATGCCTCTCCATTGTCAAAGTAATAAAGAGTTTCCACTCGCATTGTCGTACGAAGTCCGTTTAAATGAAAGTGCGAAAAAATCCTGCTAGATGACACCGGATGGACGATCCGAGCATGTCGGGAAGCCGGATGACCGCCAGGGCTGTCATCGCGCGATGAATCTTCCCGAGTACCCCCGAATCAATATAAGAACCGCCACGATCTGACGGGCGGATCAAAAGTTATCGTCGGAACGATATTTGTGCACCAAGGGTAGCTCACGGCCAGTAAACACCTTCCGACCGGATTCATGACTCGCATCCACTAGTACACTCATCCGCTATAGCCTGTACGTCACTGAATCTAAACAAACCCCCGCTATAATTTGACCGCAAATGAAATGTCAGAACGAATTCCGTTTATCGAATCAAACGACACTATCACCCCGCCATAATAAAGACCGGACGTGTTTGAATTCACCATCCGGAAGAAAATAAAAAGATCCGAACCGAAACGTAGGAGGCGACGCACTAAACGTGCGTTTCAGTTCGCATCGATGTTCCAGAACCGAAAGATTGTTCGAAAAAAGTGGTAGATAGCCGAAAAAAGTGACAGGGGTGCAACACGAGGACTTCCCAGGAGGTCACCCATCCTAGTACTACTCTCGCCCAAGCACGCTTAACTTCGGAGTTCTGATGGGATCCAGTGCATTTGTGCTGGTATGATCGCACCCAGCATGCCACTCCATTGTCAAAGTAATAAAGAGTTTCCACTCGCATTGTCGTACGAAGTCCGTTTAAATGAAAGTGCGAAAAAATCCTGCTAGATGACACCGGATGGACGATCCGAGCATGTCGGGAAGCCGGATGACCGCCAGGGCTGTCATCGCGCGATGGATCTTCCCGAGTACCCACGAATCAATATAAGAATCACGACGATCTGACGGGCGGATCAAAAGTTATCGTCGGAACGATATTTGTGCACCAAGGGTAGCTCACGGCCAGTAAACACCTTCCGACCGGATTCATGACTCGCATCCACTAGTACACTCATCCGCTATAGCCTGTACGTCACTGAATCTAAACAAACCCCCGCTATAATTTGACTGCAAATGAAATGTCAGAACGAATTCCGTTTATCGAATCAAACGACACTATCACCCCGCCATAATAAAGACCGGACGTCTTTGAATTCACCATCCGGAAGAAAATAAAAAGATCCGAACCGAAACGTAGGAGGCGACGCACTAAACGTGCGTTTCAGTTCGCATCGAGGGGTGCAACACGAGGACTTCCCAGGAGGTCACCCATCCTAGTACTACTCTCGCCCAAGCACGCTTAACTTCGGAGTTCTGATGGGATCCAGTGCATTTGTGCTGGTATGATCGCACCCAGCATGCCTCTCCATTGTCAAAGTAATAAAGAGTTTCCACTCGCATTGTCGTACGAAGTCCGTTTAAATGAAAGTGCGAAAAAATCCTGCTAGATGACACCGGATGGACGATCCGAGCATGTCGGGAAGCCGGATGACCGCCAGGGCTGTCATCGCGCGATTAATCTTCCCGAGTACCCCCGAATCAATATAAGAATCGCCACGATCTGACGGGCGGATCAAAAGTTCTCGTCGGAACGATATTTGTGCACCAAGGGTAGCTCACGGCCAGTAAACACCTTCCGACCGGATTCATGACTCGCATCCACTAGTACACTCATCCGCTATAGCCTGTACGTCAGTGAATCTAAACAAACCCCCGCTATAATTTGACTGCAAATGAAATGTCAGAACGAATTCCGTTTATCGAATCAAACGACACTATCACCCCGCCATAATAAAGACCGGACGTCTTTGAATTCACCATCCGGAAGAAAATAAAAAGATCCGAACCGAAACGTAGGAGGCGTCGCACTAAACGTGGGTTTCAGTTCGCATCGATGTTCCAGAACCGAAAGATTGTTCGAAAAAAGTGGTAGATAGCCGAAAAAAGTGACAGGGGTGCAACACGAGGACTTCCCAGGAGGTCACCCATCCTAGTACTACTCTCGCCCAAGCACGCTTAACTTCGGAGTTCTGATGGGATCCAGTGCATTTGTGCTGGTATGATCGCACCCAGCATGCCTCTCCATTGTCAAAGTAATAAAGAGTTTCCACTCGCATTGTCGTACGAAGTCCGTTTAAATGAAAGTGCGAAAAAATCCTGCTAGATGACACCGGATGGACGATCCGAGCATGTCGGGAAGCCGGATGACTGCCATGGCTGTCATCGCGCGATGGATCTTCCCGAGTACCCCCGAATCAATATAAGAAACGCCACGATCTGACGGGCGGATCAAAAGTTATCGTCGGAACGATATTTGTGCACCAAGGGTAGCTCACGGCCAGTAAACACCTTCCGACCGGATTCATGACTCGCATCCACTAGTACACTCATCCGCTATAGCCTGTACGTCACTGAATCTAAACAAACCCCCGCTATAATTTGACCGCAAATGAAATGTCAGAACGAATTCCGTTTATCGAATCAAACGACACTATCACCTCGCCATAATAAAGACCGGACGTCTTTGAATTCACCATCCGGAAGAAAATAAAAAGATCCGAACCGAAACGTAGGAGGCGACGCACTAAACGTGCGTTTCAGTTCGCATCGATGTTCCAGAACCGAAAGATTGTTCGAAAAAAGTGGTAGATAGCCGAAAAAAGTGACAGGGGTGCAACACGAGGACTTCCCAGGAGGTCACCCATCCTAGTACTACTCTCGCCCAAGCACGCTTAACTTCGGAGTTCTGATGGGATCCAGTGCATTTGTGCTGGTATGATCGCACCCAGCATGCCTCTCCATTGTCAAAGTAATAAAGCGTTTCCACTCGCATTGTCGTACGAAGTCCGTTTAAATGAAAGTGCGAAAAAATCCTGCTAGATGACACCGGATGGACGATCCGAGCATGTCTGGAAGCCGGATGACCGCCAGGGCTGTCATCGCGCGATGAATCTTCCCGAGTACCCCCGAATCAATATAAGAATCGCCACGATCTGACGGGCGGATCAAAAGTTATCGTCGGAACGATATTTGTGCACCAAGGGTAGCTCACGGCCAGTAAACATCTTCCGACCGGATTCATGACTCGCATCCACTAGTACACTCATCCGCTATAGCCTGTACGTCACTGAATCTAAACAAACCCCCGCTATAATTTGACCGCAAATGAAATGTCAGAACGAATTCCGTTTATCGAATCAAACGACACTATCACCCCGCCATAATAAAGACCGGACGTCTTTGAATTCACCATCCGGAAGAAAATAAAAAGATCCGAACCGAAACGTAGGAGGCGTCGCACTAAACGTGCGTTTCAGTTCGCATCGATGTTCCAGAACCGAAAGATTGTTCGAAAAAAGTGGTAGATAGCCGAAAAAAGTGACAGGGGTGCAACACGAGGACTTCCCAGGAGGTCACCCATCCTAGTACTACTCTCGCCCAAGCACGCTTAACTTCGGAGTTCTGATGGGATCCAGTGCATTTGTGCTGGTATGATCGCACCCAGCATGCCTTTCCATTGTCAAAGTAATAAAGAGTTTCCACTCGCATTGTCGTACGAAGTCCGTTTAAATGAAAGTGCGACAAAATCCTGCTAGATGACACCGGATGGACGATCCGAGCATGTCGGGAAGCCGGATGACCGCCAGGGCTGTCATCGCGCGATTAATCTTCCCGAGTACCCCCGAATCAATATAAGAATCGCTACGATCTGACGGGCGGATCAAAAGTTATCGTCGGAACGATATTTGTGCACCAAGGGTAGCTCACGGCCAGTAAACACCTTCCGACCGGATTCATGACTCGCATCCACTAGTACACTCATCCGCTATAGCCTGTACGTCACTGAATCTAAACAAACCCCCGCTATAATTTGACTGCAAATGAAATGTCAGAACGAATTCCGTTTATCGAATCAAACGACACTATCACCCCGCCATAATAAAGACCGGACGTCTTTGAATTCACCATCCGGAAGAAAATAAAAAGATCCGAACCGAAACGTAGGAGGCGACGCACTAAACGTGCGTTTCAGTTCGCATCGATGTTCCAGAACCGAAAGATTGTTCGAAAAAAGTGGTAGATAGCCGAAAAAAGTGACAGGGGTGCAACACGAGGACTTCCCAGGAGGTCACCCATCCTAGTACTACTCTCGCCCAAGCACGCTTAACTTCGGAGTTCTGATGGGATCCAGTGCATTTGTGCTGGTATGATCGCACCCAGCATGCCTCTCAATTGTCAAAGTAATAAAGAGTTTCCACTCGCATTGTCGTACGAAGTCCGTTTAAATGAAAGTGCGAAAAAATCCTGCTAGATGACACCGGATGGACGATCCGAGCATGTCGGGAAGCCGGATGACTGCCAGGGCTGTCATCGCGCGATAGATCTTCCCGAGTACCCCCGAATCAATATAAGAATCGCCACGATCTGACGGGCGGATCAAAAGTTATCGTCGGAACGATATTTGTGCACCAAGGGTAGCTCACGGCCAGTAAACACCTTCCGACCGGATTCATGACTCGCATCCACTAGTACACTCATCCGCTATAGCCTGTACGTCACTGAATCTAAACAAACCCCCGCTATAATTTGACCGCAAATGAAATGTCAGAACGAATTCCGTTTATCGAATCAAACGACACTATCACCCCGCCATAATAAAGACCGGACGTCTTTGAATTCACCATCCGGAAGAAAATAAAAAGATCCGAACCGAAACGTAGGAGGCGACGCACTAAACGTGCGTTTCAGTTCCCATCGATGTTCCAGAACCGAAAGATTGTTCGAAAAAAGTGGTAGATAGCCGAAAAAAGTGACAGGGGTGCAACACGAGGACTTCCCAGGAGGTCACCCATCCTAGTACTACTCTCGCCCAAGCACGCTTAACTTCGGAGTTCTGATGGGATCCAGTGCATTTGTGCTGGTATGATCGCACCCAGCATGCCTCTCAATTGTCAAAGTAATAAAGAGTTTCCACTCGCATTGTCGTACGAAGTCCGTTTAAATGAAAGTGCGAAAAAATCCTGCTAGATGACACCGGATGGACGATCCGAGCATGTCGGGAAGCCGGATGACTGCCAGGGCTGTCATCGCGCGATAGATCTTCCCGAGTACCCCCGAATCAATATAAGAATCGCCACGATCTGACGGGCGGATCAAAAGTTATCGTCGGAACGATATTTGTGCACCAAGGGTAGCTCACGGCCAGTAAACACCTTCCGACCGGATTCATGACTCGCATCCACTAGTACACTCATCCGCTATAGCCTGTACGTCACTGAATCTAAACAAACCCCCGCTATAATTTGACCGCAAATGAAATGTCAGAACGAATTCCGTTTATCGAATCAAACGACACTATCACCCCGCCATAATAAAGACCGGACGTCTTTGAATTCACCATCCGGAAGAAAATAAAAAGATCCGAACCGAAACGTAGGAGGCGACGCACTAAACGTGCGTTTCAGTTCCCATCGATGTTCCAGAACCGAAAGATTGTTCGAAAAAAGTGGTAGATAGCCGAAAAAAGTGACAGGGGTGCAACACGAGGACTTCCCAGGAGGTCACCCATCCTAGTACTACTCTCGCCCAAGCACGCTTAACTTCGGAGTTCTGATGGGATCCAGTGCATTTGTGCTGGTATGATCGCACCCAGCATGCCTCTCCATTGTCAAAGTAATAAAGAGTTTCCACTCGCATTGTCGTACGAAGTCCGTTTAAATGAAAGTGCGAAAAAATCCTGCTAGATGACACCGGATGGACGATCCGAGCATGTCGGGAAGCCGGATGACCGCCAGGGCTGTCATCGCGCGATGAATCTTCCCGAGTACCCCCGAATCAATATAAGAACCGCCACGATCTGACGGGCGGATCAAAAGTTATCGTCGGAACGATATTTGTGCACCAAGGGTAGCTCACGGCCAGTAAACACCTTCCGACCGGATTCATGACTCGCATCCACTAGTACACTCATCCGCTATAGCCTGTACGTCACTGAATCTAAACAAACCCCCGCTATAATTTGACCGCAAATGAAATGTCAGAACGAATTCCGTTTATCGAATCAAACGACACTATCACCCCGCCATAATAAAGACCGGACGTGTTTGAATTCACCATCCGGAAGAAAATAAAAAGATCCGAACCGAAACGTAGGAGGCGACGCACTAAACGTGCGTTTCAGTTCGCATCGATGTTCCAGAACCGAAAGATTGTTCGAAAAAAGTGGTAGATAGCCGAAAAAAGTGACAGGGGTGCAACACGAGGACTTCCCAGGAGGTCACCCATCCTAGTACTACTCTCGCCCAAGCACGCTTAACTTCGGAGTTCTGATGGGATCCAGTGCATTTGTGCTGGTATGATCGCACCCAGCATGCCACTCCATTGTCAAAGTAATAAAGAGTTTCCACTCGCATTGTCGTACGAAGTCCGTTTAAATGAAAGTGCGAAAAAATCCTGCTAGATGACACCGGATGGACGATCCGAGCATGTCGGGAAGCCGGATGACCGCCAGGGCTGTCATCGCGCGATGGATCTTCCCGAGTACCCCCGAATTAATATAAGAATCACGACGATCTGACGGGCGGATCAAAAGTTATCGTCGGAACGATATTTGTGCACCAAGGGTAGCTCACGGCCAGTAAACACCTTCCGACCGGATTCATGACTCGCATCCACTAGTACACTCATCCGCTATAGCCTGTACGTCACTGAATCTAAACAAACCCCCGCTATAATTTGACTGCAAATGAAATGTCAGAACGAATTCCGTTTATCGAATCAAACGACACTATCACCCCGCCATAATAAAGACCGGACGTCTTTGAATTCACCATCCGGAAGAAAATAAAAAGATCCGAACCGAAACGTAGGAGGCGACGCACTAAACGTGCGTTTCAGTTCGCATCGATGTTCCAGAACCGAAAGATTGTTCGAAAAAAGTGGTAGATAGCCGAAAAAAGTGACAGGGGTGCAACACGAGGACTTCCCAGGAGGTCACCCATCCTAGTACTACTCTCGCCCAAGCACGCTTAACTTCGGAGTTCTGATGGGATCCAGTGCATTTGTGCTGGTATGATCGCACCCAGCATGCCTCTCCATTGTCAAAGTAATAAAGAGTTTCCACTCGCATTGTCGTACGAAGTCCGTTTAAATGAAAGTGCGAAAAAATCCTGCTAGATGACACCGGATGGACGATCCGAGCATGTCGGGAAGCCGGATGACCGCCAGGGCTGTCATCGCGCGATGGATCTTCCCGAGTACCCCCGAATCAATATAAGAATCGCCACGATCTGACGGGCGGATCAAAAGTTATCGTCGGAACGATATTTGTGCACCAAGGGTAGCTCACGGCCAGTAAACACCTTCCGACCGGATTCATGACTCGCATCCACTAGTACACTCATCCGCTATAGCCTGTACGTCACTGAATCTAAACAAACCCCCGCTATAATTTGACCGCAAATGAAATGTCAGAACGAATTCCGTTTATCGAATCAAACGACACTATCACCCCGCCATAATAAAGACCGGACGTCTTTGAATTCACCATCCGGAAGAAAATAAAAAGATCCGAACCGAAACGTAGGAGGCGACGCACTAAACGTGCGTTTCAGTTCGCATCGATGTTCCAGAACCGAAAGATTGTTCGAAAAAAGTGGTTGATAGCCGAAAAAAGTGACAGGGGTGCAACACGAGGACTTCCCAGGAGGTCACCCATCCTAGTACTACTCTCGCCCAAGCACGCTTAACTTCGGAGTTCTGATGGGATCCAGTGCATTTGTGCTGGTATGATCGCACCCAGCATGCCTCTCCATTGTCAAAGTAATAAAGAGTTTCCACTCGCATTGTCGTACGAAGTCCGTTTAAATGAAAGTGCGAAAAAATCCTGCTAGATGACACCGGATGGACGATCCGAGCATGTCGGGAAGCCGGATGACCGCCAGGGCTGTCATCGCGCGATGGATCTTCCCGAGTACCCCCGAATCAATATAAGAATCGCCACGATCTGACGGGCGGATCAAAAGTTATCGTCGGAACGATATTTGTGCACCAAGGGTAGCTCACGGCCAGTAAACACCTTCCGACCGGATTCATGACTCGCATCCACTAGTACACTCATCCGCTATAGCCTGTACGTCACTGAATCTAAACAAACCCCCGCTATAATTTGACCGCAAATGAAATGTCAGAACGAATTCCGTTTATCGAATCAAACGACACTATCACCCCGCCATAATAAAGACCGGACGTCTTTGAATTCACCATCCGGAAGAAAATAAAAAGATCCGAACCGAAACGTAGGAGGCGACGCACTAAACGTGCGTTTCAGTTCGCATCGATGTTCCAGAACCGAAAGATTGTTCGAAAAAAGTGGTAGATAGCCGAAAAAAGTGACAGGGGTGCAACACGAGGACTTCCCAGGAGGTCACCCATCCTAGTACTACTCTCGCCCAAGCACGCTTAACTTCGGAGTTCTGATGGGATCCAGTGCATTTGTGCTGGTATGATCGCACCCAGCATGCCTCTCCATTGTCAAAGTAATAAAGAGTTTCCACTCGCATTGTCGTACGAAGTCCGTTTAAATGAAAGTGCGAAAAAATCCTGCTAGATGACACCGGATGGACGATCCGAGCATGTCGGGAAGCCGGATGACCGCCAGGGCTGTCATCGCGCGATGAATCTTCCCGAGTACCCCCGAATCAATATAAGAACCGCCACGATCTGACGGGCGGATCAAAAGTTATCGTCGGAACGATATTTGTGCACCAAGGGTAGCTCACGGCCAGTAAACACCTTCCGACCGGATTCATGACTCGCATCCACTAGTACACTCATCCGCTATAGCCTGTACGTCACTGAATCTAAACAAACCCCCGCTATAATTTGACCGCAAATGAAATGTCAGAACGAATTCCGTTTATCGAATCAAACGACACTATCACCCCGCCATAATAAAGACCGGACGTGTTTGAATTCACCATCCGGAAGAAAATAAAAAGATCCGAACCGAAACGTAGGAGGCGACGCACTAAACGTGCGTTTCAGTTCGCATCGATGTTCCAGAACCGAAAGATTGTTCGAAAAAAGTGGTAGATAGCCGAAAAAAGTGACAGGGGTGCAACACGAGGACTTCCCAGGAGGTCACCCATCCTAGTACTACTCTCGCCCAAGCACGCTTAACTTCGGAGTTCTGATGGGATCCAGTGCATTTGTGCTGGTATGATCGCACCCAGCATGCCACTCCATTGTCAAAGTAATAAAGAGTTTCCACTCGCATTGTCGTACGAAGTCCGTTTAAATGAAAGTGCGAAAAAATCCTGCTAGATGACACCGGATGGACGATCCGAGCATGTCGGGAAGCCGGATGACCGCCAGGGCTGTCATCGCGCGATGGATCTTCCCGAGTACCCCCGAATTAATATAAGAATCACGACGATCTGACGGGCGGATCAAAAGTTATCGTCGGAACGATATTTGTGCACCAAGGGTAGCTCACGGCCAGTAAACACCTTCCGACCGGATTCATGACTCGCATCCACTAGTACACTCATCCGCTATAGCCTGTACGTCACTGAATCTAAACAAACCCCCGCTATAATTTGACTGCAAATGAAATGTCAGAACGTATTCCGTTTATCGAATCAAACGACACTATCACCCCGCCATAATAAAGACCGGACGTCTTTGAATTCACCATCCGGAAGAAAATAAAAAGATCCGAACCGAAACGTAGGAGGCGACGCACTAAACGTGCGTTTCAGTTCGCATCGATGTTCCAGAACCGAAAGATTGTTCGAAAAAAGTGGTAGATAGCCGAAAAAAGTGACAGGGGTGCAACACGAGGACTTCCCAGGAGGTCACCCATCCTAGTACTACTCTCGCCCAAGCACGCTTAACTTCGGAGTTCTGATGGGATCCAGTGCATTTGTGCTGGTATGATCGCACCCAGCATGCCTCTCCATTGTCAAAGTAATAAAGAGTTTCCACTCGCATTGTCGTACGAAGTCCGTTTAAATGAAAGTGCGAAAAAATCCTGCTAGATGACACCGGATGGACGATCCGAGCATGTCGGGAAGCCGGATGACCGCCAGGGCTGTCATCGCGCGATGGATCTTCCCGAGTACCCCCGAATCAATATAAGAATCGCCACGATCTGACGGGCGGATCAAAAGTTATCGTCGGAACGATATTTGTGCACCAAGGGTAGCTCACGGCCAGTAAACACCTTCCGACCGGATTCATGACTCGCATCCACTAGTACACTCATCCGCTATAGCCTGTACGTCACTGAATCTAAACAAACCCCCGCTATAATTTGACCGCAAATGAAATGTCAGAACGAATTCCGTTTATCGAATCAAACGACACTATCACCCCGCCATAATAAAGACCGGACGTCTTTGAATTCACCATCCGGAAGAAAATAAAAAGATCCGAACCGAAACGTAGGAGGCGACGCACTAAACGTGCGTTTCAGTTCGCATCGATGTTCCAGAACCGAAAGATTGTTCGAAAAAAGTGGTTGATAGCCGAAAAAAGTGACAGGGGTGCAACACGAGGACTTCCCAGGAGGTCACCCATCCTAGTACTACTCTCGCCCAAGCACGCTTAACTTCGGAGTTCTGATGGGATCCAGTGCATTTGTGCTGGTATGATCGCACCCAGCATGCCTCTCCATTGTCAAAGTAATAAAGAGTTTCCACTCGCATTGTCGTACGAAGTCCGTTTAAATGAAAGTGCGAAAAAATCCTGCTAGATGACACCGGATGGACGATCCGAGCATGTCGGGAAGCCGGATGACCGCCAGGGCTGTCATCGCGCGATGGATCTTCCCGAGTACCCCCGAATCAATATAAGAATCGCCACGATCTGACGGGCGGATCAAAAGTTATCGTCGGAACGATATTTGTGCACCAAGGGTAGCTCACGGCCAGTAAACACCTTCCGACCGGATTCATGACTCGCATCCACTAGTACACTCATCCGCTATAGCCTGTACGTCACTGAATCTAAACAAACCCCCGCTATAATTTGACCGCAAATGAAATGTCAGAACGAATTCCGTTTATCGAATCAAACGACACTATCACCCCGCCATAATAAAGACCGGACGTCTTTGAATTCACCATCCGGAAGAAAATAAAAAGATCCGAACCGAAACGTAGGAGGCGACGCACTAAACGTGCGTTTCAGTTCGCATCGATGTTCCAGAACCGAAAGATTGTTCGAAAAAAGTGGTAGATAGCCGAAAAAAGTGACAGGGGTGCAACACGAGGACTTCCCAGGAGGTCACCCATCCTAGTACTACTCTCGCCCAAGCACGCTTAACTTCGGAGTTCTGATGGGATCCAGTGCATTTGTGCTGGTATGATCGCACCCAGCATGCCTCTCCATTGTCAAAGTAATAAAGAGTTTCCACTCGCATTGTCGTACGAAGTCCGTTTAAATGAAAGTGCGAAAAAATCCTGCTAGATGACACCGGATGGACGATCCGAGCATGTCGGGAAGCCGGATGACCGCCAGGGCTGTCATCGCGCGATGAATCTTCCCGAGTACCCCCGAATCAATATAAGAACCGCCACGATCTGACGGGCGGATCAAAAGTTATCGTCGGAACGATATTTGTGCACCAAGGGTAGCTCACGGCCAGTAAACACCTTCCGACCGGATTCATGACTCGCATCCACTAGTACACTCATCCGCTATAGCCTGTACGTCACTGAATCTAAACAAACCCCCGCTATAATTTGACCGCAAATGAAATGTCAGAACGAATTCCGTTTATCGAATCAAACGACACTATCACCCCGCCATAATAAAGACCGGACGTGTTTGAATTCACCATCCGGAAGAAAATAAAAAGATCCGAACCGAAACGTAGGAGGCGACGCACTAAACGTGCGTTTCAGTTCGCATCGATGTTCCAGAACCGAAAGATTGTTCGAAAAAAGTGGTAGATAGCCGAAAAAAGTGACAGGGGTGCAACACGAGGACTTCCCAGGAGGTCACCCATCCTAGTACTACTCTCGCCCGAGCACGCTTAACTTCGGAGTTCTGATGGGATCCAGTGCATTTGTGCTGGTATGATCGCACCCAGCATGCCACTCCATTGTCAAAGTAATAAAGAGTTTCCACTCGCATTGTCGTACGAAGTCCGTTTAAATGAAAGTGCGAAAAAATCCTGCTAGATGACACCGGATGGACGATCCGAGCATGTCGGGAAGCCGGATGACCGCCAGGGCTGTCATCGCGCGATGGATCTTCCCGAGTACCCACGAATCAATATAAGAATCACGACGATCTGACGGGCGGATCAAAAGTTATCGTCGGAACGATATTTGTGCACCAAGGGTAGCTCACGGCCAGTAAACACCTTCCGACCGGATTCATGACTCGCATCCACTAGTACACTCATCCGCTATAGCCTGTACGTCACTGAATCTAAACAAACCCCCGCTATAATTTGACTGCAAATGAAATGTCAGAACGAATTCCGTTTATCGAATCAAACGACACTATCACCCCGCCATAATAAAGACCGGACGTCTTTGAATTCACCATCCGGAAGAAAATAAAAAGATCCGAACCGAAACGTAGGAGGCGACGCACTAAACGTGCGTTTCAGTTCGCATCGAGGGGTGCAACACGAGGACTTCCCAGGAGGTCACCCATCCTAGTACTACTCTCGCCCAAGCACGCTTAACTTCGGAGTTCTGATGGGATCCAGTGCATTTGTGCTGGTATGATCGCACCCAGCATGCCTCTCCATTGTCAAAGTAATAAAGAGTTTCCACTCGCATTGTCGTACGAAGTCCGTTTAAATGAAAGTGCGAAAAAATCCTGCTAGATGACACCGGATGGACGATCCGAGCATGTCGGGAAGCCGGATGACCGCCAGGGCTGTCATCGCGCGATTAATCTTCCCGAGTACCCCCGAATCAATATAAGAATCGCCACGATCTGACGGGCGGATCAAAAGTTCTCGTCGGAACGATATTTGTGCACCAAGGGTAGCTCACGGCCAGTAAACACCTTCCGACCGGATTCATGACTCGCATCCACTAGTACACTCATCCGCTATAGCCTGTACGTCAGTGAATCTAAACAAACCCCCGCTATAATTTGACTGCAAATGAAATGTCAGAACGAATTCCGTTTATCGAATCAAACGACACTATCACCCCGCCATAATAAAGACCGGACGTCTTTGAATTCACCATCCGGAAGAAAATAAAAAGATCCGAACCGAAACGTAGGAGGCGACGCACTAAACGTGGGTTTCAGTTCGCATCGATGTTCCAGAACCGAAAGATTGTTCGAAAAAAGTGGTAGATAGCCGAAAAAAGTGACAGGGGTGCAACACGAGGACTTCCCAGGAGGTCACCCATCCTAGTACTACTCTCGCCCAAGCACGCTTAACTTCGGAGTTCTGATGGGATCCAGTGCATTTGTACTGGTATGATCGCACCCAGCATGCCTCTCCATTGTCAAAGTAATAAAGAGTTTCCACTCGCATTGTCGTACGAAGTCCGTTTAAATGAAAGTGCGAAAAAATCCTGCTAGATGACACCGGATGGACGATCCGAGCATGTCGGGAAGCCGGATGACTGCCATGGCTGTCATCGCGCGATGGATCTTCCCGAGTACCCCCGAATCAATATAAGAAACGCCACGATCTGACGGGCGGATCAAAAGTTATCGTCGGAACGATATTTGTGCACCAAGGGTAGCTCACGGCCAGTAAACACCTTCCGACCGGATTCATGACTCGCATCCACTAGTACACTCATCCGCTATAGCCTGTACGTCACTGAATCTAAACAAACCCCCGCTATAATTTGACCGCAAATGAAATGTCAGAACGAATTCCGTTTATCGAATCAAACGACACTATCACCTCGCCATAATAAAGACCGGACGTCTTTGAATTCACCATCCGGAAGAAAATAAAAAGATCCGAACCGAAACGTAGGAGGCGACGCACTAAACGTGCGTTTCAGTTCGCATCGATGTTCCAGAACCGAAAGATTGTTCGAAAAAAGTGGTAGATAGCCGAAAAAAGTGACAGGGGTGCAACACGAGGACTTCCCAGGAGGTCACCCATCCTAGTACTACTCTCGCCCAAGCACGCTTAACTTCGGAGTTCTGATGGGATCCAGTGCATTTGTGCTGGTATGATCGCACCCAGCATGCCTCTCCATTGTCAAAGTAATAAAGCGTTTCCACTCGCATTGTCGTACGAAGTCCGTTTAAATGAAAGTGCGAAAAAATCCTGCTAGATGACACCGGATGGACGATCCGAGCATGTCTGGAAGCCGGATGACCGCCAGGGCTGTCATCGCGCGATGAATCTTCCCGAGTACCCCCGAATCAATATAAGAATCGCCACGATCTGACGGGCGGATCAAAAGTTATCGTCGGAACGATATTTGTGCACCAAGGGTAGCTCACGGCCAGTAAACATCTTCCGACCGGATTCATGACTCGCATCCACTAGTACACTCATCCGCTATAGCCTGTACGTCACTGAATCTAAACAAACCCCCGCTATAATTTGACCGCAAATGAAATGTCAGAACGAATTCCGTTTATCGAATCAAACGACACTATCACCCCGCCATAATAAAGACCGGACGTCTTTGAATTCACCATCCGGAAGAAAATAAAAAGATCCGAACCGAAACGTAGGAGGCGTCGCACTAAACGTGCGTTTCAGTTCGCATCGATGTTCCAGAACCGAAAGATTGTTCGAAAAAAGTGGTAGATAGCCGAAAAAAGTGACAGGGGTGCAACACGAGGACTTCCCAGGAGGTCACCCATCCTAGTACTACTCTCGCCCAAGCACGCTTAACTTCGGAGTTCTGATGGGATCCAGTGCATTTGTGCTGGTATGATCGCACCCAGCATGCCTTTCCATTGTCAAAGTAATAAAGAGTTTCCACTCGCATTGTCGTACGAAGTCCGTTTAAATGAAAGTGCGACAAAATCCTGCTAGATGACACCGGATGGACGATCCGAGCATGTCGGGAAGCCGGATGACCGCCAGGGCTGTCATCGCGCGATTAATCTTCCCGAGTACCCCCGAATCAATATAAGAATCGCTACGATCTGACGGGCGGATCAAAAGTTATCGTCGGAACGATATTTGTGCACCAAGGGTAGCTCACGGCCAGTAAACACCTTCCGACCGGATTCATGACTCGCATCCACTAGTACACTCATCCGCTATAGCCTGTACGTCACTGAATCTAAACAAACCCCCGCTATAATTTGACTGCAAATGAAATGTCAGAACGAATTCCGTTTATCGAATCAAACGACACTATCACCCCGCCATAATAAAGACCGGACGTCTTTGAATTCACCATCCGGAAGAAAATAAAAAGATCCGAACCGAAACGTAGGAGGCGACGCACTAAACGTGCGTTTCAGTTCGCATCGATGTTCCAGAACCGAAAGATTGTTCGAAAAAAGTGGTAGATAGCCGAAAAAAGTGACAGGGGTGCAACACGAGGACTTCCCAGGAGGTCACCCATCCTAGTACTACTCTCGCCCAAGCACGCTTAACTTCGGAGTTCTGATGGGATCCAGTGCATTTGTGCTGGTATGATCGCACCCAGCATGCCTCTCAATTGTCAAAGTAATAAAGAGTTTCCACTCGCATTGTCGTACGAAGTCCGTTTAAATGAAAGTGCGAAAAAATCCTGCTAGATGACACCGGATGGACGATCCGAGCATGTCGGGAAGCCGGATGACTGCCAGGGCTGTCATCGCGCGATAGATCTTCCCGAGTACCCCCGAATCAATATAAGAATCGCCACGATCTGACGGGCGGATCAAAAGTTATCGTCGGAACGATATTTGTGCACCAAGGGTAGCTCACGGCCAGTAAACACCTTCCGACCGGATTCATGACTCGCATCCACTAGTACACTCATCCGCTATAGCCTGTACGTCACTGAATCTAAACAAACCCCCGCTATAATTTGACCGCAAATGAAATGTCAGAACGAATTCCGTTTATCGAATCAAACGACACTATCACCCCGCCATAATAAAGACCGGACGTCTTTGAATTCACCATCCGGAAGAAAATAAAAAGATCCGAACCGAAACGTAGGAGGCGACGCACTAAACGTGCGTTTCAGTTCCCATCGATGTTCCAGAACCGAAAGATTGTTCGAAAAAAGTGGTAGATAGCCGAAAAAAGTGACAGGGGTGCAACACGAGGACTTCCCAGGAGGTCACCCATCCTAGTACTACTCTCGCCCAAGCACGCTTAACTTCGGAGTTCTGATGGGATCCAGTGCATTTGTGCTGGTATGATCGCACCCAGCATGCCTCTCAATTGTCAAAGTAATAAAGAGTTTCCACTCGCATTGTCGTACGAAGTCCGTTTAAATGAAAGTGCGAAAAAATCCTGCTAGATGACACCGGATGGACGATCCGAGCATGTCGGGAAGCCGGATGACTGCCAGGGCTGTCATCGCGCGATAGATCTTCCCGAGTACCCCCGAATCAATATAAGAATCGCCACGATCTGACGGGCGGATCAAAAGTTATCGTCGGAACGATATTTGTGCACCAAGGGTAGCTCACGGCCAGTAAACACCTTCCGACCGGATTCATGACTCGCATCCACTAGTACACTCATCCGCTATAGCCTGTACGTCACTGAATCTAAACAAACCCCCGCTATAATTTGACCGCAAATGAAATGTCAGAACGAATTCCGTTTATCGAATCAAACGACACTATCACCCCGCCATAATAAAGACCGGACGTCTTTGAATTCACCATCCGGAAGAAAATAAAAAGATCCGAACCGAAACGTAGGAGGCGACGCACTAAACGTGCGTTTCAGTTCCCATCGATGTTCCAGAACCGAAAGATTGTTCGAAAAAAGTGGTAGATAGCCGAAAAAAGTGACAGGGGTGCAACACGAGGACTTCCCAGGAGGTCACCCATCCTAGTACTACTCTCGCCCAAGCACGCTTAACTTCGGAGTTCTGATGGGATCCAGTGCATTTGTGCTGGTATGATCGCACCCAGCATGCCTCTCCATTGTCAAAGTAATAAAGAGTTTCCACTCGCATTGTCGTACGAAGTCCGTTTAAATGAAAGTGCGAAAAAATCCTGCTAGATGACACCGGATGGACGATCCGAGCATGTCGGGAAGCCGGATGACCGCCAGGGCTGTCATCGCGCGATGAATCTTCCCGAGTACCCCCGAATCAATATAAGAACCGCCACGATCTGACGGGCGGATCAAAAGTTATCGTCGGAACGATATTTGTGCACCAAGGGTAGCTCACGGCCAGTAAACACCTTCCGACCGGATTCATGACTCGCATCCACTAGTACACTCATCCGCTATAGCCTGTACGTCACTGAATCTAAACAAACCCCCGCTATAATTTGACCGCAAATGAAATGTCAGAACGAATTCCGTTTATCGAATCAAACGACACTATCACCCCGCCATAATAAAGACCGGACGTGTTTGAATTCACCATCCGGAAGAAAATAAAAAGATCCGAACCGAAACGTAGGAGGCGACGCACTAAACGTGCGTTTCAGTTCGCATCGATGTTCCAGAACCGAAAGATTGTTCGAAAAAAGTGGTAGATAGCCGAAAAAAGTGACAGGGGTGCAACACGAGGACTTCCCAGGAGGTCACCCATCCTAGTACTACTCTCGCCCAAGCACGCTTAACTTCGGAGTTCTGATGGGATCCAGTGCATTTGTGCTGGTATGATCGCACCCAGCATGCCACTCCATTGTCAAAGTAATAAAGAGTTTCCACTCGCATTGTCGTACGAAGTCCGTTTAAATGAAAGTGCGAAAAAATCCTGCTAGATGACACCGGATGGACGATCCGAGCATGTCGGGAAGCCGGATGACCGCCAGGGCTGTCATCGCGCGATGGATCTTCCCGAGTACCCCCGAATTAATATAAGAATCACGACGATCTGACGGGCGGATCAAAAGTTATCGTCGGAACGATATTTGTGCACCAAGGGTAGCTCACGGCCAGTAAACACCTTCCGACCGGATTCATGACTCGCATCCACTAGTACACTCATCCGCTATAGCCTGTACGTCACTGAATCTAAACAAACCCCCGCTATAATTTGACTGCAAATGAAATGTCAGAACGAATTCCGTTTATCGAATCAAACGACACTATCACCCCGCCATAATAAAGACCGGACGTCTTTGAATTCACCATCCGGAAGAAAATAAAAAGATCCGAACCGAAACGTAGGAGGCGACGCACTAAACGTGCGTTTCAGTTCGCATCGATGTTCCAGAACCGAAAGATTGTTCGAAAAAAGTGGTAGATAGCCGAAAAAAGTGACAGGGGTGCAACACGAGGACTTCCCAGGAGGTCACCCATCCTAGTACTACTCTCGCCCAAGCACGCTTAACTTCGGAGTTCTGATGGGATCCAGTGCATTTGTGCTGGTATGATCGCACCCAGCATGCCTCTCCATTGTCAAAGTAATAAAGAGTTTCCACTCGCATTGTCGTACGAAGTCCGTTTAAATGAAAGTGCGAAAAAATCCTGCTAGATGACACCGGATGGACGATCCGAGCATGTCGGGAAGCCGGATGACCGCCAGGGCTGTCATCGCGCGATGGATCTTCCCGAGTACCCCCGAATCAATATAAGAATCGCCACGATCTGACGGGCGGATCAAAAGTTATCGTCGGAACGATATTTGTGCACCAAGGGTAGCTCACGGCCAGTAAACACCTTCCGACCGGATTCATGACTCGCATCCACTAGTACACTCATCCGCTATAGCCTGTACGTCACTGAATCTAAACAAACCCCCGCTATAATTTGACCGCAAATGAAATGTCAGAACGAATTCCGTTTATCGAATCAAACGACACTATCACCCCGCCATAATAAAGACCGGACGTCTTTGAATTCACCATCCGGAAGAAAATAAAAAGATCCGAACCGAAACGTAGGAGGCGACGCACTAAACGTGCGTTTCAGTTCGCATCGATGTTCCAGAACCGAAAGATTGTTCGAAAAAAGTGGTTGATAGCCGAAAAAAGTGACAGGGGTGCAACACGAGGACTTCCCAGGAGGTCACCCATCCTAGTACTACTCTCGCCCAAGCACGCTTAACTTCGGAGTTCTGATGGGATCCAGTGCATTTGTGCTGGTATGATCGCACCCAGCATGCCTCTCCATTGTCAAAGTAATAAAGAGTTTCCACTCGCATTGTCGTACGAAGTCCGTTTAAATGAAAGTGCGAAAAAATCCTGCTAGATGACACCGGATGGACGATCCGAGCATGTCGGGAAGCCGGATGACCGCCAGGGCGGTCATCGCGCGATGGATCTTCCCGAGTACCCCCGAATCAATATAAGAATCGCCACGATCTGACGGGCGGATCAAAAGTTATCGTCGGAACGATATTTGTGCACCAAGGGTAGCTCACGGCCAGTAAACACCTTCCGACCGGATTCATGACTCGCATCCACTAGTACACTCATCCGCTATAGCCTGTACGTCACTGAATCTAAACAAACCCCCGCTATAATTTGACCGCAAATGAAATGTCAGAACGAATTCCGTTTATCGAATCAAACGACACTATCACCCCGCCATAATAAAGACCGGACGTCTTTGAATTCACCATCCGGAAGAAAATAAAAAGATCCGAACCGAAACGTAGGAGGCGACGCACTAAACGTGCGTTTCAGTTCGCATCGATGTTCCAGAACCGAAAGATTGTTCGAAAAAAGTGGTAGATAGCCGAAAAAAGTGACAGGGGTGCAACACGAGGACTTCCCAGGAGGTCACCCATCCTAGTACTACTCTCGCCCAAGCACGCTTAACTTCGGAGTTCTGATGGGATCCAGTGCATTTGTGCTGGTATGATCGCACCCAGCATGCCTCTCCATTGTCAAAGTAATAAAGAGTTTCCACTCGCATTGTCGTACGAAGTCCGTTTAAATGAAAGTGCGAAAAAATCCTGCTAGATGACACCGGATGGACGATCCGAGCATGTCGGGAAGCCGGATGACCGCCAGGGCTGTCATCGCGCGATGAATCTTCCCGAGTACCCCCGAATCAATATAAGAACCGCCACGATCTGACGGGCGGATCAAAAGTTATCGTCGGAACGATATTTGTGCACCAAGGGTAGCTCACGGCCAGTAAACACCTTCCGACCGGATTCATGACTCGCATCCACTAGTACACTCATCCGCTATAGCCTGTACGTCACTGAATCTAAACAAACCCCCGCTATAATTTGACCGCAAATGAAATGTCAGAACGAATTCCGTTTATCGAATCAAACGACACTATCACCCCGCCATAATAAAGACCGGACGTGTTTGAATTCACCATCCGGAAGAAAATAAAAAGATCCGAACCGAAACGTAGGAGGCGACGCACTAAACGTGCGTTTCAGTTCGCATCGATGTTCCAGAACCGAAAGATTGTTCGAAAAAAGTGGTAGATAGCCGAAAAAAGTGACAGGGGTGCAACACGAGGACTTCCCAGGAGGTCACCCATCCTAGTACTACTCTCGCCCAAGCACGCTTAACTTCGGAGTTCTGATGGGATCCAGTGCATTTGTGCTGGTATGATCGCACCCAGCATGCCACTCCATTGTCAAAGTAATAAAGAGTTTCCACTCGCATTGTCGTACGAAGTCCGTTTAAATGAAAGTGCGAAAAAATCCTGCTAGATGACACCGGATGGACGATCCGAGCATGTCGGGAAGCCGGATGACCGCCAGGGCTGTCATCGCGCGATGGATCTTCCCGAGTACCCCCGAATCAATATAAGAATCACGACGATCTGACGGGCGGATCAAAAGTTATCGTCGGAACGATATTTGTGCACCAAGGGTAGCTCACGGCCAGTAAACACCTTCCGACCGGATTCATGACTCGCATCCACTAGTACACTCATCCGCTATAGCCTGTACGTCACTGAATCTAAACAAACCCCCGCTATAATTTGACTGCAAATGAAATGTCAGAACGAATTCCGTTTATCGAATCAAACGACACTATCACCCCGCCATAATAAAGACCGGACGTCTTTGAATTCACCATCCGGAAGAAAATAAAAAGATCCGAACCGAAACGTAGGAGGCGACGCACTAAACGTGCGTTTCAGTTCGCATCGATGTTCCAGAACCGAAAGATTGTTCGAAAAAAGTGGTAGATAGCCGAAAAAAGTGACAGGGGTGCAACACGAGGACTTCCCAGGAGGTCACCCATCCTAGTACTACTCTCGCCCAAGCACGCTTAACTTCGGAGTTCTGATGGGATCCAGTGCATTTGTGCTGGTATGATCGCACCCAGCATGCCTCTCCATTGTCAAAGTAATAAAGAGTTTCCACTCGCATTGTCGTACGAAGTCCGTTTAAATGAAAGTGCGAAAAAATCCTGCTAGATGACACCGGATGGACGATCCGAGCATGTCGGGAAGCCGGATGACCGCCAGGGCTGTCATCGCGCGATGGATCTTCCCGAGTACCCCCGAATCAATATAAGAATCGCCACGATCTGACGGGCGGATCAAAAGTTATCGTCGGAACGATATTTGTGCACCAAGGGTAGCTCACGGCCAGTAAACACCTTCCGACCGGATTCATGACTCGCATCCACTAGTACACTCATCCGCTATAGCCTGTACGTCACTGAATCTAAACAAACCCCCGCTATAATTTGACCGCAAATGAAATGTCAGAACGAATTCCGTTTATCGAATCAAACGACACTATCACCCCGCCATAATAAAGACCGGACGTCTTTGAATTCACCATCCGGAAGAAAATAAAAAGATCCGAACCGAAACGTAGGAGGCGACGCACTAAACGTGCGTTTCAGTTCGCATCGATGTTCCAGAACCGAAAGATTGTTCGAAAAAAGTGGTTGATAGCCGAAAAAAGTGACAGGGGTGCAACACGAGGACTTCCCAGGAGGTCACCCATCCTAGTACTACTCTCGCCCAAGCACGCTTAACTTCGGAGTTCTGATGGGATCCAGTGCATTTGTGCTGGTATGATCGCACCCAGCATGCCTCTCAATTGTCAAAGTAATAAAGAGTTTCCACTCGCATTGTCGTACGAAGTCCGTTTAAATGAAAGTGCGAAAAAATCCTGCTAGATGACACCGGATGGACGATCCGAGCATGTCGGGAAGCCGGATGACCGCCAGGGCTGTCATCGCGCGATGAATCTTCCCGAGTACCCCCGAATCAATATAAGAACCGCCACGATCTGACGGGCGGATCAAAAGTTATCGTCGGAACGATATTTGTGCACCAAGGGTAGCTCACGGCCAGTAAACACCTTCCGACCGGATTCATGACTCGCATCCACTAGTACACTCATCCGCTATAGCCTGTACGTCACTGAATCTAAACAAACCCCCGCTATAATTTGACCGCAAATGAAATGTCAGAACGAATTCCGTTTATCGAATCAAACGACACTATCACCCCGCCATAATAAAGACCGGACGTGTTTGAATTCACCATCCGGAAGAAAATAAAAAGATCCGAACCGAAACGTAGGAGGCGACGCACTAAACGTGCGTTTCAGTTCGCATCGATGTTCCAGAACCGAAAGATTGTTCGAAAAAAGTGGTAGATAGCCGAAAAAAGTGACAGGGGTGCAACACGAGGACTTCCCAGGAGGTCACCCATCCTAGTACTACTCTCGCCCAAGCACGCTTAACTTCGGAGTTCTGATGGGATCCAGTGCATTTGTGCTGGTATGATCGCACCCAGCATGCCACTCCATTGTCAAAGTAATAAAGAGTTTCCACTCGCATTGTCGTACGAAGTCCGTTTAAATGAAAGTGCGAAAAAATCCTGCTAGATGACACCGGATGGACGATCCGAGCATGTCGGGAAGCCGGATGACCGCCAGGGCTGTCATCGCGCGATGAATCTTCCCGAGTACCCCCGAATCAATATAAGAACCGCCACGATCTGACGGGCGGATCAAAAGTTATCGTCGGAACGATATTTGTGCACCAAGGGTAGCTCACGGCCAGTAAACACCTTCCGACCGGATTCATGACTCGCATCCACTAGTACACTCATCCGCTATAGCCTGTACGTCACTGAATCTAAACAAACCCCCGCTATAATTTGACCGCAAATGAAATGTCAGAACGAATTCCGTTTATCGAATCAAACGACACTATCACCCCGCCATAATAAAGACCGGACGTGTTTGAATTCACCATCCGGAAGAAAATAAAAAGATCCGAACCGAAACGTAGGAGGCGACGCACTAAACGTGCGTTTCAGTTCGCATCGATGTTCCAGAACCGAAAGATTGTTCGAAAAAAGTGGTAGATAGCCGAAAAAAGTGACAGGGGTGCAACACGAGGACTTCCCAGGAGGTCACCCATCCTAGTACTACTCTCGCCCAAGCACGCTTAACTTCGGAGTTCTGATGGGATCCAGTGCATTTGTGCTGGTATGATCGCACCCAGCATGCCACTCCATTGTCAAAGTAATAAAGAGTTTCCACTCGCATTGTCGTACGAAGTCCGTTTAAATGAAAGTGCGAAAAAATCCTGCTAGATGACACCGGATGGACGATCCGAGCATGTCGGGAAGCCGGATGACCGCCAGGGCTGTCATCGCGCGATGGATCTTCCCGAGTACCCCCGAATCAATATAAGAATCACGACGATCTGACGGGCGGATCAAAAGTTATCGTCGGAACGATATTTGTGCACCAAGGGTAGCTCACGGCCAGTAAACACCTTCCGACCGGATTCATGACTCGCATCCACTAGTACACTCATCCGCTATAGCCTGTACGTCACTGAATCTAAACAAACCCCCGCTATAATTTGACTGCAAATGAAATGTCAGAACGAATTCCGTTTATCGAATCAAACGACACTATCACCCCGCCATAATAAAGACCGGACGTCTTTGAATTCACCATCCGGAAGAAAATAAAAAGATCCGAACCGAAACGTAGGAGGCGACGCACTAAACGTGCGTTTCAGTTCGCATCGATGTTCCAGAACCGAAAGATTGTTCGAAAAAAGTGGTAGATAGCCGAAAAAAGTGACAGGGGTGCAACACGAGGACTTCCCAGGAGGTCACCCATCCTAGTACTACTCTCGCCCAAGCACGCTTAACTTCGGAGTTCTGATGGGATCCAGTGCATTTGTGCTGGTATGATCGCACCCAGCATGCCTCTCCATTGTCAAAGTAATAAAGAGTTTCCACTCGCATTGTCGTACGAAGTCCGTTTAAATGAAAGTGCGAAAAAATCCTGCTAGATGACACCGGATGGACGATCCGAGCATGTCGGGAAGCCGGATGACCGCCAAGGCTGTCATCGCGCGATTAATCTTCCCGAGTACCCCCGAATCAATATAAGAATCGCTACGATCTGACGGGCGGATCAAAAGTTATCGTCGGAACGATATTTGTGCACCAAGGGTAGCTCACGGCCAGTAAACACCTTCCGACCGGATTCATGACTCGCATCCACTAGTACACTCATCCGCTATAGCCTGTACGTCACTGAATCTAAACAAACCCCCGCTATAATTTGACCGCAAATGAAATGTCAGAACGAATTCCGTTTATCGAATCAAACGACATTATCAGCCCGCCATAATAAAGACCGGACGTCTTTGAATTCACCATCCGGAAGAAAATAAAAAGATCCGAACCGAAACGTATGAGGCGACGCACTAAACGTGCGTTTCAGTTCGCATCGATGTTCCAGAACCGAAAGATTGTTCGAAAAAAGTGGTAGATAGCCGAAAAAAGTGACAGGGGTGCAACACGAGGACTTCCCAGGAGGTCACCCATCCTAGTACTACTCTCGCCCAAGCACGCTTAACTTCGGAGTTCTGATGGGATCCAGTGCATTTGTGCTGGTATGATCGCACCCAGCATGCCACTCCATTGTCAAAGTAGTAAAGAGTTTCCACTCGCATTGTCGTACGAAGTCCGTTTAAATGAAAGTGCGAAAAAATCCTGCTAGATGACACCGGATGGACGATCCGAGCATGTCGGGAAGCCGGATGACCGCCAGGGCTGTCATCGCGCGATGGATCTTCCCGAGTACCCACGAATCAATATAAGAATCACGACGATCTGACGGGCGGATCAAAAGTTATCGTCGGAACGATATTTGTGCACCAAGGGTAGCTCACGGCCAGTAAACACCTTCCGACCGGATTCATGACTCGCATCCACTAGTACACTCATCCGCTATAGCCTGTACGTCACTGAATCTAAACAAACCCCCGCTATAATTTGACTGCAAATGAAATGTCAGAACGAATTCCGTTTATCGAATCAAACGACACTATCACCCCGCCATAATAAAGACCGGACGTCTTTGAATTCACCATCCGGAAGAAAATAAAAAGATCCGAACCGAAACGTAGGAGGCGACGCACTAAACGTGCGTTTCAGTTCGCATCGAGGGGTGCAACACGAGGACTTCCCAGGAGGTCACCCATCCTAGTACTACTCTCGCCCAAGCACGCTTAACTTCGGAGTTCTGATGGGATCCAGTGCATTTGTGCTGGTATGATCGCACCCAGCATGCCTCTCCATTGTCAAAGTAATAAAGAGTTTCCACTCGCATTGTCGTACGAAGTCCGTTTAAATGAAAGTGCGAAAAAATCCTGCTAGATGACACCGGATGGACGATCCGAGCATGTCGGGAAGCCGGATGACCGCCAGGGCTGTCATCGCGCGATTAATCTTCCCGAGTACCCCCGAATCAATATAAGAATCGCTACGATCTGACGGGCGGATAAAAAGTTATCGTCGGAACGATATTTGTGCACCAAGGGTAGCTCACGGCCAGTAAACACCTTCCGACCGGATTCATGACTCGCATCCACTAGTACACTCATCCGCTATAGCCTGTACGTCACTGAATCTAAACAAACCCCCGCTATAATTTGACCGCAAATGAAATGTCAGAACGAATTCCGTTTATCGAATCAAACGACATTATCAGCCCGCCATAATAAAGACCGGACGTCTTTGAATTCACCATCCGGAAGAAAATAAAAAGATCCGAACCGAAACGTATGAGGCGACGCACTAAACGTGCGTTTCAGTTCGCATCGATGTTCCAGAACCGAAAGATTGTTCGAAAAAAGTGGTAGATAGCCGAAAAAAGTGACAGGGGTGCAACACGAGGACTTCCCAGGAGGTCACCCATCCTAGTACTACTCTCGCCCAAGCACGCTTAACTTCGGAGTTCTGATGGGATCCAGTGCATTTGTGCTGGTATGATCGCACCCAGCATGCCACTCCATTGTCAAAGTAATAAAGAGTTTCCACTCGCATTGTCGTACGAAGTCCGTTTAAATGAAAGTGCGAAAAAATCCTGCTAGATGACACCGGATGGACGATCCGAGCATGTCGGGAAGCCGGATGACCGCCAGGGCTGTCATCGCGCGATGGATCTTCCCGAGTACCCACGAATCAATATAAGAATCACGACGATCTGACGGGCGGATCAAAAGTTATCGTCGGAACGATATTTGTGCACCAAGGGTAGCTCACGGCCAGTAAACACCTTCCGACCGGATTCATGACTCGCATCCACTAGTACACTCATCCGCTATAGCCTGTACGTCACTGAATCTAAACAAACCCCCGCTATAATTTGACTGCAAATGAAATGTCAGAACGAATTCCGTTTATCGAATCAAACGACACTATCACCCCGCCATAATAAAGACCGGACGTCTTTGAATTCACCATCCGGAAGAAAATAAAAAGATCCGAACCGAAACGTAGGAGGCGACGCACTAAACGTGCGTTTCAGTTCGCATCGAGGGGTGCAACACGAGGACTTCCCAGGAGGTCACCCATCCTAGTACTACTCTCGCCCAAGCACGCTTAACTTCGGAGTTCTGATGGGATCCAGTGCATTTGTGCTGGTATGATCGCACCCAGCATGCCTCTCCATTGTCAAAGTAATAAAGAGTTTCCACTCGCATTGTCGTACGAAGTCCGTTTAAATGAAAGTGCGAAAAAATCCTGCTAGATGACACCGGATGGACGATCCGAGCATGTCGGGAAGCCGGATGACCGCCAGGGCTGTCATCGCGCGATTAATCTTCCCGAGTACCCCCGAATCAATATAAGAATCGCCACGATCTGACGGGCGGATCAAAAGTTCTCGTCGGAACGATATTTGTGCACCAAGGGTAGCTCACGGCCAGTAAACACCTTCCGACCGGATTCATGACTCGCATCCACTAGTACACTCATCCGCTATAGCCTGTACGTCAGTGAATCTAAACAAACCCCCGCTATAATTTGACTGCAAATGAAATGTCAGAACGAATTCCGTTTATCGAATCAAACGACACTATCACCCCGCCATAATAAAGACCGGACGTCTTTGAATTCACCATCCGGAAGAAAATAAAAAGATCCGAACCGAAACGTAGGAGGCGACGCACTAAACGTGCGTTTCAGTTCGCATCGATGTTCCAGAACCGAAAGATTGTTCGAAAAAAGTGGTAGATAGCCGAAAAAAGTGACAGGGGTGCAACACGAGGACTTCCCAGGAGGTCACCCATCCTAGTACTACTCTCGCCCAAGCACGCTTAACTTCGGAGTTCTGATGGGATCCAGTGCATTTTTGCTGGTATGATCGCACCCAGCATGCCTCTCCATTGTCAAAGTAATAAAGAGTTTCCACTCGCATTGTCGTACGAAGTCCGTTTAAATGAAAGTGCGAAAAAATCCTGCTAGATGACACCGGATGGACGATCCGAGCATGTCGGGAAGCCGGATGACTGCCATGGCTGTCATCGCGCGATGGATCTTCCCGAGTACCCCCGAATCAATATAAGAATCGCCACGATCTGACGGGCGGATCAAAAGTTATCGTCGGAACGATATTTGTGCACCAAGGGTAGCTCACGGCCAGTAAACACCTTCCGACCGGATTCATGACTCGCATCCACTAGTACACTCATCCGCTATAGCCTGTACGTCACTGAATCTAAACAAACCCCCGCTATAATTTGACCGCAAATGAAATGTCAGAACGAATTCCGTTTATCGAATCAAACGACACTATCACCTCGCCATAATAAAGACCGGACGTCTTTGAATTCACCATCCGGAAGAAAATAAAAAGATCCGAACCGAAACGTAGGAGGCGACGCACTAAACGTGCGTTTCAGTTCGCATCGATGTTCCAGAACCGAAAGATTGTTCGAAAAAAGTGGTAGATAGCCGAAAAAAGTGACAGGGGTGCAACACGAGGACTTCCCAGGAGGTCACCCATCCTAGTACTACTCTCGCCCAAGCACGCTTAACTTCGGAGTTCTGATGGGATCCAGTGGATTTGTGCTGGTATGATCGCACCCAGCATGCCTCTCCATTGTCAAAGTAATAAAGCGTTTCCACTCGCATTGTCGTACGAAGTCCGTTTAAATGAAAGTGCGAAAAAATCCTGCTAGATGACACCGGATGGACGATCCGAGCATGTCTGGAAGCCGGATGACCGCCAGGAATGTCATCGCGCGATGAATCTTCCCGAGTACCCCCGAATCAATATAAGAATCGCCACGATCTGACGGGCGGATCAAAAGTTATCGTCAGAACGATATTTGTGCACCAAGGGTAGCTCACGGCCAGTAAACATCTTCCGACCGGATTCATGACTCGCATCCACTAGTACACTCATCCGCTATAGCCTGTACGTCACTGAATCTAAACAAACCCCCGCTATAATTTGACCGCAAATGAAATGTCAGAACGAATTCCGTTTATCGAATCAAACGACACTATCACCCCGCCATAATAAAGACCGGACGTCTTTGAATTCACCATCCGGAAGAAAATAAAAAGATCCGAACCGAAACGTAAGAGGCGACGCACTAAACGTGCGTTTCAGTTCGCATCGATGTTCCAGAACCGAAAGATTGTTCGAAAAAAGTGGTAGATAGCCGAAAAAAGTGACAGGGGTGCAACACGAGGACTTCCCAGGAGGTCACCCATCCTAGTACTACTCTCGCCCAAGCACGCTTAACTTCGGAGTTCTGATGGGATCCAGTGCATTTTTGCTGGTATGATCGCACCCAGCATGCCTCTCCATTGTCAAAGTAATAAAGAGTTTCCACTCGCATTGTCGTACGAAGTCCGTTTAAATGAAAGTGCGAAAAAATCCTGCTAGATGACACCGGATGGACGATCCGAGCATGTCGGGAAGCCGGATGACTGCCATGGCTGTCATCGCGCGATGGATCTTCCCGAGTACCCCCGAATCAATATAAGAATCGCCACGATCTGACGGGCGGATCAAAAGTTATCGTCAGAACGATATTTGTGCACCAAGGGTAGCTCACGGCCAGTAAACACCTTCCGACCGGATTCATGACTCGCATCCACTAGTACACTCATCCGCTATAGCCTGTACGTCACTGAATCTAAACAAACCCCCGCTATAATTTGACCGCAAATGAAATGTCAGAACGAATTCCGTTTATCGAATCAAACGACACTATCACCTCGCCATAATAAAGACCGGACGTCTTTGAATTCACCATCCGGAAGAAAATAAAAAGATCCGAACCGAAACGTAGGAGGCGACGCACTAAACGTGCGTTTCAGTTCGCATCGATGTTCCAGAACCGAAAGATTGTTCGAAAAAAGTGGTAGATAGCCGAAAAAAGTGACAGGGGTGCAACACGAGGACTTCCCAGGAGGTCACCCATCCTAGTACTACTCTCGCCCAAGCACGCTTAACTTCGGAGTTCTGATGGGATCCAGTGGATTTGTGCTGGTATGATCGCACCCAGCATGCCTCTCCATTGTCAAAGTAATAAAGCGTTTCCACTCGCATTGTCGTACGAAGTCCGTTTAAATGAAAGTGCGAAAAAATCCTGCTAGATGACACCGGATGGACGATCCGAGCATGTCTGGAAGCCGGATGACCGCCAGGAATGTCATCGCGCGATGAATCTTCCCGAGTACCCCCGAATCAATATAAGAATCGCCACGATCTGACGGGCGGATCAAAAGTTATCGTCAGAACGATATTTGTGCACCAAGGGTAGCTCACGGCCAGTAAACATCTTCCGACCGGATTCATGACTCGCATCCACTAGTACACTCATCCGCTATAGCCTGTACGTCACTGAATCTAAACAAACCCCCGCTATAATTTGACCGCAAATGAAATGTCAGAACGAATTCCGTTTATCGAATCAAACGACACTATCACCCCGCCATAATAAAGACCGGACGTCTTTGAATTCACCATCCGGAAGAAAATAAAAAGATCCGAACCGAAACGTAGGAGGCGTCGCACTAAACGTGCGTTTCAGTTCGCATCGATGTTCCAGAACCGAAAGATTGTTCGAAAAAAGTGGTAGATAGCCGAAAAAAGTGACAGGGGTGCAACACGAGGACTTCCCAGGAGGTCACCCATCCTAGTACTACTCTCGCCCAAGCACGCTTAACTTCGGAGTTCTGATGGGATCCAGTGCATTTGTGCTGGTATGATCGCACCCAGCATGCCTCTCCATTGTCAAAGTAATAAAGAGTTTCCACTCGCATTGTCGTACGAAGTCCGTTTAAATGAAAGTGCGAAAAAATCCTGCTAGATGACACCGGATGGACGATCCGAGCATGTCGGGAAGCCGGATGACCGCCAGGGCTGTCATCGCGCGATGAATCTTCCCGAGTACCCCCGAATCAATATAAGAACCGCCACGATCTGACGGGCGGATCAAAAGTTATCGTCGGAACGATATTTGTGCACCAAGGGTAGCTCACGGCCAGTAAACACCTTCCGACCGGATTCATGACTCGCATCCACTAGTACACTCATCCGCTATAGCCTGTACGTCACTGAATCTAAACAAACCCCCGCTATAATTTGACCGCAAATGAAATGTCAGAACGAATTCCGTTTATCGAATCAAACGACACTATCACCCCGCCATAATAAAGACCGGACGTGTTTGAATTCACCATCCGGAAGAAAATAAAAAGATCCGAACCGAAACGTAGGAGGCGACGCACTAAACGTGCGTTTCAGTTCGCATCGATGTTCCAGAACCGAAAGATTGTTCGAAAAAAGTGGTAGATAGCCGAAAAAAGTGACAGGGGTGCAACACGAGGACTTCCCAGGAGGTCACCCATCCTAGTACTACTCTCGCCCAAGCACGCTTAACTTCGGAGTTCTGATGGGATCCAGTGCATTTGTGCTGGTATGATCGCACCCAGCATGCCACTCCATTGTCAAAGTAATAAAGAGTTTCCACTCGCATTGTCGTACGAAGTCCGTTTAAATGAAAGTGCGAAAAAATCCTGCTAGATGACACCGGATGGACGATCCGAGCATGTCGGGAAGAAGGATGACCGCCAGGGCTGTCATCGCGCGATGAATCTTCCCGAGTACCCCCGAATCAATATAAGAACCGCCACGATCTGACGGGCGGATCAAAAGTTATCGTCGGAACGATATTTGTGCACCAAGGGTAGCTCACGGCCAGTAAACACCTTCCGACCGGATTCATGACTCGCATCCACTAGTACACTCATCCGCTATAGCCTGTACGTCACTGAATCTAAACAAACCCCCGCTATAATTTGACCGCAAATGAAATGTCAGAACGAATTCCGTTTATCGAATCAAACGACACTATCACCCCGCCATAATAAAGACCGGACGTGTTTGAATTCACCATCCGGAAGAAAATAAAAAGATCCGAACCGAAACGTAGGAGGCGACGCACTAAACGTGCGTTTCAGTTCGCATCGATGTTCCAGAACCGAAAGATTGTTCGAAAAAAGTGGTAGATAGCCGAAAAAAGTGACAGGGGTGCAACACGAGGACTTCCCAGGAGGTCACCCATCCTAGTACTACTCTCGCCCAAGCACGCTTAACTTCGGAGTTCTGATGGGATCCAGTGCATTTGTGCTGGTATGATCGCACCCAGCATGCCACTCCATTGTCAAAGTAATAAAGAGTTTCCACTCGCATTGTCGTACGAAGTCCGTTTAAATGAAAGTGCGAAAAAATCCTGCTAGATGACACCGGATGGACGATCCGAGCATGTCGGGAAGCCGGATGACCGCCAGGGCTGTCATCGCGCGACGGATCTTCCCGAGTACCCCCGAATCAATATAAGAATCACGACGATCTGACGGGCGGATCAAAAGTTATCGTCGGAACGATATTTGTGCACCAAGGGTAGCTCACGGCCAGTAAACACCTTCCGACCGGATTCATGACTCGCATCCACTAGTACACTCATCCGCTATAGCCTGTACGTCACTGAATCTAAACAAACCCCCGCTATAATTTGACTGCAAATGAAATGTCAGAACGAATTCCGTTTATCGAATCAAACGACACTATCACCCCGCCATAATAAAGACCGGACGTCTTTGAATTCACCATCCGGAAGAAAATAAAAAGATCCGAACCGAAACGTAGGAGGCGACGCACTAAACGTGCGTTTCAGTTCGCATCGATGTTCCAGAACCGAAAGATTGTTCGAAAAAAGTGGTAGATAGCCGAAAAAAGTGACAGGGGTGCAACACGAGGACTTCCCAGGAGGTCACCCATCCTAGTACTACTCTCGCCCAAGCACGCTTAACTTCGGAGTTCTGATGGGATCCAGTGCATTTGTGCTGGTATGATCGCACCCAGCATGCCTCTCCATTGTCAAAGTAATAAAGAGTTTCCACTCGCATTGTCGTACGAAGTCCGTTTAAATGAAAGTGCGAAAAAATCCTGCTAGATGACACCGGATGGACGATCCGAGCATGTCGGGAAGCCGGATGACCGCCAGGGCTGTCATCGCGCGATGAATCTTCCCGAGTACCCCCGAATCAATATAAGAACCGCCACGATCTGACGGGCGGATCAAAAGTTATCGTCGGAACGATATTTGTGCACCAAGGGTAGCTCACGGCCAGTAAACACCTTCCGACCGGATTCATGACTCGCATCCACTAGTACACTCATCCGCTATAGCCTGTACGTCACTGAATCTAAACAAACCCCCGCTATAATTTGACCGCAAATGAAATGTCAGAACGAATTCCGTTTATCGAATCAAACGACACTATCACCCCGCCATAATAAAGACCGGACGTGTTTGAATTCACCATCCGGAAGAAAATAAAAAGATCCGAACCGAAACGTAGGAGGCGACGCACTAAACGTGCGTTTCAGTTCGCATCGATGTTCCAGAACCGAAAGATTGTTCGAAAAAAGTGGTAGATAGCCGAAAAAAGTGACAGGGGTGCAACACGAGGACTTCCCAGGAGGTCACCCATCCTAGTACTACTCTCGCCCAAGCACGCTTAACTTCGGAGTTCTGATGGGATCCAGTGCATTTGTGCTGGTATGATCGCACCCAGCATGCCACTCCATTGTCAAAGTAATAAAGAGTTTCCACTCGCATTGTCGTACGAAGTCCGTTTAAATGAAAGTGCGAAAAAATCCTGCTAGATGACACCGGATGGACGATCCGAGCATGTCGGGAAGAAGGATGACCGCCAGGGCTGTCATCGCGCGATGAATCTTCCCGAGTACCCCCGAATCAATATAAGAACCGCCACGATCTGACGGGCGGATCAAAAGTTATCGTCGGAACGATATTTGTGCACCAAGGGTAGCTCACGGCCAGTAAACACCTTCCGACCGGATTCATGACTCGCATCCACTAGTACACTCATCCGCTATAGCCTGTACGTCACTGAATCTAAACAAACCCCCGCTATAATTTGACCGCAAATGAAATGTCAGAACGAATTCCGTTTATCGAATCAAACGACACTATCACCCCGCCATAATAAAGACCGGACGTGTTTGAATTCACCATCCGGAAGAAAATAAAAAGATCCGAACCGAAACGTAGGAGGCGACGCACTAAACGTGCGTTTCAGTTCGCATCGATGTTCCAGAACCGAAAGATTGTTCGAAAAAAGTGGTAGATAGCCGAAAAAAGTGACAGGGGTGCAACACGAGGACTTCCCAGGAGGTCACCCATCCTAGTACTACTCTCGCCCAAGCACGCTTAACTTCGGAGTTCTGATGGGATCCAGTGCATTTGTGCTGGTATGATCGCACCCAGCATGCCTCTCCATTGTCAAAGTAATAAAGAGTTTCCACTCGCATTGTCGTACGAAGTCCGTTTAAATGAAAGTGCGAAAAAATCCTGCTAGATGACACCGGATGGACGATCCGAGCATGTCGGGAAGCCGGATGACCGCCAGGGCTGTCATCGCGCGATGAATCTTCCCGAGTACCCCCGAATCAATATAAGAACCGCCACGATCTGACGGGCGGATCAAAAGTTATCGTCGGAACGATATTTGTGCACCAAGGGTAGCTCACGGCCAGTAAACACCTTCCGACCGGATTCATGACTCGCATCCACTAGTACACTCATCCGCTATAGCCTGTACGTCACTGAATCTAAACAAACCCCCGCTATAATTTGACCGCAAATGAAATGTCAGAACGAATTCCGTTTATCGAATCAAACGACACTATCACCCCGCCATAATAAAGACCGGACGTGTTTGAATTCACCATCCGGAAGAAAATAAAAAGATCCGAACCGAAACGTAGGAGGCGACGCACTAAACGTGCGTTTCAGTTCGCATCGATGTTCCAGAACCGAAAGATTGTTCGAAAAAAGTGGTAGATAGCCGAAAAAAGTGACAGGGGTGCAACACGAGGACTTCCCAGGAGGTCACCCATCCTAGTACTACTCTCGCCCAAGCACGCTTAACTTCGGAGTTCTGATGGGATCCAGTGCATTTGTGCTGGTATGATCGCACCCAGCATGCCACTCCATTGTCAAAGTAATAAAGAGTTTCCACTCGCATTGTCGTACGAAGTCCGTTTAAATGAAAGTGCGAAAAAATCCTGCTAGATGACACCGGATGGACGATCCGAGCATGTCGGGAAGAAGGATGACCGCCAGGGCTGTCATCGCGCGATGAATCTTCCCGAGTACCCCCGAATCAATATAAGAACCGCCACGATCTGACGGGCGGATCAAAAGTTATCGTCGGAACGATATTTGTGCACCAAGGGTAGCTCACGGCCAGTAAACACCTTCCGACCGGATTCATGACTCGCATCCACTAGTACACTCATCCGCTATAGCCTGTACGTCACTGAATCTAAACAAACCCCCGCTATAATTTGACTGCAAATGAAATGTCAGAACGAATTCCGTTTATCGAATCAAACGACACTATCACCCCGCCATAATAAAGACCGGACGTCTTTGAATTCACCATCCGGAAGAAAATAAAAAGATCCGAACCGAAACGTAGGAGGCGACGCACTAAACGTGCGTTTCAGTTCGCATCGAGGGGTGCAACACGAGGACTTCCCAGGAGGTCACCCATCCTAGTACTACTCTCGCCCAAGCACGCTTAACTTCGGAGTTCTGATGGGATCCAGTGCATTTGTGCTGGTATGATCGCACCCAGCATGCCTCTCCATTGTCAAAGTAATAAAGAGTTTCCACTCGCATTGTCGTACGAAGTCCGTTTAAATGAAAGTGCGAAAAAATCCTGCTAGATGACACCGGATGGACGATCCGAGCATGTCGGGAAGCCGGATGACCGCCAGGGCTGTCATCGCGCGATTAATCTTCCCGAGTACCCCCGAATCAATATAAGAATCGCCACGATCTGACGGGCGGATCAAAAGTTCTCGTCGGAACGATATTTGTGCACCAAGGGTAGCTCACGGCCAGTAAACACCTTCCGACCGGATTCATGACTCGCATCCACTAGTACACTCATCCGCTATAGCCTGTACGTCAGTGAATCTAAACAAACCCCCGCTATAATTTGACTGCAAATGAAATGTCAGAACGAATTCCGTTTATCGAATCAAACGACACTATCACCCCGCCATAATAAAGACCGGACGTCTTTGAATTCACCATCCGGAAGAAAATAAAAAGATCCGAACCGAAACGTAGGAGGCGACGCACTAAACGTGCGTTTCAGTTCGCATCGATGTTCCAGAACCGAAAGATTGTTCGAAAAAAGTGGTAGATAGCCGAAAAAAGTGACAGGGGTGCAACACGAGGACTTCCCAGGAGGTCACCCATCCTAGTACTACTCTCGCCCAAGCACGCTTAACTTCGGAGTTCTGATGGGATCCAGTGCATTTTTGCTGGTATGATCGCACCCAGCATGCCTCTCCATTGTCAAAGTAATAAAAAGTTTCCACTCGCATTGTCGTACGAAGTCCGTTTAAATGAAAGTGCGAAAAAATCCTGCTAGATGACACCGGATGGACGATCCGAGCATGTCGGGAAGCCGGATGACTGCCATGGCTGTCATCGCGCGATGGATCTTCCCGAGTACCCCCGAATCAATATAAGAATCGCCACGATCTGACGGGCGGATCAAAAGTTATCGTCGGAACGATATTTGTGCACCAAGGGTAGCTCACGGCCAGTAAACACCTTCCGACCGGATTCATGACTCGCATCCACTAGTACACTCATCCGCTATAGCCTGTACGTCACTGAATCTAAACAAACCCCCGCTATAATTTGACCGCAAATGAAATGTCAGAACGAATTCCGTTTATCGAATCAAACGACACTATCACCTCGCCATAATAAAGACCGGACGTCTTTGAATTCACCATCCGGAAGAAAATAAAAAGATCCGAACCGAAACGTAGGAGGCGACGCACTAAACGTGCGTTTCAGTTCGCATCGATGTTCCAGAACCGAAAGATTGTTCGAAAAAAGTGGTAGATAGCCGAAAAAAGTGACAGGGGTGCAACACGAGGACTTCCCAGGAGGTCACCCATCCTAGTACTACTCTCGCCCAAGCACGCTTAACTTCGGAGTTCTGATGGGATCCAGTGCATTTGTGCTGGTATGATCGCACCCAGCATGCCTCTCCATTGTCAAAGTAATAAAGAGTTTCCACTCGCATTGTCGTACGAAGTCCGTTTAAATGAAAGTGCGAAAAAATCCTGCTAGATGACACCGGATGGACGATCCGAGCATGTCGGGAAGCCGGATGACCGCCAGGGCTGTCATCGCGCGATTAATCTTCCCGAGTACCCCCGAATCAATATAAGAATCGCTACGATCTGACGGGCGGATCAAAAGTTATCGTCGGAACGATATTTGTGCACCAAGGGTAGCTCACGGCCAGTAAACACCTTCCGACCGGATTCATGACTCGCATCCACTAGTACACTCATCCGCTATAGCCTGTACGTCACTGAATCTAAACAAACCCCCGCTATAATTTGACCGCAAATGAAATGTCAGAACGAATTCCGTTTATCGAATCAAACGACATTATCAGCCCGCCATAATAAAGACCGGACGTCTTTGAATTCACCATCCGGAAGAAAATAAAAAGATCCGAACCGAAACGTATGAGGCGACGCACTAAACGTGCGTTTCAGTTCGCATCGATGTTCCAGAACCGAAAGATTGTTCGAAAAAAGTGGTAGATAGCCGAAAAAAGTGACAGGGGTGCAACACGAGGACTTCCCAGGAGGTCACCCATCCTAGTACTACTCTCGCCCAAGCACGCTTAACTTCGGAGTTCTGATGGGATCCAGTGCATTTGTGCTGGTATGATCGCACCCAGCATGCCACTCCATTGTCAAAGTAATAAAGAGTTTCCACTCGCATTGTCGTACGAAGTCCGTTTAAATGAAAGTGCGAAAAAATCCTGCTAGATGACACCGGATGGACGATCCGAGCATGTCGGGAAGCCGGATGACCGCCAGGAATGTCATCGCGCGATGAATCTTCCCGAGTACCCCCGAATCAATATAAGAATCGCCACGATCTGACGGGCGGATCAAAAGTTATCGTCAGAACGATATTTGTGCACCAAGGGTAGCTCACGGCCAGTAAACATCTTCCGACCGGATTCATGACTCGCATCCACTAGTACACTCATCCGCTATAGCCTGTACGTCACTGAATCTAAACAAACCCCCGCTATAATTTGACCGCAAATGAAATGTCAGAACGAATTCCGTTTATCGAATCAAACGACACTATCACCCCGCCATAATAAAGACCGGACGTCTTTGAATTCACCATCCGGAAGAAAATAAAAAGATCCGAACCGAAACGTAGGAGGCGTCGCACTAAACGTGCGTTTCAGTTCGCATCGATGTTCCAGAACCGAAAGATTGTTCGAAAAAAGTGGTAGATAGCCGAAAAAAGTGACAGGGGTGCAACACGAGGACTTCCCAGGAGGTCACCCATCCTAGTACTACTCTCGCCCAAGCACGCTTAACTTCGGAGTTCTGATGGGATCCAGTGCATTTGTGCTGGTATGATCGCACCCAGCATGCCTCTCCATTGTCAAAGTAATAAAGAGTTTCCACTCGCATTGTCGTACGAAGTCCGTTTAAATGAAAGTGCGAAAAAATCCTGCTAGATGACACCGGATGGACGATCCGAGCATGTCGGGAAGCCGGATGACCGCCAGGGCTGTCATCGCGCGATGAAACTTCCCGAGTACCCCCGAATCAATATAAGAACCGCCACGATCTGACGGGCGGATCAAAAGTTATCGTCGGAACGATATTTGTGCACCAAGGGTAGCTCACGGCCAGTAAACACCTTCCGACCGGATTCATGACTCGCATCCACTAGTACACTCATCCGCTATAGCCTGTACGTCACTGAATCTAAACAAACCCCCGCTATAATTTGACCGCAAATGAAATGTCAGAACGAATTCCGTTTATCGAATCAAACGACACTATCACCCCGCCATAATAAAGACCGGACGTGTTTGAATTCACCATCCGGAAGAAAATAAAAAGATCCGAACCGAAACGTAGGAGGCGACGCACTAAACGTGCGTTTCAGTTCGCATCGATGTTCCAGAACCGAAAGATTGTTCGAAAAAAGTGGTAGATAGCCGAAAAAAGTGACAGGGGTGCAACACGAGGACTTCCCAGGAGGTCACCCATCCTAGTACTACTCTCGCCCAAGCACGCTTAACTTCGGAGTTCTGATGGGATCCAGTGCATTTGTGCTGGTATGATCGCACCCAGCATGCCACTCCATTGTCAAAGTAATAAAGAGTTTCCACTCGCATTGTCGTACGAAGTCCGTTTAAATGAAAGTGCGAAAAAATCCTGCTAGATGACACCGGATGGACGATCCGAGCATGTCGGGAAGAAGGATGACCGCCAGGGCTGTCATCGCGCGATGAATCTTCCCGAGTACCCCCGAATCAATATAAGAACCGCCACGATCTGACGGGCGGATCAAAAGTTATCGTCGGAACGATATTTGTGCACCAAGGGTAGCTCACGGCCAGTAAACACCTTCCGACCGGATTCATGACTCGCATCCACTAGTACACTCATCCGCTATAGCCTGTACGTCACTGAATCTAAACAAACCCCCGCTATAATTTGACCGCAAATGAAATGTCAGAACGAATTCCGTTTATCGAATCAAACGACACTATCACCCCGCCATAATAAAGACCGGACGTGTTTGAATTCACCATCCGGAAGAAAATAAAAAGATCCGAACCGAAACGTAGGAGGCGACGCACTAAACGTGCGTTTCAGTTCGCATCGATGTTCCAGAACCGAAAGATTGTTCGAAAAAAGTGGTAGATAGCCGAAAAAAGTGACAGGGGTGCAACACGAGGACTTCCCAGGAGGTCACCCATCCTAGTACTACTCTCGCCCAAGCACGCTTAACTTCGGAGTTCTGATGGGATCCAGTGCATTTGTGCTGGTATGATCGCACCCAGCATGCCACTCCATTGTCAAAGTAATAAAGAGTTTCCACTCGCATTGTCGTACGAAGTCCGTTTAAATGAAAGTGCGAAAAAATCCTGCTAGATGACACCGGATGGACGATCCGAGCATGTCGGGAAGCCGGATGACCGCCAGGGCTGTCATCGCGCGATGGATCTTCCCGAGTACCCCCGAATCAATATAAGAATCACGACGATCTGACGGGCGGATCAAAAGTTATCGTCGGAACGATATTTGTGCACCAAGGGTAGCTCACGGCCAGTAAACACCTTCCGACCGGATTCATGACTCGCATCCACTAGTACACTCATCCGCTATAGCCTGTACGTCACTGAATCTAAACAAACCCCCGCTATAATTTGACTGCAAATGAAATGTCAGAACGAATTCCGTTTATCGAATCAAACGACACTATCACCCCGCCATAATAAAGACCGGACGTCTTTGAATTCACCATCCGGAAGAAAATAAAAAGATCCGAACCGAAACGTAGGAGGCGACGCACTAAACGTGCGTTTCAGTTCGCATCGATGTTCCAGAACCGAAAGATTGTTCGAAAAAAGTGGTAGATAGCCGAAAAAAGTGACAGGGGTGCAACACGAGGACTTCCCAGGAGGTCACCCATCCTAGTACTACTCTCGCCCAAGCACGCTTAACTTCGGAGTTCTGATGGGATCCAGTGCATTTGTGCTGGTATGATCGCACCCAGCATGCCTCTCCATTGTCAAAGTAATAAAGAGTTTCCACTCGCATTGTCGTACGAAGTCCGTTTAAATGAAAGTGCGAAAAAATCCTGCTAGATGACACCGGATGGACGATCCGAGCATGTCGGGAAGCCGGATGACCGCCAGGGCTGTCATCGCGCGATTAATCTTCCCGAGTACCCCCGAATCAATATAAGAATCGCTACGATCTGACGGGCGGATCAAAAGTTATCGTCGGAACGATATTTGTGCACCAAGGGTAGCTCACGGCCAGTAAACACCTTCCGACCGGATTCATGACTCGCATCCACTAGTACACTCATCCGCTATAGCCTGTACGTCACTGAATCTAAACAAACCCCCGCTATAATTTGACCGCAAATGAAATGTCAGAACGAATTCCGTTTATCGAATCAAACGACATTATCAGCCCGCCATAATAAAGACCGGACGTCTTTGAATTCACCATCCGGAAGAAAATAAAAAGATCCGAACCGAAACGTATGAGGCGACGCACTAAACGTGCGTTTCAGTTCGCATCGATGTTCCAGAACCGAAAGATTGTTCGAAAAAAGTGGTAGATAGCCGAAAAAAGTGACAGGGGTGCAACACGAGGACTTCCCAGGAGGTCACCCATCCTAGTACTACTCTCGCCCAAGCACGCTTAACTTCGGAGTTCTGATGGGATCCAGTGCATTTGTGCTGGTATGATCGCACCCAGCATGCCACTCCATTGTCAAAGTAATAAAGAGTTTCCACTCGCATTGTCGTACGAAGTCCGTTTAAATGAAAGTGCGAAAAAATCCTGCTAGATGACACCGGATGGACGATCCGAGCATGTCGGGAAGCCGGATGACCGCCAGGGCTGTCATCGCGCGATGGATCTTCCCGAGTACCCACGAATCAATATAAGAATCACGACGATCTGACGGGCGGATCAAAAGTTATCGTCGGAACGATATTTGTGCACCAAGGGTAGCTCACGGCCAGTAAACACCTTCCGACCGGATTCATGACTCGCATCCACTAGTACACTCATCCGCTATAGCCTGTACGTCACTGAATCTAAACAAACCCCCGCTATAATTTGACTGCAAATGAAATGTCAGAACGAATTCCGTTTATCGAATCAAACGACACTATCACCCCGCCATAATAAAGACCGGACGTCTTTGAATTCACCATCCGGAAGAAAATAAAAAGATCCGAACCGAAACGTAGGAGGCGACGCACTAAACGTGCGTTTCAGTTCGCATCGAGGGGTGCAACACGAGGACTTCCCAGGAGGTCACCCATCCTAGTACTACTCTCGCCCAAGCACGCTTAACTTCGGAGTTCTGATGGGATCCAGTGCATTTGTGCTGGTATGATCGCACCCAGCATGCCTCTCCATTGTCAAAGTAATAAAGAGTTTCCACTCGCATTGTCGTACGAAGTCCGTTTAAATGAAAGTGCGAAAAAATCCTGCTAGATGACAACGGATGGACGATCCGAGCATGTCGGGAAGCCGGATGACCGCCAGGGCTGTCATCGCGCGATTAATCTTCCCGAGTACCCCCGAATCAATATAAGAATCGCTACGATCTGACGGGCGGATCAAAAGTTATTGTCGGAACGATATTTGTGCACCAAGGGTAGCTCACGGCCAGTAAACACCTTCCGACCGGATTCATGACTCGCATCCACTAGTACACTCATCCGCTATAGCCTGTACGTCACTGAATCTAAACAAACCCCCGCTATAATTTGACCGCAAATGAAATGTCAGAACGAATTCCGTTTATCGAATCAAACGACATTATCAGCCCGCCATAATAAAGACCGGACGTCTTTGAATTCACCATCCGGAAGAAAATAAAAAGATCCGAACCGAAACGTATGAGGCGACGCACTAAACGTGCGTTTCAGTTCGCATCGATGTTCCAGAACCGAAAGATTGTTCGAAAAAAGTGGTAGATAGCCGAAAAAAGTGACAGGGGTGCAACACGAGGACTTCCCAGGAGGTCACCCATCCTAGTACTACTCTCGCCCAAGCACGCTTAACTTCGGAGTTCTGATGGGATCCAGTGCATTTGTGCTGGTATGATCGCACCCAGCATGCCACTCCATTGTCAAAGTAATAAAGAGTTTCCACTCGCATTGTCGTACGAAGTCCGTTTAAATGAAAGTGCGAAAAAATCCTGCTAGATGACACCGGATGGACGATCCGAGCATGTCGGGAAGCCGGATGACCGCCAGGGCTGTCATCGCGCGATGGATCTTCCCGAGTACCCACGAATCAATATAAGAATCACGACGATCTGACGGGCGGATCAAAAGTTATCGTCGGAACGATATTTGTGCACCAAGGGTAGCTCACGGCCAGTAAACACCTTCCGACCGGATTCATGACTCGCATCCACTAGTACACTCATCCGCTATAGCCTGTACGTCACTGAATCTAAACAAACCCCCGCTATAATTTGACTGCAAATGAAATGTCAGAACGAATTCCGTTTATCGAATCAAACGACACTATCACCCCGCCATAATAAAGACCGGACGTCTTTGAATTCACCATCCGGAAGAAAATAAAAAGATCCGAACCGAAACGTAGGAGGCGACGCACTAAACGTGCGTTTCAGTTCGCATCGAGGGGTGCAACACGAGGACTTCCCAGGAGGTCACCCATCCTAGTACTACTCTCGCCCAAGCACGCTTAACTTCGGAGTTCTGATGGGATCCAGTGCATTTGTGCTGGTATGATCGCACCCAGCATGCCTCTCCATTGTCAAAGTAATAAAGAGTTTCCACTCGCATTGTCGTACGAAGTCCGTTTAAATGAAAGTGCGAAAAAATCCTGCTAGATGACACCGGATGGACGATCCGAGCATGTCGGGAAGCCGGATGACCGCCAGGGCTGTCATCGCGCGATTAATCTTCCCGAGTACCCCCGAATCAATATAAGAATCGCCACGATCTGACGGGCGGATCAAAAGTTCTCGTCGGAACGATATTTGTGCACCAAGGGTAGCTCACGGCCAGTAAACACCTTCCGACCGGATTCATGACTCGCATCCACTAGTACACTCATCCGCTATAGCCTGTACGTCAGTGAATCTAAACAAACCCCCGCTATAATTTGACTGCAAATGAAATGTCAGAACGAATTCCGTTTATCGAATCAAACGACACTATCACCCCGCCATAATAAAGACCGGACGTCTTTGAATTCACCATCCGGAAGAAAATAAAAAGATCCGAACCGAAACGTAGGAGGCGACGCACTAAACGTGCGTTTCAGTTCGCATCGATGTTCCAGAACCGAAAGATTGTTCGAAAAAAGTGGTAGATAGCCGAAAAAAGTGACAGGGGTGCAACACGAGGACTTCCCAGGAGGTCACCCATCCTAGTACTACTCTCGCCCAAGCACGCTTAACTTCGGAGTTCTGATGGGATCCAGTGCATTTTTGCTGGTATGATCGCACCCAGCATGCCTCTCCATTGTCAAAGTAATAAAGAGTTTCCACTCGCATTGTCGTACGAAGTCCGTTTAAATGAAAGTGCGAAAAAATCCTGCTAGATGACACCGGATGGACGATCCGAGCATGTCGGGAAGCCGGATGACTGCCATGGCTGTCATCGCGCGATGGATCTTCCCGAGTACCCCCGAATCAATATAAGAATCGCCACGATCTGACGGGCGGATCAAAAGTTATCGTCGGAACGATATTTGTGCACCAAGGGTAGCTCACGGCCAGTAAACACCTTCCGACCGGATTCATGACTCGCATCCACTAGTACACTCATCCGCTATAGCCTGTACGTCACTGAATCTAAACAAACCCCCGCTATAATTTGACCGCAAATGAAATGTCAGAACGAATTCCGTTTATCGAATCAAACGACACTATCACCTCGCCATAATAAAGACCGGACGTCTTTGAATTCACCATCCGGAAGAAAATAAAAAGATCCGAACCGAAACGTAGGAGGCGACGCACTAAACGTGCGTTTCAGTTCGCATCGATGTTCCAGAACCGAAAGATTGTTCGAAAAAAGTGGTAGATAGCCGAAAAAAGTGACAGGGGTGCAACACGAGGACTTCCCAGGAGGTCACCCATCCTAGTACTACTCTCGCCCAAGCACGCTTAACTTCGGAGTTCTGATGGGATCCAGTGCATTTGTGCTGGTATGATCGCACCCAGCATGCCTCTCCATTGTCAAAGTAATAAAGCTCCGTTTTTATTTTTCACTCGCGACCATCCACGGTCGACCGGGTTCACGCGGTCGTCCGCCGCGACGCTACTGTTCATTTTTTAATTTTGTCCATATTGCCTTCTGCGGTGGCCCTCCGAGGCTCGGTCGACCGCCACACCCCTGTTTTCAATTTCTTGATATTTTTCAAGGGATTTTGTGAAAAAATCAATTTTCTCCTACTTTTCTCGCATTCAAGGGATTCTAATGAACATGTAAACTCGATCCCTAGGCTATGAGACTCCTAAAAATTCATTTCTATTTTTGTATCATTTAAGCTCAAATGGATGAATGGACATATGTTTTCAATAAGTCCCTTTTTTGGATGCACTAGATGAATTTTGCTAGATACACAATATGATATATGTTGATCTATATCTAGCAATGTTTGACATCTTAGTTCATCTAAATGTGGATGCTAAGTGCATATTTGTGTGTTTTTGCACTTAGATGAATTCTTCTAAAAGATTTTCAATGAAGTACAAGCATAGTCTAGAAAAGTATTTTCTTATTTTCTACATGTCTATGAGATGAATATGAGGTGATCATGAAACTCAATAAGCAAAGATGCATTCTATTAAATACTTGACTAATGATATGCATCTATGCTTGATTATAAAATGATATATCTTTAAAGCACGAATGATCAAGATACAATGAATGCAACATTGAAATAGTATCTAGAAAGAATTCATATGATATAACAATGAAAGCACAACCCCATATATTAATAATTTTAAATAATGAGTTGAGTGGGGGATTTTGGAACCCAAATCCATTTGGTTCCAATCAAGTTTGTGTGTGGGAGTGTATCTTTTCTTATCCACACCAACTTTCTTGATCTCATAAATCTAAGCCTACACCTAGATTTGTGATGCCCTAATCTACCACAATATGAACATGAATAAGTGTGGGTAGATTAGGAGCAACAAGAACTACAAGAATACATATGATGACAAAGATATTTGTCATTTTCTTCTTGTATTCTTTGGTTCTTTATAGAGAGTTCTTTATTAACTAATTTAATCTCAATTAATTGACTTTCAAAGCAATTTGTTTGTTGAGATAAATTAGCTTTTATTTTTTCTTCATTTAAATTCTTGTTTGTGGTTTCAAGGCTTTCCTTTTCTTTTCTAAGACCAATGCACTTTTTAATTAGGTCATCATTTTTGTTTATCAAGATTTTGCTTAACTGACTTAATTTTTCATTTCTTTTCAAACAATCTTTAATTTTCAATTTCAAATTTTCAATTTATTTTTCTAAATCGGAGAATGAATGTTTGAACGAATTTTCCTTTGCAAAAGATTTTTGTTGATTCTCTTTTTGTTCAACAACAGTATTTTTATCATTTAAAAAGAGAGTATCATTTTTCTCATAAAAATTTCCAAGATTAGTTCAAATATCTTTTGCATTGGAACATGATGAAATTTTGCTCAAAAGCATTGGGACATAGTCCACAACATATTATAATAATAGCTTTTGAATTTAATGAAAATAATTTTGTATCATTTTTAGTGCATTCCCTTGAAATAGAAAATCCCCTTTCAATGACATCTAAGATGTCAAAGTTTATGGATTTGAGATAGGTAAGCATTTTAATTTTCCAACCTCTAAAATTTGTTCCATCAAAAAATGGAGGAATTATAGTGGATTGACCTAGCTCATAATCCATCGGATTATCACAGATCTTTATCGCTTGTAAATTTTGAATTTTAAAAATCTCTTTAAGAACCTAAGCTTTGATTCCAAGTGAAATACAAGGTAACAACCCAAGAAGGGGGTGAATTGGCTAATTAAAAATTTGGGGCTTAATTAATTGGATTCCTAAAATCAATTTACCAATTAAGCCTTAACATGTTTAACCCTTGATCAATTAATAGAGATATTAAGAGTTAGGGTTTGGATGTTACTTTAAGCATGAATTCACTAACTCTTGTTTGATTAAAACATAGATACAAGTTGGGTTAGAGATTACCAATCACCACAATGTGCAAATGAGAAGGAGAAGAATAAAGCATCCACAAGGCACAAGATTTATACTGGTTCGGTCACAACTTGACCTACTCTACTCTTCCAAGTTTTCCTCCTTGGGATTCTTCACTAACTACTAAGATTCTTCAAAGGGAAAATCTCAAAGCCTTACACCAACTCGTTCTTCAAAGGGATCACACCCTTTTATGCACGAAGCTTTTCCGAGGACACCTTCCTCGTACACTTAATTTACCTTTCTTTCCGGGCCAAATCGGAGACCCTCAAACATAGAATGAAGAAATAAAAAGAAAGAAACTCTCAATGCCTCTTGATAGGCGGATTACAAAGTTGTAAGCTCACAAACTCTCCAAAGAATATATACAAATGTAAAACCTAAGAAGATCCTCTTGATAGAATGTAAAAATGCAAATTCAAAAAGGTTTAACCTTTCATATAAATGTTTTGGTTCAAGAAGATGAGATTTTATCTTGACAAAGGTTATGTAGAAAGGTTTGGATAGTGTATATATAGCCCACAAGAAAATATGATTGTTTGGGGGTAAAACTGTAATTTACAGGGTTGAAAAAGTCAACCTGCGAAAGCCCCAACGGATCTATTTCCCAGTCGCGGAGGTCGACTGAGGCACGGCGGTCGTCCGCCCTTATCGGGCTCTTAATTTGAAATTCAAAATTCATATCGGCGTGGTCGGTCGACCGGCAAGGGCTTACTGTTTGAATTTAATTTTCGCTCAAAACACTATCGCAGTCGACCGGACCCATGAAGGTTGACCGCCCACACCATACTGGATTGTTTATGTTTTGAACAGAAACGTATCTGCGGTCGCCCAGCTTGACCCGGTCGACCGGCTCGATAAATTTCGAGATAACCTGGATTTCTAGGTTCCATCTCGCGGTCGCCCGGCATAGTCTGGTCGAGTGAAATTTCATTTTAACTTTAAAATCCCGGAGCTTTTGGGCTATGGTCTTTGGGCTTTAGTCGAAGGTTTTCAAACACATTTTTGGCTGTGTTGATGGTTTTCAAAGATGTAAAATGTTAAGTATAAAAATCATTTTGAAAACCTTTTGAAAGTGCATTTTATATAAAATCAAGAGGACTCCAAATACATTCTAAAAATAAGAACCATGAGTCTTCTTGGAATGTCTTGGCTCCTTTGCACTCTCTTCGACTTTAACAGCTTGAGTGAACATTTTGACCTTGTCTTGGCTCTTGTGACATCCTCCAATCTTCACTGCATGATGTGAGGTGCATGAGGTGTCACCAATGACTTGTTCAACTCCAAGCTTCTTCTTGACACTTGCTTAGGAAATTGTGGGATCTCCATGATGAGCTTCTTTACTTGAGCATCTTCAAATGAGGATGACTCAAAAGTAGGTGCAAGCTCTTGGTTCCTTTGATCCTTGGTCCACAAGTCATGTGTTGTGTAATGGCGATATAGCATATCAAATTTTTGTGTAAAGCACAACATCTCAAAGCAACACATTAGTCTGACAATGCTGATCAATTTGTATTTGCTAGCATCAAAACAAGAAGGTAAGGTGAATGATTGAACCAATGTGCACCCTTGGGAATACAATTTCTTATTTTAGAAACTTTATAAAACATCCATCTTTTAGACATAGGAAACCCTAGAGATCGTGTGAAGGAGCTTTACCTAAGTTTTGAGATGAGTATGAAAAGATATTGATTCTTTTATTTAGTTGAGAAAGGATGGAGATTGAAAAAATAGAAAATTTCTTATTTTAAAAAGTTTACAAGACATCCATCTTTTAGACATAGGAAAACCTAGAGATTGGGTCAAGGAGCTTTTAGTTCAGTTTTGAGATGAGACTGGGATCAAATTGAATCTTAGATTTAGTTGATAATTGATGAAGATTGAAAAAATAGAAAGTTTCTTATTTTAGGAACTTTATAAAACATCCATCTTTTAGACATAAGAAATCCTAGAGATGATGTTAATGAGCTTTTAGCTGAGTTTTGAGATGAGGATGAGATGATATTTAATCTTTGATTTAGTTGATGAAGGATGAAGATTGATAAAATAGAAAGTTTCTTATTTTAGAAACTTAGAAAACATCAATCTTTTAGACATATGAGACCCTAGAGACGGTGTGAATGAGCATTTAGCCAAGTTTTGGGATGAGAATGAGAGAGTAACGAATCTCAGATTTAGTTGATGACGGATGGAGATTGAAAAATAAAAAGTTTCTTATTTTAGAAACTTTATAAAATATCAATCTTTTAGACATAGGATACCCAGGAGATGATGTCAACGAACTTTTGGCCAAGGTTTGGGATAAGAATGAATAGGTACTGAATCATAAATTTAGTTGATTAAGTATGGAGATTGAAAAAATAGAACGTTTCTTCTTTTAGAAACTTTATAAAATTCCATCTTTTAGACATAGGAAATCCTAGAGATGGTGTGAAGGAGCTTTTAGCCAAGTTTTGAGATGAGGATGAGATGGTATTGAAACTTAGATTTAGTTGATTAAAGATGGAGATGGAAAAAATAGAAATTTTTTTATTATATAAACGTTATAAAACATCTATCTTTTAGACATAGGAAACCCTAGAGATGTTGTCAACGAGCTTTTAGCCAAGTTTTGGGATGAGAATGAGAGGGTTATAAATCTTAGATTGATAAAGGATGGAGATTGAAAAAAATAAAAAAGTTTCTTATTTTATAAACTTTATTTAAACATCGTTCTTTTAGACATTGGAGAACCTACAGAAGGTGTCAAGCACCTTTAAGCCGTGTTTGGGATGAGGATGAGATGATATTGAATCTTAGATTTTGTTGATTAATGATGGAGATTGAAAAATTAGAAAGTTTATTATTTTAGAAACTTTCTAAAACATCAAACTTTAAGACAAGAAATCGTAGAGATGGTGTCAAGGTGCTTTTAGCCAAATTTTGGGATGAGGATGAGATGGTATTGAATCATCGATTTAGTTGGTTAAGGGCGGAGATTGAAAAATACAAAGTTTCTTATTTTAGAAACTTTATAAAACATCTATCTTTTAGACATAGGAAACCCTAGAGATGGTATCAAGGAACTTTTAGCTAAGTTTTCAGAAGAGGATGAGAAGATATTGATTCTTTGATTTAGTAGATGAAGGATGGAGATTGAAAAAATAGAAAGTTTCTTATTTTAGAAACTTTATAAGACACCCATTTTTAGACATAGGAAACCCTAGAGATGGGGTTGAGGATCTTTTACCCTAGTTTTGAGATGAGGATTGATGGTATTGAATCTTAGATTTATCTGAGAAATTATGAAGATTGGAAAAGTAGAAAGTTTCTTATTTTAGAAACTTTATAAAACATAAATCTTTTAGACACAAGAAACCATACAGATGGTGTCAAGGTGGTTTTAGCTAAGTTTTGAGATGACGATGAGATGGTATTGAATCTTTGATTTTGTTGATGAATGATGGAGATTGAAAAAATAGAAAGTTTCTTATTTTAGAAACTTATAAAACATCCATCTTTTAGACATAGGAAACCCTAGAGGTAGTGTCAATGTGCTTTTAGCCAAGTTTTGTGGTGAGCGTGAGATGGTATTGAATCGTAGATTTAGTTGGTGAAGGATGGAGATTGAAAAATATAAATTTTCTTATTTTAGAAACTTTATAAAATATCCATCTTTTTTTACAAAGGAAACCCTAGAGATGGTGTCAATGAGCTTTTAACAAAATTTTGAGATGAGGATGAGATGATATTAAATCTTTAATTTAGTTGATGAAGGATGGAGATTAAAAAAATAGAAAGTTTCTTATTTTAGAAACTTGTAAAACAACCATCTTTTGACATATGAGACCCTAGAGACGGTGTGAAGGAGCTTTAAGCCAAGTTTTGGGATGAGAATGAGAGAGTATTGAATCTCAGATTTAGTTGATGACGGATGGAGATTGAAAAAGAGAAAGTTTCTTATTTTAGTAACTTTATAAAACAACAATCTTTTAGACATAAGAAACCCTAAACATAGTGCCAAGGTGCTTTTAGCCAAGTTTTGGGATGAGGATGAGATGATATTTAATCGTAGATTTTGTTGGTGAAGGATTGAGATTGAAAAATAGAAAGTTTCTTATTTTATAAACTTTATAAAATATTCATCTTTTAGAAATAGGGAACCAAATAAATGGTGGCAACAAGCTTTTAGCCAAAACTTTGAGATTTAGTTGATCAAGGATCAAGATTATAAATGGAAAATTTCTTCTGTTAGAAACTTTATAAAACATCAATCTTTTAGACATAGGAAACCTCATAAATGGTGTGAATGAGCTTTTAGCTACGTTTTGATATTAGGATTAAATGGTATTGAATCTTTGATTTATTTGAACAAGAATGGGGATTGAAAAAAAAAAGAAAGTTTCTTATTTAAAAACTTTATAAGACACCAATCTTTTAGACATAGAAAACCCTAGAGATGGTGTCAAGAAGCTTTTAGCCAAGTTTTGAGATGAGGCTGAGGTGGTTTTGAATCTTAGATTTTGTTGATAAAGGATGAAGATTGAAAAAATAGTAATGATGTCAACGAGCTTTAAGACATATTTTGGGATGAGAATAAGAGGGTATTGAATCTTAGATTTAATTGATGAAGCATGGAGATTAAAAAATTAGAAAGTTTCTTATTTTAGGAAATTTATAAAATATCCATCTTTTAGACATATAAAACCCTAGAGATGGTGTCAAGGTGCTTTTAGCCAAGTATTGGGATGAGGATCAGATTGTATGGAATCGTAGATTTAGTTGGTGAAGGATGGAGATTGAAAAACATGAAGTTTCTTATTTTAGAAACTTCATAAAACATTCAACTTTTAGACATAGGAAACCCAAGAGAAGGTGTGAAGGTGCTAATTGCCAAGTTTTCAGAACAAGATGAGATGATATTGAATCTTTGATTTAGTTGAGGAAGGATGGAGATTGAAAAAATAGAAAGTTTCTTATTTTATAAACTTTACAAGACATCCATCTTTTAGACATAGGAAACCCTAGAGATGGGGTCAAGGAGCTTTTAGCTAAGTTTTAAGATTAGGATGAGATGTTATTGAATCTTAGATTTAGTTGATAAATGATGCAGATTGAAAAATAGAAAGTTTCTTATTTAAAAACTTTATAAAACATCAATCATTTTGACATAGGAGACCCTAGAGACGGTATTAAATCTTAGATTTAGGAGATTGGTCTAAATGATATTTTAGCCAAGTTTTGTGATTAGGATGAGATGGTATTAAATCTTAGATTCAGGTTATAAAGGATTGAGATTGAAAAAATAGAAAGTCTCTTACATTAGAATCTTTATAAAATCTCCATCTTTTAAACAAAGAAAATCTTAGAAATTATGTCGATTAGGTTTTAGCCAAGTTTTAAGATGAGGATGAGATGGTATTAAATCTTAGATTTAGTAGATAAAGAATGGAGATTGAAAAAATAGAAAGTTTCTTATTTTATATACTTAAAAAAACAACCATATTTTAGACATAAGAGACCCTAGAGATGGTGTGGAGGCGCTTTTAGCCTAGTTTTGGGATGATGATAAGATGATTTTGAATCTTAGATTTAGTTGATCATGGAAGGAAATTGAAAAAATAGAAAGTTTCGAATTTTAAAAACTTTATAAAACTTCTATCTTTTAGACATAGGAAACCCTCAAGATGATGTCGACGAGGCTTTAACCAAGTTTTGGGATGAGAATAAGAGAAGTTATATAAAGTTTTTGGATGAGAATAAGAGAGTATTGAATCTTAGATTTAGTTGGTGGAGGATGGAGATTGGAAAAATAGAAAGTTTCATATTTTAGATACTTTAGAAAACATCCATCTTTTACACATAAGAGACCCTAAAGATGATGTCAAGGTGCTTTTAGCCATGTTTTGGGATGAGGATGAGATGGTATTGAATCGTAGATTTTGTTGGTGAAGGATTGAGATTAAAAAAGAAAGTTTCCTACTTTATAAACCTTAAAAAACATCCAGCTTTTACACATAGGAAACCCAATAGATGGTGTCAACGAGCTTCTAGCTATGTTTTGAGATGAGGATTAGATAGTTTTGAATTTTAGATTTAGTTGATCAAGGATGAAGATTATAAAATGGAAAGTTTCTTATTTTAAAAACTTTATAAAACATCAATCTTTTCGACATATGAAACCTCATAAATGGTGTGAAAGAACTTTTAGCTAAGTTTTGTTATTAGGATTAGATGGTATTCAATCTTTGATTTATTTGAACAAGGATGGATATTGAAAAAATAAAAAGTTTCATATTATATAAACTTTATAAAACATCAATCTTTTAGACATAGGAAATCGTAGAGATGATATCAACGAGCTTTTAGTCAAGTTTTGGGATGAGAATGAGGGAGTACTAAATCTTATATTTAGTTGATGAAGGATGGTGATTGAAATAAAAAGTTTCTTATTTTAGAAACTTTATAAAACATCATTCTTTTAGATATAGGAGAACCTAGAGATGGTGTCAAGGAGCTTTTAGCCGTATTTTGGGATGCGGAAGAGATAATATTGAATCTAATATTTAGTTGATTAAGGATGGAGATTGAAAATATGGAAAGTTTATTATTTTAGAAACTTTGTAAAACATCCATCTTTCAGACATAAGAAACCCTAGTGATGATGTCAACAAGTTTTAAGCTAAGTTTTTGGATGAGAATAAGAGAGTATTGAATCTTAGATTTAGTTGATGAAGGATGGAGATTGAAAAATTAGAAAGTTTCATATTTTAGAAACTTTATAAAACATCATTCCTTTAGACATAGGAAACCTTAGAGATGGTGTCAAGGTGCTTTTAGCAAAGTTTTGGGATCATGATGAGTTGGTATTGAATCGTATATTTAGTTGGTGAATGATGGAGATTCAAAAATAGAAAGTTTCTTATTTTAGGAACTTTATAAAACATCAGTTTTCTAGACTTAGTAAACCCCCAGAGATGGTGTCAAGGAGCTTTAAGCAAAGTTTTGAGATGAGGATGCGATGGTATTAAATCTTAGATTTCGTTGATTAAGGATGGAGATTGAAAAAATTAAAAGTTTCTTATTTTAGAAACTTTATAAAACATCCGTCTCTTAGACATAGGAAATTCTGGAGATGGTGTGAAGGAGCTTTTAGCAAAGTTTTGAGATGAGCATATGATGATATTGAATCTTAGATTTAGTTGATTAAGGATGGAGACTAAAAAAATAAAAAATTTCTTCTTTTAGTAACTTTATAAGACATCAATCTTTTAGACATATGAACCCCTACAGATGGTGTCAAGGAGGTTTTAGCCAAGTTTTAAGATGAGGATGAGAGGGTACTGAATCTTAGATTTAGTTGATAGATGAGGATGAGATGATATTAAATCAAAGATTTACTTTACGAAGGATGGAGATTGAAAAATTAGAAAGTTTCTTATTTTAGAAACTTTCTAAAATATCAATCTTTTAGACATTGGAAACCCTATAGATGGTGTCAAGGAGCTTTTAGCCAAGTTTTAGAATGAGGATGAGATGGTATTGAATCATAGATTTAGTTGGTGAAAGATGGAGGTTGAAAAATAGAAAGTTTCTTATTTTATAAACTTTATAAAACATCCACCTTTTGGACATAGGAAACCCAATAGATGGTGTCAACGTGCTTTTAGCATGAGATGGTATTGAATTTTAGACTTAGTTGATCAGGGATGGAGATTATAAAATGGAAACTTTCTTATTTTAGAAACTTTGTAAAACATACATCTTTTAGAGATAGGAAACTCTAGAGATGATGTCAACGAGCTTAAAGCCAAGTTTTTGGATGAGAAGTAGATTGTAATGAATCATAGATTTAGTTGATGATGGATGGAGATTGAAAATTTTGAAAGTTTCTTATTTTAGAAACTTTCTAAAACATCAATCTTTTAGGCATAAGAAACCCTAGAGATGGTGTCAAGGTGCTTTTAGCCAAGTTTTAGGATGGGGATGAGATGGTATTGAATCGTAGATTTAGCTGGTGGAGGATGGAGATTGAAAAATAAAAAGTTTCTTATTTTAGAAACTTTATAAAACATCTATCTTTTAAACATAAGAAATCCTAGAGATGGTGTGAAGGAGCTTTTAACTAAGTTTTGAGATGAGGATGAGATGATATTCAATCTTTGATTTAGTTGAGAAAGGAGGGAGATTGAAAAAATCAAAAGTTTCTTATTTTAGAAACTTTATAAGACATGCATCTTTTAGACATAGGAAACTCTAGGGATGGGGTTAAGGAGCTTTTTGCTCTGTTTTGAGATTATGATGAGAATGTATTGAATCTTAGATTTAGTTGATAAATGATGAAGATTGAAAAAATAGAAAGTTTCTTATTTTAGAAACTTTATAAAATATCCATCTTTTAGGCATAAGAAACCCTAGAGTTGGTGTCAAGGAGCTTTTAGCTAATTTTTGATATGTGGATGAGATGATACTGAATCTTTGATTTAGTTGATGAAGGATAAAGACTAAAAAATAGAAAGTTTCTTATTTTAGAAACTTTGTACGACATCCATCTTTTAGACATAGGAACCCTCTAGTGATGGTGTCGAGGAGCTTTTAGCCAAGTATTGAGATTAGGATAAGAGCATATTGGATCTTAGATTTAGTTGATAAAGGACCTAGGTTGAAAAAATAGAAAGTTTCTTATTTTAGATACTTTAGAAAACATCTATCTTCTACACATAAGAGACCCTAAAGATGATGTCAATGTGCTTTTAGCCATGTTTTGGGATGAGGATGAGATGGTATTGAATCGTAGATTTTGTTGGTGAAGGATTGAGATTAAAAATAGAAAGTTTCTTACTTTAGAAACTTTATAAAACATCGAGCTTTTAGACATAGGAAACCCAATAGATGGTGTCAACGTGCTTTTAGCTATGTTTTGATATGAGGATTGGATGATTTTGAATTTTAGATTTAGTTGATCAATGATGGAGATTGTAAAATGAAAAGTTTCTTATTTTAAAAACTTTATAAAACATCAATCTTTTAGACATATGAAACCTCATAAATGGTGTGAAAGAACTTTTAGCTAAGTTTTGATATTAGGATTAGATGGTATTCAATCTTTGATTTATTTGAACAAGGATAGATATTGAAAAAATAAAAAGTTTCATATTATATAAACATTATAAAACATCAATCTTTTAGACATAGGAAATCCTAGAGATGATATCAACGAGCTTTTAGCCAAGTTTTGGGATGAGAATGAGGGAGTATTAAAACTTATATTTAGTTGATGAAGGATGGTGATTGAAATAAAAAGTTTTATATTTTAGAAACTTTATAAAACATCATTCTTTTAGATATAGGAGAACCTAGAGATGGTGTTAAGGAGCTTTTAGCCGTGTTTTGGGATGAGGAAAAGATAATATTGAATCTAATATTTAGTTGATTAAGGATGGAGATTGAAAATATGGAACATTTATTATTTCAGAAACTTTGTAAAACATCCATCTTTCAGACATAAGAAACCCTAGTGATGATGTCAACGAGTTTTAAGCTAAGTTTTTGGATGAGAATAAGAGGGTATTGAATCTTAGATTTAGTTGATGAAGGATGGAGATTGAAAAATTAGAAATTTCATATTTTAGGAACTTTATAAAACTTCATTCTTTTAGGCATAGGAAACCCTAGAGATGGTGTCAAGGTGCTTTTAGCAAAGTTTTGGGATCATGATGAGTTGGTATTGAATTGTAGATTTAGTTGGTGAAGGATGGAGATTGAAAAATAGAAAGTTTCTTATTTTAGGAACTTTATAAAACATCAGTCTTCTAGACTTAGTAAACCCTATAGATGATGTCAAGGAGCTTAAAGCAAAGTTTTGAGATGAGGATGCGATGGTATTAAATCTTAGATTTCGTTGATGAAGGATGGAGATTGAAAAAATTAAAAGTTTCTTATTTTAGAAACTTTATAAAACATCCGTCTGTTAGACATAGGAAATTCTGGAGATGGTGTGAATGAACTTTTAGCAAAGTTTTGAGATGAGGATGAGATGATATTGAATTTTAGATTTAGTTGATTAAGGATGGAGACTAAAAAAATAAAAAAGTTTCTTCTTTTAGTAAGTTTATAAGACATCGATCTTTTAGACATATGAAACCCTACAGATGGTGTCAAGGAGCTTTTAGCCAAGTTTTAAGATGAGGATGAGAGGGTACTGAATCTTCGATTTAGTTGATAGATGAGGATGAGATGATATTTATTCAGAGATTTAGTTTATGAAGGATGGAGATTGAAAAATTAGAAAGTTTCTTATTTTAGAAACTTTCTAAAATATCAATCTTTTAGACATTGGAAACCCAATAGATGGTGTCAAGGAGCTTTTAGCCAAGTTTTAGAATGAGGATGAGATGGTATTGAATCGTAGATTTAGTTGGTGAAAGATGGAGATTGAAAAATAGAAAGTTTCTTTTCTTGAAACTTTATAAAAAATCCGTCTCTTAGACACAGGAAACCCTAGATATGGTGTGAAGGAGCTTTTAGCTAAGTTTTGAGATTTGGATGCGATGATGTTGAATCTTTGATTTAGTTGATGAATGATGGAGATAGAAAAAAATAGAAAGGTTCTTAGTTTAGAAACTTTATAAGACATCCATCTTTTCGACATAGGAAACTCTAGAGATGGGGTGAAGAAACTTTTAGCATAGTTTTGAGATGACGATGAGATGCTATTGAATCGTAGATTTAGTTGATAAATGATGAATATTGAAAAAATTGAAAGTTTCTTATTTTAGAAACTTTATAAAACATCTATCTTTTAGACATAGGAAACCCTAGAGATTATGTCAACGAGATTTTGACCAAGTTTTAGGATGAGAATGATAGAGTACTGAATCTTAGATTTAGTTGATGAAGGATGAAGATTGAAAAAATAGAAAGTTTCTTATTCCAAAAACTTTGTAAAACAACAATCTTTTAGACTTAGTAAACATTAGAGGTGGTGTCAAGGTGCTTTCGCCCAATTTTGGGGATGAGGATGAGATGATATTGACTCGCAGATTTTGTTGGTGAAGGATTGAGATTGAAAAATAGAAAGTTTCTTATTTTATAAACTTTATAAAACATCCACCTTTTGGACATAGGAAACCCAATAGATGGTGTCAACGTGCTTTTAGCCAAGTTTTCAGATCAGGATTAGATGGTATTGAATTTTAGATTTAGTTCATAAAGGATGGAGATTGTAAAATGGAAAGGTTCTTATTTTAGTAACTTTATAAAATATCAATCTTTTTGACATAGGAAACCTCATAATCTTTTCAAAAAATAGAAAGTTTCTTATTTTATAAACTTTATAAAATATCCACCTTTTGGACATAGGAAACCCAATAGATGGTGTCAACGTGCTTTTAGCTTAGTCTTGAGATGAGGATTAGATGGTATTGAATCTTTGATTTATTTGAAAAAGGATGGAGATTGAAAAAAAAGAAAGCTTTTTACTTTAGAAACTATATAAAACAACCATCTTTAAGACATAAGAAACCCTAGAGATGGTGTGAAGGAGCTTTAGCCAAGTTTTGAGATTAGGCTGATACTGTATTAAATCTTAGATTTAGTTGATAAAGGATGGAGATTGAAAAAATAGAAAGTTTCTTATTTTAGAAACATTGTTAAACATCCATCATTTAGAAATAAGAAACCCTAGCTATGATATCAACGAGCTTTAAGCCATGTTTTGGGATGAGAATATGAGGGTATTGAATCTTAGATTTAGTTGATAAAGGATGGATATTGAAAAATTAGAAAGCTTCTTATTTTAGGAACTTTGTAAAACATCAATCTTCTAGACATAGGAAACCCTAGAGATGGAGTCAAGGTGCTATAAGCCAAATTTTGGGATGAGGATGAGATGGTATTGAATCTTAGACTTAGTTGATAAAGGATGAAGATTGAAAAAATAGAAAGTTTCTTATTTTAGAAACTTTGTAAAACGTCCATCATTTAGAAGTAAGAAACCCTAATGATGATGTCAACGAGCTTTAAGGCATGTCTTGGGATGAGCATATGAGGGTATTGAATCTTAGATTTAGTTGATAAAGGATGAAGATTGAAAAATTAGAAAGCTTCTTATTTTATGAACATTATAAAACATCAATCTTTTATCAATAGGAAACCCTATAGATGGAGTCAAGGTGCTTTTAGCCAAGTTTTGGGATAAGGGTGAGATGGTAATGAATCTTAGATTTTGTTGATAAATGATGGAGATTGAAAAAATAGAAACTTTCTTATTTTAAGAACTTTGTAAAACCTCTATCATTTAGAAATAAGAAACCCAAGTGATGATGTCAACGAGCTTTAAGCAATGTTTTAGGATGAGCAGATGAGAGTATTGTATCTTAGATTTAGATGTTGAAGGATGGAGATTGAAAAATTCGAAAGCTTCTTATTTTAGGAACTTTATAAGACATCCATCTTTTAGACATAAGAAACCCTAGAGATGGAGTCAAAGTTCTTTTATCCAAGTTTTGGGATGGGGATGAGATGGTATTGAATCGTAGATTTAGTTTGTGAGGGTTGGAGATTCCAAAATTTAAAGTCTCTTATTTTAGAAACTTTATAAAATATCAATCTTTTAGACATAGGAAACCCGAGAAATAGTGTGAACGAGCTTTTAGCTAAGTTTTTAGATGAAGATGAGATGATATTTAATCTTTGATTTAGTTGATAAAGGATGGACATTGAAACAATATAAAGTTTCTTATTTTAGAAACTTTTTAAAACATCCATCATTTAGAAATAAGAAACCCTAGTGATGATGTCAACGAGCTTTAAGCCACGTTTTGGAATGAGCATATGAGGGTATTGAATCTTAGATTTAGTTGATGAAGGATGGAGATTAAAAAATTAGAAAGCTTCTTACTTTAAGAACTTTATAATACATCCATCTTTTAGACATAGGAAACCCTAGAGATGGAGTCAAGGTACTTTTAGCCAAGTTTTAGGATGAGGATGAGATGATATTGAATCGCAGATTTAGTTGGTGAAGGATAGAGATTCAAAAATATAAAATCTCTTATTTTCAAAACTTTATAAAACATTCATCTTTTAAACATATGAAACCCTAAAGATAGTGTGAAGGGGCTTTTAGCTAAGTTTTGGGATGAAGATGAGATGATATCGAATCTTTGATTTAGTTGAGGATGGATGGAGATTGAAAAAATAGAAAGTTTCTTATTTTAGAAATATTGTTAAACATCTATCATTTAGAAATAAGAAAACCCTAGTGATGATGTCAACGAGCTTTACGCCATGTTTTGGGATGAGCGTATGAGGGTATTGAATTTTTTATTTAGTTAATGAATGATGGAGATTGAAAAATTAGAAAGCTTCTTATTTTAGGAACTTTATAAAACATTTATCTTTTAGACATAGGAAACCCTAGGGATGGAGTCAAGGTGCTTTAAGCCAAGTTTTGGGATGAGGATGAGATGCTATTGAATCTTAGATTTAGTTGATAAAGGATGAATATTGAAAAAATAGAAAGTTTCTTATTTTAGAAACTTTGTATAACGTCCATCATTTAGAAATAAGAAACACTAGTGATGATGTCAACGAGCTTTAAGGCATGTTTTGGGATGAGCATATGAGGGTATTGAGTCTTAGATTTAGTTGATGAAGGATGAAGATTGGAAAATTAGAAGGCTTCTTATTTTATGAACTTTATAAAACATCAATCTTTTATCAATAGGAAACCCCATAGATAGAGTCAAGGTGCTTTTAGCCAAGTTTTGGGATAAGGATGAGAAGGTATTGAATCTTAGATTTAGTTGATAAATGATGGTGATTGAAAAAATAGAAAGTTTCTTACTTTAAGAACTTTGTAAAACCTCTATCATTTAGAAATAAGAAACCCAAGTGATGATGTCAACGAGCTTTAAGCCATGTTTTGGGATAAGCACATGAGAGTATTATACCATAGATTTAGTTGTTGAAGGATTATTTTTTTTTTATGAGTAAGCAGGGGTTAGGCAGGACCCCAACCAGGCATTAGGAAATAAAAAGAGTTACAACTAAGGGGGCTGATAAGCCAACAAGAAGGGAACAAGCTCCCAACAACAGAGAATCCAAAAGACAGAGATACAAGTCATGGAGGATTTACATTCTACAGAACTCAATGCCACTCCTATCAGTATCCAGGAGCTGAAGGAGAGCCGGTGGAGACAGGAAAGGAGGGATATCTATCCCTTTGCAAGGGCATTTCCGTTTGGATAGGAAGTCTGCAACACTACTCCCAAATTGTTGTTGAAGGATTGAGATTGAAAAATTAGAAAGGTTATTATTTTAGGAACTTTATAAGACATCCATCTTTTAGATATAAGAAACCCTAGAGATGGAGTCAAAGTGCTTTTTATCCAAGTTTTGGGATGGGGATGAGATGCTATTGAATCGTATATTTAGTTGGTGAAGGATGGAGATTCAAAAATATAAAGTCTCCTATTTTAGAAACTTTATAAAATATCAATCTTTTAGACATAGGAAACCTGAGAGATAGTGTCAAGGAGCTTTTAGCTAAGTTTTTAGATGAAGATGAGATGATATTTAATCTTTGATTTAGTTGATAAAGGATGGACATTGAAAAAATAGAAAGTTTTTTATTTTAGAAACTTTTTAAAACATCCATCATTTAGAAATAAGAAACCCTAGTGATGATGTCAACGAGCTTTAGGCCATGTTTTGGAATGAGCATATGAGGGTATTGAATCTTAGATTTAGTTGATGAAGGATGGAGATTGAAAAATTAGAAAGCTTCTTACTTTAAGAGCTTTATAATACATCCATCTTTTATACATAGGAAACCCTAGAGATGGAGTCAATGTACTTTTAGCCAAGCTTTAGGATGAGGATGAGATGGTATTGAATCGTTGATTTAGTTGGTGAATGATAGAGTTTCAAAAACATAAAATCTCTTATTTTCGAAACTTTATAAAACATTCATCTTTTAAACATATGAAACCCTAAAGATAGTGTGAAGGGGCTTTTAGCTAAGTTTTGGGAAGAAGATGAGATGATATCGAATCTTTGATTTAGTTGAGGATGGATGGAGATTGAAAAAATAGAAAGTTTCTTATTTTAGAAACATTGTCAAACATCTATCATTTAGAAATAAGAAAACCCTAGTGATGATGTCAACGAGCTTTACGCCATGTTTTGGGATGAGCGTCTGAGGCTATTGAATTTTTTATTTAGTTAATGAATGATGGAGATTGAAAAATTAGAAAGCTTATTATTTTAGGAACTTTATAAAACATCAATCTTTTAGACTTAGGAAACCCTAGGGATGGAGTCAAGGTGCTTTAAGCCAAGTTTTGGGATGAGGATGAGATGGTATTGAATCTTAGATTTAGTTGATAAAGGATGAAGATTGAAAAAATAGAAAGTTTCTTATTTTAGAAACTTTGTATAACGTCCATCATTTAGAAATAAGAAACACTAGTGATGATGTCAACGAGCTTTAAGGCATGTTTTGGGATGAGCATATGAGGGTATTGAGTCTTAGATTTAGTTGATGAATGATGAAGATTGAAAAATTAGAAGGCTTCTCATTTTATGAACTTTATAAAATATCAATCTTTTATCAATAGGAAACCCCATAGATAGAGTCAAGGTGCTTTTAGCCAAGTTTTGGGATAAGGATGAGAAGGTATTGAATCTTAGATTTAGTTGATAAATGATGGTGATTGAAAAAATAGAAAGTTTCTTACTTTAAGAACTTTGTAAAACCTCTATCATTTAGAAATAAGAAACCCACGTGATGATGTCAACGAGCTTTAAGCCATGTTTTGGGATAAGCACATGAGAGTATTATACCATAGATTTAGTTGTTGAAGGATTGAGATTGAAAAATTAGAAAGCTTATTATTTTAGGAACTTTATAAGACATCCATCTTTTAGATATAAGAAACCCTAGAGATGGAGTCAAAGTACTTTTATCCAAGTTTTGGGATGGGGATGAGATGCTATTGAATCGTATATTTAGTTGGTGAAGGATGGAGATTCAAAAATATAAAGTCTCTTATTTTAGAAACTTTATAAAATATCAATCTTTTAGACATAGGAAACCTGAGAGATAGTGTCAAGGAGCTTTTAGCTAAGTTTTTAGATGAAGATGAGATGATATTTAATCTTTGATTTAGTTGATAAAGGATGGACGTTGAAAAAATAGAAAGTTTTTTATTTTAGAAACTTTTTAAAACATCAATCATTTAGAAATAAGAAACCCTAGTGATGATGTCAACGAGCTTTAAGCCATGTTTTGGAATGAGCATATGAGGGTATTGAATCTTAAATTTAGTTGATGAAGGATGGAGATTGAAAAATTAGAAAGCTTCTTACTTTAAGAGCTTTATAATACATTCATCTTTTAGACATAGGAAACCATAGAGATGGAGTCAATGTACTTTTAGCCAAGTTTTAGGATGAGGATGAGATGGTATTGAATCGTAGATTTAGTTGGTGAATGATAGAGTTTCAAAAACATAAAATCTCTTATTTTTGAAACTTTATAAAACATTCATCTTTTAAACATATGAAACCCTAAAGATAGTGTGAAGGGGCTTTTAGCTAAGTATTGGGATGAAGATGAGATGATATCGAATCTTTGATTTAGTTGAGGATGGATGGAGATTGAAAAAATAGAAAGTTTCTTATTTTAGAAATATTGTCAAACATCTATCATTTAGAAATAAGAAAACCCTAGTGATGATGTCAACGAGCTTTACGCCATGTTTTGGGATGAGCGTATGAGGGTATGGAATTTTTTATTTAGTTAATGAATAATGGAGATTGAAAAATTAGAAAGCTTATTATTTTAGGAACTTTATAAAACATCAATCTTTTAGACTTAGGAAACCCTAGGGATGGAGTCAAGGTGCTTTAAGCCAAGTTTTGGGATGAGGATGAGATGGTATTGAATCTTAGATTTAGTTGATAAGGGATGAAGATTGAAAAAATAGAAAGTTTCTTATTTTAGAAACTTTGTATAACGTCCATCATTTAGAAATAAGAAACACTAGTGATGATGTCAACGAGCTTTAAGGCATGTTTTGGGATGAGCATATGAGGGTATTCAGTCTTAGATTTAGTTGATGAATGATGAAGATTGAAAAATTAGAAGGCTTCTCATTTTATGAACTTTATAAAACATCAATCTTTTATCAATAGGAAACCCCATAGATAGAGTCAAGGTGCTTTTAGCAAAGTTTTGGGATAAGGATGAGAAGGTATTGAATCTTAGATTTAGTTGATAAATGATGGTGATTGAAAAAATAGAAAGTTTCTTACTTTAAGAACTTTGTAAAACCTCTATCATTTAGAAATAAGAAACCCACGTGATGATGTCAACGAGCTTTAAGCCATGTTTTGGGATAAGCACATGAGAGTATTATACCATAGATTTAGTTGTTGAAGGATTGAGATTGAAAAATTAGAAAGCTTCTTATTTTAGGAACTTTATAAGACATCCATCTTTTAGATATAAGAAACCCTAGAGATGGAGGCAAAGTGCTTTTTTCCAAGTTTTGGGATGGGGATGAGATGGTATTGAATCGTATATTTAGTTGGTGAACGATGGAGATTCAAAAATATAAAGTCTCTTATTTTAGAAACTTTATAAAATATCAATCTTTTAGACATAGGAAACCTGAGAGATAGTGTCAAGGAGCTTTTAGCTAAGTTTTTAGATGAAGATGAGATGATATTTAATCTTTAATTTAGTTGATAAAGGATGGACATTGAAAAAATAGAAAGTTTTTTATTTTAGCAACTTTTTAAAACATCCATCATTTAGAAATAAGAAACCCTAGTGATGATGTCAACGAGCTTTAAGCCATGTTTTGGAATGAGCATATGAAGGTATTGAATCTTAGATTTAGTTGATGAATGATGGAGATTGAAAAATTTGAAAGCTTCTTACTTTTGGAACTTTATAATAGGAAACCCTAGAGGTGGAGTTAAGGTACTTTTAGCCAAGTTTTAGGATGAGGATGAGATGGTATTGAATCGTAGATTTAGTTGGTGAAGGATGGAGATTCAAAAACATAAAATCTCTTATTTTAGAAACTTTATAAAATATTCATCTTTTAGACATATGAAACCCTAAAGATAGTGTGAAGGGGCTTTTAGCTAAGTTTTGAGATGAAGATGAGATGATATTGAATCTTTGATTTAGTTGATGAAGGATGTAGATTGAAAAAATAGAAAGTTTTTTATTTTTGAAACTTTATAAGACATCCATCTTTTAAACATCTGATACCTTAGAGATGGGGTCAAGGAGCTCTTAACTTAGTTTTGAGTTGAGGATGAGATGGTATTAAATCTTAGATTAAGTTGATAAGTGTTGACAAATGAAAAATAGAAAGTTTCTTATTCTAAAAACTTTATAAAACATCAATCTTTTAGACGTAAGAGACCCTAGAGACGGTGTGAATGAGCTTTTAGCCATGTTTTGGGATGAGGATGAGGTGATATTGACTCTTAGATTTAGTTGATGAAGGATAAAGATTGAAAAAATGGAAAGTTTCTTATTTTAGAAATCTTATAAAATATTAATTTTTTTGACTTAGTAAACATTAGAGATGGTGCCAAGGAGCTTTTAGCCAACTTTTGATATTAGGGTGAGATGGTATTAAATCTTAGATTTAGATTATAAAGGAAGGAAATTGAAAAACTAGAAAAGATTCTTAATTTAAAAACTTTATAAAACATTAATTTGGTAGACTTAGTAAACCTAGTAGACCCTAGACATGGTGTCAAGGAGCCTTTAGCCAAGTTTTGAGATTATGGTGAGATGGTATTAAATCTTAGATTTAGGTTATAAAGGATAGAGATTGAAAAAGTAGAAAGTTTGTTATTTTAGAAACTTTATAAAATATCCTATATTTTAAACATATGAAATCCTAGAAATGGTGTCGATGAGCTTTTAGCCAAGTTTTCAGATGAGGATGAGATTGAAAAAATAGAAAGTTTCTCATTTTATAAACTTTATAAAACAACCATCTTTTAGACATAGGTGACCCTAGAGATGGTGTGAAGGAGCTTTTAGCCTAGTTTTAGGATGATGATAAGATAGTTTTGAATCTTAGATTTAGTTGATCATGGATGGAGACTGAAAAAATAGAAAGTTCCTTATATTAGTTTAAAGAACATCTATTTTTTAGACAAAAGAAACCCTAAAGATGATGTCAATGAGGTTTTAACCGAGATTTGGGATGAGAATGATAGGGTATTGAATGTTAGATTTAGTTGATGACGGATGGATATCGAAAAAAATAGAAAGTTTCTTATTCTAGAAACTTTATAAGACATCAATCTTTTAGACTTAGTAAACTCTATAGATGGTGTCAAGGAGCTTTTAGCATAGTTTTGAGATGAGGAAGAGATGGTATTGAATCTTAGATTTGGTTGATGAAGGATGCAGATTGAAAAAATGGAAAGTTTTTTATTTTAGAAACTTTATAAAACATCAATTTTTAGACATATGAAACCCTAAAGATGGTGTCAATGAGCTTTTAGCTAAGTTTTGAGATGAGGATGAGATGATATTGAATCTTACATTTACTTGATGAAGGATAGAGACTAAAAAACTAGAATGTTTATTATTTTAGAAACTTTATAAGACATCAATCTTTTAGACATAGAAAACCCTAGAGATGTTGTCAACGAGCTTTTAGCCAAGTTTTGGGATGAGAATGAGAGGGTATTAAATCTTAGATTTAGTTGATAAAGGGTGGATATTGAATCTTAGATTGAAAAAATAAAAAAGTTTCTTACTTTACAAACATTATAAAGCATCATTCTTTTAGACATAGGAGAACCGAGAGACGGTGTCAAGGAGCTTTTAGCCGTATTTTGGGATGAGGATGAGAAGATATGGAATCTTAGATTTAATTGATTTAGAATGGATATTGAAACAATATAAAGTTTTTTATTTTAGAAACTTTGTAAAACATAGATCTTTTAGACATAGGAAACCCTAGAGATGATGTCAACGAGCTTTAAGCCAAGTTTTTGGATGAGAAGTAGAGGGTCCTGAATCATAGATTTAGTTCATGAAGGATGGAGATTGAAAAATTAGAAAGTTTCTTATTTTAGAAACTTTCTAAAACATCAATCTTTTAGACATAAGAAACCCTAGAGATGATGACAAGGTGCTTTTAGCCAACTTTTAGGATGAGGATGTGATGGTATTGAATCATAGATTTAGCTCGTGAAGGATGGAGATTGAAAAATAGAAAGTTTCTTATTTTAGAAACTTTATAAAACACCTATCTTTTAGACATAGGAAATCCTAAGTTTTGAGATGAGGATGAGATGAAATTGAATCTTTGATTTAGTTGAGAAAGGATGGAGATTGAAAAAATTGAAAGTTTCTTGTTTAGAAACTTTATAAGACATCCATCTTTTAGACATAGGAAACTCTAGTGATTGGGTTAAGGAGCTTTTTGCTCAGTTTTGAGATGAGGATGAGATTGTATTGAATCTTAGATTTAGTTGATAAATGATGTAGATTGAAAAAATAGAAAGTTTCTTATTTTAGAAACTTTATAAAACTTTCATCTTTTGGGCATAAGAAACCCTGGAGATGATGTCAATGAGCTTTTAGCTAATTTTTGATATGAGGATGAGATGATATTGAATCTTTGATTTAGTTTATGAAGGATATAGACTAAAAAATAGAAAGTCTCTTATTTTAGAAACTTTGTAAGACATCCATCTTTTGGAGATAAGAACCCTCTAGTGATGGTGTCGAGGAGCTTTTAGCCAAGTGCTGAGATTAGGATGAGAGCGTATTGGATCTTAGATTTAGTTGATAAAGGATGGAGATTGAAAAAATAAAAAAGTTTCTTATTTTAGATACTTTATAAAATATCCATCTTTTACACATAAGAGACCCTAAAGATGATGTCAACGTGCTTTTAGCAATGTTTTGGGATGAGGATGAGATGATGGTATTGAATTGTAGATTTTGTTAGTGAAGGATTGAGATTAAAAAATAGAAAGTTTCTTACTTTATAAACTTTATAAAACATCCAGCTTTTAGACATAGGAAACCCAATAGATGGTGTCAACGAGCTTTTAGCTATGTTTTGAGATGAGGATTAGATGGTTTTGAATTTTAGATTTAGTTGATCAAGGATGGAGATTGTAAAATTGAAAATTTTTTATTGTAAAAACTTTATAAAACATCAATCTTATAGACATAGGAAACCTCATAAATGGTGTGAAAGAACTTATAGCTAAGTTTTGAGATGAGTATTAGATGGTATTCAATGTTTGATTTATTTGAACAAGGATGGAGATTGAAAAAATAAAAAGTTTCATATTATAGACTTTATAAAACATCAATCTTTTCGAACTAAGAAATCCTAGAGATGATATCAACGAGCTTTTAGCGAAGTTTTCGGATGAGAATGAGAGGGTATTAAATTTTTATTTAGTTGATGAAGGATGGTGATTGAAATAGAAAGTTTCTTATTTTAGAAACTTTATAAAACATCATTCTTTTAGACATAAGAGAACCTAGAGATGATGTCAATGAGTTTTAAACTAAGTTTTCGGATGAGAGTAAGAGGGTATTGAATCTTAGACTTAGTTGATGAAGGATGGAGATTGAAAAATTAGAAAGTTTCATATTTTAGAAACTTTATAAAACATCCATCTTTTAGACATAGGAAACCCTAGAGATGGTGTCGAAGTGCTTTTAGCCAAGTTTTGGGATCAGGATGAGTTGGTATTGAATCGTAGATTTAGTTGGTGAATGATGGAGATTGAAAAATAGAAAGTTTCTTATTTTAGGAACTTTGTAAAACTTCCATCTTTTAGACATATGAAACCCTAGAGATGGTGTCAAAGTGCTTTTAGCTAAGTTTTGAGATGATGATGAGATGATATTGAATCTTTGATTTAGTTGATGAAGGACGGAGAATGAAAAAATCAGAAGTTTCTTATTTTAGAAGCTTTAAAAGACATCCATCTTTTAGGCATAGGAAACCATAGAGATGGGGTGAATGAGTCAGTATAAGTTTCAAGATAAGGATGAGATGGTATTGAATCTTAGATCTACTTTATAAAGGATGAAAATTAAAAAAATAGAAAGTTTCTTATTTTACAAACTTTATAAAACATCCATCTTTTAGACGTAAGAGACCCGAGAGACGGTGTCAAGGAGCTTCTAGCCATATTTTTAGATGTAGATGAGATGATATTGAATCTTAGATTTAGATGATGAAGAATGGAGATTGAAAAAATAGAAAGGTTCTTATTTTAGAAACTATATAAAACATTAATTTTTTTGACTTAGTAAACCCTAGAGAAGGTGTCGATGAGCTTTTAGCCAAGTTTTGAGATTAGGGTGAGAAGGTATTAAATCTAAGATTTAGGTTGTAAATGATGGATATTGAAAAAATAGAAAGTTTCTTATTTTAGAAACTTTATAAAACATAAATATTTTAAACATAAGAAATTCTAGAAATAAGAGACCCTAGAGATGGTGTGAAGGAGCTTCTAGCTTAGTTTTGGGATTATGATAAGATGATTTTGAATCTTACATTTTGTTGATCATGGATGGAGATTAAAAAAATAGAAATGTTCTTATTTTAGAAACTTTATAAAGGATCTATCTTTTAGACATAAGAAACCCTAGATATGATGTCAACGAGGTTTTAACCAAGTTTTGGGATGAGAATGAGAGGGTAATGAATCTTAGATTTAGTTGAAGAAGGACGGAGATTGAAAAAATAGAAAGTTTCTTATTTTAGAACCTTAAAAAACATCTATCTTTTAGACTTAGTAAATCTAGAGATGCTGTCAAGGGGCTTTTAGCCAAGTTTCGAGACGTTGATGAGTTGGTATTAAATCTTAGATTTATTTGATGAAGGATGGAGATAAAAAAAATAGAAAAGTTTCTTACTTTCGAAACTTTTTAGACATAAGAAACCCTAAAGATGGTGTAAAGCAGCTTTTAGCTGAGTTTTGAGATGATGATTAGATGATATTGAATCTTAGAGTTTGTTTATGAAGGATGTGGACTAAAAAATTAAAAAAATTTCTTATTTTAGAAACTTTATAAGACATCCATCTTTTAAACATAGGAACCCGTAGAGATGGTGTGAAGGAGCTTTTAGCAAATTTTTGAGATTATGGTGAGATGGTATTAAATCTTAGATTTAGTTTAATAAAGGATGGAGGTTGAAAAAATTGAAAGTTTCTTATTTTAGAAACTTTATAAAACTCTCAGATTTAGTTGAAAAATGATGGAGATTGAAAAAGTAGAAAGTTTCTGATTTTATAAACTTTATAAAATAACCATCTATTCGACATAAGAGATCTTACAGATGCTGTGAAGGAGCTTTTAGCCTAGTTTTGGAATGATGATAAGATGGTTTTGTATCTTAGATTTAGTTGATCATGGATGGAGATTGAAAAAATAGAATGTTTCTTATTTTAGAAACGTTATAAAGCATCTATCTTTTAGACATAAGAAACCCTAGAGATAATGTCAACGAGGTTTTAACCAAGTTTTAGGATGAGAATGTGAGGGTATTGAATCTTAGATTTAGTTGATGAAGGATGGAGATTGAAAAAATAGAAAGTTTCTTATTTTAGAAACTTTATTAACTATTAATCTTTTAGAATTAGTAAACACTAGAGATGGTGTAAATGAGCTTTTAGCCAAGTTTGGAGATGAGGATGAGATGGTATTGAATCTTAGATTTAGTTGATAAGAGATGGAGATTCAAAAAATAGAAAGTTTTTTATTTTAGAAACTTTATAAAACAGCTATCTTTTAGACATGGAAACCCTAGAGATGATGTTAACGAGCTTTTAGCCTACTTTTGAGATAAGAATGAGAGGGGATTGAATCTTAGATTTAGTTGATTAAGGATGGAGATTGAAAAAATAGAAAGTTTCTTATTTTCGAAACTTTGTAAGACATCAATCATACGAAACCCTAGAGATGTTGTCAAGTAGATTTTAGCCAAGTTTTGAGATGAGGATGAGATGGTATTGAATCTTAGATTTAGTTGATGAAGGATGGAGATTGAAAAAATGGAAAGTTTCTTATTTTAGAAACTTTATAAAACATCTGTCTTTTAGACATAGGAAGCCCTAGAGAAAATACAAACGAGCGTTTAGCCAGGTTTTGGGATGAGAATGAGAGGGTATTGAATCTTAGATTTAGTTGATTAAGGATGTAGATTGAAATAGAAGAATGTTTCTTATTTTAGAAACTTTACAAAATATCAATCTTTTAGACTTAATAAACCTTAGAGATGGTGTCAAGGAGCTTTTAGCCAAGTTTTGAGATCAGGATTATATGGTTTTGAAACTTAGATTTAGTTTATGACGGATAGAGATAATAGAAAGTGTTTTATTTTAGAAACTTTGTAAAACATCCATCTTTTAGACATATGAAACCCTACAGATGATGTCAATGAGCTATTGGTCAACTTTTGAGATGAGAATGAGAGGGTAAATCTTATATTTAGTTGATTAAGGATGGAGATTGAAAAAATAAAAAGTTTTTTATTTTAGAAACTTTCTAAGACATCCATCTTTTAGATATAAGAAACCCTAGAGATGGTGTCACGGGGCTTTAAGCTAAGTTTTGAGATGAGGATGAGATGGTATTGAATCTTAGATTTAGTTGATGAAGAATAGAGATTTAAAAAATAGATGGTTTCTTATTTTAGAAACTTTGTAACACATCTATCTTTTAGCAAAGAAAACCTTAGGGATGGTGTGAAGAAGCTTTCAGCTAAGTTTTGAGATGATGATGAGATGATATTGAGTCTTAAATTTAGTTTGATAAAGGATAGAGATTGAAAAAATAGAAAGTTTGTTAGTGTAGAAAGTTAAAAAAACTTCCATCTTTTAGACATATGAGACCCTAGAGATGGTGTTAATGAGCTTTTAGCTATGTTTTGGGATGAGGATGAGAGGGTATTTAATCTTAGATTTAGTTGATTAATGATGGAGATTGTAAAAATAGAAAGTTTCTAAAATTAGAAACTTTATCAAACATCCATATTTTAGACATAAGAAGCCCTAGAGATGATATCAACGAGCATTTAGCTAAGTTTTGGAATAAGAATGAGAGGGTATTCAATCTTACATTTAGTTGATGAAGGATGGATATTGAAAAAATAGAATGTTTTTTTATTTTAGAAACTTTATAAAATATCAATCTTTTAAACTTAGTAAACCGTAAAGATGGTGTGAAGGAGCTTTTAGCCAAGTTTGTAGATGAGAATGAGATGGTATTGAATCTTAGATTTACTTGATGATGGATAATGATTGAAAATATAAATAGTTTCTTATTTTAGAAACTTTATAAAACAAACAACTTTTAGACATAAGAAAACCAAGATATGTTGTCAAGGTGCTTTTAGCTAAGTTTTGGGATGAGGTTGAGATGGTATTGAATCGTAGATTGAGTTGGAGAAGGATAGAGATTGAAAAATAGAAAGTTTCTTATTTTAGAAATTTTATAAAACATCCACCTTTTAGACATAGGAAAGCCTATAGATGGTGTCCATGAGCTTTTAGCCAAGTTTTGAGATTATGATTAGATGGTATTGAATATTAGATTTAGTTGATCAAGGACGGAGATTGTAAAATAGAAAGTTTCTTATTTTAGTAAGTTTATAAAACATCAATCTTTTAGACATAGGAAACCACATAGATGGTGAGAAGGATCTTTTTGCAAAGTTTTGAGGTGGGGATGAGAAGATATTGAATCTTAGATTTTGTTGATGAAGGATGGAGATTGAAAAAATAGAAAGTTTCTTATTTTTGAAACTTTATAAGACATCAATCTTTTAGGCATAGGAAACCCAAAAGATGGTGTCGAGGAGCTTTTAGCCAAGTTTTGAGATGTGGATGAGATGGTATTGAATCTTAAAATTAGTTTATAAAGGATGGAGATTGAAAAAAGAGAAAGTTTTTTATTTTACAAAACATCAATCTTTTAGATGTAGGAGACCCTAGACACGGTGTCAATGAGCTTTCTGCCATATTTTGAGATGAGGATGAGCTGATATTGAATCTTAGATTTAGTTGATTAAGGATGGATATTGAAAAAATAGAAGGTTCCTTGTTTTAGAAACTTTATAAAACATCCATCTTTTAAACATAGGAAGCCCTAGAGATGATATCAACGAGCATTTAGCCAAGTCTTATGATGAGAATGAGAGGGTATTGAATCTTAGATTTAGTTGATTAAGGATGGAGAATGAAAAAATAGAAGGTTTCTTATTTTAAAAACTTTACAAAATATCAATCTTTTAGACTTAATAAACCCTAGATATGGTGTCAAGGAGATTTTAGCCAAGTTTTGCGATGAGGATGATATGGTATTGAATTTTAGATTTAGTTTATGACGGATGGAGATTGAAAAATATAAAGTTTCTTATTTTAGAAACTTTTTAGAACATCCATCTTTTAGACATATGAAACCCTAGAGATGATGTCAACGAGCTTTTAGCCAAGTTTTGGGATCAGAATGAGAGGGTATTGAATCTAAGATTTTGTTGATGAAGGATGGAGGTTGAAAAAATAGAAAGTTTCTTATTTTAGAAAATTTGTTAAACATCAATCTTTTAGACTTAGTAAACCATAGAGATGGTTTAAAGAAGGTTTTACCCAAGTTTTGAGGCATAGGAAACCCTAGAGATGGGGTCATGGAGCTTTTGTAGACACCCCATTTTGACCGAACCCTAAACTCTTATTTTGAATAAAATTCACTTAAATAAGTGTGTTAGTGTCCCAAGCTTTTCCCTAGCGTAGGTTATGAGCCCTAGTAGGTCCTTGCAAAGTTTTGTAAAAGTTGTTAAAGAGTACCCAATAAGTTGAGCCGAGTTTGTGTCATTATTGCATCCTTCTCAGCATAAGAGGGGAATGAATTCTCCGAATAGGGGGTTGAAATATCCAAGAGAGGCTGCAAATAACGAAAAATGGAAGAGATGAGTTTGTAAAAGGGGGGTGCATCAATCATAGAGGGGGTTGTCCCATGAGAAAATGAGGGATGAATTTATCATTACCCTTTTGCATAAGTAGGATCGGTTAGGGTTTCTCAATGGGGGAGAACTCTTTTTTTTTTTTTTACAGCCACCAAAAGAGAAAAAGGAGAGAGCAAGCCACCTATTCCCATCTTCTCCGATCCAACCTCGTCGGCCACCATCATCGTACCCATTTCCGACCGTCCATCTCCACCACCTCCGACCACCACCTTCCTCTTCTTCTTCTTCTTCTTCTTCTTCTTCTTCTCCACCGACCTCTACCCGCACCACCTCATCTTCAAACCCTACCCCGTCTCCTCTTCTCTGACCACACCTCGTCGGATTCCGGAAAAGCTACCCATCTCCACCATCATCTTCATTCCTCCATCATCACTTTCTAATCTTTGGATTTTGACCACCACTAGCATCTTCCATCATCGGATCCATCCGTTACCAGGTTCTATAACCCATTTCCACCATCGTTCTTGGATCTCTCTCAGCTCTATATCACTGTAAAGATTCTTGTATGTTTGAGCTATTAAGGAATTAAGAATTGGGTTTTGAAAGGCTGGGTGGAAAGAAGAGTACGAGGCTGATTTGGGAATTTTTTATTTATTTGGGGTTTGTAAGAAGAGTTTTAATAGGGTAAAGAAGTGGCAGAGAAGAGGGCTTCTAAGGTTGAATGGGAAGTAGAAAAGCAAGGAGAAGAGAAGAGAGAGGCGTGGAAGATTGGCCGGCCATTTTCTCCGGCAAAAATCATTAATTCTAGTGATCTCCACTTCATCCATTGTAAGGATCCATTCCATTTTATATAACCATCATTATCTTGAGATTTCATTTCCGCTGTTCTCAATACCTTTGATTCCCCAACCTCCATTTCTATCATAAGCAAATTCTATGTATCACCATTTCTCTCTATTTCATTGGGGGTTCGTGAAGAGGACTAAGAGGGGACTCTTTTTCAGGCGGAGCTCAACACAACTCAATTCAGTTGGGAATCATATATCAACATAGTGGTTTCTAAAATACTAAAAGGAGTAGAGGAGGCCTACAGAGGAGAAGTTAATTAAAATTTCTTTAGGTCCGAGAAATTGAGAGACCGGAGAAGAGAAGAGGCCCGGCAGCAACCTCCATCTACACCATTTTTTCTAGCATAACCATCAACGTCCCCAACCGTGGCAGTTAGTCTCCTTCAGCATAGGTAAGGTCCCATTACTCATTCGATATTTGGAATTAGTTCTAAAAAGCCTATGAAAATAGCATGGATTTGGTCTTCATTTTCTTTAGTAACTCAAAATAAATTCTTGCCCATAGAGTTTTAAATGTGTCAGGAAAAATTGATTTCTGGAAATTTCTTCTCACTCCCCCTTGTTTGGAACGATCCATCTAATGCCCAAATCACATGTTATGTTTGATAGAGACCCCTACTGTTGAATCAATTGAAATGAGAGCATTCGGTACCTAGTGTACCCGTTGCTTGTAAATAATGTCCAAATGCATGCATATATACTATTGGTTCAATGACCTAAGAAGAGAAGATAATACTCTGACATTGTTGACTGGTTGTAATTGCATTTTAGTGTTGAACTTCTGAGTTGCCCGCTTAGGCGCCATGAAATTGTTCAGTCCAGTGTTATAGTTTTGCATTGATTTTGTGAGTCTTCATGTGCGCATTCGAATATCGTTTTGAGGGTGTATTTTGGCCATGAAGTGTGATCTTTGATCCAAATATCTAGAATATCATTTTGAGAGCTGCATTTTGGCCATGAATTGAGATCTTTGATTAAAATATCCAAAATCACTGAGAGTTAAGATTTAATCACCTAGTGTAGCTCTCACATCAATTTCATGATTTTAATATAGATTTTCAAGTAATGCATACACTATGTTTGGTTTTGATCTCTCCTCTGTCATCTGTTGTCATTTGCATTGAGTAGTAGAAGTAATTTGAGCTATGCAATTGTGTGGCTTTCAAAAATTCTAGCTGTTGTTCAGTCTATCTCTTCATTGCTAACATTGGTAGTGGAGTAACGGTACAGGTTCAGTTTCTCTCTATATTGTCAGCACTATGTGCATTAGTGGTGGTACAAGTTCATACCCTCACTTTGGTATTTGCAGCCACCATCTCACCGTTGATACTAACAAGTTCAGCGCTCACTTCAGCCCTGTTTTTACACAGGTTTAGCCCCATTTTAACCCTGTTTTTTACACAGGTTTAGCCCACATTTCAGCCCTGTTTTTACACAGGTTTAGTCCATAATTCAGCCCCTATTGGTGCATGGGTTCGGCTCATGAATCAACCCTGTTTGTGCACAAAATGCAGTCCAGAAAATCAGCCCATGTTAGCACAAAGTGCAGTCATGGTTCATGCTCCATGATCAACCCATTTTCATTACCCAAAACCTCATCATATGTCCCTGTTTTAGATTATGGTACAACTATGCTTTAAAAAAATTTTACTATATGATCCGGACCATTTTTTTCCTATCACTTGGTCCTAGTTATTCTGGAAATTGGGTTAAATGGATGCTATGTGTGCTCGTGTGAGCATGTGCTTATGTGACTGTGTGTTTGAGAACGTGTGTGTTTATGTGTGACTATGTATTTGTGAGTGTATGTATATATGTGTGTGTATGCGTGTGTGTGTGGATGTCTATGTGTAAGAGTTGTCTTATTAGAATCGCATAGCTGCTGTCCTACACTGCACAACTGCTGTCCTGTTTTGAATTTACTCCTTTTCGACCTCAAATGCTGAAAAATTTTAAAAAACAAACATTTCAATTTTGTAGATCTCGTCGAGCCGGTCAGTTCGACATAAGGCGGCCCAAATTTGGCCAAAAGACTAGAGAGTTATGCCCGTTTAAAGTTTTCAGTCCATAATGAAGTTATTGTTTTCAAGTTTTTTAGAAATTATCGCGTCGAGTAACTTTTGGGCTGCTTATGCTTGGAATTGTTCAAAACTGTCAACTGAAAAGTGTTTGCTATAATATTTCCTAAAACTGTCTTATTGAGTAAATTTTTCCATAAAGGCCTTTTAATAAGTCAAAAAATACTTACAACCTTCAGTTTTTCTGAAAAAAAACTGTCATTTCTGCAACAACAGCTTGTTGGCCATTTTTAGGCTATTTCAGATCTGTTTCGTCTGAAGCCGTAAAAGGAAAAAATGTTCTTCACAAGATTTTCTATTACTTTATTCTTGAGCAAAGTTTTCCAGAAGCGATGTTTTGAGTGTCAAAACTGAGCCCGAACTTTCAGTAAAAACACTAATATGTCTTTTAATGGCGATGGATCGGAATAGGCTATTTTCCGGCCACTTCTGGCCAGATCCAAACGAAATGGTCAACTGAGAGAATGTCATTCATGCTATGATCTACAATTTTTATTAGTAGAGTTTTTGATGGGTTTGATGTTTGAGGGGTCCAAAAGTTCGTGTAAAGTTACATTTTTCACACTATATGTCATAACTGTGCTATTTCTTGAAAATCATGGACAACTTGAGCTCTATTCAATTTCAATGATTGTTTTGGATGTTTTGAGCTTGGTAGCAAGTTTCAAATCATATATTGATCAATTTTCACGATTTACTTTGTATTTTAGAGCTTTACTAGTGAAAATTGCATGTTGAGTAGAGTGCTTTCAATTTATTTTTTAATGTTAAATGAATGGAACCCGTGCTGTATGTCGACTTAGACATCTAAACTTCTAGGATCACTTCCAAATCATGTCCAGACCTTCCAAATTCCATGAGTCTCATTTAGAGAGTTTCCCCTCTAGGAGGCTTACCTAGCCTCATGTTAGAGTGGCCCCATCTTGTAGCGAGTCTTTGAGTCGTTTTTGCCCCTATTTTGATAGTGTTAATAGCGAGTCTTTGACTTATTTGCCTTCTCTTTTAATAGTGCTATTAGAGAGTCTCTGACTCATTTGCGCTCCCCTTTTAGTATGGTTAGTTAGAAGTTTTTTCATTAGAGACTAACTCAGTCTTATTAGAGCTTACCTGCTTGGGATATTTTAGATCGTTTTCTCTGTTCTTGGGACACTTGTTTACTTGTTTGTGGTTTATTCATGTGTCTTTGACACTAGTTGCTTATTTGGGGTTTCCCCTTTAGATTTAGGGCTTTGCCCTAGTTTGTGGTGTTACTTGTGTGTTCCTTTTAAGAGCGAAAACATTTAAAGATCCTAAAACATTGGAGAATTTTAAAAATTCAAAAAAAAAACGTCTAAAGCTTTAAAATCCAAAAACATCAGAAATTTAAAATAACAAAAACATTTGGAAATTCGTTAAAAGCATTGAAAAATAAAAAAGAGTCAAAGTTTTTATGAGCGTAGTTAAGAAGTTTCTTTCGAACTACGTTGGCTTGATCCTCTTCCACGAGGTACGTAGTGCAGCTTGGGATCTTTATCCCAAGTCCAGCCAAACTTTTGTAAATAGTGTTTTAAACCTTTTTGAATAAACAACTTTACAACCTTAATTTCAAAAGATCTTCCTCTAGAGTTAGGACTTTGTCCTAGATAGAGAGTTTTAGACTTAGGAGTTTGTCTTTGATGTGCTGTGTGTTTTATTTGTGTTTGTGTTAGAGTTAGGAGTTTGTTACGCCTCCGTCCGGTTAGTTGGCGATTCACATCACCGACTGATGACTAGGTCTAGGATGCACTAGTGATCCCATTGTTTTCCTTAGGACGCACAGCCTAGTTACACATAGGTTGTAGGAACCACCTGCATTAGCTTGGGGCCAACCAGCATTTAGTTAGGGCATATAGGGTGTCCTAAAATCCACAATCCACTGGAATTTAAATAATCGCATAAGAAGCTTTAATAACTGGTCCTGTCTTTTAGGTCGAGTCTAGGATAGATGTCTAGATGTCTTAGGCATCATAGCTTAGAATAGGTACGAAGAACTACGTTGCCTTGATTCTCATGGAGGCGGGGATACGTAGGCTTCTTTGGATGAACATCAGACCATCCAAGGACTTGGGCTAAATCGTTTAGAGTCTTAGGATTTGTTGTGTTGTTATATTGTATATTTTGTTGTGTTTTCTTACTTTCTTGGGCAAACCCTACACCTGTAGCTGTAGCATGCATGTGTTTGTCCACCAGAACTTAGACACCAGTTAGGTATGTCACTCATAACCTAGTTGTGATTAGGCGAAACATTTTTTATTTTGTTTTGTATGTGCTTATTATTTCATCCTCTGGTCATGCATGATTAGGTCTCGTCTTCCCGGGGATATTTTGTTCCCATTTCACATGATTTTACCCAAAATTCTTTGGAGTTAATGAAAATGGCATAAGAGACCAAGTGCTAGCACTCGGACGAATTGGGGGTGTTCTTCGGACATTCTCCATTCGTAACCAAGCACGAGCCCATATATATTTCTGGTTATCTATTGCACAGAGGATTTGATTTTGGGGTTCCATGGCCTATCCATGGATGGCGACTCTGAGTTATTTTAGGTACATCTTGGTTTGAGGATTTATCCTTGGATCAAGAGGTATCTAGTTGGTATCGCCACTCGTGCTATGCTATGAGGGTGGCATCCGTTTCGAGAGTTCCTTGGTAGAGCTCTCCTTCATACCTGGATAATCCAGAGGCCATTGGGGGCTCGTCCCCCATCTCTCTCTAAAGATTGGGGTCCACAGCTTTTAGCCAAGTTTTGAGGTGAGTATGAGATGGTATTGAATCTTAAATTTAGTTGATAAAGAATGAAAATTGAAAAAATAGAAAGTTTCATATTTTAAAAACTTTAGAAAACATCCATCTTTTAGACATAGATAACCCTAGAGATGATGTCAATGAGCTTTTAGCTAAGTTTTGAGATGAAGATGAGATGATATTGAATCTTACATTTAGTTGATGAAGGTTGGAGATTGAAAAAAAGAAAGTTTCTTGTTTTAGAAACTGTATCAGACATCAATCTTTTACACATAGGAAACCCTACAGATGGTGTGAAGGAGCTTTTTGCCAAGTTTTGGGATAAGGATGAGATGGTATTAAATCTTATATTTAGTTGATAAGGGATGAAGATTGAAAAAATAGATAGTTTCTTATTTTAGAAACTTTATAAAACATCCGTTTTAGATATAGGGGACCCTAGAACGGTGTCAAAGAGCTTTTAACCATGTTTAGGGATTACGATGAGATAATACTGAATCTTAGATTTAGTTGATGAAGGATTGAGATCGAGAAAAGAGAAAGTTTCTTCTTTTAGAAACTTTATAAAATATCCATCTTTTAGACATTGGAAGCCCTAGAGTGAATGTGAACGAGCTTTTAGCTAAGTTTTGGGATGGGAATGAGAGGGTATAAAATCTTAGATTTAGTTGATGAAAGATGGAGATGGAAAATTAGAAAGTTTCTTATTTTAGAAACTTGATCAAACATCTATCTTTTAGACTTAGGAAGCTCTAGAGATGATATCATCGAGCATTTAGGCAAGTTTTGGGATGAGAATAAGAGGGTATTGAATCTTAGATTTAGTTGATAAATGATGAAGATTGAAAAAATAGAAAGTTTCTTATTTTAGAAACTTTATTAAATATCAATCTTTTAGACTTAGTAAACCGTAAAGATGGTGTCAAGGAGGCTTTTAGTTAAGTTTTGAGATGAGAATGAGATGGTATTGAATCTTAGATTTAGTTGATGAAGGATAGAGATGAAAAAAATTGAAAGTTTCTTATTTTAGAAACTTTATAAAACTTACATCTTTTAGACATAAGAAACCCTAGAGATGGTGTCAAGGTGCTTTTAGCCAACTTTTGGGATGAGGATGAGATGGTATTGAATCGTAGATTTAGTTGGAGAAAGATTGAGACTGAAAAATAGAAAGTTTCTTATTTTGGAAACCTTATAAAACATCCACCTTTTAGACATAGGAAACCCTGTAGATGGTGTCAACGAGCTTTTAGCCAAGTTTTAATATTAGGATTAGATGGTATTGAATCTCAGATTTAGTTGATCAATGATGGAGATTGTAAATTAGAAAGATTCTTATTTTAAAAACTTTATAAAACATCAATCTTTTAGACTTAGGAAACCCCGTAGATGGTGTCAAGGAACTTTTAGCCAAGATTTGAGATGACGATTAGATCGTATCGAATCTTTGATTTATTTGAACAAGGATGGAGATTGAAAAAATAAAAAGTTTCTAATTTTAGTAACTTTATAAAACATTTAACTTTTACACATTAGAAACCCTAGAGATGGTGTGAAGGACTTTTTAGCTAAGTTTTGAGATGAGGATGAGTTGATATTGAATCTTAAATTTAGTTCATGAAGGATGGAGATTGAAAAAATAGAAAGTTGCTTATTATTGAAACTTTGTCATAAATCAATCTTTTAGACATAGGAAACCGAAAAGTTGGTGTCGAGGAGGTTTTAGACAAGTTTTGAGATGAGGATGAGATGGTATTGAATCTTAGATTTAGTTTATAAATGATGAAAATAGAAAAAATAGAAAGTTTATTATTTTAGAAACTTTACAAAACATCAATGTTTTAGAGGTAGGAGACCTTAGACACGGTGTCAAGGAGTTTTTAGCCATGTTTTGGGATGAGGATGAGATGATATTGAATCTTAGATTTAGTTGATGAATGATGGAGATTGAAAAAATAGAAAGTTTCTTATTTTAGAAGTTTTATAAAACATCTATCTTTTAGACATAGGAAGCCCTAGAGGTGATATCAACGAGCTTTTAACCAAGGATGAAGAATGAAAAAAATAGAAACTTTCTTCTTTTAAAAACTTTATAAAACATCCAACTTTAACACATAGGAAACTCTAGAGACGATGTCAAAGAGCTTTTAGCCAAGTTTTGAGTTGGGAATGAGAGGGTATTAAATCTTAGATTTAGTTGCTGAAGGATGGGGATTGAAATAATAAAAAGTTTCTTATTTTCGAAACTTTATAAAATATCAATCTTTTCCACTTAGTAAACCCTAGAGATGGTGTCAAAGAGCTTTTAGCCAAGTTTTGAGATGAAGATTATGTGGTATTGAATCTTAGATTTAGTTGATGACGGATGGAGATTGAACAAATAGAAAGTTTCTCATTTTAGAAACTTTATAAAAAATTAATCTTCTAGACATAAGAAACCCTCGATATTGTGTTAATGAGCTTTTTGCCAAGGTTTGAGATGAGGATGAGATGGTATTGAATCTTTAAATTAGGTTATAAAGGTTGAAGATTGAAAAAATAGAAAGTTTCTTATTTTAGAAACTTTATAAAACATCCATCTATTAGCCATAGGAGACCCTAGAGATGGTGTCAAGGAGCGTTTAGCCAATTTTTGGGATGAGGATAAGATGGTATTGAATCTTAGATTCAGTTGATCAAGGGCCATCTTTTATGGTATTGAAACCCTAGAGATGATGTCAACCAGCTTTTAGCTAAGTTTGGGATGAGAATGAGAGGGTATTGAATCTTAGATTTAGTTGATTAAGGATGGAGATTGAAAAAATAGGAAGTTTCTCATCTTAATACTTTATAAAACATCGTTCTTTGTGACATAGGAAACCCTAGAGATGGTGTTTAGGAGCTTTTAGCCATGTTTTGATATTAGAATGAGATGGTATTGAATCTTAGATTTAGTTGCTGAAGGATTGAGATTGAAAAATAAAAATTTTGTTCTTTTAGAAACTTTATAAAACATCAATCTTTTACTTTTAGTAAACCCTAGAGATGGGGTCAAAGGGCTTTTAGCTATGTTTTGAGATGAGGATTAGATGATATTGAATCCTAGATTTAGTTGATGAAGGATGGAGACTGAAAAAATAGAAATTTTTTTTATTTTAGAAACTTTGTAAAACATCCATCTTTAAGAAATAGGAAAACCTCGAGAATGTGTTAAGGGGCTTTTAGCCAAGTTTTGAGCTTTTTTTTTTTTTGATGGGCAAGCAGGGGTTAGGCAGGACCCCAATCAGATATATAAAATCAGAATAAAACGGAATACAAACGAGGCCCAGACGGGCAGAAAAGGCACAAGGCCAATACAACAAGTAAAGAAAACCCAAACCTACCACCACAAGAGGGCTTACAACCTATCATACAGCATACCAGAGGCATCTAACTCAATGAGCTTAACAACATCTAAGGGAATATCAGCCCTACCTAGCACGTCATTTTTAATCTGAAAAGAATTAGATAAAAAATCAGCAACAGCATTCCCTTCCCTCCAAATGTGTGATATTTTGCAATCGGGGTCAAGAGAGCCCAAATTTTTGCAAGTAAAGGCCACTGCTTCCACGGGCAATCGAACTTTCCTTCAATAATGCGGATAGCAAATAAAGAGTTGGATTCAAGCCAAATGCGAGTGAGCTGAAGACGAGAAGCACTCATATATCCCTGCTGAACAGCTTGGAGCTCAAGCCCATCAATACTTTGAGCTTCAACATTTAGGGAAAAGGCAGAGATAAAAGGCCCAGCATCGTTCCTGATAACACCACCTATAGAGGCAAGATCACCCTCCAAAGAGGCATCTGTATTAACTTTATGCACTCCGTGATCAGGCATAATCCACTGACATTGTTTGTTGTTCTTTGTCTTGGTATGAACAGTACACTGAAAATTTGCAGCAGTAAATTGAGCTCGGGCATTATCCTTGCCATAGAGTCCAAGGAATTGAAGCCGAGATTGGGTGGCTCTCATAATTTTATATAAGACTTCAGATTTATGAGACCTGGGTTTGCCATGAAGTCTACTATTCCGTTCCGCCCACACATGGTAGATGGAGGCAGCGAATGCGAACCTCAGACCAGTTGAGCCTTGATTGTTCCCCATACAATTATCTCTTAGCCATTGCTCCTCTTGATTAAGGGTCTTTTTTGGTTTCCGTCTGAAACTGAATCTCCATAACATAGATCTCCAAACCCAAGATGAGAAGGAGCACGAGAAGAAAAGATGGTTTACACTTTCAGGTTCCGAGTTGCACAAAAGGCATCTAGTATTCCTGTTTTGGGGGAGAAAACAGAGCCTGTCAATGGTGCTAAGCTTGTTATTGATGGCTTGCCAAGAAGTAAAAGAGTACCGAGGAATGTGACCTTTGCACCATATAGTCTTGGACCACTCAACCTTATGATCTTGGTTTCTAACGGTATTCCAAGCACTTCTGAGAGAAAATTTACCATTGGTACTAGGTTTCCACACTGGAGTATCCACCGAGCAGGGAATGAAAAGCCCTGATCTGATGATGGCTTTGATGTCAGAGTAGGGATAGGTATCAAGCACAGGATCCCACTCATCTTCATGCAGCAGCTGATCTATGGTTGGTACTAGGTTTCTCAGCCAAGTTTTTAGCTGAGAATGAGATGGTATTGAATCTTAAATTTGGTTAATGCAGGATGGAGTTTTAAAAAATAGAAAGTTTCTTATTTTAGAAACTTTATAAAACATCCATCTTTTAGACATAGGAGACCCTATAGATGGTCTCCAGAAGCTTTTAGCCAAGTTTTGAGATGAGGATGAGATGATATTGAATCATAGATTTAGTTGATGAAGGACCATCTTTTACGGTATTGAAACCCTAAAGATGGTGTCAAGTAGCTTTTAGCCAAGTTTTGAGATGAGAATGAGAAGGTGTTGAATCTTAGATTTAGTTGTGAAGGATGTAGATTGAAAAAATAAAAACATAAATCTTTTTCACTTAGTAAACTCTAGAGATGGTGTCTAAGAGATTTTAGCCAAGTTTTGAGATTTGGATTAGATGGTATTGAATATTAGATTTTGTTGATGAAGGATGGAGATTGAAAAAATAGAAAGTTTCTTATTTTAGAAACTTTATAAAACATCCATCTTTTAGACATAGGAAACCCTCGTGATTGTGTTAAGGAGCTTTTAGCCCAATTTTGAGATGGGGATAAGATGGTATTGAATCTTAGCTTTTGTTGATAAAGGATGAAGATTGAAAAAATAAAAAGTTTTCTATTTTAGAAACTTTCTAAAACATCAATCTCTTAGACATAGGAGACCCTAGAGATGGTGTGAAGGAGCTTTTAGCCAAGTTTTGAGATTAGGATGAGATGGTATTGAATCTTAGATTTAGTTGATGAAAGACCATCTTTTATCGTATTGAAACCCTAGAGATTTTTTTTTTTTGATGGGTAAGCTGGGGTTAGGCAGGACCCCGACCAGATATATTAATAGAAAACGAAAGATATACAAGGAGCAAGAGAGCAACCCCCTAACATGAAGGGGGAAACAAAGAAGCAACAAGCCAAAACAAAAGCAACAAAACAGGGCGAAATCCCAAGATACAGCAAAGAAAAAAAAACAAAATAGAAGACAAGCCCGAACAAGGGCAAAGCTCCAACACTGCAAGGGGGGACTATAGCAACCCACCAAGCAAGGACCGGAGAAAAGTAGCTACAGCCCTCTGGGGATCAGAACCTTCCAGGGATAAGGACTTTGAAAGCTGGTGGAGTTCGAAACCCAGGTAGGGGGGGAACAAAAGGCAAAACCTTCCCTTTCTTTTTTGAGACTAAATTCCAGGGTTCTCCATTGGAAGAAGAGGGAATAGAAGCTGAATTAGATAATGGACTATCTAATGGGGGCTTACTACTATCAATCACATTTGTTATCCCAGTTGCTTTGCCTTTGTCAATTGCGTCTGGGGGAATCGGGGTGATGGTTGCTCCCTTGGATACCATATTTCCTTGATCACAGAGGGCATCAAATCTATTATAGAGAAGATTCTAATTAGGAGGCAGGCTCCTACAGGAAGGAGGATGATTTTCGGTAGAAGACTTAGCTTGCTCAGGGACAACACTCTTTTGGACAGGTTTCCAAACCTTTTTGGGGACCACATGAGAAGAAATTAAGGTACAATTCTCGAAAGAGTGGCTGAAATCTTTGCACCTAGATCATGCCTTGGGCTTCCAATCATAAACAATTTCTTGAATGATCTCCCCAGAGGAAGTTTTAAGCTTTATAGAGTCAGGGAGGGCTTGCTCTGCTGAAATTTGGATGCAAATTCTTGCAAAGTGGAGTCTTGAAGTTTCAGCTGTGTGGGTATCCATGTAAAGCGGCTTTCCGATCATGCTTTCAATTCTACTCAAGCAGTGAGGGTTCCAGAATTTGAGGTGAAGCCCAGGAAGACGAACCCAATTTGGGATTTCTGGCAATTTTTTCTTTTAAAGTAAGGAATCAGAATCCCACCTCTGCAATATAAGAGGTTTTCCTCCATAATGGAGGTTGTTGCCTTCCAGGACTCTAGTACATTCTTCAGAGCAAGAGAACTTTAGCAAAAGGAATCCATTTTGCATAGAAACAACTTGGAGAGGGCCTGTAAGGTTCCATTTCCTAGAGAGGGTTTCTTTAAGAGTGGAGAAGAATGGCCGTCTCCCAAGGAAATACCCCACAAGACAATTTGCCCACTGATTTTCATACCTTTGGATCTCTTCATCTTGAAAAAGAATTTCCAGATTTGATTTTTCTTCCTCAGCTGGCGAAATTTCTGTGAGTTTAGTTGGGATAGGATGGTTTGCAGTGCAAGGAGTGGAATTCTGATCATTGAACAGATTTTTCCAAGGGAGATTTACAGCTGGTAGTAGGTCAACTATATTTGATGAAGAAATCTCCTTCCCAATTGCCTTTGCATCAGAAAGACCACCATTGATCTTGAGAGGGCCAACACCAGCTGAATTTGGAGCAGTAATGCAAATAACAGGAGGGACTTGAGGGTCTCTGCTTGAACCGAAGTTTGAAGAGATCACTGGATATTCATTACCAGGGGCGAAGATGGTAGTGGCTGGATTGGGAACAAAGCCACCCACTGGAGATCCATGATTAGCTATGGTAGGAAGACCATTGAGGTCATTTTCAATGGGATATGAAGATTGCAGGGAAAGAGCGGCAGTGCCATCACTGTTTTCAAAACTGGAAGAAAGATGGGTTGATTTCCCTCCCTTTTCAGCACAGCCTTGAGAATCTTGAGTGAGACTAGCTTTGGTGGATTCCTCCAAGGGTCCCCAAAGCTCCAGTACTAGGTTGTAAGCAGGATTTCATTTGACCAGCAGTCATGGCAGTTATGGCAACATCAGTACCTCCTGCTGAATTTAATGCTCCAGTACTAGGTTGTAAGCTAGCATCCTTAGGATCAGTGCAAGGCTGTAAGGGGAGAGTACTAGCTGTCAACAAAAGAGTCTTCTCATCACCCAAAACAAGGTTGGAAGTTGGATCCATAGGACAAAGCCAAGAAGAAGAGCTAGGAGAGTCCTGTTCATTTAAGAGGGTAGTACAAGAGCTGTCTTTGCCATTTAATGCCTGATGCTTATCATTTATTGTTGGGTCATTCTTTGACTGATGGAGCTCTGTTTGAAGAAGAAAACCAACAGAATCTTGGGCAATAACCAAAGGGTAATGCACGAAACTGGTTTTGTCCAAACCATTGGAGTGGTTTTTGAAGTTGGATTCCTGGTTTGGACAGGAGGTTTTTTCCACAGCAATGGCAGAATCATCAACAAATGGAGGGTGTCCAATTTGAGAAGCAGCCAGACTGATTTTCAATCTATCTTCATAGCTGGAGAAGATTTCTTCCTCATCTTCAATTTGCTGTTGATAAAAAGCTTTGGCCTTCTTTCTACTCTTCTTGTTCTTACTCTTCTTTTTTGATGAGGAGCTGGACTCAGCAGAAAGGATAGAATGGGCTGGAGAGTGAAAAATCTCGGCATCAATGTCCTTTAGGATGTCCAATTTGGCTTTCAAGGTCAAGCAATTAACTATATTTTCATTTTCAACAAGGGCTTTGATTTTGAAAAGTCTTTCACTTGGGGATTCTACTTTACTTAACTTGTATTGGATGAACTGAGTGAAGGTCAATGGCTGTTTCTCTTCGTCCAGCAGCTCAGGTAAGCTGGAATCCAGAGTTTCCAACAAACCAGAAGATGCCTGAACGTGAAAATCTTTGGATTTTCTCTGAATGCCCGGGGACCAGTTGATCTTTAAGTTACCAAAATTCTTTGGAGCAGGTTCACCATCCGAATCCTCATGGGGACCCAGAACTGATGCTTCATGTTCTTCTCTCATATTTAGGAAAACAGAAACTAACCTGGATAGGGAAGGAGCCTGGAGGGCTTGGGCCCTTGGCTTCCCACCGGCAGATGCCGGAGGAAGAAGAAGATCACGAAGGAGCTTCTCTCTCTAAAATCTCAGAGCTTCTCTCTCTAGTTCTTAGGGATTTAATCCTACATTTTCAAATACAATTTTAAATACATTTCATGAAACCCTAGAGATGATGTCAACCAGCTTTCTGCCAAGTTTTGGGATGAGAATGAGAGGGTATTGAATCTTAGATTTAGTTGATGAAAGATGGAGATTGAAAAATAGAAAGTTTCTTTTTTTAGAAACTTGATAAAACATCCATCTTTTATATATAGGAATCCATAGAGATGATGTCATGGGCCTTTTAACCATGTTTTGAGTTGAGAATGAGAGCGTATTAAATCTTAGATTTAGTTACTGAAGGATGGAGATTGAAAAAATAAAAAGTTTCTTATTTTAGAAACTTTATAAAACATCAATCTTTTACACTTAGTAAACCCTATAGATGGTGTCAAAGAGCTTTTAGCCAAGTTATGAGATTTAGATTATATGATATTGAATCTTAGATTTAGTTGATGAAGGATGGAGATTGAAGAAATAGAAAGTTTCTTATTTTAGAAACTTTAAAAAACTTCCATCTTTTGGACATAGGGAACCCTCGAGATTCTGTTAAGGAGCTTTTAGCGAAATTTTGGGATGAGGATGAGATGGTATTGAATCTTAGATTTAGTTGATAAAGGATGAAGATTGAAAAAACAAAAAAGTTTTCTACTTTAGAAACTTCATAAAACATCAATCTTTTTGACATTAGAGACCCTCGAGATGGTGTGTAGGAGTTTTAGCCATGTATTGAGATTAGGATGAGATGGTATTGAATCTTAGATTTAGTTGGTGAAAGACCATCTTTTATGGTATTGAAACCCAAGAGATGATGTCAACCAACTTTTTGCCAACTTTTGGGGTGAGAATGAGAGGGTATTTGAAGTACAGGTGTGACAATCCAAAAGGGGGGTGAATTGGTCAATTAGAAATTCTAGGCTTAATTAAGGAATATTAAAAATTAATCTTCTAATTAATCACTAATTAGTCTAACCCTTGTTCAAATATGTATATCAATAAAAGCTAGGATTTAAACTTTCTAATCATGCACATTTACTAACCCTTGTTCAAAGGGATATCATAATGCAATTAGGGTTTATAACATTTAACACAAGTGCATTTACTAACCCATATTCAATTAAAGCATAACAAAAGTAAGGTTAGAAATCACCAATCACCGCACGTGCAAGAGAGAGAGAGAGAGAGAGAGAGAGAAGAGCAAGCATCCACAAGGCACAAGATTTATACTGGTTCGGTCACAACTTGACCTACTCCACTCTTCCAAGTTTACCTCCTTGGGATCTCCACTAAAATGATCAAGCCGTACACCTGACTCGTTCATCTCCAAAGGGAACAAACCCTTTCTTTTCCATTCTCAAGGGCCAAAGCGAAGCCCCTCCCACGAAGCCTTGGCAAGGGAACCAAACCCTCACATAAGATTCACCGTTCTTCACGGGCCGAATCAGAGACCCTTTTCTTCACCTTTCTTTACGGGCCGAAGAGAAGACCCTCTCATGAAGAACAAATTAAATGTAAAACTCTCAATGCCTCTTAATAGACGGATTACAACTTTGTAAGCACACATTCACTCAAAGAAATAAACAAATAAAAGCGCTATTGAGTGCCTCTTGATAACATGTAGAAATGGAAGATCAAAGAAATTTTTAGCATTTGAAATAGAATGTTGAAGCTCAAGGAGAAATGGGATTTGATCTTTCTCAAAATGTTCAAAAGCTTATAGAGATAGATTTTAATGATATATATATATAGTGTATTTGAAAATATGACCATTTGGGGTAAAACTGTAAATAAACGGCTTGAAAAAGTCAAGCAGAAAACGTCCCAACGGCAAGTTTGCTCGATCGCGGCGGTCGACTGGGCTACGGCGGTCGTCCACCTCTATTGGGCGCCCTATTCTATTTTCAAATTTCTTACCGTCGCAGTCGACTGGCCACACTGCGGTCGCCCGGCGAAGCCTAACTGTTTGCTCAAAAACTTTGGCTCAAAAATCTATCCCGGTTGACCGACCCGCGGCGTTCGTCCGTCCAAACCATGTAGGATTGTTCTGTTTTGAAACAGACACATATCCGCGGTCGACCGGCCCGATAAAATTCGAGATGGCTTGGATTTCTAGGTTCCATCCCGTGGTCGCCCGGCCTCGCCCGGTCGACCGGCCCTGGTAAAAATTCCATTTTAACTTTAAAGATCAGGGGCTTTTGGGCTATGGTCTTTGGGCTTAAGCCCAAGGTTTTCAAACACATTTTTGGGTGTGTTGATGGTTTTCAAAGATGTAAAATATTAAGTATAAAAACCATTTGAAAACCTTTTGAAAGTGCATTAATCATAAAATCAAGAGGACTCCAAATGCATTCTAAAAATAAGAACCTTGAGTCTTCTTTGAATGTCCTGACTCCTTTGCCCTTTCTTAGACTTCTTCAGCTTGGGTGAACATCTTGTCCTTGTCTTGGCTCTTGTGACTTGTCCTCCAATCTTCAATGCATGTTGAGGTACATGAGGTGTCACCATGGCATGTTAAACTCCAAGCTCCTTCTTGACACTTGCTTAGGGAACTTGTGGAATCTTCATGATGAGCTTCTTGATTCGAACATCTTCAAATGAGGATGTCTTCAATGTCGGTGCAAGCTCTTGGTTCCTTTGCACCTTGATCCACAAGCCATGTGTTGTGAAGAGTTGTGTAATGGAGACTATGACATGAGAATCCTGTATACAACACAACACCTCAAAGCAACACATCAGTCCATAAATGCTAATCAATTTAGTTTGCTAGTATCAAAACAAGAAGGTAAGGTGAATGATTAACACATGGGTTCCTTGGGCTTACAGTATTGAATCATAGATTTAGTTGATGAAGGATGGAGATTGAAAAAATAGAAAGTTTCTTATTTTAGAAACTTTATAAAACATCCATCTTTTAGACATAGGAAACCCTGGAGATGGTGTCAAGGAGCTTTTAGCCAAGTTTTGAGTTGAGAATGAGAGGGTATTTGTAAGCCCAATGGTTCCATCCTTGGCATTACCTTCTTGTTTTGATGATTTCTTACACAAGTGATTTTAGATCACTAATGTGCTTTTGATTGTCTAAGTTGTAGATCTCATTAGTGTGCAATCAAGGAAGCTTGGATCAAGGCATTGAAGCTAAATTGGAATGCATTTGAAGTGCCAAAGCTAGGATGATCCAAGAAGCTTGGTGGACTTGAAGCCTTGAAGACCAAGAGAAGATTGTAGTACTTTTCAAGTCAATAGAGTTTATACTCCTCTCTTCGTTTTTAGAGATGTCAAAGGCATTAAACATAGGATAAAATTTATTTGAAATTGTATTTGAAAATGTAGGATTAAATCCCAAAGTCCATTTACCCAAAAGTCCCAAAAGTTTTTAAAGTAAAAAAGGAATTTCATATAGGGCCGGTCGACTGGGCTATCCAAGGTAGAAAAATCAAACTTCTGTATCTCGGCCCATGTTGAACCTACCGTATGTCCAATGGTCAACATTGAAGAAGATAAAAATGAGGTATGCTCCCATACATCTTCTAGTTCAAGTTTTAATGATAATGAAATGACTTATAATGAAGTTTGTGAAACCTTGGATTTGCAAATGTCAAAAAATAAAACATTAAAGAAAAATCTTTCTCATATTAAAAAAGAACTTGAATCTTTAAATCAAAACTTTTCTTCTAAGTTTCAAGCCCAAGCCAAAACGGAAGGAGATTTAAAGTTTGAAAATGAGACCCTTGAGGGTCGCTTGAGTGAACTTGAGACTCATGTTTTGTGCTTTCAAAACATGGCAAGTTCATCCAAGTCTTTTGAAGATGAAATATTTGAGTTTTCAAACTATTTAAATCATCTTCAAAATGAAAATGAGAGGCTAACGATGTGTCTATATGGTTTTATGAATGGAGACAAAATTATAGACATAATCCTTAGAAAGGCTAGTGTAAGATCTAGAAGTGTATATCATAATGTAACTAGCCGAGCTAACCCCTCAATTCGATACCATTAGTCCGGCCTTCATGGGTATTATCAATTCCAATGTGCATCAAAATTGAGTAGGGATAGCATTGGGACCAAAATTTCTTGGGTTCCCAAAGCCCCAACTTAATTTCATTTTGAAATTGGTTTAGTATTAGGGGCTTGTGCTAAATCTTGAATATCCATTGCATTTAATGATATAAAGCCCAAGGTTCAAATGTATTCTTGGTTATTTGCTTATCTTGGAAGGTTTTGTTTTATATAAAAAAAAAATTCCTCTTGTTTTGAGTGTTTGTCTTTGATAGGAAGAGATTTAAACTTAGTTTGTTTTTTTTTTTTTCCAATCCCTCATTTATTATATTTGTTAATTAAATAGAGGGAGTTATATGTGTGCATGTTTTCCTTAATTTAGTGGGAGTTTCCATATTGCATATATTTTCCCTTGTTATTGTCTCTTGCCCCATCTTTTTGTTGATGCCATACGGGGAGAGAAATGTATGTGCTTATTAGCAAATCTCTTGTGAATGTCACCATAAAAAAGGGGTTGAATGTAAACCCAATGGTTCCATCCTTGGCATTACCTTCTTGTTTTGATGATTCCATACACAAGTGATTTTATATCAGTAATGTGCTTTTGATTGTCTAAGTTGTAGATCTCATTAGTGTGCAATCAAGGAAGCTTGGATCAAGGCATTGAAGTTAAATTGGAATGCATTTGGAGTGCCAAAGCTAAGATGATCCAAGAAGCTTGGTGGACTTGAAGCCTTGAAGACCAAGAGAAGATTGTAGTGCTTTTCAAGTCAATAGAGTTTGTACTCCTCTCCTTGTTTTTAGAGATGTCAAAGGCACTAAACATAGGATAAAATGTATTTAAAATAGTATTTGAAAATGTAGGATTAAATCCCAAAGTCCATGGCCCAAAAGTCCCAAAAGTTTTTAAAGTAAAATAGGAATTTCATACAGGGCCGGTCGACCGGGTGACCGTCAGATGGAACCTGGAATTCCAGGCATCTCAAAACTTATCGGGCCGGTTGACCGAGGTAGTCCTGGCCGACCGCGGATGTGTTACGGTTTCATACAGAAACAATCCAGTATGGTTGGGGCGGACGACTGCAAAGGGTCGGTCGACTGCGTAAAGGTTTTGAGCTGAATTGTTTGAGCGAACAGGTAGTCCTCGCGGGATGACCGCCACTAGGTCGGTCGACCGCGACGATAGAGAATTTGAAAAATATCTTTGAACATTGTATTTTTTAACATTATTTTGAACATTCTAAAGAACAAACTAAAGTGTTCTTAGTGCCTCTCTTATCTCTAACCAAGGAAGTAGATTAGGCTTAAATTTGTACATCTACATCCATCCTTTGTAACCCTTGTAAAGGGATTTTTAGTTTTCTTTCTTTGAAGAACATTGTATTTTTAGCGAGGGCGAAGAGATGCGTAGCCATCTCAAGAGCGAGTGTTAGAGACGCAGAGCTTTCTCCAGTTCGTGCCGAGTCTTGCGAGGTGGAGCCGAACCATTGTAATTTGGTTGATTCCCCGCCATTAAGGGAATCCATAGTGAAAGCACCAAGAGGTCTTGGTGGAGTGGTGTAGGTCCTCGAGTGACCGAACCACTATAAATCTCGGGTGCACTCTCTCTATTTCTCTCACTCTATTTTGTGATTGTGCATTTGTGGTTTATTTTTATTTGTGTTTAATGTTTTAAATTGCCATTTAGTTTCTCATTTCCACAATATTTTTGGCAAAGTTTTTTTTTTTAAAACCCAATTCACCCCCCTCTTAGGTTGCCATCACCCCTGGAAAATCAGTATTAAATCTTAGGCTCCGTTATTGAAGGATGTAGATTGAAAAAATAAAAAGTTTCTTATTTTAGAAACTTTAAAAAACATCAATCTTTTACACTTAGGAAACCCTAGAGATGGTGACAAAGAGCTTTTAGCCAAGTATTGAGATTTCGATTAGATGGTAATGAATCTTTGATTTAGTTGATGAAGGATGAAGATTGAAAAAATAGAAAGTTTCTTATTTTAGAAACTTTATAAAACAACCATCTTTTAGACATAGGAAACCCTCGAGATTGTGTTAATGAGCTTTTTAGCCAAATTTTGAGATGGGGATGAGATAGTATTGAATCTTAGATTTAGTTGATAAATGATGAAGAATGAAGAAATACAATGTATTCTATTTTAGAAACATTATAAAACATCAATCTTTTAGACAAAGGACACTGTAGAGACGGTGTGAATGAGCTTTTAGTCATGTTTTGAGATTAGGATGAGATGGTATTGAATCTTTGATTTAGTTGATGAAAGACCATCTTTTATGATATTGTGGACCCCGATCCTGAGGACGGTTGGGTGAGGGACACGAGATCCCACGCCTGTCCTCTAAGATCTCCACAATGTGAAGGAGAGCTCTACGAAGAAACTCTCGAAATGATGCCACTCACAGCATGGGTGGCGATATAAATGAGATACCTCTCGATTCAAGGACCAGCCCGGAACCAAGATGTACCTATAACAAAGAAGAGTCGCCATCCAAGGAAGTAGGCCCTGGATCCCATGAAATACTCTGTTGCAACGGAAAACCAGAGATACAAAAGTTCGTGCCTGATGACGAATGGGGAAGGTATTAAGCGCCCCAAATTCGCCCAAGTGCAAGCACCTGGTCTCTTATGCCATTTTTAATTAATTTTGAAGAGTTTTGGGCTAAAATCATGTGAAATGGGAACGAGTATCCCCGAAGAAACGTCTATCTAAGCATGCATGACCCGGGGATGGGCAAAAGAAAATAAACATCAAAATCCTAACTCACCGCATCTACTCCTAACCCATCACATCTAGGAAAGCAATAACATCCGCATGCACAGCTACAGCTAAGCAAGTAATAGCAGATATGATAAGCAGAAAAGCAGTAAATATCTACAGCTAAGCATGTGAAACTAAACGCACAAGGAATAAGCAAGCTGAAAGTAAACACACAAGGAACCAAAGACGAACACACGATAAACTAAAGGATTCGAGGGAAGAAAGGAATCATAAGATAGACGGTATGCGCAAACCCAAAATGCCAGGGAAAAGAAAATGGGACATATGATAGACTCAGGGAGCGATTCTAAAGGAATCGAGCTCAGTGATCCTGATCCGCTAAAGATCGGACAAGTCTCGCGATCGTCATAGCCTATCGTTGGGCTCAGCGAGGACAATCCCTGTAAAGGGGCCACGCTACGTCATCGCCCATCCCAAAACCTGATAAAACGTCGGAAAACCGATAAAACTGGAAAACCACGATCGAAATCGGTAATGAAATGATAGGAAGGCTCCGAATGACCTAGCAATCATCATCCTTGCCCATTTTGGTTTTTTATACTTTTGGGAAAAGCTTGAAAGATATTTTTAGATGCTGAAATGATTTTTTTGAAGGGTTTAAATGATTTTATTGAAAAGTTTGACTGAACTTGGGATGACGATCACAAGCTGCCTACGTGAACTGTAAAAAGGGATCAAGCCAACGTAGTTCGAATGGTGTTTCAAAATACGTTTTGAGTGTTTTTTGATGTTTTTTGGATTTTTGTTATTTGATTTTTATGTATTTTTACCCCTTTTGATCGGAAGGGGGGTGGGAGTTGGCTCAAAAGGTTGCCATCCATCATCGCCTCAAGCCCAACAAGATTTTCCCAAAATCGATATATCGTCCATAAACTGGTCAAAGTCCTGAAGACCAAAGAATTTCCTGACACCGAGGAAGATCCCAAAACCAGAAGAAGAATCAGTAGAGTGAGAGAATGAGACAATGGAAATGGGACATTGAAGTTCAAATCAAATTGAAACTGGAAGGTAAAATGTGCAAGTTACCCTTAAAGTCCGGAACGAGAAATTAGAATAAAGGGCAAAGCCTATGACATTTTTATCCGAACATACGCATGTCTTTTGGATGAAAACTTTGATGCCTTGCACGGGTTCTGATGTCCAATTGTGGCCCAATAGAATACTAGACACAACAGAGAGAGCATATGCACGCAGTCCTTTCATGAAATCTATCTAGATTTGACAAAACAGGGAGTGAAATGTATACGAGGACATATAGAAAACGACTCTAATTGCTAGGACTAACTTAAAGGATTCATCAAAAGGAAGTAGTAAAAAGACGAAAATCAAGAGAAAAATGGGTTTCATACAGATACCTCCCAAAATCCAAGCGACACTCACACAAGATTCATGGGACAGAAGTCAAAGAAGCTGTAAGGCAGCAAATTGCTAAACATAGCAAACATCAAAGCCAAGATTACCCACACAAGATTAAACAAGAAATGAAATTGCAAGGGGAATATAGAAATTATATTACCTCTTGGCCACGTCTTCTCCTTTTTGCCCAAAATGCCCAAGAAAAATCTTTCTTCCACCCAAGTAAACTCTTCTCTTTTTCTTTTATTTCCACTAAGCCAGAGAGTTCTCAGATCTCTCTCCTCTCTCTCTCTCGCTCTCTCTCTCTCTGTTTTCTTTTTTTCTTTTCTTTTTTTTCTTTCTCTGCTAATCTCTTGCAAATGAAGGTGGGTTTAAGAGGTTGGGGATGGTGATGATGAAGATGGCGTGGCCGGATTCTCGTCGGATTCCGGCCACGAGGGTTGGAGGAGATGATGGCTGCAAATGGAAGAAAACCCAAGTGGGTTCGATGGGTAAAAGAAAGAAATGGAAATGGGTTTGGTGGGTCGGATTCCGGCAAGCTTGCCGGAATCAATGGAGACGATGGTCTCTCCCTCTCTCTCTCTTGGTGGCTGCTGTTGGTGGAGGTGGAGGTGGAGGTGTGGTTGGTGAAGGGTGGTGGTAGTGGTTCGGTGGAAGAAGAGGTTGGAGATGGGTTTTGGTTTTTGGAGGTGCAGAAAAAGGGGTTTCGGTTTTGAATAGGACCAAGCGAAAACTTCTTTGAATTCCTTTAATAGGGCAATTAATTCCGCATGCTCTTCGGGAGTTAATGTTTTGCCAATTCGAATTTCCCGAATTAGGGTTTCATCACCAATATTGATGGTCTCGATTTTCTCTTCGAATGGTTTTGCTCGACGCTGCTCCTCCTGCTTAATCATGTCTTTGATTTTAGGGGGAGTTTCGTCGGCATCCTCATTAGAGGGGAGTCTTGATTATTATTATTATCAATTTGATCAGATAAAGAAGCAGAAATTGGAGTAGAGACAGGCGAATAAAAAGAAGAGTCTTTTATTTCATTCAAAGAAATTGAAGTTACATCTGTTGACGCGCCTTCAATGGGCTCAGTATTGAAATCTTTAAAAATCTTTACAGATTCATCATCAGACTGGACTATCGTATGAACAGACTTGACAGACTCGGTAGACTCAACCGAAGATGCAACGGACTCTGCATCGGACTGAACAACGTCATCAGGAAACTCCTCATCAACCGGTTCGATCACAACCGTACCTGCATCAAGAGAAACATCAGATATAGCAAACTCTATTATTGACTCTGAAATGGACATATAGCTAGAGACAACAGACTCTTTGATAGAAACAGGACTGTACTGGATAACGACTTGGGGTATGACCTGGGAACTCCAGTTCGTGAGAGGTCCCTCGGCTGGGGTGATAAGGCTTTCAGGATCAAGGATCAGCGCATCTCCTCTAATCATGGCTACAATCGGTAACTCAACCTGGAACAAGGAATTCAGCAGACACGGATCAAGGATATCAGCCCAATCAACCTCCGGTTCGATCTCATGAATCTGCAAACTCGGGTACTCATCTGGCAGCTCCATATCAAAAAATATCTCAAACCCCGGCAGCTCTTGCCTTGTTAACTCATCAACCCACGGCTCTGCGAACCCACAGAATGCAAAGTCATCTCCCTCTCTGCGGTACTTACCATTTCTGATCAGACTAAACAGTTTCATCGGCAGCTCTAGACCCTGGCGACGGAGCTCGGACCATTTCCGCATGTAATTTCTCATTTCTCTAATCTCATCACGAGAAGGTTCATATCCGAGTCCGAACAACCCTTCATTCTTTCTCATTACAGGCCATTCGACTATCCCCTGATGATTGCGACCCAAACCTGCACCGGGAAGGTACCCCTGTTTACACATCATCTTTACAACCCGGGGATTAGTGCTGGTGAGGAACAAAATCTCTTCATTCTTTGCTTTCTCAAATGATATGGCTGTGACTTCTTCAGAGAACCCGGTCAGACTAACATCACCCTTCTTTTCTGAGGTACCCTCTTGCGAAATTTGGCCTACCTCTAAATCAGGATCACCCATGACTGTTATCACCCTGTTGTTTCTGATGAACTTCAGTTTTTGGTGCAGTGAAGAAGGGATAACTCCAACCTTATGGAGCCAAGGTCGGCCCAGCAGGAGAAGGAAAGACGTTTTGATATCGAGCACTTGGAACTCTACTTCAAAGATTTCTCTTCCTATCAGAATTTCGGTTGCTAGTGTTCCAATAACATCGCGTCTGGTACCGTCATACGCCAAAATTCCTTGCTCAGAAGGGATGAAGTCACTCGGCCCAAATCCCAGGACAGTAGCAGTGGCTAACGGACATACGTTCAGCGCGGACCCATTGTCAACTAATACATCTGGAACCTTCTTCCCGTTACAGATAACAGTGATTTTCAGCGGACGCGTATGATTGTGAGCCTTAGATGTCAGATCTTCATCAGTGAAAGAAAGAGTCTTGGACACCCTAGCCATTGCTACCAAACCAACAAGCTCATCAGATGTAATATCTATTATCTACCTGTGCAGCATTCAACTCTCTTAGTACAACTTGACGGTGCTTTGGGGAAGCCATAAGCAAACCCCAAATTGAAATATTAGCGTGGGTCTTTTTGAGTTGCCGTAAAAGACTCTCATCCTCTTCTTCGCAACTCGGCTTGTTCTGCTTCTGCGCTTCTGCGGCTCTTACGACTTCAGCTGGGTTCTCGGCTCTCAACTCAACAGGTTTGAAGATTCGCCCACCACGAGTAACATGGCGGACTTCGTTACATTGATCGTTCAAGAAATCAAAATCGTCATCATCAAAGCTTAGAACATACGGAGCGACATCTTGAACTTCCTCTTCATCGCATTGAAGGATGTAGGGACCAGTAGAAGACTCAGCATAATCATCTTCATCTCCACCAAGCACATAAGGCTTCTCTTCCTCTCTTTCTTCAATTTCCTCGCCAAATGCCAAGACAGTCGGTGAATCGGAAGCGATAGCACAAATCAAGGAGGCAGGGTCAAGAATAGGCTCTTCAGTAAAAACCGCACCAAGTGTAGGTGGAGGCCGCGCAGCATGAGCTGTTAATGGATTCCGGGTAGTGTTTGGCATAAATACAGCAACTTTTTTCGCTTCTATCATATCCTGAATTTTATGCCTCAAGGCCATACAGTTATTTGTTAGGTGCCCTGTTCCTTGGTGATATGCACAATGCTGATCTTCACGCCAATATCTGGGGAGAATAGGTGGTGGAACTCTCGGTTCTAAGAGAGTGATCTTTTTGTCTCTTAGTAACTTCTTGAGAGCGACAGATAACGGGTAAGGTAGCGGATCAAAATGCCTTGGCGCTTTCCTCGCTGGCTGCTCTGTCTCTGCTACAACTCTTCTCACAGGGCGTGCAGCAACCACATTGTTAACTTCAGGCTTTGAAACTACCATTGGTTTCTTTCCATTCCTCGGATCAAAAGATGACTTCGCCAGAGAACCCTTCAACAACGCATCTTCAGTTATGGTTCCTGTTTTGACCAAGTGATTGAAGTCAGAATAATACTGCGTCGCCATGAAGTGGTAATACTGCGAAGACAGGTTCTTGACCACAATTTTGATCTGATCTTCTTCAGAAGGACGGTTAGTCATCTGGGCCACTTTTCTCTTCCATCTTCTTACAAAATACGTAAATGTTTCCTGGGGTCCTTGCTTGATCGCTTTCAGATCCCTCTTTGTAACCTCTATCCTTTCTTCCATCGAAAATTGCTCAACGAACTTGTCAGCAATTTCGTCTAAAGTTCCGAGTTCTTCGGGTTTCAGATGAAGGAACCACTTCTTAGCTACTCCTGTTAGAGACATCGGAAACACTTTAGCGATCTGCTCTGGAGACAGCCCATACCCTTCTAAATTTGAAATGAACGACCTCAGATGACTCCACGGGCACCCCATCCCATCATATTTGTCAAAGTCTGGCATTCTGAATTTTGGAGGAAGGGTGACACCAGGGAAAAGGGAAAAATCAGACATATTGACCTTCTTTGGGCCCTTAAATTGCATGCTTTCAACTTGTTGGGTCAACTTTTCAACTCTATCAACCAATTCCTTCTCTTTGCCTGGCTTAGCTGATTACGGAAGACAATTCTCCTCTACATATTGCTCGTCATAGAAATCATCTTCAGGGAAATGACAGACTGATTAAAGCCTGGAATCACATTAGTAGGATTTTGGACGACAGGTGCTTTCGAGGTAGCGGCTTTCTCGCTCTTCAACTGAGTAACCTCTTCCTTTAGGGAAGATACCTCTCTTGTAAGGTTCCTCATCATGTCCCTCATTTCAGCCAGCATCTCATTTGACTCGGCCATTTGGTTAAGACTAGGGGAGATAAGTGAAAATAAAGCTGGTGGGAGAGGTGAAGAAGATCTACGACTTAGCCTCGACGTAGAAGATTGCCGGGACCAAGTAGGCTGTGAAATGGTAACTTTTTTCGAAGCAATGGCTATTGCTTAACTCGGACTCCTGAAATGGAAGTAAGAACACAAATTTAAATTAAGATAATCAGAAAGAATGTTATGCACAAATTGAAACAAGAGGTAATACAAACACATCTCTCCTCTGGGTAAGAACCAGCAGTACAGCAATTGTAAGAAGGCTCATGATGGCCCATCAAACCTAAACGGATAACCATCACACTCAGGGTGTTTCAGATAAAAATCCGAGAGCATAACGGCCTTACAAAAGGATCATGGCATGGTAAACTCATGGTTTATCACTAACCCTAAACAATAGCGGTCACACTCAATATATTCCGGGTAAAATCCGGCAGCATAACGACTGTACAAAGAGATGTGGTAAGGTAAGTACATGGTTTAGCAACAAGCCTAAAAAGATGATGACCACACTCAGGACACTTAAAGAAAATCCGGCAGCATGACAGCTGTACTAAGAGATATGGTACGGTAAGCACATGGTTTATCAATAACCCTAAAGGATAATGGTTACGCTTAAGGTTTTGGAGAAAATCCGGCAGCATAACGATAGTACAAGGAGGGTCTCGGCAACCAAGCATAAAGAATATGCTAACAAGGTCAAGATGGAACAGGGCTCTCAGCAAGAACACACTCTGGTAGTGATAATGGCAAAGTAGACTCATAATTGGCATGCGGAGCGATCTGATCAAGATCGATCGAAGGATCAAGCTCCGGGAAAATAGATCATGGCTATAAAGATAACGATGTGAAACCAATGATCTGATCATAATCCAAAAGACGGATGGATGGGAAAAATGGATTAGATTAGGAAAGAAAACCTAACTATGAAGCAGGCCCTAATCTAGTAATAAATATATATACCTATATATACATCCTAACCAGGGGCACCAGCCCTAAATATAATCCCGCAGAGTCAAGACACTTGACTCAAGACAGACATGTGAGTGTACTAGGACTGCGTCTGTAGCCACATAAGGTGAGCTACCCTAGTCTAAAAAATAGGATAAGGTCCCTAACTCTAGGCTCCACATGTGTAAGCAACACATATGTTCGTCCATAAATGCAAACAAAAGGACCATGCAATATATAGAGAGAGAGTAATGTCACGAGGTCCACCTGGCCGGGTGCATAGTTACTTGTATGGTGTGACTATCGCCCAGCATACAAACTATGTCCGTTTTACACACAAGGTGTCCAGGTGTTGAGATACTACTTGTGCGGTGGCACTAGAAGGCGGGTATAGCCCTCACGGCTCCTACTTATAATCTCTCTCCGAGAGTAACCTGATAGTATATCCACAGCAGAAAAGTAACCACAAAACAGATAATATATGCAAGGGATGAAAGTGAGTGTGTGAGCCCTTGTTTTATTTTGTATCTATTTGGTGCCCCTGGCATTCTAACGGAAAAGGTTCCCATTTGAAATGATTTTAGTCCAAATTTCTTCCAAAATTAGTAAAAATTGTATTTTTACAGAGTTAGGCAATATTCAAAGAATTCCCCAGCAGAGTCGCCAGCCTGTGGACCCCGATCCCGAGGACGGTTGGGCGAGGGACACGAGATCCCACGCCTGTCCTCTAAGATCTCCACAATGTGAAGGAGAGCTCTACCAAGGAACTCTCGAAATGATGCCACTCACAGCATGGGTGGCGATATAAATGAGATACCTCTCGATTTAAGGACCAGCCCGGAACCAAGATGTACCTATAACAAAGAAGAGTCGCCATCCAAGGAAGTAGGCCATGGATCCCATGAAATACTCTGTTGCAACGAATAACCAGAGATACAAAAGTCCGTGCCTGATGACGAATGGGGAAGGTATTAAGCGCCCCCAATTCGCCCAAGTGCAAGCACCTGGTCTCTTATGCCATTTTTAATTAATTTTGAAGAGTTTTGGGCTAAAATCATGTGAAATGGGAACGAGTATCCCCGAAGAAACGTCTATCTAAGCATGCATGACCCGGGAATGGGCAAAAGAAAATAAACATCAAAATCCTAACTCACCGCATCTACTCCTAACCCATCACATCTAGGAAAGCAATAACATCCGCATGCACAGCTACAGCTAAGCAAGTAATAGCAGATATGATAAGCAGAAAAGCAGTAAATATCTACAGCTAAGCATGTGAAACTAAACGCACAACGAATAAGCAAGCTGAAAGTAAACACACAAGGAACCAAAGATGAACACACGATAAACTAAAGGATGCGAGGGAAGAAAGGAATCAGAAGATAGAAGGTATGCGCAAACCCAAAATGCCAGGGAAAAGAAAATGGGACATACGATAGACTCAGGGAGCGATTCTAAAGGAATCGAGCTCAGTGATCCTGATCCGCTAAAGATCGGACAAGTCTCGCGATCGTCATAGCCTATCGTTGGGCTCAGCAAGGACAATCCCTGTAAAGGGGCCACGCTACGTCATCGCCCATCCTAAAACCTGATAAAATGTCGGAAAACCGATAAAACCGGAAAACCATGATCGAAATTGGTAATGAAATGATAGGAAGGTTCCGAATGACCTGGCAATCATCATCCTTGCCCATTTTGGTTTTTTGTACTTTTGGGAAAGCTTGAAAGATATTTTTAGATGCTGAAATGATTTTTTTGAAGGGTTTAAATGATTTTATTGAAAAGTTTGACTGAACTTGGGATGACGATCCCAAGCTGCCTACGTACCCTGTAAAAAGGGATCAAGCCAACGTAGTTCAAGAATAGATTTTGGATGCTGAAATGATTTTTTTGAAGGGTTTAAATGATTTTATTGAAAAGTTTGACTGAACTTGGGATGACGATCCCAAGCTGCCTACGTACCCTGTAAAAAGGGATCAAGCTGCAAGAGGTGAAACAAGAAATATGTTTAAACTGTGCAAGAAGCTGCAAGAGGTGAAAAGGGTTATAAAAGAATGGAATTCAAAAAAAATTGGTCGTATTGATACTAAATTGGCTGATATCAGAAAAAAATTAGGAGACATCCAAATGCAGGTGGCTGCCAATCCGGCCAATGCGGCCCTGAAACAAGAAGAAATTTCTACTAAGATTGAGTTTACTGCTACTACCAAATTAGAAGAATCTATGCTGCATCAGAAATCCAGAGTCAATTGGCTAAATTTGGGGGACTCCAACAATAGTTTCTTCTATTCTGCCATGAATATGAGGAGAAATCAAAACTCTATTCAAGGTATCAGTAGATTTAATGGGAAAATAACCACTGATAGCAAGGAGATTGAGGAGACTCTTATCTCTTACTTCAAAGACATTCTCACTACTCAATCGGGGAGGACAGAGGAGACTACTTATATTGTGCCTGATCCTGTCACTACCTTGAATAATGAGGAGATATGAGACCTTCTTCTGGCGTTCACTGAAGAGGAGATATGTATTACCATCCATGCCATGGATGATAATAAAGCTCCTGGTCCTGATGGGTTTAATGGAGCTTTTTTCAAGAGCTTTTGGTATCTTATTGGCAAAGAGACGGTGGCGGCCATCCAGTATTTCTTCGAAACTGGCAAACTCCTCCCTGCTCTTAACACTTCTTTTATATCCTTGATTCCTAAATGCAATAATGCCTCAACCCCTGATCAGTATAGGCCTATATCCCTCTGTAATCATGTGTACAAGGTCATTACCAAATTGATGGCAAATAGGATGAGAAAAGTCATGCATAGGATTATAAATCCCTCCCAATCTGCCTTTATCAAAGGTAGGTTGATCCAAGAAAATGTCCTTCTGACCCATGATATTTGTCATAAGTTTCACCGAAAATCTAATGTAAAAGCCATGTGTGTCAAAATTGATTTGAAGAAGGCTTATTATGAGAATGTTTGTCATGGGTCCCTCGTTCATTTCTTGAGAAAGCTTAGATTCCCTGATATCTAGTGCAAGGGGATCCTCCAATGTATTTCTACTCCTTCTTTCTCGATTTTGATTAATGGATCCCCTAGGGGGTTCTTCAGATCTTCAAATGGGCTGCGCCAAGGTGATCCGATATCTCCTCTTCTGTTCTGTGTTGTGATGGAGATGCTTAGTTGTATTCTTCACAAAGCTCAGCTGGAAGGAAGAATTTCTTCTCCCTTTGCTAGAGGAAACTATTGTATCAACCATTTATTCTTCGCTGATGATGTAATGCTTTTTGCAGATTCTAGTCTTTCTAATGCAGCCGGGTTGACTAAATGCCTTCTAGATTTCAAGGATTGTTCGGGTCTTGAGGCCAGCCTGACCAAGAGTGAAATTTTCTTCTCTAGAATCCCTCCTCAGCAGAGAGGTCAGATCAGTAGTGTTATGGGCTTTTGTGAAGGGGTGCTGCCTGTTCAATATTTGGGGTTGCCGTTGGTTACTACTCGGCTGACTAAGGGTGACTGTCAGCCTCTCATTAGCAGAATTAGGAACAAGATTGCATTATGGAGTAACAAAAATCTTTCAAGGGCGGGGCGTTTGGAACTGATAAAAACTGTCCTGAGCTCCTTCCAGCTTTATTGGTCTGCAACTTATTATCTCCCGAAGGAAGTCCTGAATGACATTGAAACAATTTTTAGGAATTTCTTCTGGGCTGGGTGTTCTCTGCAAAAGAAGTTTACTCCGGTAGCTTGGGCAACTCTTTGCAGGCCAGTGGAAGTAGGAGGGGTCGGGTTAAGAAGACTGAAAGATGTGAACGAATCCTGACAGTTAAAACTTCTTTGGAGAATAGTGCAAGATTGTAACACCCCATGGGTTCATTGGTTTAAAGAAAAATATATAAGAGGGAGATGATTCTGGTCCATCCCCATGCCCTCATCTCCTTCCTGGGGAGCTAGGACCATCCTCCAGCAGAGGCAAAGTGCTAAAAATTTCATTTGTTACGTGGTGGGGGAGGGGTCTTCTATTGATTTTTGGAAGCATCCGTGGCACCCAGATGGGACACTCAATTCATCAGATGGTAGGCTTTTTAACCTCCCAAAAGAAGGATCTGTTAAAGAATTCCGAATGAATGAGACTTGGGACAAAATTCTGACCCAACCTCAATTTCAAGAGTTTAAGATTGTAATAAATTTTGGCCTGTTCTCCCAGAATCCCTATGACTATGCCGTTTGGAAACCTGCTCCTGATGGTGCTTTTAGCATCAAGAACGCCTCGAATCAAGTGAGAAAGAAGCATCCTGTTTTGGAATGGACATCTTCGGTCTGGTTTAAGGGTAGTGTTCCTAGACAGAGCTTGGTTACCTGGCAAGCTCTTTCCTATAAATTGAGCACAAGGGATAGAATTTTGTTTATGAACCCTTCCAGAGAAACAAGATGCCCTCTTTGTAAGGTCAATCCTGAAACCATTGACCATTTATTCTTCAAATGCTCCTTCTCATCTTGGATTTGGAAGTCGATTTTATGGAGATTTACTCATAGGAGGAACCTGTTTCGAACTTTAGCAAAAGAGGAAGAGTGGATTAGGAGGAATTTCAGAGGAAGAGGGTAGACAACTACAGCAATGAGAATAGCCTTTAACACTGCTGTTTATATGATTTGGCTGAAGAGGAACACTTGCATATTTGAAAACAAAGAGGTTCGTAAACAAATAATCCTCGCTGCTGCTCTAAATGCCATTAGAGACTGAGTTCTATTCCTTAACCTTGAGGATATTCAGTCCAGTAAAAATGAGGAAGTGTCAAAAAATTGGAACTTTCCCTACTTCTATAGAAAAACTGATAGAAAGTTCTGTTCTTGGGTTGTGCCGGTGGGGGAAATGGTCAAATTAAATACTGATGGTGCTCTCAATTCAGAAGGTGCGGGGATTGGGGTGATTCTAAGAGATGGTAAGAGGAATATCATAGCCATGTTCTCTCTTGATAAACCTGTGGAAGAGATTCATGGGTTAGAAATGGAAGCAGTCCTACATGGCTTAGAGCTTGCTCACAGAAAGAATACTCAGCACATCTGGGTTGAATCAGATTCGATGATGACTGTGAAAATTATAGAGAAGATGTGGACTTGTCCTTGGAAGAAGATCCCTACTTTTGAGAAGATCATGAACATGCTTAACAAATTCAAAAGCTGGGAAATCTCTCATATTTGGAGAGAGGCTAACCAAGCAGCTGATTACCTCTCAAAACCAAATTGCTCTATCAAAGGCGAAGATATTCAGCTGGTTTCTATTCCTCCAGATCTCCAGCACATTGTGTCCCTTGATTATGATGGGATGGTTTATTCTAGAGTGTAGTCGTCCCAATCTTGTGAAGAAGAGAAGGATGTGCCTTGCTAGCCGCTTGCAGATCTCCGTTGGGAGGGAGTGGTTCTTCGTTCACATTCTTCATCAGATTAGCTTAATGTCCCTATGCTATGTGTTGAAGACAAGTATTGTTTCTAGATGTTGGTGCTGTAGTGCTATCTGTAGCCCACCTTGTGGCATTTTTCAGCAATCCACTTTGATTTTCTTATTGGCTATTTGCCTTTGTAGCCCTTGTGGCCCCCCTTTGTAATCCTTTCTATTGTTCTTAATATATCTGGTCAGGGTCTGCTTAACCCCAGCTTACCAACCAAAAAAAAAAAAAAAAAAGCCAACGTAGTTCGAATGGTGTTTCGAAATACATTTTGAGTGTTTTTTTTATGTTTTTTGGATTTTTGTTATTTGATTTTTATGTATTTTTATCCCTTTTGATCGGAAGGGGGGGGGGAATCGATATATCATCCATAAACTGGTCAAAGTCTTGAAGACCAAAGAATTTCCTGACACCGAGAAAGATCCCGAAACTAGAAGAAGAACCAGCAGAGTGAGAGAATGAGACAATGGAAATGGGACATTGAAGTTCAAATCAAATTGAAACTGGAAGGTAACATGTGCAAGTTACCCTTAAAGTCTGGAACGAGAAATTAGAATAAAGGGCACAGCCTATGACATTTCTATCCGAACATACGCATGTCTTTTGGATGAAAACTTTGATGCCTTGCACGGGTTCTGATGTCCAATTGTGGCCCAATAGAATACTAGACACAACAGAGAGAGCATATGCACACAGTCCTTTCATGAAATCTATCTAGATTTGACAAAACATGGGAGTGAAATGTATACGAGGACATATAGAAAACGACTCTAATTGCTAGGACTAACTTAAAGGATTCATCAAAAGGAAGTAGTAAAAAGACGAAAATCAAGAGAAAAATGGGTTTCATACAGATACCTCCCAAAATCCAAGCGACACTCACACAAGATTCATGGGACAGAAGTCAAAGAAGCTGTAAGGCAGCAAATTGCTAAACATAGCAAACATCAAAGCCAAGATTACCCACACAAGATTAAACAAGAAATGAAATTGCAAGGGGAATATAGAAATTATATTACCTCTTGAACATGTCTTCTCCTTTTTGCCCAAAATGCCCAAGAAAAATCTTTCTTCCACCCAAGTAAACTCTTCTCTTTTTTCTTTTTTTTCCACTAAACCAGAGAGTTCTCAGATCTCTCTCCTCTCTCTCTCTCTCTCTCTCTCTCTCTCTCTCTCTCTCTCTGTTTTCTTTTTTTCTTTTCTTTTTTTTCTTTCTCTGCTAATCTCTTGCAAATGAAGGTGGGTTTAAGAGGTTGGGGATGGTGATGATGAAGATGGCTTGGCCGGATTCTCGTCGGATTCCGGCTAGGAGGGTCGGAGGAGATGATGGCTGCAAATGGAAGAAAACCCAAGTGGGTTCGATGGGTAAAAGAAAGAAATGGAAATGGTTTTGGTGGGTCGGATTCCGGCAAGCTTGCCGGAATCAATGGAGACGATGGTCTCTCCCTCTCTCTCTCTTGGTGGCTGCTGTTGGTGGAGGTGGAGGTATGGTTGGTGGTAGTGGTTCGGTGGAAGAAGAGGTTGGAGATGGGTTTTGGTTTTTGGAGGTGCAGAAAAAGGGGTTTCGGTTTTGGGGGTTGAGGAAGGTGAAGGTGGAGGATGGAAGAGGGTTTTCGAAGGGTGGTGTTGGGGTGGAGATGGAGGTGGAGGATGGTGGAGGGTTTTGTGAAAATAAGAAAAAAGAAAAAATGGGTTTGACGGTGGCGGCTATGGAGGTGCAGAGGTGGTGGAGGGTTGGATTGGATCTCCGGCAAGGTTGGTCGGATTACGGGTTGAAGGTGGCGGGTAATGGTGATGGGAAAAAAATAAAAATAAAAATGGACGGCTCCGGTGGGATGTGGTGGTGGAGCTCAAAGGAGGGTTGGTGGTAGGAGATTCCAACGGAGGTTTTGGTGGTGGGATTCCGGCAAGCTCGCCGGAATCAATGGGGATGGTGGTTGCTGCAAATGTAAAAAAAATAAAACAAATGGGTTTGAAGGTGAGGTGGGTTTTGATGGGATTTGACGGTGGCCGCGAGGGGAGGTAGGAGGTGGAGAGAGTGATGGAGTGGTGGTGGTGGAGTTCGATTGGTCTTTCTCCCTCCTCTGTTTCTCTCCTCTCTTTTTTTTAGAAAAAACCCTCTGGTTCCTACGAGATTTTCCATTTCTATAGTTAGGGTTGCCACCCTCTTCTAATCTCAGCCATCCATTTCCTTCCTCTCTTGATCCTATGGCCTTTGATTCCTTATCCCTCTTGCCCTAATTCTATCCTAGAAACCTTAGAAACCTAGAGTGTCTAGTTGATCTAAGCCCTACACCTCATCTCTTTGATCTAATGGCCTATGCTTGTGGCTTGCAGAGGAAGCAATGGAGATTTCCAATAATGCCCTCTTTCAAATGGGAAATGATATATTATGCCCCCTTCTCTCTCATGTGCAGCCCCCCATCTAGTGTATTTTATTTCTTTCTTTTGCACTTAAGTGGGCTGCCCCAAGTAATAAAAAAAAAGACAAATATATCTTTCTCCTTTTAATACAAGGGTTTGGTATTGTCACACCTTCCTTGTTTAAATCAACCCCCTTCCATTTGCAAATGAAACAATCTCACCCTCGCTTTGATAATCACACAAACTCAGCTTGTCCTTTGACAGATTTTAATTCGAAAATGTACCCATTTAATCACGGTCTAAACACGAAGAGACAAGGTAAGTTAGTAAAATATCAAGGAGAGGTCGAGTTAGCATCATCCACACTTGAGAAATTTGTATAGAGAGGTGCCAATACCAAAACTCAGGGGTATTTTGTAACTCTTTCAAATTTTTGCGAAAATGAGATAGAGGATCAGGGCAATTGAACGAAGGATGCCAACGGGGTTCAGAGATCACCCAGGCTTTCAAACGATTTCCAAAATATATGGAAATGGACATTTTTACGGTTTTCGGGTTTGATTTTTCAAAAATTTTGAGATTCGGTTTCGGGATCTCGACTCAACTTCGAGAATGGGATTTTATTCGATTTCGAGAATTTATTCGATTTTCGGGAAAATGGTCCGGTCAAAATGGGGTGTCTACAGATATAGAAACCCTAGTGATGATGTCAACCAACTTTTTGCCAAGTTTTGGGATGAGAATGAGAGGGTATTGAATCTTAGATTTAGTTGATGAAAGATGGAGATTGAAAAAAATAGGGAGTTTCTTATTTTAAAAACGTTATAAAACATCCATCTTTTAGACATAGGAAACCCTAGAGATGGTGTCAAGGAGCTTTTAGCTAAGTTTTGAGTTGAGAATGAGAGGGTATTAAATCTAAGATTTAGTTACTAAAGGATGAAGATTGAAAAAAAAAAGTTTCTTATTATAGAAACTTTATAAAACATCAATCTTTTACACTAAGTAAACCCTAGAGATGTTGTGGAAGAGCTTTTAGCCAAGTTTTGAGAGGAGGATTAGATGGTATTGAATCTTAGATTTTGTTGATTAAGGATGGAGATTGAAAAAATAAAAAGTTTCTGATTTTAGAAACTTTATAAAACATCCATCTTTTAGACATAGGAAACACTCGAGATGTTGTTAAGGAACTTTTAGTGAAGTTTTGAGATGAGGATGAGTTTGTATTGAATCTTACATTTAGTTGATAAAGGAAGGAGATTAAAAAAATAGACAGTTTCTTATTTTAGAAACTTTAAAAAACACCAATCTTTTAGACATAGGAAACCCTCTAGATGGTGTCAATGAGATTTTAGCCAAGTTTTGAGATGAGGATTAGATGGTATTGAATCTTAGATTTAGTTGATCAAGGATGGAGATTGAAAAAATAGAAAGTTTCTGATTTTAGAAACTTTATAAAACATTCATCTTTTAGACATAGGAAACTCTATAGATGGTGTCAAGGAGCTTTTAACCAAGTTTTGTGACGAGAATGAGAGAGTACTGAATCTAAGATTTAGTTGCTGAATGATGGAGATTGAAAAAATAAAAAGTTTCTTATTTTAGAAACTTTATAAGACATCAATCTTTTACACTTAGTAAACCCTAGAGATGGTGTCAAGGAGCTTTTACCCAAGTTTTGAGATGAGGATTAGATGGTATTGAATCTTTCATTTAGTTGATGAAGGATGGAAATTCAAAAAAGAAAAATGTTTTTATTTTTGAAACTTTATAAAATATCTATCTTTTAGATATAGGAAACGCTAGAGATTGTGTTAGGGAGCTTTTAGCCAAGTTTTCAGATGAGGAGGAGATGCGATTGAATCTTAGAATTAGTTGAAGAAGGATCTGATTGAAAAAATAGAAAATTTCTTATTTTAGGACCATTATAAAACATCCATCTTTTAGGCAAAAGAAACCCTTGAGATCGTGTGAAGGAGCTTTTAGGCAAGTTTTGGGATGAGGATGAGATGGTATTTAATTATAGATTTAGTTAAGGAAGGGCCATCTTTTATGGTATTGAAACCCTAGAGATGATGTAAAGTTGCTTTTAACCAAGTTTTGGGAAGAGAATGAGATGGTATTGATTCTTAGATTTAGTTGATAAAGGATGGAGAGATTAAAAAATAGAAAGTTTATTATTTTAGAAACTTTATAAAACATCCATTTTTTAGACAAATGAAACCCTAGAGATGTTGTCAATGAGCTTTTAACAAAGTTTTGAGATGAGAGTGAGAGGGTACTGAATCTTATATTGAATTGCTAAAGGATGGAGATTGAAAACATAAAAAGTTTCTTATTTTAGAAACTTTATAAAACATCAATTTTGCACACTTAGTAAACCCTAGAGATGATGTCAAATGGCTTTTACCCAAGTTTTGAGATGAGGATTAGATGGTATTGAATCTTAGATTTAGTTTATTAAGGATGGAGAATGAAATTATAAAAAGTTTCTTATTTTAGAAAGTTTATAAAATATCAATATTTTAGACATAGTAAATCATAGAGATGGTGTCAAAGAGCTTTTAGCCTTATTTTGGGATAAGAATGAGACGGTATTGAATCTTAGATTTACTTGTTGAATGATGGAGATTGAAAAAATATAAATTTTCTTATTTTAAAAACTTTGTAAACATCAATCTTTTACACTTAGTAAACCCTAGAAATGGTGTCAAGGAGAACTGAGCCAAGTTTTGGGATGAGTTAACGATGGTATTGAATCTTAGATTTAATTGATGACGGATGGAGAGAAAATCAAATGTTTCTTACTTTAGGAACTTTAAAAAAACAACTATCTTTTATACATATAAAACCCTAGAAATTGAGTAAAGGAGCTTTTAGCCAAGTTTTGAATTGAGGATGTGATGGTAATGAATCATAAATTTAGTTGATGAAGGATGAAGAATGAAAAAAAAGAAAGTTTCTGATTTTAGAAACTTTATAAAACATTCTTCTTTTCGACATAGGAAACCCTATAGATGGTGTCAATGAGCTTTTAGACAAGTTTTTGGTTGAGGATGAGAATTGAAAAAACAGAAAGTTTTTATTTTTTTTGGAAACTTTAAAAAACATACATCTATTAGACATAAAAAATCCTACATATGCTGTCAATGAGCTTTTATCCAAGTTTTGAGATGAGGATAAGATGATGTTTAAGCTTAGATTTAGTTGACGCCTGATGGAGATTGAAAAAATAGAAAGTTTCTTAATTTAGAAACTTCACAAGACATCCATCTTTTAGACATAGGAAACCCTAGAGATAGAGTGAATGAGCTTTTAGACAAGTTTTGGGATGAGGATGAGATGAAATTTAATCATAGATTTAGTTGATGAAGGATGGAAATTGAAGAAATAAAGAGTTTCTTATTTTAGAAACTTTACAAAACATTCAGCTTTTAGACATAGGAAACCCTAGAGATGGTGTGAAGGAGCTTTGATCCAAGTTTTGGGATGACTTAGCGTTGGTATTGAATCTTAAATTTAGTTGATGAAGGATGGCGAAAAAAAAAGTTTCTTATTTTAGAATTTCTAAAAATCATCTATCTTTTTTACATATGAAGCCCTAGGAAATTGTGTCATGGAGCTTTTAGCCAAGTTTTGATATGATGATGAGATGGTATTGAATCTTAGATTTAGTTGATGAAGGATGGATATTGAAAAACAGAAAGTTTCTAGTCTTAGAACTTTTATAAAACATTTATCTTTTAGACATAGGAAACCCTCTAGATGGTGTCAAGGAGCTTTTAGACAAGTTTTGAGATGAGGATTACATGGTACTGAATCTTAGATTGAGTTGATGAATGATGGAGATTGAAAATATAGAAAGTTTCTTATTTTAGAAACTTTATAAAACATCAATCTTTTAGACATAAGAAACTCAAGAGATGGTGTCAAAGTGCTTTTAGCCAGGTTTTGGGATGAGAATGACATGGTGTCAAGGAGCTTTTAGCCAAGTTTTAGGGTAAGAATGAGACGGTATTGAATCTTAGATTTATTTGTTGAATGATGGAGATTGAAAAAATAGAAAGTTTCATATTTTAGAAACTTTGTAAAATATCAATCTTTTACACTTAGTAAACCCTAGAAATGGTGTTACGGAGTGCTGAGCTTAGTTTTGGGATGAGTTAGCGATGGTATTGAGTCTTAGATTTAGTTGATGAAGGATGGGAAAAAAATAAAATAAAATGTTTCTTATTTTAGAAACTTTATGAATCATCTATCTTTTAGACATATGAAACCCTAGAGATAATGTCAATGAGCTTTTAGCCAAGTTTTGAGATGAGGATGCGGTAGTAATTAATCTTAATTTTAGTTGATGAAGGATAGAGAATGAAAAAATAAAAAGTTTCTGATTTTAGAAAATTTAAAAAACATCAATTTTTTAGACATAGGAAACCCTATAGATGGTGTTAAGGAGCTTTTAGCAAAGTTTTAGGATGAGGATGAGAATTGAAAAAACAGAAAGTTTCTGATTTTTTAAACATTATAAAACATGCATCTTTTAGAAATAGAAAACCCTAGAGATGCTGTCAATGAGCTTTTAGCCAAGTTTTGGGATAGTATTGAATCTTAGATTTAGTTGACGCATGATGGAGATTGAAAAATAGAAAGTTTCTTAATTTTGAAAGTTTATAAGATATCCATCGTTTAGACATAGGAAACCCTGGAGATAGTGTCAATGACAGTTTAGCCAAGTTTTGGGATGAGGATAAGATGCAATTTAGTCTTAGATTTAGTTGATGAAAGATTGAGATTGAAGAAATCGAAAGTTTCTTATTTTAGAAACTTTACAAAACATTCATCTTTTAGACATAACAAACCTTAGAGATGGTGTAAATGAGCTTTGAACCAAGTTTTGAGATGAGAATGAGATGATATTGAATCTTAGATTTAGTTAACGGAGGATGGAGATTGAAAAAATATAAAGTTTCTTAATTTAGAAACTTTAGAAGACATCCATCTTTTAGACATACGAAACCCTAGAGATGTGTCAAGGAGCTTTTAGCCAAATTTTGGGATGGGGATGAGATGAAATTGAATCTTAGATTTAGTTGATTAATGACGGAGATTGAAAAAATAGAAAGTTTCTTATTTTAGATGATGTCAATGAGCTTTTCGATTGATCTTTTATAGTATTGAAACTCTACAGATGATGTCAATGAGCTTTTAACCACGTTCTGAGATGAGAATGAGGGGGGCAATGAATCTTAGATTTAATTGATAAAAGATGGAGATTAAAAAAATAGAAAGTTTCTTATTTTAGAAACTTTATAAAACATCCACCTTTTAAACATATGAAACCCTATAGATTGTGTAAATGAGCTTTTAGCCATGTTTGGGATGATGATAAGAAGATTTTGATTCTTAGATTTAGGTGATGAAAAATGGAGATTGAAAAAATAGAAAGTTTCTTATTTTATAAACTTTATAAAACATCCACATTTTAGACATAGGAAACCCTAGAGATGGTGTCAAGGAACTTTGAGCCAAGTTTTGGGATGAGTTAGCGATGGTATTGAATCTTAAATTTAGTTGATGAAGGATGGTGAAAAAATAAAAAGTTACTTATTTTAGAAACTTTATAAAAAATCTATCTTTTAGACATATGAAACCCTAGGAGAAGGTGTCAAGGAGCTTTTAGCCAAGTTTTGATAAGATGATGATCGTATTGAATCTTAGCTTTAGTTAATAAAGGATGGAGATTGAAAAACAAAAAGTTTGTAATCTTAGAAACTTTACAAATTATCCATCTTTTAGACATAGGAAATCCTCTAGATGGTGTCATGGAGCTTTTAGCTAAGTTTTGAGATGAAGATTAGATGATATTGAATCTTAGATTCAGTTGATGAAGGATGGAGATTTAAAAAATACAAAGTTTCTAATTTTAGAAATTTTATAAAATACATCCATCTTTTAGACATAGGAAATCCTAGAGATGGTGTGAAAGATCTTTTTGCCTAGTTTTGAGAAAATGATGAGATGGTATTGAATCTTAGATTTAGTTGATAGAGGATGGAAAATGAAAAAATAAGAAGTTTCTTATTTTAAAAACTTTAAGAAATTTCTATCAATAGACATAGGAGACCCTAGAGATGGTGTTAAAGAGCTTTTAGCCTAGTTTTGGGATGATGATGAGATGGTTTTAAATATTAAATTTAGTTGATGAAAGATGGAGATTGAAAAAAAAAAAGCTTCTTATTTTAGAAACTTTATAAAATATCTAATTTTTAGACATAGGAAACCCTATAGATGGTGTCAAGGAGCTTTTAGCCAAGTTTTGAGATTAGGATGGGATGGTATTGAATCTTAGAATTAGTTGATGAAAGATTGAGATTGAAAAAATAAAAAGTTTCTAATTTTGGAAACTTTATAAAACATCCATCTTTTAGACATAAGAGACCCTAGAGATGGTGTTAGTGTGCTTTTAGAAGTTTTTGGATGACGATGAGATGGTATTGATTCTAAGATTTAGTTGATGAAGGATGATGATTGACAAAATAAGAAACTTTATAAAACATCCATCTTTTACAAATAAGAAACCCTAGAGATGATGGCAACAAGCTTTTAGCCAAGTTTTGGGATGAGAATGAGAGGATATTGAATCTTAGATTTATTTGATTAAGGATGGAGAATGAAAAAATAGAATGTTTCTTATATTTGAAACTTTATAAAACATCCTTCTTGTGCACATTGTAAATCCCAGAGAAGGTGTCTGTAGACACCCCATTTTGCTCTACCTTAATCGATAAAGAAATTAGGGTTTGTTTTCCGTCGGTTTTCCAATGTCTTTCTTTCCCGCATCCGTTTATTACATTTCTAAATATTTTTGGTCATTTCCGTCGTGTTTCGCATTTTCCCGCTAAATGTTGAGAAGGATTATTCAGAAAAATCTAAACTAGGGAGAATTTGTACCTGCTAGTGTGGGACCTGCTAGTGTGGGACCTGCTAGTGTGGGACCCGTTTGTGTGGGACCCGCTGGTGTGGGACCTGCTAGTGTGGGACCTGCTAGTGTGGGACCCGTTTGTGTGGGACCCGCTGATGTGGGACCCGCTTGTGTAGGGCCCGCTGATGTGGGACCCGCTTGTGCGGAACCCCCAAAGTGGGACTCACCATTAGCATGACTTAACTTTCTCTACCATTTCCACTAACTTTATTTTTCCCTTTTAAAATAACACCATTATCTCCATTACCATTATATATTCCATGATTCCCACCACCATTCCCACCATTCCATTATATATTCCATTATTCCCACCACCATTCCCACCATCCCATTATATATTCCATTATTTCCATCACCATTCCCACCATTCTCATTATCTATTCCATTATTCCCACCACCATTCCCACTATTCCATTATCTATTCCATTATTCCCACCACCATTCCCACTATTCCATTATATATTCCATTATTCCCACCACCATTCCCACCATTACCATTATATATTCTCCACCATACCCACCATTCTCATTTTTTATTTTCCACCTCTCCATCTTCTCCCACTAAGTTTTTCACTATATAAAGAGAGGAGAGGAAGAGGGGATGAGGGGAAGAAAAGAGGACCAAGGTGGCTCATCTCATAAAAATCCTTCTTCCAATCACTTCCTCTATCAACAGTGAGGGAAACAAAAAAATAAAAAAAAATAAAAAAGAAGAAAGAGAAAGCGAAAGACGGCGGAGCGGATCGGCGGCGGCGATTGTTCTTAACTCTTGGATTGGGCGGAGATCTTCACCACAGGTAGGTACATTGTTTTTCGAATTTTTCCGAATTTTTCCGCAAATCGTGTTTTAAAAATAGAAAACTCTTAAAAAAAAAAACATCTTTTGACAAAGAAACATAAATTATATACTAAACAGACTCCAAAATTAATGCAATTTCGTGGAAAAATACTATGATACTGACACATTCTACCATGAATTTGTAACGATTTTTGGAGTTTATTTGGTATATTATTTAATACTTTCTTTGAAAATTATCAGATTTTGTGAGAATTGTTACTGACACTAGATCACCATTAAAATTCTTCCAATTTTTACAGTAGTCATATATTCCATATTCCTTGTTTCTGTAAAAGTTTCAAGTTCTTTGGATCTGTTTTCATATGGGATGTAGTGTTAATTCACAATCTGGTCTGAAACTTGTAAAATCCGAAATTGGTAGTAAATAGCCTTTAAAATTTATGAAATTCTCACAGCATGCTATGTCTATTCATATCTTATATCTGTAGAAATGTCATAGAATTTAAATTTCTATTTCTTGTAGTTTCTGTGTTAATTTGCAATCTGGTCATTGAATTGATAAATCAAGATTAAATATGAATTTAACATAAAAATCTATAAAACTCATCCAGTAAGCTACATACATTCCCATCTTGCTGCTGTTGAAATTTCAAATCATTTCGAATTTATTTTCAACAATTTCACTTGTAAAACCACTCATAGGCTTAAAATTGTTAAAATCCATTGAAAATTCGAAATTAATTAAAAATTATTGTAAAAATTCCTAAAGAACTTTTAAATTCTGTCACATGTTCACTCCTTAATCCATTGAAACAGAAATTTTAGGATCTTTAGATTTTCCTGGAAAAATGGCCAGTGCATCCATAATCGTATCCCAATTGCAACCGATCTTTGACAATTTGAATATTTAAGCTATAGCATGTTGTTGGCTCCGAGGTTACTGTCCACGGAAATCCTGAGATTTGCCAGGCAATAAGATGCCATAACCTAAGTACTAAATTGCACAAAGAAAGAACGCACGATTCCCTTCCTTGGATGCTATTCTGGGCCGAAATTGGTGAACCCTAGAACCATTGGTAATCCTTAAATGTCTAGAAACTGAAAATCTTCGAAATCTGAAACTCATTAACCTCGAGAACTTAAATCGATTTATCTTGTGTCTTTCGGAACCATTGGATTATGGTTTCCAATCTAAGAACCATTAGAGCCCAATTTAGGAACACTGGTGTCGTGCCGTGTCCTAGGTTTTAGGGAGTCCTAGAGTTAGGAGTCCAGCCTCATCACGGACGCTTGCTATGAATAGCAACCGTACCATAGGTCTAGTTACACTAGTCACCCGATCTTTCCCTAGGACAAGCCTAGTAAACTAGGATGTAGGCAAAACCTGCATTAGTCTAAGGGACAACTTGCATTCAGATAAGAATCATATAGCATCTTAGATGAAATCCTAAGATAATAAAATCCTCAACTTGAATTAAATAATTCCTCTTAAAACTGTTGAAACAGTCAAATCCGTCTAAGTCGGTGTCCTAGTTGAGTTAGGCATATGTAGCTTAGCTTAGGTGCACCGAACTACGTCGACTCTGATCCCAGTGAGGCTTGGGTACGTAGGCAGCTTGGATGTCTGACGGCATACCACCCGCGAGTCGGCACCACAACAAATTGTGGTGTTTTATATATTAATTTTCTTGTAAATGCTTAATTAAATCACTTAGGATTTTCCATGAAATTAGAATTCTAGGAGAACTGTCACTTAGATTGAATCCAGACAAATTAATAAATCAAGATACACATCTAGGATTCACATTGAAATTAGATTCTAGGATGCATGTCACTTAGTTCGCACATTAACATAGAGTTGAATGAGCCATTTAAAATAAATTTAAAAGAGTTAGCTTTTGGAATCGAAGACCGATTATCGGGCAGGAATGGTGCATGTGGCGGATAACTCCCCATACCTTCCATTCTCGTAACCAGGTAGCGAGTCTAGATTTCTGGTTAATTACGGGTCCTAGATCCCACATCTAGGTGGCGACTCTGTCAGTCTCTTTCGTGTGGAATTCGGATTGCCTTAGTGATCCCAAGTTCACAGGAAAGATTAATTCAAATCAACATTAAAATGCACACGCCAATCGCGTGGATACGAGAGACCAAGAGAGAGTGCATGGCGGCTCGCGCCCCACCCCTCTCGCGGGATCATGTCCCACAGTCTGGCGACTCTGCTGGGGACCACCTAACTTCATTAAAATTTCAAAAGATAATTCATTTGAATTTAATTTAACTGGCTCATAAAAACTCTATACTTGTTAGATTAGTTTGTCTCGTTTTATTTTCTCATCACATTTTACTCGAACTTAATTTAACAAAACCTGAAGGCATCATAGATTGCGCGAACTTATTGCATACACTTACATCACTTGCATCTAAACCCTTGCATTTCACATGCACACACGTCCTATTTTAGGAACCCGGAGTGTTATCTAGCATGGTTGACTGGGATTTCATCACCTGGTGCCTCTGTGCTAGAGAAGCATTCCACCCTTAGCCTAGTACCTTTATGGTGCGTAAACGGATCTCTTGTTCACGTACTGATACGCCGGACACTGGTACAGTATATCGAACATGGATTCGCGCTAAGGGGACTCTTGGCCTTACCCCTAGATTAACCCACACATGCATGCAGTATACGAACACATGTGCACCACATGTGTGAGCCTAGTTTAGGATATCTTACCCATTTGTGTCTAGATTAGGCCGTAGTCCATCTTCCAATGGCTACGATCGGTCCTAGGTACACAAACAAAGTCATGAGTCGAGATCCTCTCTCCACTCCGCTAAATTAGGATTAGGGTTGATGCCTTCAGGTAACACTGTTAAAATGTGCGAAGACTAAAAACTTTTCCTTTGGGGTTAGGATATAAATCCCATCATTTCCAAAGATCTCATAGGATTAGTCATTCATGATCTATCCGTTGAAAGCAATCTTATACTATCTCATCTAATCTCTTGATCGTGCGTCTTTCATTCTTCTGTCATACGATTCGATCGTATCTTCATGCCATCCCCTAACTGGCAGGAGCAGAATCTCACAATCTTTCGATTATGCAATCTCATGATCTGATCATGCCTGGTCCAGATGATCCAATCTTGCTTGTACCCTTGGTCTTTTCTTACTCTAAGGGCAACCTTTTTCAAGAATATTTTGCTAAGTCCTTCAGAGTTCACTATCATAATCCTTGAACTAGGGGCGTTCCCCTATGCGAATCAGTAATCATGGTCAGTACAATTGTTGAGTCCGGTCTTACATTTCAAGGTCAATGCCTAGTCCAGGCAAGATATCTTCTGCTTCTCTTTTTTATTTAGAGTTGTGAATCCTAAGAATGTTCAGGATAGGTCATCAGATGTAATAGCCATTTCTTTAAATAAAAATTTCAGTTCCAAAAGTTCATTGGTGTCTGTTTCTTAAGTGTGCTTCTGATCTTAAAATAAGACTCCCTCATCAAATGAGGACAAAATTGACGAAACTCCACTTGAGTCACAACGATTACTTGAACAAGAGGAGGAGCGCCAATCTCAGCCTTTCAAAGATGAAATTAAAGTGGTAAACACTGGCACTGAAACCTTGATCCAGTAAATGCCGATTGAAAATACATTACCCTCTGAAGAGTGTGAAGAATTGGTAAACCCATTTTGAGGATAAAAAGATGGTCCGGTAAGTGTTACCATTAATGCCAAGAGAAAGACCCAGATAGAAGGTTCAAGAAAGAATGAAGTGAATATCATATGCTATGCAAGGGGCATGGAGTGGAAACAACTTTCATATTACCAATCAATGACCTTGGTTCTCAAATTCATAACATGAAGCCATCAAATTCGAGATAAGAAGTTCAAGAGCAAGCATTGAAAAGTGATCATCAGATATCAAGAGTTACAAATCCATAGATGGAGGATGTCGAAGAACAAGTTTCGCTCTATGAAAGTCGAAGGCACGTATTAGAATCTTGAAAGAAGAAGATTTATTATCTCTTACCTGGAAATGCCGTCAAACTCCGTAAAAAAAAGAAAAAGAAAATAAAAAAATAAATAATCAGTACCAGAGGGACTCTAGTAAACTAGATCGACTCCCAATCTGAACATCGGAAGGCCTCCTTTGGCCGAATAAATCCCAAAATCAGAACCCAACGTCAAAAGAATACTGGTTTGCAAACCCTTCGAGCCTAAATGAAATTTTCTTGAAAACCCATCAAACTAGGGGCATTCGCCCCGAACTACGCGAGACCTGATCCCTACACTGGGGTACGTAGGCAGCTCGGTTAAACCGAGTTCGGTCGATTCAAAAAAAAAAAAAAAGAAAAAAGGAAAAGAAATGTAATCGTTCCAAAAAAAAAAGAGGGACCAGTTCCAAAAGAAGAGAGGTCAATCATTCCAGAAAGAAAGAAAAAAAGGAAAAAATCAATTAACCTTCAAACAATTTATCTTCAAACTAGGGGCATTCGCCCTGAACTATACACGACCTGATTCCTACCTTGGGATATGTAGGCAACCTATTCACAGGTTCGGTCGAAATCTTTGTTGAACCTTAAGCCATTCTTTGAAAAGCCCTATCCTACCTATAAAGTCCTTCCGGTGTTCAGAACTAATGATCTAGGTCCCGAAACAAAAAAAAAATGATGATGAATAAAAAAAAAATGGAGTTTGAAGATCTGCTAGACTGAAAACCTGAAAGGGCGGTTTAGGCAAAATTTAAGATCATTCCCCTGTTAAGTTGAAAACCCGAAAGGGCGGCTTAGGCAAAAGCTAAGGGGATAGCCTGCTGAATCGAAAACCTAGAAAGACGGTTCAGGCAAAAGTTAAGGCTACCACGGTCCGCCAAGTTAAAAACCCTGAAGAGGTGACTTGGTCACGGTAAGAGAATCATTATAAGAAGGCTACAGCCAGTATCAAGACTGAAGATCAACTGAAGTTCAAGCAAATTTATAAGAAGGTTACAGCCGGTATCAGGACTGAAGATCAATTGAAGTTCAAACAAATTCAAGTGACATCCTCAAAACTGGGGGCATTGGAGCTAAGCAATCCTAGGAGTTGTAATTAAATCATTGAGGCATTACTGTTTAAGGGAAAAGTCCAGTGTTTACCAATTAAAAAAAAATATTCCTTGAAAGGATAGACTTACCAAATAAAATATTAACTAAGTCAGAAGCATTACTGTGTCTGTCAGTGTAGTTAATCAATCGTTGTTATTCTATGTTCACTCCTTCAGAGATCCTCAATCCTTTGAGTAGTGTCTTTTATCTAAGTTTTCTCTTTAAAAAGAGTCAATCGTCGTCCTTGTGTCCAAAATGATGCAACTGTCTCGGTGAAGGAGGCCCGACCTCGTCAACTCCCTGCGATTGTACCTGAAAGAGTTCGAGAATCTAGTCAAACAGCTACATTTCAAAGAAGATCAACTCAGAAGAGTTCAGAAGTAGAAACATCAGAAAGCCCAGCTTCCTTAAAAAGATCATACCTCAGGAAGGCATCTTAAGCTTGGAAGAGCCTCAGATGCAATGATGGTCGAGCCAATTTCTCACAAAGATGAACCGTTAAAATTCAGAATTTCCTTCCAGTTAGTTTGATTATATCCAAGAGAGCCGTTGTTCTAGATTACCAATTTCAAGTGTCTTGTTCAAGGTTTCAGTCATCCAAATCCCCAAAGACAAGACCAGCAGTCTCTTTGAGAAAAATCTTGTTGAAGTTTCATAAAAGTGTTTCTACTCCATTCTTGTTAGTAATGGTTCTTCGGTTTGCCGTTTCATCATTCGTCAAAGTCCTAGTTTCCGATATCTTTGTCAGGCACGATCTATAACATCCCCGATTTCATTAAGTTCAAAAAATCAAAAATTCATCAAATCCAATCCTATGTCAAATTCAAGTTCATGAAAAATCTCTAAATTCTTCGTTGTTGAATTCATCAATCAAAGCTATCTTGTTTCTTTGAGCCCGTTTGTGAATGGTGCCTATTTTCTCGAGTCCATTTGTAAATGATCTCGTCTTCTCCTTGAACCCGTTTGTGAACGGTGTCTCATTTTTCTGAGTCCATTTATGGTCTCATGTCCTCCTTAAGCCCGTTTGTGGACGGTGCCTTATTTCTGAAAAATCAAAAATTCATCAAATCCAATCCTATGTCAAATTCAAGTTCATGAAAAACTCTAAATTCTTCGTTGTTGAATTCATCAATCAAAGCTATCTTGTTTCTTTGAGCCCGTTTGTGAACGGTGCCTCGTTTCTCGAGTCCATTTGTGAATGGTCTCATCTTCTCCTTAAGCCCGTTTGTGAAGGGTACCTCATTTTCTGAGTCTATTTGTGAATGGTCTTATGTCCTCCTTGAGCCCGTTTGTGGACGGTGCCTTATTTCTGAAAAATCAAAAATTCATCAAATCCAATCCTACGTCAAATTCAAGTTCATGAAAAATCTCTAAATTCTTCGTTGTTGAAGCTATCTTGTTTCTTTGAGCCCGTTTGTGAACGTTGCCTCATTTCTCGAGTCCATTTATGAATGGTCTCATGTTTTCCTTGAGCCCGTTTGTGAACGGTGCCTCGTTTCTCGAGTCCATTTGTGAATGGTCTCGTCTTCTCATTGAGCCCGTTTGTGAACGGTGCCTCATTTCTCGAGTCTATTTATGAATGGTCTCATGTTCTCCTTGAGGTTTCTGAGTCCATTTGTGAATGGTCTCTTATTCTCCTTGAGCCCGTTTGTGAACGGTGCCTCATTTCTCGAGTCCATTTGTGAATGGTCTCGTCTTCTCCTTAAGCCCGTTTGTGAACAGTACCTCATTTTCTGAGTCTATTTGTGAATGGTCTCATGTTCTCCTTGAGCACGTTTGTGAACGGTGCCTCGTTTCTCGAGTCCATTTGAGAATGGTCTCATCTTCTCCTTGAGCCCGTTTGTGAACGGTACCTCATTTTCTGAGTCCATTTGTGAATGGTCTCGTCCTCTCCTTAAGCCCGTTTGTGAACGGTACCTCATTTTCTGAGTCCATTTGTGAATGGTCTCATCTTCTTCTTAAGCCCGTTTGTGAACGGTACCTCATTTTCTGAGTCCATTTGTGAATGGTCTCATATCCTCCTTGAGTCCGTTTGTGAATGGTACCTCATTGTCTGAGTCCATTTGTGAATGGTCTCTTATCCTCCTTGAGCCCGCTTGTGAAAGATGTCTCATTTTCTTTAAAAAAAAAAAAAAAAAAAAAAAAAAAAACCGCTTGAGAACGATCTTTGTTCTTTCTCTTCGGAATCCATTCGAAAGTGGTATCTCATTCTCTCGTTGCTCGTTTGTAAACGGCACCGCATCAGGATTTCTTATTATGTTCTAATTCTAGGATTTCATTTAGGGCCTTGCATTAGGTAGTAAATGTTTGCGTCTAAGTTCCGTTTTGTGTAGAGTCTTTTGTCGATTAAAGCTACGCAAAATGGCTCTGTCATTTTGACTTTGGTATTCGATGACTACGTCATCTCTACCAAAGAGGGGCATCTGTAGACACCCCATTTTGCTCTACCTTAATCGATAAAGAAATTAGGGTTTGTTTTCCGTCGGTTTTCCAATGTCTTTCTTTCCCGCATCCGTTTATTACATTTCTAAATATTTTTGGTCATTTCCGTCGTGTTTCGCATTTTCCCGCTAAATGTTGAGAAGGATTATTCAGAAAAATCTAAACTAGGGAGAATTTGTACCTGCTAGTGTGGGACCTGCTAGTGTGGGACCTGCTAGTGTGGGACCCGTTTGTGTGGGACCCGCTGGTGTGGGACCTGCTAGTGTGGGACCTGCTAGTGTGGGACCCGTTTGTGTGGGACCCGCTGATGTGGGACCCGCTTGTGTAGGGCCCGCTGATGTGGGACCCGCTTGTGCGGAACCCCCAAAGTGGGACTCACCATTAGCATGACTTAACTTTCTCTACCATTTCCACTAACTTTATTTTTCCCTTTTAAAATAACACCATTATCTCCATTACCATTATATATTCCATGATTCCCACCACCATTCCCACCATTCCATTATATATTCCATTATTCCCACCACCATTCCCACCATCCCATTATATATTCCATTATTTCCATCACCATTCCCACCATTCTCATTATCTATTCCATTATTCCCACCACCATTCCCACTATTCCATTATCTATTCCATTATTCCCACCACCATTCCCACTATTCCATTATATATTCCATTATTCCCACCACCATTCCCACCATTACCATTATATATTCTCCACCATACCCACCATTCTCATTTTTTATTTTCCACCTCTCCATCTTCTCCCACTAAGTTTTTCACTATATAAAGAGAGGAGAGGAAGAGGGGATGAGGGGAAGAAAAGAGGACCAAGGTGGCTCATCTCATAAAAATCCTTCTTCCAATCACTTCCTCTATCAACAGTGAGGGAAACAAAAAAATAAAAAAAAATAAAAAAGAAGAAAGAGAAAGCGAAAGACGGCGGAGCGGATCGGCGGCGGCGATTGTTCTTAACTCTTGGATTGGGCGGAGATCTTCACCACAGGTAGGTACATTGTTTTTCGAATTTTTCCGAATTTTTCCGCAAATCGTGTTTTAAAAATAGAAAACTCTTAAAAAAAAAAACATCTTTTGACAAAGAAACATAAATTATATACTAAACAGACTCCAAAATTAATGCAATTTCGTGGAAAAATACTATGATACTGACACATTCTACCATGAATTTGTAACGATTTTTGGAGTTTATTTGGTATATTATTTAATACTTTCTTTGAAAATTATCAGATTTTGTGAGAATTGTTACTGACACTAGATCACCATTAAAATTCTTCCAATTTTTACAGTAGTCATATATTCCATATTCCTTGTTTCTGTAAAAGTTTCAAGTTCCTTGGATCTGTTTTCATATGGGATGTAGTGTTAATTCACAATCTGGTCTGAAACTTGTAAAATCCGAAATTGGTAGTAAATAGCCTTTAAAATTTATGAAATTCTCACAGCATGCTATGTCTATTCATATCTTATATCTGTAGAAATTTCATAGAATTTAAATTTCTATTTCTTGTAGTTTCTGTGTTAATTTGCAATCTGGTCATTGAATTGATAAATCAAGATTAAATATGAATTTAACATAAAAATCTATAAAACTCATCCAGTAAGCTACATACATTCCCATCTTGCTGCTGTTGAAATTTCAAATCATTTCGAATTTATTTTCAACAATTTCACTTGTAAAACCACTCATAGGCTTAAAATTGTTAAAATCCATTGAAAATTCGAAATTAATTAAAAATTATTGTAAAAATTCCTAAAGAACTTTTAAATTCTGTCACATGTTCACTCCTTAATCCATTGAAACAGAAATTTTAGGATCTTTAGATTTTCCTGGAAAAATGGCCAGTGCATCCATAATCGTATCCCAATTGCAACCGATCTTTGACAATTTGAATATTTAAGCTATAGCATGTTGTTGGCTCCGAGGTTACTGTCCACGGAAATCCTGAGATTTGCCAGGCAATAAGATGCCATAACCTAAGTACTAAATTGCACAAAGAAAGAACGCACGATTCCCTTCCTTGGATGCTATTCTGGGCCGAAATTGGTGAACCCTAGAACCATTGGTAATCCTTAAATGTCTAGAAACTGAAAATCTTCGAAATCTGAAACTCATTAACCTCGAGAACTTAAATCGATTTATCTTGTGTCTTTCGGAACCATTGGATTATGGTTTCCAATCTAAGAACCATTAGAGCCCAATTTAGGAACACTGGTGTCGTGCCGTGTCCTAGGTTTTAGGGAGTCCTAGAGTTAGGAGTCCAGCCTCATCACGGACGCTTGCTATGAATAGCAACCGTACCATAGGTCTAGTTACACTAGTCACCCGATCTTTCCCTAGGACAAGCCTAGTAAACTAGGATGTAGGCAAAACCTGCATTAGTCTAAGGGACAACTTGCATTCAGATAAGAATCATATAGCATCTTAGATGAAATCCTAAGATAATAAAATCCTCAACTTGAATTAAATAATTCCTCTTAAAACTGTTGAAACAGTCAAATCCGTCTAAGTCGGTGTCCTAGTTGAGTTAGGCATATGTAGCTTAGCTTAGGTGCACCGAACTACGTCGACTCTGATCCCAGTGAGGCTTGGGTACGTAGGCAGCTTGGATGTCTGACGGCATACCACCCGCGAGTCGGCACCACAACAAATTGTGGTGTTTTATATATTAATTTTCTTGTAAATGCTTAATTAAATCACTTAGGATTTTCCATGAAATTAGAATTCTAGGAGAACTGTCACTTAGATTGAATCCAGACAAATTAATAAATCAAGATACACATCTAGGATTCACATTGAAATTAGATTCTAGGATGCATGTCACTTAGTTCGCACATTAACATAGAGTTGAATGAGCCATTTAAAATAAATTTAAAAGAGTTAGCTTTTGGAATCGAAGACCGATTATCGGGCAGGAATGGTGCATGTGGCGGATAACTCCCCATACCTTCCATTCTCGTAACCAGGTAGCGAGTCTAGATTTCTGGTTAATTACGGGTCCTAGATCCCACATCTAGGTGGCGACTCTGTCAGTCTCTTTCGTGTGGAATTCGGATTGCCTTAGTGATCCCAAGTTCACAGGAAAGATTAATTCAAATCAACATTAAAATGCACACGCCAATCGCGTGGATACGAGAGACCAAGAGAGAGTGCATGGCGGCTCGCGCCCCACCCCTCTCGCGGGATCATGTCCCACAGTGTCAAAGAGCTTTTAGCCAAGTTTTGAGATGAGGATTAGATGGTATTGAAACTTAGATTTAGTTGATGAAGGATGGAGAATGAAAAAATAGAAAGTTTCTTATTTTAGAAACTTTATAAAACATTAATATTTTAGACTTTGTAAACCATAGAGATGGTGTCAAGGAGCTTTTAGCCAAGTTTTGGGATAAGAATGAGACAGTATTGAATCTTAGATTTACTTGTTGAATGATGGAGATTGAAAAAATAGAAAGTAACTTATTTTAGAAACTTTGTAAAACGTCAATCTTTTACACTTAGTAATCCCTAGAAATGGTGTGAAGGAGCTCTGAGCTAAGTTTTGGGATGACTTAGCGATAGTATTGAATCTTAGATATAGTTGATGATGGATGGGTAGAAAACAAAAAATTTCTTATTTTAGGAACTTTATAAAATATCTATCTTTTAGACATATGAAACACTAGAGATTGTGTCAAGGAGCTTTTAGCCAAGTTTTGAGATGATGATGCGATGGTAATGAATCTTAAATTTAGTTGATGAAGGATGAAGAATGAAAAAGCAGAAATTTTTTGATTTTAGAAACTTTACAAAACATTCATCTTTTGCGCATAGGAAACCCTATCGATGGTATCAAGGAGCTTTTAGCCAAGTTATATGTTAAGGATGACAATTGAAAAAACAGAAAGTTTCTTATTTTAGAAACTTTATGAAACATACATCTATTAGAAATAGAAAACTCTACAGATGCTGTCAATGAGCTTTTAACCACGTTTTGAGATGAGGATAAGATAATGTTGAATCTTAGATTTAGTTGACGCATGATGGAGATTGAAAAAAATAGAAAGTTTCTTAATTTAAAAACTTTATAAGATATCCATTTTTTAGACATAGGAAACCCTAGAGATAGTGTGAAGGAGCTTTTAGGCAAGTTTGGGGATGAGGATGAGATGAAATTTAATCTTAGCTTTTGTTGATGAAGGATGGAGAATGAATAAATAGAAAGTTTCTTATTTTAGAAACTTTACAAAATATTCATCTTTTAGACATAGAAAACCCTAGAAATGCTGACAAGGAGCTTTTAGCCATGTTTTGAGATTAGGATGAGATGATATTGAATCTTAGATTTAGTTGACGCATGAGGGAGATTGAAAAAATAGAAAGTTTCTAAATTTAGAAACTTTATACGACATCCATCTTTTAGACATAGGAAACCCTAGAGATAGTGCCAAGGAGCTTTTAGTCAAGTTTTGGGATGGGGATGAGATGAAATTGAATCTTAGATTTAGTTGATCAAGGATGGAGATTGAAGAAATAGAAAGTTTCTTATTTTAGAAACTTTACAAAACATTCATCTTTTAGACATAGGAAACCATAGAGATGGTGTCACGGAGCTTTGAGCCAAGATTTGAGATAAGTTAGCGATGATATTGAATCTTAAATTTAGTTGATGAAGGATAGCGAAAAAATAAAAAATTTCTTATTTTAGAAGTTTAATAAAAGTTCCATCTTCTAGATATAAGAAACCTTTTAGATGGTGTCAAGGACCATTGAGACAAGTTTTGAGAAGAGGGTTAGATGGTACTGAATCTTAGATTGAGTTGGTGAAAAATGTAGATTGAGAAAATAAAAAGTTTCTTATTTTAGAAACTTTATAAAACATCCATATTTTAGCCATAGGAAACCTAAGAGATGATGACAAAGAGCTTTTAGCCAAGTTTTGAGATGAGAATGGGATGGTGTGAAGGAGCTTTTAGCCAAGTTTTAGAATAAGAATGAGACGGTATTGAATCTTAGATTTATTTGTTGAATGACGGAGATTGAAAAAATAAAAAGTTTCATATTTTAGAAACTTTGTAAAACATCAATCTTTTACACTTAGTAAACCCTAGAAATTGTATCAAGGAGCTCCGAGCCATGTTTTGGGATGTGTTAGCGATGGTATTGAATCTTAGATTTAGTTGATGAAGGATGGGGACAAAATAAAAAGTTTCTTATTTTAGAAACTTTATAAAATATCTATCTTTTAGACATATGAAACCCTAGAGATTGTGTGAAGGAGTTTTTAGCCAAGTTTTGAGATGAGGATGCGATGGTAATGAATCTTAAATTTAGTTGTTGAAGGATGGAGAATGAAAAAACAGAAAGTTTCTGATTTTCGAAACTTTATAAAACATCCATCTTTCAGACATAGGAAACCCTATAGATGGTGTCAAGAAGCTTTTAGCCAAGTTTTAGGATGAGGATAAAAATTGAGAAAGCAGAAAGTTTATGATTTTAGAAACATTATAAAACATACATCTTTTTGACATAGAAAATCCTAGATATGCTGTCTAGGAGCTTCTAGCCAAGTTTTGAGATGAGGATGAGATGATGTTGAATTTTAGATTTATTTGACGCATAATATAGATTGAAAAAATAAAAAGTTTCTTAATTTTGAAACTTTATAAGACATCCATCTTTTAGACGTATGAAACCCTAGAGATGGTGTGAATGAGCTTTTAGCCAAGTTTAGGGATGAGGATGAGGATGAGATGAAATTGAATCTTAGATTTAGTTGATAAATGATGGAGATTGAAAAAATAGAAAATTTCTTATTTTAGAAACTTTATAAAACATCCATATTTTAGACATAACAAACCCTAGAGATGATGTCAATGAGCTTTTAGCTAAGTTTTGACTTTAGAATAAGAGGGTATTGAATCTTAGATTTAGTTGATGAAGAATGGAGATTGAAAAAAAATAAAGTTTTGTATTTTTTGGACTTTTAAAAACATCAATCTTTTAGACTTAGTAAACCGTGGAGATGTTGTGAAGGAGCTTTTAGAATTATCTTTTATAGTATTGAAACTCTACAGATGATGTCAACGAGCTTTTAGCCAAGTTTTGAGATGAGAATGAGAGGGTAAAGAATCTTAGATTTAGTTGATAAACGATGGAATTGTAAAAATAGAAAATTTCTTATTTTAGAAATTTTATAAAACATCAATCTTTTAGACATATGAGACCCTAGAGATGGTTTTAATGTGCTTTTGGCCAAGTTTTGGGATGATGATGAAATGGAATTGAATCTTAGATTTAGTTGATGAAGGATAGAGGTTGACAAAATAGAAAGTTTCTTATTTTTGAAACTTTATGAAACATCTATCTTTTATGGTATTGAAACCCTAGAGACGATGTCAAAGAGCTTTTAGCCTGGTTTTGGGATGATGATGAGATGGTTTAAAATCTTAGATTTTGTTGATGAAGGATGAAGATTGAAAAAATAGAAAGTTACTTATTTTAGAAACTTTGTAAAACATCCATTTTTTAGACATAGGAAACCCTAGAAATGGTGTTAAGGAGCTTTTAGCCAAGTTTTGAGATTAGGATGAGATGGTATTGAATCTTAGAAATAGTTGAGGAAGGATGGAGAAAGAAAAAATAGAAACTTTTTTATTTTAGAAACTTTATAAAATATTAATCTTTTAGACATAGGAAACCCTATAAATTGTCAAGGAAACCCTATAAACGATATTCCAAGCACTTCTGAGAGAAAATTTACCATTGGTACTAGGTTTCTACACCGGAGTATCCACCGAGCCGAGGATGAAAAGCCCTGATCTGATGATAGCTTTGATGTCGGAGTAGGGATGGGTAACAAGCACATGATCCCACTCATCTTCATGCAGCAGCTGATCTATGGTTGGTACTAGGTTTCTCAGCCAAGTTTTGAGCTGAGAATGAGATGGTATTGAATCTTAAATTTGGTTAATGAAGGATGGAGTTTTAAAAAATAGAAAGTTTCTTATTTTAGAAACTTTATAAAATATTAATCTTTAACACTAAGAATACCCTAGAGATGCTGTCAAGGAACTTTTTGCCATGTTTTGAGATGAGGATTAGATGGTATTGAATCTTAGATTTAGTTGATGAAGCCTGGAGATTGAAAAAATAGAAAGTTTCTTATTTTAGAAACTTCATAAAACATACTTCTTTTGGACATAGGAAACCCTAGAGATGGTGTTAAGGAGCTTTTAGCCAAGTTTTGAGAAGAGGATGAGATGGTATTAAATCTTAGATTTAGTTGATAAAGGATGGAGATTGAAAAACTAGATAGTTTCTTATTTTAGAAACTTTATAAAACATCCATCTTTTAGACATAAGAGACCCTAGAGATTGTGTCCAGAAGCTTTTAGCCGAGTTTTGAGATGAGGATGATATGGTATTGAATCATAGATTTAGTTGATGAAGGACCATCTTTTACGGTATTGAAACCCTAAAGATGGTGTCAAGTAGCTTTTAGCCATGTTTTGAGATGAGAATGAGAAGATGTTGAATCTTAGATTTAGTTGTGAAGGATGTAGATTGAAAAAATAAAAAGTTTCTTATTTTAGAAACTTTATAAAACATAAATCTTTTTCACTTAGTAAACCCTAGAGATGGTGTCTAAGAGATTTTAGCCAAGTTTTGAGATTTGGATTAGATGGTATTGAATCTTAGATTTTCTTGATGAAGGATGGAGATTGAAAAAATAAAAAGTTTCTTATTTTAGAAACTTTATAAAACATCCATCTTTTAGACATAGGAAACCCTCGTGATTGTGTTAAGGAGCTTTTAGCCCAATTTTGAGATGGGGATAAGATGATATTGAATCTTAGCTTTTGTTGATAAAGGATGAATATTGAAAAAATAAAACGTTTTCTATTTTAGAAACTTTCTAAAACATCAATCTCTTAGACATAGGAGACCCTAGAGATGGTGTGAAGGAGCTTTTAGCCAAGTTTTGAGATTATGATGAGATGGTATTGAATCTTAGATTTAGTTGATGAAAGACCATCTTTTATCGTATTGAAACCCTAGAGATGATGTCAACCAGCTGTTTGCCAAGTTTTGGGATGAGAATGAGAGGGTATTGAATCTTAGATTTAGTTGATGAAGGATGGAGATTGAAAAATAGAAAGTTTCTTTTTTAGAAACTTGATAAAACATTCATCTTTTATATATAGGAATCCATAGAGATGATGTCATGGGCCTTTTAGCCATGTTTTGAGTTGAGAATGAGAGCGTATTAAATCTTAGATTTAGTTGCTGAAGGATGGAGATTGAAAAAATAAAAAGTTTCTAAAAACATCAATCTTTTACACTTAGTAAACCCTATAGATGGTGTTAAAGAGCTTTTAGCCAAGTTATGAGATTTGGATTATATGATATTGAATCTTAGATTTAGTTGATGAAAGATGGAGATTGAAGAAATAGAAAGTTTCTTATTTTAGAAACTTTATAAAACTTCCATCTTTTGGACATAGGGAACCCTCGAGATTGTGTTAAGGAGCTTTTAGCAAAATTTTGGGATGAGGATGAGATGGTATTGAATCTTAGATTTAGTTGATATAGGATGAAGATTGAAAAAATAGAAAAGTTTTCTACTTTAGAAACTTCATAAAACTTCAATCTTTTTGACATTAGAGACCCTCGAGTTGGTGTGAAGGAGTTTTAGCCATGTATTGAGATTAGGATGAGATGGTATTGAATCTTAGATTTAGTTGGTGAAAGACCATCTTTTATGGTATTGAAACCCAAGAGATGATGTCAACCAGCTTTTCACCAACTTTTGGGGTGAGAATGAGAGGGTATTTGAAGTACAGGTGTGACAATCCAAAAGGGGGGTGAATTGGTCAATTAGAAATTTTAGGCTTAATTAAGGAATATTAAAAATTAATCATCTAATTAATCACTAATTAGTCTAACCCTTGTTCAAATATATATATCAATAAAAGATAGGATTTAGACTTTCTAATCATGCACATTTACTAACCCTTGTTCAAAGGGATATCATAATGCAATTAGGGTTTATAACATCTAACACAAGTGCATTTACTAACCCATGTTCAATTAAAGCATAACAAAAGTAAGGTTAGAAATCACCAATCACCACACGTGCAAGAGAGAGAGAGAGAGAGAGAGAGGGAGAGAGAGAGAAAAGAGCAAGCATCCACAAGGCACAAGATTTATACTGGTCGGTCACAACTTGACCTACTCCACTCTTCCAAGTTTACCTCCTTGGGATCTCCACTAAAATGATCAAGCCATACACCTGACTCGTTCATCTCCAAAGGGAACAAACCCTTTCTTTTCCATTCTCAAGGGCCAAAGCGAAGCCCCTCGCACGAAGCCTTGGCAAGGGAATCAAACGGCACAAGATTCACCGTTCTTCATGGGCCGAATCAGAGACCCTTTTCTTCACCTTTCTTTACGGGCCGAAGTGAAGAGCCTCTCATGAAGAACAAATTAAATGTAAAACTCTCAATGCCTCTTAATAGACGGATTACAACTTTGTAAGCACACATTCACTCAAAGAAATAAACAAATAAAAGCGCTATTGAGTGCCTCTTGATAACATGTAGAAATGGAAGATCAAAGAGTTTTTAGCATTTGAAATAGAATGTTGAAGCTCAAGGAGAAATGGGATTTGATCTTTCTCAAAATGTTCAAAAGCTTATAGAGATAGATTTTAATGATGTATATATAGTGTATTTGAAAATATGACCATTTGGGGTAAAACTGTAAATAAACGGCTTGAAAAAGTCAAGCAGAAAATGCCCCAACGGCAACTTTGCTCGACCGCGGCGGTCGACCGGGCTACGGCGGTCGTCCACCTCTATCGGGCGCCCTATTCTATTTTCAAATTTCTTACCGTTGCGGTCGACTGGCCACACGGCGGTCGCCCGGCGAAGGCTAACTGTTTGCTCAAAAAATTTGGCTCAAAAATCTATCCCGATTGACCGACCTGCGGCGTTCGTCCGTCCAAACCATGTAGGATTGTTCTGTTTTGAAACAGACATATATCCGCGGTCGCCCGGCTTAACCCGATCAACCGGCCCGATAAAATTCGAGATGGCCTGGATTTCTAGGTTCCATCCCGCGGTCGCCCGGTCGACCGGCCCTGGTAAAAATTCAATTTTAAATTTAAAGATCAGGGGCTTTTGGGCTATGGTCTTTGGGCTTAAGTCCAAGGTTTTCAAACACATTTTTGGGTGTGTTGATGGTTTTCAAAGATGTAAAATATTAAGTATAAAAACCATTTGAAAGTGCATTTAATCATAAAATCAAGAGGACTCCAAATGCATTCTAAAAATAAGAACCTTGAGTCTTCTTTGAATGTCTTGGCTCCTTTGCCCTTTCTTAGACTTCTTCAGCTTGGGTGAACATCTTGTCCTTGTCTTGGCTTTTGTGACTTGTCCTCCAATCTTCAATGCATGTTGAGGTACATGAGGTGTCACCATGGCATGTTCAACTCCAAGCTCCTTCTTGACACTTTCTTAGGAAACTTGTGGAATCTTCATGATGAACTTCTTGATTCGAACATCTTCAAATCAGGATGTCTTCAATGTCGGTGCAAGCTCTTGGTTCCTTTGCTCCTTGATCCACAAGCCATGTGTTGTGAAGAGTTGTGTAATGGCGACTATGACATGAGAATCATGTATACAACACAACACCTCAAAGCAAAACATCAGTCCATAAATGCTAATCAATTTAGTTTGCTAGTATCAAAACAAGAAGGTAAGGTGAATGATTAACACATGGGTTCCTTGGGCTTACAGTATTGAATCATAGATTTAGTTTATGAAGGATGGAGATTGAAAAAATAGAAAGTTTCTTATTTTAGAAACTTTATAAAACATCCATCTTTTAGACATAGGTAACCCTGGAGATGGTGCCAAGGAGCTTTTAGCCAAGTTTTGAGTTGAGAATGAGAGGGTATTTGTAAGCCCAATGGTTCCATCCTTGGCATTACCTTCTTGTTTTGATGATTCCATACACAAGTGATTTTAGATCACTAATGTGCTTTTGATTGTCTAAGTTGTAGATCTCATTAGTGTGCAATCAAGAAAGCTTTGATCAAGGCATTGAAGCTAAATTGGAATGCATTTGAAGTGCCAAAGCTAGGATGATCCAAGAAGCTTGGTGGACTTGAAGCCTTGAAGACCAAGAGAAGATTGTAGTACTTTTCAAGTCAATAGAGTTTGTACTCCTCTCTTCGTTTTTAGAGATGTCAAAGGCATTAAACATAGGATAAAATTTATTTGAAATTGTATTTGAAAATGTAGGATTAAACCCCAAAGTCCATTGCCCAAAAGTCCCAAAAGTTTTTAAAGTAAAAAAGGAATTTCATATAGGGCCGGTCGACTGGGCTATCCAAGGTAGAAAAATCAAACTTCTGTATCTCGGCCCATGTTGAACCTACCGTATGTCCAATGGCCAACATCGAAGAAGATAAAAATGAGGTATGCTCCCATACATCTTCTAGTTCAAGTTCTAATGATAATGAAATGACTTATAATGAAGTTTGCAAAACCTTGGATTTGCAAATGTCAAAAAATAAAACATTAAAGAAAAATCTTTCTCATATTAAAAAAGAACTTGAATCTTTAAATCAAAACTTTTCTTCTAAGTTTCAAGCCCAAGCCGAAACGGAAGGAGATTTAAAGTTTGAAAATGAGACCTTTAAGGGTCGCTTGAGTGAACTTGAGACTCATGTTTTGAGCTTTCAAAACATGGCAAATTCATCCAAGTCTTTTGAAGATGAAATATTTGAGTTTTCAAACTATTTAAATCATCTTCAAACTGAAAATGAGAGGCTAACGATGTGTCTATATGGTTTTATGAATGGAGACAAAATTATAGACATAATCCTAAGAAAGGCTAGTGTAAGATCTAGAAGTGTATATCATAATGTAACTAGCCTAGCTAACCCCTCAATTCGATGCCATTAGTCCGGCCTTCATGGGTATTATCAATTCCAATGTACATCAAAATTGAGTAGGGATAGCATTGGGACCAAAATTTCTTGGGTTCCCAAAGCCCCAACTTAATTTTATTTTGAAATTGGTTTAGTATTAGGGGTTTGTGCTAAATCTTGAATATCTATTGCATTTAATGATATAAAGCCCAAGGTTCAAATGTATTCTTGGTTATTTGCTTACCTTGGAAGGTTTTGTTTTATATTAAAAAAAATCCCTCTTGTTTTGAATGTTTGTCTTTGATAGGAAGAGTTATTTTCGTAAAAGGGGAGAGATTTAAACTTAGTTTGTATATTTTTTTCCAATCCCTCATTTATTATATTTGTTAATTGATTTAGGGGGAGTTTCCATATTGCATATATATTCCCTTGTTATTGTCTCTTGCCCCATCTTTTTGTTGATGCCATACGGGGAGAGAAATGTATGTGCTTATTAGCAAATCTCTTGTGAATGTCACCATAAAAAAGGGGTTGAATGTAAACCCAATGGTTCCATCCTTGGCATTACCTTCTTGTTTTGATGATTCCATACACAAGTGATTTTATATCACTAATGTGCTTTTGATTGTCTAAGTTGTAGATCTCATTAGTGTGCAATCAAGAAAGCTTGGATCAAGGCATTGAAGTTAAATTGGAATGCATTTAGAGTGCCAAAGCTAGGATGATCCAAGAAGCTTGGTGGACTTGAAGCCTTGAAGACCAAGAGAAGATTGCAGTGCTTTTCAAGTCAATAGAGTTTGTACTCCTCTCCTTGTTTTTAGAGATGTCAAAGGCACTAAACATAGGATAAAATGTATTTAAAATTGTATTTGAAAATGTAGGATTAAATCCCAAAGTCCATGGCCCAAAAGTCCCAAAAGTTTTTAAAGTAAAATAGGAATTTCATACAGGGCCGGTCGACCGGGTGACCGCGAGATGGAACCTGGAATTCCAGGCATCTCGAAACTTATCGGGCCGGTTGACCGAGTTAGTCCTGGCCGACCGCGGATGTGTTACGGTTTCATACAGAAACAATCCAGTATGGTTGGGGCGGACGACCGCAAAGGGTCGGTCGACTGCGTAAAGGTTTTGAGCTGAATTTTTTGAGCTGAATTTTATGAGCGAACATGTAGTCCTCGCCGGACGACCGCCACTGGGTCGGTCAACCGCGACGATAGAGAATTTGAAAAACATCTTTGAACATTGTATTTTTGAACATTATTTTGAACATTCTAAAGAAAAAACCAAAGTGTTCTTAGTGCCTCTCTTATCTCTAACCAAGGAAGTAGATTAGGCTTAAATTTGTACATCTACATCCATCCTTTGTAACCCTTGTAAAGGGATTTTTAGTTTTCTTTCTTTGAAGAACATTGTATTTTTGGCGAGGGCGAAGAGATGCGTAGCCATCTCAAGAGCGAGTGTTAGAGACGCAGAGCTTTCTCCAGTTCGTGCCGAGTCTTGCGAGGTGGAGCCGAACCATTGTAATTTGGTTGATTCCCCGCCATTAAGAGAATCCATAGTGAAAGCACCAAGAGGTCTTGGTGGAGTGGTGTAGGTCCTCGAGTGACCGAACTACTATAAATCTCGGGTGCACTCTCTCTATTTCTCTCACTCTATTTTGTGATTGTGCATTTGTGGTTTATTTTTATTTGTGTTTAATGTTTTAAATTGCCATTTAGTTTCTCATTTCCACAATATTTTTGGCAAAGTTTTTTTTTTTTAAAACCCAATTCACCCCCCTCTTGGGTTGCCATCACCCCTGGAAATCAGTATTCAATCTTAGGCTCAGTTATTGAAGGATGTAGATTGAAAAAATAAAAAGTTTCTTATTTTAGAAACTTTAAAAAATATCAATCTTTTACACTTAGGAAACCATAGAGATGGTGACAAAGAGCTTTTAGCCAAGTATTGAGATATCGATTAAATGGTAATGAATCTTTGATTTAGTTGATGAAGGATGAAGATTGAAAAAATAGAAAGTTTCTTATTTTAGAAACTTTATAAAACAACCATCTTTTAGACATAGGAAACCCTCGAGATTGTCTTAACGAGCTTTTTAGCCAAATTTTGAGATGGGGATGAGATAGTATTTAATCTTAGATTTAGTTGATAAATGATGAAGAATGAAGAAATACAATGTTTTCTATTTTACAAACTTTATAAAACATCAATCTTTTAGACAAAGGACACCGTAGAGACGGTGTGAATGAGCTTTTAGTCATGTTTTGAGATTAGGATGAGATGGTATTGAATCTTTGATTTAGTTGATGAAAGACCATCTTTTATATAGAAACCCTAGAGATGATGTCAACCAGTTTTTTGCCAAGTTTTGGGATGAGAATGAGAGGGTATTGAATCTTAGATTTAGTTGATGAAAGATGGAGATTGAAAAAAATAGAGTTTCTTATTTTAAAAACTTTATAAAACATCCATCTTTTAGACATAGGAAACCCTAGATATGGTGTCAAGGAGCTTTCAGCTAAGTTTTGAGTTGAGAATGAGAGGGTATTGAATCTAAGATTTAGTTACTAAAGGATGAAGATTGAAAAAGAAAAAGTTTCTTATTATAGAAACTTTATAAAACATCAATCTTTTACACTAAGTAAACCCTAGAGATGTTGTGGAAGAGCTTTTAGCCAAGTTTTGAGATGAGGATTAGATGGTATTGAATCTTAGATTTTGTTGATTAAGGATGGAGATTCAAAAAATAAAAAGTTTCTTATTTTAGAAGCTTTATAAAACATCCATCTTTTAGACATAGGAAACACTCGAGATGTTGTTAAGGAACTTTTAGTGAAGTTTTGAGATGAGGATGAGTTTGTATTGAATCTTACATTTAGTTGATAAAGGAAGGAGATTAAAAAAATAGAAAGTTTCTTATTTTAGAAACTTTAAAAAACACCAATCTTTTGGACATAGGAAACCCTCTAGCTGGTGTCAATGAGATTTTAGCCAAGTTTTGAGATGAGGATTAGATGGTATTGAATCTTAGATTTAATTGATCAAGGATGGAGATTGAAAAAATAGAAAGTTTCTGATTTTAGAAACTTTATAAAACATCCATCTTTTAGACATAGGAAACTCTATAGATGGTGTAAATGAGCTTTTAACCAAGTTTTGAGATGAGGATTAGATGGTATTGAATCTTTCATTTAGTTGATGAAGGATGAAAATTTAAAAAAGAAAAAAGTTTTTATTTTTGAAACTTTATAAAATATCCATCTTTTAGATATAGGAAACGCTAGAGATTGTTTTAGGGAGCTTTTAGCCAAGTTTTCTGATGAGGAGATGCGATTGAATCTTAGAATTAGTTGAAGAAGGATCTGATTGAAAAAATAGAAAATTTCTTATTTTAGGACCTTTATAAAACATCCATCTTTTAGGCGAAAGAGGCCCTTGGGACAGTGTGAAGGAGCTTTTAGGTAAGTTTTGGGATGAGGATGAGATGGTATTTAATCATAGATTTAGTTGATGAAGGGCCATCTTTTATGGTATTGAAACCCTACAGATGATGTAAAGTTGCTTTTAACCAAGTTTTGGGAAGAGAATGAGATGGTATTGATTCTTAGATTTAGTTGATAAAGGATGGAGAGATTAAAAAATAGAAAGTTTATTATTTTAGAAACTTTATAAAACATCCATCTTTTAGACAAATGAAACCCTAGAGATGTTGTCAATGAGCTTTTAACAAAGTTTTGAGATGAGAGTGAGAGGGTACTGAATCTTAGATTTAATTGCTAAAGGATGGAGATTGAAAAAATAAAAAGTTTCTTATTTTAGAAACTTTGTAAAACATCAATTTTGTACACTTAGTAAACCCTAGAGATGATGTCAAATGGCTTTTACCCAAGTTTTGAGATGAGGATTAGATGATATTGAATCTTAGATTTTGTTGATTAAGGATGGAGAATGAAAAAATAAAAAGTTTCTTATTTTAGAACGTTTATAAAACATCAATATTTTAGACATAGTAAATCATAGAGATGGTGTCAAAGAGCTTTTAGCCTTATTTTGGGATAAGAATGAGACGGTATTGAATCTTAGATTTACTTGTTGAATGATGGTGTGGGACCCGATCCCGCGAGAGGGGTGGGGCGCGAGCCGCCACGCCTCTCTTGGTCTCTCGTACCCACGCGATTGGCGTGTGTATTCTAATTATTGATTTTAATTCATCTTTTATGTGAACTTGGGATCACTAAGGCAATCCGAATTCCATACAAAAGAGACTGACAGAATCGCCACCTAGATGTGGGATCTAGGACCCAAAATTAACCAGAAATCTAGACTCGCTACCGGGTTACAAGAATGGAAGGTATGGGGAGTTATCCACCACATGCACCATTCTTGCCCGATAATCGGTCTTCGATTCCAAAAGTTAACTCTTTTGAATTTATTTTAAATGGCTCATTCAACTCTTTGTTAGTGTGTGAACTAAGTGACATGCATCCTAAAATCTAATTTCAATATGAATCCTAAATGTGTATCTTGATTTCTTAATTTGTCTGGATTCAATCTAAGTGAAAGTTCTCCTAAACTTCTAATTTCAAGGAAATCCTACATATTTTAATTAAGAATTCATAATAAAATAAATATACAAAACCCCACATTTGTTGTGGAGCCGACTCGCTGTTGGTATGCCATCAAACATCCAAGCTGCCTACGTACCCAAGCCTCACTGGGATTAGAGTCGACGTAGTTCGGTGCACCTAAGCTAAGCTACATATGCCTAACTCAACTAAGACACCGACCTAGACGGATTTGACTGTTTCAACAGTTTTAAGATGAGTTATTTAATTCAAGTTGAGGATTTTATTATCCTAAGATTTCATCTAAGATTCTATATGATTCTTATCTAAATGCAAGTTGTTCATTAGACTAAATGCAGGTTAGCTTACATCCTAGTTTACTAGGCTTGTCCTAGGGAAAGATTGGGTGACTAGTGTAACTAGACCTAGGGCACGGTTGCTATCCATAGCAAACGTACATGATGAGGCTGGAATCCTAACTCTAGGACTCCCTAAAACCTAAGACTCCCTAAACCTAGGACACGACCTGACACCAGTGTTCCTAAATTGGGCTCTAATGGTTCTTACGACGGAAACCATAATCCAATGATTCCGAGAGACACGAGATTAATCGATTTCAGTTCTTGAAGGTTAATGAATTTCAGATTTTAAGAATTTTCAGTTTCTGGACATTCAAGGATTACCAATGGTTCTAGGGTTCACCAATTTCGGCCCAGAATAGCATCCAAGGAAGGGAATCGTGCGCTCTTTCCTTGTGCAATTTAATACTTAGGTTATAGCACCTTATTGCCTAGCATATCTCAGGAGTTCCGTGGACAGTAACCTCGGAGCCAACAACGTGCTATAGCTTAAATATTCAAATTGTCAAAGATCGGTTGCAATTGGGATACGATTATGGATGCGCTGGCCATTTTTCCAAAGAAATCTAAAAATCCTAAAATTTCTGTTTCGATGGATTAAGGAATTAATATGTGACAAAAATTCAAGGTTCTTTAGAAACTTTATGATGATTTTTAATTAATTTCGAATTTTCAATTAATTTTATCAATTTTAATCCATATGAGTGATTTTACAAGTGAAATTATTGCAAATGAATTCAAAATGAATTGAAACTTCTACAACAGCAAGACATGATGGGATGTAGCTTACTGGAAGATTTTTGCAGATTTTTACATTCAGCTCATATTTAATTTTGATTTAACAATAACAAGACCAGATTGCAAAAATAACACAGAAACTACTAGAAATAGAAATATAAATTCATTGAAATTTCTACAGTAGTAAGATATAAGTAAATAGCATGCTGTGAGATTTTCATGAATTTTAGAAACTATTTACTATCAATTTCGGATTTTTCAATTTTTAGACCAGATTATGAATTAACACTACATCCCATAGGAAACAAGATCCAAATAAATTGAAACTTTTACAGCAGCAAGAAATATGAAATATAAGACTACTGTAAAACGTTTGTGAATTTTAATGGTGATCTGATGTCAGTAAAAATTCTCACAAAATCTGATAATTTTCAAAGAAAGCATTAAATATATATAAAAAAGAATCCAAAAATTCTTAAAAATTCATGGTAGAATGTATCAGTACCATATTATTTTCTCACAAAATGTCGTTAATTTTGGAATCCATTTAGTATATATTTTATTTTTCTTCGTCGAAAAGATATTTTTGAAGAGTTTTCAATTTTTAAAACACGATTTTCGAGGAAATTACGACTCCGGAAAATGTCCTTTAATCTTGTTCTAATATGATGAACACAATAAAAATTTAAAATTCCAAAAAATAGATCATCCTAAGATGGCTACTTTTTCGAATTTTGTAATTTCTCAGCCATTATTTTAAATAAAATTCCACTCATCACTGAAATTTTTGAAATCCTTTGATTCAATGTCCGATCCAATCCGATGGTTATTTTAGTCTATTTAAATAGATCAGTGTATTAAATTTTGGGACGAATCGGAATTGAAACACTTATGTATATCGTGATTTTGAGCACACACATATAATATTGAATTAAATTCAATTAAATGCTAAAAATCGTGCAAAAATACATTAAAAAATATCAAATAATCCTGGAAAAAATCTGAGAATAGTGCACCTACCTGTGATAGAGATTTTGGGTATCCTTTGAATAGGACAAGATTTGAAGGCGGGGGGATATAGAGGATTTCTCTAGTAGTTTTCTTTGAGTCTTCTTCCTCTTTTTTTTTCTCCTTTTCTGAAAGAAGAGAGCATGGGTATTTATAGATGAGGGATGAGCCAGGTTGCCATCTTTAGGGCCTAGAGGTGTAGGGTGGAGATTGGGTGATGCAAAAAAGAAGGGGAAAGAATGGCTAAGATCGGATTTTTCTAGAATATTCTCCCTCTTCTTTGGCATCTTCCATTTAAGCCATGACTATGTTAAAAATGGTAGGCACTTATGCGGCCAGGATCAAGTACTAAAGATTTAGGAACAATTCAAGGTCCAAGATGATGCCATTTGTCCTTGGAATCTTTGTAGATTTTGGAAGCAAATTTCAAGGTAAGGGAAATGTCCAATTTGGTTGCCTTTGTAGAGAATGGCAACGATTTGGATGGTTGCGATTAACTGCAATCTCCATGTGATCGAAAGAACGAGCGAGATCGGGTCTCCAAATATCCTGAAATCTTTGCAATGATATGGAATAAGATTGGGTGGTTGAGATCAATTTCGATCGAAAGAATGGACGAGATGATGCCTCCAAATCTCCTAGAATCTTGTAAAAGATTTTTCAAATATTTTGAATGTAAAAATCGAAAAATGCGATTTTCAGGAAATTTTGAAGTCCGATTTCGATAATTCTTTCGCCATTAAAATCGTTGATTTTTCCTCTTTCACTTAAGCCCAATGTTGCCATACAAATATTATTTTCAGAATTTTTGACCAATGCGAACCGTCGGTTTTTAACAGCGAATCGTTTTTCCAACCGTTGATCAAATTGACGATTCGATTGATCCAACCAACTTAATCAATTTTTGATGAATGATCCTAACCTTTGAAATATGAATTTTGACAACAATTAAAGTACTGAAAGCACTGTTGTTGATAATTTGGTTAAATTATTTCGACTGCTCTCGTTCACCCACATTGATCCGTGATTTTTCATTGGGTTTTTGCTCAATTAAGTGACACAATGTTTAATCTGAATTTGAGATTAACCTTGATCGATCCTATTTTGACTAAATGATCACAAATTCTTAGTAAGGAAAGACACCCAGGTTAAGATCTGCCCTTGATCTAACGATTTACGAAAATCGGGTCTCGGAATGGAACAAGGTCCCGGGCTGTGAAGTGACCCTAGTTTATTTTGTCCCGATTGATGATCCGTAAAGTCAGATCGAGATATTAATGACCTAAAACATATAAATCCATGATAGAGGGGCTCTCACATGGATTTAACACACTAAATTCACCAATCAGGGTATTTTTCAAATTTTCGGAGCTAATCATCTCACCAGGTACATCTCTTTATCATTTCGGTTTTCAGAAAATTTGAGGATGCATACTTTACCAATGAAATTCCACAGATCAATATATTAGGTTATTGTTGGTTAAAGTGTAGCAAAATGAGGGTGTCTACAGATGGAGATTGAAAAAATAGAAAGTTTCTTATTTTAGAAACTTTGTAAACAACTATCTTTTATACATATAAAACCCTAGAAATTGAGTGAATGAGCTTTTAGCCAAGTTTTGAGTTGAGGATGTGATGGTAATGAATCATAAATTTAGTTGATGAAGGATGAAGAATGAAAAAAAAGAAAGTTTCTAATTTTATAAACTTTATAAAACATTCTTCTTTTAGACATAGGAAACCCTATAGATGGTGTCAATGAGCTTTTAGACAAGTTTTTGGTTGAGGATGAGAATTGAAAAAACAGAAAGTTTTTTTATTTTGGAAACTTTAAAAAACATACATCTATTAGACATAGAAAATCCTACAGATGCTGTCAATGAGCTTTTATCCAAGTTTTTAGATGAGGATAAGATGATGTTTAAGCTTAGATTTAGTTGACGCCTGATGGAGATTGAAAAAATAGAAAGTTTCTTAATTTAGAAACTTCATAAGACATCCATCTTTTAGACATAGGAAACCCTAGAGATAGTGTGAAGGAGCTTTTAGGCAAGTTTTGGGATGAGGATGAGATGAAATTTAATCTTAGATTTAGTTAATGAAGGATGGAAATTGAAGAAATAAAGAGTTTCTTATTTTAGAAACTTTACAAAACATTCAGCTTTTAGACATAGGAAACCCTAGAGATGGTGTGAAGGAGCTTTGATCCAAGTTTTGGGTTGACTTAGCGATGGTATTGAATCTTAAATTTAGTTGATGAAGGATAGCGAAAAAAAAAGTTTCTTATTTTAGAATTTCTAAAAATCATCTATCTTTTTTACATATGAAGCCCTAGGAGATGGTGTCATGGAGCTTTTAGCCAAGTTTTGATATGATGATGAGATGGTATTGAATCTTAGATTTAGTTGATGAATGGTGGATATTGAAAAACAGAAAGTTTCTAATCTTAGAACTTTTATAAAACATTTATCTTCTAGATGGTGTCAAGGAGCTTTTAGACAAGTTTTGAGATGTGGATTACATGGTACTGAATCTTAGATTGAGTTGATGAATGATGGAGATTGAAAATATAGAAAGTTTCTTATTTTAGAAACTTTATAAAATATCAATCTTTTAGACATAAGAAACTCAAGAGATGGTGTCAAAGTGCTTTTAACCAAGTTTTGGGATGAGAACGCATGGTGTCAAGGAGCTTTTAGCCAAGTTTTAGTTTAAGAATGAGACGGTATTGAATCTTAGATTTATTTGTTGAATGATGGAGATTGAAAAAATAGAAAGTTTCATATTTTAGAAACTTTGTAAAACATCAATCTTTTACACTTAGTAAACCCTAGAAATGGTGTTACGGAGCGTTGAGCTAAGTTTTGGGATGAGTTAGCGATGGTATTGAGTCTTAGATTTAGTTGATGAAGGATGGGGAAAAAATAAAATAAAATGTTTCTTATTTTAGAAACTTTATGAATCATCTATCTTTTAGACATATGAAACCCTAGAGATAATGTCAATGAGCTTTTAGCCAAGTTTTGAGATGAGGATGTGGTAGTAATGAATCTTAATTTTTGTTGATGAAGGATAGAGAATGAAAAAATAAAAAGTTTCTGATTTTAGAAAATTTAAAAAACATCAACTTTTTAGACATAGGAAACCCTATAGATGGTGTTAAGGAGCTTTTAGCAAAGTTTTAGGATGAGGATGAGAATTGAAAAAACAGAAAGTTTCTGATTTTTTAAACATTATAAAACATGCATCTTTTAGAAATAGAAAACCCTAGAGATGCTGTCAATGAGCTTTTAGCCAAGTTTTGAGATAATATTGAATCTTAGATTTAGTTGACGCATGATGGAGATTGAAAAATAGAAAGTTTCTTAATTTTGAAAATTTATAAGATATCCATCCTTTAGACATAGGAAACCCTGGAGATAGTGTCTAGGATAGTTTAGCCAAGTTTTGGGATGAGGATAAGATGAAATTTAATCTTAGATTTAGTTGATGAAAGATTGAGATTGAAGAAATCGAAAGTTTCTTATTTTAGAAACTTTACAAAACATTAATCTTTTAGACATAACAAACCTTAGAGATAGTGTCAATGAGCTTTTAACCAAGTTTTCAGATGAGAATGAGATGAGATTGAATCTTAGATTTAGTTAACGGAGGATGGAGATTGAAAAAATATAAAGTTTCTTAATTTAGAAACTTTAGAAGACATCCATCTTTTAGACGTACGAAACCCTAGAGATGGTGTCAAGGAGCTTTTAGCCAAGTTTTGGGATGGGGATGAGATGAAATTGAATCTTAGATTTAGTTGATTAATGACGGAGATTGAAAAAATAGAAAGTATCTTATTTTTGAAACTTTACAAATCATCCATCTTTTAGACATAGGAAACCCTAGAGATGAAGTAAATGAGCTTTTAGCTATGTTCTGAGTTAAGAATGAGAGGGTATTGAATCTTAGATTTAGTTGATGAAGAATGGAGATTGAAAAAATAGAAACTTTCGTATTGTAGAAACTTTATAAAACATCAATCTTTTAGACTTACTAAACCCTAGAGATGTTGTCAAGGAGCTTTTAGATTGATCTTTTATAGTATTGAAACTCTACAGATGATGTCAACGAGCTTTTAGCCACTTTCTCAGATGAGAATGAGGGGGCAATGAATCATAGATTTAGTTGATAAAAGATGGAGATTAAAAAAATAGAAAGTTTCTTATTTTAGAAACTTTATATAAAACATCCACCTTTTAAACATATGAAACACTATAGATTGTGTCAATGAGCTTTTAGCCATGTTTGGGATGATGATAAGAAGATTTTGATTCTTAGATTTAGGTGATGAAAAATGGAGATTGGAAAAATAGAAAGTTTCTTATTTTAGAAACTTTATAAAACATCCACCTTTTAGACATAGGAAACCCTAGAGATGGTGTTAAGGAACTTTGAGCCAAGTTTTGGGATGAGTTAGCGATGGTATTGAATCTTAAATTTAGTTGATGAAGGATGGTGAAAAAATAAAAAGTTACTTATTTTAGAAACTTTATAAAAAATCTATCTTTTAGACGTATGAAACCCTAAGAGATGGTGTCAAGGAGCTTTTAGCCAAGTTTTGATAAGATGATGATCGTATTGAATCTTAGATTTAGTTAATAAAGGATGGAAATTGAAAAAACAGAAAGTTTTTAATCTTAGAAACTTTATAAATCATCCATCTTTTAGACATAGGAAACCCTCTAGATGGTGTCATGGAGCTTTTAGCTAAGTTTTGAGATGAGATTAGATGATATTGAATCTTAGATTCAGTTGATGAAGGATAGAGATTTAAAAAATACAAAGTTTCTAATTTTAGAAATTTTATAAAATACATCCATCTTTTAGACATAGGAAATCCTAGAGATGGTGTGAAGGAGCTTTTTGCCAAGTTTTGAGAAAATGATGAGATGGTATTGAATCTTAGATTTTGTTGATAGAGGATGGAAAATGAAAAAATAGGAAGTTTCTTATTTTAAAAACTTTAAGAAATTTCTATCAATATACATAGGAGACCCTAGAGATGGTGTTAAAGAGCTTTTAGCCTAGTTTTGGGATGATGATGAGATGGTTTTAAATCTTAAATTTAGTTGATGAAAGATGGAGATTGAAAAAAAAGAAAGCTTCTTATTTTAGAAACTTTATAAAATATCTAATTTTTAGACATAGGAAACCCTATAGATGGTGTCAAGGAGCTTTTAGCCAAGTTTTGAGATTAGGATGGGATGGTATTGAATCTTATAATTAGTTGATGAAGGATTGAGATTGAAAAAATAGAAAGTTTCTAATTTTTGAAACTTTATAAAACATCCATCTTTTAGACATAAGAGACCCTAGAGATGGTATTAGTGTGCTTTTAGCTTAAGTTTTTGGATGACGATGAGATGGTATTGATTCTAAGATTTAGTTGATGAAGGATGAAGATTGACAAAATAGAAAGTTTTTTATTTAAGAAACTTTATAAAACATCCATCTTTTACAAATAAGAAACCCTAGAGATGATGGCAACAAGCTTTTAGCCAAGTTTTGGGATGAGAATGAGAGGATATTGAATCTTAGATTTATTTGATTAAGGATGGAGAACGAAAAAATAGAATGTTTCTTATTTTTGAAACTTTATAAGACATCCTTCTTGTACACATTGTAAATCCCAGAGAAGGTGTCAAAGAGCTTTTAGCCAAGTTTTGAGATGAGGATTAAATGGTATTTAAACTTAGATTTAGTTGATGAAGGATGGAGAATGAAAAAATAGAAAGTTTCTTATTTTAGAAACTTTATAAAACATTAATATTTTAGACTTTGTAAACCATAGAGATGGTGTTAAGGAGCTTTTAGCCAAGTTTTGGGATAAGAATGAGACAGTATTGAATCTTAGATTTACTTGTTGAATGATGGAGATTGAAAAAATAGAAAGTATCTTATTTTAGAAACTTTGTAAAACGTCAATCTTTTACACTTAGTAATCCCTAGAAATGGTGTGAAGGAGCTCTGAGCTAAGTTTTGGGATGACTTAGCGATAGTATTGAATCTTAGATATAGTTGATGACGGATGGGTAGAAAAAAAAAATTTCTTATTTTAGGAACTTTATAAAATATCTATCTTTTAGACATATGAAACACAAGAGATTGTGTCAAGGAGCTTTTAGCCAAGTTTTGAGATGATGATGCGATGGTAATGAATCTTAAATTTAGTTGATGAAGGACGGAGAATGAAAAAACAGAAATTTTCTGATTTTAGAAACTTTACAAAACATTCATCTTTTGTGCATAGGAAACCCTATAGATGGTATCAAGGAGCTTTTAGCCAAGTTTTATGTTAAGGATGACAATTGAAAAAACAGAATGTTTCTTATTTTAGAAACTTTATGAAACATACATCTATTAGAAATAGAAAACCCTACAGATGCTGTCAAGGAGCTTTTAACCACGTTTTGAGATGAGGATAAGATAATGTTGAATCTTAGATTTAGTTGACGCATGATGGAGATTGAAAAAAATAGAAAGTTTCTTAATTTAAAAACTTTATAAGATATCCATTTTTTAGACATAGGAAACCCTAGAGATAGTGTGAAGGAGCTTTTAGGCAAGTTTGGGGATGAGGATGAAATGAAATTTAATCTTAGCTTTTGTTGATGAAAGATGGAGAATGAATAAATAGAAAGTTTCTTTTAGATATAGAAAACCCTAGAAATGCTGACAAGGAGCTTTTAGCAATGTTTTGAGATTAGGATGAGATGATATTGAATCATAGATTTAGTTGACGCATGAGGGAGATTGAAAAAATAGAAAGTTTCTAAATTTAGAAACTTTATACGACATCCATCTTTTAGACATAGGAAACCCTAGAGATAGTGCCAAGGAGCTTTTAGTCTTAGATTTAGTTGACGCATGAGGGAGATTGAAAAAATAGAAAGTTTCTAAATTTAGAAACTTTATACGACATCCATCTTTTAGACATAGGAAACCCTAGAGATAGTGCCAAGGAGCTTTTAGTCAAGTTTTGGGATGAGGATGAGATGAAATTGAATCTTAGATTTAGTTGATCAAGGATGGAGATTGAAGAAATAGAAAGTTTCTTATTTTAGAAACTTTACAAAACATTCATCTTTTAGACATAGGAAACCGTAGAGATGGTGTCACGGAGCTTTGAGCCAAGATTTGAGATGAGTTAGCGATGGTATTGAATCTTAAATTTAGTTGATGAAGGATAGCGAAAAAATGAAAAATTTCTTATTTTAGAAGTTTAATAAAAGATCCATCTTCTAGATATAAGAAACCTTCTAGATGGTGTCAAGGACCTTTCAGACAAGTTTTGAGAAGAGGGTTAGATGGTACTGAATCTTAGATTGAGTTGGTGAAAAATGTAGATTGAGAAAATAAAAAGTTTCTTATTTTAGGAACTTTATAAAATATCCATATTTTAGCCATAGGAAACCTAAGAGATGATGACAAAGAGCTTTTAGCCAAGTTTTGAGATGAGAATGGGATGGTGTGAAGGAGCTTTTAGCCAAGTTTTAGAATAAGAATGAGACGGTATTGAATCTTAGATTTATTTGTTGAATGACGGAGATTGAAAAAATAGAAAGTTTCATATTTTAGAAACTTTGTAAAACATCAATCTTTTACACTTAGTAAACCCTAGAAATTGTGTCAAGGAGCTTCGAGCCATGTTTTGAAATGTGTTAGCGATGGTATTGAATCTTAGATTTAGTTGATGAAGGATGGAGACTGATGGCGTCTGAATCCGGGTATGCGATCGCGCGGTCGGTAGAGAGCCTCCGCGGGGTCTGCAATCACAAACAAAGGGGGTCAGGGGGTCCGGGGTGGGTCCCGGACGACCACTTCGACATCCAAGTCAGATGCTTCGACCAATCAATATAAAGAACAGCGAGAGGGGGAAGGGATTTTTGATCGGGGTTACCAGGGCCAGTGCGCGGGCTCTTTTCTGGGTGTGTGAATGAGTGGGTCGGAGGGGACTAGCAGGGAGAATATGATCGAGCTCCTAGCCTCCTCTGTTGTTGCCTCGCCTCTTTTTTCGGTGTTCCCGGAGTGGGGAATCGGTCTCTTCTCTTTAGAGGACCAACCTCCCTCTCCTTTTAAAGGGAGGTGTGCGGCTCTTTTCATCATTATGGAGGGAAAACCTTCCTTTGCAGGATTGGGCCGTCCCTCTGTCTTGCCGGCGCGCGTGGCTTTGGCGGCCATTTCCTTCCCTAATTTGTGATGATGAGGCCTGGGCGGCGAGAGGGCGACACGTGTCATGAATGTGTGGTCCTTGCCGTTTTCCAACGCCATTCTTCATGATGGTTGGGCTCTGCTCGTGCATGGATGACACGTGGCGATATCTGGGAGCGCAGCCGTATTTGTGCCCCATCATAACTCCCCCTTACTCCTTTGGTCCATTGAATGGGCCAAGGGAGTAACGTTTTGTTCGAGCGAAGTCATGATGAGGATATTTACGAGGGCTCCGGGGTACGAGGAGACGTGCCGTTTTATCCGGCGGCTGTCCCCAGGAAGCGGCAGCGTCGTTAGGGAGGTTGCGTTGTCTTGAGGCACCAGGATTTCTTTCCCGAGTTTAAAAGAAGGGAATTACCCTGGTGCCTTTTTGTGGCTCTTCATCGTTCCTCTTCTCTCCTTTTCAGTAGGGGTTATTTTCGTATCTTCTTTAGCAACATGTCTGGTTCTTCTTCACGAGCTAGGAGCAAGGCCCGTTTCCTCTAGGAGTCATCGAGTGACCCTGACTTGTCCTTCGATCCGGGGGAGGATCTCGTGGGTCATCGGAAGAAGGCCAGGAGGGGCCCGGGTCCTTCCTCGGGTTTCCCCCCCCCTTCGCCTTTCCTCCTTGCCTAGGGAGGACAAATTGTCTCGGTCTCGCGTCGCCAGGGAGTGGTCATTTTTCTCTCGAGTCTATCATCAGGGAACGGAACTGCGCGGCCGTGTTTCGAAGATGGGCAAGGAGATCGAGGACTTGAAGCGGGAGAACGAGGTTTTACAGGAAAAGGTTCACCTTCTCAACGAGCAGCTGTTGGAATATGAGGTGGACCCCCTGCTGGAGACCTCTTGGGAGGAGGAGGGGAACCCTTCGGGAGAGGAGTCGTTCTCCGATTAAGCTTTGGTTTTCCTTGTTTTTCTGCGTGCCTATCCCTTTCTTTGTCGGGGATTTCTGAGGCCTACGTGCCCTGTCTGTGTTTTCTTGTTTCCCTTTCTTTTTTGTAGGCCCGTGGGCCAGGAGGATGTGAATGGATGATCTTTATGAATTGGTGCCGTGTCCTTTTATGCTGTTTTTTTTTCTTTTTTTGCATTTGTTTGATAGGGATTATCTTTGTTGTAAGGAATTGCGACGTTCTAACGGAGCTTGCGAGAGGTTCCGAGCCTTTCTCTAGCGTTTTTAATCTCGTTTGCTCATTGTGCTTGCGTGCCGTGGCCTTCGCATCTGGGCTCCGGGCCTCATCCTTTTCTCTTTTTTTTTGGTAGGTCTGCGCTCCGGGCCCCGAACCTGCGTGGGGTCGGGATAGCGGTTCTTGTCGACCTCGTATGGCCTTGTCGTTTCCGCTCGCCTTTTATATAGGTGAGGGGGGCGACACGCGGCGTGTTCTGGGAATAGCGCCGCCTTTATATCTCTTCATGATACTACTTTTAGGTCATTGATTGGTCCCGGGGAGCGGGCTTGCTTGCCTGGCCAGAGGACATTGTGTCTAAGGCATTTATGGGAGCTTTGGGGTTCGAGAGGACGTGCTGTCTCGTCCGGCGGTTCCTTCCCAAGGAGTTGCCATTTAGCGGCGCCGCTTGGTCATTCAATAGGAAACGAACATGCGGATGGCAACCGCTTCGTCTTCCTACCCCAGGGTTCCCCATAGGGTTTTATAAGGGGTGATATCTCCTGCAGATTGTCTTTGTCCTCCGTTTTTTTTTTGCTTTCTTCCGGCCTTTCTTTAGGCTTGCCAGAGATGTCGTCGTCTTTCCAGGGTCTATCTATCAGTGGTGGGGGGAGAGTCGCTACCGAGGGGAGTCCTCCCAGCAGTCCCGAGGGTAACCCCGACGGGTTGGGGCCCCTGCAGACGATTCCTGAGAGGAACCCGCCTCTAGGGTTTTCCCCGCGTTCTCCCCTTCTTCCGTTTTACGAGGGGGAGTCCCATGAAGCTTTTGTCCATCGCCATCGGTCGTTTTTCTCCCATGTCTATCGTAGGGAGATGGCGGTTTGCAGTCGGATGATTGACATGGAGCGGGAGATTGCGGCCTTGCGGGCGGAGAATGATCTGTTGAGGAATTGGGTGCGCTGGTTAAATGACCAGGCCCGATTCGCTGAGAATCGCCGCTGGGGGAGCTCTTCGGAGGGGGAGCAGAGTGATAGGGAGCTCTCTGATGCGGAGAACTCTTTACTCCCCCTTCTGTTATAGGCCCGTGGGCTAGAAGAAAGTAGTTTATGAATGGCTCTCTTTGTTTTTGTTTCCTTTGTTCGTTTGTCACAACTTATATCTTATGTTTGCCTTCTTCTTGCTTGTTTGCTTTCCCGTGCGACTCGAACCCTTTTCGCTGTGTTTGGTATTTTCGCCTGGTGGTACCTTGTGTCGGGTTTTCACCATCGAACGTAGTTTTTTTTTTTGTCATCTTGTGGAGATGTATGCCAGACCCTTGTGACGGGTTCCGAACCTTTTGCCATCGAACGCGGTTTTTTCCATCTTGTGGAGATGTATGCCGGACCCTTGTGACGGGTTCCGAGCCTTTTGCCATCGAACGCGGTTTTTTCCATCTTGTGGAGATGTATGCCGGACCCTTGTGACGGGTTCCGAGCCTTTTGCCATCGAACGCGGTTTTTTTCCATCTTGTGGAGATGTATGCCAGACCCTTGTGACGGGTTCCGAGCCTTTTGCCATCGAACGCAGTTTTTTCCATCTTGTGGAGATGTATGCCGGACCCTTGTGACGGGTTCCGAGCCTTTTGCCATCGAACACGGTTTTTTTCCATCTTGTGGAGATGTATGCCGGACCCTTGTGACGGGTTCCGAGCCTTTTGCCATCGAACGCGGTTTTTTCCATCTTGTGGAGATGTATGTCGGACCCTTGTGACGGGTTCCGAGCCTTTTGCCATCGAACGTGGCGAGGGTTTATGGATGGCTTGCTGGGGAAGTCACTTCGTGGGTAGGAGTAGAGACGTCCTTTCCGTATGGCGCTTCGACTTGTGGCGGTTCCCTTGGGTTTCCCAATCGGCGCCACGTGTTCGTGTCCCATCGGACTTAGAAAGGGCGGGAGTTGAAACGACGCGTGTCTAAACCCTAGCCCTTTTAAAGCCTTTTTTGGGGATTTCATTCTTTACTTTATTGCTTCATCTTCCTCGGGTGAACGGGCTTTTCTCCGCGGTAGTTTTTTTCTTTTCACGAATTGCTTATTCACCAAACTTCTTCCGGTGAGTTCTGTATCTTTTATTTCATCCGCGATTTGATAGTTTACGATGTCTGTTGCGACTGTACCTCAGAGCCCTTCTTCTGAGTCGGTGGAGGTGGTGGAGAGGGCTCTGCCAAGAAAAAGGAGGCGGTTATCTTTAGAGGGTGGGGGCGTCGTCTCTGAGGATGTACAGCAGCCCACGGAGTTGAGAGATAGCTCCGGGGCCTCTGGGTCATCGGTGGGGGCTGCTCCCTCGGAATCTCTGGCTCGAGTTGTTTCTGCTCGTGAGGCGGAGGCTGGGGATATTCGGTCTGGTGCCGTTATTTGCCCCGGTCGGGTGGCATGTTTCAGGAACACTTTGGGAGAAGGGGCGGCGGAGAAAATTAGGAGGGAGTTCCACATTCCCGATGATTATGGGATTAGGGTTCCTTCCTTTGTAGAGAGTGTTTGTGGGGGTACCACTGAGGAAGAGGTAGCTTTCTACGTAGAGGCTTTTCGGGCGGGGGTTAGGTTCCCGCTCTTGGGCATTATAGTAGAGGCCCTTGAGTTTTACCGGGTGGCTCCCTCCCAACTGGCGCCTAATAGTTGGCGTACTCTCTTGGCCTTTGTGGCTAAGGCGGGCCTTTACACGGTTCAGCCTACCCTTCCGTTACTCCGGGCTTGTGTTGCCCTTAGCCTGTTGGTGAAGGGGGAGGACAGCTGGCTATACCTGACCCAGCGTCCTCGGGTGAAAATGGCGGCGAACTTGCCTTCCTCCATCAAAGGGTGGAAGGAGGAGTATGTGTTCATTACCCCTCCGTTGGACGCTGGCTGGGGCTTTCCTCGCTCTTGGAGGCGCTCCGTTGAGTGGCGAAGGAAGTCCCTCCCCGACGAGTCTGACTATAGCAAGTTTGACTTGGGGAAACTCGCCTCCGGGGAGGCTATCGACGTTTCTGAGTTCAAATGGGAGAGGAGCCTGAAGAGGCTTGGCTTGCTGGGAGCTGTGGAGAAGAGGGCTCGTTGTACGAGCAAGGGAATGGGGGAGAGTTCCGCCAGTCCTCGTGGTGAGCCCCTCCCCTCTTTCTCTCTCTCTGTTTCTGCCAAATTTTTTTTTTGTTGCTTTCCCTCGTTCTGAGCAGTTGTTGTTTTCCTGTTTTTCGTTGGCAGGAGGTATGTCTTCTTCTGGTGACGCTGGGAAGGGAAAAGGGGTTGCTGTGGTGACGAAGGGTCTGACGAGTCAGAAGAAGATCCCTTCTGATTTCATGGCCGCGGCCAGGCTGGGCCGGTCACAAGCAAGACTCGCGGCATCCGTGCCTTCTAGCCCCTCTGTTCGAGCGGTCGGAGAAAAGGGGCCGGCTGGGCCTTTTCCTTTGGAGTCGGAGCCGTCCGCCAAGAGGGCTGCCTCTTTTGGCGCTCGACAGGGGGATGTTGTTCGTGTGGAGCGTCCTCCTGTCTTTGCGGAGGACGTGCCAAGTCGAATGGAGGGGGCGGTTATGACCAAACTTCTTCTGGAACGAGTGGTGCTTCCTCCGCAGAGCTTCCAGGCGCGAGGAGAGCTGTTCAAGCCTGACTGGAAGATCGGTGTCGAGGATAGCGTTCTTGCGAATCCCCGGGTTGGGGTGGAGCTGGGGGTGACGACTGCTCTTCCTGGCGACGAGGCTGAGTTGGAGGGCTATGATCGCAGGGCCCTTGGGGCTCAGTATTTTCAATCAACATCTTGCGTAAGTACCGGGCGGCCGGTTTTCTGTTTGTACGTTTCTCTTTTTGTCATTTGGAGGACGTACATTGGAAATTTTCTGATAGGTTGCTTTTGCAGTCCCAGAGCTATGCAAGGAGGATGGTGCAGTGCCTGCTCGAGGATGAGGCTGAGATAAGTGCCTTTGCGGAGCGAAACCGGCGGCTAAGTGAGGACTTGGACAGAGCCCGGGCGGAGAGAGCGACCTTTGATGATACTGTCGCTCAACTTCGGGAAGACCTCCAGAAAACCATGGAGGGGAGAAGTCGTGCATCGGACAAATTGGTGGTGGCCCGGAGAACGCATGCCCTGGAGCTGGCGGAGGCTCAGAGGAGTTCCTTAAGGCTGCGGCTGCGTTTAGCGTGAATGTTGAGATTGATGCTTTTGCTGAATGCCAGCGGCGTGTCCACGAGGTTGATCCTTCCTTTCCCCTGGACAAACTGATGCACGAGGGTGAGGCCGATCCTCCGTCGGTACCAGCAGAGGCACCGGAGCTGGTCGAGGAGGAAGTGGCTGCTCTGGTGGTCCTGTAGTTACCGGGACCTCTGAGGGGGCTTAGTGATGCTATGATGTCTTTTGGATCTTATATTTTACCTTTTCTTGTGGGTCTGTAATAACTTTTGAATTCTCCTTCTTCTTCCCTTCTTTTCTGCTTTCTTCTTCTTTTTTCTTATATATACGGTGCGCTCCGGGTTATTCGAGCCTTTTGGTATTGAACTTTAATCTGATCGTCGAGAATGTTCCTGGTGCACCCCGTGGGGTGTCTTTTTTGTGGAAGGACTATCTTCCCCTCGAGTGATCAGTTCGGGGTTAATGGGTCCCGCCTACCCTTTAGGGGGAGGTCTTTTCTTCATGGGGAGTGTTTTAGGGTATTCTCGGGGGGATCGGCCCCGATGCTACCTCTGTCTCGCTCCCTGTCTTCTTTCGGGTCCCTCGTTTATCATGGGACGGAAAGTGGAGATACGTATGTCTTAAGTAGAAACGCTATTCCATTGATTCGTTTAAGGAGAAAAAATACATCTTTGCCTCTAAAGACACAAAAAGAAACAAACAAACATTCGTCATGCTTTTAAGGAAAAACACGGAGCTTACCCTGTACTTTTACTGGTAAAATTCTCGGAGGTTGTCCATGCTCCAACTTCGAGGGACTGGGGTCCCGTCGAGATGTTCTAGCTAGTAGGCCCCGGGGCGGAGTGCTCGAACGACCCTGTATGATCCTTCCCACTTAGGTGCGAGTTTTCTGGTGTTGCGGGGGTCGGATACCGCCGTACCCCGTAGTACGAGGTCTCCGGGTTTTACCGAGCGCTTTCTTACCCGGGCGTTGTAGTACCGTGCCACCTTTTGCTGGTAGGAGGCGGTTCGGAGAAGGGCTTGCTCTCTTTTTTCGAGCACGAGATCGAGGGTGTTACGGAGGAGCTCAGAATTTTCCTGTTCCTCATAGTTCGCGGTGCAGAAGCTGGGGAGGCCAATTTCCAGCGGAATGACCGCTTCGGCCCCGAAGGTTAAGCTAAAAGGGGATTCTCCCGTCGCGGTCCGCGGTGTCGTTCGATAGGCCCGGCTTCTCCTAATCGCTTCTTGAGGCTCTGAAGCAAGATCCTGTTAGTTACCTCTACCTGCCCATTGGCCTGCGGGTGTGCTACGGAGGTGAAACGGTGTTCGATGCTTAGGTTATCGCAGAATTTGCCAAATTCGGCGCTCGCGAACTGGGGACCGTTGTCCGTTACAAGTGTCTTTGGAATGCCGAAACGGCAAACCACGTCGTGGTAGAAGAACTTCTCTGTTGCTTTCGAATTGGGTTTTGCCACAGCTTTGACCTCGACCCATTTGGTGAAGTAGTCGATGGCGACGTACAGCATGGTATGCCCCCCGGGGGCTTTCGGGAAGGGTCCGAGTAGATCCATGCCCCACATGGCGAAAGGCAGGGGTCCTGTTATCGCAGTGTATGGTGTGGCCGGTTGGTGGGGGGTATGTCCCGAAGGTTACGGGTAAGTCGATCTTGCCGTCGACCCGTACGGACGCACCGGAGAACCCGTAGATAGAGTATTCCGCGGGTCCCAGCCTTTCTTTGCCCAGTTTCATTTCTTCAAAAGTCTCGAGGTGTAGCACGTTGACGGAGCTCCCTGTGTCCACCAGGATTTTTCCTATATCAAAGTTGACGACGACCAGTCTGATGACCAATGCGTCGTCGTGCGGGACTTGTAGCCCGTCGAGGTCTTCGTTGGAAAAAGTGATGATCTGGTCTTGTAGGGGTGGATCCGTTCGAGCCTTTTTGGAAGGCATGTTCATGGAGAATATTTGTTCTGCGTATGCCCGTCGGCCGGCGGTTGTCGGCCCTCCTGCTGATGGCTCGCCCGTGATGATATTGATTTTCCCGATAATGGTGGGCGGCTGTTCGTAGGCCTGCTGTTGCTTGGGGGCTCCTCTTTCCGGGGGCGCTGGTGGTGGTGCGCGTCGCGTCTGCTGTGGGATCGACGTCTGCTTCTTGAGCGATGCCTGCTAGGGGATCGATGTCGGCTTGTGGATCAGCGACGGTTGTTGGACCCGCGTCCATTGGGTGACCGATGCCTACCTCTGGGCTCATCGGGGGGATGCTGGACCTCGCACGAGCTTTCGTCAGGACTCCTGAGATATTGATTTAGTCGCCCTTCTTCGGCCAACTTTTCTAGTTGGAGGCGGAGGTGGAAGCAATGGTCAGTTTCGTGGCCGTGGTCCCCGTGGAATTCACAGAATTTTCGGGCGGACCTCTTCTCTGGGTCCGTGGCCATTCTCTTGGGGGGGGTCAGGAGACCCTGATCCCTGATGGCTAGTAGAACATGGGAGAGGGGGAACTTTAGCGGGGCGGTTCCCAGTCTCTCAAAGACGGGGACGGGGTTTCTGCCCGCCTGCCTCTCGTCGGCAGGTGGCCTTATGGCCCTTCGGCCGTCGTTTTTCCTTTCATCGGGGCCGGGCTAATTCTGTTCTCGAGCGCAGGCTTCTTCTGCTCGTACGAACTTATCAGCCTTGGATTCAAGTTCCTGTAGGTCCCGTGGTAGCTTGAGGGTGAGGTGCAGCTTGAGATTCGGATCGGTGGTGGCATGCTTTAGTGTGGCGACCGCTATTTGGACGTCCATGTTAGAAAGTTGGGCTAATTCGGCGTTGAATTTCAACATGAAGTCTCTTAGGGTCTCGTTTCTTCTTTGCCGGAGGGCTAAGAGGGCATCTGCTGGATCATGGCGGAGGCGGTTGTTGGCGAACCTTGCGCTGAACTTCCTCCCAAATTCGTGGAAGGATGCGATGGAGTCGGGCTCCAATCTCATGTACTAGTCGTTGGCGGTTTTTCTTAGTAGGGACGCGAAGGCTCTGCACATGAATCCGTCCGACGCGCCTCAGAGCGTCATTACCCTTTTGAAGGTTTGGAGGAACTCGAGGGGGTCTGTGCTTCCATCGTACAGACCGAAGCGGGAGAGGTCTATGCCTGCTTCTGCTGGGGTTTTTAAGACCTCCGAGGTGAATGGGGATGCCGTCTCCCTTTCCCACTCATCGAGGATGCCGTGGGCGTAGGGTTTTGTCATTTCTAGTTTTACCTCCCGGATCTGTCTTTGTAGGTTAGCTATCGGGTCCACGCCGGGCGGTTATGCTGAGGTTGCCACTTCTTCCGCCCGAGTCAGGGGCGGTTTCTGGAGGCGGGTAGCTTGGACAGGGGGGCGTGGCTGTTCGTGGCCTGCCTCCTGCTGTCTCGCTGGTATCCCCTAGTTGCGGGGGGCAGAGGGCTATTTGCTGATGGGGACGGCGTCCGGCGAGTCGGTGCTTGCTTTTGCCGAGGATGGCATTCCCCTCGTTGTTCCTCGTTGCCTTCGTCATAGGCCTCTGTCTGGTCCTGCGTTGTCGGGGGCCTCTCCGGGGTTGGAGGAGGCAAGCATTGGAGTAGTTCTCGGCGAAGTTCGTTGAACATCTCCATGGTGGGGACCATCTGCGGTGTGCTAGAGGAGGGTTGGTGTCGGCCCGAGGGCGGTGAGTTGGGTTCTTGGGAGGTTGAGGTGCTGGTTTGTACGCGTTGAGCCTGGCTTCGGGTCATTACCCCTATTTCTTGTTGTTGGGTGTGGTTTCTCATCGCCATAAGGCGTTCACTACTCGACGAGTCCCACGGATGGCGCCAATATGATGGCGTCTGAATCCGGGTCTGCGATCGCGCGGTCGGTAGAGAGCCTCCGCGGGGTCTGTAATCACAAACAAAGGGGGTCAGGGGGTCCGGGGTGGGTCCCAGACGACCACTTCGACACCCAAGTCAGATCCTTCGACCAATCAATATAAAAAACAGCGAGAGGGGGAAGGGATTTTCGATCGGGGTTACCAAGGCCAGTGCGCGGGCTCTTTTCTGGGTGTTTGAGTGAGTGGGTCGGAGGGGACTAGCAGGGAGAATAGGATCGAGCTCCTAGTCTCCTCTGTTGTTGCCTCGCCTCTTCTTTCGGTGTTCCCGGAGTGGGGAATCGGTCTCTTCTCTTTAGAGGACCAACCTCCCTCTCCTTTTCAAGGGAGGTGTGCGGCTCTTTTCATCATTATGGAGGGAAAACCTTCCTTTACAGGATTGGGTCGTCCCTCTGTCTTGCCGGCGCGCGTGGCTTTGGCGGCCATTTCCTTCCCTAATTTGTGATGATGAGTCCTGGGCGGCGAGAGGGCGACACGTGTCATGAATGTGTGGTCCTTGCCGTTTTCCAACGCCATTCTTCATGATGGTTGGGCTCTGCTCGTGCATGGATGACACGTGGCGATATCTGGGAGCGTAGCCGTATTTGTGCCTCATCAGGGACTAAATAAAAAGTTTCTTATTTTAGAAACTTTATAAAATATCTATCTTTTAGACATATGAAAACCTAGAGATTGTGTGAAGGAGTTTTTAGCCAAGTTTTGAGATGAGGATGCGATGGTAATGAATCTTAAATTTAGTTGATGAAGGATGGAGAATGAGAAAACAGAAAGTTTCTGATTTTAGAAACTTTATAAAACATTCATCTTTTAGACATAGGAAACTCTATAGATGGTGTCAATAAGCTTTTAGCCAAGTTTTAGGAAGAGGATGAGAATTGAAAAAACAGAAAGTTTCTGATTTTAGAAACATTATAAAACTTACATCTTTTTGACATAGAAAATCCTAGACATGCTGTCAAGGAGCTTCTAGCCAAGTTTTGAGAAGAGGATGAGATGATATTGAATCTTAGATTTATTTGACGCATAATAGAGATTGAAAAAAAAAAACTTTCTTAATTTAGAAACTTTATAAGACATCCATCTTTTAGATGTAAGAAACCCTAGAGATGCTGTGAATGAGCTGTTAGCCAAGTTTAGGGATGAGGATGAGATGAAATTGAATCTTAGATTTAGTTGATGAATGATGGAGATTGAAAAAATAGAAAATTTCTTATTTTAGAAACTTTATAAAACATCCATATTTTAGACATAACAAACCCTAGAGATGATGTCAATGAGCTTTTAGCTATGTTTTGACTTGAGAATAAGAGGGTATTGAATCTTAGATTTAGTTGATGAAGAAGGGAGATTGAAAAAAAAAAGTTTTGTATTTTTGAGACTTTTAAAAACATCAATCTTTTAGACTTAGTAAACCGTGGAGATGTTGTGAAGGAGCTTTTAGAATTATCTTTTATAGTATTGAAACTCTACAGATGATGTCAACGAGCTTTTAGCCAAGTTTTGAGATAAGAATGAGAGGGTAAAGAATCTTAGATTTAGTTGATAAATGATGGAATTGTAAAAATAGAAAATTTCTTATTTTAGAAACTTGATAAAACATCCATATTTTAGACATATGAGACCCTATAGATAGTGTTAATGAGCTTTTAGCCATGTTTTAGGATGAAGATAAGATGATTTTGAATCTTAGATTTAGTTATTGAAAAATGGAGATTGAAAAAATAGAAACTTTATTATTTTAGAAACTTTATAAAACTTCCACCTTTTAGACATAGGAAACCCTAGAGATGGTGTCAAGGAGCTTTGAGCCAAGTTTTGGGATGAGTTAGCGATGGTATTGAATCTTAAATTTAGTTGATGAAGGAGGGCGAAAAAATAAAAAGTTTCTTATTTTAGAAACTTTAGAAAAAATCTATCTTTTAGACATATGAAATCCTAGGAGATGGTTTCAAAGAGCTTTTAGCCATGTTTTGATCCTAGGATGAGAATGTATTGAATCTTAGATTTTGTTGATGAAGGATGGAGATTGAAAAACATAAAGTTTCTAATCATAGAAACTTTATAAACCATCCATCTTTTAGACATATGAAACCCTAGAGGTGGTGTGAAGGAGCTTTTTGCCAAGTTTTGAGAAGATGATGAGATGGTATTGAATCTTAGGTTTAGTTGTTGGAGGATGGAGAATGAAAAAATAGGAAGTTTCTTATTTTAGAAACTTTATAAAACATCCATCTTTTAGACATATGAGACCCTAGAGATGGTGTCAAAGAGCATTTAGCCCGGTTTTGGGATGATGATGAGATGGTTTAAAATCTTAGATTTTGTTGATGAAGGATGAAGATTGAAAAAATAGAAAGTTACTTATTTTAGAAACTTTGTAAAACATCCATTTTTTAGACATAGGAAACCCTAGAAATGGTGTTAAGGAGCTTTTAGCCAAGTTTTGTGATTAGGATGAGATGGTATTGAATCTTAGAAATAGTCGATGAATGATTGAGATTGAAAAAACAGAAGTTTCTAATTTTAGAAACTTTGTAAAACATCCATCTTTTAGACATAGGAGACCCTAGAGATGGTTTTAATGTGCTTTTGGCCAAGATTTGGGATGATGATGAAATGGAATTGAATCTTAGATTTAGTTGATAAATGATAGAGATTGACAAAATAGAAAGTTTCTTATTTTTGAAACTTTATGAAACATCCATCTTTTATGGTATTGAAACCCTAGAGACGATGTCAACGAGCTTTTAGCCTTGTTTTGGGATGAGAATGAGAGGGTATTGAATCTTAGATTTAGTGGATGAAGGATGGAGATTGAAAAGACAAAAGGTTTCTGATTTTTGTAACTTTATAAAACATCCATCTTTTAGACATAGGACACCCTAGAGATGATTTCAACTAGCTTTTATCTAAGTTTTGGGATGTGAATGAGAGGATATTGAATCTTAAATTTACTTGATGAATGATGAAGATTGAAAAAATAGAAAGTTTCTTATTTTAGAAACTTTGTAAAACATCAATCATTTACACTTAGTAAACCCTAGAAATGGTGACAAGGAGCTCTGAGCCAAGTTTTGGGATGAGTTAGCGATAGCATTGAATCTTAGATTTAGTTGATGAAGGATGGGGAGAAAAAAAAATTTCTTATTTTAGGAACTTTATAGAACATCTATCTTTTAGACATATGAAACCCTAGAGATTGTGTCAAGAAGCTTTTAGCTATGTTTTGAGAAGAGGATGCGATGGTAATGAATCTTAAATTTAGTTGAAGAAGGATGGAGAAAGAAAAAATGGAAAGTTTTTTATTTTAGAAACTTTATAAAATATTAATCTTTTAGACAAAGGAAACCCTATAAATTGTGTCAAGGAGCTTTTAGCCAAGTAATAGGTTAAGGATGACAATTGAAAAAATAGAAAGTTTCTTATTTTAGAAACTTTTTAAAACATACACCTTTTAGACATATGAGACCCTAAAGATGGTGTCAAGGAGCTTTTAGCCATGTTTTAGGATGAAGATAAGATGATTTTGAATCTTAGATTTAGTTGATGAAAAATAGAGATTGAAAAAATAGAAAGTTTCTTATTTAAGACATAGGAAACCCTAGAGATGGTGTCAAGGAGCTTTGAGCCAAGTTTTGGCATGAGTTAGCGATGGTATTGAATCTTAAATTTAGTTGATGAAGGATGGCAAAAAAATAAAATGTTTCTTATTTTAGAAAGTTTATAAAAAATTTATCTTTTAGACACATGAAACGCTAGGAGATGGTGTCAAGGAGCTTTTAGCCAACATTTGGGATGATGATGAGATGTTATTGAATCTTAGATTTTATTGATGAAGGATGGAAGGTTGAAAAATAGAAAGTTTCTTTTTTAAGACTCTTTATGAAACGTTCATCTTTTAGACATAGGAGACCCTAGAGATGGTGTCAATGTTCTTTTTGCTAAGTTTTGGGATGATGATTAGATGGTATTGAATCTTAGATTTAATTGATGAAAGATTGAGATTGACAAAATAGAAAGTTTCTTATTTGAGAAACTTTATAAAACAACCAACTTGTATGGTATTGAAACCATAGAGATGATGTCAACGAGCTTTTAGCCATGTTTTGGGATGAGAATGATAAGGTATTGAATCTTATATTCAGTGGATGAAGGATGAAGATTGAAAAGATAGAAAGTTTCTGATTTTAGAAACTTTATAAAACATCAATCTTTTAGACATAGGAAACCCTAGAGATGATGCCAACGAGCTATTAGCCAAGTTTTGGGATGAGAATGAGAGAATAATGAATCTTAGATTTACTTGTTGAATGATGGAGATTGAAAATAGAAAGTTTCCTATTTTAGAAACTTTGTAAAACATCAGTCTTTTACACTTAGTAAACCCTAGAAATGGTGTCAAGGTGCTCTGAGCCAAGTTTTGGGATGAGTTAGCGATGTTATTGAATCTTAGATTTAGTTGATGACGGATGGGGACAAAATAAAAGGTTTCTTATTTTATAAACTTTATAAAATATCTAACTTTTAGACATATGAAACCCTAAAGATTGTGTGAAGGAGCTTTTAGGCATGTTTTGAGATGAGGATGCGATGGTAATGAATCTCAAATTTAGTTGATGAAGGATGGAGAAAGAAAAAACAGAAAGTTTCTGATTTTATAAACTTTATAAAACATTCATCGTTTAGACATAGGAAACCCTGTACATTGTGCTAATGAGCTTTTAGTCAAGTTTTAGGATGACGATGAGAATTGAAAAAATAGAAAGTTTCTAATTTTAGAAACTTTATAAAACATACATCTATTAGACATAGAAAACCCTATAGATGCTGTCAATGAGCTTTCAGCCAAGTTTTGAGGTGATGATGATATGAATTTGAAACTTAGATTTAGTTGACGCATGATGGAGATTGAAAAAATAGAAAGTTTCTTAATTTTTAAACTTTTTAAAACATCCATCTTTTAGACATAGGATACCCTAGAGATAGTGTCAAAGAGCTTTTAGGCAAGTTTTGGGATGAGGATGAGATGAAATTTAATCTTAGATTTAGTTGATGAAGGATGGAGATTGAAGAAATAGAAAGCTTCTTATTTTAGAAACTTTACAAAACATTAATCTTCTAAACATAGAAAACCCTAGAGATGCTGTCAAGGAGCTTTTAACCAAGTTTTGAGATGAGGATGAGATGATATTGAATCTTAGATTTAGTTGACGCATGATGGAGATTGACAAAATAGAAAGTTTTTTAATTTAGAAACTTTATAAGACACCCATCTTTTAGACATAGAAAACCTTAGAGATAGTGTCTAGGAGGTTTTTGCCAAGTTTTGGGATGATGATGAGATGAAATTGAATCTTAGATTTAGTTGATGAAAGATGGAGATTGAAAAAATTTAAAGTTTCATATTTTAGATACTTTATAAAACATCCATCTTTTAGACATAGGAAACCCTAGAGATGATGTCAACAAGCTTTTAGCTAAGTTTTGGGATGTAAACGTGTTGGTATTGAATCTTAGATATAGTTGATGAAGGATGGAGATTGAAAAAATATAAAGTTTCTTATTTTAAAAACTTTATAAATTATCAATCTTTTAGACTTAGTAAACCCAAGAGATGGTGTGAAGGAGCTTTCAGCCAAGTTTTAAGATGATGATGAGATGGTATTGAATCTTAGATTTAGTGTATGAAGGACGGAGATTGAAAAATTGGAAAGTTTCTTCTTGTAGAAATTTTTTAAAATATCTATCTTTTAGACAATAAAAACCGTGGAGATAGTGTGAAGGAGCTTTTAGCTAAGTTTTGAGATGAGGATGCGATGGTATTAAATCATAGATTTAGTTGATGAAGGATGGGGATTGTAAAAAAAGAAAGTTTCTGAATTTAGAAACTATATAAAACATCTATCTTTTAAACGTAGAAAATCCTAGAGACGATGCCAACGAGTTTTTAGCCATGTTTTGAGATGAGGATTAGATGGTATTGAATCTTAAATTTAGTTGATTAAGGATAGAGATTGAAAATAGAAAGTTTCTGATTTTAGAATATTTATAAAACATCAATCTTTTAGACTTAGTAAACCCTAGAGATGGTGTGAATGAGCTTTTAGCCATGTTTTGAGATGATGATGAGAGGGTATTGTATCTTAGATTTAGTTGATTTTTGAGATGATGATGAGAGGGTATTGTATCTTAGATTTAGTTTATTAAACTTGGATATTTGAAAAATAGAAAGTTTCATATTTTAGAAACTTTATAAAACATCAATCTTTAAGACATAAGGAACCGTAGTGATGGTATCAAGGAGGTTTTAGCCATGTTTTGAGATGAGGATGAGATGATATTGAATTTTAGAATTTGTTTATAAAGGATGGAAATTGAGAAATAGAAAGTTTATTATTTTAGATTTTAGAAACTTTTTAAAACATCAATCTTTTAGACATAAGAGACCCTAGATAATGTGTCATTGTGCGTTTAGCCATGTTTTGGGAAGATGATGAGTTGATATTGAATCCTAGATTTAGTTGATAAAGGATGGAGATTGAAAAAATAAAAAGTTTCCTATTTTAGAAACTTTATAAAACAATAACCTTTTAGACATAGGAAACCCTTGAGATGGTGTCAAGGAGCTTTCAGCCAAATTTTGAGATGAGGATGAGATGATATTAAATCTTAGATTTAGTTGATAAAGGAACGAGTTTGAAAAAATAAAAAGTTTCTTATTTTAGAAACTTTATAAAACATTCATCTTTTAGACATAGGAAAAACTCCATGTCATCCTCATCTCAAAACTTGGCTAAAACATCATAAACTTTCTATTGATTCTTTATACGAGACACATCTTTCAGACTTAAGAAACCATAGAGATGATGTCAAGGAACTTTTACCCAATATTTGAGATGAGATTGCGAGGGTAATGAATCCTAGATTTAGTTGACGACGGATGGAGATTGAAAAAATAGAAAGTTTCTTATTTTAGAAACTTTATAAAACATCCATATTTAGATATAAGAATCCCTAGAGATGATGTCCAGGAGCTATTAGACAAGTTTTGGGATGACGATGAGATGATATTGAATCCTAGATTTAGTTGATTAAGGATAGAGATTGAAAAAAATAGAAAGTTTCTTATTTTAGAAACTTTATAAGACATCCATCTTTTAGACATAAGAAACCCTAGAGATGGTCTAGGAGCTTTTAGCCAAATCTTGGGATAAGGATGAGATGAAATTGAATCTTAGATTTAGTTGATGATGGATGGAGATTGAAAAAATATAAAGTTTCTTAGTTTATAAACTTTATAAAATATCAACCTTTTAGACATAGGAAACCCTAGAGAAAGTGCGAAGGAGCTTTTAGCCAAGTTTTGAGAAAAGGATGAGCTGGTATTGAATCTTAGATTTAGTTGATAAAGGATGAAGATTGAAAAAATAGAAAGTTTCTTATTTTAGAAACTTTATAAAACATCCATCTTTTAAACATAAGAGAACCTAGAGATGGTGTTAAGGAGCTTTTAACCATGTTTTCGGATTATGATGAGATGATATTTAATCTTAGATTTAGTTGATGAAGGATGGAGACGGAAAGAATAGAAGTTTATTATTTTAAAATTTTTATGAAACATCAATCTTTTAGACAAAGGAGTCCCTAGAGATGTTGTCAAAGAGCTTTTAGTCAAGTTTTGAGATGATGATGAGAATGTAATGAATCTTATATTCAGTTGAGGAAGGTGGAGATTGAAAAAATAGAAAGTTTCTTATTTTAAAAACTGTATAAAACATAAATCTTTCTGACATAGGAACCCTAGAGATGGTGTCAAAGAGCTTTTACCCATGTTTTGGGATGAGAATGAGAGGGTATTGAATCTTAGATTTAGTTGATGACGGATAGAGATTGAAAAAATAGAAAGTTTGTTATTTTAGAAACTTTATAAAACATCAATTGTTTAGACTTTATAAACCCTAGATATGGTGTAAAGTTGTTATTAGCCAGGTTTTGAAATGTGGATGTGATGTTATTAAATCTTAGATTTAATTGATAAAGGATGGAGATTGAAAAAATAGAAAGTTTGTTATTTTACAAACTTTATAAAACTTACATCCTTTAGATATAGGAAACCCTAGAGATGGTGTCAATGAGGTTTTAGTTAAGTTTTGAGATGAGGATGAGATGGTATTAAATCTTAGATTTAGTTGATGAAGGATTGAGATTGAAAAAATAGAAAGTTTCTTATTTTTGAAATTTTATAAAATATCATTCTTTTAGACTTATTAAAATTCTAGAGAAGGTGTAAGGGAACTTTTAGCCAAGTTTTAAGATGAGGATGAGATGATATTGCATCTTAGATTTAGTTGATGAAGGATGGAGATAGAAAAAATAGAAAGTTTGTTATTTTAAAATTTTTATAAAATATCTATCTTTTAGACATATAAAAACCTAGTGACAGTGTCAAGGAGCTTTTAGCCAAGTTTTGAGATGAGGATGCAATGGTATTGAATCTTAGATTAAGTTGATGAAGGATGGAGATTGAAAAAATAACAACTTTTAGCCAAGTTTTGGGATGGCGATGAGATGGTTTCGAATCTTAGGTTTAGTTGATGAAGAATGGAGATTGAAAAAATAGAAAGTTACTTATTTTAGAAAGTTTATAAAAGATCCATATTTTTTAGATAGGAGACCCTAGAGATGGTGTCATGGAGCCTTAGGCAAGTTTTGGGATGATGATGAGTTGGTTTTGAATCTTAGATTTAGTTGATGAAGGATGGAGATTGAAAAAATAGAAAGTTTCTTATTTTAGAAACTTTTTAAAACATCAATCTTTTAGACATAAGAAACCCTAGAGATGATGTCAACGTACTTTTAGCCAAGTTTTGTGACTAGGATGGGATGGTATTAAATCTTAGATTTAGTTGATAAAGGATAGAGATATAAAAAATAGAAAGTTTCTGTTTTTAGAAGCTTTATAAAACCTCCATCTTTTAGACATAAAAAATCCTAGAGATGGTGTCAAGGAGCTTTTAGCCAAGTTTTGAGATGAGGATGAGATGGTATTATATCGTAGATTTTGTTGATGGAATATGGAGATTGAAAACATAGAAAGTTTCTTATTTTAGAAACATTATAAAACATCAATCTATTAGACTTAGTAAACGTTAGAGATGGTGTAAATGAGCTTTTATCCAAGTTTTAAGATGAGAATGAGATAATATTGAATCTTAGATTTAGTTGATGAGGGATGGAGATTGAAAAAATAAAAAGTTTCTTATTTTAGAAATTATATAGAATATCTATCTTTATGACATATAAAACCCTAGAGATAGTGTCAAGGAGCTTTTAGCCAAGTTTTGATATGAGGATGCGATGGTATTGAATCTTAGATTTAGTTGATGAATGAAGAAGATTGAAAAAAAAAAGTTTCTTACTTTAAAAACTTTATAAAACATCCTTCTTTTAGACATAGGAAACCCTAGAGATGGAATTAAGGAGCTTTTAGCAAGTTTTGAGATGAGGATGAAATGATATTAAATCTTAGATTTAGTTGATGAAGGATGGAGAATGAAAAAATAGAAAGTTTCTTATTTTAGAAATTTTATAAAACATCAATCTTTTAGACTTAGTAAACCGTAGAGATGATGTTAATGAGCTTTTGGCTATGTTTTAGGAAGAGGATGAGAGGGTATTGAATCTTAGATTTAATTGATGAATGATGGAGATTGAAAAATTAAAAAGTCTCTGATTTTAAAAACTTTATAAAACATCCATCTTTTAAACATAAGAGACCCTAGAGATGGTGTCAATGAGCTTTTAGCCATATTTTGGGATGAGGGTAAGATGATATTGAATCTTTCATTTAGTAGATGAATGATGGAGATTGAAAAAATAGAAAGTTTCTTATTATAGAAACTTTATAAAAAATCCAACTTTTAGATATAGGAAACCCTAGAGATGGTGTGAAGGAGCTTTAAAGCAAGTTTTGGGATGAGGAAGAGATGGTATTGAATCTTTGATTTAGTTGACGACGGATGGAGATTGAAAAATATAAAGTTTCTTATTTTAGAAACTTTCTAAAAGATCTATCTTATAGACCTAGAAAACCCTATAGATGGTGTCAAGGTGCTTTTAGCTAAGTTTCGAGATGAGGATTAGATGGTTTTGAATCTTAGATTTAGTTGATCATGGATGGCGATTGAGAAAATAGAATGTTTCTTATTTTAGAAACTTTATAAAACAACACTCTTTTAGATATACGAAATCCCATATCAACTAAATCTTAGAGATGGTGTCAAGGAACTTTTAGCTATGTTTTGAGATGAGGATGTGATGATATTGAATCTTTGATTTAGTTGATGAAGGATGGAGATTGAAAAATAGAAAGTTTATTTTTTTAGAAACGTTATAAAACATCCATCTTTTAGACATCTGAAACCCTAGCGATGATGTCAAGTGGCTTTTAGCCAAGTTTTGGGATGAGGATGAGATGGTATTTAATCATAGATTTAGTTGGTGAATGATGGATATTGAAAAATATACGGTTTCATATTTTTGAAACTTTAGAAAACATCCAACTTTTTGACATAGGAAACCTTAGAGATGGTGTGTAGGAGTTTTAGCTATGTTTTGAGACGCGAATGTGATGATATTAAATCTTAGATTTAGTTGATTAAGGAGTAAGATTGAAAAGAAAAAGTTTCTTATTTTAAAAACTGTATAAGTCATCAATCTTTTAGACATATGAAACCCTACAGATGGTGTGAGGGAGCTTTTAACTAAGTTTTGAGATGATGATGAGGTGGTATTGAATCTTATAGTTAGTTGACAAATGATGAAGATAGAAAAAATAGAAAGTTTCTTAATTTAGAAACTGTATAAATCTTCCATCTTTTAAAGATATGAGACCCTAGACACGGTGTGAAGGTGCTTTTAACCATGTTTTGGGATAACGATGAGATGATACTGAATCTTAGATTTAGTTGATGAAGGATGAGAATTGAAAAAATAGAAAGTTTCTTCTTTTAGAAACTTTATAAAACATCAGCTTTTAGACATATGAAACCCTAGAGATGATGTCAACGAGCTTTTAGCCAAGTTTTGGGATAAGAAATGGAAGATACTGAATCATAGATTTAGTTGATTAAGTTTGGAGATTGAAAAAATAAAAAGTTTCTTATTTTAGAAATTTTATAAAAATCAATCTTTTAGACATAGGAAACCCTAGAGATAGTGCCAAGGAGCTTTTAACCAAGTTTTGGGATGACGATGAGATGGTAATGAATCTTATATTTAGTTGACGATGGATGGAGATTGAAAAAATAGAAAGTTTCTTATTTTATAAACTTTATAAAACAACAACCTTTTAGATATAGGAAACCCCATATCAACTAAATCTTAGAGATGGTGTCAAGGAGCTTTTTGCTATATTTTGAGATTCGGATGAGATGATATTGAATCTTTGATTTAGTTGATGCAGGATGGAGATTGAAATAATAGAAAGTTTCTTATTTTATAAACTTATAAAACATCCATCTTTTAGACATAAGAAACCCTAGAGATGGTGTCAAGCTGCTTTTAACCAAGTTTTGGAATGATGATGAGATGGTATTGAATTATAGATTTAGTTGGTGAAGGATGAAGAGGTAAAAATATAAAGTTTCTTATTTTAGAAACTTTGTAAAACATCCATCTTTTAGACATTGGAAACCCTAGAGATGGGGTCAAAGAGCTTTTAGCTAAGTTTTGAGATAAGGATGAGATGATAGTGAATCTTTGATTTAGTTGATGAAGGATGGAGATTGAAAAGATAGAAAGTTTTTTATTTTAGAACCTTATAACACATCCATCTTTTAGACATATGTGACCCTAGAAACGGTGTCAATGAGCTTTTAGCCATGTTTTGGGATGAGGATGAGATGATATTGAATCTTAGATTTAGTTGATTACGGACGGAGATTGAAAGAATAGAAAGTTTCTTATTTTAGAAACTTTATAAAACATCCATCATTTAGACATAGGAAACCCTTCAGATGATGTTAACGAGCTTTTATCCAAGTTTTGGGATAAGAATGAGAGGGTACTGAATCATAAATTTAGTTGATTAAGTATAGAGAATGAAAAAAAAGAAAGTTTCTTATTTAAGAAACTTTATAAAAATCCATCTTATAGACATAGAAAATCCTAGAGATGGTCACAAGATGCTTTTACCCAAGTTTTGAAATGAGGATGAGATGGCATTGAATCTTAGATTTAGTTGATAAAGTTTAGAGGTGGAAAAAATAGAAAGTTTCTTATTTTAGAAACTTTATAAGACATTCATCTTTTAGACATAGGAAACCCTAGAGATGGGGTCGAGGAGCATTTAGCTAAGTTTTGGGGTGAGGATGAGATGGTATTGAATCGTAGATTTAGTTGGTGAAAGATGGATATTGAAAAATATCCATCATTGACCCTAGAGATGGTGTCAAGGAGGTTTTAGCTAAGTTTTGAGATGCGGATGAGCTGATATTGAATCTTAGATTTAATTGATTAAGGGGTGAGATTGAAAAAAAAACTTTTTTATTTTAGAAGTTGTATAAGACATTAATCTTTTAGACAGAGGAAACCCTACAGATGGTGTAAAGGAGCTTTTAGCTAAGTTTTGAGATGAGGATGAGATGGTATTGAATCTTATATTTAGTTAATTAATTATGAAGATTGAAAAAATAGAAAGTTTCTTATTTTAGAAACTTTATAAAACATCCATCTTTTAGAGATAGGAGACCCTAGACACGGTGTCAAGGAGCTTTTAACCATGTTTTGGATAACGATAAGAGGATACTGAATCTTAGATTTAGTTGATCAAGGATTAGAATTGAATAAATAGAAAGTTTCTTCTTTTAGACACTTTATAAAACATCAATCTTTTAGACATAGAAAACTCTAGAGATGATGTCAACGAGCATTTGGCCAAGTTTTGGGATAAGAATGAGAACACACTGAATCGTAGATTTAGTTGATTAAGTACGGTGATTGAAAAAATAGAAAGTTTTTTATTTTAGAAAATTTATAAAAATCCATCTTCTAAACATCGGAAACCCTAGAGATTGTGTCAAGGAGCTTTTAGCCATATTTTGAGACGAGGATGAGATTGTATGGAATTTTAGATTTAGTTCATAAAGGATACAGATGGAAAAAATAAAAAATTTCTTATTATAGAAACTTTATAAAACATCCATCTTTTAGACTTATGAAACCCTAGAGATGTTGTCAACGAGCTTTTAGCCAAGTTTTGGGATGAGAATGAGAGGGTATTAAATCTTAGATTTAGTTGATAAAGGTTGAAAATTGAAAAAATAGAAAGTCTCTTATTTTAGAAACTCTATAAACATCCTTCATTTAGACATAGGAGAACCTAGAGACGGTGTCAAGGAGCTTTTAGCCGTGTTTTAGGATGGGGATGAGATGATATTGAATCTTAGATTTAGTTGATTAAGGACGGAGATTGAAAGAATAGAAAGTTTCTTATTTTAGAAACTTTGTAAAACATCCATCTTTTAGACATAGGAAACCCTAGAAATGATGTCAACGAGCTTTAAGCCAAGTTTTTGGAAGAGAAATTGAGGTACTGAATCTTAGATAGATTTAGTTGATGAAGGACGGAGATTGAAAAATTAGAAAGTTTCTTATTTTCGAAACTTTAAAAAATTTCAATCTTTTAGACATAAGAAACCCTAGAGATGGTGTTAAGGTGCTTTTAGCCAAGTTTCCAGATAATGATGAGATGGTATTGAATCGTAGATTAAGTTGGTGAGGGATGGAGATTGAAAAATATAAAGTTCCTAAAATACAAGGTGACAACCCAAGAGGGGGGGTGAATTGGCTAATTAAAATTTTGAGGCTTAATTAATTGGATTCCTAAAATCAATTTACCAATTAAGCCTTAACATGTTTAACCCTTGTTTGATTAAAACATAGATACAAGTTGGGTAAGAGATTACCAATCACCACAATGTGCAAATGAGAAGGACAAGAAGAAAGCATCCACAAGGTACAAGATTTATAGTGGTTCGGTCACAACTTGACCTAAGCTACTTTTCCAAGTTTTCTTCCTTGGGATTCTTCACTAACCACTAAGATTCTTCAAAGGGCGAATCTCAAAGCCTTACACCAACTCTTTCTTCAAAGGGATTACACCATTTTATGCACGAAGCCTTTTCGAGAACACCTTCTTCGTACACTTGATTTACGATTCTTTCCGGGCCAAATCGGAGACCCTCAAACATAGAATGACGAAATAAAAAGAAAGAAATTATCATTGCCTCTTGATAGGCGGATTACAAAGTTGTAAGCTCACAAACTCTCCAAAGAATATATACAAATGTAAAGCCTATGGAGATCCTCTTGATAGAATGTGAAAATGCAAATTCAAAGAGGTTTAATCTTTCATATAAAAATTTTGGTTCAAGAAGATGGGATTTTATCTTGACAAAGGTTATGTAGAAAGGTTTGGATAGTGTATATATAGCCCACAAGAAAATATGACCGTTTGGGGGTAAAACTGTAATTTACAGGGTTGAAAAAGTCAACCTGCGAAAGCCCCAACGGATCTATTTTTCAGTCGCGGCGGTCGACCGAGGCACTGCGGTAGCCCGCCCTTAGAGGGCTCTTAATTTGAAATTCAAAATTCATATCGGCGCGGTCGACCGGCCCAATGGCGGTCGCCCGGCGAGGGCTTACTGTTTGAATTTAATTTTCGCTCAAAACACTATCGCGGTCGACCGGACCCATGGAGGTCGATCGCCCACACCATATTGGATTGTTTTTATTTTGAACAGAAATGTATCCACGGTCGCCCGGCTTGTCCCGGTCGACCGGCCCGATAAATTTCGAGATAACCTGGATCTTCAGGTACCATCCCACGGTCGACCGGCCTTGAGTGAAATTCTATTTTAACTTTAAAATCCATGGGCTTTTGGGCTATGGTCTTTTGCCTTTAGTCCAAGATTTTCAAACACATTTTTGAGTGTGTTGATGATTTTCAAAGATGTAAATTGTTAAGTGTAAAAATCATTTTGAAAACCTTTTGAAAGTGCATTTTATATAAAATCAAGAGAACTCCAAATACATTCTAAAAAAAAGAACCTTGGGTCTTCTTAGAATGTCTTGGCTCCTTTGCACTTTCTTGGACTTATTCGGCTTGAGTGAACATTTTGACCTTGTCTTGGCTCTTGTGACATCCTCCAATCTTCACTGCATTTTGTGAGGTGCATGAGGTGTCACCAATGACTTGTTCAACTCCAAGCTTCTTCTTGACACTTGCTTAGGAACTTGTGGGATCTTCATGATGAGCTTCTTTACTTGAGCATCATCAAATGAGGATGACTCCAAAGTAGGTGCAAGCTCTTGGTTCCTTTGATCCTTGATCCACAAGTCATGTGTTGTGTTGAGTTGTGTAATGGCGATATAGCATATCAAATTCCTATGTAGAGCACAACATCTCAAAGCAACACATTAGTCTGACAATGGTAATCAATTTGTATTTGCTAGTATCAAAACAAGAAGGTAAGGTGAATGATTGAACCCATGTGCACCCTTGGGCTTACATCCCCCCCTTTTTTATGATGACAAACAAATTGATTAGGGAGGTAGGAGATATCATGATAATGGATATTAAACATGAATATGATATACACAATGGAGCATAGCTCCCCCTTACTATATGCACAAATATAATTAATAACTGTAAAACATATGGTGCATATACAATTGGACTAACTAATCAATTTCCAAAATTCTCCCCCTTTTGGCAACAGCGAAAAGGTAGGAATAAACAAGTGAAAGTACAAGTGGGGTGTCAAGAGGAATAATAGCTTTCTAAGCTATGTGCCTTGTATATGATATATCATTGAAGCACTAAGAATGGTTATCAAAGAGAAAATAAAAGTGAAATGCAAGATAAGCCATTTTTTTTAATTTTGTTTTTGTTTTTGTGATCAAATGATTTGCAAGTTAAGCACAACAATAGGGACAATAAAGCATGTGAGCACATCACATTGGTCTATATAACCATGGAGTTCTCCCCCTATCAATTTGTCATAGGTCCTAGGTGAAACCTGTGTTAGAGGGCATGACAAGGTACAATGATGCAAGGTGAATGATTTTAAACAATTGAACTTCATTTCTAACTTTTGAAGGCAGATAAGTATATACCTGAGCAAAGATATGCTCAGATCTATGACTTATTCATTTAAGTTTACAAGTTGTATTTTAATGGGGATTTCTTGTCAAAGGGCAGAGAAGTCTCTTCCTGAGCATCAACATGCTCAGAACTATAACATAACTTTTGACTTTAAGTTTGTTTGACCCTAAATGATTCTACATTTGTAAGTGAAAAGCTCCCCCTGATTATGTGCGATTAATCTAAATGTAATTGTCTCTAGCATATAAGCCCATGATTTTTAATCACCTTACCCATTTCAATTTTTGCTCCATTTAAATGAGAAGTACACTTTGAATTAGAATGGGTGATTATTAGACATAGGATTATAAAGTTGAAACAACTACAGTCTAATAAGAACATGGATACCAAAAGAGTAAACAATAAAATGAGTACATATCCATGACAAGCAAAAGAACTCATGTATATATAAAGATGAGACAGGAATATATCCCATATACATGAATGAATGATGGAAGAGACACACCCTCTTCACATCATGAACCAAAATAAAAACATAAAAAGCCCCTTACTGGGCAGATATCCTATACATCCATTATCATGCCTCACAAGGCATACCCATCCACATATCATAAAGCCCATACTGGGCATGTGCAAACCAAAACGAAAGGCCACATCGGGCATAACCATCATCCATGAAGAAAATAAACATAATGTCTGAAAGCCCATACTGAGTGAGAAGAAGGAATCAAGAAATATGATTAAGCAGCTAAAAGATGTGATCAACTGCAGCTGCTGTCGAGAAGGTGCTGGTCATCTGTCAATCCTGAGGAGGAGGAGGATGATGCTCACGGGGTGGAGACCGGGAGGTGTAGTGTCTGGTGGACTGACTCCTCTGATACGCCTGCATCATCTCCCTATGCTGCCTCGCCATAAGCTGCATAAGACTCTCATGATCAGAGGCTCTCTGGCTCTCTGCAGTCGTAAAAGCAGTGGAGAGTGTATCAAAACCAGTCGTGAGAGTGTCCTTGCCTGTCCTCAAGGATGCAATGTCTCTGGCTAGAGCTTCATATGAGCTAGTGGTGGGAGCTTGGCGCTGCTGAGCCTGTGCTTGCGCATGTGTTCTACTCTGCCGCGGCGTCAAGGTCACTCGTTCAGCTTCATCCACTGCCTCATCAATATCATCCTGTCCAACCCATACTAGGTCCACCTGCTCCAGGTATAGGAATTCTCATAAGGGTAATGGTGGAGTGGTTGAGCGGAGGATCAGGGTTTGTTGAGAAGACTTTTTCTAGATTCATCTTATGAAGCCTTAGGAGTTTAGTAATTTCCATCCCATACGGTAGGCCACCATGTCCTCTTTTGACTGCCTCATCCATATACCCCAACATGATGAAGCCTAAATGTAATTGGATCTTTTTCATAATGTAATGGATTATGAGGGCTTCAAAGGGCTTCACTGCATCAAAATTTCCTGCTCTAGGGGTGATATTGTATGCTACAACTTTATGAACCACTCTAGCTGCATCATTCATTGTGCTAGCCTTGATGTTTAACTTATCCTTTGGAGGAGCAACACCTAATGTCTCATATACTTCTTCTCTTGAAAAATAATTTTCTATTTCGTCTTTCCCCCAAAAGAAGATCTTCTTTCCTGCATTAGGTATGTCAAGCCAAGCACAAAAGTTTTTCAAATTTAACCCAAATTTGTCTCTTTGAAGATGGGTATTCATCACTACTCCTTCATAGGAAATTTTCAAATTGGCATAAAAATACCTAACTATCTCAAGATAGACTGCAGCGCTATAAACTAGAAAGAAGGACCAACCTTGGAATTCAAAAAGTGATAGAAGATCAAATTTGTTAAAATCTTAAAAAGTAACCTTTCGTCCTGAGATGACAACTCGATCTATGAAGGCTTCGTAATGTTTGTTGGGGAACACCTCTTCTTCCGGTTCGATTCGCGCCTTTTTATTCTTCTGTGCGATGGTTTTCCTTGGTGTCGACATTTTAGAGGCTAGGGTTTTTGAGAGGGATAAAAAAATGAGAGACAAATAAAGGGATGATGAACAATGAAAATAAGGTGAGAGATTAAAGGAGATACGGTAAGGAAAATAACGAACAAGAACAATGAAGAGATTTAATGGAGAGAAACGAGAATGAGGAATGGAAGAAGCGACACAGATCAAACCTCACTAAAATGCCTTAAACTTGACGATCTTCAATTGAAAATGGCTTAAAAGCAAAGGAAGAAGAAAACCCTGGGAGAAGACACGAACTGGCGGGAGTAAAAATGGAACAACACAAATTTATTTAAAGCAGATTTTGATCGTCGCGGTTGACAGGGCTATCGCGGTCGCCCGCTGTGACGCTACTGTCCATTTTTATTTTTCACTCGCGACCATCCACGGTCGACCAGGTTCACGCGGTCGTCCGCCGCGATGCTACTGTTCATTTTTCAATTTTGTCCATATTGCCTTCCGCGGTCTCCCTCCGGGGCTCGGTTGGCCGCCACACCCCTGTTTTCAATTTCTTGATATTTTTCAAGGGATTTTGTGAAAAAATCGATTTTCTCCTATTTTCCGCATTCAAGGGATTATAATGAACATGTAAACTCGATCCCTAGGCTATGTGAGGACTCTTAAAAACTCATTTCTATTTTTCTATCATTTAAGCTCAAATAGATGAATGGACATATGTTTTCAATAAGTCCCTTTTTTAGATGCACTAGATGAATTGTGCTAGATACACAATATGATATATGTTGATCTATATCTAGCAATGTTTGACATGTTAGTTCATCTAAATGTGGATGCTAAGTGCATATTTGTATGTTTTTGCACTTAAATGGATTTTTCTAAAAGATTTTCAATGAAGTACAAGCATAGTCTAGAAAAGTATTTTCTTATTTTCTACATAGACTATGAGATGAATATGATGTGATCATGAAGCTCAATAAGCAAAGATCCATTCTATTAAATACATGACTAATGATATGCATCTATGCTTGATTATAAAATGATATATCTTTAAAGCACGAATGATCAAGATACAATGAATGCAACATTGAAATAGTATCTAGAAAGAATTCATATGATATAACAATGAAGCACAACCCCATATATTAATAATTTTAAATAATGAGTTGAGTGGGGGATTTTGGAACCCAAATCCATTTGGTTCCAATCAAGTTTGTGTGTGGGAGTGTATCTTTTCTTATCCACACCAACTTTCTTGATCTCACAAATCTAAGCCTACACCTAGATTTGTGATGCCCTAATCTACCACAATACGAACATGAATAAGTGTGCGTAAATGAGGAGCAACAAGAACCACAAGAATACATATGATGACAAAGATATTTGTCATTTTCTTCTTGTATTCTTTTGTTCTTCATAGAGAGTTCTTTATTAACTAATTTAATCTCAATTAATTGACTTTCAAAGCAATTTATTTGTTGAGATAAATTAGCTTTTAATTTTTCTTCATTTAAATTCTTGTTTGTGGTATCAAGGCTTTCCTTTTATTTTCCAAGACCAATACACTTTTTAATTAGGTCATTATTTTTGTTTATCAAGATTTTGTTCAAATGACATAACTTTTTCATTCCTTTTCAAACAATCATTAATTTTCAATTTCAAATTTTCAATTTGTTTTTCTAAATCGGAGAATGAATGTTTGAAAGAATTTTCCTTTGCAAAAGATTTTTGTTGATTCTCTTTTCGTTCAACAATAGTATTTTATCATTTAAAAAGAGAGTATCATTTTTCTCATAAAAATTTTCAAGATTAGTCCAAATATCTTTTGCATTGGAACATGATGAAATTTTCTCAAAAGCATTGGGACATAGTCCACAACATATTATAATAATAGCTTTTGAATTTAATGAAAATAATTTTGCATCATTTTTAGTGCATTCCCTTGGAATAGAAAATTTCCTTTCAATGACATCTAAGATGTCAAAGTCTATGAATCTGAGATAGGCAAGCATTTTAATTTTCCAACCTCTAAAATTTGTTCAATCAAAAAATGGAGGAATTATAGTGGATTGACCTATCTCATAATCCATCGGATTGTCACGGATCTTTATCGCTTGTAGATTTTGAATTTTAAAAATCTCTTTAAGAGCCTAAGCTTTGATACCAAGTGAAATACAAGGTGACAACCCAAGAGGGGGGTGAATTGGCTAATTAAAAATTTGGGGCTTAATTAATTGGATTCTTAAAATCAATTTACCAATTAAGCCTTAACATGTTTAACCCTTGATCAATTAATAGAGATATTATGAGTTAGGATTTGGATGTTACTTTAAGCATGCATTCACTAACCCTTGTTTGATTAAAACATAGATACAAGTTGGGTTAGAGATTACCAATCACCACTATGTGCAAATGAGAAGGACAAGAAGAGAGCATCCACAAGGCACAAGATTTATAGTGGTTCGGTCACAACTTGACCTACTTCACTCTTCCAAGTTTTCCTCCTTGAGATTCTTCACTAACCACTAAGATTCTTCAAAGGGCAAATCTCAAAGCCTTACACCAACTCCTTCTTCAAAGGGATCACACCCTTTTCTGCATGAAACTTTTCCGAGGACACCTTCCTCGTACACTTGATTTACCTTTCTTTCCGGGCCAAATCGGAGACCCTCAAATATAGAATGAAGAAATAAAAAGAAAGAAACTCTCAATGCCTCTTGATAGGCGGATTACAAAGTTGTAAGCTCACAAACTCTCCAAAGAATATATACAAATGTAAAGCCTATGGAGATTCTCTTGATAGAATGGAAAAATGCAAATTCAAAGAGGTTTAACCTTTCATATAAAAGTTTTGGTTCAAGAACATGGGATTTTATCTTGACAAAGGTTATGTAGAAAGGTTTGGATAGTGTATATATAGCCCACAAGAAAATATGACCGTTTGGGGGTAAAACTATAATTTACAGGGTTGAAAAAGTCAGCCTGCAAAAGCCCCAACGGATCTATTTCCCAGTCTTCGAGGTAGAATGCTTCATCTCCACCTAAATGACATAAGGAACCCAAGAAATATAAAAACTGCTGAAAGTTTTGGCCTTGCTTGTATCCAAAAGGATCATATTGCCCAGTTCTGTTCTTGGGAATGTCGTAAAGCTAATTGGTCCAAACTTAACTTTGATGCCGCCCTGGTCAATGACAAAGCTGGGCTTGGTGGGATTATCCGAAACTGGCATGGGGATACTCTAGCTTTGTACTCTATCAGAGCTGATGTTGAGGACATTCACCTTCTTGAAATGAAGGCAATTTATTATGGTATCAAGTTGGCTGCTGCCAAGGGCTGCCACAATTTGTGGATCGAATCTGACTCGCTGATATCTGTAAATGTCATTCTTCATCTTTGGTAAACCCCCTGGAAGGCTATCCCAGTCATTCACAATATCAGACAAATCCTCTCCACCTTTAAGGAATGGCATATCTCCCATAACTGGAGGGAAGCAAATGCGGGGGCGGATTTTCTCTCCAAACCTTACTGCTGCTGTGAAGGTGATGACATTCCCATCCATCTCATCCCCCAAGACCTTAAAGACATTACCTCCCTCGATGCTTCAGGGACCTCCTACCTGAGATTATAAGGATTCTTTATGTTTATCACCTGGAAGACTTTGATTGCCTTCGTTCCTCTGGCTCGTTTCCTCATCTCTTGGATCTTCTTAGTGCCTTCTTGGGCCTCTATATTTATGCTCTGTACTACTGATTTTTCCTTGTTTGGTCCTTGGTCCTTCTGTACTAGGCTTTTTAAGCCTCCATAGCTCCTTGTATTTTCTTTAGTTCTTTAATGAATTCTGGTCGGGGTCTTGCCTAACCCCTCTTTACCAATCAAAAAAAAAAAAATCTATTTCCCAGTCACAGCGGTCGACTGAGGCACGGCGGTCGCCCGCCCTTATCGGGCTCTTAATTTGAAATTCAAAATTCATACCAGCGCAGTCGGTCGACCAACGAGGGCTTACTGTTTGAATTTAATTTTCGCTCAAAACACTATCGCAGTCGACCGGACCCATGGAGGTCGACCGCCCACACCATACTGGATTGTTTCTGTTTTGAACAGAAACGTATCTGCGATCGCTCAGCTTGACCCGGTCGACCGGCCCGATAAATTTCGAGATAACCTGGATTTCCAGGTTCCATCCCGCGTTCGCCCGACATAGCCAGGTCGACCGGCCAAGAGTGAAATTTCATTTTAACTTTAAAATCCAGGGGCTTTTGGGCTATGGTCTTTGGGCTTTAGTCCAGGGTTTTCAAACACATTTTTGGGTGTGTTGATGGTTTTCAAAGATATAAAATGTTAAGTATAAAAACCATTTTGAAAATATTTTGAAAGTGCATTTTATATAAAATCAAGAGGACTCCAAATACATTCTAAAAATAAGAACCATGAGTCTTCTTGGAATGTCTTGGCTCCTTTGCACTTTCTTGGACTTATTCGGCTTGAGTGAACCATGAATCTTAAATTTAGTTGATTAATGATGGAGATTGAAAAATTAGAAAGTTTTTATTTTAGAAACTTTCTAAAACATCAAACTTTTAGACATAGGAAATCATAGAGATGGTGTCAAGGTGCTTTTAGCAAAAATTTTGGACGAGAATGATATGGTATTGAATCGTCGATTTAGTTGGTTAAGGGCAGAGATTGAAAAATTGAAAGTTTCTTATTTTAGAAACTTTATAAAACATCTATCTTTTAGACATAGGAAACCCTAGAGATGGTGTGAAGGAGTTTTTAGCTAAGTTTTGAGAAGAGGATGAGAAGATATTGATTCTTTGATTTAGTTGATGAAGGATGAAGATTGAAAAAATAGAAAGTTTCTTATTTTACAAACTTTGTAAGACATCCATTTTTAGACATAAGAAACCCTAGAGATGAGGTCAAGGAGCTTTTAGCCAAATTTTGAGATGAGGATGAGATGGTATTGAATCTTAGATTTAGTTGAGAAATTATGAAGATTGAAAAAATAGAAAGTTTCTTATTTTAGAAACTTTATAAAACAACAATCTTTTAGACATAAGAAACCATACAGATGGTGTCAATGTGCTTTTAGCTAAGTTTTGAGATGAGGATGAGATGGTATTGAATATTTGATTTTGTTGATGAAGGATGGAGATTGAAAAACTAGAAAGTTTCTTATTTTAGAAACTTATATAACATTCATCTTTTAGACATAGGAAACCCTAGAGATGGTGTCAAGGTGCTTTTAGCTAAGTTTTGGGATGATGATGAGATGGTATTGAATCCTAGATTTAGTTGGTGAAGGACGGAGATTGAAAAATATAAAGTTTCTTATTTTAGAAACTTTATAAAACATCCATCTTTTTTACAGAGGAAACCCTAGAGATGGTGTCAAGGAGCTTTTAGCAAAATTTTGAGATGAGGATGAGATGATATTGAATCTTTGATTTAGTTGATGAAGTATGGAGATTGAAAAAATAGAAAGTTTCTTAATTTAGAAACTAATAAAACAACCAACTTTTTTACATATGAGACTCTAGAGACGGTGTGAAGGAGCTTTTAGCCAATTTTTGGGATGAGAATGAGAGATTATTGAATCTCTGATTTAGTTGATGACGGATGGAGATTGAAAAATAGAGAGTTTTTTATTTTAGAAACTTTATAAAATAACAATCTTTTAGACATAAGAAACCCTAAAGATAGTCCCAAGGTGCTTTTAGCCAAGTTTTGGGATGAGGATGAGATGGTATTGAATTGTAGATTTTGATGGTGAAGGATTGAGATTGAAAAATAGAAAGTTTCTTATTTTATAAACTTTATAAAACATCCACCTTTTGAGACATAGGAAACAAAATAAATTGTGGCAACGAGCTTTTAGCCAAGTTTTGAGATGAGGATTAGATGGTATTAAATTTTAGATTTAGTTGATCAAGGATGGAGATTGCAAAATAGAAAATTTCTTCTGTTAGAAACTTTATAAAACATCAATCTTTTAGACATAGAAAACCTCATAAATGGTGTGAATGAGCTTTTAGCTAAGTTTTGATATGAGGATTATATGGTATTGAATCTTTGATTACTTTGAACAAGGATAGAGATTGAAAAAAAAAGTTTACAAAAGACGGTGATTGAAAAACTAGAAGGTTTCTTATTTTAAAAACTTTATAAAATATTAATTTGTTAGACTTAGTAAACCCTAAACATTGTGTGAAGGAGCCTTTAGCCAAGTTTTGAGATTAGGGTGAGATGGTATTAAATCTTAGATTTAGGTTATAATGGATGGAGATTGAAAAATTAGAAAGTTTCTTATTTTAGAAACTTTATAAAATATCCATCTTTTAAACATAGAAAATCCTGAAAATGGTGTCAATGAGCTTTTAGCCAAGTTTTCAGATGACGATCAGATGTTATTGAATTTTAGATTTACATGATAAAGGATGGAGATTGAAAAAATTGAAAGTTTCTTATTTCATAAACTTTATAAAACAACCATCTTTTAGACATAGGAGACCCTAGATATGGTGTGAATGAGCTTTTAGCCTACTTTTGGGATGATGATCAGATGGTTTTGAATCTTAGATTTAATTGATCATGGATGGAGATTGAAAAAATAGAAAGTTTCTTATATTAGAAATTTTATAAAACATCTATTTTTTAGACAAAGGAAACCCTAAAGATGATGTCAACGAGGCATTAACCGAGTTTTGGGATGAGAATGAGAGGGTATTGAATCTTAGATTTAGTTGATGAAGGATGGAGATTGAAAAAAAGAAAGTTTCTTATTCTAGAAACTTTATAAGACATCAATACTTAGTAAACCCGATAGATGGTGTCAAGGAGCTTTTAGCCTAGTTTTGAGATGAGGATGAGATGGTATTGAATCTTAGATTTGGATGATGAAGGATGGAAATTGAAAATATAGAAAGTTTCTTATTTTAGAAACTTTATAAAACATCCATCTTTTAGACATATGAAACCCTAGAAATGGTGTGAATGAGCTTTTAGCTAAGTTTTGAGATGAGGATGAGATGATACTGAATCTTAGATTTAGCTGATGAAGGATGGAGACTAAAAAACTAATAAGTTTCTTATTTTAGAAACTTTATAAGACATCAATCTTTTAGACATAAGAACCACTAGAGATGGTGTCAAGGAACTTTTAGCCAAGTTTTTAGCTGAGGATGAGAGGGTATTGAATCTTAGATTTAGTTGATAAATGATGGAATTGAAAAAATAGAAAGTTTCTTATTTTAGATACTTTATAAAACATCCATCTTTTACACATAAGAGACCCTAGAGGCGGTGTTAAGGAGATTTTAACTATGTTTTGGGGTGAGGATGAGATGATCTTGAATCTTAGATTTAGTTGATGAAGGATAGAGATTGAAAAAATAGAAAGTTTATTATTTTAGAGATTTTATAAGACATCCATCTTTTAGTTATAGGAACCCTAGCGATGATGTCAACGAACTTTTAGCCAAGTTTTGGGATGAGAATGAGAGGGTACTGAATCATGGATTTAGCTGATGAAGGATAGAGATTAAATAAATAAAAAGTTTCTTATTTTTGAACTTTAAAAAATATACGTCATTTAGACAAAGGAAACCATAGAGATCGTGTAAAGGTGCTTTGAGCCAAGTTTTGGGATGAGATGGTATTGAATCGTAGATTTAAATGGTGAAGAATAGATATTGAAAAATAAAAGGTTTTTTAGCTTAGAAACTTTGTAAAACATCTACCTTTTAGACATAGGAAACTTTATAGATGGTGTCAACGAGCATTTAGCCAAGTTTTTTAGATGAAGATTAGATGTTATTGAATCTTAGATTTAGTTGATCAAGGATGGAGATGGTAAAATTGAAAGTTTCTTATTTTAAAAACTTTATAAAACATCAATATTTAAGACATAGGAAACCCTATAAATGGTGTCAAGGAGCTTTTAGCTAAGTTATGAGATGAGGATTAGATGTTATTTAATTTTTGATTTATTTGAACAAGGATGGATTTTGAAAAAATGGAAATTTATTTTAGAAACTTTAGAAAACATCAATCTTTTAGACATAGGAAACCCTGGAGATGGTGTCAATGAGGTTTTAGCTAAGTTTTGAGATGCGGATGAGATGATATTGAATCTTCAATTTAGTTGATGAAGGCTAGAGATTGAAAAAAAAAAAGTTTCTTATTTTAGAAACTGTATAAGACATCAATCTTTTAGACATAGGAAACCCTACAGATAGTGTGAATGAGCTTTAATCCAAGTTTAGAGATGAGGATGAGATTGTATTGAATCTTATATTTTGTTGATAAAGGCTGAAGATTGAAAAAATATAAAGTTTCTTATTTTAGAAACTTTTCAAAACATCCAACTTTTAGAGATAAGTGACCATAGACATTGTGTCAAGGAGCTTTAAACCCTGTTTTGGAATAACGAAGAGATGATACTGAATCTTATATTTAGTTGATGAAGGATGAGAATTGAAAAAATAGAAAGTTTCTTATTTTAGAAACTTTATAAAACATCTATCTTTTAGACAAAGGAAACCATAGAGAATATGTCAACGAGCTTTTAAACAAGTTTTGGGATAAGAATGAGAGGGTACTGAATCATAAATTTAGTTGATTAAGTAAAGAGATTGAAACTTTATAAAAATCCATCTTTTAGACGTAGAAAACCCTACAGATGGTGTTAAGGAGGTTTTAGCCATGTTTTGGGAAGATGATGAGATGGTATTGAATCGTAGATGGCGATTCAAAAATATAAAGTCTCTTATTTTAAAAAATTTATAAGACATGCATCTTTTAGACATAGGAAACCCTAGAGATAGTGTGAGGAGCTTTTAGGTAAGTTTTGAGATGAAGATTAGATGATATTGAATCTTTGATTAAGTTGATGAAGGTTGGAGATTGAAAAAATTGAAAGTTTCTTATTTTAGAAACTTTATAAGACATCCAACTTTTAGAGTTACGAAACCCTAGGGATGGGGTCAAGGTGCTTTTAGCTAAGTTTTGAGATGAGGATGAGATGTTATTGAATCTTAGATTTAGTTAATAAATGATGAAAATTGAAAAATAGAAAGTTTCTTATTTTAAAAACTTCATAAAACAACCATATTTTAGACATAAGAGACCCTAGAGACAGTGTGAAAGTGCTTTTAGCCATGTTTTTGGATGAGGATGAGGTGATATTGAATCTTAGATTTAGTTGATTAAGGATGGAGATTGAAAAAATAGAAAGTTTATTATTTTAGAAACTTTATAAAATATTAATTTTTTAGAGTTAGTAAACCCTAGAGAAGGTGTCAAGGAGCTTTTAACCAAGTTTTGATATTAGGGTGAGATGGTATTGAATCTTAGATTTAGGTTATAAAGGATGGAGATTGAAAAACTAGAAAGTTTCTTTTTTTAGAAACTTTATAAAACATTAGTTTCTAAGACTTAGTAAACTCTAGAGATGGTGTCAAGGAGCTTTTTGCCACGGTTTGAGATTAGGGTGACATGGTATTAAATCTTAGATTTAGGTTATAAAGGATGGAGATTGAAAAACTAGAAATGGTGTCAATGAGCTTTTAGCCAAGTTTTGAGATGAGGATGAGATGTTATTGAATTTTAGAATTAGATGATAAAGGATGGAGATTGAAAAAATAGAAAGTTTCTTATTTTATAAACTTTATAAAACAACAATCTTTTAGACAAAGGTGACCCTAGAGATGGTGTGAAGGAGCTTTTAGCCTAGTTTTGAGATGAGGATGCGATGGTATTCAATCTTAGATTTGGTTGATGAATGGTAGAGATTGAAAAATAGAAAGTTTCTTATTTTAGAAACTTTATAAACCATCCATCTTTTAAACATAGGAAACCGTAGAGATGGTGTCAAAGAGCTTTTAGCTAAGTTTTGAGCTGAGTATGAGATGATATTAAATAGAACTTTGTTAGAAGCTCGTTGACATCATCTCTAAGGTTTCAAGACCATAGAAGATAGTCCTTCATCAACTAAATCTATGATTCAATACCATCTCATCTTCTTCCCAAAACTTGGCAAAAAGCTCCTTGACACAATCTCTAGGGTTTATTAAGTGTAAAAGATTAATCTTTCATAAAGTTTCTAAAATAAGAAACTTTCTAGTTTTTAAATCGTCATCCTTCATCAAATAAATCAAAGATTCTACACCCTCTCATTCTCATCTCAAAAGTTGGCTAAATGCACCTTCACAACATCTCCAGGGTCTACTATCTCTAAAAGATAGATTTTTTATACAGTTTCAAAAATAAGAAACTTTCTATTTTTTCAATCTCCGTCCTTCATTAACTAAATCTAAGATTCTAAACCCTCTCATTCTCATCCCAAAACTTAGCTAAAAGCTCGTTGACATCATCTTTAGGGTTTAAATATCATAAAAGATGGTCCTTCATCAACTAAATCTCTGTTTCAATACCATTTCATTCTCATCTCAAAACTTGGCTAAAAGCTCCTTCACACACCATCTCTAGCGCTTCCTATGTCTAAAAGATGGATGTTTTATAAAGTTTCTAAAGTAAGAAACTTTCTATTTTTTTTAATTTCCATCCTTTATCAGCTAAATGTAAGATTCAATACCATCTCATCATCATCTTAAAACTTCGCTAAAAGCTCCTTAACACCATCTCAAGGGTTTCCTATGTCTAAAAAAATGATGTTTTGTAAAGTTTCTAAAATAAGAAACTTTCTATTTTTTCAAAATTTGTAAACCCTAGAGATCAACGAGCATTTTGCCAAGTTTTGGGATGAGAATGAGAGGATATTGAATCTTAGAATTAGTTGATGAAGGATGGAGATTGAAAAAACAGAAAGTTTCTGATTTTAGAAACTTTGTAAAACATCCATCTTTTAAACATAGGAAACCCTAGAGATGGTGTTAAGGAGCATTTAGCCAAGTTTTGGGATTAGGATGAGATGGTGTCAACGAGCTTTTAGCCAAGTTTTGGGATACGAATGAGACGATATTGAATCTTAGATTTACTTTATGAAGGATGGAGATTGAAGAAATATAAAATTTCTTATTTTTGAAACTTTTGATAACAACAATCTTTTACACTTAGTAAACCTTAGAGATGCTGTCAGGGAGCTTTGTGCCAAATTTTGGGACGAGTTAGCGATGGTATTGAATCATAGATTTAGTTGATGAAAGATGAGGAAGAAATACAAAAAAATTTCTTTTAGAAACTTTGTAAAACAACTATCTTTTAGACATATGAAACCCTAGAGATGGTGTGAAGGATCTTTTAGCTAAGTTTTGAGATGAGGATGCGATGGTAATGAATCTTAGATTTAATTGATGAAGTATGGAGACTAAAAAGATAGAAAGTTTGTGCTTTTAGAAAATTTCTAAACATCAATCTTTTTGACATAGGAAATCCTATAGATGGTGTAAAGGAGACTTTAGCTAATATTTAGGATGAGGATGAGAATTAAAAAACAGAAAGTTTCTGATTTTAGAAACTTTATAAACCAAACATCTTTTAGACATAGGAAACCCTACAGATGGTGTCATGAAGCTTTTAGCCAAGTTTTGTGATAATGATGAAATGATATTGAATCTTAGATTTAGTTTATTAAGGATGGAGATTGAAAAAATAGAAAGTTTCTTATTTTAGAAACTTTACATAACATTCATCTTTTAGACATAAGAAACCCTAAAGATGATGTCAAGGAGCTTTTAGCTAAGTTTCGAGATGAGAATGTGAGGGTATTGAATCTTAGATCTGGTTGATGAAGAATGGAGATTGAAAAAATAGAAAGTTTCTTATTTTAGAAAGTTTATAAAACATCAATATTTTAGACTTAGTAAACCATAGAGATGATACCAACTACCCTCAAATTTCCTCAAACTTTGCTTCGAATAAGGCAACCCTCTCCTTCCCTGCTTCCATAGATTGCCCTAGAAATTCTCATCCCTCGGATGGGTCCATTCAAGCTCGCCCGGTTCGTGTTCATGTTCCTCTTCTTCCCTCAGCTTCCTGTTCCTCGATCCCCCAAGAAAATCAGATTCACTCCAGTTTGGGCCGTTTAGGAGGTAGCAAGGATTCTTCTCTTTTGGCTCCTCTTAACCCTTGGAAAAAACTCCTCACCCCTCAATCTGAGCCAACCCAAACCAAGCTTGATCATATCTCCCCAAAAGAAGATGAAAAAGAGCACATGGAGCTCCTGTTCCAGGATGAGGAAATCCAAAAATCTGAAACTAGATGGGAAAACAGTCTAGTTGGTTATTTTCTAGGAAGAAGGCCCTACATCATTTCTCTAAGAGATAGCCTTATGCATAAATGGAAACTCCATGGTGACCTTCAGATATTATCCTTAGATAATGGCTTCTTCCTTTTTAAATTTTCTGACCCGGAGGATTGTTTGAGGGTCCTCGAAGGTAATTCCCATTCTGTTGGAGGTAGACCCCTTATTCTTCATCATTGGGACCCTGATTCCCCTCTTGAGAAGAAGAAGCTTACTGACGTTCCAGTTTGGATCCGTCTTCCCGGTCTTCACCTCAAGTTTTGGAGTCACCATTGTCTCAGTAGAATTGCTAGTATGTTGGGGAAACCTTTGTACATGTACTCCCACACTGTGGATGCCACCAGACTCAAGTATGCTCGCTTTTGCGTTCAAGTAAATGTTGATCAATCCCTTCCTGACTCCATCAAGTTGAAGACCTCCAAGGGAGAGATCAACCAACCGATCACTTATGAATGGAAACCGCGAGCTTGCACAAATTGTAGGGACTTTAGTCACATCCCAGAAAACTGTGATCTTATCACAAGGCAGCCTCAAGCTCCGATCCGTAAAGAATGGAGGGAAATTCAAAAGCACAGTGATGCCACCCTTCCCCATCCCCATCCATCTGATTCTTCTCTTATAAAAAAGAATATTCCCAAGGGAAGGGAGGATCTCCATCAAATTGCCATCAACAATCCAAATAGATATGCCGCCCTTGCAGCCAAGGAACCTGATCCATCTATCGACAGCACCACCCGGCGTATTGCAATTCAAATGGAGAAATTGAAATCAGTCTCATCCCCCTCTGCTGCGGAAGATGAGGTTTGGCACCTTGTCCAAAAAAAGAGGAACAAAGCCCCTCTATCTTTCCTTTCTCCCACATCCAGCAGCCTCCACGTCCTCAACCTCGGGAAAAGGTAGTGGTGGTTTTTTTGCTGACTTCGGGTGGTTCTAAGGGCTGTTTGAATCCCCTGGTTGTGTTTTTCTTTTGTTGTTTTTCTTTGTGGGATTTTGCTCTGGGAGTTTGCTCTCTTGAGCTTTTTTGTGTTTGGGTTGCCCCCCTTCCGACTTGTTTGGGGTTGTCTCGTTGGTTTGTTTTCTGCTCTAGTTTGTTAGAGCTTGTTCTCCCCCTCGTCTATGTGAGGGGTTGTCTTGATCTTATTGCATACCTTTTCTCTTATTAATATATCTGGTAGGGGTCCGCCTAACCCCAGCTTACCCATCAAAAAAAAAAAAAAAAACCATAGAGATGGTGTCAAGGAGCTTCTAGATTCATCTTTTAGGGTATCTAAAGCCTAGAGATCATGTCAACGTGTTTTTAGCCAAGTTTTGAGATGAGAATGAGAGGGTATTGAATCTTAGATTTAGTTGATAAAGGATGGAGATTGAAAAAATAGAAAATTTCTTATTTTAGAAACTTTATGAAGCAGCCATCTTTTAGACATATGAGACCCTACAGCCATCTTTTAGCCATGTTTTTGGATGAGTTAGCGATGGTATTGATTCTTAAATTTAGTTGATGAAGGATGGAGAAAAAATAAAAAGTCTCTTATTTTAAAAACTTTATAAAATATCTATCTTTTAGACATAAGAAACCCTAGGGATGGTGTCAATGAGCTTTTAGCCAAGTTTTGATATGAGGATGAGATGGTATTGAATTTTAGATTTAGTTGATGAAGGATGGAGATTGAAAAACAGGAAGTTTCTGATCTAAAGAAACTTTATAAAACATCCATCTTTTAGACATAAGAAACCATCTATATGGTGTCAAGGAGCTTTGAGCTAAGTTTTGAGATGAGGTTTAGATGGTATTGAATCTTAGATTTAGTTGATCTAGGATGGAGATTGAAAAAATAGAAAGTTTCTGATTTCTGAAACTTTATACAACATCCATCTTTTAGACATAGGAAACCTTACAGATGGTGTCAATGAGGTTTTAGCCAAATTTTGAGATGATGATGAGATAACATTGAATTAGTTGATGAAGGATTTAGATTGAAAAAACAGAATGTTTCTGATTGTAGAAACTTTGTAAAGCATCCATCTTTTAGACATATGAGACCTTAAAGATGGTGTCAATGAGCTTTTACCCAAGTTTTGGGATGGCGATGAAATGTTATTGAATCTTAGATTTAGTTGATGATAGATGGAGATTGACAAAATATAAAGTTTCTTATTTTTTAAACTTTATATAACATTCATCTTTTATGGTATTAAAACCATGGAGATGATGTCAACGAGCTTTTAGCTAAGTTTTGGGATGAGAATGAGAGGGTATTGAATCTTAGATTTAGTTGATGAAGGATGTATATTGAAAAAACAGAAAGTTTCAGATTTTATAAACTTTATAAAACATCTATTTTTTAGAGATTAGAAACCTTAGACATCGTGTCAATGAGCTTTTATCCATCTCATCCTCATCACAGAACTTGGCAAAGTTCCTTGACACCATCTCTAGGGTTTACTAAGTGTAAAAGATTGATGTTTTATAAAGTGTCTAAAATAAGAAACTTTATATTTTTTCAATCTCCATCATTCATTAACTAAATCTAAGATTCAATATCATCTCATCCTCATCTCAAAACTTGGCCAAAAGCTCCTTCACACCATCTCTAGGGTTTCTTATGTCAAAAAGATTGATGTTTTATAAAGTTTCTAAAATAAGAAACTTTCTACTTTTTCAATCTCCAAACTTCATCACCTAAATCTATAATTTAATACCATCTTATCATCATCCCAAAGCTTAGGTAAAAGCCCATTCACACCATCTCTAGGGTCTCCTATGTCTAAAATATGGATGTTTATAAGCTTTCTAGAAAAGGAAACTTTCTATTTTTTCAATCTCCATCCTTTATCAAATAAATCTAAGATTCAATACCATCTCATCCTCATCTCAAAACTTGGCTAAAGCTCTTTGACACCACCTCTACGGTTTCCTACGTCTAGAAGATGGATGTTTTATAAAGTTTCTAGAATAAGAAACTTACTATTTTTTCAATCTCCATACTTTATCAACTAAATCTATGATTCAATACTATCTCATCCTCATCTCAAAGCTTACCTAAAAGCTCCTTGACACCATCTCTATGGTTTATTAAGTCTAAAAAATTGATATTTTATAAAGTTTCTAAAATAAGAAACATTCTATTTTTTCAATCTACATCCTTCATTGACTAAACCTAAAATTCAATACTTTCTCATTCTCATCCAAAAGCTTTGCTAAAAGCTCGTTGACATCATCTCTAGGGTTTCTTATGTCTAAAAGATGGATGGTTTATAAAGTATCTATAATAAGAAAATTTTTATTTTTTCAATCTCCATCCTTTATCAACTCAATCTAAGATTCAATATCATCTCATCTTAAGCCCAAAACATGGCTAAAAGCTCCTCGACACCTTCTCTAGGGTCTCCTATGTCTAAAAGATAGATGTTTTATGAAGTTTCTAAAATAAGAAACTTTCTATTTTTTTCATTCTCCATCCTTTGTCAACTAAATCTAAGATTTAATATCATCCCATCCTCATGTCATAACTTAGCTAAAAGCTCTTTGACACCATCTCTAGGGTTTCGTATGTCTAAAAGATGGATGTCTTATAAAGTTTCAAAAATTAGAAACTTTTTATTTTTTAGTCTCTATCCTTCATCAATTAAATCTAAGATTCAATACCCTTTCATTCTGATCCCAAAACCTGGCTAAAAGCTCGTTGACATCATCTCTAGGGTTTCCGATGTCTAAAAGATGGCTGTTTTATAAAGTTTCTAAAGTAAGAAACTTCCAATTTTTCAATCATCATCCATAATAAACTAAATCTAAGATTCACTACCATCTCATCCTCATCCCAAAACTTGGCTAAAAGCTCCATAGCTCATTATCTTCTTTAGGATCACAGCCCAGTGCACTTAGGATGTAGGGCCCACCTGCATTAGTTTAGGGCTAACTAGCATTTGTTAGGACATATAGGGAGTCTTAAAACTCACAAACAAGTGGAACCTAATTAATCATATGCAATAAGCTATTAACAATTAGTCCAGTATAGTTGATTTAGTCTAGGATAGCAGTCTCAGATTTGTTAGATATTGTAGTTTAGAATAGGTGCGAGAACTATTTGGCCTTAATTCCTGTAGAGGCGAGGATGCGTAGGCTGCTTCAGATGAACATCAGACTATCCAAGATTCAGGCAAAAAAATAATTAGAGTCTTAGGGTTTGTTGTTAGTGCTATAGGGTTTGTATTTGTAGTTATCATTGTTTCTTGCATAAGACCATGACAGTATGTCTTCTTTCAGACTAGGATTATTTCTGATTTGATTACTCACATGTTTAGCTGTAGCTCTCACATGCTTAGGTGTAGCTCTTTACTATTGCTGATTATTACTTTTGTTATCATCTACTGGCATTTTCTCATTGTACAGGTTTGTCTCTTTAGCTATAGTTGTGCATGCGTTTGTTTACCGCTTCCTTAGATGTGATGAATTAGGATTAGATGTGATATGTGAATATAGGTAGCAGGGTTATTTGGCATTGGATTGGCTCTAGTCTTCTCCGCCTCCCTAAGAGACGGTGGATTCAAGTGCTCATTGTGATGATAGATGATATTGATATCAACTCTTTTTAGGCATAGATATTAGATGTGATGTGTGGACATCATCTCTAGGAATGTCTAAAACATAGATGCTTTATAAAGTTTCTAAAATAAAAAACTTTCTATTTTTTCAATCTCCATCATTCATCAACTAAATCTAAGATTCAATACCATCTCATCATTATCTCAAAACTTGGCTAAAAGCTCATTCACACTATCTCTAGGGTTTACTAAATCTAAAAGATTGATATTTTATAAAGTTTCAAAAGTAAGAAACTTTCTATTTTTTCAATCTCCATCCTTCATCAACTAAATCTAAGATTCAATACCCTCTCATTCTCATCCCAAAACTTGGCTAAAAGCTCGTTGACATCATCTCTAAGGTTTCCTATGTCTAAAAGATTGATGCTTTATAAAGTTTTCAAAATAAGAAAATTTCTGTTTTTTCAATCGCCATCCTTCATCAACCAAATCTAAGATTCAATACCATCACATCATCATCCCAAAACTAGGCTGAAGGCCCCTTGATACCATATCTAAGGTCTCCTATGTCTAAAAGATGGATGTGTTTTTAAGTTTCTAAAATAAGAAACTTTCTATTTTTTCAATCTCCATTCTCTATCAACTAAATCTAAGATTCAATACCATATCATCCTCACCCAAAAACTTAGCAAATAACTCCATCACACCATCTCTAGGGTTTCCAATGTCTAAAAGATGGATGCATTATAAAGTTTCTAAAATAAGAAACTTTCTATTTTTTAAATCTCCATCCATCATCAACTAAATCTAAGAATGAAAATAAATACTTCCTCATCTCAAAACTCTTCCTCGTCTCAAAAATACTGATGTTTTAAAAAGTTTCAAAAATAAGAAACATTTTATTTTTTGAATCTCCATCCTTCATCAACGAAATCTAAGATTCAATACCCTCTCATTGTGAACCGAAAACTTGGCTAAAAACTCGTTGACATCATCTCTAGGGTTTCTTATGTCTATAAGATGGATGTTTTATAAAGTTTCTAAAATAAGAAACTTTCAATTTTTCAATCTCCATCCGTCTTAAACTAAATCTAAGATTCATTACCATATCATCCTCATCTCAAAACTTGGCTAAAAGCTCTACGACACCATCTCTAGGGTTTATTAGGTCTAAAATATTGATATTTTGTTAAGTTTCTAAAATAAGAAACCTTCTATTTTTTCAATCTCCATCCTCCAGCAACTAAATCTAAATTCAATACCCTCTCATTCTCATTCCAAAACTTGGCTAAAAGCTCATTGATATCACCTCTAGGGCTTCCTATGTCTAAAAGATAGATGTTTTATAAAGTTTCTAAAATAAGAAACTTTCTATTTTTTCAATCTTCATCCTTCATCAACTAAATCTAAGATTCAATATCATCTCATCCTCATCCCAAAACATGGCCAAAAGCTCCTTGACACCGTGTCTAAGGTCTCCTACCTCTAAAAGATTGATGTTTTGTAAAGTTTCTAAAATAAGAAACTTTTTATTTTTTCAATTTTCATCCTTTATAAACTAAATCTAAGATTCGATACCATCTCATCCTCATCTCAAAACTTGTCTAAAACCTCCTCGACACCAACTTTTGGGTTTCCTATGTCTAAAAGATTGATTTCTTACAAAGTTTCAATAATAAGAAACTTTTTTTTTTTTCAATCTCCATCCTTCATCAACTAAATTTAAGATTCAATATCATCTCATCCTCATATCAAAACTTAGCTAAAAGATCCTTCACACCATCTCTAGTGTTTCTAATGTCTAAAAGTTAGATGTTTAATAAAGTTTCTAAAATAAGAAACTTTCCTATTTTTTCAATCATAATCCTTGTTCAAATATATCAAAGATTCGATACCATCTAATCCTCATCTCAAATCTTGGCTAAAAGTTCCTTGACACCATCTATAGGGTTTCCTACGTCTAAAAGATTGAGGTTGTATAAAGTTTCAAAAATAAGAATCTTTCTAATTTACAATCTCCATCATTGATCAACTAAATCTAAGATTCAATACTATCTAATCCTAATCTCAAAACTTGGCTAAAAGCTCTTTCACACCATCTATAGGGTTTCTTATGTCTAAAAGGTGGATGTTTTAAAATGTTTCTAAAATAAGAAACTTTCTATTTTTCTAATCTCTATCCTTCTCCAACTAATTCTACGATTCAATACCATCTCCTCCTCATCCAATAACTTGTCTAATAGGACATTGACACCATCTCTAGGGTTTGTTATGTCTAAAAGATGAAAGTTTTATAAAGTTTCTAAAATAAGAAACTTTCTATTTTTTCCATCTCTATCCTTCATCAACTAAATCTAAGATTCAATATCATCTCATTCTCATCTCAAAACTTAACTAAAAGCTCATTGACACCATCTTTATTGTTTACTAAGTCTAAAAGATTGATATTTTATAAAGTTTCTAAAATAAGAAACTTTTTATTTTTTCAATCTTCATCCTTCATCAACCTAATCTAAGATTCAATACCCTCTCATTCTCATCCCAAAACTTGGCTAAATGCTCGATAATATCATCTCTAGGGCTTCCTAAGTCTAAAAGACGGATGTTTGATAAAGTTTCTAAAATAAGAAACTTTCTATTTTTTCAATCTCCCTCTTTCATCAACTAAATCTAAGATTTTATACCCTCTCATTCCCATCCCAAAACTTAGCTAAAAGCTCGTTCACATCCGAGGGCTTCCAATGTCTAAATGTTGGATATTTTATAAAATTTCTAAAAGAAGAAACTATCTCTTTTTTCAATCTCAATCCTTCATCAACTTAATCTAAGATTCAGTATCATCTCATTGTAACCGCTAAAGATGCTTAAAAGCTTTTTGACACCGCGTCTAGGGTCTCCTATATATAAAGATGGATATTTTATAAAGTTTCTAAAATAAGAAACTATCTATTTTTTCAATCTTCATCCTTTATCAACTAAATATAAGATTTAATACCATCTCATCCTCATCCCAAAACTTGGCTAAAAGCTCATTCACACCATCTATAGGGTTTCCTATGTCAAAAAGATTGATGTCTTATACAGTTTCTAAAATAAGAAACTTTCATTTTTTCAATCTCCAACCTTCATCAACTAAATGTAAGATTCAATATCATCTCATCCTCATCTCAAAACTTAGCTAAAAGCTCCTTGATACCATCTCTAGGGTTACCTATGTCTAAAAGATGAATGTTTTCCAAAGTTTTTAAAATATGAAACTTTCTATTTTTTCAATCTTCATTCTTTATCAACTAAATTTAAGATCCAATACCATCTCATATTCACCTCAAAACTTGGATAAAAGTTCCTTAACCCATTCTTTAGGGTTTGCTATGTCTCAAAACTTGGCTAAAACCTTCTTTAAACCATCTCTATGATTTACTAGTCTAAGAGATTGATGTTTTACAAATTTTCTAAAATAAGAAACTTTCAATTTTTTCAACCTCCATCCTTCATCAACGAAATCTTAGATTCAATACCCTCTCATTCTGATCCAAAAACTTGGCAAAAAGATCATTGACATCGTCTCTAGGGTTTTATATGTCTAAAAGATGGATGTTTTCAAGAGTTTCTAAAATAAGAAACTTTATATTTTTCAATCTCCATCCGTCGTAAACTAAATCTAAAATTCAATACCATATCATCATAATCTCAAAACTTGGCTAAAAGCTCCTTGACACCATCTCTAGGGTTTATTAAGTCTAAAAGATTGATACTTTTTAAAGTTTCTAAAATAAGAAACCTTCTAGTTTTTCAATCTCCATCCTTAATCTACTAATCTAAGATTCAATATCAGCTCATCCTCAACTCAAAATATGGCAAAAAGCTCGTTGACACCGTGTCTAGGGTCTCCTACATCTAAAAGATTGATGTTTTGTAAAGTTTCTAAAATAAGAACCTTTCTATTTTTTCAATCTTCATCCTTTATAAACTAATTCTAAGATTTAGTACCATCTCATCCATATCTCAAAATTTGGCTACAAGCTCCACGACACAATCTTTTGGGTTTTCTATGTCTAGAAGATTGATGTCTTATAAAGTTTCAAAAATAAGAAACTTTTTATTTTTTCAATCTCCATCCTTCATCAACTAAATCGAAGAATCAATATCATCTCATCCCCATCTCAAAACTTTGCAAAAAGCTCATTGACACCATCTATGGGGTTTCCTATGACTGAAAGATTGATGTTTTATAAAGTTTCTAAAATAAGAAACTTTCTATCTTACAATCTCCATCCTTAATCAACTAAATTTAATATTCAATACCATCTAATCATAATCTCAAAACTTAGCTAAAAGCTCATGGACACCATCTATAGAGTTTCCTATGTCTAAAATGTGGATATTTTATTAAGTTTCTAAAATAATAAACTTTCTGTTTTTCAATCTCTATCATTCTCCAACTAAATCTACGATTCAATACCATCTCAACCTGATGCCAAAACTTAGCTAAAAGCACCTTGACAGCATATCTTGGGCTTCTTATGTCTAAAAGATGTTTGTTTTATAAAGTTTCCAAAATAAGAAACTTTCTCTTTTTTCAATCTCTATCCATCATCAACTAAATCTAAGATTCAATACCATCTCATCCTCATCTCAAAACTTGGCTAAAAGCTCCTTCACACCATCTTTATGGTTTACTAAGTTTAAAAGATTGATATTTCATAAAGTTTCTAAAATAAGAAACTTTCTATTTTTTCAATCTCCATCCTTCATCAACTAAATCTAAGATTCAATACCCTCTCATTCTCATCCCAAAACATGGCTAAATGCTTGTTGATATCATCTTTAGGGCTTTTTATGTCTAAAAGATGGATGTTTGATAAAGTTCATAAAATAAGAAACTTTCTATTTTTACAATCTCCATCATTAATCAACTAAATCTAAGATTCAACACCCTCTCATCATCATCCCAAAACATGGCTAAAAGCTCATTGACACCGTCTCTAGGGTCTCATATGTCTAAAAGATGAATGTTTTTTAAACTTTTTACAATAACTAACTTTCTATTTTTTCAATCTCTATCCTTTATCATCTAAATCTAAGATTTAATACCATCTCATTCTCATCTCAAAACTTGGCTAAAAGCTCCTTGACACCAACCCTAAGCTTTCCTTTGCTAAAAGATAGATGTCTTACAAAGTTTCTAAAATAAGAAACCATCTATTTTTTAAATATCTATTATTCATCAACTAAATCTAAGATTCAATATCCTCTCATCCTCATCTCAAAACTCTGCTAAAAGTTCCTTGACACCATATATAGGGTTTCCTATGTCTAAAAGATGGATGTTTTATAATGATTCTAAAATAAGAAACTTTCTACTTTTTCAATCTCCATCCTTTATCAACTAAATCTAAGATTCAATACCATCTTATCCTCATCTTAAAACTTAGCTAAAAGCCCCATGACACCATCTCTAGGGTTTCTTATGTCTAAAAGATGCATGTCTTAGAAACTTTCTAAAATAAAAAAAACTTTCTATTTTTTCAATCTCCATCCTTAAGCAACTAAATATATGATTCAATACCCTCTCATTCTCATCTCAAAAGTTGGCTAATAGCACGTTAACATCATCTCTAGGGTTACATATGTCTAAAAGATGGATGTTTTATAAAGTTTCTAAAATAAAAAACTTTCTATTTTTTAAATATCCATCCTTCATCAACTAAATATAAGATTCAATACCATCTCATTCTCATCCCAAAACTTGGCTAAAAGATTGATATTTTATATAGTTTTTAAAACACGAAACTCTCTATAGGGTTTCATATGTTTAAAAGATTGATGTTTTATATAGTTTCTAAACTATGAGACTTTCAATTTTTCAATCTCCATCCGTTGTAAACTAAATCTAAGATTCAAAACCCTATCATCCTGATCTCAAAAGTTGGATAAAAGCTCATTGACACCATCTCTAAGGTTTATTAAGTCTAAAAGATTGATATTTTGTAAAGTTTCTAAAATAAGGAACCTTCTACTTTTTCAATCCCCAACCTTCATCAACTAAATCTAAGATTCAATACCCTCTCATTCTCATCCCAAAACTTGGCTAAAAGCTCGTTGGTATTATCTCTAGGGCTTCCTACGTCTAAAAGACAGATGTTTTATAAAGTTTCTAAAATAAGAAACTTTCTATTTTTCAATCTCCATCCTTCATTAACTAAATCTAAGATTCAATACCATCTCATCCTCATCTCAAAACTTGGCTAAAATCTACCTGACAACATCTCTAGGGTTTCGTATGTCTAAAAGATGGATGTCTTACAATGTTTCTAAAATAAGAAACTTTCTATTTTTTCAATCTCCATCCTTAATAAACTAAATCTAAGATTCAATCCCCTCTCATTCTCATCTCAAAAGTTGGCTAAAACTTCGTTAACATCATCTCTAGGGTTTCCTATGTCTAAAAGATAGATGTTTTATAAAGTTTATACAATAAAAAACTTTCTATTTTTTCAATCTCCATCCTTCATCAACTAAATCTAAGATTCAATACCATCTTATCCTAATCTCCAAACTTAGCTAAAAGCTCATTTACACCATCTCTAGGGTTTACTAAGTTTAAAAGATTAGTAGGTTACAAAGTTTCTAAAATAAGAAACTTTCTATTCTTTCAATCTCCACCCTTCATCAACTAAATCTAAGATTCAATACCCTCTCATTCTCATCCCAAAACTTGGCTAAAAGCTCGTTGGTATTTTCTCTAGGGCTTCCTATGTCTAAAAGACAGATGTTTTATAAAGTTTCTAAAATATGAAACTTTCTACTTTTTCAATCTCCATCCTTCAGCAACTGAATCTAAGATTCAATACCATCTCATCCTCATCTCAAAACTTGGCTAAAAGCTCGTTAACATCATCGCTAGGGTTTCCTATGTCTAAAAGATAGATGTTTTATAAAGTTTCTAAAATAAAAAACTTTCTATTCTTTCAATCTCCATCCCTCATCAACTAAATCTAAGATTCAATCCCCTCTCATTCTCATCTCAAAAGTTGGCTAAAAGTTCGGTAACATCATCTCTAAGGTTTCCTATGCCTAAAAGATTGATGTTTTATAAAGTTTCTAAAGTAAAAAAATTTTTATTTTTTCAATCTCCATCCCTTATCAACTAAATCTAAGATTCAATACCATCTCATCCTCATCTCTAAACTTGGTTATTACCTCATTTACACCATCTCTAGGGTTTACTAAGTCTAAAAGATTAATAGTTTATAAAGTTTCTAAAATAAGAAACTTTCTATTTTTTCAATCTCCATCCTTCATCAACTAAATCTAAGATTCAATCCGCTCACATTCTCAAACCCAAAACTTGGTTAAAACCTCGTTGACATTATCTCTAGGGTTTCTCCATCCATGATCAACTAAATCTAAGATACAAAACCATCTTATCATCATCCCAAAACTAGGCTAAACGCTCCTTCACACCATCTCTAAGATCTCTTATGTCTAAAAGATGATAATTTTATAAAGTTTATAAACTAAGAAACTTTCTATTTTTTTAATCTCCATCCTTTATCAACTAAATCTAAGAGTTTTATAAAGTTTCTAAAATAAGAAACTTTCTATTTTTTCAACATCCATCCTTTGTAAACTAAATCTAAGATTTAATACCATCTCACCATAATCTCAAAACTTTGCTAAAAGCTCATTGACACCATCTCTACGGGTTCCTATGTCTAAAAGATGGATGTCTTATAAAGTTTCTTATTTATAAACTAACTGTAAGATTCAATATAATCTAATCATCATCTCAAACTCAGCTAAAAGATCCTTCACACCATCTCTAGGGTTTCCTATGTCTAAAAGATGGATGTTTTATAAAGTTTCTAAAGTGTGAAACTTTTCTATTTTTTTATCTCCATCCTTCATCAACTAAATCTAAGATTTAATACCAACTCATCCTCATCTTAAAACTTGGCTAAAAGCCCCTTGACACCATCTCTAGGGTTTACTAAGTCTAAAAGATAGATGTTTTATAAAGTTGTAAAATTAGAAACTTTCTATTTTTTCAATCTCCATCCTTCTTTAACTAAATCTAAGATTCATTACCCTGTCATATTCTCATCCCAAAACATGGTTAAAACCTCGTTAACATCATCTTTAGGTAGGGGTGTAAACGAGTCGAGCCGAGCTTGGCCAGGCTCGGCTCGTTCAGCTCAAAAGCTCGGCTCGGGCTCGAACCTGGCTTGGGCTCGGGTCGGCTTGGTCAGGCTCGACCAGGCTCGCGAACCTTACTGAGCTCGGGTTATATTAACTTCACACCCCTCATCTTCCCTAGACAGCCCTATCTAGTGAAATTTGACTACTTTTTTTACACTATAGGGGGTGGAAGTAACAAATGGGGTTCCAAAAATGAAGTGACATATTTTGCCTCCCCCTTTCACTCCATGGACAACCCTTTTAATGTATATATTAATATATAATATATATATTTAAATATATTAAATTCTTAACGAGCCGAGCCGAGCCGAGCCTGGCCTAAATCAGGCTCGACTCGTTAAGCTTAACGAGCCTGGCGAGGCGGCTCGGCTCGGCTCGTTAAGGATTCGAGCCGAGCTTGAGCGAGCTTTCGAGCCTGAGCCAAAATTGACACCCTTATCTCTATGGTTTCCTATGTCTAAAAGATAGATGCTTTATAAAGTTTCTAAAATAAGAAACTTTCTATTTTTTCAATCTCTATCCATGATCAACTAAATCTAAGATTCAAAACCATCTTGTCATAATCCCAAAACTAACCTAGAAGCTCCTTCACACCATATCTAGGGTCTCCTATGTCTAAAAGATTGTTGTTTTATAAAGTTTCTAAAATAAGAAAATTTCTATATTTTTAATCTCCATCATTTATCAACTAAATCTAAGATTCAATACTATCTCATCATAATCTCAAAACTTGGCTAAAAGCATTAATTGACACAACTTATGTTTAAAAGATTGATGTTTTATAAAGTTTCTAAAATAAGAAACTTCCAATTTTCTTTCTCTCCATCCTTTACAACCTAAATCTTAGATTTAATACCTTCTCACCCTAATCTCAAAACTTGGCTAAAAGCTCATTGACACCTTCTCTAGGGTTTTCTAGGTAAAAAAAAATATTTTTTAAAGTTTCTAAAATAAGAAACTTTTTATTTTTTCAATCTCCATTCTTCATCATCTAAATCTAAGATTCAATATCATCTCATATACATCCAAAAACTTGGCTAGAAGCTCCTTGACACCGTCTCTAGGGTCTCTTACGTCTAAAAGATGGATGTTTTATGAAGTTTCTAAAATAAGAAACTTTCTATTTTTTCAATTTTCATCCTTTATAAAGTAGATCTAAGATTCAATACTATCTCATCCTTATCTCAAAACTTATACTAACTCCTTCACCCCATCTCTATGGTTTCCGATGTCTAAAAGATGGATGTCTTTTAAAGTTTCTAAAATAAGAAACTTTCAATTTTTTCAATCTCCATCATTCATCAACTAAATCAAAGATTTAATATCATCTTATCATCATCTCAAAACTTAGCTAAAAGCTCTTTGACACCATCTCTAGGGTTTCTTATGTCTAAAAGATGGATGTTTTACAAAGTTCCTAAAATAAGAAACTTTCTATTTTTCAATCTCCATCCTTCACCAACTAAATCTACGATTCAATACCAACTCATCCTTATCCCAAAACTTGGCTAAAAGCACCTTGACACCATTTCTAGGGTTTCCAATGTCTAAAAGATGGATATTTTATAAAGTTTCTAAAATATGAAACTTTCTAATTTTTCAATCTCTATCCTTCATCAACTAAATATAAGATTCAATACCCTCTTATTCTCATCCCAAAACTTAGCTTAAAACTCGTTGACATCATCACTAGGGTTTCTTATGTCTAAGAGATGGATGTTTTACAAAGTTTCTAAAATAATAAACTTTTCATATTTTCAATCTTCATCCTTAATCAACTAAATATTAGATTCAATATAATCACATCCTCATCCCAAAACACGGCTAAAAGCTCTTTGACACCGTCTCTAGGTTCTCCTATGTCTAAAAAAAGGTTGTTTTATAAAGTTTCTAAAATAAAAAACTTTCTATTTCAATCACCATCATTCATCAACTAAAAATAAGATTTAATACCCTCTCATTCTCATCCCAAAACTTGGCTAAAAGCTCGTTGATATTATCTCTAGGGTTACCTATGACTAAAAGATGTATGTTAAACAAAGTTTCTAAAATAAGAAACTTTCTATTCTTTCAATATCCATCCTAAATCAACTAAATCTAAGATTCAATATCTTCTCATCCTCATCCCAAAACACGGCTAAAAGCTCCTTCATACTGTCTCTCGGTTTTCCTATGTCTAAAAGAGTGATGCTTTATAATGTTTGTAAAGTAAGAAACTTTCTATTTTTTCAATCTCCATCCTTTATCAACTAAATCTAAGATTTAATACCCTCTCATTCTCATCACAAAACTTGGCTAAAAGCTCGTTGACAACATCTGTAGGGTTTCCTATGTCTAAAAGATGGATGTTATATAGAGTTTCCATAATAAGAAACTTTCTATTTTTTCCATCTCCATCATTTATCAACTAAATCTAAGATCCAATACCATCTCATCCTCATCTCAAACTGGCTGAAAGCTCTTTGACACCATCTCTAGAGTTTTCTATGTCTAAAAGATGGATTTTTATAAAGTTTCAATCTCCTTACTTAATAAACTAAATCTATGATTCAGTACCCTCTCATTCTTATCCCAAAACTTGGCTAAAAGCTCGTTGACATATTCTCTAAGGTTTCCTTTGTCTAAAAGATAGATGTTTTATAAAGTTTCTAAAATAAGAAACTTTCTATTTTTTGAATTGCCATCCTTCATCAACTAAATCTAAGATTCTGTATTATATCATCGTTATCCCAAAACATGGTTAAAAGCTCCTTGACACCGTGTTTAGGGTTACTTATCTCTAAAAGGTTGATGTTTTATAAAGTTTTTAAAATAAGAAACTTTCTATATTTTCAATCTTCATCCTTTATCAACTTAGTATAAGATTCAATACCATCTCATCCTCATCTCTAAACTTGGCTAAAAGTCATTCACACCATCTGTAGGGTTTCTTATGTCTAAAAGATTGATCTAAAATACGAAACTTTTTTTGTTAATCTTCTTCCTTCATCAACTAAATCTAAGATTCAATATCATCTCATCCGCATATAAAATCTTAGCTAAAACCTCCTTGACACCATCTCTAGGGTTTCCTATGTATAAAAGATTGATGTTTTCTAAAGTATCTAAAATTAGAAACTTTCTATTTTTTCAATCTCCATCCTTGATCATATAAATCAAAAATTAAATACCATCTAATCCTCATCTCAAAACTTAGCTAAACGCCCCTTCACACCATTTATAGGGTTTCCTATGTCTTAAAGATTGATGTTTTATAAAGTCTCTAAAATAAGAAACTTTCAATTTTACCATCTCCATCATTGATCAACTAAATCTAAGATTTAATAACATTTAATCTTCATCTAAAACACAGGGCTAAAAGCTCGGTGACACCATCTGTAAAGTTTCCTATGTCTAAAAGGTGGGTGTTTTATAAAGTTTCTAAATTAAGAAACTTTTTATTTTGTAATATCTATCCTTCACCATCTAAATCTACGATTCAATACCATATCATCCTCATCCCAAAACTTGGCTCAAAGCACCTTGACACCATCTTTAGCGTTTCCTATATCTAAATGACGTATGTTTTTTAAAGTTTCAAAAATAAGAAACTTGCTATATTTTTAATCTCCATCCTTCATCAACTAAATCTATGATTCAGTACCCTCACATTCTCATCCCAAAACTTGGCTAAAAGCTCATTGACATCTTCTACAGGGTTCCTATAACTAAAAGACAGATGTTTTATAAAATCTCTAAAATAATAAACTTTTTTTTTTCAATCTCTATCCTTCATCAACTAAATCTAAGATTCAAGATCAATTCATCCTCACCTCAAAACATAGTTAAAAGCTCTTTAACACCGTCTCTAGGGTCTCTTATGTGTAAAAGATGGATGTTTTATAAAGTATCTAAAATAACAAACTTTCCATTTTTTCAATCTCTATCCTTCATCAACAATATCTCAGATTCAATACCCTCTCATCCTTATCTCAAAACTTGGCTAAAAGCTCATTCACACCATCTCTAGGGGTTCTTATGTCTAAAAGATTGAGGTCTTATAAAGTTTCTAAAATAATAAACTTTCTATTTTAGTCTCTATCCTTCATCAACTAATTCTAAGATTTCATATCATCTCATACTCATCTCAAAACTCAGCTCAAAGCTCTTTGACACCATCTCTAGGGTTGCCTATGTCTAAAAAATGGATGTTTTATAAAGTTTCTAAAATAAGAAACTTTCTGCTTTCAATCTCTATCTTTCATCAACCAAATCTAAGATTGAATACCATCTCATCCTCACCTCAAAACTATGCTAAAAGCTCCTTGACACCATCTTTAGGGTTTACTAAGTCTAAAAGATTAATATCTTATAAAGTCTCTAGAATATGAAGTTTTCAATTTTTTCAATCTCCATCCCTCATCAACTAAATCTAAGATTCAACACCCTCTCATTCTCATCCCAAATCTTGGTTAAAACCTCGTTGACATCATTTTTAGGGTTTCCTTTGTCCAAAAGATAGATGTTTTATAAAGTTTCTAAAATAATAGACTTTCTATTTTTTCAATCTCCATCCATGATAACTTAAACCTAAGATTCAAAACCATCTTATCATCATCGCAAAACTAGGCTAAAAGCTCATTCACACCATCTCTAAGGTCACCTATGTCTAAAAGATGGTTGTTTTATAAAGTTTATAAAATAAGAAACTTCCTATTTTTTCAATCTCCATCCTTCATCAAAATCTAAGATTCAATACCATCTCATCCTCATCTCAAAACTTAGCTAAAAGCTCATTGACACCATTTCTATTATTTCGATAGTTTAAAAGATGGATATTTTATAAAGTTTATAAAATAAGAAACTTTCTAGTTTTTCAATCTCCATCCATTATAACCTAAATCTAAGATTTAATATCATCTCACCCTAATCTCAAAACTTAGCTAAAAGCTCGTTGACACCATTCATAGGGCTTACTAAGTCTAAAAAATTAATATTTTATAAAGTTTCTAAAAAAAAAAACATTCTAGTTTTTCAATCTCCATCCTTTATAACCTAAATCTAAGATTTAATACCATCTCACCATAATCTCAAAACTTGATTAAAAGCTCCTTGACATCATCTCTAGGGTTTACTAACTCTAAAAAATTAATGTTTTATAAAGTTTATAAAATAAGAAACTTTCTATTTTTTTAATCTCCATCCTTAATCAACTAAATCTAAGATTCAATATCACCTCATCCTCATCCAAAAACATGGCTAAAAGCTCTTTCACACCGTCTCTAGGGTCTTTTATGTCTAAAATATGGTTTTTTATAAAGTTTTTAAAATAAGAAACTTTCTATTTTTCAATTTTCATCATTTATTAACTAAATCTAAGTTTCAATACCATCTCATCCTCATCTCAAAACTTAGCTAAAAGCTCCTTGACCTTAACCCTAGGGTTTCGTAAGTCTAAAAGTTGGATGTCTTATAAAGTTTATAAAATAAGAAACTTTCAATTTGTTTAATCTCCATCCTTCATCAACTAAATCAAAGATGTAATATCATCTCATCTTCATCTCAAAACTTAGCTAAATGCTCCTTCACACTATCTCTAGGGTTTCCAATGTCTAAAAGATGGATGTTTTATAAAATTTTTAAAATAAGAGACTTTATATTTTCGAATCGCCATCCTTCACCAACTAAATCTACGATTCAATACCATCTCATCCTCTTCCCAAAAGATGGCTAAAAGCTCATTTACGCCATCTCTAGGGTTTTCGACGTCTAAAAGATGGATTTTTCTAAAGTTTCAATCTCCTTACTTAATCAACTAAATCTATGATTCAGTACCCTCTCATTCTTATCCCAAAACTTGGCTAAGAGCTCGTTGGCATATTCTCTATGGTTTCCTTTGTCTAAAAGATAGATGTTTTATAAAGTTTCTAAAATAAGAAACTTTCTATTTTTTCAATTCTCATCCTTCATCAACTAAATCTAAGATTCAGTATCATCTCTTCGTTATCCCAAAACATTGTTTAAAGCTCCTTGACACCGTGTCTAGGGTCACTTATCTCTAAAAGTTGGATGTTTTATAAAGTTTCTAAAATAAGAAACTTTCTATTTTTTCAATCTTCATCATTTATCAACAAAATATAAGATTCAATACAATCTCATCCTCATCTCTAAACTTGGGTAAAAGCTTATTCACACTATCTGTAGGGTTTCCTATGTCTAAAAGATTGATGTTTTCTAAAGTTTCTAAAATTAGAAACTTTCCATTTTTTCAAAATCCATCCTTGTTCAAATAAATCAAAAATTAAATAACATCTAATCCTCATCTCATAACTTAGCTAAAAGCTCCTTGACACCATTTATAGGGTTTCCTATGTCTTAAATATTGATGTTTTATAAAGTTTCTTAATTCTAAAATAAGAAACTTTCAATTTTACCATCTCCATCCTTGATCAACTCAATCTAAGATTCAATAACATCTAATCTTCATCTCAAAAACTTGGTTAAAAGCTCGTTGACACCATCTATAAAGTTTCCTATGTCTATATGATGGATGTTTTACAAAGTTTCTAAACTAAAAAACTTTTTATTTTTCAATATCTATTCTTCACCATCTAAATCTACGATTCAAAACCATCTCATCCCAAAACTTGGCTCAAAGCACCTTAACACCATCTCTAGGGTTTCCTTTGTCTAAATGACGTATATTTTTTAAAGTTTCAAAAATAAGAAACTTTCTATTTATTAAATCTCTATCTTTCATCAACTCAATCTATGATTCAGTACCCTCTCATTCCCATCCCAAAACTTGGCTAAAAGCTCGTTGACTTCATATCTAGGGTTCCTATAACTAAAAGATTGATGTTTTATAAAATCTCTATAATAATAAACTTTCTATTTTTTCAATCTCTATCCTTCATCAACTAAATCTAAGATTCAAGATCATCTCATCCTCACCCCAAAATATAGTTAAAATCTCCTTAACACCATCTCTAGGGTCTCTTATGTGTAAAAGTTTGATGTTTTATAAAGTATCTAAAATAAGAAACTTTCTATTTTTTCAATCTCCATCTTTTATCAACTAAATCTAAGATTCAATACCCTCTCATCCTCATCTTAAAACTTGGCTAAAAGCCCCTTGACACCATCTCTAGTGGTTCTTATGTCTAAAAGATTGATGTCTTATAAAGTTTCTAAAACAAGAAACTTTCTAGTTTTTTAGTCTCCATCCTTCATCAACTAAATCTAAGATTCAATATCATCTCATCATCATCTCGAAACTTAGCTAAAAGCTCCATGACACCATTTCTAGGGTTTCATATGTCTAAAAGATTGATGTTTTATAAAGTTTCTAAAATAAGAAACTTTCTATTTTTTCAATACCATCTCATCATCATCTCAAAACTAGGCTAAAAACTCATTGACACCATCTATAGGGTTTACTAAGTCTAAAAGATTGATGTCTTTTAAAGTTTCTAGAATAAGAAACTTTCTATTTTTTCAATCTACATCCTTTATCAACTAAATCTAAGATTCAATACCCTCTCATTCTCATCCCAAAACTCGGTTAAAACCTCGTTGACATCATCTTTAGGGTTTCCTTTGTCTAAAAAATAGATGTTTTATAAAATTTCTAATAAAAGAAACTTTCTAATTTTTCAATCTCCATCCATGATCAACTAAATCTAAGATTCAAAACCATCTTATCATCATACCAAAACTAGGCTAAAAGCTCATTCACACCATATCTAGGGTCACCTATGTCTAAAAGATGGTTGTTTTTATATAGTTTATAAAATAAGAAAATTTCTATTTTTTCAATCTCCGTCCTTTATCATCTAAATCTAAAATTCAATAACATGTCATCGTGATCTCAAAACTTGGCTAAAAGCTCATTGACACCATTTCTAGGATTTTCTACGTTTAAAAGATGGATATTTTATAAAGTTTCTAAAATAAGAAACTTTCTAGTTTTTCAATCTCCATCCTTTATACCCTAAATCTAGGATTTAATACCATCACACCCTATTCTCAAAACTTTGCTAAAGGCTCCTTGACACAATGTCTAGGGTTTACTAAGTCTAACAAATTAATGTTTTATAAAGTTTTTAAAAGAAGAAACTTTCTATTTTTTCAATCACCATCCTTTATAACCTAAATCTAAGATTTAATATCAACTCACCCTAATCTCAAAAGTTGGCTAAAAGCTCATTAACACCATCTCTAGGGTTTACTAAGTCTAAAAAATTAATATTTTATAAAGTTTCTAAAATAAGAAACTTTCTATTTTTTCAATCTCCCTCCTTCTTCAACTAAATCTAAGAGTCAATATCCTCATCCTCATCCCAAAACATGGCTAAAAGCTCATTCACACCGTCTCTAGGGTCTCATATGTCTAAAAGACTGATGTTTTATAAAAAATTTAGAATAAGAAACTTTGTATTTTTCAATTTTCATCATTTATCAACTAAATCTAAGATTCAATATCATCTCATCCTCTTCTCAAAACTTAGTTAAAAGCTCCTTGACCCCATCTCTAGGGTCTCATAAGTCTAAAAGATGGATGTCTTAGAAACTTTCTATTTTTTTAATCTCCATCATTCATCAACTAAATCAAAAATTCAATATTCTCTCATCTTAATCTCAAAACTTACCTAAAAGCCCCTTCACATTATCTTTAGGATTTCCTATGTCTAAAAGATGAATGTTTTACAAAGTTTCTAAAATAAGAGATTTTATGTTTTTGAATCTCCATCCTTCACGAACTAAATCTACGATTCAATACCATCTCATCCTCATCCTAAAACTTAGCTAAAAGTACCTTGACTCCATCTCTAGGGTTTCCTATGTCTAAAAGATTGATGTAATATAAAGTTCCTAAACTAAGAAGCTTTCTAATTTTTCAATCTCCATCCTTCATCAACTAAATGTAAGATTCAATACCCTCATATGCTCATTCCAAAACATGGCTTGAAGCTCGTTAACATCATCACTAGGGTTTCTTCTTTCTAAATGATGGATGTCTTAAAATATTTCTAAAATAAGAATCTTTCTATTTTTTCAATGTCCATCATTTATCAACTAAATCAAAGATTAAATATCATCTCATCTTCATCTCAAAACTTAGCTAAAAGCTCATTGACACTATCTCTCAGGTTTCCTATGTCTAAAAGATTGATGTTTTATAAAGTTTGTAAAATAATATTTTTGAATCTCCATCCTTCACCAACTAAATGTACGATTCAATACCATCTCATCCCATCCCAAAACTTGGATAAAAGCATTTTGACTCCATCTCTAGAGTTTCTTATGTTTAAAAGATGGATGTCTTATAAAGTTCATAAAATAAGAAGCTTTCTAATTTTTCAATCTCCATCCTTCATCAACTAAGTCTAAGATTCAATACTCTCATGTGCTCATCCCAAAACATGGCTTAAAGCACGTTGACATCATCACTTGGGTTTCTTATTTCTGAATGATAGTGGTTTTACAAAGTTTTTAAAATAATAAACTTTCTATTTTTTCAATCTCCATCCTTTATCAACTAAATCTAAGATTCAATACCATCTCATCCTTATCCCAAATATTGGCTAGAAGCACCTTGACTCCATCTATAGGGTTTCCTATAGATAAAAGATTGATATTTTATAAAGTTCCTAAAATAAGAAGCTTTCTAATTTTTCAATCTTCATCCTTCATCAACTTAATCTAAGATTCAATACCCTCATATGCTCATCCCAAAACATGCCTCATTTGTCTAAAAGATTGATGTTTTATATGGTTTCATAAATAAGAAACTTTCTATTTCTTTCTATTTCTTCAATCTCCATTGTTCATCAACTAAATCTAAGATTCAATACCATCTAATCGAAATCTCAAAACTTGGCTAAAAGCTCTTTGACACAATCTCTAGGGTTTACTAAGTGTAAAAGATTGATGCTTTATAAAGTTTGTAAAAGAAGAAACTTTTTATTTTTTCAATCTCCATCCTTCAACAACCAAATCTAAGATTCAATACCCTCTCATTCTCATTTCAAAACTTAGCTAAAAGCTCCTTCACACAATCTCTTGGGTTTCCTATGTCTAAAAGATGGATGTTTTATAAAGTTTCTAAATTATGAAACTTTCTACTTTATGAATCTCTATCATTCATCAACTAAATCTAAGATTCAATACCCTCTAGTTCTAATTGCAAAACTTGGTTAAAAGCTCGTTGACATCATCTCTAGGGGTTCAATACCGTAAAAGATGGTCATTCATCCACTAAATATCTGATTAAATACCATCTCATCCTCATCTCAAAACTTGGCTAAAAGATCCAGGACACCATCTATAGGGTCTCATATGTCTAAAAGATTGATGTTTTATAAAGTTTCCAAAATAATAAACTTTCTAGTTTTTAAATCTCTATCATTTATCAACTAAATATAAGATTCGATACCATCTCTTCCTCATCTAAAAACATGGCAAAAATCTCCTTAACACCATCTCTAGGGTTTCCTATGTCCGAAAAGATGGATTTTTATAAACTTTCTAAAATAAGAAACTTTCTATTTTTTCAATATACATGTTTCATCAACTAAATCTAAGATACAATACCAGCTAATCCGCATCTAAAAATTTGGATAAAAGCTCATTGACAACAACTTTAGGGTATACTAAGGGAAAAAGATTCATGTTTTATAAAGTTTCTAAAATAAGAAACTTTCTATTTTTTCAATCTCCATCCTTCATCAACTAAATCTAAGATTCAATATCATCTAATCCTCTTCTCAAAACTTGGCTAAAAGCTCGTTAACACCATCTCGAGGATTTCCTATTTCTAAAAGATCGATTTTTTATAAAGTTCCTAAAGTAAAAAACTTTCTATTTTTTCAATCTCCATCCGTCATCAACTAAACCTAAGATTCAATACCATCAAATCTTCATCTCAAAACTTAGCTAAAAGCACCTCGACACCATATCTCGGGTTCAGAAAAAGTAAAAAATTGATATTTTATAAAGTTTCTAAAATAAGAAACTTTTTATTTCTTCAATCTCTATCCTTCAGCAACTAAATCTAAGATTCAATACCCTCTCATTCTACTCTCAAAACTTGGCAAAAACTCCTTGACACCATCTCTAGGGTTTCTTATGTCCAAAAGATTGATGTTTTATAAAGTTTCTAAAATAAGAAGCTTTCTAATTTTTCAATCTCCATCATTCATCAACGAAATCTAGGATTCAATACCCTCTGATTCTCAACCCAAAACGTGGCTAAAAGTTGGTTGACGTCATCTCTAAGGTTTCAATACAATAAAAGGTGGTCCTTCATCAACTAAATCTAAGTTTCAATACCATCTCATCCTCACCTCAAAACATGGCTAAAAGCTCTTTGACACCATCTCTAGGGTCTCCTATGGCTAAAAATGGATGTTTTGAAAAGTTTCAAAAATAAGAAACTTTCTATTTTTTCAATCTTCTTACTTTATCAACTAAATCTAAGATTCAATACCATCTCGTCCTGATCTCAAAACTTGGCAAAAAGCTTATTAACACAATCTCGAGAATTTCCTACGTCTAAAAGATTGATGTTTTATAAAGTTTCTAAAATAAGAAACTTTCTATTTCTTCAATCTCCATCCTTCATCAACTAAATCTAAGATTCAATACCATCTAATCCTCATCTCAAAATTTTGCTAAAAGCTCTTTGACACAATCTCTAGCGTTTACTAAGTATAAAAGTTTGATGTTTTATAAAGTTTCTAAAATATGAAACTTTTTATTTTTTCAATCTCCATCATTCAGCAACTAAATCTAAGATTCAGTACCCTCTCATTCTCATCTCAAAACTTTGCTAAAAGCTCCTTCACACCATCTCTAGAGTTTCCAATGTCTAAAAGATGGATGTTTTATAAATTTTCCAAAATAAGAAACTTTCTATTTTTTCAATCTCCATCCTTCATCAGCTAAATCTAAGATTCAATACTATCTCATCATCAATCCAAAACTTGGCTAAAAGCTCATTGACACCATCTCTAGGGTCAGCTTTGTCTAAACGATGGATGTTATATAAACTTTCTAAAATAAGAAACTTTCTATTTTTTCAATCTCCATCCTTTATCAACAAAATCCAAGATCCAATACATCACATCCTAATCTCAAAATTTGACTAAAAGCTCCTTAACACCATCTTTAAGATTTCCTATGTCTAGAAGATGGATATTTTATAAAGTTTCTAAAATAAGAAACTTTCTATTTTTTCAATCTCCATCTTTCATCAACTAAATCTAAGATTTAAAACCATCTCATCATCATCCCAAAACTTGGCTAAAAGCTCTTGGACACCATCTCCAGGGTCGCCTATGTCTAAAAGATGGATGTTTTAGAATTTCTAAAATAAGAAACTTTCTATTTTTTCATTCAATATCCTCTATCAACTAAATCTAAGATTCAATATCATCTCATCCTCTTCTCAAAACTTGGCTAAAAGCTTCTTTACACCATATCTAGGATTTTCTATGTCTAAAAGATGGATGTTTTATAAAGTTTCTAAAATAAGAAACTTTGTAATTTTTCAATCTCCTTCCTTCATCAACTCAATCTAAGATTCAAAACCATCTCATCATCAACTCCAAACATGGCTAATAGCCCCTTGACACCATCTTAAGGGTTTCTTATGTCTAAAAGATGGATGTTTTATAAAGTTTCTAAAATAAGAAACTTTCTATTTTTTTAATCTGCAACCTTTATCAACTAAATCGAAGATTCAATTCCATCTCATCATCTCAAAACTTGGCTAAAAGCTGTTTAACACGATCTTTAGGGTTTCCGATGTGTAAAAGATGGACGTTTTACAAGCTTATAAAATAAGAAACCTTCTATATTTTCAATATCCATCCTTATCAACTAATTCTAAAATTCAATACCATCTCTTCCTCATGTCAAACTTTGGCTAAAAGCTCATTTACACCAACTCTAGGGTTTATTAAGTCTAAAAGATTTATGGTTTATAAAGTTTCTAAAATAAGAAACTTTCTATTTTTTCAATCTCTATCCTTCATCAACAAAATCTAAAATTCAATACCTTCTCATTCTCAACTCAAAACTTGGCTAAAAGCTCGTTGACATCATCTCTAGGGTTTCCTATGTCTAAAAGATTGATGGTTTATAAAGTTTCTAAAATAAGAAACTTTCAATTTTTTCAATCTTTATCTTTCATAAACTACATCTAAGATTAAATATCATCTCATCCTCAACCCAAAACTTGGCTAAATGCTCCTTGACACCGTCTCTAGGGTCTCTTATGTCAAAAAGATGGATGTTTTATAAAGTTTCTAAGATAAGAAACATTCTATTTTTTCAATCTCCATCTTTAATCAACTAAATCTAAGATTCAAACCATCTCATCTTCATCTCAAAACTTCGCTAAAAGCTCCTTGACACCATCTCTAGGGTTTCCTATGTCTAAAAGATGGATATCTTACAAAGTTTCACAAATAAGAAACTTTCTATTATTTCAATCACCATCCTTCATCAATTAAATCTAAGATTAAATTTCCTCTCATTCTCATCATAAAACTTGGCTAAAAGCTCGTTGACATCATCTCTTGGGTTTCATATGTCTAAAAGATTGATGTTTTATAAAGTTTCTAAAATAAGAAACTTTTATTTTTTCAATCTCCATCATTCATCAACTAAATCTAAGATTCAGTATAATCTCATCCTCATACCAAAACATGGCAAAAAGCTCATTCACACCGTCTCTAGGGTCTCGTATATCTAAAAGATGGAAGTTTTATAAAGTTTCTTATTGAAACTTTTTATTTTCTCAATCTCAATCCTTCATCAACCATGGTTTAAAATACCGGTTTCGGTTCCTAAGAAAACCGTAATTTCGGTCAAAATTTGGTAAGAAATTAAAAAGAGTATTTATTTAATTTCCAAATTTCGGCCGAAATTTTGTAACAATTTTTATTTTTAAAAAGACCCAAAAATAAAATTTCGAACCCAAATTTCAGAATTCGGTATTTAGCGAAAAAAAGGATTTAGGGAAATTTCGGTTTCGGTCCCAACCGAAATTCGAATATTCGGATTTCGGTCGAAATTTAAAACCATGTCATCAACTAAATCTAAGATTCAATACCATCTCATCCTCATCTCAAAACTTGGCTAATAGAAACTTCACAGCATCTCTAAGGTTTCCAATGTAAAAAAGAAGGATGTCTTATAAAGTTTCAGAAATAAAAAACTTTCTATTTTTTCATTCTCCATCGTTTTTGAACTAAATCTACGATTCAATTCCTTCTAATTCTCATCCCAAAACTTGGCTAAAACCTCGTTGACATCATCTAGAGAGGGTTTCGTATGTCTAAAAGATTGATGTTCTATAAAGTTTGCAAAATAAGATGTTTATATTTTTTCAATCTCCATCATTCCTCAACTAAGTCTCAGATTCAATACAATCTCATCCTCATTTCAAAACTTGGCTAAAAGCTCATTGACATTATCTCTAGGGTTTCCTATGTCTAAATGATTGATGTCTTAAAGAGTCTCTAAAATAAGAAACTTTCTATTTTTTCAATCTCCATCCTTCAACAACTAAATCTAAGATTCAATATAATCTCATCCTCATTCCAAAAGACGGCTAAAAGCTCCTTAACACCATGTCTAGGTTTTACTAAGTCTAAAATATTTATGTTTTATATAGTTTCTAAAATAAGAAACTTTCTATTTTTTCAATCTCCATCCTACATCAACTAAATCTAAGATTAAAAACAATCTCATCCTCATTTCAAAACTTGGCTAAAAGCTTCTTGACACTCTCTATTTGGTTTCCTACGTCTAAAAGATGGATGTCTTACAAAGTTTCAAAAATAAAAAACTTTTTGTTTATTCAATCTCCATCATTTATCAACTAAATCTAAGATTCAATACCATCTCATCCACATCTCAAAATTTGGCTAAAAGCTCCTTTACACCATCTCTAATCTTTCCTATGTCTAAAAGACGGATGTCTTACATAGTTTCTAAAATACCAAACATTTTATTTTTTCAATCTCCATCATTAATCAACTAAATCTAAGATTCAATATCGTCACATCCTCATTCCAAAACATGGCTAAAAGCTCCTTGACACCATGTCTAGGGTTTACTAAGTCTAAAAGATTGATGTTTTATAAAGTTTATAAAATACGAAACTTTATATTTTTTCAATCTCCATCCTTCATCAACCAAATCTAATATTCAATACAATCTCATCATCATTTCAAAACTTGGCTAAAATCTCCTTCACACCATCTCTACGGTTTTCTATGTCTAAAAGATGTATGTCTTACAAAGTTTCTAAAATAAAAAACTTTATGTTTTTTCAATTTCCATCCTTTATCAACTAAATCTAAGATTCATTACCCTATCATTCTCATCTCAAAACTTGGTTAAAAGTTCCTTGACAAAATCTCTAGAGTTTCCTATGTCTAAAAGATGGATGTTTTATAAAGTTTCAAAAATAAGAAAGTTTATAATTTTTCAATCTCCGTCCTTCATCAAATAAATCTAAGATTCAATACCATCTCATCCTCTTCTCAAAACTTAGATAAAAGCTCATTGACAACATCTCTAGGGTTTACTAAGTCTAAAAGATTAATATTTTATAAAGTTTCTAAAATATGAAACTTTCTATTTTTTCAATCTCTATTCTTTATCAACTAAATCTAAGATTCAATACCATATCATCCTAATCTCAAAACTTGGGTAAAAGCTCCTTCACACCATCTCTACGGCTTCCTATGTCTAAAAGATGAATGTCTTACAAAGTTTCTAAAATAACCAACTTTCTATTTTTTCAATCTCAATCCTTCATTAACAACATCTAAGATTCAATAACATCTTATCTTCATTCGAAAATATGTCTAGAAGCTCCTTGACAACATGTCTAGAGCTTACTGAATCTAAAAGATTGATGTTTTATAAAGTTACTAAAATAAGAAACTTTCTTTTTTTTTCATTCTTCATCCTTAATCGACTAAATCTAAGATTCACTACCCTCTCATTCTCATCCTAAAACTTTACTAAAAGCTTATTGACATCATGTCTAGGATTTCCTATGTCTAAAAGATTGATGTTTTATAAAGTTTTTAAGATAAAAAATTTTCTGTTTTTTCATTCTCTATCCTTTATTAACTAAATCTAAGATTCAATACCATCTCAATCTCATCTCAAAACTTGGTTAAAAGTTCCTTGACAACATCTCTAGGGTTTCCTATGTCTAAAAGATGGATGATTTATAAAGTTTCTAAAATAAGAAACTTTCTATTTTTTTAATATCCATCCTTTATCATCTAAATCTGAGATTCAATACCATCTCATCCTCATCTAAAAACTTGGCTAAAAGCACCTTCACACCATCTCTTGGGTTTCCTACGTTTAAAAGATGGATGTCTTACAAAAATTCTAAAATAAGAAACTTTCTATTTTTTCAATCTCCGTCCTTAATAAACTTAAACTAAGTTAAGCAACTAAAACTAAGATTCAATATCATCTCATCCTCATTCCAAAACATTGGTAAAAGCTCTTTGACACCATGTCTAGAGTTTACTAAGAGTAAGAGATTGATGTTTTAGAAAGTTTTTAAAATAAGAAACTTTCTTTTTTTTCAATCTCTATCCTTAATCAACTAAATTTAATATTCAATACCCTCTCATTCTCATCTTAAAACTTGGCTAAAAGCTCGTTGACATCATCTCTTGGGTCTCCTATGTCTAAAAGATAGATATTTTTTAAAGTTACTAAATTAAAAAACTTTCTTTTTTTTCGATATCCATCATTTATCACCTAAATCTAAGATTCAATACCATCTCATCCTAATCTCAAAACCCGGCTAAAAGTAGCTTTACAACATATCTAGGGTATCCTATGTCTAAAAGATGGATGTGTTATAATGTTTCTAAAATGTGAAACTTTCTATTTTTTCAATCTCCATCCTTTATCAACTAAATATAACATTGAATACCATCTCATCCTCATCTCAAAACTTGGCTAAAAGCTCATTTACACCATCTCTAGGGTTTACTAAGTCTAAAAGATGGATATTTTATAAAGTATCTAAATTAAGAATCTTTCTATTTTTTCAATCCCCATCCTTAATCAACTAAATCTAAGATTAAATATCATCACATCATCATCCCAAAACATGGCTAAAAGTTCCTTTACGCGTCTAGGGTCTCCTATCTTTAAAAGATGTATGTTTTATAAAGTTTATAAAATAAGAAACTTTCTATTTTTTCAATCTCCATCTTTTATCAACTAAATCTAAGATTAAATACCATTTCATCCTCATCTCAAAACTCGGCGAAAAAGCACCATGTCATAATATTTAGGGTATTTTATGTCTAAACGATGAATGTTTTATAAAGTGTCTAAAATAAAGAACTTTCTATTTTTTCAATCTCCATCCTTCATAAACTAAATCTAAAATTGAATACAATCTCATCCTCATCTCAAAACTTGGCTAAAAGCTCCGTTACACCATCACTAGGGTTTACTAAGCCTAAAAGATTGATATTTTATAAAGTTTCTAAAATAAGAAACTTTTTATTTTTTCAATATCCATTCTTAATCAACTTATTATGATATTCAAAACTCTCTCATTCCCATCCCAAAACTTGGGTAAAAGTTCGTTGACATAATCTCTATAGCTTCCTATGTCCAAAAGATGGATGTTTTATAAAGTTTTTAAAGTAAGAAACTTTGTATTTTTTCAATCTACATAATTTATCAACTAAATCTAAGATTCAATATCACCTCATCCTCATCGCAAAACATGGCTTAAAGTTCCTTCACGCCGTGTCAAGGGTCTCCTATCTCTAAACGATGGATGTTTTATAAAGTTTCTAAAATAAGAAACTTTCTATTTTTTCAATCTCCATCCTTCATAAACTAAATTTTCAATTCAATACCATCTCATCTTCGTCTCAAAACTTGGCTCAAAGCCCCTTGACACCATCTCTATGGTTTCCTAAGTCTAAAAGATAGGTGTTGTATAAAGTTTTTAAAATAAGAAACTATTATTTTTTCAATCTCCATGCTTCATCTACTAAATTTAATATTCAAAACCCTCTCATTCTCATCCCAAAACTTCGCTAAAAGCTTGTTGATAACATCTATAGGGTTTCCTATGTCTAAAAGATGGATGTTTTATAATGTTTTTAAAATAAGAAACTTTCTATTTTATCAACCTCCATCCTTCATCAACTAAATCTAAGATTCAATACCATCCCATCCGCATCTCAAAACTTCGCTAAAAGCTCTTTGACACCATCTCTAAACCAGTTTCAAAAATAAGAAACTTTCAGTTTTTACGATCTACATCCTTCATCAACTAAATCTAAGATTCAAAACCAACTCATCATCATCCCAAAACACGGCTAAAAGCTCCTTGACACTATCCAAAAGATGAATATTTCATAAAGTTTCTAAAATAAGGAACTTTCTATTTTTCCAATTTTCATCCTTTATCAACTAAATCTCAGTTGAAATACCCTCTCATTCTCATCCCAAAAGTTGGCTAAAAGCTGGTTGACATCATCTCTAGGGTTCCATATGCATAAAAGATGAATGTTTTATAAAGTTTCTATTTTAAGAAGTTTTCTATTTTTTCATTCTCCATCCTATATAAACTAAGTCTAAGGTTCAATACCATCACATCATCATCTTAAAACTTGGCTAAAAGCTCTTTCACACCATATCTAGGGTTTCTTTTGTCTAACAGATGGATGTTTTATAAACTTTCTAAAATTAGAAACTTTCTATTTTTTCAATCTCAATCCTTAATTAACTTAATCTAAAATTCAATACCATCTCATCCTCATCTCAAAATATGGCTAAAAGCCCCTTGACGTCATCTCTAGGGTTTCCTATGTCGAAAAGATGTATATTTTATAAAGTTTCTAAAATAAGAAATTTTTTATTTTTCAATCTCTATCCTTCACCAACTAAATCTACAATTCAATACTATCTCATCCTCATCTCAAACCTTGGCTAAAAGCCCCTTGACACAATCTCAAGGGTTTTTTATGTTTAAAAGATGGATGTTTTAAAAAGTTTCGAAGGTAAGAAATTTTCTATTTTTTCAATCTCTATCCTTCATCGACTAAATCTAAGATTCAAATTTGTCTCCTAATCATCCTAAAACTAAGTTAAAAGCTCCTTGACACCATCTCTAGCGTCTCTTATGTGTAAAGGATGGTTGTTTTATAAAGTTTCTAAAATAAGAAACTTTCAATTTTTTCAACCTCAATCCTTTATCTACTAAATCTAAGATTCAATACTATCTCATCTTCATCTCAAAACTTGGCTAAAAGCCCCTTGACACAATTTCTAGGGTGTCCTATGTCTAAAAGATGGATGTTATATAAAGTTTCTAAAATCAGAAAATTTCTATTTTTTCAATCTCCATCCTTTATTAACAAAACTTGGCTAAAAGCTCCTTTACACCATTACTAGGTTTACTAAGTCTAATATGTTGATGTCTTATAAAATTTCTAAAATAAGAAACTTTCTATTTTTTCAATCTCCATACGTAATCACCTAAATATAAAATTCAACACCCTCTCATTCCCATCCCAAAACTTGGTTAAAAGCTCCTTGACATCATCTCTAGGGTTTCATATGTCTAAAAGATGAATATTTTATAAAGTTTATAAAATGTGAAACTTTCAATATTTTCAATCTCCATCCTTCATCAACTAAATCTAAGATTAAATACCATCTCATCCTCAACTCAAAACTTGGCTAAAAGCAACTTTACACCATCTCTAGGGTTTACAAAGTCTAAAAGATTGATGTTTTATAAACCATCAAAAATAAGAAACTTTATATTTTTTCAATCTCCATCATTCATCAACTAAATCTAAGATTTAATATCATCTCATCCTTATCCTAAAACATATCAAAAATTTCCTTGACACCGTCTATAGGGTCTCTAATGTGTAAAAGATGGATGTTTTATAAAGTTCTTAAAATAAGAAACTTTCTATTTTTTCATTTCACAACTTTTACAAACTAAATCTAAGATTGAATACCATTTCACCTTATCTCAAAACTCGGCTAAAAGCTCCTTAATACCATCTCTATGGTTTCCTATGTCTAAAATGTTGATGTATTACAAAGTTTCTAAAATAAGAAACTTTATATTTTCCAATCTCCATCCTTCATCAACTAAATCTAAGATTCAATACCATCTTATCGTCATCCCAAAACTTGGCTAAAAGCTCATTTACACCATCTCTAGAGTTTCTTATGTCTAAAAGATGGATGTTTTATAAAGTATCTAAAGTAAGAAATATTCTATTTTTAAAATCTTCATCCTTCATCAGCTAAATCTAAGATTCAATACCCTCTCATTCTCAACCCAAAACTTGGGTAAAAGCTCGCTGACATCATCTTTAGGGTTTCCTATGTCTAAAAGACGGATGTTTTATAAAGTTTCTAAAATAAAAAACTTTCTATTTTTTCAATTTCCAGCCTTTATCAACTAAATCTAAGATTCAATAACATCTCATTCTTATCTCAAAACTTTGCTAAAAGCACTTTGACACCTTCTATGGAGTTTCCTATGTCTAAAAGATTGATTTTTTTTAAAAGTTTCTAAAATAAGAAACTTTATATTTTTTCAATCTCTATCATTTATCAACTTAATCTAATATTCAATACCATCTAATTCTCATCCCAAAACTTGGTAAAAAGCTTATTGACACTAACTATAGGGTTTCTTATGTCTAAAAGCTGGATGTTTTATAAAGTTCCTAAAATAAGAAACTTTCTATTTTTTCAATCTTCATCCTTCATCAACTAAATCTAAGAATTAATATCATCTCATCATCATACCAAAACATTGCTAAAAGGTCATTGAGACCGTCTCTAGGGGTTTTATCTCTAAAAGATGGATGTTTATTAAAGTATCTAAAATAAGAAACTTTCAATTTTTTCAATCTCCATTCTAGATCAACTAATTTTAGGATTCAATACCATCTAATCCTCATCTCAAAACTTGGCAAAAAGCTTCTTGACACCATCTATGGGGTTTCCTATGTCTAAAAGATGGATGTTTTGTGAAGTTTTTAAAATTACAAACTCTGTTATTTCAATCTCTATCTTTCATCAACTAAATCTAAGATTCAATACCCTTTCATCCTCATCCCAAAAATTTGCTAAAAGAACAATTTCAGGATGTCTAGAGACTCCTGTGTCTAAAAGATGGATGTTTTATAAAGTTTCTAAAATATAAAACTTTTTATTTTTTCAATCTCTATCCTTCATCAACTAAATCTAAGATTCAATACCCACTCATCCTCATCCCAAAACTTAGCTAAAAGGTCGTTAACACCATGTCTACAGTTTCTTATGTCTAAAAGATGGATGTTTCTAAAGTTTCTAAAATAAGAAACTTTCTCTTTTTTCAATCTCCATCATTCTTCAACTAAATCTAAGATTAAATACCATCTCATCCTCATCTCAAAACTTGGCTAAAAGATCTTTGACACCATCTCTAGGGTTTACTAAGTCTAAAAGATTGATGTTTTATAAAGTTTCTAAAATAAGAAACTTTTTATTTTTTCAATCTCCATCCTTCATTAACAAAATCTAAGATTCAATACAATGTCATCCTCATCTCAAAACTTGGCTAAAAGCTCTTGACACCATCTCTAGGGTTTACTAAGTCAAAAAGATTGATGGTTTATAAAGTTTCTGAAATGCGAAACTTTTTATTTTTTCAATCTCCATCCTTAATCAAGTGAATCTAAGGTTCAATACCATCTCATGCTAACCTCAAAACTTGGCTAAAAGCCCCTTGACACCATCTCTAAGGTTTACTAAGTCTAAGAGATTGATGTTTTATAAAGTTTCTAAAATAAGAAAGTTTCTATTTTTTCAATCTCCAAACTTCATCAACTAAATCTAAGATTCAATACCATTTCATCATCTTCTCAATACATAGCTAAAAACTCCTTTACAGCATCTATAAGGTTTCCTATGTCTCAAAGATGGATGTTTTATAAAAATTATAAAATAAGAAACTTTCTATTTTTTCAATCCCCATCCTTCATCAACTAAATCTAAGATTTAATGTCATCTCATCCCCATCTCAAAACTAGGCAAAAAGCTCATTGACACCATCTCTAGACTCAATACTATGTCTAAAAGATTGATGTTTTATAAAGTTTCTAAAATAAGAAACTTTCTATTTTTTCAATCTTCATATAAAACCCTAAAGATAGTGTCATTGAGCTTTTACCTAAGTTTTGAGATGATGATGCGATAGTATTGAGTCTTTGATGTAGTTGATGAAGGATGGAGATTTAAAAAAAAAGTTTCTGATTTTAGAAACGTCATAAAATATCCATCTTTTAAATATAAGAAACCCTAGAGATGAAGTCAACGAGCTCTTAGCCATGTTTTGAGATGATGATTAGATGGTATTGAATCTTAGATTTAGTTTATTAAGGATGGAGATTGAAAAAGTAGAAACTTTCTAATTTTAGAATATTTATTAAACATCAATCTTTTAGACTTAGTAGACCCTAGAGATGGTGTCAATGAGCATTTAGCGAGATTTTAGGATGAGGATGAAATTGTATTGATATTAGATTTAGTTGATAAAGGATAGTGATTGAAAAAATAGAAAGTTTCATATTATAGAAACTTTATAAAACATCTATCTTTTAGACATAGGAACCCTAGAAATGATGTCAAGGTGCTTTTAGCCAAGCTTTGAGAGGAGAATGAAAGGGTATTGAATCTTAGATTTAGTTGATTAAAGTTGGAGATTGAAAAATAGAAAGTTTTTTATTTAAAAACTTTATAAAAAATTGATCTTTTAGACATAGGAAACCCTAGAGATGATATCAAGGGGCTTTTAGCCGAGTTTTGAGATGAAGATGAGATGATATTGAATCTTAGATTTAGTTGATGAAGGATGGAGATTGAAAAAATATAAATTTTCTTAAATTAGAAACTTTATAAAACATCAATCTTTTAGAAATAGAAAACCTCATAAATGGTATCAAGGTGCTTTTAGCCAAGTTTTGATATGAGGATTCTATGGTATTGAATCTTAGATTTAATTGATGAATGATAGAGATTGGAAAAATAGAAAGTTTCTTAATTTAGAAACTTTATAAAACATCAATCTTTTAGACTTAGCAAACCGTAGAGATGGTGTTATGGAGCTTTTAGCCAAGTTTTGAGATGATGATGAGATGGTATTGAATATTAGATTTAGTTAATAAAGGATGGAGATTAAAAAAATAGGAAGTTTCTTATTTTAGAAACTTTATCAAACATCCATCTTTTGGACATTGAAGACCCTAGAGATGGTGTAAAGGTGCTTTTAGCCCTGTTTTGGCATAAGGATAAGATGACATTGAATCTTCGATTTAGTTGATGAAGAATCGAGATTGGAAAAATACAAAGTTTCTTATTTTTGAAACTTTATAAAATATCTATCCTTTAGACATAAGAGACCTTAGAGATTGTGTCGAGCTTTAAGCTAGGTTTTGGGATGATGATGAGATGGTATTGAATGTTAGATTTACTTGATTAATGATGGAAATTTAAAAAATAAAAAGGTTCATATATTAGAAACTTTATAAAACATCCATCTTTTAATATATGAAACCTTAGAGATGATGAAAAATAGCTTTTAGCCAAGTTTTGAGATGAGAATCAGAGGGTATTGAATCATAGAGTTTGTTGATGAAGGATGAAGATTGAAAAAATAGAATGTTTCTTATTTTAGAAACTTTATAAAACAAACATCTTTTACACATAGGAAACCTTAGAGATGGTGTCAATGAGCTTTTGGGTAAGTTTTGGGATGAGAATGAGATGGTATTGAATCTTAGAATTAGTTGATGAAGGATGGGGATTGAAAAAATAGAAAGTTTCTTTTATAATGAACTTTATAAAACATCTATCTTTTAGACATATGAAACCCTAGAGATGCTGTGAAGGAGCTTTTAGCCAAGTTTTGAGATGAGGATGAGATGGTATTTAATCTTAGATTTAGTTGATAAAGGTTGGAGTTTGAGAAAATAGAAAGTTTCTTATTTTAGAAACTTTATAAAACATCAATCCTTTAGATATATGAAACCCCATAGATGGTGTCAAGGACCTTTTAGCAAAATTGAGATGAGGATTAGATGGTATTGAATCTGAGATTTAGTTGATCATGGATGGAGAATGAAAAAAAAGAAAGTTTCTTATTTTATAAACTTTATAAAACATCCATCTGTTAGATATAAGAGAACCTTGAGATGGTGTCAACGAGCATTTAGCTAAGTTTTGGGATGATGATGAGAAACTTTATAAAACATCCTTCTTTTAGAAAGAGAAAACCCTAGAGATGGTGTGAAGAAGCATTTAGCTAAGTTTTGAGATGAGGATGAGATTATATTGAATCTTAGATTTAGGTGATGAAGGATGGAAATTGAAAAAATAGAAAGGTTCTTTTAGAAACTTTATAAAACATCCATCTTTTAGACATAGGAAAACCTAGAGATGGTGTCAAGGAGCTTCTAACTAAGTTTTGATATGAGGATGAGATGGTATTGAAACTTAGATTTTGTTGATAAAGGGTGGAAATTGAAAAAAATTGTAAGTTACTTATTTTTGAAACTTTATAAAATTAAAGATCCATCTTTTAGATATACGTGACCCTAGAGATGGGGTCAATGACCTATTAGCCATGTTTTGGGATGATGATAAGATGATATTTAATCTTAGATTTAGTTGACGAAGAATAGAGATTGAAAAATAGAAAGTTTCTTAAAGTAGAAACTTTATAAAACATTAATCTTTTAGACATAAGAGACCTTAGAGATGGTGTGAAGGAGATTTTAGCCAAGTTTTGATATCAGGATGAGATGGTATTGAACCTTACATTTAGTTGATAAAGGATGGATATTGAAAAAATAGAAAGTTTCCTATTTTAGAAACTTTATAAAACATCCATCTTTTAGACATAAGAGACCCTAGAGATGGTGTCAAGGAGCTCTTAGCTAAGTTTTGGGATGGCGATCAGAAACTTTATAAGACATCTATCTCTTAGACAGAGGAAACCTTAGAGATGGTGTGAAAGTGCTTTTAGCAAAGTTTTGAGATGAGGATAAGATGATATTGAATCTTAGTTTTAGTTGATGAATGATGGAAATTGAAAAAATAGAAAGTTTCTTATTTTAGAAACTATATAAGACATCCATCTTTTAGACATAGGAAAACCTATGGATGGTGTTAAGGAGCTTTTAACCAAGTTTTGAGATGAGGATGAGATGGTATTGAATCTTAGATTTAGTTGATAAAGGGTGGAGATTGAAAAAATTGTAAGTTGCATATTTTTGAAACTTTATAAAACATCTATCTTTTAAACATACGAGACCCTAGAGATGATGTGAAGGAGATTTTAGCCATGTTTTGGGATGAAGATAAGATGATATGGAGATTGAAAAAATAGAAAGTTTCATAGATTAGAAACTTTATAAAACAATCATCTTTTAGACACAGGAGACCCTAGAAGTGATGTCAATCATCTTTTAGCCTAGTTTTGGATGATGATGAGAAGGTATAAAATCTTAGATTTAGTTGATGAAGAATGGAGATTGAAAAAATAGAAAGTTTCTTATTTTAGAAACTTTAGAAAATATCCATCTTTTAGAAATAGGAAACCCTAGAGATTATGGTGTCATTGAGCTTTTAACCAAGTTTAGGAATGAGAATCAGAGGGTATTGAATCTTAGAATTAATTGATGAAGGATAGAGATTGAAAAAACTAGAAAGTTTGTTATTTTAGAAACTTTATAAAACATCAATTTTTTAGACTTAGTAAACTCTAGATATGGTATAAAGTTACTATTAGCTAGGTTCTGAATTGAGGACGAGATGGTTTTGAATGTTAGATTTAGTTCATGAATGATGGAGATTTAAAAAACAGAAAGTTTCTTATTTTTCAAACTTCATAAAACATCCATCCTCTAGCCGTATGAAACCCTAGAGAAGGTGTCAAGGAGCTTTTAGCCAAGTTTTGAGATGAGGATGGGATGGTATTTAATCTTAGATTTAGTTGATGAAAGATGAAGGTTGAAACAATAGAAAGTTTCTTATTTTAAAAACTTTATAAATTATCAATCTTTTAGACTTAGTAAACCCTAGAGATGGTGTCAATGAGCTTTTAGCCAATTTTTGAGATGAGGATGAGATGGTATTGAATCTTAGATTTAATTGATGAAGGATGGAGATTGAAAAAATATAAAGTTTCTTATTTTAGATTTTAGAAACTTTATAAAACATCCATCTTTTAGACATAAGAGACCCTAGATAATGTGTCATGATGCGTTTAGCCAAGTTTTCGAAAGAGGATAAGTTGATATTGAATCTTAGATTTAGTTGATAAAGGATGGAGATTGAAAAAATAGAAAGTTTCCTGTTGTACAAACTTTATAAAACAATAATCTTTTAGACATAGGAAACCCTTGAGATGGTGTGAAGGAGCTTTCAGCCAAATTTTGAGATGAGGATGAGATGATATTGAATCTTAGATTTAGTTGATAAAGGATAGAGATTGAAAAAATAGAAAGTTTCTTATTTTGGAAACTTTATAAAACATCCATCTTTTAGACATAGGAAAAGCTCCATGTCATCCTCATCTCAAAACTTGGTAAAACATCCAAAACTTTCTATTGATTCTTTATACGATACCCATCTTTCAGACTTAAGAAACCATAGAGATGATGATGTCAAGGCGCTTTTACCTAAGTTTTGAGATGAGATTGAGAGGGTAATGAATCCTAGATTTAGATGATGAAGGATGTAGATTGAAAAAATAGAAAGTTTCTTATTTTAGAAACTTTATTAAACATCCATATTTAGATATAAGAATCCCTAGAGATGATGTCAATGAGCTTTTAGACAAGTTTTGAGATGACGATGAGATGATATTGAATCCTAGATTTAGTTGATTAAGGATATAGATTGAAAAAAATAGACAGTTTCTTATTTTGGAAACTTTATAAGACATCCATCTTTTAGACATATGAGACCCTAGAGATGGGGTTAAGGAGCTTTTAACTAAGTTTTGAGATGAGGATGAGATGAAATTGAATCTTAGATTTAGTTGATGAAGGATGGAGATTGAAAAAATATATAATTTCTTAGTTTATAAACTTTATAAAATATCAACCTTTTAGACATAGGAAACCTTAGAGAATGTGCGAAGGAGCTTTTAGCCAAGTTTTGAGAAAATGATGAGATGGTATTGAATCTTAGATTTAGTTGATAAAGGATGAAGATTGAAAAAATAGAAAGTTTCTTCTGTTCGAAACTTTATAAAACATCCATCTTTTAAACATAAGAGAACCTAGAGATGGTGTTAAAGAACTTTTAACCATGTTTTGGGATTAGGATGAGATGATATTTAACCTTAGATTTAGTTTATGAAGGACGGAGATGGAAAGAATAGAAAGTTTTTTATTTTAAAAAGTTTATGAAACATCAATCTTTTAGACAAAGGAGACCCTAGAGATGGTGTAATGAGCTTTTAGTCAAGTTTTGGGGTGATGCTGAGAAGGTAATGAATCTTATATTCAGTTGAGGAAGGTGGTGATTGAAAAAATAGAATTTTTTTTATTTTAGACACTTTATAAAACATACATCTTTTAGACATTGGAAACCCTAGAGATGGTGTGAATGAGCTTTTAGCCATGTTTTGGGATGAGAATGAGAGGGTATTGAATCTTAGATTTAGTTGATGAAGGATAGAAATTGAAAAAGTAGAAAGTTTGTTATTATAGAAAATTTATAAAACATCAATTTTTTAGACTTTATAAACCCTAGATATGGTGTAAAGTTGTTATTAGCCAGATTTTGAAATGCGGATGAGATGGTATTGAATCTTAGATTTAGTAAATGATGGAGATTGAAAAAATAGAAAGTTTGTTATTTTACATACTTTATAAAACATCCATCCTTTAGACATAGGAAACCTTAGAGATGGTGTCAAGGAGCTTTTAGCTAAGTTTTGGGATGACGATGAGATGGTAGATTTAGTTGATGAAGGATGGAGATTGAAAAAATAAAAAGTTTCTTATTTTAGAAAGTTTATAAAATATCCATCTTTTTAACATAGGAGACCCTAGAGATGGTGTCATGGAGCTCTTAGGCATGTTTTGGGATGATGATGAGTTGGTTTCGAATCTTAGATTTAGTTGATGAAGGATGGATATTGAAAAAAATAGAAAGTTTCTTATTTTAGAAACTTTATAAAACATCAATCTTCTAGACATAAGATACCCTAGAGATGATGTCAATGAACTTTTAGCCAAGTTTTGAGACTAGGATGAGATGGTATTGAATCTTAGATTTAGTTGATAAAGGATGGAGATATTAAAAATAGAAAGTTTCTGTTTTTAGAAGCTTTATAAAACATCCATCTTTTAGACTTAAAAAATCCTAGAGATGGTGTTAAGGTGCTTTTAGCCAAGTTTTGAGATGAGGATGAGATGGTATTGAATCGTAGATTTAGTTGATGGAGGATGGAGATTGAAAACATAGAAAGTTTCTTATTTTAGAAACATTATAAAACATCAATCTTTTAGACTTAGTAAACCTTAGAGATTGTGTGAAGGTGCTTTTATCCAAGTTTTAAGATGAGGATGAGATAGTATTGAATCTTAGATTTAGTTGATGAGGGATGGAGATTGAAAAAATAAAAAGTTTCTTATTGTGGAAATTATATAGAATATCTATCTTTAGGACATATAAAACCTTAGAGATAGTGTCAATGAGCTTTTAGCCAAGTTTTGATATGAGGATGCGATGGTATTGAATCTTAGATTGAATTAACGAATGATAGAGATTGTAAAAAAAGAAAATTTCTCATTTTAGAAACTTTATAAAACATTGATCTTCTAAGCATAAGACACCTTAGATATGGTGTTACGGAGCTTTTAACCATGTGTTGGGATGAGGATAAGATGATATTGAATCTTAGATTTAGTTGAGGAAGGAAGGAGATTGAAAAAATTACAAGTCTCTTATTGTATAAACTTTATAAAACATCCATCTTTTAGACATAGGAAACTATAGAGATGGTGTAAAGGGGCTTTTAGCCAAGTTTTGAAATGATAATGAGAGGGATTAGATTTAGTCGGTTAAAGATGAAGATTGAAAAAAAAGTTTCTTATTTTAAACATTATATAAAACATCCATCTTTTAGACATAGGAATCCCTAGAGATGAAATTAAGGAGATTTTAGCGACTTTTGAGATGAGGATGAAATGATATTAATTCTTAGATTTAGTTGATGAAGGATAGAGAATGAAAAAATAGAAAGTTTCGTATTTTAGAAACTTTATAAAACATCAATCTTTTAGACTTAGTAAACCATAGAGATGGTGTCAATGAGCTTTTAGCTATGTTTTAAGATGAGGATGAGAGGGTATTGAATCTTAGATTTAGTTGATGAAGGATGGAGATTGAAAAATTAGAAAGTCTCTGATTTTAAATTCTTTATAAAACATGCATCTTTTCGACATAAGAGACCCTAGAGATGGTGTCAAGGAGCTTTTAGCCATGTTTTGGGATGATGATAAGATAATATTGAATCTTAGATTTAGTTGATGAATGATGGTGGTTGAAAAAATAGAAAGTTTCTTATTATAGAAACTTTATAAAAATCCAACTTTTAGACATAGGAAACCCTAGAGATGGTGTGAATGAGCTTTTAACTAAGTTTTGGGATGAGGAAGAGATGTTAATTAATCTTAGATTTAGTTGACGACGGATGGAGATTGAAAAATATAAAGTTTCTTATTTTAGAAACTTTATAAAAGATCTATCTTATAGACCTAGAAACCCTATAGATGGTGTCAAGTTGCTTTTAGCTAAGTTTTGAGATGAGGATTAGATGGTTTTGAATCTTAGATTTAATTGATCAAGGATGGCGATTGAGAAAATAGAATGTTTCTTATTTTAGAAACTTCATAAAACAACAGTCTTTTAGACATAGGAAATCCCATATCAACTAAATCTTAGAGATGGTGTCAAGGAGCTTGTAGCTCTGTTTTGAGATGAGGATGAGATGATATTGAATCTTTGATTTAGTTGATGAATGATTGAGATTGAAGTAATAGAAACTTTTTTATTTTATAAACTTATAAAACATTCATCTTTTAGACATACGAAACCCTACAGATGGTGTCAAGGTGCTCTTAGCTATGTTTTAAGATGAGGATGAGATGGTACTGAATCGTAGATTTAGTTGGTGAAGGATGGAGATTGAAAAATAGAAAGTTTCTTATCTTATAAACTTTATAAAACTGTAGACACCCCCATTTTCCTATGCATTAAAAAGGAAAAGATTCGGTAGTATGTTCGAGTTTTGAATCCCTATTCAGCATTAGATTAGGCATCCATGCATTTTAGGGTAGATTTCATTTCATTATGGGAGTTTTGAAGTTGATTCGCGATCCTGAAGGTCTCTAGGGGGTTCCTTTGGCCTCTGGAAGTTGAAAGTTCAAGTTTCCAAGCAAATGAAAAAACCTGCTATTTTTAGAATTTTCAGGGTTTCCCTCATTTTTGCCTATTTTGCACTGCAAGGGTATTTTGGTCATTCCTGATGTGTCTCCGTTTGACCCCCGAGTTATATTTGAGAAATCTTGAGTGATTTTACAAATTTTGAAAAAGCTGCTATTTTTAGAAACTCATGGGGCTTCCACATTTTCATCATCTTATGGATATTTCAATCATTTCTCATATGTCCAAAACCATCTCGAGGGTACGGCTGATGGATTATGAGTAATTTCGTAAGTTTTGGAAAACCTGCTAAATTTAGATCTCTCAAGATTTTCTCTTAATCTTGCACTTCGGGGGTATTTTAGACATTTCCAAACATATCATATTTGGTCCCTAAGTTGTGTCTAAGAAATCTTGAGTTCGTTCATAAATTTTCAAAAAACTGCTATTTTTAGAATTTCTCAGGGTTTTCCCTAGTCTCGCAAAATTCTAGCACCTAGGGGTAATTTGGCCTTTTCCTGTGTTTTTTTATCCCCGAAATATGTCTGAGAGATTATGAATGATTTCCTGAATTTTGGAAAACCTGCTAAATTTAGAATTTCTCAGGAGTTTCGCTTAATTTGGAAATTCTAAGTGTTGAGGGCATTTTGGGTATTTTCAGGGGATACCAAATGATTCTGTTTAATATTGCTCACCGAAAGGACCCAATTTTAAAAGTTTCTATTTTTGAAGTTTGACCACAAAGACTTTCCATTTTTAATTTTTCCCTTTAGGGGTGAACCAATCTGAGGGTATTTTGGTCGCATTTGGATGTCTAACAGTCAAGTAGGGGCATTTTGGTCCGAAAAGTTATTTCCCAAAAAAGATGGTCCGATCATGTGTGAGGGATGCACCATAAATGTCAAATGGGTTGGGTCCATATATAGAATGTTGAATTTAGAAAGATTTTATTGATTTTTTACGGAAAACCCGAAACCCGTGTGAAATGGCCCATTGGGCTAAAGCCTGCAAAGATGGAGCTCATGTGGGTTCACCCATATGGGTCAACCACCATGGTGGGCGGCCCACATGGTTGACCCACATGAGTTGAGCACCCAACTTTGATGATGTCACAATGGTGACATCATATTTGTTAAAAGAAAAATAAAAAGAATAAAAAATAAAAAGAAGGAAAAAAGGAAAAGATGAATGATTGCTTAAAAAGGTTTTCTTCCAAAGAAGCAATGTGGAATGAGAATAACATGTCTTGATTGACAAGAAATTAAGATTGGAATCAAATCCAATGCAATGTGGAATGAGAATAACATGTCTTGATTGACAAGAAATTAAGATTGGAATCAAATCCAATTTGGAAACAAGAAAGAAAGAAAGCAAGAAGGAAAAATTGGAAACAAGCCAAAAAGGGAGCTCTCACATTGAAAATTACTATTTCTCTCTTAACCCTAACTTTTTTTGTATAAAAATCAAAGCAAACAATCCAAAAAAAAGGAGGAAAAAAAATCCAAATTCGTCCATTTTCTCTCCTCCCAAGAAATTTTCTTTTCTTTTCTCTCTTGAAGTGTGTTCATATCTCTCAAGTGTTCTTCACAAAAGAAATTCTTGAATTCCTTTTTCTTCTTCAACAAATCACAGATCAAGGATCTTTTTTTTTTATTAGTAAGCTGGGGTTAGGCAGACCCCGACCGGCTAGAATAAAACCAATGAAAAAGGATTACATAGGGGGGCCAGAAGGGCAACAAAGGCATATAGTCAAAAGGAAAATCAAAGACCATTGCAGAAACATACCACAAGTTGGGTTACAGTTAGCACCCCAACACCAACCCGTAACCACAACACTGACCGTCAGTACGGATCTGTGGGTCTTCTTCATCATATACAATCGAGGGTAAATATGGCCGGCTGCATCCAGATCCAGGATATCCCTAAGCTTTGGATCTTTGGGTCTTCTTCATCATATAAAAGGGTGCGACAAAGCGTATACCTCGGATCTACGCACCCTAGAGACAAGGAGCGCGATCAATGGTAGGATCTTTATCTTTGTAATATCAAAAGTAGAAAAGCATGCTAGGGTTTTACTTTTGGTATATCAAATCAATGAATTTTTCCTTGAAATTTCAGTATGTTGTAATATAGATTATAAGTTTTCAAAATTCAAAATTTCACCAAAAAATTAAACGTCCTCCATTTAATAATGATTTTCTTTCGTTTTTTATTCAATATGGATTTCAATCGGATTATCAAAGCAAGTGTTAGAAAACGTGGGTTTCTTCAAAAAATGATATTTTTTAGGATTTCTATAAAATAAAATACTACTGGAAACTTAATTTCCAACCGTGGTTCGGCCGTTTTATTTTTCATTTTATTTTTCAAAGACTAACCCCGAAAAGGGTTATTTCTTGATGAATGGAGCCAAAAGTACATCAAATCATGTTCAAATTTAGTGAATATTTGTTTCCAGTAGTTTTACAAGGTTTTAGATCACCCAAAAATTTTCATATATTTTGGAGTTTGTTTAATCGGATTATTAATTATTTTAAATTTCGGCTATTTTTAATAAATACCAAATCGTTTTAACAATTGATGAAACTTTTCAGAATTAAAGCTTAATAATAAATGGAAGTTTCCATTGAAAAATATTTCAAAACAAATATCGTTTTTACTGTTTTCTAATCGCTTCCCCGTTTTACGTGCCATAATTCTTTTTCTTATTAAATTAATATATTTTCAAAATTTTTCTTTACAAACCAGTAACTTTGGTTACTGGAATGTCAGAGAAATATTTTCAACTAATTTTGCAAAGATTTGATAAGATTTTATAATTTATTTTAATAAACGGGTTTTAACGCCTAGCAAACAAATTGATCTCTTATATTTAAAAACCAATTTTATGGAGGAGATTTAAGTTTTAAGTTTTGAAATATTGATAATAAATTATATAATCTATTATATATCTACTGGAATTTTTCATTTGATTTTAGGATACCATTAGGTTTGCTTTTTAAGTAATTCTTTGGTTTTATCTGATTTTTGTGTGAATTTAAATGGTCATCAAATCGTCATAAAAATTCATGAAAGTCATATAGTAGTCTAATCTCATGATTATCTTTATACTGTAAGAGCTTAAGTTGATATGAAATTGATATGCTGTAGGTTACTGTGTTAATCTATAATCTGATTTGAATTTTGAAAAATCGGACATTGATATCTAATCTTAATGATAATTAATAAAAAACATTCAGTAAGCTTTAATCATCTATATATTTATTCTGTAAAAGTTTGGAGTAATTTAAAAGTGATATGATATAGGTTACTGTGTTAATCCATAATCTGATTTGAATTTTGAAAAATTAGAAATTAATAGCAACTTAATATAAAAATCTATGAAAGTTTTCCAGCAAGCTATATTCATTCCTATCTTGTTACTGTAGAAATTTCAATTTATTTCGAATTTGTTTGCAATAAGTTCATTTGTAAAATCATTCATGTGATCTGAAATTGATAAAATCTATTAAAAATTGAAATTAACCAAAATCATTATGAAAACTTCCATGGAACCTTAAATTTCTGTCACGTATTCATTCCTTAAGCCGCTGAAACAGAAATCTTAGGAGCCTTAGATTTCCCTTGTAAAATGGCCATGCTAGGATAATTTAGATGCCGAGATCGCATTCATAATCGTATCCCAATTGCAATTGATCCTTGACAATTTGAGTATTTAAATTATAGCATGTTATTGGCTCCGAGGTCTACTGTCCACGGAAATCCTGAGAAATATGCCAGGCAATAAGGTGCTATAACTTAAGTATTAAATTGCGCAAGAGAAGAGCGCACGATTCCCTTCCATGGATGCAATTCAAGGCTGAAGCTTGCGAACCATAGAGCCTTTGGTATTCCTTAGATGTTTAGGAACCGAAAATCCTTGAAATCTGAAAATCATTAACTTCAACAACTTCAATCAATTTGCCTCATGTCTTTCGGAACCGTTGGATTGCGGTTTCCATCGTAGGAACCATTAGAGCCCCATTTAGGAACACTTGTTTCATGTTGTGTCCTAAGTTTTAGGGAGTTCTAGAGTTAGGAGTCCAGCCTCATCACGGGCGTTTGCTATGGATAGCAACCGTGCCATAGATCTAGTAACACTAGTTACCCTCTTTTCTCATAGGACAAGCCTAGTTACCTAGAACGTACGTTAACCTGCATTAGTCTAAGGGACAACTTGCACTTAGATAGGATCATATAGCATCTTAGATGAAGTCCTAGGATAATAAAATCTTCAACTTGAATTAAATAACTTCTCTTAAAACTGTTGAAATAGTCAATCCAGTCTAGATCGGTGTCCTAGATGAGTTAGGCATAAGTAGCTTAGCTTAGGTGCACCGAACTACGTCGACTCTGATCCTAGTGAAGCTTGGGTACGTAGGCAGCTTGGATGCTTGATGGCATACCAATCACGAGTCGGCTCCACACATAAGTGGGGTTTTGTACATTAATCCTTAAATTAAAAGTAATTAAATCACTTAGGATTTTCTATGAAATTAGAAGTTTAGGAGAACTTTCACTTAGATTGAATTCAAACAAATTAAAAAAATCAAGATACACATTTAGGAATTACATTGAAATTAGATCTTAGGATGCATGTCACATAGTTCGCACATTAATATAGAGTTAAATGAGCCATTTAAAAGAAATTCGAAAGAGTTAACTTTTGGAATTGAAGACCGATTATCGGGCAGGAATGGTGCATGTGGTGGTAACTCCCCATACCTTCCATTCTCGTAACCAGGCAACGAGTCTAGATTTCTGGTCAATTATGGGTCTTAGATCCCTCATCTAGGTGGCGACTCTGTCACTCTCTTTTGCGTGGAATTCGGATTGTCTTAGTGATCCCAAGTTCACGGAAAAGATGAATTAAATCACACCTTGCGAGGCTCGGCGGCTTACCCCTGCCCTTATGGGTACTGGATTGCACGTTTGTTTGCACCCTATGGCTTGGTTGCTGCCTGCTTGGTTGGGTAGTTAAAATCAATAATAAAAAGCACACGCCATTCGCGTGGGTACGAGAGACCAAGAGAGAGCGTGGCGGCTCGTGCCCCACCCCTCTCGCGGGATCGGGTCCCACAAAAACATCCATCTTTTAGACAAAGGAAACCGTAGAGATGGTATGAAAGTGCTTTTAGCTAAGTTTTGAGATGAGGATGAGATGATATTTAATCTTTGATTTAGTTGATGAAGGATGGAGATTGAAATAATAGAAAGTTTCTTTATTTAGAAGCTTATAAAACATTCAACTTTTAGAAAAAACATAGATGGTGTCAAGGAGATTTTAGCCAGGTTTTGGGATGAGAATAACAGAGTATAGAATCTCAGATTTAGTTGATGACGGATGGAGATTGAAAAATCAAAAGTTTCTTATTTTAGAAACTTTATAAAACATCATTGTTTTAGACATAGGAAACCCTATAGATGATGTCAACGAGCTTTTAGCCAAGTTTTGAGATAAGAATGACAGAGTATGGAATCATAGATTTAGTTGATTAAGTATTGAGATTGAAAAATTAAAAATTTTCTTATTTGAAAAACTTTATAAAAATCCATCTTTTAGATATAGAAAATCCTAGAGATGGTGACAATCAGCTTTTATCCAAGTTTTGAGATAAGGATGGAATGGTATTGAATCTTAGATTTTTTTGATAAAGGATGAGGATGGAAAAAATAGAAAGTTCCTTATTTTAGAAACTTTATAAGACCTCCATCTTTTAGACATAGGATTCCCTATAGATGGGATCAAGGAGCTTTTAGCTCAGTTTTGAGATTATGATGAGATGATATTGAATCTTAGATTTAGTTGATAAACGATGAAGATTGAAAAATAGAAAGTTTCTTATTTTAGAAACTTCATAAAACCTCCTTCTTTTAGACATAAAAAATCTTAGAGATGGAGTCAAGGTGCTTTTAGCGAAGTTTTGGGATGAGGATGAGATGATATTGAACCATTGATTTAGTTTGTGAAGGAAGGAGATTGAAAAATAAAAAGTTTTTTTTTTTAGAAACTTTATAAAACATCCATCTTTTAGACATATGAAACCCTAGAGATGATGTCAAGTGGCTTTTAGCCAAGTTTTGGGATGAGGATGAGATGGTATTTAATCGTAGATTTAGTTGGTGAAGGATGGATATTGAAAAATAGAAGGTTTCATATTTTAGAAACTTTAGAAAACATCCATCTTTTAGACATAAGATAGTTGGTGAAGGATGGATATTGAAAAATAGAAGGTTTCATATTTTAGAAACTTTAGAAAACATCCATCTTTTAGACATAAGAAACCTTAAAGATGGTGTGAAGGAGGTTTTAGCTATGTTTTGAGATGCGAATGTGATGATATTGAATCTTAGATTTAGTTGATTAAGCAGTGAGATTGAAAAAAAAAGTTCTTATTTTAAAAACTGTATAAGACATCAATCTTTTAGACATATGAAACCCTACAGATGGTGTGAGGGAGCTTTTAGGTAAGTTTTGAGATGATGATGAATTGGTATTGAATCTTATATTTAGTTGACAAATGATGAAGATAGAAAAAATAGAAAGTTACTTATTTTAGATACTTTATAAAACTCCCATCTTTTAACGATAGGAGATCCTAGACACGGTGTGAAGGAGCTTTTAACCATGTTTTGGGATAACGATGAGATGACACTGAATCTTAGATTTAGTTGATGAAGGATGTGAATTGAAAAACTAGAAAGTTTCTTCTTTTAGGAACTTTATAAAACATCAGCTTTTAGACATATGAAACCCTAAAGATGATGTCAACGAGCTTTTAGCCAAGTTTTGGGATAAGAATAAGAAGATACTGAATCATAGATTTAGTTGACTAAGTTTGGAGATTTGAAAAATAGAAAGTTTCTTATTTTAAAAAATTTATAAAAATCCATCTTTTAGACATAGGAAACCCAAGAGATGGTGTCAAGGAACTTTTAAGCAAGCTTTCGGATGACGATGAGATGGTAATGAATCTTAGATTTAGTTGACGATGGCGCATTGTCGTACGAAGTCCGTTTAAATGAAAGTGCGAAAAAATCCTGCTAGATGACACCGGATGGACGATCCGAGCATGTCTGGAAGCCGGATGACCGCCAGGAATGTCATCGCGCGATGAATCTTCCCGAGTACCCCCGAATCAATATAAGAATCGCCACGATCTGACGGGCGGATCAAAAGTTATCGTCAGAACGATATCTGTGCACCAAGGGTAGCTCACGGCCAGTAAACATCTTCCGACCGGATTCATGACTCGCATCCACTAGTACACTCATCCGCTATAGCCTGTACGTCACTGAATCTAAACAAACCCCCGCTATAATTTGACCGCAAATGAAATGTCAGAACGAATTCCGTTTATCGAATCGAACGACACTATCACCCCGCCATAATAAAGACCGGACGTCTTTGAATTCACCATCCGGAAGAAAATAAAAAGATCCGAACCGAAACGTAGGAGGCGTCGCACTAAACGTGCGTTTCAGTTCGCATCGATGTTCCAGAACCGAAAGATTGTTCGAAAAAAGTGGTAGATAGCCGAAAAAAGTGACAGGGGTGCAACACGAGGACTTCCCAGGAGGTCACCCATCCTAGTACTACTCTCGCCCAAGCACGCTTAACTTCGGAGTTCTGATGGGATCCAGTGCATTTGTGCTGGTATGATCGCACCCAGCATGCCTTTCCATTGTCAAAGTAATAAAGAGTTTCCACTCGCATTGTCGTACGAAGTCCGTTTAAATGAAAGTGCGAAAAAATCCTGCTAGATGACACCGGATGGACGATCCGAGCATGTCGGGAAGCCGGATGACCGCCAGGGCTGTCATCGCGCGATTAATCTTCCCGAGTACCCCCGAATCAATATAAGAATCGCTACGATCTGACGGGCGGATCAAAAGTTATTGTCGGAACGATATTTGTGCACCAAGGGTAGCTCACGGCCAGTAAACACCTTCCGACCGGATTCATGACTCGCATCCACTAGTACACTCATCCGCTATAGCCTGTACGTCACTGAATCTAAACAAACCCCCGCTATAATTTGACCGCAAATGAAATGTCAGAACGAATTCCGTTTATCGAATCAAACGACATTATCAGCCCGCCATAATAAAGACCGGACGTCTTTGAATTCACCATCCGGAAGAAAATAAAAAGATCCGAACCGAAACGTATGAGGCGACGCACTAAACGTGCGTTTCAGTTCGCATCGATGTTCCAGAACCGAAAGATTGTTCGAAAAAAGTGGTAGATAGCCGAAAAAAGTGACAGGGGTGCAACACGAGGACTTCCCAGGAGGTCACCCATCCTAGTACTACTCTCGCCCAAGCACGCTTAACTTCGGAGTTCTGATGGGATCCAGTGCATTTGTGCTGGTATGATCGCACCCAGCATGCCACTCCATTGTCAAAGTAATAAAGAGTTTCCACTCGCATTGTCGTACGAAGTCCGTTTAAATGAAAGTGCGAAAAAATCCTGCTAGATGACACCGGATGGACGATCCGAGCATGTCGGGAAGCCGGATGACCGCCAGGGCTGTCATCGCGCGATGGATCTTCCCGAGTACCCACGAATCAATATAAGAATCACGACGATCTGACGGGCGGATCAAAAGTTATCGTCGGAACGATATTTGTGCACCAAGGGTAGCTCACGGCCAGTAAACACCTTCCGACCGGATTCATGACTCGCATCCACTAGTACACTCATCCGCTATAGCCTGTACGTCACTGAATCTAAACAAACCCCCGCTATAATTTGACTGCAAATGAAATGTCAGAACGAATTCCGTTTATCGAATCAAACGACACTATCACCCCGCCATAATAAAGACCGGACGTCTTTGAATTCACCATCCGGAAGAAAATAAAAAGATCCGAACCGAAACGTAGGAGGCGACGCACTAAACGTGCGTTTCAGTTCGCATCGAGGGGTGCAACACGAGGACTTCCCAGGAGGTCACCCATCCTAGTACTACTCTCGCCCAAGCACGCTTAACTTCGGAGTTCTGATGGGATCCAGTGCATTTGTGCTGGTATGATCGCACCCAGCATGCCTCTCCATTGTCAAAGTAATAAAGAGTTTCCACTCGCATTGTCGTACGAAGTCCGTTTAAATGAAAGTGCGAAAAAATCCTGCTAGATGACACCGGATGGACGATCCGAGCATGTCGGGAAGCCGGATGACCGCCAGGGCTGTCATCGCGCGATTAATCTTCCCGAGTACCCCCGAATCAATATAAGAATCGCCACGATCTGACGGGCGGATCAAAAGTTCTCGTCGGAACGATATTTGTGCACCAAGGGTAGCTCACGGCCAGTAAACACCTTCCGACCGGATTCATGACTCGCATCCACTAGTACACTCATCCGCTATAGCCTGTACGTCAGTGAATCTAAACAAACCCCCGCTATAATTTGACTGCAAATGAAATGTCAGAACGAATTCCGTTTATCGAATCAAACGACACTATCACCCCGCCATAATAAAGACCGGACGTCTTTGAATTCACCATCCGGAAGAAAATAAAAAGATCCGAACCGAAACGTAGGAGGCGACGCACTAAACGTGCGTTTCAGTTCGCATCGATGTTCCAGAACCGAAAGATTGTTCGAAAAAAGTGGTAGATAGCCGAAAAAAGTGACAGGGGTGCAACACGAGGACTTCCCAGGAGGTCACCCATCCTAGTACTACTCTCGCCCAAGCACGCTTAACTTCGGAGTTCTGATGGGATCCAGTGCATTTTTGCTGGTATGATCGCACCCAGCATGCCTCTCCATTGTCAAAGTAATAAAGAGTTTCCACTCGCATTGTCGTACGAAGTCCGTTTAAATGAAAGTGCGAAAAAATCCTGCTAGATGACACCGGATGGACGATCCGAGCATGTCGGGAAGCCGGATGACTGCCATGGCTGTCATCGCGCGATGGATCTTCCCGAGTACCCCCGAATCAATATAAGAATCGCCACGATCTGACGGGCGGATCAAAAGTTATCGTCGGAACGATATTTGTGCACCAAGGGTAGCTCACGGCCAGTAAACACCTTCCGACCGGATTCATGACTCGCATCCACTAGTACACTCATCCGCTATAGCCTGTACGTCACTGAATCTAAACAAACCCCCGCTATAATTTGACCGCAAATGAAATGTCAGAACGAATTCCGTTTATCGAATCAAACGACACTATCACCTCGCCATAATAAAGACCGGACGTCTTTGAATTCACCATCCGGAAGAAAATAAAAAGATCCGAACCGAAACGTAGGAGGCGACGCACTAAACGTGCGTTTCAGTTCGCATCGATGTTCCAGAACCGAAAGATTGTTCGAAAAAAGTGGTAGATAGCCGAAAAAAGTGACAGGGGTGCAACACGAGGACTTCCCAGGAGGTCACCCATCCTAGTACTACTCTCGCCCAAGCACGCTTAACTTCGGAGTTCTGATGGGATCCAGTGCATTTGTGCTGGTATGATCGCACCCAGCATGCCTCTCCATTGTCAAAGTAATAAAGCGTTTCCACTCGCATTGTCGTACGAAGTCCGTTTAAATGAAAGTGCGAAAAAATCCTGCTAGATGACACCGGATGGACGATCCGAGCATGTCTGGAAGCCGGATGACCGCCAGGAATGTCATCGCGCGATGAATCTTCCCGAGTACCCCCGAATCAATATAAGAATCGCCACGATCTGACGGGCGGATCAAAAGTTATCGTCAGAACGATATCTGTGCACCAAGGGTAGCTCACGGCCAGTAAACATCTTCCGACCGGATTCATGACTCGCATCCACTAGTACACTCATCCGCTATAGCCTGTACGTCACTGAATCTAAACAAACCCCCGCTATAATTTGACCGCAAATGAAATGTCAGAACGAATTCCGTTTATCGAATCGAACGACACTATCACCCCGCCATAATAAAGACCGGACGTCTTTGAATTCACCATCCGGAAGAAAATAAAAAGATCCGAACCGAAACGTAGGAGGCGTCGCACTAAACGTGCGTTTCAGTTCGCATCGATGTTCCAGAACCGAAAGATTGTTCGAAAAAAGTGGTAGATAGCCGAAAAAAGTGACAGGGGTGCAACACGAGGACTTCCCAGGAGGTCACCCATCCTAGTACTACTCTCGCCCAAGCACGCTTAACTTCGGAGTTCTGATGGGATCCAGTGCATTTGTGCTGGTATGATCGCACCCAGCATGCCTTTCCATTGTCAAAGTAATAAAGAGTTTCCACTCGCATTGTCGTACGAAGTCCGTTTAAATGAAAGTGCGAAAAAATCCTGCTAGATGACACCGGATGGACGATCCGAGCATGTCGGGAAGCCGGATGACCGCCAGGGCTGTCATCGCGCGATTAATCTTCCCGAGTACCCCCGAATCAATATAAGAATCGCTACGATCTGACGGGCGGATCAAAAGTTATCGTCGGAACGATATTTGTGCACCAAGGGTAGCTCACGGCCAGTAAACACCTTCCGACCGGATTCATGACTCGCATCCACTAGTACACTCATCCGCTATAGCCTGTACGTCACTGAATCTAAACAAACCCCCGCTATAATTTGACTGCAAATGAAATGTCAGAACGAATTCCGTTTATCGAATCAAACGACACTATCACCCCGCCATAATAAAGACCGCGGACGTCTTTGAATTCACCATCCGGAAGAAAATAAAAAGATCCGAACCGAAACGTATGAGGCGACGCACTAAACGTGCGTTTCAGTTCGCATCGATGTTCCAGAACCGAAAGATTGTTCGAAAAAAGTGGTAGATAGCCGAAAAAAGTGACAGGGGTGCAACACGAGGACTTCCCAGGAGGTCACCCATCCTAGTACTACTCTCGCCCAAGCACGCTTAACTTCGGAGTTCTGATGGGATCCAGTGCATTTGTGCTGGTATGATCGCACCCAGCATGCCTTTCCATTGTCAAAGTAATAAAGAGTTTCCACTCGCATTGTCGTACGAAGTCCGTTTAAATGAAAGTGCGAAAAAATCCTGCTAGATGACACCGGATGGACGATCCGAGCATGTCGGGAAGCCGGATGACCGCCAGGGCTGTCATCGCGCGATTAATCTTCCCGAGTACCCCCGAATCAATATAAGAATCGCTACGATCTGACGGGCGGATCAAAAGTTATTGTCGGAACGATATTTGTGCACCAAGGGTAGCTCACGGCCAGTAAACACCTTCCGACCGGATTCATGACTCGCATCCACTAGTACACTCATCCGCTATAGCCTGTACGTCACTGAATCTAAACAAACCCCCGCTATAATTTGACCGCAAATGAAATGTCAGAACGAATTCCGTTTATCGAATCAAACGACATTATCAGCCCGCCATAATAAAGACCGGACGTCTTTGAATTCACCATCCGGAAGAAAATAAAAAGATCCGAACCGAAACGTATGAGGCGACGCACTAAACGTGCGTTTCAGTTCGCATCGATGTTCCAGAACCGAAAGATTGTTCGAAAAAAGTGGTAGATAGCCGAAAAAAGTGACAGGGGTGCAACACGAGGACTTCCCAGGAGGTCACCCATCCTAGTACTACTCTCGCCCAAGCACGCTTAACTTCGGAGTTCTGATGGGATCCAGTGCATTTGTGCTGGTATGATCGCACCCAGCATGCCACTCCATTGTCAAAGTAATAAAGAGTTTCCACTCGCATTGTCGTACGAAGTCCGTTTAAATGAAAGTGCGAAAAAATCCTGCTAGATGACACCGGATGGACGATCCGAGCATGTCGGGAAGCCGGATGACCGCCAGGGCTGTCATCGCGCGATGGATCTTCCCGAGTACCCACGAATCAATATAAGAATCACGACGATCTGACGGGCGGATCAAAAGTTATCGTCGGAACGATATTTGTGCACCAAGGGTAGCTCACGGCCAGTAAACACCTTCCGACCGGATTCATGACTCGCATCCACTAGTACACTCATCCGCTATAGCCTGTACGTCACTGAATCTAAACAAACCCCCGCTATAATTTGACTGCAAATGAAATGTCAGAACGAATTCCGTTTATCGAATCAAACGACACTATCACCCCGCCATAATAAAGACCGGACGTCTTTGAATTCACCATCCGGAAGAAAATAAAAAGATCCGAACCGAAACGTAGGAGGCGACGCACTAAACGTGCGTTTCAGTTCGCATCGAGGGGTGCAACACGAGGACTTCCCAGGAGGTCACCCATCCTAGTACTACTCTCGCCCAAGCACGCTTAACTTCGGAGTTCTGATGGGATCCAGTGCATTTGTGCTGGTATGATCGCACCCAGCATGCCTCTCCATTGTCAAAGTAATAAAGAGTTTCCACTCGCATTGTCGTACGAAGTCCGTTTAAATGAAAGTGCGAAAAAATCCTGCTAGATGACACCGGATGGACGATCCGAGCATGTCGGGAAGCCGGATGACCGCCAGGGCTGTCATCGCGCGATTAATCTTCCCGAGTACCCCCGAATCAATATAAGAATCGCCACGATCTGACGGGCGGATCAAAAGTTCTCGTCGGAACGATATTTGTGCACCAAGGGTAGCTCACGGCCAGTAAACACCTTCCGACCGGATTCATGACTCGCATCCACTAGTACACTCATCCGCTATAGCCTGTACGTCAGTGAATCTAAACAAACCCCCGCTATAATTTGACTGCAAATGAAATGTCAGAACGAATTCCGTTTATCGAATCAAACGACACTATCACCCCGCCATAATAAAGACCGGACGTCTTTGAATTCACCATCCGGAAGAAAATAAAAAGATCCGAACCGAAACGTAGGAGGCGACGCACTAAACGTGCGTTTCAGTTCGCATCGATGTTCCAGAACCGAAAGATTGTTCGAAAAAAGTGGTAGATAGCCGAAAAAAGTGACAGGGGTGCAACACGAGGACTTCCCAGGAGGTCACCCATCCTAGTACTACTCTCGCCCAAGCACGCTTAACTTCGGAGTTCTGATGGGATCCAGTGCATTTTTGCTGGTATGATCGCACCCAGCATGCCTCTCCATTGTCAAAGTAATAAAGAGTTTCCACTCGCATTGTCGTACGAAGTCCGTTTAAATGAAAGTGCGAAAAAATCCTGCTAGATGACACCGGATGGACGATCCGAGCATGTCGGGAAGCCGGATGACTGCCATGGCTGTCATCGCGCGACGGATCTTCCCGAGTACCCCCGAATCAATATAAGAATCGCCACGATCTGACGGGCGGATCAAAAGTTATCGTCGGAACGATATTTGTGCACCAAGGGTAGCTCACGGCCAGTAAACACCTTCCGACCGGATTCATGACTCGCATCCACTAGTACACTCATCCGCTATAGCCTGTACGTCACTGAATCTAAACAAACCCCCGCTATAATTTGACCGCAAATGAAATGTCAGAACGAATTCCGTTTATCGAATCAAACGACACTATCACCTCGCCATAATAAAGACCGGACGTCTTTGAATTCACCATCCGGAAGAAAATAAAAAGATCCGAACCGAAACGTAGGAGGCGACGCACTAAACGTGCGTTTCAGTTCGCATCGATGTTCCAGAACCGAAAGATTGTTCGAAAAAAGTGGTAGATAGCCGAAAAAAGTGACAGGGGTGCAACACGAGGACTTCCCAGGAGGTCACCCATCCTAGTACTACTCTCGCCCAAGCACGCTTAACTTCGGAGTTCTGATGGGATCCAGTGCATTTGTGCTGGTATGATCGCACCCAGCATGCCTCTCCATTGTCAAAGTAATAAAGCGTTTCCACTCGCATTGTCGTACGAAGTCCGTTTAAATGAAAGTGCGAAAAAATCCTGCTAGATGACACCGGATGGACGATCCGAGCATGTCTGGAAGCCGGATGACCGCCAGGAATGTCATCGCGCGATGAATCTTCCCGAGTACCCCCGAATCAATATAAGAATCGCCACGATCTGACGGGCGGATCAAAAGTTATCGTCAGAACGATATCTGTGCACCAAGGGTAGCTCACGGCCAGTAAACATCTTCCGACCGGATTCATGACTCGCATCCACTAGTACACTCATCCGCTATAGCCTGTACGTCACTGAATCTAAACAAACCCCCGCTATAATTTGACCGCAAATGAAATGTCAGAACGAATTCCGTTTATCGAATCGAACGACACTATCACCCCGCCATAATAAAGACCGGACGTCTTTGAATTCACCATCCGGAAGAAAATAAAAAGATCCGAACCGAAACGTAGGAGGCGTCGCACTAAACGTGCGTTTCAGTTCGCATCGATGTTCCAGAACCGAAAGATTGTTCGAAAAAAGTGGTAGATAGCCGAAAAAAGTGACAGGGGTGCAACACGAGGACTTCCCAGGAGGTCACCCATCCTAGTACTACTCTCGCCCAAGCACGCTTAACTTCGGAGTTCTGATGGGATCCAGTGCATTTGTGCTGGTATGATCGCACCCAGCATGCCTTTCCATTGTCAAAGTAATAAAGAGTTTCCACTCGCATTGTCGTACGAAGTCCGTTTAAATGAAAGTGCGAAAAAATCCTGCTAGATGACACCGGATGGACGATCCGAGCATGTCGGGAAGCCGGATGACCGCCAGGGCTGTCATCGCGCGATTAATCTTCCCGAGTACCCCCGAATCAATATAAGAATCGCTACGATCTGACGGGCGGATCAAAAGTTATCGTCGGAACGATATTTGTGCACCAAGGGTAGCTCACGGCCAGTAAACACCTTCCGACCGGATTCATGACTCGCATCCACTAGTACACTCATCCGCTATAGCCTGTACGTCACTGAATCTAAACAAACCCCCGCTATAATTTGACTGCAAATGAAATGTCAGAACGAATTCCGTTTATCGAATCAAACGACACTATCACCCCGCCATAATAAAGACCGCGGACGTCTTTGAATTCACCATCCGGAAGAAAATAAAAAGATCCGAACCGAAACGTAGGAGGCGACGCACTAAACGTGCGTTTCAGTTCGCATCGATGTTCCAGAACCGAAAGATTGTTCGAAAAAAGTGGTAGATAGCCGAAAAAAGTGACAGGGGTGCAACACGAGGACTTCCCAGGAGGTCACCCATCCTAGTACTACTCTCGCCCAAGCACGCTTAACTTCGGAGTTCTGATGGGATCCAGTGCATTTGTGCTGGTATGATCGCACCCAGCATGCCTCTCCATTGTCAAAGTAATAAAGAGTTTCCACTCGCATTGTCGTACGAAGTCCGTTTAAATGAAAGTGCGAAAAAATCCTGCTAGATGACACCGGATGGACGATCCGAGCATGTCGGGAAGCCGGATGACCGCCAGGGCTGTCATCGCGCGATGGATCTTCCCGAGTACCCCCGAATCAATATAAGAATCGCCACGATCTGACGGGCGGATCAAAAGTTATCGTCGGAACGATATTTGTGCACCAAGGGTAGCTCACGGCCAGTAAACACCTTCCGACCGGATTCATGACTCGCATCCACTAGTACACTCATCCGCTATAGCCTGTACGTCACTGAATCTAAACAAACCCCCGCTATAATTTGACCGCAAATGAAATGTCAGAACGAATTCCGTTTATCGAATCAAACGACACTATCACCCCGCCATAATAAAGACCGGACGTCTTTGAATTCACCATCCGGAAGAAAATAAAAAGATCCGAACCGAAACGTAGGAGGCGACGCACTAAACGTGCGTTTCAGTTCGCATCGATGTTCCAGAACCAAAAGATTGTTCGAAAAAAGTGGTAGATAGCCGAAAAAAGTGACAGGGGTGCAACACGAGGACTTCCCAGGAGGTCACCCATCCTAGTACTACTCTCGCCCAAGCACGCTTACCTTCGGAGTTCTGATGGGATCCAGTGCATTTGTGCTGGTATGATCGCACCCAGCATGCCTCTCCATTGTCAAAGTAATAAAGAGTTTCCACTCGCATTGTCGTACGAAGTCCGTTTAAATGAAAGTGCGAAAAAATCCTGCTAGATGACACCGGATGGACGATCCGAGCATGTCGGGAAGCCGGATGACCGCCAGGGCTGTCATCGCGCGATGAATCTTCCCGAGTACCCCCGAATCAATATAAGAACCGCCACGATCTGACGGGCGGATCAAAAGTTATCGTCGGAACGATATTTGTGCACCAAGGGTAGCTCACGGCCAGTAAACACCTTCCGACCGGATTCATGACTCGCATCCACTAGTACACTCATCCGCTATAGCCTGTACGTCACTGAATCTAAACAAACCCCCGCTATAATTTGACCGCAAATGAAATGTCAGAACGAATTCCGTTTATCGAATCAAACGACACTATCACCCCGCCATAATAAAGACCGCGGACGTCTTTGAATTCACCATCCGGAAGAAAATAAAAAGATCCGAACCGAAACGTAGGAGGCGACGCACTAAACGTGCGTTTCAGTTCGCATCGATGTTCCAGAACCGAAAGATTGTTCGAAAAAAGTGGTAGATAGCCGAAAAAAGTGACAGGGGTGCAACACGAGGACTTCCCAGGAGGTCACCCATCCTAGTACTACTCTCGCCCAAGCACGCTTAACTTCGGAGTTCTGATGGGATCCAGTGCATTTGTGCTGGTATGATCGCACCCAGCATGCCTCTCCATTGTCAAAGTAATAAAGCGTTTCCACTCGCATTGTCGTACGAAGTCCGTTTAAATGAAAGTGCGAAAAAATCCTGCTAGATGACACCGGATGGACGATCCGAGCATGTCTGGAAGCCGGATGACCGCCAGGAATGTCATCGCGCGATGAATCTTCCCGAGTACCCCCGAATCAATATAAGAATCGCCACGATCTGACGGGCGGATCAAAAGTTATCGTCAGAACGATATCTGTGCACCAAGGGTAGCTCACGGCCAGTAAACATCTTCCGACCGGATTCATGACTCGCATCCACTAGTACACTCATCCGCTATAGCCTGTACGTCACTGAATCTAAACAAACCCCCGCTATAATTTGACCGCAAATGAAATGTCAGAACGAATTCCGTTTATCGAATCGAACGACACTATCACCCCGCCATAATAAAGACCGGACGTCTTTGAATTCACCATCCGGAAGAAAATAAAAAGATCCGAACCGAAACGTAGGAGGCGTCGCACTAAACGTGCGTTTCAGTTCGCATAGATAGCCGAAAAAAGTGACAGGGGTGCAACACGAGGACTTCCCAGGAGGTCACCCATCCTAGTACTACTCTCGCCCAAGCACGCTTAACTTCGGAGTTCTGATGGGATCCAGTGCATTTGTGCTGGTATGATCGCACCCAGCATGCCTTTCCATTGTCAAAGTAATAAAGAGTTTCCACTCGCATTGTCGTACGAAGTCCGTTTAAATGAAAGTGCGAAAAAATCCTGCTAGATGACACCGGATGGACGATCCGAGCATGTCGGGAAGCCGGATGACCGCCAGGGCTGTCATCGCGCGATTAATCTTCCCGAGTACCCCCGAATCAATATAAGAATCGCTACGATCTGACGGGCGGATCAAAAGTTATCGTCGGAACGATATTTGTGCACCAAGGGTAGCTCACGGCCAGTAAACACCTTCCGACCGGATTCATGACTCGCATCCACTAGTACACTCATCCGCTATAGCCTGTACGTCACTGAATCTAAACAAACCCCCGCTATAATTTGACTGCAAATGAAATGTCAGAACGAATTCCGTTTATCGAATCAAACGACACTATCACCCCGCCATAATAAAGACCGGACGTCTTTGAATTCACCATCCGGAAGAAAATAAAAAGATCCGAACCGAAACGTAGGAGGCGACGCACTAAACGTGCGTTTCAGTTCGCATCGATGTTCCAGAACCGAAAGATTGTTCGAAAAAAGTGGTAGATAGCCGAAAAAAGTGACAGGGGTGCAACACGAGGACTTCCCAGGAGGTCACCCATCCTAGTACTACTCTCGCCCAAGCACGCTTAACTTCGGAGTTCTGATGGGATCCAGTGCATTTGTGCTGGTATGATCGCACCCAGCATGCCTCTCCATTGTCAAAGTAATAAAGAGTTTCCACTCGCATTGTCGTACGAAGTCCGTTTAAATGAAAGTGCGAAAAAATCCTGCTAGATGACACCGGATGGACGATCCGAGCATGTCGGGAAGCCGGATGACCGCCAGGGCTGTCATCGCGCGATTAATCTTCCCGAGTACCCCCGAATCAATATAAGAACCGCCACGATCTGACGGGCGGATCAAAAGTTATCGTCGGAACGATATTTGTGCACCAAGGGTAGCTCACGGCCAGTAAACACCTTCCGACCGGATTCATGACTCGCATCCACTAGTACACTCATCCGCTATAGCCTGTACGTCACTGAATCTAAACAAACCCCCGCTATAATTTGACCGCAAATGAAATGTCAGAACGAATTCCGTTTATCGAATCAAACGACACTATCACCCCGCCATAATAAAGACCGGACGTGTTTGAATTCACCATCCGGAAGAAAATAAAAAGATCCGAACCGAAACGTAGGAGGCGACGCACTAAACGTGCGTTTCAGTTCGCATCGATGTTCCAGAACCGAAAGATTGTTCGAAAAAAGTGGTAGATAGCCGAAAAAAGTGACAGGGGTGCAACACGAGGACTTCCCAGGAGGTCACCCATCCTAGTACTACTCTCGCCCAAGCACGCTTAACTTCGGAGTTCTGATGGGATCCAGTGCATTTGTGCTGGTATGATCGCACCCAGCATGCCACTCCATTGTCAAAGTAATAAAGAGTTTCCACTCGCATTGTCGTACGAAGTCCGTTTAAATGAAAGTGCGAAAAAATCCTGCTAGATGACACCGGATGGACGATCCGAGCATGTCGGGAAGCCGGATGACCGCCAGGGCTGTCATCGCGCGATGGATCTTCCCGAGTACCCCCGAATCAATATAAGAATCACGACGATCTGACGGGCGGATCAAAAGTTATCGTCGGAACGATATTTGTGCACCAAGGGTAGCTCACGGCCAGTAAACACCTTCCGACCGGATTCATGACTCGCATCCACTAGTACACTCATCCGCTATAGCCTGTACGTCACTGAATCTAAACAAACCCCCGCTATAATTTGACTGCAAATGAAATGTCAGAACGAATTCCGTTTATCGAATCAAACGACACTATCACCCCGCCATAATAAAGACCGGACGTCTTTGAATTCACCATCCGGAAGAAAATAAAAAGATCCGAACCGAAACGTAGGAGGCGACGCACTAAACGTGCGTTTCAGTTCGCATCGATGTTCCAGAACCGAAAGATTGTTCGAAAAAAGTGGTAGATAGCCGAAAAAAGTGACAGGGGTGCAACACGAGGACTTCCCAGGAGGTCACCCATCCTAGTACTACTCTCGCCCAAGCACGCTTAACTTCGGAGTTCTGATGGGATCCAGTGCATTTGTGCTGGTATGATCGCACCCAGCATGCCTCTCCATTGTCAAAGTAATAAAGAGTTTCCACTCGCATTGTCGTACGAAGTCCGTTTAAATGAAAGTGCGAAAAAATCCTGCTAGATGACACCGGATGGACGATCCGAGCATGTCGGGAAGCCGGATGACCGCCAGGGCTGTCATCGCGCGATTAATCTTCCCGAGTACCCCCGAATCAATATAAGAATCGCTACGATCTGACGGGCGGATCAAAAGTTATCGTCGGAACGATATTTGTGCACCAAGGGTAGCTCACGGCCAGTAAACACCTTCCGACCGGATTCATGACTCGCATCCACTAGTACACTCATCCGCTATAGCCTGTACGTCACTGAATCTAAACAAACCCCCGCTATAATTTGACCGCAAATGAAATGTCAGAACGAATTCCGTTTATCGAATCAAACGACATTATCAGCCCGCCATAATAAAGACCGGACGTGTTTGAATTCACCATCCGGAAGAAAATAAAAAGATCCGAACCGAAACGTATGAGGCGACGCACTAAACGTGCGTTTCAGTTCGCATCGATGTTCCAGAACCGAAAGATTGTTCGAAAAAAGTGGTAGATAGCCGAAAAAAGTGACAGGGGTGCAACACGAGGACTTCCCAGGAGGTCACCCATCCTAGTACTACTCTCGCCCAAGCACGCTTAACTTCGGAGTTCTGATGGGATCCAGTGCATTTGTGCTGGTATGATCGCACCCAGCATGCCACTCCATTGTCAAAGTAATAAAGAGTTTCCACTCGCATTGTCGTACGAAGTCCGTTTAAATGAAAGTGCGAAAAAATCCTGCTAGATGACACCGGATGGACGATCCGAGCATGTCGGGAAGCCGGATGACCGCCAGGGCTGTCATCGCGCGATGGATCTTCCCGAGTACCCCCGAATCAATATAAGAATCACGACGATCTGACGGGCGGATCAAAAGTTATCGTCGGAACGATATTTGTGCACCAAGGGTAGCTCACGGCCAGTAAACACCTTCCGACCGGATTCATGACTCGCATCCACTAGTACACTCATCCGCTATAGCCTGTACGTCACTGAATCTAAACAAACCCCCGCTATAATTTGACTGCAAATGAAATGTCAGAACGAATTCCGTTTATCGAATCAAACGACACTATCACCCCGCCATAATAAAGACCGGACGTCTTTGAATTCACCATCCGGAAGAAAATAAAAAGATCCGAACCGAAACGTAGGAGGCGACGCACTAAACGTGCGTTTCAGTTCGCATCGATGTTCCAGAACCGAAAGATTGTTCGAAAAAAGTGGTAGATAGCCGAAAAAAGTGACAGGGGTGCAACACGAGGACTTCCCAGGAGGTCACCCATCCTAGTACTACTCTCGCCCAAGCACGCTTAACTTCGGAGTTCTGATGGGATCCAGTGCATTTGTGCTGGTATGATCGCACCCAGCATGCCTCTCCATTGTCAAAGTAATAAAGAGTTTCCACTCGCATTGTCGTACGAAGTCCGTTTAAATGAAAGTGCGAAAAAATCCTGCTAGATGACACCGGATGGACGATCCGAGCATGTCGGGAAGCCGGATGACCGCCAGGGCTGTCATCGCGCGATTAATCTTCCCGAGTACCCCCGAATCAATATAAGAATCGCTACGATCTGACGGGCGGATCAAAAGTTATCGTCGGAACGATATTTGTGCACCAAGGGTAGCTCACGGCCAGTAAACACCTTCCGACCGGATTCATTACTCGCATCCACTAGTACACTCATCCGCTATAGCCTGTACGTCACTGAATCTAAACAAACCCCCGCTATAATTTGACCGCAAATGAAATGTCAGAACGAATTCCGTTTATCGAATCAAACGACATTATCAGCCCGCCATAATAAAGACCGGACGTCTTTGAATTCACCATCCGGAAGAAAATAAAAAGATCCGAACCGAAACGTATGAGGCGACGCACTAAACGTGCGTTTCAGTTCGCATCGATGTTCCAGAACCGAAAGATTGTTCGAAAAAAGTGGTAGATAGCCGAAAAAAGTGACAGGGGTGCAACACGAGGACTTCCCAGGAGGTCACCCATCCTAGTACTACTCTCGCCCAAGCACGCTTAACTTCGGAGTTCTGATGGGATCCAGTGCATTTGTGCTGGTATGATCGCACCCAGCATGCCACTCCATTGTCAAAGTAATAAAGAGTTTCCACTCGCATTGTCGTACGAAGTCCGTTTAAATGAAAGTGCGAAAAAATCCTGCTAGATGACACCGGATGGACGATCCGAGCATGTCGGGAAGCCGGATGACCGCCAGGGCTGTCATCGCGCGATGGATCTTCCCGAGTACCCACGAATCAATATAAGAATCACGACGATCTGACGGGCGGATCAAAAGTTATCGTCGGAACGATATTTGTGCACCAAGGGTAGCTCACGGCCAGTAAACACCTTCCGACCGGATTCATGACTCGCATCCACTAGTACACTCATCCGCTATAGCCTGTACGTCACTGAATCTAAACAAACCCCCGCTATAATTTGACTGCAAATGAAATGTCAGAACGAATTCCGTTTATCGAATCAAACGACACTATCACCCCGCCATAATAAAGACCGGACGTCTTTGAATTCACCATCCGGAAGAAAATAAAAAGATCCGAACCGAAACGTAGGAGGCGACGCACTAAACGTGCGTTTCAGTTCGCATCGAGGGGTGCAACACGAGGACTTCCCAGGAGGTCACCCATCCTAGTACTACTCTCGCCCAAGCACGCTTAACTTCGGAGTTCTGATGGGATCCAGTGCATTTGTGCTGGTATGATCGCACCCAGCATGCCTCTCCATTGTCAAAGTAATAAAGAGTTTCCACTCGCATTGTCGTACGAAGTCCGTTTAAATGAAAGTGCGAAAAAATCCTGCTAGATGACACCGGATGGACGATCCGAGCATGTCGGGAAGCCGGATGACCGCCAGGGCTGTCATCGCGCGATTAATCTTCCCGAGTACCCCCGAATCAATATAAGAATCGCTACGATCTGACGGGCGGATCAAAAGTTATCGTCGGAACGATATTTGTGCACCAAGGGTAGCTCACGGCCAGTAAACACCTTCCGACCGGATTCATGACTCGCATCCACTAGTACACTCATCCGCTATAGCCTGTACGTCACTGAATCTAAACAAACCCCCGCTATAATTTGACCGCAAATGAAATGTCAGAACGAATTCCGTTTATCGAATCAAACGACACTATCACCCCGCCATAATAAAGACCGGACGTCTTTGAATTCACCATCCGGAAGAAAATAAAAAGATCCGAACCGAAACGTAGGAGGCGACGCACTAAACGTGCGTTTCAGTTCGCATCGATGTTCCAGAACCGAAAGATTGTTCGAAAAAAGTGGTAGATAGCCGAAAAAAGTGACAGGGGTGCAACACGAGGACTTCCCAGGAGGTCACCCATCCTAGTACTACTCTCGCCCAAGCACGCTTAACTTCGGAGTTCTGATGGGATCCAGTGCATTTGTGCTGGTATGATCGCACCCAGCATGCCTCTCCATTGTCAAAGTAATAAAGAGTTTCCACTCGCATTGTCGTACCAAGTCCGTTTAAATGAAAGTGCGAAAAAATCCTGCTAGATGACACCGGATGGACGATCCGAGCATGTCGGGAAGCCGGATGACTGCCAGGGCTGTCATCGCGCGATGAATCTTCCCGAGTACCCCCGAATCAATATAAGAACCGCCACGATCTGACGGGCGGATCAAAAGTTATCGTCGGAACGATATTTGTGCACCAAGGGTAGCTCACGGCCAGTAAACACCTTCCGACCGGATTCATGACTCGCATCCACTAGTACACTCATCCGCTATAGCCTGTACGTCACTGAATCTAAACAAACCCCCGCTATAATTTGACTGCAAATGAAATGTCAGAACGAATTCCGTTTATCGAATCAAACGACACTATCACCCCGCCATAATAAAGACCGGACGTCTTTGAATTCACCATCCGGAAGAAAATAAAAAGATCCGAACCGAAACGTAGGAGGCGACGCACTAAACGTGCGTTTCAGTTCGCATCGATGTTCCAGAACCGAAAGATTGTTCGAAAAAAGTGGTAGATAGCCGAAAAAAGTGACAGGGGTGCAACACGAGGACTTCCCAGGAGGTCACCCATCCTAGTACTACTCTCGCCCAAGCACGCTTAACTTCGGAGTTCTGATGGGATCCAGTGCATTTGTGCTGGTATGATCGCACCCAGCATGCCTCTCCATTGTCAAAGTAATAAAGAGTTTCCACTCGCATTGTCGTACGAAGTCCGTTTAAATGAAAGTGCGAAAAAATCCTGCTAGATGACACCGGATGGACGATCCGAGCATGTCGGGAAGCCGGATGACCGCCAGGGCTGTCATCGCGCGATTAATCTTCCCGAGTACCCCCGAATCAATATAAGAATCGCTACGATCTGACGGGCGGATCAAAAGTTATCGTCGGAACGATATTTGTGCACCAAGGGTAGCTCACGGCCAGTAAACACCTTCCGACCGGATTCATTACTCGCATCCACTAGTACACTCATCCGCTATAGCCTGTACGTCACTGAATCTAAACAAACCCCCGCTATAATTTGACCGCAAATGAAATGTCAGAACGAATTCCGTTTATCGAATCAAACGACATTATCAGCCCGCCATAATAAAGACCGGACGTCTTTGAATTCACCATCCGGAAGAAAATAAAAAGATCCGAACCGAAACGTATGAGGCGACGCACTAAACGTGCGTTTCAGTTCGCATCGATGTTCCAGAACCGAAAGATTGTTCGAAAAAAGTGGTAGATAGCCGAAAAAAGTGACAGGGGTGCAACACGAGGACTTCCCAGGAGGTCACCCATCCTAGTACTACTCTCGCCCAAGCACGCTTAACTTCGGAGTTCTGATGGGATCCAGTGCATTTGTGCTGGTATGATCGCACCCAGCATGCCACTCCATTGTCAAAGTAATAAAGAGTTTCCACTCGCATTGTCGTACGAAGTCCGTTTAAATGAAAGTGCGAAAAAATCCTGCTAGATGACACCGGATGGACGATCCGAGCATGTCGGGAAGCCGGATGACCGCCAGGGCTGTCATCGCGCGATGGATCTTCCCGAGTACCCACGAATCAATATAAGAATCACGACGATCTGACGGGCGGATCAAAAGTTATCGTCGGAACGATATTTGTGCACCAAGGGTAGCTCACGGCCAGTAAACACCTTCCGACCGGATTCATGACTCGCATCCACTAGTACACTCATCCGCTATAGCCTGTACGTCACTGAATCTAAACAAACCCCCGCTATAATTTGACTGCAAATGAAATGTCAGAACGAATTCCGTTTATCGAATCAAACGACACTATCACCCCGCCATAATAAAGACCGGACGTCTTTGAATTCACCATCCGGAAGAAAATAAAAAGATCCGAACCGAAACGTAGGAGGCGACGCACTAAACGTGCGTTTCAGTTCGCATCGAGGGGTGCAACACGAGGACTTCCCAGGAGGTCACCCATCCTAGTACTACTCTCGCCCAAGCACGCTTAACTTCGGAGTTCTGATGGGATCCAGTGCATTTGTGCTGGTATGATCGCACCCAGCATGCCTCTCCATTGTCAAAGTAATAAAGAGTTTCCACTCGCATTGTCGTACGAAGTCCGTTTAAATGAAAGTGCGAAAAAATCCTGCTAGATGACACCGGATGGACGATCCGAGCATGTCGGGAAGCCGGATGACCGCCAGGGCTGTCATCGCGCGATTAATCTTCCCGAGTACCCCCGAATCAATATAAGAATCGCTACGATCTGACGGGCGGATCAAAAGTTATCGTCGGAACGATATTTGTGCACCAAGGGTAGCTCACGGCCAGTAAACACCTTCCGACCGGATTCATGACTCGCATCCACTAGTACACTCATCCGCTATAGCCTGTACGTCACTGAATCTAAACAAACCCCCGCTATAATTTGACCGCAAATGAAATGTCAGAACGAATTCCGTTTATCGAATCAAACGACACTATCACCCCGCCATAATAAAGACCGGACGTCTTTGAATTCACCATCCGGAAGAAAATAAAAAGATCCGAACCGAAACGTAGGAGGCGACGCACTAAACGTGCGTTTCAGTTCGCATCGATGTTCCAGAACCGAAAGATTGTTCGAAAAAAGTGGTAGATAGCCGAAAAAAGTGACAGGGGTGCAACACGAGGACTTCCCAGGAGGTCACCCATCCTAGTACTACTCTCGCCCAAGCACGCTTAACTTCGGAGTTCTGATGGGATCCAGTGCATTTGTGCTGGTATGATCGCACCCAGCATGCCTCTCCATTGTCAAAGTAATAAAGAGTTTCCACTCGCATTGTCGTACCAAGTCCGTTTAAATGAAAGTGCGAAAAAATCCTGCTAGATGACACCGGATGGACGATCCGAGCATGTCGGGAAGCCGGATGACCGCCAGGGCTGTCATCGCGCGATGAATCTTCCCGAGTACCCCCGAATCAATATAAGAACCGCCACGATCTGACGGGCGGATCAAAAGTTATCGTCGGAACGATATTTGTGCACCAAGGGTAGCTCACGGCCAGTAAACACCTTCCGACCGGATTCATGACTCGCATCCACTAGTACACTCATCCGCTATAGCCTGTACGTCACTGAATCTAAACAAACCCCCGCTATAATTTGACCGCAAATGAAATGTCAGAACGAATTCCGTTTATCGAATCAAACGACACTATCACCCCGCCATAATAAAGACCGGACGTGTTTGAATTCACCATCCGGAAGAAAATAAAAAGATCCGAACCGAAACGTATGAGGCGACGCACTAAACGTGCGTTTCAGTTCGCATCGATGTTCCAGAACCGAAAGATTGTTCGAAAAAAGTGGTAGATAGCCGAAAAAAGTGACAGGGGTGCAACACGAGGACTTCCCAGGAGGTCACCCATCCTAGTACTACTCTCGCCCAAGCACGCTTAACTTCGGAGTTCTGATGGGATCCAGTGCATTTGTGCTGGTATGATCGCACCCAGCATGCCTTTCCATTGTCAAAGTAATAAAGAGTTTCCACTCGCATTGTCGTACGAAGTCCGTTTAAATGAAAGTGCGAAAAAATCCTGCTAGATGACACCGGATGGACGATCCGAGCATGTCGGGAAGCCGGATGACCGCCAGGGCTGTCATCGCGCGATTAATCTTCCCGAGTACCCCCGAATCAATATAAGAATCGCTACGATCTGACGGGCGGATCAAAAGTTATCGTCGGAACGATATTTGTGCACCAAGGGTAGCTCACGGCCAGTAAACACCTTCCGACCGGATTCATGACTCGCATCCACTAGTACACTCATCCGCTATAGCCTGTACGTCACTGAATCTAAACAAACCCCCGCTATAATTTGACTGCAAATGAAATGTCAGAACGAATTCCGTTTATCGAATCAAACGACACTATCACCCCGCCATAATAAAGACCGGACGTCTTTGAATTCACCATCCGGAAGAAAATAAAAAGATCCGAACCGAAACGTAGGAGGCGACGCACTAAACGTGCGTTTCAGTTCGCATCGAGGGGTGCAACACGAGGACTTCCCAGGAGGTCACCCATCCTAGTACTACTCTCGCCCAAGCACGCTTAACTTCGGAGTTCTGATGGGATCCAGTGCATTTGTGCTGGTATGATCGCACCCAGCATGCCACTCCATTGTCAAAGTAATAAAGAGTTTCCACTCGCATTGTCGTACGAAGTCCGTTTAAATGAAAGTGCGAAAAAATCCTGCTAGATGACACCGGATGGACGATCCGAGCATGTCGGGAAGCCGGATGACCGCCAGGGCTGTCATCGCGCGATGGATCTTCCCGAGTACCCACGAATCAATATAAGAATCACGACGATCTGACGGGCGGATCAAAAGTTATCGTCGGAACGATATTTGTGCACCAAGGGTAGCTCACGGCCAGTAAACACCTTCCGACCGGATTCATGACTCGCATCCACTAGTACACTCATCCGCTATAGCCTGTACGTCACTGAATCTAAACAAACCCCCGCTATAATTTGACTGCAAATGAAATGTCAGAACGAATTCCGTTTATCGAATCAAACGACACTATCACCCCGCCATAATAAAGACCGGACGTCTTTGAATTCACCATCCGGAAGAAAATAAAAAGATCCGAACCGAAACGTAGGAGGCGACGCACTAAACGTGCGTTTCAGTTCGCATCGAGGGGTGCAACACGAGGACTTCCCAGGAGGTCACCCATCCTAGTACTACTCTCGCCCAAGCACGCTTAACTTCGGAGTTCTGATGGGATCCAGTGCATTTGTGCTGGTATGATCGCACCCAGCATGCCTCTCCATTGTCAAAGTAATAAAGAGTTTCCACTCGCATTGTCGTACGAAGTCCGTTTAAATGAAAGTGCGAAAAAATCCTGCTAGATGACACCGGATGGACGATCCGAGCATGTCGGGAAGCCGGATGACCGCCAGGGCTGTCATCGCGCGATTAATCTTCCCGAGTACCCCCGAATCAATATAAGAATCGCTACGATCTGACGGGCGGATCAAAAGTTATCGTCGGAACGATATTTGTGCACCAAGGGTAGCTCACGGCCAGTAAACACCTTCCGACCGGATTCATGACTCGCATCCACTAGTACACTCATCCGCTATAGCCTGTACGTCACTGAATCTAAACAAACCCCCGCTATAATTTGACCGCAAATGAAATGTCAGAACGAATTCCGTTTATCGAATCAAACGACACTATCACCCCGCCATAATAAAGACCGGACGTCTTTGAATTCACCATCCGGAAGAAAATAAAAAGATCCGAACCGAAACGTAGGAGGCGACGCACTAAACGTGCGTTTCAGTTCGCATCGATGTTCCAGAACCGAAAGATTGTTCGAAAAAAGTGGTAGATAGCCGAAAAAAGTGACAGGGGTGCAACACGAGGACTTCCCAGGAGGTCACCCATCCTAGTACTACTCTCGCCCAAGCACGCTTAACTTCGGAGTTCTGATGGGATCCAGTGCATTTGTGCTGGTATGATCGCACCCAGCATGCCTCTCCATTGTCAAAGTAATAAAGAGTTTCCACTCGCATTGTCGTACGAAGTCCGTTTAAATGAAAGTGCGAAAAAATCCTGCTAGATGACACCGGATGGACGATCCGAGCATGTCGGGAAGCCGGATGACCGCCAGGGCTGTCATCGCGCGATTAATCTTCCCGAGTACCCCCGAATCAATATAAGAATCGCTACGATCTGACGGGCGGATCAAAAGTTATCGTCGGAACGATATTTGTGCACCAAGGGTAGCTCACGGCCAGTAAACACCTTCCGACCGGATTCATGACTCGCATCCACTAGTACACTCATCCGCTATAGCCTGTACGTCACTGAATCTAAACAAACCCCCGCTATAATTTGACCGCAAATGAAATGTCAGAACGAATTCCGTTTATCGAATCAAACGACACTATCAGCCCGCCATAATAAAGACCTGACGTCTTTGAATTCACCATCCGGAAGAAAATAAAAAGATCCGAACCGAAACGTATGAGGCGACGCACTAAACGTGCGTTTCAGTTCGCATCGATGTTCCAGAACCGAAAGATTGTTCGAAAAAAGTGGTAGATAGCCGAAAAAAGTGACAGGGGTGCAACACGAGGACTTCCCAGGAGGTCACCCATCCTAGTACTACTCTCGCCCAAGCACGCTTAACTTCGAAGTTCTGATGGGATCCAGTGCATTTGTGCTGGTATGATCGCACCCAGCATGCCTCTCCATTGTCAAAGTAATAAAGAGTTTCCACTCGCATTGTCGTACGAAGTCCGTTTAAATGAAAGTGCGAAAAAATCCTGCTAGATGACACCGGATGGACGATCCGAGCATGTCGGGAAGCCGGATGGCCGCCAGGGCTGTCATCGCGCGATGAATCTTCCCGAGTACCCCCGAATCAATATAAGAATCGCCACGATCTGACGGGCGGATCAAAAGTTATCGTCGGAACGATATTTGTGCACCAAGGGTAGCTCACGGCCAGTAAACACCTTCCGACCGGATTCGTGACTCTCATCCACTAGTACACTCATCCGCTATAGCCTGTACGTCACTGAATCTAAACAAACCCCCGCTATAATTTGACCGCAAATGAAATGTCAGAACGAATTCCGTTTATCGAATCAAACGACACTATCACCCCGCCATAATAAAGACCGGACGTGTTTGAATTCACCATCCGGAAGAAAATAAAAAGATCCGAACCGAAACGTAGGAGGCGACGCACTAAACGTGCGTTTCAGTTCGCATCGATGTTCCAGAACCGAAAGATTGTTCGAAAAAAGTGGTAGATAGCCGAAAACAGTGACAGGGGTGCAACACGAGGACTTCCCAGGAGGTCACCCATCCTAGTACTACTCTCGCCCAAGCACGCTTAACTTCGGAGTTCTGATGGGATCCAGTGCATTTGTGCTGGTATGATCGCACCCAGCATGCCTCTCCATTGTCAAAGTAATAAAGAGTTTCCACTCGCATTGTCGTACGAAGTCCGTTTAAATGAAAGTGCGAAAAAATCCTGCTAGATGACACCGGATGGACGATCCGAGCATGTCGGGAAGCCGGATGACCGCCAGGGCTGTCATCGCGCGATGGATCTTCCCGAGTACCCCCGAATCAATATAAGAATCGCGACGATCTGACGGGCGGATCAAAAGTTATCGTCGGAACGATATTTGTGCACCAAGGGTAGCTCACGGCCAGTAAACACCTTCCGACCGGATTCATGACTCGCATCCACTAGTACACTCATCCGCTATAGCCTGTACGTCACTGAATCTAAACAAACCCCCGCTATAATTTGACTGCAAATGAAATGTCAGAACGAATTCCGTTTATCGAATCAAACGACACTATCACCCCGCCATAATAAAGACCGGACGTCTTTGAATTCACCATCCGGAAGAAAATAAAAAGATCCGAACCGAAACGTAGGAGGCGACGCACTAAACGTGCGTTTCAGTTCGCATCGATGTTCCAGAACCGAAAGATTGTTCGAAAAAAGTGGTAGATAGCCGAAAAAAGTGACAGGGGTGAAACACGAGGACTTCCCAGGAGGTCACCCATCCTAGTACTACTCTCGCCCAAGCACGCTTAACTTCGGAGTTCTGATGGGATCCAGTGCATTTGTGCTGGTATGATCGCACCCAGCATGCCTCTCCATTGTCAAAGTAATAAAGAGTTTCCACTCGCATTGTCGTACGAAGTCCGTTTAAATGAAAGTGCGAAAAAATCCTGCTAGATGACACCGGATGGACGATCCGAGCATGTCGGGAAGCCGGATGGCCGCCAGGGCTGTCATCGCGCGATGAATCTTCCCGAGTACCCCCGAATCAATATAAGAATCGCCACGATCTGACGGGCGGATCAAAAGTTATCGTCGGAACGATATTTGTGCACCAAGGGTAGCTCACGGCCAGTAAACACCTTCCGACCGGATTCATGACTCGCATCCACTAGTACACTCATCCGCTATAGCCTGTACGTCACTGAATCTAAACAAACCCCCGCTATAATTTGACCGCAAATGAAATGTCAGAACGAATTCCGTTTATCGAATCAAACGACACTATCACCCCGCCATAATAAAGACCGGACGTGTTTGAATTCACCATCCGGAAGAAAATAAAAAGATCCGAACCGAAACGTAGGAGGCGACGCACTAAACGTGCGTTTCAGTTCGCATCGATGTTCCAGAACCGAAAGATTGTTCGAAAAAAGTGGTAGATAGCCGAAAAAAGTGACAGGGGTGCAACACGAGGACTTCCCAGGAGGTCACCCATCCTAGTACTACTCTCGCCCAAGCACGCTTAACTTCGGAGTTCTGATGGGATCCAGTGCATTTGTGCTGGTATGATCGCACCCAGCATGCCTCTCCATTGTCAAAGTAATAAAGAGTTTCCACTCGCATTGTCGTACGAAGTCCGTTTAAATGAAAGTGCGAAAAAATCCTGCTAGATGACACCGGATGGACGATCCGAGCATGTCGGGAAGCCGGATGACTGCCAGGGCTGTCATCGCGCGATGGATCTTCCCGAGTACCCCCGAATCAATATAAGAATCGCCACGATCTGACGGGCGGATCAAAAGTTATCGTCGGAACGATATTTGTGCACCAAGGGTAGCTCACGGCCAGTAAACACCTTCCGACCGGATTCATGACTCGCATCCACTAGTACACTCATCCGCTATAGCCTGTACGTCACTGAATCTAAACAAACCCCCGCTATAATTTGACCGCAAATGAAATGTCAGAACGAATTCCGTTTATCGAATCAAACGACACTATCACCCCGCCATAATAAAGACCGGACGTCTTTGAATTCACCATCCGGAAGAAAATAAAAAGATCCGAACCGAAACGTAGGAGGCGACGCACTAAACGTGCGTTTCAGTTCGCATCGATGTTCCAGAACCGAAAGATTGTTCGAAAAAAGTGGTAGATAGCCGAAAAAAGTGACAGGGGTGCAACACGAGGACTTCCCAGGAGGTCACCCATCCTAGTACTACTCTCGCCCAAGCACGCTTAACTTCGGAGTTCTGATGGGATCCAGTGCATTTGTGCTGGTATGATCGCACCCAGCATGCCTCTCCATTGTCAAAGTAATAAAGAGTTTCCACTCGCATTGTCGTACGAAGTCCGTTTAAATGAAAGTGCGAAAAAATCCTGCTAGATGACACCGGATGGACGATCCGAGCATGTCGGGAAGCCGGATGACCGCCAGGGCTGTCATCGCGCGATTAATCTTCCCGAGTACCCCCGAATCAATATAAGAATCGCTACGATCTGACGGGCGGATCAAAAGTTATCGTCGGAACGATATTTGTGCACCAAGGGTAGCTCACGGCCAGTAAACACCTTCCGACCGGATTCATGACTCGCATCCACTAGTACACTCATCCGCTATAGCCTGTACGTCACTGAATCTAAACAAACCCCCGCTATAATTTGACCGCAAATGAAATGTCAGAACGAATTCCGTTTATCGAATCAAACGACACTATCACCCCGCCATAATAAAGACCGGACGTGTTTGAATTCACCATCCGGAAGAAAATAAAAAGATCCGAACCGAAACGTAGGAGGCGACGCACTAAACGTGCGTTTCAGTTCGCATCGATGTTCCAGAACCGAAAGATTGTTCGAAAAAAGTGGTAGATAGCCGAAAAAAGTGACAGGGGTGCAACACGAGGACTTCCCAGGAGGTCACCCATCCTAGTACTACTCTCGCCCAAGCACGCTTAACTTCGGAGTTCTGATGGGATCCAGTGCATTTGTGCTGGTATGATCGCACCCAGCATGCCACTCCATTGTCAAAGTAATAAAGAGTTTCCACTCGCATTGTCGTACGAAGTCCGTTTAAATGAAAGTGCGAAAAAATCCTGCTAGATGACACCGGATGGACGATCCGAGCATGTCGGGAAGCCGGATGACCGCCAGGGCTGTCATCGCGCGATGGATCTTCCCGAGTACCCCCGAATCAATATAAGAATCGCTACGATCTGACGGGCGGATCAAAAGTTATCGTCGGAACGATATTTGTGCACCAAGGGTAGCTCACGGCCAGTAAACACCTTCCGACCGGATTCATGACTCGCATCCACTAGTACACTCATCCGCTATAGCCTGTACGTCACTGAATCTAAACAAACCCCCGCTATAATTTGACTGCAAATGAAATGTCAGAACGAATTCCGTTTATCGAATCAAACGACACTATCACCCCGCCATAATAAAGACCGGACGTCTTTGAATTCACCATCCGGAAGAAAATAAAAAGATCCGAACCGAAACGTAGGAGGCGACGCACTAAACGTGCGTTTCAGTTCGCATCGAGGGGTGCAACACGAGGACTTCCCAGGAGGTCACCCATCCTAGTACTACTCTCGCCCAAGCACGCTTAACTTCGGAGTTCTGATGGGATCCAGTGCATTTGTGCTGGTATGATCGCACCCAGCATGCCTCTCCATTGTCAAAGTAATAAAGAGTTTCCACTCGCATTGTCGTACGAAGTCCGTTTAAATGAAAGTGCGAAAAAATCCTGCTAGATGACACCGGATGGACGATCCGAGCATGTCGGGAAGCCGGATGACCGCCAGGGCTGTCATCGCGCGATTAATCTTCCCGAGTACCCCCGAATCAATATAAGAATCGCTACGATCTGACGGGCGGATCAAAAGTTATCGTCGGAACGATATTTGTGCACCAAGGGTAGCTCACGGCCAGTAAACACCTTCCGACCGGATTCATGACTCGCATCCACTAGTACACTCATCCGCTATAGCCTGTACGTCACTGAATCTAAACAAACCCCCGCTATAATTTGACCGCAAATGAAATGTCAGAACGAATTCCGTTTATCGAATCAAACGACACTATCAGCCCGCCATAATAAAGACCGGACGTCTTTGAATTCACCATCCGGAAGAAAATAAAAAGATCCGAACCGAAACGTATGAGGCGACGCACTAAACGTGCGTTTCAGTTCGCATCGATGTTCCAGAACCGAAAGATTGTTCGAAAAAAGTGGTAGATAGCCGAAAAAAGTGACAGGGGTGCAACACGAGGACTTCCCAGGAGGTCACCCATCCTAGTACTACTCTCGCCCAAGCACGCTTAACTTCGGAGTTCTGATGGGATCCAGTGCATTTGTGCTGGTATGATCGCACCCAGCATGCCTCTCCATTGTCAAAGTAATAAAGAGTTTCCACTCGCATTGTCGTACGAAGTCCGTTTAAATGAAAGTGCGAAAAAATCCTGCTAGATGACACCGGATGGACGATCCGAGCATGTCGGGAAGCCGGATGACTGCCAGGGCTGTCATCGCGCGATGGATCTTCCCGAGTACCCCCGAATCAATATAAGAATCGCCACGATCTGACGGGCGGATCAAAAGTTATCGTCGGAACGATATTTGTGCACCAAGGGTAGCTCACGGCCAGTAAACACCTTCCGACCGGATTCATGACTCGCATCCACTAGTACACTCATCCGCTATAGCCTGTACGTCACTGAATCTAAACAAACCCCCGCTATAATTTGACCGCAAATGAAATGTCAGAACGAATTCCGTTTATCGAATCAAACGACACTATCACCCCGCCATAATAAAGACCGGACGTCTTTGAATTCACCATCCGGAAGAAAATAAAAAGATCCGAACCGAAACGTAGGAGGCGACGCACTAAACGTGCGTTTCAGTTCGCATCGATGTTCCAGAACCGAAAGATTGTTCGAAAAAAGTGGTAGATAGCCGAAAAAAGTGACAGGGGTGCAACACGAGGACTTCCCAGGAGGTCACCCATCCTAGTACTACTCTCGCCCAAGCACGCTTAACTTCGGAGTTCTGATGGGATCCAGTGCATTTGTGCTGGTATGATCGCACCCAGCATGCCACTCCATTGTCAAAGTAATAAAGAGTTTCCACTCGCATTGTCGTACGAAGTCCGTTTAAATGAAAGTGCGAAAAAATCCTGCTAGATGACACCGGATGGACGATCCGAGCATGTCGGGAAGCCGGATGACCGCCAGGGCTGTCATCGCGCGATGGATCTTCCCGAGTACCCCCGAATCAATATAAGAATCGCGACGATCTGACGGGCGGATCAAAAGTTATCGTCGGAACGATATTTGTGCACCAAGGGTAGCTCACGGCCAGTAAACACCTTCCGACCGGATTCATGACTCGCATCCACTAGTACACTCATCCGCTATAGCCTGTACGTCACTGAATCTAAACAAACCCCCGCTATAATTTGACTGCAAATGAAATGTCAGAACGAATTCCGTTTATCGAATCAAACGACACTATCACCCCGCCATAATAAAGACCGGACGTCTTTGAATTCACCATCCGGAAGAAAATAAAAAGATCCGAACCGAAACGTAGGAGGCGACGCACTAAACGTGCGTTTCAGTTCGCATCGAGGGGTGCAACACGAGGACTTCCCAGGAGGTCACCCATCCTAGTACTACTCTCGCCCAAGCACGCTTAACTTCGGAGTTCTGATGGGATCCAGTGCATTTGTGCTGGTATGATCGCACCCAGCATGCCTCTCCATTGTCAAAGTAATAAAGAGTTTCCACTCGCATTGTCGTACGAAGTCCGTTTAAATGAAAGTGCGAAAAAATCCTGCTAGATGACACCGGATGGACGATCCGAGCATGTCGGGAAGCCGGATGACCGCCAGGGCTGTCATCGCGCGATTAATCTTCCCGAGTACCCCCGAATCAATATAAGAATCGCTACGATCTGACGGGCGGATCAAAAGTTATCGTCGGAACGATATTTGTGCACCAAGGGTAGCTCACGGCCAGTAAACACCTTCCGACCGGATTCATGACTCGCATCCACTAGTACACTCATCCGCTATAGCCTGTACGTCACTGAATCTAAACAAACCCCCGCTATAATTTGACCGCAAATGAAATGTCAGAACGAATTCCGTTTATCGAATCAAACGACACTATCAGCCCGCCATAATAAAGACCGGACGTCTTTGAATTCACCATCCGGAAGAAAATAAAAAGATCCGAACCGAAACGTATGAGGCGACGCACTAAACGTGCGTTTCAGTTCGCATCGATGTTCCAGAACCGAAAGATTGTTCGAAAAAAGTGGTAGATAGCCGAAAAAAGTGACAGGGGTGCAACACGAGGACTTCCCAGGAGGTCACCCATCCTAGTACTACTCTCGCCCAAGCACGCTTAACTTCGGAGTTCTGATGGGATCCAGTGCATTTGTGCTGGTATGATCGCACCCAGCATGCCTCTCCATTGTCAAAGTAATAAAGAGTTTCCACTCGCATTGTCGTACGAAGTCCGTTTAAATGAAAGTGCGAAAAAATCCTGCTAGATGACACCGGATGGACGATCCGAGCATGTCGGGAAGCCGGATGACTGCCAGGGCTGTCATCGCGCGATGGATCTTCCCGAGTACCCCCGAATCAATATAAGAATCGCCACGATCTGACGGGCGGATCAAAAGTTATCGTCGGAACGATATTTGTGCACCAAGGGTAGCTCACGGCCAGTAAACACCTTCCGACCGGATTCATGACTCTCATCCACTAGTACACTCATCCGCTATAGCCTGTACGTCACTGAATCTAAACAAACCCCCGCTATAATTTGACCGCAAATGAAATGTCAGAACGAATTCCGTTTATCGAATCAAACGACACTATCACCCCGCCATAATAAAGACCGGACGTGTTTGAATTCACCATCCGGAAGAAAATAAAAAGATCCGAACCGAAACGTAGGAGGCGACGCACTAAACGTGCGTTTCAGTTCGCATCGATGTTCCAGAACCGAAAGATTGTTCGAAAAAAGTGGTAGATAGCCGAAAAAAGTGACAGGGGTGCAACACGAGGACTTCCCAGGAGGTCACCCATCCTAGTACTACTCTCGCCCAAGCACGCTTAACTTCGGAGTTCTGATGGGATCCAGTGCATTTGTGCTGGTATGATCGCACCCAGCATGCCTCTCCATTGTCAAAGTAATAAAGAGTTTCCACTCGCATTGTCGTACGAAGTCCGTTTAAATGAAAGTGCGAAAAAATCCTGCTAGATGACACCGGATGGACGATCCGAGCATGTCGGGAAGCCGGATGACTGCCAGGGCTGTCATCGCGCGATGGATCTTCCCGAGTACCCCCGAATCAATATAAGAATCGCTACGATCTGACGGGCGGATCAAAAGTTATCGTCGGAACGATATTTGTGCACCAAGGGTAGCTCACGGCCAGTAAACACCTTCCGACCGGATTCATGACTCGCATCCACTAGTACACTCATCCGCTATAGCCTGTACGTCACTGAATCTAAACAAACCCCCGCTATAATTTGACTGCAAATGAAATGTCAGAACGAATTCCGTTTATCGAATCAAACGACACTATCACCCCGCCATAATAAAGACCGGACGTGTTTGAATTCACCATCCGGAAGAAAATAAAAAGATCCGAACCGAAACGTAGGAGGCGACGCACTAAACGTGCGTTTCAGTTCGCATCGATGTTCCAGAACCGAAAGATTGTTCGAAAAAAGTGGTAGATAGCCGAAAAAAGTGACAGGGGTGCAACACGAGGACTTCCCAGGAGGTCACCCATCCTAGTACTACTCTCGCCCAAGCACGCTTAACTTCGGAGTTCTGATGGGATCCAGTGCATTTGTGCTGGTATGATCGCACCCAGCATGCCTCTCCATTGTCAAAGTAATAAAGAGTTTCCACTCGCATTGTCGTACGAAGTCCGTTTAAATGAAAGTGCGAAAAAATCCTGCTAGATGACACCGGATGGACGATCCGAGCATGTCGGGAAGCCGGATGACCGCCAGGGCTGTCATCGCGCGATTAATCTTCCCGAGTACCCCCGAATCAATATAAGAATCGCTACGATCTGACGGGCGGATCAAAAGTTATCGTCGGAACGATATTTGTGCACCAAGGGTAGCTCACGGCCAGTAAACACCTTCCGACCGGATTCATGACTCGCATCCACTAGTACACTCATCCGCTATAGCCTGTACGTCACTGAATCTAAACAAACCCCCGCTATAATTTGACCGCAAATGAAATGTCAGAACGAATTCCGTTTATCGAATCAAACGACACTATCACCCCGCCATAATAAAGACCGGACGTCTTTGAATTCACCATCCGGAAGAAAATAAAAAGATCCGAACCGAAACGTAGGAGGCGACGCACTAAACGTGCGTTTCAGTTCGCATCGATGTTCCAGAACCGAAAGATTGTTCGAAAAAAGTGGTAGATAGCCGAAAAAAGTGACAGGGGTGCAACACGAGGACTTCCCAGGAGGTCACCCATCCTAGTACTACTCTCGCCCAAGCACGCTTAACTTCGGAGTTCTGATGGGATCCAGTGCATTTGTGCTGGTATGATCGCACCCAGCATGCCTCTCCATTGTCAAAGTAATAAAGAGTTTCCACTCGCATTGTCGTACAAAGTCCGTTTAAATGAAAGTGCGAAAAAATCCTGCTAGATGACACCGGATGGACGATCCGAGCATGTCGGGAAGCCGGATGACCGCCAGGGCTGTCATCGCGCGATGAATCTTCCGGAGTACCCCCGAATCAATATAAGAACCGCCACGATCTGACGGGCGGATCAAAAGTTATCGTCGGAACGATATTTGTGCACCAAGGGTAGCTCACGGCCAGTAAACACCTTCCGACCGGATTCATGACTCGCATCCACTAGTACACTCATCCGCTATAGCCTGTACGTCACTGAATCTAAACAAACCCCCGCTATAATTTGACCGCAAATGAAATGTCAGAACGAATTCCGTTTATCGAATCAAACGACACTATCACCCCGCCATAATAAAGACCGGACGTGTTTGAATTCACCATCCGGAAGAAAATAAAAAGATCCGAACCGAAACGTAGGAGGCGACGCACTAAACGTGCGTTTCAGTTCGCATCGATGTTCCAGAACCGAAAGATTGTTCGAAAAAAGTGGTAGATAGCCGAAAAAAGTGACAGGGGTGCAACACGAGGACTTCCCAGGAGGTCACCCATCCTAGTACTACTCTCGCCCAAGCACGCTTAACTTCGGAGTTCTGATGGGATCCAGTGCATTTGTGCTGGTATGATCGCACCCAGCATGCCACTCCATTGTCAAAGTAATAAAGAGTTTCCACTCGCATTGTCGTACGAAGTCCGTTTAAATGAAAGTGCGAAAAAATCCTGCTAGATGACACCGGATGGACGATCCGAGCATGTCGGGAAGCCGGATGACCGCCAGGGCTGTCATCGCGCGATGGATCTTCCCGAGTACCCCCGAATCAATATAAGAATCGCTACGATCTGACGGGCGGATCAAAAGTTATCGTCGGAACGATATTTGTGCACCAAGGGTAGCTCACGGCCAGTAAACACCTTCCGACCGGATTCATGACTCGCATCCACTAGTACACTCATCCGCTATAGCCTGTACGTCACTGAATCTAAACAAACCCCCGCTATAATTTGACTGCAAATGAAATGTCAGAACGAATTCCGTTTATCGAATCAAACGACACTATCACCCCGCCATAATAAAGACCGGACGTCTTTGAATTCACCATCCGGAAGAAAATAAAAAGATCCGAACCGAAACGTAGGAGGCGACGCACTAAACGTGCGTTTCAGTTCGCATCGAGGGGTGCAACACGAGGACTTCCCAGGAGGTCACCCATCCTAGTACTACTCTCGCCCAAGCACGCTTAACTTCGGAGTTCTGATGGGATCCAGTGCATTTGTGCTGGTATGATCGCACCCAGCATGCCTCTCCATTGTCAAAGTAATAAAGAGTTTCCACTCGCATTGTCGTACGAAGTCCGTTTAAATGAAAGTGCGAAAAAATCCTGCTAGATGACACCGGATGGACGATCCGAGCATGTCGGGAAGCCGGATGACCGCCAGGGCTGTCATCGCGCGATTAATCTTCCCGAGTACCCCCGAATCAATATAAGAATCGCTACGATCTGACGGGCGGATCAAAAGTTATCGTCGGAACGATATTTGTGCACCAAGGGTAGCTCACGGCCAGTAAACACCTTCCGACCGGATTCATGACTCGCATCCACTAGTACACTCATCCGCTATAGCCTGTACGTCACTGAATCTAAACAAACCCCCGCTATAATTTGACCGCAAATGAAATGTCAGAACGAATTCCGTTTATCGAATCAAACGACACTATCAGCCCGCCATAATAAAGACCGGACGTCTTTGAATTCACCATCCGGAAGAAAATAAAAAGATCCGAACCGAAACGTATGAGGCGACGCACTAAACGTGCGTTTCAGTTCGCATCGATGTTCCAGAACCGAAAGATTGTTCGAAAAAAGTGGTAGATAGCCGAAAAAAGTGACAGGGGTGCAACACGAGGACTTCCCAGGAGGTCACCCATCCTAGTACTACTCTCGCCCAAGCACGCTTAACTTCGGAGTTCTGATGGGATCCAGTGCATTTGTGCTGGTATGATCGCACCCAGCATGCCTCTCCATTGTCAAAGTAATAAAGAGTTTCCACTCGCATTGTCGTACGAAGTCCGTTTAAATGAAAGTGCGAAAAAATCCTGCTAGATGACACCGGATGGACGATCCGAGCATGTCGGGAAGCCGGATGACTGCCAGGGCTGTCATCGCGCGATGGATCTTCCCGAGTACCCCCGAATCAATATAAGAATCGCCACGATCTGACGGGCGGATCAAAAGTTATCGTCGGAACGATATTTGTGCACCAAGGGTAGCTCACGGCCAGTAAACACCTTCCGACCGGATTCATGACTCGCATCCACTAGTACACTCATCCGCTATAGCCTGTACGTCACTGAATCTAAACAAACCCCCGCTATAATTTGACCGCAAATGAAATGTCAGAACGAATTCCGTTTATCGAATCAAACGACACTATCACCCCGCCATAATAAAGACCGGACGTCTTTGAATTCACCATCCGGAAGAAAATAAAAAGATCCGAACCGAAACGTAGGAGGCGACGCACTAAACGTGCGTTTCAGTTCGCATCGATGTTCCAGAACCGAAAGATTGTTCGAAAAAAGTGGTAGATAGCCGAAAAAAGTGACAGGGGTGCAACACGAGGACTTCCCAGGAGGTCACCCATCCTAGTACTACTCTCGCCCAAGCACGCTTAACTTCGGAGTTCTGATGGGATCCAGTGCATTTGTGCTGGTATGATCGCACCCAGCATGCCTCTCCATTGTCAAAGTAATAAAGAGTTTCCACTCGCATTGTCGTACAAAGTCCGTTTAAATGAAAGTGCGAAAAAATCCTGCTAGATGACACCGGATGGACGATCCGAGCATGTCGGGAAGCCGGATGACCGCCAGGGCTGTCATCGCGCGATGAATCTTCCGGAGTACCCCCGAATCAATATAAGAACCGCCACGATCTGACGGGCGGATCAAAAGTTATCGTCGGAACGATATTTGTGCACCAAGGGTAGCTCACGGCCAGTAAACACCTTCCGACCGGATTCATGACTCGCATCCACTAGTACACTCATCCGCTATAGCCTGTACGTCACTGAATCTAAACAAACCCCCGCTATAATTTGACCGCAAATGAAATGTCAGAACGAATTCCGTTTATCGAATCAAACGACACTATCACCCCGCCATAATAAAGACCGGACGTGTTTGAATTCACCATCCGGAAGAAAATAAAAAGATCCGAACCGAAACGTAGGAGGCGACGCACTAAACGTGCGTTTCAGTTCGCATCGATGTTCCAGAACCGAAAGATTGTTCGAAAAAAGTGGTAGATAGCCGAAAAAAGTGACAGGGGTGCAACACGAGGACTTCCCAGGAGGTCACCCATCCTAGTACTACTCTCGCCCAAGCACGCTTAACTTCGGAGTTCTGATGGGATCCAGTGCATTTGTGCTGGTATGATCGCACCCAGCATGCCACTCCATTGTCAAAGTAATAAAGAGTTTCCACTCGCATTGTCGTACGAAGTCCGTTTAAATGAAAGTGCGAAAAAATCCTGCTAGATGACACCGGATGGACGATCCGAGCATGTCGGGAAGCCGGATGACCGCCAGGGCTGTCATCGCGCGATGGATCTTCCCGAGTACCCCCGAATCAATATAAGAATCGCTACGATCTGACGGGCGGATCAAAAGTTATCGTCGGAACGATATTTGTGCACCAAGGGTAGCTCACGGCCAGTAAACACCTTCCGACCGGATTCATGACTCGCATCCACTAGTACACTCATCCGCTATAGCCTGTACGTCACTGAATCTAAACAAACCCCCGCTATAATTTGACTGCAAATGAAATGTCAGAACGAATTCCGTTTATCGAATCAAACGACACTATCACCCCGCCATAATAAAGACCGGACGTCTTTGAATTCACCATCCGGAAGAAAATAAAAAGATCCGAACCGAAACGTAGGAGGCGACGCACTAAACGTGCGTTTCAGTTCGCATCGAGGGGTGCAACACGAGGACTTCCCAGGAGGTCACCCATCCTAGTACTACTCTCGCCCAAGCACGCTTAACTTCGGAGTTCTGATGGGATCCAGTGCATTTGTGCTGGTATGATCGCACCCAGCATGCCTCTCCATTGTCAAAGTAATAAAGAGTTTCCACTCGCATTGTCGTACGAAGTCCGTTTAAATGAAAGTGCGAAAAAATCCTGCTAGATGACACCGGATGGACGATCCGAGCATGTCGGGAAGCCGGATGACCGCCAGGGCTGTCATCGCGCGATTAATCTTCCCGAGTACCCCCGAATCAATATAAGAATCGCTACGATCTGACGGGCGGATCAAAAGTTATCGTCGGAACGATATTTGTGCACCAAGGGTAGCTCACGGCCAGTAAACACCTTCCGACCGGATTCATGACTCGCATCCACTAGTACACTCATCCGCTATAGCCTGTACGTCACTGAATCTAAACAAACCCCCGCTATAATTTGACCGCAAATGAAATGTCAGAACGAATTCCGTTTATCGAATCAAACGACACTATCAGCCCGCCATAATAAAGACCGGACGTCTTTGAATTCACCATCCGGAAGAAAATAAAAAGATCCGAACCGAAACGTATGAGGCGACGCACTAAACGTGCGTTTCAGTTCGCATCGATGTTCCAGAACCGAAAGATTGTTCGAAAAAAGTGGTAGATAGCCGAAAAAAGTGACAGGGGTGCAACACGAGGACTTCCCAGGAGGTCACCCATCCTAGTACTACTCTCGCCCAAGCACGCTTAACTTCGGAGTTCTGATGGGATCCAGTGCATTTGTGCTGGTATGATCGCACCCAGCATGCCTCTCCATTGTCAAAGTAATAAAGAGTTTCCACTCGCATTGTCGTACGAAGTCCGTTTAAATGAAAGTGCGAAAAAATCCTGCTAGATGACACCGGATGGACGATCCGAGCATGTCGGGAAGCCGGATGACTGCCAGGGCTGTCATCGCGCGATGGATCTTCCCGAGTACCCCCGAATCAATATAAGAATCGCCACGATCTGACGGGCGGATCAAAAGTTATCGTCGGAACGATATTTGTGCACCAAGGGTAGCTCACGGCCAGTAAACACCTTCCGACCGGATTCATGACTCGCATCCACTAGTACACTCATCCGCTATAGCCTGTACGTCACTGAATCTAAACAAACCCCCGCTATAATTTGACCGCAAATGAAATGTCAGAACGAATTCCGTTTATCGAATCAAACGACACTATCACCCCGCCATAATAAAGACCGGACGTCTTTGAATTCACCATCCGGAAGAAAATAAAAAGATCCGAACCGAAACGTAGGAGGCGACGCACTAAACGTGCGTTTCAGTTCGCATCGATGTTCCAGAACCGAAAGATTGTTCGAAAAAAGTGGTAGATAGCCGAAAAAAGTGACAGGGGTGCAACACGAGGACTTCCCAGGAGGTCACCCATCCTAGTACTACTCTCGCCCAAGCACGCTTAACTTCGGAGTTCTGATGGGATCCAGTGCATTTGTGCTGGTATGATCGCACCCAGCATGCCACTCCATTGTCAAAGTAATAAAGAGTTTCCACTCGCATTGTCGTACGAAGTCCGTTTAAATGAAAGTGCGAAAAAATCCTGCTAGATGACACCGGATGGACGATCCGAGCATGTCGGGAAGCCGGATGACCGCCAGGGCTGTCATCGCGCGATGGATCTTCCCGAGTACCCCCGAATCAATATAAGAATCGCGACGATCTGACGGGCGGATCAAAAGTTATCGTCGGAACGATATTTGTGCACCAAGGGTAGCTCACGGCCAGTAAACACCTTCCGACCGGATTCATGACTCGCATCCACTAGTACACTCATCCGCTATAGCCTGTACGTCACTGAATCTAAACAAACCCCCGCTATAATTTGACTGCAAATGAAATGTCAGAACGAATTCCGTTTATCGAATCAAACGACACTATCACCCCGCCATAATAAAGACCGGACGTCTTTGAATTCACCATCCGGAAGAAAATAAAAAGATCCGAACCGAAACGTAGGAGGCGACGCACTAAACGTGCGTTTCAGTTCGCATCGAGGGGTGCAACACGAGGACTTCCCAGGAGGTCACCCATCCTAGTACTACTCTCGCCCAAGCACGCTTAACTTCGGAGTTCTGATGGGATCCAGTGCATTTGTGCTGGTATGATCGCACCCAGCATGCCTCTCCATTGTCAAAGTAATAAAGAGTTTCCACTCGCATTGTCGTACGAAGTCCGTTTAAATGAAAGTGCGAAAAAATCCTGCTAGATGACACCGGATGGACGATCCGAGCATGTTGGGAAGCCGGATGACCGCCAGGGCTGTCATCGCGCGATTAATCTTCCCGAGTACCCCCGAATCAATATAAGAATCGCTACGATCTGACGGGCGGATCAAAAGTTATCGTCGGAACGATATTTGTGCACCAAGGGTAGCTCACGGCCAGTAAACACCTTCCGACCGGATTCATGACTCGCATCCACTAGTACACTCATCCGCTATAGCCTGTACGTCACTGAATCTAAACAAACCCCCGCTATAATTTGACCGCAAATGAAATGTCAGAACGAATTCCGTTTATCGAATCAAACGACACTATCAGCCCGCCATAATAAAGACCGGACGTCTTTGAATTCACCATCCGGAAGAAAATAAAAAGATCCGAACCGAAACGTATGAGGCGACGCACTAAACGTGCGTTTCAGTTCGCATCGATGTTCCAGAACCGAAAGATTGTTCGAAAAAAGTGGTAGATAGCCGAAAAAAGTGACAGGGGTGCAACACGAGGACTTCCCAGGAGGTCACCCATCCTAGTACTACTCTCGCCCAAGCACGCTTAACTTCGGAGTTCTGATGGGATCCAGTGCATTTGTGCTGGTATGATCGCACCCAGCATGCCTCTCCATTGTCAAAGTAATAAAGAGTTTCCACTCGCATTGTCGTACGAAGTCCGTTTAAATGAAAGTGCGAAAAAATCCTGCTAGATGACACCGGATGGACGATCCGAGCATGTCGGGAAGCCGGATGACCGCCAGGGCTGTCATCGCGCGATTAATCTTCCCGAGTACCCCCGAATCAATATAAGAATCGCTACGATCTGACGGGCGGATCAAAAGTTATCGTCGGAACGATATTTGTGCACCAAGGGTAGCTCACGGCCAGTAAACACCTTCCGACCGGATTCATGACTCGCATCCACTAGTACACTCATCCGCTATAGCCTGTACGTCACTGAATCTAAACAAACCCCCGCTATAATTTGACCGCAAATGAAATGTCAGAACGAATTCCGTTTATCGAATCAAACGACACTATCAGCCCGCCATAATAAAGACCGGACGTCTTTGAATTCACCATCCGGAAGAAAATAAAAAGATCCGAACCGAAACGTATGAGGCGACGCACTAAACGTGCGTTTCAGTTCGCATCGATGTTCCAGAACCGAAAGATTGTTCGAAAAAAGTGGTAGATAGCCGAAAAAAGTGACAGGGGTGCAACACGAGGACTTCCCAGGAGGTCACCCATCCTAGTACTACTCTCGCCCAAGCACGCTTAACTTCGGAGTTCTGATGGGATCCAGTGCATTTGTGCTGGTATGATCGCACCCAGCATGCCTCTCCATTGTCAAAGTAATAAAGAGTTTCCACTCGCATTGTCGTACGAAGTCCGTTTAAATGAAAGTGCGAAAAAATCCTGCTAGATGACACCGGATGGACGATCCGAGCATGTCGGGAAGCCGGATGACTGCCAGGGCTGTCATCGCGCGATGGATCTTCCCGAGTACCCCCGAATCAATATAAGAATCGCCACGATCTGACGGGCGGATCAAAAGTTATCGTCGGAACGATATTTGTGCACCAAGGGTAGCTCACGGCCAGTAAACACCTTCCGACCGGATTCATGACTCGCATCCACTAGTACACTCATCCGCTATAGCCTGTACGTCACTGAATCTAAACAAACCCCCGCTATAATTTGACCGCAAATGAAATGTCAGAACGAATTCCGTTTATCGAATCAAACGACACTATCACCCCGCCATAATAAAGACCGGACGTCTTTGAATTCACCATCCGGAAGAAAATAAAAAGATCCGAACCGAAACGTAGGAGGCGACGCACTAAACGTGCGTTTCAGTTCGCATCGATGTTCCAGAACCGAAAGATTGTTCGAAAAAAGTGGTAGATAGCCGAAAAAAGTGACAGGGGTGCAACACGAGGACTTCCCAGGAGGTCACCCATCCTAGTACTACTCTCGCCCAAGCACGCTTAACTTCGGAGTTCTGATGGGATCCAGTGCATTTGTGCTGGTATGATCGCACCCAGCATGCCACTCCATTGTCAAAGTAATAAAGAGTTTCCACTCGCATTGTCGTACGAAGTCCGTTTAAATGAAAGTGCGAAAAAATCCTGCTAGATGACACCGGATGGACGATCCGAGCATGTCGGGAAGCCGGATGACCGCCAGGGCTGTCATCGCGCGATGGATCTTCCCGAGTACCCCCGAATCAATATAAGAATCGCGACGATCTGACGGGCGGATCAAAAGTTATCGTCGGAACGATATTTGTGCACCAAGGGTAGCTCACGGCCAGTAAACACCTTCCGACCGGATTCATGACTCGCATCCACTAGTACACTCATCCGCTATAGCCTGTACGTCACTGAATCTAAACAAACCCCCGCTATAATTTGACTGCAAATGAAATGTCAGAACGAATTCCGTTTATCGAATCAAACGACACTATCACCCCGCCATAATAAAGACCGGACGTCTTTGAATTCACCATCCGGAAGAAAATAAAAAGATCCGAACCGAAACGTAGGAGGCGACGCACTAAACGTGCGTTTCAGTTCGCATCGAGGGGTGCAACACGAGGACTTCCCAGGAGGTCACCCATCCTAGTACTACTCTCGCCCAAGCACGCTTAACTTCGGAGTTCTGATGGGATCCAGTGCATTTGTGCTGGTATGATCGCACCCAGCATGCCTCTCCATTGTCAAAGTAATAAAGAGTTTCCACTCGCATTGTCGTACGAAGTCCGTTTAAATGAAAGTGCGAAAAAATCCTGCTAGATGACACCGGATGGACGATCCGAGCATGTTGGGAAGCCGGATGACCGCCAGGGCTGTCATCGCGCGATTAATCTTCCCGAGTACCCCCGAATCAATATAAGAATCGCTACGATCTGACGGGCGGATCAAAAGTTATCGTCGGAACGATATTTGTGCACCAAGGGTAGCTCACGGCCAGTAAACACCTTCCGACCGGATTCATGACTCGCATCCACTAGTACACTCATCCGCTATAGCCTGTACGTCACTGAATCTAAACAAACCCCCGCTATAATTTGACCGCAAATGAAATGTCAGAACGAATTCCGTTTATCGAATCAAACGACACTATCAGCCCGCCATAATAAAGACCGGACGTCTTTGAATTCACCATCCGGAAGAAAATAAAAAGATCCGAACCGAAACGTATGAGGCGACGCACTAAACGTGCGTTTCAGTTCGCATCGATGTTCCAGAACCGAAAGATTGTTCGAAAAAAGTGGTAGATAGCCGAAAAAAGTGACAGGGGTGCAACACGAGGACTTCCCAGGAGGTCACCCATCCTAGTACTACTCTCGCCCAAGCACGCTTAACTTCGGAGTTCTGATGGGATCCAGTGCATTTGTGCTGGTATGATCGCACCCAGCATGCCTCTCCATTGTCAAAGTAATAAAGAGTTTCCACTCGCATTGTCGTACGAAGTCCGTTTAAATGAAAGTGCGAAAAAATCCTGCTAGATGACACCGGATGGACGATCCGAGCATGTCGGGAAGCCGGATGACTGCCAGGGCTGTCATCGCGCGATGGATCTTCCCGAGTACCCCCGAATCAATATAAGAATCGCCACGATCTGACGGGCGGATCAAAAGTTATCGTCGGAACGATATTTGTGCACCAAGGGTAGCTCACGGCCAGTAAACACCTTCCGACCGGATTCATGACTCTCATCCACTAGTACACTCATCCGCTATAGCCTGTACGTCACTGAATCTAAACAAACCCCCGCTATAATTTGACCGCAAATGAAATGTCAGAACGAATTCCGTTTATCGAATCAAACGACACTATCACCCCGCCATAATAAAGACCGGACGTGTTTGAATTCACCATCCGAAAGAAAATAAAAAGATCCGAACCGAAACGTAGGAGGCGACGCACTAAACGTGCGTTTCAGTTCGCATCGATGTTCCAGAACCGAAAGATTGTTCGAAAAAAGTGGTAGATAGCCGAAAACAGTGACAGGGGTGCAACACGAGGACTTCCCAGGAGGTCACCCATCCTAGTACTACTCTCGCCCAAGCACGCTTAACTTCGGAGTTCTGATGGGATCCAGTGCATTTGTGCTGGTATGATCGCACCCAGCATGCCTCTCCATTGTCAAAGTAATAAAGAGTTTCCACTCGCATTGTCGTACGAAGTCCGTTTAAATGAAAGTGCGAAAAAATCCTGCTAGATGACACCGGATGGACGATCCGAGCATGTCGGGAAGCCGGATGACCGCCAGGGCTGTCATCACGCGATGGATCTTCCCGAGTACCCCCGAATCAATATAAGAATCGCGACGATCTGACGGGCGGATCAAAAGTTATCGTCGGAACGATATTTGTGCACCAAGGGTAGCTCACGGCCAGTAAACACCTTCCGACCGGATTCATGACTCGCATCCACTAGTACACTCATCCGCTATAGCCTGTACGTCACTGAATCTAAACAAACCCCCGCTATAATTTGACTGCAAATGAAATGTCAGAACGAATTCCGTTTATCGAATCAAACGACACTATCACCCCGCCATAATAAAGACCGGACGTCTTTGAATTCACCATCCGGAAGAAAATAAAAAGATCCGAACCGAAACGTAGGAGGCGACGCACTAAACGTGCGTTTCAGTTCGCATCGATGTTCCAGAACCGAAAGATTGTTCGAAAAAAGTGGTAGATAGCCGAAAAAAGTGACAGGGGTGCAACACGAGGACTTCCCAGGAGGTCACCCATCCTAGTACTACTCTCGCCCAAGCACGCTTAACTTCGGAGTTCTGATGGGATCCAGTGCATTTGTGCTGGTATGATCGCACCCAGCATGCCTCTCCATTGTCAAAGTAATAAAGAGTTTCCACTCGCATTGTCGTACGAAGTCCGTTTAAATGAAAGTGCGAAAAAATCCTGCTAGATGACACCGGATGGACGATCCGAGCATGTCGGGAAGCCGGATGGCCGCCAGGGCTGTCATCGCGCGATGAATCTTCCCGAGTACCCCCGAATCAATATAAGAATCGCCACGATCTGACGGGCGGATCAAAAGTTATCGTCGGAACGATATTTGTGCACCAAGGGTAGCTCACGGCCAGTAAACACCTTCCGACCGGATTCATGACTCGCATCCACTAGTACACTCATCCGCTATAGCCTGTACGTCACTGAATCTAAACAAACCCCCGCTATAATTTGACCGCAAATGAAATGTCAGAACGAATTCCGTTTATCGAATCAAACGACACTATCACCCCGCCATAATAAAGACCGGACGTGTTTGAATTCACCATCCGGAAGAAAATAAAAAGATCCGAACCGAAACGTAGGAGGCGACGCACTAAACGTGCGTTTCAGTTCGCATCGATGTTCCAGAACCGAAAGATTGTTCGAAAAAAGTGGTAGATAGCCGAAAAAAGTGACAGGGGTGCAACACGAGGACTTCCCAGGAGGTCACCCATCCTAGTACTACTCTCGCCCAAGCACGCTTAACTTCGGAGTTCTGATGGGATCCAGTGCATTTGTGCTGGTATGATCGCACCCAGCATGCCTCTCCATTGTCAAAGTAATAAAGAGTTTCCACTCGCATTGTCGTACGAAGTCCGTTTAAATGAAAGTGCGAAAAAATCCTGCTAGATGACACCGGATGGACGATCCGAGCATGTCGGGAAGCCGGATGACTGCCAGGGCTGTCATCGCGCGATGGATCTTCCCGAGTACCCCCGAATCAATATAAGAATCGCGACGATCTGACGGGCGGATCAAAAGTTATCGTCGGAACGATATTTGTGCACCAAGGGTAGCTCACGGCCAGTAAACACCTTTCGACCGGATTCATGACTCGCATCCACTAGTACACTCATCCGCTATAGCCTGTACGTCACTGAATCTAAACAAACCCCCGCTATAATTTGACCGCAAATGAAATGTCAGAACGAATTCCGTTTATCGAATCAAACGACACTATCAGCCCGCCATAATAAAGACCGGACGTCTTTGAATTCACCATCCGGAAGAAAATAAAAAGATCCGAACCGAAACGTATGAGGCGACGCACTAAACGTGCGTTTCAGTTCGCATCGATGTTCCAGAACCGAAAGATTGTTCGAAAAAAGTGGTAGATAGCCGAAAAAAGTGACAGGGGTGCAACACGAGGACTTCCCAGGAGGTCACCCATCCTAGTACTACTCTCGCCCAAGCACGCTTAACTTCGGAGTTCTGATGGGATCCAGTGCATTTGTGCTGGTATGATCGCACCCAGCATGCCTCTCCATTGTCAAAGTAATAAAGAGTTTCCACTCGCATTGTCGTACGAAGTCCGTTTAAATGAAAGTGCGAAAAAATCCTGCTAGATGACACCGGATGGACGATCCGAGCATGTCGGGAAGCCGGATGACTGCCAGGGCTGTCATCGCGCGATGGATCTTCCCGAGTACCCCCGAATCAATATAAGAATCGCTACGATCTGACGGGCGGATCAAAAGTTATCGTCGGAACGATATTTGTGCACCAAGGGTAGCTCACGGCCAGTAAACACCTTCCGACCGGATTCATGACTCGCATCCACTAGTACACTCATCCGCTATAGCCTGTACGTCACTGAATCTAAACAAACCCCCGCTATAATTTGACTGCAAATGAAATGTCAGAACGAATTCCGTTTATCGAATCAAACGACACTATCACCCCGCCATAATAAAGACCGGACGTGTTTGAATTCACCATCCGGAAGAAAATAAAAAGATCCGAACCGAAACGTAGGAGGCGACGCACTAAACGTGCGTTTCAGTTCGCATCGATGTTCCAGAACCGAAAGATTGTTCGAAAAAAGTGGTAGATAGCCGAAAAAAGTGACAGGGGTGCAACACGAGGACTTCCCAGGAGGTCACCCATCCTAGTACTACTCTCGCCCAAGCACGCTTAACTTCGGAGTTCTGATGGGATCCAGTGCATTTGTGCTGGTATGATCGCACCCAGCATGCCTCTCCATTGTCAAAGTAATAAAGAGTTTCCACTCGCATTGTCGTACGAAGTCCGTTTAAATGAAAGTGCGAAAAAATCCTGCTAGATTACACCGGATGGACGATCCGAGCATGTCGGGAAGCCGGATGACCGCCAGGGCTGTCATCGCGCGATGGATCTTCCCGAGTACCCCCGAATCAATATAAGAATCGCGACGATCTGACGGGCGGATCAAAAGTTATCGTCGGAACGATATTTGTGCACCAAGGGTAGCTCACGGCCAGTAAACACCTTCCGACCGGATTCATGACTCGCATCCACTAGTACACTCATCCGCTATAGCCTGTACGTCACTGAATCTAAACAAACCCCCGCTATAATTTGACTGCAAATGAAATGTCAGAACGAATTCCGTTTATCGAATCAAACGACACTATCACCCCGCCATAATATAGACCGGACGTCTTTGAATTCACCATCCGGAAGAAAATAAAAAGATCCGAACCGAAACGTAAGAGGCGACGCACTAAACGTGCGTTTCAGTTCGCATCGATGTTCCAGAACCGAAAGATTGTTCGAAAAAAGTGGTAGATAGCCGAAAAAAGTGACAGGGGTGCAACACGAGGACTTCCCAGGAGGTCACCCATCCTAGTACTACTCTCGCCCAAGCACGCTTAACTTCGGAGTTCTGATGGGATCCAGTGCATTTGTGCTGGTATGATCGCACCCAGCATGCCTCTCCATTGTCAAAGTAATAAAGAGTTTCCACTCGCATTGTCGTACGAAGTCCGTTTAAATGAAAGTGCGAAAAAATCCTGCTAGATGACACCGGATGGACGATCCGAGCATGTCGGGAAGCCGGATGACCGCCATGGCTGTCATCGCGCGATGGATCTTCCCGAGTACCCCCGAATCAATATAAGAATCGCGACGATCTGACGGGCGGATCAAAAGTTATCGTCGGAACGATATTTGTGCACCAAGGGTAGCTCACGGCCAGTAAACACCTTCCGACCGGATTCATGACTCGCATCCACTAGTACACTCATCCGCTATAGCCTGTACGTCACTGAATCTAAACAAACCCCCGCTATAATTTGACCGCAAATGAAATGTCAGAACGAATTCCGTTTATCGAATCAAACGACACTATCACCCCGCCATAATAAAGACCGGACGTGTTTGAATTCACCATCCGGAAGAAAATAAAAAGATCCGAACCGAAACGTAGGAGGCGACGCACTAAACGTGCGTTTCAGTTCGCATCGATGTTCCAGAACCGAAAGATTGTTCGAAAAAAGTGGTAGATAGCCGAAAAAAGTGACAGGGGTGCAACACGAGGACTTCCCAGGAGGTCACCCATCCTAGTACTACTCTCGCCCAAGCACGCTTAACTTCGGAGTTCTGATGGGATCCAGTGCATTTGTGCTGGTATGATCGCACCCAGCATGCCTCTCCATTGTCAAAGTAATAAAGAGTTTCCACTCGCATTGTCGTACGAAGTCCGTTTAAATGAAAGTGCGAAAAAATCCTGCTAGATGACACCGGATGGACGATCCGAGCATGTCGGGAAGCCGGATGACCGCCAGGGCTGTCATCGCGCGATTAATCTTCCCGAGTACCCCCGAATCAATATAAGAATCGCTACGATCTGACGGGCGGATCAAAAGTTATCGTCGGAACGATATTTGTGCACCAAGGGTAGCTCACGGCCAGTAAACACCTTCCGACCGGATTCATGACTCGCATCCACTAGTACACTCATCCGCTATAGCCTGTACGTCACTGAATCTAAACAAACCCCCGCTATAATTTGACCGCAAATGAAATGTCAGAACGAATTCCGTTTATCGAATCAAACGACACTATCAGCCCGCCATAATAAAGACCTGACGTCTTTGAATTCACCATCCGGAAGAAAATAAAAAGATCCGAACCGAAACGTATGAGGCGACGCACTAAACGTGCGTTTCAGTTCGCATCGATGTTCCAGAACCGAAAGATTGTTCGAAAAAAGTGGTAGATAGCCGAAAAAAGTGACAGGGGTGCAACACGAGGACTTCCCAGGAGGTCACCCATCCTAGTACTACTCTCGCCCAAGCACGCTTAACTTCGAAGTTCTGATGGGATCCAGTGCATTTGTGCTGGTATGATCGCACCCAGCATGCCTCTCCATTGTCAAAGTAATAAAGAGTTTCCACTCGCATTGTCGTACGAAGTCCGTTTAAATGAAAGTGCGAAAAAATCCTGCTAGATGACACCGGATGGACGATCCGAGCATGTCGGGAAGCCGGATGGCCGCCAGGGCTGTCATCGCGCGATGAATCTTCCCGAGTACCCCCGAATCAATATAAGAATCGCCACGATCTGACGGGCGGATCAAAAGTTATCGTCGGAACGATATTTGTGCACCAAGGGTAGCTCACGGCCAGTAAACACCTTCCGACCGGATTCATGACTCTCATCCACTAGTACACTCATCCGCTATAGCCTGTACGTCACTGAATCTAAACAAACCCCCGCTATAATTTGACCGCAAATGAAATGTCAGAACGAATTCCGTTTATCGAATCAAACGACACTATCACCCCGCCATAATAAAGACCGGACGTGTTTGAATTCACCATCCGGAAGAAAATAAAAAGATCCGAACCGAAACGTAGGAGGCGACGCACTAAACGTGCGTTTCAGTTCGCATCGATGTTCCAGAACCGAAAGATTGTTCGAAAAAAGTGGTAGATAGCCGAAAAAAGTGACAGGGGTGCAACACGAGGACTTCCCAGGAGGTCACCCATCCTAGTACTACTCTCGCCCAAGCACGCTTAACTTCGGAGTTCTGATGGGATCCAGTGCATTTGTGCTGGTATGATCGCACCCAGCATGCCTCTCCATTGTCAAAGTAATAAAGAGTTTCCACTCGCATTGTCGTACGAAGTCCGTTTAAATGAAAGTGCGAAAAAATCCTGCTAGATTACACCGGATGGACGATCCGAGCATGTCGGGAAGCCGGATGACCGCCAGGGCTGTCATCGCGCGATGGATCTTCCCGAGTACCCCCGAATCAATATAAGAATCGCGACGATCTGACGGGCGGATCAAAAGTTATCGTCGGAACGATATTTGTGCACCAAGGGTAGCTCACGGCCAGTAAACACCTTCCGACCGGATTCATGACTCGCATCCACTAGTACACTCATCCGCTATAGCCTGTACGTCACTGAATCTAAACAAACCCCCGCTATAATTTGACCGCAAATGAAATGTCAGAACGAATTCCGTTTATCGAATCAAACGACACTATCAGCCCGCCATAATAAAGACCTGACGTCTTTGAATTCACCATCCGGAAGAAAATAAAAAGATCCGAACCGAAACGTATGAGGCGACGCACTAAACGTGCGTTTCAGTTCGCATCGATGTTCCAGAACCGAAAGATTGTTCGAAAAAAGTGGTAGATAGCCGAAAAAAGTGACAGGGGTGCAACACGAGGACTTCCCAGGAGGTCACCCATCCTAGTACTACTCTCGCCCAAGCACGCTTAACTTCGAAGTTCTGATGGGATCCAGTGCATTTGTGCTGGTATGATCGCACCCAGCATGCCTCTCCATTGTCAAAGTAATAAAGAGTTTCCACTCGCATTGTCGTACGAAGTCCGTTTAAATGAAAGTGCGAAAAAATCCTGCTAGATGACACCGGATGGACGATCCGAGCATGTCGGGAAGCCGGATGGCCGCCAAGGCTGTCATCGCGCGATGAATCTTCCCGAGTACCCCCGAATCAATATAAGAATCGCCACGATCTGACGGGCGGATCAAAAGTTATCGTCGGAACGATATTTGTGCACCAAGGGTAGCTCACGGCCAGTAAACACCTTCCGACCGGATTCATGACTCTCATCCACTAGTACACTCATCCGCTATAGCCTGTACGTCACTGAATCTAAACAAACCCCCGCTATAATTTGACCGCAAATGAAATGTCAGAACGAATTCCGTTTATCGAATCAAACGACACTATCACCCCGCCATAATAAAGACCGGACGTGTTTGAATTCACCATCCGGAAGAAAATAAAAAGATCTGAACCGAAACGTAGGAGGCGACGCACTAAACGTGCGTTTCAGTTCGCATCGATGTTCCAGAACCGAAAGATTGTTCGAAAAAAGTGGTAGATAGCCGAAAAAAGTGACAGGGGTGCAACACGAGGACTTCCCAGGAGGTCACCCATCCTAGTACTACTCTCGCCCAAGCACGCTCAACTTCGGAGTTCTGATGGGATCCAGTGCATTTGTGCTGGTATGATCGCACCCAGCATGCCTCTCCATTGTCAAAGTAATAAAGAGTTTCCACTCGCATTGTCGTACGAAGTCCGTTTAAATGAAAGTGCGAAAAAATCCTGCTAGATTACACCGGATGGACGATCCGAGCATGTCGGGAAGCCGGATGACCGCCAGGGCTGTCATCGCGCGATGGATCTTCCCGAGTACCCCCGAATCAATATAAGAATCGCGACGATCTGACGGGCGGATCAAAAGTTATCGTCGGAACGATATTTGTGCACCAAGGGTAGCTCACGGCCAGTAAACACCTTCCGACCGGATTCATGACTCGCATCCACTAGTACACTCATCCGCTATAGCCTGTACGTCACTGAATCTAAACAAACCCCCGCTATAATTTGACTGCAAATGAAATGTCAGAACGAATTCCGTTTATCGAATCAAACGACACTATCACCCCGCCATAATATAGACCGGACGTCTTTGAATTCACCATCCGGAAGAAAATAAAAAGATCCGAACCGAAACGTAAGAGGCGACGCACTAAACGTGCGTTTCAGTTCGCATCGATGTTCCAGAACCGAAAGATTGTTCGAAAAAAGTGGTAGATAGCCGAAAAAAGTGACAGGGGTGCAACACGAGGACTTCCCAGGAGGTCACCCATCCTAGTACTACTCTCGCCCAAGCACGCTTAACTTCGGAGTTCTGATGGGATCCAGTGCATTTGTGCTGGTATGATCGCACCCAGCATGCCTCTCCATTGTCAAAGTAATAAAGAGTTTCCACTCGCATTGTCGTACGAAGTCCGTTTAAATGAAAGTGCGAAAAAATCCTGCTAGATGACACCGGATGGACGATCCGAGCATGTCGGGAGGCCGGATGACCGCCAGGGCTGTCATCGCGCGATGGATCTTCCCGAGTACCCCCGAATCAATATAAGAATCGCGACGATCTGACGGGCGGATCAAAAGTTATCGTCGGAACGATATTTGTGCACCAAGGGTAGCTCACGGCCAGTAAACACCTTCCGACCGGATTCATGACTCGCATCCACTAGTACACTCATCCGCTATAGCCTGTACGTCACTGAATCTAAACAAACCCCCGCTATAATTTGACCGCAAATGAAATGTCAGAACGAATTCCGTTTATCGAATCAAACGACACTATCACCCCGCCATAATAAAGACCGGACGTGTTTGAATTCACCATCCGGAAGAAAATAAAAAGATCCGAACCGAAACGTATGAGGCGACGCACTAAACGTGCGTTTCAGTTCGCATCGATGTTCCAGAACCGAAAGATTGTTCGAAAAAAGTGGTAGATAGCCGAAAAAAGTGACAGGGGTGCAACACGAGGACTTCCCAGGAGGTCACCCATCCTAGTACTACTCTCGCCCAAGCACGCTTAACTTCGGAGTTCTGATGGGATCCAGTGCATTTGTGCTGGTATGATCGCACCCAGCATGCCTCTCCATTGTCAAAGTAATAAAGAGTTTCCACTCGCATTGTCGTACGAAGTCCGTTTAAATGAAAGTGCGAAAAAATCCTGCTAGATGACACCGGATGGACGATCCGAGCATGTCGGGAAGCCGGATGACCGCCAGGGCTGTCATCGCGCGATTAATCTTCCCGAGTACCCCCGAATCAATATAAGAATCGCTACGATCTGACGGGCGGATCAAAAGTTATCGTCGGAACGATATTTGTGCACCAAGGGTAGCTCACGGCCAGTAAACACCTTCCGACCGGATTCATGACTCGCATCCACTAGTACACTCATCCGCTATAGCCTGTACGTCACTGAATCTAAACAAACCCCCGCTATAATTTGACCGCAAATGAAATGTCAGAACGAATTCCGTTTATCGAATCAAACGACACTATCAGCCCGCCATAATAAAGACCTGACGTCTTTGAATTCACCATCCGGAAGAAAATAAAAAGATCCGAACCGAAACGTATGAGGCGACGCACTAAACGTGCGTTTCAGTTCGCATCGATGTTCCAGAACCGAAAGATTGTTCGAAAAAAGTGGTAGATAGCCGAAAAAAGTGACAGGGGTGCAACACGAGGACTTCCCAGGAGGTCACCCATCCTAGTACTACTCTCGCCCAAGCACGCTTAACTTCGAAGTTCTGATGGGATCCAGTGCATTTGTGCTGGTATGATCGCACCCAGCATGCCTCTCCATTGTCAAAGTAATAAAGAGTTTCCACTCGCATTGTCGTACGAAGTCCGTTTAAATGAAAGTGCGAAAAAATCCTGCTAGATGACACCGGATGGACGATCCGAGCATGTCGGGAAGCCGGATGGCCGCCAGGGCTGTCATCGCGCGATGAATCTTCCCGAGTACCCCCGAATCAATATAAGAATCGCCACGATCTGACGGGCGGATCAAAAGTTATCGTCGGAACGATATTTGTGCACCAAGGGTAGCTCACGGCCAGTAAACACCTTCCGACCGGATTCATGACTCTCATCCACTAGTACACTCATCCGCTATAGCCTGTACGTCACTGAATCTAAACAAACCCCCGCTATAATTTGACCGCAAATGAAATGTCAGAACGAATTCCGTTTATCGAATCAAACGACACTATCACCCCGCCATAATAAAGACCGGACGTGTTTGAATTCACCATCCGGAAGAAAATAAAAAGATCCGAACCGAAACGTAGGAGGCGACGCACTAAACGTGCGTTTCAGTTCGCATCGATGTTCCAGAACCGAAAGATTGTTCGAAAAAAGTGGTAGATAGCCGAAAAAAGTGACAGGGGTGCAACACGAGGACTTCCCAGGAGGTCACCCATCCTAGTACTACTCTCGCCCAAGCACGCTTAACTTCGGAGTTCTGATGGGATCCAGTGCATTTGTGCTGGTATGATCGCACCCAGCATGCCTCTCCATTGTCAAAGTAATAAAGAGTTTCCACTCGCATTGTCGTACGAAGTCCGTTTAAATGAAAGTGCGAAAAAATCCTGCTAGATTACACCGGATGGACGATCCGAGCATGTCGGGAAGCCGGATGACCGCCAGGGCTGTCATCGCGCGATGGATCTTCCCGAGTACCCCCGAATCAATATAAGAATCGCGACGATCTGACGGGCGGATCAAAAGTTATCGTCGGAACGATATTTGTGCACCAAGGGTAGCTCACGGCCAGTAAACACCTTCCGACCGGATTCATGACTCGCATCCACTAGTACACTCATCCGCTATAGCCTGTACGTCACTGAATCTAAACAAACCCCCGCTATAATTTGACCGCAAATGAAATGTCAGAACGAATTCCGTTTATCGAATCAAACGACACTATCAGCCCGCCATAATAAAGACCTGACGTCTTTGAATTCACCATCCGGAAGAAAATAAAAAGATCCGGACCGAAACGTATGAGGCGACGCACTAAACGTGCGTTTCAGTTCGCATCGATGTTCCAGAACCGAAAGATTGTTCGAAAAAAGTGGTAGATAGCCGAAAAAAGTGACAGGGGTGCAACACGAGGACTTCCCAGGAGGTCACCCATCCTAGTACTACTCTCGCCCAAGCACGCTTAACTTCGAAGTTCTGATGGGATCCAGTGCATTTGTGCTGGTATGATCGCACCCAGCATGCCTCTCCATTGTCAAAGTAATAAAGAGTTTCCACTCGCATTGTCGTACGAAGTCCGTTTAAATGAAAGTGCGAAAAAATCCTGCTAGATGACACCGGATGGACGATCCGAGCATGTCGGGAAGCCGGATGGCCGCCAGGGCTGTCATCGCGCGATGAATCTTCCCGAGTACCCCCGAATCAATATAAGAATCGCCACGATCTGACGGGCGGATCAAAAGTTATCGTCGGAACGATATTTGTGCACCAAGGGTAGCTCACGGCCAGTAAACACCTTCCGACCGGATTCATGACTCTCATCCACTAGTACACTCATCCGCTATAGCCTGTACGTCACTGAATCTAAACAAACCCCCGCTATAATTTGACCGCAAATGAAATGTCAGAACGAATTCCGTTTATCGAATCAAACGACACTATCACCCCGCCATAATAAAGACCGGACGTGTTTGAATTCACCATCTGGAAGAAAATAAAAAGATCCGAACCGAAACGTAGGAGGCGACGCACTAAACGTGCGTTTCAGTTCGCATCGATGTTCCAGAACCGAAAGATTGTTCGAAAAAAGTGGTAGATAGCCGAAAAAAGTGACAGGGGTGCAACACGAGGACTTCCCAGGAGGTCACCCATCCTAGTACTACTCTCGCCCAAGCACGCTTAACTTCGGAGTTCTGATGGGATCTAGTGCATTTGTGCTGGTATGATCGCACCCAGCATGCCTCTCCATTGTCAAAGTAATAAAGAGTTTCCACTCGCATTGTCGTACGAAGTCCGTTTAAATGAAAGTGCGAAAAAATCCTGCTAGATTACACCGGATGGACGATCCGAGCATGTCGGGAAGCCGGATGACCGCCAGGGCTGTCATCGCGCGATGGATCTTCCCGAGTACCCCCGAATCAATATAAGAATCGCGACGATCTGACGGGCGGATCAAAAGTTATCGTCGGAACGATATTTGTGCACCAAGGGTAGCTCACGGCCAGTAAACACCTTCCGACCGGATTCATGACTCGCATCCACTAGTACACTCATCCGCTATAGCCTGTACGTCACTGAATCTAAACAAACCCCCGCTATAATTTGACCGCAAATGAAATGTCAGAACGAATTCCGTTTATCGAATCAAACGACACTATCAGCCCGCCATAATAAAGACCTGACGTCTTTGAATTCACCATCCGGAAGAAAATAAAAAGATCCGAACCGAAACGTATGAGGCGACGCACTAAACGTGCGTTTCAGTTCGCATCGATGTTCCAGAACCGAAAGATTGTTCGAAAAAAGTGGTAGATAGCCGAAAAAAGTGACAGGGGTGCAACACGAGGACTTCCCAGGAGGTCACCCATCCTAGTACTACTCTCGCCCAAGCACGCTTAACTTCGAAGTTCTGATGGGATCCAGTGCATTTGTGCTGGTATGATCGCACCCAGCATGCCTCTCCATTGTCAAAGTAATAAAGAGTTTCCACTCGCATTGTCGTACGAAGTCCGTTTAAATGAAAGTGCGAAAAAATCCTGCTAGATGACACCGGATGGACGATCCGAGCATGTCGGGAAGCCGGATGGCCGCCAGGGCTGTCATCGCGCGATGAATCTTCCCGAGTACCCCCGAATCAATATAAGAATCGCCACGATCTGACGGGCGGATCAAAAGTTATCGTCGGAACGATATTTGTGCACCAAGGGTAGCTCACGGCCAGTAAACACCTTCCGACCGGATTCATGACTCTCATCCACTAGTACACTCATCCGCTATAGCCTGTACGTCACTGAATCTAAACAAACCCCCGCTATAATTTGACCGCAAATGAAATGTCAGAACGAATTCCGTTTATCGAATCAAACGACACTATCACCCCGCCATAATAAAGACCGGACGTGTTTGAATTCACCATCCGGAAGAAAATAAAAAGATCTGAACCGAAACGTAGGAGGCGACGCACTAAACGTGCGTTTCAGTTCGCATCGATGTTCCAGAACCGAAAGATTGTTCGAAAAAAGTGGTAGATAGCCGAAAAAAGTGACAGGGGTGCAACACGAGGACTTCCCAGGAGGTCACCCATCCTAGTACTACTCTCGCCCAAGCACGCTCAACTTCGGAGTTCTGATGGGATCCAGTGCATTTGTGCTGGTATGATCGCACCCAGCATGCCTCTCCATTGTCAAAGTAATAAAGAGTTTCCACTCGCATTGTCGTACGAAGTCCGTTTAAATGAAAGTGCGAAAAAATCCTGCTAGATTACACCGGATGGACGATCCGAGCATGTCGGGAAGCCGGATGACCGCCAGGGCTGTCATCGCGCGATGGATCTTCCCGAGTACCCCCGAATCAATATAAGAATCGCGACGATCTGACGGGCGGATCAAAAGTTATCGTCGGAACGATATTTGTGCACCAAGGGTAGCTCACGGCCAGTAAACACCTTCCGACCGGATTCATGACTCGCATCCACTAGTACACTCATCCGCTATAGCCTGTACGTCACTGAATCTAAACAAACCCCCGCTATAATTTGACTGCAAATGAAATGTCAGAACGAATTCCGTTTATCGAATCAAACGACACTATCACCCCGCCATAATATAGACCGGACGTCTTTGAATTCACCATCCGGAAGAAAATAAAAAGATCCGAACCGAAACGTAAGAGGCGACGCACTAAACGTGCGTTTCAGTTCGCATCGATGTTCCAGAACCGAAAGATTGTTCGAAAAAAGTGGTAGATAGCCGAAAAAAGTGACAGGGGTGCAACACGAGGACTTCCCAGGAGGTCGCCCATCCTAGTACTACTCTCGCCCAAGCACGCTTAACTTCGGAGTTCTGATGGGATCCAGTGCATTTGTGCTGGTATGATCGCACCCAGCATGCCTCTCCATTGTCAAAGTAATAAAGAGTTTCCACTCGCATTGTCGTACGAAGTCCGTTTAAATGAAAGTGCGAAAAAATCCTGCTAGATGACACCGGATGGACGATCCGAGCATGTCGGGAGGCCGGATGACCGCCAGGGCTGTCATCGCGCGATGGATCTTCCCGAGTACCCCCGAATCAATATAAGAATCGCGACGATCTGACGGGCGGATCAAAAGTTATCGTCGGAACGATATTTGTGCACCAAGGGTAGCTCACGGCCAGTAAACACCTTCCGACCGGATTCATGACTCGCATCCACTAGTACACTCATCCGCTATAGCCTGTACGTCACTGAATCTAAACAAACCCCCGCTATAATTTGACCGCAAATGAAATGTCAGAACGAATTCCGTTTATCGAATCAAACGACACTATCAGCCCGCCATAATAAAGACCTGACGTCTTTGAATTCACCATCCGGAAGAAAATAAAAAGATCCGAACCGAAACGTATGAGGCGACGCACTAAACGTGCGTTTCAGTTCGCATCGATGTTCCAGAACCGAAAGATTGTTCGAAAAAAGTGGTAGATAGCCGAAAAAAGTGACAGGGGTGCAACACGAGGACTTCCCAGGAGGTCACCCATCCTAGTACTACTCTCGCCCAAGCACGCTTAACTTCGAAGTTCTGATGGGATCCAGTGCATTTGTGCTGGTATGATCGCACCCAGCATGCCTCTCCATTGTCAAAGTAATAAAGAGTTTCCACTCGCATTGTCGTACGAAGTCCGTTTAAATGAAAGTGCGAAAAAATCCTGCTAGATGACACCGGATGGACGATCCGAGCATGTCGGGAAGCCGGATGGCCGCCAAGGCTGTCATCGCGCGATGAATCTTCCCGAGTACCCCCGAATCAATATAAGAATCGCCACGATCTGACGGGCGGATCAAAAGTTATCGTCGGAACGATATTTGTGCACCAAGGGTAGCTCACGGCCAGTAAACACCTTCCGACCGGATTCATGACTCTCATCCACTAGTACACTCATCCGCTATAGCCTGTACGTCACTGAATCTAAACAAACCCCCGCTATAATTTGACCGCAAATGAAATGTCAGAACGAATTCCGTTTATCGAATCAAACGACACTATCACCCCGCCATAATAAAGACCGGACGTGTTTGAATTCACCATCCGGAAGAAAATAAAAAGATCTGAACCGAAACGTAGGAGGCGACGCACTAAACGTGCGTTTCAGTTCGCATCGATGTTCCAGAACCGAAAGATTGTTCGAAAAAAGTGGTAGATAGCCGAAAAAAGTGACAGGGGTGCAACACGAGGACTTCCCAGGAGGTCACCCATCCTAGTACTACTCTCGCCCAAGCACGCTCAACTTCGGAGTTCTGATGGGATCCAGTGCATTTGTGCTGGTATGATCGCACCCAGCATGCCTCTCCATTGTCAAAGTAATAAAGAGTTTCCACTCGCATTGTCGTACGAAGTCCGTTTAAATGAAAGTGCGAAAAAATCCTGCTAGATTACACCGGATGGACGATCCGAGCATGTCGGGAAGCCGGATGACCGCCAGGGCTGTCATCGCGCGATGGATCTTCCCGAGTACCCCCGAATCAATATAAGAATCGCGACGATCTGACGGGCGGATCAAAAGTTATCGTCGGAACGATATTTGTGCACCAAGGGTAGCTCACGGCCAGTAAACACCTTCCGACCGGATTCATGACTCGCATCCACTAGTACACTCATCCGCTATAGCCTGTACGTCACTGAATCTAAACAAACCCCCGCTATAATTTGACCGCAAATGAAATGTCAGAACGAATTCCGTTTATCGAATCAAACGACACTATCAGCCCGCCATAATAAAGACCTGACGTCTTTGAATTCACCATCCGGAAGAAAATAAAAAGATCCGAACCGAAACGTATGAGGCGACGCACTAAACGTGCGTTTCAGTTCGCATCGATGTTCCAGAACCGAAAGATTGTTCGAAAAAAGTGGTAGATAGCCGAAAAAAGTGACAGGGGTGCAACACGAGGACTTCCCAGGAGGTCACCCATCCTAGTACTACTCTCGCCCAAGCACGCTTAACTTCGAAGTTCTGATGGGATCCAGTGCATTTGTGCTGGTATGATCGCACCCAGCATGCCTCTCCATTGTCAAAGTAATAAAGAGTTTCCACTCGCATTGTCGTACGAAGTCCGTTTAAATGAAAGTGCGAAAAAATCCTGCTAGATGACACCGGATGGACGATCCGAGCATGTCGGGAAGCCGGATGGCCGCCAGGGCTGTCATCGCGCGATGAATCTTCCCGAGTACCCCCGAATCAATATAAGAATCGCCACGATCTGACGGGCGGATCAAAAGTTATCGTCGGAACGATATTTGTGCACCAAGGGTAGCTCACGGCCAGTAAACACCTTCCGACCGGATTCATGACTCTCATCCACTAGTACACTCATCCGCTATAGCCTGTACGTCACTGAATCTAAACAAACCCCCGCTATAATTTGACCGCAAATGAAATGTCAGAACGAATTCCGTTTATCGAATCAAACGACACTATCACCCCGCCATAATAAAGACCGGACGTGTTTGAATTCACCATCCGGAAGAAAATAAAAAGATCTGAACCGAAACGTAGGAGGCGACGCACTAAACGTGCGTTTCAGTTCGCATCGATGTTCCAGAACCGAAAGATTGTTCGAAAAAAGTGGTAGATAGCCGAAAAAAGTGACAGGGGTGCAACACGAGGACTTCCCAGGAGGTCACCCATCCTAGTACTACTCTCGCCCAAGCACGCTCAACTTCGGAGTTCTGATGGGATCCAGTGCATTTGTGCTGGTATGATCGCACCCAGCATGCCTCTCCATTGTCAAAGTAATAAAGAGTTTCCACTCGCATTGTCGTACGAAGTCCGTTTAAATGAAAGTGCGAAAAAATCCTGCTAGATTACACCGGATGGACGATCCGAGCATGTCGGGAAGCCGGATGACCGCCAGGGCTGTCATCGCGCGATGGATCTTCCCGAGTACCCCCGAATCAATATAAGAATCGCGACGATCTGACGGGCGGATCAAAAGTTATCGTCGGAACGATATTTGTGCACCAAGGGTAGCTCACGGCCAGTAAACACCTTCCGACCGGATTCATGACTCGCATCCACTAGTACACTCATCCGCTATAGCCTGTACGTCACTGAATCTAAACAAACCCCCGCTATAATTTGACTGCAAATGAAATGTCAGAACGAATTCCGTTTATCGAATCAAACGACACTATCACCCCGCCATAATATAGACCGGACGTCTTTGAATTCACCATCCGGAAGAAAATAAAAAGATCCGAACCGAAACGTAAGAGGCGACGCACTAAACGTGCGTTTCAGTTCGCATCGATGTTCCAGAACCGAAAGATTGTTCGAAAAAAGTGGTAGATAGCCGAAAAAAGTGACAGGGGTGCAACACGAGGACTTCCCAGGAGGTCACCCATCCTAGTACTACTCTCGCCCAAGCACGCTTAACTTCGGAGTTCTGATGGGATCCAGTGCATTTGTGCTGGTATGATCGCACCCAGCATGCCTCTCCATTGTCAAAGTAATAAAGAGTTTCCACTCGCATTGTCGTACGAAGTCCGTTTAAATGAAAGTGCGAAAAAATCCTGCTAGATGACACCGGATGGACGATCCGAGCATGTCGGGAGGCCGGATGACCGCCAGGGCTGTCATCGCGCGATGGATCTTCCCGAGTACCCCCGAATCAATATAAGAATCGCGACGATCTGACGGGCGGATCAAAAGTTATCGTCGGAACGATATTTGTGCACCAAGGGTAGCTCACGGCCAGTAAACACCTTCCGACCGGATTCATGACTCGCATCCACTAGTACACTCATCCGCTATAGCCTGTACGTCACTGAATCTAAACAAACCCCCGCTATAATTTGACCGCAAATGAAATGTCAGAACGAATTCCGTTTATCGAATCAAACGACACTATCAGCCCGCCATAATAAAGACCTGACGTCTTTGAATTCACCATCCGGAAGAAAATAAAAAGATCCGAACCGAAACGTATGAGGCGACGCACTAAACGTGCGTTTCAGTTCGCATCGATGTTCCAGAACCGAAAGATTGTTCGAAAAAAGTGGTAGATAGCCGAAAAAAGTGACAGGGGTGCAACACGAGGACTTCCCAGGAGGTCACCCATCCTAGTACTACTCTCGCCCAAGCACGCTTAACTTCGAAGTTCTGATGGGATCCAGTGCATTTGTGCTGGTATGATCGCACCCAGCATGCCTCTCCATTGTCAAAGTAATAAAGAGTTTCCACTCGCATTGTCGTACGAAGTCCGTTTAAATGAAAGTGCGAAAAAATCCTGCTAGATGACACCGGATGGACGATCCGAGCATGTCGGGAAGCCGGATGGCCGCCAAGGCTGTCATCGCGCGATGAATCTTCCCGAGTACCCCCGAATCAATATAAGAATCGCCACGATCTGACGGGCGGATCAAAAGTTATCGTCGGAACGATATTTGTGCACCAAGGGTAGCTCACGGCCAGTAAACACCTTCCGACCGGATTCATGACTCTCATCCACTAGTACACTCATCCGCTATAGCCTGTACGTCACTGAATCTAAACAAACCCCCGCTATAATTTGACCGCAAATGAAATGTCAGAACGAATTCCGTTTATCGAATCAAACGACACTATCACCCCGCCATAATAAAGACCGGACGTGTTTGAATTCACCATCCGGAAGAAAATAAAAAGATCTGAACCGAAACGTAGGAGGCGACGCACTAAACGTGCGTTTCAGTTCGCATCGATGTTCCAGAACCGAAAGATTGTTCGAAAAAAGTGGTAGATAGCCGAAAAAAGTGACAGGGGTGCAACACGAGGACTTCCCAGGAGGTCACCCATCCTAGTACTACTCTCGCCCAAGCACGCTCAACTTCGGAGTTCTGATGGGATCCAGTGCATTTGTGCTGGTATGATCGCACCCAGCATGCCTCTCCATTGTCAAAGTAATAAAGAGTTTCCACTCGCATTGTCGTACGAAGTCCGTTTAAATGAAAGTGCGAAAAAATCCTGCTAGATTACACCGGATGGACGATCCGAGCATGTCGGGAAGCCGGATGACCGCCAGGGCTGTCATCGCGCGATGGATCTTCCCGAGTACCCCCGAATCAATATAAGAATCGCGACGATCTGACGGGCGGATCAAAAGTTATCGTCGGAACGATATTTGTGCACCAAGGGTAGCTCACGGCCAGTAAACACCTTCCGACCGGATTCATGACTCGCATCCACTAGTACACTCATCCGCTATAGCCTGTACGTCACTGAATCTAAACAAACCCCCGCTATAATTTGACCGCAAATGAAATGTCAGAACGAATTCCGTTTATCGAATCAAACGACACTATCAGCCCGCCATAATAAAGACCTGACGTCTTTGAATTCACCATCCGGAAGAAAATAAAAAGATCCGAACCGAAACGTATGAGGCGACGCACTAAACGTGCGTTTCAGTTCGCATCGATGTTCCAGAACCGAAAGATTGTTCGAAAAAAGTGGTAGATAGCCGAAAAAAGTGACAGGGGTGCAACACGAGGACTTCCCAGGAGGTCACCCATCCTAGTACTACTCTCGCCCAAGCACGCTTAACTTCGAAGTTCTGATGGGATCCAGTGCATTTGTGCTGGTATGATCGCACCCAGCATGCCTCTCCATTGTCAAAGTAATAAAGAGTTTCCACTCGCATTGTCGTACGAAGTCCGTTTAAATGAAAGTGCGAAAAAATCCTGCTAGATGACACCGGATGGACGATCCGAGCATGTCGGGAAGCCGGATGGCCGCCAGGGCTGTCATCGCGCGATGAATCTTCCCGAGTACCCCCGAATCAATATAAGAATCGCCACGATCTGACGGGCGGATCAAAAGTTATCGTCGGAACGATATTTGTGCACCAAGGGTAGCTCACGGCCAGTAAACACCTTCCGACCGGATTCATGACTCTCATCCACTAGTACACTCATCCGCTATAGCCTGTACGTCACTGAATCTAAACAAACCCCCGCTATAATTTGACCGCAAATGAAATGTCAGAACGAATTCCGTTTATCGAATCAAACGACACTATCACCCCGCCATAATAAAGACCGGACGTGTTTGAATTCACCATCCGGAAGAAAATAAAAAGATCTGAACCGAAACGTAGGAGGCGACGCACTAAACGTGCGTTTCAGTTCGCATCGATGTTCCAGAACCGAAAGATTGTTCGAAAAAAGTGGTAGATAGCCGAAAAAAGTGACAGGGGTGCAACACGAGGACTTCCCAGGAGGTCACCCATCCTAGTACTACTCTCGCCCAAGCACGCTCAACTTCGGAGTTCTGATGGGATCCAGTGCATTTGTGCTGGTATGATCGCACCCAGCATGCCTCTCCATTGTCAAAGTAATAAAGAGTTTCCACTCGCATTGTCGTACGAAGTCCGTTTAAATGAAAGTGCGAAAAAATCCTGCTAGATTACACCGGATGGACGATCCGAGCATGTCGGGAAGCCGGATGACCGCCAGGGCTGTCATCGCGCGATGGATCTTCCCGAGTACCCCCGAATCAATATAAGAATCGCGACGATCTGACGGGCGGATCAAAAGTTATCGTCGGAACGATATTTGTGCACCAAGGGTAGCTCACGGCCAGTAAACACCTTCCGACCGGATTCATGACTCGCATCCACTAGTACACTCATCCGCTATAGCCTGTACGTCACTGAATCTAAACAAACCCCCGCTATAATTTGACTGCAAATGAAATGTCAGAACGAATTCCGTTTATCGAATCAAACGACACTATCACCCCGCCATAATATAGACCGGACGTCTTTGAATTCACCATCCGGAAGAAAATAAAAAGATCCGAACCGAAACGTAAGAGGCGACGCACTAAACGTGCGTTTCAGTTCGCATCGATGTTCCAGAACCGAAAGATTGTTCGAAAAAAGTGGTAGATAGCCGAAAAAAGTGACAGGGGTGCAACACGAGGACTTCCCAGGAGGTCACCCATCCTAGTACTACTCTCGCCCAAGCACGCTTAACTTCGGAGTTCTGATGGGATCCAGTGCATTTGTGCTGGTATGATCGCACCCAGCATGCCTCTCCATTGTCAAAGTAATAAAGAGTTTCCACTCGCATTGTCGTACGAAGTCCGTTTAAATGAAAGTGCGAAAAAATCCTGCTAGATGACACCGGATGGACGATCCGAGCATGTCGGGAGGCCGGATGACCGCCAGGGCTGTCATCGCGCGATGGATCTTCCCGAGTACCCCCGAATCAATATAAGAATCGCGACGATCTGACGGGCGGATCAAAAGTTATCGTCGGAACGATATTTGTGCACCAAGGGTAGCTCACGGCCAGTAAACACCTTCCGACCGGATTCATGACTCGCATCCACTAGTACACTCATCCGCTATAGCCTGTACGTCACTGAATCTAAACAAACCCCCGCTATAATTTGACCGCAAATGAAATGTCAGAACGAATTCCGTTTATCGAATCAAACGACACTATCACCCCGCCATAATAAAGACCGGACGTGTTTGAATTCACCATCCGGAAGAAAATAAAAAGATCCGAACCGAAACGTAGGAGGCGACGCACTAAACGTGCGTTTCAGTTCGCATCGATGTTCCAGAACCGAAAGATTGTTCGAAAAAAGTGGTAGATAGCCGAAAAAAGTGACAGGGGTGCAACACGAGGACTTCCCAGGAGGTCACCCATCCTAGTACTACTCTCGCCCAAGCACGCTTAACTTCGGAGTTCTGATGGGATCCAGTGCATTTGTGCTGGTATGATCGCACCCAGCATGCCTCTCCATTGTCAAAGTAATAAAGAGTTTCCACTCGCATTGTCGTACGAAGTCCGTTTAAATGAAAGTGCGAAAAAATCCTGCTAGATGACACCGGATGGACGATCCGAGCATGTCGGGAAGCCGGATGACCGCCAGGGCTGTCATCGCGCGATTAATCTTCCCGAGTACCCCCGAATCAATATAAGAATCGCTACGATTTGACGGGCGGATCAAAAGTTATCGTCGGAACGATATTTGTGCACCAAGGGTAGCTCACGGCCAGTAAACACCTTCCGACCGGATTCATGACTCGCATCCACTAGTACACTCATCCGCTATAGCCTGTACGTCACTGAATCTAAACAAACCCCCGCTATAATTTGACCGCAAATGAAATGTCAGAACGAATTCCGTTTATCGAATCAAACGACACTATCAGCCCGCCATAATAAAGACCTGACGTCTTTGAATTCACCATCCGGAAGAAAATAAAAAGATCCGAACCGAAACGTATGAGGCGACGCACTAAACGTGCGTTTCAGTTCGCATCGATGTTCCAGAACCGAAAGATTGTTCGAAAAAAGTGGTAGATAGCCGAAAAAAGTGACAGGGGTGCAACACGAGGACTTCCCAGGAGGTCACCCATCCTAGTACTACTCTCGCCCAAGCACGCTTAACTTCGAAGTTCTGATGGGATCCAGTGCATTTGTGCTGGTATGATCGCACCCAGCATGCCTCTCCATTGTCAAAGTAATAAAGAGTTTCCACTCGCATTGTCGTACGAAGTCCGTTTAAATGAAAGTGCGAAAAAATCCTGCTAGATGACACCGGATGGACGATCCGAGCATGTCGGGAAGCCGGATGGCCGCCAGGGCTGTCATCGCGCGATGAATCTTCCCGAGTACCCCCGAATCAATATAAGAATCGCCACGATCTGACGGGCGGATCAAAAGTTATCGTCGGAACGATATTTGTGCACCAAGGGTAGCTCACGGCCAGTAAACACCTTCCGACCGGATTCATGACTCTCATCCACTAGTACACTCATCCGCTATAGCCTGTACGTCACTGAATCTAAACAAACCCCCGCTATAATTTGACCGCAAATGAAATGTCAGAACGAATTCCGTTTATCGAATCAAACGACACTATCACCCCGCCATAATAAAGACCGGACGTGTTTGAATTCACCATCCGGAAGAAAATAAAAAGATCCGAACCGAAACGTAGGAGGCGACGCACTAAACGTGCGTTTCAGTTCGCATCGATGTTCCAGAACCGAAAGATTGTTCGAAAAAAGTGGTAGATAGCCGAAAACAGTGACAGGGGTGCAACACGAGGACTTCCCAGGAGGTCACCCATCCTAGTACTACTCTCGCCCAAGCACGCTTAACTTCGGAGTTCTGATGGGATCCAGTGCATTTGTGCTGGTATGATCGCACCCAGCATGCCTCTCCATTGTCAAAGTAATAAAGAGTTTCCACTCGCATTGTCGTACGAAGTCCGTTTAAATGAAAGTGCGAAAAAATCCTGCTAGATGACACCGGATGGACGATCCGAGCATGTCGGGAAGCCGGATGACCGCCAGGGCTGTCATCGCGCGATGGATCTTCCCGAGTACCCCCGAATCAATATAAGAATCGCGACGATCTGACGGGCGGATCAAAAGTTATCGTCGGAACGATATTTGTGCACCAAGGGTAGCTCACGGCCAGTAAACACCTTCCGACCGGATTCATGACTCGCATCCACTAGTACACTCATCCGCTATAGCCTGTACGTCACTGAATCTAAACAAACCCCCGCTATAATTTGACCGCAAATGAAATGTCAGAACGAATTCCGTTTATCGAATCAAACGACACTATCACCCCGCCATAATAAAGACCGGACGTCTTTGAATTCACCATCCGGAAGAAAATAAAAAGATCCGAACCGAAACGTAGGAGGCGACGCACTAAACGTGCGTTTCAGTTCGCATCGATGTTCCAGAACCGAAAGATTGTTCGAAAAAAGTGGTAGATAGCCCAAAAAAGTGACAGGGGTGCAACACGAGGACTTCCCAGGAGGTCACCCATCCTAGTACTACTCTCGGCCAAGCACGCTTAACTTCGGAGTTCTGATGGGATCCAGTGCATTTGTGCTGGTATGATCGCACCCAGCATGCCTCTCCATTGTCAAAGTAATAAAGAGTTTCCACTCGCATTGTCGTACGAAGTCCGTTTAAATGAAAGTGCGAAAAAATCCTGCTAGATGACACCGGATGGACGATCCGAGCATGTCGGGAAGCCGGATGACTGCCAGGGCTGTCATCGCGCGATGGATCTTCCCGAGTACCCCCGAATCAATATAAGAATCGCTACGATCTGACGGGCGGATCAAAAGTTATCGTCGGAACGATATTTGTGCACCAAGGGTAGCTCACGGCCAGTAAACACCTTCCGACCGGATTCATGACTCGCATCCACTAGTACACTCATCCGCTATAGCCTGTACGTCACTGAATCTAAACAAACCCCCGCTATAATTTGACTGCAAATGAAATGTCAGAACGAATTCCGTTTATCGAATCAAACGACACTATCACCCCGCCATAATAAAGACCGGACGTGTTTGAATTCACCATCCGGAAGAAAATAAAAAGATCCGAACCGAAACGTAGGAGGCGACGCACTAAACGTGCGTTTCAGTTCGCATCGATGTTCCAGAACCGAAAGATTGTTCGAAAAAAGTGGTAGATAGCCGAAAAAAGTGACAGGGGTGCAACACGAGGACTTCCCAGGAGGTCACCCATCCTAGTACTACTCTCGCCCAAGCACGCTTAACTTCGGAGTTCTGATGGGATCCAGTGCATTTGTGCTGGTATGATCGCACCCAGCATGCCTCTCCATTGTCAAAGTAATAAAGAGTTTCCACTCGCATTGTCGTACGAAGTCCGTTTAAATGAAAGTGCGAAAAAATCCTGCTAGATTACACCGGATGGACGATCCGAGCATGTCGGGAAGCCGGATGACCGCCAGGGCTGTCATCGCGCGATGGATCTTCCCGAGTACCCCCGAATCAATATAAGAATCGCGACGATCTGACGGGCGGATCAAAAGTTATCGTCGGAACGATATTTGTGCACCAAGGGTAGCTCACGGCCAGTAAACACCTTCCGACCGGATTCATGACTCGCATCCACTAGTACACTCATCCGCTATAGCCTGTACGTCACTGAATCTAAACAAACCCCCGCTATAATTTGACCGCAAATGAAATGTCAGAACGAATTCCGTTTATCGAATCAAACGACACTATCAGCCCGCCATAATAAAGACCTGACGTCTTTGAATTCACCATCCGGAAGAAAATAAAAAGATCCGAACCGAAACGTATGAGGCGACGCACTAAACGTGCGTTTCAGTTCGCATCGATGTTCCAGAACCGAAAGATTGTTCGAAAAAAGTGGTAGATAGCCGAAAAAAGTGACAGGGGTGCAACACGAGGACTTCCCAGGAGGTCACCCATCCTAGTACTACTCTCGCCCAAGCACGCTTAACTTCGAAGTTCTGATGGGATCCAGTGCATTTGTGCTGGTATGATCGCACCCAGCATGCCTCTCCATTGTCAAAGTAATAAAGAGTTTCCACTCGCATTGTCGTACGAAGTCCGTTTAAATGAAAGTGCGAAAAAATCCTGCTAGATGACACCGGATGGACGATCCGAGCATGTCGGGAAGCCGGATGGCCGCCAGGGCTGTCATCGCGCGATGAATCTTCCCGAGTACCCCCGAATCAATATAAGAATCGCCACGATCTGACGGGCGGATCAAAAGTTATCGTCGGAACGATATTTGTGCACCAAGGGTAGCTCACGGCCAGTAAACACCTTCCGACCGGATTCATGACTCTCATCCACTAGTACACTCATCCGCTATAGCCTGTACGTCACTGAATCTAAACAAACCCCCGCTATAATTTGACCGCAAATGAAATGTCAGAACGAATTCCGTTTATCGAATCAAACGACACTATCACCCCGCCATAATAAAGACCGGACGTGTTTGAATTCACCATCCGGAAGAAAATAAAAAGATCTGAACCGAAACGTAGGAGGCGACGCACTAAACGTGCGTTTCAGTTCGCATCGATGTTCCAGAACCGAAAGATTGTTCGAAAAAAGTGGTAGATAGCCGAAAAAAGTGACAGGGGTGCAACACGAGGACTTCCCAGGAGGTCACCCATCCTAGTACTACTCTCGCCCAAGCACGCTCAACTTCGGAGTTCTGATGGGATCCAGTGCATTTGTGCTGGTATGATCGCACCCAGCATGCCTCTCCATTGTCAAAGTAATAAAGAGTTTCCACTCGCATTGTCGTACGAAGTCCGTTTAAATGAAAGTGCGAAAAAATCCTGCTAGATTACACCGGATGGACGATCCGAGCATGTCGGGAAGCCGGATGACCGCCAGGGCTGTCATCGCGCGATGGATCTTCCCGAGTACCCCCGAATCAATATAAGAATCGCGACGATCTGACGGGCGGATCAAAAGTTATCGTCGGAACGATATTTGTGCACCAAGGGTAGCTCACGGCCAGTAAACACCTTCCGACCGGATTCATGACTCGCATCCACTAGTACACTCATCCGCTATAGCCTGTACGTCACTGAATCTAAACAAACCCCCGCTATAATTTGACTGCAAATGAAATGTCAGAACGAATTCCGTTTATCGAATCAAACGACACTATCACCCCGCCATAATATAGACCGGACGTCTTTGAATTCACCATCCGGAAGAAAATAAAAAGATCCGAACCGAAACGTAAGAGGCGACGCACTAAACGTGCGTTTCAGTTCGCATCGATGTTCCAGAACCGAAAGATTGTTCGAAAAAAGTGGTAGATAGCCGAAAAAAGTGACAGGGGTGCAACACGAGGACTTCCCAGGAGGTCACCCATCCTAGTACTACTCTCGCCCAAGCACGCTTAACTTCGGAGTTCTGATGGGATCCAGTGCATTTGTGCTGGTATGATCGCACCCAGCATGCCTCTCCATTGTCAAAGTAATAAAGAGTTTCCACTCGCATTGTCGTACGAAGTCCGTTTAAATGAAAGTGCGAAAAAATCCTGCTAGATGACACCGGATGGACGATCCGAGCATGTCGGGAGGCCGGATGACCGCCAGGGCTGTCATCGCGCGATGGATCTTCCCGAGTACCCCCGAATCAATATAAGAATCGCGACGATCTGACGGGCGGATCAAAAGTTATCGTCGGAACGATATTTGTGCACCAAGGGTAGCTCACGGCCAGTAAACACCTTCCGACCGGATTCATGACTCGCATCCACTAGTACACTCATCCGCTATAGCCTGTACGTCACTGAATCTAAACAAACCCCCGCTATAATTTGACCGCAAATGAAATGTCAGAACGAATTCCGTTTATCGAATCAAACGACACTATCACCCCGCCATAATAAAGACCGGACGTGTTTGAATTCACCATCCGGAAGAAAATAAAAAGATCCGAACCGAAACGTAGGAGGCGACGCACTAAACGTGCGTTTCAGTTCGCATCGATGTTCCAGAACCGAAAGATTGTTCGAAAAAAGTGGTAGATAGCCGAAAAAAGTGACAGGGGTGCAACACGAGGACTTCCCAGGAGGTCACCCATCCTAGTACTACTCTCGCCCAAGCACGCTTAACTTCGGAGTTCTGATGGGATCCAGTGCATTTGTGCTGGTATGATCGCACCCAGCATGCCTCTCCATTGTCAAAGTAATAAAGAGTTTCCACTCGCATTGTCGTACGAAGTCCGTTTAAATGAAAGTGCGAAAAAATCCTGCTAGATGACACCGGATGGACGATCCGAGCATGTCGGGAAGCCGGATGACCGCCAGGGCTGTCATCGCGCGATTAATCTTCCCGAGTACCCCCGAATCAATATAAGAATCGCTACGATTTGACGGGCGGATCAAAAGTTATCGTCGGAACGATATTTGTGCACCAAGGGTAGCTCACGGCCAGTAAACACCTTCCGACCGGATTCATGACTCGCATCCACTAGTACACTCATCCGCTATAGCCTGTACGTCACTGAATCTAAACAAACCCCCGCTATAATTTGACCGCAAATGAAATGTCAGAACGAATTCCGTTTATCGAATCAAACGACACTATCAGCCCGCCATAATAAAGACCTGACGTCTTTGAATTCACCATCCGGAAGAAAATAAAAAGATCCGAACCGAAACGTATGAGGCGACGCACTAAACGTGCGTTTCAGTTCGCATCGATGTTCCAGAACCGAAAGATTGTTCGAAAAAAGTGGTAGATAGCCGAAAAAAGTGACAGGGGTGCAACACGAGGACTTCCCAGGAGGTCACCCATCCTAGTACTACTCTCGCCCAAGCACGCTTAACTTCGAAGTTCTGATGGGATCCAGTGCATTTGTGCTGGTATGATCGCACCCAGCATGCCTCTCCATTGTCAAAGTAATAAAGAGTTTCCACTCGCATTGTCGTACGAAGTCCGTTTAAATGAAAGTGCGAAAAAATCCTGCTAGATGACACCGGATGGACGATCCGAGCATGTCGGGAAGCCGGATGGCCGCCAGGGCTGTCATCGCGCGATGAATCTTCCCGAGTACCCCCGAATCAATATAAGAATCGCCACGATCTGACGGGCGGATCAAAAGTTATCGTCGGAACGATATTTGTGCACCAAGGGTAGCTCACGGCCAGTAAACACCTTCCGACCGGATTCATGACTCTCATCCACTAGTACACTCATCCGCTATAGCCTGTACGTCACTGAATCTAAACAAACCCCCGCTATAATTTGACCGCAAATGAAATGTCAGAACGAATTCCGTTTATCGAATCAAACGACACTATCACCCCGCCATAATAAAGACCGGACGTGTTTGAATTCACCATCCGGAAGAAAATAAAAAGATCCGAACCGAAACGTAGGAGGCGACGCACTAAACGTGCGTTTCAGTTCGCATCGATGTTCCAGAACCGAAAGATTGTTCGAAAAAAGTGGTAGATAGCCGAAAACAGTGACAGGGGTGCAACACGAGGACTTCCCAGGAGGTCACCCATCCTAGTACTACTCTCGCCCAAGCACGCTTAACTTCGGAGTTCTGATGGGATCCAGTGCATTTGTGCTGGTATGATCGCACCCAGCATGCCTCTCCATTGTCAAAGTAATAAAGAGTTTCCACTCGCATTGTCGTACGAAGTCCGTTTAAATGAAAGTGCGAAAAAATCCTGCTAGATGACACCGGATGGACGATCCGAGCATGTCGGGAAGCCGGATGACCGCCAGGGCTGTCATCGCGCGATGGATCTTCCCGAGTACCCCCGAATCAATATAAGAATCGCGACGATCTGACGGGCGGATCAAAAGTTATCGTCGGAACGATATTTGTGCACCAAGGGTAGCTCACGGCCAGTAAACACCTTCCGACCGGATTCATGACTCGCATCCACTAGTACACTCATCCGCTATAGCCTGTACGTCACTGAATCTAAACAAACCCCCGCTATAATTTGACCGCAAATGAAATGTCAGAACGAATTCCGTTTATCGAATCAAACGACACTATCACCCCGCCATAATAAAGACCGGACGTCTTTGAATTCACCATCCGGAAGAAAATAAAAAGATCCGAACCGAAACGTAGGAGGCGACGCACTAAACGTGCGTTTCAGTTCGCATCGATGTTCCAGAACCGAAAGATTGTTCGAAAAAAGTGGTAGATAGCCCAAAAAAGTGACAGGGGTGCAACACGAGGACTTCCCAGGAGGTCACCCATCCTAGTACTACTCTCGCCCAAGCACGCTTAACTTCGGAGTTCTGATGGGATCCAGTGCATTTGTGCTGGTATGATCGCACCCAGCATGCCTCTCCATTGTCAAAGTAATAAAGAGTTTCCACTCGCATTGTCGTACGAAGTCCGTTTAAATGAAAGTGCGAAAAAATCCTGCTAGATGACACCGGATGGACGATCCGAGCATGTCGGGAAGCCGGATGACTGCCAGGGCTGTCATCGCGCGATGGATCTTCCCGAGTACCCCCGAATCAATATAAGAATCGCTACGATCTGACGGGCGGATCAAAAGTTATCGTCGGAACGATATTTGTGCACCAAGGGTAGCTCACGGCCAGTAAACACCTTCCGACCGGATTCATGACTCGCATCCACTAGTACACTCATCCGCTATAGCCTGTACGTCACTGAATCTAAACAAACCCCCGCTATAATTTGACTGCAAATGAAATGTCAGAACGAATTCCGTTTATCGAATCAAACGACACTATCACCCCGCCATAATAAAGACCGGACGTGTTTGAATTCACCATCCGGAAGAAAATAAAAAGATCCGAACCGAAACGTAGGAGGCGACGCACTAAACGTGCGTTTCAGTTCGCATCGATGTTCCAGAACCGAAAGATTGTTCGAAAAAAGTGGTAGATAGCCGAAAAAAGTGACAGGGGTGCAACACGAGGACTTCCCAGGAGGTCACCCATCCTAGTACTACTCTCGCCCAAGCACGCTTAACTTCGGAGTTCTGATGGGATCCAGTGCATTTGTGCTGGTATGATCGCACCCAGCATGCCTCTCCATTGTCAAAGTAATAAAGAGTTTCCACTCGCATTGTCGTACGAAGTCCGTTTAAATGAAAGTGCGAAAAAATCCTGCTAGATTACACCGGATGGACGATCCGAGCATGTCGGGAAGCCGGATGACCGCCAGGGCTGTCATCGCGCGATGGATCTTCCCGAGTACCCCCGAATCAATATAAGAATCGCGACGATCTGACGGGCGGATCAAAAGTTATCGTCGGAACGATATTTGTGCACCAAGGGTAGCTCACGGCCAGTAAACACCTTCCGACCGGATTCATGACTCGCATCCACTAGTACACTCATCCGCTATAGCCTGTACGTCACTGAATCTAAACAAACCCCCGCTATAATTTGACCGCAAATGAAATGTCAGAACGAATTCCGTTTATCGAATCAAACGACACTATCAGCCCGCCATAATAAAGACCTGACGTCTTTGAATTCACCATCCGGAAGAAAATAAAAAGATCCGAACCGAAACGTATGAGGCGACGCACTAAACGTGCGTTTCAGTTCGCATCGATGTTCCAGAACCGAAAGATTGTTCGAAAAAAGTGGTAGATAGCCGAAAAAAGTGACAGGGGTGCAACACGAGGACTTCCCAGGAGGTCACCCATCCTAGTACTACTCTCGCCCAAGCACGCTTAACTTCGGAGTTCTGATGGGATCCAGTGCATTTGTGCTGGTATGATCGCACCCAGCATGCCTCTCCATTGTCAAAGTAATAAAGAGTTTCCACTCGCATTGTCGTACGAAGTCCGTTTAAATGAAAGTGCGAAAAAATCCTGCTAGATGACACCGGATGGACGATCCGAGCATGTCGGGAAGCCGGATGGCCGCCAGGGCTGTCATCGCGCGATGAATCTTCCCGAGTACCCCCGAATCAATATAAGAATCGCGACGATCTGACGGGCGGATCAAAAGTTATCGTCGGAACGATATTTGTGCACCAAGGGTAGCTCACGGCCAGTAAACACCTTCCGACCGGATTCATGACTCGCATCCACTAGTACACTCATCCGCTATAGCCTGTACGTCACTGAATCTAAACAAACCCCCGCTATAATTTGACCGCAAATGAAATGTCAGAACGAATTCCGTTTATCGAATCAAACGACACTATCACCCCGCCATAATAAAGACCGGACGTGTTTGAATTCACCATCCGGAAGAAAATAAAAAGATCCGAACCGAAACGTAGGAGGCGACGCACTAAACGTGCGTTTCAGTTCGCATCGATGTTCCAGAACCGAAAGATTGTTCGAAAAAAGTGGTAGATAGCCCAAAAAAGTGACAGGGGTGCAACACGAGGACTTCCCAGGAGGTCACCCATCCTAGTACTACTCTCGCCCAAGCACGCTTAACTTCGGAGTTCTGATGGGATCCAGTGCATTTGTGCTGGTATGATCGCACCCAGCATGCCTCTCCATTGTCAAAGTAATAAAGAGTTTCCACTCGCATTGTCGTACGAAGTCCGTTTAAATGAAAGTGCGAAAAAATCCTGCTAGATGACACCGGATGGACGATCCGAGCATGTCGGGAAGCCGGATGACTGCCAGGGCTGTCATCGCGCGATGGATCTTCCCGAGTACCCCCGAATCAATATAAGAATCGCTACGATTTGACGGGCGGATCAAAAGTTATCGTCGGAACGATATTTGTGCACCAAGGGTAGCTCACGGCCAGTAAACACCTTCCGACCGGATTCATGACTCGCATCCACTAGTACACTCATCCGCTATAGCCTGTACGTCACTGAATCTAAACAAACCCCCGCTATAATTTGACTGCAAATGAAATGTCAGAACGAATTCCGTTTAGCGAATCAAACGACACTATCACCCCGCCATAATAAAGACCGGACGTGTTTGAATTCACCATCCGGAAGAAAATAAAAAGATCCGAACCGAAACGTAGGAGGCGACGCACTAAACGTGCGTTTCAGTTCGCATCGATGTTCCAGAACCGAAAGATTGTTCGAAAAAAGTGGTAGATAGCCGAAAAAAGTGACAGGGGTGCAACACGAGGACTTCCCAGGAGGTCACCCATCCTAGTACTACTCTCGCCCAAGCACGCTTAACTTCGGAGTTCTGATGGGATCCAGTGCATTTGTGCTGGTATGATCGCACCCAGCATGCCTCTCCATTGTCAAAGTAATAAAGAGTTTCCACTCGCATTGTCGTACGAAGTCCGTTTAAATGAAAGTGCGAAAAAATCCTGCTAGATTACACCGGATGGACGATCCGAGCATGTCGGGAAGCCGGATGACCGCCAGGGCTGTCATCGCGCGATGGATCTTCCCGAGTACCCCCGAATCAATATAAGAATCGCGACGATCTGACGGGCGGATCAAAAGTTATCGTCGGAACGATATTTGTGCACCAAGGGTAGCTCACGGCCAGTAAACACCTTCCGACCGGATTCATGACTCGCATCCACTAGTACACTCATCCGCTATAGCCTGTACGTCACTGAATCTAAACAAACCCCCGCTATAATTTGACTGCAAATGAAATGTCAGAACGAATTCCGTTTATCGAATCAAACGACACTATCACCCCGCCATAATATAGACCGGACGTCTTTGAATTCACCATCCGGAAGAAAATAAAAAGATCCGAACCGAAACGTAAGAGGCGACGCACTAAACGTGCGTTTCAGTTCGCATCGATGTTCCAGAACCGAAAGATTGTTCGAAAAAAGTGGTAGATAGCCGAAAAAAGTGACAGGGGTGCAACACGAGGACTTCCCAGGAGGTCACCCATCCTAGTACTACTCTCGCCCAAGCACGCTTAACTTCGGAGTTCTGATGGGATCCAGTGCATTTGTGCTGGTATGATCGCACCCAGCATGCCTCTCCATTGTCAAAGTAATAAAGAGTTTCCACTCGCATTGTCGTACGAAGTCCGTTTAAATGAAAGTGCGAAAAAATCCTGCTAGATGACACCGGATGGACGATCCGAGCATGTCGGGAAGCCGGATGACCGCCAGGGCTGTCATCGCGCGATGGATCTTCCCGAGTACCCCCGAATCAATATAAGAATCGCGACGATCTGACGGGCGGATCAAAAGTTATCGTCGGAACGATATTTGTGCACCAAGGGTAGCTCACGGCCAGTAAACACCTTCCGACCGGATTCATGACTCGCATCCACTAGTACACTCATCCGCTATAGCCTGTACGTCACTGAATCTAAACAAACCCCCGCTATAATTTGACCGCAAATGAAATGTCAGAACGAATTCCGTTTATCGAATCAAACGACACTATCACCCCGCCATAATAAAGACCGGACGTGTTTGAATTCACCATCCGGAAGAAAATAAAAAGATCCGAACCGAAACGTAGGAGGCGACGCACTAAACGTGCGTTTCAGTTCGCATCGATGTTCCAGAACCGAAAGATTGTTCGAAAAAAGTGGTAGATAGCCCAAAAAAGTGACAGGGGTGCAACACGAGGACTTCCCAGGAGGTCACCCATCCTAGTACTACTCTCGCCCAAGCACGCTTAACTTCGGAGTTCTGATGGGATCCAGTGCATTTGTGCTGGTATGATCGCACCCAGCATGCCTCTCCATTGTCAAAGTAATAAAGAGTTTCCACTCGCATTGTCGTACGAAGTCCGTTTAAATGAAAGTGCGAAAAAATCCTGCTAGATGACACCGGATGGACGATCCGAGCATGTCGGGAAGCCGGATGACTGCCAGGGCTGTCATCGCGCGATGGATCTTCCCGAGTACCCCCGAATCAATATAAGAATCGCTACGATCTGACGGGCGGATCAAAAGTTATCGTCGGAACGATATTTGTGCACCAAGGGTAGCTCACGGCCAGTAAACACCTTCCGACCGGATTCATGACTCGCATCCACTAGTACACTCATCCGCTATAGCCTGTACGTCACTGAATCTAAACAAACCCCCGCTATAATTTGACTGCAAATGAAATGTCAGAACGAATTCCGTTTATCGAATCAAACGACACTATCACCCCGCCATAATAAAGACCGGACGTGTTTGAATTCACCATCCGGAAGAAAATAAAAAGATCCGAACCGAAACGTAGGAGGCGACGCACTAAACGTGCGTTTCAGTTCGCATCGATGTTCCAGAACCGAAAGATTGTTCGAAAAAAGTGGTAGATAGCCGAAAAAAGTGACAGGGGTGCAACACGAGGACTTCCCAGGAGGTCACCCATCCTAGTACTACTCTCGCCCAAGCACGCTTAACTTCGGAGTTCTGATGGGATCCAGTGCATTTGTGCTGGTATGATCGCACCCAGCATGCCTCTCCATTGTCAAAGTAATAAAGAGTTTCCACTCGCATTGTCGTACGAAGTCCGTTTAAATGAAAGTGCGAAAAAATCCTGCTAGATTACACCGGATGGACGATCCGAGCATGTCGGGAAGCCGGATGACCGCCAGGGCTGTCATCGCGCGATGGATCTTCCCGAGTACCCCCGAATCAATATAAGAATCGCGACGATCTGACGGGCGGATCAAAAGTTATCGTCGGAACGATATTTGTGCACCAAGGGTAGCTCACGGCCAGTAAACACCTTCCGACCGGATTCATGACTCGCATCCACTAGTACACTCATCCGCTATAGCCTGTACGTCACTGAATCTAAACAAACCCCCGCTATAATTTGACTGCAAATGAAATGTCAGAACGAATTCCGTTTATCGAATCAAACGACACTATCACCCCGCCATAATATAGACCGGACGTCTTTGAATTCACCATCCGGAAGAAAATAAAAAGATCCGAACCGAAACGTAAGAGGCGACGCACTAAACGTGCGTTTCAGTTCGCATCGATGTTCCAGAACCGAAAGATTGTTCGAAAAAAGTGGTAGATAGCCGAAAAAAGTGACAGGGGTGCAACACGAGGACTTCCCAGGAGGTCACCCATCCTAGTACTACTCTCGCCCAAGCACGCTTAACTTCGGAGTTCTGATGGGATCCAGTGCATTTGTGCTGGTATGATCGCACCCAGCATGCCTCTCCATTGTCAAAGTAATAAAGAGTTTCCACTCGCATTGTCGTACGAAGTCCGTTTAAATGAAAGTGCGAAAAAATCCTGCTAGATGACACCGGATGGACGATCCGAGCATGTCGGGAAGCCGGATGACCGCCAGGGCTGTCATCGCGCGATGAATCTTCCCGAGTACCCCCGAATCAATATAAGAATCGCCACGATCTGACGGGCGGATCAAAAGTTATCGTCGGAACGATATTTGTGCACCAAGGGTAGCTCACGGCCAGTAAACACCTTCCGACCGGGTTCATGACTCGCATCCACTAGTACACTCATCCGCTATAGCCTGTACGTCACTGAATCTAAACAAACCCCCGCTATAATTTGACCGCAAATGAAATGTCAGAACGAATTCCGTTTATCGAATCAAACGACACTATCACCCCGCCATAATAAAGACCGGACGTGTTTGAATTCACCATCCGGAAGAAAATAAAAAGATCCGAACCGAAACGTAGGAGGCGACGCACTAAACGTGCGTTTCAGTTCGCATCGATGTTCCAGAACCGAAAGATTGTTCGAAAAAAGTGGTAGATAGCCCAAAAAAGTGACAGGGGTGCAACACGAGGACTTCCCAGGAGGTCACCCATCCTAGTACTACTCTCGCCCAAGCACGCTTAACTTCGGAGTTCTGATGCGATCCAGTGCATTTGTGCTGGTATGATCGCACCCAGCATGCCTCTCCATTGTCAAAGTAATAAAGAGTTTCCACTCGCATTGTCGTACGAAGTCCGTTTAAATGAAAGTGCGAAAAAATCCTGCTAGATGACACCGGATGGACGATCCGAGCATGTCGGGAAGCCGGATGACCGCCAGGGCTGTCATCGCGCGATTAATCTTCCCGAGTACCCCCGAATCAATATAAGAATCGCTACGATCTGACGGGCGGATCAAAAGTTATCGTCGGAACGATATTTGTGCACCAAGGGTATCTCACGGCCAGTAAACACCTTCCGACCGGATTCATGACTCGCATCCACTAGTACACTCATCCGCTATAGCCTGTACGTCACTGAATCTAAACAAACCCCCGCTATAATTTGACCGCAAATGAAATGTCAGAACGAATTCCGTTTATCGAATCAAACGACACTATCAGCCCGCCATAATAAAGACCTGACGTCTTTGAATTCACCATCCGGAAGAAAATAAAAAGATCCGAACCGAAACGTATGAGGCGACGCACTAAACGTGCGTTTCAGTTCGCATCGATGTTCCAGAACCGAAAGATTGTTCGAAAAAAGTGGTAGATAGCCGAAAAAAGTGACAGGGGTGCAACACGAGGACTTCCCAGGAGGTCACCCATCCTAGTACTACTCTCGCCCAAGCACGCTTAACTTCGAAGTTCTGATGGGATCCAGTGCATTTGTGCTGGTATGATCGCACCCAGCATGCCTCTCCATTGTCAAAGTAATAAAGAGTTTCCACTCGCATTGTCGTACGAAGTCCGTTTAAATGAAAGTGCGAAAAAATCCTGCTAGATGACACCGGATGGACGATCCGAGCATGTCGGGAAGCCGGATGGCCGCCAGGGCTGTCATCGCGCGATGAATCTTCCCGAGTACCCCCGAATCAATATAAGAATCGCCACGATCTGACGGGCGGATCAAAAGTTATCGTCGGAACGATATTTGTGCACCAAGGGTAGCTCACGGCCAGTAAACACCTTCCGACCGGATTCATGACTCTCATCCACTAGTACACTCATCCGCTATAGCCTGTACGTCACTGAATCTAAACAAACCCCCGCTATAATTTGACCGCAAATGAAATGTCAGAACGAATTCCGTTTATCGAATCAAACGACACTATCACCCCGCCATAATAAAGACCGGACGTGTTTGAATTCACCATCCGGAAGAAAATAAAAAGATCCGAACCGAAACGTAGGAGGCGACGCACTAAACGTGCGTTTCAGTTCGCATCGATGTTCCAGAACCAAAAGATTGTTCGAAAAAAGTGGTAGATAGCCGAAAACAGTGACAGGGGTGCAACACGAGGACTTCCCAGGAGGTCACCCATCCTAGTACTACTCTCGCCCAAGCACGCTTAACTTCGGAGATCTGATGGGATCCAGTGCATTTGTGCTGGTATGATCGCACCCAGCATGCCTCTCCATTGTCAAAGTAATAAAGAGTTTCCACTCGCATTGTCGTACGAAGTCCGTTTAAATGAAAGTGCGAAAAAATCCTGCTAGATTACACCGGATGGACGATCCGAGCATGTCGGGAAGCCGGATGACCGCCAGGGCTGTCATCGCGCGATGGATCTTCCCGAGTACCCCCGAATCAATATAAGAATCGCGACGATCTGACGGGCGGATCAAAAGTTATCGTCGGAACGATATTTGTGCACCAAGGGTAGCTCACGGCCAGTAAACACCTTCCGACCGGATTCATGACTCGCATCCACTAGTACACTCATCCGCTATAGCCTGTACGTCACTGAATCTAAACAAACCCCCGCTATAATTTGACTGCAAATGAAATGTCAGAACGAATTCCGTTTATCGAATCAAACGACACTATCACCCCGCCATAATATAGACCGGACGTCTTTGAATTCACCATCCGGAAGAAAATAAAAAGATCCGAACCGAAACGTAAGAGGCGACGCACTAAACGTGCGTTTCAGTTCGCATCGATGTTCCAGAACCGAAAGATTGTTCGAAAAAAGTGGTAGATAGCCGAAAAAAGTGACAGGGGTGCAACACGAGGACTTCCCAGGAGGTCACCCATCCTAGTACTACTCTCGCCCAAGCACGCTTAACTTCGGAGTTCTGATGGGATCCAGTGCATTTGTGCTGGTATGATCGCACCCAGCATGCCTCTCCATTGTCAAAGTAATAAAGAGTTTCCACTCGCATTGTCGTACGAAGTCCGTTTAAATGAAAGTGCGAAAAAATCCTGCTAGATGACACCGGATGGACGATCCGAGCATGTCGGGAAGCCGGATGACCGCCAGGGCTGTCATCGCGCGATGGATCTTCCCGAGTACCCCCGAATCAATATAAGAATCGCGACGATCTGACGGGCGGATCAAAAGTTATCGTCGGAACGATATTTGTGCACCAAGGGTAGCTCACGGCCAGTAAACACCTTCCGACCGGATTCATGACTCGCATCCACTAGTACACTCATCCGCTATAGCCTGTACGTCACTGAATCTAAACAAACCCCCGCTATAATTTGACCGCAAATGAAATGTCAGAACGAATTCCGTTTATCGAATCAAACGACACTATCACCCCGCCATAATAAAGACCGGACGTGTTTGAATTCACCATCCGGAAGAAAATAAAAAGATCCGAACCGAAACGTAGGAGGCGACGCACTAAACGTGCGTTTCAGTTCGCATCGATGTTCCAGAACCGAAAGATTGTTCGAAAAAAGTGGTAGATAGCCCAAAAAAGTGACAGGGGTGCAACACGAGGACTTCCCAGGAGGTCACCCATCCTAGTACTACTCTCGCCCAAGCACGCTTAACTTCGGAGTTCTGATGGGATCCAGTGCATTTGTGCTGGTATGATCGCACCCAGCATGCCTCTCCATTGTCAAAGTAATAAAGAGTTTCCACTCGCATTGTCGTACGAAGTCCGTTTAAATGAAAGTGCGAAAAAATCCTGCTAGATGACACCGGATGGACGATCCGAGCATGTCGGGAAGCCGGATGACTGCCAGGGCTGTCATCGCGCGATGGATCTTCCCGAGTACCCCCGAATCAATATAAGAATCGCTACGATCTGACGGGCGGATCAAAAGTTATCGTCGGAACGATATTTGTGCACCAAGGGTAGCTCACGGCCAGTAAACACCTTCCGACCGGATTCATGACTCGCATCCACTAGTACACTCATCCGCTATAGCCTGTACGTCACTGAATCTAAACAAACCCCCGCTATAATTTGACTGCAAATGAAATGTCAGAACGAATTCCGTTTATCGAATCAAACGACACTATCACCCCGCCATAATAAAGACCGGACGTGTTTGAATTCACCATCCGGAAGAAAATAAAAAGATCCGAACCGAAACGTAGGAGGCGACGCACTAAACGTGCGTTTCAGTTCGCATCGATGTTCCAGAACCGAAAGATTGTTCGAAAAAAGTGGTAGATAGCCGAAAAAAGTGACAGGGGTGCAACACGAGGACTTCCCAGGAGGTCACCCATCCTAGTACTACTCTCGCCCAAGCACGCTTAACTTCGGAGTTCTGATGGGATCCAGTGCATTTGTGCTGGTATGATCGCACCCAGCATGCCTCTCCATTGTCAAAGTAATAAAGAGTTTCCACTCGCATTGTCGTACGAAGTCCGTTTAAATGAAAGTGCGAAAAAATCCTGCTAGATTACACCGGATGGACGATCCGAGCATGTCGGGAAGCCGGATGACCGCCAGGGCTGTCATCGCGCGATGGATCTTCCCGAGTACCCCCGAATCAATATAAGAATCGCGACGATCTGACGGGCGGATCAAAAGTTATCGTCGGAACGATATTTGTGCACCAAGGGTAGCTCACGGCCAGTAAACACCTTCCGACCGGATTCATGACTCGCATCCACTAGTACACTCATCCGCTATAGCCTGTACGTCACTGAATCTAAACAAACCCCCGCTATAATTTGACTGCAAATGAAATGTCAGAACGAATTCCGTTTATCGAATCAAACGACACTATCACCCCGCCATAATATAGACCGGACGTCTTTGAATTCACCATCCGGAAGAAAATAAAAAGATCCGAACCGAAACGTAAGAGGCGACGCACTAAACGTGCGTTTCAGTTCGCATCGATGTTCCAGAACCGAAAGATTGTTCGAAAAAAGTGGTAGATAGCCGAAAAAAGTGACAGGGGTGCAACACGAGGACTTCCCAGGAGGTCACCCATCCTAGTACTACTCTCGCCCAAGCACGCTTAACTTCGGAGTTCTGATGGGATCCAGTGCATTTGTGCTGGTATGATCGCACCCAGCATGCCTCTCCATTGTCAAAGTAATAAAGAGTTTCCACTCGCATTGTCGTACGAAGTCCGTTTAAATGAAAGTGCGAAAAAATCCTGCTAGATGACACCGGATGGACGATCCGAGCATGTCGGGAAGCCGGATGACCGCCAGGGCTGTCATCGCGCGATGGATCTTCCCGAGTACCCCCGAATCAATATAAGAATCGCGACGATCTGACGGGCGGATCAAAAGTTATCGTCGGAACGATATTTGTGCACCAAGGGTAGCTCACGGCCAGTAAACACCTTCCGACCGGATTCATGACTCGCATCCACTAGTACACTCATCCGCTATAGCCTGTACGTCACTGAATCTAAACAAACCCCCGCTATAATTTGACCGCAAATGAAATGTCAGAACGAATTCCGTTTATCGAATCAAACGACACTATCACCCCGCCATAATAAAGACCGGACGTGTTTGAATTCACCATCCGGAAGAAAATAAAAAGATCCGAACCGAAACGTAGGAGGCGACGCACTAAACGTGCGTTTCAGTTCGCATCGATGTTCCAGAACCGAAAGATTGTTCGAAAAAAGTGGTAGATAGCCCAAAAAAGTGACAGGGGTGCAACACGAGGACTTCCCAGGAGGTCACCCATCCTAGTACTACTCTCGCCCAAGCACGCTTAACTTCGGAGTTCTGATGGGATCCAGTGCATTTGTGCTGGTATGATCGCACCCAGCATGCCTCTCCATTGTCAAAGTAATAAAGAGTTTCCACTCGCATTGTCGTACGAAGTCCGTTTAAATGAAAGTGCGAAAAAATCCTGCTAGATGACACCGGATGGACGATCCGATCATGTCGGGAAGCCGGATGACTGCCAGGGCTGTCATCGCGCGATGGATCTTCCCGAGTACCCCCGAATCAATATAAGAATCGCTACGATCTGACGGGCGGATCAAAAGTTATCGTCGGAACGATATTTGTGCACCAAGGGTAGCTCACGGCCAGTAAACACCTTCCGACCGGATTCATGACTCGCATCCACTAGTACACTCATCCGCTATAGCCTGTACGTCACTGAATCTAAACAAACCCCCGCTATAATTTGACTGCAAATGAAATGTCAGAACGAATTCCGTTTAGCGAATCAAACGACACTATCACCCCGCCATAATAAAGACCGGACGTGTTTGAATTCACCATCCGGAAGAAAATAAAAAGATCCGAACCGAAACGTAGGAGGCGACGCACTAAACGTGCGTTTCAGTTCGCATCGATGTTCCAGAACCGAAAGATTGTTCGAAAAAAGTGGTAGATAGCCGAAAAAAGTGACAGGGGTGCAACACGAGGACTTCCCAGGAGGTCACCCATCCTAGTACTACTCTCGCCCAAGCACGCTTAACTTCGGAGTTCTGATGGGATCCAGTGCATTTGTGCTGGTATGATCGCACCCAGCATGCCTCTCCATTGTCAAAGTAATAAAGAGTTTCCACTCGCATTGTCGTACGAAGTCCGTTTAAATGAAAGTGCGAAAAAATCCTGCTAGATTACACCGGATGGACGATCCGAGCATGTCGGGAAGCCGGATGACCGCCAGGGCTGTCATCGCGCGATGGATCTTCCCGAGTACCCCCGAATCAATATAAGAATCGCGACGATCTGACGGGCGGATCAAAAGTTATCGTCGGAACGATATTTGTGCACCAAGGGTAGCTCACGGCCAGTAAACACCTTCCGACCGGATTCATGACTCGCATCCACTAGTACACTCATCCGCTATAGCCTGTACGTCACTGAATCTAAACAAACCCCCGCTATAATTTGACTGCAAATGAAATGTCAGAACGAATTCCGTTTATCGAATCAAACGACACTATCACCCCGCCATAATATAGACCGGACGTCTTTGAATTCACCATCCGGAAGAAAATAAAAAGATCCGAACCGAAACGTAAGAGGCGACGCACTAAACGTGCGTTTCAGTTCGCATCGATGTTCCAGAACCGAAAGATTGTTCGAAAAAAGTGGTAGATAGCCGAAAAAAGTGACAGGGGTGCAACACGAGGACTTCCCAGGAGGTCACCCATCCTAGTACTACTCTCGCCCAAGCACGCTTAACTTCGGAGTTCTGATGGGATCCAGTGCATTTGTGCTGGTATGATCGCACCCAGCATGCCTCTCCATTGTCAAAGTAATAAAGAGTTTCCACTCGCATTGTCGTACGAAGTCCGTTTAAATGAAAGTGCGAAAAAATCCTGCTAGATGACACCGGATGGACGATCCGAGCATGTCGGGAAGCCGGATGACCGCCAGGGCTGTCATCGCGCGATGGATCTTCCCGAGTACCCCCGAATCAATATAAGAATCGCGACGATCTGACGGGCGGATCAAAAGTTATCGTCGGAACGATATTTGTGCACCAAGGGTAGCTCACGGCCAGTAAACACCTTCCGACCGGATTCATGACTCGCATCCACTAGTACACTCATCCGCTATAGCCTGTACGTCACTGAATCTAAACAAACCCCCGCTATAATTTGACCGCAAATGAAATGTCAGAACGAATTCCGTTTATCGAATCAAACGACACTATCACCCCGCCATAATAAAGACCGGACGTGTTTGAATTCACCATCCGGAAGAAAATAAAAAGATCCGAACCGAAACGTAGGAGGCGACGCACTAAACGTGCGTTTCAGTTCGCATCGATGTTCCAGAACCGAAAGATTGTTCGAAAAAAGTGGTAGATAGCCCAAAAAAGTGACAGGGGTGCAACACGAGGACTTCCCAGGAGGTCACCCATCCTAGTACTACTCTCGCCCAAGCACGCTTAACTTCGGAGTTCTGATGGGATCCAGTGCATTTGTGCTGGTATGATCGCACCCAGCATGCCTCTCCATTGTCAAAGTAATAAAGAGTTTCCACTCGCATTGTCGTACGAAGTCCGTTTAAATGAAAGTGCGAAAAAATCCTGCTAGATGACACCGGATGGACGATCCGAGCATGTCGGGAAGCCGGATGACTGCCAGGGCTGTCATCGCGCGATGGATCTTCCCGAGTACCCCCGAATCAATATAAGAATCGCTACGATCTGACGGGCGGATCAAAAGTTATCGTCGGAACGATATTTGTGCACCAAGGGTAGCTCACGGCCAGTAAACACCTTCCGACCGGATTCATGACTCGCATCCACTAGTACACTCATCCGCTATAGCCTGTACGTCACTGAATCTAAACAAACCCCCGCTATAATTTGACTGCAAATGAAATGTCAGAACGAATTCCGTTTATCGAATCAAACGACACTATCACCCCGCCATAATAAAGACCGGACGTGTTTGAATTCACCATCCGGAAGAAAATAAAAAGATCCGAACCGAAACGTAGGAGGCGACGCACTAAACGTGCGTTTCAGTTCGCATCGATGTTCCAGAACCGAAAGATTGTTCGAAAAAAGTGGTAGATAGCCGAAAAAAGTGACAGGGGTGCAACACGAGGACTTCCCAGGAGGTCACCCATCCTAGTACTACTCTCGCCCAAGCACGCTTAACTTCGGAGTTCTGATGGGATCCAGTGCATTTGTGCTGGTATGATCGCACCCAGCATGCCTCTCCATTGTCAAAGTAATAAAGAGTTTCCACTCGCATTGTCGTACGAAGTCCGTTTAAATGAAAGTGCGAAAAAATCCTGCTAGATTACACCGGATGGACGATCCGAGCATGTCGGGAAGCCGGATGACCGCCAGGGCTGTCATCGCGCGATGGATCTTCCCGAGTACCCCCGAATCAATATAAGAATCGCGACGATCTGACGGGCGGATCAAAAGTTATCGTCGGAACGATATTTGTGCACCAAGGGTAGCTCACGGCCAGTAAACACCTTCCGACCGGATTCATGACTCGCATCCACTAGTACACTCATCCGCTATAGCCTGTACGTCACTGAATCTAAACAAACCCCCGCTATAATTTGACTGCAAATGAAATGTCAGAACGAATTCCGTTTATCGAATCAAACGACACTATCACCCCGCCATAATATAGACCGGACGTCTTTGAATTCACCATCCGGAAGAAAATAAAAAGATCCGAACCGAAACGTAAGAGGCGACGCACTAAACGTGCGTTTCAGTTCGCATCGATGTTCCAGAACCGAAAGATTGTTCGAAAAAAGTGGTAGATAGCCGAAAAAAGTGACAGGGGTGCAACACGAGGACTTCCCAGGAGGTCACCCATCCTAGTACTACTCTCGCCCAAGCACGCTTAACTTCGGAGTTCTGATGGGATCCAGTGCATTTGTGCTGGTATGATCGCACCCAGCATGCCTCTCCATTGTCAAAGTAATAAAGAGTTTCCACTCGCATTGTCGTACGAAGTCCGTTTAAATGAAAGTGCGAAAAAATCCTGCTAGATTACACCGGATGGACGATCCGAGCATGTCGGGAAGCCGGATGACCGCCAGGGCTGTCATCGCGCGATGGATCTTCCCGAGTACCCCCGAATCAATATAAGAATCGCGACGATCTGACGGGCGGATCAAAAGTTATCGTCGGAACGATATTTGTGCACCAAGGGTAGCTCACGGCCAGTAAACACCTTCCGACCGGATTCATGACTCGCATCCACTAGTACACTCATCCGCTATAGCCTGTACGTCACTGAATCTAAACAAACCCCCGCTATAATTTGACTGCAAATGAAATGTCAGAACGAATTCCGTTTATCGAATCAAACGACACTATCACCCCGCCATAATATAGACCGGACGTCTTTGAATTCACCATCCGGAAGAAAATAAAAAGATCCGAACCGAAACGTAAGAGGCGACGCACTAAACGTGCGTTTCAGTTCGCATCGATGTTCCAGAACCGAAAGATTGTTCGAAAAAAGTGGTAGATAGCCGAAAAAAGTGACAGGGGTGCAACACGAGGACTTCCCAGGAGGTCACCCATCCTAGTACTACTCTCGCCCAAGCACGCTTAACTTCGGAGTTCTGATGGGATCCAGTGCATTTGTGCTGGTATGATCGCACCCAGCATGCCTCTCCATTGTCAAAGTAATAAAGAGTTTCCACTCGCATTGTCGTACGAAGTCCGTTTAAATGAAAGTGCGAAAAAATCCTGCTAGATGACACCGGATGGACGATCCGAGCATGTCGGGAAGCCGGATGACCGCCAGGGCTGTCATCGCGCGATGGATCTTCCCGAGTACCCCCGAATCAATATAAGAATCGCGACGATCTGACGGGCGGATCAAAAGTTATCGTCGGAACGATATTTGTGCACCAAGGGTAGCTCACGGCCAGTAAACACCTTCCGACCGGATTCATGACTCGCATCCACTAGTACACTCATCCGCTATAGCCTGTACGTCACTGAATCTAAACAAACCCCCGCTATAATTTGACCGCAAATGAAATGTCAGAACGAATTCCGTTTATCGAATCAAACGACACTATCACCCCGCCATAATAAAGACCGGACGTGTTTGAATTCACCATCCGGAAGAAAATAAAAAGATCCGAACCGAAACGTAGGAGGCGACGCACTAAACGTGCGTTTCAGTTCGCATCGATGTTCCAGAACCGAAAGATTGTTCGAAAAAAGTGGTAGATAGCCCAAAAAAGTGACAGGGGTGCAACACGAGGACTTCCCAGGAGGTCACCCATCCTAGTACTACTCTCGCCCAAGCACGCTTAACTTCGGAGTTCTGATGGGATCCAGTGCATTTGTGCTGGTATGATCGCACCCAGCATGCCTCTCCATTGTCAAAGTAATAAAGAGTTTCCACTCGCATTGTCGTACGAAGTCCGTTTAAATGAAAGTGCGAAAAAATCCTGCTAGATGACACCGGATGGACGATCCGATCATGTCGGGAAGCCGGATGACTGCCAGGGCTGTCATCGCGCGATGGATCTTCCCGAGTACCCCCGAATCAATATAAGAATCGCTACGATCTGACGGGCGGATCAAAAGTTATCGTCGGAACGATATTTGTGCACCAAGGGTAGCTCACGGCCAGTAAACACCTTCCGACCGGATTCATGACTCGCATCCACTAGTACACTCATCCGCTATAGCCTGTACGTCACTGAATCTAAACAAACCCCCGCTATAATTTGACTGCAAATGAAATGTCAGAACGAATTCCGTTTAGCGAATCAAACGACACTATCACCCCGCCATAATAAAGACCGGACGTGTTTGAATTCACCATCCGGAAGAAAATAAAAAGATCCGAACCGAAACGTAGGAGGCGACGCACTAAACGTGCGTTTCAGTTCGCATCGATGTTCCAGAACCGAAAGATTGTTCGAAAAAAGTGGTAGATAGCCGAAAAAAGTGACAGGGGTGCAACACGAGGACTTCCCAGGAGGTCACCCATCCTAGTACTACTCTCGCCCAAGCACGCTTAACTTCGGAGTTCTGATGGGATCCAGTGCATTTGTGCTGGTATGATCGCACCCAGCATGCCTCTCCATTGTCAAAGTAATAAAGAGTTTCCACTCGCATTGTCGTACGAAGTCCGTTTAAATGAAAGTGCGAAAAAATCCTGCTAGATTACACCGGATGGACGATCCGAGCATGTCGGGAAGCCGGATGACCGCCAGGGCTGTCATCGCGCGATGGATCTTCCCGAGTACCCCCGAATCAATATAAGAATCGCGACGATCTGACGGGCGGATCAAAAGTTATCGTCGGAACGATATTTGTGCACCAAGGGTAGCTCACGGCCAGTAAACACCTTCCGACCGGATTCATGACTCGCATCCACTAGTACACTCATCCGCTATAGCCTGTACGTCACTGAATCTAAACAAACCCCCGCTATAATTTGACTGCAAATGAAATGTCAGAACGAATTCCGTTTATCGAATCAAACGACACTATCACCCCGCCATAATATAGACCGGACGTCTTTGAATTCACCATCCGGAAGAAAATAAAAAGATCCGAACCGAAACGTAAGAGGCGACGCACTAAACGTGCGTTTCAGTTCGCATCGATGTTCCAGAACCGAAAGATTGTTCGAAAAAAGTGGTAGATAGCCGAAAAAAGTGACAGGGGTGCAACACGAGGACTTCCCAGGAGGTCACCCATCCTAGTACTACTCTCGCCCAAGCACGCTTAACTTCGGAGTTCTGATGGGATCCAGTGCATTTGTGCTGGTATGATCGCACCCAGCATGCCTCTCCATTGTCAAAGTAATAAAGAGTTTCCACTCGCATTGTCGTACGAAGTCCGTTTAAATGAAAGTGCGAAAAAATCCTGCTAGATGACACCGGATGGACGATCCGAGCATGTCGGGAAGCCGGATGACCGCCAGGGCTGTCATCGCGCGATGGATCTTCCCGAGTACCCCCGAATCAATATAAGAATCGCGACGATCTGACGGGCGGATCAAAAGTTATCGTCGGAACGATATTTGTGCACCAAGGGTAGCTCACGGCCAGTAAACACCTTCCGACCGGATTCATGACTCGCATCCACTAGTACACTCATCCGCTATAGCCTGTACGTCACTGAATCTAAACAAACCCCCGCTATAATTTGACCGCAAATGAAATGTCAGAACGAATTCCGTTTATCGAATCAAACGACACTATCACCCCGCCATAATAAAGACCGGACGTGTTTGAATTCACCATCCGGAAGAAAATAAAAAGATCCGAACCGAAACGTAGGAGGCGACGCACTAAACGTGCGTTTCAGTTCGCATCGATGTTCCAGAACCGAAAGATTGTTCGAAAAAAGTGGTAGATAGCCCAAAAAAGTGACAGGGGTGCAACACGAGGACTTCCCAGGAGGTCACCCATCCTAGTACTACTCTCGCCCAAGCACGCTTAACTTCGGAGTTCTGATGGGATCCAGTGCATTTGTGCTGGTATGATCGCACCCAGCATGCCTCTCCATTGTCAAAGTAATAAAGAGTTTCCACTCGCATTGTCGTACGAAGTCCGTTTAAATGAAAGTGCGAAAAAATCCTGCTAGATGACACCGGATGGACGATCCGAGCATGTCGGGAAGCCGGATGACTGCCAGGGCTGTCATCGCGCGATGGATCTTCCCGAGTACCCCCGAATCAATATAAGAATCGCTACGATCTGACGGGCGGATCAAAAGTTATCGTCGGAACGATATTTGTGCACCAAGGGTAGCTCACGGCCAGTAAACACCTTCCGACCGGATTCATGACTCGCATCCACTAGTACACTCATCCGCTATAGCCTGTACGTCACTGAATCTAAACAAACCCCCGCTATAATTTGACTGCAAATGAAATGTCAGAACGAATTCCGTTTATCGAATCAAACGACACTATCACCCCGCCATAATAAAGACCGGACGTGTTTGAATTCACCATCCGGAAGAAAATAAAAAGATCCGAACCGAAACGTAGGAGGCGACGCACTAAACGTGCGTTTCAGTTCGCATCGATGTTCCAGAACCGAAAGATTGTTCGAAAAAAGTGGTAGATAGCCGAAAAAAGTGACAGGGGTGCAACACGAGGACTTCCCAGGAGGTCACCCATCCTAGTACTACTCTCGCCCAAGCACGCTTAACTTCGGAGTTCTGATGGGATCCAGTGCATTTGTGCTGGTATGATCGCACCCAGCATGCCTCTCCATTGTCAAAGTAATAAAGAGTTTCCACTCGCATTGTCGTACGAAGTCCGTTTAAATGAAAGTGCGAAAAAATCCTGCTAGATTACACCGGATGGACGATCCGAGCATGTCGGGAAGCCGGATGACCGCCAGGGCTGTCATCGCGCGATGGATCTTCCCGAGTACCCCCGAATCAATATAAGAATCGCGACGATCTGACGGGCGGATCAAAAGTTATCGTCGGAACGATATTTGTGCACCAAGGGTAGCTCACGGCCAGTAAACACCTTCCGACCGGATTCATGACTCGCATCCACTAGTACACTCATCCGCTATAGCCTGTACGTCACTGAATCTAAACAAACCCCCGCTATAATTTGACTGCAAATGAAATGTCAGAACGAATTCCGTTTATCGAATCAAACGACACTATCACCCCGCCATAATATAGACCGGACGTCTTTGAATTCACCATCCGGAAGAAAATAAAAAGATCCGAACCGAAACGTAAGAGGCGACGCACTAAACGTGCGTTTCAGTTCGCATCGATGTTCCAGAACCGAAAGATTGTTCGAAAAAAGTGGTAGATAGCCGAAAAAAGTGACAGGGGTGCAACACGAGGACTTCCCAGGAGGTCACCCATCCTAGTACTACTCTCGCCCAAGCACGCTTAACTTCGGAGTTCTGATGGGATCCAGTGCATTTGTGCTGGTATGATCGCACCCAGCATGCCTCTCCATTGTCAAAGTAATAAAGAGTTTCCACTCGCATTGTCGTACGAAGTCCGTTTAAATGAAAGTGCGAAAAAATCCTGCTAGATTACACCGGATGGACGATCCGAGCATGTCGGGAAGCCGGATGACCGCCAGGGCTGTCATCGCGCGATGGATCTTCCCGAGTACCCCCGAATCAATATAAGAATCGCGACGATCTGACGGGCGGATCAAAAGTTATCGTCGGAACGATATTTGTGCACCAAGGGTAGCTCACGGCCAGTAAACACCTTCCGACCGGATTCATGACTCGCATCCACTAGTACACTCATCCGCTATAGCCTGTACGTCACTGAATCTAAACAAACCCCCGCTATAATTTGACTGCAAATGAAATGTCAGAACGAATTCCGTTTATCGAATCAAACGACACTATCACCCCGCCATAATATAGACCGGACGTCTTTGAATTCACCATCCGGAAGAAAATAAAAAGATCCGAACCGAAACGTAAGAGGCGACGCACTAAACGTGCGTTTCAGTTCGCATCGATGTTCCAGAACCGAAAGATTGTTCGAAAAAAGTGGTAGATAGCCGAAAAAAGTGACAGGGGTGCAACACGAGGACTTCCCAGGAGGTCACCCATCCTAGTACTACTCTCGCCCAAGCACGCTTAACTTCGGAGTTCTGATGGGATCCAGTGCATTTGTGCTGGTATGATCGCACCCAGCATGCCTCTCCATTGTCAAAGTAATAAAGAGTTTCCACTCGCATTGTCGTACGAAGTCCGTTTAAATGAAAGTGCGAAAAAATCCTGCTAGATGACACCGGATGGACGATCCGAGCATGTCGGGAAGCCGGATGACCGCCAGGGCTGTCATCGCGCGATGGATCTTCCCGAGTACCCCCGAATCAATATAAGAATCGCGACGATCTGACGGGCGGATCAAAAGTTATCGTCGGAACGATATTTGTGCACCAAGGGTAGCTCACGGCCAGTAAACACCTTCCGACCGGATTCATGACTCGCATCCACTAGTACACTCATCCGCTATAGCCTGTACGTCACTGAATCTAAACAAACCCCCGCTATAATTTGACCGCAAATGAAATGTCAGAACGAATTCCGTTTATCGAATCAAACGACACTATCACCCCGCCATAATAAAGACCGGACGTGTTTGAATTCACCATCCGGAAGAAAATAAAAAGATCCGAACCGAAACGTAGGAGGCGACGCACTAAACGTGCGTTTCAGTTCGCATCGATGTTCCAGAACCGAAAGATTGTTCGAAAAAAGTGGTAGATAGCCCAAAAAAGTGACAGGGGTGCAACACGAGGACTTCCCAGGAGGTCACCCATCCTAGTACTACTCTCGCCCAAGCACGCTTAACTTCGGAGTTCTGATGGGATCCAGTGCATTTGTGCTGGTATGATCGCACCCAGCATGCCTCTCCATTGTCAAAGTAATAAAGAGTTTCCACTCGCATTGTCGTACGAAGTCCGTTTAAATGAAAGTGCGAAAAAATCCTGCTAGATGACACCGGATGGACGATCCGATCATGTCGGGAAGCCGGATGACTGCCAGGGCTGTCATCGCGCGATGGATCTTCCCGAGTACCCCCGAATCAATATAAGAATCGCTACGATCTGACGGGCGGATCAAAAGTTATCGTCGGAACGATATTTGTGCACCAAGGGTAGCTCACGGCCAGTAAACACCTTCCGACCGGATTCATGACTCGCATCCACTAGTACACTCATCCGCTATAGCCTGTACGTCACTGAATCTAAACAAACCCCCGCTATAATTTGACTGCAAATGAAATGTCAGAACGAATTCCGTTTAGCGAATCAAACGACACTATCACCCCGCCATAATAAAGACCGGACGTGTTTGAATTCACCATCCGGAAGAAAATAAAAAGATCCGAACCGAAACGTAGGAGGCGACGCACTAAACGTGCGTTTCAGTTCGCATCGATGTTCCAGAACCGAAAGATTGTTCGAAAAAAGTGGTAGATAGCCGAAAAAAGTGACAGGGGTGCAACACGAGGACTTCCCAGGAGGTCACCCATCCTAGTACTACTCTCGCCCAAGCACGCTTAACTTCGGAGTTCTGATGGGATCCAGTGCATTTGTGCTGGTATGATCGCACCCAGCATGCCTCTCCATTGTCAAAGTAATAAAGAGTTTCCACTCGCATTGTCGTACGAAGTCCGTTTAAATGAAAGTGCGAAAAAATCCTGCTAGATTACACCGGATGGACGATCCGAGCATGTCGGGAAGCCGGATGACCGCCAGGGCTGTCATCGCGCGATGGATCTTCCCGAGTACCCCCGAATCAATATAAGAATCGCGACGATCTGACGGGCGGATCAAAAGTTATCGTCGGAACGATATTTGTGCACCAAGGGTAGCTCACGGCCAGTAAACACCTTCCGACCGGATTCATGACTCGCATCCACTAGTACACTCATCCGCTATAGCCTGTACGTCACTGAATCTAAACAAACCCCCGCTATAATTTGACTGCAAATGAAATGTCAGAACGAATTCCGTTTATCGAATCAAACGACACTATCACCCCGCCATAATATAGACCGGACGTCTTTGAATTCACCATCCGGAAGAAAATAAAAAGATCCGAACCGAAACGTAAGAGGCGACGCACTAAACGTGCGTTTCAGTTCGCATCGATGTTCCAGAACCGAAAGATTGTTCGAAAAAAGTGGTAGATAGCCGAAAAAAGTGACAGGGGTGCAACACGAGGACTTCCCAGGAGGTCACCCATCCTAGTACTACTCTCGCCCAAGCACGCTTAACTTCGGAGTTCTGATGGGATCCAGTGCATTTGTGCTGGTATGATCGCACCCAGCATGCCTCTCCATTGTCAAAGTAATAAAGAGTTTCCACTCGCATTGTCGTACGAAGTCCGTTTAAATGAAAGTGCGAAAAAATCCTGCTAGATTACACCGGATGGACGATCCGAGCATGTCGGGAAGCCGGATGACCGCCAGGGCTGTCATCGCGCGATGGATCTTCCCGAGTACCCCCGAATCAATATAAGAATCGCGACGATCTGACGGGCGGATCAAAAGTTATCGTCGGAACGATATTTGTGCACCAAGGGTAGCTCACGGCCAGTAAACACCTTCCGACCGGATTCATGACTCGCATCCACTAGTACACTCATCCGCTATAGCCTGTACGTCACTGAATCTAAACAAACCCCCGCTATAATTTGACTGCAAATGAAATGTCAGAACGAATTCCGTTTATCGAATCAAACGACACTATCACCCCGCCATAATATAGACCGGACGTCTTTGAATTCACCATCCGGAAGAAAATAAAAAGATCCGAACCGAAACGTAAGAGGCGACGCACTAAACGTGCGTTTCAGTTCGCATCGATGTTCCAGAACCGAAAGATTGTTCGAAAAAAGTGGTAGATAGCCGAAAAAAGTGACAGGGGTGCAACACGAGGACTTCCCAGGAGGTCACCCATCCTAGTACTACTCTCGCCCAAGCACGCTTAACTTCGGAGTTCTGATGGGATCCAGTGCATTTGTGCTGGTATGATCGCACCCAGCATGCCTCTCCATTGTCAAAGTAATAAAGAGTTTCCACTCGCATTGTCGTACGAAGTCCGTTTAAATGAAAGTGCGAAAAAATCCTGCTAGATTACACCGGATGGACGATCCGAGCATGTCGGGAAGCCGGATGACCGCCAGGGCTGTCATCGCGCGATGGATCTTCCCGAGTACCCCCGAATCAATATAAGAATCGCGACGATCTGACGGGCGGATCAAAAGTTATCGTCGGAACGATATTTGTGCACCAAGGGTAGCTCACGGCCAGTAAACACCTTCCGACCGGATTCATGACTCGCATCCACTAGTACACTCATCCGCTATAGCCTGTACGTCACTGAATCTAAACAAACCCCCGCTATAATTTGACCGCAAATGAAATGTCAGAACGAATTCCGTTTATCGAATCAAACGACACTATCACCCCGCCATAATAAAGACCGGACGTGTTTGAATTCACCATCCGGAAGAAAATAAAAAGATCCGAACCGAAACGTAGGAGGCGACGCACTAAACGTGCGTTTCAGTTCGCATCGATGTTCCAGAACCGAAAGATTGTTCGAAAAAAGTGGTAGATAGCCCAAAAAAGTGACAGGGGTGCAACACGAGGACTTCCCAGGAGGTCACCCATCCTAGTACTACTCTCGCCCAAGCACGCTTAACTTCGGAGTTCTGATGGGATCCAGTGCATTTGTGCTGGTATGATCGCACCCAGCATGCCTCTCCATTGTCAAAGTAATAAAGAGTTTCCACTCGCATTGTCGTACGAAGTCCGTTTAAATGAAAGTGCGAAAAAATCCTGCTAGATGACACCGGATGGACGATCCGAGCATGTCGGGAAGCCGGATGACTGCCAGGGCTGTCATCGCGCGATGGATCTTCCCGAGTACCCCCGAATCAATATAAGAATCGCTACGATCTGACGGGCGGATCAAAAGTTATCGTCGGAACGATATTTGTGCACCAAGGGTAGCTCACGGCCAGTAAACACCTTCCGACCGGATTCATGACTCGCATCCACTAGTACACTCATCCGCTATAGCCTGTACGTCACTGAATCTAAACAAACCCCCGCTATAATTTGACTGCAAATGAAATGTCAGAACGAATTCCGTTTATCGAATCAAACGACACTATCACCCCGCCATAATAAAGACCGGACGTGTTTGAATTCACCATCCGGAAGAAAATAAAAAGATCCGAACCGAAACGTAGGAGGCGACGCACTAAACGTGCGTTTCAGTTCGCATCGATGTTCCAGAACCGAAAGATTGTTCGAAAAAAGTGGTAGATAGCCGAAAAAAGTGACAGGGGTGCAACACGAGGACTTCCCAGGAGGTCACCCATCCTAGTACTACTCTCGCCCAAGCACGCTTAACTTCGGAGTTCTGATGGGATCCAGTGCATTTGTGCTGGTATGATCGCACCCAGCATGCCTCTCCATTGTCAAAGTAATAAAGAGTTTCCACTCGCATTGTCGTACGAAGTCCGTTTAAATGAAAGTGCGAAAAAATCCTGCTAGATTACACCGGATGGACGATCCGAGCATGTCGGGAAGCCGGATGACCGCCAGGGCTGTCATCGCGCGATGGATCTTCCCGAGTACCCCCGAATCAATATAAGAATCGCGACGATCTGACGGGCGGATCAAAAGTTATCGTCGGAACGATATTTGTGCACCAAGGGTAGCTCACGGCCAGTAAACACCTTCCGACCGGATTCATGACTCGCATCCACTAGTACACTCATCCGCTATAGCCTGTACGTCACTGAATCTAAACAAACCCCCGCTATAATTTGACTGCAAATGAAATGTCAGAACGAATTCCGTTTATCGAATCAAACGACACTATCACCCCGCCATAATATAGACCGGACGTCTTTGAATTCACCATCCGGAAGAAAATAAAAAGATCCGAACCGAAACGTAAGAGGCGACGCACTAAACGTGCGTTTCAGTTCGCATCGATGTTCCAGAACCGAAAGATTGTTCGAAAAAAGTGGTAGATAGCCGAAAAAAGTGACAGGGGTGCAACACGAGGACTTCCCAGGAGGTCACCCATCCTAGTACTACTCTCGCCCAAGCACGCTTAACTTCGGAGTTCTGATGGGATCCAGTGCATTTGTGCTGGTATGATCGCACCCAGCATGCCTCTCCATTGTCAAAGTAATAAAGAGTTTCCACTCGCATTGTCGTACGAAGTCCGTTTAAATGAAAGTGCGAAAAAATCCTGCTAGATGACACCGGATGGACGATCCGAGCATGTCGGGAAGCCGGATGACCGCCAGGGCTGTCATCGCGCGATGAATCTTCCCGAGTACCCCCGAATCAATATAAGAATCGCCACGATCTGACGGGCGGATCAAAAGTTATCGTCGGAACGATATTTGTGCACCAAGGGTAGCTCACGGCCAGTAAACACCTTCCGACCGGGTTCATGACTCGCATCCACTAGTACACTCATCCGCTATAGCCTGTACGTCACTGAATCTAAACAAACCCCCGCTATAATTTGACCGCAAATGAAATGTCAGAACGAATTCCGTTTATCGAATCAAACGACACTATCACCCCGCCATAATAAAGACCGGACGTGTTTGAATTCACCATCCGGAAGAAAATAAAAAGATCCGAACCGAAACGTAGGAGGCGACGCACTAAACGTGCGTTTCAGTTCGCATCGATGTTCCAGAACCGAAAGATTGTTCGAAAAAAGTGGTAGATAGCCCAAAAAAGTGACAGGGGTGCAACACGAGGACTTCCCAGGAGGTCACCCATCCTAGTACTACTCTCGCCCAAGCACGCTTAACTTCGGAGTTCTGATGGGATCCAGTGCATTTGTGCTGGTATGATCGCACCCAGCATGCCTCTCCATTGTCAAAGTAATAAAGAGTTTCCACTCGCATTGTCGTACGAAGTCCGTTTAAATGAAAGTGCGAAAAAATCCTGCTAGATGACACCGGATGGACGATCCGAGCATGTCGGGAAGCCGGATGACCGCCAGGGCTGTCATCGCGCGATTAATCTTCCCGAGTACCCCCGAATCAATATAAGAATCGCTACGATCTGACGGGCGGATCAAAAGTTATCGTCGGAACGATATTTGTGCACCAAGGGTAGCTCACGGCCAGTAAACACCTTCCGACCGGATTCATGACTCGCATCCACTAGTACACTCATCCGCTATAGCCTGTACGTCACTGAATCTAAACAAACCCCCGCTATAATTTGACCGCAAATGAAATGTCAGAACGAATTCCGTTTATCGAATCAAACGACACTATCACCCCGCCATAATAAAGACCGGACGTGTTTGAATTCACCATCCGGAAGAAAATAAAAAGATCCGAACCGAAACGTAGGAGGCGACGCACTAAACGTGCGTTTCAGTTCGCATCGATGTTCCAGAACCGAAAGATTGTTCGAAAAAAGTGGTAGATAGCCGAAAAAAGTGACAGGGGTGCAACACGAGGACTTCCCAGGAGGTCACCCATCCTAGTACTACTCTCGCCCAAGCACGCTTTTTTTCGGAGTTCTGATGGGATCCAGTGCATTTGTGCTGGTATGATCGCACCCAGCATGCCTCTCCATTGTCAAAGTAATAAAGAGTTTCCACTCGCATTGTCGTACGAAGTCCGTTTAAATGAAAGTGCGAAAAAATCCTGCTAGATGACACCGGATGGACGATCCGAGCATGTCGGGAAGCCGGATGACTGCCAGGGCTGTCATCGCGCGATGGATCTTCCCGAGTACCCCCGAATCAATATAAGAATCGCGACGATCTGACGGGCGGATCAAAAGTTATCGTCGGAACGATATTTGTGCACCAAGGGTAGCTCACGGCCAGTAAACACCTTTCGACCGGATTCATGACTCGCATCCACTAGTACACTCATCCGCTATAGCCTGTACGTCACTGAATCTAAACAAACCCCCGCTATAATTTGACCGCAAATGAAATGTCAGAACGAATTCCGTTTATCGAATCAAACGACACTATCAGCCCGCCATAATAAAGACCGGACGTCTTTGAATTCACCATCCGGAAGAAAATAAAAAGATCCGAACCGAAACGTATGAGGCGACGCACTAAACGTGCGTTTCAGTTCGCATCGATGTTCCAGAACCGAAAGATTGTTCGAAAAAAGTGGTAGATAGCCGAAAAAAGTGACAGGGGTGCAACACGAGGACTTCCCAGGAGGTCACCCATCCTAGTACTACTCTCGCCCAAGTACGCTTAACTTCGGAGTTCTGATGGGATCCAGTGCATTTGTGCTGGTATGATCGCACCCAGCATGCCTCTCCATTGTCAAAGTAATAAAGAGTTTCCACTCGCATTGTCGTACGAAGTCCGTTTAAATGAAAGTGCGAAAAAATCCTGCTAGATGACACCGGATGGACGATCCGAGCATGTCGGGAAGCCGGATGACTGCTAGGGCTGTCATCGCGCGATGGATCTTCCCGAGTACCCCCGAATCAATATAAGAATCGCTACGATCTGACGGGCGGATCAAAAGTTATCGTCGGAACGATATTTGTGCACCAAGGGTAGCTCACGGCCAGTAAACACCTTCCGACCGGATTCATGACTCGCATCCACTAGTACACTCATCCGCTATAGCCTGTACGTCACTGAATCTAAACAAACCCCCGCTATAATTTGACTGCAAATGAAATGTCAGAACGAATTCCGTTTATCGAATCAAACGACACTATCACCCCGCCATAATAAAGACCGGACGTCTTTGAATTCACCATCCGGAAGAAAATAAAAAGATCCGAACCGAAACGTAGGAGGCGACGCACTAAACGTGCGTTTCAGTTCGCATCGATGTTCCAGAACCGAAAGATTGTTCGAAAAAAGTGGTAGATAGCCGAAAAAAGTGACAGGGGTGCAACACGAGGACTTCCCAGGAGGTCACCCATCCTAGTACTACTCTCGCCCAAGCACGCTTAACTTCGGAGTTCTGATGGGATCCAGTGCATTTGTGCTGGTATGATCGCACCCAGCATGCCTCTCCATTGTCAAAGTAATAAAGAGTTTCCACTCGCATTGTCGTACGAAGTCCGTTTAAATGAAAGTGCGAAAAAATCCTGTTAGATGACACCGGATGGACGATCCGAGCATGTCGGGAAGCCGGATGACCGCTAGGGCTGTCATCGCGCGATTAATCTTCCCGAGTACCCCCGAATCAATATAAGAATCGCGACGATCTGACGGGCGGATCAAAAGTTATCGTCGGAACGATATTTGTGCACCAAGGGTAGCTCACGGCCAGTAAACACCTTCCGACCGGATTCATGACTCGCATCCACTAGTACACTCATCCGCTATAGCCTGTACGTCACTGAATCTAAACAAACCCCCGCTATAATTTGACCGCAAATGAAATGTCAGAACGAATTCCGTTTATCGAATCAAACGACACTATCACCCCGCCATAATAAAGACCGGACGTGTTTGAATTCACCATCCGGAAGAAAATAAAAAGATCCGAACCGAAACGTAGGAGGCGACGCACTAAACGTGCGTTTCAGTTCGCATCGATGTTCCAGAACCGAAAGATTGTTCGAAAAAAGTGGTAGATAGCCGAAAAAAGTGACAGGGGTGCAACACGAGAACTTCCCAGGTGGTCACCCATCCTAGTACTACTCTCGCCCAAGCACGCTTAACTTCGGAGTTCTGATGGGATCCAGTGCATTTGTGCTGGTATGATCGCACCCAGCATGCCTCTCCATTGTCAAAGTAATAAAGAGTTTCCACTCGCATTGTCGTACGAAGTCCGTTTAAATGAAAGTGCGAAAAAATCCTGCTAGATGACACCGGATGGACGATCCGAGCATGTCGGGAAGCCGGATGACCGCCAGGGCTGTCATCGCGCGATGAATCTTCCCGAGTACCCCCGAATCAATATAAGAATCGCCACGATCTGACGGGCGGATCAAAAGTTATCGTCGGAACGATATTTGTGCACCAAGGGTAGCTCACGGCCAGTAAACACCTTCCGACCGGATTCATGACTCGCATCCACTAGTACACTCATCCGCTATAGCCTGTACGTCACTGAATCTAAACAAACCCCCGCTATAATTTGACCGCAAATGAAATGTCAGAACGAATTCCGTTTATCGAATCAAACGACACTATCACCCCGCCATAATAAAGACCGGACGTGTTTGAATTCACCATCCGGAAGAAAATAAAAAGATCCGAACCGAAACGTAGGAGGCGACGCACTAAACGTGCGTTTCAGTTCGCATCGATGTTCCAGAACCGAAAGATTGTTCGAAAAAAGTGGTAGATAGCCGAAAAAAGTGACAGGGGTGCAACACGAGGACTTCCCAGGAGGTCACCCATCCTAGTACTACTCTCGCCCAAGCACGCTTAACTTCGGAGTTCTGATGGGATCCAGTGCATTTGTGCTGGTATGATCGCACCCAGCATGCCTCTCCATTGTCAAAGTAATAAAGAGTTTCCACTCGCATTGTCGTACGAAGTCCGTTTAAATGAAAGTGCGAAAAAATCCTGCTAGATGACACCGGATGGACGATCCGAGCATGTCGGGAAGCCGGATGACCGCTAGGGCTGTCATCGCGCGATTAATCTTCCCGAGTACCCCCGAATCAATATAAGAATCGCTACGATCTGACGGGCGGATCAAAAGTTATCGTCGGAACGATATTTGTGCACCAAGGGTAGCTCACGGCCAGTAAACACCTTCCGACCGGATTCATGACTCGCATCCACTAGTACACTCATCCGCTATAGCCTGTACGTCACTGAATCTAAACAAACCCCCGCTATAATTTGACCGCAAATGAAATGTCAGAACGAATTCCGTTTATCGAATCAAACGACACTATCACCCCGCCATAATAAAGACCGGACGTGTTTGAATTCACCATCCGGAAGAAAATAAAAAGATCCGAACCGAAACGTAGGAGGCGACGCACTAAACGTGCGTTTCAGTTCGCATCGATGTTCCAGAACCGAAAGATTGTTCGAAAAAAGTGGTAGATAGCCGAAAAAAGTGACAGGGGTGCAACACGAGAACTTCCCAGGTGGTCACCCATCCTAGTACTACTCTCGCCCAAGCACGCTTAACTTCGGAGTTCTGATGGGATCCAGTGCATTTGTGCTGGTATGATCGCACCCAGCATGCCTCTCCATTGTCAAAGTAATAAAGAGTTTCCACTCGCATTGTCGTACGAAGTCCGTTTAAATGAAAGTGCGAAAAAATCCTGCTAGATGACACCGGATGGACGATCCGAGCATGTCGGGAAGCCGGATGACCGCCAGGGCTGTCATCGCGCGATGAATCTTCCCGAGTACCCCCGAATCAATATAAGAATCGCCACGATCTGACGGGCGGATCAAAAGTTATCGTCGGAACGATATTTGTGCACCAAGGGTAGCTCACGGCCAGTAAACACCTTCCGACCGGATTCATGACTCGCATCCACTAGTACACTCATCCGCTATAGCCTGTACGTCACTGAATCTAAACAAACCCCCGCTATAATTTGACCGCAAATGAAATGTCAGAACGAATTCCGTTTATCGAATCAAACGACACTATCACCCCGCCATAATAAAGACCGGACGTGTTTGAATTCACCATCCGGAAGAAAATAAAAAGATCCGAACCGAAACGTAGGAGGCGACGCACTAAACGTGCGTTTCAGTTCGCATCGATGTTCCAGAACCGAAAGATTGTTCGAAAAAAGTGGTAGATAGCCGAAAAAAGTGACAGGGGTGCAACACGAGGACTTCCCAGGAGGTCACCCATCCTAGTACTACTCTCGCCCAAGCACGCTTAACTTCGGAGTTCTGATGGGATCCAGTGCATTTGTGCTGGTATGATCGCACCCAGCATGCCTCTCCATTGTCAAAGTAATAAAGAGTTTCCACTCGCATTGTCGTACGAAGTCCGTTTAAATGAAAGTGCGAAAAAATCCTGCTAGATGACACCGGATGGACGATCCGAGCATGTCGGGAAGCCGGATGACCGCCAGGGCTGTCATCGCGCGATTAATCTTCCCGAGTACCCCCGAATCAATATAAGAATCGCTACGATCTGACGGGCGGATCAAAAGTTATCGTCGGAACGATATTTGTGCACCAAGGGTAGCTCACGGCCAGTAAACACCTTCCGACCGGATTCATGACTCGCATCCACTAGTACACTCATCCGCTATAGCCTGTACGTCACTGAATCTAAACAAACCCCCGCTATAATTTGACCGCAAATGAAATGTCAGAACGAATTCCGTTTATCGAATCAAACGACACTATCAGCCCGCCATAATAAAGACCTGACGTCTTTGAATTCACCATCCGGAAGAAAATAAAAAGATCCGAACCGAAACGTATGAGGCGACGCACTAAACGTGCGTTTCAGTTCGCATCGATGTTCCAGAACCGAAAGATTGTTCGAAAAAAGTGGTAGATAGCCGAAAAAAGTGACAGGGGTGCAACACGAGGACTTCCCAGGAGGTCACCCATCCTAGTACTACTCTCGCCCAAGCACGCTTATCTTCGAAGTTCTGATGGGATCCAGTGCATTTGTGCTGGTATGATCGCACCCAGCATGCCTCTCCATTGTCAAAGTAATAAAGAGTTTCCACTCGCATTGTCGTACGAAGTCCGTTTAAATGAAAGTGCGAAAAAATCCTGCTAGATGACACCGGATGGACGATCCGAGCATGTCGGGAAGCCGGATGGCCGCCAGGGCTGTCATCGCGCGATGAATCTTCCCGAGTACCCCCGAATCAATATAAGAATCGCCACGATCTGACGGGCGGATCAAAAGTTATCGTCGGAACGATATTTGTGCACCAAGGGTAGCTCACGGCCAGTAAACACCTTCCGACCGGATTCATGACTCTCATCCACTAGTACACTCATCCGCTATAGCCTGTACGTCACTGAATCTAAACAAACCCCCGCTATAATTTGACCGCAAATGAAATGTCAGAACGAATTCCGTTTATCGAATCAAACGACACTATCACCCCGCCATAATAAAGACCGGACGTGTTTGAATTCACCATCCGGAAGAAAATAAAAAGATCCGAACCGAAACGTAGGAGGCGACGCACTAAACGTGCGTTTCAGTTCGCATCGATGTTCCAGAACCGAAAGATTGTTCGAAAAAAGTGGTAGAGAGCCGAAAACAGTGACAGGGGTGCAACACGAGGACTTCCCAGGAGGTCACCCATCCTAGTACTACTCTTGCCCAAGCACGCTTAACTTCGGAGTTCTGATGGGATCCAGTGCATTTGTGCTGGTATGATCGCACCCAGCATGCCTCTCCATTGTCAAAGTAATAAAGAGTTTCCACTCGCATTGTCGTACGAAGTCCGTTTAAATGAAAGTGCGAAAAAATCCTGCTAGATGACACCGGATGGACGATCCGAGCATGTCGGGAAGCCGGATGACCGCCAGGGCTGTCATCGCGCGATGGATCTTCCCGAGTACCCCCGAATCAATATAAGAATCGCGACGATCTGACGGGCGGATCAAAAGTTATCGTCGGAACGATATTTGTGCACCAAGGGTAGCTCACGGCCAGTAAACACCTTCCGACCGGATTCATGACTCGCATCCACTAGTACACTCATCCGCTATAGCCTGTACGTCACTGAATCTAAACAAACCCCCGCTATAATTTGACTGCAAATGAAATGTCAGAACGAATTCCGTTTATCGAATCAAACGACACTATCACCCCGCCATAATAAAGACCGGACGTCTTTGAATTCACCATCCGGAAGAAAATAAAAAGATCCGAACCGAAACGTAGGAGGCGACGCACTAAACGTGCGTTTCAGTTCGCATCGATGTTCCAGAACCGAAAGATTGTTCGAAAAAAGTGGTAGATAGCCGAAAAAAGTGACAGGGGTGCAACACGAGGACTTCCCCGGAGGTCACCCATCCTAGTACTACTCTCGCCCAAGCACGCTTAACTTCGGAGTTCTGATGGGATCCAGTGCATTTGTGCTGGTATGATCGCACCCAGCATGCCTCTCCATTGTCAAAGTAATAAAGAGTTTCCACTCGCATTGTCGTACGAAGTCCGTTTAAATGAAAGTGCGAAAAAATCCTGCTAGATGACACCGGATGGACGATCCGAGCATGTCGGGAAGCCGGATGACCGCCAGGGCTGTCATCGCGCGATAAATCTTCCCGAGTACCCCCGAATCAATATAAGAATCGCCACGATCTGACGGGCGGATCAAAAGTTATCGTCGGAACGATATTTGTGCACCAAGGGTAGCTCACGGCCAGTAAACACCTTCCGACCGGATTCATGACTCGCATCCACTAGTACACTCATCCGCTATAGCCTGTACGTCACTGAATCTAAACAAACCCCCGCTATAATTTGACCGCAAATGAAATGTCAGAACGAATTCCGTTTATCGAATCAAACGACACTATCACCCCGCCATAATAAAGACCGGACGTGTTTGAATTCACCATCCGGAAGAAAATAAAAAGATCCGAACCGAAACGTAGGAGGCGACGCACTAAACGTGCGTTTCAGTTCGCATCGATGTTCCAGAACCGAAAGATTGTTCGAAAAAAGTGGTAGATAGCCGAAAAAAGTGACAGGGGTGCAACACGAGGACTTCCCAGGAGGTCACCCATCCTAGTACTACTCTCGCCCAAGCACGCTTAACTTCGGAGTTCTGATGGGATCCAGTGCATTTGTGCTGGTATGATCGCACCCAGCATGCCTCTCCATTGTCAAAGTAATAAAGAGTTTCCACTCGCATTGTCGTACGAAGTCCGTTTAAATGAAAGTGCGAAAAAATCCTGCTAGATGACACCGGATGGACGATCCGAGCATGTCGGGAAGCCGGATGACTGCCAGGGCTGTCATCGCGCGATGGATCTTCCCGAGTACCCCCGAATCAATATAAGAATCGCGACGATCTGACGGGCGGATCAAAAGTTATCGTCGGAACGATATTTGTGCACCAAGGGTAGCTCACGGCCAATAAACACCTTCCGACCGGATTCATGACTCGCATCCACTAGTACACTCATCCGCTATAGCCTGTACGTCACTGAATCTAAACAAACCCCCGCTATAATTTGACTGCAAATGAAATGTCAGAACGAATTCCGTTTATCGAATCAAACGACACTATCACCCCGCCATAATAAAGACCGGACGTGTTTGAATTCACCATCCGGAAGAAAATAAAAAGATCCGAACCGAAACGTAGGAGGCGACGCACTAAACGTGCGTTTCAGTTCGCATCGATGTTCCAGAACCGAAAGATTGTTCGAAAAAAGTGGTAGATAGCCGAAAAAAGTGACAGGGGTGCAACACGAGGACTTCCCAGGAGGTCACCCATCCTAGTACTACTCTCGCCCAAACACGCTTAACTTCGGAGTTCTGATGGGATCCAGTGCATTTGTGCTGGTATGATCGCACCCAGCATGCCTCTCCATTGTCAAAGTAATAAAGAGTTTCCACTCGCATTGTTGTACGAAGTCCGTTTAAATGAAAGTGCGAAAAAATCCTGCTAGATGACACCGGATGGACGATCCGAGCATGTCGGGAAGCCGGATGACCGCCAGGGCTGTCATCGCGCGATGGATCTTCCCGAGTACCCCCGAATCAATATAAGAATCGCGACGATCTGACGGGCGGATCAAAAGTTATCGTCGGAACGATATTTGTGCACCAAGGGTAGCTCACGGCCAGTAAACACCTTCCGACCGGATTCATGACTCGCATCCACTAGTACACTCATCCGCTATAGCCTGTACGTCACTGAATCTAAACAAACCCCCGCTATAATTTGACTGCAAATGAAATGTCAGAACGAATTCCGTTTATCGAATCAAACGACACTATCACCCCGCCATAATATAGACCGGACGTCTTTGAATTCACCATCCGGAAGAAAATAAAAAGATCCGAACCGAAACGTAAGAGGCGACGCACTAAACGTGCGTTTCAGTTCGCATCGATGTTCCAGAACCGAAAGATTGTTCGAAAAAAGTGGTAGATAGCCGAAAAAAGTGACAGGGGTGCAACACGAGGACTTCCCAGGAGGTCACCCATCCTAGTACTACTCTCGCCCAAGCACGCTTAACTTCGGAGTTCTGATGGGATCCAGTGCATTTGTGCTGGTATGATCGCACCCAGCATGCCTCTCCATTGTCAAAGTAATAAAGAGTTTCCACTCGCATTGTCGTACGAAGTCCGTTTAAATGAAAGTGCGAAAAAATCCTGCTAGATGACACCGGATGGACGATCCGAGCATGTCGGGAAGCCGGATGACCGCCAGGGCTGTCATCGCGCGATGGATCTTCCCGAGTACCCCCGAATCAATATAAGAATCGCGACGATCTGACGGGCGGATCAAAAGTTATCGTCGGAACGATATTTGTGCACCAAGGGTAGCTCACGGCCAGTAAACACCTTCCGACCGGATTCATGACTCGCATCCACTAGTACACTCATCCGCTATAGCCTGTACGTCACTGAATCTAAACAAACCCCCGCTATAATTTGACTGCAAATGAAATGTCAGAACGAATTCCGTTTATCGAATCAAACGACACTATCACCCCGCCATAATAAAGACCGGACGTGTTTGAATTCACCATCCGGAAGAAAATAAAAAGATCCGAACCGAAACGTAGGAGGCGACGCACTAAACGTGCGTTTCAGTTCGCATCGATGTTCCAGAACCGAAAGATTGTTCGAAAAAAGTGGTAGATAGCCGAAAAAAGTGACAGGGGTGCAACACGAGGACTTCCCAGGAGGTCACCCATCCTAGTACTACTCTCGCCCAAGCACGCTTAACTTCGGAGTTCTGATGGGATCCAGTGCATTTGTGCTGGTATGATCGCACCCAGCATGCCTCTCCATTGTCAAAGTAATAAAGAGTTTCCACTCGCATTGTCGTACGAAGTCCGTTTAAATGAAAGTGCGAAAAAATCCTGCTAGATGACACCGGATGGACGATCCGAGCATGTCGGGAAGCCGGATGACCGCCAGGGCTGTCATCGCGCGATGAATCTTCCCGAGTACCCCCGAATCAATATAAGAATCGCCACGATCTGACGGGCGGATCAAAAGTTATCGTCGGAACGATATTTGTGCACCAAGGGTAGCTCACGGCCAGTAAACACCTTCCGACCGGATTCATGACTCGCATCCACTAGTACACTCATCCGCTATAGCCTGTACGTCACTGAATCTAAACAAACCCCCGCTATAATTTGACCGCAAATGAAATGTCAGAACGAATTCCGTTTATCGAATCAAACGACACTATCACCCCGCCATAATAAAGACCGGACGTGTTTGAATTCACCATCCGGAAGAAAATAAAAAGATCCGAACCGAAACGTAGGAGGCGACGCACTAAACGTACGTTTCAGTTCGCATCGATGTTCCAGAACCGAAAGATTGTTCGAAAAAAGTGGTAGATAGCCGAAAAAAGTGACAGGGGTGCAACACGAGGACTTCCCAGGAGGTCACCCTTCCTAGTACTACTCTCGCCCAAGCACGCTTAACTTCGGAGTTCTGATGGGATCCAGTGCATTTGTGCTGGTATGATCGCACCCAGCATGCCTCTCCATTGTCAAAGTAATAAAGAGTTTCCACTCGCATTGTCGTACGAAGTCCGTTTAAATGAAAGTGCGAAAAAATCCTGCTAGATGACACCGGATGGACGATCCGAGCATGTCGGGAAGCCGGATGACTGCCAGGGCTGTCATCGCGCGATGGATCTTCCCGAGTACCCCCGAATCAATATAAGAATCGCGACGATCTGACGGGCGGATCAAAAGTTATCGTCGGAACGATATTTGTGCACCAAGGGTAGCTCACGGCCAGTAAACACCTTCCGACCGGATTCATGACTCGCATCCACTAGTACACTCATCCGCTATAGCCTGTACGTCACTGAATCTAAACAAACCCCCGCTATAATTTGACTGCAAATGAAATGTCAGAACGAATTCCGTTTATCGAATCAAACGACACTATCACCCCGCCATAATAAAGACCGGACGTGTTTGAATTCACCATCCGGAAGAAAATAAAAAGATCCGAACCGAAACGTAGGAGGCGACGCACTAAACGTGCGTTTCAGTTCGCATCGATGTTCCAGAACCGAAAGATTGTTCGAAAAAAGTGGTAGATAGCCGAAAAAAGTGACAGGGGTGCAACACGAGGACTTCCCAGGAGGTCACCCATCCTAGTACTACTCTCGCCCAAGCACGCTTAACTTCGGAGTTCTGATGGGATCCAGTGCATTTGTGCTGGTATGATCGCACCCAGCATGCCTCTCCATTGTCAAAGTAATAAAGAGTTTCCACTCGCATTGTCGTACGAAGTCCGTTTAAATGAAAGTGCGAAAAAATCCTGCTAGATGACACCGGATGGACGATCCGAGCATGTCGGGAAGCCGGATGACCGCCAGGGCTGTCATCGCGCGATGGATCTTCCCGAGTACCCCCGAATCAATATAAGAATCGCGACGATCTGACGGGCGGATCAAAAGTTATCGTCGGAACGATATTTGTGCACCAAGGGTAGCTCACGGCCAGTAAACACCTTCCGACCGGATTCATGACTCGCATCCACTAGTACACTCATCCGCTATAGCCTGTACGTCACTGAATCTAAACAAACCCCCGCTATAATTTGACTGCAAATGAAATGTCAGAACGAATTCCGTTTATCGAATCAAACGACACTATCACCCCGCCATAATAAAGACCGGACGTCTTTGAATTCACCATCCGGAAGAAAATAAAAAGATCCGAACCGAAACGTAAGAGGCGACGCACTAAACGTGCGTTTCAGTTCGCATCGATGTTCCAGAACCGAAAGATTGTTCGAAAAAAGTGGTAGATAGCCGAAAAAGTGACAGGGGTGCAACACGAGGACTTCCCAGGAGGTCACCCATCCTAGTACTACTCTCGCCCAAGCACGCTTAACTTCGGAGTTCTGATGGGATCCAGTGCATTTGTGCTGGTATGATCGCACCCAGCATGCCTCTCCATTGTCAAAGTAATAAAGAGTTTCCACTCGCATTGTCGTACGAAGTCCGTTTAAATGAAAGTGCGAAAAAATCCTGCTAGATGACACCGGATGGACGATCCGAGCATGTCGGGAAGCCGGATGACCGCCAGGGCTGTCATCGCGCGATGGATCTTCCCGAGTACCCCCGAATCAATATAAGAATCGCGACGATCTGACGGGCGGATCAAAAGTTATCGTCGGAACGATATTTGTGCACCAAGGGTAGCTCACGGCAAGTAAACACCTTCCGACCGGATTCATGACTCGCATCCACTAGTACACTCATCCGCTATAGCCTGTACGTCACTGAATCTAAACAAACCCCCGCTATAATTTGACTGCAAATGAAATGTCAGAACGAATTCCGTTTATCGAATCAAACGACACTATCACCCCGCCATAATAAAGACCGGACGTGTTTGAATTCACCATCCGGAAGAAAATAAAAAGATCCGAACCGAAACGTAAGAGGCGACGCACTAAACGTGCGTTTCAGTTCGCATCGATGTTCCAGAACCGAAAGATTGTTCGAAAAAAGTGGTAGATAGCCGAAAAAAGTGACAGGGGTGCAACACGAGGACTTCCCAGGAGGTCACCCATCCTAGTACTACTCTCGCCCAAGCACGCTTAACTTCGGAGATCTGATGGGATCCAGTGCATTTGTGCTGGTATGATCGCACCCAGCATGCCTCTCCATTGTCAAAGTAATAAAGAGTTTCCACTCGCATTGTCGTACGAAGTCCGTTTAAATGAAAGTGCGAAAAAATCCTGCTAGATGACACCGGATGGACGATCCGAGCATGTCGGGAAGCCGGATGACCGCCAGGGCTGTCATCGCGCGATTAATCTTCCCGAGTACCCCCGAATCAATATAAGAATCGCTACGATCTGACGGGCGGATCAAAAGTTATCGTCGGAACGATATTTGTGCACCAAGGGTAGCTCACGGCCAGTAAACACCTTCCGACCGGATTCATGACTCGCATCCACTAGTACACTCATCCGCTATAGCCTGTACGTCACTGAATCTAAACAAACCCCCGCTATAATTTGACCGCAAATGAAATGTCAGAACGAATTCCGTTTATCGAATCAAACGACACTATCAGCCCGCCATAATAAAGACCGGACGTCTTTGAATTCACCATCCGGAAGAAAATAAAAAGATCCGAACCGAAACGTATGAGGCGACGCACTAAACGTGCGTTTCAGTTCGCATCGATGTTCCAGAACCGAAAGATTGTTCGAAAAAAGTGGTAGATAGCCGAAAAAAGTGACAGGGGTGCAACACGAGGACTTCCCAAGAGGTCACCCATCCTAGTACTACTCTCGCCCAAGCACGCTTAACTTCGGAGTTCTGATGGGATCCAGTGCATTTGTGCTGGTATGATCGCACCCAGCATGCCTCTCCATTGTCAAAGTAATAAAGAGTTTCCACTCGCATTGTCGTACGAAGTCCGTTTAAATGAAAGTGCGAAAAAATCCTGCTAGATGACACCGGATGGACGATCCGAGCATGTCGGGAAGCCGGATGACCGCCAGGGCTGTCATCGCGCGATTAATCTTCCCGAGTACCCCCGAATCAATATAAGAATCGCTACGATCTGACGGGCGGATCAAAAGTTATCGTCGGAACGATATTTGTGCACCAAGGGTAGCTCACGGCCAGTAAACACCTTCCGACCGGATTCATGACTCGCATCCACTAGTACACTCATCCGCTATAGCCTGTACGTCACTGAATCTAAACAAACCCCCGCTATAATTTGACCGCAAATGAAATGTCAGAACGAATTCCGTTTATCGAATCAAACGACACTATCAGCCCGCCATAATAAAGACCGGACGTCTTTGAATTCACCATCCGGAAGAAAATAAAAAGATCCGAACCGAAACGTATGAGGCGACGCACTAAACGTGCGTTTCAGTTCGCATCGATGTTCCAGAACCGAAAGATTGTTCGAAAAAAGTGGTAGATAGCCGAAAAAAGTGACAGGGGTGCAACACGAGGACTTCCCAGGAGGTCACCCATCCTAGTACTACTCTCGCCCAAGCACGCTTAACTTCGGAGTTCTGATGGGATCCAGTGCATTTGTGCTGGTATGATCGCACCCAGCATGCCTCTCCATTGTCAAAGTAATAAAGAGTTTCCACTCGCATTGTCGTACGAAGTCCGTTTAAATGAAAGTGCGAAAAAATCCTGCTAGATGACACCGGATGGACGATCCGAGCATGTCGGGAAGCCGGATGACTGCCAGGGCTGTCATCGCGCGATGGATCTTCCCGAGTACCCCCGAATCAATATAAGAATCGCTACGATCTGACGGGCGGATCAAAAGTTATCGTCGGAACGATATTTGTGCACCAAGGGTAGCTCACGGCCAGTAAACACCTTCCGACCGGATTCATGACTCGCATCCACTAGTACACTCATCCGCTATAGCCTGTACGTCACTGAATCTAAACAAACCCCCGCTATAATTTGACCGCAAATGAAATGTCAGAACGAATTCCGTTTATCGAATCAAACGACACTATCACCCCGCCATAATAAAGACCGGACGTCTTTGAATTCACCATCCGGAAGAAAATAAAAAGATCCGAACCGAAACGTAGGAGGCGACGCACTAAACGTGCGTTTCAGTTCGCATCGATGTTCCAGAACCGAAAGATTGTTCGAAAAAAGTGGTAGATAGCCGAAAAAAGTGACAGGGGTGCAACACGAGAACTTCCCAGGTGGTCACCCATCCTAGTACTACTCTCGCCCAAGCACGCTTAACTTCGGAGTTCTGATGGGATCCAGTGCATTTGTGCTGGTATGATCGCACCCAGCATGCCTCTCCATTGTCAAAGTAATAAAGAGTTTCCACTCGCATTGTCGTACGAAGTCCGTTTAAATGAAAGTGCGAAAAAATCCTGCTAGATGACACCGGATGGACGATCCGAGCATGTCGGGAAGCCGGATGACCGCCATGGCTGTCATCGCGCGATGAATCTTCCCGAGTACCCCCGAATCAATATAAGAATCGCCACGATCTGACGGGCGGATCAAAAGTTATCGTCGGAACGATATTTGTGCACCAAGGGTAGCTCACGGCCAGTAAACACCTTCCGACCGGATTCATGACTCGCATCCACTAGTACACTCATCCGCTATAGCCTGTACGTCACTGAATCTAAACAAACCCCCGCTATAATTTGACCGCAAATGAAATGTCAGAACGAATTCCGTTTATCGAATCAAACGACACTATCACCCCGCCATAATAAAGACCGGACGTGTTTGAATTCACCATCCGGAAGAAAATAAAAAGATCCGAACCGAAACGTAGGAGGCGACGCACTAAACGTACGTTTCAGTTCGCATCGATGTTCCAGAACCGAAAGATTGTTCGAAAAAAGTGGTAGATAGCCGAAAAAAGTGACAGGGGTGCAACACGAGGACTTCCCAGGAGGTCACCCTTCCTAGTACTACTCTCGCCCAAGCACGCTTAACTTCGGAGTTCTGATGGGATCCAGTGCATTTGTGCTGGTATGATCGCACCCAGCATGCCTCTCCATTGTCAAAGTAATAAAGAGTTTCCACTCGCATTGTCGTACGAAGTCCGTTTAAATGAAAGTGCGAAAAAATCCTGCTAGATGACACCGGATGGACGATCCGAGCATGTCGGGAAGCCGGATGACTGCCAGGGCTGTCATCGCGCGATGGATCTTCCCGAGTACCCCCGAATCAATATAAGAATCGCGACGATCTGACGGGCGGATCAAAAGTTATCGTCGGAACGATATTTGTGCACCAAGGGTAGCTCACGGCCAGTAAACACCTTCCGACCGGATTCATGACTCGCATCCACTAGTACACTCATCCGCTATAGCCTGTACGTCACTGAATCTAAACAAACCCCCGCTATAATTTGACCGCAAATGAAATGTCAGAACGAATTCCGTTTATCGAATCAAACGACACTATCACCCCGCCATAATAAAGACCGGACGTGTTTGAATTCACCATCCGGAAGAAAATAAAAAGATCCGAACCGAAACGTAGGAGGCGACGCACTAAACGTACGTTTCAGTTCGCATCGATGTTCCAGAACCGAAAGATTGTTCGAAAAAAGTGGTAGATAGCCGAAAAAAGTGACAGGGGTGCAACACGAGGACTTCCCAGGAGGTCACCCTTCCTAGTACTACTCTCGCCCAAGCACGCTTAACTTCGGAGTTCTGATGGGATCCAGTGCATTTGTGCTGGTATGATCGCACCCAGCATGCCTCTCCATTGTCAAAGTAATAAAGAGTTTCCACTCGCATTGTCGTACGAAGTCCGTTTAAATGAAAGTGCGAAAAAATCCTGCTAGATGACACCGGATGGACGATCCGAGCATGTCGGGAAGCCGGATGACTGCCAGGGCTGTCATCGCGCGATGGATCTTCCCGAGTACCCCCGAATCAATATAAGAATCGCGACGATCTGACGGGCGGATCAAAAGTTATCGTCGGAACGATATTTGTGCACCAAGGGTAGCTCACGGCCAGTAAACACCTTCCGACCGGATTCATGACTCGCATCCACTAGTACACTCATCCGCTATAGCCTGTACGTCACTGAATCTAAACAAACCCCCGCTATAATTTGACTGCAAATGAAATGTCAGAACGAATTCCGTTTATCGAATCAAACGACACTATCACCCCGCCATAATAAAGACCGGACGTCTTTGAATTCACCATCCGGAAGAAAATAAAAAGATCCGAACCGAAACGTAAGAGGCGACGCACTAAACGTGCGTTTCAGTTCGCATCGATGTTCCAGAACCGAAAGATTGTTCGAAAAAAGTGGTAGATAGCCGAAAAAGTGACAGGGGTGCAACACGAGGACTTCCCAGGAGGTCACCCATCCTAGTACTACTCTCGCCCAAGCACGCTTAACTTCGGAGTTCTGATGGGATCCAGTGCATTTGTGCTGGTATGATCGCACCCAGCATGCCTCTCCATTGTCAAAGTAATAAAGAGTTTCCACTCGCATTGTCGTACGAAGTCCGTTTAAATGAAAGTGCGAAAAAATCCTGCTAGATGACACCGGATGGACGATCCGAGCATGTCGGGAAGCCGGATGACCGCCAGGGCTGTCATCGCGCGATGGACCTTCCCGAGTACCCCCGAATCAATATAAGAATCGCGACGATCTGACGGGCGGATCAAAAGTTATCGTCGGAACGATATTTGTGCACCAAGGGTAGCTCACGGCCAGTAAACACCTTCCGACCGGATTCATGACTCGCATCCACTAGTACACTCATCCGCTATAGCCTGTACGTCACTGAATCTAAACAAACCCCCGCTATAATTTGACTGCAAATGAAATGTCAGAACGAATTCCGTTTATCGAATCAAACGACACTATCACCCCGCCATAATAAAGACCGGACGTCTTTGAATTCACCATCCGGAAGAAAATAAAAAGATCCGAACCGAAACGTAGGAGGCGACGCACTAAACGTGCGTTTCAGTTCGCATCGATGTTCCAGAACCGAAAGATTGTTCGAAAAAAGTGGTAGATAGCCGAAAAAAGTGACAGGGGTGCAACACGAGGACTTCCCAGGAGGTCACCCATCCTAGTACTACTCTCGCCCAAGCACGCTTAACTTCGGAGTTCTGATGGGATCCAGTGCATTTGTGCTGGTATGATCGCACCCAGCATGCCTCTCCATTGTCAAAGTAATAAAGAGTTTCCACTCGCATTGTCGTACGAAGTCCGTTTAAATGAAAGTGCGAAAAAATCCTGCTAGATGACACCGGATGGACGATCCGAGCATGTCGGGAAGCCGGATGACCGCCAGGGCTGTCATCGCGCGATGAATCTTCCCGAGTACCCCCGAATCAATATAAGAATCGCCACGATCTGACGGGCGGATCAAAAGTTATCGTCGGAACGATATTTGTGCACCAAGGGTAGCTCACGGCCAGTAAACACCTTCCGACCGGATTCATGACTCGCATCCACTAGTACACTCATCCGCTATAGCCTGTACGTCACTGAATCTAAACAAACCCCCGCTATAATTTGACCGCAAATGAAATGTCAGAACGAATTCCGTTTATCGAATCAAACGACACTATCACCCCGCCATAATAAAGACCGGACGTGTTTGAATTCACCATCCGGAAGAAAATAAAAAGATCCGAACCGAAACGTAGGAGGCGACGCACTAAACGTACGTTTCAGTTCGCATCGATGTTCCAGAACCGAAAGATTGTTCGAAAAAAGTGGTAGATAGCCGAAAAAAGTGACAGGGGTGCAACACGAGGACTTCCCAGGAGGTCACCCTTCCTAGTACTACTCTCGCCCAAGCACGCTTAACTTCGGAGTTCTGATGGGATCCAGTGCATTTGTGCTGGTATGATCGCACCCAGCATGCCTCTCCATTGTCAAAGTAATAAAGAGTTTCCACTCGCATTGTCGTACGAAGTCCGTTTAAATGAAAGTGCGAAAAAATCCTGCTAGATGACACCGGATGGACGATCCGAGCATGTCGGGAAGCCGGATGACTGCCAGGGCTGTCATCGCGCGATGGATCTTCCCGAGTACCCCCGAATCAATATAAGAATCGCGACGATCTGACGGGCGGATCAAAAGTTATCGTCGGAACGATATTTGTGCACCAAGGGTAGCTCACGGCCAGTAAACACCTTCCGACCGGATTCATGACTCGCATCCACTAGTACACTCATCCGCTATAGCCTGTACGTCACTGAATCTAAACAAACCCCCGCTATAATTTGACTGCAAATGAAATGTCAGAACGAATTCCGTTTATCGAATCAAACGACACTATCACCCCGCCATAATAAAGACCGGACGTGTTTGAATTCACCATCCGGAAGAAAATAAAAAGATCCGAACCGAAACGTAGGAGGCGACGCACTAAACGTGCGTTTCAGTTCGCATCGATGTTCCAGAACCGAAAGATTGTTCGAAAAAAGTGGTAGATAGCCGAAAAAAGTGACAGGGGTGCAACACGAGGACTTCCCAGGAGGTCACCCATCCTAGTACTACTCTCGCCCAAGCACGCTTAACTTCGGAGTTCTGATGGGATCCAGTGCATTTGTGCTGGTATGATCGCACCCAGCATGCCTCTCCATTGTCAAAGTAATAAAGAGTTTCCACTCGCATTGTTGTACGAAGTCCGTTTAAATGAAAGTGCGAAAAAATCCTGCTAGATGACACCGGATGGACGATCCGAGCATGTCGGGAAGCCGGATGACCGCCAGGGCTGTCATCGCGCGATGGATCTTCCCGAGTACCCCCGAATCAATATAAGAATCGCGACGATCTGACGGGCGGATCAAAAGTTATCGTCGGAACGATATTTGTGCACCAAGGGTAGCTCACGGCCAGTAAACACCTTCCGACCGGATTCATGACTCGCATCCACTAGTACACTCATCCGCTATAGCCTGTACGTCACTGAATCTAAACAAACCCCCGCTATAATTTGACTGCAAATGAAATGTCAGAACGAATTCCGTTTATCGAATCAAACGACACTATCACCCCGCCATAATAAAGACCGGACGTCTTTGAATTCACCATCCGGAAGAAAATAAAAAGATCCGAACCGAAACGTAAGAGGCGACGCACTAAACGTGCGTTTCAGTTCGCATCGATGTTCCAGAACCGAAAGATTGTTCGAAAAAAGTGGTAGATAGCCGAAAAAGTGACAGGGGTGCAACACGAGGACTTCCCAGGAGGTCACCCATCCTAGTACTACTCTCGCCCAAGCACGCTTAACTTCGGAGTTCTGATGGGATCCAGTGCATTTGTGCTGGTATGATCGCACCCAGCATGCCTCTCCATTGTCAAAGTAATAAAGAGTTTCCACTCGCATTGTCGTACGAAGTCCGTTTAAATGAAAGTGCGAAAAAATCCTGCTAGATGACACCGGATGGACGATCCGAGCATGTCGGGAAGCCGGATGACCGCCAGGGCTGTCATCGCGCGATGGATCTTCCCGAGTACCCCCGAATCAATATAAGAATCGCGACGATCTGACGGGCGGATCAAAAGTTATCGTCGGAACGATATTTGTGCACCAAGGGTAGCTCACGGCCAGTAAACACCTTCCGACCGGATTCATGACTCGCATCCACTAGTACACTCATCCGCTATAGCCTGTACGTCACTGAATCTAAACAAACCCCCGCTATAATTTGACCGCAAATGAAATGTCAGAACGAATTCCGTTTATCGAATCAAACGACACTATCACCCCGCCATAATAAAGACCGGACGTGTTTGAATTCACCATCCGGAAGAAAATAAAAAGATCCGAACCGAAACGTAGGAGGCGACGCACTAAACGTACGTTTCAGTTCGCATCGATGTTCCAGAACCGAAAGATTGTTCGAAAAAAGTGGTAGATAGCCGAAAAAAGTGACAGGGGTGCAACACGAGGACTTCCCAGGAGGTCACCCTTCCTAGTACTACTCTCGCCCAAGCACGCTTAACTTCGGAGTTCTGATGGGATCCAGTGCATTTGTGCTGGTATGATCGCACCCAGCATGCCTCTCCATTGTCAAAGTAATAAAGAGTTTCCACTCGCATTGTCGTACGAAGTCCGTTTAAATGAAAGTGCGAAAAAATCCTGCTAGATGACACCGGATGGACGATCCGAGCATGTCGGGAAGCCGGATGACTGCCAGGGCTGTCATCGCGCGATGGATCTTCCCGAGTACCCCCGAATCAATATAAGAATCGCGACGATCTGACGGGCGGATCAAAAGTTATCGTCGGAACGATATTTGTGCACCAAGGGTAGCTCACGGCCAGTAAACACCTTCCGACCGGATTCATGACTCGCATCCACTAGTACACTCATCCGCTATAGCCTGTACGTCACTGAATCTAAACAAACCCCCGCTATAATTTGACTGCAAATGAAATGTCAGAACGAATTCCGTTTATCGAATCAAACGACACTATCACCCCGCCATAATAAAGACCGGACGTGTTTGAATTCACCATCCGGAAGAAAATAAAAAGATCCGAACCGAAACGTAGGAGGCGACGCACTAAACGTGCGTTTCAGTTCGCATCGATGTTCCAGAACCGAAAGATTGTTCGAAAAAAGTGGTAGATAGCCGAAAAAAGTGACAGGGGTGCAACACGAGGACTTCCCAGGAGGTCACCCATCCTAGTACTACTCTCGCCCAAGCACGCTTAACTTCGGAGTTCTGATGGGATCCAGTGCATTTGTGCTGGTATGATCGCACCCAGCATGCCTCTCCATTGTCAAAGTAATAAAGAGTTTCCACTCGCATTGTTGTACGAAGTCCGTTTAAATGAAAGTGCGAAAAAATCCTGCTAGATGACACCGGATGGACGATCCGAGCATGTCGGGAAGCCGGATGACCGCCAGGGCTGTCATCGCGCGATGGATCTTCCCGAGTACCCCCGAATCAATATAAGAATCGCGACGATCTGACGGGCGGATCAAAAGTTATCGTCGGAACGATATTTGTGCACCAAGGGTAGCTCACGGCCAGTAAACACCTTCCGACCGGATTCATGACTCGCATCCACTAGTACACTCATCCGCTATAGCCTGTACGTCACTGAATCTAAACAAACCCCCGCTATAATTTGACTGCAAATGAAATGTCAGAACGAATTCCGTTTATCGAATCAAACGACACTATCACCCCGCCATAATAAAGACCGGACGTCTTTGAATTCACCATCCGGAAGAAAATAAAAAGATCCGAACCGAAACGTAGGAGGCGACGCACTAAACGTGCGTTTCAGTTCGCATCGATGTTCCAGAACCGAAAGATTGTTCGAAAAAAGTGGTAGATAGCCGAAAAAAGTGACAGGGGTGCAACACGAGGACTTCCCAGGAGGTCACCCATCCTAGTACTACTCTCGCCCAAGCACGCTTAACTTCGGAGTTCTGATGGGATCCAGTGCATTTGTGCTGGTATGATCGCACCCAGCATGCCTCTCCATTGTCAAAGTAATAAAGAGTTTCCACTCGCATTGTTGTACGAAGTCCGTTTAAATGAAAGTGCGAAAAAATCCTGCTAGATGACACCGGATGGACGATCCGAGCATGTCGGGAAGCCGGATGACCGCCAGGGCTGTCATCGCGCGATGGATCTTCCCGAGTACCCCCGAATCAATATAAGAATCGCGACGATCTGACGGGCGGATCAAAAGTTATCGTCGGAACGATATTTGTGCACCAAGGGTAGCTCACGGCCAGTAAACACCTTCCGACCGGATTCATGACTCGCATCCACTAGTACACTCATCCGCTATAGCCTGTACGTCACTGAATCTAAACAAACCCCCGCTATAATTTGACCGCAAATGAAATGTCAGAACGAATTCCGTTTATCGAATCAAACGACACTATCACCCCGCCATAATAAAGACCGGACGTGTTTGAATTCACCATCCGGAAGAAAATAAAAAGATCCGAACCGAAACGTAGGAGGCGACGCACTAAACGTACGTTTCAGTTCGCATCGATGTTCCAGAACCGAAAGATTGTTCGAAAAAAGTGGTAGATAGCCGAAAAAAGTGACAGGGGTGCAACACGAGGACTTCCCAGGAGGTCACCCTTCCTAGTACTACTCTCGCCCAAGCACGCTTAACTTCGGAGTTCTGATGGGATCCAGTGCATTTGTGCTGGTATGATCGCACCCAGCATGCCTCTCCATTGTCAAAGTAATAAAGAGTTTCCACTCGCATTGTCGTACGAAGTCCGTTTAAATGAAAGTGCGAAAAAATCCTGCTAGATGACACCGGATGGACGATCCGAGCATGTCGGGAAGCCGGATGACTGCCAGGGCTGTCATCGCGCGATGGATCTTCCCGAGTACCCCCGAATCAATATAAGAATCGCGACGATCTGACGGGCGGATCAAAAGTTATCGTCGGAACGATATTTGTGCACCAAGGGTAGCTCACGGCCAGTAAACACCTTCCGACCGGATTCATGACTCGCATCCACTAGTACACTCATCCGCTATAGCCTGTACGTCACTGAATCTAAACAAACCCCCGCTATAATTTGACTGCAAATGAAATGTCAGAACGAATTCCGTTTATCGAATCAAACGACACTATCACCCCGCCATAATAAAGACCGGACGTGTTTGAATTCACCATCCGGAAGAAAATAAAAAGATCCGAACCGAAACGTAGGAGGCGACGCACTAAACGTGCGTTTCAGTTCGCATCGATGTTCCAGAACCGAAAGATTGTTCGAAAAAAGTGGTAGATAGCCGAAAAAAGTGACAGGGGTGCAACACGAGGACTTCCCAGGAGGTCACCCATCCTAGTACTACTCTCGCCCAAGCACGCTTAACTTCGGAGTTCTGATGGGATCCAGTGCATTTGTGCTGGTATGATCGCACCCAGCATGCCTCTCCATTGTCAAAGTAATAAAGAGTTTCCACTCGCATTGTTGTACGAAGTCCGTTTAAATGAAAGTGCGAAAAAATCCTGCTAGATGACACCGGATGGACGATCCGAGCATGTCGGGAAGCCGGATGACCGCCAGGGCTGTCATCGCGCGATGGATCTTCCCGAGTACCCCCGAATCAATATAAGAATCGCGACGATCTGACGGGCGGATCAAAAGTTATCGTCGGAACGATATTTGTGCACCAAGGGTAGCTCACGGCCAGTAAACACCTTCCGACCGGATTCATGACTCGCATCCACTAGTACACTCATCCGCTATAGCCTGTACGTCACTGAATCTAAACAAACCCCCGCTATAATTTGACTGCAAATGAAATGTCAGAACGAATTCCGTTTATCGAATCAAACGACACTATCACCCCGCCATAATAAAGACCGGACGTCTTTGAATTCACCATCCGGAAGAAAATAAAAAGATCCGAACCGAAACGTAGGAGGCGACGCACTAAACGTGCGTTTCAGTTCGCATCGATGTTCCAGAACCGAAAGATTGTTCGAAAAAAGTGGTAGATAGCCGAAAAAAGTGACAGGGGTGCAACACGAGGACTTCCCAGGAGGTCACCCATCCTAGTACTACTCTCGCCCAAGCACGCTTAACTTCGGAGTTCTGATGGGATCCAGTGCATTTGTGCTGGTATGATCGCACCCAGCATGCCTCTCCATTGTCAAAGTAATAAAGAGTTTCCACTCGCATTGTTGTACGAAGTCCGTTTAAATGAAAGTGCGAAAAAATCCTGCTAGATGACACCGGATGGACGATCCGAGCATGTCGGGAAGCCGGATGACCGCCAGGGCTGTCATCGCGCGATGGATCTTCCCGAGTACCCCCGAATCAATATAAGAATCGCGACGATCTGACGGGCGGATCAAAAGTTATCGTCGGAACGATATTTGTGCACCAAGGGTAGCTCACGGCCAGTAAACACCTTCCGACCGGATTCATGACTCGCATCCACTAGTACACTCATCCGCTATAGCCTGTACGTCACTGAATCTAAACAAACCCCCGCTATAATTTGACTGCAAATGAAATGTCAGAACGAATTCCGTTTATCGAATCAAACGACACTATCACCCCGCCATAATAAAGACCGGACGTCTTTGAATTCACCATCCGGAAGAAAATAAAAAGATCCGAACCGAAACGTAAGAGGCGACGCACTAAACGTGCGTTTCAGTTCGCATCGATGTTCCAGAACCGAAAGATTGTTCGAAAAAAGTGGTAGATAGCCGAAAAAGTGACAGGGGTGCAACACGAGGACTTCCCAGGAGGTCACCCATCCTAGTACTACTCTCGCCCAAGCACGCTTAACTTCGGAGTTCTGATGGGATCCAGTGCATTTGTGCTGGTATGATCGCACCCAGCATGCCTCTCCATTGTCAAAGTAATAAAGAGTTTCCACTCGCATTGTCGTACGAAGTCCGTTTAAATGAAAGTGCGAAAAAATCCTGCTAGATGACACCGGATGGACGATCCGAGCATGTCGGGAAGCCGGATGACCGCCAGGGCTGTCATCGCGCGATGGACCTTCCCGAGTACCCCCGAATCAATATAAGAATCGCGACGATCTGACGGGCGGATCAAAAGTTATCGTCGGAACGATATTTGTGCACCAAGGGTAGCTCACGGCCAGTAAACACCTTCCGACCGGATTCATGACTCGCATCCACTAGTACACTCATCCGCTATAGCCTGTACGTCACTGAATCTAAACAAACCCCCGCTATAATTTGACTGCAAATGAAATGTCAGAACGAATTCCGTTTATCGAATCAAACGACACTATCACCCCGCCATAATAAAGACCGGACGTCTTTGAATTCACCATCCGGAAGAAAATAAAAAGATCCGAACCGAAACGTAGGAGGCGACGCACTAAACGTGCGTTTCAGTTCGCATCGATGTTCCAGAACCGAAAGATTGTTCGAAAAAAGTGGTAGATAGCCGAAAAAAGTGACAGGGGTGCAACACGAGGACTTCCCAGGAGGTCACCCATCCTAGTACTACTCTCGCCCAAGCACGCTTAACTTCGGAGTTCTGATGGGATCCAGTGCATTTGTGCTGGTATGATCGCACCCAGCATGCCTCTCCATTGTCAAAGTAATAAAGAGTTTCCACTCGCATTGTCGTACGAAGTCCGTTTAAATGAAAGTGCGAAAAAATCCTGCTAGATGACACCGGATGGACGATCCGAGCATGTCGGGAAGCCGGATGACCGCCAGGGCTGTCATCGCGCGATGGATCTTCCCGAGTACCCCCGAATCAATATAAGAATCGCGACGATCTGACGGGCGGATCAAAAGTTATCGTCGGAACGATATTTGTGCACCAAGGGTAGCTCACGGCCAGTAAACACCTTCCGACCGGATTCATGACTCGCATCCACTAGTACACTCATCCGCTATAGCCTGTACGTCACTGAATCTAAACAAACCCCCGCTATAATTTGACCGCAAATGAAATGTCAGAACGAATTCCGTTTATCGAATCAAACGACACTATCACCCCGCCATAATAAAGACCGGACGTGTTTGAATTCACCATCCGGAAGAAAATAAAAAGATCCGAACCGAAACGTAGGAGGCGACGCACTAAACGTACGTTTCAGTTCGCATCGATGTTCCAGAACCGAAAGATTGTTCGAAAAAAGTGGTAGATAGCCGAAAAAAGTGACAGGGGTGCAACACGAGGACTTCCCAGGAGGTCACCCTTCCTAGTACTACTCTCGCCCAAGCACGCTTAACTTCGGAGTTCTGATGGGATCCAGTGCATTTGTGCTGGTATGATCGCACCCAGCATGCCTCTCCATTGTCAAAGTAATAAAGAGTTTCCACTCGCATTGTCGTACGAAGTCCGTTTAAATGAAAGTGCGAAAAAATCCTGCTAGATGACACCGGATGGACGATCCGAGCATGTCGGGAAGCCGGATGACTGCCAGGGCTGTCATCGCGCGATGGATCTTCCCGAGTACCCCCGAATCAATATAAGAATCGCGACGATCTGACGGGCGGATCAAAAGTTATCGTCGGAACGATATTTGTGCACCAAGGGTAGCTCACGGCCAGTAAACACCTTCCGACCGGATTCATGACTCGCATCCACTAGTACACTCATCCGCTATAGCCTGTACGTCACTGAATCTAAACAAACCCCCGCTATAATTTGACTGCAAATGAAATGTCAGAACGAATTCCGTTTATCGAATCAAACGACACTATCACCCCGCCATAATAAAGACCGGACGTGTTTGAATTCACCATCCGGAAGAAAATAAAAAGATCCGAACCGAAACGTAGGAGGCGACGCACTAAACGTGCGTTTCAGTTCGCATCGATGTTCCAGAACCGAAAGATTGTTCGAAAAAAGTGGTAGATAGCCGAAAAAAGTGACAGGGGTGCAACACGAGGACTTCCCAGGAGGTCACCCATCCTAGTACTACTCTCGCCCAAGCACGCTTAACTTCGGAGTTCTGATGGGATCCAGTGCATTTGTGCTGGTATGATCGCACCCAGCATGCCTCTCCATTGTCAAAGTAATAAAGAGTTTCCACTCGCATTGTTGTACGAAGTCCGTTTAAATGAAAGTGCGAAAAAATCCTGCTAGATGACACCGGATGGACGATCCGAGCATGTCGGGAAGCCGGATGACCGCCAGGGCTGTCATCGCGCGATGGATCTTCCCGAGTACCCCCGAATCAATATAAGAATCGCGACGATCTGACGGGCGGATCAAAAGTTATCGTCGGAACGATATTTGTGCACCAAGGGTAGCTCACGGCCAGTAAACACCTTCCGACCGGATTCATGACTCGCATCCACTAGTACACTCATCCGCTATAGCCTGTACGTCACTGAATCTAAACAAACCCCCGCTATAATTTGACTGCAAATGAAATGTCAGAACGAATTCCGTTTATCGAATCAAACGACACTATCACCCCGCCATAATAAAGACCGGACGTCTTTGAATTCACCATCCGGAAGAAAATAAAAAGATCCGAACCGAAACGTAGGAGGCGACGCACTAAACGTGCGTTTCAGTTCGCATCGATGTTCCAGAACCGAAAGATTGTTCGAAAAAAGTGGTAGATAGCCGAAAAAAGTGACAGGGGTGCAACACGAGGACTTCCCAGGAGGTCACCCATCCTAGTACTACTCTCGCCCAAGCACGCTTAACTTCGGAGTTCTGATGGGATCCAGTGCATTTGTGCTGGTATGATCGCACCCAGCATGCCTCTCCATTGTCAAAGTAATAAAGAGTTTCCACTCGCATTGTTGTACGAAGTCCGTTTAAATGAAAGTGCGAAAAAATCCTGCTAGATGACACCGGATGGACGATCCGAGCATGTCGGGAAGCCGGATGACCGCCAGGGCTGTCATCGCGCGATGGATCTTCCCGAGTACCCCCGAATCAATATAAGAATCGCGACGATCTGACGGGCGGATCAAAAGTTATCGTCGGAACGATATTTGTGCACCAAGGGTAGCTCACGGCCAGTAAACACCTTCCGACCGGATTCATGACTCGCATCCACTAGTACACTCATCCGCTATAGCCTGTACGTCACTGAATCTAAACAAACCCCCGCTATAATTTGACCGCAAATGAAATGTCAGAACGAATTCCGTTTATCGAATCAAACGACACTATCACCCCGCCATAATAAAGACCGGACGTGTTTGAATTCACCATCCGGAAGAAAATAAAAAGATCCGAACCGAAACGTAGGAGGCGACGCACTAAACGTACGTTTCAGTTCGCATCGATGTTCCAGAACCGAAAGATTGTTCGAAAAAAGTGGTAGATAGCCGAAAAAAGTGACAGGGGTGCAACACGAGGACTTCCCAGGAGGTCACCCTTCCTAGTACTACTCTCGCCCAAGCACGCTTAACTTCGGAGTTCTGATGGGATCCAGTGCATTTGTGCTGGTATGATCGCACCCAGCATGCCTCTCCATTGTCAAAGTAATAAAGAGTTTCCACTCGCATTGTCGTACGAAGTCCGTTTAAATGAAAGTGCGAAAAAATCCTGCTAGATGACACCGGATGGACGATCCGAGCATGTCGGGAAGCCGGATGACTGCCAGGGCTGTCATCGCGCGATGGATCTTCCCGAGTACCCCCGAATCAATATAAGAATCGCGACGATCTGACGGGCGGATCAAAAGTTATCGTCGGAACGATATTTGTGCACCAAGGGTAGCTCACGGCCAGTAAACACCTTCCGACCGGATTCATGACTCGCATCCACTAGTACACTCATCCGCTATAGCCTGTACGTCACTGAATCTAAACAAACCCCCGCTATAATTTGACTGCAAATGAAATGTCAGAACGAATTCCGTTTATCGAATCAAACGACACTATCACCCCGCCATAATAAAGACCGGACGTGTTTGAATTCACCATCCGGAAGAAAATAAAAAGATCCGAACCGAAACGTAGGAGGCGACGCACTAAACGTGCGTTTCAGTTCGCATCGATGTTCCAGAACCGAAAGATTGTTCGAAAAAAGTGGTAGATAGCCGAAAAAAGTGACAGGGGTGCAACACGAGGACTTCCCAGGAGGTCACCCATCCTAGTACTACTCTCGCCCAAGCACGCTTAACTTCGGAGTTCTGATGGGATCCAGTGCATTTGTGCTGGTATGATCGCACCCAGCATGCCTCTCCATTGTCAAAGTAATAAAGAGTTTCCACTCGCATTGTTGTACGAAGTCCGTTTAAATGAAAGTGCGAAAAAATCCTGCTAGATGACACCGGATGGACGATCCGAGCATGTCGGGAAGCCGGATGACCGCCAGGGCTGTCATCGCGCGATGGATCTTCCCGAGTACCCCCGAATCAATATAAGAATCGCGACGATCTGACGGGCGGATCAAAAGTTATCGTCGGAACGATATTTGTGCACCAAGGGTAGCTCACGGCCAGTAAACACCTTCCGACCGGATTCATGACTCGCATCCACTAGTACACTCATCCGCTATAGCCTGTACGTCACTGAATCTAAACAAACCCCCGCTATAATTTGACTGCAAATGAAATGTCAGAACGAATTCCGTTTATCGAATCAAACGACACTATCACCCCGCCATAATAAAGACCGGACGTCTTTGAATTCACCATCCGGAAGAAAATAAAAAGATCCGAACCGAAACGTAGGAGGCGACGCACTAAACGTGCGTTTCAGTTCGCATCGATGTTCCAGAACCGAAAGATTGTTCGAAAAAAGTGGTAGATAGCCGAAAAAAGTGACAGGGGTGCAACACGAGGACTTCCCAGGAGGTCACCCATCCTAGTACTACTCTCGCCCAAGCACGCTTAACTTCGGAGTTCTGATGGGATCCAGTGCATTTGTGCTGGTATGATCGCACCCAGCATGCCTCTCCATTGTCAAAGTAATAAAGAGTTTCCACTCGCATTGTTGTACGAAGTCCGTTTAAATGAAAGTGCGAAAAAATCCTGCTAGATGACACCGGATGGACGATCCGAGCATGTCGGGAAGCCGGATGACCGCCAGGGCTGTCATCGCGCGATGGATCTTCCCGAGTACCCCCGAATCAATATAAGAATCGCGACGATCTGACGGGCGGATCAAAAGTTATCGTCGGAACGATATTTGTGCACCAAGGGTAGCTCACGGCCAGTAAACACCTTCCGACCGGATTCATGACTCGCATCCACTAGTACACTCATCCGCTATAGCCTGTACGTCACTGAATCTAAACAAACCCCCGCTATAATTTGACTGCAAATGAAATGTCAGAACGAATTCCGTTTATCGAATCAAACGACACTATCACCCCGCCATAATAAAGACCGGACGTCTTTGAATTCACCATCCGGAAGAAAATAAAAAGATCCGAACCGAAACGTAAGAGGCGACGCACTAAACGTGCGTTTCAGTTCGCATCGATGTTCCAGAACCGAAAGATTGTTCGAAAAAAGTGGTAGATAGCCGAAAAAGTGACAGGGGTGCAACACGAGGACTTCCCAGGAGGTCACCCATCCTAGTACTACTCTCGCCCAAGCACGCTTAACTTCGGAGTTCTGATGGGATCCAGTGCATTTGTGCTGGTATGATCGCACCCAGCATGCCTCTCCATTGTCAAAGTAATAAAGAGTTTCCACTCGCATTGTCGTACGAAGTCCGTTTAAATGAAAGTGCGAAAAAATCCTGCTAGATGACACCGGATGGACGATCCGAGCATGTCGGGAAGCCGGATGACCGCCAGGGCTGTCATCGCGCGATGGACCTTCCCGAGTACCCCCGAATCAATATAAGAATCGCGACGATCTGACGGGCGGATCAAAAGTTATCGTCGGAACGATATTTGTGCACCAAGGGTAGCTCACGGCCAGTAAACACCTTCCGACCGGATTCATGACTCGCATCCACTAGTACACTCATCCGCTATAGCCTGTACGTCACTGAATCTAAACAAACCCCCGCTATAATTTGACTGCAAATGAAATGTCAGAACGAATTCCGTTTATCGAATCAAACGACACTATCACCCCGCCATAATAAAGACCGGACGTCTTTGAATTCACCATCCGGAAGAAAATAAAAAGATCCGAACCGAAACGTAGGAGGCGACGCACTAAACGTGCGTTTCAGTTCGCATCGATGTTCCAGAACCGAAAGATTGTTCGAAAAAAGTGGTAGATAGCCGAAAAAAGTGACAGGGGTGCAACACGAGGACTTCCCAGGAGGTCACCCATCCTAGTACTACTCTCGCCCAAGCACGCTTAACTTCGGAGTTCTGATGGGATCCAGTGCATTTGTGCTGGTATGATCGCACCCAGCATGCCTCTCCATTGTCAAAGTAATAAAGAGTTTCCACTCGCATTGTCGTACGAAGTCCGTTTAAATGAAAGTGCGAAAAAATCCTGCTAGATGACACCGGATGGACGATCCGAGCATGTCGGGAAGCCGGATGACCGCCAGGGCTGTCATCGCGCGATGAATCTTCCCGAGTACCCCCGAATCAATATAAGAATCGCGACGATCTGACGGGCGGATCAAAAGTTATCGTCGGAACGATATTTGTGCACCAAGGGTAGCTCACGGCCAGTAAACACCTTCCGACCGGATTCATGACTCGCATCCACTAGTACACTCATCCGCTATAGCCTGTACGTCACTGAATCTAAACAAACCCCCGCTATAATTTGACTGCAAATGAAATGTCAGAACGAATTCCGTTTATCGAATCAAACGACACTATCACCCCGCCATAATAAAGACCGGACGTGTTTGAATTCACCATCCGGAAGAAAATAAAAAGATCCGAACCGAAACGTAGGAGGCGACGCACTAAACGTGCGTTTCAGTTCGCATCGATGTTCCAGAACCGAAAGATTGTTCGAAAAAAGTGGTAGATAGCCGAAAAAAGTGACAGGGGTGCAACACGAGGACTTCCCAGGAGGTCACCCATCCTAGTACTACTCTCGCCCAAGCACGCTTAACTTCGGAGTTCTGATGGGATCCAGTGCATTTGTGCTGGTATAATCGCACCCAGCATGCCTCTCCATTGTCAAAGTAATAAAGAGTTTCCACTCGCATTGTTGTACGAAGTCCGTTTAAATGAAAGTGCGAAAAAATCCTGCTAGATGACACCGGATGGACGATCCGAGCATGTCGGGAAGCCGGATGACCGCCAGGGCTGTCATCGCGCGATGGATCTTCCCGAGTACCCCCGAATCAATATAAGAATCGCGACGATCTGACGGGCGGATCAAAAGTTATCGTCGGAACGATATTTGTGCACCAAGGGTAGCTCACGGCCAGTAAACACCTTCCGACCGGATTCATGACTCGCATCCACTAGTACACTCATCCGCTATAGCCTGTACGTCACTGAATCTAAACAAACCCCCGCTATAATTTGACTGCAAATGAAATGTCAGAACGAATTCCGTTTATCGAATCAAACGACACTATCACCCCGCCATAATAAAGACCGGACGTCTTTGAATTCACCATCCGGAAGAAAATAAAAAGATCCGAACCGAAACGTAGGAGGCGACGCACTAAACGTGCGTTTCAGTTCGCATCGATGTTCCAGAACCGAAAGATTGTTCGAAAAAAGTGGTAGATAGCCGAAAAAAGTGACAGGGGTGCAACACGAGGACTTCCCAGGAGGTCACCCATCCTAGTACTACTCTCGCCCAAGCACGCTTAACTTCGGAGTTCTGATGGGATCCAGTGCATTTGTGCTGGTATGATCGCACCCAGCATGCCTCTCCATTGTCAAAGTAATAAAGAGTTTCTACTCGCATTGTTGTACGAAGTCCGTTTAAATGAAAGTGCGAAAAAATCCTGCTAGATGACACCGGATGGACGATCCGAGCATGTCGGGAAGCCGGATGACCGCCAGGGCTGTCATCGCGCGATGGATCTTCCCGAGTACCCCCGAATCAATATAAGAATCGCGACGATCTGACGGGCGGATCAAAAGTTATCGTCGGAACGATATTTGTGCACCAAGGGTAGCTCACGGCCAGTAAACACCTTCCGACCGGATTCATGACTCGCATCCACTAGTACACTCATCCGCTATAGCCTGTACGTCACTGAATCTAAACAAACCCCCGCTATAATTTGACTGCAAATGAAATGTCAGAACGAATTCCGTTTATCGAATCAAACGACACTATCACCCCGCCATAATAAAGACCGGACGTCTTTGAATTCACCATCCGGAAGAAAATAAAAAGATCCGAACCGAAACGTAAGAGGCGACGCACTAAACGTGCGTTTCAGTTCGCATCGATGTTCCAGAACCGAAAGATTGTTCGAAAAAAGTGGTAGATAGCCGAAAAAGTGACAGGGGTGCAACACGAGGACTTCCCAGGAGGTCACCCATCCTAGTACTACTCTCGCCCAAGCACGCTTAACTTCGGAGTTCTGATGGGATCCAGTGCATTTGTGCTGGTATGATCGCACCCAGCATGCCTCTCCATTGTCAAAGTAATAAAGAGTTTCCACTCGCATTGTCGTACGAAGTCCGTTTAAATGAAAGTGCGAAAAAATCCTGCTAGATGACACCGGATGGACGATCCGAGCATGTCGGGAAGCCGGATGACCGCCAGGGCTGTCATCGCGCGATGGACCTTCCCGAGTACCCCCGAATCAATATAAGAATCGCGACGATCTGACGGGCGGATCAAAAGTTATCGTCGGAACGATATTTGTGCACCAAGGGTAGCTCACGGCCAGTAAACACCTTCCGACCGGATTCATGACTCGCATCCACTAGTACACTCATCCGCTATAGCCTGTACGTCACTGAATCTAAACAAACCCCCGCTATAATTTGACTGCAAATGAAATGTCAGAACGAATTCCGTTTATCGAATCAAACGACACTATCACCCCGCCATAATAAAGACCGGACGTCTTTGAATTCACCATCCGGAAGAAAATAAAAAGATCCGAACCGAAACGTAGGAGGCGACGCACTAAACGTGCGTTTCAGTTCGCATCGATGTTCCAGAACCGAAAGATTGTTCGAAAAAAGTGGTAGATAGCCGAAAAAAGTGACAGGGGTGCAACACGAGGACTTCCCAGGAGGTCACCCATCCTAGTACTACTCTCGCCCAAGCACGCTTAACTTCGGAGTTCTGATGGGATCCAGTGCATTTGTGCTGGTATGATCGCACCCAGCATGCCTCTCCATTGTCAAAGTAATAAAGAGTTTCCACTCGCATTGTCGTACGAAGTCCGTTTAAATGAAAGTGCGAAAAAATCCTGCTAGATGACACCGGATGGACGATCCGAGCATGTCGGGAAGCCGGATGACCGCCAGGGCTGTCATCGCGCGATGAATCTTCCCGAGTACCCCCGAATCAATATAAGAATCGCCACGATCTGACGGGCGGATCAAAAGTTATCGTCGGAACGATATTTGTGCACCAAGGGTAGCTCACGGCCAGTAAACACCTTCCGACCGGATTCATGACTCGCATCCACTAGTACACTCATCCGCTATAGCCTGTACGTCACTGAATCTAAACAAACCCCCGCTATAATTTGACCGCAAATGAAATGTCAGAACGAATTCCGTTTATCGAATCAAACGACACTATCACCCCGCCATAATAAAGACCGGACGTGTTTGAATTCACCATCCGGAAGAAAATAAAAAGATCCGAACCGAAACGTAGGAGGCGACGCACTAAACGTACGTTTCAGTTCGCATCGATGTTCCAGAACCGAAAGATTGTTCGAAAAAAGTGGTAGATAGCCGAAAAAAGTGACAGGGGTGCAACACGAGGACTTCCCAGGAGGTCACCCTTCCTAGTACTACTCTCGCCCAAGCACGCTTAACTTCGGAGTTCTGATGGGATCCAGTGCATTTGTGCTGGTATGATCGCACCCAGCATGCCTCTCCATTGTCAAAGTAATAAAGAGTTTCCACTCGCATTGTCGTACGAAGTCCGTTTAAATGAAAGTGCGAAAAAATCCTGCTAGATGACACCGGATGGACGATCCGAGCATGTCGGGAAGCCGGATGACTGCCAGGGCTGTCATCGCGCGATGGATCTTCCCGAGTACCCCCGAATCAATATAAGAATCGCGACGATCTGACGGGCGGATCAAAAGTTATCGTCGGAACGATATTTGTGCACCAAGGGTAGCTCACGGCCAGTAAACACCTTCCGACCGGATTCATGACTCGCATCCACTAGTACACTCATCCGCTATAGCCTGTACGTCACTGAATCTAAACAAACCCCCGCTATAATTTGACTGCAAATGAAATGTCAGAACGAATTCCGTTTATCGAATCAAACGACACTATCACCCCGCCATAATAAAGACCGGACGTGTTTGAATTCACCATCCGGAAGAAAATAAAAAGATCCGAACCGAAACGTAGGAGGCGACGCACTAAACGTGCGTTTCAGTTCGCATCGATGTTCCAGAACCGAAAGATTGTTCGAAAAAAGTGGTAGATAGCCGAAAAAAGTGACAGGGGTGCAACACGAGGACTTCCCAGGAGGTCACCCATCCTAGTACTACTCTCGCCCAAGCACGCTTAACTTCGGAGTTCTGATGGGATCCAGTGCATTTGTGCTGGTATGATCGCACCCAGCATGCCTCTCCATTGTCAAAGTAATAAAGAGTTTCCACTCGCATTGTTGTACGAAGTCCGTTTAAATGAAAGTGCGAAAAAATCCTGCTAGATGACACCGGATGGACGATCCGAGCATGTCGGGAAGCCGGATGACCGCCAGGGCTGTCATCGCGCGATGGATCTTCCCGAGTACCCCCGAATCAATATAAGAATCGCGACGATCTGACGGGCGGATCAAAAGTTATCGTCGGAACGATATTTGTGCACCAAGGGTAGCTCACGGCCAGTAAACACCTTCCGACCGGATTCATGACTCGCATCCACTAGTACACTCATCCGCTATAGCCTGTACGTCACTGAATCTAAACAAACCCCCGCTATAATTTGACTGCAAATGAAATGTCAGAACGAATTCCGTTTATCGAATCAAACGACACTATCACCCCGCCATAATAAAGACCGGACGTCTTTGAATTCACCATCCGGAAGAAAATAAAAAGATCCGAACCGAAACGTAAGAGGCGACGCACTAAACGTGCGTTTCAGTTCGCATCGATGTTCCAGAACCGAAAGATTGTTCGAAAAAAGTGGTAGATAGCCGAAAAAGTGACAGGGGTGCAACACGAGGACTTCCCAGGAGGTCACCCATCCTAGTACTACTCTCGCCCAAGCACGCTTAACTTCGGAGTTCTGATGGGATCCAGTGCATTTGTGCTGGTATGATCGCACCCAGCATGCCTCTCCATTGTCAAAGTAATAAAGAGTTTCCACTCGCATTGTCGTACGAAGTCCGTTTAAATGAAAGTGCGAAAAAATCCTGCTAGATGACACCGGATGGACGATCCGAGCATGTCGGGAAGCCGGATGACCGCCAGGGCTGTCATCGCGCGATGGATCTTCCCGAGTACCCCCGAATCAATATAAGAATCGCGACGATCTGACGGGCGGATCAAAAGTTATCGTCGGAACGATATTTGTGCACCAAGGGTAGCTCACGGCCAGTAAACACCTTCCGACCGGATTCATGACTCGCATCCACTAGTACACTCATCCGCTATAGCCTGTACGTCACTGAATCTAAACAAACCCCCGCTATAATTTGACCGCAAATGAAATGTCAGAACGAATTCCGTTTATCGAATCAAACGACACTATCACCCCGCCATAATAAAGACCGGACGTGTTTGAATTCACCATCCGGAAGAAAATAAAAAGATCCGAACCGAAACGTAGGAGGCGACGCACTAAACGTACGTTTCAGTTCGCATCGATGTTCCAGAACCGAAAGATTGTTCGAAAAAAGTGGTAGATAGCCGAAAAAAGTGACAGGGGTGCAACACGAGGACTTCCCAGGAGGTCACCCATCCTAGTACTACTCTCGCCCAAGCACGCTTAACTTCGGAGTTCTGATGGGATCCAGTGCATTTGTGCTGGTATGATCGCACCCAGCATGCCTCTCCATTGTCAAAGTAATAAAGAGTTTCCACTCGCATTGTCGTACGAAGTCCGTTTAAATGAAAGTGCGAAAAAATCCTGCTAGATGACACCGGATGGACGATCCGAGCATGTCGGGAAGCCGGATGACCGCCAGGGCTGTCATCGCGCGATGGATCTTCCCGAGTACCCCCGAATCAATATAAGAATCGCGACGATCTGACGGGCGGATCAAAAGTTATCGTCGGAACGATATTTGTGCACCAAGGGTAGCTCACGGCCAGTAAACACCTTCCGACCGGATTCATGACTCGCATCCACTAGTACACTCATCCGCTATAGCCTGTACGTCACTGAATCTAAACAAACCCCCGCTATAATTTGACTGCAAATGAAATGTCAGAACGAATTCCGTTTATCGAATCAAACGACACTATCACCCCGCCATAATAAAGACCGGACGTCTTTGAATTCACCATCCGGAAGAAAATAAAAAGATCCGAACCGAAACGTAGGAGGCGACGCACTAAACGTGCGTTTCAGTTCGCATCGATGTTCCAGAACCGAAAGATTGTTCGAAAAAAGTGGTAGATAGCCGAAAAAAGTGACAGGGGTGCAACACGAGGACTTCCCAGGAGGTCACCCATCCTAGTACTACTCTCGCCCAAGCACGCTTAACTTCGGAGTTCTGATGGGATCCAGTGCATTTGTGCTGGTATGATCGCACCCAGCATGCCTCTCCATTGTCAAAGTAATAAAGAGTTTCCACTCGCATTGTTGTACGAAGTCCGTTTAAATGAAAGTGCGAAAAAATCCTGCTAGATGACACCGGATGGACGATCCGAGCATGTCGGGAAGCCGGATGACCGCCAGGGCTGTCATCGCGCGATGGATCTTCCCGAGTACCCCCGAATCAATATAAGAATCGCGACGATCTGACGGGCGGATCAAAAGTTATCGTCGGAACGATATTTGTGCACCAAGGGTAGCTCACGGCCAGTAAACACCTTCCGACCGGATTCATGACTCGCATCCACTAGTACACTCATCCGCTATAGCCTGTACGTCACTGAATCTAAACAAACCCCCGCTATAATTTGACTGCAAATGAAATGTCAGAACGAATTCCGTTTATCGAATCAAACGACACTATCACCCCGCCATAATAAAGACCGGACGTCTTTGAATTCACCATCCGGAAGAAAATAAAAAGATCCGAACCGAAACGTAAGAGGCGACGCACTAAACGTGCGTTTCAGTTCGCATCGATGTTCCAGAACCGAAAGATTGTTCGAAAAAAGTGGTAGATAGCCGAAAAAGTGACAGGGGTGCAACACGAGGACTTCCCAGGAGGTCACCCATCCTAGTACTACTCTCGCCCAAGCACGCTTAACTTCGGAGTTCTGATGGGATCCAGTGCATTTGTGCTGGTATGATCGCACCCAGCATGCCTCTCCATTGTCAAAGTAATAAAGAGTTTCCACTCGCATTGTCGTACGAAGTCCGTTTAAATGAAAGTGCGAAAAAATCCTGCTAGATGACACCGGATGGACGATCCGAGCATGTCGGGAAGCCGGATGACCGCCAGGGCTGTCATCGCGCGATGGATCTTCCCGAGTACCCCCGAATCAATATAAGAATCGCCACGATCTGACGGGCGGATCAAAAGTTATCGTCGGAACGATATTTGTGCACCAAGGGTAGCTCACGGCCAGTAAACACCTTCCGACCGGATTCATGACTCGCATCCACTAGTACACTCATCCGCTATAGCCTGTACGTCACTGAATCTAAACAAACCCCCGCTATAATTTGACTGCAAATGAAATGTCAGAACGAATTCCGTTTATCGAATCAAACGACACTATCACCCCGCCATAATAAAGACCGGACGTCTTTGAATTCACCATCCGGAAGAAAATAAAAAGATCCGAACCGAAACGTAGGAGGCGACGCACTAAACGTGCGTTTCAGTTCGCATCGATGTTCCAGAACCGAAAGATTGTTCGAAAAAAGTGGTAGATAGCCGAAAAAAGTGACAGGGGTGCAACACGAGGACTTCCCAGGAGGTCACCCATCCTAGTACTACTCTCGCCCAAGCACGCTTAACTTCGGAGTTCTGATGGGATCCAGTGCATTTGTGCTGGTATGATCGCACCCAGCATGCCTCTCCATTGTCAAAGTAATAAAGAGTTTCCACTCGCATTGTTGTACGAAGTCCGTTTAAATGAAAGTGCGAAAAAATCCTGCTAGATGACACCGGATGGACGATCCGAGCATGTCGGGAAGCCGGATGACCGCCAGGGCTGTCATCGCGCGATGGATCTTCCCGAGTACCCCCGAATCAATATAAGAATCGCGACGATCTGACGGGCGGATCAAAAGTTATCGTCGGAACGATATTTGTGCACCAAGGGTAGCTCACGGCCAGTAAACACCTTCCGACCGGATTCATGACTCGCATCCACTAGTACACTCATCCGCTATAGCCTGTACGTCACTGAATCTAAACAAACCCCCGCTATAATTTGACTGCAAATGAAATGTCAGAACGAATTCCGTTTATCGAATCAAACGACACTATCACCCCGCCATAATAAAGACCGGACGTCTTTGAATTCACCATCCGGAAGAAAATAAAAAGATCCGAACCGAAACGTAAGAGGCGACGCACTAAACGTGCGTTTCAGTTCGCATCGATGTTCCAGAACCGAAAGATTGTTCGAAAAAAGTGGTAGATAGCCGAAAAAGTGACAGGGGTGCAACACGAGGACTTCCCAGGAGGTCACCCATCCTAGTACTACTCTCGCCCAAGCACGCTTAACTTCGGAGTTCTGATGGGATCCAGTGCATTTGTGCTGGTATGATCGCACCCAGCATGCCTCTCCATTGTCAAAGTAATAAAGAGTTTCCACTCGCATTGTCGTACGAAGTCCGTTTAAATGAAAGTGCGAAAAAATCCTGCTAGATGACACCGGATGGACGATCCGAGCATGTCGGGAAGCCGGATGACCGCCAGGGCTGTCATCGCGCGATGGATCTTCCCGAGTACCCCCGAATCAATATAAGAATCGCCACGATCTGACGGGCGGATCAAAAGTTATCGTCGGAACGATATTTGTGCACCAAGGGTAGCTCACGGCCAGTAAACACCTTCCGACCGGATTCATGACTCGCATCCACTAGTACACTCATCCGCTATAGCCTGTACGTCACTGAATCTAAACAAACCCCCGCTATAATTTGACTGCAAATGAAATGTCAGAACGAATTCCGTTTATCGAATCAAACGACACTATCACCCCGCCATAATAAAGACCGGACGTGTTTGAATTCACCATCCGGAAGAAAATAAAAAGATCCGAACCGAAACGTAGGAGGCGACGCACTAAACGTACGTTTCAGTTCGCATCGATGTTCCAGAACCGAAAGATTGTTCGAAAAAAGTGGTAGATAGCCGAAAAAAGTGACAGGGGTGCAACACGAGGACTTCCCAGGAGGTCACCCATCCTAGTACTACTCTCGCCCAAGCACGCTTAACTTCGGAGTTCTGATGGGATCCAGTGCATTTGTGCTGGTATGATCGCACCCAGCATGCCTCTCCATTGTCAAAGTAATAAAGAGTTTCCACTCGCATTGTCGTACGAAGTCCGTTTAAATGAAAGTGCGAAAAAATCCTGCTAGATGACACCGGATGGACGATCCGAGCATGTCGGGAAGCCGGATGACCGCCAGGGCTGTCATCGCGCGATGGATCTTCCCGAGTACCCCCGAATCAATATAAGAATCGCGACGATCTGACGGGCGGATCAAAAGTTATCGTCGGAACGATATTTGTGCACCAAGGGTAGCTCACGGCCAGTAAACACCTTCCGACCGGATTCATGACTCGCATCCACTAGTACACTCATCCGCTATAGCCTGTACGTCACTGAATCTAAACAAACCCCCGCTATAATTTGACTGCAAATGAAATGTCAGAACGAATTCCGTTTATCGAATCAAACGACACTATCACCCCGCCATAATAAAGACCGGACGTCTTTGAATTCACCATCCGGAAGAAAATAAAAAGATCCGAACCGAAACGTAGGAGGCGACGCACTAAACGTGCGTTTCAGTTCGCATCGATGTTCCAGAACCGAAAGATTGTTCGAAAAAAGTGGTAGATAGCCGAAAAAAGTGACAGGGGTGCAACACGAGGACTTCCCAGGAGGTCACCCATCCTAGTACTACTCTCGCCCAAGCACGCTTAACTTCGGAGTTCTGATGGGATCCAGTGCATTTGTGCTGGTATGATCGCACCCAGCATGCCTCTCCATTGTCAAAGTAATAAAGAGTTTCCACTCGCATTGTTGTACGAAGTCCGTTTAAATGAAAGTGCGAAAAAATCCTGCTAGATGACACCGGATGGACGATCCGAGCATGTCGGGAAGCCGGATGACTGCCAGGGCTGTCATCGCGCGATGGATCTTCCCGAGTACCCCCGAATCAATATAAGAATCGCGACGATCTGACGGGCGGATCAAAAGTTATCGTCGGAACGATATTTGTGCACCAAGGGTAGCTCACGGCCAGTAAACACCTTCCGACCGGATTCATGACTCGCATCCACTAGTACACTCATCCGCTATAGCCTGTACGTCACTGAATCTAAACAAACCCCCGCTATAATTTGACTGCAAATGAAATGTCAGAACGAATTCCGTTTATCGAATCAAACGACACTATCACCCCGCCATAATAAAGACCGGACGTCTTTGAATTCACCATCCGGAAGAAAATAAAAAGATCCGAACCGAAACGTAAGAGGCGACGCACTAAACGTGCGTTTCAGTTCGCATCGATGTTCCAGAACCGAAAGATTGTTCGAAAAAAGTGGTAGATAGCCGAAAAAGTGACAGGGGTGCAACACGAGGACTTCCCAGGAGGTCACCCATCCTAGTACTACTCTCGCCCAAGCACGCTTAACTTCGGAGTTCTGATGGGATCCAGTGCATTTGTGCTGGTATGATCGCACCCAGCATGCCTCTCCATTGTCAAAGTAATAAAGAGTTTCCACTCGCATTGTCGTACGAAGTCCGTTTAAATGAAAGTGCGAAAAAATCCTGCTAGATGACACCGGATGGACGATCCGAGCATGTCGGGAAGCCGGATGACCGCCAGGGCTGTCATCGCGCGATGGATCTTCCCGAGTACCCCCGAATCAATATAAGAATCGCCACGATCTGACGGGCGGATCAAAAGTTATCGTCGGAACGATATTTGTGCACCAAGGGTAGCTCACGGCCAGTAAACACCTTCCGACCGGATTCATGACTCGCATCCACTAGTACACTCATCCGCTATAGCCTGTACGTCACTGAATCTAAACAAACCCCCGCTATAATTTGACTGCAAATGAAATGTCAGAACGAATTCCGTTTATCGAATCAAACGACACTATCACCCCGCCATAATAAAGACCGGACGTGTTTGAATTCACCATCCGGAAGAAAATAAAAAGATCCGAACCGAAACGTAGGAGGCGACGCACTAAACGTACGTTTCAGTTCGCATCGATGTTCCAGAACCGAAAGATTGTTCGAAAAAAGTGGTAGATAGCCGAAAAAAGTGACAGGGGTGCAACACGAGGACTTCCCAGGAGGTCACCCATCCTAGTACTACTCTCGCCCAAGCACGCTTAACTTCGGAGTTCTGATGGGATCCAGTGCATTTGTGCTGGTATGATCGCACCCAGCATGCCTCTCCATTGTCAAAGTAATAAAGAGTTTCCACTCGCATTGTCGTACGAAGTCCGTTTAAATGAAAGTGCGAAAAAATCCTGCTAGATGACACCGGATGGACGATCCGAGCATGTCGGGAAGCCGGATGACCGCCAGGGCTGTCATCGCGCGATGGATCTTCCCGAGTACCCCCGAATCAATATAAGAATCGCGACGATCTGACGGGCGGATCAAAAGTTATCGTCGGAACGATATTTGTGCACCAAGGGTAGCTCACGGCCAGTAAACACCTTCCGACCGGATTCATGACTCGCATCCACTAGTACACTCATCCGCTATAGCCTGTACGTCACTGAATCTAAACAAACCCCCGCTATAATTTGACTGCAAATGAAATGTCAGAACGAATTCCGTTTATCGAATCAAACGACACTATCACCCCGCCATAATAAAGACCGGACGTCTTTGAATTCACCATCCGGAAGAAAATAAAAAGATCCGAACCGAAACGTAGGAGGCGACGCACTAAACGTGCGTTTCAGTTCGCATCGATGTTCCAGAACCGAAAGATTGTTCGAAAAAAGTGGTAGATAGCCGAAAAAAGTGACAGGGGTGCAACACGAGGACTTCCCAGGAGGTCACCCATCCTAGTACTACTCTCGCCCAAGCACGCTTAACTTCGGAGTTCTGATGGGATCCAGTGCATTTGTGCTGGTATGATCGCACCCAGCATGCCTCTCCATTGTCAAAGTAATAAAGAGTTTCCACTCGCATTGTTGTACGAAGTCCGTTTAAATGAAAGTGCGAAAAAATCCTGCTAGATGACACCGGATGGACGATCCGAGCATGTCGGGAAGCCGGATGACTGCCAGGGCTGTCATCGCGCGATGGATCTTCCCGAGTACCCCCGAATCAATATAAGAATCGCGACGATCTGACGGGCGGATCAAAAGTTATCGTCGGAACGATATTTGTGCACCAAGGGTAGCTCACGGCCAGTAAACACCTTCCGACCGGATTCATGACTCGCATCCACTAGTACACTCATCCGCTATAGCCTGTACGTCACTGAATCTAAACAAACCCCCGCTATAATTTGACTGCAAATGAAATGTCAGAACGAATTCCGTTTATCGAATCAAACGACACTATCACCCCGCCATAATAAAGACCGGACGTCTTTGAATTCACCATCCGGAAGAAAATAAAAAGATCCGAACCGAAACGTAAGAGGCGACGCACTAAACGTGCGTTTCAGTTCGCATCGATGTTCCAGAACCGAAAGATTGTTCGAAAAAAGTGGTAGATAGCCGAAAAAGTGACAGGGGTGCAACACGAGGACTTCCCAGGAGGTCACCCATCCTAGTACTACTCTCGCCCAAGCACGCTTAACTTCGGAGTTCTGATGGGATCCAGTGCATTTGTGCTGGTATGATCGCACCCAGCATGCCTCTCCATTGTCAAAGTAATAAAGAGTTTCCACTCGCATTGTCGTACGAAGTCCGTTTAAATGAAAGTGCGAAAAAATCCTGCTAGATGACACCGGATGGACGATCCGAGCATGTCGGGAAGCCGGATGACCGCCAGGGCTGTCATCGCGCGATGGATCTTCCCGAGTACCCCCGAATCAATATAAGAATCGCCACGATCTGACGGGCGGATCAAAAGTTATCGTCGGAACGATATTTGTGCACCAAGGGTAGCTCACGGCCAGTAAACACCTTCCGACCGGATTCATGACTCGCATCCACTAGTACACTCATCCGCTATAGCCTGTACGTCACTGAATCTAAACAAACCCCCGCTATAATTTGACTGCAAATGAAATGTCAGAACGAATTCCGTTTATCGAATCAAACGACACTATCACCCCGCCATAATAAAGACCGGACGTGTTTGAATTCACCATCCGGAAGAAAATAAAAAGATCCGAACCGAAACGTAGGAGGCGACGCACTAAACGTGCGTTTCAGTTCGCATCGATGTTCCAGAACCGAAAGATTGTTCGAAAAAAGTGGTAGATAGCCGAAAAAAGTGACAGGGGTGTAACACGAGGACTTCCCAGGAGGTCACCCATCCTAGTACTACTCTCGCCCAAGCACGCTTAACTTCGGAGATCTGATGGGATCCAGTGCATTTGTGCTGGTATGATCGCACCCAGCATGCCTCTCCATTGTCAAAGTAATAAAGAGTTTCCACTCGCATTGTCGTACGAAGTCCGTTTAAATGAAAGTGCGAAAAAATCCTGCTAGATGACACCGGATGGACGATCCGAGCATGTCGGGAAGCCGGATGACCGCCAAGGCTGTCATCGCGCGATTAATCTTCCCGAGTACCCCCGAATCAATATAAGAATCGCTACGATCTGACGGGCGGATCAAAAGTTATCGTCGGAACGATATTTGTGCACCAAGGGTAGCTCACGGCCAGTAAACACCTTCCGACCGGATTCATGACTCGCATCCACTAGTACACTCATCCGCTATAGCCTGTACGTCACTGAATCTAAACAAACCCCCGCTATAATTTGACCGCAAATGAAATGTCAGAACGAATTCCGTTTATCGAATCAAACGACACTATCAGCCCGCCATAATAAAGACCGGACGTCTTTGAATTCACCATCCGGAAGAAAATAAAAAGATCCGAACCGAAACGTATGAGGCGACGCACTAAACGTGCGTTTCAGTTCGCATCGATGTTCCAGAACCGAAAGATTGTTCGAAAAAAGTGGTAGATAGCCGAAAAAAGTGACAGGGGTGCAACACGAGGACTTCCCAAGAGGTCACCCATCCTAGTACTACTCTCGCCCAAGCACGCTTAACTTCGGAGTTCTGATGGGATCCAGTGCATTTGTGCTGGTATGATCGCACCCAGCATGCCTCTCCATTGTCAAAGTAATAAAGAGTTTCCACTCGCATTGTCGTACGAAGTCCGTTTAAATGAAAGTGCGAAAAAATCCTGCTAGATGACACCGGATGGACGATCCGAGCATGTCGGGAAGCCGGATGACCGCCAGGGCTGTCATCGCGCGATTAATCTTCCCGAGTACCCCCGAATCAATATAAGAATCGCTACGATCTGACGGGCGGATCAAAAGTTATCGTCGGAACGATATTTGTGCACCAAGGGTAGCTCACGGCCAGTAAACACCTTCCGACCGGATTCATGACTCGCATCCACTAGTACACTCATCCGCTATAGCCTGTACGTCACTGAATCTAAACAAACCCCCGCTATAATTTGACCGCAAATGAAATGTCAGAACGAATTCCGTTTATCGAATCAAACGACACTATCAGCCCGCCATAATAAAGACCGGACGTCTTTGAATTCACCATCCGGAAGAAAATAAAAAGATCCGAACCGAAACGTATGAGGCGACGCACTAAACGTGCGTTTCAGTTCGCATCGATGTTCCAGAACCGAAAGATTGTTCGAAAAAAGTGGTAGATAGCCGAAAAAAGTGACAGGGGTGCAACACGAGGACTTCCCAGGAGGTCACCCATCCTAGTACTACTCTCGCCCAAGCACGCTTAACTTCGGAGTTCTGATGGGATCCAGTGCATTTGTGCTGGTATGATCGCACCCAGCATGCCTCTCCATTGTCAAAGTAATAAAGAGTTTCCACTCGCATTGTCGTACGAAGTCCGTTTAAATGAAAGTGCGAAAAAATCCTGCTAGATGACACCGGATGGACGATCCGAGCATGTCGGGAAGCCGGATGACTGCCAGGGCTGTCATCGCGCGATGGATCTTCCCGAGTACCCCCGAATCAATATAAGAATCGCTACGATCTGACGGGCGGATCAAAAGTTATCGTCGGAACGATATTTGTGCACCAAGGGTAGCTCACGGCCAGTAAACACCTTCCGACCGGATTCATGACTCGCATCCACTAGTACACTCATCCGCTATAGCCTGTACGTCACTGAATCTAAACAAACCCCCGCTATAATTTGACCGCAAATGAAATGTCAGAACGAATTCCGTTTATCGAATCAAACGACACTATCACCCCGCCATAATAAAGACCGGACGTCTTTGAATTCACCATCCGGAAGAAAATAAAAAGATCCGAACCGAAACGTAGGAGGCGACGCACTAAACGTGCGTTTCAGTTCGCATCGATGTTCCAGAACCGAAAGATTGTTCGAAAAAAGTGGTAGATAGCCGAAAAAAGTGACAGGGGTGCAACACGAGAACTTCCCAGGTGGTCACCCATCCTAGTACTACTCTCGCCCAAGCACGCTTAACTTCGGAGTTCTGATGGGATCCAGTGCATTTGTGCTGGTATGATCGCACCCAGCATGCCTCTCCATTGTCAAAGTAATAAAGAGTTTCCACTCGCATTGTCGTACGAAGTCCGTTTAAATGAAAGTGCGAAAAAATCCTGCTAGATGACACCGGATGGACGATCCGAGCATGTCGGGAAGCCGGATGACCGCCAGGGCTGTCATCGCGCGATGAATCTTCCCGAGTACCCCCGAATCAATATAAGAATCGCCACGATCTGACGGGCGGATCAAAAGTTATCGTCGGAACGATATTTGTGCACCAAGGGTAGCTCACGGCCAGTAAACACCTTCCGACCGGATTCATGACTCGCATCCACTAGTACACTCATCCGCTATAGCCTGTACGTCACTGAATCTAAACAAACCCCCGCTATAATTTGACCGCAAATGAAATGTCAGAACGAATTCCGTTTATCGAATCAAACGACACTATCACCCCGCCATAATAAAGACCGGACGTCTTTGAATTCACCATCCGGAAGAAAATAAAAAGATCGGAACCGAAACGTAGGAGGCGACGCACTAAACGTGCGTTTCAGTTCGCATCGATGTTCCAGAACCGAAAGATTGTTCGAAAAAAGTGGTAGATAGCCGAAAAAAGTGACAGGGGTGCAACACGAGGACTTTCCAGGAGGTCACCCATCCTAGTACTACTCTCGCCCAAGCACGCTTAACTTCGGAGTTCTGATGGGATCCAGTGCATTTGTGTAGACACCCCATTTTGACCGTGCCCTAATCCCTTCTTGTTTGAGCAAAGCCTCATCAAATAAACGAGATAGAACCTCAAACTTCACCCTAGACTAGCTTAGGGTCTCACCAAGCTCCCTGCAAAATTTCGTCGAAATCCGAGTTCGATTGCCTAGCGAACGAGTCGGACAATGTCGTAGGTCAAGTTCGCAGATGGGGGGTGCGTTTATCCTGAGCGGTGTCTATTCGAATCCAGAAAAGACAAGGGAAACCGCACGATCATCATTTTTTCGCGCGCTCATCAATTTTCCGCGCGCTCATCATTCTTGGAGTGCCGATATCAACCTCCCGAAATTTCTATATATATCATTTTCTCTCATTTTTTAAAAGGAGAGAGAATTTTCGTTTCCCCTTTTAGAGAGAGAGAGTCTGCAAAGCTAGAGAGAGAGAGTAGATCCCATGCGATCCAAACCCTAAATCCATTCCTTTTCCTTCGCCGATCATTTTCCGGTTGATTTTCTGGTGGAATTCTCTTCTCCGGCAAGCGTTTCACGGTTTCAATCTCACTCTGTATCATCTTCAGCTTTGATTTTTTTTAGCTACGAATTCTAGATCTAAACTCCCTAACCTAGTTTTTCCCCTCTTTCTTCTCCGACAAGCGTTTCACGTTATAATTTTGGCCAAATTTTCGGCCGTTTCTTCTTCTCCGGTGAACACAACCTCTAGCTTTCGATTCTGCAAATCTATTCTTCTCCTCTGTTTTTCTCGTTTAAGCCAGAGTTTGTTTTTCTCTGCATAAACCCTAAGATCTGAACTTGTTTTCTTCTCAACTGATCTTTGATCATCGTTTTCTTTGGAAATCCATGTTAAAATTCGGAGAAGGAGAGACCGGTAGATATATGCAAATGTAAAGTGTGTTTTTGCTTCAAAGCTGAAAGTTCTCTAAAAAAGAAAGGAATCAACTCGGATCTATTCAAGATTGCAGAGATTTTCTTCATTTGGATCACAAGATTTGTTCTCGAATTAAGATTTCTACATCGGAAAAAAAAAAAAAACAAGGAGAACATTAAAGTCACTGTGATAATTCAGGTATTTTCCTTATCTTCCACTATTAGATCTATCAAATTCTATATTAAAAAAAGAAGAAGAAGAGAAGCTATCGATTTTGATTACTTGTATCGATCTGTGGAAAATCATAGATATAGTTTTCTTTTGAATGAATAGCTTGTTTTTTTTTTAATTAGCAAGTATGAATCATATAATTTGATCTATGAAGTTTTTTTTTTATGGAGAATGTAAGTAATAGCTTATAACTCTGTTTTTCTTTAAAAATTTTTAATATATAATTTTTTTTTTAAGATGTGATGTTTTCTAATGTGATTGATCTGATAGAATGAGGTCATGATTTCTGATATTTTATTGTTTTGGTTTCATGTGTGCAAATCACCTGTGTAATTGTTGAGATTGTAAGAATTCTTTTGATGTCTTGTCTAGATTATGAATTATGTTCATTTCAAGAAGAGTGAATGATATGTTTTGATTTGTTGATTAAGGATATTTTCGATTTCTTTAATCGTAAGTATTATTTTTAGCCTGTGAATATGTCATTTACTATTTTGTTTTTCATGAATCTTTTTTCTGTTCCTTCTTATAAGTTTAACAATAATGATATGGAATAAAGGTTATCTGAGTATAGATAGTGGTGTTTGTACTTGAAAAATTTAGAAAATCATAAGCTGTATGTTCTGTTCTACTTGAACCAGGTGGTAAATAATTTTTTTTTTATTTTTGTACGGGGAATAGACATAATTCAATCGTCAATTAGGCCCATTTATTTATGGATTGTGAGAGCAATTCTGATGTTAATCTTTCTTAATACATGCCAGTTCAAACTATTTAGGGATGTATATAATATGTTTAAAATGTTTATTTTAAGTGTAGGAGTTCAAGTTATCTAAGTATTTTTCAAAATTAAATTGGTTTTCTACTCGAAGATTGATTTAGTGGTGTATGACATTAGTGTCATAGGTAGAAAAATATTTCCATATTTGTAATCCATTTTATTTTGAGAAATGTTAAACTGTGCACATATTATATCCCTGATTTGGTAAAAAAATAAAATAATATATATTGAATGTTTAAGGTAGTATCTATGAATTTTTATTGCATATTATTAGAAATGGGAAATAAGTTTTATAGATATCAACAACTTAACCTATTTGATTGGATGGCATGAGGTCTTTGACATTCTAATAAGGGATATATTGAATTTCCACTGTTTGCAAATTTCATTAGATAATTTCTTACAGGTAAATGCCATAGGGATTAGAAAATAGTATGAGGATTGTCTTTGTGAGCAATGCTTCATGTCTATATGTATATAATTGAAGCCTTTGTACCCTTATTTAATATGCACAGCCCTTATTTCACTTTTTAATATTCGCAGCCCCTCATTCTTAATAATGACAGCCATTTCTCTTTAATAATGGCAGCCCTTGTAGCCTTGTTTTGTGGTAGCCATATTGAAACCCCCCTCATTTACGCTATCATTCCAAAGCTTTTGATATTATTTTTTTTTTTTTTTTTTTTTTTTTTTTTATCTCTTTCTCTTCTTAATTCTTGGATTGTATAAAAATTAATATTATGTGAGGATGAGATACTTGATTTTATGCTTATATCCGTAGTCCAAATTTTGTGACTGTATTTATCTTGAAACATTTTTTTTTATATATTTTGTATGACTTAGTTTGAATTTTTCGGTGATAGAGAAGACCTTATGGGATTTGTAGTGGTACTTGGAGAATTTCTAAAGATGCTAAAGCCTATCTTAGCAAAAGCTCTTTTTATATTGCTGTATAAATGAGTGAATTGGTTAAAAATTTGTGCTGTATTTTATACATGCCCTGTATTTTAGCAACAAAAAGTTATCTTTACATGATTAAGGCGCATGCATAGGAGTTCAGGTTAGATCCAAGGTATAGTAAGCTTAAGGTAATAGCAACAAAGAGCCATCTTCAGACTATTATTGTTTAAAGTTTTCATCAGTTACATAGTAGTTATCTACGATTTGGTCATTCAGTGTCATAGCATGGGATGTGTTCTCATTATTTGATCCATCATGCTTAATGCCTTGACACCCATTGGTTCATTTTCATAAGAATATAGTTGCTATCTATTGTTGTTTATTGTTTGCTGCCCATTATTGTGAATAAACTGCTGCCCATTGGTTCATTTTCATAAGAACATAGTTGCTATCTATTGTTGTTTATTGTTTGCTGCCCATTATTGTGAATAAACTGTTGCCCATTGGTTCATTTTCATAAGAACATAGTTGCTATCTATTGTTGTTTATTGTTTACTGCCCATTATTGTGAATAAACTGCTGTCCATTGGTTCATTTTCACAAGCATATAGTTGCTATCCATTGTTGTTTATTGTTTGCTGCCCATTATTGCGAATAAATTGCTGCCCATTGGTTCACATTCACGAGCACATAGTTAATATTCCCTGTTGTTTATTGTTTGCTGCCCATTATTACGAATAAATTGCTGCCCATTGGTTCACATTCATAAGCACATAATTAATATTCCCTGTTGTTCACTACTTGCTGCCTTATTTTATTTAAATAAATTGTTTAATAAGAAGAAGGAGATCAGATGACTACTCTATTCGATATTATCGACATGAGTACTGTCTGATCTCAAGGCGGGATTAGAAATATTATCATGTGTATTTGATATCAGATGATTACTTTGGCATCATCTGATTTCATTGGAGTCCCCGTATTGGGGTTTGTGATTGGTTTTGAAGTGTTCGATATTGTTTTTACTTTATTAGGCTATCCAGCGGCTGGTCTGGACTAATTAATGTTGTTATCATTTTATAATTGCTATAGATCGTTTATTGTTCTATTGAAAATTTCTCTTTGTTTGGTATTTGATTTATTTTTATAAGAATAGAATGGAATTTGTGTTTATCTGTTAGACTTTTCTTCTCTCTTTGATAGACTAACACAGTCTTTTAGATTTTTGTTAAATTCTTTAAATATTAGAATCCCCTCTCGTTGCATGGGCGATGAAGGCGATAGCCCAAGCCCATCCTTAGGGGACTTGCTCAGTCCAAGTTGCATACCTCTCCTTTGTATATAGGAGACTTGCCTAGTCTCATTCTCTTACTAACCCTCCTCTTTGTGCGTCGTTTGGTTTTGGGAGAACACCCTACTCGGCTTGGCTTCATACCCCTATCCTATATGGGTATCTGGTTGCACATTTGTTGCACCCTAGGGCTAGGTAGCTGTCCGGCCCGGCTGGGTGTTTTACCTTTACCAAATATGCACAAGGTCTCTTTTTCCTTGTTAGTATTTTCTCTATCCTACCTCTGTGTCTAAGAGACTTACCTAGTCTCATTTTCTTGCTAAACCTCCTCTTTGTGTATCATTTGGTTTTGGGAGAACACCCTACTCGGCTTGGCTTCATACCCCTATCCTATATGGGTATCTGGTTGCACATTTGTTGCACCCTAAGGCTAGGTAGCTGTCCGGCCCGGCTGGATGTTTTACCTTTGCTAAATATGCACAAGGTCTTCCCTTATTACTTGTGAGTTTTATCTCAGCTTGATAGTCTCACTAACACCCTTCTTTATCTCTTTTTCTTTTAGGAGACAGGCTTTGTCTCATTAGCACCTCCTTCTTAAGAATCCTATTTTCAGAGTCAGTCCTTAGCCTAGGAGTCTGTCCTTAGCTAGAGAGTCAATCCTCTTGTTCAGGAATCAAATTCTATCATCATAGGGGTTAGGATTCTATTCTACCTCTTATCAAATCATGTGTTTTTCTATCCACTCTCGCAAGGTATAGGATGCTGTCCAACCCTTGCAGAGTTGTTATTCTGTTCATTTTCCCTCCGCAAAGCATAGGATGCTGTCCAACCTTTGCGGGATATCAGGAGTCTGTCTTCCCCTTATGATGATAGGATTTGTCTCCCTTGAGTAAAAAACACTTAAAAACAACAAAAACACCTAAAAAACCAAAAATCTTGAGTCATTAGGAGTAGTTAGGAAATCTGTTTCGAACTACGTTGGCTTGATCCTCTTCCACGAGGTACGTAGTGCAGCTTGAGATTCTTATCTCAGGTCCAGCCAAACCTTTGTAAATAAATCATTTACCCATTTTAAGAAAAAATACCAAAAATCTTCAAAACCTTGTTTTCAACAAGATCTTCCTCTAGAGTTAGGAGTTTGTCCTAGATAAAGAGTTTTAGAGTTTTGAATTTGTCTTTGATGTGTTGTGTGGTTTGTTTGTGTTTGTGTTAGAGTTAGGAGTTTGTCCTAGAGTTATAGGAGCGCCTCCGTCTAGTCAGTTGGCGATTCATATCGTCGACTGATGATTAAGTCTTGGATACGCTAGTGATCCCATTGTTTCCCTTAGGGCGTACAGCCTAGCTACACTTAGATTATAGGAATCACCTGCATTAGCTTAGGACTAACCTGCATTTAGTTAGGGCATATAGGGTGTCCTAAAATCTACAATCCATTGGAATTTAAATAATCACACAAGAAGCTTTAAGAACTAGTCCGGTCTTTTAGATCGAGTCTAGGATAGAGGTCTAGATGTCTTAGGCATCATAGCTTAGAATAGGTACGAAGAACTACGTTGCCTTGATTCTCGTGGAGGCGGGGATACGTAGGCTTCTTTAGATGAACATCAGATCATCTAAAGACTCGGGCCTAGGTATAGATTAGAGTTTTAGGGTTGTATGGTATCGAGTCATTTTCTATGTTTTGCAGTGTTTTCTTACTTTATTGCGCAGACCTTATACTTTTTTGGTGTGTCATGCATGTGTTTGTTCATCAGAACTTAGACACCCATTAGGCATGTCACTTATAACCTAGCTATGCTTAGGTGACACATGTTTCTTTTATTTTATCTTGTGTGCCTTTGATTTCATCTCCGAGACATGCATGATTAGATAGACGTCTTCTCGGAGATATTCATTCCCATTTCATATGATTTTCCCCCAAAGCTCTTCAAAATTATTAAGTAAATGGCATAAGAGACCAGGTGTTTGCACTTGGGCGGATGAGGTGCTCTTTAGACCTTCCGAATTCGTAACCAGGCACGAACCTTATTTTTATATCTCTGGTTATCCGTTGCAACAGAGCATAGTATGGGATCCAAGGCCCATTTGCCTTTTTCCTTGGATGGCGACTCTTCTTTGTTTAAAGTACGCCTCGAATCTGGGCTAGTCCCCGAATCGAGAGGTATCTCACCTTTTGTATCGCTACTCATGCTGTGAGGGGCACTTCTTTCGAGAGTTCCTTGGTAGAGCTCTCCATTCACGTGGATGATCCTGAGACTTAGTGTGGGGCCCGTTCCCCGCCCCTCTCTCGGATCGGGGTCCACAGGCTGGCGACTCTGCTGGGGATTTCTTGGAACATTGCCTAACTCTGTTAAAATGCCATTTGTTATTAATTTTGAAGAATTGTGAGCTAAAATCATTATAAATGGGAATTTAAATTGCTTAGAATCCAGGGGCACCAGATAGGTGTTTAAAATAAGAGATTCACACACTGCACAGCATACATCATTTTGTTCTTTATTTTCCTTTATTGATTTTCTTATTATTGGCTCCACGGAATAGATATAATGCGCGCCTCATGGGATATCACTATCCAGATGGTGCTGTTGTATCTATTGCCAAGCTATGCGCCAGTGCTGCAGTCGTAAACACTCGGTGTACTTGTGTTTACAGCAGCCGGTGAGCAATGAAGCATACTGTATATAACACTCGGTGTACTTGTGTTATATACTTAAAGTATGGATCATATGCATAGTACCTGATAGAGTCCGGAGCTCTATTTTCATTTTACATATATTATGTACATGGATATATTTGTTGATTTAGTAAAACCCAATTAGGATCTGCATGTGCTTATATATATATTGCATTCATATAAGGACGAACATGTGTTGCTTACACATGTTGGAGCTTAGATTTAGGAGCCATGTCCTATCCATAGATTATTGCAGTTCACCTTATGTGGCTACAGACGCAGTCCTAATACGCTCACATGTCTGTCTTGAGTCAAGCTTCTTGACTCTATGGGATCATCTTTTAGGGCTGGTGCCCCTGGTTAGGATATATATGTATATATCTATATTTTGATTATCAGATTAGAGCCTACTCATTAGTGAGGCTTCCTTATCTAATCAAATTAGTCATATCAGTCCGTTTTTCGGATCTAGACCCGACCAGTGGCTTTTACTTGCCCTCTCATGGTCGTGGCCTATCTTTTGCTCTAGTCATGGAAATTTTGTCCATATATCTTTTGATTATAAGATTAGGACCTACTTTCTAGTAGAGATTCCTGGCTTGAATCAATCAGTCGTGTATATTCATCTCTCAGATCTAAACCTAGCTAGTGGCTTCTACCTGTCACACTCATAGCTATGGTTTATTCCTTGACCTAATGATGATAAGTATTACCTGTTTTCATCCTTCAAATGCAAACCTCATTTATCCATTCTTTTGTTGTATTACTCAAATTATTGTTCGTCCTGTCTTAGATATGGTTGATAGCTTGTCTGCTGTCCCTATGACCATAGTCTATCATTATTGATCTTCTTGATCGTATATTTTTGTCGTCCACCTTTCAGATTTAGATCCGGTCTATGATCTACTTTTGTCATTTTATGACCGTGGTCTCTTCCCTGAGTTTCTGATCATCTTTGATCACCAATGGAACATTTGATGTCGCCAATTATATCCTTCTTGTGATTATTGGTTAAGTCCATCTTTATTCTTTGTTTATTCCAAGTTATTCTCCATTCCCTAATTATCCCATCCTATTCTTTGTGTTTAGGTTAAATCATGGCGAATAATTTGTTGAAAGGCTGGATAAGCGAGACTATTAGGACTCTTCCGCTAGAATCTTCGAACAGGAGTATGGCTGATCGGTTCATCTGTGCCTTCAATCATTTGAGTGTATCCGATATAAATTGGAAGTTTCTCCAAGCAGCCGCTAGATTCTGGGATCCTAATCTTCATATTTTTCGATTTGGATCCTTCGAGCTTTGTCCTATATTCGAAGATTGGTGTGCTTTATTAGAGCTCCCAACAGATGGACTTTGGATACAATCTTCGAACATAGATTCCTCTCATTCCATTTTTTGCAAGCTATTCAAAAATCAAACTGTTGATGCACTTTCATGCTTAACGGATACTTGTGTGCAAGTTCAAAACCTCATCACCCTTTTTTCTGAAAACGTCGATCCCACTAACTCTCGTTTTCAGAATTGTCGACGCAATGCTTTGATTTTTAGTGTCTTTGCGCGATATGTCATTCGGAAAAACCCTCGTGTTGCTCCGTTAACTTTGTTAACTGTGGTAGACCAAATTAACAAAGGGAGGAATCCTATCCCTACCATGTTAGCAGAGACCTTCTTGGGACTAGATCTTATTGCTTCCCAAGAGATCAAGGACAATTTCAATGGATGTGTCAAGTTATTGTATGTCTGGCTTGGTGAAAAACTTCAAATTCTTCAGCGACAAAACCAAAATCCATATACCCTGAAGAATTTCCATACATGGAAACCAATAGCCCATCAACCTCAGTCCATCGATGAATGGCACAATTGGTTGCAACATGTAGAGGAAAGTCAGTTTCGCTGGGTAAGTCATTCATGTTTCCATGTTTTTACATGCACTTACCCGCATTCATTTGTTTATCTCATGGGTACCGAGAAATCTTCCTTTTATGCACCCATGCGAATTCTCCACCAGATTACGGGAATTCCGTGTCCTCCCGGAATCATAGTTCCTCCTCTTTGTGAAGATCTCACTCCTGACCTTATCCGATCCATTGTGGCTGCTTGGGGAAACAAAAATATAGAAAGGAGGTTAGGCTTATCTCGCAAATTCCGACGTGGAGAAATATCGGAAGAACCCGCAAGTCGGAGGGCTCGGATTGAGGAGCCTTGAAGATCCGTATCATGTTTTGTTATTCTGATTTCTGCATTTCCCATTTTTGTCAGTCTGTTTATCCAGTTGTGATTAGAGATTAATATTTTTCATCCTTTGTAATCACAATTCGAATTTTATTAATGAAAGTGTGTTTTTGTCTCTTTTGTCATTATTTGATCAAAATAGTTTATCTCGATTATCAAAATTTTAATCTAGTGTTTATATTTCCATATCAGGATTCTTGATTGAGCAGCCATTGCTCCTAAGAAAATCCTCGTTTCAAAATCAACCTGGTCCCGTCAGTCCGCTGATTCCAGGCTGAGTCGTTTTTCTTCCTCACCAATTTCTTTTACCTCCCCTGCATTACCTTTCTCCAATCTCCAGGAAATCCCTTCGCCTGTCCAATTTCCTATTGCACAGATGGCTGACTCTGGAAACGCTATAGCTGAGATGAGTGAGATGATGAAGGCTATGCTTCAACAGATGAATAACATGAATGAAGAGATAGCCCGTCTGAAAAATGACAGAGAGTCTACTTCCAGAGAGCATGTAGCTCAGCACCCATCAGTTATACCTCCTCCCCCTCCTGCAATGGCCGGGCCTGCGGTCTTGAACGTCGAAGACGATCTTGATAATGAGCAGTATGAAGAAGAAAATCGTCATCCTAATCTGAATAGAACCAATGAGGACAGAGCGATGGCGGACAGAATGGATAGGCTGGCCCAAGAGATGGAAAACATAAAATTTCAAGGCCCAAAAAAGTTGAACATGGCCGATTTTATGTTGTATCCGGGAGTCACATTGCCTCCTAGATTCAAAGTTCCGGACATGGATAAATACGATGGGACCGGGTGTCCTCGAAGCCATCTAATGTCAGTTCTTCCGCTTTTACAGCAGCATGGTCTATCTCCGGAGCAAGTTGCTCTATTATTTCCTAGATCCCTTGTTGGAACAGCTAAGAAGTGGTTCCTGAGTTTGAAAACAGAGGAGATCCGAACTCTAGAGAGTATTGCAAACAGGTTCGTCGAACAATTTTCTATGGAAGAGGGGATCGATGTAACTAAGAGAGATTTAAAGGCTTTGAAGCAGGGCCATAATGAAACCTTCACTTCCTTCATCCGTAGATGGAGAAGGAAGGCTGCCCAAATGACTCATCGGTTGTCAGATGAGGATCAGATCAAGATTGTGGTGAAAAATCTATCACCACAATATTACCACCATATGGCTATCCAATATTTTCTTGATTTTAACCATCTTATTAAGACTGGGACTCAGATAGAAGATGCATTGGCTAAAGGCCTGAGATCTAGAGTACCATCTGATGGCAGAGAAGGGAAGCGACCTGTGATGGCGCCGAAAGAGATCCATAATGTCAATTATGTCAGGCCGCCACCACCCAGAGTAGTTACTGAAGTAAGAAGGCCGACAATGGAGCAGAAGCCTCTTCGTCATTTCGATCCCCTTCCGTATTCTTTGTCCGTAGCTTTGAAGAAGCTATTGAAGGACAAGAAGATCAAGTTGCCTGACATTAAACCTCCTCCCAACCCGTTGCCAAGATCCTGGAGAGAAGATCAATTCTGTGATTACCACCGTAACACGGGCCATATCACTGATAGGTGTTTAGCTTTGAAACACCAAATTCAAAACATGATTGATAGGAAGGAACTGTCAATCGAGTTACCAAATGTAACTAGAAACCCCCTTCCTACGCATGCAATGCCGCCTCCATCTTCGGTCAATGTCATTTGCGCCGAGGAGTCTATCATTGATCCGGCTTCCTTCATATGTGCTGTGGAATCCGAAGAACCCTATGTCTGGAAATTTGAAGAAGGAGATCAGTTGGCAGAATCCGAAAGGCCATATGTTTTATCCTGGAACGATTCTGATGTGGCTGGGCCATCAAACCAGTCATATATTTTCCAGTGTGAAGATGAGGAGAAAGATTCTGAATCTCTATATGTCTTAAGGGTGAGTGATGATGAGGGAGAAGAAATAAAAACCCCTTACACCCTTAGGATAGAAGATGAAGATTTGTTGCTCCTGAACGATCAATGTGATGAGCTCCGCCACGTCACACGGGGTGGACGAGTCTTTAAGCCAGCTGAACTCAGAGTTGATAATCCAGCTGAGGTTGCAAGAGGGGTTGACAATCAGAAACAGAAACAGAGGCTTGAGGAAGAAGAAGACAATTTGTTGAATCAGCTCAAGAAGACACAAGCTAATGTGTCCATTTGGGGTTTATTGATGGCATCGCCGAAGCACAGACAGGTTGTACTTCGTGAGCTGAACTCGTCCCAAGTATCTGTTGAGATTACTCCAGATGAGTTAGTCGGCCTGGTAGCCATGACCAAAGCTTCAAAAGCTTTGTCTTTCTCAGACGAAGATTTGCCGTCAGAAGGGAAGGACCATACTCGTCCTCTCAAAATTACCTTGCTTTGCAACCAGAAGAAAGTCTCTGAAGTACTGGTAGACAATGGGTCAGCTTTGAACGTGTGTCCTTTGAGCACTGCCACTACTCTGGGGTTTGGGCCTGAAGACTTCATTCCGTCTGAGCAGGGTATACTGGCATATGATGGAACTCGAAGGGACGTTATTGGAACCTTGGCTACTGAGATTGTCATTGGAGGAGAAACCTTTGACATTGAATTTCAGGTGTTGGATATCAAGACTTCTTTTTGTCTATTGCTTGGTCGACCTTGGCTGCACAAGGTTGGAGTTATCCCTTCCACACTTCATCAAAAACTGAAATTCATTCGAAACAATCGGGTGATCACTGTCAAAGGAGATCCCGAGCCAGAAGTCGGACAAATATCTCAAGAGCTTGTTACTGAAAATACAAGAGATATCAGTCTGACAGGATTTTCAGTAGAGGTTTCAGCTATCACCATGAAAGAGGCTATGAGTGAAGAAATTATGTTTCTCTCTAGCACCAATACTCGGGTAGTCAAGATGATGCGCCGATTTGGGTATCTCCCAGGGGCAGGTTTGGGAAAGAATATGCAGGGTCCGACTGAGCGGCCCGAGTTGAAAACATCTGATGGGTTGTTTGGGTTGGGATATAAGCCGACTCGCAAGGAGGTGCAGGAAATGAGAGCCTACATGTTTAAATGGGCAGAATGTCGCCGCAAAGGTTTAGAGTTTCCAATGGGACCTTTCAGCAAAGTCATGAATGGTAGATTCCGAAAAGAGGGAGCTGATTGCCCTTATTATGGTTTCTCAGAGCCATGGTATGATGAGGATGGGACCAAGCTGCCGGGTCTTGAGATTTTCTTTGCGGATGAGCTGCCAGCGGAATTTTACAGTAAGCAGATTGCAGAGGCAGTAGTGACAGAGGAACCAGACTCAGACTGGGTTGAGAACTTTGAGCCAGAACTCCTGAATTCTTTGTTTCAAACTGAGGCACCGGTCATTGCTATGATTGGAAGAGACGCACCTTTTGTGAACCCAGAGGACTATATCACCCCAGCCGAGGGACCTCTGGATAATTGGACCTCACAGGTTATACCCCAAGTAGTCCTTCAGTATACTCCAGTCTCTTCAAAAGAGTCAGTTGTTTCAAAATTTGTGTCAGTTTCTGAGTCCGTCCCAGAGTCTGTCATTTCTAACTTTTCTTTTGATGCAGGTACTGTAGAGGTCGGGTCTACCTCTGGAGTGGATGACGAGTCTGTCCTTGATGGTGTCGAGTCCAAGTCTGAGGATGTATTCATTGATTCTTCGTCTGTGTATATTTCTGGTTGTGTCGATACTGATGTCGACTTATTTTTTCATTCTGTTTCAAAGTCTGTAACGCCTGATGTGGGCGAGTCATCTGATGTAATCATTGATTCTGACGAAATAAAAGACTCTTTTGCTTATATTCCTGTACTTGTCTCTTCTGCTGATTCTGCTTCTGAACTTGATCAAGTAACTAATAATGATAATCAAGATTCCCCGTCTAATGAGGTAGCCGACGAAACTCCCCTTGAAATCAAGCATATGATTCAACAAGAGGAGAGTCGCCGCGCTAAACCACTTGAAGAGGAAATTGAAACCGTAAATATAGGTGATGAAACCTTAATTCGGGAAATACGAATTGGCAAAATTTTATCTCCTGAGGAGCGTGAAGAATTAATCACCTTGCTAAAAGAGTTTAAGGAGGTTTTTGCTTGGTCTTACGACGACATGCCAGGATTGAGTGAGGACATTGTCCAACACAAATTACCTCTAATCCCTGGCATCAAGCCGAAGAAGCAAAAACTCCGAAAGCTTAAAACAGAATGGGAGTTGAAAGTTCATGATGAGGTTAAGAAACTACTCGAAGTGAAATTCATCGAAGTAGTTGAATACCCTGAATGGCTTGCAAATATTGTACCGGTGCCCAAGAAGGACGGGAAAGTCAGGATGTGTGTCGATTTCAGAGATCTGAACAAGGCCAGTCCGAAAGATGATTTTCCGCTTCCGAACATTGATCTCCTGGTTGACAATACCGCTGGGCATGCACTTTTATCCTTTATGGATGGATTCTCAGGGTATAACCAGATCAAAATGGCGCCTGAGGACATGATGAAGACGGCATTTATTACTCAGTGGGGGACATATTGCTACAGAGTAATGCCATTTGGTCTCAAGAATGCTGGTGCCACCTATCAGAGAGCTGCGACTACTCTTCTTCATGACATGATTCACAAAGAAGTCGAGGTCTATGTAGATGACATGATTGTCAAAGGCAGGACTCGGCCAGAGCATACAGTCGCTTTGAGAAAGTTTTTTGAGCGAATCCGAAAGTTTCAGCTTCGCTTGAATCCAAATAAATGTGTATTTGGGGTCACGTCAGGGAAGTTGCTCGGATTCATGGTCAGCGAGAGAGGAATTGAAGTGGACCCTCAGAAGATCAAGGCAATCCAAGAAATGCAACCACCAAAGACAGAAAAGCAGATTCGTGGATTCCTGGGCAAAGTGCAATATTTGAGGAGATTCATATCTCATTTAACTATGACGTGTGAACCCATCTTCAAGTTATTAAAAAAGAATTCCTCTAAGAAATGGAATGAAGAATGTCAGGAAGCGTTTGAAAAGGTCAAGCAGTGCTTGTCTTTGCCTCCTGTCTTGTCCCCAGTCATTCCTGGTCAACCGTTGTTGATGTATTTGTCCATCACGGATACAGCAATGGGTTGTATGCTTGCTCAGCAGGAGGCAGGGTCTAAGAAAGAAAAGCCCATTTACTACATCAGTAAGAAAATGTTGGAATATGAAATCAAGTACACTGTCTTGGAAAAGACGTGTTTAGCATTGGTCTGGGCGACTCAAAGGCTTAGACATTATCTTCTGTCGAACAAGATATTTTTGCTCTCACGGATGGATCCGTTGAAGTATTTGTTCGAAAAACCCGCTCTTACTGGAAGAACAGCCAGATGGTTGCTATTATTGTCTGAGTTTGACATCACTTATGTTACTCAGAAATCAATTAAGGGACGGGTCATCGCTGAGCAGTTGGCTGATGCTCCTGTTGAGGAGAATGCTTTTCTGAAAGCTGATTTTCCTGATGAGGAGATTATGGACATTGAAGAAGAAACTCCGAGTTCCAAGTGGCTTATGTACTTTGACGGAGCTGTCAATAATCATGGTCAAGGAATAGGGGCAATTTTGGTATCTCCAAAGAAGGAGTACATTCCGTTATCCATCAAGTTGCAATTTGAGTACACCAATAACATGGCTGAATATGAAACATGCATCGCAGGACTTGAGGCAGCTTTGGCTTTGCGAATTCAAGACATCGATGTATTTGGAGATTCAATCCTGATCATTTGTCAAATAAATGGGGATTGGAAGACAAAAGAGGCGAGGTTGATCTCATATCATACTTATCTCGAATCTCTGGTCAAAAAGTTCAGGAATGTCACCTTCACTCATCTGTCGAGGACAAGAAATCACTTTGCTGATGCTCTGGCTACTCTGGCATCAATGTTGGACATTTCTGCTACAATGGAGGTTCAACCTTTAGCTGTAAGGTTGCAATGGGCTCCAGCACATGTGAATGCCATTGAAATATCTGCCAGGTGTCCAGATGGAAAACCATGGTATACAGATATCAGAAATTTCATTTCAGGCAAGGGACATCCGCCTGAAGCTTCCAGCAAAGAGAGGAAAACTCTTCAGAAGTTCGCTGCCAATTTCATCATTTGTGGTGAAGAGTTGTACAGAAGGTCATTTGACGGTATTCAGCTTCTGTGTGTTGATGAAGATCAGGCTGCAGAGCTCATAGAGCAAACACATGAAGGTGTTTGTGGTCCTCACATGAATGGTAAGATGCTGTCAAGAAAAATCCTTAGACTTGGCTTCTATTGGCCCTCAATGGAAACAGATTGTTTCGCATTCGTGAAGAAATGTCATAAATGCCAAGTCTATGCGAATCTTATTCATGTGCCTCCGTCAGAGCTGCATTCTATGACCTCGCCATGGCCGTTCTCAGTATGGGGAATTGATATCATTGGCAAAGTCTATCCCAAATCGTCAAGTGGGCACGAGTACATCTTGGTGGCCATTGATTATTTCACGAAATGGATAGAAGCTGCTTCATATGCTTCCATAACTTCCAATACAGTTGCGAAGTTCATCCGTGCGAATATCATTTGCAGATATGGAGTACCTCATGAATTGATTTCTGATAATGGATCTCATTTCAAGAAAGAGGTAGTGCACTTGTGCGAAGAGTTTAAAATCAAGCATCATAAGTCATCTCCTTATAGACCGCAGACAAATGGGGCTGTAGAGGCAGCGAATAAGAATATCAAGGTCATAATCAGTAAGATGACCGAGACTTATAAGGACTGGTCGAACAAGCTTCCTTTTGCTTTATGGGCTTACAGGACATCGATCAGATCCTCTACAGGTGTAACTCCATATTCTCTAGTGTATGGAATGGAAGCAGTCCTCCCTGTTGAAGTGAGAATCCCGTCTCTAAGAGTTATGATGGAAGCGAATCTGCCAGAGTCTGAGTGGGCCAAAGCCAGACATCAGGAATTACAGATGATTGATGAAAAGAGGCTGAGAGCCTTGTATCACATCCAAGGGTATCAGAGAAGAATTGAAAGAGCCTTTAACAAGAAAGTCAAGGTCCGGGACCTGAAACCAGGAGATCTCGTCTTGAAGTCTTACAGGGCACCAGTGTTTGATCCCAGAGGGAAGTTCAGGCCAAATTGGTCTGGTCCTTACATTGTTGATGAAGTCCTGCCTGGAAAAGCCGTAAGACTCCTCAATGAAAATGGAGAAAAATTAACAGAACCTACAAACCTGGACCAACTAAAAAAGTACTATGCTTAGATACACCAGGAGGCCGTCTTTGATCGATCAGAGCTCAAAAGCCAACAACCTCAAAGTCAAAAAACCATTTGCAAACACTTTGGGCCTAAATAAAAAAAAAAAACACTTTCATTCTTTGATAAACTCAAACCAGGGGCATCTTTTATGGCTTGCGTCATAAAAGATAATAGCCCGAACTACGTCGGACCTGATCCCCATCTCTTCAGGGGTACGTAGGTAGCCTGATTAATTCGGGTTCGGTCAAATCCTTCAAACCTTTCAAATCCTTAAAAAAAAGAAGGAAAGAAAGAACAAAATAAACAATTTTTGAAACCCAAATGGGCGAACTACGCGGACCTGATTCTCATTTCTTTGGGGATACGTAGGCAGTCTGGAGGGCCAGATTCGGTCAAATACATGAAAACTTACCAAATGTTAACCTGTTTGAACCCAAGCCTACCTAAAAGTCCTTCTGGTGTACTTAGGCCCAGGTTTGTAGAGAAACAGAAAGAAAATAAAAAAAAATATATATATATGGAGTCTTAGACCCGCTAGACTGAAAACCCGCAAGGGTGGTCTAGGCAAAAGTTAGGGTCATTCGCCCGCTAAGCTGAAAACCTGAAAGGACGGCTTAGGCAAAAATTAAGGCATGCGGTCCGCCAAATCGAAAACCTGAAAAGGCAATTTGGTCATGGCAGTGACTTCATAAAGGACAGAACCTCTGAAAGCCAGCAAGACTTTCATTTCTTCGGCAGCACTACTTCAAAGTCTGAGTAAGCACCGACAGAAATTCTTCTGACACTCTCAAGGCTAAGGGGGTTAAGACTAAACAATCCAAGGGAATAATAACCATGATGGAAATACCGGAAAAAGGAATGAAACACCTTTAAATACGGTTTTCAAAAGATTTTAAGAGTGGTAGACTGTACCATTTTAAAAATACTTATCAGACTAAGAAGCAGATTCAGTTTTTCTTAGAGTTTAAGTCATTGTGCCCGTCGAAGTCCTCATTTGCTGGTTGTCCAAGTCTTTTTCTATGTTGAGTCAAGGTCAAATTCCAGAGTCCTGTGTGGTTAATATTCCTCCCAAGGCTGGGGTGATGAAAAAATGATGAATTTGTATCCCCTCAAGGGTGATGCGCAGCAGAGTGAAGTTCAGAAGATGATTGATTCTCAAGTCCATATGGCAGGCTTTCAAGCCCATATGAAATGGCAGAGATCGTCAGAATTGAAAGGCAATTGTCGGGCAGATACAGCCTGTTGTAAACCTGAAAGCTTTGTAACCTCAGATATTCAATGAAATGAAAATTTTTGACTATTTCCTGTGTTTTGCTCTCTTCCGAATCTGTCATGGAAGTATTTCATACTAGGGGCATCTTTTATGACTTACGTCATAAAAGATATCAAGCGTGATGATAGCTAGGATAGCTATTCTCAGCAAATGAAAACCAGAGAGGCTTGAGTACAATCTTTGAGCCAGTCTCTTCAATCAAATTGTTTTCTTTTAAAGTCAAGTTTTCAGAAAATTTTATCCCTAGCAGAGTCTAGAATTTGCTCCTGCAATCGTCAAATCATTAGCAAAATGTTTTTCGCTCATTCTAAAAGGGTCAATACCTGAAATTTTCTTCAAGATCTTTGAGTTTTATCTTCGGCAAAGATCATGCATTTTCAATCATTCTTGGCAAAGAATGACTTATTCACCTTGTGAAATCGATCAAAGTTGATCATTTCTTCAATCGTTTCAATGAATTTTTCTTTCATTTAAAAAAATATATGTCCGCCAATGGCTCCGCGATTTGGAGTTTGGGTCTTTTCTTTCACCATTTGAAAGATTTTAAAAGCTGTTTTCGCCAATGGCTCCGCGATTTGGAGTTTGGTCTTTTCTTTCACCATTTGAAAGATTTTAAAAGCTGTTTTTGCCAATGGCTCCGCGATTTGGAGTTTGGTCTTTTCTTTCACCATTTGAAAAATTTTAAAAGCTGTTTTTGCCAATGGCTCCGCGATTTGGAGTTTGGTCTTTTCTTTCACCATTTGAAAAATTTTAAAAGCTGTTTTTGCCAATGGCTCCGCGATTTGGAGTTTGGTCATTTCTTTCACCATTTGAAAGATTTTAAAAGTTGTTTTCGCCAATGGCTCCGCGATTTGGAGTTTGGTCATTTCTTTCACCATTTGAAAGATTTTAAAAGATGTTTTTGCCAATGGCTCCGCGATTTGGAGTTTGGTCATTTCTTTCACCATTTGAAAGATTTTAAAAGTTGTTTTCGTCAATGGCTCCGCGATTTGGAGTTTGGTCATTTTCTTTCACCATTTGAAAGATTTTAAAAGATGTTTTTGCCAATTGCTCCGCGATTTGGAGTTTGGTCATTTCTCTCATCATTTGAAAGATTTTATTTCAAGGTATTCAAGTCCATTTTCACATGGCATTTCAAGTCCATTTTCACATGGCATTCCAAGTCCGTTTTCACACGGCATTCAAGGTATTCAAGTCCGTTTTCACACGGCATTCAAGTCCGTTTCCAAGCGGCATTCAAGTCCGTTTCTACATGGCATTCAAATCCATTTTCTCTCCGAATTTCAAGATCATTTATAATCAAATCTGTCATTTAATGTTTTGCAAGAGAGGCTATCTCGTCAATATGTACCGAGTTAAGAGTTGGAGAGAGGCTATCTCACCAACGTTTGCAGAGTCAGAGTCTGGTGAAAGGCTATTTCACCATATATCTTGTGGATATCATTTTCAAAAATCAAAAATCAAAATTTTAAACTCTTTAATCTTGGGCCAGTCAAAATGTGTTGTCAGTTCAGCTTTGACATTCGCGCGACAAGCACGCTCTGCCAAAGAGGGGCATCTGTAGACACCCCATTTTGACCGTGCCCTAATCCCTTCTTGTTTGAGCAAAGCCTCATCAAATAAACGAGATAGAACCTCAAACTTCACCCTAGACTAGCTTAGGGTCTCACCAAGCTCCCTGCAAAATTTCGTCGAAATCCGAGTTCGATTGCCTAGCGAACGAGTCGGACAATGTCGTAGGTCAAGTTCGCAGATGGGGGGTGCATTTATCCTGAGCGGTGTCTATTCGAATCCAGAAAAGACAAGGGAAACCGCACGATCATCATTTTTTCGCGCGCTCATCAATTTTCCGCGCGCTCATCATTCTTGGAGTGCCGATATCAACCTCCCGAAATTTCTATATATATCATTTTCTCTCATTTTTTAAAAGGAGAGAGAATTTTCGTTTCCCCTTTTAGAGAGAGAGAGTCTGCAAAGCTAGAGAGAGAGAGTAGATCCCATGCGATCCAAACCCTAAATCCATTCCTTTTCCTTCGCCGATCATTTTCCGGTTGATTTTCTGGTGGAATTCTCTTCTCCGGCAAGCGTTTCACGGTTTCAATCTCACTCTGTATCATCTTCGGCTTTGATTTTTTTTAGCTACGAATTCTAGATCTAAACTCCCTAACCTAGTTTTTCCCCTCTTTCTTCTCCGACAAGCGTTTCACGTTATAATTTTGGCCAAATTTTCGGCCGTTTCTTCTTCTCCGGTGAACACAACCTCTAGCTTTCGATTCTGCAAATCTATTCTTCTCCTCTGTTTTTCTCGTTTAAGCCAGAGTTTGTTTTTCTCTGCATAAACCCTAAGATCTGAACTTGTTTTCTTCTCAACTGATCTTTGATCATCGTTTTCTTTGGAAATCCATGTTAAAATTCGGAGAAGGAGAGACCGGTAGATATATGCAAATGTAAAGTGTGTTTTTGCTTCAAAGCTGAAAGTTCTCTAAAAAAGAAAGGAATCAACTCGGATCTATTCAAGATTGCAGAGATTTTCTTCATTTGGATCACAAGATTTGTTCTCGAATTAAGATTTCTACATCGGAAAAAAAAAAAAAACAAGGAGAACATTAAAGTCACTGTGATAATTCAGGTATTTTCCTTATCTTCCACTATTAGATCTATCAAATTCTATATTAAAAAAAAAAAAAGAAGAGAAGCTATCGATTTTGATTACTTGTATCGATCTGTGGAAAATCATAGATATAGTTTTCTTTTGAATGAATAGCTTGTTTTTTTTTTAATTAGCAAGTATGAATCATATAATTTGATCTATGAAGTTTTTTTTTTATGGAGAATGTAAGTAATAGCTTATAACTCTGTTTTTCTTTAAAAATTTTTAATATATAATTTTTTTTTTAAGATGTGATGTTTTCTAATGTGATTGATCTGATAGAATGAGGTCATGATTTCTGATATTTTATTGTTTTGGTTTCATGTGTGCAAATCACCTGTGTAATTGTTGAGATTGTAAGAATTCTTTTGATGTCTTGTCTAGATTATGAATTATGTTCATTTCAAGAAGAGTGAATGATATGTTTTGATTTGTTGATTAAGGATATTTTCGATTTCTTTAATCGTAAGTATTATTTTTAGCCTGTGAATATGTCATTTACTATTTTGTTTTTCATGAATCTTTTTTCTGTTCCTTCTTATAAGTTTAACAATAATGATATGGAATAAAGGTTATCTGAGTATAGATAGTGGTGTTTGTACTTGAAAAATTTAGAAAATCATAAGCTGTATGTTCTGTTCTACTTGAACCAGGTGGTAAATAATTTTTTTTTTATTTTTGTACGGGGAATAGACATAATTCAATCGTCAATTAGGCCCATTTATTTATGGATTGTGAGAGCAATTCTGATGTTAATCTTTCTTAATACATGCCAGTTCAAACTATTTAGGGATGTATATAATATGTTTAAAATGTTTATTTTAAGTGTAGGAGTTCAAGTTATCTAAGTATTTTTCAAAATTAAATTGGTTTTCTACTCGAAGATTGATTTAGTGGTGTATGACATTAGTGTCATAGGTAGAAAAATATTTCCATATTTGTAATCCATTTTATTTTGAGAAATGTTAAACTGTGCACATATTATATCCCTGATTTGGTAAAAAAAAAAAATAATATATATTGAATGTTTAAGGTAGTATCTATGAATTTTTATTGCATATTATTAGAAATGGGAAATAAGTTTTATAGATATCAACAACTTAACCTATTTGATTGGATGGCATGAGGTCTTTGACATTCTAATAAGGGATATATTGAATTTCCACTGTTTGCAAATTTCATTAGATAATTTCTTACAGGTAAATGCCATAGGGATTAGAAAATAGTATGAGGATTGTCTTTGTGAGCAATGCTTCATGTCTATATGTATATAATTGAAGCCTTTGTACCCTTATTTAATATGCACAGCCCTTATTTCACTTTTTAATATTCGCAGCCCCTCATTCTTAATAATGACAGCCATTTCTCTTTAATAATGGCAGCCCTTGTAGCCTTGTTTTGTGGTAGCCATATTGAAACCCCCCTCATTTACGCTATCATTCCAAAGCTTTTGATATTATTTTATTTTATTTTTTTTTTTTTTTTTTTTATCTCTTTCTCTTCTTAATTCTTGGATTGTATAAAAATTAATATTATGTGAGGATGAGATACTTGATTTTATGCTTATATCCGTAGTCCAAATTTTGTGACTGTATTTATCTTGAAACATTTTTTTTTATATATTTTGTATGACTTAGTTTGAATTTTTCGGTGATAGAGAAGACCTTATGGGATTTGTAGTGGTACTTGGAGAATTTCTAAAGATGCTAAAGCCTATCTTAGCAAAAGCTCTTTTTATATTGCTGTATAAATGAGTGAATTGGTTAAAAATTTGTGCTGTATTTTATACATGCCCTGTATTTTAGCAACAAAAAGTTATCTTTACATGATTAAGGCGCATGCATAGGAGTTCAGGTTAGATCCAAGGTATAGTAAGCTTAAGGTAATAGCAACAAAGAGCCATCTTCAGACTATTATTGTTTAAAGTTTTCATCAGTTACATAGTAGTTATCTACGATTTGGTCATTCAGTGTCATAGCATGGGATGTGTTCTCATTATTTGATCCATCATGCTTAATGCCTTGACACCCATTGGTTCATTTTCATAAGAATATAGTTGCTATCTATTGTTGTTTATTGTTTGCTGCCCATTATTGTGAATAAACTGCTGCCCATTGGTTCATTTTCATAAGAACATAGTTGCTATCTATTGTTGTTTATTGTTTGCTGCCCATTATTGTGAATAAACTGTTGCCCATTGGTTCATTTTCATAAGAACATAGTTGCTATCTATTGTTGTTTATTGTTTACTGCCCATTATTGTGAATAAACTGCTGTCCATTGGTTCATTTTCACAAGCATATAGTTGCTATCCATTGTTGTTTATTGTTTGCTGCCCATTATTGCGAATAAATTGCTGCCCATTGGTTCACATTCACGAGCACATAGTTAATATTCCCTGTTGTTTATTGTTTGCTGCCCATTATTACGAATAAATTGCTGCCCATTGGTTCACATTCATAAGCACATAATTAATATTCCCTGTTGTTCACTACTTGCTGCCTTATTTTATTTAAATAAATTGTTTAATAAGAAGAAGGAGATCAGATGACTACTCTATTCGATATTATCGACATGAGTACTGTCTGATCTCAAGGCGGGATTAGAAATATTATCATGTGTATTTGATATCAGATGATTACTTTGGCATCATCTGATTTCATTGGAGTCCCCGTATTGGGGTTTGTGATTGGTTTTGAAGTGTTCGATATTGTTTTTACTTTATTAGGCTATCCAGCGGCTGGTCTGGACTAATTAATGTTGTTATCATTTTATAATTGCTATAGATCGTTTATTGTTCTATTGAAAATTTCTCTTTGTTTGGTATTTGATTTATTTTTATAAGAATAGAATGGAATTTGTGTTTATCTGTTAGACTTTTCTTCTCTCTTTGATAGACTAACACAGTCTTTTAGATTTTTGTTAAATTCTTTAAATATTAGAATCCCCTCTCGTTGCATGGGCGATGAAGGCGATAGCCCAAGCCCATCCTTAGGGGACTTGCTCAGTCCAAGTTGCATACCTCTCCTTTGTATATAGGAGACTTGCCTAGTCTCATTCTCTTACTAACCCTCCTCTTTGTGCGTCGTTTGGTTTTGGGAGAACACCCTACTCGGCTTGGCTTCATACCCCTATCCTATATGGGTATCTGGTTGCACATTTGTTGCACCCTAGGGCTAGGTAGCTGTCCGGCCCGGCTGGGTGTTTTACCTTTACCAAATATGCACAAGGTCTCTTTTTCCTTGTTAGTATTTTCTCTATCCTACCTCTGTGTCTAAGAGACTTACCTAGTCTCATTTTCTTGCTAAACCTCCTCTTTGTGTATCATTTGGTTTTGGGAGAACACCCTACTCGGCTTGGCTTCATACCCCTATCCTATATGGGTATCTGGTTGCACATTTGTTGCACCCTAAGGCTAGGTAGCTGTCCGGCCCGGCTGGATGTTTTACCTTTGCTAAATATGCACAAGGTCTTCCCTTATTACTTGTGAGTTTTATCTCAGCTTGATAGTCTCACTAACACCCTTCTTTATCTCTTTTTCTTTTAGGAGACAGGCTTTGTCTCATTAGCACCTCCTTCTTAAGAATCCTATTTTCAGAGTCAGTCCTTAGCCTAGGAGTCTGTCCTTAGCTAGAGAGTCAATCCTCTTGTTCAGGAATCAAATTCTATCATCATAGGGGTTAGGATTCTATTCTACCTCTTATCAAATCATGTGTTTTTCTATCCACTCTCGCAAGGTATAGGATGCTGTCCAACCCTTGCAGAGTTGTTATTCTGTTCATTTTCCCTCCGCAAAGCATAGGATGCTGTCCAACCTTTGCGGGATATCAGGAGTCTGTCTTCCCCTTATGATGATAGGATTTGTCTCCCTTGAGTCAAAAACACTTAAAAACAACAAAAACACCTAAAAAACCAAAAATCTTGAGTCATTAGGAGTAGTTAGGAAATCTGTTTCGAACTACGTTGGCTTGATCCTCTTCCACGAGGTACGTAGTGCAGCTTGAGATTCTTATCTCAGGTCCAGCCAAACCTTTGTAAATAAATCATTTACCCATTTTAAGAAAAAATACCAAAAATCTTCAAAACCTTGTTTTCAACAAGATCTTCCTCTAGAGTTAGGAGTTTGTCCTAGATAAAGAGTTTTAGAGTTTTGAATTTGTCTTTGATGTGTTGTGTGGTTTGTTTGTGTTTGTGTTAGAGTTAGGAGTTTGTCCTAGAGTTATAGGAGCGCCTCCGTCTAGTCAGTTGGCGATTCATATCGTCGACTGATGATTAAGTCTTGGATACGCTAGTGATCCCATTGTTTCCCTTAGGGCGTACAGCCTAGCTACACTTAGATTATAGGAATCACCTGCATTAGCTTAGGACTAACCTGCATTTAGTTAGGGCATATAGGGTGTCCTAAAATCTACAATCCATTGGAATTTAAATAATCACACAAGAAGCTTTAAGAACTAGTCCGGTCTTTTAGATCGAGTCTAGGATAGAGGTCTAGATGTCTTAGGCATCATAGCTTAGAATAGGTACGAAGAACTACGTTGCCTTGATTCTCGTGGAGGCGGGGATACGTAGGCTTCTTTAGATGAACATCAGATCATCTAAAGACTCGGGCCTAGGTATAGATTAGAGTTTTAGGGTTGTATGGTATCGAGTCATTTTCTATGTTTTGCAGTGTTTTCTTACTTTATTGCGCAGACCTTATACTTTTTTGGTGTGTCATGCATGTGTTTGTTCATCAGAACTTAGACACCCATTAGGCATGTCACTTATAACCTAGCTATGCTTAGGTGACACATGTTTCTTTTATTTTATCTTGTGTGCCTTTGATTTCATCTCCGAGACATGCATGATTAGATAGACGTCTTCTCGGAGATATTCATTCCCATTTCATATGATTTTCCCCCAAAGCTCTTCAAAATTATTAAGTAAATGGCATAAGAGACCAGGTGTTTGCACTTGGGCGGATGAGGTGCTCTTTAGACCTTCCGAATTCGTAACCAGGCACGAACCTTATTTTTATATCTCTGGTTATCCGTTGCAACAGAGCATAGTATGGGATCCAAGGCCCATTTGCCTTTTTCCTTGGATGGCGACTCTTCTTTGTTTAAAGTACGCCTCGAATCTGGGCTAGTCCCCGAATCGAGAGGTATCTCACCTTTTGTATCGCTACTCATGCTGTGAGGGGCACTTCTTTCGAGAGTTCCTTGGTAGAGCTCTCCATTCACGTGGATGATCCTGAGACTTAGTGTGGGGCCCGTTCCCCGCCCCTCTCTCGGATCGGGGTCCACAATTTGTGCTGGTATGATCGCACCCAGCATGCCTCTCCATTGTCAAAGTAATAAAGAGTTTCCACTCGCATTGTCGTACGAAGTCCGTTTAAATGAAAGTGCGAAAAAATCCTGCTAGATGACACCGGATGGACGATCCGAGCATGTCGGGAAGCCGGATGACCACCAGGGCTGTCATCGCGCGATGAATCTTCCCGAGTACCCCCGAATCAATATAAGAATCGCCACGATCTGACGGGCGGATCAAAAGTTATCGTCGGAACGATATTTGTGCACCAAGGGTAGCTCACGGCCAGTAAACACCTTCCGACCGGATTCATGACTCGCATCCACTAGTACACTCATCCGCTATAGCCTGTACGTCACTGAATCTAAACAAACCCCCGCTATAATTTGACCGCAAATGAAATGTCAGAACGAATTCCGTTTATCGAATCAAACGACACTATCAGCCCGCCATAATAAAGACCTGACGTCTTTGAATTCACCATCCGGAAGAAAATAAAAAGATCCGAACCGAAACGTATGAGGCGACGCACTAAACGTGCGTTTCAGTTCGCATCGATGTTCCAGAACCGAAAGATTGTTCGAAAAAAGTGGTAGATAGCCGAAAAAAGTGACAGGGGTGCAACACGAGGACTTCCCAGGAGGTCACCCATCCTAGTACTACTCTCGCCCAAGCACGCTTAACTTCGGAGTTCTGATGGGATCCAGTGCATTTGTGCTGGTATGATCGCACCCAGCATGCCTCTCCATTGTCAAAGTAATAAAGAGTTTCCACTCGCATTGTCGTACGAAGTCCGTTTAAATGAAAGTGCGAAAAAATCCTGCTAGATGACACCGGATGGACGATCCGAGCATGTCGGGAAGCCGGATGACCGCCAGGGCTGTCATCGCGCGATGAATCTTCCCGAGTACCCACGAATCAATATAAGAATCGCCACGATCTGACGGGCGGATCAAAAGTTATCGTCGGAACGATATTTGTGCACCAAGGGTAGCTCACGGCCAGTAAACACCTTCCGACCGGATTCATGACCCGCATCCACTAGTACACTCATCCGCTATAGCCTGTACGTCACTGAATCTAAACAAACCCCCGCTATAATTTGACCGCAAATGAAATGTCAGAACGAATTCCGTTTATCGAATCAAACGACACTATCACCCCGCCATAATAAAGAACGGACGTGTTTGAATTCACCATCCGGAAGAAAATAAAAAGATCCGAACCGAAACGTAGGAGGCGACGCACTAAACGTGCGTTTCAGTTCGCATCGATGTTCCAGAACCGAAAGATTGTTCGAAAAAAGTGGTAGATAGCCGAAAAAAGTGATAGGGGTGCAACACGAGGACTTCCCAGGAGGTCACCCATCCTAGTACTACTCTCGCCCAAGCACGCTTAACTTCGGAGTTCTGATGGGATCCAGTGCATTTGTGCTGGTATGATCGCACCCAGCATGCCTCTCCATTGTCAAAGTAATAAAGAGTTTCCACTCGCATTGTCGTACGAAGTCCGTTTAAATGAAAGTGCGAAAAAATCCTGCTAGATGACACCGGATGGACGATCCGAGCATGTCGGGAAGCCGGATGACCGCCAGGGCTGTCATCGCGCGATGGATCTTCCCGAGTACCCCCGAATCAATATAAGAATCGCCACGATCTGACGGGCGGATCAAAAGTTATCGTCGGAACGATATTTGTGCACCAAGGGTAGCTCACGGCCAGTAAACACCTTCCGACCGGATTCATGACTCGCATCCACTAGTACACTCATCCGCTATAGCCTGTACGTCACTGAATCTAAACAAACCCCCGCTATAATTTGACTGCAAATAAAATGTCAGAACGAATTCCGTTTATCGAATCAAACGACACTATCACCCCGCCATAATAAAGACCGGACGTCTTTGAATTCACCATCCGGAAGAAAATAAAAAGATCGGAACCGAAACGTAGGAGGCGACGCACTAAACGTGCGTTTCAGTTCGCATCGATGTTCCAGAACCGAAAGATTGTTCGAAAAAAGTGGTAGATAGCCGAAAAAAGTGACAGGGGTGCAACACGAGGACTTTCCAGGAGGTCACCCATCCTAGTACTACTCTCGCCCAAGCACGCTTAACTTCGGAGTTCTGATGGGATCCAGTGCATTTGTGCTGGTATGATCGCACCCAGCATGCCTCTCCATTGTCAAAGTAATAAAGAGTTTCCACTCGCATTGTCGTACGAAGTCCGTTTAAATGAAAGTGCGAAAAAATCCTGCTAGATGACACCGGATGGACGATCCGAGCATGTCGGGAAGCCGGATGACTGGCAGGGCTGTCATCGCGCGATGGATCTTCCCGAGTACCCCCGAATCAATATAAGAATCGCTACGATCTGACGGGCGGATCAAAAGTTATCGTCGGAACGATATTTGTGCACCAAGGGTAGCTCACGGCCAGTAAACACCTTCCGACCGGATTCATGACTCGCATCCACTAGTACACTCATCCGCTATAGCCTGTACGTCACTGAATCTAAACAAACCCCCGCTATAATTTGACTGCAAATGAAATGTCAGAACGAATTCCGTTTATCGAATCAAACGACACTATCACCCCGCCATAATAAAGACCGGACGTCTTTGAATTCACCATCCGGAAGAAAATAAAAAGATCGGAACCGAAACGTAGGAGGCGACGCACTAAACGTGCGTTTCAGTTCGCATCGATGTTCCAGAACCGAAAGATTGTTCGAAAAAAGTGGTAGATAGCCGAAAAAAGTGACAGGGGTGCAACACGAGGACTTTCCAGGAGGTCACCCATCCTAGTACTACTCTCGCCCAAGCACGCTTAACTTCGGAGTTCTGATGGGATCCAGTGCATTTGTGCTGGTATGATCGCACCCAGCATGCCTCTCCATTGTCAAAGTAATAAAGAGTTTCCACTCGCATTGTCGTACGAATTCCGTTTAAATGAAAGTGCGAAAAAATCCTGCTAGATGACACCGGATGGACGATCCGAGCATGTCGGGAAGCCGGATGACCACCAGGGCTGTCAACGCGCGATGAATCTTCCCGAGTACCCCCGAATCAATATAAGAATCGCCACGATCTGACGGGCGGATCAAAAGTTATCGTCGGAACGATATTTGTGCACCAAGGGTAGCTCACGGCCAGTAAACACCTTCCGACCGGATTCATGACTCGCATCCACTAGTACACTCATCCGCTATAGCCTGTACGTCACTGAATCTAAACAAACCCCCGCTATAATTTGACCGCAAATGAAATGTCAGAACGAATTCCGTTTATCGAATCAAACGACACTATCAGCCCGCCATAATAAAGACCTGACGTCTTTGAATTCACCATCCGGAAGAAAATAAAAAGATCCGAACCGAAACGTATGAGGCGACGCACTAAACGTGCGTTTCAGTTCGCATCGATGTTCCAGAACCGAAAGATTGTTCGAAAAAAGTGGTAGATAGCCGAAAAAAGTGACAGGGGTGCAACACGAGGACTTCCCAGGAGGTCACCCATCCTAGTACTACTCTCGCCCAAGCACGCTTAACTTCGGAGTTCTGATGAGATCCAGTGCATTTGTGCTGGTATGATCGCACCCAGCATGCCTCTCCATTGTCAAAGTAATAAAGAGTTTCCACTCGCATTGTCGTACGAAGTCCGTTTAAATGAAAGTGCGAAAAAATCCTGCTAGATGACACCGGATGGACGATCCGAGCATGTCGGGAAGCCGGATGACCGCCAGGGCTGTCATCGCGCGATGAATCTTCCCGAGTACCCCCGAATCAATATAAGAATCGCCACGATCTGACGGGCGGATCAAAAGTTATCGTCGGAACGATATTTGTGCACCAAGGGTAGCTCACGGCCAGTAAACACCTTCCGACCGGATTCATGACTCGCATCCACTAGTACACTCATCCGCTATAGCCTGTACGTCACTGAATCTAAACAAACCCCCGCTATAATTTGACCGCAAATGAAATGTCATAACGAATTCCGTTTATCGAATCAAACGACACTATCACCCCGCCATAATAAAGACCGGACGTGTTTGAATTCACCATCCGGAAGAAAATAAAAAGATCCGAACCGAAACGTAGGAGGCGACGCACTAAACGTGCGTTTCAGTTCGCATCGATGTTCCAGAACCGAAAGATTGTTCGAAAAAAGTGGTAGATAGCCGAAAAAGTGACAGGGGTGCAACACGAGGACTTCCCAGGAGGTCACCCATCCTAGTACTACTCTCGCCCAAGCACGCTTAACTTCGGAGTTCTGATGGGATCCAGTGCATTTGTGCTGGTATGATCGCACCCAGCATGCCTCTCCATTGTCAAAGTAATAAAGAGTTTCCACTCGCATTGTCGTACGAAGTCCGTTTAAATGAAAGTGCGAAAAAATCCTGCTAGATGACACCGGATGGACGATCCGAGCATGTCGGGAAGCCGGATGACTGCCAGGGCTGTCATCGCGCGTTGGGTCTTCCCGAGTACCCCCGAATCAATATAAGAATCGCTACGATCTGACGGGCGGATCAAAAGTTATCGTCGGAACGATATTTGTGCACCAAGGGTAGCTCACGGCCAGTAAACACCTTCCGACCGGATTCATGACTCGCATCCACTAGTACACTCATCCGCTATAGCCTGTACGTCACTGAATCTAAACAAACCCCCGCTATAATTTGACTGCAAATGAAATGTCAGAACGAATTCCGTTTATCGAATCAAACGACACTATCACCCCGCCATAATAAAGACCGGACGTCTTTGAATTCACCATCCGGAAGAAAATAAAAAGATCCGAACCGAAACGTAGGAGGCGACGCACTAAACGTGCGTTTCAGTTCGCATCGATGTTCCAGAACCGAAAGATTGTTCGAAAAAAGTGGTAGATAGCCGAAAAAAGTGACAGGGGTGCAACACGAGGACTTCCCAGGAGGTCACCCATCCTAGTACTACTCTCGCCCAAGCACGCTTAACTTCGGAGTTCTGATGGGATCCAGTGCATTTGTGCTGGTATGATCGCACCCAGCATGCCTCTCCATTGTCAAAGTAATAAAGAGTTTCCACTCGCATTGTCGTACGAAGTCCGTTTAAATGAAAGTGCGAAAAAATCCTGCTAGATGACACCGGATGGACGATCCGAGCATGTCGGGAAGCCGGATGACCGCCAGGGCTGTCATCGCGCGATGAATCTTCCCGAGTACCCCCGAATCAATATAAGAATCGCCACGATCTAACGGGCGGATCAAAAGTTATCGTCGGAACGATATTTGTGCACCAAGGGTAGCTCACGGCCAGTAAACACCTTCCGACCGGATTCATGACTCGCATCCACTAGTACACTCATCCGCTATAGCCTGTACGTCACTGAATCTAAACAAACCCCCGCTATAATTTGACCGCAAATGAAATGTCAGAACGAATTCCGTTTATCGAATCAAACGACACTATCACCCCGCCATAATAAAGACCGGACGTGTTTGAATTCACCATCCGGAAGAAAATAAAAAGATCCGAACCGAAACGTATGAGGCGACGCACTAAACGTGCGTTTCAGTTCGCATCGATGTTCCAGAACCGAAAGATTGTTCGAAAAAAGTGGTAGATAGCCGAGAAAAGTGACAGGGGTGCAACACGAGAACTTCCCAGGAGGTCACCCATCCTAGTACTACTCTCGCCCAAGCACGCTTAACTTCGGAGTTCTGATGGGATCCAGTGCATTTGTGCTGGTATGATCGCACCCAGCATGTCTCTCCATTGTCAAAGTAATAAAGAGTTTCCACTCGCATTGTCGTACGAAGTCCGTTTAAATGAAAGTGCGAAAAAATCCTGCTAGATGACACCGGATGGACGATCCGAGCATGTCGGGAAGCCGGATGACTGCCAGGGCTGTCATCGCGCCATGGATCTTCCCGAGTACCCCCGAATCAATATAAGAATCGCTACGATCTGACGGGCGGATCAAAAGTTATCGTCGGAACGATATTTGTGCACCAAGGGTAGCTCACGGCCAGTAAACACCTTCCGACCGGATTCATGACTCGCATCCACTAGTACACTCATCCGCTATAGCCTGTACGTCACTGAATCTAAACAAACCCCCGCTATAATTTGACTGCAAATGAAATGTCAGAACGAATTCCGTTTATCGAATCAAACGACACTATCACCCCGCCATAATAAAGACCGGACGTCTTTGAATTCACCATCCGGAAGAAAATAAAAAGATCGGAACCGAAACGTAGGAGGCGACGCACTAAACGTGCGTTTCAGTTCGCATCGATGTTCCAGAACCGAAAGATTGTTCGAAAAAAGTGGTAGATAGCCGAAAAAAAGTGACAGGGGTGCAACACGAGGACTTTCCAGGAGGTCACCCATCCTAGTACTACTCTCGCCCAAGCACGCTTAACTTCGGAGTTCTGATGGGATCCAGTGCATTTGTGCTGGTATGATCGCACCCAGCATGCCTCTCCATTGTCAAAGTAATAAAGAGTTTCCACTCGCATTGTCGTACGAAGTCCGTTTAAATGAAAGTGCGAAAAAATCCTGCTAGATGACACCGGATGGACGATCCGAGCATGTCGGGAAGCCGGATGACCACCAGGGCTGTCATCGCGCGATGAATCTTCCCGAGTACCCCCGAATCAATATAAGAATCGCCACGATCTGACGGGCGGATCAAAAGTTATCGTCGGAACGATATTTGTGCACCAAGGGTAGCTCACGGCCAGTAAACACCTTCCGACCGGATTCATGACTCGCATCCACTAGTACACTCATCCGCTATAGCCTGTACGTCACTGAATCTAAACAAACCCCCGCTATAATTTGACCGCAAATGAAATGTCAGAACGAATTCCGTTTATCGAATCAAACGACACTATCAGCCCGCCATAATAAAGACCTGACGTCTTTGAATTCACCATCCGGAAGAAAATAAAAAGATCCGAACCGAAACGTATGAGGCGACGCACTAAACGTGCGTTTCAGTTCGCATCGATGTTCCAGAACCGAAAGATTGTTCGAAAAAAGTGGTAGATAGCCGAAAAAAGTGACAGGGGTGCAACACGAGGACTTCCCAGGAGGTCACCCATCCTAGTACTACTCTCGCCCAAGCACGCTTAACTTCGGAGTTCTGATGGGATCCAGTGCATTTGTGCTGGTATGATCGCACCCAGCATGCCTCTCCATTGTCAAAGTAATAAAGAGTTTCCACTCGCATTGTCGTACGAAGTCCGTTTAAATGAAAGTGCGAAAAAATCCTGCTAGATGACACCGGATGGACGATCCGAGCATGTCGGGAAGCCGGATGACCGTCAAGGCTGTCATCGCGCGATGAATCTTCCCGAGTACCCCCGAATCAATATAAGAATCGCCACGATCTGACGGGCGGATCAAAAGTTATCGTCGGAACGATATTTGTGCACCAAGGGTAGCTCACGGCCAGTAAACACCTTCCGACCGGATTCATGACTCGCATCCACTAGTACACTCATCCGCTATAGCCTGTACGTCACTGAATCTAAACAAACCCCCGCTATAATTTGACCGCAAATGAAATGTCAGAACGAATTCCGTTTATCGAGTCAAACGACACTATCACCCCGCCATAATAAAGACCGGACGTGTTTGAATTTACCATCCGGAAGAAAATAAAAAGATCCGAACCGAAACGTAGGAGGCGACGCACTAAACGTGCGTTTCAGTTCGCATCGATGTTCCAGAACCGAAAGATTGTTCGAAAAAAGTGGTAGATAGCCGAAAAAAGTGACAGGGGTGCAACAAGAGGACTTCCCAGGAGGTCACCCATCCTAGTACTACTCTCGCCCAAGCACGCTTAACTTCGGAGTTCTGATGGGATCCAGTGCATTTGTGCTGGTATGATCGCACCCAGCATGCCTCTCCATTGTCAAAGTAATAAAGAGTTTCCACTCGCATTGTCGTACGAAGTCCGTTTAAATGAAAGTGCGAAAAAATCCTGCTAGATGACACCGGATGGACGATCCGAGCATGTCGGGAAGCCGGATGACCGCCAGGGCTGTCATCGCGCGATGAATCTTCCCGAGTACCCCCGAATCAATATAAGAATCGCCACGATCTGACGGGCGGATCAAAAGTTATCGTCGGAACGATATTTGTGCACCAAGGGTAGCTCACGGCCAGTAAACACCTTCCGACCGGATTCATGACTCGCATCCACTAGTACACTCATCCGCTATAGCCTGTACGTCACTGAATCTAAACAAACCCCCGCTATAATTTGACCGCAAATGAAATGTCAGAACGAATTCCGTTTATCGAATCAAACGACACTATCACCCCGCCATAATAAAGACCGGACGTCTTTGAATTCACCATCCGGAAGAAAATAAAAAGATCCGAACCGAAACGTAGGAGGCGACGCACTAAACGTGCGTTTCAGTTCGCATCGATGTTCCAGAACCGAAAGATTGTTCGAAAAAAGTGGTAGATAGCCGAAAAAAGTGACAGGGGTGCAACACGAGGACTTTCCAGGAGGTCACCCATCCTAGTACTACTCTCGCCCAAGCACGCTTAACTTCGGAGTTCTGATGGGATCCAGTGCATTTGTGCTGGTATGATCGCACCCAGCATGCCTCTCCATTGTCAAAGTAATAAAGAGTTTCCACTCGCATTGTCGTACGAAGTCCGTTTAAATGAAAGTGCGAAAAAATCCTGCTAGATGATACCGGATGGACGATCCGAGCATGTCGGGAAGCCGGATGACTGCCAGGGCTGTCATCGCGCGATGGATCTTCCCGAGTACCCCCGAATCAATATAAGAATCGCGACGATCTGACGGGCGGATCAAAAGTTATCGTCGGAACGATATTTGTGCACCAAGGGTAGCTCACGGCCAGTAAACACCTTCCGACCGGATTCATGACTCGCATCCACTAGTACACTCATCCGCTATAGCCTGTACGTCACTGAATCTAAACAAACCCCCGCTATAATTTGACTGCAAATGAAATGTCAGAACGAATTCCGTTTATCGAATCAAACGACACTATCACCCCGCCATAATAAAGACCTGACGTCTTTGAATTCACCATCCGGAAGAAAATAAAAAGATCCGAACCGAAACGTATGAGGCGACGCACTAAACGTGCGTTTCAGTTCGCATCGATGTTCCAGAACCGAAAGATTGTTCGAAAAAAGTGGTAGATAGCCGAAAAAAGTGACAGGGGTGCAACACGAGGACTTCCCAGGAGGTCACCCATCCTAGTACTACTCTCGCTCAAGCACGCTTAACTTCGGAGTTCTGATGGGATCCAGTGCATTTGTGCTGGTATGATCGCACCCAGCATGCCTCTCCATTGTCAAAGTAATAAAGAGTTTCCACTCGCATTGTCGTACGAAGTCCGTTTAAATGAAAGTGCGAAAAAATCCTGCTAGATGAAACCGGATGGACGATCCGAGCATGTCGGGAAGCCGGATGACCGCCAGGGCTGTCATCGCGCGATGAATCTTCCCGAGTACCCCCGAATCAATATAAGAATCGCCACGATCTGACGGGCGGATCAAAAGTTATCGTCGGAACGATATTTGTGCACCAAGGGTAGCTCACGGCCAGTAAACACCTTCCGACCGGATTCATGACTCGCATCCACTAGTACACTCATCCGCTATAGCCTGTACGTCACTGAATCTAAACAAACCCCCGCTATAATTTGACCGCAAATGAAATGTCAGAACGAATTCCGTTTATCGAATCAAACGACACTATCACCCCGCCATAATAAAGACCGGACGTGTTTGAATTCACCATCCGGAAGAAAATAAAAAGATCCGAACCGAAACGTAGGAGGCGACGCACTAAACGTGCGTTTCAGTTCGCATCGATGTTCCAGAACCGAAAGATTGTTCGAAAAAAGTGGTAGATAGCCGAAAAAAGTGACAGGGGTGCAACACGAGGACTTTCCAGGAGGTCACCCATCCTAGTACTACTCTCGCCCAAGCACGCTTAACTTCGGAGTTCTGATGGGATCCAGTGCATTTGTGCTGGTATGATCGCACCCAGCATGCCTCTCCATTGTCAAAGTAATAAAGAGTTTCCACTCGCATTGTCGTACGAAGTCCGTTTAAATGAAAGTGCGAAAAAATCCTGCTAGATGACACCGGATGGACGATCCGAGCATGTCGGGAAGCCGGATGACTGCCAGGGCTGTCATCGCGCGATGGATCTTCCCGAGTACCCCCGAATCAATATAAGAATCGCTACGATCTGACGGGCGGATCAAAAGTTATCGTCGGAACGATATTTGTGCACCAAGGGTAGCTCACGGCCAGTAAACACCTTCCGACCGGATTCATGACTCGCATCCACTAGTACACTCATCCGCTATAGCCTGTACGTCACTGAATCTAAACAAACCCCCGCTATAATTTGACTGCAAATGAAATGTCAGAACGAATTCCGTTTATCGAATCAAACGACACTATCACCCCGCCATAATAAAGACCGGACGTCTTTGAATTCACCATCCGGAAGAAAATAAAAAGATCGGAACCGAAACGTAGGAGGCGACGCACTAAACGTGCGTTTCAGTTCGCATCGATGTTCCAGAACCGAAAGATTGTTCGAAAAAAGTGGTAGATAGCCGAAAAAAGTGACAGGGGTGCAACACGAGGACTTTCCAGGAGGTCACCCATCCTAGTACTACTCTCGCCCAAGCACGCTTAACTTCGGAGTTCTGATGGGATCCAGTGCATTTGTGCTGGTATGATCGCACCCAGCATGCCTCTCCATTGTCAAAGTAATAAAGAGTTTCCACTCGCATTGTCGTACGAAGTCCGTTTAAATGAAAGTGCGAAAAAATCCTGCTAGATGACACCGGATGGACGATCCGAGCATGTCGGGAAGCCGGATGACCACCAGGGCTGTCATCGCGCGATGAATCTTCCCGAGTACCCCCGAATCAATATAAGAATCGCCACGATCTGACGGGCGGATCAAAAGTTATCGTCGGAACGATATTTGTGCACCAAGGGTAGCTCACGGCCAGTAAACACCTTCCGACCGGATTCATGACTCGCATCCACTAGTACACTCATCCGCTATAGCCTGTACGTCACTGAATCTAAACAAACCCCCGCTATAATTTGACCGCAAATGAAATGTCAGAACGAATTCCGTTTATCGAATCAAACGACACTATCAGCCCGCCATAATAAAGACCTGACGTCTTTGAATTCACCATCCGGAAGAAAATAAAAAGATCCGAACCGAAACGTATGAGGCGACGCACTAAACGTGCGTTTCAGTTCGCATCGATGTTCCAGAACCGAAAGATTGTTCGAAAAAAGTGGTAGATAGCCGAAAAAAGTGACAGGGGTGCAACACGAGGACTTCCCAGGAGGTCACCCATCCTAGTACTACTCTCGCCCAAGCACGCTTAACTTCGGAGTTCTGATGGGATCCAGTGCATTTGTGCTGGTATGATCGCACCCAGCATGCCTCTCCATTGTCAAAGTAATAAAGAGTTTCCACTCGCATTGTCGTACGAAGTTCGTTTAAATGAAAGTGCGAAAAAATCCTGCTAGATGACACCGGATGGACGATCCGAGCATGTCGGGAAGCCGGATGACCGCCAGGGCTGTCATCGCGCGATGAATCTTCCCGAGTACCCCCGAATCAATATAAGAATCGCCACGATCTGACGGGCGGATCAAAAGTTATCGTCGGAACGATATTTGTGCACCAAGGGTAGCTCACGGCCAGTAAACACCTTCCGACCGGATTCATGACTCGCATCCACTAGTACACTCATCCGCTATAGCCTGTACGTCACTGAATCTAAACAAACCCCCGCTATAATTTGACCGCAAATGAAATGTCAGAACGAATTCCGTTTATCGAATCAAACGACACTATCACCCCGCCATAATAAAGACCGGACGTGTTTGAATTCACCATCCGGAAGAAAATAAAAAGATCCGAACCGAAACGTAGGAGGCGACGCACTAAACGTGCGTTTCAGTTCGCATCGATGTTCCAGAACCGAAAGATTGTTCGAAAAAAGTGGTAGATAGCCGAAAAAAGTGACAGGGGTGCAACACGAGGACTTCTCTGGAGGTCACCCATCCTAGTACTACTCTCGCCCAAGCACGCTTAACTTCGGAGTTCTGATGGGATCCAGTGCATTTGTGCTGGTATGATCGCACCCAGCATGCCTCTCCATTGTCAAAGTAATAAAGAGTTTCCACTCGCATTGTCGTACGAAGTCCGTTTAAATGAAAGTGCGAAAAAATCCTGCTAGATGACACCGGATGGACGATCCGAGCATGTCGGGAAGCCGGATGACTGCCAGGGCTGTCATCGCGCGTTGGGTCTTCCCGAGTACCCCCGAATCAATATAAGAATCGCTACGATCTGACGGGCGGATCAAAAGTTATCGTCGGAACGATATTTGTGCACCAAGGGTAGCTCACGGCCAGTAAACACCTTCCGACCGGATTCATGACTCGCATCCACTAGTACACTCATCCGCTATAGCCTGTACGTCACTGAATCTAAACAAACCCCCGCTATAATTTGACTGCAAATGAAATGTCAGAACGAATTCCGTTTATCGAATCAAACGACACTATCACCCCGCCATAATAAAGACCGGACGTCTTTGAATTCACCATCCGGAAGAAAATAAAAAGATCCGAACCGAAACGTAGGAGGCGACGCACTAAACGTGCGTTTCAGTTCGCATCGATGTTCCAGAACCGAAAGATTGTTCGAAAAAAGTGGTAGATAGCCGAAAAAAGTGACAGGGGTGCAACACGAGGACTTCCCAGGAGGTCACCCATCCTAGTACTACTCTCGCCCAAGCACGCTTAACTTCGGAGTTCTGATGGGATCCAGTGCATTTGTGCTGGTATGATCGCACCCAGCATGCCTCTCCATTGTCAAAGTAATAAAGAGTTTCCACTCGCATTGTCGTACGAAGTCCGTTTAAATGAAAGTGCGAAAAAATCCTGCTAGATGACACCGGATGGACGATCCGAGCATGTCGGGAAGCCGGATGACCGCCAGGGCTGTGATCGCGCGATGAATCTTCCCGAGTACCCCCGAATCAATATAAGAATCGCCACGATCTGACGGGCGGATCAAAAGTTATCGTCGGAACGATATTTGTGCACCAAGGGTAGCTCACGGCCAGTAAACACCTTCCGACCGGATTCATGACTCGCATCCACTAGTACACTCATCCGCTATAGCCTGTACGTCACTGAATCTAAACAAACCCCCGCTATAATTTGACCGCAAATGAAATGTCAGAACGAATTCCGTTTATCGAATCAAACGACACTATCACCCCGCCATAATAAAGACCGGACGTGTTTGAATTCACCATCCGGAAGAAAATAAAAAGATCCGAACCGAAACGTATGAGGCGACGCACTAAACGTGCGTTTCAGTTCGCATCGATGTTCCAGAACCGAAAGATTGTTCGAAAAAAGTGGTAGATAGCCGAGAAAAGTGACAGGGGTGCAACACGAGAACTTCCCAGGAGGTCACCCATCCTAGTACTACTCTCGCCCAAGCACGCTTAACTTCGGAGTTCTGATGGGATCCAGTGCATTTGTGCTGGTATGATCGCACCCAGCATGCCTCTCCATTGTCAAAGTAATAAAGAGTTTCCACTCGCATTGTCGTACGAAGTCCGTTTAAATGAAAGTGCGAAAAAATCCTGCTAGATGACACCGGATGGACGATCCGAGCATGTCGGGAAGCCGGATGACTGCCAGGGCTGTCATCGCGCCATGGATCTTCCCGAGTACCCCCGAATCAATATAAGAATCGCTACGATCTGACGGGCGGATCAAAAGTTATCGTCGGAACGATATTTGTGCACCAAGGGTAGCTCACGGCCAGTAAACACCTTCCGACCGGATTCATGACTCGCATCCACTAGTACACTCATCCGCTATAGCCTGTACGTCACTGAATCTAAACAAACCCCCGCTATAATTTGACCGCAAATGAAATGTCAGAACGAATTCCGTTTATCGAATCAAACGACACTATCACCCCGCCATAATAAAGACCGGACGTCTTTGAATTCACCATCCGGAAGAAAATAAAAAGATCCGAACCGAAACGTAGGAGGCGACGCACTAAACGTGCGTTTCAGTTCGCATCGATGTTCCAGAACCGAAAGATTGTTCGAAAAAAGTGGTAGATAGCCGAAAAAAGTGACAGGGGTGCAACACGAGGACTTTCCAGGAGGTCACCCATCCTAGTACTACTCTCGCCCAAGCACGCTTAACTTCGGAGTTCTGATGGGATCCAGTGCATTTGTGCTGGTATGATCGCACCCAGCATGCCTCTCCATTGTCAAAGTAATAAAGAGTTTCCACTCGCATTGTCGTACGAAGTCCGTTTAAATGAAAGTGCGAAAAAATCCTGCTAGATGATACCGGATGGACGATCCGAGCATGTCGGGAAGCCGGATGACTGCCAGGGCTGTCATCGCGCGATGGATCTTCCCGAGTACCCCCGAATCAATATAAGAATCGCGACGATCTGACGGGCGGATCAAAAGTTATCGTCGGAACGATATTTGTGCACCAAGGGTAGCTCACGGCCAGTAAACACCTTCCGACCGGATTCATGACTCGCATCCACTAGTACACTCATCCGCTATAGCCTGTACGTCACTGAATCTAAACAAACCCCCGCTATAATTTGACTGCAAATGAAATGTCAGAACGAATTCCGTTTATCGAATCAAACGACACTATCACCCCGCCATAATAAAGACCTGACGTCTTTGAATTCACCATCCGGAAGAAAATAAAAAGATCCGAACCGAAACGTATGAGGCGACGCACTAAACGTGCGTTTCAGTTCGCATCGATGTTCCAGAACCGAAAGATTGTTCGAAAAAAGTGGTAGATAGCCGAAAAAAGTGACAGGGGTGCAACACGAGGACTTCCCAGGAGGTCACCCATCCTAGTACTACTCTCGCTCAAGCACGCTTAACTTCGGAGTTCTGATGGGATCCAGTGCATTTGTGCTGGTATGATCGCACCCAGCATGCCTCTCCATTGTCAAAGTAATAAAGAGTTTCCACTCGCATTGTCGTACGAAGTCCGTTTAAATGAAAGTGCGAAAAAATCCTGCTAGATGAAACCGGATGGACGATCCGAGCATGTCGGGAAGCCGGATGACCGCCAGGGCTGTCATCGCGCGATGAATCTTCCCGAGTACCCCCGAATCAATATAAGAATCGCCACGATCTGACGGGCGGATCAAAAGTTATCGTCGGAACGATATTTGTGCACCAAGGGTAGCTCACGGCCAGTAAACACCTTCCGACCGGATTCATGACTCGCATCCACTAGTACACTCATCCGCTATAGCCTGTACGTCACTGAATCTAAACAAACCCCCGCTATAATTTGACCGCAAATGAAATGTCAGAACGAATTCCGTTTATCGAATCAAACGACACTATCACCCCGCCATAATAAAGACCGGACGTGTTTGAATTCACCATCCGGAAGAAAATAAAAAGATCCGAACCGAAACGTAGGAGGCGACGCACTAAACGTGCGTTTCAGTTCGCATCGATGTTCCAGAACCGAAAGATTGTTCGAAAAAAGTGGTAGATAGCCGAAAAAAGTGACAGGGGTGCAACACGAGGACTTTCCAGGAGGTCACCCATCCTAGTACTACTCTCGCCCAAGCACGCTTAACTTCGGAGTTCTGATGGGATCCAGTGCATTTGTGCTGGTATGATCGCACCCAGCATGCCTCTCCATTGTCAAAGTAATAAAGAGTTTCCACTCGCATTGTCGTACGAAGTCCGTTTAAATGAAAGTGCGAAAAAATCCTGCTAGATGACACCGGATGGACGATCCGAGCATGTCGGGAAGCCGGATGACTGCCAGGGCTGTCATCGCGCGATGGATCTTCCCGAGTACCCCCGAATCAATATAAGAATCGCTACGATCTGACGGGCGGATCAAAAGTTATCGTCGGAACGATATTTGTGCACCAAGGGTAGCTCACGGCCAGTAAACACCTTCCGACCGGATTCATGACTCGCATCCACTAGTACACTCATCCGCTATAGCCTGTACGTCACTGAATCTAAACAAACCCCCGCTATAATTTGACTGCAAATGAAATGTCAGAACGAATTCCGTTTATCGAATCAAACGACACTATCACCCCGCCATAATAAAGACCGGACGTCTTTGAATTCACCATCCGGAAGAAAATAAAAAGATCGGAACCGAAACGTAGGAGGCGACGCACTAAACGTGCGTTTCAGTTCGCATCGATGTTCCAGAACCGAAAGATTGTTCGAAAAAAGTGGTAGATAGCCGAAAAAAGTGACAGGGGTGCAACACGAGGACTTTCCAGGAGGTCACCCATCCTAGTACTACTCTCGCCCAAGCACGCTTAACTTCGGAGTTCTGATGGGATCCAGTGCATTTGTGCTGGTATGATCGCACCCAGCATGCCTCTCCATTGTCAAAGTAATAAAGAGTTTCCACTCGCATTGTCGTACGAAGTCCGTTTAAATGAAAGTGCGAAAAAATCCTGCTAGATGACACCGGATGGACGATCCGAGCATGTCGGGAAGCCGGATGACCACCAGGGCTGTCATCGCGCGATGAATCTTCCCGAGTACCCCCGAATCAATATAAGAATCGCCACGATCTGACGGGCGGATCAAAAGTTATCGTCGGAACGATATTTGTGCACCAAGGGTAGCTCACGGCCAGTAAACACCTTCCGACCGGATTCATGACTCGCATCCACTAGTACACTCATCCGCTATAGCCTGTACGTCACTGAATCTAAACAAACCCCCGCTATAATTTGACCGCAAATGAAATGTCAGAACGAATTCCGTTTATCGAATCAAACGACACTATCAGCCCGCCATAATAAAGACCTGACGTCTTTGAATTCACCATCCGGAAGAAAATAAAAAGATCCGAACCGAAACGTATGAGGCGACGCACTAAACGTGCGTTTCAGTTCGCATCGATGTTCCAGAACCGAAAGATTGTTCGAAAAAAGTGGTAGATAGCCGAAAAAAGTGACAGGGGTGCAACACGAGGACTTCCCAGGAGGTCACCCATCCTAGTACTACTCTCGCCCAAGCACGCTTAACTTCGGAGTTCTGATGGGATCCAGTGCATTTGTGCTGGTATGATCGCACCCAGCATGCCTCTCCATTGTCAAAGTAATAAAGAGTTTCCACTCGCATTGTCGTACGAAGTTCGTTTAAATGAAAGTGCGAAAAAATCCTGCTAGATGACACCGGATGGACGATCCGAGCATGTCGGGAAGCCGGATGACCGCCAAGGCTGTCATCGCGCGATGAATCTTCCCGAGTACCCCCGAATCAATATAAGAATCGCCACGATCTGACGGGCGGATCAAAAGTTATCGTCGGAACGATATTTGTGCACCAAGGGTAGCTCACGGCCAGTAAACACCTTCCGACCGGATTCATGACTCGCATCCACTAGTACACTCATCCGCTATAGCCTGTACGTCACTGAATCTAAACAAACCCCCGCTATAATTTGACCGCAAATGAAATGTCAGAACGAATTCCGTTTATCGAATCAAACGACACTATCACCCCGCCATAATAAAGACCGGACGTGTTTGAATTCACCATCCGGAAGAAAATAAAAAGATCCGAACCGAAACGTAGGAGGCGACGCACTAAACGTGCGTTTCAGTTCGCATCGATGTTCCAGAACCGAAAGATTGTTCGAAAAAAGTGGTAGATAGCCGAAAAAAGTGACAGGGGTGCAACACGAGGACTTCTCTGGAGGTCACCCATCCTAGTACTACTCTCGCCCAAGCACGCTTAACTTCGGAGTTCTGATGGGATCCAGTGCATTTGTGCTGGTATGATCGCACCCAGCATGCCTCTCCATTGTCAAAGTAATAAAGAGTTTCCACTCGCATTGTCGTACGAAGTCCGTTTAAATGAAAGTGCGAAAAAATCCTGCTAGATGACACCGGATGGACGATCCGAGCATGTCGGGAAGCCGGATGACTGCCAGGGCTGTCATCGCGCGTTGGGTCTTCCCGAGTACCCCCGAATCAATATAAGAATCGCTACGATCTGACGGGCGGATCAAAAGTTATCGTCGGAACGATATTTGTGCACCAAGGGTAGCTCACGGCCAGTAAACACCTTCCGACCGGATTCATGACTCGCATCCACTAGTACACTCATCCGCTATAGCCTGTACGTCACTGAATCTAAACAAACCCCCGCTATAATTTGACTGCAAATGAAATGTCAGAACGAATTCCGTTTATCGAATCAAACGACACTATCACCCCGCCATAATAAAGACCGGACGTCTTTGAATTCACCATCCGGAAGAAAATAAAAAGATCCGAACCGAAACGTAGGAGGCGACGCACTAAACGTGCGTTTCAGTTCGCATCGATGTTCCAGAACCGAAAGATTGTTCGAAAAAAGTGGTAGATAGCCGAAAAAAGTGACAGGGGTGCAACACGAGGACTTCCCAGGAGGTCACCCATCCTAGTACTACTCTCGCCCAAGCACGCTTAACTTCGGAGTTCTGATGGGATCCAGTGCATTTGTGCTGGTATGATCGCACCCAGCATGCCTCTCCATTGTCAAAGTAATAAAGAGTTTCCACTCGCATTGTCGTACGAAGTCCGTTTAAATGAAAGTGCGAAAAAATCCTGCTAGATGACACCGGATGGACGATCCGAGCATGTCGGGAAGCCGGATGACCGCCAGGGCTGTGATCGCGCGATGAATCTTCCCGAGTACCCCCGAATCAATATAAGAATCGCCACGATCTGACGGGCGGATCAAAAGTTATCGTCGGAACGATATTTGTGCACCAAGGGTAGCTCACGGCCAGTAAACACCTTCCGACCGGATTCATGACTCGCATCCACTAGTACACTCATCCGCTATAGCCTGTACGTCACTGAATCTAAACAAACCCCCGCTATAATTTGACCGCAAATGAAATGTCAGAACGAATTCCGTTTATCGAATCAAACGACACTATCACCCCGCCATAATAAAGACCGGACGTGTTTGAATTCACCATCCGGAAGAAAATAAAAAGATCCGAACCGAAACGTATGAGGCGACGCACTAAACGTGCGTTTCAGTTCGCATCGATGTTCCAGAACCGAAAGATTGTTCGAAAAAAGTGGTAGATAGCCGAGAAAAGTGACAGGGGTGCAACACGAGAACTTCCCAGGAGGTCACCCATCCTAGTACTACTCTCGCCCAAGCACGCTTAACTTCGGAGTTCTGATGGGATCCAGTGCATTTGTGCTGGTATGATCGCACCCAGCATGCCTCTCCATTGTCAAAGTAATAAAGAGTTTCCACTCGCATTGTCGTACGAAGTCCGTTTAAATGAAAGTGCGAAAAAATCCTGCTAGATGACACCGGATGGACGATCCGAGCATGTCGGGAAGCCGGATGACTGCCAGGGCTGTCATCGCGCCATGGATCTTCCCGAGTACCCCCGAATCAATATAAGAATCGCTACGATCTGACGGGCGGATCAAAAGTTATCGTCGGAACGATATTTGTGCACCAAGGGTAGCTCACGGCCAGTAAACACCTTCCGACCGGATTCATGACTCGCATCCACTAGTACACTCATCCGCTATAGCCTGTACGTCACTGAATCTAAACAAACCCCCGCTATAATTTGACTGCAAATGAAATGTCAGAACGAATTCCGTTTATCGAATCAAACGACACTATCACCCCGCCATAATAAAGACCGGACGTCTTTGAATTCACCATCCGGAAGAAAATAAAAAGATCGGAACCGAAACGTAGGAGGCGACGCACTAAACGTGCGTTTCAGTTCGCATCGATGTTCCAGAACCGAAAGATTGTTCGAAAAAAGTGGTAGATAGCCGAAAAAAGTGACAGGGGTGCAACACGAGGACTTTCCAGGAGGTCACCCATCCTAGTACTACTCTCGCCCAAGCACGCTTAACTTCGGAGTTCTGATGGGATCCAGTGCATTTGTGCTGGTATGATCGCACCCAGCATGCCTCTCCATTGTCAAAGTAATAAAGAGTTTCCACTCGCATTGTCGTACGAAGTCCGTTTAAATGAAAGTGCGAAAAAATCCTGCTAGATGACACCGGATGGACGATCCGAGCATGTCGGGAAGCCGGATGACTACCAGGGCTGTCATCGCGCGATGAATCTTCCCGAGTACCCCCGAATCAATATAAGAATCGCCACGATCTGACGGGCGGATCAAAAGTTATCGTCGGAACGATATTTGTGCACCAAGGGTAGCTCACGGCCAGTAAACACCTTCCGACCGGATTCATGACTCGCATACACTAGTACACTCATCCGCTATAGCCTGTACGTCACTGAATCTAAACAAACCCCCGCTATAATTTGACCGCAAATGAAATGTCAGAACGAATTCCGTTTATCGAATCAAACGACACTATCAGCCCGCCATAATAAAGACCTGACGTCTTTGAATTCACCATCCGGAAGAAAATAAAAAGATCCGAACCGAAACGTATGAGGCGACGCACTAAACGTGCGTTTCAGTTCGCATCGATGTTCCAGAACCGAAAGATTGTTCGAAAAAAGTGGTAGATAGCCGAAAAAAGTGACAGGGGTGCAACACGAGGACTTCCCAGGAGGTCACCCATCCTAGTACTACTCTCGCCCAAGCACGCTTAACTTCGGAGTTCTGATGGGATCCAGTGCATTTGTGCTGGTATGATCGCACCCAGCATGCCTCTCCATTGTCAAAGTAATAAAGAGTTTCCACTCGCATTGTCGTAGGAAGTCCGTTTAAATGAAAGTGCGAAAAAATCCTGCTAGATGACACCGGATGGACGATCCGAGCATGTCGGGAAGCCGGATGACCACCAGGGCTGTCAACGCGCGATGAATCTTCCCGAGTACCCCCGAATCAATATAAGAATCGCCACGATCTGACGGGCGGATCAAAAGTTATCGTCGGAACGATATTTGTGCACCAAGGGTAGCTCACGGCCAGTAAACACCTTCCGACCGGATTCATGACTCGCATCCACTAGTACACTCATCCGCTATAGCCTGTACGTCACTGAATCTAAACAAACCCCCGCTATAATTTGACTGCAAATAAAATGTCAGAACGAATTCCGTTTATCGAATCAAACGACACTATCACCCCGCCATAATAAAGACCGGACGTCTTTGAATTCACCATCCGGAAGAAAATAAAAAGATCGGAACCGAAACGTAGGAGGCGACGCACTAAACGTGCGTTTCAGTTCGCATCGATGTTCCAGAACCGAAAGATTGTTCGAAAAAAGTGGTAGATAGCCGAAAAAAGTGACAGGGGTGCAACACGAGGACTTTCCAGGAGGTCACCCATCCTAGTACTACTCTCGCCCAAGCACGCTTAACTTCGGAGTTCTGATGGGATCCAGTGCATTTGTGCTGGTATGATCGCACCCAGCATGCCTCTCCATTGTCAAAGTAATAAAGAGTTTCCACTCGCATTGTCGTACGAAGTCCGTTTAAATGAAAGTGCGAAAAAATCCTGCTAGATGACACCGGATGGACGATCCGAGCATGTCGGGAAGCCGGATGACTGGCAGGGCTGTCATCGCGCGATGGATCTTCCCGAGTACCCCCGAATCAATATAAGAATCGCTACGATCTGACGGGCGGATCAAAAGTTATCGTCGGAACGATATTTGTGCACCAAGGGTAGCTCACGGCCAGTAAACACCTTCCGACCGGATTCATGACTCGCATCCACTAGTACACTCATCCGCTATAGCCTGTACGTCACTGAATCTAAACAAACCCCCGCTATAATTTGACTGCAAATGAAATGTCAGAACGAATTCCGTTTATCGAATCAAACGACACTATCACCCCGCCATAATAAAGACCGGACGTCTTTGAATTCACCATCCGGAAGAAAATAAAAAGATCGGAACCGAAACGTAGGAGGCGACGCACTAAACGTGCGTTTCAGTTCGCATCGATGTTCCAGAACCGAAAGATTGTTCGAAAAAAGTGGTAGATAGCCGAAAAAAGTGACAGGGGTGCAACACGAGGACTTTCCAGGAGGTCACCCATCCTAGTACTACTCTCGCCCAAGCACGCTTAACTTCGGAGTTCTGATGGGATCCAGTGCATTTGTGCTGGTATGATCGCACCCAGCATGCCTCTCCATTGTCAAAGTAATAAAGAGTTTCCACTCGCATTGTCGTACGAATTCCGTTTAAATGAAAGTGCGAAAAAATCCTGCTAGATGACACCGGATGGACGATCCGAGCATGTCGGGAAGCCGGATGACCACCAGGGCTGTCAACGCGCGATGAATCTTCCCGAGTACCCCCGAATCAATATAAGAATCGCCACGATCTGACGGGCGGATCAAAAGTTATCGTCGGAACGATATTTGTGCACCAAGGGTAGCTCACGGCCAGTAAACACCTTCCGACCGGATTCATGACTCGCATCCACTAGTACACTCATCCGCTATAGCCTGTACGTCACTGAATCTAAACAAACCCCCGCTATAATTTGACCGCAAATGAAATGTCAGAACGAATTCCGTTTATCGAATCAAACGACACTATCAGCCCGCCATAATAAAGACCTGACGTCTTTGAATTCACCATCCGGAAGAAAATAAAAAGATCCGAACCGAAACGTATGAGGCGACGCACTAAACGTGCGTTTCAGTTCGCATCGATGTTCCAGAACCGAAAGATTGTTCGAAAAAAGTGGTAGATAGCCGAAAAAAGTGACAGGGGTGCAACACGAGGACTTCCCAGGAGGTCACCCATCCTAGTACTACTCTCGCCCAAGCACGCTTAACTTCGGAGTTCTGATGAGATCCAGTGCATTTGTGCTGGTATGATCGCACCCAGCATGCCTCTCCATTGTCAAAGTAATAAAGAGTTTCCACTCGCATTGTCGTACGAAGTCCGTTTAAATGAAAGTGCGAAAAAATCCTGCTAGATGACACCGGATGGACGATCCGAGCATGTCGGGAAGCCGGATGACCGCCAGGGCTGTCATCGCGCGATGAATCTTCCCGAGTACCCCCGAATCAATATAAGAATCGCCACGATCTGACGGGCGGATCAAAAGTTATCGTCGGAACGATATTTGTGCACCAAGGGTAGCTCACGGCCAGTAAACACCTTCCGACCGGATTCATGACTCGCATCCACTAGTACACTCATCCGCTATAGCCTGTACGTCACTGAATCTAAACAAACCCCCGCTATAATTTGACCGCAAATGAAATGTCAGAACGAATTCCGTTTATCGAATCAAACGACACTATCACCCCGCCATAATAAAGACCGGACGTGTTTGAATTCACCATCCGGAAGAAAATAAAAAGATCCGAACCGAAACGTAGGAGGCGACGCACTAAACGTGCGTTTCAGTTCGCATCGATGTTCCAGAACCGAAAGATTGTTCGAAAAAAGTGGTAGATAGCCGAAAAAAGTGACAGGGGTGCAACACGAGGACTTCCCAGGAGGTCACCCATCCTAGTACTACTCTCGCCCAAGCACGCTTAACTTCGGAGTTCTGATGGGATCCAGTGCATTTGTGCTGGTATGATCGCACCCAGCATGCCTCTCCATTGTCAAAGTAATAAAGAGTTTCCACTCGCATTGTCGTACGAAGTCCGTTTAAATGAAAGTGCGAAAAAATCCTGCTAGATGACACCGGATGGACGATCCGAGCATGTCGGGAAGCCGGATGACTGCCAGGGCTGTCATCGCGCGTTGGGTCTTCCCGAGTACCCCCGAATCAATATAAGAATCGCTACGATCTGACGGGCGGATCAAAAGTTATCGTCGGAACGATATTTGTGCACCAAGGGTAGCTCACGGCCAGTAAACACCTTCCGACCGGATTCATGACTCGCATCCACTAGTACACTCATCCGCTATAGCCTGTACGTCACTGAATCTAAACAAACCCCCGCTATAATTTGACTGCAAATGAAATGTCAGAACGAATTCCGTTTATCGAATCAAACGACACTATCACCCCGCCATAATAAAGACCGGACGTCTTTGAATTCACCATCCGGAAGAAAATAAAAAGATCCGAACCGAAACGTAGGAGGCGACGCACTAAACGTGCGTTTCAGTTCGCATCGATGTTCCAGAACCGAAAGATTGTTCGAAAAAAGTGGTAGATAGCCGAAAAAAGTGACAGGGGTGCAACACGAGGACTTCCCAGGAGGTCACCCATCCTAGTACTACTCTCGCCCAAGCACGCTTAACTTCGGAGTTCTGATGGGATCCAGTGCATTTGTGCTGGTATGATCGCACCCAGCATGCCTCTCCATTGTCAAAGTAATAAAGAGTTTCCACTCGCATTGTCGTACGAAGTCCGTTTAAATGAAAGTGCGAAAAAATCCTGCTAGATGACACCGGATGGACGATCCGAGCATGTCGGGAAGCCGGATGACCGCCAGGGCTGTCATCGCGCGATGAATCTTCCCGAGTACCCCCGAATCAATATAAGAATCGCCACGATCTAACGGGCGGATCAAAAGTTATCGTCGGAACGATATTTGTGCACCAAGGGTAGCTCACGGCCAGTAAACACCTTCCGACCGGATTCATGACTCGCATCCACTAGTACACTCATCCGCTATAGCCTGTACGTCACTGAATCTAAACAAACCCCCGCTATAATTTGACCGCAAATGAAATGTCAGAACGAATTCCGTTTATCGAATCAAACGACACTATCACCCCGCCATAATAAAGACCGGACGTGTTTGAATTCACCATCCGGAAGAAAATAAAAAGATCCGAACCGAAACGTATGAGGCGACGCACTAAACGTGCGTTTCAGTTCGCATCGATGTTCCAGAACCGAAAGATTGTTCGAAAAAAGTGGTAGATAGCCGAGAAAAGTGACAGGGGTGCAACACGAGAACTTCCCAGGAGGTCACCCATCCTAGTACTACTCTCGCCCAAGCACGCTTAACTTCGGAGTTCTGATGGGATCCAGTGCATTTGTGCTGGTATGATCGCACCCAGCATGTCTCTCCATTGTCAAAGTAATAAAGAGTTTCCACTCGCATTGTCGTACGAAGTCCGTTTAAATGAAAGTGCGAAAAAATCCTGCTAGATGACACCGGATGGACGATCCGAGCATGTCGGGAAGCCGGATGACTGCCAGGGCTGTCATCGCGCGATGGATCTTCCCGAGTACCCCCGAATCAATATAAGAATCGCTACGATCTGACGGGCGGATCAAAAGTTATCGTCGGAACGATATTTGTGCACCAAGGGTAGCTCACGGCCAGTAAACACCTTCCGACCGGATTCATGACTCGCATCCACTAGTACACTCATCCGCTATAGCCTGTACGTCACTGAATCTAAACAAACCCCCGCTATAATTTGACTGCAAATGAAATGTCAGAACGAATTCCGTTTATCGAATCAAACGACACTATCACCCCGCCATAATAAAGACCGGACGTCTTTGAATTCACCATCCGGAAGAAAATAAAAAGATCGGAACCGAAACGTAGGAGGCGACGCACTAAACGTGCGTTTCAGTTCGCATCGATGTTCCAGAACCGAAAGATTGTTCGAAAAAAGTGGTAGATAGCCGAAAAAAGTGACAGGGGTGCAACACGAGGACTTTCCAGGAGGTCACCCATCCTAGTACTACTCTCGCCCAAGCACGCTTAACTTCGGAGTTCTGATGGGATCCAGTGCATTTGTGCTGGTATGATCGCACCCAGCATGCCTCTCCATTGTCAAAGTAATAAAGAGTTTCCACTCGCATTGTCGTACGAAGTCCGTTTAAATGAAAGTGCGAAAAAATCCTGCTAGATGACACCGGATGGACGATCCGAGCATGTCGGGAAGCCGGATGACCACCAGGGCTGTCATCGCGCGATGAATCTTCCCGAGTACCCCCGAATCAATATAAGAATCGCCACGATCTGACGGGCGGATCAAAAGTTATCGTCGGAACGATATTTGTGCACCAAGGGTAGCTCACGGCCAGTAAACACCTTCCGACCGGATTCATGACTCGCATCCACTAGTACACTCATCCGCTATAGCCTGTACGTCACTGAATCTAAACAAACCCCCGCTATAATTTGACCGCAAATGAAATGTCAGAACGAATTCCGTTTATCGAATCAAACGACACTATCAGCCCGCCATAATAAAGACCTGACGTCTTTGAATTCACCATCCGGAAGAAAATAAAAAGATCCGAACCGAAACGTATGAGGCGACGCACTAAACGTGCGTTTCAGTTCGCATCGATGTTCCAGAACCGAAAGATTGTTCGAAAAAAGTGGTAGATAGCCGAAAAAAGTGACAGGGGTGCAACACGAGGACTTCCCAGGAGGTCACCCATCCTAGTACTACTCTCGCCCAAGCACGCTTAACTTCGGAGTTCTGATGGGATCCAGTGCATTTGTGCTGGTATGATCGCACCCAGCATGCCTCTCCATTGTCAAAGTAATAAAGAGTTTCCACTCGCATTGTCGTACGAAGTCCGTTTAAATGAAAGTGCGAAAAAATCCTGCTAGATGACACCGGATGGACGATCCGAGCATGTCGGGAAGCCGGATGACCGTCAAGGCTGTCATCGCGCGATGAATCTTCCCGAGTACCCCCGAATCAATATAAGAATCGCCACGATCTGACGGGCGGATCAAAAGTTATCGTCGGAACGATATTTGTGCACCAAGGGTAGCTCACGGCCAGTAAACACCTTCCGACCGGATTCATGACTCGCATCCACTAGTACACTCATCCGCTATAGCCTGTACGTCACTGAATCTAAACAAACCCCCGCTATAATTTGACCGCAAATGAAATGTCAGAACGAATTCCGTTTATCGAATCAAACGACACTATCACCCCGCCATAATAAAGACCGGACGTGTTTGAATTTACCATCCGGAAGAAAATAAAAAGATCCGAACCGAAACGTAGGAGGCGACGCACTAAACGTGCGTTTCAGTTCGCATCGATGTTCCAGAACCGAAAGATTGTTCGAAAAAAGTGGTAGATAGCCGAAAAAAGTGACAGGGGTGCAACAAGAGGACTTCCCAGGAGGTCACCCATCCTAGTACTACTCTCGCCCAAGCACGCTTAACTTCGGAGTTCTGATGGGATCCAGTGCATTTGTGCTGGTATGATCGCACCCAGCATGCCTCTCCATTGTCAAAGTAATAAAGAGTTTCCACTCGCATTGTCGTACGAAGTCCGTTTAAATGAAAGTGCGAAAAAATCCTGCTAGATGACACCGGATGGACGATCCGAGCATGTCGGGAAGCCGGATGACCGCCAGGGCTGTCATCGCGCGATGAATCTTCCCGAGTACCCCCGAATCAATATAAGAATCGCCACGATCTGACGGGCGGATCAAAAGTTATCGTCGGAACGATATTTGTGCACCAAGGGTAGCTCACGGCCAGTAAACACCTTCCGACCGGATTCATGACTCGCATCCACTAGTACACTCATCCGCTATAGCCTGTACGTCACTGAATCTAAACAAACCCCCGCTATAATTTGACCGCAAATGAAATGTCAGAACGAATTCCGTTTATCGAATCAAACGACACTATCACCCCGCCATAATAAAGACCGGACGTCTTTGAATTCACCATCCGGAAGAAAATAAAAAGATCCGAACCGAAACGTAGGAGGCGACGCACTAAACGTGCGTTTCAGTTCGCATCGATGTTCCAGAACCGAAAGATTGTTCGAAAAAAGTGGTAGATAGCCGAAAAAAGTGACAGGGGTGCAACACGAGGACTTTCCAGGAGGTCACCCATCCTAGTACTACTCTCGCCCAAGCACGCTTAACTTCGGAGTTCTGATGGGATCCAGTGCATTTGTGCTGGTATGATCGCACCCAGCATGCCTCTCCATTGTCAAAGTAATAAAGAGTTTCCACTCGCATTGTCGTACGAAGTCCGTTTAAATGAAAGTGCGAAAAAATCCTGCTAGATGATACCGGATGGACGATCCGAGCATGTCGGGAAGCCGGATGACTGCCAGGGCTGTCATCGCGCGATGGATCTTCCCGAGTACCCCCGAATCAATATAAGAATCGCGACGATCTGACGGGCGGATCAAAAGTTATCGTCGGAACGATATTTGTGCACCAAGGGTAGCTCACGGCCAGTAAACACCTTCCGACCGGATTCATGACTCGCATCCACTAGTACACTCATCCGCTATAGCCTGTACGTCACTGAATCTAAACAAACCCCCGCTATAATTTGACTGCAAATGAAATGTCAGAACGAATTCCGTTTATCGAATCAAACGACACTATCACCCCGCCATAATAAAGACCTGACGTCTTTGAATTCACCATCCGGAAGAAAATAAAAAGATCCGAACCGAAACGTATGAGGCGACGCACTAAACGTGCGTTTCAGTTCGCATCGATGTTCCAGAACCGAAAGATTGTTCGAAAAAAGTGGTAGATAGCCGAAAAAAGTGACAGGGGTGCAACACGAGGACTTCCCAGGAGGTCACCCATCCTAGTACTACTCTCGCTCAAGCACGCTTAACTTCGGAGTTCTGATGGGATCCAGTGCATTTGTGCTGGTATGATCGCACCCAGCATGCCTCTCCATTGTCAAAGTAATAAAGAGTTTCCACTCGCATTGTCGTACGAAGTCCGTTTAAATGAAAGTGCGAAAAAATCCTGCTAGATGAAACCGGATGGACGATCCGAGCATGTCGGGAAGCCGGATGACCGCCAGGGCTGTCATCGCGCGATGAATCTTCCCGAGTACCCCCGAATCAATATAAGAATCGCCACGATCTGACGGGCGGATCAAAAGTTATCGTCGGAACGATATTTGTGCACCAAGGGTAGCTCACGGCCAGTAAACACCTTCCGACCGGATTCATGACTCGCATCCACTAGTACACTCATCCGCTATAGCCTGTACGTCACTGAATCTAAACAAACCCCCGCTATAATTTGACCGCAAATGAAATGTCAGAACGAATTCCGTTTATCGAATCAAACGACACTATCACCCCGCCATAATAAAGACCGGACGTGTTTGAATTCACCATCCGGAAGAAAATAAAAAGATCCGAACCGAAACGTAGGAGGCGACGCACTAAACGTGCGTTTCAGTTCGCATCGATGTTCCAGAACCGAAAGATTGTTCGAAAAAAGTGGTAGATAGCCGAAAAAAGTGACAGGGGTGCAACACGAGGACTTTCCAGGAGGTCACCCATCCTAGTACTACTCTCGCCCAAGCACGCTTAACTTCGGAGTTCTGATGGGATCCAGTGCATTTGTGCTGGTATGATCGCACCCAGCATGCCTCTCCATTGTCAAAGTAATAAAGAGTTTCCACTCGCATTGTCGTACGAAGTCCGTTTAAATGAAAGTGCGAAAAAATCCTGCTAGATGACACCGGATGGACGATCCGAGCATGTCGGGAAGCCGGATGACTGCCAGGGCTGTCATCGCGCGATGGATCTTCCCGAGTACCCCCGAATCAATATAAGAATCGCTACGATCTGACGGGCGGATCAAAAGTTATCGTCGGAACGATATTTGTGCACCAAGGGTAGCTCACGGCCAGTAAACACCTTCCGACCGGATTCATGACTCGCATCCACTAGTACACTCATCCGCTATAGCCTGTACGTCACTGAATCTAAACAAACCCCCGCTATAATTTGACTGCAAATGAAATGTCAGAACGAATTCCGTTTATCGAATCAAACGACACTATCACCCCGCCATAATAAAGACCGGACGTCTTTGAATTCACCATCCGGAAGAAAATAAAAAGATCGGAACCGAAACGTAGGAGGCGACGCACTAAACGTGCGTTTCAGTTCGCATCGATGTTCCAGAACCGAAAGATTGTTCGAAAAAAGTGGTAGATAGCCGAAAAAAGTGACAGGGGTGCAACACGAGGACTTTCCAGGAGGTCACCCATCCTAGTACTACTCTCGCCCAAGCACGCTTAACTTCGGAGTTCTGATGGGATCCAGTGCATTTGTGCTGGTATGATCGCACCCAGCATGCCTCTCCATTGTCAAAGTAATAAAGAGTTTCCACTCGCATTGTCGTACGAAGTCCGTTTAAATGAAAGTGCGAAAAAATCCTGCTAGATGACACCGGATGGACGATCCGAGCATGTCGGGAAGCCGGATGACCACCAGGGCTGTCATCGCGCGATGAATCTTCCCGAGTACCCCCGAATCAATATAAGAATCGCCACGATCTGACGGGCGGATCAAAAGTTATCGTCGGAACGATATTTGTGCACCAAGGGTAGCTCACGGCCAGTAAACACCTTCCGACCGGATTCATGACTCGCATCCACTAGTACACTCATCCGCTATAGCCTGTACGTCACTGAATCTAAACAAACCCCCGCTATAATTTGACCGCAAATGAAATGTCAGAACGAATTCCGTTTATCGAATCAAACGACACTATCAGCCCGCCATAATAAAGACCTGACGTCTTTGAATTCACCATCCGGAAGAAAATAAAAAGATCCGAACCGAAACGTATGAGGCGACGCACTAAACGTGCGTTTCAGTTCGCATCGATGTTCCAGAACCGAAAGATTGTTCGAAAAAAGTGGTAGATAGCCGAAAAAAGTGACAGGGGTGCAACACGAGGACTTCCCAGGAGGTCACCCATCCTAGTACTACTCTCGCCCAAGCACGCTTAACTTCGGAGTTCTGATGGGATCCAGTGCATTTGTGCTGGTATGATCGCACCCAGCATGCCTCTCCATTGTCAAAGTAATAAAGAGTTTCCACTCGCATTGTCGTACGAAGTTCGTTTAAATGAAAGTGCGAAAAAATCCTGCTAGATGACACCGGATGGACGATCCGAGCATGTCGGGAAGCCGGATGACCGCCAAGGCTGTCATCGCGCGATGAATCTTCCCGAGTACCCCCGAATCAATATAAGAATCGCCACGATCTGACGGGCGGATCAAAAGTTATCGTCGGAACGATATTTGTGCACCAAGGGTAGCTCACGGCCAGTAAACACCTTCCGACCGGATTCATGACTCGCATCCACTAGTACACTCATCCGCTATAGCCTGTACGTCACTGAATCTAAACAAACCCCCGCTATAATTTGACCGCAAATGAAATGTCAGAACGAATTCCGTTTATCGAATCAAACGACACTATCACCCCGCCATAATAAAGACCGGACGTGTTTGAATTCACCATCCGGAAGAAAATAAAAAGATCCGAACCGAAACGTAGGAGGCGACGCACTAAACGTGCGTTTCAGTTCGCATCGATGTTCCAGAACCGAAAGATTGTTCGAAAAAAGTGGTAGATAGCCGAAAAAAGTGACAGGGGTGCAACACGAGGACTTCTCTGGAGGTCACCCATCCTAGTACTACTCTCGCCCAAGCACGCTTAACTTCGGAGTTCTGATGGGATCCAGTGCATTTGTGCTGGTATGATCGCACCCAGCATGCCTCTCCATTGTCAAAGTAATAAAGAGTTTCCACTCGCATTGTCGTACGAAGTCCGTTTAAATGAAAGTGCGAAAAAATCCTGCTAGATGACACCGGATGGACGATCCGAGCATGTCGGGAAGCCGGATGACTGCCAGGGCTGTCATCGCGCGTTGGGTCTTCCCGAGTACCCCCGAATCAATATAAGAATCGCTACGATCTGACGGGCGGATCAAAAGTTATCGTCGGAACGATATTTGTGCACCAAGGGTAGCTCACGGCCAGTAAACACCTTCCGACCGGATTCATGACTCGCATCCACTAGTACACTCATCCGCTATAGCCTGTACGTCACTGAATCTAAACAAACCCCCGCTATAATTTGACTGCAAATGAAATGTCAGAACGAATTCCGTTTATCGAATCAAACGACACTATCACCCCGCCATAATAAAGACCGGACGTCTTTGAATTCACCATCCGGAAGAAAATAAAAAGATCCGAACCGAAACGTAGGAGGCGACGCACTAAACGTGCGTTTCAGTTCGCATCGATGTTCCAGAACCGAAAGATTGTTCGAAAAAAGTGGTAGATAGCCGAAAAAAGTGACAGGGGTGCAACACGAGGACTTCCCAGGAGGTCACCCATCCTAGTACTACTCTCGCCCAAGCACGCTTAACTTCGGAGTTCTGATGGGATCCAGTGCATTTGTGCTGGTATGATCGCACCCAGCATGCCTCTCCATTGTCAAAGTAATAAAGAGTTTCCACTCGCATTGTCGTACGAAGTCCGTTTAAATGAAAGTGCGAAAAAATCCTGCTAGATGACACCGGATGGACGATCCGAGCATGTCGGGAAGCCGGATGACCGCCAGGGCTGTGATCGCGCGATGAATCTTCCCGAGTACCCCCGAATCAATATAAGAATCGCCACGATCTGACGGGCGGATCAAAAGTTATCGTCGGAACGATATTTGTGCACCAAGGGTAGCTCACGGCCAGTAAACACCTTCCGACCGGATTCATGACTCGCATCCACTAGTACACTCATCCGCTATAGCCTGTACGTCACTGAATCTAAACAAACCCCCGCTATAATTTGACCGCAAATGAAATGTCAGAACGAATTCCGTTTATCGAATCAAACGACACTATCACCCCGCCATAATAAAGACCGGACGTGTTTGAATTCACCATCCGGAAGAAAATAAAAAGATCCGAACCGAAACGTATGAGGCGACGCACTAAACGTGCGTTTCAGTTCGCATCGATGTTCCAGAACCGAAAGATTGTTCGAAAAAAGTGGTAGATAGCCGAGAAAAGTGACAGGGGTGCAACACGAGAACTTCCCAGGAGGTCACCCATCCTAGTACTACTCTCGCCCAAGCACGCTTAACTTCGGAGTTCTGATGGGATCCAGTGCATTTGTGCTGGTATGATCGCACCCAGCATGCCTCTCCATTGTCAAAGTAATAAAGAGTTTCCACTCGCATTGTCGTACGAAGTCCGTTTAAATGAAAGTGCGAAAAAATCCTGCTAGATGACACCGGATGGACGATCCGAGCATGTCGGGAAGCCGGATGACTGCCAGGGCTGTCATCGCGCCATGGATCTTCCCGAGTACCCCCGAATCAATATAAGAATCGCTACGATCTGACGGGCGGATCAAAAGTTATCGTCGGAACGATATTTGTGCACCAAGGGTAGCTCACGGCCAGTAAACACCTTCCGACCGGATTCATGACTCGCATCCACTAGTACACTCATCCGCTATAGCCTGTACGTCACTGAATCTAAACAAACCCCCGCTATAATTTGACTGCAAATGAAATGTCAGAACGAATTCCGTTTATCGAATCAAACGACACTATCACCCCGCCATAATAAAGACCGGACGTCTTTGAATTCACCATCCGGAAGAAAATAAAAAGATCGGAACCGAAACGTAGGAGGCGACGCACTAAACGTGCGTTTCAGTTCGCATCGATGTTCCAGAACCGAAAGATTGTTCGAAAAAAGTGGTAGATAGCCGAAAAAAGTGACAGGGGTGCAACACGAGGACTTTCCAGGAGGTCACCCATCCTAGTACTACTCTCGCCCAAGCACGCTTAACTTCGGAGTTCTGATGGGATCCAGTGCATTTGTGCTGGTATGATCGCACCCAGCATGCCTCTCCATTGTCAAAGTAATAAAGAGTTTCCACTCGCATTGTCGTACGAAGTCCGTTTAAATGAAAGTGCGAAAAAATCCTGCTAGATGACACCGGATGGACGATCCGAGCATGTCGGGAAGCCGGATGACTACCAGGGCTGTCATCGCGCGATGAATCTTCCCGAGTACCCCCGAATCAATATAAGAATCGCCACGATCTGACGGGCGGATCAAAAGTTATCGTCGGAACGATATTTGTGCACCAAGGGTAGCTCACGGCCAGTAAACACCTTCCGACCGGATTCATGACTCGCATACACTAGTACACTCATCCGCTATAGCCTGTACGTCACTGAATCTAAACAAACCCCCGCTATAATTTGACCGCAAATGAAATGTCAGAACGAATTCCGTTTATCGAATCAAACGACACTATCAGCCCGCCATAATAAAGACCTGACGTCTTTGAATTCACCATCCGGAAGAAAATAAAAAGATCCGAACCGAAACGTATGAGGCGACGCACTAAACGTGCGTTTCAGTTCGCATCGATGTTCCAGAACCGAAAGATTGTTCGAAAAAAGTGGTAGATAGCCGAAAAAAGTGACAGGGGTGCAACACGAGGACTTCCCAGGAGGTCACCCATCCTAGTACTACTCTCGCCCAAGCACGCTTAACTTCGGAGTTCTGATGGGATCCAGTGCATTTGTGCTGGTATGATCGCACCCAGCATGCCTCTCCATTGTCAAAGTAATAAAGAGTTTCCACTCGCATTGTCGTAGGAAGTCCGTTTAAATGAAAGTGCGAAAAAATCCTGCTAGATGACACCGGATGGACGATCCGAGCATGTCGGGAAGCCGGATGACCGCCAAGGCTGTCATCGCGCGATGAATCTTCCCGAGTACCCCCGAATCAATATAAGAATCGCCACGATCTGACGGGCTGATCAAAAGTTATCGTCGGAACGATATTTGTGCACCAAGGGTAGCTCACGGCCAGTAAACACCTTCCGACCGGATTCATGACTCGCATCCACTAGTACACTCATCCGCTATAGCCTGTACGTCACTGAATCTAAACAAACCCCCGCTATAATTTGACCGCAAATGAAATGTCAGAACGAATTCCGTTTATCGAATCAAACGACACTATCACCCCGCCATAATAAAGACCGGACGTGTTTGAATTTACCATCCGGAAGAAAATAAAAAGATCCGAACCGAAACGTAGGAGGCGACGCACTAAACGTGCGTTTCAGTTCGCATCGATGTTCCAGAACCGAAAGATTGTTCGAAAAAAGTGGTAGATAGCCGAAAAAAGTGACAGGGGTGCAACACGAGGACTTCCCAGGAGGTCACCCATCCTAGTACTACTCTCGCCCAAGCACGCTTAACTTCGGAGTTCTGATGGGATCCAGTGCATTTGTGCTGGTATGATCGCACCCAGCAAGCCTCTCCATTGTCAAAGTAATAAAGAGTTTCCACTCGCATTGTCGTACGAAGTCCGTTTAAATGAAAGTGCGAAAAAATCCTGCTAGATGACACCGGATGGACGATCCGAGCATGTCGGGAAGCCGGATGACTGCCAAGGCTGTCATCGCGCGTTGGGTCTTCCCGAGTACCCTCGAATCAATATAAGAATCGCTACGATCTGACGGGCGGATCAAAAGTTATCGTCGGAACGATATTTGTGCACCAAGGGTAGCTCACGGCCAGTAAACACCTTCCGACCGGATTCATGACTCGCATCCACTAGTACACTCATCCGCTATAGCCTGTACGTCACTGAATCTAAACAAACCCCCGCTATAATTTGACTGCAAATAAAATGTCAGAACGAATTCCGTTTATCGAATCAAACGACACTATCACCCCGCCATAATAAAGACCGGACGTCTTTGAATTCACCATCCGGAAGAAAATAAAAAGATCCGAACCGAAACGTAGGAGGCGACGCACTAAACGTGCGTTTCAGTTCGCATCGATGTTCCAGAACCGAAAGATTGTTCGAAAAAAGTGGTAGATAGCCGAAAAAAGTGACAGGGGTGCAACACGAGGACTTCCCAGGAGGTCACCCATCCTAGTACTACTCTCGCCCAAGCACGCTTAACTTCGGAGTTCTGATGGGATCCAGTGCATTTGTGCTGGTATGATCGCACCCAGCATGCCTCTCCATTGTCAAAGTAATAAAGAGTTTCCACTCGCATTGTCGTACGAAGTCCGTTTAAATGAAAGTGCGAAAAAATCCTGCTAGATGACACCGGATGGACGATCCGAGCATGTCGGGAAGCCGGATGACCGCCAGGGCTGTCATCGCGCGATGAATCTTCCCGAGTACCCCCGAATCAATATAAGAATCGCCACGATCTGACGGGCGGATCAAAAGTTATCGTCGGAACGATATTTGTGCACCAAGGGTAGCTCACGGCCAGTAAACACCTTCCGACCGGATTCATGACTCGCATCCACTAGTACACTCATCCGCTATAGCCTGTACGTCACTGAATCTAAACAAACCCCCGCTATAATTTGACGGCAAATGAAATGTCAGAACGAATTCCGTTTATCGAATCAAACGACACTATCACCCCGCCATAATAAAGACCGGACGTCTTTGAATTCACCATCCGGAAGAAAATAATAAGATCCGAACCGAAACGTAGGAGGCGACGCACTAAACGTGCGTTTCAGTTCGCATCAATGTTCCAGAACCGAAAGATTGTTCGAAAAAAGTGGTAGATAGCCGAAAAAAGTGACAGGGGTGCAACACGAGGACTTCCCAGGAGGTCACCCATCCTAGTACTACTCTCGCCCAAGCACGCTTAACTTCGGAGTTCTGATGGGATCCAGTGCATTTGTGCTGGTATGATCGCACCCAGCATGCCTCTCCATTGTCAAAGTAATAAAGAGTTTCCACTCGCATTGTCGTACGAAGTCCGTTTAAATGAAAGTGCGAAAAAATCCTGCTAGATGACACCGGATGGACGATCCGAGCATGTCGGGAAGCCGGATGACCGCCAGGGCTGTCATCGCGCGATGAATCTTCCCGAGTACCCCCGAATCAATATAAGAATCGCCACGATCTGACGGGCGGATCAAAAGTTATCGTCGGAACGATATTTGTGCACCAAGGGTAGCTCACGGCCAGTAAACACCTTCCGACCGGATTCATGACTCGCATCCACTAGTACACTCATCCGCTATAGCCTGTACGTCACTGAATCTAAACAAACCCCCGCTATAATTTGACCGCAAATGAAATGTCAGAACGAATTCCGTTTATCGAATCAAACGACACTATCAGCCCGCCATAATAAAGACCGGACGTCTTTGAATTCACCATCCGGAAGAAAATAAAAAGATCCGAACCGAAACGTATGAGGCGACGCACTAAACGTGCGTTTCAGTTCGCATCGATGTTCCAGAACCGAAAGATTGTTCGAAAAAAGTGGTAGATAGCCGAAAAAAGTGACAGGGGTGCAACACGAGGACTTCCCAGGAGGTCACCCATCCTAGTACTACTCTCGCCCAAGCACGCTTAACTTCGGAGTTCTGATGGGATCCAGTGCATTTGTGCTGGTATGATCGCACCCAGCATGCCTCTCCATTGTCAAAGTAATAAAGAGTTTCCACTCGCATTGTCGTACGAAGTCCGTTTAAATGAAAGTGCGAAAAAATCCTGCTAGATGACACCGGATGGACGATCCGAGCATGTCGGGAAGCCGGATGACCGCCAGGGCTGTCATCGCGCGATGAATCTTCCCGAGTACCCCCGAATCAATATAAGAATCGCCACGATCTGACGGGCGGATCAAAAGTTATCGTCGGAACGATATTTGTGCACCAAGGGTAGCTCACGGCCAGTAAACACCTTCCGACCGGATTCATGACTCGCATCCACTAGTACACTCATCCGCTATAGCCTGTACGTCACTGAATCTAAACAAACCCCCGCTATAATTTGACCGCAAATGAAATGTCAGAACGAATTCCGTTTATCGAATCAAACGACACTATCACCCCGCCATAATAAAGACCGGACGTCTTTGAATTCACCATCCGGAAGAAACTAAAAAGATCCGAACCGAAACGTAGGAGGCGACGCACTAAACGTGCGTTTCAGTTCGCATCGATTTTCCAGAACCGAAAGATTGTTCGAAAAAAGTGGTAGATAGCCGAAAAAAGTGACAGGGGTGCAACACGAGGACTTCCCAGGAGGTCACCCATCCTAGTACTACTCTCGCCCAAGCACGCTTAACTTCGGAGTTCTGATGGGATCCAGTGCATTTGTGCTGGTATGATCGCACCCAGCATGCCTCTCCATTGTCAAAGTAATAAAGAGTTTCCACTCGCATTGTCGTACGAAGTCCGTTTAAATGAAAGTGCGAAAAAATCCTGCTAGATGACACCGGATGGACGATCCGAGCATGTCGGGAAGCCGGATGACTGCCAGGGCTGTCATCGCGCGATGGATCTTCCCGAGTACCCCCGAATCAATATAAGAATCGCTACGATCTGACGGGCGGATCAAAAGTTATCGTCGGAACGATATTTGTGCACCAAGGGTAGCTCACGGCCAGTAAACACCTTCCGACCGGATTCATGACTCGCATCCACTAGTACACTCATCCGCTATAGCCTGTACGTCACTGAATCTAAACAAACCCCCGCTATAATTTGACCGCAAATGAAATGTCAGAACGAATTCCGTTTATCGAATCAAACGACACTATCAGCCCGCCATAATAAAGACCTGACGTCTTTGAATTCACCATCCGGAAGAAAATAAAAAGATCCGAACCGAAACGTATGAGGCGACGAACTAAACGTGCGTTTCAGTTCGCATCGATGTTCCAGAACCGAAAGATTGTTCGAAAAAAGTGGTAGATAGCCGAAAAAAGTGACAGGGGTGCAACACGAGGACTTCCCAGGAGGTCACCCATCCTAGTACTACTCTCGCCCAAGCACGCTTAACTTCGGAGTTCTGATTGGATCCAGTGCATTTGTGCTGGTATGATCGCACCCAGCATGCCTCTCCATTGTCAAAGTAATAAAGAGTTTCCACTCGCATTGTCGTACGAAGTCCGTTTAAATGAAAGTGCGAAAAAATCCTGCTAGATGACACCGGATGGACGATCCGAGCATGTCGGGAAGCCGGATGACCGCCAAGGCTGTCATCGCGCGATGAATCTTCCCGAGTACCCCCGAATCAATATAAGAATCGCCACGATCTGACGGGCGGATCAAAAGTTATCGTCGGAACGATATTTGTGCACCAAGGGTAGCTCACGGCCAGTAAACACCTTCCGACCGGATTCATGACTCGCATCCACTAGTACACTCATCCGCTATAGCCTGTACGTCACTGAATCTAAACAAACCCCCGCTATAATTTGACCGCAAATGAAATGTCAGAAAGAATTCCGTTTATCGAATCAAACGACACTATCAGCCCGCCATAATAAAGACCGGACGTCTTTGAATTCACCATCCGGAAGAAAATAAAAAGATCCGAACCGAAACGTATGAGGCGACGCACTAAACGTGCGTTTCAGTTCGCATCGATGTTCCAGAACCGAAAGATTGTTCGAAAAAAGTGGTAGATAGCCGAAAAAAGTGACAGGGGTGCAACACGAGGACTTCCCAGGAGGTCACCCATCCTAGTACTACTCTCGCCCAAGCACGCTTAACTTCGGAGTTCTGATGGGATCCAGTGCATTTGTGCTGGTATGATCGCACCCAGCATGCCTCTCCATTGTCAAAGTAATAAAGAGTTTCCACTCGCATTGTCGTACGAAGTCCGTTTAAATGAAAGTGCGAAAAAATCCTGCTAGATGACACCGGATGGACGATCCGAGCATGTCGGGAAGCCGGATGACCGCCAGGGCTGTCATCGCGCGATGAATCTTCCCGAGTACCCCCGAATCAATATAAGAATCGCCACGATCTGACGGGCGGATCAAAAGTTATCGTCGGAACGATATTTGTGCACCAAGGGTAGCTCACGGCCAGTAAACACCTTCCGACCGGATTCATGACTCGCATCCACTAGTACACTCATCCGCTATAGCCTGTACGTCACTGAATCTAAACAAACCCCCGCTATAATTTGACCGCAAATGAAATGTCAGAACGAATTCCGTTTATCGAATCAAACGACACTATCACCCCGCCATAATAAAGACCGGACGTCTTTGAATTCACCATCCGGAAGAAACTAAAAAGATCCGAACCGAAACGTAGGAGGCGACGCACTAAACGTGCGTTTCAGTTCGCATCGATTTTCCAGAACCGAAAGATTGTTCGAAAAAAGTGGTAGATAGCCGAAAAAAGTGACAGGGGTGCAACACGAGGACTTCCCAGGAGGTCACCCATCCTAGTACTACTCTCGCCCAAGCACGCTTAACTTCGGAGTTCTGATGGGATCCAGTGCATTTGTGCTGGTATGATCGCACCCAGCATGCCTCTCCATTGTCAAAGTAATAAAGAGTTTCCACTCGCATTGTCGTACGAAGTCCGTTTAAATGAAAGTGCGAAAAAATCCTGCTAGATGACACCGGATGGACGATCCGAGCATGTCGGGAAGCCGGATGACTGCCAGGGCTGTCATCGCGCGATGGATCTTCCCGAGTACCCCCGAATCAATATAAGAATCGCTACGATCTGACGGGCGGATCAAAAGTTATCGTCGGAACGATATTTGTGCACCAAGGGTAGCTCACGGCCAGTAAACACCTTCCGACCGGATTCATGACTCGCATCCACTAGTACACTCATCCGCTATAGCCTGTACGTCACTGAATCTAAACAAACCCCCGCTATAATTTGACCGCAAATGAAATGTCAGAACGAATTCCGTTTATCGAATCAAACGACACTATCAGCCCGCCATAATAAAGACCTGACGTCTTTGAATTCACCATCCGGAAGAAAATAAAAAGATCCGAACCGAAACGTATGAGGCGACGAACTAAACGTGCGTTTCAGTTCGCATCGATGTTCCAGAACCGAAAGATTGTTCGAAAAAAGTGGTAGATAGCCGAAAAAAGTGACAGGGGTGCAACACGAGGACTTCCCAGGAGGTCACCCATCCTAGTACTACTCTCGCCCAAGCACGCTTAACTTCGGAGTTCTGATGGGATCCAGTGCATTTGTGCTGGTATGATCGCACCCAGCATGCCTCTCCATTGTCAAAGTAATAAAGAGTTTCCACTCGCATTGTCGTACGAAGTCCGTTTAAATGAAAGTGCGAAAAAATCCTGCTAGATGACACCGGATGGACGATCCGAGCATGTCGGGAAGCCGGATGACCGCCAAGGCTGTCATCGCGCGATGAATCTTCCCGAGTACCCCCGAATCAATATAAGAATCGCCACGATCTGACGGGCGGATCAAAAGTTATCGTCGGAACGATATTTGTGCACCAAGGGTAGCTCACGGCCAGTAAACACCTTCCGACCGGATTCATGACTCGCATCCACTAGTACACTCATCCGCTATAGCCTGTACGTCACTGAATCTAAACAAACCCCCGCTATAATTTGACCGCAAATGAAATGTCAGAACGAATTCCGTTTATCGAATCAAACGACACTATCAGCCCGCCATAATAAAGACCGGACGTCTTTGAATTCACCATCCGGAAGAAAATAAAAAGATCCGAACCGAAACGTATGAGGCGACGCACTAAACGTGCGTTTCAGTTCGCATCGATGTTCCAGAACCGAAAGATTGTTCGAAAAAAGTGGTAGATAGCCGAAAAAAGTGACAGGGGTGCAACACGAGGACTTCCCAGGAGGTCACCCATCCTAGTACTACTCTCGCCCAAGCACGCTTAACTTCGGAGTTCTGATGGGATCCAGTGCATTTGTGCTGGTATGATCGCACCCAGCATGCCTCTCCATTGTCAAAGTAATAAAGAGTTTCCACTCGCATTGTCGTACGAAGTCCGTTTAAATGAAAGTGCGAAAAAATCCTGCTAGATGACACCGGATGGACGATCCGAGCATGTCGGGAAGCCGGATGACCGCCAGGGCTGTCATCGCGCGATGAATCTTCCCGAGTACCCCCGAATCAATATAAGAATCGCCACGATCTGACGGGCGGATCAAAAGTTATCGTCGGAACGATATTTGTGCACCAAGGGTAGCTCACGGCCAGTAAACACCTTCCGACCGGATTCATGACTCGCATCCACTAGTACACTCATCCGCCATAGCCTGTACGTCACTGAATCTAAACAAACCCCCGCTATAATTTGACCGCAAATGAAATGTCAGAACGAATTCCGTTTATCGAATCAAACGACACTATCACCCCGCCATAATAAAGACCGGACGTGTTTGAATTCACCATCCGGAAGAAAATAAAAAGATCCGAACCGAAACGTAGGAGGCGACGCACTAAACGTGCGTTTCAGTTCGCATCGATTTTCCAGAACCGAAAGATTGTTCGAAAAAAGTGGTAGATAGCCGAAAAAAGTGACAGGGGTGCAACACGAGGACTTCCCAGGAGGTCACCCATCCTAGTACTACTCTCGCCCAAGCACGCTTAACTTCGGAGTTCTGATGGGATCCAGTGCATTTGTGCTGGTATGATCGCACCCAGCATGCCTCTCCATTGTCAAAGTAATAAAGAGTTTCCACTCGCATTGTCGTACGAAGTCCGTTTAAATGAAAGTGCGAAAAAATCCTGCTAGATGACACCGGATGGACGATCCGAGCATGTCGGGAAGCCGGATGACTGCCAGGGCTGTCATCGCGCGATGGATCTTCCCGAGTACCCCCGAATCAATATAAGAATCGCTACGATCTGACGGGCGGATCAAAAGTTATCGTCGGAACGATATTTGTGCACCAAGGGTAGCTCACGGCCAGTAAACACCTTCCGACCGGATTCATGACTCGCATCCACTAGTACACTCATCCGCTATAGCCTGTACGTCACTGAATCTAAACAAACCCCCGCTATAATTTGACTGCAAATGAAATGTCAGAACGAATTCCGTTTATCGAATCAAACTACACTATCACCCCGCCATAATAAAGACCGGACGTCTTTGAATTCACCATCCGGAAGAAAATAAAAAGATCCGAACCGAAACGTAGGAGGCGACGCACTAAACGTGCGTTTCAGTTCGCATCGATGTTCCAGAACCAAAAGATTGTTCGAAAAAAGTGGTAGATAGCCGAAAAAAGTGACAGGGGTGCAACACGAGGACTTCCCAGGAGGTCACCCATCCTAGTACTACTCTCGCCCAAGCACGCTTAACTTCGGAGTTCTGATGGGATCCAGTGCATTTGTGCTGGTATGATCGCACCCAGCATTCCTCTCCATTGTCAAAGTAATAAAGAGTTTCCACTCGCATTGTCGTACGAAGTCCGTTTAAATGAAAGTGCGAAAAAATCCTGCTAGATGACACCGGATGGACGATCCGAGCATGTCGGGAAGCCGGATGACCGCCAGGGCTGTCATCGCGCGATGAATCTTCCCGAGTACCCCCGAATCAATATAAGAATCGCCACGATCTAACGGGCGGATCAAAAGTTATCGTCGGAACGATATTTGTGCACCAAGGGTAGCTCACGGCCAGTAAACACCTTCCGACCGGATTCATGACTCGCATCCACTAGTACACTCATCCGCTATAGCCTGTACGTCACTGAATCTAAACAAACCCCCGCTATAATTTGACCGCAAATGAAATGTCAGAACGAATTCCGTTTATCGAATCAAACGACACTATCACCCCGCCATAATAAAGACCGGACGTGTTTGAATTCACCATCCGGAAGAAAATAAAAAGATCCGAACCGAAACGTATGAGGCGACGCACTAAACGTGCGTTTCAGTTCGCATCGATGTTCCAGAACCGAAAGATTGTTCGAAAAAAGTGGTAGATAGCCGAGAAAAGTGACAGGGGTGCAACACGAGAACTTCCCAGGAGGTCACCCATCCTAGTACTACTCTCGCCCAAGCACGCTTAACTTCGGAGTTCTGATGGGATCCAGTGCATTTGTGCTGGTATGATCGCACCCAGCATGCCTCTCCATTGTCAAAGTAATAAAGAGTTTCCACTCGCATTGTCGTACGAAGTCCGTTTAAATGAAAGTGCGAAAAAATCCTGCTAGATGACACCGGATGGACGATCCGAGCATGTCGGGAAGCCGGATGACTGCCAGGGCTGTCATCGCGCGATGGATCTTCCCGAGTACCCCCGAATCAATATAAGAATCGCTACGATCTGACGGGCGGATCAAAAGTTATCGTCGGAACGATATTTGTGCACCAAGGGTAGCTCACGGCCAGTAAACACCTTCCGACCGGATTCATGACTCGCATCCACTAGTACACTCATCCGCCATAGCCTGTACGTCACTGAATCTAAACAAACCCCCGCTATAATTTGACCGCAAATGAAATGTCAGAACGAATTCCGTTTATCGAATCAAACGACACTATCACCCCGCCATAATAAAGACCGGACGTGTTTGAATTCACCATCCGGAAGAAAATAAAAAGATCCGAACCGAAACGTAGGAGGCGACGCACTAAACGTGCGTTTCAGTTCGCATCGATTTTCCAGAACCGAAAGATTGTTCGAAAAAAGTGGTAGATAGCCGAAAAAAGTGACAGGGGTGCAACACGAGGACTTCCCAGGAGGTCACCCATCCTAGTACTACTCTCGCCCAAGCACGCTTAACTTCGGAGTTCTGATGGGATCCAGTGCATTTGTGCTGGTATGATCGCACCCAGCATGCCTCTCCATTGTCAAAGTAATAAAGAGTTTCCACTCGCATTGTCGTACGAAGTCCGTTTAAATGAAAGTGCGAAAAAATCCTGCTAGATGACACCGGATGGACGATCCGAGCATGTCGGGAAGCCGGATGACTGCCAGGGCTGTCATCGCGCGATGGATCTTCCCGAGTACCCCCGAATCAATATAAGAATCGCTACGATCTGACGGGCGGATCAAAAGTTATCGTCGGAACGATATTTGTGCACCAAGGGTAGCTCACGGCCAGTAAACACCTTCCGACCGGATTCATGACTCGCATCCACTAGTACACTCATCCGCTATAGCCTGTACGTCACTGAATCTAAACAAACCCCCGCTATAATTTGACTGCAAATGAAATGTCAGAACGAATTCCGTTTATCGAATCAAACTACACTATCACCCCGCCATAATAAAGACCGGACGTCTTTGAATTCACCATCCGGAAGAAAATAAAAAGATCCGAACCGAAACGTAGGAGGCGACGCACTAAACGTGCGTTTCAGTTCGCATCGATGTTCCAGAACCAAAAGATTGTTCGAAAAAAGTGGTAGATAGCCGAAAAAAGTGACAGGGGTGCAACACGAGGACTTCCCAGGAGGTCACCCATCCTAGTACTACTCTCGCCCAAGCACGCTTAACTTCGGAGTTCTGATGGGATCCAGTGCATTTGTGCTGGTATGATCGCACCCAGCATTCCTCTCCATTGTCAAAGTAATAAAGAGTTTCCACTCGCATTGTCGTACGAAGTCCGTTTAAATGAAAGTGCGAAAAAATCCTGCTAGATGACACCGGATGGACGATCCGAGCATGTCGGGAAGCCGGATGACCGCCAGGGCTGTCATCGCGCGATGAATCTTCCCGAGTACCCCCGAATCAATATAAGAATCGCCACGATCTAACGGGCGGATCAAAAGTTATCGTCGGAACGATATTTGTGCACCAAGGGTAGCTCACGGCCAGTAAACACCTTCCGACCGGATTCATGACTCGCATCCACTAGTACACTCATCCGCTATAGCCTGTACGTCACTGAATCTAAACAAACCCCCGCTATAATTTGACCGCAAATGAAATGTCAGAACGAATTCCGTTTATCGAATCAAACGACACTATCACCCCGCCATAATAAAGACCGGACGTGTTTGAATTCACCATCCGGAAGAAAATAAAAAGATCCGAACCGAAACGTATGAGGCGACGCACTAAACGTGCGTTTCAGTTCGCATCGATGTTCCAGAACCGAAAGATTGTTCGAAAAAAGTGGTAGATAGCCGAGAAAAGTGACAGGGGTGCAACACGAGAACTTCCCAGGAGGTCACCCATCCTAGTACTACTCTCGCCCAAGCACGCTTAACTTCGGAGTTCTGATGGGATCCAGTGCATTTGTGCTGGTATGATCGCACCCAGCATGCCTCTCCATTGTCAAAGTAATAAAGAGTTTCCACTCGCATTGTCGTACGAAGTCCGTTTAAATGAAAGTGCGAAAAAATCCTGCTAGATGACACCGGATGGACGATCCGAGCATGTCGGGAAGCCGGATGACTGCCAGGGCTGTCATCGCGCGATGGATCTTCCCGAGTACCCCCGAATCAATATAAGAATCGCTACGATCTGACGGGCGGATCAAAAGTTATCGTCGGAACGATATTTGTGCACCAAGGGTAGCTCACGGCCAGTAAACACCTTCCGACCGGATTCATGACTCGCATCCACTAGTACACTCATCCGCTATAGCCTGTACGTCACTGAATCTAAACAAACCCCCGCTATAATTTGACTGCAAATGAAATGTCAGAACGAATTCCGTTTATCGAATCAAACGACACTATCACCCCGCCATAATAAAGACCGGACGTCTTTGAATTCACCATCCGGAAGAAAATAAAAAGATCGGAACCGAAACGTAGGAGGCGACGCACTAAACGTGCGTTTCAGTTCGCATCGATGTTCCAGAACCGAAAGATTGTTCGAAAAAAGTGGTAGATAGCCGAAAAAAGTGACAGGGGTGCAACACGAGGACTTTCCAGGAGGTCACCCATCCTAGTACTACTCTCGCCCAAGCACGCTTAACTTCGGAGTTCTGATGGGATCCAGTGCATTTGTGCTGGTATGATCGCACCCAGCATGCCTCTCCATTGTCAAAGTAATAAAGAGTTTCCACTCGCATTGTCGTACGAAGTCCGTTTAAATGAAAGTGCGAAAAAATCCTGCTAGATGACACCGGATGGACGATCCGAGCATGTCGGGAAGCCGGATGACCACCAGGGCTGTCATCGCGCGATGAATCTTCCCGAGTACCCCCGAATCAATATAAGAATCGCCACGATCTGACGGGCGGATCAAAAGTTATCGTCGGAACGATATTTGTGCACCAAGGGTAGCTCACGGCCAGTAAACACCTTCCGACCGGATTCATGACTCGCATCCACTAGTACACTCATCCGCTATAGCCTGTACGTCACTGAATCTAAACAAACCCCCGCTATAATTTGACCGCAAATGAAATGTCAGAACGAATTCCGTTTATCGAATCAAACGACACTATCAGCCCGCCATAATAAAGACCTGACGTCTTTGAATTCACCATCCGGAAGAAAATAAAAAGATCCGAACCGAAACGTATGAGGCGACGCACTAAACGTGCGTTTCAGTTCGCATCGATGTTCCAGAACCGAAAGATTGTTCGAAAAAAGTGGTAGATAGCCGAAAAAAGTGACAGGGGTGCAACACGAGGACTTCCCAGGAGGTCACCCATCCTAGTACTACTCTCGCCCAAGCACGCTTAACTTCGGAGTTCTGATGGGATCCAGTGCATTTGTGCTGGTATGATCGCACCCAGCATGCCTCTCCATTGTCAAAGTAATAAAGAGTTTCCACTCGCATTGTCGTACGAAGTCCGTTTAAATGAAAGTGCGAAAAAATCCTGCTAGATGACACCGGATGGACGATCCGAGCATGTCGGGAAGCCGGATGACCGCCAAGGCTGTCATCGCGCGATGAATCTTCCCGAGTACCCCCGAATCAATATAAGAATCGCCACGATCTGACGGGCGGATCAAAAGTTATCGTCGGAACGATATTTGTGCACCAAGGGTAGCTCACGGCCAGTAAACACCTTCCGACCGGATTCATGACTCGCATCCACTAGTACACTCATCCGCTATAGCCTGTACGTCACTGAATCTAAACAAACCCCCGCTATAATTTGACCGCAAATGAAATGTCAGAACGAATTCCGTTTATCGAATCAAACGACACTATCACCCCGCCATAATAAAGACCGGACGTGTTTGAATTTACCATCCGGAAGAAAATAAAAAGATCCGAACCGAAACGTAGGAGGCGACGCACTAAACGTGCGTTTCAGTTCGCATCGATGTTCCAGAACCGAAAGATTGTTCGAAAAAAGTGGTAGATAGCCGAAAAAAGTGACAGGGGTGCAACACGAGGACTTCCCAGGAGGTCACCCATCCTAGTACTACTCTCGCCCAAGCACGCTTAACTTCGGAGTTCTGATGGGATCCAGTGCATTTGTGCTGGTATGATCGCACCCAGCATGCCTCTCCATTGTCAAAGTAATAAAGAGTTTCCACTCGCATTGTCGTACGAAGTCCGTTTAAATGAAAGTGCGAAAAAATCCTGCTAGATGACACCGGATGGACGATCCGAGCATGTCGGGAAGCCGGATGACCGCCAGGGCTGTCATCGCGCGATGAATCTTCCCGAGTACCCCCGAATCAATATAAGAATCGCCACGATCTGACGGGCGGATCAAAAGTTATCGTCGGAACGATATTTGTGCACCAAGGGTAGCTCACGGCCAGTAAACACCTTCCGACCGGATTCATGACTCGCATCCACTAGTACACTCATCCGCTATAGCCTGTACGTCACTGAATCTAAACAAACCCCCGCTATAATTTGACCGCAAATGAAATGTCAGAACGAATTCCGTTTATCGAATCAAACGACACTATCACCCCGCCATAATAAAGACCGGACGTGTTTGAATTCACCATCCGGAAGAAAATAAAAAGATCCGAACCGAAACGTAGGAGGCGACGCACTAAACGTGCGTTTCAGTTCGCATCGATGTTCCAGAACCGAAAGATTGTTCGAAAAAAGTGGTAGATAGCCGAAAAAAGTGACAGGGGTGCAACACGAGGACTTTCCAGGAGGTCACCCATCCTAGTACTACTCTCGCCCAAGCACGCTTAACTTCGGAGTTCTGATGGGATCCAGTGCATTTGTGCTGTTATGATCGCACCCAGCATGCCTCTCCATTGTCAAAGTAATAAAGAGTTTCCACTCGCATTGTCGTACGAAGTCCGTTTAAATGAAAGTGCGAAAAAATCCTGCTAGATGACACCGGATGGACGATCCGAGCATGTCGGGAAGCCGGATGACTGCCAGGGCTGTCATCGCGCGATGGATCTTCCCGAGTACCCCCGAATCAATATAAGAATCGCTACGATCTGACGGGCGGATCAAAAGTTATCGTCGGAACGATATTTGTGCACCAAGGGTAGCTCACGGCCAGTAAACACCTTCCGACCGGATTCATGACTCGCATCCACTAGTACACTCATCCGCTATAGCCTGTACGTCACTGAATCTAAACAAACCCCCGCTATAATTTGACTGCAAATGAAATGTCAGAACGAATTCCGTTTATCGAATCAAACGACACTATCACCCCGCCATAATAAAGACCGGACGTCTTTGAATTCACCATCCGGAAGAAAATAAAAAGATCGGAACCGAAACGTAGGAGGCGACGCACTAAACGTGCGTTTCAGTTCGCATCGATGTTCCAGAACCGAAAGATTGTTCGAAAAAAGTGGTAGATAGCCGAAAAAAGTGACAGGGGTGCAACACGAGGACTTTCCAGGAGGTCACCCATCCTAGTACTACTCTCGCCCAAGCACGCTTAACTTCGGAGTTCTGATGGGATCCAGTGCATTTGTGCTGGTATGATCGCACCCAGCATGCCTCTCCATTGTCAAAGTAATAAAGAGTTTCCACTCGCATTGTCGTACGAAGTCCGTTTAAATGAAAGTGCGAAAAAATCCTGCTAGATGACACCGGATGGACGATCCGAGCATGTCGGGAAGCCGGATGACCACCAGGGCTGTCATCGCGCGATGAATCTTCCCGAGTACCCCCGAATCAATATAAGAATCGCCACGATCTGACGGGCGGATCAAAAGTTATCGTCGGAACGATATTTGTGCACCAAGGGTAGCTCACGGCCAGTAAACACCTTCCGACCGGATTCATGACTCGCATCCACTAGTACACTCATCCGCTATAGCCTGTACGTCACTGAATCTAAACAAACCCCCGCTATAATTTGACCGCAAATGAAATGTCAGAACGAATTCCGTTTATCGAATCAAACGACACTATCAGCCCGCCATAATAAAGACCTGACGTCTTTGAATTCACCATCCGGAAGAAAATAAAAAGATCCGAACCGAAACGTATGAGGCGACGCACTAAACGTGCGTTTCAGTTCGCATCGATGTTCCAGAACCGAAAGATTGTTCGAAAAAAGTGGTAGATAGCCGAAAAAAGTGACAGGGGTGCAACACGAGGACTTCCCAGGAGGTCACCCATCCTAGTACTACTCTCGCCCAAGCACGCTTAACTTCGGAGTTCTGATGGGATCCAGTGCATTTGTGCTGGTATGATCGCACCCAGCATGCCTCTCCATTGTCAAAGTAATAAAGAGTTTCCACTCGCATTGTCGTACGAAGTCCGTTTAAATGAAAGTGCGAAAAAATCCTGCTAGATGACACCGGATGGACGATCCGAGCATGTCGGGAAGCCGGATGACCGCCAGGGCTGTCATCGCGCGATGAATCTTCCCGAGTACCCCCGAATCAATATAAGAATCGCCACGATCTGACGGGCGGATCAAAAGTTATCGTCGGAACGATATTTGTGCACCAAGGGTAGCTCACGGCCAGTAAACACCTTCCGACCGGATTCATGACTCGCATCCACTAGTACACTCATCCGCTATAGCCTGTACGTCACTGAATCTAAACAAACCCCCGCTATAATTTGACCGCAAATGAAATGTCAGAACGAATTCCGTTTATCGAATCAAACGACACTATCACCCCGCCATAATAAAGACCGGACGTGTTTGAATTCACCATCCGGAAGAAAATAAAAAGATCCGAACCGAAACGTAGGAGGCGACGCACTAAACGTGCGTTTCAGTTCGCATCGATGTTCCAGAACCGAAAGATTGTTCGAAAAAAGTGGTAGATAGCCGAAAAAAGTGACAGGGGTGCAACACGAGGACTTCCCAGGAGGTCACCCATCCTAGTACTACTCTCGCCCAAGCACGCTTAACTTCGGAGTTCTGATGGGATCCAGTGCATTTGTGCTGGTATGATCGCACCCAGCATGCCTCTCCATTGTCAAAGTAATAAAGAGTTTCCACTCGCATTGTCGTACGAAGTCCGTTTAAATGAAAGTGCGAAAAAATCCTGCTAGATGACACCGGATGGACGATCCGAGCATGTCGGGAAGCCGGATGACCGCCAGGGCTGTCATCGCGCGATGAATCTTCCCGAGTACCCCCGAATCAATATAAGAATCGCCACGATCTGACGGGCGGATCAAAAGTTATCGTCGGAACGATATTTGTGCACCAAGGGTAGCTCACGGCCAGTAAACACCTTCCGACCGGATTCATGACTCGCATCCACTAGTACACTCATCCGCTATAGCCTGTACGTCACTGAATCTAAACAAACCCCCGCTATAATTTGACCGCAAATGAAATGTCAGAACGAATTCCGTTTATCGAATCAAACGACACTATCACCCCGCCATAATAAAGACCGGACGTGTTTGAATTCACCATCCGGAAGAAAATAAAAAGATCCGAACCGAAACGTATGAGGCGACGCACTAAACGTGCGTTTCAGTTCGCATCGATGTTCCAGAACCGAAAGATTGTTCGAAAAAAGTGGTAGATAGCCGAGAAAAGTGACAGGGGTGCAACACGAGAACTTCCCAGGAGGTCACCCATCCTAGTACTACTCTCGCCCAAGCACGCTTAACTTCGGAGTTCTGATGGGATCCAGTGCATTTGTGCTGGTATGATCGCACCCAGCATGCCTCTCCATTGTCAAAGTAATAAAGAGTTTCCACTCGCATTGTCGTACGAAGTCCGTTTAAATGAAAGTGCGAAAAAATCCTGCTAGATGACACCGGATGGACGATCCGAGCATGTCGGGAAGCCGGATGACCGCCAGGGCTGTCATCGCGCGATGAATCTTCCCGAGTACCCCCGAATCAATATAAGAATCGCCACGATCTGACGGGCGGATCAAAAGTTATCGTCGGAACGATATTTGTGCACCAAGGGTAGCTCACGGCCAGTAAACACCTTCCGACCGGATTCATGACTCGCATCCACTAGTACACTCATCCGCTATAGCCTGTACGTCACTGAATCTAAACAAACCCCCGCTATAATTTGACCGCAAATGAAATGTCAGAACGAATTCCGTTTATCGAATCAAACGACACTATCACCCCGCCATAATAAAGACCGGACGTCTTTGAATTCACCATCCGGAAGAAAATAAAAAGATCCGAACCGAAACGTAGGAGGCGACGCACTAAACGTGCGTTTCAGTTCGCATCGATGTTCCAGAACCGAAAGATTGTTCGAAAAAAGTGGTAGATAGCCGAAAAAAGTGACAGGGGTGCAACACGAGGACTTTCCAGGAGGTCACCCATCCTAGTACTACTCTCGCCCAAGCACGCTTAACTTCGGAGTTCTGATGGGATCCAGTGCATTTGTGCTGGTATGATCGCACCCAGCATGCCTCTCCATTGTCAAAGTAATAAAGAGTTTCCACTCGCATTGTCGTACGAAGTCCGTTTAAATGAAAGTGCGAAAAAATCCTGCTAGATGATACCGGATGGACGATCCGAGCATGTCGGGAAGCCGGATGACTGCCAGGGCTGTCATCGCGCGATGGATCTTCCCGAGTACCCCCGAATCAATATAAGAATCGCGACGATCTGACGGGCGGATCAAAAGTTATCGTCGGAACGATATTTGTGCACCAAGGGTAGCTCACGGCCAGTAAACACCTTCCGACCGGATTCATGACTCGCATCCACTAGTACACTCATCCGCTATAGCCTGTACGTCACTGAATCTAAACAAACCCCCGCTATAATTTGACTGCAAATGAAATGTCAGAACGAATTCCGTTTATCGAATCAAACGACACTATCACCCCGCCATAATAAAGACCTGACGTCTTTGAATTCACCATCCGGAAGAAAATAAAAAGATCCGAACCGAAACGTATGAGGCGACGCACTAAACGTGCGTTTCAGTTCGCATCGATGTTCCAGAACCGAAAGATTGTTCGAAAAAAGTGGTAGATAGCCGAAAAAAGTGACAGGGGTGCAACACGAGGACTTCCCAGGAGGTCACCCATCCTAGTACTACTCTCGCTCAAGCACGCTTAACTTCGGAGTTCTGATGGGATCCAGTGCATTTGTGCTGGTATGATCGCACCCAGCATGCCTCTCCATTGTCAAAGTAATAAAGAGTTTCCACTCGCATTGTCGTACGAAGTCCGTTTAAATGAAAGTGCGAAAAAATCCTGCTAGATGAAACCGGATGGACGATCCGAGCATGTCGGGAAGCCGGATGACCGCCAGGGCTGTCATCGCGCGATGAATCTTCCCGAGTACCCCCGAATCAATATAAGAATCGCCACGATCTGACGGGCGGATCAAAAGTTATCGTCGGAACGATATTTGTGCACCAAGGGTAGCTCACGGCCAGTAAACACCTTCCGACCGGATTCATGACTCGCATCCACTAGTACACTCATCCGCTATAGCCTGTACGTCACTGAATCTAAACAAACCCCCGCTATAATTTGACCGCAAATGAAATGTCAGAACGAATTCCGTTTATCGAATCAAACGACACTATCACCCCGCCATAATAAAGACCGGACGTGTTTGAATTCACCATCCGGAAGAAAATAAAAAGATCCGAACCGAAACGTAGGAGGCGACGCACTAAACGTGCGTTTCAGTTCGCATCGATGTTCCAGAACCGAAAGATTGTTCGAAAAAAGTGGTAGATAGCCGAAAAAAGTGACAGGGGTGCAACACGAGGACTTTCCAGGAGGTCACCCATCCTAGTACTACTCTCGCCCAAGCACGCTTAACTTCGGAGTTCTGATGGGATCCAGTGCATTTGTGCTGTTATGATCGCACCCAGCATGCCTCTCCATTGTCAAAGTAATAAAGAGTTTCCACTCGCATTGTCGTACGAAGTCCGTTTAAATGAAAGTGCGAAAAAATCCTGCTAGATGACACCGGATGGACGATCCGAGCATGTCGGGAAGCCGGATGACTGCCAGGGCTGTCATCGCGCGATGGATCTTCCCGAGTACCCCCGAATCAATATAAGAATCGCTACGATCTGACGGGCGGATCAAAAGTTATCGTCGGAACGATATTTGTGCACCAAGGGTAGCTCACGGCCAGTAAACACCTTCCGACCGGATTCATGACTCGCATCCACTAGTACACTCATCCGCTATAGCCTGTACGTCACTGAATCTAAACAAACCCCCGCTATAATTTGACTGCAAATGAAATGTCAGAACGAATTCCGTTTATCGAATCAAACGACACTATCACCCCGCCATAATAAAGACCGGACGTCTTTGAATTCACCATCCGGAAGAAAATAAAAAGATCGGAACCGAAACGTAGGAGGCGACGCACTAAACGTGCGTTTCAGTTCGCATCGATGTTCCAGAACCGAAAGATTGTTCGAAAAAAGTGGTAGATAGCCGAAAAAAGTGACAGGGGTGCAACACGAGGACTTTCCAGGAGGTCACCCATCCTAGTACTACTCTCGCCCAAGCACGCTTAACTTCGGAGTTCTGATGGGATCCAGTGCATTTGTGCTGGTATGATCGCACCCAGCATGCCTCTCCATTGTCAAAGTAATAAAGAGTTTCCACTCGCATTGTCGTACGAAGTCCGTTTAAATGAAAGTGCGAAAAAATCCTGCTAGATGACACCGGATGGACGATCCGAGCATGTCGGGAAGCCGGATGACCACCAGGGCTGTCATCGCGCGATGAATCTTCCCGAGTACCCCCGAATCAATATAAGAATCGCCACGATCTGACGGGCGGATCAAAAGTTATCGTCGGAACGATATTTGTGCACCAAGGGTAGCTCACGGCCAGTAAACACCTTCCGACCGGATTCATGACTCGCATCCACTAGTACACTCATCCGCTATAGCCTGTACGTCACTGAATCTAAACAAACCCCCGCTATAATTTGACCGCAAATGAAATGTCAGAACGAATTCCGTTTATCGAATCAAACGACACTATCAGCCCGCCATAATAAAGACCTGACGTCTTTGAATTCACCATCCGGAAGAAAATAAAAAGATCCGAACCGAAACGTATGAGGCGACGCACTAAACGTGCGTTTCAGTTCGCATCGATGTTCCAGAACCGAAAGATTGTTCGAAAAAAGTGGTAGATAGCCGAAAAAAGTGACAGGGGTGCAACACGAGGACTTCCCAGGAGGTCACCCATCCTAGTACTACTCTCGCCCAAGCACGCTTAACTTCGGAGTTCTGATGGGATCCAGTGCATTTGTGCTGGTATGATCGCACCCAGCATGCCTCTCCATTGTCAAAGTAATAAAGAGTTTCCACTCGCATTGTCGTACGAAGTCCGTTTAAATGAAAGTGCGAAAAAATCCTGCTAGATGACACCGGATGGACGATCCGAGCATGTCGGGAAGCCGGATGACCGCCAGGGCTGTCATCGCGCGATGAATCTTCCCGAGTACCCCCGAATCAATATAAGAATCGCCACGATCTGACGGGCGGATCAAAAGTTATCGTCGGAACGATATTTGTGCACCAAGGGTAGCTCACGGCCAGTAAACACCTTCCGACCGGATTCATGACTCGCATCCACTAGTACACTCATCCGCTATAGCCTGTACGTCACTGAATCTAAACAAACCCCCGCTATAATTTGACCGCAAATGAAATGTCAGAACGAATTCCGTTTATCGAATCAAACGACACTATCACCCCGCCATAATAAAGACCGGACGTGTTTGAATTCACCATCCGGAAGAAAATAAAAAGATCCGAACCGAAACGTAGGAGGCGACGCACTAAACGTGCGTTTCAGTTCGCATCGATGTTCCAGAACCGAAAGATTGTTCGAAAAAAGTGGTAGATAGCCGAAAAAAGTGACAGGGGTGCAACACGAGGACTTCCCAGGAGGTCACCCATCCTAGTACTACTCTCGCCCAAGCACGCTTAACTTCGGAGTTCTGATGGGATCCAGTGCATTTGTGCTGGTATGATCGCACCCAGCATGCCTCTCCATTGTCAAAGTAATAAAGAGTTTCCACTCGCATTGTCGTACGAAGTCCGTTTAAATGAAAGTGCGAAAAAATCCTGCTAGATGACACCGGATGGACGATCCGAGCATGTCGGGAAGCCGGATGACTGCCAGGGCTGTCATCGCGCGTTGGGTCTTCCCGAGTACCCCCGAATCAATATAAGAATCGCTACGATCTGACGGGCGGATCAAAAGTTATCGTCGGAACGATATTTGTGCACCAAGGGTAGCTCACGGCCAGTAAACACCTTCCGACCGGATTCATGACTCGCATCCACTAGTACACTCATCCGCTATAGCCTGTACGTCACTGAATCTAAACAAACCCCCGCTATAATTTGACTGCAAATGAAATGTCAGAACGAATTCCGTTTATCGAATCAAACGACACTATCACCCCGCCATAATAAAGACCGGACGTCTTTGAATTCACCATCCGGAAGAAAATAAAAAGATCCGAACCGAAACGTAGGAGGCGACGCACTAAACGTGCGTTTCAGTTCGCATCGATGTTCCAGAACCGAAAGATTGTTCGAAAAAAGTGGTAGATAGCCGAAAAAAGTGACAGGGGTGCAACACGAGGACTTCCCAGGAGGTCACCCATCCTAGTACTACTCTCGCCCAAGCACGCTTAACTTCGGAGTTCTGATGGGATCCAGTGCATTTGTGCTGGTATGATCGCACCCAGCATGCCTCTCCATTGTCAAAGTAATAAAGAGTTTCCACTCGCATTGTCGTACGAAGTCCGTTTAAATGAAAGTGCGAAAAAATCCTGCTAGATGACACCGGATGGACGATCCGAGCATGTCGGGAAGCCGGATGACCGCCAGGGCTGTCATCGCGCGATGAATCTTCCCGAGTACCCCCGAATCAATATAAGAATCGCCACGATCTGACGGGCGGATCAAAAGTTATCGTCGGAACGATATTTGTGCACCAAGGGTAGCTCACGGCCAGTAAACACCTTCCGACCGGATTCATGACTCGCATCCACTAGTACACTCATCCGCTATAGCCTGTACGTCACTGAATCTAAACAAACCCCCGCTATAATTTGACCGCAAATGAAATGTCAGAACGAATTCCGTTTATCGAATCAAACGACACTATCACCCCGCCATAATAAAGACCGGACGTGTTTGAATTCACCATCCGGAAGAAAATAAAAAGATCCGAACCGAAACGTATGAGGCGACGCACTAAACGTGCGTTTCAGTTCGCATCGATGTTCCAGAACCGAAAGATTGTTCGAAAAAAGTGGTAGATAGCCGAGAAAAGTGACAGGGGTGCAACACGAGAACTTCCCAGGAGGTCACCCATCCTAGTACTACTCTCGCCCAAGCACGCTTAACTTCGGAGTTCTGATGGGATCCAGTGCATTTGTGCTGGTATGATCGCACCCAGCATGCCTCTCCATTGTCAAAGTAATAAAGAGTTTCCACTCGCATTGTCGTACGAAGTCCGTTTAAATGAAAGTGCGAAAAAATCCTGCTAGATGACACCGGATGGACGATCCGAGCATGTCGGGAAGCCGGATGACCGCCAGGGCTGTCATCGCGCGATGAATCTTCCCGAGTACCCCCGAATCAATATAAGAATCGCCACGATCTGACGGGCGGATCAAAAGTTATCGTCGGAACGATATTTGTGCACCAAGGGTAGCTCACGGCCAGTAAACACCTTCCGACCGGATTCATGACTCGCATCCACTAGTACACTCATCCGCTATAGCCTGTACGTCACTGAATCTAAACAAACCCCCGCTATAATTTGACCGCAAATGAAATGTCAGAACGAATTCCGTTTATCGAATCAAACGACACTATCACCCCGCCATAATAAAGACCGGACGTCTTTGAATTCACCATCCGGAAGAAAATAAAAAGATCCGAACCGAAACGTAGGAGGCGACGCACTAAACGTGCGTTTCAGTTCGCATCGATGTTCCAGAACCGAAAGATTGTTCGAAAAAAGTGGTAGATAGCCGAAAAAAGTGACAGGGGTGCAACACGAGGACTTTCCAGGAGGTCACCCATCCTAGTACTACTCTCGCCCAAGCACGCTTAACTTCGGAGTTCTGATGGGATCCAGTGCATTTGTGCTGGTATGATCGCACCCAGCATGCCTCTCCATTGTCAAAGTAATAAAGAGTTTCCACTCGCATTGTCGTACGAAGTCCGTTTAAATGAAAGTGCGAAAAAATCCTGCTAGATGATACCGGATGGACGATCCGAGCATGTCGGGAAGCCGGATGACTGCCAGGGCTGTCATCGCGCGATGGATCTTCCCGAGTACCCCCGAATCAATATAAGAATCGCGACGATCTGACGGGCGGATCAAAAGTTATCGTCGGAACGATATTTGTGCACCAAGGGTAGCTCACGGCCAGTAAACACCTTCCGACCGGATTCATGACTCGCATCCACTAGTACACTCATCCGCTATAGCCTGTACGTCACTGAATCTAAACAAACCCCCGCTATAATTTGACTGCAAATGAAATGTCAGAACGAATTCCGTTTATCGAATCAAACGACACTATCACCCCGCCATAATAAAGACCTGACGTCTTTGAATTCACCATCCGGAAGAAAATAAAAAGATCCGAACCGAAACGTATGAGGCGACGCACTAAACGTGCGTTTCAGTTCGCATCGATGTTCCAGAACCGAAAGATTGTTCGAAAAAAGTGGTAGATAGCCGAAAAAAGTGACAGGGGTGCAACACGAGGACTTCCCAGGAGGTCACCCATCCTAGTACTACTCTCGCTCAAGCACGCTTAACTTCGGAGTTCTGATGGGATCCAGTGCATTTGTGCTGGTATGATCGCACCCAGCATGCCTCTCCATTGTCAAAGTAATAAAGAGTTTCCACTCGCATTGTCGTACGAAGTCCGTTTAAATGAAAGTGCGAAAAAATCCTGCTAGATGAAACCGGATGGACGATCCGAGCATGTCGGGAAGCCGGATGACCGCCAGGGCTGTCATCGCGCGATGAATCTTCCCGAGTACCCCCGAATCAATATAAGAATCGCCACGATCTGACGGGCGGATCAAAAGTTATCGTCGGAACGATATTTGTGCACCAAGGGTAGCTCACGGCCAGTAAACACCTTCCGACCGGATTCATGACTCGCATCCACTAGTACACTCATCCGCTATAGCCTGTACGTCACTGAATCTAAACAAACCCCCGCTATAATTTGACCGCAAATGAAATGTCAGAACGAATTCCGTTTATCGAATCAAACGACACTATCACCCCGCCATAATAAAGACCGGACGTGTTTGAATTCACCATCCGGAAGAAAATAAAAAGATCCGAACCGAAACGTAGGAGGCGACGCACTAAACGTGCGTTTCAGTTCGCATCGATGTTCCAGAACCGAAAGATTGTTCGAAAAAAGTGGTAGATAGCCGAAAAAAGTGACAGGGGTGCAACACGAGGACTTTCCAGGAGGTCACCCATCCTAGTACTACTCTCGCCCAAGCACGCTTAACTTCGGAGTTCTGATGGGATCCAGTGCATTTGTGCTGGTATGATCGCACCCAGCATGCCTCTCCATTGTCAAAGTAATAAAGAGTTTCCACTCGCATTGTCGTACGAAGTCCGTTTAAATGAAAGTGCGAAAAAATCCTGCTAGATGACACCGGATGGACGATCCGAGCATGTCGGGAAGCCGGATGACTGCCAGGGCTGTCATCGCGCGATGGATCTTCCCGAGTACCCCCGAATCAATATAAGAATCGCTACGATCTGACGGGCGGATCAAAAGTTATCGTCGGAACGATATTTGTGCACCAAGGGTAGCTCACGGCCAGTAAACACCTTCCGACCGGATTCATGACTCGCATCCACTAGTACACTCATCCGCTATAGCCTGTACGTCACTGAATCTAAACAAACCCCCGCTATAATTTGACTGCAAATGAAATGTCAGAACGAATTCCGTTTATCGAATCAAACGACACTATCACCCCGCCATAATAAAGACCGGACGTCTTTGAATTCACCATCCGGAAGAAAATAAAAAGATCGGAACCGAAACGTAGGAGGCGACGCACTAAACGTGCGTTTCAGTTCGCATCGATGTTCCAGAACCGAAAGATTGTTCGAAAAAAGTGGTAGATAGCCGAAAAAAGTGACAGGGGTGCAACACGAGGACTTTCCAGGAGGTCACCCATCCTAGTACTACTCTCGCCCAAGCACGCTTAACTTCGGAGTTCTGATGGGATCCAGTGCATTTGTGCTGGTATGATCGCACCCAGCATGCCTCTCCATTGTCAAAGTAATAAAGAGTTTCCACTCGCATTGTCGTACGAAGTCCGTTTAAATGAAAGTGCGAAAAAATCCTGCTAGATGACACCGGATGGACGATCCGAGCATGTCGGGAAGCCGGATGACCACCAGGGCTGTCATCGCGCGATGAATCTTCCCGAGTACCCCCGAATCAATATAAGAATCGCCACGATCTGACGGGCGGATCAAAAGTTATCGTCGGAACGATATTTGTGCACCAAGGGTAGCTCACGGCCAGTAAACACCTTCCGACCGGATTCATGACTCGCATCCACTAGTACACTCATCCGCTATAGCCTGTACGTCACTGAATCTAAACAAACCCCCGCTATAATTTGACCGCAAATGAAATGTCAGAACGAATTCCGTTTATCGAATCAAACGACACTATCAGCCCGCCATAATAAAGACCTGACGTCTTTGAATTCACCATCCGGAAGAAAATAAAAAGATCCGAACCGAAACGTATGAGGCGACGCACTAAACGTGCGTTTCAGTTCGCATCGATGTTCCAGAACCGAAAGATTGTTCGAAAAAAGTGGTAGATAGCCGAAAAAAGTGACAGGGGTGCAACACGAGGACTTCCCAGGAGGTCACCCATCCTAGTACTACTCTCGCCCAAGCACGCTTAACTTCGGAGTTCTGATGGGATCCAGTGCATTTGTGCTGGTATGATCGCACCCAGCATGCCTCTCCATTGTCAAAGTAATAAAGAGTTTCCACTCGCATTGTCGTACGAAGTTCGTTTAAATGAAAGTGCGAAAAAATCCTGCTAGATGACACCGGATGGACGATCCGAGCATGTCGGGAAGCCGGATGACCGCCAAGGCTGTCATCGCGCGATGAATCTTCCCGAGTACCCCCGAATCAATATAAGAATCGCCACGATCTGACGGGCGGATCAAAAGTTATCGTCGGAACGATATTTGTGCACCAAGGGTAGCTCACGGCCAGTAAACACCTTCCGACCGGATTCATGACTCGCATCCACTAGTACACTCATCCGCTATAGCCTGTACGTCACTGAATCTAAACAAACCCCCGCTATAATTTGACCGCAAATGAAATGTCAGAACGAATTCCGTTTATCGAATCAAACGACACTATCACCCCGCCATAATAAAGACCGGACGTGTTTGAATTCACCATCCGGAAGAAAATAAAAAGATCCGAACCGAAACGTAGGAGGCGACGCACTAAACGTGCGTTTCAGTTCGCATCGATGTTCCAGAACCGAAAGATTGTTCGAAAAAAGTGGTAGATAGCCGAAAAAAGTGACAGGGGTGCAACACGAGGACTTCTCTGGAGGTCACCCATCCTAGTACTACTCTCGCCCAAGCACGCTTAACTTCGGAGTTCTGATGGGATCCAGTGCATTTGTGCTGGTATGATCGCACCCAGCATGCCTCTCCATTGTCAAAGTAATAAAGAGTTTCCACTCGCATTGTCGTACGAAGTCCGTTTAAATGAAAGTGCGAAAAAATCCTGCTAGATGACACCGGATGGACGATCCGAGCATGTCGGGAAGCCGGATGACTGCCAGGGCTGTCATCGCGCGTTGGGTCTTCCCGAGTACCCCCGAATCAATATAAGAATCGCTACGATCTGACGGGCGGATCAAAAGTTATCGTCGGAACGATATTTGTGCACCAAGGGTAGCTCACGGCCAGTAAACACCTTCCGACCGGATTCATGACTCGCATCCACTAGTACACTCATCCGCTATAGCCTGTACGTCACTGAATCTAAACAAACCCCCGCTATAATTTGACTGCAAATGAAATGTCAGAACGAATTCCGTTTATCGAATCAAACGACACTATCACCCCGCCATAATAAAGACCGGACGTCTTTGAATTCACCATCCGGAAGAAAATAAAAAGATCCGAACCGAAACGTAGGAGGCGACGCACTAAACGTGCGTTTCAGTTCGCATCGATGTTCCAGAACCGAAAGATTGTTCGAAAAAAGTGGTAGATAGCCGAAAAAAGTGACAGGGGTGCAACACGAGGACTTCCCAGGAGGTCACCCATCCTAGTACTACTCTCGCCCAAGCACGCTTAACTTCGGAGTTCTGATGGGATCCAGTGCATTTGTGCTGGTATGATCGCACCCAGCATGCCTCTCCATTGTCAAAGTAATAAAGAGTTTCCACTCGCATTGTCGTACGAAGTCCGTTTAAATGAAAGTGCGAAAAAATCCTGCTAGATGACACCGGATGGACGATCCGAGCATGTCGGGAAGCCGGATGACCGCCAGGGCTGTGATCGCGCGATGAATCTTCCCGAGTACCCCCGAATCAATATAAGAATCGCCACGATCTGACGGGCGGATCAAAAGTTATCGTCGGAACGATATTTGTGCACCAAGGGTAGCTCACGGCCAGTAAACACCTTCCGACCGGATTCATGACTCGCATCCACTAGTACACTCATCCGCTATAGCCTGTACGTCACTGAATCTAAACAAACCCCCGCTATAATTTGACCGCAAATGAAATGTCAGAACGAATTCCGTTTATCGAATCAAACGACACTATCACCCCGCCATAATAAAGACCGGACGTGTTTGAATTCACCATCCGGAAGAAAATAAAAAGATCCGAACCGAAACGTATGAGGCGACGCACTAAACGTGCGTTTCAGTTCGCATCGATGTTCCAGAACCGAAAGATTGTTCGAAAAAAGTGGTAGATAGCCGAGAAAAGTGACAGGGGTGCAACACGAGAACTTCCCAGGAGGTCACCCATCCTAGTACTACTCTCGCCCAAGCACGCTTAACTTCGGAGTTCTGATGGGATCCAGTGCATTTGTGCTGGTATGATCGCACCCAGCATGCCTCTCCATTGTCAAAGTAATAAAGAGTTTCCACTCGCATTGTCGTACGAAGTCCGTTTAAATGAAAGTGCGAAAAAATCCTGCTAGATGACACCGGATGGACGATCCGAGCATGTCGGGAAGCCGGATGACTGCCAGGGCTGTCATCGCGCCATGGATCTTCCCGAGTACCCCCGAATCAATATAAGAATCGCTACGATCTGACGGGCGGATCAAAAGTTATCGTCGGAACGATATTTGTGCACCAAGGGTAGCTCACGGCCAGTAAACACCTTCCGACCGGATTCATGACTCGCATCCACTAGTACACTCATCCGCTATAGCCTGTACGTCACTGAATCTAAACAAACCCCCGCTATAATTTGACTGCAAATGAAATGTCAGAACGAATTCCGTTTATCGAATCAAACGACACTATCACCCCGCCATAATAAAGACCGGACGTCTTTGAATTCACCATCCGGAAGAAAATAAAAAGATCGGAACCGAAACGTAGGAGGCGACGCACTAAACGTGCGTTTCAGTTCGCATCGATGTTCCAGAACCGAAAGATTGTTCGAAAAAAGTGGTAGATAGCCGAAAAAAGTGACAGGGGTGCAACACGAGGACTTTCCAGGAGGTCACCCATCCTAGTACTACTCTCGCCCAAGCACGCTTAACTTCGGAGTTCTGATGGGATCCAGTGCATTTGTGCTGGTATGATCGCACCCAGCATGCCTCTCCATTGTCAAAGTAATAAAGAGTTTCCACTCGCATTGTCGTACGAAGTCCGTTTAAATGAAAGTGCGAAAAAATCCTGCTAGATGACACCGGATGGACGATCCGAGCATGTCGGGAAGCCGGATGACTACCAGGGCTGTCATCGCGCGATGAATCTTCCCGAGTACCCCCGAATCAATATAAGAATCGCCACGATCTGACGGGCGGATCAAAAGTTATCGTCGGAACGATATTTGTGCACCAAGGGTAGCTCACGGCCAGTAAACACCTTCCGACCGGATTCATGACTCGCATACACTAGTACACTCATCCGCTATAGCCTGTACGTCACTGAATCTAAACAAACCCCCGCTATAATTTGACCGCAAATGAAATGTCAGAACGAATTCCGTTTATCGAATCAAACGACACTATCAGCCCGCCATAATAAAGACCTGACGTCTTTGAATTCACCATCCGGAAGAAAATAAAAAGATCCGAACCGAAACGTATGAGGCGACGCACTAAACGTGCGTTTCAGTTCGCATCGATGTTCCAGAACCGAAAGATTGTTCGAAAAAAGTGGTAGATAGCCGAAAAAAGTGACAGGGGTGCAACACGAGGACTTCCCAGGAGGTCACCCATCCTAGTACTACTCTCGCCCAAGCACGCTTAACTTCGGAGTTCTGATGGGATCCAGTGCATTTGTGCTGGTATGATCGCACCCAGCATGCCTCTCCATTGTCAAAGTAATAAAGAGTTTCCACTCGCATTGTCGTAGGAAGTCCGTTTAAATGAAAGTGCGAAAAAATCCTGCTAGATGACACCGGATGGACGATCCGAGCATGTCGGGAAGCCGGATGACCGCCAAGGCTGTCATCGCGCGATGAATCTTCCCGAGTACCCCCGAATCAATATAAGAATCGCCACGATCTGACGGGCTGATCAAAAGTTATCGTCGGAACGATATTTGTGCACCAAGGGTAGCTCACGGCCAGTAAACACCTTCCGACCGGATTCATGACTCGCATCCACTAGTACACTCATCCGCTATAGCCTGTACGTCACTGAATCTAAACAAACCCCCGCTATAATTTGACCGCAAATGAAATGTCAGAACGAATTCCGTTTATCGAATCAAACGACACTATCACCCCGCCATAATAAAGACCGGACGTGTTTGAATTTACCATCCGGAAGAAAATAAAAAGATCCGAACCGAAACGTAGGAGGCGACGCACTAAACGTGCGTTTCAGTTCGCATCGATGTTCCAGAACCGAAAGATTGTTCGAAAAAAGTGGTAGATAGCCGAAAAAAGTGACAGGGGTGCAACACGAGGACTTCCCAGGAGGTCACCCATCCTAGTACTACTCTCGCCCAAGCACGCTTAACTTCGGAGTTCTGATGGGATCCAGTGCATTTGTGCTGGTATGATCGCACCCAGCATGCCTCTCCATTGTCAAAGTAATAAAGAGTTTCCACTCGCATTGTCGTACGAAGTCCGTTTAAATGAAAGTGCGAAAAAATCCTGCTAGATGACACCGGATGGACGATCCGAGCATGTCGGGAAGCCGGATGACTGCCAGGGCTGTCATCGCGCGTTGGGTCTTCCCGAGTACCCTCGAATCAATATAAGAATCGCTACGATCTGACGGGCGGATCAAAAGTTATCGTCGGAACGATATTTGTGCACCAAGGGTAGCTCACGGCCAGTAAACACCTTCCGACCGGATTCATGACTCGCATCCACTAGTACACTCATCCGCTATAGCCTGTACGTCACTGAATCTAAACAAACCCCCGCTATAATTTGACTGCAAATAAAATGTCAGAACGAATTCCGTTTATCGAATCAAACGACACTATCACCCCGCCATAATAAAGACCGGACGTCTTTGAATTCACCATCCGGAAGAAAATAAAAAGATCCGAACCGAAACGTAGGAGGCGACGCACTAAACGTGCGTTTCAGTTCGCATCGATGTTCCAGAACCGAAAGATTGTTCGAAAAAAGTGGTAGATAGCCGAAAAAAGTGACAGGGGTGCAACACGAGGACTTCCCAGGAGGTCACCCATCCTAGTACTACTCTCGCCCAAGCACGCTTAACTTCGGAGTTCTGATGGGATCCAGTGCATTTGTGCTGGTATGATCGCACCCAGCATGCCTCTCCATTGTCAAAGTAATAAAGAGTTTCCACTCGCATTGTCGTACGAAGTCCGTTTAAATGAAAGTGCGAAAAAATCCTGCTAGATGACACCGGATGGACGATCCGAGCATGTCGGGAAGCCGGATGACCGCCAGGGCTGTCATCGCGCGATGAATCTTCCCGAGTACCCCCGAATCAATATAAGAATCGCCACGATCTGACGGGCGGATCAAAAGTTATCGTCGGAACGATATTTGTGCACCAAGGGTAGCTCACGGCCAGTAAACACCTTCCGACCGGATTCATGACTCGCATCCACTAGTACACTCATCCGCTATAGCCTGTACGTCACTGAATCTAAACAAACCCCCGCTATAATTTGACGGCAAATGAAATGTCAGAACGAATTCCGTTTATCGAATCAAACGACACTATCACCCCGCCATAATAAAGACCGGACGTCTTTGAATTCACCATCCGGAAGAAAATAATAAGATCCGAACCGAAACGTAGGAGGCGACGCACTAAACGTGCGTTTCAGTTCGCATCAATGTTCCAGAACCGAAAGATTGTTCGAAAAAAGTGGTAGATAGCCGAAAAAAGTGACAGGGGTGCAACACGAGGACTTCCCAGGAGGTCACCCATCCTAGTACTACTCTCGCCCAAGCACGCTTAACTTCGGAGTTCTGATGGGATCCAGTGCATTTGTGCTGGTATGATCGCACCCAGCATGCCTCTCCATTGTCAAAGTAATAAAGAGTTTCCACTCGCATTGTCGTACGAAGTCCGTTTAAATGAAAGTGCGAAAAAATCCTGCTAGATGACACCGGATGGACGATCCGAGCATGTCGGGAAGCCGGATGACCGCCAGGGCTGTCATCGCGCGATGAATCTTCCCGAGTACCCCCGAATCAATATAAGAATCGCCACGATCTGACGGGCGGATCAAAAGTTATCGTCGGAACGATATTTGTGCACCAAGGGTAGCTCACGGCCAGTAAACACCTTCCGACCGGATTCATGACTCGCATCCACTAGTACACTCATCCGCTATAGCCTGTACGTCACTGAATCTAAACAAACCCCCGCTATAATTTGACCGCAAATGAAATGTCAGAACGAATTCCGTTTATCGAATCAAACGACACTATCAGCCCGCCATAATAAAGACCGGACGTCTTTGAATTCACCATCCGGAAGAAAATAAAAAGATCCGAACCGAAACGTATGAGGCGACGCACTAAACGTGCGTTTCAGTTCGCATCGATGTTCCAGAACCGAAAGATTGTTCGAAAAAAGTGGTAGATAGCCGAAAAAAGTGACAGGGGTGCAACACGAGGACTTCCCAGGAGGTCACCCATCCTAGTACTACTCTCGCCCAAGCACGCTTAACTTCGGAGTTCTGATGGGATCCAGTGCATTTGTGCTGGTATGATCGCACCCAGCATGCCTCTCCATTGTCAAAGTAATAAAGAGTTTCCACTCGCATTGTCGTACGAAGTCCGTTTAAATGAAAGTGCGAAAAAATCCTGCTAGATGACACCGGATGGACGATCCGAGCATGTCGGGAAGCCGGATGACCGCCAGGGCTGTCATCGCGCGATGAATCTTCCCGAGTACCCCCGAATCAATATAAGAATCGCCACGATCTGACGGGCGGATCAAAAGTTATCGTCGGAACGATATTTGTGCACCAAGGGTAGCTCACGGCCAGTAAACACCTTCCGACCGGATTCATGACTCGCATCCACTAGTACACTCATCCGCTATAGCCTGTACGTCACTGAATCTAAACAAACCCCCGCTATAATTTGACCGCAAATGAAATGTCAGAACGAATTCCGTTTATCGAATCAAACGACACTATCACCCCGCCATAATAAAGACCGGACGTCTTTGAATTCACCATCCGGAAGAAACTAAAAAGATCCGAACCGAAACGTAGGAGGCGACGCACTAAACGTGCGTTTCAGTTCGCATCGATTTTCCAGAACCGAAAGATTGTTCGAAAAAAGTGGTAGATAGCCGAAAAAAGTGACAGGGGTGCAACACGAGGACTTCCCAGGAGGTCACCCATCCTAGTACTACTCTCGCCCAAGCACGCTTAACTTCGGAGTTCTGATGGGATCCAGTGCATTTGTGCTGGTATGATCGCACCCAGCATGCCTCTCCATTGTCAAAGTAATAAAGAGTTTCCACTCGCATTGTCGTACGAAGTCCGTTTAAATGAAAGTGCGAAAAAATCCTGCTAGATGACACCGGATGGACGATCCGAGCATGTCGGGAAGCCGGATGACTGCCAGGGCTGTCATCGCGCGATGGATCTTCCCGAGTACCCCCGAATCAATATAAGAATCGCTACGATCTGACGGGCGGATCAAAAGTTATCGTCGGAACGATATTTGTGCACCAAGGGTAGCTCACGGCCAGTAAACACCTTCCGACCGGATTCATGACTCGCATCCACTAGTACACTCATCCGCTATAGCCTGTACGTCACTGAATCTAAACAAACCCCCGCTATAATTTGACCGCAAATGAAATGTCAGAACGAATTCCGTTTATCGAATCAAACGACACTATCAGCCCGCCATAATAAAGACCTGACGTCTTTGAATTCACCATCCGGAAGAAAATAAAAAGATCCGAACCGAAACGTATGAGGCGACGAACTAAACGTGCGTTTCAGTTCGCATCGATGTTCCAGAACCGAAAGATTGTTCGAAAAAAGTGGTAGATAGCCGAAAAAAGTGACAGGGGTGCAACACGAGGACTTCCCAGGAGGTCACCCATCCTAGTACTACTCTCGCCCAAGCACGCTTAACTTCGGAGTTCTGATTGGATCCAGTGCATTTGTGCTGGTATGATCGCACCCAGCATGCCTCTCCATTGTCAAAGTAATAAAGAGTTTCCACTCGCATTGTCGTACGAAGTCCGTTTAAATGAAAGTGCGAAAAAATCCTGCTAGATGACACCGGATGGACGATCCGAGCATGTCGGGAAGCCGGATGACCGCCAAGGCTGTCATCGCGCGATGAATCTTCCCGAGTACCCCCGAATCAATATAAGAATCGCCACGATCTGACGGGCGGATCAAAAGTTATCGTCGGAACGATATTTGTGCACCAAGGGTAGCTCACGGCCAGTAAACACCTTCCGACCGGATTCATGACTCGCATCCACTAGTACACTCATCCGCTATAGCCTGTACGTCACTGAATCTAAACAAACCCCCGCTATAATTTGACCGCAAATGAAATGTCAGAACGAATTCCGTTTATCGAATCAAACGACACTATCAGCCCGCCATAATAAAGACCGGACGTCTTTGAATTCACCATCCGGAAGAAAATAAAAAGATCCGAACCGAAACGTATGAGGCGACGCACTAAACGTGCGTTTCAGTTCGCATCGATGTTCCAGAACCGAAAGATTGTTCGAAAAAAGTGGTAGATAGCCGAAAAAAGTGACAGGGGTGCAACACGAGGACTTCCCAGGAGGTCACCCATCCTAGTACTACTCTCGCCCAAGCACGCTTAACTTCGGAGTTCTGATGGGATCCAGTGCATTTGTGCTGGTATGATCGCACCCAGCATGCCTCTCCATTGTCAAAGTAATAAAGAGTTTCCACTCGCATTGTCGTACGAAGTCCGTTTAAATGAAAGTGCGAAAAAATCCTGCTAGATGACACCGGATGGACGATCCGAGCATGTCGGGAAGCCGGATGACCGCCAGGGCTGTCATCGCGCGATGAATCTTCCCGAGTACCCCCGAATCAATATAAGAATCGCCACGATCTGACGGGCGGATCAAAAGTTATCGTCGGAACGATATTTGTGCACCAAGGGTAGCTCACGGCCAGTAAACACCTTCCGACCGGATTCATGACTCGCATCCACTAGTACACTCATCCGCCATAGCCTGTACGTCACTGAATCTAAACAAACCCCCGCTATAATTTGACCGCAAATGAAATGTCAGAACGAATTCCGTTTATCGAATCAAACGACACTATCACCCCGCCATAATAAAGACCGGACGTCTTTGAATTCACCATCCGGAAGAAACTAAAAAGATCCGAACCGAAACGTAGGAGGCGACGCACTAAACGTGCGTTTCAGTTCGCATCGATTTTCCAGAACCGAAAGATTGTTCGAAAAAAGTGGTAGATAGCCGAAAAAAGTGACAGGGGTGCAACACGAGGACTTCCCAGGAGGTCACCCATCCTAGTACTACTCTCGCCCAAGCACGCTTAACTTCGGAGTTCTGATGGGATCCAGTGCATTTGTGCTGGTATGATCGCACCCAGCATGCCTCTCCATTGTCAAAGTAATAAAGAGTTTCCACTCGCATTGTCGTACGAAGTCCGTTTAAATGAAAGTGCGAAAAAATCCTGCTAGATGACACCGGATGGACGATCCGAGCATGTCGGGAAGCCGGATGACTGCCAGGGCTGTCATCGCGCGATGGATCTTCCCGAGTACCCCCGAATCAATATAAGAATCGCTACGATCTGACGGGCGGATCAAAAGTTATCGTCGGAACGATATTTGTGCACCAAGGGTAGCTCACGGCCAGTAAACACCTTCCGACCGGATTCATGACTCGCATCCACTAGTACACTCATCCGCTATAGCCTGTACGTCACTGAATCTAAACAAACCCCCGCTATAATTTGACCGCAAATGAAATGTCAGAACGAATTCCGTTTATCGAATCAAACGACACTATCAGCCCGCCATAATAAAGACCTGACGTCTTTGAATTCACCATCCGGAAGAAAATAAAAAGATCCGAACCGAAACGTATGAGGCGACGAACTAAACGTGCGTTTCAGTTCGCATCGATGTTCCAGAACCGAAAGATTGTTCGAAAAAAGTGGTAGATAGCCGAAAAAAGTGACAGGGGTGCAACACGAGGACTTCCCAGGAGGTCACCCATCCTAGTACTACTCTCGCCCAAGCACGCTTAACTTCGGAGTTCTGATGGGATCCAGTGCATTTGTGCTGGTATGATCGCACCCAGCATGCCTCTCCATTGTCAAAGTAATAAAGAGTTTCCACTCGCATTGTCGTACGAAGTCCGTTTAAATGAAAGTGCGAAAAAATCCTGCTAGATGACACCGGATGGACGATCCGAGCATGTCGGGAAGCCGGATGACCGCCAAGGCTGTCATCGCGCGATGAATCTTCCCGAGTACCCCCGAATCAATATAAGAATCGCCACGATCTGACGGGCGGATCAAAAGTTATCGTCGGAACGATATTTGTGCACCAAGGGTAGCTCACGGCCAGTAAACACCTTCCGACCGGATTCATGACTCGCATCCACTAGTACACTCATCCGCTATAGCCTGTACGTCACTGAATCTAAACAAACCCCCGCTATAATTTGACCGCAAATGAAATGTCAGAACGAATTCCGTTTATCGAATCAAACGACACTATCAGCCCGCCATAATAAAGACCGGACGTCTTTGAATTCACCATCCGGAAGAAAATAAAAAGATCCGAACCGAAACGTATGAGGCGACGCACTAAACGTGCGTTTCAGTTCGCATCGATGTTCCAGAACCGAAAGATTGTTCGAAAAAAGTGGTAGATAGCCGAAAAAAGTGACAGGGGTGCAACACGAGGACTTCCCAGGAGGTCACCCATCCTAGTACTACTCTCGCCCAAGCACGCTTAACTTCGGAGTTCTGATGGGATCCAGTGCATTTGTGCTGGTATGATCGCACCCAGCATGCCTCTCCATTGTCAAAGTAATAAAGAGTTTCCACTCGCATTGTCGTACGAAGTCCGTTTAAATGAAAGTGCGAAAAAATCCTGCTAGATGACACCGGATGGACGATCCGAGCATGTCGGGAAGCCGGATGACCGCCAGGGCTGTCATCGCGCGATGAATCTTCCCGAGTACCCCCGAATCAATATAAGAATCGCCACGATCTGACGGGCGGATCAAAAGTTATCGTCGGAACGATATTTGTGCACCAAGGGTAGCTCACGGCCAGTAAACACCTTCCGACCGGATTCATGACTCGCATCCACTAGTACACTCATCCGCCATAGCCTGTACGTCACTGAATCTAAACAAACCCCCGCTATAATTTGACCGCAAATGAAATGTCAGAACGAATTCCGTTTATCGAATCAAACGACACTATCACCCCGCCATAATAAAGACCGGACGTGTTTGAATTCACCATCCGGAAGAAAATAAAAAGATCCGAACCGAAACGTAGGAGGCGACGCACTAAACGTGCGTTTCAGTTCGCATCGATTTTCCAGAACCGAAAGATTGTTCGAAAAAAGTGGTAGATAGCCGAAAAAAGTGACAGGGGTGCAACACGAGGACTTCCCAGGAGGTCACCCATCCTAGTACTACTCTCGCCCAAGCACGCTTAACTTCGGAGTTCTGATGGGATCCAGTGCATTTGTGCTGGTATGATCGCACCCAGCATGCCTCTCCATTGTCAAAGTAATAAAGAGTTTCCACTCGCATTGTCGTACGAAGTCCGTTTAAATGAAAGTGCGAAAAAATCCTGCTAGATGACACCGGATGGACGATCCGAGCATGTCGGGAAGCCGGATGACTGCCAGGGCTGTCATCGCGCGATGGATCTTCCCGAGTACCCCCGAATCAATATAAGAATCGCTACGATCTGACGGGCGGATCAAAAGTTATCGTCGGAACGATATTTGTGCACCAAGGGTAGCTCACGGCCAGTAAACACCTTCCGACCGGATTCATGACTCGCATCCACTAGTACACTCATCCGCTATAGCCTGTACGTCACTGAATCTAAACAAACCCCCGCTATAATTTGACTGCAAATGAAATGTCAGAACGAATTCCGTTTATCGAATCAAACTACACTATCACCCCGCCATAATAAAGACCGGACGTCTTTGAATTCACCATCCGGAAGAAAATAAAAAGATCCGAACCGAAACGTAGGAGGCGACGCACTAAACGTGCGTTTCAGTTCGCATCGATGTTCCAGAACCAAAAGATTGTTCGAAAAAAGTGGTAGATAGCCGAAAAAAGTGACAGGGGTGCAACACGAGGACTTCCCAGGAGGTCACCCATCCTAGTACTACTCTCGCCCAAGCACGCTTAACTTCGGAGTTCTGATGGGATCCAGTGCATTTGTGCTGGTATGATCGCACCCAGCATTCCTCTCCATTGTCAAAGTAATAAAGAGTTTCCACTCGCATTGTCGTACGAAGTCCGTTTAAATGAAAGTGCGAAAAAATCCTGCTAGATGACACCGGATGGACGATCCGAGCATGTCGGGAAGCCGGATGACCGCCAGGGCTGTCATCGCGCGATGAATCTTCCCGAGTACCCCCGAATCAATATAAGAATCGCCACGATCTAACGGGCGGATCAAAAGTTATCGTCGGAACGATATTTGTGCACCAAGGGTAGCTCACGGCCAGTAAACACCTTCCGACCGGATTCATGACTCGCATCCACTAGTACACTCATCCGCTATAGCCTGTACGTCACTGAATCTAAACAAACCCCCGCTATAATTTGACCGCAAATGAAATGTCAGAACGAATTCCGTTTATCGAATCAAACGACACTATCACCCCGCCATAATAAAGACCGGACGTGTTTGAATTCACCATCCGGAAGAAAATAAAAAGATCCGAACCGAAACGTATGAGGCGACGCACTAAACGTGCGTTTCAGTTCGCATCGATGTTCCAGAACCGAAAGATTGTTCGAAAAAAGTGGTAGATAGCCGAGAAAAGTGACAGGGGTGCAACACGAGAACTTCCCAGGAGGTCACCCATCCTAGTACTACTCTCGCCCAAGCACGCTTAACTTCGGAGTTCTGATGGGATCCAGTGCATTTGTGCTGGTATGATCGCACCCAGCATGCCTCTCCATTGTCAAAGTAATAAAGAGTTTCCACTCGCATTGTCGTACGAAGTCCGTTTAAATGAAAGTGCGAAAAAATCCTGCTAGATGACACCGGATGGACGATCCGAGCATGTCGGGAAGCCGGATGACTGCCAGGGCTGTCATCGCGCGATGGATCTTCCCGAGTACCCCCGAATCAATATAAGAATCGCTACGATCTGACGGGCGGATCAAAAGTTATCGTCGGAACGATATTTGTGCACCAAGGGTAGCTCACGGCCAGTAAACACCTTCCGACCGGATTCATGACTCGCATCCACTAGTACACTCATCCGCCATAGCCTGTACGTCACTGAATCTAAACAAACCCCCGCTATAATTTGACCGCAAATGAAATGTCAGAACGAATTCCGTTTATCGAATCAAACGACACTATCACCCCGCCATAATAAAGACCGGACGTGTTTGAATTCACCATCCGGAAGAAAATAAAAAGATCCGAACCGAAACGTAGGAGGCGACGCACTAAACGTGCGTTTCAGTTCGCATCGATTTTCCAGAACCGAAAGATTGTTCGAAAAAAGTGGTAGATAGCCGAAAAAAGTGACAGGGGTGCAACACGAGGACTTCCCAGGAGGTCACCCATCCTAGTACTACTCTCGCCCAAGCACGCTTAACTTCGGAGTTCTGATGGGATCCAGTGCATTTGTGCTGGTATGATCGCACCCAGCATGCCTCTCCATTGTCAAAGTAATAAAGAGTTTCCACTCGCATTGTCGTACGAAGTCCGTTTAAATGAAAGTGCGAAAAAATCCTGCTAGATGACACCGGATGGACGATCCGAGCATGTCGGGAAGCCGGATGACCACCAGGGCTGTCATCGCGCGATGAATCTTCCCGAGTACCCCCGAATCAATATAAGAATCGCCACGATCTGACGGGCGGATCAAAAGTTATCGTCGGAACGATATTTGTGCACCAAGGGTAGCTCACGGCCAGTAAACACCTTCCGACCGGATTCATGACTCGCATCCACTAGTACACTCATCCGCTATAGCCTGTACGTCACTGAATCTAAACAAACCCCCGCTATAATTTGACCGCAAATGAAATGTCAGAACGAATTCCGTTTATCGAATCAAACGACACTATCAGCCCGCCATAATAAAGACCTGACGTCTTTGAATTCACCATCCGGAAGAAAATAAAAAGATCCGAACCGAAACGTATGAGGCGACGCACTAAACGTGCGTTTCAGTTCGCATCGATGTTCCAGAACCGAAAGATTGTTCGAAAAAAGTGGTAGATAGCCGAAAAAAGTGACAGGGGTGCAACACGAGGACTTCCCAGGAGGTCACCCATCCTAGTACTACTCTCGCCCAAGCACGCTTAACTTCGGAGTTCTGATGGGATCCAGTGCATTTGTGCTGGTATGATCGCACCCAGCATGCCTCTCCATTGTCAAAGTAATAAAGAGTTTCCACTCGCATTGTCGTACGAAGTCCGTTTAAATGAAAGTGCGAAAAAATCCTGCTAGATGACACCGGATGGACGATCCGAGCATGTCGGGAAGCCGGATGACCGCCAAGGCTGTCATCGCGCGATGAATCTTCCCGAGTACCCCCGAATCAATATAAGAATCGCCACGATCTGACGGGCGGATCAAAAGTTATCGTCGGAACGATATTTGTGCACCAAGGGTAGCTCACGGCCAGTAAACACCTTCCGACCGGATTCATGACTCGCATCCACTAGTACACTCATACGCTATAGCCTGTACGTCACTGAATCTAAACAAACCCCCGCTATAATTTGACCGCAAATGAAATGTCAGAACGAATTCCGTTTATCGAATCAAACGACACTATCACCCCGCCATAATAAAGACCGGACGTGTTTGAATTTACCATCCGGAAGAAAATAAAAAGATCCGAACCGAAACGTAGGAGGCGACGCACTAAACGTGCGTTTCAGTTCGCATCGATGTTCCAGAACCGAAAGATTGTTCGAAAAAAGTGGTAGATAGCCGAAAAAAGTGACAGGGGTGCAACACGAGGACTTCCCAGGAGGTCACCCATCCTAGTACTACTCTCGCCCAAGCACGCTTAACTTCGGAGTTCTGATGGGATCCAGTGCATTTGTGCTGGTATGATCGCACCCAGCATGCCTCTCCATTGTCAAAGTAATAAAGAGTTTCCACTCGCATTGTCGTACGAAGTCCGTTTAAATGAAAGTGCGAAAAAATCCTGCTAGATGACACCGGATGGACGATCCGAGCATGTCGGGAAGCCGGATGACCGCCAGGGCTGTCATCGCGCGATGAATCTTCCCGAGTACCCCCGAATCAATATAAGAATCGCCACGATCTGACGGGCGGATCAAAAGTTATCGTCGGAACGATATTTGTGCACCAAGGGTAGCTCACGGCCAGTAAACACCTTCCGACCGGATTCATGACTCGCATCCACTAGTACACTCATCCGCTATAGCCTGTACGTCACTGAATCTAAACAAACCCCCGCTATAATTTGACCGCAAATGAAATGTCAGAACGAATTCCGTTTATCGAATCAAACGACACTATCACCCCGCCATAATAAAGACCGGACGTGTTTGAATTCACCATCCGGAAGAAAATAAAAAGATCGGAACCGAAACGTAGGAGGCGACGCACTAAACGTGCGTTTCAGTTCGCATCGATGTTCCAGAACCGAAAGATTGTTCGAAAAAAGTGGTAGATAGCCGAAAAAAGTGACAGGGGTGCAACACGAGGACTTTCCAGGAGGTCACCCATCCTAGTACTACTCTCGCCCAAGCACGCTTAACTTCGGAGTTCTGATGGGATCCAGTGCATTTGTGCTGTTATGATCGCACCCAGCATGCCTCTCCATTGTCAAAGTAATAAAGAGTTTCCACTCGCATTGTCGTACGAAGTCCGTTTAAATGAAAGTGCGAAAAAATCCTGCTAGATGACACCGGATGGACGATCCGAGCATGTCGGGAAGCCGGATGACTGCCAGGGCTGTCATCGCGCGATGGATCTTCCCGAGTACCCCCGAATCAATATAAGAATCGCTACGATCTGACGGGCGGATCAAAAGTTATCGTCGGAACGATATTTGTGCACCAAGGGTAGCTCACGGCCAGTAAACACCTTCCGACCGGATTCATGACTCGCATCCACTAGTACACTCATCCGCTATAGCCTGTACGTCACTGAATCTAAACAAACCCCCGCTATAATTTGACTGCAAATGAAATGTCAGAACGAATTCCGTTTATCGAATCAAACGACACTATCACCCCGCCATAATAAAGACCGGACGTCTTTGAATTCACCATCCGGAAGAAAATAAAAAGATCGGAACCGAAACGTAGGAGGCGACGCACTAAACGTGCGTTTCAGTTCGCATCGATGTTCCAGAACCGAAAGATTGTTCGAAAAAAGTGGTAGATAGCCGAAAAAAGTGACAGGGGTGCAACACGAGGACTTTCCAGGAGGTCACCCATCCTAGTACTACTCTCGCCCAAGCACGCTTAACTTCGGAGTTCTGATGGGATCCAGTGCATTTGTGCTGGTATGATCGCACCCAGCATGCCTCTCCATTGTCAAAGTAATAAAGAGTTTCCACTCGCATTGTCGTACGAAGTCCGTTTAAATGAAAGTGCGAAAAAATCCTGCTAGATGACACCGGATGGACGATCCGAGCATGTCGGGAAGCCGGATGACCACCAGGGCTGTCATCGCGCGATGAATCTTCCCGAGTACCCCCGAATCAATATAAGAATCGCCACGATCTGACGGGCGGATCAAAAGTTATCGTCGGAACGATATTTGTGCACCAAGGGTAGCTCACGGCCAGTAAACACCTTCCGACCGGATTCATGACTCGCATCCACTAGTACACTCATCCGCTATAGCCTGTACGTCACTGAATCTAAACAAACCCCCGCTATAATTTGACCGCAAATGAAATGTCAGAACGAATTCCGTTTATCGAATCAAACGACACTATCAGCCCGCCATAATAAAGACCTGACGTCTTTGAATTCACCATCCGGAAGAAAATAAAAAGATCCGAACCGAAACGTATGAGGCGACGCACTAAACGTGCGTTTCAGTTCGCATCGATGTTCCAGAACCGAAAGATTGTTCGAAAAAAGTGGTAGATAGCCGAAAAAAGTGACAGGGGTGCAACACGAGGACTTCCCAGGAGGTCACCCATCCTAGTACTACTCTCGCCCAAGCACGCTTAACTTCGGAGTTCTGATGGGATCCAGTGCATTTGTGCTGGTATGATCGCACCCAGCATGCCTCTCCATTGTCAAAGTAATAAAGAGTTTCCACTCGCATTGTCGTACGAAGTCCGTTTAAATGAAAGTGCGAAAAAATCCTGCTAGATGACACCGGATGGACGATCCGAGCATGTCGGGAAGCCGGATGACCGCCAGGGCTGTCATCGCGCGATGAATCTTCCCGAGTACCCCCGAATCAATATAAGAATCGCCACGATCTGACGGGCGGATCAAAAGTTATCGTCGGAACGATATTTGTGCACCAAGGGTAGCTCACGGCCAGTAAACACCTTCCGACCGGATTCATGACTCGCATCCACTAGTACACTCATCCGCTATAGCCTGTACGTCACTGAATCTAAACAAACCCCCGCTATAATTTGACCGCAAATGAAATGTCAGAACGAATTCCGTTTATCGAATCAAACGACACTATCACCCCGCCATAATAAAGACCGGACGTGTTTGAATTCACCATCCGGAAGAAAATAAAAAGATCCGAACCGAAACGTAGGAGGCGACGCACTAAACGTGCGTTTCAGTTCGCATCGATGTTCCAGAACCGAAAGATTGTTCGAAAAAAGTGGTAGATAGCCGAAAAAAGTGACAGGGGTGCAACACGAGGACTTCCCAGGAGGTCACCCATCCTAGTACTACTCTCGCCCAAGCACGCTTAACTTCGGAGTTCTGATGGGATCCAGTGCATTTGTGCTGTTATGATCGCACCCAGCATGCCTCTCCATTGTCAAAGTAATAAAGAGTTTCCACTCGCATTGTCGTACGAAGTCCGTTTAAATGAAAGTGCGAAAAAATCCTGCTAGATGACACCGGATGGACGATCCGAGCATGTCGGGAAGCCGGATGACTGCCAGGGCTGTCATCGCGCGTTGGGTCTTCCCGAGTACCCCCGAATCAATATAAGAATCGCTACGATCTGACGGGCGGATCAAAAGTTATCGTCGGAACGATATTTGTGCACCAAGGGTAGCTCACGGCCAGTAAACACCTTCCGACCGGATTCATGACTCGCATCCACTAGTACACTCATCCGCTATAGCCTGTACGTCACTGAATCTAAACAAACCCCCGCTATAATTTGACTGCAAATGAAATGTCAGAACGAATTCCGTTTATCGAATCAAACGACACTATCACCCCGCCATAATAAAGACCGGACGTCTTTGAATTCACCATCCGGAAGAAAATAAAAAGATCCGAACCGAAACGTAGGAGGCGACGCACTAAACGTGCGTTTCAGTTCGCATCGATGTTCCAGAACCGAAAGATTGTTCGAAAAAAGTGGTAGATAGCCGAAAAAAGTGACAGGGGTGCAACACGAGGACTTCCCAGGAGGTCACCCATCCTAGTACTACTCTCGCCCAAGCACGCTTAACTTCGGAGTTCTGATGGGATCCAGTGCATTTGTGCTGGTATGATCGCACCCAGCATGCCTCTCCATTGTCAAAGTAATAAAGAGTTTCCACTCGCATTGTCGTACGAAGTCCGTTTAAATGAAAGTGCGAAAAAATCCTGCTAGATGACACCGGATGGACGATCCGAGCATGTCGGGAAGCCGGATGACCGCCAGGGCTGTCATCGCGCGATGAATCTTCCCGAGTACCCCCGAATCAATATAAGAATCGCCACGATCTGACGGGCGGATCAAAAGTTATCGTCGGAACGATATTTGTGCACCAAGGGTAGCTCACGGCCAGTAAACACCTTCCGACCGGATTCATGACTCGCATCCACTAGTACACTCATCCGCTATAGCCTGTACGTCACTGAATCTAAACAAACCCCCGCTATAATTTGACCGCAAATGAAATGTCAGAACGAATTCCGTTTATCGAATCAAACGACACTATCAGCCCGCCATAATAAAGACCTGACGTGTTTGAATTCACCATCCGGAAGAAAATAAAAAGATCCGAACCGAAACGTATGAGGCGACGCACTAAACGTGCGTTTCAGTTCGCATCGATGTTCCAGAACCGAAAGATTGTTCGAAAAAAGTGGTAGATAGCCGAGAAAAGTGACAGGGGTGCAACACGAGAACTTCCCAGGAGGTCACCCATCCTAGTACTACTCTCGCCCAAGCACGCTTAACTTCGGAGTTCTGATGGGATCCAGTGCATTTGTGCTGGTATGATCGCACCCAGCATGCCTCTCCATTGTCAAAGTAATAAAGAGTTTCCACTCGCATTGTCGTACGAAGTCCGTTTAAATGAAAGTGCGAAAAAATCCTGCTAGATGACACCGGATGGACGATCCGAGCATGTCGGGAAGCCGGATGACTGCCAGGGCTGTCATCGCGCGATGGATCTTCCCGAGTACCCCCGAATCAATATAAGAATCGCTACGATCTGACGGGCGGATCAAAAGTTATCGTCGGAACGATATTTGTGCACCAAGGGTAGCTCACGGCCAGTAAACACCTTCCGACCGGATTCATGACTCGCATCCACTAGTACACTCATCCGCTATAGCCTGTACGTCACTGAATCTAAACAAACCCCCGCTATAATTTGACTGCAAATGAAATGTCAGAACGAATTCCGTTTATCGAATCAAACGACACTATCACCCCGCCATAATAAAGACCGGACGTCTTTGAATTCACCATCCGGAAGAAAATAAAAAGATCGGAACCGAAACGTAGGAGGCGACGCACTAAACGTGCGTTTCAGTTCGCATCGATGTTCCAGAACCGAAAGATTGTTCGAAAAAAGTGGTAGATACCCGAAAAAAGTGACAGGGGTGCAACACGAGGACTTTCCAGGAGGTCACCCATCCTAGTACTACTCTCGCCCAAGCACGCTTAACTTCGGAGTTCTGATGGGATCCAGTGCATTTGTGCTGGTATGATCGCACCCAGCATGCCTCTCCATTGTCAAAGTAATAAAGAGTTTCCACTCGCATTGTCGTACGAAGTCCGTTTAAATGAAAGTGCGAAAAAATCCTGCTAGATGACACCGGATGGACGATCCGAGCATTTCGGGAAGCCGGATGACCACCAGGGCTGTCATCGCGCGATGAATCTTCCCGAGTACCCCCGAATCAATATAAGAATCGCCACGATCTGACGGGCGGATCAAAAGTTATCGTCGGAACGATATTTGTGCACCAAGGGTAGCTCACGGCCAGTAAACACCTTCCGACCGGATTCATGACTCGCATCCACTAGTACACTCAACCGCTATAGCCTGTACGTCACTGAATCTAAACAAACCCCCGCTATAATTTGACCGCAAATGAAATGTCAGAACGAATTCCGTTTATCGAATCAAACGACACTATCAGCCCGCCATAATAAAGACCTGACGTCTTTGAATTCACCATCCGGAAGAAAATAAAAAGATCCGAACCGAAACGTATGAGGCGACGCACTAAACGTGCGTTTCAGTTCGCATCGATGTTCCAGAACCGAAAGATTGTTCGAAAAAAGTGGTAGATAGCCGAAAAAAGTGACAGGGGTGCAACACGAGGACTTCCCAGGAGGTCACCCATCCTAGTACTACTCTCGCCCAAGCACGCTTAACTTCGGAGTTCTGATGGGATCCAGTGCATTTGTGCTGGTATGATCGCACCCAGCATGCCTCTCCATTGTCAAAGTAATAAAGAGTTTCCACTCGCATTGTCGTACGAAGTCCGTTTAAATGAAAGTGCGAAAAAATCCTGCTAGATGACACCGGATGGACGATCCGAGCATGTCGGGAAGCCGGATGACCGCCAAGGCTGTCATCGCGCGATGAATCTTCCCGAGTACCCCCGAATCAATATAAGAATCGCCACGATCTGACGGGCGGATCAAAAGTTATCGTCGGAACGATATTTGTGCACCAAGGGTAGCTCACGGCCAGTAAACACCTTCCGACCGGATTCATGACTCGCATCCACTAGTACACTCATCCGCTATAGCCTGTACGTCACTGAATCTAAACAAACCCCCGCTATAATTTGACCGCAAATGAAATGTCAGAACGAATTCCGTTTATCGAATCAAACGACACTATCACCCCGCCATAATAAAGACCGGACGTGTTTGAATTTACCATCCGGAAGAAAATAAAAAGATCCGAACCGAAACGTAGGAGGCGACGCACTAAACGTGCGTTTCAGTTCGCATCGATGTTCCAGAACCGAAAGATTGTTCGAAAAAAGTGGTAGATAGCCGAAAAAAGTGACAGGGGTGCAACACGAGGACTTCCCAGGAGGTCACCCATCCTAGTACTACTCTCGCCCAAGCACGCTTAACTTCGGAGTTCTGATGGGATCCAGTGCATTTGTGCTGGTATGATCGCACCCAGCATGCCTCTCCATTGTCAAAGTAATAAAGAGTTTCCACTCGCATTGTCGTACGAAGTCCGTTTAAATGAAAGTGCGAAAAAATCCTGCTAGATGACACCGGATGGACGATCCGAGCATGTCGGGAAGCCGGAAGACCGCCAGGGCTGTCATCGCGCGATGAATCTTCCCGAGTACCCCCGAATCATTATAAGAATCGCCACGATCTGACGGGCGGATCAAAAGTTATCGTCGAAACGATATTTGTGCACCAAGGGTAGCTCACGGCCAGTAAACACCTTCCGACCGGATTCATGACTCGCATCCACTAGTACACTCATCCGCTATAGCCTGTACGTCACTGAATCTAAACAAACCCCCGCTATAATTTGACCGCAAATGAAATGTCAGAACGAATTCCGTTTGTCGAATCAAACGACACTATCAGCCCGCCATAATAAAGACCTGACGTCTTTGAATTCACCATCCGGAAGAAAATAAAAAGATCCGAACCGAAACGTATGAGGCGACGCACTAAACGTGCGTTTCAGTTCGCATCGATGTTCCAGAACCGAAAGATTGTTCGAAAAAAGTGGTAGATAGCCGAAAAAAGTGACAGGGGTGCAACACGAGGACTTCCCAGGAGGTCACCCATCCTAGTACTACTCTCGCCCAAGCACGCTTAACTTCAGAGTTCTGATGGGATCCAGTGCATTTGTGCTGGTATGATCGCACCCAGCATGCCTCTCCATTGTCAAAGTAATAAAGAGTTTCCACTCGCATTGTCGTACGAAGTCCGTTTAAATGAAAGTGCGAAAAAATCCTGCTAGATGACACCGGATGGACGATCCGAGCATGTCGGGAAGCCAGATGACCGCCAGGGCTGTCATCGCGCGATGAATCTTCCCGAGTACCCCCGAATCATTATAAGAATCGCCACGATCTGACGGGCGGATCAAAAGTTATCGTCGGAACGATATTTGTGCACCAAGGGTAGCTCACGGCCAGTAAACACCTTCCGACCGGATTCATGACTCGCATCCACTAGTACACTCATCCGCTATAGCCTGTACGTCACTGAATCTAAACAAACCCCCGCTATAATTTGACCGCAAATGAAATGTCAGAACGAATTCCGTTTATCGAATCAAACGACACTATCAGCCCGCCATAATAAAGACCGGACGTGTTTGAATTCACCATCCGGAAGAAAATAAAAAGATCCAAACCGAAACGTAGGAGGCGACGCACTAAACGTGCGTTTCAGTTCGCATCGATGTTCCAGAACCGAAAGATTGTTCGAAAAAAGTGGTAGACAGCCGAAAAAAGTGACAGGGGTGCAACACGAGGACTTCCCAGGAGGTCACCCATCCTGGTACTACTCTCGCCCAAGCACGCTTAACTTCGGAGTTCTGATGAGATCCAGTGCATTTGTGCTGGTATGATCGCACCCAGCATGCCTCTCCATTGTCAAAGTAATAAAGAGTTTCCACTCGCATTGTCGTACGAAGTCCGTTTAAATGAAAGTGCGAAAAAATCCTGCTAGATGACACCAGATGGACGATCCGAGCATGTCGGGAAGCCGGATGACCGCCAGGGCTGTCATCGCGCGATGGATCTTCCCGAGTACCCCCGAATCAATATAAGAATCGCGACGATCTGACGGGCGGATCAAAAGTTATCGTCGGAACGATATTTGTGCACCAAGGGTAGCTCACGGCCAGTAAACACCTTCCGACCGGATTCATGACTCGCATCCACTAGTACACTCATCCGCTATAGCCTGTACGTCACTGAATCTAAACAAACCCCCGCTATAATTTGACCGCAAATGAAATGTCAGAACGAATTCCGTTTATCGGATCAAACGACACTATCACCCCGCCATAATAAAGACCGGACGTCTTTGAATTCACCATCCGGAAGAAAATAAAAAGATCCGAACCGAAACGTAGGAGGCGACGCACTAAACGTGCGTTTCAGTTCGCATCGATGTTCCAGAACTGAAAGATTGTTCGAAAAAAGTGGTAGATAGCCGAAAAAAGTGACAGGGGTGCAACACGAGGACTTCCCAGGAGGTCACCCATCCTAGTACTACTCTCGCCCAAGCACGCTTAACTTCGGAGTTCTCATGGGATCCAGTGCATTTGTGCTGGTATGATCGCACCCAGCATGCCTCTCCATTGTCAAAGTAATAAAGAGTTTCCACTCGCATTGTCGTACGAAGTCCGTTTAAATGAAAGTGCGAAAAAATCCTGCTAGATGACACCGGATGGACGATCCGAGCATGTCGGGAAGCCGGATGACTGCCAGGGCTGTCATCGCGCGATGGATCTTCCCGAGTACCCCCGAATCAATATAAGAATCGCTACGATCTGACGGGCGGATCAAAAGTTATCGTCGGAACGATATTTGTGCACCAAGGGTAGCTCACGGCCAGTAAACACCTTCCGACCGGATTCATGACTCGCATCCACTAGTACACTCATCCGCTATAGCCTGTACGTCACTGAATCTAAACAAACCCCCGCTATAATTTGACCGCAAATGAAATGTCAGAACGAATTCCGTTTATCGAATCAAACGACACTATCACCCCGCCATAATAAAGACCTGACGTCTTTGAATTCACCATCCGGAAGAAAATAAAAAGATCCGAACCGAAACGTATGAGGCGACGCACTAAACGTGCGTTTCAGTTCGCATCGATGTTCCAGAACCAAAAGATTGTTCGAAAAAAGTGGTAGATAGCCGAAAAAAGTGACAGGGGTGCAACACGAGGACTTCCCAGGAGGTCACCCATCCTAGTACTACTCTCGCCCAAGCACGCTTAACTTCAGAGTTCTGATGGGATCCAGTGCATTTGTGCTGGTATGATCGCACCCAGCATGCCTCTCCATTGTCAAAGTAATAAAGAGTTTCCACTCGCATTGTCGTACGAAGTCCGTTTAAATGAAAGTGCGAAAAAATCCTGCTAGATGACACCGGATGGACGATCCGAGCATGTCGGGAAGCCAGATGACCGCCAGGGCTGTCATCGCGCGATGAATCTTCCCGAGTACCCCCGAATCATTATAAGAATCGCCACGATCTGACGGGCGGATCAAAAGTTATCGTCGGAACGATATTTGTGCACCAAGGGTAGCTCACGGCCAGTAAACACCTTCCGACCGGATTCATGACTCGCATCCACTAGTACACTCATCCGCTATAGCCTGTACGTCACTGAATCTAAACAAACCCCCGCTATAATTTGACCGCAAATGAAATGTCAGAACGAATTCCGTTTATCGAATCAAACGACACTATCACCCCGCCATAATAAAGACCGGACGTGTTTGAATTCACCATCCGGAAGAAAATAAAAAGATCCAAACCGAAACGTAGGAGGCGACGCACTAAACGTGCGTTTCAGTTCGCATCGATGTTCCAGAACCGAAAGATTGTTCGAAAAAAGTGGTAGACAGCCGAAAAAAGTGACAGGGGTGCAACACGAGGACTTCCCAGGAGGTCACCCATCCTGGTACTACTCTCGCCCAAGCACGCTTAACTTCGGAGTTCTGATGAGATCCAGTGCATTTGTGCTGGTATGATCGCACCCAGCATGCCTCTCCATTGTCAAAGTAATAAAGAGTTTCCACTCGCATTGTCGTACGAAGTCCGTTTAAATGAAAGTGCGAAAAAATCCTGCTAGATGACACCAGATGGACGATCCGAGCATGTCGGGAAGCCGGATGACCGCCAGGGCTGTCATCGCGCGATGGATCTTCCCGAGTACCCCCGAATCAATATAAGAATCGCGACGATCTGACGGGCGGATCAAAAGTTATCGTCGGAACGATATTTGTGCACCAAGGGTAGCTCACGGCCAGTAAACACCTTCCGACCGGATTCATGACTCGCATCCACTAGTACACTCATCCGCTATAGCCTGTACGTCACTGAATCTAAACAAACCCCCGCTATAATTTGACCGCAAATGAAATGTCAGAACGAATTCCGTTTATCGGATCAAACGACACTATCACCCCGCCATAATAAAGACCGGACGTCTTTGAATTCACCATCCGGAAGAAAATAAAAAGATCCGAACCGAAACGTAGGAGGCGACGCACTAAACGTGCGTTTCAGTTCGCATCGATGTTCCAGAACTGAAAGATTGTTCGAAAAAAGTGGTAGATAGCCGAAAAAAGTGACAGGGGTGCAACACGAGGACTTCCCAGGAGGTCACCCATCCTAGTACTACTCTCGCCCAAGCACGCTTAACTTCGGAGTTCTGATGAGATCCAGTGCATTTGTGCTGGTATGATCGCACCCAGCATGCCTCTCCATTGTCAAAGTAATAAAGAGTTTCCACTCGCATTGTCGTACGAAGTCCGTTTAAATGAAAGTGCGAAAAAATCCTGCTAGATGACACCGGATGGACGATCCGAGCATGTCGGGAAGCCGGATGACCGCCAGGGTTGTCATCGCGCGTTGAATCTTCCCGAGTACCCCCGAATCAATATAAGAATCGCCACGATCTGACGGGCGGATCAAAAGTTATCGTCGGAACGATATTTGTGCACCAAGGGTAGCTCACGGCCAGTAAACACCTTCCGACCGGATTCATGACTCGCATCCACTAGTACACTCATCCGCTATAGCCTGTACGTCACTGAATCTAAACAAACCCCCGCTATAATTTGACCGCAAATGAAATGTCAGAACGAATTCCGTTTATCAAATGAAACGACACTATCAGCCCGCCATAATAAAGACCTGACGTCTTTGAATTCACCATCCGGAAGAAAATAAAAAGATCCGAACCGAAACGTATGAGGCGACGCACTAAACGTGCGTTTCAGTTCGCATCGATGTTCCAGAACCGAAAGATTGTTCGAAAAAAGTGGTAGATAGCCGAAAAAAGTGACAGGGGTGCAACACGAGGACTTCCCAGGAGGTCACCCATCCTAGTACTACTCTCGCCCAAGCACGCTTAACTTCGGAGTTCTGATGGGATCCAGTGCATTTGTGCTGGTATGATCGCACCCAGCATGCCTCTCCATTGTCAAAGTAATAAAGAGTTTCCACTCGCATTGTCGTACGAAGTCCGTTTAAATGAAAGTGCGAAAAAATCCTGCTAGATGACACCGGATGGACGATCCGAGCATGTCGGGAAGCCGGATGACTGCCAGGGCTGTCATCGCGCGATGGATCTTCCCGAGTACCCCCGAATCAATATAAGAATCGCTACGATCTGACGGGCGGATCAAAAGTTATCGTCGGAACGATATTTGTGCACCAAGGGTAGCTCACGGCCAGTAAACACCTTCCGACCGGATTCATGACTCGCATCCACTAGTACACTCATCCGCTATAGCCTGTACGTCACTGAATCTAAACAAACCCCCGCTATAATTTGACTGCAAATGAAATGTCAGAACGAATTCCGTTTATCGAATCAAACGACACTATCACCCCGCCATAATAAAGACCGGACGTCTTTGAATTCACCATCCGGAAGAAAATAAAAAGATCCGAACCGAAACGTAGGAGGCGACGCACTAAACGTGCGTTTCAGTTCGCATCGATGTTCCAGAACCAAAAGATTGTTCGAAAAAAGTGGTAGATAGCCGAAAAAAGTGACAGGGGTGCAACACGAGGACTTCCCAAGAGGTCACCCATCCTAGTACTACTCTCGCCCAAGCACGCTTAACTTCAGAGTTCTGATGGGATCCAGTGCATTTGTGCTGGTATGATCGCACCCAGCATGCCTCTCCATTGTCAAAGTAATAAAGAGTTTCCACTCGCATTGTCGTACGAAGTCCGTTTAAATGAAAGTGCGAAAAAATCCTGCTAGATGACACCGGATGGACGATCCGAGCATGTCGGGAAGCCAGATGACCGCCAGGGCTGTCATCGCGCGATGAATCTTCCCGAGTACCCCCGAATCATTATAAGAATCGCCACGATCTGACGGGCGGATCAAAAGTTATCGTCGGAACGATATTTGTGCACCAAGGGTAGCTCACGGCCAGTAAACACCTTCCGACCGGATTCATGACTCGCATCCACTAGTACACTCATCCGCTATAGCCTGTACGTCACTGAATCTAAACAAACCCCCGCTATAATTTGACCGCAAATGAAATGTCAGAACGAATTCCGTTTATCGAATCAAACGACACTATCACCCCGCCATAATAAAGACCGGACGTGTTTGAATTCACCATCCGGAAGAAAATAAAAAGATCCGAACCGAAACGTAGGAGGCGACGCACTAAACGTGCGTTTCAGTTCGCATCGATGTTCCAGAACCGAAAGATTGTTCGAAAAAAGTGGTAGACAGCCGAAAAAAGTGACAGGGGTGCAACACGAGGACTTCCCAGGAGGTCACCCATCCTGGTACTACTCTCGCCCAAGCACGCTTAACTTCGGAGTTCTGATGAGATCCAGTGCATTTGTGCTGGTATGATCGCACCCAGCATGCCTCTCCATTGTCAAAGTAATAAAGAGTTTCCACTCGCATTGTCGTACGAAGTCCGTTTAAATGAAAGTGCGAAAAAATCCTGCTAGATGACACCAGATGGACGATCCGAGCATGTCGGGAAGCCGGATGACCGCTAGGGCTGTAATCGCGCGATGGATCTTCCCGAGTACCCCCGAATCAATATAAGAATCGCGACGATCTGACGGGCGGATCAAAAGTTATCGTCGGAACGATATTTGTGCACCAAGGGTAGCTCACGGCCAGTAAACACCTTCCGACCGGATTCATGACTCGCATCCACTAGTACACTCATCCGCTATAGCCTGTACGTCACTGAATCTAAACAAACCCCCGCTATAATTTGACCGCAAATGAAATGTCAGAACGAATTCCGTTTATCAAATGAAACGACACTATCAGCCCGCCATAATAAAGACCTGACGTCTTTGAATTCACCATCCGGAAGAAAATAAAAAGATCCGAACCGAAACGTATGAGGCGACGCACTAAACGTGCGTTTCAGTTCGCATCGATGTTCCAGAACCGAAAGATTGTTCGAAAAAAGTGGTAGATAGCCGAAAAAAGTGACAGGGGTGCAACACGAGGACTTCCCAGGAGGTCACCCATCCTAGTACTACTCTCGCCCAAGCACGCTTAACTTCGGAGTTCTGATGGGATCCAGTGCATTTGTGCTGGTATGATCGCACCCAGCATGCCTCTCCATTGTCAAAGTAATAAAGAGTTTCCACTCGCATTGTCGTACGAAGTCCGTTTAAATGAAAGTGCGAAAAAATCCTGCTAGATGACACCGGATGGACGATCCGAGCATGTCGGGAAGCCAGATGACCGCCAGGGCTGTCATCGCGCGATGAATCTTCCCGAGTACCCCCGAATCATTATAAGAATCGCCACGATCTGACGGGCGGATCAAAAGTTATCGTCGGAACGATATTTGTGCACCAAGGGTAGCTCACGGCCAGTAAACACCTTCCGACCGGATTCATGACTCGCATCCACTAGTACACTCATCCGCTATAGCCTGTACGTCACTGAATCTAAACAAACCCCCGCTATAATTTGACCGCAAATGAAATGTCAGAACGAATTCCGTTTATCGAATCAAACGACACTATCACCCCGCCATAATAAAGACCGGACGTGTTTGAATTCACCATCCGGAAGAAAATAAAAAGATCCGAACCGAAACGTAGGAGGCGACGCACTAAACGTGCGTTTCAGTTCGCATCGATGTTCCAGAACCGAAAGATTGTTCGAAAAAAGTGGTAGACAGCCGAAAAAAGTGACAGGGGTGCAACACGAGGACTTCCCAGGAGGTCACCCATCCTGGTACTACTCTCGCCCAAGCACGCTTAACTTCGGAGTTCTGATGAGATCCAGTGCATTTGTGCTGGTATGATCGCACCCAGCATGCCTCTCCATTGTCAAAGTAATAAAGAGTTTCCACTCGCATTGTCGTACGAAGTCCGTTTAAATGAAAGTGCGAAAAAATCCTGCTAGATGACACCAGATGGACGATCCGAGCATGTCGGGAAGCCGGATGACCGCTAGGGCTGTAAACGCGCGATGGATCTTCCCGAGTACCCCCGAATCAATATAAGAATCGCGACGATCTGACGGGCGGATCAAAAGTTATCGTCGGAACGATATTTGTGCACCAAGGGTAGCTCACGGCCAGTAAACACCTTCCGACCGGATTCATGACTCGCATCCACTAGTACACTCATCCGCTATAGCCTGTACGTCACTGAATCTAAACAAACCCCCGCTATAATTTGACCGCAAATGAAATGTCAGAACGAATTCCGTTTATCAAATGAAACGACACTATCAGCCCGCCATAATAAAGACCTGACGTCTTTGAATTCACCATCCGGAAGAAAATAAAAAGATCCGAACCGAAACGTATGAGGCGACGCACTAAACGTGCGTTTCAGTTCGCATCGATGTTCCAGAACCGAAAGATTGTTCGAAAAAAGTGGTAGATAGCCGAAAAAAGTGACAGGGGTGCAACACGAGGACTTCCCAGGAGGTCACCCATCCTAGTACTACTCTCGCCCAAGCACGCTTAACTTCGGAGTTCTGATGGGATCCAGTGCATTTGTGCTGGTATGATCGCACCCAGCATGCCTCTCCATTGTCAAAGTAATAAAGAGTTTCCACTCGCATTGTCGTACGAAGTCCGTTTAAATGAAAGTGCGAAAAAATCCTGCTAGATGACACCGGATGGACGATCCGAGCATGTCGGGAAGCCGGATGACCGCCAGGGCTGTCATCGCGCGATTTATCTTCCCGAGTACCCCCGAATCAATATAAGAATCGCTACGATCTGACGGGCGGATCAAAAGTTATCGTCGAAACGATATTTGTGCACCAAGGGTAGCTCACGGCCAGTAAACACCTTCCGACCGGATTCATGACTCGCATCCACTAGTACACTCATCCGCTATAGCCTGTACGTCACTGAATCTAAACAAACCCCCGCTATAATTTGACCGCAAATGAAATGTCAGAACGAATTCCGTTTATCAAATGAAACGACACTATCAGCCCGCCATAATAAAGACCTGACGTCTTTGAATTCACCATCCGGAAGAAAATAAAAAGATCCGAACCGAAACGTATGAGGCGACGCACTAAACGTGCGTTTCAGTTCGCATCGATGTTCCAGAACCGAAAGATTGTTCGAAAAAAGTGGTAGATAGCCGAAAAAAGTGATTAATCTTCCCGAGTACCCCCGAATCAATATAAGAATCGCTACGATCTGACGGGCGGATCAAAAGTTATCGTCGAAACGATATTTGTGCACCAAGGGTAGCTCACGGCCAGTAAACACCTTCCGACCGGATTCATGACTCGCATCCACTAGTACACTCATCCGCTATAGCCTGTACGTCACTGAATCTAAACAAACCCCCGCTATAATTTGACCGCAAATGAAATGTCAGAACGAATTCCGTTTATCAAATGAAACGACACTATCAGCCCGCCATAATAAAGACCTGACGTCTTTGAATTCACCATCCGGAAGAAAATAAAAAGATCCGAACCGAAACGTATGAGGCGACGCACTAAACGTGCGTTTCAGTTCGCATCGATGTTCCAGAACCGAAAGATTGTTCGAAAAAAGTGGTAGATAGCCGAAAAAAGTGACAGGGGTGCAACACGAGGACTTCCCAGGAGGTCACCCATCCTAGTACTACTCTCGCCCCAGCACGCTTAACTTCGGAGTTCTGATGGGATCCAGTGCATTTGTGCTGGTATGATCGCACCCAGCATGCCTCTCCATTGTCAAAGTAATAAAGAGTTTCCACTCGCATTGTCGTACGAAGTCCGTTTAAATGAAAGTGCGAAAAAATCCTGCTAGATGACACCGGATGGACGATCCGAGCATGTCGGGAAGCCGGAAGACCGCCAGGGCTGTCATCGCGCGATGAATCTTCCCGAGTACCCCCGAATCATTATAAGAATCGCCACGATCTGACGGGCGGATCAAAAGTTATCGTCGGAACGATATTTGTGCACCAAGGGTAGCTCACGGCCAGTAAACACCTTCCGACCGGATTCATGACTCGCATCCACTAGTACACTCATCCGCTATAGCCTGTACGTCACTGAATCTAAACAAACCCCCGCTATAATTTGACCGCAAATGAAATGTCAGAACGAATTCCGTTTATCGAATCAAACGACACTATCACCCCGCCATAATAAAGACCGGACGTGTTTGAATTCACCATCCGGAAGAAAATAAAAAGATCCGAACCGAAACGTAGGAGGCGACGCACTAAACGTGCGTTTCAGTTCGCATCGATGTTCCAGAACCGAAAGATTGTTCGAAAAAAGTGGTAGATAGCCGAAAAAAGTGACAGGGGTGCAACACGAGGACTTCCCAGGAGGTCACCCATCCTAGTACTACTCTCGCCCAAGCACGCTTAACTTCGGAGTTCTGATGGGATCCAGTGCATTTGTGCTGGTATGATCGCACCCAGCATGCCTCTCCATTGTCAAAGTAATTAAGAGTTTCCACTCGCATTGTCGTACGAAGTCCGTTTAAATGAAAGTGCGAAAAAATCCTGCTAGATGACACCGGATGGACGATCCGAGGATGTCGGGAAGCCGGATGACCGCCAGGGCTGTCATCGCGCGATAGATCTTCCCGAGTACCCCCGAATCAATATAAGAATCGCCACGATCTGACGGGCGGATCAAAAGTTAACGTCGGAACGATATTTGTGCACCAAGGGTAGCTCACGGCCAGTAAACACCTTCCTACCGGATTCATGACTCGCATCCACTAGTACACTCATCCGCTATAGCCTGTACGTCACTGAATCTAAACAAACCCCCGCTATAATTTGACCGCAAATGAAATGTCAGAACGAATTCCGTTTATCGAATCAAACGACACTATCACCCCGCCATAATAAAGACCGGACGTCTTTGAATTCACCATCCGGAAGAAAATAAAAAGATCCGAACCGAAACGTAGGAGGCGACGCACTAAACGTGCGTTTCAGTTCGCATCGATGTTCCAGAACCGAAAGATTGTTCGAAAAAAGTGGTAGATAGCCGAAAAAAGTGACAGGGGTGCAACACGAGGACTTCCCAGGAGGTCACCCATCCTAGTACTACTCTCGCCCAAGCACGCTTAACTTCGGAGTTCTGATGGGATCCAGTGCATTTGTGCTGGTATGATCGCACCCAGCATGCCTTTCCATTGTCAAAGTAATAAAGAGTTTCCACTCGCATTGTCGTACGAAGTCCGTTTAAATGAAAGTGCGAAAAAATCCTGCTAGATGACACCGGATGGACGATCCGAGCATGTCGGGAAGCCGGATGACCGCCAGGGCTGTCATCGCGCGATTCATCTTCCCGAGTACCCCCGAATCAATATAAGAATCACCACGATCTGACGGGCGGATCAAAAGTTATCGTCGGAACGATATTTGTGCACCAAGGGTAGCTCACGGCCAGTAAACACCTTCCGACCGGATTCATGACTCGCATCCACTAGTACACTCATCCGCTATAGCCTGTACGTCACTGAATCTAAACAAACCCCCGCTATAATTTGACCGCAAATGAAATGTCAGAACGAATTCCGTTTATCGAATCAAACGACACTATCACCCCACCATAATAAAGACCGGACGTCTTTGAATTCACCATCCGGAAGAAAATAAAAAGATCCGAACCGAAACGTAGGAGGCGACGCACTAAACGTGCGTTTCAGTTCGCATCGATGTTCCAGAACTGAAAGATTGTTCGAAAAAAGTGGTAGATAGCCGAAAAAAGTGACAGGGGTGCAACACGAGGACTTCCCAGGAGGTCACCCATCCTAGTACTACTCTCGCCCAAGCACGCTTAACTTCGGAGTTCTGATGGGATCCAGTGCATTTGTGCTGGTATGATCGCACCCAGCATGCCTCTCCATTGTCAAAGTAATAAAGAGTTTCCACTCGCATTGTCGTACGAAGTCCGTTTAAATGAAAGTGCGAAAAAATCCTGCTAGATGACACCGGATGGACGATCCGAGCATGTCGGGAAACCGGATGACCGCCAGGGTTGTCATCGCGCGTTGAATCTTCCCGAGTACCCCCGAATCAATATAAGAATCGCCACGATCTGACGGGCGGATCAAAAGTTATCGTCGGAACGATATTTGTGCACCAAGGGTAGCTCACGGCCAGTAAACACCTTCCGACCGGATTCATGACTCGCATCCACTAGTACACTCATCCGCTATAGCCTGTACGTCACTGAATCTAAACAAACCCCCGCTATAATTTGACCGCAAATGAAATGTCAGAACAAATTCCGTTTATCGAATCAAACGACACTATCACCCCGCCATAATAAAGACCGGACGTGTTTGAATTCACCATCCGGAAGAAAATAAAAAGATCCGAACCGAAACGTAGGAGGCGACGCACTAAACGTGCGTTTCAGTTCGCATCAATGTTCCAGAACCGAAAGATTGTTCGAAAAAAGTGGTAGATAGCCGAAAAAAGTGACAGGGGTGCAACACGAGGACTTCCCATGAGGTCACCCATCCTAGTACTACTCTCGCCCAAGCACGCTTAACTTCGGAGTTCTGATGGGATCCAGTGCATTTGTGCTGGTATGATCGCACCCAGCATGCCTCTCCATTGTCAAATTAATAAAGAGTTTCCACTCGCATTGTCGTACGAAGTCCGTTTAAATGAAAGTGCGAAAAAATCCTGCTAGATGACACCGGATGGACGATCCGAGCATGTCGGGAAGCCGGATGACCGCCAGGGCTGTCATCGCGCGATGAATCTTCCCGAGTACCCCCGAATCAATATAAGAATCGCCACGATCTGACGGGCGGATCAAAAGTTATCGTCGGAACGATATTTGTGCACCAAGGGTAGCTCACGGCCAGTAAACACCTTCCGACCGGATTCATGACTCGCATCCACTAGTACACTCATCCGCTATAGCCTGTACGTCACTGAATCTAAACAAACCCCCGCTATAATTTGACCGCAAATGAAATGTCAGAACGAATTCCGTTTATCGAATCAAACGACACTATCACCCCGCCATAATAAAGACCGGACGTCTTTGAATTCACCATCCGGAAGAAAATAAAAAGATCCGAACCGAAACGTAGGAGGCGACGCACTAAACGTGCGTTTCAGTTCGCATCGATGTTCCAGAACCGAAAGATTGTTCGAAAAAAGTGGTAGATAGCCGAAAAAAGTGACAGGGGTGCAACACGAGGACTTCCCAGGAGGTCACCCATCCTAGTACTACTCTCGCCCAAGCACGCTTAACTTCAGAGTTCTGATGGGATCCAGTGCATTTGTGCTGGTATGATCGCACCCAGCATGCCTCTCCATTGTCAAAGTAATAAAGAGTTTCCACTCGCATTGTCGTACGAAGTCCGTTTAAATGAAAGTGCGAAAAAATCCTGCTAGATGACACCGGATGGACGATCCGAGCATGTCGGGAAGCCGGATGACCGCCAGGGCTGTCATCGCGCGATGAATCTTCCCGAGTACCCCCGAATCAATATAAGAATCGCCACGATCTGACGGGCGGATCAAAAGTTATCGTCGGAACGATATTTGTGCACCAAGGGTAGCTCACGGCCAGTAAACACCTTCCGACCGGATTCATGACTCGCATCCACTAGTACACTCATCCGCTATAGCCTGTACGTCACTGAATCTAAACAAACCCCCGCTATAATTTGACTGCAAATGAAATGTCAGAACGAATTCCGTTTATCGCATCAAACGACACTATCACCCCGCCATAATAAAGACCGGACGTCTTTGAATTCACCATCCGGAAGAAAATAAAAAGATCCGAACCGAAACGTAGGAGGCGACGCACTAAACGTGCGTTTCAGTTCGCATCGATGTTCCAGAACCGAAAGATTGTTCGAAAAAAGTGGTAGATAGCCGAAAAAAGTGACAGGGGTGCAACACGAGGACTTCCCAGGAGGTCACCCATCCTAGTACTACTCTCGCCCAAGCACGCTTAACTTCGGAGTTCTGATGGGATCCAGTGCATTTGTGCTGGTATGATCGCACCCAGCATGCCTCTCCATTGTCAAAGTAATTAAGAGTTTCCACTCGCATTGTCGTACGAAGTCCGTTTAAATGAAAGTGCGAAAAAATCCTGCTAGATGACACCGGATGGACGATCCGAGCATGTCGGGAAGCCGGATGACCGCCAGGGCTGTCATCGCGCGATTAATCTTCCCGAGTACCCCCGAATCAATATAAGAATCGCTACGATCTGACGGGCGGATCAAAAGTTATCGTCGAAACGATATTTGTGCACCAAGGGTAGCTCACGGCCAGTAAACACCTTCCGACCGGATTCATGACTCGCATCCACTAGTACACTCATCCGCTATAGCCTGTACGTCACTGAATCTAAACAAACCCCCGCTATAATTTGACCGCAAATGAAATGTCAGAACGAATTCCGTTTATCAAATGAAACGACACTATCAGCCCGCCATAATAAAGACCTGACGTCTTTGAATTCACCATCCGGAAGAAAATAAAAAGATCCGAACCGAAACGTATGAGGCGACGCACTAAACGTGCGTTTCAGTTCGCATCGATGTTCCAGAACCGAAAGATTGTTCGAAAAAAGTGGTAGATAGCCGAAAAAAGTGACACGGGTGCAACACGAGGACTTCCCAGGAGGTCACCCATCCTAGTACTACTCTCGCCCCAGCACGCTTAACTTCGGAGTTCTGATGGGATCCAGTGCATTTGTGCTGGTATGATCGCACCCAGCATGCCTCTCCATTGTCAAAGTAATAAAGAGTTTCCACTCGCATTGTCGTACGAAGTCCGTTTAAATGAAAGTGCGAAAAAATCCTGCTAGATGACACCGGATGGACGATCCGAGCATGTCGGGAAGCCGGAAGACCGCCAGGGCTGTCATCGCGCGATGAATCTTCCCGAGTACCCCCGAATCATTATAAGAATCGCCACGATCTGACGGGCGGATCAAAAGTTATCGTCGGAACGATATTTGTGCACCAAGGGTAGCTCACGGCCAGTAAACACCTTCCGACCGGATTCATGACTCGCATCCACTAGTACACTCATCCGCTATAGCCTGTACGTCACTGAATCTAAACAAACCCCCGCTATAATTTGACCGCAAATGAAATGTCAGAACGAATTCCGTTTATCGAATCAAACGACACTATCACCCCGCCATAATAAAGACCGGACGTGTTTGAATTCACCATCCGGAAGAAAATAAAAAGATCCGAACCGAAACGTAGGAGGCGACGCACTAAACGTGCGTTTCAGTTCGCATCGATGTTCCAGAACCGAAAGATTGTTCGAAAAAAGTGGTAGATAGCCGAAAAAAGTGACAGGGGTGCAACACGAGGACTTCCCAGGAGGTCACCCATCCTAGTACTACTCTCGCCCAAGCACGCTTAACTTCGGAGTTCTGATGGGATCCAGTGCATTTGTGCTGGTATGATCGCACCCAGCATGCCTCTCCATTGTCAAAGTAATTAAGAGTTTCCACTCGCATTGTCGTACGAAGTCCGTTTAAATGAAAGTGCGAAAAAATCCTGCTAGATGACACCGGATGGACGATCCGAGGATGTCGGGAAGCCGGATGACCGCCAGGGCTGTCATCGCGCGATAGATCTTCCCGAGTACCCCCGAATCAATATAAGAATCGCCACGATCTGACGGGCGGATCAAAAGTTAACGTCGGAACGATATTTGTGCACCAAGGGTAGCTCACGGCCAGTAAACACCTTCCTACCGGATTCATGACTCGCATCCACTAGTACACTCATCCGCTATAGCCTGTACGTCACTGAATCTAAACAAACCCCCGCTATAATTTGACCGCAAATGAAATGTCAGAACGAATTCCGTTTATCGAATCAAACGACACTATCACCCCGCCATAATAAAGACCGGACGTCTTTGAATTCACCATCCGGAAGAAAATAAAAAGATCCGAACCGAAACGTAGGAGGCGACGCACTAAACGTGCGTTTCAGTTCGCATCGATGTTCCAGAACCGAAAGATTGTTCGAAAAAAGTGGTAGATAGCCGAAAAAAGTGACAGGGGTGCAACACGAGGACTTCCCAGGAGGTCACCCATCCTAGTACTACTCTCGCCCAAGCACGCTTAACTTCGGAGTTCTGATGGGATCCAGTGCATTTGTGCTGGTATGATCGCACCCAGCATGCCTTTCCATTGTCAAAGTAATAAAGAGTTTCCACTCGCATTGTCGTACGAAGTCCGTTTAAATGAAAGTGCGAAAAAATCCTGCTAGATGACACCGGATGGACGATCCGAGCATGTCGGGAAGCCGGATGACCGCCAGGGCTGTCATCGCGCGATTCATCTTCCCGAGTACCCCCGAATCAATATAAGAATCACCACGATCTGACGGGCGGATCAAAAGTTATCGTCGGAACGATATTTGTGCACCAAGGGTAGCTCACGGCCAGTAAACACCTTCCGACCGGATTCATGACTCGCATCCACTAGTACACTCATCCGCTATAGCCTGTACGTCACTGAATCTAAACAAACCCCCGCTATAATTTGACCGCAAATGAAATGTCAGAACGAATTCCGTTTATCGAATCAAACGACACTATCACCCCACCATAATAAAGACCGGACGTCTTTGAATTCACCATCCGGAAGAAAATAAAAAGATCCGAACCGAAACGTAGGAGGCGACGCACTAAACGTGCGTTTCAGTTCGCATCGATGTTCCAGAACTGAAAGATTGTTCGAAAAAAGTGGTAGATAGCCGAAAAAAGTGACAGGGGTGCAACACGAGGACTTCCCAGGAGGTCACCCATCCTAGTACTACTCTCGCCCAAGCACGCTTAACTTCGGAGTTCTGATGGGATCCAGTGCATTTGTGCTGGTATGATCGCACCCAGCATGCCTCTCCATTGTCAAAGTAATAAAGAGTTTCCACTCGCATTGTCGTACGAAGTCCGTTTAAATGAAAGTGCGAAAAAATCCTGCTAGATGACACCGGATGGACGATCCGAGCATGTCGGGAAACCGGATGACCGCCAGGGTTGTCATCGCGCGTTGAATCTTCCCGAGTACCCCCGAATCAATATAAGAATCGCCACGATCTGACGGGCGGATCAAAAGTTATCGTCGGAACGATATTTGTGCACCAAGGGTAGCTCACGGCCAGTAAACACCTTCCGACCGGATTCATGACTCGCATCCACTAGTACACTCATCCGCTATAGCCTGTACGTCACTGAATCTAAACAAACCCCCGCTATAATTTGACCGCAAATGAAATGTCAGAACGAATTCCGTTTATCGAATCAAACGACACTATCACCCCGCCATAATAAAGACCGGACGTGTTTGAATTCACCATCCGGAAGAAAATAAAAAGATCCGAACCGAAACGTAGGAGGCGACGCACTAAACGTGCGTTTCAGTTCGCATCGATGTTCCAGAACCGAAAGATTGTTCGAAAAAAGTGGTAGATAGCCGAAAAAAGTGACAGGGGTGCAACACGAGGACTTCCCATGAGGTCACCCATCCTAGTACTACTCTCGCCCAAGCACGCTTAACTTCGGAGTTCTGATGGGATCCAGTGCATTTGTGCTGGTATGATCGCACCCAGCATGCCTCTCCATTGTCAAATTAATAAAGAGTTTCCACTCGCATTGTCGTACGAAGTCCGTTTAAATGAAAGTGCGAAAAAATCCTGCTAGATGACACCGGATGGACGATCCGAGCATGTCGGGAAGCCGGATGACCGCCAGGGCTGTCATCGCGCGATGAATCTTCCCGAGTACCCCCGAATCAATATAAGAATCGCCACGATCTGACGGGCGGATCAAAAGTTATCGTCGGAACGATATTTGTGCACCAAGGGTAGCTCACGGCCAGTAAACACCTTCCGACCGGATTCATGACTCGCATCCACTAGTACACTCATCCGCTATAGCCTGTACGTCACTGAATCTAAACAAACCCCCGCTATAATTTGACCGCAAATGAAATGTCAGAACGAATTCCGTTTATCGAATCAAACGACACTATCACCCCGCCATAATAAAGACCGGACGTCTTTGAATTCACCATCCGGAAGAAAATAAAAAGATCCGAACCGAAACGTAGGAGGCGACGCACTAAACGTGCGTTTCAGTTCGCATCGATGTTCCAGAACCGAAAGATTGTTCGAAAAAAGTGGTAGATAGCCGAAAAAAGTGACAGGGGTGCAACACGAGGACTTCCCAGGAGGTCACCCATCCTAGTACTACTCTCGCCCAAGCACGCTTAACTTCAGAGTTTTGATGGGATCCAGTGCATTTGTGCTGGTATGATCGCACCCAGCATGCCTCTCCATTGTCAAAGTAATAAAGAGTTTCCACTCGCATTGTCGTACGAAGTCCGTTTAAATGAAAGTGCGAAAAAATCCTGCTAGATGACACCGGATGGACGATCCGAGCATGTCGGGAAGCCGGATGACCGCCAGGGCTGTCATCGCGCGATGAATCTTCCCGAGTACCCCCGAATCAATATAAGAATCGCCACGATCTGACGGGCGGATCAAAAGTTATCGTCGGAACGATATTTGTGCACCAAGGGTAGCTCACGGCCAGTAAACACCTTCCGACCGGATTCATGACTCGCATCCACTAGTACACTCATCCGCTATAGCCTGTACGTCACTGAATCTAAACAAACCCCCGCTATAATTTGACTGCAAATGAAATGTCAGAACGAATTACGTTTATCGAATCAAACGACACTATCACCCCGCCATAATAAAGACCGGACGTCTTTGAATTCACCATCCGGAAGAAAATAAAAAGATCCGAACCGAAACGTAGGAGGCGACGCACTAAACGTGCGTTTCAGTTCGCATCGATGTTCTAGAACCGAAAGATTGTTCGAAAAAAGTGGTAGATAGCCGAAAAAAGTGACAGGGGTGCAACACGAGGACTTCCCAGGAGGTCACCCATCCTAGTACTACTCTCGCCCAAGCACGCTTAACTTCGGAGTTCTGATGGGATCCAGTGCATTTGTGCTGGTATGATCGCACCCAGCATGCCTCTCCATTGTCAAAGTAATTAAGAGTTTCCACTCGCATTGTCGTACGAAGTCCGTTTAAATGAAAGTGCGAAAAAATCCTGCTAGATGACACCGGATGGACGATCCGAGCATGTCGGGAAGCCGGATGACCGCCAGGGCTGTCATCGCGCGATGGATCTTCCCGAGTACCCCCGAATCAATATAAGAATCGCGACGATCTGACGGGCGGATCAAAAGTTATCGTCGGAACGATATTTGTGCACCAAGGGTAGCTCACGGCCAGTAAACACCTTCCGACCGGATTCATGACTCGCATCCACTAGTACACTCATCCGCTATAGCCTGTACGTCACTGAATCTAAACAAACCCCCGCTATAATTTGACCGCAAATGAAATGTCAGAACGAATTCCGTTTATCGAATCAAACGACACTATCACCCCGCCATAATAAAGACCGGACGTCTTTGAATTCACCATCCGGAAGAAAATAAAAAGATCCGAACCGAAACGTAGGAGGCGACGCACTAAACGTGCGTTTCAGTTCGCATCGATGTTCCAGAACCGAAAGATTGTTCGAAAAAAGTGGTAGATAGCCGAAAAAAGTGACAGGGGTGCAACACGAGGACTTCCCAGGAGGTCACCCATCCTAGTACTACTCTCGCCCAAGCACGCTTAACTTCGGAGTTCTGATGGGATCCAGTGCATTTGTGCTGGTATGATCGCACCCAGCATGCCTCTCCATTGTCAAAGTAATAAAGAGTTTCCACTCGCATTGTCGTACGAAGTCCGTTTAAATGAAAGTGCGAAAAAATCCTGCTAGATGACACCGGATGGACGATCCGAGCATGTCGGGAAGCCGGATGACCGCCAGGGCTGTCATCGCGCGTTGAATCTTCCCGAGTACCCCCGAATCAATATAAGAATCGCCACAATCTGACGGGCGGATCAAAAGTTATCGTCGGAACGATATTTGTGCACCAAGGGTAGCTCACGGCCAGTAAACACCTTCCGACCGGATTCATGACTCGCATCCACTAGTACACTCATCCGCTATAGCATGTACGTCACTGAATCTAAACAAACCCCCGCTATAATTTGACCGCAAATGAAATGTCAGAACGAATTCCGTTTATCGAATCAAACGACACTATCACCCCGCCATAATAAAGACCGGACGCGTTTGAATTCACCATCCGGAAGAAAATAAAAAGATCCGAACCGAAACGTAGGAGGCGACGCACTAAACGTGCGTTTCAGTTCGCATCGATGTTCCAGAACCGAAAGATTGTTCGAAAAAAGTGGTAGATAGCCGAAAAAAGTGACAGGGGTGCAACACGAGGACTTCCCAGGAGGTCACCCATCCTAGTACTACTCTCGCCCAAGCACGCTTAACTTCGGAGTTCTGATGGGATCCAGTGCATTTGTGCTGGTATGATCGCACCCAGCATGCCTCTCCATTGTCAAAGTAATAACGAGTTTCCACTCGCATTGTCGTACGAAGTCCGTTTAAATGAAAGTGCGAAAAAATCCTGCTAGATGACACCGGATGGACGATCCGAGCATGTCGGGAAGCCGGATGACCGCCAGGGCTGTCATCGCGCGATGAATCTTCCCGAGTACCCCCGAATCAATATAAGAATCGCCACGATCTGACGGGCGAATCAAAAGTTATCGTCGGAACGATATTTGTGCACCAAGGGTAGCTCACGGCCAGTAAACACCTTCCGACCGGATTCATGACTCGCATCCACTAGTACACTCATCCGCTATAGCCTGTACGTCACTGAATCTAAACAAACCCCCGCTATAATTTGACCGCAAATGAAATGTCAGAACGAATTCCGTTTATCGAATCAAACGACACTATCACCCCGCCATAATAAAGACCGGACGTCTTTGAATTCACCATCCGGAAGAAAATAAAAAGATCCGAACCGAAACGTAGGAGGCGACGCACTAAACGTGCGTTTCAGTTCGCATCGATGTTCCAGAACCGAAAGATTGTTCGAAAAAAGTGGTAGATAGCCGAAAAAAGTGACAGGGGTGCAACACGAGGAATTCCTAGGAGGTCACCCATCCTAGTACTACTCTCGCCCAAGCACGCTTAACTTCGGAGTTCTGATGGGATCCAGTGCATTTGTGCTGGTATGATCGCACCCAGCATGCCTCTCCATTGTCAAAGTAATTAAGAGTTTCCACTCGCATTGTCGTACGAAGTCCGTTTAAACGAAAGTGCGAAAAAATCCTGCTAGATGACACCGGATGGACGATCCGAGCATGTCGGGAAGCCGGATGACCGCCAGGGCTGTCATCGCGCGATGAATCTTCCCGAGTACCCCCGAATCAATATAAGAATCGCCACGATCTGACGGGCGGATCAAAAGTTATCGTCGGAACGATATTTGTGCACCAAGGGTAGCTCACGGCCAGTAAACACCTTCCGACCGGATTCATGACTCGCATCCACTAGTACACTCATCCGCTATAGCCTGTACGTCACTGAATCTAAACAAACCCCCGCTATAATTTGACCGCAAATGAAATGTCAGAACGAATTCCGTTTATCGAATCAAACGACACTATCACCCCGCCATAATAAAGACCGGACGTCTTTGAATTCACCATCCGGAAGAAAATAAAAAGATCCGAACCGAAACGTAGGAGGCGACGCACTAAACGTGCGTTTCAGTTCGCATCGATGTTCCAGAACCGAAAGATTGTTCGAAAAAAGTGGTAGATAGCCGAAAAAAGTGACAGGGGTGCAACACGAGGAATTCCTAGGAGGTCACCCATCCTAGTACTACTCTCGCCCAAGCACGCTTAACTTCGGAGTTCTGATGGGATCCAGTGCATTTGTGCTGGTATGATCGCACCCAGCATGCCTCTCCATTGTCAAAGTAATTAAGAGTTTCCACTCGCATTGTCGTACGAAGTCCGTTTAAATGAAAGTGCGAAAAAATCCTGCTAGATGACACCGGATGGACGATCCGAGCATGTCGGGAAGCCGGATGACCGCCAGGGCTGTCATTGCGCGATGGATCTTCCCGAGTACCCCCGAATCAATATAAGAATCGCGACGATCTGACGGGCGGATCAAAAGTTATCGTCGGAACGATATTTGTGCACCAAGGGTAGCTCACGGCCAGTAAACACCTTCCGACCGGATTCATGACTCGCATCCACTAGTACACTCATCCGCTATAGCCTGTACGTCACTGAATCTAAACAAACCCCCGCTATAATTTGACCGCAAATGAAATGTCAGAACGAATTCCGTTTATCGAATCAAACGACACTATCACCCTGCCATAATAAAGACCGGACGTGTTTGAATTCACCATCCGGAAGAAAATAAAAAGATCCGAACCGAAACGTAGGAGGCGACGCACTAAACGTGCGTTTCAGTTCGCATCGATGTTCCAGAACCGAAAGATTGTTCGAAAAAAGTGGTAGATAGCCGAAAAAAGTGACAGGGGTGCAACACGAGGACTTCCCAGGAGGTCACCCATCCTAGTACTACTCTCGCCCAAGCACGCTTAACTTCGGAGTTCTGATGGGATCCAGTGCATTTGTGCTGGTATGATCGCACCCAGCATGCCTCTCCATTGTCAAAGTAATAAAGAGTTTCCACTCGCATTGTCGTACGAAGTCCGTTTAAATGAAAGTGCGAAAAAATCCTGCTAGATGACACCGGATGGACGATCCGAGCATGTCGGGAAGCCGGATGACCGCCAGGGCTGTCATCGCGCGATGAATCTTCCCGAGTACCCCCGAATCAATATAAGAATCGCCACGATCTGACGGGCGGATCAAAAGTTATCGTCGGAACGATATTTGTGCACCAAGGGTAGCTCACGGCCAGTAAACACCTTCCGACCGGATTCATGACTCGCATCCACTAGTACACTCATCCGCTATAGCCTGTACGTCACTGAATCTAAACAAACCCCCGCTATAATTTGACCGCAAATGAAATGTCAGAACGAATTCCGTTTATCGAATCAAACGACACTATCACCCCGCCATAATAAAGACCGGACGTCTTTGAATTCACCATCCGGAAGAAAATAAAAAGATCCGAACCGAAACGTAGGAGGCGACGCACTAAACGTGCGTTTCAGTTCGCATCGATGTTCCAGAACCGAAAGATTGTTCGAAAAAAGTGGTAGATAGCCGAAAAAAGTGACAGGGGTGCAACACGAGGACTTCCCAGGAGGTCACCCATCCTAGTACTACTCTCGCCCAAGCACGCTTAACTTCGGAGTTCTGATGGGATCCAGTGCATTTGTGCTGGTATGATCGCACCCAGCATGCCTCTCCATTGTCAAAGTAATTAAGAGTTTCCACTCGCATTGTCGTACGAAGTCCGTTTAAATGAAAGTGCGAAAAAATCCTGCTAGATGACACCGGATGGACGATCCGAGCATGTCGGGAAGCCGGATGACCGCCAGGGCTGTCATCGCGCGATGGATCTTCCCGAGTACCCCCGAATCAATATAAGAATCGCGACGATCTGACGGGCGGATCAAAAGTTATCGTCGGAACGATATTTGTGCACCAAGGGTAGCTCACGGCCAGTAAACACCTTCCGACCGGATTCATGACTCGCATCCACTAGTACACTCATCCGCTATAGCCTGTACGTCACTGAATCTAAACAAACCCCCGCTATAATTTGACCGCAAATGAAATGTCAGAACGAATTCCGTTTATCGAATCAAACGACACTATCACCCCGCCATAATAAAGACCGGACGTCTTTGAATTCACCATCCGGAAGAAAATAAAAAGATCCGAACCGAAACGTAGGAGGCGACGCACTAAACGTGCGTTTCAGTTCGCATCGATGTTCCAGAACCGAAAGATTGTTCGAAAAAAGTGGTAGATAGCCGAAAAAAGTGACAGGGGTGCAACACGAGGACTTCCCAGGAGGTCACCCATCCTAGTACTGCTCTCGCCCAAGCACGCTTAACTTCGGAGTTCTGATGGGATCCAGTGCATTTGTGCTGGTATGATCGCACCCAGCATGCCTCTCCATTGTCAAAGTAATAAAGAGTTTCCACTCGCATTGTCGTACGAAGTCCGTTTAAATGAAAGTGCGAAAAAATCCTGCTAGATGACACCGGATGGACGATCCGAGCATGTCGGGAAGCCGGATGACCGCCAGGGCTGTCATCGCGCGTTGAATCTTCCCGAGTACCCCCGAATCAATATAAGAATCGCCACAATCTGACGGGCGGATCAAAAGTTATCGTCGGAACGATATTTGTGCACCAAGGGTAGCTCACGGCCAGTAAACACCTTCCGACCGGATTCATGACTCGCATCCACTAGTACACTCATCCGCTATAGCCTGTACGTCACTGAATCTAAACAAACCCCCGCTATAATTTGACCGCAAATGAAATGTCAGAACGAATTCCGTTTATCGAATCAAACGACACTATCACCCCGCCATAATAAAGACCGGACGTGTTTGAATTCACCATCCGGAAGAAAATAAAAAGATCCGAACCGAAACGTAGGAGGCGACGCACTAAACGTGCGTTTCAGTTCGCATCGATGTTCCAGAACCGAAAGATTGTTCGAAAAAAGTGGTAGATAGCCGAAAAAAGTGACAGGGGTGCAACACGAGGACTTCCCAGGAGGTCATCCATCCTAGTACTACTCTCGCCCAAGCACGCTTAACTTCGGAGTTCTGATGGGATCCAGTGCATTTGTGCTGGTATGATCGCACCCAGCATGCCTCTCCATTGTCAAAGTAATAACGAGTTTCCACTCGCATTGTCGTACGAAGTCCGTTTAAATGAAAGTGCGAAAAAATCCTGCTAGATGACACCGGATGGACGATCCGAGAATGTCGGGAAGCCGGATGACCGCCAGGGCTGTCATCGCGCGATGAATCTTCCCGAGTACCCCCGAATCAATATAAGAATCGCCACGATCTGACGGGCGGATCAAAAGTTATCGTCGGAACGATATTTGTGCACCAAGGGTAGCTCACGGCCAGTAAACACCTTCCGACCGGATTCATGACTCGCATCCACTAGTACACTCATCCGCTATAGCCTGTACGTCACTGAATCTAAACAAACCCCCGCTATAATTTGACCGCAAATGAAATGTCAGAACGAATTCCGTTTATCGAATCAAACGACACTATCACCCCGCCATAATAAAGACCGGACGTCTTTGAATTCACCATCCGGAAGAAAATAAAAAGATCCGAACCGAAACGTAGGAGGCGACGCACTAAACGTGCGTTTCAGTTCGCATCGATGTTCCAGAACCGAAAGATTGTTCGAAAAAAGTGGTAGATAGCCGAAAAAAGTGACAGGGGTGCAACACGAGGAATTCCTAGGAGGTCACCCATCCTAGTACTACTCTCGCCCAAGCACGCTTAACTTCGGAGTTCTGATGGGATCCAGTGCATTTGTGCTGGTATGATCGCACCCAGCATGCCTCTCCATTGTCAAAGTAATTAAGAGTTTCCACTCGCATTGTCGTACGAAGTCCGTTTAAATGAAAGTGCGAAAAAATCCTGCTAGATGACACCGGATGGACGATCCGAGCATGTCGGGAAGCCGGATGACCGCCAGGGCTGTCATTGCGCGATGGATCTTCCCGAGTACCCCCGAATCAATATAAGAATCGCGACGATCTGACGGGCGGATCAAAAGTTATCGTCGGAACGATATTTGTGCACCAAGGGTAGCTCACGGCCAGTAAACACCTTCCGACCGGATTCATGACTCGCATCCACTAGTACACTCATCCGCTATAGCCTGTACGTCACTGAATCTAAACAAACCCCCGCTATAATTTGACCGCAAATGAAATGTCAGAACGAATTCCGTTTATCGAATCAAACGACACTATCACCCTGCCATAATAAAGACCGGACGTGTTTGAATTCACCATCCGGAAGAAAATAAAAAGATCCGAACCGAAACGTAGGAGGCGACGCACTAAACGTGCGTTTCAGTTCGCATCGATGTTCCAGAACCGAAAGATTGTTCGAAAAAAGTGGTAGATAGCCGAAAAAAGTGACAGGGGTGCAACACGAGGACTTCCCAGGAGGTCACCCATCCTAGTACTACTCTCGCCCAAGCACGCTTAACTTCGGAGTTCTGATGGGATCCAGTGCATTTGTGCTGGTATGATCGCACCCAGCATGCCTCTCCATTGTCAAAGTAATAAAGAGTTTCCACTCGCATTGTCGTACGAAGTCCGTTTAAATGAAAGTGCGAAAAAATCCTGCTAGATGACACCGGATGGACGATCCGAGCATGTCGGGAAGCCGGATGACCGCCAGGGCTGTCATCGCGCGATGAATCTTCCCGAGTACCCCCGAATCAATATAAGAATCGCCACGATCTGACGGGCGGATCAAAAGTTATCGTCGGAACGATATTTGTGCACCAAGGGTAGCTCACGGCCAGTAAACACCTTCCGACCGGATTCATGACTCGCATCCACTAGTACACTCATCCGCTATAGCCTGTACGTCACTGAATCTAAACAAACCCCCGCTATAATTTGACCGCAAATGAAATGTCAGAACGAATTCCGTTTATCGAATCAAACGACACTATCACCCCGCCATAATAAAGACCGGACGTCTTTGAATTCACCATCCGGAAGAAAATAAAAAGATCCGAACCGAAACGTAGGAGGCGACGCACTAAACGTGCGTTTCAGTTCGCATCGATGTTCCAGAACCGAAAGATTGTTCGAAAAAAGTGGTAGATAGCCGAAAAAAGTGACAGGGGTGCAACACGAGGACTTCCCAGGAGGTCACCCATCCTAGTACTACTCTCGCCCAAGCACGCTTAACTTCGGAGTTCTGATGGGATCCAGTGCATTTGTGCTGGTATGATCGCACCCAGCATGCCTCTCCATTGTCAAAGTAATTAAGAGTTTCCACTCGCATTGTCGTACGAAGTCCGTTTAAATGAAAGTGCGAAAAAATCCTGCTAGATGACACCGGATGGACGATCCGAGCATGTCGGGAAGCCGGATGACCGCCAGGGCTGTCATCGCGCGATGGATCTTCCCGAGTACCCCCGAATCAATATAAGAATCGCGACGATCTGACGGGCGGATCAAAAGTTATCGTCGGAACGATATTTGTGCACCAAGGGTAGCTCACGGCCAGTAAACACCTTCCGACCGGATTCATGACTCGCATCCACTAGTACACTCATCCGCTATAGCCTGTACGTCACTGAATCTAAACAAACCCCCGCTATAATTTGACCGCAAATGAAATGTCAGAACGAATTCCGTTTATCGAATCAAACGACACTATCACCCCGCCATAATAAAGACCGGACGTCTTTGAATTCACCATCCGGAAGAAAATAAAAAGATCCGAACCGAAACGTAGGAGGCGACGCACTAAACGTGCGTTTCAGTTCGCATCGATGTTCCAGAACCGAAAGATTGTTCGAAAAAAGTGGTAGATAGCCGAAAAAAGTGACAGGGGTGCAACACGAGGACTTCCCAGGAGGTCACCCATCCTAGTACTGCTCTCGCCCAAGCACGCTTAACTTCGGAGTTCTGATGGGATCCAGTGCATTTGTGCTGGTATGATCGCACCCAGCATGCCTCTCCATTGTCAAAGTAATAAAGAGTTTCCACTCGCATTGTCGTACGAAGTCCGTTTAAATGAAAGTGCGAAAAAATCCTGCTAGATGACACCGGATGGACGATCCGAGCATGTCGGGAAGCCGGATGACTGCCAGGGCTGTCATCGCGCGTTGAATCTTCCCGAGTACCCCCGAATCAATATAAGAATCGCCACAATCTGACGGGCGGATCAAAAGTTATCGTCGGAACGATATTTGTGCACCAAGGGTAGCTCACGGCCAGTAAACACCTTCCGACCGGATTCATGACTCGCATCCACTAGTACACTCATCCGCTATAGCCTGTACGTCACTGAATCTAAACAAACCCCCGCTATAATTTGACCGCAAATGAAATGTCAGAACGAATTCCGTTTATCGAATCAAACGACACTATCACCCCGCCATAATAAAGACCGGACGTGTTTGAATTCACCATCCGGAAGAAAATAAAAAGATCCGAACCGAAACGTAGGAGGCGACGCACTAAACGTGCGTTTCAGTTCGCATCGATGTTCCAGAACCGAAAGATTGTTCGAAAAAAGTGGTAGATAGCCGAAAAAAGTGACAGGGGTGCAACACGAGGACTTCCCAGGAGGTCATCCATCCTAGTACTACTCTCGCCCAAGCACGCTTAACTTCGGAGTTCTGATGGGATCCAGTGCATTTGTGCTGGTATGATCGCACCCAGCATGCCTCTCCATTGTCAAAGTAATAACGAGTTTCCACTCGCATTGTCGTACGAAGTCCGTTTAAATGAAAGTGCGAAAAAATCCTGCTAGATGACACCGGATGGACGATCCGAGAATGTCGGGAAGCCGGATGACCGCCAGGGCTGTCATCGCGCGATGAATCTTCCCGAGTACCCCCGAATCAATATAAGAATCGCCACGATCTGACGGGCGGATCAAAAGTTATCGTCGGAACGATATTTGTGCACCAAGGGTAGCTCACGGCCAGTAAACACCTTCCGACCGGATTCATGACTCGCATCCACTAGTACACTCATCCGCTATAGCCTGTACGTCACTGAATCTAAACAAACCCCCGCTATAATTTGACCGCAAATGAAATGTCAGAACGAATTCCGTTTATCGAATCAAACGACACTATCACCCCGCCATAATAAAGACCGGACGTCTTTGAATTCACCATCCGGAAGAAAATAAAAAGATCCGAACCGAAACGTAGGAGGCGACGCACTAAACGTGCGTTTCAGTTCGCATCGATGTTCCAGAACCGAAAGATTGTTCGAAAAAAGTGGTAGATAGCCGAAAAAAGTGACAGGGGTGCAACACGAGGAATTCCTAGGAGGTCACCCATCCTAGTACTACTCTCGCCCAAGCACGCTTAACTTCGGAGTTCTGATGGGATCCAGTGCATTTGTGCTGGTATGATCGCACCCAGCATGCCTCTCCATTGTCAAAGTAATTAAGAGTTTCCACTCGCATTGTCGTACGAAGTCCGTTTAAATGAAAGTGCGAAAAAATCCTGCTAGATGACACCGGATGGACGATCCGAGCATGTCGGGAAGCCGGATGACCGCCAGGGCTGTCATCGCGCGATGAATCTTCCCGAGTACCCCCGAATCAATATAAGAATCGCCACGATCTGACGGGCGGATCAAAAGTTATCGTCGGAACGATATTTGTGCACCAAGGGTAGCTCACGGCCAGTAAACACCTTCCGACCGGATTCATGACTCGCATCCACTAGTACACTCATCCGCTATAGCCTGTACGTCACTGAATCTAAACAAACCCCCGCTATAATTTGACCGCAAATGAAATGTCAGAACGAATTCCGTTTATCGAATCAAACGACACTATCACCCCGCCATAATAAAGACCGGACGTCTTTGAATTCACCATCCGGAAGAAAATAAAAAGATCCGAACCGAAACGTAGGAGGCGACGCACTAAACGTGCGTTTCAGTTCGCATCGATGTTCCAGAACCGAAAGATTGTTCGAAAAAAGTGGTAGATAGCCGAAAAAAGTGACAGGGGTGCAACACGAGGAATTCCTAGGAGGTCACCCATCCTAGTACTACTCTCGCCCAAGCACGCTTAACTTCGGAGTTCTGATGGGATCCAGTGCATTTGTGCTGGTATGATCGCACCCAGCATGCCTCTCCATTGTCAAAGTAATTAAGAGTTTCCACTCGCATTGTCGTACGAAGTCCGTTTAAATGAAAGTGCGAAAAAATCCTGCTAGATGACACCGGATGGACGATCCGAGCATGTCGGGAAGCCGGATGACCGCCAGGGCTGTCATTGCGCGATGGATCTTCCCGAGTACCCCCGAATCAATATAAGAATCGCGACGATCTGACGGGCGGATCAAAAGTTATCGTCGGAACGATATTTGTGCACCAAGGGTAGCTCACGGCCAGTAAACACCTTCCGACCGGATTCATGACTCGCATCCACTAGTACACTCATCCGCTATAGCCTGTACGTCACTGAATCTAAACAAACCCCCGCTATAATTTGACCGCAAATGAAATGTCAGAACGAATTCCGTTTATCGAATCAAACGACACTATCACCCTGCCATAATAAAGACCGGACGTGTTTGAATTCACCATCCGGAAGAAAATAAAAAGATCCGAACCGAAACGTAGGAGGCGACGCACTAAACGTGCGTTTCAGTTCGCATCGATGTTCCAGAACCGAAAGATTGTTCGAAAAAAGTGGTAGATAGCCGAAAAAAGTGACAGGGGTGCAACACGAGGACTTCCCAGGAGGTCACCCATCCTAGTACTACTCTCGCCCAAGCACGCTTAACTTCGGAGTTCTGATGGGATCCAGTGCATTTGTGCTGGTATGATCGCACCCAGCATGCCTCTCCATTGTCAAAGTAATAAAGAGTTTCCACTCGCATTGTCGTACGAAGTCCGTTTAAATGAAAGTGCGAAAAAATCCTGCTAGATGACACCGGATGGACGATCCGAGCATGTCGGGAAGCCGGATGACCGCCAGGGCTGTCATCGCGCGATGAATCTTCCCGAGTACCCCCGAATCAATATAAGAATCGCCACGATCTGACGGGCGGATCAAAAGTTATCGTCGGAACGATATTTGTGCACCAAGGGTAGCTCACGGCCAGTAAACACCTTCCGACCGGATTCATGACTCGCATCCACTAGTACACTCATCCGCTATAGCCTGTACGTCACTGAATCTAAACAAACCCCCGCTATAATTTGACCGCAAATGAAATGTCAGAACGAATTCCGTTTATCGAATCAAACGACACTATCACCCCGCCATAATAAAGACCGGACGTCTTTGAATTCACCATCCGGAAGAAAATAAAAAGATCCGAACCGAAACGTAGGAGGCGACGCACTAAACGTGCGTTTCAGTTCGCATCGATGTTCCAGAACCGAAAGATTGTTCGAAAAAAGTGGTAGATAGCCGAAAAAAGTGACAGGGGTGCAACACGAGGAATTCCTAGGAGGTCACCCATCCTAGTACTACTCTCGCCCAAGCACGCTTAACTTCGGAGTTCTGATGGGATCCAGTGCATTTGTGCTGGTATGATCGCACCCAGCATGCCTCTCCATTGTCAAAGTAATTAAGAGTTTCCACTCGCATTGTCGTACGAAGTCCGTTTAAATGAAAGTGCGAAAAAATCCTGCTAGATGACACCGGATGGACGATCCGAGCATGTCGGGAAGCCGGATGACCGCCAGGGCTGTCATTGCGCGATGGATCTTCCCGAGTACCCCCGAATCAATATAAGAATCGCGACGATCTGACGGGCGGATCAAAAGTTATCGTCGGAACGATATTTGTGCACCAAGGGTAGCTCACGGCCAGTAAACACCTTCCGACCGGATTCATGACTCGCATCCACTAGTACACTCATCCGCTATAGCCTGTACGTCACTGAATCTAAACAAACCCCCGCTATAATTTGACCGCAAATGAAATGTCAGAACGAATTCCGTTTATCGAATCAAACGACACTATCACCCTGCCATAATAAAGACCGGACGTGTTTGAATTCACCATCCGGAAGAAAATAAAAAGATCCGAACCGAAACGTAGGAGGCGACGCACTAAACGTGCGTTTCAGTTCGCATCGATGTTCCAGAACCGAAAGATTGTTCGAAAAAAGTGGTAGATAGCCGAAAAAAGTGACAGGGGTGCAACACGAGGACTTCCCAGGAGGTCACCCATCCTAGTACTACTCTCGCCCAAGCACGCTTAACTTCGGAGTTCTGATGGGATCCAGTGCATTTGTGCTGGTATGATCGCACCCAGCATGCCTCTCCATTGTCAAAGTAATAAAGAGTTTCCACTCGCATTGTCGTACGAAGTCCGTTTAAATGAAAGTGCGAAAAAATCCTGCTAGATGACACCGGATGGACGATCCGAGCATGTCGGGAAGCCGGATGACCGCCAGGGCTGTCATCGCGCGATGAATCTTCCCGAGTACCCCCGAATCAATATAAGAATCGCCACGATCTGACGGGCGGATCAAAAGTTATCGTCGGAACGATATTTGTGCACCAAGGGTAGCTCACGGCCAGTAAACACCTTCCGACCGGATTCATGACTCGCATCCACTAGTACACTCATCCGCTATAGCCTGTACGTCACTGAATCTAAACAAACCCCCGCTATAATTTGACCGCAAATGAAATGTCAGAACGAATTCCGTTTATCGAATCAAACGACACTATCACCCCGCCATAATAAAGACCGGACGTCTTTGAATTCACCATCCGGAAGAAAATAAAAAGATCCGAACCGAAACGTAAGGGGCGACGCACTAAACGTGCGTTTCAGTTCGCATCGATGTTCCAGAACCGAAAGATTGTTCGAAAAAAGTGGTAGATAGCCGAAAAAAGTGACAGGGGTGCAACACGAGGACTTCCCAGGAGGTCACCCATCCTAGTACTACTCTCGCCCAAGCACGCTTAACTTCGGAGTTCTGATGGGATCCAGTGCATTTGTGCTGGTATGATCGCACCCAGCATGCCTCTCCATTGTCAAAGTAATTAAGAGTTTCCACTCGCATTGTCGTACGAAGTCCGTTTAAATGAAAGTGCGAAAAAATCCTGCTAGATGACACCGGATGGACGATCCGAGCATGTCGGGAAGCCGGATGACCGCCAGGGCTGTCATCGCGCGATGGATCTTCCCGAGTACCCCCGAATCAATATAAGAATCGCGACGATCTGACGGGCGGATCAAAAGTTATCGTCGGAACGATATTTGTGCACCAAGGGTAGCTCACGGCCAGTAAACACCTTCCGACCGGATTCATGACTCGCATCCACTAGTACACTCATCCGCTATAGCCTGTACGTCACTGAATCTAAACAAACCCCCGCTATAATTTGACCGCAAATGAAATGTCAGAACGAATTCCGTTTATCGAATCAAACGACACTATCACCCCGCCATAATAAAGACCGGACGTCTTTGAATTCACCATCCGGAAGAAAATAAAAAGATCCGAACCGAAACGTAGGAGGCGACGCACTAAACGTGCGTTTCAGTTCGCATCGATGTTCCAGAACCGAAAGATTGTTCGAAAAAAGTGGTAGATAGCCGAAAAAAGTGACAGGGGTGCAACACGAGGACTTCCCAGGAGGTCACCCATCCTAGTACTGCTCTCGCCCAAGCACGCTTAACTTGGGAGTTCTGATGGGATCCAGTGCATTTGTGCTGGTATGATCGCACCCAGCATGCCTCTCCATTGTCAAAGTAATAAAGAGTTTCCACTCGCATTGTCGTACGAAGTCCGTTTAAATGAAAGTGCGAAAAAATCCTGCTAGATGACACCGGATGGACGATCCGAGCATGTCGGGAAGCCGGATGACCGCCAGGGCTGTCATCGCGCGTTGAATCTTCCCGAGTACCCCCGAATCAATATAAGAATCGCCACAATCTGACGGGCGGATCAAAAGTTATCGTCGGAACGATATTTGTGCACCAAGGGTAGCTCACGGCCAGTAAACACCTTCCGACCGGATTCATGACTCGCATCCACTAGTACACTCATCCGCTATAGCCTGTACGTCACTGAATCTAAACAAACCCCCGCTATAATTTGACCGCAAATGAAATGTCAGAACGAATTCCGTTTATCGAATCAAACGACACTATCACCCCGCCATAATAAAGACCGGACGTGTTTGAATTCACCATCCGGAAGAAAATAAAAAGATCCGAACCGAAACGTAGGAGGCGACGCACTAAACGTGCGTTTCAGTTCGCATCGATGTTCCAGAACCGAAAGATTGTTCGAAAAAAGTGGTAGATAGCCGAAAAAAGTGACAGGGGTGCAACACGAGGACTTCCCAGGAGGTCATCCATCCTAGTACTACTCTCGCCCAAGCACGCTTAACTTCGGAGTTCTGATGGGATCCAGTGCATTTGTGCTGGTATGATCGCACCCAGCATGCCTCTCCATTGTCAAAGTAATAACGAGTTTCCACTCGCATTGTCGTACGAAGTCCGTTTAAATGAAAGTGCGAAAAAATCCTGCTAGATGACACCGGATGGACGATCCGAGCATGTCGGGAAGCCGGATGACCGCCACGGCTGTCATCGCGCGATGAATCTTCCCGAGTACCCCCGAATCAATATAAGAATCGCCACGATCTGACGGGCGGATCAAAAGTTATCGTCGGAACGATATTTGTGCACCAAGGGTAGCTCACGGCCAGTAAACACCTTCCGACCGGATTCATGACTCGCATCCACTAGTACACTCATCCGCTATAGCCTGTACGTCACTGAATCTAAACAAACCCCCGCTATAATTTGACCGCAAATGAAATGTCAGAACGAATTCCGTTTATCGAATCAAACGACACTATCACCCCGCCATAATAAAGACCGGACGTCTTTGAATTCACCATCCGGAAGAAAATAAAAAGATCCGAACCGAAACGTAGGAGGCGACGCACTAAACGTGCGTTTCAGTTCGCATCGATGTTCCAGAACCGAAAGATTGTTCGAAAAAAGTGGTAGATAGCCGAAAAAAGTGACAGGGGTGCAACACGAGGAATTCCTAGGAGGTCACCCATCCTAGTACTACTCTCGCCCAAGCACGCTTAACTTCGGAGTTCTGATGGGATCCAGTGCATTTGTGCTGGTATGATCGCACCCAGCATGCCTCTCCATTGTCAAAGTAATTAAGAGTTTCCACTCGCATTGTCGTACGAAGTCCGTTTAAATGAAAGTGCGAAAAAATCCTGCTAGATGACACCGGATGGACGATCCGAGCATGTCGGGAAGCCGGATGACCGCCAGGGCTGTCATCGCGCGATGAATCTTCCCGAGTACCCCCGAATCAATATAAGAATCGCCACGATCTGACGGGCGGATCAAAAGTTATCGTCGGAACGATATTTGTGCACCAAGGGTAGCTCACGGCCAGTAAACACCTTCCGACCGGATTCATGACTCGCATCCACTAGTACACTCATCCGCTATAGCCTGTACGTCACTGAATCTAAACAAACCCCCGCTATAATTTGACCGCAAATGAAATGTCAGAACGAATTCCGTTTATCGAATCAAACGACACTATCACCCCGCCATAATAAAGACCGGACGTCTTTGAATTCACCATCCGGAAGAAAATAAAAAGATCCGAACCGAAACGTAAGGGGCGACGCACTAAACGTGCGTTTCAGTTCGCATCGATGTTCCAGAACCGAAAGATTGTTCGAAAAAAGTGGTAGATAGCCGAAAAAAGTGACAGGGGTGCAACACGAGGACTTCCCAGGAGGTCACCCATCCTAGTACTACTCTCGCCCAAGCACGCTTAACTTCGGAGTTCTGATGGGATCCAGTGCATTTGTGCTGGTATGATCGCACCCAGCATGCCTCTCCATTGTCAAAGTAATTAAGAGTTTCCACTCGCATTGTCGTACGAAGTCCGTTTAAATGAAAGTGCGAAAAAATCCTGCTAGATGACACCGGATGGACGATCCGAGCATGTCGGGAAGCCGGATGACCGCCAGGGCTGTCATCGCGCGATGGATCTTCCCGAGTACCCCCGAATCAATATAAGAATCGCGACGATCTGACGGGCGGATCAAAAGTTATCGTCGGAACGATATTTGTGCACCAAGGGTAGCTCACGGCCAGTAAACACCTTCCGACCGGATTCATGACTCGCATCCACTAGTACACTCATCCGCTATAGCCTGTACGTCACTGAATCTAAACAAACCCCCGCTATAATTTGACCGCAAATGAAATGTCAGAACGAATTCCGTTTATCGAATCAAACGACACTATCACCCCGCCATAATAAAGACCGGACGTCTTTGAATTCACCATCCGGAAGAAAATAAAAAGATCCGAACCGAAACGTAGGAGGCGACGCACTAAACGTGCGTTTCAGTTCGCATCGATGTTCCAGAACCGAAAGATTGTTCGAAAAAAGTGGTAGATAGCCGAAAAAAGTGACAGGGGTGCAACACGAGGACTTCCCAGGAGGTCACCCATCCTAGTACTGCTCTCGCCCAAGCACGCTTAACTTGGGAGTTCTGATGGGATCCAGTGCATTTGTGCTGGTATGATCGCACCCAGCATGCCTCTCCATTGTCAAAGTAATAAAGAGTTTCCACTCGCATTGTCGTACGAAGTCCGTTTAAATGAAAGTGCGAAAAAATCCTGCTAGATGACACCGGATGGACGATCCGAGCATGTCGGGAAGCCGGATGACCGCCAGGGCTGTCATCGCGCGTTGAATCTTCCCGAGTACCCCCGAATCAATATAAGAATCGCCACAATCTGACGGGCGGATCAAAAGTTATCGTCGGAACGATATTTGTGCACCAAGGGTAGCTCACGGCCAGTAAACACCTTCCGACCGGATTCATGACTCGCATCCACTAGTACACTCATCCGCTATAGCCTGTACGTCACTGAATCTAAACAAACCCCCGCTATAATTTGACCGCAAATGAAATGTCAGAACGAATTCCGTTTATCGAATCAAACGACACTATCACCCCGCCATAATAAAGACCGGACGTGTTTGAATTCACCATCCGGAAGAAAATAAAAAGATCCGAACCGAAACGTAGGAGGCGACGCACTAAACGTGCGTTTCAGTTCGCATCGATGTTCCAGAACCGAAAGATTGTTCGAAAAAAGTGGTAGATAGCCGAAAAAAGTGACAGGGGTGCAACACGAGGACTTCCCAGGAGGTCATCCATCCTAGTACTACTCTCGCCCAAGCACGCTTAACTTCGGAGTTCTGATGGGATCCAGTGCATTTGTGCTGGTATGATCGCACCCAGCATGCCTCTCCATTGTCAAAGTAATAACGAGTTTCCACTCGCATTGTCGTACGAAGTCCGTTTAAATGAAAGTGCGAAAAAATCCTGCTAGATGACACCGGATGGACGATCCGAGCATGTCGGGAAGCCGGATGACCGCCACGGCTGTCATCGCGCGATGAATCTTCCCGAGTACCCCCGAATCAATATAAGAATCGCCACGATCTGACGGGCGGATCAAAAGTTATCGTCGGAACGATATTTGTGCACCAAGGGTAGCTCACGGCCAGTAAACACCTTCCGACCGGATTCATGACTCGCATCCACTAGTACACTCATCCGCTATAGCCTGTACGTCACTGAATCTAAACAAACCCCCGCTATAATTTGACCGCAAATGAAATGTCAGAACGAATTCCGTTTATCGAATCAAACGACACTATCACCCCGCCATAATAAAGACCGGACGTCTTTGAATTCACCATCCGGAAGAAAATAAAAAGATCCGAACCGAAACGTAGGAGGCGACGCACTAAACGTGCGTTTCAGTTCGCATCGATGTTCCAGAACCGAAAGATTGTTCGAAAAAAGTGGTAGATAGCCGAAAAAAGTGACAGGGGTGCAACACGAGGAATTCCTAGGAGGTCACCCATCCTAGTACTACTCTCGCCCAAGCACGCTTAACTTCGGAGTTCTGATGGGATCCAGTGCATTTGTGCTGGTATGATCGCACCCAGCATGCCTCTCCATTGTCAAAGTAATTAAGAGTTTCCACTCGCATTGTCGTACGAAGTCCGTTTAAATGAAAGTGCGAAAAAATCCTGCTAGATGACACCGGATGGACGATCCGAGCATGTCGGGAAGCCGGATGACCGCCAGGGCTGTCATCGCGCGATGAATCTTCCCGAGTACCCCCGAATCAATATAAGAATCGCCACGATCTGACGGGCGGATCAAAAGTTATCGTCGGAACGATATTTGTGCACCAAGGGTAGCTCACGGCCAGTAAACACCTTCCGACCGGATTCATGACTCGCATCCACTAGTACACTCATCCGCTATAGCCTGTACGTCACTGAATCTAAACAAACCCCCGCTATAATTTGACCGCAAATGAAATGTCAGAACGAATTCCGTTTATCGAATCAAACGACACTATCACCCCGCCATAATAAAGACCGGACGTCTTTGAATTCACCATCCGGAAGAAAATAAAAAGATCCGAACCGAAACGTAGGAGGCGACGCACTAAACGTGCGTTTCAGTTCGCATCGATGTTCCAGAACCGAAAGATTGTTCGAAAAAAGTGGTAGATAGCCGAAAAAGGTGACAGGGGTGCAACACGAGGAATTCCTAGGAGGTCACCCATCCTAGTACTACTCTCGCCCAAGCACGCTTAACTTCGGAGTTCTGATGGGATCCAGTGCATTTGTGCTGGTATGATCGCACCCAGCATGCCTCTCCATTGTCAAAGTAATTAAGAGTTTCCACTCGCATTGTCGTACGAAGTCCGTTTAAATGAAAGTGCGAAAAAATCCTGCTAGATGACACCGGATGGACGATCCGAGCATGTTGGGAAGCCGGATGACCGCCAAGGCTGTCATTGCGCGATGGATCTTCCCGAGTACCCCCGAATCAATATAAGAATCGCGACGATCTGACGGGCGGATCAAAAGTTATCGTCGGAACGATATTTGTGCACCAAGGGTAGCTCACGGCCAGTAAACACCTTCCGACCGGATTCATGACTCGCATCCACTAGTACACTCATCCGCTATAGCCTGTACGTCACTGAATCTAAACAAACCCCCGCTATAATTTGACCGCAAATGAAATGTCAGAACGAATTCCGTTTATCGAATCAAACGACACTATCACCCTGCCATAATAAAGACCGGACGTGTTTGAATTCACCATCCGGAAGAAAATAAAAAGATCCGAACCGAAACGTAGGAGGCGACGCACTAAACGTGCGTTTCAGTTCGCATCGATGTTCCAGAACCGAAAGATTGTTCGAAAAAAGTGGTAGATAGCCGAAAAAAGTGACAGGGGTGCAACACGAGGACTTCCCAGGAGGTCACCCATCCTAGTACTACTCTCGCCCAAGCACGCTTAACTTCGGAGTTCTGATGGGATCCAGTGCATTTGTGCTGGTATGATCGCACCCAGCATGCCTCTCCATTGTCAAAGTAATAAAGAGTTTCCACTCGCATTGTCGTACGAAGTCCGTTTAAATGAAAGTGCGAAAAAATCCTGCTAGATGACACCGGATGGACGATCCGAGCATGTCGGGAAGCCGGATGACCGCCAGGGCTGTCATCGCGCGATGAATCTTCCCGAGTACCCCCGAATCAATATAAGAATCGCCACGATCTGACGGGCGGATCAAAAGTTATCGTCGGAACGATATTTGTGCACCAAGGGTAGCTCACGGCCAGTAAACACCTTCCGACCGGATTCATGACTCGCATCCACTAGTACACTCATCCGCTATAGCCTGTACGTCACTGAATCTAAACAAACCCCCGCTATAATTTGACCGCAAATGAAATGTCAGAACGAATTCCGTTTATCGAATCAAACGACACTATCACCCCGCCATAATAAAGACCGGACGTCTTTGAATTCACCATCCGGAAGAAAATAAAAAGATCCGAACCGAAACGTAGGAGGCGACGCACTAAACGTGCGTTTCAGTTCGCATCGATGTTCCAGAACCGAAAGATTGTTCGAAAAAAGTGGTAGATAGCCGAAAAAAGTGACAGGGGTGCAACACGAGGACTTCCCAGGAGGTCACCCATCCTAGTACTACTCTCGCCCAAGCACGCTTAACTTCGGAGTTCTGATGGGATCCAGTGCATTTGTGCTGGTATGATCGCACCCAGCATGCCTCTCCATTGTCAAAGTAATTAAGAGTTTCCACTCGCATTGTCGTACGAAGTCCGTTTAAATGAAAGTGCGAAAAAATCCTGCTAGATGACACCGGATGGACGATCCGAGCATGTCGGGAAGCCGGATGACCGCCAGGGCTGTCATCGCGCGATGGATCTTCCCGAGTACCCCCGAATCAATATAAGAATCGCGACGATCTGACGGGCGGATCAAAAGTTATCGTCGGAACGATATTTGTGCACCAAGGGTAGCTCACGGCCAGTAAACACCTTCCGACCGGATTCATGACTCGCATCCACTAGTACACTCATCCGCTATAGCCTGTACGTCACTGAATCTAAACAAACCCCCGCTATAATTTGACCGCAAATGAAATGTCAGAACGAATTCCGTTTATCGAATCAAACGACACTATCACCCCGCCATAATAAAGACCGGACGTCTTTGAATTCACCATCCGGAAGAAAATAAAAAGATCCGAACCGAAACGTAGGAGGCGACGCACTAAACGTGCGTTTCAGTTCGCATCGATGTTCCAGAACCGAAAGATTGTTCGAAAAAAGTGGTAGATAGCCGAAAAAAGTGACAGGGGTGCAACACGAGGACTTCCCAGGAGGTCACCCATCCTAGTACTGCTCTCGCCCAAGCACGCTTAACTTCGGAGTTCTGATGGGATCCAGTGCATTTGTGCTGGTATGATCGCACCCAGCATGCCTCTCCATTGTCAAAGTAATAAAGAGTTTCCACTCGCATTGTCGTACGAAGTCCGTTTAAATGAAAGTGCGAAAAAATCCTGCTAGATGACACCGGATGGACGATCCGAGCATGTCGGGAAGCCGGATGACCGCCAGGGCTGTCATCGCGCGTTGAATCTTCCCGAGTACCCCCGAATCAATATAAGAATCGCCACGATCTGACGGGCGGATCAAAAGTTATCGTCGGAACGATATTTGTGCACCAAGGGTAGCTCACGGCCAGTAAACACCTTCCGACCGGATTCATGACTCGCATCCACTAGTACACTCATCCGCTATAGCCTGTACGTCACTGAATCTAAACAAACCCCCGCTATAATTTGACCGCAAATGAAATGTCAGAACGAATTCCGTTTATCGAATCAAACGACACTATCACCCCGCCATAATAAAGACCGGACGTGTTTGAATTCACCATCCGGAAGAAAATAAAAAGATCCGAACCGAAACGTAGGAGGCGACGCACTAAACGTGCGTTTCAGTTCGCATCGATGTTCCAGAACCGAAAGATTGTTCGAAAAAAGTGGTAGATAGCCGAAAAAAGTGACAGGGGTGCAACACGAGGACTTCCCAGGAGGTCACCCATCCTAGTACTACTCTCGCCCAAGCACGCTTAACTTCGGAGTTCTGATGGGATCCAGTGCATTTGTGCTGGTATGATCGCACCCAGCATGCCTCTCCATTGTCAAATTAATAAAGAGTTTCCACTCGCATTGTCGTACGAAGTCCGTTTAAATGAAAGTGCGAAAAAATCCTGCTAGATGACACCGGATGGACGATCCGAGCATGTCGGGAAGCCGGATGACCGCCAGGGCTGTCATCGCGCGATGAATCTTCCCGAGTACCCCCGAATCAATATAAGAATCGCCACGATCTGACGGGCGGATCAAAAGTTATCGTCGGAACGATATTTGTGCACCAAGGGTAGCTCACGGCCAGTAAACACCTTCCGACCGGATTCATGACTCGCATCCACTAGTACACTCATCCGCTATAGCCTGTACGTCACTGAATCTAAACAAACCCCCGCTATAATTTGACCGCAAATGAAATGTCAGAACGAATTCCGTTTATCGAATCAAACGACACTATCACCCCGCCATAATAAAGACCGGACGTGTTTGAATTCACCATCCGGAAGAAAATAAAAAGATCCGAACCGAAACGTAGGAGGCGACGCACTAAACGTGCGTTTCAGTTCGCATCGATGTTCCAGAACCGAAAGATTGTTCGAAAAAAGTGGTAGATAGCCGAAAAAAGTGACAGGGGTGCAACACGAGGACTTCCCAGGAGGTCACCCATCCTAGTACTACTCTCGCCCAAGCACGCTTAACTTCGGAGTTCTGATGGGATCCAGTGCATTTGTGCTGGTATGATCGCACCCAGCATGCCTCTCCATTGTCAAATTAATAAAGAGTTTCCACTCGCATTGTCGTACGAAGTCCGTTTAAATGAAAGTGCGAAAAAATCCTGCTAGATGACACCGGATGGACGATCCGAGCATGTCGGGAAGCCGGATGACCGCCAGGGCTGTCATCGCGCGATGAATCTTCCCGAGTACCCCCGAATCAATATAAGAATCGCCACGATCTGACGGGCGGATCAAAAGTTATCGTCGGAACGATATTTGTGCACCAAGGGTAGCTCACGGCCAGTAAACACCTTCCGACCGGATTCATGACTCGCATCCACTAGTACACTCATCCGCTATAGCCTGTACGTCACTGAATCTAAACAAACCCCCGCTATAATTTGACCGCAAATGAAATGTCAGAACGAATTCCGTTTATCGAATCAAACGACACTATCACCCCGCCATAATAAAGACCGGACGTCTTTGAATTCACCATCCGGAAGAAAATAAAAAGATCCGAACCGAAACGTAGGAGGCGACGCACTAAACGTGCGTTTCAGTTCGCATCGATGTTCCAGAACCGAAAGATTGTTCGAAAAAAGTGGTAGATAGCCGAAAAAAGTGACAGGGGTGCAACACGAGGACTTCCCAGGAGGTCACCCATCCTAGTACTACTCTCGCCCAAGCACGCTTAACTTCGGAGTTCTGATGGGATCCAGTGCATTTGTGCTGGTATGATCGCACCCAGCATGCCTCTCCATTGTCAAAGTAATTAAGAGTTTCCACTCGCATTGTCGTACGAAGTCCGTTTAAATGAAAGTGCGAAAAAATCCTGCTAGATGACACCGGATGGACGATCCGAGCATGTCGGGAAGCCGGATGACCGCCAGGGCTGTCATCGCGCGATGGATCTTCCCGAGTACCCCCGAATCAATATAAGAATCGCGACGATCTGACGGGCGGATCAAAAGTTATCGTCGGAACGATATTTGTGCACCAAGGGTAGCTCACGGCCAGTAAACACCTTCCGACCGGATTCATGACTCGCATCCACTAGTACACTCATCCGCTATAGCCTGTACGTCACTGAATCTAAACAAACCCCCGCTATAATTTGACCGCAAATGAAATGTCAGAACGAATTCCGTTTATCGAATCAAACGACACTATCACCCCGCCATAATAAAGACCGGACGTCTTTGAATTCACCATCCGGAAGAAAATAAAAAGATCCGAACCGAAACGTAGGAGGCGACGCACTAAACGTGCGTTTCAGTTCGCATCGATGTTCCAGAACCGAAAGATTGTTCGAAAAAAGTGGTAGATAGCCGAAAAAAGTGACAGGGGTGCAACACGAGGACTTCCCAGGAGGTCACCCATCCTAGTACTACTCTCGCCCAAGCACGCTTAACTTCGGAGTTCTGATGGGATCCAGTGCATTTGTGCTGGTATGATCGCACCCAGCATGCCTCTCCATTGTCAAAGTAATTAAGAGTTTCCACTCGCATTGTCGTACGAAGTCCGTTTAAATGAAAGTGCGAAAAAATCCTGCTAGATGACACCGGATGGACGATCCGAGCATGTCGGGAAGCCGGATGACCGCCAGGGCTGTCATCGCGCGATGGATCTTCCCGAGTACCCCCGAATCAATATAAGAATCGCGACGATCTGACGGGCGGATCAAAAGTTATCGTCGGAACGATATTTGTGCACCAAGGGTAGCTCACGGCCAGTAAACACCTTCCGACCGGATTCATGACTCGCATCCACTAGTACACTCATCCGCTATAGCCTGTACGTCACTGAATCTAAACAAACCCCCGCTATAATTTGACCGCAAATGAAATGTCAGAACGAATTCCGTTTATCGAATCAAACGACACTATCACCCCGCCATAATAAAGACCGGACGTCTTTGAATTCACCATCCGGAAGAAAATAAAAAGATCCGAACCGAAACGTAGGAGGCGACGCACTAAACGTGCGTTTCAGTTCGCATCGATGTTCCAGAACCGAAAGATTGTTCGAAAAAAGTGGTAGATAGCCGAAAAAAGTGACAGGGGTGCAACACGAGGACTTCCCAGGAGGTCACCCATCCTAGTACTGCTCTCGCCCAAGCACGCTTAACTTCGGAGTTCTGATGGGATCCAGTGCATTTGTGCTGGTATGATCGCACCCAGCATGCCTCTCCATTGTCAAAGTAATAAAGAGTTTCCACTCGCATTGTCGTACGAAGTCCGTTTAAATGAAAGTGCGAAAAAATCCTGCTAGATGACACCGGATGGACGATCCGAGCATGTCGGGAAGCCGGATGACCGCCAGGGCTGTCATCGCGCGTTGAATCTTCCCGAGTACCCCCGAATCAATATAAGAATCGCCACGATCTGACGGGCGGATCAAAAGTTATCGTCGGAACGATATTTGTGCACCAAGGGTAGCTCACGGCCAGTAAACACCTTCCGACCGGATTCATGACTCGCATCCACTAGTACACTCATCCGCTATAGCCTGTACGTCACTGAATCTAAACAAACCCCCGCTATAATTTGACCGCAAATGAAATGTCAGAACGAATTCCGTTTATCGAATCAAACGACACTATCACCCCGCCATAATAAAGACCGGACGTGTTTGAATTCACCATCCGGAAGAAAATAAAAAGATCCGAACCGAAACGTAGGAGGCGACGCACTAAACGTGCGTTTCAGTTCGCATCGATGTTCCAGAACCGAAAGATTGTTCGAAAAAAGTGGTAGATAGCCGAAAAAAGTGACAGGGGTGCAACACGAGGACTTCCCAGGAGGTCACCCATCCTAGTACTACTCTCGCCCAAGCACGCTTAACTTCGGAGTTCTGATGGGATCCAGTGCATTTGTGCTGGTATGATCGCACCCAGCATGCCTCTCCATTGTCAAATTAATAAAGAGTTTCCACTCGCATTGTCGTACGAAGTCCGTTTAAATGAAAGTGCGAAAAAATCCTGCTAGATGACACCGGATGGACGATCCGAGCATGTCGGGAAGCCGGATGACCGCCAGGGCTGTCATCGCGCGATGAATCTTCCCGAGTACCCCCGAATCAATATAAGAATCGCCACGATCTGACGGGCGGATCAAAAGTTATCGTCGGAACGATATTTGTGCACCAAGGGTAGCTCACGGCCAGTAAACACCTTCCGACCGGATTCATGACTCGCATCCACTAGTACACTCATCCGCTATAGCCTGTACGTCACTGAATCTAAACAAACCCCCGCTATAATTTGACCGCAAATGAAATGTCAGAACGAATTCCGTTTATCGAATCAAACGACACTATCACCCCGCCATAATAAAGACCGGACGTGTTTGAATTCACCATCCGGAAGAAAATAAAAAGATCCGAACCGAAACGTAGGAGGCGACGCACTAAACGTGCGTTTCAGTTCGCATCGATGTTCCAGAACCGAAAGATTGTTCGAAAAAAGTGGTAGATAGCCGAAAAAAGTGACAGGGGTGCAACACGAGGACTTCCCAGGAGGTCACCCATCCTAGTACTACTCTCGCCCAAGCACGCTTAACTTCGGAGTTCTGATGGGATCCAGTGCATTTGTGCTGGTATGATCGCACCCAGCATGCCTCTCCATTGTCAAAGTAATAACGAGTTTCCACTCGCATTGTCGTACGAAGTCCGTTTAAATGAAAGTGCGAAAAAATCCTGCTAGATGACACCGGATGGACGATCCGAGCATGTCGGGAAGCCGGATGACCGCCAGGGCTGTCATCGCGCGATGAATCTTCCCGAGTACCCCCGAATCAATATAAGAATCGCCACGATCTGACGGGCGGATCAAAAGTTATCGTCGGAACGATATTTGTGCACCAAGGGTAGCTCACGGCCAGTAAACACCTTCCGACCGGATTCATGACTCGCATCCACTAGTACACTCATCCGCTATAGCCTGTACGTCACTGAATCTAAACAAACCCCCGCTATAATTTGACCGCAAATGAAATGTCAGAACGAATTCCGTTTATCGAATCAAACGACACTATCACCCTGCCATAATAAAGACCGGACGTGTTTGAATTCACCATCCGGAAGAAAATAAAAAGATCCGAACCGAAACGTAAGAGGCGACGCACTAAACGTGCGTTTCAGTTCGCATCGATGTTCCAGAACCGAAAGATTGTTCGAAAAAAGTGGTAGATAGCCGAAAAAAGTGACAGGGGTGCAACACGAGGACTTCCCAGGAGGTCACCCATCCTAGTACTACTCTCGCCCAAGCACGCTTAACTTCGGAGTTCTGATGGGATCCAGTGCATTTGTGCTGGTATGATCGCACCCAGCATGCCTCTCCATTGTCAAAGTAATTAAGAGTTTCCACTCGCATTGTCGTACGAAGTCCGTTTAAATGAAAGTGCGAAAAAATCCTGCTAGATGACACCGGATGGACGATCCGAGCATGTCGGGAAGCCGGATGACCGCCAGGGCTGTCATCGCGCGATGAATCTTCCCGAGTACCCCCGAATCAATATAAGAATCGCGACGATCTGACGGGCGGATCAAAAGTTATCGTCGGAACGATATTTGTGCACCAAGGGTAGCTCACGGCCAGTAAACACCTTCCGACCGGATTCATGACTCGCATCCACTAGTACACTCATCCGCTATAGCCTGTACGTCACTGAATCTAAACAAACCCCCGCTATAATTTGACCGCAAATGAAATGTCAGAACGAATTCCGTTTATCGAATCAAACGACACTATCACCCTGCCATAATAAAGACCGGACGTGTTTGAATTCACCATCCGGAAGAAAATAAAAAGATCCGAACCGAAACGTAAGAGGCGACGCACTAAACGTGCGTTTCAGTTCGCATCGATGTTCCAGAACCGAAAGATTGTTCGAAAAAAGTGGTAGATAGCCGAAAAAAGTGACAGGGGTGCAACACGAGGACTTCCCAGGAGGTCACCCATCCTAGTACTACTCTCGCCCAAGCACGCTTAACTTCGGAGTTCTGATGGGATCCAGTGCATTTGTGCTGGTATGATCGCACCCAGCATGCCTCTCCATTGTCAAAGTAATTAAGAGTTTCCACTCGCATTGTCGTACGAAGTCCGTTTAAATGAAAGTGCGAAAAAATCCTGCTAGATGACACCGGATGGACGATCCGAGCATGTCGGGAAGCCGGATGACCGCCAGGGCTGTCATCGCGCGATGAATCTTCCCGAGTACCCCCGAATCAATATAAGAATCGCCACGATCTGACGGGCGGATCAAAAGTTATCGTCGGAACGATATTTGTGCACCAAGGGTAGCTCACGGCCAGTAAACACCTTCCGACCGGATTCATGACTCGCATCCACTAGTACACTCATCCGCTATAGCCTGTACGTCACTGAATCTAAACAAACCCCCGCTATAATTTGACCGCAAATGAAATGTCAGAACGAATTCCGTTTATCGAATCAAACGACACTATCACCCCGCCATAATAAAGACCGGACGTCTTTGAATTCACCATCCGGAAGAAAATAAAAAGATCCGAACCGAAACGTAGGAGGCGACGCACTAAACGTGCGTTTCAGTTCGCATCGATGTTCCAGAACCGAAAGATTGTTCGAAAAAAGTGGTAGATAGCCGAAAAAAGTGACAGGGGTGCAACACGAGGACTTCCCAGGAGGTCACCCATCCTAGTACTACTCTCGCCCAAGCACGCTTAACTTCGGAGTTCTGATGGGATCCAGTGCATTTGTGCTGGTATGATCGCACCCAGCATGCCTCTCCATTGTCAAAGTAATTAAGAGTTTCCACTCGCATTGTCGTACGAAGTCCGTTTAAATGAAAGTGCGAAAAAATCCTGCTAGATGACACCGGATGGACGATCCGAGCATGTCGGGAAGCCGGATGACCGCCAGGGCTGTCATCGCGCGATGGATCTTCCCGAGTACCCCCGAATCAATATAAGAATCGCGACGATCTGACGGGCGGATCAAAAGTTATCGTCGGAACGATATTTGTGCACCAAGGGTAGCTCACGGCCAGTAAACACCTTCCGACCGGATTCATGACTCGCATCCACTAGTACACTCATCCGCTATAGCCTGTACGTCACTGAATCTAAACAAACCCCCGCTATAATTTGACCGCAAATGAAATGTCAGAACGAATTCCGTTTATCGAATCAAACGACACTATCACCCCGCCATAATAAAGACCGGACGTCTTTGAATTCACCATCCGGAAGAAAATAAAAAGATCCGAACCGAAACGTAGGAGGCGACGCACTAAACGTGCGTTTCAGTTCGCATCGATGTTCCAGAACCGAAAGATTGTTCGAAAAAAGTGGTAGATAGCCGAAAAAAGTGACAGGGGTGCAAAACGAGGACTTCCCAGGAGGTCACCCATCCTAGTACTGCTCTCGCCCAAGCACGCTTAACTTCGGAGTTCTGATGGGATCCAGTGCATTTGTGCTGGTATGATCGCACCCAGCATGCCTCTCCATTGTCAAAGTAATAAAGAGTTTCCACTCGCATTGTCGTACGAAGTCCGTTTAAATGAAAGTGCGAAAAAATCCTGCTAGATGACACCGGATGGACGATCCGAGCATGTCGGGAAGCCGGATGACCGCCAGGGCTGTCATCGCGCGTTGAATCTTCCCGAGTACCCCCGAATCAATATAAGAATCGCCACGATCTGACGGGCGGATCAAAAGTTATCGTCGGAACGATATTTGTGCACCAAGGGTAGCTCACGGCCAGTAAACACCTTCCGACCGGATTCATGACTCGCATCCACTAGTACACTCATCCGCTATAGCCTGTACGTCACTGAATCTAAACAAACCCCCGCTATAATTTGACCGCAAATGAAATGTCAGAACGAATTCCGTTTATCGAATCAAACGACACTATCACCCCGCCATAATAAAGACCGGACGTGTTTGAATTCACCATCCGGAAGAAAATAAAAAGATCCGAACCGAAACGTAGGAGGCGACGCACTAAACGTGCGTTTCAGTTCGCATCGATGTTCCAGAACCGAAAGATTGTTCGAAAAAAGTGGTAGATAGCCGAAAAAAGTGACAGGGGTGCAACACGAGGACTTCCCAGGAGGTCACCCATCCTAGTACTACTCTCGCCCAAGAAAAAAGTGGTAGATAGCCGAAAAAAGTGACAGGGGTGCAACACGAGGACTTCCCAGGAGGTCACCCATCCTAGTACTACTCTCGCCCAAGCACGCTTAACTTCGGAGTTCTGATGGGATCCAGTGCATTTGTGCTGGTATGATCGCACCCAGCATGCCTCTCCATTGTCAAATTAATAAAGAGTTTCCACTCGCATTGTCGTACGAAGTCCGTTTAAATGAAAGTGCGAAAAAATCCTGCTAGATGACACCGGATGGACGATCCGAGCATGTCGGGAAGCCGGATGACCGCCAGGGCTGTCATCGCGCGATGAATCTTCCCGAGTACCCCCGAATCAATATAAGAATCGCCACGATCTGACGGGCGGATCAAAAGTTATCGTCGGAACGATATTTGTGCACCAAGGGTAGCTCACGGCCAGTAAACACCTTCCGACCGGATTCATGACTCGCATCCACTAGTACACTCATCCGCTATAGCCTGTACGTCACTGAATCTAAACAAACCCCCGCTATAATTTGACCGCAAATGAAATGTCAGAACGAATTCCGTTTATCGAATCAAACGACACTATCACCCCGCCATAATAAAGACCGGACGTCTTTGAATTCACCATCCGGAAGAAAATAAAAAGATCCGAACCGAAACGTAGGAGGCGACGCACTAAACGTGCGTTTCAGTTCGCATCGATGTTCCAGAACCGAAAGATTGTTCGAAAAAAGTGGTAGATAGCCGAAAAAAGTGACAGGGGTGCAACACGAGGACTTCCCAGGAGGTCACCCATCCTAGTACTACTCTCGCCCAAGCACGCTTAACTTCGGAGTTCTGATGGGATCCAGTGCATTTGTGCTGGTATGATCGCACCCAGCATGCCTCTCCATTGTCAAAGTAATAAAGAGTTTCCACTCGCATTGTCGTACGAAGTCCGTTTAAATGAAAGTGCGAAAAAATCCTGCTAGATGACACCGGATGGACGATCCGAGCATGTCGGGAAGCCGGATGACCGCCAGGGCTGTCATCGCGCGATGAATCTTCCCGAGTACCCCCGAATCAATATAAGAATCGCCACGATCTGACGGGCGGATCAAAAGTTATCGTCGGAACGATATTTGTGCACCAAGGGTAGCTCACGGCCAGTAAACACCTTCCGACCGGATTCATGACTCGCATCCACTAGTACACTCATCCGCTATAGCCTGTACGTCACTGAATCTAAACAAACCCCCGCTATAATTTGACTGCAAATGAAATGTCAGAACGAATTCCGTTTATCGAATCAAACGACACTATCACCCCGCCATAATAAAGACCGGACGTCTTTGAATTCACCATCCGGAAGAAAATAAAAAGATCCGAACCGAAACGTAGGAGGCGACGCACTAAACGTGCGTTTCAGTTCGCATCGATGTTCCAGAACCGAAAGATTGTTCGAAAAAAGTGGTAGATAGCCGAAAAAAGTGACAGGGGTGCAACACGAGGACTTCCCAGGAGGTCACCCATCCTAGTACTACTCTCGCCCAAGCACGCTTAACTTCGGAGTTCTGATGGGATCCAGTGCATTTGTGCTGGTATGATCGCACCCAGCATGCCTCTCCATTGTCAAAGTAATTAAGAGTTTCCACTCGCATTGTCGTACGAAGTCCGTTTAAATGAAAGTGCGAAAAAATCCTGCTTGATGACACCGGATGGACGATCCGAGCATGTCGGGAAGCCGGATGACCGCCAGGGCTGTCATCGCGCGATGGATCTTCCCGAGTACCCCCGAATCAATATAAGAATCGCGACGATCTGACGGGCGGATCAAAAGTTATCGTCGGAACGATATTTGTGCACCAAGGGTAGCTCACGGCCAGTAAACACCTTCCGACCGGATTCATGACTCGCATCCACTAGTACACTCATCCGCTATAGCCTGTACGTCACTGAATCTAAACAAACCCCCGCTATAATTTGACCGCAAATGAAATGTCAGAACGAATTCCGTTTATCGAATCAAACGACACTATCACCCCGCCATAATAAAGACCGGACGTCTTTGAATTCACCATCCGGAAGAAAATAAAAAGATCCGAACCGAAACGTAGGAGGCGACGCACTAAACGTGCGTTTCAGTTCGCATCGATGTTCCAGAACCGAAAGATTGTTCGAAAAAAGTGGTAGATAGCCGAAAAAAGTGACAGGGGTGCAACACGAGGACTTCCCAGGAGGTCACCCATCCTAGTACTACTCTCGCCCAAGCACGCTTAACTTCGGAGTTCTGATGGGATCCAGTGCATTTGTGCTGGTATGATCGCACCCAGCATGCCTCTCCATTGTCAAAGTAATAAAGAGTTTCCACTCGCATTGTCGTACGAAGTCCGTTTAAATGAAAGTGCGAAAAAATCCTGCTAGATGACACCGGATGGACGATCCGAGCATGTCGGGAAGCCGGATGACCGCCAGGGCTGTCATCGCGCGTTGAATCTTCCCGAGTACCCCCGAATCAATATAAGAATCGCCACAATCTGACGGGCGGATCAAAAGTTATCGTCGGAACGATATTTGTGCACCAAGGGTAGCTCACGGCCAGTAAACACCTTCCGACCGGATTCATGACTCGCATCCACTAGTACACTCATCCGCTATAGCCTGTACGTCACTGAATCTAAACAAACCCCCGCTATAATTTGACCGCAAATGAAATGTCAGAACGAATTCCGTTTATCGAATCAAACGACACTATCACCCCGCCATAATAAAGACCGGACGTGTTTGAATTCACCATCCGGAAGAAAATAAAAAGATCCGAACCGAAACGTAGGAGGCGACGCACTAAACGTGCGTTTCAGTTCGCATCGATGTTCCAGAACCGAAAGATTGTTCGAAAAAAGTGGTAGATAGCCGAAAAAAGTGACAGGGGTGCAACACGAGGACTTCCCAGGAGGTCACCCATCCTAGTACTACTCTCGCCCAAGCACGCTTAACTTCGGAGTTCTGATGGGATCCAGTGCATTTGTGCTGGTATGATCGCACCCAGCATGCCTCTCCATTGTCAAAGTAATAACGAGTTTCCACTCGCATTGTCGTACGAAGTCCGTTTAAATGAAAGTGCGAAAAAATCCTGCTAGATGACACCGGATGGACGATCCGAGCATGTCGGGAAGCCGGATGACCGCCAGGGCTGTCATCGCGCGATGAATCTTCCCGAGTACCCCCGAATCAATATAAGAATCGCCACGATCTGACGGGCGGATCAAAAGTTATCGTCGGAACGATATTTGTGCACCAAGGGTAGCTCACGGCCAGTAAACACCTTCCGACCGGATTCATGACTCGCATCCACTAGTACACTCATCCGCTATAGCCTGTACGTCACTGAATCTAAACAAACCCCCGCTATAATTTGACCGCAAATGAAATGTCAGAACGAATTCCGTTTATCGAATCAAACAACACTATCACCCCGCCATAATAAAGACCGGACGTCTTTGAATTCACCATCCGGAAGAAAATAAAAAGATCCGAACCGAAACGTAGGAGGCGACGCACTAAACGTGCGTTTCAGTTCGCATCGATGTTCCAGAACCGAAAGATTGTTCGAAAAAAGTGGTAGATAGCCGAAAAAAGTGACAGGGGTGCAACACGAGGAATTCCTAGGAGGTCACCCATCCTAGTACTACTCTCGCCCAAGCACGCTTAACTTCGGAGTTCTGATGGGATCCAGTGCATTTGTGCTGGTATGATCGCACCCAGCATGCCTCTCCATTGTCAAAGTAATTAAGAGTTTCCACTCGCATTGTCGTACGAATTTCGTTTAAATGAAAGTGCGAAAAAATCCTGCTAGATGACACCGGATGGACGATCCGAGCATGTCGGGAAGCCGGATGACCGCCAGGGCTGTCATCGCGCGATGAATCTTCCCGAGTACCCCCGAATCAATATAAGAATCGCCACGATCTGACGGGCGGATCAAAAGTTATCGTCGGAACGATATTTGTGCACCAAGGGTAGCTCACGGCCAGTAAACACCTTCCGACCGGATTCATGACTCGCATCCACTAGTACACTCATCCGCTATAGCCTGTACGTCACTGAATCTAAACAAACCCCCGCTATAATTTGACCGCAAATGAAATTTCAGAACGAATTCCGTTTATCGAATCAAACGACACTATCACCCCGCCATAATAAAGACCGGACGTCTTTGAATTCACCATCCGGAAGAAAATAAAAAGATCCGAACCGAAACGTAGGAGGCGACGCACTAAACGTGCGTTTCAGTTCGCATCGATGTTCCAGAACCGAAAGATTGTTCGAAAAAAGTGGTAGATAGCCGAAAAAAGTGACAGGGGTGCAACACGAGGACTTCCCAGGAGGTCACCCATCCTAGTACTGCTCTCGCCCAAGCACGCTTAACTTCGGAGTTCTGATGGGATCCAGTGCATTTGTGCTGGTATGATCGCACCCAGCATGCCTCTCCATTGTCAAAGTAATAAAGAGTTTCCACTCGCATTGTCGTACGAAGTCCGTTTAAATGAAAGTGCGAAAAAATCCTGCTAGATGACACCGGATGGACGATCCGAGCATGTCGGGAAGCCGGATGACCGCCAGGGCTGTCATCGCGCGTTGAATCTTCCCGAGTACCCCCGAATCAATATAAGAATCGCCACAATCTGACGGGCGGATCAAAAGTTATCGTCGGAACGATATTTGTGCACCAAGGGTAGCTCACGGCCAGTAAACACCTTCCGACCGGATTCATGACTCGCATCCACTAGTACACTCATCCGCTATAGCCTGTACGTCACTGAATCTAAACAAACCCCCGCTATAATTTGACCGCAAATGAAATGTCAGAACGAATTCCGTTTATCGAATCAAACGACACTATCACCCCGCCATAATAAAGACCGGACGTGTTTGAATTCACCATCCGGAAGAAAATAAAAAGATCCGAACCGAAACGTAGGAGGCGACGCACTAAACGTGCGTTTCAGTTCGCATCGATGTTCCAGAACCGAAAGATTGTTCGAAAAAAGTGGTAGATAGCCGAAAAAAGTGACAGGGGTGCAACACGAGGACTTCCCAGGAGGTCACCCATCCTAGTACTACTCTCGCCCAAGCACGCTTAACTTCGGAGTTCTGATGGGATCCAGTGCATTTGTGCTGGTATGATCGCACCCAGCATGCCTCTCCATTGTCAAAGTAATAACGAGTTTCCACTCGCATTGTCGTACGAAGTCCGTTTAAATGAAAGTGCGAAAAAATCCTGCTAGATGACACCGGATGGACGATCCGAGCATGTCGGGAAGCCGGATGACCGCCAGGGCTGTCATCGCGCGATGAATCTTCCCGAGTACCCCCGAATCAATATAAGAATCGCCACGATCTGACGGGCGGATCAAAAGTTATCGTCGGAACGATATTTGTGCACCAAGGGTAGCTCACGGCCAGTAAACACCTTCCGACCGGATTCATGACTCGCATCCACTAGTACACTCATCCGCTATAGCCTGTACGTCACTGAATCTAAACAAACCCCCGCTATAATTTGACCGCAAATGAAATGTCAGAACGAATTCCGTTTATCGAATCAAACGACACTATCACCTCGCCATAATAAAGACCGGACGTCTTTGAATTCACCATCCGGAAGAAAATAAAAAGATCCGAACCGAAACGTAGGAGGCGACGCACTAAACGTGCGTTTCAGTTCGCATCGATGTTCCAGAACCGAAAGATTGTTCGAAAAAAGTGGTAGATAGCCGAAAAAAGTGACAGGGGTGCAACACGAGGAATTCCTAGGAGGTCACCCATCCTAGTACTACTCTCGCCCAAGCACGCTTAACTTCGGAGTTCTGATGGGATCCAGTGCATTTGTGCTGGTATGATCGCACCCAGCATGCCTCTCCATTGTCAAAGTAATTAAGAGTTTCCACTCGCATTGTCGTACGAAGTCCGTTTAAATGAAAGTGCGAAAAAATCCTGCTAGATGACACCGGATGGACGATCCGAGCATGTCGGGAAGCCGGATGACCGCCAGGGCTGTCATCGCGCGATGAATCTTCCCGAGTACCCCCGAATCAATATAAGAATCGCCACGATCTGACGGGCGGATCAAAAGTTATCGTCGGAACGATATTTGTGCACCAAGGGTAGCTCACGGCCAGTAAACACCTTCCGACCGGATTCATGACTCGCATCCACTAGTACACTCATCCGCTATAGCCTGTACGTCACTGAATCTAAACAAACCCCCGCTATAATTTGACCGCAAATGAAATGTCAGAACGAATTCCGTTTATCGAATCAAACGACACTATCACCCCGCCATAATAAAGACCGGACGTCTTTGAATTCACCATCCGGAAGAAAATAAAAAGATCCGAACCGAAACGTAGGAGGCGACGCACTAAACGTGCGTTTCAGTTCGCATCGATGTTCCAGAACCGAAAGATTGTTCGAAAAAAGTGGTAGATAGCCGAAAAAAGTGACAGGGGTGCAACACGAGGAATTCCTAGGAGGTCACCCATCCTAGTACTACTCTCGCCCAAGCACGCTTAACTTCGGAGTTCTGATGGGATCCAGTGCATTTGTGCTGGTATGATCGCACCCAGCATGCCTCTCCATTGTCAAAGTAATTAAGAGTTTCCACTCGCATTGTCGTACGAAGTCCGTTTAAATGAAAGTGCGAAAAAATCCTGCTAGATGACACCGGATGGACGATCCGAGCATGTCGGGAAGCCGGATGACCGCCAGGGCTGTCATTGCGCGATGGATCTTCCCGAGTACCCCCGAATCAATATAAGAATCGCGACGATCTGACGGGCGGATCAAAAGTTATCGTCGGAACGATATTTGTGCACCAAGGGTAGCTCACGGCCAGTAAACACCTTCCGACCGGATTCATGACTCGCATCCACTAGTACACTCATCCGCTATAGCCTGTACGTCACTGAATCTAAACAAACCCCCGCTATAATTTGACCGCAAATGAAATGTCAGAACGAATTCCGTTTATCGAATCAAACGACACTATCACCCTGCCATAATAAAGACCGGACGTGTTTGAATTCACCATCCGGAAGAAAATAAAAAGATCCGAACCGAAACGTAGGAGGCGACGCACTAAACGTGCGTTTCAGTTCGCATCGATGTTCCAGAACCGAAAGATTGTTCGAAAAAAGTGGTAGATAGCCGAAAAAAGTGACAGGGGTGCAACACGAGGACTTCCCAGGAGGTCACCCATCCTAGTACTACTCTCGCCCAAGCACGCTTAACTTCGGAGTTCTGATGGGATCCAGTGCATTTGTGCTGGTATGATCGCACCCAGCATGCCTCTCCATTGTCAAAGTAATTAAGAGTTTCCACTCGCATTGTCGTACGAAGTCCGTTTAAATGAAAGTGCGAAAAAATCCTGCTAGATGACACCGGATGGACGATCCGAGCATGTCGGGAAGCCGGATGACCGCCAGGGCTGTCATTGCGCGATGGATCTTCCCGAGTACCCCCGAATCAATATAAGAATCGCGACGATCTGACGGGCGGATCAAAAGTTATCGTCGGAACGATATTTGTGCACCAAGGGTAGCTCACGGCCAGTAAACACCTTCCGACCGGATTCATGACTCGCATCCACTAGTACACTCATCCGCTATAGCCTGTACGTCACTGAATCTAAACAAACCCCCGCTATAATTTGACCGCAAATGAAATGTCAGAACGAATTCCGTTTATCGAATCAAACGACACTATCACCCTGCCATAATAAAGACCGGACGTGTTTGAATTCACCATCCGGAAGAAAATAAAAAGATCCGAACCGAAACGTAGGAGGCGACGCACTAAACGTGCGTTTCAGTTCGCATCGATGTTCCAGAACCGAAAGATTGTTCGAAAAAAGTGGTAGATAGCCGAAAAAAGTGACAGGGGTGCAACACGAGGACTTCCCAGGAGGTCACCCATCCTAGTACTACTCTCGCCCAAGCACGCTTAACTTCGGAGTTCTGATGGGATCCAGTGCATTTGTGCTGGTATGATCGCACCCAGCATGCCTCTCCATTGTCAAAGTAATAAAGAGTTTCCACTCGCATTGTCGTACGAAGTCCGTTTAAATGAAAGTGCGAAAAAATCCTGCTAGATGACACCGGATGGACGATCCGAGCATGTCGGGAAGCCGGATGACCGCCACGGCTGTCATCGCGCGTTGAATCTTCCCGAGTACCCCCGAATCAATATAAGAATCGCCACGATCTGACGGGCGGATCAAAAGTTATCGTCGGAACGATATTTGTGCACCAAGGGTAGCTCACGGCCAGTAAACACCTTCCGACCGGATTCATGACTCGCATCCACTAGTACACTCATCCGCTATAGCCTGTACGTCACTGAATCTAAACAAACCCCCGCTATAATTTGACCGCAAATGAAATGTCAGAACGAATTCCGTTTATCGAATCAAACGACACTATCACCCCGCCATAATAAAGACCGGACGTGTTTGAATTCACCATCCGGAAGAAAATAAAAAGATCCGAACCGAAACGTAGGAGGCGACGCACTAAACGTGCGTTTCAGTTCGCATCGATGTTCCAGAACCGAAAGATTGTTCGAAAAAAGTGGTAGATAGCCGAAAAAAGTGACAGGGGTGCAACACGAGGACTTCCCAGGAGGTCACCCATCCTAGTACTACTCTCGCCCAAGCCCGCTTAACTTCGGAGTTCTGATGGGATCCAGTGCATTTGTGCTGGTATGATCGCACCCAGCATGCCTCTCCATTGTCAAAGTAATAACGAGTTTCCACTCGCATTGTCGTACGAAGTCCGTTTAAATGAAAGTGCGAAAAAATCCTGCTAGATGACACCGGATGGACGATCCGAGCATGTCGGGAAGCCGGATGACCGCCAGGGCTGTCATCGCGCGATGAATCTTCCCGAGTACCCCCGAATCAATATAAGAATCGCCACGATCTGACGGGCGGATCAAAAGTTATCGTCGGAACGATATTTGTGCACCAAGGGTAGCTCACGGCCAGTAAACACCTTCCGACCGGATTCATGACTCGCATCCACTAGTACACTCATCCGCTATAGCCTGTACGTCACTGAATCTAAACAAACCCCCGCTATAATTTGACCGCAAATGAAATGTCAGAACGAATTCCGTTTATCGAATCAAACGACACTATCACCCCGCCATAATAAAGACCGGACGTCTTTGAATTCACCATCCGGAAGAAAATAAAAAGATCCGAACCGAAACGTAGGAGGCGACGCACTAAACGTGCGTTTCAGTTCGCATCGATGTTCCAGAACCGAAAGATTGTTCGAAAAAAGTGGTAGATAGCCGAAAAAAGTGACAGGGGTGCAACACGAGGACTTCCCAGGAGGTCACCCATCCTAGTACTGCTCTCGCCCAAGCACGCTTAACTTCGGAGTTCTGATGGGATCCAGTGCATTTGTGCTGGTATGATCGCACCCAGCATGCCTCTCCATTGTCAAAGTAATAAAGAGTTTCCACTCGCATTGTCGTACGAAGTCCGTTTAAATGAAAGTGCGAAAAAATCCTGCTAGATGACACCGGATGGACGATCCGAGCATTTCGGGAAGCCGGATGACCGCCATGGCTGTCATCGCGCGTTGAATCTTCCCGAGTACCCCCGAATCAATATAAGAATCGCCACGATCTGACGGGCGGATCAAAAGTTATCGTCGGAACGATATTTGTGCACCAAGGGTAGCTCACGGCCAGTAAACACCTTCCGACCGGATTCATGACTCGCATCCACTAGTACACTCATCCGCTATAGCCTGTACGTCACTGAATCTAAACAAACCCCCGCTATAATTTGACCGCAAATGAAATGTCAGAACGAATTCCGTTTATCGAATCAAACGACACTATCACCCCGCCATAATAAAGACCGGACGTGTTTGAATTCACCATCCGGAAGAAAATAAAAAGATCCGAACCGAAACGTAGGAGGCGACGCACTAAACGTGCGTTTCAGTTCGCATCGATGTTCCAGAACCGAAAGATTGTTCGAAAAAAGTGGTAGATAGCCGAAAAAAGTGACAGGGGTGCAACACGAGGACTTCCCAGGAGGTCACCCATCCTAGTACTACTCTCGCCCAAGCACGCTTAACTTCGGAGTTCTGATGGGATCCAGTGCATTTGTGCTGGTATGATCGCACCCAGCATGCCTCTCCATTGTCAAAGTAATAAAGAGTTTCCACTCGCATTGTCGTACGAAGTCCGTTTAAATGAAAGTGCGAAAAAATCCTGCTAGATGACACCGGATGGACGATCCGAGCATGTCGGGAGGCCGGATGACCGCCAGGGCTGTCATCGCGCGATGAATCTTCCCGAGTACCCCCGAATCAATATAAGAATCGCCACGATCTGACGGGCGGATCAAAAGTTATCGTCGGAACGATATTTGTGCACCAAGGGTAGCTCACGGCCAGTAAACACCTTCCGACCGGATTCATGACTCGCATCCACTAGTACACTCATCCGCTATAGCCTGTACGTCACTGAATCTAAACAAACCCCCGCTATAATTTGACTGCAAATGAAATGTCAGAACGAATTCCGTTTATCGAATCAAACGACACTATCACCCCGCCATAATAAAGACCGGACGTCTTTGAATTCATCATCCGGAAGAAAATAAAAAGATCCGAACCGAAACGTAGGAGGCGACGCACTAAACGTGCGTTTCAGTTCGCATCGATGTTCCAGAACCGAAAGATTGTTCGAAAAAAGTGGTAGATAGCCGAAAAAAGTGACAGGGGTGCAACACGAGGACTTCCCAGGAGGTCACCCATCCTAGTACTGCTCTCGCCCAAGCACGCTTAACTTCGGAGTTCTGATGAGATCCAGTGCATTTGTGCTGGTATGATCGCACCCAGCATGCCTCTCCATTGTCAAAGTAATTAAGAGTTTCCACTCGCATTGTCGTACGAAGTCCGTTTAAATGAAAGTGCGAAAAAATCCTGCTAGATGACACCGGATGGACGATCCGAGCATGTCGGGAAGCCGGATGACCGCCAGGGCTGTCATCGCGCGATGGATCTTCCCGAGTACCCCCGAATCAATATAAGAATCGCGACGATCTGACGGGCGGATCAAAAGTTATCGTCGGAACGATATTTGTGCACCAAGGGTAGCTCACGGCCAGTAAACACCTTCCGACCGGATTCATGACTCGCATCCACTAGTACACTCATCCGCTATAGCCTGTACGTCACTGAATCTAAACAAACCCCCGCTATAATTTGACCGCAAATGAAATGTCAGAACGAATTCCGTTTATCGAATCAAACGACACTATCACCCCGCCATAATAAAGACCGGACGTCTTTGAATTCACCATCCGGAAGAAAATAAAAAGATCCGAACCGAAACGTAGGAGGCGACGCACTAAACGTGCGTTTCAGTTCGCATCGATGTTCCAGAACCGAAAGATTGTTCGAAAAAAGTGGTAGATAGCCGAAAAAAGTGACAGGGGTGCAACACGAGGACTTCCCAGGAGGTCACCCATCCTAGTACTGCTCTCGCCCAAGCACGCTTAACTTCGGAGTTCTGATGGGATCCAGTGCATTTGTGCTGGTATGATCGCACCCAGCATGCCTCTCCATTGTCAAAGTAATAAAGAGTTTCCACTCGCATTGTCGTACGAAGTCCGTTTAAATGAAAGTGCGAAAAAATCCTGCTAGATGACACCGGATGGACGATCCGAGCATGTCGGGAAGCCGGATGACCGCCAGGGCTGTCATCGCGCGTTGAATCTTCCCGAGTACCCCCGAATCAATATAAGAATCGCCACGATCTGACGGGCGGATCAAAAGTTATCGTCGGAACGATATTTGTGCACCAAGGGTAGCTCACGGCCAGTAAACACCTTCCGACCGGATTCATGACTCGCATCCACTAGTACAATCATCCGCTATAGCCTGTACGTCACTGAATCTAAACAAACCCCCGCTATAATTTGACCGCAAATGAAATGTCAGAACGAATTCCGTTTATCGAATCAAACGACACTATCACCCCGCCATAATAAAGACCGGACGTGTTTGAATTCACCATCCGGAAGAAAATAAAAAGATCCGAACCGAAACGTAGGAGGCGACGCACTAAACGTGCGTTTCAGTTCGCATCGATGTTCCAGAACCGAAAGATTGTTCGAAAAAAGTGGTAGATAGCCGAAAAAAGTGACAGGGGTGCAACACGAGGACTTCCCAGGAGGTCACCCATCCTAGTACTACTCTCGCCCAAGCACGCTTAACTTCGGAGTTCTGATGGGATCCAGTGCATTTGTGCTGGTATGATCGCACCCAGCATGCCTCTCCATTGTCAAAGTAATAAAGAGTTTCCACTCGCATTGTCGTACGAAGTCCGTTTAAATGAAAGTGCGAAAAAATCCTGCTAGATGACACCGGATGGACGATCCGAGCATGTCGGGAAGCCGGATGACCGCCAGGGCTGTCATCGCGCGATGAATCTTCCCGAGTACCCCCGAATCAATATAAGAATCGCCACGATCTGACGGGCGGATCAAAAGTTATCGTCGGAACGATATTTGTGCACCAAGGGTAGCTCACGGCCAGTAAACACCTTCCGACCGGATTCATGACTCGCATCCACTAGTACACTCATCCGCTATAGCCTGTACGTCACTGAATCTAAACAAACCCCCGCTATAATTTGACTGCAAATGAAATGTCAGAACGAATTCCGTTTATCGAATCAAACGACACTATCACCCCGCCATAATAAAGACCGGACGTCTTTGAATTCACCATCCGGAAGAAAATAAAAAGATCCGAACCGAAACGTAGGAGGCGACGCACTAAACGTGCGTTTCAGTTCGCATCGATGTTCCAGAACCGAAAGATTGTTCGAAAAAAGTGGTAGATAGCCGAAAAAAGTGACAGGGGTGCAACACGAGGACTTCCCAGGAGGTCACCCATCCTAGTACTACTCTCGCCCAAGCACGCTTAACTTCGGAGTTCTGATGGGATCCAGTGCATTTGTGCTGGTATGATCGCACCCAGCATGCCTCTCCATTGTCAAAGTAATAAAGAGTTTCCACTCGCATTGTCGTACGAAGTCCGTTTAAATGAAAGTGCGAAAAAATCCTGCTAGATGACACCGGATGGACGATCCGAGCATGTCGGGAAGCCGGATGACCGCCAGAGCTGTCATCGCGCGATGGATCTTCCCGAGTACCCCCGAATCAATATAAGAATCGCGACGATCTGACGGGCGGATCAAAAGTTATCGTCGGAACGATATTTGTGCACCAAGGGTAGCTCACGGCCAGTAAACACCTTCCGACCGGATTCATGACTCGCATCCACTAGTACACTCATCCGCTATAGCCTGTACGTCACTGAATCTAAACAAACCCCCGCTATAATTTGACCGCAAATGAAATGTCAGAACGAATTCCGTTTATCGAATCAAACGACACTATCACCCCGCCATAATAAAGACCGGACGTCTTTGAATTCACCATCCGGAAGAAAATAAAAAGATCCGAACCGAAACGTAGGAGGCGACGCACTAAACGTGCGTTTCAGTTCGCATCGATGTTCCAGAACCGAAAGATTGTTCGAAAAAAGTGGTAGATAGCCGAAAAAAGTGACAGGGGTGCAACACGAGGACTTCCCAGGAGGTCACCCATCCTAGTACTACTCTCGCCCAAGCACGCTTAACTTCGGAGTTCTGATGGGATCCAGTGCATTTGTGCTGGTATGATCGCACCCAGCATGCCTCTCCATTGTCAAAGTAATAAAGAGTTTCCACTCGCATTGTCGTACGAAGTCCGTTTAAATGAAAGTGCGAAAAAATCCTGCTAGATGACACCGGATGGACGATCCGAGCATGTCGGGAAGCCGGATGACCGCCAGGGCTGTCATCGCGCGATGGATCTTCCCGAGTACCCCCGAATCAATATAAGAATCGCGACGATCTGACGGGCGGATCAAAAGTTATCGTCGGAACGATATTTGTGCACCAAGGGTAGCTCACGGCCAGTAAACACCTTCCGACCGGATTCATGACTCGCATCCACTAGTACACTCATCCGCTATAGCCTGTACGTCACTGAATCTAAACAAACCCCCGCTATAATTTGACCGCAAATGAAATGTCAGAACGAATTCCGTTTATCGAATCAAACGACACTATCACCCCGCCATAATAAAGACCGGACGTCTTTGAATTCACCATCCGGAAGAAAATAAAAAGATCCGAACCGAAACGTAGGAGGCGACGCACTAAACGTGCGTTTCAGTTCGCATCGATGTTCCAGAACCGAAAGATTGTTCGAAAAAAGTGGTAGATAGCCGAAAAAAGTGACAGGGGTGCAACACGAGGACTTCCCAGGAGGTCACCCATCCTAGTACTACTCTCGCCCAAGCACGCTTAACTTCGGAGTTCTGATGGGATCCAGTGCATTTGTGCTGGTATGATCGCACCCAGCATGCCTCTCCATTGTCAAAGTAATAAAGAGTTTCCACTCGCATTGTCGTACGAAGTCCGTTTAAATGAAAGTGCGAAAAAATCCTGCTAGATGACACCGGATGGACGATCCGAGCATGTCGGGAAGCCGGATGACCGCCAGGGCTGTCATCGCGCGATGAATCTTCCCGAGTACCCCCGAATCAATATAAGAATCGCCACGATCTGACGGGCGGATCAAAAGTTATTGTCGGAACGATATTTGTGCACCAAGGGTAGCTCACGGCCAGTAAACACCTTCCGACCGGATTCATGACTCGCATCCACTAGTACACTCATCCGCTATAGCCTGTACGTCACTGAATCTAAACAAACCCCCGCTATAATTTGACTGCAAATGAAATGTCAGAACGAATTCCGTTTATCGAATCAAACGACACTATCACCCCGCCATAATAAAGACCGGACGTCTTTGAATTCACCATCCGGAAGAAAATAAAAAGATCCGAACCGAAACGTAGGAGGCGACGCACTAAACGTGCGTTTCAGTTCGCATCGATGTTCCAGAACCGAAAGATTGTTCGAAAAAAGTGGTAGATAGCCGAAAAAAGTGACAGGGGTGCAACACGAGGACTTCCCAGGAGGTCACCCATCCTAGTACTACTCTCGCCCAAGCACGCTTAACTTCGGAGTTCTGATGGGATCCAGTGCATTTGTGCTGGTATGATCGCACCCAGCATGCCTCTCCATTGTCAAAGTAATAAAGAGTTTCCACTCGCATTGTCGTACGAAGTCCGTTTAAATGAAAGTGCGAAAAAATCCTGCTAGATGACACCGGATGGACGATCCGAGCATGTCGGGAAGCCGGATGACCGCCAGGGCTGTCATCGCGCGATGAATCTTCCCGAGTACCCCCGAATCAATATAAGAATCGCCACGATCTGACGGGCGGATCAAAAGTTATCGTCGGAACGATATTTGTGCACCAAGGGTAGCTCACGGCCAGTAAACACCTTCCGACCGGATTCATGACTCGCATCCACTAGTACACTCATCCGCTATAGCCTGTACGTCACTGAATCTAAACAAACCCCCGCTATAATTTGACTGCAAATGAAATGTCAGAACGAATTCCGTTTATCGAATCAAACGACACTATCACCCCGCCATAATAAAGACCGGACGTCTTTGAATTCACCATCCGGAAGAAAATAAAAAGATCCGAACCGAAACGTAGGAGGCGACGCACTAAACGTGCGTTTCAGTTCGCATCGATGTTCCAGAACCGAAAGATTGTTCGAAAAAAGTGGTAGATAGCCGAAAAAAGTGACAGGGGTGCAACACGAGGACTTCCCAGGAGGTCACCCATCCTAGTACTACTCTCGCCCAAGCACGCTTAACTTCGGAGTTCTGATGGGATCCAGTGCATTTGTGCTGGTATGATCGCACCCAGCATGCCTCTCCATTGTCAAAGTAATAAAGAGTTTCCACTCGCATTGTCGTACGAAGTCCGTTTAAATGAAAGTGCGAAAAAATCCTGCTAGATGACACCGGATGGACGATCCGAGCATGTCGGGAAGCCGGATGACCGCCAGAGCTGTCATCGCGCGATGGATCTTCCCGAGTACCCCCGAATCAATATAAGAATCGCGACGATCTGACGGGCGGATCAAAAGTTATCGTCGGAACGATATTTGTGCACCAAGGGTAGCTCACGGCCAGTAAACACCTTCCGACCGGATTCATGACTCGCATCCACTAGTACACTCATCCGCTATAGCCTGTACGTCACTGAATCTAAACAAACCCCCGCTATAATTTGACCGCAAATGAAATGTCAGAACGAATTCCGTTTATCGAATCAAACGACACTATCACCCCGCCATAATAAAGACCGGACGTCTTTGAATTCACCATCCGGAAGAAAATAAAAAGATCCGAACCGAAACGTAGGAGGCGACGCACTAAACGTGCGTTTCAGTTCGCATCGATGTTCCAGAACCGAAAGATTGTTCGAAAAAAGTGGTAGATAGCCGAAAAAAGTGACAGGGGTGCAACACGAGGACTTCCCAGGAGGTCACCCATCCTAGTACTACTCTCGCCCAAGCACGCTTAACTTCGGAGTTCTGATGGGATCCAGTGCATTTGTGCTGGTATGATCGCACCCAGCATGCCTCTCCATTGTCAAAGTAATAAAGAGTTTCCACTCGCATTGTCGTACGAAGTCCGTTTAAATGAAAGTGCGAAAAAATCCTGCTAGATGACACCGGATGGACGATCCGAGCATGTCGGGAAGCCGGATGACCGCCAGGGCTGTCATCGCGCGTTGAATCTTCCCGAGTACCCCCGAATCAATATAAGAATCGCCACGATCTGACGGGCGGATCAAAAGTTATCGTCGGAACGATATTTGTGCACCAAGGGTAGCTCACGGCCAGTAAACACCTTCCGACCGGATTCATGACTCGCATCCACTAGTACACTCATCCGCTATAGCCTGTACGTCACTGAATCTAAACAAACCCCCGCTATAATTTGACCGCAAATGAAATGTCAGAACGAATTCCGTTTATCGAATCAAACGACACTATCACCCCGCCATAATAAAGACCGGACGTGTTTGAATTCACCATCCGGAAGAAAATAAAAAGATCCGAACCGAAACGTAGGAGGCGACGCACGAAACGTGCGTTTCAGTTCGCATCGATGTTCCAGAACCGAAAGATTGTTCGAAAAAAGTGGTAGATAGCCGAAAAAAGTGACAGGGGTGCAACACGAGGACTTCCCAGGAGGTCACCCATCCTAGTACTACTCTCGCCCAAGCACGCTTAACTTCGGAGTTCTGATGGGATCCAGTGCATTTGTGCTGGTATGATCGCACCCAGCATGCCTCTCCATTGTCAAAGTAATAACGAGTTTCCACTCGCATTGTCGTACGAAGTCCGTTTAAATGAAAGTGCGAAAAAATCCTGCTAGATGACACCGGATGGACGATCCGAGCATGTCGGGAAGCCAGATGACCGCCAGGGCTGTCATCGCGCGATGAATCTTCCCGAGTACCCCCGAATCAATATAAGAATCGCCACGATCTGACGGGCGGATCAAAAGTTATCGTCGGAACGATATTTGTGCACCAAGGGTAGCTCACGGCCAGTAAACACCTTCCGACCGGATTCATGACTCGCATCCACTAGTACACTCATCCGCTATAGCCTGTACGTCACTGAATCTAAACAAACCCCCGCTATAATTTGACCGCAAATGAAATGTCAGAACGAATTCCGTTTATCGAATCAAACGACACTATCACCCCGCCATAATAAAGACCAGACGTCTTTGAATTCACCATCCGGAAGAAAATAAAAAGATCCGAACCGAAACGTAGGAGGCGACGCACTAAACGTGCGTTTCAGTTCGCATCGATGTTCCAGAACCGAAAGATTGTTCGAAAAAAGTGGTAGATAGCCGAAAAAAGTGACAGGGGTGCAACACGAGGAATTCCTAGGAGGTCACCCATCCTAGTACTACTCTCGCCCAAGCACGCTTAACTTCGGAGTTCTGATGGGATCCAGTGCATTTGTGCTGGTATGATCGCACCCAGCATGCCTCTCCATTGTCAAAGTAATTAAGAGTTTCCACTCGCATTGTCGTACGAAGTCCGTTTAAATGAAAGTGCGAAAAAATCCTGCTAGATGACACCGGATGGACGATCCGAGCATGTCGGGAAGCCGGATGACCGCCAGGGCTGTCATTGCGCGATGGATCTTCCCGAGTACCCCCGAATCAATATAAGAATCGCGACGATCTGACGGGCGGATCAAAAGTTATCGTCGGAACGATATTTGTGCACCAAGGGTAGCTCACGGCCAGTAAACACCTTCCGACCGGATTCATGACTCGCATCCACTAGTACACTCATCCGCTATAGCCTGTACGTCACTGAATCTAAACAAACCCCCGCTATAATTTGACCGCAAATGAAATGTCAGAACGAATTCCGTTTATCGAATCAAACGACACTATCACCCTGCCATAATAAAGACCGGACGTGTTTGAATTCACCATCCGGAAGAAAATAAAAAGATCCGAACCGAAACGTAGGAGGCGACGCACTAAACGTGCGTTTCAGTTCGCATCGATGTTCCAGAACCGAAAGATTGTTCGAAAAAAGTGGTAGATAGCCGAAAAAAGTGACAGGGGTGCAACACGAGGACTTCCCAGGAGGTCACCCATCCTAGTACTACTCTCGCCCAAGCACGCTTAACTTCGGAGTTCTGATGGGATCCAGTGCATTTGTGCTGGTATGATCGCACCCAGCATGCCTCTCCATTGTCAAAGTAATAAAGAGTTTCCACTCGCATTGTCGTACGAAGTCCGTTTAAATGAAAGTGCGAAAAAATCCTGCTAGATGACACCGGATGGACGATCCGAGCATGTCGGGAAGCCGGATGACCGCCAGGGCTGTCATCGCGCGATGGATCTTCCCGAGTACCCCCGAATCAATATAAGAATCGCCACGATCTGACGGGCGGATCAAAAGTTATCGTCGGAACGATATTTGTGCACCAAGGGTAGCTCACGGCCAGTAAACACCTTCCGACCGGATTCATGACTCGCATCCACTAGTACACTCATCCGCTATAGCCTGTACGTCACTGAATCTAAACAAACCCCCGCTATAATTTGACCGCAAATGAAATGTCAGAACGAATTCCGTTTATCGAATCAAACGACACTATCACCCCGCCATAATAAAGACCGGACGTCTTTGAATTCACCATCCGGAAGAAAATAAAAAGATCCGAACCGAAACGTAGGAGGCGACGCACTAAACGTGCGTTTCAGTTCGCATCGATGTTCCAGAACCGAAAGATTGTTCGAAAAAAGTGGTAGATAGCCGAAAAAAGTGACAGGGGTGCAACACGAGGACTTCCCAGGAGGTCACCCATCCTAGTACTACTCTCGCCCAAGCACGCTTAACTTCGGAGTTCTGATGGGATCCAGTGCATTTGTGCTGGTATGATCGCACCCAGCATGCCTCTCCATTGTCAAAGTAATTAAGAGTTTCCACTCGCATTGTCGTACGAAGTCCGTTTAAATGAAAGTGCGAAAAAATCCTGCTAGATGACACCGGATGGACGATCCGAGCATGTCGGGAAGCCGGATGACCGCCAGGGCTATCATCGCGCGATGGATCTTCCCGAGTACCCCCGAATCAATATAAGAATCGCGACGATCTGACGGGCGGATCAAAAGTTATCGTCGGAACGATATTTGTGCACCAAGGGTAGCTCACGGCCAGTAAACACCTTCCGACCGGATTCATGACTCGCATCCACTAGTACACTCATCCGCTATAGCCTGTACGTCACTGAATCTAAACAAACCCCCGCTATAATTTGACCGCAAATGAAATGTCAGAACGAATTCCGTTTATCGAATCAAACGACACTATCACCCCGCCATAATAAAGACCGGACGTCTTTGAATTCACCATCCGGAAGAAAATAAAAAGATCCGAACCGAAACGTAGGAGGCGACGCACTAAACGTGCGTTTCAGTTCGCATCGATGTTCCAGAACCGAAAGATTGTTCGAAAAAAGTGGTAGATAGCCGAAAAAAGTGACAGGGGTGCAACACGAGGACTTCCCAGGAGGTCACCCATCCTAGTACTGCTCTCGCCCAAGCACGCTTAACTTCAGAGTTCTGATGGGATCCAGTGCATTTGTGCTGGTATGATCGCACCCAGCATGCCTCTCCATTGTCAAAGTAATAAAGAGTTTCCACTCGCATTGTCGTACGAAGTCCGTTTAAATGAAAGTGCGAAAAAATCCTGCTAGATGACACCGGATGGACGATCCGAGCATGTCGGGAAGCCGGATGACCGCCAGGGCTGTCATCGCGCGTTGAATCTTCCCGAGTACCCCCGAATCAATATAAGAATCGCCACGATCTGACGGGCGGATCAAAAGTTATCGTCGGAACGATATTTGTGCACCAAGGGTAGCTCACGGCCAGTAAACACCTTCCGACCGGATTCATGACTCGCATCCACTAGTACACTCATCCGCTATAGCCTGTACGTCACTGAATCTAAACAAACCCCCGCTATAATTTGACCGCAAATGAAATGTCAGAACGAATTCCGTTTATCGAATCAAACGACACTATCACCCTGCCATAATAAAGACCGGACGTGTTTGAATTCACCATCCGGAAGAAAATAAAAAGATCCGAACCGAAACGTAGGAGGCGACGCACTAAACGTGCGTTTCAGTTCGCATCGATGTTCCAGAACCGAAAGATTGTTCGAAAAAAGTTGTAGATAGCCGAAAAAAGTGACAGGGGTGCAACACGAGGACTTCCCAGGAGGTCACCCATCCTAGTACTACTCTCGCCCAAGCACGCTTAACTTCGGAGTTCTGATGGGATCCAGTGCATTTGTGCTGGTATGATCGCACCCAGCATGCCTCTCCATTGTCAAAGTAATAAAGAGTTTCCACTCGCATTGTCGTACGAAGTCCGTTTAAATGAAAGTGCGAAAAAATCCTGCTAGATGACACCGGATGGACGATCCGAGCATGTCGGGAAGCCGGATGACCGCCAGAGCTGTCATCGCGCGATGGATCTTCCCGAGTACCCCCGAATCAATATAAGAATCGCGACGATCTGACGGGCGGATCAAAAGTTATCGTCGGAACGATATTTGTGCACCAAGGGTAGCTCACGGCCAGTAAACACCTTCCGACCGGATTCATGACTCGCATCCACTAGTACACTCATCCGCTATAGCCTGTACGTCACTGAATCTAAACAAACCCCCGCTATAATTTGACCGCAAATGAAATGTCAGAACGAATTCCGTTTATCGAATCAAACGACACTATCACCCTGCCATAATAAAGACCGGACGTGTTTGAATTCACCATCCGGAAGAAAATAAAAAGATCCGAACCGAAACGTAGGAGGCGACGCACTAAACGTGCGTTTCAGTTCGCATCGATGTTCCAGAACCGAAAGATTGTTCGAAAAAAGTGGTAGATAGCCGAAAAAAGTGACAGGGGTGCAACACGAGGACTTCCCAGGAGGTCACCCATCCTAGTACTACTCTCGCCCAAGCACGCTTAACTTCGGAGTTCTGATGGGATCCAGTGCATTTGTGCTGGTATGATCGCACCCAGCATGCCTCTCCATTGTCAAAGTAATAAAGAGTTTCCACTCGCATTGTCGTACGAAGTCCGTTTAAATGAAAGTGCGAAAAAATCCTGCTAGATGACACCGGATGGACGATCCGAGCATGTCGGGAAGCCGGATGACCGCCAGAGCTGTCATCGCGCGATGGATCTTCCCGAGTACCCCCGAATCAATATAAGAATCGCGACGATCTGACGGGCGGATCAAAAGTTATCGTCGGAACGATATTTGTGCACCAAGGGTAGCTCACGGCCAGTAAACACCTTCCGACCGGATTCATGACTCGCATCCACTAGTACACTCATCCGCTATAGCCTGTACGTCACTGAATCTAAACAAACCCCCGCTATAATTTGACCGCAAATGAAATGTCAGAACGAATTCCGTTTATCGAATCAAACGACACTATCACCCCGCCATAATAAAGACCGGACGTCTTTGAATTCACCATCCGGAAGAAAATAAAAAGATCCGAACCGAAACGTAGGAGGCGACGCACTAAACGTGCGTTTCAGTTCGCATCGATGTTCCAGAACCGAAAGATTGTTCGAAAAAAGTGGTAGATAGCCGAAAAAAGTGACAGGGGTGCAACACGAGGACTTCCCAGGAGGTCACCCATCCTAGTACTACTCTCGCCCAAGCACGCTTAACTTCGGAGTTCTGATGGGATCCAGTGCATTTGTGCTGGTATGATCGCACCCAGCATGCCTCTCCATTGTCAAAGTAATAAAGAGTTTCCACTCGCATTGTCGTACGAAGTCCGTTTAAATGAAAGTGCGAAAAAATCCTGCTAGATGACACCGGATGGACGATCCGAGCATGTCGGGAAGCCGGATGACCGCCAGGGCTGTCATCGCGCGTTGAATCTTCCCGAGTACCCCCGAATCAATATAAGAATCGCCACGATCTGACGGGCGGATCAAAAGTTATCGTCGGAACGATATTTGTGCACCAAGGGTAGCTCACGGCCAGTAAACACCTTCCGACCGGATTCATGACTCGCATCCACTAGTACACTCATCCGCTATAGCCTGTACGTCACTGAATCTAAACAAACCCCCGCTATAATTTGACCGCAAATGAAATGTCAGAACGAATTCCGTTTATCGAATCAAACGACACTATCACCCCGCCATAATAAAGACCGGACGTGTTTGAATTCACCATCCGGAAGAAAATAAAAAGATCCGAACCGAAACGTAGGAGGCGACGCACTAAACGTGCGTTTCAGTTCGCATCGATGTTCCAGAACCGAAAGATTGTTCGAAAAAAGTGGTAGATAGCCGAAAAAAGTGACAGGGGTGCAACACGAGGACTTCCCAGGAGGTCACCCAGCCTAGTACTACTCTCGCCCAAGCACGCTTAACTTCGGAGTTCTGATGGGATCCAGTGCATTTGTGCTGGTATGATCGCACCCAGCATGCCTCTCCATTGTCAAAGTAATAACGAGTTTCCACTCGCATTGTCGTACGAAGTCCGTTTAAATGAAAGTGCGAAAAAATCCTGCTAGATGACACCGGATGGACGATCCGAGCATGTCGGGAAGCCGGATGACCGCCAGGGCTGTCATCGCGCGATGAATCTTCCCGAGTACCCCCGAATCAATATAAGAATCGCCACGATCTGACGGGCGGATCAAAAGTTATCGTCGGAACGATATTTGTGCACCAAGGGTAGCTCACGGCCAGTAAACACCTTCCGACCGGATTCATGACTCGCATCCACTAGTACACTCATCCGCTATAGCCTGTACGTCACTGAATCTAAACAAACCCCCGCTATAATTTGACCGCAAATGAAATGTCAGAACGAATTCCGTTTATCGAATCAAACGACACTATCACCCCGCCATAATAAAGACCAGACGTCTTTGAATTCACCATCCGGAAGAAAATAAAAAGATCCGAACCGAAACGTAGGAGGCGACGCACTAAACGTGCGTTTCAGTTCGCATCGATGTTCCAGAACCGAAAGATTGTTCGAAAAAAGTGGTAGATAGCCGAAAAAAGTGACAGGGGTGCAACACGAGGAATTCCTAGGAGGTCACCCATCCTAGTACTACTCTCGCCCAAGCACGCTTAACTTCGGAGTTCTGATGGGATCCAGTGCATTTGTGCTGGTATGATCGCACCCAGCATGCCTCTCCATTGTCAAAGTAATTAAGAGTTTCCACTCGCATTGTCGTACGAAGTCCGTTTAAATGAAAGTGCGAAAAAATCCTGCTAGATGACACCGGATGGACGATCCGAGCATGTCGGGAAGCCGGATGACCGCCAGGGCTGTCATTGCGCGATGGATCTTCCCGAGTACCCCCGAATCAATATAAGAATCGCGACGATCTGACGGGCGGATCAAAAGTTATCGTCGGAACGATATTTGTGCACCAAGGGTAGCTCACGGCCAGTAAACACCTTCCGACCGGATTCATGACTCGCATCCACTAGTACACTCATCCGCTATAGCCTGTACGTCACTGAATCTAAATAAACCCCCGCTATAATTTGACCGCAAATGAAATGTCAGAACGAATTCCGTTTATCGAATCAAACGACACTATCACCCTGCCATAACAAAGACCGGACGTGTTTGAATTCACCATCCGGAAGAAAATAAAAAGATCCGAACCGAAACGTAGGAGGCGACGCACTAAACGTGCGTTTCAGTTCGCATCGATGTTCCAGAACCGAAAGATTGTTCGAAAAAAGTGGTAGATAGCCGAAAAAAGTGACAGGGGTGCAACACGAGGACTTCCCAGGAGGTCACCCATCCTAGTACTACTCTCGCCCAAGCACGCTTAACTTCGGAGTTCTGATGGGATCCAGTGCATTTGTGCTGGTATGATCGCACCCAGCATGCCTCTCCATTGTCAAAGTAATAAAGAGTTTCCACTCGCATTGTCGTACGAAGTCCGTTTAAATGAAAGTGCGAAAAAATCCTGCTAGATGACACCGGATGGACGATCCGAGCATGTCGGGAAGCCGGATGACCGCCAGGGCTGTCATCGCGCGATGAATCTTCCCGAGTACCCCCGAATCAATATAAGAATCGCCACGATCTGACGGGCGGATCAAAAGTTATCGTCGGAACGATATTTGTGCACCAAGGGTAGCTCACGGCCAGTAAACACCTTCCGACCGGATTCATGACTCGCATCCACTAGTACACTCATCCGCTATAGCCTGTACGTCACTGAATCTAAACAAACCCCCGCTATAATTTGACCGCAAATGAAATGTCAGAACGAATTCCGTTTATCGAATCAAACGACACTATCACCCCGCCATAATAAAGACCGGACGTCTTTGAATTCACCATCCGGAAGAAAATAAAAAGATCCGAACCGAAACGTAGGAGGCGACGCACTAAACGTGCGTTTCAGTTCGCATCGATGTTCCAGAACCGAAAGATTGTTCGAAAAAAGTGGTAGATAGCCGAAAAAAGTGACAGGGGTGCAACACGAGGACTTCCCAGGAGGTCACCCATCCTAGTACTACTCTCGCCCAAGCACGCTTAACTTCGGAGTTCTGATGGGATCCAGTGCATTTGTGCTGGTATGATCGCACCCAGCATGCCTCTCCATTGTCAAAGTAATTAAGAGTTTCCACTCGCATTGTCGTACGAAGTCCGTTTAAATGAAAGTGCGAAAAAATCCTGCTAGATGACACCGGATGGACGATCCGAGCATGTCGGGAAGCCGGATGACCGCCAGGGCTATCATCGCGCGATGGATCTTCCCGAGTACCCCCGAATCAATATAAGAATCGCGACGATCTGACGGGCGGATCAAAAGTTATCGTCGGAACGATATTTGTGCACCAAGGGTAGCTCACGGCCAGTAAACACCTTCCGACCGGATTCATGACTCGCATCCACTAGTACACTCATCCGCTATAGCCTGTACGTCACTGAATCTAAACAAACCCCCGCTATAATTTGACCGCAAATGAAATGTCAGAACGAATTCCGTTTATCGAATCAAACGACACTATCACCCCGCCATAATAAAGACCGGACGTCTTTGAATTCACCATCCGGAAGAAAATAAAAAGATCCGAACCGAAACGTAGGAGGCGACGCACTAAACGTGCGTTTCAGTTCGCATCGATGTTCCAGAACCGAAAGATTGTTCGAAAAAAGTGGTAGATAGCCGAAAAAAGTGACAGGGGTGCAACACGAGGACTTCCCAGGAGGTCACCCATCCTAGTACTGCTCTCGCCCAAGCACGCTTAACTTCGGAGTTCTGATGGGATCCAGTGCATTTGTGCTGGTATGATCGCACCCAGCATGCCTCTCCATTGTCAAAGTAATAAAGAGTTTCCACTCGCATTGTCGTACGAAGTCCGTTTAAATGAAAGTGCGAAAAAATCCTGCTAGATGACACCGGATGGACGATCCGAGCATGTCGGGAAGCCGGATGACCGCCAGGGCTGTCATCGCGCGTTGAATCTTCCCGAGTACCCCCGAATCAATATAAGAATCGCCACGATCTGACGGGCGGATCAAAAGTTATCGTCGGAACGATATTTGTGCACCAAGGGTAGCTCACGGCCAGTAAACACCTTCCGACCGGATTCATGACTCGCATCCACTAGTACACTCATCCGCTATAGCCTGTACGTCACTGAATCTAAACAAACCCCCGCTATAATTTGACCGCAAATGAAATGTCAGAACGAATTCCGTTTATCGAATCAAACGACACTATCACCCCGCCATAATAAAGACCGGACGTGTTTGAATTCACCATCCGGAAGAAAATAAAAAGATCCGAACCGAAACGTAGGAGGCGACGCACTAAACGTGCGTTTCAGTTCGCATCGATGTTCCAGAACCGAAAGATTGTTCGAAAAAAGTGGTAGATAGCCGAAAAAAGTGACAGGGGTGCAACACGAGGACTTCCCAGGAGGTCACCCATCCTAGTACTACTCTCGCCCAAGCACGCTTAACTTCGGAGTTCTGATGGGATCCAGTGCATTTGTGCTGGTATGATCGCACCCAGCATGCCTCTCCATTGTCAAAGTAATAAAGAGTTTCCACTCGCATTGTCGTACGAAGTCCGTTTAAATGAAAGTGCGAAAAAATCCTGCTAGATGACACCGGATGGACGATCCGAGCATGTCGGGAAGCCGGATGACCGCCAGGGCTGTCATCGCGCGTTGAATCTTCCCGAGTACCCCCGAATCAATATAAGAATCGCCACGATCTGACGGGCGGATCAAAAGTTATCGTCGGAACGATATTTGTGCACCAAGGGTAGCTCACGGCCAGTAAACACCTTCCGACCGGATTCATGACTCGCATCCACTAGTACACTCATCCGCTATAGCCTGTACGTCACTGAATCTAAACAAACCCCCGCTATAATTTGACCGCAAATGAAATGTCAGAACGAATTCCGTTTATCGAATCAAACGACACTATCACCCCGCCATAATAAAGACCGGACGTGTTTGAATTCACCATCCGGAAGAAAATAAAAAGATCCGAACCGAAACGTAGGAGGCGACGCACTAAACGTGCGTTTCAGTTCGCATCGATGTTCCAGAACCGAAAGATTGTTCGAAAAAAGTGGTAGATAGCCGAAAAAAGTGACAGGGGTGCAACACGAGGACTTCCCAGGAGGTCACCCATCCTAGTACTACTCTCGCCCAAGCACGCTTAACTTCGGAGTTCTGATGGGATCCAGTGCATTTGTGCTGGTATGATCGCACCCAGCATGCCTCTCCATTGTCAAAGTAATAAAGAGTTTCCACTCGCATTGTCGTACGAAGTCCGTTTAAATGAAAGTGCGAAAAAATCCTGCTAGATGACACCGGATGGACGATCCGAGCATGTCGGGAAGCCGGATGACCGCCAGGGCTGTCATCGCGCGATGAATCTTCCCGAGTACCCCCGAATCAATATAAGAATCGCCACGATCTGACGGGCGGATCAAAAGTTATCGTCGGAACGATATTTGTGCACCAAGGGTAGCTCACGGCCAGTAAACACCTTCCGACCGGATTCATGACTCGCATCCACTAGTACACTCATCCGCTATAGCCTGTACGTCACTGAATCTAAACAAACCCCCGCTATAATTTGACTGCAAATGAAATGTCAGAACGAATTCCGTTTATCGAATCAAACGACACTATCACCCCGCCATAATAAAGACCGGACGTCTTTGAATTCACCATCCGGAAGAAAATAAAAAGATCCGAACCGAAACGTAGGAGGCGACGCACTAAACGTGCGTTTTAGTTCGCATCGATGTTCCAGAACCGAAAGATTGTTCGAAAAAAGTGGTAGATAGCCGAAAAAAGTGACAGGGGTGCAACACGAGGACTTCCCAGGAGGTCACCCATCCTAGTACTACTCTCGCCCAAGCACGCTTAACTTCGGAGTTCTGATGGGATCTAGTGCATTTGTGCTGGTATGATCGCACCCAGCATGCCTCTCCATTGTCAAAGTAATAAAGAGTTTCCACTCGCATTGTCGTACGAAGTCCGTTTAAATGAAAGTGCGAAAAAATCCTGCTAGATGACACCGGATGGACGATCCGAGCATGTCGGGAAGCCGGATGACCGCCAGAGCTGTCATCGCGCGATGGATCTTCCCGAGTACCCCCGAATCAATATAAGAATCGCGACGATCTGACGGGCGGATCAAAAGTTATCGTCGGAACGATATTTGTGCACCAAGGGTAGCTCACGGCCAGTAAACACCTTCCGACCGGATTCATGACTCGCATCCACTAGTACACTCATCCGCTATAGCCTGTACGTCACTGAATCTAAACAAACCCCCGCTATAATTTGACCGCAAATGAAATGTCAGAACGAATTCCGTTTATCGAATCAAACGACACTATCACCCCGCCATAATAAAGACCGGACGTCTTTGAATTCACCATCCGGAAGAAAATAAAAAGATCCGAACCGAAACGTAGGAGGCGACGCACTAAACGTGCGTTTCAGTTCGCATCGATGTTCCAGAACCGAAAGATTGTTCGAAAAAAGTGGTAGATAGCCGAAAAAAGTGACAGGGGTGCAACACGAGGACTTCCCAGGAGGTCACCCATCCTAGTACTACTCTCGCCCAAGCACGCTTAACTTCGGAGTTCTGATGGGATCCAGTGCATTTGTGCTGGTATGATCGCACCCAGCATGCCTCTCCATTGTCAAAGTAATAAAGAGTTTCCACTCGCATTGTCGTACGAAGTCCGTTTAAATGAAAGTGCGAAAAAATCCTGCTAGATGACACCGGATGGACGATCCGAGCATGTCGGGAAGCCGGATGACCGCCAGAGCTGTCATCGCGCGATGGATCTTCCCGAGTACCCCCGAATCAATATAAGAATCGCGACGATCTGACGGGCGGATCAAAAGTTATCGTCGGAACGATATTTGTGCACCAAGGGTAGCTCACGGCCAGTAAACACCTTCCGACCGGATTCATGACTCGCATCCACTAGTACACTCATCCGCTATAGCCTGTACGTCACTGAATCTAAACAAACCCCCGCTATAATTTGACCGCAAATGAAATGTCAGAACGAATTCCGTTTATCGAATCAAACGACACTATCACCCCGCCATAATAAAGACCGGACGTCTTTGAATTCACCATCCGGAAGAAAATAAAAAGATCCGAACCGAAACGTAGGAGGCGACGCACTAAACGTGCGTTTCAGTTCGCATCGATGTTCCAGAACCGAAAGATTGTTCGAAAAAAGTGGTAGATAGCCGAAAAAAGTGACAGGGGTGCAACACGAGGACTTCCCAGGAGGTCACCCATCCTAGTACTGCTCTCGCCCAAGCACGCTTAACTTCAGAGTTCTGATGGGATCCAGTGCATTTGTGCTGGTATGATCGCACCCAGCATGCCTCTCCATTGTCAAAGTAATAAAGAGTTTCCACTCGCATTGTCGTACGAAGTCCGTTTAAATGAAAGTGCGAAAAAATCCTGCTAGATGACACCGGATGGACGATCCGAGCATGTCGGGAAGCCGGATGACCGCCAGGGCTGTCATCGCGCGTTGAATCTTCCCGAGTACCCCCGAATCAATATAAGAATCGCCACGATCTGACGGGCGGATCAAAAGTTATCGTCGGAACGATATTTGTGCACCAAGGGTAGCTCACGGCCAGTAAACACCTTCCGACCGGATTCATGACTCGCATCCACTAGTACACTCATCCGCTATAGCCTGTACGTCACTGAATCTAAACAAACCCCCGCTATAATTTGACCGCAAATGAAATGTCAGAACGAATTCCGTTTATCGAATCAAACGACACTATCACCCCGCCATAATAAAGACCGGACGTGTTTGAATTCACCATCCGGAAGAAAATAAAAAGATCCGAACCGAAACGTAGGAGGCGACGCACTAAACGTGCGTTTCAGTTCGCATCGATGTTCCAGAACCGAAAGATTGTTCGAAAAAAGTGGTAGATAGCCGAAAAAAGTGACAGGGGTGCAACACGAGGACTTCCCAGGAGGTCACCCATCCTAGTACTACTCTCGCCCAAACACGCTTAACTTCGGAGTTCTGATGGGATCCAGTGCATTTGTGCTGGTATGATCGCACCCAGCATGCCTCTCCATTGTCAAAGTAATAAAGAGTTTCCACTCGCATTGTCGTACGAAGTCCGTTTAAATGAAAGTGCGAAAAAATCCTGCTAGATGACACCGGATGGACGATCCGAGCATGTCGGGAAGCCGGATGACCGCCAGGGCTGTCATCGCGCGATGAATCTTCCCGAGTACCCCCGAATCAATATAAGAATCGCCACGATCTGACGGGCGGATCAAAAGTTATCGTCGGAACGATATTTGTGCACCAAGGGTAGCTCACGGCCAGTAAACACCTTCCGACCGGATTCATGACTCGCATCCACTAGTACACTCATCCGCTATAGCCTGTACGTCACTGAATCTAAACAAACCCCTGCTATAATTTGACTGCAAATGAAATGTCAGAACGAATTCCGTTTATCGAATCAAACGACACTATCACCCCGCCATAATAAAGACCGGACGTCTTTGAATTCACCATCCGGAAGAAAATAAAAAGATCCGAACCGAAACGTAGGAGGCGATGCACTAAACGTGCGTTTCAGTTCGCATCGATGTTCCAGAACCGAAAGATTGTTCGAAAAAAGTGGTAGATAGCCGAAAAAAGTGACAGGGGTGCAACACGAGGACTTCCCAGGAGGTCACCCATCCTAGTACTACTCTCGCCCAAGCACGCTTAACTTCGGAGTTCTGATGGGATCCAGTGCATTTGTGCTGGTATGATCGCACCCAGCATGCCTCTCCATTGTCAAAGTAATAAAGAGTTTCCACTCGCATTGTCGTACGAAGTCCGTTTAAATGAAAGTGCAAAAAAATCCTGCTAGATGACACCGGATGGACGATCCGAGCATGTCGGGAAGCCGGATGACCGCCAGGGCTGTCATCGCGCGATGAATCTTCCCGAGTACCCCCGAATCAATATAAGAATCGCCACGATCTGACGGGCGGATCAAAAGTTATCGTCGGAACGATATTTGTGCACCAAGGGTAGCTCACGGCCAGTAAACACCTTCCGACCGGATTCATGACTCGCATCCACTAGTACACTCATCCGCTATAGCCTGTACGTCACTGAATCTAAACAAACCCCCGCTATAATTTGACTGCAAATGAAATGTCAGAACGAATTCCGTTTATCGAATCAAACGACACTATCACCCCGCCATAATAAAGACCGGACGTCTTTGAATTCACCATCCGGAAGAAAATAAAAAGATCCGAACCGAAACGTAGGAGGCGACGCACTAAACGTGCGTTTCAGTTCGCATCGATGTTCCAGAACCGAAAGATTGTTCGAAAAAAGTGGTAGATAGCCGAAAAAAGTGACAGGGGTGCAACACGAGGACTTCCCAGGAGGTCACCCATCCTAGTACTACTCTCGCCCAAGCACGCTTACCTTCGGAGTTCTGATGGGATCCAGTGCATTTGTGCTGGTATGATCGCACCCAGCATGCCTCTCCATTGTCAAAGTAATAAAGAGTTTCCACTCGCATTGTCGTACGAAGTCCGTTTAAATGAAAGTGCGAAAAAATCCTGCTAGATGACACCGGATGGACGATCCGAGCATGTCGGGAAGCCGGATGACCGCCAGAGCTGTCATCGCGCGATGGATCTTCCCGAGTACCCCCGAATCAATATAAGAATCGCGACGATCTGACGGGCGGATCAAAAGTTATCGTCGGAACGATATTTGTGCACCAAGGGTAGCTCACGGCCAGTAAACACCTTCCGACCGGATTCATGACTCGCATCCACTAGTACACTCATCCGCTATAGCCTGTACGTCACTGAATCTAAACAAACCCCCGCTATAATTTGACCGCAAATGAAATGTCAGAACGAATTCCGTTTATCGAATCAAACGACACTATCACCCCGCCATAATAAAGACCGGACGTCTTTGAATTCACCATCCGGAAGAAAATAAAAAGATCCGAACCGAAACGTAGGAGGCGACGCACTAAACGTGCGTTTCAGTTCGCATCGATGTTCCAGAACCGAAAGATTGTTCGAAAAAAGTGGTAGATAGCCGAAAAAAGTGACAGGGGTGCAACACGAGGACTTCCCAGGAGGTCACCCATCCTAGTACTACTCTCGCCCAAGCACGCTTAACTTCGGAGTTCTGATGGGATCCAGTGCATTTGTGCTGGTATGATCGCACCCAGCATGCCTCTCCATTGTCAAAGTAATAAAGAGTTTCCACTCGCATTGTCGTACGAAGTCCGTTTAAATGAAAGTGCGAAAAAATCCTGCTAGATGACACCGGATGGACGATCCGAGCATGTCGGGAAGCCGGATGACCGCCAGAGCTGTCATCGCGCGATGGATCTTCCCGAGTACCCCCGAATCAATATAAGAATCGCGACGATCTGACGGGCGGATCAAAAGTTATCGTCGGAACGATATTTGTGCACCAAGGGTAGCTCACGGCCAGTAAACACCTTCCGACCGGATTCATGACTCGCATCCACTAGTACACTCATCCGCTATAGCCTGTACGTCACTGAATCTAAACAAACCCCCGCTATAATTTGACCGCAAATGAAATGTCAGAACGAATTCCGTTTATCGAATCAAACGACACTATCACCCCGCCATAATAAAGACCGGACGTCTTTGAATTCACCATCCGGAAGAAAATAAAAAGATCCGAACCGAAACGTAGGAGGCGACGCACTAAACGTGCGTTTCAGTTCGCATCGATGTTCCAGAACCGAAAGATTGTTCGAAAAAAGTGGTAGATAGCCGAAAAAAGTGACAGGGGTGCAACACGAGGACTTCCCAGGAGGTCACCCATCCTAGTACTACTCTCGCCCAAGCACGCTTAACTTCGGAGTTCTGATGGGATCCAGTGCATTTGTGCTGGTATGATCGCACCCAGCATGCCTCTCCATTGTCAAAGTAATAAAGAGTTTCCACTCGCATTGTCGTACGAAGTCCGTTTAAATGAAAGTGCGAAAAAATCCTGCTAGATGACACCGGATGGACGATCCGAGCATGTCGGGAAGCCGGATGACCGCCAGGGCTGTCATCGCGCGTTGAATCTTCCCGAGTACCCCCGAATCAATATAAGAATCGCCACGATCTGACGGGCGGATCAAAAGTTATCGTCGGAACGATATTTGTGCACCAAGGGTAGCTCACGGCCAGTAAACACCTTCCGACCGGATTCATGACTCGCATCCACTAGTACACTCATCCGCTATAGCCTGTACGTCACTGAATCTAAACAAACCCCCGCTATAATTTGACCGCAAATGAAATGTCAGAACGAATTCCGTTTATCGAATCAAACGACACTATCACCCCGCCATAATAAAGACCGGACGTGTTTGAATTCACCATCCGGAAGAAAATAAAAAGATCCGAACCGAAACGTAGGAGGCGACGCACTAAACGTGCGTTTCAGTTCGCATCGATGTTCCAGAACCGAAAGATTGTTCGAAAAAAGTGGTAGATAGCCGAAAAAAGTGACAGGGGTGCAACACGAGGACTTCCCAGGAGGTCACCCATCCTAGTACTACTCTCGCCCAAGCACGCTTAACTTCGGAGTTCTGATGGGATCCAGTGCATTTGTGCTGGTATGATCGCACCCAGCATGCCTCTCCATTGTCAAAGTAATAACGAGTTTCCACTCGCATTGTCGTACGAAGTCCGTTTAAATGAAAGTGCGAAAAAATCCTGCTAGATGACACCGGATGGACGATCCGAGCATGTCGGGAAGCCGGATGACCGCCAGGGCTGTCATCGCGCGATGAATCTTCCCGAGTACCCCCGAATCAATATAAGAATCGCCACGATCTGACGGGCGGATCAAAAGTTATCGTCGGAACGATATTTGTGCACCAAGGGTAGCTCACGGCCAGTAAACACCTTCCGACCGGATTCATGACTCGCATCCACTAGTACACTCATCCGCTATAGCCTGTACGTCACTGAATCTAAACAAACCCCCGCTATAATTTGACCGCAAATGAAATGTCAGAACGAATTCCGTTTATCGAATCAAACGACACTATCACCCCGCCATAATAAAGACCGGACGTCTTTGAATTCACCATCCGGAAGAAAATAAAAAGATCCGAACCGAAACGTAGGAGGCGACGCACTAAACGTGCGTTTCAGTTCGCATCGATGTTCCAGAACCGAAAGATTGTTCGAAAAAAGTGGTAGATAGCCGAAAAAAGTGACAGGGGTGCAACACGAGGAATTCCTAGGAGGTCACCCATCCTAGTACTACTCTCGCCCAAGCACGCTTAACTTCGGAGTTCTGATGGGATCCAGTGCATTTGTGCTGGTATGATCGCACCCAGCATGCCTCTCCATTGTCAAAGTAATTAAGAGTTTCCACTCGCATTGTCGTACGAAGTCCGTTTAAATGAAAGTGCGAAAAAATCCTGCTAGATGACACCGGATGGACGATCCGAGCATGTCGGGAAGCCGGATGACCGCCAGGGCTGTCATCGCGCGTTGAATCTTCCCGAGTACCCCCGAATCAATATAAGAATCGCCACAATCTGACGGGCGGATCAAAAGTTATCGTCGGAACGATATTTGTGCACCAAGGGTAGCTCACGGCCAGTAAACACCTTCCGACCGGATTCATGACTCGCATCCACTAGTACACTCATCCGCTATAGCCTGTACGTCACTGAATCTAAACAAACCCCCGCTATAATTTGACCGCAAATGAAATGTCAGAACGAATTCCGTTTATCGAATCAAACGACACTATCACCCCGCCATAATAAAGACAGGACGTGTTTGAATTCACCATCCGGAAGAAAATAAAAAGATCCGAACCGAAACGTAGGAGGCGACGCACTAAACGTGCGTTTCAGTTCGCATCGATGTTCCAGAACCGAAAGATTGTTCGAAAAAAGTGGTAGATAGCCGAAAAAAGTGACAGGGGTGCAACACGAGGACTTCCCAGGAGGTCACCCATCCTAGTACTACTCTCGCCCAAGCACGCTTAACTTCGGAGTTCTGATGGGATCCAGTGCATTTGTGCTGGTATGATCGCACCCAGCATGCCTCTCCATTGTCAAAGTAATAACGAGTTTCCACTCGCATTGTCGTACGAAGTCCGTTTAAATGAAAGTGCGAAAAAATCCTGCTAGATGACACCGGATGGACGATCCGAGCATGTCGGGAAGCCGGATGACCGCCAGGGCTGTCATCGCGCGATGAATCTTCCCGAGTACCCCCGAATCAATATAAGAATCGCCACGATCTGACGGGCGGATCAAAAGTTATCGTCGGAACGATATTTGTGCACCAAGGGTAGCTCACGGCCAGTAAACACCTTCCGACCGGATTCATGACTCGCATCCACTAGTACACTCATCCGCTATAGCCTGTACGTTACTGAATCTAAACAAACCCCCGCTATAATTTGACCGCAAATGAAATGTCAGAACGAATTCCGTTTATCGAATCAAACGACACTATCACCCCGCCATAATAAAGACCGGACGTCTTTGAATTCACCATCCGGAAGAAAATAAAAAGATCCGAACCGAAACGTAGGAGGCGACGCACTAAACGTGCGTTTCAGTTCGCATCGATGTTCCAGAACCGAAAGATTGTTCGAAAAAAGTGGTAGATAGCCGAAAAAAGTGACAGGGGTGCAACACGAGGAATTCCTAGGAGGTCACCCATCCTAGTACTACTCTCGCCCAAGCACGCTTAACTTCGGAGTTCTGATGGGATCCAGTGCATTTGTGCTGGTATGATCGCACCCAGCATGCCTCTCCATTGTCAAAGTAATAAAGAGTTTCCACTCGCATTGTCGTACGAAGTCCGTTTAAATGAAAGTGCGAAAAAATCCTGCTAGATGACACCGGATGGACGATCCGAGCATGTCGGGAAGCCGGATGACGGCCAGGGCCGTCATCGCGCGATGAATCTTCCCGAGTACCCCCGAATCAATATAAGAATCGCCACGATCTGACGGGCGGATCAAAAGTTATCGTCGGAACGATATTTGTGCACCAAGAGTAGCTCACGGCCAGTAAACACCTTCCGACCGGATTCATGACTCGCATCCACTAGTACACTCATCCGCTATAGCCTGTACGTCACTGAATCTAAACAAACCCCCGCTATAATTTGACCGCAAATGAAATGTCAGAACGAATTCCGTTTATCGAATCAAACGACACTATCACCCCGCCATAATAAAGACCGGACGTCTTTGAATTCACCATCCGGAAGAAAATAAAAAGATCCGAACCGAAACGTAGGAGGCGACGCACTAAACGTGCGTTTCAGTTCGCATCGATGTTCCAGAACCGAAAGATTGTTCGAAAAAAGTGGTAGATAGCCGAAAAAAGTGACAGGGGTGCAACACGAGGACTTCCCAGGAGGTCACCCATCCTAGTACTACTCTCGCCCAAGCACGCTTAACTTCGGAGTTCTGATGGGATCCAGTGCATTTGTGCTGGTATGATCGCACCCAGCATGCCTCTCCATTGTCAAAGTAATTAAGAGTTTCCACTCGCATTGTCGTACGAAGTCCGTTTAAATGAAAGTGCGAAAAAATCCTGCTAGATGACACCGGATGGACGATCCGAGCATGTCGGGAAGCCGGATGACCGCCAGGGCTGTCATCGCGCGATGGATCTTCCCGAGTACCCCCGAATCAATATAAGAATCGCGACGATCTGACGGGCGGATCAAAAGTTATCGTCGGAACGATATTTGTGCACCAAGGGTAGCTCACGGCCAGTAAACACCTTCCGACCGGATTCATGACTCGCATCCACTAGTACACTCATCCGCTATAGCCTGTACGTCACTGAATCTAAACAAACCCCCGCTATAATTTGACCGCACATGAAATGTCAGAACGAATTCCGTTTATCGAATCAAACGACACTATCACCCCGCCATAATAAAGACCGGACGTCTTTGAATTCACCATCCGGAAGAAAATAAAAAGATCCGAACCGAAACGTAGGAGGCGACGCACTAAACGTGCGTTTCAGTTCGCATCGATGTTCCAGAACCGAAAGATTGTTCGAAAAAAGTGGTAGATAGCCGAAAAAAGTGACAGGGGTGCAACACGAGGACTTCCCAGGAGGTCACCCATCCTAGTACTGCTCTCGCCCAAGCACGCTTAACTTCGGAGTTCTGATGGGATCCAGTGCATTTGTGCTGGTATGATCGCACCCAGCATGCCTCTCCATTGTCAAAGTAATAAAGAGTTTCCACTCGCATTGTCGTACGAAGTCCGTTTAAATGAAAGTGCGAAAAAATCCTGCTAGATGACACCGGATGGACGATCCGAGCATGTCGGGAAGCCGGATGACCGCCAGGGCTGTCATCGCGCGTTGAATCTTCCCGAGTACCCCCGAATCAATATAAGAATCGCCACGATCTGACGGGCGGATCAAAAGTTATCGTCGGAACGATATTTGTGCACCAAGGGTAGCTCACGGCCAGTAAACACCTTCCGACCGGATTCATGACTCGCATCCACTAGTACACTCATCCGCTATAGCCTGTACGTCACTGAATCTAAACAAACCCCCGCTATAATTTGACCGCAAATGAAATGTCAGAACGAATTCCGTTTATCGAATCAAACGACACTATCACCCCGCCATAATAAAGACCGGACGTGTTTGAATTCACCATCCGGAAGAAAATAAAAAGATCCGAACCGAAACGTAGGAGGCGACGCACTAAACGTGCGTTTCAGTTCGCATCGATGTTCCAGAACCGAAAGATTGTTCGAAAAAAGTGGTAGATAGCCGAAAAAAGTGACAGGGGTGCAACACGAGGACTTCCCAGGAGGTCACCCATCCTAGTACTACTCTCGCCCAAGCACGCTTAACTTCGGAGTTCTGATGGGATCCAGTGCATTTGTGCTGGTATGATCGCACCCAGCATGCCTCTCCATTGTCAAAGTAATAAAGAGTTTCCACTCGCATTGTCGTACGAAGTCCGTTTAAATGAAAGTGCGAAAAAATCCTGCTAGATGACACCGGATGGACGATCCGAGCATGTCGGGAAGCCGGATGACCGCCAGGGCTGTCATCGCGCGATGAATCTTCCCGAGTACCCCCGAATCAATATAAGAATCGCCACGATCTGACGGGCGGATCAAAAGTTATCGTCGGAACGATATTTGTGCACCAAGGGTAGCTCACGGCCAGTAAACACCTTCCGACCGGATTCATGACTCGCATCCACTAGTACACTCATCCGCTATAGCCTGTACGTCACTGAATCTAAACAAACCCCCGCTATAATTTGACTGCAAATGAAATGTCAGAACGAATTCCGTTTATCGAATCAAACGACACTATCACCCCGCCATAATAAAGACCGGACGTCTTTGAATTCACCATCCGGAAGAAAATAAAAAGATCCGAACCGAAACGTAGGAGGCGACGCACTAAACGTGCGTTTCAGTTCGCATCGATGTTCCAGAACCGAAAGATTGTTCGAAAAAAGTGGTAGATAGCCGAAAAAAGTGACAGGGGTGCAACACGAGGACTTCCCAGGAGGTCACCCATCCTAGTACTACTCTCGCCCAAGCACGCTTAACTTCGGAGTTCTGATAGGATCCAGTGCATTTGTGCTGGTATGATCGCACCCAGCATGCCTCTCCATTGTCAAAGTAATAAAGAGTTTCCACTCGCATTGTCGTACGAAGTCCGTTTAAATGAAAGTGCGAAAAAATCCTGCTAGATGACACCGGATGGACGATCCGAGCATGTCGGGAAGCCGGATGACCGCCAGGGCTGTCATCGCGCGTTGAATCTTCCCGAGTACCCCCGAATCAATATAAGAATCGCCACGATCTGACGGGCGGATCAAAAGTTATCGTCGGAACGATATTTGTGCACCAAGGGTAGCTCACGGCCAGTAAACACCTTCCGACCGGATTCATGACTCGCATCCACTAGTACACTCATCCGCTATAGCCTGTACGTCACTGAATCTAAACAAACCCCCGCTATAATTTGACCGCAAATGAAATGTCAGAACGAATTCCGTTTATCGAATCAAACGACACTATCACCCCGCCATAATAAAGACCGGACGTGTTTGAATTCACCATCCGGAAGAAAATAAAAAGATCCGAACCGAAACGTAGGAGGCGACGCACTAAACGTGCGTTTCAGTTCGCATCGATGTTCCAGAACCGAAAGATTGTTCGAAAAAAGTGGTAGATAGCCGAAAAAAGTGACAGGGGTGCAACACGAGGACTTCCCAGGAGGTCACCCATCCTAGTACTACTCTCGCCCAAGCACGCTTAACTTCGGAGTTCTGATGGGATCCAGTGCATTTGTGCTGGTATGATCGCACCCAGCATGCCTCTCCATTGTCAAAGTAATTAAGAGTTTCCACTCGCATTGTCGTACGAAGTCCGTTTAAATGAAAGTGCGAAAAAATCCTGCTAGATGACACCGGATGGACGATCCGAGCATGTCGGGAAGCCGGATGACCGCCAGGGTTGTCATCGCGCGATGAATCTTCCCGAGTACCCCCGAATCAATATAAGAATCGCCACGATCTGACGGGCGGATCAAAAGTTATCGTCGGAACGATATTTGTGCACCAAGGGTAGCTCACGGCCAGTAAACACCTTCCGACCGGATTCATGACTCGCATCCACTAGTACACTCATCCGCTATAGCCTGTACGTCACTGAATCTAAACAAACCCCCGCTATAATTTGACTGCAAATGAAATGTCAGAACGAATTCCGTTTATCGAATCAAACGACACTATCACCCCGCCATAATAAAGACCGGACGTCTTTGAATTCACCATCCGGAAGAAAATAAAAAGATCCGAACCGAAACGTAGGAGGCGACGCACTAAACGTGCGTTTCAGTTCGCATCGATGTTCCAGAACCGAAAGATTGTTCGAAAAAAGTGGTAGATAGCCGAAAAAAGTGACAGGGGTGCAACACGAGGACTTCCCAGGAGGTCACCCATCCTAGTACTACTCTCGCCCAAGCACGCTTAACTTCGGAGTTCTGATGGGATCCAGTGCATTTGTGCTGGTATGATCGCACCCAGCATGCCTCTCCATTGTCAAAGTAATAAAGAGTTTCCACTCGCATTGTCGTACGAAGTCCGTTTAAATGAAAGTGCGAAAAAATCCTGCTAGATGACACCGGATGGACGATCCGAGCATGTCGGGAAGCCGGATGACCGCCAAGGCTGTCATCGCGCGATGAATCTTCCCGAGTACCCCCGAATCAATATAAGAATCGCCACGATCTGACGGGCGGATCAAAAGTTATCGTCGGAACGATATTTGTGCACCAAGGGTAGCTCACGGCCAGTAAACACCTTCCGACCGGATTCATGACTCGCATCCACTAGTACACTCATCCGCTATAGCCTGTACGTCACTGAATCTAAACAAACCCCCGCTATAATTTGACCGCAAATGAAATGTCAGAACGAATTCCGTTTATCGAATCAAACGACACTATCACCCCGCCATAATAAAGACCGGACGTCTTTGAATTCACCATCCGGAAGAAAATAAAAAGATCCGAACCGAAACGTAGGAGGCGACGCACTAAACGTGCGTTTCAGTTCGCATCGATGTTCCAGAACCGAAAGATTGTTCGAAAAAAGTGGTAGATAGCCGAAAAAAGTGACAGGGGTGCAACACGAGGACTTCCCAGGAGGTCACCCATCCTAGTACTACTCTCGCCCAAGCACGCTTAACTTCGGAGTTCTGATGGGATCCAGTGCATTTGTGCTGGTATGATCGCACCCAGCATGCCTCTCCATTGTCAAAGTAATAAAGAGTTTCCACTCGCATTGTCGTACGAAGTCCGTTTAAATGAAAGTGCGAAAAAATCCTGCTAGATGACACCGGATGGACGATCCGAGCATGTCGGGAAGCCGGATGACGGCCAGGGCGGTCATCGCGCGATGAATCTTCCCGAGTACCCCCGAATCAATATAAGAATCGCCACGATCTGACGGGCGGATCAAAAGTTATCGTCGGAACGATATTTGTGCACCAAGGGTAGCTCACGGCCAGTAAACACCTTCCGACCGGATTCATGACTCGCATCCACTAGTACACTCATCCGCTATAGCCTGTACGTCACTGAATCTAAACAAACCCCCGCTATAATTTGACCGCAAATGAAATGTCAGAACGAATTCCGTTTATCGAATCAAACGACACTATCACCCCGCCATAATAAAGACCGGACGTGTTTGAATTCACCATCCGGAAGAAAATAAAAAGATCCGAACCGAAACGTAGGAGGCGACGCACTAAACGTGCGTTTCAGTTCGCATCGATGTTCCAGAACCGAAAGATTGTTCGAAAAAAGTGGTAGATAGCCGAAAAAAGTGACAGGGGTGCAACACGAGGACTTCCCAGGAGGTCACCCATCCTAGTACTACTCTCGCCCAAGCACGCTTAACTTCGGAGTTCTGATGGGATCCAGTGCATTTGTGCTGGTATGATCGCACCCAGCATGCCTCTCCATTGTCAAAGTAATAACGAGTTTCCACTCGCATTGTCGTACGAAGTCCGTTTAAATGAAAGTGCGAAAAAATCCTGCTAGATGACACCGGATGGACGATCCGAGCATGTCGGGAAGCCGGATGACCGCCAGGGCTGTCGTCGCGCGATGAATCTTCCCGAGTACCCCCGAATCAATATAAGAATCGCCACGATCTGACGGGCGGATCAAAAGTTATCGTCGGAACGATATTTGTGCACCAAGGGTAGCTCACGGCCAGTAAACACCTTCCGACCGGATTCATGACTCGCATCCACTAGTACACTCATCCGCTATAGCCTGTACGTCACTGAATCTAAACAAACCCCCGCTATAATTTGACCGCAAATGAAATGTCAGAACGAATTCCGTTTATCGAATCAAACGACACTATCACCCCGCCATAATAAAGACCGGACGTCTTTGAATTCACCATCCGGAAGAAAATAAAAAGATCCGAACCGAAACGTAGGAGGCGACGCACTAAACGTGCGTTTCAGTTCGCATCGATGTTCCAGAACCGAAAGATTGTTCGAAAAAAGTGGTAGATAGCCGAAAAAAGTGACAGGGGTGCAACACGAGGAATTCCGAGGAGGTCACCCATCCTAGTACTACTCTCGCCCAAGCACGCTTAACTTCGGAGTTCTGATGGGATCCAGTGCATTTGTGCTGGTATGATCGCACCCAGCATGCCTCTCCATTGTCAAAGTAATTAAGAGTTTCCACTCGCATTGTCGTACGAAGTCCGTTTAAATGAAAGTGCGAAAAAATCCTGCTAGATGACACCGGATGGACGATCCGAGCATGTCGGGAAGCCGGATGACCGCCATGGCTGTCATTGCGCGATGGATCTTCCCGAGTACCCCCGAATCAATATAAGAATCGCGACGATCTGACGGGCGGATCAAAAGTTATCGTCGGAACGATATTTGTGCACCAAGGGTAGCTCACGGCCAGTAAACACCTTCCGACCGGATTAATGACTCGCATCCACTAGTACACTCATCCGCTATAGCCTGTACGTCACTGAATCTAAACAAACCCCCGCTATAATTTGACCGCAAATGAAATGTCAGAACGAATTCCGTTTATCGAATCAAACGACACTATCACCCTGCCATAATAAAGACCGGACGTGTTTGAATTCACCATCCGGAAGAAAATAAAAAGATCCGAACTGAAACGTAGGAGGCGACGCACTAAACGTGCGTTTCAGTTCGCATCGATGTTCCAGAACCGAAAGATTGTTCGAAAAAAGTGGTAGATAGCCGAAAAAAGTGACAGGGGTGCAACACGAGGACTTCCCAGGAGGTCACCCATCCTAGTACTACTCTCGCCCAAGCACGCTTAACTTCGGAGTTCTGATGGGATCCAGTGCATTTGTGCTGGTATGATCGCACCCAGCATGCCTCTCCATTGTCAAAGTAATAAAGAGTTTCCACTCGCATTGTCGTACGAAGTCCGTTTAAATGAAAGTGCGAAAAAATCCTGCTAGATGACACCGGATGGACGATCCGAGCATGTCGGGAAGCCGGATGACGGCCAGGGCCGTCATCGCGCGATGGATCTTCCCGAGTACCCCCGAATCAATATAAGAATCGCGACGATCTGACGGGCGGATCAAAAGTTATCGTCGGAACGATATTTGTGCACCAAGGGTAGCTCACGGCCAGTAAACACCTTCCGACCGGATTCATGACTCGCATCCACTAGTACACTCATCCGCTATAGCCTGTACGTCACTGAATCTAAACAAACCCCCGCTATAATTTGACCGCAAATGAAATGTCAGAACGAATTCCGTTTATCGAATCAAACGACACTATCACCCTGCCATAATAAAGACCGGACGTGTTTGAATTCACCATCCGGAAGAAAATAAAAAGATCCGAACCGAAACGTAGGAGGCGACGCACTAAACGTGCGTTTCAGTTCGCATCGATGTTCCAGAACCGAAAGATTGTTCGAAAAAAGTGGTAGATAGCCGAAAAAAGTGACAGGGGTGCAACACGAGGACTTCCCAGGAGGTCACCCATCCTAGTACTACTCTCGCCCAAGCACGCTTAACTTCGGAGTTCTGATGGGATCCAGTGCATTTGTGCTGGTATGATCGCACCCAGCATGCCTCTCCATTGTCAAAGTAATTAAGAGTTTCCACTCGCATTGTCGTACGAAGTCCGTTTAAATGAAAGTGCGAAAAAATCCTGCTAGATGACACCGGATGGACGATCCGAGCATGTCGGGAAGCCGGATGACCGCCAGGGCTGTCATCGCGCGATGAATCTTCCCGAGTACCCCCGAATCAATATAAGAATCGCCACGATCTGACGGGCGGATCAAAAGTTATCGTCGGAACGATATTTGTGCACCAAGGGTAGCTCACGGCCAGTAAACACCTTCCGACCGGATTCATGACTCGCATCCACTAGTACACTCATCCGCTATAGCCTGTACGTCACTGAATCTAAACAAACCCCCGCTATAATTTGACTGCAAATGAAATGTCAGAACGAATTCCGTTTATCGAATCAAACGACACTATCACCCCGCCATAATAAAGACCGGACGTCTTTGAATTCACCATCCGGAAGAAAATAAAAAGATCCGAACCGAAACGTAGGAGGCGACGCACTAAACGTGCGTTTCAGTTCGCATCGATGTTCCAGAACCGAAAGATTGTTCGAAAAAAGTGGTAGATAGCCGAAAAAAGTGACAGGGGTGCAACACGAGGACTTCCCAGGAGGTCACCCATCCTAGTACTACTCTCGCCCAAGCACGCTTAACTTCGGAGTTCTGATGGGATCCAGTGCATTTGTGCTGGTATGATCGCACCCAGCATGCCTCTCCATTGTCAAAGTAATAAAGAGTTTCCACTCGCATTGTCGTACGAAGTCCGTTTAAATGAAAGTGCGAAAAAATCCTGCTAGATGACACCGGATGGACGATCCGAGCATGTCGGGAAGCCGGATGACCGCCAAGGCTGTCATCGCGCGATGGATCTTCCCGAGTACCCCCGAATCAATATAAGAATCGCGACGATCTGACGGGCGGATCAAAAGTTATCGTCGGAACGATATTTGTGCACCAAGGGTAGCTCACGGCCAGTAAACACCTTCCGACCGGATTCATGACTCGCATCCACTAGTACACTCATCCGCTATAGCCTGTACGTCACTGAATCTAAACAAACCCCCGCTATAATTTGACCGCAAATGAAATGTCAGAACGAATTCCGTTTATCGAATCAAACGACACTATCACCCCGCCATAATAAAGACCGGACGTCTTTGAATTCACCATCCGGAAGAAAATAAAAAGATCCGAACCGAAACGTAGGAGGCGACGCACTAAACGTGCGTTTCAGTTCGCATCGATGTTCCAGAACCGAAAGATTGTTCGAAAAAAGTGGTAGATAGCCGAAAAAAGTGACAGGGGTGCAACACGAGGACTTCCCAGGAGGTCACCCATCCTAGTACTACTCTCGCCCAAGCACGCTTAACTTCGGAGTTCTGATAGGATCCAGTGCATTTGTGCTGGTATGATCGCACCCAGCATGCCTCTCCATTGTCAAAGTAATAAAGAGTTTCCACTCGCATTGTCGTACGAAGTCCGTTTAAATGAAAGTGCGAAAAAATCCTGCTAGATGACACCGGATGGACGATCCGAGCATGTCGGGAAGCCGGATGACCGCCAGGGCTGTCATCGCGCGATGAATCTTCCCGAGTACCCCCGAATCAATATAAGAATCGCCACGATCTGACGGGCGGATCAAAAGTTATCGTCGGAACGATATTTGTGCACCAAGAGTAGCTCACGGCCAGTAAACACCTTCCGACCGGATTCATGACTCGCATCCACTAGTACACTCATCCGCTATAGCCTGTACGTCACTGAATCTAAACAAACCCCCGCTATAATTTGACCGCAAATGAAATGTCAGAACGAATTCCGTTTATCGAATCAAACGACACTATCACCCCGCCATAATAAAGACCGGACGTCTTTGAATTCACCATCCGGAAGAAAATAAAAAGATCCGAACCGAAACGTAGGAGGCGACGCACTAAACGTGCGTTTCAGTTCGCATCGATGTTCCAGAACCGAAAGATTGTTCGAAAAAAGTGGTAGATAGCCGAAAAAAGTGACAGGGGTGCAACACGAGGACTTCCCAGGAGGTCACCCATCCTAGTACTACTCTCGCCCAAGCACGCTTAACTTCGGAGTTCTGATGGGATCCAGTGCATTTGTGCTGGTATGATCGCACCCAGCATGCCTCTCCATTGTCAAAGTAATTAAGAGTTTCCACTCGCATTGTCGTACGAAGTCCGTTTAAATGAAAGTGCGAAAAAATCCTGCTAGATGACACCGGATGGACGATCCGAGCATGTCGGGAAGCCGGATGACCGCCAGGGCTGTCATCGCGCGATGGATCTTCCCGAGTACCCCCGAATCAATATAAGAATCGCGACGATCTGACGGGCGGATCAAAAGTTATCGTCGGAACGATATTTGTGCACCAAGGGTAGCTCACGGCCAGTAAACACCTTCCGACCGGATTCATGACTCGCATCCACTAGTACACTCATCCGCTATAGCCTGTACGTCACTGAATCTAAACAAACCCCCGCTATAATTTGACCGCACATGAAATGTCAGAACGAATTCCGTTTATCGAATCAAACGACACTATCACCCCGCCATAATAAAGACCGGACGTCTTTGAATTCACCATCCGGAAGAAAATAAAAAGATCCGAACCGAAACGTAGGAGGCGACGCACTAAACGTGCGTTTCAGTTCGCATCGATGTTCCAGAACCGAAAGATTGTTCGAAAAAAGTGGTAGATAGCCGAAAAAAGTGACAGGGGTGCAACACGAGGACTTCCCAGGAGGTCACCCATCCTAGTACTGCTCTCGCCCAAGCACGCTTAACTTCGGAGTTCTGATGGGATCCAGTGCATTTGTGCTGGTATGATCGCACCCAGCATGCCTCTCCATTGTCAAAGTAATAAAGAGTTTCCACTCGCATTGTCGTACGAAGTCCGTTTAAATGAAAGTGCGAAAAAATCCTGCTAGATGACACCGGATGGACGATCCGAGCATGTCGGGAAGCCGGATGACCGCCAGGGCTGTCATCGCGCGTTGAATCTTCCCGAGTACCCCCGAATCAATATAAGAATCGCCACGATCTGACGGGCGGATCAAAAGTTATCGTCGGAACGATATTTGTGCACCAAGGGTAGCTCACGGCCAGTAAACACCTTCCGACCGGATTCATGACTCGCATCCACTAGTACACTCATCCGCTATAGCCTGTACGTCACTGAATCTAAACAAACCCCCGCTATAATTTGACCGCAAATGAAATGTCAGAACGAATTCCGTTTATCGAATCAAACGACACTATCACCCCGCCATAATAAAGACCGGACGTGTTTGAATTCACCATCCGGAAGAAAATAAAAAGATCCGAACCGAAACGTAGGAGGCGACGCACTAAACGTGCGTTTCAGTTCGCATCGATGTTCCAGAACCGAAAGATTGTTCGAAAAAAGTGGTAGATAGCCGAAAAAAGTGACAGGGGTGCAACACGAGGACTTCCCAGGAGGTCACCCATCCTAGTACTACTCTCGCCCAAGCACGCTTAACTTCGGAGTTCTGATGGGATCCAGTGCATTTGTGCTGGTATGATCGCACCCAGCATGCCTCTCCATTGTCAAAGTAATAAAGAGTTTCCACTCGCATTGTCGTACGAAGTCCGTTTAAATGAAAGTGCGAAAAAATCCTGCTAGATGACACCGGATGGACGATCCGAGCATGTCGGGAAGCCGGATGACCGCCAGGGCTGTCATCGCGCGATGAATCTTCCCGAGTACCCCCGAATCAATATAAGAATCGCCACGATCTGACGGGCGGATCAAAAGTTATCGTCGGAACGATATTTGTGCACCAAGGGTAGCTCACGGCCAGTAAACACCTTCCGACCGGATTCATGACTCGCATCCACTAGTACACTCATCCGCTATAGCCTGTACGTCACTGAATCTAAACAAACCCCCGCTATAATTTGACTGCAAATGAAATGTCAGAACGAATTCCGTTTATCGAATCAAACGACACTATCACCCCGCCATAATAAAGACCGGACGTGTTTGAATTCACCATCCGGAAGAAAATAAAAAGATCCGAACCGAAACGTAGGAGGCGACGCACTAAACGTGCGTTTCAGTTCGCATCGATGTTCCAGAACCGAAAGATTGTTCGAAAAAAGTGGTAGATAGCCGAAAAAAGTAACAGGGGTGCAACACGAGGACTTCCCAGGAGGTCACCCATCCTAGTACTGCTCTCGCCCAAGCACGCTTAACTTCGGAGTTCTGATGGGATCCAGTGCATTTGTGCTGGTATGATCGCACCCAGCATGCCTCTCCATTGTCAAAGTAATAAAGAGTTTCCACTCGCATTGTCGTACGAAGTCCGTTTAAATGAAAGTGCGAAAAAATCCTGCTAGATGACACCGGATGGACGATCCGAGCATGTCGGGAAGCCGGATGACCGCCAGGGCTGTCATCGCGCGATGAATCTTCCCGAGTACCCCCGAATCAATATAAGAATCGCCACGATCTGACGGGCGGATCAAAAGTTATCGTCGGAACGATATTTGTGCACCAAGGGTAGCTCACGGCCAGTAAACACCTTCCGACCGGATTCATGACTCGCATCCACTAGTACACTCATCCGCTATAGCCTGTACGTCACTGAATCTAAACAAACCCCCGCTATAATTTGACTGCAAATGAAATGTCAGAACGAATTCCGTTTATCGAATCAAACGACACTATCACCCCGCCATAATAAAGACCGGACGTCTTTGAATTCACCATCCGGAAGAAAATAAAAAGATCCGAACCGAAACGTAGGAGGCGACGCACTAAACGTGCGTTTCAGTTCGCATCGATGTTCCAGAACCGAAAGATTGTTCGAAAAAAGTGGTAGATAGCCGAAAAAAGTGACAGGGGTGCAACACGAGGACTTCCCAGGAGGTCACCCATCCTAGTACTACTCTCGCCCAAGCACGCTTAACTTCGGAGTTCTGATGGGATCCAGTGCATTTGTGCTGGTATGATCGCACCCAGCATGCCTCTCCATTGTCAAAGTAATAAAGAGTTTCCACTCGCATTGTCGTACGAAGTCCGTTTAAATGAAAGTGCGAAAAAATCCTGCTAGATGACACCGGATGGACGATCCGAGCATGTCGGGAAGCCGGATGACCGCCAGGGCTGTCATCGCGCGATGGATCTTCCCGAGTACCCCCGAATCAATATAAGAATCGCGACGATCTGACGGGCGGATCAAAAGTTATCGTCGGAACGATATTTGTGCACCAAGGGTAGCTCACGGCCAGTAAACACCTTCCGACCGGATTCATGACTCGCATCCACTAGTACACTCATCCGCTATAGCCTGTACGTCACTGAATCTAAACAAACCCCCGCTATAATTTGACCGCAAATGAAATGTCAGAACGAATTCCGTTTATCGAATCAAACGACACTATCACCCCGCCATAATAAAGACCGGACGTCTTTGAATTCACCATCCGGAAGAAAATAAAAAGATCCGAACCGAAACGTAGGAGGCGACGCACTAAACGTGCGTTTCAGTTCGCATCGATGTTCCAGAACCGAAAGATTGTTCGAAAAAAGTGGTAGATAGCCGAAAAAAGTGACAGGGGTGCAACACGAGGACTTCCCAGGAGGTCACCCATCCTAGTACTACTCTCGCCCAAGCACGCTTAACTTCGGAGTTCTGATGGGATCCAGTGCATTTGTGCTGGTATGATCGCACCCAGCATGCCTCTCCATTGTCAAAGTAATAAAGAGTTTCCACTCGCATTGTCGTACGAAGTCCGTTTAAATGAAAGTGCGAAAAAATCCTGCTAGATGACACCGGATGGACGATCCGAGCATGTCGGGAAGCCGGATGACGGCCAGGGCCGTCATCGCGCGATGGATCTTCCCGAGTACCCCCGAATCAATATAAGAATCGCGACGATCTGACGGGCGGATCAAAAGTTATCGTCGGAACGATATTTGTGCACCAAGGGTAGCTCACGGCCAGTAAACACCTTCCGACCGGATTCATGACTCGCATCCACTAGTACACTCATCCGCTATAGCCTGTACGTCACTGAATCTAAACAAACCCCCGCTATAATTTGACCGCAAATGAAATGTCAGAACGAATTCCGTTTATCGAATCAAACGACACTATCACCCTGCCATAATAAAGACCGGACGTGTTTGAATTCACCATCCGGAAGAAAATAAAAAGATCCGAACCGAAACGTAGGAGGCGACGCACTAAACGTGCGTTTCAGTTCGCATCGATGTTCCAGAACCGAAAGATTGTTCGAAAAAAGTGGTAGATAGCCGAAAAAAGTGACAGGGGTGCAACACGAGGACTTCCCAGGAGGTCACCCATCCTAGTACTACTCTCGCCCAAGCACGCTTAACTTCGGAGTTCTGATGGGATCCAGTGCATTTGTGCTGGTATGATCGCACCCAGCATGCCTCTCCATTGTCAAAGTAATTAAGAGTTTCCACTCGCATTGTCGTACGAAGTCCGTTTAAATGAAAGTGCGAAAAAATCCTGCTAGATGACACCGGATGGACGATCCGAGCATGTCGGGAAGCCGGATGACCGCCAGGGCTGTCATCGCGCGATGAATCTTCCCGAGTACCCCCGAATCAATATAAGAATCGCCACGATCTGACGGGCGGATCAAAAGTTATCGTCGGAACGATATTTGTGCACCAAGGGTAGCTCACGGCCAGTAAACACCTTCCGACCGGATTCATGACTCGCATCCACTAGTACACTCATCCGCTATAGCCTGTACGTCACTGAATCTAAACAAACCCCCGCTATAATTTGACTGCAAATGAAATGTCAGAACGAATTCCGTTTATCGAATCAAACGACACTATCACCCCGCCATAATAAAGACCGGACGTCTTTGAATTCACCATCCGGAAGAAAATAAAAAGATCCGAACCGAAACGTAGGAGGCGACGCACTAAACGTGCGTTTCAGTTCGCATCGATGTTCCAGAACCGAAAGATTGTTCGAAAAAAGTGGTAGATAGCCGAAAAAAGTGACAGGGGTGCAACACGAGGACTTCCCAGGAGGTCACCCATCCTAGTACTACTCTCGCCCAAGCACGCTTAACTTCGGAGTTCTGATGGGATCCAGTGCATTTGTGCTGGTATGATCGCACCCAGCATGCCTCTCCATTGTCAAAGTAATAAAGAGTTTCCACTCGCATTGTCGTACGAAGTCCGTTTAAATGAAAGTGCGAAAAAATCCTGCTAGATGACACCGGATGGACGATCCGAGCATGTCGGGAAGCCGGATGACCGCCAGGGCTGTCATCGCGCGATGGATCTTCCCGAGTACCCCCGAATCAATATAAGAATCGCGACGATCTGACGGGCGGATCAAAAGTTATCGTCGGAACGATATTTGTGCACCAAGGGTAGCTCACGGCCAGTAAACACCTTCCGACCGGATTCATGACTCGCATCCACTAGTACACTCATCCGCTATAGCCTGTACGTCACTGAATCTAAACAAACCCCCGCTATAATTTGACCGCAAATGAAATGTCAGAACGAATTCCGTTTATCGAATCAAACGACACTATCACCCCGCCATAATAAAGACCGGACGTCTTTGAATTCACCATCCGGAAGAAAATAAAAAGATCCGAACCGAAACGTAGGAGGCGACGCACTAAACGTGCGTTTCAGTTCGCATCGATGTTCCAGAACCGAAAGATTGTTCGAAAAAAGTGGTAGATAGCCGAAAAAAGTGACAGGGGTGCAACACGAGGACTTCCCAGGAGGTCACCCATCCTAGTACTACTCTCGCCCAAGCACGCTTAACTTCGGAGTTCTGATGGGATCCAGTGCATTTGTGCTGGTATGATCGCACCCAGCATGCCTCTCCATTGTCAAAGTAATAAAGAGTTTCCACTCGCATTGTCGTACGAAGTCCGTTTAAATGAAAGTGCGAAAAAATCCTGCTAGATGACACCGGATGGACGATCCGAGCATGTCGGGAAGCCGGATGACGGCCAGGGCGGTCATCGCGCGTTGAATCTTCCCGAGTACCCCCGAATCAATATAAGAATCGCCACGATCTGACGGGCGGATCAAAAGTTTTCGTCGGAACGATATTTGTGCACCAAGGGTAGCTCACGGCCAGTAAACACCTTCCGACCGGATTCATGACTCGCATCCACTAGTACACTCATCCGCTATAGCCTGTACGTCACTGAATCTAAACAAACCCCCGCTATAATTTGACCGCAAATGAAATGTCAGAACGAATTCCGTTTATCGAATCAAACGACACTATCACCCCGCCATAATAAAGACCGGACGTCTTTGAATTCACCATCCGGAAGAAAATAAAAAGATCCGAACCGAAACGTAGGAGGCGACGCACTAAACGTGCGTTTCAGTTCGCATCGATGTTCCAGAACCGAAAGATTGTTCGAAAAAAGTGGTAGATAGCCGAAAAAAGTGACAGGGGTGCAACACGAGGACTTCCCAGGAGGTCACCCATCCTAGTACTACTCTCGCCCAAGCACGCTTAACTTCGGAGTTCTGATGGGATCCAGTGCATTTGTGCTGGTATGATCGCACCCAGCATGCCTCTCCATTGTCAAAGTAATAAAGAGTTTCCACTCGCATTGTCGTACGAAGTCCGTTTAAATGAAAGTGCGAAAAAATCCTGCTAGATGACACCGGATGGACGATCCGAGCATGTCGGGAAGCCGGACGACGGCCAGGGCGGTCATCGCGCGATGAATCTTCCCGAGTACCCCCGAATCAATATAAGAATCGCCACGATCTGACGGGCGGATCAAAAGTTATCGTCGGAACGATATTTGTGCACCAAGGGTAGCTCACGGCCAGTAAACACCTTCCGACCGGATTCATGACTCGCATCCACTAGTACACTCATCCGCTATAGCCTGTACGTCACTGAATCTAAACAAACCCCCGCTATAATTTGACCGCAAATGAAATGTCAGAACGAATTCCGTTTATCGAATCAAACGACACTATCACCCCGCCATAATAAAGACCGGACGTGTTTGAATTCACCATCCGGAAGAAAATAAAAAGATCCGAACCGAAACGTAGGAGGCGACGCACTAAACGTGCGTTTCAGTTCGCATCGATGTTCCAGAACCGAAAGATTGTTCGAAAAAAGTGGTAGATAGCCGAAAAAAGTGACAGGGGTGCAACACGAGGACTTCCCAGGAGGTCACCCATCCTAGTACTACTCTCGCCCAAGCACGCTTAACTTCGGAGTTCTGATGGGATCCAGTGCATTTGTGCTGGTATGATCGCACCCAGCATGCCTCTCCATTGTCAAAGTAATTAAGAGTTTCCACTCGCATTGTCGTACGAAGTCCGTTTAAATGAAAGTGCGAAAAAATCCTGCTAGATGACACCGGATGGACGATCCGAGCATGTCGGGAAGCCGGATGACCGCCAGGGCTGTCATCGCGCGTTGAATCTTCCCGAGTACCCCCGAATCAATATAAGAATCGCCACGATCTGACGGGCGGATCAAAAGTTATCGTCGGAACGATATTTGTGCACCAAGGGTAGCTCACGGCCAGTAAACACCTTCCGACCGGATTCATGACTCGCATCCACTAGTACACTCATCCGCTATAGCCTGTACGTCACTGAATCTAAACAAACCCCCGCTATAATTTGACCGCAAATGAAATGTCAGAACGAATTCCGTTTATCGAATCAAACGACACTATCACCCCGCCATAATAAAGACCGGACGTGTTTGAATTCACCATCCGGAAGAAAATAAAAAGATCCGAACCGAAACGTAGGAGGCGACGCACTAAACGTGCGTTTCAGTTCGCATCGATGTTCCAGAACCGAAAGATTGTTCGAAAAAAGTGTGTGGGACCCGATCCCGCGAGAGGGGTGGTGGCGCGAGCCGCCACGCACTATCTCTTGGTCTCTCGTACCCACGCGATTGGCGTGTGCCTTTCATTATTGATTTTAATTCGTCTTTTATGTGAACTTGGGATCACTAAGGCAATCCGAATTCCACACAAAAGAGACTGACAGAGTCGCCACCTAGATGTGGGATCTAGGACCCATAATTAACCAGAAATCTAGACTCGCTACCTGGTTACAAGAATGGAAGGTATGGGGATTTATCCACCACATGCACCATTCCTGCCCGATAATCGGTCTTCAATTCCAAAAGTTAACTCTTTTAAATTCATTTTAAATGGCTCATTCAACTCTCTGTTAATGTGCGAACTATGTGACATGCATCCTATGATCTAATTTCAATGTGAATCCTAAATGTGTATCTTGATTTCTTAATTGGTTTGGATTCAATCTAAGTGAAAGTTCTCCTAAAATTCTAATTTCATGGAAAATCCTAAGTGATTTGATTGTTTCAACAGTTTTAAAAGTGATTAGCCCGAGTCCTCAGATGGTCTGGTATTCATCCAAAGAAGCCTACGTATCCCCGCCTCCACGAGAATCAAGGCAACGTAGTTCTTCGCGCCTATTCTAAGCTAGGATGCCTAAGACACCTAGACTTCTATCCTAGACTCGATCTAAAAGACCGAACCGGTTATTAAAGTTTCTTGTACGATTATTTAAATTTCAGTGAATTGTGGATTTTATGACACCCTATATGCCCTAACTAAATGCAGATTAGCCCTAAGCTAATGCGGGTGGTTCTTACAACCTATGTGTGACTAGGCTGTATTTCCTAAGGAAAACCAAGGGTGGACTAGCGTATCCTACTCTAGTCATCACTCGGCGATGTGGATCGCCAACTGACCGGACGGAGGCGCTCCTATAACTCTAGGACAGACCTCTAACTCTAAAACAAGCACACAGCAAATAATCAATCAAACAACCTATCAAAAGAAAAACCCTAACTCTAAAATTCTCTATCGAGGAGAAACTCCTAACTCTAGAGGAAGGTCTTTTGAAAACAATATTTTAAAGGTTTTTGAAGAAGGTTTAAAACGTTTATTTACAAAAAAAGTTTGGCTGGACTTGGGATATAAATCCCAAGCTGCCCTACGTACCTCGTAAGAGGATCAAGCCAACGTAGTTCGAAACGAACTCTCAAACTACGCTTCTAAAAGAAACACTCACACTTCAGATTTTTTAAGGTTTTTTTATATTTTCAAATGTTTTTGATATTTTTAAAGTTTTCAAATGTTTTTGAGTTTTAAATTTCTAATGTTTTTGGATTTTAAAGCTTTTCCAATGCTCAGGACCTTAAAATATTTTTAATCTTAAAGGGAACACGCAAGTAATACCACAAACTAGGGCAAAGCCCTAAAGCAAAAGGGGAAACCCCGAATAAGCAATTAGCGTCTCAAAGAGACAAACCACAACAAGAAAGATAGCGTCCCAAGAAGAGAGAAAACGATCCAAGATCCCAAGCAAGCAAAGCTCTAATAAGACTGAGTTAGCCTCTAATCAAAAGCGAAGTAATCAACAACTCTAAAGGAGAAACTCCGAACTAACAACACTAAAGAGGGGAACAGATGAGTCAGAGACTCTCTAATACTACAACTTAGAGGAGGAATGAGTCAAAGACTCCCAAAAAACGCCAACAGAAGAACCAATGAGTCAAAGACTCCCTAGTAATACCACAAAAGAACGAATGAGTCAAAGACTCTCTAATAATACCTACTAAGAAAACGAAGTGAATCAAAGACTCTCTAAAAGAAAAGGAAACACGAGTCAGAGACTCCACTAACACCCACTAAAGGATAGATGAGTCAAAGACTCTATAAAAGAAATGGAAACATGAGTCAAAGACTCCACTAACACCAACTAAAGATAAATGAGTCAAAGACTCTCTAAGAGAAAAGGAAACACGAATTTGAACATTTGGCAGAGGTAAAACACCCAGCCGGGCCGGACAGCTACCTAGCCCTAGGGTGCAACAAATGTGCAACCCAATACCCATAAGGGTAGGGGTATGAAGCCAAGCCGAGTATGGTGTTCTCCCAAAACCAAACGGCGCACAAAGAGGACTAACGAGAGAATGAGACCGGGCGGGTCTCCCAAACAAACACAAAGATGGGCTCCAAGTAACCTTATCATTGCCCTTGCAAGGGGGAAGCAAGGCTAAGACAACTAATTGACCAAATTGGTCTCTAATTAACAGAGGCACAAATTGAGGTGCAACCTCAGAGAGGATTCTACAAATGAGGCAAAGCAGACCTTCTTAAGGAATTAAGATGTGACAGAATTTAAGGTCCTTTAGAGATTTTAAGATGATTTTCAATTAATTTCGGATTTTCAATGAATTTTATCAATTTTAATCATATGAGTGATTTTACAAGTGAAGTTGTTGCAAACGAACTCAAAATGAGTTGAAACTTCTCCAGCAACAAGATATGATGAGATGTAACTTACTGGAATATTTTTATAGATTATTACATTAAACTCATATTTAATTTGGATTTAAAAATTAATTGACCAGATTGCAAAAATAACACAGAAACTACTAGAAATAGAAATCTAAATTCCATGAAATTTCTACAGTAGTAAGATATAAGTGAAAATAGCGTGCTGTGAGATTGTCATGAATTTAGAAAACTATTTACTATCAGTTTCGGATTTTTCAAATGTCAAACCAGATTATGAATTAAGACTACAGCTCATATGAAACAAGATCAAAATCACTTGAAACTTTTACAGAAGCAAGAAGTATAGAATTGAAGACTACTGTAAAAATTTGGAGAATTGTATCTGTGATTTGACATCAGTAACAATTCTCCCAAAATCTGATAATTTTCAAAGAATGCGTAAAATAATATACCAAACAAAATCCAAAAATGCTCACAAATTCATGGTAGAATGTATCATTATCATATTATTTTCCCACGAAATTTCATTATTTTTGGAATCTGTTTAGTATATCGTTTAGTTTTCTTTGTTAAAAATCATGCAAAAATCCGAAAATATACCAAATAATTCTAAAAAAAATTCCGAGAACGGTGTACCTACCTGTGATCGAAATCCTCGCCGAATCCGAGAGCCGAAAAACTCGAAAATTCCGCCTCCGTGCGATCGCTTCCGCTTTCTTTCTCTTTTTGCTTCTTTTTTGTTTCTTTTTCTTCTTTTCTTGTTTCTTTTCTTTTTTTTTCTTTTCAACCCCTCATAGCAACTTTGTTAGAACACATGATAGAAGAGAAATGAGTTCTCCTCTTTCTTACTCACCCTCATTGAACCATTTATAGCAAAGGAATGGGAGGGTGGTGGCCACCATTGTGGACTTATTCCATGGTAGGTGGCCACCATTGTGGACATATTCCATGGTAGGTGGCCACCATTGTGGACATTGAATTTTGACATGTGTGTGGCCCCATGCATGTTTTTTAAAGTTCTTTTGAGTAGGTAAAAGATAACCCAAATGGGTCCCATATGTGACCAAATTCCCAATTGTGCATAAAATCATATGCCCCACTCCAAAGTATGATCGGAACCGTTCATTTGATGGGCGACAATGTGATTTAATTTGTGCTCCGCTAATCAATCCTATGGGCTGATCCAAGCCATCCAATAGATCAAAATGTGAATGTGTTACCCCATTTTTAAATCACTCCTATTTGATGATCCGAACCGTCCATTTGATGGGCGACAATTGATGATCTTGACCGTTCAAATAGTGGGCTGCGATGTGATTTAATTTGTGCTCCACTAATCAATCCTATGGGCTGATCCAAACCATCTAATAGATCAAAATGTGAATATGTTACCCCATTTTTAAATCACTCCCATTTGATGATCCGAACCGTCCATTTGATGGGCGACAATTGATGATCTTGACCGTTCAAATGGTGGGTCGCAATGTAAATTGGTTGTGCCCCCTTAAATCATTCCTCTATGACGATCCAGACCATCCAATTGATGGGTCCCCTACCTAAGTAGGTTGTGTCCTCCTAAATCATTTCAATGGGCTGATCCGAGTAACTCAACCTGATGATCGAAACAAAATTGGTTGTTAAAACGACTTCTCTGAGATCTTGACCGTTCTCTTGATGATCATCTTTAGGTGTTGGATCGAAGTAGGTTCAAAACTCATTTTTCACTAAAACAATGTGCGGGCCACCCTGTTTGATCCAAATCTAAACAAATGCTCAAGACGGGCCCATCAATCGGATCCAAATTCTCTCTTGTTCGGATTCTTGGGAATAATCTCTCTCAACACTTAACGGAAAAGTGCGAAACATGGCGGAAATGATTGAACGGGATTTCGCCCAAGCATAGCGAACTTGGGTCCGGTCAAAATGGGGTGTCTACAGATGCCCCTCTTTGGCAAAGCGTGTGTAACACACGAATGGCAAAGCTGAACAGACGACACATTTTGGCCGGCCCGAAAACAAAGTAAAACAAGTTTTTTTTTTGTTTTTAAAATGATGTTCATCAGGGTAAAACAACAAAATAGCACTACGAGACTGAAAGACTAGAAGCAAAAGGGAGATGACCTCTCACCGACCCTTAACTCGGCAATCACGACATCTCAATGAGATGGCCTCTCTCTAATACTCACAACTCAACTATTTAAATCAATACGCAAAGACTCTATTAAAGCAAACACAAACATACTCTGTTAAAATAAAGCTTTTAAGAAAACGAACCCAATGAAATTACCTCAAAGAAAGCAGACCACTATCGATGCAGACGTAAATCAACCCTTCAAAGAATATCAAATCAAATTACTCAAAGAGTATGTAACACTCATAGAGTCTCAAATCAAACACTCAGAGAGCTTCATAAAAATCTTTATACTCAAAGAGCCTCAACTACCCGAAGAGTCTGTAACACTCAAAGGGGCTTAACTACTCAAAGAGTCTCAAATTAACGCAAAACATTTATACTCAAAAAGTCTCAACTACCCGAAGAGTCTGTAACACTCAAAGGGCCTTAACTACTCAAAGAGTCTCAAATTAACGCAAAACATTTATACTAAAAAAAGGTCTCAACTACCCGAAGAGTCTATAATACTCAAAGGATCTCAACTACTCAAAGAGTCTTAAATCAACAAAGATCATTTATACTCAAAAAGTCTCAACTACCCGAAGAGTCTATAACACTCAAAGGATCTCAACTACTCAAAGAGTCTCAAATACATCACAAGAACATTTATACTCAAAGAGTCTCAACTAACACTCAAAGGATCTCAACTACTCAAAGAGTCTCAAATCAACAAAGATCATTTATACTCAAAAAGTCTCAACTACCCGAAGAGTCTGTAACACTCGAAGGGTCTCAACTACTCAAAGAGTCTCAAATCATGGCGAAACATTTATACTCAAAGAGTCTCAACTACCCGAAGAGTCTGTAACACTCAAAGGGTCTCAACTACTCAAAGAGTCTCAAATCAACACAAAAAATATTTATACTCAAAGAGCCTCAACTACCCGAAGAGTCTGTAACATTCAAAGGGTCTCAACTACTCAAAGAGTCTCAAACACATGCAAAAATCTTTATACTCGAAAGAGTCTCAACCACCCGAAGACTCTGTAACACTCAAAGGATCTCAACTACTCAAAGAGTCTCAAACGCACACAAAAACATTTATACTCAAAGAGTCTCAATTACCCGAAGAGTCTGTAACACTCGAAGGGTCTCAACTACTCAAAGAGTCTCAAATACACAAAAACCATTTATACTCGAAAGAGTCTCAACTACATAGAGAAACATTTATACTCAAAGAGCCTCAACTACCCGAAGAGTCTGTAACACTCAAAGGGTCTCAACTACTTAAAGGGTTTCAAATACACCAAAATCTATTTATACTCAAAGAGTCTCAACCACCCGAAGAGTCTGTAACACTCAAAGGGTCTCAACTACTCAAAGAGTCTCAAACACATGCAAAAACCTTTATACTCGAAAGAGTCTCAACTACATAGAGAAACCTTTATACTCAAAGAGCCTCAACTACCCGAAGAGTCTGTAACACTCAAAGGGTCTCAACTACTCAAAGAGTCTCAAATACATCACAAAAACATTTATACTCAAAGAGTCTCAACTACCCGAAGAGTCTGTAACACTCGAAGGGTCTCAACTACTCAAAGAGTCTCAAATTAACGCAAAAACATTTATACTCAAAGAGTCTCAACTACCCGAAGAGTCTGTAACACTCGAAGGGTCTCAACTACTCAAAGAGTCTCAAATCAACACAAAAAACATTTATACTCAAAGAGCCTCAACTACCCGAAGAGTCTGCAGCACTCGAAGGGTCTCAACTACTCAAAGAGTCTCAAATCAACACAAAACATTTATACTCAAAGAGTCTCAACTACCCGAAGAGTTTGTAACACTCAAAGGGTCTCAACTACTCAAAGAGTCTCAAACGCACACAAAAAACCTTTATACTCAAAGAGTCTCAAATCAACACGAAAATATTTATCGATCTTATATCGAGTTCATTGATAGCATAGCTATCTCCTGCTGAGAATAAATTGGAGTGCATGATTTTTGCTGAAAGCAAAACTCAAGTAGATTGATGAGATTTTTAGGTGCTGACTCTCTTTAACAGATGAAAAGCATTCTAATGAGGTTTGAAGGATGTAGGAGTAGATTATATACCCCGCTGGAAATTGAAGTTTATGAAACTTTGACTCCAAAAGAAACAACTTGATCAAGGAATTCAACTCAAAGAGTATGTTCAAGCTTCTCTGGTTTCTATTTGCTAAGAATAGATATCCCAGTTATCATTGTGTAATATCTTTTATGACGCAAGTCATAAAAGATGCCCCTAGTATGATGTGCTTCCATGACAAGGTCTTAAGAAAGCAAAACCAAGGTAAGTAGGAAAAATTTGAGTTTGCATGGGTTCTTTCTTTGGTATAGTGGTAAAACCAACTTCACAAAGGCTAGATCTAAGATTCTTCCTTTCATTGCTGAACATTACTTGAGGCTTGATGTCTCTGGTAGGTTTGGACCAAATGTTTCTTGCCCCTTCCTTGATTCTTAAACCAGGATCTACTCTAGATTTTTCTTTACATTTCGGAAGGTGTACATCCATTCTCTCCAGTGCCAAACACTTTGGATTCTAAAAGAAAACAATGAGAAACAAGGAACAGACTCCTAAGGACTCTTTCAAAAGAAGACTTACAATATTCAAGGGACTTGACTAAATTTTGATTCACCCTTAAATCAAATGTATCATTTTTTAAATGGTAAGGTCAGCCACTCTTAGAGTAGTCTCAAAAACCAAGTCAAGATGCTCTAATTTCCTCCATCGGGATTTCCGTCATGGTTACTACCCCCTTTGGGTTGCTCGGTTTTAATGCCCCTAGTTTAAAAAGGTGTCAAAGTAAGTCTCGCTGACACTATTTGGATTCTAAGATCCTACCCTATGCAGTGATTGTTTCTCCGTCTTCTTGAGTCTCCTCTTCAAAAGAAGTCACAACTTTTAATTTTCAAGTTTTCAGTCTAAAAGACCACTTGTCTCAACTTTTATTTCCAAGTTTTCAGTCTAAAAGACTACTTGTCCTAACTTTTGCTTGCACTCGAACTTAGGAATTCTACGTAACTGAGGAACTTCTTCTGCTTCTATTCAACTCAACTTTTCATGGGAAGTATTTGCCTCTGACTAGATTGTCTCTTCAAGTTTTCAATCCAGCATACCACTACCCTTACTTTCTGATAAGTCAATCATTTTGCTTGTTGACTTAGTAAGAAAAACGACTTTCACCTTTCTCTAGGCCGCCCTTTCGGGTTTTCAACCTAGCGGGTCTTCAGACTCTCATTCTTTTCTTTCTGTTTTTCTTTTCCTTCGCCTCGAACCTTTGCTTGTTTCACCAGAAGGATTTTTTTTTAGGTGGGCTCGGGTTCAAAAGGGTTGAATACCTAAGGTTCTAAGGATTTGGACCGAATCTGGTCTAGCCAGATTACCTACGTACCCCAAAAATGGAGGATCAGGTCCGCGTAGTTCGCTTAAGGATTTTTCAAAGAATGGTTTAGCATTTAGCTTCAAAATTTTGAAAAGGGATTTTATCCCAAGGTTTGACCGAACTTGAATTAATCAAGTTGCCTACGTACCCCTGAAGAAATGAGGATCAGGTCCGACGTAGTTCGGGTGCATAAATGCCCCGGATTTATAATGTGTTTGAAAAGAAACATTGGCTTTAAATTGTTGGCCCAAAGGGTTCTCAAAAGGATTTTAGGATTTTGGCTATTAAGGCTCAAATGTCCAATGATGGCCTCCTGATGTATATGATGTACAAGCTCTTGAATGCTGAGGTTCAAAGACTTAGAATTTTTTTTTTATCGAGGAGTCTGGCGGTTTTCTGGCAAAACTTCAACCACTGTGCTCCACTCTCATCTCAAAGATCTTGGATTTATGCTCAAGATTCCACAACTCCTTGTCCGAAAATCTTCTCTCAGTATTTCATCAGCTCCACAGGATGTCTGATGCTTATCTCTTTAAAATTTTACTCTTCAACTGGATGTCTAAAGCAGATGAAGTCTTGCTTTGCTCAACGACAGGGCATTCCCCTGGTTTATCCTTATAGGATCAAGCAAGACTACCTCAAACCCCTCTAAACAGGTTTATCAATTCTTTGCGCTCCTTAGGAGATAAAGTTTTTCCAATCCATTTCTCCCGAATTTCGGATTTCGATACCACTATCAATGGCTTCGATTTCTTCTTTAAGTGGCTATGCTCGACGCTCTTCCTCTCGTTCGACCATCTTTCAGATCTCGAGGTGAATTTCGTCTGCATTCTCATCCGAAAAGGGGGTCTTTAGTTGTTTAAACATTAGATCTAAGAGTGAATCATAGAGTATCAAAGATACGAAATCAACCATTTTATTGAATTGAAGACTGTAAGTACATTGATGATTTTTGACACACCTCAATGGGCTCTTTATCAGTTCTGATAGAAAACAGAACACTGACTCTATATAAGAAAGACTGGCAGATATGACACTTCTCTCTTCTTCTTTTTTAACATCTACATAACTGAACTTTTTCAACTTAGAGAGAAGAAAGTTGATGTACACTCAATGAAAGATAAATCTAAAGACACAGGACACTTCTTCAAAGGTAGTGAACTGACACTGAAAGTTTATAGATGATACACCTTTCCCCATGATAATGATAACTATAAAGTTCAATCCCAGAGTAGGAATCCCAGAAAAGGCAACTCCACAAGGTCTAGGTTAAATGGGGCAACAAAAGGCTTATGCTGACAATGTGGGTAAAGCAATAGACTGATGTATCGAATGAATTCAGAAATGGTCAGTCTTTTGGAAGAGGGGCTTTTTGTTGAACACAGACTTTTGACTTAGAAGCAATCACACTATCTCAATAGTCATGGGATAAAAATTCTAAACAAATAGAGAAAAGAGTAATCTTGAAATACATCAACGGGTATGTTAATTTGGAAAGAATCCTCAATCTATTCCTTAAGATGTTCTTTGGGTATAACCGTTCTTCTTTTGGGAATGAAAGAGTCAGGAACGATAAACATCCCTAATCAGAATAAGTTTCGATCTCAGCAACGATCATGCACTCAAAGAATACAGGTAAGATCAAACTTTTCCATCAATGATTTCGATATGATCCAAAGGTAAAAGATATATGATAGGTAAACATTGATCAATGAAAAATCAATGGCTCAGATAATAGACCATGGCCATAAGAATGACAAAAGTAGAGTCCAGGGCCAGATCTAAAATCTGAATGATGGATATCAACAACTGTAGATCAATATGATTAGATCAAGATGAGATGAGATAGCATAAGATTGCTTTCAACGGATGGATCATGAATGACTAATCCTATGAGATCTTTGGAAATGAATGGGATTTACATCCTAACCCCAAAGGAAAAGTTTTTTTTAATCTTCGCACATTTTATCAGTGTTACCTGAAGGCATCAATCCTAACCCTAATCTAGCGGAGTGGAGAGAGGATCTCGACTCATGACTTTGTTTGTGTACCTAGGACCGATCGTAGCCATTGAAAGATGGACTACGGCCTAATCTAGACACAAATGGGTAGGATATCCTAAACTAGGCTCACACACACAATTGGGTAAGATATCCTAAACTAGGCTCACACACGTGATGCACATGTGTTCGTATACTACATGCATGTGTGGGTTAATCTAGGGGTAAGGCCAAGAGTTCCCTTAGCGCGAATCTATGTTCGATATACTGTACCAGTGTCCGGTGTATCAGTACGTGAACAAGAGATCCGTTTACGTACCATAAAGGTACTAGGCTAAGGGTGGAATGCTTCTCTAGCACAGAGGCACCAGGTGATGAAATCCCAGTCAACCATGCTAGATAACACTCCGGGTTCCTAAAATAGGACGTGTGTGCATGTGAGATGCAGGGTTTAGATGAAAGTGATGTAAGTGTGTGCAATAAGTTCGCGCAATCTATGATGCCTTCAGGTTTTGTTAGATTAAGTTTGAGTAAATGTGATGAGAAAATAAAGCATACAAAGTAATCTAACAAGCATAAAAGAGATAGAGTTTTCATGAGCCGGTTGAAATAGATTCAAATGAGTTATCCTTTGGAATTGTAATGAAGTTAGGTTGTCCCCAGCAGAGTCGCCAGTCTGTGGGACCCGATCCCGCGAGAGGGGTGGTGGCGCGAGCCGCCACGCACTATCTCTTGGTCTCTCGTACCCACGCGATTGGCGTGTGCCTTTCATTATTGATTTTAATTCGTCTTTTATGTGAACTTGGGATCACTAAGGCAATCCGAATTCCACACAAAAGAGACTGACAGAGTCGCCACCTAGATGTGGGATCTAGGACCCATAATTAACCAGAAATCTAGACTCGCTACCTGGTTACAAGAATGGAAGGTATGGGGATTTATCCACCACATGCACCATTCCTGCCCGATAATCGGTCTTCAATTCCAAAAGTTAACTCTTTTAAATTCATTTTAAATGGCTCATTCAACTCTCTGTTAATGTGCGAACTATGTGACATGCATCCTATGATCTAATTTCAATGTGAATCCTAAATGTGTATCTTGATTTCTTAATTGGTTTGGATTCAATCTAAGTGAAAGTTCTCCTAAAATTCTAATTTCATGGAAAATCCTAAGTGATTTGATTGTTTCAACAGTTTTAAAAGTGATTAGCCCGAGTCCTCAGATGGTCTGGTATTCATCCAAAGAAGCCTACGTATCCCCGCCTCCACGAGAATCAAGGCAACGTAGTTCTTCGCGCCTATTCTAAGCTAGGATGCCTAAGACACCTAGACTTCTATCCTAGACTCGATCTAAAAGACCGAACCGGTTATTAAAGTTTCTTGTACGATTATTTAAATTTCAGTGAATTGTGGATTTTATGACACCCTATATGCCCTAACTAAATGCAGATTAGCCCTAAGCTAATGCGGGTGGTTCTTACAACCTATGTGTGACTAGGCTGTATTTCCTAAGGAAAACCAAGGGTGGACTAGCGTATCCTACTCTAGTCATCACTCGGCGATGTGGATCGCCAACTGACCGGACGGAGGCGCTCCTATAACTCTAGGACAGACCTCTAACTCTAAAACAAGCACACAGCAAATAATCAATCAAACAACCTATCAAAAGAAAAACCCTAACTCTAAAATTCTCTATCGAGGAGAAACTCCTAACTCTAGAGGAAGGTCTTTTGAAAACAATATTTTAAAGGTTTTTGAAGAAGGTTTAAAACGTTTATTTACAAAAAAAGTTTGGCTGGACTTGGGATATAAATCCCAAGCTGCCCTACGTACCTCGTAAGAGGATCAAGCCAACGTAGTTCGAAACGAACTCTCAAACTACGCTTCTAAAAGAAACACTCACACTTCAGATTTTTTAAGGTTTTTTTATATTTTCAAATGTTTTTGATATTTTTAAAGTTTTCAAATGTTTTTGAGTTTTAAATTTCTAATGTTTTTGGATTTTAAAGCTTTTCCAATGCTCAGGACCTTAAAATATTTTTAATCTTAAAGGGAACACGCAAGTAATACCACAAACTAGGGCAAAGCCCTAAAGCAAAAGGGGAAACCCCGAATAAGCAATTAGCGTCTCAAAGAGACAAACCACAACAAGAAAGATAGCGTCCCAAGAAGAGAGAAAACGATCCAAGATCCCAAGCAAGCAAAGCTCTAATAAGACTGAGTTAGCCTCTAATCAAAAGCGAAGTAATCAACAACTCTAAAGGAGAAACTCCGAACTAACAACACTAAAGAGGGGAACAGATGAGTCAGAGACTCTCTAATACTACAACTTAGAGGAGGAATGAGTCAAAGACTCCCAAAAAACGCCAACAGAAGAACCAATGAGTCAAAGACTCCCTAGTAATACCACAAAAGAACGAATGAGTCAAAGACTCTCTAATAATACCTACTAAGAAAACGAAGTGAATCAAAGACTCTCTAAAAGAAAAGGAAACACGAGTCAGAGACTCCACTAACACCCACTAAAGGATAGATGAGTCAAAGACTCTATAAAAGAAATGGAAACATGAGTCAAAGACTCCACTAACACCAACTAAAGATAAATGAGTCAAAGACTCTCTAAGAGAAAAGGAAACACGAATTTGAACATTTGGCAGAGGTAAAACACCCAGCCGGGCCGGACAGCTACCTAGCCCTAGGGTGCAACAAATGTGCAACCCAATACCCATAAGGGTAGGGGTATGAAGCCAAGCCGAGTATGGTGTTCTCCCAAAACCAAACGGCGCACAAAGAGGACTAACGAGAGAATGAGACCGGGCGGGTCTCCCAAACAAACACAAAGATGGGCTCCAAGTAACCTTATCATTGCCCTTGCAAGGGGGAAGCAAGGCTAAGACAACTAATTGACCAAATTGGTCTCTAATTAACAGAGGCACAAATTGAGGTGCAACCTCAGAGAGGATTCTACAAATGAGGCAAAGCAGACCTTCTTAAGGAATTAAGATGTGACAGAATTTAAGGTCCTTTAGAGATTTTAAGATGATTTTCAATTAATTTCGGATTTTCAATGAATTTTATCAATTTTAATCATATGAGTGATTTTACAAGTGAAGTTGTTGCAAACGAACTCAAAATGAGTTGAAACTTCTCCAGCAACAAGATATGATGAGATGTAACTTACTGGAATATTTTTATAGATTATTACATTAAACTCATATTTAATTTGGATTTAAAAATTAATTGACCAGATTGCAAAAATAACACAGAAACTACTAGAAATAGAAATCTAAATTCCATGAAATTTCTACAGTAGTAAGATATAAGTGAAAATAGCGTGCTGTGAGATTGTCATGAATTTAGAAAACTATTTACTATCAGTTTCGGATTTTTCAAATGTCAAACCAGATTATGAATTAAGACTACAGCTCATATGAAACAAGATCAAAATCACTTGAAACTTTTACAGAAGCAAGAAGTATAGAATTGAAGACTACTGTAAAAATTTGGAGAATTGTATCTGTGATTTGACATCAGTAACAATTCTCCCAAAATCTGATAATTTTCAAAGAATGCGTAAAATAATATACCAAACAAAATCCAAAAATGCTCACAAATTCATGGTAGAATGTATCATTATCATATTATTTTCCCACGAAATTTCATTATTTTTGGAATCTGTTTAGTATATCGTTTAGTTTTCTTTGTTAAAAATCATGCAAAAATCCGAAAATATACCAAATAATTCTAAAAAAAATTCCGAGAACGGTGTACCTACCTGTGATCGAAATCCTCGCCGAATCCGAGAGCCGAAAAACTCGAAAATTCCGCCTCCGTGCGATCGCTTCCGCTTTCTTTCTCTTTTTGCTTCTTTTTTGTTTCTTTTTCTTCTTTTCTTGTTTCTTTTCTTTTTTTTTCTTTTCAACCCCTCATAGCAACTTTGTTAGAACACATGATAGAAGAGAAATGAGTTCTCCTCTTTCTTACTCACCCTCATTGAACCATTTATAGCAAAGGAATGGGAGGGTGGTGGCCACCATTGTGGACTTATTCCATGGTAGGTGGCCACCATTGTGGACATATTCCATGGTAGGTGGCCACCATTGTGGACATTGAATTTTGACATGTGTGTGGCCCCATGCATGTTTTTTAAAGTTCTTTTGAGTAGGTAAAAGATAACCCAAATGGGTCCCATATGTGACCAAATTCCCAATTGTGCATAAAATCATATGCCCCACTCCAAAGTATGATCGGAACCGTTCATTTGATGGGCGACAATGTGATTTAATTTGTGCTCCGCTAATCAATCCTATGGGCTGATCCAAGCCATCCAATAGATCAAAATGTGAATGTGTTACCCCATTTTTAAATCACTCCTATTTGATGATCCGAACCGTCCATTTGATGGGCGACAATTGATGATCTTGACCGTTCAAATAGTGGGCTGCGATGTGATTTAATTTGTGCTCCACTAATCAATCCTATGGGCTGATCCAAACCATCTAATAGATCAAAATGTGAATATGTTACCCCATTTTTAAATCACTCCCATTTGATGATCCGAACCGTCCATTTGATGGGCGACAATTGATGATCTTGACCGTTCAAATGGTGGGTCGCAATGTAAATTGGTTGTGCCCCCTTAAATCATTCCTCTATGACGATCCAGACCATCCAATTGATGGGTCCCCTACCTAAGTAGGTTGTGTCCTCCTAAATCATTTCAATGGGCTGATCCGAGTAACTCAACCTGATGATCGAAACAAAATTGGTTGTTAAAACGACTTCTCTGAGATCTTGACCGTTCTCTTGATGATCATCTTTAGGTGTTGGATCGAAGTAGGTTCAAAACTCATTTTTCACTAAAACAATGTGCGGGCCACCCTGTTTGATCCAAATCTAAACAAATGCTCAAGACGGGCCCATCAATCGGATCCAAATTCTCTCTTGTTCGGATTCTTGGGAATAATCTCTCTCAACACTTAACGGAAAAGTGCGAAACATGGCGGAAATGATTGAACGGGATTTCGCCCAAGCATAGCGAACTTGGGTCCGGTCAAAATGGGGTGTCTACAAAGTGGTAGATAGCCGAAAAAAGTGACAGGGGTGCAACACGAGGACTTCCCAGGAGGTCACCCATCCTAGTACTACTCTCGCCCAAGCACGCTTAACTTCGGAGTTCTGATGGGATCCAGTGCATTTGTGCTGGTATGATCGCACCCAGCATGCCTCTCCATTGTCAAAGTAATAAAGAGTTTCCACTCGCATTGTCGTACGAAGTCCGTTTAAATGAAAGTGCGAAAAAATCCTGCTAGATGACACCGGATGGACGATCCGAGCATGTCGGGAAGCCGGATGACCGCCAGGGCTGTCATCGCGCGATGAATCTTCCCGAGTACCCCCGAATCAATATAAGAATCGCCACGATCTGACGGGCGGATCAAAAGTTATCGTCGGAACGATATTTGTGCACCAAGGGTAGCTCACGGCCAGTAAACACCTTCCGACCGGATTCATGACTCGCATCCACTAGTACACTCATCCGCTATAGCCTGTACGTCACTGAATCTAAACAAACCCCCGCTATAATTTGACTACAAATGAAATGTCAGAACGAATTCCGTTTATCGAATCAAACGACACTATCACCCCGCCATAATAAAGACCGGACGTCTTTGAATTCACCATCCGGAAGAAAATAAAAAGATCCGAACCGAAACGTAGGAGGCGACGCACTAAACGTGCGTTTCAGTTCGCATCGATGTTCCAGAACCGAAAGATTGTTCGAAAAAAGTGGTAGATAGCCGAAAAAAGTGACAGGGGTGCAACACGAGGACTTCCCAGGAGGTCACCCATCCTAGTACTACTCTCGCCCAAGCACGCTTAACTTCGGAGTTCTGATGGGATCCAGTGCATTTGTGCTGGTATGATCGCACCCAGCATGCCTCTCCATTGTCAAAGTAATAAAGAGTTTCCACTCGCATTGTCGTACGAAGTCCGTTTAAATGAAAGTGCGAAAAAATCCAGCTAGATGACACCGGATGGACGATCCGAGCATGTCGGGAAGCCGGATGACGGCCAGGGCGGTCATCGCGCGATGAATCTTCCCGAGTACCCCCGAATCAATATAAGAATCGCCACGATCTGACGGGCGGATCAAAAGTTATCGTCGGAACGATATTTGTCCACCAAGGGTAGCTCACGGCCAGTAAACACCTTCCGACCGGATTCATGACTCGCATCCACTAGTACACTCATCCGCTATAGCCTGTACGTCACTGAATCTAAACAAACCCCCGCTATAATTTGACCGCAAATGAAATGTCAGAACGAATAACGTTTATCGAATCAAACGACACTATCACCCCGCCATAATAAAGACCGGACGTCTTTGAATTCACCATCCGGAAGAAAATAAAAAGATCCGAACCGAAACGTAGGAGGCGACGCACTAAACGTGCGTTTCAGTTCGCATCGATGTTCCAGAACCGAAAGATTGTTCGAAAAAAGTGGTAGATAGCCGAAAAAAGTGACAGGGGTGCAACACGAGGACTTCCCAGGAGGTCACCCATCCTAGTACTACTCTCGCCCAAGCACGCTTAACTTCGGAGTTCTGATGGGATCCAGTGCATTTGTGCTGGTATGATCGCACCCAGCATGCCTCTCCATTGTCAAAGTAATTAAGAGTTTCCACTCGCATTGTCGTACGAAGTCCGTTTAAATGAAAGTGCGAAAAAATCCTGCTAGATGACACCGGATGGACGATCCGAGCATGTCGGGAAGCCGGATGACTGCCAGGGCTGTCATCGGGCGATGGATCTTCCCGAGTACCCCCGAATCAATATAAGAATCGCGACGATCTGACGGGCGGATCAAAAGTTATCGTCGGAACGATATTTGTGCACCAAGGGTAGCTCACGGCCAGTAAACACCTTCCGACCGGATTCATTACTCGCATCCACTAGTACACTCATCCGCTATAGCCTGTACGTCACTGAATCTAAACAAACCCCCGCTATAATTTGACCGCAAATGAAATGTCAGAACGAATTCCGTTTATCGAATCAAACGACACTATCACCCCGCCATAATAAAGACCGGACGTCTTTGAATTCACCATCCGGAAGAAAATAAAAAGATCCGAACCGAAACGTAGGAGGCGACGCACTAAACGTGCGTTTCAGTTCGCATCGATGTTCCAGAACGGAAAGATTGTTCGAAAAAAGTGGTAGATAGCCGAAAAAAGTGACAGGGGTGCAACACGAGGACTTCCCAGGAGGTCACCCATCCTAGTACTGCTCTCGCCCAAGCACGCTTAACTTCGGAGTTCTGATGGGATCCAGTGCATTTGTGCTGGTATGATCGCACCCAGCATGCCTCTCCATTGTCAAAGTAATAAAGAGTTTCCACTCGCATTGTCGTACGAAGTCCGTTTAAATGAAAGTGCGAAAAAATCCTGCTAGATGACACCGGATGGACGATCCGAGCATGTCGGGAAGCCGGATGACCGCCAGGGCTGTCATCGCGCGATGAATCTTCCCGAGTACCCCCGAATCAATATAAGAATCGCCACGATCTGACGGGCGGATCAAAAGTTATCGTCGGAACGATATTTGTGCACCAAGGGTAGCTCACGGCCAGTAAACACCTTCCGACCGGATTCATGACTCGCATCCACTAGTACACTCATCCGCTATAGCCTGTACGTCACTGAATCTAAACAAACCCCCGCTATAATTTGACCGCAAATGAAATGTCAGAACGAATTCCGTTTATCGAATCAAACGACACTATCACCCCGCCATAATAAAGACCGGACGTCTTTGAATTCACCATCCGGAAGAAAATAAAAAGATCCGAACCGAAACGTAGGAGGCGACGCACTAAACGTGCGTTTCAGTTCGCATCGATGTTCCAGAACCGAAAGATTGTTCGAAAAAAGTGGTAGATAGCCGAAAAAAGTGACAGGGGTGCAACACGAGGACTTCCCAGGAGGTCACCCATCCTAGTACTACTCTCGCCCAAGCACGCTTAACTTCGGAGTTCTGATGGGATCCAGTGCATTTGTGCTGGTATGATCGCACCCAGCATGCCTCTCCATTGTCAAAGTAATAAAGAGTTTCCACTCGCATTGTCGTACGAAGTCCGTTTAAATGAAAGTGCGAAAAAATCCTGCTAGATGACACCGGATGGACGATCCGAGCATGTCGGGAAGCCGGATGACGGCCAGGGCGGTCATCGCGCGATGAATCTTCCCGAGTACCCCCGAATCAATATAAGAATCGCCACGATCTGACGGGCGGATCAAAAGTTATCGTCGGAACGATATTTGTGCACCAAGGGTAGCTCACGGCCAGTAAACACCTTCCGACCGGATTCATGACTCGCATCCACTAGTACACTCATCCGCTATAGCCTGTACGTCACTGAATCTAAACAAACCCCCGCTATAATTTGACCGCAAATGAAATGTCAGAACGAATTCCGTTTATCGAATCAAACGACACTATCACCCCGCCATAATAAAGACCGGACGTCTTTGAATTCACCATCCGGAAGAAAATAAAAAGATCCGAACCGAAACGTAGGAGGCGACGCACTAAACGTGCGTTTCAGTTCGCATCGATGTTCCAGAACCGAAAGATTGTTCGAAAAAAGTGGTAGATAGCCGAAAAAAGTGACAGGGGTGCAACACGAGGACTTCCCAGGAGGTCACCCATCCTAGTACTGCTCTCGCCCAAGCACGCTTAACTTCGGAGTTCTGATGGGATCCAGTGCATTTGTGCTGGTATGATCGCACCCAGCATGCCTCTCCATTGTCAAAGTAATAAAGAGTTTCCACTCGCATTGTCGTACGAAGTCCGTTTAAATGAAAGTGCGAAAAAATCCTGCTAGATGACATCGGATGGACGATCCGAGCATGTCGGGAAGCCGGATGACCGCCAGGGCTGTCATCGCGCGTTGAATCTTCCCGAGTACCCCCGAATCAATATAAGAATCGCCACGATCTGACGGGCGGATCAAAAGTTATCGTCGGAACGATATTTGTGCACCAAGGGTAGCTCACGGCCAGTAAACACCTTCCGACCGGATTCATGACTCGCATCCACTAGTACACTCATCCGCTATAGCCTGTACGTCACTGAATCTAAACAAACCCCCGCTATAATTTGACCGCAAATGAAATGTCAGAACGAATTCCGTTTATCGAATCAAACGACACTATCACCCCGCCATAATAAAGACCGGACGTGTTTGAATTCACCATCCGGAAGAAAATAAAAAGATCCGAACCGAAACGTAGGAGGCGACGCACTAAACGTGCGTTTCAGTTCGCATCGATGTTCCAGAACCGAAAGATTGTTCGAAAAAAGTGGTAGATAGCCGAAAAAAGTGACAGGGGTGCAACACGAGGACTTCCCAGGAGGTCACCCATCCTAGTACTACTCTCGCCCAAGCACGCTTAACTTCGGAGTTCTGATGGGATCCAGTGCATTTGTGCTGGTATGATCGCACCCAGCATGCCTCTCCATTGTCAAAGTAATAAAGAGTTTCCACTCGCATTGTCGTACGAAGTCCGTTTAAATGAAAGTGCGAAAAAATCCTGCTAGATGACACCGGATGGACGATCCGAGCATGTCGGGAAGCCGGATGACCGCCAGGGCTGTCATCGCGCGATGAATCTTCCCGAGTACCCCCGAATCAATATAAGAATCGCCACGATCTGACGGGCGGATCAAAAGTTATCGTCGGAACGATATTTGTGCACCAAGGGTAGCTCACGGCCAGTAAACACCTTCCGACCGGATTCATGACTCGCATCCACTAGTACACTCATCCGCTATAGCCTGTACGTCACTGAATCTAAACAAACCCCCGCTATAATTTGACTACAAATGAAATGTCAGAACGAATTCCGTTTATCGAATCAAACGACACTATCACCCCGCCATAATAAAGACCGGACGTCTTTGAATTCACCATCCGGAAGAAAATAAAAAGATCCGAACCGAAACGTAGGAGGCGACGCACTAAACGTGCGTTTCAGTTCGCATCGATGTTCCAGAACCGAAAGATTGTTCGAAAAAAGTGGTAGATAGCCGAAAAAAGTGACAGGGGTGCAACACGAGGACTTCCCAGGAGGTCACCCATCCTAGTACTACTCTCGCCCAAGCACGCTTAACTTCGGAGTTCTGATGGGATCCAGTGCATTTGTGCTGGTATGATCGCACCCAGCATGCCTCTCCATTGTCAAAGTAATAAAGAGTTTCCACTCGCATTGTCGTACGAAGTCCGTTTAAATGAAAGTGCGAAAAAATCCTGCTAGATGACACCGGATGGACGATCCGAGCATGTCGGGAAGCCGGATGACGGCCAGGGCGGTCATCGCGCGATGAATCTTCCCGAGTACCCCCGAATCAATATAAGAATCGCCACGATCTGACGGGCGGATCAAAAGTTATCGTCGGAACGATATTTGTGCACCAAGGGTAGCTCACGGCCAGTAAACACCTTCCGACCGGATTCATGACTCGCATCCACTAGTACACTCATCCGCTATAGCCTGTACGTCACTGAATCTAAACAAACCCCCGCTATAATTTGACCGCAAATGAAATGTCAGAACGAATAACGTTTATCGAATCAAACGACACTATCACCCCGCCATAATAAAGACCGGACGTCTTTGAATTCACCATCCGGAAGAAAATAAAAAGATCCGAACCGAAACGTAGGAGGCGACGCACTAAACGTGCGTTTCAGTTCGCATCGATGTTCCAGAACCGAAAGATTGTTCGAAAAAAGTGGTAGATAGCCGAAAAAAGTGACAGGGGTGCAACACGAGGACTTCCCAGGAGGTCACCCATCCTAGTACTACTCTCGCCCAAGCACGCTTAACTTCGGAGTTCTGATGGGATCCAGTGCATTTGTGCTGGTATGATCGCACCCAGCATGCCTCTCCATTGTCAAAGTAATTAAGAGTTTCCACTCGCATTGTCGTACGAAGTCCGTTTAAATGAAAGTGCGAAAAAATCCTGCTAGATGACACCGGATGGACGATCCGAGCATGTCGGGAAGCCGGATGACTGCCAGGGCTGTCATCGGGCGATGGATCTTCCCGAGTACCCCCGAATCAATATAAGAATCGCGACGATCTGACGGGCGGATCAAAAGTTATCGTCGGAACGATATTTGTGCACCAAGGGTAGCTCACGGCCAGTAAACACCTTCCGACCGGATTCATTACTCGCATCCACTAGTACACTCATCCGCTATAGCCTGTACGTCACTGAATCTAAACAAACCCCCGCTATAATTTGACCGCAAATGAAATGTCAGAACGAATTCCGTTTATCGAATCAAACGACACTATCACCCCGCCATAATAAAGACCGGACGTCTTTGAATTCACCATCCGGAAGAAAATAAAAAGATCCGAACCGAAACGTAGGAGGCGACGCACTAAACGTGCGTTTCAGTTCGCATCGATGTTCCAGAACCGAAAGATTGTTCGAAAAAAGTGGTAGATAGCCGAAAAAAGTGACAGGGGTGCAACACGAGGACTTCCCAGGAGGTCACCCATCCTAGTACTGCTCTCGCCCAAGCACGCTTAACTTCGGAGTTCTGATGGGATCCAGTGCATTTGTGCTGGTATGATCGCACCCAGCATGCCTCTCCATTGTCAAAGTAATAAAGAGTTTCCACTCGCATTGTCGTACGAAGTCCGTTTAAATGAAAGTGCGAAAAAATCCTGCTAGATGACACCGGATGGACGATCCGAGCATGTCGGGAAGCCGGATGACCGCCAGGGCTGTCATCGCGCGTTGAATCTTCCCGAGTACCCCCGAATCAATATAAGAATCGCCACGATCTGACGGGCGGATCAAAAGTTATCGTCGGAACGATATTTGTGCACCAAGGGTAGCTCACGGCCAGTAAACACCTTCCGACCGGATTCATGACTCGCATCCACTAGTACACTCATCCGCTATAGCCTGTACGTCACTGAATCTAAACAAACCCCCGCTATAATTTGACCGCAAATGAAATGTCAGAACGAATTCCGTTTATCGAATCAAACGACACTATCACCCCGCCATAATAAAGACCGGACGTGTTTGAATTCACCATCCGGAAGAAAATAAAAAGATCCGAACCGAAACGTAGGAGGCGACGCACTAAACGTGCGTTTCAGTTCGCATCGATGTTCCAGAACCGAAAGATTGTTCGAAAAAAGTGGTAGATAGCCGAAAAAAGTGACAGGGGTGCAACACGAGGACTTCCCAGGAGGTCACCCATCCTAGTACTACTCTCGCCCAAGCACGCTTAACTTCGGAGTTCTGATGGGATCCAGTGCATTTGTGCTGGTATGATCGCACCCAGCATGCCTCTCCATTGTCAAAGTAATAAAGAGTTTCCACTCGCATTGTCGTACGAAGTCCGTTTAAATGAAAGTGCGAAAAAATCCTGCTAGATGACACCGGATGGACGATCCGAGCATGTCGGGAAGCCGGATGACCGCCAGGGCTGTCATCGCGCGATGAATCTTCCCGAGTACCCCCGAATCAATATAAGAATCGCCACGATCTGACGGGCGGATCAAAAGTTATCGTCGGAACGATATTTGTGCACCAAGGGTAGCTCACGGCCAGTAAACACCTTCCGACCGGATTCATGACTCGCATCCACTAGTACACTCATCCGCTATAGCCTGTACGTCACTGAATCTAAACAAACCCCCGCTATAATTTGACTACAAATGAAATGTCAGAACGAATTCCGTTTATCGAATCAAACGACACTATCACCCCGCCATAATAAAGACCGGACGTCTTTGAATTCACCATCCGGAAGAAAATAAAAAGATCCGAACCGAAACGTAGGAGGCGACGCACTAAACGTGCGTTTCAGTTCGCATCGATGTTCCAGAACCGAAAGATTGTTCGAAAAAAGTGGTAGATAGCCGAAAAAAGTGACAGGGGTGCAACACGAGGACTTCCCAGGAGGTCACCCATCCTAGTACTACTCTCGCCCAAGCACGCTTCACTTCGGAGTTCTGATGGGATCCAGTGCATTTGTGCTGGTATGATCGCACCCAGCATGCCTCTCCATTGTCAAAGTAATAAAGAGTTTCCACTCGCATTGTCGTACGAAGTCCGTTTAAATGAAAGTGCGAAAAAATCCTGCTAGATGACACCGGATGGACGATCCGAGCATGTCGGGAAGCCGGATGACGGCCAGGGCGGTCATCGCGCGATGAATCTTCCCGAGTACCCCCGAATCAATATAAGAATCGCCACGATCTGACGGGCGGATCAAAAGTTATCGTCGGAACGATATTTGTGCACCAAGGGTAGCTCACGGCCAGTAAACACCTTCCGACCGGATTCATGACTCGCATCCACTAGTACACTCATCCGCTATAGCCTGTACGTCACTGAATCTAAACAAACCCCCGCTATAATTTGACCGCAAATGAAATGTCAGAACGAATAACGTTTATCGAATCAAACGACACTATCACCCCGCCATAATAAAGACCGGACGTCTTTGAATTCACCATCCGGAAGAAAATAAAAAGATCCGAACCGAAACGTAGGAGGCGACGCACTAAACGTGCGTTTCAGTTCGCATCGATGTTCCAGAACCGAAAGATTGTTCGAAAAAAGTGGTAGATAGCCGAAAAAAGTGACAGGGGTGCAACACGAGGACTTCCCAGGAGGTCACCCATCCTAGTACTACTCTCGCCCAAGCACGCTTAACTTCGGAGTTCTGATGGGATCCAGTGCATTTGTGCTGGTATGATCGCACCCAGCATGCCTCTCCATTGTCAAAGTAATTAAGAGTTTCCACTCGCATTGTCGTACGAAGTCCGTTTAAATGAAAGTGCGAAAAAATCCTGCTAGATGACACCGGATGGACGATCCGAGCATGTCGGGAAGCCGGATGACTGCCAGGGCTGTCATCGGGCGATGGATCTTCCCGAGTACCCCCGAATCAATATAAGAATCGCGACGATCTGACGGGCGGATCAAAAGTTATCGTCGGAACGATATTTGTGCACCAAGGGTAGCTCACGGCCAGTAAACACCTTCCGACCGGATTCATTACTCGCATCCACTAGTACACTCATCCGCTATAGCCTGTACGTCACTGAATCTAAACAAACCCCCGCTATAATTTGACCGCAAATGAAATGTCAGAACGAATTCCGTTTATCGAATCAAACGACACTATCACCCCGCCATAATAAAGACCGGACGTCTTTGAATTCACCATCCGGAAGAAAATAAAAAGATCCGAACCGAAACGTAGGAGGCGACGCACTAAACGTGCGTTTCAGTTCGCATCGATGTTCCAGAACCGAAAGATTGTTCGAAAAAAGTGGTAGATAGCCGAAAAAAGTGACAGGGGTGCAACACGAGGACTTCCCAGGAGGTCACCCATCCTAGTACTGCTCTCGCCCAAGCACGCTTAACTTCGGAGTTCTGATGGGATCCAGTGCATTTGTGCTGGTATGATCGCACCCAGCATGCCTCTCCATTGTCAAAGTAATAAAGAGTTTCCACTCGCATTGTCGTACGAAGTCCGTTTAAATGAAAGTGCGAAAAAATCCTGCTAGATGACACCGGATGGACGATCCGAGCATGTCGGGAAGCCGGATGACCGCCAGGGCTGTCATCGCGCGATGAATCTTCCCGAGTACCCCCGAATCAATATAAGAATCGCCACGATCTGACGGGCGGATCAAAAGTTATCGTCGGAACGATATTTGTGCACCAAGGGTAGCTCACGGCCAGTAAACACCTTCCGACCGGATTCATGACTCGCATCCACTAGTACACTCATCCGCTATAGCCTGTACGTCACTGAATCTAAACAAACCCCCGCTATAATTTGACCGCAAATGAAATGTCAGAACGAATTCCGTTTATCGAATCAAACGACACTATCACCCCGCCATAATAAAGACCGGACGTCTTTGAATTCACCATCCGGAAGAAAATAAAAAGATCCGAACCGAAACGTAGGAGGCGACGCACTAAACGTGCGTTTCAGTTCGCATCGATGTTCCAGAACCGAAAGATTGTTCGAAAAAAGTGGTAGATAGCCGAAAAAAGTGACAGGGGTGCAACACGAGGACTTCCCAGGAGGTCACCCATCCTAGTACTACTCTCGCCCAAGCACGCTTAACTTCGGAGTTCTGATGGGATCCAGTGCATTTGTGCTGGTATGATCGCACCCAGCATGCCTCTCCATTGTCAAAGTAATAAAGAGTTTCCACTCGCATTGTCGTACGAAGTCCGTTTAAATGAAAGTGCGAAAAAATCCTGCTAGATGACACCGGATGGACGATCCGAGCATGTCGGGAAGCCGGATGACGGCCAGGGCGGTCATCGCGCGATGAATCTTCCCGAGTACCCCCGAATCAATATAAGAATCGCCACGATCTGACGGGCGGATCAAAAGTTATCGTCGGAACGATATTTGTGCACCAAGGGTAGCTCACGGCCAGTAAACACCTTCCGACCGGATTCATGACTCGCATCCACTAGTACACTCATCCGCTATAGCCTGTACGTCACTGAATCTAAACAAACCCCCGCTATAATTTGACCGCAAATGAAATGTCAGAACGAATTCCGTTTATCGAATCAAACGACACTATCACCCCGCCATAATAAAGACCGGACGTCTTTGAATTCACCATCCGGAAGAAAATAAAAAGATCCGAACCGAAACGTAGGAGGCGACGCACTAAACGTGCGTTTCAGTTCGCATCGATGTTCCAGAACCGAAAGATTGTTCGAAAAAAGTGGTAGATAGCCGAAAAAAGTGACAGGGGTGCAACACGAGGACTTCCCAGGAGGTCACCCATCCTAGTACTACTCTCGCCCAAGCACGCTTAACTTCGGAGTTCTGATGGGATCCAGTGCATTTGTGCTGGTATGATCGCACCCAGCATGCCTCTCCATTGTCAAAGTAATTAAGAGTTTCCACTCGCATTGTCGTACGAAGTCCGTTTAAATGAAAGTGCGAAAAAATCCTGCTAGATGACACCGGATGGACGATCCGAGCATGTCGGGAAGCCGGATGACCGCCAAGGCTGTCATCGCGCGATGAATCTTCCCGAGTACCCCCGAATCAATATAAGAATCGCCACGATCTGACGGGCGGATCAAAAGTTATCGTCGGAACGATATTTGTGCACCAAGGGTAGCTCACGGCCAGTAAACACCTTCCGACCGGATTCATGACTCGCATCCACTAGTACACTCATCCGCTATAGCCTGTACGTCACTGAATCTAAACAAACCCCCGCTATAATTTGACCGCAAATGAAATGTCAGAACGAATTCCGTTTATCGAATCAAACGACACTATCACCCCGCCATAATAAAGACCGGACGTCTTTGAATTCACCATCCGGAAGAAAATAAAAAGATCCGAACCGAAACGTAGGAGGCGACGCACTAAACGTGCGTTTCAGTTCGCATCGATGTTCCAGAACCGAAAGATTGTTCGAAAAAAGTGGTAGATAGCCGAAAAAAGTGACAGGGGTGCAACACGAGGACTTCCCAGGAGGTCACCCATCCTAGTACTACTCTCGCCCAAGCACGCTTAACTTCGGAGTTCTGATGGGATCCAGTGCATTTGTGCTGGTATGATCGCACCCAGCATGCCTCTCCATTGTCAAAGTAATAAAGAGTTTCCACTCGCATTGTCGTACGAAGTCCGTTTAAATGAAAGTGCGAAAAAATCCTGCTAGATGACACCGGATGGACGATCCGAGCATGTCGGGAAGCCGGATGACCGCTAGGGCTGTCATCGCGCGATGAATCTTCCCGAGTACCCCCGAATCAATATAAGAATCGCCACGATCTGACGGGCGGATCAAAAGTTATCGTCGGAACGATATTTGTGCACCAAGGGTAGCTCACGGCCAGTAAACACCTTCCGACCGGATTCATGACTCGCATCCACTAGTACACTCATCCGCTATAGCCTGTACGTCACTGAATCTAAACAAACCCCCGCTATAATTTGACTGCAAATGAAATGTCAGAACGAATTCCGTTTATCGAATCAAACGACACTATCACCCCGCCATAATAAAGACCGGACGTCTTTGAATTCACCATCCGGAAGAAAATAAAAAGATCCGAACCGAAACGTAGGAGGCGACGCACTAAACGTGCGTTTCAGTTCGCATCGATGTTCCAGAACCGAAAGATTGTTCGAAAAAAGTGGTAGATAGCCGAAAAAAGTGACAGGGGTGCAACACGAGGACTTCCCAGGAGGTCACCCATCCTAGTACTGCTCTCGCCCAAGCACGCTTAAATTCGGAGTTCTGATGGGATCCAGTGCATTTGTGCTGGTATGATCGCACCCAGCATGCCTCTCCATTGTCAAAGTAATAAAGAGTTTCCACTCGCATTGTCGTACGAAGTCCGTTTAAATGAAAGTGCGAAAAAATCCTGCTAGATGACACCGGATGGACGATCCGAGCATGTCGGGAAGCCGGATGACCGCCAGGGCTGTCATCGCGCGTTGAATCTTCCCGAGTACCCCCGAATCAATATAAGAATAGCCACGATCTGACGGGCGGATCAAAAGTTATCGTCGGAACGATATTTGTGCACCAAGGGTAGCTCACGGCCAGTAAACACCTTCCGACCGGATTCATGACTCGCATCCACTAGTACACTCATCCGCTATAGCCTGTACGTCACTGAATCTAAACAAACCCCCGCTATAATTTGACTGCAAATGAAATGTCAGAACGAATTCCGTTTATCGAATCAAACGACACTATCACCCCGCCATAATAAAGACCGGACGTCTTTGAATTCACCATCCGGAAGAAAATAAAAAGATCCGAACCGAAACGTAGGAGGCGACGCACTAAACGTGCGTTTCAGTTCGCATCGATGTTCCAGAACCGAAAGATTGTTCGAAAAAAGTGGTAGATAGCCGAAAAAAGTGACAGGGGTGCAACACGAGGACTTCCCAGGAGGTCACCCATCCTAGTACTGCTCTCGCCCAAGCACGCTTAAATTCGGAGTTCTGATGGGATCCAGTGCATTTGTGCTGGTATGATCGCACCCAGCATGCCTCTCCATTGTCAAAGTAATAAAGAGTTTCCACTCGCATTGTCGTACGAAGTCCGTTTAAATGAAAGTGCGAAAAAATCCTGCTAGATGACACCGGATGGACGATCCGAGCATGTCGGGAAGCCGGATGACCGCCAGGGCTGTCATCGCGCGTTGAATCTTCCCGAGTACCCCCGAATCAATATAAGAATAGCCACGATCTGACGGGCGGATCAAAAGTTATCGTCGGAACGATATTTGTGCACCAAGGGTAGCTCACGGCCAGTAAACACCTTCCGACCGGATTCATGACTCGCATCCACTAGTACACTCATCCGCTATAGCCTGTACGTCACTGAATCTAAACAAACCCCCGCTATAATTTGACCGCAAATGAAATGTCAGAACGAATTCCGTTTATCGAATCAAACGACACTATCACCCCGCCATAATAAAGACCGGACGTGTTTGAATTCACCATCCGGAAGAAAATAAAAAGATCCGAACCGAAACGTAGGAGGCGACGCACTAAACGTGCGTTTCAGTTCGCATCGATGTTCCAGAACCGAAAGATTGTTCGAAAAAAGTGGTAGATAGCCGAAAAAAGTGACAGGGGTGCAACACGAGGACTTCCCAGGAGGTCACCCATCCTAGTACTACTCTCGCCCAAGCACGCTTAACTTCGGAGTTCTGATGGGATCCAGTGCATTTGTGCTGGTATGATCGCACCCAGCATGCCTCTCCATTGTCAAAGTAATTAAGAGTTTCCACTCGCATTGTCGTACGAAGTCCGTTTAAATGAAAGTGCGAAAAAATCCTGCTAGATGACACCGGATGGACGATCCGAGCATGTCGGGAAGCCGGATGACCGCCAGAGCTGTCATCGCGCGATGGATCTTCCCGAGTACCCCCGAATCAATATAAGAATCGCGACGATCTGACGGGCGGATCAAAAGTTATCGTCGGAACGATATTTGTGCACCAAGGGTAGCTCACGGCCAGTAAACACCTTCCGACCGGATTCATGACTCGCATCCACTAGTACACTCATCCGCTATAGCCTGTACGTCACTGAATCTAAACAAACCCCCGCTATAATTTGACCGCAAATGAAATGTCAGAACGAATTCCGTTTATCGAATCAAACGACACTATCACCCCGCCATAATAAAGACCGGACGTCTTTGAATTCACCATCCGGAAGAAAATAAAAAGATCCGAACCGAAACGTAGGAGGCGACGCACTAAACGTGCGTTTCAGTTCGCATCGATGTTCCAGAACCGAAAGATTGTTCGAAAAAAGTGGTAGATAGCCGAAAAAAGTGACAGGGGTGCAACACGAGGACTTCCCAGGAGGTCACCCATCCTAGTACTACTCTCGCCCAAGCACGCTTAACTTCGGAGTTCTGATGGGATCCAGTGCATTTGTGCTGGTATGATCGCACCCAGCATGCCTCTCCATTGTCAAAGTAATAAAGAGTTTCAACTCGCATTGTCGTACGAAGTCCGTTTAAATGAAAGTGCGAAAAAATCCTGCTAGATGACACCGGATGGACGATCCGAGCATGTCGGGAAGCCGGATGACCGCCAGGGCTGTCATCGCGCGTTGAATCTTCCCGAGTACCCCCGAATCAATATAAGAATCGCCACGATCTGACGGGCGGATCAAAAGTTATCGTCGGAACGATATTTGTGCACCAAGGGTAGCTCACGGCCAGTAAACACCTTCCGACCGGATTCATGACTCGCATCCACTAGTACACTCATCCGCTATAGCCTGTACGTCACTGAATCTAAACAAACCCCCGCTATAATTTGACCGCAAATGAAATGTCAGAACGAATTCCGTTTATCGAATCAAACGACACTATCACCCCGCCATAATAAAGACCGGACGTCTTTGAATTCACCATCCGGAAGAAAATAAAAAGATCCGAACCGAAACGTAGGAGGCGACGCACTAAACGTGCGTTTCAGTTCGCATCGATGTTCCAGAACCGAAAGATTGTTCGAAAAAAGTGGTAGATAGCCGAAAAAAGTGACAGGGGTGCAACACGAGGACTTCCCAGGAGGTCACCCATCCTAGTACTACTCTCGCCCAAGCACGCTTAACTTCGGAGTTCTGATGGGATCCAGTGCATTTGTGCTGGTATGATCGCACCCAGCATGCCTCTCCATTGTCAAAGTAATAAAGAGTTTCCACTCGCATTGTCGTACGAAGTCCGTTTAAATGAAAGTGCGAAAAAATCCTGCTAGATGACACCGGATGGACGATCCGAGCATGTCGGGAAGCCGGATGACCGCCAGGGCTGTCATCGCGCGATGAATCTTCCCGAGTACCCCCGAATCAATATAAGAATCGCCACGATCTGACGGGCGGATCAAAAGTTATCGTCGGAACGATATTTGTGCACCAAGGGTAGCTCACGGCCAGTAAACACCTTCCGACCGGATTCATGACTCGCATCCACTAGTACACTCATCCGCTATAGCCTGTACGTCACTGAATCTAAACAAACCCCCGCTATAATTTGACGGCAAATGAAATGTCAGAACGAATTCCGTTTATCGAATCAAACGACACTATCACCCCGCCATAATAAAGACCGGACGTCTTTGAATTCACCATCCGGAAGAAAATAAAAAGATCCGAACCGAAACGTAGGAGGCGACGCACTAAACGTGCGTTTCAGTTCGCATCGATGTTCCAGAACCGAAAGATTGTTCGAAAAAAGTGGTAGATAGCCGAAAAAAGTGACAGGGGTGCAACACGAGGACTTCCCAGGAGGTCACCCATCCTAGTACTACTCTCGCCCAAGCACGCTTAACTTCGGAGTTCTGATAGGATCCAGTGCATTTGTGCTGGTATGATCGCACCCAGCATGCCTCTCCATTGTCAAAGTAATAAAGAGTTTCCACTCGCATTGTCGTACGAAGTCCGTTTAAATGAAAGTGCGAAAAAATCCTGCTAGATGACACCGGATGGACGATCCGAGCATGTCGGGAAGCCGGATGACCGCCAGGGCTGTCATCGCGCGTTGAATCTTCCCGAGTACCCCCGAATCAATATAAGAATCGCGACGATCTGACGGGCGGATCAAAAGTTATCGTCGGAACGATATTTGTGCACCAAGGGTAGCTCACGGCCAGTAAACACCTTCCGACCGGATTCATGACTCGCATCCACTAGTACACTCATCCGCTATAGCCTGTACGTCACTGAATCTAAACAAACCCCCGCTATAATTTGACCGCAAATGAAATGTCAGAACGAATTCCGTTTATCGAATCAAACGACACTATCACCCCGCCATAATAAAGACCGGACGTCTTTGAATTCACCATCCGGAAGAAAATAAAAAGATCCGAACCGAAACGTAGGAGGCGACGCACTAAACGTGCGTTTCAGTTCGCATCGATGTTCCAGAACCGAAAGATTGTTCGAAAAAAGTGGTAGATAGCCGAAAAAAGTGACAGGGGTGCAACACGAGGACTTCCCAGGAGGTCACCCATCCTAGTACTGCTCTCGCCCAAGCACGCTTAACTTCGGAGTTCTGTTGGGATCCAGTGCATTTGTGCTGGTATGATCGCACCCAGCATGCCTCTCCATTGTCAAAGTAATTAAGAGTTTCCACTCGCATTGTCGTACGAAGTCCGTTTAAATGAAAGTGCGAAAAAATCCTGCTAGATGACACCGGATGGACGATCCGAGCATGTCGGGAAGCCGGATGACCGCCAGAGCTGTCATCGCGCGATGGATCTTCCCGAGTACCCCCGAATCAATATAAGAATCGCGACGATCTGACGGGCGGATCAAAAGTTATCGTCGGAACGATATTTGTGCACCAAGGGTAGCTCACGGCCAGTAAACACCTTCCGACCGGATTCATGACTCGCATCCACTAGTACACTCATCCGCTATAGCCTGTACGTCACTGAATCTAAACAAACCCCCGCTATAATTTGACCGCAAATGAAATGTCAGAACGAATTCCGTTTATCGAATCAAACGACACTATCACCCCGCCATAATAAAGACCGGACGTCTTTGAATTCACCATCCGGAAGAAAATAAAAAGATCCGAACCGAAACGTAGGAGGCGACGCACTAAACGTGCGTTTCAGTTCGCATCGATGTTCCAGAACCGAAAGATTGTTCGAAAAAAGTGGTAGATAGCCGAAAAAAGTGACAGGGGTGCAACACGAGGACTTCCCAGGAGGTCACCCATCCTAGTACTACTCTCGCCCAAGCACGCTTAACTTCGGAGTTCTGATGGGATCCAGTGCATTTGTGCTGGTATGATCGCACCCAGCATGCCTCTCCATTGTCAAAGTAATAAAGAGTTTCAACTCGCATTGTCGTACGAAGTCCGTTTAAATGAAAGTGCAAAAAAATCCTGCTAGATGACACCGGATGGACGATCCGAGCATGTCGGGAAGCCGGATGACCGCCAGGGCTGTCATCGCGCGTTGAATCTTCCCGAGTTCCCCCGAATCAATATAAGAATCGCCACGATCTGACGGGCGGATCAAAAGTTATCGTCGGAACGATATTTGTGCACCAAGGGTAGCTCACGGCCAGTAAACACCTTCCGACCGGATTCATGACTCGCATCCACTAGTACACTCATCCGCTATAGCCTGTACGTCACTGAATCTAAACAAACCCCCGCTATAATTTGACCGCAAATGAAATGTCAGAACGAATTCCGTTTATCGAATCAAACGACACTATCACCCCGCCATAATAAAGACCGGACGTGTTTGAATTCACCATCCGGAAGAAAATAAAAAGATCCGAACCGAAACGTAGGAGGCGACGCACTAAACGTGCGTTTCAGTTCGCATCGATGTTCCAGAACCGAAAGATTGTTCGAAAAAAGTGGTAGATAGCCGAAAAAAGTGACAGGGGTGCAACACGAGGACTTCCCAGGAGGTCACCCATCCTAGTACTACTCTCGCCCAAGCACGCTTAACTTCGGAGTTCTGATGGGATCCAGTGCATTTGTGCTGGTATGATCGCACCCAGCATGCCTCTCCATTGTCAAAGTAATAAAGAGTTTCCACTCGCATTGTCGTACGAAGTCCGTTTAAATGAAAGTGCGAAAAAATCCTGCTAGATGACACCGGATGGACGATCCGAGCATGTCGGGAAGCCGGATGACCGCCAGGGCTGTCATCGCGCGATGAATCTTCCCGAGTACCCCCGAATCAATATAAGAATCGCCACGATCTGACGGGCGGATCAAAAGTTATCGTCGGAACGATATTTGTGCACCAAGGGTAGCTCACGGCCAGTAAACACCTTCCGACCGGATTCATGACTCGCATCCACTAGTACACTCATCCGCTATAGCCTGTACGTCACTGAATCTAAACAAACCCCCGCTATAATTTGACGGCAAATGAAATGTCAGAACGAATTCCGTTTATCGAATCAAACGACACTATCACCCCGCCATAATAAAGGCCGGACGTCTTTGAATTCACCATCCGGAAGAAAATAAAAAGATCCGAACCGAAACGTAGGAGGCGACGCACTAAACGTGCGTTTCAGTTCGCATCGATGTTCCAGAACCGAAAGATTGTTCGAAAAAAGTGGTAGATAGCCGAAAAAAGTGACAGGGGTGCAACACGAGGACTTCCCAGGAGGTCACCCATCCTAGTACTACTCTCGCCCAAGCACGCTTAACTTCGGAGTTCTGATGGGATCCAGTGCATTTGTGCTGGTATGATCGCACCCAGCATGCCTCTCCATTGTCAAAGTAATAAAGAGTTTCAACTCGCATTGTCGTACGAAGTCCGTTTAAATGAAAGTGCGAAAAAATCCTGCTAGATGACACCGGATGGACGATCCGAGCATGTCGGGAAGCCGGATGACCGCCATGGCTGTCATCGCGCGTTGAATCTTCCCGAGTACCCCCGAATCAATATAAGAATCGCCACGATCTGACGGGCGGATCAAAAGTTATCGTCGGAACGATATTTGTGCACCAAGGGTAGCTCACGGCCAGTAAACACCTTCCGACCGGATTCATGACTCGCATCCACTAGTACACTCATCCGCTATAGCCTGTACGTCACTGAATCTAAACAAACCCCCGCTATAATTTGACCGCAAATGAAATGGCAGAACGAATTCCGTTTATCGAATCAAACGACACTATCACCCCGCCATAATAAAGACCGGACGTGTTTGAATTCACCATCCGGAAGAAAATAAAAAGATCCGAACCGAAACGTAGGAGGCGACGCACTAAACGTGCGTTTCAGTTCGCATCGATGTTCCAGAACCGAAAGATTGTTCGAAAAAAGTGGTAGATAGCCGAAAAAAGTGACAGGGGTGCAACACGAGGACTTCCCAGGAGGTCACCCATCCTAGTACTACTCTCGCCCAAGCACGCTTAACTTCGGAGTTCTGATGGGATCCAGTGCATTTGTGCTGGTATGATCGCACCCAGCATGCCTCTCCATTGTCAAAGTAATTAAGAGTTTCCACTCGCATTGTCGTACGAAGTCCGTTTAAATGAAAGTGCGAAAAAATCCTGCTAGATGACACCGGATGGACGATCCGAGCATGTCGGGAAGCCGGATGACCGCCAGAGCTGTCATCGCGCGATGGATCTTCCCGAGTACCCCCGAATCAATATAAGAATCGCGACGATCTGACGGGCGGATCAAAAGTTATCGTCGGAACGATATTTGTGCACCAAGGGTAGCTCACGGCCAGTAAACACCTTCCGACCGGATTCATGACTCGCATCCACTAGTACACTCATCCGCTATAGCCTGTACGTCACTGAATCTAAACAAACCCCCGCTATAATTTGACGGCAAATGAAATGTCAGAACGAATTCCGTTTATCGAATCAAACGACACTATCACCCCGCCATAATAAAGACCGGACGTCTTTGAATTCACCATCCGGAAGAAAATAAAAAGATCCGAACCGAAACGTAGGAGGCGACGCACTAAACGTGCGTTTCAGTTCGCATCGATGTTCCAGAACCGAAAGATTGTTCGAAAAAAGTGGTAGATAGCCGAAAAAAGTGACAGGGGTGCAACACGAGGACTTCCCAGGAGGTCACCCATCCTAGTACTACTCTCGCCCAAGCACGCTTAACTTCGGAGTTCTGATGGGATCCAGTGCATTTGTGCTGGTATGATCGCACCCAGCATGCCTCTCCATTGTCAAAGTAATAAAGAGTTTCAACTCGCATTGTCGTACGAAGTCCGTTTAAATGAAAGTGCGAAAAAATCCTGCTAGATGACACCGGATGGACGATCCGAGCATGTCGGGAAGCCGGATGACCGCCATGGCTGTCATCGCGCGTTGAATCTTCCCGAGTACCCCCGAATCAATATAAGAATCGCCACGATCTGACGGGCGGATCAAAAGTTATCGTCGGAACGATATTTGTGCACCAAGGGTAGCTCACGGCCAGTAAACACCTTCCGACCGGATTCATGACTCGCATCCACTAGTACACTCATCCGCTATAGCCTGTACGTCACTGAATCTAAACAAACCCCCGCTATAATTTGACCGCAAATGAAATGGCAGAACGAATTCCGTTTATCGAATCAAACGACACTATCACCCCGCCATAATAAAGACCGGACGTGTTTGAATTCACCATCCGGAAGAAAATAAAAAGATCCGAACCGAAACGTAGGAGGCGACGCACTAAACGTGCGTTTCAGTTCGCATCGATGTTCCAGAACCGAAAGATTGTTCGAAAAAAGTGGTAGATAGCCGAAAAAAGTGACAGGGGTGCAACACGAGGACTTCCCAGGAGGTCACCCATCCTAGTACTACTCTCGCCCAAGCACGCTTAACTTCGGAGTTCTGATGGGATCCAGTGCATTTGTGCTGGTATGATCGCACCCAGCATGCCTCTCCATTGTCAAAGTAATTAAGAGTTTCCACTCGCATTGTCGTACGAAGTCCGTTTAAATGAAAGTGCGAAAAAATCCTGCTAGATGACACCGGATGGACGATCCGAGCATGTCGGGAAGCCGGATGACCGCCAGAGCTGTCATCGCGCGATGGATCTTCCCGAGTACCCCCGAATCAATATAAGAATCGCGACGATCTGACGGGCGGATCAAAAGTTATCGTCGGAACGATATTTGTGCACCAAGGGTAGCTCACGGCCAGTAAACACCTTCCGACCGGATTCATGACTCGCATCCACTAGTACACTCATCCGCTATAGCCTGTACGTCACTGAATCTAAACAAACCCCCGCTATAATTTGACCGCAAATGAAATGTCAGAACGAATTCCGTTTATCGAATCAAACGACACTATCACCCCGCCATAATAAAGACCGGACGTCTTTGAATTCACCATCCGGAAGAAAATAAAAAGATCCGAACCGAAACGTAGGAGGCGACGCACTAAACGTGCGTTTCAGTTCGCATCGATGTTCCAGAACCGAAAGATTGTTCGAAAAAAGTGGTAGATAGCCGAAAAAAGTGACAGGGGTGCAACACGAGGACTTCCCAGGAGGTCACCCATCCTAGTACTACTCTCGCCCAAGCACGCTTAACTTCGGAGTTCTGATGGGATCCAGTGCATTTGTGCTGGTATGATCGCACCCAGCATGCCTCTCCATTGTCAAAGTAATAAAGAGTTTCAACTCGCATTGTCGTACGAAGTCCGTTTAAATGAAAGTGCGAAAAAATCCTGCTAGATGACACCGGATGGACGATCCGAGCATGTCGGGAAGCCGGATGACCGCCAGGGCTGTCATCGCGCGTTGAATCTTCCCGAGTACCCCCGAATCAATATAAGAATCGCCACGATCTGACGGGCGGATCAAAAGTTATCGTCGGAACGATATTTGTGCACCAAGGGTAGCTCACGGCCAGTAAACACCTTCCGACCGGATTCATGACTCGCATCCACTAGTACACTCATCCGCTATAGCCTGTACGTCACTGAATCTAAACAAACCCCCGCTATAATTTGACCGCAAATGAAATGTCAGAACGAATTCCGTTTATCGAATCAAACGACACTATCACCCCGCCATAATAAAGACCGGACGTCTTTGAATTCACCATCCGGAAGAAAATAAAAAGATCCGAACCGAAACGTAGGAGGCGACGCACTAAACGTGCGTTTCAGTTCGCATCGATGTTCCAGAACCGAAAGATTGTTCGAAAAAAGTGGTAGATAGCCGAAAAAAGTGACAGGGGTGCAACACGAGGACTTCCCAGGAGGTCACCCATCCTAGTACTACTCTCGCCCAAGCACGCTTAACTTCGGAGTTCTGATGGGATCCAGTGCATTTGTGCTGGTATGATCGCACCCAGCATGCCTCTCCATTGTCAAAGTAATAAAGAGTTTCCACTCGCATTGTCGTACGAAGTCCGTTTAAATGAAAGTGCGAAAAAATCCTGCTAGATGACACCGGATGGACGATCCGAGCATGTCGGGAAGCCGGATGACCGCCAGGGCTGTCATCGCGCGATGAATCTTCCCGAGTACCCCCGAATCAATATAAGAATCGCCACGATCTGACGGGCGGATCAAAAGTTATCGTCGGAACGATATTTGTGCACCAAGGGTAGCTCACGGCCAGTAAACACCTTCCGACCGGATTCATGACTCGCATCCACTAGTACACTCATCCGCTATAGCCTGTACGTCACTGAATCTAAACAAACCCCCGCTATAATTTGACGGCAAATGAAATGTCAGAACGAATTCCGTTTATCGAATCAAACGACACTATCACCCCGCCATAATAAAGACCGGACGTCTTTGAATTCACCATCCGGAAGAAAATAAAAAGATCCGAACCGAAACGTAGGAGGCGACGCACTAAACGTGCGTTTCAGTTCGCATCGATGTTCCAGAACCGAAAGATTGTTCGAAAAAAGTGGTAGATAGCCGAAAAAAGTGACAGGGGTGCAACACGAGGACTTCCCAGGAGGTCACCCATCCTAGTACTACTCTCGCCCAAGCACGCTTAACTTCGGAGTTCTGATAGGATCCAGTGCATTTGTGCTGGTATGATCGCACCCAGCATGCCTCTCCATTGTCAAAGTAATAAAGAGTTTCCACTCGCATTGTCGTACGAAGTCCGTTTAAATGAAAGTGCGAAAAAATCCTGCTAGATGACACCGGATGGACGATCCGAGCATGTCGGGAAGCCGGATGACCGCCAGGGCTGTCATCGCGCGTTGAATCTTCCCGAGTACCCCCGAATCAATATAAGAATCGCGACGATCTGACGGGCGGATCAAAAGTTATCGTCGGAACGATATTTGTGCACCAAGGGTAGCTCACGGCCAGTAAACACCTTCCGACCGGATTCATGACTCGCATCCACTAGTACACTCATCCGCTATAGCCTGTACGTCACTGAATCTAAACAAACCCCCGCTATAATTTGACCGCAAATGAAATGTCAGAACGAATTCCGTTTATCGAATCAAACGACACTATCACCCCGCCATAATAAAGACCGGACGTCTTTGAATTCACCATCCGGAAGAAAATAAAAAGATCCGAACCGAAACGTAGGAGGCGACGCACTAAACGTGCGTTTCAGTTCGCATCGATGTTCCAGAACCGAAAGATTGTTCGAAAAAAGTGGTAGATAGCCGAAAAAAGTGACAGGGGTGCAACACGAGGACTTCCCAGGAGGTCACCCATCCTAGTACTGCTCTCGCCCAAGCACGCTTAACTTCGGAGTTCTGATGGGATCCAGTGCATTTGTGCTGGTATGATCGCACCCAGCATGCCTCTCCATTGTCAAAGTAATAAAGAGTTTCCACTCGCATTGTCGTACGAAGTCCGTTTAAATGAAAGTGCGAAAAAATCCTGCTAGATGACACCGGATGGACGATCCGAGCATGTCGGGAAGCCGGATGACCGCCAGGGCTGTCATCGCGCGTTGAATCTTCCCGAGTACCCCCGAATCAATATAAGAATCGCCACGATCTGACGGGCGGATCAAAAGTTATCGTCGGAACGATATTTGTGCACCAAGGGTAGCTCACGGCCAGTAAACACCTTCCGACCGGATTCATGACTCGCATCCACTAGTACACTCATCCGCTATAGCCTGTACGTCACTGAATCTAAACAAACCCCCGCTATAATTTGACCGCAAATGAAATGTCAGAACGAATTCCGTTTATCGAATCAAACGACACTATCACCCCGCCATAATAAAGACCGGACGTGTTTGAATTCACCATCCGGAAGAAAATAAAAAGATCCGAACCGAAACGTAGGAGGCGACGCACTAAACGTGCGTTTCAGTTCGCATCGATGTTCTAGAACCGAAAGATTGTTCGAAAAAAGTGGTAGATAGCCGAAAAAAGTGACAGGGGTGCAACACGAGGACTTCCCAGGAGGTCACCCATCCTAGTACTGCTCTCGCCCAAGCACGCTTAACTTCGGAGTTCTGATGGGATCCAGTGCATTTGTGCTGGTATGATCGCACCCAGCATGCCTCTCCATTGTCAAAGTAATTAAGAGTTTCCACTCGCATTGTCGTACGAAGTCCGTTTAAATGAAAGTGCGAAAAAATCCTGCTAGATGACACCGGATGGACGATCCGAGCATGTCGGGAAGCCGGATGACCGCCAGAGCTGTCATCGCGCGATGGATCTTCCCGAGTACCCCCGAATCAATATAAGAATCGCGACGATCTGACGGGCGGATCAAAAGTTATCGTCGGAACGATATTTGTGCACCAAGGGTAGCTCACGGCCAGTAAACACCTTCCGACCGGATTCATGACTCGCATCCACTAGTACACTCATCCGCTATAGCCTGTACGTCACTGAATCTAAACAAACCCCCGCTATAATTTGACCGCAAATGAAATGTCAGAACGAATTCCGTTTATCGAATCAAACGACACTATCACCCCGCCATAATAAAGACCGGACGTCTTTGAATTCACCATCCGGAAGAAAATAAAAAGATCCGAACCGAAACGTAGGAGGCGACGCACTAAACGTGCGTTTCAGTTCGCATCGATGTTCCAGAACCGAAAGATTGTTCGAAAAAAGTGGTAGATAGCCGAAAAAAGTGACAGGGGTGCAACACGAGGACTTCCCAGGAGGTCACCCATCCTAGTACTACTCTCGCCCAACCACGCTTAACTTCGGAGTTCTGATGGGATCCAGTGCATTTGTGCTGGTATGATCGCACCCAGCATGCTTCTCCATTGTCAAAGTAATAAAGAGTTTCAACTCGCATTGTCGTACGAAGTCCGTTTAAATGAAAGTGCAAAAAAATCCTGCTAGATGACACCGGATGGACGATCCGAGCATGTCGGGAAGCCGGATGACCGCCAGGGCTGTCATCGCGCGTTGAATCTTCCCGAGTACCCCCGAATCAATATAAGAATCGCCACGATCTGACGGGCGGATCAAAAGTTATCGTCGGAACGATATTTGTGCACCAAGGGTAGCTCACGGCCAGTAAACACCTTCCGACCGGATTCATGACTCGCATCCACTAGTACACTCATCCGCTATAGCCTGTACGTCACTGAATCTAAACAAACCCCCGCTATAATTTGACCGCAAATGAAATGTCAGAACGAATTCCGTTTATCGAATCAAACGACACTATCACCCCGCCATAATAAAGACCGGACGTGTTTGAATTCACCATCCGGAAGAAAATAAAAAGATCCGAACCGAAACGTAGGAGGCGACGCACTAAACGTGCGTTTCAGTTCGCATCGATGTTCCAGAACCGAAAGATTGTTCGAAAAAAGTGGTAGATAGCCGAAAAAAGTGACAGGGGTGCAACACGAGGACTTCCCAGGAGGTCACCCATCCTAGTACTACTCTTGCCCAAGCACGCTTAACTTCGGAGTTCTGATGGGATCCAGTGCATTTGTGCTGGTATGATCGCACCCAGCATGCCTCTCCATTGTCAAAGTAATAAAGAGTTTCCACTCGCATTGTCGTACGAAGTCCGTTTAAATGAAAGTGCAAAAAAATCCTGCTAGATGACACCGGATGGACGATCCGAGCATGTCGGGAAGCCGGATGACCGCCAGGGCTGTCATCGCGCGTTGAATCTTCCCGAGTACCCCCGAATCAATATAAGAATCGCCACGATCTGACGGGCGGATCAAAAGTTATCGTCGGAACGATATTTGTGCACCAAGGGTAGCTCACGGCCAGTAAACACCTTCCGACCGGATTCATGACTCGCATCCACTAGTACACTCATCCGCTATAGCCTGTACGTCACTGAATCTAAACAAACCCCCGCTATAATTTGACCGCAAATGAAATGTCAGAACGAATTCCGTTTATCGAATCAAACGACACTATCACCCCGCCATAATAAAGACCGGACGTGTTTGAATTCACCATCCGGAAGAAAATAAAAAGATCCGAACCGAAACGTAGGAGGCGACGCACTAAACGTGCGTTTCAGTTCGCATCGATGTTCCAGAACCGAAAGATTGTTCGAAAAAAGTGGTAGATAGCCGAAAAAAGTGACAGGGGTGCAACACGAGGACTTCCCAGGAGGTCACCCATCCTAGTACTACTCTCGCCCAAGCACGCTTAACTTCGGAGTTCTGATGGGATCCAGTGCATTTGTGCTGGTATGATCGCACCCAGCATGCCTCTCCATTGTCAAAGTAATAAAGAGTTTCCACTCGCATTGTCGTACGAAGTCCGTTTAAATGAAAGTGCGAAAAAATCCTGCTAGATGACACCGGATGGACGATCCGAGCATGTCGGGAAGCCGGATGACCGCCAGGGCTGTCATCGCGCGATGAATCTTCCCGAGTACCCCCGAATCAATATAAGAATCGCCACGATCTGACGGGCGGATCAAAAGTTATCGTCGGAACGATATTTGTGCACCAAGGGTAGCTCACGGCCAGTAAACACCTTCCGACCGGATTCATGACTCGCATCCACTAGTACACTCATCCGCTATAGCCTGTACGTCACTGAATCTAAACAAACCCCCGCTATAATTTGACGGCAAATGAAATGTCAGAACGAATTCCGTTTATCGAATCAAACGACACTATCACCCCGCCATAATAAAGACCGGACGTCTTTGAATTCACCATCCGGAAGAAAATAAAAAGATCCGAACCGAAACGTAGGAGGCGACGCACTAAACGTGCGTTTCAGTTCGCATCGATGTTCCAGAACCGAAAGATTGTTCGAAAAAAGTGGTAGATAGCCGAAAAAAGTGACAGGGGTGCAACACGAGGACTTCCCAGGAGGTCACCCATCCTAGTACTACTCTCGCCCAAGCACGCTTAACTTCGGAGTTCTGATGGGATCCAGTGCATTTGTGCTGGTATGATCGCACCCAGCATGCCTCTCCATTGTCAAAGTAATAAAGAGTTTCAACTCGCATTGTCGTACGAAGTCCGTTTAAATGAAAGTGCGAAAAAATCCTGCTAGATGACACCGGATGGACGATCCGAGCATGTCGGGAAGCCGGATGACCGCCAGGGCTGTCATCGCGCGTTGAATCATCCCGAGTACCCCCGAATCAATATAAGAATCGCCACGATCTGACGGGCGGATCAAAAGTTATCGTCGGAACGATATTTGTGCACCAAGGGTAGCTCACGGCCAGTAAACACCTTCCGACCGGATTCATGACTCGCATCCACTAGTACACTCATCCGCTATAGCCTGTACGTCACTGAATCTAAACAAACCCCCGCTATAATTTGACCGCAAATGAAATGTCAGAACGAATTCCGTTTATCGAATCAAACGACACTATCACCCCGCCATAATAAAGACCGGACGTGTTTGAATTCACCATCCGGAAGAAAATAAAAAGATCCGAACCGAAACGTAGGAGGCGACGCACTAAACGTGCGTTTCAGTTCGCATCGATGTTCCAGAACCGAAAGATTGTTCGAAAAAAGTGGTAGATAGCCGAAAAAAGTGACAGGGGTGCAACACGAGGACTTCCCAGGAGGTCACCCATCCTAGTACTACTCTCGCCCAAGCACGCTTAACTTCGGAGTTCTGATGGGATCCAGTGCATTTGTGCTGGTATGATCGCACCCAGCATGCCTCTCCATTGTCAAAGTAATAAAGAGTTTCCACTCGCATTGTCGTACGAAGTCCGTTTAAATGAAAGTGCGAAAAAATCCTGCTAGATGACACCGGATGGACGATCCGAGCATGTCGGGAAGCCGGATGACCGCCAGGGCTGTCATCGCGCGATGAATCTTCCCGAGTACCCCCGAATCAATATAAGAATCGCCACGATCTGACGGGCGGATCAAAAGTTATCGTCGGAACGATATTTGTGCACCAAGGGTAGCTCACGGCCAGTAAACACCTTCCGACCGGATTCATGACTCGCATCCACTAGTACACTCATCCGCTATAGCCTGTACGTCACTGAATCTAAACAAACCCCCGCTATAATTTGACGGCAAATGAAATGTCAGAACGAATTCCGTTTATCGAATCAAACGACACTATCACCCCGCCATAATAAAGACCGGACGTCTTTGAATTCACCATCCGGAAGAAAATAAAAAGATCCGAACCGAAACGTAGGAGGCGACGCACTAAACGTGCGTTTCAGTTCGCATCGATGTTCCAGAACCGAAAGATTGTTCGAAAAAAGTGGTAGATAGCCGAAAAAAGTGACAGGGGTGCAACACGAGGACTTCCCAGGAGGTCACCCATCCTAGTACTACTCTCGCCCAAGCACGCTTAACTTCGGAGTTCTGATAGGATCCAGTGCATTTGTGCTGGTATGATCGCACCCAGCATGCCTCTCCATTGTCAAAGTAATAAAGAGTTTCCACTCGCATTGTCGTACGAAGTCCGTTTAAATGAAAGTGCGAAAAAATCCTGCTAGATGACACCGGATGGACGATCCGAGCATGTCGGGAAGCCGGATGACCGCCAGGGCTGTCATCGCGCGTTGAATCTTCCCGAGTACCCCCGAATCAATATAAGAATCGCCACGATCTGACGGGCGGATCAAAAGTTATCGTCGGAACGATATTTGTGCACCAAGGGTAGCTCACGGCCAGTAAACACCTTCCGACCGGATTCATGACTCGCATCCACTAGTACACTCATCCGCTATAGCCTGTACGTCACTGAATCTAAACAAACCCCCGCTATAATTTGACCGCAAATGAAATGTCAGAACGAATTCCGTTTATCGAATCAAACGACACTATCACCCCGCCATAATAAAGACCGGACGTGTTTGAATTCACCATCCGGAAGAAAATAAAAAGATCCGAACCGAAACGTAGGAGGCGACGCACTAAACGTGCGTTTCAGTTCGCATCGATGTTCCAGAACCGAAAGATTGTTCGAAAAAAGTGGTAGATAGCCGAAAAAAGTGACAGGGGTGCAACACGAGGACTTCCCAGGAGGTCACCCATCCTAGTACTACTCTCGCCCAAGCACGCTTAACTTCGGAGTTCTGATGGGATCCAGTGCATTTGTGCTGGTATGATCGCACCCAGCATGCCTCTCCATTGTCAAAGTAATTAAGAGTTTCCACTCGCATTGTCGTACGAAGTCCGTTTAAATGAAAGTGCGAAAAAATCCTGCTAGATGACACCGGATGGACGATCCGAGCATGTCGGGAAGCCGGATGACCGCCAGAGCTGTCATCGCGCGATGGATCTTCCCGAGTACCCCCGAATCAATATAAGAATCGCGACGATCTGACGGGCGGATCAAAAGTTATCGTCGGAACGATATTTGTGCACCAAGGGTAGCTCACGGCCAGTAAACACCTTCCGACCGGATTCATGACTCGCATCCACTAGTACACTCATCCGCTATAGCCTGTACGTCACTGAATCTAAACAAACCCCCGCTATAATTTGACCGCAAATGAAATGTCAGAACGAATTCCGTTTATCGAATCAAACGACACTATCACCCCGCCATAATAAAGACCGGACGTCTTTGAATTCACCATCCGGAAGAAAATAAAAAGATCCGAACCGAAACGTAGGAGGCGACGCACTAAACGTGCGTTTCAGTTCGCATCGATGTTCCAGAACCGAAAGATTGTTCGAAAAAAGTGGTAGATAGCCGAAAAAAGTGACAGGGGTGCAACACGAGGACTTCCCAGGAGGTCACCCATCCTAGTACTACTCTCGCCCAAGCACGCTTAACTTCGGAGTTCTGATGGGATCCAGTGCATTTGTGCTGGTATGATCGCACCCAGCATGCCTCTCCATTGTCAAAGTAATAAAGAGTTTCAACTCGCATTGTCGTACGAAGTCCGTTTAAATGAAAGTGCGAAAAAATCCTGCTAGATGACACCGGATGGACGATCCGAGCATGTCGGGAAGCCGGATGACCGCCAGGGCTGTCATCGCGCGTTGAATCTTCCCGAGTACCCCCGAATCAATATAAGAATCGCCACGATCTGACGGGCGGATCAAAAGTTATCGTCGGAACGATATTTGTGCACCAAGGGTAGCTCACGGCCAGTAAACACCTTCCGACCGGATTCATGACTCGCATCCACTAGTACACTCATCCGCTATAGCCTGTACGTCACTGAATCTAAACAAACCCCCGCTATAATTTGACCGCAAATGAAATGTCAGAACGAATTCCGTTTATCGAATCAAACGACACTATCACCCCGCCATAATAAAGACCGGACGTCTTTGAATTCACCATCCGGAAGAAAATAAAAAGATCCGAACCGAAACGTAGGAGGCGACGCACTAAACGTGCGTTTCAGTTCGCATCGATGTTCCAGAACCGAAAGATTGTTCGAAAAAAGTGGTAGATAGCCGAAAAAAGTGACAGGGGTGCAACACGAGGACTTCCCAGGAGGTCACCCATCCTAGTACTACTCTCGCCCAAGCACGCTTAACTTCGGAGTTCTGATGGGATCCAGTGCATTTGTGCTGGTATGATCGCACCCAGCATGCCTCTCCATTGTCAAAGTAATAAAGAGTTTCCACTCGCATTGTCGTACGAAGTCCGTTTAAATGAAAGTGCGAAAAAATCCTGCTAGATGACACCGGATGGACGATCCGAGCATGTCGGGAAGCCGGATGACCGCCAGGGCTGTCATCGCGCGATGAATCTTCCCGAGTACCCCCGAATCAATATAAGAATCGCCACGATCTGACGGGCGGATCAAAAGTTATCGTCGGAACGATATTTGTGCACCAAGGGTAGCTCACGGCCAGTAAACACCTTCCGACCGGATTCATGACTCGCATCCACTAGTACACTCATCCGCTATAGCCTGTACGTCACTGAATCTAAACAAACCCCCGCTATAATTTGACGGCAAATGAAATGTCAGAACGAATTCCGTTTATCGAATCAAACGACACTATCACCCCGCCATAATAAAGACCGGACGTCTTTGAATTCACCATCCGGAAGAAAATAAAAAGATCCGAACCGAAACGTAGGAGGCGACGCACTAAACGTGCGTTTCAGTTCGCATCGATGTTCCAGAACCGAAAGATTGTTCGAAAAAAGTGGTAGATAGCCGAAAAAAGTGACAGGGGTGCAACACGAGGACTTCCCAGGAGGTCACCCATCCTAGTACTACTCTCGCCCAAGCACGCTTAACTTCGGAGTTCTGATAGGATCCAGTGCATTTGTGCTGGTATGATCGCACCCAGCATGCCTCTCCATTGTCAAAGTAATAAAGAGTTTCCACTCGCATTGTCGTACGAAGTCCGTTTAAATGAAAGTGCGAAAAAATCCTGCTAGATGACACCGGATGGACGATCCGAGCATGTCGGGAAGCCGGATGACCGCCAGGGCTGTCATCGCGCGTTGAATCTTCCCGAGTACCCCCGAATCAATATAAGAATCGCCACGATCTGACGGGCGGATCAAAAGTTATCGTCGGAACGATATTTGTGCACCAAGGGTAGCTCACGGCCAGTAAACACCTTCCGACCGGATTCATGACTCGCATCCACTAGTACACTCATCCGCTATAGCCTGTACGTCACTGAATCTAAACAAACCCCCGCTATAATTTGACCGCAAATGAAATGTCAGAACGAATTCCGTTTATCGAATCAAACGACACTATCACCCCGCCATAATAAAGACCGGACGTGTTTGAATTCACCATCCGGAAGAAAATAAAAAGATCCGAACCGAAACGTAGGAGGCGACGCACTAAACGTGCGTTTCAGTTCGCATCGATGTTCCAGAACCGAAAGATTGTTCGAAAAAAGTGGTAGATAGCCGAAAAAAGTGACAGGGGTGCAACACGAGGACTTCCCAGGAGGTCACCCATCCTAGTACTACTCTCGCCCAAGCACGCTTAACTTCGGAGTTCTGATGGGATCCAGTGCATTTGTGCTGGTATGATCGCACCCAGCATGCCTCTCCATTGTCAAAGTAATTAAGAGTTTCCACTCGCATTGTCGTACGAAGTCCGTTTAAATGAAAGTGCGAAAAAATCCTGCTAGATGACACCGGATGGACGATCCGAGCATGTCGGGAAGCCGGATGACCGCCAGAGCTGTCATCGCGCGATGGATCTTCCCGAGTACCCCCGAATCAATATAAGAATCGCGACGATCTGACGGGCGGATCAAAAGTTATCGTCGGAACGATATTTGTGCACCAAGGGTAGCTCACGGCCAGTAAACACCTTCCGACCGGATTCATGACTCGCATCCACTAGTACACTCATCCGCTATAGCCTGTACGTCACTGAATCTAAACAAACCCCCGCTATAATTTGACCGCAAATGAAATGTCAGAACGAATTCCGTTTATCGAATCAAACGACACTATCACCCCGCCATAATAAAGACCGGACGTCTTTGAATTCACCATCCGGAAGAAAATAAAAAGATCCGAACCGAAACGTAGGAGGCGACGCACTAAACGTGCGTTTCAGTTCGCATCGATGTTCCAGAACCGAAAGATTGTTCGAAAAAAGTGGTAGATAGCCGAAAAAAGTGACAGGGGTGCAACACGAGGACTTCCCAGGAGGTCACCCATCCTAGTACTACTCTCGCCCAAGCACGCTTAACTTCGGAGTTCTGATGGGATCCAGTGCATTTGTGCTGGTATGATCGCACCCAGCATGCCTCTCCATTGTCAAAGTAATAAAGAGTTTCAACTCGCATTGTCGTACGAAGTCCGTTTAAATGAAAGTGCGAAAAAATCCTGCTAGATGACACCGGATGGACGATCCGAGCATGTCGGGAAGCCGGATGACCGCCAGGGCTGTCATCGCGCGTTGAATCTTCCCGAGTACCCCCGAATCAATATAAGAATCGCCACGATCTGACGGGCGGATCAAAAGTTATCGTCGGAACGATATTTGTGCACCAAGGGTAGCTCACGGCCAGTAAACACCTTCCGACCGGATTCATGACTCGCATCCACTAGTACACTCATCCGCTATAGCCTGTACGTCACTGAATCTAAACAAACCCCCGCTATAATTTGACCGCAAATGAAATGTCAGAACGAATTCCGTTTATCGAATCAAACGACACTATCACCCCGCCATAATAAAGACCGGACGTCTTTGAATTCACCATCCGGAAGAAAATAAAAAGATCCGAACCGAAACGTAGGAGGCGACGCACTAAACGTGCGTTTCAGTTCGCATCGATGTTCCAGAACCGAAAGATTGTTCGAAAAAAGTGGTAGATAGCCGAAAAAAGTGACAGGGGTGCAACACGAGGACTTCCCAGGAGGTCACCCATCCTAGTACTACTCTCGCCCAAGCACGCTTAACTTCGGAGTTCTGATGGGATCCAGTGCATTTGTGCTGGTATGATCGCACCCAGCATGCCTCTCCATTGTCAAAGTAATAAAGAGTTTCCACTCGCATTGTCGTACGAAGTCCGTTTAAATGAAAGTGCGAAAAAATCCTGCTAGATGACACCGGATGGACGATCCGAGCATGTCGGGAAGCCGGATGACCGCCAGGGCTGTCATCGCGCGATGAATCTTCCCGAGTACCCCCGAATCAATATAAGAATCGCCACGATCTGACGGGCGGATCAAAAGTTATCGTCGGAACGATATTTGTGCACCAAGGGTAGCTCACGGCCAGTAAACACCTTCCGACCGGATTCATGACTCGCATCCACTAGTACACTCATCCGCTATAGCCTGTACGTCACTGAATCTAAACAAACCCCCGCTATAATTTGACGGCAAATGAAATGTCAGAACGAATTCCGTTTATCGAATCAAACGACACTATCACCCCGCCATAATAAAGACCGGACGTCTTTGAATTCACCATCCGGAAGAAAATAAAAAGATCCGAACCGAAACGTAGGAGGCGACGCACTAAACGTGCGTTTCAGTTCGCATCGATGTTCCAGAACCGAAAGATTGTTCGAAAAAAGTGGTAGATAGCCGAAAAAAGTGACAGGGGTGCAACACGAGGACTTCCCAGGAGGTCACCCATCCTAGTACTACTCTCGCCCAAGCACGCTTAACTTCGGAGTTCTGATAGGATCCAGTGCATTTGTGCTGGTATGATCGCACCCAGCATGCCTCTCCATTGTCAAAGTAATAAAGAGTTTCCACTCGCATTGTCGTACGAAGTCCGTTTAAATGAAAGTGCGAAAAAATCCTGCTAGATGACACCGGATGGACGATCCGAGCATGTCGGGAAGCCGGATGACCGCCAGGGCTGTCATCGCGCGTTGAATCTTCCCGAGTACCCCCGAATCAATATAAGAATCGCGACGATCTGACGGGCGGATCAAAAGTTATCGTCGGAACGATATTTGTGCACCAAGGGTAGCTCACGGCCAGTAAACACCTTCCGACCGGATTCATGACTCGCATCCACTAGTACACTCATCCGCTATAGCCTGTACGTCACTGAATCTAAACAAACCCCCGCTATAATTTGACCGCAAATGAAATGTCAGAACGAATTCCGTTTATCGAATCAAACGACACTATCACCCCGCCATAATAAAGACCGGACGTCTTTGAATTCACCATCCGGAAGAAAATAAAAAGATCCGAACCGAAACGTAGGAGGCGACGCACTAAACGTGCGTTTCAGTTCGCATCGATGTTCCAGAACCGAAAGATTGTTCGAAAAAAGTGGTAGATAGCCGAAAAAAGTGACAGGGGTGCAACACGAGGACTTCCCAGGAGGTCACCCATCCTAGTACTGCTCTCGCCCAAGCACGCTTAACTTCGGAGTTCTGATGGGATCCAGTGCATTTGTGCTGGTATGATCGCACCCAGCATGCCTCTCCATTGTCAAAGTAATAAAGAGTTTCCACTCGCATTGTCGTACGAAGTCCGTTTAAATGAAAGTGCGAAAAAATCCTGCTAGATGACACCGGATGGACGATCCGAGCATGTCGGGAAGCCGGATGACCGCCAGGGCTGTCATCGCGCGTTGAATCTTCCCGAGTACCCCCGAATCAATATAAGAATCGCCACGATCTGACGGGCGGATCAAAAGTTATCGTCGGAACGATATTTGTGCACCAAGGGTAGCTCACGGCCAGTAAACACCTTCCGACCGGATTCATGACTCGCATCCACTAGTACACTCATCCGCTATAGCCTGTACGTCACTGAATCTAAACAAACCCCCGCTATAATTTGACCGCAAATGAAATGTCAGAACGAATTCCGTTTATCGAATCAAACGACACTATCACCCCGCCATAATAAAGACCGGACGTGTTTGAATTCACCATCCGGAAGAAAATAAAAAGATCCGAACCGAAACGTAGGAGGCGACGCACTAAACGTGCGTTTCAGTTCGCATCGATGTTCTAGAACCGAAAGATTGTTCGAAAAAAGTGGTAGATAGCCGAAAAAAGTGACAGGGGTGCAACACGAGGACTTCCCAGGAGGTCACCCATCCTAGTACTGCTCTCGCCCAAGCACGCTTAACTTCGGAGTTCTGATGGGATCCAGTGCATTTGTGCTGGTATGATCGCACCCAGCATGCCTCTCCATTGTCAAAGTAATTAAGAGTTTCCACTCGCATTGTCGTACGAAGTCCGTTTAAATGAAAGTGCGAAAAAATCCTGCTAGATGACACCGGATGGACGATCCGAGCATGTCGGGAAGCCGGATGACCGCCAGAGCTGTCATCGCGCGATGGATCTTCCCGAGTACCCCCGAATCAATATAAGAATCGCGACGATCTGACGGGCGGATCAAAAGTTATCGTCGGAACGATATTTGTGCACCAAGGGTAGCTCACGGCCAGTAAACACCTTCCGACCGGATTCATGACTCGCATCCACTAGTACACTCATCCGCTATAGCCTGTACGTCACTGAATCTAAACAAACCCCCGCTATAATTTGACCGCAAATGAAATGTCAGAACGAATTCCGTTTATCGAATCAAACGACACTATCACCCCGCCATAATAAAGACCGGACGTCTTTGAATTCACCATCCGGAAGAAAATAAAAAGATCCGAACCGAAACGTAGGAGGCGACGCACTAAACGTGCGTTTCAGTTCGCATCGATGTTCCAGAACCGAAAGATTGTTCGAAAAAAGTGGTAGATAGCCGAAAAAAGTGACAGGGGTGCAACACGAGGACTTCCCAGGAGGTCACCCATCCTAGTACTACTCTCGCCCAACCACGCTTAACTTCGGAGTTCTGATGGGATCCAGTGCATTTGTGCTGGTATGATCGCACCCAGCATGCTTCTCCATTGTCAAAGTAATAAAGAGTTTCAACTCGCATTGTCGTACGAAGTCCGTTTAAATGAAAGTGCAAAAAAATCCTGCTAGATGACACCGGATGGACGATCCGAGCATGTCGGGAAGCCGGATGACCGCCAGGGCTGTCATCGCGCGTTGAATCTTCCCGAGTACCCCCGAATCAATATAAGAATCGCCACGATCTGACGGGCGGATCAAAAGTTATCGTCGGAACGATATTTGTGCACCAAGGGTAGCTCACGGCCAGTAAACACCTTCCGACCGGATTCATGACTCGCATCCACTAGTACACTCATCCGCTATAGCCTGTACGTCACTGAATCTAAACAAACCCCCGCTATAATTTGACCGCAAATGAAATGTCAGAACGAATTCCGTTTATCGAATCAAACGACACTATCACCCCGCCATAATAAAGACCGGACGTGTTTGAATTCACCATCCGGAAGAAAATAAAAAGATCCGAACCGAAACGTAGGAGGCGACGCACTAAACGTGCGTTTCAGTTCGCATCGATGTTCCAGAACCGAAAGATTGTTCGAAAAAAGTGGTAGATAGCCGAAAAAAGTGACAGGGGTGCAACACGAGGACTTCCCAGGAGGTCACCCATCCTAGTACTACTCTCGCCCAAGCACGCTTAACTTCGGAGTTCTGATGGGATCCAGTGCATTTGTGCTGGTATGATCGCACCCAGCATGCCTCTCCATTGTCAAAGTAATAAAGAGTTTCCACTCGCATTGTCGTACGAAGTCCGTTTAAATGAAAGTGCAAAAAAATCCTGCTAGATGACACCGGATGGACGATCCGAGCATGTCGGGAAGCCGGATGACCGCCAGGGCTGTCATCGCGCGTTGAATCTTCCCGAGTACCCCCGAATCAATATAAGAATCGCCACGATCTGACGGGCGGATCAAAAGTTATCGTCGGAACGATATTTGTGCACCAAGGGTAGCTCACGGCCAGTAAACACCTTCCGACCGGATTCATGACTCGCATCCACTAGTACACTCATCCGCTATAGCCTGTACGTCACTGAATCTAAACAAACCCCCGCTATAATTTGACCGCAAATGAAATGTCAGAACGAATTCCGTTTATCGAATCAAACGACACTATCACCCCGCCATAATAAAGACCGGACGTGTTTGAATTCACCATCCGGAAGAAAATAAAAAGATCCGAACCGAAACGTAGGAGGCGACGCACTAAACGTGCGTTTCAGTTCGCATCGATGTTCCAGAACCGAAAGATTGTTCGAAAAAAGTGGTAGATAGCCGAAAAAAGTGACAGGGGTGCAACACGAGGACTTCCCAGGAGGTCACCCATCCTAGTACTACTCTCGCCCAAGCACGCTTAACTTCGGAGTTCTGATGGGATCCAGTGCATTTGTGCTGGTATGATCGCACCCAGCATGCCTCTCCATTGTCAAAGTAATAAAGAGTTTCCACTCGCATTGTCGTACGAAGTCCGTTTAAATGAAAGTGCGAAAAAATCCTGCTAGATGACACCGGATGGACGATCCGAGCATGTCGGGAAGCCGGATGACCGCCAGGGCTGTCATCGCGCGATGAATCTTCCCGAGTACCCCCGAATCAATATAAGAATCGCCACGATCTGACGGGCGGATCAAAAGTTATCGTCGGAACGATATTTGTGCACCAAGGGTAGCTCACGGCCAGTAAACACCTTCCGACCGGATTCATGACTCGCATCCACTAGTACACTCATCCGCTATAGCCTGTACGTCACTGAATCTAAACAAACCCCCGCTATAATTTGACGGCAAATGAAATGTCAGAACGAATTCCGTTTATCGAATCAAACGACACTATCACCCCGCCATAATAAAGACCGGACGTCTTTGAATTCACCATCCGGAAGAAAATAAAAAGATCCGAACCGAAACGTAGGAGGCGACGCACTAAACGTGCGTTTCAGTTCGCATCGATGTTCCAGAACCGAAAGATTGTTCGAAAAAAGTGGTAGATAGCCGAAAAAAGTGACAGGGGTGCAACACGAGGACTTCCCAGGAGGTCACCCATCCTAGTACTACTCTCGCCCAAGCACGCTTAACTTCGGAGTTCTGATGGGATCCAGTGCATTTGTGCTGGTATGATCGCACCCAGCATGCCTCTCCATTGTCAAAGTAATAAAGAGTTTCAACTCGCATTGTCGTACGAAGTCCGTTTAAATGAAAGTGCGAAAAAATCCTGCTAGATGACACCGGATGGACGATCCGAGCATGTCGGGAAGCCGGATGACCGCCAGGGCTGTCATCGCGCGTTGAATCATCCCGAGTACCCCCGAATCAATATAAGAATCGCCACGATCTGACGGGCGGATCAAAAGTTATCGTCGGAACGATATTTGTGCACCAAGGGTAGCTCACGGCCAGTAAACACCTTCCGACCGGATTCATGACTCGCATCCACTAGTACACTCATCCGCTATAGCCTGTACGTCACTGAATCTAAACAAACCCCCGCTATAATTTGACCGCAAATGAAATGTCAGAACGAATTCCGTTTATCGAATCAAACGACACTATCACCCCGCCATAATAAAGACCGGACGTGTTTGAATTCACCATCCGGAAGAAAATAAAAAGATCCGAACCGAAACGTAGGAGGCGACGCACTAAACGTGCGTTTCAGTTCGCATCGATGTTCCAGAACCGAAAGATTGTTCGAAAAAAGTGGTAGATAGCCGAAAAAAGTGACAGGGGTGCAACACGAGGACTTCCCAGGAGGTCACCCATCCTAGTACTACTCTCGCCCAAGCACGCTTAACTTCGGAGTTCTGATGGGATCCAGTGCATTTGTGCTGGTATGATCGCACCCAGCATGCCTCTCCATTGTCAAAGTAATAAAGAGTTTCCACTCGCATTGTCGTACGAAGTCCGTTTAAATGAAAGTGCGAAAAAATCCTGCTAGATGACACCGGATGGACGATCCGAGCATGTCGGGAAGCCGGATGACCGCCAGGGCTGTCATCGCGCGATGAATCTTCCCGAGTACCCCCGAATCAATATAAGAATCGCCACGATCTGACGGGCGGATCAAAAGTTATCGTCGGAACGATATTTGTGCACCAAGGGTAGCTCACGGCCAGTAAACACCTTCCGACCGGATTCATGACTCGCATCCACTAGTACACTCATCCGCTATAGCCTGTACGTCACTGAATCTAAACAAACCCCCGCTATAATTTGACGGCAAATGAAATGTCAGAACGAATTCCGTTTATCGAATCAAACGACACTATCACCCCGCCATAATAAAGACCGGACGTCTTTGAATTCACCATCCGGAAGAAAATAAAAAGATCCGAACCGAAACGTAGGAGGCGACGCACTAAACGTGCGTTTCAGTTCGCATCGATGTTCCAGAACCGAAAGATTGTTCGAAAAAAGTGGTAGATAGCCGAAAAAAGTGACAGGGGTGCAACACGAGGACTTCCCAGGAGGTCACCCATCCTAGTACTACTCTCGCCCAAGCACGCTTAACTTCGGAGTTCTGATAGGATCCAGTGCATTTGTGCTGGTATGATCGCACCCAGCATGCCTCTCCATTGTCAAAGTAATAAAGAGTTTCCACTCGCATTGTCGTACGAAGTCCGTTTAAATGAAAGTGCGAAAAAATCCTGCTAGATGACACCGGATGGACGATCCGAGCATGTCGGGAAGCCGGATGACCGCCAGGGCTGTCATCGCGCGTTGAATCTTCCCGAGTACCCCCGAATCAATATAAGAATCGCCACGATCTGACGGGCGGATCAAAAGTTATCGTCGGAACGATATTTGTGCACCAAGGGTAGCTCACGGCCAGTAAACACCTTCCGACCGGATTCATGACTCGCATCCACTAGTACACTCATCCGCTATAGCCTGTACGTCACTGAATCTAAACAAACCCCCGCTATAATTTGACCGCAAATGAAATGTCAGAACGAATTCCGTTTATCGAATCAAACGACACTATCACCCCGCCATAATAAAGACCGGACGTCTTTGAATTCACCATCCGGAAGAAAATAAAAAGATCCGAACCGAAACGTAGGAGGCGACGCACTAAACGTGCGTTTCAGTTCGCATCGATGTTCCAGAACCGAAAGATTGTTCGAAAAAAGTGGTAGATAGCCGAAAAAAGTGACAGGGGTGCAACACGAGGACTTCCCAGGAGGTCACCCATCCTAGTACTACTCTCGCCCAACCACGCTTAACTTCGGAGTTCTGATGGGATCCAGTGCATTTGTGCTGGTATGATCGCACCCAGCATGCTTCTCCATTGTCAAAGTAATAAAGAGTTTCAACTCGCATTGTCGTACGAAGTCCGTTTAAATGAAAGTGCAAAAAAATCCTGCTAGATGACACCGGATGGACGATCCGAGCATGTCGGGAAGCCGGATGACCGCCAGGGCTGTCATCGCGCGTTGAATCTTCCCGAGTACCCCCGAATCAATATAAGAATCGCCACGATCTGACGGGCGGATCAAAAGTTATCGTCGGAACGATATTTGTGCACCAAGGGTAGCTCACGGCCAGTAAACACCTTCCGACCGGATTCATGACTCGCATCCACTAGTACACTCATCCGCTATAGCCTGTACGTCACTGAATCTAAACAAACCCCCGCTATAATTTGACCGCAAATGAAATGTCAGAACGAATTCCGTTTATCGAATCAAACGACACTATCACCCCGCCATAATAAAGACCGGACGTGTTTGAATTCACCATCCGGAAGAAAATAAAAAGATCCGAACCGAAACGTAGGAGGCGACGCACTAAACGTGCGTTTCAGTTCGCATCGATGTTCCAGAACCGAAAGATTGTTCGAAAAAAGTGGTAGATAGCCGAAAAAAGTGACAGGGGTGCAACACGAGGACTTCCCAGGAGGTCACCCATCCTAGTACTACTCTCGCCCAAGCACGCTTAACTTCGGAGTTCTGATGGGATCCAGTGCATTTGTGCTGGTATGATCGCACCCAGCATGCCTCTCCATTGTCAAAGTAATAAAGAGTTTCCACTCGCATTGTCGTACGAAGTCCGTTTAAATGAAAGTGCAAAAAAATCCTGCTAGATGACACCGGATGGACGATCCGAGCATGTCGGGAAGCCGGATGACCGCCAGGGCTGTCATCGCGCGTTGAATCTTCCCGAGTACCCCCGAATCAATATAAGAATCGCCACGATCTGACGGGCGGATCAAAAGTTATCGTCGGAACGATATTTGTGCACCAAGGGTAGCTCACGGCCAGTAAACACCTTCCGACCGGATTCATGACTCGCATCCACTAGTACACTCATCCGCTATAGCCTGTACGTCACTGAATCTAAACAAACCCCCGCTATAATTTGACCGCAAATGAAATGTCAGAACGAATTCCGTTTATCGAATCAAACGACACTATCACCCCGCCATAATAAAGACCGGACGTGTTTGAATTCACCATCCGGAAGAAAATAAAAAGATCCGAACCGAAACGTAGGAGGCGACGCACTAAACGTGCGTTTCAGTTCGCATCGATGTTCCAGAACCGAAAGATTGTTCGAAAAAAGTGGTAGATAGCCGAAAAAAGTGACAGGGGTGCAACACGAGGACTTCCCAGGAGGTCACCCATCCTAGTACTACTCTCGCCCAAGCACGCTTAACTTCGGAGTTCTGATGGGATCCAGTGCATTTGTGCTGGTATGATCGCACCCAGCATGCCTCTCCATTGTCAAAGTAATAAAGAGTTTCCACTCGCATTGTCGTACGAAGTCCGTTTAAATGAAAGTGCGAAAAAATCCTGCTAGATGACACCGGATGGACGATCCGAGCATGTCGGGAAGCCGGATGACCGCCAGGGCTGTCATCGCGCGATGAATCTTCCCGAGTACCCCCGAATCAATATAAGAATCGCCACGATCTGACGGGCGGATCAAAAGTTATCGTCGGAACGATATTTGTGCACCAAGGGTAGCTCACGGCCAGTAAACACCTTCCGACCGGATTCATGACTCGCATCCACTAGTACACTCATCCGCTATAGCCTGTACGTCACTGAATCTAAACAAACCCCCGCTATAATTTGACGGCAAATGAAATGTCAGAACGAATTCCGTTTATCGAATCAAACGACACTATCACCCCGCCATAATAAAGACCGGACGTCTTTGAATTCACCATCCGGAAGAAAATAAAAAGATCCGAACCGAAACGTAGGAGGCGACGCACTAAACGTGCGTTTCAGTTCGCATCGATGTTCCAGAACCGAAAGATTGTTCGAAAAAAGTGGTAGATAGCCGAAAAAAGTGACAGGGGTGCAACACGAGGACTTCCCAGGAGGTCACCCATCCTAGTACTACTCTCGCCCAAGCACGCTTAACTTCGGAGTTCTGATGGGATCCAGTGCATTTGTGCTGGTATGATCGCACCCAGCATGCCTCTCCATTGTCAAAGTAATAAAGAGTTTCAACTCGCATTGTCGTACGAAGTCCGTTTAAATGAAAGTGCGAAAAAATCCTGCTAGATGACACCGGATGGACGATCCGAGCATGTCGGGAAGCCGGATGACCGCCAGGGCTGTCATCGCGCGTTGAATCATCCCGAGTACCCCCGAATCAATATAAGAATCGCCACGATCTGACGGGCGGATCAAAAGTTATCGTCGGAACGATATTTGTGCACCAAGGGTAGCTCACGGCCAGTAAACACCTTCCGACCGGATTCATGACTCGCATCCACTAGTACACTCATCCGCTATAGCCTGTACGTCACTGAATCTAAACAAACCCCCGCTATAATTTGACCGCAAATGAAATGTCAGAACGAATTCCGTTTATCGAATCAAACGACACTATCACCCCGCCATAATAAAGACCGGACGTGTTTGAATTCACCATCCGGAAGAAAATAAAAAGATCCGAACCGAAACGTAGGAGGCGACGCACTAAACGTGCGTTTCAGTTCGCATCGATGTTCCAGAACCGAAAGATTGTTCGAAAAAAGTGGTAGATAGCCGAAAAAAGTGACAGGGGTGCAACACGAGGACTTCCCAGGAGGTCACCCATCCTAGTACTACTCTCGCCCAAGCACGCTTAACTTCGGAGTTCTGATGGGATCCAGTGCATTTGTGCTGGTATGATCGCACCCAGCATGCCTCTCCATTGTCAAAGTAATAAAGAGTTTCCACTCGCATTGTCGTACGAAGTCCGTTTAAATGAAAGTGCGAAAAAATCCTGCTAGATGACACCGGATGGACGATCCGAGCATGTCGGGAAGCCGGATGACCGCCAGGGCTGTCATCGCGCGATGAATCTTCCCGAGTACCCCCGAATCAATATAAGAATCGCCACGATCTGACGGGCGGATCAAAAGTTATCGTCGGAACGATATTTGTGCACCAAGGGTAGCTCACGGCCAGTAAACACCTTCCGACCGGATTCATGACTCGCATCCACTAGTACACTCATCCGCTATAGCCTGTACGTCACTGAATCTAAACAAACCCCCGCTATAATTTGACGGCAAATGAAATGTCAGAACGAATTCCGTTTATCGAATCAAACGACACTATCACCCCGCCATAATAAAGACCGGACGTCTTTGAATTCACCATCCGGAAGAAAATAAAAAGATCCGAACCGAAACGTAGGAGGCGACGCACTAAACGTGCGTTTCAGTTCGCATCGATGTTCCAGAACCGAAAGATTGTTCGAAAAAAGTGGTAGATAGCCGAAAAAAGTGACAGGGGTGCAACACGAGGACTTCCCAGGAGGTCACCCATCCTAGTACTACTCTCGCCCAAGCACGCTTAACTTCGGAGTTCTGATAGGATCCAGTGCATTTGTGCTGGTATGATCGCACCCAGCATGCCTCTCCATTGTCAAAGTAATAAAGAGTTTCCACTCGCATTGTCGTACGAAGTCCGTTTAAATGAAAGTGCGAAAAAATCCTGCTAGATGACACCGGATGGACGATCCGAGCATGTCGGGAAGCCGGATGACCGCCAGGGCTGTCATCGCGCGTTGAATCTTCCCGAGTACCCCCGAATCAATATAAGAATCGCCACGATCTGACGGGCGGATCAAAAGTTATCGTCGGAACGATATTTGTGCACCAAGGGTAGCTCACGGCCAGTAAACACCTTCCGACCGGATTCATGACTCGCATCCACTAGTACACTCATCCGCTATAGCCTGTACGTCACTGAATCTAAACAAACCCCCGCTATAATTTGACCGCAAATGAAATGTCAGAACGAATTCCGTTTATCGAATCAAACGACACTATCACCCCGCCATAATAAAGACCGGACGTGTTTGAATTCACCATCCGGAAGAAAATAAAAAGATCCGAACCGAAACGTAGGAGGCGACGCACTAAACGTGCGTTTCAGTTCGCATCGATGTTCCAGAACCGAAAGATTGTTCGAAAAAAGTGGTAGATAGCCGAAAAAAGTGACAGGGGTGCAACACGAGGACTTCCCAGGAGGTCACCCATCCTAGTACTACTCTCGCCCAAGCACGCTTAACTTCGGAGTTCTGATGGGATCCAGTGCATTTGTGCTGGTATGATCGCACCCAGCATGCCTCTCCATTGTCAAAGTAATTAAGAGTTTCCACTCGCATTGTCGTACGAAGTCCGTTTAAATGAAAGTGCGAAAAAATCCTGCTAGATGACACCGGATGGACGATCCGAGCATGTCGGGAAGCCGGATGACCGCCAGAGCTGTCATCGCGCGATGGATCTTCCCGAGTACCCCCGAATCAATATAAGAATCGCGACGATCTGACGGGCGGATCAAAAGTTATCGTCGGAACGATATTTGTGCACCAAGGGTAGCTCACGGCCAGTAAACACCTTCCGACCGGATTCATGACTCGCATCCACTAGTACACTCATCCGCTATAGCCTGTACGTCACTGAATCTAAACAAACCCCCGCTATAATTTGACCGCAAATGAAATGTCAGAACGAATTCCGTTTATCGAATCAAACGACACTATCACCCCGCCATAATAAAGACCGGACGTCTTTGAATTCACCATCCGGAAGAAAATAAAAAGATCCGAACCGAAACGTAGGAGGCGACGCACTAAACGTGCGTTTCAGTTCGCATCGATGTTCCAGAACCGAAAGATTGTTCGAAAAAAGTGGTAGATAGCCGAAAAAAGTGACAGGGGTGCAACACGAGGACTTCCCAGGAGGTCACCCATCCTAGTACTACTCTCGCCCAACCACGCTTAACTTCGGAGTTCTGATGGGATCCAGTGCATTTGTGCTGGTATGATCGCACCCAGCATGCTTCTCCATTGTCAAAGTAATAAAGAGTTTCAACTCGCATTGTCGTACGAAGTCCGTTTAAATGAAAGTGCAAAAAAATCCTGCTAGATGACACCGGATGGACGATCCGAGCATGTCGGGAAGCCGGATGACCGCCAGGGCTGTCATCGCGCGTTGAATCTTCCCGAGTACCCCCGAATCAATATAAGAATCGCCACGATCTGACGGGCGGATCAAAAGTTATCGTCGGAACGATATTTGTGCACCAAGGGTAGCTCACGGCCAGTAAACACCTTCCGACCGGATTCATGACTCGCATCCACTAGTACACTCATCCGCTATAGCCTGTACGTCACTGAATCTAAACAAACCCCCGCTATAATTTGACCGCAAATGAAATGTCAGAACGAATTCCGTTTATCGAATCAAACGACACTATCACCCCGCCATAATAAAGACCGGACGTGTTTGAATTCACCATCCGGAAGAAAATAAAAAGATCCGAACCGAAACGTAGGAGGCGACGCACTAAACGTGCGTTTCAGTTCGCATCGATGTTCCAGAACCGAAAGATTGTTCGAAAAAAGTGGTAGATAGCCGAAAAAAGTGACAGGGGTGCAACACGAGGACTTCCCAGGAGGTCACCCATCCTAGTACTACTCTCGCCCAAGCACGCTTAACTTCGGAGTTCTGATGGGATCCAGTGCATTTGTGCTGGTATGATCGCACCCAGCATGCCTCTCCATTGTCAAAGTAATAAAGAGTTTCCACTCGCATTGTCGTACGAAGTCCGTTTAAATGAAAGTGCAAAAAAATCCTGCTAGATGACACCGGATGGACGATCCGAGCATGTCGGGAAGCCGGATGACCGCCAGGGCTGTCATCGCGCGTTGAATCTTCCCGAGTACCCCCGAATCAATATAAGAATCGCCACGATCTGACGGGCGGATCAAAAGTTATCGTCGGAACGATATTTGTGCACCAAGGGTAGCTCACGGCCAGTAAACACCTTCCGACCGGATTCATGACTCGCATCCACTAGTACACTCATCCGCTATAGCCTGTACGTCACTGAATCTAAACAAACCCCCGCTATAATTTGACCGCAAATGAAATGTCAGAACGAATTCCGTTTATCGAATCAAACGACACTATCACCCCGCCATAATAAAGACCGGACGTGTTTGAATTCACCATCCGGAAGAAAATAAAAAGATCCGAACCGAAACGTAGGAGGCGACGCACTAAACGTGCGTTTCAGTTCGCATCGATGTTCCAGAACCGAAAGATTGTTCGAAAAAAGTGGTAGATAGCCGAAAAAAGTGACAGGGGTGCAACACGAGGACTTCCCAGGAGGTCACCCATCCTAGTACTACTCTCGCCCAAGCACGCTTAACTTCGGAGTTCTGATGGGATCCAGTGCATTTGTGCTGGTATGATCGCACCCAGCATGCCTCTCCATTGTCAAAGTAATAAAGAGTTTCCACTCGCATTGTCGTACGAAGTCCGTTTAAATGAAAGTGCGAAAAAATCCTGCTAGATGACACCGGATGGACGATCCGAGCATGTCGGGAAGCCGGATGACCGCCAGGGCTGTCATCGCGCGATGAATCTTCCCGAGTACCCCCGAATCAATATAAGAATCGCCACGATCTGACGGGCGGATCAAAAGTTATCGTCGGAACGATATTTGTGCACCAAGGGTAGCTCACGGCCAGTAAACACCTTCCGACCGGATTCATGACTCGCATCCACTAGTACACTCATCCGCTATAGCCTGTACGTCACTGAATCTAAACAAACCCCCGCTATAATTTGACGGCAAATGAAATGTCAGAACGAATTCCGTTTATCGAATCAAACGACACTATCACCCCGCCATAATAAAGACCGGACGTCTTTGAATTCACCATCCGGAAGAAAATAAAAAGATCCGAACCGAAACGTAGGAGGCGACGCACTAAACGTGCGTTTCAGTTCGCATCGATGTTCCAGAACCGAAAGATTGTTCGAAAAAAGTGGTAGATAGCCGAAAAAAGTGACAGGGGTGCAACACGAGGACTTCCCAGGAGGTCACCCATCCTAGTACTACTCTCGCCCAAGCACGCTTAACTTCGGAGTTCTGATGGGATCCAGTGCATTTGTGCTGGTATGATCGCACCCAGCATGCCTCTCCATTGTCAAAGTAATAAAGAGTTTCAACTCGCATTGTCGTACGAAGTCCGTTTAAATGAAAGTGCGAAAAAATCCTGCTAGATGACACCGGATGGACGATCCGAGCATGTCGGGAAGCCGGATGACCGCCAGGGCTGTCATCGCGCGTTGAATCATCCCGAGTACCCCCGAATCAATATAAGAATCGCCACGATCTGACGGGCGGATCAAAAGTTATCGTCGGAACGATATTTGTGCACCAAGGGTAGCTCACGGCCAGTAAACACCTTCCGACCGGATTCATGACTCGCATCCACTAGTACACTCATCCGCTATAGCCTGTACGTCACTGAATCTAAACAAACCCCCGCTATAATTTGACCGCAAATGAAATGTCAGAACGAATTCCGTTTATCGAATCAAACGACACTATCACCCCGCCATAATAAAGACCGGACGTGTTTGAATTCACCATCCGGAAGAAAATAAAAAGATCCGAACCGAAACGTAGGAGGCGACGCACTAAACGTGCGTTTCAGTTCGCATCGATGTTCCAGAACCGAAAGATTGTTCGAAAAAAGTGGTAGATAGCCGAAAAAAGTGACAGGGGTGCAACACGAGGACTTCCCAGGAGGTCACCCATCCTAGTACTACTCTCGCCCAAGCACGCTTAACTTCGGAGTTCTGATGGGATCCAGTGCATTTGTGCTGGTATGATCGCACCCAGCATGCCTCTCCATTGTCAAAGTAATAAAGAGTTTCCACTCGCATTGTCGTACGAAGTCCGTTTAAATGAAAGTGCGAAAAAATCCTGCTAGATGACACCGGATGGACGATCCGAGCATGTCGGGAAGCCGGATGACCGCCAGGGCTGTCATCGCGCGATGAATCTTCCCGAGTACCCCCGAATCAATATAAGAATCGCCACGATCTGACGGGCGGATCAAAAGTTATCGTCGGAACGATATTTGTGCACCAAGGGTAGCTCACGGCCAGTAAACACCTTCCGACCGGATTCATGACTCGCATCCACTAGTACACTCATCCGCTATAGCCTGTACGTCACTGAATCTAAACAAACCCCCGCTATAATTTGACGGCAAATGAAATGTCAGAACGAATTCCGTTTATCGAATCAAACGACACTATCACCCCGCCATAATAAAGACCGGACGTCTTTGAATTCACCATCCGGAAGAAAATAAAAAGATCCGAACCGAAACGTAGGAGGCGACGCACTAAACGTGCGTTTCAGTTCGCATCGATGTTCCAGAACCGAAAGATTGTTCGAAAAAAGTGGTAGATAGCCGAAAAAAGTGACAGGGGTGCAACACGAGGACTTCCCAGGAGGTCACCCATCCTAGTACTACTCTCGCCCAAGCACGCTTAACTTCGGAGTTCTGATAGGATCCAGTGCATTTGTGCTGGTATGATCGCACCCAGCATGCCTCTCCATTGTCAAAGTAATAAAGAGTTTCCACTCGCATTGTCGTACGAAGTCCGTTTAAATGAAAGTGCGAAAAAATCCTGCTAGATGACACCGGATGGACGATCCGAGCATGTCGGGAAGCCGGATGACCGCCAGGGCTGTCATCGCGCGTTGAATCTTCCCGAGTACCCCCGAATCAATATAAGAATCGCCACGATCTGACGGGCGGATCAAAAGTTATCGTCGGAACGATATTTGTGCACCAAGGGTAGCTCACGGCCAGTAAACACCTTCCGACCGGATTCATGACTCGCATCCACTAGTACACTCATCCGCTATAGCCTGTACGTCACTGAATCTAAACAAACCCCCGCTATAATTTGACCGCAAATGAAATGTCAGAACGAATTCCGTTTATCGAATCAAACGACACTATCACCCCGCCATAATAAAGACCGGACGTGTTTGAATTCACCATCCGGAAGAAAATAAAAAGATCCGAACCGAAACGTAGGAGGCGACGCACTAAACGTGCGTTTCAGTTCGCATCGATGTTCCAGAACCGAAAGATTGTTCGAAAAAAGTGGTAGATAGCCGAAAAAAGTGACAGGGGTGCAACACGAGGACTTCCCAGGAGGTCACCCATCCTAGTACTACTCTCGCCCAAGCACGCTTAACTTCGGAGTTCTGATGGGATCCAGTGCATTTGTGCTGGTATGATCGCACCCAGCATGCCTCTCCATTGTCAAAGTAATTAAGAGTTTCCACTCGCATTGTCGTACGAAGTCCGTTTAAATGAAAGTGCGAAAAAATCCTGCTAGATGACACCGGATGGACGATCCGAGCATGTCGGGAAGCCGGATGACCGCCAGGGCTGTCATCGCGCGATGAATCTTCCCGAGTACCCCCGAATCAATATAAGAATCGCCACGATCTGACGGGCGGATCAAAAGTTATCGTCGGAACGATATTTGTGCACCAAGGGTAGCTCACGGCCAGTAAACACCTTCCGACCGGATTCATGACTCGCATCCACTAGTACACTCATCCGCTATAGCCTGTACGTCACTGAATCTAAACAAACCCCCGCTATAATTTGACCGCAAATGAAATGTCAGAACGAATTCCGTTTATCGAATCAAACGACACTATCACCCCGCCATAATAAAGACCGGACGTGTTTGAATTCACCATCCGGAAGAAAATAAAAAGATCCGAACCGAAACGTAGGAGGCGACGCACTAAACGTGCGTTTCAGTTCGCATCGATGTTCCAGAACCGAAAGATTGTTCGAAAAAAGTGGTAGATAGCCGAAAAAAGTGACAGGGGTGCAACACGAGGACTTCCCAGGAGGTCACCCATCCTAGTACTACTCTCGCCCAAGCACGCTTAACTTCGGAGTTCTGATGGGATCCAGTGCATTTGTGCTGGTATGATCGCACCCAGCATGCCTCTCCATTGTCAAAGTAATAAAGAGTTTCCACTCGCATTGTCGTACGAAGTCCGTTTAAATGAAAGTGCGAAAAAATCCTGCTAGATGACACCGGATGGACGATCCGAGCATGTCGGGAAGCCGGATGACCGCCAGGGCTGTCATCGCGCGATGAATCTTCCCGAGTACCCCCGAATCAATATAAGAATCGCCACGATCTGACGGGCGGATCAAAAGTTATCGTCGGAACGATATTTGTGCACCAAGGGTAGCTCACGGCCAGTAAACACCTTCCGACCGGATTCATGACTCGCATCCACTAGTACACTCATCCGCTATAGCCTGTACGTCACTGAATCTAAACAAACCCCCGCTATAATTTGACCGCAAATGAAATGTCAGAACGAATTCCGTTTATCGAATCAAACGACACTATCACCCCGCCATAATAAAGACCGGACGTGTTTGAATTCACCATCCGGAAGAAAATAAAAAGATCCGAACCGAAACGTAGGAGGCAACGCACTAAACGTGCGTTTCAGTTCGCATCGATGTTCCAGAACCGAAAGATTGTTCGAAAAAAGTGGTAGATAGCCGAAAAAAGTGACAGGGGTGCAACACGAGGACTTCCCAGGAGGTCACCCATCCTAGTACTACTCTCGCCCAAGCACGCTTAACTTCGGAGTTCTGATGGGATCCAGTGCATTTGTGCTGGTATGATCGCACCCAGCATGCCTCTCCATTGTCAAAGTAATAAAGAGTTTCCACTCGCATTGTCGTACGAAGTCCGTTTAAATGAAAGTGCGAAAAAATCCTGCTAGATGACACCGGATGGACGATCCGAGCATGTCGGGAAGCCGGATGACCGCAAGGGCTGTCATCGCGCGATGAATCTTCCCGAGTACCCCCGAATCAATATAAGAATCGCCACGATCTGACGGGCTGATCAAAAGTTATCGTCGGAACGATATTTGTGCACCAAGGGTAGCTCACGCCCAGTAAACACCTTCCGACCGGATTCATGACTCGCATCCACTAGTACACTCATCCGCTATAGCCTGTACGTCACTGAATCTAAACAAACCCCCGCTATAATTTGACCGCAAATGAAATGTCAGAACGAATTCCGTTTATCGAATCAAACGACACTATCGCCCCGCCATAATAAAGACCGGACGTGTTTGAATTCACCATCCGGAAGAAAATAAAAAGATCCGAACCGAAACGTAGGAGGCGACGCACTAAACGTGCGTTTCAGTTCGCATCGATGTTCCAGAACCGAAAGATTGTTCGAAAAAAGTGGTAGATAGCCGAAAAAAGTGACAGGGGTGCAACACGAGGACTTCCCAGGAGGTCACCCATCCTAGTACTACTCTCGCCCAAGCACGCTTAACTTCGGAGTTCTGATGGGATCCAGTGCATTTGTGCTGGTATGATCGCACCCAGCATGCCTCTCCATTGTCAAAGTAATAAAGAGTTTCCACTCGCATTGTCGTATGAAGTCCGTTTAAATGAAAGTGCGAAAAAATCCTGCTAGATGACACCGGATGGACGATCCGAGCATGTCGGGAAGCCGGATGACCGCCAGGGCTGTCATCGCGCGATGAATCTTCCCGAGTACCCCCGAATCAATATAAGAATCGCCACGATCTGACGGGCGGATCAAAAGTTATCGTCGGAACGATATTTGTGCACCAAGGGTAGCTCACGGCCAGTAAACACCTTCCGACCGGATTCATGACTCGCATCCACTAGTACACTCATCCGCTATAGCCTGTACGTCACTGAATCTAAACAAACCCCCGCTATAATTTGACTGCAAATGAAATGTCAGAACGAATTCCGTTTATCGAATCAAACGACACTATCACCCCGCCATAATAAAGACCGGACGTCTTTGAATTCACCATCCGGAAGAAAATAAAAAGATCCGAACCGAAACGTAGGAGGCGACGCACTAAACGTGCGTTTCAGTTCGCATCGATGTTCCAGAACCGAAAGATTGTTCGAAAAAAGTGGTAGATAGCCGAAAAAAGTGACAGGGGTGCAACACGAGGACTTCCCAGGAGGTCACCCATCCTAGTACTACTCTCGCCCAAGCACGCTTAACTTCGGAGTTCTGATGGGATCCAGTGCATTTGTGCTGGTATGATCGCACCCAGCATGCCTCTCCATTGTCAAAGTAATAAAGAGTTTCCACTCGCATTGTCGTACGAAGTCCGTTTAAATGAAAGTGCGAAAAAATCCTGCTAGATGACACCGGATGGACGATCCGAGCATGTCGGGAAGCCGGATGACCGCCAGGGCTGTCATCGCGCGATGAATCTTCCCGAGTACCCCCGAATCAATATAAGAATCGCCACGATCTGACGGGCGGATCAAAAGTTATCGTCGGAACGATATTTGTGCACCAAGGGTAGCTCACGGCCAGTAAACACCTTCCGACCGGATTCATGACTCGCATCCACTAGTACACTCATCCGCTATAGCCTGTACGTCACTGAATCTAAACAAACCCCCGCTATAATTTGACCGCAAATGAAATGTCAGAACGAATTCCGTTTATCGAATCAAACGACACTATCACCCCGCCATAATAAAGACCGGACGTGTTTGAATTCACCATCCGGAAGAAAATAAAAAGATCCGAACCGAAACGTAGGAGGCAACGCACTAAACGTGCGTTTCAGTTCGCATCGATGTTCCAGAACCGAAAGATTGTTCGAAAAAAGTGGTAGATAGCCGAAAAAAGTGACAGGGGTGCAACACGAGGACTTCCCAGGAGGTCACCCATCCTAGTACTACTCTCGCCCAAGCACGCTTAACTTCGGAGTTCTGATGGGATCCAGTGCATTTGTGCTGGTATGATCGCACCCAGCATGCCTCTCCATTGTCAAAGTAATAAAGAGTTTCCACTCGCATTGTCGTACGAAGTCCGTTTAAATGAAAGTGCGAAAAAATCCTGCTAGATGACACCGGATGGACGATCCGAGCATGTCGGGAAGCCGGATGACCGCAAGGGCTGTCATCGCGCGATGAATCTTCCCGAGTACCCCCGAATCAATATAAGAATCGCCACGATCTGACGGGCTGATCAAAAGTTATCGTCGGAACGATATTTGTGCACCAAGGGTAGCTCACGCCCAGTAAACACCTTCCGACCGGATTCATGACTCGCATCCACTAGTACACTCATCCGCTATAGCCTGTACGTCACTGAATCTAAACAAACCCCCGCTATAATTTGACCGCAAATGAAATGTCAGAACGAATTCCGTTTATCGAATCAAACGACACTATCGCCCCGCCATAATAAAGACCGGACGTGTTTGAATTCACCATCCGGAAGAAAATAAAAAGATCCGAACCGAAACGTAGGAGGCGACGCACTAAACGTGCGTTTCAGTTCGCATCGATGTTCCAGAACCGAAAGATTGTTCGAAAAAAGTGGTAGATAGCCGAAAAAAGTGACAGGGGTGCAACACGAGGACTTCCCAGGAGGTCACCCATCCTAGTACTACTCTCGCCCAAGCACGCTTAACTTCGGAGTTCTGATGGGATCCAGTGCATTTGTGCTGGTATGATCGCACCCAGCATGCCTCTCCATTGTCAAAGTAATAAAGAGTTTCCACTCGCATTGTCGTACGAAGTCCGTTTAAATGAAAGTGCGAAAAAATCCTGCTAGATGACACCGGATGGACGATCCGAGCATGTCGGGAAGCCGGATGACCGCCAGGGCTGTCATCGCGCGATGGATCTTCCCGAGTACCCCCGAATCAATATAAGAATCGCCACGATCTGACGGGCGGATCAAAAGTTATCGTCGGAACGATATTTGTGCACCAAGGGTAGCTCACGGCCAGTAAACACCTTCCGACCGGATTCATGACTCGCATCCACTAGTACACTCATCCGCTATAGCCTGTACGTCACTGAATCTAAACAAACCCCCGCTATAATTTGACCGCAAATGAAATGTCAGAACGAATTCCGTTTATCGAATCAAACGACACTATCACCTCGCCATAATAAAGACCGGACGTCTTTGAATTCACCATCCGGAAGAAAATAAAAAGATCCGAACCGAAACGTAGGAGGCGACGCACTAAACGTGCGTTTCAGTTCGCATCGATGTTCCAGAACCGAAAGATTGTTCGAAAAAAGTGGTATATAGCCGAAAAAAGTGACAGGGGTGCAACACGAGGACTTCCCAGGAGGTCACCCATCCTAGTACTACTCTCGCCCAAGCACGCTTAACTTCGGAGTTCTGATGGGATCCAGTGCATTTGTGCTGGTATGATCGCACCCAGCATGCCTCTCCATTGTCAAAGTAATAAAGAGTTTCCACTCGCATTGTCGTACGAAGTCCGTTTAAATGAAAGTGCGAAAAAATCCTGCTAGATGACACCGGATGGACGATCCGAGCATGTCGGGAAGCCGGATGACTGCCAAGGCTGTCATCGCGCGATGAATCTTCCCGAGTACCCCCGAATCAATATAAGAATCGCCACGATCTGACGGGCGGATCAAAAGTTATCGTCGGAACGATATTTGTGCACCAAGGGTAGCTCACGGCCAGTAAACACCTTCCGACCGGATTCATGACTCGCATCCACTAGTACACTCATCCGCTATAGCCTGTACGTCACTGAATCTAAACAAACCCCCGCTATAATTTGACCGCAAATGAAATGTCAGAACGAATTCCGTTTATCGAATCAAACGACACTATCACCCCGCCATAATAAAGACCGGACGTCTTTGAATTCACCATCTGGAAGAAAATAAAAAGATCCGAACCGAAACGTAGGAGGCGACGCACTAAACGTGCGTTTCAGTTCGCATCGATGTTCCAGAACCGAAAGATTGTTCGAAAAAAGTGGTAGATAGCCGAAAAAAGTGACAGGGGTGCAACACGAGGACTTCCCAGGAGGTCACCCATCCTAGTACTACTCTCGCCCAAGCACGCTTAACTTCGGAGTTCTGATGGGATCCAGTGCATTTGTGCTGGTATGATCGCACCCAGCATGCCTCTCCATTGTCAAAGTAATAAAGAGTTTCCACTCGCATTGTCGTACGAAGTCCGTTTAAATGAAAGTGCGAAAAAATCCTGCTAGATGACACCGGATGGACGATCCGAGCATGTCGGGAAGCCGGATGACCGCCAGGGCTGTCATCGCGCGATGAATCTTCCCGAGTACCCCCGAATCAATATAAGAATCGCCACGATCTGACGGGCGGATCAAAAGTTATCGTCGGAACGATATTTGTGCACCAAGGGTAGCTCACGCCCAGTAAACACCTTCCGACCGGATTCATGACTCGCATCCACTAGTACACTCATCCGCTATAGCCTGTACGTCACTGAATCTAAACAAACCCCCGCTATAATTTGACCGCAAATGAAATGTCAGAACGAATTCCGTTTATCGAATCAAACGACACTATCGCCCCGCCATAATAAAGACCGGACGTGTTTGAATTCACCATCCGGAAGAAAATAAAAAGATCCGAACCGAAACGTAGGAGGCGACGCACTAAACGTGCGTTTCAGTTCGCATCGATGTTACAGAACCGAAAGATTGTTCGAAAAAAGTGGTAGATAGCCGAAAAAAGTGACAGGGGTGCAACACGAGGACTTCCCAGGAGGTCACCCATCCTAGTACTACTCTCGCCCAAGCACGCTTAACTTCGGAGTTCTGATGGGATCCAGTGCATTTGTGCTGGTATGATCGCACCCAGCATGCCTCTCCATTGTCAAAGTAATTAAGAGTTTCCACTCGCATTGTCGTACGAAGTCCGTTTAAATGAAAGTGCGAAAAAATCCTGCTAGATGACACCGGATGGACGATCCGAGCATGTCGGGAAGCCGGATGACCGCCAGGGCTGTCATCGCGCGATGGATCTTCCCGAGTACCCCCGAATCAATATAAGAATCGCCACGATCTGACGGGCGGATCAAAAGTTATCGTCGGAACGATATTTGTGCACCAAGGGTAGCTCACGGCCAGTAAACACCTTCCGACCGGATTCATGACTCGCATCCACTAGTACACTCATCCGCTATAGCCTGTACGTCACTGAATCTAAACAAACCCCCGCTATAATTTGACCGCAAATGAAATGTCAGAACGAATTCCGTTTATCGAATCAAACGACACTATCACCTCGCCATAATAAAGACCGGACGTCTTTGAATTCACCATCCGGAAGAAAATAAAAAGATCCGAACCGAAACGTAGGAGGCGACGCACTAAACGTGCGTTTCAGTTCGCATCGATGTTCCAGAACCGAAAGATTGTTCGAAAAAAGTGGTAGATAGCCGAAAAAAGTGACAGGGGTGCAACACGAGGACTTCCCAGGAGGTCACCCATCCTAGTACTACTCTCGCCCAAGCACGCTTAACTTCGGAGTTCTGATGGGATCCAGTGCATTTGTGCTGGTATGATCGCACCCAGCATGCCTCTCCATTGTCAAAGTAATAAAGAGTTTCCACTCGCATTGTCGTACGAAGTCCGTTTAAATGAAAGTGCGAAAAAATCCTGCTAGATGACACCGGATGGACGATCCGAGCATGTCGGGAAGCCGGATGACTGCCAAGGCTGTCATCGCGCGATGAATCTTCCCGAGTACCCCCGAATCAATATAAGAATCGCCACGATCTGACGGGCGGATCAAAAGTTATCGTCGGAACGATATTTGTGCACCAAGGGTAGCTCACGGCCAGTAAACACCTTCCGACCGGATTCATGACTCGCATCCACTAGTACACTCATCCGCTATAGCCTGTACGTCACTGAATCTAAACAAACCCCCGCTATAATTTGACCGCAAATGAAATGTCAGAACGAATTCCGTTTATCGAATCAAACGACACTATCACCCCGCCATAATAAAGACCGGACGTCTTTGAATTCACCATCTGGAAGAAAATAAAAAGATCCGAACCGAAACGTAGGAGGCGACGCACTAAACGTGCGTTTCAGTTCGCATCGATGTTCCAGAACCGAAAGATTGTTCGAAAAAAGTGGTAGATAGCCGAAAAAAGTGACAGGGGTGCAACACGAGGACTTCCCAGGAGGTCACCCATCCTAGTACTACTCTCGCCCAAGCACGCTTAACTTCGGAGTTCTGATGGGATCCAGTGCATTTGTGCTGGTATGATCGCACCCAGCATGCCTCTCCATTGTCAAAGTAATAAAGAGTTTCCACTCGCATTGTCGTACGAAGTCCGTTTAAATGAAAGTGCGAAAAAATCCTGCTAGATGACACCGGATGGACGATCCGAGCATGTCGGGAAGCCGGATGACCGCCAGGGCTGTCATCGCGCGATGGATCTTCCCGAGTACCCCCGAATCAATATAAGAATCGCCACGATCTGACGGGCGGATCAAAAGTTATCGTCGGAACGATATTTGTGCACCAAGGGTAGCTCACGGCCAGTAAACACCTTCCGACCGGATTCATGACTCGCATCCACTAGTACACTCATCCGCTATAGCCTGTACGTCACTGAATCTAAACAAACCCCCGCTATAATTTGACCGCAAATGAAATGTCAGAACGAATTCCGTTTATCGAATCAAACGACACTATCACCCCGCTATAATAAAGACCGGACGTGTTTGAATTCACCATCCGGAAGAAAATAAAAAGATCCGAACCGAAACGTAGGAGGCGACGCACTAAACGTGCGTTTCAGTTCGCATCGATGTTACAGAACCGAAAGATTGTTCGAAAAAAGTGGTAGATAGCCGAAAAAAGTGACAGGGGTGCAACACGAGGACTTCCCAGGAGGTCACCCATCCTAGTACTACTCTCGCCCAAGCACGCTTAACTTCGGAGTTCTGATGGGATCCAGTGCATTTGTGCTGGTATGATCGCACCCAGCATGCCTCTCCATTGTCAAAGTAATTAAGAGTTTCCACTCGCATTGTCGTACGAAGTCCGTTTAAATGAAAGTGCGAAAAAATCCTGCTAGATGACACCGGATGGACGATCCGAGCATGTCGGGAAGCCGGATGACCGCCAGGGCTGTCATCGCGCGATGGATCTTCCCGAGTACCCCCGAATCAATATAAGAATCGCGACGATCTGACGGGCGGATCAAAAGTTATCGTCGGAACGATATTTGTGCACCAAGGGTAGCTCACGGCCAGTAAACACCTTCCGACCGGATTCATGACTCGCATCCACTAGTACACTCATCCGCTATAGCCTGTACGTCACTGAATCTAAACAAACCCCCGCTATAATTTGACCGCAAATGAAATGTCAGAACGAATTCCGTTTATCGAATCAAACGACACTATCACCTCGCCATAATAAAGACCGGACGTCTTTGAATTCACCATCCGGAAGAAAATAAAAAGATCCGAACCGAAACGTAGGAGGCGACGCACTAAACGTGCGTTTCAGTTCGCATCGATGTTCCAGAACCGAAAGATTGTTCGAAAAAAGTGGTAGATAGCCGAAAAAAGTGACAGGGGTGCAACACGAGGACTTCCCAGGAGGTCACCCATCCTAGTACTACTCTCGCCCAAGCACGCTTAACTTCGGAGTTCTGATGGGATCCAGTGCATTTGTGCTGGTATGATCGCACCCAGCATGCCTCTCCATTGTCAAAGTAATAAAGAGTTTCCACTCGCATTGTCGTACGAAGTCCGTTTAAATGAAAGTGCGAAAAAATCCTGCTAGATGACACCGGATGGACGATCCGAGCATGTCGGGAAGCCGGATGACCGCCAGGGCTGTCATCGCGCGATGAATCTTCCCGAGTACCCCCGAATCAATATAAGAATCGCCACGATCTGACGGGCGGATCAAAAGTTATCGTCGGAACGATATTTGTGCACCAAGGGTAGCTCACGGCCAGTAAACACCTTCCGACCGGATTCATGACTCGCATCCACTAGTACACTCATCTGCTATAGCCTGTACGTCACTGAATCTAAACAAACCCCCGCTATAATTTGACCGCAAATGAAATGTCAGAACGAATTCCGTTTATCGAATCAAACGACACTATCACCCCGCCATAATAAAGACCGGACGTCTTTGAATTCACCATCCGGAAGAAAATAATAAGATCCGAACCGAAACGTAGGAGGCGACGCACTAAACGTGCGTTTCAGTTCGCATCGATGTTACAGAACCGAAAGATTGTTCGAAAAAAGTGGTAGATAGCCGAAAAAAGTGACAGGGGTGCAACACGAGGACTTCCCAGGAGGTCACCCATCCTAGTACTACTCTCGCCCAAGCACGCTTAACTTCGGAGTTCTGATGGGATCCAGTGCATTTGTGCTGGTATGATCGCACCCAGCATGCCTCTCCATTGTCAAAGTAATAAAGAGTTTCCACTCGCATTGTCGTACGAAGTCCGTTTAAATGAAAGTGCGAAAAAATCCTGCTAGATGACACCGGATGGACGATCCGAGCATGTCGGGAAGCCGGATGACCGCAAGGGCTGTCATCGCGCGATGAATCTTCCCGAGTACCCCCGAATCAATATAAGAATCGCCACGATCTGACGGGCTGATCAAAAGTTATCGTCGGAACGATATTTGTGCACCAAGGGTAGCTCACGCCCAGTAAACACCTTCCGACCGGATTCATGACTCGCATCCACTAGTACACTCATCCGCTATAGCCTGTACGTCACTGAATCTAAACAAACCCCCGCTATAATTTGACCGCAAATGAAATGTCAGAACGAATTCCGTTTATCGAATCAAACGACACTATCGCCCCGCCATAATAAAGACCGGACGTGTTTGAATTCACCATCCGGAAGAAAATAAAAAGATCCGAACCGAAACGTAGGAGGCGACGCACTAAACGTGCGTTTCAGTTCGCATCGATGTTCCAGAACCGAAAGATTGTTCGAAAAAAGTGGTAGATAGCCGAAAAAAGTGACAGGGGTGCAACACGAGGACTTCCCAGGAGGTCACCCATCCTAGTACTACTCTCGCCCAAGCACGCTTAACTTCGGAGTTCTGATGGGATCCAGTGCATTTGTGCTGGTATGATCGCACCCAGCATGCCTCTCCATTGTCAAAGTAATAAAGAGTTTCCACTCGCATTGTCGTACGAAGTCCGTTTAAATGAAAGTGCGAAAAAATCCTGCTAGATGACACCGGATGGACGATCCGAGCATGTCGGGAAGCCGGATGACCGCCAGGGCTGTCATCGCGCGATGGATCTTCCCGAGTACCCCCGAATCAATATAAGAATCGCCACGATCTGACGGGCGGATCAAAAGTTATCGTCGGAACGATATTTGTGCACCAAGGGTAGCTCACGGCCAGTAAACACCTTCCGACCGGATTCATGACTCGCATCCACTAGTACACTCATCCGCTATAGCCTGTACGTCACTGAATCTAAACAAACCCCCGCTATAATTTGACCGCAAATGAAATGTCAGAACGAATTCCGTTTATCGAATCAAACGACACTATCACCTCGCCATAATAAAGACCGGACGTCTTTGAATTCACCATCCGGAAGAAAATAAAAAGATCCGAACCGAAACGTAGGAGGCGACGCACTAAACGTGCGTTTCAGTTCGCATCGATGTTCCAGAACCGAAAGATTGTTCGAAAAAAGTGGTATATAGCCGAAAAAAGTGACAGGGGTGCAACACGAGGACTTCCCAGGAGGTCACCCATCCTAGTACTACTCTCGCCCAAGCACGCTTAACTTCGGAGTTCTGATGGGATCCAGTGCATTTGTGCTGGTATGATCGCACCCAGCATGCCTCTCCATTGTCAAAGTAATAAAGAGTTTCCACTCGCATTGTCGTACGAAGTCCGTTTAAATGAAAGTGCGAAAAAATCCTGCTAGATGACACCGGATGGACGATCCGAGCATGTCGGGAAGCCGGATGACTGCCAAGGCTGTCATCGCGCGATGAATCTTCCCGAGTACCCCCGAATCAATATAAGAATCGCCACGATCTGACGGGCGGATCAAAAGTTATCGTCGGAACGATATTTGTGCACCAAGGGTAGCTCACGGCCAGTAAACACCTTCCGACCGGATTCATGACTCGCATCCACTAGTACACTCATCCGCTATAGCCTGTACGTCACTGAATCTAAACAAACCCCCGCTATAATTTGACCGCAAATGAAATGTCAGAACGAATTCCGTTTATCGAATCAAACGACACTATCACCCCGCCATAATAAAGACCGGACGTCTTTGAATTCACCATCTGGAAGAAAATAAAAAGATCCGAACCGAAACGTAGGAGGCGACGCACTAAACGTGCGTTTCAGTTCGCATCGATGTTCCAGAACCGAAAGATTGTTCGAAAAAAGTGGTAGATAGCCGAAAAAAGTGACAGGGGTGCAACACGAGGACTTCCCAGGAGGTCACCCATCCTAGTACTACTCTCGCCCAAGCACGCTTAACTTCGGAGTTCTGATGGGATCCAGTGCATTTGTGCTGGTATGATCGCACCCAGCATGCCTCTCCATTGTCAAAGTAATAAAGAGTTTCCACTCGCATTGTCGTACGAAGTCCGTTTAAATGAAAGTGCGAAAAAATCCTGCTAGATGACACCGGATGGACGATCCGAGCATGTCGGGAAGCCGGATGACCGCCAGGGCTGTCATCGCGCGATGAATCTTCCCGAGTACCCCCGAATCAATATAAGAATCGCCACGATCTGACGGGCGGATCAAAAGTTATCGTCGGAACGATATTTGTGCACCAAGGGTAGCTCACGCCCAGTAAACACCTTCCGACCGGATTCATGACTCGCATCCACTAGTACACTCATCCGCTATAGCCTGTACGTCACTGAATCTAAACAAACCCCCGCTATAATTTGACCGCAAATGAAATGTCAGAACGAATTCCGTTTATCGAATCAAACGACACTATCGCCCCGCCATAATAAAGACCGGACGTGTTTGAATTCACCATCCGGAAGAAAATAAAAAGATCCGAACCGAAACGTAGGAGGCGACGCACTAAACGTGCGTTTCAGTTCGCATCGATGTTACAGAACCGAAAGATTGTTCGAAAAAAGTGGTAGATAGCCGAAAAAAGTGACAGGGGTGCAACACGAGGACTTCCCAGGAGGTCACCCATCCTAGTACTACTCTCGCCCAAGCACGCTTAACTTCGGAGTTCTGATGGGATCCAGTGCATTTGTGCTGGTATGATCGCACCCAGCATGCCTCTCCATTGTCAAAGTAATTAAGAGTTTCCACTCGCATTGTCGTACGAAGTCCGTTTAAATGAAAGTGCGAAAAAATCCTGCTAGATGACACCGGATGGACGATCCGAGCATGTCGGGAAGCCGGATGACCGCCAGGGCTGTCATCGCGCGATGGATCTTCCCGAGTACCCCCGAATCAATATAAGAATCGCCACGATCTGACGGGCGGATCAAAAGTTATCGTCGGAACGATATTTGTGCACCAAGGGTAGCTCACGGCCAGTAAACACCTTCCGACCGGATTCATGACTCGCATCCACTAGTACACTCATCCGCTATAGCCTGTACGTCACTGAATCTAAACAAACCCCCGCTATAATTTGACCGCAAATGAAATGTCAGAACGAATTCCGTTTATCGAATCAAACGACACTATCACCTCGCCATAATAAAGACCGGACGTCTTTGAATTCACCATCCGGAAGAAAATAAAAAGATCCGAACCGAAACGTAGGAGGCGACGCACTAAACGTGCGTTTCAGTTCGCATCGATGTTCCAGAACCGAAAGATTGTTCGAAAAAAGTGGTAGATAGCCGAAAAAAGTGACAGGGGTGCAACACGAGGACTTCCCAGGAGGTCACCCATCCTAGTACTACTCTCGCCCAAGCACGCTTAACTTCGGAGTTCTGATGGGATCCAGTGCATTTGTGCTGGTATGATCGCACCCAGCATGCCTCTCCATTGTCAAAGTAATAAAGAGTTTCCACTCGCATTGTCGTACGAAGTCCGTTTAAATGAAAGTGCGAAAAAATCCTGCTAGATGACACCGGATGGACGATCCGAGCATGTCGGGAAGCCGGATGACTGCCAAGGCTGTCATCGCGCGATGAATCTTCCCGAGTACCCCCGAATCAATATAAGAATCGCCACGATCTGACGGGCGGATCAAAAGTTATCGTCGGAACGATATTTGTGCACCAAGGGTAGCTCACGGCCAGTAAACACCTTCCGACCGGATTCATGACTCGCATCCACTAGTACACTCATCCGCTATAGCCTGTACGTCACTGAATCTAAACAAACCCCCGCTATAATTTGACCGCAAATGAAATGTCAGAACGAATTCCGTTTATCGAATCAAACGACACTATCACCCCGCCATAATAAAGACCGGACGTCTTTGAATTCACCATCTGGAAGAAAATAAAAAGATCCGAACCGAAACGTAGGAGGCGACGCACTAAACGTGCGTTTCAGTTCGCATCGATGTTCCAGAACCGAAAGATTGTTCGAAAAAAGTGGTAGATAGCCGAAAAAAGTGACAGGGGTGCAACACGAGGACTTCCCAGGAGGTCACCCATCCTAGTACTACTCTCGCCCAAGCACGCTTAACTTCGGAGTTCTGATGGGATCCAGTGCATTTGTGCTGGTATGATCGCACCCAGCATGCCTCTCCATTGTCAAAGTAATAAAGAGTTTCCACTCGCATTGTCGTACGAAGTCCGTTTAAATGAAAGTGCGAAAAAATCCTGCTAGATGACACCGGATGGACGATCCGAGCATGTCGGGAAGCCGGATGACCGCCAGGGCTGTCATCGCGCGATGGATCTTCCCGAGTACCCCCGAATCAATATAAGAATCGCCACGATCTGACGGGCGGATCAAAAGTTATCGTCGGAACGATATTTGTGCACCAAGGGTAGCTCACGGCCAGTAAACACCTTCCGACCGGATTCATGACTCGCATCCACTAGTACACTCATCCGCTATAGCCTGTACGTCACTGAATCTAAACAAACCCCCGCTATAATTTGACCGCAAATGAAATGTCAGAACGAATTCCGTTTATCGAATCAAACGACACTATCACCCCGCTATAATAAAGACCGGACGTGTTTGAATTCACCATCCGGAAGAAAATAAAAAGATCCGAACCGAAACGTAGGAGGCGACGCACTAAACGTGCGTTTCAGTTCGCATCGATGTTACAGAACCGAAAGATTGTTCGAAAAAAGTGGTAGATAGCCGAAAAAAGTGACAGGGGTGCAACACGAGGACTTCCCAGGAGGTCACCCATCCTAGTACTACTCTCGCCCAAGCACGCTTAACTTCGGAGTTCTGATGGGATCCAGTGCATTTGTGCTGGTATGATCGCACCCAGCATGCCTCTCCATTGTCAAAGTAATTAAGAGTTTCCACTCGCATTGTCGTACGAAGTCCGTTTAAATGAAAGTGCGAAAAAATCCTGCTAGATGACACCGGATGGACGATCCGAGCATGTCGGGAAGCCGGATGACCGCCAGGGCTGTCATCGCGCGATGGATCTTCCCGAGTACCCCCGAATCAATATAAGAATCGCGACGATCTGACGGGCGGATCAAAAGTTATCGTCGGAACGATATTTGTGCACCAAGGGTAGCTCACGGCCAGTAAACACCTTCCGACCGGATTCATGACTCGCATCCACTAGTACACTCATCCGCTATAGCCTGTACGTCACTGAATCTAAACAAACCCCCGCTATAATTTGACCGCAAATGAAATGTCAGAACGAATTCCGTTTATCGAATCAAACGACACTATCACCTCGCCATAATAAAGACCGGACGTCTTTGAATTCACCATCCGGAAGAAAATAAAAAGATCCGAACCGAAACGTAGGAGGCGACGCACTAAACGTGCGTTTCAGTTCGCATCGATGTTCCAGAACCGAAAGATTGTTCGAAAAAAGTGGTAGATAGCCGAAAAAAGTGACAGGGGTGCAACACGAGGACTTCCCAGGAGGTCACCCATCCTAGTACTACTCTCGCCCAAGCACGCTTAACTTCGGAGTTCTGATGGGATCCAGTGCATTTGTGCTGGTATGATCGCACCCAGCATGCCTCTCCATTGTCAAAGTAATAAAGAGTTTCCACTCGCATTGTCGTACGAAGTCCGTTTAAATGAAAGTGCGAAAAAATCCTGCTAGATGACACCGGATGGACGATCCGAGCATGTCGGGAAGCCGGATGACCGCCAGGGCTGTCATCGCGCGATGAATCTTCCCGAGTACCCCCGAATCAATATAAGAATCGCCACGATCTGACGGGCGGATCAAAAGTTATCGTCGGAACGATATTTGTGCACCAAGGGTAGCTCACGGCCAGTAAACACCTTCCGACCGGATTCATGACTCGCATCCACTAGTACACTCATCTGCTATAGCCTGTACGTCACTGAATCTAAACAAACCCCCGCTATAATTTGACCGCAAATGAAATGTCAGAACGAATTCCGTTTATCGAATCAAACGACACTATCACCCCGCCATAATAAAGACCGGACGTCTTTGAATTCACCATCCGGAAGAAAATAATAAGATCCGAACCGAAACGTAGGAGGCGACGCACTAAACGTGCGTTTCAGTTCGCATCGATGTTACAGAACCGAAAGATTGTTCGAAAAAAGTGGTAGATAGCCGAAAAAAGTGACAGGGGTGCAACACGAGGACTTCCCAGGAGGTCACCCATCCTAGTACTACTCTCGCCCAAGCACGCTTAACTTCGGAGTTCTGATGGGATCCAGTGCATTTGTGCTGGTATGATCGCACCCAGCATGCCTCTCCATTGTCAAAGTAATAAAGAGTTTCCACTCGCATTGTCGTACGAAGTCCGTTTAAATGAAAGTGCGAAAAAATCCTGCTAGATGACACCGGATGGACGATCCGAGCATGTCGGGAAGCCGGATGACCGCCAGGGCTGTCATCGCGCGATGGATCTTCCCGAGTACCCCCGAATCAATATAAGAATCGCCACGATCTGACGGGCGGATCAAAAGTTATCGTCGGAACGATATTTGTGCACCAAGGGTAGCTCACGGCCAGTAAACACCTTCCGACCGGATTCATGACTCGCATCCACTAGTACACTCATCCGCTATAGCCTGTACGTCACTGAATCTAAACAAACCCCCGCTATAATTTGACCGCAAATGAAATGTCAGAACGAATTCCGTTTATCGAATCAAACGACACTATCACCCCGCTATAATAAAGACCGGACGTCTTTGAATTCACCATCCGGAAGAAAATAAAAAGATCCGAACCGAAACGTAGGAGGCGACGCACTAAACGTGCGTTTCAGTTCGCATCGATGTTACAGAACCGAAAGATTGTTCGAAAAAAGTGGTAGATAGCCGAAAAAAGTGACAGGGGTGCAACACGAGGACTTCCCAGGAGGTCACCCATCCTAGTACTACTCTCGCCCAAGCACGCTTAACTTCGGAGTTCTGATGGGATCCAGTGCATTTGTGCTGGTATGATCGCACCCAGCATGCCTCTCCATTGTCAAAGTAATTAAGAGTTTCCACTCGCATTGTCGTACGAAGTCCGTTTAAATGAAAGTGCGAAAAAATCCTGCTAGATGACACCGGATGGACGATCCGAGCATGTCGGGAAGCCGGATGACCGCCAGGGCTGTCATCGCGCGATGGATCTTCCCGAGTACCCCCGAATCAATATAAGAATCGCGACGATCTGACGGGCGGATCAAAAGTTATCGTCGGAACGATATTTGTGCACCAAGGGTAGCTCACGGCCAGTAAACACCTTCCGACCGGATTCATGACTCGCATCCACTAGTACACTCATCCGCTATAGCCTGTACGTCACTGAATCTAAACAAACCCCCGCTATAATTTGACCGCAAATGAAATGTCAGAACGAATTCCGTTTATCGAATCAAACGACACTATCACCCCGCCATAATAAAGACCGGACGTGTTTGAATTCACCATCCGGAAGAAAATAAAAAGATCCGAACCGAAACGTAGGAGGCGACGCACTAAACGTGCGTTTCAGTTCGCATCGATGTTCCAGAACCGAAAGATTGTTCGAAAAAAGTGGTAGATAGCCGAAAAAAGTGACAGGGGTGCAACACGAGGACTTCCCAGGAGGTCACCCATCCTAGTACTACTCTCGCCCAAGCACGCTTAACTTCGGAGTTCTGATGGGATCCAGTGCATTTGTGCTGGTATGATCGCACCCAGCATGCCTCTCCATTGTCAAAGTAATAAAGAGTTTCCACTCGCATTGTCGTACGAAGTCCGTTTAAATGAAAGTGCGAAAAAATCCTGCTAGATGACACCGGATGGACGATCCGAGCATGTCGGGAAGCCGGATGACCGCCAGGGCTGTCATCGCGCGATGAATCTTCCCGAGTACCCCCGAATCAATATAAGAATCGCCACGATCTGACGGGCTGATCAAAAGTTATCGTCGGAACGATATTTGTGCACCAAGGGTAGCTCACGCCCAGTAAACACCTTCCGACCGGATTCATGACTCGCATCCACTAGTACACTCATCCGCTATAGCCTGTACGTCACTGAATCTAAACAAACCCCCGCTATAATTTGACCGCAAATGAAATGTCAGAACGAATTCCGTTTATCGAATCAAACGACACTATCGCCCCGCCATAATAAAGACCGGACGTGTTTGAATTCACCATCCGGAAGAAAATAAAAAGATCCGAACCGAAACGTAGGAGGCGACGCACTAAACGTGCGTTTCAGTTCGCATCGATGTTCCAGAACCGAAAGATTGTTCGAAAAAAGTGGTAGATAGCCGAAAAAAGTGACAGGGGTGCAACACGAGGACTTCCCAGGAGGTCACCCATCCTAGTACTACTCTCGCCCAAGCACGCTTAACTTCGGAGTTCTGATGGGATCCAGTGCATTTGTGCTGGTATGATCGCACCCAGCATGCCTCTCCATTGTCAAAGTAATAAAGAGTTTCCACTCGCATTGTCGTACGAAGTCCGTTTAAATGAAAGTGCGAAAAAATCCTGCTAGATGACACCGGATGGACGATCCGAGCATGTCGGGAAGCCGGATGACCGCAAGGGCTGTCATCGCGCGATGAATCTTCCCGAGTACCCCCGAATCAATATAAGAATCGCCACGATCTGACGGGCTGATCAAAAGTTATCGTCGGAACGATATTTGTGCACCAAGGGTAGCTCACGCCCAGTAAACACCTTCCGACCGGATTCATGACTCGCATCCACTAGTACACTCATCCGCTATAGCCTGTACGTCACTGAATCTAAACAAACCCCCGCTATAATTTGACCGCAAATGAAATGTCAGAACGAATTCCGTTTATCGAATCAAACGACACTATCGCCCCGCCATAATAAAGACCGGACGTGTTTGAATTCACCATCCGGAAGAAAATAAAAAGATCCGAACCGAAACGTAGGAGGCGACGCACTAAACGTGCGTTTCAGTTCGCATCGATGTTCCAGAACCGAAAGATTGTTCGAAAAAAGTGGTAGATAGCCGAAAAAAGTGACAGGGGTGCAACACGAGGACTTCCCAGGAGGTCACCCATCCTAGTACTACTCTCGCCCAAGCACGCTTAACTTCGGAGTTCTGATGGGATCCAGTGCATTTGTGCTGGTATGATCGCACCCAGCATGCCTCTCCATTGTCAAAGTAATAAAGAGTTTCCACTCGCATTGTCGTACGAAGTCCGTTTAAATGAAAGTGCGAAAAAATCCTGCTAGATGACACCGGATGGACGATCCGAGCATGTCGGGAAGCCGGATGACCGCCAGGGCTGTCATCGCGCGATGGATCTTCCCGAGTACCCCCGAATCAATATAAGAATCGCCACGATCTGACGGGCGGATCAAAAGTTATCGTCGGAACGATATTTGTGCACCAAGGGTAGCTCACGGCCAGTAAACACCTTCCGACCGGATTCATGACTCGCATCCACTAGTACACTCATCCGCTATAGCCTGTACGTCACTGAATCTAAACAAACCCCCGCTATAATTTGACCGCAAATGAAATGTCAGAACGAATTCCGTTTATCGAATCAAACGACACTATCACCTCGCCATAATAAAGACCGGACGTCTTTGAATTCACCATCCGGAAGAAAATAAAAAGATCCGAACCGAAACGTAGGAGGCGACGCACTAAACGTGCGTTTCAGTTCGCATCGATGTTCCAGAACCGAAAGATTGTTCGAAAAAAGTGGTATATAGCCGAAAAAAGTGACAGGGGTGCAACACGAGGACTTCCCAGGAGGTCACCCATCCTAGTACTACTCTCGCCCAAGCACGCTTAACTTCGGAGTTCTGATGGGATCCAGTGCATTTGTGCTGGTATGATCGCACCCAGCATGCCTCTCCATTGTCAAAGTAATAAAGAGTTTCCACTCGCATTGTCGTACGAAGTCCGTTTAAATGAAAGTGCGAAAAAATCCTGCTAGATGACACCGGATGGACGATCCGAGCATGTCGGGAAGCCGGATGACTGCCAAGGCTGTCATCGCGCGATGAATCTTCCCGAGTACCCCCGAATCAATATAAGAATCGCCACGATCTGACGGGCGGATCAAAAGTTATCGTCGGAACGATATTTGTGCACCAAGGGTAGCTCACGGCCAGTAAACACCTTCCGACCGGATTCATGACTCGCATCCACTAGTACACTCATCCGCTATAGCCTGTACGTCACTGAATCTAAACAAACCCCCGCTATAATTTGACCGCAAATGAAATGTCAGAACGAATTCCGTTTATCGAATCAAACGACACTATCACCCCGCCATAATAAAGACCGGACGTCTTTGAATTCACCATCTGGAAGAAAATAAAAAGATCCGAACCGAAACGTAGGAGGCGACGCACTAAACGTGCGTTTCAGTTCGCATCGATGTTCCAGAACCGAAAGATTGTTCGAAAAAAGTGGTAGATAGCCGAAAAAAGTGACAGGGGTGCAACACGAGGACTTCCCAGGAGGTCACCCATCCTAGTACTACTCTCGCCCAAGCACGCTTAACTTCGGAGTTCTGATGGGATCCAGTGCATTTGTGCTGGTATGATCGCACCCAGCATGCCTCTCCATTGTCAAAGTAATAAAGAGTTTCCACTCGCATTGTCGTACGAAGTCCGTTTAAATGAAAGTGCGAAAAAATCCTGCTAGATGACACCGGATGGACGATCCGAGCATGTCGGGAAGCCGGATGACCGCCAGGGCTGTCATCGCGCGATGAATCTTCCCGAGTACCCCCGAATCAATATAAGAATCGCCACGATCTGACGGGCGGATCAAAAGTTATCGTCGGAACGATATTTGTGCACCAAGGGTAGCTCACGCCCAGTAAACACCTTCCGACCGGATTCATGACTCGCATCCACTAGTACACTCATCCGCTATAGCCTGTACGTCACTGAATCTAAACAAACCCCCGCTATAATTTGACCGCAAATGAAATGTCAGAACGAATTCCGTTTATCGAATCAAACGACACTATCGCCCCGCCATAATAAAGACCGGACGTGTTTGAATTCACCATCCGGAAGAAAATAAAAAGATCCGAACCGAAACGTAGGAGGCGACGCACTAAACGTGCGTTTCAGTTCGCATCGATGTTACAGAACCGAAAGATTGTTCGAAAAAAGTGGTAGATAGCCGAAAAAAGTGACAGGGGTGCAACACGAGGACTTCCCAGGAGGTCACCCATCCTAGTACTACTCTCGCCCAAGCACGCTTAACTTCGGAGTTCTGATGGGATCCAGTGCATTTGTGCTGGTATGATCGCACCCAGCATGCCTCTCCATTGTCAAAGTAATTAAGAGTTTCCACTCGCATTGTCGTACGAAGTCCGTTTAAATGAAAGTGCGAAAAAATCCTGCTAGATGACACCGGATGGACGATCCGAGCATGTCGGGAAGCCGGATGACCGCCAGGGCTGTCATCGCGCGATGGATCTTCCCGAGTACCCCCGAATCAATATAAGAATCGCCACGATCTGACGGGCGGATCAAAAGTTATCGTCGGAACGATATTTGTGCACCAAGGGTAGCTCACGGCCAGTAAACACCTTCCGACCGGATTCATGACTCGCATCCACTAGTACACTCATCCGCTATAGCCTGTACGTCACTGAATCTAAACAAACCCCCGCTATAATTTGACCGCAAATGAAATGTCAGAACGAATTCCGTTTATCGAATCAAACGACACTATCACCTCGCCATAATAAAGACCGGACGTCTTTGAATTCACCATCCGGAAGAAAATAAAAAGATCCGAACCGAAACGTAGGAGGCGACGCACTAAACGTGCGTTTCAGTTCGCATCGATGTTCCAGAACCGAAAGATTGTTCGAAAAAAGTGGTAGATAGCCGAAAAAAGTGACAGGGGTGCAACACGAGGACTTCCCAGGAGGTCACCCATCCTAGTACTACTCTCGCCCAAGCACGCTTAACTTCGGAGTTCTGATGGGATCCAGTGCATTTGTGCTGGTATGATCGCACCCAGCATGCCTCTCCATTGTCAAAGTAATAAAGAGTTTCCACTCGCATTGTCGTACGAAGTCCGTTTAAATGAAAGTGCGAAAAAATCCTGCTAGATGACACCGGATGGACGATCCGAGCATGTCGGGAAGCCGGATGACTGCCAAGGCTGTCATCGCGCGATGAATCTTCCCGAGTACCCCCGAATCAATATAAGAATCGCCACGATCTGACGGGCGGATCAAAAGTTATCGTCGGAACGATATTTGTGCACCAAGGGTAGCTCACGGCCAGTAAACACCTTCCGACCGGATTCATGACTCGCATCCACTAGTACACTCATCCGCTATAGCCTGTACGTCACTGAATCTAAACAAACCCCCGCTATAATTTGACCGCAAATGAAATGTCAGAACGAATTCCGTTTATCGAATCAAACGACACTATCACCCCGCCATAATAAAGACCGGACGTCTTTGAATTCACCATCTGGAAGAAAATAAAAAGATCCGAACCGAAACGTAGGAGGCGACGCACTAAACGTGCGTTTCAGTTCGCATCGATGTTCCAGAACCGAAAGATTGTTCGAAAAAAGTGGTAGATAGCCGAAAAAAGTGACAGGGGTGCAACACGAGGACTTCCCAGGAGGTCACCCATCCTAGTACTACTCTCGCCCAAGCACGCTTAACTTCGGAGTTCTGATGGGATCCAGTGCATTTGTGCTGGTATGATCGCACCCAGCATGCCTCTCCATTGTCAAAGTAATAAAGAGTTTCCACTCGCATTGTCGTACGAAGTCCGTTTAAATGAAAGTGCGAAAAAATCCTGCTAGATGACACCGGATGGACGATCCGAGCATGTCGGGAAGCCGGATGACCGCCAGGGCTGTCATCGCGCGATGGATCTTCCCGAGTACCCCCGAATCAATATAAGAATCGCCACGATCTGACGGGCGGATCAAAAGTTATCGTCGGAACGATATTTGTGCACCAAGGGTAGCTCACGGCCAGTAAACACCTTCCGACCGGATTCATGACTCGCATCCACTAGTACACTCATCCGCTATAGCCTGTACGTCACTGAATCTAAACAAACCCCCGCTATAATTTGACCGCAAATGAAATGTCAGAACGAATTCCGTTTATCGAATCAAACGACACTATCACCCCGCTATAATAAAGACCGGACGTGTTTGAATTCACCATCCGGAAGAAAATAAAAAGATCCGAACCGAAACGTAGGAGGCGACGCACTAAACGTGCGTTTCAGTTCGCATCGATGTTACAGAACCGAAAGATTGTTCGAAAAAAGTGGTAGATAGCCGAAAAAAGTGACAGGGGTGCAACACGAGGACTTCCCAGGAGGTCACCCATCCTAGTACTACTCTCGCCCAAGCACGCTTAACTTCGGAGTTCTGATGGGATCCAGTGCATTTGTGCTGGTATGATCGCACCCAGCATGCCTCTCCATTGTCAAAGTAATTAAGAGTTTCCACTCGCATTGTCGTACGAAGTCCGTTTAAATGAAAGTGCGAAAAAATCCTGCTAGATGACACCGGATGGACGATCCGAGCATGTCGGGAAGCCGGATGACCGCCAAGGCTGTCATCGCGCGATGGATCTTCCCGAGTACCCCCGAATCAATATAAGAATCGCGACGATCTGACGGGCGGATCAAAAGTTATCGTCGGAACGATATTTGTGCACCAAGGGTAGCTCACGGCCAGTAAACACCTTCCGACCGGATTCATGACTCGCATCCACTAGTACACTCATCCGCTATAGCCTGTACGTCACTGAATCTAAACAAACCCCCGCTATAATTTGACCGCAAATGAAATGTCAGAACGAATTCCGTTTATCGAATCAAACGACACTATCACCTCGCCATAATAAAGACCGGACGTCTTTGAATTCACCATCCGGAAGAAAATAAAAAGATCCGAACCGAAACGTAGGAGGCGACGCACTAAACGTGCGTTTCAGTTCGCATCGATGTTCCAGAACCGAAAGATTGTTCGAAAAAAGTGGTAGATAGCCGAAAAAAGTGACAGGGGTGCAACACGAGGACTTCCCAGGAGGTCACCCATCCTAGTACTACTCTCGCCCAAGCACGCTTAACTTCGGAGTTCTGATGGGATCCAGTGCATTTGTGCTGGTATGATCGCACCCAGCATGCCTCTCCATTGTCAAAGTAATAAAGAGTTTCCACTCGCATTGTCGTACGAAGTCCGTTTAAATGAAAGTGCGAAAAAATCCTGCTAGATGACACCGGATGGACGATCCGAGCATGTCGGGAAGCCGGATGACCGCCAGGGCTGTCATCGCGCGATGAATCTTCCCGAGTACCCCCGAATCAATATAAGAATCGCCACGATCTGACGGGCGGATCAAAAGTTATCGTCGGAACGATATTTGTGCACCAAGGGTAGCTCACGGCCAGTAAACACCTTCCGACCGGATTCATGACTCGCATCCACTAGTACACTCATCTGCTATAGCCTGTACGTCACTGAATCTAAACAAACCCCCGCTATAATTTGACCGCAAATGAAATGTCAGAACGAATTCCGTTTATCGAATCAAACGACACTATCACCCCGCCATAATAAAGACCGGACGTCTTTGAATTCACCATCCGGAAGAAAATAATAAGATCCGAACCGAAACGTAGGAGGCGACGCACTAAACGTGCGTTTCAGTTCGCATCGATGTTACAGAACCGAAAGATTGTTCGAAAAAAGTGGTAGATAGCCGAAAAAAGTGACAGGGGTGCAACACGAGGACTTCCCAGGAGGTCACCCATCCTAGTACTACTCTCGCCCAAGCACGCTTAACTTCGGAGTTCTGATGGGATCCAGTGCATTTGTGCTGGTATGATCGCACCCAGCATGCCTCTCCATTGTCAAAGTAATAAAGAGTTTCCACTCGCATTGTCGTACGAAGTCCGTTTAAATGAAAGTGCGAAAAAATCCTGCTAGATGACACCGGATGGACGATCCGAGCATGTCGGGAAGCCGGATGACCGCCAGGGCTGTCATCGCGCGATGGATCTTCCCGAGTACCCCCGAATCAATATAAGAATCGCCACGATCTGACGGGCGGATCAAAAGTTATCGTCGGAACGATATTTGTGCACCAAGGGTAGCTCACGGCCAGTAAACACCTTCCGACCGGATTCATGACTCGCATCCACTAGTACACTCATCCGCTATAGCCTGTACGTCACTGAATCTAAACAAACCCCCGCTATAATTTGACCGCAAATGAAATGTCAGAACGAATTCCGTTTATCGAATCAAACGACACTATCACCCCGCTATAATAAAGACCGGACGTCTTTGAATTCACCATCCGGAAGAAAATAAAAAGATCCGAACCGAAACGTAGGAGGCGACGCACTAAACGTGCGTTTCAGTTCGCATCGATGTTACAGAACCGAAAGATTGTTCGAAAAAAGTGGTAGATAGCCGAAAAAAGTGACAGGGGTGCAACACGAGGACTTCCCAGGAGGTCACCCATCCTAGTACTACTCTCGCCCAAGCACGCTTAACTTCGGAGTTCTGATGGGATCCAGTGCATTTGTGCTGGTATGATCGCACCCAGCATGCCTCTCCATTGTCAAAGTAATTAAGAGTTTCCACTCGCATTGTCGTACGAAGTCCGTTTAAATGAAAGTGCGAAAAAATCCTGCTAGATGACACCGGATGGACGATCCGAGCATGTCGGGAAGCCGGATGACCGCCAGGGCTGTCATCGCGCGATGGATCTTCCCGAGTACCCCCGAATCAATATAAGAATCGCGACGATCTGACGGGCGGATCAAAAGTTATCGTCGGAACGATATTTGTGCACCAAGGGTAGCTCACGGCCAGTAAACACCTTCCGACCGGATTCATGACTCGCATCCACTAGTACACTCATCCGTTATAGCCTGTACGTCACTGAATCTAAACAAACCCCCGCTATAATTTGACCGCAAATGAAATGTCAGAACGAATTCCGTTTATCGAATCAAACGACACTATCACCCCGCCATAATAAAGACCGGACGTGTTTGAATTCACCATCCGGAAGAAAATAAAAAGATCCGAACCGAAACGTAGGAGGCGACGCACTAAACGTGCGTTTCAGTTCGCATCGATGTTCCAGAACCGAAAGATTGTTCGAAAAAAGTGGTAGATAGCCGAAAAAAGTGACAGGGGTGCAACACGAGGACTTCCCAGGAGGTCACCCATCCTAGTACTACTCTCGCCCAAGCACGCTTAACTTCGGAGTTCTGATGGGATCCAGTGCATTTGTGCTGGTATGATCGCACCCAGCATGCCTCTCCATTGTCAAAGTAATAAAGAGTTTCCACTCGCATTGTCGTACGAAGTCCGTTTAAATGAAAGTGCGAAAAAATCCTGCTAGATGACACCGGATGGACGATCCGAGCATGTCGGGAAGCCGGATGACCGCCAGGGCTGTCATCGCGCGATGAATCTTCCCGAGTACCCCCGAATCAATATAAGAATCGCCACGATCTGACGGGCTGATCAAAAGTTATCGTCGGAACGATATTTGTGCACCAAGGGTAGCTCACGCCCAGTAAACACCTTCCGACCGGATTCATGACTCGCATCCACTAGTACACTCATCCGCTATAGCCTGTACGTCACTGAATCTAAACAAACCCCCGCTATAATTTGACCGCAAATGAAATGTCAGAACGAATTCCGTTTATCGAATCAAACGACACTATCGCCCCGCCATAATAAAGACCGGACGTGTTTGAATTCACCATCCGGAAGAAAATAAAAAGATCCGAACCGAAACGTAGGAGGCGACGCACTAAACGTGCGTTTCAGTTCGCATCGATGTTCCAGAACCGAAAGATTGTTCGAAAAAAGTGGTAGATAGCCGAAAAAAGTGACAGGGGTGCAACACGAGGACTTCCCAGGAGGTCACCCATCCTAGTACTACTCTCGCCCAAGCACGCTTCACTTCGGAGTTCTGATGGGATCCAGTGCATTTGTGCTGGTATGATCGCACCCAGCATGCCTCTCCATTGTCAAAGTAATAAAGAGTTTCCACTCGCATTGTCGTACGAAGTCCGTTTAAATGAAAGTGCGAAAAAATCCTGCTAGATGACACCGGATGGACGATCCGAGCATGTCGGGAAGCCGGATGACCGCCAGGGCTGTCATCGCGCGATGGATCTTCCCGAGTACCCCCGAATCAATATAAGAATCGCCACGATCTGACGGGCGGATCAAAAGTTATCGTCGGAACGATATTTGTGCACCAAGGGTAGCTCACGGCCAGTAAACACCTTCCGACCGGATTCATGACTCGCATCCACTAGTACACTCATCCGCTATAGCCTGTACGTCACTGAATCTAAACAAACCCCCGCTATAATTTGACCGCAAATGAAATGTCAGAACGAATTCCGTTTATCGAATCAAACGACACTATCACCCCGCCATAATAAAGACCGGACGTGTTTGAATTCACCATCCGGAAGAAAATAAAAAGATCCGAACCGAAACGTAGGAGGCAACGCACTAAACGTGCGTTTCAGTTCGCATCGATGTTCCAGAACCGAAAGATTGTTCGAAAAAAGTGGTAGATAGCCGAAAAAAGTGACAGGGGTGCAACACGAGGACTTCCCAGGAGGTCACCCATCCTAGTACTACTCTCGCCCAAGCACGCTTAACTTCGGAGTTCTGATGGGATCCAGTGCATTTGTGCTGGTATGATCGCACCCAGCATGCCTCTCCATTGTCAAAGTAATTAAGAGTTTCCACTCGCATTGTCGTACGAAGTCCGTTTAAATGAAAGTGCGAAAAAATCCTGCTAGATGACACCGGATGGACGATCCGAGCATGTCGGGAAGCCGGATGACTGCCAGGGCTGTCATCGCGCGATGAATCTTCCCGAGTACCCCCGAATCAATATAAGAATCGCCACGATCTGACGGGCTGATCAAAAGTTATCGTCGGAACGATATTTGTGCACCAAGGGTAGCTCACGCCCAGTAAACACCTTCCGACCGGATTCATGACTCGCATCCACTAGTACACTCATCCGCTATAGCCTGTACGTCACTGAATCTAAACAAACCCCCGCTATAATTTGACCGCAAATGAAATGTCAGAACGAATTCCGTTTATCGAATCAAACGACACTATCGCCCCGCCATAATAAAGACCGGACGTGTTTGAATTCACCATCCGGAAGAAAATAAAAAGATCCGAACCGAAACGTAGGAGGCGACGCACTAAACGTGCGTTTCAGTTCGCATCGATGTTCCAGAACCGAAAGATTGTTCGAAAAAAGTGGTAGATAGCCGAAAAAAGTGACAGGGGTGCAACACGAGGACTTCCCAGGAGGTCACCCATCCTAGTACTACTCTCGCCCAAGCACGCTTCACTTCGGAGTTCTGATGGGATCCAGTGCATTTGTGCTGGTATGATCGCACCCAGCATGCCTCTCCATTGTCAAAGTAATAAAGAGTTTCCACTCGCATTGTCGTACGAAGTCCGTTTAAATGAAAGTGCGAAAAAATCCTGCTAGATGACACCGGATGGACGATCCGAGCATGTCGGGAAGCCGGATGACCGCCAGGGCTGTCATCGCGCGATGAATCTTCCCGAGTACCCCCGAATCAATATAAGAATCGCCACGATCTGACGGGCTGATCAAAAGTTATCGTCGGAACGATATTTGTGCACCAAGGGTAGCTCACGCCCAGTAAACACCTTCCGACCGGATTCATGACTCGCATCCACTAGTACACTCATCCGCTATAGCCTGTACGTCACTGAATCTAAACAAACCCCCGCTATAATTTGACCGCAAATGAAATGTCAGAACGAATTCCGTTTATCGAATCAAACGACACTATCGCCCCGCCATAATAAAGACCGGACGTCTTTGAATTCACCATCCGGAAGAAAATAAAAAGATCCGAACCGAAACGTAGGAGGCGACGCACTAAACGTGCGTTTCAGTTCGCATCAATGTTCCAGAACCGAAAGATTGTTCGAAAAAAGTGGTAGATAGCCGAAAAAAGTGACAGGGGTGCAACACGAGGACTTCCCAGGAGGTCACCCATCCTAGTACTACTCTCGCCCAAGCACGCTTCACTTCGGAGTTCTGATGGGATCCAGTGCATTTGTGCTGGTATGATCGCACCCAGCATGCCTCTCCATTGTCAAAGTAATAAAGAGTTTCCACTCGCATTGTCGTACGAAGTCCGTTTAAATGAAAGTGCGAAAAAATCCTGCTAGATGACACCGGATGGACGATCCGAGCATGTCGGGAAGCCGGATGACCGCCAGGGCTGTCATCGCGCGATGGATCTTCCCGAGTACCCCCGAATCAATATAAGAATCGCCACGATCTGACGGGCGGATCAAAAGTTATCGTCGGAACGATATTTGTGCACCAAGGGTAGCTCACGGCCAGTAAACACCTTCCGACCGGATTCATGACTCGCATCCACTAGTACACTCATCCGCTATAGCCTGTACGTCACTGAATCTAAACAAACCCCCGCTATAATTTGACCGCAAATGAAATGTCAGAACGAATTCCGTTTATCGAATCAAACGACACTATCACCTCGCCATAATAAAGACCGGACGTCTTTGAATTCACCATCCGGAAGAAAATAAAAAGATCCGAACCGAAACGTAGGAGGCGACGCACTAAACGTGCGTTTCAGTTCGCATCGATGTTCCAGAACCGAAAGATTGTTCGAAAAAAGTGGTAGATAGCCGAAAAAAGTGACAGGGGTGCAACACGAGGACTTCCCATGAGGTCACCCATCCTAGTACTACTCTCGCCCAAGCACGCTTAACTTGGGAGTTCTGATGGGATCCAGTGCATTTGTGCTGGTATGATCGCACCCAGCATGCCTTTCCATTGTCAAAGTAATAAAGAGTTTCCACTCGCATTGTCGTACGAAGTCCGTTTAAATGAAAGTGCGAAAAAATCCTGCTAGATGACACCGGATGGACGATCCGAGCATGTCGGGAAGCCGGATGACCGCCAGGGCTGTCATCGCGCGATGAATCTTCCCGAGTACCCCCGAATCAATATAAGAATCGCCACGATCTGACGGGCGGATCAAAAGTTATCGTCGGAACGATATTTGTGCACCAAGGGTAGCTCACGGCCAGTAAACACCTTCCGACCGGATTCATGACTCGCATCCACTAGTACACTCATCTGCTATAGCCTGTACGTCACTGAATCTAAACAAACCCCCGCTATAATTTGACCGCAAATGAAATGTCAGAACGAATTCCGTTTATCGAATCAAACGACACTATCACCCCGCCATAATAAAGACCGGACGTCTTTGAATTCACCATCCGGAAGAAAATAATAAGATCCGAACCGAAACGTAGGAGGCGACGCACTAAACGTGCGTTTCAGTTCGCATCGATGTTACAGAACCGAAAGATTGTTCGAAAAAAGTGGTAGATAGCCGAAAAAAGTGACAGGGGTGCAACACGAGGACTTCCCAGGAGGTCACCCATCCTAGTACTACTCTCGCCCAAGCACGCTTCACTTCGGAGTTCTGATGGGATCCAGTGCATTTGTGCTGGTATGATCGCACCCAGCATGCCTCTCCATTGTCAAAGTAATAAAGAGTTTCCACTCGCATTGTCGTACGAAGTCCGTTTAAATGAAAGTGCGAAAAAATCCTGCTAGATGACACCGGATGGACGATCCGAGCATGTCGGGAAGCCGGATGACCGCCAGAGCTGTCATCGCGCGATGGATCTTCCCGAGTACCCCCGAATCAATATAAGAATCGCCACGATCTGACGGGCGGATCAAAAGTTATCGTCGGAACGATATTTGTGCACCAAGGGTAGCTCACGGCCAGTAAACACCTTCCGACCGGATTCATGACTCGCATCCACTAGTACACTCATCCGCTATAGCCTGTACGTCACTGAATCTAAACAAACCCCCGCTATAATTTGACTGCAAATGAAATGTCAGAACGAATTCCGTTTATCGAATCAAACGACACTATCACCCCGCCATAATAAAGACCGGACGTCTTTGAATTCACCATCCGGAAGAAAATAAAAAGATCCGAACCGAAACGTAGGAGGCGACGCACTAAACGTGCGTTTCAGTTCGCATCGATGTTCCAGAACCGAAAGATTGTTCGAAAAAAGTGGTAGATAGCCGAAAAAAGTGACAGGGGTGCAACACGAGGACTTCCCAGGAGGTCACCCATCCTAGTACTACTCTCGCCCAAGCACGCTTAACTTCGGAGTTCTGATGGGATCCAGTGCATTTGTGCTGGTATGATCGCACCCAGCATGCCTCTCCATTGTCAAAGTAATTAAGAGTTTCCACTCGCATTGTCGTACGAAGTCCGTTTAAATGAAAGTGCGAAAAAATCCTGCTAGATGACACCGGATGGACGATCCGAGCATGTCGGGAAGCCGGATGACCGCCAGGGCTGTCATCGCGCGATGGATCTTCCCGAGTACCCCCGAATCAATATAAGAATCGCGACGATCTGACGGGCTGATCAAAAGTTATCGTCGGAACGATATTTGTGCACCAAGGGTAGCTCACGGCCAGTAAACACCTTCCGACCGGATTCATGACTCGCATCCACTAGTACACTCATCCGCTATAGCCTGTACGTCACTGAATCTAAACAAACCCCCGCTATAATTTGACCGCAAATGAAATGTCAGAACGAATTCCGTTTATCGAATCAAACGACACTATCGCCCCGCCATAATAAAGACCGGACGTCTTTGAATTCACCATCCGGAAGAAAATAAAAAGATCCGAACCGAAACGTAGGAGGCGACGCACTAAACGTGCGTTTCAGTTCGCATCGATGTTCCAGAACCGAAAGATTGTTCGAAAAAAGTGGTAGATAGCCGAAAAAAGTGACAGGGGTGCAACACGAGGACTTCCCAGGAGGTCACCCATCCTAGTACTACTCTCGCCCAAGCACGCTTAACTTCGGAGTTCTGATGGGATCCAGTGCATTTGTGCTGGTATGATCGCACCCAGCATGCCTCTCCATTGTCAAAGTAATAAAGAGTTTCCACTCGCATTGTCGTACGAAGTCCGTTTAAATAAAAGTGCGAAAAAATCCTGCTAGATGACACCGGATGGACGATCCGAGCATGTCGGGAAGCCGGATGACCGCCAGGGCTGTCATCGCGCGATGAATCTTCCCGAGTACCCCCGAATCAATATAAGAATCGCCACGATCTGACGGGCGGATCAAAAGTTATCGTCGGAACGATATTTGTGCACCAAGGGTAGCTCACGGCCAGTAAACACCTTCCGACCGGATTCATGACTCGCATCCACTAGTACACTCATCCGCTATAGCCTGTACGTCACTGAATCTAAACAAACCCCCGCTATAATTTGACCGCAAATGAAATGTCAGAACGAATTCCGTTTATCGAATCAAACGACACTATCACCCCGCCATAATAAAGACCGGACGTGTTTGAATTCACCATCCGAAAGAAAATAAAAAGATCCGAACCGAAACGTAAGAGGCGACGCACTAAACGTGCGTTTCAGTTCGCATCGATGTTACAGAACCGAAAGATTGTTCGAAAAAAGTGGTAGATAGCCGAAAAAAGTGACAGGGGTGCAACACGAGGACTTCCCAGGAGGTCACCCATCCTAGTACTACTCTCGCCCAAGCACGCTTAACTTCGGAGTTCTGATGGGATCCAGTGCATTTGTGCTGGTATGATCGCACCCAGCATGCCTCTCCATTGTCAAAGTAATAAAGAGTTTCCACTCGCATTGTCGTACGAAGTCCGTTTAAATGAAAGTGCGAAAAAATCCTGCTAGATGACACCGGATGGACGATCCGAGCATGTCGGGAAGCCGGATGACCGCCAGAGCTGTCATCGCGCGATGGATCTTCCCGAGTACCCCCGAATCAATATAAGAATCGCCACGATCTGACGGGCTGATCAAAAGTTATCGTCGGAACGATATTTGTGCACCAAGGGTAGCTCACGCCCAGTAAACACCTTCCGACCGGATTCATGACTCGCATCCACTAGTACACTCATCCGCTATAGCCTGTACGTCACTGAATCTAAACAAACCCCCGCTATAATTTGACTGCAAATGAAATGTCAGAACGAATTCCGTTTATCGAATCAAACGACACTATCACCCCGCCATAATAAAGACCGGACGTCTTTGAATTCACCATCCGGAAGAAAATAAAAAGATCCGAACCGAAACGTAGGAGGCGACGCACTAAACGTGCGTTTCAGTTCGCATCGATGTTCCAGAACCGAAAGATTGTTCGAAAAAAGTGGTAGATAGCCGAAAAAAGTGACAGGGGTGCAACACGAGGACTTCCCAGGAGGTCACCCATCCTAGTACTACTCTCGCCCAAGCACGCTTAACTTCGGAGTTCTGATGGGATCCAGTGCATTTGTGCTGGTATGATCGCACCCAGCATGCCTCTCCATTGTCAAAGTAATTAAGAGTTTCCACTCGCATTGTCGTACGAAGTCCGTTTAAATGAAAGTGCGAAAAAATCCTGCTAGATGACACCGGATGGACGATCCGAGCATGTCGGGAAGCCGGATGACCGCCAGGGCTGTCATCGCGCGATGGATCTTCCCGAGTACCCCCGAATCAATATAAGAATCGCCACGATCTGACGGGCGGATCAAAAGTTATCGTCGGAACGATATTTGTGCACCAAGGGTAGCTCACGGCCAGTAAACACCTTCCGACCGGATTCATGACTCGCATCCACTAGTACACTCATCCGCTATAGCCTGTACGTCACTGAATCTAAACAAACCCCCGCTATAATTTGACCGCAAATGAAATGTCAGAACGAATTCCGTTTATCGAATCAAACGACACTATCACCCCGCCATAATAAAGACCGGACGTCTTTGAATTCACCATCCGGAAGAAAATAAAAAGATCCGAACCGAAACGTAGGAGGCGACGCACTAAACGTGCGTTTCAGTTCGCATCGATGTTCCAGAACCGAAAGATTGTTCGAAAAAAGTGGTAGATAGCCGAAAAAAGTGACAGGGGTGCAACACGAGGACTTCCCAGGAGGTCACCCATCCTAGTACTACTCTCGCCCAAGCACGCTTAACTTCGGAGTTCTGATGGGATCCAGTGCATTTGTGCTGGTATGATCGCACCCAGCATGCCTCTCCATTGTCAAAGTAATTAAGAGTTTCCACTCGCATTGTCGTACGAAGTCCGTTTAAATGAAAGTGCGAAAAAATCCTGCTAGATGACACCGGATGGACGATCCGAGCATGTCGGGAAGCCGGATGACCGCCAGGGCTGTCATCGCGCGATGAATCTTCCCGAGTACCCCCGAATCAATATAAGAATCGCCACGATCTGACGGGCGGATCAAAAGTTATCGTTGGAACGATATTTGTGCACCAAGGGTAGCTCACGGCCAGTAAACACCTTCCGACCGGATTCATGACTCGCATCCACTAGTACACTCATCCGCTATAGCCTGTACGTCACTGAATCTAAACAAACCCCCGCTATAATTTGACCGCAAATGAAATGTCAGAACGAATTCCGTTTATCGAATCAAACGACACTATCACCCCGCCATAATAAAGACCGGACGTGTTTGAATTCACCATCCGAAAGAAAATAAAAAGATCCGAACCGAAACGTAGGAGGCGACGCACTAAACGTGCGTTTCAGTTCGCATCGATGTTACAGAACCGAAAGATTGTTCGAAAAAAGTGGTAGATAGCCGAAAAAAGTGACAGGGGTGCAACACGAGGACTTCCCAGGAGGTCACCCATCCTAGTACTACTCTCGCCCAAGCACGCTTAACTTCGGAGTTCTGATGGGATCCAGTGCATTTGTGCTGGTATGATCGCACCCAGCATGCCTCTCCATTGTCAAAGTAATTAAGAGTTTCCACTCGCATTGTCGTACGAAGTCCGTTTAAATGAAAGTGCGAAAAAATCCTGCTAGATGACACCGGATGGACGATCCGAGCATGTCGGGAAGCCGGATGACCGCTAGGGCTGTCATCGCGCGATGGATCTTCCCGAGTACCCCCGAATCAATATAAGAATCGCCACGATCTGACGGGCGGATCAAAAGTTATCGTCGGAACGATATTTGTGCACCAAGGGTAGCTCACGGCCAGTAAACACCTTCCGACCGGATTCATGACTCGCATCCACTAGTACACTCATCCGCTATAGCCTGTACGTCACTGAATCTAAACAAACCCCCGCTATAATTTGACTGCAAATGAAATGTCAGAACGAATTCCGTTTATCGAATCAAACGACACTATCACCCCGCCATAATAAAGACCGGACGTCTTTGAATTCACCATCCGGAAGAAAATAAAAAGATCCGAACCGAAACGTAGGAGGCGACGCACTAAACGTGCGTTTCAGTTCGCATCGATGTTCCAGAACCGAAAGATTGTTCGAAAAAAGTGGTAGATAGCCGAAAAAAGTGACAGGGGTGCAACACGAGGACTTCCCAGGAGGTCACCCATCCTAGTACTACTCTCGCCCAAGCACGCTTAACTTCGGAGTTCTGATGGGATCCAGTGCATTTGTGCTGGTATGATCGCACCCAGCATGCCTCTCCATTGTCAAAGTAATTAAGAGTTTCCACTCGCATTGTCGTACGAAGTCCGTTTAAATGAAAGTGCGAAAAAATCCTGCTAGATGACACCGGATGGACGATCCGAGCATGTCGGGAAGCCGGATGACCGCCAGGGCTGTCATCGCGCGATGGATCTTCCCGAGTACCCCCGAATCAATATAAGAATCGCGACGATCTGACGGGCGGATCAAAAGTTATCGTCGGAACGATATTTGTGCACCAAGGGTAGCTCACGGCCAGTAAACACCTTCCGACCGGATTCATGACTCGCATCCACTAGTACACTCATCCGCTATAGCCTGTACGTCACTGAATCTAAACAAACCCCCGCTATAATTTGACCGCAAATGAAATGTCAGAACGAATTCCGTTTATCGAATCAAACGACACTATCACCTCGCCATAATAAAGACCGGACGTCTTTGAATTCACCATCCGGAAGAAAATAAAAAGATCCGAACCGAAACGTAGGAGGCGACGCACTAAACGTGCGTTTCAGTTCGCATCGATGTTCCAGAACCGAAAGATTGTTCGAAAAAAGTGGTAGATAGCCGAAAAAAGTGACAGGGGTGCAACACGAGGACTTCCCAGGAGGTCACCCATCCTAGTACTACTCTCGCCCAAGCACGCTTAACTTCGGAGTTCTGATGGGATCCAGTGCATTTGTGCTGGTATGATCGCACCCAGCATGCCTCTCCATTGTCAAAGTAATAAAGAGTTTCCACTCGCATTGTCGTACGAAGTCCGTTTAAATGAAAGTGCGAAAAAATCCTGCTAGATGACACCGGATGGACGATCCGAGCATGTCGGGAAGCCGGATGACCGCCAGGGCTGTCATCGCGCGATGAATCTTCCCGAGTACCCCCGAATCAATATAAGAATCGCCACGATCTGACGGGCGGATCAAAAGTTATCGTTGGAACGATATTTGTGCACCAAGGGTAGCTCACGGCCAGTAAACACCTTCCGACCGGATTCATGACTCGCATCCACTAGTACACTCATCCGCTATAGCCTGTACGTCACTGAATCTAAACAAACCCCCGCTATAATTTGACCGCAAATGAAATGTCAGAACGAATTCCGTTTATCGAATCAAACGACACTATCACCCCGCCATAATAAAGACCGGACGTGTTTGAATTCACCATCCGAAAGAAAATAAAAAGATCCGAACCGAAACGTAGGAGGCGACGCACTAAACGTGCGTTTCAGTTCGCATCGATGTTACAGAACCGAAAGATTGTTCGAAAAAAGTGGTAGATAGCCGAAAAAAGTGACAGGGGTGCAACACGAGGACTTCCCAGGAGGTCACCCATCCTAGTACTACTCTCGCCCAAGCACGCTTAACTTCGGAGTTCTGATGGGATCCAGTGCATTTGTGCTGGTATGATCGCACCCAGCATGCCTCTCCATTGTCAAAGTAATTAAGAGTTTCCACTCGCATTGTCGTACGAAGTCCGTTTAAATGAAAGTGCGAAAAAATCCTGCTAGATGACACCGGATGGACGATCCGAGCATGTCGGGAAGCCGGATGACCGCTAGGGCTGTCATCGCGCGATGGATCTTCCCGAGTACCCCCGAATCAATATAAGAATCGCGACGATCTGACGGGCGGATCAAAAGTTATCGTCGGAACGATATTTGTGCACCAAGGGTAGCTCACGGCCAGTAAACACCTTCCGACCGGATTCATGACTCGCATCCACTAGTACACTCATCCGCTATAGCCTGTACGTCACTGAATCTAAACAAACCCCCGCTATAATTTGACTGCAAATGAAATGTCAGAACGAATTCCGTTTATCGAATCAAACGACACTATCACCCCGCCATAATAAAGACCGGACGTCTTTGAATTCACCATCCGGAAGAAAATAAAAAGATCCGAACCGAAACGTAGGAGGCGACGCACTAAACGTGCGTTTCAGTTCGCATCGATGTTCCAGAACCGAAAGATTGTTCGAAAAAAGTGGTAGATAGCCGAAAAAAGTGACAGGGGTGCAACACGAGGACTTCCCAGGAGGTCACCCATCCTAGTACTACTCTCGCCCAAGCACGCTTAACTTCGGAGTTCTGATGGGATCCAGTGCATTTGTGCTGGTATGATCGCACCCAGCATGCCTCTCCATTGTCAAAGTAATTAAGAGTTTCCACTCGCATTGTCGTACGAAGTCCGTTTAAATGAAAGTGCGAAAAAATCCTGCTAGATGACACCGGATGGACGATCCGAGCATGTCGGGAAGCCGGATGACCGCCAGGGCTGTCATCGCGCGATGGATCTTCCCGAGTACCCCCGAATCAATATAAGAATCGCGACGATCTGACGGGCGGATCAAAAGTTATCGTCGGAACGATATTTGTGCACCAAGGGTAGCTCACGGCCAGTAAACACCTTCCGACCGGATTCATGACTCGCATCCACTAGTACACTCATCCGCTATAGCCTGTACGTCACTGAATCTAAACAAACCCCCGCTATAATTTGACCGCAAATGAAATGTCAGAACGAATTCCGTTTATCGAATCAAACGACACTATCACCTCGCCATAATAAAGACCGGACGTCTTTGAATTCACCATCCGGAAGAAAATAAAAAGATCCGAACCGAAACGTAGGAGGCGACGCACTAAACGTGCGTTTCAGTTCGCATCGATGTTCCAGAACCGAAAGATTGTTCGAAAAAAGTGGTAGATAGCCGAAAAAAGTGACAGGGGTGCAACACGAGGACTTCCCAGGAGGTCACCCATCCTAGTACTACTCTCGCCCAAGCACGCTTAACTTCGGAGTTCTGATGGGATCCAGTGCATTTGTGCTGGTATGATCGCACCCAGCATGCCTCTCCATTGTCAAAGTAATTAAGAGTTTCCACTCGCATTGTCGTACGAAGTCCGTTTAAATGAAAGTGCGAAAAAATCCTGCTAGATGACACCGGATGGACGATCCGAGCATGTCGGGAAGCCGGATGACCGCCAGGGCTGTCATCGCGCGATGGATCTTCCCGAGTACCCCCGAATCAATATAAGAATCGCGACGATCTGACGGGCGGATCAAAAGTTATCGTCGGAACGATATTTGTGCACCAAGGGTAGCTCACGGCCAGTAAACACCTTCCGACCGGATTCATGACTCGCATCCACTAGTACACTCATCCGCTATAGCCTGTACGTCACTGAATCTAAACAAACCCCCGCTATAATTTGACCGCAAATGAAATGTCAGAACGAATTCCGTTTATCGAATCAAACGACACTATCACCTCGCCATAATAAAGACCGGACGTCTTTGAATTCACCATCCGGAAGAAAATAAAAAGATCCGAACCGAAACGTAGGAGGCGACGCACTAAACGTGCGTTTCAGTTCGCATCGATGTTCCAGAACCGAAAGATTGTTCGAAAAAAGTGGTAGATAGCCGAAAAAAGTGACAGGGGTGCAACACGAGGACTTCCCAGGAGGTCACCCATCCTAGTACTACTCTCGCCCAAGCACGCTTAACTTCGGAGTTCTAATGGGATCCAGTGCATTTGTGCTGGTATGATCGCACCCAGCATGCCTCTCCATTGTCAAAGTAATAAAGAGTTTCCACTCGCATTGTCGTACGAAGTCCGTTTAAATGAAAGTGCGAAAAAATCCTGCTAGATGACACCGGATGGACGATCCGAGCATGTCGGGAAGCCGGATGACCGCCAGGGCTGTCATCGCGCGATGAATCTTCCCGAGTACCCCCGAATCAATATAAGAATCGCCACGATCTGACGGGCGGATCAAAAGTTATCGTCGGAACGATATTTGTGCACCAAGGGTAGCTCACGGCCAGTAAACACCTTCCGACCGGATTCATGACTCGCATCCACTAGTACACTCATCCGCTATAGCCTGTACGTCACTGAATCTAAACAAACCCCCGCTATAATTTGACCGCAAATGAAATGTCAGAACGAATTCCGTTTATCGAATCAAACGACACTATCACCCCGCCATAATAAAGACCGGACGTGTTTGAATTCACCATCCGAAAGAAAATAAAAAGATCCGAACCGAAACGTAGGAGGCGACGCACTAAACGTGCGTTTCAGTTCGCATCGATGTTACAGAACCGAAAGATTGTTCGAAAAAAGTGGTAGATAGCCGAAAAAAGTGACAGGGGTGCAACACGAGGACTTCCCAGGAGGTCACCCATCCTAGTACTACTCTCGCCCAAGCACGCTTAACTTCGGAGTTCTGATGGGATCCAGTGCATTTGTGCTGGTATGATCGCACCCAGCATGCCTCTCCATTGTCAAAGTAATTAAGAGTTTCCACTCGCATTGTCGTACGAAGTCCGTTTAAATGAAAGTGCGAAAAAATCCTGCTAGATGACACCGGATGGACGATCCGAGCATGTCGGGAAGCCGGATGACCGCCAGGGCTGTCATCGCGCGATGGATCTTCCCGAGTACCCCCGAATCAATATAAGAATCGCCACGATCTGACGGGCGGATCAAAAGTTATCGTCGGAACGATATTTGTGCACCAAGGGTAGCTCACGGCCAGTAAACACCTTCCGACCGGATTCATGACTCGCATCCACTAGTACACTCATCCGCTATAGCCTGTACGTCACTGAATCTAAACAAACCCCCGCTATAATTTGACCGCAAATGAAATGTCAGAACGAATTCCGTTTATCGAATCAAACGACACTATCACCTCGCCATAATAAAGACCGGACGTCTTTGAATTCACCATCCGGAAGAAAATAAAAAGATCCGAACCGAAACGTAGGAGGCGACGCACTAAACGTGCGTTTCAGTTCGCATCGATGTTCCAGAACCGAAAGATTGTTCGAAAAAAGTGGTAGATAGCTGAAAAAAGTGACAGGGGTGCAACACGAGGACTTCCCAGGAGGTCACCCATCCTAGTACTACTCTCGCCCAAGCACGCTTAACTTCGGAGTTCTGATGGGATCCAGTGCATTTGTGCTGGTATGATCGCACCCAGCATGCCTCTCCATTGTCAAAGTAATAAAGAGTTTCCACTCGCATTGTCGTACGAAGTCTGTTTAAATGAAAGTGCGAAAAAATCCTGCTAGATGACACCGGATGGACGATCCGAGCATGTCGGGAAGCCGGATGACCGCCAGGGCTGTCATCGCGCGATGAATCTTCCCGAGTACCCCCGAATCAATATAAGAATCGCCACGATCTGACGGGCGGATCAAAAGTTATCGTCGGAACGATATTTGTGCACCAAGGGTAGCTCACGGCCAGTAAACACCTTCCGACCGGATTCATGACTCGCATCCACTAGTACACTCATCCGCTATAGCCTGTACGTCACTGAATCTAAACAAACCCCCGCTATAATTTGACCGCAAATGAAATGTCAGAACGAATTCCGTTTATCGAATCAAACGACACTATCACCCCGCCATAATAAAGACCGGACGTGTTTGAATTCACCATCCGAAAGAAAATAAAAAGATCCGAACCGAAACGTAGGAGGCGACGCACTAAACGTGCGTTTCAGTTCGCATCGATGTTACAGAACCGAAAGATTGTTCGAAAAAAGTGGTAGATAGCCGAAAAAAGTGACAGGGGTGCAACACGAGGACTTCCCAGGAGGTCACCCATCCTAGTACTACTCTCGCCCAAGCACGCTTAACTTCGGAGTTCTGATGGGATCCAGTGCATTTGTGCTGGTATGATCGCACCCAGCATGCCTCTCCATTGTCAAAGTAATTAAGAGTTTCCACTCGCATTGTCGTACGAAGTCCGTTTAAATGAAAGTGCGAAAAAATCTTGCTAGATGACACCGGATGGACGATCCGAGCATGTCGGGAAGCCGGATGACCGCCAGGGCTGTCATCGCGCGATGGATCTTCCCGAGTACCCTCGAATCAATATAAGAATCGCCACGATCTGACGGGCGGATCAAAAGTTATCGTCGGAACGATATTTGTGCACCAAGGGTAGCTCACGGCCAGTAAACACCTTCCGACCGGATTCATGACTCGCATCCACTAGTACACTCATCCGCTATAGCCTGTACGTCACTGAATCTAAACAAACCCCCGCTATAATTTGACCGCAAATGAAATGTCAGAACGAATTCCGTTTATCGAATCAAACGACACTATCACCTCGCCATAATAAAGACCGGACGTCTTTGAATTCACCATCCGGAAGAAAATAGAAAGATCCGAACCGAAACGTAGGAGGCGACGCACTAAACGTGCGTTTCAGTTCGCATCGATGTTCCAGAACCGAAAGATTGTTCGAAAAAAGTGGTAGATAGCCGAAAAAAGTGACAGGGGTGCAACACGAGGACTTCCCATGAGGTCACCCATCCTAGTACTACTCTCGCCCAAGCACGCTTAACTTCGGAGTTCTGATGGGATCCAGTGCATTTGTGCTGGTATGATCGCACCCAGCATGCCTTTCCATTGTCAAAGTAATAAAGAGTTTCCACTCGCATTGTCGTACGAAGTCCGTTTAAATGAAAGTGCGAAAAAATCCTGCTAGATGACACCGGATGGACGATCCGAGCATGTCGGGAAGCCGGATGACCGCCAGGGCTGTCATCGCGCGATGAATCTTCCCGAGTACCCCCGAATCAATATAAGAATCGCGACGATCTGACGGGCGGATCAAAAGTTATCGTCGGAACGATATTTGTGCACCAAGGGTAGCTCACGGCCAGTAAACACCTTCCGACCGGATTCATGACTCGCATCCACTAGTACACTCATCTGCTATAGCCTGTACGTCACTGAATCTAAACAAACCCCCGCTATAATTTGACGGCAAATGAAATGTCAGAACGAATTCCGTTTATCGAATCAAACGACACTATCACCCCGCCATAATAAAGACCGGACGTCTTTGAATTCACCATCCGGAAGAAAATAATAAGATCCGAACCGAAACGTAGGAGGCGACGCACTAAACGTGCGTTTCAGTTCGCATCAATGTTCCAGAACCGAAAGATTGTTCGAAAAAAGTGGTAGATAGCCGAAAAAAGTGACAGGGGTGCAACACGAGGACTTCCCAGGAGGTCACCCATCCTAGTACTACTCTCGCCCAAGCACGCTTAACTTTGGAGTTCTGATGGGATCCAGTGCATTTGTGCTGGTATGATCGCACCCAGCATGCCTCTCCATTGTCAAAGTAATAAAGAGTTTCCACTCGCATTGTCGTACGAAGTCCGTTTAAATGAAAGTGCGAAAAAATCCTGCTAGATGACACCGGATGGACGATCCGAGCATGTCGGGAAGCCGGATGACCGCCAGAGCTGTCATCGCGCGATGGATCTTCCCGAGTACCCCCGAATCAATATAAGAATCGCCACGATCTGACGGGCGGATCAAAAGTTATCGTCGGAACGATATTTGTGCACCAAGGGTAGCTCACGGCCAGTAAACACCTTCCGACCGGATTCATGACTCGCATCCACTAGTACACTCATCCGCTATAGCCTTTACGTCACTGAATCTAAACAAACCCCCGCTATAATTTGACTGCAAATGAAATGTCAGAACGAATTCCGTTTATCGAATCAAACGACACTATCACCCCGCCATAATAAAGACCGGACGTCTTTGAATTCACCATCCGGAAGAAAATAAAAAGATCCGAACCGAAACGTAGGAGGCGACGCACTAAACGTGCGTTTCAGTTCGCATCGATGTTCCAGAACCGAAAGATTGTTCGAAAAAAGTGGTAGATAGCCGAAAAAAGTGACAGGGGTGCAACACGAGGACTTCCCAGGAGGTCACCCATCCTAGTACTACTCTCGCCCAAGCACGCTTAACTTCGGAGTTCTGATGGGATCCAGTGCATTTGTGCTGGTATGATCGCACCCAGCATGCCTCTCCATTGTCAAAGTAATAAAGAGTTTCCACTCGCATTGTCGTACGAAGTCCGTTTAAATGAAAGTGCGAAAAAATCCTGCTAGATGACACCGGATGGACGATCCGAGCATGTCGGGAAGCCGGATGACCGCCAGGGCTGTCATCGCGCGATGGATCTTCCCGAGTACCCCCGAATCAATATAAGAATCGCGACGATCTGACGGGCGGATCAAAAGTTATCGTCGGAACGATATTTGTGCACCAAGGGTAGCTCACGGCCAGTAAACACCTTCCGACCGGATTCATGACTCGCATCCACTAGTACACTCATCCGCTATAGCCTGTACGTCACTGAATCTAAACAAACCCCCGCTATAATTTGACCGCAAATGAAATGTCAGAACGAATTCCGTTTATCGAATCAAACGACACTATCACCCCGCCATAATAAAGACCGGACGTGTTTGAATTCACCATCCGAAAGAAAATAAAAAGATCCGAACCGAAACGTAGGAGGCGACGCACTAAACGTGCGTTTCAGTTCGCATCGATGTTACAGAACCGAAAGATTGTTCGAAAAAAGTGGTAGATAGCCGAAAAAAGTGACAGGGGTGCAACACGAGGACTTCCCAGGAGGTCACCCATCCTAGTACTACTCTCGCCCAAGCACGCTTAACTTCGGAGTTCTGATGGGATCCAGTGCATTTGTGCTGGTATGATCGCACCCAGCATGCCTCTCCATTGTCAAAGTAATTAAGAGTTTCCACTCGCATTGTCGTACGAAGTCCGTTTAAATGAAAGTGCGAAAAAATCCTGCTAGATGACACCGGATGGACGATCCGAGCATGTCGGGAAGCCGGATGACCGCCAGGGCTGTCATCGCGCGATGGATCTTCCCGAGTACCCCCGAATCAATATAAGAATCGCCACGATCTGACGGGCGGATCAAAAGTTATCGTCGGAACGATATTTGTGCACCAAGGGTAGCTCACGGCCAGTAAACACCTTCCGACCGGATTCATGACTCGCATCCACTAGTACACTCATCCGCTATAGCCTGTACGTCACTGAATCTAAACAAACCCCCGCTATAATTTGACCGCAAATGAAATGTCAGAACGAATTCCGTTTATCGAATCAAACGACACTATCACCTCGCCATAATAAAGACCGGACGTCTTTGAATTCACCATCCGGAAGAAAATAAAAAGATCCGAACCGAAACGTAGGAGGCGACGCACTAAACGTGCGTTTCAGTTCGCATCGATGTTCCAGAACCGAAAGATTGTTCGAAAAAAGTGGTAGATAGCCGAAAAAAGTGACAGGGGTGCAACACGAGGACTTCCCAGGAGGTCACCCATCCTAGTACTACTCTCGCCCAAGCACGCTTAACTTCGGAGTTCTGATGGGATCCAGTGCATTTGTGCTGGTATGATCGCACCCAGCATGCCTCTCCATTGTCAAAGTAATAAAGAGTTTCCACTCGCATTGTCGTACGAAGTCCGTTTAAATGAAAGTGCGAAAAAATCCTGCTAGATGACACCGGATGGACGATCCGAGCATGTCGGGAAGCCGGATGACCGCCAGGGCTGTCATCGCGCGATGAATCTTCCCGAGTACCCCCGAATCAATATAAGAATCGCCACGATCTGACGGGCGGATCAAAAGTTATCGTCGGAACGATATTTGTGCACCAAGGGTAGCTCACGGCCAGTAAACACCTTCCGACCGGATTCATGACTCGCATCCACTAGTACACTCATCCGCTATAGCCTGTACGTCACTGAATCTAAACAAACCCCCGCTATAATTTGACCGCAAATGAAATGTCAGAACGAATTCCGTTTATCGAATCAAACGACACTATCACCCCGCCATAATAAAGACCGGACGTGTTTGAATTCACCATCCGAAAGAAAATAAAAAGATCCGAACCGAAACGTAGGAGGCGACGCACTAAACGTGCGTTTCAGTTCGCATCGATGTTACAGAACCGAAAGATTGTTCGAAAAAAGTGGTAGATAGCCGAAAAAAGTGACAGGGGTGCAACACGAGGACTTCCCAGGAGGTCACCCATCCTAGTACTACTCTCGCCCAAGCACGCTTAACTTCGGAGTTCTGATGGGATCCAGTGCATTTGTGCTGGTATGATCGCACCCAGCATGCCTCTCCATTGTCAAAGTAATTAAGAGTTTCCACTCGCATTGTCGTACGAAGTCCGTTTAAATGAAAGTGCGAAAAAATCTTGCTAGATGACACCGGATGGACGATCCGAGCATGTCGGGAAGCCGGATGACCGCCAGGGCTGTCATCGCGCGATGGATCTTCCCGAGTACCCCCGAATCAATATAAGAATCGCCACGATCTGACGGGCGGATCAAAAGTTATCGTCGGAACGATATTTGTGCACCAAGGGTAGCTCACGGCCAGTAAACACCTTCCGACCGGATTCATGACTCGCATCCACTAGTACACTCATCCGCTATAGCCTGTACGTCACTGAATCTAAACAAACCCCCGCTATAATTTGACCGCAAATGAAATGTCAGAACGAATTCCGTTTATCGAATCAAACGACACTATCACCTCGCCATAATAAAGACCGGACGTCTTTGAATTCACCATCCGGAAGAAAATAGAAAGATCCGAACCGAAACGTAGGAGGCGACGCACTAAACGTGCGTTTCAGTTCGCATCGATGTTCCAGAACCGAAAGATTGTTCGAAAAAAGTGGTAGATAGCCGAAAAAAGTGACAGGGGTGCAACACGAGGACTTCCCATGAGGTCACCCATCCTAGTACTACTCTCGCCCAAGCACGCTTAACTTCGGAGTTCTGATGGGATCCAGTGCATTTGTGCTGGTATGATCGCACCCAGCATGCCTTTCCATTGTCAAAGTAATAAAGAGTTTCCACTCGCATTGTCGTACGAAGTCCGTTTAAATGAAAGTGCGAAAAAATCCTGCTAGATGACACCGGATGGACGATCCGAGCATGTCGGGAAGCCGGATGACCGCCAGGGCTGTCATCGCGCGATGAATCTTCCCGAGTACCCCCGAATCAATATAAGAATCGCGACGATCTGACGGGCGGATCAAAAGTTATCGTCGGAACGATATTTGTGCACCAAGGGTAGCTCACGGCCAGTAAACACCTTCCGACCGGATTCATGACTCGCATCCACTAGTACACTCATCTGCTATAGCCTGTACGTCACTGAATCTAAACAAACCCCCGCTATAATTTGACGGCAAATGAAATGTCAGAACGAATTCCGTTTATCGAATCAAACGACACTATCACCCCGCCATAATAAAGACCGGACGTCTTTGAATTCACCATCCGGAAGAAAATAATAAGATCCGAACCGAAACGTAGGAGGCGACGCACTAAACGTGCGTTTCAGTTCGCATCAATGTTCCAGAACCGAAAGATTGTTCGAAAAAAGTGGTAGATAGCCGAAAAAAGTGACAGGGGTGCAACACGAGGACTTCCCAGGAGGTCACCCATCCTAGTACTACTCTCGCCCAAGCACGCTTAACTTCGGAGTTCTGATGGGATCCAGTGCATTTGTGCTGGTATGATCGCACCCAGCATGCCTCTCCATTGTCAAAGTAATTAAGAGTTTCCACTCGCATTGTCGTACGAAGTCCGTTTAAATGAAAGTGCGAAAAAATCCTGCTAGATGACACCGGATGGACGATCCGAGCATGTCGGGAAGCCGGATGACCGCCAGAGCTGTCATCGCGCGATGGATCTTCCCGAGTACCCCCGAATCAATATAAGAATCGCCACGATCTGACGGGCGGATCAAAAGTTATCGTCGGAACGATATTTGTGCACCAAGGGTAGCTCACGGCCAGTAAACACCTTCCGACCGGATTCATGACTCGCATCCACTAGTACACTCATCCGCTATAGCCTTTACGTCACTGAATCTAAACAAACCCCCGCTATAATTTGACTGCAAATGAAATGTCAGAACGAATTCCGTTTATCGAATCAAACGACACTATCACCCCGCCATAATAAAGACCGGACGTGTTTGAATTCACCATCCGAAAGAAAATAAAAAGATCCGAACCGAAACGTAGGAGGCGACGCACTAAACGTGCGTTTCAGTTCGCATCGATGTTCCAGAACCGAAAGATTGTTCGAAAAAAGTGGTAGATAGCCGAAAAAAGTGACAGGGGTGCAACACGAGGACTTCCCAGGAGGTCATCCATCCTAGTACTACTCTCGCCCAAGCACGCTTAACTTCGGAGTTCTGATGGGATCCAGTGCATTTGTGCTGGTATGATCGCACCCAGCATGCCTCTCCATTGTCAAAGTAATTAAGAGTTTCCACTCGCATTGTCGTACGAAGTCCGTTTAAATGAAAGTGCGAAAAAATCCTGCTAGATGACACCGGATGGACGATCCGAGCATGTCGGGAAGCCGGATGACCGCCAGAGCTGTCATCGCGCGATGGATCTTCCCGAGTACCCCCGAATCAATATAAGAATCGCGACGATCTGACGGGCGGATCAAAAGTTATCGTCGGAACGATATTTGTGCACCAAGGGTAGCTCACGGCCAGTAAACACCTTCCGACCGGATTCATGACTCGCATCCACTAGTACACTCATCCGCTATAGCCTGTACGTCACTGAATCTAAACAAACCCCCGCTATAATTTGACCGCAAATGAAATGTCAGAACGAATTCCGTTTATCGAATCAAACGACACTATCACCTCGCCATAATAAAGACCGGACGTCTTTGAATTCACCATCCGGAAGAAAATAAAAAGATCCGAACCGAAACGTAGGAGGCGACGCACTAAACGTGCGTTTCAGTTCGCATCGATGTTCCAGAACCGAAAGATTGTTCGAAAAAAGTGGTAGATAGCCGAAAAAAGTGACAGGGGTGCAACACGAGGACTTCCCAGGAGGTCACCCATCCTAGTACTACTCTCGCCCAAGCACGCTTAACTTCGGAGTTCTGATGGGATCCAGTGCATTTGTGCTGGTATGATCGCACCCAGCATGCCTCTCCATTGTCAAAGTAATAAAGAGTTTCCACTCGCATTGTCGTACGAAGTCCGTTTAAATGAAAGTGCGAAAAAATCCTGCTAGATGACACCGGATGGACGATCCGAGCATGTCGGGAAGCCGGATGACCGCCAGGGCTGTCATCGCGCGATGGATCTTCCCGAGTACCCCCGAATCAATATAAGAATCGCCACGATCTGACGGGCGGATCAAAAGTTATCGTCGGAACGATATTTGTGCACCAAGGGTAGCTCACGGCCAGTAAACACCTTCCGACCGGATTCATGACTCGCATCCACTAGTACACTCATCCGCTATAGCCTGTACGTCACTGAATCTAAACAAACCCCCGCTATAATTTGACCGCAAATGAAATGTCAGAACGAATTCCGTTTATCGAATCAAACGACACTATCACCCCGCCATAATAAAGACCGGACGTGTTTGAATTCACCATCCGAAAGAAAATAAAAAGATCCGAACCGAAACGTAGGAGGCGACGCACTAAACGTGCGTTTCAGTTCGCATCGATGTTACAGAACCGAAAGATTGTTCGAAAAAAGTGGTAGATAGCCGAAAAAAGTGACAGGGGTGCAACACGAGGACTTCCCAGGAGGTCACCCATCCTAGTACTACTCTCGCCCAAGCACGCTTAACTTCGGAGTTCTGATGGGATCCAGTGCATTTGTGCTGGTATGATCGCACCCAGCATGCCTCTCCATTGTCAAAGTAATTAAGAGTTTCCACTCGCATTGTCGTACGAAGTCCGTTTAAATGAAAGTGCGAAAAAATCTTGCTAGATGACACCGGATGGACGATCCGAGCATGTCGGGAAGCCGGATGACCGCCAGGGCTGTCATCGCGCGATGGATCTTCCCGAGTACCCCCGAATCAATATAAGAATCGCCACGATCTGACGGGCGGATCAAAAGTTATCGTCGGAACGATATTTGTGCACCAAGGGTAGCTCACGGCCAGTAAACACCTTCCGACCGGATTCATGACTCGCATCCACTAGTACACTCATCCGCTATAGCCTGTACGTCACTGAATCTAAACAAACCCCCGCTATAATTTGACCGCAAATGAAATGTCAGAACGAATTCCGTTTATCGAATCAAACGACACTATCACCCCGCCATAATAAAGACCGGACGTGTTTGAATTCACCATCCGGAAGAAAATAGAAAGATCCGAACCGAAACGTAGGAGGCGACGCACTAAACGTGCGTTTCAGTTCGCATCGATGTTCCAGAACCGAAAGATTGTTCGAAAAAAGTGGTAGATAGCCGAAAAAAGTGACAGGGGTGCAACACGAGGACTTCCCAGGAGGTCACCCATCCTAGTACTACTCTCGCCCAAGCACGCTTAACTTCGGAGTTCTGATGGGATCCAGTGCATTTGTGCTGGTATGATCGCACCCAGCATGCCTCTCCATTGTCAAAGTAATAAAGAGTTTCCACTCGCATTGTCGTACGAAGTCCGTTTAAATGAAAGTGCGAAAAAATCCTGCTAGATGACACCGGATGGACGATCCGAGCATGTCGGGAAGCCGGATGACTGCCAGGGCTGTCATCGCGCGATGAATCTTCCCGAGTACCCCCGAATCAATATAAGAATCGCCACGATCTGACGGGCGGATCAAAAGTTATCGTCGGAACGATATTTGTGCACCAAGGGTAGCTCACGGCCAGTAAACACCTTCCGACCGGATTCATGACTCGCATCCACTAGTACACTCATCCGCTATAGCCTGTACGTCACTGAATCTAAACAAACCCCCGCTATAATTTGACTGCAAATGAAATGTCAGAACGAATTCCGTTTATCGAATCAAACGACACTATCACCCCGCCATAATAAAGACCGGACGTCTTTGAATTCACCATCTGGAAGAAAATAAAAAGATCCGAACCGAAACGTAGGAGGCGACGCACTAAACGTGCGTTTCAGTTCGCATCGATGTTCCAGAACCGAAAGATTGTTCGAAAAAAGTGGTAGATAGCCGAAAAAAGTGACAGGGGTGCAACACGAGGACTTCCCATGAGGTCACCCATCCTAGTACTACTCTCGCCCAAGCACGCTTAACTTCGGAGTTCTGATGGGATCCAGTGCATTTGTGCTGGTATGATCGCACCCAGCATGCCTTTCCATTGTCAAAGTAATAAAGAGTTTCCACTCGCATTGTCGTACGAAGTCCGTTTAAATGAAAGTGCGAAAAAATCCTGCTAGATGACACCGGATGGACGATCCGAGCATGTCGGGAAGCCGAATGACCGCCAAGGCTGTCATCGCGCGATGAATCTTCCCGAGTACCCCCGAATCAATATAAGAATCGCCACGATCTGACGGGCGGATCAAAAGTTATCGTCGGAACGATATTTGTGCACCAAGGGTAGCTCACGGCCAGTAAACACCTTCCGACCGGATTCATGACTCGCATCCACTAGTACACTCATCTGCTATAGCCTGTACGTCACTGAATCTAAACAAACCCCCGCTATAATTTGACGGTAAATGAAATGTCAGAACGAATTCCGTTTATCGAATCAAACGACACTATCACCCCGCCATAATAAAGACCGGACGTCTTTGAATTCACCATCCGGAAGAAAATAAAAAGATCCGAACCGAAACGTAGGAGGCGACGCACTAAACGTGCGTTTCAGTTCGCATCGATGTTCCAGAACCGAAAGATTGTTCGAAAAAAGTGGTAGATAGCCGAAAAAAGTGACAGGGGTGCAACACGAGGACTTCCCAGGAGGTCACCCATCCTAGTACTACTCTCGCCCAAGCACGCTTAACTTCGGAGTTCTGATGGGATCCAGTGCATTTGTGCTGGTATGATCGCACCCAGCATGCCTTTCCATTGTCAAAGTAATAAAGAGTTTCCACTCGCATTGTCGTACGAAGTCCGTTTAAATGAAAGTGCGAAAAAATCCTGCTAGATGACACCGGATGGACGATCCGAGCATGTCGGGAAGCCGGATGACCGCCAGGGCTGTCATCGCGCGATGAATCTTCCCGAGTACCCCCGAATCAATATAAGAATCGCGACGATCTGACGGGCGGATCAAAAGTTATCGTCGGAACGATATTTGTGCACCAAGGGTAGCTCACGGCCAGTAAACACCTTCCGACCGGATTCATGACTCGCATCCACTAGTACACTCATCTGCTATAGCCTGTACGTCACTGAATCTAAACAAACCCCCGCTATAATTTGACGGCAAATGAAATGTCAGAACGAATTCCGTTTATCGAATCAAACGACACTATCACCCCGCCATAATAAAGACCGGACGTCTTTGAATTCACCATCCGGAAGAAAATAATAAGATCCGAACCGAAACGTAGGAGGCGACGCACTAAACGTGCGTTTCAGTTCGCATCAATGTTCCAGAACCGAAAGATTGTTCGAAAAAAGTGGTAGATAGCCGAAAAAAGTGACAGGGGTGCAACACGAGGACTTCCCAGGAGGTCACCCATCCTAGTACTACTCTCGCCCAAGCACGCTTAACTTCGGAGTTCTGATGGGATCCAGTGCATTTGTGCTGGTATGATCGCACCCAGCATGCCTCTCCATTGTCAAAGTAATAAAGAGTTTCCACTCGCATTGTCGTACGAAGTCCGTTTAAATGAAAGTGCGAAAAAATCCTGCTAGATGACACCGGATGGACGATCCGAGCATGTCGGGAAGCCGGATGACTGCCAGAGCTGTCATCGCGCGATGGATCTTCCCGAGTACCCCCGAATCAATATAAGAATCGCCACGATCTGACGGGCGGATCAAAAGTTATCGTCGGAACGATATTTGTGCACCAAGGGTAGCTCACGGCCAGTAAACACCTTCCGACCGGATTCATGACTCGCATCCACTAGTACACTCATCCGCTATAGCCTGTACGTCACTGAATCTAAACAAACCCCCGCTATAATTTGACCGCAAATGAAATGTCAGAACGAATTCCGTTTATCGAATCAAACGACACTATCACCCCGCCATAATAAAGACCGGACGTGTTTGAATTCACCATCCGGAAGAAAATAGAAAGATCCGAACCGAAACGTAGGAGGCGACGCACTAAACGTGCGTTTCAGTTCGCATCGATGTTCCAGAACCGAAAGATTGTTCGAAAAAAGTGGTAGATAGCCGAAAAAAGTGACAGGGGTGCAACACGAGGACTTCCCAGGAGGTCACCCATCCTAGTACTACTCTCGCCCAAGCACGCTTAACTTCGGAGTTCTGATGGGATCCAGTGCATTTGTGCTGGTATGATCGCACCCAGCATGCCTCTCAATTGTCAAAGTAATAAAGAGTTTCCACTCGCATTGTCGTACGAAGTCCGTTTAAATGAAAGTGCGAAAAAATCCTGCTAGATGACACCGGATGGACGATCCGAGCATGTCGGGAAGCCGGATGACTGCCAGGGCTGTCATCGCGCGATGAATCTTCCCGAGTACCCCCGAATCAATATAAGAATCGCCACGATCTGACGGGCGGATCAAAAGTTATCGTCGGAACGATATTTGTGCACCAAGGGTAGCTCACGGCCAGTAAACACCTTCCGACCGGATTCATGACTCGCATCCACTAGTACACTCATCCGCTATAGCCTGTACGTCACTGAATCTAAACAAACCCCCGCTATAATTTGACTGCAAATGAAATGTCAGAACGAATTCCGTTTATCGAATCAAACGACACTATCACCCCGCCATAATAAAGACCGGACGTCTTTGAATTCACCATCTGGAAGAAAATAAAAAGATCCGAACCGAAACGTAGGAGGCGACGCACTGTAGACACCCCATTTTGACCGTGCCCTAAACCTTCCAATTTTGTGCAAAACCCCATCAGATCAATGATCTAGGGTCCCAAACTTAACCCTAGGCTAGCTTTGGGTCCCAGCTAGGTCCCCGCAAAATTTCGTCAAAATCCGAGTACGTTCGCCTAGCGAACGAGCAGAGAAAGGACCGTAGTGTAAACCAGAAAAGGGGGGTGAATTATCCTGGAACGGTGCAGAGCAGATTTCGAATAAGACACGATTGGATGGTGCGTCCATCAATTTTTCCGCCAATAGTGCGCCCATCAATATTGGTAGTGTCAATATCACCACCCTGTTTTTATAAAATAAAAAAAATATATATATATATATATATATAATGTGGGACCCGCTTGTGTGGGGCCCACTTGTGTGGGACCCGCTTGTGTGGGGCCCGCTTGTGTGGGGCCCGCTGGTGTGGGACCCGTTTGTGTGGGACCCGTTGATGTGGGATCCGATTATATTCAAAGAAAGAAGAAAGGGGACATCATCATTTTCTTTTGATTTTTAAAATTTGTAAGCAATGATTATGTTTTTTGTTTTCTTTTGGTATCCTATGCATGTAATGATTTTTTATTTTATTTTTTTAAAAAAAAATTAAGAAAATGGGGGACATGAGGGGGACAACCACTCTCACTTTCTCTCCCCCTCATGATGACTCATGATGGTTTTCTTCTCTCTCGCGAGGAGAAACCAGAGGGGGAAGAGGGAAAAAAAAAAGAGAAAAAAGAAAAACCAGAGGAAGAAAAGAAAGGAAAAACCAGAGGAAAAAAGAGAAAGGGAGAGGGAGAGAGAGAGGGAGATCTGCAGAGGGGAGAGAGAGAGGAGAGATCTGTAGAGAGAGAGAGAGAGAGAGAGAGTCTTCTCCTCCGGCAACCCAGCCGGAATCCGGCGAGGCCAAACCCATTTCCGACCGGCCATCCACCGATCACCACCACCTTCTCCGACATCCTTCCAACCAACCACCGGAGCTCCACCGGCATCCACATCTCCTCCACCCCACCTCCAGCGGGCCCCACCTCCAGCGGGTCCCACATCAGCGGGTCCCACATCAGCGGGCCCCACACAAGCACGACTCTGTCAACACCTTCCTGGATCTCTTGTGGCGTAAGTTCATTTTTTTTATTTTTTATTTTTTAATTATTCATTCTTTGCACTACATGGGTCCCACAGTGGGTCCCACAACGGGTCCCACAACAGTGGGTCCCACAGCAGTGGGTCCCACATTAGCGGGTCCCACATCAGCGGGTCCCACATCAACGGGTCCCACAACAGCGGGTCCCGCAGCGGGTCCCACAACAGCGGGTCCCACATCAACGGGTCCCACATCAACGGGTCCCACAGAGGGTCCCACATCCGTGGGTCCCACATCCGTGGGTCCCACAGCGGGTCCCACATCAACGGGTCCCACAGAGGGTCCCACATCCGTGGGTCCCACAGCGGGTCCCACATCAGCGGGTCCCACATCAGCGGGTCCCACAACGGGTCCCAAAGCGGGTCCCACAGAGGGTCCCACATCCGCGGGTCCCACATCAGCGGGTCCCACAGCGGGTCCCACAACGGGTCCCACAACGGGTCCCGCAGCGGGTCCCACATCAACGAGTCCTACTATGAATAGTAGTTTTGAATAGTACTTATAAATAGTAATTATGAATAGTAGTTTTGAATAGTACTTATAAATAGTAATTATGAATAGTAGTTTTGAATAGTACCTATAAATAGTAATTATGAATAGTATTTTTGAATAGTAATCTTGTATAGTAATTATAAATAGTAATTATAACAGTCTTCAGCACAGGAGTCAGTCCTTCAGTCAGTCCAGGAGTTTTTCCTATCATCATAGGGGTTAGGATTCTGTCCATCCTCTCATCAAGTCGTGATCTTTACCCGCTCCTGCAAGGTATAGGATGCTGTCCAACCCTTGCCGAGTTATTTTCCTGTTCGTTCCCCCGCAAAGCATAGGATGCTATCCAACCTTTGCGGGATTCCAGAAGTCTCCCTACCCGTATGATGATAGGATTTTATTCTCTGGTGTCAAAAAACAATAAAAACATTTCAAAAATACTTGAAAACAACAAAAACATTCCAAAAAACACTTGAAAATTCAAAAACATCTCAAAAACAATTCAAAATCCAAAAACATTTTAAAAATCAAAATTTCAAAAAAAAAATCTTGAGTCATGTGCAGAGTAGTTAGGAATTCTGGTCCGAACTACGGATGGCTTGATCCCTAGCTGAGGGGTACGTAGGCAGCTCAGGCGTGCTGCTGGCACCCTGAGTTCAGTCACCATTTTTAGACACCATTTTTACACTCTTTCACCCTTTACACACCATTTTTGTAAATATTTCTCACCTTTCCTTCCGAACTACGGATGGCTTGATCCCTAGCTGAGGGGTACGTAGGCAGCTCAGGCGTGCTGCTGGCACCCTGAGTTCAGTCACCATTTTTACACCCTTTCACCATTTTCAGTCACCATTTTTGTAAATATTTCTCACAACTTTCACCATTTTTCATAACTTCAAAACCTCCAAAAAATACAAAAAAACTTCAAAACCTTTTCAAAAAGATCTTCCCCTAGAGTTAGGAGTCTGTCCTAGATATTTAGGGTGTTTTAGAGTTAGGAGTCGGTCTTGATTTGTATTGATGTGGTGTGTCCTGTCGTGTGAGTGTCCCTAGAGTTAGGAGGCCTCGAGTCGATCGGTCAGACACTTAGTCGAACCGATGGCTAGACTAGGAAGCATATAGTCAGCCCATGGTTTTCTTTATGTTGCACAGCCTAGATACACATAGGATGTAGGGCCCACCTGCATTAGCTTAAGGCTAAACAACCTGCATTAGTTAGGACATATAGAGAGTCGTAAAAATCACAATCCACTTGAATTTAAGCAATCGCACAAAAAGCTTTAAAAACTAGTCGAGTCTAGTTGATCGAGTCTAGGATAGCGGTCCTAGAGGTTTAGGCATTGTAGTTTAGCATAGGACACCGAACTACGTTGGCTCTGATTCTTCCCGAGGCCGGGATACGTAGTGCAGCTAGGATGGATGGCCATCCTGGTCCGAGTCAAGTATTGCATTAGAGTCTAGGGTTTGTCGTGTCGGGTCGTGTGTCGAGTCGTGTTGTGTTGTGTGTTTTGCTGTGTTTTCTTATTTTTATGTACAGATCCTATACCTTTAGCTGTAACATGCATGTGCTTGTCCACCAGAACTTAGACACCAATTAGGCATGGCACTCATAACCTAGCTATTCTTAGGCGACATATCTTTCATTTCTTGTGTGTGTGCTTCTTATTCATCTCCGAGACATGCATGATTAGCTAGACGTTATCTCGGAGATATTCGTTCTCATTTCGCATGATTTTCGCCCAAAACTCTTCAAAATTAATAATAAATGGCATAAGAGACCAGGTGCTAGCACTTGGGCGAATTGGGGGCGCCTAATCCCTTCCCCATTCGTCATCAGGCACGAACCCTTTGTATCTCTGGTTATCTGTTGCGACAGAGCACAGCATGGGATCCAGGGCCCACTTCCTTGGATGGCGACTCTTTCTTTGCTTAAGGTGCGTCTCGAATCCGGGCTAGTTCCCGAATCGAGAGGTATCTCACTTTACATCGCCGCTCATGCTGTGAGGGGCACTCTTTCGAGGGTTCCTTGGTGGGGCTCTCCTTCACGTGGATGATCTAGAGACTCGCGCGGGGGCCCGTCCCCTCACGCCCGTCCCGGATCTGGTTCCACAGGCTGGCGACTCTGCTGGGGATTTCTTGAAACATTGCCTAACTCTGTAAAAATGCCATTGTTACTAATTTTGAGGAAATTTGGGCCAAAATCGAGTTAAATGGGAACTTTATCGTTAGAAATCCAGGGGCACCAAGTAGGTGCGTAAATAAAACAAGGGATTCACACACTGCACATCATGCATTGTCATATTCTTTATTTCTTTCATTATTTTCCTTATTGGCCTCAGGGAATAGATATGACGCGCACCAGATGGGAGCCGTTGTATCTATTTCCTAGCTATGCGCCGGAGCTGCAGCCGTAGACACTGGGTGTGCTGGTGTTCTACAGCAGCCGATGAGCAATGAACATACTCTGTATAATGCCGGGTGTGCTGGCGTTATACATCAAGGGTATGGTCATAGGCATAGTACCCTGCAGAAATGCCTGGGCCCTACTTTCATTTCATTATATTATGTATATATATTAGTTGCTCCCTTTAGAACCAAAATTAGGGAACCCTTGCTAGGACACTATATATATGTACTCATATAGGACGAACATGTGTTGCTCACACGTGTGGAGCCTAGAGTTAGGAGCTTTGTCCCCTTTGTAGACTAGGGTAGTTCATTTTGACATGGCTACAACGGTCCTAGTACACTCATCAGTCTGTCTTGAGTCGAGACTTCCTTGACTCCGCTAGTTAGACTAGGGTTGGTGCCCCTGGTTAGGATGTATATATATATATATATATATGTATATATTTATTATTAGATTAGGGCTTGCTTCTTAGTTAGGTTTCCTTCTAATCTAATCAATTTTTCCCCATCTATCCATTCTGTGGATTATCATCAGATTCTTGGCTCTTTTAGTCATGATCTGTCTTCCGTGAGCTTGATCATTTGATTGATCCTGATCAGACCGTGTTCCACATGTCGATTGTGAGTCTATCTTGCCATTATCATTATCGGAGTGTGTGTTCTTGCTGAGAGCCCTGCTTTATCTTGACCATGACGGCATACTCTTCATGTTTAGTTGCTGAGTCTCTCCTACTACAGCCGTCATGCTGCCGGATTTTTCCTAAATACCTTGAGTGTGGTCACTATCTTTTTAGGCTTGTTGACAAACCATGTGCTTACCGTACCATATCTCCTAGTATAGCCGTCATGCTGCCGATTTTTTTTAGAAACCTTGAGCGTAATCATTATCTTTTCTGGTTCGTTGACAAACCATGTGCTTATCTTACCACATTTCTTGCATAGATGTTATGCTGCCGGATTTTATCCATGGGAGGATATACTCGTATCATCTTTTGTCTCAGCTTGTGTATGGGATTTTCATTTGATTACCCTATATTGAGCTATAGTGTTTGTCCATTCCATGGCGGGAATCTGACCTTATTGACCTCACTCATTTGCAGTACCTATTTCTATTCAACCCACACCAGAACCTATGGCTGAATCTGGAAATACTCTGGCCGAGATGAATGAGTTGATGAAGTCTATGCTCCAACAGATGAATAATATGAGTGAGGAGATAGTCCGTCTGAAAAGTGATAGAGGTTCTACTTCTGAAGAACCTGTACCCCGGCAAATTCCACTTATACCTCCCCCACATCCTGCAATGGCCAGGCTTGCTGTTTTGAATGTCGAAGACGATGTCGAGGATGAGCAGTATGCAGAAGATAATTGTCTCCCTCATCTGGAGAGAGCCAATGAGGGCAGAGCGATAACAGATAGGTTGGATAAGCTAACCCGAGAAATGGAAAGCATAAAGTTCCAAGGCCCTAAGAAGTTGAGCATGTCCGACTTCATGATAGTCCCGGGAGTTGTTCTTCCTCCTAAGTTCACAGTACCTGATCTTGACAAGTATGATGGGACGGGATGCCCCACCAGTCATCTGAAATCTGTCATTCCTCTTCTACAGCAACATGGACTTTCTCCAGAGCAGATTGCCCTCGTATTCCCTCGATCTCTAGTCGGAACTGCTAAGAAATGGTTTTTGAGCTTAAAGTCTGAAGAGATCCGAACCTTAGAAGACATTGCTAACAAGTTTGTGGAACAATTTTCCATGGAGGAAGGGATAGAGGTAACCAAAAGGGATCTGAAAATGTTGAAACAGGGGCATAATGAAACTTTCACTTCCTTCATCCGAAGATGGAGAAGAAAAGCTGTTCGGATGACCCACAGATTGTCCGATGAAGATCAGATTAAAATTGTGGTGAAGAATCTGTCTCCACAGTATTATCATCATATGGCTATCCAATACTTTCTCGATTTCAATCACCTCATCAAGACGGGAACCCAAGTAGAGGATGCACTGGCTAAAGGCCTAAAGACAAGGACCTCAACTGATGTTAGAGACGGAAAGAGGACTATGGTGGCAGCTGAAGAAGTCAGTAATGTGGAGACCTCTCGTCAACCTTTCAAGAAGGTGGCTCAGAAAAGAAACAAGCCTATTCAGAAGCCAGGTAAAGAGATTCCTCCATTGCCGAAGAATTTTGAAAAAGCTTTGAGAGGATTGGTCGAAGTGGGTAAACTTGAACTTCCTGAACCTTCTTCTCCTCCAAATCCTCTTCCTAGCAACTTTTATGAACAAGACTTCTGTGAGTATCATCGAGTTCATGGACATTCATCCAACAGTTGCCAAGCCCTGAAACATAAGATCCTAAAACTTATCAAGGGTGGTAAGGTAGTTGTTGGAGAACCCGGGGCTACCAAAAAACCAGTGCAAAGATCAGTTGGCCCTTTACCGATGGTAGGAGCTATCTCTACGGATGAACCATTATTGGATCCTGCATCCCTTATTCGTCCTATCTCAGAAATGCCACCTGTTCCATCAAGCCTTCGACCAATGGAGGAATCTTTTGAAAGGTCGGCCCTCATCCGAATGGAAAACTGGATGGTTAAACTCTTTGGTCAGATGGCCATGTTAACTGAAGAAGTGAGGGAGATGAAAACTCAGATACGATATCTGTCTACCGGATATGATTCAGCTCCTAAGCAGTTTGCCGATATGGGTACTATGACAGAAGAAACATCAGTTCAGAGTTTAATTCTTGACAGATATGTTGATTTGCATAGTGGGACGAAGCCTGTATTTGTTCCCAGTGAAGTTCAGAATGTTGAACCTTATCGTCAACCTTTTAAGAAGCCAATCATAGAAGTGGAAGAGAGGATGGGTCAGAGACTGAGGAGAGAATGCGCTCAGCTACCATGTTCTCAGGAAGTTATCATGAAGAAATGGGTCAGCGAAGGTCGTTTGACACTTTTAGATCCGAAGCTTATTCCTAACCCACTCCCCAAGCACTGGAGAAGAGATCAGTATTGCGAGTACCATAGAGGTATTGGTCATACAACAGAAAAGTGCCTGGCATTGAAACACAAAATTCAGGACGAGATAGATGGAGACTCTTCCCTTCTTCCTGAACTCTGTGCTTTCATGAATTATGCACCGGTTAGACCTATTCAACCCTTCAAAGGTTCCACCACCTCTGTTTATGCTGCATCAAAGCAGAGGGATGAACCGAAAGGGAAAGAAAAAATGTCAGAATGTGAGCCTCCGAAGAATGTCAGGGCAGAGAGCATGATGCCACCAGCAGGTTTTCAAGGGCAGTTTGGGCCAGGTCGACAGAACTGCATGGGACCGCCTCTTCCGAGATTCCTATACCAGGACCGAAACCACTAGCCGACAACATCATGGAGGAAGACGTGTACTTCTGAACTTCAGTGCCTAGTCCTTGTCCGCGTCCAAGTGTCATGTTTCAAGTAAGGTGTTCCAAATGTCATGTTTCAAGATTTAACTTCTATCGAGTGTATACCAACTCTTGTGTTGAAAGTTGGTGAGTCATAGTGTCAATGTCAAAAAAAGAAAAGAAAAGAAGGGGGTGTCCTGTTTGTCAGTCTTTTTCATTTAGAGTCGGTGTTTTATTTTCTTGTCAAGTCTGATGAAGAGCCCACTGAGGCGTGTTGAGAACTATTGATGTACTTGAAAGTTTTCAATTCAATAAAGTTTGATTTCAATGTCTTCAATGTTTTATGATTCACTCTTGGATCTAATGTTTAAAATAACTAAAGACACCCTTCTCGGGTGAGAATGCAGACGAAATTCCCCTCGAGATCTGAAACATGGTCAAACAGGAGGAAGAGCGTCGAGCATAGTCACTCAAAGAAGAAATCAAAGCCGTTGATAGTGGTATTGAAATCCGAAACTCGGGAAAGATGGATTGGCAAAATTTTATCTTCTGAGGAGAGCGAGGATTTGATAAACCTGTTTATAAGGGTTTGAGGTAGTCTTGTTTGATCCTATAAGGATAAACCGGGCGAACGCCCTGTGCAAAGCCAGACTCCATCGGCTTTAGATATCAGTTGTAAAGCAAAATTCAAAAGAAGGAAACATCAGACATCAAGTGAAGTTGATGAGAACATTGAGAGAAGGTTCAGATGCGAAGTTGTATTCATAGAACTTGATCCACAAGAAGAACATTCGAGTTGTACATCTTGGTGGGATTTCAAGTCATTATATTCATATAGTTGGGACAATTCTTATGTCCAAAAGAAAGAGTACATCTAGAAGAAACAAGAGCCTGGGAAAAGAGAAGGGAATGTGTCCCTAAGACAACTCCTTAGAAAAATCAAAGACCCAAGTGATGGAGTCTATGAGATAGATTGAATATCAAAGTTGTCTCCAACATTTGGAGACTATCGAGAGCTGCATAACCTGGAGCATAAATTCACGATATTCGAGAATCGCACAAGTTCAAATGGGGCACCGTGGTTGAAGTCTTGCTTGCAAATACCGCCAGACTCCTCGATGAAAACATTCAAAGTCGTCGAACCTTATTCTTCAAAAAGCTTGCATGTCAAAACACCAGGAGGCCATCATTGGACGTTTGAACCTTTATAGCCAAAATCCCAACGTTTAAAAAAAAAAAAAAATCCTTTTGTGAGCCTTTTGAGCCAATGTTTTAAAACCAAATATTTCTTCCAACCACATTATAAACCAGGGGCATTTTATGCACCCGAACTACGCGGACCTGATCCCCAACTCTTCGGGGGTACGTAGGCAACCTGATCAACTCAGGTTCGGTCAAATCCTTGGGGATAAAAGCTAAATCATCCCCTTTTCAAACTTTTGAAGCTAAAAAGCTAAACCATTCTTTGTTAAACCCAAAGCGAACTACGCGGATCTGATCTTCCATTTTTGGGGTACGTAGGTAGTCTGGCAAGACCAGATTCGATCCAAATCGTTTGAACTTCCGATATCTAACCCTTTTGAACCCAAGCCCGCCTAGAAAGTCCTTCTGGTGAACAAGCAGAGGTTCAAAGTCAAGAAGAAAAAATGATGGAGTTTGAAGACCCGCTAGGTTGAAAACCCGGGAGGGCGGTCTAGGCAAAATTTAGGGTCATTTACCCGCTAAGTTGACAACTGAAAATTCAGCTTAGGCAAAAGTTAGGGTATCGAGCCCGCTGGATTGAAAACCCGAAAGGGCGAACCAGGCAAAAGTTAGGGCAAGCGGTCCGCCAGATTGAAAACCTGACAAGGCAATCTGGTCAATGGCAATGACTTCCAACGAAAAAGCGAATCATTGAGGTGGAGAAACAGTCTTCAACCAGGGTAAAATCTTGGAGTCCAAGTAGTGCCAGCAAGCTTACTTTAACATTCATCTAAACTAGGGGCATTGAAACCGAGCAATCCGAAAGGGATAATAATCATGACATAAACACCGAAAAAGGAGAATAGTGCCTCTTGACACGGTCTTCGAAATACTCTAAGAGTGGCTAAGCCATACCCTTGAAAAATAACACATCAGATCCAAGAGTGAGTCGAAAGCGAGTCGAGTCCTCCGAACAACAAGAATCTTCTTTGACCGAGTCCTTGGAAATCTATTCCTCCTTCATATTTGTGTTCCTTTTCCTTGCAAAGTCCAAACTGTCGGGTGCTAGAAGAATGGGAGCGTGTCCTCCAAATTGCGAAGAAAATTCAGAGTAAATCCTGGTTTAGGTATCAGAAGGGGCGGGAGACATCTTGTTCAAACCTACCCGAGATCTTAAGCCTCCAAAAGTGAGCCATGCGAAAGAAGAGATTTCCAGACTCAGCCATCATGGTTATTGTCCTATTCTCTCCATACAAAAGAACTTTGCATCCTCGAGCCTTCATGAAACGAAGCATCTTTTCTTCAACCATCATTGCCCTGCCTCCTTAAAACTCCTGTCATGGAAACACAATATACTAGGGGCATCTTTTATGACTTGCGTCATAAAAGATATCAAGCACAAAAGGCAATCAGTGCCAATGTCTTCAGTAATTTGAGATAAGAGATGTACGAGTATATCTCGAGCCAAACTTCAAACTTCTCAGACGAGTGCACTATCTAAAAGGTCTACTTCCCCAGAAAATCAGTTTCCCAAGCAGAGTCTAGAATTTGCTCGCGCAGCCTTCAATCCCCGGCAAAATCAGAAAAATGGTCAATACTCAAAACCTCAGCAAGTTACCTGTGTCTGGTTCTCAGCAGAGATCGCACACTCCTAACGTTCTCGGCAAGAGACAATCAATCATGTAATGGAATCGATCGAAATCTCGATTTCTTGAATCAAAATTGTTCCTCCTTGAGTTTCGTGCTCTTGATTCTTAGAGTGGTTTGATCATGATAGCTGTCTAATCATTCCGCCATGTTGATCTGTCAAGATGCTATCTTCCCATATCCCAATTTAGGTATGATCATGATAGCTGTCTAATCATTCCGCCATGGTGATCTGTCTAGATGCTATCTTCCCAGATCCCAATTTAGGTTTGATCATGATAACTGTCTAATCATTTCGCCCTGTTGATCTGTCAAGATGCTATCTTCCCAGATCCCAATTTCGGTTTGATCATGATAGCTGTCTAATCATTCCGCCGTGTTGATCTGTCAAGATGCTATCTTCCCAGATCCCAATTTAGGTTTGATCATGATAGCTGTCTAATCATTCCGCCGTGTTGATCTGTCAAGATGCTATCTTCCCAGATCCCAATTTAGGTTTGATCATGATAGCTGTCTAATCATTCCGCCATGGTGATCTGTCAAGATGCTATCTTCCCAGATCCCAATTTAGGTTTGATCATGATAGCTGTCTAATCATTCCACCATGTTGATCTGTCAAGATGCTATCTTCCCATATCCCAATTTAGGTTTGATCATGATAGCTGTCTAATCATTCCGCCCTGATCATCTGCCAAGATGCTATCTTCTCAGATCCAAATTCAGGTTTGCATATCTTCGACCTTTCGGTTCATTCGCAACCAGGTCAATCCTTGAGTTTTGACTCATTCGCAGTCTCGCTCACATCCTCGACCTTTCGGTTCATTCGCAACCAGGTCATAGGTTTGATCATGACAACTGTCTAATCTTTCCGCCCTGATCATCTGCCAAGATGCTATCTTCTCAGATCCAAATTCAGGTTTGCATATCTTCGACCTTTCGGTTCATTCGCAACCAGGTCAATCCTTGAGTTTTGACTCATTCGCAGTCTCGCTCATATCCTCGGCCTTTCGGTTCATTCGCAACCAGGTCATAGGTTTGATCATGATAACTGTCTAATCATTCCGCCCTGATCATCTGCCAAGATGCTATCTTCTCAGATCCAAATTCAGGCTTGCATATCTTCGACCTTTCGGTTCATTCGCAACCAGGTCAATCCTTTGAGTTTTGACTCATTCGCAGTCTCGCTCATATCCTCGACCTTTCGGTTCATTCGCAACCAGGTCATAGGTTTGATCATGATAACTGTCTAATCATTCCGCCCTGTTCATCTGCCAAGATGCTATCTTCTCAGATCCCAATTCAGGTTTGCATATCTTCGACCTTTCGGTTCATTCGCAACCAGGTCAATCCTTTGAGTTTTGGCTCATTCGCAGTCTAGCTCGTATCCTCGACCTTTTGGTTCATTCGCAACAGGGTCAAAATCTTAGGTTTCCGACTCATTCGCAGTCAGGCCTGTTTTCTAAACTCTTGACTCGTTCGCAGTCAAATTAATCTCTTTGACTTCAGTTCGTTCGCAACCAAGTCATCATTCCGGCCTTTTGGTTCATTCGCAACCGGGTCAAAATCTCGGACTCTTCGGCACATTCGCTGCCAAGTTCTCGCTGATTTCTTGATTCATTCGCAATCAAGATAATCTCCCTGACTTCGACTCCTTCGCAGTCGAGTCAATCTTTCAATTCTTAACTCATTCACAGCTCAAATCAAATTCCATCCTTTTGGTTCATTCGCAACCAAGCTAAAATCTTAGACTCTTCGGCTCATTCGCTGCCAAGTTTCTTGCTGATTTCTTGATTCATTCGCAATCAAGCTAATCTCCCTGACTCTGACTCATTCGCAGTCGAGTCAATCCCTCACTTTCTAGTTCATTCGCAACTAGGCCAGTATCCTTGACTCTGGCTCCCTCGCAGTCAAGTCAAACCCTTTGCTTTTCGGTTCGTTCGCTTCAGTTCGTTCGCAACCAAGCCAGTTCCCGTTCCTTTGACTCATTCGCAATCAAGCTAATCTCCCTAACTCTGACTCATTCGCAGTCGAGTCAATCCCTGACTTTCTGGTTCATTCGCAACCAAGTCAATTATTCGGTCTCATAGTTCATTCGCAACTCGGCCAGTATCCCTGATTTTTGCTCCTTTGCAGTCAAGTCAACCCTTCGCTTCTCGGTTCGCTCGCAACCAAGCAAATTTTTGACCTTCCGACTCATTCGCAATCAAGTCAATTCTAGGCTTCTGGTTCAATCGCAACCATGCCAATATCTTTCCCGGCTCTCTCGCAGCCAAATCAATCTTTTAAGGTTCTGCAAGAGAGGCTATCTCATCCATACATCCATTATTGAGTTACGAGTTCAAGAGAGGCTATCTCACCAGCGTTTGTAGAGTCAGAGTCCGGTGAAAGGCTATTTCACCATGTTATCTTTGTGAGTATCATTTTCAAAAATCAAAATCAAAAAAAAAAAAAAAAAAACCTCTGATTTTGGGCCAGTCAAAATGTGTTGTCTGTTCAGCTTTGACATTCGCGCGACAAGCACGCTCTGCCAAAGAGGGGCATCTGTAGACACCCCATTTTGACCGTGCCCTAAACCTTCCAATTTTGTGCAAAACCCCATCAGATCAATGATCTAGGGTCCCAAACTTAACCCTAGGCTAGCTTTGGGTCCCAGCTAGGTCCCCGCAAAATTTCGTCAAAATCCGAGTACGTTCGCCTAGCGAACGAGCAGAGAAAGGACCGTAGTGTAAACCAGAAAAGGGGGGTGAATTATCCTGGAACGGTGCAGAGCAGATTTCGAATAAGACACGATTGGATGGTGCGTCCATCAATTTTTCCGCCAATAGTGCGCCCATCAATATTGGTAGTGTCAATATCACCACCCTGTTTTTATAAAATAAAAAAAATATATATATATATATATATATAATGTGGGACCCGCTTGTGTGGGGCCCACTTGTGTGGGACCCGCTTGTGTGGGGCCCGCTTGTGTGGGGCCCGCTGGTGTGGGACCCGTTTGTGTGGGACCCGTTGATGTGGGATCCGATTATATTCAAAGAAAGAAGAAAGGGGACATCATCATTTTCTTTTGATTTTTAAAATTTGTAAGCAATGATTATGTTTTTTGTTTTCTTTTGGTATCCTATGCATGTAATGATTTTTTATTTTATTTTTTTAAAAAAAAATTAAGAAAATGGGGGACATGAGGGGGACAACCACTCTCACTTTCTCTCCCCCTCATGATGACTCATGATGGTTTTCTTCTCTCTCGCGAGGAGAAACCAGAGGGGGAAGAGGGAAAAAAAAAAGAGAAAAAAGAAAAACCAGAGGAAGAAAAGAAAGGAAAAACCAGAGGAAAAAAGAGAAAGGGAGAGGGAGAGAGAGAGGGAGATCTGCAGAGGGGAGAGAGAGAGGAGAGATCTGTAGAGAGAGAGAGAGAGAGAGAGAGTCTTCTCCTCCGGCAACCCAGCCGGAATCCGGCGAGGCCAAACCCATTTCCGACCGGCCATCCACCGATCACCACCACCTTCTCCGACATCCTTCCAACCAACCACCGGAGCTCCACCGGCATCCACATCTCCTCCACCCCACCTCCAGCGGGCCCCACCTCCAGCGGGTCCCACATCAGCGGGTCCCACATCAGCGGGCCCCACACAAGCACGACTCTGTCAACACCTTCCTGGATCTCTTGTGGCGTAAGTTCATTTTTTTTATTTTTTATTTTTTAATTATTCATTCTTTGCACTACATGGGTCCCACAGTGGGTCCCACAACGGGTCCCACAACAGTGGGTCCCACAGCAGTGGGTCCCACATTAGCGGGTCCCACATCAGCGGGTCCCACATCAACGGGTCCCACAACAGCGGGTCCCGCAGCGGGTCCCACAACAGCGGGTCCCACATCAACGGGTCCCACATCAACGGGTCCCACAGAGGGTCCCACATCCGTGGGTCCCACATCCGTGGGTCCCACAGCGGGTCCCACATCAACGGGTCCCACAGAGGGTCCCACATCCGTGGGTCCCACAGCGGGTCCCACATCAGCGGGTCCCACATCAGCGGGTCCCACAACGGGTCCCAAAGCGGGTCCCACAGAGGGTCCCACATCCGCGGGTCCCACATCAGCGGGTCCCACAGCGGGTCCCACAACGGGTCCCACAACGGGTCCCGCAGCGGGTCCCACATCAACGAGTCCTACTATGAATAGTAGTTTTGAATAGTACTTATAAATAGTAATTATGAATAGTAGTTTTGAATAGTACTTATAAATAGTAATTATGAATAGTAGTTTTGAATAGTACCTATAAATAGTAATTATGAATAGTATTTTTGAATAGTAATCTTGTATAGTAATTATAAATAGTAATTATAACAGTCTTCAGCACAGGAGTCAGTCCTTCAGTCAGTCCAGGAGTTTTTCCTATCATCATAGGGGTTAGGATTCTGTCCATCCTCTCATCAAGTCGTGATCTTTACCCGCTCCTGCAAGGTATAGGATGCTGTCCAACCCTTGCCGAGTTATTTTCCTGTTCGTTCCCCCGCAAAGCATAGGATGCTATCCAACCTTTGCGGGATTCCAGAAGTCTCCCTACCCGTATGATGATAGGATTTTATTCTCTGGTGTCAAAAAAACAATAAAAACATTTCAAAAATACTTGAAAACAACAAAAACATTCCAAAAAACACTTGAAAATTCAAAAACATCTCAAAAACAATTCAAAATCCAAAAACATTTTAAAAATCAAAATTTCAAAAAAAATCTTGAGTCATGTGCAGAGTAGTTAGGAATTCTGGTCCGAACTACGGATGGCTTGATCCCTAGCTGAGGGGTACGTAGGCAGCTCAGGCGTGCTGCTGGCACCCTGAGTTCAGTCACCATTTTTAGACACCATTTTTACACTCTTTCACCCTTTACACACCATTTTTGTAAATATTTCTCACCTTTCCTTCCGAACTACGGATGGCTTGATCCCTAGCTGAGGGGTACGTAGGCAGCTCAGGCGTGCTGCTGGCACCCTGAGTTCAGTCACCATTTTTACACCCTTTCACCATTTTCAGTCACCATTTTTGTAAATATTTCTCACAACTTTCACCATTTTTCATAACTTCAAAACCTCCAAAAAATACAAAAAAACTTCAAAACCTTTTCAAAAAGATCTTCCCCTAGAGTTAGGAGTCTGTCCTAGATATTTAGGGTGTTTTAGAGTTAGGAGTCGGTCTTGATTTGTATTGATGTGGTGTGTCCTGTCGTGTGAGTGTCCCTAGAGTTAGGAGGCCTCGAGTCGATCGGTCAGACACTTAGTCGAACCGATGGCTAGACTAGGAAGCATATAGTCAGCCCATGGTTTTCTTTATGTTGCACAGCCTAGATACACATAGGATGTAGGGCCCACCTGCATTAGCTTAAGGCTAAACAACCTGCATTAGTTAGGACATATAGAGAGTCGTAAAAATCACAATCCACTTGAATTTAAGCAATCGCACAAAAAGCTTTAAAAACTAGTCGAGTCTAGTTGATCGAGTCTAGGATAGCGGTCCTAGAGGTTTAGGCATTGTAGTTTAGCATAGGACACCGAACTACGTTGGCTCTGATTCTTCCCGAGGCCGGGATACGTAGTGCAGCTAGGATGGATGGCCATCCTGGTCCGAGTCAAGTATTGCATTAGAGTCTAGGGTTTGTCGTGTCGGGTCGTGTGTCGAGTCGTGTTGTGTTGTGTGTTTTGCTGTGTTTTCTTATTTTTATGTACAGATCCTATACCTTTAGCTGTAACATGCATGTGCTTGTCCACCAGAACTTAGACACCAATTAGGCATGGCACTCATAACCTAGCTATTCTTAGGCGACATATCTTTCATTTCTTGTGTGTGTGCTTCTTATTCATCTCCGAGACATGCATGATTAGCTAGACGTTATCTCGGAGATATTCGTTCTCATTTCGCATGATTTTCGCCCAAAACTCTTCAAAATTAATAATAAATGGCATAAGAGACCAGGTGCTAGCACTTGGGCGAATTGGGGGCGCCTAATCCCTTCCCCATTCGTCATCAGGCACGAACCCTTTGTATCTCTGGTTATCTGTTGCGACAGAGCACAGCATGGGATCCAGGGCCCACTTCCTTGGATGGCGACTCTTTCTTTGCTTAAGGTGCGTCTCGAATCCGGGCTAGTTCCCGAATCGAGAGGTATCTCACTTTACATCGCCGCTCATGCTGTGAGGGGCACTCTTTCGAGGGTTCCTTGGTGGGGCTCTCCTTCACGTGGATGATCTAGAGACTCGCGCGGGGGCCCGTCCCCTCACGCCCGTCCCGGATCTGGTTCCACACGCACTAAACGTGCGTTTCAGTTCGCATCGATGTTCCAGAACCGAAAGATTGTTCGAAAAAAGTGGTAGATAGCCGAAAAAAGTGACAGGGGTGCAACACGAGGACTTCCCATGAGGTCACCCATCCTAGTACTACTCTCGCCCAAGCACGCTTAACTTCGGAGTTCTGATGGGATCCAGTGCATTTGTGCTGGTATGATCGCACCCAGCATGCCTTTCCATTGTCAAAGTAATAAAGAGTTTCCACTCGCATTGTCGTACGAAGTCCGTTTAAATGAAAGTGCGAAAAAATCCTGCTAGATGACACCGGATGGACGATCCGAGCATGTCGGGAAGCCGAATGACCGCCAAGGCTGTCATCGCGCGATGAATCTTCCCGAGTACCCCCGAATCAATATAAGAATCGCCACGATCTGACGGGCGGATCAAAAGTTATCGTCGGAACGATATTTGTGCACCAAGGGTAGCTCACGGCCAGTAAACACCTTCCGACCGGATTCATGACTCGCATCCACTAGTACACTCATCTGCTATAGCCTGTACGTCACTGAATCTAAACAAACCCCCGCTATAATTTGACGGTAAATGAAATGTCAGAACGAATTCCGTTTATCGAATCAAACGACACTATCACCCCGCCATAATAAAGACCGGACGTCTTTGAATTCACCATCCGGAAGAAAATAAAAAGATCCGAACCGAAACGTAGGAGGCGACGCACTAAACGTGCGTTTCAGTTCGCATCGATGTTCCAGAACCGAAAGATTGTTCGAAAAAAGTGGTAGATAGCCGAAAAAAGTGACAGGGGTGCAACACGAGGACTTCCCAGGAGGTCACCCATCCTAGTACTACTCTCGCCCAAGCACGCTTAACTTCGGAGTTCTGATGGGATCCAGTGCATTTGTGCTGGTATGATCGCACCCAGCATGCCTTTCCATTGTCAAAGTAATAAAGAGTTTCCACTCGCATTGTCGTACGAAGTCCGTTTAAATGAAAGTGCGAAAAAATCCTGCTAGATGACACCGGATGGACGATCCGAGCATGTCGGGAAGCCGGATGACTGCCAGGGCTGTCATCGCGCGATGAATCTTCCCGAGTACCCCCGAATCAATATAAGAATCGCGACGATCTGACGGGCGGATCAAAAGTTATCGTCGGAACGATATTTGTGCACCAAGGGTAGCTCACGGCCAGTAAACACCTTCCGACCGGATTCATGACTCGCATCCACTAGTACACTCATCTGCTATAGCCTGTACGTCACTGAATCTAAACAAACCCCCGCTATAATTTGACGGCAAATGAAATGTCAGAACGAATTCCGTTTATCGAATCAAACGACACTATCACCCCGCCATAATAAAGACCGGACGTCTTTGAATTCACCATCCGGAAGAAAATAATAAGATCCGAACCGAAACGTAGGAGGCGACGCACTAAACGTGCGTTTCAGTTCGCATCAATGTTCCAGAACCGAAAGATTGTTCGAAAAAAGTGGTAGATAGCCGAAAAAAGTGACAGGGGTGCAACACGAGGACTTCCCAGGAGGTCACCCATCCTAGTACTACTCTCGCCCAAGCACGCTTAACTTCGGAGTTCTGATGGGATCCAGTGCATTTGTGCTGGTATGATCGCACCCAGCATGCCTCTCCATTGTCAAAGTAATAAAGAGTTTCCACTCGCATTGTCGTACGAAGTCCGTTTAAATGAAAGTGCGAAAAAATCCTGCTAGATGACACCGGATGGACGATCCGAGCATGTCGGGAAGCCGGATGACCGCCAGAGCTGTCATCGCGCGATGGATCTTCCCGAGTACCCCCGAATCAATATAAGAATCGCCACGATCTGACGGGCGGATCAAAAGTTATCGTCGGAACGATATTTGTGCACCAAGGGTAGCTCACGGCCAGTAAACACCTTCCGACCGGATTCATGACTCGCATCCACTAGTACACTCATCCGCTATAGCCTTTACGTCACTGAATCTAAACAAACCCCCGCTATAATTTGACTGCAAATGAAATGTCAGAACGAATTCCGTTTATCGAATCAAACGACACTATCACCCCGCCATAATAAAGACCGGACGTGTTTGAATTCACCATCCGAAAGAAAATAAAAAGATCCGAACCGAAACGTAGGAGGCGACGCACTAAACGTGCGTTTCAGTTCGCATCGATGTTCCAGAACCGAAAGATTGTTCGAAAAAAGTGGTAGATAGCCGAAAAAAGTGACAGGGGTGCAACACGAGGACTTCCCAGGAGGTCACCCATCCTAGTACTACTCTCGCCCAAGCACGCTTAACTTCGGAGTTCTGATGGGATCCAGTGCATTTGTGCTGGTATGATCGCACCCAGCATGCCTCTCCATTGTCAAAGTAATTAAGAGTTTCCACTCGCATTGTCGTACGAAGTCCGTTTAAATGAAAGTGCGAAAAAATCCTGCTAGATGACACCGGATGGACGATCCGAGCATGTCGGGAAGCCGGATGACCGCCAGGGCTGTCATCGCGCGATGGATCTTCCCGAGTACCCCCGAATCAATATAAGAATCGCGACGATCTGACGGGCGGATCAAAAGTTATCGTCGGAACGATATTTGTGCACCAAGGGTAGCTCACGGCCAGTAAACACCTTCCGACCGGATTCATGACTCGCATCCACTAGTACACTCATCCGCTATAGCCTGTACGTCACTGAATCTAAACAAACCCCCGCTATAATTTGACCGCAAATGAAATGTCAGAACGAATTCCGTTTATCGAATCAAACGACACTATCACCTCGCCATAATAAAGACCGGACGTCTTTGAATTCACCATCCGGAAGAAAATAAAAAGATCCGAACCGAAACGTAGGAGGCGACGCACTAAACGTGCGTTTCAGTTCGCATCGATGTTCCAGAACCGAAAGATTGTTCGAAAAAAGTGGTAGATAGCCGAAAAAAGTGACAGGGGTGCAACACGAGGACTTCCCAGGAGGTCACCCATCCTAGTACTACTCTCGCCCAAGCACGCTTAACTTCGGAGTTCTGATGGGATCCAGTGCATTTGTGCTGGTATGATCGCACCCAGCATGCCTCTCCATTGTCAAAGTAATAAAGAGTTTCCACTCGCATTGTCGTACGAAGTCCGTTTAAATGAAAGTGCGAAAAAATCCTGCTAGATGACACCGGATGGACGATCCGAGCATGTCGGGAAGCCGGATGACCGCCAGGGCTGTCATCGCGCGATGAATCTTCCCGAGTACCCCCGAATCAATATAAGAATCGCCACGATCTGACGGGCGGATCAAAAGTTATCGTCGGAACGATATTTGTGCACCAAGGGTAGCTCACGGCCAGTAAACACCTTCCGACCGGATTCATGACTCGCATCCACTAGTACACTCATCCGCTATAGCCTGTACGTCACTGAATCTAAACAAACCCCCGCTATAATTTGACCGCAAATGAAATGTCAGAACGAATTCCGTTTATCGAATCAAACGACACTATCACCCCGCCATAATAAAGACCGGACGTGTTTGAATTCACCATCCGAAAGAAAATAAAAAGATCCGAACCGAAACGTAGGAGGCGACGCACTAAACGTGCGTTTCAGTTCGCATCGATGTTACAGAACCGAAAGATTGTTCGAAAAAAGTGGTAGATAGCCGAAAAAAGTGACAGGGGTGCAACACGAGGACTTCCCAGGAGGTCACCCATCCTAGTACTACTCTCGCCCAAGCACGCTTAACTTCGGAGTTCTGATGGGATCCAGTGCATTTGTGCTGGTATGATCGCACCCAGCATGCCTCTCCATTGTCAAAGTAATTAAGAGTTTCCACTCGCATTGTCGTACGAAGTCCGTTTAAATGAAAGTGCGAAAAAATCTTGCTAGATGACACCGGATGGACGATCCGAGCATGTCGGGAAGCCGGATGACCGCCAGGGCTGTCATCGCGCGATGGATCTTCCCGAGTACCCCCGAATCAATATAAGAATCGCCACGATCTGACGGGCGGATCAAAAGTTATCGTCGGAACGATATTTGTGCACCAAGGGTAGCTCACGGCCAGTAAACACCTTCCGACCGGATTCATGACTCGCATCCACTAGTACACTCATCCGCTATAGCCTGTACGTCACTGAATCTAAACAAACCCCCGCTATAATTTGACCGCAAATGAAATGTCAGAACGAATTCCGTTTATCGAATCAAACGACACTATCACCCCGCCATAATAAAGACCGGACGTGTTTGAATTCACCATCCGGAAGAAAATAGAAAGATCCGAACCGAAACGTAGGAGGCGACGCACTAAACGTGCGTTTCAGTTCGCATCGATGTTCCAGAACCGAAAGATTGTTCGAAAAAAGTGGTAGATAGCCGAAAAAAGTGACAGGGGTGCAACACGAGGACTTCCCAGGAGGTCACCCATCCTAGTACTACTCTCGCCCAAGCACGCTTAACTTCGGAGTTCTGATGGGATCCAGTGCATTTGTGCTGGTATGATCGCACCCAGCATGCCTCTCCATTGTCAAAGTAATAAAGAGTTTCCACTCGCATTGTCGTACGAAGTCCGTTTAAATGAAAGTGCGAAAAAATCCTGCTAGATGACACCGGATGGACGATCCGAGCATGTCGGGAAGCCGGATGACTGCCAGGGCTGTCATCGCGCGATGAATCTTCCCGAGTACCCCCGAATCAATATAAGAATCGCCACGATCTGACGGGCGGATCAAAAGTTATCGTCGGAACGATATTTGTGCACCAAGGGTAGCTCACGGCCAGTAAACACCTTCCGACCGGATTCATGACTCGCATCCACTAGTACACTCATCCGCTATAGCCTGTACGTCACTGAATCTAAACAAACCCCCGCTATAATTTGACTGCAAATGAAATGTCAGAACGAATTCCGTTTATCGAATCAAACGACACTATCACCCCGCCATAATAAAGACCGGACGTCTTTGAATTCACCATCTGGAAGAAAATAAAAAGATCCGAACCGAAACGTAGGAGGCGACGCACTAAACGTGCGTTTCAGTTCGCATCGATGTTCCAGAACCGAAAGATTGTTCGAAAAAAGTGGTAGATAGCCGAAAAAAGTGACAGGGGTGCAACACGAGGACTTCCCATGAGGTCACCCATCCTAGTACTACTCTCGCCCAAGCACGCTTAACTTCGGAGTTCTGATGGGATCCAGTGCATTTGTGCTGGTATGATCGCACCCAGCATGCCTTTCCATTGTCAAAGTAATAAAGAGTTTCCACTCGCATTGTCGTACGAAGTCCGTTTAAATGAAAGTGCGAAAAAATCCTGCTAGATGACACCGGATGGACGATCCGAGCATGTCGGGAAGCCGAATGACCGCCAAGGCTGTCATCGCGCGATGAATCTTCCCGAGTACCCCCGAATCAATATAAGAATCGCCACGATCTGACGGGCGGATCAAAAGTTATCGTCGGAACGATATTTGTGCACCAAGGGTAGCTCACGGCCAGTAAACACCTTCCGACCGGATTCATGACTCGCATCCACTAGTACACTCATCTGCTATAGCCTGTACGTCACTGAATCTAAACAAACCCCCGCTATAATTTGACGGTAAATGAAATGTCAGAACGAATTCCGTTTATCGAAACAAACGACACTATCACCCCGCCATAATAAAGACCGGACGTCTTTGAATTCACCATCCGGAAGAAAATAAAAAGATCCGAACCGAAACGTAGGAGGCGACGCACTAAACGTGCGTTTCAGTTCGCATCGATGTTCCAGAACCGAAAGATTGTTCGAAAAAAGTGGTAGATAGCCGAAAAAAGTGACAGGGGTGCAACACGAGGACTTCCCAGGAGGTCACCCATCCTAGTACTACTCTCGCCCAAGCACGCTTAACTTCGGAGTTCTGATGGGATCCAGTGCATTTGTGCTGGTATGATCGCACCCAGCATGCCTCTCCATTGTCAAAGTAATTAAGAGTTTCCACTCGCATTGTCGAACGAAGTCCGTTTAAATGAAAGTGCGAAAAAATCCTGCTAGATGACACCGGATGGACGATCCGAGCATGTCGGGAAGCCGGATGACCGCCAGGGCTGTCATCGCGCGATGGATCTTCCCGAGTACCCCCGAATCAATATAAGAATCGCCACGATCTGACGGGCGGATCAAAAGTTATCGTCGGAACGATATTTGTGCACCAAGGGTAGCTCACGGCCAGTAAACACCTTCCGACCGGATTCATGACTCGCATCCACTAGTACACTCATCCGCTATAGCCTGTACGTCACTGAATCTAAACAAACCCCCGCTATAATTTGACCGCAAATGAAATGTCAGAACGAATTCCGTTTATCGAATCAAACGACACTATCACCTCGCCATAATAAAGACCGGACGTGTTTGAATTTACCATCCGGAAGAAAATAAAAAGATCCGAACCGAAACGTAGGAGGCGACGCACTAAACGTGCGTTTCAGTTCGCATCGATGTTCCAGAACCGAAAGATTGTTCGAAAAAAGTGGTAGATAGCCGAAAAAAGTGACAGGGGTGCAACACGAGGACTTCCCAGGAGGTCACCCATCCTAGTACTACTCTCGCCCAAGCACGCTTAACTTCGGAGTTCTGATGGGATCCAGTGCATTTGTGCTGGTATGATCGCAGCCAGCATGCCTTTCCATTGTCAAAGTAATAAAGAGTTTCCACTCGCATTGTCGTACGAAGTCCGTTTAAATGAAAGTGCGAAAAAATCCTGCTAGATTACACCGGATGGACGATCCGAGAATGTCGGGAAGCCGGATGACCGCCAGGGCTGTCATCGCGCGATTAATCTTCCCGAGTAGCCCCCAATCAATATAAGAATCGCTACGATCTGACGGGCGGATCAAAAGTTATCGTCGGAACGATATTTGTGCACCAAGGGTAGCTCACGGCCAGTAAACACCTTCCGACCGGATTCATGACTCGCATCCACTAGTACACTCATCCGCTATAGCCTGTACGTCACTGAATCTAAACAAACCCCCGCTATAATTTGACCGCAAATGAAATGTCAGAACGAATTCCGTTTATCGAATCAAACGACACTATCACCCCGCCATAATAAAGACCGGACGTGTTTGAATTCACCATCCGGAAGAAAATAGAAAGATCCGAACCGAAACGTAGGAGGCGACGCACTAAACGTGCGTTTCAGTTCGCATCGATGTTCCAGAACCGAAAGATTGTTCGAAAAAAGTGGTAGATAGCCGAAAAAAGTGACAGGGGTGCAACACGAGGACTTCCCAGGAGGTCACCCATCCTAGTACTACTCTCGCCCAAGCACGCTTAACTTCGGAGTTCTGATGGGATCCAGTGCATTTGTGCTGGTATGATCGCACCCAGCATGCCTCTCCATTGTCAAAGTAATAAAGAGTTTCCACTCGCATTGTCGTACGAAGTCCGTTTAAATGAAAGTGCGAAAAAATCCTGCTAGATGACACCGGATGGACGATCCGAGCATGTCGGGAAGCCGGATGACTGCCAGGGCTGTCATCGCGCGATGAATCTTCCCGAGTACCCCCGAATCAATATAAGAATCGCCACGATCTGACGGGCGGATCAAAAGTTATCGTCGGAACGATATTTGTGCACCAAGGGTAGCTCACGGCCAGTAAACACCTTCCGACCGGATTCATGACTCGCATCCACTAGTACACTCATCCGCTATAGCCTGTACGTCACTGAATCTAAACAAACCCCCGCTATAATTTGACCGCAAATGAAATGTCAGAACGAATTCCGTTTATCGAATCAAACGACACTATCACCTCGCCATAATAAAGACCGGACGTGTTTGAATTTACCATCCGGAAGAAAATAAAAAGATCCGAACCGAAACGTAGGAGGCGACGCACTAAACGTGCGTTTCAGTTCGCATCGATGTTCCAGAACCGAAAGATTGTTCGAAAAAAGTGGTAGATAGCCGAAAAAAGTGACAGGGGTGCAACACGAGGACTTCCCAGGAGGTCACCCATCCTAGTACTACTCTCGCCCAAGCACGCTTAACTTCGGAGTTCTGATGGGATCCAGTGCATTTGTGCTGGTATGATCGCAGCCAGCATGCCTTTCCATTGTCAAAGTAATAAAGAGTTTCCACTCGCATTGTCGTACGAAGTCCGTTTAAATGAAAGTGCGAAAAAATCCTGCTAGATTACACCGGATGGACGATCCGAGAATGTCGGGAAGCCGGATGACCGCCAGGGCTGTCATCGCGCGATTAATCTTCCCGAGTAGCCCCCAATCAATATAAGAATCGCTACGATCTGACGGGCGGATCAAAAGTTATCGTCGGAACGATATTTGTGCACCAAGGGTAGCTCACGGCCAGTAAACACCTTCCGACCGGATTCATGACTCGCATCCACTAGTACACTCATCCGCTATAGCCTGTACGTCACTGAATCTAAACAAACCCCCGCTATAATTTGACCGCAAATGAAATGTCAGAACGAATTCCGTTTATCGAATCAAACGACACTATCACCCCGCCATAATAAAGACCGGACGTGTTTGAATTCACCATCCGGAAGAAAATAGAAAGATCCGAACCGAAACGTAGGAGGCGACGCACTAAACGTGCGTTTCAGTTCGCATCGATGTTCCAGAACCGAAAGATTGTTCGAAAAAAGTGGTAGATAGCCGAAAAAAGTGACAGGGGTGCAACACGAGGACTTCCCAGGAGGTCACCCATCCTAGTACTACTCTCGCCCAAGCACGCTTAACTTCGGAGTTCTGATGGGATCCAGTGCATTTGTGCTGGTATGATCGCACCCAGCATGCCTCTCCATTGTCAAAGTAATAAAGAGTTTCCACTCGCATTGTCGTACGAAGTCCGTTTAAATGAAAGTGCGAAAAAATCCTGCTAGATGACACCGGATGGACGATCCGAGCATGTCGGGAAGCCGGATGACTGCCAGGGCTGTCATCGCGCGATGAATCTTCCCGAGTACCCCCGAATCAATATAAGAATCGCCACGATCTGACGGGCGGATCAAAAGTTATCGTCGGAACGATATTTGTGCACCAAGGGTAGCTCACGGCCAGTAAACACCTTCCGACCGGATTCATGACTCGCATCCACTAGTACACTCATCCGCTATAGCCTGTACGTCACTGAATCTAAACAAACCCCCGCTATAATTTGACTGCAAATGAAATGTCAGAACGAATTCCGTTTATCGAATCAAACGACACTATCACCCCGCCATAATAAAGACCGGACGTCTTTGAATTCACCATCTGGAAGAAAATAAAAAGATCCGAACCGAAACGTAGGAGGCGACGCACTAAACGTGCGTTTCAGTTCGCATCGATGTTCCAGAACCGAAAGATTGTTCGAAAAAAGTGGTAGATAGCCGAAAAAAGTGACAGGGGTGCAACACGAGGACTTCCCATGAGGTCACCCATCCTAGTACTACTCTCGCCCAAGCACGCTTAACTTCGGAGTTCTGATGGGATCCAGTGCATTTGTGCTGGTATGATCGCACCCAGCATGCCTTTCCATTGTCAAAGTAATAAAGAGTTTCCACTCGCATTGTCGTACGAAGTCCGTTTAAATGAAAGTGCGAAAAAATCCTGCTAGATGACACCGGATGGACGATCCGAGCATGTCGGGAAGCCGAATGACCGCCAAGGCTGTCATCGCGCGATGAATCTTCCCGAGTACCCCCGAATCAATATAAGAATCGCCACGATCTGACGGGCGGATCAAAAGTTATCGTCGGAACGATATTTGTGCACCAAGGGTAGCTCACGGCCAGTAAACACCTTCCGACCGGATTCATGACTCGCATCCACTAGTACACTCATCTGCTATAGCCTGTACGTCACTGAATCTAAACAAACCCCCGCTATAATTTGACGGTAAATGAAATGTCAGAACGAATTCTGTTTATCGAATCAAACGACACTATCACCCCGCCATAATAAAGACCGGACGTCTTTGAATTCACCATCCGGAAGAAAATAAAAAGATCCGAACCGAAACGTAGGAGGCGACGCACTAAACGTGCGTTTCAGTTCGCATCGATGTTCCAGAACCGAAAGATTGTTCGAAAAAAGTGGTAGATAGCCGAAAAAAGTGACAGGGGTGCAACACGAGGACTTCCCAGGAGGTCACCCATCCTAGTACTACTCTCGCCCAAGCACGCTTAACTTCGGAGTTCTGATGGGATCCAGTGCATTTGTGCTGGTATGATCGCACCCAGCATGCCTCTCCATTGTCAAAGTAATTAAGAGTTTCCACTCGCATTGTCGAACGAAGTCCGTTTAAATGAAAGTGCGAAAAAATCCTGCTAGATGACACCGGATGGACGATCCGAGCATGTCGGGAAGCCGGATGACCGCCAGGGCTGTCATCGCGCGATGGATCTTCCCGAGTACCCCCGAATCAATATAAGAATCGCCACGATCTGACGGGCGGATCAAAAGTTATCGTCGGAACGATATTTGTGCACCAAGGGTAGCTCACGGCCAGTAAACACCTTCCGACCGGATTCATGACTCGCATCCACTAGTACACTCATCCGCTATAGCCTGTACGTCACTGAATCTAAACAAACCCCCGCTATAATTTGACCGCAAATGAAATGTCAGAACGAATTCCGTTTATCGAATCAAACGACACTATCACCTCGCCATAATAAAGACCGGACGTGTTTGAATTTACCATCCGGAAGAAAATAAAAAGATCCGAACCGAAACGTAGGAGGCGACGCACTAAACGTGCGTTTCAGTTCGCATCGATGTTCCAGAACCGAAAGATTGTTCGAAAAAAGTGGTAGATAGCCCAAAAAAGTGACAGGGGTGCAACACGAGGACTTCCCAGGAGGTCACCCATCCTAGTACTACTCTCGCCCAAGCACGCTTAACTTCGAAGTTCTGATGGGATCCAGTGCATTTGTGCTGGTATGATCGCAGCCAGCATGCCTTTCCATTGTCAAAGTAATAAAGAGTTTCCACTCGCATTGTCGTACGAAGTCCGTTTAAATGAAAGTGCGAAAAAATCCTGCTAGATTACACCGGATGGACGATCCGAGCATGTCGGGAAGCCGGATGACCGCCAGGGCTGTCATCGCGCGATGGATCTTCCCGAGTACCCCCGAATCAATATAAGAATCGCCACGATCTGACGGGCGGATCAAAAGTTATCGTCGGAACGATATTTGTGCACCAAGGGTAGCTCACGGCCAGTAAACACCTTCCGACCGGATTCATGACTCGCATCCTCTAGTACACTCATCCGCTATAGCCTGTACGTCACTGAATCTAAACAAACCCCCGCTATAATTTGACCGCAAATGAAATGTCAGAACGAATTCCGTTTATCGAATCAAACGACACTATCACCCCGCCATAATAAAGACCGGACGTGTTTGAATTTACCATCCGGAAGAAAATAAAAAGATCCGAACCGAAACGTAGGAGGCGACGCACTAAACGTGCGTTTCAGTTCGCATCGATGTTCCAGAACCGAAAGATTGTTCGAAAAAAGTGGTAGATAGCCGAAAAAAGTGACAGGGGTGCAACACGAGGACTTCCCAGGAGGTCACCCATCCTAGTACTACTCTCGCCCAAGCACGCTTAACTTCGGAGTTCTGATGGGATCCAGTGCATTTGTGCTGGTATGATCGCACCCAGCATGCCTCTCCATTGTCAAAGTAATAAAGAGTTTCCACTCGCATTGTCGTACGAAGTCCGTTTAAATGAAAGTGCGAAAAAATCCTGCTAGATGACACCGGATGGACGATCCGAGCATGTCGGGAAGCCGGATGACCGCCAGGGCTGTCATCGCGCGATGAATCTTCCCGAGTACCCCCGAATCAATATAAGAATCGCCACGATCTGACGGGCGGATCAAAAGTTATCGTCGGAACGATATTTGTGCACCAAGGGTAGCTCACGGCCAGTAAACACCTTCCGACCGGATTCATGACTCGCATCCACTAGTACACTCATCCGCTATAGCCTGTACGTCACTGAATCTAAACAAACCCCCGCTATAATTTGACCGCAAATGAAATGTCAGAACGAATTCCGTTTATCGAATCAAACGACACTATCACCCCGCCATAATAAAGACCGGACGTGTTTGAATTCACCATCCGGAAGAAAATAAAAAGATCCGAACCGAAACGGAGGAGGCGACGCACTAAACGTGCGTTTCAGTTCGCATCGATGTTCCAGAACCGAAAGATTGTTCGAAAAAAGTGGTAGATAGCCGAAAAAAGTGACAGGGGTGCAACACGAGGACTTCCCAGGAGGTCACCCATCCTAGTACTACTCTCGCCCAAGCACGCTTAACTTCGGAGTTCTGATGGGATCCAGTGCATTTGTGCTGGTATGATCGCACCCAGCATGCCTCTCCATTGTCAAAGTAATAAAGAGTTTCCACTCGCATTGTCGTACGAAGTCCGTTTAAATGAAAGTGCGAAAAAATCCTGCTAGATGACACCGGATGGACGATCCGAGCATGTCGGGAAGCCGGATGACTGCCAGGGCTGTCATCGCGCGATGAATCTTCCCGAGTACCCCCGAATCAATATAAGAATCGCCACGATCTGACGGGCGGATCAAAAGTTATCGTCGGAACGATATTTGTGCACCAAGGGTAGCTCACGGCCAGTAAACACCTTCCGACCGGATTCATGACTCGCATCCACTAGTACACTCATCCGCTATAGCCTGTACGTCACTGAATCTAAACAAACCCCCGCTATAATTTGACTGCAAATGAAATGTCAGAACGAATTCCGTTTATCGAATCAAACGACACTATCACCCCGCCATAATAAAGACCGGACGTCTTTGAATTCACCATCTGGAAGAAAATAAAAAGATCCGAACCGAAACGTAGGAGGCGACGCACTAAACGTGCGTTTCAGTTCGCATCGATGTTCCAGAACCGAAAGATTGTTCGAAAAAAGTGGTAGATAGCCGAAAAAAGTGACAGGGGTGCAACACGAGGACTTCCCATGAGGTCACCCATCCTAGTACTACTCTCGCCCAAGCACGCTTAACTTCGGAGTTCTGATGGGATCCAGTGCATTTGTGCTGGTATGATCGCACCCAGCATGCCTTTCCATTGTCAAAGTAATAAAGAGTTTCCACTCGCATTGTCGTACGAAGTCCGTTTAAATGAAAGTGCGAAAAAATCCTGCTAGATGACACCGGATGGACGATCCGAGCATGTCGGGAAGCCGAATGACCGCCAGGGCTGTCATCGCGCGATGAATCTTCCCGAGTACCCCCGAATCAATATAAGAATCGCCACGATCTGACGGGCGGATCAAAAGTTATCGTCGGAACGATATTTGTGCACCAAGGGTAGCTCACGGCCAGTAAACACCTTCCGACCGGATTCATGACTCGCATCCACTAGTACACTCATCTGCTATAGCCTGTACGTCACTGAATCTAAACAAACCCCCGCTATAATTTGACGGTAAATGAAATGTCAGAACGAATTCCGTTTATCGAATCAAACGACACTATCACCCCGCCATAATAAAGACCGGACGTCTTTGAATTCACCATCCGGAAGAAAATAAAAAGATCCGAACCGAAACGTAGGAGGCGACGCACTAAACGTGCGTTTCAGTTCGCATCGATGTTCCAGAACCGAAAGATTGTTCGAAAAAAGTGGTAGATAGCCGAAAAAAGTGACAGGGGTGCAACACGAGGACTTCCCATGAGGTCACCCATCCTAGTACTACTCTCGCCCAAGCACGCTTAACTTCGGAGTTCTGATGGGATCCAGTGCATTTGTGCTGGTATGATCGCACCCAGCATGCCTTTCCATTGTCAAAGTAATAAAGAGTTTCCACTCGCATTGTCGTACGAAGTCCGTTTAAATGAAAGTGCGAAAAAATCCTGCTAGATGACACCGGATGGACGATCCGAGCATGTCGGGAAGCCGAATGACCGCCAGGGCTGTCATCGCGCGATGAATCTTCCCGAGTACCCCCGAATCAATATAAGAATCGCCACGATCTGACGGGCGGATCAAAAGTTATCGTCGGAACGATATTTGTGCACCAAGGGTAGCTCACGGCCAGTAAACACCTTCCGACCGGATTCATGACTCGCATCCACTAGTACACTCATCTGCTATAGCCTGTACGTCACTGAATCTAAACAAACCCCCGCTATAATTTGACTGCAAATGAAATGTCAGAACGAATTCCGTTTATCGAATCAAACGACACTATCACCCCGCCATAATAAAGACCGGACGTCTTTGAATTCACCATCCGGAAGAAAATAAAAAGATCCGAACCGAAACGTAGGAGGCGACGCACTAAACGTGCGTTTCAGTTCGCATCGATGTTCCAGAACCGAAAGATTGTTCGAAAAAAGTGGTAGATAGCCGAAAAAAGTGACAGGGGTGCAACACGAGGACTTCCCAGGAGGTCACCCATCCTAGTACTACTCTCGCCCAAGCACGCTTAACTTCGGAGTTCTGATGGGATCCAGTGCATTTGTGCTGGTATGATCGCACCCAGCATGCCTCTCCATTGTCAAAGTAATTAAGAGTTTCCACTCGCATTGTCGTACGAAGTCCGTTTAAATGAAAGTGCGAAAAAATCCTGCTAGATGACACCGGATGGACGATCCGAGCATGTCGGGAAGCCGGATGACCGCCAGGGCTGTCATCGCGCGATGGATCTTCCCGAGTACCCCCGAATCAATATAAGAATCGCCACGATCTGACGGGCGGATCAAAAGTTATCGTCGGAACGATATTTGTGCACCAAGGGTAGCTCACGGCCAGTAAACACCTTCCGACCGGATTCATGACTCGCATCCACTAGTACACTCATCCGCTATAGCCTGTACGTCACTGAATCTAAACAAACCCCCGCTATAATTTGACCGCAAATGAAATGTCAGAACGAATTCCGTTTATCGAATCAAACGACACTATCACCCCGCCATAATAAAGACCGGACGTGTTTGAATTCACCATCCGGAAGAAAATAAAAAGATCCGAACCGAAACGTAGGAGGCGACGCACTAAACGTGCGTTTCAGTTCGCATCGATGTTCCAGAACCGAAAGATTGTTCGAAAAAAGTGGTAGATAGCCGAAAAAAGTGACAGGGGTGCAACACGAGGACTTCCCAGGAGGTCACCCATCCTAGTACTACTCTCGCCCAAGCACGCTTAACTTCGAAGTTCTGATGGGATCCAGTGCATTTGTGCTGGTATGATCGCACCCAGCATGCCTTTCCATTGTCAAAGTAATAAAGAGTTTCCACTCGCATTGTCGTACGAAGTCCGTTTAAATGAAAGTGCGAAAAAATCCTGCTAGATTACACCGGATGGACGATCCGAGCATGTCGGGAAGCCGGATGACCGCCAGGGCTGTCATCGCGCGATGGATCTTCCCGAGTAGCCCCGAATCAATATAAGAATCGCCACGATCTGACGGGCGGATCAAAAGTTATCGTCGGAACGATATTTGTGCACCAAGGGTAGCTCACGGCCAGTAAACACCTTCCGACCGGATTCATGACTCGCATCCACTAGTACACTCATCCGCTATAGCCTGTACGTCACTGAATCTAAACAAACCCCCGCTATAATTTGACCGCAAATGAAATGTCAGAACGAATTCCGTTTATCGAATCAAACGACACTATCACCTCGCCATAATAAAGACCGGACGTGTTTGAATTCACCATCCGGAAGAAAATAAAAAGATCCGAACCGAAACGTAGGAGGCGACGCACTAAACGTGCGTTTCAGTTCGCATCGATGTTCCAGAACCGAAAGATTGTTCGAAAAAAGTGGTAGATAGCCGAAAAAAGTGACAGGGGTGCAACACGAGGACTTCCCAGGAGGTCACCCATCCTAGTACTACTCTCGCCCAAGCACGCTTAACTTCGAAGTTCTGATGGGATCCAGTGCATTTGTGCTGGTATGATCGCACCCAGCATGCCTTTCCATTGTCAAAGTAATAAAGAGTTTCCACTCGCATTGTCGTACGAAGTCCGTTTAAATGAAAGTGCGAAAAAATCCTGCTAGATTACACCGGATGGACGATCCGAGCATGTCGGGAAGCCGGATGACCGCCAGGGCTGTCATCGCGCGATTAATCTTCCCGAGTAGCCCCGAATCAATATAAGAATCGCTACGATCTGACGGGCGGATCAAAAGTTATCGTCGGAACGATATTTGTGCACCAAGGGTAGCTCACGGCCAGTAAACACCTTCCGACCGGATTCATGACTCGCATCCACTAGTACACTCATCCGCTATAGCCTGTACGTCACTGAATCTAAACAAACCCCCGCTATAATTTGACTGCAAATGAAATGTCAGAACGAATTCCGTTTATCGAATCAAACGACACTATCACCCCGCCATAATAAAGACCGGACGTCTTTGAATTCACCATCTGGAAGAAAATAAAAAGATCCGAACCGAAACGTAGGAGGTGACGCACTAAACGTGCGTTTCAGTTCGCATCGATGTTCCAGAACCGAAAGATTGTTCGAAAAAAGTGGTAGATAGCCGAAAAAAGTGACAGGGGTGCAACACGAGGACTTCCCAGGAGGTCACCCATCCTAGTACTACTCTCGCCCAAGCACGCTTAACTTCGGAGTTCGGATGGGATCCAGTGCATTTGTGCTGGTATGATCGCACCCAGCATGCCTCTCCATTGTCAAAGTAATAAAGAGTTTCCACTCGCATTGTCGTACGAAGTCCGTTTAAATGAAAGTGCGAAAAAATCCTGCTAGATGACACCGGATGGACGATCCGAGCATGTCGGGAAGCCGGATGACCGCCAGGGCTTTCATCGCGCGATGAATCTTCCCGAGTACCCCCGAATCAATATAAGAATCGCCACGATCTGACGGGCGGATCAAAAGTTATCGTCGGAACGATATTTGTGCACCAAGGGTAGCTCACGGCCAGTAAACACCTTCCGACCGGATTCATGACTCACATCCACTAGTACACTCATCCGCTATAGCCTGTACGTCACTGAATCTAAACAAACCCCCGCTATAATTTGACCGCAAATGAAATGTCAGAACGAATTCCGTTTATCGAATCAAACGACACTATCACCCCGCCATAATAAAGACCGGACGTGTTTGAATTCACCATCCGGAAGAAAATAAAAAGATCCGAACCGAAACGTAGGAGGCGACGCACTAAACGTGCGTTTCAGTTCGCATCGATGTTCCAGAACCGAAAGATTGTTCGAAAAAAGTGGTAGATAGCCGAAAAAAGTGACAGGGGTGCAACACGAGGACTTCCCAGGAGGTCACCCATCCTAGTACTACTCTCGCCCAAGCACGCTTAACTTCGGAGTTCTGATGGGATCCAGTGCATTTGTGCTGGTATGATCGCACCCAGCATGCCTCTCCATTGTCAAAGTAATAAAGAGTTTCCACTCGCATTGTCGTACGAAGTCCGTTTAAATGAAAGTGCGAAAAAATCCTGCTAGATGACACCGGATGGACGATCCGAGCATGTCGGGAAGCCGGATGACTGCCAGGGCTGTCATCGCGCGATGAATCTTCCCGAGTACCCCCGAATCAATATAAGAATCGCCACGATCTGACGGGCGGATCAAAAGTTATCGTCGGAACGATATTTGTGCACCAAGGGTAGCTCACGGCCAGTAAACACCTTCCGACCGGATTCATGACTCGCATCCACTAGTACACTCATCCGCTATAGCCTGTACGTCACTGAATCTAAACAAACCCCCGCTATAATTTGACTGCAAATGAAATGTCAGAACGAATTCCGTTTATCGAATCAAACGACACTATCACCCCGCCATAATAAAGACCGGACGTCTTTGAATTCACCATCTGGAAGAAAATAAAAAGATCCGAACCGAAACGTAGGAGGCGACGCACTAAACATGCGTTTCAGTTCGCATCGATGTTCCAGAACCGAAAGATTGTTCGAAAAAAGTGGTAGATAGCCGAAAAAAGTGACAGGGGTGCAACACGAGGACTTCCCATGAGGTCACCCATCCTAGTACTACTCTCGCCCAAGCACGCTTAACTTCGGAGTTCTGATGGGATCCAGTGCATTTGTGCTGGTATGATCGCACCCAGCATGCCTTTCCATTGTCAAAGTAATAAAGAGTTTCCACTCGCATTGTCGTACGAAGTCCGTTTAAATGAAAGTGCGAAAAAATCCTGCTAGATGACACCGGATGGACGATCCGAGCATGTCGGGAAGCCGAATGACCGCCAGGGCTGTCATCGCGCGATGAATCTTCCCGAGTACCCCCGAATCAATATAAGAATCGCCACGATCTGACGGGCGGATCAAAAGTTATCGTCGGAACGATATTTGTGCACCAAGGGTAGCTCACGGCCAGTAAACACCTTCCGACCGGATTCATGACTCGCATCCACTAGTACACTCATCTGCTATAGCCTGTACGTCACTGAATCTAAACAAACCCCCGCTATAATTTGACGGCAAATGAAATGTCAGAACGAATTCCGTTTATCGAATCAAACGACACTATCACCCCGCCATAATAAAGACCGGACGTCTTTGAATTCACCATCCGGAAGAAAATAAAAAGATCCGAACCGAAACGTAGGAGGCGACGCACTAAACGTGCGTTTCAGTTCGCATCGATGTTCCAGAACCGAAAGATTGTTCGAAAAAAGTGGTAGATAGCCGAAAAAAGTGACAGGGGTGCAACACGAGGACTTCCCAGGAGGTCACCCATCCTAGTACTACTCTCGCCCAAGCACGCTTAACTTCGGGGTTCTGATGGGATCCAGTGCATTTGTGCTGGTATGATCGCACCCAGCATGCCTCTCCATTGTCAAAGTAATAAAGAGTTTCCACTCGCATTGTCGTACGAAGTCCGTTTAAATGAAAGTGCGAAAAAATCCTGCTAGATTACACCGGATGGACGATCCGAGCATGTCGGGAAGCCGGATGACCGCCAGGGCTTTCATCGCGCGATGAATCTTCCCGAGTACCCCCGAATCAATATAAGAATCGCCACGATCTGACGGGCGGATCAAAAGTTATCGTCGGAACGATATTTGTGCACCAAGGGTAGCTCACGGCTAGTAAACACCTTCCGACCGGATTCATGACTCGCATCCACTAGTACACTCATCTGCTATAGCCTGTACGTCACTGAATCTAAACAAACCCCCGCTATAATTTGACGGCAAATGAAATGTCAGAACGAATTCCGTTTATCGAATCAAACGACACTATCACCCCGCCATAATAAAGACCGGACGTCTTTGAATTCACCATCCGGAAGAAAATAATAAGATCCGAACCGAAACGTAGGAGGCGACGCACTAAACGTGCGTTTCAGTTCGCATCAATGTTCCAGAACCGAAAGATTGTTCGAAAAAAGTGGTAGATAGCCGAAAAAAGTGACAGGGGTGCAACACGAGGACTTTCCAGGAGGTCACCCATCCTAGTACTACTCTCGCCCAAGCACGCTTAACTTCGGAGTTCTGATGGGATCCAGTGCATTTGTGCTGGTATGATCGCACCCAGCATGCCTCTCCATTGTCAAAGTAATAAAGAGTTTCCACTCGCATTGTCGTACGAAGTCCGTTTAAATGAAAGTGCGAAAAAATCCTGCTAGATGACACCGGATGACCGCCAGAGCTGTCATCGCGCGATGGATCTTCCCGAGTACCCCCGAATCAATATAAGAATCGCCACGATCTGACGGGCGGATCAAAAGTTATCGTCGGAACGATATTTGTGCACCAAGGGTAGCTCACGGCCAGTAAACACCTTCCGACCGGATTCATGACTCGCATCCACTAGTACACTCATCCGCTATAGCCTGTACGTCACTGAATCTAAACAAACCCCCGCTATAATTTGACTGCAAATGAAATGTCAGAACGAATTCCGTTTATCGAATCAAACGACACTATCACCCCGCCATAATAAAGACCGGACGTCTTTGAATTCACCATCCGGAAGAAAATAAAAAGATCCGAACCGAAACGTAGGAGGCGACGCACTAAACGTGCGTTTCAGTTCGCATCGATGTTCCAGAACCGAAAGATTGTTCGAAAAAAGTGGTAGATAGCCGAAAAAAGTGACAGGGGTGAACCACGAGGACTTCCCAGGAGGTCACCCATCCTAGTACTACTCTCGCCCAAGCACGCTTAACTTCGGAGTTCTGATGGGATCCAGTGCATTTGTGCTGGTATGATCGCACCCAGCATGCCTCTCCATTGTCAAAGTAATTAAGAGTTTCCACTCGCATTGTCGTACGAAGTCCGTTTAAATGAAAGTGCGAAAAAATCCTGCTAGATGACACCGGATGGACGATCCGAGCATGTCGGGAAGCCGGATGACCGCCAGGGCTGTCATCGCGCGATGGATCTTCCCGAGTACCCCCGAATCAATATAAGAATCGCCACGATCTGACGGGCGGATCAAAAGTTATCGTCGGAACGATATTTGTGCACCAAGGGTAGCTCACGGCCAGTAAACACCTTCCGACCGGATTCATGACTCGCATCCACTAGTACACTCATCCGCTATAGCCTGTACGTCACTGAATCTAAACAAACCCCCGCTATAATTTGACCGCAAATGAAATGTCAGAACGAATTCCGTTTATCGAATCAAACGACACTATCACCTCGCCATAATAAAGACCGGACGTCTTTGAATTCACCATCCGGAAGAAAATAAAAAGATCCGAACCGAAACGTAAGAGGCGACGCACTAAACGTGCGTTTCAGTTCGCATCGATGTTCCAGAACCGAAAGATTGTTCGAAAAAAGTGGTAGATAGCCGAAAAAAGTGACAGGGGTGCAACACGAGGACTTCCCAGGAGGTCACCCATCCTAGTACTACTCTCGCCCAAGCACGCTTAACTTCGGAGTTCTGATGGGATCCAGTGCATTTGTGCTGGTATGATCGCACCCAGCATGCCTTTCCATTGTCAAAGTAATAAAGAGTTTCCACTCGCATTGTCGTACGAAGTCCGTTTAAATGAAAGTGCGAAAAAATCCTGCTAGATTACACCGGATGGACGATCCGAGCATGTCGGGAAGCCGGATGACCGCCAGGTCTGTCATCGCGCGATTAATCTTCCCGAGTAGCCCCGAATCAATATAAGAATCGCTACGATCTGACGGGCGGATCAAAAGTTATCGTCGGAACGATATTTGTGCACCAAGGGTAGCTCACGGCCAGTAAACACCTTCCGACCGGATTCATGACTCGCATCCACTAGTACACTCATCCGCTATAGCCTGTACGTCACTGAATCTAAACAAACCCCCGCTATAATTTGACGGCAAATGAAATGTCAGAACGAATTCCGTTTATCGAATCAAACGACACAATCACCCCGCCATAATAAAGACCGGACGTCTTTGAATTCACCATCCGGAAGAAAATAATAAGATCCGAACCGAAACGTAGGAGGCGACGCACTAAACGTGCGTTTCAGTTCGCATCAATGTTCCAGAACCGAAAGATTGTTCGAAAAAAGTGGTAGATAGCCGAAAAAAGTGACAGGGGTGCAACACGAGGACTTCCCAGGAGGTCACCCATCCTAGTACTACTCTCGCCCAAGCACGCTTAACTTCGGAGTTCTGATGGGATCCAGTGCATTTGTGCTGGTATGATCGCACCCAGCATGCCTCTCCATTGTCAAAGTAATAAAGAGTTTCCACTCGCATTGTCGTACGAAGTCCGTTTAAATGAAAGTGCGAAAAAATCCTGCTAGATGACACCGGATGGACGATCCGAGCATGTCGGGAAGCCGGATGACCGCCAGAGCTGTCATCGCGCGATGGATCTTCCCGAGTACCCCCGAATCAATATAAGAATCGCCACGATCTGACGGGCGGATCAAAAGTTATCGTCGGAACGATATTTGTGCACCAAGGGTAGCTCACGGCCAGTAAACACCTTCCGACCGGATTCATGACTCGCATCCACTAGTACACTCATCCGCTATAGCCTGTACGTCACTGAATCTAAACAAACCCCCGCTATAATTTGACCGCAAATGAAATGTCAGAACGAATTCCGTTTATCGAATCAAACGACACTATCACCCCGCCATAATAAAGACCGGACGTGTTTGAATTCACCATCCGGAAGAAAATAAAAAGATCCGAACCGAAACGTAGGAGGCGACGCACTAAACGTGCGTTTCAGTTCGCGTCGATGTTACAGAACCGAAAGATTGTTCGAAAAAAGTGGTAGATAGCCGAAAAAAGTGACAGGGGTGCAACACGAGGACTTCCCAGGAGGTCACCATCCTAGTACTACTCTCGCCCAAGCACGCTTAACTTCGGAGTTCTGATGGGATCCAGTGTATTTGTGCTGGTATGATCGCACCCAGCATGCCTCTCCATTGTCAAAGTAATTAAGAGTTTCTACTCGCATTGTCGTACGAAGTCCGTTTAAATGAAAGTGCGAAAAAATCCTGCTAGATGACACCGGATGGACGATCCGAGCATGTCGGGAAGCCGGATGACCGCCAGGGCTGTCATCGCGCGATGGATCTTCCCGAGTACCCCCGAATCAATATAAGAATCGCCACGATCTGACGGGCGGATCAAAAGTTATCGTCGGAACGATATTTGTGCACCAAGGGTAGCTCACGGCCAGTAAACACCTTCCGACCGGATTCATGACTCGCATCCACTAGTACACTCATCCGCTATAGCCTGTACGTCACTGAATCTAAACAAACCCCCGCTATAATTTGACCGCAAATGAAATGTCAGAACGAATTCCGTTTATCGAATCAAACGACACTATCACCTCGCCATAATAAAGACCGGACGTCTTTGAATTCACCATCCGGAAGAAAATAAAAAGATCCGAACCGAAACGTAGGAGGCGACGCACTAAACGTGCGTTTCAGTTCGCATCGATGTTCCAGAACCGAAAGATTGTTCGAAAAAAGTGGTAGATAGCCGAAAAAAGTGACAGGGGTGCAACACGAGGACTTCCCATGAGGTCACCCATCCTAGTACTACTCTCGCCCAAGCACGCTTAACTTCGGAGTTCTGATGGGATCCAGTGCATTTGTGCTGGTATGATCGCACCCAGCATGCCTTTCCATTGTCAAAGTAATAAAGAGTTTCCACTCGCATTGTCGTACGAAGTCCGTTTAAATGAAAGTGCGAAAAAATCCTGCTAGATGACACCGGATGGACGATCCGAGCATGACGGGAAGCCGGATGACCGCCAGGGCTGTCATCGCGCGATGAATCTTCCCGAGTACCCCCGAATCAATATAAGAATCGCCACGATCTGACGGGCGGATCAAAAGTTATCGTCGGAACGATATTTGTGCACCAAGGGTAGCTCACGGCCAGTAAACACCTTCCGACCGGATTCATGACTCGCATCCACTAGTACACTCATCTGCTATAGCCTGTACGTCACTGAATCTAAACAAACCCCCGCTATAATTTGACGGCAAATGAAATGTCAGAACGAATTCCGTTTATCGAATCAAACGACACTATCACCCCGCCATAATAAAGACCGGACGTCTTTGAATTCACCATCCGGAAGAAAATAATAAGATCCGAACCGAAACGTAGGAGGCGACGCACTAAACGTGCGTTTCAGTTCGCATCGATGTTCCAGAACCGAAAGATTGTTCGAAAAAAGTGGTAGATAGCCGAAAAAAGTGACAGGGGTGCAACACGAGGACTTCCCAGGAGGTCACCCATCCTAGTACTACTCTCGCCCAAGCACGCTTAACTTCGGAGTTCTGATGGGATCCAGTGCATTTGTGCTGGTATGATCGCACCCAGCATGCCTCTCCATTGTCAAAGTAATAAAGAGTTTCCACTCGCATTGTCGTACGAAGTCCGTTTAAATGAAAGTGCGAAAAAATCCTGCTAGATGACACCGGATGGACGATCCGAGCATGTCGGGAAGCCGGATGACCGCCAGAGCTGTCATCGCGCGATGGATCTTCCCGAGTACCCCCGAATCAATATAAGAATCGCCACGATCTGACGGGCGGATCAAAAGTTATCGTCGGAACGATATTTGTGCACCAAGGGTAGCTCACGGCCAGTAAACACCTTCCGACCGGATTCATGACTCGCATCCACTAGTACACTCATCCGCTATAGCCTGTACGTCACTGAATCTAAACAAACCCCCGCTATAATTTGACCGCAAATGAAATGTCAGAACGAATTCCGTTTATCGAATCAAACGACACTATCACCCCGCCATAATAAAGACCGGACGTGTTTGAATTCACCATCCGGAAGAAAATAAAAAGATCCGAACCGAAACGTAGGAGGCGACGCACTAAACGTGCGTTTCAGTTCGCGTCGATGTTACAGAACCGAAAGATTGTTCGAAAAAAGTGGTAGATAGCCGAAAAAAGTGACAGGGGTGCAACACGAGGACTTCCCAGGAGGTCACCATCCTAGTACTACTCTCGCCCAAGCACGCTTAACTTCGGAGTTCTGATGGGATCCAGTGTATTTGTGCTGGTATGATCGCACCCAGCATGCCTCTCCATTGTCAAAGTAATTAAGAGTTTCCACTCGCATTGTCGTACGAAGTCCGTTTAAATGAAAGTGCGAAAAAATCCTGCTAGATGACACCGGATGGACGATCCGAGCATGTCGGGAAGCCGGATGACCGCCAGGGCTGTCATCGCGCGATGGATCTTCCCGAGTACCCCCGAATCAATATAAGAATCGCCACGATCTGACGGGCGGATCAAAAGTTATCGTCGGAACGATATTTGTGCACCAAGGGTAGCTCACGGCCAGTAAACACCTTCCGACCGGATTCATGACTCGCATCCACTAGTACACTCATCCGCTATAGCCTGTACGTCACTGAATCTAAACAAACCCCCGCTATAATTTGACCGCAAATGAAATGTCAGAACGAATTCCGTTTATCGAATCAAACGACACTATCACCTCGCCATAATAAAGACCGGACGTCTTTGAATTCACCATCCGGAAGAAAATAAAAAGATCCGAACCGAAACGTAGGAGGCGACGCACTAAACGTGCGTTTCAGTTCGCATCGATGTTCCAGAACCGAAAGATTGTTCGAAAAAAGTGGTAGATAGCCGAAAAAAGTGACAGGGGTGCAACACGAGGACTTCCCATGAGGTCACCCATCCTAGTACTACTCTCGCCCAAGCACGCTTAACTTCGGAGTTCTGATGGGATCCAGTGCATTTGTGCTGGTATGATCGCACCCAGCATGCCTTTCCATTGTCAAAGTAATAAAGAGTTTCCACTCGCATTGTCGTACGAAGTCCGTTTAAATGAAAGTGCGAAAAAATCCTGCTAGATGACACCGGATGGACGATCCGAGCATGACGGGAAGCCGGATGACCGCCAGGGCTGTCATCGCGCGATGAATCTTCCCGAGTACCCCCGAATCAATATAAGAATCGCCACGATCTGACGGGCGGATCAAAAGTTATCGTCGGAACGATATTTGTGCACCAAGGGTAGCTCACGGCCAGTAAACACCTTCCGACCGGATTCATGACTCGCATCCACTAGTACACTCATCTGCTATAGCCTGTACGTCACTGAATCTAAACAAACCCCCGCTATAATTTGACGGCAAATGAAATGTCAGAACGAATTCCGTTTATCGAATCAAACGACACTATCACCCCGCCATAATAAAGACCGGACGTCTTTGAATTCACCATCCGGAAGAAAATAATAAGATCCGAACCGAAACGTAGGAGGCGACGCACTAAACGTGCGTTTCAGTTCGCATCGATGTTCCAGAACCGAAAGATTGTTCGAAAAAAGTGGTAGATAGCCGAAAAAAGTGACAGGGGTGCAACACGAGGACTTCCCAGGAGGTCACCCATCCTAGTACTACTCTCGCCCAAGCACGCTTAACTTCGGAGTTCTGATGGGATCCAGTGCATTTGTGCTGGTATGATCGCACCCAGCATGCCTCTCCATTGTCAAAGTAATAAAGAGTTTCCACTCGCATTGTCGTACGAAGTCCGTTTAAATGAAAGTGCGAAAAAATCCTGCTAGATGACACCGGATGGACGATCCGAGCATGTCGGGAAGCCGGATGACCGCCAGGGCTGTCATCGCGCGATGGATCTTCCCGAGTACCCCCGAATCAATATAAGAATCGCCACGATCTGACGGGCGGATCAAAAGTTATCGTCGGAACGATATTTGTGCACCAAGGGTAGCTCACGGCCAGTAAACACCTTCCGACCGGATTCATGACTCGCATCCACTAGTACACTCATCCGCTATAGCCTGTACGTCACTGAATCTAAACAAACCCCCGCTATAATTTGACTGCAAATGAAATGTCAGAACGAATTCCGTTTATCGAATCAAACGACACTATCACCCCGCCATAATAAAGACCGGACGTCTTTGAATTCACCATCCGGAAGAAAATAAAAAGATCCGAACCGAAACGTAGGAGGCGACGCACTAAACGTGCGTTTCAGTTCGCATCGATGTTCCAGAACCGAAAGATTGTTCGAAAAAAGTGGTAGATAGCCGAAAAAAGTGACAGGGGTGCAACACGAGGACTTCCCAGGAGGTCACCCATCCTAGTACTACTCTCGCCCAAGCACGCTTAACTTCGGAGTTCTGATGGGATCCAGTGCATTTGTGCTGGTATGATCGCACCCAGCATGCCTCTCCATTGTCAAAGTAATTAAGAGTTTCCACTCGCATTGTCGTACGAAGTCCGTTTAAATGAAAGTGCGAAAAAATCCTGCTAGATGACACCGGATGGACGATCCGAGCATGTCGGGAAGCCGGATGACCGCCAAGGCTGTCATCGCGCGATGGATCTTCCCGAGTACCCCCGAATCAATATAAGAATCGCCACGATCTGACGGGCGGATCAAAAGTTATCGTCGGAACGATATTTGTGCACCAAGGGTAGCTCACGGCCAGTAAACACCTTCCGACCGGATTCATGACTCGCATCCACTAGTACACTCATCCGCTATAGCCTGTACGTCACTGAATCTAAACAAACCCCCGCTATAATTTGACCGCAAATGAAATGTCAGAACGAATTCCGTTTATCGAATCAAACGACACTATCACCTCGCCATAATAAAGACCGGACGTCTTTGAATTCACCATCCGGAAGAAAATAAAAAGATCCGAACCGAAACGTAGGAGGCGACGCACTAAACGTGCGTTTCAGTTCGCATCGATGTTCCAGAACCGAAAGATTGTTCGAAAAAAGTGGTAGATAGCCGAAAAAAGTGACAGGGGTGCAACACGAGGACTTCCCAGGAGGTCACCCATCCTAGTACTACTCTCGCCCAAGCACGCTTAACTTCGGAGTTCTGATGGGATCCAGTGCATTTGTGCTGGTATGATCGCACCCAGCATGCCTCTCCATTGTCAAAGTAATAAAGAGTTTCCACTCGCATTGTCGTACGAAGTCCGTTTAAATGAAAGTGCGAAAAAATCCTGCTAGATGACACCGGATGGACGATCCGAGCATGTCGGGAAGCCGGATGACCGCCAGGGCTGTCATCGCGCGATGAATCTTCCCGAGTACCCCCGAATCAATATAAGAATCGCCACGATCTGACGGGCGGATCAAAAGTTATCGTCGGAACGATATTTGTGCACCAAGGGTAGCTCACGGCCAGTAAACACCTTCCGACCGGATTCATGACTCGCATCCACTAGTACACTCATCCGCTATAGCCTGTACGTCACTGAATCTAAACAAACCCCCGCTATAATTTGACCGCAAATGAAATGTCAGAACGAATTCCGTTTATCGAATCAAACGACACTATCACCCCGCCATAATAAAGACCGGACGTCTTTGAATTCACCATCCGGAAGAAAATAAAAAGATCCGAACCGAAACGTAGGAGGCGACGCACTAAACGTGCGTTTCAGTTCGCATCGATGTTCCAGAACCGAAAGATTGTTCGAAAAAAGTGGTAGATAGCCGAAAAAAGTGACAGGGGTGCAACACGAGGACTTCCCAGGAGGTCACCCATCCTAGTACTACTCTCGCCCAAGCACGCTTAACTTCGGAGTTCTGATGGGATCCAGTGCATTTGTGCTGGTATGATCGCACCCAGCATGCCTCTCCATTGTCAAAGTAATAAAGAGTTTCCACTCGCATTGTCGTACGAAGTCCGTTTAAATGAAAGTGCGAAAAAATCCTGCTAGATGACACCGGATGGACGATCCGAGCATGTCGGGAAGCCGGATGACTGCCAGGGCTGTCATCGCGCGATGAATCTTCCCGAGTACCCCCGAATCAATATAAGAATCGCCACGATCTGACGGGCGGATCAAAAGTTATCGTCGGAACGATATTTGTGCACCAAGGGTAGCTCACGGCCAGTAAACACCTTCCGACCGGATTCATGACTCGCATCCACTAGTACACTCATCCGCTATAGCCTGTACGTCACTGAATCTAAACAAACCCCCGCTATAATTTGACCGCAAATGAAATGTCAGAACGAATTCCGTTTATCGAATCAAACGACACTATCACCTCGCCATAATAAAGACCGGACGTCTTTGAATTCACCATCCGGAAGAAAATAAAAAGATCCGAACCGAAACGTAGGAGGCGACGCACTAAACGTGCGTTTCAGTTCGCATCGATGTTCCAGAACCGAAAGATTGTTCGAAAAAAGTGGTAGATAGCCGAAAAAAGTGACAGGGGTGCAACACGAGGACTTCCCAGGAGGTCACCCATCCTAGTACTACTCTCGCCCAAGCACGCTTAACTTCGGAGTTCTGATGGGATCCAGTGCATTTGTGCTGGTATGATCGCACCCAGCATGCCTCTCCATTGTCAAAGTAATAAAGAGTTTCCACTCGCATTGTCGTACGAAGTCCGTTTAAATGAAAGTGCGAAAAAATCCTGCTAGATGACACCGGATGGACGATCCGAGCATGTCGGGAAGCCGGATGACCGCCAGGGCTGTCATCGCGCGATGAATCTTCCCGAGTACCCCCGAATCAATATAAGAATCGCCACGATCTGACGGGCGGATCAAAAGTTATCGTCGGAACGATATTTGTGCACCAAGGGTAGCTCACGGCCAGTAAACACCTTCCGACCGGATTCATGACTCGCATCCACTAGTACACTCATCCGCTATAGCCTGTACGTCACTGAATCTAAACAAACCCCCGCTATAATTTGACCGCAAATGAAATGTCAGAACGAATTCCGTTTATCGAATCAAACGACACTATCACCCCGCCATAATAAAGACCGGACGTCTTTGAATTCACCATCCGGAAGAAAATAAAAAGATCCGAACCGAAACGTAGGAGGCGACGCACTAAACGTGCGTTTCAGTTCGCATCGATGTTCCAGAACCGAAAGATTGTTCGAAAAAAGTGGTAGATAGCCGAAAAAAGTGACAGGGGTGCAACACGAGGACTTCCCAGGAGGTCACCCATCCTAGTACTACTCTCGCCCAAGCACGCTTAACTTCGGAGTTCTGATGGGATCCAGTGCATTTGTGCTGGTATGATCGCACCCAGCATGCCTCTCCATTGTCAAAGTAATAAAGAGTTTCCACTCGCATTGTCGTACGAAGTCCGTTTAAATGAAAGTGCGAAAAAATCCTGCTAGATGACACCGGATGGACGATCCGAGCATGTCGGGAAGCCGGATGACTGCCAGGGCTGTCATCGCGCGATGAATCTTCCCGAGTACCCCCGAATCAATATAAGAATCGCCACGATCTGACGGGCGGATCAAAAGTTATCGTCGGAACGATATTTGTGCACCAAGGGTAGCTCACGGCCAGTAAACACCTTCCGACCGGATTCATGACTCGCATCCACTAGTACACTCATCCGCTATAGCCTGTACATCACTGAATCTAAACAAACCCCCGCTATAATTTGACCGCAAATGAAATGTCAGAACGAATTCCGTTTATCGAATCAAACGACACTATCACCCCGCCATAATAAAGACCGGACGTCTTTGAATTCACCATCCGGAAGAAAATAAAAAGATCCGAACCGAAACGTAGGAGGCGACGCACTAAACGTGCGTTTCAGTTCGCATCGATGTTCCAGAACCGAAAGATTGTTCGAAAAAAGTGGTAGATAGCCGAAAAAAGTGACAGGGGTGCAACACGAGGACTTCCCAGGAGGTCACCCACCCTAGTACTACTCTCGCCCAAGCACGCTTAACTTCGGAGTTCTGATGGGATACAGTGCATTTGTGCTGGTATGATCGCACCCAGCATGCCTCTCCATTGTCAAAGTAATAAAGAGTTTCCACTCGCATTGTCGTACGAAGTCCGTTTAAATGAAAGTGCGAAAAAATCCTGCTAGATGACACCGGATGGACGATCCGAGCATGTCGGGAAGCCGGATGACCGCCAGAGCTGTAATCGCGCGATGGATCTTCCCGAGTACCCCCGAATCAATATAAGAATCGCCACGATCTGACGGGCGGATCAAAAGTTATCGTCGGAACGATATTTGTGCACCAAGGGTAGCTCACGGCCAGTAAACACCTTCCGACCGGATTCATGACTCACATCCACTAGTACACTCATCCGCTATAGCCTGTACGTCACTGAATCTAAACAAACCCCCGCTATAATTTGACTGCAAATGAAATGTCAAAACGAATTCCGTTTATCGAATCAAACGACACTATCACCCCGCCATAATAAAGACCGGACGTCTTTGAATTCACCATCCGGAAGAAAATAAAAAGATCCGAACCGAAACGTAGGAGGCGACGCACTAAACGTGCGTTTCAGTTCGCATCGATGTTCCAGAACCGAAAGATTTTTCGAAAAAAGTGGTAGATAGCCGAAAAAAGTGACAGGGGTGCAACACGAGGACTTCCCAGGAGGTCACCCATCCTAGTACTACTCTCGCCCAAGCACGCTTAACTTCGGAGTTCTGATGGGATCCAGTGCATTTGTGCTGGTATGATCGCACCCAGCATGCCTCTCCATTGTCAAAGTAATAAAGAGTTTCCACTCGCATTGTCGTACGAAGTCCGTTTAAATGAAAGTGCGAAAAAATCCTGCTAGATGACACCGGATGGACGATCCGAGCATGTCGGGAAGTCGGATGACCGCCAGGGCTGTCATCGCGCGATGAATCTTCCCGAGTACCCCCGAATCAATATAAGAATCGCCACGATCTGACGGGCGGATCAAAAGTTATCGTCGGAACGATATTTGTGCACCAAGGGTAGCTCACGGCCAGTAAACACCTTCCGACCGGATTCATGACTCGCATCCACTAGTACACTCATCCGCTATAGCCTGTACGTCACTGAATCTAAACAAACCCCCGCTATAATTTGACCGCAAATGAAATGTCAGAACGAATTCCGTTTATCGAATCAAACGACACTATCACCCCGCCATAATAAAGACCGGACGTGTTTGAATTCACCATCCGGAAGAAAATAAAAAGATCCGAACCGAAACGTAGGAGGCGACGCACTAAACGTGCGTTTCAGTTCGCATCGATGTTCCAGAACCGAAAGATTGTTCGAAAAAAGTGGTAGATAGCCGAAAAAAGTGACAGGGGTGCAACACGAGGACTTCCCAGGAGGTCACCCATCCTAGTACTACTCTCGCCCAAGCACGCTTAACTTCGGAGTTCTGATGGGATCCAGTGCATTTGTGCTGGTATGATCGCACCCAGCATGCCTTTCCATTGTCAAAGTAATAAAGAGTTTCCACTCGCATTGTCGTACGAAGTCCGTTTAAATGAAAGTGCGAAAAAATCCTGCTAGATGACACCGGATGGACGATCCGAGCATGTCGGGAAGCCGGATGACCGCCAGGGCTGTCATCGCGCGATGAATCTTCCCGAGTACCCCCGAATCAATATAAGAATCGCCACGATCTGACGGGCGGATCAAAAGTTATCGTCGGAACGATATTTGTGCACCAAGGGTAGCTCACGGCCAGTAAACACCTTCCGACCGGATTCATGACTCGCATCCACTAGTACACTCATCCGCTATAGCCTGTACGTCACTGAATCTAAACAAACCCCCGCTATAATTTGACCGCAAATGAAATGTCAGAACGAATTCCGTTTATCGAATCAAACGACACTATCACCTCGCCATAATAAAGACCGGACGTCTTTGAATTCACCATCCGGAAGAAAATAAAAAGATCCGAACCGAAACGTAGGAGGCGACGCACTAAACGTGCGTTTCAGTTCGCATCGATGTTCCAGAACCGAAAGATTGTTCGAAAAAAGTGGTAGATAGCCGAAAAAAGTGACAGGGGTGCAACACGAGGACTTCCCAGGAGGTCACCCATCCTAGTACTACTCTCGCCCAAGCACGCTTAACTTCGAAGTTCTGATGGGATCCAGTGCATTTGTGCTGGTATGATCGCACCCAGCATGCCTCTCCATTGTCAAAGTAATAAAGAGTTTCCACTCGCATTGTCGTACGAAGTCCGTTTAAATGAAAGTGCGAAAAAATCCTGCTAGATGACACCGGATGGACGATCCGAGCATGTCGGGAAGCCGGATGACCGCCAGGGCTGTCATCGCGCGATGAATCTTCCCGAGTACCCCCGAATCAATATAAGAATCGCCACGATCTGACGGGCGGATCAAAAGTTATCGTCGGAACGATATTTGTGCACCAAGGGTAGCTCACGGCCAGTAAACACCTTCCGACCGGATTCATGACTCGCATCCACTAGTACACTCATCCGCTATAGCCTGTACGTCACTGAATCTAAACAAACCCCCGCTATAATTTGACCGCAAATGAAATGTCAGAACGAATTCCGTTTATCGAATCAAACGACACTATCACCCCGCCATAATAAAGACCGGACGTCTTTGAATTCACCATCCGGAAGAAAATAATAAGATCCGAACCGAAACGTAGGAGGCGACGCACTAAACGTGCGTTTCAGTTCGCATCGATGTTCCAGAACCGAAAGATTGTTCGAAAAAAGTGGTAGATAGCCGAAAAAAGTGACAGGGGTGCAACACGAGGACTTCCCAGGAGGTCACCCATCCTAGTACTACTCTCGCCCAAGCACGCTTAACTTCGGAGTTCTGATGGGATCCAGTGCATTTGTGCTGGTATGATCGCACCCAGCATGCCTCTCCATTGTCAAAGTAATAAAGAGTTTCCACTCGCATTGTCGTACGAAGTCCGTTTAAATGAAAGTGCGAAAAAATCCTGCTAGATGACACCGGATGGACGATCCGAGCATGTCGGGAAGCCGGATGACCGCCAGGGCTGTCATCGCGCGATGGATCTTCCCGAGTACCCCCGAATCAATATAAGAATCGCCACGATCTGACGGGCGGATCAAAAGTTATCGTCGGAACGATATTTGTGCACCAAGGGTAGCTCACGGCCAGTAAACACCTTCCGACCGGATTCATGACTCACATCCACTAGTACACTCATCCGCTATAGCCTGTACGTCACTGAATCTAAACAAACCCCCGCTATAATTTGACTGCAAATGAAATGTCAGAACGAATTCCGTTTATCGAATCAAACGACACTATCACCCCGCCATAATAAAGACCGGACGTCTTTGAATTCACCATCCGGAAGAAAATAAAAAGATCCGAACCGAAACGTAGGAGGCGACGCACTAAACGTGCGTTTCAGTTCGCATCGATGTTCCAGAACCGAAAGATTTTTCGAAAAAAGTGGTAGATAGCCGAAAAAAGTGACAGGGGTGCAACACGAGGACTTCCCAGGAGGTCACCCATCCTAGTACTACTCTCGCCCAAGCACGCTTAACTTCGGAGTTCTGATGGGATCCAGTGCATTTGTGCTGGTATGATCGCACCCAGCATGCCTCTCCATTGTCAAAGTAATAAAGAGTTTCCACTCGCATTGTCGTACGAAGTCCGTTTAAATGAAAGTGCGAAAAAATCCTGCTAGATGACACCGGATGGACGATCCGAGCATGTCGGGAAGTCGGATGACCGCCAGGGCTGTCATCGCGCGATGAATCTTCCCGAGTACCCCCGAATCAATATAAGAATCGCCACGATCTGACGGGCGGATCAAAAGTTATCGTCGGAACGATATTTGTGCACCAAGGGTAGCTCACGGCCAGTAAACACCTTCCGACCGGATTCATGACTCGCATCCACTAGTACACTCATCCGCTATAGCCTGTACGTCACTGAATCTAAACAAACCCCCGCTATAATTTGACCGCAAATGAAATGTCAGAACGAATTCCGTTTATCGAATCAAACGACACTATCACCCCGCCATAATAAAGACCGGACGTGTTTGAATTCACCATCCGGAAGAAAATAAAAAGATCCGAACCGAAACGTAGGAGGCAACGCACTAAACGTGCGTTTCAGTTCGCATCGATGTTCCAGAACCGAAAGATTGTTCGAAAAAAGTGGTAGATAGCCGAAAAAAGTGACAGGGGTGCAACACGAGGACTTCCCAGGAGGTCACCCATCCTAGTACTACTCTCGCCCAAGCACGCTTAACTTCGGAGTTCTGATGGGATCCAGTGCATTTGTGCTGGTATGATCGCACCCAGCATGCCTTTCCATTGTCAAAGTAATAAAGAGTTTCCACTCGCATTGTCGTACGAAGTCCGTTTAAATGAAAGTGCGAAAAAATCCTGCTAAATGACACCGGATGGACGATCCGAGCATGTCGGGAAGCCGGATGACCGCCAGGGCTGTCATCGCGCGATGAATCTTCCCGAGTACCCCCGAATCAATATAAGAATCGCCACGATCTGACGGGCGGATCAAAAGTTATCGTCGGAACGATATTTGTGCACCAAGGGTAGCTCACGGCCAGTAAACACCTTCCGACCGGATTCATGACTCGCATCCACTAGTACACTCATCCGCTATAGCCTGTACGTCACTGAATCTAAACAAACCCCCGCTATAATTTGACGGCAAATGAAATGTCAGAACGAATTCCGTTTATCGAATCAAACGACACAATCACCCCGCCATAATAAAGACCGGACGTCTTTGAATTCACCATCCGGAAGAAAATAATAAGATCCGAACCGAAACGTAGGAGGCGACGCACTAAACGTGCGTTTCAGTTCGCATCAATGTTCCAGAACCGAAAGATTGTTCGAAAAAAGTGGTAGATAGCCGAAAAAAGTGACAGGGGTGCAACACGAGGACTTCCCAGGAGGTCACCCATCCTAGTACTACTCTCGCCCAAGCACGCTTAACTTCGGAGTTCTGATGGGATCCAGTGCATTTGTGCTGGTATGATCGCACCCAGCATGCCTCTCCATTGTCAAAGTAATAAAGAGTTTCCACTCGCATTGTCGTACGAAGTCCGTTTAAATGAAAGTGCGAAAAAATCCTGCTAGATGACACCGGATGGACGATCCGAGCATGTCGGGAAGCCGGATGACCGCCAAAGCTGTCATCGCGCGATGGATCTTCCCGAGTACCCCCGAATCAATATAAGAATCGCCACGATCTGACGGGCGGATCAAAAGTTATCGTCGGAACGATATTTGTGCACCAAGGGTAGCTCACGGCCAGTAAACACCTTCCGACCGGATTCATGACTCGCATCCACTAGTACACTCATCCGCTATAGCCTGTACATCACTGAATCTAAACAAACCCCCGCTATAATTTGACCGCAAATGAAATGTCAGAACGAATTCCGTTTATCGAATCAAACGACACTATCACCCCGCCATAATAAAGACCGGACGTCTTTGAATTCACCATCCGGAAGAAAATAAAAAGATCCGAACCGAAACGTAGGAGGCGACGCACTAAACGTGCGTTTCAGTTCGCATCGATGTTCCAGAACCGAAAGATTGTTCGAAAAAAGTGGTAGATAGCCGAAAAAAGTGACAGGGGTGCAACACGAGGACTTCCCAGGAGGTCACCCACCCTAGTACTACTCTCGCCCAAGCACGCTTAACTTCGGAGTTCTGATGGGATCCAGTGCATTTGTGCTGGTATGATCGCACCCAGCATGCCTCTCCATTGTCAAAGTAATAAAGAGTTTCCACTCGCATTGTCGTACGAAGTCCGTTTAAATGAAAGTGCGAAAAAATCCTGCTAGATGACACCGGATGGACGATCCGAGCATGTCGGGAAGCCGGATGACCGCCAGAGCTGTAATCGCGCGATGGATCTTCCCGAGTACCCCCGAATCAATATAAGAATCGCCACGATCTGACGGGCGGATCAAAAGTTATCGTCGGAACGATATTTGTGCACCAAGGGTAGCTCACGGCCAGTAAACACCTTCCGACCGGATTCATGACTCACATCCACTAGTACACTCATCCGCTATAGCCTGTACGTCACTGAATCTAAACAAACCCCCGCTATAATTTGACTGCAAATGAAATGTCAGAACGAATTCCGTTTATCGAATCAAACGACACTATCACCCCGCCATAATAAAGACCGGACGTCTTTGAATTCACCATCCGGAAGAAAATAAAAAGATCCGAACCGAAACGTAGGAGGCGACGCACTAAACGTGCGTTTCAGTTCGCATCGATGTTCCAGAACCGAAAGATTTTTCGAAAAAAGTGGTAGATAGCCGAAAAAAGTGACAGGGGTGCAACACGAGGACTTCCCAGGAGGTCACCCATCCTAGTACTACTCTCGCCCAAGCACGCTTAACTTCGGAGTTCTGATGGGATCCAGTGCATTTGTGCTGGTATGATCGCACCCAGCATGCCTCTCCATTGTCAAAGTAATAAAGAGTTTCCACTCGCATTGTCGTACGAAGTCCGTTTAAATGAAAGTGCGAAAAAATCCTGCTAGATGACACCGGATGGACGATCCGAGCATGTCGGGAAGTCGGATGACCGCCAGGGCTGTCATCGCGCGATGAATCTTCCCGAGTACCCCCGAATCAATATAAGAATCGCCACGATCTGACGGGCGGATCAAAAGTTATCGTCGGAACGATATTTGTGCACCAAGGGTAGCTCACGGCCAGTAAACACCTTCCGACCGGATTCATGACTCGCATCCACTAGTACACTCATCCGCTATAGCCTGTACGTCACTGAATCTAAACAAACCCCCGCTATAATTTGACCGCAAATGAAATGTCAGAACGAATTCCGTTTATCGAATCAAACGACACTATCACCCCGCCATAATAAAGACCGGACGTGTTTGAATTCACCATCCGGAAGAAAATAAAAAGATCCGAACCGAAACGTAGGAGGCAACGCACTAAACGTGCGTTTCAGTTCGCATCGATGTTCCAGAACCGAAAGATTGTTCGAAAAAAGTGGTAGATAGCCGAAAAAAGTGACAGGGGTGCAACACGAGGACTTCCCAGGAGGTCACCCATCCTAGTACTACTCTCGCCCAAGCACGCTTAACTTCGGAGTTCTGATGGGATCCAGTGCATTTGTGCTGGTATGATCGCACCCAGCATGCCTTTCCATTGTCAAAGTAATAAAGAGTTTCCACTCGCATTGTCGTACGAAGTCCGTTTAAATGAAAGTGCGAAAAAATCCTGCTAAATGACACCGGATGGACGATCCGAGCATGTCGGGAAGCCGGATGACCGCCAGGGCTGTCATCGCGCGATGAATCTTCCCGAGTACCCCCGAATCAATATAAGAATCGCCACGATCTGACGGGCGGATCAAAAGTTATCGTCGGAACGATATTTGTGCACCAAGGGTAGCTCACGGCCAGTAAACACCTTCCGACCGGATTCATGACTCGCATCCACTAGTACACTCATCCGCTATAGCCTGTACGTCACTGAATCTAAACAAACCCCCGCTATAATTTGACCGCAAATGAAATGTCAGAACGAATTCCGTTTATCGAATCAAACGACACTATCACCCCGCCATAATAAAGACTGGACGTCTTTGAATTCACCATCCGGAAGAAAATAAAAAGATCCGAACCGAAACGTAGGAGGCGACGCACTAAACGTGCGTTTCAGTTCGCATCGATGTTCCAGAACCGAAAGATTGTTCGAAAAAAGTGGTAGATAGCCGAAAAAAGTGACAGGGGTGCAACACGAGGACTTCCCAGGAGGTCACCCATCCTAGTACTACTCTCGCCCAAGCACGCTTAACTTCGGAGTTCTGATGGGATCCAGTGCATTTGTGCTGGTATGATCGCACCCAGCATGCCTCTCCATTGTCAAAGTAATAAAGAGTTTCCACTCGCATTGTCGTACGAAGTCCGTTTAAATGAAAGTGCGAAAAAATCCTGCTAGATGACACCGGATGGACGATCCGAGCATGTCGGGAAGCCGGATGACTGCCAGGGCTGTCATCGCGCGATGAATCTTCCCGAGTACCCCCGAATCAATATAAGAATCGCCACGATCTGACGGGCGGATCAAAAGTTATCGTCGGAACGATATTTGTGCACCAAGGGTAGCTCACGGCCAGTAAACACCTTCCGACCGGATTCATGACTCGCATCCACTAGTACACTCATCCGCTATAGCCTGTACATCACTGAATCTAAACAAACCCCCGCTATAATTTGACCGCAAATGAAATGTCAGAACGAATTCCGTTTATCGAATCAAACGACACTATCACCCCGCCATAATAAAGACCGGACGTCTTTGAATTCACCATCCGGAAGAAAATAAAAAGATCCGAACCGAAACGTAGGAGGCGACGCACTAAACGTGCGTTTCAGTTCGCATCGATGTTCCAGAACCGAAAGATTGTTCGAAAAAAGTGGTAGATAGCCGAAAAAAGTGACAGGGGTGCAACACGAGGACTTCCCAGGAGGTCACCCATCCTAGTACTACTCTCGCCCAAGCACGCTTAACTTCGGAGTTCTGATGGGATCCAGTGCATTTGTGCTGGTATGATCGCACCCAGCATGCCTCTCCATTGTCAAAGTAATAAAGAGTTTCCACTCGCATTGTCGTACGAAGTCCGTTTAAATGAAAGTGCGAAAAAATCCTGCTAGATGACACCGGATGGACGATCCGAGCATGTCGGGAAGCCGGATGACCGCCAGAGCTGTAATCGCGCGATGGATCTTCCCGAGTACCCCCGAATCAATATAAGAATCGCCACGATCTGACGGGCGGATCAAAAGTTATCGTCGGAACGATATTTGTGCACCAAGGGTAGCTCAAGGCCAGTAAACACCTTCCGACCGGATTCATGACTCACATCCACTAGTACACTCATCCGCTATAGCCTGTACGTCACTGAATCTAAACAAACCCCCGCTATAATTTGACTGCAAATGAAATGTCAGAACGAATTCCGTTTATCGAATCAAACGACACTATCACCCCGCCATAATAAAGACCGGACGTCTTTGAATTCACCATCCGGAAGAAAATAAAAAGATCCGAACCGAAACGTAGGAGGCGACGCACTAAACGTGCGTTTCAGTTCGCATCGATGTTCCAGAACCGAAAGATTGTTCGAAAAAAGTGGTAGATAGCCGAAAAAAGTGACAGGGGTGCAACACGAGGACTTCCCAGGAGGTCACCCATCCTAGTACTACTCTCGCCCAAGCACGCTTAACTTCGGAGTTCTGATGGGATCCAGTGCATTTGTGCTGGTATGATCGCACCCAGCATGCCTCTCCATTGTCAAAGTAATAAAGAGTTTCCACTCGCATTGTCGTACGAAGTCCGTTTAAATGAAAGTGCGAAAAAATCCTGCTAGATGACACCGGATGGACGATCCGAGCATGTCGGGAAGTCGGATGACCGCCAAGGCTGTCATCGCGCGATGAATCTTCCCGAGTACCCCCGAATCAATATAAGAATCGCCACGATCTGACGGGCGGATCAAAAGTTATCGTCGGAACGATATTTGTGCACCAAGGGTAGCTCACGGCCAGTAAACACCTTCCGACCGGATTCATGACTCGCATCCACTAGTACACTCATCCGCTATAGCCTGTACGTCACTGAATCTAAACAAACCCCCGCTATAATTTGACCGCAAATGAAATGTCAGAACGAATTCCGTTTATCGAATCAAACGACACTATCACCCCGCCATAATAAAGACCGGACGTGTTTGAATTCACCATCCGGAAGAAAATAAAAAGATCCGAACCGAAACGTAGGAGGCGACGCACTAAACGTGCGTTTCAGTTCGCATCGATGTTCCAGAACCGAAAGATTGTTCGAAAAAAGTGGTAGATAGCCGAAAAAAGTGACAGGGGTGCAACACGAGGACTTCCCAGGAGGTCACCCATCCTAGTACTACTCTCGCCCAAGCACGCTTAACTTCGGAGTTCTGATGGGATCCAGTGCATTTGTGCTGGTATGATCGCACCCAGCATGCCTTTCCATTGTCAAAGTAATAAAGAGTTTCCACTCGCATTGTCGTACGAAGTCCGTTTAAATGAAAGTGCGAAAAAATCCTGCTAGATTACACCGGATGGACGATCCGAGCATGTCGGGAAGCCGGATGACCGCCAGGGCTGTCATCGCGCGATTAATCTTCCCGAGTAGCCCCCAATCAATATAAGAATCGCTACGATCTGACGGGCGGATCAAAAGTTATCGTCGGAACGATATTTGTGCACCAAGGGTAGCTCACGGCCAGTAAACACCTTCCGACCGTATTCATGACTCGCATCCACTAGTACACTCATCCGCTATAGCCTGTACGTCACTGAATCTAAACAAACCCCCGCTATAATTTGACTGCAAATGAAATGTTAGAACGAATTCCGTTTATCGAATCAAACGACACTATCACCCCGCCATAATAAAGACCGGACGTCTTTGAATTCACCATCCGGAAGAAAATAAAAAGATCCGAACCGAAACGTAGGAGGCGACGCACTAAACGTGCGTTTCAGTTCGCATCGATGTTCCAGAACCGAAAGATTGTTCGAAAAAAGTGACAGGGGTGCAACACGAGGACTTCCCAGGAGGTCACCCATCCTAGTACTACTCTCGCCCAAGCACGCTTAACTTCGGAGTTCTGATGGGATCCAGTGCATTTGTGCTGGTATGATCGCACCCAGCATGCCTCTCCATTGTCAAAGTAATAAAGAGTTTCCACTCGCATTGTCGTACGAAGTCCGTTTAAATGAAAGTGCGAAAAAATCCTGCTAGATGACACCGGATGGACGATCCGAGCATGTCGGGAAGCCGGATGACCGCCAGGGCTGTCATCGCGCGATGAATCTTCCCGAGTACCCCCGAATCAATATAAGAATCGCCACGATCTGACGGGCGGATCAAAAGTTATCGTCGGAACGATATTTGTGCACCAAGGGTAGCTCACGGCCAGTAAACACCTTCCGACCGGATTCATGACTCGCATCCACTAGTACACTCATCCGCTATAGCCTGTACGTCACTGAATCTAAACAAACCCCCGCTATAATTTGACCGCAAATGAAATGTCAGAACGAATTCCGTTTATCGAATCAAACGACACTATCACCTCGCCATAATAAAGACCGGACGTCTTTGAATTCACCATCCGGAAGAAAATAAAAAGATCCGAACCGAAACGTAGGAGGCGACGCACTAAACGTGCGTTTCAGTTCGCATCGATGTTCCAGAACCGAAAGATTGTTCGAAAAAAGTGGTAGATAGCCGAAAAAAGTGACAGGGGTGCAACACGAGGACTTCCCAGGAGGTCACCCATCCTAGTACTACTCTCGCCCAAGCACGCTTAACTTCGGAGTTCTGATGGGATCCAGTGCATTTGTGCTGGTATGATCGCACCCAGCATGCCTCTCCATTGTCAAAGTAATAAAGAGTTTCCACTCGCATTGTCGTACGAAGTCCGTTTAAATGAAAGTGCGAAAAAATCCTGCTAGATGACACCGGATGGACGATCCGAGCATGTCGGGAAGCCGGATGACCGCCAGAGCTGTAATCGCGCGATGGATCTTCCCGAGTACCCCCGAATCAATATAAGAATCGCCACGATCTGACGGGCGGATCAAAAGTTATCGTCGGAACGATATTTGTGCACCAAGGGTAGCTCACGGCCAGTAAACACCTTCCGACCGGATTCATGACTCACATCCACTAGTACACTCATCCGCTATAGCCTGTACGTCACTGAATCTAAACAAACCCCCGCTATAATTTGACTGCAAATGAAATGTCAGAACGAATTCCGTTTATCGAATCAAACGACACTATCACCCCGCCATAATAAAGACCGGACGTCTTTGAATTCACCATCCGGAAGAAAATAAAAAGATCCGAACCGAAACGTAGGAGGCGACGCACTAAACGTGCGTTTCAGTTCGCATCGATGTTCCAGAACCGAAAGATTGTTCGAAAAAAGTGGTAGATAGCCGAAAAAAGTGACAGGGGTGCAACACGAGGACTTCCCAGGAGGTCACCCAATCTTAGTACTACTCTCGCCCAAGCACGCTTAACTTCGGAGTTCTGATGGGATCCAGTGCATTTGTGCTGGTATGATCGCACCCAGCATGCCTCTCCATTGTCAAAGTAATAAAGAGTTTCCACTCGCATTGTCGTACGAAGTCCGTTTAAATGAAAGTGCGAAAAAATCCTGCTAGATGACACCGGATGGACGATCCGAGCATGTCGGGAAGTCGGATGACCGCTAGGGCTGTCATCGCGCGATGAATCTTCCCGAGTACCCCCGAATCAATATAAGAATCGCCACGATCTGACGGGCGGATCAAAAGTTATCGTCGGAACGATATTTGTGCACCAAGGGTAGCTCACGGCCAGTAAACACCTTCCGACCGGATTCATGACTCGCATCCACTAGTACACTCATCCGCTATAGCCTGTACGTCACTGAATCTAAACAAACCCCCGCTATAATTTGACCGCAAATGAAATGTCAGAACGAATTCCGTTTATCGAATCAAACGACACTATCACCCCGCCATAATAAAGACCGGACGTGTTTGAATTCACCATCCGGAAGAAAATAAAAAGATCCGAACCGAAACGTAGGAGGCGACGCACTAAACGTGCGTTTCAGTTCGCATCGATGTTCCAGAACCGAAAGATTGTTCGAAAAAAGTGGTAGATAGCCGAAAAAAGTGACAGGGGTGCAACACGAGGACTTCCCAGGAGGTCACCCATCCTAGTACTACTCTCGCCCAAGCACGCTTAACTTCGGAGTTCTGATGGGATCCAGTGCATTTGTGCTGGTATGATCGCACCCAGCATGCCTCTCCATTGTCAAAGTAATAAAGAGTTTCCACTCGCATTGTCGTACGAAGTCCGTTTAAATGAAAGTGCGAAAAAATCCTGCTAGATGACACCGGATGGACGATCCGAGCATGTCGGGAAGCCGGATGACCGCCAGGGCTGTCATCGCGCGATGAATCTTCCCGAGTACCCCCGAATCAATATAAGAATCGCCACGATCTGACGGGCGGATCAAAAGTTATCGTCGGAACGATATTTGTGCACCAAGGGTAGCTCACGGCCAGTAAACACCTTCCGACCGGATTCATGACTCGCATCCACTAGTACACTCATCCGCTATAGCCTGTACGTCACTGAATCTAAACAAACCCCCGCTATAATTTGACCGCAAATGAAATGTCAGAACGAATTCCGTTTATCGAATCAAACGACACTATCACCCCGCCATAATAAAGACCGGACGTCTTTGAATTCACCATCCGGAAGAAAATAAAAAGATCCGAACCGAAACGTAGGAGGCGACGCACTAAACGTGCGTTTCAGTTCGCATCGATGTTCCAGAACCGAAAGATTGTTCGAAAAAAGTGGTAGATAGCCGAAAAAAGTGACAGGGGTGCAACACGAGGACTTCCCAGGAGGTCACCCATCCTAGTACTACTCTCGCCCAAGCACGCTTAACTTCGGAGTTCTGATGGGATCCAGTGCATTTGTGCTGGTATGATCGCACCCAGCATGCCTCTCCATTGTCAAAGTAATTAAGAGTTTCCACTCGCATTGTCGTACGAAGTCCGTTTAAATGAAAGTGCGAAAAAATCCTGCTAGATGACACCGGATGGACGATCCGAGCATGTCGGGAAGCCGGATGACCGCCAGGGCTGTCATCGCGCGATGGATCTTCCCGAGTACCCCCGAATCAATATAAGAATCGCCACGATCTGACGGGCGGATCAAAAGTTATCGTCGGAACGATATTTGTGCACCAAGGGTAGCTCACGGCCAGTAAACACCTTCCGACCGGATTCATGACTCGCATCCACTAGTACACTCATCCGCTATAGCCTGTACGTCACTGAATCTAAACAAACCCCCGCTATAATTTGACCGCAAATGAAATGTCAGAACGAATTCCGTTTATCGAATCAAACGACACTATCACCTCGCCATAATAAAGACCGGACGTCTTTGAATTCACCATCCGGAAGAAAATAAAAAGATCCGAACCGAAACGTAGGAGGCGACGCACTAAACGTGCGTTTCAGTTCGCATCGATGTTCCAGAACCGAAAGATTGTTCGAAAAAAGTGGTAGATAGCCGAAAAAAGTGACAGGGGTGCAACACGAGGACTTCCCAGGAGGTCACCCATCCTAGTACTACTCTCGCCCAAGCACGCTTAACTTCGGAGTTCTGATGGGATCCAGTGCATTTGTGCTGGTATGATCGCACCCAGCATGCCTTTCCATTGTCAAAGTAATAAAGAGTTTCCACTCGCATTGTCGTACGAAGTCCGTTTAAATGAAAGTGCGAAAAAATCCTGCTAGATTACACCGGATGGACGATCCGAGCATGTCGGGAAGCCGGATGACCGCCAGGGCTGTCATCGCGCGATTAATCTTCCCGAGTAGCCCCGAATCAATATAAGAATCGCTACGATCTGACGGGCGGATCAAAAGTTATCGTCGGAACGATATTTGTGCACCAAGGGTAGCTCACGGCCAGTAAACACCTTCCGACCGGATTCATGACTCGCATCCACTAGTACACTCATCCGCTATAGCCTGTACGTCACTGAATCTAAACAAACCCCCGCTATAATTTGACGGCAAATGAAATGTCAGAACGAATTCCGTTTATCGAATCAAACGACACAATCACCCCGCCATAATAAAGACCGGACGTCTTTGAATTCACCATCCGGAAGAAAATAATAAGATCCGAACCGAAACGTAGGAGGCGACGCACTAAACGTGCGTTTCAGTTCGCATCGATGTTCCAGAACCGAAAGATTGTTCGAAAAAAGTGGTAGATAGCCGAAAAAAGTGACAGGGGTGCAACACGAGGACTTCCCAGGAGGTCACCCATCCTAGTACTACTCTCGCCCAAGCACGCTTAACTTCGGAGTTCTGATGGGATCCAGTGCATTTGTGCTGGTATGATCGCACCCAGCATGCCTCTCCATTGTCAAAGTAATAAAGAGTTTCCACTCGCATTGTCGTACGAAGTCCGTTTAAATGAAAGTGCGAAAAAATCCTGCTAGATGACACCGGATGGACGATCCGAGCATGTCGGGAAGCCGGATGACCGCCAAAGCTGTCATCGCGCGATGGATCTTCCCGAGTACCCCCGAATCAATATAAGAATCGCCACGATCTGACGGGCGGATCAAAAGTTATCGTCGGAACGATATTTGTGCACCAAGGGTAGCTCACGGCCAGTAAACACCTTCCGACCGGATTCATGACTCGCATCCACTAGTACACTCATCCGCTATAGCCTGTACGTCACTGAATCTAAACAAACCCCCGCTATAATTTGACTGCAAATGAAATGTCAGAACGAATTCCGTTTATCGAATCAAACGACACTATCACCCCGCCATAATAAAGACCGGACGTCTTTGAATTCACCATCCGGAAGAAAATAAAAAGATCCGAACCGAAACGTAGGAGGCGACGCACTAAACGTGCGTTTCAGTTCGCATCGATGTTCCAGAACCGAAAGATTGTTCGAAAAAAGTGGTAGATAGCCGAAAAAAGTGACAGGGGTGCAACACGAGGACTTCCCAGGAGGTCACCCATCCTAGTACTACTCTCGCCCAAGCACGCTTAACTTCGGAGTTCTGATGGGATCCAGTGCATTTGTGCTGGTATGATCGCACCCAGCATGCCTCTCCATTGTCAAAGTAATTAAGAGTTTCCACTCGCATTGTCGTACGAAGTCCGTTTAAATGAAAGTGCGAAAAAATCCTGCTAGATGACACCGGATGGACGATCCGAGCATGTCGGGAAGCCGGATGACCGCCAGGGCTGTCATCGCGCGATGGATCTTCCCGAGTACCCCCGAATCAATATAAGAATCGCCATGATCTGACGGGCGGATCAAAAGTTATCGTCGGAACGATATTTGTGCACCAAGGGTAGCTCACGGCCAGTAAACACCTTCCGACCGGATTCATGACTCGCATCCACTAGTACACTCATCCGCTATAGCCTGTACGTCACTGAATCTAAACAAACCCCCGCTATAATTTGACCGCAAATGAAATGTCAGAACGAATTCCGTTTATCGAATCAAACGACACTATCACCTCGCCATAATAAAGACCGGACGTCTTTGAATTCACCATCCGGAAGAAAATAAAAAGATCCGAACCGAAACGTAGGAGGCGACGCACTAAACGTGCGTTTCAGTTCGCATCGATGTTCCAGAACCGAAAGATTGTTCGAAAAAAGTGGTAGATAGCCGAAAAAAGTGACAGGGGTGCAACACGAGGACTTCCCAGGAGGTCACCCATCCTAGTACTACTCTCGCCCAAGCACGCTTAACTTCGGAGTTCTGATGGGATCCAGTGCATTTGTGCTGGTATGATCGCACCCAGCATGCCTCTCCATTGTCAAAGTAATAAAGAGTTTCCACTCGCATTGTCGTACGAAGTCCGTTTAAATGAAAGTGCGAAAAAATCCTGCTAGATGACACCGGATGGACGATCCGAGCATGTCGGGAAGCCGGATGACCGCCAGGGCTGTCATCGCGCGATGAATCTTCCCGAGTACCCCCGAATCAATATAAGAATCGCCACGATCTGACGGGCGGATCAAAAGTTATCGTCGGAACGATATTTGTGCACCAAGGGTAGCTCACGGCCAGTAAACACCTTCCGACCGGATTCATGACTCGCATCCACTAGTACACTCATCCGCTATAGCCTGTACGTCACTGAATCTAAACAAACCCCCGCTATAATTTGACCGCAAATGAAATGTCAGAACGAATTCCGTTTATCGAATCAAACGACACTATCACCTCGCCATAATAAAGACCGGACGTCTTTGAATTCACCATCCGGAAGAAAATAAAAAGATCCGAACCGAAACGTAGGAGGCGACGCACTAAACGTGCGTTTCAGTTCGCATCGATGTTCCAGAACCGAAAGATTGTTCGAAAAAAGTGGTAGATAGCCGAAAAAAGTGACAGGGGTGCAACACGAGGACTTCCCATGAGGTCACCCATCCTAGTACTACTCTCGCCCAAGCACGCTTAACTTCGGAGTTCTGATGGGATCCAGTGCATTTGTGCTGGTATGATCGCACCCAGCATGCCTCTCCATTGTCAAAGTAATAAAGAGTTTCCACTCGCATTGTCGTACGAAGTCCGTTTAAATGAAAGTGCGAAAAAATCCTGCTAGATTACACCGGATGGACGATCCGAGCATGTCGGGAAGCCGGATGACCGCCAGGGCTGTCATCGCGCGATTAATCTTCCCGAGTAGCCCCCAATCAATATAAGAATCGCTACGATCTGACGGGCGGATCAAAAGTTATCGTCGGAACGATATTTGTGCACCAAGGGTAGCTCACGGCCAGTAAACACCTTCCGACCGGATTCATGACTCGCATCCACTAGTACACTCATCCGCTATAGCCTGTACGTCACTGAATCTAAACAAACCCCCGCTATAATTTGACTGCAAATGAAATGTTAGAACGAATTCCGTTTATCGAATCAAACGACACTATCACCCCGCCATAATAAAGACCGGACGTCTTTGAATTCACCATCCGGAAGAAAATAAAAAGATCCGAACCGAAACGTAGGAGGCGACGCACTAAACGTGCGTTTCAGTTCGCATCGATGTTCCAGAACCGAAAGATTGTTCGAAAAAAGTGGTAGATAGCCGAAAAAAGTGACAGGGGTGCAACACGAGGACTTCCCAGGAGGTCACCCATCCTAGTACTACTCTCGCCCAAGCACGCTTAACTTCGGAGTTCTGATGGGATCCAGTGCATTTGTGCTGGTATGATCGCACCCAGCATGCCTCTCCATTGTCAAAGTAATAAAGAGTTTCCACTCGCATTGTCGTACGAAGTCCGTTTAAATGAAAGTGCGAAAAAATCCTGCTAGATGACACCGGATGGACGATCCGAGCATGTCGGGAAGCCGGATGACCGACAGGGCTGTCATCGCGCGATGAATCTTCCCGAGTACCCCCGAATCAATATAAGAATCGCCACGATCTGACGGGCGGATCAAAAGTTATCGTCGGAACGATATTTGTGCACCAAGGGTAGCTCACGGCCAGTAAACACCTTCCGACCGGATTCATGACTCGCATCCACTAGTACACTCATCCGCTATAGCCTGTACGTCACTGAATCTAAACAAACCCCCGCTATAATTTGACCGCAAATGAAATGTCAGAACGAATTCCGTTTATCGAATCAAACGACACTATCACCCCGCCATAATAAAGACCGGACGTCTTTGAATTCACCATCCGGAAGAAAATAAAAAGATCCGAACCGAAACGTAGGAGGCGACGCACTAAACGTGCGTTTCAGTTCGCATCGATGTTCCAGAACCGAAAGATTGTTCGAAAAAAGTGGTAGATAGCCGAAAAAAGTGACAGGGGTGCAACACGAGGACTTCCCAGGAGGTCACCCATCCTAGTACTACTCTCGCCCAAGCACGCTTAACTTCGGAGTTCTGATGGGATCCAGTGCATTTGTGCTGGTATGATCGCACCCAGCATGCCTCTCCATTGTCAAAGTAATTAAGAGTTTCCACTCGCATTGTCGTACGAAGTCCGTTTAAATGAAAGTGCGAAAAAATCCTGCTAGATGACACCGGATGGACGATCCGAGCATGTCGGGAAGCCGGATGACCGCCAGGGCTGTCATCGCGCGATGGATCTTCCCGAGTACCCCCGAATCAATATAAGAATCGCCACGATCTGACGGGCGGATCAAAAGTTATCGTCGGAACGATATTTGTGCACCAAGGGTAGCTCACGGCCAGTAAACACCTTCCGACCGGATTCATGACTCGCATCCACTAGTACACTCATCCGCTATAGCCTGTACGTCACTGAATCTAAACAAACCCCCGCTATAATTTGACCGCAAATGAAATGTCAGAACGAATTCCGTTTATCGAATCAAACGACACTATCACCTCGCCATAATAAAGACCGGACGTCTTTGAATTCACCATCCGGAAGAAAATAAAAAGATCCGAACCGAAACGTAGGAGGCGACGCACTAAACGTGCGTTTCAGTTCGCATCGATGTTCCAGAACCGAAAGATTGTTCGAAAAAAGTGGTAGATAGCCGAAAAAAGTGACAGGGGTGCAACACGAGGACTTCCCAGGAGGTCACCCATCCTAGTACTACTCTCGCCCAAGCACGCTTAACTTCGGAGTTCTGATGGGATCCAGTGCATTTGTGCTGGTATGATCGCACCCAGCATGCCTTTCCATTGTCAAAGTAATAAAGAGTTTCCACTCGCATTGTCGTACGAAGTCCGTTTAAATGAAAGTGCGAAAAAATCCTGCTAGATTACACCGGATGGACGATCCGAGCATGTCGGGAAGCCGGATGACCGCCAGGGCTGTCATCGCGCGATTAATCTTCCCGAGTAGCCCCGAATCAATATATGAATCGCTACGATCTGACGGGCGGATCAAAAGTTATCGTCGGAACGATATTTGTGCACCAAGGGTAGCTCACGGCCAGTAAACACCTTCCGACCGGATTCATGACTCGCATCCACTAGTACACTCATCCGCTATAGCCTGTACGTCACTGAATCTAAACAAACCCCCGCTATAATTTGACGGCAAATGAAATGTCAGAACGAATTCCGTTTATCGAATCAAACGACACAATCACCCCGCCATAATAAAGACCGGACGTCTTTGAATTCACCATCCGGAAGAAAATAATAAGATCCGAACCGAAACGTAGGAGGCGACGCACTAAACGTGCGTTTCAGTTCGCATCAATGTTCCAGAACCGAAAGATTGTTCGAAAAAAGTGGTAGATAGCCGAAAAAAGTGACAGGGGTGCAACACGAGGACTTCCCAGGAGGTCACCCATCCTAGTACTACTCTCGCCCAAGCACGCTTAACTTCGGAGTTCTGATGGGATCCAGTGCATTTGTGCTGGTATGATCGCACCCAGCATGCCTCTCCATTGTCAAAGTAATAAAGAGTTTCCACTCGCATTGTCGTACGAAATCCGTTTAAATGAAAGTGCGAAAAAATCCTGCTAGATGACACCGGATGGACGATCCGAGCATGTCGGGAAGCCGGATGACCGCCAAAGCTGTCATCGCGCGATGGATCTTCCCGAGTACCCCCGAATCAATATAAGAATCGCCACGATCTGACGGGCGGATCAAAAGTTATCGTCGGAACGATATTTGTGCACCAAGGGTAGCTCACGGCCAGTAAACACCTTCCGACCGGATTCATGACTCGCATCCACTAGTACACTCATCCGCTATAGCCTGTACGTCACTGAATCTAAACAAACCCCCGCTATAATTTGACTGCAAATGAAATGTCAGAACGAATTCCGTTTATCGAATCAAACGACACTATCACCCCGCCATAATAAAGACCGGACGTCTTTGAATTCACCATCCGGAAGAAAATAAAAAGATCCGAACCGAAACGTAGGAGGCGACGCACTAAACGTGCGTTTCAGTTCGCATCGATGTTCCAGAACCGAAAGATTGTTCGAAAAAAGTGGTAGATAGCCGAAAAAAGTGACAGGGGTGCAACACGAGGACTTCCCAGGAGGTCACCCATCCTAGTACTACTCTCGCCCAAGCACGCTTAACTTCGGAGTTCTGATGGGATCCAGTGCATTTGTGCTGGTATGATCGCACCCAGCATGCCTCTCCATTGTCAAAGTAATTAAGAGTTTCCACTCGCATTGTCGTACGAAGTCCGTTTAAATGAAAGTGCGAAAAAATCCTGCTAGATGACACCGGATGGACGATCCGAGCATGTCGGGAAGCCGGATGACCGCCAGGGCTGTCATCGCGCGATGGATCTTCCCGAGTACCCCCGAATCAATATAAGAATCGCCATGATCTGACGGGCGGATCAAAAGTTATCGTCGGAACGATATTTGTGCACCAAGGGTAGCTCACGGCCAGTAAACACCTTCCGACCGGATTCATGACTCGCATCCACTAGTACACTCATCCGCTATAGCCTGTACGTCACTGAATCTAAACAAACCCCCGCTATAATTTGACCGCAAATGAAATGTCAGAACGAATTCCGTTTATCGAATCAAACGACACTATCACCTCGCCATAATAAAGACCGGACGTCTTTGAATTCACCATCCGGAAGAAAATAAAAAGATCCGAACCGAAACGTAGGAGGCGACGCACTAAACGTGCGTTTCAGTTCGCATCGATGTTCCAGAACCGAAAGATTGTTCGAAAAAAGTGGTAGATAGCCGAAAAAAGTGACAGGGGTGCAACACGAGGACTTCCCAGGAGGTCACCCATCCTAGTACTACTCTCGCCCAAGCACGCTTAACTTCGGAGTTCTGATGGGATCCAGTGCATTTGTGCTGGTATGATCGCACCCAGCATGCCTCTCCATTGTCAAAGTAATAAAGAGTTTCCACTCGCATTGTCGTACGAAGTCCGTTTAAATGAAAGTGCGAAAAAATCCTGCTAGATGACACCGGATGGACGATCCGAGCATGTCGGGAAGCCGGATGACCGCTAGGGCTGTCATCGCGCGATGAATCTTCCCGAGTACCCCCGAATCAATATAAGAATCGCCACGATCTGACGGGCGGATCAAAAGTTATCGTCGGAACGATATTTGTGCACCAAGGGTAGCTCACGGCCAGTAAACACCTTCCGACCGGATTCATGACTCGCATCCACTAGTACACTCATCCGCTATAGCCTGTACGTCACTGAATCTAAACAAACCCCCGCTATAATTTGACCGCAAATGAAATGTCAGAACGAATTCCGTTTATCGAATCAAACGACACTATCACCTCGCCATAATAAAGACCGGACGTCTTTGAATTCACCATCCGGAAGAAAATAAAAAGATCCGAACCGAAACGTAGGAGGCGACGCACTAAACGTGCGTTTCAGTTCGCATCGATGTTCCAGAACCGAAAGATTGTTCGAAAAAAGTGGTAGATAGCCGAAAAAAGTGACAGGGGTGCAACACGAGGACTTCCCATGAGGTCACCCATCCTAGTACTACTCTCGCCCAAGCACGCTTAACTTCGGAGTTCTGATGGGATCCAGTGCATTTGTGCTGGTATGATCGCACCCAGCATGCCTCTCCATTGTCAAAGTAATAAAGAGTTTCCACTCGCATTGTCGTACGAAGTCCGTTTAAATGAAAGTGCGAAAAAATCCTGCTAGATGACACCGGATGGACGATCCGAGCATGTCGGGAAGCCGGATGACCGCCAAGGCTGTCATCGCGCGATGAATCTTCCCGAGTACCCCCGAATCAATATAAGAATCGCCACGATCTGACGGGCGGATCAAAAGTTATCGTCGGAACGATATTTGTGCACCAAGGGTAGCTCACGGCTAGTAAACACCTTCCGACCGGATTCATGACTCGCATCCACTAGTACACTCATCTGCTATAGCCTGTACGTCACTGAATCTAAACAAACCCCCGCTATAATTTGACGGCAAATGAAATGTCAGAACGAATTCCGTTTATCGAATCAAACGACACTATCACCCCGCCATAATAAAGACCGGACGTCTTTGAATTCACCATCCGGAAGAAAATAATAAGATCCGAACCGAAACGTAGGAGGCGACGCACTAAACGTGCGTTTCAGTTCGCATCAATGTTCCAGAACCGAAAGATTGTTCGAAAAAAGTGGTAGATAGCCGAAAAAAGTGACAGGGGTGCAACACGAGGACTTCCCAGGAGGTCACCCATCCTAGTACTACTCTCGCCCAAGCACGCTTAACTTCGGAGTTCTGATGGGATCCAGTGCATTTGTGCTGGTATGATCGCACCCAGCATGCCTCTCCATTGTCAAAGTAATAAAGAGTTTCCACTCGCATTGTCGTACGAAGTCCGTTTAAATGAAAGTGCGAAAAAATCCTGCTAGATGACACCGGATGGACGATCCGAGCATGTCGGGAAGCCGGATGACCGCCAGGGCTGTCATCGCGCGATGATTCTTCCCGAGTACCCCCGAATCAATATAAGAATCGCCACGATCTGACGGGCGGATCAAAAGTTATCGTCGGAACGATATTTGTGCACCAAGGGTAGCTCACGGCCAGTAAACACCTTCCGACCGGATTCATGACTCGCATCCACTAGTACACTCATCCGCTATAGCCTGTACGTCACTGAATCTAAACAAACCCCCGCTATAATTTGACCGCAAATGAAATGTCAGAACGAATTCCGTTTATCGAATCAAACGACACTATCACCCCGCCATAATAAAGACCGGACGTGTTTGAATTCACCATCCGGAAGAAAATAAAAAGATCCGAACCGAAACGTAGGAGGCGACGCACTAAACGTGCGTTTCAGTTCGCATCGATGTTCCAGAACCGAAAGATTGTTCGAAAAAAGTGGTAGATAGCCGAAAAAAGTGACAGGGGTGCAACACGAGGACTTCCCAGGAGGTCACCCATCCTAGTACTACTCTCGCCCAAGCACGCTTAACTTCGGAGTTCTGATGGGATCCAGTGCATTTGTGCTGGTATGATCGCACCCAGCATGCCTCTCCATTGTCAAAGTAATAAAGAGTTTCCACTCGCATTGTCGTACGAAGTCCGTTTAAATGAAAGTGCGAAAAAATCCTGCTAGATGACACCGGATGGACGATCCGAGCATGTCGGGAAGCCGGATGACCGCCAGGGCTGTCATCGCGCGATGGATCTTCCCGAGTACCCCCGAATTAATATAAGAATCGCCACGATCTGACGGGCGGATCAAAAGTTATCGTCGGAACGATATTTGTGCACCAAGGGTAGCTCACGGCCAGTAAACACCTTCCGACCGGATTCATGACTCGCATCCACTAGTACACTCATCCGCTATAGCCTGTACGTCACTGAATCTAAACAAACCCCCGCTATAATTTGATCGCAAATGAAATGTCAGAACGAATTCCGTTTATCGAATCAAACGACACTATCACCTCGCCATAATAAAGACCGGACGTCTTTGAATTCACCATCCGGAAGAAAATAAAAAGATCCGAACCGAAACGTAGGAGGCGACGCACTAAACGTGCGTTTCAGTTCGCATCGATGTTCCAGAACCGAAAGATTGTTCGAAAAAAGTGGTAGATAGCCGAAAAAAGTGACAGGGGTGCAACACGAGGACTTCCCAGGAGGTCACCCATCCTAGTACTACTCTCGCCCAAGCACGCTTAACTTCGGAGTTCTGATGGGATCCAGTGCATTTGTGCTGGTATGATCGCACCCAGCATGCCTTTCCATTGTCAAAGTAATAAAGAGTTTCCACTCGCATTGTCGTACGAAGTCCGTTTAAATGAAAGTGCGAAAAAATCCTGCTAGATTACACCGGATGGACGATCCGAGCATGTCGGGAAGCCGGATGACCGCCAGGGCTGTCATCGCGCGATTAATCTTCCCGAGTAGCCCCGAATCAATATAAGAATCGCTACGATCTGACGGGCGGATCAAAAGTTATCGTCGGAACGATATTTGTGCACCAAGGGTAGCTCACGGCCAGTAAACACCTTCCGACCGGATTCATGACTCGCATCCACTAGTACACTCATCCGCTATAGCCTGTACGTCACTGAATCTAAACAAACCCCCGCTATAATTTGACGGCAAATGAAATGTCAGAACGAATTCCGTTTATCGAATCAAACGACACAATCACCCCGCCATAATAAAGACCGGACGTCTTTGAATTCACCATCCGGAAGAAAATAATAAGATCCGAACCGAAACGTAGGAGGCGACGCACTAAACGTGCGTTTCAGTTCGCATCGATGTTCCAGAACCGAAAGATTGTTCGAAAAAAGTGGTAGATAGCCGAAAAAAGTGACAGGGGTGCAACACGAGGACTTCCCAGGAGGTCACCCATCCTAGTACTACTCTCGCCCAAGCACGCTTAACTTCGGAGTTCTGATGGGATCCAGTGCATTTGTGCTGGTATGATCGCACCCAGCATGCCTCTCCATTGTCAAAGTAATAAAGAGTTTCCACTCGCATTGTCGTACGAAGTCCGTTTAAATGAAAGTGCGAAAAAATCCTGCTAGATGACACCGGATGGACGATCCGAGCATGTCGGGAAGCCGGATGACCGCCAAAGCTGTCATCGCGCGATGGATCTTCCCGAGTACCCCCGAATCAATATAAGAATCGCCACGATCTGACGGGCGGATCAAAAGTTATCGTCGGAACGATATTTGTGCACCAAGGGTAGCTCACGGCCAGTAAACACCTTCCGACCGGATTCATGACTCGCATCCACTAGTACACTCATCCGCTATAGCCTGTACGTCACTGAATCTAAACAAACCCCCGCTATAATTTGACTGCAAATGAAATGTCAGAACGAATTCCGTTTATCGAATCAAACGACACTATCACCCCGCCATAATAAAGACCGGACGTCTTTGAATTCACCATCCGGAAGAAAATAAAAAGATCCGAACCGAAACGTAGGAGGCGACGCACTAAACGTGCGTTTCAGTTCGCATCGATGTTCCAGAACCGAAAGATTGTTCGAAAAAAGTGGTAGATAGCCGAAAAAAGTGACAGGGGTGCAACACGAGGACTTCCCAGGAGGTCACCCATCCTAGTACTACTCTCGCCCAAGCACGCTTAACTTCGGAGTTCTGATGGGATCCAGTGCATTTGTGCTGGTATGATCGCACCCAGCATGCCTCTCCATTGTCAAAGTAATTAAGAGTTTCCACTCGCATTGTCGTACGAAGTCCGTTTAAATGAAAGTGCGAAAAAATCCTGCTAGATGACACCGGATGGACGATCCGAGCATGTCGGGAAGCCGGATGACCGCCAGGGCTGTCATCGCGCGATGGATCTTCCCGAGTACCCCCGAATCAATATAAGAATCGCCATGATCTGACGGGCGGATCAAAAGTTATCGTCGGAACGATATTTGTGCACCAAGGGTAGCTCACGGCCAGTAAACACCTTCCGACCGGATTCATGACTCGCATCCACTAGTACACTCATCCGCTATAGCCTGTACGTCACTGAATCTAAACAAACCCCCGCTATAATTTGACCGCAAATGAAATGTCAGAACGAATTCCGTTTATCGAATCAAACGACACTATCACCTCGCCATAATAAAGACCGGACGTCTTTGAATTCACCATCCGGAAGAAAATAAAAAGATCCGAACCGAAACGTAGGAGGCGACGCACTAAACGTGCGTTTCAGTTCGCATCGATGTTCCAGAACCGAAAGATTGTTCGAAAAAAGTGGTAGATAGCCGAAAAAAGTGACAGGGGTGCAACACGAGGACTTCCCAGGAGGTCACCCATCCTAGTACTACTCTCGCCCAAGCACGCTTAACTTCGGAGTTCTGATGGGATCCAGTGCATTTGTGCTGGTATGATCGCACCCAGCATGCCTCTCCATTGTCAAAGTAATAAAGAGTTTCCACTCGCATTGTCGTACGAAGTCCGTTTAAATGAAAGTGCGAAAAAATCCTGCTAGATGACACCGGATGGACGATCCGAGCATGTCGGGAAGCCGGATGACCGCCAGGGCTGTCATCGCGCGATGAATCTTCCCGAGTACCCCCGAATCAATATAAGAATCGCCACGATCTGACGGGCGGATCAAAAGTTATCGTCGGAACGATATTTGTGCACCAAGGGTAGCTCACGGCCAGTAAACACCTTCCGACCGGATTCATGACTCGCATCCACTAGTACACTCATCCGCTATAGCCTGTACGTCACTGAATCTAAACAAACCCCCGCTATAATTTGACCGCAAATGAAATGTCAGAACGAATTCCGTTTATCGAATCAAACGACACTATCACCTCGCCATAATAAAGACCGGACGTCTTTGAATTCACCATCCGGAAGAAAATAAAAAGATCCGAACCGAAACGTAGGAGGCGACGCACTAAACGTGCGTTTCAGTTCGCATCGATGTTCCAGAACCGAAAGATTGTTCGAAAAAAGTGGTAGATAGCCGAAAAAAGTGACAGGGGTGCAACACGAGGACTTCCCATGAGGTCACCCATCCTAGTACTACTCTCGCCCAAGCACGCTTAACTTCGGAGTTCTGATGGGATCCAGTGCATTTGTGCTGGTATGATCGCACCCAGCATGCCTCTCCATTGTCAAAGTAATAAAGAGTTTCCACTCGCATTGTCGTACGAAGTCCGTTTAAATGAAAGTGCGAAAAAATCCTGCTAGATTACACCGGATGGACGATCCGAGCATGTCGGGAAGCCGGATGACCGCCAGGGCTGTCATCGCGCGATTAATCTTCCCGAGTAGCCCCCAATCAATATAAGAATCGCTACGATCTGACGGGCGGATCAAAAGTTATCGTCGGAACGATATTTGTGCACCAAGGGTAGCTCACGGCCAGTAAACACCTTCCGACCGGATTCATGACTCGCATCCACTAGTACACTCATCCGCTATAGCCTGTACGTCACTGAATCTAAACAAACCCCCGCTATAATTTGACTGCAAATGAAATGTTAGAACGAATTCCGTTTATCGAATCAAACGACACTATCACCCCGCCATAATAAAGACCGGACGTCTTTGAATTCACCATCCGGAAGAAAATAAAAAGATCCGAACCGAAACGTAGGAGGCGACGCACTAAACGTGCGTTTCAGTTCGCATCGATGTTCCAGAACCGAAAGATTGTTCGAAAAAAGTGGTAGATAGCCGAAAAAAGTGACAGGGGTGCAACACGAGGACTTCCCAGGAGGTCACCCATCCTAGTACTACTCTCGCCCAAGCACGCTTAACTTCGGAGTTCTGATGGGATCCAGTGCATTTGTGCTGGTATGATCGCACCCAGCATGCCTCTCCATTGTCAAAGTAATAAAGAGTTTCCACTCGCATTGTCGTACGAAGTCCGTTTAAATGAAAGTGCGAAAAAATCCTGCTAGATGACACCGGATGGACGATCCGAGCATGTCGGGAAGCCGGATGACCGACAGGGCTGTCATCGCGCGATGAATCTTCCCGAGTACCCCCGAATCAATATAAGAATCGCCACGATCTGACGGGCGGATCAAAAGTTATCGTCGGAACGATATTTGTGCACCAAGGGTAGCTCACGGCCAGTAAACACCTTCCGACCGGATTCATGACTCGCATCCACTAGTACACTCATCCGCTATAGCCTGTACGTCACTGAATCTAAACAAACCCCCGCTATAATTTGACCGCAAATGAAATGTCAGAACGAATTCCGTTTATCGAATCAAACGACACTATCACCCCGCCATAATAAAGACCGGACGTCTTTGAATTCACCATCCGGAAGAAAATAAAAAGATCCGAACCGAAACGTAGGAGGCGACGCACTAAACGTGCGTTTCAGTTCGCATCGATGTTCCAGAACCGAAAGATTGTTCGAAAAAAGTGGTAGATAGCCGAAAAAAGTGACAGGGGTGCAACACGAGGACTTCCCAGGAGGTCACCCATCCTAGTACTACTCTCGCCCAAGCACGCTTAACTTCGGAGTTCTGATGGGATCCAGTGCATTTGTGCTGGTATGATCGCACCCAGCATGCCTCTCCATTGTCAAAGTAATTAAGAGTTTCCACTCGCATTGTCGTACGAAGTCCGTTTAAATGAAAGTGCGAAAAAATCCTGCTAGATGACACCGGATGGACGATCCGAGCATGTCGGGAAGCCGGATGACCGCCAGGGCTGTCATCGCGCGATGGATCTTCCCGAGTACCCCCGAATCAATATAAGAATCGCCACGATCTGACGGGCGGATCAAAAGTTATCGTCGGAACGATATTTGTGCACCAAGGGTAGCTCACGGCCAGTAAACACCTTCCGACCGGATTCATGACTCGCATCCACTAGTACACTCATCCGCTATAGCCTGTACGTCACTGAATCTAAACAAACCCCCGCTATAATTTGACCGCAAATGAAATGTCAGAACGAATTCCGTTTATCGAATCAAACGACACTATCACCTCGCCATAATAAAGACCGGACGTCTTTGAATTCACCATCCGGAAGAAAATAAAAAGATCCGAACCGAAACGTAGGAGGCGACGCACTAAACGTGCGTTTCAGTTCGCATCGATGTTCCAGAACCGAAAGATTGTTCGAAAAAAGTGGTAGATAGCCGAAAAAAGTGACAGGGGTGCAACACGAGGACTTCCCAGGAGGTCACCCATCCTAGTACTACTCTCGCCCAAGCACGCTTAACTTCGGAGTTCTGATGGGATCCAGTGCATTTGTGCTGGTATGATCGCACCCAGCATGCCTTTCCATTGTCAAAGTAATAAAGAGTTTCCACTCGCATTGTCGTACGAAGTCCGTTTAAATGAAAGTGCGAAAAAATCCTGCTAGATTACACCGGATGGACGATCCGAGCATGTCGGGAAGCCGGATGACCGCCAGGGCTGTCATCGCGCGATTAATCTTCCCGAGTAGCCCCGAATCAATATAAGAATCGCTACGATCTGACGGGCGGATCAAAAGTTATCGTCGGAACGATATTTGTGCACCAAGGGTAGCTCACGGCCAGTAAACACCTTCCGACCGGATTCATGACTCGCATCCACTAGTACACTCATCCGCTATAGCCTGTACGTCACTGAATCTAAACAAACCCCCGCTATAATTTGACGGCAAATGAAATGTCAGAACGAATTCCGTTTATCGAATCAAACGACACAATCACCCCGCCATAATAAAGACCGGACGTCTTTGAATTCACCATCCGGAAGAAAATAATAAGATCCGAACCGAAACGTAGGAGGCGACGCACTAAACGTGCGTTTCAGTTCGCATCGATGTTCCAGAACCGAAAGATTGTTCGAAAAAAGTGGTAGATAGCCGAAAAAAGTGACAGGGGTGCAACACGAGGACTTCCCAGGAGGTCACCCATCCTAGTACTACTCTCGCCCAAGCACGCTTAACTTCGGAGTTCTGATGGGATCCAGTGCATTTGTGCTGGTATGATCGCACCCAGCATGCCTCTCCATTGTCAAAGTAATAAAGAGTTTCCACTCGCATTGTCGTACGAAGTCCGTTTAAATGAAAGTGCGAAAAAATCCTGCTAGATGACACCGGATGGACGATCCGAGCATGTCGGGAAGCCGGATGACCGCCAAAGCTGTCATCGCGCGATGGATCTTCCCGAGTACCCCCGAATCAATATAAGAATCGCCACGATCTGACGGGCGGATCAAAAGTTATCGTCGGAACGATATTTGTGCACCAAGGGTAGCTCACGGCCAGTAAACACCTTCCGACCGGATTCATGACTCGCATCCACTAGTACACTCATCCGCTATAGCCTGTACGTCACTGAATCTAAACAAACCCCCGCTATAATTTGACTGCAAATGAAATGTCAGAACGAATTCCGTTTATCGAATCAAACGACACTATCACCCCGCCATAATAAAGACCGGACGTCTTTGAATTCACCATCCGGAAGAAAATAAAAAGATCCGAACCGAAACGTAGGAGGCGACGCACTAAACGTGCGTTTCAGTTCGCATCGATGTTCCAGAACCGAAAGATTGTTCGAAAAAAGTGGTAGATAGCCGAAAAAAGTGACAGGGGTGCAACACGAGGACTTCCCAGGAGGTCACCCATCCTAGTACTACTCTCGCCCAAGCACGCTTAACTTCGGAGTTCTGATGGGATCCAGTGCATTTGTGCTGGTATGATCGCACCCAGCATGCCTCTCCATTGTCAAAGTAATTAAGAGTTTCCACTCGCATTGTCGTACGAAGTCCGTTTAAATGAAAGTGCGAAAAAATCCTGCTAGATGACACCGGATGGACGATCCGAGCATGTCGGGAAGCCGGATGACCGCCAGGGCTGTCATCGCGCGATGGATCTTCCCGAGTACCCCCGAATCAATATAAGAATCGCCATGATCTGACGGGCGGATCAAAAGTTATCGTCGGAACGATATTTGTGCACCAAGGGTAGCTCACGGCCAGTAAACACCTTCCGACCGGATTCATGACTCGCATCCACTAGTACACTCATCCGCTATAGCCTGTACGTCACTGAATCTAAACAAACCCCCGCTATAATTTGACCGCAAATGAAATGTCAGAACGAATTCCGTTTATCGAATCAAACGACACTATCACCTCGCCATAATAAAGACCGGACGTCTTTGAATTCACCATCCGGAAGAAAATAAAAAGATCCGAACCGAAACGTAGGAGGCGACGCACTAAACGTGCGTTTCAGTTCGCATCGATGTTCCAGAACCGAAAGATTGTTCGAAAAAAGTGGTAGATAGCCGAAAAAAGTGACAGGGGTGCAACACGAGGACTTCCCAGGAGGTCACCCATCCTAGTACTACTCTCGCCCAAGCACGCTTAACTTCGGAGTTCTGATGGGATCCAGTGCATTTGTGCTGGTATGATCGCACCCAGCATGCCTCTCCATTGTCAAAGTAATAAAGAGTTTCCACTCGCATTGTCGTACGAAGTCCGTTTAAATGAAAGTGCGAAAAAATCCTGCTAGATGACACCGGATGGACGATCCGAGCATGTCGGGAAGCCGGATGACCGCCAGGGCTGTCATCGCGCGATGAATCTTCCCGAGTACCCCCGAATCAATATAAGAATCGCCACGATCTGACGGGCGGATCAAAAGTTATCGTCGGAACGATATTTGTGCACCAAGGGTAGCTCACGGCCAGTAAACACCTTCCGACCGGATTCATGACTCGCATCCACTAGTACACTCATCCGCTATAGCCTGTACGTCACTGAATCTAAACAAACCCCCGCTATAATTTGACCGCAAATGAAATGTCAGAACGAATTCCGTTTATCGAATCAAACGACACTATCACCTCGCCATAATAAAGACCGGACGTCTTTGAATTCACCATCCGGAAGAAAATAAAAAGATCCGAACCGAAACGTAGGAGGCGACGCACTAAACGTGCGTTTCAGTTCGCATCGATGTTCCAGAACCGAAAGATTGTTCGAAAAAAGTGGTAGATAGCCGAAAAAAGTGACAGGGGTGCAACACGAGGACTTCCCATGAGGTCACCCATCCTAGTACTACTCTCGCCCAAGCACGCTTAACTTCGGAGTTCTGATGGGATCCAGTGCATTTGTGCTGGTATGATCGCACCCAGCATGCCTCTCCATTGTCAAAGTAATAAAGAGTTTCCACTCGCATTGTCGTACGAAGTCCGTTTAAATGAAAGTGCGAAAAAATCCTGCTAGATGACACCGGATGGACGATCCGAGCATGTCGGGAAGCCGGATGACCGCCAAGGCTGTCATCGCGCGATGAATCTTCCCGAGTACCCCCGAATCAATATAAGAATCGCCACGATCTGACGGGCGGATCAAAAGTTATCGTCGGAACGATATTTGTGCACCAAGGGTAGCTCACGGCTAGTAAACACCTTCCGACCGGATTCATGACTCGCATCCACTAGTACACTCATCTGCTATAGCCTGTACGTCACTGAATCTAAACAAACCCCCGCTATAATTTGACGGCAAATGAAATGTCAGAACGAATTCCGTTTATCGAATCAAACGACACTATCACCCCGCCATAATAAAGACCGGACGTCTTTGAATTCACCATCCGGAAGAAAATAATAAGATCCGAACCGAAACGTAGGAGGCGACGCACTAAACGTGCGTTTCAGTTCGCATCAATGTTCCAGAACCGAAAGATTGTTCGAAAAAAGTGGTAGATAGCCGAAAAAAGTGACAGGGGTGCAACACGAGGACTTCCCAGGAGGTCACCCATCCTAGTACTACTCTCGCCCAAGCACGCTTAACTTCGGAGTTCTGATGGGATCCAGTGCATTTGTGCTGGTATGATCGCACCCAGCATGCCTCTCCATTGTCAAAGTAATAAAGAGTTTCCACTCGCATTGTCGTACGAAGTCCGTTTAAATGAAAGTGCGAAAAAATCCTGCTAGATGACACCGGATGGACGATCCGAGCATGTCGGGAAGCCGGATGACCGCCAGGGCTGTCATCGCGCGATGATTCTTCCCGAGTACCCCCGAATCAATATAAGAATCGCCACGATCTGACGGGCGGATCAAAAGTTATCGTCGGAACGATATTTGTGCACCAAGGGTAGCTCACGGCCAGTAAACACCTTCCGACCGGATTCATGACTCGCATCCACTAGTACACTCATCCGCTATAGCCTGTACGTCACTGAATCTAAACAAACCCCCGCTATAATTTGACCGCAAATGAAATGTCAGAACGAATTCCGTTTATCGAATCAAACGACACTATCACCCCGCCATAATAAAGACCGGACGTGTTTGAATTCACCATCCGGAAGAAAATAAAAAGATCCGAACCGAAACGTAGGAGGCGACGCACTAAACGTGCGTTTCAGTTCGCATCGATGTTCCAGAACCGAAAGATTGTTCGAAAAAAGTGGTAGATAGCCGAAAAAAGTGACAGGGGTGCAACACGAGGACTTCCCAGGAGGTCACCCATCCTAGTACTACTCTCGCCCAAGCACGCTTAACTTCGGAGTTCTGATGGGATCCAGTGCATTTGTGCTGGTATGATCGCACCCAGCATGCCTCTCCATTGTCAAAGTAATAAAGAGTTTCCACTCGCATTGTCGTACGAAGTCCGTTTAAATGAAAGTGCGAAAAAATCCTGCTAGATGACACCGGATGGACGATCCGAGCATGTCGGGAAGCCGGATGACCGCCAGGGCTGTCATCGCGCGATGGATCTTCCCGAGTACCCCCGAATTAATATAAGAATCGCCACGATCTGACGGGCGGATCAAAAGTTATCGTCGGAACGATATTTGTGCACCAAGGGTAGCTCACGGCCAGTAAACACCTTCCGACCGGATTCATGACTCGCATCCACTAGTACACTCATCCGCTATAGCCTGTACGTCACTGAATCTAAACAAACCCCCGCTATAATTTGATCGCAAATGAAATGTCAGAACGAATTCCGTTTATCGAATCAAACGACACTATCACCTCGCCATAATAAAGACCGGACGTCTTTGAATTCACCATCCGGAAGAAAATAAAAAGATCCGAACCGAAACGTAGGAGGCGACGCACTAAACGTGCGTTTCAGTTCGCATCGATGTTCCAGAACCGAAAGATTGTTCGAAAAAAGTGGTAGATAGCCGAAAAAAGTGACAGGGGTGCAACACGAGGACTTCCCAGGAGGTCACCCATCCTAGTACTACTCTCGCCCAAGCACGCTTAACTTCGGAGTTCTGATGGGATCCAGTGCATTTGTGCTGGTATGATCGCACCCAGCATGCCTTTCCATTGTCAAAGTAATAAAGAGTTTCCACTCGCATTGTCGTACGAAGTCCGTTTAAATGAAAGTGCGAAAAAATCCTGCTAGATGACACCGGATGGACGATCCGAGCATGTCGGGAAGCCGGATGACCGCCAGGGCTGTCATCGCGCGATTAATCTTCCCGAGTAGCCCCGAATCAATATAAGAATCGCTACGATCTGACGGGCGGATCAAAAGTTATCGTCGGAACGATATTTGTGCACCAAGGGTAGCTCACGGCCAGTAAACACCTTCCGACCGGATTCATGACTCGCATCCACTAGTACACTCATCCGCTATAGCCTGTACGTCACTGAATCTAAACAAACCCCCGCTATAATTTGACGGCAAATGAAATGTCAGAACGAATTCCGTTTATCGAATCAAACGACACAATCACCCCGCCATAATAAAGACCGGACGTCTTTGAATTCACCATCCGGAAGAAAATAATAAGATCCGAACCGAAACGTAGGAGGCGACGCACTAAACGTGCGTTTCAGTTCGCGTCGATGTTCCAGAACCGAAAGATTGTTCGAAAAAAGTGGTAGATAGCCGAAAAAAGTGACAGGGGTGCAACACGAGGACTTCCCAGGAGGTCACCCATCCTAGTACTACTCTCGCCCAAGCACGCTTAACTTCGGAGTTCTGATGGGATCCAGTGCATTTGTGCTGGTATGATCGCACCCAGCATGCCTCTCCATTGTCAAAGTAATAAAGAGTTTCCACTCGCATTGTCGTACGAAGTCCGTTTAAATGAAAGTGCGAAAAAATCCTGCTAGATGACACCGGATGGACGATCCGAGCATGTCGGGAAGCCGGATGACCGCCAGGGCTGTCATCGCGCGATGGATCTTCCCGAGTACCCCCGAATTAATATAAGAATCGCCACGATCTGACGGGCGGATCAAAAGTTATCGTCGGAACGATATTTGTGCACCAAGGGTAGCTCACGGCCAGTAAACACCTTCCGACCGGATTCATGACTCGCATCCACTAGTACACTCATCCGCTATAGCCTGTACGTCACTGAATCTAAACAAACCCCCGCTATAATTTGACTGCAAATGAAATGTCAGAACGAATTCCGTTTATCGAATCAAACGACACTATCACCCCGCCATAATAAAGACCGGACGTCTTTGAATTCACCATCCGGAAGAAAATAAAAAGATCCGAACCGAAACGTAGGAGGCGACGCACTAAACGTGCGTTTCAGTTCGCATCGATGTTCCAGAACCGAAAGATTGTTCGAAAAAAGTGGTAGATAGCCGAAAAAAGTGACAGGGGTGCAACACGAGGACTTCCCAGGAGGTCACCCATCCTAGTACTACTCTCGCCCAAGCACGCTTAACTTCGGAGTTCTGATGGGATCCAGTGCATTTGTGCTGGTATGATCGCACCCAGCATGCCTCTCCATTGTCAAAGTAATTAAGAGTTTCCACTCGCATTGTCGTACGAAGTCCGTTTAAATGAAAGTGCGAAAAAATCCTGCTAGATGACACCGGATGGACGATCCGAGCATGTCGGGAAGCCGGATGACCGCCAGGGCTGTCATCGCGCGATGGATCTTCCCGAGTACCCCCGAATCAATATAAGAATCGCCACGATCTGACGGGCGGATCAAAAGTTATCGTCGGAACGATATTTGTGCACCAAGGGTAGCTCACGGCCAGTAAACACCTTCCGACCGGATTCATGACTCGCATCCACTAGTACACTCATCCGCTATAGCCTGTACGTCACTGAATCTAAACAAACCCCCGCTATAATTTGACCGCAAATGAAATGTCAGAACGAATTCCGTTTATCGAATCAAACGACACTATCACCTCGCCATAATAAAGACCGGACGTCTTTGAATTCACCATCCGGAAGAAAATAAAAAGATCCGAACCGAAACGTAGGAGGCGACGCACTAAACGTGCGTTTCAGTTCGCATCGATGTTCCAGAACCGAAAGATTGTTCGAAAAAAGTGGTAGATAGCCGAAAAAAGTGACAGGGGTGCAACACGAGGACTTCCCAGGAGGTCACCCATCCTAGTACTACTCTCGCCCAAGCACGCTTAACTTCGGAGTTCTGATGGGATCCAGTGCATTTGTGCTGGTATGATCGCACCCAGCATGCCTCTCCATTGTCAAAGTAATAAAGAGTTTCCACTCGCATTGTCGTACGAAGTCCGTTTAAATGAAAGTGCGAAAAAATCCTGCTAGATGACACCGGATGGACGATCCGAGCATGTCGGGAAGCCGGATGACCGCCAGGGCTGTCATCGCGCGATGATTCTTCCCGAGTACCCCCGAATCAATATAAGAATCGCCACGATCTGACGGGCGGATCAAAAGTTATCGTCGGAACGATATTTGTGCACCAAGGGTAGCTCACGGCCAGTAAACACCTTCCGACCGGATTCATGACTCGCATCCACTAGTACACTCATCCGCTATAGCCTGTACGTCACTGAATCTAAACAAACCCCCGCTATAATTTGACTGCAAATGAAATGTCAGAACGAATTCCGTTTATCGAATCAAACGACACTATCACCCCGCCATAATAAAGACCGGACGTCTTTGAATTCACCATCCGGAAGAAAATAAAAAGATCCGAACCGAAACGTAGGAGGCGACGCACTAAACGTGCGTTTCAGTTCGCATCGATGTTCCAGAACCGAAAGATTGTTCGAAAAAAGTGGTAGATAGCCGAAAAAAGTGACAGGGGTGCAACACGAGGACTTCCCAGGAGGTCACCCATCCTAGTACTACTCTCGCCCAAGCACGCTTAACTTCGGAGTTCTGATGGGATCCAGTGCATTTGTGCTGGTATGATCGCACCCAGCATGCCTTTCCATTGTCAAAGTAATAAAGAGTTTCCACTCGCATTGTCGTACGAAGTCCGTTTAAATGAAAGTGCGAAAAAATCCTGCTAGATTACACCGGATGGACGATCCGAGCATGTCGGGAAGCCGGATGACCGCCAGGGCTGTCATCGCGCGATTAATCTTCCCGAGTAGCCCCGAATCAATATAAGAATCGCTACGATCTGACGGGCGGATCAAAAGTTATCGTCGGAACGATATTTGTGCACCAAGGGTAGCTCACGGCCAGTAAACACCTTCCGACCGGATTCATGACTCGCATCCACTAGTACACTCATCCGCTATAGCCTGTACGTCACTGAATCTAAACAAACCCCCGCTATAATTTGACCGCAAATGAAATGTCAGAACGAATTCCGTTTATCGAATCAAACGACACTATCACCCCGCCATAATAAAGACCGGACGTCTTTGAATTCACCATCCGGAAGAAAATAAAAAGATCCGAACCGAAACGTAGGAGGCGACGCACTAAACGTGCGTTTCAGTTCGCATCGATGTTCCAGAACCGAAAGATTGTTCGAAAAAAGTGGTAGATAGCCGAAAAAAGTGACAGGGGTGCAACACGAGGACTTCCCAGGAGGTCACCCATCCTAGTACTACTCTCGCCCAAGCACGCTTAACTTCGGAGTTCTGATGGGATCCAGTGCATTTGTGCTGGTATGATCGCAGCCAGCATGCCTTTCCATTGTCAAAGTAATAAAGAGTTTCAACTCGCATTGTCGTACGAAGTCCGTTTAAATGAAAGTGCGAAAAAATCCTGCTAGATTACACCGGATGGACGATCCGAGAATGTCGGGAAGCCGGATGACCGCCAGGGCTGTCATCGCGCGATTAATCTTCCCGAGTAGCCCCCAATCAATATAAGAATCGCTACGATCTGACGGGCGGATCAAAAGTTATCGTCGGAACGATATTTGTGCACCAAGGGTAGCTCACGGCCAGTAAACACCTTCCGACCGGATTCATGACTCGCATCCACTAGTACACTCATCCGCTATAGCCTGTACGTCACTGAATCTAAACAAACCCCCGCTATAATTTGACCGCAAATGAAATGTCAGAACGAATTCCGTTTATCGAATCAAACGACACTATCACCCCGCCATAATAAAGACCGGACGTGTTTGAATTCACCATCCGGAAGAAAATAAAAAGATCCGAACCGAAACGTAGGAGGCGACGCACTAAACGTGCGTTTCAGTTCGCATCGATGTTCCAGAACCGAAAGATTGTTCGAAAAAAGTGGTAGATAGCCGAAAAAGTGACAGGGGTGCAACACGAGGACTTCCCAGGAGGTCACCCATCCTAGTACTACTCTCGCCCAAGCACGCTTAACTTCGGAGTTCTGATGGGATCCAGTGCATTTGTGCTGGTATGATCGCAGCCAGCATGCCTTTCCATTGTCAAAGTAATAAAGAGTTTCCACTCGCATTGTCGTACGAAGTCCGTTTAAATGAAAGTGCGAAAAAATCCTGCTAGATTACACCGGATGGACGATCCGAGCATGTCGGGAAGCCGGATGACCGCCAGGGCTGTCATCGCGCGATTAATCTTCCCGAGTAGCCCCCAATCAATATAAGAATCGCTACGATCTGACGGGCGGATCAAAAGTTATCGTCGGAACGATATTTGTGCACCAAGGGTAGCTCACGGCCAGTAAACACCTTCCGACCGGATTCATGACTCGCATCCACTAGTACACTCATCCGCTATAGCCTGTACGTCACTGAATCTAAACAAACCCCCGCTATAATTTGACTGCAAATGAAATGTTAGAACGAATTCCGTTTATCGAATCAAACGACACTATCACCCCGCCATAATAAAGACCGGACGTCTTTGAATTCACCATCCGGAAGAAAATAAAAAGATCCGAACCGAAACGTAGGAGGCGACGCACTAAACGTGCGTTTCAGTTCGCATCGATGTTCCAGAACCGAAAGATTGTTCGAAAAAAGTGGTAGATAGCCGAAAAAAGTGACAGGGGTGCAACACGAGGACTTCCCAGGAGGTCACCCATCCTAGTACTACTCTCGCCCAAGCACGCTTAACTTCGGAGTTCTGATGGGATCCAGTGCATTTGTGCTGGTATGATCGCAGCCAGCATGCCTTTCCATTGTCAAAGTAATAAAGAGTTTCAACTCGCATTGTCGTACGAAGTCCGTTTAAATGAAAGTGCGAAAAAATCCTGCTAGATTACACCGGATGGACGATCCGAGAATGTCGGGAAGCCGGATGACCGCCAGGGCTGTCATCGCGCGATTAATCTTCCCGAGTAGCCCCCAATCAATATAAGAATCGCTACGATCTGACGGGCGGATCAAAAGTTATCGTCGGAACGATATTTGTGCACCAAGGGTAGCTCACGGCCAGTAAACACCTTCCGACCGGATTCATGACTCGCATCCACTAGTACACTCATCCGCTATAGCCTGTACGTCACTGAATCTAAACAAACCCCCGCTATAATTTGACCGCAAATGAAATGTCAGAACGAATTCCGTTTATCGAATCAAACGACACTATCACCCCGCCATAATAAAGACCGGACGTGTTTGAATTCACCATCCGGAAGAAAATAAAAAGATCCGAACCGAAACGTAGGAGGCGACGCACTAAACGTGCGTTTCAGTTCGCATCGATGTTCCAGAACCGAAAGATTGTTCGAAAAAAGTGGTAGATAGCCGAAAAAGTGACAGGGGTGCAACACGAGGACTTCCCAGGAGGTCACCCATCCTAGTACTACTCTCGCCCAAGCACGCTTAACTTCGGAGTTCTGATGGGATCCAGTGCATTTGTGCTGGTATGATCGCAGCCAGCATGCCTTTCCATTGTCAAAGTAATAAAGAGTTTCCACTCGCATTGTCGTACGAAGTCCGTTTAAATGAAAGTGCGAAAAAATCCTGCTAGATTACACCGGATGGACGATCCGAGCATGTCGGGAAGCCGGATGACCGCCAGGGCTGTCATCGCGCGATTAATCTTCCCGAGTAGCCCCCAATCAATATAAGAATCGCTACGATCTGACGGGCGGATCAAAAGTTATCGTCGGAACGATATTTGTGCACCAAGGGTAGCTCACGGCCAGTAAACACCTTCCGACCGGATTCATGACTCGCATCCACTAGTACACTCATCCGCTATAGCCTGTACGTCACTGAATCTAAACAAACCCCCGCTATAATTTGACTGCAAATGAAATGTTAGAACGAATTCCGTTTATCGAATCAAACGACACTATCACCCCGCCATAATAAAGACCGGACGTCTTTGAATTCACCATCCGGAAGAAAATAAAAAGATCCGAACCGAAACGTAGGAGGCGACGCACTAAACGTGCGTTTCAGTTCGCATCGATGTTCCAGAACCGAAAGATTGTTCGAAAAAAGTGGTAGATAGCCGAAAAAAGTGACAGGGGTGCAACACGAGGACTTCCCAGGAGGTCACCCATCCTAGTACTACTCTCGCCCAAGCACGCTTAACTTCGGAGTTCTGATGGGATCCAGTGCATTTGTGCTGGTATGATCGCACCCAGCATGCCTCTCCATTGTCAAAGTAATAAAGAGTTTCCACTCGCATTGTCGTACGAAGTCCGTTTAAATGAAAGTGCGAAAAAATCCTGCTAGATGACACCGGATGGACGATCCGAGCATGTCGGGAAGCCGGATGACCGCCAGGGCTGTCATCGCGCGATGAATCTTCCCGAGTACCCCCGAATCAATATAAGAATCGCCACGATCTGACGGGCGGATCAAAAGTTATCGTCGGAACGATATTTGTGCACCAAGGGTAGCTCACGGCCAGTAAACACCTTCCGACCGGATTCATGACTCGCATCCACTAGTACACTCATCCGCTATAGCCTGTATGTCACTGAATCTAAACAAACCCCCGCTATAATTTGACTGCAAATGAAATGTCAGAACGAATTCCGTTTATCGAATCAAACGACACTATCACCCCGCCATAATAAAGACCGGACGTCTTTGAATTCACCATCTGGAAGAAAATAAAAAGATCCGAACCGAAACGTAGGAGGCGACGCACTAAACGTGCGTTTCAGTTCGCATCGATGTTCCAGAACCGAAAGATTGTTCGAAAAAAGTGGTAGATAGCCGAAAAAAGTGACAGGGGTGCAACACGAGGACTTCCCAGGAGGTCACCCATCCTAGTACTACTCTCGCCCAAGCACGCTTAACTTCGGAGTTCTGATGGGATCCTGTGCATTTGTGCTGGTATGATCGCACCCAGCATGCCTCTCCATTGTCAAAGTAATAAAGAGTTTCCACTCGCATTGTCGTACGAAGTCCGTTTAAATGAAAGTGCGAAAAAATCCTGCTAGATGACACCGGATGGACGATCCGAGCATGTCGGGAAGCCGGATGACCGCCAGGGCTGTCATCGCGCGATGATTCTTCCCGAGTACCCCCGAATCAATATAAGAATCGCCACGATCTGACGGGCGGATCAAAAGTTATCGTCGGAACGATATTTGTGCACCAAGGGTAGCTCACGGCCAGTAAACACCTTCCGACCGGATTCATGACTCGCATCCACTAGTACACTCATCCGCTATAGCCTGTACGTCACTGAATCTAAACAAACCCCCGCTATAATTTGACCGCAAATGAAATGTCAGAACGAATTCCGTTTATCGAATCAAACGACACTATCACCCCGCCATAATAAAGACCGGACGTCTTTGAATTCACCATCCGGAAGAAAATAAAAAGATCCGAACCGAAACGTAGGAGGCGACGCACTAAACGTGCGTTTCAGTTCGCATCGATGTTCCAGAACCGAAAGATTGTTCGAAAAAAGTGGTAGATAGCCGAAAAAAGTGACAGGGGTGCAACACGAGGACTTCCCAGGAGGTCACCCATCCTAGTACTACTCTCGCCCAAGCACGCTTAACTTCGGAGTTCTGATGGGATCCAGTGCATTTGTGCTGGTATGATCGCACCCAGCATGCCTCTCCATTGTCAAAGTAATAAAGAGTTTCCACTCGCATTGTCGTACGAAGTCCGTTTAAATGAAAGTGCGAAAAAATCCTGCTAGATGACACCGGATGGACGATCCGAGCATGTCGGGAAGCCGGATGACCGCCAGGGCTGTCATCGCGCGATGAATCTTCCCGAGTACCCCCGAATCAATATAAGAATCGCCACGATCTGACGGGCGGATCAAAAGTTATCGTCGGAACGATATTTGTGCACCAAGGGTAGCTCACGGCCAGTAAACACCTTCCGACCGGATTCATGACTCGCATCCACTAGTACACTCATCCGCTATAGCCTGTACATCACTGAATCTAAACAAACCCCCGCTATAATTTGACCGCAAATGAAATGTCAGAACGAATTCCGTTTATCGAATCAAACGACACTATCACCCCGCCATAATAAAGACCGGACGTCTTTGAATTCACCATCCGGAAGAAAATAAAAAGATCCGAACCGAAACGTAGGAGGCGACGCACTAAACGTGCGTTTCAGTTCGCATCGATGTTCCAGAACCGAAAGATTGTTCGAAAAAAGTGGTAGATAGCCGAAAAAAGTGACAGGGGTGCAACACGAGGACTTCCCAGGAGGTCACCCATCCTAGTACTACTCTCGCCCAAGCACGCTTAACTTCGGAGTTCTGATGGGATCCTGTGCATTTGTGCTGGTATGATCGCACCCAGCATGCCTCTCCATTGTCAAAGTAATAAAGAGTTTCCACTCGCATTGTCGTACGAAGTCCGTTTAAATGAAAGTGCGAAAAAATCCTGCTAGATGACACCGGATGGACGATCCGAGCATGTCGGGAAGCCGGATGACCGCCAGAGCTGTCATCGCGCGATGGATCTTCCCGAGTACCCCCGAATCAATATAAGAATCGCCACGATCTGACGGGCGGATCAAAAGTTATCGTCGGAACGATATTTGTGCACCAAGGGTAGCTCACGGCCAGTAAACACCTTCCGACCGGATTCATGACTCACATCCACTAGTACACTCATCCGCTATAGCCTGTACGTCACTGAATCTAAACAAACCCCCGCTATAATTTGACTGCAAATGAAATGTCAGAACGAATTCCGTTTATCGAATCAAACGACACTATCACCCCGCCATAATAAAGACCGGACGTCTTTGAATTCACCATCCGGAAGAAAATAAAAAGATCCGAACCGAAACGTAGGAGGCGACGCACTAAACGTGCGTTTCAGTTCGCATCGATGTTCCAGAACCGAAAGATTGTTCGAAAAAAGTGGTAGATAGCCGAAAAAAGTGACAGGGGTGCAACACGAGGACTTCCCAGGAGGTCACCCATCCTAGTACTACTCTCGCCCAAGCACGCTTAACTTCGGAGTTCTGATGGGATCCAGTGCATTTGTGCTGGTATGATCGCACCCAGCATGCCTCTCCATTGTCAAAGTAATAAAGAGTTTCCACTCGCATTGTCGTACGAAGTCCGTTTAAATGAAAGTGCGAAAAAATCCTGCTAGATGACACCGGATGGACGATCCGAGCATGTCGGGAAGCCGGATGACCGCCAGGGCTGTCATCGCGCGATGAATCTTCCCGAGTACCCCCGAATCAATATAAGAATCGCCACGATCTGACGGGCGGATCAAAAGTTATCGTCGGAACGATATTTGTGCACCAAGGGTAGCTCACGGCCAGTAAACACCTTCCGACCGGATTCATGACTCGCATCCACTAGTACACTCATCCGCTATAGCCTGTACGTCACTGAATCTAAACAAACCCCCGCTATAATTTGACTGCAAATGAAATGTCAGAACGAATTCCGTTTATCGAATCAAACGACACTATCACCCCGCCATAATAAAGACCGGACGTCTTTAAATTCACCATCCGGAAGAAAATAAAAAGATCCGAACCGAAACGTAGGAGGCGACGCACTAAACGTGCGTTTCAGTTCGCATCGATGTTCCAGAACCGAAAGATTGTTCGAAAAAAGTGGTAGATAGCCGAAAAAAGTGACAGGGGTGCAACACGAGGACTTCCCAGGAGGTCACCCATCCTAGTACTACTCTCGCCCAAGCACGCTTAACTTCGGAGTTCTGATGGGATCCAGTGCATTTGTGCTGGTATGATCGCACCCAGCATGCCTTTCCATTGTCAAAGTAATAAAGAGTTTCCACTCGCATTGTCGTACGAAGTCCGTTTAAATGAAAGTGCGAAAAAATCCTGCTAGATTACACCGGATGGACGATCCGAGCATGTCGGGAAGCCGGATGACCGCCAGGGCTGTCATCGCGCGATTAATCTTCCCGAGTAGCCCCGAATCAATATAAGAATCGCTACGATCTGACGGGCGGATCAAAAGTTATCGTCGGAACGATATTTGTGCACCAAGGGTAGCTCACGGCCAGTAAACACCTTCCGACCGGATTCATGACTCGCATCCACTAGTACACTCATCCGCTATAGCCTGTACGTCACTGAATCTAAACAAACCCCCGCTATAATTTGACCGCAAATGAAATGTCAGAACGAATTCCGTTTATCGAATCAAACGACACTATCACCCCGCCATAATAAAGACCGGACGTCTTTGAATTCACCATCCGGAAGAAAATAAAAAGATCCGAACCGAAACGTAGGAGGCGACGCACTAAACGTGCGTTTCAGTTCGCATCGATGTTCCAGAACCGAAAGATTGTTCGAAAAAAGTGGTAGATAGCCGAAAAAAGTGACAGGGGTGCAACACGAGGACTTCCCAGGAGGTCACCCATCCTAGTACTACTCTCGCCCAAGCACGCTTAACTTCGGAGTTCTGATGGGATCCAGTGCATTTGTGCTGGTATGATCGCACCCAGCATGCCTTTCCATTGTCAAAGTAATAAAGAGTTTCCACTCGCATTGTCGTACGAAGTCCGTTTAAATGAAAGTGCGAAAAAATCCTGCTAGATGACACCGGATGGACGATCCGAGCATGTCGGGAAGCCGGATGACCGCCAAGGCTGTCATCGCGCGATGAATCTTCCCGAGTAGCCCCGAATCAATATAAGAATCGCCACGATCTGACGGGCGGATCAAAAGTTATCGTCGGAACGATATTTGTGCACCAAGGGTAGCTCACGGCCAGTAAACACCTTCCGACCGGATTCATGACTCGCATCCACTAGTACACTCATCCGCTATAGCCTGTACATCACTGAATCTAAACAAACCCCCGCTATAATTTGACCGCAAATGAAATGTCAGAACGAATTCCGTTTATCGAATCAAACGACACTATCACCCCGCCATAATAAAGACCGGACGTCTTTGAATTCACCATCCGGAAGAAAATAAAAAGATCCGAACCGAAACGTAGGAGGCGACGCACTAAACGTGCGTTTCAGTTCGCATCGATGTTCCAGAACCGAAAGATTGTTCGAAAAAAGTGGTAGATAGCCGAAAAAAGTGACAGGGGTGCAACACGAGGACTTCCCAGGAGGTCACCCATCCTAGTACTACTCTCGCCCAAGCACGCTTAACTTCGGAGTTCTGATGGGATCCAGTGCATTTGTGCTGGTATGATCGCACCCAGCATGCCTCTCCATTGTCAAAGTAATAAAGAGTTTCCACTCGCATTGTCGTACGAAGTCCGTTTAAATGAAAGTGCGAAAAAATCCTGCTAGATGACACCGGATGGACGATCCGAGCATGTCGGGAAGCCGGATGACCGCTAGAGCTGTCATCGCGCGATGGATCTTCCCGAGTACCCCCGAATCAATATAAGAATCGCCACGATCTGACGGGCGGATCAAAAGTTATCGTCGGAACGATATTTGTGCACCAAGGGTAGCTCACGGCCAGTAAACACCTTCCGACCGGATTCATGACTCACATCCACTAGTACACTCATCCGCTATAGCCTGTACGTCACTGAATCTAAACAAACCCCCGCTATAATTTGACTGCAAATGAAATGTCAGAACGAATTCCGTTTATCGAATCAAACGACACTATCACCCCGCCATAATAAAGACCGGACGTCTTTGAATTCACCATCCGGAAGAAAATAAAAAGATCCGAACCGAAACGTAGGAGGCGACGCACTAAACGTGCGTTTCAGTTCGCATCGATGTTCCAGAACCGAAAGATTGTTCGAAAAAAGTGGTAGATAGCCGAAAAAAGTGACAGGGGTGCAACACGAGGACTTCCCAGGAGGTCACCCATCCTAGTACTACTCTCGCCCAAGCACGCTTAACTTCGGAGTTCTGATGGGATCCAGTGCATTTGTGCTGGTATGATCGCACCCAGCATGCCTTTCCATTGTCAAAGTAATAAAGAGTTTCCACTCGCATTGTCGTACGAAGTCCGTTTAAATGAAAGTGCGAAAAAATCCTGCTAGATGACACCGGATGGACGATCCGAGCATGTCGGGAAGCCGGATGACCGCCAGGGCTGTCATCGCGCGATGAATCTTCCCGAGTACCCCCGAATCAATATAAGAATCGCCACGATCTGACGGGCGGATCAAAAGTTATCGTCGGAACGATATTTGTGCACCAAGGGTAGCTCACGGCCAGTAAACACCTTCCGACCGGATTCATGACTCGCATCCACTAGTACACTCATCCGCTATAGCCTGTACGTCACTGAATCTAAACAAACCCCCGCTATAATTTGACTGCAAATGAAATGTCAGAACGAATTCCGTTTATCGAATCAAACGACACTATCACCCCGCCATAATAAAGACCGGACGTCTTTAAATTCACCATCCGGAAGAAAATAAAAAGATCCGAACCGAAACGTAGGAGGCGACGCACTAAACGTGCGTTTCAGTTCGCATCGATGTTCCAGAACCGAAAGATTGTTCGAAAAAAGTGGTAGATAGCCGAAAAAAGTGACAGGGGTGCAACACGAGGACTTCCCAGGAGGTCACCCATCCTAGTACTACTCTCGCCCAAGCACGCTTAACTTCGGAGTTCTGATGGGATCCAGTGCATTTGTGCTGGTATGATCGCACCCAGCATGCCTCTCCATTGTCAAAGTAATAAAGAGTTTCCACTCGCATTGTCGTACGAAGTCCGTTTAAATGAAAGTGCGAAAAAATCCTGCTAGATGACACCGGATGGACGATCCGAGCATGTCGGGAAGCCGGATGACCGCCAGAGCTGTCATCGCGCGATGGATCTTCCCGAGTACCCCCGAATCAATATAAGAATCGCCACGATCTGACGGGCGGATCAAAAGTTATCGTCGGAACGATATTTGTGCACCAAGGGTAGCTCACGGCCAGTAAACACCTTCCGACCGGATTCATGACTCACATCCACTAGTACACTCATCCGCTATAGCCTGTACGTCACTGAATCTAAACAAACCCCCGCTATAATTTGACTGCAAATGAAATGTCAGAACGAATTCCGTTTATCGAATCAAACGACACTATCACCCCGCCATAATAAAGACCGGACGTCTTTGAATTCACCATCCGGAAGAAAATAAAAAGATCCGAACCGAAACGTAGGAGGCGACGCACTAAACGTGCGTTTCAGTTCGCATCGATGTTCCAGAACCGAAAGATTGTTCGAAAAAAGTGGTAGATAGCCGAAAAAAGTGACAGGGGTGCAACACGAGGACTTCCCAGGAGGTCACCCATCCTAGTACTACTCTCGCCCAAGCACGCTTAACTTCGGAGTTCTGATGGGATCCTGTGCATTTGTGCTGGTATGATCGCACCCAGCATGCCTCTCCATTGTCAAAGTAATAAAGAGTTTCCACTCGCATTGTCGTACGAAGTCCGTTTAAATGAAAGTGCGAAAAAATCCTGCTAGATGACACCGGATGGACGATCCGAGCATGTCGGGAAGCCGGATGACCGCCAGGGCTGTCATCGCGCGATGATTCTTCCCGAGTACCCCCGAATCAATATAAGAATCGCCACGATCTGACGGGCGGATCAAAAGTTATCGTCGGAACGATATTTGTGCACCAAGGGTAGCTCACGGCCAGTAAACACCTTCCGACCGGATTCATGACTCGCATCCACTAGTACACTCATCCGCTATAGCCTGTACGTCACTGAATCTAAACAAACCCCCGCTATAATTTGACCGCAAATGAAATGTCAGAACGAATTCCGTTTATCGAATCAAACGACACTATCACCCCGCCATAATAAAGACCGGACGTCTTTGAATTCACCATCCGGAAGAAAATAAAAAGATCCGAACCGAAACGTAGGAGGCGACGCACTAAACGTGCGTTTCAGTTCGCATCGATGTTCCAGAACCGAAAGATTGTTCGAAAAAAGTGGTAGATAGCCGAAAAAAGTGACAGGGGTGCAACACGAGGACTTCCCAGGAGGTCACCCATCCTAGTACTACTCTCGCCCAAGCACGCTTAACTTCGGAGTTCTGATGGGATCCAGTGCATTTGTGCTGGTATGATCGCACCCAGCATGCCTCTCCATTGTCAAAGTAATAAAGAGTTTCCACTCGCATTGTCGTACGAAGTCCGTTTAAATGAAAGTGCGAAAAAATCCTGCTAGATGACACCGGATGGACGATCCGAGCATGTCGGGAAGCCGGATGACCGCCAGGGCTGTCATCGCGCGATGAATCTTCCCGAGTACCCCCGAATCAATATAAGAATCGCCACGATCTGACGGGCGGATCAAAAGTTATCGTCGGAACGATATTTGTGCACCAAGGGTAGCTCACGGCCAGTAAACACCTTCCGACCGGATTCATGACTCGCATCCACTAGTACACTCATCCGCTATAGCCTGTACATCACTGAATCTAAACAAACCCCCGCTATAATTTGACCGCAAATGAAATGTCAGAACGAATTCCGTTTATCGAATCAAACGACACTATCACCCCGCCATAATAAAGACCGGACGTCTTTGAATTCACCATCCGGAAGAAAATAAAAAGATCCGAACCGAAACGTAGGAGGCGACGCACTAAACGTGCGTTTCAGTTCGCATCGATGTTCCAGAACCGAAAGATTGTTCGAAAAAAGTGGTAGATAGCCGAAAAAAGTGACAGGGGTGCAACACGAGGACTTCCCAGGAGGTCACCCATCCTAGTACTACTCTCGCCCAAGCACGCTTAACTTCGGAGTTCTGATGGGATCCTGTGCATTTGTGCTGGTATGATCGCACCCAGCATGCCTCTCCATTGTCAAAGTAATAAAGAGTTTCCACTCGCATTGTCGTACGAAGTCCGTTTAAATGAAAGTGCGAAAAAATCCTGCTAGATGACACCGGATGGACGATCCGAGCATGTCGGGAAGCCGGATGACCGCCAGAGCTGTCATCGCGCGATGGATCTTCCCGAGTACCCCCGAATCAATATAAGAATCGCCACGATCTGACGGGCGGATCAAAAGTTATCGTCGGAACGATATTTGTGCACCAAGGGTAGCTCACGGCCAGTAAACACCTTCCGACCGGATTCATGACTCACATCCACTAGTACACTCATCCGCTATAGCCTGTACGTCACTGAATCTAAACAAACCCCCGCTATAATTTGACTGCAAATGAAATGTCAGAACGAATTCCGTTTATCGAATCAAACGACACTATCACCCCGCCATAATAAAGACCGGACGTCTTTGAATTCACCATCCGGAAGAAAATAAAAAGATCCGAACCGAAACGTAGGAGGCGACGCACTAAACGTGCGTTTCAGTTCGCATCGATGTTCCAGAACCGAAAGATTGTTCGAAAAAAGTGGTAGATAGCCGAAAAAAGTGACAGGGGTGCAACACGAGGACTTCCCAGGAGGTCACCCATCCTAGTACTACTCTCGCCCAAGCACGCTTAACTTCGGAGTTCTGATGGGATCCAGTGCATTTGTGCTGGTATGATCGCACCCAGCATGCCTCTCCATTGTCAAAGTAATAAAGAGTTTCCACTCGCATTGTCGTACGAAGTCCGTTTAAATGAAAGTGCGAAAAAATCCTGCTAGATGACACCGGATGGACGATCCGAGCATGTCGGGAAGCCGGATGACCGCCAGGGCTGTCATCGCGCGATGAATCTTCCCGAGTACCCCCGAATCAATATAAGAATCGCCACGATCTGACGGGCGGATCAAAAGTTATCGTCGGAACGATATTTGTGCACCAAGGGTAGCTCACGGCCAGTAAACACCTTCCGACCGGATTCATGACTCGCATCCACTAGTACACTCATCCGCTATAGCCTGTACGTCACTGAATCTAAACAAACCCCCGCTATAATTTGACTGCAAATGAAATGTCAGAACGAATTCCGTTTATCGAATCAAACGACACTATCACCCCGCCATAATAAAGACCGGACGTCTTTAAATTCACCATCCGGAAGAAAATAAAAAGATCCGAACCGAAACGTAGGAGGCGACGCACTAAACGTGCGTTTCAGTTCGCATCGATGTTCCAGAACCGAAAGATTGTTCGAAAAAAGTGGTAGATAGCCGAAAAAAGTGACAGGGGTGCAACACGAGGACTTCCCAGGAGGTCACCCATCCTAGTACTACTCTCGCCCAAGCACGCTTAACTTCGGAGTTCTGATGGGATCCAGTGCATTTGTGCTGGTATGATCGCACCCAGCATGCCTTTCCATTGTCAAAGTAATAAAGAGTTTCCACTCGCATTGTCGTACGAAGTCCGTTTAAATGAAAGTGCGAAAAAATCCTGCTAGATTACACCGGATGGACGATCCGAGCATGTCGGGAAGCCGGATGACCGCCAGGGCTGTCATCGCGCGATTAATCTTCCCGAGTAGCCCCGAATCAATATAAGAATCGCTACGATCTGACGGGCGGATCAAAAGTTATCGTCGGAACGATATTTGTGCACCAAGGGTAGCTCACGGCCAGTAAACACCTTCCGACCGGATTCATGACTCGCATCCACTAGTACACTCATCCGCTATAGCCTGTACGTCACTGAATCTAAACAAACCCCCGCTATAATTTGACCGCAAATGAAATGTCAGAACGAATTCCGTTTATCGAATCAAACGACACTATCACCCCGCCATAATAAAGACCGGACGTCTTTGAATTCACCATCCGGAAGAAAATAAAAAGATCCGAACCGAAACGTAGGAGGCGACGCACTAAACGTGCGTTTCAGTTCGCATCGATGTTCCAGAACCGAAAGATTGTTCGAAAAAAGTGGTAGATAGCCGAAAAAAGTGACAGGGGTGCAACACGAGGACTTCCCAGGAGGTCACCCATCCTAGTACTACTCTCGCCCAAGCACGCTTAACTTCGGAGTTCTGATGGGATCCAGTGCATTTGTGCTGGTATGATCGCACCCAGCATGCCTTTCCATTGTCAAAGTAATAAAGAGTTTCCACTCGCATTGTCGTACGAAGTCCGTTTAAATGAAAGTGCGAAAAAATCCTGCTAGATGACACCGGATGGACGATCCGAGCATGTCGGGAAGCCGGATGACCGCCAAGGCTGTCATCGCGCGATGAATCTTCCCGAGTAGCCCCGAATCAATATAAGAATCGCCACGATCTGACGGGCGGATCAAAAGTTATCGTCGGAACGATATTTGTGCACCAAGGGTAGCTCACGGCCAGTAAACACCTTCCGACCGGATTCATGACTCGCATCCACTAGTACACTCATCCGCTATAGCCTGTACATCACTGAATCTAAACAAACCCCCGCTATAATTTGACCGCAAATGAAATGTCAGAACGAATTCCGTTTATCGAATCAAACGACACTATCACCCCGCCATAATAAAGACCGGACGTCTTTGAATTCACCATCCGGAAGAAAATAAAAAGATCCGAACCGAAACGTAGGAGGCGACGCACTAAACGTGCGTTTCAGTTCGCATCGATGTTCCAGAACCGAAAGATTGTTCGAAAAAAGTGGTAGATAGCCGAAAAAAGTGACAGGGGTGCAACACGAGGACTTCCCAGGAGGTCACCCATCCTAGTACTACTCTCGCCCAAGCACGCTTAACTTCGGAGTTCTGATGGGATCCAGTGCATTTGTGCTGGTATGATCGCACCCAGCATGCCTCTCCATTGTCAAAGTAATAAAGAGTTTCCACTCGCATTGTCGTACGAAGTCCGTTTAAATGAAAGTGCGAAAAAATCCTGCTAGATGACACCGGATGGACGATCCGAGCATGTCGGGAAGCCGGATGACCGCTAGAGCTGTCATCGCGCGATGGATCTTCCCGAGTACCCCCGAATCAATATAAGAATCGCCACGATCTGACGGGCGGATCAAAAGTTATCGTCGGAACGATATTTGTGCACCAAGGGTAGCTCACGGCCAGTAAACACCTTCCGACCGGATTCATGACTCACATCCACTAGTACACTCATCCGCTATAGCCTGTACGTCACTGAATCTAAACAAACCCCCGCTATAATTTGACTGCAAATGAAATGTCAGAACGAATTCCGTTTATCGAATCAAACGACACTATCACCCCGCCATAATAAAGACCGGACGTCTTTGAATTCACCATCCGGAAGAAAATAAAAAGATCCGAACCGAAACGTAGGAGGCGACGCACTAAACGTGCGTTTCAGTTCGCATCGATGTTCCAGAACCGAAAGATTGTTCGAAAAAAGTGGTAGATAGCCGAAAAAAGTGACAGGGGTGCAACACGAGGACTTCCCAGGAGGTCACCCATCCTAGTACTACTCTCGCCCAAGCACGCTTAACTTCGGAGTTCTGATGGGATCCAGTGCATTTGTGCTGGTATGATCGCACCCAGCATGCCTTTCCATTGTCAAAGTAATAAAGAGTTTCCACTCGCATTGTCGTACGAAGTCCGTTTAAATGAAAGTGCGAAAAAATCCTGCTAGATGACACCGGATGGACGATCCGAGCATGTCGGGAAGCCGGATGACCGCCAGGGCTGTCATCGCGCGATGAATCTTCCCGAGTACCCCCGAATCAATATAAGAATCGCCACGATCTGACGGGCGGATCAAAAGTTATCGTCGGAACGATATTTGTGCACCAAGGGTAGCTCACGGCCAGTAAACACCTTCCGACCGGATTCATGACTCGCATCCACTAGTACACTCATCCGCTATAGCCTGTACGTCACTGAATCTAAACAAACCCCCGCTATAATTTGACTGCAAATGAAATGTCAGAACGAATTCCGTTTATCGAATCAAACGACACTATCACCCCGCCATAATAAAGACCGGACGTCTTTAAATTCACCATCCGGAAGAAAATAAAAAGATCCGAACCGAAACGTAGGAGGCGACGCACTAAACGTGCGTTTCAGTTCGCATCGATGTTCCAGAACCGAAAGATTGTTCGAAAAAAGTGGTAGATAGCCGAAAAAAGTGACAGGGGTGCAACACGAGGACTTCCCAGGAGGTCACCCATCCTAGTACTACTCTCGCCCAAGCACGCTTAACTTCGGAGTTCTGATGGGATCCAGTGCATTTGTGCTGGTATGATCGCACCCAGCATGCCTCTCCATTGTCAAAGTAATAAAGAGTTTCCACTCGCATTGTCGTACGAAGTCCGTTTAAATGAAAGTGCGAAAAAATCCTGCTAGATGACACCGGATGGACGATCCGAGCATGTCGGGAAGCCGGATGACCGCCAGAGCTGTCATCGCGCGATGGATCTTCCCGAGTACCCCCGAATCAATATAAGAATCGCCACGATCTGACGGGCGGATCAAAAGTTATCGTCGGAACGATATTTGTGCACCAAGGGTAGCTCACGGCCAGTAAACACCTTCCGACCGGATTCATGACTCACATCCACTAGTACACTCATCCGCTATAGCCTGTACGTCACTGAATCTAAACAAACCCCCGCTATAATTTGACTGCAAATGAAATGTCAGAACGAATTCCGTTTATCGAATCAAACGACACTATCACCCCGCCATAATAAAGACCGGACGTCTTTGAATTCACCATCCGGAAGAAAATAAAAAGATCCGAACCGAAACGTAGGAGGCGACGCACTAAACGTGCGTTTCAGTTCGCATCGATGTTCCAGAACCGAAAGATTGTTCGAAAAAAGTGGTAGATAGCCGAAAAAAGTGACAGGGGTGCAACACGAGGACTTCCCAGGAGGTCACCCATCCTAGTACTACTCTCGCCCAAGCACGCTTAACTTCGGAGTTCTGATGGGATCCAGTGCATTTGTGCTGGTATGATCGCACCCAGCATGCCTTTCCATTGTCAAAGTAATAAAGAGTTTCCACTCGCATTGTCGTACGAAGTCCGTTTAAATGAAAGTGCGAAAAAATCCTGCTAGATGACACCGGATGGACGATCCGAGCATGTCGGGAAGCCGGATGACCGCCAGGGCTGTCATCGCGCGATTAATCTTCCCGAGTACCCCCGAATCAATATAAGAATCGCCACGATCTGACGGGCGGATCAAAAGTTATCGTCGGAACGATATTTGTGCACCAAGGGTAGCTCACGGCCAGTAAACACCTTCCGACCGGATTCATGACTCGCATCCACTAGTACACTCATCCGCTATAGCCTGTACGTCACTGAATCTAAACAAACCCCCGCTATAATTTGACTGCAAATGAAATGTCAGAACGAATTCCGTTTATCGAATCAAACGACACTATCACCCCGCCATAATAAAGACCGGACGTCTTTAAATTCACCATCCGGAAGAAAATAAAAAGATCCGAACCGAAACGTAGGAGGCGACGCACTAAACGTGCGTTTCAGTTCGCATCGATGTTCCAGAACCGAAAGATTGTTCGAAAAAAGTGGTAGATAGCCGAAAAAAGTGACAGGGGTGCAACACGAGGACTTCCCAGGAGGTCACCCATCCTAGTACTACTCTCGCCCAAGCACGCTTAACTTCGGAGTTCTGATGGGATCCAGTGCATTTGTGCTGGTATGATCGCACCCAGCATGCCTCTCCATTGTCAAAGTAATAAAGAGTTTCCACTCGCATTGTCGTACGAAGTCCGTTTAAATGAAAGTGCGAAAAAATCCTGCTAGATGACACCGGATGGACGATCCGAGCATGTCGGGAAGCCGGATGACCGCCAGGGCTGTCATCGCGCGATGAATCTTCCCGAGTACCCCCGAATCAATATAAGAATCGCCACGATCTGACGGGCGGATCAAAAGTTATCGTCGGAACGATATTTGTGCACCAAGGGTAGCTCACGGCCAGTAAACACCTTCCGACCGGATTCATGACTCGCATCCACTAGTACACTCATCCGCTATAGCCTGTACGTCACTGAATCTAAACAAACCCCCGCTATAATTTGACTGCAAATGAAATGTCAGAACGAATTCCGTTTATCGAATCAAACGACACTATCACCCCGCCATAATAAAGACCGGACGTCTTTAAATTCACCATCCGGAAGAAAATAAAAAGATCCGAACCGAAACGTAGGAGGCGACGCACTAAACGTGCGTTTCAGTTCGCATCGATGTTCCAGAACCGAAAGATTGTTCGAAAAAAGTGGTAGATAGCCGAAAAAAGTGACAGGGGTGCAACACGAGGACTTCCCAGGAGGTCACCCATCCTAGTACTACTCTCGCCCAAGCACGCTTAACTTCGGAGTTCTGATGGGATCCAGTGCATTTGTGCTGGTATGATCGCACCCAGCATGCCTTTCCATTGTCAAAGTAATAAAGAGTTTCCACTCGCATTGTCGTACGAAGTCCGTTTAAATGAAAGTGCGAAAAAATCCTGCTAGATTACACCGGATGGACGATCCGAGCATGTCGGGAAGCCGGATGACCGCCAGGGCTGTCATCGCGCGATTAATCTTCCCGAGTAGCCCCGAATCAATATAAGAATCGCTACGATCTGACGGGCGGATCAAAAGTTATCGTCGGAACGATATTTGTGCACCAAGGGTAGCTCACGGCCAGTAAACACCTTCCGACCGGATTCATGACTCGCATCCACTAGTACACTCATCCGCTATAGCCTGTACGTCACTGAATCTAAACAAACCCCCGCTATAATTTGACCGCAAATGAAATGTCAGAACGAATTCCGTTTATCGAATCAAACGACACTATCACCCCGCCATAATAAAGACCGGACGTCTTTGAATTCACCATCCGGAAGAAAATAAAAAGATCCGAACCGAAACGTAGGAGGCGACGCACTAAACGTGCGTTTCAGTTCGCATCGATGTTCCAGAACCGAAAGATTGTTCGAAAAAAGTGGTAGATAGCCGAAAAAAGTGACAGGGGTGCAACACGAGGACTTCCCAGGAGGTCACCCATCCTAGTACTACTCTCGCCCAAGCACGCTTAACTTCGGAGTTCTGATGGGATCCAGTGCATTTGTGCTGGTATGATCGCACCCAGCATGCCTTTCCATTGTCAAAGTAATAAAGAGTTTCCACTCGCATTGTCGTACGAAGTCCGTTTAAATGAAAGTGCGAAAAAATCCTGCTAGATGACACCGGATGGACGATCCGAGCATGTCGGGAAGCCGGATGACCGCCAAGGCTGTCATCGCGCGATGAATCTTCCCGAGTAGCCCCGAATCAATATAAGAATCGCCACGATCTGACGGGCGGATCAAAAGTTATCGTCGGAACGATATTTGTGCACCAAGGGTAGCTCACGGCCAGTAAACACCTTCCGACCGGATTCATGACTCGCATCCACTAGTACACTCATCCGCTATAGCCTGTACATCACTGAATCTAAACAAACCCCCGCTATAATTTGACCGCAAATGAAATGTCAGAACGAATTCCGTTTATCGAATCAAACGACACTATCACCCCGCCATAATAAAGACCGGACGTCTTTGAATTCACCATCCGGAAGAAAATAAAAAGATCCGAACCGAAACGTAGGAGGCGACGCACTAAACGTGCGTTTCAGTTCGCATCGATGTTCCAGAACCGAAAGATTGTTCGAAAAAAGTGGTAGATAGCCGAAAAAAGTGACAGGGGTGCAACACGAGGACTTCCCAGGAGGTCACCCATCCTAGTACTACTCTCGCCCAAGCACGCTTAACTTCGGAGTTCTGATGGGATCCAGTGCATTTGTGCTGGTATGATCGCACCCAGCATGCCTCTCCATTGTCAAAGTAATAAAGAGTTTCCACTCGCATTGTCGTACGAAGTCCGTTTAAATGAAAGTGCGAAAAAATCCTGCTAGATGACACCGGATGGACGATCCGAGCATGTCGGGAAGCCGGATGACCGCCAGAGCTGTCATCGCGCGATGGATCTTCCCGAGTACCCCCGAATCAATATAAGAATCGCCACGATCTGACGGGCGGATCAAAAGTTATCGTCGGAACGATATTTGTGCACCAAGGGTAGCTCACGGCCAGTAAACACCTTCCGACCGGATTCATGACTCACATCCACTAGTACACTCATCCGCTATAGCCTGTACGTCACTGAATCTAAACAAACCCCCGCTATAATTTGACTGCAAATGAAATGTCAGAACGAATTCCGTTTATCGAATCAAACGACACTATCACCCCGCCATAATAAAGACCGGACGTCTTTGAATTCACCATCCGGAAGAAAATAAAAAGATCCGAACCGAAACGTAGGAGGCGACGCACTAAACGTGCGTTTCAGTTCGCATCGATGTTCCAGAACCGAAAGATTGTTCGAAAAAAGTGGTAGATAGCCGAAAAAAGTGACAGGGGTGCAACACGAGGACTTCCCAGGAGGTCACCCATCCTAGTACTACTCTCGCCCAAGCACGCTTAACTTCGGAGTTCTGATGGGATCCAGTGCATTTGTGCTGGTATGATCGCACCCAGCATGCCTTTCCATTGTCAAAGTAATAAAGAGTTTCCACTCGCATTGTCGTACGAAGTCCGTTTAAATGAAAGTGCGAAAAAATCCTGCTAGATGACACCGGATGGACGATCCGAGCATGTCGGGAAGCCGGATGACCGCCAGGGCTGTCATCGCGCGATGAATCTTCCCGAGTACCCCCGAATCAATATAAGAATCGCCACGATCTGACGGGCGGATCAAAAGTTATCGTCGGAACGATATTTGTGCACCAAGGGTAGCTCACGGCCAGTAAACACCTTCCGACCGGATTCATGACTCGCATCCACTAGTACACTCATCCGCTATAGCCTGTACGTCACTGAATCTAAACAAACCCCCGCTATAATTTGACTGCAAATGAAATGTCAGAACGAATTCCGTTTATCGAATCAAACGACACTATCACCCCGCCATAATAAAGACCGGACGTCTTTAAATTCACCATCCGGAAGAAAATAAAAAGATCCGAACCGAAACGTAGGAGGCGACGCACTAAACGTGCGTTTCAGTTCGCATCGATGTTCCAGAACCGAAAGATTGTTCGAAAAAAGTGGTAGATAGCCGAAAAAAGTGACAGGGGTGCAACACGAGGACTTCCCAGGAGGTCACCCATCCTAGTACTACTCTCGCCCAAGCACGCTTAACTTCGGAGTTCTGATGGGATCCAGTGCATTTGTGCTGGTATGATCGCACCCAGCATGCCTCTCCATTGTCAAAGTAATAAAGAGTTTCCACTCGCATTGTCGTACGAAGTCCGTTTAAATGAAAGTGCGAAAAAATCCTGCTAGATGACACCGGATGGACGATCCGAGCATGTCGGGAAGCCGGATGACCGCCAGAGCTGTCATCGCGCGATGGATCTTCCCGAGTACCCCCGAATCAATATAAGAATCGCCACGATCTGACGGGCGGATCAAAAGTTATCGTCGGAACGATATTTGTGCACCAAGGGTAGCTCACGGCCAGTAAACACCTTCCGACCGGATTCATGACTCACATCCACTAGTACACTCATCCGCTATAGCCTGTACGTCACTGAATCTGAACAAACCCCCGCTATAATTTGACTGCAAATGAAATGTCAGAACGAATTCCGTTTATCGAATCAAACGACACTATCACCCCGCCATAATAAAGACCGGACGTCTTTGAATTCACCATCCGGAAGAAAATAAAAAGATCCGAACCGAAACGTAGGAGGCGACGCACTAAACGTGCGTTTCAGTTCGCATCGATGTTCCAGAACCGAAAGATTGTTCGAAAAAAGTGGTAGATAGCCGAAAAAAGTGACAGGGGTGCAACACGAGGACTTCCCAGGAGGTCACCCATCCTAGTACTACTCTCGCCCAAGCACGCTTAACTTCGGAGTTCTGATGGGATCCAGTGCATTTGTGCTGGTATGATCGCACCCAGCATGCCTTTCCATTGTCAAAGTAATAAAGAGTTTCCACTCGCATTGTCGTACGAAGTCCGTTTAAATGAAAGTGCGAAAAAATCCTGCTAGATGACACCGGATGGACGATCCGAGCATGTCGGGAAGCCGGATGACCGCCAGGGCTGTCATCGCGCGATTAATCTTCCCGAGTACCCCCGAATCAATATAAGAATCGCCACGATCTGACGGGCGGATCAAAAGTTATCGTCGGAACGATATTTGTGCACCAAGGGTAGCTCACGGCCAGTAAACACCTTCCGACCGGATTCATGACTCGCATCCACTAGTACACTCATCCGCTATAGCCTGTACGTCACTGAATCTAAACAAACCCCCGCTATAATTTGACTGCAAATGAAATGTCAGAACGAATTCCGTTTATCGAATCAAACGACACTATCACCCCGCCATAATAAAGACCGGACGTCTTTAAATTCACCATCCGGAAGAAAATAAAAAGATCCGAACCGAAACGTAGGAGGCGACGCACTAAACGTGCGTTTCAGTTCGCATCGATGTTCCAGAACCGAAAGATTGTTCGAAAAAAGTGGTAGATAGCCGAAAAAAGTGACAGGGGTGCAACACGAGGACTTCCCAGGAGGTCACCCATCCTAGTACTACTCTCGCCCAAGCACGCTTAACTTCGGAGTTCTGATGGGATCCAGTGCATTTGTGCTGGTATGATCGCACCCAGCATGCCTTTCCATTGTCAAAGTAATAAAGAGTTTCCACTCGCATTGTCGTACGAAGTCCGTTTAAATGAAAGTGCGAAAAAATCCTGCTAGATTACACCGGATGGACGATCCGAGCATGTCGGGAAGCCGGATGACCGCCAGGGCTGTCATCGCGCGATGATTCTTCCCGAGTAGCCCCGAATCAATATAAGAATCGCTACGATCTGACGGGCGGATCAAAAGTTATCGTCGGAACGATATTTGTGCACCAAGGGTAGCTCACGGCCAGTAAACACCTTCCGACCGGATTCATGACTCGCATCCACTAGTACACTCATCCGCTATAGCCTGTACGTCACTGAATCTAAACAAACCCCCGCTATAATTTGACCGCAAATGAAATGTCAGAACGAATTCCGTTTATCGAATCAAACGACACTATCACCCCGCCATAATAAAGACCGGACGTCTTTGAATTCACCATCCGGAAGAAAATAAAAAGATCCGAACCGAAACGTAGGAGGCGACGCACTAAACGTGCGTTTCAGTTCGCATCGATGTTCCAGAACCGAAAGATTGTTCGAAAAAAGTGGTAGATAGCCGAAAAAAGTGACAGGGGTGCAACACGAGGACTTCCCAGGAGGTCACCCATCCTAGTACTACTCTCGCCCAAGCACGCTTAACTTCGGAGTTCTGATGGGATCCAGTGCATTTGTGCTGGTATGATCGCACCCAGCATGCCTCTCCATTGTCAAAGTAATAAAGAGTTTCCACTCGCATTGTCGTATGAAGTCCGTTTAAATGAAAGTGCGAAAAAATCCTGCTAGATGACACCGGATGGACGATCCGAGCATGTCGGGAAGCCGGATGACCGCCAAGGCTGTCATCGCGCGATGAATCTTCCCGAGTACCCCCGAATCAATATAAGAATCGCCACGATCTGACGGGCGGATCAAAAGTTATCGTCGGAACGATATTTGTGCACCAAGGGTAGCTCACGGCCAGTAAACACCTTCCGACCGGATTCATGACTCGCATCCACTAGTACACTCATCCGCTATAGCCTGTACGTCACTGAATCTAAACAAACCCCCGCTATAATTTGACTGCAAATGAAATGTCAGAACGAATTCCGTTTATCGAATCAAACGACACTATCACCCCGCCATAATAAAGACCGGACGTCTTTGAATTCACCATCCGGAAGAAAATAAAAAGATCCGAACCGAAACGTAGGAGGCGACGCACTAAACGTGCGTTTCAGTTCGCATCGATGTTCCAGAACCGAAAGATTGTTCGAAAAAAGTGGTAGATAGCCGAAAAAAGTGACAGGGGTGCAACACGAGGACTTCCCAGGAGGTCACCCATCCTAGTACTACTCTCGCCCAAGCACGCTTAACTTCGGAGTTCTGATGGGATCCAGTGCATTTGTGCTGGTATGATCGCACCCAGCATGCCTCTCCATTGTCAAAGTAATAAAGAGTTTCCACTCGCATTGTCGTACGAAGTCCGTTTAAATGAAAGTGCGAAAAAATCCTGCTAGATGACACCGGATGGACGATCCGAGCATGTCGGGAAGCCGGATGACCGCCAGGGCTGTCATCGCGCGATGATTCTTCCCGAGTACCCCCGAATCAATATAAGAATCGCCACGATCTGACGGGCGGATCAAAAGTTATCGTCGGAACGATATTTGTGCACCAAGGGTAGCTCACGGCCAGTAAACACCTTCCGACCGGATTCATGACTCGCATCCACTAGTACACTCATCCGCTATAGCCTGTACGTCACTGAATCTAAACAAACCCCCGCTATAATTTGACCGCAAATGAAATGTCAGAACGAATTCCGTTTATCGAATCAAACGACACTATCACCCCGCCATAATAAAGACCGGACGTCTTTGAATTCACCATCCGGAAGAAAATAAAAAGATCCGAACCGAAACGTAGGAGGCGACGCACTAAACGTGCGTTTCAGTTCGCATCGATGTTCCAGAACCGAAAGATTGTTCGAAAAAAGTGGTAGATAGCCGAAAAAAGTGACAGGGGTGCAACACGAGGACTTCCCAGGAGGTCACCCATCCTAGTACTACTCTCGCCCAAGCACGCTTAACTTCGGAGTTCTGATGGGATCCAGTGCATTTGTGCTGGTATGATCGCACCCAGCATGCCTCTCCATTGTCAAAGTAATAAAGAGTTTCCACTCGCATTGTCGTACGAAGTCCGTTTAAATGAAAGTGCGAAAAAATCCTGCTAGATGACACCGGATGGACGATCCGAGCATGTCGGGAAGCCGGATGACCGCCAGGGCTGTCATCGCGCGATAAATCTTCCCGAGTACCCCCGAATCAATATAAGAATCGCCACGATCTGACGGGCGGATCAAAAGTTATCGTCGGAACGATATTTGTGCACCAAGGGTAGCTCACGGCCAGTAAACACCTTCCGACCGGATTCATGACTCGCATCCACTAGTACACTCATCCGCTATAGCCTGTACGTCACTGAATCTAAACAAACCCCCGCTATAATTTGACTGCAAATGAAATGTCAGAACGAATTCCGTTTATCGAATCAAACGACACTATCACCCCGCCATAATAAAGACCGGACGTCTTTAAATTCACCATCCGGAAGAAAATAAAAAGATCCGAACCGAAACGTAGGAGGCGACGCACTAAACGTGCGTTTCAGTTCGCATCGATGTTCCAGAACCGAAAGATTGTTCGAAAAAAGTGGTAGATAGCCGAAAAAAGTGACAGGGGTGCAACACGAGGACTTCCCAGGAGGTCACCCATCCTAGTACTACTCTCGCCCAAGCACGCTTAACTTCGGAGTTCTGATGGGATCCAGTGCATTTGTGCTGGTATGATCGCACCCAGCATGCCTTTCCATTGTCAAAGTAATAAAGAGTTTCCACTCGCATTGTCGTACGAAGTCCGTTTAAATGAAAGTGCGAAAAAATCCTGCTAGATTACACCGGATGGACGATCCGAGCATGTCGGGAAGCCGGATGACCGCCAGGGCTGTCATCGCGCGATGATTCTTCCCGAGTAGCCCCGAATCAATATAAGAATCGCTACGATCTGACGGGCGGATCAAAAGTTATCGTCGGAACGATATTTGTGCACCAAGGGTAGCTCACGGCCAGTAAACACCTTCCGACCGGATTCATGACTCGCATCCACTAGTACACTCATCCGCTATAGCCTGTACGTCACTGAATCTAAACAAACCCCCGCTATAATTTGACCGCAAATGAAATGTCAGAACGAATTCCGTTTATCGAATCAAACGACACTATCACCCCGCCATAATAAAGACCGGACGTCTTTGAATTCACCATCCGGAAGAAAATAAAAAGATCCGAACCGAAACGTAGGAGGCGACGCACTAAACGTGCGTTTCAGTTCGCATCGATGTTCCAGAACCGAAAGATTGTTCGAAAAAAGTGGTAGATAGCCGAAAAAAGTGACAGGGGTGCAACACGAGGACTTCCCAGGAGGTCACCCATCCTAGTACTACTCTCGCCCAAGCACGCTTAACTTCGGAGTTCTGATGGGATCCAGTGCATTTGTGCTGGTATGATCGCACCCAGCATGCCTCTCCATTGTCAAAGTAATAAAGAGTTTCCACTCGCATTGTCGTACGAAGTCCGTTTAAATGAAAGTGCGAAAAAATCCTGCTAGATGACACCGGATGGACGATCCGAGCATGTCGGGAAGCCGGATGACCGCCAAGGCTGTCATCGCGCGATGAATCTTCCCGAGTACCCCCGAATCAATATAAGAATCGCCACGATCTGACGGGCGGATCAAAAGTTATCGTCGGAACGATATTTGTGCACCAAGGGTAGCTCACGGCCAGTAAACACCTTCCGACCGGATTCATGACTCGCATCCACTAGTACACTCATCCGCTATAGCCTGTACGTCACTGAATCTAAACAAACCCCCGCTATAATTTGACTGCAAATGAAATGTCAGAACGAATTCCGTTTATCGAATCAAACGACACTATCACCCCGCCATAATAAAGACCGGACGTCTTTGAATTCACCATCCGGAAGAAAATAAAAAGATCCGAACCGAAACGTAGGAGGCGACGCACTAAACGTGCGTTTCAGTTCGCATCGATGTTCCAGAACCGAAAGATTGTTCGAAAAAAGTGGTAGATAGCCGAAAAAAGTGACAGGGGTGCAACACGAGGACTTCCCAGGAGGTCACCCATCCTAGTACTACTCTCGCCCAAGCACGCTTAACTTCGGAGTTCTGATGGGATCCAGTGCATTTGTGCTGGTATGATCGCACCCAGCATGCCTCTCCATTGTCAAAGTAATAAAGAGTTTCCACTCGCATTGTCGTACGAAGTCCGTTTAAATGAAAGTGCGAAAAAATCCTGCTAGATGACACCGGATGGACGATCCGAGCATGTCGGGAAGCCGGATGACCGCCAGGGCTGTCATCGCGCGATGATTCTTCCCGAGTACCCCCGAATCAATATAAGAATCGCCACGATCTGACGGGCGGATCAAAAGTTATCGTCGGAACGATATTTGTGCACCAAGGGTAGCTCACGGCCAGTAAACACCTTCCGACCGGATTCATGACTCGCATCCACTAGTACACTCATCCGCTATAGCCTGTACGTCACTGAATCTAAACAAACCCCCGCTATAATTTGACCGCAAATGAAATGTCAGAACGAATTCCGTTTATCGAATCAAACGACACTATCACCCCGCCATAATAAAGACCGGACGTCTTTGAATTCACCATCCGGAAGAAAATAAAAAGATCCGAACCGAAACGTAGGAGGCGACGCACTAAACGTGCGTTTCAGTTCGCATCGATGTTCCAGAACCGAAAGATTGTTCGAAAAAAGTGGTAGATAGCCGAAAAAAGTGACAGGGGTGCAACACGAGGACTTCCCAGGAGGTCACCCATCCTAGTACTACTCTCGCCCAAGCACGCTTAACTTCGGAGTTCTGATGGGATCCAGTGCATTTGTGCTGGTATGATCGCACCCAGCATGCCTCTCCATTGTCAAAGTAATAAAGAGTTTCCACTCGCATTGTCGTACGAAGTCCGTTTAAATGAAAGTGCGAAAAAATCCTGCTAGATGACACCGGATGGACGATCCGAGCATGTCGGGAAGCCGGATGACCGCCAAGGCTGTCATCGCGCGATGAATCTTCCCGAGTACCCCCGAATCAATATAAGAATCGCCACGATCTGACGGGCGGATCAAAAGTTATCGTCGGAACGATATTTGTGCACCAAGGGTAGCTCACGGCCAGTAAACACCTTCCGACCGGATTCATGACTCGCATCCACTAGTACACTCATCCGCTATAGCCTGTACGTCACTGAATCTAAACAAACCCCCGCTATAATTTGACTGCAAATGAAATGTCAGAACGAATTCCGTTTATCGAATCAAACGACACTATCACCCCGCCATAATAAAGACCGGACGTCTTTGAATTCACCATCCGGAAGAAAATAAAAAGATCCGAACCGAAACGTAGGAGGCGACGCACTAAACGTGCGTTTCAGTTCGCATCGATGTTCCAGAACCGAAAGATTGTTCGAAAAAAGTGGTAGATAGCCGAAAAAAGTGACAGGGGTGCAACACGAGGACTTCCCAGGAGGTCACCCATCCTAGTACTACTCTCGCCCAAGCACGCTTAACTTCGGAGTTCTGATGGGATCCAGTGCATTTGTGCTGGTATGATCGCACCCAGCATGCCTCTCCATTGTCAAAGTAATAAAGAGTTTCCACTCGCATTGTCGTACGAAGTCCGTTTAAATGAAAGTGCGAAAAAATCCTGCTAGATGACACCGGATGGACGATCCGAGCATGTCGGGAAGCCGGATGACCGCCAGAGCTGTCATCGCGCGATGGATCTTCCCGAGTACCCCCGAATCAATATAAGAATCGCCACGATCTGACGGGCGGATCAAAAGTTATCGTCGGAACGATATTTGTGCACCAAGGGTAGCTCACGGCCAGTAAACACCTTCCGACCGGATTCATGACTCGCATCCACTAGTACACTCATCCGCTATAGCCTGTACGTCACTGAATCTAAACAAACCCCCGCTATAATTTGACTGCAAATGAAATGTCAGAACGAATTCCGTTTATCGAATCAAACGACACTATCACCCCGCCATAATAAAGACCGGACGTCTTTGAATTCACCATCCGGAAGAAAATAAAAAGATCCGAACCGAAACGTAGGAGGCGACGCACTAAACGTGCGTTTCAGTTCGCATCGATGTTCCAGAACCGAAAGATTGTTCGAAAAAAGTGGTAGATAGCCGAAAAAAGTGACAGGGGTGCAACACGAGGACTTCCCAGGAGGTCACCCATCCTAGTACTACTCTCGCCCAAGCACGCTTAACTTCGGAGTTCTGATGGGATCCAGTGCATTTGTGCTGGTATGATCGCACCCAGCATGCCTCTCCATTGTCAAAGTAATTAAGAGTTTCCACTCGCATTGTCGTACGAAGTCCGTTTAAATGAAAGTGCGAAAAAATCCTGCTAGATGACACCGGATGGACGATCCGAGCATGTCGGGAAGCCGGATGACCGCCAGGGCTGTCATCGCGCGATGAATCTTCCCGAGTACCCCCGAATCAATATAAGAATCGCCACGATCTGACGGGCGGATCAAAAGTTATCGTCGGAACGATATTTGTGCACCAAGGGTAGCTCACGGCCAGTAAACACCTTCCGACCGGATTCATGACTCGCATCCACTAGTACACTCATCCGCTATAGCCTGTACGTCACTGAATCTAAACAAACCCCCGCTATAATTTGACTGCAAATGAAATGTCAGAACGAATTCCGTTTATCGAATCAAACGACACTATCACCCCGCCATAATAAAGACCGGACGTCTTTGAATTCACCATCCGGAAGAAAATAAAAAGATCCGAACCGAAACGTAGGAGGCGACGCACTAAACGTGCGTTTCAGTTCGCATCGATGTTCCAGAACCGAAAGATTGTTCGAAAAAAGTGGTAGATAGCCGAAAAAAGTGACAGGGGTGCAACACGAGGACTTCCCAGGAGGTCACCCATCCTAGTACTACTCTCGCCCAAGCACGCTTAACTTCGGAGTTCTGATGGGATCCAGTGCATTTGTGCTGGTATGATCGCACCCAGCATGCCTTTCCATTGTCAAAGTAATAAAGAGTTTCCACTCGCATTGTCGTACGAAGTCCGTTTAAATGAAAGTGCGAAAAAATCCTGCTAGATGACACCGGATGGACGATCCGAGCATGTCGGGAAGCCGGATGACCGCCAGAGCTGTCATCGCGCGATGGATCTTCCCGAGTACCCCCGAATCAATATAAGAATCGCCACGATCTGACGGGCGGATCAAAAGTTATCGTCGGAACGATATTTGTGCACCAAGGGTAGCTCACGGCCAGTAAACACCTTCCGACCGGATTCATGACTCGCATCCACTAGTACACTCATCCGCTATAGCCTGTACGTCACTGAATCTAAACAAACCCCCGCTATAATTTGACGGCAAATGAAATGTCAGAACGAATTCCGTTTATCGAATCAAACGACACTATCACCCCGCCATAATAAAGACCGGACGTCTTTGAATTCACCATCCGGAAGAAAATAATAAGATCCGAACCGAAACGTAGGAGGCGACGCACTAAACGTGCGTTTCAGTTCGCATCAATGTTCCAGAACCGAAAGATTGTTCGAAAAAAGTGGTAGATAGCCGAAAAAAGTGACAGGGGTGCAACACGAGGACTTCCCAGGAGGTCACCCATCCTAGTACTACTCTCGCCCGAGCACGCTTAACTTCGGAGTTCTGATGGGATCCAGTGCATTTGTGCTGGTATGATCGCACCCAGCATGCCTCTCCATTGTCAAAGTAATTAAGAGTTTCCACTCGCATTGTCGTACGAAGTCCGTTTAAATGAAAGTGCGAAAAAATCCTGCTAGATGACACCGGATGGACGATCCGAGCATGTCGGGAAGCCGGATGACCGCCAGAGCTGTCATCGCGCGATGGATCTTCCCGAGTACCCCCGAATCAATATAAGAATCGCCACGATCTGACGGGCGGATCAAAAGTTATCGTCGGAACGATATTTGTGCACCAAGGGTAGCTCACGGCCAGTAAACACCTTCCGACCGGATTCATGACTCGCATCCACTAGTACACTCATCCGCTATAGCCTGTACGTCACTGAATCTAAACAAACCCCCGCTATAATTTGACTGCAAATGAAATGTCAGAACGAATTCCGTTTATCGAATCAAACGACACTATCACCCCGCCATAATAAAGACCGGACGTCTTTGAATTCACCATCCGGAAGAAAATAAAAAGATCCGAACCGAAACGTAGGAGGCGACGCACTAAACGTGCGTTTCAGTTCGCATCGATGTTCCAGAACCGAAAGATTGTTCGAAAAAAGTGGTAGATAGCCGAAAAAAGTGACAGGGGTGCAACACGAGGACTTCCCAGGAGGTCACCCATCCTAGTACTACTCTCGCCCAAGCACGCTTAACTTCGGAGTTCTGATGGGATCCAGTGCATTTGTGCTGGTATGATCGCACCCAGCATGCCTCTCCATTGTCAAAGTAATAAAGAGTTTCCACTCGCATTGTCGTACGAAGTCCGTTTAAATGAAAGTGCGAAAAAATCCTGCTAGATTACACCGGATGGACGATCCGAGCATGTCGGGAAGCCGGATGACCGCCAGGGCTGTCATCGCGCGATGGATCTTCCCGAGTAGCCCCTAATCAATATAAGAATCGCCACGATCTGACGGGCGGATCAAAAGTTATCGTCGGAACGATATTTGTGCACCAAGGGTAGCTCACGGCCAGTAAACACCTTCCGACCGGATTCATGACTCGCATCCACTAGTACACTCATCCGCTATAGCCTGTACGTCACTGAATCTAAACAAACCCCCGCTATAATTTGACCGCAAATGAAATGTCAGAACGAATTCCGTTTATCGAATCAAACGACACTATCACCCCGCCATAATAAAGACCGGACGTGTTTGAATTCACCATCCGGAAGAAAATAAAAAGATCCGAACCGAAACGTAGGAGGCGACGCACTAAACGTGCGTTTCAGTTCGCATCGATGTTACAGAACCGAAAGATTGTTCGAAAAAAGTGGTAGATAGCCGAAAAAAGTGACAGGGGTGCAACACGAGGACTTCCCAGGAGGTCACCCATCCTAGTACTACTCTCGCCCAAGCACGCTTAACTTCGGAGTTCTGATGGGATCCAGTGCATTTGTGCTGGTATGATCGCACCCAGCATGCCTCTCCATTGTCAAAGTAATTAAGAGTTTCCACTCGCATTGTCGTACGAAGTCCGTTTAAATGAAAGTGCGAAAAAATCCTGCTAGATGACACCGGATGGACGATCCGAGCATGTCGGGAAGCCGGATGACCGCCAGGGCTGTCATCGCGCGATGGATCTTCCCGAGTACCCCCGAATCAATATAAGAATCGCCACGATCTGACGGGCGGATCAAAAGTTATCGTCGGAACGATATTTGTGCACCAAGGGTAGCTCACGGCCAGTAAACACCTTCCGACCGGATTCTAAACAAACCCCCGCTATAATTTGACTGCAAATGAAATGTCAGAACGAATTCCGTTTATCGAATCAAACGACACTATCACCCCGCCATAATAAAGACCGGACGTCTTTGAATTCACCATCCGGAAGAAAATAAAAAGATCCGAACCGAAACGTAGGAGGCGACGCACTAAACGTGCGTTTCAGTTCGCATCGATGTTCCAGAACCGAAAGATTGTTCGAAAAAAGTGGTAGATAGCCGAAAAAAGTGACAGGGGTGCAACACGAGGACTTCCCAGGAGGTCACCCATCCTAGTACTACTCTCGCCCAAGCACGCTTAACTTCGGAGTTCTGATGGGATCCAGTGCATTTGTGCTGGTATGATCGCACCCAGCATGCCTCTCCATTGTCAAAGTAATAAAGAGTTTCCACTCGCATTGTCGTACGAAGTCCGTTTAAATGAAAGTGCGAAAAAATCCTGCTAGATGACACCGGATGGACGATCCGAGCATGTCGGGAAGCCGGATGACCGCCAGGGCTGTCATCGCGCGATGGATCTTCCCGAGTACCCCCGAATCAATATAAGAATCGCCACGATCTGACGGGCGGATCAAAAGTTATCGTCGGAACGATATTTGTGCACCAAGGGTAGCTCACGGCCAGTAAACACCTTCCGACCGGATTCATGACTCGCATCCACTAGTACACTCATCCGCTATAGCCTGTACGTCACTGAATCTAAACAAACCCCCGCTATAATTTGACCGCAAATGAAATGTCAGAACGAATTCCGTTTATCGAATCAAACGACACTATCACCCCGCCATAATAAAGACCGGACGTGTTTGAATTCACCATCCGGAAGAAAATAAAAAGATCCGAACCGAAACGTAGGAGGCGACGCACTAAACGTGCGTTTCAGTTCGCATCGATGTTACAGAACCGAAAGATTGTTCGAAAAAAGTGGTAGATAGCCGAAAAAAGTGACAGGGGTGCAACACGAGGACTTCCCAGGAGGTCACCCATCCTAGTACTACTCTCGCCCAAGCACGCTTAACTTCGGAGTTCTGATGGGATCCAGTGCATTTGTGCTGGTATGATCGCACCCAGCATGCCTCTCCATTGTCAAAGTAATTAAGAGTTTCCACTCGCATTGTCGTACGAAGTCCGTTTAAATGAAAGTGCGAAAAAATCCTGCTAGATGACACCGGATGGACGATCCGAGCATGTCGGGAAGCCGGATGACCGCCAGGGCTGTCATCGCGCGATGGATCTTCCCGAGTACCCCCGAATCAATATAAGAATCGCCACGATCTGACGGGCGGATCAAAAGTTATCGTCGGAACGATATTTGTGCACCAAGGGTAGCTCACGGCCAGTAAACACCTTCCGACCGGATTCATGACTCGCATCCACTAGTACACTCATCCGCTATAGCCTGTACGTCACTGAATCTAAACAAACCCCCGCTATAATTTGACCGCAAATGAAATGTCAGAACGAATTCCGTTTATCGAATCAAACGACACTATCACCTCGCCATAATAAAGACCGGACGTCTTTGAATTCACCATCCGGAAGAAAATAAAAAGATCCGAACCGAAACGTAGGAGGCGACGCACTAAACGTGCGTTTCAGTTCGCATCGATGTTACAGAACCGAAAGATTGTTCGAAAAAAGTGGTAGATAGCCGAAAAAAGTGACAGGGGTGCAACACGAGGACTTCCCAGGAGGTCACCCATCCTAGTACTACTCTCGCCCAAGCACGCTTAACTTCGGAGTTCTGATGGGATACAGTGCATTTGTGCTGGTATGATCGCACCCAGCATGCCTCTCCATTGTCAAAGTAATTAAGAGTTTCCACTCGCATTGTCGTACGAAGTCCGTTTAAATGAAAGTGCGAAAAAATCCTGCTAGATGACACCGGATGGACGATCCGAGCATGTCGGGAAGCCGGATGACCGCCAGGGCTGTCATCGCGCGATGGATCTTCCCGAGTACCCCCGAATCAATATAAGAATCGCCACGATCTGACGGGCGGATCAAAAGTTATCGTCGGAACGATATTTGTGCACCAAGGGTAGCTCACGGCCAGTAAACACCTTCCGACCGGATTCATGACTCGCATCCACTAGTACACTCATCCGCTATAGCCTGTACGTCACTGAATCTAAACAAACCCCCGCTATAATTTGACCGCAAATGAAATGTCAGAACGAATTCCGTTTATCGAATCAAACGACACTATCACCTCGCCATAATAAAGACCGGACGTCTTTGAATTCACCATCCGGAAGAAAATAAAAAGATCCGAACCGAAACGTAGGAGGCGACGCACTAAACGTGCGTTTCAGTTCGCATCGATGTTCCAGAACCGAAAGATTGTTCGAAAAAAGTGGTAGATAGCCGAAAAAAGTGACAGGGGTGCAACACGAGGACTTCCCATGAGGTCACCCATCCTAGTACTACTCTCGCCCAAGCACGCTTAACTTCGGAGTTCTGATGGGATCCAGTGCATTTGTGCTGGTATGATCGCACCCAGCATGCCTTTCCATTGTCAAAGTAATAAAGAGTTTCCACTCGCATTGTCGTACGAAGTCCGTTTAAATGAAAGTGCGAAAAAATCCTGCTAGATGACACCGGATGGACGATCCGAGCATGTCGGGAAGCCGGATGACCGCCAGGGCTGTCATCGCGCGATGAATCTTCCCGAGTACCCCCGAATCAATATAAGAATCGCCACGATCTGACGGGCGGATCAAAAGTTATCGTCGGAACGATATTTGTGCACCAAGGGTAGCTCACGGCCAGTAAACACCTTCCGACCGGATTCATGACTCGCATCCACTAGTACACTCATCTGCTATAGCCTGTACGTCACTGAATCTAAACAAACCCCCGCTATAATTTGACGGCAAATGAAATGTCAGAACGAATTCCGTTTATCGAATCAAACGACACTATCACCCCGCCATAATAAAGACCGGACGTCTTTGAATTCACCATCCGGAAGAAAATAATAAGATCCGAACCGAAACGTAGGAGGCGACGCACTAAACGTGCGTTTCAGTTCGCATCGATGTTCCAGAACCGAAACATTGTTCGAAAAAAGTGGTAGATAGCCGAAAAAAGTGACAGGGGTGCAACACGAGGACTTCCCAGGAGGTCACCCATCCTAGTACTACTCTCGCCCAAGCACGCTTAACTTCGGAGTTCTGATGGGATCCAGTGCATTTGTGCTGGTATGATCGCACCCAGCATGCCTCTCCATTGTCAAAGTAATAAAGAGTTTCCACTCGCATTGTCGTACGAAGTCCGTTTAAATGAAAGTGCGAAAAAATCCTGCTAGATGACACCGGATGGACGATCCGAGCATGTCGGGAAGCCGGATGACCGCCAGGGCTGTCATCGCGCGATGATTCTTCCCGAGTACCCCCGAATCAATATAAGAATCGCCACGATCTGACGGGCGGATCAAAAGTTATCGTCGGAACGATATTTGTGCACCAAGGGTAGCTCACGGCCAGTAAACACCTTCCGACCGGATTCATGACTCGCATCCACTAGTACACTCATCCGCTATAGCCTGTACGTCACTGAATCTAAACAAACCCCCGCTATAATTTGACCGCAAATGAAATGTCAGAACGAATTCCGTTTATCGAATCAAACGACACTATCACCCCGCCATAATAAAGACCGGACGTCTTTGAATTCACCATCCGGAAGAAAATAAAAAGATCCGAACCGAAACGTAGGAGGCGACGCACTAAACGTGCGTTTCAGTTCGCATCGATGTTCCAGAACCGAAAGATTGTTCGAAAAAAGTGGTAGATAGCCGAAAAAAGTGACAGGGGTGCAACACGAGGACTTCCCAGGAGGTCACCCATCCTAGTACTACTCTCGCCCAAGCACGCTTAACTTCGGAGTTCTGATGGGATCCAGTGCATTTGTGCTGGTATGATCGCACCCAGCATGCCTCTCCATTGTCAAAGTAATAAAGAGTTTCCACTCGCATTGTCGTACGAAGTCCGTTTAAATGAAACTGCGAAAAAATCCTGCTAGATGACACCGGATGGACGATCCGAGCATGTCGGGAAGCCGGATGACCGCCAGGGCTGTCATCGCGCGATGAATCTTCCCGAGTACCCCCGAATCAATATAAGAATCGCCACGATCTGACGGGCGGATCAAAAGTTATCGTCGGAACGATATTTGTGCACCAAGGGTAGCTCACGGCCAGTAAACACCTTCCGACCGGATTCATGACTCGCATCCACTAGTACACTCATCCGCTATAGCCTGTACGTCACTGAATCTAAACAAACCCCCGCTATAATTTGACTGCAAATGAAATGTCAGAACGAATTCCGTTTATCGAATCAAACGACACTATCACCACGCCATAATAAAGACCGGACGTCTTTGAATTCACCATCCGGAAGAAAATAAAAAGATCCGAACCGAAACGTAGGAGGCGACGCACTAAACGTGCGTTTCAGTTCGCATCGATGTTCCAGAACCGAAAGATTGTTCGAAAAAAGTGGTAGATAGCCGAAAAAAGTGACAGGGGTGCAACACGAGGACTTCCCAGGAGGTCACCCATCCTAGTACTACTCTCGCCCAAGCACGCTTAACTTCGGAGTTCTGATGGGATCCAGTGCATTTGTGCTGGTATGATCGCACCCAGCATGCCTCTCCATTGTCAAAGTAATAAAGAGTTTCCACTCGCATTGTCGTACGAAGTCCGTTTAAATGAAAGTGCGAAAAAATCCTGCTAGATGACACCGGATGGACGATCCGAGCATGTCGGGAAGCCGGATGACCGCCAGAGCTGTCATCGCGCGATGGATCTTCCCGAGTACCCCCGAATCAATATAAGAATCGCCACGATCTGACGGGCGGATCAAAAGTTATCGTCGGAACGATATTTGTGCACCAAGGGTAGCTCACGGCCAGTAAACACCTTCCGACCGGATTCATGACTCGCATCCACTAGTACACTCATCCGCTATAGCCTGTACGTCACTGAATCTAAACAAACCCCCGCTATAATTTGACTGCAAATGAAATGTCAGAACGAATTCCGTTTATCGAATCAAACGACACTATCACCCCGCCATAATAAAGACCGGACGTCTTTGAATTCACCATCCGGAAGAAAATAAAAAGATCCGAACCGAAACGTAGGAGGCGACGCACTAAACGTGCGTTTCAGTTCGCATCGATGTTCCAGAACCGAAAGATTGTTCGAAAAAAGTGGTAGATAGCCGAAAAAAGTGACAGGGGTGCAACACGAGGACTTCCCAGGAGGTCACCCATCCTAGTACTACTCTCGCCCAAGCACGCTTAACTTCGGAGTTCTGATGGGATCCAGTGCATTTGTGCTGGTATGATCGCACCCAGCATGCCTCTCCATTGTCAAAGTAATTAAGAGTTTCCACTCGCATTGTCGTACGAAGTCCGTTTAAATGAAAGTGCGAAAAAATCCTGCTAGATGACACCGGATGGACGATCCGAGCATGTCGGGAAGCCGGATGACCGCCATGGCTGTCATCGCGCGATGGATCTTCCCGAGTACCCCCGAATCAATATAAGAATCGCCACGATCTGACGGGCGGATCAAAAGTTATCGTCGGAACGATATTTGTGCACCAAGGGTAGCTCACGGCCAGTAAACACCTTCCGACCGGATTCATGACTCGCATCCACTAGTACACTCATCCGCTATAGCCTGTACGTCACTGAATCTAAACAAACCCCCGCTATAATTTGACCGCAAATGAAATGTCAGAACGAATTCCGTTTATCGAATCAAACGACACTATCACCTCGCCATAATAAAGACCGGACGTCTTTGAATTCACCATCCGGAAGAAAATAAAAAGATCCGAACCGAAACGTAGGAGGCGACGCACTAAACGTGCGTTTCAGTTCGCATCGATGTTCCAGAACCGAAAGATTGTTCGAAAAAAGTGGTAGATAGCCGAAAAAAGTGACAGGGGTGCAACACGAGGACTTCCCAGGAGGTCACCCATCCTAGTACTACTCTCGCCCAAGCACGCTTAACTTCGGAGTTCTGATGGGATCCAGTGCATTTGTGCTGGTATGATCGCACCCAGCATGCCTTTCCATTGTCAAAGTAATAAAGAGTTTCCACTCGCATTGTCGTACGAAGTCCGTTTAAATGAAAGTGCGAAAAAATCCTGCTAGATTACACCGGATGGACGATCCGAGCATGTCGGGAAGCCGGATGACCGCCAGGGCTGTCATCGCGCGATTAATCTTCCCGAGTAGCCCCGAATCAATATAAGAATCGCTACGATCTGACGGGCGGATCAAAAGTTATCGTCGGAACGATATTTGTGCACCAAGGGTAGCTCACGGCCAGTAAACACCTTCCGACCGGATTCATGACTCGCATCCACTAGTACACTCATCCGCTATAGCCTGTACGTCACTGAATCTAAACAAACCCCCGCTATAATTTGACGGCAAATGAAATGTCAGAACGAATTCCGTTTATCGAATCAAACGACACAATCACCCCGCCATAATAAAGACCGGACGTCTTTGAATTCACCATCCGGAAGGAAATTATAAGATCCGAACCGAAACGTAGGAGGCGACGCACTAAACGTGCGTTTCAGTTCGCATCAATGTTCCAGAACCGAAAGATTGTTCGAAAAAAGTGGTAGATAGCCGAAAAAAGTGACAGGGGTGCAACACGAGGACTTCCCAGGAGGTCACCCATCCTAGTACTACTCTCGCCCAAGCACGCTTAACTTCGGAGTTCTGATGGGATCCAGTGCATTTGTGCTGGTATGATCGCACCCAGCATGCCTCTCCATTGTCAAAGTAATAAAGAGTTTCCACTCGCATTGTCGTACGAAGTCCGTTTAAATGAAAGTGCGAAAAAATCCTGCTAGATGACACCGGATGGACGATCCGAGCATGTCGGGAAGCCGGATGACCGCCAGAGCTGTCATCGCGCGATGGATCTTCCCGAGTACCCCCGAATCAATATAAGAATCGCCACGATCTGACGGGCGGATCAAAAGTTATCGTCGGAACGATATTTGTGCACCAAGGGTAGCTCACGGCCAGTAAACACCTTCCGACCGGATTCATGACTCGCATCCACTAGTACACTCATCCGCTATAGCCTGTACGTCACTGAATCTAAACAAACCCCCGCTATAATTTGACTGCAAATGAAATGTCAGAACGAATTCCGTTTATCGAATCAAACGACACTATCACCCCGCCATAATAAAGACCGGACGTCTTTGAATTCACCATCCGGAAGAAAATAAAAAGATCCGAACCGAAACGTAGGAGGCGACGCACTAAACGTGCGTTTCAGTTCGCATCGATGTTCCAGAACCGAAAGATTGTTCGAAAAAAGTGGTAGATAGCCGAAAAAAGTGACAGGGGTGCAACACGAGGACTTCCCAGGAGGTCACCCATCCTAGTACTACTCTCGCCCAAGCACGCTTAACTTCGGAGTTCTGATGGGATCCAGTGCATTTGTGCTGGTATGATCGCACCCAGCATGCCTCTCCATTGTCAAAGTAATAAAGAGTTTCCACTCGCATTGTCGTACGAAGTCCGTTTAAATGAAAGTGCGAAAAAATCCTGCTAGATGACACCGGATGGACGATCCGAGCATGTCGGGAAGCCGGATGACCGCCAGGGCTGTCATCGCGCGATGAATCTTCCCGAGTACCCCCGAATCAATATAAGAATCGCCACGATCTGACGGGCGGATCAAAAGTTATCGTCGGAACGATATTTGTGCACCAAGGGTAGCTCACGGCCAGTAAACACCTTCCGACCGGATTCATGACTCGCATCCACTAGTACACTCATCCGCTATAGCCTGTACGTCACTGAATCTAAACAAACCCCCGCTATAATTTGACTGCAAATGAAATGTCAGAACGAATTCCGTTTATCGAATCAAACGACACTATCACCCCGCCATAATAAAGACCGGACGTCTTTGAATTCACCATCCGGAAGAAAATAAAAAGATCCGAACCGAAACGTAGGAGGCGACGCACTAAACGTGCGTTTCAGTTCGCATCGATGTTCCAGAACCGAAAGATTGTTCGAAAAAAGTGGTAGATAGCCGAAAAAAGTGACAGGGGTGCAACACGAGGACTTCCCAGGAGGTCACCCATCCTAGTACTACTCTCGCCCAAGCACGCTTAACTTCGGAGTTCTGATGGGATCCAGTGCATTTGTGCTGGTATGATCGCACCCAGCATGCCTCTCCATTGTCAAAGTAATAAAGAGTTTCCACTCGCATTGTCGTACGAAGTCCGTTTAAATGAAAGTGCGAAAAAATCCTGCTAGATGACACCGGATGGACGATCCGAGCATGTCGGGAAGCCGGATGACCGCCAGGGCTGTCAACGCGCGATGGATCTTCCCGAGTACCCCCGAATCAATATAAGAATCGCCACGATCTGACGGGCGGATCAAAAGTTATCGTCGGAACGATATTTGTGCACCAAGGGTAGCTCACGGCCAGTAAACACCTTCCGACCGGATTCATGACTCGCATCCACTAGTACACTCATCCGCTATAGCCTGTACGTCACTGAATCTAAACAAACCCCCGCTATAATTTGACCGCAAATGAAATGTCAGAACGAATTCCGTTTATCGAATCAAACGACACTATCACCCCGCCATAATAAAGACCGGACGTGTTTGAATTCACCATCCGGAAGAAAATAAAAAGATCCGAACCGAAACGTAGGAGGCGACGCACTAAACGTGCGTTTCAGTTCGCATCGATGTTACAGAACCGAAAGATTGTTCGAAAAAAGTGGTAGATAGCCGAAAAAAGTGACAGGGGTGCAACACGAGGACTTCCCAGGAGGTCACCCATCCTAGTACTACTCTCGCCCAAGCACGCTTAACTTCGGAGTTCTGATGGGATCCAGTGCATTTGTGCTGGTATGATCGCACCCAGCATGCCTCTCCATTGTCAAAGTAATTAAGAGTTTCCACTCGCATTGTCGTACGAAGTCCGTTTAAATGAAAGTGCGAAAAAATCCTGCTAGATGACACCGGATGGACGATCCGAGCATGTCGGGAAGCCGGATGACCGCCAGGGCTGTCATCGCGCGATGGATCTTCCCGAGTACCCCCGAATCAATATAAGAATCGCCACGATCTGACGGGCGGATCAAAAGTTATCGTCGGAACGATATTTGTGCACCAAGGGTAGCTCACGGCCAGTAAACACCTTCCGACCGGATTCATGACTCGCATCCACTAGTACACTCATCCGCTATAGCCTGTACGTCACTGAATCTAAACAAACCCCCGCTATAATTTGACCGCAAATGAAATGTCAGAACGAATTCCGTTTATCGAATCAAACGACACTATCACCTCGCCATAATAAAGACCGGACGTCTTTGAATTCACCATCCGGAAGAAAATAAAAAGATCCGAACCGAAACGTAGGAGGCGACGCACTAAACGTGCGTTTCAGTTCGCATCGATGTTCCAGAACCGAAAGATTGTTCGAAAAAAGTGGTAGATAGCCGAAAAAAGTGACAGGGGTGCAACACGAGGACTTCCCAGGAGGTCACCCATCCTAGTACTACTCTCGCCCAAGCACGCTTAACTTCGGAGTTCTGATGGGATCCAGTGCATTTGTGCTGGTATGATCGCACCCAGCATGCCTCTCCATTGTCAAAGTAATAAAGAGTTTCCACTCGCATTGTCGTACGAAGTCCGTTTAAATGAAAGTGCGAAAAAATCCTGCTAGATGACACCGGATGGACGATCCGAGCATGTCGGGAAGCCGGATGACCGCCAGGGCTGTCATCGCGCGATGAATCTTCCCGAGTACCCCCGAATCAATATAAGAATCGCCACGATCTGACGGGCGGATCAAAAGTTATCGTCGGAACGATATTTGTGCACCAAGGGTAGCTCACGGCCAGTAAACACCTTCCGACCGGATTCATGACTCGCATCCACTAGTACACTCATCCGCTATAGCCTGTACGTCACTGAATCTAAACAAACCCCCGCTATAATTTGACTGCAAATGAAATGTCAGAACGAATTCCGTTTATCGAATCAAACGACACTATCACCCCGCCATAATAAAGACCGGACGTCTTTGAATTCACCATCCGGAAGAAAATAAAAAGATCCGAACCGAAACGTAGGAGGCGACGCACTAAACGTGCGTTTCAGTTCGCATCGATGTTCCAGAACCGAAAGATTGTTCGAAAAAAGTGGTAGATAGCCGAAAAAAGTGACAGGGGTGCAACACGAGGACTTCCCAGGAGGTCACCCATCCTAGTACTACTCTCGCCCAAGCACGCTTAACTTCGGAGTTCTGATGGGATCCAGTGCATTTGTGCTGGTATGATCGCACCCAGCATGCCTCTCCATTGTCAAAGTAATAAAGAGTTTCCACTCGCATTGTCGTACGAAGTCCGTTTAAATGAAAGTGCGAAAAAATCCTGCTAGATGACACCGGATGGACGATCCGAGCATGTCGGGAAGCCGGATGACCGCCAGAGCTGTCATCGCGCGATGGATCTTCCCGAGTACCCCCGAATCAATATAAGAATCGCCACGATCTGACGGGCGGATCAAAAGTTATCGTCGGAACGATATTTGTGCACCAAGGGTAGCTCACGGCCAGTAAACACCTACCGACCGGATTCATGACTCGCATCCACTAGTACACTCATCCGCTATAGCCTGTACGTCACTGAATCTAAACAAACCCCCGCTATAATTTGACTGCAAATGAAATGTCAGAACGAATTCCGTTTATCGAATCAAACGACACTATCACCCCGCCATAATAAAGACCGGACGTCTTTGAATTCACCATCCGGAAGAAAATAAAAAGATCCGAACCGAAACGTAGGAGGCGACGCACTAAACGTGCGTTTCAGTTCGCATCGATGTTCCAGAACCGAAAGATTGTTCGAAAAAAGTGGTAGATAGCCGAAAAAAGTGACAGGGGTGCAACACGAGGACTTCCCAGGAGGTCACCCATCCTAGTACTACTCTCGCCCAAGCACGCTTAACTTCGGAGTTCTGATGGGATCCAGTGCATTTGTGCTGGTATGATCGCACCCAGCATGCCTCTCCATTGTCAAAGTAATTAAGAGTTTCCACTCGCATTGTCGTACGAAGTCCGTTTAAATGAAAGTGCGAAAAAATCCTGCTAGATGACACCGGATGGACGATCCGAGCATGTCGGGAAGCCGGATGACCGCTAGGGCTGTCATCGCGCGATGGATCTTCCCGAGTACCCCCGAATCAATATAAGAATCGCCACGATCTGACGGGCGGATCAAAAGTTATCGTCGGAACGATATTTGTGCACCAAGGGTAGCTCACGGCCAGTAAACACCTTCCGACCGGATTCATGACTCGCATCCACTAGTACACTCATCCGCTATAGCCTGTACGTCACTGAATCTAAACAAACCCCCGCTATAATTTGACCGCAAATGAAATGTCAGAACGAATTCCGTTTATCGAATCAAACGACACTATCACCTCGCCATAATAAAGACCGGACGTCTTTGAATTCACCATCCGGAAGAAAATAAAAAGATCCGAACCGAAACGTAGGAGGCGACGCACTAAACGTGCGTTTCAGTTCGCATCGATGTTCCAGAACCGAAAGATTGTTCGAAAAAAGTGGTAGATAGCCGAAAAAAGTGACAGGGGTGCAACACGAGGACTTCCCAGGAGGTCACCCATCCTAGTACTACTCTCGCCCAAGCACGCTTAACTTCGGAGTTCTGATGGGATCCAGTGCATTTGTGCTGGTATGATCGCACCCAGCATGCCTTTCCATTGTCAAAGTAATAAAGAGTTTCCACTCGCATTGTCGTACGAAGTCCGTTTAAATGAAAGTGCGAAAAAATCCTGCTAGATTACACCGGATGGACGATCCGAGCATGTCGGGAAGCCGGATGACCGCCAGGGCTGTCATCGCGCGATTAATCTTCCCGAGTAGCCCCGAATCAATATAAGAATCGCTACGATCTGACGGGCGGATCAAAAGTTATCGTCGGAACGATATTTGTGCACCAAGGGTAGCTCACGGCCAGTAAACACCTTCCGACCGGATTCATGACTCGCATCCACTAGTACACTCATCCGCTATAGCCTGTACGTCACTGAATCTAAACAAACCCCCGCTATAATTTGACGGCAAATGAAATGTCAGAACGAATTCCGTTTATCGAATCAAACGACACTATCACCTCGCCATAATAAAGACCGGACGTCTTTGAATTCACCATCCGGAAGAAAATAAAAAGATCCGAACCGAAACGTAGGAGGCGACGCACTAAACGTGCGTTTCAGTTCGCATCGATGTTCCAGAACCGAAAGATTGTTCGAAAAAAGTGGTAGATAGCCGAAAAAAGTGACAGGGGTGCAACACGAGGACTTCCCAGGAGGTCACCCATCCTAGTACTACTCTCGCCCAAGCACGCTTAACTTCGGAGTTCTGATGGGATCCAGTGCATTTGTGCTGGTATGATCGCACCCAGCATGCCTCTCCATTGTCAAAGTAATAAAGAGTTTCCACTCGCATTGTCGTACGAAGTCCGTTTAAATGAAAGTGCGAAAAAATCCTGCTAGATGACACCGGATGGACGATCCGAGCATGTCGGGAAGCCGGATGACCGCCAGGGCTGTCATCGCGCGATGAATCTTCCCGAGTACCCCCGAATCAATATAAGAATCGCCACGATCTGACGGGCGGATCAAAAGTTATCGTCGGAACGATATTTGTGCACCAAGGGTAGCTCACGGCCAGTAAACACCTTCCGACCGGATTCATGACTCGCATCCACTAGTACACTCATCCGCTATAGCCTGTACGTCACTGAATCTAAACAAACCCCCGCTATAATTTGACCGCAAATGAAATGTCAGAACGAATTCCGTTTATCGAATCAAACGACACTATCACCTCGCCATAATAAAGACCGGACGTCTTTGAATTCACCATCCGGAAGAAAATAAAAAGATCCGAACCGAAACGTAGGAGGCGACGCACTAAACGTGCGTTTCAGTTCGCATCGATGTTACAGAACCGAAAGATTGTTCGAAAAAAGTGGTAGATAGCCGAAAAAAGTGACAGGGGTGCAACACGAGGACTTCCCAGGAGGTCACCCATCCTAGTACTACTCTCGCCCAAGCACGCTTAACTTCGGAGTTCTGATGGGATCCAGTGCATTTGTGCTGGTATGATCGCACCCAGCATGCCTCTCCATTGTCAAAGTAATTAAGAGTTTCCACTCGCATTGTCGTACGAAGTCCGTTTAAATGAAAGTGCGAAAAAATCCTGCTAGATGACACCGGATGGACGATCCGAGCATGTCGGGAAGCCGGATGACCGCCAGGGCTGTCATCGCGCGATGGATCTTCCCGAGTACCCCCGAATCAATATAAGAATCGCCACGATCTGACGGGCGGATCAAAAGTTATCGTCGGAACGATATTTGTGCACCAAGGGTAGCTCACGGCCAGTAAACACCTTCCGACCGGATTCATGACTCGCATCCACTAGTACACTCATCCGCTATAGCCTGTACGTCACTGAATCTAAACAAACCCCCGCTATAATTTGACCGCAAATGAAATGTCAGAACGAATTCCGTTTATCGAATCAAACGACACTATCACCTCGCCATAATAAAGACCGGACGTCTTTGAATTCACCATCCGGAAGAAAATAAAAAGATCCGAACCGAAACGTAGGAGGCGACGCACTAAACGTGCGTTTCAGTTCGCATCGATGTTCCAGAACCGAAAGATTGTTCGAAAAAAGTGGTAGATAGCCGAAAAAAGTGACAGGGGTGCAACACGAGGACTTCCCAGGAGGTCACCCATCCTAGTACTACTCTCGCCCAAGCACGCTTAACTTCGGAGTTCTGATGGGATCCAGTGCATTTGTGCTGGTATGATCGCACCCAGCATGCCTCTCCATTGTCAAAGTAATAAAGAGTTTCCACTCGCATTGTCGTACGAAGTCCGTTTAAATGAAAGTGCGAAAAAATCCTGCTAGATGACACCGGATGGACGATCCGAGCATGTCGGGAAGCCGGATGACCGCCAGGGCTGTCATCGCGCGATGAATCTTCCCGAGTACCCCCGAATCAATATAAGAATCGCCACGATCTGACGGGCGGATCAAAAGTTATCGTCGGAACGATATTTGTGCACCAAGGGTAGCTCACGGCCAGTAAACACCTTCCGACCGGATTCATGACTCGCATCCACTAGTACACTCATCCGCTATAGCCTGTACGTCACTGAATCTAAACAAACCCCCGCTATAATTTGACTGCAAATGAAATGTCAGAACGAATTCCGTTTATCGAATCAAACGACACTATCACCCCGCCATAATAAAGACCGGACGTCTTTGAATTCACCATCCGGAAGAAAATAAAAAGATCCGAACCGAAACGTAGGAGGCGACGCACTAAACGTGCGTTTCAGTTCGCATCGATGTTCCAGAACCGAAAGATTGTTCGAAAAAAGTGGTAGATAGCCGAAAAAAGTGACAGGGGTGCAACACGAGGACTTCCCAGGAGGTCACCCATCCTAGTACTACTCTCGCCCAAGCACGCTTAACTTCGGAGTTCTGATGGGATCCAGTGCATTTGTGCTGGTATGATCGCACCCAGCATGCCTCTCCATTGTCAAAGTAATAAAGAGTTTCCACTCGCATTGTCGTACGAAGTCCGTTTAAATGAAAGTGCGAAAAAATCCTGCTAGATGACACCGGATGGACGATCCGAGCATGTCGGGAAGCCGGATGACCGCCAGAGCTGTCATCGCGCGATGGATCTTCCCGAGTACCCCCGAATCAATATAAGAATCGCCACGATCTGACGGGCGGATCAAAAGTTATCGTCGGAACGATATTTGTGCACCAAGGGTAGCTCACGGCCAGTAAACACCTTCCGACCGGATTCATGACTCGCATCCACTAGTACACTCATCCGCTATAGCCTGTACGTCACTGAATCTAAACAAACCCCCGCTATAATTTGACCGCAAATGAAATGTCAGAACGAATTCCGTTTATCGAATCAAACGACACTATCACCTCGCCATAATAAAGACCGGACGTCTTTGAATTCACCATCCGGAAGAAAATAAAAAGATCCGAACCGAAACGTAGGAGGCGACGCACTAAACGTGCGTTTCAGTTCGCATCGATGTTACAGAACCGAAAGATTGTTCGAAAAAAGTGGTAGATAGCCGAAAAAAGTGACAGGGGTGCAACACGAGGACTTCCCAGGAGGTCACCCATCCTAGTACTACTCTCGCCCAAGCACGCTTAACTTCGGAGTTCTGATGGGATCCAGTGCATTTGTGCTGGTATGATCGCACCCAGCATGCCTCTCCATTGTCAAAGTAATTAAGAGTTTCCACTCGCATTGTCGTACGAAGTCCGTTTAAATGAAAGTGCGAAAAAATCCTGCTAGATGACACCGGATGGACGATCCGAGCATGTCGGGAAGCCGGATGACCGCCAGGGCTGTCATCGCGCGATGGATCTTCCCGAGTACCCCCGAATCAATATAAGAATCGCCACGATCTGACGGGCGGATCAAAAGTTATCGTCGGAACGATATTTGTGCACCAAGGGTAGCTCACGGCCAGTAAACACCTTCCGACCGGATTCATGACTCGCATCCACTAGTACACTCATCCGCTATAGCCTGTACGTCACTGAATCTAAACAAACCCCCGCTATAATTTGACCGCAAATGAAATGTCAGAACGAATTCCGTTTATCGAATCAAACGACACTATCACCTCGCCATAATAAAGACCGGACGTCTTTGAATTCACCATCCGGAAGAAAATAAAAAGATCCGAACCGAAACGTAGGAGGCGACGCACTAAACGTGCGTTTCAGTTCGCATCGATGTTCCAGAACCGAAAGATTGTTCGAAAAAAGTGGTAGATAGCCGAAAAAAGTGACAGGGGTGCAACACGAGGACTTCCCAGGAGGTCACCCATCCTAGTACTACTCTCGCCCAAGCACGCTTAACTTCGGAGTTCTGATGGGATCCAGTGCATTTGTGCTGGTATGATCGCACCCAGCATGCCTCTCCATTGTCAAAGTAATAAAGAGTTTCCACTCGCATTGTCGTACGAAGTCCGTTTAAATGAAAGTGCGAAAAAATCCTGCTAGATGACACCGGATGGACGATCCGAGCATGTCGGGAAGCCGGATGACCGCCAGGGCTGTCATCGCGCGATGAATCTTCCCGAGTACCCCCGAATCAATATAAGAATCGCCACGATCTGACGGGCGGATCAAAAGTTATCGTCGGAACGATATTTGTGCACCAAGGGTAGCTCACGGCCAGTAAACACCTTCCGACCGGATTCATGACTCGCATCCACTAGTACACTCATCCGCTATAGCCTGTACGTCACTGAATCTAAACAAACCCCCGCTATAATTTGACTGCAAATGAAATGTCAGAACGAATTCCGTTTATCGAATCAAACGACACTATCACCCCGCCATAATAAAGACCGGACGTCTTTGAATTCACCATCCGGAAGAAAATAAAAAGATCCGAACCGAAACGTAGGAGGCGACGCACTAAACGTGCGTTTCAGTTCCCATCGATGTTCCAGAACCGAAAGATTGTTCGAAAAAAGTGGTAGATAGCCGAAAAAAGTGACAGGGGTGCAACACGAGGACTTCCCAGGAGGTCACCCATCCTAGTACTACTCTCGCCCAAGCACGCTTAACTTCGGAGTTCTGATGGGATCCAGTGCATTTGTGCTGGTATGATCGCACCCAGCATCCTCTCCATTGTCAAAGTAATAAAGAGTTTCCACTCGCATTGTCGTACGAAGTCCGTTTAAATGAAAGTGCGAAAAAATCCTGCTAGATGACACCGGATGGACGATCCGAGCATGTCGGGAAGCCGGATGACCGCCAGAGCTGTCATCGCGCGATGGATCTTCCCGAGTACCCCCGAATCAATATAAGAATCGCCACGATCTGACGGGCGGATCAAAAGTTATCGTCGGAACGATATTTGTGCACCAAGGGTAGCTCACGGCCAGTAAACACCTTCCGACCGGATTCATGACTCGCATCCACTAGTACACTCATCCGCTATAGCCTGTACGTCACTGAATCTAAACAAACCCCCGCTATAATTTGACTGCAAATGAAATGTCAGAACGAATTCCGTTTATCGAATCAAACGACACTATCACCCCGCCATAATAAAGACCGGACGTCTTTGAATTCACCATCCGGAAGAAAATAAAAAGATCCGAACCGAAACGTAGGAGGCGACGCACTAAACGTGCGTTTCAGTTCGCATCGATGTTCCAGAACCGAAAGATTGTTCGAAAAAAGTGGTAGATAGCCGAAAAAAGTGACAGGGGTGCAACACGAGGACTTCCCAGGAGGTCACCCATCCTAGTACTACTCTCGCCCAAGCACGCTTAACTTCGGAGTTCTGATGGGATCCAGTGCATTTGTGCTGGTATGATCGCACCCAGCATGCCTCTCCATTGTCAAAGTAATTAAGAGTTTCCACTCGCATTGTCGTACGAAGTCCGTTTAAATGAAAGTGCGAAAAAATCCTGCTAGATGACACCGGATGGACGATCCGAGCATGTCGGGAAGCCGGATGACCGCCAGGGCTGTCATCGCGCGATGGATCTTCCCGAGTACCCCCGAATCAATATAAGAATCGCCACGATCTGACGGGCGGATCAAAAGTTATCGTCGGAACGATATTTGTGCACCAAGGGTAGCTCACGGCCAGTAAACACCTTCCGACCGGATTCATGACTCGCATCCACTAGTACACTCATCCGCTATAGCCTGTACGTCACTGAATCTAAACAAACCCCCGCTATAATTTGACCGCAAATGAAATGTCAGAACGAATTCCGTTTATCGAATCAAACGACACTATCACCTCGCCATAATAAAGACCGGACGTCTTTGAATTCACCATCCGGAAGAAAATAAAAAGATCCGAACCGAAACGTAGGAGGCGACGCACTAAACGTGCGTTTCAGTTCGCATCGATGTTCCAGAACCGAAAGATTGTTCGAAAAAAGTGGTAGATAGCCGAAAAAAGTGACAGGGGTGCAACACGAGGACTTCCCAGGAGGTCACCCATCCTAGTACTACTCTCGCCCAAGCACGCTTAACTTCGGAGTTCTGATGGGATCCAGTGCATTTGTGCTGGTATGATCGCACCCAGCATGCCTCTCCATTGTCAAAGTAATAAAGAGTTTCCACTCGCATTGTCGTACGAAGTCCGTTTAAATGAAAGTGCGAAAAAATCCTGCTAGATTACACCGGATGGACGATCCGAGCATGTCGGGAAGCCGGATGACCGCCAGGGCTGTCATCGCGCGATGAATCTTCCCGAGTACCCCCGAATCAATATAAGAATCGCCACGATCTGACGGGCGGATCAAAAGTTATCGTCGGAACGATATTTGTGCACCAAGGGTAGCTCACGGCCAGTAAACACCTTCCGACCGGATTCATGACTCGCATCCACTAGTACACTCATCCGCTATAGCCTGTACGTCACTGAATCTAAACAAACCCCCGCTATAATTTGACTGCAAATGAAATGTCAGAACGAATTCCGTTTATCGAATCAAACGACACTATCACCCCGCCATAATAAAGACCGGACGTCTTTGAATTCACCATCCGGAAGAAAATAAAAAGATCCGAACCGAAACGTAGGAGGCGACGCACTAAACGTGCGTTTCAGTTCGCATCGATGTTCCAGAACCGAAAGATTGTTCGAAAAAAGTGGTAGATAGCCGAAAAAAGTGACAGGGGTGCAACACGAGGACTTCCCAGGAGGTCACCCATCCTAGTACTACTCTCGCCCAAGCACGCTTAACTTCGGAGTTCTGATGGGATCCAGTGCATTTGTGCTGGTATGATCGCACCCAGCATGCCTCTCCATTGTCAAAGTAATAAAGAGTTTCCACTCGCATTGTCGTACGAAGTCCGTTTAAATGAAAGTGCGAAAAAATCCTGCTAGATGACACCGGATGGACGATCCGAGCATGTCGGGAAGCCGGATGACCGCCAGAGCTGTCATCGCGCGATGGATCTTCCCGAGTACCCCCGAATCAATATAAGAATCGCCACGATCTGACGGGCGGATCAAAAGTTATCGTCGGAACGATATTTGTGCACCAAGGGTAGCTCACGGCCAGTAAACACCTTCCGACCGGATTCATGACTCGCATCCACTAGTACACTCATCCGCTATAGCCTGTACGTCACTGAATCTAAACAAACCCCCGCTATAATTTGACCGCAAATGAAATGTCAGAACGAATTCCGTTTATCGAATCAAACGACACTATCACCCCGCCATAATAAAGACCGGACGTCTTTGAATTCACCATCCGGAAGAAAATAAAAAGATCCGAACCGAAACGTAGGAGGCGACGCACTAAACGTGCGTTTCAGTTCGCATCGATGTTCCAGAACCGAAAGATTGTTCGAAAAAAGTGGTAGATAGCCGAAAAAAGTGACAGGGGTGCAACACGAGGACTTCCCAGGAGGTCACCCATCCTAGTACTACTCTCGCCCAAGCACGCTTAACTTCGGAGTTCTGATGGGATCCAGTGCATTTGTGCTGGTATGATCGCACCCAGCATGCCTCTCCATTGTCAAAGTAATAAAGAGTTTCCACTCGCATTGTCGTACGAAGTCCGTTTAAATGAAAGTGCGAAAAAATCCTGCTAGATGACACCGGATGGACGATCCGAGCATGTCGGGAAGCCGGATGACTGCCAGGGCTGTCATCGCGCGATGAATCTTCCCGAGTACCCCCGAATCAATATAAGAATCGCCACGATCTGACGGGCGGATCAAAAGTTATCGTCGGAACGATATTTGTGCACCAAGGGTAGCTCACGGCCAGTAAACACCTTCCGACCGGATTCATGACTCGCATCCACTAGTACACTCATCCGCTATAGCCTGTACGTCACTGAATCTAAACAAACCCCCGCTATAATTTGACCGCAAATGAAATGTCAGAACGAATTCCGTTTATCGAATCAAACGACACTATCACCTCGCCATAATAAAGACCGGACGTGTTTGAATTTACCATCCGGAAGAAAATAAAAAGATCCGAACCGAAACGTAGGAGGCGACGCACTAAACGTGCGTTTCAGTTCGCATCGATGTTCCAGAACCGAAAGATTGTTCGAAAAAAGTGGTAGATAGCCGAAAAAAGTGACAGGGGTGCAACACGAGGACTTCCCAGGAGGTCACCCATCCTAGTACTACTCTCGCCCAAGCACGCTTAACTTCGGAGTTCTGATGGGATCCAGTGCATTTGTGCTGGTATGATCGCAGCCAGCATGCCTTTCCATTGTCAAAGTAATAAAGAGTTTCCACTCGCATTGTCGTACGAAGTCCGTTTAAATGAAAGTGCGAAAAAATCCTGCTAGATTACACCGGATGGACGATCCGAGAATGTCGGGAAGCCGGATGACCGCCAGGGCTGTCATCGCGCGATTAATCTTCCCGAGTAGCCCCCAATCAATATAAGAATCGCTACGATCTGACGGGCGGATCAAAAGTTATCGTCGGAACGATATTTGTGCACCAAGGGTAGCTCACGGCCAGTAAACACCTTCCGACCGGATTCATGACTCGCATCCACTAGTACACTCATCCGCTATAGCCTGTACGTCACTGAATCTAAACAAACCCCCGCTATAATTTGACCGCAAATGAAATGTCAGAACGAATTCCGTTTATCGAATCAAACGACACTATCACCCCGCCATAATAAAGACCGGACGTGTTTGAATTCACCATCCGGAAGAAAATAGAAAGATCCGAACCGAAACGTAGGAGGCGACGCACTAAACGTGCGTTTCAGTTCGCATCGATGTTCCAGAACCGAAAGATTGTTCGAAAAAAGTGGTAGATAGCCGAAAAAAGTGACAGGGGTGCAACACGAGGACTTCCCAGGAGGTCACCCATCCTAGTACTACTCTCGCCCAAGCACGCTTAACTTCGGAGTTCTGATGGGATCCAGTGCATTTGTGCTGGTATGATCGCACCCAGCATGCCTCTCCATTGTCAAAGTAATAAAGAGTTTCCACTCGCATTGTCGTACGAAGTCCGTTTAAATGAAAGTGCGAAAAAATCCTGCTAGATGACACCGGATGGACGATCCGAGCATGTCGGGAAGCCGGATGACTGCCAGGGCTGTCATCGCGCGATGAATCTTCCCGAGTACCCCCGAATCAATATAAGAATCGCCACGATCTGACGGGCGGATCAAAAGTTATCGTCGGAACGATATTTGTGCACCAAGGGTAGCTCACGGCCAGTAAACACCTTCCGACCGGATTCATGACTCGCATCCACTAGTACACTCATCCGCTATAGCCTGTACGTCACTGAATCTAAACAAACCCCCGCTATAATTTGACTGCAAATGAAATGTCAGAACGAATTCCGTTTATCGAATCAAACGACACTATCACCCCGCCATAATAAAGACCGGACGTCTTTGAATTCACCATCCGGAAGAAAATAAAAAGATCCGAACCGAAACGTAGGAGGCGACGCACTAAACGTGCGTTTCAGTTCGCATCGATGTTCCAGAACCGAAAGATTGTTCGAAAAAAGTGGTAGATAGCCGAAAAAAGTGACAGGGGTGCAACACGAGGACTTCCTAGGAGGTCACCCATCCTAGTACTACTCTCGCCCAAGCACGCTTAACTTCGGAGTTCTGATGGGATCCAGTGCATTTGTGCTGGTATGATCGCACCCAGCATGCCTCTCCATTGTCAAAGTAATTAAGAGTTTCCACTCGCATTGTCGTACGAAGTCCGTTTAAATGAAAGTGCGAAAAAATCCTGCTAGATGACACCGGATGGACGATCCGAGCATGTCGGGAAGCCGGATGACCGCCAGGGCTGTCATCGCGCGATGAATCTTCCCGAGTACCCCCGAATCAATATAAGAATCGCCACGATCTGACGGGCGGATCAAAAGTTATCGTCGGAACGATATTTGTGCACCAAGGGTAGCTCACGGCCAGTAAACACCTTCCGACCGGATTCATGACTCGCATCCACTAGTACACTCATCCGCTATAGCCTGTACGTCACTGAATCTAAACAAACCCCCGCTATAATTTGACTGCAAATGAAATGTCAGAACGAATTCCGTTTATCGAATCAAACGACACTATCACCCCGCCATAATAAAGACCGGACGTCTTTGAATTCACCATCCGGAAGAAAATAAAAAGATCCGAACCGAAACGTAGGAGGCGACGCACTAAACGTGCGTTTCAGTTCCCATCGATGTTCCAGAACCGAAAGATTGTTCGAAAAAAGTGGTAGATAGCCGAAAAAAGTGACAGGGGTGCAACACGAGGACTTCCCAGGAGGTCACCCATCCTAGTACTACTCTCGCCCAAGCACGCTTAACTTCGGAGTTCTGATGGGATCCAGTGCATTTGTGCTGGTATGATCGCACCCAGCATGCCTCTCCATTGTCAAAGTAATAAAGAGTTTCCACTCGCATTGTCGTACGAAGTCCGTTTAAATGAAAGTGCGAAAAAATCCTGCTAGATGACACCGGATGGACGATCCGAGCATGTCGGGAAGCCGGATGACCGCCAGAGCTGTCATCGCGCGATGGATCTTCCCGAGTACCCCCGAATCAATATAAGAATCGCCACGATCTGACGGGCGGATCAAAAGTTATCGTCGGAACGATATTTGTGCACCAAGGGTAGCTCACGGCCAGTAAACACCTTCCGACCGGATTCATGACTCGCATCCACTAGTACACTCATCCGCTATAGCCTGTACGTCACTGAATCTAAACAAACCCCCGCTATAATTTGACTGCAAATGAAATGTCAGAACGAATTCCGTTTATCGAATCAAACGACACTATCACCCCGCCATAATAAAGACCGGACGTCTTTGAATTCACCATCCGGAAGAAAATAAAAAGATCCGAACCGAAACGTAGGAGGCGACGCACTAAACGTGCGTTTCAGTTCGCATCGATGTTCCAGAACCGAAAGATTGTTCGAAAAAAGTGGTAGATAGCCGAAAAAAGTGACAGGGGTGCAACACGAGGACTTCCCAGGAGGTCACCCATCCTAGTACTACTCTCGCCCAAGCACGCTTAACTTCGGAGTTCTGATGGGATCCAGTGCATTTGTGCTGGTATGATCGCACCCAGCATGCCTCTCCATTGTCAAAGTAATTAAGAGTTTCCACTCGCATTGTCGTACGAAGTCCGTTTAAATGAAAGTGCGAAAAAATCCTGCTAGATGACACCGGATGGACGATCCGAGCATGTCGGGAAGCCGGATGACCGCCAGGGCTGTCATCGCGCGATGGATCTTCCCGAGTACCCCCGAATCAATATAAGAATCGCCACGATCTGACGGGCGGATCAAAAGTTATCGTCGGAACGATATTTGTGCACCAAGGGTAGCTCACGGCCAGTAAACACCTTCCGACCGGATTCATGACTCGCATCCACTAGTACACTCATCCGCTATAGCCTGTACGTCACTGAATCTAAACAAACCCCCGCTATAATTTGACCGCAAATGAAATGTCAGAACGAATTCCGTTTATCGAATCAAACGACACTATCACCTCGCCATAATAAAGACCGGACGTCTTTGAATTCACCATCCGGAAGAAAATAAAAAGATCCGAACCGAAACGTAGGAGGCGACGCACTAAACGTGCGTTTCAGTTCGCATCGATGTTCCAGAACCGAAAGATTGTTCGAAAAAAGTGGTAGATAGCCGAAAAAAGTGACAGGGGTGCAACACGAGGACTTCCCAGGAGGTCACCCATCCTAGTACTACTCTCGCCCAAGCACGCTTAACTTCGGAGTTCTGATGGGATCCAGTGCATTTGTGCTGGTATGATCGCACCCAGCATGCCTCTCCATTGTCAAAGTAATAAAGAGTTTCCACTCGCATTGTCGTACGAAGTCCGTTTAAATGAAAGTGCGAAAAAATCCTGCTAGATTACACCGGATGGACGATCCGAGCATGTCGGGAAGCCGGATGACCGCCAGGGCTGTCATCGCGCGATGAATCTTCCCGAGTACCCCCGAATCAATATAAGAATCGCCACGATCTGACGGGCGGATCAAAAGTTATCGTCGGAACGATATTTGTGCACCAAGGGTAGCTCACGGCCAGTAAACACCTTCCGACCGGATTCATGACTCGCATCCACTAGTACACTCATCCGCTATAGCCTGTACGTCACTGAATCTAAACAAACCCCCGCTATAATTTGACTGCAAATGAAATGTCAGAACGAATTCCGTTTATCGAATCAAACGACACTATCACCCCGCCATAATAAAGACCGGACGTCTTTGAATTCACCATCCGGAAGAAAATAAAAAGATCCGAACCGAAACGTAGGAGGCGACGCACTAAACGTGCGTTTCAGTTCGCATCGATGTTCCAGAACCGAAAGATTGTTCGAAAAAAGTGGTAGATAGCCGAAAAAAGTGACAGGGGTGCAACACGAGGACTTCCCAGGAGGTCACCCATCCTAGTACTACTCTCGCCCAAGCACGCTTAACTTCGGAGTTCTGATGGGATCCAGTGCATTTGTGCTGGTATGATCGCACCCAGCATGCCTCTCCATTGTCAAAGTAATAAAGAGTTTCCACTCGCATTGTCGTACGAAGTCCGTTTAAATGAAAGTGCGAAAAAATCCTGCTAGATGACACCGGATGGACGATCCGAGCATGTCGGGAAGCCGGATGACCGCCAGAGCTGTCATCGCGCGATGGATCTTCCCGAGTACCCCCGAATCAATATAAGAATCGCCACGATCTGACGGGCGGATCAAAAGTTATCGTCGGAACGATATTTGTGCACCAAGGGTAGCTCACGGCCAGTAAACACCTTCCGACCGGATTCATGACTCGCATCCACTAGTACACTCATCCGCTATAGCCTGTACGTCACTGAATCTAAACAAACCCCCGCTATAATTTGACCGCAAATGAAATGTCAGAACGAATTCCGTTTATCGAATCAAACGACACTATCACCCCGCCATAATAAAGACCGGACGTCTTTGAATTCACCATCCGGAAGAAAATAAAAAGATCCGAACCGAAACGTAGGAGGCGACGCACTAAACGTGCGTTTCAGTTCGCATCGATGTTCCAGAACCGAAAGATTGTTCGAAAAAAGTGGTAGATAGCCGAAAAAAGTGACAGGGGTGCAACACGAGGACTTCCCAGGAGGTCACCCATCCTAGTACTACTCTCGCCCAAGCACGCTTAACTTCGGAGTTCTGATGGGATCCAGTGCATTTGTGCTGGTATGATCGCACCCAGCATGCCTCTCCATTGTCAAAGTAATAAAGAGTTTCCACTCGCATTGTCGTACGAAGTCCGTTTAAATGAAAGTGCGAAAAAATCCTGCTAGATGACACCGGATGGACGATCCGAGCATGTCGGGAAGCCGGATGACCGCCAGAGCTGTCATCGCGCGATGGATCTTCCCGAGTACCCCCGAATCAATATAAGAATCGCCACGATCTGACGGGCGGATCAAAAGTTATCGTCGGAACGATATTTGTGCACCAAGGGTAGCTCACGGCCAGTAAACACCTTCCGACCGGATTCATGACTCGCATCCACTAGTACACTCATCCGCTATAGCCTGTACGTCACTGAATCTAAACAAACCCCCGCTATAATTTGACCGCAAATGAAATGTCAGAACGAATTCCGTTTATCGAATCAAACGACACTATCACCCCGCCATAATAAAGACCGGACGTCTTTGAATTCACCATCCGGAAGAAAATAAAAAGATCCGAACCGAAACGTAGGAGGCGACGCACTAAACGTGCGTTTCAGTTCGCATCGATGTTCCAGAACCGAAAGATTGTTCGAAAAAAGTGGTAGATAGCCGAAAAAAGTGACAGGGGTGCAACACGAGGACTTCCCAGGAGGTCACCCATCCTAGTACTACTCTCGCCCAAGCACGCTTAACTTCGGAGTTCTGATGGGATCCAGTGCATTTGTGCTGGTATGATCGCACCCAGCATGCCTCTCCATTGTCAAAGTAATAAAGAGTTTCCACTCGCATTGTCGTACGAAGTCCGTTTAAATGAAAGTGCGAAAAAATCCTGCTAGATGACACCGGATGGACGATCCGAGCATGTCGGGAAGCCGGATGACTGCCAGGGCTGTCATCGCGCGATGAATCTTCCCGAGTACCCCCGAATCAATATAAGAATCGCCACGATCTGACGGGCGGATCAAAAGTTATCGTCGGAACGATATTTGTGCACCAAGGGTAGCTCACGGCCAGTAAACACCTTCCGACCGGATTCATGACTCGCATCCACTAGTACACTCATCCGCTATAGCCTGTACGTCACTGAATCTAAACAAACCCCCGCTATAATTTGACCGCAAATGAAATGTCAGAACGAATTCCGTTTATCGAATCAAACGACACTATCACCTCGCCATAATAAAGACCGGACGTGTTTGAATTTACCATCCGGAAGAAAATAAAAAGATCCGAACCGAAACGTAGGAGGCGACGCACTAAACGTGCGTTTCAGTTCGCATCGATGTTCCAGAACCGAAAGATTGTTCGAAAAAAGTGGTAGATAGCCGAAAAAAGTGACAGGGGTGCAACACGAGGACTTCCCAGGAGGTCACCCATCCTAGTACTACTCTCGCCCAAGCACGCTTAACTTCGGAGTTCTGATGGGATCCAGTGCATTTGTGCTGGTATGATCGCAGCCAGCATGCCTTTCCATTGTCAAAGTAATAAAGAGTTTCCACTCGCATTGTCGTACGAAGTCCGTTTAAATGAAAGTGCGAAAAAATCCTGCTAGATTACACCGGATGGACGATCCGAGAATGTCGGGAAGCCGGATGACCGCCAGGGCTGTCATCGCGCGATTAATCTTCCCGAGTAGCCCCCAATCAATATAAGAATCGCTACGATCTGACGGGCGGATCAAAAGTTATCGTCGGAACGATATTTGTGCACCAAGGGTAGCTCACGGCCAGTAAACACCTTCCGACCGGATTCATGACTCGCATCCACTAGTACACTCATCCGCTATAGCCTGTACGTCACTGAATCTAAACAAACCCCCGCTATAATTTGACCGCAAATGAAATGTCAGAACGAATTCCGTTTATCGAATCAAACGACACTATCACCCCGCCATAATAAAGACCGGACGTGTTTGAATTCACCATCCGGAAGAAAATAGAAAGATCCGAACCGAAACGTAGGAGGCGACGCACTAAACGTGCGTTTCAGTTCGCATCGATGTTCCAGAACCGAAAGATTGTTCGAAAAAAGTGGTAGATAGCCGAAAAAAGTGACAGGGGTGCAACACGAGGACTTCCCAGGAGGTCACCCATCCTAGTACTACTCTCGCCCAAGCACGCTTAACTTCGGAGTTCTGATGGGATCCAGTGCATTTGTGCTGGTATGATCGCAGCCAGCATGCCTTTCCATTGTCAAAGTAATAAAGAGTTTCCACTCGCATTGTCGTACGAAGTCCGTTTAAATGAAAGTGCGAAAAAATCCTGCTAGATTACACCGGATGGACGATCCGAGAATGTCGGGAAGCCGGATGACCGCCAGGGCTGTCATCGCGCGATTAATCTTCCCGAGTAGCCCCCAATCAATATAAGAATCGCTACGATCTGACGGGCGGATCAAAAGTTATCGTCGGAACGATATTTGTGCACCAAGGGTAGCTCACGGCCAGTAAACACCTTCCGACCGGATTCATGACTCGCATCCACTAGTACACTCATCCGCTATAGCCTGTACGTCACTGAATCTAAACAAACCCCCGCTATAATTTGACCGCAAATGAAATGTCAGAACGAATTCCGTTTATCGAATCAAACGACACTATCACCCCGCCATAATAAAGACCGGACGTGTTTGAATTCACCATCCGGAAGAAAATAGAAAGATCCGAACCGAAACGTAGGAGGCGACGCACTAAACGTGCGTTTCAGTTCGCATCGATGTTCCAGAACCGAAAGATTGTTCGAAAAAAGTGGTAGATAGCCGAAAAAAGTGACAGGGGTGCAACACGAGGACTTCCCAGGAGGTCACCCATCCTAGTACTACTCTCGCCCAAGCACGCTTAACTTCGGAGTTCTGATGGGATCCAGTGCATTTGTGCTGGTATGATCGCACCCAGCATGCCTCTCCATTGTCAAAGTAATAAAGAGTTTCCACTCGCATTGTCGTACGAAGTCCGTTTAAATGAAAGTGCGAAAAAATCCTGCTAGATGACACCGGATGGACGATCCGAGCATGTCGGGAAGCCGGATGACTGCCAGGGCTGTCATCGCGCGATGAATCTTCCCGAGTACCCCCGAATCAATATAAGAATCGCCACGATCTGACGGGCGGATCAAAAGTTATCGTCGGAACGATATTTGTGCACCAAGGGTAGCTCACGGCCAGTAAACACCTTCCGACCGGATTCATGACTCGCATCCACTAGTACACTCATCCGCTATAGCCTGTACGTCACTGAATCTAAACAAACCCCCGCTATAATTTGACTGCAAATGAAATGTCAGAACGAATTCCGTTTATCGAATCAAACGACACTATCACCCCGCCATAATAAAGACCGGACGTCTTTGAATTCACCATCTGGAAGAAAATAAAAAGATCCGAACCGAAACGTAGGAGGCGACGCACTAAACGTGCGTTTCAGTTCGCATCGATGTTCCAGAACCGAAAGATTGTTCGAAAAAAGTGGTAGATAGCCGAAAAAAGTGACAGGAGTGCAACACGAGGACTTCCCATGAGGTCACCCATCCTAGTACTACTCTCGCCCAAGCACGCTTAACTTCGGAGTTCTGATGGGATCCAGTGCATTTGTGCTGGTATGATCGCACCCAGCATGCCTTTCCATTGTCAAAGTAATAAAGAGTTTCCACTCGCATTGTCGTACGAAGTCCGTTTAAATGAAAGTGCGAAAAAATCCTGCTAGATGACACCGGATGGACGATCCGAGCATGTCGGGAAGCCGAATGACCGCCAAGGCTGTCATCGCGCGATGAATCTTCCCGAGTACCCCCGAATCAATATAAGAATCGCCACGATCTGACGGGCGGATCAAAAGTTATCGTCGGAACGATATTTGTGCACCAAGGGTAGCTCACGGCCAGTAAACACCTTCCGACCGGATTCATGACTCGCATCCACTAGTACACTCATCTGCTATAGCCTGTACGTCACTGAATCTAAACAAACCCCCGCTATAATTTGACGGTAAATGAAATGTCAGAACGAATTCTGTTTATCGAATCAAACGACACTATCACCCCGCCATAATAAAGACCGGACGTCTTTGAATTCACCATCCGGAAGAAAATAAAAAGATCCGAACCGAAACGTAGGAGGCGACGCACTAAACGTGCGTTTCAGTTCGCATCGATGTTCCAGAACCGAAAGATTGTTCGAAAAAAGTGGTAGATAGCCGAAAAAAGTGACAGGGGTGCAACACGAGGACTTCCCAGGAGGTCACCCATCCTAGTACTACTCTCGCCCAAGCACGCTTAACTTCGGAGTTCTGATGGGATCCAGTGCATTTGTGCTGGTATGATCGCACCCAGCATGCCTTTCCATTGTCAAAGTAATAAAGAGTTTCCACTCGCATTGTCGTACGAAGTCCGTTTAAATGAAAGTGCGAAAAAATCCTGCTAGATGACACCGGATGGACGATCCGAGCATGTCGGGAAGCCGAATGACCGCCAAGGCTGTCATCGCGCGATGAATCTTCCCGAGTACCCCCGAATCAATATAAGAATCGCCACGATCTGACGGGCGGATCAAAAGTTATCGTCGGAACGATATTTGTGCACCAAGGGTAGCTCACGGCCAGTAAACACCTTCCGACCGGATTCATGACTCGCATCCACTAGTACACTCATCTGCTATAGCCTGTACGTCACTGAATCTAAACAAACCCCCGCTATAATTTGACGGTAAATGAAATGTCAGAACGAATTCTGTTTATCGAATCAAACGACACTATCACCCCGCCATAATAAAGACCGGACGTCTTTGAATTCACCATCCGGAAGAAAATAAAAAGATCCGAACCGAAACGTAGGAGGCGACGCACTAAACGTGCGTTTCAGTTCGCATCGATGTTCCAGAACCGAAAGATTGTTCGAAAAAAGTGGTAGATAGCCGAAAAAAGTGACAGGGGTGCAACACGAGGACTTCCCAGGAGGTCACCCATCCTAGTACTACTCTCGCCCAAGCACGCTTAACTTCGGAGTTCTGATGGGATCCAGTGCATTTGTGCTGGTATGATCGCACCCAGCATGCCTCTCCATTGTCAAAGTAATTAAGAGTTTCCACTCGCATTGTCGAACGAAGTCCGTTTAAATGAAAGTGCGAAAAAATCCTGCTAGATGACACCGGATGGACGATCCGAGCATGTCGGGAAGCCGGATGACCGCCAGGGCTGTCATCGCGCGATGGATCTTCCCGAGTACCCCCGAATCAATATAAGAATCGCCACGATCTGACGGGAGGATCAAAAGTTATCGTCGGAACGATATTTGTGCACCAAGGGTAGCTCACGGCCAGTAAACACCTTCCGACCGGATTCATGACTCGCATCCACTAGTACACTCATCCGCTATAGCCTGTACGTCACTGAATCTAAACAAACCCCCGCTATAATTTGACCGCAAATGAAATGTCAGAACGAATTCCGTTTATCGAATCAAACGACACTATCACCTCGCCATAATAAAGACCGGACGTGTTTGAATTTACCATCCGGAAGAAAATAAAAAGATCCGAACCGAAACGTAGGAGGCGACGCACTAAACGTGCGTTTCAGTTCGCATCGATGTTCCAGAACCGAAAGATTGTTCGAAAAAAGTGGTAGATAGCCGAAAAAAGTGACAGGGGTGCAACACGAGGACTTCCCAGGAGGTCACCCATCCTAGTACTACTCTCGCCCAAGCACGCTTAACTTCGGAGTTCTGATGGGATCCAGTGCATTTGTGCTGGTATGATCGCAGCCAGCATGCCTTTCCATTGTCAAAGTAATAAAGAGTTTCCACTCGCATTGTCGTACGAAGTCCGTTTAAATGAAAGTGCGAAAAAATCCTGCTAGATTACACCGGATGGACGATCCGAGAATGTCGGGAAGCCGGATGACCGCCAGGGCTGTCATCGCGCGATTAATCTTCCCGAGTAGCCCCCAATCAATATAAGAATCGCTACGATCTGACGGGCGGATCAAAAGTTATCGTCGGAACGATATTTGTGCACCAAGGGTAGCTCACGGCCAGTAAACACCTTCCGACCGGATTCATGACTCGCATCCACTAGTACACTCATCCGCTATAGCCTGTACGTCACTGAATCTAAACAAACCCCCGCTATAATTTGACCGCAAATGAAATGTCAGAACGAATTCCGTTTATCGAATCAAACGACACTATCACCCCGCCATAATAAAGACCGGACGTGTTTGAATTCACCATCCGGAAGAAAATAGAAAGATCCGAACCGAAACGTAGGAGGCGACGCACTAAACGTGCGTTTCAGTTCGCATCGATGTTCCAGAACCGAAAGATTGTTCGAAAAAAGTGGTAGATAGCCGAAAAAAGTGACAGGGGTGCAACACGAGGACTTCCCAGGAGGTCACCCATCCTAGTACTACTCTCGCCCAAGCACGCTTAACTTCGGAGTTCTGATGGGATCCAGTGCATTTGTGCTGGTATGATCGCACCCAGCATGCCTCTCCATTGTCAAAGTAATAAAGAGTTTCCACTCGCATTGTCGTACGAAGTCCGTTTAAATGAAAGTGCGAAAAAATCCTGCTAGATGACACCGGATGGACGATCCGAGCATGTCGGGAAGCCGGATGACTGCCAGGGCTGTCATCGCGCGATGAATCTTCCCGAGTACCCCCGAATCAATATAAGAATCGCCACGATCTGACGGGCGGATCAAAAGTTATCGTCGGAACGATATTTGTGCACCAAGGGTAGCTCACGGCCAGTAAACACCTTCCGACCGGATTCATGACTCGCATCCACTAGTACACTCATCCGCTATAGCCTGTACGTCACTGAATCTAAACAAACCCCCGCTATAATTTGACTGCAAATGAAATGTCAGAACGAATTCCGTTTATCGAATCAAACGACACTATCACCCCGCCATAATAAAGACCGGACGTCTTTGAATTCACCATCTGGAAGAAAATAAAAAGATCCGAACCGAAACGTAGGAGGCGACGCACTAAACGTGCGTTTCAGTTCGCATCGATGTTCCAGAACCGAAAGATTGTTCGAAAAAAGTGGTAGATAGCCGAAAAAAGTGACAGGGGTGCAACACGAGGACTTCCCATGAGGTCACCCATCCTAGTACTACTCTCGCCCAAGCACGCTTAACTTCGGAGTTCTGATGGGATCCAGTGCATTTGTGCTGGTATGATCGCACCCAGCATGCCTTTCCATTGTCAAAGTAATAAAGAGTTTCCACTCGCATTGTCGTACGAAGTCCGTTTAAATGAAAGTGCGAAAAAATCCTGCTAGATGACACCGGATGGACGATCCGAGCATGTCGGGAAGCCGAATGACCGCCAAGGCTGTCATCGCGCGATGAATCTTCCCGAGTACCCCCGAATCAATATAAGAATCGCCACGATCTGACGGGCGGATCAAAAGTTATCGTCGGAACGATATTTGTGCACCAAGGGTAGCTCACGGCCAGTAAACACCTTCCGACCGGATTCATGACTCGCATCCACTAGTACACTCATCTGCTATAGCCTGTACGTCACTGAATCTAAACAAACCCCCGCTATAATTTGACGGTAAATGAAATGTCAGAACGAATTCTGTTTATCGAATCAAACGACACTATCACCCCGCCATAATAAAGACCGGACGTCTTTGAATTCACCATCCGGAAGAAAATAAAAAGATCCGAACCGAAACGTAGGAGGCGACGCACTAAACGTGCGTTTCAGTTCGCATCGATGTTCCAGAACCGAAAGATTGTTCGAAAAAAGTGGTAGATAGCCGAAAAAAGTGACAGGGGTGCAACACGAGGACTTCCCAGGAGGTCACCCATCCTAGTACTACTCTCGCCCAAGCACGCTTAACTTCGGAGTTCTGATGGGATCCAGTGCATTTGTGCTGGTATGATCGCACCCAGCATGCCTCTCCATTGTCAAAGTAATTAAGAGTTTCCACTCGCATTGTCGAACGAAGTCCGTTTAAATGAAAGTGCGAAAAAATCCTGCTAGATGACACCGGATGGACGATCCGAGCATGTCGGGAAGCCGGATGACCGCCAGGGCTGTCATCGCGCGATGGATCTTCCCGAGTACCCCCGAATCAATATAAGAATCGCCACGATCTGACGGGAGGATCAAAAGTTATCGTCGGAACGATATTTGTGCACCAAGGGTAGCTCACGGCCAGTAAACACCTTCCGACCGGATTCATGACTCGCATCCACTAGTACACTCATCCGCTATAGCCTGTACGTCACTGAATCTAAACAAACCCCCGCTATAATTTGACCGCAAATGAAATGTCAGAACGAATTCCGTTTATCGAATCAAACGACACTATCACCTCGCCATAATAAAGACCGGACGTGTTTGAATTTACCATCCGGAAGAAAATAAAAAGATCCGAACCGAAACGTAGGAGGCGACGCACTAAACGTGCGTTTCAGTTCGCATCGATGTTCCAGAACCGAAAGATTGTTCGAAAAAAGTGGTAGATAGCCGAAAAAAGTGACAGGGGTGCAACACGAGGACTTCCCAGGAGGTCACCCATCCTAGTACTACTCTCGCCCAAGCACGCTTAACTTCGAAGTTCTGATGGGATCCAGTGCATTTGTGCTGGTATGATCGCAGCCAGCATGCCTTTCCATTGTCAAAGTAATAAAGAGTTTCCACTCGCATTGTCGTACGAAGTCCGTTTAAATGAAAGTGCGAAAAAATCCTGCTAGATTACACCGGATGGACGATCCGAGCATGTCGGGAAGCCGGATGACCGCCAGGGCTGTCATCGCGCGATGGATCTTCCCGAGTACCCCCGAATCAATATAAGAATCGCCACGATCTGACGGGCGGATCAAAAGTTATCGTCGGAACGATATTTGTGCACCAAGGGTAGCTCACGGCCAGTAAACACCTTCCGACCGGATTCATGACTCGCATCCTCTAGTACACTCATCCGCTATAGCCTGTACGTCACTGAATCTAAACAAACCCCCGCTATAATTTGACCGCAAATGAAATGTCAGAACGAATTCCGTTTATCGAATCAAACGACACTATCACCCCGCCATAATAAAGACCGGACGTGTTTGAATTTACCATCCGGAAGAAAATAAAAAGATCCGAACCGAAACGTAGGAGGCGACGCACTAAACGTGCGTTTCAGTTCGCATCGATGTTCCAGAACCGAAAGATTGTTCGAAAAAAGTGGTAGATAGCCGAAAAAAGTGACAGGGGTGCAACACGAGGACTTCCCAGGAGGTCACCCATCCTAGTACTACTCTCGCCCAAGCACGCTTAACTTCGGAGTTCTGATGGGATCCAGTGCATTTGTGCTGGTATGATCGCACCCAGCATGCCTCTCCATTGTCAAAGTAATAAAGAGTTTCCACTCGCATTGTCGTACGAAGTCCGTTTAAATGAAAGTGCGAAAAAATCCTGCTAGATGACACCGGATGGACGATCCGAGCATGTCGGGAAGCCGGATGACCGCCAGGGCTGTCATCGCGCGATGAATCTTCCCGAGTACCCCCGAATCAATATAAGAATCGCCACGATCTGACGGGCGGATCAAAAGTTATCGTCGGAACGATATTTGTGCACCAAGGGTAGCTCACGGCCAGTAAACACCTTCCGACCGGATTCATGACTCGCATCCACTAGTACACTCATCCGCTATAGCCTGTACGTCACTGAATCTAAACAAACCCCCGCTATAATTTGACCGCAAATGAAATGTCAGAACGAATTCCGTTTATCGAATCAAACGACACTATCACCCCGCCATAATAAAGACCGGACGTGTTTGAATTCACCATCCGGAAGAAAATAAAAAGATCCGAACCGAAACGGAGGAGGCGACGCACTAAACGTGCGTTTCAGTTCGCATCGATGTTCCAGAACCGAAAGATTGTTCGAAAAAAGTGGTAGATAGCCGAAAAAAGTGACAGGGGTGCAACACGAGGACTTCCCAGGAGGTCACCCATCCTAGTACTACTCTCGCCCAAGCACGCTTAACTTCGGAGTTCTGATGGGATCCAGTGCATTTGTGCTGGTATGATCGCACCCAGCATGCCTCTCCATTGTCAAAGTAATAAAGAGTTTCCACTCGCATTGTCGTACGAAGTCCGTTTAAATGAAAGTGCGAAAAAATCCTGCTAGATGACACCGGATGGACGATCCGAGCATGTCGGGAAGCCGGATGACTGCCAGGGCTGTCATCGCGCGATGAATCTTCCCGAGTACCCCCGAATCAATATAAGAATCGCCACGATCTGACGGGCGGATCAAAAGTTATCGTCGGAACGATATTTGTGCACCAAGGGTAGCTCACGGCCAGTAAACACCTTCCGACCGGATTCATGACTCGCATCCACTAGTACACTCATCCGCTATAGCCTGTACGTCACTGAATCTAAACAAACCCCCGCTATAATTTGACTGCAAATGAAATGTCAGAACGAATTCCGTTTATCGAATCAAACGACACTATCACCCCGCCATAATAAAGACCGGACGTCTTTGAATTCACCATCTGGAAGAAAATAAAAAGATCCGAACCGAAACGTAGGAGGCGACGCACTAAACGTGCGTTTCAGTTCGCATCGATGTTCCAGAACCGAAAGATTGTTCGAAAAAAGTGGTAGATAGCCGAAAAAAGTGACAGGGGTGCAACACGAGGACTTCCCATGAGGTCACCCATCCTAGTACTACTCTCGCCCAAGCACGCTTAACTTCGGAGTTCTGATGGGATCCAGTGCATTTGTGCTGGTATGATCGCACCCAGCATGCCTTTCCATTGTCAAAGTAATAAAGAGTTTCCACTCGCATTGTCGTACGAAGTCCGTTTAAATGAAAGTGCGAAAAAATCCTGCTAGATGACACCGGATGGACGATCCGAGCATGTCGGGAAGCCGAATGACCGCCAGGGCTGTCATCGCGCGATGAATCTTCCCGAGTACCCCCGAATCAATATAAGAATCGCCACGATCTGACGGGCGGATCAAAAGTTATCGTCGGAACGATATTTGTGCACCAAGGGTAGCTCACGGCCAGTAAACACCTTCCGACCGGATTCATGACTCGCATCCACTAGTACACTCATCTGCTATAGCCTGTACGTCACTGAATCTAAACAAACCCCCGCTATAATTTGACGGTAAATGAAATGTCAGAACGAATTCCGTTTATCGAATCAAACGACACTATCACCCCGCCATAATAAAGACCGGACGTCTTTGAATTCACCATCCGGAAGAAAATAAAAAGATCCGAACCGAAACGTAGGAGGCGACGCACTAAACGTGCGTTTCAGTTCGCATCGATGTTCCAGAACCGAAAGATTGTTCGAAAAAAGTGGTAGATAGCCGAAAAAAGTGACAGGGGTGCAACACGAGGACTTCCCAGGAGGTCACCCATCCTAGTACTACTCTCGCCCAAGCACGCTTAACTTCGAAGTTCTGATGGGATCCAGTGCATTTGTGCTGGTATGATCGCACCCAGCATGCCTCTCCATTGTCAAAGTAATTAAGAGTTTCCACTCGCATTGTCGTACGAAGTCCGTTTAAATGAAAGTGCGAAAAAATCCTGCTAGATGACACCGGATGGACGATCCGAGCATGTCGGGAAGCCGGATGACCGCCAGGGCTGTCATCGCGCGATGGATCTTCCCGAGTACCCCCGAATCAATATAAGAATCTCCATGATCTGACGGGCGGATCAAAAGTTATCGTCGGAACGATATTTGTGCACCAAGGGTAGCTCACGGCCAGTAAACACCTTCCGACCGGATTCATGACTCGCATCCACTAGTACACTCATCCGCTATAGCCTGTACGTCACTGAATCTAAACAAACCCCCGCTATAATTTGACCGCAAATGAAGTCAGAACGAATTCCGTTTATCGAATCAAACGACACTATCACCTCGCCATAATAAAGACCGGACGTCTTTGAATTCACCATCCGGAAGAAAATAAAAGATCCGAACCGAAACGTAGGAGGCGACGCACTAAACGTGCGTTTCAGTTCGCATCGATGTTCCAGAACCGAAAGATTGTTCGAAAAAAGTGGTAGATAGCCGAAAAAAGTGACAGGGGTGCAACACGAGGACTTCCCATGAGGTCACCCATCCTAGTACTACTCTCGCCCAAGCACGCTTAACTTCGGAGTTCTGATGGGATCCAGTGCATTTGTGCTGGTATGATCGCACCCAGCATGCCTTTCCATTGTCAAAGTAATAAAGAGTTTCCACTCGCATTGTCGTACGAAGTCCGTTTAAATGAAAGTGCGAAAAAATCCTGCTAGATGACACCGGATGGACGATCCGAGCATGTCGGGAAGCCGAATGACCGCCAGGGCTGTCATCGCGCGATGAATCTTCCCGAGTACCCCCGAATCAATATAAGAATCGCCACGATCTGACGGGCGGATCAAAAGTTATCGTCGGAACGATATTTGTGCACCAAGGGTAGCTCACGGCCAGTAAACACCTTCCGACCGGATTCATGACTCGCATCCACTAGTACACTCATCTGCTATAGCCTGTACGTCACTGAATCTAAACAAACCCCCGCTATAATTTGACTGCAATGAAATGTCAGAACGAATTCCGTTTATCGAATCAAACGACACTATCACCCCGCCATAATAAAGACCGGACGTCTTTGAATTCACCATCCGGAAGAAAATAAAAAGATCCGAACCGAAACGTATGAGGCGACGCACTAAACGTGCGTTTCAGTTCGCATCGATGTTCCAGAACCGAAAGATTGTTCGAAAAAAGTGGTAGATAGCCGAAAAAAGTGACAGGGGTGCAACACGAGACTTCCCAGGAGGTCACCCATCCTAGTACTACTCTCGCCCAAGCACGCTTAACTTCGGAGTTCTGATGGGATCCAGTGCATTTGTGCTGGTATGATCGCACCCAGCATGCCTCTCCATTGTCAAAGTAATTAAGAGTTTCCACTCGCATTGTCGTACGAAGTCCGTTTAAATGAAAGTGCGAAAAAATCCTGCTAGATGACACCGGATGGACGATCCGAGCATGTCGGGAAGCCGGATGACCGCCAGGGCTGTCATCGCGCGATGGATCTTTCCCGAGTACCCCCCCGAATCAATATAAGAATCGCCACGATCTGACGGGCGGATCAAAAGTTATCGTCGGAACGATATTTGTGCACCAAGGGTAGCTCACGGCCAGTAAACACCTTCCGACCGGATTCATGACTCGCATCCACTAGTACACTCATCCGCTATAGCCTGTACGTCACTGAATCTAAACAAACCCCCGCTATAATTTGACCGCAAATGAAATGTCAGAACGAATTCCGTTTATCGAATCAAACGACACTATCACCCCGCCATAATAAAGACCGGACGTGTTTGAATTCACCATCCGGAAGAAAATAAAAAGATCCGAACCGAAACGTAGGAGGCGACGCACTAAACGTGCGTTTCAGTTCGCATCGATGTTCCAGAACCGAAAGATTGTTCGAAAAAAGTGGTAGATAGCCGAAAAAAGTGACAGGGGTGCAACACGAGGACTTCCCAGGAGGTCACCCATCCTAGTACTACTCTCGCCCAAGCACGCTTAACTTCGAAGTTCTGATGGGATCCAGTGCATTTGTGCTGGTATGATCGCACCCAGCATGCCTTTCCATTGTCAAAGTAATAAAGAGTTTCCACTCGCATTGTCGTACGAAGTCCGTTTAAATGAAAGTGCGAAAAAATCCTGCTAGATTACACCGGATGGACGATCCGAGCATGTCGGGAAGCCGGATGACCGCCAGGGCTGTCATCGCGCGATGGATCTTCCCGAGTAGCCCCGAATCAATATAAGAATCGCCACGATCTGACGGGCGGATCAAAAGTTATCGTCGGAACGATATTTGTGCACCAAGGGTAGCTCACGGCCAGTAAACACCTTCCGACCGGATTCATGACTCGCATCCACTAGTACACTCATCCGCTATAGCCTGTACGTCACTGAATCTAAACAAACCCCCGCTATAATTTGACCGCAAATGAAATGTCAGAACGAATTCCGTTTATCGAATCAAACGACACTATCACCTCGCCATAATAAAGACCGGACGTGTTTGAATTCACCATCCGGAAGAAAATAAAAAGATCCGAACCGAAACGTAGGAGGCGACGCACTAAACGTGCGTTTCAGTTCGCATCGATGTTCCAGAACCGAAAGATTGTTCGAAAAAAGTGGTAGATAGCCGAAAAAAGTGACAGGGGTGCAACACGAGGACTTCCCAGGAGGTCACCCATCCTAGTACTACTCTCGCCCAAGCACGCTTAACTTCGAAGTTCTGATGGGATCCAGTGCATTTGTGCTGGTATGATCGCACCCAGCATGCCTTTCCATTGTCAAAGTAATAAAGAGTTTCCACTCGCATTGTCGTACGAAGTCCGTTTAAATGAAAGTGCGAAAAAATCCTGCTAGATTACACCGGATGGACGATCCGAGCATGTCGGGAAGCCGGATGACCGCCAGGGCTGTCATCGCGCGATTAATCTTCCCGAGTAGCCCCGAATCAATATAAGAATCGCTACGATCTGACGGGCGGATCAAAAGTTATCGTCGGAACGATATTTGTGCACCAAGGGTAGCTCACGGCCAGTAAACACCTTCCGACTGGATTCATGACTCGCATCCACTAGTACACTCATCCGCTATAGCCTGTACGTCACTGAATCTAAACAAACCCCCGCTATAATTTGACTGCAAATGAAATGTCAGAACGAATTCCGTTTATCGAATCAAACGACACTATCACCCCGCCATAATAAAGACCGGACGTCTTTGAATTCACCATCTGGAAGAAAATAAAAAGATCCGAACCGAAACGTAGGAGGTGACGCACTAAACGTGCGTTTCAGTTCGCATCGATGTTCCAGAACCGAAAGATTGTTCGAAAAAAGTGGTAGATAGCCGAAAAAAGTGACAGGGGTGCAACACGAGGACTTCCCAGGAGGTCACCCATCCTAGTACTACTCTCGCCCAAGCACGCTTAACTTCGGAGTTCGGATGGGATCCAGTGCATTTGTGCTGGTATGATCGCACCCAGCATGCCTCTCCATTGTCAAAGTAATAAAGAGTTTCCACTCGCATTGTCGTACGAAGTCCGTTTAAATGAAAGTGCGAAAAAATCCTGCTAGATGACACCGGATGGACGATCCGAGCATGTCGGGAAGCCGGATGACCGCCAGGGCTTTCATCGCGCGATGAATCTTCCCGAGTACCCCCGAATCAATATAAGAATCGCCACGATCTGACGGGCGGATCAAAAGTTATCGTCGGAACGATATTTGTGCACCAAGGGTAGCTCACGGCCAGTAAACACCTTCCGACCGGATTCATGACTCACATCCACTAGTACACTCATCCGCTATAGCCTGTACGTCACTGAATCTAAACAAACCCCCGCTATAATTTGACCGCAAATGAAATGTCAGAACGAATTCCGTTTATCGAATCAAACGACACTATCACCCCGCCATAATAAAGACCGGACGTGTTTGAATTCACCATCCGGAAGAAAATAAAAAGATCCGAACCGAAACGTAGGAGGCGACGCACTAAACGTGCGTTTCAGTTCGCATCGATGTTCCAGAACCGAAAGATTGTTCGAAAAAAGTGGTAGATAGCCGAAAAAAGTGACAGGGGTGCAACACGAGGACTTCCCAGGAGGTCACCCATCCTAGTACTACTCTCGCCCAAGCACGCTTAACTTCGGAGTTCTGATGGGATCCAGTGCATTTGTGCTGGTATGATCGCACCCAGCATGCCTCTCCATTGTCAAAGTAATAAAGAGTTTCCACTCGCATTGTCGTACGAAGTCCGTTTAAATGAAAGTGCGAAAAAATCCTGCTAGATGACACCGGATGGACGATCCGAGCATGTCGGGAAGCCGGATGACTGCCAGGGCTGTCATCGCGCGATGAATCTTCCCGAGTACCCCCGAATCAATATAAGAATCGCCACGATCTGACGGGCGGATCAAAAGTTATCGTCGGAACGATATTTGTGCACCAAGGGTAGCTCACGGCCAGTAAACACCTTCCGACCGGATTCATGACTCGCATCCACTAGTACACTCATCCGCTATAGCCTGTACGTCACTGAATCTAAACAAACCCCCGCTATAATTTGACTGCAAATGAAATGTCAGAACGAATTCCGTTTATCGAATCAAACGACACTATCACCCCGCCATAATAAAGACCGGACGTCTTTGAATTCACCATCTGGAAGAAAATAAAAAGATCCGAACCGAAACGTAGGAGGCGACGCACTAAACGTGCGTTTCAGTTCGCATCGATGTTCCAGAACCGAAAGATTGTTCGAAAAAAGTGGTAGATAGCCGAAAAAAGTGACAGGGGTGCAACACGAGGACTTCCCATGAGGTCACCCATCCTAGTACTACTCTCGCCCAAGCACGCTTAACTTCGGAGTTCTGATGGGATCCAGTGCATTTGTGCTGGTATGATCGCACCCAGCATGCCTTTCCATTGTCAAAGTAATAAAGAGTTTCCACTCGCATTGTCGTACGAAGTCCGTTTAAATGAAAGTGCGAAAAAATCCTGCTAGATGACACCGGATGGACGATCCGAGCATGTCGGGAAGCCGAATGACCGCCAGGGCTGTCATCGCGCGATGAATCTTCCCGAGTACCCCCGAATCAATATAAGAATCGCCACGATCTGACGGGCGGATCAAAAGTTATCGTCGGAACGATATTTGTGCACCAAGGGTAGCTCACGGCCAGTAAACACCTTCCGACCGGATTCATGACTCGCATCCACTAGTACACTCATCTGCTATAGCCTGTACGTCACTGAATCTAAACAAACCCCCGCTATAATTTGACGGCAAATGAAATGTCAGAACGAATTCCGTTTATCGAATCAAACGACACTATCACCCCGCCATAATAAAGACCGGACGTCTTTGAATTCACCATCCGGAAGAAAATAAAAAGATCCGAACCGAAACGTAGGAGGCGACGCACTAAACGTGCGTTTCAGTTCGCATCGATGTTCCAGAACCGAAAGATTGTTCGAAAAAAGTGGTAGATAGCCGAAAAAAGTGACAGGGGTGCAACACGAGGACTTCCCAGGAGGTCACCCATCCTAGTACTACTCTCGCCCAAGCACGCTTAACTTCGGGGTTCTGATGGGATCCAGTGCATTTGTGCTGGTATGATCGCACCCAGCATGCCTCTCCATTGTCAAAGTAATAAAGAGTTTCCACTCGCATTGTCGTACGAAGTCCGTTTAAATGAAAGTGCGAAAAAATCCTGCTAGATTACACCGGATGGACGATCCGAGCATGTCGGGAAGCCGGATGACCGCCAGGGCTGTCATCGCGCGATTAATCTTCCCGAGTACCCCCGAATCAATATAAGAATCGCTACGATCTGACGGGCGGATCAAAAGTTATCGTCGGAACGATATTTGTGCACCAAGGGTAGCTCACGGCCAGTAAACACCTTCCGACCGGATTCATGACTCGCATCCACTAGTACACTCATCCGCTATAGCCTGTACGTCACTGAATCTAAACAAACCCCCGCTATAATTTGACTGCAAATGAAATGTCAGAACGAATTCCGTTTATCGAATCAAACGACACTATCACCCCGCCATAATAAAGACCGGACGTCTTTGAATTCACCATCCGGAAGAAAATAAAAAGATCCGAACCGAAACGTAGGAGGCGACGCACTAAACGTGCGTTTCAGTTCGCATCGATGTTCCAGAACCGAAAGATTGTTCGAAAAAAGTGGTAGATAGCCGAAAAAAGTGACAGGGGTGCAACACGAGGACTTCCCAGGAGGTCACCCATCCTAGTACTACTCTCGCCCAAGCACGCTTAACTTCGAAGTTCTGATGGGATCCAGTGCATTTGTGCTGGTATGATCGCACCCAGCATGCCTTTCCATTGTCAAAGTAATAAAGAGTTTCCACTCGCATTGTCGTACGAAGTCCGTTTAAATGAAAGTGCGAAAAAATCCTGCTAGATTACACCGGATGGACGATCCGAGCATGTCGGGAAGCCGGATGACCGCCAGGGCTGTCATCGCGCGATTAATCTTCCCGAGTAGCCCCGAATCAATATAAGAATCGCTACGATCTGACGGGCGGATCAAAAGTTATCGTCGGAACGATATTTGTGCACCAAGGGTAGCTCACGGCCAGTAAACACCTTCCGACCGGATTCATGACTCGCATCCACTAGTACACTCATCCGCTATAGCCTGTACGTCACTGAATCTAAACAAACCCCCGCTATAATTTGACTGCAAATGAAATGTCAGAACGAATTCCGTTTATCGAATCAAACGACACTATCACCCCGCCATAATAAAGACCGGACGTCTTTGAATTCACCATCCGGAAGAAAATAAAAAGATCCGAACCGAAACGTAGGAGGCGACGCACTAAACGTGCGTTTCAGTTCGCGTCGATGTTACAGAACCGAAAGATTGTTCGAAAAAAGTGGTAGATAGCCGAAAAAAGTGACAGGGGTGCAACACGAGGACTTCCCAGGAGGTCACCATCCTAGTACTACTCTCGCCCAAGCACGCTTAACTTCGGAGTTCTGATGGGATCCAGTGTATTTGTGCTGGTATGATCGCACCCAGCATGCCTCTCCATTGTCAAAGTAATTAAGAGTTTCCACTCGCATTGTCGTACGAAGTCCGTTTAAATGAAAGTGCGAAAAAATCCTGCTAGATGACACCGGATGGACGATCCGAGCATGTCGGGAAGCCGGATGACCGCCAGGGCTGTCATCGCGCGATGGATCTTCCCGAGTACCCCCGAATCAATATAAGAATCGCCACGATCTGACGGGCGGATCAAAAGTTATCGTCGGAACGATATTTGTGCACCAAGGGTAGCTCACGGCCAGTAAACACCTTCCGACCGGATTCATGACTCGCATCCACTAGTACACTCATCCGCTATAGCCTGTACGTCACTGAATCTAAACAAACCCCCGCTATAATTTGACCGCAAATGAAATGTCAGAACGAATTCCGTTTATCGAATCAAACGACACTATCACCTCGCCATAATAAAGACCGGACGTCTTTGAATTCACCATCCGGAAGAAAATAAAAAGATCCGAACCGAAACGTAAGAGGCGACGCACTAAACGTGCGTTTCAGTTCGCATCGATGTTCCAGAACCGAAAGATTGTTCGAAAAAAGTGGTAGATAGCCGAAAAAAGTGACAGGGGTGCAACACGAGGACTTCCCAGGAGGTCACCCATCCTAGTACTACTCTCGCCCAAGCACGCTTAACTTCGGAGTTCTGATGGGATCCAGTGCATTTGTGCTGGTATGATCGCACCCAGCATGCCTTTCCATTGTCAAAGTAATAAAGAGTTTCCACTCGCATTGTCGTACGAAGTCCGTTTAAATGAAAGTGCGAAAAAATCCTGCTAGATTACACCGGATGGACGATCCGAGCATGTCGGGAAGCCGGATGACCGCCAGGTCTGTCATCGCGCGATTAATCTTCCCGAGTAGCCCCGAATCAATATAAGAATCGCTACGATCTGACGGGCGGATCAAAAGTTATCGTCGGAACGATATTTGTGCACCAAGGGTAGCTCACGGCCAGTAAACACCTTCCGACCGGATTCATGACTCGCATCCACTAGTACACTCATCCGCTATAGCCTGTACGTCACTGAATCTAAACAAACCCCCGCTATAATTTGACGGCAAATGAAATGTCAGAACGAATTCCGTTTATCGAATCAAACGACACAATCACCCCGCCATAATAAAGACCGGACGTCTTTGAATTCACCATCCGGAAGAAAATAATAAGATCCGAACCGAAACGTAGGAGGCGACGCACTAAACGTGCGTTTCAGTTCGCATCAATGTTCCAGAACCGAAAGATTGTTCGAAAAAAGTGGTAGATAGCCGAAAAAAGTGACAGGGGTGCAACACGAGGACTTCCCAGGAGGTCACCCATCCTAGTACTACTCTCGCCCAAGCACGCTTAACTTCGGAGTTCTGATGGGATCCAGTGCATTTGTGCTGGTATGATCGCACCCAGCATGCCTCTCCATTGTCAAAGTAATAAAGAGTTTCCACTCGCATTGTCGTACGAAGTCCGTTTAAATGAAAGTGCGAAAAAATCCTGCTAGATGACACCGGATGGACGATCCGAGCATGTCGGGAAGCCGGATGACCGCCAGAGCTGTCATCGCGCGATGGATCTTCCCGAGTACCCCCGAATCAATATAAGAATCGCCACGATCTGACGGGCGGATCAAAAGTTATCGTCGGAACGATATTTGTGCACCAAGGGTAGCTCACGGCCAGTAAACACCTTCCGACCGGATTCATGACTCGCATCCACTAGTACACTCATCCGCTATAGCCTGTACGTCACTGAATCTAAACAAACCCCCGCTATAATTTGACCGCAAATGAAATGTCAGAACGAATTCCGTTTATCGAATCAAACGACACTATCACCCCGCCATAATAAAGACCGGACGTGTTTGAATTCACCATCCGGAAGAAAATAAAAAGATCCGAACCGAAACGTAGGAGGCGACGCACTAAACGTGCGTTTCAGTTCGCGTCGATGTTACAGAACCGAAAGATTGTTCGAAAAAAGTGGTAGATAGCCGAAAAAAGTGACAGGGGTGCAACACGAGGACTTCCCAGGAGGTCACCATCCTAGTACTACTCTCGCCCAAGCACGCTTAACTTCGGAGTTCTGATGGGATCCAGTGTATTTGTGCTGGTATGATCGCACCCAGCATGCCTCTCCATTGTCAAAGTAATTAAGAGTTTCCACTCGCATTGTCGTACGAAGTCCGTTTAAATGAAAGTGCGAAAAAATCCTGCTAGATGACACCGGATGGACGATCCGAGCATGTCGGGAAGCCGGATGACCGCCAGGGCTGTCATCGCGCGATGGATCTTCCCGAGTACCCCCGAATCAATATAAGAATCGCCACGATCTGACGGGCGGATCAAAAGTTATCGTCGGAACGATATTTGTGCACCAAGGGTAGCTCACGGCCAGTAAACACCTTCCGACCGGATTCATGACTCGCATCCACTAGTACACTCATCCGCTATAGCCTGTACGTCACTGAATCTAAACAAACCCCCGCTATAATTTGACCGCAAATGAAATGTCAGAACGAATTCCGTTTATCGAATCAAACGACACTATCACCTCGCCATAATAAAGACCGGACGTCTTTGAATTCACCATCCGGAAGAAAATAAAAAGATCCGAACCGAAACGTAGGAGGCGACGCACTAAACGTGCGTTTCAGTTCGCATCGATGTTCCAGAACCGAAAGATTGTTCGAAAAAAGTGGTAGATAGCCGAAAAAAGTGACAGGGGTGCAACACGAGGACTTCCCATGAGGTCACCCATCCTAGTACTACTCTCGCCCAAGCACGCTTAACTTCGGAGTTCTGATGGGATCCAGTGCATTTGTGCTGGTATGATCGCACCCAGCATGCCTTTCCATTGTCAAAGTAATAAAGAGTTTCCACTCGCATTGTCGTACGAAGTCCGTTTAAATGAAAGTGCGAAAAAATCCTGCTAGATGACACCGGATGGACGATCCGAGCATGACGGGAAGCCGGATGACCGCCAGGGCTGTCATCGCGCGATGAATCTTCCCGAGTACCCCCGAATCAATATAAGAATCGCCACGATCTGACGGGCGGATCAAAAGTTATCGTCGGAACGATATTTGTGCACCAAGGGTAGCTCACGGCCAGTAAACACCTTCCGACCGGATTCATGACTCGCATCCACTAGTACACTCATCTGCTATAGCCTGTACGTCACTGAATCTAAACAAACCCCCGCTATAATTTGACGGCAAATGAAATGTCAGAACGAATTCCGTTTATCGAATCAAACGACACTATCACCCCGCCATAATAAAGACCGGACGTCTTTGAATTCACCATCCGGAAGAAAATAATAAGATCCGAACCGAAACGTAGGAGGCGACGCACTAAACGTGCGTTTCAGTTCGCATCGATGTTCCAGAACCGAAAGATTGTTCGAAAAAAGTGGTAGATAGCCGAAAAAAGTGACAGGGGTGCAACACGAGGACTTCCCAGGAGGTCACCCATCCTAGTACTACTCTCGCCCAAGCACGCTTAACTTCGGAGTTCTGATGGGATCCAGTGCATTTGTGCTGGTATGATCGCACCCAGCATGCCTCTCCATTGTCAAAGTAATAAAGAGTTTCCACTCGCATTGTCGTACGAAGTCCGTTTAAATGAAAGTGCGAAAAAATCCTGCTAGATGACACCGGATGGACGATCCGAGCATGTCGGGAAGCCGGATGACCGCCAGAGCTGTCATCGCGCGATGGATCTTCCCGAGTACCCCCGAATCAATATAAGAATCGCCACGATCTGACGGGCGGATCAAAAGTTATCGTCGGAACGATATTTGTGCACCAAGGGTAGCTCACGGCCAGTAAACACCTTCCGACCGGATTCATGACTCGCATCCACTAGTACACTCATCCGCTATAGCCTGTACGTCACTGAATCTAAACAAACCCCCGCTATAATTTGACCGCAAATGAAATGTCAGAACGAATTCCGTTTATCGAATCAAACGACACTATCACCCCGCCATAATAAAGACCGGACGTGTTTGAATTCACCATCCGGAAGAAAATAAAAAGATCCGAACCGAAACGTAGGAGGCGACGCACTAAACGTGCGTTTCAGTTCGCGTCGATGTTACAGAACCGAAAGATTGTTCGAAAAAAGTGGTAGATAGCCGAAAAAAGTGACAGGGGTGCAACACGAGGACTTCCCAGGAGGTCACCATCCTAGTACTACTCTCGCCCAAGCACGCTTAACTTCGGAGTTCTGATGGGATCCAGTGTATTTGTGCTGGTATGATCGCACCCAGCATGCCTCTCCATTGTCAAAGTAATTAAGAGTTTCCACTCGCATTGTCGTACGAAGTCCGTTTAAATGAAAGTGCGAAAAAATCCTGCTAGATGACACCGGATGGACGATCCGAGCATGTCGGGAAGCCGGATGACCGCCAGGGCTGTCATCGCGCGATGGATCTTCCCGAGTACCCCCGAATCAATATAAGAATCGCCACGATCTGACGGGCGGATCAAAAGTTATCGTCGGAACGATATTTGTGCACCAAGGGTAGCTCACGGCCAGTAAACACCTTCCGACCGGATTCATGACTCGCATCCACTAGTACACTCATCCGCTATAGCCTGTACGTCACTGAATCTAAACAAACCCCCGCTATAATTTGACCGCAAATGAAATGTCAGAACGAATTCCGTTTATCGAATCAAACGACACTATCACCTCGCCATAATAAAGACCGGACGTCTTTGAATTCACCATCCGGAAGAAAATAAAAAGATCCGAACCGAAACGTAGGAGGCGACGCACTAAACGTGCGTTTCAGTTCGCATCGATGTTCCAGAACCGAAAGATTGTTCGAAAAAAGTGGTAGATAGCCGAAAAAAGTGACAGGGGTGCAACACGAGGACTTCCCATGAGGTCACCCATCCTAGTACTACTCTCGCCCAAGCACGCTTAACTTCGGAGTTCTGATGGGATCCAGTGCATTTGTGCTGGTATGATCGCACCCAGCATGCCTTTCCATTGTCAAAGTAATAAAGAGTTTCCACTCGCATTGTCGTACGAAGTCCGTTTAAATGAAAGTGCGAAAAAATCCTGCTAGATGACACCGGATGGACGATCCGAGCATGACGGGAAGCCGGATGACCGCCAGGGCTGTCATCGCGCGATGAATCTTCCCGAGTACCCCCGAATCAATATAAGAATCGCCACGATCTGACGGGCGGATCAAAAGTTATCGTCGGAACGATATTTGTGCACCAAGGGTAGCTCACGGCCAGTAAACACCTTCCGACCGGATTCATGACTCGCATCCACTAGTACACTCATCTGCTATAGCCTGTACGTCACTGAATCTAAACAAACCCCCGCTATAATTTGACGGCAAATGAAATGTCAGAACGAATTCCGTTTATCGAATCAAACGACACTATCACCCCGCCATAATAAAGACCGGACGTCTTTGAATTCACCATCCGGAAGAAAATAATAAGATCCGAACCGAAACGTAGGAGGCGACGCACTAAACGTGCGTTTCAGTTCGCATCGATGTTCCAGAACCGAAAGATTGTTCGAAAAAAGTGGTAGATAGCCGAAAAAAGTGACAGGGGTGCAACACGAGGACTTCCCAGGAGGTCACCCATCCTAGTACTACTCTCGCCCAAGCACGCTTAACTTCGGAGTTCTGATGGGATCCAGTGCATTTGTGCTGGTATGATCGCACCCAGCATGCCTCTCCATTGTCAAAGTAATAAAGAGTTTCCACTCGCATTGTCGTACGAAGTCCGTTTAAATGAAAGTGCGAAAAAATCCTGCTAGATGACACCGGATGGACGATCCGAGCATGTCGGGAAGCCGGATGACCGCCAGGGCTGTCATCGCGCGATGGATCTTCCCGAGTACCCCCGAATCAATATAAGAATCGCCACGATCTGACGGGCGGATCAAAAGTTATCGTCGGAACGATATTTGTGCACCAAGGGTAGCTCACGGCCAGTAAACACCTTCCGACCGGATTCATGACTCGCATCCACTAGTACACTCATCCGCTATAGCCTGTACGTCACTGAATCTAAACAAACCCCCGCTATAATTTGACTGCAAATGAAATGTCAGAACGAATTCCGTTTATCGAATCAAACGACACTATCACCCCGCCATAATAAAGACCGGACGTCTTTGAATTCACCATCCGGAAGAAAATAAAAAGATCCGAACCGAAACGTAGGAGGCGACGCACTAAACGTGCGTTTCAGTTCGCATCGATGTTCCAGAACCGAAAGATTGTTCGAAAAAAGTGGTAGATAGCCGAAAAAAGTGACAGGGGTGCAACACGAGGACTTCCCAGGAGGTCACCCATCCTAGTACTACTCTCGCCCAAGCACGCTTAACTTCGGAGTTCTGATGGGATCCAGTGCATTTGTGCTGGTATGATCGCACCCAGCATGCCTCTCCATTGTCAAAGTAATTAAGAGTTTCCACTCGCATTGTCGTACGAAGTCCGTTTAAATGAAAGTGCGAAAAAATCCTGCTAGATGACACCGGATGGACGATCCGAGCATGTCGGGAAGCCGGATGACCGCCAAGGCTGTCATCGCGCGATGGATCTTCCCGAGTACCCCCGAATCAATATAAGAATCGCCACGATCTGACGGGCGGATCAAAAGTTATCGTCGGAACGATATTTGTGCACCAAGGGTAGCTCACGGCCAGTAAACACCTTCCGACCGGATTCATGACTCGCATCCACTAGTACACTCATCCGCTATAGCCTGTACGTCACTGAATCTAAACAAACCCCCGCTATAATTTGACCGCAAATGAAATGTCAGAACGAATTCCGTTTATCGAATCAAACGACACTATCACCTCGCCATAATAAAGACCGGACGTCTTTGAATTCACCATCCGGAAGAAAATAAAAAGATCCGAACCGAAACGTAGGAGGCGACGCACTAAACGTGCGTTTCAGTTCGCATCGATGTTCCAGAACCGAAAGATTGTTCGAAAAAAGTGGTAGATAGCCGAAAAAAGTGACAGGGGTGCAACACGAGGACTTCCCAGGAGGTCACCCATCCTAGTACTACTCTCGCCCAAGCACGCTTAACTTCGGAGTTCTGATGGGATCCAGTGCATTTGTGCTGGTATGATCGCACCCAGCATGCCTCTCCATTGTCAAAGTAATAAAGAGTTTCCACTCGCATTGTCGTACGAAGTCCGTTTAAATGAAAGTGCGAAAAAATCCTGCTAGATGACACCGGATGGACGATCCGAGCATGTCGGGAAGCCGGATGACCGCCAGGGCTGTCATCGCGCGATGAATCTTCCCGAGTACCCCCGAATCAATATAAGAATCGCCACGATCTGACGGGCGGATCAAAAGTTATCGTCGGAACGATATTTGTGCACCAAGGGTAGCTCACGGCCAGTAAACACCTTCCGACCGGATTCATGACTCGCATCCACTAGTACACTCATCCGCTATAGCCTGTACGTCACTGAATCTAAACAAACCCCCGCTATAATTTGACCGCAAATGAAATGTCAGAACGAATTCCGTTTATCGAATCAAACGACACTATCACCCCGCCATAATAAAGACCGGACGTCTTTGAATTCACCATCCGGAAGAAAATAAAAAGATCCGAACCGAAACGTAGGAGGCGACGCACTAAACGTGCGTTTCAGTTCGCATCGATGTTCCAGAACCGAAAGATTGTTCGAAAAAAGTGGTAGATAGCCGAAAAAAGTGACAGGGGTGCAACACGAGGACTTCCCAGGAGGTCACCCATCCTAGTACTACTCTCGCCCAAGCACGCTTAACTTCGGAGTTCTGATGGGATCCAGTGCATTTGTGCTGGTATGATCGCACCCAGCATGCCTCTCCATTGTCAAAGTAATAAAGAGTTTCCACTCGCATTGTCGTACGAAGTCCGTTTAAATGAAAGTGCGAAAAAATCCTGCTAGATGACACCGGATGGACGATCCGAGCATGTCGGGAAGCCGGATGACTGCCAGGGCTGTCATCGCGCGATGAATCTTCCCGAGTACCCCCGAATCAATATAAGAATCGCCACGATCTGACGGGCGGATCAAAAGTTATCGTCGGAACGATATTTGTGCACCAAGGGTAGCTCACGGCCAGTAAACACCTTCCGACCGGATTCATGACTCGCATCCACTAGTACACTCATCCGCTATAGCCTGTACGTCACTGAATCTAAACAAACCCCCGCTATAATTTGACCGCAAATGAAATGTCAGAACGAATTCCGTTTATCGAATCAAACGACACTATCACCTCGCCATAATAAAGACCGGACGTCTTTGAATTCACCATCCGGAAGAAAATAAAAAGATCCGAACCGAAACGTAGGAGGCGACGCACTAAACGTGCGTTTCAGTTCGCATCGATGTTCCAGAACCGAAAGATTGTTCGAAAAAAGTGGTAGATAGCCGAAAAAAGTGACAGGGGTGCAACACGAGGACTTCCCAGGAGGTCACCCATCCTAGTACTACTCTCGCCCAAGCACGCTTAACTTCGGAGTTCTGATGGGATCCAGTGCATTTGTGCTGGTATGATCGCACCCAGCATGCCTCTCCATTGTCAAAGTAATAAAGAGTTTCCACTCGCATTGTCGTACGAAGTCCGTTTAAATGAAAGTGCGAAAAAATCCTGCTAGATGACACCGGATGGACGATCCGAGCATGTCGGGAAGCCGGATGACCGCCAGGGCTGTCATCGCGCGATGAATCTTCCCGAGTACCCCCGAATCAATATAAGAATCGCCACGATCTGACGGGCGGATCAAAAGTTATCGTCGGAACGATATTTGTGCACCAAGGGTAGCTCACGGCCAGTAAACACCTTCCGACCGGATTCATGACTCGCATCCACTAGTACACTCATCCGCTATAGCCTGTACGTCACTGAATCTAAACAAACCCCCGCTATAATTTGACCGCAAATGAAATGTCAGAACGAATTCCGTTTATCGAATCAAACGACACTATCACCCCGCCATAATAAAGACCGGACGTCTTTGAATTCACCATCCGGAAGAAAATAAAAAGATCCGAACCGAAACGTAGGAGGCGACGCACTAAACGTGCGTTTCAGTTCGCATCGATGTTCCAGAACCGAAAGATTGTTCGAAAAAAGTGGTAGATAGCCGAAAAAAGTGACAGGGGTGCAACACGAGGACTTCCCAGGAGGTCACCCATCCTAGTACTACTCTCGCCCAAGCACGCTTAACTTCGGAGTTCTGATGGGATCCAGTGCATTTGTGCTGGTATGATCGCACCCAGCATGCCTCTCCATTGTCAAAGTAATAAAGAGTTTCCACTCGCATTGTCGTACGAAGTCCGTTTAAATGAAAGTGCGAAAAAATCCTGCTAGATGACACCGGATGGACGATCCGAGCATGTCGGGAAGCCGGATGACTGCCAGGGCTGTCATCGCGCGATGAATCTTCCCGAGTACCCCCGAATCAATATAAGAATCGCCACGATCTGACGGGCGGATCAAAAGTTATCGTCGGAACGATATTTGTGCACCAAGGGTAGCTCACGGCCAGTAAACACCTTCCGACCGGATTCATGACTCGCATCCACTAGTACACTCATCCGCTATAGCCTGTACATCACTGAATCTAAACAAACCCCCGCTATAATTTGACCGCAAATGAAATGTCAGAACGAATTCCGTTTATCGAATCAAACGACACTATCACCCCGCCATAATAAAGACCGGACGTCTTTGAATTCACCATCCGGAAGAAAATAAAAAGATCCGAACCGAAACGTAGGAGGCGACGCACTAAACGTGCGTTTCAGTTCGCATCGATGTTCCAGAACCGAAAGATTGTTCGAAAAAAGTGGTAGATAGCCGAAAAAAGTGACAGGGGTGCAACACGAGGACTTCCCAGGAGGTCACCCACCCTAGTACTACTCTCGCCCAAGCACGCTTAACTTCGGAGTTCTGATGGGATACAGTGCATTTGTGCTGGTATGATCGCACCCAGCATGCCTCTCCATTGTCAAAGTAATAAAGAGTTTCCACTCGCATTGTCGTACGAAGTCCGTTTAAATGAAAGTGCGAAAAAATCCTGCTAGATGACACCGGATGGACGATCCGAGCATGTCGGGAAGCCGGATGACGGCCAGAGCTGTAATCGCGCGATGGATCTTCCCGAGTACCCCCGAATCAATATAAGAATCGCCACGATCTGACGGGCGGATCAAAAGTTATCGTCGGAACGATATTTGTGCACCAAGGGTAGCTCACGGCCAGTAAACACCTTCCGACCGGATTCATGACTCACATCCACTAGTACACTCATCCGCTATAGCCTGTACGTCACTGAATCTAAACAAACCCCCGCTATAATTTGACTGCAAATGAAATGTCAAAACGAATTCCGTTTATCGAATCAAACGACACTATCACCCCGCCATAATAAAGACCGGACGTCTTTGAATTCACCATCCGGAAGAAAATAAAAAGATCCGAACCGAAACGTAGGAGGCGACGCACTAAACGTGCGTTTCAGTTCGCATCGATGTTCCAGAACCGAAAGATTTTTCGAAAAAAGTGGTAGATAGCCGAAAAAAGTGACAGGGGTGCAACACGAGGACTTCCCAGGAGGTCACCCATCCTAGTACTACTCTCGCCCAAGCACGCTTAACTTCGGAGTTCTGATGGGATCCAGTGCATTTGTGCTGGTATGATCGCACCCAGCATGCCTCTCCATTGTCAAAGTAATAAAGAGTTTCCACTCGCATTGTCGTACGAAGTCCGTTTAAATGAAAGTGCGAAAAAATCCTGCTAGATGACACCGGATGGACGATCCGAGCATGTCGGGAAGTCGGATGACCGCCAGGGCTGTCATCGCGCGATGAATCTTCCCGAGTACCCCCGAATCAATATAAGAATCGCCACGATCTGACGGGCGGATCAAAAGTTATCGTCGGAACGATATTTGTGCACCAAGGGTAGCTCACGGCCAGTAAACACCTTCCGACCGGATTCATGACTCGCATCCACTAGTACACTCATCCGCTATAGCCTGTACGTCACTGAATCTAAACAAACCCCCGCTATAATTTGACCGCAAATGAAATGTCAGAACGAATTCCGTTTATCGAATCAAACGACACTATCACCCCGCCATAATAAAGACCGGACGTGTTTGAATTCACCATCCGGAAGAAAATAAAAAGATCCGAACCGAAACGTAGGAGGCGACGCACTAAACGTGCGTTTCAGTTCGCATCGATGTTCCAGAACCGAAAGATTGTTCGAAAAAAGTGGTAGATAGCCGAAAAAAGTGACAGGGGTGCAACACGAGGACTTCCCAGGAGGTCACCCATCCTAGTACTACTCTCGCCCAAGCACGCTTAACTTCGGAGTTCTGATGGGATCCAGTGCATTTGTGCTGGTATGATCGCACCCAGCATGCCTTTCCATTGTCAAAGTAATAAAGAGTTTCCACTCGCATTGTCGTACGAAGTCCGTTTAAATGAAAGTGCGAAAAAATCCTGCTAGATGACACCGGATGGACGATCCGAGCATGTCGGGAAGCCGGATGACCGCCAGGGCTGTCATCGCGCGATGAATCTTCCCGAGTACCCCCGAATCAATATAAGAATCGCCACGATCTGACGGGCGGATCAAAAGTTATCGTCGGAACGATATTTGTGCACCAAGGGTAGCTCACGGCCAGTAAACACCTTCCGACCGGATTCATGACTCGCATCCACTAGTACACTCATCCGCTATAGCCTGTACGTCACTGAATCTAAACAAACCCCCGCTATAATTTGACCGCAAATGAAATGTCAGAACGAATTCCGTTTATCGAATCAAACGACACTATCACCTCGCCATAATAAAGACCGGACGTCTTTGAATTCACCATCCGGAAGAAAATAAAAAGATCCGAACCGAAACGTAGGAGGCGACGCACTAAACGTGCGTTTCAGTTCGCATCGATGTTCCAGAACCGAAAGATTGTTCGAAAAAAGTGGTAGATAGCCGAAAAAAGTGACAGGGGTGCAACACGAGGACTTCCCAGGAGGTCACCCATCCTAGTACTACTCTCGCCCAAGCACGCTTAACTTCGGAGTTCTGATGGGATCCAGTGCATTTGTGCTGGTATGATCGCACCCAGCATGCCTCTCCATTGTCAAAGTAATAAAGAGTTTCCACTCGCATTGTCGTACGAAGTCCGTTTAAATGAAAGTGCGAAAAAATCCTGCTAGATGACACCGGATGGACGATCCGAGCATGTCGGGAAGCCGGATGACCGCCAGGGCTGTCATCGCGCGATGAATCTTCCCGAGTACCCCCGAATCAATATAAGAATCGCCACGATCTGACGGGCGGATCAAAAGTTATCGTCGGAACGATATTTGTGCACCAAGGGTAGCTCACGGCCAGTAAACACCTTCCGACCGGATTCATGACTCGCATCCACTAGTACACTCATCCGCTATAGCCTGTACGTCACTGAATCTAAACAAACCCCCGCTATAATTTGACCGCAAATGAAATGTCAGAACGAATTCCGTTTATCGAATCAAACGACACTATCACCCCGCCATAATAAAGACCGGACGTCTTTGAATTCACCATCCGGAAGAAAATAATAAGATCCGAACCGAAACGTAGGAGGCGACGCACTAAACGTGCGTTTCAGTTCGCATCGATGTTCCAGAACCGAAAGATTGTTCGAAAAAAGTGGTAGATAGCCGAAAAAAGTGACAGGGGTGCAACACGAGGACTTCCCAGGAGGTCACCCATCCTAGTACTACTCTCGCCCAAGCACGCTTAACTTCGGAGTTCTGATGGGATCCAGTGCATTTGTGCTGGTATGATCGCACCCAGCATGCCTCTCCATTGTCAAAGTAATAAAGAGTTTCCACTCGCATTGTCGTACGAAGTCCGTTTAAATGAAAGTGCGAAAAAATCCTGCTAGATGACACCGGATGGACGATCCGAGCATGTCGGGAAGCCGGATGACTGCCAGGGCTGTCATCGCGCGATGAATCTTCCCGAGTACCCCCGAATCAATATAAGAATCGCCACGATCTGACGGGCGGATCAAAAGTTATCGTCGGAACGATATTTGTGCACCAAGGGTAGCTCACGGCCAGTAAACACCTTCCGACCGGATTCATGACTCGCATCCACTAGTACACTCATCCGCTATAGCCTGTACATCACTGAATCTAAACAAACCCCCGCTATAATTTGACCGCAAATGAAATGTCAGAACGAATTCCGTTTATCGAATCAAACGACACTATCACCCCGCCATAATAAAGACCGGACGTCTTTGAATTCACCATCCGGAAGAAAATAAAAAGATCCGAACCGAAACGTAGGAGGCGACGCACTAAACGTGCGTTTCAGTTCGCATCGATGTTCCAGAACCGAAAGATTGTTCGAAAAAAGTGGTAGATAGCCGAAAAAAGTGACAGGGGTGCAACACGAGGACTTCCCAGGAGGTCACCCACCCTAGTACTACTCTCGCCCAAGCACGCTTAACTTCGGAGTTCTGATGGGATCCAGTGCATTTGTGCTGGTATGATCGCACCCAGCATGCCTCTCCATTGTCAAAGTAATAAAGAGTTTCCACTCGCATTGTCGTACGAAGTCCGTTTAAATGAAAGTGCGAAAAAATCCTGCTAGATGACACCGGATGGACGATCCGAGCATGTCGGGAAGCCGGATGACCGCCAGAGCTGTAATCGCGCGATGGATCTTCCCGAGTACCCCCGAATCAATATAAGAATCGCCACGATCTGACGGGCGGATCAAAAGTTATCGTCGGAACGATATTTGTGCACCAAGGGTAGCTCACGGCCAGTAAACACCTTCCGACCGGATTCATGACTCACATCCACTAGTACACTCATCCGCTATAGCCTGTACGTCACTGAATCTAAACAAACCCCCGCTATAATTTGACTGCAAATGAAATGTCAGAACGAATTCCGTTTATCGAATCAAACGACACTATCACCCCGCCATAATAAAGACCGGACGTCTTTGAATTCACCATCCGGAAGAAAATAAAAAGATCCGAACCGAAACGTAGGAGGCGACGCACTAAACGTGCGTTTCAGTTCGCATCGATGTTCCAGAACCGAAAGATTTTTCGAAAAAAGTGGTAGATAGCCGAAAAAAGTGACAGGGGTGCAACACGAGGACTTCCCAGGAGGTCACCCATCCTAGTACTACTCTCGCCCAAGCACGCTTAACTTCGGAGTTCTGATGGGATCCAGTGCATTTGTGCTGGTATGATCGCACCCAGCATGCCTCTCCATTGTCAAAGTAATAAAGAGTTTCCACTCGCATTGTCGTACGAAGTCCGTTTAAATGAAAGTGCGAAAAAATCCTGCTAGATGACACCGGATGGACGATCCGAGCATGTCGGGAAGTCGGATGACCGCCAGGGCTGTCATCGCGCGATGAATCTTCCCGAGTACCCCCGAATCAATATAAGAATCGCCACGATCTGACGGGCGGATCAAAAGTTATCGTCGGAACGATATTTGTGCACCAAGGGTAGCTCACGGCCAGTAAACACCTTCCGACCGGATTCATGACTCGCATCCACTAGTACACTCATCCGCTATAGCCTGTACGTCACTGAATCTAAACAAACCCCCGCTATAATTTGACCGCAAATGAAATGTCAGAACGAATTCCGTTTATCGAATCAAACGACACTATCACCCCGCCATAATAAAGACCGGACGTGTTTGAATTCACCATCCGGAAGAAAATAAAAAGATCCGAACCGAAACGTAGGAGGCAACGCACTAAACGTGCGTTTCAGTTCGCATCGATGTTCCAGAACCGAAAGATTGTTCGAAAAAAGTGGTAGATAGCCGAAAAAAGTGACAGGGGTGCAACACGAGGACTTCCCAGGAGGTCACCCATCCTAGTACTACTCTCGCCCAAGCACGCTTAACTTCGGAGTTCTGATGGGATCCAGTGCATTTGTGCTGGTATGATCGCACCCAGCATGCCTTTCCATTGTCAAAGTAATAAAGAGTTTCCACTCGCATTGTCGTACGAAGTCCGTTTAAATGAAAGTGCGAAAAAATCCTGCTAAATGACACCGGATGGACGATCCGAGCATGTCGGGAAGCCGGATGACCGCCAGGGCTGTCATCGCGCGATGAATCTTCCCGAGTACCCCCGAATCAATATAAGAATCGCCACGATCTGACGGGCGGATCAAAAGTTATCGTCGGAACGATATTTGTGCACCAAGGGTAGCTCACGGCCAGTAAACACCTTCCGACCGGATTCATGACTCGCATCCACTAGTACACTCATCCGCTATAGCCTGTACGTCACTGAATCTAAACAAACCCCCGCTATAATTTGACCGCAAATGAAATGTCAGAACGAATTCCGTTTATCGAATCAAACGACACTATCACCCCGCCATAATAAAGACTGGACGTCTTTGAATTCACCATCCGGAAGAAAATAAAAAGATCCGAACCGAAACGTAGGAGGCGACGCACTAAACGTGCGTTTCAGTTCGCATCGATGTTCCAGAACCGAAAGATTGTTCGAAAAAAGTGGTAGATAGCCGAAAAAAGTGACAGGGGTGCAACACGAGGACTTCCCAGGAGGTCACCCATCCTAGTACTACTCTCGCCCAAGCACGCTTAACTTCGGAGTTCTGATGGGATCCAGTGCATTTGTGCTGGTATGATCGCACCCAGCATGCCTCTCCATTGTCAAAGTAATAAAGAGTTTCCACTCGCATTGTCGTACGAAGTCCGTTTAAATGAAAGTGCGAAAAAATCCTGCTAGATGACACCGGATGGACGATCCGAGCATGTCGGGAAGCCGGATGACCGCCAAGGCTGTCATCGCGCGATGAATCTTCCCGAGTACCCCCGAATCAATATAAGAATCGCCACGATCTGACGGGCGGATCAAAAGTTATCGTCGGAACGATATTTGTGCACCAAGGGTAGCTCACGGCCAGTAAACACCTTCCGACCGGATTCATGACTCGCATCCACTAGTACACTCATCCGCTATAGCCTGTACGTCACTGAATCTAAACAAACCCCCGCTATAATTTGACCGCAAATGAAATGTCAGAACGAATTCCGTTTATCGAATCAAACGACACTATCACCTCGCCATAATAAAGACCGGACGTCTTTGAATTCACCATCCGGAAGAAAATAAAAAGATCCGAACCGAAACGTAGGAGGCGACGCACTAAACGTGCGTTTCAGTTCGCATCGATGTTCCAGAACCGAAAGATTGTTCGAAAAAAGTGGTAGATAGCCGAAAAAAGTGACAGGGGTGCAACACGAGGACTTCCCAGGAGGTCACCCATCCTAGTACTACTCTCGCCCAAGCACGCTTAACTTCGGAGTTCTGATGGGATCCAGTGCATTTGTGCTGGTATGATCGCACCCAGCATGCCTCTCCATTGTCAAAGTAATAAAGAGTTTCCACTCGCATTGTCGTACGAAGTCCGTTTAAATGAAAGTGCGAAAAAATCCTGCTAGATGACACCGGATGGACGATCCGAGCATGTCGGGAAGCCGGATGACCGCCAGGGCTGTCATCGCGCGATGAATCTTCCCGAGTACCCCCGAATCAATATAAGAATCGCCACGATCTGACGGGCGGATCAAAAGTTATCGTCGGAACGATATTTGTGCACCAAGGGTAGCTCACGGCCAGTAAACACCTTCCGACCGGATTCATGACTCGCATCCACTAGTACACTCATCCGCTATAGCCTGTACGTCACTGAATCTAAACAAACCCCCGCTATAATTTGACCGCAAATGAAATGTCAGAACGAATTCCGTTTATCGAATCAAACGACACTATCACCCCGCCATAATAAAGACCGGACGTCTTTGAATTCACCATCCGGAAGAAAATAATAAGATCCGAACCGAAACGTAGGAGGCGACGCACTAAACGTGCGTTTCAGTTCGCATCGATGTTCCAGAACCGAAAGATTGTTCGAAAAAAGTGGTAGATAGCCGAAAAAAGTGACAGGGGTGCAACACGAGGACTTCCCAGGAGGTCACCCATCCTAGTACTACTCTCGCCCAAGCACGCTTAACTTCGGAGTTCTGATGGGATCCAGTGCATTTGTGCTGGTATGATCGCACCCAGCATGCCTCTCCATTGTCAAAGTAATAAAGAGTTTCCACTCGCATTGTCGTACGAAGTCCGTTTAAATGAAAGTGCGAAAAAATCCTGCTAGATGACACCGGATGGACGATCCGAGCATGTCGGGATGCCGGATGACTGCCAGGGCTGTCATCGCGCGATGGATCTTCCCGAGTACCCCCGAATCAATATAAGAATCGCCACGATCTGACGGGCGGATCAAAAGTTATCGTCGGAACGATATTTGTGCACCAAGGGTAGCTCACGGCCAGTAAACACCTTCCGACCGGATTCATGACTCGCATCCACTAGTACACTCATCCGCTATAGCCTGTACATCACTGAATCTAAACAAACCCCCGCTATAATTTGACCGCAAATGAAATGTCAGAACGAATTCCGTTTATCGAATCAAACGACACTATCACCCCGCCATAATAAAGACCGGACGTCTTTGAATTCACCATCCGGAAGAAAATAAAAAGATCCGAACCGAAACGTAGGAGGCGACGCACTAAACGTGCGTTTCAGTTCGCATCGATGTTCCAGAACCGAAAGATTGTTCGAAAAAAGTGGTAGATAGCCGAAAAAAGTGACAGGGGTGCAACACGAGGACTTCCCAGGAGGTCACCCACCCTAGTACTACTCTCGCCCAAGCACGCTTAACTTCGGAGTTCTGATGGGATCCAGTGCATTTGTGCTGGTATGATCGCACCCAGCATGCCTCTCCATTGTCAAAGTAATAAAGAGTTTCCACTCGCATTGTCGTACGAAGTCCGTTTAAATGAAAGTGCGAAAAAATCCTGCTAGATGACACCGGATGGACGATCCGAGCATGTCGGGAAGCCGGATGACCGCCAGAGCTGTAATCGCGCGATGGATCTTCCCGAGTACCCCCGAATCAATATAAGAATCGCCACGATCTGACGGGCGGATCAAAAGTTATCGTCGGAACGATATTTGTGCACCAAGGGTAGCTCACGGCCAGTAAACACCTTCCGACCGGATTCATGACTCACATCCACTAGTACACTCATCCGCTATAGCCTGTACGTCACTGAATCTAAACAAACCCCCTCTATAATTTGACTGCAAATGAAATGTCAGAACGAATTCCGTTTATCGAATCAAACGACACTATCACCCCGCCATAATAAAGACCGGACGTCTTTGAATTCACCATCCGGAAGAAAATAAAAAGATCCGAACCGAAACGTAGGAGGCGACGCACTAAACGTGCGTTTCAGTTCGCATCGATGTTCCAGAACCGAAAGATTTTTCGAAAAAAGTGGTAGATAGCCGAAAAAAGTGACAGGGGTGCAACACGAGGACTTCCCAGGAGGTCACCCATCCTAGTACTACTCTCGCCCAAGCACGCTTAACTTCGGAGTTCTGATGGGATCCAGTGCATTTGTGCTGGTATGATCGCACCCAGCATGCCTCTCCATTGTCAAAGTAATAAAGAGTTTCCACTCGCATTGTCGTACGAAGTCCGTTTAAATGAAAGTGCGAAAAAATCCTGCTAGATGACACCGGATGGACGATCCGAGCATGTCGGGAAGTCGGATGACCGCCAGGGCTGTCATCGCGCGATGAATCTTCCCGAGTACCCCCGAATCAATATAAGAATCGCCACGATCTGACGGGCGGATCAAAAGTTATCGTCGGAACGATATTTGTGCACCAAGGGTAGCTCACGGCCAGTAAACACCTTCCGACCGGATTCATGACTCGCATCCACTAGTACACTCATCCGCTATAGCCTGTACGTCACTGAATCTAAACAAACCCCCGCTATAATTTGACCGCAAATGAAATGTCAGAACGAATTCCGTTTATCGAATCAAACGACACTATCACCCCGCCATAATAAAGACCGGACGTGTTTGAATTCACCATCCGGAAGAAAATAAAAAGATCCGAACCGAAACGTAGGAGGCAACGCACTAAACGTGCGTTTCAGTTCGCATCGATGTTCCAGAACCGAAAGATTGTTCGAAAAAAGTGGTAGATAGCCGAAAAAAGTGACAGGGGTGCAACACGAGGACTTCCCAGGAGGTCACCCATCCTAGTACTACTCTCGCCCAAGCACGCTTAACTTCGGAGTTCTGATGGGATCCAGTGCATTTGTGCTGGTATGATCGCACCCAGCATGCCTTTCCATTGTCAAAGTAATAAAGAGTTTCCACTCGCATTGTCGTACGAAGTCCGTTTAAATGAAAGTGCGAAAAAATCCTGCTAAATGACACCGGATGGACGATCCGAGCATGTCGGGAAGCCGGATGACCGCCAGGGCTGTCATCGCGCGATGAATCTTCCCGAGTACCCCCGAATCAATATAAGAATCGCCACGATCTGACGGGCGGATCAAAAGTTATCGTCGGAACGATATTTGTGCACCAAGGGTAGCTCACGGCCAGTAAACACCTTCCGACCGGATTCATGACTCGCATCCACTAGTACACTCATCCGCTATAGCCTGTACGTCACTGAATCTAAACAAACCCCCGCTATAATTTGACCGCAAATGAAATGTCAGAACGAATTCCGTTTATCGAATCAAACGACACTATCACCCCGCCATAATAAAGACTGGACGTCTTTGAATTCACCATCCGGAAGAAAATAAAAAGATCCGAACCGAAACGTAGGAGGCGACGCACTAAACGTGCGTTTCAGTTCGCATCGATGTTCCAGAACCGAAAGATTGTTCGAAAAAAGTGGTAGATAGCCGAAAAAAGTGACAGGGGTGCAACACGAGGACTTCCCAGGAGGTCACCCATCCTAGTACTACTCTCGCCCAAGCACGCTTAACTTCGGAGTTCTGATGGGATCCAGTGCATTTGTGCTGGTATGATCGCACCCAGCATGCCTCTCCATTGTCAAAGTAATAAAGAGTTTCCACTCGCATTGTCGTACGAAGTCCGTTTAAATGAAAGTGCGAAAAAATCCTGCTAGATGACACCGGATGGACGATCCGAGCATGTCGGGAAGCCGGATGACTGCCAGGGCTGTCATCGCGCGATGAATCTTCCCGAGTACCCCCGAATCAATATAAGAATCGCCACGATCTGACGGGCGGATCAAAAGTTATCGTCGGAACGATATTTGTGCACCAAGGGTAGCTCACGGCCAGTAAACACCTTCCGACCGGATTCATGACTCGCATCCACTAGTACACTCATCCGCTATAGCCTGTACATCACTGAATCTAAACAAACCCCCGCTATAATTTGACCGCAAATGAAATGTCAGAACGAATTCCGTTTATCGAATCAAACGACACTATCACCCCGCCATAATAAAGACCGGACGTCTTTGAATTCACCATCCGGAAGAAAATAAAAAGATCCGAACCGAAACGTAGGAGGCGACGCACTAAACGTGCGTTTCAGTTCGCATCGATGTTCCAGAACCGAAAGATTGTTCGAAAAAAGTGGTAGATAGCCGAAAAAAGTGACAGGGGTGCAACACGAGGACTTCCCAGGAGGTCACCCATCCTAGTACTACTCTCGCCCAAGCACGCTTAACTTCGGAGTTCTGATGGGATCCAGTGCATTTGTGCTGGTATGATCGCACCCAGCATGCCTCTCCATTGTCAAAGTAATAAAGAGTTTCCACTCGCATTGTCGTACGAAGTCCGTTTAAATGAAAGTGCGAAAAAATCCTGCTAGATGACACCGGATGGACGATCCGAGCATGTCGGGAAGCCGGATGACCGCCAGAGCTGTAATCGCGCGATGGATCTTCCCGAGTACCCCCGAATCAATATAAGAATCGCCACGATCTGACGGGCGGATCAAAAGTTATCGTCGGAACGATATTTGTGCACCAAGGGTAGCTCAAGGCCAGTAAACACCTTCCGACCGGATTCATGACTCACATCCACTAGTACACTCATCCGCTATAGCCTGTACGTCACTGAATCTAAACAAACCCCCGCTATAATTTGACTGCAAATGAAATGTCAGAACGAATTCCGTTTATCGAATCAAACGACACTATCACCCCGCCATAATAAAGACCGGACGTCTTTGAATTCACCATCCGGAAGAAAATAAAAAGATCCGAACCGAAACGTAGGAGGCGACGCACTAAACGTGCGTTTCAGTTCGCATCGATGTTCCAGAACCGAAAGATTGTTCGAAAAAAGTGGTAGATAGCCGAAAAAAGTGACAGGGGTGCAACACGAGGACTTCCCAGGAGGTCACCCATCCTAGTACTACTCTCGCCCAAGCACGCTTAACTTCGGAGTTCTGATGGGATCCAGTGCATTTGTGCTGGTATGATCGCACCCAGCATGCCTCTCCATTGTCAAAGTAATAAAGAGTTTCCACTCGCATTGTCGTACGAAGTCCGTTTAAATGAAAGTGCGAAAAAATCCTGCTAGATGACACCGGATGGACGATCCGAGCATGTCGGGAAGTCGGATGACCGCCAAGGCTGTCATCGCGCGATGAATCTTCCCGAGTACCCCCGAATCAATATAAGAATCGCCACGATCTGACGGGCGGATCAAAAGTTATCGTCGGAACGATATTTGTGCACCAAGGGTAGCTCACGGCCAGTAAACACCTTCCGACCGGATTCATGACTCGCATCCACTAGTACACTCATCCGCTATAGCCTGTACGTCACTGAATCTAAACAAACCCCCGCTATAATTTGACCGCAAATGAAATGTCAGAACGAATTCCGTTTATCGAATCAAACGACACTATCACCCCGCCATAATAAAGACCGGACGTGTTTGAATTCACCATCCGGAAGAAAATAAAAAGATCCGAACCGAAACGTAGGAGGCGACGCACTAAACGTGCGTTTCAGTTCGCATCGATGTTCCAGAACCGAAAGATTGTTCGAAAAAAGTGGTAGATAGCCGAAAAAAGTGACAGGGGTGCAACACGAGGACTTCCCAGGAGGTCACCCATCCTAGTACTACTCTCGCCCAAGCACGCTTAACTTCGGAGTTCTGATGGGATCCAGTGCATTTGTGCTGGTATGATCGCACCCAGCATGCCTTTCCATTGTCAAAGTAATAAAGAGTTTCCACTCGCATTGTCGTACGAAGTCCGTTTAAATGAAAGTGCGAAAAAATCCTGCTAGATTACACCGGATGGACGATCCGAGCATGTCGGGAAGCCGGATGACCGCCAGGGCTGTCATCGCGCGATTAATCTTCCCGAGTAGCCCCCAATCAATATAAGAATCGCTACGATCTGACGGGCGGATCAAAAGTTATCGTCGGAACGATATTTGTGCACCAAGGGTAGCTCACGGCCAGTAAACACCTTCCGACCGTATTCATGACTCGCATCCACTAGTACACTCATCCGCTATAGCCTGTACGTCACTGAATCTAAACAAACCCCCGCTATAATTTGACTGCAAATGAAATGTTAGAACGAATTCCATTTATCGAATCAAACGACACTATCACCCCGCCATAATAAAGACCGGACGTCTTTGAATTCACCATCCGGAAGAAAATAAAAAGATCCGAACCGAAACGTAGGAGGCGACGCACTAAACGTGCGTTTCAGTTCGCATCGATGTTCCAGAACCGAAAGATTGTTCGAAAAAAGTGGTAGATAGCCGAAAAAAGTGACAGGGGTGCAACACGAGGACTTCCCAGGAGGTCACCCATCCTAGTACTACTCTCGCCCAAGCACGCTTAACTTCGGAGTTCTGATGGGATCCAGTGCATTTGTGCTGGTATGATCGCACCCAGCATGCCTCTCCATTGTCAAAGTAATAAAGAGTTTCCACTCGCATTGTCGTACGAAGTCCGTTTAAATGAAAGTGCGAAAAAATCCTGCTAGATGACACCGGATGGACGATCCGAGCATGTCGGGAAGCCGGATGACCGCCAGGGCTGTCATCGCGCGATGAATCTTCCCGAGTACCCCCGAATCAATATAAGAATCGCCACGATCTGACGGGCGGATCAAAAGTTATCGTCGGAACGATATTTGTGCACCAAGGGTAGCTCACGGCCAGTAAACACCTTCCGACCGGATTCATGACTCGCATCCACTAGTACACTCATCCGCTATAGCCTGTACGTCACTGAATCTAAACAAACCCCCGCTATAATTTGACCGCAAATGAAATGTCAGAACGAATTCCGTTTATCGAATCAAACGACACTATCACCTCGCCATAATAAAGACCGGACGTCTTTGAATTCACCATCCGGAAGAAAATAAAAAGATCCGAACCGAAACGTAGGAGGCGACGCACTAAACGTGCGTTTCAGTTCGCATCGATGTTCCAGAACCGAAAGATTGTTCGAAAAAAGTGGTAGATAGCCGAAAAAAGTGACAGGGGTGCAACACGAGGACTTCCCAGGAGGTCACCCATCCTAGTACTACTCTCGCCCAAGCACGCTTAACTTCGGAGTTCTGATGGGATCCAGTGCATTTGTGCTGGTATGATCGCACCCAGCATGCCTCTCCATTGTCAAAGTAATAAAGAGTTTCCACTCGCATTGTCGTACGAAGTCCGTTTAAATGAAAGTGCGAAAAAATCCTGCTAGATGACACCGGATGGACGATCCGAGCATGTCGGGAAGCCGGATGACCGCCAGAGCTGTAATCGCGCGATGGATCTTCCCGAGTACCCCCGAATCAATATAAGAATCGCCACGATCTGACGGGCGGATCAAAAGTTATCGTCGGAACGATATTTGTGCACCAAGGGTAGCTCACGGCCAGTAAACACCTTCCGACCGGATTCATGACTCACATCCACTAGTACACTCATCCGCTATAGCCTGTACGTCACTGAATCTAAACAAACCCCCGCTATAATTTGACTGCAAATGAAATGTCAGAACGAATTCCGTTTATCGAATCAAACGACACTATCACCCCGCCATAATAAAGACCGGACGTCTTTGAATTCACCATCCGGAAGAAAATAAAAAGATCCGAACCGAAACGTAGGAGGCGACGCACTAAACGTGCGTTTCAGTTCGCATCGATGTTCCAGAACCGAAAGATTGTTCGAAAAAAGTGGTAGATAGCCGAAAAAAGTGACAGGGGTGCAACACGAGGACTTCCCAGGAGGTCACCCATCCTAGTACTACTCTCGCCCAAGCACGCTTAACTTCGGAGTTCTGATGGGATCCAGTGCATTTGTGCTGGTATGATCGCACCCAGCATGCCTCTCCATTGTCAAAGTAATAAAGAGTTTCCACTCGCATTGTCGTACGAAGTCCGTTTAAATGAAAGTGCGAAAAAATCCTGCTAGATGACACCGGATGGACGATCCGAGCATGTCGGGAAGTCGGATGACCGCCAGGGCTGTCATCGCGCGATGAATCTTCCCGAGTACCCCCGAATCAATATAAGAATCGCCACGATCTGACGGGCGGATCAAAAGTTATCGTCGGAACGATATTTGTGCACCAAGGGTAGCTCACGGCCAGTAAACACCTTCCGACCGGATTCATGACTCGCATCCACTAGTACACTCATCCGCTATAGCCTGTACGTCACTGAATCTAAACAAACCCCCGCTATAATTTGACCGCAAATGAAATGTCAGAACGAATTCCGTTTATCGAATCAAACGACACTATCACCCCGCCATAATAAAGACCGGACGTGTTTGAATTCACCATCCGGAAGAAAATAAAAAGATCCGAACCGAAACGTAGGAGGCGACGCACTAAACGTGCGTTTCAGTTCGCATCGATGTTCCAGAACCGAAAGATTGTTCGAAAAAAGTGGTAGATAGCCGAAAAAAGTGACAGGGGTGCAACACGAGGACTTCCCAGGAGGTCACCCATCCTAGTACTACTCTCGCCCAAGCACGCTTAACTTCGGAGTTCTGATGGGATCCAGTGCATTTGTGCTGGTATGATCGCACCCAGCATGCCTCTCCATTGTCAAAGTAATAAAGAGTTTCCACTCGCATTGTCGTACGAAGTCCGTTTAAATGAAAGTGCGAAAAAATCCTGCTAGATGACACCGGATGGACGATCCGAGCATGTCGGGAAGCCGGATGACCGCCAGGGCTGTCATCGCGCGATGAATCTTCCCGAGTACCCCCGAATCAATATAAGAATCGCCACGATCTGACGGGCGGATCAAAAGTTATCGTCGGAACGATATTTGTGCACCAAGGGTAGCTCACGGCCAGTAAACACCTTCCGACCGGATTCATGACTCGCATCCACTAGTACACTCATCCGCTATAGCCTGTACGTCACTGAATCTAAACAAACCCCCGCTATAATTTGACCGCAAATGAAATGTCAGAACGAATTCCGTTTATCGAATCAAACGACACTATCACCCCGCCATAATAAAGACCGGACGTCTTTGAATTCACCATCCGGAAGAAAATAAAAAGATCCGAACCGAAACGTAGGAGGCGACGCACTAAACGTGCGTTTCAGTTCGCATCGATGTTCCAGAACCGAAAGATTGTTCGAAAAAAGTGGTAGATAGCCGAAAAAAGTGACAGGGGTGCAACACGAGGACTTCCCAGGAGGTCACCCATCCTAGTACTACTCTCGCCCAAGCACGCTTAACTTCGGAGTTCTGATGGGATCCAGTGCATTTGTGCTGGTATGATCGCACCCAGCATGCCTCTCCATTGTCAAAGTAATTAAGAGTTTCCACTCGCATTGTCGTACGAAGTCCGTTTAAATGAAAGTGCGAAAAAATCCTGCTAGATGACACCGGATGGACGATCCGAGCATGTCGGGAAGCCGGATGACCGCCAGGGCTGTCATCGCGCGATGGATCTTCCCGAGTACCCCCGAATCAATATAAGAATCGCCACGATCTGACGGGCGGATCAAAAGTTATCGTCGGAACGATATTTGTGCACCAAGGGTAGCTCACGGCCAGTAAACACCTTCCGACCGGATTCATGACTCGCATCCACTAGTACACTCATCCGCTATAGCCTGTACGTCACTGAATCTAAACAAACCCCCGCTATAATTTGACCGCAAATGAAATGTCAGAACGAATTCCGTTTATCGAATCAAACGACACTATCACCTCGCCATAATAAAGACCGGACGTCTTTGAATTCACCATCCGGAAGAAAATAAAAAGATCCGAACCGAAACGTAGGAGGCGACGCACTAAACGTGCGTTTCAGTTCGCATCGATGTTCCAGAACCGAAAGATTGTTCGAAAAAAGTGGTAGATAGCCGAAAAAAGTGACAGGGGTGCAACACGAGGACTTCCCAGGAGGTCACCCATCCTAGTACTACTCTCGCCCAAGCACGCTTAACTTCGGAGTTCTGATGGGATCCAGTGCATTTGTGCTGGTATGATCGCACCCAGCATGCCTTTCCATTGTCAAAGTAATAAAGAGTTTCCACTCGCATTGTCGTACGAAGTCCGTTTAAATGAAAGTGCGAAAAAATCCTGCTAGATTACACCGGATGGACGATCCGAGCATGTCGGGAAGCCGGATGACCGCCAGGGCTGTCATCGCGCGATTAATCTTCCCGAGTAGCCCCGAATCAATATAAGAATCGCTACGATCTGACGGGCGGATCAAAAGTTATCGTCGGAACGATATTTGTGCACCAAGGGTAGCTCACGGCCAGTAAACACCTTCCGACCGGATTCATGACTCGCATCCACTAGTACACTCATCCGCTATAGCCTGTACGTCACTGAATCTAAACAAACCCCCGCTATAATTTGACGGCAAATGAAATGTCAGAACGAATTCCGTTTATCGAATCAAACGACACAATCACCCCGCCATAATAAAGACCGGACGTCTTTGAATTCACCATCCGGAAGAAAATAATAAGATCCGAACCGAAACGTAGGAGGCGACGCACTAAACGTGCGTTTCAGTTCGCATCAATGTTCCAGAACCGAAAGATTGTTCGAAAAAAGTGGTAGATAGCCGAAAAAAGTGACAGGGGTGCAACACGAGGACTTCCCAGGAGGTCACCCATCCTAGTACTACTCTCGCCCAAGCACGCTTAACTTCGGAGTTCTGATGGGATCCAGTGCATTTGTGCTGGTATGATCGCACCCAGCATGCCTCTCCATTGTCAAAGTGATAAAGAGTTTCCACTCGCATTGTCGTACGAAGTCCGTTTAAATGAAAGTGCGAAAAAATCCTGCTAGATGACACCGGATGGACGATCCGAGCATGTCGGGAAGCCGGATGACCGCCAAAGCTGTCATCGCGCGATGGATCTTCCCGAGTACCCCCGAATCAATATAAGAATCGCCACGATCTGACGGGCGGATCAAAAGTTATCGTCGGAACGATATTTGTGCACCAAGGGTAGCTCACGGCCAGTAAACACCTTCCGACCGGATTCATGACTCGCATCCACTAGTACACTCATCCGCTATAGCCTGTACGTCACTGAATCTAAACAAACCCCCGCTATAATTTGACTGCAAATGAAATGTCAGAACGAATTCCGTTTATCGAATCAAACGACACTATCACCCCGCCATAATAAAGACCGGACGTCTTTGAATTCACCATCCGGAAGAAAATAAAAAGATCCGAACCGAAACGTAGGAGGCGACGCACTAAACGTGCGTTTCAGTTCGCATCGATGTTCCAGAACCGAAAGATTGTTCGAAAAAAGTGGTAGATAGCCGAAAAAAGTGACAGGGGTGCAACACGAGGACTTCCCAGGAGGTCACCCATCCTAGTACTACTCTCGCCCAAGCACGCTTAACTTCGGAGTTCTGATGGGATCCAGTGCATTTGTGCTGGTATGATCGCACCCAGCATGCCTCTCCATTGTCAAAGTAATTAAGAGTTTCCACTCGCATTGTCGTACGAAGTCCGTTTAAATGAAAGTGCGAAAAAATCCTGCTAGATGACACCGGATGGACGATCCGAGCATGTCGGGAAGCCGGATGACCGCCAGGGCTGTCATCGCGCGATGGATCTTCCCGAGTACCCCCGAATCAATATAAGAATCGCCATGATCTGACGGGCGGATCAAAAGTTATCGTCGGAACGATATTTGTGCACCAAGGGTAGCTCACGGCCAGTAAACACCTTCCGACCGGATTCATGACTCGCATCCACTAGTACACTCATCCGCTATAGCCTGTACGTCACTGAATCTAAACAAACCCCCGCTATAATTTGACCGCAAATGAAATGTCAGAACGAATTCCGTTTATCGAATCAAACGACACTATCACCTCGCCATAATAAAGACCGGACGTCTTTGAATTCACCATCCGGAAGAAAATAAAAAGATCCGAACCGAAACGTAGGAGGCGACGCACTAAACGTGCGTTTCAGTTCGCATCGATGTTCCAGAACCGAAAGATTGTTCGAAAAAAGTGGTAGATAGCCGAAAAAAGTGACAGGGGTGCAACACGAGGACTTCCCAGGAGGTCACCCATCCTAGTACTACTCTCGCCCAAGCACGCTTAACTTCGGAGTTCTGATGGGATCCAGTGCATTTGTGCTGGTATGATCGCACCCAGCATGCCTCTCCATTGTCAAAGTAATAAAGAGTTTCCACTCGCATTGTCGTACGAAGTCCGTTTAAATGAAAGTGCGAAAAAATCCTGCTAGATGACACCGGATGGACGATCCGAGCATGTCGGGAAGCCGGATGACCGCCAGGGCTGTCATCGCGCGATGAATCTTCCCGAGTACCCCCGAATCAATATAAGAATCGCCACGATCTGACGGGCGGATCAAAAGTTATCGTCGGAACGATATTTGTGCACCAAGGGTAGCTCACGGCCAGTAAACACCTTCCGACCGGATTCATGACTCGCATCCACTAGTACACTCATCCGCTATAGCCTGTACGTCACTGAATCTAAACAAACCCCCGCTATAATTTGACCGCAAATGAAATGTCAGAACGAATTCCGTTTATCGAATCAAACGACACTATCACCTCGCCATAATAAAGACCGGACGTCTTTGAATTCACCATCCGGAAGAAAATAAAAAGATCCGAACCGAAACGTAGGAGGCGACGCACTAAACGTGCGTTTCAGTTCGCATCGATGTTCCAGAACCGAAAGATTGTTCGAAAAAAGTGGTAGATAGCCGAAAAAAGTGACAGGGGTGCAACACGAGGACTTCCCATGAGGTCACCCATCCTAGTACTACTCTCGCCCAAGCACGCTTAACTTCGGAGTTCTGATGGGATCCAGTGCATTTGTGCTGGTATGATCGCACCCAGCATGCCTCTCCATTGTCAAAGTAATAAAGAGTTTCCACTCGCATTGTCGTACGAAGTCCGTTTAAATGAAAGTGCGAAAAAATCCTGCTAGATTACACCGGATGGACGATCCGAGCATGTCGGGAAGCCGGATGACCGCCAGGGCTGTCATCGCGCGATTAATCTTCCCGAGTAGCCCCCAATCAATATAAGAATCGCTACGATCTGACGGGCGGATCAAAAGTTATCGTCGGAACGATATTTGTGCACCAAGGGTAGCTCACGGCCAGTAAACACCTTCCGACCGGATTCATGACTCGCATCCACTAGTACACTCATCCGCTATAGCCTGTACGTCACTGAATCTAAACAAACCCCCGCTATAATTTGACTGCAAATGAAATGTTAGAACGAATTCCGTTTATCGAATCAAACGACACTATCACCCCGCCATAATAAAGACCGGACGTCTTTGAATTCACCATCCGGAAGAAAATAAAAAGATCCGAACCGAAACGTAGGAGGCGACGCACTAAACGTGCGTTTCAGTTCGCATCGATGTTCCAGAACCGAAAGATTGTTCGAAAAAAGTGGTAGATAGCCGAAAAAAGTGACAGGGGTGCAACACGAGGACTTCCCAGGAGGTCACCCATCCTAGTACTACTCTCGCCCAAGCACGCTTAACTTCGGAGTTCTGATGGGATCCAGTGCATTTGTGCTGGTATGATCGCACCCAGCATGCCTCTCCATTGTCAAAGTAATAAAGAGTTTCCACTCGCATTGTCGTACGAAGTCCGTTTAAATGAAAGTGCGAAAAAATCCTGCTAGATGACACCGGATGGACGATCCGAGCATGTCGGGAAGCCGGATGACCGCCAGGGCTGTCATCGCGCGATGAATCTTCCCGAGTACCCCCGAATCAATATAAGAATCGCCACGATCTGACGGGCGGATCAAAAGTTATCGTCGGAACGATATTTGTGCACCAAGGGTAGCTCACGGCCAGTAAACACCTTCCGACCGGATTCATGACTCGCATCCACTAGTACACTCATCCGCTATAGCCTGTACGTCACTGAATCTAAACAAACCCCCGCTATAATTTGACCGCAAATGAAATGTCAGAACGAATTCCGTTTATCGAATCAAACGACACTATCACCCCGCCATAATAAAGACCGGACGTCTTTGAATTCACCATCCGGAAGAAAATAAAAAGATCCGAACCGAAACGTAGGAGGCGACGCACTAAACGTGCGTTTCAGTTCGCATCGATGTTCCAGAACCGAAAGATTGTTCGAAAAAAGTGGTAGATAGCCGAAAAAAGTGACAGGGGTGCAACACGAGGACTTCCCAGGAGGTCACCCATCCTAGTACTACTCTCGCCCAAGCACGCTTAACTTCGGAGTTCTGATGGGATCCAGTGCATTTGTGCTGGTATGATCGCACCCAGCATGCCTCTCCATTGTCAAAGTAATTAAGAGTTTCCACTCGCATTGTCGTACGAAGTCCGTTTAAATGAAAGTGCGAAAAAATCCTGCTAGATGACACCGGATGGACGATCCGAGCATGTCGGGAAGCCGGATGACCGCCAGGGCTGTCATCGCGCGATGGATCTTCCCGAGTACCCCCGAATCAATATAAGAATCGCCATGATCTGACGGGCGGATCAAAAGTTATCGTCGGAACGATATTTGTGCACCAAGGGTAGCTCACGGCCAGTAAACACCTTCCGACCGGATTCATGACTCGCATCCACTAGTACACTCATCCGCTATAGCCTGTACGTCACTGAATCTAAACAAACCCCCGCTATAATTTGACCGCAAATGAAATGTCAGAACGAATTCCGTTTATCGAATCAAACGACACTATCACCTCGCCATAATAAAGACCGGACGTCTTTGAATTCACCATCCGGAAGAAAATAAAAAGATCCGAACCGAAACGTAGGAGGCGACGCACTAAACGTGCGTTTCAGTTCGCATCGATGTTCCAGAACCGAAAGATTGTTCGAAAAAAGTGGTAGATAGCCGAAAAAAGTGACATGGGTGCAACACGAGGACTTCCCAGGAGGTCACCCATCCTAGTACTACTCTCGCCCAAGCACGCTTAACTTCGGAGTTCTGATGGGATCCAGTGCATTTGTGCTGGTATGATCGCACCCAGCATGCCTTTCCATTGTCAAAGTAATAAAGAGTTTCCACTCGCATTGTCGTACGAAGTCCGTTTAAATGAAAGTGCGAAAAAATCCTGCTAGATTACACCGGATGGACGATCCGAGCATGTCGGGAAGCCGGATGACCGCCAGGGCTGTCATCGCGCGATTAATCTTCCCGAGTAGCCCCGAATCAATATAAGAATCGCTACGATCTGACGGGCGGATCAAAAGTTATCGTCGGAACGATATTTGTGCACCAAGGGTAGCTCACGGCCAGTAAACACCTTCCGACCGGATTCATGACTCGCATCCACTAGTACACTCATCCGCTATAGCCTGTACGTCACTGAATCTAAACAAACCCCCGCTATAATTTGACGGCAAATGAAATGTCAGAACGAATTCCGTTTATCGAATCAAACGACACAATCACCCCGCCATAATAAAGACCGGACGTCTTTGAATTCACCATCCGGAAGAAAATAATAAGATCCGAACCGAAACGTAGGAGGCGACGCACTAAACGTGCGTTTCAGTTCGCATCAATGTTCCAGAACCGAAAGATTGTTCGAAAAAAGTGGTAGATAGCCGAAAAAAGTGACAGGGGTGCAACACGAGGACTTCCCAGGAGGTCACCCATCCTAGTACTACTCTCGCCCAAGCACGCTTAACTTCGGAGTTCTGATGGGATCCAGTGCATTTGTGCTGGTATGATCGCACCCAGCATGCCTCTCCATTGTCAAAGTAATAAAGAGTTTCCACTCGCATTGTCGTACGAAGTCCGTTTAAATGAAAGTGCGAAAAAATCCTGCTAGATGACACCGGATGGACGATCCGAGCATGTCGGGAAGCCGGATGACCGCCAAAGCTGTCATCGCGCGATGGATCTTCCCGAGTACCCCCGAATCAATATAAGAATCGCCACGATCTGACGGGCGGATCAAAAGTTATCGTCGGAACGATATTTGTGCACCAAGGGTAGCTCACGGCCAGTAAACACCTTCCGACCGGATTCATGACTCGCATCCACTAGTACACTCATCCGCTATAGCCTGTACGTCACTGAATCTAAACAAACCCCCGCTATAATTTGACTGCAAATGAAATGTCAGAACGAATTCCGTTTATCGAATCAAACGACACTATCACCCCGCCATAATAAAGACCGGACGTCTTTGAATTCACCATCCGGAAGAAAATAAAAAGATCCGAACCGAAACGTAGGAGGCGACGCACTAAACGTGCGTTTCAGTTCGCATCGATGTTCCAGAACCGAAAGATTGTTCGAAAAAAGTGGTAGATAGCCGAAAAAAGTGACAGGGGTGCAACACGAGGACTTCCCAGGAGGTCACCCATCCTAGTACTACTCTCGCCCAAGCACGCTTAACTTCGGAGTTCTGATGGGATCCAGTGCATTTGTGCTGGTATGATCGCACCCAGCATGCCTCTCCATTGTCAAAGTAATTAAGAGTTTCCACTCGCATTGTCGTACGAAGTCCGTTTAAATGAAAGTGCGAAAAAATCCTGCTAGATGACACCGGATGGACGATCCGAGCATGTCGGGAAGCCGGATGACCGCCAGGGCTGTCATCGCGCGATGGATCTTCCCGAGTACCCCCGAATCAATATAAGAATCGCCATGATCTGACGGGCGGATCAAAAGTTATCGTCGGAACGATATTTGTGCACCAAGGGTAGCTCACGGCCAGTAAACACCTTCCGACCGGATTCATGACTCGCATCCACTAGTACACTCATCCGCTATAGCCTGTACGTCACTGAATCTAAACAAACCCCCGCTATAATTTGACCGCAAATGAAATGTCAGAACGAATTCCGTTTATCGAATCAAACGACACTATCACCTCGCCATAATAAAGACCGGACGTCTTTGAATTCACCATCCGGAAGAAAATAAAAAGATCCGAACCGAAACGTAGGAGGCGACGCACTAAACGTGCGTTTCAGTTCGCATCGATGTTCCAGAACCGAAAGATTGTTCGAAAAAAGTGGTAGATAGCCGAAAAAAGTGACAGGGGTGCAACACGAGGACTTCCCAGGAGGTCACCCATCCTAGTACTACTCTCGCCCAAGCACGCTTAACTTCGGAGTTCTGATGGGATCCAGTGCATTTGTGCTGGTATGATCGCACCCAGCATGCCTCTCCATTGTCAAAGTAATAAAGAGTTTCCACTCGCATTGTCGTACGAAGTCCGTTTAAATGAAAGTGCGAAAAAATCCTGCTAGATGACACCGGATGGACGATCCGAGCATGTCGGGAAGCCGGATGACCGCCAGGGCTGTCATCGCGCGATGAATCTTCCCGAGTACCCCCGAATCAATATAAGAATCGCCACGATCTGACGGGCGGATCAAAAGTTATCGTCGGAACGATATTTGTGCACCAAGGGTAGCTCACGGCCAGTAAACACCTTCCGACCGGATTCATGACTCGCATCCACTAGTACACTCATCCGCTATAGCCTGTACGTCACTGAATCTAAACAAACCCCCGCTATAATTTGACCGCAAATGAAATGTCAGAACGAATTCCGTTTATCGAATCAAACGACACTATCACCTCGCCATAATAAAGACCGGACGTCTTTGAATTCACCATCCGGAAGAAAATAAAAAGATCCGAACCGAAACGTAGGAGGCGACGCACTAAACGTGCGTTTCAGTTCGCATCGATGTTCCAGAACCGAAAGATTGTTCGAAAAAAGTGGTAGATAGCCGAAAAAAGTGACAGGGGTGCAACACGAGGACTTCCCATGAGGTCACCCATCCTAGTACTACTCTCGCCCAAGCACGCTTAACTTCGGAGTTCTGATGGGATCCAGTGCATTTGTGCTGGTATGATCGCACCCAGCATGCCTCTCCATTGTCAAAGTAATAAAGAGTTTCCACTCGCATTGTCGTACGAAGTCCGTTTAAATGAAAGTGCGAAAAAATCCTGCTAGATGACACCGGATGGACGATCCGAGCATGTCGGGAAGCCGGATGACCGCCAGGGCTGTCATCGCGCGATGAATCTTCCCGAGTACCCCCGAATCAATATAAGAATCGCCACGATCTGACGGGCGGATCAAAAGTTATCGTCGGAACGATATTTGTGCACCAAGGGTAGCTCACGGCTAGTAAACACCTTCCGACCGGATTCATGACTCGCATCCACTAGTACACTCATCTGCTATAGCCTGTACGTCACTGAATCTAAACAAACCCCCGCTATAATTTGACGGCAAATGAAATGTCAGAACGAATTCCGTTTATCGAATCAAACGACACTATCACCCCGCCATAATAAAGACCGGACGTCTTTGAATTCACCATCCGGAAGAAAATAATAAGATCCGAACCGAAACGTAGGAGGCGACGCACTAAACGTGCGTTTCAGTTCGCATCAATGTTCCAGAACCGAAAGATTGTTCGAAAAAAGTGGTAGATAGCCGAAAAAAGTGACAGGGGTGCAACACGAGGACTTCCCAGGAGGTCACCCATCCTAGTACTACTCTCGCCCAAGCACGCTTAACTTCGGAGTTCTGATGGGATCCAGTGCATTTGTGCTGGTATGATCGCACCCAGCATGCCTCTCCATTGTCAAAGTAATAAAGAGTTTCCACTCGCATTGTCGTACGAAGTCCGTTTAAATGAAAGTGCGAAAAAATCCTGCTAGATGACACCGGATGGACGATCCGAGCATGTCGGGAAGCCGGATGACCGCCAGGGCTGTCATCGCGCGATGATTCTTCCCGAGTACCCCCGAATCAATATAAGAATCGCCACGATCTGACGGGCGGATCAAAAGTTATCGTCGGAACGATATTTGTGCACCAAGGGTAGCTCACGGCCAGTAAACACCTTCCGACCGGATTCATGACTCGCATCCACTAGTACACTCATCCGCTATAGCCTGTACGTCACTGAATCTAAACAAACCCCCGCTATAATTTGACCGCAAATGAAATGTCAGAACGAATTCCGTTTATCGAATCAAACGACACTATCACCCCGCCATAATAAAGACCGGACGTGTTTGAATTCACCATCCGGAAGAAAATAAAAAGATCCGAACCGAAACGTAGGAGGCGACGCACTAAACGTGCGTTTCAGTTCGCATCGATGTTCCAGAACCGAAAGATTGTTCGAAAAAAGTGGTAGATAGCCGAAAAAAGTGACAGGGGTGCAACACGAGGACTTCCCAGGAGGTCACCCATCCTAGTACTACTCTCGCCCAAGCACGCTTAACTTCGGAGTTCTGATGGGATCCAGTGCATTTGTGCTGGTATGATCGCACCCAGCATGCCTCTCCATTGTCAAAGTAATAAAGAGTTTCCACTCGCATTGTCGTACGAAGTCCGTTTAAATGAAAGTGCGAAAAAATCCTGCTAGATGACACCGGATGGACGATCCGAGCATGTCGGGAAGCCGGATGACCGCCAGGGCTGTCATCGCGCGATGGATCTTCCCGAGTACCCCCGAATTAATATAAGAATCGCCACGATCTGACGGGCGGATCAAAAGTTATCGTCGGAACGATATTTGTGCACCAAGGGTAGCTCACGGCCAGTAAACACCTTCCGACCGGATTCATGACTCGCATCCACTAGTACACTCATCCGCTATAGCCTGTACGTCACTGAATCTAAACAAACCCCCGCTATAATTTGATCGCAAATGAAATGTCAGAACGAATTCCGTTTATCGAATCAAACGACACTATCACCTCGCCATAATAAAGACCGGACGTCTTTGAATTCACCATCCGGAAGAAAATAAAAAGATCCGAACCGAAACGTAGGAGGCGACGCACTAAACGTGCGTTTCAGTTCGCATCGATGTTCCAGAACCGAAAGATTGTTCGAAAAAAGTGGTAGATAGCCGAAAAAAGTGACAGGGGTGCAACACGAGGACTTCCCAGGAGGTCACCCATCCTAGTACTACTCTCGCCCAAGCACGCTTAACTTCGGAGTTCTGATGGGATCCAGTGCATTTGTGCTGGTATGATCGCACCCAGCATGCCTCTCCATTGTCAAAGTAATTAAGAGTTTCCACTCGCATTGTCGTACGAAGTCCGTTTAAATGAAAGTGCGAAAAAATCCTGCTAGATGACACCGGATGGACGATCCGAGCATGTCGGGAAGCCGGATGACCGCCAGGGCTGTCATCGCGCGATGGATCTTCCCGAGTACCCCCGAATCAATATAAGAATCGCCACGATCTGACGGGCGGATCAAAAGTTATCGTCGGAACGATATTTGTGCACCAAGGGTAGCTCACGGCCAGTAAACACCTTCCGACCGGATTCATGACTCGCATCCACTAGTACACTCATCCGCTATAGCCTGTACGTCACTGAATCTAAACAAACCCCCGCTATAATTTGACCGCAAATGAAATGTCAGAACGAATTCCGTTTATCGAATCAAACGACACTATCACCTCGCCATAATAAAGACCGGACGTCTTTGAATTCACCATCCGGAAGAAAATAAAAAGATCCGAACCGAAACGTAGGAGGCGACGCACTAAACGTGCGTTTCAGTTCGCATCGATGTTCCAGAACCGAAAGATTGTTCGAAAAAAGTGGTAGATAGCCGAAAAAAGTGACAGGGGTGCAACACGAGGACTTCCCAGGAGGTCACCCATCCTAGTACTACTCTCGCCCAAGCACGCTTAACTTCGGAGTTCTGATGGGATCCAGTGCATTTGTGCTGGTATGATCGCACCCAGCATGCCTCTCCATTGTCAAAGTAATAAAGAGTTTCCACTCGCATTGTCGTACGAAGTCCGTTTAAATGAAAGTGCGAAAAAATCCTGCTAGATGACACCGGATGGACGATCCGAGCATGTCGGGAAGCCGGATGACCGCCAGGGCTGTCATCGCGCGATGATTCTTCCCGAGTACCCCCGAATCAATATAAGAATCGCCACGATCTGACGGGCGGATCAAAAGTTATCGTCGGAACGATATTTGTGCACCAAGGGTAGCTCACGGCCAGTAAACACCTTCCGACCGGATTCATGACTCGCATCCACTAGTACACTCATCCGCTATAGCCTGTACGTCACTGAATCTAAACAAACCCCCGCTATAATTTGACTGCAAATGAAATGTCAGAACGAATTCCGTTTATCGAATCAAACGACACTATCACCCCGCCATAATAAAGACCGGACGTCTTTGAATTCACCATCCGGAAGAAAATAAAAAGATCCGAACCGAAACGTAGGAGGCGACGCACTAAACGTGCGTTTCAGTTCGCATCGATGTTCCAGAACCGAAAGATTGTTCGAAAAAAGTGGTAGATAGCCGAAAAAAGTGACAGGGGTGCAACACGAGGACTTCCCAGGAGGTCACCCATCCTAGTACTACTCTCGCCCAAGCACGCTTAACTTCGGAGTTCTGATGGGATCCAGTGCATTTGTGCTGGTATGATCGCACCCATCATGCCTCTCCATTGTCAAAGTAATTAAGAGTTTCCACTCGCATTGTCGTACGAAGTCCGTTTAAATGAAAGTGCGAAAAAATCCTGCTAGATGACACCGGATGGACGATCCGAGCATGTCGGGAAGCCGGATGACCGCCAGGGCTGTCATCGCGCGATAGATCTTCCCGAGTACCCCCGAATCAATATAAGAATCGCCACGATCTGACGGGCGGATCAAAAGTTATCGTCGGAACGATATTTGTGCACCAAGGGTAGCTCACGGCCAGTAAACACCTTCCGACCGGATTCATGACTCGCATCCACTAGTACACTCATCCGCTATAGCCTGTACGTCACTGAATCTAAACAAACCCCCGCTATAATTTGACCGCAAATGAAATGTCAGAACGAATTCCGTTTATCGAATCAAACGACACTATCACCTCGCCATAATAAAGACCGGACGTCTTTGAATTCACCATCCGGAAGAAAATAAAAAGATCCGAACCGAAACGTAGGAGGCGACGCACTAAACGTGCGTTTCAGTTCGCATCGATGTTCCAGAACCGAAAGATTGTTCGAAAAAAGTGGTAGATAGCCGAAAAAAGTGACAGGGGTGCAACACGAGGACTTCCCAGGAGGTCACCCATCCTAGTACTACTCTCGCCCAAGCACGCTTAACTTCGGAGTTCTGATGGGATCCAGTGCATTTGTGCTGGTATGATCGCACCCAGCATGCCTCTCCATTGTCAAAGTAATAAAGAGTTTCCACTCGCATTGTCGTACGAAGTCCGTTTAAATGAAAGTGCGAAAAAATCCTGCTAGATGACACCGGATGGACGATCCGAGCATGTCGGGAAGCCGGATGACCGCCAGGGCTGTCATCGCGCGATGAATCTTCCCGAGTACCCCCGAATCAATATAAGAATCGCCACGATCTGACGGGCGGATCAAAAGTTATCGTCGGAACGATATTTGTGCACCAAGGGTAGCTCACGGCCAGTAAACACCTTCCGACCGGATTCATGACTCGCATCCACTAGTACACTCATCCGCTATAGCCTGTACGTCACTGAATCTAAACAAACCCCCGCTATAATTTGACTGCAAATGAAATGTCAGAACGAATTCCGTTTATCGAATCAAACGACACTATCACCCCGCCATAATAAAGACCGGACGTCTTTAAATTCACCATCCGGAAGAAAATAAAAAGATCCGAACCGAAACGTAGGAGGCGACGCACTAAACGTGCGTTTCAGTTCGCATCGATGTTCCAGAACCGAAAGATTGTTCGAAAAAAGTGGTAGATAGCCGAAAAAAGTGACAGGGGTGCAACACGAGGACTTCCCAGGAGGTCACCCATCCTAGTACTACTCTCGCCCAAGCACGCTTAACTTCGGAGTTCTGATGGGATCCAGTGCATTTGTGCTGGTATGATCGCACCCAGCATGCCTTTCCATTGTCAAAGTAATAAAGAGTTTCCACTCGCATTGTCGTACGAAGTCCGTTTAAATGAAAGTGCGAAAAAATCCTGCTAGATTACACCGGATGGACGATCCGAGCATGTCGGGAAGCCGGATGACCGCCAGGGCTGTCATCGCGCGATTAATCTTCCCGAGTAGCCCCGAATCAATATAAGAATCGCTACGATCTGACGGGCGGATCAAAAGTTATCGTCGGAACGATATTTGTGCACCAAGGGTAGCTCACGGCCAGTAAACACCTTCCGACCGGATTCATGACTCGCATCCACTAGTACACTCATCCGCTATAGCCTGTACGTCACTGAATCTAAACAAACCCCCGCTATAATTTGACCGCAAATGAAATGTCAGAACGAATTCCGTTTATCGAATCAAACGACACTATCACCCCGCCATAATAAAGACCGGACGTCTTTGAATTCACCATCCGGAAGAAAATAAAAAGATCCGAACCGAAACGTAGGAGGCGACGCACTAAACGTGCGTTTCAGTTCGCATCGATGTTCCAGAACCGAAAGATTGTTCGAAAAAAGTGGTAGATAGCCGAAAAAAGTGACAGGGGTGCAACACGAGGACTTCCCAGGAGGTCACCCATCCTAGTACTACTCTCGCCCAAGCACGCTTAACTTCGGAGTTCTGATGGGATCCAGTGCATTTGTGCTGGTATGATCGCAGCCAGCATGCCTTTCCATTGTCAAAGTAATAAAGAGTTTCAACTCGCATTGTCGTACGAAGTCCGTTTAAATGAAAGTGCGAAAAAATCCTGCTAGATTACACCGGATGGACGATCCGAGAATGTCGGGAAGCCGGATGACCGCCAGGGCTGTCATCGCGCGATTAATCTTCCCGAGTAGCCCCCAATCAATATAAGAATCGCTACGATCTGACGGGCGGATCAAAAGTTATCGTCGGAACGATATTTGTGCACCAAGGGTAGCTCACGGCCAGTAAACACCTTCCGACCGGATTCATGACTCGCATCCACTAGTACACTCATCCGCTATAGCCTGTACGTCACTGAATCTAAACAAACCCCCGCTATAATTTGACCGCAAATGAAATGTCAGAACGAATTCCGTTTATCGAATCAAACGACACTATCACCCCGCCATAATAAAGACCGGACGTGTTTGAATTCACCATCCGGAAGAAAATAAAAAGATCCGAACCGAAACGTAGGAGGCGACGCACTAAACGTGCGTTTCAGTTCGCATCGATGTTCCAGAACCGAAAGATTGTTCGAAAAAAGTGGTAGATAGCCGAAAAAGTGACAGGGGTGCAACACGAGGACTTCCCAGGAGGTCACCCATCCTAGTACTACTCTCGCCCAAGCACGCTTAACTTCGGAGTTCTGATGGGATCCAGTGCATTTGTGCTGGTATGATCGCAGCCAGCATGCCTTTCCATTGTCAAAGTAATAAAGAGTTTCCACTCGCATTGTCGTACGAAGTCCGTTTAAATGAAAGTGCGAAAAAATCCTGCTAGATTACACCGGATGGACGATCCGAGCATGTCGGGAAGCCGGATGACCGCCAGGGCTGTCATCGCGCGATTAATCTTCCCGAGTAGCCCCCAATCAATATAAGAATCGCTACGATCTGACGGGCGGATCAAAAGTTATCGTCGGAACGATATTTGTGCACCAAGGGTAGCTCACGGCCAGTAAACACCTTCCGACCGGATTCATGACTCGCATCCACTAGTACACTCATCCGCTATAGCCTGTACGTCACTGAATCTAAACAAACCCCCGCTATAATTTGACTGCAAATGAAATGTTAGAACGAATTCCGTTTATCGAATCAAACGACACTATCACCCCGCCATAATAAAGACCGGACGTCTTTGAATTCACCATCCGGAAGAAAATAAAAAGATCCGAACCGAAACGTAGGAGGCGACGCACTAAACGTGCGTTTCAGTTCGCATCGATGTTCCAGAACCGAAAGATTGTTCGAAAAAAGTGGTAGATAGCCGAAAAAAGTGACAGGGGTGCAACACGAGGACTTCCCAGGAGGTCACCCATCCTAGTACTACTCTCGCCCAAGCACGCTTAACTTCGGAGTTCTGATGGGATCCAGTGCATTTGTGCTGGTATGATCGCACCCAGCATGCCTCTCCATTGTCAAAGTAATAAAGAGTTTCCACTCGCATTGTCGTACGAAGTCCGTTTAAATGAAAGTGCGAAAAAATCCTGCTAGATGACACCGGATGGACGATCCGAGCATGTCGGGAAGCCGGATGACCGCCAGGGCTGTCATCGCGCGATGAATCTTCCCGAGTACCCCCGAATCAATATAAGAATCGCCACGATCTGACGGGCGGATCAAAAGTTATCGTCGGAACGATATTTGTGCACCAAGGGTAGCTCACGGCCAGTAAACACCTTCCGACCGGATTCATGACTCGCATCCACTAGTACACTCATCCGCTATAGCCTGTATGTCACTGAATCTAAACAAACCCCCGCTATAATTTGACTGCAAATGAAATGTCAGAACGAATTCCGTTTATCGAATCAAACGACACTATCACCCCGCCATAATAAAGACCGGACGTCTTTGAATTCACCATCTGGAAGAAAATAAAAAGATCCGAACCGAAACGTAGGAGGCGACGCACTAAACGTGCGTTTCAGTTCGCATCGATGTTCCAGAACCGAAAGATTGTTCGAAAAAAGTGGTAGATAGCCGAAAAAAGTGACAGGGGTGCAACACGAGGACTTCCCAGGAGGTCACCCATCCTAGTACTACTCTCGCCCAAGCACGCTTAACTTCGGAGTTCTGATGGGATCCTGTGCATTTGTGCTGGTATGATCGCACCCAGCATGCCTCTCCATTGTCAAAGTAATAAAGAGTTTCCACTCGCATTGTCGTACGAAGTCCGTTTAAATGAAAGTGCGAAAAAATCCTGCTAGATGACACCGGATGGACGATCCGAGCATGTCGGGAAGCCGGATGACCGCCAGGGCTGTCATCGCGCGATGATTCTTCCCGAGTACCCCCGAATCAATATAAGAATCGCCACGATCTGACGGGCGGATCAAAAGTTATCGTCGGAACGATATTTGTGCACCAAGGGTAGCTCACGGCCAGTAAACACCTTCCGACCGGATTCATGACTCGCATCCACTAGTACACTCATCCGCTATAGCCTGTACGTCACTGAATCTAAACAAACCCCCGCTATAATTTGACCGCAAATGAAATGTCAGAACGAATTCCGTTTATCGAATCAAACGACACTATCACCCCGCCATAATAAAGACCGGACGTCTTTGAATTCACCATCCGGAAGAAAATAAAAAGATCCGAACCGAAACGTAGGAGGCGACGCACTAAACGTGCGTTTCAGTTCGCATCGATGTTCCAGAACCGAAAGATTGTTCGAAAAAAGTGGTAGATAGCCGAAAAAAGTGACAGGGGTGCAACACGAGGACTTCCCAGGAGGTCACCCATCCTAGTACTACTCTCGCCCAAGCACGCTTAACTTCGGAGTTCTGATGGGATCCAGTGCATTTGTGCTGGTATGATCGCACCCAGCATGCCTCTCCATTGTCAAAGTAATAAAGAGTTTCCACTCGCATTGTCGTACGAAGTCCGTTTAAATGAAAGTGCGAAAAAATCCTGCTAGATGACACCGGATGGACGATCCGAGCATGTCGGGAAGCCGGATGACCGCCAGGGCTGTCATCGCGCGATGAATCTTCCCGAGTACCCCCGAATCAATATAAGAATCGCCACGATCTGACGGGCGGATCAAAAGTTATCGTCGGAACGATATTTGTGCACCAAGGGTAGCTCACGGCCAGTAAACACCTTCCGACCGGATTCATGACTCGCATCCACTAGTACACTCATCCGCTATAGCCTGTACATCACTGAATCTAAACAAACCCCCGCTATAATTTGACCGCAAATGAAATGTCAGAACGAATTCCGTTTATCGAATCAAACGACACTATCACCCCGCCATAATAAAGACCGGACGTCTTTGAATTCACCATCCGGAAGAAAATAAAAAGATCCGAACCGAAACGTAGGAGGCGACGCACTAAACGTGCGTTTCAGTTCGCATCGATGTTCCAGAACCGAAAGATTGTTCGAAAAAAGTGGTAGATAGCCGAAAAAAGTGACAGGGGTGCAACACGAGGACTTCCCAGGAGGTCACCCATCCTAGTACTACTCTCGCCCAAGCACGCTTAACTTCGGAGTTCTGATGGGATCCTGTGCATTTGTGCTGGTATGATCGCACCCAGCATGCCTCTCCATTGTCAAAGTAATAAAGAGTTTCCACTCGCATTGTCGTACGAAGTCCGTTTAAATGAAAGTGCGAAAAAATCCTGCTAGATGACACCGGATGGACGATCCGAGCATGTCGGGAAGCCGGATGACCGCCAGAGCTGTCATCGCGCGATGGATCTTCCCGAGTACCCCCGAATCAATATAAGAATCGCCACGATCTGACGGGCGGATCAAAAGTTATCGTCGGAACGATATTTGTGCACCAAGGGTAGCTCACGGCCAGTAAACACCTTCCGACCGGATTCATGACTCACATCCACTAGTACACTCATCCGCTATAGCCTGTACGTCACTGAATCTAAACAAACCCCCGCTATAATTTGACTGCAAATGAAATGTCAGAACGAATTCCGTTTATCGAATCAAACGACACTATCACCCCGCCATAATAAAGACCGGACGTCTTTGAATTCACCATCCGGAAGAAAATAAAAAGATCCGAACCGAAACGTAGGAGGCGACGCACTAAACGTGCGTTTCAGTTCGCATCGATGTTCCAGAACCGAAAGATTGTTCGAAAAAAGTGGTAGATAGCCGAAAAAAGTGACAGGGGTGCAACACGAGGACTTCCCAGGAGGTCACCCATCCTAGTACTACTCTCGCCCAAGCACGCTTAACTTCGGAGTTCTGATGGGATCCAGTGCATTTGTGCTGGTATGATCGCACCCAGCATGCCTCTCCATTGTCAAAGTAATAAAGAGTTTCCACTCGCATTGTCGTACGAAGTCCGTTTAAATGAAAGTGCGAAAAAATCCTGCTAGATGACACCGGATGGACGATCCGAGCATGTCGGGAAGCCGGATGACCGCCAGGGCTGTCATCGCGCGATGAATCTTCCCGAGTACCCCCGAATCAATATAAGAATCGCCACGATCTGACGGGCGGATCAAAAGTTATCGTCGGAACGATATTTGTGCACCAAGGGTAGCTCACGGCCAGTAAACACCTTCCGACCGGATTCATGACTCGCATCCACTAGTACACTCATCCGCTATAGCCTGTACGTCACTGAATCTAAACAAACCCCCGCTATAATTTGACTGCAAATGAAATGTCAGAACGAATTCCGTTTATCGAATCAAACGACACTATCACCCCACCATAATAAAGACCGGACGTCTTTAAATTCACCATCCGGAAGAAAATAAAAAGATCCGAACCGAAACGTAGGAGGCGACGCACTAAACGTGCGTTTCAGTTCGCATCGATGTTCCAGAACCGAAAGATTGTTCGAAAAAAGTGGTAGATAGCCGAAAAAAGTGACAGGGGTGCAACACGAGGACTTCCCAGGAGGTCACCCATCCTAGTACTACTCTCGCCCAAGCACGCTTAACTTCGGAGTTCTGATGGGATCCAGTGCATTTGTGCTGGTATGATCGCACCCAGCATGCCTTTCCATTGTCAAAGTAATAAAGAGTTTCCACTCGCATTGTCGTACGAAGTCCGTTTAAATGAAAGTGCGAAAAAATCCTGCTAGATTACACCGGATGGACGATCCGAGCATGTCGGGAAGCCGGATGACCGCCAGGGCTGTCATCGCGCGATTAATCTTCCCGAGTAGCCCCGAATCAATATAAGAATCGCTACGATCTGACGGGCGGATCAAAAGTTATCGTCGGAACGATATTTGTGCACCAAGGGTAGCTCACGGCCAGTAAACACCTTCCGACCGGATTCATGACTCGCATCCACTAGTACACTCATCCGCTATAGCCTGTACGTCACTGAATCTAAACAAACCCCCGCTATAATTTGACCGCAAATGAAATGTCAGAACGAATTCCGTTTATCGAATCAAACGACACTATCACCCCGCCATAATAAAGACCGGACGTCTTTGAATTCACCATCCGGAAGAAAATAAAAAGATCCGAACCGAAACGTAGGAGGCGACGCACTAAACGTGCGTTTCAGTTCGCATCGATGTTCCAGAACCGAAAGATTGTTCGAAAAAAGTGGTAGATAGCCGAAAAAAGTGACAGGGGTGCAACACGAGGACTTCCCAGGAGGTCACCCATCCTAGTACTACTCTCGCCCAAGCACGCTTAACTTCGGAGTTCTGATGGGATCCAGTGCATTTGTGCTGGTATGATCGCACCCAGCATGCCTTTCCATTGTCAAAGTAATAAAGAGTTTCCACTCGCATTGTCGTACGAAGTCCGTTTAAATGAAAGTGCGAAAAAATCCTGCTAGATGACACCGGATGGACGATCCGAGCATGTCGGGAAGCCGGATGACCGCCAAGGCTGTCATCGCGCGATGAATCTTCCCGAGTAGCCCCGAATCAATATAAGAATCGCCACGATCTGACGGGCGGATCAAAAGTTATCGTCGGAACGATATTTGTGCACCAAGGGTAGCTCACGGCCAGTAAACACCTTCCGACCGGATTCATGACTCGCATCCACTAGTACACTCATCCGCTATAGCCTGTACATCACTGAATCTAAACAAACCCCCGCTATAATTTGACCGCAAATGAAATGTCAGAACGAATTCCGTTTATCGAATCAAACGACACTATCACCCCGCCATAATAAAGACCGGACGTCTTTGAATTCACCATCCGGAAGAAAATAAAAAGATCCGAACCGAAACGTAGGAGGCGACGCACTAAACGTGCGTTTCAGTTCGCATCGATGTTCCAGAACCGAAAGATTGTTCGAAAAAAGTGGTAGATAGCCGAAAAAAGTGACAGGGGTGCAACACGAGGACTTCCCAGGAGGTCACCCATCCTAGTACTACTCTCGCCCAAGCACGCTTAACTTCGGAGTTCTGATGGGATCCAGTGCATTTGTGCTGGTATGATCGCACCCAGCATGCCTCTCCATTGTCAAAGTAATAAAGAGTTTCCACTCGCATTGTCGTACGAAGTCCGTTTAAATGAAAGTGCGAAAAAATCCTGCTAGATGACACCGGATGGACGATCCGAGCATGTCGGGAAGCCGGATGACCGCCAGAGCTGTCATCGCGCGATGGATCTTCCCGAGTACCCCCGAATCAATATAAGAATCGCCACGATCTGACGGGCGGATCAAAAGTTATCGTCGGAACGATATTTGTGCACCAAGGGTAGCTCACGGCCAGTAAACACCTTCCGACCGGATTCATGACTCACATCCACTAGTACACTCATCCGCTATAGCCTGTACGTCACTGAATCTAAACAAACCCCCGCTATAACTTGACTGCAAATGAAATGTCAGAACGAATTCCGTTTATCGAATCAAACGACACTATCACCCCGCCATAATAAAGACCGGACGTCTTTGAATTCACCATCCGGAAGAAAATAAAAAGATCCGAACCGAAACGTAGGAGGCGACGCACTAAACGTGCGTTTCAGTTCGCATCGATGTTCCAGAACCGAAAGATTGTTCGAAAAAAGTGGTAGATAGCCGAAAAAAGTGACAGGGGTGCAACACGAGGACTTCCCAGGAGGTCACCCATCCTAGTACTACTCTCGCCCAAGCACGCTTAACTTCGGAGTTCTGATGGGATCCAGTGCATTTGTGCTGGTATGATCGCACCCAGCATGCCTTTCCATTGTCAAAGTAATAAAGAGTTTCCACTCGCATTGTCGTACGAAGTCCGTTTAAATGAAAGTGCGAAAAAATCCTGCTAGATGACACCGGATGGACGATCCGAGCATGTCGGGAAGCCGGATGACCGCCAGGGCTGTCATCGCGCGATGAATCTTCCCGAGTACCCCCGAATCAATATAAGAATCGCCACGATCTGACGGGCGGATCAAAAGTTATCGTCGGAACGATATTTGTGCACCAAGGGTAGCTCACGGCCAGTAAACACCTTCCGACCGGATTCATGACTCGCATCCACTAGTACACTCATCCGCTATAGCCTGTACGTCACTGAATCTAAACAAACCCCCGCTATAATTTGACTGCAAATGAAATGTCAGAACGAATTCCGTTTATCGAATCAAACGACACTATCACCCCGCCATAATAAAGACCGGACGTCTTTAAATTCACCATCCGGAAGAAAATAAAAAGATCCGAACCGAAACGTAGGAGGCGACGCACTAAACGTGCGTTTCAGTTCGCATCGATGTTCCAGAACCGAAAGATTGTTCGAAAAAAGTGGTAGATAGCCGAAAAAAGTGACAGGGGTGCAACACGAGGACTTCCCAGGAGGTCACCCATCCTAGTACTACTCTCGCCCAAGCACGCTTAACTTCGGAGTTCTGATGGGATCCAGTGCATTTGTGCTGGTATGATCGCACCCAGCATGCCTCTCCATTGTCAAAGTAATAAAGAGTTTCCACTCGCATTGTCGTACGAAGTCCGTTTAAATGAAAGTGCGAAAAAATCCTGCTAGATGACACCGGATGGACGATCCGAGCATGTCGGGAAGCCGGATGACCGCCAGAGCTGTCATCGCGCGATGGATCTTCCCGAGTACCCCCGAATCAATATAAGAATCGCCACGATCTGACGGGCGGATCAAAAGTTATCGTCGGAACGATATTTGTGCACCAAGGGTAGCTCACGGCCAGTAAACACCTTCCGACCGGATTCATGACTCACATCCACTAGTACACTCATCCGCTATAGCCTGTACGTCACTGAATCTAAACAAACCCCCGCTATAATTTGACTGCAAATGAAATGTCAGAACGAATTCCGTTTATCGAATCAAACGACACTATCACCCCGCCATAATAAAGACCGGACGTCTTTGAATTCACCATCCGGAAGAAAATAAAAAGATCCGAACCGAAACGTAGGAGGCGACGCACTAAACGTGCGTTTCAGTTCGCATCGATGTTCCAGAACCGAAAGATTGTTCGAAAAAAGTGGTAGATAGCCGAAAAAAGTGACAGGGGTGCAACACGAGGACTTCCCAGGAGGTCACCCATCCTAGTACTACTCTCGCCCAAGCACGCTTAACTTCGGAGTTCTGATGGGATCCAGTGCATTTGTGCTGGTATGATCGCACCCAGCATGCCTTTCCATTGTCAAAGTAATAAAGAGTTTCCACTCGCATTGTCGTACGAAGTCCGTTTAAATGAAAGTGCGAAAAAATCCTGCTAGATGACACCGGATGGACGATCCGAGCATGTCGGGAAGCCGGATGACCGCCAGGGCTGTCATCGCGCGATTAATCTTCCCGAGTACCCCCGAATCAATATAAGAATCGCCACGATCTGACGGGCGGATCAAAAGTTATCGTCGGAACGATATTTGTGCACCAAGGGTAGCTCACGGCCAGTAAACACCTTCCGACCGGATTCATGACTCGCATCCACTAGTACACTCATCCGCTATAGCCTGTACGTCACTGAATCTAAACAAACCCCCGCTATAATTTGACTGCAAATGAAATGTCAGAACGAATTCCGTTTATCGAATCAAACGACACTATCACCCCGCCATAATAAAGACCGGACGTCTTTAAATTCACCATCCGGAAGAAAATAAAAAGATCCGAACCGAAACGTAGGAGGCGACGCACTAAACGTGCGTTTCAGTTCGCATCGATGTTCCAGAACCGAAAGATTGTTCGAAAAAAGTGGTAGATAGCCGAAAAAAGTGACAGGGGTGCAACACGAGGACTTCCCAGGAGGTCACCCATCCTAGTACTACTCTCGCCCAAGCACGCTTAACTTCGGAGTTCTGATGGGATCCAGTGCATTTGTGCTGGTATGATCGCACCCAGCATGCCTTTCCATTGTCAAAGTAATAAAGAGTTTCCACTCGCATTGTCGTACGAAGTCCGTTTAAATGAAAGTGCGAAAAAATCCTGCTAGATTACACCGGATGGACGATCCGAGCATGTCGGGAAGCCGGATGACCGCCAGGGCTGTCATCGCGCGATGATTCTTCCCGAGTAGCCCCGAATCAATATAAGAATCGCTACGATCTGACGGGCGGATCAAAAGTTATCGTCGGAACGATATTTGTGCACCAAGGGTAGCTCACGGCCAGTAAACACCTTCCGACCGGATTCATGACTCGCATCCACTAGTACACTCATCCGCTATAGCCTGTACGTCACTGAATCTAAACAAACCCCCGCTATAATTTGACCGCAAATGAAATGTCAGAACGAATTCCGTTTATCGAATCAAACGACACTATCACCCCGCCATAATAAAGACCGGACGTCTTTGAATTCACCATCCGGAAGAAAATAAAAAGATCCGAACCGAAACGTAGGAGGCGACGCACTAAACGTGCGTTTCAGTTCGCATCGATGTTCCAGAACCGAAAGATTGTTCGAAAAAAGTGGTAGATAGCCGAAAAAAGTGACAGGGGTGCAACACGAGGACTTCCCAGGAGGTCACCCATCCTAGTACTACTCTCGCCCAAGCACGCTTAACTTCGGAGTTCTGATGGGATCCAGTGCATTTGTGCTGGTATGATCGCACCCAGCATGCCTCTCCATTGTCAAAGTAATAAAGAGTTTCCACTCGCATTGTCGTACGAAGTCCGTTTAAATGAAAGTGCGAAAAAATCCTGCTAGATGACACCGGATGGACGATCCGAGCATGTCGGGAAGCCGGATGACCGCCAAGGCTGTCATCGCGCGATGAATCTTCCCGAGTACCCCCGAATCAATATAAGAATCGCCACGATCTGACGGGCGGATCAAAAGTTATCGTCGGAACGATATTTGTGCACCAAGGGTAGCTCACGGCCAGTAAACACCTTCCGACCGGATTCATGACTCGCATCCACTAGTACACTCATCCGCTATAGCCTGTACGTCACTGAATCTAAACAAACCCCCGCTATAATTTGACTGCAAATGAAATGTCAGAACGAATTCCGTTTATCGAATCAAACGACACTATCACCCCGCCATAATAAAGACCGGACGTCTTTGAATTCACCATCCGGAAGAAAATAAAAAGATCCGAACCGAAACGTAGGAGGCGACGCACTAAACGTGCGTTTCAGTTCGCATCGATGTTCCAGAACCGAAAGATTGTTCGAAAAAAGTGGTAGATAGCCGAAAAAAGTGACAGGGGTGCAACACGAGGACTTCCCAGGAGGTCACCCATCCTAGTACTACTCTCGCCCAAGCACGCTTAACTTCGGAGTTCTGATGGGATCCAGTGCATTTGTGCTGGTATGATCGCACCCAGCATGCCTCTCCATTGTCAAAGTAATAAAGAGTTTCCACTCGCATTGTCGTACGAAGTCCGTTTAAATGAAAGTGCGAAAAAATCCTGCTAGATGACACCGGATGGACGATCCGAGCATGTCGGGAAGCCGGATGACCGCCAGGGCTGTCATCGCGCGATGATTCTTCCCGAGTACCCCCGAATCAATATAAGAATCGCCACGATCTGACGGGCGGATCAAAAGTTATCGTCGGAACGATATTTGTGCACCAAGGGTAGCTCACGGCCAGTAAACACCTTCCGACCGGATTCATGACTCGCATCCACTAGTACACTCATCCGCTATAGCCTGTACGTCACTGAATCTAAACAAACCCCCGCTATAATTTGACCGCAAATGAAATGTCAGAACGAATTCCGTTTATCGAATCAAACGACACTATCACCCCGCCATAATAAAGACCGGACGTCTTTGAATTCACCATCCGGAAGAAAATAAAAAGATCCGAACCGAAACGTAGGAGGCGACGCACTAAACGTGCGTTTCAGTTCGCATCGATGTTCCAGAACCGAAAGATTGTTCGAAAAAAGTGGTAGATAGCCGAAAAAAGTGACAGGGGTGCAACACGAGGACTTCCCAGGAGGTCACCCATCCTAGTACTACTCTCGCCCAAGCACGCTTAACTTCGGAGTTCTGATGGGATCCAGTGCATTTGTGCTGGTATGATCGCACCCAGCATGCCTCTCCATTGTCAAAGTAATAAAGAGTTTCCACTCGCATTGTCGTACGAAGTCCGTTTAAATGAAAGTGCGAAAAAATCCTGCTAGATGACACCGGATGGACGATCCGAGCATGTCGGGAAGCCGGATGACCGCCAGGGCTGTCATCGCGCGATTAATCTTCCCGAGTACCCCCGAATCAATATAAGAATCGCCACGATCTGACGGGCGGATCAAAAGTTATCGTCGGAACGATATTTGTGCACCAAGGGTAGCTCACGGCCAGTAAACACCTTCCGACCGGATTCATGACTCGCATCCACTAGTACACTCATCCGCTATAGCCTGTACGTCACTGAATCTAAACAAACCCCCGCTATAATTTGACTGCAAATGAAATGTCAGAACGAATTCCGTTTATCGAATCAAACGACACTATCACCCCGCCATAATAAAGACCGGACGTCTTTAAATTCACCATCCGGAAGAAAATAAAAAGATCCGAACCGAAACGTAGGAGGCGACGCACTAAACGTGCGTTTCAGTTCGCATCGATGTTCCAGAACCGAAAGATTGTTCGAAAAAAGTGGTAGATAGCCGAAAAAAGTGACAGGGGTGCAACACGAGGACTTCCCAGGAGGTCACCCATCCTAGTACTACTCTCGCCCAAGCACGCTTAACTTCGGAGTTCTGATGGGATCCAGTGCATTTGTGCTGGTATGATCGCACCCAGCATGCCTTTCCATTGTCAAAGTAATAAAGAGTTTCCACTCGCATTGTCGTACGAAGTCCGTTTAAATGAAAGTGCGAAAAAATCCTGCTAGATTACACCGGATGGACGATCCGAGCATGTCGGGAAGCCGGATGACCGCCAGGGCTGTCATCGCGCGATGATTCTTCCCGAGTAGCCCCGAATCAATATAAGAATCGCTACGATCTGACGGGCGGATCAAAAGTTATCGTCGGAACGATATTTGTGCACCAAGGGTAGCTCACGGCCAGTAAACACCTTCCGACCGGATTCATGACTCGCATCCACTAGTACACTCATCCGCTATAGCCTGTACGTCACTGAATCTAAACAAACCCCCGCTATAATTTGACCGCAAATGAAATGTCAGAACGAATTCCGTTTATCGAATCAAACGACACTATCACCCCGCCATAATAAAGACCGGACGTCTTTGAATTCACCATCCGGAAGAAAATAAAAAGATCCGAACCGAAACGTAGGAGGCGACGCACTAAACGTGCGTTTCAGTTCGCATCGATGTTCCAGAACCGAAAGATTGTTCGAAAAAAGTGGTAGATAGCCGAAAAAAGTGACAGGGGTGCAACACGAGGACTTCCCAGGAGGTCACCCATCCTAGTACTACTCTCGCCCAAGCACGCTTAACTTCGGAGTTCTGATGGGATCCAGTGCATTTGTGCTGGTATGATCGCACCCAGCATGCCTCTCCATTGTCAAAGTAATTAAGAGTTTCCACTCGCATTGTCGTACGAAGTCCGTTTAAATGAAAGTGCGAAAAAATCCTGCTAGATGACACCGGATGGACGATCCGAGCATGTCGGGAAGCCGGATGACCGCCAGGGCTGTCATCGCGCGATGAATCTTCCCGAGTACCCCCGAATCAATATAAGAATCGCCACGATCTGACGGGCGGATCAAAAGTTATCGTCGGAACGATATTTGTGCACCAAGGGTAGCTCACGGCCAGTAAACACCTTCCGACCGGATTCATGACTCGCATCCACTAGTACACTCATCCGCTATAGCCTGTACGTCACTGAATCTAAACAAACCCCCGCTATAATTTGACTGCAAATGAAATGTCAGAACGAATTCCGTTTATCGAATCAAACGACACTATCACCCCGCCATAATAAAGACCGGACGTCTTTGAATTCACCATCCGGAAGAAAATAAAAAGATCCGAACCGAAACGTAGGAGGCGACGCACTAAACGTGCGTTTCAGTTCGCATCGATGTTCCAGAACCGAAAGATTGTTCGAAAAAAGTGGTAGATAGCCGAAAAAAGTGACAGGGGTGCAACACGAGGACTTCCCAGGAGGTCACCCATCCTAGTACTACTCTCGCCCAAGCACGCTTAACTTCGGAGTTCTGATGGGATCCAGTGCATTTGTGCTGGTATGATCGCACCCAGCATGCCTCTCCATTGTCAAAGTAATAAAGAGTTTCCACTCGCATTGTCGTACGAAGTCCGTTTAAATGAAAGTGCGAAAAAATCCTGCTAGATGACACCGGATGGACGATCCGAGCATGTCGGGAAGCCGGATGACCGCCAGGGCTGTCATCGCGCGATGATTCTTCCCGAGTACCCCCGAATCAATATAAGAATCGCCACGATCTGACGGGCGGATCAAAAGTTATCGTCGGAACGATATTTGTGCACCAAGGGTAGCTCACGGCCAGTAAACACCTTCCGACCGGATTCATGACTCGCATCCACTAGTACACTCATCCGCTATAGCCTGTACGTCACTGAATCTAAACAAACCCCCGCTATAATTTGACCGCAAATGAAATGTCAGAACGAATTCCGTTTATCGAATCAAACGACACTATCACCCCGCCATAATAAAGACCGGACGTCTTTGAATTCACCATCCGGAAGAAAATAAAAAGATCCGAACCGAAACGTAGGAGGCGACGCACTAAACGTGCGTTTCAGTTCGCATCGATGTTCCAGAACCGAAAGATTGTTCGAAAAAAGTGGTAGATAGCCGAAAAAAGTGACAGGGGTGCAACACGAGGACTTCCCAGGAGGTCACCCATCCTAGTACTACTCTCGCCCAAGCACGCTTAACTTCGGAGTTCTGATGGGATCCAGTGCATTTGTGCTGGTATGATCGCACCCAGCATGCCTCTCCATTGTCAAAGTAATAAAGAGTTTCCACTCGCATTGTCGTACGAAGTCCGTTTAAATGAAAGTGCGAAAAAATCCTGCTAGATGACACCGGATGGACGATCCGAGCATGTCGGGAAGCCGGATGACCGCCAAGGCTGTCATCGCGCGATGAATCTTCCCGAGTACCCCCGAATCAATATAAGAATCGCCACGATCTGACGGGCGGATCAAAAGTTATCGTCGGAACGATATTTGTGCACCAAGGGTAGCTCACGGCCAGTAAACACCTTCCGACCGGATTCATGACTCGCATCCACTAGTACACTCATCCGCTATAGCCTGTACGTCACTGAATCTAAACAAACCCCCGCTATAATTTGACTGCAAATGAAATGTCAGAACGAATTCCGTTTATCGAATCAAACGACACTATCACCCCGCCATAATAAAGACCGGACGTCTTTGAATTCACCATCCGGAAGAAAATAAAAAGATCCGAACCGAAACGTAGGAGGCGACGCACTAAACGTGCGTTTCAGTTCGCATCGATGTTCCAGAACCGAAAGATTGTTCGAAAAAAGTGGTAGATAGCCGAAAAAAGTGACAGGGGTGCAACACGAGGACTTCCCAGGAGGTCACCCATCCTAGTACTACTCTCGCCCAAGCACGCTTAACTTCGGAGTTCTGATGGGATCCAGTGCATTTGTGCTGGTATGATCGCACCCAGCATGCCTCTCCATTGTCAAAGTAATAAAGAGTTTCCACTCGCATTGTCGTACGAAGTCCGTTTAAATGAAAGTGCGAAAAAATCCTGCTAGATGACACCGGATGGACGATCCGAGCATGTCGGGAAGCCGGATGACCGCCAGAGCTGTCATCGCGCGATGGATCTTCCCGAGTACCCCCGAATCAATATAAGAATCGCCACGATCTGACGGGCGGATCAAAAGTTATCGTCGGAACGATATTTGTGCACCAAGGGTAGCTCACGGCCAGTAAACACCTTCCGACCGGATTCATGACTCGCATCCACTAGTACACTCATCCGCTATAGCCTGTACGTCACTGAATCTAAACAAACCCCCGCTATAATTTGACTGCAAATGAAATGTCAGAACGAATTCCGTTTATCGAATCAAACGACACTATCACCCCGCCATAATAAAGACCGGACGTCTTTGAATTCACCATCCGGAAGAAAATAAAAAGATCCGAACCGAAACGTAGGAGGCGACGCACTAAACGTGCGTTTCAGTTCGCATCGATGTTCCAGAACCGAAAGATTGTTCGAAAAAAGTGGTAGATAGCCGAAAAAAGTGACAGGGGTGCAACACGAGGACTTCCCAGGAGGTCACCCATCCTAGTACTACTCTCGCCCAAGCACGCTTAACTTCGGAGTTCTGATGGGATCCAGTGCATTTGTGCTGGTATGATCGCACCCAGCATGCCTCTCCATTGTCAAAGTAATAAAGAGTTTCCACTCGCATTGTCGTACGAAGTCCGTTTAAATGAAAGTGCGAAAAAATCCTGCTAGATGACACCGGATGGACGATCCGAGCATGTCGGGAAGCCGGATGACCGCCAGGGCTGTCATCGCGCGATGATTCTTCCCGAGTACCCCCGAATCAATATAAGAATCGCCACGATCTGACGGGCGGATCAAAAGTTATCGTCGGAACGATATTTGTGCACCAAGGGTAGCTCACGGCCAGTAAACACCTTCCGACCGGATTCATGACTCGCATCCACTAGTACACTCATCCGCTATAGCCTGTACGTCACTGAATCTAAACAAACCCCCGCTATAATTTGACCGCAAATGAAATGTCAGAACGAATTCCGTTTATCGAATCAAACGACACTATCACCCCGCCATAATAAAGACCGGACGTCTTTGAATTCACCATCCGGAAGAAAATAAAAAGATCCGAACCGAAACGTAGGAGGCGACGCACTAAACGTGCGTTTCAGTTCGCATCGATGTTCCAGAACCGAAAGATTGTTCGAAAAAAGTGGTAGATAGCCGAAAAAAGTGACAGGGGTGCAACACGAGGACTTCCCAGGAGGTCACCCATCCTAGTACTACTCTCGCCCAAGCACGCTTAACTTCGGAGTTCTGATGGGATCCAGTGCATTTGTGCTGGTATGATCGCACCCAGCATGCCTCTCCATTGTCAAAGTAATAAAGAGTTTCCACTCGCATTGTCGTACGAAGTCCGTTTAAATGAAAGTGCGAAAAAATCCTGCTAGATGACACCGGATGGACGATCCGAGCATGTCGGGAAGCCGGATGACCGCCAGAGCTGTCATCGCGCGATGGATCTTCCCGAGTACCCCCGAATCAATATAAGAATCGCCACGATCTGACGGGCGGATCAAAAGTTATCGTCGGAACGATATTTGTGCACCAAGGGTAGCTCACGGCCAGTAAACACCTTCCGACCGGATTCATGACTCGCATCCACTAGTACACTCATCCGCTATAGCCTGTACGTCACTGAATCTAAACAAACCCCCGCTATAATTTGACTGCAAATGAAATGTCAGAACGAATTCCGTTTATCGAATCAAACGACACTATCACCCCGCCATAATAAAGACCGGACGTCTTTGAATTCACCATCCGGAAGAAAATAAAAAGATCCGAACCGAAACGTAGGAGGCGACGCACTAAACGTGCGTTTCAGTTCGCATCGATGTTCCAGAACCGAAAGATTGTTCGAAAAAAGTGGTAGATAGCCGAAAAAAGTGACAGGGGTGCAACACGAGGACTTCCCAGGAGGTCACCCATCCTAGTACTACTCTCGCCCAAGCACGCTTAACTTCGGAGTTCTGATGGGATCCAGTGCATTTGTGCTGGTATGATCGCACCCAGCATGCCTCTCCATTGTCAAAGTAATTAAGAGTTTCCACTCGCATTGTCGTACGAAGTCCGTTTAAATGAAAGTGCGAAAAAATCCTGCTAGATGACACCGGATGGACGATCCGAGCATGTCGGGAAGCCGGATGACCGCCAGGGCTGTCATCGCGCGATGAATCTTCCCGAGTACCCCCGAATCAATATAAGAATCGCCACGATCTGACGGGCGGATCAAAAGTTATCGTCGGAACGATATTTGTGCACCAAGGGTAGCTCACGGCCAGTAAACACCTTCCGACCGGATTCATGACTCGCATCCACTAGTACACTCATCCGCTATAGCCTGTACGTCACTGAATCTAAACAAACCCCCGCTATAATTTGACTGCAAATGAAATGTCAGAACGAATTCCGTTTATCGAATCAAACGACACTATCACCCCGCCATAATAAAGACCGGACGTCTTTGAATTCACCATCCGGAAGAAAATAAAAAGATCCGAACCGAAACGTAGGAGGCGACGCACTAAACGTGCGTTTCAGTTCGCATCGATGTTCCAGAACCGAAAGATTGTTCGAAAAAAGTGGTAGATAGCCGAAAAAAGTGACAGGGGTGCAACACGAGGACTTCCCAGGAGGTCACCCATCCTAGTACTACTCTCGCCCAAGCACGCTTAACTTCGGAGTTCTGATGGGATCCAGTGCATTTGTGCTGGTATGATCGCACCCAGCATGCCTTTCCATTGTCAAAGTAATAAAGAGTTTCCACTCGCATTGTCGTACGAAGTCCGTTTAAATGAAAGTGCAAAAAAATCCTGCTAGATGACACCGGATGGACGATCCGAGCATGTCGGGAAGCCGGATGACCGCCAGGGCTGTCATCGCGCGATGAATCTTCCCGAGTACCCCCGAATCAATATAAGAATCGCCACGATCTGACGGGCGGATCAAAAGTTATCGTCGGAACGATATTTGTGCACCAAGGGTAGCTCACGGCCAGTAAACACCTTCCGACCGGATTCATGACTCGCATCCACTAGTACACTCATCTGCTATAGCCTGTACGTCACTGAATCTAAACAAACCCCCGCTATAATTTGACGGCAAATGAAATGTCAGAACGAATTCCGTTTATCGAATCAAACGACACTATCACCCCGCCATAATAAAGACCGGACGTCTTTGAATTCACCATCCGGAAGAAAATAATAAGATCCGAACCGAAACGTAGGAGGCGACGCACTAAACGTGCGTTTCAGTTCGCATCGATGTTCCAGAACCGAAACATTGTTCGAAAAAAGTGGTAGATAGCCGAAAAAAGTGACAGGGGTGCAACACGAGGACTTCCCAGGAGGTCACCCATCCTAGTACTACTCTCGCCCAAGCACGCTTAACTTCGGAGTTCTGATGGGATCCAGTGCATTTGTGCTGGTATGATCGCACCCAGCATGCCTCTCCATTGTCAAAGTAATAAAGAGTTTCCACTCGCATTGTCGTACGAAGTCCGTTTAAATGAAAGTGCGAAAAAATCCTGCTAGATGACACCGGATGGACGATCCGAGCATGTCGGGAAGCCGGATGACCGCCAGGGCTGTCATCGCGCGATGATTCTTCCCGAGTACCCCCGAATCAATATAAGAATCGCCACGATCTGACGGGCGGATCAAAAGTTATCGTCGGAACGATATTTGTGCACCAAGGGTAGCTCACGGCCAGTAAACACCTTCCGACCGGATTCATGACTCGCATCCACTAGTACACTCATCCGCTATAGCCTGTACGTCACTGAATCTAAACAAACCCCCGCTATAATTTGACCGCAAATGAAATGTCAGAACGAATTCCGTTTATCGAATCAAACGACACTATCACCCCGCCATAATAAAGACCGGACGTCTTTGAATTCACCATCCGGAAGAAAATAAAAAGATCCGAACCGAAACGTAGGAGGCGACGCACTAAACGTGCGTTTCAGTTCGCATCGATGTTCCAGAACCGAAAGATTGTTCGAAAAAAGTGGTAGATAGCCGAAAAAAGTGACAGGGGTGCAACACGAGGACTTCCCAGGAGGTCACCCATCCTAGTACTACTCTCGCCCAAGCACGCTTAACTTCGGAGTTCTGATGGGATCCAGTGCATTTGTGCTGGTATGATCGCACCCAGCATGCCTCTCCATTGTCAAAGTAATAAAGAGTTTCCACTCGCATTGTCGTACGAAGTCCGTTTAAATGAAAGTGCGAAAAAATCCTGCTAGATGACACCGGATGGACGATCCGAGCATGTCGGGAAGCCGGATGACCGCCAGGGCTGTCATCGCGCGATGAATCTTCCCGAGTACCCCCGAATCAATATAAGAATCGCCACGATCTGACGGGCGGATCAAAAGTTATCGTCGGAACGATATTTGTGCACCAAGGGTAGCTCACGGCCAGTAAACACCTTCCGACCGGATTCATGACTCGCATCCACTAGTACACTCATCCGCTATAGCCTGTACGTCACTGAATCTAAACAAACCCCCGCTATAATTTGACTGCAAATGAAATGTCAGAACGAATTCCGTTTATCGAATCAAACGACACTATCACCACGCCATAATAAAGACCGGACGTCTTTGAATTCACCATCCGGAAGAAAATAAAAAGATCCGAACCGAAACGTAGGAGGCGACGCACTAAACGTGCGTTTCAGTTCGCATCGATGTTCCAGAACCGAAAGATTGTTCGAAAAAAGTGGTAGATAGCCGAAAAAAGTGACAGGGGTGCAACACGAGGACTTCCCAGGAGGTCACCCATCCTAGTACTACTCTCGCCCAAGCACGCTTAACTTCGGAGTTCTGATGGGATCCAGTGCATTTGTGCTGGTATGATCGCACCCAGCATGCCTCTCCATTGTCAAAGTAATAAAGAGTTTCCACTCGCATTGTCGTACGAAGTCCGTTTAAATGAAAGTGCGAAAAAATCCTGCTAGATGACACCGGATGGACGATCCGAGCATGTCGGGAAGCCGGATGACCGCCAGAGCTGTCATCGCGCGATGGATCTTCCCGAGTACCCCCGAATCAATATAAGAATCGCCACGATCTGACGGGCGGATCAAAAGTTATCGTCGGAACGATATTTGTGCACCAAGGGTAGCTCACGGCCAGTAAACACCTTCCGACCGGATTCATGACTCGCATCCACTAGTACACTCATCCGCTATAGCCTGTACGTCACTGAATCTAAACAAACCCCCGCTATAATTTGACTGCAAATGAAATGTCAGAACGAATTCCGTTTATCGAATCAAACGACACTATCACCCCGCCATAATAAAGACCGGACGTCTTTGAATTCACCATCCGGAAGAAAATAAAAAGATCCGAACCGAAACGTAGGAGGCGACGCACTAAACGTGCGTTTCAGTTCGCATCGATGTTCCAGAACCGAAAGATTGTTCGAAAAAAGTGGTAGATAGCCGAAAAAAGTGACAGGGGTGCAACACGAGGACTTCCCAGGAGGTCACCCATCCTAGTACTACTCTCGCCCAAGCACGCTTAACTTCGGAGTTCTGATGGGATCCAGTGCATTTGTGCTGGTATGATCGCACCCAGCATGCCTCTCCATTGTCAAAGTAATTAAGAGTTTCCACTCGCATTGTCGTACGAAGTCCGTTTAAATGAAAGTGCGAAAAAATCCTGCTAGATGACACCGGATGGACGATCCGAGCATGTCGGGAAGCCGGATGACCGCCATGGCTGTCATCGCGCGATGGATCTTCCCGAGTACCCCCGAATCAATATAAGAATCGCCACGATCTGACGGGCGGATCAAAAGTTATCGTCGGAACGATATTTGTGCACCAAGGGTAGCTCACGGCCAGTAAACACCTTCCGACCGGATTCATGACTCGCATCCACTAGTACACTCATCCGCTATAGCCTGTACGTCACTGAATCTAAACAAACCCCCGCTATAATTTGACCGCAAATGAAATGTCAGAACGAATTCCGTTTATCGAATCAAACGACACTATCACCTCGCCATAATAAAGACCGGACGTCTTTGAATTCACCATCCGGAAGAAAATAAAAAGATCCGAACCGAAACGTAGGAGGCGACGCACTAAACGTGCGTTTCAGTTCGCATCGATGTTCCAGAACCGAAAGATTGTTCGAAAAAAGTGGTAGATAGCCGAAAAAAGTGACAGGGGTGCAACACGAGGACTTCCCAGGAGGTCACCCATCCTAGTACTACTCTCGCCCAAGCACGCTTAACTTCGGAGTTCTGATGGGATCCAGTGCATTTGTGCTGGTATGATCGCACCCAGCATGCCTTTCCATTGTCAAAGTAATAAAGAGTTTCCACTCGCATTGTCGTACGAAGTCCGTTTAAATGAAAGTGCGAAAAAATCCTGCTAGATTACACCGGATGGACGATCCGAGCATGTCGGGAAGCCGGATGACCGCCAGGGCTGTCATCGCGCGATTAATCTTCCCGAGTAGCCCCGAATCAATATAAGAATCGCTACGATCTGACGGGCGGATCAAAAGTTATCGTCGGAACGATATTTGTGCACCAAGGGTAGCTCACGGCCAGTAAACACCTTCCGACCGGATTCATGACTCGCATCCACTAGTACACTCATCCGCTATAGCCTGTACGTCACTGAATCTAAACAAACCCCCGCTATAATTTGACGGCAAATGAAATGTCAGAACGAATTCCGTTTATCGAATCAAACGACACAATCACCCCGCCATAATAAAGACCGGACGTCTTTGAATTCACCATCCGGAAGAAAATAATAAGATCCGAACCGAAACGTAGGAGGCGACGCACTAAACGTGCGTTTCAGTTCGCATCAATGTTCCAGAACCGAAAGATTGTTCGAAAAAAGTGGTAGATAGCCGAAAAAAGTGACAGGGGTGCAACACGAGGACTTCCCAGGAGGTCACCCATCCTAGTACTACTCTCGCCCAAGCACGCTTAACTTCGGAGTTCTGATGGGATCCAGTGCATTTGTGCTGGTATGATCGCACCCAGCATGCCTCTCCATTGTCAAAGTAATAAAGAGTTTCCACTCGCATTGTCGTACGAAGTCCGTTTAAATGAAAGTGCGAAAAAATCCTGCTAGATGACACCGGATGGACGATCCGAGCATGTCGGGAAGCCGGATGACCGCCAGAGCTGTCATCGCGCGATGGATCTTCCCGAGTACCCCCGAATCAATATAAGAATCGCCACGATCTGACGGGCGGATCAAAAGTTATCGTCGGAACGATATTTGTGCACCAAGGGTAGCTCACGGCCAGTAAACACCTTCCGACCGGATTCATGACTCGCATCCACTAGTACACTCATCCGCTATAGCCTGTACGTCACTGAATCTAAACAAACCCCCGCTATAATTTGACTGCAAATGAAATGTCAGAACGAATTCCGTTTATCGAATCAAACGACACTATCACCCCGCCATAATAAAGACCGGACGTCTTTGAATTCACCATCCGGAAGAAAATAAAAAGATCCGAACCGAAACGTAGGAGGCGACGCACTAAACGTGCGTTTCAGTTCGCATCGATGTTCCAGAACCGAAAGATTGTTCGAAAAAAGTGGTAGATAGCCGAAAAAAGTGACAGGGGTGCAACACGAGGACTTCCCAGGAGGTCACCCATCCTAGTACTACTCTCGCCCAAGCACGCTTAACTTCGGAGTTCTGATGGGATCCAGTGCATTTGTGCTGGTATGATCGCACCCAGCATGCCTCTCCATTGTCAAAGTAATAAAGAGTTTCCACTCGCATTGTCGTACGAAGTCCGTTTAAATGAAAGTGCGAAAAAATCCTGCTAGATGACACCGGATGGACGATCCGAGCATGTCGGGAAGCCGGATGACCGCCAGGGCTGTCATCGCGCGATGGATCTTCCCGAGTACCCCCGAATCAATATAAGAATCGCCACGATCTGACGGGCGGATCAAAAGTTATCGTCGGAACGATATTTGTGCACCAAGGGTAGCTCACGGCCAGTAAACACCTTCCGACCGGATTCATGACTCGCATCCACTAGTACACTCATCCGCTATAGCCTGTACGTCACTGAATCTAAACAAACCCCCGCTATAATTTGACCGCAAATGAAATGTCAGAACGAATTCCGTTTATCGAATCAAACGACACTATCACCCCGCCATAATAAAGACCGGACGTGTTTGAATTCACCATCCGGAAGAAAATAAAAAGATCCGAACCGAAACGTAGGAGGCGACGCACTAAACGTGCGTTTCAGTTCGCATCGATGTTCCAGAACCGAAAGATTGTTCGAAAAAAGTGGTAGATAGCCGAAAAAAGTGACAGGGGTGCAACACGAGGACTTCCCAGGAGGTCACCCATCCTAGTACTACTCTCGCCCAAGCACGCTTAACTTCGGAGTTCTGATGGGATCCAGTGCATTTGTGCTGGTATGATCGCACCCAGCATGCCTCTCCATTGTCAAAGTAATAAAGAGTTTCCACTCGCATTGTCGTACGAAGTCCGTTTAAATGAAAGTGCGAAAAAATCCTGCTAGATGACACCGGATGGACGATCCGAGCATGTCGGGAAGCCGGATGACCGCCAGGGCTGTCATCGCGCGATGGATCTTCCCGAGTACCCCCGAATCAATATAAGAATCGCCACGATCTGACGGGCGGATCAAAAGTTATCGTCGGAACGATATTTGTGCACCAAGGGTAGCTCACGGCCAGTAAACACCTTCCGACCGGATTCATGACTCGCATCCACTAGTACACTCATCCGCTATAGCCTGTACGTCACTGAATCTAAACAAACCCCCGCTATAATTTGACCGCAAATGAAATGTCAGAACGAATTCCGTTTATCGAATCAAACGACACTATCACCCCGCCATAATAAAGACCGGACGTGTTTGAATTCACCATCCGGAAGAAAATAAAAAGATCCGAACCGAAACGTAGGAGGCGACGCACTAAACGTGCGTTTCAGTTCGCATCGATGTTACAGAACCGAAAGATTGTTCGAAAAAAGTGGTAGATAGCCGAAAAAAGTGACAGGGGTGCAACACGAGGACTTCCCAGGAGGTCACCCATCCTAGTACTACTCTCGCCCAAGCACGCTTAACTTCGGAGTTCTGATGGGATCCAGTGCATTTGTGCTGGTATGATCGCACCCAGCATGCCTCTCCATTGTCAAAGTAATTAAGAGTTTCCACTCGCATTGTCGTACGAAGTCCGTTTAAATGAAAGTGCGAAAAAATCCTGCTAGATGACACCGGATGGACGATCCGAGCATGTCGGGAAGCCGGATGACCGCCAGGGCTGTCATCGCGCGATGGATCTTCCCGAGTACCCCCGAATCAATATAAGAATCGCCACGATCTGACGGGCGGATCAAAAGTTATCGTCGGAACGATATTTGTGCACCAAGGGTAGCTCACGGCCAGTAAACACCTTCCGACCGGATTCATGACTCGCATCCACTAGTACACTCATCCGCTATAGCCTGTACGTCACTGAATCTAAACAAACCCCCGCTATAATTTGACCGCAAATGAAATGTCAGAACGAATTCCGTTTATCGAATCAAACGACACTATCACCTCGCCATAATAAAGACCGGACGTCTTTGAATTCACCATCCGGAAGAAAATAAAAAGATCCGAACCGAAACGTAGGAGGCGACGCACTAAACGTGCGTTTCAGTTCGCATCGATGTTCCAGAACCGAAAGATTGTTCGAAAAAAGTGGTAGATAGCCGAAAAAAGTGACAGGGGTGCAACACGAGGACTTCCCAGGAGGTCACCCATCCTAGTACTACTCTCGCCCAAGCACGCTTAACTTCGGAGTTCTGATGGGATCCAGTGCATTTGTGCTGGTATGATCGCACCCAGCATGCCTCTCCATTGTCAAAGTAATAAAGAGTTTCCACTCGCATTGTCGTACGAAGTCCGTTTAAATGAAAGTGCGAAAAAATCCTGCTAGATGACACCGGATGGACGATCCGAGCATGTCGGGAAGCCGGATGACCGCCAGGGCTGTCATCGCGCGATGAATCTTCCCGAGTACCCCCGAATCAATATAAGAATCGCCACGATCTGACGGGCGGATCAAAAGTTATCGTCGGAACGATATTTGTGCACCAAGGGTAGCTCACGGCCAGTAAACACCTTCCGACCGGATTCATGACTCGCATCCACTAGTACACTCATCCGCTATAGCCTGTACGTCACTGAATCTAAACAAACCCCCGCTATAATTTGACTGCAAATGAAATGTCAGAACGAATTCCGTTTATCGAATCAAACGACACTATCACCCCGCCATAATAAAGACCGGACGTCTTTGAATTCACCATCCGGAAGAAAATAAAAAGATCCGAACCGAAACGTAGGAGGCGACGCACTAAACGTGCGTTTCAGTTCGCATCGATGTTCCAGAACCGAAAGATTGTTCGAAAAAAGTGGTAGATAGCCGAAAAAAGTGACAGGGGTGCAACACGAGGACTTCCCAGGAGGTCACCCATCCTAGTACTACTCTCGCCCAAGCACGCTTAACTTCGGAGTTCTGATGGGATCCAGTGCATTTGTGCTGGTATGATCGCACCCAGCATGCCTCTCCATTGTCAAAGTAATAAAGAGTTTCCACTCGCATTGTCGTACGAAGTCCGTTTAAATGAAAGTGCGAAAAAATCCTGCTAGATGACACCGGATGGACGATCCGAGCATGTCGGGAAGCCGGATGACCGCCAGAGCTGTCATCGCGCGATGGATCTTCCCGAGTACCCCCGAATCAATATAAGAATCGCCACGATCTGACGGGCGGATCAAAAGTTATCGTCGGAACGATATTTGTGCACCAAGGGTAGCTCACGGCCAGTAAACACCTTCCGACCGGATTCATGACTCGCATCCACTAGTACACTCATCCGCTATAGCCTGTACGTCACTGAATCTAAACAAACCCCCGCTATAATTTGACTGCAAATGAAATGTCAGAACGAATTCCGTTTATCGAATCAAACGACACTATCACCCCGCCATAATAAAGACCGGACGTCTTTGAATTCACCATCCGGAAGAAAATAAAAAGATCCGAACCGAAACGTAGGAGGCGACGCACTAAACGTGCGTTTCAGTTCGCATCGATGTTCCAGAACCGAAAGATTGTTCGAAAAAAGTGGTAGATAGCCGAAAAAAGTGACAGGGGTGCAACACGAGGACTTCCCAGGAGGTCACCCATCCTAGTACTACTCTCGCCCAAGCACGCTTAACTTCGGAGTTCTGATGGGATCCAGTGCATTTGTGCTGGTATGATCGCACCCAGCATGCCTCTCCATTGTCAAAGTAATTAAGAGTTTCCACTCGCATTGTCGTACGAAGTCCGTTTAAATGAAAGTGCGAAAAAATCCTGCTAGATGACACCGGATGGACGATCCGAGCATGTCGGGAAGCCGGATGACCGCTAGGGCTGTCATCGCGCGATGGATCTTCCCGAGTACCCCCGAATCAATATAAGAATCGCCACGATCTGACGGGCGGATCAAAAGTTATCGTCGGAACGATATTTGTGCACCAAGGGTAGCTCACGGCCAGTAAACACCTTCCGACCGGATTCATGACTCGCATCCACTAGTACACTCATCCGCTATAGCCTGTACGTCACTGAATCTAAACAAACCCCCGCTATAATTTGACCGCAAATGAAATGTCAGAACGAATTCCGTTTATCGAATCAAACGACACTATCACCTCGCCATAATAAAGACCGGACGTCTTTGAATTCACCATCCGGAAGAAAATAAAAAGATCCGAACCGAAACGTAGGAGGCGACGCACTAAACGTGCGTTTCAGTTCGCATCGATGTTCCAGAACCGAAAGATTGTTCGAAAAAAGTGGTAGATAGCCGAAAAAAGTGACAGGGGTGCAACACGAGGACTTCCCAGGAGGTCACCCATCCTAGTACTACTCTCGCCCAAGCACGCTTAACTTCGGAGTTCTGATGGGATCCAGTGCATTTGTGCTGGTATGATCGCACCCAGCATGCCTTTCCATTGTCAAAGTAATAAAGAGTTTCCACTCGCATTGTCGTACGAAGTCCGTTTAAATGAAAGTGCGAAAAAATCCTGCTAGATTACACCGGATGGACGATCCGAGCATGTCGGGAAGCCGGATGACCGCCAGGGCTGTCATCGCGCGATTAATCTTCCCGAGTAGCCCCGAATCAATATAAGAATCGCTACGATCTGACGGGCGGATCAAAAGTTATCGTCGGAACGATATTTGTGCACCAAGGGTAGCTCACGGCCAGTAAACACCTTCCGACCGGATTCATGACTCGCATCCACTAGTACACTCATCCGCTATAGCCTGTACGTCACTGAATCTAAACAAACCCCCGCTATAATTTGACCGCAAATGAAATGTCAGAACGAATTCCGTTTATCGAATCAAACGACACTATCACCTCGCCATAATAAAGACCGGACGTCTTTGAATTCACCATCCGGAAGAAAATAAAAAGATCCGAACCGAAACGTAGGAGGCGACGCACTAAACGTGCGTTTCAGTTCGCATCGATGTTCCAGAACCGAAAGATTGTTCGAAAAAAGTGGTAGATAGCCGAAAAAAGTGACAGGGGTGCAACACGAGGACTTCCCAGGAGGTCACCCATCCTAGTACTACTCTCGCCCAAGCACGCTTAACTTCGGAGTTCTGATGGGATCCAGTGCATTTGTGCTGGTATGATCGCACCCAGCATGCCTTTCCATTGTCAAAGTAATAAAGAGTTTCCACTCGCATTGTCGTACGAAGTCCGTTTAAATGAAAGTGCGAAAAAATCCTGCTAGATTACACCGGATGGACGATCCGAGCATGTCGGGAAGCCGGATGACCGCCAGGGCTGTCATCGCGCGATTAATCTTCCCGAGTAGCCCCGAATCAATATAAGAATCGCTACGATCTGACGGGCGGATCAAAAGTTATCGTCGGAACGATATTTGTGCACCAAGGGTAGCTCACGGCCAGTAAACACCTTCCGACCGGATTCATGACTCGCATCCACTAGTACACTCATCCGCTATAGCCTGTACGTCACTGAATCTAAACAAACCCCCGCTATAATTTGACGGCAAATGAAATGTCAGAACGAATTCCGTTTATCGAATCAAACGACACTATCACCTCGCCATAATAAAGACCGGACGTCTTTGAATTCACCATCCGGAAGAAAATAAAAAGATCCGAACCGAAACGTAGGAGGCGACGCACTAAACGTGCGTTTCAGTTCGCATCGATGTTCCAGAACCGAAAGATTGTTCGAAAAAAGTGGTAGATAGCCGAAAAAAGTGACAGGGGTGCAACACGAGGACTTCCCAGGAGGTCACCCATCCTAGTACTACTCTCGCCCAAGCACGCTTAACTTCGGAGTTCTGATGGGATCCAGTGCATTTGTGCTGGTATGATCGCACCCAGCATGCCTCTCCATTGTCAAAGTAATAAAGAGTTTCCACTCGCATTGTCGTACGAAGTCCGTTTAAATGAAAGTGCGAAAAAATCCTGCTAGATGACACCGGATGGACGATCCGAGCATGTCGGGAAGCCGGATGACCGCCAGGGCTGTCATCGCGCGATGAATCTTCCCGAGTACCCCCGAATCAATATAAGAATCGCCACGATCTGACGGGCGGATCAAAAGTTATCGTCGGAACGATATTTGTGCACCAAGGGTAGCTCACGGCCAGTAAACACCTTCCGACCGGATTCATGACTCGCATCCACTAGTACACTCATCCGCTATAGCCTGTACGTCACTGAATCTAAACAAACCCCCGCTATAATTTGACCGCAAATGAAATGTCAGAACGAATTCCGTTTATCGAATCAAACGACACTATCACCTCGCCATAATAAAGACCGGACGTCTTTGAATTCACCATCCGGAAGAAAATAAAAAGATCCGAACCGAAACGTAGGAGGCGACGCACTAAACGTGCGTTTCAGTTCGCATCGATGTTACAGAACCGAAAGATTGTTCGAAAAAAGTGGTAGATAGCCGAAAAAAGTGACAGGGGTGCAACACGAGGACTTCCCAGGAGGTCACCCATCCTAGTACTACTCTCGCCCAAGCACGCTTAACTTCGGAGTTCTGATGGGATCCAGTGCATTTGTGCTGGTATGATCGCACCCAGCATGCCTCTCCATTGTCAAAGTAATTAAGAGTTTCCACTCGCATTGTCGTACGAAGTCCGTTTAAATGAAAGTGCGAAAAAATCCTGCTAGATGACACCGGATGGACGATCCGAGCATGTCGGGAAGCCGGATGACCGCCAGGGCTGTCATCGCGCGATGGATCTTCCCGAGTACCCCCGAATCAATATAAGAATCGCCACGATCTGACGGGCGGATCAAAAGTTATCGTCGGAACGATATTTGTGCACCAAGGGTAGCTCACGGCCAGTAAACACCTTCCGACCGGATTCATGACTCGCATCCACTAGTACACTCATCCGCTATAGCCTGTACGTCACTGAATCTAAACAAACCCCCGCTATAATTTGACCGCAAATGAAATGTCAGAACGAATTCCGTTTATCGAATCAAACGACACTATCACCTCGCCATAATAAAGACCGGACGTCTTTGAATTCACCATCCGGAAGAAAATAAAAAGATCCGAACCGAAACGTAGGAGGCGACGCACTAAACGTGCGTTTCAGTTCGCATCGATGTTACAGAACCGAAAGATTGTTCGAAAAAAGTGGTAGATAGCCGAAAAAAGTGACAGGGGTGCAACACGAGGACTTCCCAGGAGGTCACCCATCCTAGTACTACTCTCGCCCAAGCACGCTTAACTTCGGAGTTCTGATGGGATCCAGTGCATTTGTGCTGGTATGATCGCACCCAGCATGCCTCTCCATTGTCAAAGTAATTAAGAGTTTCCACTCGCATTGTCGTACGAAGTCCGTTTAAATGAAAGTGCGAAAAAATCCTGCTAGATGACACCGGATGGACGATCCGAGCATGTCGGGAAGCCGGATGACCGCCAGGGCTGTCATCGCGCGATGGATCTTCCCGAGTACCCCCGAATCAATATAAGAATCGCTACGATCTGACGGGCGGATCAAAAGTTATCGTCGGAACGATATTTGTGCACCAAGGGTAGCTCACGGCCAGTAAACACCTTCCGACCGGATTCATGACTCGCATCCACTAGTACACTCATCCGCTATAGCCTGTACGTCACTGAATCTAAACAAACCCCCGCTATAATTTGACGGCAAATGAAATGTCAGAACGAATTCCGTTTATCGAATCAAACGACACTATCACCTCGCCATAATAAAGACCGGACGTCTTTGAATTCACCATCCGGAAGAAAATAAAAAGATCCGAACCGAAACGTAGGAGGCGACGCACTAAACGTGCGTTTCAGTTCGCATCGATGTTCCAGAACCGAAAGATTGTTCGAAAAAAGTGGTAGATAGCCGAAAAAAGTGACAGGGGTGCAACACGAGGACTTCCCAGGAGGTCACCCATCCTAGTACTACTCTCGCCCAAGCACGCTTAACTTCGGAGTTCTGATGGGATCCAGTGCATTTGTGCTGGTATGATCGCACCCAGCATGCCTCTCCATTGTCAAAGTAATAAAGAGTTTCCACTCGCATTGTCGTACGAAGTCCGTTTAAATGAAAGTGCGAAAAAATCCTGCTAGATGACACCGGATGGACGATCCGAGCATGTCGGGAAGCCGGATGACCGCCAGGGCTGTCATCGCGCGATGAATCTTCCCGAGTACCCCCGAATCAATATAAGAATCGCCACGATCTGACGGGCGGATCAAAAGTTATCGTCGGAACGATATTTGTGCACCAAGGGTAGCTCACGGCCAGTAAACACCTTCCGACCGGATTCATGACTCGCATCCACTAGTACACTCATCCGCTATAGCCTGTACGTCACTGAATCTAAACAAACCCCCGCTATAATTTGACCGCAAATGAAATGTCAGAACGAATTCCGTTTATCGAATCAAACGACACTATCACCTCGCCATAATAAAGACCGGACGTCTTTGAATTCACCATCCGGAAGAAAATAAAAAGATCCGAACCGAAACGTAGGAGGCGACGCACTAAACGTGCGTTTCAGTTCGCATCGATGTTACAGAACCGAAAGATTGTTCGAAAAAAGTGGTAGATAGCCGAAAAAAGTGACAGGGGTGCAACACGAGGACTTCCCAGGAGGTCACCCATCCTAGTACTACTCTCGCCCAAGCACGCTTAACTTCGGAGTTCTGATGGGATCCAGTGCATTTGTGCTGGTATGATCGCACCCAGCATGCCTCTCCATTGTCAAAGTAATTAAGAGTTTCCACTCGCATTGTCGTACGAAGTCCGTTTAAATGAAAGTGCGAAAAAATCCTGCTAGATGACACCGGATGGACGATCCGAGCATGTCGGGAAGCCGGATGACCGCCAGGGCTGTCATCGCGCGATGGATCTTCCCGAGTACCCCCGAATCAATATAAGAATCGCCACGATCTGACGGGCGGATCAAAAGTTATCGTCGGAACGATATTTGTGCACCAAGGGTAGCTCACGGCCAGTAAACACCTTCCGACCGGATTCATGACTCGCATCCACTAGTACACTCATCCGCTATAGCCTGTACGTCACTGAATCTAAACAAACCCCCGCTATAATTTGACCGCAAATGAAATGTCAGAACGAATTCCGTTTATCGAATCAAACGACACTATCACCTCGCCATAATAAAGACCGGACGTCTTTGAATTCACCATCCGGAAGAAAATAAAAAGATCCGAACCGAAACGTAGGAGGCGACGCACTAAACGTGCGTTTCAGTTCGCATCGATGTTCCAGAACCGAAAGATTGTTCGAAAAAAGTGGTAGATAGCCGAAAAAAGTGACAGGGGTGCAACACGAGGACTTCCCAGGAGGTCACCCATCCTAGTACTACTCTCGCCCAAGCACGCTTAACTTCGGAGTTCTGATGGGATCCAGTGCATTTGTGCTGGTATGATCGCACCCAGCATGCCTCTCCATTGTCAAAGTAATAAAGAGTTTCCACTCGCATTGTCGTACGAAGTCCGTTTAAATGAAAGTGCGAAAAAATCCTGCTAGATGACACCGGATGGACGATCCGAGCATGTCGGGAAGCCGGATGACCGCCAGGGCTGTCATCGCGCGATGAATCTTCCCGAGTACCCCCGAATCAATATAAGAATCGCCACGATCTGACGGGCGGATCAAAAGTTATCGTCGGAACGATATTTGTGCACCAAGGGTAGCTCACGGCCAGTAAACACCTTCCGACCGGATTCATGACTCGCATCCACTAGTACACTCATCCGCTATAGCCTGTACGTCACTGAATCTAAACAAACCCCCGCTATAATTTGACTGCAAATGAAATGTCAGAACGAATTCCGTTTATCGAATCAAACGACACTATCACCCCGCCATAATAAAGACCGGACGTCTTTGAATTCACCATCCGGAAGAAAATAAAAAGATCCGAACCGAAACGTAGGAGGCGACGCACTAAACGTGCGTTTCAGTTCGCATCGATGTTCCAGAACCGAAAGATTTTTCGAAAAAAGTGGTAGATAGCCGAAAAAAGTGACAGGGGTGCAACACGAGGACTTCCCAGGAGGTCACCCATCCTAGTACTACTCTCGCCCAAGCACGCTTAACTTCGGAGTTCTGATGGGATCCAGTGCATTTGTGCTGGTATGATCGCACCCAGCATGCCTCTCCATTGTCAAAGTAATAAAGAGTTTCCACTCGCATTGTCGTACGAAGTCCGTTTAAATGAAAGTGCGAAAAAATCCTGCTAGATGACACCGGATGGACGATCCGAGCATGTCGGGAAGCCGGATGACCGCCAGAGCTGTCATCGCGCGATGGATCTTCCCGAGTACCCCCGAATCAATATAAGAATCGCCACGATCTGACGGGCGGATCAAAAGTTATCGTCGGAACGATATTTGTGCACCAAGGGTAGCTCACGGCCAGTAAACACCTTCCGACCGGATTCATGACTCGCATCCACTAGTACACTCATCCGCTATAGCCTGTACGTCACTGAATCTAAACAAACCCCCGCTATAATTTGACCGCAAATGAAATGTCAGAACGAATTCCGTTTATCGAATCAAACGACACTATCACCTCGCCATAATAAAGACCGGACGTCTTTGAATTCACCATCCGGAAGAAAATAAAAAGATCCGAACCGAAACGTAGGAGGCGACGCACTAAACGTGCGTTTCAGTTCGCATCGATGTTACAGAACCGAAAGATTGTTCGAAAAAAGTGGTAGATAGCCGAAAAAAGTGACAGGGGTGCAACACGAGGACTTCCCAGGAGGTCACCCATCCTAGTACTACTCTCGCCCAAGCACGCTTAACTTCGGAGTTCTGATGGGATCCAGTGCATTTGTGCTGGTATGATCGCACCCAGCATGCCTCTCCATTGTCAAAGTAATTAAGAGTTTCCACTCGCATTGTCGTACGAAGTCCGTTTAAATGAAAGTGCGAAAAAATCCTGCTAGATGACACCGGATGGACGATCCGAGCATGTCGGGAAGCCGGATGACCGCCAGGGCTGTCATCGCGCGATGGATCTTCCCGAGTACCCCCGAATCAATATAAGAATCGCCACGATCTGACGGGCGGATCAAAAGTTATCGTCGGAACGATATTTGTGCACCAAGGGTAGCTCACGGCCAGTAAACACCTTCCGACCGGATTCATGACTCGCATCCACTAGTACACTCATCCGCTATAGCCTGTACGTCACTGAATCTAAACAAACCCCCGCTATAATTTGACCGCAAATGAAATGTCAGAACGAATTCCGTTTATCGAATCAAACGACACTATCACCTCGCCATAATAAAGACCGGACGTCTTTGAATTCACCATCCGGAAGAAAATAAAAAGATCCGAACCGAAACGTAGGAGGCGACGCACTAAACGTGCGTTTCAGTTCGCATCGATGTTCCAGAACCGAAAGATTGTTCGAAAAAAGTGGTAGATAGCCGAAAAAAGTGACAGGGGTGCAACACGAGGACTTCCCAGGAGGTCACCCATCCTAGTACTACTCTCGCCCAAGCACGCTTAACTTCGGAGTTCTGATGGGATCCAGTGCATTTGTGCTGGTATGATCGCACCCAGCATGCCTTTCCATTGTCAAAGTAATAAAGAGTTTCCACTCGCATTGTCGTACGAAGTCCGTTTAAATGAAAGTGCGAAAAAATCCTGCTAGATTACACCGGATGGACGATCCGAGCATGTCGGGAAGCCGGATGACCGCCAGGGCTGTCATCGCGCGATTAATCTTCCCGAGTAGCCCCGAATCAATATAAGAATCGCTACGATCTGACGGGCGGATCAAAAGTTATCGTCGGAACGATATTTGTGCACCAAGGGTAGCTCACGGCCAGTAAACACCTTCCGACCGGATTCATGACTCGCATCCACTAGTACACTCATCCGCTATAGCCTGTACGTCACTGAATCTAAACAAACCCCCGCTATAATTTGACGGCAAATGAAATGTCAGAACGAATTCCGTTTATCGAATCAAACGACACTATCACCTCGCCATAATAAAGACCGGACGTCTTTGAATTCACCATCCGGAAGAAAATAAAAAGATCCGAACCGAAACGTAGGAGGCGACGCACTAAACGTGCGTTTCAGTTCGCATCGATGTTCCAGAACCGAAAGATTGTTCGAAAAAAGTGGTAGATAGCCGAAAAAAGTGACAGGGGTGCAACACGAGGACTTCCCAGGAGGTCACCCATCCTAGTACTACTCTCGCCCAAGCACGCTTAACTTCGGAGTTCTGATGGGATCCAGTGCATTTGTGCTGGTATGATCGCACCCAGCATGCCTCTCCATTGTCAAAGTAATAAAGAGTTTCCACTCGCATTGTCGTACGAAGTCCGTTTAAATGAAAGTGCGAAAAAATCCTGCTAGATGACACCGGATGGACGATCCGAGCATGTCGGGAAGCCGGATGACCGCCAGGGCTGTCATCGCGCGATGAATCTTCCCGAGTACCCCCGAATCAATATAAGAATCGCCACGATCTGACGGGCGGATCAAAAGTTATCGTCGGAACGATATTTGTGCACCAAGGGTAGCTCACGGCCAGTAAACACCTTCCGACCGGATTCATGACTCGCATCCACTAGTACACTCATCCGCTATAGCCTGTACGTCACTGAATCTAAACAAACCCCCGCTATAATTTGACCGCAAATGAAATGTCAGAACGAATTCCGTTTATCGAATCAAACGACACTATCACCTCGCCATAATAAAGACCGGACGTCTTTGAATTCACCATCCGGAAGAAAATAAAAAGATCCGAACCGAAACGTAGGAGGCGACGCACTAAACGTGCGTTTCAGTTCGCATCGATGTTACAGAACCGAAAGATTGTTCGAAAAAAGTGGTAGATAGCCGAAAAAAGTGACAGGGGTGCAACACGAGGACTTCCCAGGAGGTCACCCATCCTAGTACTACTCTCGCCCAAGCACGCTTAACTTCGGAGTTCTGATGGGATCCAGTGCATTTGTGCTGGTATGATCGCACCCAGCATGCCTCTCCATTGTCAAAGTAATTAAGAGTTTCCACTCGCATTGTCGTACGAAGTCCGTTTAAATGAAAGTGCGAAAAAATCCTGCTAGATGACACCGGATGGACGATCCGAGCATGTCGGGAAGCCGGATGACCGCCAGGGCTGTCATCGCGCGATGGATCTTCCCGAGTACCCCCGAATCAATATAAGAATCGCCACGATCTGACGGGCGGATCAAAAGTTATCGTCGGAACGATATTTGTGCACCAAGGGTAGCTCACGGCCAGTAAACACCTTCCGACCGGATTCATGACTCGCATCCACTAGTACACTCATCCGCTATAGCCTGTACGTCACTGAATCTAAACAAACCCCCGCTATAATTTGACGGCAAATGAAATGTCAGAACGAATTCCGTTTATCGAATCAAACGACACTATCACCTCGCCATAATAAAGACCGGACGTCTTTGAATTCACCATCCGGAAGAAAATAAAAAGATCCGAACCGAAACGTAGGAGGCGACGCACTAAACGTGCGTTTCAGTTCGCATCGATGTTCCAGAACCGAAAGATTGTTCGAAAAAAGTGGTAGATAGCCGAAAAAAGTGACAGGGGTGCAACACGAGGACTTCCCAGGAGGTCACCCATCCTAGTACTACTCTCGCCCAAGCACGCTTAACTTCGGAGTTCTGATGGGATCCAGTGCATTTGTGCTGGTATGATCGCACCCAGCATGCCTCTCCATTGTCAAAGTAATAAAGAGTTTCCACTCGCATTGTCGTACGAAGTCCGTTTAAATGAAAGTGCGAAAAAATCCTGCTAGATGACACCGGATGGACGATCCGAGCATGTCGGGAAGCCGGATGACCGCCAGGGCTGTCATCGCGCGATGAATCTTCCCGAGTACCCCCGAATCAATATAAGAATCGCCACGATCTGACGGGCGGATCAAAAGTTATCGTCGGAACGATATTTGTGCACCAAGGGTAGCTCACGGCCAGTAAACACCTTCCGACCGGATTCATGACTCGCATCCACTAGTACACTCATCCGCTATAGCCTGTACGTCACTGAATCTAAACAAACCCCCGCTATAATTTGACCGCAAATGAAATGTCAGAACGAATTCCGTTTATCGAATCAAACGACACTATCACCTCGCCATAATAAAGACCGGACGTCTTTGAATTCACCATCCGGAAGAAAATAAAAAGATCCGAACCGAAACGTAGGAGGCGACGCACTAAACGTGCGTTTCAGTTCGCATCGATGTTCCAGAACCGAAAGATTGTTCGAAAAAAGTGGTAGATAGCCGAAAAAAGTGACAGGGGTGCAACACGAGGACTTCCCAGGAGGTCACCCATCCTAGTACTACTCTCGCCCAAGCACGCTTAACTTCGGAGTTCTGATGGGATCCAGTGCATTTGTGCTGGTATGATCGCACCCAGCATGCCTCTCCATTGTCAAAGTAATAAAGAGTTTCCACTCGCATTGTCGTACGAAGTCCGTTTAAATGAAAGTGCGAAAAAATCCTGCTAGATGACACCGGATGGACGATCCGAGCATGTCGGGAAGTCGGATGACCGCCAGGGCTGTCATCGCGCGATGAATCTTCCCGAGTACCCCCGAATCAATATAAGAATCGCCACGATCTGACGGGCGGATCAAAAGTTATCGTCGGAACGATATTTGTGCACCAAGGGTAGCTCACGGCCAGTAAACACCTTCCGACCGGATTCATGACTCGCATCCACTAGTACACTCATCCGCTATAGCCTGTACGTCACTGAATCTAAACAAACCCCCGCTATAATTTGACCGCAAATGAAATGTCAGAACGAATTCCGTTTATCGAATCAAACGACACTATCACCCCGCCATAATAAAGACCGGACGTGTTTGAATTCACCATCCGGAAGAAAATAAAAAGATCCGAACCGAAACGTAGGAGGCGACGCACTAAACGTGCGTTTCAGTTCGCATCGATGTTACAGAACCGAAAGATTGTTCGAAAAAAGTGGTAGATAGCCGAAAAAAGTGACAGGGGTGCAACACGAGGACTTCCCAGGAGGTCACCCATCCTAGTACTACTCTCGCCCAAGCACGCTTAACTTCGGAGTTCTGATGGGATCCAGTGCATTTGTGCTGGTATGATCGCACCCAGCATGCCTCTCCATTGTCAAAGTAATTAAGAGTTTCCACTCGCATTGTCGTACGAAGTCCGTTTAAATGAAAGTGCGAAAAAATCCTGCTAGATGACACCGGATGGACGATCCGAGCATGTCGGGAAGCCGGATGACCGCCAGGGCTGTCATCGCGCGATGGATCTTCCCGAGTACCCCCGAATCAATATAAGAATCGCCACGATCTGACGGGCGGATCAAAAGTTATCGTCGGAACGATATTTGTGCACCAAGGGTAGCTCACGGCCAGTAAACACCTTCCGACCGGATTCATGACTCGCATCCACTAGTACACTCATCCGCTATAGCCTGTACGTCACTGAATCTAAACAAACCCCCGCTATAATTTGACCGCAAATGAAATGTCAGAACGAATTCCGTTTATCGAATCAAACGACACTATCACCTCGCCATAATAAAGACCGGACGTCTTTGAATTCACCATCCGGAAGAAAATAAAAAGATCCGAACCGAAACGTAGGAGGCGACGCACTAAACGTGCGTTTCAGTTCGCATCGATGTTCCAGAACCGAAAGATTGTTCGAAAAAAGTGGTAGATAGCCGAAAAAAGTGACAGGGGTGCAACACGAGGACTTCCCAGGAGGTCACCCATCCTAGTACTACTCTCGCCCAAGCACGCTTAACTTCGGAGTTCTGATGGGATCCAGTGCATTTGTGCTGGTATGATCGCACCCAGCATGCCTCTCCATTGTCAAAGTAATAAAGAGTTTCCACTCGCATTGTCGTACGAAGTCCGTTTAAATGAAAGTGCGAAAAAATCCTGCTAGATGACACCGGATGGACGATCCGAGCATGTCGGGAAGCCGGATGACCGCCAGGGCTGTCATCGCGCGATGAATCTTCCCGAGTACCCCCGAATCAATATAAGAATCGCCACGATCTGACGGGCGGATCAAAAGTTATCGTCGGAACGATATTTGTGCACCAAGGGTAGCTCACGGCCAGTAAACACCTTCCGACCGGATTCATGACTCGCATCCACTAGTACACTCATCCGCTATAGCCTGTACGTCACTGAATCTAAACAAACCCCCGCTATAATTTGACTGCAAATGAAATGTCAGAACGAATTCCGTTTATCGAATCAAACGACACTATCACCCCGCCATAATAAAGACCGGACGTCTTTGAATTCACCATCCGGAAGAAAATAAAAAGATCCGAACCGAAACGTAGGAGGCGACGCACTAAACGTGCGTTTCAGTTCGCATCGATGTTCCAGAACCGAAAGATTGTTCGAAAAAAGTGGTAGATAGCCGAAAAAAGTGACAGGGGTGCAACACGAGGACTTCCCAGGAGGTCACCCATCCTAGTACTACTCTCGCCCAAGCACGCTTAACTTCGGAGTTCTGATGGGATCCAGTGCATTTGTGCTGGTATGATCGCACCCAGCATGCCTCTCCATTGTCAAAGTAATAAAGAGTTTCCACTCGCATTGTCGTACGAAGTCCGTTTAAATGAAAGTGCGAAAAAATCCTGCTAGATGACACCGGATGGACGATCCGAGCATGTCGGGAAGCCGGATGACCGCCAGAGCTGTCATCGCGCGATGGATCTTCCCGAGTACCCCCGAATCAATATAAGAATCGCCACGATCTGACGGGCGGATCAAAAGTTATCGTCGGAACGATATTTGTGCACCAAGGGTAGCTCACGGCCAGTAAACACCTTCCGACCGGATTCATGACTCGCATCCACTAGTACACTCATCCGCTATAGCCTGTACGTCACTGAATCTAAACAAACCCCCGCTATAATTTGACTGCAAATGAAATGTCAGAACGAATTCCGTTTATCGAATCAAACGACACTATCACCCCGCCATAATAAAGACCGGACGTCTTTGAATTCACCATCCGGAAGAAAATAAAAAGATCCGAACCGAAACGTAGGAGGCGACGCACTAAACGTGCGTTTCAGTTCGCATCGATGTTCCAGAACCGAAAGATTGTTCGAAAAAAGTGGTAGATAGCCGAAAAAAGTGACAGGGGTGCAACACGAGGACTTCCCAGGAGGTCACCCATCCTAGTACTACTCTCGCCCAAGCACGCTTAACTTCGGAGTTCTGATGGGATCCAGTGCATTTGTGCTGGTATGATCGCACCCAGCATGCCTCTCCATTGTCAAAGTAATTAAGAGTTTCCACTCGCATTGTCGTACGAAGTCCGTTTAAATGAAAGTGCGAAAAAATCCTGCTAGATGACACCGGATGGACGATCCGAGCATGTCGGGAAGCCGGATGACCGCTAGGGCTGTCATCGCGCGATGGATCTTCCCGAGTACCCCCGAATCAATATAAGAATCGCCACGATCTGACGGGCGGATCAAAAGTTATCGTCGGAACGATATTTGTGCACCAAGGGTAGCTCACGGCCAGTAAACACCTTCCGACCGGATTCATGACTCGCATCCACTAGTACACTCATCCGCTATAGCATGTACGTCACTGAATCTAAACAAACCCCCGCTATAATTTGACCGCAAATGAAATGTCAGAACGAATTCCGTTTATCGAATCAAACGACACTATCACCTCGCCATAATAAAGACCGGACGTCTTTGAATTCACCATCCGGAAGAAAATAAAAAGATCCGAACCGAAACGTAGGAGGCGACGCACTAAACGTGCGTTTCAGTTCGCATCGATGTTCCAGAACCGAAAGATTGTTCGAAAAAAGTGGTAGATAGCCGAAAAAAGTGACAGGGGTGCAACACGAGGACTTCCCAGGAGGTCACCCATCCTAGTACTACTCTCGCCCAAGCACGCTTAACTTCGGAGTTCTGATGGGATCCAGTGCATTTGTGCTGGTATGATCGCACCCAGCATGCCTTTCCATTGTCAAAGTAATAAAGAGTTTCCACTCGCATTGTCGTACGAAGTCCGTTTAAATGAAAGTGCGAAAAAATCCTGCTAGATTACACCGGATGGACGATCCGAGCATGTCGGGAAGCCGGATGACCGCCAGGGCTGTCATCGCGCGATTAATCTTCCCGAGTAGCCCCGAATCAATATAAGAATCGCTACGATCTGACGGGCGGATCAAAAGTTATCGTCGGAACGATATTTGTGCACCAAGGGTAGCTCACGGCCAGTAAACACCTTCCGACCGGATTCATGACTCGCATCCACTAGTACACTCATCCGCTATAGCCTGTACGTCACTGAATCTAAACAAACCCCCGCTATAATTTGACGGCAAATGAAATGTCAGAACGAATTCCGTTTATCGAATCAAACGACACTATCACCTCGCCATAATAAAGACCGGACGTCTTTGAATTCACCATCCGGAAGAAAATAAAAAGATCCGAACCGAAACGTAGGAGGCGACGCACTAAACGTGCGTTTCAGTTCGCATCGATGTTCCAGAACCGAAAGATTGTTCGAAAAAAGTGGTAGATAGCCGAAAAAAGTGACAGGGGTGCAACACGAGGACTTCCCAGGAGGTCACCCATCCTAGTACTACTCTCGCCCAAGCACGCTTAACTTCGGAGTTCTGATGGGATCCAGTGCATTTGTGCTGGTATGATCGCACCCAGCATGCCTCTCCATTGTCAAAGTAATAAAGAGTTTCCACTCGCATTGTCGTACGAAGTCCGTTTAAATGAAAGTGCGAAAAAATCCTGCTAGATGACACCGGATGGACGATCCGAGCATGTCGGGAAGCCGGATGACCGCCAGGGCTGTCATCGCGCGATGAATCTTCCCGAGTACCCCCGAATCAATATAAGAATCGCCACGATCTGACGGGCGGATCAAAAGTTATCGTCGGAACGATATTTGTGCACCAAGGGTAGCTCACGGCCAGTAAACACCTTCCGACCGGATTCATGACTCGCATCCACTAGTACACTCATCCGCTATAGCCTGTACGTCACTGAATCTAAACAAACCCCCGCTATAATTTGACCGCAAATGAAATGTCAGAACGAATTCCGTTTATCGAATCAAACGACACTATCACCTCGCCATAATAAAGACCGGACGTCTTTGAATTCACCATCCGGAAGAAAATAAAAAGATCCGAACCGAAACGTAGGAGGCGACGCACTAAACGTGCGTTTCAGTTCGCATCGATGTTACAGAACCGAAAGATTGTTCGAAAAAAGTGGTAGATAGCCGAAAAAAGTGACAGGGGTGCAACACGAGGACTTCCCAGGAGGTCACCCATCCTAGTACTACTCTCGCCCAAGCACGCTTAACTTCGGAGTTCTGATGGGATCCAGTGCATTTGTGCTGGTATGATCGCACCCAGCATGCCTCTCCATTGTCAAAGTAATTAAGAGTTTCCACTCGCATTGTCGTACGAAGTCCGTTTAAATGAAAGTGCGAAAAAATCCTGCTAGATGACACCGGATGGACGATCCGAGCATGTCGGGAAGCCGGATGACCGCCAGGGCTGTCATCGCGCGATGGATCTTCCCGAGTACCCCCGAATCAATATAAGAATCGCCACGATCTGACGGGCGGATCAAAAGTTATCGTCGGAACGATATTTGTGCACCAAGGGTAGCTCACGGCCAGTAAACACCTTCCGACCGGATTCATGACTCGCATCCACTAGTACACTCATCCGCTATAGCCTGTACGTCACTGAATCTAAACAAACCCCCGCTATAATTTGACCGCAAATGAAATGTCAGAACGAATTCCGTTTATCGAATCAAACGACACTATCACCTCGCCATAATAAAGACCGGACGTCTTTGAATTCACCATCCGGAAGAAAATAAAAAGATCCGAACCGAAACGTAGGAGGCGACGCACTAAACGTGCGTTTCAGTTCGCATCGATGTTCCAGAACCGAAAGATTGTTCGAAAAAAGTGGTAGATAGCCGAAAAAAGTGACAGGGGTGCAACACGAGGACTTCCCAGGAGGTCACCCATCCTAGTACTACTCTCGCCCAAGCACGCTTAACTTCGGAGTTCTGATGGGATCCAGTGCATTTGTGCTGGTATGATCGCACCCAGCATGCCTCTCCATTGTCAAAGTAATAAAGAGTTTCCACTCGCATTGTCGTACGAAGTCCGTTTAAATGAAAGTGCGAAAAAATCCTGCTAGATGACACCGGATGGACGATCCGAGCATGTCGGGAAGCCGGATGACCGCCAGGGCTGTCATCGCGCGATGAATCTTCCCGAGTACCCCCGAATCAATATAAGAATCGCCACGATCTGACGGGCGGATCAAAAGTTATCGTCGGAACGATATTTGTGCACCAAGGGTAGCTCACGGCCAGTAAACACCTTCCGACCGGATTCATGACTCGCATCCACTAGTACACTCATCCGCTATAGCCTGTACGTCACTGAATCTAAACAAACCCCCGCTATAATTTGACTGCAAATGAAATGTCAGAACGAATTCCGTTTATCGAATCAAACGACACTATCACCCCGCCATAATAAAGACCGGACGTCTTTGAATTCACCATCCGGAAGAAAATAAAAAGATCCGAACCGAAACGTAGGAGGCGACGCACTAAACGTGCGTTTCAGTTCGCATCGATGTTCCAGAACCGAAAGATTGTTCGAAAAAAGTGGTAGATAGCCGAAAAAAGTGACAGGGGTGCAACACGAGGACTTCCCAGGAGGTCACCCATCCTAGTACTACTCTCGCCCAAGCACGCTTAACTTCGGAGTTCTGATGGGATCCAGTGCATTTGTGCTGGTATGATCGCACCCAGCATGCCTCTCCATTGTCAAAGTAATAAAGAGTTTCCACTCGCATTGTCGTACGAAGTCCGTTTAAATGAAAGTGCGAAAAAATCCTGCTAGATGACACCGGATGGACGATCCGAGCATGTCGGGAAGCCGGATGACCGCCAGAGCTGTCATCGCGCGATGGATCTTCCCGAGTACCCCCGAATCAATATAAGAATCGCCACGATCTGACGGGCGGATCAAAAGTTATCGTCGGAACGATATTTGTGCACCAAGGGTAGCTCACGGCCAGTAAACACCTTCCGACCGGATTCATGACTCGCATCCACTAGTACACTCATCCGCTATAGCCTGTACGTCACTGAATCTAAACAAACCCCCGCTATAATTTGACCGCAAATGAAATGTCAGAACGAATTCCGTTTATCGAATCAAACGACACTATCACCTCGCCATAATAAAGACCGGACGTCTTTGAATTCACCATCCGGAAGAAAATAAAAAGATCCGAACCGAAACGTAGGAGGCGACGCACTAAACGTGCGTTTCAGTTCGCATCGATGTTACAGAACCGAAAGATTGTTCGAAAAAAGTGGTAGATAGCCGAAAAAAGTGACAGGGGTGCAACACGAGGACTTCCCAGGAGGTCACCCATCCTAGTACTACTCTCGCCCAAGCACGCTTAACTTCGGAGTTCTGATGGGATCCAGTGCATTTGTGCTGGTATGATCGCACCCAGCATGCCTCTCCATTGTCAAAGTAATTAAGAGTTTCCACTCGCATTGTCGTACGAAGTCCGTTTAAATGAAAGTGCGAAAAAATCCTGCTAGATGACACCGGATGGACGATCCGAGCATGTCGGGAAGCCGGATGACCGCCAGGGCTGTCATCGCGCGATGGATCTTCCCGAGTACCCCCGAATCAATATAAGAATCGCCACGATCTGACGGGCGGATCAAAAGTTATCGTCGGAACGATATTTGTGCACCAAGGGTAGCTCACGGCCAGTAAACACCTTCCGACCGGATTCATGACTCGCATCCACTAGTACACTCATCCGCTATAGCCTGTACGTCACTGAATCTAAACAAACCCCCGCTATAATTTGACCGCAAATGAAATGTCAGAACGAATTCCGTTTATCGAATCAAACGACACTATCACCTCGCCATAATAAAGACCGGACGTCTTTGAATTCACCATCCGGAAGAAAATAAAAAGATCCGAACCGAAACGTAGGAGGCGACGCACTAAACGTGCGTTTCAGTTCGCATCGATGTTCCAGAACCGAAAGATTGTTCGAAAAAAGTGGTAGATAGCCGAAAAAAGTGACAGGGGTGCAACACGAGGACTTCCCAGGAGGTCACCCATCCTAGTACTACTCTCGCCCAAGCACGCTTAACTTCGGAGTTCTGATGGGATCCAGTGCATTTGTGCTGGTATGATCGCACCCAGCATGCCTCTCCATTGTCAAAGTAATAAAGAGTTTCCACTCGCATTGTCGTACGAAGTCCGTTTAAATGAAAGTGCGAAAAAATCCTGCTAGATAACACCGGATGGACGATCCGAGCATGTCGGGAAGCCGGATGACCGCCAGGGCTGTCATCGCGCGATGAATCTTCCCGAGTACCCCCGAATCAATATAAGAATCGCCACGATCTGACGGGCGGATCAAAAGTTATCGTCGGAACGATATTTGTGCACCAAGGGTAGCTCACGGCCAGTAAACACCTTCCGACCGGATTCATGACTCGCATCCACTAGTACACTCATCCGCTATAGCCTGTACGTCACTGAATCTAAACAAACCCCCGCTATAATTTGACTGCAAATGAAATGTCAGAACGAATTCCGTTTATCGAATCAAACGACACTATCACCCCGCCATAATAAAGACCGGACGTCTTTGAATTCACCATCCGGAAGAAAATAAAAAGATCCGAACCGAAACGTAGGAGGCGACGCACTAAACGTGCGTTTCAGTTCGCATCGATGTTCCAGAACCGAAAGATTGTTCGAAAAAAGTGGTAGATAGCCGAAAAAAGTGACAGGGGTGCAACACGAGGACTTCCCAGGAGGTCACCCATCCTAGTACTACTCTCGCCCAAGCACGCTTAACTTCGGAGTTCTGATGGGATCCAGTGCATTTGTGCTGGTATGATCGCACCCAGCATGCCTCTCCATTGTCAAAGTAATAAAGAGTTTCCACTCGCATTGTCGTACGAAGTCCGTTTAAATGAAAGTGCGAAAAAATCCTGCTAGATGACACCGGATGGACGATCCGAGCATGTCGGGAAGCCGGATGACCGCCAGAGCTGTCATCGCGCGATGGATCTTCCCGAGTACCCCCGAATCAATATAAGAATCGCCACGATCTGACGGGCGGATCAAAAGTTATCGTCGGAACGATATTTGTGCACCAAGGGTAGCTCACGGCCAGTAAACACCTTCCGACCGGATTCATGACTCGCATCCACTAGTACACTCATCCGCTATAGCCTGTACGTCACTGAATCTAAACAAACCCCCGCTATAATTTGACTGCAAATGAAATGTCAGAACGAATTCCGTTTATCGAATCAAACGACACTATCACCCCGCCATAATAAAGACCGGACGTCTTTGAATTCACCATCCGGAAGAAAATAAAAAGATCCGAACCGAAACGTAGGAGGCGACGCACTAAACGTGCGTTTCAGTTCGCATCGATGTTCCAGAACCGAAAGATTGTTCGAAAAAAGTGGTAGATAGCCGAAAAAAGTGACAGGGGTGCAACACGAGGACTTCCCAGGAGGTCACCCATCCTAGTACTACTCTCGCCCAAGCACGCTTAACTTCGGAGTTCTGATGGGATCCAGTGCATTTGTGCTGGTATGATCGCACCCAGCATGCCTCTCCATTGTCAAAGTAATTAAGAGTTTCCACTCGCATTGTCGTACGAAGTCCGTTTAAATGAAAGTGCGAAAAAATCCTGCTAGATGACACCGGATGGACGATCCGAGCATGTCGGGAAGCCGGATGACCGCTAGGGCTGTCATCGCGCGATGGATCTTCCCGAGTACCCCCGAATCAATATAAGAATCGCCACGATCTGACGGGCGGATCAAAAGTTATCGTCGGAACGATATTTGTGCACCAAGGGTAGCTCACGGCCAGTAAACACCTTCCGACCGGATTCATGACTCGCATCCACTAGTACACTCATCCGCTATAGCCTGTACGTCACTGAATCTAAACAAACCCCCGCTATAATTTGACCGCAAATGAAATGTCAGAACGAATTCCGTTTATCGAATCAAACGACACTATCACCTCGCCATAATAAAGACCGGACGTCTTTGAATTCACCATCCGGAAGAAAATAAAAAGATCCGAACCGAAACGTAGGAGGCGACGCACTAAACGTGCGTTTCAGTTCGCATCGATGTTCCAGAACCGAAAGATTGTTCGAAAAAAGTGGTAGATAGCCGAAAAAAGTGACAGGGGTGCAACACGAGGACTTCCCAGGAGGTCACCCATCCTAGTACTACTCTCGCCCAAGCACGCTTAACTTCGGAGTTCTGATGGGATCCAGTGCATTTGTGCTGGTATGATCGCACCCAGCATGCCTTTCCATTGTCAAAGTAATAAAGAGTTTCCACTCGCATTGTCGTACGAAGTCCGTTTAAATGAAAGTGCGAAAAAATCCTGCTAGATTACACCGGATGGACGATCCGAGCATGTCGGGAAGCCGGATGACCGCCAGGGCTGTCATCGCGCGATTAATCTTCCCGAGTAGCCCCGAATCAATATAAGAATCGCTACGATCTGACGGGCGGATCAAAAGTTATCGTCGGAACGATATTTGTGCACCAAGGGTAGCTCACGGCCAGTAAACACCTTCCGACCGGATTCATGACTCGCATCCACTAGTACACTCATCCGCTATAGCCTGTACGTCACTGAATCTAAACAAACCCCCGCTATAATTTGACGGCAAATGAAATGTCAGAACGAATTCCGTTTATCGAATCAAACGACACTATCACCTCGCCATAATAAAGACCGGAGGTCTTTGAATTCACCATCCGGAAGAAAATAAAAAGATCCGAACCGAAACGTAGGAGGCGACGCACTAAACGTGCGTTTCAGTTCGCATCGATGTTACAGAACCGAAAGATTGTTCGAAAAAAGTGGTAGATAGCCGAAAAAAGTGACAGGGGTGCAACACGAGGACTTCCCAGGAGGTCACCCATCCTAGTACTACTCTCGCCCAAGCACGCTTAACTTCGGAGTTCTGATGGGATCCAGTGCATTTGTGCTGGTATGATCGCACCCAGCATGCCTCTCCATTGTCAAAGTAATAAAGAGTTTCCACTCGCATTGTCGTACGAAGTCCGTTTAAATGAAAGTGCGAAAAAATCCTGCTAGATGACACCGGATGGACGATCCGAGCATGTCGGGAAGCCGGATGACCGCCAGAGCTGTCATCGCGCGATGGATCTTCCCGAGTACCCCCGAATCAATATAAGAATCGCCACGATCTGACGGGCGGATCAAAAGTTATCGTCGGAACGATATTTGTGCACCAAGGGTAGCTCACGGCCAGTAAACACCTTCCGACCGGATTCATGACTCGCATCCACTAGTACACTCATCCGCTATAGCCTGTACGTCACTGAATCTAAACAAACCCCCGCTATAATTTGACTGCAAATGAAATGTCAGAACGAATTCCGTTTATCGAATCAAACGACACTATCACCCCGCCATAATAAAGACCGGACGTCTTTGAATTCACCATCCGGAAGAAAATAAAAAGATCCGAACCGAAACGTAGGAGGCGACGCACTAAACGTGCGTTTCAGTTCGCATCGATGTTCCAGAACCGAAAGATTGTTCGAAAAAAGTGGTAGATAGCCGAAAAAAGTGACAGGGGTGCAACACGAGGACTTCCCAGGAGGTCACCCATCCTAGTACTACTCTCGCCCAAGCACGCTTAACTTCGGAGTTCTGATGGGATCCAGTGCATTTGTGCTGGTATGATCGCACCCAGCATGCCTCTCCATTGTCAAAGTAATAAAGAGTTTCCACTCGCATTGTCGTACGAAGTCCGTTTAAATGAAAGTGCGAAAAAATCCTGCTAGATGACACCGGATGGACGATCCGAGCATGTCGGGAAGCCGGATGACCGCCAGGGCTGTCATCGCGCGATGGATCTTCCCGAGTACCCCCGAATCAATATAAGAATCGCCACGATCTGACGGGCGGATCAAAAGTTATCGTCGGAACGATATTTGTGCACCAAGGGTAGCTCACGGCCAGTAAACACCTTCCGACCGGATTCATGACTCGCATCCACTAGTACACTCATCCGCTATAGCCTGTACGTCACTGAATCTAAACAAACCCCCGCTATAATTTGACCGCAAATGAAATGTCAGAACGAATTCCGTTTATCGAATCAAACGACACTATCACCCCGCCATAATAAAGACCGGACGTGTTTGAATTCACCATCCGGAAGAAAATAAAAAGATCCGAACCGAAACGTAGGAGGCGACGCACTAAACGTGCGTTTCAGTTCGCATCGATGTTACAGAACCGAAAGATTGTTCGAAAAAAGTGGTAGATAGCCGAAAAAAGTGACAGGGGTGCAACACGAGGACTTCCCAGGAGGTCACCCATCCTAGTACTACTCTCGCCCAAGCACGCTTAACTTCGGAGTTCTGATGGGATCCAGTGCATTTGTGCTGGTATGATCGCACCCAGCATGCCTCTCCATTGTCAAAGTAATTAAGAGTTTCCACTCGCATTGTCGTACGAAGTCCGTTTAAATGAAAGTGCGAAAAAATCCTGCTAGATGACACCGGATGGACGATCCGAGCATGTCGGGAAGCCGGATGACCGCCAGGGCTGTCATCGCGCGATGGATCTTCCCGAGTACCCCCGAATCAATATAAGAATCGCCACGATCTGACGGGCGGATCAAAAGTTATCGTCGGAATGATATTTGTGCACCAAGGGTAGCTCACGGCCAGTAAACACCTTCCGACCGTATTCATGACTCGCATCCACTAGTACACTCATCCGCTATAGCCTGTACGTCACTGAATCTAAACAAACCCCCGCTATAATTTGACCGCAAATGAAATGTCAGAACGAATTCCGTTTATCGAATCAAACGACACTATCACCTCGCCATAATAAAGACCGGACGTCTTTGAATTCACCATCCGGAAGAAAATAAAAAGATCCGAACCGAAACGTAGGAGGCGACGCACTAAACGTGCGTTTCAGTTCGCATCGATGTTACAGAACCGAAAGATTGTTCGAAAAAAGTGGTAGATAGCCGAAAAAAGTGACAGGGGTGCAACACGAGGACTTCCCAGGAGGTCACCCATCCTAGTACTACTCTCGCCCAAGCACGCTTAACTTCGGAGTTCTGATGGGATCCAGTGCATTTGTGCTGGTATGATCGCACCCAGCATGCCTCTCCATTGTCAAAGTAATTAAGAGTTTCCACTCGCATTGTCGTACGAAGTCCGTTTAAATGAAAGTGCGAAAAAATCCTGCTAGATGACACCGGATGGACGATCCGAGCATGTCGGGAAGCCGGATGACCGCCAGGGCTGTCATCTCGCGATGGATCTTCCCGAGTACCCCCGAATCAATATAAGAATCGCCACGATCTGACGGGCGGATCAAAAGTTATCGTCGGAACGATATTTGTGCACCAAGGGTAGCTCACGGCCAGTAAACACCTTCCGACCGGATTCATGACTCGCATCCACTAGTACACTCATCCGCTATAGCCTGTACGTCACTGAATCTAAACAAACCCCCGCTATAATTTGACCGCAAATGAAATGTCAGAACGAATTCCGTTTATCGAATCAAACGACACTATCACCTCGCCATAATAAAGACCGGACGTCTTTGAATTCACCATCCGGAAGAAAATAAAAAGATCCGAACCGAAACGTAGGAGGCGACGCACTAAACGTGCGTTTCAGTTCGCATCGATGTTCCAGAACCGAAAGATTGTTCGAAAAAAGTGGTAGATAGCCGAAAAAAGTGACAGGGGTGCAACACGAGGACTTCCCATGAGGTCACCCATCCTAGTACTACTCTCGCCCAAGCACGCTTAACTTCGGAGTTCTGATGGGATCCAGTGCATTTGTGCTGGTATGATCGCACCCAGCATGCCTTTCCATTGTCAAAGTAATAAAGAGTTTCCACTCGCATTGTCGTACGAAGTCCGTTTAAATGAAAGTGCGAAAAAATCCTGCTAGATGACACCGGATGGACGATCCGAGCATGTCGGGAAGCCGGATGACCGCCAGGGCTGTCATCGCGCGATGAATCTTCCCGAGTACCCCCGAATCAATATAAGAATCGCCACGATCTGACGGGCGGATCAAAAGTAATCGTCGGAACGATATTTGTGCACCAAGGGTAGCTCACGGCCAGTAAACACCTTCCGACCGGATTCATGACTCGCATCCACTAGTACACTCATCTGCTATAGCCTGTACGTCACTGAATCTAAACAAACCCCCGCTATAATTTGACCGCAAATGAAATGTCAGAACGAATTCCGTTTATCGAATCAAACGACACTATCACCCCGCCATAATAAAGACCGGACGTCTTTGAATTCACCATCCGGAAGAAAATAATAAGATCCGAACCGAAACGTAGGAGGCGACGCACTAAACGTGCGTTTCAGTTCGCATCGATGTTCCAGAACCGAAACATTGTTCGAAAAAAGTGGTAGATAGCCGAAAAAAGTGACAGGGGTGCAACACGAGGACTTCCCAGGAGGTCACCCATCCTAGTACTACTCTCGCCCAAGCACGCTTAACTTCGGAGTTCTGATGGGATCCAGTGCATTTGTGCTGGTATGATCGCACCCAGCATGCCTCTCCATTGTCAAAGTAATAAAGAGTTTCCACTCGCATTGTCGTACGAAGTCCGTTTAAATGAAAGTGCGAAAAAATCCTGCTAGATGACACCGGATGGACGATCCGAGCATGTCGGGAAGCCGGATGACCGCCAGGGCTGTCATCGCGCGATGGATCTTCCCGAGTACCCCCGAATCAATATAAGAATCGCCACGATCTGACGGGCGGATCAAAAGTTATCGTCGGAACGATATTTGTGCACCAAGGGTAGCTCACGGCCAGTAAACACCTTCCGACCGGATTCATGACTCGCATCCACTAGTACACTCATCCGCTATAGCCTGTACGTCACTGAATCTAAACAAACCCCCGCTATAATTTGACTGCAAATGAAATGTCAGAACGAATTCCGTTTATCGAATCAAACGACACTATCACCCCGCCATAATAAAGACCGGACGTCTTTGAATTCACCATCCGGAAGAAAATAAAAAGATCCGAACCGAAACGTAGGAGGCGACGCACTAAACGTGCGTTTCAGTTCGCATCGATGTTCCAGAACCGAAAGATTGTTCGAAAAAAGTGGTAGATAGCCGAAAAAAGTGACAGGGGTGCAACACGAGGACTTCCCAGGAGGTCACCCATCCTAGTACTACTCTCGCCCAAGCACGCTTAACTTCGGAGTTCTGATGGGATCCAGTGCATTTGTGCTGGTATGATCGCACCCAGCATGCCTCTCCATTGTCAAAGTAATTAAGAGTTTCCACTCGCATTGTCGTACGAAGTCCGTTTAAATGAAAGTGCGAAAAAATCCTGCTAGATGACACCGGATGGACGATCCGAGCATGTCGGGAAGCCGGATGACCGCCAGGGCTGTCATCGCGCAATGGATCTTCCCGAGTACCCCCGAATCAATATAAGAATCGCCACGATCTGACGGGCGGATCAAAAGTTATCGTCGGAACGATATTTGTGCACCAAGGGTAGCTCACGGCCAGTAAACACCTTCCGACCGGATTCATGACTCGCATCCACTAGTACACTCATCCGCTATAGCCTGTACGTCACTGAATCTAAACAAACCCCCGCTATAATTTGACTGCAAATGAAATGTCAGAACGAATTCCGTTTATCGAATCAAACGACACTATCACCCCGCCATAATAAAGACCGGACGTCTTTGAATTCACCATCCGGAAGAAAATAAAAAGATCCGAACCGAAACGTAGGAGGCGACGCACTAAACGTGCGTTTCAGTTCGCATCGATGTTCCAGAACCGAAAGATTGTTCGAAAAAAGTGGTAGATAGCCGAAAAAAGTGACAGGGGTGCAACACGAGGACTTCCCAGGAGGTCACCCATCCTAGTACTACTCTCGCCCAAGCACGCTTAACTTCGGAGTTCTGATGGGATCCAGTGCATTTGTGCTGGTATGATCGCACCCAGCATGCCTCTCCATTGTCAAAGTAATAAAGAGTTTCCACTCGCATTGTCGTACGAAGTCCGTTTAAATGAAAGTGCGAAAAAATCCTGCTAGATGATACCGGATGGACGATCCGAGCATGTCGGGAAGCCGGATGACCGCCAGGGCTGTCATCGCGCGATGAATCTTCCCGAGTACCCCCGAATCAATATAAGAATCGCCACGATCTGACGGGCGGATCAAAAGTTATCGTCGGAACGATATTTGTGCACCAAGGGTAGCTCACGGCCAGTAAACACCTTCCGACCGGATTCATGACTCGCATCCACTAGTACACTCATCCGCTATAGCCTGTACATCACTGAATCTAAACAAACCCCCGCTATAATTTGACCGCAAATGAAATGTCAGAACGAATTCCGTTTATCGAATCAAACGACACTATCACCCCGCCATAATAAAGACCGGACGTCTTTGAATTCACCATCCGGAAGAAAATAAAAAGATCCGAACCGAAACGTAGGAGGCGACGCACTAAACGTGCGTTTCAGTTCGCATCGATGTTCCAGAACCGAAAGATTGTTCGAAAAAAGTGGTAGATAGCCGAAAAAAGTGACAGGGGTGCAACACGAGGACTTCCCAGGAGGTCACCCATCCTAGTACTACTCTCGCCCAAGCACGCTTAACTTCGGAGTTCTGATGGGATCCAGTGCATTTGTGCTGGTATGATCGCACCCAGCATGCCTCTCCATTGTCAAAGTAATAAAGAGTTTCCACTCGCATTGTCGTACGAAGTCCGTTTAAATGAAAGTGCGAAAAAATCCTGCTAGATGACACCGGATGGACGATCCGAGCATGTCGGGAAGCCGGATGACCGCCAGAGCTGTCATCGCGCGATGGATCTTCCCGAGTACCCCCGAATCAATATAAGAATCGCCACGATCTGACGGGCGGATCAAAAGTTATCGTCGGAACGATATTTGTGCACCAAGGGTAGCTCACGGCCAGTAAACACCTTCCGACCGGATTCATGACTCAGATCCACTAGTACACTCATCCGCTATAGCCTGTACGTCACTGAATCTAAACAAACCCCCGCTATAATTTGACTGCAAATGAAATGTCAGAACGAATTCCGTTTATCGAATCAAACGACACTATCACCCCGCCATAATAAAGACCGGACGTCTTTGAATTCACCATCCGGAAGAAAATAAAAAGATCCGAACCGAAACGTAGGAGGCGACGCACTAAACGTGCGTTTCAGTTCGCATCGATGTTCCAGAACCGAAAGATTGTTCGAAAAAAGTGGTAGATAGCCGAAAAAAGTGACAGGGGTGCAACACGAGGACTTCCCAGGAGGTCACCCATCCTAGTACTACTCTCGCCCAAGCACGCTTAACTTCGGAGTTCTGATGGGATCCAGTGCATTTGTGCTGGTATGATCGCACCCAGCATGCCTCTCCATTGTCAAAGTAATAAAGAGTTTCCACTCGCATTGTCGTACGAAGTCCGTTTAAATGAAAGTGCGAAAAAATCCTGCTAGATGACACCGGATGGACGATCCGAGCATGTCGGGAAGCCGGATGACCGCCAGGGCTGTCATCGCGCGATGGATCTTCCCGAGTACCCCCGAATCAATATAAGAATCGCCACGATCTGACGGGCGGATCAAAAGTTATCGTCGGAACGATATTTGTGCACCAAGGGTAGCTCACGGCCAGTAAACACCTTCCGACCGGATTCATGACTCGCATCCACTAGTACACTCATCCGCTATAGCCTGTACGTCACTGAATCTAAACAAACCCCCGCTATAATTTGACCGCAAATGAAATGTCAGAACGAATTCCGTTTATCGAATCAAACGACACTATCACCCCGCCATAATAAAGACCGGACGTGTTTGAATTCACCATCCGGAAGAAAATAAAAAGATCCGAACCGAAACGTAGGAGGCGACGCACTAAACGTGCGTTTCAGTTCGCATCGATGTTACAGAACCGAAAGATTGTTCGAAAAAAGTGGTAGATAGCCGAAAAAAGTGACAGGGGTGCAACACGAGGACTTCCCAGGAGGTCACCCATCCTAGTACTACTCTCGCCCAAGCACGCTTAACTTCGGAGTTCTGATGGGATCCAGTGCATTTGTGCTGGTATGATCGCACCCAGCATGCCTCTCCATTGTCAAAGTAATTAAGAGTTTCCACTCGCATTGTCGTACGAAGTCCGTTTAAATGAAAGTGCGAAAAAATCCTGCTAGATGACACCGGATGGACGATCCGAGCATGTCGGGAAGCCGGATGACCGCCAGGGCTGTCATCGCGCGATGGATCTTCCCGAGTACCCCCGAATCAATATAAGAATCGCCACGATCTGACGGGCGGATCAAAAGTTATCGTCGGAATGATATTTGTGCACCAAGGGTAGCTCACGGCCAGTAAACACCTTCCGACCGTATTCATGACTCGCATCCACTAGTACACTCATCCGCTATAGCCTGTACGTCACTGAATCTAAACAAACCCCCGCTATAATTTGACCGCAAATGAAATGTCAGAACGAATTCCGTTTATCGAATCAAACGACACTATCACCTCGCCATAATAAAGACCGGTCGTCTTTGAATTCACCATCCGGAAGAAAATAAAAAGATCCGAACCGAAACGTAGGAGGCGACGCACTAAACGTGCGTTTCAGTTCGCATCGATGTTACAGAACCGAAAGATTGTTCGAAAAAAGTGGTAGATAGCCGAAAAAAGTGACAGGGGTGCAACACGAGGACTTCCCAGGAGGTCACCCATCCTAGTACTACTCTCGCCCAAGCACGCTTAACTTCGGAGTTCTGATGGGATCCAGTGCATTTGTGCTGGTATGATCGCACCCAGCATGCCTCTCCATTGTCAAAGTAATTAAGAGTTTCCACTCGCATTGTCGTACGAAGTCCGTTTAAATGAAAGTGCGAAAAAATCCTGCTAGATGACACCGGATGGACGATCCGAGCATGTCGGGAAGCCGGATGACCGCCAGGGCTGTCATCGCGCGATGGATCTTCCCGAGTACCCCCGAATCAATATAAGAATCGCCACGATCTGACGGGCGGATCAAAAGTTATCGTCGGAACGATATTTGTGCACCAAGGGTAGCTCACGGCCAGTAAACACCTTCCGACCGGATTCATGACTCGCATCCACTAGTACACTCATCCGCTATAGCCTGTACGTCACTGAATCTAAACAAACCCCCGCTATAATTTGACCGCAAATGAAATGTCAGAACGAATTCCGTTTATCGAATCAAACGACACTATCACCTCGCCATAATAAAGACCGGACGTCTTTGAATTCACCATCCGGAAGAAAATAAAAAGATCCGAACCGAAACGTAGGAGGCGACGCACTAAACGTGCGTTTCAGTTCGCATCGATGTTCCAGAACCGAAAGATTGTTCGAAAAAAGTGGTAGATAGCCGAAAAAAGTGACAGGGGTGCAACACGAGGACTTCCCATGAGGTCACCCATCCTAGTACTACTCTCGCCCAAGCACGCTTAACTTCGGAGTTCTGATGGGATCCAGTGCATTTGTGCTGGTATGATCGCACCCAGCATGCCTTTCCATTGTCAAAGTAATAAAGAGTTTCCACTCGCATTGTCGTACGAAGTCCGTTTAAATGAAAGTGCGAAAAAATCCTGCTAGATGACACCGGATGGACGATCCGAGCATGTCGGGAAGCCGGATGACCGCCAGGGCTGTCATCGCGCGATGAATCTTCCCGAGTACCCCCGAATCAATATAAGAATCGCCACGATCTGACGGGCGGATCAAAAGTAATCGTCGGAACGATATTTGTGCACCAAGGGTAGCTCACGGCCAGTAAACACCTTCCGACCGGATTCATGACTCGCATCCACTAGTACACTCATCTGCTATAGCCTGTACGTCACTGAATCTAAACAAACCCCCGCTATAATTTGACCGCAAATGAAATGTCAGAACGAATTCCGTTTATCGAATCAAACGACACTATCACCCCGCCATAATAAAGACCGGACGTCTTTGAATTCACCATCCGGAAGAAAATAATAAGATCCGAACCGAAACGTAGGAGGCGACGCACTAAACGTGCGTTTCAGTTCGCATCGATGTTCCAGAACCGAAACATTGTTCGAAAAAAGTGGTAGATAGCCGAAAAAAGTGACAGGGGTGCAACACGAGGACTTCCCAGGAGGTCACCCATCCTAGTACTACTCTCGCCCAAGCACGCTTAACTTCGGAGTTCTGATGGGATCCAGTGCATTTGTGCTGGTATGATCGCACCCAGCATGCCTCTCCATTGTCAAAGTAATAAAGAGTTTCCACTCGCATTGTCGTACGAAGTCCGTTTAAATGAAAGTGCGAAAAAATCCTGCTAGATGACACCGGATGGACGATCCGAGCATGTCGGGAAGCCGGATGACCGCCAGGGCTGTCATCGCGCGATGGATCTTCCCGAGTACCCCCGAATCAATATAAGAATCGCCACGATCTGACGGGCGGATCAAAAGTTATCGTCGGAACGATATTTGTGCACCAAGGGTAGCTCACGGCCAGTAAACACCTTCCGACCGGATTCATGACTCGCATCCACTAGTACACTCATCCGCTATAGCCTGTACGTCACTGAATCTAAACAAACCCCCGCTATAATTTGACTGCAAATGAAATGTCAGAACGAATTCCGTTTATCGAATCAAACGACACTATCACCCCGCCATAATAAAGACCGGACGTCTTTGAATTCACCATCCGGAAGAAAATAAAAAGATCCGAACCGAAACGTAGGAGGCGACGCACTAAACGTGCGTTTCAGTTCGCATCGATGTTCCAGAACCGAAAGATTGTTCGAAAAAAGTGGTAGATAGCCGAAAAAAGTGACAGGGGTGCAACACGAGGACTTCCCAGGAGGTCACCCATCCTAGTACTACTCTCGCCCAAGCACGCTTAACTTCGGAGTTCTGATGGGATCCAGTGCATTTGTGCTGGTATGATCGCACCCAGCATGCCTCTCCATTGTCAAAGTAATTAAGAGTTTCCACTCGCATTGTCGTACGAAGTCCGTTTAAATGAAAGTGCGAAAAAATCCTGCTAGATGACACCGGATGGACGATCCGAGCATGTCGGGAAGCCGGATGACCGCCAGGGCTGTCATCGCGCAATGGATCTTCCCGAGTACCCCCGAATCAATATAAGAATCGCCACGATCTGACGGGCGGATCAAAAGTTATCGTCGGAACGATATTTGTGCACCAAGGGTAGCTCACGGCCAGTAAACACCTTCCGACCGGATTCATGACTCGCATCCACTAGTACACTCATCCGCTATAGCCTGTACGTCACTGAATCTAAACAAACCCCCGCTATAATTTGACTGCAAATGAAATGTCAGAACGAATTCCGTTTATCGAATCAAACGACACTATCACCCCGCCATAATAAAGACCGGACGTCTTTGAATTCACCATCCGGAAGAAAATAAAAAGATCCGAACCGAAACGTAGGAGGCGACGCACTAAACGTGCGTTTCAGTTCGCATCGATGTTCCAGAACCGAAAGATTGTTCGAAAAAAGTGGTAGATAGCCGAAAAAAGTGACAGGGGTGCAACACGAGGACTTCCCAGGAGGTCACCCATCCTAGTACTACTCTCGCCCAAGCACGCTTAACTTCGGAGTTCTGATGGGATCCAGTGCATTTGTGCTGGTATGATCGCACCCAGCATGCCTCTCCATTGTCAAAGTAATAAAGAGTTTCCACTCGCATTGTCGTACGAAGTCCGTTTAAATGAAAGTGCGAAAAAATCCTGCTAGATGATACCGGATGGACGATCCGAGCATGTCGGGAAGCTGGATGACCGCCAGGGCTGTCATCGCGCGATGAATCTTCCCGAGTACCCCCGAATCAATATAAGAATCGCCACGATCTGACGGGCGGATCAAAAGTTATCGTCGGAACGATATTTGTGCACCAAGGGTAGCTCACGGCCAGTAAACACCTTCCGACCGGATTCATGACTCGCATCCACTAGTACACTCATCCGCTATAGCCTGTACATCACTGAATCTAAACAAACCCCCGCTATAATTTGACCGCAAATGAAATGTCAGAACGAATTCCGTTTATCGAATCAAACGACACTATCACCCCGCCATAATAAAGACCGGACGTCTTTGAATTCACCATCCGGAAGAAAATAAAAAGATCCGAACCGAAACGTAGGAGGCGACGCACTAAACGTGCGTTTCAGTTCGCATCGATGTTCCAGAACCGAAAGATTGTTCGAAAAAAGTGGTAGATAGCCGAAAAAAGTGACAGGGGTGCAACACGAGGACTTCCCAGGAGGTCACCCATCCTAGTACTACTCTCGCCCAAGCACGCTTAACTTCGGAGTTCTGATGGGATCCAGTGCATTTGTGCTGGTATGATCGCACCCAGCATGCCTCTCCATTGTCAAAGTAATAAAGAGTTTCCACTCGCATTGTCGTACGAAGTCCGTTTAAATGAAAGTGCGAAAAAATCCTGCTAGATGACACCGGATGGACGATCCGAGCATGTCGGGAAGCCGGATGACCGCCAGGGCTGTCATCGCGCGATGAATCTTCCCGAGTACCCCCGAATCAATATAAGAATCGCCACGATCTGACGGGCGGATCAAAAGTTATCGTCGGAACGATATTTGTGCACCAAGGGTAGCTCACGGCCAGTAAACACCTTCCGACCGGATTCATGACTCGCATCCACTAGTACACTCATCCGCTATAGCCTGTACATCACTGAATCTAAACAAACCCCCGCTATAATTTGACCGCAAATGAAATGTCAGAACGAATTCCGTTTATCGAATCAAACGACACTATCACCCCGCCATAATAAAGACCGGACGTCTTTGAATTCACCATCCGGAAGAAAATAAAAAGATCCGAACCGAAACGTAGGAGGCGACGCACTAAACGTGCGTTTCAGTTCGCATCGATGTTCCAGAACCGAAAGATTGTTCGAAAAAAGTGGTAGATAGCCGAAAAAAGTGACAGGGGTGCAACACGAGGACTTCCCAGGAGGTCACCCATCCTAGTACTACTCTCGCCCAAGCACGCTTAACTTCGGAGTTCTGATGGGATCCAGTGCATTTGTGCTGGTATGATCGCACCCAGCATGCCTCTCCATTGTCAAAGTAATAAAGAGTTTCCACTCGCATTGTCGTACGAAGTCCGTTTAAATGAAAGTGCGAAAAAATCCTGCTAGATGACACCGGATGGACGATCCGAGCATGTCGGGAAGCCGGATGACCGCCAGAGCTGTCATCGCGCGATGGATCTTCCCGAGTACCCCCGAATCAATATAAGAATCGCCACGATCTGACGGGCGGATCAAAAGTTATCGTCGGAACGATATTTGTGCACCAAGGGTAGCTCACGGCCAGTAAACACCTTCCGACCGGATTCATGACTCACATCCACTAGTACACTCATCCGCTATAGCCTGTACGTCACTGAATCTAAACAAACCCCCGCTATAATTTGACTGCAAATGAAATGTCAGAACGAATTCCGTTTATCGAATCAAACGACACTATCACCCCGCCATAATAAAGACCGGACGTCTTTGAATTCACCATCCGGAAGAAAATAAAAAGATCCGAACCGAAACGTAGGAGGCGACGCACTAAACGTGCGTTTCAGTTCGCTTCGATGTTCCAGAACCGAAAGATTGTTCGAAAAAAGTGGTAGATAGCCGAAAAAAGTGACAGGGGTGCAACACGAGGACTTCCCAGGAGGTCACCCATCCTAGTACTACTCTCGCCCAAGCACGCTTAACTTCGGAGTTCTGATGGGATCCAGTGCATTTGTGCTGGTATGATCGCACCCAGCATGCCTCTCCATTGTCAAAGTAATAAAGAGTTTCCACTCGCATTGTCGTACGAAGTCCGTTTAAATGAAAGTGCGAAAAAATCCTGCTAGATGACACCGGATGGACGATCCGAGCATGTCGGGAAGCCGGATGACCGCCAGGGCTGTCATCGCGCGATGAATCTTCCCGAGTACCCCCGAATCAATATAAGAATCGCCACGATCTGACGGGCGGATCAAAAGTTATCGTCGGAACGATATTTGTGCACCAAGGGTAGCTCACGGCCAGTAAACACCTTCCGACCGGATTCATGACTCGCATCCACTAGTACACTCATCCGCTATAGCCTGTACGTCACTGAATCTAAACAAACCCCCGCTATAATTTGACCGCAAATGAAATGTCAGAACGAATTCCGTTTATCGAATCAAACGACACTATCACCCCGCCATAATAAAGACCGGACGTGTTTGAATTCACCATCCGGAAGAAAATAAAAAGATCCGAACCGAAACGTAGGAGGCGACGCACTAAACGTGCGTTTCAGTTCGCATCGATGTTCCAGAACCGAAAGATTGTTCGAAAAAAGTGGTAGATAGCCGAAAAAAGTGACAGGGGTGCAACACGAGGACTTCCCAGGAGGTCACCCATCCTAGTACTACTCTCGCCCAAGCACGCTTAACTTCGGAGTTCTGATGGGATCCAGTGCATTTGTGCTGGTATGATCGCACCCAGCATGCCTCTCCATTGTCAAAGTAATAAAGAGTTTCCACTCGCATTGTCGTACGAAGTCCGTTTAAATGAAAGTGCGAAAAAATCCTGCTAGATGACACCGGATGGACGATCCGAGCATGTCGGGAAGCCGGATGACCGCCAAGGCTGTCATCGCGCGATGGATCTTCCCGAGTACCCCCGAATCAATATAAGAATCGCCACGATCTGACGGGCGGATCAAAAGTTATCGTCGGAACGATATTTGTGCACCAAGGGTAGCTCACGGCCAGTAAACACCTTCCGACCGGATTCATGACTCGCATCCACTAGTACACTCATCCGCTATAGCCTGTACGTCACTGAATCTAAACAAACCCCCGCTATAATTTGACTGCAAATGAAATGTCAGAACGAATTCCGTTTATCGAATCAAACGACACTATCACCCCGCCATAATAAAGACCGGACGTCTTTGAATTCACCATCCGGAAGAAAATAATAAGATCCGAACCGAAACGTAGGAGGCGACGCACTAAACGTGCGTTTCAGTTCGCATCGATGTTCCAGAACCGAAAGATTGTTCGAAAAAAGTGGTAGATAGCCGAAAAAAGTGACAGGGGTGCAACACGAGGACTTCCCAGGAGGTCACCCATCCTAGTACTACTCTCGCCCAAGCACGCTTAACTTCGGAGTTCTGATGGGATCCAGTGCATTTGTGCTGGTATGATCGCACCCAGCATGCCTCTCCATTGTCAAAGTAATAAAGAGTTTCCACTCGCATTGTCGTACGAAGTCCGTTTAAATGAAAGTGCGAAAAAATCCTGCTAGATGATACCGGATGGACGATCCGAGCATGTCGGGAAGCCGGATGACCGCCAAGGCTGTCATCGCGCGATGAATCTTCCCGAGTACCCCCGAATCAATATAAGAATCGCCACGATCTGACGGGCGGATCAAAAGTTATCGTCGGAACGATATTTGTGCACCAAGGGTAGCTCACGGCCAGTAAACACCTTCCGACCGGATTCATGACTCGCATCAACTAGTACACTCATCCGCTATAGCCTGTACGTCACTGAATCTAAACAAACCCCCGCTATAATTTGACCGCAAATGAAATGTCAGAACGAATTCCGTTTATCGAATCAAACGACACTATCACCCCGCCATAATAAAGACCGGACGTCTTTGAATTCACCATCCGGAAGAAAATAAAAAGATCCGAACCGAAACGTAGGAGGCGACGCACTAAACGTGCGTTTCAGTTCGCATCGATGTTCCAGAACCGAAAGATTGTTCGAAAAAAGTGGTAGATAGCCGAAAAAAGTGACAGGGGTGCAACACGAGGACTTCCCAGGAGGTCACCCATCCTAGTACTACTCTCGCCCAAGCACGCTTAACTTCGGAGTTCTGATGGGATCCAGTGCATTTGTGCTGGTATGATCGCACCCAGCATGCCTCTCCATTGTCAAAGTAATAAAGAGTTTCCACTCGCATTGTCGTACGAAGTCCGTTTAAATGAAAGTGCGAAAAAATCCTGCTAGATGACACCGGATGGACGATCCGAGCATGTCGGGAAGTCGGATGACCGCCAGGGCTGTCATCGCGCGATGAATCTTCCCGAGTACCCCCGAATCAATATAAGAATCGCCACGATCTGACGGGCGGATCAAAAGTTATCGTCGGAACGATATTTGTGCACCAAGGGTAGCTCACGGCCAGTAAACACCTTCCGACCGGATTCATGACTCGCATCCACTAGTACACTCATCCGCTATAGCCTGTACATCACTGAATCTAAACAAACCCCCGCTATAATTTGACCGCAAATGAAATGTCAGAACGAATTCCGTTTATCGAATCAAACGACACTATCACCCCGCCATAATAAAGACCGGACGTGTTTGAATTCACCATCCGGAAGAAAATAAAAAGATCCGAACCGAAACGTAGGAGGCGACGCACTAAACGTGCGTTTCAGTTCGCATCGATGTTCCAGAACCGAAAGATTGTTCGAAAAAAGTGGTAGATAGCCGAAAAAAGTGACAGGGGTGCAACACGAGGACTTCCCAGGAGGTCACCCATCCTAGTACTACTCTCGCCCAAGCACGCTTAACTTCGGAGTTCTGATGGGATCCAGTGCATTTGTGCTGGTATGATCGCACCCAGCATGCCTCTCCATTGTCAAAGTAATAAAGAGTTTCCACTCGCATTGTCGTACGAAGTCCGTTTAAATGAAAGTGCGAAAAAATCCTGCTAGATGACACCGGATGGACGATCCGAGCATGTCGGGAAGCCGGATGACCGCCAGAGCTGTCATCGCGCGATGGATCTTCCCGAGTACCCCCGAATCAATATAAGAATCGCCACGATCTGACGGGCGGATCAAAAGTTATCGTCGGAACGATATTTGTGCACCAAGGGTAGCTCACGGCCAGTAAACACCTTCCGACCGGATTCATGACTCAGATCCACTAGTACACTCATCCGCTATAGCCTGTACGTCACTGAATCTAAACAAACCCCCGCTATAATTTGACTGCAAATGAAATGTCAGAACGAATTCCGTTTATCGAATCAAACGACACTATCACCCCGCCATAATAAAGACCGGACGTCTTTGAATTCACCATCCGGAAGAAAATAAAAAGATCCGAACCGAAACGTAGGAGGCGACGCACTAAACGTGCGTTTCAGTTCGCATCGATGTTCCAGAACCGAAAGATTGTTCGAAAAAAGTGGTAGATAGCCGAAAAAAGTGACAGGGGTGCAACACGAGGACTTCCCAGGAGGTCACCCATCCTAGTACTACTCTCGCCCAAGCACGCTTAACTTCGGAGTTCTGATGGGATCCAGTGCATTTGTGCTGGTATGATCGCACCCAGCATGCCTCTCCATTGTCAAAGTAATAAAGAGTTTCCACTCGCATTGTCGTACGAAGTCCGTTTAAATGAAAGTGCGAAAAAATCCTGCTAGATGACACCGGATGGACGATCCGAGCATGTCGGGAAGTCGGATGACCGCCAGGGCTGTCATCGCGCGATGAATCTTCCCGAGTACCCCCGAATCAATATAAGAATCGCCACGATCTGACGGGCGGATCAAAAGTTATCGTCGGAACGATATTTGTGCACCAAGGGTAGCTCACGGCCAGTAAACACCTTCCGACCGGATTCATGACTCGCATCCACTAGTACACTCATCCGCTATAGCCTGTACGTCACTGAATCTAAACAAACCCCCGCTATAATTTGACCGCAAATGAAATGTCAGAACGAATTCCGTTTATCGAATCAAACGACACTATCACCCCGCCATAATAAAGACCGGACGTCTTTGAATTCACCATCCGGAAGAAAATAAAAAGATCCGAACCGAAACGTAGGAGGCGACGCACTAAACGTGCGTTTCAGTTCGCATCGATGTTCCAGAACCGAAAGATTGTTCGAAAAAAGTGGTAGATAGCCGAAAAAAGTGACAGGGGTGCAACACGAGGACTTCCCAGGAGGTCACCCATCCTAGTACTACTCTCGCCCAAGCACGCTTAACTTCGGAGTTCTGATGGGATCCAGTGCATTTGTGCTGGTATGATCGCACCCAGCATGCCTCTCCATTGTCAAAGTAATAAAGAGTTTCCACTCGCATTGTCGTACGAAGTCCGTTTAAATGAAAGTGCGAAAAAATCCTGCTAGATGACACCGGATGGACGATCCGAGCATGTCGGGAAGCCGGATGACCGCCAGGGCTGTCATCGCGCGATGAATCTTCCCGAGTACCCCCGAATCAATATAAGAATCGCCACGATCTGACGGGCGGATCAAAAGTTATCGTCGGAACGATATTTGTGCACCAAGGGTAGCTCACGGCCAGTAAACACCTTCCGACCGGATTCATGACTCGCATCCACTAGTACACTCATCCGCTATAGCCTGTACATCACTGAATCTAAACAAACCCCCGCTATAATTTGACCGCAAATGAAATGTCAGAACGAATTCCGTTTATCGAATCAAACGACACTATCACCCCGCCATAATAAAGACCGGACGTCTTTGAATTCACCATCCGGAAGAAAATAAAAAGATCCGAACCGAAACGTAGGAGGCGACGCACTAAACGTGCGTTTCAGTTCGCATCGATGTTCCAGAACCGAAAGATTGTTCGAAAAAAGTGGTAGATAGCCGAAAAAAGTGACAGGGGTGCAACACGAGGACTTCCCAGGAGGTCACCCATCCTAGTACTACTCTCGCCCAAGCACGCTTAACTTCGGAGTTCTGATGGGATCCAGTGCATTTGTGCTGGTATGATCGCACCCAGCATGCCTCTCCATTGTCAAAGTAATAAAGAGTTTCCACTCGCATTGTCGTACGAAGTCCGTTTAAATGAAAGTGCGAAAAAATCCTGCTAGATGACACCGGATGGACGATCCGAGCATGTCGGGAAGTCGGATGACCGCCAGGGCTGTCATCGCGCGATGAATCTTCCCGAGTACCCCCGAATCAATATAAGAATCGCCACGATCTGACGGGCGGATCAAAAGTTATCGTCGGAACGATATTTGTGCACCAAGGGTAGCTCACGGCCAGTAAACACCTTCCGACCGGATTCATGACTCGCATCCACTAGTACACTCATCCGCTATAGCCTGTACATCACTGAATCTAAACAAACCCCCGCTATAATTTGACCGCAAATGAAATGTCAGAACGAATTCCGTTTATCGAATCAAACGACACTATCACCCCGCCATAATAAAGACCGGACGTGTTTGAATTCACCATCCGGAAGAAAATAAAAAGATCCGAACCGAAACGTAGGAGGCGACGCACTAAACGTGCGTTTCAGTTCGCATCGATGTTCCAGAACCGAAAGATTGTTCGAAAAAAGTGGTAGATAGCCGAAAAAAGTGACAGGGGTGCAACACGAGGACTTCCCAGGAGGTCACCCATCCTAGTACTACTCTCGCCCAAGCACGCTTAACTTCGGAGTTCTGATGGGATCCAGTGCATTTGTGCTGGTATGATCGCACCCAGCATGCCTCTCCATTGTCAAAGTAATAAAGAGTTTCCACTCGCATTGTCGTACGAAGTCCGTTTAAATGAAAGTGCGAAAAAATCCTGCTAGATGACACCGGATGGACGATCCGAGCATGTCGGGAAGCCGGATGACCGCCAGAGCTGTCATCGCGCGATGGATCTTCCCGAGTACCCCCGAATCAATATAAGAATCGCCACGATCTGACGGGCGGATCAAAAGTTATCGTCGGAACGATATTTGTGCACCAAGGGTAGCTCACGGCCAGTAAACACCTTCCGACCGGATTCATGACTCAGATCCACTAGTACACTCATCCGCTATAGCCTGTACGTCACTGAATCTAAACAAACCCCCGCTATAATTTGACTGCAAATGAAATGTCAGAACGAATTCCGTTTATCGAATCAAACGACACTATCACCCCGCCATAATAAAGACCGGACGTCTTTGAATTCACCATCCGGAAGAAAATAAAAAGATCCGAACCGAAACGTAGGAGGCGACGCACTAAACGTGCGTTTCAGTTCGCATCGATGTTCCAGAACCGAAAGATTGTTCGAAAAAAGTGGTAGATAGCCGAAAAAAGTGACAGGGGTGCAACACGAGGACTTCCCAGGAGGTCACCCATCCTAGTACTACTCTCGCCCAAGCACGCTTAACTTCGGAGTTCTGATGGGATCCAGTGCATTTGTGCTGGTATGATCGCACCCAGCATGCCTCTCCATTGTCAAAGTAATAAAGAGTTTCCACTCGCATTGTCGTACGAAGTCCGTTTAAATGAAAGTGCGAAAAAATCCTGCTAGATGACACCGGATGGACGATCCGAGCATGTCGGGAAGTCGGATGACCGCCAGGGCTGTCATCGCGCGATGAATCTTCCCGAGTACCCCCGAATCAATATAAGAATCGCCACGATCTGACGGGCGGATCAAAAGTTATCGTCGGAACGATATTTGTGCACCAAGGGTAGCTCACGGCCAGTAAACACCTTCCGACCGGATTCATGACTCGCATCCACTAGTACACTCATCCGCTATAGCCTGTACGTCACTGAATCTAAACAAACCCCCGCTATAATTTGACCGCAAATGAAATGTCAGAACGAATTCCGTTTATCGAATCAAACGACACTATCACCCCGCCATAATAAAGACCGGACGTCTTTGAATTCACCATCCGGAAGAAAATAAAAAGATCCGAACCGAAACGTAGGAGGCGACGCACTAAACGTGCGTTTCAGTTCGCATCGATGTTCCAGAACCGAAAGATTGTTCGAAAAAAGTGGTAGATAGCCGAAAAAAGTGACAGGGGTGCAACACGAGGACTTCCCAGGAGGTCACCCATCCTAGTACTACTCTCGCCCAAGCACGCTTAACTTCGGAGTTCTGATGGGATCCAGTGCATTTGTGCTGGTATGATCGCACCCAGCATGCCTCTCCATTGTCAAAGTAATAAAGAGTTTCCACTCGCATTGTCGTACGAAGTCCGTTTAAATGAAAGTGCGAAAAAATCCTGCTAGATGACACCGGATGGACGATCCGAGCATGTCGGGAAGCCGGATGACCGCCAGGGCTGTCATCGCGCGATGAATCTTCCCGAGTACCCCCGAATCAATATAAGAATCGCCACGATCTGACGGGCGGATCAAAAGTTATCGTCGGAACGATATTTGTGCACCAAGGGTAGCTCACGGCCAGTAAACACCTTCCGACCGGATTCATGACTCGCATCCACTAGTACACTCATCCGCTATAGCCTGTACATCACTGAATCTAAACAAACCCCCGCTATAATTTGACCGCAAATGAAATGTCAGAACGAATTCCGTTTATCGAATCAAACGACACTATCACCCCGCCATAATAAAGACCGGACGTCTTTGAATTCACCATCCGGAAGAAAATAAAAAGATCCGAACCGAAACGTAGGAGGCGACGCACTAAACGTGCGTTTCAGTTCGCATCGATGTTCCAGAACCGAAAGATTGTTCGAAAAAAGTGGTAGATAGCCGAAAAAAGTGACAGGGGTGCAACACGAGGACTTCCCAGGAGGTCACCCATCCTAGTACTACTCTCGCCCAAGCACGCTTACCTTCGGAGTTCTGATGGGATCCAGTGCATTTGTGCTGGTATGATCGCACCCAGCATGCCTCTCCATTGTCAAAGTAATAAAGAGTTTCCACTCGCATTGTCGTACGAAGTCCGTTTAAATGAAAGTGCGAAAAAATCCTGCTAGATGACACCGGATGGACGATCCGAGCATGTCGGGAAGCCGGATGACCGCCAGAGCTGTCATCGCGCGATGGATCTTCCCGAGTACCCCCGAATCAATATAAGAATCGCCACGATCTGACGGGCGGATCAAAAGTTATCGTCGGAACGATATTTGTGCACCAAGGGTAGCTCACGGCCAGTAAACACCTTCCGACCGGATTCATGACTCACATCCACTAGTACACTCATCCGCTATAGCCTGTACGTCACTGAATCTAAACAAACCCCCGCTATAATTTGACTGCAAATGAAATGTCAGAACGAATTCCGTTTATCGAATCAAACGACACTATCACCCCGCCATAATAAAGACCGGACGTCTTTGAATTCACCATCCGGAAGAAAATAAAAAGATCCGAACCGAAACGTAGGAGGCGACGCACTAAACGTGCGTTTCAGTTCGCTTCGATGTTCCAGAACCGAAAGATTGTTCGAAAAAAGTGGTAGATAGCCGAAAAAAGTGACAGGGGTGCAACACGAGGACTTCCCAGGAGGTCACCCATCCTAGTACTACTCTCGCCCAAGCACGCTTAACTTCGGAGTTCTGATGGGATCCAGTGCATTTGTGCTGGTATGATCGCACCCAGCATGCCTCTCCATTGTCAAAGTAATAAAGAGTTTCCACTCGCATTGTCGTACGAAGTCCGTTTAAATGAAAGTGCGAAAAAATCCTGCTAGATGACACCGGATGGACGATCCGAGCATGTCGGGAAGCCGGATGACCGCCAGGGCTGTCATCGCGCGATGAATCTTCCCGAGTACCCCCGAATCAATATAAGAATCGCCACGATCTGACGGGCGGATCAAAAGTTATCGTCGGAACGATATTTGTGCACCAAGGGTAGCTCACGGCCAGTAAACACCTTCCGACCGGATTCATGACTCGCATCCACTAGTACACTCATCCGCTATAGCCTGTACGTCACTGAATCTAAACAAACCCCCGCTATAATTTGACCGCAAATGAAATGTCAGAACGAATTCCGTTTATCGAATCAAACGACACTATCACCCCGCCATAATAAAGACCGGACGTGTTTGAATTCACCATCCGGAAGAAAATAAAAAGATCCGAACCGAAACGTAGGAGGCGACGCACTAAACGTGCGTTTCAGTTCGCATCGATGTTCCAGAACCGAAAGATTGTTCGAAAAAAGTGGTAGATAGCCGAAAAAAGTGACAGGGGTGCAACACGAGGACTTCCCAGGAGGTCACCCATCCTAGTACTACTCTCGCCCAAGCACGCTTAACTTCGGAGTTCTGATGGGATCCAGTGCATTTGTGCTGGTATGATCGCACCCAGCATGCCTCTCCATTGTCAAAGTAATAAAGAGTTTCCACTCGCATTGTCGTACGAAGTCCGTTTAAATGAAAGTGCGAAAAAATCCTGCTAGATGACACCGGATGGACGATCCGAGCATGTCGGGAAGCCGGATGACCGCCAAGGCTGTCATCGCGCGATGGATCTTCCCGAGTACCCCCGAATCAATATAAGAATCGCCACGATCTGACGGGCGGATCAAAAGTTATCGTCGGAACGATATTTGTGCACCAAGGGTAGCTCACGGCCAGTAAACACCTTCCGACCGGATTCATGACTCGCATCCACTAGTACACTCATCCGCTATAGCCTGTACGTCACTGAATCTAAACAAACCCCCGCTATAATTTGACTGCAAATGAAATGTCAGAACGAATTCCGTTTATCGAATCAAACGACACTATCACCCCGCCATAATAAAGACCGGACGTCTTTGAATTCACCATCCGGAAGAAAATAATAAGATCCGAACCGAAACGTAGGAGGCGACGCACTAAACGTGCGTTTCAGTTCGCATCGATGTTCCAGAACCGAAAGATTGTTCGAAAAAAGTGGTAGATAGCCGAAAAAAGTGACAGGGGTGCAACACGAGGACTTCCCAGGAGGTCACCCATCCTAGTACTACTCTCGCCCAAGCACGCTTAACTTCGGAGTTCTGATGGGATCCAGTGCATTTGTGCTGGTATGATCGCACCCAGCATGCCTCTCCATTGTCAAAGTAATAAAGAGTTTCCACTCGCATTGTCGTACGAAGTCCGTTTAAATGAAAGTGCGAAAAAATCCTGCTAGATGATACCGGATGGACGATCCGAGCATGTCGGGAAGCCGGATGACCGCCAAGGCTGTCATCGCGCGATGAATCTTCCCGAGTACCCCCGAATCAATATAAGAATCGCCACGATCTGACGGGCGGATCAAAAGTTATCGTCGGAACGATATTTGTGCACCAAGGGTAGCTCACGGCCAGTAAACACCTTCCGACCGGATTCATGACTCGCATCAACTAGTACACTCATCCGCTATAGCCTGTACGTCACTGAATCTAAACAAACCCCCGCTATAATTTGACCGCAAATGAAATGTCAGAACGAATTCCGTTTATCGAATCAAACGACACTATCACCCCGCCATAATAAAGACCGGACGTCTTTGAATTCACCATCCGGAAGAAAATAAAAAGATCCGAACCGAAACGTAGGAGGCGACGCACTAAACGTGCGTTTCAGTTCGCATCGATGTTCCAGAACCGAAAGATTGTTCGAAAAAAGTGGTAGATAGCCGAAAAAAGTGACAGGGGTGCAACACGAGGACTTCCCAGGAGGTCACCCATCCTAGTACTACTCTCGCCCAAGCACGCTTAACTTCGGAGTTCTGATGGGATCCAGTGCATTTGTGCTGGTATGATCGCACCCAGCATGCCTCTCCATTGTCAAAGTAATAAAGAGTTTCCACTCGCATTGTCGTACGAAGTCCGTTTAAATGAAAGTGCGAAAAAATCCTGCTAGATGACACCGGATGGACGATCCGAGCATGTCGGGAAGTCGGATGACCGCCAGGGCTGTCATCGCGCGATGAATCTTCCCGAGTACCCCCGAATCAATATAAGAATCGCCACGATCTGACGGGCGGATCAAAAGTTATCGTCGGAACGATATTTGTGCACCAAGGGTAGCTCACGGCCAGTAAACACCTTCCGACCGGATTCATGACTCGCATCCACTAGTACACTCATCCGCTATAGCCTGTACGTCACTGAATCTAAACAAACCCCCGCTATAATTTGACCGCAAATGAAATGTCAGAACGAATTCCGTTTATCGAATCAAACGACACTATCACCCCGCCATAATAAAGACCGGACGTGTTTGAATTCACCATCCGGAAGAAAATAAAAAGATCCGAACCGAAACGTAGGAGGCGACGCACTAAACGTGCGTTTCAGTTCGCATCGATGTTCCAGAACCGAAAGATTGTTCGAAAAAAGTGGTAGATAGCCGAAAAAAGTGACAGGGGTGCAACACGAGGACTTCCCAGGAGGTCACCCATCCTAGTACTACTCTCGCCCAAGCACGCTTAACTTCGGAGTTCTGATGGGATCCAGTGCATTTGTGCTGGTATGATCGCACCCAGCATGCCTCTCCATTGTCAAAGTAATAAAGAGTTTCCACTCGCATTGTCGTACGAAGTCCGTTTAAATGAAAGTGCGAAAAAATCCTGCTAGATGATACCGGATGGACGATCCGAGCATGTCGGGAAGCTGGATGACCGCCATGGCTGTCATCGCGCGATGAATCTTCCCGAGTACCCCCGAATCAATATAAGAATCGCCACGATCTGACGGGCGGATCAAAAGTTATCGTCGGAACGATATTTGTGCACCAAGGGTAGCTCACGGCCAGTAAACACCTTCCGACCGGATTCATGACTCGCATCCACTAGTACACTCATCCGCTATAGCCTGTACATCACTGAATCTAAACAAACCCCCGCTATAATTTGACCGCAAATGAAATGTCAGAACGAATTCCGTTTATCGAATCAAACGACACTATCACCCCGCCATAATAAAGACCGGACGTCTTTGAATTCACCATCCGGAAGAAAATAAAAAGATCCGAACCGAAACGTAGGAGGCGACGCACTAAACGTGCGTTTCAGTTCGCATCGATGTTCCAGAACCGAAAGATTGTTCGAAAAAAGTGGTAGATAGCCGAAAAAAGTGACAGGGGTGCAACACGAGGACTTCCCAGGAGGTCACCCATCCTAGTACTACTCTCGCCCAAGCACGCTTAACTTCGGAGTTCTGATGGGATCCAGTGCATTTGTGCTGGTATGATCGCACCCAGCATGCCTCTCCATTGTCAAAGTAATAAAGAGTTTCCACTCGCATTGTCGTACGAAGTCCGTTTAAATGAAAGTGCGAAAAAATCCTGCTAGATGACACCGGATGGACGATCCGAGCATGTCGGGAAGCCGGATGACCGCCAGAGCTGTCATCGCGCGATGGATCTTCCCGAGTACCCCCGAATCAATATAAGAATCGCCACGATCTGACGGGCGGATCAAAAGTTATCGTCGGAACGATATTTGTGCACCAAGGGTAGCTCACGGCCAGTAAACACCTTCCGACCGGATTCATGACTCAGATCCACTAGTACACTCATCCGCTATAGCCTGTACGTCACTGAATCTAAACAAACCCCCGCTATAATTTGACTGCAAATGAAATGTCAGAACGAATTCCGTTTATCGAATCAAACGACACTATCACCCCGCCATAATAAAGACCGGACGTCTTTGAATTCACCATCCGGAAGAAAATAAAAAGATCCGAACCGAAAGGTAGGAGGCGACGCACTAAACGTGCGTTTCAGTTCGCATCGATGTTCCAGAACCGAAAGATTGTTCGAAAAAAGTGGTAGATAGCCGAAAAAAGTGACAGGGGTGCAACACGAGGACTTCCCAGGAGGTCACCCATCCTAGTACTACTCTCGCCCAAGCACGCTTAACTTCGGAGTTCTGATGGGATCCAGTGCATTTGTGCTGGTATGATCGCACCCAGCATGCCTCTCCATTGTCAAAGTAATAAAGAGTTTCCACTCGCATTGTCGTACGAAGTCCGTTTAAATGAAAGTGCGAAAAAATCCTGCTAGATGACACCGGATGGACGATCCGAGCATGTCGGGAAGTCGGATGACCGCCAGGGCTGTCATCGCGCGATGAATCTTCCCGAGTACCCCCGAATCAATATAAGAATCGCCACGATCTGACGGGCGGATCAAAAGTTATCGTCGGAACGATATTTGTGCACCAAGGGTAGCTCACGGCCAGTAAACACCTTCCGACCGGATTCATGACTCGCATCCACTAGTACACTCATCCGCTATAGCCTGTACGTCACTGAATCTAAACAAACCCCCGCTATAATTTGACCGCAAATGAAATGTCAGAACGAATTCCGTTTATCGAATCAAACGACACTATCACCCCGCCATAATAAAGACCGGACGTCTTTGAATTCACCATCCGGAAGAAAATAAAAAGATCCGAACCGAAACGTAGGAGGCGACGCACTAAACGTGCGTTTCAGTTCGCATCGATGTTCCAGAACCGAAAGATTGTTCGAAAAAAGTGGTAGATAGCCGAAAAAAGTGACAGGGGTGCAACACGAGGACTTCCCAGGAGGTCACCCATCCTAGTACTACTCTCGCCCAAGCACGCTTAACTTCGGAGTTCTGATGGGATCCAGTGCATTTGTGCTGGTATGATCGCACCCAGCATGCCTCTCCATTGTCAAAGTAATAAAGAGTTTCCACTCGCATTGTCGTACGAAGTCCGTTTAAATGAAAGTGCGAAAAAATCCTGCTAGATGACACCGGATGGACGATCCGAGCATGTCGGGAAGCCGGATGACCGCCAGGGCTGTCATCGCGCGATGAATCTTCCCGAGTACCCCCGAATCAATATAAGAATCGCCACGATCTGACGGGCGGATCAAAAGTTATCGTCGGAACGATATTTGTGCACCAAGGGTAGCTCACGGCCAGTAAACACCTTCCGACCGGATTCATGACTCGCATCCACTAGTACACTCATCCGCTATAGCCTGTACGTCACTGAATCTAAACAAACCCCCGCTATAATTTGACCGCAAATGAAATGTCAGAACGAATTCCGTTTATCGAATCAAACGACACTATCACCCCGCCATAATAAAGACCGGACGTCTTTGAATTCACCATCCGGAAGAAAATAAAAAGATCCGAACCGAAACGTAGGAGGCGACGCACTAAACGTGCGTTTCAGTTCGCATCGATGTTCCAGAACCGAAAGATTGTTCGAAAAAAGTGGTAGATAGCCGAAAAAAGTGACAGGGGTGCAACACGAGGACTTCCCAGGAGGTCACCCATCCTAGTACTACTCTCGCCCAAGCACGCTTAACTTCGGAGTTCTGATGGGATCCAGTGCATTTGTGCTGGTATGATCGCACCCAGCATGCCTCTCCATTGTCAAAGTAATAAAGAGTTTCCACTCGCATTGTCGTACGAAGTCCGTTTAAATGAAAGTGCGAAAAAATCCTGCTAGATGACACCGGATGGACGATCCGAGCATGTCGGGAAGCCGGATGACCGCCAGAGCTGTCATCGCGCGATGGATCTTCCCGAGTACCCCCGAATCAATATAAGAATCGCCACGATCTGACGGGCGGATCAAAAGTTATCGTCGGAACGATATTTGTGCACCAAGGGTAGCTCACGGCCAGTAAACACCTTCCGACCGGATTCATGACTCACATCCACTAGTACACTCATCCGCTATAGCCTGTACGTCACTGAATCTAAACAAACCCCCGCTATAATTTGACTGCAAATGAAATGTCAGAACGAATTCCGTTTATCGAATCAAACGACACTATCACCCCGCCATAATAAAGACCGGACGTCTTTGAATTCACCATCCGGAAGAAAATAAAAAGATCCGAACCGAAACGTAGGAGGCGACGCACTAAACGTGCGTTTCAGTTCGCTTCGATGTTCCAGAACCGAAAGATTGTTCGAAAAAAGTGGTAGATAGCCGAAAAAAGTGACAGGGGTGCAACACGAGGACTTCCCAGGAGGTCACCCATCCTAGTACTACTCTCGCCCAAGCACGCTTAACTTCGGAGTTCTGATGGGATCCAGTGCATTTGTGCTGGTATGATCGCACCCAGCATGCCTCTCCATTGTCAAAGTAATAAAGAGTTTCCACTCGCATTGTCGTACGAAGTCCGTTTAAATGAAAGTGCGAAAAAATCCTGCTAGATGACACCGGATGGACGATCCGAGCATGTCGGGAAGCCGGATGACCGCCAGGGCTGTCATCGCGCGATGAATCTTCCCGAGTACCCCCGAATCAATATAAGAATCGCCACGATCTAACGGGCGGATCAAAAGTTATCGTCGGAACGATATTTGTGCACCAAGGGTAGCTCACGGCCAGTAAACACCTTCCGACCGGATTCATGACTCGCATCCACTAGTACACTCATCCGCTATAGCCTGTACGTCACTGAATCTAAACAAACCCCCGCTATAATTTGACCGCAAATGAAATGTCAGAACGAATTCCGTTTATCGAATCAAACGACACTATCACCCCGCCATAATAAAGACCGGACGTGTTTGAATTCACCATCCGGAAGAAAATAAAACGATCCGAACCGAAACGTAGGAGGCGACGCACTAAACGTGCGTTTCAGTTCGCATCGATGTTCCAGAACCGAAAGATTGTTCGAAAAAAGTGGTAGATAGCCGAAAAAAGTGACAGGGGTGCAACACGAGGACTTCCCAGGAGGTCACCCATCCTAGTACTACTCTCGCCCAAGCACGCTTAACTTCGGAGTTCTGATGGGATCCAGTGCATTTGTGCTGGTATGATCGCACCCAGCATGCCTCTCCATTGTCAAAGTAATAAAGAGTTTCCACTCGCATTGTCGTACGAAGTCCGTTTAAATGAAAGTGCGAAAAAATCCTGCTAGATGACACCGGATGGACGATCCGAGCATGTCGGGAAGCCGGATGACCGCCAAGGCTGTCATCGCGCGATGGATCTTCCCGAGTACCCCCGAATCAATATAAGAATCGCCACGATCTGACGGGCGGATCAAAAGTTATCGTCGGAACGATATTTGTGCACCAAGGGTAGCTCACGGCCAGTAAACACCTTCCGACCGGATTCATGACTCGCATCCACTAGTACACTCATCCGCTATAGCCTGTACGTCACTGAATCTAAACAAACCCCCGCTATAATTTGACTGCAAATGAAATGTCAGAACGAATTCCGTTTATCGAATCAAACGACACTATCACCCCGCCATAATAAAGACCGGACGTCTTTGAATTCACCATCCGGAAGAAAATAATAAGATCCGAACCGAAACGTAGGAGGCGACGCACTAAACGTGCGTTTCAGTTCGCATCGATGTTCCAGAACCGAAAGATTGTTCGAAAAAAGTGGTAGATAGCCGAAAAAAGTGACAGGGGTGCAACACGAGGACTTCCCAGGAGGTCACCCATCCTAGTACTACTCTCGCCCAAGCACGCTTAACTTCGGAGTTCTGATGGGATCCAGTGCATTTGTGCTGGTATGATCGCACCCAGCATGCCTCTCCATTGTCAAAGTAATAAAGAGTTTCCACTCGCATTGTCGTACGAAGTCCGTTTAAATGAAAGTGCGAAAAAATCCTGCTAGATGATACCGGATGGACGATCCGAGCATGTCGGGAAGCCGGATGACCGCCAAGGCTGTCATCGCGCGATGAATCTTCCCGAGTACCCCCGAATCAATATAAGAATCGCCACGATCTGACGGGCGGATCAAAAGTTATCGTCGGAACGATATTTGTGCACCAAGGGTAGCTCACGGCCAGTAAACACCTTCCGACCGGATTCATGACTCGCATCAACTAGTACACTCATCCGCTATAGCCTGTACGTCACTGAATCTAAACAAACCCCCGCTATAATTTGACCGCAAATGAAATGTCAGAACGAATTCCGTTTATCGAATCAAACGACACTATCACCCCGCCATAATAAAGACCGGACGTCTTTGAATTCACCATCCGGAAGAAAATAAAAAGATCCGAACCGAAACGTAGGAGGCGACGCACTAAACGTGCGTTTCAGTTCGCATCGATGTTCCAGAACCGAAAGATTGTTCGAAAAAAGTGGTAGATAGCCGAAAAAAGTGACAGGGGTGCAACACGAGGACTTCCCAGGAGGTCACCCATCCTAGTACTACTCTCGCCCAAGCACGCTTAACTTCGGAGTTCTGATGGGATCCAGTGCATTTGTGCTGGTATGATCGCACCCAGCATGCCTCTCCATTGTCAAAGTAATAAAGAGTTTCCACTCGCATTGTCGTACGAAGTCCGTTTAAATGAAAGTGCGAAAAAATCCTGCTAGATGACACCGGATGGACGATCCGAGCATGTCGGGAAGCCGGATGACCGCCAGGGCTGTCATCGCGCGATGGATCTTCCCGAGTACCCCCGAATCAATATAAGAATCGCCACGATCTGACGGGCGGATCAAAAGTTATCGTCGGAACGATATTTGTGCACCAAGGGTAGCTCACGGCCAGTAAACACCTTCCGACCGGATTCATGACTCACATCCACTAGTACACTCATCCGCTATAGCCTGTACGTCACTGAATCTAAACAAACCCCCGCTATAATTTGACTGCAAATGAAATGTCAGAACGAATTCCGTTTATCGAATCAAACGACACTATCACCCCGCCATAATAAAGACCGGACGTCTTTGAATTCACCATCCGGAAGAAAATAAAAAGATCCGAACCGAAACGTAGGAGGCGACGCACTAAACGTGCGTTTCAGTTCGCATCGATGTTCCAGAACCGAAAGATTGTTCGAAAAAAGTGGTAGATAGCCGAAAAAAGTGACAGGGGTGCAACACGAGGACTTCCCAGGAGGTCACCCATCCTAGTACTACTCTCGCCCAAGCACGCTTAACTTCGGAGTTCTGATGGGATCCAGTGCATTTGTGCTGGTATGATCGCACCCAGCATGCCTCTCCATTGTCAAAGTAATAAAGAGTTTCCACTCGCATTGTCGTACGAAGTCCGTTTAAATGAAAGTGCGAAAAAATCCTGCTAGATGACACCGGATGGACGATCCGAGCATGTCGGGAAGCCGGATGACCGCCAAGGCTGTCATCGCGCGATGGATCTTCCCGAGTACCCCCGAATCAATATAAGAATCGCCACGATCTGACGGGCGGATCAAAAGTTATCGTCGGAACGATATTTGTGCACCAAGGGTAGCTCACGGCCAGTAAACACCTTCCGACCGGATTCATGACTCGCATCCACTAGTACACTCATCCGCTATAGCCTGTACGTCACTGAATCTAAACAAACCCCCGCTATAATTTGACCGCAAATGAAATGTCAGAACGAATTCCGTTTATCGAATCAAACGACACTATCACCCCGCCATAATAAAGACCGGACGTCTTTGAATTCACCATCCGGAAGAAAATAAAAAGATCCGAACCGAAACGTAGGAGGCGACGCACTAAACGTGCGTTTCAGTTCGCATCGATGTTCCAGAACCGAAAGATTGTTCGAAAAAAGTGGTAGATAGCCGAAAAAAGTGACAGGGGTGCAACACGAGGACTTCCCAGGAGGTCACCCATCCTAGTACTACTCTCGCCCAAGCACGCTTAACTTCGGAGTTCTGATGGGATCCAGTGCATTTGTGCTGGTATGATCGCACCCAGCATGCCTCTCCATTGTCAAAGTAATAAAGAGTTTCCACTCGCATTGTCGTACGAAGTCCGTTTAAATGAAAGTGCGAAAAAATCCTGCTAGATGACACCGGATGGACGATCCGAGCATGTCGGGAAGCCGGATGACCGCCAAGGCTGTCATCGCGCGATGGATCTTCCCGAGTACCCCCGAATCAATATAAGAATCGCCACGATCTGACGGGCGGATCAAAAGTTATCGTCGGAACGATATTTGTGCACCAAGGGTAGCTCACGGCCAGTAAACACCTTCCGACCGGATTCATGACTCGCATCCACTAGTACACTCATCCGCTATAGCCTGTACGTCACTGAATCTAAACAAACCCCCGCTATAATTTGACCGCAAATGAAATGTCAGAACGAATTCCGTTTATCGAATCAAACGACACTATCACCCCGCCATAATAAAGACCGGACGTCTTTGAATTCACCATCCGGAAGAAAATAAAAAGATCCGAACCGAAACGTAGGAGGCGACGCACTAAACGTGCGTTTCAGTTCGCATCGATGTTCCAGAACCGAAAGATTGTTCGAAAAAAGTGGTAGATAGCCGAAAAAAGTGACAGGGGTGCAACACGAGGACTTCCCAGGAGGTCACCCATCCTAGTACTACTCTCGCCCAAGCACGCTTAACTTCGGAGTTCTGATGGGATCCAGTGCATTTGTGCTGGTATGATCGCACCCAGCATGCCTCTCCATTGTCAAAGTAATAAAGAGTTTCCACTCGCATTGTCGTACGAAGTCCGTTTAAATGAAAGTGCGAAAAAATCCTGCTAGATGACACCGGATGGACGATCCGAGCATGTCGGGAAGTCGGATGACCGCCAGGGCTGTCATCGCGCGATGAATCTTCCCGAGTACCCCCGAATCAATATAAGAATCGCCACGATCTGACGGGCGGATCAAAAGTTATCGTCGGAACGATATTTGTGCACCAAGGGTAGCTCACGGCCAGTAAACACCTTCCGACCGGATTCATGACTCGCATCCACTAGTACACTCATCCGCTATAGCCTGTACGTCACTGAATCTAAACAAACCCCCGCTATAATTTGACCGCAAATGAAATGTCAGAACGAATTCCGTTTATCGAATCAAACGACACTATCACCCCGCCATAATAAAGACCGGACGTGTTTGAATTCACCATCCGGAAGAAAATAAAAAGATCCGAACCGAAACGTAGGAGGCGACGCACTAAACGTGCGTTTCAGTTCGCATCGATGTTCCAGAACCGAAAGATTGTTCGAAAAAAGTGGTAGATAGCCGAAAAAAGTGACAGGGGTGCAACACGAGGACTTCCCAGGAGGTCACCCATCCTAGTACTACTCTCGCCCAAGCACGCTTAACTTCGGAGTTCTGATGGGATCCAGTGCATTTGTGCTGGTATGATCGCACCCAGCATGCCTCTCCATTGTCAAAGTAATTAAGAGTTTCCACTCGCATTGTCGTACGAAGTCCGTTTAAATGAAAGTGCGAAAAAATCCTGCTAGATGACACCGGATGGACGATCCGAGCATGTCGGGAAGCCGGATGACCGCCAGGGCTGTCATCGCGCAATGGATCTTCCCGAGTACCCCCGAATCAATATAAGAATCGCCACGATCTGACGGGCGGATCAAAAGTTATCGTCGGAACGATATTTGTGCACCAAGGGTAGCTCACGGCCAGTAAACACCTTCCGACCGGATTCATGACTCGCATCCACTAGTACACTCATCCGCTATAGCCTGTACGTCACTGAATCTAAACAAACCCCCGCTATAATTTGACCGCAAATGAAATGTCAGAACGAATTCCGTTTATCGAATCAAACGACACTATCACCCCGCCATAATAAAGACCGGACGTGTTTGAATTCACCATCCGGAAGAAAATAAAAAGATCCGAACCGAAACGTAGGAGGCGACGCACTAAACGTGCGTTTCAGTTCGCATCGATGTTCCAGAACCGAAAGATTGTTCGAAAAAAGTGGTAGATAGCCGAAAAAAGTGACAGGGGTGCAACACGAGGACTTCCCAGGAGGTCACCCATCCTAGTACTACTCTCGCCCAAGCACGCTTAACTTCGGAGTTCTGATGGGATCCAGTGCATTTGTGCTGGTATGATCGCACCCAGCATGCCTCTCCATTGTCAAAGTAATAAAGAGTTTCCACTCGCATTGTCGTACGAAGTCCGTTTAAATGAAAGTGCGAAAAAATCCTGCTAGATGACACCGGATGGACGATCCGAGCATGTCGGGAAGCCGGATGACCGCCAGGGCTGTCATCGCGCGATGGATCTTCCCGAGTACCCCCGAATCAATATAAGAATCGCCACGATCTGACGGGCGGATCAAAAGTTATCGTCGGAACGATATTTGTGCACCAAGGGTAGCTCACGGCCAGTAAACACCTTCCGACCGGATTCATGACTCGCATCCACTAGTACACTCATCCGCTATAGCCTGTACGTCACTGAATCTAAACAAACCCCCGCTATAATTTGACTGCAAATGAAATGTCAGAACGAATTCCGTTTATCGAATCAAACGACACTATCACCCCGCCATAATAAAGACCGGACGTCTTTGAATTCACCATCCGGAAGAAAATAAAAAGATCCGAACCGAAACGTAGGAGGCGACGCACTAAACGTGCGTTTCAGTTCGCATCGATGTTCCAGAACCGAAAGATTGTTCGAAAAAAGTGGTAGATAGCCGAAAAAAGTGACAGGGGTGCAACACGAGGACTTCCCAGGAGGTCACCCATCCTAGTACTACTCTCGCCCAAGCACGCTTAACTTCGGAGTTCTGATGGGATCCAGTGCATTTGTGCTGGTATGATCGCACCCAGCATGCCTCTCCATTGTCAAAGTAATAAAGAGTTTCCACTCGCATTGTCGTACGAAGTCCGTTTAAATGAAAGTGCGAAAAAATCCTGCTAGATGATACCGGATGGACGATCCGAGCATGTCGGGAAGCCGGATGACCGCCAGGGCTGTCATCGCGCGATGAATCTTCCCGAGTACCCCCGAATCAATATAAGAATCGCCACGATCTGACGGGCGGATCAAAAGTTATCGTCGGAACGATATTTGTGCACCAAGGGTAGCTCACGGCCAGTAAACACCTTCCGACCGGATTCATGACTCGCATCCACTAGTACACTCATCCGCTATAGCCTGTACGTCACTGAATCTAAACAAACCCCCGCTATAATTTGACCGCAAATGAAATGTCAGAACGAATTCCGTTTATCGAATCAAACGACACTATCACCCCGCCATAATAAAGACCGGACGTCTTTGAATTCACCATCCGGAAGAAAATAAAAAGATCCGAACCGAAACGTAGGAGGCGACGCACTAAACGTGCGTTTCAGTTCGCATCGATGTTCCAGAACCGAAAGATTGTTCGAAAAAAGTGGTAGATAGCCGAAAAAAGTGACAGGGGTGCAACACGAGGACTTCCCAGGAGGTCACCCATCCTAGTACTACTCTCGCCCAAGCACGCTTAACTTCGGAGTTCTGATGGGATCCAGTGCATTTGTGCTGGTATGATCGCACCCAGCATGCCTCTCCATTGTCAAAGTAATAAAGAGTTTCCACTCGCATTGTCGTACGAAGTCCGTTTAAATGAAAGTGCGAAAAAATCCTGCTAGATGACACCGGATGGACGATCCGAGCATGTCGGGAAGTCGGATGACCGCCAGGGCTGTCATCGCGCGATGAATCTTCCCGAGTACCCCCGAATCAATATAAGAATCGCCACGATCTGACGGGCGGATCAAAAGTTATCGTCGGAACGATATTTGTGCACCAAGGGTAGCTCACGGCCAGTAAACACCTTCCGACCGGATTCATGACTCGCATCCACTAGTACACTCATCCGCTATAGCCTGTACGTCACTGAATCTAAACAAACCCCCGCTATAATTTGACCGCAAATGAAATGTCAGAACGAATTCCGTTTATCGAATCAAACGACACTATCACCCCGCCATAATAAAGACCGGACGTGTTTGAATTCACCATCCGGAAGAAAATAAAAAGATCCGAACCGAAACGTAGGAGGCGACGCACTAAACGTGCGTTTCAGTTCGCATCGATGTTCCAGAACCGAAAGATTGTTCGAAAAAAGTGGTAGATAGCCGAAAAAAGTGACAGGGGTGCAACACGAGGACTTCCCAGGAGGTCACCCATCCTAGTACTACTCTCGCCCAAGCACGCTTAACTTCGGAGTTCTGATGGGATCCAGTGCATTTGTGCTGGTATGATCGCACCCAGCATGCCTCTCCATTGTCAAAGTAATTAAGAGTTTCCACTCGCATTGTCGTACGAAGTCCGTTTAAATGAAAGTGCGAAAAAATCCTGCTAGATGACACCGGATGGACGATCCGAGCATGTCGGGAAGCCGGATGACCGCCAGGGCTGTCATCGCGCAATGGATCTTCCCGAGTACCCCCGAATCAATATAAGAATCGCCACGATCTGACGGGCGGATCAAAAGTTATCGTCGGAACGATATTTGTGCACCAAGGGTAGCTCACGGCCAGTAAACACCTTCCGACCGGATTCATGACTCGCATCCACTAGTACACTCATCCGCTATAGCCTGTACGTCACTGAATCTAAACAAACCCCCGCTATAATTTGACCGCAAATGAAATGTCAGAACGAATTCCGTTTATCGAATCAAACGACACTATCACCCCGCCATAATAAAGACCGGACGTGTTTGAATTCACCATCCGGAAGAAAATAAAAAGATCCGAACCGAAACGTAGGAGGCGACGCACTAAACGTGCGTTTCAGTTCGCATCGATGTTCCAGAACCGAAAGATTGTTCGAAAAAAGTGGTAGATAGCCGAAAAAAGTGACAGGGGTGCAACACGAGGACTTCCCAGGAGGTCACCCATCCTAGTACTACTCTCGCCCAAGCACGCTTAACTTCGGAGTTCTGATGGGATCCAGTGCATTTGTGCTGGTATGATCGCACCCAGCATGCCTCTCCATTGTCAAAGTAATAAAGAGTTTCCACTCGCATTGTCGTACGAAGTCCGTTTAAATGAAAGTGCGAAAAAATCCTGCTAGATGACACCGGATGGACGATCCGAGCATGTCGGGAAGCCGGATGACCGCCAGGGCTGTCATCGCGCGATGGATCTTCCCGAGTACCCCCGAATCAATATAAGAATCGCCACGATCTGACGGGCGGATCAAAAGTTATCGTCGGAACGATATTTGTGCACCAAGGGTAGCTCACGGCCAGTAAACACCTTCCGACCGGATTCATGACTCGCATCCACTAGTACACTCATCCGCTATAGCCTGTACGTCACTGAATCTAAACAAACCCCCGCTATAATTTGACTGCAAATGAAATGTCAGAACGAATTCCGTTTATCGAATCAAACGACACTATCACCCCGCCATAATAAAGACCGGACGTCTTTGAATTCACCATCCGGAAGAAAATAATAAGATCCGAACCGAAACGTAGGAGGCGACGCACTAAACGTGCGTTTCAGTTCGCATCGATGTTCCAGAACCGAAAGATTGTTCGAAAAAAGTGGTAGATAGCCGAAAAAAGTGACAGGGGTGCAACACGAGGACTTCCCAGGAGGTCACCCATCCTAGTACTACTCTCGCCCAAGCACGCTTAACTTCGGAGTTCTGATGGGATCCAGTGCATTTGTGCTGGTATGATCGCACCCAGCATGCCTCTCCATTGTCAAAGTAATAAAGAGTTTCCACTCGCATTGTCGTACGAAGTCCGTTTAAATGAAAGTGCGAAAAAATCCTGCTAGATGACACCGGATGGACGATCCGAGCATGTCGGGAAGCCGGATGACCGCCAGGGCTGTCATCGCGCGATGGATCTTCCCGAGTACCCCCGAATCAATATAAGAATCGTCACGATCTGACGGGCGGATCAAAAGTTATCGTCGGAACGATATTTGTGCACCAAGGGTAGCTCACGGCCAGTAAACACCTTCCGACCGGATTCATGACTCGCATCCACTAGTACACTCATCCGCTATAGCCTGTACGTCACTGAATCTAAACAAACCCCCGCTATAATTTGACTGCAAATGAAATGTCAGAACGAATTCCGTTTATCGAATCAAACGACACTATCACCCCGCCATAATAAAGACCGGACGTCTTTGAATTCACCATCTGGAAGAAAATAAAAAGATCCGAACCGAAACGTAGGAGGCGACGCACTAAACGTGCGTTTCAGTTCGCATCGATGTTCCAGAACCGAAAGATTGTTCGAAAAAAGTGGTAGATAGCCGAAAAAAGTGACAGGGGTGCAACACGAGGACTTCCCAGGAGGTCACCCATCCTAGTACTACTCTCGCCCAAGCACGCTTAACTTCGGAGTTCTGATGGGATCCAGTGCATTTGTGCTGGTATGATCGCACCCAGCATGCCTCTCCATTGTCAAAGTAATAAAGAGTTTCCACTCGCATTGTCGTACGAAGTCCGTTTAAATGAAAGTGCGAAAAAATCCTGCTAGATGACACCGGATGGACGATCCGAGCATGTCGGGAAGTCGGATGACCGCCAGGGCTGTCATCGCGCGATGGATCTTCCCGAGTACCCCCGAATCAATATAAGAATCGCCACGATCTGACGGGCGGATCAAAAGTTATCGTCGGAACGATATTTGTGCACCAAGGGTAGCTCACGGCCAGTAAACACCTTCCGACCGGATTCATGACTCGCATCCACTAGTACACTCATCCGCTATAGCCTGTACGTCACTGAATCTAAACAAACCCCCGCTATAATTTGACCGCAAATGAAATGTCAGAACGAATTCCGTTTATCGAATCAAACGACACTATCACCCCGCCATAATAAAGACCGGACGTGTTTGAATTCACCATCCGGAAGAAAATAAAAAGATCCGAACCGAAACGTAGGAGGCGACGCACTAAACGTGCGTTTCAGTTCGCATCGATGTTCCAGAACCGAAAGATTGTTCGAAAAAAGTGGTAGATAGCCGAAAAAAGTGACAGGGGTGCAACACGAGGACTTCCCAGGAGGTCACCCATCCTAGTACTACTCTCGCCCAAGCACGCTTAACTTCGGAGTTCTGATGGGATCCAGTGCATTTGTGCTGGTATGATCGCACCCAGCATGCCTCTCCATTGTCAAAGTAATAAAGAGTTTCCACTCGCATTGTCGTACGAAGTCCGTTTAAATGAAAGTGCGAAAAAATCCTGCTAGATGACACCGGATGGACGATCCGAGCATGTCGGGAAGCCGGATGACCGCCAAGGCTGTCATCGCGCGATGGATCTTCCCGAGTACCCCCGAATCAATATAAGAATCGTCACGATCTGACGGGCGGATCAAAAGTTATCGTCGGAACGATATTTGTGCACCAAGGGTAGCTCACGGCCAGTAAACACCTTCCGACCGGATTCATGACTCGCATCCACTAGTACACTCATCCGCTATAGCCTGTACGTCACTGAATCTAAACAAACCCCCGCTATAATTTGACTGCAAATGAAATGTCAGAACGAATTCCGTTTATCGAATCAAACGACACTATCACCCCGCCATAATAAAGACCGGACGTCTTTGAATTCACCATCCGGAAGAAAATAAAAAGATCCGAACCGAAACGTAGGAGGCGACGCACTAAACGTGCGTTTCAGTTCGCATCGATGTTCCAGAACCGAAAGATTGTTCGAAAAAAGTGGTAGATAGCCGAAAAAAGTGACAGGGGTGCAACACGAGGACTTCCCAGGAGGTCACCCATCCTAGTACTACTCTCGCCCAAGCACGCTTAACTTCGGAGTTCTGATGGGATCCAGTGCATTTGTGCTGGTATGATCGCACCCAGCATGCCTCTCCATTGTCAAAGTAATAAAGAGTTTCCACTCGCATTGTCGTACGAAGTCCGTTTAAATGAAAGTGCGAAAAAATCCTGCTAGATGACACCGGATGGACGATCCGAGCATGTCGGGAAGCCGGATGACCGCCAGGGCTGTCATCGCGCGATGAATCTTCCCGAGTACCCCCGAATCAATATAAGAATCGCCACGATCTGACGGGCGGATCAAAAGTTATCGTCGGAACGATATTTGTGCACCAAGGGTAGCTCACGGCCAGTAAACACCTTCCGACCGGATTCATGACTCGCATCCACTAGTACACTCATCCGCTATAGCCTGTACATCACTGAATCTAAACAAACCCCCGCTATAATTTGACCGCAAATGAAATGTCAGAACGAATTCCGTTTATCGAATCAAACGACACTATCACCCCGCCATAATAAAGACCGGACGTCTTTGAATTCACCATCCGGAAGAAAATAAAAAGATCCGAACCGAAACGTAGGAGGCGACGCACTAAACGTGCGTTTCAGTTCGCATCGATGTTCCAGAACCGAAAGATTGTTCGAAAAAAGTGGTAGATAGCCGAAAAAAGTGACAGGGGTGCAACACGAGGACTTCCCAGGAGGTCACCCATCCTAGTACTACTCTCGCCCAAGCACGCTTAACTTCGGAGTTCTGATGGGATCCAGTGCATTTGTGCTGGTATGATCGCACCCAGCATGCCTCTCCATTGTCAAAGTAATAAAGAGTTTCCACTCGCATTGTCGTACGAAGTCCGTTTAAATGAAAGTGCGAAAAAATCCTGCTAGATGACACCGGATGGACGATCCGAGCATGTCGGGAAGCCGGATGACCGCCAGGGCTGTCATCGCGCGATGAATCTTCCCGAGTACCCCCGAATCAATATAAGAATCGCCACGATCTGACGGGCGGATCAAAAGTTATCGTCGGAACGATATTTGTGCACCAAGGGTAGCTCACGGCCAGTAAACACCTTCCGACCGGATTCATGACTCGCATCCACTAGTACACTCATCCGCTATAGCCTGTACATCACTGAATCTAAACAAACCCCCGCTATAATTTGACCGCAAATGAAATGTCAGAACGAATTCCGTTTATCGAATCAAACGACACTATCACCCCGCCATAATAAAGACCGGACGTCTTTGAATTCACCATCCGGAAGAAAATAAAAAGATCCGAACCGAAACGTAGGAGGCGACGCACTAAACGTGCGTTTCAGTTCGCATCGATGTTCCAGAACCGAAAGATTGTTCGAAAAAAGTGGTAGATAGCCGAAAAAAGTGACAGGGGTGCAACACGAGGACTTCCCAGGAGGTCACCCATCCTAGTACTACTCTCGCCCAAGCACGCTTAACTTCGGAGTTCTGATGGGATCCAGTGCATTTGTGCTGGTATGATCGCACCTGTAGACACCCCATTTTGACCGGACCCAAGTTCGCTATGCTTGGGCGAAATCCCGTTCAATCATTTCCGCCATGTTTCGCACTTTTCCGTTAAGTGTTGAGAGAGATTATTCCCAAGAATCCGAACAAGAGAGAATTTGGATCCGATTGATGGGCCCGTCTTGAGCATTTGTTTAGATTTGGATCAAACAGGGTGGCCCGCACATTGTTTTAGTGAAAAATGAGTTTTGAACCTACTTCGATCCAACACCTAAAGATGATCATCAAGAGAACGGTCAAGATCTCAGAGAAGTCGTTTTAACAACCAATTTTGTTTCGATCATCAGGTTGAGTTACTCGGATCAGCCCATTGAAATGATTTAGGAGGACACAACCTACTTAGGTAGGGGACCCATCAATTGGATGGTCTGGATCGTCATAGAGGAATGATTTAAGGGGGCACAACCAATTTACATTGCGACCCACCATTTGAACGGTCAAGATCATCAATTGTCGCCCATCAAATGGACGGTTCGGATCATCAAATGGGAGTGATTTAAAAATGGGGTAACATATTCACATTTTGATCTATTGGATGGTTTGGATCAGCCCATAGGATTGATTAGTGGAGCACAAATTAAATCACATCGCAGCCCACTATTTGAACGGTCAAGATCATCAATTGTCACCCATCAAATGGACGGTTCGGATCATCAAATAGGAGTGATTTAAAAATGGGGTAACATATTCACATTTTGATCTATTGGATGGCTTGGATCAGCCCATAGGATTGATTAGCGGAGCACAAATTAAATCACATTGTCGCCCATCAAATGAACGGTTCCGATCATACTTTGGAGTGGGGCATATGATTTTATGCACAATTGGGAATTTGGTCACATATGGGACCCATTTGGGTTATCTTTTACCTACTCAAAACAACTTTAAAAAACATGCATGGGGCCACACACATGTCAAAATTCAATGTCCACAATGGTGGCCACCTACCATGGAATATGTCCACAATGGTGGCCACCTACCATGGAATAAGTCCACAATGGTGGCAACCACCCTCCCATTCCTTTGCTATAAATGGTTCCATGAGGGTGAGTAAGAGGGAGGGAGAACTCATTTCTCTTCTATCATGTGTTCTAACAAAGTTGCTATGAGGGGTTGAAAAGAAAAAAAAAGAAAAGAAACAAGAAAAGAAGAAAAAGAAACAAAAAAGAAGCAAAAAGAGAAAGAAAGCGGAAGCGATCGCACGGAGGCGGAATTTTTGAGTTTTTCGGCTCTCGGATTCGGCGAGGATTTCGATCACAGGTAGGTACACCGTTCTCGGAATTTTTTTAGAATTATTTGGTATATTTTCGGATTTTTGCATGATTTTTAACAAAGAAAACTAAACGATATACTAAACAGATTCCAAAAATAATGAAATTTCGTGAGAAAATAATATGATAATGATACATTCTACCATGAATTTGTGAGAATTTTTGGATTTTGTTTGGTATATTATTTTACGCATTCTTTGAAAATTATCAGATTTTGGGAGAATTGTTACTGACGTCAAATCACAGATAAAATTCTCCAAAGTTTTACAGTAGTCTTAAAATCTATACTTCTTGCTTCTGTAAAATTTTCAAGTGATTTGGATCTTGTTTCATATGAGCTGTAGTGTTAATTCATAATCTGGTTTGAAATTTGAAAAATCCGAAACTGATAGTAAATAGTTTTCTAAATTCATGGAAATCTCACAGCATGCTATTTTCACTTATCTCTTACTACTGTAGAAATTTCATGGAATTTAGATATCTATTTCTAGTAGTTTATGTGTTATTTTTGCAATCTGGTTAATTAATTTTTAAATCCATATTAAATATGAGTTTAATGTAAAAATCTGTAAAAATCTTCCAGTAAATTACATCTCATCATATCTTGTTGGTGGAGAAGTTTCAACTCATTTCGAGTTCGTTTGCAACAGCTTCACTTGTAAAATCACTCATATGGTTAAAAATTGGTAAAATCCATTAAAAAAATAAAAATTAAGTGAAAATCATCTTAAAATCTCTAAAGCACCTTCATCTTTGTGTGTGTTTGGGAGACCCGCCCGGTCTCATTCTCTCGTTAGTCCTCTTTGTGCGCCGTTTGGTTTTGGAAGAACGCCCTACTCGGCTTGGCTTCATACCCCTACCCTTATGGGTATTGGGTTGCACATTTGTTGCACCCTAGGGCTAGGTAGCTGTCCGGCCCGGCTGGGTGTTTTACCTCTGCCAAATGTGCAAATTCGTGTTTCCTTTTCTTTTAGAGAGTCTTTGACTCATCTATCCTTTAGTTGGTGTTATTGGAGTCTTTGACTCATGTTTCCATTTCTTTTAGAGAGTCTTTGACTCATTCGTTCTTTTGTTGTACTACTAGGAAGTCTTTGACTCATTGGTTCTTCTGTTGGCGTTATTTGGGAGTCTTTGACTCATTCCTCCTCTAAGTTGTAGTATTAGAGAGTCTCTGACTCATTTGTTCCCCTCTTTAGTGTTGTTAGTTCGGAGTTTCTCCTTTAGAGTTGTTGATTACTTCGCTTTTGATTAGAGGCTAACTCAGTCTTATTAGAGCTTTGCTTGCTTAGGATCTTGGACCATTTTCTCTCTTCTTGGGACGCTATCTTTCTTGTTGTGGTTTGTCTCTTTGAGACGCTAGTTGCTTATTCGGGGTTTCCCCTTTTGCTTTAGGGCTTTGCCCTAGTTTGTGGTATTACTTGCGTGTTCCCTTTAAGATTAAAAATATTTTAAGGTCCTGAGCATTGGAAAAGCTTTAAAATCCAAAAACATTAGAAATTTAAAACTCAAAAAACATTTGAAAACATCAAAAACCTTAAAAAAAATCTAAAGTGTTGAGTGTTTCTTTTAGAAGCGTATTAGGCGAGTTCGATTTTCGAACTACGTTGGCTTGATCCTCTTCCGAGGTACGTAGTGCAGCTTGGGATTTACATCCCAAGTCCAGCCAAACTTTTTTGTAAATAACTATTTTAAACCTTCTTAAAAAACCTTTAAAATCTTGTTTTCAAAAGATCTTCTTCTAGAGTTAGGAGTTTCTCCTAGATAGAGAGTTTTAGAGTTAGGGTTTTTCTTTTGATAGGTTATTTGATTGTTTGTTTGTTGTGTGCTTGTTTTAGAGTTAGGGGTCTGTCCTAGAGTTATAGGAGCGCCTCCGTCCGGTCAGTCGGCGATCCACATCGCCGAGTGATGACTAGAGTATGATACGCTAGTCCACCCTTGGTTTTCCTTAAGAAATACAGCCTAGTCACACATAGGTTGTAAGAACCACCTGCATTAGCTTAGGGCTAATCTGCATTTAGTTAGGGCATATAGGGTGTCATAAAATCCACAATTCACTGAAATTTAAATAATCGTACAAGAAACTTTAATAACCGGTTCGGTCTTTTAGATCGAGTCTAGGATAGAAGTCTAGGTGTCTTAGGCATCCTAGCTTAGAATAGGCGCGAAGAACTACGTTGCCTTGATTCTCGTGGAGGCGGGGATACGTAGGCTTCTTTGGATGAATACCAGATCATCTGAGGACTCGGGCTAATCACTTTTAAAACTGTTGAAACAATCAAATCACTTAGGATTTTCCATGAAATTAGAATTTTAGGAGAACTTTCACTTAGATTGAATCCAAACCAATTAAGAAATCAAGATACACATTTAGGATTCACATTGAAATTAGATCATAGGATGCATGTCACATAGATAGCACATTAACAGAGAGTTGAATGAGCCATTAAAAATGAATTTAAAAGAGTTAACTTTTGGAATTGAAGACCGATTATCGGGCAGGAATGGTGCATGTGGTGGATAAATCCCCATACCTTCCATTCTTGTAACCAGGTAGCGAGTCTAGATTTCTGGTTAATTATGGGTCCTAGATCCCACATCTAGGTGGCGACTCTGTCAGTCTCTTTTGTGTGGAATTCGGATTGCCTTAGTGATCCCAAGTTCACATAAAAGATGAATTAAAATTAATAATAAAAGGCACACGCCAATCGCGTGGGTACGAGAGACCAAGAGATAGTGCGTGGCGGCTCTCGCGCCACCACCCCTCTCGCGGGATCGGGTCCCACAGACTGGCGACTCTGCTGGGGACAACCTAACTTCATTACAATTCCAAAGGATAACTCATTTGAATCTATTTCAACCGGCTCATGAAAACTCTATCTCTTTTATGCTTGTTAGATTACTTTGTATGCTTTATTTTCTCATCACATTTACTCAAACTTAATCTAACAAAACCTGAAGGCATCATAGATTGCGCGAACTTATTGCACACACTTACATCACTTGCATCTAAACCCTTGCATCTCACATGCACACACGTCCCATTTTAGGAACCCGGAGTGTTATCTAGCATGGTTGACTGGGATTTCATCACCTGGTGCCTCTGTGCTAGAGAAGCATTCCACCCTTAGCCTAGTACCTTTATGGTACGTAAACGGATCTCTTGTTCACGTACTGATACGCCGGACACTGGTACAGTATATCGAACATGGATTCGCGCTAAGGGAACTCTTGGCCTTACCCCTAGATTAACCCACACATGCATGTAGTATACGAACACATGTGCATCACGTGTGTGAGCCTAGTTTAGGATATCTTACCCAATTGTGTGTGTGAGCCTAGTTTAGGATATCCTACCCATTTGTGTCTAGATTAGGCCGTAGTCCATCTTCCAATGGCTACGATCGGTCCTAGGTACACAAACAAAGTCATGAGTCGAGATCCTCTCTCCACTCCGCTAGATTAGGGTTAGGGTTGATGCCTTCAGGTAACACTGATAAAATGTGCGAAGATTAAAAAACTTTTCCTTTGGGGTTAGGATGTAAATCATATTCATTTCCAAAGATCTCATAGGATTAGTCATTCATGATCCATCCGTTGAAAGCAATCTTATGCTATCTCATCTCATATTGATCGTACAGTTGTTGATATCCATCATTCAGATTTTAGATCTGGTCTTTGACCCTACTTTTGTCATTCTTATGGCAATGGTCTATTATCTGAGCCATTGATTTTTCATTGATCCATGTTTACCTATCATATATCTTTTACCCTTGGATCATATCGAAATCATTAATGGGAAAGTTTGATCTTACCTGTATTCTTTGAGTGCTTGATCATTGCTGAGATCGAAATTTATTTTGATTAGGGATGTTTATCGTTCCTGACTCTTTCATTCCCAAAAAGAAGAGCAGTTATACTCAAATGAGACTTCAAGGTGTGGATTGAGAATTCATTGAAACCCTGTTGATGTAGGTCATAATATCACTGTCTATTTTGCTTTAACCTTCATAGACAGTATCTCTTTGATTTTCAGAATAAACCCTGTGGTGTGTTTCAAGATTACTCATATCTCTATTTGTTCAGAATCTTTATCCCATGACTATTGATCTAGTGTGTGCTTCCAAGTCAAGAGTCTATGTTTAGCGAAAGACCATTTTTTCTAAAGACTGACTATTTCTAATCATACTTGATCCAGGCAGTCTATTGTTTTACCCACATTGTCAACATAAGCCTTTTGTTGCCCCATTTAACCTAGACCTTGTGGAGTTGCCTTTTCTGGGATTTCTACTCCCGGATTGAACTTTATAGTTATCATTATCATGAGGAAAGGTGTATCACCTATAAGCTTTCAGTACCAGTTCACTACCTTGGAATAAGTGTCCTGTGTTTTTAGATTTGTCTTTCATTGAGCGTACATCAACTTTCTTCTTTCTAAGTTGAAAAAGTTCAGTTATGTTGATGTTAAAAAAAGAAAAGAAAATGTGTCATGTCAATCAGTCTTTCTCGTTCAGAGTCGGTGTTTAGCTTTTTGATTAAATTCAATGTAGAGCCTACTGAGGCGCGTTCAAAGTCATCTATGTACTTCAAAGTATTTCAATTCAATAAAGCATTTGAGTCTGTATCTTCAATTTTTTATGATTCACTCTTGGATTAAATGTTTAAAACAACTACAAGACCCCCTTCTCGGATGAGAATGCAGACGAAATTCCCCTCGAGATTTGAAAGATGGTCAAACGAGAGGAAGAGCGTCGAGCATAGCCACTTGAAGAAGAAATCGAAGCCATTGATAGTGGTATCGAAATTCGAAACTCGGGAGAAATGGATTGGAAAAACTTTATCTCCTAAGGAGCGCAAAGAATTGATAAACCTGTTTAGAGGGGTTTGAGGTAGTCTTGCTTGATCCTATAAGGATAAACCAGGGGAATGCCCTGTCGTTGAGCAAAGCAAGACTTCATCTGCTTTAGGCATCCAGTTGAAGAGTACAATTTTAAAGAGATAAGTATCAGATATCCTGTGGAGCTGATGAAGAAGTGAGAGAAGACTTTCTCGAAATGAAGTCATAGATTTGAGCCCTAAAAGAAAAATTGGGCTGTGTATTTTCATTATGATTTCAAGGCAAGATGGGAGTGAAGCACAATGGTTGAAGTTTTGCCAGAAAACCGCCAGACTCCTCGAATAAAAATTTTCAAAGGCTTTGAACCTTAAACAAAAGAGCTTGTACATCAAATACATCAGGAGGCCATCATTGGACGTTTGAGCCTTAATAGCCAAAATCCAACGTTTTAAAATCCTTTTGAGAACCCTTTGGGTCAGCAATTTAAAGCCAATGTTTCTTTTCAAACACATTATAAACCCGGGGCATTTATGCACCCGAACTACGTCGGACCTGATCCCCATTTCTTCAGGGGTACGTAGGCAACTTGATTAATTCAGGTTCGGTCAAACCTTGGGATAAAATCCCTTTTCAAAATTTTGAAGCTAAATGCTAAACCATTCTTTGAAAAATCCTTAAGCGAACTACGCGGACCTGATCCTCCATTTTTGGGGTACGTAGGTAGTCTGGCTAGACCAGATTCGGTCCAAATCCTTAGAACCTTAGGTATTCAACCCTTTTGAACCCGAGCCCACCTAGAAAGTCCTTCTGGTGAAACAAGTAAAGGTTCGAGGCGAATGAAAAGAAAAACAGAAAGAAAAGAATGAGAGTCTGAAGATCCGCTAGGTTGAAAACCCGAAAGGGCGGCCTAGAGAAAGGTGAAAGTCGTTTTTCTTGCTAAGTCAACAAGCAAAATGATTGACTTATCAGAAGGTAAGGGTAGTGGTATGCTGGATTGAAAACTTGAAGAGACAATCTAGTCAGAGGCAAATACTTCCCATGAAAAGTTGAGTTGAATAGAAGCAGAAGGAGTTCCTCAGTTACGTAGAATTCCTAAGTTTGAGTACAAGCAAAAATTGAGATAAGTAGTCTTTTAGACTGAAAGCTTGGAAAGCAAAAGTTGAGATAAGTGGTCTTTTAGACTGAAAACTTGGAAGACATTAATTTTGACTTCTTCCGAAAAGACAAATCAAGGAGACTGAGAAGCAACCTCTATAGGGCAGGATCCTGGAATCCGAATAGTGTCAGCAAGGCTTACTTTGACACCTTTTTAAACTAGGGGCATTAAAACCGAGCAATCCGAAGGGGTATAACCATGACGGATGTCCTGATGGAGGAAACTAGAGCCTTTTGGCATGGTTTTTGAGACTACTCTAAGAGTGGCTGACCTTACCATTTAAAAATAACACATTTGATTTAAGAGTGAATCAAAATTTAGTCAAGTCCCATGAATATTGTAAGTCTTCTTTGAAAGAGTCCTCAGGAGTTTGTTCCTTGTTTCTCATTGTTTTCTTTTAGAATCAAAAGTGTTTGGCACTGGAGAGAATGGGTGTACACCTTCCGAAATGTAAAGAAAAATCTAGAGTAGATCCTGGTTTAAGAATCAAAGAAGGGCAAGAGATTTGTTATTCAGACCTGCCTGAAACATCAAAGCCTCAAGCACTGAGCAAAATGAAGAACTCTTACGTTCAGCCTTTGTGAAGGTGGTCTTACCATTATACCAAAGAAAGAACCCATGCAAACTCAAATTTTTCCTACTTACCTTGGTTCTGCTTTCTTAAAACCTTGTCATGGAAGCACATCATACTAGGGGCATCTTTTATGACTTGCGTCATAAAAGATATTACACAATGATAACTGGGATATCTATTCTTAGCAAATAGAAACCAGAGAAGCTTGAACATACTCTTTGAGTTGAATTCCTTGATCAAGTTGTTTCTTTTGGAGTCAAAGTTTCATAAACTTCAATTTCCAGCGGGGTATATAATCTACTCCTACATCCTTCAAACCTCATTAGAATGCTTTTCATCTGTTAAAGAGAGTCAGCACCTAAAAATCTCATCAATCTACTTGAGTTTTGCTTTCAGCAAAGATCATGCACTCCAATTTATTCTCAGCAGGAGATAGCTATGCTATCAATGAACTCGATATAAGATCGATAAATATTTTCGTGTTGATTTGAGACTCTTTGAGTATAAAGGTTTTTTGTGTGCGTTTGAGACTTTTTGAGTAGTTGAGACCCTTTGAGTGTTACAAACTCTTCGGGTAGTTGAGACTCTTTGAGTATAAATGTTTTGTGTTGATTTGAGACTCTTTGAGTAGTTGAGACCCTTCGAGTGCTGCAGACTCTTCGGGTAGTTGAGGCTCTTTGAGTATAAATGTTTTTTGTGTTGATTTGAGACTCTTTGAGTAGTTGAGACCCTTCGAGTGTTACAGACTCTTCGGGTAGTTGAGACTCTTTGAGTATAAATGTTTTTGCGTTAATTTGAGACTCTTTGAGTAGTTGAGACCCTTCGAGTGTTACAGACTCTTCGGGTAGTTGAGACTCTTTGAGTATAAATGTTTTTGTGATGTATTTGAGACTCTTTGAGTAGTTGAGACCCTTTGAGTGTTACAGACTCTTCGGGTAGTTGAGGCTCTTTGAGTATAAAGGTTTCTCTATGTAGTTGAGACTCTTTCGAGTATAAAGGTTTTTGCATGTGTTTGAGACTCTTTGAGTAGTTGAGACCCTTTGAGTGTTACAGACTCTTCGGGTGGTTGAGACTCTTTGAGTATAAATAGATTTTGGTGTATTTGAAACTCTTTGAGTAGTTGAGACCCTTTGAGTGTTACAGACTCTTCGGGTAGTTGAGGCTCTTTGAGTATAAATGTTTCTCTATGTAGTTGAGACTCTTTCGAGTATAAATGGTTTTTGTGTATTTGAGACTCTTTGAGTAGTTGAGACCCTTCGAGTGTTACAGACTCTTCGGGTAATTGAGACTCTTTGAGTATAAATGTTTTTGTGTGCGTTTGAGACTCTTTGAGTAGTTGAGATCCTTTGAGTGTTACAGAGTCTTCGGGTGGTTGAGACTCTTTCGAGTATAAAGATTTTTGCATGTGTTTGAGACTCTTTGAGTAGTTGAGACCCTTTGAATGTTACAGACTCTTCGAGTAGTTGAGGCTCTTTGAGTATAAATATTTTTTGTGTTGATTTGAGACTCTTTGAGTAGTTGAGACCCTTTGAGTGTTACAGACTCTTCGGGTAGTTGAGACTCTTTGAGTATAAATGTTTCGCCATGATTTGAGACTCTTTGAGTAGTTGAGACCCTTCGAGTGTTACAGACTCTTCGGGTAGTTGAGACTTTTTGAGTATAAATGATCTTTGTTGATTTGAGACTCTTTGAGTAGTTGAGATCCTTTGAGTGTTAGTTGAGACTCTTTGAGTATAAATGTTTTTGTGATGTATTTGAGACTCTTTGAGTAGTTGAGATCCTTTGAGTGTTATAGACTCTTCGGGTAGTTGAGACTTTTTGAGTATAAATGATCTTTGTTGATTTAAGACTCTTTGAGTAGTTGAGATCCTTTGAGTATTACAGACTCTTCGGGTAGTTGAGACCTTTTTTTAGTATAAATGTTTTGCGTTAATTTGAGACTCTTTGAGTAGTTAAGGCCCTTTGAGTGTTACAGACTCTTCGGGTAGTTGAGACTTTTTGAGTATAAATGTTTTGCGTTAATTTGAGACTCTTTGAGTAGTTAAGCCCCTTTGAGTATTACAGACTCTTCGGGTAGTTGAGGCTCTTTGAGTATAAAGATTTCTATGAAGCTCTCTGAGTGTTTGATTTGAGACTCTATGAGTGTTACATACTCTTTGAGTAATTTGATTTGATATTCTTTGAAGGGTTGATTTACGTCTGCATCGATAGTGGTCTGCTTTCTTTGAGGTAATTTCATTGGGTTCGTTTTCTTAAAAGCTTTATTTTAACAAAGTATGTTTGTGTTTGCTTTAATAGAGTCTTTGCGTATTGATTTAAATAGTTGAGTTGTGAGTATTAGAGAGAGGCCATCTCATTGAGATGTCGTGATTGCCGAGTTAAGGGTCGGTGAGAGGTCATCTCCCTTTTGCTTCTAGTCTTTCAGTCTCGTAGTGCTATTTTGTTGTTTTACCCTGATGAACATCATTTTAAAAAACAAAAAAAAAAAAAAAAAAACTTGTTTTACTTTGTTTTCGGGCCGGCCAAAATGTGTCGTCTGTTCAGCTTTGCCATTCGTGTGTTACACACGCTTTGCCAAAGAGGGGCATCTGTAGACACCCCATTTTGACCGGACCCAAGTTCGCTATGCTTGGGCGAAATCCCGTTCAATCATTTCCGCCATGTTTCGCACTTTTCCGTTAAGTGTTGAGAGAGATTATTCCCAAGAATCCGAACAAGAGAGAATTTGGATCCGATTGATGGGCCCGTCTTGAGCATTTGTTTAGATTTGGATCAAACAGGGTGGCCCGCACATTGTTTTAGTGAAAAATGAGTTTTGAACCTACTTCGATCCAACACCTAAAGATGATCATCAAGAGAACGGTCAAGATCTCAGAGAAGTCGTTTTAACAACCAATTTTGTTTCGATCATCAGGTTGAGTTACTCGGATCAGCCCATTGAAATGATTTAGGAGGACACAACCTACTTAGGTAGGGGACCCATCAATTGGATGGTCTGGATCGTCATAGAGGAATGATTTAAGGGGGCACAACCAATTTACATTGCGACCCACCATTTGAACGGTCAAGATCATCAATTGTCGCCCATCAAATGGACGGTTCGGATCATCAAATGGGAGTGATTTAAAAATGGGGTAACATATTCACATTTTGATCTATTGGATGGCTTGGATCAGCCCATAGGATTGATTAGCGGAGCACAAATTAAATCACATTGTCGCCCATCAAATGAACGGTTCCGATCATACTTTGGAGTGGGGCATATGATTTTATGCACAATTGGGAATTTGGTCACATATGGGACCCATTTGGGTTATCTTTTACCTACTCAAAACAACTTTAAAAAACATGCATGGGGCCACACACATGTCAAAATTCAATGTCCACAATGGTGGCCACCTACCATGGAATATGTCCACAATGGTGGCCACCTACCATGGAATAAGTCCACAATGGTGGCAACCACCCTCCCATTCCTTTGCTATAAATGGTTCCATGAGGGTGAGTAAGAGGGAGGGAGAACTCATTTCTCTTCTATCATGTGTTCTAACAAAGTTGCTATGAGGGGTTGAAAAGAAAAAAAAAGAAAAGAAACAAGAAAAGAAGAAAAAGAAACAAAAAAGAAGCAAAAAGAGAAAGAAAGCGGAAGCGATCGCACGGAGGCGGAATTTTTGAGTTTTTCGGCTCTCGGATTCGGCGAGGATTTCGATCACAGGTAGGTACACCGTTCTCGGAATTTTTTTAGAATTATTTGGTATATTTTCGGATTTTTGCATGATTTTTAACAAAGAAAACTAAACGATATACTAAACAGATTCCAAAAATAATGAAATTTCGTGAGAAAATAATATGATAATGATACATTCTACCATGAATTTGTGAGAATTTTTGGATTTTGTTTGGTATATTATTTTACGCATTCTTTGAAAATTATCAGATTTTGGGAGAATTGTTACTGACGTCAAATCACAGATAAAATTCTCCAAAGTTTTACAGTAGTCTTAAAATCTATACTTCTTGCTTCTGTAAAATTTTCAAGTGATTTGGATCTTGTTTCATATGAGCTGTAGTGTTAATTCATAATCTGGTTTGAAATTTGAAAAATCCGAAACTGATAGTAAATAGTTTTCTAAATTCATGGAAATCTCACAGCATGCTATTTTCACTTATCTCTTACTACTGTAGAAATTTCATGGAATTTAGATATCTATTTCTAGTAGTTTATGTGTTATTTTTGCAATCTGGTTAATTAATTTTTAAATCCATATTAAATATGAGTTTAATGTAAAAATCTGTAAAAATCTTCCAGTAAATTACATCTCATCATATCTTGTTGGTGGAGAAGTTTCAACTCATTTCGAGTTCGTTTGCAACAGCTTCACTTGTAAAATCACTCATATGGTTAAAAATTGGTAAAATCCATTAAAAAAATAAAAATTAAGTGAAAATCATCTTAAAATCTCTAAAGCACCTTCATCTTTGTGTGTGTTTGGGAGACCCGCCCGGTCTCATTCTCTCGTTAGTCCTCTTTGTGCGCCGTTTGGTTTTGGAAGAACGCCCTACTCGGCTTGGCTTCATACCCCTACCCTTATGGGTATTGGGTTGCACATTTGTTGCACCCTAGGGCTAGGTAGCTGTCCGGCCCGGCTGGGTGTTTTACCTCTGCCAAATGTGCAAATTCGTGTTTCCTTTTCTTTTAGAGAGTCTTTGACTCATCTATCCTTTAGTTGGTGTTATTGGAGTCTTTGACTCATGTTTCCATTTCTTTTAGAGAGTCTTTGACTCATTCGTTCTTTTGTTGTACTACTAGGAAGTCTTTGACTCATTGGTTCTTCTGTTGGCGTTATTTGGGAGTCTTTGACTCATTCCTCCTCTAAGTTGTAGTATTAGAGAGTCTCTGACTCATTTGTTCCCCTCTTTAGTGTTGTTAGTTCGGAGTTTCTCCTTTAGAGTTGTTGATTACTTCGCTTTTGATTAGAGGCTAACTCAGTCTTATTAGAGCTTTGCTTGCTTAGGATCTTGGACCATTTTCTCTCTTCTTGGGACGCTATCTTTCTTGTTGTGGTTTGTCTCTTTGAGACGCTAGTTGCTTATTCGGGGTTTCCCCTTTTGCTTTAGGGCTTTGCCCTAGTTTGTGGTATTACTTGCGTGTTCCCTTTAAGATTAAAAATATTTTAAGGTCCTGAGCATTGGAAAAGCTTTAAAATCCAAAAACATTAGAAATTTAAAACTCAAAAAACATTTGAAAACATCAAAAACCTTAAAAAAAATCTAAAGTGTTGAGTGTTTCTTTTAGAAGCGTATTAGGCGAGTTCGATTTTCGAACTACGTTGGCTTGATCCTCTTCCGAGGTACGTAGTGCAGCTTGGGATTTACATCCCAAGTCCAGCCAAACTTTTTTGTAAATAACTATTTTAAACCTTCTTAAAAAACCTTTAAAATCTTGTTTTCAAAAGATCTTCTTCTAGAGTTAGGAGTTTCTCCTAGATAGAGAGTTTTAGAGTTAGGGTTTTTCTTTTGATAGGTTATTTGATTGTTTGTTTGTTGTGTGCTTGTTTTAGAGTTAGGGGTCTGTCCTAGAGTTATAAGAGCGCCTCCGTCCGGTCAGTCGGCGATCCACATCGCCGAGTGATGACTAGAGTATGATACGCTAGTCCACCCTTGGTTTTCCTTAAGAAATACAGCCTAGTCACACATAGGTTGTAAGAACCACCTGCATTAGCTTAGGGCTAATCTGCATTTAGTTAGGGCATATAGGGTGTCATAAAATCCACAATTCACTGAAATTTAAATAATCGTACAAGAAACTTTAATAACCGGTTCGGTCTTTTAGATCGAGTCTAGGATAGAAGTCTAGGTGTCTTAGGCATCCTAGCTTAGAATAGGCGCGAAGAACTACGTTGCCTTGATTCTCGTGGAGGCGGGGATACGTAGGCTTCTTTGGATGAATACCAGATCATCTGAGGACTCGGGCTAATCACTTTTAAAACTGTTGAAACAATCAAATCACTTAGGATTTTCCATGAAATTAGAATTTTAGGAGAACTTTCACTTAGATTGAATCCAAACCAATTAAGAAATCAAGATACACATTTAGGATTCACATTGAAATTAGATCATAGGATGCATGTCACATAGATAGCACATTAACAGAGAGTTGAATGAGCCATTAAAAATGAATTTAAAAGAGTTAACTTTTGGAATTGAAGACCGATTATCGGGCAGGAATGGTGCATGTGGTGGATAAATCCCCATACCTTCCATTCTTGTAACCAGGTAGCGAGTCTAGATTTCTGGTTAATTATGGGTCCTAGATCCCACATCTAGGTGGCGACTCTGTCAGTCTCTTTTGTGTGGAATTCGGATTGCCTTAGTGATCCCAAGTTCACATAAAAGATGAATTAAAATTAATAATAAAAGGCACACGCCAATCGCGTGGGTACGAGAGACCAAGAGATAGTGCGTGGCGGCTCTCGCGCCACCACCCCTCTCGCGGGATCGGGTCCCACAGCACCCAGCATGCCTCTCCATTGTCAAAGTAATAAAGAGTTTCCACTCGCATTGTCGTACGAAGTCCGTTTAAATGAAAGTGCGAAAAAATCCTGCTAGATGACACCGGATGGACGATCCGAGCATGTCGGGAAGCCGGATGACCGCCAGAGCTGTCATCGCGCGATGGATCTTCCCGAGTACCCCCGAATCAATATAAGAATCGCCACGATCTGACGGGCGGATCAAAAGTTATCGTCGGAACGATATTTGTGCACCAAGGGTAGCTCACGGCCAGTAAACACCTTCCGACCGGATTCATGACTCACATCCACTAGTACACTCATCCGCTATAGCCTGTACGTCACTGAATCTAAACAAACCCCCGCTATAATTTGACTGCAAATGAAATGTCAGAACGAATTCCGTTTATCGAATCAAACGACACTATCACCCCGCCATAATAAAGACCGGACGTCTTTGAATTCACCATCCGGAAGAAAATAAAAAGATCCGAACCGAAACGTAGGAGGCGACGCACTAAACGTGCGTTTCAGTTCGCATCGATGTTCCAGAACCGAAAGATTGTTCGAAAAAAGTGGTAGATAGCCGAAAAAAGTGACAGGGGTGCAACACGAGGACTTCCCAGGAGGTCACCCATCCTAGTACTACTCTCGCCCAAGCACGCTTAACTTCGGAGTTCTGATGGGATCCAGTGCATTTGTGCTGGTATGATCGCACCCAGCATGCCTCTCCATTGTCAAAGTAATAAAGAGTTTCCACTCGCATTGTCGTACGAAGTCCGTTTAAATGAAAGTGCGAAAAAATCCTGCTAGATGACACCGGATGGACGATCCGAGCATGTCGGGAAGTCGGATGACCGCCAGGGCTGTCATCGCGCGATGAATCTTCCCGAGTACCCCCGAATCAATATAAGAATCGCCACGATCCGACGGGCGGATCAAAAGTTATCGTCGGAACGATATTTGTGCACCAAGGGTAGCTCACGGCCAGTAAACACCTTCCGACCGGATTCATGACTCGCATCCACTAGTACACTCATCCGCTATAGCCTGTACGTCACTGAATCTAAACAAACCCCCGCTATAATTTGACCGCAAATGAAATGTCAGAACGAATTCCGTTTATCGAATCAAACGACACTATCACCCCGCCATAATAAAGACCGGACGTGTTTGAATTCACCATCCGGAAGAAAATAAAAAGATCCGAACCGAAACGTAGGAGGCGACGCACTAAACGTGCGTTTCAGTTCGCATCGATGTTCCAGAACCGAAAGATTGTTCGAAAAAAGTGGTAGATAGCCGAAAAAAGTGACAGGGGTGCAACACGAGGACTTCCCAGGAGGTCACCCATCCTAGTACTACTCTCGCCCAAGCACGCTTAACTTCGGAGTTCTGATGGGATCCAGTGCATTTGTGCTGGTATGATCGCACCCAGCATGCCTCTCCATTGTCAAAGTAATTAAGAGTTTCCACTCGCATTGTCGTACGAAGTCCGTTTAAATGAAAGTGCGAAAAAATCCTGCTAGATGACACCGGATGGACGATCCGAGCATGTCGGGAAGCCGGATGACTGCCAGGGCTATCATCGCGCGATGGATCTTCCCGAGTACCCCCGAATCAATATAAGAATCGCGACGATCTGACGGGCGGATCAAAAGTTATCGTCGGAACGATATTTGTGCACCAAGGGTAGCTCACGGCCAGTAAACACCTTCCGACCGGATTCATGACTCGCATCCACTAGTACACTCATCCGCTATAGCCTGTACGTCACTGAATCTAAACAAACCCCCGCTATAATTTGACCGCAAATGAAATGTCAGAACGAATTCCGTTTATCGAATCAAACGACACTATCACCCCGCCATAATAAAGACCGGACGTGTTTGAATTCACCATCCGGAAGAAAATAAAAAGATCCGAACCGAAACGTAGGAGGCGACGCACTAAACGTGCGTTTCAGTTCGCATCGATGTTCCAGAACCGAAAGATTGTTCGAAAAAAGTGGTAGATAGCCGAAAAAAGTGACAGGGGTGCAACACGAGGACTTCCCAGGAGGTCACCCATCCTAGTACTACTCTCGCCCAAGCACGCTTAACTTCGGAGTTCTGATGGGATCCAGTGCATTTGTGCTGGTATGATCGCACCCAGCATGCCTCTCCATTGTCAAAGTAATAAAGAGTTTCCACTCGCATTGTCGTACGAAGTCCGTTTAAATGAAAGTGCGAAAAAATCCTGCTAGATGACACCGGATGGACGATCCGAGCATGTCGGGAAGCCGGATGACCGCCAGGGCTGTCATCGCGCGATGGATCTTCCCGAGTACCCCCGAATCAATATAAGAATCGTCACGATCTGACGGGCGGATCAAAAGTTATCGTCGGAACGATATTTGTGCACCAAGGGTAGCTCACGGCCAGTAAACACCTTCCGACCGGATTCATGACTCGCATCCACTAGTACACTCATCCGCTATAGCCTGTACGTCACTGAATCTAAACAAACCCCCGCTATAATTTGACTGCAAATGAAATGTCAGAACGAATTCCGTTTATCGAATCAAACGACACTATCACCCCGCCATAATAAAGACCGGACGTCTTTGAATTCACCATCCGGAAGAAAATAAAAAGATCCGAACCGAAACGTAGGAGGCGACGCACTAAACGTGCGTTTCAGTTCGCATCGATGTTCCAGAACCGAAAGATTGTTCGAAAAAAGTGGTAGATAGCCGAAAAAAGTGACAGGGGTGCAACACGAGGACTTCCCAGGAGGTCACCCATCCTAGTACTACTCTCGCCCAAGCACGCTTAACTTCGGAGTTCTGATGGGATCCAGTGCATTTGTGCTGGTATGATCGCACCCAGCATGCCTCTCCATTGTCAAAGTAATTAAGAGTTTCCACTCGCATTGTCGTACGAAGTCCGTTTAAATGAAAGTGCGAAAAAATCCTGCTAGATGACACCGGATGGACGATCCGAGCATGTCGGGAAGCCGGATGACCGCCAAGGCTGTCATCGCGCGATGGATCTTCCCGAGTACCCCCGAATCAATATAAGAATCGTCACGATCTGACGGGCGGATCAAAAGTTATCGTCGGAACGATATTTGTGCACCAAGGGTAGCTCACGGCCAGTAAACACCTTCCGACCGGATTCATGACTCGCATCCACTAGTACACTCATCCGCTATAGCCTGTACGTCACTGAATCTAAACAAACCCCCGCTATAATTTGACCGCAAATGAAATGTCAGAACGAATTCCGTTTATCGAATCAAACGACACTATCACCCCGCCATAATAAAGACCGGACGTCTTTGAATTCACCATCCGGAAGAAAATAAAAAGATCCGAACCGAAACGTAGGAGGCGACGCACTAAACGTGCGTTTCAGTTCGCATCGATGTTCCAGAACCGAAAGATTGTTCGAAAAAAGTGGTAGATAGCCGAAAAAAGTGACAGGGGTGCAACACGAGGACTTCCCAGGAGGTCACCCACCCTAGTACTACTCTCGCCCAAGCACGCTTAACTTCGGAGTTCTGATGGGATCCAGTGCATTTGTGCTGGTATGATCGCACCCAGCATGCCTCTCCATTGTCAAAGTAATAAAGAGTTTCCACTCGCATTGTCGTACGAAGTCCGTTTAAATGAAAGTGCGAAAAAATCCTGCTAGATGACACCGGATGGACGATCCGAGCATGTCGGGAAGCCGGATGACCGCCAGGGCTGTCATCGCGCGATGGATCTTCCCGAGTACCCCCGAATCAATATAAGAATCGTCACGATCTGACGGGCGGATCAAAAGTTATCGTCGGAACGATATTTGTGCACCAAGGGTAGCTCACGGCCAGTAAACACCTTCCGACCGGATTCATGACTCGCATCCACTAGTACACTCATCCGCTATAGCCTGTACGTCACTGAATCTAAACAAACCCCCGCTATAATTTGACTGCAAATGAAATGTCAGAACGAATTCCGTTTATCGAATCAAACGACACTATCACCCCGCCATAATAAAGACCGGACGTCTTTGAATTCACCATCCGGAAGAAAATAAAAAGATCCGAACCGAAACGTAGGAGGCGACGCACTAAACGTGCGTTTCAGTTCGCATCGATGTTCCAGAACCGAAAGATTGTTCGAAAAAAGTGGTAGATAGCCGAAAAAAGTGACAGGGGTGCAACACGAGGACTTCCCAGGAGGTCACCCATCCTAGTACTACTCTCGCCCAAGCACGCTTAACTTCGGAGTTCTGATGGGATCCAGTGCATTTGTGCTGGTATGATCGCACCCAGCATGCCTCTCCATTGTCAAAGTAATTAAGAGTTTCCACTCGCATTGTCGTACGAAGTCCGTTTAAATGAAAGTGCGAAAAAATCCTGCTAGATGACACCGGATGGACGATCCGAGCATGTCGGGAAGCCGGATGACCGCCAAGGCTGTCATCGCGCGATGGATCTTCCCGAGTACCCCCGAATCAATATAAGAATCGTCACGATCTGACGGGCGGATCAAAAGTTATCGTCGGAACGATATTTGTGCACCAAGGGTAGCTCACGGCCAGTAAACACCTTCCGACCGGATTCATGACTCGCATCCACTAGTACACTCATCCGCTATAGCCTGTACGTCACTGAATCTAAACAAACCCCCGCTATAATTTGACCGCAAATGAAATGTCAGAACGAATTCCGTTTATCGAATCAAACGACACTATCACCCCGCCATAATAAAGACCGGACGTCTTTGAATTCACCATCCGGAAGAAAATAAAAAGATCCGAACCGAAACGTAGGAGGCGACGCACTAAACGTGCGTTTCAGTTCGCATCGATGTTCCAGAACCGAAAGATTGTTCGAAAAAAGTGGTAGATAGCCGAAAAAAGTGACAGGGGTGCAACACGAGGACTTCCCAGGAGGTCACCCATCCTAGTACTACTCTCGCCCAAGCACGCTTAACTTCGGAGTTCTGATGGGATCCAGTGCATTTGTGCTGGTATGATCGCACCCAGCATGCCTCTCCATTGTCAAAGTAATAAAGAGTTTCCACTCGCATTGTCGTACGAAGTCCGTTTAAATGAAAGTGCGAAAAAATCCTGCTAGATGACACCGGATGGACGATCCGAGCATGTCGGGAAGCCGGATGACCGCCAGGGCTGTCATCGCGCGATGGATCTTCCCGAGTACCCCCGAATCAATATAAGAATCGCCACGATCTGACGGGCGGATCAAAAGTTATCGTCGGAACGATATTTGTGCACCAAGGGTAGCTCACGGCCAGTAAACACCTTCCGACCGGATTCATGACTCGTATCCACTAGTACACTCATCCGCTATAGCCTGTACGTCACTGAATCTTAAAAACCCCCGCTATAATTTGACTGCAAATGAAATGTCAGAACGAATTCCGTTTATCGAATCAAACGACACTATCACCCCGCCATAATAAAGACCGGACGTCTTTGAATTCACCATCCGGAAGAAAATAAAAAGATCCGAACCGAAACGTAGGAGGCGACGCACTAAACGTGCGTTTCAGTTCGCATCGATGTTCCAGAACCGAAAGATTGTTCGAAAAAAGTGGTAGATAGCCGAAAAAAGTGACAGGGGTGCAACACGAGGACTTCCCAGGAGGTCACCCATCCTAGTACTACTCTCGCCCAAGCACGCTTAACTTCGGAGTTCTGATGGGATCCAGTGCATTTGTGCTGGTATGATCGCACCCAGCATGCCTCTCCATTGTCAAAGTAATAAAGAGTTTCCACTCGCATTGTCGTACGAAGTCCGTTTAAATGAAAGTGCGAAAAAATCCTGCTAGATGACACCGGATGGACGATCCGAGCATGTCGGGAAGCCGGATGACCGCCCGCCAAGGCTGTCATCGCGCGATGGATCTTCCCGAGTACCCCCGAATCAATATAAGAATCGTCACGATCTGACGGGCGGATCAAAAGTTATCGTCGGAACGATATTTGTGCACCAAGGGTAGCTCACGGCCAGTAAACACCTTCCGACCGGATTCATGACTCGCATCCACTAGTACACTCATCCGCTATAGCCTGTACGTCACTGAATCTAAACAAACCCCCGCTATAATTTGACTGCAAATGAAATGTCAGAACGAATTCCGTTTATCGAATCAAACGACACTATCACCCCGCCATAATAAAGACCGGACGTCTTTGAATTCACCATCTGGAAGAAAATAAAAAGATCCGAACCGAAACGTAGGAGGCGACGCACTAAACGTGCGTTTCAGTTCGCATCGATGTTCCAGAACCGAAAGATTGTTCGAAAAAAGTGGTAGATAGCCGAAAAAAGTGACAGGGGTGCAACACGAGGACTTCCCAGGAGGTCACCCATCCTAGTACTACTCTCGCCCAAGCACGCTTAACTTCGGAGTTCTGATGGGATCCAGTGCATTTGTGCTGGTATGATCGCACCCAGCATGCCTCTCCATTGTCAAAGTAATAAAGAGTTTCCACTCGCATTGTCGTACGAAGTCCGTTTAAATGAAAGTGCGAAAAAATCCTGCTAGATGACACCGGATGGACGATCCGAGCATGTCGGGAAGCCGGATGACCGCCAGGGCTATCATCGCGCGATGGATCTTCCCGAGTACCCCCGAATCAATATAAGAATCGTCACGATCTGACGGGCGGATCAAAAGTTATCGTCGGAACGATATTTGTGCACCAAGGGTAGCTCACGGCCAGTAAACACCTTCCGACCGGATTCATGACTCGCATCCACTAGTACACTCATCCGCTATAGCCTGTACGTCACTGAATCTAAACAAACCCCCGCTATAATTTGACTGCAAATGAAATGTCAGAACGAATTCCGTTTATCGAATCAAACGACACTATCACCCCGCCATAATAAAGACCGGACGTCTTTGAATTCACCATCTGGAAGAAAATAAAAAGATCCGAACCGAAACGTAGGAGGCGACGCACTAAACGTGCGTTTCAGTTCGCATCGATGTTCCAGAACCGAAAGATTGTTCGAAAAAAGTGGTAGATAGCCGAAAAAAGTGACAGGGGTGCAACACGAGGACTTCCCAGGAGGTCACCCATCCTAGTACTACTCTCGCCCAAGCACGCTTAACTTCGGAGTTCTGATGGGATCCAGTGCATTTGTGCTGGTATGATCGCACCCAGCATGCCTCTCCATTGTCAAAGTAATAAAGAGTTTCCACTCGCATTGTCGTACGAAGTCCGTTTAAATGAAAGTGCGAAAAAATCCTGCTAGATGACACCGGATGGACGATCCGAGCATGTCGGGAAGCCGGATGACCGCCAGGGCTGTCATCGCGCGATGGATCTTCCCGAGTACCCCCGAATCAATATAAGAATCGCCACGATCTGACGGGCGGATCAAAAGTTATCGTCGGAACGATATTTGTGCACCAAGGGTAGCTCACGGCCAGTAAACACCTTCCGACCGGATTCATGACTCGCATCCACTAGTACACTCATCCGCTATAGCCTGTACGTCACTGAATCTAAACAAACCCCCGCTATAATTTGACTGCAAATGAAATGTCAGAACGAATTCCGTTTATCGAATCAAACGACACTATCACCCCGCCATAATAAAGACCGGACGTCTTTGAATTCACCATCCGGAAGAAAATAATAAGATCCGAACCGAAACGTAGGAGGCGACGCACTAAACGTGCGTTTCAGTTCGCATCGATGTTCCAGAACCGAAAGATTGTTCGAAAAAAGTGGTAGATAGCCGAAAAAAGTGACAGGGGTGCAACACGAGGACTTCCCAGGAGGTCACCCATCCTAGTACTACTCTCGCCCAAGCACGCTTAACTTCGGAGTTCTGATGGGATCCAGTGCATTTGTGCTGGTATGATCGCACCCAGCATGCCTCTCCATTGTCAAAGTAATAAAGAGTTTCCACTCGCATTGTCGTACGAAGTCCGTTTAAATGAAAGTGCGAAAAAATCCTGCTAGATGACACCGGATGGACGATCCGAGCATGTCGGGAAGCCGGATGACCGCCAAGGCTCTCATCGCGCGATGGATCTTCCCGAGTACCCCCGAATCAATATAAGAATCGTCACGATCTGACGGGCGGATCAAAAGTTATCGTCGGAACGATATTTGTGCACCAAGGGTAGCTCACGGCCAGTAAACACCTTCCGACCGGATTCATGACTCGCATCCACTAGTACACTCATCCGCTATAGCCTGTACGTCACTGAATCTAAACAAACCCCCGCTATAATTTGACTGCAAATGAAATGTCAGAACGAATTCCGTTTATCGAATCAAACGACACTATCACCCCGCCATAATAAAGACCGGACGTCTTTGAATTCACCATCGGGAAGAAAATAAAAAGATCCGAACCGAAACGTAGGAGGCGACGCACTAAACGTGCGTTTCAGTTCGCATTGATGTTCCAGAACCGAAAGATTGTTCGAAAAAAGTGGTAGATAGCCGAAAAAAGTGACAGGGGTGCAACACGAGGACTTCCCAGGAGGTCACCCATCCTAGTACTACTCTCGCCCAAGCACGCTTAACTTCGGAGTTCTGATGGGATCCAGTGCATTTGTGCTGGTATGATCGCACCCAGCATGCCTCTCCATTGTCAAAGTAATAAAGAGTTTCCACTCGCATTGTCGTACGAAGTCCGTTTAAATGAAAGTGCGAAAAAATCCTGCTAGATGACACCGGATGGACGATCCGAGCATGTCGGGAAGCCGGATGACCGCCAGGGCTGTCATCGCGCGATGGATCTTCCCGAGTACCCCCGAATCAATATAAGAATCGCCACGATCTGACGGGCGGATCAAAAGTTATCGTCGGAACGATATTTGTGCACCAAGGGTAGCTCACGGCCAGTAAACACCTTCCGACCGGATTCATGACTCGCATCCACTAGTACACTCATCCGCTATAGCCTGTACGTCACTGAATCTAAACAAACCCCCGCTATAATTTGACCGCAAATGAAATGTCAGAACGAATTCCGTTTATCGAATCAAACGACACTATCACCCCGCCATAATAAAGACCGGACGTCTTTGAATTCACCATCCGGAAGAAAATAAAAAGATCCGAACCGAAACGTAGGAGGCGACGCACTAAACGTGCGTTTCAGTTCGCATCGATGTTCCAGAACCGAAAGATTGTTCGAAAAAAGTGGTAGATAGCCGAAAAAAGTGACAGGGGTGCAACACGAGGACTTCCCAGGAGGTCACCCATCCTAGTACTACTCTCGCCCAAGCACGCTTAACTTCGGAGTTCTGATGGGATCCAGTGCATTTGTGCTGGTATGATCGCACCCAGCATGCCTCTCCATTGTCAAAGTAATTAAGAGTTTCCACTCGCATTGTCGTACGAAGTCCGTTTAAATGAAAGTGCGAAAAAATCCTGCTAGATGACACCGGATGGACGATCCGAGCATGTCGGGAAGCCGGATGACCGCCAAGGCTGTCATCGCGCGATGGATCTTCCCGAGTACCCCCGAATCAATATAAGAATCGCGACGATCTGACGGGCGGATCAAAAGTTATCGTCGGAACGATATTTGTGCACCAAGGGTAGCTCACGGCCAGTAAACACCTTCCGACCGGATTCATGACTCGCATCCACTAGTACACTCATCCGCTATAGCCTGTACGTCACTGAATCTAAACAAACCCCCGCTATAATTTGACCGCAAATGAAATGTCAGAACGAATTCCGTTTATCGAATCAAACGACACTATCACCCCGCCATAATAAAGACCGGACGTCTTTGAATTCACCATCCGGAAGAAAATAAAAAGATCCGAACCGAAACGTAGGAGGCGACGCACTAAACGTGCGTTTCAGTTCGCATCGATGTTCCAGAACCGAAAGATTGTTCGAAAAAAGTGGTAGATAGCCGAAAAAAGTGACAGGGGTGCAACACGAGGACTTCCCAGGAGGTCACCCATCCTAGTACTACTCTCGCCCAAGCACGCTTAACTTCGGAGTTCTGATGGGATCCAGTGCATTTGTGCTGGTATGATCGCACCCAGCATGCCTCTCCATTGTCAAAGTAATAAAGAGTTTCCACTCGCATTGTCGTACGAAGTCCGTTTAAATGAAAGTGCGAAAAAATCCTGCTAGATGACACCGGATGGACGATCCGAGCATGTCGGGAAGCCGGATGACCGCCAGGGCTGTCATCGCGCGATGAATCTTCCCGAGTACCCCCGAATCAATATAAGAATCGCCACGATCTGACGGGCGGATCAAAAGTTATCGTCGGAACGATATTTGTGCACCAAGGGTAGCTCACGGCCAGTAAACACCTTCCGACCGGATTCATGACTCGCATCCACTAGTACACTCATCCGCTATAGCCTGTACGTCACTGAATCTAAACAAACCCCCGCTATAATTTGACCGCAAATGAAATGTCAGAACGAATTCCGTTTATCGAATCAAACGACACTATCACCCCGCCATAATAAAGACCGGACGTCTTTGAATTCACCATCCGGAAGAAAATAAAAAGATCCGAACCGAAACGTAGGAGGCGACGCACTAAACGTGCGTTTCAGTTCGCATCGATGTTCCAGAACCGAAAGATTGTTCGAAAAAAGTGGTAGATAGCCGAAAAAAGTGACAGGGGTGCAACACGAGGACTTCCCAGGAGGTCACCCATCCTAGTACTACTCTCGCCCAAGCACGCTTAACTTCGGAGTTCTGATGGGATCCAGTGCATTTGTGCTGGTATGATCGCACCCAGCATGCCTCTCCATTGTCAAAGTAATTAAGAGTTTCCACTCGCATTGTCGTACGAAGTCCGTTTAAATGAAAGTGCGAAAAAATCCTGCTAGATGACACCGGATGGACGATCCGAGCATGTCGGGAAGCCGGATGACTGCCAGGGCTGTCATCGCGCGATGGATCTTCCCGAGTACCCCCGAATCAATATAAGAATCGCGACGATCTGACGGGCGGATCAAAAGTTATCGTCGGAACGATATTTGTGCACCAAGGGTAGCTCACGGCCAGTAAACACCTTCCGACCGGATTCATGACTCGCATCCACTAGTACACTCATCCGCTATAGCCTGTACGTCACTGAATCTAAACAAACCCCCGCTATAATTTGACCGCAAATGAAATGTCAGAACGAATTCCGTTTATCGAATCAAACGACACTATCACCCCGCCATAATAAAGACCGGACGTGTTTGAATTCACCATCCGGAAGAAAATAAAAAGATCCGAACCGAAACGTAGGAGGCGACGCACTAAACGTGCGTTTCAGTTCGCATCGATGTTCCAGAACCGAAAGATTGTTCGAAAAAAGTGGTAGATAGCCGAAAAAAGTGACAGGGGTGCAACACGAGGACTTCCCAGGAGGTCACCCATCCTAGTACTACTCTCGCCCAAGCACGCTTAACTTCGGAGTTCTGATGGGATCCAGTGCATTTGTGCTGGTATGATCGCACCCAGCATGCCTCTCCATTGTCAAAGTAATAAAGAGTTTCCACTCGCATTGTCGTACGAAGTCCGTTTAAATGAAAGTGCGAAAAAATCCTGCTAGATGACACCGGATGGACGATCCGAGCATGTCGGGAAGCCGGATGACCGCCAGGGCTGTCCTCGCGCGATGGATCTTCCCGAGTACCCCCGAATCAATATAAGAATCGTCACGATCTGACGGGCGGATCAAAAGTTATCGTCAGAACGATATTTGTGCACCAAGGGTAGCTCACGGCCAGTAAACACCTTCCGACCGGATTCATGACTCGCATCCACTAGTACACTCATCCGCTATAGCCTGTACGTCACTGAATCTAAACAAACCCCCGCTATAATTTGACTGCAAATGAAATGTCAGAACGAATTCCGTTTATCGAATCAAACGACACTATCACCCCGCCATAATAAAGACCGGACGTCTTTGAATTCACCATCCGGAAGAAAATAAAAAGATCCGAACCGAAACGTAGGAGGCGACGCACTAAACGTGCGTTTCAGTTCGCATCGATGTTCCAGAACCGAAAGATTGTTCGAAAAAAGTGGTAGATAGCCGAAAAAAGTGACAGGGGTGCAACACGAGGACTTCCCAGGAGGTCACCCATCCTAGTACTACTCTCGCCCAAGCACGCTTAACTTCGGAGTTCTGATGGGATCCAGTGCATTTGTGCTGGTATGATCGCACCCAGCATGCCTCTCCATTGTCAAAGTAATTAAGAGTTTCCACTCGCATTGTCGTACGAAGTCCGTTTAAATGAAAGTGCGAAAAAATCCTGCTAGATGACACCGGATGGACGATCCGAGCATGTCGGGAAGCCGGATGACCGCCAAGGCTGTCATCGCGCGATGGATCTTCCCGAGTACCCCCGAATCAATATAAGAATCGTCACGATCTGACGGGCGGATCAAAAGTTATCGTCGGAACGATATTTGTGCACCAAGGGTAGCTCACGGCCAGTAAACACCTTCCGACCGGATTCATGACTCGCATCCACTAGTACACTCATCCGCTATAGCCTGTACGTCACTGAATCTAAACAAACCCCCGCTATAATTTGACCGCAAATGAAATGTCAGAACGAATTCCGTTTATCGAATCAAACGACACTATCACCCCGCCATAATAAAGACCGGACGTCTTTGAATTCACCATCCGGAAGAAAATAAAAAGATCCGAACCGAAACGTAGGAGGCGACGCACTAAACGTGCGTTTCAGTTCGCATCGATGTTCCAGAACCGAAAGATTGTTCGAAAAAAGTGGTAGATAGCCGAAAAAAGTGACAGGGGTGCAACACGAGGACTTCCCAGGAGGTCACCCATCCTAGTACTACTCTCGCCCAAGCACGCTTAACTTCGGAGTTCTGATGGGATCCAGTGCATTTGTGCTGGTATGATCGCACCCAGCATGCCTCTCCATTGTCAAAGTAATTAAGAGTTTCCACTCGCATTGTCGTACGAAGTCCGTTTAAATGAAAGTGCGAAAAAATCCTGCTAGATGACACCGGATGGACGATCCGAGCATGTCGGGAAGCCGGATGACCGCCAAGGCTGTCATCGCGCGATGGATCTTCCCGAGTACCCCCGAATCAATATAAGAATCGCGACGATCTGACGGGCGGATCAAAAGTTATCGTCGGAACGATATTTGTGCACCAAGGGTAGCTCACGGCCAGTAAACACCTTCCGACCGGATTCATGACTCGCATCCACTAGTACACTCATCCGCTATAGCCTGTACGTCACTGAATCTAAACAAACCCCCGCTATAATTTGACCGCAAATGAAATGTCAGAACGAATTCCGTTTATCGAATCAAACGACACTATCACCCCGCCATAATAAAGACCGGACGTCTTTGAATTCACCATCCGGAAGAAAATAAAAAGATCCGAACCGAAACGTAGGAGGCGACGCACTAAACGTGCGTTTCAGTTCGCATCGATGTTCCAGAACCGAAAGATTGTTCGAAAAAAGTGGTAGATAGCCGAAAAAAGTGACAGGGGTGCAACACGAGGACTTCCCAGGAGGTCACCCATCCTAGTACTACTCTCGCCCAAGCACGCTTAACTTCGGAGTTCTGATGGGATCCAGTGCATTTGTGCTGGTATGATCGCACCCAGCATGCCTCTCCATTGTCAAAGTAATAAAGAGTTTCCACTCGCATTGTCGTACGAAGTCCGTTTAAATGAAAGTGCGAAAAAATCCTGCTAGATGACACCGGATGGACGATCCGAGCATGTCGGGAAGCCGGATGACCGCCAGGGCTGTCATCGCGCGATGAATCTTCCCGAGTACCCCCGAATCAATATAAGAATCGCCACGATCTGACGGGCGGATCAAAAGTTATCGTCGGAACGATATTTGTGCACCAAGGGTAGCTCACGGCCAGTAAACACCTTCCGACCGGATTCATGACTCGCATCCACTAGTACACTCATCCGCTATAGCCTGTACGTCACTGAATCTAAACAAACCCCCGCTATAATTTGACCGCAAATGAAATGTCAGAACGAATTCCGTTTATCGAATCAAACGACACTATCACCCCGCCATAATAAAGACCGGACGTCTTTGAATTCACCATCCGGAAGAAAATAAAAAGATCCGAACCGAAACGTAGGAGGCGACGCACTAAACGTGCGTTTCAGTTCGCATCGATGTTCCAGAACCGAAAGATTGTTCGAAAAAAGTGGTAGATAGCCGAAAAAAGTGACAGGGGTGCAACACGAGGACTTCCCAGGAGGTCACCCATCCTAGTACTACTCTCGCCCAAGCACGCTTAACTTCGGAGTTCTGATGGGATCCAGTGCATTTGTGCTGGTATGATCGCACCCAGCATGCCTCTCCATTGTCAAAGTAATTAAGAGTTTCCACTCGCATTGTCGTACGAAGTCCGTTTAAATGAAAGTGCGAAAAAATCCTGCTAGATGACACCGGATGGACGATCCGAGCATGTCGGGAAGCCGGATGACCGCCAAGGCTGTCATCGCGCGATGGATCTTCCCGAGTACCCCCGAATCAATATAAGAATCGTCACGATCTGACGGGCGGATCAAAAGTTATCGTCGGAACGATATTTGTGCACCAAGGGTAGCTCACGGCCAGTAAACACCTTCCGACCGGATTCATGACTCGCATCCACTAGTACACTCATCCGCTATAGCCTGTACGTCACTGAATCTAAACAAACCCCCGCTATAATTTGACCGCAAATGAAATGTCAGAACGAATTCCGTTTATCGAATCAAACGACACTATCACCCCGCCATAATAAAGACCGGACGTCTTTGAATTCACCATCCGGAAGAAAATAAAAAGATCCGAACCGAAACGTAGGAGGCGACGCACTAAACGTGCGTTTCAGTTCGCATCGATGTTCCAGAACCGAAAGATTGTTCGAAAAAAGTGGTAGATAGCCGAAAAAAGTGACAGGGGTGCAACACGAGGACTTCCCAGGAGGTCACCCATCCTAGTACTACTCTCGCCCAAGCACGCTTAACTTCGGAGTTCTGATGGGATCCAGTGCATTTGTGCTGGTATGATCGCACCCAGCATGCCTCTCCATTGTCAAAGTAATAAAGAGTTTCCACTCGCATTGTCGTACGAAGTCCGTTTAAATGAAAGTGCGAAAAAATCCTGCTAGATGACACCGGATGGACGATCCGAGCATGTCGGGAAGCCGGATGACCGCCAGGGCTGTCATCGCGCGATGGATCTTCCCGAGTACCCCCGAATCAATATAAGAATCGCCACGATCTGACGGGCGGATCAAAAGTTATCGTCGGAACGATATTTGTGCACCAAGGGTAGCTCACGGCCAGTAAACACCTTCCGACCGGATTCATGACTCGTATCCACTAGTACACTCATCCGCTATAGCCTGTACGTCACTGAATCTTAAAAACCCCCGCTATAATTTGACTGCAAATGAAATGTCAGAACGAATTCCGTTTATCGAATCAAACGACACTATCACCCCGCCATAATAAAGACCGGACGTCTTTGAATTCACCATCCGGAAGAAAATAAAAAGATCCGAACCGAAACGTAGGAGGCGACGCACTAAACGTGCGTTTCAGTTCGCATCGATGTTCCAGAACCGAAAGATTGTTCGAAAAAAGTGGTAGATAGCCGAAAAAAGTGACAGGGGTGCAACACGAGGACTTCCCAGGAGGTCACCCATCCTAGTACTACTCTCGCCCAAGCACGCTTAACTTCGGAGTTCTGATGGGATCCAGTGCATTTGTGCTGGTATGATCGCACCCAGCATGCCTCTCCATTGTCAAAGTAATAAAGAGTTTCCACTCGCATTGTCGTACGAAGTCCGTTTAAATGAAAGTGCGAAAAAATCCTGCTAGATGACACCGGATGGACGATCCGAGCATGTCGGGAAGCCGGATGACCGCCCGCCAAGGCTGTCATCGCGCGATGGATCTTCCCGAGTACCCCCGAATCAATATAAGAATCGTCACGATCTGACGGGCGGATCAAAAGTTATCGTCGGAACGATATTTGTGCACCAAGGGTAGCTCACGGCCAGTAAACACCTTCCGACCGGATTCATGACTCGCATCCACTAGTACACTCATCCGCTATAGCCTGTACGTCACTGAATCTAAACAAACCCCCGCTATAATTTGACTGCAAATGAAATGTCAGAACGAATTCCGTTTATCGAATCAAACGACACTATCACCCCGCCATAATAAAGACCGGACGTCTTTGAATTCACCATCTGGAAGAAAATAAAAAGATCCGAACCGAAACGTAGGAGGCGACGCACTAAACGTGCGTTTCAGTTCGCATCGATGTTCCAGAACCGAAAGATTGTTCGAAAAAAGTGGTAGATAGCCGAAAAAAGTGACAGGGGTGCAACACGAGGACTTCCCAGGAGGTCACCCATCCTAGTACTACTCTCGCCCAAGCACGCTTAACTTCGGAGTTCTGATGGGATCCAGTGCATTTGTGCTGGTATGATCGCACCCAGCATGCCTCTCCATTGTCAAAGTAATAAAGAGTTTCCACTCGCATTGTCGTACGAAGTCCGTTTAAATGAAAGTGCGAAAAAATCCTGCTAGATGACACCGGATGGACGATCCGAGCATGTCGGGAAGCCGGATGACCGCCAGGGCTATCATCGCGCGATGGATCTTCCCGAGTACCCCCGAATCAATATAAGAATCGTCACGATCTGACGGGCGGATCAAAAGTTATCGTCGGAACGATATTTGTGCACCAAGGGTAGCTCACGGCCAGTAAACACCTTCCGACCGGATTCATGACTCGCATCCACTAGTACACTCATCCGCTATAGCCTGTACGTCACTGAATCTAAACAAACCCCCGCTATAATTTGACTGCAAATGAAATGTCAGAACGAATTCCGTTTATCGAATCAAACGACACTATCACCCCGCCATAATAAAGACCGGACGTCTTTGAATTCACCATCTGGAAGAAAATAAAAAGATCCGAACCGAAACGTAGGAGGCGACGCACTAAACGTGCGTTTCAGTTCGCATCGATGTTCCAGAACCGAAAGATTGTTCGAAAAAAGTGGTAGATAGCCGAAAAAAGTGACAGGGGTGCAACACGAGGACTTCCCAGGAGGTCACCCATCCTAGTACTACTCTCGCCCAAGCACGCTTAACTTCGGAGTTCTGATGGGATCCAGTGCATTTGTGCTGGTATGATCGCACCCAGCATGCCTCTCCATTGTCAAAGTAATAAAGAGTTTCCACTCGCATTGTCGTACGAAGTCCGTTTAAATGAAAGTGCGAAAAAATCCTGCTAGATGACACCGGATGGACGATCCGAGCATGTCGGGAAGCCGGATGACCGCCAGGGCTGTCATCGCGCGATGGATCTTCCCGAGTACCCCCGAATCAATATAAGAATCGCCACGATCTGACGGGCGGATCAAAAGTTATCGTCGGAACGATATTTGTGCACCAAGGGTAGCTCACGGCCAGTAAACACCTTCCGACCGGATTCATGACTCGCATCCACTAGTACACTCATCCGCTATAGCCTGTACGTCACTGAATCTAAACAAACCCCCGCTATAATTTGACTGCAAATGAAATGTCAGAACGAATTCCGTTTATCGAATCAAACGACACTATCACCCCGCCATAATAAAGACCGGACGTCTTTGAATTCACCATCCGGAAGAAAATAATAAGATCCGAACCGAAACGTAGGAGGCGACGCACTAAACGTGCGTTTCAGTTCGCATCGATGTTCCAGAACCGAAAGATTGTTCGAAAAAAGTGGTAGATAGCCGAAAAAAGTGACAGGGGTGCAACACGAGGACTTCCCAGGAGGTCACCCATCCTAGTACTACTCTCGCCCAAGCACGCTTAACTTCGGAGTTCTGATGGGATCCAGTGCATTTGTGCTGGTATGATCGCACCCAGCATGCCTCTCCATTGTCAAAGTAATAAAGAGTTTCCACTCGCATTGTCGTACGAAGTCCGTTTAAATGAAAGTGCGAAAAAATCCTGCTAGATGACACCGGATGGACGATCCGAGCATGTCGGGAAGCCGGATGACCGCCAAGGCTCTCATCGCGCGATGGATCTTCCCGAGTACCCCCGAATCAATATAAGAATCGTCACGATCTGACGGGCGGATCAAAAGTTATCGTCGGAACGATATTTGTGCACCAAGGGTAGCTCACGGCCAGTAAACACCTTCCGACCGGATTCATGACTCGCATCCACTAGTACACTCATCCGCTATAGCCTGTACGTCACTGAATCTAAACAAACCCCCGCTATAATTTGACTGCAAATGAAATGTCAGAACGAATTCCGTTTATCGAATCAAACGACACTATCACCCCGCCATAATAAAGACCGGACGTCTTTGAATTCACCATCGGGAAGAAAATAAAAAGATCCGAACCGAAACGTAGGAGGCGACGCACTAAACGTGCGTTTCAGTTCGCATTGATGTTCCAGAACCGAAAGATTGTTCGAAAAAAGTGGTAGATAGCCGAAAAAAGTGACAGGGGTGCAACACGAGGACTTCCCAGGAGGTCACCCATCCTAGTACTACTCTCGCCCAAGCACGCTTAACTTCGGAGTTCTGATGGGATCCAGTGCATTTGTGCTGGTATGATCGCACCCAGCATGCCTCTCCATTGTCAAAGTAATAAAGAGTTTCCACTCGCATTGTCGTACGAAGTCCGTTTAAATGAAAGTGCGAAAAAATCCTGCTAGATGACACCGGATGGACGATCCGAGCATGTCGGGAAGCCGGATGACCGCCAGGGCTGTCATCGCGCGATGGATCTTCCCGAGTACCCCCGAATCAATATAAGAATCGCCACGATCTGACGGGCGGATCAAAAGTTATCGTCGGAACGATATTTGTGCACCAAGGGTAGCTCACGGCCAGTAAACACCTTCCGACCGGATTCATGACTCGCATCCACTAGTACACTCATCCGCTATAGCCTGTACGTCACTGAATCTAAACAAACCCCCGCTATAATTTGACCGCAAATGAAATGTCAGAACGAATTCCGTTTATCGAATCAAACGACACTATCACCCCGCCATAATAAAGACCGGACGTCTTTGAATTCACCATCCGGAAGAAAATAAAAAGATCCGAACCGAAACGTAGGAGGCGACGCACTAAACGTGCGTTTCAGTTCGCATCGATGTTCCAGAACCGAAAGATTGTTCGAAAAAAGTGGTAGATAGCCGAAAAAAGTGACAGGGGTGCAACACGAGGACTTCCCAGGAGGTCACCCATCCTAGTACTACTCTCGCCCAAGCACGCTTAACTTCGGAGTTCTGATGGGATCCAGTGCATTTGTGCTGGTATGATCGCACCCAGCATGCCTCTCCATTGTCAAAGTAATTAAGAGTTTCCACTCGCATTGTCGTACGAAGTCCGTTTAAATGAAAGTGCGAAAAAATCCTGCTAGATGACACCGGATGGACGATCCGAGCATGTCGGGAAGCCGGATGACCGCCAAGGCTGTCATCGCGCGATGGATCTTCCCGAGTACCCCCGAATCAATATAAGAATCGCGACGATCTGACGGGCGGATCAAAAGTTATCGTCGGAACGATATTTGTGCACCAAGGGTAGCTCACGGCCAGTAAACACCTTCCGACCGGATTCATGACTCGCATCCACTAGTACACTCATCCGCTATAGCCTGTACGTCACTGAATCTAAACAAACCCCCGCTATAATTTGACCGCAAATGAAATGTCAGAACGAATTCCGTTTATCGAATCAAACGACACTATCACCCCGCCATAATAAAGACCGGACGTCTTTGAATTCACCATCCGGAAGAAAATAAAAAGATCCGAACCGAAACGTAGGAGGCGACGCACTAAACGTGCGTTTCAGTTCGCATCGATGTTCCAGAACCGAAAGATTGTTCGAAAAAAGTGGTAGATAGCCGAAAAAAGTGACAGGGGTGCAACACGAGGACTTCCCAGGAGGTCACCCATCCTAGTACTACTCTCGCCCAAGCACGCTTAACTTCGGAGTTCTGATGGGATCCAGTGCATTTGTGCTGGTATGATCGCACCCAGCATGCCTCTCCATTGTCAAAGTAATAAAGAGTTTCCACTCGCATTGTCGTACGAAGTCCGTTTAAATGAAAGTGCGAAAAAATCCTGCTAGATGACACCGGATGGACGATCCGAGCATGTCGGGAAGCCGGATGACCGCCAGGGCTGTCATCGCGCGATGAATCTTCCCGAGTACCCCCGAATCAATATAAGAATCGCCACGATCTGACGGGCGGATCAAAAGTTATCGTCGGAACGATATTTGTGCACCAAGGGTAGCTCACGGCCAGTAAACACCTTCCGACCGGATTCATGACTCGCATCCACTAGTACACTCATCCGCTATAGCCTGTACGTCACTGAATCTAAACAAACCCCCGCTATAATTTGACCGCAAATGAAATGTCAGAACGAATTCCGTTTATCGAATCAAACGACACTATCACCCCGCCATAATAAAGACCGGACGTCTTTGAATTCACCATCCGGAAGAAAATAAAAAGATCCGAACCGAAACGTAGGAGGCGACGCACTAAACGTGCGTTTCAGTTCGCATCGATGTTCCAGAACCGAAAGATTGTTCGAAAAAAGTGGTAGATAGCCGAAAAAAGTGACAGGGGTGCAACACGAGGACTTCCCAGGAGGTCACCCATCCTAGTACTACTCTCGCCCAAGCACGCTTAACTTCGGAGTTCTGATGGGATCCAGTGCATTTGTGCTGGTATGATCGCACCCAGCATGCCTCTCCATTGTCAAAGTAATTAAGAGTTTCCACTCGCATTGTCGTACGAAGTCCGTTTAAATGAAAGTGCGAAAAAATCCTGCTAGATGACACCGGATGGACGATCCGAGCATGTCGGGAAGCCGGATGACTGCCAGGGCTGTCATCGCGCGATGGATCTTCCCGAGTACCCCCGAATCAATATAAGAATCGCGACGATCTGACGGGCGGATCAAAAGTTATCGTCGGAACGATATTTGTGCACCAAGGGTAGCTCACGGCCAGTAAACACCTTCCGACCGGATTCATGACTCGCATCCACTAGTACACTCATCCGCTATAGCCTGTACGTCACTGAATCTAAACAAACCCCCGCTATAATTTGACCGCAAATGAAATGTCAGAACGAATTCCGTTTATCGAATCAAACGACACTATCACCCCGCCATAATAAAGACCGGACGTGTTTGAATTCACCATCCGGAAGAAAATAAAAAGATCCGAACCGAAACGTAGGAGGCGACGCACTAAACGTGCGTTTCAGTTCGCATCGATGTTCCAGAACCGAAAGATTGTTCGAAAAAAGTGGTAGATAGCCGAAAAAAGTGACAGGGGTGCAACACGAGGACTTCCCAGGAGGTCACCCATCCTAGTACTACTCCGCCCAAGCACGCTTAACTTCGGAGTTCTGATGGGATCCAGTGCATTTGTGCTGGTATGATCGCACCCAGCATGCCTCTCCATTGTCAAAGTAATAAAGAGTTTCCACTCGCATTGTCGTACGAAGTCCGTTTAAATGAAAGTGCGAAAAAATCCTGCTAGATGACACCGGATGGACGATCCGAGCATGTCGGGAAGCCGGATGACCGCCAGGGCTGTCCTCGCGCGATGGATCTTCCCGAGTACCCCCGAATCAATATAAGAATCGTCACGATCTGACGGGCGGATCAAAAGTTATCGTCAGAACGATATTTGTGCACCAAGGGTAGCTCACGGCCAGTAAACACCTTCCGACCGGATTCATGACTCGCATCCACTAGTACACTCATCCGCTATAGCCTGTACGTCACTGAATCTAAACAAACCCCCGCTATAATTTGACTGCAAATGAAATGTCAGAACGAATTCCGTTTATCGAATCAAACGACACTATCACCCCGCCATAATAAAGACCGGACGTCTTTGAATTCACCATCCGGAAGAAAATAAAAAGATCCGAACCGAAACGTAGGAGGCGACGCACTAAACGTGCGTTTCAGTTCGCATCGATGTTCCAGAACCGAAAGATTGTTCGAAAAAAGTGGTAGATAGCCGAAAAAAGTGACAGGGGTGCAACACGAGGACTTCCCAGGAGGTCACCCATCCTAGTACTACTCTCGCCCAAGCACGCTTAACTTCGGAGTTCTGATGGGATCCAGTGCATTTGTGCTGGTATGATCGCACCCAGCATGCCTCTCCATTGTCAAAGTAATTAAGAGTTTCCACTCGCATTGTCGTACGAAGTCCGTTTAAATGAAAGTGCGAAAAAATCCTGCTAGATGACACCGGATGGACGATCCGAGCATGTCGGGAAGCCGGATGACCGCCAAGGCTGTCATCGCGCGATGGATCTTCCCGAGTACCCCCGAATCAATATAAGAATCGTCACGATCTGACGGGCGGATCAAAAGTTATCGTCGGAACGATATTTGTGCACCAAGGGTAGCTCACGGCCAGTAAACACCTTCCGACCGGATTCATGACTCGCATCCACTAGTACACTCATCCGCTATAGCCTGTACGTCACTGAATCTAAACAAACCCCCGCTATAATTTGACCGCAAATGAAATGTCAGAACGAATTCCGTTTATCGAATCAAACGACACTATCACCCCGCCATAATAAAGACCGGACGTCTTTGAATTCACCATCCGGAAGAAAATAAAAAGATCCGAACCGAAACGTAGGAGGCGACGCACTAAACGTGCGTTTCAGTTCGCATCGATGTTCCAGAACCGAAAGATTGTTCGAAAAAAGTGGTAGATAGCCGAAAAAAGTGACAGGGGTGCAACACGAGGACTTCCCAGGAGGTCACCCATCCTAGTACTACTCTCGCCCAAGCACGCTTAACTTCGGAGTTCTGATGGGATCCAGTGCATTTGTGCTGGTATGATCGCACCCAGCATGCCTCTCCATTGTCAAAGTAATAAAGAGTTTCCACTCGCATTATCGTACGAAGTCCGTTTAAATGAAAGTGCGAAAAAATCCTGCTAGATGACACCGGATGGACGATCCGAGCATGTCGGGAAGCCGGATGACCGCCAAGGCTGTCATCGCGCGATGGATCTTCCCGAGTACCCCCGAATCAATATAAGAATCGCCACGATCTGACGGGCGGATCAAAAGTTATCGTCGGAACGATATTTGTGCACCAAGGGTAGCTCACGGCCAGTAAACACCTTCCGACCGGATTCATGACTCGTATCCACTAGTACACTCATCCGCTATAGCCTGTACGTCACTGAATCTTAAAAACCCCCGCTATAATTTGACTGCAAATGAAATGTCAGAACGAATTCCGTTTATCGAATCAAACGACACTATCACCCCGCCATAATAAAGACCGGACGTCTTTGAATTCACCATCCGGAAGAAAATAAAAAGATCCGAACCGAAACGTATGAGGCGACGCACTAAACGTGCGTTTCAGTTCGCATCGATGTTCCAGAACCGAAAGATTGTTCGAAAAAAGTGGTAGATAGCCGAAAAAAGTGACAGGGGTGCAACACGAGGACTTCCCAGGAGGTCACCCATCCTAGTACTACTCTCGCCCAAGCACGCTTAACTTCGGAGTTCTGATGGGATCCAGTGCATTTGTGCTGGTATGATCGCACCCAGCATGCCTCTCCATTGTCAAAGTAATAAAGAGTTTCCACTCGCATTGTCGTACGAAGTCCGTTTAAATGAAAGTGCGAAAAAATCCTGCTAGATGACACCGGATGGACGATCCGAGCATGTCGGGAAGCCGGATGACCGCCAGGGCTGTCATCGCGCGATGGATCTTCCCGAGTACCCCCGAATCAATATAAGAATCGTCACGATCTGACGGGCGGATCAAAAGTTATCGTCGGAACGATATTTGTGCACCAAGGGTAGCTCACGGCCAGTAAACACCTTCCGACCGGATTCATGACTCGCATCCACTAGTACACTCATCCGCTATAGCCTGTACGTCACTGAATCTAAACAAACCCCCGCTATAATTTGACTGCAAATGAAATGTCAGAACGAATTCCGTTTATCGAATCAAACGACACTATCACCCCGCCATAATAAAGACCGGACGTCTTTGAATTCACCATCCGGAAGAAAATAAAAAGATCCGAACCGAAACGTAGGAGGCGACGCACTAAACGTGCGTTTCAGTTCGCATCGATGTTCCAGAACCGAAAGATTGTTCGAAAAAAGTGGTAGATAGCCGAAAAAAGTGACAGGGGTGCAACACGAGGACTTCCCAGGAGGTCACCCATCCTAGTACTACTCTCGCCCAAGCACGCTTAACTTCGGAGTTCTGATGGGATCCAGTGCATTTGTGCTGGTATGATCGCACCCAGCATGCCTCTCCATTGTCAAAGTAATTAAGAGTTTCCACTCGCATTGTCGTACGAAGTCCGTTTAAATGAAAGTGCGAAAAAATCCTGCTAGATGACACCGGATGGACGATCCGAGCATGTCGGGAAGCCGGATGACCGCCAAGGCTGTCATCGCGCGATGGATCTTCCCGATTACCCCCGAATCAATATAAGAATCGTCACGATCTGACGGGCGGATCAAAAGTTATCGTCGGAACGATATTTGTGCACCAAGGGTAGCTCACGGCCAGTAAACACCTTCCGACCGGATTCATGACTCGCATCCACTAGTACACTCATCCGCTATAGCCTGTACGTCACTGAATCTAAACAAACCCCCGCTATAATTTGACCGCAAATGAAATGTCAGAACGAATTCCGTTTATCGAATCAAACGACACTATCACCCCGCCATAATAAAGACCGGACGTCTTTGAATTCACCATCCGGAAGAAAATAAAAAGATCCGAACCGAAACGTAGGAGGCGACGCACTAAACGTGCGTTTCAGTTCGCATCGATGTTCCAGAACCGAAAGATTGTTCGAAAAAAGTGGTAGATAGCCGAAAAAAGTGACAGGGGTGCAACACGAGGACTTCCCAGGAGGTCACCCATCCTAGTACTACTCTCGCCCAAGCACGCTTAACTTCGGAGTTCTGATGGGATCCTGTGCATTTGTGCTGGTATGATCGCACCCAGCATGCCTCTCCATTGTCAAAGTAATAAAGAGTTTCCACTCGCATTGTCGTACGAAGTCCGTTTAAATGAAAGTGCGAAAAAATCCTGCTAGATGACACCGGATGGACGATCCGAGCATGTCGGAAAGCCGGATGACCGCCAAGGCTGTCATCGCGCGATGGATCTTCCCGAGTACCCCCGAATCAATATAAGAATCGCCACGATCTGACGGGCGGATCAAAAGTTATCGTCGGAACGATATTTGTGCACCAAGGGTAGCTCACGGCCAGTAAACACCTTCCGACCGGATTCATGACTCGTATCCACTAGTACACTCATCCGCTATAGCCTGTACGTCACTGAATCTTAAAAACCCCCGCTATAATTTGACTGCAAATGAAATGTCAGAACGAATTCCGTTTATCGAATCAAACGACACTATCACCCCGCCATAATAAAGACCGGACGTCTTTGAATTCACCATCCGGAAGAAAATAAAAAGATCCGAACCGAAACGTAGGAGGCGACGCACTAAACGTGCGTTTCAGTTCGCATCGATGTTCCAGAACCGAAAGATTGTTCGAAAAAAGTGGTAGATAGCCGAAAAAAGTGACAGGGGTGCAACACGAGGACTTCCCAGGAGGTCACCCATCCTAGTACTACTCTCGCCCAAGCACGCTTAACTTCGGAGTTCTGATGGGATCCAGTGCATTTGTGCTGGTATGATCGCACCCAGCATGCCTCTCCATTGTCAAAGTAATAAAGAGTTTCCACTCGCATTGTCGTACGAAGTCCGTTTAAATGAAAGTGCGAAAAAATCCTGCTAGATGACACCGGATGGACGATCCGAGCATGTCGGGAAGCCGGATGACCGCCAGGGCTGTCATCGCGCGATGGATCTTCCCGAGTACCCCCGAATCAATATAAGAATCGCCACGATCTGACGGGCGGATCAAAAGTTATCGTCGGAACGATATTTGTGCACCAAGGGTAGCTCACGGCCAGTAAACACCTTCCGACCGGATTCATGACTCGCATCCACTAGTACACTCATCCGCTATAGCCTGTACGTCACTGAATCTAAACAAACCCCCGCTATAATTTGACTGCAAATGAAATGTCAGAACGAATTCCGTTTATCGAATCAAACGACACTATCACCCCGCCATAATAAAGACCGGACGTCTTTGAATTCACCATCCGGAAGAAAATAAAAAGATCCGAACCGAAACGTAGGAGGCGACGCACTAAACGTGCGTTTCAGTTCGCATCGATGTTCCAGAACCGAAAGATTGTTCGAAAAAAGTGGTAGATAGCCGAAAAAAGTGACAGGGGTGCAACACGAGGACTTCCCAGGAGGTCACCCATCCTAGTACTACTCTCGCCCAAGCACGCTTAACTTCGGAGTTCTGATGGGATCCAGTGCATTTGTGCTGGTATGATCGCACCCAGCATGCCTCTCCATTGTCAAAGTAATTAAGAGTTTCCACTCGCATTGTCGTACGAAGTCCGTTTAAATGAAAGTGCGAAAAAATCCTGCTAGATGACACCGGATGGACGATCCGAGCATGTCGGGAAGCCGGATGACCGCCAGGGCTGTCATCGCGCGATGGATCTTCCCGAGTACCCCCGAATCAATATAAGAATCGCCACGATCTGACGGGCGGATCAAAAGTTATCGTCGGAACGATATTTGTGCACCAAGGGTAGCTCACGGCCAGTAAACACCTTCCGACCGGATTCATGACTCGCATCCACTAGTACACTCATCCGCTATAGCCTGTACGTCACTGAATCTAAACAAACCCCCGCTATAATTTGACTGCAAATGAAATGTCAGAACGAATTCCGTTTATCGAATCAAACGACACTATCACCCCGCCATAATAAAGACCGGACGTCTTTGAATTCACCATCCGGAAGAAAATAAAAAGATCCGAACCGAAACGTAGGAGGCGACGCACTAAACGTGCGTTTCAGTTCGCATCGATGTTCCAGAACCGAAAGATTGTTCGAAAAAAGTGGTAGATAGCCGAAAAAAGTGACAGGGGTGCAACACGAGGACTTCCCAGGAGGTCACCCATCCTAGTACTACTCTCGCCCAAGCACGCTTAACTTCGGAGTTCTGATGGGATCCAGTGCATTTGTGCTGGTATGATCGCACCCAGCATGCCTCTCCATTGTCAAAGTAATTAAGAGTTTCCACTCGCATTGTCGTACGAAGTCCGTTTAAATGAAAGTGCGAAAAAATCCTGCTAGATGACACCGGATGGACGATCCGAGCATGTCGGGAAGCCGGATGACCGCCAAGGCTGTCATCGCGCGATGGATCTTCCCGAGTACCCCCGAATCAATATAAGAATCGTCACGATCTGACGGGCGGATCAAAAGTTATCGTCGGAACGATATTTGTGCACCAAGGGTAGCTCACGGCCAGTAAACACCTTCCGACCGGATTCATGACTCGCATCCACTAGTACACTCATCCGCTATAGCCTGTACGTCACTGAATCTAAACAAACCCCCGCTATAATTTGACCGCAAATGAAATGTCAGAACGAATTCCGTTTATCGAATCAAACGACACTATCACCCCGCCATAATAAAGACCGGACGTCTTTGAATTCACCATCCGGAAGAAAATAAAAAGATCCGAACCGAAACGTAGGAGGCGACGCACTAAACGTGCGTTTCAGTTCGCATCGATGTTCCAGAACCGAAAGATTGTTCGAAAAAAGTGGTAGATAGCCGAAAAAAGTGACAGGGGTGCAACACGAGGACTTCCCAGGAGGTCACCCATCCTAGTACTACTCTCGCCCACGCACGCTTAACTTCGGAGTTCTGATGAGATCCAGTGCATTTGTGCTGGTATGATCGCACCCAGCATGCCTCTCCATTGTCAAAGTAATAAAGAGTTTCCACTCGCATTCTCGTACGAAGTCCGTTTAAATGAAAGTGCGAAAAAATCCTGCTAGATGACACCGGATGGACGATCCGAGCATGTCGGGAAGCCGGATGACCGCCAAGGCTGTCATCGCGCGATGGATCTTCCCGAGTACCCCCGAATCAATATAAGAATCGCCACGATCTGACGGGCGGATCAAAAGTTATCGTCGGAACGATATTTGTGCACCAAGGGTAGCTCACGGCCAGTAAACACCTTCCGACCGGATTCATGACTCGTATCCACTAGTACACTCATCCGCTATAGCCTGTACGTCACTGAATCTTAAAAACCCCCGCTATAATTTGACTGCAAATGAAATGTCAGAACGAATTCCGTTTATCGAATCAAACGACACTATCACCCCGCCATAATAAAGACCGGACGTCTTTGAATTCACCATCCGGAAGAAAATAAAAAGATCCGAACCGAAACGTAGGAGGCGACGCACTAAACGTGCGTTTCAGTTCGCATCGATGTTCCAGAACCGAAAGATTGTTCGAAAAAAGTGGTAGATAGCCGAAAAAAGTGACAGGGGTGCAACACGAGGACTTCCCAGGAGGTCACCCATCCTAGTACTACTCTCGCCCAAGCACGCTTAACTTCGGAGTTCTGATGGGATCCAGTGCATTTGTGCTGGTATGATCGCACCCAGCATGCCTCTCCATTGTCAAAGTAATAAAGAGTTTCCACTCGCATTGTCGTACGAAGTCCGTTTAAATGAAAGTGCGAAAAAATCCTGCTAGATGACACCGGATGGACGATCCGAGCATGTCGGGAAGCCGGATGACCGCCAGGGCTGTCATCGCGCGATGGATCTTCCCGAGTACCCCCGAATCAATATAAGAATCGCCACGATCTGACGGGCGGATCAAAAGTTATCGTCGGAACGATATTTGTGCACCAAGGGTAGCTCACGGCCAGTAAACACCTTCCGACCGGATTCATGACTCGCATCCACTAGTACACTCATCCGCTATAGCCTGTACGTCACTGAATCTAAACAAACCCCCGCTATAATTTGACTGCAAATGAAATGTCAGAACGAATTCCGTTTATCGAATCAAACGACACTATCACCCCGCCATAATAAAGACCGGACGTCTTTGAATTCACCATCCGGAAGAAAATAAAAAGATCCGAACCGAAACGTAGGAGGCGACGCACTAAACGTGCGTTTCAGTTCGCATCGATGTTCCAGAACCGAAAGATTGTTCGAAAAAAGTGGTAGATAGCCGAAAAAAGTGACAGGGGTGCAACACGAGGACTTCCCAGGAGGTCACCCATCCTAGTACTACTCTCGCCCAAGCACGCTTAACTTCGGAGTTCTGATGGGATCCAGTGCATTTGTGCTGGTATGATCGCACCCAGCATGCCTCTCCATTGTCAAAGTAATAAAGAGTTTCCACTCGCATTGTCGTACGAAGTCCGTTTAAATGAAAGTGCGAAAAAATCCTGCTAGATGACACCGGATGGACGATCCGAGCATGTCGGGAAGCCGGATGACCGCCAGGGCTGTCATCGCGCGATGGATCTTCCCGAGTACCCCCGAATCAATATAAGAATCGCCACGATCTGACGGGCGGATCAAAAGTTATCGTCGGAACGATATTTGTGCACCAAGGGTAGCTCACGGCCAGTAAACACCTTCCGACCGGATTCATGACTCGCATCCACTAGTACACTCATCCGCTATAGCCTGTACGTCACTGAATCTAAACAAACCCCCGCTATAATTTGACTGCAAATGAAATGTCAGAACGAATTCCGTTTATCGAATCAAACGACACTATCACCCCGCCATAATAAAGACCGGACGTCTTTGAATTCACCATCCGGAAGAAAATAAAAAGATCCGAACCGAAACGTAGGAGGCGACGCACTAAACGTGCGTTTCAGTTCGCATCGATGTTCCAGAACCGAAAGATTGTTCGAAAAAAGTGGTAGATAGCCGAAAAAAGTGACAGGGGTGCAACACGAGGACTTCCCAGGAGGTCACCCATCCTAGTACTACTCTCGCCCAAGCACGCTTAACTTCGGAGTTCTGATGGGATCCAGTGCATTTGTGCTGGTATGATCGCACCCAGCATGCCTCTCCATTGTCAAAGTAATTAAGAGTTTCCACTCGCATTGTCGTATGAAGTCCGTTTAAATGAAAGTGCGAAAAAATCCTGCTAGATGACACCGGATGGACGATCCGAGCATGTCGGGAAGCCGGATGACCGCCAGGGCTGTCATCGCGCGATGGATCTTCCCGAGTACCCCCGAATCAATATAAGAATCGTCACGATCTGACGGGCGGATCAAAAGTTATCGTCGGAACGATATTTGTGCACCAAGGGTAGCTCACGGCCAGTAAACACCTTCCGACCGGATTCATGACTCGCATCCACTAGTACACTCATCCGCTATAGCCTGTACGTCACTGAATCTAAACAAACCCCCGCTATAATTTGACCGCAAATGAAATGTCAGAACGAATTCCGTTTATCGAATCAAACGACACTATCACCCCGCCATAATAAAGACCGGACGTGTTTGAATTCACCATCCGGAAGAAAATAAAAAGATCCGAACCGAAACGTAGGAGGCGACGCACTAAACGTGCGTTTCAGTTCGCATCGATGTTCCAGAACCGAAAGATTGTTCGAAAAAAGTGGTAGATAGCCGAAAAAAGTGACAGGGGTGCAACACGAGGACTTCCCAGGAGGTCACCCATCCTAGTACTACTCTCGCCCAAGCACGCTTAACTTCGGAGTTCTGATGGGATCCAGTGCATTTGTGCTGGTATGATCGCACCCAGCATGCCTCTCCATTGTCAAAGTAATAAAGAGTTTCCACTCGCATTGTCGTACGAAGTCCGTTTAAATGAAAGTGCGAAAAAATCCTGCTAGATGACACCGGATGGACGATCCGAGCATGTCGGGAAGCCGGATGACCGCCAGGGCTGTCATCGCGCGATGGATCTTCCCGAGTACCCCCGAATCAATATAAGAATCGTCACGATCTGACGGGCGGATCAAAAGTTATCGTCGGAACGATATTTGTGCACCAAGGGTAGCTCACGGCCAGTAAACACCTTCCGACCGGATTCATGACTCGCATCCACTAGTACACTCATCCGCTATAGCCTGTACGTCACTGAATCTAAACAAACCCCCGCTATAATTTGACTGCAAATGAAATGTCAGAACGAATTCCGTTTATCGAATCAAACGACACTATCACCCCGCCATAATAAAGACCGGACGTCTTTGAATTCACCATCCGGAAGAAAATAAAAAGATCCGAACCGAAACGTAGGAGGCGACGCACTAAACGTGCGTTTCAGTTCGCATCGATGTTCCAGAACCGAAAGATTGTTCGAAAAAAGTGGTAGATAGCCGAAAAAAGTGACAGGGGTGCAACACGAGGACTTCCCAGGAGGTCACCCATCCTAGTACTACTCTCGCCCAAGCACGCTTAACTTCGGAGTTCTGATGGGATCCAGTGCATTTGTGCTGGTATGATCGCACCCAGCATGCCTCTCCATTGTCAAAGTAATAAAGAGTTTCCACTCGCATTGTCGTACGAAGTCCGTTTAAATGAAAGTGCGAAAAAATCCTGCTAGATGACACCGGATGGACGATCCGAGCATGTCGGGAAGCCGGATGACCGCCAGGGCCGTCATCGCGCGATGGATCTTCCCGAGTACCCCCGAATCAATATAAGAATCGCCACGATCTGACGGGCGGATCAAAAGTTATCGTCGGAACGATATTTGTGCACCAAGGGTAGCTCACGGCCAGTAAACACCTTCCGACCGGATTCATGACTCGCATCCACTAGTACACTCATCCGCTATAGCCTGTACGTCACTGAATCTAAACAAACCCCCGCTATAATTTGACCGCAAATGAAATGTCAGAACGAATTCCGTTTATCGAATCAAACGACACTATCACCCCGCCATAATAAAGACCGGACGTCTTTGAATTCACCATCCGGAAGAAAATAAAAAGATCCGAACCGAAACGTAGGAGGCGACGCACTAAACGTGCGTTTCAGTTCGCATCGATGTTCCAGAACCGAAAGATTGTTCGAAAAAAGTGGTAGATAGCCGAAAAAAGTGACAGGGGTGCAACACGAGGACTTCCCAGGAGGTCACCCATCCTAGTACTACTCTCGCCCAAGCACGCTTAACTTCGGAGTTCTGATGGGATCCAGTGCATTTGTGCTGGTATGATCGCACCCAGCATGCCTCTCCATTGTCAAAGTAATTAAGAGTTTCCACTCGCATTGTCGTACGAAGTCCGTTTAAATGAAAGTGCGAAAAAATCCTGCTAGATGACACCGGATGGACGATCCGAGCATGTCGGGAAGCCGGATGACCGCCAGGGCTGTCATCGCGCGATGGATCTTCCCGAGTACCCCCGAATCAATATAAGAATCGCCACGATCTGACGGGCGGATCAAAAGTTATCGTCGGAACGATATTTGTGCACCAAGGGTAGCTCACGGCCAGTAAACACCTTCCGACCGGATTCATGACTCGCATCCACTAGTACACTCATCCGCTATAGCCTGTACGTCACTGAATCTAAACAAACCCCCGCTATAATTTGACCGCAAATGAAATGTCAGAACGAATTCCGTTTATCGAATCAAACGACACTATCACCCCGCCATAATAAAGACCGGACGTCTTTGAATTCACCATCCGGAAGAAAATAAAAAGATCCGAACCGAAACGTAGGAGGCGACGCACTAAACGTGCGTTTCAGTTCGCATCGATGTTCCAGAACCGAAAGATTGTTCGAAAAAAGTGGTAGATAGCCGAAAAAAGTGACAGGGGTGCAACACGAGGACTTCCCAGGAGGTCACCCATCCTAGTACTACTCTCGCCCAAGCACGCTTAACTTCGGAGTTCTGATGGGATCCAGTGCATTTGTGCTGGTATGATCGCACCCAGCATGCCTCTCCATTGTCAAAGTAATAAAGAGTTTCCACTCGCATTGTCGTACGAAGTCCGTTTAAATGAAAGTGCGAAAAAATCCTGCTAGATGACACCGGATGGACGATCCGAGCATGTCGGGAAGCCGGATGACCGCCAGGGCCGTCATCGCGCGATGGATCTTCCCGAGTACCCCCGAATCAATATAAGAATCGCCACGATCTGACGGGCGGATCAAAAGTTATCGTCGGAACGATATTTGTGCACCAAGGGTAGCTCACGGCCAGTAAACACCTTCCGACCGGATTCATGACTCGCATCCACTAGTACACTCATCCGCTATAGCCTGTACGTCACTGAATCTAAACAAACCCCCGCTATAATTTGACCGCAAATGAAATGTCAGAACGAATTCCGTTTATCGAATCAAACGACACTATCACCCCGCCATAATAAAGACCGGACGTCTTTGAATTCACCATCCGGAAGAAAATAAAAAGATCCGAACCGAAACGTAGGAGGCGACGCACTAAACGTGCGTTTCAGTTCGCATCGATGTTCCAGAACCGAAAGATTGTTCGAAAAAAGTGGTAGATAGCCGAAAAAAGTGACAGGGGTGCAACACGAGGACTTCCCAGGAGGTCACCCATCCTAGTACTACTCTCGCCCAAGCACGCTTAACTTCGGAGTTCTGATGGGATCCAGTGCATTTGTGCTGGTATGATCGCACCCAGCATGCCTCTCCATTGTCAAAGTAATTAAGAGTTTCCACTCGCATTGTCGTACGAAGTCCGTTTAAATGAAAGTGCGAAAAAATCCTGCTAGATGACACCGGATGGACGATCCGAGCATGTCGGGAAGCCGGATGACCGCCAGGGCTGTCATCGCGCGATGGATCTTCCCGAGTACCCCCGAATCAATATAAGAATCGTCACGATCTGACGGGCGGATCAAAAGTTATCGTCGGAACGATATTTGTGCACCAAGGGTAGCTCACGGCCAGTAAACACCTTCCGACCGGATTCATGACTCGCATCCACTAGTACACTCATCCGCTATAGCCTGTACGTCACTGAATCTAAACAAACCCCCGCTATAATTTGACCGCAAATGAAATGTCAGAACGAATTCCGTTTATCGAATCAAACGACACTATCACCCCGCCATAATAAAGACCGGACGTCTTTGAATTCACCATCCGGAAGAAAATAAAAAGATCCGAACCGAAACGTAGGAGGCGACGCACTAAACGTGCGTTTCAGTTCGCATCGATGTTCCAGAACCGAAAGATTGTTCGAAAAAAGTGGTAGATAGCCGAAAAAAGTGACAGGGGTGCAACACGAGGACTTCCCAGGAGGTCACCCATCCTAGTACTACTCTCGCCCAAGCACGCTTAACTTCGGAGTTCTGATGGGATCCAGTGCATTTGTGCTGGTATGATCGCACCCAGCATGCCTCTCCATTGTCAAAGTAATAAAGAGTTTCCACTCGCATTGTCGTACGAAGTCCGTTTAAATGAAAGTGCGAAAAAATCCTGCTAGATGGCACCGGATGGACGATCCGAGCATGTCGGGAAGCCGGATGACCGCCAGGGCTGTCATCGCGCGATGGATCTTCCCGAGTACCCCCGAATCAATATAAGAATCGCCACGATCTGACGGGCGGATCAAAAGTTATCGTCGGAACGATATTTGTGCACCAAGGGTAGCTCACGGCCAGTAAACACCTTCCGACCGGATTCATGACTCGCATCCACTAGTACACTCATCCGCTATAGCCTGTACGTCACTGAATCTAAACAAACCCCCGCTATAATTTGACTGCAAATGAAATGTCAGAACGAATTCCGTTTATCGAATCAAACGACACTATCACCCCGCCATAATAAAGACCGGACGTCTTTGAATTCACCATCCGGAAGAAAATAAAAAGATCCGAACCGAAACGTAGGAGGCGACGCACTAAACGTGCGTTTCAGTTCGCATCGATGTTCCAGAACCGAAAGATTGTTCGAAAAAAGTGGTAGATAGCCGAAAAAAGTGACAGGGGTGCAACACGAGGACTTCCCAGGAGGTCACCCATCCTAGTACTACTCTCGCCCAAGCACGCTTAACTTCGGAGTTCTGATGGGATCCAGTGCATTTGTGCTGGTATGATCGCACCCAGCATGCCTCTCCATTGTCAAAGTAATTAAGAGTTTCCACTCGCATTGTCGTACGAAGTCCGTTTAAATGAAAGTGCGAAAAAATCCTGCTAGATGACACCGGATGGACGATCCGAGCATGTCGGGAAGCCGGATGACCGCCAGGGCTGTCATCGCGCGATGGATCTTCCCGAGTACCCCCGAATCAATATAAGAATCGTCACGATCTGACGGGCGGATCAAAAGTTATCGTCGGAACGATATTTGTGCACCAAGGGTAGCTCACGGCCAGTAAACACCTTCCGACCGGATTCATGACTCGCATCCACTAGTACACTCATCCGCTATAGCCTGTACGTCACTGAATCTAAACAAACCCCCGCTATAATTTGACCGCAAATGAAATGTCAGAACGAATTCCGTTTATCGAATCAAACGACACTATCACCCCGCCATAATAAAGACCGGACGTCTTTGAATTCACCATCCGGAAGAAAATAAAAAGATCCGAACCGAAACGTAGGAGGCGACGCACTAAACGTGCGTTTCAGTTCGCATCGATGTTCCAGAACCGAAAGATTGTTCGAAAAAAGTGGTAGATAGCCGAAAAAAGTGACAGGGGTGCAACACGAGGACTTCCCAGGAGGTCACCCATCCTAGTACTACTCTCGCCCAAGCACGCTTAACTTCGGAGTTCTGATGGGATCCAGTGCATTTGTGCTGGTATGATCGCACCCAGCATGCCTCTCCATTGTCAAAGTAATAAAGAGTTTCCACTCGCATTGTCGTACGAAGTCCGTTTAAATGAAAGTGCGAAAAAATCCTGCTAGATGGCACCGGATGGACGATCCGAGCATGTCGGGAAGCCGGATGACCGCCAGGGCTGTCATCGCGCGATGGATCTTCCCGAGTACCCCCGAATCAATATAAGAATCGCCACGATCTGACGGGCGGATCAAAAGTTATCGTCGGAACGATATTTGTGCACCAAGGGTAGCTCACGGCCAGTAAACACCTTCCGACCGGATTCATGACTCGCATCCACTAGTACACTCATCCGCTATAGCCTGTACGTCACTGAATCTAAACAAACCCCCGCTATAATTTGACTGCAAATGAAATGTCAGAACGAATTCCGTTTATCGAATCAAACGACACTATCACCCCGCCATAATAAAGACCGGACGTCTTTGAATTCACCATCCGGAAGAAAATAAAAAGATCCGAACCGAAACGTAGGAGGCGACGCACTAAACGTGCGTTTCAGTTCGCATCGATGTTCCAGAACCGAAAGATTGTTCGAAAAAAGTGGTAGATAGCCGAAAAAAGTGACAGGGGTGCAACACGAGGACTTCCCAGGAGGTCACCCATCCTAGTACTACTCTCGCCCAAGCACGCTTAACTTCGGAGTTCTGATGGGATCCAGTGCATTTGTGCTGGTATGATCGCACCCAGCATGCCTCTCCATTGTCAAAGTAATTAAGAGTTTCCACTCGCATTGTCGTACGAAGTCCGTTTAAATGAAAGTGCGAAAAAATCCTGCTAGATGACACCGGATGGACGATCCGAGCATGTCGGGAAGCCGGATGACCGCCAGGGCTGTCATCGCGCGATGGATCTTCCCGAGTACCCCCGAATCAATATAAGAATCGTCACGATCTGACGGGCGGATCAAAAGTTATCGTCGGAACGATATTTGTGCACCAAGGGTAGCTCACGGCCAGTAAACACCTTCCGACCGGATTCATGACTCGCATCCACTAGTACACTCATCCGCTATAGCCTGTACGTCACTGAATCTAAACAAACCCCCGCTATAATTTGACCGCAAATGAAATGTCAGAACGAATTCCGTTTATCGAATCAAACGACACTATCACCCCGCCATAATAAAGACCGGACGTCTTTGAATTCACCATCCGGAAGAAAATAAAAAGATCCGAACCGAAACGTAGGAGGCGACGCACTAAACGTGCGTTTCAGTTCGCATCGATGTTCCAGAACCGAAAGATTGTTCGAAAAAAGTGGTAGATAGCCGAAAAAAGTGACAGGGGTGCAACACGAGGACTTCCCAGGAGGTCACCCATCCTAGTACTACTCTCGCCCAAGCACGCTTAACTTCGGAGTTCTGATGAGATCCAGTGCATTTGTGCTGGTATGATCGCACCCAGCATGCCTCTCCATTGTCAAAGTAATAAAGAGTTTCCACTCGCATTGTCGTACGAAGTCCGTTTAAATGAAAGTGCGAAAAAATCCTGCTAGATGACACCGGATGGACGATCCGAGCATGTCGGGAAGCCGGATGACCGCCAGGGCTGTCATCGCGCGATGGATCTTCCCGAGTACCCCCGAATCAATATAAGAATCGTCACGATCTGACGGGCGGATCAAAAGTTATCGTCGGAACGATATTTGTGCACCAAGGGTAGCTCACGGCCAGTAAACACCTTCCGACCGGATTCATGACTCGCATCCACTAGTACACTCATCCGCTATAGCCTGTACGTCACTGAATCTAAACAAACCCCCGCTATAATTTGACTGCAAATGAAATGTCAGAACGAATTCCGTTTATCGAATCAAACGACACTATCACCCCGCCATAATAAAGACCGGACGTCTTTGAATTCACCATCCGGAAGAAAATAAAAAGATCCGAACCGAAACGTAGGAGGCGACGCACTAAACGTGCGTTTCAGTTCGCATCGATGTTCCAGAACCGAAAGATTGTTCGAAAAAAGTGGTAGATAGCCGAAAAAAGTGACAGGGGTGCAACACGAGGACTTCCCAGGAGGTCACCCATCCTAGTACTACTCTCGCCCAAGCACGCTTAACTTCGGAGTTCTGATGGGATCCAGTGCATTTGTGCTGGTATGATCGCACCCAGCATGCCTCTCCATTGTCAAAGTAATAAAGAGTTTCCACTCGCATTGTCGTACGAAGTCCGTTTAAATGAAAGTGCGAAAAAATCCTGCTAGATGACACCGGATGGACGATCCGAGCATGTCGGGAAGCCGGATGACCGCCAGGGCCGTCATCGCGCGATGGATCTTCCCGAGTACCCCCGAATCAATATAAGAATCGCCACGATCTGACGGGCGGATCAAAAGTTATCGTCGGAACGATATTTGTGCACCAAGGGTAGCTCACGGCCAGTAAACACCTTCCGACCGGATTCATGACTCGCATCCACTAGTACACTCATCCGCTATAGCCTGTACGTCACTGAATCTAAACAAACCCCCGCTATAATTTGACCGCAAATGAAATGTCAGAACGAATTCCGTTTATCGAATCAAACGACACTATCACCCCGCCATAATAAAGACCGGACGTCTTTGAATTCACCATCCGGAAGAAAATAAAAAGATCCGAACCGAAACGTAGGAGGCGACGCACTAAACGTGCGTTTCAGTTCGCATCGATGTTCCAGAACCGAAAGATTGTTCGAAAAAAGTGGTAGATAGCCGAAAAAAGTGACAGGGGTGCAACACGAGGACTTCCCAGGAGGTCACCCATCCTAGTACTACTCTCGCCCAAGCACGCTTAACTTCGGAGTTCTGATGGGATCCAGTGCATTTGTGCTGGTATGATCGCACCCAGCATGCCTCTCCATTGTCAAAGTAATAAAGAGTTTCCACTCGCATTGTCGTACGAAGTCCGTTTAAATGAAAGTGCGAAAAAATCCTGCTAGATGGCACCGGATGGACGATCCGAGCATGTCGGGAAGCCGGATGACCGCCAGGGCTGTCATCGCGCGATGGATCTTCCCGAGTACCCCCGAATCAATATAAGAATCGCCACGATCTGACGGGCGGATCAAAAGTTATCGTCGGAACGATATTTGTGCACCAAGGGTAGCTCACGGCCAGTAAACACCTTCCGACCGGATTCATGACTCGCATCCACTAGTACACTCATCCGCTATAGCCTGTACGTCACTGAATCTAAACAAACCCCCGCTATAATTTGACTGCAAATGAAATGTCAGAACGAATTCCGTTTATCGAATCAAACGACACTATCACCCCGCCATAATAAAGACCGGACGTCTTTGAATTCACCATCCGGAAGAAAATAAAAAGATCCGAACCGAAACGTAGGAGGCGACGCACTAAACGTGCGTTTCAGTTCGCATCGATGTTCCAGAACCGAAAGATTGTTCGAAAAAAGTGGTAGATAGCCGAAAAAAGTGACAGGGGTGCAACACGAGGACTTCCCAGGAGGTCACCCATCCTAGTACTACTCTCGCCCAAGCACGCTTAACTTCGGAGTTCTGATGGGATCCAGTGCATTTGTGCTGGTATGATCGCACCCAGCATGCCTCTCCATTGTCAAAGTAATAAAGAGTTTCCACTCGCATTGTCGTACGAAGTCCGTTTAAATGAAAGTGCGAAAAAATCCTGCTAGATGACACCGGATGGACGATCCGAGCATGTCGGGAAGCCGGATGACCGCCAGGGCCGTCATCGCGCGATGGATCTTCCCGAGTACCCCCGAATCAATATAAGAATCGCCACGATCTGACGGGCGGATCAAAAGTTATCGTCGGAACGATATTTGTGCACCAAGGGTAGCTCACGGCCAGTAAACACCTTCCGACCGGATTCATGACTCGCATCCACTAGTACACTCATCCGCTATAGCCTGTACGTCACTGAATCTAAACAAACCCCCGCTATAATTTGACCGCAAATGAAATGTCAGAACGAATTCCGTTTATCGAATCAAACGACACTATCACCCCGCCATAATAAAGACCGGACGTCTTTGAATTCACCATCCGGAAGAAAATAAAAAGATCCGAACCGAAACGTAGGAGGCGACGCACTAAACGTGCGTTTCAGTTCGCATCGATGTTCCAGAACCGAAAGATTGTTCGAAAAAAGTGGTAGATAGCCGAAAAAAGTGACAGGGGTGCAACACGAGGACTTCCCAGGAGGTCACCCATCCTAGTACTACTCTCGCCCAAGCACGCTTAACTTCGGAGTTCTGATGGGATCCAGTGCATTTGTGCTGGTATGATCGCACCCAGCATGCCTCTCCATTGTCAAAGTAATAAAGAGTTTCCACTCGCATTGTCGTACGAAGTCCGTTTAAATGAAAGTGCGAAAAAATCCTGCTAGATGGCACCGGATGGACGATCCGAGCATGTCGGGAAGCCGGATGACCGCCAGGGCTGTCATCGCGCGATGGATCTTCCCGAGTACCCCCGAATCAATATAAGAATCGCCACGATCTGACGGGCGGATCAAAAGTTATCGTCGGAACGATATTTGTGCACCAAGGGTAGCTCACGGCCAGTAAACACCTTCCGACCGGATTCATGACTCGCATCCACTAGTACACTCATCCGCTATAGCCTGTACGTCACTGAATCTAAACAAACCCCCGCTATAATTTGACTGCAAATGAAATGTCAGAACGAATTCCGTTTATCGAATCAAACGACACTATCACCCCGCCATAATAAAGACCGGACGTCTTTGAATTCACCATCCGGAAGAAAATAAAAAGATCCGAACCGAAACGTAGGAGGCGACGCACTAAACGTGCGTTTCAGTTCGCATCGATGTTCCAGAACCGAAAGATTGTTCGAAAAAAGTGGTAGATAGCCGAAAAAAGTGACAGGGGTGCAACACGAGGACTTCCCAGGAGGTCACCCATCCTAGTACTACTCTCGCCCAAGCACGCTTAACTTCGGAGTTCTGATGGGATCCAGTGCATTTGTGCTGGTATGATCGCACCCAGCATGCCTCTCCATTGTCAAAGTAATTAAGAGTTTCCACTCGCATTGTCGTACGAAGTCCGTTTAAATGAAAGTGCGAAAAAATCCTGCTAGATGACACCGGATGGACGATCCGAGCATGTCGGGAAGCCGGATGACCGCCAGGGCTGTTATCGCGCGATGGATCTTCCCGAGTACCCCCGAATCAATATAAGAATCGCCACGATCTGACGGGCGGATCAAAAGTTATCGTCGGAACGATATTTGTGCACCAAGGGTAGCTCACGGCCAGTAAACACCTTCCGACCGGATTCATGACTCGCATCCACTAGTACACTCATCCGCTATAGCCTGTACGTCACTGAATCTAAACAAACCCCCGCTATAATTTGACCGCAAATGAAATGTCAGAACGAATTCCGTTTATCGAATCAAACGACACTATCACCCCGCCATAATAAAGACCGGACGTCTTTGAATTCACCATCCGGAAGAAAATAAAAAGATCCGAACCGAAACGTAGGAGGCGACGCACTAAACGTGCGTTTCAGTTCGCATCGATGTTCCAGAACCGAAAGATTGTTCGAAAAAAGTGGTAGATAGCCGAAAAAAGTGACAGGGGTGCAACACGAGGACTTCCCAGGAGGTCACCCATCCTAGTACTACTCTCGCCCAAGCACGCTTAACTTCGGAGTTCTGATGGGATCCAGTGCATTTGTGCTGGTATGATCGCACCCAGCATGCCTCTCCATTGTCAAAGTAATAAAGAGTTTCCACTCGCATTGTCGTACGAAGTCCGTTTAAATGAAAGTGCGAAAAAATCCTGCTAGATGGCACCGGATGGACGATCCGAGCATGTCGGGAAGCCGGATGACCGCCAGGGCTGTCATCGCGCGATGGATCTTCCCGAGTACCCCCGAATCAATATAAGAATCGCCACGATCTGACGGGCGGATCAAAAGTTATCGTCGGAACGATATTTGTGCACCAAGGGTAGCTCACGGCCAGTAAACACCTTCCGACCGGATTCATGACTCGCATCCACTAGTACACTCATCCGCTATAGCCTGTACGTCACTGAATCTAAACAAACCCCCGCTATAATTTGACTGCAAATGAAATGTCAGAACGAATTCCGTTTATCGAATCAAACGACACTATCACCCCGCCATAATAAAGACCGGACGTCTTTGAATTCACCATCCGGAAGAAAATAAAAAGATCCGAACCGAAACGTAGGAGGCGACGCACTAAACGTGCGTTTCAGTTCGCATCGATGTTCCAGAACCGAAAGATTGTTCGAAAAAAGTGGTAGATAGCCGAAAAAAGTGACAGGGGTGCAACACGAGGACTTCCCAGGAGGTCACCCATCCTAGTACTACTCTCGCCCAAGCACGCTTAACTTCGGAGTTCTGATGGGATCCAGTGCATTTGTGCTGGTATGATCGCACCCAGCATGCCTCTCCATTGTCAAAGTAATTAAGAGTTTCCACTCGCATTGTCGTACGAAGTCCGTTTAAATGAAAGTGCGAAAAAATCCTGCTAGATGACACCGGATGGACGATCCGAGCATGTCGGGAAGCCGGATGACCGCCAGGGCTGTCATCGCGCGATGGATCTTCCCGAGTACCCCCGAATCAATATAAGAATCGCGACGATCTGACGGGCGGATCAAAAGTTATCGTCGGAACGATATTTGTGCACCAAGGGTAGCTCACGGCCAGTAAACACCTTCCGACCGGATTCATGACTCGCATCCACTAGTACACTCATCCGCTATAGCCTGTACGTCACTGAATCTAAACAAACCCCCGCTATAATTTGACCGCAAATGAAATGTCAGAACGAATTCCGTTTATCGAATCAAACGACACTATCACCTCGCCATAATAAAGACCGGACGTCTTTGAATTCACCATCCGGAAGAAAATAAAAAGATCCGAACCGAAACGTAGGAGGCGACGCACTAAACGTGCGTTTCAGTTCGCATCGATGTTCCAGAACCGAAAGATTGTTCGAAAAAAGTGGTAGATAGCCGAAAAAAGTGACAGGGGTGCAACACGAGGACTTCCCAGGAGGTCACCCATCCTAGTACTACTCTCGCCCAAGCACGCTTAACTTCGGAGTTCTGATGGGATCCAGTGCATTTGTGCTGGTATGATCGCACCCAGCATTCCTTTCCATTGTCAAAGTAATAAAGAGTTTCCACTCGCATTGTCGTACGAAGTCCGTTTAAATGAAAGTGCGAAAAAATCCTGCTAGATTACACCGGATGGACGATCCGAGCATGTCGGGAAGCCGGATGACCGCCAGGGCTGTCATCGCGCGATTTATCTTCCCGAGTAGCCCCGAATCAATATAAGAATCGCTACGATCTGACGGGCGGATCAAAAGTTATCGTCGGAACGATATTTGTGCACCAAGGGTAGCTCACGGCCAGTAAACACCTTCCGACCGGATTCATGACTCGCATCCACTAGTACACTCATCCGCTATAGCCTGTACGTCACTGAATCTAAACAAACCCCCGCTATAATTTGACTGCAAATGAAATGTTAGAACGAATTCCGTTTATCGAATCAAACGACACTATCACCCCGCCATAATAAAGACCGGACGTCTTTGAATTCACCATCCGGAAGAAAATAAAAAGATCCGAACCGAAACGTAGGAGGCGACGCACTAAACGTGCGTTTCAGTTCGCATCGATGTTCCAGAACCGAAAGATTGTTCGAAAAAAGTGGTAGATAGCCGAAAAAAGTGACAGGGGTGCAACACGAGGACTTCCCAGGAGGTCACCCATCCTAGTACTACTCTCGCCCAAGCACGCTTAACTTCGGAGTTCTGATGGGATCCAGTGCATTTGTGCTGGTATGATCGCACCCAGCATGCCTCTCCATTGTCAAAGTAATAAAGAGTTTCCACTCGCATTGTCGTACGAAGTCCGTTTAAATGAAAGTGCGAAAAAATCCTGCTAGATGACACCGGATGGACGATCCGAGCATGTCGGGAAGCCGGATGACCGCCAGGGCTGTCATCGCGCGATGGATCTTCCCGAGTACCCCCGAATCAATATAAGAATCGCCACGATCTGACGGGCGGATCAAAAGTTATCGTCGGAACGATATTTGTGCACCAAGGGTAGCTCACGGCCAGTAAACACCTTCCGACCGGATTCATGACTCGCATCCACTAGTACACTCATCCGCTATAGCCTGTACGTCACTGAATCTAAACAAACCCCCGCTATAATTTGACTGCAAATGAAATGTCAGAACGAATTCCGTTTATCGAATCAAACGACACTATCACCCCGCCATAATAAAGACCGGACGTCTTTGAATTCACCATCCGGAAGAAAATAAAAAGATCCGAACCGAAACGTAGGAGGCGACGCACTAAACGTGCGTTTCAGTTCGCATCGATGTTCCAGAACCGAAAGATTGTTCGAAAAAAGTGGTAGATAGCCGAAAAAAGTGACAGGGGTGCAACACGAGGACTTCCCAGGAGGTCACCCATCCTAGTACTACTCTCGCCCAAGCACGCTTAACTTCGGAGTTCTGATGGGATCCAGTGCATTTGTGCTGGTATGATCGCACCCAGCATGCCTCTCCATTGTCAAAGTAATTAAGAGTTTCCACTCGCATTGTCGTACGAAGTCCGTTTAAATGAAAGTGCGAAAAAATCCTGCTAGATGACACCGGATGGACGATCCGAGCATGTCGGGAAGCCGGATGACCGCCAGGGCTGTCATCGCGCGATGGATCTTCCCGAGTACCCCCGAATCAATATAAGAATCGCCACGATCTGACGGGCGGATCAAAAGTTATCGTCGGAACGATATTTGTGCACCAAGGGTAGCTCACGGCCAGTAAACACCTTCCGACCGGATTCATGACTCGCATCCACTAGTACACTCATCCGCTATAGCCTGTACGTCACTGAATCTAAACAAACCCCCGCTATAATTTGACCGCAAATGAAATGTCAGAACGAATTCCGTTTATCGAATCAAACGACACTATCACCCCGCCATAATAAAGACCGGACGTCTTTGAATTCACCATCCGGAAGAAAATAAAAAGATCCGAACCGAAACGTAGGAGGCGACGCACTAAACGTGCGTTTCAGTTCGCATCGATGTTCCAGAACCGAAAGATTGTTCGAAAAAAGTGGTAGATAGCCGAAAAAAGTGACAGGTGTGCAACACGAGGACTTCCCAGGAGGTCACCCATCCTAGTACTACTCTCGCCCAAGCACGCTTAACTTCGGAGTTCTGATGGGATCCAGTGCATTTGTGCTGGTATGATCGCACCCAGCATGCCTCTCCATTGTCAAAGTAATAAAGAGTTTCCACTCGCATTGTCGTACGAAGTCCGTTTAAATGAAAGTGCGAAAAAATCCTGCTAGATGGCACCGGATGGACGATCCGAGCATGTCGGGAAGCCGGATGACCGCCAGGGCTGTCATCGCGAGATGGATCTTCCCGAGTACCCCCGAATCAATATAAGAATCGCCACGATCTGACGGGCGGATCAAAAGTTATCGTCGGAACGATATTTGTGCACCAAGGGTAGCTCACGGCCAGTAAACACCTTCCGACCGGATTCATGACTCGCATCCACTAGTACACTCATCCGCTATAGCCTGTACGTCACTGAATCTAAACAAACCCCCGCTATAATTTGACTGCAAATGAAATGTCAGAACGAATTCCGTTTATCGAATCAAACGACACTATCACCCCGTCATAATAAAGACCGGACGTCTTTGAATTCACCATCCGGAAGAAAATAAAAAGATCCGAACCGAAACGTAGGAGGCGACGCACTAAACGTGCGTTTCAGTTCGCATCGATGTTCCAGAACCGAAAGATTGTTCGAAAAAAGTGGTAGATAGCCGAAAAAAGTGACAGGGGTGCAACACGAGGACTTCCCAGGAGGTCACCCATCCTAGTACTACTCTCGCCCAAGCACGCTTAACTTCGGAGTTCTGATGGGATCCAGTGCATTTGTGCTGGTATGATCGCACCCAGCATGCCTCTCCATTGTCAAAGTAATTAAGAGTTTCCACTCGCATTGTCGTACGAAGTCCGTTTAAATGAAAGTGCGAAAAAATCCTGCTAGATGACACCGGATGGACGATCCGAGCATGTCGGGAAGCCGGATGACCGCCAGGGCTGTCATCGCGCGATGGATCTTCCCGAGTACCCCCGAATCAATATAAGAATCGCGACGATCTGACGGGCGGATCAAAAGTTATCGTCGGAACGATATTTGTGCACCAAGGGTAGCTCACGGCCAGTAAACACCTTCCGACCGGATTCATTACTCGCATCCACTAGTACACTCATCCGCTATAGCCTGTACGTCACTGAATCTAAACAAACCCCCGCTATAATTTGACCGCAAATGAAATGTCAGAACGAATTCCGTTTATCGAATCAAACGACACTATCACCTCGCCATAATAAAGACCGGACGTCTTTGAATTCACCATCCGGAAGAAAATAAAAAGATCCGAACCGAAACGTAGGAGGCGACGCACTAAACGTGCGTTTCAGTTCGCATCGATGTTCCAGAACCGAAAGATTGTTCGAAAAAAGTGGTAGATAGCCGAAAAAAGTGACAGGGGTGCAACACGAGGACTTCCCAGGAGGTCACCCATCCTAGTACTACTCTCGCCCAAGCACGCTTAACTTCGGAGTTCTGATGGGATCCAGTGCATTTGTGCTGGTATGATCGCACCCAGCATTCCTTTCCATTGTCAAAGTAATAAAGAGTTTCCACTCGCATTTTCGTACGAAGTCCGTTTAAATGAAAGTGCGAAAAAATCCTGCTAGATTACACCGGATGGACGATCCGAGCATGTCGGGAAGCCGGATGACCGCCAGGGCTGTCATCGCGCGATTTATCTTCCCGAGTAGCCCCGAATCAATATAAGAATCGCTACGATCTGACGGGCGGATCAAAAGTTATCGTCGGAACGATATTTGTGCACCAAGGGTAGCTCACGGCCAGTAAACACCTTCCGACCGGATTCATGACTCGCATCCACTAGTACACTCATCCGCTATAGCCTGTACGTCACTGAATCTAAACAAACCCCCGCTATAATTTGACTGCAAATGAAATGTTAGAACGAATTCCGTTTATCGAATCAAACGACACTATCACCCCGCCATAATAAAGACCGGACGTCTTTGAATTCACCATCCGGAAGAAAATAAAAAGATCCGAACCGAAACGTAGGAGGCGACGCACTAAACGTGCGTTTCAGTTCGCATCGATGTTCCAGAACCGAAAGATTGTTCGAAAAAAGTGGTAGATAGCCGAAAAAAGTGACAGGGGTGCAACACGAGGACTTCCCAGGAGGTCACCCATCCTAGTACTACTCTCGCCCAAGCACGCTTAACTTCGGAGTTCTGATGGGATCCAGTGCATTTGTGCTGGTATGATCGCACCCAGCATGCCTCTCCATTGTCAAAGTAATAAAGAGTTTCCACTCGCATTGTCGTACGAAGTCCGTTTAAATGAAAGTGCGAAAAAATCCTGCTAGATGACACCGGATGGACGATCCGAGCATGTCGGGAAGCCGGATGACCGCCAGGGCTGTCATCGCGCGATGAATCTTCCCGAGTACCCCCGAATCAATATAAGAATCGCCACGATCTGACGGGCGGATCAAAAGTTATCGTCGGAACGATATTTGTGCACCAAGGGTAGCTCACGGCCAGTAAACACCTTCCGACCGGATTCATGACTCGCATCCACTAGTACACTCATCCGCTATAGCCTGTACGTCACTGAATCTAAACAAACCCCCGCTATAATTTGACCGCAAATGAAATGTCAGAACGAATTCCGTTTATCGAATCAAACGACACTATCACCCCGCCATAATAAAGACCGGACGTCTTTGAATTCACCATCCGGAAGAAAATAAAAAGATCCGAACCGAAACGTAGGAGGCGACGCACTAAACGTGCGTTTCAGTTCGCATCGATGTTCCAGAACCGAAAGATTGTTCGAAAAAAGTGGTAGATAGCCGAAAAAAGTGACAGGGGTGCAACACGAGGACTTCCCAGGAGGTCACCCATCCTAGTACTACTCTCGCCCAAGCACGCTTAACTTCGGAGTTCTGATGGGATCCAGTGCATTTGTGCTGGTATGATCGCACCCAGCATGCCTCTCCATTGTCAAAGTAATAAAGAGTTTCCACTCGCATTGTCGTACGAAGTCCGTTTAAATGAAAGTGCGAAAAAATCCTGCTAGATGACACCGGATGGACGATCCGAGCATGTCAGGAAGCCGGATGACCGCCAGGGCTGTCATCGCGCGATGGATCTTCCCGAGTACCCCCGAATCAATATAAGAATCGCCACGATCTGACGGGCGGATCAAAAGTTATCGTCGGAACGATATTTGTGCACCAAGGGTAGCTCACGGCCAGTAAACACCTTCCGACCGGATTCATGACTCGTATCCACTAGTACACTCATCCGCTATAGCCTGTACGTCACTGAATCTTAAAAACCCCCGCTATAATTTGACTGCAAATGAAATGTCAGAACGAATTCCGTTTATCGAATCAAACGACACTATCACCCCGCCATAATAAAGACCGGACGTCTTTGAATTCACCATCCGGAAGAAAATAAAAAGATCCGAACCGAAACGTAGGAGGCGACGCACTAAACGTGCGTTTCAGTTCGCATCGATGTTCCAGAACCGAAAGATTGTTCGAAAAAAGTGGTAGATAGCCGAAAAAAGTGACAGGGGTGCAACACGAGGACTTCCCAGGAGGTCACCCATCCTAGTACTACTCTCGCCCAAGCACGCTTAACTTCGGAGTTCTGATGGGATCCAGTGCATTTGTGCTGGTATGATCGCACCCAGCATGCCTCTCCATTGTCAAAGTAATTAAGAGTTTCCACTCGCATTGTCGTACGAAGTCCGTTTAAATGAAAGTGCGAAAAAATCCTGCTAGATGACACCGGATGGACGATCCGAGCATGTCGGGAAGCCGGATGACCGCCAGGGCTGTCATCGCGCGATGGATCTTCCCGAGTACCCCCGAATCAATATAAGAATCGCCACGATCTGACGGGCGGATCAAAAGTTATCGTCGGAACGATATTTGTGCACCAAGGGTAGCTCACGGCCAGTAAACACCTTCCGACCGGATTCATGACTCGCATCCACTAGTACACTCATCCGCTATAGCCTGTACGTCACTGAATCTAAACAAACCCCCGCTATAATTTGACCGCAAATGAAATGTCAGAACGAATTCCGTTTATCGAATCAAACGACACTATCACCCCGCCATAATAAAGACCGGACGTCTTTGAATTCACCATCCGGAAGAAAATAAAAAGATCCGAACCGAAACGTAGGAGGCGACGCACTAAACGTGCGTTTCAGTTCGCATCGATGTTCCAGAACCGAAAGATTGTTCGAAAAAAGTGGTAGATAGCCGAAAAAAGTGACAGGGGTGCAACACGAGGACTTCCCAGGAGGTCACCCATCCTAGTACTACTCTCGCCCAAGCACGCTTAACTTCGGAGTTCTGATGGGATCCAGTGCATTTGTGCTGGTATGATCGCACCCAGCATGCCTCTCCATTGTCAAAGTAATAAAGAGTTTCCACTCGCATTGTCGTACGAAGTCCGTTTAAATGAAAGTGCGAAAAAATCCTGCTAGATGACACCGGATGGACGATCCGAGCATGTCGGGAAGCCGGATGACCGCCAGGGCTGTAATCGCGCGATGGATCTTCCCGAGTACCCCCGAATCAATATAAGAATCGCCACGATCTGACGGGCGGATCAAAAGTTATCGTCGGAACGATATTTGTGCACCAAGGGTAGCTCACGGCCAGTAAACACCTTCCGACCGGATTCATGACTCGCATCCACTAGTACACTCATCCGCTATAGCCTGTACGTCACTGAATCTAAACAAACCCCCGCTATAATTTGACTGCAAATGAAATGTCAGAACGAATTCCGTTTATCGAATCAAACGACACTATCACCCCGCCATAATAAAGACCGGACGTCTTTGAATTCACCGTCCGGAAGAAAATAAAAAGATCCGAACCGAAACGTAGGAGGCGACGCACTAAACGTGCGTTTCAGTTCGCATCGATGTTCCAGAACCGAAAGATTGTTCGAAAAAAGTGGTAGATAGCCGAAAAAAGTGACAGGTGTGCAACACGAGGACTTCCCAGGAGGTCACCCATCCTAGTACTACTCTCGCCCAAGCACGCTTAACTTCGGAGTTCTGATGGGATCCAGTGCATTTGTGCTGGTATGATCGCACCCAGCATGCCTCTCCATTGTCAAAGTAATTAAGAGTTTCCACTCGCATTGTCGTACGAAGTCCGTTTAAATGAAAGTGCGAAAAAATCCTGCTAGATGACACCGGATGGACGATCCGAGCATGTCGGGAAGCCGGATGACCGCCAGGGCTGTCATCGCGCGATGGATCTTCCCGAGTACCCCCGAATCAATATAAGAATCGCCACGATCTGACGGGCGGATCAAAAGTTATCGTCGGAACGATATTTGTGCACCAAGGGTAGCTCACGGCCAGTAAACACCTTCCGACCGGATTCATGACTCGCATCCACTAGTACACTCATCCGCTATAGCCTGTACGTCACTGAATCTAAACAAACCCCCGCTATAATTTGACCGCAAATGAAATGTCAGAACGAATTCCGTTTATCGAATCAAACGACACTATCACCCCGCCATAATAAAGACCGGACGTCTTTGAATTCACCATCCGGAAGAAAATAAAAAGATCCGAACCGAAACGTAGGAGGCGACGCACTAAACGTGCGTTTCAGTTCGCATCGATGTTCCAGAACCGAAAGATTGTTCGAAAAAAGTGGTAGATAGCCGAAAAAAGTGACAGGGGTGCAACACGAGGACTTCCCAGGAGGTCACCCATCCTAGTACTACTCTCGCCCAAGCACGCTTAACTTCGGAGTTCTGATGGGATCCAGTGCATTTGTGCTGGTATGATCGCACCCAGCATGCCTCTCCATTGTCAAAGTAATAAAGAGTTTCCACTCGCATTGTCGTACGAAGTCCGTTTAAATGAAAGTGCGAAAAAATCCTGCTAGATGGCACCGGATGAACGATCCGAGCATGTCGGGAAGCCGGATGACCGCCAGGGCTGTCATCGCGCGATGGATCTTCCCGAGTACCCCCGAATCAATATAAGAATCGCCACGATCTGACGGGCGGATCAAAAGTTATCGTCGGAACGATATTTGTGCACCAAGGGTAGCTCACGGCCAGTAAACACCTTCCGACCGGATTCATGACTCGCATCCACTAGTACACTCATCCGCTATAGCCTGTACGTCACTGAATCTAAACAAACCCCCGCTATAATTTGACTGCAAATGAAATGTCAGAACGAATTCCGTTTATCGAATCAGAAGACACTATCACCCCGCCATAATAAAGACCGGACGTCTTTGAATTCACCATCCGGAAGAAAATAAAAAGATCCGAACCGAAACGTAGGAGGCGACGCACTAAACGTGCGTTTCAGTTCGCATCGATGTTCCAGAACCGAAAGATTGTTCGAAAAAAGTGGTAGATAGCCGAAAAAAGTGACAGGGGTGCAACACGAGGACTTCCCAGGAGGTCACCCATCCTAGTACTACTCTCGCCCAAGCACGCTTAACTTCGGAGTTCTGATGGGATCCAGTGCATTTGTGCTGGTATGATCGCACCCAGCATGCCTCTCCATTGTCAAAGTAATTAAGAGTTTCCACTCGCATTGTCGTACGAAGTCCGTTTAAATGAAAGTGCGAAAAAATCCTGCTAGATGACACCGGATGGACGATCCGAGCATGTCGGGAAGCCGGATGACCGCCAGGGCTGTCATCGCGCGATGGATCTTCCCGAGTACCCCCGAATCAATATAAGAATCGCGACGATCTGACGGGCGGATCAAAAGTTATCGTCGGAACGATATTTGTGCACCAAGGGTAGCTCACGGCCAGTAAACACCTTCCGACCGGATTCATGACTCGCATCCACTAGTACACTCATCCGCTATAGCCTGTACGTCACTGAATCTAAACAAACCCCCGCTATAATTTGACCGCAAATGAAATGTCAGAACGAATTCCGTTTATCGAATCAAACGACACTATCACCTCGCCATAATAAAGACCGGACGTCTTTGAATTCACCATCCGGAAGAAAATAAAAAGATCCGAACCGAAACGTAGGAGGCGACGCACTAAACGTGCGTTTCAGTTCGCATCGATGTTCCAGAACCGAAAGATTGTTCGAAAAAAGTGGTAGATAGCCGAAAAAAGTGACAGGGGTGCAACACGAGGACTTCCCAGGAGGTCACCCATCCTAGTACTACTCTCGCCCAAGCACGCTTAACTTCGGAGTTCTGATGGGATCCAGTGCATTTGTGCTGGTATGATCGCACCCAGCATTCCTTTCCATTGTCAAAGTAATAAAGAGTTTCCACTCGCATTGTCGTACGAAGTCCGTTTAAATGAAAGTGCGAAAAAATCCTGCTAGATTACACCGGATGGACGATCCGAGCATGTCGGGAAGCCGGATGACCGCCAGGGCTGTCATCGCGCGATTTATCTTCCCGAGTAGCCCCGAATCAATATAAGAATCGCTACGATCTGACGGGCGGATCAAAAGTTATCGTCGGAACGATATTTGTGCACCAAGGGTAGCTCACGGCCAGTAAACACCTTCCGACCGGATTCATGACTCGCATCCACTAGTACACTCATCCGCTATAGCCTGTACGTCACTGAATCTAAACAAACCCCCGCTATAATTTGACTGCAAATGAAATGTTAGAACGAATTCCGTTTATCGAATCAAACGACACTATCACCCCGCCATAATAAAGACCGGACGTCTTTGAATTCACCATCCGGAAGAAAATAAAAAGATCCGAACCGAAACGTAGGAGGCGACGCACTAAACGTGCGTTTCAGTTCGCATCGATGTTCCAGAACCGAAAGATTGTTCGAAAAAAGTGGTAGATAGCCGAAAAAAGTGACAGGGGTGCAACACGAGGACTTCCCAGGAGGTCACCCATCCTAGTACTACTCTCGCCCAAGCACGCTTAACTTCGGAGTTCTGATGGGATCCAGTGCATTTGTGCTGGTATGATCGCACCCAGCATGCCTCTCCATTGTCAAAGTAATAAAGAGTTTCCACTCGCATTGTCGTACGAAGTCCGTTTAAATGAAAGTGCGAAAAAATCCTGCTAGATGACACCGGATGGACGATCCGAGCATGTCGGGAAGCCGGATGACCGCCAGGGCTGTCATCGCGCGATGAATCTTCCCGAGTACCCCCGAATCAATATAAGAATCGCCACGATCTGACGGGCGGATCAAAAGTTATCGTCGGAACGATATTTGTGCACCAAGGGTAGCTCACGGCCAGTAAACACCTTCCGACCGGATTCATGACTCGCATCCACTAGTACACTCATCCGCTATAGCCTGTACGTCACTGAATCTAAACAAACCCCCGCTATAATTTGACTGCAAATGAAATGTCAGAACGAATTCCGTTTATCGAATCAAACGACACTATCACCCCGCCATAATAAAGACCGGACGTCTTTGAATTCACCATCTGGAAGAAAATAAAAAGATCCGAACCGAAACGTAGGAGGCGACGCACTAAACGTGCGTTTCAGTTCGCATCGATGTTCCAGAACCGAAAGATTGTTCGAAAAAAGTGGTAGATAGCCGAAAAAAGTGACAGGGGTGCAACACGAGGACTTCCCAGGAGGTCACCCATCCTAGTACTACTCTCGCCCAAGCACGCTTAACTTCGGAGTTCTGATGGGATCCAGTGCATTTGTGCTGGTATGATCGCACCCAGCATGCCTCTCCATTGTCAAAGTAATAAAGAGTTTCCACTCGCATTGTCGTACGAAGTCCGTTTAAATGAAAGTGCGAAAAAATCCTGCTAGATGACACCGGATGGACGATCCGAGCATGTCGGGAAGCCTGATGACCGCCAAGGCTGTCATCGCGCGATGGATCTTCCCGAGTACCCCCGAATCAATATAAGAATCGTCACGATCTGACGGGCGGATCAAAAGTTATCGTCGGAACGATATTTGTGCACCAAGGGTAGCTCACGGCCAGTAAACACCTTCCGACCGGATTCATGACTCGCATCCACTAGTACACTCATCCGCTATAGCCTGTACGTCACTGAATCTAAACAAACCCCCGCTATAATTTGACCGCAAATGAAATGTCAGAACGAATTCCGTTTATCGAATCAAACGACACTATCACCCCGCCATAATAAAGACCGGACGTCTTTGAATTCACCATCCGGAAGAAAATAAAAAGATCCGAACCGAAACGTAGGAGGCGACGCACTAAACGTGCGTTTCAGTTCGCATCGATGTTCCAGAACCGAAAGATTGTTCGAAAAAAGTGGTAGATAGCCGAAAAAAGTGACAGGGGTGCAACACGAGGACTTCCCAGGAGGTCACCCATCCTAGTACTACTCTCGCCCAGGCACGCTTAACTTCGGAGTTCTGATGGGATCCAGTGCATTTGTGCTGGTATGATCGCACCCAGCATGCCTCTCCATTGTCAAAGTAATAAAGAGTTTCCACTCGCATTGTCGTACGAAGTCCGTTTAAATGAAAGTGCGAAAAAATCCTGCTAGATGACACCGGATGGACGATCCGAGCATGTCGGGAAGCCGGATGACCGCCACGGCTGTCATCGCGCGATGGATCTTCCCGAGTACCCCCGAATCAATATAAGAATCGCCACGATCTGACGGGCGGATCAAAAGTTATCGTCGGAACGATATTTGTGCACCAAGGGTAGCTCACGGCCAGTAAACACCTTCCGACCGGATTCATGACTCGTATCCACTAGTACACTCATCCGCTATAGCCTGTACGTCACTGAATCTTAAAAACCCCCGCTATAATTTGACTGCAAATGAAATGTCAGAACGAATTCCGTTTATCGAATCAAACGACACTATCACCCCGCCATAATAAAGACCGGACGTCTTTGAATTCACCATCCGGAAGAAAATAAAAAGATCCGAACCGAAACGTAGGAGGCGACGCACTAAACGTGCGTTTCAGTTCGCATCGATGTTCCAGAACCGAAAGATTGTTCGAAAAAAGTGGTAGATAGCCGAAAAAAGTGACAGGGGTGCAACACGAGGACTTCCCAGGAGGTCACCCATCCTAGTACTACTCTCGCCCAAGCACGCTTAACTTCGGAGTTCTGATGGGATCCAGTGCATTTGTGCTGGTATGATCGCACCCAGCATGCCTCTCCATTGTCAAAGTAATAAAGAGTTTCCACTCGCATTGTCGTACGAAGTCCGTTTAAATGAAAGTGCGAAAAAATCCTGATAGATGACACCGGATGGACGATCCGAGCATGTCGGGAAGCCGGATGACCGCCAGGGCTGTCATCGCGCGATGGATCTTCCCGAGTACCCCCGAATCAATATAAGAATCGCCACGATCTGACGGGCGGATCAAAAGTTATCGTCGGAACGATATTTGTGCACCAAGGGTAGCTCACGGCCAGTAAACACCTTCCGACCGGATTCATGACTCGCATCCACTAGTACACTCATCCGCTATAGCCTGTACGTCACTGAATCTAAACAAACCCCCGCTATAATTTGACTGCAAATGAAATGTCAGAACGAATTCCGTTTATCGAATCAAACGACACTATCACCCCGCCATAATAAAGACCGGACGTCTTTGAATTCACCATCCGGAAGAAAATAAAAAGATCCGAACCGAAACGTAGGAGGCGACGCACTAAACGTGCGTTTCAGTTCGCATCGATGTTCCAGAACCGAAAGATTGTTCGAAAAAAGTGGTAGATAGCCGAAAAAAGTGACAGGGGTGCAACACGAGGACTTCCCAGGAGGTCACCCATCCTAGTACTACTCTCGCCCAAGCACGCTTATCTTCGGAGTTCTGATGGGATCCAGTGCATTTGTGCTGGTATGATCGCACCCAGCATGCCTCTCCATTGTCAAAGTAATTAAGAGTTTCCACTCGCATTGTCGTACGAAGTCCGTTTAAATGAAAGTGCGAAAAAATCCTGCTAGATGACACCGGATGGACGATCCGAGCATGTCGGGAAGCCGGATGACCGCCAGGGCTGTCATCGCGCGATGGATCTTCCCGAGTACCCCCGAATCAATATAAGAATCGCCACGATCTGACGGGCGGATCAAAAGTTATCGTCGGAACGATATTTGTGCACCAAGGGTAGCTCACGGCCAGTAAACACCTTCCGACCGGATTCATGACTCGCATCCACTAGTACACTCATCCGCTATAGCCTGTACGTCACTGAATCTAAACAAACCCCCGCTATAATTTGACCGCAAATGAAATGTCAGAACGAATTCCGTTTATCGAATCAAACGACACTATCACCCCGCCATAATAAAGACCGGACGTGTTTGAATTCACCATCCGGAAGAAAATAAAAAGATCCGAACCGAAACGTAGGAGGCGACGCACTAAACGTGCGTTTCAGTTCGCATCGATGTTCCAGAACCGAAAGATTGTTCGAAAAAAGTGGTAGATAGCCGAAAAAAGTGACAGGGGTGCAACACGAGGACTTCCCAGGAGGTCACCCATCCTAGTACTACTCTCGCCCAAGCACGCTTAACTTCGGAGTTCTGATGGGATCCAGTGCATTTGTGCTGGTATGATCGCACCCAGCATGCCTCTCCATTGTCAAAGTAATAAAGAGTTTCCACTCGCATTGTCGTACGAAGTCCGTTTAAATGAAAGTGCGAAAAAATCCTGCTAGATGACACCGGATGGACGATCCGAGCATGTCGGGAAGCCGGATGACCGCCAAGGCTGTCATCGCGCGATGGATCTTCCCGAGTACCCCCGAATCAATATAAGAATCGTCACGATCTGACGGGCGGATCAAAAGTTATCGTCGGAACGATATTTGTGCACCAAGGGTAGCTCACGGCCAGTAAACACCTTCCGACCGGATTCATGACTCGCATCCACTAGTACACTCATCCGCTATAGCCTGTACGTCACTGAATCTAAACAAACCCCCGCTATAATTTGACCGCAAATGAAATGTCAGAACGAATTCCGTTTATCGAATCAAACGACACTATCACCCCGCCATAATAAAGACCGGACGTCTTTGAATTCACCATCCGGAAGAAAATAAAAAGATCCGAACCGAAACGTAGGAGGCGACGCACTAAACGTGCGTTTCAGTTCGCATCGATGTTCCAGAACCGAAAGATTGTTCGAAAAAAGTGGTAGATAGCCGAAAAAAGTGACAGGGGTGCAACACGAGGACTTCCCAGGAGGTCACCCATCCTAGTACTACTCTCGCCCAAGCACGCTTAACTTCGGAGTTCTGATGGGATCCAGTGCATTTGTGCTGGTATGATCGCACCCAGCATGCCTCTCCATTGTCAAAGTAATAAAGAGTTTCCACTCGCATTGTCGTACGAAGTCCGTTTAAATGAAAGTGCGAAAAAATCCTGCTAGATGACACCGGATGGACGATCCGAGCATGTCGGGAAGCCGGATGACCGCCAGGGCTGTCATCGCGCGATGGATCTTCCCGAGTACCCCCGAATCAATATAAGAATCGCCACGATCTGACGGGCGGATCAAAAGTTATCGTCGGAACGATATTTGTGCACCAAGGGTAGCTCACGGCCAGTAAACACCTTCCGACCGGATTCATGACTCGTATCCACTAGTACACTCATCCGCTATAGCCTGTACGTCACTGAATCTTAAAAACCCCCGCTATAATTTGACTGCAAATGAAATGTCAGAACGAATTCCGTTTATCGAATCAAACGACACTATCACCCCGCCATAATAAAGACCGGACGTCTTTGAATTCACCATCCGGAAGAAAATAAAAAGATCCGAACCGAAACGTAGGAGGCGACGCACTAAACGTGCGTTTCAGTTCGCATCGATGTTCCAGAACCGAAAGATTGTTCGAAAAAAGTGGTAGATAGCCGAAAAAAGTGACAGGGGTGCAACACGAGGACTTCCCAGGAGGTCACCCATCCTAGTACTACTCTCGCCCAAGCACGCTTAACTTCGGAGTTCTGATGGGATCCAGTGCATTTGTGCTGGTATGATCGCACCCAGCATGCCTCTCCATTGTCAAAGTAATAAAGAGTTTCCACTCGCATTGTCGTACGAAGTCCGTTTAAATGAAAGTGCGAAAAAATCCTGATAGATGACACCGGATGGACGATCCGAGCATGTCGGGAAGCCGGATGACCGCCAGGGCTGTCATCGCGCGATGGATCTTCCCGAGTACCCCCGAATCAATATAAGAATCGCCACGATCTGACGGGCGGATCAAAAGTTATCGTCGGAATGATATTTGTGCACCAAGGGTAGCTCACGGCCAGTAAACACCTTCCGACCGGATTCATGACTCGCATCCACTAGTACACTCATCCGCTATAGCCTGTACGTCACTGAATCTAAACAAACCCCCGCTATAATTTGACTGCAAATGAAATGTCAGAACGAATTCCGTTTATCGAATCAAACGACACTATCACCCCGCCATAATAAAGACCGGACGTCTTTGAATTCACCATCCGGAAGAAAATAAAAAGATCCGAACCGAAACGTAGGAGGCGACGCACTAAACGTGCGTTTCAGTTCGCATCGATGTTCCAGAACCGAAAGATTGTTCGAAAAAAGTGGTAGATAGCCGAAAAAAGTGACAGGGGTGCAACACGAGGACTTCCCAGGAGGTCACCCATCCTAGTACTACTCTCGCCCAAGCACGCTTAACTTCGGAGTTCTGATGGGATCCAGTGCATTTGTGCTGGTATGATCGCACCCAGCATGCCTCTCCATTGTCAAAGTAATTAAGAGTTTCCACTCGCATTGTCGTACGAAGTCCGTTTAAATGAAAGTGCGAAAAAATCCTGCTAGATGACACCGGATGGACGATCCGAGCATGTCGGGAAGCCGGATGACCGCCAGGGCTGTCATCGCGCGATGGATCTTCCCGAGTACCCCCGAATCAATATAAGAATCGCCACGATCTGACGGGCGGATCAAAAGTTATCGTCGGAACGATATTTGTGCACCAAGGGTAGCTCACGGCCAGTAAACACCTTCCGACCGGATTCATGACTCGCATCCACTAGTACACTCATCCGCTATAGCCTGTACGTCACTGAATCTAAACAAACCCCCGCTATAATTTGACCGCAAATGAAATGTCAGAACGAATTCCGTTTATCGAATCAAACGACACTATCACCCCGCCATAATAAAGACCGGACGTGTTTGAATTCACCATCCGGAAGAAAATAAAAAGATCCGAACCGAAACGTAGGAGGCGACGCACTAAACGTGCGTTTCAGTTCGCATCGATGTTCCAGAACCGAAAGATTGTTCGAAAAAAGTGGTAGATAGCCGAAAAAAGTGACAGGGGTGCAACACGAGGACTTCCCAGGAGGTCACCCATCCTAGTACTACTCTCGCCCAAGCACGCTTAACTTCGGAGTTCTGATGGGATCCAGTGCATTTGTGCTGGTATGATCGCACCCAGCATGCCTCTCCATTGTCAAAGTAATAAAGAGTTTCCACTCGCATTGTCGTACGAAGTCCGTTTAAATGAAAGTGCGAAAAAATCCTGCTAGATGACACCGGATGGACGATCCGAGCATGTCGGGAAGCCGGATGACTGCCAGGGCTGTCATCGCGCGATGGATCTTCCCGAGTACCCCCGAATCAATATAAGAATCGCGACGATCTGACGGGCGGATCAAAAGTTATCGTCGGAACGATATTTGTGCACCAAGGGTAGCTCACGGCCAGTAAACACCTTCCGACCGGATTCATGACTCGCATCCACTAGTACACTCATCCGCTATAGCCTGTACGTCACTGAATCTAAACAAACCCCCGCTATAATTTGACCGCAAATGAAATGTCAGAACGAATTCCGTTTATCGAATCAAACGACACTATCACCCCGCCATAATAAAGACCGGACGTGTTTGAATTCACCATCCGGAAGAAAATAAAAAGATCCGAACCGAAACGTAGGAGGCGACGCACTAAACGTGCGTTTCAGTTCGCATCGATGTTCCAGAACCGAAAGATTGTTCGAAAAAAGTGGTAGATAGCCGAAAAAAGTGACAGGGGTGCAACACGAGGACTTCCCAGGAGGTCACCCATCCTAGTACTACTCTCGCCCAAGCACGCTTAACTTCGGAGTTCTGATGGGATCCAGTGCATTTGTGCTGGTATGATCGCACCCAGCATGCCTCTCCATTGTCAAAGTAATAAAGAGTTTCCACTCGCATTGTCGTACGAAGTCCGTTTAAATGAAAGTGCGAAAAAATCCTGCTAGATGACACCGGATGGACGATCCGAGCATGTCGGGAAGCCGGATGACCGCCAGGGCTGTCATCGCGCGATGGATCTTCCCGAGTACCCCCGAATCAATATAAGAATCGTCACGATCTGACGGGCGGATCAAAAGTTATCGTCGGAACGATATTTGTGCACCAAGGGTAGCTCACGGCCAGTAAACACCTTCCGACCGGATTCATGACTCGCATCCACTAGTACACTCATCCGCTATAGCCTGTACGTCACTGAATCTAAACAAACCCCCGCTATAATTTGACTGCAAATGAAATGTCAGAACGAATTCCGTTTATCGAATCAAACGACACTATCACCCCGCCATAATAAAGACCGGACGTCTTTGAATTCACCATCCGGAAGAAAATAAAAAGATCCGAACCGAAACGTAGGAGGCGACGCACTAAACGTGCGTTTCAGTTCGCATCGATGTTCCAGAACCGAAAGATTGTTCGAAAAAAGTGTTAGATAGCCGAAAAAAGTGACAGGGGTGCAACACGAGGACTTCCCAGGAGGTCACCCATCCTAGTACTACTCTCGCCCAAGCACGCTTAACTTCGGAGTTCTGATGGGATCCAGTGCATTTGTGCTGGTATGATCGCACCCAGCATGCCTCTCCATTGTCAAAGTAATTAAGAGTTTCCACTCGCATTGTCGTACGAAGTCCGTTTAAATGAAAGTGCGAAAAAATCCTGCTAGATGACACCGGATGGACGATCCGAGCATGTCGGGAAGCCGGATGACCGCCAAGGCTGTCATCGCGCGATGGATCTTCTCGAGTACCCCCGAATCAATATAAGAATCGTCACGATCTGACGGGCGGATCAAAAGTTATCGTCGGAACGATATTTGTGCACCAAGGGTAGCTCACGGCCAGTAAACACCTTCCGACCGGATTCATGACTCGCATCCACTAGTACACTCATCCGCTATAGCCTGTACGTCACTGAATCTAAACAAACCCCCGCTATAATTTGACCGCAAATGAAATGTCAGAACGAATTCCGTTTATCGAATCAAACGACACTATCACCCCGCCATAATAAAGACCGGACGTCTTTGAATTCACCATCCGGAAGAAAATAAAAAGATCCGAACCGAAACGTAGGAGGCGACGCACTAAACGTGCGTTTCAGTTCGCATCGATGTTCCAGAACCGAAAGATTGTTCGAAAAAAGTGGTAGATAGCCGAAAAAAGTGACAGGGGTGCAACACGAGGACTTCCCAGGAGGTCACCCATCCTAGTACTACTCTCGCCCAAGCACGCTTAACTTCGGAGTTCTGATGGGATCCAGTGCATTTGTGCTGGTATGATCGCACCCAGCATGCCTCTCCATTGTCAAAGTAATAAAGAGTTTCCACTCGCATTGTCGTACGAAGTCCGTTTAAATGAAAGTGCGAAAAAATCCTGCTAGATGACACCGGATGGACGATCCGAGCATGTCGGGAAGCCGGATGACCGCCAAGGCTGTCATCGCGCGATGGATCTTCCCGAGTACCCCCGAATCAATATAAGAATCGTCACGATCTGACGGGCGGATCAAAAGTTATCGTCGGAACGATATTTGTGCACCAAGGGTAGCTCACGGCCAGTAAACACCTTCCGACCGGATTCATGACTCGCATCCACTAGTACACTCATCCGCTATAGCCTGTACGTCACTGAATCTAAACAAACCCCCGCTATAATTTGACCGCAAATGAAATGTCAGAACGAATTCCGTTTATCGAATCAAACGACACTATCACCCCGCCATAATAAAGACCGGACGTCTTTGAATTCACCATCCGGAAGAAAATAAAAAGATCCGAACCAAAACGTAGGAGGCGACGCACTAAACGTGCGTTTCAGTTCGCATCGATGTTCCAGAACCGAAAGATTGTTCGAAAAAAGTGGTAGATAGCCGAAAAAAGTGACAGGGGTGCAACACGAGGACTTCCCAGGAGGTCACCCATCCTAGTACTACTCTCGCCCAAGCACGCTTAACTTCGGAGTTCTGATGGGATCCAGTGCATTTGTGCTGGTATGATCGCACCCAGCATGCCTCTCCATTGTCAAAGTAATTAAGAGTTTCCACTCGCATTGTCGTACGAAGTCCGTTTAAATGAAAGTGCGAAAAAATCCTGCTAGATGACACCGGATGGACGATCCGAGCATGTCGGGAAGCCGGATGACAGCCAGGCTGTCATCGCGCGATGGATCTTCCCGAGTACCCCCGAATCAATATAAGAATCGCCACGATCTGACGGGCGGATCAAAAGTTATCGTCGGAACGATATTTGTGCACCAAGGGTAGCTCACGGCCAGTAAACACCTTCCGACCGGATTCATGACTCGCATCCACTAGTACACTCATCCGCTATAGCCTGTACGTCACTGAATCTAAACAAACCCCCGCTATAATTTGACCGCAAATGAAATGTCAGAACGAATTCCGTTTATCGAATCAAACGACACTATCACCCCGCCATAATAAAGACCGGACGTCTTTGAATTCACCATCCGGAAGAAAATAAAAAGATCCGAACCGAAACGTAGGAGGCGACGCACTAAACGTGCGTTTCAGTTCGCATCGATGTTCCAGAACCGAAAGATTGTTCGAAAAAAGTGGTAGATAGCCGAAAAAAGTGACAGGGGTGCAACACGAGGACTTCCCAGGAGGTCACCCATCCTAGTACTACTCTCGCCCAAGCACGCTTAACTTCGGAGTTCTGATGGGATCCAGTGCATTTGTGCTGGTATGATCGCACCCAGCATGCCTCTCCATTGTCAAAGTAATAAAGAGTTTCCACTCGCATTGTCGTACGAAGTCCGTTTAAATGAAAGTGCGAAAAAATCCTGCTAGATGACACCGGATGGACGATCCGAGCATGTCGGGAAGCCGGATGACCGCCAAGGCTGTCATCGCGCGATGGATCTTCCCGAGTACCCCCGAATCAATATAAGAATCGTCACGATCTGACGGGCGGATCAAAAGTTATCGTCGGAACGATATTTGTGCACCAAGGGTAGCTCACGGCCAGTAAACACCTTCCGACCGGATTCATGACTCGCATCCACTAGTACACTCATCCGCTATAGCCTGTACGTCACTGAATCTAAACAAACCCCCGCTATAATTTGACCGCAAATGAAATGTCAGAACGAATTCCGTTTATCGAATCAAACGACACTATCACCCCGCCATAATAAAGACCGGACGTCTTTGAATTCACCATCCGGAAGAAAATAAAAAGATCCGAACCAAAACGTAGGAGGCGACGCACTAAACGTGCGTTTCAGTTCGCATCGATGTTCCAGAACCGAAAGATTGTTCGAAAAAAGTGGTAGATAGCCGAAAAAAGTGACAGGGGTGCAACACGAGGACTTCCCAGGAGGTCACCCATCCTAGTACTACTCTCGCCCAAGCACGCTTAACTTCGGAGTTCTGATGGGATCCAGTGCATTTGTGCTGGTATGATCGCACCCAGCATGCCTCTCCATTGTCAAAGTAATTAAGAGTTTCCACTCGCATTGTCGTACGAAGTCCGTTTAAATGAAAGTGCGAAAAAATCCTGCTAGATGACACCGGATGGACGATCCGAGCATGTCGGGAAGCCGGATGACAGCCAGGGCTGTCATCGCGCGATGGATCTTCCCGAGTACCCCCGAATCAATATAAGAATCGCCACGATCTGACGGGCGGATCAAAAGTTATCGTCGGAACGATATTTGTGCACCAAGGGTAGCTCACGGCCAGTAAACACCTTCCGACCGGATTCATGACTCGCATCCACTAGTACACTCATCCGCTATAGCCTGTACGTCACTGAATCTAAACAAACCCCCGCTATAATTTGACCGCAAATGAAATGTCAGAACGAATTCCGTTTATCGAATCAAACGACACTATCACCCCGCCATAATAAAGACCGGACGTCTTTGAATTCACCATCCGGAAGAAAATAAAAAGATCCGAACCGAAACGTAGGAGGCGACGCACTAAACGTGCGTTTCAGTTCGCATCGATGTTCCAGAACCGAAAGATTGTTCGAAAAAAGTGGTAGATAGCCGAAAAAAGTGACAGGGGTGCAACACGAGGACTTCCCAGGAGGTCACCCATCCTAGTACTACTCTCGCCCAAGCACGCTTAACTTCGGAGTTCTGATGGGATCCAGTGCATTTGTGCTGGTATGATCGCACCCAGCATGCCTCTCCATTGTCAAAGTAATTAAGAGTTTCCACTCGCATTGTCGTACGAAGTCCGTTTAAATGAAAGTGCGAAAAAATCCTGCTAGATGACACCGGATGGACGATCCGAGCATGTCGGGAAGCCGGATGACCGCCAAGGCTGTCATCGCGCGATGGATCTTCCCGAGTACCCCCGAATCAATATAAGAATCGTCACGATCTGACGGGCGGATCAAAAGTTATCGTCGGAACGATATTTGTGCACCAAGGGTAGCTCACGGCCAGTAAACACCTTCCGACCGGATTCATGACTCGCATCCACTAGTACACTCATCCGCTATAGCCTGTACGTCACTGAATCTAAACAAACCCCCGCTATAATTTGACCGCAAATGAAATGTCAGAACGAATTCCGTTTATCGAATCAAACGACACTATCACCCCGCCATAATAAAGACCGGACGTCTTTGAATTCACCATCCGGAAGAAAATAAAAAGATCCGAACCGAAACGTAGGAGGCGACGCACTAAACGTGCGTTTCAGTTCGCATCGATGTTCCAGAACCGAAAGATTGTTCGAAAAAAGTGGTAGATAGCCGAAAAAAGTGACAGGGGTGCAACACGAGGACTTCCCAGGAGGTCACCCATCCTAGTACTACTCTCGCCCAAGCACGCTTAACTTCGGAGTTCTGATGGGATCCAGTGCATTTGTGCTGGTATGATCGCACCCAGCATGCCTCTCCATTGTCAAAGTAATAAAGAGTTTCCACTCGCATTGTCGTACGAAGTCCGTTTAAATGAAAGTGCGAAAAAATCCTGCTAGATGACACCGGATGGACGATCCGAGCATGTCGGGAAGCCGGATGACCGCCAGGGCTGTCATCGCGCGATGGATCTTCCCGAGTACCCCCGAATCAATATAAGAATCGCCACGATCTGACGGGCGGATCAAAAGTTATCGTCGGAACGATATTTGTGCACCAAGGGTAGCTCACGGCCAGTAAACACCTTCCGACCGGATTCATGACTCGTATCCACTAGTACACTCATCCGCTATAGCCTGTACGTCACTGAATCTTAAAAACCCCCGCTATAATTTGACTGCAAATGAAATGTCAGAACGAATTCCGTTTATCGAATCAAACGACACTATCACCCCGCCATAATAAAGACCGGACGTCTTTGAATTCACCATCCGGAAGAAAATAAAAAGATCCGAACCGAAACGTAGGAGGCGACGCACTAAACGTGCGTTTCAGTTCGCATCGATGTTCCAGAACCGAAAGATTGTTCGAAAAAAGTGGTAGATAGACGAAAAAAGTGACAGGGGTGCAACACGAGGACTTCCCAGGAGGTCACCCATCCTAGTACTACTCTCGCCCAAGCACGCTTAACTTCGGAGTTCTGATGGGATCCAGTGCATTTGTGCTGGTATGATCGCACCCAGCATGCCTCTCCATTGTCAAAGTAATAAAGAGTTTCCACTCGCATTGTCGTACGAAGTCCGTTTAAATGAAAGTGCGAAAAAATCCTGCTAGATGACACCGGATGGACGATCCGAGCATGTCGGGAAGCCGGATGACCGCCAGGGCTGTCATCGCGCGATGGATCTTCCCGAGTACCCCCGAATCAATATAAGAATCGCCACGATCTGACGGGCGGATCAAAAGTTATCGTCGGAACGATATTTGTGCACCAAGGGTAGCTCACGGCCAGTAAACACCTTCCGACCGGATTCATGACTCGCATCCACTAGTACACTCATCCGCTATAGCCTGTACGTCACTGAATCTAAACAAACCCCCGCTATAATTTGACTGCAAATGAAATGTCAGAACGAATTCCGTTTATCGAATCAAACGACACTATCACCCCGCCATAATAAAGACCGGACGTCTTTGAATTCACCATCCGGAAGAAAATAAAAAGATCCGAACCGAAACGTAGGAGGCGACGCACTAAACGTGCGTTTCAGTTCGCATCGATGTTCCAGAACCGAAAGATTGTTCGAAAAAAGTGGTAGATAGCCGAAAAAAGTGACAGGGGTGCAACACGAGGACTTCCCAGGAGGTCACCCATCCTAGTACTACTCTCGCCCAAGCACGCTTAACTTCGGAGTTCTGATGGGATCCAGTGCATTTGTGCTGGTATGATCGCACCCAGCATGCCTCTCCATTGTCAAAGTAATTAAGAGTTTCCACTCGCATTGTCGTACGAAGTCCGTTTAAATGAAAGTGCGAAAAAATCCTGCTAGATGACACCGGATGGACGATCCGAGCATGTCGGGAAGCCGGATGACAGCCAGGGCTGTCATCGCGCGATGGATCTTCCCGAGTACCCCCGAATCAATATAAGAATCGCCACGATCTGACGGGCGGATCAAAAGTTATCGTCGGAACGATATTTGTGCACCAAGGGTAGCTCACGGCCAGTAAACACCTTCCGACCGGATTCATGACTCGCATCCACTAGTACACTCATCCGCTATAGCCTGTACGTCACTGAATCTAAACAAACCCCCGCTATAATTTGACCGCAAATGAAATGTCAGAACGAATTCCGTTTATCGAATCAAACGACACTATCACCCCGCCATAATAAAGACCGGACGTCTTTGAATTCACCATCCGGAAGAAAATAAAAAGATCCGAACCGAAACGTAGGAGGCGACGCACTAAACGTGCGTTTCAGTTCGCATCGATGTTCCAGAACCGAAAGATTGTTCGAAAAAAGTGGTAGATAGCCGAAAAAAGTGACAGGGGTGCAACACGAGGACTTCCCAGGAGGTCACCCATCCTAGTACTACTCTCGCCCAAGCACGCTTAACTTCGGAGTTCTGATGGGATCCAGTGCATTTGTGCTGGTATGATCGCACCCAGCATGCCTCTCCATTGTCAAAGTAATAAAGAGTTTCCACTCGCATTGTCGTACGAAGTCCGTTTAAATGAAAGTGCGAAAAAATCCTGCTAGATGACACCGGATGGACGATCCGAGCATGTCGGGAAGCCAGATGACCGCCAGGGCTGTCATCGCGCGATGGATCTTCCCGAGTACCCCCGAATCAATATAAGAATCGCCACGATCTGACGGGCGGATCAAAAGTTATCGTCGGAACGATATTTGTGCACCAAGGGTAGCTCACGGCCAGTAAACACCTTCCGACCGGATTCATGACTCCTTTCCACTAGTACACTCATCCGCTATAGCCTGTACGTCACTGAATCTTAACAAACCCCCGCTATAATTTGACTGCAAATGAAATGTCAGAACGAATTCCGTTTATCGAATCAAACGACACTATCACCCCGACATAATAAAGACCGGACGTCTTTGAATTCACCATCCGGAAGAAAATAAAAAGATCCGAACCGAAACGTAGGAGGCGACGCACTAAACGTGCGTTTCAGTTCGCATCGATGTTCCAGAACCGAAAGATTGTTCGAAAAAAGTGGTAAATAGCCGAAAAAAGTGACAGGGGTGCAACACGAGGACTTCCCAGGAGGTCACCCATCCTAGTACTACTCTCGCCCAAGCACGCTTAACTTCGGAGTTCTGATGGGATCCAGTGCATTTGTGCTGGTATGATCGCACCCAGCATGCCTCTCCATTGTCAAAGTAATAAAGAGTTTCCACTCGCATTGTCGTACGAAGTCCGTTTAAATGAAAGTGCGAAAAAATCCTGCTAGATGGCACCGGATGGACGATCCGAGCATGTCGGGAAGCCGGATGACCGCCAGGGCTGTCATCGCGCGATGGATCTTCCCGAGTACCCCCGAATCAATATAAGAATCGCCACGATCTGACGGGCGGATCAAAAGTTATCGTCGGAACGATATTTGTGCACCAAGGGTAGCTCACGGCCAGTAAACACCTTCCGACCGGATTCATGACTCGTATCCACTAGTACACTCATCCGCTATAGCCTGTACGTCACTGAATCTTAACAAACCCCCGCTATAATTTGACTGCAAATGAAATGTCAGAACGAATTCCGTTTATCGAATCAAACGACACTATCACCCCGACATAATAAAGACCGGACGTCTTTGAATTCACCATCCGGAAGAAAATAAAAAGATCCGAACCGAAACGTAGGAGGCGACGCACTAAACGTGCGTTTCAGTTCGCATCGATGTTCCAGAACCGAAAGATTGTTCGAAAAAAGTGGTAGATAGCCGAAAAAAGTGACAGGGGTGCAACACGAGGACTTCCCAGGAGGTCACCCATCCTAGTACTACTCTCGCCCAAGCACGCTTAACTTCGGAGTTCTGATGGGATCCAGTGCATTTGTGCTGGTATGATCGCACCCAGCATGCCTCTCCATTGTCAAAGTAATAAAGAGTTTCCACTCGCATTGTCGTACGAAGTCCGTTTAAATGAAAGTGCGAAAAAATCCTGCTAGATGGCACCGGATGGACGATCCGAGCATGTCGGGAAGCCGGATGACCGCCAGGGCTGTCATCGCGCGATGGATCTTCCCGAGTACCCCCGAATCAATATAAGAATCGCCACGATCTGACGGGCGGATCAAAAGTTATCGTCGGAACGATATTTGTGCACCAAGGGTAGCTCACGGCCAGTAAACACCTTCCGACCGGATTCATGACTCGCATCCACTAGTACACTCATCCGCTATAGCCTGTACGTCACTGAATCTAAACAAACCCCCGCTATAATTTGACTGCAAATGAAATGTCAGAACGAATTCCGTTTATCGAATCAAACGACACTATCACCCCGCCATAATAAAGACCGGACGTCTTTGAATTCACCATCCGGAAGAAAATAAAAAGATCCGAACCGAAACGTAGGAGGCGACGCACTAAACGTGCGTTTCAGTTCGCATCGATGTTCCAGAACCGAAAGATTGTTCGAAAAAAGTGGTAGATAGCCGAAAAAAGTGACAGGGGTGCAACACGAGGACTTCCCAGGAGGTCACCCATCCTAGTACTACTCTCGCCCAAGCACGCTTAACTTCGGAGTTCTGATGGGATCCAGTGCATTTGTGCTGGTATGATCGCACCCAGCATGCCTCTCCATTGTCAAAGTAATTAAGAGTTTCCACTCGCATTGTCGTACGAAGTCCGTTTAAATGAAAGTGCGAAAAAATCCTGCTAGATGACACCGGATGGACGATCCGAGCATGTCGGGAAGCCGGATGACCGCCAGGGCTGTCATCGCGCGATGGATCTTCCCGAGTACCCCCGAATCAATATAAGAATCGTCACGATCTGACGGGCGGATCAAAAGTTATCGTCGGAACGATATTTGTGCACCAAGGGTAGCTCACGGCCAGTAAACACCTTCCGACCGGATTCATGACTCGCATCCACTAGTACACTCATCCGCTATAGCCTGTACGTCACTGAATCTAAACAAACCCCCGCTATAATTTGACTGCAAATGAAATGTCAGAACGAATTCCGTTTATCGAATCAAACGACACTATCACCCCGCCATAATAAAGACCGGACGTCTTTGAATTCACCATCCGGAAGAAAATAAAAAGATCCGAACCGAAACGTAAGAGGCGACGCACTAAACGTGCGTTTCAGTTCGCATCGATGTTCCAGAACCGAAAGATTGTTCGAAAAAAGTGGTAGATAGCCGAAAAAAGTGACAGGGGTGCAACACGAGGACTTCCCAGGAGGTCACCCATCCTAGTACTACTCTCGCCCAAGCACGCTTAACTTCGGAGTTCTGATGGGATCCAGTGCATTTGTGCTGGTATGATCGCACCCAGCATGCCTCTCCATTGTCAAAGTAATTAAGAGTTTCCACTCGCATTGTCGTACGAAGTCCGTTTAAATGAAAGTGCGAAAAAATCCTGCTAGATGACACCGGATGGACGATCCGAGCATGTCGGGAAGCCGGATGACCGCCAGGGCTGTCATCGCGCGATGGATCTTCCCGAGTACCCCCGAATCAATATAAGAATCGTCACGATCTGACGGGCGGATCAAAAGTTATCGTCGGAACGATATTTGTGCACCAAGGGTAGCTCACGGCCAGTAAACACCTTCCGACCGGATTCATGACTCGCATCCACTAGTACACTCATCCGCTATAGCCTGTACGTCACTGAATCTAAACAAACCCCCGCTATAATTTGACTGCAAATGAAATGTCAGAACGAATTCCGTTTATCGAATCAAACGACACTATCACCCCGCCATAATAAAGACCGGACGTCTTTGAATTCACCATCCGGAAGAAAATAAAAAGATCCGAACCGAAACGTAGGAGGCGACGCACTAAACGTGCGTTTCAGTTCGCATCGATGTTCCAGAACCGAAAGATTGTTCGAAAAAAGTGGTAGATAGCCGAAAAAAGTGACAGGGGTGCAACACGAGGACTTCCCAGGAGGTCACCCATCCTAGTACTACTCTCGCCCAAGCACGCTTAACTTCGGAGTTCTGATGGGATCCAGTGCATTTGTGCTGGTATGATCGCACCCAGCATGCCTCTCCATTGTCAAAGTAATTAAGAGTTTCCACTCGCATTGTCGTACGAAGTCCGTTTAAATGAAAGTGCGAAAAAATCCTGCTAGATGACACCGGATGGACGATCCGAGCATGTCGGGAAGCCGGATGACCGCCATGGCTGTCATCGCGCGATGGATCTTCCCGAGTACCCCCGAATCAATATAAGAATCGTCACGATCTGACGGGCGGATCAAAAGTTATCGTCGGAACGATATTTGTGCACCAAGGGTAGCTCACGGCCAGTAAACACCTTCCGACCGGATTCATGACTCGCATCCACTAGTACACTCATCCGCTATAGCCTGTACGTCACCGAATCTAAACAAACCCCCGCTATAATTTGACCGCAAATGAAATGTCAGAACGAATTCCGTTTATCGAATCAAACGACACTATCACCCCGCCATAATAAAGACCGGACGTCTTTGAATTCACCATCCGGAAGAAAATAAAAAGATCCGAACCGAAACGTAGGAGGCGACGCACTAAACGTGCGTTTCAGTTCGCATCGATGTTCCAGAACCGAAAGATTGTTCGAAAAAAGTGGTAGATAGCCGAAAAAAGTGACAGGGGTGCAACACGAGGACTTCCCAGGAGGTCACCCATCCTAGTACTACTCTCGCCCAAGCACGCTTAACTTCGGAGTTCTGATGGGATCCAGTGCATTTGTGCTGGTATGATCGCACCCAGCATGCCTCTCCATTGTCAAAGTAATAAAGAGTTTCCACTCGCATTGTCGTACGAAGTCCGTTTAAATGAAAGTGCGAAAAAATCCTGCTAGATGACACCGGATGGACGATCCGAGCATGTCGGGAAGCCGGATGACCGCCAGGGCTATCATCGCGCGATGGATCTTCCCGAGTACCCCCGAATCAATATAAGAATCGCCACGATCTGACGGGCGGATCAAAAGTTATCGTCGGAACGATATTTGTGCACCAAGGGTAGCTCACGGCCAGTAAACACCTTCCGACCGGATTCATGACTCGTATCCACTAGTACACTCATCCGCTATAGCCTGTACGTCACTGAATCTTAAAAACCCCCGCTATAATTTGACTGCAAATGAAATGTCAGAACGAATTCCGTTTATCGAATCAAACGACACTATCACCCCGCCATAATAAAGACCGGACGTCTTTGAATTCACCATCCGGAAGAAAATAAAAAGATCCGAACCGAAACGTAGGAGGCGACGCACTAAACGTGCGTTTCAGTTCGCATCGATGTTCCAGAACCGAAAGATTGTTCGAAAAAAGTGGTAGATAGCCGAAAAAAGTGACAGGGGTGCAACACGAGGACTTCCCAGGAGGTCACCCATCCTAGTACTACTCTCGCCCAAGCACGCTTAACTTCGGAGTTCTGATGGGATCCAGTGCATTTGTGCTGGTATGATCGCACCCAGCATGCCTCTCCATTGTCAAAGTAATAAAGAGTTTCCACTCGCATTGTCGTACGAAGTCCGTTTAAATGAAAGTGCGAAAAAATCCTGCTAGATGACACCGGATGGACGATCCGAGCATGTCGGGAAGCCGGATGACCGCCAGGGCTGTCATCGCGCGATGGATCTTCCCGAGTACCCCCGAATCAATATAAGAATCGCCACGATCTGACGGGCGGATCAAAAGTTATCGTCGGAACGATATTTGTGCACCAAGGGTAGCTCACGGCCAGTAAACACCTTCCGACCGGATTCATGACTCGCATCCACTAGTACACTCATCCGCTATAGCCTGTACGTCACTGAATCTAAACAAACCCCCGCTATAATTTGACTGCAAATGAAATGTCAGAACGAATTCCGTTTATCGAATCAAACGACACTATCACCCCGCCATAATAAAGACCGGACGTCTTTGAATTCACCATCCGGAAGAAAATAAAAAGATCCGAACCGAAACGTAGGAGGCGACGCACTAAACGTGCGTTTCAGTTCGCATCGATGTTCCAGAACCGAAAGATTGTTCGAAAAAAGTGGTAGATAGCCGAAAAAAGTGACAGGGGTGCAACACGAGGACTTCCCAGGAGGTCACCCATCCTAGTACTACTCTCGCCCAAGCACGCTTAACTTCGGAGTTCTGATGGGATCCAGTGCATTTGTGCTGGTATGATCGCACCCAGCATGCCTCTCCATTGTCAAAGTAATTAAGAGTTTCCACTCGCATTGTCGTACGAAGTCCGTTTAAATGAAAGTGCGAAAAAATCCTGCTAGATGACACCGGATGGACGATCCGAGCATGTCGGGAAGCCGGATGACAGCCAGGGCTGTCATCGCGCGATGGATCTTCCCGAGTACCCCCGAATCAATATAAGAATCGCCACGATCTGACGGGCGGATCAAAAGTTATCGTCGGAACGATATTTGTGCACCAAGGGTAGCTCACGGCCAGTAAACACCTTCCGACCGGATTCATGACTCGCATCCACTAGTACACTCATCCGCTATAGCCTGTACGTCACTGAATCTAAACAAACCCCCGCTATAATTTGACCGCAAATGAAATGTCAGAACGAATTCCGTTTATCGAATCAAACGACACTATCACCCCGCCATAATAAAGACCGGACGTCTTTGAATTCACCATCCGGAAGAAAATAAAAAGATCCGAACCGAAACGTAGGAGGCGACGCACTAAACGTGCGTTTCAGTTCGCATCGATGTTCCAGAACCGAAAGATTGTTCGAAAAAAGTGGTAGATAGCCGAAAAAAGTGACAGGGGTGCAACACGAGGACTTCCCAGGAGGTCACCCATCCTAGTACTACTCTCGCCCAAGCACGCTTAACTTCGGAGTTCTGATGGGATCCAGTGCATTTGTGCTGGTATGATCGCACCCAGCATGCCTCTCCATTGTCAAAGTAATAAAGAGTTTCCACTCGCATTGTCGTACGAAGTCCGTTTAAATGAAAGTGCGAGAAAATCCTGCTAGATGACACCGGATGGACGATCCGAGCATGTCGGGAAGCCGGATGACCGCCAGGGCTGTCATCGCGCGATGGATCTTCCCGAGTACCCCCGAATCAATATAAGAATCGCCACGATCTGACGGGCGGATCAAAAGTTATCGTCGGAACGATATTTGTGCACCAAGGGTAGCTCACGGCCAGTAAACACCTTCCGACCGGATTCATGACTCGTATCCACTAGTACACTCATCCGCTATAGCCTGTACGTCACTGAATCTTAAAAACCCCCGCTATAATTTGACTGCAAATGAAATGTCAGAACGAATTCCGTTTATCGAATCAAACGACACTATCACCCCGCCATAATAAAGACCGGACGTCTTTGAATTCACCATCCGGAAGAAAATAAAAAGATCCGAACCGAAACGTAGGAGGCGACGCACTAAACGTGCGTTTCAGTTCGCATCGATGTTCCAGAACCGAAAGATTGTTCGAAAAAAGTGGTAGATAGCCGAAAAAAGTGACAGGGGTGCAACACGAGGACTTCCCAGGAGGTCACCCATCCTAGTACTACTCTCGCCCAAGCACGCTTAACTTCGGAGTTCTGATGGGATCCAGTGCATTTGTGCTGGTATGATCGCACCCAGCATGCCTCTCCATTGTCAAAGTAATAAAGAGTTTCCACTCGCATTGTCGTACGAAGTCCGTTTAAATGAAAGTGCGAAAAAATCCTGCTAGATGACACCGGATGGACGATCCGAGCATGTCGGGAAGCCGGATGACCGCCAGGGCTGTCATCGCGCGATGGATCTTCCCGAGTACCCCCGAATCAATATAAGAATCGCCACGATCTGACGGGCGGATCAAAAGTTATCGTCGGAACGATATTTGTGCACCAAGGGTAGCTCACGGCCAGTAAACACCTTCCGACCGGATTCATGACTCGCATCCACTAGTACACTCATCCGCTATAGCCTGTACGTCACTGAATCTAAACAAACCCCCGCTATAATTTGACTGCAAATGAAATGTCAGAACGAATTCCGTTTATCGAATCAAACGACACTATCACCCCGCCATAATAAAGACCGGACGTCTTTGAATTCACCATCCGGAAGAAAATAAAAAGATCCGAACCGAAACGTAGGAGGCGACGCACTAAACGTGCGTTTCAGTTCGCATCGATGTTCCAGAACCGAAAGATTGTTCGAAAAAAGTGGTAGATAGCCGAAAAAAGTGACAGGGGTGCAACACGAGGACTTCCCAGGAGGTCACCCATCCTAGTACTACTCTCGCCCAAGCACGCTTAACTTCGGAGTTCTGATGGGATCCAGTGCATTTGTGCTGGTATGATCGCACCCAGCATGCCTCTCCATTGTCAAAGTAATTAAGAGTTTCCACTCGCATTGTCGTACGAAGTCCGTTTAAATGAAAGTGCGAAAAAATCCTGCTAGATGACACCGGATGGACGATCCGAGCATGTCGGGAAGCCGGATGACAGCCAAGGCTGTCATCGCGCGATGGATCTTCCCGAGTACCCCCGAATCAATATAAGAATCGCCACGATCTGACGGGCGGATCAAAAGTTATCGTCGGAACGATATTTGTGCACCAAGGGTAGCTCACGGCCAGTAAACACCTTCCGACCGGATTCATGACTCGCATCCACTAGTACACTCATCCGCTATAGCCTGTACGTCACTGAATCTAAACAAACCCCCGCTATAATTTGACCGCAAATGAAATGTCAGAACGAATTCCGTTTATCGAATCAAACGACACTATCACCCCGCCATAATAAAGACCGGACGTCTTTGAATTCACCATCCGGAAGAAAATAAAAAGATCCGAACCGAAACGTAGGAGGCGACGCACTAAACGTGCGTTTCAGTTCGCATCGATGTTCCAGAACCGAAAGATTGTTCGAAAAAAGTGGTAGATAGCCGAAAAAAGTGACAGGGGTGCAACACGAGGACTTCCCAGGAGGTCACCCATCCTAGTACTACTCTCGCCCAAGCACGCTTAACTTCGGAGTTCTGATGGGATCCAGTGCATTTGTGCTGGTATGATCGCACCCAGCATGCCTCTCCATTGTCAAAGTAATAAAGAGTTTCCACTCGCATTGTCGTACGAAGTCCGTTTAAATGAAAGTGCGAAAAAATCCTGCTAGATGACACCGGATGGACGATCCGAGCATGTCGGGAAGCCAGATGACCGCCAGGGCTGTCATCGCGCGATGGATCTTCCCGAGTACCCCCGAATCAATATAAGAATCGCCACGATCTGACGGGCGGATCAAAAGTTATCGTCGGAACGATATTTGTGCACCAAGGGTAGCTCACGGCCAGTAAACACCTTCCGACCGGATTCATGACTCGTATCCACTAGTACACTCATCCGCTATAGCCTGTACGTCACTGAATCTTAACAAACCCCCGCTATAATTTGACTGCAAATGAAATGTCAGAACGAATTCCGTTTATCGAATCAAACGACACTATCACCCCGACATAATAAAGACCGGACGTCTTTGAATTCACCATCCGGAAGAAAATAAAAAGATCCGAACCGAAACGTAGGAGGCGACGCACTAAACGTGCGTTTCAGTTCGCATCGATGTTCCAGAACCGAAAGATTGTTCGAAAAAAGTGGTAAATAGCCGAAAAAAGTGACAGGGGTGCAACACGAGGACTTCCCAGGAGGTCACCCATCCTAGTACTACTCTCGCCCAAGCACGCTTAACTTCGGAGTTCTGATGGGATCCAGTGCATTTGTGCTGGTATGATCGCACCCAGCATGCCTCTCCATTGTCAAAGTAATAAAGAGTTTCCACTCGCATTGTCGTACGAAGTCCGTTTAAATGAAAGTGCGAAAAAATCCTGCTAGATGGCACCGGATGGACGATCCGAGCATGTCGGGAAGCCGGATGACCGCCAGGGCTGTCATCGCGCGATGGATCTTCCCGAGTACCCCCGAATCAATATAAGAATCGCCACGATCTGACGGGCGGATCAAAAGTTATCGTCGGAACGATATTTGTGCACCAAGGGTAGCTCACGGCCAGTAAACACCTTCCGACCGGATTCATGACTCGCATCCACTAGTACACTCATCCGCTATAGCCTGTACGTCACTGAATCTAAACAAACCCCCGCTATAATTTGACTACAAATGAAATGTCAGAACGAATTCCGTTTATCGAATCAAACGACACTATCACCCCGCCATAATAAAGACCGGACGTCTTTGAATTCACCATCCGGAAGAAAATAAAAAGATCCGAACCGAAACGTAGGAGGCGACGCACTAAACGTGCGTTTCAGTTCGCATCGATGTTCCAGAACCGAAAGATTGTTCGAAAAAAGTGGTAGATAGCCGAAAAAAGTGACAGGGGTGCAACACGAGGACTTCCCAGGAGGTCACCCATCCTAGTACTACTCTCGCCCAAGCACGCTTAACTTCGGAGTTCTGATGGGATCCAGTGCATTTGTGCTGGTATGATCGCACCCAGCATGCCTCTCCATTGTCAAAGTAATTAAGAGTTTCCACTCGCATTGTCGTACGAAGTCCGTTTAAATGAAAGTGCGAAAAAATCCTGCTAGATGACACCGGATGGACGATCCGAGCATGTCGGGAAGCCGGATGACCGCCAGGGCTGTCATCGCGCGATGGATCTTCCCGAGTACCCCCGAATCAATATAAGAATCGTCACGATCTGACGGGCGGATCAAAAGTTATCGTCGGAACGATATTTGTGCACCAAGGGTAGCTCACGGCCAGTAAACACCTTCCGACCGGATTCATGACTCGCATCCACTAGTACACTCATCCGCTATAGCCTGTACGTCACTGAATCTAAACAAACCCCCGCTATAATTTGACTGCAAATGAAATGTCAGAACGAATTCCGTTTATCGAATCAAACGACACTATCACCCCGCCATAATAAAGACCGGACGTCTTTGAATTCACCATCCGGAAGAAAATAAAAAGATCCGAACCGAAACGTAAGAGGCGACGCACTAAACGTGCGTTTCAGTTCGCATCGATGTTCCAGAACCGAAAGATTGTTCGAAAAAAGTGGTAGATAGCCGAAAAAAGTGACAGGGGTGCAACACGAGGACTTCCCAGGAGGTCACCCATCCTAGTACTACTCTCGCCCAAGCACGCTTAACTTCGGAGTTCTGATGGGATCCAGTGCATTTGTGCTGGTATGATCGCACCCAGCATGCCTCTCCATTGTCAAAGTAATTAAGAGTTTCCACTCGCATTGTCGTACGAAGTCCGTTTAAATGAAAGTGCGAAAAAATCCTGCTAGATGACACCGGATGGACGATCCGAGCATGTCGGGAAGCCGGATGACCGCCAGGGCTGTCATCGCGCGATGGATCTTCCCGAGTACCCCCGAATCAATATAAGAATCGTCACGATCTGACGGGCGGATCAAAAGTTATCGTCGGAACGATATTTGTGCACCAAGGGTAGCTCACGGCCAGTAAACACCTTCCGACCGGATTCATGACTCGCATCCACTAGTACACTCATCCGCTATAGCCTGTACGTCACTGAATCTAAACAAACCCCCGCTATAATTTGACTGCAAATGAAATGTCAGAACGAATTCCGTTTATCGAATCAAACGACACTATCACCCCGCCATAATAAAGACCGGACGTCTTTGAATTCACCATCCGGAAGAAAATAAAAAGATCCGAACCGAAACGTAGGAGGCGACGCACTAAACGTGCGTTTCAGTTCGCATCGATGTTCCAGAACCGAAAGATTGTTCGAAAAAAGTGGTAGATAGCCGAAAAAAGTGACAGGGGTGCAACACGAGGACTTCCCAGGAGGTCACCCATCCTAGTACTACTCTCGCCCAAGCACGCTTAACTTCGGAGTTCTGATGGGATCCAGTGCATTTGTGCTGGTATGATCGCACCCAGCATGCCTCTCCATTGTCAAAGTAATTAAGAGTTTCCACTCGCATTGTCGTACGAAGTCCGTTTAAATGAAAGTGCGAAAAAATCCTGCTAGATGACACCGGATGGACGATCCGAGCATGTCGGGAAGCCGGATGACCGCCAAGGCTGTCATCGCGCGATGGATCTTCCCGAGTACCCCCGAATCAATATAAGAATCGTCACGATCTGACGGGCGGATCAAAAGTTATCGTCGGAACGATATTTGTGCACCAAGGGTAGCTCACGGCCAGTAAACACCTTCCGACCGGATTCATGACTCGCATCCACTAGTACACTCATCCGCTATAGCCTGTACGTCACTGAATCTAAACAAACCCCCGCTATAATTTGACCGCAAATGAAATGTCAGAACGAATTCCGTTTATCGAATCAAACGACACTATCACCCCGCCATAATAAAGACCGGACGTCTTTGAATTCACCATCCGGAAGAAAATAAAAAGATCCGAACCGAAACGTAGGAGGCGACGCACTAAACGTGCGTTTCAGTTCGCATCGATGTTCCAGAACCGAAAGATTGTTCGAAAAAAGTGGTAGATAGCCGAAAAAAGTGACAGGGGTGCAACACGAGGACTTCCCAGGAGGTCACCCATCCTAGTACTACTCTCGCCCAAGCACGCTTAACTTCGGAGTTCTGATGGGATCCAGTGCATTTGTGCTGGTATGATCGCACCCAGCATGCCTCTCCATTGTCAAAGTAATAAAGAGTTTCCACTCGCATTGTCGTACGAAGTCCGTTTAAATGAAAGTGCGAAAAAATCCTGCTAGATGACACCGGATGGACGATCCGAGCATGTCGGGAAGCCGGATGACCGCCAGGGCTGTCATCGCGCGATGGATCTTCCCGAGTACCCCCGAATCAATATAAGAATCGCCACGATCTGACGGGCGGATCAAAAGTTATCGTCGGAACGATATTTGTGCACCAAGGGTAGCTCACGGCCAGTAAACACCTTCCGACCGGATTCATGACTCGTATCCACTAGTACACTCATCCGCTATAGCCTGTACGTCACTGAATCTTAAAAACCCCCGCTATAATTTGACTGCAAATGAAATGTCAGAACGAATTCCGTTTATCGAATCAAACGACACTATCACCCCGCCATAATAAAGACCGGACGTCTTTGAATTCACCATCCGGAAGAAAATAAAAAGATCCGAACCGAAACGTAGGAGGCGACGCACTAAACGTGCGTTTCAGTTCGCATCGATGTTCCAGAACCGAAAGATTGTTCGAAAAAAGTGGTAGATAGCCGAAAAAAGTGACAGGGGTGCAACACGAGGACTTCCCAGGAGGTCACCCATCCTAGTACTACTCTCGCCCAAGCACGCTTAACTTCGGAGTTCTGATGGGATCCAGTGCATTTGTGCTGGTATGATCGCACCCAGCATGCCTCTCCATTGTCAAAGTAATAAAGAGTTTCCACTCGCATTGTCGTACGAAGTCCGTTTAAATGAAAGTGCGAAAAAATCCTGCTAGATGACACCGGATGGACGATCCGAGCATGTCGGGAAGCCGGATGACCGCCATGGCTGTCATCGCGCGATGGATCTTCCCGAGTACCCCCGAATCAATATAAGAATCGCCACGATCTGACGGGCGGATCAAAAGTTATCGTCGGAACGATATTTGTGCACCAAGGGTAGCTCACGGCCAGTAAACACCTTCCGACCGGATTCATGACTCGCATCCACTAGTACACTCATCCGCTATAGCCTGTACGTCACTGAATCTAAACAAACCCCCGCTATAATTTGACTGCAAATGAAATGTCAGAACGAATTCCGTTTATCGAATCAAACGACACTATCACCCCGCCATAATAAAGACCGGACGTCTTTGAATTCACCATCCGGAAGAAAATAAAAAGATCCGAACCGAAACGTAGGAGGCGACGCACTAAACGTGCGTTTCAGTTCGCATCGATGTTCCAGAACCGAAAGATTGTTCGAAAAAAGTGGTAGATAGCCGAAAAAAGTGACAGGGGTGCAACACGAGGACTTCCCAGGAGGTCACCCATCCTAGTACTACTCTCGCCCAAGCACGCTTAACTTCGGAGTTCTGATGGGATCCAGTGCATTTGTGCTGGTATGATCGCACCCAGCATGCCTCTCCATTGTCAAAGTAATTAAGAGTTTCCACTCGCATTGTCGTACGAAGTCCGTTTAAATGAAAGTGCGAAAAAATCCTGCTAGATGACACCGGATGGACGATCCGAGCATGTCGGGAAGCCGGATGACAGCCAGGGCTGTCATCGCGCGATGGATCTTCCCGAGTACCCCCGAATCAATATAAGAATCGCCACGATCTGACGGGCGGATCAAAAGTTATCGTCGGAACGATATTTGTGCACCAAGGGTAGCTCACGGCCAGTAAACACCTTCCGACCGGATTCATGACTCGCATCCACTAGTACACTCATCCGCTATAGCCTGTACGTCACTGAATCTAAACAAACCCCCGCTATAATTTGACCGCAAATGAAATGTCAGAACGAATTCCGTTTATCGAATCAAACGACACTATCACCCCGCCATAATAAAGACCGGACGTCTTTGAATTCACCATCCGGAAGAAAATAAAAAGATCCGAACCGAAACGTAGGAGGCGACGCACTAAACGTGCGTTTCAGTTCGCATCGATGTTCCAGAACCGAAAGATTGTTCGAAAAAAGTGGTAGATAGCCGAAAAAAGTGACAGGGGTGCAACACGAGGACTTCCCAGGAGGTCACCCATCCTAGTACTACTCTCGCCCAAGCACGCTTAACTTCGGAGTTCTGATGGGATCCAGTGCATTTGTGCTGGTATGATCGCACCCAGCATGCCTCTCCATTGTCAAAGTAATAAAGAGTTTCCACTCGCATTGTCGTACGAAGTCCGTTTAAATGAAAGTGCGAAAAAATCCTGCTAGATGACACCGGATGGACGATCCGAGCATGTCGGGAAGCCAGATGACCGCCAGGGCTGTCATCGCGCGATGGATCTTCCCGAGTACCCCCGAATCAATATAAGAATCGCCACGATCTGACGGGCGGATCAAAAGTTATCGTCGGAACGATATTTGTGCACCAAGGGTAGCTCACGGCCAGTAAACACCTTCCGACCGGATTCATGACTCGTATCCACTAGTACACTCATCCGCTATAGCCTGTACGTCACTGAATCTTAACAAACCCCCGCTATAATTTGACTGCAAATGAAATGTCAGAACGAATTCCGTTTATCGAATCAAACGACACTATCACCCCGACATAATAAAGACCGGACGTCTTTGAATTCACCATCCGGAAGAAAATAAAAAGATCCGAACCGAAACGTAGGAGGCGACGCACTAAACGTGCGTTTCAGTTCGCATCGATGTTCCAGAACCGAAAGATTGTTCGAAAAAAGTGGTAAATAGCCGAAAAAAGTGACAGGGGTGCAACACGAGGACTTCCCAGGAGGTCACCCATCCTAGTACTACTCTCGCCCAAGCACGCTTAACTTCGGAGTTCTGATGGGATCCAGTGCATTTGTGCTGGTATGATCGCACCCAGCATGCCTCTCCATTGTCAAAGTAATAAAGAGTTTCCACTCGCATTGTCGTACGAAGTCCGTTTAAATGAAAGTGCGAAAAAATCCTGCTAGATTGCACCGGATGGACGATCCGAGCATGTCGGGAAGCCGGATGACCGCCAGGGCTGTCATCGCGCGATGGATCTTCCCGAGTACCCCCGAATCAATATAAGAATCGCCACGATCTGACGGGCGAATCAAAAGTTATCGTCGGAACGATATTTGTGCACCAAGGGTAGCTCACGGCCAGTAAACACCTTCCGACCGGATTCATGACTCGCATCCACTAGTACACTCATCCGCTATAGCCTGTACGTCACTGAATCTAAACAAACCCCCGCTATAATTTGACTGCAAATGAAATGTCAGAACGAATTCCGTTTATCGAATCAAACGACACTATCACCCCGCCATAATAAAGACCGGACGTCTTTGAATTCACCATCCGGAAGAAAATAAAAAGATCCGAACCGAAACGTAGGAGGCGACGCACTAAACGTGCGTTTCAGTTCGCATCGATGTTCCAGAACCGAAAGATTGTTCGAAAAAAGTGGTAGATAGCCGAAAAAAGTGACAGGGGTGCAACACGAGGACTTCCCAGGAGGTCACCCATCCTAGTACTACTCTCGCCCAAGCACGCTTAACTTCGGAGTTCTGATGGGATCCAGTGCATTTGTGCTGGTATGATCGCACCCAGCATGCCTCTCCATTGTCAAAGTAATTAAGAGTTTCCACTCGCATTGTCGTACGAAGTCCGTTTAAATGAAAGTGCGAAAAAATCCTGCTAGATGACACCGGATGGACGATCCGAGCATGTCGGGAAGCCGGATGACCGCCAGGGCTGTCATCGCGCGATGGATCTTCCCGAGTACCCCCGAATCAATATAAGAATCGTCACGATCTGACGGGCGGATCAAAAGTTATCGTCGGAACGATATTTGTGCACCAAGGGTAGCTCACGGCCAGTAAACACCTTCCGACCGGATTCATGACTCGCATCCACTAGTACACTCATCCGCTATAGCCTGTACGTCACTGAATCTAAACAAACCCCCGCTATAATTTGACTGCAAATGAAATGTCAGAACGAATTCCGTTTATCGAATCAAACGACACTATCACCCCGCCATAATAAAGACCGGACGTCTTTGAATTCACCATCCGGAAGAAAATAAAAAGATCCGAACCGAAACGTAGGAGGCGACGCACTAAACGTGCGTTTCAGTTCGCATCGATGTTCCAGAACCGAAAGATTGTTCGAAAAAAGTGGTAGATAGCCGAAACAAGTGACAGGGGTGCAACACGAGGACTTCCCAGGAGGTCACCCATCCTAGTACTACTCTCGCCCAAGCACGCTTAACTTCGGAGTTCTGATGGGATCCAGTGCATTTGTGCTGGTATGATCGCACCCAGCATGCCTCTCCATTGTCAAAGTAATTAAGAGTTTCCACTCGCATTGTCGTACGAAGTCCGTTTAAATGAAAGTGCGAAAAAATCCTGCTAGATGACACCGGATGGACGATCCGAGCATTTCGGGAAGCCGGATGACCGCCAGGGCTGTCATCGCGCGATGGATCTTCCCGAGTACCCCCGAATCAATATAAGAATCGTCACGATCTGACGGGCGGATCAAAAGTTATCGTCGGAACGATATTTGTGCACCAAGGGTAGCTCACGGCCAGTAAACACCTTCCGACCGGATTCATGACTCGCATCCACTAGTACACTCATCCGCTATAGCCTGTACGTCACTGAATCTAAACAAACCCCCGCTATAATTTGACTGCAAATGAAATGTCAGAACGAATTCCGTTTATCGAATCAAACGACACTATCACCCCGCCATAATAAAGACCGGACGTCTTTGAATTCACCATCCGGAAGAAAATAAAAAGATCCGAACCGAAACGTAGGAGGCGACGCACTAAACGTGCGTTTCAGTTCGCATCGATGTTCCAGAACCGAAAGATTGTTCGAAAAAAGTGGTAGATAGCCGAAAAAAGTGACAGGGGTGCAACACGAGGACTTCCCAGGAGGTCACCCATCCTAGTACTACTCTCGCCCAAGCACGCTTAACTTCGGAGTTCTGATGGGATCCAGTGCATTTGTGCTGGTATGATCGCACCCAGCATGCCTCTCCATTGTCAAAGTAATTAAGAGTTTCCACTCGCATTGTCGTACGAAGTCCGTTTAAATGAAAGTGCGAAAAAATCCTGCTAGATGACACCGGATGGACGATCCGAGCATGTCGGGAAGCCGGATGACCGCCAAGGCTGTCATCGCGCGATGGATCTTCCCGAGTACCCCCGAATCAATATAAGAATCGTCACGATCTGACGGGCGGATCAAAAGTTATCGTCGGAACGATATTTGTGCACCAAGGGTAGCTCACGGCCAGTAAACACCTTCCGACCGGATTCATGACTCGCATCCACTAGTACACTCATCCGCTATAGCCTGTACGTCACTGAATCTAAACAAACCCCCGCTATAATTTGACTGCAAATGAAATGTCAGAACGAATTCCGTTTATCGAATCAAACGACACTATCACCCCGCCATAATAAAGACCGGACGTCTTTGAATTCACCATCCGGAAGAAAATAAAAAGATCCGAACCGAAACGTAGGAGGCGACGCACTAAACGTGCGTTTCAGTTCGCATCGATGTTCCAGAACCGAAAGATTGTTCGAAAAAAGTGGTAGATAGCCGAAACAAGTGACAGGGGTGCAACACGAGGACTTCCCAGGAGGTCACCCATCCTAGTACTACTCTCGCCCAAGCACGCTTAACTTCGGAGTTCTGATGGGATCCAGTGCATTTGTGCTGGTATGATCGCACCCAGCATGCCTCTCCATTGTCAAAGTAATTAAGAGTTTCCACTCGCATTGTCGTACGAAGTCCGTTTAAATGAAAGTGCGAAAAAATCCTGCTAGATGACACCGGATGGACGATCCGAGCATTTCGGGAAGCCGGATGACCGCCAGGGCTGTCATCGCGCGATGGATCTTCCCGAGTACCCCCGAATCAATATAAGAATCGTCACGATCTGACGGGCGGATCAAAAGTTATCGTCGGAACGATATTTGTGCACCAAGGGTAGCTCACGGCCAGTAAACACCTTCCGACCGGATTCATGACTCGCATCCACTAGTACACTCATCCGCTATAGCCTGTACGTCACTGAATCTAAACAAACCCCCGCTATAATTTGACCGCAAATGAAATGTCAGAACGAATTCCGTTTATCGAATCAAACGACACTATCACCCCGCCATAATAAAGACCGGACGTCTTTGAATTCACCATCCGGAAGAAAATAAAAAGATCCGAACCGAAACGTAGGAGGCGACGCACTAAACGTGCGTTTCAGTTCGCATCGATGTTCCAGAACCGAAAGATTGTTCGAAAAAAGTGGTAGATAGCCGAAAAAAGTGACAGGGGTGCAACACGAGGACTTCCCAGGAGGTCACCCATCCTAGTACTACTCTCGCCCAAGCACGCTTAACTTCGGAGTTCTGATGGGATCCAGTGCATTTGTGCTGGTATGATCGCACCCAGCATGCCTCTCCATTGTCAAAGTAATAAAGAGTTTCCACTCGCATTTTCGTACGAAGTCCGTTTAAATGAAAGTGCGAAAAAATCCTGCTAGATGACACCGGATGGACGATCCGAGCATGTCGGGAAGCCGGATGACCGCCAAGGCTGTCATCGCGCGATGGATCTTCCCGAGTACCCCCGAATCAATATAAGAATCGTCACGATCTGACGGGCGGATCAAAAGTTATCGTCGGAACGATATTTGTGCACCAAGGGTAGCTCACGGCCAGTAAACACCTTCCGACCGGATTCATGACTCGCATCCACTAGTACACTCATCCGCTATAGCCTGTACGTCACTGAATCTAAACAAACCCCCGCTATAATTTGACCGCAAATGAAATGTCAGAACGAATTCCGTTTATCGAATCAAACGACACTATCACCCCGCCATAATAAAGACCGGACGTCTTTGAATTCACCATCCGGAAGAAAATAAAAAGATCCGAACCGAAACGTAGGAGGCGACGCACTAAACGTGCGTTTCAGTTCGCATCGATGTTCCAGAACCGAAAGATTGTTCGAAAAAAGTGGTAGATAGCCGAAAAAAGTGACAGGGGTGCAACACGAGGACTTCCCAGGAGGTCACCCATCCTAGTACTACTCTCGCCCAAGCACGCTTAACTTCGGAGTTCTGATGGGATCCAGTGCATTTGTGCTGGTATGATCGCACCCAGCATGCCTCTCCATTGTCAAAGTAATAAAGAGTTTCCACTCGCATTGTCGTACGAAGTCCGTTTAAATGAAAGTGCGAAAAAATCCTGCTAGATGACACCGGATGGACGATCCGAGCATGTCGGGAAGCCGGATGACCGCCAGGGCTGTCATCGCGCGATGGATCTTCCCGAGTACCCCCGAATCAATATAAGAATCGCCACGATCTGACGGGCGGATCAAAAGTTATCGTCGGAACGATATTTGTGCACCAAGGGTAGCTCACGGCCAGTAAACACCTTCCGACCGGATTCATGACTCGCATCCACTAGTACACTCATCCGCTATAGCCTGTACGTCACTGAATCTAAACAAACCCCCGCTATAATTTGACCGCAAATGAAATGTCAGAACGAATTCCGTTTATCGAATCAAACGACACTATCACCCCGCCATAATAAAGACCGGACGTCTTTGAATTCACCATCCGGAAGAAAATAAAAAGATCCGAACCGAAACGTAGGAGGCGACGCACTAAACGTGCGTTTCAGTTCGCATCGATGTTCCAGAACCGAAAGATTGTTCGAAAAAAGTGGTAGATAGCCGAAAAAAGTGACAGGGGTGCAACACGAGGACTTCCCAGGAGGTCACCCATCCTAGTACTACTCTCGCCCAAGCACGCTTAACTTCGGAGTTCTGATGGGATCCAGTGCATTTGTGCTGGTATGATCGCACCCAGCATGCCTCTCCATTGTCAAAGTAATAAAGAGTTTCCACTCGCATTTTCGTACGAAGTCCGTTTAAATGAAAGTGCGAAAAAATCCTGCTAGATGACACCGGATGGACGATCCGAGCATGTCGGGAAGCCGGATGACCGCCAGGGCTGTCATCGCGCGATGGATCTTCCCGAGTACCCCCGAATCAATATAAGAATCGTCACGATCTGACGGGCGGATCAAAAGTTATCGTCGGAACGATATTTGTGCACCAAGGGTAGCTCACGGCCAGTAAACACCTTCCGACCGGATTCATGACTCGCATCCACTAGTACACTCATCCGCTATAGCCTGTACGTCACTGAATCTAAACAAACCCCCGCTATAATTTGACCGCAAATGAAATGTCAGAACGAATTCCGTTTATCGAATCAAACGACACTATCACCCCGCCATAATAAAGACCGGACGTCTTTGAATTCACCATCCGGAAGAAAATAAAAAGATCCGAACCGAAACGTAGGAGGCGACGCACTAAACGTGCGTTTCAGTTCGCATCGATGTTCCAGAACCGAAAGATTGTTCGAAAAAAGTGGTAGATAGCCGAAAAAAGTGACAGGGGTGCAACACGAGGACTTCCCAGGAGGTCACCCATCCTAGTACTACTCTCGCCCAAGCACGCTTAACTTCGGAGTTCTGATGGGATCCAGTGCATTTGTGCTGGTATGATCGCACCCAGCATGCCTCTCCATTGTCAAAGTAATAAAGAGTTTCCACTCGCATTGTCGTACGAAGTCCGTTTAAATGAAAGTGCGAAAAAATCCTGCTAGATGACACCGGATGGACGATCCGAGCATGTCGGGAAGCCGGATGACCGCCAGGGCTGTCATCGCGCGATGGATCTTCCCGAGTACCCCCGAATCAATATAAGAATCGCCACGATCTGACGGGCGGATCAAAAGTTATCGTCGGAACGATATTTGTGCACCAAGGGTAGCTCACGGCCAGTAAACACCTTCCGACCGGATTCATGACTCGCATCCACTAGTACACTCATCCGCTATAGCCTGTACGTCACTGAATCTAAACAAACCCCCGCTATAATTTGACCGCAAATGAAATGTCAGAACGAATTCCGTTTATCGAATCAAACGACACTATCACCCCGCCATAATAAAGACCGGACGTCTTTGAATTCACCATCCGGAAGAAAATAAAAAGATCCGAACCGAAACGTAGGAGGCGACGCACTAAACGTGCGTTTCAGTTCGCATCGATGTTCCAGAACCGAAAGATTGTTCGAAAAAAGTGGTAGATAGCCGAAAAAAGTGACAGGGGTGCAACACGAGGACTTCCCAGGAGGTCACCCATCCTAGTACTACTCTCGCCCAAGCACGCTTAACTTCGGAGTTCTGATGGGATCCAGTGCATTTGTGCTGGTATGATCGCACCCAGCATGCCTCTCCATTGTCAAAGTAATAAAGAGTTTCCACTCGCATTTTCGTACGAAGTCCGTTTAAATGAAAGTGCGAAAAAATCCTGCTAGATGACACCGGATGGACGATCCGAGCATGTCGGGAAGCCGGATGACCGCCAGGGCTGTCATCGCGCGATGGATCTTCCCGAGTACCCCCGAATCAATATAAGAATCGCCACGATCTGACGGGCGGATCAAAAGTTATCGTCGGAACGATATTTGTGCACCAAGGGTAGCTCACGGCCAGTAAACACCTTCCGACCGGATTCATGACTCGCATCCACTAGTACACTCATCCGCTATAGCCTGTACGTCACTGAATCTAAACAAACCCCCGCTATAATTTGACTGCAAATGAAATGTCAGAACGAATTCCGTTTATCGAATCAAACGACACTATCACCCCGCCATAATAAAGACCGGACGTCTTTGAATTCACCATCCGGAAGAAAATAAAAAGATCCGAACCGAAACGTAGGAGGCGACGCACTAAACGTGCGTTTCAGTTCGCATCGATGTTCCAGAACCGAAAGATTGTTCGAAAAAAGTGGTAGATAGCCGAAAAAAGTGACAGGGGTGCAACACGAGGACTTCCCAGGAGGTCACCCATCCTAGTACTACTCTCGCCCAAGCACGCTTAACTTCGGAGTTCTGATGGGATCCAGTGCATTTGTGCTGGTATGATCGCACCCAGCATGCCTCTCCATTGTCAAAGTAATTAAGAGTTTCCACTCGCATTGTCGTACGAAGTCCGTTTAAATGAAAGTGCGAAAAAATCCTGCTAGATGACACCGGATGGACGATCCGAGCATGTCGGGAAGCCGGATGACCGCCAGGGCTGTCATCGCGCGATGGATCTTCCCGAGTACCCCCGAATCAATATAAGAATCGCCACGATCTGACGGGCGGATCAAAAGTTATCGTCGGAACGATATTTGTGCACCAAGGGTAGCTCACGGCCAGTAAACACCTTCCGACCGGATTCATGACTCGCATCCACTAGTACACTCATCCGCTATAGCCTGTACGTCACTGAATCTAAACAAACCCCCGCTATAATTTGACCGCAAATGAAATGTCAGAACGAATTCCGTTTATCGAATCAAACGACACTATCACCCCGCCATAATAAAGACCGGACGTCTTTGAATTCACCATCCGGAAGAAAATAAAAAGATCCGAACCGAAACGTAGGAGGCGACGCACTAAACGTGCGTTTCAGTTCGCATCGATGTTCCAGAACCGAAAGATTGTTCGAAAAAAGTGGTAGATAGCCGAAAAAAGTGACAGGGGTGCAACACGAGGACTTCCCAGGAGGTCACCCATCCTAGTACTACTCTCGCCCAAGCACGCTTAACTTCGGAGTTCTGATGGGATCCAGTGCATTTGTGCTGGTATGATCGCACCCAGCATGCCTCTCCATTGTCAAAGTAATAAAGAGTTTCCACTCGCATTGTCGTACGAAGTCCGTTTAAATGAAAGTGCGAAAAAATCCTGCTAGATGACACCGGATGGACGATCCGAGCATGTCGGGAAGCCAGATGACCGCCAAGGCTGTCATCGCGCGATAGATCTTCCCGAGTACCCCCGAATCAATATAAGAATCGCCACGATCTGACGGGCGGATCAAAAGTTATCGTCGGAACGATATTTGTGCACCAAGGGTAGCTCACGGCCAGTAAACACCTTCCGACCGGATTCATGACTCGCATCCACTAGTACACTCATCCGCTATAGCCTGTACGTCACTGAATCTAAACAAACCCCCGCTATAATTTGACTGCAAATGAAATGTCAGAACGAATTCCGTTTATCGAATCAAACGACACTATCACCCCGCCATAATAAAGACCGGACGTCTTTGAATTCACCATCCGGAAGAAAATAAAAAGATCCGAACCGAAACGTAGAAGGCGACGCACTAAACGTGCGTTTCAGTTCGCATCGATGTTCCAGAACCGAAAGATTGTTCGAAAAAAGTGGTAGATAGCCGAAAAAAGTGACAGGGGTGCAACACGAGGACTTCCCAGGAGGTCACCCATCCTAGTACTACTCTCGCCCAAGCACGCTTAACTTCGGAGTTCTGATGGGATCCAGTGCATTTGTGCTGGTATGATCGCACCCAGCATGCCTCTCCATTGTCAAAGTAATTAAGAGTTTCCACTCGCATTGTCGTACGAAGTCCGTTTAAATGAAAGTGCGAAAAAATCCTGCTAGATGACACCGGATGGACGATCCGAGCATGTCGGGAAGCCGGATGACCGCCAGGGCTGTCATCGCGCGATGGATCTTCCCGAGTACCCCCGAATCAATATAAGAATCGTCACGATCTGACGGGCGGATCAAAAGTTATCGTCGGAACGATATTTGTGCACCAAGGGTAGCTCACGGCCAGTAAACACCTTCCGACCGGATTCATGACTCGCATCCACTAGTACACTCATCCGCTATAGCCTGTACGTCACTGAATCTAAACAAACCCCCGCTATAATTTGACTGCAAATGAAATGTCAGAACGAATTCCGTTTATCGAATCAAACGACACTATCACCCCGCCATAATAAAGACCGGACGTCTTTGAATTCACCATCCGGAAGAAAATAAAAAGATCCGAACCGAAACGTAGGAGGCGACGCACTAAACGTGCGTTTCAGTTCGCATCGATGTTCCAGAACCGAAAGATTGTTCGAAAAAAGTGGTAGATAGCCGAAAAAAGTGACAGGGGTGCAACACGAGGACTTCCCAGGAGGTCACCCATCCTAGTACTACTCTCGCCCAAGCACGCTTAACTTCGGAGTTCTGATGGGATCCAGTGCATTTGTGCTGGTATGATCGCACCCAGCATGCCTCTCCATTGTCAAAGTAATTAAGAGTTTCCACTCGCATTGTCGTACGAAGTCCGTTTAAATGAAAGTGCGAAAAAATCCTGCTAGATGACACCGGATGGACGATCCGAGCATGTCGGGAAGCCGGATGACCGCCAGGGCTGTCATCGCGCGATGGATCTTCCCGAGTACCCCCGAATCAATATAAGAATCGTCACGATCTGACGGGCGGATCAAAAGTTATCGTCGGAACGATATTTGTGCACCAAGGGTAGCTCACGGCCAGTAAACACCTTCCGACCGGATTCATGACTCGCATCCACTAGTACACTCATCCGCTATAGCCTGTACGTCACTGAATCTAAACAAACCCCCGCTATAATTTGACTGCAAATGAAATGTCAGAACGAATTCCGTTTATCGAATCAAACGACACTATCACCCCGCCATAATAAAGACCGGACGTCTTTGAATTCACCATCCGGAAGAAAATAAAAAGATCCGAACCGAAACGTAGGAGGCGACGCACTAAACGTGCGTTTCAGTTCGCATCGATGTTCCAGAACCGAAAGATTGTTCGAAAAAAGTGGTAGATAGCCGAAAAAAGTGACAGGGGTGCAACACGAGGACTTCCCAGGAGGTCACCCATCCTAGTACTACTCTCGCCCAAGCACGCTTAACTTCGGAGTTCTGATGGGATCCAGTGCATTTGTGCTGGTATGATCGCACCCAGCATGCCTCTCCATTGTCAAAGTAATAAAGAGTTTCCACTCGCATTGTCGTACGAAGTCCGTTTAAATGAAAGTGCGAAAAAATCCTGCTAGATGGCACCGGATGGACGATCCGAGCATGTCGGGAAGCCGGATGACCGCCAGGGCTGTCATCGCGCGATGGATCTTCCCGAGTACCCCCGAATCAATATAAGAATCGCCACGATCTGACGGGCGGATCAAAAGTTATCGTCGGAACGATATTTGTGCACCAAGGGTAGCTCACGGCCAGTAAACACCTTCCGACCGGATTCATGACTCGCATCCACTAGTACACTCATCCGCTATAGCCTGTACGTCACTGAATCTAAACAAACCCCCGCTATAATTTGACTGCAAATGAAATGTCAGAACGAATTCCGTTTATCGAATCAAACGACACTATCACCCCGCCATAATAAAGACCGGACGTCTTTGAATTCACCATCCGGAAGAAAATAAAAAGATCCGAACCGAAACGTAGGAGGCGACGCACTAAACGTGCGTTTCAGTTCGCATCGATGTTCCAGAACCGAAAGATTGTTCGAAAAAAGTGGTAGATAGCCGAAAAAAGTGACAGGGGTGCAACACGAGGACTTCCCAGGAGGTCACCCATCTGTAGACACCCCATTTTGACAAGGCCCTAAAATCCCCAAAATTGAATATCCAATAGAATTCCCGAATTTCGAGTCCCCCAGATGTCCCAAAATTAATCTCGGAATCCCTGAGGGGCTGGCCTCAAAATGAGAGAAGGCTCATGTTCTGGGCATCTGGTTGTGCACATCTGTGGGTACAAATCCCCCAAGAGGTTGTTTATATTCCCAAGGCTGCCCCTGCAAAATTGCAGGGCAATCGGGCAAAAAATGTAACATAGGACAAGCGGAGTGTGTGCAATAATCCAGGCTGGGTGGTGTTAGGGAGAATTATCAAATCTGGGGTGTGCAAATATCACCCTAAAAGTCAAAATATTCTCATGGGGGTTTGTTACCTTAGAAGGGTGTATTTGTCATTCCCAGGTAACTTATACTTTAAGCAACCTCTAGTGACCCTTGGATCAAATCGGAGGGCTAGGATTATGCAAAGAGAAGAGAATCTTTCTTTTTTATTTCACCCTTCTTCTTACCTGACCCCCCCTTGTAGGTTAAAATGCCAATCAAGAATACACTAAAAGGGGTGGCCTGGGAAGAAAGAGGGCATAATATATTACTTCCCTTTTGCTACATAACCCACCGAATAAGGGTTTCAAAGGGAGGGGGCCCATCTACCATCTACACAAGGAAAAGAGGGGAGAGGTGGAGAAGGGTCAAAACCCATCTCCATCATTGTCCCCCCCCTTTCCTCTTTTTTTTCATCCCCCACCTCCCATTTCAAAAGAAAAGAAAAAAGAAAAAGAAAAAGGGGAGGCCCATTTTCCCATCTACACGAGGAAAAAAGGGAGAGGTGGAGAAGGGTCAAAACCCATCTCCATCATTGTCTCCCCTCTCCCCTATTTCTTCGTCTCCCACCTCACTTCAAAAAAAAAAAAAAAAGAAAAGAAAAGGGGAGATCTGGAGAGAGAGAGAGAGAGGCAGAGAGAGAGAGAGGGGTTCTTAATCTCCTTCACCGGCGATCTTGCCGGAGATCTAACCGTCACCCTGCACCTACCTTCACATCTTCACCATTAGATCCATCTTTTTTTTACAGATCTTTGAGATCATCTCCCAAAACCATTTCCTCCACCATCATTCTCCCCTATTTTCTCCACCATCATCCCCATCTCCTCCACCCCACCTCCAGCGGGCCCCACCTCCAGCGGGCCCCACACAAGCACGACTCTGTCAACACCTTCCTGGATCTCTTGTGGTGTAAGTTCATTTTTTTTATTTTTTAATTATTCATTCTTTGCACTACACGGGTCCCACAGCGGATCCCACATCAGTAAGTCCCACAGCGGGTCCCACATCCGCGGGTCCCACAGCGGGTCCCACATCCGCGGGTCCCACAGCGGGTCCCACAGCGGGTCCCACAACGGGTCCCACAGCGGGTCCCACGTCCGCGGGTCCCACATCAGTGGGTCCCACAACGGGTCCCACAGCGGGTCCCACAGCGGGTCCCAAAGCGGGTCCCACAGAGGGTCCCACATCCGCGGGTCCCACATCAGCGGGTCCCACATCAGTGGTCCCACAACGGGTCCCACAGCGGGTCCCAGCGGGTCCCGCAGTGGGTCCCACATCGGCGGGTCCCACAGCAGGTCACACATCAGCGGGTCCCACAACAGCGGGTCCCACATCAGCGGGTCCTACTATGAATAGTAGTTTTGAATAGTACTTATAAATAGTAATTATGAATAGTAGTTTTGAATAGTACTTATAAATAGTAATTATGAATAGTAGTTTTGAATAGTACCTATAAATAGTAATTATGAATAGTATTTTTGAATAGTAATCTTGTATAGTAATTATAAATAGTAATTATAACAGTCTTCAGCACAGGAGTCAGTCCTAGAGTCAGTCCAGGAATTTTTTCCTGTCATCATAGGGGTTAGGATTCCGTCCATCCTCTCATCAAATCGTGATCTTTACCCGCTCCTGCAAGGTATAGGATGCTGTCCAACCCTTGCCGAGTTATTTTCCTGTTCGTTCCCTCGCAAAGCATAGGATGCTGTCCAACCTTTGCGGGATTCCAGAAGTCTCCCTACCCTTATGATGATAGGATTTTATTCTCTGGTGTCAAAAAACAACAAAAACATTTCAAAAATACTTGAAAACAACAAAAACATTCCAAAAACACTTGAAAACAACAAAAACATTCCAAAAACACTTGAAAATTCAAAAACATCTCAAAAACAATTCAAAATCCAAAAACATTTTAAAAATCAAAAATCTCAAAAAATCTTGAGTCATTTGCAGAGTAGTTAGGGATTCAGTCCGAACTACGGATGGCTTGATCCCTAGCTGAGGGGTACGTAGGCAGCTCAGGCGTGCTGCTGGCACCCTGAGTTCAGTCACCATTTTTAGACACCATTTTTACACCCTTTCACCATTTTCAGTCACCATTTTTGTAAATATTTCTCACAACTTTCACCATTTTTCATAACTTCAAAACCTCCCAAAAATACAAAAAACTTCAAAACCTTTTCAAAAAAGATCTTCCCCTAGAGTTAGGAGTCTGTCCTAGATATTTAGGGTGTTTTAGAGTTAGGAGTCGGTCCTGATTTGTATTGATATGGTGTGTCCTGTCGTGTGAGTGTCCCTAGAGTTAGGAGGCCTCAAGTCGATCGGTTAGACATTTAGTCGAACCGATGGCTAGACTATGAAGCATATAGTCAACCCATGGTTTTCCTTAGAATGCACAGCCTAGATACACATAGGATATAGGGCTCACCTGCATTAGCTTAAGGCTAATCAACTTGCATTAGTTAGGGCATATAGAGTCCTAAAAATTACAATCCACTTGAATTTAAGCAATCGCACAAAAAGCTTTAAACATCAGTCGAGTCTAGTGGATCGAGTCTAGGATAGCGGTCCTAGAGTTTTAGGCATCGTAGTTTAGAATAGGGCACCGAACTACGTTGGCTCTGATTCTTCCCGAGGCCGGGATACGTAGTGCAGCTAGGATGGATGGCCATTCTGGTCCGAGTCAAGTATTGCATTAGAGTCTAGGGTTTGTCGTGTCGGGTCGTGTGTCGAGTCGTGTTGTGTTGTGTGTTTTGCTGTGTTTTCTTATTTTTATGTACAGATCTTATACCTTTAGCTGTAACATGCATGTGCTTGTCCACCAGAACTTAGACACCAATTAGGCATGGCACTCATAACCTAGCTATTCTTAGGCGACATATCTTTCATTTCTTTTGTGTGTGCTTCTTATTCATCTCCGAGACATGCATGATTAGCTAGACGTTATCTCGGAGATATTCGTTCCCATTTCGCATGATTTTCGCCCAAAACTCTTCAAAATTAATAATAAATGGCATAAGAGACCAGGTGCTAGCACTTGGGCGAATTGGGGGCGCCTAATCCCTTCCCCATTCGTCATCAGGCACGAACCCTATTTTATATCTCTGGTTATCCGTTGCAACAGAGCACAGCATGGGATCCAGGGCCCACTTCCTTGGATGGCGACTCTTCTTTGTTTAAGGTACGCCTCGAATCTGGGCTAGTCCCCGAATCGAGAGGTATCTCACTTTACATCGCCGCTCATGCTGTGAGGGGCACTCTTTCGAGAGTTCCTTGGTGGGGCTCTCCTTCACGTGGACGATCTAGAGAGACTCGCGCGGGGGCCCGTCCCCTACGCCCGTCCCGGATCGGGGTCCACAGGCTGGCGACTCTGCTGGGGATTTCTTGAAACATTGCCTAACTCTGTAAAAATGCCATTGTTACTAATTCTGAGGAAATTTGGGCCAAAATCGAGTTAAATGGGAACTTTATCGTTAGAAATCCAGGGGCACCAAGTAGGCGCGTAAATAAAACAAGGGATTCACACATCGCACATCATACATTGTCATATTCTTTATTTCTTTCATCATTTTCATTATTGGCCTCAGGGAATAGATATGACGCGTACCAGATGGGAACCGTTGTATCTATTTCCGAGCTATGCGCCGGAGCTGCAGCCGTAGACACTGGGTGTGCTGGTGTTCTACAGCAGCCGATGAGCAATGAACATACTTTGTATAATGCTGGGTGTGCTGGCGTTATACATCAAGGGTATGGTCATAAGCATAGTACCCTGCAGAAATGCCCGGGCCCTACTTTTATTTCATTATATTATGTATATATATTAGTTTCTCCCTTTAGAACCAAAATTAGGGAACCCTTGCTAGGACACTATATATATGTACTCATATAGGACGAACATGTGCGACTAGCATATGTAAGCCTAGGATAGAAGTCAGCCTACCCATGTAGTGTAGAAGGGTAAGTCACACCGTGGTTACCCGCCGCGTTATCTAGTACACTCACAGACACTTCTGGGTCAAGATTTTCTTGGCTGCGCTAGATTAGACTAGGGTTGGTGCCCCTGGTTAGGATGTATATATATGTATATATTTATTATTAGATTAGGGCTTGCTTCTTAGTTAGGTTTCCTTCTAATCTAATCAATTTTTCCCCATCTATCCATTCTGTGGATTATCATCAGATTCTTGGCTCTTTTAGTCATGATCTGTTTTCCGTAAGCCTGATCATTTGATCGATCCTGATCAGATCACTCCGCATGTCGATTATGAGTCTATCTTGCCATCATCATTACCGGAGTGTGTGTTTTTGCTGAGAGCCCTGCTTTATCTTGACCATGACGGCATACTCTTCATGTTTAGTTGCTGAGACCCTCCTAGTATAGCCGTCATGCTGCCGATTTTCTTCCAAATACCTTGAGTGTGGTCATCATCCTTTTAGGCTTGTTGACAAACCATGTACTTGTCGTACCACATCTTCATGTACAACCATTAAGCTGTCGGATTTTACCCAACGGAAGGATGTATTGGTGCTACCTTTTGTCTCAACTTGCGCATTGCATTGCCATGTGATTAATTCTCATTGAGCTTAGTGTTTGTGGTGTCCATGAAAGGAGTCTTAGTCACTCGTCTCCCATCAACCCCAAAAGAGCTTTCATTTCTAAACTCGCTTGGTCTAGCCAGTCTGCTGTACCTTTTTCCTCTCACATTGCCCAGATGGCCGAGTACACTGAAAATCTCATCTTGACAGAAATGAGAGAGATGGTGATGACATCCATGACCTGATAGACAGGGATCCCCTCATTCTTCTTGAACTCAAATGCTTCTGAGAACCCTGCACATAACCGTGTTGCACCTCCTACACCCACCATGGGAACCACTCTACCCTTTCAACCCTTCATAGATCTCACCACCTTTACCTGTACCACTTCTGGCCTGAAAAATGATTGGGAAGGGAAAAGAAAAATGTCAGAGCTTGAACTTCTTGAAAATATCATACCAAAGAAAGCCTTGCCATTGTCAGGTGCTAAAGAACAATTTGAGCTGGGTCAACAGAAACCGAAGAGGCCCTCCCTTCTGAGATTCTAACTCTAGGATTACTCTTTCCGATCATTATCGCCATTAATGAAGGCACGTTGTCCTTGAACTTTCAGCGCCAATCCGTTGCCTCCGATAAAGTGTCTCATCTTTGAAATTTGTTTTGAAGTGTGTATACCAACCCTCCTGTCAAAGTTGGTAAGTCTAACCATGTCAGTATCAATTCTAAGTATGTTGTGTTTACCGGTCTCTCTCATTGTGAGCCAATGTCCAATCTTTTGCTGAATTTGATGGAGAGCCTATCGTGGCGCATCAAAAATCATTGTATGTACTTCAAACATTCAATGAAAAGAACATTTGATTCCAGTGTCGTCAATATTCTTGTATATGTTCACTCTTGGATCTAATGTTAATAAACAAATTAAGACACCCTCCTCGAATGAGGATGCCGATGAAATTCTCCTCGAGATTTGAAAGATAATCAAACGAGAGGAAGAGCGTCGAGCAAAGCCACTTGAAGATGAAATTGATACCGTGGATAGTGGTATCGAAATCCGAAACTCGGGAAATAAGGATTGGCAAAATCTCCCGAAGAGTGCAAAGAGTCGATAAACCTATTTAGAGGGTTCAAGGAAGTGTTGCTTGGTCCTATGAGGATAAATTAGAAGCGTGCCTTGGCACTGTTCAACGTGAGTCACCCTCAGCTTCAGACATCAGGTCGAAAGAAAAAAAATTCAAATGAAGAATACCAAACATCAAATGCAGTGAATGAAAAATTGAGAGAAGACTTTCAGACAACAAAGTCATGAGCATAGAGCATGAACCCCAAAAAGAATACTTGGGCTATACATTGCGATGGAATTTCAAGTTAAAGCATTCCAGGCGTAGGGGCATTCCCCACATCCAAGCAAAAAAATAAAAATCAGAATGAACAAAGAAAAATAAGATAGAATCCAGAGAAGAAAGGAGAAGGGAGCATGCCCCACGTCAACTCCTCAAGAACGTCAGAATCGCAGGAAGCAGAGTCGATAAATGGATTGAAAATTTCAAAATCATCTTCAGCATTCATAGAAGACCCAGAGCCGTAGAATCCCGAATATCAGTGCGAGATCCCAAAGAAAAAGTGGGAATTCAATCAGTCTAGCTTGCACAGTGCAGATGAAGTCTTGCCAGGAAATGCCGCCAGACTCCTCAAAAAAAAAAAAGAGAAAGGAAAAAAGTTCAAAGCCATTGAACCTTAGCCATTCAAGAAGCTTGTATGCCAAAACATCAGAAGGCCATCCTTGGACGCCTGAGCCTTAAACGCCAAAAATCCCAAGTTCAAAAAAAAATCCTTTTGCGAACACCTTCGAGCCTCAACAAAATCAAACATTCTTTTCAAACACCCGCAAATTAGGGGCATTTCGCCCCGAACTACGTCTGACCTGATCCCCAACTCTTCGGGGGTACGTAGGCAACCTGATCAATTCAGGTTCGGTCAACCTTTGGGATAAAAATCAAATTATTCCCTTTCAACCTTTGGGATAAAAGTCAAATTATTCCCTTTCAACCTTTGGGATAAAAGTCAAATTATTCCCTTTCAACCTTTGGGATAAAAGTCAAATTATTCCCTTTCAACCTTTGAGCTTAAAAGCCAAATCATTCTGTTCCAAACCTCAGCGAACCACTCGAACCTGATCCTCCATTGTTGGGGTACTTAGGCAACCTGGCCAATCCAAGTCTAGTCGAAACTTTGAAATCCAAAAGAAATATCCAACCGTTTTGAACCCCGGCCCACTTAGAAAGTCCTTCTGGTGAACAAGCAGAGGTTCAAAGTCAAGAACAATAAATAATGGAGTCTGAAGACCCGCTAGACTGAAAACCCTAGAGGGCGGTCTAGGCAAAATTTAGGGTCATTCACCCGCTAAGTTGACAACTGAAAAGTCAGCTTAGGCAAAAGTTAGGGTATCGAGCCCGCTGGATTGAAAACCCGAAAGGGCGAACCAGGCAAAAGTTAGGGCAAGCGGTCCGTCAGATTGAAAACCTGAAAAGGCAATCTGGTCAATGGCAATGACTTCCAACAAAAAGCGAATCATTGAGATGGAGAAACAGTCTTCAACCAGGGTAAAATCTCGGAGTCCAAGTAGTGCCAGCAAGCTTACTTTAACATTCCTCTAAACTGAGGGCATCGAAACCGAGCAATCCAAAAGGGATAATAACCATGACATAAACACCGAAAAAGGAGAGTTGTGCATCTTGACACGGTCTTCGAAATACTCTAAGAGTGGCTAAGCCATACCCTTAAAAAATGACACATCAGATCCAAGAGTGAGTCAAAAGCGAGTCGAGTCCTTGGAACAATGAGAATCTTCTTTGATTGAGTCCTTGGAAATCTGTTCCTCCTTCATATTTGTGTTCCCTCTCCTTGCGAAGTCCAAACTGTCAGATGCTGGAAGAATGGGAGCGTGTCATCCAAAATGCGAAGAAAATTCAGAGTAAATCCTGGTTTAGGTATCAGAAGGGGTGGGAGACATCTTGTTCAAACCTACCAGAGACCTTAAGCCTCCAAAAGTGAGCAATGCGAAAGAAGGGATTTTCAGACTCAGCCATCATGGTTATTGTCCTATTCTCTCCATACAAAAGAACTTTGCATCCTTGAGCCTTCATGAAATGAAGCATCTTTTCTTCAACCATCATTGTCCTGCCTCCTTAAAACTCCTGTCATGGAAACACAATATACTAGGGGCATCTTTTATGACTTGCGTCATAAAAGATATCAAGCACAAAAGGCAATCAGTGCCAATGTCTTCAGTAAGTTGAGATAAGAGATGTACGAGTATATCTCGAGCCAAACTTCAAACTTCTCAGACAAGTGCACTCTCTGAAAGGTCAACTTCCCCAGAAAATCAATTTCCTCAGTGGAGTCTAGAATTTGCTCGCGCAGCCTTCAATCCCCGGCAAAATTCAGTTCTCTCAGAAAAAATGGTCAATACTCAAAACCTCAGCAAGTTACCTGTGTCTGGTTCTCAACAGAGATCGCACACTCCTAACGTTCTCGGCAAGAGACGATCAATCTTGTAATGGACTCGATCACAATCTCGATTTCTTGAATCAAAATTGTTCCTTCTTGAGTTTCGTGTTCTTGGTTCCTAGAGTGGTTTGATCATGATGATTGTCTAATTATACCGCTTTGTTGATCTGCCTAGATGCTGTCTTCTCAGATCCCAATTTAGGTTTGATCATGATAACTGTCTAATCATTCCGCCGTATTGATCTGTCAAGATGTTATCTTCCCAGATCCCAATTTAGGTTTGATCATGATAACTGTCTAATCATTCCGCTTTGTTGATCTGCCTAGATGCTGTCTTCTCAGATCCCAATTTAGGTTTGATCATGATAACTGTCTAATCATTCCGCCGTGTTGATCTGTCAAGATGCTATCTTCCCAGATCCCAATTTAGGTTTGATCATGATAGCTGTCTAATCATTCCGCCGTGGTGATCTGTCAAGATGCTATCTTCCCAGATCCCAATTTAGGTTTGATCATGATAACTGTCTAATCATTCCGCCGTGTTGATCTGTCAAGATGCTATCTTCCCAGATCCCAATTTAGGCTTGATCAGGATAGCTGTCTAATCATTCCGCCGTGTTGATCTGTCAAGATGCTGTCTTCCCAGATCCCAATTCAGGTTTGATCATGATAACTGTCTAATCATTCCGCCGTGTTGATCTGTCAAGATGCTGTCTTCCCAGATCCCAATTTAGGTTTGATCATGATAACTGTCTAATCATTCCGCCGTGTTGATCTGTCAAGATGCTATCTTCCCAGATCCCAATTTAGGTTTGATCATGATAGCTGTCTAATCATTCCGCCGTGTTGATCTGTCAAGATGCTATCTTCCCAGATCCCAATTTAGGTTTGATCATGATAACTGTCTAATCATTCCGCCATGGTGATCTGTCAAGATGCTATCTTCCCAGATCCAAATTTAGGTTTGATCATGATAGCTGTCTAATCATTCCGCCGTGTTGATCTGTCAAGATGCTATCTTCCCAGATCCCAATTTAGGTTTGATCATGATAACTGTCTAATCATTCCACCATGTTGATCTGTCAAGATGCTATCTTCCCAGATCCCAATTTAGGTTTGATCATGATAACTGTCTAATCATTCCGCCCTGTTGATCTGTCAAGATGCTATCTTCCCAGATCCCAATTTAGGTTTGGTCATGATAACTGTCTAATCATTCCGCCCTGTTGATCTGTCAAGATGCTATCTTCCCAGATCCCAATTTAGGTTTGATCATGATAACTGTCTAATCATTCCGCCCTGATCATCTGCCAAGATGCTATCTTCTCAGATCCCAATTCAGGTTTGCATATCTTCGACCTTTCGGTTCATTCGCACCCAGGTCAATCCTTTGAGTTTTGACTCATTCGCAGTCTCGCTCATATCCTCGACCTTTCGGTTCATTCGCAACCAGGTCATAGGTTTGATCATGATAACTGTCTAATCATTCCGCCCTGTTCATCTGCCAAGATGCTATCTTCTCAGATTCCAATTCAGGTTTGCTTATCTTCGACCTTTCGGTTCATTCGCAGCCAGGTCAATCCTTTGAGTCTTGACTCATTCGCAGTCTCGCTCATATCCTCGACCTTTCGGTTCATTCGCAACCAGGTCATAGGTTTGATCATGATAACTGTCTAATCATTCCGCCCTGATCATCTGCCAAGATGCTATCTTCTCAGATCCAAATTCAGGTTTGCATATCTTCAACCTTTCGGTTCATTCGCAACCAGGTCAATCCTTTGAGTTTTGACTCATTCGCAGTCTCGCTCATATCCTCGACCTTTTGGTTCATTCGCAACCGGGTCAAAATCTTAGGTTTCCGACTCATTCGCAGTCAGGCCTGTTTTCTAATTTCTTGACTCATTCGCAGTCAAGTTAATCTCTTTGACTTCGGTTCGTTCGCAGCCAAGTCATAATTCTGGCCTTTTGGTTCATTCGCAACCGGGTCAAAATCTCGGACTCTTCGGCACATTCGCTGCCAAGTTCTCGCTGATTTCTTGATTCATTCGCAATCAAGATAATCTCCCGGACTTCGACTCCTTCGCAGTCGAGTCAATCTTTCAATTCTTAACTCATTCACAGCTAAAACCAAATTCCAGCCTTTTGGTTCATTCGCAACCAAGCTAAAATCTTAGACTCTTCGGCTCATTCGCTGCCGAGTTTCTTGCTGATTTCTTGATTCATTCGCAATCAAGCTAATCTCCCTGACTCTGACTCATTCGCAGTCGAGTCAATCCCTCACTTTATAGTTCATTCGCAACTAGGCCAGTATCCCTGATTTTGGCTCCTTTGCAGTCAAGTCAACCCTTCGCTTTTCGGTTCGCTCGCAACCAAGAAAATTTTGACCTTCCGACTCATTCGCAGTCAAGTCAATTCTCGGCTTCTGGTTCAATCGCTACCAAACCAATATCTTTCCCGGCTCTCTCGCAGCCAAATCAATCCTTTAAAGTTTTGCAAGAGAGGCTATCTCATCCATATATCCACTATTGAGTTACGAGTTCAAGAGAGGCTATCTCACCAGCGTTTGTTGAGTCAGAGTCCGGTGAAAGGCTATTTCACCATGTTATCTTTGTGAGTATCATTTTCAAAAATCAAAAAAAAAAAAAAAAAAACAAAAAATCCAAAATTTAAAAAAAAAAAAAAATCCAAAAAAAAAAAAAAACCCTCTGATTTTGGGCCAGTCAAAATGTGTTGTCTGCTCGGCTTTGGCTTTCGTGCGACAAGCACACTCTGCCAAAGAGGGGCATCTGTAGACACCCCATTTTGACAAGGCCCTAAAATCCCCAAAATTGAATATCCAATAGAATTCCCGAATTTCGAGTCCCCCAGATGTCCCAAAATTAATCTCGGAATCCCTGAGGGGCTGGCCTCAAAATGAGAGAAGGCTCATGTTCTGGGCATCTGGTTGTGCACATCTGTGGGTACAAATCCCCCAAGAGGTTGTTTATATTCCCAAGGCTGCCCCTGCAAAATTGCAGGGCAATCGGGCAAAAAATGTAACATAGGACAAGCGGAGTGTGTGCAATAATCCAGGCTGGGTGGTGTTAGGGAGAATTATCAAATCTGGGGTGTGCAAATATCACCCTAAAAGTCAAAATATTCTCATGGGGGTTTGTTACCTTAGAAGGGTGTATTTGTCATTCCCAGGTAACTTATACTTTAAGCAACCTCTAGTGACCCTTGGATCAAATCGGAGGGCTAGGATTATGCAAAGAGAAGAGAATCTTTCTTTTTTATTTCACCCTTCTTCTTACCTGACCCCCCCTTGTAGGTTAAAATGCCAATCAAGAATACACTAAAAGGGGTGGCCTGGGAAGAAAGAGGGCATAATATATTACTTCCCTTTTGCTACATAACCCACCGAATAAGGGTTTCAAAGGGAGGGGGCCCATCTACCATCTACACAAGGAAAAGAGGGGAGAGGTGGAGAAGGGTCAAAACCCATCTCCATCATTGTCCCCCCCCTTTCCTCTTTTTTTTCATCCCCCACCTCCCATTTCAAAAGAAAAGAAAAAAGAAAAAGAAAAAGGGGAGGCCCATTTTCCCATCTACACGAGGAAAAAAGGGAGAGGTGGAGAAGGGTCAAAACCCATCTCCATCATTGTCTCCCCTCTCCCCTATTTCTTCGTCTCCCACCTCACTTCAAAAAAAAAAAAAAAAGAAAAGAAAAGGGGAGATCTGGAGAGAGAGAGAGAGAGGCAGAGAGAGAGAGAGGGGTTCTTAATCTCCTTCACCGGCGATCTTGCCGGAGATCTAACCGTCACCCTGCACCTACCTTCACATCTTCACCATTAGATCCATCTTTTTTTTACAGATCTTTGAGATCATCTCCCAAAACCATTTCCTCCACCATCATTCTCCCCTATTTTCTCCACCATCATCCCCATCTCCTCCACCCCACCTCCAGCGGGCCCCACCTCCAGCGGGCCCCACACAAGCACGACTCTGTCAACACCTTCCTGGATCTCTTGTGGTGTAAGTTCATTTTTTTTATTTTTTAATTATTCATTCTTTGCACTACACGGGTCCCACAGCGGATCCCACATCAGTAAGTCCCACAGCGGGTCCCACATCCGCGGGTCCCACAGCGGGTCCCACATCCGCGGGTCCCACAGCGGGTCCCACAGCGGGTCCCACAACGGGTCCCACAGCGGGTCCCACGTCCGCGGGTCCCACATCAGTGGGTCCCACAACGGGTCCCACAGCGGGTCCCACAGCGGGTCCCAAAGCGGGTCCCAAAGCGGGTCCCACAGAGGGTCCCACATCCGCGGGTCCCACATCAGCGGGTCCCACATCAGTGGTCCCACAACGGGTCCCACAGCGGGTCCCAGCGGGTCCCGCAGTGGGTCCCACATCGGCGGGTCCCACAACAGCGGGTCCCACATCAGCGGGTCCCACAACAGCGGGTCCCACATCAGCGGGTCCTACTATGAATAGTAGTTTTGAATAGTACTTATAAATAGTAATTATGAATAGTAGTTTTGAATAGTACTTATAAATAGTAATTATGAATAGTAGTTTTGAATAGTACCTATAAATAGTAATTATGAATAGTATTTTTGAATAGTAATCTTGTATAGTAATTATAAATAGTAATTATAACAGTCTTCAGCACAGGAGTCAGTCCTAGAGTCAGTCCAGGAATTTTTTCCTGTCATCATAGGGGTTAGGATTCCGTCCATCCTCTCATCAAATCGTGATCTTTACCCGCTCCTGCAAGGTATAGGATGCTGTCCAACCCTTGCCGAGTTATTTTCCTGTTCGTTCCCTCGCAAAGCATAGGATGCTGTCCAACCTTTGCGGGATTCCAGAAGTCTCCCTACCCTTATGATGATAGGATTTTATTCTCTGGTGTCAAAAAACAACAAAAACATTTCAAAAATACTTGAAAACAACAAAAACATTCCAAAAACACTTGAAAACAACAAAAACATTCCAAAAACACTTGAAAATTCAAAAACATCTCAAAAACAATTCAAAATCCAAAAACATTTTAAAAATCAAAAATCTCAAAAAATCTTGAGTCATTTGCAGAGTAGTTAGGGATTCAGTCCGAACTACGGATGGCTTGATCCCTAGCTGAGGGGTACGTAGGCAGCTCAGGCGTGCTGCTGGCACCCTGAGTTCAGTCACCATTTTTAGACACCATTTTTACACCCTTTCACCATTTTCAGTCACCATTTTTGTAAATATTTCTCACAACTTTCACCATTTTTCATAACTTCAAAACCTCCCAAAAATACAAAAAACTTCAAAACCTTTTCAAAAAAGATCTTCCCCTAGAGTTAGGAGTCTGTCCTAGATATTTAGGGTGTTTTAGAGTTAGGAGTCGGTCCTGATTTGTATTGATATGGTGTGTCCTGTCGTGTAAGTGTCCCTAGAGTTAGGAGGCCTCAAGTCGATCGGTTAGACATTTAGTCGAACCGATGGCTAGACTATGAAGCATATAGTCAACCCATGGTTTTCCTTAGAATGCACAGCCTAGATACACATAGGATATAGGGCTCACCTGCATTAGCTTAAGGCTAATCAACTTGCATTAGTTAGGGCATATAGAGTCCTAAAAATTACAATCCACTTGAATTTAAGCAATCGCACAAAAAGCTTTAAACATCAGTCGAGTCTAGTGGATCGAGTCTAGGATAGCGGTCCTAGAGTTTTAGGCATCGTAGTTTAGAATAGGGCACCGAACTACGTTGGCTCTGATTCTTCCCGAGGCCGGGATACGTAGTGCAGCTAGGATGGATGGCCATTCTGGTCCGAGTCAAGTATTGCATTAGAGTCTAGGGTTTGTCGTGTCGGGTCGTGTGTCGAGTCGTGTTGTGTTGTGTGTTTTGCTGTGTTTTCTTATTTTTATGTACAGATCTTATACCTTTAGCTGTAACATGCATGTGCTTGTCCACCAGAACTTAGACACCAATTAGGCATGGCACTCATAACCTAGCTATTCTTAGGCGACATATCTTTCATTTCTTTTGTGTGTGCTTCTTATTCATCTCCGAGACATGCATGATTAGCTAGACGTTATCTCGGAGATATTCGTTCCCATTTCGCATGATTTTCGCCCAAAACTCTTCAAAATTAATAATAAATGGCATAAGAGACCAGGTGCTAGCACTTGGGCGAATTGGGGGCGCCTAATCCCTTCCCCATTCGTCATCAGGCACGAACCCTATTTTATATCTCTGGTTATCCGTTGCAACAGAGCACAGCATGGGATCCAGGGCCCACTTCCTTGGATGGCGACTCTTCTTTGTTTAAGGTACGCCTCGAATCTGGGCTAGTCCCCGAATCGAGAGGTATCTCACTTTACATCGCCGCTCATGCTGTGAGGGGCACTCTTTCGAGAGTTCCTTGGTGGGGCTCTCCTTCACGTGGACGATCTAGAGAGACTCGCGCGGGGGCACGTCCCTCACGCCCGTCCCGGATCGGGGTCCACACCATCCTAGTACTACTCTCGCCCAAGCACGCTTAACTTCGGAGTTCTGATGGGATCCAGTGCATTTGTGCTGGTATGATCGCACCCAGCATGCCTCTCCATTGTCAAAGTAATAAAGAGTTTCCACTCGCATTGTCGTACGAAGTCCGTTTAAATGAAAGTGCGAAAAAATCCTGCTAGATGACACCGGATGGACGATCCGAGCATGTCGGGAAGCCGGATGACCGCCAAGGCTGTCATCGCGCGATGGATCTTCCCGAGTACCCCCGAATCAATATAAGAATCGTCACGATCTGACGGGCGGATCAAAAGTTATCGTCGGAACGATATTTGTGCACCAAGGGTAGCTCACGGCCAGTAAACACCTTCCGACCGGATTCATGACTCGCATCCACTAGTACACTCATCCGCTATAGCCTGTACGTCACTGAATCTAAACAAACCCCCGCTATAATTTGACCGCAAATGAAATGTCAGAACGAATTCCGTTTATCGAATCAAACGACACTATCACCCCGCCATAATAAAGACCGGACGTCTTTGAATTCACCATCCGGAAGAAAATAAAAAGATCCGAACCGAAACGTAGGAGGCGACGCACTAAACGTGCGTTTCAGTTCGCATCGATGTTCCAGAACCGAAAGATTGTTCGAAAAAAGTGGTAGATAGCCGAAAAAAGTGACAGGGGTGCAACACGAGGACTTCCCAGGAGGTCACCCATCCTAGTACTACTCTCGCCCAAGCACGCTTCACTTCGGAGTTCTGATGGGATCCAGTGCATTTGTGCTGGTATGATCGCACCCAGCATGCCTCTCCATTGTCAAAGTAATAAAGAGTTTCCACTCGCATTGTCGTACGAAGTCCGTTTAAATGAAAGTGCGAAAAAATCCTGCTAGATGACACCGGATGGACGATCCGAGCATGTCGGGAAGCCGGATGACCGCCAGGGCTGTCATCGCGCGATGGATCTTCCCGAGTACCCCCGAATCAATATAAGAATCGCCACGATCTGACGGGCGGATCAAAAGTTATCGTCGGAACGATATTTGTGCACCAAGGGTAGCTCACGGCCAGTAAACACCTTCCGACCGGATTCATGACTCGTATCCACTAGTACACTCATCCGCTATAGCCTGTACGTCACTGAATCTTAAAAACCCCCGCTATAATTTGACTGCAAATGAAATGTCAGAACGAATTCCGTTTATCGAATCAAACGACACTATCACCCCGCCATAATAAAGACCGGACGTCTTTGAATTCACCATCCGGAAGAAAATAAAAAGATCCGAACCGAAACGTAGGAGGCGACGCACTAAACGTGCGTTTCAGTTCGCATCGATGTTCCAGAACCGAAAGATTGTTCGAAAAAAGTGGTAGATAGCCGAAAAAAGTGACAGGGGTGCAACACGAGGACTTCCCAGGAGGTCACCCATCCTAGTACTACTCTCGCCCAAGCACGCTTAACTTCGGAGTTCTGATGGGATCCAGTGCATTTGTGCTGGTATGATCGCACCCAGCATGCCTCTCCATTGTCAAAGTAATAAAGAGTTTCCACTCGCATTGTCGTACGAAGTCCGTTTAAATGAAAGTGCGAAAAAATCCTGCTAGATGACACCGGATGGACGATCCGAGCATGTCGGGAAGCCGGATGACCGCCAGGGCTGTCATCGCGCGATGGATCTTCCCGAGTACCCCCGAATCAATATAAGAATCGCCACGATCTGACGGGCGGATCAAAAGTTATCGTCGGAACGATATTTGTGCACCAAGGGTAGCTCACGGCCAGTAAACACCTTCCGACCGGATTCATGACTCGCATCCACTAGTACACTCATCCGCTATAGCCTGTACGTCACTGAATCTAAACAAACCCCCGCTATAATTTGACTGCAAATGAAATGTCAGAACGAATTCCGTTTATCGAATCAAACGACACTATCACCCCGCCATAATAAAGACCGGACGTCTTTGAATTCACCATCCGGAAGAAAATAAAAAGATCCGAACCGAAACGTAGGAGGCGACGCACTAAACGTGCGTTTCAGTTCGCATCGATGTTCCAGAACCGAAAGATTGTTCGAAAAAAGTGGTAGATAGCCGAAAAAAGTGACAGGGGTGCAACACGAGGACTTCCCAGGAGGTCACCCATCCTAGTACTACTCTCGCCCAAGCACGCTTAACTTCGGAGTTCTGATGGGATCCAGTGCATTTGTGCTGGTATGATCGCACCCAGCATGCCTCTCCATTGTCAAAGTAATTAAGAGTTTCCACTCGCATTGTCGTACGAAGTCCGTTTAAATGAAAGTGCGAAAAAATCCTGCTAGATGACACCGGATGGACGATCCGAGCATGTCGGGAAGCCGGATGACCGCCAGGGCTGTCATCGCGCGATGGATCTTCCCGAGTACCCCCGAATCAATATAAGAATCGCCACGATCTGACGGGCGGATCAAAAGTTATCGTCGGAACGATATTTGTGCACCAAGGGTAGCTCACGGCCAGTAAACACCTTCCGACCGGATTCATGACTCGCATCCACTAGTACACTCATCCGCTATAGCCTGTACGTCACTGAATCTAAACAAACCCCCGCTATAATTTGACCGCAAATGAAATGTCAGAACGAATTCCGTTTATCGAATCAAACGACACTATCACCCCGCCATAATAAAGACCGGACGTCTTTGAATTCACCATCCGGAAGAAAATAAAAAGATCCGAACCGAAACGTAGGAGGCGACGCACTAAACGTGCGTTTCAGTTCGCATCGATGTTCCAGAACCGAAAGATTGTTCGAAAAAAGTGGTAGATAGCCGAAAAAAGTGACAGGGGTGCAACACGAGGACTTCCCAGGAGGTCACCCATCCTAGTACTACTCTCGCCCAAGCACGCTTAACTTCGGAGTTCTGATGGGATCCAGTGCATTTGTGCTGGTATGATCGCACCCAGCATGCCTCTCCATTGTCAAAGTAATAAAGAGTTTCCACTCGCATTGTCGTACGAAGTCCGTTTAAATGAAAGTGCGAAAAAATCCTGCTAGATGACACCGGATGGACGATCCGAGCATGTCGGGAAGCCAGATGACCGCCAAGGCTGTCATCGCGCGATGGATCTTCCCGAGTACCCCCGAATCAATATAAGAATCGCCACGATCTGACGGGCGGATCAAAAGTTATCGTCGGAACGATATTTGTGCACCAAGGGTAGCTCACGGCCAGTAAACACCTTCCGACCGGATTCATGACTCGTATCCACTAGTACACTCATCCGCTATAGCCTGTACGTCACTGAATCTTAACAAACCCCCGCTATAATTTGACTGCAAATGAAATGTCAGAACGAATTCCGTTTATCGAATCAAACGACACTATCACCCCGACATAATAAAGACCGGACGTCTTTGAATTCACCATCCGGAAGAAAATAAAAAGATCCGAACCGAAACGTAGGAGGCGACGCACTAAACGTGCGTTTCAGTTCGCATCGATGTTCCAGAACCGAAAGATTGTTCGAAAAAAGTGGTAGATAGCCGAAAAAAGTGACAGGGGTGCAACACGAGGACTTCCCAGGAGGTCACCCATCCTAGTACTACTCTCGCCCAAGCACGCTTAACTTCGGAGTTCTGATGGGATCCAGTGCATTTGTGCTGGTATGATCGCACCCAGCATGCCTCTCCATTGTCAAAGTAATAAAGAGTTTCCACTCGCATTGTCGTACGAAGTCCGTTTAAATGAAAGTGCGAAAAAATCCTGCTAGATGACACCGGATGGACGATCCGAGCATGTCGGGAAGCCGGATGACCGCCAGGGCTGTCATCGCGCGATGGATCTTCCCGAGTACCCCCGAATCAATATAAGAATCGCCACGATCTGACGGGCGGATCAAAAGTTATCGTCGGAACGATATTTGTGCACCAAGGGTAGCTCACGGCCAGTAAACACCTTCCGACCGGATTCATGACTCGCATCCACTAGTACACTCATCCGCTATAGCCTGTACGTCACTGAATCTAAACAAACCCCCGCTATAATTTGACTGCAAATGAAATGTCAGAACGAATTCCGTTTATCGAATCAAACGACACTATCACCCCGCCATAATAAAGACCGGACGTCTTTGAATTCACCATCCGGAAGAAAATAAAAAGATCCGAACCGAAACGTAGGAGGCGACGCACTAAACGTGCGTTTCAGTTCGCATCGATGTTCCAGAACCGAAAGATTGTTCGAAAAAAGTGGTAGATAGCCGAAAAAAGTGACAGGGGTGCAACACGAGGACTTCCCAGGAGGTCACCCATCCTAGTACTACTCTCGCCCAAGCACGCTTAACTTCGGAGTTCTGATGGGATCCAGTGCATTTGTGCTGGTATGATCGCACCCAGCATGCCTCTCCATTGTCAAAGTAATTAAGAGTTTCCACTCGCATTGTCGTACGAAGTCCGTTTAAATGAAAGTGCGAAAAAATCCTGCTAGATGACACCGGATGGACGATCCGAGCATGTCGGGAAGCCGGATGACCGCCAGGGCTGTCATCGCGCGATGGATCTTCCCGAGTACCCCCGAATCAATATAAGAATCGCCACGATCTGACGGGCGGATCAAAAGTTATCGTCGGAACGATATTTGTGCACCAAGGGTAGCTCACGGCCAGTAAACACCTTCCGACCGGATTCATGACTCGCATCCACTAGTACACTCATCCGCTATAGCCTGTACGTCACTGAATCTAAACAAACCCCCGCTATAATTTGACCGCAAATGAAATGTCAGAACGAATTCCGTTTATCGAATCAAACGACACTATCACCCCGCCATAATAAAGACCGGACGTCTTTGAATTCACCATCCGGAAGAAAATAAAAAGATCCGAACCGAAACGTAGGAGGCGACGCACTAAACGTGCGTTTCAGTTCGCATCGATGTTCCAGAACCGAAAGATTGTTCGAAAAAAGTGGTAGATAGCCGAAAAAAGTGACAGGGGTGCAACACGAGGACTTCCCAGGAGGTCACCCATCCTAGTACTACTCTCGCCCAAGCACGCTTAACTTCGGAGTTCTGATGGGATCCAGTGCATTTGTGCTGGTATGATCGCACCCAGCATGCCTCTCCATTGTCAAAGTAATAAAGAGTTTCCACTCGCATTGTCGTACGAAGTCCGTTTAAATGAAAGTGCGAAAAAATCCTGCTAGATGACACCGGATGGACGATCCGAGCATGTCGGGAAGCCAGATGACCGCCAAGGCTGTCATCGCGCGATGGATCTTCCCGAGTACCCCCGAATCAATATAAGAATCGCCACGATCTGACGGGCGGATCAAAAGTTATCGTCGGAACGATATTTGTGCACCAAGGGTAGCTCACGGCCAGTAAACACCTTCCGACCGGATTCATGACTCGTATCCACTAGTACACTCATCCGCTATAGCCTGTACGTCACTGAATCTTAACAAACCCCCGCTATAATTTGACTGCAAATGAAATGTCAGAACGAATTCCGTTTATCGAATCAAACGACACTATCACCCCGACATAATAAAGACCGGACGTCTTTGAATTCACCATCCGGAAGAAAATAAAAAGATCCGAACCGAAACGTAGGAGGCGACGCACTAAACGTGCGTTTCAGTTCGCATCGATGTTCCAGAACCGAAAGATTGTTCGAAAAAAGTGGTAGATAGCCGAAAAAAGTGACAGGGGTGCAACACGAGGACTTCCCAGGAGGTCACCCATCCTAGTACTACTCTCGCCCAAGCACGCTTAACTTCGGAGTTCTGATGGGATCCAGTGCATTTGTGCTGGTATGATCGCACCCAGCATGCCTCTCCATTGTCAAAGTAATAAAGAGTTTCCACTCGCATTGTCGTACGAAGTCCGTTTAAATGAAAGTGCGAAAAAATCCTGCTAGATGGCACCGGATGGACGATCCGAGCATGTCGGGAAGCCGGATGACCGCCAGGGCTGTCATCGCGCGATGGATCTTCCCGAGTACCCCCGAATCAATATAAGAATCGCCACGATCTGACGGGCGGATCAAAAGTTATCGTCGGAACGATATTTGTGCACCAAGGGTAGCTCACGGCCAGTAAACACCTTCCGACCGGATTCATGACTCGCATCCACTAGTACACTCATCCGCTATAGCCTGTACGTCACTGAATCTAAACAAACCCCCGCTATAATTTGACTGCAAATGAAATGTCAGAACGAATTCCGTTTATCGAATCAAACGACACTATCACCCCGCCATAATAAAGACCGGACGTCTTTGAATTCACCATCCGGAAGAAAATAAAAAGATCCGAACCGAAACGTAGGAGGCGACGCACTAAACGTGCGTTTCAGTTCGCATCGATGTTCCAGAACCGAAAGATTGTTCGAAAAAAGTGGTAGATAGCCGAAAAAAGTGACAGGGGTGCAACACGAGGACTTCCCAGGAGGTCACCCATCCTAGTACTACTCTCGCCCAAGCACGCTTAACTTCGGAGTTCTGATGGGATCCAGTGCATTTGTGCTGGTATGATCGCACCCAGCATGCCTCTCCATTGTCAAAGTAATTAAGAGTTTCCACTCGCATTGTCGTACGAAGTCCGTTTAAATGAAAGTGCGAAAAAATCCTGCTAGATGACACCGGATGGACGATCCGAGCATGTCGGGAAGCCGGATGACCGCCAGGGCTGTCATCGCGCGATGGATCTTCCCGAGTACCCCCGAATCAATATAAGAATCGCGACGATCTGACGGGCGGATCAAAAGTTATCGTCGGAACGATATTTGTGCACCAAGGGTAGCTCACGGCCAGTAAACACCTTCCGACCGGATTCATGACTCGCATCCACTAGTACACTCATCCGCTATAGCCTGTACGTCACTGAATCTAAACAAACCCCCGCTATAATTTGACCGCAAATGAAATGTCAGAACGAATTCCGTTTATCGAATCAAACGACACTATCACCTCGCCATAATAAAGACCGGACGTCTTTGAATTCACCATCCGGAAGAAAATAAAAAGATCCGAACCGAAACGTAGGAGGCGACGCACTAAACGTGCGTTTCAGTTCGCATCGATGTTCCAGAACCGAAAGATTGTTCGAAAAAAGTGGTAGATAGCCGAAAAAAGTGACAGGGGTGCAACACGAGGACTTCCCAGGAGGTCACCCATCCTAGTACTACTCTCGCCCAAGCACGCTTAACTTCGGAGTTCTGATGGGATCCAGTGCATTTGTGCTGGTATGATCGCACCCAGCATTCCTTTCCATTGTCAAAGTAATAAAGAGTTTCCACTCGCATTGTCGTACGAAGTCCGTTTAAATGAAAGTGCGAAAAAATCCTGCTAGATTACACCGGATGGACGATCCGAGCATGTCGGGAAGCCGGATGACTGCCAGGGCTGTCATCGCGCGATTAATCTTCCCGAGTAGCCCCGAATCAATATAAGAATCGCGACGATCTGACGGGCGGATCAAAAGTTATCGTCGGAACGATATTTGTGCACCAAGGGTAGCTCACGGCCAGTAAACACCTTCCGACCGGATTCATGACTCGCATCCACTAGTACACTCATCCGCTATAGCCTGTACGTCACTGAATCTAAACAAACCCCCGCTATAATTTGACTGCAAATGAAATGTTAGAACGAATTCCGTTTATCGAATCAAACGACACTATCACCCCGCCATAATAAAGACCGGACGTCTTTGAATTCACCATCCGGAAGAAAATAAAAAGATCCGAACCGAAACGTAGGAGGCGACGCACTAAACGTGCGTTTCAGTTCGCATCGATGTTCCAGAACCGAAAGATTGTTCGAAAAAAGTGGTAGATAGCCGAAAAAAGTGACAGGGGTGCAACACGAGGACTTCCCAGGAGGTCACCCATCCTAGTACTACTCTCGCCCAAGCACGCTTAACTTCGGAGTTCTGATGGGATCCAGTGCATTTGTGCTGGTATGATCGCACCCAGCATGCCTCTCCATTGTCAAAGTAATAAAGAGTTTCCACTCGCATTGTCGTACGAAGTCCGTTTAAATGAAAGTGCGAAAAAATCCTGCTAGATGACACCGGATGGACGATCCGAGCATGTCGGGAAGCCGGATGACCGCCAGGGCTGTCATCGCGCGATGAATCTTCCCGAGTACCCCCGAATCAATATAAGAATCGCCACGATCTGACGGGCGGATCAAAAGTTATCGTCGGAACGATATTTGTGCACCAAGGGTAGCTCACGGCCAGTAAACACCTTCCGACCGGATTCATGACTCGCATCCACTAGTACACTCATCCGCTATAGCCTGTACGTCACTGAATCTAAACAAACCCCCGCTATAATTTGACTGCAAATGAAATGTCAGAACGAATTCCGTTTATCGAATCAAACGACACTATCACCCCGCCATAATAAAGACCGGACGTCTTTGAATTCACCATCTGGAAGAAAATAAAAAGATCCGAACCGAAACGTAGGAGGCGACGCACTAAACGTGCGTTTCAGTTCGCATCGATGTTCCAGAACCGAAAGATTGTTCGAAAAAAGTGGTAGATAGCCGAAAAAAGTGACAGGGGTGCAACACGAGGACTTCCCAGGAGGTCACCCATCCTAGTACTACTCTCGCCCAAGCACGCTTAACTTCGGAGTTCTGATGGGATCCAGTGCATTTGTGCTGGTATGATCGCACCCAGCATGCCTCTCCATTGTCAAAGTAATAAAGAGTTTCCACTCGCATTGTCGTACGAAGTCCGTTTAAATGAAAGTGCGAAAAAATCCTGCTAGATGACACCGGATGGACGATCCGAGCATGTCGGGAAGCCGGATGACCGCCAGGGCTGTCATCGCGCGATGAATCTTCCCGAGTACCCCCGAATCAATATAAGAATCGCCACGATCTGACGGGCGGATCAAAAGTTATCGTCGGAACGATATTTGTGCACCAAGGGTAGCTCACGGCCAGTAAACACCTTCCGACCGGATTCATGACTCGCATCCACTAGTACACTCATCCGCTATAGCCTGTACATCACTGAATCTAAACAAACCCCCGCTATAATTTGACCGCAAATGAAATGTCAGAACGAATTCCGTTTATCGAATCAAACGACACTATCACCCCGCCATAATAAAGACCGGACGTCTTTGAATTCACCATCCGGAAGAAAATAAAAAGATCCGAACCGAAACGTAGGAGGCGACGCACTAAACGTGCGTTTCAGTTCGCATCGATGTTCCAGAACCGAAAGATTGTTCGAAAAAAGTGGTAGATAGCCGAAAAAAGTGACAGGGGTGCAACACGAGGACTTCCCAGGAGGTCACCCATCCTAGTACTACTCTCGCCCAAGCACGCTTAACTTCGGAGTTCTGATGGGATCCAGTGTATTTGTGCTGGTATGATCGCACCCAGCATGCCTCTCCATTGTCAAAGTAATTAAGAGTTTCCACTCGCATTGTCGTACGAAGTCCGTTTAAATGAAAGTGCGAAAAAATCCTGCTAGATGACACCGGATGGACGATCCGAGCATGTCGGGAAGCCGGATGACCGCCAGGGCTGTCATCGCGCGATGAATCTTCCCGAGTACCCCCGAATCAATATAAGAATCGCCACGATCTGACGGGCGGATCAAAAGTTATCGTCGGAACGATATTTGTGCACCAAGGGTAGCTCACGGCCAGTAAACACCTTCCGACCGGATTCATGACTCGCATCCACTAGTACACTCATCCGCTATAGCCTGTACGTCACTGAATCTAAACAAACCCCCGCTATAATTTGACCGCAAATGAAATGTCAGAACGAATTCCGTTTATCGAATCAAACGACACTATCACCTCGCCATAATAAAGACCGGACGTCTTTGAATTCACCATCCGGAAGAAAATAAAAAGATCCGAACCGAAACGTAGGAGGCGACGCACTAAACGTGCGTTTCAGTTCGCATCGATGTTCCAGAACCGAAAGATTGTTCGAAAAAAGTGGTAGATAGCCGAAAAAAGTGACAGGGGTGCAACACGAGGACTTCCCAGGAGGTCACCCATCCTAGTACTACTCTCGCCCAAGCACGCTTAACTTCGGAGTTCTGATGGGATCCAGTGCATTTGTGCTGGTATGATCGCACCCAGCATGCCTCTCCATTGTCAAAGTAATAAAGAGTTTCCACTCGCATTGTCGTACGAAGTCCGTTTAAATGAAAGTGCGAAAAAATCCTGCTAGATGACACCGGATGGACGATCCGAGCATGTCGGGAAGCCAGATGACCGCCAAGGCTGTCATCGCGCGATGGATCTTCCCGAGTACCCCCGAATCAATATAAGAATCGCCACGATCTGACGGGCGGATCAAAAGTTATCGTCGGAACGATATTTGTGCACCAAGGGTAGCTCACGGCCAGTAAACACCTTCCGACCGGATTCATGACTCGCATCCACTAGTACACTCATCCGCTATAGCCTGTACGTCACTGAATCTAAACAAACCCCCGCTATAATTTGACTGCAAATGAAATGTCAGAACGAATTCCGTTTATCGAATCAAACGACACTATCACCCCGCCATAATAAAGACCGGACGTCTTTGAATTCACCATCTGGAAGAAAATAAAAAGATCCGAACCGAAACGTAGGAGGCGACGCACTAAACGTGCGTTTCAGTTCGCATCGATGTTCCAGAACCGAAAGATTGTTCGAAAAAAGTGGTAGATAGCCGAAAAAAGTGACAGGGGTGCAACACGAGGACTTCCCAGGAGGTCACCCATCCTAGTACTACTCTCGCCCAAGCACGCTTAACTTCGGAGTTCTGATGGGATCCAGTGCATTTGTGCTGGTATGATCGCACCCAGCATGCCTCTCCATTGTCAAAGTAATAAAGAGTTTCCACTCGCATTGTCGTACGAAGTCCGTTTAAATGAAAGTGCGAAAAAATCCTGCTAGATGACACCGGATGGACGATCCGAGCATGTCGGGAAGCCGGATGACCGCCAGGGCTGTCATCGCGCGATGAATCTTCCCGAGTACCCCCGAATCAATATAAGAATCGCCACGATCTGACGGGCGGATCAAAAGTTATCGTCGGAACGATATTTGTGCACCAAGGGTAGCTCACGGCCAGTAAACACCTTCCGACCGGATTCATGACTCGCATCCACTAGTACACTCATCCGCTATAGCCTGTACATCACTGAATCTAAACAAACCCCCGCTATAATTTGACCGCAAATGAAATGTCAGAACGAATTCCGTTTATCGAATCAAACGACACTATCACCCCGCCATAATAAAGACCGGACGTCTTTGAATTCACCATCCGGAAGAAAATAAAAAGATCCGAACCGAAACGTAGGAGGCGACGCACTAAACGTGCGTTTCAGTTCGCATCGATGTTCCAGAACCGAAAGATTGTTCGAAAAAAGTGGTAGATAGCCGAAAAAAGTGACAGGGGTGCAACACGAGGACTTCCCAGGAGGTCACCCATCCTAGTACTACTCTCGCCCAAGCACGCTTAACTTCGGAGTTCTGATGGGATCCAGTGTATTTGTGCTGGTATGATCGCACCCAGCATGCCTCTCCATTGTCAAAGTAATTAAGAGTTTCCACTCGCATTGTCGTACGAAGTCCGTTTAAATGAAAGTGCGAAAAAATCCTGCTAGATGACACCGGATGGACGATCCGAGCATGTCGGGAAGCCGGATGACCGCCAGGGCTGTCATCGCGCGATGAATCTTCCCGAGTACCCCCGAATCAATATAAGAATCGCCACGATCTGACGGGCGGATCAAAAGTTATCGTCGGAACGATATTTGTGCACCAAGGGTAGCTCACGGCCAGTAAACACCTTCCGACCGGATTCATGACTCGCATCCACTAGTACACTCATCCGCTATAGCCTGTACGTCACTGAATCTAAACAAACCCCCGCTATAATTTGACCGCAAATGAAATGTCAGAACGAATTCCGTTTATCGAATCAAACGACACTATCACCTCGCCATAATAAAGACCGGACGTCTTTGAATTCACCATCCGGAAGAAAATAAAAAGATCCGAACCGAAACGTAGGAGGCGACGCACTAAACGTGCGTTTCAGTTCGCATCGATGTTCCAGAACCGAAAGATTGTTCGAAAAAAGTGGTAGATAGCCGAAAAAAGTGACAGGGGTGCAACACGAGGACTTCCCAGGAGGTCACCCATCCTAGTACTACTCTCGCCCAAGCACGCTTAACTTCGGAGTTCTGATGGGATCCAGTGCATTTGTGCTGGTATGATCGCACCCAGCATGCCTCTCCATTGTCAAAGTAATAAAGAGTTTCCACTCGCATTGTCGTACGAAGTCCGTTTAAATGAAAGTGCGAAAAAATCCTGCTAGATGACACCGGATGGACGATCCGAGCATGTCGGGAAGCCAGATGACCGCCAAGGCTGTCATCGCGCGATGGATCTTCCCGAGTACCCCCGAATCAATATAAGAATCGCCACGATCTGACGGGCGGATCAAAAGTTATCGTCGGAACGATATTTGTGCACCAAGGGTAGCTCACGGCCAGTAAACACCTTCCGACCGGATTCATGACTCGTATCCACTAGTACACTCATCCGCTATAGCCTGTACGTCACTGAATCTTAACAAACCCCCGCTATAATTTGACTGCAAATGAAATGTCAGAACGAATTCCGTTTATCGAATCAAACGACACTATCACCCCGACATAATAAAGACCGGACGTCTTTGAATTCACCATCCGGAAGAAAATAAAAAGATCCGAACCGAAACGTAGGAGGCGACGCACTAAACGTGCGTTTCAGTTCGCATCGATGTTCCAGAACCGAAAGATTGTTCGAAAAAAGTGGTAGATAGCCGAAAAAAGTGACAGGGGTGCAACACGAGGACTTCCCAGGAGGTCACCCATCCTAGTACTACTCTCGCCCAAGCACGCTTAACTTCGGAGTTCTGATGGGATCCAGTGCATTTGTGCTGGTATGATCGCACCCAGCATGCCTCTCCATTGTCAAAGTAATAAAGAGTTTCCACTCGCATTGTCGTACGAAGTCCGTTTAAATGAAAGTGCGAAAAAATCCTGCTAGATGACACCGGATGGACGATCCGAGCATGTCGGGAAGCCGGATGACCGCCAGGGCTGTCATCGCGCGATGAATCTTCCCGAGTACCCCCGAATCAATATAAGAATCGCCACGATCTGACGGGCGGATCAAAAGTTATCGTCGGAACGATATTTGTGCACCAAGGGTAGCTCACGGCCAGTAAACACCTTCCGACCGGATTCATGACTCGCATCCACTAGTACACTCATCCGCTATAGCCTGTACATCACTGAATCTAAACAAACCCCCGCTATAATTTGACCGCAAATGAAATGTCAGAACGAATTCCGTTTATCGAATCAAACGACACTATCACCCCGCCATAATAAAGACCGGACGTCTTTGAATTCACCATCCGGAAGAAAATAAAAAGATCCGAACCGAAACGTAGGAGGCGACGCACTAAACGTGCGTTTCAGTTCGCATCGATGTTCCAGAACCGAAAGATTGTTCGAAAAAAGTGGTAGATAGCCGAAAAAAGTGACAGGGGTGCAACACGAGGACTTCCCAGGAGGTCACCCATCCTAGTACTACTCTCGCCCAAGCACGCTTAACTTCGGAGTTCTGATGGGATCCAGTGCATTTGTGCTGGTATGATCGCACCCAGCATGCCTCTCCATTGTCAAAGTAATTAAGAGTTTCCACTCGCATTGTCGTACGAAGTCCGTTTAAATGAAAGTGCGAAAAAATCCTGCTAGATGACACCGGATGGACGATCCGAGCATGTCGGGAAGCCGGATGACCGCCAGGGCTGTCATCGCGCGATGAATCTTCCCGAGTACCCCCGAATCAATATAAGAATCGCCACGATCTGACGGGCGGATCAAAAGTTATCGTCGGAACGATATTTGTGCACCAAGGGTAGCTCACGGCCAGTAAACACCTTCCGACCGGATTCATGACTCGCATCCACTAGTACACTCATCCGCTATAGCCTGTACGTCACTGAATCTAAACAAACCCCCGCTATAATTTGACCGCAAATGAAATGTCAGAACGAATTCCGTTTATCGAATCAAACGACACTATCACCTCGCCATAATAAAGACCGGACGTCTTTGAATTCACCATCCGGAAGAAAATAAAAAGATCCGAACCGAAACGTAGGAGGCGACGCACTAAACGTGCGTTTCAGTTCGCATCGATGTTCCAGAACCGAAAGATTGTTCGAAAAAAGTGGTAGATAGCCGAAAAAAGTGACAGGGGTGCAACACGAGGACTTCCCAGGAGGTCACCCATCCTAGTACTACTCTCGCCCAAGCACGCTTAACTTCGGAGTTCTGATGGGATCCAGTGCATTTGTGCTGGTATGATCGCACCCAGCATGCCTCTCCATTGTCAAAGTAATAAAGAGTTTCCACTCGCATTGTCGTACGAAGTCCGTTTAAATGAAAGTGCGAAAAAATCCTGCTAGATGACACCGGATGGACGATCCGAGCATGTCGGGAAGCCAGATGACCGCCAAGGCTGTCATCGCGCGATGGATCTTCCCGAGTACCCCCGAATCAATATAAGAATCGCCACGATCTGACGGGCGGATCAAAAGTTATCGTCGGAACGATATTTGTGCACCAAGGGTAGCTCACGGCCAGTAAACACCTTCCGACCGGATTCATGACTCGTATCCACTAGTACACTCATCCGCTATAGCCTGTACGTCACTGAATCTTAACAAACCCCCGCTATAATTTGACTGCAAATGAAATGTCAGAACGAATTCCGTTTATCGAATCAAACGACACTATCACCCCGACATAATAAAGACCGGACGTCTTTGAATTCACCATCCGGAAGAAAATAAAAAGATCCGAACCGAAACGTAGGAGGCGACGCACTAAACGTGCGTTTCAGTTCGCATCGATGTTCCAGAACCGAAAGATTGTTCGAAAAAAGTGGTAGATAGCCGAAAAAAGTGACAGGGGTGCAACACGAGGACTTCCCAGGAGGTCACCCATCCTAGTACTACTCTCGCCCAAGCACGCTTAACTTCGGAGTTCTGATGGGATCCAGTGCATTTGTGCTGGTATGATCGCACCCAGCATGCCTCTCCATTGTCAAAGTAATAAAGAGTTTCCACTCGCATTGTCGTACGAAGTCCGTTTAAATGAAAGTGCGAAAAAATCCTGCTAGATGACACCGGATGGACGATCCGAGCATGTCGGGAAGCCGGATGACCGCCAGGGCTGTCATCGCGCGATGGATCTTCCCGAGTACCCCCGAATCAATATAAGAATCGCCACGATCTGACGGGCGGATCAAAAGTTATCGTCGGAACGATATTTGTGCACCAAGGGTAGCTCACGGCCAGTAAACACCTTCCGACCGGATTCATGACTCGCATCCACTAGTACACTCATCCGCTATAGCCTGTACGTCACTGAATCTAAACAAACCCCCGCTATAATTTGACTGCAAATGAAATGTCAGAACGAATTCCGTTTATCGAATCAAACGACACTATCACCCCGCCATAATAAAGACCGGACGTCTTTGAATTCACCATCCGGAAGAAAATAAAAAGATCCGAACCGAAACGTAGGAGGCGACGCACTAAACGTGCGTTTCAGTTCGCATCGATGTTCCAGAACCGAAAGATTGTTCGAAAAAAGTGGTAGATAGCCGAAAAAAGTGACAGGGGTGCAACACGAGGACTTCCCAGGAGGTCACCCATCCTAGTACTACTCTCGCCCAAGCACGCTTAACTTCGGAGTTCTGATGGGATCCAGTGCATTTGTGCTGGTATGATCGCACCCAGCATGCCTCTCCATTGTCAAAGTAATAAAGAGTTTCCACTCGCATTGTCGTACGAAGTCCGTTTAAATGAAAGTGCGAAAAAATCCTGCTAGATGACACCGGATGGACGATCCGAGCATGTCGGGAAGCCAGATGACCGCCAAGGCTGTCATCGCGCGATGGATCTTCCCGAGTACCCCCGAATCAATATAAGAATCGCCACGATCTGACGGGCGGATCAAAAGTTATCGTCGGAACGATATTTGTGCACCAAGGGTAGCTCACGGCCAGTAAACACCTTCCGACCGGATTCATGACTCGTATCCACTAGTACACTCATCCGCTATAGCCTGTACGTCACTGAATCTTAACAAACCCCCGCTATAATTTGACTGCAAATGAAATGTCAGAACGAATTCCGTTTATCGAATCAAACGACACTATCACCCCGACATAATAAAGACCGGACGTCTTTGAATTCACCATCCGGAAGAAAATAAAAAGATCCGAACCGAAACGTAGGAGGCGACGCACTAAACGTGCGTTTCAGTTCGCATCGATGTTCCAGAACCGAAAGATTGTTCGAAAAAAGTGGTAGATAGCCGAAAAAAGTGACAGGGGTGCAACACGAGGACTTCCCAGGAGGTCACCCATCCTAGTACTACTCTCGCCCAAGCACGCTTAACTTCGGAGTTCTGATGGGATCCAGTGCATTTGTGCTGGTATGATCGCACCCAGCATGCCTCTCCATTGTCAAAGTAATAAAGAGTTTCCACTCGCATTGTCGTACGAAGTCCGTTTAAATGAAAGTGCGAAAAAATCCTGCTAGATGACACCGGATGGACGATCCGAGCATGTCGGGAAGCCGGATGACCGCCAGGGCTGTCATCGCGCGATGAATCTTCCCGAGTACCCCCGAATCAATATAAGAATCGCCACGATCTGACGGGCGGATCAAAAGTTATCGTCGGAACGATATTTGTGCACCAAGGGTAGCTCACGGCCAGTAAACACCTTCCGACCGGATTCATGACTCGCATCCACTAGTACACTCATCCGCTATAGCCTGTACATCACTGAATCTAAACAAACCCCCGCTATAATTTGACCGCAAATGAAATGTCAGAACGAATTCCGTTTATCGAATCAAACGACACTATCACCCCGCCATAATAAAGACCGGACGTCTTTGAATTCACCATCCGGAAGAAAATAAAAAGATCCGAACCGAAACGTAGGAGGCGACGCACTAAACGTGCGTTTCAGTTCGCATCGATGTTCCAGAACCGAAAGATTGTTCGAAAAAAGTGGTAGATAGCCGAAAAAAGTGACAGGGGTGCAACACGAGGACTTCCCAGGAGGTCACCCATCCTAGTACTACTCTCGCCCAAGCACGCTTAACTTCGGAGTTCTGATGGGATCCAGTGCATTTGTGCTGGTATGATCGCACCCAGCATGCCTCTCCATTGTCAAAGTAATTAAGAGTTTCCACTCGCATTGTCGTACGAAGTCCGTTTAAATGAAAGTGCGAAAAAATCCTGCTAGATGACACCGGATGGACGATCCGAGCATGTCGGGAAGCCGGATGACCGCCAGGGCTGTCATCGCGCGATGAATCTTCCCGAGTACCCCCGAATCAATATAAGAATCGCCACGATCTGACGGGCGGATCAAAAGTTATCGTCGGAACGATATTTGTGCACCAAGGGTAGCTCACGGCCAGTAAACACCTTCCGACCGGATTCATGACTCGCATCCACTAGTACACTCATCCGCTATAGCCTGTACGTCACTGAATCTAAACAAACCCCCGCTATAATTTGACCGCAAATGAAATGTCAGAACGAATTCCGTTTATCGAATCAAACGACACTATCACCTCGCCATAATAAAGACCGGACGTCTTTGAATTCACCATCCGGAAGAAAATAAAAAGATCCGAACCGAAACGTAGGAGGCGACGCACTAAACGTGCGTTTCAGTTCGCATCGATGTTCCAGAACCGAAAGATTGTTCGAAAAAAGTGGTAGATAGCCGAAAAAAGTGACAGGGGTGCAACACGAGGACTTCCCAGGAGGTCACCCATCCTAGTACTACTCTCGCCCAAGCACGCTTAACTTCGGAGTTCTGATGGGATCCAGTGCATTTGTGCTGGTATGATCGCACCCAGCATGCCTCTCCATTGTCAAAGTAATAAAGAGTTTCCACTCGCATTGTCGTACGAAGTCCGTTTAAATGAAAGTGCGAAAAAATCCTGCTAGATGACACCGGATGGACGATCCGAGCATGTCGGGAAGCCAGATGACCGCCAAGGCTGTCATCGCGCGATGGATCTTCCCGAGTACCCCCGAATCAATATAAGAATCGCCACGATCTGACGGGCGGATCAAAAGTTATCGTCGGAACGATATTTGTGCACCAAGGGTAGCTCACGGCCAGTAAACACCTTCCGACCGGATTCATGACTCGTATCCACTAGTACACTCATCCGCTATAGCCTGTACGTCACTGAATCTTAACAAACCCCCGCTATAATTTGACTGCAAATGAAATGTCAGAACGAATTCCGTTTATCGAATCAAACGACACTATCACCTCGCCATAATAAAGACCGGACGTCTTTGAATTCACCATCCGGAAGAAAATAAAAAGATCCGAACCGAAACGTAGGAGGCGACGCACTAAACGTGCGTTTCAGTTCGCATCGATGTTCCAGAACCGAAAGATTGTTCGAAAAAAGTGGTAGATAGCCGAAAAAAGTGACAGGGGTGCAACACGAGGACTTCCCAGGAGGTCACCCATCCTAGTACTACTCTCGCCCAAGCACGCTTAACTTCGGAGTTCTGATGGGATCCAGTGCATTTGTGCTGGTATGATCGCACCCAGCATGCCTCTCCATTGTCAAAGTAATAAAGAGTTTCCACTCGCATTGTCGTACGAAGTCCGTTTAAATGAAAGTGCGAAAAAATCCTGCTAGATGGCACCGGATGGACGATCCGAGCATGTCGGGAAGCCGGATGACCGCCAGGGCTGTCATCGCGCGATGGATCTTCCCGAGTACCCCCGAATCAATATAAGAATCGCCACGATCTGACGGGCGGATCAAAAGTTATCGTCGGAACGATATTTGTGCACCAAGGGTAGCTCACGGCCAGTAAACACCTTCCGACCGGATTCATGACTCGCATCCACTAGTACACTCATCCGCTATAGCCTGTACGTCACTGAATCTAAACAAACCCCCGCTATAATTTGACCGCAAATGAAATGTCAGAACGAATTCCGTTTATCGAATCAAACGACACTATCACCCCGACATAATAAAGACCGGACGTCTTTGAATTCACCATCCGGAAGAAAATAAAAAGATCCGAACCGAAACGTAGGAGGCGACGCACTAAACGTGCGTTTCAGTTCGCATCGATGTTCCAGAACCGAAAGATTGTTCGAAAAAAGTGGTAGATAGCCGAAAAAAGTGACAGGGGTGCAACACGAGGACTTCCCAGGAGGTCACCCATCCTAGTACTACTCTCGCCCAAGCACGCTTAACTTCGGAGTTCTGATGGGATCCAGTGCATTTGTGCTGGTATGATCGCACCCAGCATGCCTCTCCATTGTCAAAGTAATTAAGAGTTTCCACTCGCATTGTCGTACGAAGTCCGTTTAAATGAAAGTGCGAAAAAATCCTGCTAGATGACACCGGATGGACGATCCGAGCATGTCGGGAAGCCGGATGACCGCCAGGGCTGTCATCGCGCGATGGATCTTCCCGAGTACCCCCGAATCAATATAAGAATCGCCACGATCTGACGGGCGGATCAAAAGTTATCGTCGGAACGATATTTGTGCACCAAGGGTAGCTCACGGCCAGTAAACACCTTCCGACCGGATTCATGACTCGCATCCACTAGTACACTCATCCGCTATAGCCTGTACGTCACTGAATCTAAACAAACCCCCGCTATAATTTGACCGCAAATGAAATGTCAGAACGAATTCCGTTTATCGAATCAAACGACACTATCACCCCGCCATAATAAAGACCGGACGTCTTTGAATTCACCATCCGGAAGAAAATAAAAAGATCCGAACCGAAACGTAGGAGGCGACGCACTAAACGTGCGTTTCAGTTCGCATCGATGTTCCAGAACCGAAAGATTGTTCGAAAAAAGTGGTAGATAGCCGAAAAAAGTGACAGGGGTGCAACACGAGGACTTCCCAGGAGGTCACCCATCCTAGTACTACTCTCGCCCAAGCACGCTTAACTTCGGAGTTCTGATGGGATCCAGTGCATTTGTGCTGGTATGATCGCACCCAGCATGCCTCTCCATTGTCAAAGTAATAAAGAGTTTCCACTCGCATTGTCGTACGAAGTCCGTTTAAATGAAAGTGCGAAAAAATCCTGCTAGATGACACCGGATGGACGATCCGAGCATGTCGGGAAGCCAGATGACCGCCAAGGCTGTCATCGCGCGATGGATCTTCCCGAGTACCCCCGAATCAATATAAGAATCGCCACGATCTGACGGGCGGATCAAAAGTTATCGTCGGAACGATATTTGTGCACCAAGGGTAGCTCACGGCCAGTAAACACCTTCCGACCGGATTCATGACTCGTATCCACTAGTACACTCATCCGCTATAGCCTGTACGTCACTGAATCTTAACAAACCCCCGCTATAATTTGACTGCAAATGAAATGTCAGAACGAATTCCGTTTATCGAATCAAACGACACTATCACCCCGACATAATAAAGACCGGACGTCTTTGAATTCACCATCCGGAAGAAAATAAAAAGATCCGAACCGAAACGTAGGAGGCGACGCACTAAACGTGCGTTTCAGTTCGCATCGATGTTCCAGAACCGAAAGATTGTTCGAAAAAAGTGGTAGATAGCCGAAAAAAGTGACAGGGGTGCAACACGAGGACTTCCCAGGAGGTCACCCATCCTAGTACTACTCTCGCCCAAGCACGCTTAACTTCGGAGTTCTGATGGGATCCAGTGCATTTGTGCTGGTATGATCGCACCCAGCATGCCTCTCCATTGTCAAAGTAATAAAGAGTTTCCACTCGCATTGTCGTACGAAGTCCGTTTAAATGAAAGTGCGAAAAAATCCTGCTAGATGGCACCGGATGGACGATCCGAGCATGTCGGGAAGCCGGATGACCGCCAGGGCTGTCATCGCGCGATGGATCTTCCCGAGTACCCCCGAATCAATATAAGAATCGCCACGATCTGACGGGCGGATCAAAAGTTATCGTCGGAACGATATTTGTGCACCAAGGGTAGCTCACGGCCAGTAAACACCTTCCGACCGGATTCATGACTCGCATCCACTAGTACACTCATCCGCTATAGCCTGTACGTCACTGAATCTAAACAAACCCCCGCTATAATTTGACCGCAAATGAAATGTCAGAACGAATTCCGTTTATCGAATCAAACGACACTATCACCCCGACATAATAAAGACCGGACGTCTTTGAATTCACCATCCGGAAGAAAATAAAAAGATCCGAACCGAAACGTAGGAGGCGACGCACTAAACGTGCGTTTCAGTTCGCATCGATGTTCCAGAACCGAAAGATTGTTCGAAAAAAGTGGTAGATAGCCGAAAAAAGTGACAGGGGTGCAACACGAGGACTTCCCAGGAGGTCACCCATCCTAGTACTACTCTCGCCCAAGCACGCTTAACTTCGGAGTTCTGATGGGATCCAGTGCATTTGTGCTGGTATGATCGCACCCAGCATGCCTCTCCATTGTCAAAGTAATAAAGAGTTTCCACTCGCATTGTCGTACGAAGTCCGTTTAAATGAAAGTGCGAAAAAATCCTGCTAGATGACACCGGATGGACGATCCGAGCATGTCGGGAAGCCAGATGACCGCCAAGGCTGTCATCGCGCGATGGATCTTCCCGAGTACCCCCGAATCAATATAAGAATCGCCACGATCTGACGGGCGGATCAAAAGTTATCGTCGGAACGATATTTGTGCACCAAGGGTAGCTCACGGCCAGTAAACACCTTCCGACCGGATTCATGACTCGTATCCACTAGTACACTCATCCGCTATAGCCTGTACGTCACTGAATCTTAACAAACCCCCGCTATAATTTGACTGCAAATGAAATGTCAGAACGAATTCCGTTTATCGAATCAAACGACACTATCACCCCGACATAATAAAGACCGGACGTCTTTGAATTCACCATCCGGAAGAAAATAAAAAGATCCGAACCGAAACGTAGGAGGCGACGCACTAAACGTGCGTTTCAGTTCGCATCGATGTTCCAGAACCGAAAGATTGTTCGAAAAAAGTGGTAGATAGCCGAAAAAAGTGACAGGGGTGCAACACGAGGACTTCCCAGGAGGTCACCCATCCTAGTACTACTCTCGCCCAAGCACGCTTAACTTCGGAGTTCTGATGGGATCCAGTGCATTTGTGCTGGTATGATCGCACCCAGCATGCCTCTCCATTGTCAAAGTAATAAAGAGTTTCCACTCGCATTGTCGTACGAAGTCCGTTTAAATGAAAGTGCGAAAAAATCCTGCTAGATGACACCGGATGGACGATCCGAGCATGTCGGGAAGCCGGATGACCGCCAGGGCTGTCATCGCGCGATGAATCTTCCCGAGTACCCCCGAATCAATATAAGAATCGCCACGATCTGACGGGCGGATCAAAAGTTATCGTCGGAACGATATTTGTGCACCAAGGGTAGCTCACGGCCAGTAAACACCTTCCGACCGGATTCATGACTCGCATCCACTAGTACACTCATCCGCTATAGCCTGTACATCACTGAATCTAAACAAACCCCCGCTATAATTTGACCGCAAATGAAATGTCAGAACGAATTCCGTTTATCGAATCAAACGACACTATCACCCCGCCATAATAAAGACCGGACGTCTTTGAATTCACCATCCGGAAGAAAATAAAAAGATCCGAACCGAAACGTAGGAGGCGACGCACTAAACGTGCGTTTCAGTTCGCATCGATGTTCCAGAACCGAAAGATTGTTCGAAAAAAGTGGTAGATAGCCGAAAAAAGTGACAGGGGTGCAACACGAGGACTTCCCAGGAGGTCACCCATCCTAGTACTACTCTCGCCCAAGCACGCTTAACTTCGGAGTTCTGATGGGATCCAGTGCATTTGTGCTGGTATGATCGCACCCAGCATGCCTCTCCATTGTCAAAGTAATTAAGAGTTTCCACTCGCATTGTCGTACGAAGTCCGTTTAAATGAAAGTGCGAAAAAATCCTGCTAGATGACACCGGATGGACGATCCGAGCATGTCGGGAAGCCGGATGACCGCCAGGGCTGTCATCGCGCGATGAATCTTCCCGAGTACCCCCGAATCAATATAAGAATCGCCACGATCTGACGGGCGGATCAAAAGTTATCGTCGGAACGATATTTGTGCACCAAGGGTAGCTCACGGCCAGTAAACACCTTCCGACCGGATTCATGACTCGCATCCACTAGTACACTCATCCGCTATAGCCTGTACGTCACTGAATCTAAACAAACCCCCGCTATAATTTGACCGCAAATGAAATGTCAGAACGAATTCCGTTTATCGAATCAAACGACACTATCACCTCGCCATAATAAAGACCGGACGTCTTTGAATTCACCATCCGGAAGAAAATAAAAAGATCCGAACCGAAACGTAGGAGGCGACGCACTAAACGTGCGTTTCAGTTCGCATCGATGTTCCAGAACCGAAAGATTGTTCGAAAAAAGTGGTAGATAGCCGAAAAAAGTGACAGGGGTGCAACACGAGGACTTCCCAGGAGGTCACCCATCCTAGTACTACTCTCGCCCAAGCACGCTTAACTTCGGAGTTCTGATGGGATCCAGTGCATTTGTGCTGGTATGATCGCACCCAGCATGCCTCTCCATTGTCAAAGTAATAAAGAGTTTCCACTCGCATTGTCGTACGAAGTCCGTTTAAATGAAAGTGCGAAAAAATCCTGCTAGATGACACCGGATGGACGATCCGAGCATGTCGGGAAGCCAGATGACCGCCAAGGCTGTCATCGCGCGATGGATCTTCCCGAGTACCCCCGAATCAATATAAGAATCGCCACGATCTGACGGGCGGATCAAAAGTTATCGTCGGAACGATATTTGTGCACCAAGGGTAGCTCACGGCCAGTAAACACCTTCCGACCGGATTCATGACTCGTATCCACTAGTACACTCATCCGCTATAGCCTGTACGTCACTGAATCTTAACAAACCCCCGCTATAATTTGACTGCAAATGAAATGTCAGAACGAATTCCGTTTATCGAATCAAACGACACTATCACCCCGACATAATAAAGACCGGACGTCTTTGAATTCACCATCCGGAAGAAAATAAAAAGATCCGAACCGAAACGTAGGAGGCGACGCACTAAACGTGCGTTTCAGTTCGCATCGATGTTCCAGAACCGAAAGATTGTTCGAAAAAAGTGGTAGATAGCCGAAAAAAGTGACAGGGGTGCAACACGAGGACTTCCCAGGAGGTCACCCATCCTAGTACTACTCTCGCCCAAGCACGCTTAACTTCGGAGTTCTGATGGGATCCAGTGCATTTGTGCTGGTATGATCGCACCCAGCATGCCTCTCCATTGTCAAAGTAATAAAGAGTTTCCACTCGCATTGTCGTACGAAGTCCGTTTAAATGAAAGTGCGAAAAAATCCTGCTAGATGACACCGGATGGACGATCCGAGCATGTCGGGAAGCCGGATGACCGCCAGGGCTGTCATCGCGCGATGGATCTTCCCGAGTACCCCCGAATCAATATAAGAATCGCCACGATCTGACGGGCGGATCAAAAGTTATCGTCGGAACGATATTTGTGCACCAAGGGTAGCTCACGGCCAGTAAACACCTTCCGACCGGATTCATGACTCGCATCCACTAGTACACTCATCCGCTATAGCCTGTACGTCACTGAATCTAAACAAACCCCCGCTATAATTTGACTGCAAATGAAATGTCAGAACGAATTCCGTTTATCGAATCAAACGACACTATCACCCCGCCATAATAAAGACCGGACGTCTTTGAATTCACCATCCGGAAGAAAATAAAAAGATCCGAACCGAAACGTAGGAGGCGACGCACTAAACGTGCGTTTCAGTTCGCATCGATGTTCCAGAACCGAAAGATTGTTCGAAAAAAGTGGTAGATAGCCGAAAAAAGTGACAGGGGTGCAACACGAGGACTTCCCAGGAGGTCACCCATCCTAGTACTACTCTCGCCCAAGCACGCTTAACTTCGGAGTTCTGATGGGATCCAGTGCATTTGTGCTGGTATGATCGCACCCAGCATGCCTCTCCATTGTCAAAGTAATTAAGAGTTTCCACTCGCATTGTCGTACGAAGTCCGTTTAAATGAAAGTGCGAAAAAATCCTGCTAGATGACACCGGATGGACGATCCGAGCATGTCGGGAAGCCGGATGACCGCCAGGGCTGTCATCGCGCGATGGATCTTCCCGAGTACCCCCGAATCAATATAAGAATCGCCACGATCTGACGGGCGGATCAAAAGTTATCGTCGGAACGATATTTGTGCACCAAGGGTAGCTCACGGCCAGTAAACACCTTCCGACCGGATTCATGACTCGCATCCACTAGTACACTCATCCGCTATAGCCTGTACGTCACTGAATCTAAACAAACCCCCGCTATAATTTGACCGCAAATGAAATGTCAGAACGAATTCCGTTTATCGAATCAAACGACACTATCACCCCGCCATAATAAAGACCGGACGTCTTTGAATTCACCATCCGGAAGAAAATAAAAAGATCCGAACCGAAACGTAGGAGGCGACGCACTAAACGTGCGTTTCAGTTCGCATCGATGTTCCAGAACCGAAAGATTGTTCGAAAAAAGTGGTAGATAGCCGAAAAAAGTGACAGGGGTGCAACACGAGGACTTCCCAGGAGGTCACCCATCCTAGTACTACTCTCGCCCAAGCACGCTTAACTTCGGAGTTCTGATGGGATCCAGTGCATTTGTGCTGGTATGATCGCACCCAGCATGCCTCTCCATTGTCAAAGTAATAAAGAGTTTCCACTCGCATTGTCGTACGAAGTCCGTTTAAATGAAAGTGCGAAAAAATCCTGCTAGATGACACCGGATGGACGATCCGAGCATGTCGGGAAGCCAGATGACCGCCAAGGCTGTCATCGCGCGATGGATCTTCCCGAGTACCCCCGAATCAATATAAGAATCGCCACGATCTGACGGGCGGATCAAAAGTTATCGTCGGAACGATATTTGTGCACCAAGGGTAGCTCACGGCCAGTAAACACCTTCCGACCGGATTCATGACTCGTATCCACTAGTACACTCATCCGCTATAGCCTGTACGTCACTGAATCTTAACAAACCCCCGCTATAATTTGACTGCAAATGAAATGTCAGAACGAATTCCGTTTATCGAATCAAACGACACTATCACCCCGACATAATAAAGACCGGACGTCTTTGAATTCACCATCCGGAAGAAAATAAAAAGATCCGAACCGAAACGTAGGAGGCGACGCACTAAACGTGCGTTTCAGTTCGCATCGATGTTCCAGAACCGAAAGATTGTTCGAAAAAAGTGGTAGATAGCCGAAAAAAGTGACAGGGGTGCAACACGAGGACTTCCCAGGAGGTCACCCATCCTAGTACTACTCTCGCCCAAGCACGCTTAACTTCGGAGTTCTGATGGGATCCAGTGCATTTGTGCTGGTATGATCGCACCCAGCATGCCTCTCCATTGTCAAAGTAATAAAGAGTTTCCACTCGCATTGTCGTACGAAGTCCGTTTAAATGAAAGTGCGAAAAAATCCTGCTAGATGGCACCGGATGGACGATCCGAGCATGTCGGGAAGCCGGATGACCGCCAGGGCTGTCATCGCGCGATGGATCTTCCCGAGTACCCCCGAATCAATATAAGAATCGCCACGATCTGACGGGCGGATCAAAAGTTATCGTCGGAACGATATTTGTGCACCAAGGGTAGCTCACGGCCAGTAAACACCTTCCGACCGGATTCATGACTCGCATCCACTAGTACACTCATCCGCTATAGCCTGTACGTCACTGAATCTAAACAAACCCCCGCTATAATTTGACCGCAAATGAAATGTCAGAACGAATTCCGTTTATCGAATCAAACGACACTATCACCCCGCCATAATAAAGACCGGACGTCTTTGAATTCACCATCCGGAAGAAAATAAAAAGATCCGAACCGAAACGTAGGAGGCGACGCACTAAACGTGCGTTTCAGTTCGCATCGATGTTCCAGAACCGAAAGATTGTTCGAAAAAAGTGGTAGATAGCCGAAAAAAGTGACAGGGGTGCAACACGAGGACTTCCCAGGAGGTCACCCATCCTAGTACTACTCTCGCCCAAGCACGCTTAACTTCGGAGTTCTGATGGGATCCAGTGCATTTGTGCTGGTATGATCGCACCCAGCATGCCTCTCCATTGTCAAAGTAATAAAGAGTTTCCACTCGCATTGTCGTACGAAGTCCGTTTAAATGAAAGTGCGAAAAAATCCTGCTAGATGACACCGGATGGACGATCCGAGCATGTCGGGAAGCCAGATGACCGCCAAGGCTGTCATCGCGCGATGGATCTTCCCGAGTACCCCCGAATCAATATAAGAATCGCCACGATCTGACGGGCGGATCAAAAGTTATCGTCGGAACGATATTTGTGCACCAAGGGTAGCTCACGGCCAGTAAACACCTTCCGACCGGATTCATGACTCGTATCCACTAGTACACTCATCCGCTATAGCCTGTACGTCACTGAATCTTAACAAACCCCCGCTATAATTTGACTGCAAATGAAATGTCAGAACGAATTCCGTTTATCGAATCAAACGACACTATCACCCCGACATAATAAAGACCGGACGTCTTTGAATTCACCATCCGGAAGAAAATAAAAAGATCCGAACCGAAACGTAGGAGGCGACGCACTAAACGTGCGTTTCAGTTCGCATCGATGTTCCAGAACCGAAAGATTGTTCGAAAAAAGTGGTAGATAGCCGAAAAAAGTGACAGGGGTGCAACACGAGGACTTCCCAGGAGGTCACCCATCCTAGTACTACTCTCGCCCAAGCACGCTTAACTTCGGAGTTCTGATGGGATCCAGTGCATTTGTGCTGGTATGATCGCACCCAGCATGCCTCTCCATTGTCAAAGTAATAAAGAGTTTCCACTCGCATTGTCGTACGAAGTCCGTTTAAATGAAAGTGCGAAAAAATCCTGCTAGATGGCACCGGATGGACGATCCGAGCATGTCGGGAAGCCGGATGACCGCCAGGGCTGTCATCGCGCGATGGATCTTCCCGAGTACCCCCGAATCAATATAAGAATCGCCACGATCTGACGGGCGGATCAAAAGTTATCGTCGGAACGATATTTGTGCACCAAGGGTAGCTCACGGCCAGTAAACACCTTCCGACCGGATTCATGACTCGCATCCACTAGTACACTCATCCGCTATAGCCTGTACGTCACTGAATCTAAACAAACCCCCGCTATAATTTGACTGCAAATGAAATGTCAGAACGAATTCCGTTTATCGAATCAAACGACACTATCACCCCGCCATAATAAAGACCGGACGTCTTTGAATTCACCATCCGGAAGAAAATAAAAAGATCCGAACCGAAACGTAGGAGGCGACGCACTAAACGTGCGTTTCAGTTCGCATCGATGTTCCAGAACCGAAAGATTGTTCGAAAAAAGTGGTAGATAGCCGAAAAAAGTGACAGGGGTGCAACACGAGGACTTCCCAGGAGGTCACCCATCCTAGTACTACTCTCGCCCAAGCACGCTTAACTTCGGAGTTCTGATGGGATCCAGTGCATTTGTGCTGGTATGATCGCACCCAGCATGCCTCTCCATTGTCAAAGTAATTAAGAGTTTCCACTCGCATTGTCGTACGAAGTCCGTTTAAATGAAAGTGCGAAAAAATCCTGCTAGATGACACCGGATGGACGATCCGAGCATGTCGGGAAGCCGGATGACCGCCAGGGCTGTCATCGCGCGATGGATCTTCCCGAGTACCCCCGAATCAATATAAGAATCGCGACGATCTGACGGGCGGATCAAAAGTTATCGTCGGAACGATATTTGTGCACCAAGGGTAGCTCACGGCCAGTAAACACCTTCCGACCGGATTCATGACTCGCATCCACTAGTACACTCATCCGCTATAGCCTGTACGTCACTGAATCTAAACAAACCCCCGCTATAATTTGACCGCAAATGAAATGTCAGAACGAATTCCGTTTATCGAATCAAACGACACTATCACCTCGCCATAATAAAGACCGGACGTCTTTGAATTCACCATCCGGAAGAAAATAAAAAGATCCGAACCGAAACGTAGGAGGCGACGCACTAAACGTGCGTTTCAGTTCGCATCGATGTTCCAGAACCGAAAGATTGTTCGAAAAAAGTGGTAGATAGCCGAAAAAAGTGACAGGGGTGCAACACGAGGACTTCCCAGGAGGTCACCCATCCTAGTACTACTCTCGCCCAAGCACGCTTAACTTCGGAGTTCTGATGGGATCCAGTGCATTTGTGCTGGTATGATCGCACCCAGCATTCCTTTCCATTGTCAAAGTAATAAAGAGTTTCCACTCGCATTGTCGTACGAAGTCCGTTTAAATGAAAGTGCGAAAAAATCCTGCTAGATTACACCGGATGGACGATCCGAGCATGTCGGGAAGCCGGATGACCGCCAGGGCTGTCATCGCGCGATTAATCTTCCCGAGTAGCCCCGAATCAATATAAGAATCGCGACGATCTGACGGGCGGATCAAAAGTTATCGTCGGAACGATATTTGTGCACCAAGGGTAGCTCACGGCCAGTAAACACCTTCCGACCGGATTCATGACTCGCATCCACTAGTACACTCATCCGCTATAGCCTGTACGTCACTGAATCTAAACAAACCCCCGCTATAATTTGACTGCAAATGAAATGTCAGAACGAATTCCGTTTATCGAATCAAACGACACTATCACCCCGCCATAATAAAGACCGGACGTCTTTGAATTCACCATCCGGAAGAAAATAAAAAGATCCGAACCGAAACGTAGGAGGCGACGCACTAAACGTGCGTTTCAGTTCGCATCGATGTTCCAGAACCGAAAGATTGTTCGAAAAAAGTGGTAGATAGCCGAAAAAAGTGACAGGGGTGCAACACGAGGACTTCCCAGGAGGTCACCCATCCTAGTACTACTCTCGCCCAAGCACGCTTAACTTCGGAGTTCTGATGGGATCCAGTGCATTTGTGCTGGTATGATCGCACCCAGCATGCCTCTCCATTGTCAAAGTAATAAAGAGTTTCCACTCGCATTGTCGTACGAAGTCCGTTTAAATGAAAGTGCGAAAAAATCCTGCTAGATGACACCGGATGGACGATCCGAGCATGTCGGGAAGCCGGATGACCGCCAGGGCTGTCATCGCGCGATGGATCTTCCCGAGTACCCCCGAATCAATATAAGAATCGCGACGATCTGACGGGCGGATCAAAAGTTATCGTCGGAACGATATTTGTGCACCAAGGGTAGCTCACGGCCAGTAAACACCTTCCGACCGGATTCATGACTCGTATCCACTAGTACACTCATCCGCTATAGCCTGTACGTCACTGAATCTTAACAAACCCCCGCTATAATTTGACTGCAAATGAAATGTCAGAACGAATTCCGTTTATCGAATCAAACGACACTATCACCCCGACATAATAAAGACCGGACGTCTTTGAATTCACCATCCGGAAGAAAATAAAAAGATCCGAACCGAAACGTAGGAGGCGACGCACTAAACGTGCGTTTCAGTTCGCATCGATGTTCCAGAACCGAAAGATTGTTCGAAAAAAGTGGTAGATAGCCGAAAAAAGTGACAGGGGTGCAACACGAGGACTTCCCAGGAGGTCACCCATCCTAGTACTACTCTCGCCCAAGCACGCTTAACTTCGGAGTTCTGATGGGATCCAGTGCATTTGTGCTGGTATGATCGCACCCAGCATGCCTCTCCATTGTCAAAGTAATAAAGAGTTTCCACTCGCATTGTCGTACGAAGTCCGTTTAAATGAAAGTGCGAAAAAATCCTGCTAGATGGCACCGGATGGACGATCCGAGCATGTCGGGAAGCCGGATGACCGCCAGGGCTGTCATCGCGCGATGGATCTTCCCGAGTACCCCCGAATCAATATAAGAATCGCCACGATCTGACGGGCGGATCAAAAGTTATCGTCGGAACGATATTTGTGCACCAAGGGTAGCTCACGGCCAGTAAACACCTTCCGACCGGATTCATGACTCGCATCCACTAGTACACTCATCCGCTATAGCCTGTACGTCACTGAATCTAAACAAACCCCCGCTATAATTTGACTGCAAATGAAATGTCAGAACGAATTCCGTTTATCGAATCAAACGACACTATCACCCCGCCATAATAAAGACCGGACGTCTTTGAATTCACCATCCGGAAGAAAATAAAAAGATCCGAACCGAAACGTAGGAGGCGACGCACTAAACGTGCGTTTCAGTTCGCATCGATGTTCCAGAACCGAAAGATTGTTCGAAAAAAGTGGTAGATAGCCGAAAAAAGTGACAGGGGTGCAACACGAGGACTTCCCAGGAGGTCACCCATCCTAGTACTACTCTCGCCCAAGCACGCTTAACTTCGGAGTTCTGATGGGATCCAGTGCATTTGTGCTGGTATGATCGCACCCAGCATGCCTCTCCATTGTCAAAGTAATTAAGAGTTTCCACTCGCATTGTCGTACGAAGTCCGTTTAAATGAAAGTGCGAAAAAATCCTGCTAGATGACACCGGATGGACGATCCGAGCATGTCGGGAAGCCGGATGACCGCCAGGGCTGTCATCGCGCGATGGATCTTCCCGAGTACCCCCGAATCAATATAAGAATCGCGACGATCTGACGGGCGGATCAAAAGTTATCGTCGGAACGATATTTGTGCACCAAGGGTAGCTCACGGCCAGTAAACACCTTCCGACCGGATTCATGACTCGCATCCACTAGTACACTCATCCGCTATAGCCTGTACGTCACTGAATCTAAACAAACCCCCGCTATAATTTGACCGCAAATGAAATGTCAGAACGAATTCCGTTTATCGAATCAAACGACACTATCACCTCGCCATAATAAAGACCGGACGTCTTTGAATTCACCATCCGGAAGAAAATAAAAAGATCCGAACCGAAACGTAGGAGGCGACGCACTAAACGTGCGTTTCAGTTCGCATCGATGTTCCAGAACCGAAAGATTGTTCGAAAAAAGTGGTAGATAGCCGAAAAAAGTGACAGGGGTGCAACACGAGGACTTCCCAGGAGGTCACCCATCCTAGTACTACTCTCGCCCAAGCACGCTTAACTTCGGAGTTCTGATGGGATCCAGTGCATTTGTGCTGGTATGATCGCACCCAGCATTCCTTTCCATTGTCAAAGTAATAAAGAGTTTCCACTCGCATTGTCGTACGAAGTCCGTTTAAATGAAAGTGCGAAAAAATCCTGCTAGATTACACCGGATGGACGATCCGAGCATGTCGGGAAGCCGGATGACCGCCAGGGCTGTCATCGCGCGATTAATCTTCCCGAGTAGCCCCGAATCAATATAAGAATCGCGACGATCTGACGGGCGGATCAAAAGTTATCGTCGGAACGATATTTGTGCACCAAGGGTAGCTCACGGCCAGTAAACACCTTCCGACCGGATTCATGACTCGCATCCACTAGTACACTCATCCGCTATAGCCTGTACGTCACTGAATCTAAACAAACCCCCGCTATAATTTGACTGCAAATGAAATGTTAGAACGAATTCCGTTTATCGAATCAAACGACACTATCACCCCGCCATAATAAAGACCGGACGTCTTTGAATTCACCATCCGGAAGAAAATAAAAAGATCCGAACCGAAACGTAGGAGGCGACGCACTAAACGTGCGTTTCAGTTCGCATCGATGTTCCAGAACCGAAAGATTGTTCGAAAAAAGTGGTAGATAGCCGAAAAAAGTGACAGGGGTGCAACACGAGGACTTCCCAGGAGGTCACCCATCCTAGTACTACTCTCGCCCAAGCACGCTTAACTTCGGAGTTCTGATGGGATCCAGTGCATTTGTGCTGGTATGATCGCACCCAGCATGCCTCTCCATTGTCAAAGTAATAAAGAGTTTCCACTCGCATTGTCGTACGAAGTCCGTTTAAATGAAAGTGCGAAAAAATCCTGCTAGATGACACCGGATGGACGATCCGAGCATGTCGGGAAGCCGGATGACCGCCAGGGCTGTCATCGCGCGATGAATCTTCCCGAGTACCCCCGAATCAATATAAGAATCGCCACGATCTGACGGGCGGATCAAAAGTTATCGTCGGAACGATATTTGTGCACCAAGGGTAGCTCACGGCCAGTAAACACCTTCCGACCGGATTCATGACTCGCATCCACTAGTACACTCATCCGCTATAGCCTGTACGTCACTGAATCTAAACAAACCCCCGCTATAATTTGACTGCAAATGAAATGTCAGAACGAATTCCGTTTATCGAATCAAACGACACTATCACCCCGCCATAATAAAGACCGGACGTCTTTGAATTCACCATCTGGAAGAAAATAAAAAGATCCGAACCGAAACGTAGGAGGCGACGCACTAAACGTGCGTTTCAGTTCGCATCGATGTTCCAGAACCGAAAGATTGTTCGAAAAAAGTGGTAGATAGCCGAAAAAAGTGACAGGGGTGCAACACGAGGACTTCCCAGGAGGTCACCCATCCTAGTACTACTCTCGCCCAAGCACGCTTAACTTCGGAGTTCTGATGGGATCCAGTGCATTTGTGCTGGTATGATCGCACCCAGCATGCCTCTCCATTGTCAAAGTAATAAAGAGTTTCCACTCGCATTGTCGTACGAAGTCCGTTTAAATGAAAGTGCGAAAAAATCCTGCTAGATGACACCGGATGGACGATCCGAGCATGTCGGGAAGCCGGATGACCGCCAGGGCTGTCATCGCGCGATGAATCTTCCCGAGTACCCCCGAATCAATATAAGAATCGCCACGATCTGACGGGCGGATCAAAAGTTATCGTCGGAACGATATTTGTGCACCAAGGGTAGCTCACGGCCAGTAAACACCTTCCGACCGGATTCATGACTCGCATCCACTAGTACACTCATCCGCTATAGCCTGTACATCACTGAATCTAAACAAACCCCCGCTATAATTTGACCGCAAATGAAATGTCAGAACGAATTCCGTTTATCGAATCAAACGACACTATCACCCCGCCATAATAAAGACCGGACGTCTTTGAATTCACCATCCGGAAGAAAATAAAAAGATCCGAACCGAAACGTAGGAGGCGACGCACTAAACGTGCGTTTCAGTTCGCATCGATGTTCCAGAACCGAAAGATTGTTCGAAAAAAGTGGTAGATAGCCGAAAAAAGTGACAGGGGTGCAACACGAGGACTTCCCAGGAGGTCACCCATCCTAGTACTACTCTCGCCCAAGCACGCTTAACTTCGGAGTTCTGATGGGATCCAGTGCATTTGTGCTGGTATGATCGCACCCAGCATGCCTCTCCATTGTCAAAGTAATTAAGAGTTTCCACTCGCATTGTCGTACGAAGTCCGTTTAAATGAAAGTGCGAAAAAATCCTGCTAGATGACACCGGATGGACGATCCGAGCATGTCGGGAAGCCGGATGACCGCCAGGGCTGTCATCGCGCGATGGATCTTCCCGAGTACCCCCGAATCAATATAAGAATCGCGACGATCTGACGGGCGGATCAAAAGTTATCGTCGGAACGATATTTGTGCACCAAGGGTAGCTCACGGCCAGTAAACACCTTCCGACCGGATTCATGACTCGCATCCACTAGTACACTCATCCGCTATAGCCTGTACGTCACTGAATCTAAACAAACCCCCGCTATAATTTGACCGCAAATGAAATGTCAGAACGAATTCCGTTTATCGAATCAAACGACACTATCACCCCGCCATAATAAAGACCGGACGTCTTTGAATTCACCATCCGGAAGAAAATAAAAAGATCCGAACCGAAACGTAGGAGGCGACGCACTAAACGTGCGTTTCAGTTCGCATCGATGTTCCAGAACCGAAAGATTGTTCGAAAAAAGTGGTAGATAGCCGAAAAAAGTGACAGGGGTGCAACACGAGGACTTCCCAGGAGGTCACCCATCCTAGTACTACTCTCGCCCAAGCACGCTTAACTTCGGAGTTCTGATGGGATCCAGTGCATTTGTGCTGGTATGATCGCACCCAGCATGCCTCTCCATTGTCAAAGTAATAAAGAGTTTCCACTCGCATTGTCGTACGAAGTCCGTTTAAATGAAAGTGCGAAAAAATCCTGCTAGATGACACCGGATGGACGATCCGAGCATGTCGGGAAGCCGGATGACCGCCAGGGCTGTCAACGCGCGATGAATCTTCCCGAGTACCCCCGAATCAATATAAGAATCGCCACGATCTGACGGGCGGATCAAAAGTTATCGTCGGAACGATATTTGTGCACCAAGGGTAGCTCACGGCCAGTAAACACCTTCCGACCGGATTCATGACTCGCATCCACTAGTACACTCATCCGCTATAGCCTGTACGTCACTGAATCTAAACAAACCCCCGCTATAATTTGACCGCAAATGAAATGTCAGAACGAATTCCGTTTATCGAATCAAACGACACTATCACCCCGCCATAATAAAGACCGGACGTCTTTGAATTCACCATCCGGAAGAAAATAAAAAGATCCGAACCGAAACGTAGGAGGCGACGCACTAAACGTGCGTTTCAGTTCGCATCGATGTTCCAGAACCGAAAGATTGTTCGAAAAAAGTGGTAGATAGCCGAAAAAAGTGACAGGGGTGCAACACGAGGACTTCCCAGGAGGTCACCCATCCTAGTACTACTCTCGCCCAAGCACGCTTAACTTCGGAGTTCTGATGGGATCCAGTGCATTTGTGCTGGTATGATCGCACCCAGCATGCCTCTCCATTGTCAAAGTAATAAAGAGTTTCCACTCGCATTGTCGTACGAAGTCCGTTTAAATGAAAGTGCGAAAAAATCCTGCTAGATGGCACCGGATGGACGATCCGAGCATGTCGGGAAGCCGGATGACCGCCAGGGCTGTCATCGCGCGATGGATCTTCCCGAGTACCCCCGAATCAATATAAGAATCGCCACGATCTGACGGGCGGATCAAAAGTTATCGTCGGAACGATATTTGTGCACCAAGGGTAGCTCACGGCCAGTAAACACCTTCCGACCGGATTCATGACTCGCATCCACTAGTACACTCATCCGCTATAGCCTGTACGTCACTGAATCTAAACAAACCCCCGCTATAATTTGACTGCAAATGAAATGTCAGAACGAATTCCGTTTATCGAATCAAACGACACTATCACCCCGCCATAATAAAGACCGGACGTCTTTGAATTCACCATCCGGAAGAAAATAAAAAGATCCGAACCGAAACGTAGGAGGCGACGCACTAAACGTGCGTTTCAGTTCGCATCGATGTTCCAGAACCGAAAGATTGTTCGAAAAAAGTGGTAGATAGCCGAAAAAAGTGACAGGGGTGCAACACGAGGACTTCCCAGGAGGTCACCCATCCTAGTACTACTATCGCCCAAGCACGCTTAACTTCGGAGTTCTGATGGGATCCAGTGCATTTGTGCTGGTATGATCGCACCCAGCATGCCTCTCCATTGTCAAAGTAATTAAGAGTTTCCACTCGCATTGTCGTACGAAGTCCGTTTAAATGAAAGTGCGAAAAAATCCTGCTAGATGACACCGGATGGACGATCCGAGCATGTCGGGAAGCCGGATGACCGCCAGGGCTGTCATCGCGCGATGGATCTTCCCGAGTACCCCCGAATCAATATAAGAATCGCGACGATCTGACGGGCGGATCAAAAGTTATCGTCGGAACGATATTTGTGCACCAAGGGTAGCTCACGGCCAGTAAACACCTTCCGACCGGATTCATGACTCGCATCCACTAGTACACTCATCCGCTATAGCCTGTACGTCACTGAATCTAAACAAACCCCCGCTATAATTTGACCGCAAATGAAATGTCAGAACGAATTCCGTTTATCGAATCAAACGACACTATCACCTCGCCATAATAAAGACCGGACGTCTTTGAATTCACCATCCGGAAGAAAATAAAAAGATCCGAACCGAAACGTAGGAGGCGACGCACTAAACGTGCGTTTCAGTTCGCATCGATGTTCAAGAACCGAAAGATTGTTCGAAAAAAGTGGTAGATAGCCGAAAAAAGTGACAGGGGTGCAACACGAGGACTTCCCAGGAGGTCACCCATCCTAGTACTACTCTCGCCCAAGCACGCTTAACTTCGGAGTTCTGATGGGATCCAGTGCATTTGTGCTGGTATGATCGCACCCAGCATTCCTTTCCATTGTCAAAGTAATAAAGAGTTTCCACTCGCATTGTCGTACGAAGTCCGTTTAAATGAAAGTGCGAAAAAATCCTGCTAGATTACACCGGATGGACGATCCGAGCATGTCGGGAAGCCGGATGACCGCCAGGGCTGTCATCGCGCGATTTATCTTCCCGAGTAGCCCCGAATCAATATAAGAATCGCTACGATCTGACGGGCGGATCAAAAGTTATCGTCGGAACGATATTTGTGCACCAAGGGTAGCTCACGGCCAGTAAACACCTTCCGACCGGATTCATGACTCGCATCCACTAGTACACTCATCCGCTATAGCCTGTATGTCACTGAATCTAAACAAACCCCCGCTATAATTTGACTGCAAATGAAATGTTAGAACGAATTCCGTTTATCGAATCAAACGACACTATCACCCCGCCATAATAAAGACCGGACGTCTTTGAATTCACCATCCGGAAGAAAATAAAAAGATCCGAACCGAAACGTAGGAGGCGACGCACTAAACGTGCGTTTCAGTTCGCATCGATGTTCCAGAACCGAAAGATTGTTCGAAAAAAGTGGTAGATAGCCGAAAAAAGTGACAGGGGTGCAACACGAGGACTTCCCAGGAGGTCACCCATCCTAGTACTACTCTCGCCCAAGCACGCTTAACTTCGGAGTTCTGATGGGATCCAGTGCATTTGTGCTGGTATGATCGCACCCAGCATGCCTCTCCATTGTCAAAGTAATAAAGAGTTTCCACTCGCATTGTCGTACGAAGTCCGTTTAAATGAAAGTGCGAAAAAATCCTGCTAGATGACACCGGATGGACGATCCGAGCATGTCGGGAAGCCGGATGACCGCCAGGGCTGTCATCGCGCGATGAATCTTCCCGAGTACCCCAGAATCAATATAAGAATCGCCACGATCTGACGGGCGGATCAAAAGTTATCGTCGGAACGATATTTGTGCACCAAGGGTAGCTCACGGCCAGTAAACACCTTCCGACCGGATTCATGACTGGCATCCACTAGTACACTCATCCGCTATAGCCTGTACATCACTGAATCTAAACAAACCCCCGCTATAATTTGACCGCAAATGAAATGTCAGAACGAATTCCGTTTATCGAATCAAACGACACTATCACCCCGCCATAATAAAGACCGGACGTCTTTGAATTCACCATCCGGAAGAAAATAAAAAGATCCGAACCGAAACGTAGGAGGCGACGCACTAAACGTGCGTTTCAGTTCGCATCGATGTTCCAGAACCGAAAGATTGTTCGAAAAAAGTGGTAGATAGCCGAAAAAAGTGACAGGGGTGCAACACGAGGACTTCCCAGGAGGTCACCCATCCTAGTACTACTCTCGCCCAAGCACGCTTAACTTCGGAGTTCTGATGGGATCCAGTGCATTTGTGCTGGTATGATCGCACCCAGCATGCCTCTCCATTGTCAAAGTAATTAAGAGTTTCCACTCGCATTGTCGTACGAAGTCCGTTTAAATGAAAGTGCGAAAAAATCCTGCTAGATGACACCGGATGGACGATCCGAGCATGTCGGGAAGCCGGATGACCGCCACGGCTGTCATCGCGCGATGGATCTTCCCGAGTACCCCCGAATCAATATAAGAATCGCGACGATCTGACGGGCGGATCAAAAGTTATCGTCGGAACGATATTTGTGCACCAAGGGTAGCTCACGGCCAGTAAACACCTTCCGACCGGATTCATGACTCGCATCCACTAGTACACTCATCCGCTATAGCCTGTACGTCACTGAATCTAAACAAACCCCCGCTATAATTTGACCGCAAATGAAATGTCAGAACGAATTCCGTTTATCGAATCAAACGACACTATCACCCCGCCATAATAAAGACCGGACGTCTTTGAATTCACCATCCGGAAGAAAATAAAAAGATCCGAACCGAAACGTAGGAGGCGACGCACTAAACGTGCGTTTCAGTTCGCATCGATGTTCCAGAACCGAAAGATTGTTCGAAAAAAGTGGTAGATAGCCGAAAAAAGTGACAGGGGTGCAACACGAGGACTTCCCAGGAGGTCACCCATCCTAGTACTACTCTCGCCCAAGCACGCTTAACTTCGGAGTTCTGATGGGATCCAGTGCATTTGTGCTGGTATGATCGCACCCAGCATGCCTCTCCATTGTCAAAGTAATAAAGAGTTTCCACTCGCATTGTCGTACGAAGTCCGTTTAAATGAAAGTGCGAAAAAATCCTGCTAGATGACACCGGATGGACGATCCGAGCATGTCGGGAAGCCGGATGACCGCCAGGGCTGTCATCGCGCGATGAATCTTCCCGAGTACCCCCGAATCAATATAAGAATCGCCACGATCTGACGGGCGGATCAAAAGTTATCGTCGGAACGATATTTGTGCACCAAGGGTAGCTCACGGCCAGTAAACACCTTCCGACCGGATTCATGACTCGCATCCACTAGTACACTCATCCGCTATAGCCTGTACGTCACTGAATCTAAACAAACCCCCGCTATAATTTGACTGCAAATGAAATGTCAGAACGAATTCCGTTTATCGAATCAAACGACACTATCACCCCGCCATAATAAAGACCGGACGTCTTTGAATTCACCATCTGGAAGAAAATAAAAAGATCCGAACCGAAACGTAGGAGGCGACGCACTAAACGTGCGTTTCAGTTCGCATCGATGTTCCAGAACCGAAAGATTGTTCGAAAAAAGTGGTAGATAGCCGAAAAAAGTGACAGGGGTGCAACACGAGGACTTCCCAGGAGGTCACCCATCCTAGTACTACTCTCGCCCAAGCACGCTTAACTTCGGAGTTCTGATGGGATCCAGTGCATTTGTGCTGGTATGATCGCACCCAGCATGCCTCTCCATTGTCAAAGTAATAAAGAGTTTCCACTCGCATTGTCGTACGAAGTCCGTTTAAATGAAAGTGCGAAAACATCCTGCTAGATGACACCGGATGGACGATCCGAGCATGTCGGGAAGCCGGATGACCGCCAAGGCTGTCATCGCGCGATGGATCTTCCCGAGTACCCCCGAATCAATATAAGAATCGTCACGATCTGACGGGCGGATCAAAAGTTATCGTCGGAACGATATTTGTGCACCAAGGGTAGCTCACGGCCAGTAAACACCTTCCGACCGGATTCATGACTCGCATCCACTAGTACACTCATCCGCTATAGCCTGTACGTCACTGAATCTAAACAAACCCCCGCTATAATTTGACCGCAAATGAAATGTCAGAACGAATTCCGTTTATCGAATCAAACGACACTATCACCCCGCCATAATAAAGACCGGACGTCTTTGAATTCACCATCCGGAAGAAAATAAAAAGATCCGAACCGAAACGTAGGAGGCGACGCACTAAACGTGCGTTTCAGTTCGCATCGATGTTCCAGAACCGAAAGATTGTTCGAAAAAAGTGGTAGATAGCCGAAAAAAGTGACAGGGGTGCAACACGAGGACTTCCCAGGAGGTCACCCATCCTAGTACTACTCTCGCCCAAGCACGCTTAACTTCGGAGTTCTGATGGGATCCAGTGCATTTGTGCTGGTATGATCGCACCCAGCATGCCTCTCCATTGTCAAAGTAATAAAGAGTTTCCACTCGCATTGTCGTACGAAGTCCGTTTAAATGAAAGTGCGAAAAAATCCTGCTAGATGACACCGGATGGACGATCCGAGCATGTCGGGAAGCCGGATGACCGCCACGGCTGTCATCGCGCGATGGATCTTCCCGAGTACCCCCGAATCAATATAAGAATCGCCACGATCTGACGGGCGGATCAAAAGTTATCGTCGGAACGATATTTGTGCACCAAGGGTAGCTCACGGCCAGTAAACACCTTCCGACCGGATTCATGACTCGTATCCACTAGTACACTCATCCGCTATAGCCTGTACGTCACTGAATCTTAAAAACCCCCGCTATAATTTGACTGCAAATGAAATGTCAGAACGAATTCCGTTTATCGAATCAAACGACACTATCACCCCGCCATAATAAAGACCGGACGTCTTTGAATTCACCATCCGGAAGAAAATAAAAAGATCCGAACCGAAACGTAGGAGGCGACGCACTAAACGTGCGTTTCAGTTCGCATCGATGTTCCAGAACCGAAAGATTGTTCGAAAAAAGTGGTAGATAGCCGAAAAAAGTGACAGGGGTGCAACACGAGGACTTCCCAGGAGGTCACCCATCCTAGTACTACTCTCGCCCAAGCACGCTTAACTTCGGAGTTCTGATGGGATCCAGTGCATTTGTGCTGGTATGATCGCACCCAGCATTCCTTTCCATTGTCAAAGTAATAAAGAGTTTCCACTCGCATTGTCGTACGAAGTCCGTTTAAATGAAAGTGCGAAAAAATCCTGCTAGATTACACCGGATGGACGATCCGAGCATGTCGGGAAGCCGGATGACCGCCAGGGCTGTCATCGAGCGATTTATCTTCCCGAGTAGCCCCGAATCAATATAAGAATCGCTACGATCTGACGGGCGGATCAAAAGTTATCGTCGGAACGATATTTGTGCACCAAGGGTAGCTCACGGCCAGTAAACACCTTCCGACCGGATTCATGACTCGCATCCACTAGTACACTCATCCGCTATAGCCTGTACGTCACTGAATCTAAACAAACCCCCGCTATAATTTGACTGCAAATGAAATGTTAGAACGAATTCCGTTTATCGAATCAAACGACACTATCACCCCGCCATAATAAAGACCGGACGTCTTTGAATTCACCATCCGGAAGAAAATAAAAAGATCCGAACCGAAACGTATGAGGCGCGTTTCAGTTCGCATCGATGTTCCAGAACCGAAAGATTGTTCGAAAAAAGTGGTAGATAGCCGAAAAAAGTGACAGGGGTGCAACACGAGGACTTCCCAGGAGGTCACCCATCCTAGTACTACTCTCGCCCAAGCACGCTTAACTTCGGAGTTCTGATGGGATCCAGTGCATTTGTGCTGGTATGATCGCACCCAGCATGCCTCTCCATTGTCAAAGTAATAAAGAGTTTCCACTCGCATTGTCGTACGAAGTCCGTTTAAATGAAAGTGCGAAAAAATCCTGCTAGATGACACCGGATGGACGATCCGAGCATGTCGGGAAGCCGGATGACCGCCAGGGCTGTCATCGCGCGATGAATCTTCCCGAGTACCCCCGAATCAATATAAGAATCGCCACGATCTGACGGGCGGATCAAAAGTTATCGTCGGAACGATATTTGTGCACCAAGGGTAGCTCACGGCCAGTAAACACCTTCCGACCGGATTCATGACTCGCATCCACTAGTACACTCATCCGCTATAGCCTGTACGTCACTGAATCTAAACAAACCCCCGCTATAATTTGACTGCAAATGAAATGTCAGAACGAATTCCGTTTATCGAATCAAACGACACTATCACCCCGCCATAATAAAGACCGGACGTCTTTGAATTCACCATCTGGAAGAAAATAAAAAGATCCGAACCGAAACGTAGGAGGCGACGCACTAAACGTGCGTTTCAGTTCGCATCGATGTTCCAGAACCGAAAGATTGTTCGAAAAAAGTGGTAGATAGCCGAAAAAAGTGACAGGGGTGCAACACGAGGACTTCCCAGGAGGTCACCCATCCTAGTACTACTCTCGCCCAAGCACGCTTAACTTCGGAGTTCTGATGGGATCCAGTGCATTTGTGCTGGTATGATCGCACCCAGCATGCCTCTCCATTGTCAAAGTAATAAAGAGTTTCCACTCGCATTGTCGTACGAAGTCCGTTTAAATGAAAGTGCGAAAACATCCTGCTAGATGACACCGGATGGACGATCCGAGCATGTCGGGAAGCCGGATGACCGCCAAGGCTGTCATCGCGCGATGGATCTTCCCGAGTACCCCCGAATCAATATAAGAATCGTCACGATCTGACGGGCGGATCAAAAGTTATCGTCGGAACGATATTTGTGCACCAAGGGTAGCTCACGGCCAGTAAACACCTTCCGACCGGATTCATGACTCGCATCCACTAGTACACTCATCCGCTATAGCCTGTACGTCACTGAATCTAAACAAACCCCCGCTATAATTTGACCGCAAATGAAATGTCAGAACGAATTCCGTTTATCGAATCAAACGACACTATCACCCCGCCATAATAAAGACCGGACGTCTTTGAATTCACCATCCGGAAGAAAATAAAAAGATCCGAACCGAAACGTAGGAGGCGACGCACTAAACGTGCGTTTCAGTTCGCATCGATGTTCCAGAACCGAAAGATTGTTCGAAAAAAGTGGTAGATAGCCGAAAAAAGTGACAGGGGTGCAACACGAGGACTTCCCAGGAGGTCACCCATCCTAGTACTACTCTCGCCCAAGCACGCTTAACTTCGGAGTTCTGATGGGATCCAGTGCATTTTTGCTGGTATGATCGCACCCAGCATGCCTCTCCATTGTCAAAGTAATAAAGAGTTTCCACTCGCATTGTCGTACGAAGTCCGTTTAAATGAAAGTGCGAAAAAATCCTGCTAGATGACACCGGATGGACGATCCGAGCATGTCGGGAAGCCGGATGACCGCCACGGCTGTCATCGCGCGATGGATCTTCCCGAGTACCCCCGAATCAATATAAGAATCGCCACGATCTGACGGGCGGATCAAAAGTTATCGTCGGAACGATATTTGTGCACCAAGGGTAGCTCACGGCCAGTAAACACCTTCCGACCGGATTCATGACTCGTATCCACTAGTACACTCATCCGCTATAGCCTGTACGTCACTGAATCTTAAAAACCCCCGCTATAATTTGACTGCAAATGAAATGTCAGAACGAATTCCGTTTATCGAATCAAACGACACTATCACCCCGCCATAATAAAGACCGGACGTCTTTGAATTCACCATCCGGAAGAAAATAAAAAGATCCGAACCGAAACGTAGGAGGCGACGCACTAAACGTGCGTTTCAGTTCGCATCGATGTTCCAGAACCGAAAGATTGTTCGAAAAAAGTGGTAGATAGCCGAAAAAAGTGACAGGGGTGCAACACGAGGACTTCCCAGGAGGTCACCCATCCTAGTACTACTCTCGCCCAAGCACGCTTAACTTCGGAGTTCTGATGGGATCCAGTGCATTTGTGCTGGTATGATCGCACCCAGCATGCCTCTCCATTGTCAAAGTAATAAAGAGTTTCCACTCGCATTGTCGTACGAAGTCCGTTTAAATGAAAGTGCGAAAAAATCCTGCTAGATGACACCGGATGGACGATCCGAGCATGTCGGGAAGCCGGATGACCGCCAGGGCTGTCATCGCGCGATGGATCTTCCCGAGTACCCCCGAATCAATATAAGAATCGCCACGATCTGACGGGCGGATCAAAAGTTATCGTCGGAACGATATTTGTGCACCAAGGGTAGCTCACGGCCAGTAAACACCTTCCGACCGGATTCATGACTCGCATCCACTAGTACACTCATCCGCTATAGCCTGTACGTCACTGAATCTAAACAAACCCCCGCTATAATTTGACTGCAAATGAAATGTCAGAACGAATTCCGTTTATCGAATCAAATGACACTATCACCCCGCCATAATAAAGACCGGACGTCTTTGAATTCACCATCCGGAAGAAAATAAAAAGATCCGAACCGAAACGTAGGAGGCGACGCACTAAACGTGCGTTTCAGTTCGCATCGATGTTCCAGAACCGAAAGATTGTTCGAAAAAAGTGGTAGATAGCCGAAAAAAGTGACAGGGGTGCAACACGAGGACTTCCCAGGAGGTCACCCATCCTAGTACTACTCTCGCCCAAGCACGCTTATATTCGGAGTTCTGATGGGATCCAGTGCATTTGTGCTGGTATGATCGCACCCAGCATGCCTCTCCATTGTCAAAGTAATTAAGAGTTTCCACTCGCATTGTCGTACGAAGTCCGTTTAAATGAAAGTGCGAAAAAATGCTGCTAGATGACACCGGATGGACGATCCGAGCATGTCGGGAAGCCGGATGACCGCCAGGGCTGTCATCGCGCGATGGATCTTCCCGAGTACCCCCGAATCAATATAAGAATCGCCACGATCTGACGGGCGGATCAAAAGTTATCGTCGGAACGATATTTGTGCACCAAGGGTAGCTCACGGCCAGTAAACACCTTCCGACCGGATTCATGACTCGCATCCACTAGTACACTCATCCGCTATAGCCTGTACGTCACTGAATCTAAACAAACCCCCGCTATAATTTGACCGCAAATGAAATGTCAGAACGAATTCCGTTTATCGAATCAAACGACACTATCACCCCGCCATAATAAAGACCGGACGTCTTTGAATTCACCATCCGGAAGAAAATAAAAAGATCCGAACCGAAACGTAGGAGGCGACGCACTAAACGTGCGTTTCAGTTCGCATCGATGTTCCAGAACCGAAAGATTGTTCGAAAAAAGTGGTAGATAGCCGAAAAAAGTGACAGGGGTGCAACACGAGGACTTCCCAGGAGGTCACCCATCCTAGTACTACTCTCGCCCAAGCACGCTTAACTTCGGAGTTCTGATGGGATCCAGTGCATTTGTGCTGGTATGATCGCACCCAGCATGCCTCTCCATTGTCAAAGTAATAAAGAGTTTCCACTCGCATTGTCGTACGAAGTCCGTTTAAATGAAAGTGCGAAAAAATCCTGCTAGATGACACCGGATGGACGATCCGAGCATGTCGGGAAGCCAGATGACCGCCAAGGCTGTCATCGCGCGATGGATCTTCCCGAGTACCCCCGAATCAATATAAGAATCGCCACGATCTGACGGGCGGATCAAAAGTTATCGTCGGAACGATATTTGTGCACCAAGGGTAGCTCACGGCCAGTAAACACCTTCCGACCGGATTCATGACTCGTATCCACTAGTACACTCATCCGCTATAGCCTGTACGTCACTGAATCTTAACAAACCCCCGCTATAATTTGACTGCAAATGAAATGTCAGAACGAATTCCGTTTATCGAATCAAACGACACTATCACCCCGACATAATAAAGACCGGACGTCTTTGAATTCACCATCCGGAAGAAAATAAAAAGATCCGAACCGAAACGTAGGAGGCGACGCACTAAACGTGCGTTTCAGTTCGCATCGATGTTCCAGAACCGAAAGATTGTTCGAAAAAAGTGGTAGATAGCCGAAAAAAGTGACAGGGGTGCAACACGAGGACTTCCCAGGAGGTCACCCATCCTAGTACTACTCTCGCCCAAGCACGCTTAACTTCGGAGTTCTGATGGGATCCAGTGCATTTGTGCTGGTATGATCGCACCCAGCATGCCTCTCCATTGTCAAAGTAATAAAGAGTTTCCACTCGCATTGTCGTACGAAGTCCGTTTAAATGAAAGTGCGAAAAAATCCTGCTAGATGGCACCGGATGGACGATCCGAGCATGTCGGGAAGCCGGATGACCGCCAGGGCTGTCATCGCGCGATGGATCTTCCCGAGTACCCCCGAATCAATATAAGAATCGCCACGATCTGACGGGCGGATCAAAAGTTATCGTCGGAACGATATTTGTGCACCAAGGGTAGCTCACGGCCAGTAAACACCTTCCGACCGGATTCATGACTCGCATCCACTAGTACACTCATCCGCTATAGCCTGTACGTCACTGAATCTAAACAAACCCCCGCTATAATTTGACTGCAAATGAAATGTCAGAACGAATTCCGTTTATCGAATCAAACGACACTATCACCCCGCCATAATAAAGACCGGACGTCTTCGAATTCACCATCCGGAAGAAAATAAAAAGATCCGAACCGAAACGTAGGAGGCGACGCACTAAACGTGCGTTTCAGTTCGCATCGATGTTCCAGAACCGAAAGATTGTTCGAAAAAAGTGGTAGATAGCCGAAAAAAGTGACAGGGGTGCAACACGAGGACTTCCCAGGAGGTCACCCATCCTAGTACTACTCTCGCCCAAGCACGCTTAACTTCGGAGTTCTGATGGGATCCAGTGCATTTGTGCTGGTATGATCGCACCCAGCATGCCTCTCCATTGTCAAAGTAATTAAGAGTTTCCACTCGCATTGTCGTACGAAGTCCGTTTAAATGAAAGTGCGAAAAAATCCTGCTAGATGACACCGGATGGACGATCCGAGCATGTCGGGAAGCCGGATGACCGCCAGGGCTGTCATCGCGCGATGGATCTTCCCGAGTACCCCCGAATCAATATAAGAATCGCGACGATCTGACGGGCGGATCAAAAGTTATCGTCGGAACGATATTTGTGCACCAAGGGTAGCTCACGGCCAGTAAACACCTTCCGACCGGATTCATGACTCGCATCCACTAGTACACTCATCCGCTATAGCCTGTACGTCACTGAATCTAAACAAACCCCCGCTATAATTTGACCGCAAATGAAATGTCAGAACGAATTCCGTTTATCGAATCAAACGACACTATCACCTCGCCATAATAAAGACCGGACGTCTTTGAATTCACCATCCGGAAGAAAATAAAAAGATCCGAACCGAAACGTAGGAGGCGACGCACTAAACGTGCGTTTCAGTTCGCATCGATGTTCCAGAACCGAAAGATTGTTCGAAAAAAGTGGTAGATAGCCGAAAAAAGTGACAGGGGTGCAACACGAGGACTTCCCAGGAGGTCACCCATCCTAGTACTACTCTCGCCCAAGCACGCTTAACTTCGGAGTTCTGATGGGATCCAGTGCATTTGTGCTGGTATGATCGCACCCAGCGTTCCTTTCCATTGTCAAAGTAATAAAGAGTTTCCACTCGCATTGTCGTACGAAGTCCGTTTAAATGAAAGTGCGAAAAAATCCTGCTAGATTACACCGGATGGACGATCCGAGCATGTCGGGAAGCCGGATGACCGCCAGGGCTGTCATCGCGCGATTAATCTTCCCGAGTAGCCCCGAATCAATATAAGAATCGCTACGATCTGACGGGCGGATCAAAAGTTATCGTCGGAACGATATTTGTGCACCAAGGGTAGCTCACGGCCAGTAAACACCTTCCGACCGGATTCATGACTCGCATCCACTAGTACACTCATCCGCTATAGCCTGTACGTCACTGAATCTAAACAAACCCCCGCTATAATTTGACTGCAAATGAAATGTTAGAACGAATTCCGTTTATCGAATCAAACGACACTATCACCCGCCATAATAAAGACCGGACGTCTTTGAATTCACCATCCGGAAGAAAATAAAAAGATCCGAACCGAAACGTAGGAGGCGACGCACTAAACGTGCGTTTCAGTTCGCATCGATGTTCCAGAACCGAAAGATTGTTCGAAAAAAGTGGTAGATAGCCGAAAAAAGTGACAGGGGTGCAACACGAGGACTTCCCAGGAGGTCACCCATCCTAGTACTACTCTCGCCCAAGCACGCTTAACTTCGGAGTTCTGATGGGATCCAGTGCATTTGTGCTGGTATGATCGCACCCAGCATGCCTCTCCATTGTCAAAGTAATAAAGAGTTTCCACTCGCATTGTCGTACGAAGTCCGTTTAAATGAAAGTGCGAAAAAATCCTGCTAGATGACACCGGATGGACGATCCGAGCATGTCGGGAAGCCGGATGACTGCCAGGGCTGTCATCGCGCGATGAATCTTCCCGAGTACCCCCGAATCAATATAAGAATCGCCACGATCTGACGGGCGGATCAAAAGTTATCGTCGGAACGATATTTGTGCACCAAGGGTAGCTCACGGCCAGTAAACACCTTCCGACCGGATTCATGACTCGCATCCACTAGTACACTCATCCGCTATAGCCTGTACGTCACTGAATCTAAACAAACCCCCGCTATAATTTGACTGCAAATGAAATGTCAGAACGAATTCCGTTTATCGAATCAAACGACACTATCACCCCGCCATAATAAAGACCGGACGTCTTTGAATTCACCATCTGGAAGAAAATAAAAAGATCCGAACCGAAACGTAGGAGGCGACGCACTAAACGTGCGTTTCAGTTCGCATCGATGTTCCAGAACCGAAAGATTGTTCGAAAAAAGTGGTAGATAGCCGAAAAAAGTGACAGGGGTGCAACACGAGGACTTCCCAGGAGGTCACCCATCCTAGTACTACTCTCGCCCAAGCACGCTTAACTTCGGAGTTCTGATGGGATCCAGTGCATTTGTGCTGGTATGATCGCACCCAGCATGCCTCTCCATTGTCAAAGTAATTAAGAGTTTCCACTCGCATTGTCGTACGAAGTCCGTTTAAATGAAAGTGCGAAAAAATCCTGCTAGATGACACCGGATGGACGATCCGAGCATGTCGGGAAGCCGGATGACCGCCAGGGCTGTCATCGCGCGATGGATCTTCCCGAGTACCCCCGAATCAATATAAGAATCGCGACGATCTGACGGGCGGATCAAAAGTTATCGTCGGAACGATATTTGTGCACCAAGGGTAGCTCACGGCCAGTAAACACCTTCCGACCGGATTCATGACTCGCATCCACTAGTACACTCATCCGCTATAGCCTGTACGTCACTGAATCTAAACAAACCCCCGCTATAATTTGACCGCAAATGAAATGTCAGAACGAATTCCGTTTATCGAATCAAACGACACTATCACCCCGCCATAATAAAGACCGGACGTCTTTGAATTCACCATCCGGAAGAAAATAAAAAGATCCAAACCGAAACGTAGGAGGCGACGCACTAAACGTGCGTTTCAGTTCGCATCGATGTTCCAGAACCGAAAGATTGTTCGAAAAAAGTGGTAGATAGCCGAAAAAAGTGACAGGGGTGCAACACGAGGACTTCCCAGGAGGTCACCCATCCTAGTACTACTCTCGCCCAAGCACGCTTAACTTCGGAGTTCTGATGGGATCCAGTGCATTTGTGCTGGTATGATCGCACCCAGCATGCCTCTCCATTGTCAAAGTAATAAAGAGTTTCCACTCGCATTGTCGTACGAAGTCCGTTTAAATGAAAGTGCGAAAAAATCCTGCTAGATGACACCGGATGGACGATCCGAGCATGTCGGGAAGCCGAATGACTGCCAGGGCTGTCATCGCGCGATGAATCTTTCCGAGTACCCCCGAATCAATATAAGAATCGCCACGATCTGACGGGCGGATCAAAAGTTATCGTCGGAACGATATTTGTGCACCAAGGGTAGCTCACGGCCAGTAAACACCTTCCGACCGGATTCATGACTCGCATCCACTAGTACACTCATCCGCTATAGCCTGTACGTCACTGAATCTAAACAAACCCCCGCTATAATTTGACTGCAAATGAAATGTTAGAACGAATTACGTTTATCGAATCAAACGACACTATCACCCCGCCATAATAAAGACCGGACGTCTTTGAATTCACCATCCGGAAGAAAATAAAAAGATCCGAACCGAAACGTAGGAGGCGACGCACTAAACGTGCGTTTCAGTTCGCATCGATGTTCCAGAACCGAAAGATTGTTCGAAAAAAGTGGTAGATAGCCGAAAAAAGTGACAGGGGTGCAACACGAGGACTTCCCAGGAGGTCACCCATCCTAGTACTACTCTCGCCCAAGCACGCTTAACTTCGGAGTTCTGATGGGATCCAGTGCATTTGTGCTGGTATGATCGCACCCAGCATGCCTCTCCATTGTCAAAGTAATAAAGAGTTTCCACTCGCATTGTCGTACGAAGTCCGTTTAAATGAAAGTGCGAAAAAATCCTGCTAGATGACACCGGATGGACGATCCGAGCATGTCGGGAAGCCGGATGACCGCCAGGGCTGTCATCGCGCGATGAATCTTCCCGAGTACCCCCGAATCAATATAAGAATCGCCACGATCTGACGGGCGGATCAAAAGTTATCGTCGGAACGATATTTGTGCACCAAGGGTAGCTCACGGCCAGTAAACACCTTCCGACCGGATTCATGACTCGCATCCACTAGTACACTCATCCGCTATAGCCTGTACGTCACTGAATCTAAACAAACCCCCGCTATAATTTGACTGCAAATGAAATGTCAGAACGAATTCCGTTTATCGAATCAAACGACACTATCACCCCGCCATAATAAAGACCGGACGTCTTTGAATTCACCATCTGGAAGAAAATAAAAAGATCCGAACCGAAACGTAGGAGGCGACGCACTAAACGTGCGTTTCAGTTCGCATCGATGTTCCAGAACCGAAAGATTGTTCGAAAAAAGTGGTAGATAGCCGAAAAAAGTGACAGGGGTGCAACACGAGGACTTCCCAGGAGGTCACCCATCCTAGTACTACTCTCGCCCAAGCACGCTTAACTTCGGAGTTCTGATGGGATCCAGTGCATTTGTGCTGGTATGATCGCACCCAGCATGCCTCTCCATTGTCAAAGTAATAAAGAGTTTCCACTCGCATTGTCGTACGAAGTCCGTTTAAATGAAAGTGCGAAAAAATCCTGCTAGATGACACCGGATGGACGATCCGAGCATGTCGGGAAGCCGGCGCGATGAATCTTCCCGAGTACCCCCGAATCAATATAAGAATCGCCACGATCTGACGGGCGGATCAAAAGTTATCGTCGGAACGATATTTGTGCACCAAGGGTAGCTCACGGCCAGTAAACACCTTCCGACCGGATTCATGACTCGCATCCACTAGTACACTCATCCGCTATAGCCTGTACATCACTGAATCTAAACAAACCCCCGCTATAATTTGACCGCAAATGAAATGTCAGAACGAATTCCGTTTATCGAATCAAACGACACTATCACCCCGCCATAATAAAGACCGGACGTCTTTGAATTCACCATCCGGAAGAAAATAAAAAGATCCGAACCGAAACGTAGGAGGCGACGCACTAAACGTGCGTTTCAGTTCGCATCGATGTTCCAGAACCGAAAGATTGTTCGAAAAAAGTGGTAGATAGCCGAAAAAAGTGACAGGGGTGCAACACGAGGACTTCCCAGGAGGTCACCCATCCTAGTACTACTCTCGCCCAAGCACGCTTAACTTCGGAGTTCTGATGGGATCCAGTGCATTTGTGCTGGTATGATCGCACCCAGCATGCCTCTCCATTGTCAAAGTAATTAAGAGTTTCCACTCGCATTGTCGTACGAAGTCCGTTTAAATGAAAGTGCGAAAAAATCCTGCTAGATGACACCGGATGGACGATCCGAGCATGTCGGGAAGCCGGATGACCGCCAGGGCTGTCATCGCGCGATGGATCTTCCCGAGTACCCCCGAATCAATATAAGAATCGCGACGATCTGACGGGCGGATCAAAAGTTATCGTCGGAACGATATTTGTGCACCAAGGGTAGCTCACGGCCAGTAAACACCTTCCGACCGGATTCATGACTCGCATCCACTAGTACACTCATCCGCTATAGCCTGTACGTCACTGAATCTAAACAAACCCCCGCTATAATTTGACCGCAAATGAAATGTCAGAACGAATTCCGTTTATCGAATCAAACGACACTATCACCCCGCCATAATAAAGACCGGACGTCTTTGAATTCACCATCCGGAAGAAAATAAAAAGATCCGAACCGAAACGTAGGAGGCGACGCACTAAACGTGCGTTTCAGTTCGCATCGATGTTCCAGAACCGAAAGATTGTTCGAAAAAAGTGGTAGATAGCCGAAAAAAGTGACAGGGGTGCAACACGAGGACTTCCCAGGAGGTCACCCATCCTAGTACTACTCTCGCCCAAGCACGCTTAACTTCGAAGTTCTGATGGGATCCAGTGCATTTGTGCTGGTATGATCGCACCCAGCATGCCTCTCCATTGTCAAAGTAATAAAGAGTTTCCACTCGCATTGTCGTACGAAGTCCGTTTAAATGAAAGTGCGAAAAAATCCTGCTAGATGACACCGGATGGACGATCCGAGCATGTCGGGAAACCGGATGACCGCCAGGGCTGTCATCGCGCGATGAATCTTCCCGAGTACCCCCGAATCAATATAAGAATCGCCACGATCTGACGGGCGGATCAAAAGTTATCGTCGGAACGATATTTGTGCACCAAGGGTAGCTCACGGCCAGTAAACACCTTCCGACCGGATTCATGACTCGCATCCACTAGTACACTCATCCGCTATAGCCTGTACGTCACTGAATCTAAACAAACCCCCGCTATAATTTGACCGCAAATGAAATGTCAGAACGAATTCCGTTTATCGAATCAAACGACACTATCACCCCGCCATAATAAAGACCGGACGTCTTTGAATTCACCATCCGGAAGAAAATAAAAAGATCCGAACCGAAACGTAGGAGGCGACGCACTAAACGTGCGTTTCAGTTCGCATCGATGTTCCAGAACCGAAAGATTGTTCGAAAAAAGTGGTAGATAGCCGAAAAAAGTGACAGGGGTGCAACACGAGGACTTCCCAGGAGGTCACCCATCCTAGTACTACTCTCGCCCAAGCACGCTTAACTTCGGAGTTCTGATGGGATCCAGTGCATTTGTGCTGGTATGATCGCACCCAGCATGCCTCTCCATTGTCAAAGTAATTAAGAGTTTCCACTCGCATTGTCGTACGAAGTCCGTTTAAATGAAAGTGCGAAAAAATCCTGCTAGATGACACCGGATGGACGATCCGAGCATGTCGGGAAGCCGGATGACCGCCAGGGCTGTCATCGCGCGATGGATCTTCCCGAGTACCCCCGAATCAATATAAGAATCGCGACGATCTGACGGGCGGATCAAAAGTTATCGTGGAACGATATTTGTGCACCAAGGGTAGCTCACGGCCAGTAAACACCTTCCGACCGGATTCATGACTCGCATCCACTAGTACACTCATCCGCTATAGCCTGTACGTCACTGAATCTAAACAAACCCCCGCTATAATTTGACCGCAAATGAAATGTCAGAACGAATTCCGTTTATCGAATCAAACGACACTATCACCCCGCCATAATAAAGACCGGACGTGTTTGAATTCACCATCCGGAAGAAAATAAAAAGATCCGAACCGAAACGTAGGAGGCGACGCACTAAACGTGCGTTTCAGTTCGCATCGATGTTCCAGAACCGAAAGATTGTTCGAAAAAAGTGGTAGATAGCCGAAAAAAGTGACAGGGGTGCAACACGAGGACTTCCCAGGAGGTCACCCATCCTAGTACTACTCTCGCCCAAGCACGCTTAACTTCGGAGTTCTGATGGGATCCAGTGCATTTGTGCTGGTATGATCGCACCCAGCATGCCTCTCCATTGTCAAAGTAATAAAGAGTTTCCACTCGCATTGTCGTACGAAGTCCGTTTAAATGAAAGTGCGAAAAAATCCTGCTAGATGACACCGGATGGACGATCCGAGCATGTCGGGAAGCCGGATGACCGCCAGGGCTGTCATCGCGCGATGAATCTTCCCGAGTACCCCCGAATCAATATAAGAATCGCCACGATCTGACGGGCGGATCAAAAGTTATCGTCGGAACGATATTTGTGCACCAAGGGTAGCTCACGGCCAGTAAACACCTTCCGACCGGATTCATGACTCGCATCCACTAGTACACTCATCCGCTATAGCCTGTACGTCACTGAATCTAAACAAACCCCCGCTATAATTTGACTGCAAATGAAATGTCAGAACGAATTCCGTTTATCGAATCAAACGACACTATCACCCCGCCATAATAAAGACCGGACGTCTTTGAATTCACCATCTGGAAGAAAATAAAAAGATCCGAACCGAAACGTAGGAGGCGACGCACTAAACGTGCGTTTCAGTTCGCATCGATGTTCCAGAACCGAAAGATTGTTCGAAAAAAGTGGTAGATAGCCGAAAAAAGTGACAGGGGTGCAACACGAGGACTTCCCAGGAGGTCACCCATCCTAGTACTACTCTCGCCCAAGCACGCTTAACTTCGGAGTTCTGATGGGATCCAGTGCATTTGTGCTGGTATGATCGCACCCAGCATGCCTCTCCATTGTCAAAGTAATAAAGAGTTTCCACTCGCATTGTCGTACGAAGTCCGTTTAAATGAAAGTGCGAAAAAATCCTGCTAGATGACACCGGATGGACGATCCGAGCATGTCGGGAAGCCGGCGCGATGAATCTTCCCGAGTACCCCCGAATCAATATAAGAATCGCCACGATCTGACGGGCGGATCAAAAGTTATCGTCGGAACGATATTTGTGCACCAAGGGTAGCTCACGGCCAGTAAACACCTTCCGACCGGATTCATGACTCGCATCCACTAGTACACTCATCCGCTATAGCCTGTACATCACTGAATCTAAACAAACCCCCGCTATAATTTGACCGCAAATGAAATGTCAGAACGAATTCCGTTTATCGAATCAAACGACACTATCACCCCGCCATAATAAAGACCGGACGTCTTTGAATTCACCATCCGGAAGAAAATAAAAAGATCCGAACCGAAACGTAGGAGGCGACGCACTAAACGTGCGTTTCAGTTCGCATCGATGTTCCAGAACCGAAAGATTGTTCGAAAAAAGTGGTAGATAGCCGAAAAAAGTGACAGGGGTGCAACACGAGGACTTCCCAGGAGGTCACCCATCCTAGTACTACTCTCGCCCAAGCACGCTTAACTTCGGAGTTCTGATGGGATCCAGTGCATTTGTGCTGGTATGATCGCACCCAGCATGCCTCTCCATTGTCAAAGTAATTAAGAGTTTCCACTCGCATTGTCGTACGAAGTCCGTTTAAATGAAAGTGCGAAAAAATCCTGCTAGATGACACCGGATGGACGATCCGAGCATGTCGGGAAGCCGGATGACCGCCAGGGCTGTCATCGCGCGATGGATCTTCCCGAGTACCCCCGAATCAATATAAGAATCGCGACGATCTGACGGGCGGATCAAAAGTTATCGTCGGAACGATATTTGTGCACCAAGGGTAGCTCACGGCCAGTAAACACCTTCCGACCGGATTCATGACTCGCATCCACTAGTACACTCATCCGCTATAGCCTGTACGTCACTGAATCTAAACAAACCCCCGCTATAATTTGACCGCAAATGAAATGTCAGAACGAATTCCGTTTATCGAATCAAACGACACTATCACCCCGCCATAATAAAGACCGGACGTCTTTGAATTCACCATCCGGAAGAAAATAAAAAGATCCGAACCGAAACGTAGGAGGCGACGCACTAAACGTGCGTTTCAGTTCGCATCGATGTTCCAGAACCGAAAGATTGTTCGAAAAAAGTGGTAGATAGCCGAAAAAAGTGACAGGGGTGCAACACGAGGACTTCCCAGGAGGTCACCCATCCTAGTACTACTCTCGCCCAAGCACGCTTAACTTCGAAGTTCTGATGGGATCCAGTGCATTTGTGCTGGTATGATCGCACCCAGCATGCCTCTCCATTGTCAAAGTAATAAAGAGTTTCCACTCGCATTGTCGTACGAAGTCCGTTTAAATGAAAGTGCGAAAAAATCCTGCTAGATGACACCGGATGGACGATCCGAGCATGTCGGGAAACCGGATGACCGCCAGGGCTGTCATCGCGCGATGAATCTTCCCGAGTACCCCCGAATCAATATAAGAATCGCCACGATCTGACGGGCGGATCAAAAGTTATCGTCGGAACGATATTTGTGCACCAAGGGTAGCTCACGGCCAGTAAACACCTTCCGACCGGATTCATGACTCGCATCCACTAGTACACTCATCCGCTATAGCCTGTACGTCACTGAATCTAAACAAACCCCCGCTATAATTTGACCGCAAATGAAATGTCAGAACGAATTCCGTTTATCGAATCAAACGACACTATCACCTCGCCATAATAAAGACCGGACGTCTTTGAATTCACCATCCGGAAGAAAATAAAAAGATCCGAACCGAAACGTAGGAGGCGACGCACTAAACGTGCGTTTCAGTTCGCATCGATGTTCCAGAACCGAAAGATTGTTCGAAAAAAGTGGTAGATAGCCGAAAAAAGTGACAGGGGTGCAACACGAGGACTTCCCAGGAGGTCACCCATCCTAGTACTACTCTCGCCCAAGCACGCTTAACTTCGGAGTTCTGATGGGATCCAGTGCATTTGTGCTGGTATGATCGCACCCAGCATTCCTTTCCATTGTCAAAGTAATAAAGAGTTTCCACTCGCATTGTCGTACGAAGTCCGTTTAAATGAAAGTGCGAAAAAATCCTGCTAGATTACACCGGATGGACGATCCGAGCATGTCGGGAAGCCGGATGACCGCCAGGGCTGTCATCGCGCGATTAATCTTCCCGAGTAGCCCCGAATCAATATAAGAATCGCTACGATCTGACGGGCGGATCAAAAGTTATCGTCGGAACGATATTTGTGCACCAAGGGTAGCTCACGGCCAGTAAACACCTTCCGACCGGATTCATGACTCGCATCCACTAGTACACTCATCCGCTATAGCCTGTACGTCACTGAATCTAAACAAACCCCCGCTATAATTTGACTGCAAATGAAATGTTAGAACGAATTCCGTTTATCGAATCAAACGACACTATCACCCGCCATAATAAAGACCGGACGTCTTTGAATTCACCATCCGGAAGAAAATAAAAAGATCCGAACCGAAACGTAGGAGGCGACGCACTAAACGTGCGTTTCAGTTCGCATCGATGTTCCAGAACCGAAAGATTGTTCGAAAAAAGTGGTAGATAGCCGAAAAAAGTGACAGGGGTGCAACACGAGGACTTCCCAGGAGGTCACCCATCCTAGTACTACTCTCGCCCAAGCACGCTTAACTTCGGAGTTCTGATGGGATCCAGTGCATTTGTGCTGGTATGATCGCACCCAGCATGCCTCTCCATTGTCAAAGTAATAAAGAGTTTCCACTCGCATTGTCGTACGAAGTCCGTTTAAATGAAAGTGCGAAAAAATCCTGCTAGATGACACCGGATGGACGATCCGAGCATGTCGGGAAGCCGGATGACTGCCAGGGCTGTCATCGCGCGATGAATCTTCCCGAGTACCCCCGAATCAATATAAGAATCGCCACGATCTGACGGGCGGATCAAAAGTTATCGTCGGAACGATATTTGTGCACCAAGGGTAGCTCACGGCCAGTAAACACCTTCCGACCGGATTCATGACTCGCATCCACTAGTACACTCATCCGCTATAGCCTGTACGTCACTGAATCTAAACAAACCCCCGCTATAATTTGACTGCAAATGAAATGTCAGAACGAATTCCGTTTATCGAATCAAACGACACTATCACCCCGCCATAATAAAGACCGGACGTCTTTGAATTCACCATCTGGAAGAAAATAAAAAGATCCGAACCGAAACGTAGGAGGCGACGCACTAAACGTGCGTTTCAGTTCGCATCGATGTTCCAGAACCGAAAGATTGTTCGAAAAAAGTGGTAGATAGCCGAAAAAAGTGACAGGGGTGCAACACGAGGACTTCCCAGGAGGTCACCCATCCTAGTACTACTCTCGCCCAAGCACGCTTAACTTCGGAGTTCTGATGGGATCCAGTGCATTTGTGCTGGTATGATCGCACCCAGCATGCCTCTCCATTGTCAAAGTAATTAAGAGTTTCCACTCGCATTGTCGTACGAAGTCCGTTTAAATGAAAGTGCGAAAAAATCCTGCTAGATGACACCGGATGGACGATCCGAGCATGTCGGGAAGCCGGATGACCGCCAGGGCTGTCATCGCGCGATGGATCTTCCCGAGTACCCCCGAATCAATATAAGAATCGCGACGATCTGACGGGCGGATCAAAAGTTATCGTCGGAACGATATTTGTGCACCAAGGGTAGCTCACGGCCAGTAAACACCTTCCGACCGGATTCATGACTCGCATCCACTAGTACACTCATCCGCTATAGCCTGTACGTCACTGAATCTAAACAAACCCCCGCTATAATTTGACCGCAAATGAAATGTCAGAACGAATTCCGTTTATCGAATCAAACGACACTATCACCCCGCCATAATAAAGACCGGACGTCTTTGAATTCACCATCCGGAAGAAAATAAAAAGATCCAAACCGAAACGTAGGAGGCGACGCACTAAACGTGCGTTTCAGTTCGCATCGATGTTCCAGAACCGAAAGATTGTTCGAAAAAAGTGGTAGATAGCCGAAAAAAGTGACAGGGGTGCAACACGAGGACTTCCCAGGAGGTCACCCATCCTAGTACTACTCTCGCCCAAGCACGCTTAACTTCGGAGTTCTGATGGGATCCAGTGCATTTGTGCTGGTATGATCGCACCCAGCATGCCTCTCCATTGTCAAAGTAATAAAGAGTTTCCACTCGCATTGTCGTACGAAGTCCGTTTAAATGAAAGTGCGAAAAAATCCTGCTAGATGACACCGGATGGACGATCCGAGCATGTCGGGAAGCCGAATGACTGCCAGGGCTGTCATCGCGCGATGAATCTTTCCGAGTACCCCCGAATCAATATAAGAATCGCCACGATCTGACGGGCGGATCAAAAGTTATCGTCGGAACGATATTTGTGCACCAAGGGTAGCTCACGGCCAGTAAACACCTTCCGACCGGATTCATGACTCGCATCCACTAGTACACTCATCCGCTATAGCCTGTACGTCACTGAATCTAAACAAACCCCCGCTATAATTTGACTGCAAATGAAATGTTAGAACGAATTACGTTTATCGAATCAAACGACACTATCACCCCGCCATAATAAAGACCGGACGTCTTTGAATTCACCATCCGGAAGAAAATAAAAAGATCCGAACCGAAACGTAGGAGGCGACGCACTAAACGTGCGTTTCAGTTCGCATCGATGTTCCAGAACCGAAAGATTGTTCGAAAAAAGTGGTAGATAGCCGAAAAAAGTGACAGGGGTGCAACACGAGGACTTCCCAGGAGGTCACCCATCCTAGTACTACTCTCGCCCAAGCACGCTTAACTTCGGAGTTCTGATGGGATCCAGTGCATTTGTGCTGGTATGATCGCACCCAGCATGCCTCTCCATTGTCAAAGTAATAAAGAGTTTCCACTCGCATTGTCGTACGAAGTCCGTTTAAATGAAAGTGCGAAAAAATCCTGCTAGATGACACCGGATGGACGATCCGAGCATGTCGGGAAGCCGGATGACCGCCAGGGCTGTCATCGCGCGATGAATCTTCCCGAGTACCCCCGAATCAATATAAGAATCGCCACGATCTGACGGGCGGATCAAAAGTTATCGTCGGAACGATATTTGTGCACCAAGGGTAGCTCACGGCCAGTAAACACCTTCCGACCGGATTCATGACTCGCATCCACTAGTACACTCATCCGCTATAGCCTGTACGTCACTGAATCTAAACAAACCCCCGCTATAATTTGACTGCAAATGAAATGTCAGAACGAATTCCGTTTATCGAATCAAACGACACTATCACCCCGCCATAATAAAGACCGGACGTCTTTGAATTCACCATCTGGAAGAAAATAAAAAGATCCGAACCGAAACGTAGGAGGCGACGCACTAAACGTGCGTTTCAGTTCGCATCGATGTTCCAGAACCGAAAGATTGTTCGAAAAAAGTGGTAGATAGCCGAAAAAAGTGACAGGGGTGCAACACGAGGACTTCCCAGGAGGTCACCCATCCTAGTACTACTCTCGCCCAAGCACGCTTAACTTCGGAGTTCTGATGGGATCCAGTGCATTTGTGCTGGTATGATCGCACCCAGCATGCCTCTCCATTGTCAAAGTAATAAAGAGTTTCCACTCGCATTGTCGTACGAAGTCCGTTTAAATGAAAGTGCGAAAAAATCCTGCTAGATGACACCGGATGGACGATCCGAGCATGTCGGGAAGCCGGCGCGATGAATCTTCCCGAGTACCCCCGAATCAATATAAGAATCGCCACGATCTGACGGGCGGATCAAAAGTTATCGTCGGAACGATATTTGTGCACCAAGGGTAGCTCACGGCCAGTAAACACCTTCCGACCGGATTCATGACTCGCATCCACTAGTACACTCATCCGCTATAGCCTGTACATCACTGAATCTAAACAAACCCCCGCTATAATTTGACCGCAAATGAAATGTCAGAACGAATTCCGTTTATCGAATCAAACGACACTATCACCCCGCCATAATAAAGACCGGACGTCTTTGAATTCACCATCCGGAAGAAAATAAAAAGATCCGAACCGAAACGTAGGAGGCGACGCACTAAACGTGCGTTTCAGTTCGCATCGATGTTCCAGAACCGAAAGATTGTTCGAAAAAAGTGGTAGATAGCCGAAAAAAGTGACAGGGGTGCAACACGAGGACTTCCCAGGAGGTCACCCATCCTAGTACTACTCTCGCCCAAGCACGCTTAACTTCGGAGTTCTGATGGGATCCAGTGCATTTGTGCTGGTATGATCGCACCCAGCATGCCTCTCCATTGTCAAAGTAATTAAGAGTTTCCACTCGCATTGTCGTACGAAGTCCGTTTAAATGAAAGTGCGAAAAAATCCTGCTAGATGACACCGGATGGACGATCCGAGCATGTCGGGAAGCCGGATGACCGCCAGGGCTGTCATCGCGCGATGGATCTTCCCGAGTACCCCCGAATCAATATAAGAATCGCGACGATCTGACGGGCGGATCAAAAGTTATCGTCGGAACGATATTTGTGCACCAAGGGTAGCTCACGGCCAGTAAACACCTTCCGACCGGATTCATGACTCGCATCCACTAGTACACTCATCCGCTATAGCCTGTACGTCACTGAATCTAAACAAACCCCCGCTATAATTTGACCGCAAATGAAATGTCAGAACGAATTCCGTTTATCGAATCAAACGACACTATCACCCCGCCATAATAAAGACCGGACGTCTTTGAATTCACCATCCGGAAGAAAATAAAAAGATCCGAACCGAAACGTAGGAGGCGACGCACTAAACGTGCGTTTCAGTTCGCATCGATGTTCCAGAACCGAAAGATTGTTCGAAAAAAGTGGTAGATAGCCGAAAAAAGTGACAGGGGTGCAACACGAGGACTTCCCAGGAGGTCACCCATCCTAGTACTACTCTCGCCCAAGCACGCTTAACTTCGAAGTTCTGATGGGATCCAGTGCATTTGTGCTGGTATGATCGCACCCAGCATGCCTCTCCATTGTCAAAGTAATAAAGAGTTTCCACTCGCATTGTCGTACGAAGTCCGTTTAAATGAAAGTGCGAAAAAATCCTGCTAGATGACACCGGATGGACGATCCGAGCATGTCGGGAAACCGGATGACCGCCAGGGCTGTCATCGCGCGATGAATCTTCCCGAGTACCCCCGAATCAATATAAGAATCGCCACGATCTGACGGGCGGATCAAAAGTTATCGTCGGAACGATATTTGTGCACCAAGGGTAGCTCACGGCCAGTAAACACCTTCCGACCGGATTCATGACTCGCATCCACTAGTACACTCATCCGCTATAGCCTGTACGTCACTGAATCTAAACAAACCCCCGCTATAATTTGACCGCAAATGAAATGTCAGAACGAATTCCGTTTATCGAATCAAACGACACTATCACCCCGCCATAATAAAGACCGGACGTCTTTGAATTCACCATCCGGAAGAAAATAAAAAGATCCGAACCGAAACGTAGGAGGCGACGCACTAAACGTGCGTTTCAGTTCGCATCGATGTTCCAGAACCGAAAGATTGTTCGAAAAAAGTGGTAGATAGCCGAAAAAAGTGACAGGGGTGCAACACGAGGACTTCCCAGGAGGTCACCCATCCTAGTACTACTCTCGCCCAAGCACGCTTAACTTCGGAGTTCTGATGGGATCCAGTGCATTTGTGCTGGTATGATCGCACCCAGCATGCCTCTCCATTGTCAAAGTAATTAAGAGTTTCCACTCGCATTGTCGTACGAAGTCCGTTTAAATGAAAGTGCGAAAAAATCCTGCTAGATGACACCGGATGGACGATCCGAGCATGTCGGGAAGCCGGATGACCGCCAGGGCTGTCATCGCGCGATGGATCTTCCCGAGTACCCCCGAATCAATATAAGAATCGCGACGATCTGACGGGCGGATCAAAAGTTATCGTGGAACGATATTTGTGCACCAAGGGTAGCTCACGGCCAGTAAACACCTTCCGACCGGATTCATGACTCGCATCCACTAGTACACTCATCCGCTATAGCCTGTACGTCACTGAATCTAAACAAACCCCCGCTATAATTTGACCGCAAATGAAATGTCAGAACGAATTCCGTTTATCGAATCAAACGACACTATCACCCCGCCATAATAAAGACCGGACGTGTTTGAATTCACCATCCGGAAGAAAATAAAAAGATCCGAACCGAAACGTAGGAGGCGACGCACTAAACGTGCGTTTCAGTTCGCATCGATGTTCCAGAACCGAAAGATTGTTCGAAAAAAGTGGTAGATAGCCGAAAAAAGTGACAGGGGTGCAACACGAGGACTTCCCAGGAGGTCACCCATCCTAGTACTACTCTCGCCCAAGCACGCTTAACTTCGGAGTTCTGATGGGATCCAGTGCATTTGTGCTGGTATGATCGCACCCAGCATGCCTCTCCATTGTCAAAGTAATAAAGAGTTTCCACTCGCATTGTCGTACGAAGTCCGTTTAAATGAAAGTGCGAAAAAATCCTGCTAGATGACACCGGATGGACGATCCGAGCATGTCGGGAAGCCGGATGACCGCCAGGGCTGTCATCGCGCGATGAATCTTCCCGAGTACCCCCGAATCAATATAAGAATCGCCACGATCTGACGGGCGGATCAAAAGTTATCGTCGGAACGATATTTGTGCACCAAGGGTAGCTCACGGCCAGTAAACACCTTCCGACCGGATTCATGACTCGCATCCACTAGTACACTCATCCGCTATAGCCTGTACGTCACTGAATCTAAACAAACCCCCGCTATAATTTGACTGCAAATGAAATGTCAGAACGAATTCCGTTTATCGAATCAAACGACACTATCACCCCGCCATAATAAAGACCGGACGTCTTTGAATTCACCATCTGGAAGAAAATAAAAAGATCCGAACCGAAACGTAGGAGGCGACGCACTAAACGTGCGTTTCAGTTCGCATCGATGTTCCAGAACCGAAAGATTGTTCGAAAAAAGTGGTAGATAGCCGAAAAAAGTGACAGGGGTGCAACACGAGGACTTCCCAGGAGGTCACCCATCCTAGTACTACTCTCGCCCAAGCACGCTTAACTTCGGAGTTCTGATGGGATCCAGTGCATTTGTGCTGGTATGATCGCACCCAGCATGCCTCTCCATTGTCAAAGTAATAAAGAGTTTCCACTCGCATTGTCGTACGAAGTCCGTTTAAATGAAAGTGCGAAAAAATCCTGCTAGATGACACCGGATGGACGATCCGAGCATGTCGGGAAGCCGGCGCGATGAATCTTCCCGAGTACCCCCGAATCAATATAAGAATCGCCACGATCTGACGGGCGGATCAAAAGTTATCGTCGGAACGATATTTGTGCACCAAGGGTAGCTCACGGCCAGTAAACACCTTCCGACCGGATTCATGACTCGCATCCACTAGTACACTCATCCGCTATAGCCTGTACATCACTGAATCTAAACAAACCCCCGCTATAATTTGACCGCAAATGAAATGTCAGAACGAATTCCGTTTATCGAATCAAACGACACTATCACCCCGCCATAATAAAGACCGGACGTCTTTGAATTCACCATCCGGAAGAAAATAAAAAGATCCGAACCGAAACGTAGGAGGCGACGCACTAAACGTGCGTTTCAGTTCGCATCGATGTTCCAGAACCGAAAGATTGTTCGAAAAAAGTGGTAGATAGCCGAAAAAAGTGACAGGGGTGCAACACGAGGACTTCCCAGGAGGTCACCCATCCTAGTACTACTCTCGCCCAAGCACGCTTAACTTCGGAGTTCTGATGGGATCCAGTGCATTTGTGCTGGTATGATCGCACCCAGCATGCCTCTCCATTGTCAAAGTAATTAAGAGTTTCCACTCGCATTGTCGTACGAAGTCCGTTTAAATGAAAGTGCGAAAAAATCCTGCTAGATGACACCGGATGGACGATCCGAGCATGTCGGGAAGCCGGATGACCGCCAGGGCTGTCATCGCGCGATGGATCTTCCCGAGTACCCCCGAATCAATATAAGAATCGCGACGATCTGACGGGCGGATCAAAAGTTATCGTCGGAACGATATTTGTGCACCAAGGGTAGCTCACGGCCAGTAAACACCTTCCGACCGGATTCATGACTCGCATCCACTAGTACACTCATCCGCTATAGCCTGTACGTCACTGAATCTAAACAAACCCCCGCTATAATTTGACCGCAAATGAAATGTCAGAACGAATTCCGTTTATCGAATCAAACGACACTATCACCCCGCCATAATAAAGACCGGACGTCTTTGAATTCACCATCCGGAAGAAAATAAAAAGATCCGAACCGAAACGTAGGAGGCGACGCACTAAACGTGCGTTTCAGTTCGCATCGATGTTCCAGAACCGAAAGATTGTTCGAAAAAAGTGGTAGATAGCCGAAAAAAGTGACAGGGGTGCAACACGAGGACTTCCCAGGAGGTCACCCATCCTAGTACTACTCTCGCCCAAGCACGCTTAACTTCGAAGTTCTGATGGGATCCAGTGCATTTGTGCTGGTATGATCGCACCCAGCATGCCTCTCCATTGTCAAAGTAATAAAGAGTTTCCACTCGCATTGTCGTACGAAGTCCGTTTAAATGAAAGTGCGAAAAAATCCTGCTAGATGACACCGGATGGACGATCCGAGCATGTCGGGAAACCGGATGACCGCCAGGGCTGTCATCGCGCGATGAATCTTCCCGAGTACCCCCGAATCAATATAAGAATCGCCACGATCTGACGGGCGGATCAAAAGTTATCGTCGGAACGATATTTGTGCACCAAGGGTAGCTCACGGCCAGTAAACACCTTCCGACCGGATTCATGACTCGCATCCACTAGTACACTCATCCGCTATAGCCTGTACGTCACTGAATCTAAACAAACCCCCGCTATAATTTGACCGCAAATGAAATGTCAGAACGAATTCCGTTTATCGAATCAAACGACACTATCACCCCGCCATAATAAAGACCGGACGTCTTTGAATTCACCATCCGGAAGAAAATAAAAAGATCCGAACCGAAACGTAGGAGGCGACGCACTAAACGTGCGTTTCAGTTCGCATCGATGTTCCAGAACCGAAAGATTGTTCGAAAAAAGTGGTAGATAGCCGAAAAAAGTGACAGGGGTGCAACACGAGGACTTCCCAGGAGGTCACCCATCCTAGTACTACTCTCGCCCAAGCACGCTTAACTTCGGAGTTCTGATGGGATCCAGTGCATTTGTGCTGGTATGATCGCACCCAGCATGCCTCTCCATTGTCAAAGTAATTAAGAGTTTCCACTCGCATTGTCGTACGAAGTCCGTTTAAATGAAAGTGCGAAAAAATCCTGCTAGATGACACCGGATGGACGATCCGAGCATGTCGGGAAGCCGGATGACCGCCAGGGCTGTCATCGCGCGATGGATCTTCCCGAGTACCCCCGAATCAATATAAGAATCGCGACGATCTGACGGGCGGATCAAAAGTTATCGTGGAACGATATTTGTGCACCAAGGGTAGCTCACGGCCAGTAAACACCTTCCGACCGGATTCATGACTCGCATCCACTAGTACACTCATCCGCTATAGCCTGTACGTCACTGAATCTAAACAAACCCCCGCTATAATTTGACCGCAAATGAAATGTCAGAACGAATTCCGTTTATCGAATCAAACGACACTATCACCCCGCCATAATAAAGACCGGACGTGTTTGAATTCACCATCCGGAAGAAAATAAAAAGATCCGAACCGAAACGTAGGAGGCGACGCACTAAACGTGCGTTTCAGTTCGCATCGATGTTCCAGAACCGAAAGATTGTTCGAAAAAAGTGGTAGATAGCCGAAAAAAGTGACAGGGGTGCAACACGAGGACTTCCCAGGAGGTCACCCATCCTAGTACTACTCTCGCCCAAGCACGCTTAACTTCGGAGTTCTGATGGGATCCAGTGCATTTGTGCTGGTATGATCGCACCCAGCATGCCTCTCCATTGTCAAAGTAATAAAGAGTTTCCACTCGCATTGTCGTACGAAGTCCGTTTAAATGAAAGTGCGAAAAAATCCTGCTAGATGACACCGGATGGACGATCCGAGCATGTCGGGAAGCCGGATGACCGCCAGGGCTGTCATCGCGCGATGGATCTTCCCGAGTACCCCCGAATCAATATAAGAATCGTCACGATCTGACGGGCGGATCAAAAGTTATCGTCGGAACGATATTTGTGCACCAAGGGTAGCTCACGGCCAGTAAACACCTTCCGACCGGATTCATGACTCGCATCCACTAGTACACTCATCCGCTATAGCCTGTACGTCACTGAATCTAAACAAACCCCCGCTATAATTTGACTGCAAATGAAATGTCAGAACGAATTCCGTTTATCGAATCAAACGACACTATCACCCCGCCATAATAAAGACCGGACGTCTTTGAATTCACCATCCGGAAGAAAATAAAAAGATCCGAACCGAAACGTAGGAGGCGACGCACTAAACGTGCGTTTCAGTTCGCATCGATGTTCCAGAACCGAAAGATTGTTCGAAAAAAGTGGTAGATAGCCGAAAAAAGTGACAGGGGTGCAACACGAGGACTTCCCAGGAGGTCACCCATCCTAGTACTACTCTCGCCCAAGCACGCTTAACTTCGGAGTTCTGATGGGATCCAGTGCATTTGTGCTGGTATGATCGCACCCAGCATGCCTCTCCATTGTCAAAGTAATAAAGAGTTTCCACTCGCATTGTCGTACGAAGTCCGTTTAAATGAAAGTGCGAAAAAATCCTGCTAGATGACACCGGATGGACGATCCGAGCATGTCGGGAAGCCGGATGACCGCCAGGGCTGTCATCGCGCGATGGATCTTCCCGAGTACCCCCGAATCAATATAAGAATCGTCACGATCTGACGGGCGGATCAAAAGTTATCGTCGGAACGATATTTGTGCACCAAGGGTAGCTCACGGCCAGTAAACACCTTCCGACCGGATTCATGACTCGCATCCACTAGTACACTCATCCGCTATAGCCTGTACGTCACTGAATCTAAACAAACCCCCGCTATAATTTGACTGCAAATGAAATGTCAGAACGAATTCCGTTTATCGAATCAAACGACACTATCACCCCGCCATAATAAAGACCGGACGTCTTTGAATTCACCATCCGGAAGAAAATAAAAAGATCCGAACCGAAACGTAGGAGGCGACGCACTAAACGTGCGTTTCAGTTCGCATCGATGTTCCAGAACCGAAAGATTGTTCGAAAAAAGTGGTAGATAGCCGAAAAAAGTGACAGGGGTGCAACACGAGGACTTCCCAGGAGGTCACCCATCCTAGTACTACTCTCGCCCAAGCACGCTTAACTTCGGAGTTCTGATGGGATCCAGTGCATTTGTGCTGGTATGATCGCACCCAGCATGCCTCTCCATTGTAAAAGTAATTAAGAGTTTCCACTCGCATTGTCGTACGAAGTCCGTTTAAATGAAAGTGCGAAAAAATCCTGCTAGATGACACCGGATGGACGATCCGAGCATGTCGGGAAGCCGGATGACCGCCAGGGCTGTCATCGCGCGATGGATCTTCCCGAGTACCCCCGAATCAATATAAGAATCGCCACGATCTGACGGGCGGATCAAAAGTTATCGTCGGAACGATATTTGTGCACCAAGGGTAGCTCACGGCCAGTAAACACCTTCCGACCGGATTCATGACTCGCATCCACTAGTACACTCATCCGCTATAGCCTGTACGTCACTGAATCTAAACAAACCCCCGCTATAATTTGACCGCAAATGAAATGTCAGAACGAATTCCGTTTATCGAATCAAACGACACTATCACCCCGCCATAATAAAGACCGGACGTCTTTGAATTCACCATCCGGAAGAAAATAAAAAGATCCGAACCGAAACGTAGGAGGCGACGCACTAAACGTGCGTTTCAGTTCGCATCGATGTTCCAGAACCGAAAGATTGTTCCAAAAAAGTGGTAGATAGCCGAAAAAAGTGACAGGGGTGCAACACGAGGACTTCCCAGGAGGTCACCCATCCTAGTACTACTCTCGCCCAAGCACGCTTAACTTCGGAGTTCTGATGGGATCCAGTGCATTTGTGCTGGTATGATCGCACCCAGCATGCCTTTCCATTGTCAAAGTAATAAAGAGTTTCCACTCGCATTGTCGTACGAAGTCCGTTTAAATGAAAGTGCGAAAAAATCCTGCTAGATTACACCGGATGGACGATCCGAGCATGTCGGGAAGCCGGATGACTGCCAGGGCTGTCATCGCGCGATTAATCTTCCCGAGTAGCCCCGAATCAATATAAGAATCGCTACGATCTGACGGGCGGATCAAAAGTTATCGTCGGAACGATATTTGTGCACCAAGGGTAGCTCACGGCCAGTAAACACCTTCCGACCGGATTCATGACTCGCATCCACTAGTACACTCATCCGCTATAGCCTGTACGTCACTGAATCTAAACAAACCCCCGCTATAATTTGACTGCAAATGAAATGTGAGAACGAATTCCGTTTATCGAATCAAACGACACTATCACCCCGCCATAATAAAGACCGGACGTCTTTGAATTCACCATCCGGAAGAAAATAAAAAGATCCGAACCGAAACGTAGGAGGCGACGCACTAAACGTGCGTTTCAGTTCGCATCGATGTTCCAGAACCGAAAGATTGTTCGAAAAAAGTGGTAGATAGCCGAAAAAAGTGACAGGGGTGCAACACGAGGACTTCCCAGGAGGTCACCCATCCTAGTACTACTCTCGCCCAAGCACGCTTAACTTCGGAGTTCTGATGGGATCCAGTGCATTTGTGCTGGTATGATCGCACCCAGCATGCCTCTCCATTGTCAAAGTAATAAAGAGTTTCCACTCGCATTGTCGTACGAAGTCCGTTTAAATGAAAGTGCGAAAAAATCCTGCTAGATGACACCGGATGGACGATCCGAGCATGTCGGGAAGCCGGATGACCGCCAGGGCTGTCATCGCGCGATGAATCTTCCCGAGTACCCCCGAATCAATATAAGAATCGCCACGATTTGACGGGCGGATCAAAAGTTATCGTCGGAACGATATTTGTGCACCAAGGGTAGCTCACGGCCAGTAAACACCTTCCGACCGGATTCATGACTCGCATCCACTAGTACACTCATCCGCTATAGCCTGTACGTCACTGAATCTAAACAAACCCCCGCTATAATTTGACTGCAAATGAAATGTCAGAACGAATTCCGTTTATCGAATCAAACGACACTATCACCCCGCCATAATAAAGACCGGACGTCTTTGAATTCACCATCTGGAAGAAAATAAAAAGATCCGAACCGAAACGTAGGAGGCGACGCACTAAACGTGCGTTTCAGTTCGCATCGATGTTCCAGAACCGAAAGATTGTTCGAAAAAAGTGGTAGATAGCCGAAAAAAGTGACAGGGGTGCAACACGAGGACTTCCCAGGAGGTCACCCATCCTAGTACTACTCTCGCCCAAGCACGCTTAACTTCGGAGTTCTGATGGGATCCAGTGCATTTGTGCTGGTATGATCGCACCCAGCATGCCTCTCCATTGTCAAAGTAATAAAGAGTTTCCACTCGCATTGTCGTACGAAGTCCGTTTAAATGAAAGTGCGAAAAAATCCTGCTAGATGACACCGGATGGACGATCCGAGCATGTCGGGAAGCCGGATGACCGCCAGGGCTGTCATCGCGCGATGAATCTTCCCGAGTACCCCCGAATCAATATAAGAATCGCCACGATCTGACGGGCGGATCAAAAGTTATCGTCGGAACGATATTTGTGCACCAAGGGTAGCTCACGGCCAGTAAACACCTTCCGACCGGATTCATGACTCGCATCCACTAGTACACTCATCCGCTATAGCCTGTACATCACTGAATCTAAACAAACCCCCGCTATAATTTGACCGCAAATGAAATGTCAGAACGAATTCCGTTTATCGAATCAAACGACACTATCACCCCGCCATAATAAAGACCGGACGTCTTTGAATTCACCATCCGGAAGAAAATAAAAAGATCCGAACCGAAACGTAGGAGGCGACGCACTAAACGTGCGTTTCAGTTCGCATCGATGTTCCAGAACCGAAAGATTGTTCGAAAAAAGTGGTAGATAGCCGAAAAAAGTGACAGGGGTGCAACACGAGGACTTCCCAGGAGGTCACCCATCCTAGTACTACTCTCGCCCAAGCACGCTTAACTTCGGAGTTCTGATGGGATCCAGTGCATTTGTGCTGGTATGATCGCACCCAGCATGCCTCTCCATTGTCAAAGTAATTAAGAGTTTCCACTCGCATTGTCGTACGAAGTCCGTTTAAATGAAAGTGCGAAAAAATCCTGCTAGATGACACCGGATGGCCGATCCGAGCATGTCGGGAAGCCGGATGACCGCCAGGGCTGTCATCGCGCGATGGATCTTCCCGAGTACCCCCGAATCAATATAAGAATCGCGACGATCTGACGGGCGGATCAAAAGTTATCGTCGGAACGATATTTGTGCACCAAGGGTAGCTCACGGCCAGTAAACACCTTCCGACCGGATTCATGACTCGCATCCACTAGTACACTCATCCGCTATAGCCTGTACGTCACTGAATCTAAACAAACCCCCGCTATAATTTGACCGCAAATGAAATGTCAGAACGAATTCCGTTTATCGAATCAAACGACACTATCACCCCGCCATAATAAAGACCGGACGTGTTTGAATTCACCATCCGGAAGAAAATAAAAAGATCCGAACCGAAACGTAGGAGGCGACGCACTAAACGTGCGTTTCAGTTCGCATCGATGTTCCAGAACCGAAAGATTGTTCGAAAAAAGTGGTAGATAGCCGAAAAAAGTGACAGGGGTGCAACACGAGGACTTCCCAGGAGGTCACCCATCCTAGTACTACTCTCGCCCAAGCACGCTTAACTTCGGAGTTCTGATGGGATCCAGTGCATTTGTGCTGGTATGATCGCACCCAGCATGCCTCTCCATTGTCAAAGTAATTAAGAGTTTCCACTCGCATTGTCGTACGAAGTCCGTTTAAATGAAAGTGCGAAAAAATCCTGCTAGATGACACCGGATGGCCGATCCGAGCATGTCGGGAAGCCGGATGACCGCCAGGGCTGTCATCGCGCGATGAATCTTCCCGAGTACCCCCGAATCAATATAAGAATCGCCACGATCTGACGGGCGGATCAAAAGTTATCGTCGGAACGATATTTGTGCACCAAGGGTAGCTCACGGCCAGTAAACACCTTCCGACCGGATTCATGACTCGCATCCACTAGTACACTCATCCGCTATAGCCTGTACGTCACTGAATCTAAACAAACCCCCGCTATAATTTGACCGCAAATGAAATGTCAGAACGAATTCCGTTTATCGAATCAAACGACACTATCACCCCGCCATAATAAAGACCGGACGTCTTTGAATTCACCATCCGGATGAAAATAAAAAGATCCGAACCGAAACGTAGGAGGCGACGCACTAAACGTGCGTTTCAGTTCGCATCGATGTTCCAGAACCGAAAGATTGTTTGAAAAAAGTGGTAGATAGCCGAAAAAAGTGACAGGGGTGCAACACGAGGACTTCCCAGGAGGTCACCCATCCTAGTACTACTCTCGCCCAAGCACGCTTAACTTCGGAGTTCTGATGGGATCCAGTGCATTTGTGCTGGTATGATCGCACCCAGCATGCCTCTCCATTGTCAAAGTAATTAAGAGTTTCCACTCGCATTGTCGTACGAAGTCCGTTTAAATGAAAGTGCGAAAAAATCCTGCTAGATGACACCGGATGGACGATCCGAGCATGTCGGGAAGCCGGATGACCGCCAGGGCTGTCATCGCGCGATGGATCTTCCCGAGTACCCCCGAATCAATATAAGAATCGCCACGATCTGACGGGCGGATCAAAAGTTATCGTCGGAACGATATTTGTGCACCAAGGGTAGCTCACGGCCAGTAAACACCTTCCGACCGGATTCATGACTCGCATCCACTAGTACACTCATCCGCTATAGCCTGTACGTCACTGAATCTAAACAAACCCCCGCAATAATTTGACCGCAAATGAAATGTCAGAACGAATTCCGTTTATCGAATCAAACGACACTATCACCCCGCCATAATAAAGACCGGACGTCTTTGAATTCACCATCCGGAAGAAAATAAAAAGATCCGAACCGAAACGTAGGAGGCGACGCACTAAACGTGCGTTTCAGTTCGCATCGATGTTCCAGAACCGAAAGATTGTTCGAAAAAAGTGGTAGATAGCCGAAAAAAGTGACAGGGGTGCAACACGAGGACTTCCCAGGAGGTCACCCATCCTAGTACTACTCTCGCCCAAGCACGCTTAACTTCGGAGTTCTGATGGGATCCAGTGCATTTGTGCTGGTATGATCGCACCCAGCATGCCTCTCCATTGTCAAAGTAATTAAGAGTTTCCACTCGCATTGTCGTACGAAGTCCGTTTAAATGAAAGTGCGAAAAAATCCTGCTAGATGACACCGGATGGACGATCCGAGCATGTCGGGAAGCCGGATGACCGCCAGGGCTGTCATCGCGCGATGAATCTTCCCGAGTACCCCCGAATCAATATAAGAATCGCGACGATCTGACGGGCGGATCAAAAGTTATCGTCGGAACGATATTTGTGCACCAAGGGTAGCTCACGGCCAGTAAACACCTTCCGACCGGATTCATGACTCGCATCCACTAGTACACTCATCCGCTATAGCCTGTACGTCACTGAATCTAAACAAACCCCCGCTATAATTTGACCGCAAATGAAATGTCAGAACGAATTCCGTTTATCGAATCAAACGACACTATCACCCCGCCATAATAAAGACCGGACGTCTTTGAATTCACCATCCGGAAGAAAATAAAAAGATCCGAACCGAAACGTAGGAGGCGACGCACTAAACGTGCGTTTCAGTTCGCATCGATGTTCCAGAACCGAAAGATTGTTCGAAAAAAGTGGTAGATAGCCGAAAAAAGTGACAGGGGTGCAACACGAGGACTTCCCAGGAGGTCACCCATCCTAGTACTACTCTCGCCCAAGCACGCTTAACTTCGGAGTTCTGATGGGATCCAGTGCATTTGTGCTGGTATGATCGCACCCAGCATGCCTCTCCATTGTCAAAGTAATTAAGAGTTTCCACTCGCATTGTCGTACGAAGTCCGTTTAAATGAAAGTGCGAAAAAATCCTGCTAGATGACACCGGATGGCCGATCCGAGCATGTCGGGAAGCCGGATGACCGCCAGGGCTGTCATCGCGCGATGAATCTTCCCGAGTACCCCCGAATCAATATAAGAATCGCCACGATCTGACGGGCGGATCAAAAGTTATCGTCGGAACGATATTTGTGCACCAAGGGTAGCTCACGGCCAGTAAACACCTTCCGACCGGATTCATGACTCGCATCCACTAGTACACTCATCCGCTATAGCCTGTACGTCACTGAATCTAAACAAACCCCCGCTATAATTTGACCGCAAATGAAATGTCAGAACGAATTCCGTTTATCGAATCAAACGACACTATCACCCCGCCATAATAAAGACCGGACGTCTTTGAATTCACCATCCGGAAGAAAATAAAAAGATCCGAACCGAAACGTAGGAGGCGACGCACTAAACGTGCGTTTCAGTTCGCATCGATGTTCCAGAACCGAAAGATTGTTCGAAAAAAGTGGTAGATAGCCGAAAAAAGTGACAGGGGTGCAACACGAGGACTTCCCAGGAGGTCACCCATCCTAGTACTACTCTCGCCCAAGCACGCTTAACTTCGGAGTTCTGATGGGATCCAGTGCATTTGTGCTGGTATGATCGCACCCAGCATGCCTCTCCATTGTCAAAGTAATTAAGAGTTTCCACTCGCATTGTCGTACGAAGTCCGTTTAAATGAAAGTGCGAAAAAATCCTGCTAGATGACACCGGATGGACGATCCGAGCATGTCGGGAAGCCGGATGACCGCCAGGGCTGTCATCGCGCGATGGATCTTCCCGAGTACCCCCGAATCAATATAAGAATCGCGACGATCTGACGGGCGGATCAAAAGTTATCGTCGGAACGATATTTGTGCACCAAGGGTAGCTCACGGCCAGTAAACACCTTCCGACCGGATTCATGACTCGCATCCACTAGTACACTCATCCGCTATAGCCTGTACGTCACTGAATCTAAACAAACCCCCGCTATAATTTGACCGCAAATGAAATGTCAGAACGAATTCCGTTTATCGAATCAAACGACACTATCACCCCGCCATAATAAAGACCGGACGTGTTTGAATTCACCATCCGGAAGAAAATAAAAAGATCCGAACCGAAACGTAGGAGGCGACGCACTAAACGTGCGTTTCAGTTCGCATCGATGTTCCAGAACCGAAAGATTGTTCGAAAAAAGTGGTAGATAGCCGAAAAAAGTGACAGGGGTGCAACACGAGGACTTCCCAGGAGGTCACCCATCCTAGTACTACTCTCGCCCAAGCACGCTTAACTTCGGAGTTCTGATGGGATCCAGTGCATTTGTGCTGGTATGATCGCACCCAGCATGCCTCTCCATTGTCAAAGTAATTAAGAGTTTCCACTCGCATTGTCGTACGAAGTCCGTTTAAATGAAAGTGCGAAAAAATCCTGCTAGATGACACCGGATGGCCGATCCGAGCATGTCGGGAAGCCGGATGACCGCCAGGGCTGTCATCGCGCGATGAATCTTCCCGAGTACCCCCGAATCAATATAAGAATCGCCACGATCTGACGGGCGGATCAAAAGTTATCGTCGGAACGATATTTGTGCACCAAGGGTAGCTCACGGCCAGTAAACACCTTCCGACCGGATTCATGACTCGCATCCACTAGTACACTCATCCGCTATAGCCTGTACGTCACTGAATCTAAACAAACCCCCGCTATAATTTGACCGCAAATGAAATGTCAGAACGAATTCCGTTTATCGAATCAAACGACACTATCACCCCGCCATAATAAAGACCGGACGTCTTTGAATTCACCATCCGGAAGAAAATAAAAAGATCCGAACCGAAACGTAGGAGGCGACGCACTAAACGTGCGTTTCAGTTCGCATCGATGTTCCAGAACCGAAAGATTGTTCGAAAAAAGTGGTAGATAGCCGAAAAAAGTGACAGGGGTGCAACACGAGGACTTCCCAGGAGGTCACCCATCCTAGTACTACTCTCGCCCAAGCACGCTTAACTTCGGAGTTCTGATGGGATCCAGTGCATTTGTGCTGGTATGATCGCACCCAGCATGCCTCTCCATTGTCAAAGTAATTAAGAGTTTCCACTCGCATTGTCGTACGAAGTCCGTTTAAATGAAAGTGCGAAAAAATCCTGCTAGATGACACCGGATGGACGATCCGAGCATGTCGGGAAGCCGGATGACCGCCAGGGCTGTCATCGCGCGATGGATCTTCCCGAGTACCCCCGAATCAATATAAGAATCGCGACGATCTGACGGGCGGATCAAAAGTTATCGTCGGAACGATATTTGTGCACCAAGGGTAGCTCACGGCCAGTAAACACCTTCCGACCGGATTCATGACTCGCATCCACTAGTACACTCATCCGCTATAGCCTGTACGTCACTGAATCTAAACAAACCCCCGCTATAATTTGACCGCAAATGAAATGTCAGAACGAATTCCGTTTATCGAATCAAACGACACTATCACCCCGCCATAATAAAGACCGGACGTCTTTGAATTCACCATCCGGAAGAAAATAAAAAGATCCGAACCGAAACGTAGGAGGCGACGCACTAAACGTGCGTTTCAGTTCGCATCGATGTTCCAGAACCGAAAGATTGTTCGAAAAAAGTGGTAGATAGCCGAAAAAAGTGACAGGGGTGCAACACGAGGACTTCCCAGGAGGTCACCCATCCTAGTACTACTCTCGCCCAAGCACGCTTCACTTCGGAGTTCTGATGGGATCCAGTGCATTTGTGCTGGTATGATCGCACCCAGCATGCCTCTCCATTGTCAAAGTAATTAAGAGTTTCCACTCGCATTGTCGTACGAAGTCCGTTTAAATGAAAGTGCGAAAAAATCCTGCTAGATGACACCGGATGGACGATCCGAGCATGTCGGGAAGCCGGATGACCGCCAGGGCTGTCATCGCGCGATGGATCTTCCCGAGTACCCCCGAATCAATATAAGAATCGTCACGATCTGACGGGCGGATCAAAAGTTATCGTCGGAACGATATTTGTGCACCAAGGGTAGCTCACGGCCAGTAAACACCTTCCGACCGGATTCATGACTCGCATCCACTAGTACACTCATCCGCTATAGCCTGTACGTCACTGAATCTAAACAAACCCCCGCTATAATTTGACTGCAAATGAAATGTCAGAACGAATTCCGTTTATCGAATCAAACGACACTATCACCCCGCCATAATAAAGACCGGACGTCTTTGAATTCACCATCCGGAAGAAAATAAAAAGATCCGAACCGAAACGTAGGAGGCGACGCACTAAACGTGCGTTTCAGTTCGCATCGATGTTCCAGAACCGAAAGATTGTTCGAAAAAAGTGGTAGATAGCCGAAAAAAGTGACAGGGGTGCAACACGAGGACTTCCCAGGAGGTCACCCATCCTAGTACTACTCTCGCCCAAGCACGCTTAACTTCGGAGTTCTGATGGGATCCAGTGCATTTGTGCTGGTATGTGGACCCCAGATCCGGGACGGGCGTGAGGGGACGGGCCCCCGCGCGAGTCTCTAGATCATCCACGTGAAGGAGAGCCCCACCAAGGAACCCTCGAAAGAGTGCCCCTCACAGCATGAGCGGCGATGTAAAGTGAGATACCTCTCGATTCGGGAACTAGCCCGGATTCGAGACGCACCTTAAGCAAAGAAAGAGTCGCCATCCAAGGAAGTGGGCCCTGGATCCCATGCTGTGCTCTGTCGCAACAGATAACCAGAGATACAAAGGGTTCGTGCCTGATGACGAATGGGGAAGGGATTAGGCGCCCCCAATTCGCCCAAGTGCTAGCACCTGGTCTCTTATGCCATTTATTATTAATTTTGAAGAGTTTTGGGAGAAAATCATGTGAAATGGGAACGAATATCTCCGAGATAACGTCTAGCTAATCATGCATGTCTCGGAGATGAATAAGAAACACACATAAAAGAAATGAAAGAAGTGTCACCTAAAATATCTAGGTTATGAGTGACATGCCTGATTGGTGTCTAAGTTCTGGTGGGCAAACACATGCATGCTACAGCTAAAGGTATAGGATCTGTACATAAAAATAAGAAAACACAGCAAAACACACAACACAACACGACTCGACACACGACCCGACACGACAAACCCTAGACTCTAATGCAATACTTGACTCGGACCAGGATGGCCATCCATCCTAGCTGCACTACGTATCCCGGCCTCGGGAAGAATCAGAGCCAACGTAGTTCGGTGCCCTATTCTAAACTACGATGCCTAAAACTCTAGGACCGCTATCCTAGACTCGATCCACTAGACTCGACTGATGTTTAAAGCTTTTTGTGCGATTGCTTAAATTCAAGTGGATTGTAATTTTTAGGACTCTATATGCCCTAACTAATGCAAGTTGATTAGCCTTAAGCTAATGCAGGTGGGCCCTATATCCTATGTGTATCTAGGCTGTGCATTCTAAGGAAAACCATGGGTTGACTATATGCTTCCTAGTCTAGCCATCGGTTCGACTAAATGTCTAACCGATCGACTTGAGGCCTCCTAACTCTAGGGACACTCACACGACAGGACACACCATATCAATACAAATCAGGACCGACTCCTAACTCTAAAACACCCTAAATATCTAGGACAGACTCCTAACTCTAGGGGAAGATCTTTTTTGAAAAGGTTTTGAAGTTTTTTTGTATTTTTTTGGAATATTTGAAATGTTTATTTTTAAAGGTTTGGCTGGACCTGGGATGTGGACCCCAAGCTGCACTACGTACCCTGTTGAAAGGGATCAAGCCAACGTAGTTCGGACTGAATCCCTAACTACTCTGCAAATGACTCAAGATTTTTTGAGATTTTTGATTTTTAAAATGTTTTTGGATTTTGAATTGTTTTTGAGATGTTTTTGAATTTTCAAGTGTTTTTGGAATGTTTTTGTTGTTTTCAAGTGTTTTTGGAATGTTTTTGTTGTTTTCAAGTATTTTTGAAATGTTTTTGTTGTTTTTTGACACCAGAGAATAAAATCCTATCATCATAAGGGTAGGGAGACTTCTGGAATCCCGCAAAGGTTGGACAGCATCCTATGCTTTGCGAGGGAACGAACAGGAAAATAACTCGGCAAGGGTTGGACAGCATCCTATACCTTGCAGGAGCGGGTAAAGATCACGATTTGATGAGAGGATGGACGGAATCCTAACCCCTATGATGATAGGAAAAACTCCTGGACTGACTGAAGGACTGACTCCTGTGCTGAAGACTGTTATAATTACTATTTATAATTACTATACAAGATTACTATTCAAAAATACTATTCATAATTACTATTTATAGGTACTATTCAAAACTACTATTCATAATTACTATTTATAAGTACTATTCAAAACTACTATTCATAATTACTATTTATAAGTACTATTCAAAACTACTATTCACAGTAGGACTCGTTGATGTGGGACCCGCTGTTGTGGGACCCGCTGTTGTGGGACCCGCTGCGGGACCCGCTGCGGGACCCGTTGTGGGACCCGCTGTGGGACCCGCTGATATGGGACCCGCTGATGTGGGACCCGCTGTGGGACCCACGGATGTGGGACCCGCTGTTGTGGGACCCGTTGTGGGACCCGCTGTGGGACCCGCTGATATGGGACCCGCTGATGTGGGACCCGCTGTGGGACCCACGGATGTGGGACCCGCTGTTGTGGGACCCACTGTTGTGGGACCCACTGTTGTGGGACCCGCTGGGACCCGCTGTGGGACCTACTGATGTGGGACCCGCTGTAGGACCCGTTGTGGGACCCACTGTGGGACCCGTGTAGTGCAAAGAATGAATAATTAAAAAAAAAATGAACTTACGCCACAAGAGATCCAGGAAGGTGTTGACAGAGTCGTGCTTGTGTGGGGCCGCTGATGTGGGACCCTCTGATGTAGGACCCGCTGATGTGGGATCCGCTGGAGGTGGGGTGGAGGAGATGTGGATGCCGGTGGAGCTCCAGTGGTTGGTTGGGAGGATGCCGGAGAAGGTGGTGGTGATCGGTGGATGGCCGGTCGGAGATGGGTTTGGCCTCGCCGGATTCCGGCTGGATTGCCGGAGGAGAAGACTCTCTCTCTCTCTCTCTCTCTCTCTCTCCCTCTCTCTCTCTCTACAGATCTCTCCTCCCTCTCTCTCTCTCTCCCCTCTGCAGATCTCTCTCTCTCCCTCTCCCCTCTGGTTTTTCCCTTTTTTTTTTTCTTTCTCTGGTTTCTCCTCTTTTTTTTTTTTTTTTCCTGGTTTTTTTCTTCTCTTCTCCAGTGTGTTTTTTTTTCTTTTGTCTTCTCTGGTTTTTTTCTTCTCTGCGAGAGAGAGACCAATGAGAGAGAGACCAATGGGAAGACTCATCATGAGGAGAGAACTCATGATGAGTTTGTCCCCCTCATGTCCCCCCCATTTCCTCTAAAATTTGCAAAATAATAAATAAAAAAATAAAAAACAATTTTCAAATGGCATCGGATGCCATACGAAAACCAAAACCACTCATTACGCCTATTTTAAAAAACAAAGAAAATGATGACTGTCCTTATTCTCTCTTTGAATACAAACGCATCTCACATTAGCAGGCCCCACACAAACGGGTCCCACACAAGCGGGCCCCACACAAGCGGGCCCCACATTCTCTTTTGCTCGGATTAATTCCATTCGAATACGCGGGTTTAGGGCCTTGTCAAAATGGGGTGTCTACAGATGCCCCTCTTTGGCAGAGTGTGCTTGTCGCGCGAATGTCAAAGCTGAACAGACAACACATTTTGACTGGCCCAAAATTTATTTTACAAAGATTGAACTCGTGGAGGGAACAGATGTCTCAGGGGTCTCACTCGAATTGGAGGGAAGGGATGCCTCAGGGGTTTTGAATGAAAAGGATTTTGATTATTGGCTTGATGCTCTCAAAGATGCTCTCAGAGAGACTTTCGTTTTAAAATTTCACATTCAACATGACTTAATATTAATTTGGTGAAATGCTGGACACATAACTCAGCATTCAAAACATATTGGTGAGATAGCCTCCCACCAGAGAAATAACTCGAGTAACACATCGGTCACACTCGAGTAACACATCGGTCACACAGGTATTCCTGACTCCGCACTTGGGTGACGGCACACTGTGGAACGACGGACCATGACTTGACAACAAAATAACTAGAGAGAGTTGTTGTCCAGCTTTTCACCAAATTAGACAAGGAAGAACAACAGTTGAATGAAAATTTTGATCAGGGGTCCATGGTAATAAGCCATGAAGAGCCTTGCAGAAAACGAGGGTCCACGGTGGTGAACCGTGAAGAGCCAAGCAAACGGGAATCGAGGGTCCATGGTAGTAAGCCACGAAGAGCCTCGCGGAACGAAATTTATTTATATTTTTTTATTTTTAGGAAACTAGAAATCGAGGGTCCACGGCAACAAACCGCGAAGAGCCAAGCCATAATCCGGGGTCCGTGGTAATAAGCAACGAAGAACCTTGCAAGAAAGATATTGAGTGATTAATGGATTAGAAAAACTGAGAATCAAGGGTTCATAGCCATAAGCTATGAAGAGCCAAGAAGTAATCGAGGGTCCACGGTGACCAGCCGTGAAGAGCCACGCAATGAATCTAGGGTCCATGGCAAGAAACCATGAAGAGCCCAGCAGAAAGGAATTTAGGGTCCACGGCAATACTCCGTGAAGAGCCAAACATTGAATTTGGGGTCCATGACAATAAGCCATGAAGAGCCCAACATGCAGAAACAAATGATATGTAAAAGATATGAATGGAATGACTATGAATAGTGGGTCCATGATATTTCTGGAAGGACATATCACGAAGAGCCAATCGGGGAGCATGGGTCCATAGTATACCTGAATGGTAGACCATGAAGAGCCAAGAAGTAATCGAGGGTCCACGGCAACAAACCGTGAAGAGCCACGCAATGAATCTAAGGTCCATGGCAAGAAACCATGAAGAGCCCAGCAGAAAGGAATCAAGGGTCCACGGCAATACTCCGTGAAGAGCCAAACATTGAATTTGGGGTCCATGACAATAAGCCATGAAGAGCCCAACATGCAGAAACAAATGACATGTAAAAGATATGAATGGAATGACTATGAATAGTGGGTCCATGATATTTCTGGAAGGACATATCACGAAGAGCCAATCGGGGAGCATGGGTCCGTAGTATACCTGAATGGTAGACCATGAAGAGCCAAGAAGTAATCGAGGGTCCACGGCAACAAACCGTGAAGAGCCACGCAATGAATCTAAGGTCCATGGCAAGAAACCATGAAGAGCCCAGCAGAAAGGAATCAAGGGTCCACGGCAATACTCCGTGAAGAGCCAAACATTGAATTTGGGGTCCATGACAATAAGCCATGAAGAGCCCAACATGCAGAAACAAATGACATGTAAAAGATATGAATGGAATGACTATGAATAGTGGGTCCATGATATTTCTGGAAGGACATATCACGAAGAGCCAATCGGGGAGCATGGGTCCGTAGTATACCTGAATGGTAGACCATGAAGAGCCAAGAAGTAATCGAGGGTCCACGGCAACAAACCGTGAAGAGCTACGCAATGAATCTAAGGTCCATGGCAAGAAACCATGAAGAGCCCAGCAGAAAGGAATCAAGGGTCCACGGCAATACTCCGTGAAGAGCCAAACATTGAATTTGGGGTCCATGACAATAAGCCATGAAGAGCCCAACATGCAGAAACAAATGACATGTAAAAGATATGAATGGAATGACTATGAATAGTGGGTCCATGATATTTCTGGAAGGACATATCACGAAGAGCCAATCGGGGAGCATGGGTCCATAGTATACCTGAATGGTAGACCATGAAGAGCCAAGAAGTAATCGAGGGTCCACGGCAACAAACCGTGAAGAGCCACGCAATGAATCTAAGGTCCATGGCAATAAGCCACGAAGAGCCTAGAATGAAATTTGGGGTCCATGACAATAAGCCACGAAGAGCCCAACAAGAATAACAAGTAATGGAGATGAATGAAATGAGCATGGAGAGCGGGTCCATGATATATCCTAAAGGACAGATCACGAAGAGCCATTCAGGGAGCAAGGGTCCATGATGTGCCTGCCTGACAAACCACGAAGAGTCTTGGAAGGACAGTGATATTGCTGAGAATTGATTGATTTCGAATGATGATTTTTTTTTATTTTTTATTTTTTATTTTTTTTTAGACTGATTGCCTCTTGCCGAGGAAATTGGGAGTATGAGTTCCTTGCTGAGAATTGGACTCAGATAACTTGCAGGGATTTGGATATTGACCATTTTTTCTGATTTTGCCGGGGATTGAAGGCTGCGCGAGCAAATTCTAGACTCCGCTTGGGAAACTGATTTTCTTAGAGAATTGACTCTTCTGAAGAGAGGACTCAACTGAGGAGTTTAGAGGTTAGGCTTGAGATGTGCTTGTACCCCTCTTATCCTTACTTGCTTGAGACATTGTTACTGATTGCCTTTGTGCGCTTGACATCTTTTATGACGCAAGTCATAAAAGATGCCCCTAGTATATTGTGTTTCCATGACAGGAGTTTTAAGAAGGCAAGACAATGATGGTTGAAGAAAAGATGTTTCGTTTCATGAAGGCTTGAGGATGCAAAGTTTTTTTTTTTTTTTTTTTTTTTTTTTTTTTTGTATGGAGAGAATAGGACAATAACCATGATGGCTGAGTCTGAAAATCTCTTCTTTCGCATGGCTCACTTTTGGAGGCTTAAGGTCTCGGGTAGGTTTGAACAAGATGTCTCCCGCCCCTTCTGATACCTAAACCAGGATTTACTCTGAATTTTCTTCGCATTTTGGAGGACACACTCCCATTCTTCCAGCACCTGACAGTTTGGACTTTGCAAGGAAAGGGAACACAAATATGAAGGAGGAACAGATTTCCAAGGACTCAATCAAAGAAGACTCTTACTGCTCGAAGGACTCGACTCGCTTTCGACTTCGCTCTTGGATCTGATGTGTCATTTTTTAAGGGTATGGCTTAGTCACTCTTAGAGTATTTCGAAGACCGTGTCAAGAGGCACTACTCTCCTTTTTCGGTGTTTAGGTCATGGTTATTATCCCTTTTGGATTGCTCGGTTTCAATGCCCCAGTTTAGAGGAATGTTAAAGTAAGCTTGCTGGCACTACTTGGACCCCGAGATTTTACGCTGGTTGAAGGCTGTTTCTCCATCTCAATGATTCGCTTTTTTGTTGGAAGTCATTGCCATTGATCAGATTGCCTTTTCAGGTTTTCAATCTGACGGACCGCTTGCCCTAACTTTTGCCTGGTTCGCCCTTTCGGGTTTTCAATCCAGCGGGCCTGCTACCCTAACTTTTGCCTAAGCTGACTTTTCAGTTGTCAACTTAGCGGGTGAATGACCCTAAATTTTGCCTAGACCGCCCTCTCGGGTTTTCAACCTAGCGGGTCTTCAAACTCCATCATTTTTTCTTCTTGACTTTGAACCTCTGCTTGTTCACCAGAAGGACTTTCTAGGCGGGCTTGGGTTCAAAAGGGTTAGATATCGGAAGTTCAAACGATTTGGATCGAATCTGGTCTTGCCAGACTACCTACGTACCCCAAAAATGGAGGATCAGATCCGCGTAGTTCGCTTAGGTTTGGAACAGAATGATTTGGCTTTTAAGCTCAAAGGTTGAAAGGGAATAATTTGACTTTTATCCCAAAGGTTGAAAGGGAATAATTTGACTTTTATCCCAAAGGTTGAAAGGGAATAATTTGATTTTTATCCCAAAGGTTGACCGAACCTGAATTGATCAGGTTGCCTACGTACCCCCGAAGAGTTGGGGATCAGGTCCGCGTAGTTCGGGTCGAAATGCCCCTGGTTTGCGGGTGTTTGAAAAGAATGTTTGATTTTGTTGAGGCTCGAAGGTGTTCGCAAAAGGATTTTTTTTGAACTTGGGATTTTTGGCGTTTAAGGCTCAGGCGTCCAAGGATGGCCTTCTGATGTTTTGGCATACAAGCTTTTTGAATGGCTAAGGTTCAATGGCTTTGAACTTTTTTTTTTTTTTAGGAGTCTGGCGGCATTTCCTGGCAAGACTTCATCTGCACTGTGCAAGCTAGACTGATTGAATTCCCACTTTGTCTTTAGGATCTTGCACTGATATTCGGGATTCTACGACTCTGGGTCTTCTCTGAATGCTGAAGATTTTGAAATTTTCAATCTACTTATCGACTCCGCTTCCTGCGATTTTGACTTTCTTGAGAAGTTGACGCGGGGCATGCTCCCTTCTCCTTTCTTCTCTGGATTCTATTTTTTCTTTGTTCATTCCGATTTTTTTTTTTGCTTGGATGTGGGGAATGCCCCTACGCCTTGAATGCTTTAACTTGAAATTCCATCGCAATGTATAGCCCAAGTATTCTTTTTGGGGTTCATGCTCTATGCTCATGACTTTGTTGTCTGAAAGTCTTCTCTCAATTTTTCATTCACTGCATTTGATGTTTGGTATTCTTCATTTGAATTTTTTTGCTTTTTTGACCTGTCTGAAGCCGAGGGTGACTCACATTGAACGATGCCAAGGCACGCTTCTGGTTTATCCTCATAGGACCAATCAACACTTCTTTGAACCCTCTAAATAGGTTTATCGATTCTTTGCGCTCTTCGGGAGATTTTGCCAATCCTTACTTCCCGAGTTTCGGTTTTCGATACCACTATCCACGGTATCGATTTCATCTGCAAGTGGCTTTGCTCGACGCTCTTCCTCTCGTTTGATTATCTTTCAAATCACGAGGAGAATTTCATCGGCATCCTCATTCGAGGAGGGTGTCTTAATTTGTTTATTAACATTAGATCCAAGAGTGAACATATACAAGAATATTGACGACACTGGAATCAAATGTTCTTTTCATTGAATGTTTGAAGTACATACAATGATTTTTGATGCGCCACGATAGGCTCTCCATCAAATTCAGCAAAAGATTGGACATTGGCTCACAATGAGAGAGACCAATAATCACAACATACTTAGAATTGATATCGACATGGTTAGACTTACCAACTTTGACAGGGAGGGTTGGTATACACACTTCAAAGCAAATTTCAAAGATGTGACACTTCATCGGAGGCAACGGATTGGCGCTGAAAGTTCAAGGACAACGTGCCTTCATTGATAATGATTGGAGAGAGCAATCCTGGAGTTAGAATCTCAGAAGAGAGGGCCTCTTTGGTTTCTGTTGATCCAGCTCAAATTGTTCTTTAGCACCTGACAATGGCAAGGCTTTCTCTGGTATAATGTTTTCAAGGAGTTCAAGCGCTGACATTTTTCTTTTTCCTTCTCAATCATTTCCAGCCCAGAGGTGGTACAGGTAAAGGTGGCGAGATCAATGAAGGGTTGAAAGGGTAGAGTGGTTCCCATGGTGGGTGAAAGAGGTGCAACATGGTTAAGTGCAGGGTTCTCGGAAGCATTTGAGTTCAAGAAGAATGAGGGGATCCCTGCCTATCAGGTCATGGATGTCATCACCATCTCTCTCATTTCTCTCAAGATGAGACTTTCAGCATACTCAGCCATCTGGGCAATGTGAGAGGAAAAAGGTATAGTGGGCTAGACCAAGCGAGTTTAGAGATGAAAGCTTTTTTAGGGTTGATGGTAGACGAGTGACTAAGACTCCTGTCATGGACACCATAAACACTAGGCTCAATGAGAATTAATCGCATGACAATGTAATGTGCAAGTTGAAGCAAAAGGTAGCACAAACACATCCTTCCCCTTGGATAAAAATCCTACAGCATAACAACTGTACATGAAGATGTAGTACGGCAAGTACATGGTTCGTCAACAAGCCTAAAAGGATGATGACCACACTCAAGGTATTTGGAAAAAATTCGGCAGCATAACGGCCATACTAGGAGGGTCTCAGCAACTAAATATGAAGAGTATGCCGTCATGGTCAAGATAAAGCAGGGCTCTCAGCAAGAACACATTCCGGTAATGATAATGGCAAGATAGACTCATAACCGACATGCGGAGTACATCTGATCAGGATCAATCAAATGATCAAGCACATGGGAGATAGATCATGGCTAAAAGAGCCAAGCATCTGATGATAATCCATAAAATGGAGAGAGAGGAATAATTGATTAGATTATGAAGGAAAACTTAACTAGGAAGTAAACCCTAATCTAATAACAAATATGTATACATATATATACATCCTAACCAGGGGCACCAACCCTAGTCTAATCTAGCGGAGCCAAGGAGGTCTCGACTCGAAAATGTCTGTGAGTGTACTAGACAACGCGGCGAGTAATCACAGTGTGACTTACCCTTCTACACTACATGGGTAGGCTGACTTCTATCCTAGGCTCACATATGCTGGTCGCACATGTTCGTCCTATATGAGTACATATATATAGTGTCCTAGCAAGGGTTCCCTAATTTTGGTTCTAAAGGGAGCAACTAATATATATATACATAATATAATGAAATGAAAGTAGGGCCCAGGCATTTCTGCAGGGTACTATGCCTATGACCATACCCTTGATGTATAACGCCAGCACACCCAGCATTATACAGAGTATGTTCATTGCTCATCGGCTGCTGTAGAACACCAGCACACCCAGTGTCTACGGCTGCAGCTCTGGCGCATAGCTCGGAAATAGATACAACGGCTCCCATCTGGTGCGCGTCATATCTATTCCCTGAGGCCAATAATGAAAATAATGAAAGAAATAAAGAATATGACAATGCATGATGTGCAGTGTGTGAATCCCTTGTTTTATTTACGCACCTAATTGGTGCCCCTGGATTTCTAATGATAAAGTTCCCATTTAACTTGGTTTTGACCCAAATTTCTTCAAAATTAATAAAAATGGCATTTTCACAGAGTTAGGCAATGTTTCAAAAAATCCCCAGCAGAGTCGCCAGCCTGTGGACCCCAGATCCGGGACGGGCGTGAGGGGACGGGCCCCCGCGCGAGTCTCTAGATCATCCACGTGAAGGAGAGCCCCACCAAGGAACCCTCGAAAGAGTGCCCCTCACAGCATGAGCGGCGATGTAAAGTGAGATACCTCTCGATTCGGGAACTAGCCCGGATTCGAGACGCACCTTAAGCAAAGAAAGAGTCGCCATCCAAGGAAGTGGGCCCTGGATCCCATGCTGTGCTCTGTCGCAACAGATAACCAGAGATACAAAGGGTTCGTGCCTGATGACGAATGGGGAAGGGATTAGGCGCCCCCAATTCGCCCAAGTGCTAGCACCTGGTCTCTTATGCCATTTATTATTAATTTTGAAGAGTTTTGGGAGAAAATCATGTGAAATGGGAACGAATATCTCCGAGATAACGTCTAGCTAATCATGCATGTCTCGGAGATGAATAAGAAACACACATAAAAGAAATGAAAGAAGTGTCACCTAAAATATCTAGGTTATGAGTGACATGCCTGATTGGTGTCTAAGTTCTGGTGGGCAAACACATGCATGCTACAGCTAAAGGTATAGGATCTGTACATAAAAATAAGAAAACACAGCAAAACACACAACACAACACGACTCGACACACGACCCGACACGACAAACCCTAGACTCTAATGCAATACTTGACTCGGACCAGGATGGCCATCCATCCTAGCTGCACTACGTATCCCGGCCTCGGGAAGAATCAGAGCCAACGTAGTTCGGTGCCCTATTCTAAACTACGATGCCTAAAACTCTAGGACCGCTATCCTAGACTCGATCCACTAGACTCGACTGATGTTTAAAGCTTTTTGTGCGATTGCTTAAATTCAAGTGGATTGTAATTTTTAGGACTCTATATGCCCTAACTAATGCAAGTTGATTAGCCTTAAGCTAATGCAGGTGGGCCCTATATCCTATGTGTATCTAGGCTGTGCATTCTAAGGAAAACCATGGGTTGACTATATGCTTCCTAGTCTAGCCATCGGTTCGACTAAATGTCTAACCGATCGACTTGAGGCCTCCTAACTCTAGGGACACTCACACGACAGGACACACCATATCAATACAAATCAGGACCGACTCCTAACTCTAAAACACCCTAAATATCTAGGACAGACTCCTAACTCTAGGGGAAGATCTTTTTTGAAAAGGTTTTGAAGTTTTTTTGTATTTTTTTGGAATATTTGAAATGTTTATTTTTAAAGGTTTGGCTGGACCTGGGATGTGGACCCCAAGCTGCACTACGTACCCTGTTGAAAGGGATCAAGCCAACGTAGTTCGGACTGAATCCCTAACTACTCTGCAAATGACTCAAGATTTTTTGAGATTTTTGATTTTTAAAATGTTTTTGGATTTTGAATTGTTTTTGAGATGTTTTTGAATTTTCAAGTGTTTTTGGAATGTTTTTGTTGTTTTCAAGTGTTTTTGGAATGTTTTTGTTGTTTTCAAGTATTTTTGAAATGTTTTTGTTGTTTTTTGACACCAGAGAATAAAATCCTATCATCATAAGGGTAGGGAGACTTCTGGAATCCCGCAAAGGTTGGACAGCATCCTATGCTTTGCGAGGGAACGAACAGGAAAATAACTCGGCAAGGGTTGGACAGCATCCTATACCTTGCAGGAGCGGGTAAAGATCACGATTTGATGAGAGGATGGACGGAATCCTAACCCCTATGATGATAGGAAAAACTCCTGGACTGACTGAAGGACTGACTCCTGTGCTGAAGACTGTTATAATTACTATTTATAATTACTATACAAGATTACTATTCAAAAATACTATTCATAATTACTATTTATAGGTACTATTCAAAACTACTATTCATAATTACTATTTATAAGTACTATTCAAAACTACTATTCATAATTACTATTTATAAGTACTATTCAAAACTACTATTCACAGTAGGACTCGTTGATGTGGGACCCGCTGTTGTGGGACCCGCTGTTGTGGGACCCGCTGCGGGACCCGCTGCGGGACCCGTTGTGGGACCCGCTGTGGGACCCGCTGATATGGGACCCGCTGATGTGGGACCCGCTGTGGGACCCACGGATGTGGGACCCGCTGTTGTGGGACCCGTTGTGGGACCCGCTGTGGGACCCGCTGATATGGGACCCGCTGATGTGGGACCCGCTGTGGGACCCACGGATGTGGGACCCGCTGTTGTGGGACCCACTGTTGTGGGACCCGCTGGGACCCGCTGTGGGACCTACTGATGTGGGACCCGCTGTAGGACCCGTTGTGGGACCCACTGTGGGACCCGTGTAGTGCAAAGAATGAATAATTAAAAAAAAAATGAACTTACGCCACAAGAGATCCAGGAAGGTGTTGACAGAGTCGTGCTTGTGTGGGGCCGCTGATGTGGGACCCTCTGATGTAGGACCCGCTGATGTGGGATCCGCTGGAGGTGGGGTGGAGGAGATGTGGATGCCGGTGGAGCTCCAGTGGTTGGTTGGGAGGATGCCGGAGAAGGTGGTGGTGATCGGTGGATGGCCGGTCGGAGATGGGTTTGGCCTCGCCGGATTCCGGCTGGATTGCCGGAGGAGAAGACTCTCTCTCTCTCTCTCTCTCTCTCTCTCCCTCTCTCTCTCTCTACAGATCTCTCCTCCCTCTCTCTCTCTCTCCCCTCTGCAGATCTCTCTCTCTCCCTCTCCCCTCTGGTTTTTCCCTTTTTTTTTTTCTTTCTCTGGTTTCTCCTCTTTTTTTTTTTTTTTTCCTGGTTTTTTTCTTCTCTTCTCCAGTGTGTTTTTTTTTCTTTTGTCTTCTCTGGTTTTTTTCTTCTCTGCGAGAGAGAGACCAATGAGAGAGAGACCAATGGGAAGACTCATCATGAGGAGAGAACTCATGATGAGTTTGTCCCCCTCATGTCCCCCCCATTTCCTCTAAAATTTGCAAAATAATAAATAAAAAAATAAAAAACAATTTTCAAATGGCATCGGATGCCATACGAAAACCAAAACCACTCATTACGCCTATTTTAAAAAACAAAGAAAATGATGACTGTCCTTATTCTCTCTTTGAATACAAACGCATCTCACATTAGCAGGCCCCACACAAACGGGTCCCACACAAGCGGGCCCCACACAAGCGGGCCCCACATTCTCTTTTGCTCGGATTAATTCCATTCGAATACGCGGGTTTAGGGCCTTGTCAAAATGGGGTGTCTACATGGTATGATCGCACCCAGCATGCCTCTCCATTGTCAAAGTAATTAAGAGTTTCCACTCGCATTGTCGTACGAAGTCCGTTTAAATGAAAGTGCGAAAAAATCCTGCTAGATGACACCGGATGGACGATCCGAGCATGTCGGGAAGCCGGATGACCGCCAGGGCTGTCATCGCGCGATGGATCTTCCCGAGTACCCCCGAATCAATATAAGAATCGCGACGATCTGACGGGCGGATCAAAAGTTATCGTCGGAACGATATTTGTGCACCAAGGGTAGCTCACGGCCAGTAAACACCTTCCGACCGGATTCATGACTCGCATCCACTAGTACACTCATCCGCTATAGCCTGTACGTCACTGAATCTAAACAAACCCCCGCTATAATTTGACCGCAAATGAAATGTCAGAACGAATTCCGTTTATCGAATCAAACGACACTATCACCCCGCCATAATAAAGACCGGACGTGTTTGAATTCACCATCCGGAAGAAAATAAAAAGATCCGAACCGAAACGTAGGAGGCGACGCACTAAACGTGCGTTTCAGTTCGCATCGATGTTCCAGAACCGAAAGATTGTTCGAAAAAAGTGGTAGATAGCCGAAAAAAGTGACAGGGGTGCAACACGAGGACTTCCCAGGAGGTCACCCATCCTAGTACTACTCTCGCCCAAGCACGCTTAACTTCGGAGTTCTGATGGGATCCAGTGCATTTGTGCTGGTATGATCGCACCCAGCATGCCTCTCCATTGTCAAAGTAATTAAGAGTTTCCACTCGCATTGTCGTACGAAGTCCGTTTAAATGAAAGTGCGAAAAAATCCTGCTAGATGACACCGGATGGCCGATCCGAGCATGTCGGGAAGCCGGATGACCGCCAGGGCTGTCATCGCGCGATGAATCTTCCCGAGTACCCCCGAATCAATATAAGAATCGCCACGATCTGACGGGCGGATCAAAAGTTATCGTCGGAACGATATTTGTGCACCAAGGGTAGCTCACGGCCAGTAAACACCTTCCGACCGGATTCATGACTCGCATCCACTAGTACACTCATCCGCTATAGCCTGTACGTCACTGAATCTAAACAAACCCCCGCTATAATTTGACCGCAAATGAAATGTCAGAACGAATTCCGTTTATCGAATCAAACGACACTATCACCCCGCCATAATAAAGACCGGACGTCTTTGAATTCACCATCCGGAAGAAAATAAAAAGATCCGAACCGAAACGTAGGAGGCGACGCACTAAACGTGCGTTTCAGTTCGCATCGATGTTCCAGAACCGAAAGATTGTTCGAAAAAAGTGGTAGATAGCCGAAAAAAGTGACAGGGGTGCAACACGAGGACTTCCCAGGAGGTCACCCATCCTAGTACTACTCTCGCCCAAGCACGCTTAACTTCGGAGTTCTGATGGGATCCAGTGCATTTGTGCTGGTATGATCGCACCCAGCATGCCTCTCCATTGTCAAAGTAATTAAGAGTTTCCACTCGCATTGTCGTACGAAGTCCGTTTAAATGAAAGTGCGAAAAAATCCTGCTAGATGACACCGGATGGACGATCCGAGCATGTCGGGAAGCCGGATGACCGCCAGGGCTGTCATCGCGCGATGGATCTTCCCGAGTACCCCCGAATCAATATAAGAATCGCGACGATCTGACGGGCGGATCAAAAGTTATCGTCGGAACGATATTTGTGCACCAAGGGTAGCTCACGGCCAGTAAACACCTTCCGACCGGATTCATGACTCGCATCCACTAGTACACTCATCCGCTATAGCCTGTACGTCACTGAATCTAAACAAACCCCCGCTATAATTTGACCGCAAATGAAATGTCAGAACGAATTCCGTTTATCGAATCAAACGACACTATCACCCCGCCATAATAAAGACCGGACGTCTTTGAATTCACCATCCGGAAGAAAATAAAAAGATCCGAACCGAAACGTAGGAGGCGACGCACTAAACGTGCGTTTCAGTTCGCATCGATGTTCCAGAACCGAAAGATTGTTCGAAAAAAGTGGTAGATAGCCGAAAAAAGTGACAGGGGTGCAACACGAGGACTTCCCAGGAGGTCACCCATCCTAGTACTACTCTCGCCCAAGCACGCTTAACTTCGGAGTTCTGATGGGATCCAGTGCATTTGTGCTGGTATGATCGCACCCAGCATGCCTCTCCATTGTCAAAGTAATTAAGAGTTTCCACTCGCATTGTCGTACGAAGTCCGTTTAAATGAAAGTGCGAAAAAATCCTGCTAGATGACACCGGATGGACGATCCGAGCATGTCGGGAAGCCGGATGACCGCCAGGGCTGTCATCGCGCGATGGATCTTCCCGAGTACCCCCGAATCAATATAAGAATCGCGACGATCTGACGGGCGGATCAAAAGTTATCGTCGGAACGATATTTGTGCACCAAGGGTAGCTCACGGCCAGTAAACACCTTCCGACCGGATTCATGACTCGCATCCACTAGTACACTCATCCGCTATAGCCTGTACGTCACTGAATCTAAACAAACCCCCGCTATAATTTGACCGCAAATGAAATGTCAGAACGAATTCCGTTTATCGAATCAAACGACACTATCACCCCGCCATAATAAAGACCGGACGTGTTTGAATTCACCATCCGGAAGAAAATAAAAAGATCCGAACCGAAACGTAGGAGGCGACGCACTAAACGTGCGTTTCAGTTCGCATCGATGTTCCAGAACCGAAAGATTGTTCGAAAAAAGTGGTAGATAGCCGAAAAAAGTGACAGGGGTGCAACACGAGGACTTCCCAGGAGGTCACCCATCCTAGTACTACTCTCGCCCAAGCACGCTTAACTTCGGAGTTCTGATGGGATCCAGTGCATTTGTGCTGGTATGATCGCACCCAGCATGCCTCTCCATTGTCAAAGTAATTAAGAGTTTCCACTCGCATTGTCGTACGAAGTCCGTTTAAATGAAAGTGCGAAAAAATCCTGCTAGATGACACCGGATGGCCGATCCGAGCATGTCGGGAAGCCGGATGACCGCCAGGGCTGTCATCGCGCGATGAATCTTCCCGAGTACCCCCGAATCAATATAAGAATCGCCACGATCTGACGGGCGGATCAAAAGTTATCGTCGGAACGATATTTGTGCACCAAGGGTAGCTCACGGCCAGTAAACACCTTCCGACCGGATTCATGACTCGCATCCACTAGTACACTCATCCGCTATAGCCTGTACGTCACTGAATCTAAACAAACCCCCGCTATAATTTGACCGCAAATGAAATGTCAGAACGAATTCCGTTTATCGAATCAAACGACACTATCACCCCGCCATAATAAAGACCGGACGTCTTTGAATTCACCATCCGGAAGAAAATAAAAAGATCCGAACCGAAACGTAGGAGGCGACGCACTAAACGTGCGTTTCAGTTCGCATCGATGTTCCAGAACCGAAAGATTGTTCGAAAAAAGTGGTAGATAGCCGAAAAAAGTGACAGGGGTGCAACACGAGGACTTCCCAGGAGGTCACCCATCCTAGTACTACTCTCGCCCAAGCACGCTTAACTTCGGAGTTCTGATGGGATCCAGTGCATTTGTGCTGGTATGATCGCACCCAGCATGCCTCTCCATTGTCAAAGTAATTAAGAGTTTCCACTCGCATTGTCGTACGAAGTCCGTTTAAATGAAAGTGCGAAAAAATCCTGCTAGATGACACCGGATGGACGATCCGAGCATGTCGGGAAGCCGGATGACCGCCAGGGCTGTCATCGCGCGATGGATCTTCCCGAGTACCCCCGAATCAATATAAGAATCGCGACGATCTGACGGGCGGATCAAAAGTTATCGTCGGAACGATATTTGTGCACCAAGGGTAGCTCACGGCCAGTAAACACCTTCCGACCGGATTCATGACTCGCATCCACTAGTACACTCATCCGCTATAGCCTGTACGTCACTGAATCTAAACAAACCCCCGCTATAATTTGACCGCAAATGAAATGTCAGAACGAATTCCGTTTATCGAATCAAACGACACTATCACCCCGCCATAATAAAGACCGGACGTGTTTGAATTCACCATCCGGAAGAAAATAAAAAGATCCGAACCGAAACGTAGGAGGCGACGCACTAAACGTGCGTTTCAGTTCGCATCGATGTTCCAGAACCGAAAGATTGTTCGAAAAAAGTGGTAGATAGCCGAAAAAAGTGACAGGGGTGCAACACGAGGACTTCCCAGGAGGTCACCCATCCTAGTACTACTCTCGCCCAAGCACGCTTAACTTCGGAGTTCTGATGGGATCCAGTGCATTTGTGCTGGTATGATCGCACCCAGCATGCCTCTCCATTGTCAAAGTAATAAAGAGTTTCCACTCGCATTGTCGTACGAAGTCCGTTTAAATGAAAGTGCGAAAAAATCCTGCTAGATGACACCGGATGGACGATCCGAGCATGTCGGGAAGCCGGATGACCGCCAGGGCTGTCATCGCGCGATGGATCTTCCCGAGTACCCCCGAATCAATATAAGAATCGTCACGATCTGACGGGCGGATCAAAAGTTATCGTCGGAACGATATTTGTGCACCAAGGGTAGCTCACGGCCAGTAAACACCTTCCGACCGGATTCATGACTCGCATCCACTAGTACACTCATCCGCTATAGCCTGTACGTCACTGAATCTAAACAAACCCCCGCTATAATTTGACCGCAAATGAAATGTCAGAACGAATTCCGTTTATCGAATCAAACGACACTATCACCCCGCCATAATAAAGACCGGACGTCTTTGAATTCACCATCCGGAAGAAAATAAAAAGATCCGAACCGAAACGTAGGAGGCGACGCACTAAACGTGCGTTTCAGTTCGCATCGATGTTCCAGAACCGAAAGATTGTTCGAAAAAAGTGGTAGATAGCCGAAAAAAGTGACAGGGGTGCAACACGAGGACTTCCCAGGAGGTCACCCATCCTAGTACTACTCTCGCCCAAGCACGCTTAACTTCGGAGTTCTGATGGGATCCAGTGCATTTGTGCTGGTATGATCGCACCCAGCATGCCTCTCCATTGTCAAAGTAATTAAGAGTTTCCACTCGCATTGTCGTACGAAGTCCGTTTAAATGAAAGTGCGAAAAAATCCTGCTAGATGACACCGGATGGACGATCCGAGCATGTCGGGAAGCCGGATGACCGCCAGGGCTGTCATCGCGCGATGGATCTTCCCGAGTACCCCCGAATCAATATAAGAATCGCCACGATCTGACGGGCGGATCAAAAGTTATCGTCGGAACGATATTTGTGCACCAAGGGTAGCTCACGGCCAGTAAACACCTTCCGACCGGATTCATGACTCGCATCCACTAGTACACTCATCCGCTATAGCCTGTACGTCACTGAATCTAAACAAACCCCCGCTATAATTTGACCGCAAATGAAATGTCAGAACGAATTCCGTTTATCGAATCAAACGACACTATCACCCCGCCATAATAAAGACCGGACGTGTTTGAATTCACCATCCGGAAGAAAATAAAAAGATCCGAACCGAAACGTAGGAGGCGACGCACTAAACGTGCGTTTCAGTTCGCATCGATGTTCCAGAACCGAAAGATTGTTCGAAAAAAGTGGTAGATAGCCGAAAAAAGTGACAGGGGTGCAACACGAGGACTTCCCAGGAGGTCACCCATCCTAGTACTACTCTCGCCCAAGCACGCTTAACTTCGGAGTTCTGATGGGATCCAGTGCATTTGTGCTGGTATGATCGCACCCAGCATGCCTCTCCATTGTCAAAGTAATAAAGAGTTTCCACTCGCATTGTCGTACGAAGTCCGTTTAAATGAAAGTGCGAAAAAATCCTGCTAGATGACACCGGATGGACGATCCGAGCATGTCGGGAAGCCGGATGACCGCCAGGGCTGTCATCGCGCGATGGATCTTCCCGAGTACCCCCGAATCAATATAAGAATCGTCACGATCTGACGGGCGGATCAAAAGTTATCGTCGGAACGATATTTGTGCACCAAGGGTAGCTCACGGCCAGTAAACACCTTACGACCGGATTCATGACTCGCATCCACTAGTACACTCATCCGCTATAGCCTGTACGTCACTGAATCTAAACAAACCCCCGCTATAATTTGACCGCAAATGAAATGTCAGAACGAATTCCGTTTATCGAATCAAACGACACTATCACCCCGCCATAATAAAGACCGGACGTCTTTGAATTCACCATCCGGAAGAAAATAAAAAGATCCGAACCGAAACGTAAGAGGCGACGCACTAAACGTGCGTTTCAGTTCGCATCGATGTTCCAGAACCGAAAGATTGTTCGAAAAAAGTGGTAGATAGCCGAAAAAAGTGACAGGGGTGCAACACGAGGACTTCCCAGGAGGTCACCCATCCTAGTACTACTCTCGCCCAAGCACGCTTAACTTCGGAGTTCTGATGGGATCCAGTGCATTTGTGCTGGTATGATCGCACCCAGCATGCCTCTCCATTGTCAAAGTAATTAAGAGTTTCCACTCGCATTGTCGTACGAAGTCCGTTTAAATGAAAGTGCGAAAAAATCCTGCTAGATGACACCGGATGGACGATCCGAGCATGTCGGGAAGCCGGATGACCGCCAGGGCTGTCATCGCGCGATGGATCTTCCCGAGTACCCCCGAATCAATATAAGAATCGCCACGATCTGACGGGCGGATCAAAAGTTATCGTCGGAACGATATTTGTGCACCAAGGGTAGCTCACGGCCAGTAAACACCTTCCGACCGGATTCATGACTCGCATCCACTAGTACACTCATCCGCTATAGCCTGTACGTCACTGAATCTAAACAAACCCCCGCTATAATTTGACCGCAAATGAAATGTCAGAACGAATTCCGTTTATCGAATCAAACGACACTATCACCCCGCCATAATAAAGACCGGACGTCTTTGAATTCACCATCCGGAAGAAAATAAAAAGATCCGAACCGAAACGTAGGAGGCGACGCACTAAACGTGCGTTTCAGTTCGCATCGATGTTCCAGAACCGAAAGATTGTTCGAAAAAAGTGGTAGATAGCCGAAAAAAGTGACAGGGGTGCAACACGAGGACTTCCCAGGAGGTCACCCATCCTAGTACTACTCTCGCCCAAGCACGCTTAACTTCGGAGTTCTGATGGGATCCAGTGCATTTGTGCTGGTATGATCGCACCCAGCATGCCTCTCCATTGTCAAAGTAATTAAGAGTTTCCACTCGCATTGTCGTACGAAGTCCGTTTAAATGAAAGTGCGAAAAAATCCTGCTAGATGACACCGGATGGACGATCCGAGCATGTCGGGAAGCCGGATGACCGCCAGGGCTGTCATCGCGCGATGAATCTTCCCGAGTACCCCCGAATCAATATAAGAATCGCGACGATCTGACGGGCGGATCAAAAGTTATCGTCGGAACGATATTTGTGCACCAAGGGTAGCTCACGGCCAGTAAACACCTTCCGACCGGATTCATGACTCGCATCCACTAGTACACTCATCCGCTATAGCCTGTACGTCACTGAATCTAAACAAACCCCCGCTATAATTTGACCGCAAATGAAATGTCAGAACGAATTCCGTTTATCGAATCAAACGACACTATCACCCCGCCATAATAAAGACCGGACGTCTTTGAATTCACCATCCGGAAGAAAATAAAAAGATCCGAACCGAAACGTAGGAGGCGACGCACTAAACGTGCGTTTCAGTTCGCATCGATGTTCCAGAACCGAAAGATTGTTCGAAAAAAGTGGTAGATAGCCGAAAAAAGTGACAGGGGTGCAACACGAGGACTTCCCAGGAGGTCACCCATCCTAGTACTACTCTCGCCCAAGCACGCTTAACTTCGGAGTTCTGATGGGATCCAGTGCATTTGTGCTGGTATGATCGCACCCAGCATGCCTCTCCATTGTCAAAGTAATTAAGAGTTTCCACTCGCATTGTCGTACGAAGTCCGTTTAAATGAAAGTGCGAAAAAATCCTGCTAGATGACACCGGATGGCCGATCCGAGCATGTCGGGAAGCCGGATGACCGCCAGGGCTGTCATCGCGCGATGAATCTTCCCGAGTACCCCCGAATCAATATAAGAATCGCCACGATCTGACGGGCGGATCAAAAGTTATCGTCGGAACGATATTTGTGCACCAAGGGTAGCTCACGGCCAGTAAACACCTTCCGACCGGATTCATGACTCGCATCCACTAGTACACTCATCCGCTATAGCCTGTACGTCACTGAATCTAAACAAACCCCCGCTATAATTTGACCGCAAATGAAATGTCAGAACGAATTCCGTTTATCGAATCAAACGACACTATCACCCCGCCATAATAAAGACCGGACGTGTTTGAATTCACCATCCGGAAGAAAATAAAAAGATCCGAACCGAAACGTAGGAGGCGACGCACTAAACGTGCGTTTCAGTTCGCATCGATGTTCCAGAACCGAAAGATTGTTCGAAAAAAGTGGTAGATAGCCGAAAAAAGTGACAGGGGTGCAACACGAGGACTTCCCAGGAGGTCACCCATCCTAGTACTACTCTCGCCCAAGCACGCTTAACTTCGGAGTTCTGATGGGATCCAGTGCATTTGTGCTGGTATGATCGCACCCAGCATGCCTCTCCATTGTCAAAGTAATTAAGAGTTTCCACTCGCATTGTCGTACGAAGTCCGTTTAAATGAAAGTGCGAAAAAATCCTGCTAGATGACACCGGATGGACGATCCGAGCATGTCGGGAAGCCGGATGACCGCCAGGGCTGTCATCGCGCGATGAATCTTCCCGAGTACCCCCGAATCAATATAAGAATCGCGACGATCTGACGGGCGGATCAAAAGTTATCGTCGGAACGATATTTGTGCACCAAGGGTAGCTCACGGCCAGTAAACACCTTCCGACCGGATTCATGACTCGCATCCACTAGTACACTCATCCGCTATAGCCTGTACGTCACTGAATCTAAACAAACCCCCGCTATAATTTGACCGCAAATGAAATGTCAGAACGAATTCCGTTTATCGAATCAAACGACACTATCACCCCGCCATAATAAAGACCGGACGTCTTTGAATTCACCATCCGGAAGAAAATAAAAAGATCCGAACCGAAACGTAGGAGGCGACGCACTAAACGTGCGTTTCAGTTCGCATCGATGTTCCAGAACCGAAAGATTGTTCGAAAAAAGTGGTAGATAGCCGAAAAAAGTGACAGGGGTGCAACACGAGGACTTCCCAGGAGGTCACCCATCCTAGTACTACTCTCGCCCAAGCACGCTTAACTTCGGAGTTCTGATGGGATCCAGTGCATTTGTGCTGGTATGATCGCACCCAGCATGCCTCTCCATTGTCAAAGTAATTAAGAGTTTCCACTCGCATTGTCGTACGAAGTCCGTTTAAATGAAAGTGCGAAAAAATCCTGCTAGATGACACCGGATGGCCGATCCGAGCATGTCGGGAAGCCGGATGACCGCCAGGGCTGTCATCGCGCGATGAATCTTCCCGAGTACCCCCGAATCAATATAAGAATCGCCACGATCTGACGGGCGGATCAAAAGTTATCGTCGGAACGATATTTGTGCACCAAGGGTAGCTCACGGCCAGTAAACACCTTCCGACCGGATTCATGACTCGCATCCACTAGTACACTCATCCGCTATAGCCTGTACGTCACTGAATCTAAACAAACCCCCGCTATAATTTGACCGCAAATGAAATGTCAGAACGAATTCCGTTTATCGAATCAAACGACACTATCACCCCGCCATAATAAAGACCGGACGTGTTTGAATTCACCATCCGGAAGAAAATAAAAAGATCCGAACCGAAACGTAGGAGGCGACGCACTAAACGTGCGTTTCAGTTCGCATCGATGTTCCAGAACCGAAAGATTGTTCGAAAAAAGTGGTAGATAGCCGAAAAAAGTGACAGGGGTGCAACACGAGGACTTCCCAGGAGGTCACCCATCCTAGTACTACTCTCGCCCAAGCACGCTTAACTTCGGAGTTCTGATGGGATCCAGTGCATTTGTGCTGGTATGATCGCACCCAGCATGCCTCTCCATTGTCAAAGTAATTAAGAGTTTCCACTCGCATTGTCGTACGAAGTCCGTTTAAATGAAAGTGCGAAAAAATCCTGCTAGATGACACCGGATGGCCGATCCGAGCATGTCGGGAAGCCGGATGACCGCCAGGGCTGTCATCGCGCGATGAATCTTCCCGAGTACCCCCGAATCAATATAAGAATCGCCACGATCTGACGGGCGGATCAAAAGTTATCGTCGGAACGATATTTGTGCACCAAGGGTAGCTCACGGCCAGTAAACACCTTCCGACCGGATTCATGACTCGCATCCACTAGTACACTCATCCGCTATAGCCTGTACGTCACTGAATCTAAACAAACCCCCGCTATAATTTGACCGCAAATGAAATGTCAGAACGAATTCCGTTTATCGAATCAAACGACACTATCACCCCGCCATAATAAAGACCGGACGTCTTTGAATTCACCATCCGGAAGAAAATAAAAAGATCCGAACCGAAACGTAGGAGGCGACGCACTAAACGTGCGTTTCAGTTCGCATCGATGTTCCAGAACCGAAAGATTGTTCGAAAAAAGTGGTAGATAGCCGAAAAAAGTGACAGGGGTGCAACACGAGGACTTCCCAGGAGGTCACCCATCCTAGTACTACTCTCGCCCAAGCACGCTTAACTTCGGAGTTCTGATGGGATCCAGTGCATTTGTGCTGGTATGATCGCACCCAGCATGCCTCTCCATTGTCAAAGTAATTAAGAGTTTCCACTCGCATTGTCGTACGAAGTCCGTTTAAATGAAAGTGCGAAAAAATCCTGCTAGATGACACCGGATGGACGATCCGAGCATGTCGGGAAGCCGGATGACCGCCAGGGCTGTCATCGCGCGATGGATCTTCCCGAGTACCCCCGAATCAATATAAGAATCGCGACGATCTGACGGGCGGATCAAAAGTTATCGTCGGAACGATATTTGTGCACCAAGGGTAGCTCACGGCCAGTAAACACCTTCCGACCGGATTCATGACTCGCATCCACTAGTACACTCATCCGCTATAGCCTGTACGTCACTGAATCTAAACAAACCCCCGCTATAATTTGACCGCAAATGAAATGTCAGAACGAATTCCGTTTATCGAATCAAACGACACTATCACCCCGCCATAATAAAGACCGGACGTGTTTGAATTCACCATCCGGAAGAAAATAAAAAGATCCGAACCGAAACGTAGGAGGCGACGCACTAAACGTGCGTTTCAGTTCGCATCGATGTTCCAGAACCGAAAGATTGTTCGAAAAAAGTGGTAGATAGCCGAAAAAAGTGACAGGGGTGCAACACGAGGACTTCCCAGGAGGTCACCCATCCTAGTACTACTCTCGCCCAAGCACGCTTAACTTCGGAGTTCTGATGGGATCCAGTGCATTTGTGCTGGTATGATCGCACCCAGCATGCCTCTCCATTGTCAAAGTAATAAAGAGTTTCCACTCGCATTGTCGTACGAAGTCCGTTTAAATGAAAGTGCGAAAAAATCCTGCTAGATGACACCGGATGGACGATCCGAGCATGTCGGGAAGCCGGATGACCGCCAGGGCTGTCATCGCGCGATGGATCTTCCCGAGTACCCCCGAATCAATATAAGAATCGTCACGATCTGACGGGCGGATCAAAAGTTATCGTCGGAACGATATTTGTGCACCAAGGGTAGCTCACGGCCAGTAAACACCTTCCGACCGGATTCATGACTCGCATCCACTAGTACACTCATCCGCTATAGCCTGTACGTCACTGAATCTAAACAAACCCCCGCTATAATTTGACCGCAAATGAAATGTCAGAACGAATTCCGTTTATCGAATCAAACGACACTATCACCCCGCCATAATAAAGACCGGACGTCTTTGAATTCACCATCCGGAAGAAAATAAAAAGATCCGAACCGAAACGTAGGAGGCGACGCACTAAACGTGCGTTTCAGTTCGCATCGATGTTCCAGAACCGAAAGATTGTTCGAAAAAAGTGGTAGATAGCCGAAAAAAGTGACAGGGGTGCAACACGAGGACTTCCCAGGAGGTCACCCATCCTAGTACTACTCTCGCCCAAGCACGCTTAACTTCGGAGTTCTGATGGGATCCAGTGCATTTGTGCTGGTATGATCGCACCCAGCATGCCTCTCCATTGTCAAAGTAATTAAGAGTTTCCACTCGCATTGTCGTACGAAGTCCGTTTAAATGAAAGTGCGAAAAAATCCTGCTAGATGACACCGGATGGACGATCCGAGCATGTCGGGAAGCCGGATGACCGCCAGGGCTGTCATCGCGCGATGGATCTTCCCGAGTACCCCCGAATCAATATAAGAATCGCGACGATCTGACGGGCGGATCAAAAGTTATCGTCGGAACGATATTTGTGCACCAAGGGTAGCTCACGGCCAGTAAACACCTTCCGACCGGATTCATGACTCGCATCCACTAGTACACTCATCCGCTATAGCCTGTACGTCACTGAATCTAAACAAACCCCCGCTATAATTTGACCGCAAATGAAATGTCAGAACGAATTCCGTTTATCGAATCAAACGACACTATCACCCCGCCATAATAAAGACCGGACGTGTTTGAATTCACCATCCGGAAGAAAATAAAAAGATCCGAACCGAAACGTAGGAGGCGACGCACTAAACGTGCGTTTCAGTTCGCATCGATGTTCCAGAACCGAAAGATTGTTCGAAAAAAGTGGTAGATAGCCGAAAAAAGTGACAGGGGTGCAACACGAGGACTTCCCAGGAGGTCACCCATCCTAGTACTACTCTCGCCCAAGCACGCTTAACTTCGGAGTTCTGATGGGATCCAGTGCATTTGTGCTGGTATGATCGCACCCAGCATGCCTCTCCATTGTCAAAGTAATAAAGAGTTTCCACTCGCATTGTCGTACGAAGTCCGTTTAAATGAAAGTGCGAAAAAATCCTGCTAGATGACACCGGATGGACGATCCGAGCATGTCGGGAAGCCGGATGACCGCCAGGGCTGTCATCGCGCGATGGATCTTCCCGAGTACCCCCGAATCAATATAAGAATCGTCACGATCTGACGGGCGGATCAAAAGTTATCGTCGGAACGATATTTGTGCACCAAGGGTAGCTCACGGCCAGTAAACACCTTCCGACCGGATTCATGACTCGCATCCACTAGTACACTCATCCGCTATAGCCTGTACGTCACTGAATCTAAACAAACCCCCGCTATAATTTGACCGCAAATGAAATGTCAGAACGAATTCCGTTTATCGAATCAAACGACACTATCACCCCGCCATAATAAAGACCGGACGTCTTTGAATTCACCATCCGGAAGAAAATAAAAAGATCCGAACCGAAACGTAGGAGGCGACGCACTAAACGTGCGTTTCAGTTCGCATCGATGTTCCAGAACCGAAAGATTGTTCGAAAAAAGTGGTAGATAGCCGAAAAAAGTGACAGGGGTGCAACACGAGGACTTCCCAGGAGGTCACCCATCCTAGTACTACTCTCGCCCAAGCACGCTTAACTTCGGAGTTCTGATGGGATCCAGTGCATTTGTGCTGGTATGATCGCACCCAGCATGCCTCTCCATTGTCAAAGTAATTAAGAGTTTCCACTCGCATTGTCGTACGAAGTCCGTTTAAATGAAAGTGCGAAAAAATCCTGCTAGATGACACCGGATGGACGATCCGAGCATGTCGGGAAGCCGGATGACCGCCAGGGCTGTCATCGCGCGATGGATCTTCCCGAGTACCCCCGAATCAATATAAGAATCGCCACGATCTGACGGGCGGATCAAAAGTTATCGTCGGAACGATATTTGTGCACCAAGGGTAGCTCACGGCCAGTAAACACCTTCCGACCGGATTCATGACTCGCATCCACTAGTACACTCATCCGCTATAGCCTGTACGTCACTGAATCTAAACAAACCCCCGCTATAATTTGACCGCAAATGAAATGTCAGAACGAATTCCGTTTATCGAATCAAACGACACTATCACCCCGCCATAATAAAGACCGGACGTGTTTGAATTCACCATCCGGAAGAAAATAAAAAGATCCGAACCGAAACGTAGGAGGCGACGCACTAAACGTGCGTTTCAGTTCGCATCGATGTTCCAGAACCGAAAGATTGTTCGAAAAAAGTGGTAGATAGCCGAAAAAAGTGACAGGGGTGCAACACGAGGACTTCCCAGGAGGTCACCCATCCTAGTACTACTCTCGCCCAAGCACGCTTAACTTCGGAGTTCTGATGGGATCCAGTGCATTTGTGCTGGTATGATCGCACCCAGCATGCCTCTCCATTGTCAAAGTAATAAAGAGTTTCCACTCGCATTGTCGTACGAAGTCCGTTTAAATGAAAGTGCGAAAAAATCCTGCTAGATGACACCGGATGGACGATCCGAGCATGTCGGGAAGCCGGATGACCGCCAGGGCTGTCATCGCGCGATGGATCTTCCCGAGTACCCCCGAATCAATATAAGAATCGTCACGATCTGACGGGCGGATCAAAAGTTATCGTCGGAACGATATTTGTGCACCAAGGGTAGCTCACGGCCAGTAAACACCTTACGACCGGATTCATGACTCGCATCCACTAGTACACTCATCCGCTATAGCCTGTACGTCACTGAATCTAAACAAACCCCCGCTATAATTTGACCGCAAATGAAATGTCAGAACGAATTCCGTTTATCGAATCAAACGACACTATCACCCCGCCATAATAAAGACCGGACGTCTTTGAATTCACCATCCGGAAGAAAATAAAAAGATCCGAACCGAAACGTAGGAGGCGACGCACTAAACGTGCGTTTCAGTTCGCATCGATGTTCCAGAACCGAAAGATTGTTCGAAAAAAGTGGTAGATAGCCGAAAAAAGTGACAGGGGTGCAACACGAGGACTTCCCAGGAGGTCACCCATCCTAGTACTACTCTCGCCCAAGCACGCTTAACTTCGGAGTTCTGATGGGATCCAGTGCATTTGTGCTGGTATGATCGCACCCAGCATGCCTCTCCATTGTCAAAGTAATTAAGAGTTTCCACTCGCATTGTCGTACGAAGTCCGTTTAAATGAAAGTGCGAAAAAATCCTGCTAGATGACACCGGATGGACGATCCGAGCATGTCGGGAAGCCGGATGACCGCCAGGGCTGTCATCGCGCGATGGATCTTCCCGAGTACCCCCGAATCAATATAAGAATCGCCACGATCTGACGGGCGGATCAAAAGTTATCGTCGGAACGATATTTGTGCACCAAGGGTAGCTCACGGCCAGTAAACACCTTCCGACCGGATTCATGACTCGCATCCACTAGTACACTCATCCGCTATAGCCTGTACGTCACTGAATCTAAACAAACCCCCGCTATAATTTGACCGCAAATGAAATGTCAGAACGAATTCCGTTTATCGAATCAAACGACACTATCACCCCGCCATAATAAAGACCGGACGTCTTTGAATTCACCATCCGGAAGAAAATAAAAAGATCCGAACCGAAACGTAGGAGGCGACGCACTAAACGTGCGTTTCAGTTCGCATCGATGTTCCAGAACCGAAAGATTGTTCGAAAAAAGTGGTAGATAGCCGAAAAAAGTGACAGGGGTGCAACACGAGGACTTCCCAGGAGGTCACCCATCCTAGTACTACTCTCGCCCAAGCACGCTTAACTTCGGAGTTCTGATGGGATCCAGTGCATTTGTGCTGGTATGATCGCACCCAGCATGCCTCTCCATTGTCAAAGTAATTAAGAGTTTCCACTCGCATTGTCGTACGAAGTCCGTTTAAATGAAAGTGCGAAAAAATCCTGCTAGATGACACCGGATGGACGATCCGAGCATGTCGGGAAGCCGGATGACCGCCAGGGCTGTCATCGCGCGATGAATCTTCCCGAGTACCCCCGAATCAATATAAGAATCGCGACGATCTGACGGGCGGATCAAAAGTTATCGTCGGAACGATATTTGTGCACCAAGGGTAGCTCACGGCCAGTAAACACCTTCCGACCGGATTCATGACTCGCATCCACTAGTACACTCATCCGCTATAGCCTGTACGTCACTGAATCTAAACAAACCCCCGCTATAATTTGACCGCAAATGAAATGTCAGAACGAATTCCGTTTATCGAATCAAACGACACTATCACCCCGCCATAATAAAGACCGGACGTCTTTGAATTCACCATCCGGAAGAAAATAAAAAGATCCGAACCGAAACGTAGGAGGCGACGCACTAAACGTGCGTTTCAGTTCGCATCGATGTTCCAGAACCGAAAGATTGTTCGAAAAAAGTGGTAGATAGCCGAAAAAAGTGACAGGGGTGCAACACGAGGACTTCCCAGGAGGTCACCCATCCTAGTACTACTCTCGCCCAAGCACGCTTAACTTCGGAGTTCTGATGGGATCCAGTGCATTTGTGCTGGTATGATCGCACCCAGCATGCCTCTCCATTGTCAAAGTAATTAAGAGTTTCCACTCGCATTGTCGTACGAAGTCCGTTTAAATGAAAGTGCGAAAAAATCCTGCTAGATGACACCGGATGGCCGATCCGAGCATGTCGGGAAGCCGGATGACCGCCAGGGCTGTCATCGCGCGATGAATCTTCCCGAGTACCCCCGAATCAATATAAGAATCGCCACGATCTGACGGGCGGATCAAAAGTTATCGTCGGAACGATATTTGTGCACCAAGGGTAGCTCACGGCCAGTAAACACCTTCCGACCGGATTCATGACTCGCATCCACTAGTACACTCATCCGCTATAGCCTGTACGTCACTGAATCTAAACAAACCCCCGCTATAATTTGACCGCAAATGAAATGTCAGAACGAATTCCGTTTATCGAATCAAACGACACTATCACCCCGCCATAATAAAGACCGGACGTGTTTGAATTCACCATCCGGAAGAAAATAAAAAGATCCGAACCGAAACGTAGGAGGCGACGCACTAAACGTGCGTTTCAGTTCGCATCGATGTTCCAGAACCGAAAGATTGTTCGAAAAAAGTGGTAGATAGCCGAAAAAAGTGACAGGGGTGCAACACGAGGACTTCCCAGGAGGTCACCCATCCTAGTACTACTCTCGCCCAAGCACGCTTAACTTCGGAGTTCTGATGGGATCCAGTGCATTTGTGCTGGTATGATCGCACCCAGCATGCCTCTCCATTGTCAAAGTAATTAAGAGTTTCCACTCGCATTGTCGTACGAAGTCCGTTTAAATGAAAGTGCGAAAAAATCCTGCTAGATGACACCGGATGGACGATCCGAGCATGTCGGGAAGCCGGATGACCGCCAGGGCTGTCATCGCGCGATGAATCTTCCCGAGTACCCCCGAATCAATATAAGAATCGCGACGATCTGACGGGCGGATCAAAAGTTATCGTCGGAACGATATTTGTGCACCAAGGGTAGCTCACGGCCAGTAAACACCTTCCGACCGGATTCATGACTCGCATCCACTAGTACACTCATCCGCTATAGCCTGTACGTCACTGAATCTAAACAAACCCCCGCTATAATTTGACCGCAAATGAAATGTCAGAACGAATTCCGTTTATCGAATCAAACGACACTATCACCCCGCCATAATAAAGACCGGACGTCTTTGAATTCACCATCCGGAAGAAAATAAAAAGATCCGAACCGAAACGTAGGAGGCGACGCACTAAACGTGCGTTTCAGTTCGCATCGATGTTCCAGAACCGAAAGATTGTTCGAAAAAAGTGGTAGATAGCCGAAAAAAGTGACAGGGGTGCAACACGAGGACTTCCCAGGAGGTCACCCATCCTAGTACTACTCTCGCCCAAGCACGCTTAACTTCGGAGTTCTGATGGGATCCAGTGCATTTGTGCTGGTATGATCGCACCCAGCATGCCTCTCCATTGTCAAAGTAATTAAGAGTTTCCACTCGCATTGTCGTACGAAGTCCGTTTAAATGAAAGTGCGAAAAAATCCTGCTAGATGACACCGGATGGCCGATCCGAGCATGTCGGGAAGCCGGATGACCGCCAGGGCTGTCATCGCGCGATGAATCTTCCCGAGTACCCCCGAATCAATATAAGAATCGCCACGATCTGACGGGCGGATCAAAAGTTATCGTCGGAACGATATTTGTGCACCAAGGGTAGCTCACGGCCAGTAAACACCTTCCGACCGGATTCATGACTCGCATCCACTAGTACACTCATCCGCTATAGCCTGTACGTCACTGAATCTAAACAAACCCCCGCTATAATTTGACCGCAAATGAAATGTCAGAACGAATTCCGTTTATCGAATCAAACGACACTATCACCCCGCCATAATAAAGACCGGACGTGTTTGAATTCACCATCCGGAAGAAAATAAAAAGATCCGAACCGAAACGTAGGAGGCGACGCACTAAACGTGCGTTTCAGTTCGCATCGATGTTCCAGAACCGAAAGATTGTTCGAAAAAAGTGGTAGATAGCCGAAAAAAGTGACAGGGGTGCAACACGAGGACTTCCCAGGAGGTCACCCATCCTAGTACTACTCTCGCCCAAGCACGCTTAACTTCGGAGTTCTGATGGGATCCAGTGCATTTGTGCTGGTATGATCGCACCCAGCATGCCTCTCCATTGTCAAAGTAATTAAGAGTTTCCACTCGCATTGTCGTACGAAGTCCGTTTAAATGAAAGTGCGAAAAAATCCTGCTAGATGACACCGGATGGCCGATCCGAGCATGTCGGGAAGCCGGATGACCGCCAGGGCTGTCATCGCGCGATGAATCTTCCCGAGTACCCCCGAATCAATATAAGAATCGCCACGATCTGACGGGCGGATCAAAAGTTATCGTCGGAACGATATTTGTGCACCAAGGGTAGCTCACGGCCAGTAAACACCTTCCGACCGGATTCATGACTCGCATCCACTAGTACACTCATCCGCTATAGCCTGTACGTCACTGAATCTAAACAAACCCCCGCTATAATTTGACCGCAAATGAAATGTCAGAACGAATTCCGTTTATCGAATCAAACGACACTATCACCCCGCCATAATAAAGACCGGACGTCTTTGAATTCACCATCCGGAAGAAAATAAAAAGATCCGAACCGAAACGTAGGAGGCGACGCACTAAACGTGCGTTTCAGTTCGCATCGATGTTCCAGAACCGAAAGATTGTTCGAAAAAAGTGGTAGATAGCCGAAAAAAGTGACAGGGGTGCAACACGAGGACTTCCCAGGAGGTCACCCATCCTAGTACTACTCTCGCCCAAGCACGCTTAACTTCGGAGTTCTGATGGGATCCAGTGCATTTGTGCTGGTATGATCGCACCCAGCATGCCTCTCCATTGTCAAAGTAATTAAGAGTTTCCACTCGCATTGTCGTACGAAGTCCGTTTAAATGAAAGTGCGAAAAAATCCTGCTAGATGACACCGGATGGACGATCCGAGCATGTCGGGAAGCCGGATGACCGCCAGGGCTGTCATCGCGCGATGGATCTTCCCGAGTACCCCCGAATCAATATAAGAATCGCGACGATCTGACGGGCGGATCAAAAGTTATCGTCGGAACGATATTTGTGCACCAAGGGTAGCTCACGGCCAGTAAACACCTTCCGACCGGATTCATGACTCGCATCCACTAGTACACTCATCCGCTATAGCCTGTACGTCACTGAATCTAAACAAACCCCCGCTATAATTTGACCGCAAATGAAATGTCAGAACGAATTCCGTTTATCGAATCAAACGACACTATCACCCCGCCATAATAAAGACCGGACGTGTTTGAATTCACCATCCGGAAGAAAATAAAAAGATCCGAACCGAAACGTAGGAGGCGACGCACTAAACGTGCGTTTCAGTTCGCATCGATGTTCCAGAACCGAAAGATTGTTCGAAAAAAGTGGTAGATAGCCGAAAAAAGTGACAGGGGTGCAACACGAGGACTTCCCAGGAGGTCACCCATCCTAGTACTACTCTCGCCCAAGCACGCTTAACTTCGGAGTTCTGATGGGATCCAGTGCATTTGTGCTGGTATGATCGCACCCAGCATGCCTCTCCATTGTCAAAGTAATAAAGAGTTTCCACTCGCATTGTCGTACGAAGTCCGTTTAAATGAAAGTGCGAAAAAATCCTGCTAGATGACACCGGATGGACGATCCGAGCATGTCGGGAAGCCGGATGACCGCCAGGGCTGTCATCGCGCGATGGATCTTCCCGAGTACCCCCGAATCAATATAAGAATCGTCACGATCTGACGGGCGGATCAAAAGTTATCGTCGGAACGATATTTGTGCACCAAGGGTAGCTCACGGCCAGTAAACACCTTCCGACCGGATTCATGACTCGCATCCACTAGTACACTCATCCGCTATAGCCTGTACGTCACTGAATCTAAACAAACCCCCGCTATAATTTGACCGCAAATGAAATGTCAGAACGAATTCCGTTTATCGAATCAAACGACACTATCACCCCGCCATAATAAAGACCGGACGTCTTTGAATTCACCATCCGGAAGAAAATAAAAAGATCCGAACCGAAACGTAGGAGGCGACGCACTAAACGTGCGTTTCAGTTCGCATCGATGTTCCAGAACCGAAAGATTGTTCGAAAAAAGTGGTAGATAGCCGAAAAAAGTGACAGGGGTGCAACACGAGGACTTCCCAGGAGGTCACCCATCCTAGTACTACTCTCGCCCAAGCACGCTTAACTTCGGAGTTCTGATGGGATCCAGTGCATTTGTGCTGGTATGATCGCACCCAGCATGCCTCTCCATTGTCAAAGTAATTAAGAGTTTCCACTCGCATTGTCGTACGAAGTCCGTTTAAATGAAAGTGCGAAAAAATCCTGCTAGATGACACCGGATGGACGATCCGAGCATGTCGGGAAGCCGGATGACCGCCAGGGCTGTCATCGCGCGATGGATCTTCCCGAGTACCCCCGAATCAATATAAGAATCGCGACGATCTGACGGGCGGATCAAAAGTTATCGTCGGAACGATATTTGTGCACCAAGGGTAGCTCACGGCCAGTAAACACCTTCCGACCGGATTCATGACTCGCATCCACTAGTACACTCATCCGCTATAGCCTGTACGTCACTGAATCTAAACAAACCCCCGCTATAATTTGACCGCAAATGAAATGTCAGAACGAATTCCGTTTATCGAATCAAACGACACTATCACCCCGCCATAATAAAGACCGGACGTGTTTGAATTCACCATCCGGAAGAAAATAAAAAGATCCGAACCGAAACGTAGGAGGCGACGCACTAAACGTGCGTTTCAGTTCGCATCGATGTTCCAGAACCGAAAGATTGTTCGAAAAAAGTGGTAGATAGCCGAAAAAAGTGACAGGGGTGCAACACGAGGACTTCCCAGGAGGTCACCCATCCTAGTACTACTCTCGCCCAAGCACGCTTAACTTCGGAGTTCTGATGGGATCCAGTGCATTTGTGCTGGTATGATCGCACCCAGCATGCCTCTCCATTGTCAAAGTAATAAAGAGTTTCCACTCGCATTGTCGTACGAAGTCCGTTTAAATGAAAGTGCGAAAAAATCCTGCTAGATGACACCGGATGGACGATCCGAGCATGTCGGGAAGCCGGATGACCGCCAGGGCTGTCATCGCGCGATGGATCTTCCCGAGTACCCCCGAATCAATATAAGAATCGTCACGATCTGACGGGCGGATCAAAAGTTATCGTCGGAACGATATTTGTGCACCAAGGGTAGCTCACGGCCAGTAAACACCTTCCGACCGGATTCATGACTCGCATCCACTAGTACACTCATCCGCTATAGCCTGTACGTCACTGAATCTAAACAAACCCCCGCTATAATTTGACCGCAAATGAAATGTCAGAACGAATTCCGTTTATCGAATCAAACGACACTATCACCCCGCCATAATAAAGACCGGACGTCTTTGAATTCACCATCCGGAAGAAAATAAAAAGATCCGAACCGAAACGTAGGAGGCGACGCACTAAACGTGCGTTTCAGTTCGCATCGATGTTCCAGAACCGAAAGATTGTTCGAAAAAAGTGGTAGATAGCCGAAAAAAGTGACAGGGGTGCAACACGAGGACTTCCCAGGAGGTCACCCATCCTAGTACTACTCTCGCCCAAGCACGCTTAACTTCGGAGTTCTGATGGGATCCAGTGCATTTGTGCTGGTATGATCGCACCCAGCATGCCTCTCCATTGTCAAAGTAATTAAGAGTTTCCACTCGCATTGTCGTACGAAGTCCGTTTAAATGAAAGTGCGAAAAAATCCTGCTAGATGACACCGGATGGACGATCCGAGCATGTCGGGAAGCCGGATGACCGCCAGGGCTGTCATCGCGCGATGGATCTTCCCGAGTACCCCCGAATCAATATAAGAATCGCCACGATCTGACGGGCGGATCAAAAGTTATCGTCGGAACGATATTTGTGCACCAAGGGTAGCTCACGGCCAGTAAACACCTTCCGACCGGATTCATGACTCGCATCCACTAGTACACTCATCCGCTATAGCCTGTACGTCACTGAATCTAAACAAACCCCCGCTATAATTTGACCGCAAATGAAATGTCAGAACGAATTCCGTTTATCGAATCAAACGACACTATCACCCCGCCATAATAAAGACCGGACGTGTTTGAATTCACCATCCGGAAGAAAATAAAAAGATCCGAACCGAAACGTAGGAGGCGACGCACTAAACGTGCGTTTCAGTTCGCATCGATGTTCCAGAACCGAAAGATTGTTCGAAAAAAGTGGTAGATAGCCGAAAAAAGTGACAGGGGTGCAACACGAGGACTTCCCAGGAGGTCACCCATCCTAGTACTACTCTCGCCCAAGCACGCTTAACTTCGGAGTTCTGATGGGATCCAGTGCATTTGTGCTGGTATGATCGCACCCAGCATGCCTCTCCATTGTCAAAGTAATAAAGAGTTTCCACTCGCATTGTCGTACGAAGTCCGTTTAAATGAAAGTGCGAAAAAATCCTGCTAGATGACACCGGATGGACGATCCGAGCATGTCGGGAAGCCGGATGACCGCCAGGGCTGTCATCGCGCGATGGATCTTCCCGAGTACCCCCGAATCAATATAAGAATCGTCACGATCTGACGGGCGGATCAAAAGTTATCGTCGGAACGATATTTGTGCACCAAGGGTAGCTCACGGCCAGTAAACACCTTACGACCGGATTCATGACTCGCATCCACTAGTACACTCATCCGCTATAGCCTGTACGTCACTGAATCTAAACAAACCCCCGCTATAATTTGACCGCAAATGAAATGTCAGAACGAATTCCGTTTATCGAATCAAACGACACTATCACCCCGCCATAATAAAGACCGGACGTCTTTGAATTCACCATCCGGAAGAAAATAAAAAGATCCGAACCGAAACGTAGGAGGCGACGCACTAAACGTGCGTTTCAGTTCGCATCGATGTTCCAGAACCGAAAGATTGTTCGAAAAAAGTGGTAGATAGCCGAAAAAAGTGACAGGGGTGCAACACGAGGACTTCCCAGGAGGTCACCCATCCTAGTACTACTCTCGCCCAAGCACGCTTAACTTCGGAGTTCTGATGGGATCCAGTGCATTTGTGCTGGTATGATCGCACCCAGCATGCCTCTCCATTGTCAAAGTAATTAAGAGTTTCCACTCGCATTGTCGTACGAAGTCCGTTTAAATGAAAGTGCGAAAAAATCCTGCTAGATGACACCGGATGGACGATCCGAGCATGTCGGGAAGCCGGATGACCGCCAGGGCTGTCATCGCGCGATGGATCTTCCCGAGTACCCCCGAATCAATATAAGAATCGCCACGATCTGACGGGCGGATCAAAAGTTATCGTCGGAACGATATTTGTGCACCAAGGGTAGCTCACGGCCAGTAAACACCTTCCGACCGGATTCATGACTCGCATCCACTAGTACACTCATCCGCTATAGCCTGTACGTCACTGAATCTAAACAAACCCCCGCTATAATTTGACCGCAAATGAAATGTCAGAACGAATTCCGTTTATCGAATCAAACGACACTATCACCCCGCCATAATAAAGACCGGACGTCTTTGAATTCACCATCCGGAAGAAAATAAAAAGATCCGAACCGAAACGTAGGAGGCGACGCACTAAACGTGCGTTTCAGTTCGCATCGATGTTCCAGAACCGAAAGATTGTTCGAAAAAAGTGGTAGATAGCCGAAAAAAGTGACAGGGGTGCAACACGAGGACTTCCCAGGAGGTCACCCATCCTAGTACTACTCTCGCCCAAGCACGCTTAACTTCGGAGTTCTGATGGGATCCAGTGCATTTGTGCTGGTATGATCGCACCCAGCATGCCTCTCCATTGTCAAAGTAATAAAGAGTTTCCACTCGCATTGTCGTACGAAGTCCGTTTAAATGAAAGTGCGAAAAAATCCTGCTAGATGACACCGGATGGACGATCCGAGCATGTCGGGAAGCCGGATGACCGCCAGGGCTGTCATCGCGCGATGGATCTTCCCGAGTACCCCCGAATCAATATAAGAATCGTCACGATCTGACGGGCGGATCAAAAGTTATCGTCGGAACGATATTTGTGCACCAAGGGTAGCTCACGGCCAGTAAACACCTTACGACCGGATTCATGACTCGCATCCACTAGTACACTCATCCGCTATAGCCTGTACGTCACTGAATCTAAACAAACCCCCGCTATAATTTGACCGCAAATGAAATGTCAGAACGAATTCCGTTTATCGAATCAAACGACACTATCACCCCGCCATAATAAAGACCGGACGTCTTTGAATTCACCATCCGGAAGAAAATAAAAAGATCCGAACCGAAACGTAGGAGGCGACGCACTAAACGTGCGTTTCAGTTCGCATCGATGTTCCAGAACCGAAAGATTGTTCGAAAAAAGTGGTAGATAGCCGAAAAAAGTGACAGGGGTGCAACACGAGGACTTCCCAGGAGGTCACCCATCCTAGTACTACTCTCGCCCAAGCACGCTTAACTTCGGAGTTCTGATGGGATCCAGTGCATTTGTGCTGGTATGATCGCACCCAGCATGCCTCTCCATTGTCAAAGTAATTAAGAGTTTCCACTCGCATTGTCGTACGAAGTCCGTTTAAATGAAAGTGCGAAAAAATCCTGCTAGATGACACCGGATGGACGATCCGAGCATGTCGGGAAGCCGGATGACCGCCAAGGCTGTCATCGCGCGATGGATCTTCCCGAGTACCCCCGAATCAATATAAGAATCGCCACGATCTGACGGGCGGATCAAAAGTTATCGTCGGAACGATATTTGTGCACCAAGGGTAGCTCACGGCCAGTAAACACCTTCCGACCGGATTCATGACTCGCATCCACTAGTACACTCATCCGCTATAGCCTGTACGTCACTGAATCTAAACAAACCCCCGCTATAATTTGACCGCAAATGAAATGTCAGAACGAATTCCGTTTATCGAATCAAACGACACTATCACCCCGCCATAATAAAGACCGGACGTCTTTGAATTCACCATCCGGAAGAAAATAAAAAGATCCGAACCGAAACGTAGGAGGCGACGCACTAAACGTGCGTTTCAGTTCGCATCGATGTTCCAGAACCGAAAGATTGTTCGAAAAAAGTGGTAGATAGCCGAAAAAAGTGACAGGGGTGCAACACGAGGACTTCCCAGGAGGTCACCCATCCTAGTACTACTCTCGCCCAAGCACGCTTAACTTCGGAGTTCTGATGGGATCCAGTGCATTTGTGCTGGTATGATCGCACCCAGCATGCCTCTCCATTGTCAAAGTAATAAAGAGTTTCCACTCGCATTGTCGTACGAAGTCCGTTTAAATGAAAGTGCGAAAAAATCCTGCTAGATGACACCGGATGGCCGATCCGAGCATGTCGGGAAGCCGGATGACCGCCAGGGCTGTCATCGCGCGATGAATCTTCCCGAGTACCCCCGAATCAATATAAGAATCGCCACGATCTGACGGGCGGATCAAAAGTTATCGTCGGAACGATATTTGTGCACCAAGGGTAGCTCACGGCCAGTAAACACCTTCCGACCGGATTCATGACTCGCATCCACTAGTACACTCATCCGCTATAGCCTGTACGTCACTGAATCTAAACAAACCCTCGCTATAATTTGACCGCAAATGAAATGTCAGAACGAATTCCGTTTATCGAATCAAACGACACTATCACCCCGCCATAATAAAGACCGGACGTCTTTGAATTCACCATCCGGAAGAAAATAAAAAGATCCGAACCGAAACGTAGGAGGCGACGCACTAAACGTGCGTTTCAGTTCGCATCGATGTTCCAGAACCGAAAGATTGTTCGAAAAAAGTGGTAGATAGCCGAAAAAAGTGACAGGGGTGCAACACGAGGACTTCCCAGGAGGTCACCCATCCTAGTACTACTCTCGCCCAAGCACGCTTAACTTCGGAGTTCTGATGGGATCCAGTGCATTTGTGCTGGTATGATCGCACCCAGCATGCCTCTCCATTGTCAAAGTAATTAAGAGTTTCCACTCGCATTGTCGTACGAAGTCCGTTTAAATGAAAGTGCGAAAAAATCCTGCTAGATGACACCGGATGGACGATCCGAGCATGTCGGGAAGCCGGATGACCGCCAGGGCTGTCATCGCGCGATGGATCTTCCCGAGTACCCCCGAATCAATATAAGAATCGCGACGATCTGACGGGCGGATCAAAAGTTATCGTCGGAACGATATTTGTGCACCAAGGGTAGCTCACGGCCAGTAAACACCTTCCGACCGGATTCATGACTCGCATCCACTAGTACACTCATCCGCTATAGCCTGTACGTCACTGAATCTAAACAAACCCCCGCTATAATTTGACCGCAAATGAAATGTCAGAACGAATTCTGTTTATCGAATCAAACGACACTATCACCCCGCCATAATAAAGACCGGACGTGTTTGAATTCACCATCCGGAAGAAAATAAAAAGATCCGAACCGAAACGTAGGAGGCGACGCACTAAACGTGCGTTTCAGTTCGCATCGATGTTCCAGAACCGAAAGATTGTTCGAAAAAAGTGGTAGATAGCCGAAAAAAGTGACAGGGGTGCAACACGAGGACTTCCCAGGAGGTCACCCATCCTAGTACTACTCTCGCCCAAGCACGCTTAACTTCGGAGTTCTGATGGGATCCAGTGCATTTGTGCTGGTATGATCGCACCCAGCATGCCTCTCCATTGTCAAAGTAATAAAGAGTTTCCACTCGCATTGTCGTACGAAGTCCGTTTAAATGAAAGTGCGAAAAAATCCTGCTAGATGACACCGGATGGACGATCCGAGCATGTCGGGAAGCCGGATGACCGCCAGGGCTGTCATCGCGCGATGGATCTTCCCGAGTACCCCCGAATCAATATAAGAATCGTCACGATCTGACGGGCGGATCAAAAGTTATCGTCGGAACGATATTTGTGCACCAAGGGTAGCTCACGGCCAGTAAACACCTTACGACCGGATTCATGACTCGCATCCACTAGTACACTCATCCGCTATAGCCTGTACGTCACTGAATCTAAACAAACCCCCGCTATAATTTGACCGCAAATGAAATGTCAGAACGAATTCCGTTTATCGAATCAAACGACACTATCACCCCGCCATAATAAAGACCGGACGTCTTTGAATTCACCATCCGGAAGAAAATAAAAAGATCCGAACCGAAACGTAGGAGGCGACGCACTAAACGTGCGTTTCAGTTCGCATCGATGTTCCAGAACCGAAAGATTGTTCGAAAAAAGTGGTAGATAGCCGAAAAAAGTGACAGGGGTGCAACACGAGGACTTCCCAGGAGGTCACCCATCCTAGTACTACTCTCGCCCAAGCACGCTTAACTTCGGAGTTCTGATGGGATCCAGTGCATTTGTGCTGGTATGATCGCACCCAGCATGCCTCTCCATTGTCAAAGTAATTAAGAGTTTCCACTCGCATTGTCGTACGAAGTCCGTTTAAATGAAAGTGCGAAAAAATCCTGCTAGATGACACCGGATGGACGATCCGAGCATGTCGGGAAGCCGGATGACCGCCAAGGCTGTCATCGCGCGATGGATCTTCCCGAGTACCCCCGAATCAATATAAGAATCGCCACGATCTGACGGGCGGATCAAAAGTTATCGTCGGAACGATATTTGTGCACCAAGGGTAGCTCACGGCCAGTAAACACCTTCCGACCGGATTCATGACTCGCATCCACTAGTACACTCATCCGCTATAGCCTGTACGTCACTGAATCTAAACAAACCCCCGCTATAATTTGACCGCAAATGAAATGTCAGAACGAATTCCGTTTATCGAATCAAACGACACTATCACCCCGCCATAATAAAGACCGGACGTCTTTGAATTCACCATCCGGAAGAAAATAAAAAGATCCGAACCGAAACGTAGGAGGCGACGCACTAAACGTGCGTTTCAGTTCGCATCGATGTTCCAGAACCGAAAGATTGTTCGAAAAAAGTGGTAGATAGCCGAAAAAAGTGACAGGGGTGCAACACGAGGACTTCCCAGGAGGTCACCCATCCTAGTACTACTCTCGCCCAAGCACGCTTAACTTCGGAGTTCTGATGGGATCCAGTGCATTTGTGCTGGTATGATCGCACCCAGCATGCCTCTCCATTGTCAAAGTAATAAAGAGTTTCCACTCGCATTGTCGTACGAAGTCCGTTTAAATGAAAGTGCGAAAAAATCCTGCTAGATGACACCGGATGGCCGATCCGAGCATGTCGGGAAGCCGGATGACCGCCAGGGCTGTCATCGCGCGATGAATCTTCCCGAGTACCCCCGAATCAATATAAGAATCGCCACGATCTGACGGGCGGATCAAAAGTTATCGTCGGAACGATATTTGTGCACCAAGGGTAGCTCACGGCCAGTAAACACCTTCCGACCGGATTCATGACTCGCATCCACTAGTACACTCATCCGCTATAGCCTGTACGTCACTGAATCTAAACAAACCCTCGCTATAATTTGACCGCAAATGAAATGTCAGAACGAATTCCGTTTATCGAATCAAACGACACTATCACCCCGCCATAATAAAGACCGGACGTCTTTGAATTCACCATCCGGAAGAAAATAAAAAGATCCGAACCGAAACGTAGGAGGCGACGCACTAAACGTGCGTTTCAGTTCGCATCGATGTTCCAGAACCGAAAGATTGTTCGAAAAAAGTGGTAGATAGCCGAAAAAAGTGACAGGGGTGCAACACGAGGACTTCCCAGGAGGTCACCCATCCTAGTACTACTCTCGCCCAAGCACGCTTAACTTCGGAGTTCTGATGGGATCCAGTGCATTTGTGCTGGTATGATCGCACCCAGCATGCCTCTCCATTGTCAAAGTAATTAAGAGTTTCCACTCGCATTGTCGTACGAAGTCCGTTTAAATGAAAGTGCGAAAAAATCCTGCTAGATGACACCGGATGGACGATCCGAGCATGTCGGGAAGCCGGATGACCGCCAGGGCTGTCATCGCGCGATGGATCTTCCCGAGTACCCCCGAATCAATATAAGAATCGCGACGATCTGACGGGCGGATCAAAAGTTATCGTCGGAACGATATTTGTGCACCAAGGGTAGCTCACGGCCAGTAAACACCTTCCGACCGGATTCATGACTCGCATCCACTAGTACACTCATCCGCTATAGCCTGTACGTCACTGAATCTAAACAAACCCCCGCTATAATTTGACCGCAAATGAAATGTCAGAACGAATTCCGTTTATCGAATCAAACGACACTATCACCCCGCCATAATAAAGACCGGACGTGTTTGAATTCACCATCCGGAAGAAAATAAAAAGATCCGAACCGAAACGTAGGAGGCGACGCACTAAACGTGCGTTTCAGTTCGCATCGATGTTCCAGAACCGAAAGATTGTTCGAAAAAAGTGGTAGATAGCCGAAAAAAGTGACAGGGGTGCAACACGAGGACTTCCCAGGAGGTCACCCATCCTAGTACTACTCTCGCCCAAGCACGCTTAACTTCGGAGTTCTGATGGGATCCAGTGCATTTGTGCTGGTATGATCGCACCCAGCATGCCTCTCCATTGTCAAAGTAATTAAGAGTTTCCACTCGCATTGTCGTACGAAGTCCGTTTAAATGAAAGTGCGAAAAAATCCTGCTAGATGACACCGGATGGACGATCCGAGCATGTCGGGAAGCCGGATGACCGCTAGGGCGGTCATCGCGCGATGAATCTTCCCGAGTACCCCCGAATCAATATAAGAATCGCCACGATCTGACGGGCGGATCAAAAGTTATCGTCGGAACGATATTTGTGCACCAAGGGTAGCTCACGGCCAGTAAACACCTTCCGACCGGATTCATGACTCGCATCCACTAGTACACTCATCCGCTATAGCCTGTACGTCACTGAATCTAAACAAACCCCCGCTATAATTTGACCGCAAATGAAATGTCAGAACGAATTCCGTTTATCGAATCAAACGACACTATCACCCCGCCATAATAAAGACCGGACGTCTTTGAATTCACCATCCGGAAGAAAATAAAAAGATCCGAACCGAAACGTAGGAGGCGACGCACTAAACGTGCGTTTCAGTTCGCATCGATGTTCCAGAACCGAAAGATTGTTCGAAAAAAGTGGTAGATAGCCGAAAAAAGTGACAGGGGTGCAACACGAGGACTTCCCAGGAGGTCACCCATCCTAGTACTACTCTCGCCCAAGCACGCTTAACTTCGGAGTTCTGATGGGATCCAGTGCATTTGTGCTGGTATGATCGCACCCAGCATGCCTCTCCATTGTCAAAGTAATTAAGAGTTTCCACTCGCATTGTCGTACGAAGTCCGTTTAAATGAAAGTGCGAAAAAATCCTGCTAGATGACACCGGATGGACGATCCGAGCATGTCGGGAAGCCGGATGATCGCCAGAGCTGTCATCGCGCGATGGATCTTCCCGAGTACCCCCGAATCAATATAAGAATCGCCACGATCTGACGGGCGGATCAAAAGTTATCGTCGGAACGATATTTGTGCACCAAGGGTAGCTCACGGCCAGTAAACACCTTCCGACCGGATTCATGACTCGCATCCACTAGTACACTCATCCGCTATAGCCTGTACGTCACTGAATCTAAACAAACCCCCGCTATAATTTGACCGCAAATGAAATGTCAGAACGAATTCCGTTTATCGAATCAAACGACACTATCACCCCGCCATAATAAAGACCGGACGTCTTTGAATTCACCATCCGGAAGAAAATAAAAAGATCCGAACCGAAACGTAGGAGGCGACGCACTAAACGTGCGTTTCAGTTCGCATCGATGTTCCAGAACCGAAAGATTGTTCGAAAAAAGTGGTAGATAGCCGAAAAAAGTGACAGGGGTGCAACACGAGGACTTCCCAGGAGGTCACCCATCCTAGTACTACTCTCGCCCAAGCACGCTTAACTTCGGAGTTCTGATGGGATCCAGTGCATTTGTGCTGGTATGATCGCACCCAGCATGCCTCTCCATTGTCAAAGTAATTAAGAGTTTCCACTCGCATTGTCGTACGAAGTCCGTTTAAATGAAAGTGCGAAAAAATCCTGCTAGATGACACCGGATGGACGATCCGAGCATGTCGGGAAGCCGGATGACCGCCAGGGCTGTCATCGCGCGATGGATCTTCCCGAGTACCCCCGAATCAATATAAGAATCGCCACGATCTGACGGGCGGATCAAAAGTTATCGTCGGAACGATATTTGTGCACCAAGGGTAGCTCACGGCCAGTAAACACCTTCCGACCGGATTCATGACTCGCATCCACTAGTACACTCATCCGCTATAGCCTGTACGTCACTGAATCTAAACAAACCCCCGCTATAATTTGACCGCAAATGAAATGTCAGAACGAATTCCGTTTATCGAATCAAACGACACTATCACCCCGCCATAATAAAGACCGGACGTCTTTGAATTCACCATCCGGAAGAAAATAAAAAGATCCGAACCGAAACGTAGGAGGCGACGCACTAAACGTGCGTTTCAGTTCGCATCGATGTTCCAGAACCGAAAGATTGTTCGAAAAAAGTGGTAGATAGCCGAAAAAAGTGACAGGGGTGCAACACGAGGACTTCCCAGGAGGTCACCCATCCTAGTACTACTCTCGCCCAAGCACGCTTAACTTCGGAGTTCTGATGGGATCCAGTGCATTTGTGCTGGTATGATCGCACCCAGCATGCCTCTCCATTGTCAAAGTAATAAAGAGTTTCCACTCGCATTGTCGTACGAAGTCCGTTTAAATGAAAGTGCGAAAAAATCCTGCTAGATGACACCGGATGGCCGATCCGAGCATGTCGGGAAGCCGGATGACCGCCAAGGCTGTCATCGCGCGATGAATCTTCCCGAGTACCCCCGAATCAATATAAGAATCGCCACGATCTGACGGGCGGATCAAAAGTTATCGTCGGAACGATATTTGTGCACCAAGGGTAGCTCACGGCCAGTAAACACCTTCCGACCGGATTCATGACTCGCATCCACTAGTACACTCATCCGCTATAGCCTGTACGTCACTGAATCTAAACAAACCCTCGCTATAATTTGACCGCAAATGAAATGTCAGAACGAATTCCGTTTATCGAATCAAACGACACTATCACCCCGCCATAATAAAGACCGGACGTCTTTGAATTCACCATCCGGAAGAAAATAAAAAGATCCGAACCGAAACGTAGGAGGCGACGCACTAAACGTGCGTTTCAGTTCGCATCGATGTTCCAGAACCGAAAGATTGTTCGAAAAAAGTGGTAGATAGCCGAAAAAAGTGACAGGGGTGCAACACGAGGACTTCCCAGGAGGTCACCCATCCTAGTACTACTCTCGCCCAAGCACGCTTAACTTCGGAGTTCTGATGGGATCCAGTGCATTTGTGCTGGTATGATCGCACCCAGCATGCCTCTCCATTGTCAAAGTAATTAAGAGTTTCCACTCGCATTGTCGTACGAAGTCCGTTTAAATGAAAGTGCGAAAAAATCCTGCTAGATGACACCGGATGGACGATCCGAGCATGTCGGGAAGCCGGATGACCGCCAGGGCTGTCATCGCGCGATGGATCTTCCCGAGTACCCCCGAATCAATATAAGAATCGCGACGATCTGACGGGCGGATCAAAAGTTATCGTCGGAACGATATTTGTGCACCAAGGGTAGCTCACGGCCAGTAAACACCTTCCGACCGGATTCATGACTCGCATCCACTAGTACACTCATCCGCTATAGCCTGTACGTCACTGAATCTAAACAAACCCCCGCTATAATTTGACCGCAAATGAAATGTCAGAACGAATTCCGTTTATCGAATCAAACGACACTATCACCCCGCCATAATAAAGACCGGACGTGTTTGAATTCACCATCCGGAAGAAAATAAAAAGATCCGAACCGAAACGTAGGAGGCGACGCACTAAACGTGCGTTTCAGTTCGCATCGATGTTCCAGAACCGAAAGATTGTTCGAAAAAAGTGGTAGATAGCCGAAAAAAGTGACAGGGGTGCAACACGAGGACTTCCCAGGAGGTCACCCATCCTAGTACTACTCTCGCCCAAGCACGCTTAACTTCGGAGTTCTGATGGGATCCAGTGCATTTGTGCTGGTATGATCGCACCCAGCATGCCTCTCCATTGTCAAAGTAATTAAGAGTTTCCACTCGCATTGTCGTACGAAGTCCGTTTAAATGAAAGTGCGAAAAAATCCTGCTAGATGACACCGGATGGACGATCCGAGCATGTCGGGAAGCCGGATGACCGCCAGGGCTGTCATCGCGCGATGAATCTTCCCGAGTACCCCCGAATCAATATAAGAATCGCCACGATCTGACGGGCGGATCAAAAGTTATCGTCGGAACGATATTTGTGCACCAAGGGTAGCTCACGGCCAGTAAACACCTTCCGACCGGATTCATGACTCGCATCCACTAGTACACTCATCCGCTATAGCCTGTACGTCACTGAATCTAAACAAACCCCCGCTATAATTTGACCGCAAATGAAATGTCAGAACGAATTCCGTTTATCGAATCAAACGACACTATCACCCCGCCATAATAAAGACCGGACGTCTTTGAATTCACCATCCGGAAGAAAATAAAAAGATCCGAACCGAAACGTAGGAGGCGACGCACTAAACGTGCGTTTCAGTTCGCATCGATGTTCCAGAACCGAAAGATTGTTCGAAAAAAGTGGTAGATAGCCGAAAAAAGTGACAGGGGTGCAACACGAGGACTTCCCAGGAGGTCACCCATCCTAGTACTACTCTCGCCCAAGCACGCTTAACTTCGGAGTTCTGATGGGATCCAGTGCATTTGTGCTGGTATGATCGCACCCAGCATGCCTCTCCATTGTCAAAGTAATTAAGAGTTTCCACTCGCATTGTCGTACGAAGTCCGTTTAAATGAAAGTGCGAAAAAATCCTGCTAGATGACACCGGATGGACGATCCGAGCATGTCGGGAAGCCGGATGATCGCCAGAGCTGTCATCGCGCGATGGATCTTCCCGAGTACCCCCGAATCAATATAAGAATCGCCACGATCTGACGGGCGGATCAAAAGTTATCGTCGGAACGATATTTGTGCACCAAGGGTAGCTCACGGCCAGTAAACACCTTCCGACCGGATTCATGACTCGCATCCACTAGTACACTCATCCGCTATAGCCTGTACGTCACTGAATCTAAACAAACCCCCGCTATAATTTGACCGCAAATGAAATGTCAGAACGAATTCCGTTTATCGAATCAAACGACACTATCACCCCGCCATAATAAAGACCGGACGTCTTTGAATTCACCATCCGGAAGAAAATAAAAAGATCCGAACCGAAACGTAGGAGGCGACGCACTAAACGTGCGTTTCAGTTCGCATCGATGTTCCAGAACCGAAAGATTGTTCGAAAAAAGTGGTAGATAGCCGAAAAAAGTGACAGGGGTGCAACACGAGGACTTCCCAGGAGGTCACCCATCCTAGTACTACTCTCGCCCAAGCACGCTTAACTTCGGAGTTCTGATGGGATCCAGTGCATTTGTGCTGGTATGATCGCACCCAGCATGCCTCTCCATTGTCAAAGTAATTAAGAGTTTCCACTCGCATTGTCGTACGAAGTCCGTTTAAATGAAAGTGCGAAAAAATCCTGCTAGATGACACCGGATGGACGATCCGAGCATGTCGGGAAGCCGGATGACCGCCAGGGCTGTCATCGCGCGATGGATCTTCCCGAGTACCCCCGAATCAATATAAGAATCGCCACGATCTGACGGGCGGATCAAAAGTTATCGTCGGAACGATATTTGTGCACCAAGGGTAGCTCACGGCCAGTAAACACCTTCCGACCGGATTCATGACTCGCATCCACTAGTACACTCATCCGCTATAGCCTGTACGTCACTGAATCTAAACAAACCCCCGCTATAATTTGACCGCAAATGAAATGTCAGAACGAATTCCGTTTATCGAATCAAACGACACTATCACCCCGCCATAATAAAGACCGGACGTCTTTGAATTCACCATCCGGAAGAAAATAAAAAGATCCGAACCGAAACGTAGGAGGCGACGCACTAAACGTGCGTTTCAGTTCGCATCGATGTTCCAGAACCGAAAGATTGTTCGAAAAAAGTGGTAGATAGCCGAAAAAAGTGACAGGGGTGCAACACGAGGACTTCCCAGGAGGTCACCCATCCTAGTACTACTCTCGCCCAAGCACGCTTAACTTCGGAGTTCTGATGGGATCCAGTGCATTTGTGCTGGTATGATCGCACCCAGCATGCCTCTCCATTGTCAAAGTAATTAAGAGTTTCCACTCGCATTGTCGTACGAAGTCCGTTTAAATGAAAGTGCGAAAAAATCCTGCTAGATGACACCGGATGGACGATCCGAGCATGTCGGGAAGCCGGATGACCGCCAGAGCTGTCATCGCGCGATGGATCTTCCCGAGTACCCCCGAATCAATATAAGAATCGCCACGATCTGACGGGCGGATCAAAAGTTATCGTCGGAACGATATTTGTGCACCAAGGGTAGCTCACGGCCAGTAAACACCTTCCGACCGGATTCATGACTCGCATCCACTAGTACACTCATCCGCTATAGCCTGTACGTCACTGAATCTAAACAAACCCCCGCTATAATTTGACCGCAAATGAAATGTCAGAACGAATTCCGTTTATCGAATCAAACGACACTATCACCCCGCCATAATAAAGACCGGACGTCTTTGAATTCACCATCCGGAAGAAAATAAAAAGATCCGAACCGAAACGTAGGAGGCGACGCACTAAACGTGCGTTTCAGTTCGCATCGATGTTCCAGAACCGAAAGATTGTTCGAAAAAAGTGGTAGATAGCCGAAAAAAGTGACAGGGGTGCAACACGAGGACTTCCCAGGAGGTCACCCATCCTAGTACTACTCTCGCCCAAGCACGCTTAACTTCGGAGTTCTGATGGGATCCAGTGCATTTGTGCTGGTATGATCGCACCCAGCATGCCTCTCCATTGTCAAAGTAATAAAGAGTTTCCACTCGCATTGTCGTACGAAGTCCGTTTAAATGAAAGTGCGAAAAAATCCTGCTAGATGACACCGGATGGCCGATCCGAGCATGTCGGGAAGCCGGATGACCGCCAGGGCTGTCATCGCGCGATGGATCTTCCCGAGTACCCCCGAATCAATATAAGAATCGCCACGATCTGACGGGCGGATCAAAAGTTATCGTCGGAACGATATTTGTGCACCAAGGGTAGCTCACGGCCAGTAAACACCTTCCGACCGGATTCATGACTCGCATCCACTAGTACACTCATCCGCTATAGCCTGTACGTCACTGAATCTAAACAAACCCCCGCTATAATTTGACCGCAAATGAAATGTCAGAACGAATTCCGTTTATCGAATCAAACGACACTATCACCCCGCCATAATAAAGACCGGACGTCTTTGAATTCACCATCCGGAAGAAAATAAAAAGATCCGAACCGAAACGTAGGAGGCGACGCACTAAACGTGCGTTTCAGTTCGCATCGATGTTCGAGAACCGAAAGATTGTTCGAAAAAAGTGGTAGATAGCCGAAAAAAGTGACAGGGGTGCAACACGAGGACTTCACAGGAGGTCACCCATCCTAGTACTACTCTCGCCCAAGCACGCTTAACTTCGGAGTTCTGATGGGATCCAGTGCATTTGTGCTGGTATGATCGCACCCAGCATGCCTCTCCATTGTCAAAGTAATTAAGAGTTTCCACTCGCATTGTCGTACGAAGTCCGTTTAAATGAAAGTGCGAAAAAATCCTGCTAGATGACACCGGATGGACGATCCGAGCATGTCGGGAAGCCGGATGACCGCCAGGGCTGTCATCGCGCGATGAATCTTCCCGAGTACCCCCGAATCAATATAAGAATCGCCACGATCTGACGGGCGGATCAAAAGTTATCGTCGGAACGATATTTGTGCACCAAGGGTAGCTCACGGCCAGTAAACACCTTCCGACCGGATTCATGACTCGCATCCACTAGTACACTCATCCGCTATAGCATGTACGTCACTGAATCTAAACAAACCCCCGCTATAATTTGACCGCAAATGAAATGTCAGAACGAATTCCGTTTATCGAATCAAACGACACTATCGCCCCGCCATAATAAAGACCGGACGTCTTTGAATTCACCATCCGGAAGAAAATAAAAAGATCCGAACCGAAACGTAGGAGGCGACGCACTAAACGTGCGTTTCAGTTCGCATCGATGTTCCAGAACCGAAAGATTGTTCGAAAAAAGTGGTAGATAGCCGAAAAAGTGACAGGGGTGCAACACGAGGACTTCCCAGGAGGTCACCCATCCTAGTACTACTCTCGCCCAAGCACGCTTAACTTCGGAGTTCTGATGGGATCCAGTGCATTTGTGCTGGTATGATCGCACCCAGCATGCCTCTCCATTGTCAAAGTAATAAAGAGTTTCCACTCGCATTGTCGTACGAAGTCCGTTTAAATGAAAGTGCGAAAAAATCCTGCTAGATGACACCGGATGGACGATCCGAGCATGTCGGGAAGCCGGATGACCGCCAGGGCTGTCATCGCGCGATGAATCTTCCCGAGTACCCCCGAATCAATATAAGAATCGCCACGATCTGACGGGCGGATCAAAAGTTATCGTCGGAACGATATTTGTGCACCAAGGGTAGCTCACGGCCAGTAAACACCTTCCGACCGGATTCATGACTCGCATCCACTAGTACACTCATCCGCTATAGCATGTACGTCACTGAATCTAAACAAACCCCCGCTATAATTTGACCGCAAATGAAATGTCAGAACGAATTCCGTTTATCGAATCAAACGACACTATCGCCCCGCCATAATAAAGACCGGACGTCTTTGAATTCACCATCCGGAAGAAAATAAAAAGATCCGAACCGAAACGTAGGAGGCGACGCACTAAACGTGCGTTTCAGTTCGCATCGATGTTCCAGAACCGAAAGATTGTTCGAAAAAAGTGGTAGATAGCCGAAAAAAGTGACAGGGGTGCAACACGAGGACTTCCCAGGAGGTCACCCATCCTAGTACTACTCTCGCCCAAGCACGCTTAACTTCGGAGTTCTGATGGGATCCAGTGCATTTGTGCTGGTATGATCGCACCCAGCATGCCTCTCCATTGTCAAAGTAATTAAGAGTTTCCACTCGCATTGTCGTACGAAGTCCGTTTAAATGAAAGTGCGAAAAAATCCTGCTAGATGACACCGGATGGACGATCCGAGCATGTCGGGAAGCCGGATGACCGCCAGGGCTGTCATCGCGCGATGGATCTTCCCGAGTACCCCCGAATCAATATAAGAATCGCCACGATCTGACGGGCGGATCAAAAGTTATCGTCGGAACGATATTTGTGCACCAAGGGTAGCTCACGGCCAGTAAACACCTTCCGACCGGATTCATGACTCGCATCCACTAGTACACTCATCCGCTATAGCCTGTACGTCACTGAATCTAAACAAACCCCCGCTATAATTTGACCGCAAATGAAATGTCAGAACGAATTCCGTTTATCGAATCAAACGACACTATCACCCCGCCATAATAAAGACCGGACGTCTTTGAATTCACCATCCGGAAGAAAATAAAAAGATCCGAACCGAAACGTAGGAGGCGACGCACTAAACGTGCGTTTCAGTTCGCATCGATGTTCCAGAACCGAAAGATTGTTCGAAAAAAGTGGTAGATAGCCGAAAAAAGTGACAGGGGTGCAACACGAGGACTTCCCAGGAGGTCACCCATCCTAGTACTACTCTCGCCCAAGCACGCTTAACTTCGGAGTTCTGATGGGATCCAGTGCATTTGTGCTGGTATGATCGCACCCAGCATGCGTCTCCATTGTCAAAGTAATAAAGAGTTTCCACTCGCATTGTCGTACGAAGTCCGTTTAAATGAAAGTGCGAAAAAATCCTGCTAGATGACACCGGATGGACGATCCGAGCATGTCGGGAAGCCGGATGACCGCCAGGGCTGTCATCGCGCGATGAATCTTCCCGAGTACCCCCGAATCAATATAAGAATCGCCACGATCTGACGGGCGGATCAAAAGTTATCGTCGGAACGATATTTGTGCACCAAGGGTAGCTCACGGCCAGTAAACACCTTCCGACCGGATTCATGACTCGCATCCACTAGTACACTCATCCGCTATAGCATGTACGTCACTGAATCTAAACAAACCCCCGCTATAATTTGACCGCAAATGAAATGTCAGAACGAATTCCGTTTATCGAATCAAACGACACTATCGCCCCGCCATAATAAAGACCGGACGTCTTTGAATTCACCATCCGGAAGAAAATAAAAAGATCCGAACCGAAACGTAGGAGGCGACGCACTAAACGTGCGTTTCAGTTCGCATCGATGTTCCAGAACCGAAAGATTGTTCGAAAAAAGTGGTAGATAGCCGAAAAAAGTGACAGGGGTGCAACACGAGGACTTCCCAGGAGGTCACCCATCCTAGTACTACTCTCGCCCAAGCACGCTTAACTTCGGAGTTCTGATGGGATCCAGTGCATTTGTGCTGGTATGATCGCACCCAGCATGCCTCTCCATTGTCAAAGTAATAAAGAGTTTCCACTCGCATTGTCGTACGAAGTCCGTTTAAATGAAAGTGCGAAAAAATCCTGCTAGATGACACCGGATGGACGATCCGAGCATGTCGGGAAGCCGGATGACCGCCAGGGCTGTCATCGCGCGATGGATCTTCCCGAGTACCCCCGAATCAATATAAGAATCGTCACGATCTGACGGGCGGATCAAAAGTTATCGTCGGAACGATATTTGTGCACCAAGGGTAGCTCACGGCCAGTAAACACCTTACGACCGGATTCATGACTCGCATCCACTAGTACACTCATCCGCTATAGCCTGTACGTCACTGAATCTAAACAAACCCCCGCTATAATTTGACCGCAAATGAAATGTCAGAACGAATTCCGTTTATCGAATCAAACGACACTATCGCCCCGCCATAATAAAGACCGGACGTCTTTGAATTCACCATCCGGAAGAAAATAAAAAGATCCGAACCGAAACGTAGGAGGCGACGCACTAAACGTGCGTTTCAGTTCGCATCGATGTTCCAGAACCGAAAGATTGTTCGAAAAAAGTGGTAGATAGCCGAAAAAAGTGACAGGGGTGCAACACGAGGACTTCCCAGGAGGTCACCCATCCTAGTACTACTCTCGCCCAAGCACGCTTAACTTCGGAGTTCTGATGGGATCCAGTGCATTTGTGCTGGTATGATCGCACCCAGCATGCCTCTCCATTGTCAAAGTAATTAAGAGTTTCCACTCGCATTGTCGTACGAAGTCCGTTTAAATGAAAGTGCGAAAAAATCCTGCTAGATGACACCGGATGGACGATCCGAGCATGTCGGGAAGCCGGATGACCGCCAGGGCTGTCATCGCGCGATGGATCTTCCCGAGTACCCCCGAATCAATATAAGAATCGCCACGATCTGACGGGCGGATCAAAAGTTATCGTCGGAACGATATTTGTGCACCAAGGGTAGCTCACGGCCAGTAAACACCTTCCGACCGGATTCATGACTCGCATCCACTAGTACACTCATCCGCTATAGCCTGTACGTCACTGAATCTAAACAAACCCCCGCTATAATTTGACCGCAAATGAAATGTCAGAACGAATTCCGTTTATCGAATCAAACGACACTATCACCCCGCCATAATAAAGACCGGACGTCTTTGAATTCACCATCCGGAAGAAAATAAAAAGATCCGAACCGAAACGTAGGAGGCGACGCACTAAACGTGCGTTTCAGTTCGCATCGATGTTCCAGAACCGAAAGATTGTTCGAAAAAAGTGGTAGATAGCCGAAAAAAGTGACAGGGGTGCAACACGAGGACTTCCCAGGAGGTCACCCATCCTAGTACTACTCTCGCCCAAGCACGCTTAACTTCGGAGTTCTGATGGGATCCAGTGCATTTGTGCTGGTATGATCGCACCCAGCATGCCTCTCCATTGTCAAAGTAATAAAGAGTTTCCACTCGCATTGTCGTACGAAGTCCGTTTAAATGAAAGTGCGAAAAAATCCTGCTAGATGACACCGGATGGACGATCCGAGCATGTCGGGAAGCCGGATGACCGCCAGGGCTGTCATCGCGCGATGGATCTTCCCGAGTACCCCCGAATCAATATAAGAATCGTCACGATCTGACGGGCGGATCAAAAGTTATCGTCGGAACGATATTTGTGCACCAAGGGTAGCTCACGGCCAGTAAACACCTTACGACCGGATTCATGACTCGCATCCACTAGTACACTCATCCGCTATAGCCTGTACGTCACTGAATCTAAACAAACCCCCGCTATAATTTGACCGCAAATGAAATGTCAGAACGAATTCCGTTTATCGAATCAAACGACACTATCACCCCGCCATAATAAAGACCGGACGTCTTTGAATTCACCATCCGGAAGAAAATAAAAAGATCCGAACCGAAACGTAGGAGGCGACGCACTAAACGTGCGTTTCAGTTCGCATCGATGTTCCAGAACCGAAAGATTGTTCGAAAAAAGTGGTAGATAGCCGAAAAAAGTGACAGGGGTGCAACACGAGGACTTCCCAGGAGGTCACCCATCCTAGTACTACTCTCGCCCAAGCACGCTTAACTTCGGAGTTCTGATGGGATCCAGTGCATTTGTGCTGGTATGATCGCACCCAGCATGCCTCTCCATTGTCAAAGTAATTAAGAGTTTCCACTCGCATTGTCGTACGAAGTCCGTTTAAATGAAAGTGCGAAAAAATCCTGCTAGATGACACCGGATGGACGATCCGAGCATGTCGGGAAGCCGGATGACCGCCAGGGCTGTCATCGCGCGATGGATCTTCCCGAGTACCCCCGAATCAATATAAGAATCGCCACGATCTGACGGGCGGATCAAAAGTTATCGTCGGAACGATATTTGTGCACCAAGGGTAGCTCACGGCCAGTAAACACCTTCCGACCGGATTCATGACTCGCATCCACTAGTACACTCATCCGCTATAGCCTGTACGTCACTGAATCTAAACAAACCCCCGCTATAATTTGACCGCAAATGAAATGTCAGAACGAATTCCGTTTATCGAATCAAACGACACTATCACCCCGCCATAATAAAGACCGGACGTGTTTGAATTCACCATCCGGAAGAAAATATAAAGATCCGAACCGAAACGTAGGAGGCGACGCACTAAACGTGCGTTTCAGTTCGCATCGATGTTCCAGAACCGAAAGATTGTTCGAAAAAAGTGGTAGATAGCCGAAAAAAGTGACAGGGGTGCAACACGAGGACTTCCCAGGAGGTCACCCATCCTAGTACTACTCTCGCCCAAGCACGCTTAACTTCGGAGTTCTGATGGGATCCAGTGCATTTGTGCTGGTATGATCGCACCCAGCATGCGTCTCCATTGTCAAAGTAATAAAGAGTTTCCACTCGCATTGTCGTACGAAGTCCGTTTAAATGAAAGTGCGAAAAAATCCTGCTAGATGACACCGGATGGACGATCCGAGCATGTCGGGAAGCCGGATGACCGCCAGGGCTGTCATCGCGCGATGAATCTTCCCGAGTACCCCCGAATCAATATAAGAATCGCCACGATCTGACGGGCGGATCAAAAGTTATCGTCGGAACGATATTTGTGCACCAAGGGTAGCTCACGGCCAGTAAACACCTTCCGACCGGATTCATGACTCGCATCCACTAGTACACTCATCCGCTATAGCATGTACGTCACTGAATCTAAACAAACCCCCGCTATAATTTGACCGCAAATGAAATGTCAGAACGAATTCCGTTTATCGAATCAAACGACACTATCGCCCCGCCATAATAAAGACCGGACGTCTTTGAATTCACCATCCGGAAGAAAATAAAAAGATCCGAACCGAAACGTAGGAGGCGACGCACTAAACGTGCGTTTCAGTTCGCATCGATGTTCCAGAACCGAAAGATTGTTCGAAAAAAGTGGTAGATAGCCGAAAAAAGTGACAGGGGTGCAACACGAGGACTTCCCAGGAGGTCACCCATCCTAGTACTACTCTCGCCCAAGCACGCTTAACTTCGGAGTTCTGATGGGATCCAGTGCATTTGTGCTGGTATGATCGCACCCAGCATGCCTCTCCATTGTCAAAGTAATAAAGAGTTTCCACTCGCATTGTCGTACGAAGTCCGTTTAAATGAAAGTGCGAAAAAATCCTGCTAGATGACACCGGATGGACGATCCGAGCATGTCGGGAAGCCGGATGACCGCCAGGGCTGTCATCGCGCGATGAATCTTCCCGAGTACCCCCGAATCAATATAAGAATCGCCACGATCTGACGGGCGGATCAAAAGTTATCGTCGGAACGATATTTGTGCACCAAGGGTAGCTCACGGCCAGTAAACACCTTCCGACCGGATTCATGACTCGCATCCACTAGTACACTCATCCGCTATAGCATGTACGTCACTGAATCTAAACAAACCCCCGCTATAATTTGACCGCAAATGAAATGTCAGAACGAATTCCGTTTATCGAATCAAACGACACTATCGCCCCGCCATAATAAAGACCGGACGTCTTTGAATTCACCATCCGGAAGAAAATAAAAAGATCCGAACCGAAACGTAGGAGGCGACGCACTAAACGTGCGTTTCAGTTCGCATCGATGTTCCAGAACCGAAAGATTGTTCGAAAAAAGTGGTAGATAGCCGAAAAAAGTGACAGGGGTGCAACACGAGGACTTCCCAAGAGGTCACCCATCCTAGTACTACTCTCGCCCAAGCACGCTTAACTTCGGAGTTCTGATGGGATCCAGTGCATTTGTGCTGGTATGATCGCACCCAGCATGCCTCTCCATTGTCAAAGTAATTAAGAGTTTCCACTCGCATTGTCGTACGAAGTCCGTTTAAATGAAAGTGCGAAAAAATCCTGCTAGATGACACCGGATGGACGATCCGAGCATGTCGGGAAGCCGGATGACCGCTAGAGCTGTCATCGCGCGATGGATCTTCCCGAGTACCCCCGAATCAATATAAGAATCGCCACGATCTGACGGGCGGATCAAAAGTTATCGTCGGAACGATATTTGTGCACCAAGGGTAGCTCACGGCCAGTAAACACCTTCCGACCGGATTCATGACTCGCATCCACTAGTACACTCATCCGCTATAGCCTGTACGTCACTGAATCTAAACAAACCCCCGCTATAATTTGACCGCAAATGAAATGTCAGAACGAATTCCGTTTATCGAATCAAACGACACTATCACCCCGCCATAATAAAGACCGGACGTCTTTGAATTCACCATCCGGAAGAAAATAAAAAGATCCGAACCGAAACGTAGGAGGCGACGCACTAAACGTGCGTTTCAGTTCGCATCGATGTTCCAGAACCGAAAGATTGTTCGAAAAAAGTGGTAGATAGCCGAAAAAAGTGACAGGGGTGCAACACGAGGACTTCCCAGGAGGTCACCCATCCTAGTACTACTCTCGCCCAAGCACGCTTAACTTCGGAGTTCTGATGGGATCCAGTGCATTTGTGCTGGTATGATCGCACCCAGCATGCGTCTCCATTGTCAAAGTAATAAAGAGTTTCCACTCGCATTGTCGTACGAAGTCCGTTTAAATGAAAGTGCGAAAAAATCCTGCTAGATGACACCGGATGGACGATCCGAGCATGTCGGGAAGCCGGATGACCGCCAGGGCTGTCATCGCGCGATGAATCTTCCCGAGTACCCCCGAATCAATATAAGAATCGCCACGATCTGACGGGCGGATCAAAAGTTATCGTCGGAACGATATTTGTGCACCAAGGGTAGCTCACGGCCAGTAAACACCTTCCGACCGGATTCATGACTCGCATCCACTAGTACACTCATCCGCTATAGCATGTACGTCACTGAATCTAAACAAACCCCCGCTATAATTTGACCGCAAATGAAATGTCAGAACGAATTCCGTTTATCGAATCAAACGACACTATCGCCCCGCCATAATAAAGACCGGACGTCTTTGAATTCACCATCCGGAAGAAAATAAAAAGATCCGAACCGAAACGTAGGAGGCGACGCACTAAACGTGCGTTTCAGTTCGCATCGATGTTCCAGAACCGAAAGATTGTTCGAAAAAAGTGGTAGATAGCCGAAAAAAGTGACAGGGGTGCAACACGAGGACTTCCCAGGAGGTCACCCATCCTAGTACTACTCTCGCCCAAGCACGCTTAACTTCGGAGTTCTGATGGGATCCAGTGCATTTGTGCTGGTATGATCGCACCCAGCATGCCTCTCCATTGTCAAAGTAATAAAGAGTTTCCACTCGCATTGTCGTACGAAGTCCGTTTAAATGAAAGTGCGAAAAAATCCTGCTAGATGACACCGGATGGACGATCCGAGCATGTCGGGAAGCCGGATGACCGCCAGGCTGTCATCGCGCGATGAATCTTCCCGAGTACCCCCGAATCAATATAAGAATCGCCACGATCTGACGGGCGGATCAAAAGTTATCGTCGGAACGATATTTGTGCACCAAGGGTAGCTCACGGCCAGTAAACACCTTCCGACCGGATTCATGACTCGCATCCACTAGTACACTCATCCGCTATAGCCTGTACGTCACTGAATCTAAACAAACCCCCGCTATAATTTGACCGCAAACGAAATGTCAGAACGAATTCCGTTTATCGAATCAAACGACACTATCACCCCGCCATAATAAAGACCGGACGTCTTTGAATTCACCATCCGGAAGAAAATAAAAAGATCCGAACCGAAACGTAGGAGGCGACGCACTAAACGTGCGTTTCAGTTCGCATCGATGTTCCAGAACCGAAAGATTGTTCGAAAAAAGTGGTAGATAGCCGAAAAAAGTGACAGGGGTGCAACACGAGGACTTCCCAGGAGGTCACCCATCCTAGTACTACTCTCGCCCAAGCACGCTTAACTTCGGAGTTCTGATGGGATCCAGTGCATTTGTGCTGGTATGATCGCACCCAGCATGCCTCTCCATTGTCAAAGTAATTAAGAGTTTCCACTCGCATTGTCGTACGAAGTCCGTTTAAATGAAAGTGCGAAAAAATCCTGCTAGATGACACCGGATGGACGATCCGAGCATGTCGGGAAGCCGGATGACCGCCAGGGCTGTCATCGCGCGATGGATCTTCCCGAGTACCCCCGAATCAATATAAGAATCGCCACGATCTGACGGGCGGATCAAAAGTTATCGTCGGAACGATATTTGTGCACCAAGGGTAGCTCACGGCCAGTAAACACCTTCCGACCGGATTCATGACTCGCATCCACTAGTACACTCATCCGCTATAGCCTGTACGTCACTGAATCTAAACAAACCCCCGCTATAATTTGACCGCAAATGAAATGTCAGAACGAATTCCGTTTATCGAATCAAACGACACTATCACCCCGCCATAATAAAGACCGGACGTCTTTGAATTCACCATCCGGAAGAAAATAAAAAGATCCGAACCGAAACGTAGGAGGCGACGCACTAAACGTGCGTTTCAGTTCGCATCGATGTTCCAGAACCGAAAGATTGTTCGAAAAAAGTGGTAGATAGCCGAAAAAAGTGACAGGGGTGCAACACGAGGACTTCCCAGGAGGTCACCCATCCTAGTACTACTCTCGCCCAAGCACGCTTAACTTCGGAGTTCTGATGGGATCCAGTGCATTTGTGCTGGTATGATCGCACCCAGCATGCGTCTCCATTGTCAAAGTAATAAAGAGTTTCCACTCGCATTGTCGTACGAAGTCCGTTTAAATGAAAGTGCGAAAAAATCCTGCTAGATGACACCGGATGGACGATCCGAGCATGTCGGGAAGCCGGATGACCGCCAGGGCTGTTATCGCGCGATGAATCTTCCCGAGTACCCCCGAATCAATATAAGAATCGCCACGATCTGACGGGCGGATCAAAAGTTATCGTCGGAACGATATTTGTGCACCAAGGGTAGCTCACGGCCAGTAAACACCTTCCGACCGGATTCATGACTCGCATCCACTAGTACACTCATCCGCTATAGCATGTACGTCACTGAATCTAAACAAACCCCCGCTATAATTTGACCGCAAATGAAATGTCAGAACGAATTCCGTTTATCGAATCAAACGACACTATCGCCCCGCCATAATAAAGACCGGACGTCTTTGAATTCACCATCCGGAAGAAAATAAAAAGATCCGAACCGAAACGTAGGAGGCGACGCACTAAACGTGCGTTTCAGTTCGCATCGATGTTCCAGAACCGAAAGATTGTTCGAAAAAAGTGGTAGATAGCCGAAAAAAGTGACAGGGGTGCAACACGAGGACTTCCCAGGAGGTCACCCATCCTAGTACTACTCTCGCCCAAGCACGCTTAACTTCGGAGTTCTGATGGGATCCAGTGCATTTGTGCTGGTATGATCGCACCCAGCATGCCTCTCCATTGTCAAAGTAATTAAGAGTTTCCACTCGCATTGTCGTACGAAGTCCGTTTAAATGAAAGTGCGAAAAAATCCTGCTAGATGACACCGGATGGACGATCCGAGCATGTCGGGAAGCCGGATGACCGCTAGAGCTGTCATCGCGCGATGGATCTTCCCGAGTACCCCCGAATCAATATAAGAATCGCCACGATCTGACGGGCGGATCAAAAGTTATCGTCGGAACGATATTTGTGCACCAAGGGTAGCTCACGGCCAGTAAACACCTTCCGACCGGATTCATGACTCGCATCCACTAGTACACTCATCCGCTATAGCCTGTACGTCACTGAATCTAAACAAACCCCCGCTATAATTTGACCGCAAATGAAATGTCAGAACGAATTCCGTTTATCGAATCAAACGACACTATCACCCCGCCATAATAAAGACCGGACGTCTTTGAATTCACCATCCGGAAGAAAATAAAAAGATCCGAACCGAAACGTAGGAGGCGACGCACTAAACGTGCGTTTCAGTTCGCATCGATGTTCCAGAACCGAAAGATTGTTCGAAAAAAGTGGTAGATAGCCGAAAAAAGTGACAGGGGTGCAACACGAGGACTTCCCAGGAGGTCACCCATCCTAGTACTACTCTCGCCCAAGCACGCTTAACTTCGGAGTTCTGATGGGATCCAGTGCATTTGTGCTGGTATGATCGCACCCAGCATGCCTCTCCATTGTCAAAGTAATAAAGAGTTTCCACTCGCATTGTCGTACGAAGTCCGTTTAAATGAAAGTGCGAAAAAATCCTGCTAGATGACACCGGATGGACGATCCGAGCATGTCGGGAAGCCGGATGACCGCCAGGGCTGTCATCGCGCGATGAATCTTCCCGAGTACCCCCGAATCAATATAAGAATCGCCACGATCTGACGGGCGGATCAAAAGTTATCGTCGGAACGATATTTGTGCACCAAGGGTAGCTCACGGCCAGTAAACACCTTCCGACCGGATTCATGACTCGCATCCACTAGTACACTCATCCGCTATAGCATGTACGTCACTGAATCTAAACAAACCCCCGCTATAATTTGACCGCAAATGAAATGTCAGAACGAATTCCGTTTATCGAATCAAACGACACTATCGCCCCGCCATAATAAAGACCGGACGTCTTTGAATTCACCATCCGGAAGAAAATAAAAAGATCCGAACCGAAACGTAGGAGGCGACGCACTAAACGTGCGTTTCAGTTCGCATCGATGTTCCAGAACCGAAAGATTGTTCGAAAAAAGTGGTAGATAGCCGAAAAAAGTGACAGGGGTGCAACACGAGGACTTCCCAGGAGGTCACCCATCCTAGTACTACTCTCGCCCAAGCACGCTTAACTTCGGAGTTCTGATGGGATCCAGTGCATTTGTGCTGGTATGATCGCACCCAGCATGCCTCTCCATTGTCAAAGTAATTAAGAGTTTCCACTCGCATTGTCGTACGAAGTCCGTTTAAATGAAAGTGCGAAAAAATCCTGCTAGATGACACCGGATGGACGATCCGAGCATGTCGGGAAGCCGGATGACCGCCAGGGCTGTCATCGCGCGATGAATCTTCCCGAGTACCCCCGAATCAATATAAGAATCGCCACGATCTGACGGGCGGATCAAAAGTTATCGTCGGAACGATATTTGTGCACCAAGGGTAGCTCACGGCCAGTAAACACCTTCCGACCGGATTCATGACTCGCATCCACTAGTACACTCATCCGCTATAGCCTGTACGTCACTGAATCTAAACAAACCCCCGCTATAATTTGACCGCAAACGAAATGTCAGAACGAATTCCGTTTATCGAATCAAACGACACTATCACCCCGCCATAATAAAGACCGGACGTCTTTGAATTCACCATCCGGAAGAAAATAAAAAGATCCGAACCGAAACGTAGGAGGCGACGCACTAAACGTGCGTTTCAGTTCGCATCGATGTTCCAGAACCGAAAGATTGTTCGAAAAAAGTGGTAGATAGCCGAAAAAAGTGACAGGGGTGCAACACGAGGACTTCCCAGGAGGTCACCCATCCTAGTACTACTCTCGCCCAAGCACGCTTAACTTCGGAGTTCTGATGGGATCCAGTGCATTTGTGCTGGTATGATCGCACCCAGCATGCCTCTCCATTGTCAAAGTAATTAAGAGTTTCCACTCGCATTGTCGTACGAAGTCCGTTTAAATGAAAGTGCGAAAAAATCCTGCTAGATGACACCGGATGGACGATCCGAGCATGTCGGGAAGCCGGATGACCGCCAGGGCTGTCATCGCGCGATGGATCTTCCCGAGTACCCCCGAATCAATATAAGAATCGCCACGATCTGACGGGCGGATCAAAAGTTATCGTCGGAACGATATTTGTGCACCAAGGGTAGCTCACGGCCAGTAAACACCTTCCGACCGGATTCATGACTCGCATCCACTAGTACACTCATCCGCTATAGCCTGTACGTCACTGAATCTAAACAAACCCCCGCTATAATTTGACCGCAAATGAAATGTCAGAACGAATTCCGTTTATCGAATCAAACGACACTATCACCCCGCCATAACAAAGACCGGACGTGTTTGAATTCACCATCCGGAAGAAAATAAAAAGATCCGAACCGAAACGTAGGAGGCGACGCACTAAACGTGCGTTTCAGTTCGCATCGATGTTCCAGAACCGAAAGATTGTTCGAAAAAAGTGGTAGATAGCCGAAAAAATGACAGGGGTGCAACACGAGGACTTCCCAGGAGGTCACCCATCCTAGTACTACTCTCGCCCAAGCACGCTTAACTTCGGAGTTCTGATGGGATCCAGTGCATTTGTGCTGGTATGATCGCACCCAGCATGCCTCTCCATTGTCAAAGTAATAAAGAGTTTCCACTCGCATTGTCGTACGAAGTCCGTTTAAATGAAAGTGCGAAAAAATCCTGCTAGATGACACCGGATGGACGATCCGAGCATGTCGGGAAGCCGGATGACCGCCAGGGCTGTCATCGCGCGATGGATCTTCCCGAGTACCCCCGAATCAATATAAGATTCGCCACGATCTGACGGGCGGATCAAAAGTTATCGTCGGAACGATATTTGTGCACCAAGGGTAGCTCACGGCCAGTAAACACCTTCCGACCGGATTCATGACTCGCATCCACTAGTACACTCATCCGCTATAGCCTGTACGTCACTGAATCTAAACAAACCCCCGCTATAATTTGACCGCAAATGAAATGTCAGAACGAATTCCGTTTATCGAATCAAACGACACTATCACCCCGCCATAATAAAGACCGGACGTCTTTGAATTCACCATCCGGAAGAAAATAAAAAGATCCGAACCGAAACGTAGGAGGCGACGCACTAAACGTGCGTTTCAGTTCGCATCGATGTTCCAGAACCGAAAGATTGTTCGAAAAAAGTGGTAGATAGCCGAAAAAAGTGACAGGGGTGCAACACGAGGACTTCCCAGGAGGTCACCCATCCTAGTACTACTCTCGCCCAAGCACGCTTAACTTCGGAGTTCTGATGGGATCCAGTGCATTTGTGCTGGTATGATCGCACCCAGCATGCCTCTCCATTGTCAAAGTAATAAAGAGTTTCCACTCGCATTGTCGTACGAAGTCCGTTTAAATGAAAGTGCGAAAAAATCCTGCTAGATGACACCGGATGGACGATCCGAGCATGTCGGGAAGCCGGATGACCGCTAGGGCTGTCATCGCGCGATGAATCTTCCCGAGTACCCCCGAATCAATATAAGAATCGCCACGATCTGACGGGCGGATCAAAAGTTATCGTCGGAACGATATTTGTGCACCAAGGGTAGCTCACGGCCAGTAAACACCTTCCGACCGGATTCATGACTCGCATCCACTAGTACACTCATCCGCTATAGCCTGTACGTCACTGAATCTAAACAAACCCCCGCTATAATTTGACCGCAAATGAAATGTCAGAACGAATTCCGTTTATCGAATCAAACGACACTATCACCCCGCCATAATAAAGACCGGACGTGTTTGAATTCACCATCCGGAAGAAAATAAAAAGATCCGAACCGAAACGTAGGAGGCGACGCACTAAACGTGCGTTTCAGTTCGCATCGATGTTCCAGAACCGAAAGATTGTTCGAAAAAAGTGGTAGATAGCCGAAAAAAGTGACAGGGGTGTAACACGAGGACTTCCCAGGAGGTCACCCATCCTAGTACTACTCTCGCCCAAGCACGCTTAACTTCGGAGTTCTGATGGGATCCAGTGCATTTGTGCTGGTATGATCGCACCCAGCATGCCTCTCCATTGTCAAAGTAATAAAGAGTTTCCACTCGCATTGTCGTACGAAGTCCGTTTAAATGAAAGTGCGAAAAAATCCTGCTAGATGACACCGGATGGACGATCCGAGCATGTCGGGAAGCCGGATGACCGCCAGGGCTGTCATCGCGCGATGAATCTTCCCGAGTACCCCCGAATCAATATAAGAATCGCCACGATCTGACGGGCGGATCAAAAGTTATCGTCGGAACGATATTTGTGCACCAAGGGTAGCTCACGGCCAGTAAACACCTTCCGACCGGATTCATGACTCGCATCCACTAGTACACTCATCCGCTATAGCCTGTACGTCACTGAATCTAAACAAACCCCCGCTATAATTTGACCGCAAATGAAATGTCAGAACGAATTCCGTTTATCGAATCAAACGACACTATCACCCCGCCATAATAAAGACCGGACGTCTTTGAATTCACCATCCGGAAGAAAATAAAAAGATCCGAACCGAAACGTAGGAGGCGACGCACTAAACGTGCGTTTCAGTTCGCATCGATGTTCCAGAACCGAAAGATTGTTCGAAAAAAGTGGTAGATAGCCGAAAAAAGTGACAGGGGTGCAACACGAGGACTTCCCAGGAGGTCACCCATCCTAGTACTACTCTCGCCCAAGCACGCTTAACTTCGGAGTTCTGATGGGATCCAGTGCATTTGTGCTGGTATGATCGCACCCAGCATGCCTCTCCATTGTCAAAGTAATAAAGAGTTTCCACTCGCATTGTCGTACGAAGTCCGTTTAAATGAAAGTGCGAAAAAATCCTGCTAGATGACACCGGATGGACGATCCGAGCATGTCGGGAAGCCGGATGACCGCCAGGGCTGTCATCGCGCGATGAATCTTCCCGAGTACCCCCGAATCAATATAAGAATCGCCACGATCTGACGGGCGGATCAAAAGTTATCGTCGGAACGATATTTGTGCACCAAGGGTAGCTCACGGCCAGTAAACACCTTCCGACCGGATTCATGACTCGCATCCACTAGTACACTCATCCGCTATAGCCTGTACGTCACTGAATCTAAACAAACCCCCGCTATAATTTGACCGCAAATGAAATGTCAGAACGAATTCCGTTTATCGAATCAAACGACACTATCACCCCGCCATAATAAAGACCGGACGTCTTTGAATTCACCATCCGGAAGAAAATAAAAAGATCCGAACCGAAACGTAGGAGGCGACGCACTAAACGTGCGTTTCAGTTCGCATCGATGTTCCAGAACCGAAAGATTGTTCGAAAAAAGTGGTAGATAGCCGAAAAAAGTGACAGGGGTGCAACACGAGGACTTCCCAGGAGGTCACCCATCCTAGTACTACTCTCGCCCAAGCACGCTTAACTTCGGAGTTCTGATGGGATCCAGTGCATTTGTGCTGGTATGATCGCACCCAGCATGCCTCTCCATTGTCAAAGTAATAAAGAGTTTCCACTCGCATTGTCGTACGAAGTCCGTTTAAATGAAAGTGCGAAAAAATCCTGCTAGATGACACCGGATGGACGATCCGAGCATGTCGGGAAGCCGGATGACCGCCAGGGCTGTCATCGCGCGATGAATCTTCCCGAGTACCCCCGAATCAATATAAGAATCGCCACGATCTGACGGGCGGATCAAAAGTTATCGTCGGAACGATATTTGTGCACCAAGGGTAGCTCACGGCCAGTAAACACCTTCCGACCGGATTCATGACTCGCATCCACTAGTACACTCATCCGCTATAGCCTGTACGTCACTGAATCTAAACAAACCCCCGCTATAATTTGACCGCAAATGAAATGTCAGAACGAATTCCGTTTATCGAATCAAACGACACTATCACCCCGCCATAATAAAGACCGGACGTGTTTGAATTCACCATCCGGAAGAAAATAAAAAGATCCGAACCGAAACGTAGGAGGCGACGCACTAAACGTGCGTTTCAGTTCGCATCGATGTTCCAGAACCGAAAGATTGTTCGAAAAAAGTGGTAGATAGCCGAAAAAAGTGACAGGGGTGCAACACGAGGACTTCCCAGGAGGTCACCCATCCTAGTACTACTCTCGCCCAAGCACGCTTAACTTCGGAGTTCTGATGGGATCCAGTGCATTTGTGCTGGTATGATCGCACCCAGCATGCCTCTCCATTGTCAAAGTAATAAAGAGTTTCCACTCGCATTGTCGTACGAAGTCCGTTTAAATGAAAGTGCGAAAAAATCCTGCTAGATGACACCGGATGGACGATCCGAGCATGTCGGGAAGCCGGATGACCGCCAGGGCTGTCATCGCGCGATGAATCTTCCCGAGTACCCCCGAATCAATATAAGAATCGCCACGATCTGACGGGCGGATCAAAAGTTATCGTCGGAACGATATTTGTGCACCAAGGGTAGCTCACGGCCAGTAAACACCTTCCGACCGGATTCATGACTCGCATCCACTAGTACACTCATCCGCTATAGCCTGTACGTCACTGAATCTAAACAAACCCCCGCTATAATTTGACCGCAAATGAAATGTCAGAACGAATTCCGTTTATCGAATCAAACGACACTATCACCCCGCCATAATAAAGACCGGACGTGTTTGAATTCACCATCCGGAAGAAAATAAAAAGATCCGAACCGAAACGTAGGAGGCGACGCACTAAACGTGCGTTTCAGTTCGCATCGATGTTCCAGAACCGAAAGATTGTTCGAAAAAAGTGGTAGATAGCCGAAAAAAGTGACAGGGGTGCAACACGAGGACTTCCCAGGAGGTCACCCATCCTAGTACTACTCTCGCCCAAGCACGCTTAACTTCGGAGTTCTGATGGGATCCAGTGCATTTGTGCTGGTATGATCGCACCCAGCATGCCTCTCCATTGTCAAAGTAATAAAGAGTTTCCACTCGCATTGTCGTACGAAGTCCGTTTAAATGAAAGTGCGAAAAAATCCTGCTAGATGACACCGGATGGACGATCCGAGCATGTCGGGAAGCCGGATGACCGCCAGGGCTGTTATCGCGCGATGAATCTTCCCGAGTACCCCCGAATCAATATAAGAATCGCCACGATCTGACGGGCGGATCAAAAGTTATCGTCGGAACGATATTTGTGCACCAAGGGTAGCTCACGGCCAGTAAACACCTTCCGACCGGATTCATGACTCGCATCCACTAGTACACTCATCCGCTATAGCCTGTACGTCACTGAATCTAAACAAACCCCCGCTATAATTTGACCGCAAATGAAATGTCAGAACGAATTCCGTTTATCGAATCAAACGACACTATCACCCCGCCATAATAAAGACCGGACGTCTTTGAATTCACCATCCGGAAGAAAATAAAAAGATCCGAACCGAAACGTAGGAGGCGACGCACTAAACGTGCGTTTCAGTTCGCATCGATGTTCCAGAACCGAAAGATTGTTCGAAAAAAGTGGTAGATAGCCGAAAAAAGTGACAGGGGTGCAACACGAGGACTTCCCAGGAGGTCACCCATCCTAGTACTACTCTCGCCCAAGCACGCTTAACTTCGGAGTTCTGATGGGATCCAGTGCATTTGTGCTGGTATGATCGCACCCAGCATGCCTCTCCATTGTCAAAGTAATAAAGAGTTTCCACTCGCATTGTCGTACGAAGTCCGTTTAAATGAAAGTGCGAAAAAATCCTGCTAGATGACACCGGATGGACGATCCGAGCATGTCGGGAAGCCGGATGACCGCCAGGGCTGTCATCGCGCGATGAATCTTCCCGAGTACCCCCGAATCAATATAAGAATCGCCACGATCTGACGGGCGGATCAAAAGTTATCGTCGGAACGATATTTGTGCACCAAGGGTAGCTCACGGCCAGTAAACACCTTCCGACCGGATTCATGACTCGCATCCACTAGTACACTCATCCGCTATAGCCTGTACGTCACTGAATCTAAACAAACCCCCGCTATAATTTGACCGCAAACGAAATGTCAGAACGAATTCCGTTTATCGAATCAAACGACACTATCACCCCGCCATAATAAAGACCGGACGTCTTTGAATTCACCATCCGGAAGAAAATAAAAAGATCCGAACCGAAACGTAGGAGGCGACGCACTAAACGTGCGTTTCAGTTCGCATCGATGTTCCAGAACCGAAAGATTGTTCGAAAAAAGTGGTAGATAGCCGAAAAAAGTGACAGGGGTGCAACACGAGGACTTCCCAGGAGGTCACCCATCCTAGTACTACTCTCGCCCAAGCACGCTTAACTTCGGAGTTCTGATGGGATCCAGTGCATTTGTGCTGGTATGATCGCACCCAGCATGCCTCTCCATTGTCAAAGTAATTAAGAGTTTCCACTCGCATTGTCGTACGAAGTCCGTTTAAATGAAAGTGCGAAAAAATCCTGCTAGATGACACCGGATGGACGATCCGAGCATGTCGGGAAGCCGGATGACCGCCAGGGCTGTCATCGCGCGATGGATCTTCCCGAGTACCCCCGAATCAATATAAGAATCGCCACGATCTGACGGGCGGATCAAAAGTTATCGTCGGAACGATATTTGTGCACCAAGGGTAGCTCACGGCCAGTAAACACCTTCCGACCGGATTCATGACTCGCATCCACTAGTACACTCATCCGCTATAGCCTGTACGTCACTGAATCTAAACAAACCCCCGCTATAATTTGACCGCAAATGAAATGTCAGAACGAATTCCGTTTATCGAATCAAACGACACTATCACCCCGCCATAACAAAGACCGGACGTGTTTGAATTCACCATCCGGAAGAAAATAAAAAGATCCGAACCGAAACGTAGGAGGCGACGCACTAAACGTGCGTTTCAGTTCGCATCGATGTTCCAGAACCGAAAGATTGTTCGAAAAAAGTGGTAGATAGCCGAAAAAAGTGACAGGGGTGCAACACGAGGACTTCCCAGGAGGTCACCCATCCTAGTACTACTCTCGCCCAAGCACGCTTAACTTCGGAGTTCTGATGGGATCCAGTGCATTTGTGCTGGTATGATCGCACCCAGCATGCCTCTCCATTGTCAAAGTAATAAAGAGTTTCCACTCGCATTGTCGTACGAAGTCCGTTTAAATGAAAGTGCGAAAAAATCCTGCTAGATGACACCGGATGGACGATCCGAGCATGTCGGGAAGCCGGATGACCGCCAGGGCTGTCATCGCGCGATGGATCTTCCCGAGTACCCCCGAATCAATATAAGATTCGCCACGATCTGACGGGCGGATCAAAAGTTATCGTCGGAACGATATTTGTGCACCAAGGGTAGCTCACGGCCAGTAAACACCTTCCGACCGGATTCATGACTCGCATCCACTAGTACACTCATCCGCTATAGCCTGTACGTCACTGAATCTAAACAAACCCCCGCTATAATTTGACCGCAAATGAAATGTCAGAACGAATTCCGTTTATCGAATCAAACGACACTATCACCCCGCCATAATAAAGACCGGACGTCTTTGAATTCACCATCCGGAAGAAAATAAAAAGATCCGAACCGAAACGTAGGAGGCGACGCACTAAACGTGCGTTTCAGTTCGCATCGATGTTCCAGAACCGAAAGATTGTTCGAAAAAAGTGGTAGATAGCCGAAAAAAGTGACAGGGGTGCAACACGAGGACTTCCCAGGAGGTCACCCATCCTAGTACTACTCTCGCCCAAGCACGCTTAACTTCGGAGTTCTGATGGGATCCAGTGCATTTGTGCTGGTATGATCGCACCCAGCATGCCTCTCCATTGTCAAAGTAATAAAGAGTTTCCACTCGCATTGTCGTACGAAGTCCGTTTAAATGAAAGTGCGAAAAAATCCTGCTAGATGACACCGGATGGACGATCCGAGCATGTCGGGAAGCCGGATGACCGCCAGGGCTGTCATCGCGCGATGAATCTTCCCGAGTACCCCCGAATCAATATAAGAATCGCCACGATCTGACGGGCGGATCAAAAGTTATCGTCGGAACGATATTTGTGCACCAAGGGTAGCTCACGGCCAGTAAACACCTTCCGACCGGATTCATGACTCGCATCCACTAGTACACTCATCCGCTATAGCCTGTACGTCACTGAATCTAAACAAACCCCCGCTATAATTTGACCGCAAATGAAATGTCAGAACGAATTCCGTTTATCGAATCAAACGACACTATCACCCCGCCATAATAAAGACCGGACGTCTTTGAATTCACCATCCGGAAGAAAATAAAAAGATCCGAACCGAAACGTAGGAGGCGACGCACTAAACGTGCGTTTCAGTTCGCATCGATGTTCCAGAACCGAAAGATTGTTCGAAAAAAGTGGTAGATAGCCGAAAAAAGTGACAGGGGTGCAACACGAGGACTTCCCAGGAGGTCACCCATCCTAGTACTACTCTCGCCCAAGCACGCTTAACTTCGGAGTTCTGATGGGATCCAGTGCATTTGTGCTGGTATGATCGCACCCAGCATGCCTCTCCATTGTCAAAGTAATAAAGAGTTTCCACTCGCATTGTCGTACGAAGTCCGTTTAAATGAAAGTGCGAAAAAATCCTGCTAGATGACACCGGATGGACGATCCGAGCATGTCGGGAAGCCGGATGACCGCCAGGGCTGTCATCGCGCGATGAATCTTCCCGAGTACCCCCGAATCAATATAAGAATCGCCACGATCTGACGGGCGGATCAAAAGTTATCGTCGGAACGATATTTGTGCACCAAGGGTAGCTCACGGCCAGTAAACACCTTCCGACCGGATTCATGACTCGCATCCACTAGTACACTCATCCGCTATAGCCTGTACGTCACTGAATCTAAACAAACCCCCGCTATAATTTGACCGCAAACGAAATGTCAGAACGAATTCCGTTTATCGAATCAAACGACACTATCACCCCGCCATAATAAAGACCGGACGTCTTTGAATTCACCATCCGGAAGAAAATAAAAAGATCCGAACCGAAACGTAGGAGGCGACGCACTAAACGTGCGTTTCAGTTCGCATCGATGTTCCAGAACCGAAAGATTGTTCGAAAAAAGTGGTAGATAGCCGAAAAAAGTGACAGGGGTGCAACACGAGGACTTCCCAGGAGGTCACCCATCCTAGTACTACTCTCGCCCAAGCACGCTTAACTTCGGAGTTCTGATGGGATCCAGTGCATTTGTGCTGGTATGATCGCACCCAGCATGCCTCTCCATTGTCAAAGTAATTAAGAGTTTCCACTCGCATTGTCGTACGAAGTCCGTTTAAATGAAAGTGCGAAAAAATCCTGCTAGATGACACCGGATGGACGATCCGAGCATGTCGGGAAGCCGGATGACCGCCAGGGCTGTCATCGCGCGATGGATCTTCCCGAGTACCCCCGAATCAATATAAGAATCGCCACGATCTGACGGGCGGATCAAAAGTTATCGTCGGAACGATATTTGTGCACCAAGGGTAGCTCACGGCCAGTAAACACCTTCCGACCGGATTCATGACTCGCATCCACTAGTACACTCATCCGCTATAGCCTGTACGTCACTGAATCTAAACAAACCCCCGCTATAATTTGACCGCAAATGAAATGTCAGAACGAATTCCGTTTATCGAATCAAACGACACTATCACCCCGCCATAACAAAGACCGGACGTGTTTGAATTCACCATCCGGAAGAAAATAAAAAGATCCGAACCGAAACGTAGGAGGCGACGCACTAAACGTGCGTTTCAGTTCGCATCGATGTTCCAGAACCGAAAGATTGTTCGAAAAAAGTGGTAGATAGCCGAAAAAAGTGACAGGGGTGCAACACGAGGACTTCCCAGGAGGTCACCCATCCTAGTACTACTCTCGCCCAAGCACGCTTAACTTCGGAGTTCTGATGGGATCCAGTGCATTTGTGCTGGTATGATCGCACCCAGCATGCCTCTCCATTGTCAAAGTAATAAAGAGTTTCCACTCGCATTGTCGTACGAAGTCCGTTTAAATGAAAGTGCGAAAAAATCCTGCTAGATGACACCGGATGGACGATCCGAGCATGTCGGGAAGCCGGATGACCGCCAAGGCTGTCATCGCGCGATGGATCTTCCCGAGTACCCCCGAATCAATATAAGATTCGCCACGATCTGACGGGCGGATCAAAAGTTATCGTCGGAACGATATTTGTGCACCAAGGGTAGCTCACGGCCAGTAAACACCTTCCGACCGGATTCATGACTCGCATCCACTAGTACACTCATCCGCTATAGCCTGTACGTCACTGAATCTAAACAAACCCCCGCTATAATTTGACCGCAAATGAAATGTCAGAACGAATTCCGTTTATCGAATCAAACGACACTATCACCCCGCCATAATAAAGACCGGACGTCTTTGAATTCACCATCCGGAAGAAAATAAAAAGATCCGAACCGAAACGTAGGAGGCGACGCACTAAACGTGCGTTTCAGTTCGCATCGATGTTCCAGAACCGAAAGATTGTTCGAAAAAAGTGGTAGATAGCCGAAAAAAGTGACAGGGGTGCAACACGAGGACTTCCCAGGAGGTCACCCATCCTAGTACTACTCTCGCCCAAGCACGCTTAACTTCGGAGTTCTGATGGGATCCAGTGCATTTGTGCTGGTATGATCGCACCCAGCATGCCTCTCCATTGTCAAAGTAATAAAGAGTTTCCACTCGCATTGTCGTACGAAGTCCGTTTAAATGAAAGTGCGAAAAAATCCTGCTAGATGACACCGGATGGACGATCCGAGCATGTCGGGAAGCCGGATGACCGCCAGGGCTGTCATCGCGCGATGAATCTTCCCGAGTACCCCCGAATCAATATAAGAATCGCCACGATCTGACGGGCGGATCAAAAGTTATCGTCGGAACGATATTTGTGCACCAAGGGTAGCTCACGGCCAGTAAACACCTTCCGACCGGATTCATGACTCGCATCCACTAGTACACTCATCCGCTATAGCCTGTACGTCACTGAATCTAAACAAACCCCCGCTATAATTTGACCGCAAATGAAATGTCAGAACGAATTCCGTTTATCGAATCAAACGACACTATCACCCCGCCATAATAAAGACCGGACGTGTTTGAATTCACCATCCGGAAGAAAATAAAAAGATCCGAACCGAAACGTAGGAGGCGACGCACTAAACGTGCGTTTCAGTTCGCATCGATGTTCCAGAACCGAAAGATTGTTCGAAAAAAGTGGTAGATAGCCGAAAAAAGTGACAGGGGTGCAACACGAGGACTTCCCAAGAGGTCACCCATCCTAGTACTACTCTCGCCCAAGCACGCTTAACTTCGGAGTTCTGATGGGATCCAGTGCATTTGTGCTGGTATGATCGCACCCAGCATGCCTCTCCATTGTCAAAGTAATTAAGAGTTTCCACTCGCATTGTCGTACGAAGTCCGTTTAAATGAAAGTGCGAAAAAATCCTGCTAGATGACACCGGATGGACGATCCGAGCATGTCGGGAAGCCGGATGACCGCCAGGGCTGTCATCGCGCGATGGATCTTCCCGAGTACCCCCGAATCAATATAAGAATCGCGACGATCTGACGGGCGGATCAAAAGTTATCGTCGGAACGATATTTGTGCACCAAGGGTAGCTCACGGCCAGTAAACACCTTCCGACCGGATTCATGACTCGCATCCACTAGTACACTCATCCGCTATAGCCTGTACGTCACTGAATCTAAACAAACACCCGCTATAATTTGACCGCAAATGAAATGTCAGAACGAATTCCGTTTATCGAATCAAACGACACTATCACCCCGCCATAATAAAGACCGGACGTCTTTGAATTCACCATCCGGAAGAAAATAAAAAGATCCGAACCGAAACGTAGGAGGCGACGCACTAAACGTGCGTTTCAGTTCGCATCGATGTTCCAGAACCGAAAGATTGTTCGAAAAAAGTGGTAGATAGCCGAAAAAAGTGACAGGGGTGCAACACGAGGACTTCCCAGGAGGTCACCCATCCTAGTACTACTCTCGCCCAAGCACGCTTAACTTCGGAGTTCTGATGGGATCCAGTGCATTTGTGCTGGTATGATCGCACCCAGCATGCCTCTCCATTGTCAAAGTAATAAAGAGTTTCCACTCGCATTGTCGTACGAAGTCCGTTTAAATGAAAGTGCGAAAAAATCCTGCTAGATGACACCGGATGGACGATCCGAGCATGTCGGGAAGCCGGATGACCGCCAGGGCTGTCATCGCGCGATGAATCTTCCCGAGTACCCCCGAATCAATATAAGAATCGCCACGATCTGACGGGCGGATCAAAAGTTATCGTCGGAACGATATTTGTGCACCAAGGGTAGCTCACGGCCAGTAAACACCTTCCGACCGGATTCATGACTCGCATCCACTAGTACACTCATCCGCTATAGCCTGTACGTCACTGAATCTAAACAAACCCCCGCTATAATTTGACCGCAAATGAAATGTCAGAACGAATTCCGTTTATCGAATCAAACGACACTATCACCCCGCCATAATAAAGACCGGACGTGTTTGAATTCACCATCCGGAAGAAAATAAAAAGATCCGAACCGAAACGTAGGAGGCGACGCACTAAACGTGCGTTTCAGTTCGCATCGATGTTCCAGAACCGAAAGATTGTTCGAAAAAAGTGGTAGATAGCCGAAAAAAGTGACAGGGGTGCAACACGAGGACTTCCCAGGAGGTCACCCATCCTAGTACTACTCTCGCCCAAGCACGCTTAACTTCGGAGTTCTGATGGGATCCAGTGCATTTGTGCTGGTATGATCGCACCCAGCATGCCTCTCCATTGTCAAAGTAATAAAGAGTTTCCACTCGCATTGTCGTACGAAGTCCGTTTAAATGAAAGTGCGAAAAAATCCTGCTAGATGACACCGGATGGACGATCCGAGCATGTCGGGAAGCCGGATGACCGCCAGGGCTGTCATCGCGCGATGAATCTTCCCGAGTACCCCCGAATCAATATAAGAATCGCCACGATCTGACGGGCGGATCAAAAGTTATCGTCGGAACGATATTTGTGCACCAAGGGTAGCTCACGGCCAGTAAACACCTTCCGACCGGATTCATGACTCGCATCCACTAGTACACTCATCCGCTATAGCCTGTACGTCACTGAATCTAAACAAACCCCCGCTATAATTTGACCGCAAATGAAATGTCAGAACGAATTCCGTTTATCGAATCAAACGACACTATCACCCCGCCATAATAAAGACCGGACGTGTTTGAATTCACCATCCGGAAGAAAATAAAAAGATCCGAACCGAAACGTAGGAGGCGACGCACTAAACGTGCGTTTCAGTTCGCATCGATGTTCCAGAACCGAAAGATTGTTCGAAAAAAGTGGTAGATAGCCGAAAAAAGTGACAGGGGTGCAACACGAGGACTTCCCAGGAGGTCACCCATCCTAGTACTACTCTCGCCCAAGCACGCTTAACTTCGGAGTTCTGATGGGATCCAGTGCATTTGTGCTGGTATGATCGCACCCAGCATGCCTCTCCATTGTCAAAGTAATAAAGAGTTTCCACTCGCATTGTCGTACGAAGTCCGTTTAAATGAAAGTGCGAAAAAATCCTGCTAGATGACACCGGATGGACGATCCGAGCATGTCGGGAAGCCGGATGACCGCCAGGGCTGTCATCGCGCGATGAATCTTCCCGAGTACCCCCGAATCAATATAAGAATCGCCACGATCTGACGGGCGGATCAAAAGTTATCGTCGGAACGATATTTGTGCACCAAGGGTAGCTCACGGCCAGTAAACACCTTCCGACCGGATTCATGACTCGCATCCACTAGTACACTCATCCGCTATAGCCTGTACGTCACTGAATCTAAACAAACCCCCGCTATAATTTGACCGCAAATGAAATGTCAGAACGAATTCCGTTTATCGAATCAAACGACACTATCACCCCGCCATAATAAAGACCGGACGTCTTTGAATTCACCATCCGGAAGAAAATAAAAAGATCCGAACCGAAACGTAGGAGGCGACGCACTAAACGTGCGTTTCAGTTCGCATCGATGTTCCAGAACCGAAAGATTGTTCGAAAAAAGTGGTAGATAGCCGAAAAAAGTGACAGGGGTGCAACACGAGGACTTCCCAGGAGGTCACCCATCCTAGTACTACTCTCGCCCAAGCACGCTTAACTTCGGAGTTCTGATGGGATCCAGTGCATTTGTGCTGGTATGATCGCACCCAGCATGCCTCTCCATTGTCAAAGTAATAAAGAGTTTCCACTCGCATTGTCGTACGAAGTCCGTTTAAATGAAAGTGCGAAAAAATCCTGCTAGATGACACCGGATGGACGATCCGAGCATGTCGGGAAGCCGGATGACCGCCAGGGCTGTCATCGCGCGATGAATCTTCCCGAGTACCCCCGAATCAATATAAGAATCGCCACGATCTGACGGGCGGATCAAAAGTTATCGTCGGAACGATATTTGTGCACCAAGGGTAGCTCACGGCCAGTAAACACCTTCCGACCGGATTCATGACTCGCATCCACTAGTACACTCATCCGCTATAGCCTGTACGTCACTGAATCTAAACAAACCCCCGCTATAATTTGACCGCAAACGAAATGTCAGAACGAATTCCGTTTATCGAATCAAACGACACTATCACCCCGCCATAATAAAGACCGGACGTCTTTGAATTCACCATCCGGAAGAAAATAAAAAGATCCGAACCGAAACGTAGGAGGCGACGCACTAAACGTGCGTTTCAGTTCGCATCGATGTTCCAGAACCGAAAGATTGTTCGAAAAAAGTGGTAGATAGCCGAAAAAAGTGACAGGGGTGCAACACGAGGACTTCCCAGGAGGTCACCCATCCTAGTACTACTCTCGCCCAAGCACGCTTAACTTCGGAGTTCTGATGGGATCCAGTGCATTTGTGCTGGTATGATCGCACCCAGCATGCCTCTCCATTGTCAAAGTAATTAAGAGTTTCCACTCGCATTGTCGTACGAAGTCCGTTTAAATGAAAGTGCGAAAAAATCCTGCTAGATGACACCGGATGGACGATCCGAGCATGTCGGGAAGCCGGATGACCGCCAGGGCTGTCATCGCGCGATGGATCTTCCCGAGTACCCCCGAATCAATATAAGAATCGCCACGATCTGACGGGCGGATCAAAAGTTATCGTCGGAACGATATTTGTGCACCAAGGGTAGCTCACGGCCAGTAAACACCTTCCGACCGGATTCATGACTCGCATCCACTAGTACACTCATCCGCTATAGCCTGTACGTCACTGAATCTAAACAAACCCCCGCTATAATTTGACCGCAAATGAAATGTCAGAACGAATTCCGTTTATCGAATCAAACGACACTATCACCCCGCCATAACAAAGACCGGACGTGTTTGAATTCACCATCCGGAAGAAAATAAAAAGATCCGAACCGAAACGTAGGAGGCGACGCACTAAACGTGCGTTTCAGTTCGCATCGATGTTCCAGAACCGAAAGATTGTTCGAAAAAAGTGGTAGATAGCCGAAAAAAGTGACAGGGGTGCAACACGAGGACTTCCCAGGAGGTCACCCATCCTAGTACTACTCTCGCCCAAGCACGCTTAACTTCGGAGTTCTGATGGGATCCAGTGCATTTGTGCTGGTATGATCGCACCCAGCATGCCTCTCCATTGTCAAAGTAATAAAGAGTTTCCACTCGCATTGTCGTACGAAGTCCGTTTAAATGAAAGTGCGAAAAAATCCTGCTAGATGACACCGGATGGACGATCCGAGCATGTCGGGAAGCCGGATGACCGCCAGGGCTGTCATCGCGCGATGAATCTTCCCGAGTACCCCCGAATCAATATAAGAATCGCCACGATCTGACGGGCGGATCAAAAGTTATCGTCGGAACGATATTTGTGCACCAAGGGTAGCTCACGGCCAGTAAACACCTTCCGACCGGATTCATGACTCGCATCCACTAGTACACTCATCCGCTATAGCCTGTACGTCACTGAATCTAAACAAACCCCCGCTATAATTTGACCGCAAATGAAATGTCAGAACGAATTCCGTTTATCGAATCAAACGACACTATCACCCCGCCATAATAAAGACCGGACGTGTTTGAATTCACCATCCGGAAGAAAATAAAAAGATCCGAACCGAAACGTAGGAGGCGACGCACTAAACGTGCGTTTCAGTTCGCATCGATGTTCCAGAACCGAAAGATTGTTCGAAAAAAGTGGTAGATAGCCGAAAAAAGTGACAGGGGTGCAACACGAGGACTTCCCAGGAGGTCACCCATCCTAGTACTACTCTCGCCCAAGCACGCTTAACTTCGGAGTTCTGATGGGATCCAGTGCATTTGTGCTGGTATGATCGCACCCAGCATGCCTCTCCATTGTCAAAGTAATAAAGAGTTTCCACTCGCATTGTCGTACGAAGTCCGTTTAAATGAAAGTGCGAAAAAATCCTGCTAGATGACACCGGATGGACGATCCGAGCATGTCGGAAAGCCGGATGACCGCCAGGGCTGTTATCGCGCGATGAATCTTCCCGAGTACCCCCGAATCAATATAAGAATCGCCACGATCTGACGGGCGGATCAAAAGTTATCGTCGGAACGATATTTGTGCACCAAGGGTAGCTCACGGCCAGTAAACACCTTCCGACCGGATTCATGACTCGCATCCACTAGTACACTCATCCGCTATAGCCTGTACGTCACTGAATCTAAACAAACCCCCGCTATAATTTGACCGCAAATGAAATGTCAGAACGAATTCCGTTTATCGAATCAAACGACACTATCACCCCGCCATAATAAAGACCGGACGTCTTTGAATTCACCATCCGGAAGAAAATAAAAAGATCCGAACCGAAACGTAGGAGGCGACGCACTAAACGTGCGTTTCAGTTCGCATCGATGTTCCAGAACCGAAAGATTGTTCGAAAAAAGTGGTAGATAGCCGAAAAAAGTGACAGGGGTGCAACACGAGGACTTCCCAGGAGGTCACCCATCCTAGTACTACTCTCGCCCAAGCACGCTTAACTTCGGAGTTCTGATGGGATCCAGTGCATTTGTGCTGGTATGATCGCACCCAGCATGCCTCTCCATTGTCAAAGTAATAAAGAGTTTCCACTCGCATTGTCGTACGAAGTCCGTTTAAATGAAAGTGCGAAAAAATCCTGCTAGATGACACCGGATGGACGATCCGAGCATGTCGGGAAGCCGGATGACCGCCAGGGCTGTCATCGCGCGATGAATCTTCCCGAGTACCCCCGAATCAATATAAGAATCGCCACGATCTGACGGGCGGATCAAAAGTTATCGTCGGAACGATATTTGTGCACCAAGGGTAGCTCACGGCCAGTAAACACCTTCCGACCGGATTCATGACTCGCATCCACTAGTACACTCATCCGCTATAGCCTGTACGTCACTGAATCTAAACAAACCCCCGCTATAATTTGACCGCAAATGAAATGTCAGAACGAATTCCGTTTATCGAATCAAACGACACTATCACCCCGCCATAATAAAGACCGGACGTGTTTGAATTCACCATCCGGAAGAAAATAAAAAGATCCGAACCGAAACGTAGGAGGCGACGCACTAAACGTGCGTTTCAGTTCGCATCGATGTTCCAGAACCGAAAGATTGTTCGAAAAAAGTGGTAGATAGCCGAAAAAAGTGACAGGGGTGCAACACGAGGACTTCCCAGGAGGTCACCCATCCTAGTACTACTCTCGCCCAAGCACGCTTAACTTCGGAGTTCTGATGGGATCCAGTGCATTTGTGCTGGTATGATCGCACCCAGCATGCCTCTCCATTGTCAAAGTAATTAAGAGTTTCCACTCGCATTGTCGTACGAAGTCCGTTTAAATGAAAGTGCGAAAAAATCCTGCTAGATGACACCGGATGGACGATCCGAGCATGTCGGGAAGCCGGATGACCGCCAGGGCTGTCATCGCGCGATGGATCTTCCCGAGTACCCCCGAATCAATATAAGAATCGCGACGATCTGACGGGCGGATCAAAAGTTATCGTCGGAACGATATTTGTGCACCAAGGGTAGCTCACGGCCAGTAAACACCTTCCGACCGGATTCATGACTCGCATCCACTAGTACACTCATCCGCTATAGCCTGTACGTCACTGAATCTAAACAAACACCCGCTATAATTTGACCGCAAATGAAATGTCAGAACGAATTCCGTTTATCGAATCAAACGACACTATCACCCCGCCATAATAAAGACCGGACGTCTTTGAATTCACCATCCGGAAGAAAATAAAAAGATCCGAACCGAAACGTAGGAGGCGACGCACTAAACGTGCGTTTCAGTTCGCATCGATGTTCCAGAACCGAAAGATTGTTCGAAAAAAGTGGTAGATAGCCGAAAAAAGTGACAGGGGTGCAACACGAGGACTTCCCAGGAGGTCACCCATCCTAGTACTACTCTCGCCCAAGCACGCTTAACTTCGGAGTTCTGATGGGATCCAGTGCATTTGTGCTGGTATGATCGCACCCAGCATGCCTCTCCATTGTCAAAGTAATAAAGAGTTTCCACTCGCATTGTCGTACGAAGTCCGTTTAAATGAAAGTGCGAAAAAATCCTGCTAGATGACACCGGATGGACGATCCGAGCATGTCGGGAAGCCGGATGACCGCCAGGGCTGTCATCGCGCGATGAATCTTCCCGAGTACCCCCGAATCAATATAAGAATCGCCACGATCTGACGGGCGGATCAAAAGTTATCGTCGGAACGATATTTGTGCACCAAGGGTAGCTCACGGCCAGTAAACACCTTCCGACCGGATTCATGACTCGCATCCACTAGTACACTCATCCGCTATAGCCTGTACGTCACTGAATCTAAACAAACCCCCGCTATAATTTGACCGCAAATGAAATGTCAGAACGAATTCCGTTTATCGAATCAAACGACACTATCACCCCGCCATAATAAAGACCGGACGTGTTTGAATTCACCATCCGGAAGAAAATAAAAAGATCCGAACCGAAACGTAGGAGGCGACGCACTAAACGTGCGTTTCAGTTCGCATCGATGTTCCAGAACCGAAAGATTGTTCGAAAAAGTGGTAGATAGCCGAAAAAAGTGACAGGGGTGCAACACGAGGACTTCCCAGGAGGTCACCCATCCTAGTACTACTCTCGCCCAAGCACGCTTAACTTCGGAGTTCTGATGGGATCCAGTGCATTTGTGCTGGTATGATCGCACCCAGCATGCCTCTCCATTGTCAAAGTAATAAAGAGTTTCCACTCGCATTGTCGTACGAAGTCCGTTTAAATGAAAGTGCGAAAAAATCCTGCTAGATGACACCGGATGGACGATCCGAGCATGTCGGGAAGCCGGATGACCGCCAGGGCTGTCATCGCGCGATGAATCTTCCCGAGTACCCCCGAATCAATATAAGAATCGCCACGATCTGACGGGCGGATCAAAAGTTATCGTCGGAACGATATTTGTGCACCAAGGGTAGCTCACGGCCAGTAAACACCTTCCGACCGGATTCATGACTCGCATCCACTAGTACACTCATCCGCTATAGCCTGTACGTCACTGAATCTAAACAAACCCCCGCTATAATTTGACCGCAAATGAAATGTCAGAACGAATTCCGTTTATCGAATCAAACGACACTATCACCCCGCCATAATAAAGACCGGACGTGTTTGAATTCACCATCCGGAAGAAAATAAAAAGATCCGAACCGAAACGTAGGAGGCGACGCACTAAACGTGCGTTTCAGTTCGCATCGATGTTCCAGAACCGAAAGATTGTTCGAAAAAAGTGGTAGATAGCCGAAAAAAGTGACAGGGGTGCAACACGAGGACTTCCCAGGAGGTCACCCATCCTAGTACTACTCTCGCCCAAGCACGCTTAACTTCGGAGTTCTGATGGGATCCAGTGCATTTGTGCTGGTATGATCGCACCCAGCATGCCTCTCCATTGTCAAAGTAATAAAGAGTTTCCACTCGCATTGTCGTACGAAGTCCGTTTAAATGAAAGTGCGAAAAAATCCTGCTAGATGACACCGGATGGACGATCCGAGCATGTCGGGAAGCCGGATGACCGCCAGGGCTGTTATCGCGCGATGAATCTTCCCGAGTACCCCCGAATCAATATAAGAATCGCCACGATCTGACGGGCGGATCAAAAGTTATCGTCGGAACGATATTTGTGCACCAAGGGTAGCTCACGGCCAGTAAACACCTTCCGACCGGATTCATGACTCGCATCCACTAGTACACTCATCCGCTATAGCCTGTACGTCACTGAATCTAAACAAACCCCCGCTATAATTTGACCGCAAATGAAATGTCAGAACGAATTCCGTTTATCGAATCAAACGACACTATCACCCCGCCATAATAAAGACCGGACGTGTTTGAATTCACCATCCGGAAGAAAATAAAAAGATCCGAACCGAAACGTAGGAGGCGACGCACTAAACGTGCGTTTCAGTTCGCATCGATGTTCCAGAACCGAAAGATTGTTCGAAAAAAGTGGTAGATAGCCGAAAAAAGTGACAGGGGTGCAACACGAGGACTTCCCAGGAGGTCACCCATCCTAGTACTACTCTCGCCCAAGCACGCTTGACTTCGGAGTTCTGATGGGATCCAGTGCATTTGTGCTGGTATGATCGCACCCAGCATGCCTCTCCATTGTCAAAGTAATAAAGAGTTTCCACTCGCATTGTCGTACGAAGTCCGTTTAAATGAAAGTGCGAAAAAATCCTGCTAGATGACACCGGATGGACGATCCGAGCATGTCGGGAAGCCGGATGACCGCCAGGGCTGTCATCGCGCGATGAATCTTCCCGAGTACCCCCGAATCAATATAAGAATCGCCACGATCTGACGGGCGGATCAAAAGTTATCGTCGGAACGATATTTGTGCACCAAGGGTAGCTCACGGCCAGTAAACACCTTCCGACCGGATTCATGACTCGCATCCACTAGTACACTCATCCGCTATAGCCTGTACGTCACTGAATCTAAACAAACCCCCGCTATAATTTGACCGCAAATGAAATGTCAGAACGAATTCCGTTTATCGAATCAAACGACACTATCACCCCGCCATAATAAAGACCGGACGTGTTTGAATTCACCATCCGGAAGAAAATAAAAAGATCCGAACCGAAACGTAGGAGGCGACGCACTAAACGTGCGTTTCAGTTCGCATCGATGTTCCAGAACCGAAAGATTGTTCGAAAAAAGTGGTAGATAGCCGAAAAAAGTGACAGGGGTGCAACACGAGGACTTCCCAGGAGGTCACCCATCCTAGTACTACTCTCGCCCAAGCACGCTTAACTTCGGAGTTCTGATGGGATCCAGTGCATTTGTGCTGGTATGATCGCACCCAGCATGCCTCTCCATTGTCAAAGTAATAAAGAGTTTCCACTCGCATTGTCGTACGAAGTCCGTTTAAATGAAAGTGCGAAAAAATCCTGCTAGATGACACCGGATGGACGATCCGAGCATGTCGGGAAGCCGGATGACCGCCAGGGCTGTTATCGCGCGATGAATCTTCCCGAGTACCCCCGAATCAATATAAGAATCGCCACGATCTGACGGGCGGATCAAAAGTTATCGTCGGAACGATATTTGTGCACCAAGGGTAGCTCACGGCTAGTAAACACCTTCCGACCGGATTCATGACTCGCATCCACTAGTACACTCATCCGCTATAGCCTGTACGTCACTGAATCTAAACAAACCCCCGCTATAATTTGACCGCAAATGAAATGTCAGAACGAATTCCGTTTATCGAATCAAACGACACTATCACCCCGCCATAATAAAGACCGGACGTCTTTGAATTCACCATCCGGAAGAAAATAAAAAGATCCGAACCGAAACATAGGAGGCGACGCACTAAACGTGCGTTTCAGTTCGCATCGATGTTCCAGAACCGAAAGATTGTTCGAAAAAAGTGGTAGATAGCCGAAAAAAGTGACAGGGGTGCAACACGAGGACTTCCCAGGAGGTCACCCATCCTAGTACTACTCTCGCCCAAGCACGCTTAACTTCGGAGTTCTGATGGGATCCAGTGCATTTGTGCTGGTATGATCGCACCCAGCATGCCTCTCCATTGTCAAAGTAATTAAGAGTTTCCACTCGCATTGTCGTACGAAGTCCGTTTAAATGAAAGTGCGAAAAAATCCTGCTAGATGACACCGGATGGACGATCCGAGCATGTCGGGAAGCCGGATGACCGCCAGGGCTGTCATCGCGCGATGGATCTTCCCGAGTACCCCCGAATCAATATAAGAATCGCGACGATCTGACGGGCGGATCAAAAGTTATCGTCGGAACGATATTTGTGCACCAAGGGTAGCTCACGGCCAGTAAACACCTTCCGACCGGATTCATGACTCGCATCCACTAGTACACTCATCCGCTATAGCCTGTACGTCACTGAATCTAAACAAACACCCGCTATAATTTGACCGCAAATGAAATGTCAGAACGAATTCCGTTTATCGAATCAAACGACACTATCACCCCGCCATAATAAAGACCGGACGTCTTTGAATTCACCATCCGGAAGAAAATAAAAAGATCCGAACCGAAACGTAGGAGGCGACGCACTAAACGTGCGTTTCAGTTCGCATCGATGTTCCAGAACCGAAAGATTGTTCGAAAAAAGTGGTAGATAGCCGAAAAAAGTGACAGGGGTGCAACACGAGGACTTCCCAGGAGGTCACCCATCCTAGTACTACTCTCGCCCAAGCACGCTTAACTTCGGAGTTCTGATGGGATCCAGTGCATTTGTGCTGGTATGATCGCACCCAGCATGCCTCTCCATTGTCAAAGTAATAAAGAGTTTCCACTCGCATTGTCGTACGAAGTCCGTTTAAATGAAAGTGCGAAAAAATCCTGCTAGATGACACCGGATGGACGATCCGAGCATGTCGGGAAGCCGGATGACCGCCAGGGCTGTCATCGCGCGATGAATCTTCCCGAGTACCCCCGAATCAATATAAGAATCGCCACGATCTGACGGGCGGATCAAAAGTTATCGTCGGAACGATATTTGTGCACCAAGGGTAGCTCACGGCCAGTAAACACCTTCCGACCGGATTCATGACTCGCATCCACTAGTACACTCATCCGCTATAGCCTGTACGTCACTGAATCTAAACAAACCCCCGCTATAATTTGACCGCAAATGAAATGTCAGAACGAATTCCGTTTATCGAATCAAACGACACTATCACCCCGCCATAATAAAGACCGGACGTGTTTGAATTCACCATCCGGAAGAAAATAAAAAGATCCGAACCGAAACGTAGGAGGCGACGCACTAAACGTGCGTTTCAGTTCGCATCGATGTTCCAGAACCGAAAGATTGTTCGAAAAAGTGGTAGATAGCCGAAAAAAGTGACAGGGGTGCAACACGAGGACTTCCCAGGAGGTCACCCATCCTAGTACTACTCTCGCCCAAGCACGCTTAACTTCGGAGTTCTGATGGGATCCAGTGCATTTGTGCTGGTATGATCGCACCCAGCATGCCTCTCCATTGTCAAAGTAATAAAGAGTTTCCACTCGCATTGTCGTACGAAGTCCGTTTAAATGAAAGTGCGAAAAAATCCTGCTAGATGACACCGGATGGACGATCCGAGCATGTCGGGAAGCCGGATGACCGCCAGGGCTGTCATCGCGCGATGAATCTTCCCGAGTACCCCCGAATCAATATAAGAATCGCCACGATCTGACGGGCGGATCAAAAGTTATCGTCGGAACGATATTTGTGCACCAAGGGTAGCTCACGGCCAGTAAACACCTTCCGACCGGATTCATGACTCGCATCCACTAGTACACTCATCCGCTATAGCCTGTACGTCACTGAATCTAAACAAACCCCCGCTATAATTTGACCGCAAATGAAATGTCAGAACGAATTCCGTTTATCGAATCAAACGACACTATCACCCCGCCATAATAAAGACCGGACGTGTTTGAATTCACCATCCGGAAGAAAATAAAAAGATCCGAACCGAAACGTAGGAGGCGACGCACTAAACGTGCGTTTCAGTTCGCATCGATGTTCCAGAACCGAAAGATTGTTCGAAAAAAGTGGTAGATAGCCGAAAAAAGTGACAGGGGTGCAACACGAGGACTTCCCAGGAGGTCACCCATCCTAGTACTACTCTCGCCCAAGCACGCTTAACTTCGGAGTTCTGATGGGATCCAGTGCATTTGTGCTGGTATGATCGCACCCAGCATGCCTCTCCATTGTCAAAGTAATAAAGAGTTTCCACTCGCATTGTCGTACGAAGTCCGTTTAAATGAAAGTGCGAAAAAATCCTGCTAGATGACACCGGATGGACGATCCGAGCATGTCGGGAAGCCGGATGACCGCCAGGGCTGTTATCGCGCGAAGAATCTTCCCGAGTACCCCCGAATCAATATAAGAATCGCCACGATCTGACGGGCGGATCAAAAGTTATCGTCGGAACGATATTTGTGCACCAAGGGTAGCTCACGGCCAGTAAACACCTTCCGACCGGATTCATGACTCGCATCCACTAGTACACTCATCCGCTATAGCCTGTACGTCACTGAATCTAAACAAACCCCCGCTATAATTTGACCGCAAATGAAATGTCAGAACGAATTCCGTTTATCGAATCAAACGACACTATCACCCCGCCATAATAAAGACCGGACGTGTTTGAATTCACCATCCGGAAGAAAATAAAAAGATCCGAACCGAAACGTAGGAGGCGACGCACTAAACGTGCGTTTCAGTTCGCATCGATGTTCCAGAACCGAAAGATTGTTCGAAAAAAGTGGTAGATAGCCGAAAAAAGTGACAGGGGTGCAACACGAGGACTTCCCAGGAGGTCACCCATCCTAGTACTACTCTCGCCCAAGCACGCTTAACTTCGGAGTTCTGATGGGATCCAGTGCATTTGTGCTGGTATGATCGCACCCAGCATGCCTCTCCATTGTCAAAGTAATAAAGAGTTTCCACTCGCATTGTCGTACGAAGTCCGTTTAAATGAAAGTGCGAAAAAATCCTGCTAGATGACACCGGATGGACGATCCGAGCATGTCGGGAAGCCGGATGACCGCCAGGGCTGTTATCGCGCGATGAATCTTCCCGAGTACCCCCGAATCAATATAAGAATCGCCACGATCTGACGGGCGGATCAAAAGTTATCGTCGGAACGATATTTGTGCACCAAGGGTAGCTCACGGCTAGTAAACACCTTCCGACCGGATTCATGACTCGCATCCACTAGTACACTCATCCGCTATAGCCTGTACGTCACTGAATCTAAACAAACCCCCGCTATAATTTGACCGCAAATGAAATGTCAGAACGAATTCCGTTTATCGAATCAAACGACACTATCACCCCGCCATAATAAAGACCGGACGTCTTTGAATTCACCATCCGGAAGAAAATAAAAAGATCCGAACCGAAACATAGGAGGCGACGCACTAAACGTGCGTTTCAGTTCGCATCGATGTTCCAGAACCGAAAGATTGTTCGAAAAAAGTGGTAGATAGCCGAAAAAAGTGACAGGGGTGCAACACGAGGACTTCCCAGGAGGTCACCCATCCTAGTACTACTCTCGCCCAAGCACGCTTAACTTCGGAGTTCTGATGGGATCCAGTGCATTTGTGCTGGTATGATCGCACCCAGCATGCCTCTCCATTGTCAAAGTAATTAAGAGTTTCCACTCGCATTGTCGTACGAAGTCCGTTTAAATGAAAGTGCGAAAAAATCCTGCTAGATGACACCGGATGGACGATCCGAGCATGTCGGGAAGCCGGATGACCGCCAGGGCTGTCATCGCGCGATGGATCTTCCCGAGTACCCCCGAATCAATATAAGAATCGCGACGATCTGACGGGCGGATCAAAAGTTATCGTCGGAACGATATTTGTGCACCAAGGGTAGCTCACGGCCAGTAAACACCTTCCGACCGGATTCATGACTCGCATCCACTAGTACACTCATCCGCTATAGCCTGTACGTCACTGAATCTAAACAAACCCCCGCTATAATTTGACCGCAAATGAAATGTCAGAACGAATTCCGTTTATCGAATCAAACGACACTATCACCCCGCCATAATAAAGACCGGACGTCTTTGAATTCACCATCCGGAAGAAAATAAAAAGATCCGAACCGAAACGTAGGAGGCGACGCACTAAACGTGCGTTTCAGTTCGCATCGATGTTCCAGAACCGAAAGATTGTTCGAAAAAAGTGGTAGATAGCCGAAAAAAGTGACAGGGGTGCAACACGAGGACTTCCCAGGAGGTCACCCATCCTAGTACTACTCTCGCCCAAGCACGCTTAACTTCGGAGTTCTGATGGGATCCAGTGCATTTGTGCTGGTATGATCGCACCCAGCATGCCTCTCCATTGTCAAAGTAATAAAGAGTTTCCACTCGCATTGTCGTACGAAGTCCGTTTAAATGAAAGTGCGAAAAAATCCTGCTAGATGATATCGGATGGACGATCCGAGCATGTCGGGAAGCTGGATGACCGCCAGGGCTGTTATCGCGCGATGAATCTTCCCGAGTACCCCCGAATCAATATAAGAATCGCCACGATCTGACGGGCGGATCAAAAGTTATCGTCGGAACGATATTTGTGCACCACGGGTAGCTCACGGCCAGTAAACACCTTCCGACCGGATTCATGACTCGCATCCACTAGTACACTCATCCGCTATAGCCTGTACGTCACTGAATCTAAACAAACCCCCGCTATAATTTGACCGCAAATGAAATGTCAGAACGAATTCCGTTTATCGAATCAAACGACACTATCACCCCGCCATAATAAAGACCGGACGTCTTTGAATTCACCATCCGGAAGAAAATAAAAAGATCCGAACCGAAACGTATGAGGCGACGCACTAAACGTGCGTTTCAGTTCGCATCGATGTTCCAGAACCGAAAGATTGTTCGAAAAAAGTGGTAGATAGCCGAAAAAAGTGACAGGGGTGCAACACGAGGACTTCCCAGGAGGTCACCCATCCTAGTACTACTCTCGCCCAAGCACGCTTAACTTCGGAGTTCTGATGGGATCCAGTGCATTTGTGCTGGTATGATCGCACCCAGCATGCCTCTCCATTGTCAAAGTAATAAAGAGTTTCCACTCGCATTTTCGTACGAAGTCCGTTTAAATGAAAGTGCGAAAAAATCCTGCTAGATGACACCGGATGGACGATCCGAGCATGTCGGGAAGCCGGATGACCGCCAGGGCTGTCATCGCGCGATGGATCTTCCCGAGTACCCCCGAATCAATATAAGAATCGCGACGATCTGACGGGCGGATCAAAAGTTATCGTCGGAACGATATTTGTGCACCAAGGGTAGCTCACGGCCAGTAAACACCTTCCGACCGGATTCATGACTCGCATCCACTAGTACACTCATCCGCTATAGCCTGTACGTCACTGAATCTAAACAAACCCCCGCTATAATTTGACCGCAAATGAAATGTCAGAACGAATTCCGTTTATCGAATCAAACGACACTATCACCCCGCCATAATAAAGACCGGACGTCTTTGAATTCACCATCCGGAAGAAAATAAAAAGATCCGAACCGAAACGTAGGAGGCGACGCACTAAACGTGCGTTTCAGTTCGCATCGATGTTCCAGAACCGAAAGATTGTTCGAAAAAAGTGGTAGATAGCCGAAAAAAGTGACAGGGGTGCAACACGAGGACTTCCCAGGAGGTCACCCATCCTAGTACTACTCTCGCCCAAGCACGCTTAACTTCGGAGTTCTGATGGGATCCAGTGCATTTGTGCTGGTATGATCGCACCCAGCATGCCTCTCCATTGTCAAAGTAATAAAGAGTTTCCACTCGCATTGTCGTACGAAGTCCGTTTAAATGAAAGTGCGAAAAAATCCTGCTAGATGATATCGGATGGACGATCCGAGCATGTCGGGAAGCTGGATGACCGCCAGGGCTGTTATCGCGCGATGAATCTTCCCGAGTACCCCCGAATCAATATAAGAATCGCCACGATCTGACGGGCGGATCAAAAGTTATCGTCGGAACGATATTTGTGCACCACGGGTAGCTCACGGCCAGTAAACACCTTCCGACCGGATTCATGACTCGCATCCACTAGTACACTCATCCGCTATAGCCTGTACGTCACTGAATCTAAACAAACCCCCGCTATAATTTGACCGCAAATGAAATGTCAGAACGAATTCCGTTTATCGAATCAAACGACACTATCACCCCGCCATAATAAAGACCGGACGTCTTTGAATTCACCATCCGGAAGAAAATAAAAAGATCCGAACCGAAACGTATGAGGCGACGCACTAAACGTGCGTTTCAGTTCGCATCGATGTTCCAGAACCGAAAGATTGTTCGAAAAAAGTGGTAGATAGCCGAAAAAAGTGACAGGGGTGCAACACGAGGACTTCCCAGGAGGTCACCCATCCTAGTACTACTCTCGCCCAAGCACGCTTAACTTCGGAGTTCTGATGGGATCCAGTGCATTTGTGCTGGTATGATCGCACCCAGCATGCCTCTCCATTGTCAAAGTAATAAAGAGTTTCCACTCGCATTTTCGTACGAAGTCCGTTTAAATGAAAGTGCGAAAAAATCCTGCTAGATGACACCGGATGGACGATCCGAGCATGTCGGAAAGCCGGATGACCGCCAGGGCTGTCATCGCGCGATGAATCTTCCCGAGTACCCCCGAATCAATATAAGAATCGCCACGATCTGACGGGCGGATCAAAAGTTATCGTCGGAACGATATTTGTGCACCAAGGGTAGCTCACGGCCAGTAAACACCTTCCGACCGGATTCATGACTCGCATCCACTAGTACACTCATCCGCTATAGCTTGTACGTCACTGAATCTGAACAAACCCCCGCTATAATTTAACCGTAAATGAAATGTCAGAACGAATTCCGTTTATCGAATCGAACGACACTATCACCCCGCCATAATAAAGACCGGACGTCTTTGAATTCACCATCCGGAAGAAAATAAAAAGATCCGAACCGAAACGTAAGAGGCGACGCACTAAACGTGCGTTTCAGTTCGCATCGATGTTCCAGAACCGAAAGATTGTTCGAAAAAAGTGGTAGATAGCCGAAAAAAGTGACAGGGGTGCAACACGAGGACTTCCCAGGAGGTCACCCATCCTAGTACTACTCTCGCCCAAGCACGCTTAACTTCGGAGTTCTGATGGGATCCAGTGCATTTGTGCTGGTATGATCGCACCCAGCATGCCTCTCCATTGTCAAAGTAATAAAGAGTTTCCACTCGCATTGTCGTACGAAGTCCGTTTAAATGAAAGTGCGAAAAAATCCTGCTAGATGACACCGGATGGACGATCCGAGCATGTCGGAAAGCCGGATGACCGCCAGGGCTGTCATCGCGCGATGAATCTTCCCGAGTACCCCCGAATCAATATAAGAATCGCCACGATCTGACGGGCGGATCAAAAGTTATCGTCGGAACGATATTTGTGCACCAAGGGTAGCTCACGGCCAGTAAACACCTTCCGACCGGATTCATGACTCGCATCCACTAGTACACTCATCCGCTATAGCCTGTACGTTACTGTAGACACCCCATTTTGACCGTACCCTAAACCCTCCAATTTTATGCAAAACCCCGACCAAATCAATGAGTTAGCACCCCAAATTTCATACTAAGCTAGCTTAGGATCCCATCTAGGTCCCTACAAAATTTCGTCGAATTCCGAGCGCGTTTGCCTAGCGAACGAGATGGGAGAGTGTCCGTAGTGTAAACCAGAAAAGGGGTGTGAATTATCCTGGAACGGTGCAGAGCAGATTTTGAATAAGACACGATTTCAATGTGCGCTTATCAAATTTTCCGCCCAATGGTGCGCCCATCAACTGATAGTGCAAATATCAATCCCCAATAATGCCTTTAAATACTCATTCAAAGCCTCATTTTTGGGAAGGAGGTGTTTTTCATTTTCTCATAAAATCTGAGAGAGGGAGAGAGAGAGGGAGAAAACCAAACCCCCAAACCCTTTTCTCTTCTTCTCCGGTCAGCCTCCGGCAAAATCCAGCTAAAACTCCGTCCGGCGTCCTCCTTTTGATTTGTCTTCTTAGTTAACCCCTAGGCTGCTGTTTTCCTTTCTCTAGAAGCTTTGATTTTGTATTTTAAACCCCATCCTCTTCATAAACCCTAGATCTAATGGCTCAAGTTTTGTTTATATTAGCTTTTAGTCATAAATCCGAGCAAGGATTCCATTAAATCTACTTGTGATCACCCTGATTTTGATGAGCCCAATTCAGATCTGAGCATACGAGAATTTGAGCGAAAAAGAAGAAGAAGAGGAAAACAAGAGCTAGAAATCTGCCCGTTGTGGTTTTCATTCGAGCATTTGCAAAAGGAGAAGGTCAGTTGTTTTGAAGTTCTATTCAATAACTCATTTTCAGTTCAATCAGGTAAATCATTTATGCTTATTCATATTTGAAGTTTTGTACTGTTTAAATAAGGAAATTCCTTTGTAATTTTGATTTGTAGCATACGAGGTTCGCTACCTTTGATTTGGATCTACAACAGTTTTGTCTTGTGCTTGCTTTCTTTGATAATCACCTAATTATATAATAGTTCTAGAGATTGATTTTATAAGAAGAATTCATTTACAGGAAGGTTCAAGTTTGGTATTATTTTGCGTCTTTGAATTTTGTTTTGTCAAAAAGAAAGAGATAGCATAAAGAATTGGAGACTCTGTTTCCCAATGGAGATAAATCACTTGCTTTGTGTCTCTCGTTTGCGCACTGATTGTATATTAGAGTAACATTAGTAATTTTTCTTTTATAAACATGTATTGCTAATATTTAAAAAAAAAAAGAGAAATAAATTTTGGCCTTTTGACTAGATGTTCAGAACTTTAGGAGATGTCATATTCTGTGTTAATGAAGTTAGTTTTGATTGGAAGTAAAAGTGACTTGGTATAAAGCTCAACGCAAGGAGATTTCCATGATAGTGTTATTGTTTCTTTTAGAATTCTTATTAATTGACATCGTGTAGGGAATCAATTTTTTTAAGAAATTGGAGTAGACTTGCACAAGGTTGTTTCGGCAGTGGTCATGCCGAGGATGACAACTCCTCGAGTGTTTGACACAGAGGCTGCAGGGGCAAGCCATGCTGCTGGTTTTGTCGTTGATAAGCGAGGGGGAATCATACTTAGTAACAGCCATGTTGTTAAGCCTAGGCCGGTAGTCGCAGAAGCAATGTTTGTCAACCGCGAAGAAATTCCAGTACATCCTATGTACATGGATCTTGTTCATGTTTTGGTTTCTTTTGTTACGACCCTGGGGCAATACAATTTCTTAAGTACAATGAGATTCCTCTCGCTCTTGAAGTTGCATGTGTTGAACTAGAGATCAGGGTGGTCGCCATTGCTTCTAGGACAAAAGAGGCATCTAGTGTTTCTCCGGTGATAGATTGACAAGAATGGAAGGGATGCATTTGGAAGTAAGTGGAAGGCCGTAACTATTACTCGTGGTACATATCAGGTGGCATTCCTTCATAAAGGATTTGACGAGACGCGCCGGCTTGGACTTTGTAGTGAAACAGGACAGATTGTGAGGCATGCATCTTCTATTGATAAAACTGGAGTGCTTGTTATTGACTCTGTGATGCAGGTACAATTCCCGCCACCAGTTTCTGGGCGGTTTTTAAACCGCGTTTTTAGGCAAGTAAACGACAGAATTTGAGAAAATGATAAACTACAAAGTTTTAGTTTTTTTCAAGATCTTTCCAGCAAGTACTCGTGATCGAAATGTAGAGCAGTGGATAAAAAGTTATGCCTGTTTTAGTGGACTGTGTCTGCTAGTATTAGGCTAGTAAATGCATTTGAAAGTTCTTTGGTTACTATAAAACAAAATGTCTTGATGGAAATTTTAAAAGCATGATGATGTTGTTATCATTTCCCATTTTAGTTTAACTATAGTATAATATTTGTCTAACCCATGCTTATGAGCCCATTTCATTTGTAGCACTTGGGAAGTTCTGTACTCGTTTTTCTGATTGCACTATAGAATAGCACTTGTGAAGTTCTATACTCATATGTTTGCAGAATCATTTGTTCCTTTTGAAAGTATTAAATATTAGCATAGTTATATTTGTTATATTTGTTAGTTATTTCCATTTAGTTTGGGTATTTTTATTTGGAACAGGGAGGGCCACCCAGTTTTGTTGAATGTATTGCTATAGCTTGTATCTTCTTTTGGAAATGTTTTGTGAAAGATCCTTTGAGATTTTTAATGGCTTGTTGGGTGAATTTTTATGATCATTACTTATCCCTTGTTTGCCTTTTCCTCTGGGAAGTGATATTCTTATTGCTTGATGGAATTTGTCACATATCCCTCAATATATGCTTGTATCGTGATCGGAGTTCATCCATGGTTTTATATCACATTCTATATTTGATTTCCGAATGCGTTCTGGTTGATTTTTTTTTTATTATTATTATTTTTAGGCTAATTAGATGTATTTTGTTTGCAAGAATTCCAAGTCTTGAATTTCTAACACTGTGGATATGGACATAGTTATATGCTACTTTGATTACATAATTGCTTATTCTAAAATCATAGTCATTATATGCTTAAATTGTTTTCTATTTACTCCTTTGGTCATTCAAGACTACTTAGGTCTCATTGATGTTATTCTTTCCTTCATTGTAGGGGCGATGAAGGCGTTAGCCCAAGCCCATCATTTTAGAGGACTTACTAAGTCCTAGTAGCATTCTCCCCTCTTTTATTTAGTAGGCTAGCCCAGCCTTTTAGATGTCTTTAGACACTTGTCCTTTTATTGCGAAGGCGATGAAGGTGATAGCTCAAGCCCATCCTAGGAGACTTGCCCAGTCTTGCTAGCATTTTTCTCTATCTCATCTCTGTGCCTAGGAGACTTGCCTAGTCTCGTTAGCAATTTTCCCTATCCTACCTCTGTGTCTAAGAGACTTACCCAGTCTCATTCTCTTGCTAAACCTCCTCTTTGTGCGTCCTTTGGTTTTGGGAGAACACCTTACTCGGCTTGGCAACATACCCCTACTCTTATGGGTATTGGGATGCACATTTGTTACACCCTAGGGCTAGGTAGCTGTCCGGCCCGGCTGGGTGTTTTACCTTTGCCAAATATGCACAGGGTCTCTTTTTCCTTATTACTTGTGAGCTTTATTTTGGTTTGATAGTCCACTAGCATAGGAATCCGTCCTTAGTCTAGAGAGTCAGTCCTCTTGTTCAGGAATCAAATTCTATCATCATAGGGGTTAGGATTTTATCCAACCTTTCATCAGATCATGTTCTTCTATCCGCTCTTGCAAGGTATAGGATGCTGTCCAACCCTTGCAGAGTCGTGTTTCTGTCTTTTTCCCTCGCAAAGCATAGGATGCTGTCCGACCTTTGCGGGATTCCAGAAGTGTACTCTACTCTTATGATGATAGGATTCTATTCTCTGGTGTCAAAAACAACAAAAATATTTCAAAAACACTTAAAAACATCAAAAACATCTGAAAAACCAAAAATCTCAAAAATCTTGAGTCATTAGGAGTAGTTAGGAAATCTGTTCCGAACTACGTTGGCTTGATCCCTTTCAACAGGGTACGTAGTGCAGCTTGGGATCCACATCCCAAGTCCAGCCAAACCTTTAAAAAAAATAAACATTTCAAACCTTTCCAAAAATACAAAAATTCTTCGAAACCTTTTTGAAAAAGATCTTCCCCTAGAGTTAGGAGTCAGTCTTAGCTATTTAGGGTGTTTTAGAGTTAGGAGTCTGTCCTGATTTGTTGATATGGTGTGTCCTGTCGTGTGAGTGTCCCTAGAGTTAGGAGGCCTCAAGTTGATCGGTTAGACACTTAGTCCAACCGATGGCTAGACTAGGAAGCATATAGTCAGCCCATGGTTTTCCTTAGGTTGCATAGCCTAGATACACGTAGGATGTAGGGCCCACCTGCATTAGCTTAAGGCTAACCAACTTGCATTAGTTAGGGCATATAGAGTCCTAAAAATTACAACTCACATGAACTTAAGCAATTGTACAAAAAAGCTTTAAAAATCAGTCGAGTTTAGTGGAATTGAGTCTGGGATAGCGGTTCTAGATGGTTAGGCATAGTAGTTTAGAATAGGGCATCGAACTACGTTGACTCCGATTCTTCCCGAGGCCGGGATACGTAGAGCAGCTGGGATGGACGGCCATCTTGGTCCGAGTCAGGTCGCATTAGAGTTAGGACTCATTTTGTCCAGTCAGGTATAGAGTTGATTTGTGTTGTATGTTTTTGCTGTGTTTTCTTACTTTCATGTACAGATCCTATACATTTAGCTGTAACATGCATGTGTTTGCACACCAGAACTTAGACACCCATTAGGCATGTCACTTATAACCTAGTTTTGCTTAGGCGACACTTCTTTCATTTCTTTTATGTGTGCTTATTATTCATCTCCGAGACATGCATGATTAGATAGACGTCTTCTCGGAGATATTGATTCCCATTTCATATGACTTTTGCCCAAAACTCTTCAAAATCATTAAGTAAATGGCATAAGAGACCAGGTGCTTGCACTTGGGCGGACGAGGTGCTCTTTGGACCTTCCGAATTCGTAACCAGGCACGAACCTTCTTTTATATCTCTGGTTATCCGTTGCAACAGAGCATAGTATGGGATCCTTGGCCCACTTCCTTGGATGGCGACTCTTCTTTGTTTAAGGTACGCCTCGAATCTGGGCTAGTCCCCGAATCGAGAGGTATCTCACCCTTTATCGCCACTCATGCTGTGAGGGGCACTTCTTTCGAGAGTTCCTTGGTAGAGCTCTCCATTCACGTGGATGATCCTGAGACTGTTAGCGCGTGGGGGCACGTCCCTCACCGCGACTCTCTCGGATTGGGGTCCACAGGCTGGCGACTCTGCTGGGGATATCTTTCGAGATATTGCCTAACTCTGTTAAAATGCCATTTGTTATTAATTTTGAAGAATTTTGAGCTAAAATCATTATAAATGGGAATTTAATCGCTTAGAATCCAGGGGCACCAAATATGTGTTTAAAACAAGGGATTCACACACTACACAGCATACATCATTTTGTTTTTTAATTTTCTATTATTGATTTTATTATTATTGGCTCCACGGGATAGATATAATACGTGCCTCATGGGATATCACTATCCAGATGGTGCTGTTGTATCTATTACCAAGCTATGCGCCAGTGCTGCAGTCGTAAACACTCGGTGTACTTGTGTTTACAGCAGCCGGTGAGCAATGAAGCATACTGTATATAACACTCGGTGTACTTGTGTTATATACTTAAAGTATGGATCATATGCATAGTACCCGATATATTGAGTCCGGAGCTCCACTTTCATTTTACATATATTATGTACTTGGATATATTTGTTGATTTAGTAAAACCTAATTAGGAGTTGCATGTGCTTATATATATATTGCATTCATATAAGGACGAACATGTGTTGCTTACACTTGTTGGAGCCTAGATTTAGGAGCCATATCCTATCCATAGATTATTGTAGCTCACCTTATGTGGCTACAACGCGGTCCTAGTACACTCACATGTCTGTCTTGAGTCAAGATTCCTGACTCTGCGGAATTATATTTAGGGCTGGTGCCCCTGGTTAGGATATATATGTATATATTGATTATTAGATTAGGGCTTACTCCTTTGTAATGTTTCCTATCTAATCCAATCAGTCATTTTCTTTGAGATTTAGATTTGGTCGGTGACTTCTATTTGTCATCGTTATGACCATGGTCTTTTTTTTTCTGATCTTTTGATCATAGATCCGATTCATACCTTGTATCATTGATCCATATTCCATATATTTAGATTAGGGCCTACCTCTTAGTTAGGTTCTCCCTCGTAATCTAATCAATTATTTCTAGTTATCCATTCTGTGGATTATCATTAGATTATTGGTTCTTTATCCATGATCTATTCCTTGATCTATTTGTTTTAAAATTGATCCGTGTTGTTCATTATTAGATTAGGGTTTACCTCTTAGTTAGGTTTTCATTCCTAATCTAATCAATTATCCCTATCTATTCATTCTTTTAGATTATGATCAGATCGATGGCTTCTAATCATCATTCTTATGGTCACGATCTATCCTTAGATCTTTTGGTTGCAAATTCAACCCATCTCTAAATGTCGTCATTCATGGTCAGTCCCTCACATCCCTCCGATGACCATATTCTGTTGTTCACTCATGAGCCTATCTTGCCACCATCATTTGAGTGCAAGTATCCTTGCTGGGAGTTCTATACTACAGAGATTATTCATATACCCTTGAAATGACTTGTGGGGTCCCTTTGTGTGGCCGTCATGCTGCCAATTTTTACCCAACACATTTTCAGTGTGATCGCCATTTTTTGGGATTGTTGATGAGTCATGTGTTTATCTTACCATAATCCTTCTTCCAATTGTTATGCTGTTGGTTCTTACCCAAGGGAGAGATGTGTTTGTATTATCTCTTGTTTCAACTTGTGTATAACAATCAACGAGATTGTCTCAAACTAAAATTAGTGTTTGTCATTTCCATGACAGGAGTCAGACCTAATTGACTTTACCCATCTGCTGCACCGGTTTCCTTTCATTTTACCCTGATAAAATGGCTCTACCTATGGACATCCTAGCGGAAGTGGTAGAAGTTTTGAGGGAAGTATCTAGAGAAGTGTCAAGTGTGAAAGAAGAGGTGGCCCTTTTGAAAACAAAAGATGATGGACAATCCGTGATTTCTGAAATGGTAGAATTACTGAATGAAGTATCTAGAGAAATGTCAAGTGTGAAGGAGGAAGTGGCATTTTTGAAAACAAAAGATGATGAAAAATCCATGATCTCTGAGGACTCTGTAGTCCAAAATCATCCTCCTGTGACTCTTGATCCTATCAATTCCATGATAGCACATATTGGTGATTCTGAAGAAGAACTTATTGAAGAGAAGTGTTTTACACCTCCTACTGTCGTAGGAAAGGAGAAAGAATTTGCTGACGAGGTTGAGAAGCTGTCTCCTTTGATCCCTACTCCTGTCTCGGTCCCAGTATCACATATTGATAATTCCAAGGGCAAGCAACATGTCGAAGAGAAGTGTCTCTCATCTCTCATTTCAGTAGGAAAGGTGAAGGAGCGTGTTAAAGAAATTGAAGAATTAACCATTGATCACCAAAGCGTGAAGAATCCAAGGAACGATAGCAAATCAGTTGTTGATTCTAAGAAGATCAACATTATTGAGTCATCTCATCAAGCACCTCAACATGTCATGCAGAAGTCTGGTCAAGGAGAAGAGAACCCAGCACAGAAGCCTAAGAAGAAGTTCACTCCATTACCGAAACCTCCAGCGGTCATTCTCCGAAAACTTGTTAAGGATGGACAGTTGAAACTTATGGCTCAGAAGCCACCTCCTAAGGTTCTTCCAAGGTTCTACAACAAGGATGAATACTGTGAATATCACCAAGGCCTTGGTCACATCACCAATCGTTGTCGCTCCCTCAAATTTGCGATCCAGGACCTCATAGATAGGGACCGTCCCATTTGGCCCGGGTTTAATGCTAATCAGAATCCTTCACCTAGACGTGTTGATATTTCTCAAGCTGCTACTAAATCTAACTTGACGGTTGAACCTTTTGAAGATCCCTCCGTCATCATTCATCCCACATTTGAACTAGGAGATACTTCGGCTGCAAATTTGGGAATGTCAGAGTTAGAAATGTCAGGAGGTAGTTATATGCCAGCGGCATCGTTACCGATACCAGTTATTGAAGATCATCTTGAAGCCGGGTCAACAGGACCTACACCAGGGTTGAATCCCTAGTTATGGATATCATGGAGGAAGGAGTGCCACCCATAACCTTCAGTGCCAGCCCATTACTGACGAAGAAGGGTTTTGTTTTGTTAAGTTTGTTTTTCGTTGAGTGTACACCAACTTTTTTCTCTCAAAGTTGGTAAGTCTTATTGTGTCAATGTGAAAAGAAAAATAAAAAGAAAGAGTCATGTTTGTCAGTCTTGTTCATTCAAAGTTTGTTGTTTCCGTTCTTTGTCAAGTCTAAGGTAGAGCCCATTGAGGCGCGTCGAAAAAAAAAAAGAAAAAAGAAAGGAAAGAAAGAGTGTTACCATTGTACATCCAATTTTCAATTCAATAAAGTTGTTGATTTCATATCTTTGTTATTCTATGATTCACTCTTAGATCTAATGTTAAAAATAACTAAAGACACCCTTCTCGGATGAGAATGCAGACGAAATTCCCCTCGAGATCTGAAACATGATCAAACGAGAGGAAGAGCGTCGAGCATAGCCACTCAAAGAAGAAATCAAAGCTGTTGATAGTGGTATTGAAATCCGAAACTCGGAAAAGATGGATTGGCAAAACTTTATCTCCCGAGGAGAGCGAAGAATTGATAAACCTATTTAGAGGGGGTTCGAGGTAGTCTTGCTTGATCCTATAAGGATAAACAGAGAGAACGCCCTGTTGTTGTGAAAAGCAAGACTCCATCAGCTTTAGATATCAGTCGAAAAGCAAAATCCCAGAGAGTGGAGCATCAGACACCCAGTCAAGCTAATGAGAAATTTAGCGAAGACCTTCAGAAAATGAAGTCATCAATTTGAGCCCGAAAAGGGCACTTGAGCTACATATTTTCAATGAGATTCCGAGATGGAATGCTTCAAGAGTAAGGACATGCCTAATGTCTAGAAAAAAAAAGAATATGAAAGAAAGACAGAAGGAGAAGGGAATGCGTCCCTAAGACAACATCTTAGAAAAAATCAAAGACCCAAGTGATGGAGTTTATGAGATAGATTGAATATCAGAATTGTCTCCAACATTTGGAGACTATCGAGAGCGATATAATCTTGAGCATTCAAGATATTCGAGAAGCGCACAAGTTTAAGTGGAGCACCGTGGTTGAAGTCTTGCTCAAAAATACCGCCAGACTACTCGACAAAAATATTCAAAGCTGTTGAACCTTATTTCTCAAAAAGCTTGTATGTCAAAACACCAGGAGGCCATCCTTGGACGTTTGAGCCTTTATAGCCAAAATCCCAATGTTTAAAAACATCCTTTTGTGAGCCCTTTGAGCCAACATTTTAAAACCAAACAATTTTTTCAACCACATTATAAACCAGGGGCATTTTATGCACCCGAACTACGCGGACCTGATCCCCAACTCTTCGGGGGTACGTAGGCAGTCTGATTAATTCAGATTCGGTCAAAACCTTTGGGGATAAAAGCTAAATCATCCCCCTTTCAAAATTTTGAAGCTAAAAAGCTAAACCATTCTTTGTTAAACCCCAAAGCGAACTACGCGGATCTGATCCTCCATTTTTGGGGTACGTAGGTAGTCTGGCAAGACCAGATTCGGTCCAAATCGTTTGAACTTCCGATATCCAACCCTTTTGAACCCGAGCCTACCTATAAAGTTCTTCTGGTGAAACGAGCAAAGGTTCAAGGCAATTGAAAACAAAAACAGAAAAAAATGAAAGGAATGAGAGTCTGAAGACCCACTAGGTTGAAAACCTGAAAGGGCGGCCTAGAGTCAAGCGTTTGCTAAGTCAATAACCAAATGAGCTGGCTTATGCAAAATGGGGGTAGCAGTCTGATGGATTGAGAACTGAAGAGTCAATCCAGTCAAGGGTGAAGACTTTCCAAAAAGTGAGCTGATAAGACATGGAAGGAGTTCCTCGATTATGGAGAACTTTAAAGTTTAAATAGTATGAGGATTCCAGGCAAAAGCTGAGGCAAATGGTTTGCTAGACCAGAAACCTGGAATGCAATAATCATGAGTTCCCACCAGAGGAGACTCGAAGAGATGAAGAAGCCATCACTACACAGGGCAGGATCTTAGAATTCAAGTAGTGTCAGTAAGATTTACTTTGACACCTTTCTAAACTAGGGGCATTGAAACTGAGCAATCCAAAGGGGGTGGTAATAACCATGACAAAAATCCTGATGGAGGAAATTAGTGCCTCTTGACATGGTTTTCGAAATTATTCTGAGAGCGGCTAGCCTTACCATTTAAAAATACACATCAGGTCTAAGGGTGAATCAAAAGTTAGTCAAGTCCCTTGAATAATGTACATCTTCTTTGATAGAGTCTTGGAAGTCTGTTCCTCATTCTTATCTATTTTCCTTTCAAGGTCCAAAGTTGTCTGGCACTGGGAGAATGGGTGTATACTTTCCAAAGTGAAAAAAAAAAAAAAATTCTCAGAATAGACCCTGGTTTAGGTATCAGAGAAAGGCAAGAAACATCATGTTCTGACATGATGAAGATGTCAAGTTTCAAGCAGATGGTGGTGGAAAGAACGAACCTCAAATAGTGGTCAACGAAAGGAGAAGTCTTTGAGCTTAGTCATTATCCCATCCTTATTCCAAAGAAAGAACCTATGTAAACCCAAATTTTCCTACCTATCCTGGTTTTACTTTCCTTGGAACTCTTGTCATGGAAGTATAATACACTAGGGGCATCTTTTATGACTTGCGTCATAAAATATATCAAGCACACAAAGGCAATCAGTGCCAATGTTTATAACAAGTTGAGGTAAGAGATATGCGAACACATCTAAAGCCGAATCACTAAACTCCTCAAATGAGCCCTCTTTTTAAAAGAGTCAATTTCCAAAGAAAATCAATTTCTCCAGCGGAGTCTAGAATTTGCTCCCACAACCTTCAAAACCTCAGCAGAATGCTTTTCACCTGTCAAAGAAGGGCCGATATCCAAATCCCTACAAGTTATCTGAGTCCAATTCTCAGCAAGGAACTCGTACTCTCAATTTTCTCGGTAAGAGACAATCAATCTAAAAAAAAAAATTCTCATTCAAAATCAATCAATTCTCAGCAATACCCGTTGGTTTCCAAGGTTCTTCGTGGCTTGCGATTCAGGTACACTATGGACCCTCGCTTTTAGTGGCTCTTCATGATCTGCTTTTCAAGTTGTATCTTGGACCCACTATCCATACTCATTCTATTCATCTCCATTGCTTGTCATTATCCTTGTTCATTCTTGGCTCTTCATGGTCTACCAGTCAGGTACACCATGGACCCTTGCTTCCTAAGTGGCTCTTCATGATCTGTCCTTTAGGATATATCATGGACCCACTATCCATGCTCATTTCATTCATCTCCATTACTTGTTGTTATTCTTGTTGGGCTCTTCGTGGATTATTACCACGAACCCCAAATTTTGTACTAGGCTCTTCGTGGCTTATGGCCATGGACCTTAGATTCATTTGCGTGGCTCTTCATGGCTTGTTGCCGTGGACCTCGATTACTTCTTGGCTCTTCATGGTCTACCATTTGGGTACACCATGGACCCATGCTCCCCGAGTGGCTCTTTGCGATATGTTCTTCCAGATATATCATGGACCCACTATTCATAGTCACTCCATTCATATCTTTTACATGCCATTGTTTCTGCTTGCTGGGCTCTTTGTGGCTTATTGCCATGGACCCCAGATTCAAGGCTGGGCTCTTCATGGCTTATTGCCATGGACCCCAGATTCAATGCTTGGCTCTTCATGATTTCTTGCCATGGACCCTAGACTTATTGCGTGGCTCTTCACGGCTTGTCATCGTGGACCCTCGATTACTTCTTGGCTCTTTATAGCTTATGGCTATGGACCCTTGATTCCCAGTTTTCTAACCCACCAACCATCTCATGTCTTTCTGGCGAGGCTCTTCATGGTTCATTGCCATGGACCCTCGACTCCTGTTTACCTGGCTCTTCATGGTTTGCCACCGTGGACCCTCGTTCTCTGCAAGGCTCTTTGTGGCTTATTGCCATAGACCCTTGATCAAAATTTTCATTCAACTGTTGTTCTTTCTTGTCTAATTTGGTGAAAGGCTGGACCGCAGCTCTATCTAGTTATTTTGTTGTTAGCAATAAAAAGTCAAGTCATGATCCGTCGTTCCACAGTGTACCGACACCCAAGTGCGGAGTCAGGAATACCTGTGTGATCGATGTGTTACTCGAGTTATATGTCTGGTGGGAGGCTATCTCACCAATTTGTTTTGAATGCTGAGTTATGTGTCCAGCGTTTCACCAAATTACTCATAAGTCATGTTGAATGAGAAATTTTAAAACCAAATTCTCCTTGATAGCATTCGCCCCGAGCGTAGAAAAAAAAAAAAAAAACAAAATCTCTCTTAGAGCATCTCTGAGAGCATCAAGCAAATAATCAAAAGCCTATTTCAAGACCCCTGAGGCACCCATTCCATTTTCAAACCCCTGAGGCATCCATTCCATATCACAACCCCTATGGTATCTGATCATTCCAACAATCCAATATTCACAAAATCATCTTCTTCATTCTTCTTTCTCTCCAATCATTTTTGGGCCAGCCAAAATGGATTGTCTGTTCAGCTTTGACATTCGCGCGACAAGCACGCTCTGCCAAAGAGGGGCATCTGTAGACACCCCATTTTGACCGTACCCTAAACCCTCCAATTTTATGCAAAACCCCGACCAAATCAATGAGTTAGCACCCCAAATTTCATACTAAGCTAGCTTAGGATCCCATCTAGGTCCCTACAAAATTTCGTCGAATTCCGAGCGCGTTTGCCTAGCGAACGAGATGGGAGAGTGTCCGTAGTGTAAACCAGAAAAGGGGTGTGAATTATCCTGGAACGGTGCAGAGCAGATTTTGAATAAGACACGATTTCAATGTGCGCTTATCAAATTTTCCGCCCAATGGTGCGCCCATCAACTGATAGTGCAAATATCAATCCCCAATAATGCCTTTAAATACTCATTCAAAGCCTCATTTTTGGGAAGGAGGTGTTTTTCATTTTCTCATAAAATCTGAGAGAGGGAGAGAGAGAGGGAGAAAACCAAACCCCCAAACCCTTTTCTCTTCTTCTCCGGTCAGCCTCCGGCAAAATCCAGCTAAAACTCCGTCCGGCATCCTCCTTTTGATTTGTCTTCTTAGTTAACCCCTAGGCTGCTGTTTTCCTTTCTCTAGAAGCTTTGATTTTGTATTTTAAACCCCATCCTCTTCATAAACCCTAGATCTAATGGCTCAAGTTTTGTTTATATTAGCTTTTAGTCATAAATCCGAGCAAGGATTCCATTAAATCTACTTGTGATCACCCTGATTTTGATGAGCCCAATTCAGATCTGAGCATACGAGAATTTGAGCGAAAAAGAAGAAGAAGAGGAAAACAAGAGCTAGAAATCTGCCCGTTGTGGTTTTCATTCGAGCATTTGCAAAAGGAGAAGGTCAGTTGTTTTGAAGTTCTATTCAATAACTCATTTTCAGTTCAATCAGGTAAATCATTTATGCTTATTCATATTTGAAGTTTTGTACTGTTTAAATAAGGAAATTCCTTTGTAATTTTGATTTGTAGCATACGAGGTTCGCTACCTTTGATTTGGATCTACAACAGTTTTGTCTTGTGCTTGCTTTCTTTGATAATCACCTAATTATATAACAGTTCTAGAGATTGATTTTATAAGAAGAATTCATTTACAGGAAGGTTCAAGTTTGGTATTATTTTGCGTCTTTGAATTTTGTTTTGTCAAAAAGAAAGAGATAGCATAAAGAATTGGAGACTCTGTTTCCCAATGGAGATAAATCACTTGCTTTGTGTCTCTCGTTTGCGCACTGATTGTATATTAGAGTAACATTAGTAATTTTTCTTTTATAAACATGTATTGCTAATATTTAAAAAAAAAAAGAGAAATAAATTTTGGCCTTTTGACTAGATGTTCAGAACTTTAGGAGATGTCATATTCTGTGTTAATGAAGTTAGTTTTGATTGGAAGTAAAAGTGACTTGGTATAAAGCTCAACGCAAGGAGATTTCCATGATAGTGTTATTGTTTCTTTTAGAATTCTTATTAATTGACATCGTGTAGGGAATCAATTTTTTTAAGAAATTGGAGTAGACTTGCACAAGGTTGTTTCGGCAGTGGTCATGCCGAGGATGACAACTCCTCGAGTGTTTGACACAGAGGCTGCAGGGGCAAGCCATGCTGCTGGTTTTGTCGTTGATAAGCGAGGGGGAATCATACTTAGTAACAGCCATGTTGTTAAGCCTAGGCCGGTAGTCGCAGAAGCAATGTTTGTCAACCGCGAAGAAATTCCAGTACATCCTATGTACATGGATCTTGTTCATGTTTTGGTTTCTTTTGTTACGACCCTGGGGCAATACAATTTCTTAAGTACAATGAGATTCCTCTCGCTCTTGAAGTTGCATGTGTTGAACTAGAGATCAGGGTGGTCGCCATTGCTTCTAGGACAAAAGAGGCATCTAGTGTTTCTCCGGTGATAGATTGACAAGAATGGAAGGGATGCATTTGGAAGTAAGTGGAAGGCCGTAACTATTACTCGTGGTACATATCAGGTGGCATTCCTTCATAAAGGATTTGACGAGACGCGCCGGCTTGGACTTTGTAGTGAAACAGGACAGATTGTGAGGCATGCATCTTCTATTGATAAAACTGGAGTGCTTGTTATTGACTCTGTGATGCAGGTACAATTCCCGCCACCAGTTTCTGGGCGGTTTTTAAACCGCGTTTTTAGGCAAGTAAACGACAGAATTTGAGAAAATGATAAACTACAAAGTTTTAGTTTTTTTCAAGATCTTTCCAGCAAGTACTCGTGATCGAAATGTAGAGCAGTGGATAAAAAGTTATGCCTGTTTTAGTGGACTGTGTCTGCTAGTATTAGGCTAGTAAATGCATTTGAAAGTTCTTTGGTTACTATAAAACAAAATGTCTTGATGGAAATTTTAAAAGCATGATGATGTTGTTATCATTTCCCATTTTAGTTTAACTATAGTATAATATTTGTCTAACCCATGCTTATGAGCCCATTTCATTTGTAGCACTTGGGAAGTTCTGTACTCGTTTTTCTGATTGCACTATAGAATAGCACTTGTGAAGTTCTATACTCATATGTTTGCAGAATCATTTGTTCCTTTTGAAAGTATTAAATATTAGCATAGTTATATTTGTTATATTTGTTAGTTATTTCCATTTAGTTTGGGTATTTTTATTTGGAACAGGGAGGGCCACCCAGTTTTGTTGAATGTATTGCTATAGCTTGTATCTTCTTTTGGAAATGTTTTGTGAAAGATCCTTTGAGATTTTTAATGGCCTGTTGGGTGAATTTTTATGATCATTACTTATCCCTTGTTTGCCTTTTCCTCTGGGAAGTGATATTCTTATTGCTTGATGGAATTTGTCACATATCCCTCAATATATGCTTGTATCGTGATCGGAGTTCATCCATGGTTTTATATCACATTCTATATTTGATTTCCGAATGCGTTCTGGTTGATTTTTTTTTTATTATTATTATTTTTAGGCTAATTAGATGTATTTTGTTTGCAAGAATTCCAAGTCTTGAATTTCTAACACTGTGGATATGGACATAGTTATATGCTACTTTGATTACATAATTGCTTATTCTAAAATCATAGTCATTATATGCTTAAATTGTTTTCTATTTACTCCTTTGGTCATTCAAGACTACTTAGGTCTCATTGATGTTATTCTTTCCTTCATTGTAGGGGCGATGAAGGCGTTAGCCCAAGCCCATCATTTTAGAGGACTTACTAAGTCCTAGTAGCATTCTCCCCTCTTTTATTTAGTAGGCTAGCCCAGCCTTTTAGATGTCTTTAGACACTTGTCCTTTTATTGCGAAGGCGATGAAGGTGATAGCTCAAGCCCATCCTAGGAGACTTGCCCAGTCTTGCTAGCATTTTTCTCTATCTCATCTCTGTGCCTAGGAGACTTGCCTAGTCTCGTTAGCAATTTTCCCTATCCTACCTCTGTGTCTAAGAGACTTACCCAGTCTCATTCTCTTGCTAAACCTCCTCTTTGTGCGTCCTTTGGTTTTGGGAGAACACCTTACTCGGCTTGGCAACATACCCCTACTCTTATGGGTATTGGGATGCACATTTGTTACACCCTAGGGCTAGGTAGCTGTCCGGCCCGGCTGGGTGTTTTACCTTTGCCAAATATGCACAGGGTCTCTTTTTCCTTATTACTTGTGAGCTTTATTTTGGTTTGATAGTCCACTAGCATAGGAATCCGTCCTTAGTCTAGAGAGTCAGTCCTCTTGTTCAGGAATCAAATTCTATCATCATAGGGGTTAGGATTTTATCCAACCTTTCATCAGATCATGTTCTTCTATCCGCTCTTGCAAGGTATAGGATGCTGTCCAACCCTTGCAGAGTCGTGTTTCTGTCTTTTTCCCTCGCAAAGCATAGGATGCTGTCCGACCTTTGCGGGATTCCAGAAGTGTACTCTACTCTTATGATGATAGGATTCTATTCTCTGGTGTCAAAAACAACAAAAATATTTCAAAAACACTTAAAAACATCAAAAACATCTGAAAAACCAAAAATCTCAAAAATCTTGAGTCATTAGGAGTAGTTAGGAAATCTGTTCCGAACTACGTTGGCTTGATCCCTTTCAACAGGGTACGTAGTGCAGCTTGGGATCCACATCCCAAGTCCAGCCAAACCTTTAAAAAAAATAAACATTTCAAACCTTTCCAAAAATACAAAAATTCTTCGAAACCTTTTTGAAAAAGATCTTCCCCTAGAGTTAGGAGTCAGTCTTAGCTATTTAGGGTGTTTTAGAGTTAGGAGTCTGTCCTGATTTGTTGATATGGTGTGTCCTGTCGTGTGAGTGTCCCTAGAGTTAGGAGGCCTCAAGTTGATCGGTTAGACACTTAGTCCAACCGATGGCTAGACTAGGAAGCATATAGTCAGCCCATGGTTTTCCTTAGGTTGCATAGCCTAGATACACGTAGGATGTAGGGCCCACCTGCATTAGCTTAAGGCTAACCAACTTGCATTAGTTAGGGCATATAGAGTCCTAAAAATTACAACTCACATGAACTTAAGCAATTGTACAAAAAAGCTTTAAAAATCAGTCGAGTTTAGTGGAATTGAGTCTGGGATAGCGGTTCTAGATGGTTAGGCATAGTAGTTTAGAATAGGGCATCGAACTACGTTGACTCCGATTCTTCCCGAGGCCGGGATACGTAGAGCAGCTGGGATGGACGGCCATCTTGGTCCGAGTCAGGTCGCATTAGAGTTAGGACTCATTTTGTCCAGTCAGGTATAGAGTTGATTTGTGTTGTATGTTTTTGCTGTGTTTTCTTACTTTCATGTACAGATCCTATACATTTAGCTGTAACATGCATGTGTTTGCACACCAGAACTTAGACACCCATTAGGCATGTCACTTATAACCTAGTTTTGCTTAGGCGACACTTCTTTCATTTCTTTTATGTGTGCTTATTATTCATCTCCGAGACATGCATGATTAGATAGACGTCTTCTCGGAGATATTGATTCCCATTTCATATGACTTTTGCCCAAAACTCTTCAAAATCATTAAGTAAATGGCATAAGAGACCAGGTGCTTGCACTTGGGCGGACGAGGTGCTCTTTGGACCTTCCGAATTCGTAACCAGGCACGAACCTTCTTTTATATCTCTGGTTATCCGTTGCAACAGAGCATAGTATGGGATCCTTGGCCCACTTCCTTGGATGGCGACTCTTCTTTGTTTAAGGTACGCCTCGAATCTGGGCTAGTCCCCGAATCGAGAGGTATCTCACCCTTTATCGCCACTCATGCTGTGAGGGGCACTTCTTTCGAGAGTTCCTTGGTAGAGCTCTCCATTCACGTGGATGATCCTGAGACTGTTAGCGCGTGGGGGCACGTCCCTCACCGCGACTCTCTCGGATTGGGGTCCACAGTCACTGAATCTAAACAAACCCCCGCTATAATTTGACCGCAAATGAAATGTCAGAACGAATTCCGTTTATCGAATCAAACGACACTATCACCCCGCCATAATAAAGACCGGACGTGTTTGAATTCACCATCCGGAAGAAAATAAAAAGATCCGAACCGAAACGTAGGAGGCGACGCACTAAACGTGCGTTTCAGTTCGCATCGATGTTCCAGAACCGAAAGATTGTTCGAAAAAAGTGGTAGATAGCCGAAAAAAGTGACAGGGGTGCAACACGAGGACTTCCCAGGAGGTCACCCATCCTAGTACTACTCTCGCCCAAGCACGCTTAACTTCGGAGTTCTGATGGGATCCAGTGCATTTGTGCTGGTATGATCGCACCCAGCATGCCTCTCCATTGTCAAAGTAATAAAGAGTTTCCACTCGCATTGTCGTACGAAGTCCGTTTAAATGAAAGTGCGAAAAAATCCTGCTAGATGACACCGGATGGACGATCCGAGCATGTCGGGAAGCCGGATGACCGCCAGGGCTGTCATCGCGCGATGAATCTTCCCGAGTACCCCCGAATCAATATAAGAATCGCCACGATCTGACGGGCGGATCAAAAGTTATCGTCGGAACGATATTTGTGCACCAAGGGTAGCTCACGGCCAGTAAACACCTTCCGACCGGATTCATGACTCGCATCCACTAGTACACTCATCCGCTATAGCCTGTACGTCACTGAATCTAAACAAACCCCCGCTATAATTTGACCGCAAATGAAATGTCAGAACGAATTCCGTTTATCGAATCAAACGACACTATCACCCCGCCATAATAAAGACCGGACGTGTTTGAATTCACCATCCGGAAGAAAATAAAAAGATCCGAACCGAAACGTAGGAGGCGACGCACTAAACGTGCGTTTCAGTTCGCATCGATGTTCCAGAACCGAAAGATTGTTCGAAAAAAGTGGTAGATAGCCGAAAAAAGTGACAGGGGTGCAACACGAGGACTTCCCAGGAGGTCACCCATCCTAGTACTACTCTCGCCCAAGCACGCTTAACTTCGGAGTTCTGATGGGATCCAGTGCATTTGTGCTGGTATGATCGCACCCAGCATGCCTCTCCATTGTCAAAGTAATAAAGAGTTTCCACTCGCATTGTCGTACGAAGTCCGTTTAAATGAAAGTGCGAAAAAATCCTGCTAGATGACACCGGATGGACGATCCGAGCATGTCGGGAAGCCGGATGACCGCCAGGGCTGTCATTGCGCGATGAATCTTCCCGAGTACCCCCGAATCAATATAAGAATCGCCACGATCTGACGGGCGGATCAAAAGTTATCGTCGGAACGATATTTGTGCACCAAGGGTAGCTCACGGCCAGTAAACACCTTCCGACCGGATTCATGACTCGCATCCACTAGTACACTCATCCGCTATAGCCTGTACGTCACTGAATCTAAACAAACCCCCGCTATAATTTGACCGCAAATGAAATGTCAGAACGAATTCCGTTTATCGAATCAAACGACACTATCACCCCGCCATAATAAAGACCGGACGTGTTTGAATTCACCATCCGGAAGAAAATAAAAAGATCCGAACCGAAACGTAGGAGGCGACGCACTAAACGTGCGTTTCAGTTCGCATCGATGTTCCAGAACCGAAAGATTGTTCGAAAAAAGTGGTAGATAGCCGAAAAAAGTGACAGGGGTGCAACACGAGGACTTCCCAGGAGGTCACCCATCCTAGTACTACTCTCGCCCAAGCACGCTTAACTTCGGAGTTCTGATGGGATCCAGTGCATTTGTGCTGGTATGATCGCACCCAGCATGCCTCTCCATTGTCAAAGTAATAAAGAGTTTCCACTCGTATTGTCGTACGAAGTCCGTTTAAATGAAAGTGCGAAAAAATCCTGCTAGATGACACCGGATGGACGATCCGAGCATGTCGGGAAGCCGGATGGCCGCCAGGGCTGTTATCGCGCGATGAATCTTCCCGAGTACCCCCGAATCAATATAAGAATCGCCACGATCTGACGGGCGGATCAAAAGTTATCGTCGGAACGATATTTGTGCACCAAGGGTAGCTCACGGCCAGTAAACACCTTCCGACCGGATTCATGACTCGCATCCACTAGTACACTCATCCGCTATAGCCTGTACGTCACTGAATCTAAACAAACCCCCGCTATAATTTGACCGCAAATGAAATGTCAGAACGAATTCCGTTTATCGAATCAAACGACACTATCACCCCGCCATAATAAAGACCGGACGTCTTTGAATTCACCATCCGGAAGAAAATAAAAAGATCCGAACCGAAACGTAGGAGGCGACGCACTAAACGTGCGTTTCAGTTCGCATCGATGTTCCAGAACCGAAAGATTGTTCGAAAAAAGTGGTAGATAGCCGAAAAAAGTGACAGGGGTGCAACACGAGGACTTCCCAGGAGGTCACCCATCCTAGTACTACTCTCGCCCAAGCACGCTTAACTTCGGAGTTCTGATGGGATCCAGTGCATTTGTGCTGGTATGATCGCACCCAGCATGCCTCTCCATTGTCAAAGTAATAAAGAGTTTCCACTCGCATTGTCGTACGAAGTCCGTTTAAATGAAAGTGCGAAAAAATCCTGCTAGATGACACCGGATGGACGATCCGAGCATGTCGGGAAGCCGGATGACCGCCAGGGCTGTCATCGCGCGATGAATCTTCCCGAGTACCCCCGAATCAATATAAGAATCGCCACGATCTGACGGGCGGATCAAAAGTTATCGTCGGAACGATATTTGTGCACCAAGGGTAGCTCACGGCCAGTAAACACCTTCCGACCGGATTCATGACTCGCATCCACTAGTACACTCATCCGCTATAGCCTGTACGTCACTGAATCTAAACAAACCCCCGCTATAATTTGACCGCAAATGAAATGTCAGAACGAATTCCGTTTATCGAATCAAACGACACTATCACCCCGCCATAATAAAGACCGGACGTGTTTGAATTCACCATCCGGAAGAAAATAAAAAGATCCGAACCGAAACGTAGGAGGCGACGCACTAAACGTGCGTTTCAGTTCGCATCGATGTTCCAGAACCGAAAGATTGTTCGAAAAAAGTGGTAGATAGCCGAAAAAAGTGACAGGGGTGCAACACGAGGACTTCCCAGGAGGTCACCCATCCTAGTACTACTCTCGCCCAAGCACGCTTAACTTCGGAGTTCTGATGGGATCCAGTGCATTTGTGCTGGTATGATCGCACCCAGCATGCCTCTCCATTGTCAAAGTAATAAAGAGTTTCCACTCGCATTGTCGTACGAAGTCCGTTTAAATGAAAGTGCGAAAAAATCCTGCTAGATGACACCGGATGGACGATCCGAGCATGTCGGGAAGCCGGATGACCGCCAGGGCTGTTATCGCGCGATGAATCTTCCCGAGTACCCCCGAATCAATATAAGAATCGCCACGATCTGACGGGCGGATCAAAAGTTATCGTCGGAACGATATTTGTGCACCAAGGGTAGCTCACGGCCAGTAAACACCTTCCGACCGGATTCATGACTCGCATCCACTAGTACACTCATCCGCTATAGCCTGTACGTCACTGAATCTAAACAAACCCCCGCTATAATTTGACCGCAAATGAAATGTCAGAACGAATTCCGTTTATCGAATCAAACGACACTATCACCCCGCCATAATAAAGACCGGACGTGTTTGAATTCACCATCCGGAAGAAAATAAAAAGATCCGAACCGAAACGTAGGAGGCGACGCACTAAACGTGCGTTTCAGTTCGCATCGATGTTCCAGAACCGAAAGATTGTTCGAAAAAAGTGGTAGATAGCCGAAAAAAGTGACAGGGGTGCAACACGAGGACTTCCCAGGAGGTCACCCATCCTAGTACTACTCTCGCCCAAGCACGCTTAACTTCGGAGTTCTGATGGGATCCAGTGCATTTGTGCTGGTATGATCGCACCCAGCATGCCTCTCCATTGTCAAAGTAATAAAGAGTTTCCACTCGCATTGTCGTACGAAGTCCGTTTAAATGAAAGTGCGAAAAAATCCTGCTAGATGACACCGGATGGACGATCCGAGCATGTCGGGAAGCCGGATGACCGCCAGGGCTGTTATCGCGCGATGAATCTTCCCGAGTACCCCCGAATCAATATAAGAATCGCCACGATCTGACGGGCGGATCAAAAGTTATCGTCGGAACGATATTTGTGCACCAAGGGTAGCTCACGGCCAGTAAACACCTTCCGACCGGATTCATGACTCGCATCCACTAGTACACTCATCCGCTATAGCCTGTACGTCACTGAATCTAAACAAACCCCCGCTATAATTTGACCGCAAATGAAATGTCAGAACGAATTCCGTTTATCGAATCAAACGACACTATCACCCCGCCATAATAAAGACCGGACGTGTTTGAATTCACCATCCGGAAGAAAATAAAAAGATCCGAACCGAAACGTAGGAGGCGACGCACTAAACGTGCGTTTCAGTTCGCATCGATGTTCCAGAACCGAAAGATTGTTCGAAAAAAGTGGTAGATAGCCGAAAAAAGTGACAGGGGTGCAACACGAGGACTTCCCAGGAGGTCACCCATCCTAGTACTACTCTCGCCCAAGCACGCTTAACTTCGGAGTTCTGATGGGATCTAGTGCATTTGTGCTAGTATGATCGCACCCAGCATGCCTCTCCATTGTCAAAGTAATAAAGAGTTTCCACTCGCATTGTCGTACGAAGTCCGTTTAAATGAAAGTGCGAAAAAATCCTGCTAGATGACACCGGATGGACGATCCGAGCATGTCGGGAAGCCGGATGACCGCCAGGGCTGTTATCGCGCGATGAATCTTCCCGAGTACCCCCGAATCAATATAAGAATCGCCACGATCTGACGGGCGGATCAAAAGTTATCGTCGGAACGATATTTGTGCACCAAGGGTAGCTCACGGCCAGTAAACACCTTCCGACCGGATTCATGACTCGCATCCACTAGTACACTCATCCGCTATAGCCTGTACGTCACTGAATCTAAACAAACCCCCGCTATAATTTGACCGCAAATGAAATGTCAGAACGAATTCCGTTTATCGAATCAAACGACACTATCACCCCGCCATAATAAAGACCGGACGTCTTTGAATTCACCATCCGGAAGAAAATAAAAAGATCCGAACCGAAACGTAGGAGGCGACGCACTAAACGTGCGTTTCAGTTCGCATCGATGTTCCAGAACCGAAAGATTGTTCGAAAAAAGTGGTAGATAGCCGAAAAAAGTGACAGGGGTGCAACACGAGGACTTCCCAGGAGGTCACCCATCCTAGTACTACTCTCGCCCAAGCACGCTTAACTTCGGAGTTCTGATGGGATCCAGTGCATTTGTGCTGGTATGATCGCACCCAGCATGCCTCTCCATTGTCAAAGTAATAAAGAGTTTCCACTCGCATTGTCGTACGAAGTCCGTTTAAATGAAAGTGCGAAAAAATCCTGCTAGATGACATCGGATGGACGATCCGAGCATGTCGGGAAGCGGGATGACCGCCAGGGCTGTTATCGCGCGATGAATCTTCCCGAGTACCCCCGAATCAATATAAGAATCGCCACGATCTGACGGGCGGATCAAAAGTTATCGTCGGAACGATATTTGTGCACCACGGGTAGCTCACGGCCAGTAAACACCTTCCGACCGGATTCATGACTCGCATCCACTAGTACACTCATCCGCTATAGCCTGTACGTCACTGAATCTAAACAAACCCCCGCTATAATTTGACCGCAAATGAAATGTCAGAACGAATTCCGTTTATCGAATCAAACGACACTATCACCCCGCCATAATAAAGACCGGACGTCTTTGAATTCACCATCCGGAAGAAAATAAAAAGATCCGAACCGAAACGTATGAGGCGACGCACTAAACGTGCGTTTCAGTTCGCATCGATGTTCCAGAACCGAAAGATTGTTCGAAAAAAGTGGTAGATAGCCGAAAAAAGTGACAGGGGTGCAACACGAGGACTTCCCAGGAGGTCACCCATCCTAGTACTACTCTCGCCCAAGCACGCTTAACTTCGGAGTTCTGATGGGATCCAGTGCATTTGTGCTGGTATGATCGCACCCAGCATGCCTCTCCATTGTCAAAGTAATAAAGAGTTTCCACTCGCATTTTCGTACGAAGTCCGTTTAAATGAAAGTGCGAAAAAATCCTGCTAGATGACACCGGATGGACGATCCGAGCATGTCGGAAAGCCGGATGACCGCCATGGCTGTCATCGCGCGATGAATCTTCCCGAGTACCCCCGAATCAATATAAGAATCGCCACGATCTGACGGGCGGATCAAAAGTTATCGTCGGAACGATATTTGTGCACCAAGGGTAGCTCACGGCCAGTAAACACCTTCCGACCGGATTCATGACTCGCATCCACTAGTACACTCATCCGCTATAGCCTGTACGTCACTGAATCTGAACAAACCCCCGCTATAATTTAACCGCAAATGAAATGTCAGAACGAATTCCGTTTATCGAATCGAACGACACTATCACCCCGCCATAATAAAGACCGGACGTCTTTGAATTCACCATCCGGAAGAAAATAAAAAGATCCGAACCGAAACGTAAGAGGCGACGCACTAAACGTGCGTTTCAGTTCGCATCGATGTTCCAGAACCGAAAGATTGTTCGAAAAAAGTGGTAGATAGCCAAAAAAAGTGACAGGGGTGCAACACGAGGACTTCCCAGGAGGTCACCCATCCTAGTACTACTCTCGCCCAAGCACGCTTAACTTCGGAGTTCTGATGGGATCCAGTGCATTTGTGCTGGTATGATCGCACCCAGCATGCCTCTCCATTGTCAAAGTAATAAAGAGTTTCCACTCGCATTGTCGTACGAAGTCCGTTTAAATGAAAGTGCGAAAAAATCCTGCTAGATGACACCGGATGGACGATCCGAGCATGTCGGAAAGCCGGATGACCGCCAGGGCTGTCATCGCGCGATGAATCTTCCCGAGTACCCCCGAATCAATATAAGAATCGCCACGATCTGACGGGCGGATCAAAAGTTATCGTCGGAACGATATTTGTGCACCAAGGGTAGCTCACGGCCAGTAAACACCTTCCGACCGGATTCATGACTCGCATCCACTAGTACACTCATCCGCTATAGCCTGTACGTCACTGAATCTAAACAAACCCCCGCTATAATTAGACCGCAAATGAAATGTCAGAACGAATTCCGTTTATCGAATCAAACGACACTACTACCCCGCCATAATAAAGACCGGACGTATTTGAATTCACCATCCGGAAGAAAATAAAAAGATCCGAACCGAAACGTAGGAGGCGTCGCACTAAACGTGAGTTTCAGTTCGCATCGATGTTCCAGAACCGAAAGATTGTTCGAAAAAAGTGGTAGATAGCCGAAAAAAGTGACAGGGGTGCAACACGAGGACTTCCCAGGAGGTCACCCATCCTAGTACTACTCTCGCCCAAGCACGCTTAACTTCGGAGTTCTGATGGGATCCAGTGCATTTGTGCTGGTATGATCGCACCCAGCATGCCTCTCCATTGCCAAAGTAATTAAGAGTTTCCACTCGCATTGTCGTACGAAGTCCGTTTAAATGAAAGTGCGAAAAAATCCTGCTAGATGACACCGGATGGACGATCCGAGCATGTCGGGAAGCCGGATGACCGCCAGGGCTGTCATCGCGCGATGGATCTTCCCGAGTACCCCCGAATCAATATAAGAATCGCGACGATCTGACGGGCGGATCAAAAGTTATCGTCGGAACGATATTTGTGCACCAAGGGTAGCTCACGGCCAGTAAACACCTTCCGACCGGATTCATGACTCGCATCCACTAGTACACTCATCCGCTATAGCCTGTACGTCACTGAATCTAAACAAACCCCCGCTATAATTTGACCGCAAATGAAATGTCAGAACGAATTCCGTTTATCGAATCAAACGACACTATCACCCCGCCATAATAAAGACCGGACGTCTTTGAATTCACCATCCGGAAGAAAATAAAAAGATCCGAACCGAAACGTAGGAGGCGACGCACTAAACGTGCGTTTCAGTTCGCATCGATGTTCCAGAACCGAAAGATTGTTCGAAAAAAGTGGTAGATAGCCGAAAAAAGTGACAGGGGTGCAACACGAGGACTTCCCAGGAGGTCACCCATCCTAGAACTACTCTCGCCCAAGCACGCTTAACTTCGGAGTTCTGATGGGATCCAGTGCATTTGTGCTGGTATGATCGCACCCAGCATGCCTCTCCATTGTCAAAGTAATAAAGAGTTTCCACTCGCATTGTCGTACGAAGTCCGTTTAAATGAAAGTGCGAAAAAATCCTGCTAGATGACATCGGATGGACGATCCGAGCATGTCGGGAAGCTGGATGACCGCCAGGGCTGTGATCGCGCGATGAATCTTCCCGAGTACCCCCGAATCAATATAAGAATCGCCACGATCTGACGGGCGGATCAAAAGTTATCGTCGGAACGATATTTGTGCACCACGGGTAGCTCACGGCCAGTAAACACCTTCCGACCGGATTCATGACTCGCATCCACTAGTACACTCATCCGCTATAGCCTGTACGTCACTGAATCTAAACAAACCCCCGCTATAATTTGACCGCAAATGAAATGTCAGAACGAATTCCGTTTATCGAATCAAACGACACTATCACCCCGCCATAATAAAGACCGGACGTCTTTGAATTCACCATCCGGAAGAAAATAAAAAGATCCGAACCGAAACGTATGAGGCGACGCACTAAACGTGCGTTTCAGTTCGCATCGATGTTCCAGAACCGAAAGATTGTTCGAAAAAAGTGGTAGATAGCCGAAAAAAGTGACAGGGGGGCAACACGAGGACTTCCCAGGAGGTCACCCATCCTAGTACTACTCTCGCCCAAGCACGCTTAACTTCGGTGTTCTGATGGGATCCAGTGCATTTGTGCTGGTATGATCGCACCCAGCATGCCTCTCCATTGTCAAAGTAATAAAGAGTTTCCACTCGCATTTTCGTACGAAGTCCGTTTAAATGAAAGTGCGAAAAAATCCTGCTAGATGACACCGGATGGACGATCCGAGCATGTCGGAAAGCCGGATGACCGCCAGGGCTGTCATCGCGCGATGAATCTTCCCGAGTACCCCCGAATCAATATAAGAATCGCCACGATCTGACGGGCGGATCAAAAGTTATCGTCGGAACGATATTTGTGCACCAAGGGTAGCTCACGGCCAGTAAACACCTTCCGACCGGATTCATGACTCGCATCCACTAGTACACTCATCCGCTATAGCCTGTACGTCACTGAATCTAAACAAACCCCCGCTATAATTTGACCGCAAATGAAATGTCAGAACGAATTCCGTTTATCGAATCAAACGACACTATCACCCCGCCATAATAAAGACCGGACGTCTTTGAATTCACCATCCGGAAGAAAATAAAAAGATCCGAACCGAAACGTATGAGGCGACGCACTAAACGTGCGTTTCAGTTCGCATCGATGTTCCAGAACCGAAAGATTGTTCGAAAAAAGTGGTAGATAGCCGAAAAAAGTGACAGGGGGGCAACACGAGGACTTCCCAGGAGGTCACCCATCCTAGTACTACTCTCGCCCAAGCACGCTTAACTTCGGTGTTCTGATGGGATCCAGTGCATTTGTGCTGGTATGATCGCACCCAGCATGCCTCTCCATTGTCAAAGTAATAAAGAGTTTCCACTCGCATTTTCGTACGAAGTCCGTTTAAATGAAAGTGCGAAAAAATCCTGCTAGATGACACCGGATGGACGATCCGAGCATGTCGGAAAGCCGGATGACCGCCAGGGCTGTCATCGCGCGATGAATCTTCCCGAGTACCCCCGAATCAATATAAGAATCGCCACGATCTGACGGGCGGATCAAAAGTTATCGTCGGAACGATATTTGTGCACCAAGGGTAGCTCACGGCCAGTAAACACCTTCCGACCGGATTCATGACTCGCATCCACTAGTACACTCATCCGCTATAGCCTGTACGTCACTGAATCTGAACAAACCCCCGCTATAATTTAACCGCAAATGAAATGTCAGAACGAATTCCGTTTATCGAATCAAACGACACTATCACCCCGCCATAATAAAGACCGGACGTCTTTGAATTCACCATCCGGAAGAAAATAAAAAGATCCGAACCGAAACGTAAGAGGCGACGCACTAAACGTGCGTTTCAGTTCGCATCGATGTTCCAGAACCGAAAGATTGTTCGAAAAAAGTGGTAGATAGCCGAAAAAAGTGACAGGGGTGCAACACGAGGACTTCCCAGGAGGTCACCCATCCTAGTACTACTCTCGCCCAAGCACGCTTAACTTCGGAGTTCTGATGGGATCCAGTGCATTTGTGCTGGTATGATCGCACCCAGCATGCCTCTCCATTGTCAAAGTAATAAAGAGTTTCCACTCGCATTTTCGTACGAAGTCCGTTTAAATGAAAGTGCGAAAAAATCCTGCTAGATGACACCGGATGGACGATCCGAGCATGTCGGAAAGCCGGATGACTGCCAGGGCTGTCATCGCGCGATGAATCTTCCCGAGTACCCCCGAATCAATATAAGAATCGCCACGATCTGACGGGCGGATCAAAAGTTATCGTCGGAACGATATTTGTGCACCAAGGGTAGCTCACGGCCAGTAAACACCTTCCGACCGGATTCATGACTCGCATCCACTAGTACACTCATCCGCTATAGCTTGTACGTCACTGAATCTGAACAAACCCCCGCTATAATTTAACCGCAAATGAAATGTCAGAACGAATTCCGTTTATCGAATCGAACGACACTATCACCCCGCCATAATAAAGACCGGACGTCTTTGAATTCACCATCCGGAAGAAAATAAAAAGATCCGAACCGAAACGTAAGAGGCGACGCACTAAACGTGCGTTTCAGTTCGCATCGATGTTCCAGAACCGAAAGATTGTTCGAAAAAAGTGGTAGATAGCCGAAAAAAGTGACAGGGGTGCAACACGAGGACTTCCCAGGAGGTCACCCATCCTAGTACTACTCTCGCCCAAGCACGCTTCACTTCGGAGTTCTGATGGGATCCAGTGCATTTGTGCTGGTATGATCGCACCCAGCATGCCTCTCCATTGCCAAAGTAAAAAAGAGTTTCCACTCGCATTGTCGTACGAAGTCCGTTTAAATGAAAGTGCGAAAAAACCGTGCTAGATGACATCGGATGGACGATCCGAGCATGTCGGGAAGCCGGATGACCGCCAGGGCTGTCATCGCGCGATGAATCTTCCCGAGTACCCCCGAATCAATATAAGAATCGCCACGATCTGACGGGCGGATCAAAAGTTATCGTCGGAACGATATTTGTGCACCAAGGTTAGCTCACGGCCAGTAAACACCTTCCGACCGGATTCATGACTCGCATCTACTGGTACACTCATCCGCTATAGCCTGTACGTCACTGAATCTAAACAAACCCCCGCTATAATTTGACCGCAAATGAAATGTCAGAACGAATTCCGTTTATCGAATCAAACGACACTATCACCCCGCCATAATAAAGACCGGACGTATTTGAATTCACCATCCGGAAGAAAATAAAAAGATCCGAACCGAAACGTAGGAGGCGTCGCACTAAACGTGCGTTTCAGTTCGCATCGATGTTCCAGAACCGAAAGATTGTTCGAAAAAAGTGGTAGATAGCCGAAAAAAGTGACAGGGGTGCAACACGAGGACTTCCGAGGAGGTCACCCATCCTAGTACTACTCTCGCCCAAGCACGCTTAACTTCGGAGTTCTGATGGAATCCAGTGCATTTGTGCTGTTATGATCGCACCCAGCATGCCTCTCCATTGTCAAAGTAATAAAGAGTTTCCACTCGCATTGTCGCACGAAGTCCGTTTAAATGAAAGTGCAAAAAAATCCGGCTAGATAACATCGGATGGACGATCCGAGCATGTCGGGAAGCTGGATGACCGCCAGGGCTGTTATCGCGCGATGAATCTTCCCGAGTAGCCACGAATCAATATAAGAATCGCCACGATCTGACGGGCGGATCAAAAGTTATCGTCGGAACGATATTTGTGCACCAAGGGTAAGTCACGGCCAGTAAACACCTTCCGACCGGATTCATGACTCGCATCCACTAGTACACTCATCCGCTATAGCCTGTACGTCACTGAATCTAAACAAACCCCCGCTATAATTTGACCGCAAATGAAATGTCAGAACGAATTCCGTTTATCGAATCAAACGACACTATCACCCCGCCATAATAAAGACCGGATGTGTTTGAATTCACCATCCGGAAGAAAATAAAAAGATCCGAACCGAAACGTAGGAGGCGACGCACTAAACGTGCGTTTCAGTTCGCATCGATGTTCCAGAACCGAAAGATTGTTCGAAAAAAGTGGTAGATAGCCGAAAAAAGTGACAGGGGTGTAACACGAGGACTTCCCAGGAGGTCACCCATCCTAGTACTACTCTCGCCCAAGCACGCTTAACTTCGGAGTTCTGATGGGATCCAGTGCATTTGTGCTGGTATGATCGCACCCAGCATGCCTCTCCATTGTTAAAGTAATAAAGAGTTTCCACTCGCATTGTCGTACGAAGTCCGTTTAAATGAAAGTGCGAAAAAATCCTGCTAGATGACATCGGATGGACGATCCGAGCATGTCGGGAAGCCGGATGACCGCCAGGGCTGTCATTGCGCGATTAAAATCTTCCCGAGTACCCCCGAATCAATATAAGAATCGCCACGATCTGACGGGCGGATCAAAAGTTATCGTCGGAACGATATTTGTGCACCAAGGGTAGCTCACGGCCAGTAAACACCTTCTGACCGGATTCATGACTCGCATCCACTAGTACACTCATCCGCTATAGCCTGTACGTCACTGAATCTAAACAAACCCCCGCTATAATTAGACCGCAAATGAAATGTCAGAACGAATTCCGTTTATCGAATCAAACGACACTACTACCCCGCCATAATAAAGACCGGACGTATTTGAATTCACCATCCGGAAGAAAATAAAAAGATCCGAACCGAAACGTAGGAGGCGTCGCACTAAACGTGAGTTTCAGTTCGCATCGATGTTCCAGAACCGAAAGATTGTTCGAAAAAAGTGGTAGATAGCCGAAAAAAGTGACAGGGGTGCAACACGAGGACTTCCCAGGAGGTCACCCATCCTAGTACTACTCTCGCCCAAGCACGCTTAACTTCGGAGTTCTGATGGGATCCAGTGCATTTGTGCTGGTATGATCGCACCCAGCATGCCTCTCCATTGTCAAAGTAATAAAGAGTTTCCACTCGCATTGTCGTACGAAGTCCGTTTAAATGAAAGTGCGAAAAAATCCTGCTAGATGACACCGGATGGACGATCCGAGCATGTCGGAAAGCCGGATGACCGCCATGGCTGTCATCGCGCGATGAATCTTCCCGAGTACCCCCGAATCAATATAAGAATCGCCACGATCTGACGGGCGGATCAAAAGTTATCGTCGGAACGATATTTGTGCACCAAGGGTAGCTCACGGCCAGTAAACACCTTCCGACCGGATTCATGACTCGCATCCACTAGTACACTCATCCGCTATAGCCTGTACGTCACTGAATCTAAACAAACCCCAGCTATAATTTGACCGCAAATGAAATGTCAGAACGAATTCCGTTTATCGAATCAAACGACACTATCACCCCGCCATAATAAAGACCGGACGTGTTTGAATTCACCATCCGGAAGAAAATAAAAAGATCCGAACCGAAACGTAGGAGGCGACGCACTAAACGTGCGTTTCAGTTCGCATCGATGTTCCAGAACCGAAAGATTGTTCGAAAAAAGTGGTAGATAGCCGAAAAAAGTGACAGGGGTGCAACACGAGGACTTCCCAGGAGGTCACCCATCCTAGTACTACTCTCGCCCAAGCACGCTTAACTTCGGAGTTCTGATGGGATCCAGTGCATTTGTGCTGGTATGATCGCACCCAGCATGCCTCTCCATTGCCAAAGTAATAAAGAGTTTCCACTCGCATTGTCGTACGAAGTCCGTTTAAATGAAAGTGCGAAAAAACCCTGCTAGATGACATCGGATGGACGATCCGAGCATGTCGGGAAGCCGGATGACCGCCAGGGCTGTCATCGCGCGATGAATCTTCCCGAGTACCCCCGAATCAATATAAGAATCGCCACGATCTGACGGGCGGATCAAAAGTTATCGTCGGAACGATATTTGTGCACCAAGGTTAGCTCACGGCCAGTAAACACCTTCCGACCGGATTCATGACTCGCATCTACTGGTACACTCATCCGCTATAGCCTGTACGTCACTGAATCTAAACAAACCCCCGCTATAATTTGACCGCAAATGAAATGTCAGAACGAATTCCGTTTATCGAATCAAACGACAGTATCACCCCGCCATAATAAAGACCGGACGTATTTGAATTCACCATCCGGAAGAAAATAAAAAGATCCGAACCGAAACGTAGGAGGCGTCGCACTAAACGTGCGTTTCAGTTCGCATCGATGTTCCAGAACCGAAAGATTGTTCGAAAAAAGTGGTAGATAGCCGAAAAAAGTGACAGGGGTGCAACACGAGGACTTCCGAGGAGGTCACCCATCCTAGTACTACTCTCGCCCAAGCACGCTTAACTTCGGAGTTCTGATGGGATCCAGTGCATTTGTGCTGTTATGATCGCACCCAGCATGCCTCTCCATTGTCAAAGTAATAAAGAGTTTCCACTCGCATTGTCGCACGAAGTCCGTTTAAATGAAATTGCAAAAAAATCCGGCTAGATAACATCGGATGGACGATCCGAGCATGTCGGGAAGCTGGATGATCGCCAGGGCTGTTATCGCGCGATGAATCTTCCCGAGTAGCCACGAATCAATATAAGAATCGCCACGATCTGACGGGCGGATCAAAAGTTATCGTCGGAACGATATTTGTGCACCAAGGGTAGCTCACGGCCAGTAAACACCTTCCGACCGGATTCATGACTCGCATCCACTAGTACACTCATCCGCTATAGCCTGTACGTCACTGAATCTAAACAAACCCCCGATATAATTTGACCGCAAATGAAATGTAAGAACGAATTCCGTTTATCGAATCAAACGACACTATCACCCCGCCATAATAAAGACCGGACGTCTTTGAATTCACCATCCGGAAGAAAATAAAAAGATCCGAACCGAAACGTAGGAGGCGACGCACTAAACGTGCGTTTCAGTTCGCATCGATGTTCCAGAACCGAAAGATTGTTCGAAAAAAGTGGTAGATAGCCGAAAAAAGTGACAGGGGTGTAACACGAGGACTTCCCAGGAGGTCACCCATCCTAGTACTACTCTCGCCCAAGCACGCTTAACTTCGGAGTTCTGATGGGATCCAGTGCATTTGTGCTGGTATGATCGCACTCAGCATGCCTCTCCATTGTTAAAGTAATAAAGAGTTTCCACTCGCATTGTCGTACGAAGTCCGTTTAAATGAAAGTGCGAAAAAATCCTGCTAGATGACATCGGATGGACGATCCGAGCATGTCGGGAAGCCGGATGACCGCCAGGGCTGTCATTACGCGATTAAAATCTTCCCGAGTACCCCCCGAATCAATATAAGAATCGCCACGATCTGACGGGCGGATCAAAAGTTATCGTCGGAACGATATTTGTGCACCAAGGGTAGCTCACGGCCAGTAAACACCTTCTGACCGGATTCATGACTCGCATCCACTAGTACACTCATCCGCTATAGCCTGTACGTCACTGAATCTAAACAAACCCCCGCTATAATTAGACCGCAAATGAAATGTCAGAACGAATTCCGTTTATCGAATCAAACGACACTACTACCCCGCCATAATAAAGACCGGACGTATTTGAATTCACCATCCGGAAGAAAATAAAAAGATCCGAACCGAAACGTAGGAGGCGTCGCACTAAACGTGAGTTTCAGTTCGCATCGATGTTCCAGAACCGAAAGATTGTTCGAAAAAAGTGGTAGATAGCCGAAAAAAGTGACAGGGGTGCAACACGAGGACTCCCCAGGAGGTCACCCATCCTAGTACTACTCTCGCCCAAGCACGCTTAACTTCGGAGTTCTGATGGGATCCAGTGCATTTGTGCTGGTATGATCGCACCCAGCATGCCTCTCCATTGTCAAAGTAATAAAGAGTTTCCACTCGCATTGTCGTACGAAGTCCGTTTAAATGAAAGTGCGAAAAAATCCTGCTAGATAACATCGGATGGACGATCCGAGCATGTCGGGAAGCTGGATGACCGCCAGGGCTGTTATCGCGCGTTGAATCTTCCCGAGTACCCCCGAATCAATATAAGAATCGCCACGATCTGACGGGCGGATCAAAAGTTATCGTCGGAACGATATTTGTGCACCACGGGTAGCTCACGGCCAGTAAACACCTTCAGACCGGATTCATGACTCGCATCCACTAGTACACTCATCCGCTATAGCCTGTACGTCACTGAATCTAAACAAACCCCCGCTATAATTTGACCGCAAATGAAATGTCAGAACGAATTCCGTTTATCGAATCAAACGACACTATCACCCCGCCATAATAAAGACCGGACGTCTTTGAATTCACCATCCGGAAGAAAATAAAAAGATCCGAACCGAAACGTATGAGGCGACGCACTAAACGTGCGTTTCAGTTCGCATCGATGTTCCAGAACCGAAAGATTGTTCGAAAAAAGTGGTAGATAGCCGAAAAAAGTGACAGGGGTGCAACACGAGGACTTCCCAGGAGGTCACCCATCCTAGTACTACTCTCGCCCAAGCACGCTTAACTTCGGAGTTCTGATGGGATCCAGTGCATTTGTGCTGGTATGATCGCACCCAGCATGCCTCTCCATTGTCAAAGTAATAAAGAGTTTCCACTCGCATTGTCGTACGAAGTCCGTTTAAATGAAAGTGCGAAAAAATCCTGCTAGATGACACCGGATGGACGATCCGAGCATGTCGGGAAGCCGGATGACCGCCAGGGCTGTCATCGCGCGATGAATCTTCCCGAGTACCCCCGAATCAATATAAGAATCGCCACGATCTGACGGGCGGATCAAAAGTTATCGTCGGAACGATATTTGTGCACCAAGGTTAGCTCACGGCCAGTAAACACCTTCCGACCGGATTCATGACTCGCATCTACTGGTACACTCATCCGCTATAGCCTGTACGTCACTGAATCTAAACAAACCCCCGCTATAATTTGACCGCAAATGAAATGTCAGAACGAATTCCGTTTATCGAATCAAACGACAGTATCACCCCGCCATAATAAAGACCGGACGTATTTGAATTCACCATCCGGAAGAAAATAAAAAGATCCGAACCGAAACGTAGGAGGCGTCGCACTAAACGTGCGTTTCAGTTCGCATCGATGTTCCAGAACCGAAAGATTGTTCGAAAAAAGTGGTAGATAGCCGAAAAAAGTGACAGGGGTGCAACACGAGGACTTCCGAGGAGGTCACCCATCCTAGTACTACTCTCGCCCAAGCACGCTTAACTTCGGAGTTCTGATGGGATCCAGTGCATTTGTGCTGTTATGATCGCACCCAGCATGCCTCTCCATTGTCAAAGTAATAAAGAGTTTCCACTCGCATTGTCGCACGAAGTCCGTTTAAATGAAAGTGCAAAAAAATCCGGCTAGATAACATCGGATGGACGATCCGAGCATGTCGGGAAGCTGGATGATCGCCAGGGCTGTTATCGCGCGATGAATCTTCCCGAGTAGCCACGAATCAATATAAGAATCGCCACGATCTGACGGGCGGATCAAAAGTTATCGTCGGAACGATATTTGTGCACCAAGGGTAGCTCACGGCCAGTAAACACCTTCCGACCGGATTCATGACTCGCATCCACTAGTACACTCATCCGCTATAGCCTGTACGTCACTGAATCTAAACAAACCCCCGATATAATTTGACCGCAAATGAAATGTAAGAACGAATTCCGTTTATCGAATCAAACGACACTATCACCCCGCCATAATAAAGACCGGACGTCTTTGAATTCACCATCCGGAAGAAAATAAAAAGATCCGAACCGAAACGTAGGAGGCGACGCACTAAACGTGCGTTTCAGTTCGCATCGATGTTCCAGAACCGAAAGATTGTTCGAAAAAAGTGGTAGATAGCCGAAAAAAGTGACAGGGGTGTAACACGAGGACTTCCCAGGAGGTCACCCATCCTAGTACTACTCTCGCCCAAGCACGCTTAACTTCGGAGTTCTGATGGGATCCAGTGCATTTGTGCTGGTATGATCGCACCCAGCATGCCTCTCCATTGTTAAAGTAATAAAGAGTTTCCACTCGCATTGTCGTACGAAGTCCGTTTAAATGAAAGTGCGAAAAAATCCTGCTAGATGACATCGGATGGACGATCCGAGCATGTCGGGAAGCCGGATGACCGCCAGGGCTGTCATTGCGCGATTAAAATCTTCCCGAGTACCCCCGAATCAATATAAGAATCGCCACGATCTGACGGGCGGATCAAAAGTTATCGTCGGAACGATATTTGTGCACCAAGGGTAGCTCACGGCCAGTAAACACCTTCTGACCGGATTCATGACTCGCATCCACTAGTACACTCATCCGCTATAGCCTGTACGTCACTGAATCTAAACAAACCCCCGCTATAATTAGACCGCAAATGAAATGTCAGAACGAATTCCGTTTATCGAATCAAACGACACTACTACCCCGCCATAATAAAGACCGGACGTATTTGAATTCACCATCCGGAAGAAAATAAAAAGATCCGAACCGAAACGTAGGAGGCGTCGCACTAAACGTGAGTTTCAGTTCGCATCGATGTTCCAGAACCGAAAGATTGTTCGAAAAAAGTGGTAGATAGCCGAAAAAAGTGACAGGGGTGCAACACGAGGACTTCCCAGGAGGTCACCCATCCTAGTACTACTCTCGCCCAAGCACGCTTAACTTCGGAGTTCTGATGGGATCCAGTGCATTTGTGCTGGTATGATCGCACCCAGCATGCCTCTCCATTGTCAAAGTAATAAAGAGTTTCCACTCGCATTGTCGTACGAAGTCCGTTTAAATGAAAGTGCGAAAAAATCCTGCTAGATGACATCGGATGGACGATCCGAGCATGTCGGGAAGCTGGATGACCGCCAGGGCTGTTATCGCGCGTTGAATCTTCCCGAGTACCCCCGAATCAATATAAGAATCGCCACGATCTGACGGGCGGATCAAAAGTTATCGTCGGAACGATATTTGTGCACCACGGGTAGCTCACGGCCAGTAAACACCTTCAGACCGGATTCATGACTCGCATCCACTAGTACACTCATCCGCTATAGCCTGTACGTCACTGAATCTAAACAAACCCCCGCTATAATTTGACCGCAAATGAAATGTCAGAACGAATTCCGTTTATCGAATCAAACGACACTATCACCCCGCCATAATAAAGACCGGACGTCTTTGAATTCACCATCCGGAAGAAAATAAAAAGATCCGAACCGAAACGTATGAGGCGACGCACTAAACGTGCGTTTCAGTTCGCATCGATGTTCCAGAACCGAAAGATTGTTCGAAAAAAGTGGTAGATAGCCGAAAAAAGTGACAGGGGTGCAACACGAGGACTTCCCAGGAGGTCACCCATCCTAGTACTACTCTCGCCCAAGCACGCTTAACTTCGGAGTTCTGATGGGATCCAGTGCATTTGTGCTGGTATGATCGCACCCAGCATGCCTCTCCATTGTCAAAGTAATAAAGAGTTTCCACTCGCATTTTCGTACGAAGTCCGTTTAAATGAAAGTGCGAAAAAATCCTGCTAGATGACACCGGATGGACGATCCGAGCATGTCGGAAAGCCGGATGACCGCCATGGCTGTCATCGCGCGATGAATCTTCCCGACTACCCCCGAATCAATATAAGAATCGCCACGATCTGACGGGCGGATCAAAAGTTATCGTCGGAACGATATTTGTGCACCAAGGGTAGCTCACGGCCAGTAAACACCTTCCGACCGGATTCATGACTCGCATCCACTAGTACACTCATCCGCTATAGCCTGTACGTCACTGAATCTGAACAAACCCCCGCTATAATTTGACCGCAAATGAAATGTCAGAACGAATTCCGTTTATCGAATCAAACGACACTATCACCCCGCCATAATAAAGACCGGACGTCTTTGAATTCACCATCCGGAAGAAAATAAAAAGATCCGAACCGAAACGTAGGAGGCGACGCACTAAACGTGCGTTTCAGTTCGCATCGATGTTCCAGAACCGAAAGATTGTTCGAAAAAAGTGGTAGATAGCCGAAAAAAGTGACAGCGGTGCAACACGAGGACTTCCCAGGAGGTCACCCATCCTAGTACTACTCTCGCCCAAGCACGCTTAACTTCGGAGTTCTGATGGGATCCAGTGCATTTGTGCTGGTATGATCGCACCCAGCATGCCTCTCCATTGTCAAAGTAATAAAGAGTTTCCACTCGCATTGTCGTACGAAGTCCGTTTAAATGAAAGTGCGAAAAAATCCTGCTAGATGACACCGGATGGACGATCCGAGCATGTCGGAAAGCCGGATGACCGCCAGGGCTGTCATCGCGCGATGAATCTTCCCAAGTAACCCCGAATCAATATAAGAATCGCCACGATCTGACGGGCGGATCAAAAGTTATCGTCGGAACGATATTTGTGCACCAAGGGTAGCTCACGGCCAGTAAACACCTTCCGACCGGATTCATGACTCGCATCCACTAGTACACTCATCCGCTATAGCCTGTACGTCACTGAATCTAAACAAACCCCCGCTATAATTTGACCGCAAATGAAATGTCAGAACAAATTCCGTTTATCGAATCAAACGACACTATCACCCCGCCATAATAAAGACCAGACGTCTTTGAATTCACCATCCGGAAGAAAATAAAAAGATCCGAACCGAAACGTAGGAGGCGACGCACTAAACGTGCGTTTCAGTTCGCATCGATGTTCCAGAACCGAAAGATTGTTCGCAAAAAGTGGTAGATAGCCGAAAAAAGTGACAGGGGTGCAACACGAGGACTTCCCAGGAGGTCACCCATCCTAGTACTACTCTCGCCCAAGCACGCTTAACTTCGGAGTTCTGATGGGATCCAGTGCATTTGTGCTGGTATGATCGCACCCAGCATGCCTCTCCATTGCCAAAGTAATAAAGAGTTTCCACTCGCATTGTCGTACGAAGTCCGTTTAAATGAAAGTGCGAAAAAACCCTGCTAGATGACATCGGATGGACGATCCGAGCATGTCGGGAAGCCGGATGACCGCCAAGGCTGTCATCGCGCGATGAATCTTCCCGAGTAACCCCGAATCAATATAAGAATCGCCACGATCTGACGGGCGGATCAAAAGTTATCGTCGGAACGATATTTGTGCACCAAGGTTAGCTCACGGCCAGTAAACACCTTCCGACCGGATTCATGACTCGCATCTACTAGTACACTCATCCGCTATAGCCTGTACGTCACTGAATCTAAACAAACCCCCGCTATAATTTGACCGCAAATGAAATGTCAGAACGAATTCCGTTTATCGAATCAAACGACACTATCACCCCGCCATAATAAAGACCGGACGTATTTGAATTCACCATCCGGAAGAAAATAAAAAGATCCGAACCGAAACGTAGGAGGCGACGCACTAAACGTGCGTTTCAGTTCGCATCGATGTTCCAGAACCGAAAGATTGTTCGAAAAAAGTGGTAGATAGCCGAAAAAAGTGACAGGGGTGCAACACGAGGACTTTCCCAGGAGGTCACCCATCCTAGTACTACTCTCGCCCAAGCACGCTTAACTTCGGAGTTCTGATGGGATCCAGTGCATTTGTGCTGGTATGATCGCACCCAGCATGCCTCTCCATTGTCAAAGTAATAAAGAGTTTCCACTCGCATTGTCGTACGAAGTCCGTTTAAATGAAAGTGCGAAAAAATCCTGCTAGATGACACCGGATGGACGATCCGAGCATGTCGGAAAGCCGGATGACTGCCACGGCTGTCATCGCGCGATGAATCTTCCCGAGTACCCCCGAATCAATATAAGAATCGCCACGATCTGACGGGCGGATCAAAAGTTATCGTCGGAACGATATTTGTGCACCAAGGGTAGCTCACGGCCAGTAAACACCTTCCGACCGGATTCATGACTCGCATCCACTAGTACACTCATCCGCTATAGCCTGTACGTCACTGAATCTAAACAAACCCCCGCTATAATTTGACCGCAAATGAAATGTCAGAACGAATTCCGTTTATCGAATCAAACGACACTATCACCCCGCCATAATAAAGACCGGACGTCTTTGAATTCACCATCCGGAAGAAAATAAAAAGATCCGAACCGAAACGTAGGAGGCGACGCACTAAACGTGCGTTTCAGTTCGCATCGATGTTCCAGAACCGAAAGATTGTTCGAAAAAAGTGGTAGATAGCCGAAAAAAGTGACAGGGGTGTAACACGAGGATTTCCCAGGAGGTCACCCATCCTAGTACTACTCTCGCCCAAGCACGCTTAACTTCGGAGTTCTGATGGGATCCAGTGCATTTGTGCTGGTATGATCGCACCCAGCATGCCTCTCCATTGTTAAAGTAATAAAGAGTTTCCACTCGCATTGTCGTACGAAGTCCGTTTAAATGAAAGTGCGAAAAAATCCTGCTAGATGACATCGGATGGACGATCCGAGCATGTCGGGAAGCCGGATGACCGCCAGGGCTGTCATTGCGCGATTAAAATCTTCCCGAGTACCCCCGAATCAATATAAGAATCGCCACGATCTGACGGGCGGATCAAAAGTTATCGTCGGAACGATATTTGTGCACCAAGGGTAGCTCACGGCCAGTAAATACCTTCCGACCGGATTCATGACTCGCATCCACTAGTACACTCATCCGCTATAGCCTGTACGTCACTGAATCTAAACAAACCCCCGCTATAATTAGACCGCAAATGAAATGTCAGAACGAATTCCGTTTATCGAATCAAACGACACTACTACCCCGCCATAATAAAGACCGGACGTATTTGAATTCACCATCCGGAAGAAAATAAAAAGATCCGAACCGAAACGTAGGAGGCGTCGCACTAAACGTGAGTTTCAGTTCCCATCGATGTTCCAGAACCGAAAGATTGTTCGAAAAAAGTGGTAGATAGCCGAAAAAAGTGACAGGGGTGCAACACGAGGACTTCCCAGGAGGTCACCCATCCTAGTACTACTCTCGCCCAAGCACGCTTAACTTCGGAGTTCTGATGGGATCCAGTGCATTTGTGCTGGTATGATCGCACCCAGCATGCCTCTCCATTGTCAAAGTAATAAAGAGTTTCCACTCGCATTGTCGTACGAAGTCCGTTTAAATGAAAGTGCGAAAAAATCCTGCTAGATGACATCGGATGGACGATCCGAGCATGTCGGGAAGCCGGATGACCGCCAGGGCTGTCATTGCGCGATTAAAATCTTCCCGAGTACCCCCGAATCAATATAAGAATCGCCACGATCTGACGGGCGGATCAAAAGTTATCGTCGGAACGATATTTGTGCACCAAGGGTAGCTCACGGCCAGTAAACACCTTCCGACCGGATTCATGACTCGCATCCACTAGTACACTCATCCGCTATAGCCTGTACGTCACTGAATCTAAACAAACCCCCGCTATAATTAGACCGCAAATGAAATGTCAGAACGAATTCCGTTTATCGAATCAAACGACACTACTACCCCGCCATAATAAAGACCGGACGTATTTGAATTCACCATCCGGAGGAAAATAAAAAGATCCGAACCGAAACGTAGGAGGCGTCGCACTAAACGTGAGTTTCAGTTCCCATCGATGTTCCAGAACCGAAAGATTGTTCGAAAAAAGTGGTAGATAGCCGAAAAAAGTGACAGGGGTGCAACACGAGGACTTCCCAGGAGGTCACCCATCCTAGTACTATTCTCGCCCAAGCACGCTTAACTTCGGAGTTCTGATGGGATCCAGTGCATTTGTGCTGGTATGATCGCACCCAGCATGCCTCTCCATTGTCAAAGTAATAAAGAGTTTCCACTCGCATTGTCGTACGAAGTCCGTTTAAATGAAAGTGCGAAAAAATCCTGCTAGATGACATCGGATGGACGATCCGAGCATGTCGGGAAGCTGGATGACCGCCAGGGCTGTTATCGCGCGATGAATCTTCCCGAGTACCCCCGAATCAATATAAGAATCGCCACGATCTGACGGGCGGATCAAAAGTTATCGTCGGAACGATATTTGTGCACCACGGGTAGCTCACGGCCAGTAAACACCTTCCGACCGGATTCATGACTCGCATCCACTAGTACACTCATCCGCTATAGCCTGTACGTCACTGAATCTAAACAAACCCCCGCTATAATTTGACCGCAAATGAAATGTCAGAACGAATTCCGTTTATCGAATCAAACGACACTATCACCTCGCCATAATAAAGACCGGACGTCTTTGAATTCACCATCCGGAAGAAAATAAAAAGATCCGAACCGAAACGTATGAGGCGACGCACTAAACGTGCGTTTCAGTTCGCATCGATGTTCCAGAACCGAAAGATTGTTCGAAAAAAGTGGTAGATAGCCGAAAAAAGTGACAGGGGTGCAACACGAGGACTTCCCAAGAGGTCACCCATCCTAGTACTACTCTCGCCCAAGCACGCTTAACTTCGGAGTTCTGATGGGATCCAGTGCATTTGTGCTGGTATGATCGCACCCAGCATGCCTCTCCATTGTCAAAGTAATAAAGAGTTTCCACTCGCATTTTCGTACGAAGTCCGTTTAAATGAAAGTGCGAAAAAATCCTGCTAGATGACACCGGATGGACGATCCGAGCATGTCGGAAAGCCGGATGACCGCCAGGGCTGTCATCGCGCGATGAATCTTCCCGAGTACCCCCGAATCAATATAAGAATCGCCACGATCTGACGGGAGGATCAAAAGTTATCGTCGGAACGATATTTGTGCACCAAGGGTAGCTCACGGCCAGTAAACACCTTCCGACCGGATTCATGACTCGCATCCATTAGTACACTCATCCGCTATAGCCTGTACGTCACTGAATCTGAACAAACCCCCGCTATAATTTAACCGCAAATGAAATGTCAGAACGAATTCCGTTTATCGAATCAAACGACACTATCACCCCGCCATAATAAAGACCGGACGTCTTTGAATTCACCATCCGGAAGAAAATAAAAAGATCCGAACCGAAACGTAAGAGGCGACGCACTAAACGTGCGTTTCAGTTCGCATCGATGTTCCAGAACCGAAAGATTGTTCGAAAAAAGTGGTAGATAGCCGAAAAAAGTGACAGGGGTGCAACACGAGGACTTCCCAGGAGGTCACCCATCCTAGTACTACTCTCGCCCAAGCACGCTTAACTTCGGAGTTCTGATGGGATCCAGTGCATTTGTGCTGGTATGATCGCACCCAGCATGCCTCTCCATTGTCAAAGTAATAAAGAGTTTCCACTCGCATTGTCGTACGAAGTCCGTTTAAATGAAAGTGCGAAAAAATCCTGCTAGATGACACCGGATGGACGATCCGAGCATGTCGGAAAGCCGGATGACTGCCAGGGCTGTCATCGCGCGATGAATCTTCCCGAGTACCCCCGAATCAATATAAGAATCGCCACGATCTGACGGGCGGATCAAAAGTTATCGTCGGAACGATATTTGTGCACCAAGGGTAGCTCACGGCCAGTAAACACCTTCCGACCGGATTCATGACTCGCATCCACTAGTACACTCATCCGCTATAGCCTGTACGTCACTGAATCTAAACAAACCCCCGCTATAATTTGACCGCAAATGAAATGTCAGAACGAATTCCGTTTATCGAATCAAACGACACTATCACCCCGCCATAATAAAGGCCGGACGTCTTTGAATTCACCATCCGGAAGAAAATAAAAAGATCCGAACCGAAACGTAGGAGGCGACGCACTAAACGTGCGTTTCAGTTCGCATCGATGTTCCAGAACCGAAAGATTGTTCGAAAAAAGTGGTAGATAGCCGAAAAAAGTGACAGGGGTGTAACACGAGGACTTCCCAGGAGGTCACCCATCCTAGTACTACTCTCGCCCAAGCACGCTTAACTTCGGAGTTCTGATCGGATCCAGTGCATTTGTGCTGGTATGATCGCACCCAGCATGCCTCTCCATTGTTAAAGTAATAAAGAGTTTCCACTCGCATTGTCGTACGAAGTCCGTTTAAATGAAAGTGCGAAAAAATCCTGCTAGATGACATCGGATGGACGATCCGAGCATGTCGGGAAGCCGGATGACCGCCAGGGCTGTCATTGCGCGATTAAAATCTTCCCGAGTACCCCCGAATCAATATAAGAATCGCCACGATCTGACGGGCGGATCAAAAGTTATCGTCGGAACGATATTTGTGCACCAAGGGTAGCTCACGGCCAGTAAACACCTTCCGACCGGATTCATGACTCGCATCCACTAGTACACTCATCCGCTATAGCCTGTACGTCACTGAATCTAAACAAACCCCCGCTATAATTAGACCGCAAATGAAATGTCAGAACGAATTCCGTTTATCGAATCAAACGACACTACTACCCCGCCATAATAAAGACCGGACGTATTTGAATTCACCATCCGGAAGAAAATAAAAAGATCCGAACCGAAACGTAGGAGGCGTCGCACTAAACGTGAGTTTCAGTTCCCATCGATGTTCCAGAACCGAAAGATTGTTCGAAAAAAGTGGTAGATAACCGAAAAAAGTGACAGGGGTGCAACACGAGGACTTCCCAGGAGGTCACCCATCCTAGTACTACTCTCGCCCAAGCACGCTTAACTTCGGAGTTCTGATGGGATCCAGTGCATTTGTGCTGGTATGATCGCACCCAGCATGCCTCTCCATTGTCAAAGTAATAAAGAGTTTCCACTCGCATTGTCGTACGAAGTCCGTTTAAATGAAAGTGCGAAAAAATCCTGCTAGATGACATCGGATGGACGATCCGAGCATGTCGGGAAGCTGGATGACCGCCAGGGCTGTTATCGCGCGATGAATCTTCCCGAGTACCCCCGAATCAATATAAGAATCGCCACGATCTGACGGGCGGATCAAAAGTTATCGTCGGAACGATATTTGTGCACCACGGGTAGCTCACGGCCAGTAAACACCTTCCGACCGGATTCATGACTCGCATCCACTAGTACACTCATCCGCTATAGCCTGTACGTCACTGAATCTGAACAAACCCCCGCTATAATTTAACCGCAAATGAAATGTCAGAACGAATTCCGTTTATCGAATCAAACGACACTATCACCCCGCCATAATAAAGACCGGACGTCTTTGAATTCACCATCCGGAAGAAAATAAAAAGATCCGAACCGAAACGTAAGAGGCGACGCACTAAACGTGCGTTTCAGTTCGCATCGATGTTCCAGAACCGAAAGATTGTTCGAAAAAAGTGGTAGATAGCCGAAAAAAGTGACAGGGGTGCAACACGAGGACTTCCCAGGAGGTCACCCATCCTAGTACTACTCTCGCCCAAGCACGCTTAACTTCGGAGTTCTGATGGGATCCAGTGCATTTGTGCTGTTATGATCGCACCCAGCATGCCTCTCCATTGTCAAAGTAATAAAGAGTTTCCACTCGCATTTTCGTACGAAGTCCGTTTAAATGAAAGTGCGAAAAAATCCTGCTAGATGACACCGGATGGACGATCCGAGCATGTCGGAAAGCCGGATGACTGCCAGGGCTGTCATCGCGCGATGAATCTTCCCGAGTACCCCCGAATCAATATAAGAATCGCCACGATCTGACGGGCGGATCAAAAGTTATCGTCGGAACGATATTTGTGCACCAAGGGTAGCTCACGGCCAGTAAACACCTTCCGACCGGATTCATGACTCGCATCCACTAGTACACTCATCCGCTATAGCCTGTACGTCACTGAATCTAAACAAACCCCCGCTATAATTTGACCGCAAATGAAATGTCAGAACGAATTCCGTTTATCGAATCAAACGACACTATCACCCCGCCATAATAAAGACCGGACGTCTTTGAATTCACCATCCGGAAGAAAATAAAAAGATCCGAACCGAAACGTAGGAGGCGACGCACTAAACGTGCGTTTCAGTTCGCATCGATGTTCCAGGACCGAAAGATTGTTCGAAAAAAGTGGTAGATAGCCGAAAAAAGTGACAGGGGTGTAACACGAGGACTTCCCAGGAGGTCACCCATCCTAGTACTACTCTCGTCCAAGCACGCTTAACTTCGGAGTTCTGATGGGATCCAGTGCATTTGTGCTGGTATGATCGCACCCAGCATGCCTCTCCATTGTTAAAGTAATAAAGAGTTTCCACTCGCATTGTCGTACGAAGTCCGTTTAAATGAAAGTGCGAAAAAATCCTGCTAGATGACATCGGATGGACGATCCGAGCATGTCGGGAAGCCGGATGACCGCCAGGGCTGTCATTGCGCGATTAAAATCTTCCCGAGTACCCCCGAATCAATATAAGAATCGCCACGATCTGACGGGCGGATCAAAAGTTATCGTCGGAACGATATTTGTGCACCAAGGGTAGCTCACGGCCAGTAAACACCTTCCGACCGGATTCATGACTCGCATCCACTAGTACACTCATCCGCTATAGCCTGTACGTCACTGAATCTAAACAAACCCCCGCTATAATTAGACCGCAAATGAAATGTCAGAACGAATTCCGTTTATCGAATCAAACGACACTACTACCCCGCCATAATAAAGACCGGACGTATTTGAATTCACCATCCGGAAGAAAATAAAAAGATCCGAAACGAAACGTAGGAGGCGTCGCACTAAACGTGAGTTTCAGTTCCCATCGATGTTCCAGAACCGAAAGATTGTTCGAAAAAAGTGGTAGATAGCCGAAAAAAGTGACAGGGGTGCAACACGAGGACTTCCCAGGAGGTCACCCATCCTAGTACTACTCTCGCCCAAGCACGCTTAACTTCGGAGTTCTGATGGGATCCAGTGCATTTGTGCTGGTATGATCGCACCCAGCATGCCTCTCCATTGTCAAAGTAATAAAGAGTATCCACTCGCATTGTCGTACGAAGTCCGTTTAAATGAAAGTGCGAAAAAATCCTGCTAGATGACATCGGATGGACGATCCGAGCATGTCGGGAAGCTGGATGACCGCCAGGGCTGTTATCGCGCGATGAATCTTCCCGAGTACCCCCGAATCAATATAAGAATCGCCACGATCTGACGGGCGGATCAAAAGTTATCGTCGGAACGATATTTGTGCACCACGGGTAGCTCACGGCCAGTAAACACCTTCCGACCGGATTCATGACTCGCATCCACTAGTACACTCATCCGCTATAGCCTGTACGTCACTGAATCTAAACAAACCCCCGCTATAATTTGACCGCAAATGAAATGTCAGAACGAATTCCGTTTATCGAATCAAACGACACTATCACCCCGCCATAATAAAGACCGGACGTCTTTGAATTCACCATCCGGAAGAAAATAAAAAGATCCGAACCGAAACGTAAGAGGCGACGCACTAAACGTGCGTTTCAGTTCGCATCGATGTTCCAGAGCCGAAAGATTGTTCGAAAAAAGTGGTAGATAGCCGAAAAAAGTGACAGGGGTGCAACACGAGGACTTCCCAGGAGGTCACCAATCCTAGTACTACTCTCGCCCAAGCACGCTTAACTTCGGAGTTCTGATGGGATCCAGTGCATTTGTGCTGGTATGATCGCACCCAGCATGCCTCTCCATTGTCAAAGTAATAAAGAGTATCCACTCGCATTGTCGTACGAAGTCCGTTTAAATGAAAGTGCGAAAAAATCCTGCTAGATGACATCGGATGGACGATCCGAGCATGTCGGGAAGCTGGATGACCGCCAGGGCTGTTATCGCGCGATGAATCTTCCCGAGTACCCCCGAATCAATATAAGAATCGCCACGATCTGACGGGCGGATCAAAAGTTATCGTCGGAACGATATTTGTGCACCACGGGTAGCTCACGGCCAGTAAACACCTTCCGACCGGATTCATGACTCGCATCCACTAGTACACTCATCCGCTATAGCCTGTACGTCACTGAATCTAAACAAACCCCCGCTATAATTTGACCGCAAATGAAATGTCAGAACGAATTCCGTTTATCGAATCAAACGACACTATCACCCCGCCATAATAAAGACCGGACGTCTTTGAATTCACCATCCGGAAGAAAATAAAAAGATCCGAACCGAAACGTATGAGGCGACGCACTAAACGTGCGTTTCAGTTCGCATCGATGTTCCAGAACCGAAAGATTGTTCGAAAAAAGTGGTAGATAGCCGAAAAAAGTGACAGGGGTGCAACACGAGGACTTCCCAGGAGGTCACCCATCCTAGTACTACTCTCGCCAAGCACGCTTAACTTCGGAGTTCTGATGGGATCCAGTGCATTTGTGCTGGTATGATCGCACCCAGCATGCCTCTCCATTGTCAAAGTAATAAAGAGTTTCCACTCGCATTTTCGTACGAAGTCCGTTTAAATGAAAGTGCGAAAAAATCCTGCTAGATGACACCGGATGGACGATCCGAGCATGTCGGAAAGCCGGATGACCGCCAGGGCTGTCATCGCGCGATGAATCTTCCCGAGTACCCCCGAATCAATATAAGAATCGCCACGATCTGACGGGCGGATCAAAAGTTATCGTCGGAACGATATTTGTGCACCAAGGGTAGCTCACGGCCAGTAAACACCTTCCGACCGGATTCATGACTCGCATCCACTAGTACACTCATCCGCTATAGCCTGTACGTCACTGAATCTGAACAAACCCCCGCTATAATTTAACCGCAAATGAAATGTCAGAACGAATTCCGTTTATCGAATCAAACGACACTATCACCCCGCCATAATAAAGACCGGACGTCTTTGAATTCACCATCCGGAAGAAAATAAAAAGATCCGAACCGAAACGTAAGAGGCGACGCACTAAACGTGCGTTTCAGTTCGCATCGATGTTCCAGAACCGAAAGATTGTTCGAAAAAAGTGGTAGATAGCCGAAAAAAGTGACAGGGGTGCAACACGAGGACTTCCCAGGAGGTCACCCATCCTAGTACTACTCTCGCCCAAGCACGCTTAACTTCGGAGTTCTGATGGGATCCAGTGCATTTGTGCTGGTATGATCGCACCCAGCATGCCTCTCCATTGTCAAAGTAATAAAGAGTATCCACTCGCATTGTCGTACGAAGTCCGTTTAAATGAAAGTGCGAAAAAATCCTGCTAGATGACATCGGATGGACGATCCGAGCATGTCGGGAAGCTGGATGACCGCCAGGGCTGTTATCGCGCGATGAATCTTCCCGAGTACCCCCGAATCAATATAAGAATCGCCACGATCTGACGGGCGGATCAAAAGTTATCGTCGGAACGATATTTGTGCACCACGGGTAGCTCACGGCCAGTAAACACCTTCCGACCGGATTCATGACTCGCATCCACTAGTACACTCATCCGCTATAGCCTGTACGTCACTGAATCTAAACAAACCCCCGCTATAATTTGACCGCAAATGAAATGTCAGAACGAATTCCGTTTATCGAATCAAACGACACTATCACCCCGCCATAATAAAGACCGGACGTCTTTGAATTCACCATCCGGAAGAAAATAAAAAGATCCGAACCGAAACGTATGAGGCGACGCACTAAACGTGCGTTTCAGTTCGCATCGATGTTCCAGAACCGAAAGATTGTTCGAAAAAAGTGGTAGATAGCCGAAAAAAGTGACAGGGGTGCAACACGAGGACTTCCCAGGAGGTCACCCATCCTAGTACTACTCTCGCCCAAGCACGCTTAACTTCGGAGTTCTGATGGGATCCAGTGCATTTGTGCTGGTATGATCGCACCCAGCATGCCTCTCCATTGTCAAAGTAATAAAGAGTTTCCACTCGCATTTTCGTACGAAGTCCGTTTAAATGAAAGTGCGAAAAAATCCTGCTAGATGACACCGGATGGACGATCCGAGCATGTCGGAAAGCCGGATGACCGCCAGGGCTGTCATCGCGCGATGAATCTTCCCGAGTACCCCCGAATCAATATAAGAATCGCCACGATCTGACGGGCGGATCAAAAGTTATCGTCGGAACGATATTTGTGCACCAAGGGTAGCTCACGGCCAGTAAACACCTTCCGACCGGATTCATGACTCGCATCCACTAGTACACTCATCCGCTATAGCCTGTACGTCACTGAATCTGAACAAACCCCCGCTATAATTTAACCGCAAATGAAATGTCAGAACGAATTCCGTTTATCGAATCAAACGACACTATCACCCCGCCATAATAAAGACCGGACGTCTTTGAATTCACCATCCGGAAGAAAATAAAAAGATCCGAACCGAAACGTAAGAGGCGACGCACTAAACGTGCGTTTCAGTTCGCATCGATGTTCCAGAACCGAAAGATTGTTCGAAAAAAGTGGTAGATAGCCGAAAAAAGTGACAGGGGTGCAACACGAGGACTTCCCAGGAGGTCACCCATCCTAGTACTACTCTCGCCCAAGCACGCTTAACTTCGGAGTTCTGATGGGATCCAGTGCATTTGTGCTGGTATGATCGCACCCAGCATGCCTCTCCATTGTCAAAGTAATAAAGAGTTTCCACTCGCATTGTCGTACGAAGTCCGTTTAAATGAAAGTGCGAAAAAATCCTGCTAGATGACACCGGATGGACGATCCGAGCATGTCGGAAAGCCGGATGACCGCCAGGGCTGTCATCGCGCGATGAATCTTCCCGAGTACCCCCGAATCAATATAAGAATCGCCACGATCTGACGGGCGGATCAAAAGTTATCGTCGGAACGATATTTGTGCACCAAGGGTAGCTCACGGCCAGTAAATACCTTCCGACCGGATTCATGACTCGCATCCACTAGTACACTCATCCGCTATAGCCTGTACGTCACTGAATCTAAACAAACCCCCGCTATAATTTGGCCGCAAATGAAATGTCAGAACGAATTCCGTTTATCGAATCAAACGACACTATCACCCCGCCATAATAAAGACCGGACGTGTTTGAATTCACCATCCGGAAGAAAATAAAAAGATCCGAACCGAAACGTAGGAGGCGACGCACTAAACGTGCGTTTCAGTTCGCATCGATGTTCCAGAACCGAAAGATTGTTCGAAAAAAGTGGTAGATAGCCGAAAAAAGTGACAGGGGTGCAACACGAGGACTTCCCAGGAGGTCACCCATCCTAGTACTACTCTCGCCCAAGCACGCTTCACTTCGGAGTTCTGATGGGATCCAGTGCATTTGTGCTGGTATGATCGCACCCAGCATGCCTCTCCATTGCCAAAGTAATAAAGAGTTTCCACTCGCATTGTCGTACGAAGTCCGTTTAAATGAAAGTGCGAAAAAACCCTGCTAGATGACATCGGATGGACGATCCGAGCATGTCGGGAAGCCGGATGACCGCCAGGGCTGTCATCGCGCGATGAATCTTCCCGAGTACCCCCGAATCAATATAAGAATCGCCACGATCTGACGGGCGGATCAAAAGTTATCGTCGGAACGATATTTGTGCACCAAGGTTAGCTCACGGCCAGTAAACACCTTCCGACCGGATTCATGACTCGCATCTACTGGTACACTCATCCGCTATAGCCTGTACGTCACTGAATCTAAACAAACCCCCGCTATAATTTGACCGCAAATGAAATGTCAGAACGAATTCCGTTTATCGAATCAAACGACACTATCACCCCGCCATAATAAAGACCGGACGTATTTGAATTCACCATCCGGAAGAAAATAAAAAGATCCGAACCGAAACGTAGGAGGCGTCGCACTAAACGTGCGTTTCAGTTCGCATCGATGTTCCAGAACCGAAAGATTGTTCGAAAAAAGTGGTAGATAGCCGAAAAAAGTGACAGGGGTGCAACACGAGGACTTCCGAGGAGGTCACCCATCCTAGTACTACTCTCGCCCAAGCACGCTTAACTTCGGAGTTCTGATGGGATCCAGTGCATTTGTGCTGTTATGATCGCACCCAGCATGCCTCTCCATTGTCAAAGTAATAAAGAGTTTCCACTCGCATTGTCGCACGAAGTCCGTTTAAATGAAAGTGCAAAAAAATCCGGCTAGATAACATCGGATGGACGATCCGAGCATGTCGGGAAGCTGGATGACCGCCAGGGCTGTTATCGCGCGATGAATCTTCCCGAGTAGCCACGAATCAATATAAGAATCGCCACGATCTGACGGGCGGATCAAAAGTTATCGTCGGAACGATATTTGTGCACCAAGGGTAGCTCACGGCCAGTAAACACCTTCCGACCGGATTCATGACTCGCATCCACTAGTACACTCATCCGCTATAGCCTGTACGTCACTGAATCTAAACAAACCCCCGCTATAATTTGACCGCAAATGAAATGTCAGAACGAATTCCGTTTATCGAATCAAACGACACTATCACCCCGCCATAATAAAGACCGGACGTCTTTGAATTCACCATCCGGAAGAAAATAAAAAGATCCGAACCGAAACGTAGGAGGCGACGCACTAAACGTGCGTTTCAGTTCGCATCGATGTTCCAGAACCGAAAGATTGTTCGAAAAAAGTGGTAGATAGCCGAAAAAAGTGACAGGGGTGTAACACGAGGACTTCCCAGGAGGTCACCCATCCTAGTACTACTCTCGCCCAAGCACGCTTAACTTCGGAGTTCTGATGGGATCCAGTGCATTTGTGCTGGTATGATCGCACCCAGCATGCCTCTCCATTGTTAAAGTAATAAAGAGTTTCCACTCGCATTGTCGTACGAAGTCCGTTTAAATGAAAGTGCGAAAAAATCCTGCTAGATGACATCGGATGGACGATCCGAGCATGTCGGGAAGCCGGATGACCGCCAGGGCTGTCATTGCGCGATTAAAATCTTCCCGAGTACCCCCGAATCAATATAAGAATCGCCACGATCTGACGGGCGGATCAAAAGTTATCGTCGGAACGATATTTGTGCACCAAGGGTAGCTCACGGCCAGTAAACACCTTCTGACCGGATTCATGACTCGCATCCACTAGTACACTCATCCGCTATAGCCTGTACGTCACTGAATCTAAACAAACCCCCGCTATAATTAGACCGCAAATGAAATGTCAGAACGAATTCCGTTTATCGAATCAAACGACACTATCACCCCGCCATAATAAAGACCGGACGTCTTTGAATTCACCATCCGGAAGAAAATAAAAAGATCCGAACCGAAACGTAAGAGGCGACGCACTAAACGTGCGTTTCAGTTCGCATCGATGTTCCAGAACCGAAAGATTGTTCGAAAAAAGTGGTAGATAGCCGAAAAAAGTGACAGGGGTGCAACACGAGGACTTCCCAGGAGGTCACCCATCCTAGTACTACTCTCGCCCAAGCACGCTTAACTTCGGAGTTCTGATGGGATCCAGTGCATTTGTGCTGGTATGATCGCACCCAGCATGCCTCTCCATTGTCAAAGTAATAAAGAGTTTCCACTCGCATTGTCGTACGAAGTCCGTTTAAATGAAAGTGCGAAAAAATCCTGCTAGATGACACCGGATGGACGATCCGAGCATGTCGGAAAGCCGGATGACCGCCAGGGCTGTCATCGCGCGATGAATCTTCCCGAGTACCCCCGAATCAATATAAGAATCGCCACGATCTGACGGGCGGATCAAAAGTTATCGTCGGAACGATATTTGTGCACCAAGGGTAGCTCACGGCCAGTAAATACCTTCCGACCGGATTCATGACTCGCATCCACTAGTACACTCATCCGCTATAGCCTGTACGTCACTGAATCTAAACAAACCCCCGCTATAATTTGACCGCAAATGAAATGTCAGAACGAATTCCGTTTATCGAATCAAACGACACTATCACCCCGCCATAATAAAGACCGGACGTGTTTGAATTCACCATCCGGAAGAAAATAAAAAGATCCGAACCGAAACGTAGGAGGCGACGCACTAAACGTGCGTTTCAGTTCGCATCGATGTTCCAGAACCGAAAGATTGTTCGAAAAAAGTGGTAGATAGCCGAAAAAAGTGACAGGGGTGCAACACGAGGACTTCCCAGGAGGTCACCGATCCTAGTACTACTCTCGCCCAAGCACGCTTAACTTCGGAGTTCTGATGGGATCCAGTGCATTTGTGCTGGTATGATCGCACCCAGCATGCCTCTCCATTGCCAAAGTAATAAAGAGTTTCCACTCGCATTGTCGTACGAAGTCCGTTTAAATGAAAGTGCGAAAAAACCCTGCTAGATGACATCGGATGGACGATCCGAGCATGTCGGGAAGCCGGATGACCGCCAGGGCTGTCATCGCGCGATGAATCTTCCCGAGTACCCCCGAATCAATATAAGAATCGCCACGATCTGACGGGCGGATCAAAAGTTATCGTCGGAACGATATTTGTGCACCAAGGTTAGCTCACGGCCAGTAAACACCTTCCGACCGGATTCATGATTCGCATCTACTGGTACACTCATCCGCTATAGCCTGTACGTCACTGAATCTAAACAAACCCCCGCTATAATTTGACCGCAAATGAAATGTCAGAACGAATTCCGTTTATCGAATCAAACGACACTATCACCCCGCCATAATAAAGACCGGACGTATTTGAATTCACCATCCGGAAGAAAATAAAAAGATCCGAACCGAAACGTAGGAGGCGTCGCACTAAACGTGCGTTTCAGTTCGCATCGATGTTCCAGAACCGAAAGATTGTTCGAAAAAAGTGGTAGATAGCCGAAAAAAGTGACAGGGGTGCAACACGAGGACTTCCGAGGAGGTCACCCATCCTAGTACTACTCTCGCCCAAGCACGCTTAACTTCGGAGTTCTGATGGGATCCAGTGCATTTGTGCTGTTATGATCGCACCCAGCATGCCTCTCCATTGTCAAAGTAATAAAGAGTTTCCACTCGCATTGTCGCACGAAGTCCGTTTAAATGAAAGTGCAAAAAAATCCGGCTAGATAACATCGGATGGACGATCCGAGCATGTCGGGAAGCTGGATGACCGCCAGGGCTGTTATCGCGCGATGAATCTTCCCGAGTAGCCACGAATCAATATAAGAATCGCCACGATCTGACGGGCGGATCAAAAGTTATCGTCGGAACGATATTTGTGCACCAAGGGTAGCTCACGGCCAGTAAACACCTTCCGACCGGATTCATGACTCGCATCCACTAGTACACTCATCCGCTATAGCCTGTACGTCACTGAATCTAAACAAACCCCCGCTATAATTTGACCGCAAATGAAATGTCAGAACGAATTCCGTTTATCGAATCAAACGACACTATCACCCCGCCATAATAAAGACCGGACGTCTTTGAATTCACCATCCGGAAGAAAATAAAAAGATCCGAACCGAAACGTAGGAGGCGACGCACTAAACGTGCGTTTCAGTTCGCATCGATGTTCCAGAACCGAAAGATTGTTCGAAAAAAGTGGTAGATAGCCGAAAAAAGTGACAGGGGTGTAACACGAGGACTTCCCAGGAGGTCACCCATCCTAGTACTACTCTCGCCCAAGCACGCTTAACTTCGGAGTTCTGATGGGATCCAGTGCATTTGTGCTGGTATGATCGCACCCAGCATGCCTCTCCATTGTTAAAGTAATAAAGAGTTTCCACTCGCATTGTCGTACGAAGTCCGTTTAAATGAAAGTGCGAAAAAATCCTGCTAGATGACATCGGATGGACGATCCGAGCATGTCGGGAAGCCGGATGACCGCCAGGGCTGTCATTGCGCGATTAAAATCTTCTCGAGTACCCCCGAATCAATATAAGAATCGCCACGATCTGACGGGCGGATCAAAAGTTATCGTCGGAACGATATTTGTGCACCAAGGGTAGCTCACGGCCAGTAAACACCTTCTGACCGGATTCATGACTCGCATCCACTAGTACACTCATCCGCTATAGCCTGTACGTCACTGAATCTAAACAAACCCCCGCTATAATTAGACCGCAAATGAAATGTCAGAACGAATTCCGTTTATCGAATCAAACGACACTACTACCCCGCCATAATAAAGACCGGACGTATTTGAATTCACCATCCGGAAGAAAATAAAAAGATCCGAACCGAAACGTAGGAGGCGTCGCACTAAACGTGAGTTTCAGTTCGCATCGATGTTCCAGAACCGAAAGATTGTTCGAAAAAAGTGGTAGATAGCCGAAAAAAGTGACAGGGGTGCAACACGAGGACTTCCCAGGAGGTCACCCATCCTAGTACTACTCTCGCCCAAGCACGCTTAACTTCGGAGTTCTGATGGGATCCAGTGCATTTGTGCTGGTATGATCGCACCCAGCATGCCTCTCCATTGTCAAAGTAATAAAGAGTTTCCACTCGCATTGTCGTACGAAGTCCGTTTAAATGAAAGTGCGAAAAAATCCTGCTAGATGACATCGGATGGACGATCCGAGCATGTCGGGAAGCTGGATGACCGCCAGGGCTGTTATCGCGCGTTGAATCTTCCCGAGTACCCCCGAATCAATATAAGAATCGCCACGATCTGACGGGCGAATCAAAAGTTATCGTCGGAACGATATTTGTGCACCACGGGTAGCTCACGGCCAGTAAACACCTTCCGACCGGATTCATGACTCGCATCCACTAGTACACTCATCCGCTATAGCCTGTACGTCACTGAATCTAAACAAACCCCCGCTATAATTTGACCGCAAATGAAATGTCAGAACGAATTCCGTTTATCGAATCAAACGACACTATCACCCCGCCATAATAAAGACCGGACGTCTTTGAATTCACCATCCGGAAGAAAATAAAAAGATCCGAACCGAAACGTATGAGGCGACGCACTAAACGTGCGTTTCAGTTCGCATCGATGTTCCAGAACCGAAAGATTGTTCGAAAAAAGTGGTAGATAGCCGAAAAAAGTGACAGGGGTGCAACACGAGGACTTCCCAGGAGGTCACCCATCCTAGTACTACTCTCGCCCAAGCACGCTTAACTTCGGAGTTCTGATGGGATCCAGTGCATTTGTGCTGGTATGATCGCACCCAGCATGCCTCTCCATTGTCAAAGTAATAAAGAGTTTCCACTCGCATTTTCGTACGAAGTCCGTTTAAATGAAAGTGCGAAAAAATCCTGCTAGATGACACCGGATGGACGATCCGAGCATGTCGGAAAGCTGGATGACCGCCATGGCTGTCATTGCGCGATTAAAATCTTCCCGAGTACCCCCGAATCAATATAAGAATCGCCACGATCTGACGGGCGGATCAAAAGTTATCGTCGGAACGATATTTGTGCACCAAGGGTAGCTCACGGCCAGTAAACACCTTCTGACCGGATTCATGACTCGCATCCACTAGTACACTCATCCGCTATAGCCTGTACGTCACTGAATCTAAACAAACCCCCGCTATAATTAGACCGCAAATGAAATGTCAGAACGAATTCCGTTTATCGAATCAAACGACACTACTACCCCGCCATAATAAAGACCGGACGTATTTGAATTCACCATCCGGAAGAAAATAAAAAGATCCGAACCGAAACGTAGGAGGCGTCGCACTAAACGTGAGTTTCAGTTCGCATCGATGTTCCAGAACCGAAAGATTGTTCGAAAAAAGTGGTAGATAGCCGAAAAAAGTGACAGGGGTGCAACACGAGGACTTCCCAGGAGGTCACCCATCCTAGTACTACTCTCGCCCAAGCACGCTTAACTTCGGAGTTCTGATGGGATCCAGTGCATTTGTGCTGGTATGATCGCACCCAGCATGCCTCTCCATTGTCAAAGTAATAAAGAGTTTTCACTCGCATTGTCGTACGATGTCCGTTTAAATGAAAGTGCGAAAAAATCCTGCTAGATGACACCGGATGGACGATCCGAGCATGTCGGAAAGCCGGATGACCGCCATGGCTGTCATCGCGCGATGAATCTTCCCGAGTACCCCCGAATCAATATAAGAATCGCCACGATCTGACGGGCGGATGAAAAGTTATCGTCGGAACGATATTTGTGCACCAAGGGTAGCTCACGGCCAGTAAATACCTTCCGACCGGATTCATGACTCGCATCCACTAGTACACTCATCCGCTATAGCCTGTACGTCACTGAATCTAAACAAACCCCCGCTATAATTTGACCGCAAATGAAATGTCAGAACGAATTCCGTTTATCGAATCAAACGACACTATCACCCCGCCATAATAAAGACCGGACGTGTTTGAATTCACCATCCGGAAGAAAATAAAAAGATCCGAACCGAAACGTAGGAGGCGACGCACTAAACGTGCGTTTCAGTTCGCATCGATGTTCCAGAACCGAAAGATTGTTCGAAAAAAGTGGTAGATAGCCGAAAAAAGTGACAGGGGTGCAACACGAGGACTTCCCAGGAGGTCACCCATCCTAGTACTACTCTCGCCCAAGCACGCTTAACTTCGGAGTTCTGATGGGATCCAGTGCATTTGTGCTGGTATGATCGCACCCAGCATGCCTCTCCATTGCCAAAGTAATAAAGAGTTTCCACTCGCATTGTCGTACGAAGTCCGTTTAAATGAAAGTGCGAAAAAACCCTGCTAGATGACATCGGATGGACGATCCGAGCATGTCGGGAAGCCGGATGACCGCCAGGGCTGTCATCGCGCGATGAATCTTCCCGAGTACCCCCGAATCAATATAAGAATCGCCACGATCTGACGGGCGGATCAAAAGTTATCGTCGGAACGATATTTGTGCACCAAGGTTAGCTCACGGCCAGTAAACACCTTCCGACCGGATTCATGACTCGCATCTACTGGTACACTCATCCGCTATAGCCTGTACGTCACTGAATCTAAACAAACCCCCGCTATAATTTGACCGCAAATGAAATGTCAGAACGAATTCCGTTTATCGAATCAAACGACACTATCACCCCGCCATAATAAAGACCGGACGTATTTGAATTCACCATCCGGAAGAAAATAAAAAGATCCGAACCGAAACGTAGGAGGCGTCGCACTAAACGTGCGTTTCAGTTCGCATCGATGTTCCAGAACCGAAAGATTGTTCGAAAAAAGTGGTAGATAGCCGAAAAAAGTGACAGGGGTGCAACACGAGGACTTCCGAGGAGGTCACCCATCCTAGTACTACTCTCGCCCAAGCACGCTTAACTTCGGAGTTCTGATGGGATCCAGTGCATTTGTGCTGTTATGATCGCACCCAGCATGCCTCTCCATTGTCAAAGTAATAAAGAGTTTCCACTCGCATTGTCGCACGAAGTCCGTTTAAATGAAAGTGCAAAAAAATCCGGCTAGATAACATCGGATGGACGATCCGAGCATGTCGGGAAGCTGGATGACCGCCAGGGCTGTTATCGCGCGATGAATCTTCCCGAGTACCCCCGAATCAATATAAGAATCGCCACGATCTGACGGGCGGATCAAAAGTTATCGTCGGAACGATATTTGTGCACCAAGGGTAGCTCACGGCCAGTAAACACCTTCCGACCGGATTCATGACTCGCATCCACTAGTACACTCATCCGCTATAGCCTGTACGTCACTGAATCTGAACAAACCCCCGCTATAATTTAACCGCAAATGAAATGTCAGAACGAATTCCGTTTATCGAATCAAACGACACTATCACCCCGCCATAATAAAGACCGGACGTCTTTGAATTCACCATCCGGAAGAAAATAAAAAGATCCGAACCGAAACGTAAGAGGCGACGCACTAAACGTGCGTTTCAGTTCGCATCGATGTTCCAGAACCGAAAGATTGTTCGAAAAAAGTGGTAGATAGCCGAAAAAAGTGACAGGGGTGCAACACGAGGACTTCCCAGGAGGTCACCCATCCTAGTACTACTCTCGCCCAAGCACGCTTAACTTCGGAGTTCTGATGGGATCCAGTGCATTTGTGCTGGTATGATCGCACCCAGCATGCCTCTCCATTGTCAAAGTAATAAAGAGTATCCACTCGCATTGTCGTACGAAGTCCGTTTAAATGAAAGTGCGAAAAAATCCTGCTAGATGACATCGGATGGACGATCCGAGCATGTCGGGAAGCTGGATGACCGCCAGGGCTGTTATCGCGCGATGAATCTTCCCGAGTACCCCCGAATCAATATAAGAATCGCCACGATCTGACGGGCGGATCAAAAGTTATCGTCGGAACGATATTTGTGCACCACGGGTAGCTCACGGCCAGTAAACACCTTCCGACCGGATTCATGACTCGCATCCACTAGTACACTCATCCGCTATAGCCTGTACGTCACTGAATCTAAACAAACCCCCGCTATAATTTGACCGCAAATGAAATGTCAGAACGAATTCCGTTTATCGAATCAAACGACACTATCACCCCGCCATAATAAAGACCGGACGTCTTTGAATTCACCATCCGGAAGAAAATAAAAAGATCCGAACCGAAACGTATGAGGCGACGCACTAAACGTGCGTTTCAGTTCGCATCGATGTTCCAGAACCGAAAGATTGTTCGAAAAAAGTGGTAGATAGCCGAAAAAAGTGACAGGGGTGCAACACGAGGACTTCCCAGGAGGTCACCCATCCTAGTACTACTCTCGCCCAAGCACGCTTAACTTCGGAGTTCTGATGGGATCCAGTGCATTTGTGCTGGTATGATCGCACCCAGCATGCCTCTCCATTGTCAAAGTAATAAAGAGTTTCCACTCGCATTTTCGTACGAAGTCCGTTTAAATGAAAGTGCGAAAAAATCCTGCTAGATGACACCGGATGGACGATCCGAGCATGTCGGAAAGCCGGATGACCGCCAAGGCTGTCATCGCGCGATGAATCTTCCCGAGTACCCCCGAATCAATATAAGAATCGCCACGATCTGACGGGCGGATCAAAAGTTATCGTCGGAACGATATTTGTGCACCAAGGGTAGCTCACGGCCAGTAAACACCTTCCGACCGGATTCATGACTCGCATCCACTAGTACACTCATCCGCTATAGCCTGTACGTCACTGAATCTGAACAAACCCCCGCTATAATTTAACCGCAAATGAAATGTCAGAACGAATTCCGTTTATCGAATCAAACGACACTATCACCCCGCCATAATAAAGACCGGACGTCTTTGAATTCACCATCCGGAAGAAAATAAAAAGATCCGAACCGAAACGTAAGAGGCGACGCACTAAACGTGCGTTTCAGTTCGCATCGATGTTCCAGAACCGAAAGATTGTTCGAAAAAAGTGGTAGATAGCCGAAAAAAGTGACAGGGGTGCAACACGAGGACTTCCCAGGAGGTCACCCATCCTAGTACTACTCTCGCCCAAGCACGCTTAACTTCGGAGTTCTGATGGGATCCAGTGCATTTGTGCTGGTATGATCGCACCCAGCATGCCTCTCCATTGTCAAAGTAATAAAGAGTTTCCACTCGCATTGTCGTACGAAGTCCGTTTAAATGAAAGTGCGAAAAAATCCTGCTAGATGACACCGGATGGACGATCCGAGCATGTCGGAAAGCCGGATGACCGCCAGGGCTGTCATCGCGCGATGAATCTTCCCGAGTACCCCCGAATCAATATAAGAATCGCCACGATCTGACGGGCGGATCAAAAGTTATCGTCGGAACGATATTTGTGCACCAAGGGTAGCTCACGGCCAGTAAATACCTTCCGACCGGATTCATGACTCGCATCCACTAGTACACTCATCCGCTATAGCCTGTACGTCACTGAATCTAAACAAACCCCCGCTATAATTTGACCGCAAATGAAATGTCAGAACGAATTCCGTTTATCGAATCAAACGACACTATCACCCCGCCATAATAAAGACCGGACGTGTTTGAATTCACCATCCGGAAGAAAATAAAAAGATCCGAACCGAAACGTAGGAGGCGACGCACTAAACGTGCGTTTCAGTTCGCATCGATGTTCCAGAACCGAAAGATTGTTCGAAAAAAGTGGTAGATAGCCGAAAAAAGTGACAGGGGTGCAACACGAGGACTTCCCAGGAGGTCACCCATCCTAGTACTACTCTCGCCCAAGCACGCTTAACTTCGGAGTTCTGATGGGATCCAGTGCATTTGTGCTGGTATGATCGCACCCAGCATGCCTCTCCATTGCCAAAGTAATAAAGAGTTTCCACTCGCATTGTCGTACGAAGTCCGTTTAAATGAAAGTGCGAAAAAACCCTGCTAGATGACATCGGATGGACGATCCGAGCATGTCGGGAAGCCGGATGACCGCCAGGGCTGTCATCGCGCGATGAATCTTCCCGAGTACCCCCGAATCAATATAAGAATCGCCACGATCTGACGGGCGGATCAAAAGTTATCGTCGGAACGATATTTGTGCACCAAGGTTAGCTCACGGCCAGTAAACACCTTCCGACCGGATTCATGACTCGCATCTACTGGTACACTCATCCGCTATAGCCTGTACGTCACTGAATCTAAACAAACCCCCGCTATAATTTGACCGCAAATGAAATGTCAGAACGAATTCCGTTTATCGAATCAAACGACACTATCACCCCGCCATAATAAAGACCGGACGTATTTGAATTCACCATCCGGAAGAAAATAAAAAGATCCGAACCGAAACGTAGGAGGCGTCGCACTAAACGTGCGTTTCAGTTCGCATCGATGTTCCAGAACCGAAAGATTGTTCGAAAAAAGTGGTAGATAGCCGAAAAAAGTGACAGGGGTGCAACACGAGGACTTCCGAGGAGGTCACCCATCCTAGTACTACTCTCGCCCAAGCACGCTTAACTTCGGAGTTCTGATGGGATCCAGTGCATTTGTGCTGTTATGATCGCACCCAGCATGCCTCTCCATTGTCAAAGTAATAAAGAGTTTCCACTCGCATTGTCGCACGAAGTCCGTTTAAATGAAAGTGCAAAAAAATCCGGCTAGATAACATCGGATGGACGATCCGAGCATGTCGGGAAGCTGGATGACCGCCAGGGCTGTTATCGCGCGATGAATCTTCCCGAGTAGCCACGAATCAATATAAGAATCGCCACGATCTGACGGGCGGATCAAAAGTTATCGTCGGAACGATATTTGTGCACCAAGGGTAGCTCACGGCCAGTAAACACCTTCCGACCGGATTCATGACTCGCATCCACTAGTACACTCATCCGCTATAGCCTGTACGTCACTGAATCTAAACAAACCCCCGCTATAATTTGACCGCAAATGAAATGTCAGAACGAATTCCGTTTATCGAATCAAACGACACTATCACCCCGCCATAATAAAGACCGGACGTCTTTGAATTCACCATCCGGAAGAAAATAAAAAGATCCGAACCGAAACGTAGGAGGCGACGCACTAAACGTGCGTTTCAGTTCGCATCGATGTTCCAGAACCGAAAGATTGTTCGAAAAAAGTGGTAGATAGCCGAAAAAAGTGACAGGGGTGTAACACGAGGACTTCCCAGGAGGTCACCCATCCTAGTACTACTCTCGCCCAAGCACGCTTAACTTCGGAGTTCTGATGGGATCCAGTGCATTTGTGCTGGTATGATCGCACCCAGCATGCCTCTCCATTGTTAAAGTAATAAAGAGTTTCCACTCGCATTGTCGTACGAAGTCCGTTTAAATGAAAGTGCGAAAAAATCCTGCTAGATGACATCGGATGGACGATCCGAGCATGTCGGGAAGCCGGATGACCGCCAGGGCTGTCATTGCGCGATTAAAATCTTCCCGAGTACCCCCGAATCAATATAAGAATCGCCACGATCTGACGGGCGGATCAAAAGTTATCGTCGGAACGATATTTGTGCACCAAGGGTAGCTCACGGCCAGTAAACACCTTCTGACCGGATTCATGACTCGCATCCACTAGTACACTCATCCGCTATAGCCTGTACGTCACTGAATCTAAACAAACCCCCGCTATAATTAGACCGCAAATGAAATGTCAGAACGAATTCCGTTTATCGAATCAAACGACACTATCACCCCGCCATAATAAAGACCGGACGTCTTTGAATTCACCATCCGGAAGAAAATAAAAAGATCCGAACCGAAACGTAAGAGGCGACGCACTAAACGTGCGTTTCAGTTCGCATCGATGTTCCAGAACCGAAAGATTGTTCGAAAAAAGTGGTAGATAGCCGAAAAAAGTGACAGGGGTGCAACACGAGGACTTCCCAGGAGGTCACCCATCCTAGTACTACTCTCGCCCAAGCACGCTTAACTTCGGAGTTCTGATGGGATCCAGTGCATTTGTGCTGGTATGATCGCACCCAGCATGCCTCTCCATTGTCAAAGTAATAAAGAGTTTCCACTCGCATTGTCGTACGAAGTCCGTTTAAATGAAAGTGCGAAAAAATCCTGCTAGATGACACCGGATGGACGATCCGAGCATGTCGGAAAGCCGGATGACCGCCAGGGCTGTCATCGCGCGATGAATCTTCCCGAGTACCCCCGAATCAATATAAGAATCGCCACGATCTGACGGGCGGATCAAAAGTTATCGTCGGAACGATATTTGTGCACCAAGGGTAGCTCACGGCCAGTAAATACCTTCCGACCGGATTCATGACTCGCATCCACTAGTACACTCATCCGCTATAGCCTGTACGTCACTGAATCTAAACAAACCCCCGCTATAATTTGACCGCAAATGAAATGTCAGAACGAATTCCGTTTATCGAATCAAACGACACTATCACCCCGCCATAATAAAGACCGGACGTGTTTGAATTCACCATCCGGAAGAAAATAAAAAGATCCGAACCGAAACGTAGGAGGCGACGCACTAAACGTGCGTTTCAGTTCGCATCGATGTTCCAGAACCGAAAGATTGTTCGAAAAAAGTGGTAGATAGCCGAAAAAAGTGACAGGGGTGCAACACGAGGACTTCCCAGGAGGTCACCGATCCTAGTACTACTCTCGCCCAAGCACGCTTAACTTCGGAGTTCTGATGGGATCCAGTGCATTTGTGCTGGTATGATCGCACCCAGCATGCCTCTCCATTGCCAAAGTAATAAAGAGTTTCCACTCGCATTGTCGTACGAAGTCCGTTTAAATGAAAGTGCGAAAAAACCCTGCTAGATGACATCGGATGGACGATCCGAGCATGTCGGGAAGCCGGATGACCGCCAGGGCTGTCATCGCGCGATGAATCTTCCCGAGTACCCCCGAATCAATATAAGAATCGCCACGATCTGACGGGCGGATCAAAAGTTATCGTCGGAACGATATTTGTGCACCAAGGTTAGCTCACGGCCAGTAAACACCTTCCGACCGGATTCATGATTCGCATCTACTGGTACACTCATCCGCTATAGCCTGTACGTCACTGAATCTAAACAAACCCCCGCTATAATTTGACCGCAAATGAAATGTCAGAACGAATTCCGTTTATCGAATCAAACGACACTATCACCCCGCCATAATAAAGACCGGACGTATTTGAATTCACCATCCGGAAGAAAATAAAAAGATCCGAACCGAAACGTAGGAGGCGTCGCACTAAACGTGCGTTTCAGTTCGCATCGATGTTCCAGAACCGAAAGATTGTTCGAAAAAAGTGGTAGATAGCCGAAAAAAGTGACAGGGGTGCAACACGAGGACTTCCGAGGAGGTCACCCATCCTAGTACTACTCTCGCCCAAGCACGCTTAACTTCGGAGTTCTGATGGGATCCAGTGCATTTGTGCTGTTATGATCGCACCCAGCATGCCTCTCCATTGTCAAAGTAATAAAGAGTTTCCACTCGCATTGTCGCACGAAGTCCGTTTAAATGAAAGTGCAAAAAAATCCGGCTAGATAACATCGGATGGACGATCCGAGCATGTCGGGAAGCTGGATGACCGCCAGGGCTGTTATCGCGCGATGAATCTTCCCGAGTAGCCACGAATCAATATAAGAATCGCCACGATCTGACGGGCGGATCAAAAGTTATCGTCGGAACGATATTTGTGCACCAAGGGTAGCTCACGGCCAGTAAACACCTTCCGACCGGATTCATGACTCGCATCCACTAGTACACTCATCCGCTATAGCCTGTACGTCACTGAATCTAAACAAACCCCCGCTATAATTTGACCGCAAATGAAATGTCAGAACGAATTCCGTTTATCGAATCAAACGACACTATCACCCCGCCATAATAAAGACCGGACGTCTTTGAATTCACCATCCGGAAGAAAATAAAAAGATCCGAACCGAAACGTAGGAGGCGACGCACTAAACGTGCGTTTCAGTTCGCATCGATGTTCCAGAACCGAAAGATTGTTCGAAAAAAGTGGTAGATAGCCGAAAAAAGTGACAGGGGTGTAACACGAGGACTTCCCAGGAGGTCACCCATCCTAGTACTACTCTCGCCCAAGCACGCTTAACTTCGGAGTTCTGATGGGATCCAGTGCATTTGTGCTGGTATGATCGCACCCAGCATGCCTCTCCATTGTTAAAGTAATAAAGAGTTTCCACTCGCATTGTCGTACGAAGTCCGTTTAAATGAAAGTGCGAAAAAATCCTGCTAGATGACATCGGATGGACGATCCGAGCATGTCGGGAAGCCGGATGACCGCCAGGGCTGTCATTGCGCGATTAAAATCTTCTCGAGTACCCCCGAATCAATATAAGAATCGCCACGATCTGACGGGCGGATCAAAAGTTATCGTCGGAACGATATTTGTGCACCAAGGGTAGCTCACGGCCAGTAAACACCTTCTGACCGGATTCATGACTCGCATCCACTAGTACACTCATCCGCTATAGCCTGTACGTCACTGAATCTAAACAAACCCCCGCTATAATTAGACCGCAAATGAAATGTCAGAACGAATTCCGTTTATCGAATCAAACGACACTACTACCCCGCCATAATAAAGACCGGACGTATTTGAATTCACCATCCGGAAGAAAATAAAAAGATCCGAACCGAAACGTAGGAGGCGTCGCACTAAACGTGAGTTTCAGTTCGCATCGATGTTCCAGAACCGAAAGATTGTTCGAAAAAAGTGGTAGATAGCCGAAAAAAGTGACAGGGGTGCAACACGAGGACTTCCCAGGAGGTCACCCATCCTAGTACTACTCTCGCCCAAGCACGCTTAACTTCGGAGTTCTGATGGGATCCAGTGCATTTGTGCTGGTATGATCGCACCCAGCATGCCTCTCCATTGTCAAAGTAATAAAGAGTTTCCACTCGCATTGTCGTACGAAGTCCGTTTAAATGAAAGTGCGAAAAAATCCTGCTAGATGACATCGGATGGACGATCCGAGCATGTCGGGAAGCTGGATGACCGCCAGGGCTGTTATCGCGCGTTGAATCTTCCCGAGTACCCCCGAATCAATATAAGAATCGCCACGATCTGACGGGCGAATCAAAAGTTATCGTCGGAACGATATTTGTGCACCACGGGTAGCTCACGGCCAGTAAACACCTTCCGACCGGATTCATGACTCGCATCCACTAGTACACTCATCCGCTATAGCCTGTACGTCACTGAATCTAAACAAACCCCCGCTATAATTTGACCGCAAATGAAATGTCAGAACGAATTCCGTTTATCGAATCAAACGACACTATCACCCCGCCATAATAAAGACCGGACGTCTTTGAATTCACCATCCGGAAGAAAATAAAAAGATCCGAACCGAAACGTATGAGGCGACGCACTAAACGTGCGTTTCAGTTCGCATCGATGTTCCAGAACCGAAAGATTGTTCGAAAAAAGTGGTAGATAGCCGAAAAAAGTGACAGGGGTGCAACACGAGGACTTCCCAGGAGGTCACCCATCCTAGTACTACTCTCGCCCAAGCACGCTTAACTTCGGAGTTCTGATGGGATCCAGTGCATTTGTGCTGGTATGATCGCACCCAGCATGCCTCTCCATTGTCAAAGTAATAAAGAGTTTCCACTCGCATTTTCGTACGAAGTCCGTTTAAATGAAAGTGCGAAAAAATCCTGCTAGATGACACCGGATGGACGATCCGAGCATGTCGGAAAGCTGGATGACCGCCATGGCTGTCATTGCGCGATTAAAATCTTCCCGAGTACCCCCGAATCAATATAAGAATCGCCACGATCTGACGGGCGGATCAAAAGTTATCGTCGGAACGATATTTGTGCACCAAGGGTAGCTCACGGCCAGTAAACACCTTCTGACCGGATTCATGACTCGCATCCACTAGTACACTCATCCGCTATAGCCTGTACGTCACTGAATCTAAACAAACCCCCGCTATAATTAGACCGCAAATGAAATGTCAGAACGAATTCCGTTTATCGAATCAAACGACACTACTACCCCGCCATAATAAAGACCGGACGTATTTGAATTCACCATCCGGAAGAAAATAAAAAGATCCGAACCGAAACGTAGGAGGCGTCGCACTAAACGTGAGTTTCAGTTCGCATCGATGTTCCAGAACCGAAAGATTGTTCGAAAAAAGTGGTAGATAGCCGAAAAAAGTGACAGGGGTGCAACACGAGGACTTCCCAGGAGGTCACCCATCCTAGTACTACTCTCGCCCAAGCACGCTTAACTTCGGAGTTCTGATGGGATCCAGTGCATTTGTGCTGGTATGATCGCACCCAGCATGCCTCTCCATTGTCAAAGTAATAAAGAGTTTTCACTCGCATTGTCGTACGATGTCCGTTTAAATGAAAGTGCGAAAAAATCCTGCTAGATGACACCGGATGGACGATCCGAGCATGTCGGAAAGCCGGATGACCGCCATGGCTGTCATCGCGCGATGAATCTTCCCGAGTACCCCCGAATCAATATAAGAATCGCCACGATCTGACGGGCGGATGAAAAGTTATCGTCGGAACGATATTTGTGCACCAAGGGTAGCTCACGGCCAGTAAATACCTTCCGACCGGATTCATGACTCGCATCCACTAGTACACTCATCCGCTATAGCCTGTACGTCACTGAATCTAAACAAACCCCCGCTATAATTTGACCGCAAATGAAATGTCAGAACGAATTCCGTTTATCGAATCAAACGACACTATCACCCCGCCATAATAAAGACCGGACGTGTTTGAATTCACCATCCGGAAGAAAATAAAAAGATCCGAACCGAAACGTAGGAGGCGACGCACTAAACGTGCGTTTCAGTTCGCATCGATGTTCCAGAACCGAAAGATTGTTCGAAAAAAGTGGTAGATAGCCGAAAAAAGTGACAGGGGTGCAACACGAGGACTTCCCAGGAGGTCACCCATCCTAGTACTACTCTCGCCCAAGCACGCTTAACTTCGGAGTTCTGATGGGATCCAGTGCATTTGTGCTGGTATGATCGCACCCAGCATGCCTCTCCATTGCCAAAGTAATAAAGAGTTTCCACTCGCATTGTCGTACGAAGTCCGTTTAAATGAAAGTGCGAAAAAACCCTGCTAGATGACATCGGATGGACGATCCGAGCATGTCGGGAAGCCGGATGACCGCCAGGGCTGTCATCGCGCGATGAATCTTCCCGAGTACCCCCGAATCAATATAAGAATCGCCACGATCTGACGGGCGGATCAAAAGTTATCGTCGGAACGATATTTGTGCACCAAGGTTAGCTCACGGCCAGTAAACACCTTCCGACCGGATTCATGACTCGCATCTACTGGTACACTCATCCGCTATAGCCTGTACGTCACTGAATCTAAACAAACCCCCGCTATAATTTGACCGCAAATGAAATGTCAGAACGAATTCCGTTTATCGAATCAAACGACACTATCACCCCGCCATAATAAAGACCGGACGTATTTGAATTCACCATCCGGAAGAAAATAAAAAGATCCGAACCGAAACGTAGGAGGCGTCGCACTAAACGTGCGTTTCAGTTCGCATCGATGTTCCAGAACCGAAAGATTGTTCGAAAAAAGTGGTAGATAGCCGAAAAAAGTGACAGGGGTGCAACACGAGGACTTCCGAGGAGGTCACCCATCCTAGTACTACTCTCGCCCAAGCACGCTTAACTTCGGAGTTCTGATGGGATCCAGTGCATTTGTGCTGTTATGATCGCACCCAGCATGCCTCTCCATTGTCAAAGTAATAAAGAGTTTCCACTCGCATTGTCGCACGAAGTCCGTTTAAATGAAAGTGCAAAAAAATCCGGCTAGATAACATCGGATGGACGATCCGAGCATGTCGGGAAGCTGGATGACCGCCAGGGCTTTTATCGCGCGATGAATCTTCCCGAGTAGCCACGAATCAATATAAGAATCGCCACGATCTGACGGGCGGATCAAAAGTTATCGTCGGAACGATATTTGTGCACCAAGGGTAGCTCACGGCCAGTAAACACCTTCCGACCGGATTCATGACTCGCATCCACTAGTACACTCATCCGCTATAGCCTGTACGTCACTGAATCTAAACAAACCCCCGCTATAATTTGACCGCAAATGAAATGTCAGAACGAATTCCGTTTATCGAATCAAACGACACTATCACCCCGCCATAATAAAGACCGGACGTCTTTGAATTCACCATCCGGAAGAAAATAAAAAGATCCGAACCGAAACGTAGGAGGCGACGCACTAAACGTGCGTTTCAGTTCGCATCGATGTTCCAGAACCGAAAGATTGTTCGAAAAAAGTGGTAGATAGCCGAAAAAAGTGACAGGGGTGTAACACGAGGACTTCCCAGGAGGTCACCCATCCTAGTACTACTCTCGCCCAAGCACGCTTAACTTCGGAGTTCTGATGGGATCCAGTGCATTTGTGCTGGTATGATCGCACCCAGCATGCCTCTCCATTGTTAAAGTAATAAAGAGTTTCCACTCGCATTGTCGTACGAAGTCCGTTTAAATGAAAGTGCGAAAAAATCCTGCTAGATGACATCGGATGGACGATCCGAGCATGTCGGGAAGCCGGATGACCGCCACGGCTGTCATTGCGCGATTAAAATCTTCCCGAGTACCCCCGAATCAATATAAGAATCGCCACGATCTGACGGGCGGATCAAAAGTTATCGTCGGAACGATATTTGTGCACCAAGGGTAGCTCACGGCCAGTAAACACCTTCTGACCGGATTCATGACTCGCATCCACTAGTACACTCATCCGCTATAGCCTGTACGTCACTGAATCTAAACAAACCCCCGCTATAATTAGACCGCAAATGAAATGTCAGAACGAATTCCGTTTATCGAATCAAACGACACTACTACCCCGCCATAATAAAGACCGGACGTATTTGAATTCACCATCCGGAAGAAAATAAAAAGATCCGAACCGAAACGTAGGAGGCGTCGCACTAAACGTGAGTTTCAGTTCGCATCGATGTTCCAGAACCGAAAGATTGTTCGAAAAAAGTGGTAGATAGCCGAAAAAAGTGACAGGGGTGCAACACGAGGACTTCCCAGGAGGTCACCCATCCTAGTACTACTCTCGCCCAAGCACGCTTAACTTCGGAGTTCTGATGGGATCCAGTGCATTTGTGCTGGTATGATCGCACCCAGCATGCCTCTCCATTGTCAAAGTAATAAAGAGTTTCCACTCGCATTGTCGTACGAAGTCCGTTTAAATGAAAGTGCGAAAAAATCCTGCTAGATGACATCGGATGGACGATCCGAGCATGTCGGGAAGCTGGATGACCGCCAGGGCTGTTATCGCGCGTTGAATCTTCCCGAGTACCCCCGAATCAATATAAGAATCGCCACGATCTGACGGGCGAATCAAAAGTTATCGTCGGAACGATATTTGTGCACCACGGGTAGCTCACGGCCAGTAAACACCTTCCGACCGGATTCATGACTCGCATCCACTAGTACACTCATCCGCTATAGCCTGTACGTCACTGAATCTAAACAAACCCCCGCTATAATTTGACCGCAAATGAAATGTCAGAACGAATTCCGTTTATCGAATCAAACGACACTATCACCCCGCCATAATAAAGACCGGACGTGTTTGAATTCACCATCCGGAAGAAAATAAAAAGATCCGAACCGAAACGTAGGAGGCGACGCACTAAACGTGCGTTTCAGTTCGCATCGATGTTCCAGAACCGAAAGATTGTTCGAAAAAAGTGGTAGATAGCCGAAAAAGTGACAGGGGTGCAACACGAGGACTTCCCAGGAGGTCACCCATCCTAGTACTACTCTCGCCCAAGCACGCTTAACTTCGGAGTTCTGATGGGATCCAGTGCATTTGTGCTGGTATGATCGCACCCAGCATGCCTCTCCATTGCCAAAGTAATAAAGAGTTTCCACTCGCATTGTCGTACGAAGTCCGTTTAAATGAAAGTGCGAAAAAACCCTGCTAGATGACATCGGATGGACGATCCGAGCATGTCGGGAAGCCGGATGACCGCCAGGGCTGTCATTGCGCGAATAAAATCTTCCCGAGTACCCCCGAATCAATATAAGAATCGCCACGATCTGACGGGCGGATCAAAAGTTATCGTCGGAACGATATTTGTGCACCAAGGGTAGCTCACGGCCAGTAAACACCTTCTGACCGGATTCATGACTCGCATCCACTAGTACACTCATCCGCTATAGCCTGTACGTCACTGAATCTAAACAAACCCCCGCTATAATTAGACCGCAAATGAAATGTCAGAACGAATTCCGTTTATCGAATCAAACGACACTACTACCCCGCCATAATAAAGACCGGACGTATTTGAATTCACCATCCGGAAGAAAATAAAAAGATCCGAACCGAAACGTAGGAGGCGTCGCACTAAACGTGAGTTTCAGTTCGCATCGATGTTCCAGAACCGAAAGATTGTTCGAAAAAAGTGGTAGATAGCCGAAAAAAGTGACAGGGGTGCAACACGAGGACTTCCCAGGAGGTCACCCATCCTAGTACTACTCTCGCCCAAGCACGCTTAACTTCGGAGTTCTGATGGGATCCAGTGCATTTGTGCTGGTATGATCGCACCCAGCATGCCTCTCCATTGTCAAAGTAATAAAGAGTTTCCACTCGCATTGTCGTACGAAGTCCGTTTAAATGAAAGTGCGAAAAAATCCTGCTAGATGACATCGGATGGACGATCCGAGCATGTCGGGAAGCTGGATGACCGCCAGGGCTGTTATCGCGCGTTGAATCTTCCCGAGTACCCCCGAATCAATATAAGAATCGCCACGATCTGACGGGCGAATCAAAAGTTATCGTCGGAACGATATTTGTGCACCACGGGTAGCTCACGGCCAGTAAACACCTTCCGACCGGATTCATGACTCGCATCCACTAGTACACTCATCCGCTATAGCCTGTACGTCACTGAATCTAAACAAACCCCCGCTATAATTTGACCGCAAATGAAATGTCAGAACGAATTCCGTTTATCGAATCAAACGACACTATCACCCCGCCATAATAAAGACCGGACGTCTTTGAATTCACCATCCGGAAGAAAATAAAAAGATCCGAACCGAAACGTATGAGGCGACGCACTAAACGTGCGTTTCAGTTCGCATCGATGTTCCAGAACCGAAAGATTGTTCGAAAAAAGTGGTAGATAGCCGAAAAAAGTGACAGGGGTGCAACACGAGGACTTCCCAGGAGGTCACCCATCCTAGTACTACTCTCGCCCAAGCACGCTTAACTTCGGAGTTCTGATGGGATCCAGTGCATTTGTGCTGGTATGATCGCACCCAGCATGCCTCTCCATTGTCAAAGTAATAAAGAGTTTCCACTCGCATTTTCGTACGAAGTCCGTTTAAATGAAAGTGCGAAAAAATCCTGCTAGATGACACCGGATGGACGATCCGAGCATGTCGGAAAGCTGGATGACCGCCATGGCTGTCATCGCGCGATGAATCTTCCCGAGTACCCCCGAATCAATATAAGAATCGCCACGATCTGACGGGCGGATCAAAAGTTATCATCGGAACGATATTTGTGCACCAAGGGTAGCTCACGGCCAGTAAATACCTTCCGACCGGATTCATGACTCGCATCCACTAGTACACTCATCCGCTATAGCCTGTACGTCACTGAATCTAAACAAACCCCCGCTATAATTTGACCGCAAATGAAATGTCAGAACGAATTCCGTTTATCGAATCAAACGACACTATCACCCCGCGATAATAAAGACCGGACGTGTTTGAATTCACCATCCGGAAGAAAATAAAAAGATCCGAACCGAAACGTAGGAGGCGACGCACTAAACGTGCGTTTCAGTTCGCATCGATGTTCCAGAACCGAAAGATTGTTCGAAAAAAGTGGTAGATAGCCGAAAAAGTGACAGGGGTGCAACACGAGGACTTCCCAGGAGGTCACCCATCCTAGTACTACTCTCGCCCAAGCACGCTTAACTTCGGAGTTCTGATGGGATCCAGTGCATTTGTGCTGGTATGATCGCACCCAGCATGCCTCTCCATTGCCAAAGTAATAAAGAGTTTCCACTCGCATTGTCGTACGAAGTCCGTTTAAATGAAAGTGCGAAAAAACCCTGCTAGATGACATCGGATGGACGATCCGAGCATGTCGGGAAGCCGGATGACCGCCAGGGCTGTCATTGCGCGATTAAAATCTTCCCGAGTACACCCGAATCAATATAAGAATCGCCACGATCTGACGGGCGGATCAAAAGTTATCGTCGGAACGATATTTGTGCACCAAGGGTAGCTCACGGCCAGTAAACACCTTCTGACCGGATTCATGACTCGCATCCACTAGTACACTCATCCGCTATAGCCTGTACGTCACTGAATCTAAACAAACCCCCGCTATAATTAGACCGCAAATGAAATGTCAGAACGAATTCCGTTTATCGAATCAAACGACACTACTACCCCGCCATAATAAAGACCGGACGTATTTGAATTCACCATCCGGAAGAAAATAAAAAGATCCGAACCGAAACGTAGGAGGCGTCGCACTAAACGTGAGTTTCAGTTCGCATCGATGTTCCAGAACCGAAAGATTGTTCGAAAAAAGTGGTAGATAGCCGAAAAAAGTGACAGGGGTGCAACACGAGGACTTCCCAGGAGGTCACCCATCCTAGTACTACTCTCGCCCAAGCACGCTTAACTTCGGAGTTCTGATGGGATCCAGTGCATTTGTGCTGGTATGATCGCACCCAGCATGCCTCTCCATTGTCAAAGTAATAAAGAGTTTCCACTCGCATTGTCGTACGAAGTCCGTTTAAATGAAAGTGCGAAAAAATCCTGCTAGATGACATCGGATGGACGATCCGAGCATGTCGGGAAGCTGGATGACCGCCAGGGCTGTTATCGCGCGTTGAATCTTCCCGAGTACCCCCGAATCAATATAAGAATCGCCACGATCTGACGGGCGAATCAAAAGTTATCGTCGGAACGATATTTGTGCACCACGGGTAGCTCACGGCCAGTAAACACCTTCCGACCGGATTCATGACTCGCATCCACTAGTACACTCATCCGCTATAGCCTGTACGTCACTGAATCTAAACAAACCCCCGCTATAATTTGACCGCAAATGAAATGTCAGAACGAATTCCGTTTATCGAATCAAACGACACTATCACCCCGCCATAATAAAGACCGGACGTGTTTGAATTCACCATCCGGAAGAAAATAAAAAGATCCGAACCGAAACGTAGGAGGCGACGCACTAAACGTGCGTTTCAGTTCGCATCGATGTTCCAGAACCGAAAGATTGTTCGAAAAAAGTGGTAGATAGCCGAAAAAGTGACAGGGGTGCAACACGAGGACTTCCCAGGAGGTCACCCATCCTAGTACTACTCTCGCCCAAGCACGCTTAACTTCGGAGTTCTGATGGGATCCAGTGCATTTGTGCTGGTATGATCGCACCCAGCATGCCTCTCCATTGCCAAAGTAATAAAGAGTTTCCACTCGCATTGTCGTACGAAGTCCGTTTAAATGAAAGTGCGAAAAAACCCTGCTAGATGACATCGGATGGACGATCCGAGCATGTCGGGAAGCCGGATGACCGCCAGGGCTGTCATTGCGCGAATAAAATCTTCCCGAGTACCCCCGAATCAATATAAGAATCGCCACGATCTGACGGGCGGATCAAAAGTTATCGTCGGAACGATATTTGTGCACCAAGGGTAGCTCACGGCCAGTAAACACCTTCTGACCGGATTCATGACTCGCATCCACTAGTACACTCATCCGCTATAGCCTGTACGTCACTGAATCTAAACAAACCCCCGCTATAATTAGACCGCAAATGAAATGTCAGAACGAATTCCGTTTATCGAATCAAACGACACTACTACCCCGCCATAATAAAGACCGGACGTATTTGAATTCACCATCCGGAAGAAAATAAAAAGATCCGAACCGAAACGTAGGAGGCGTCGCACTAAACGTGAGTTTCAGTTCGCATCGATGTTCCAGAACCGAAAGATTGTTCGAAAAAAGTGGTAGATAGCCGAAAAAAGTGACAGGGGTGCAACACGAGGACTTCCCAGGAGGTCACCCATCCTAGTACTACTCTCGCCCAAACACGCTTAACTTCGGAGTTCTGATGGGATCCAGTGCATTTGTGCTGGTATGATCGCACCCAGCATGCCTCTCCATTGTCAAAGTAATAAAGAGTTTCCACTCGCATTGTCGTACGAAGTCCGTTTAAATGAAAGTGCGAAAAAATCCTGCTAGATGACATCGGATGGACGATCCGAGCATGTCGGGAAGCTGGATGACCGCCAGGGCTGTTATCGCGCGTTGAATCTTCCCGAGTACCCCCGAATCAATATAAGAATCGCCACGATCTGACGGGCGAATCAAAAGTTATCGTCGGAACGATATTTGTGCACCACGGGTAGCTCACGGCCAGTAAACACCTTCCGACCGGATTCATGACTCGCATCCACTAGTACACTCATCCGCTATAGCCTGTACGTCACTGAATCTAAACAAACCCCCGCTATAATTTGACCGCAAATGAAATGTCAGAACGAATTCCGTTTATCGAATCAAACGACACTATCACCCCGCCATAATAAAGACCGGACGTCTTTGAATTCACCATCCGGAAGAAAATAAAAAGATCCGAACCGAAACGTATGAGGCGACGCACTAAACGTGCGTTTCAGTTCGCATCGATGTTCCAGAACCGAAAGATTGTTCGAAAAAAGTGGTAGATAGCCGAAAAAAGTGACAGGGGTGCAACACGAGGACTTCCCAGGAGGTCACCCATCCTAGTACTACTCTCGCCCAAGCACGCTTAACTTCGGAGTTCTGATGGGATCCAGTGCATTTGTGCTGGTATGATCGCACCCAGCATGCCTCTCCATTGTCAAAGTAATAAAGAGTTTCCACTCGCATTTTCGTACGAAGTCCGTTTAAATGAAAGTGCGAAAAAATCCTGCTAGATGACACCGGATGGACGATCCGAGCATGTCGGAAAGCTGGATGACCGCCATGGCTGTCATCGCGCGATGAATCTTCCCGAGTACCCCCGAATCAATATAAGAATCGCCACGATCTGACGGGCGGATCAAAAGTTATCATCGGAACGATATTTGTGCACCAAGGGTAGCTCACGGCCAGTAAATACCTTCCGACCGGATTCATGACTCGCATCCACTAGTACACTCATCCGCTATAGCCTGTACGTCACTGAATCTAAACAAACCCCCGCTATAATTTGACCGCAAATGAAATGTCAGAACGAATTCCGTTTATCGAATCAAACGACACTATCACCCCGCGATAATAAAGACCGGACGTGTTTGAATTCACCATCCGGAAGAAAATAAAAAGATCCGAACCGAAACGTAGGAGGCGACGCACTAAACGTGCGTTTCAGTTCGCATCGATGTTCCAGAACCGAAAGATTGTTCGAAAAAAGTGGTAGATAGCCGAAAAAGTGACAGGGGTGCAACACGAGGACTTCCCAGGAGGTCACCCATCCTAGTACTACTCTCGCCCAAGCACGCTTAACTTCGGAGTTCTGATGGGATCCAGTGCATTTGTGCTGGTATGATCGCACCCAGCATGCCTCTCCATTGCCAAAGTAATAAAGAGTTTCCACTCGCATTGTCGTACGAAGTCCGTTTAAATGAAAGTGCGAAAAAACCCTGCTAGATGACATCGGATGGACGATCCGAGCATGTCGGGAAGCCGGATGACCGCCAGGGCTGTCATTGCGCGATTAAAATCTTCCCGAGTACACCCGAATCAATATAAGAATCGCCACGATCTGACGGGCGGATCAAAAGTTATCGTCGGAACGATATTTGTGCACCAAGGGTAGCTCACGGCCAGTAAACACCTTCTGACCGGATTCATGACTCGCATCCACTAGTACACTCATCCGCTATAGCCTGTACGTCACTGAATCTAAACAAACCCCCGCTATAATTAGACCGCAAATGAAATGTCAGAACGAATTCCGTTTATCGAATCAAACGACACTACTACCCCGCCATAATAAAGACCGGACGTATTTGAATTCACCATCCGGAAGAAAATAAAAAGATCCGAACCGAAACGTAGGAGGCGTCGCACTAAACGTGAGTTTCAGTTCGCATCGATGTTCCAGAACCGAAAGATTGTTCGAAAAAAGTGGTAGATAGCCGAAAAAAGTGACAGGGGTGCAACACGAGGACTTCCCAGGAGGTCACCCATCCTAGTACTACTCTCGCCCAAGCACGCTTAACTTCGGAGTTCTGATGGGATCCAGTGCATTTGTGCTGGTATGATCGCACCCAGCATGCCTCTCCATTGTCAAAGTAATAAAGAGTTTCCACTCGCATTGTCGTACGAAGTCCGTTTAAATGAAAGTGCGAAAAAATCCTGCTAGATGACATCGGATGGACGATCCGAGCATGTCGGGAAGCTGGATGACCGCCAGGGCTGTTATCGCGCGTTGAATCTTCCCGAGTACCCCCGAATCAATATAAGAATCGCCACGATCTGACGGGCGAATCAAAAGTTATCGTCGGAACGATATTTGTGCACCACGGGTAGCTCACGGCCAGTAAACACCTTCCGACCGGATTCATGACTCGCATCCACTAGTACACTCATCCGCTATAGCCTGTACGTCACTGAATCTAAACAAACCCCCGCTATAATTTGACCGCAAATGAAATGTCAGAACGAATTCCGTTTATCGAATCAAACGACACTATCACCCCGCCATAATAAAGACCGGACGTCTTTGAATTCACCATCCGGAAGAAAATAAAAAGATCCGAACCGAAACGTATGAGGCGACGCACTAAACGTGCGTTTCAGTTCGCATCGATGTTCCAGAACCGAAAGATTGTTCGAAAAAAGTGGTAGATAGCCGAAAAAAGTGACAGGGGTGCAACACGAGGACTTCCCAGGAGGTCACCCATCCTAGTACTACTCTCGCCCAAGCACGCTTAACTTCGGAGTTCTGATGGGATCCAGTGCATTTGTGCTGGTATGATCGCACCCAGCATGCCTCTCCATTGTCAAAGTAATAAAGAGTTTCCACTCGCATTTTCGTACGAAGTCCGTTTAAATGAAAGTGCGAAAAAATCCTGCTAGATGACACCGGATGGACGATCCGAGCATGTCGGAAAGCTGGATGACCGCCATGGCTGTCATCGCGCGATGAATCTTCCCGAGTACCCCCGAATCAATATAAGAATCGCCACGATCTGACGGGCGGATCAAAAGTTATCATCGGAACGATATTTGTGCACCAAGGGTAGCTCACGGCCAGTAAATACCTTCCGACCGGATTCATGACTCGCATCCACTAGTACACTCATCCGCTATAGCCTGTACGTCACTGAATCTAAACAAACCCCCGCTATAATTTGACCGCAAATGAAATGTCAGAACGAATTCCGTTTATCGAATCAAACGACACTATCACCCCGCCATAATAAAGACCGGACGTGTTTGAATTCACCATCCGGAAGAAAATAAAAAGATCCGAACCGAAACGTAGGAGGCGACGCACTAAACGTGCGTTTCAGTTCGCATCGATGTTCCAGAACCGAAAGATTGTTCGAAAAAAGTGGTAGATAGCCGAAAAAGTGACAGGGGTGCAACACGAGGACTTCCCAGGAGGTCACCCATCCTAGTACTACTCTCGCCCAAGCACGCTTAACTTCGGAGTTCTGATGGGATCTAGTGCATTTGTGCTGGTATGATCGCACCCAGCATGCCTCTCCATTGCCAAAGTAATAAAGAGTTTCCACTCGCATTGTCGTACGAAGTCCGTTTAAATGAAAGTGCGAAAAAACCCTGCTAGATGACATCGGATGTACGATCCGAGCATGTCGGGAAGCCGGATGACCGCCAGGGCTGTCATTGCGCGATTAAAATCTTCCCGAGTACCCCCGAATCAATATAAGAATCGCCACGATCTGACGGGCGGATCAAAAGTTATCGTCGGAACGATATTTGTGCACCAAGGGTAGCTCACGGCCAGTAAACACCTTCTGACCGGATTCATGACTCGCATCCACTAGTACACTCATCCGCTATAGCCTGTACGTCACTGAATCTAAACAAACCCCCGCTATAATTAGACCGCAAATGAAATGTCAGAACGAATTCCGTTTATCGAATCAAACGACACTACTACCCCGCCATAATAAAGACCGGACGTATTTGAATTCACCATCCGGAAGAAAATAAAAAGATCCGAACCGAAACGTAGGAGGCGTCGCACTAAACGTGAGTTTCAGTTCGCATCGATGTTCCAGAACCGAAAGATTGTTCGAAAAAAGTGGTAGATAGCCGAAAAAAGTGACAGGGGTGCAACACGAGGACTTCCCAGGAGGTCACCCATCCTAGTACTACTCTCGCCCAAGCACGCTTAACTTCGGAGTTCTGATGGGATCCAGTGCATTTGTGCTGGTATGATCGCACCCAGCATGCCTCTCCATTGTCAAAGTAATAAAGAGTTTCCACTCGCATTGTCGTACGAAGTCCGTTTAAATGAAAGTGCGAAAAAACCCTGCTAGATGACATCGGATGGACGATCCGAGCATGTCGGGAAGCCGGATGACCGCCAGGGCTGTCATCGCGCGATGAATCTTCCCGAGTACCCCCGAATCAATATAAGAATCGCCACGATCTGACGGGCGGATCAAAAGTTATCGTCGGAACGATATTTGTGCACCAAGGTTAGCTCACGGCCAGTAAACACCTTCCGACCGGATTCATGACTCGCATCTACTGGTACACTCATCCGCTATAGCCTGTACGTCACTGAATCTAAACAAACCCCCGCTATAATTTGACCGCAAATGAAATGTCAGAACGAATTCCGTTTATCGAATCAAACGACACTATCACCCCGCCATAATAAAGACCGGACGTATTTGAATTCACCATCCGGAAGAAAATAAAAAGATCCGAACCGAAACGTAGGAGGCGTCGCACTAAACGTGCGTTTCAGTTCGCATCGATGTTCCAGAACCGAAAGATTGTTCGAAAAAAGTGGTAGATAGCCGAAAAAAGTGACAGGGGTGCAACACGAGGACTTCCGAGGAGGTCACCCATCCTAGTACTACTCTCGCCCAAGCACGCTTAACTTCGGAGTTCTGATGGGATCCAGTGCATTTGTGCTGTTATGATCGCACCCAGCATGCCTCTCCATTGTCAAAGTAATAAAGAGTTTCCACTCGCATTGTCGCACGAAGTCCGTTTAAATGAAAGTGCAAAAAAATCCGGCTAGATAACATCGGATGGACGATCCGAGCATGTCGGGAAGCTGGATGACCGCCAGGGCTGTTATCGCGCGATGAATCTTCCCGAGTAGCCATGAATCAATATAAGAATCGCCACGATCTGACGGGCGGATCAAAAGTTATCGTCGGAACGATATTTGTGCACCAAGGGTAGCTCACGGCCAGTAAACACCTTCCGACCGGATTCATGACTCGCATCCACTAGTACACTCATCCGCTATAGCCTGTACGTCACTGAATCTAAACAAACCCCCGCTATAATTTGACCGCAAATGAAATGTCAGAACGAATTCCGTTTATCGAATCAAACGACACTATCACCCCGCCATAATAAAGACCGGACGTCTTTGAATTCACCATCCGGAAGAAAATAAAAAGATCCGAACCGAAACGTAGGAGGCGACGCACTAAACGTGCGTTTCAGTTCGCATCGATGTTCCAGAACCGAAAGATTGTTCGAAAAAAGTGGTAGATAGCCGAAAAAAGTGACAGGGGTGTAACACGAGGACTTCCCAGGAGGTCACCCATCCTAGTACTACTCTCGCCCAAGCACGCTTAACTTCGGAGTTCTGATGGGATCCAGTGCATTTGTGCTGGTATGATCGCACCCAGCATGCCTCTCCATTGTTAAAGTAATAAAGAGTTTCCACTCGCATTGTCGTACGAAGTCCGTTTAAATGAAAGTGCGAAAAAATCCTGCTAGATGACATCGGATGGACGATCCGAGCATGTCGGGAAGCCGGATGACCGCCAGGGCTGTCATTGCGCGATTAAAATCTTCCCGAGTACCCCCGAATCAATATAAGAATCGCCACGATCTGACGGGCGGATCAAAAGTTATCGTCGGAACGATATTTGTGCACCAAGGGTAGCTCACGGCCAGTAAACACCTTCTGACCGGATTCATGACTCGCATCCACTAGTACACTCATCCGCTATAGCCTGTACGTCACTGAATCTAAACAAACCCCCGCTATAATTAGACCGCAAATGAAATGTCAGAACGAATTCCGTTTATCGAATCAAACGACACTACTACCCCGCCATAATAAAGACCGGACGTATTTGAATTCACCATCCGGAAGAAAATAAAAAGATCCGAACCGAAACGTAGGAGGCGTCGCACTAAACGTGAGTTTCAGTTCGCATCGATGTTCCAGAACCGAAAGATTGTTCGAAAAAAGTGGTAGATAGCCGAAAAAAGTGACAGGGGTGCAACACGAGGACTTCCCAGGAGGTCACCCATCCTAGTACTACTCTCGCCCAAGCACGCTTAACTTCGGAGTTCTGATGGGATCCAGTGCATTTGTGCTGGTATGATCGCACCCAGCATGCCTCTCCATTGTCAAAGTAATAAAGAGTTTCCACTCGCATTGTCGTACGAAGTCCGTTTAAATGAAAGTGCGAAAAAACCCTGCTAGATGACATCGGATGGACGATCCGAGCATGTCGGGAAGCCGGATGACCGCCAGGGCTGTCATCGCGCGATGAATCTTCCCGAGTACCCCCGAATCAATATAAGAATCGCCACGATCTGACGGGCGGATCAAAAGTTATCGTCGGAACGATATTTGTGCACCAAGGTTAGCTCACGGCCAGTAAACACCTTCCGACCGGATTCATGACTCGCATCTACTGGTACACTCATCCGCTATAGCCTGTACGTCACTGAATCTAAACAAACCCCCGCTATAATTTGACCGCAAATGAAATGTCAGAACGAATTCCGTTTATCGAATCAAACGACACTATCACCCCGCCATAATAAAGACCGGACGTATTTGAATTCACCATCCGGAAGAAAATAAAAAGATCCGAACCGAAACGTAGGAGGCGTCGCACTAAACGTGCGTTTCAGTTCGCATCGATGTTCCAGAACCGAAAGATTGTTCGAAAAAAGTGGTAGATAGCCGAAAAAAGTGACAGGGGTGCAACACGAGGACTTCCGAGGAGGTCACCCATCCTAGTACTACTCTCGCCCAAGCACGCTTAACTTCGGAGTTCTGATGGGATCCAGTGCATTTGTGCTGTTATGATCGCACCCAGCATGCCTCTCCATTGTCAAAGTAATAAAGAGTTTCCACTCGCATTGTCGCACGAAGTCCGTTTAAATGAAAGTGCAAAAAAATCCGGCTAGATAACATCGGATGGACGATCCGAGCATGTCGGGAAGCTGGATGACCGCCAGGGCTGTTATCGCGCGATGAATCTTCCCGAGTAGCCACGAATCAATATAAGAATCGCCACGATCTGACGGGCGGATCAAAAGTTATCGTCGGAACGATATTTGTGCACCAAGGGTAGCTCACGGCCAGTAAACACCTTCCGACCGGATTCATGACTCGCATCCACTAGTACACTCATCCGCTATAGCCTGTACGTCACTGAATCTAAACAAACCCCCGCTATAATTTGACCGCAAATGAAATGTCAGAACGAATTCCGTTTATCGAATCAAACGACACTATCACCCCGCCATAATAAAGACCGGACGTCTTTGAATTCACCATCCGGAAGAAAATAAAAAGATCCGAACCGAAACGTAGGAGGCGACGCACTAAACGTGCGTTTCAGTTCGCATCGATGTTCCAGAACCGAAAGATTGTTCGAAAAAAGTGGTAGATAGCCGAAAAAAGTGACAGGGGTGTAACACGAGGACTTCCCAGGAGGTCACCCATCCTAGTACTACTCTCGCCCAAGCACGCTTAACTTCGGAGTTCTGATGGGATCCAGTGCATTTGTGCTGGTATGATCGCACCCAGCATGCCTCTCCATTGTTAAAGTAATAAAGAGTTTCCACTCGCATTGTCGTACGAAGTCCGTTTAAATGAAAGTGCGAAAAAATCCTGCTAGATGACATCGGATGGACGATCCGAGCATGTCGGGAAGCCGGATGACCGCCAGGGCTGTCATTGCGCGATTAAAATCTTCCCGAGTACCCCCGAATCAATATAAGAATCGCCACGATCTGACGGGCGGATCAAAAGTTATCGTCGGAACGATATTTGTGCACCAAGGGTAGCTCACGGCCAGTAAACACCTTCTGACCGGATTCATGACTCGCATCCACTAGTACACTCATCCGCTATAGCCTGTACGTCACTGAATCTAAACAAACCCCCGCTATAATTAGACCGCAAATGAAATGTCAGAACGAATTCCGTTTATCGAATCAAACGACACTACTACCCCGCCATAATAAAGACCGGACGTATTTGAATTCACCATCCGGAAGAAAATAAAAAGATCCGAACCGAAACGTAGGAGGCGTCGCACTAAACGTGAGTTTCAGTTCGCATCGATGTTCCAGAACCGAAAGATTGTTCGAAAAAAGTGGTAGATAGCCGAAAAAAGTGACAGGGGTGCAACACGAGGACTTCCCAGGAGGTCACCCATCCTAGTACTACTCTCGCCCAAGCACGCTTAACTTCGGAGTTCTGATGGGATCCAGTGCATTTGTGCTGGTATGATCGCACCCAGCATGCCTCTCCATTGTCAAAGTAATAAAGAGTTTCCACTCGCATTGTCGTACGAAGTCCGTTTAAATGAAAGTGCGAAAAAACCCTGCTAGATGACATCGGATGGACGATCCGAGCATGTCGGGAAGCCGGATGACCGCCAGGGCTGTCATCGCGCGATGAATCTTCCCGAGTACCCCCGAATCAATATAAGAATCGCCACGATCTGACGGGCGGATCAAAAGTTATCGTCGGAACGATATTTGTGCACCAAGGTTAGCTCACGGCCAGTAAACACCTTCCGACCGGATTCATGACTCGCATCTACTGGTACACTCATCCGCTATAGCCTGTACGTCACTGAATCTAAACAAACCCCCGCTATAATTTGACCGCAAATGAAATGTCAGAACGAATTCCGTTTATCGAATCAAACGACACTATCACCCCGCCATAATAAAGACCGGACGTATTTGAATTCACCATCCGGAAGAAAATAAAAAGATCCGAACCGAAACGTAGGAGGCGTCGCACTAAACGTGCGTTTCAGTTCGCATCGATGTTCCAGAACCGAAAGATTGTTCGAAAAAAGTGGTAGATAGCCGAAAAAAGTGACAGGGGTGCAACACGAGGACTTCCGAGGAGGTCACCCATCCTAGTACTACTCTCGCCCAAGCACGCTTAACTTCGGAGTTCTGATGGGATCCAGTGCATTTGTGCTGTTATGATCGCACCCAGCATGCCTCTCCATTGTCAAAGTAATAAAGAGTTTCCACTCGCATTGTCGCACGAAGTCCGTTTAAATGAAAGTGCAAAAAAATCCGGCTAGATAACATCGGATGGACGATCCGAGCATGTCGGGAAGCTGGATGACCGCCAGGGCTGTTATCGCGCGATGAATCTTCCCGAGTAGCCACGAATCAATATAAGAATCGCCACGATCTGACGGGCGGATCAAAAGTTATCGTCGGAACGATATTTGTGCACCAAGGGTAGCTCACGGCCAGTAAACACCTTCCGACCGGATTCATGACTCGCATCCACTAGTACACTCATCCGCTATAGCCTGTACGTCACTGAATCTAAACAAACCCCCGCTATAATTTGACCGCAAATGAAATGTCAGAACGAATTCCGTTTATCGAATCAAACGACACTATCACCCCGCCATAATAAAGACCGGACGTCTTTGAATTCACCATCCGGAAGAAAATAAAAAGATCCGAACCGAAACGTAGGAGGCGACGCACTAAACGTGCGTTTCAGTTCGCATCGATGTTCCAGAACCGAAAGATTGTTCGAAAAAAGTGGTAGATAGCCGAAAAAAGTGACAGGGGTGTAACACGAGGACTTCCCAGGAGGTCACCCATCCTAGTACTACTCTCGCCCAAGCACGCTTAACTTCGGAGTTCTGATGGGATCCAGTGCATTTGTGCTGGTATGATCGCACCCAGCATGCCTCTCCATTGTTAAAGTAATAAAGAGTTTCCACTCGCATTGTCGTACGAAGTCCGTTTAAATGAAAGTGCGAAAAAATCCTGCTAGATGACATCGGATGGACGATCCGAGCATGTCGGGAAGCCGGATGACCGCCAGGGCTGTCATTGCGCGATTAAAATCTTCCCGAGTACCCCCGAATCAATATAAGAATCGCCACGATCTGACGGGCGGATCAAAAGTTATCGTCGGAACGATATTTGTGCACCAAGGGTAGCTCACGGCCAGTAAACACCTTCTGACCGGATTCATGACTCGCATCCACTAGTACACTCATCCGCTATAGCCTGTACGTCACTGAATCTAAACAAACCCCCGCTATAATTAGACCGCAAATGAAATGTCAGAACGAATTCCGTTTATCGAATCAAACGACACTACTACCCCGCCATAATAAAGACCGGACGTATTTGAATTCACCATCCGGAAGAAAATAAAAAGATCCGAACCGAAACGTAGGAGGCGTCGCACTAAACGTGAGTTTCAGTTCGCATCGATGTTCCAGAACCGAAAGATTGTTCGAAAAAAGTGGTAGATAGCCGAAAAAAGTGACAGGGGTGCAACACGAGGACTTCCCAGGAGGTCACCCATCCTAGTACTACTCTCGCCCAAGCACGCTTAACTTCGGAGTTCTGATGGGATCCAGTGCATTTGTGCTGGTATGATCGCACCCAGCATGCCTCTCCATTGTCAAAGTAATAAAGAGTTTCCACTCGCATTGTCGTACGAAGTCCGTTTAAATGAAAGTGCGAAAAAACCCTGCTAGATGACATCGGATGGACGATCCGAGCATGTCGGGAAGCCGGATGACCGCCAGGGCTGTCATCGCGCGATGAATCTTCCCGAGTACCCCCGAATCAATATAAGAATCGCCACGATCTGACGGGCGGATCAAAAGTTATCGTCGGAACGATATTTGTGCACCAAGGTTAGCTCACGGCCAGTAAACACCTTCCGACCGGATTCATGACTCGCATCTACTGGTACACTCATCCGCTATAGCCTGTACGTCACTGAATCTAAACAAACCCCCGCTATAATTTGACCGCAAATGAAATGTCAGAACGAATTCCGTTTATCGAATCAAACGACACTATCACCCCGCCATAATAAAGACCGGACGTATTTGAATTCACCATCCGGAAGAAAATAAAAAGATCCGAACCGAAACGTAGGAGGCGTCGCACTAAACGTGCGTTTCAGTTCGCATCGATGTTCCAGAACCGAAAGATTGTTCGAAAAAAGTGGTAGATAGCCGAAAAAAGTGACAGGGGTGCAACACGAGGACTTCCGAGGAGGTCACCCATCCTAGTACTACTCTCGCCCAAGCACGCTTAACTTCGGAGTTCTGATGGGATCCAGTGCATTTGTGCTGTTATGATCGCACCCAGCATGCCTCTCCATTGTCAAAGTAATAAAGAGTTTCCACTCGCATTGTCGCACGAAGTCCGTTTAAATGAAAGTGCAAAAAAATCCGGCTAGATAACATCGGATGGACGATCCGAGCATGTCGGGAAGCTGGATGACCGCCAGGGCTGTTATCGCGCGATGAATCTTCCCGAGTAGCCACGAATCAATATAAGAATCGCCACGATCTGACGGGCGGATCAAAAGTTATCGTCGGAACGATATTTGTGCACCAAGGGTAGCTCACGGCCAGTAAACACCTTCCGACCGGATTCATGACTCGCATCCACTAGTACACTCATCCGCTATAGCCTGTACGTCACTGAATCTAAACAAACCCCCGCTATAATTTGACCGCAAATGAAATGTCAGAACGAATTCCGTTTATCGAATCAAACGACACTATCACCCCGCCATAATAAAGACCGGACGTCTTTGAATTCACCATCCGGAAGAAAATAAAAAGATCCGAACCGAAACGTAGGAGGCGACGCACTAAACGTGCGTTTCAGTTCGCATCGATGTTCCAGAACCGAAAGATTGTTCGAAAAAAGTGGTAGATAGCCGAAAAAAGTGACAGGGGTGTAACACGAGGACTTCCCAGGAGGTCACCCATCCTAGTACTACTCTCGCCCAAGCACGCTTAACTTCGGAGTTCTGATGGGATCCAGTGCATTTGTGCTGGTATGATCGCACCCAGCATGCCTCTCCATTGTTAAAGTAATAAAGAGTTTCCACTCGCATTGTCGTACGAAGTCCGTTTAAATGAAAGTGCGAAAAAATCCTGCTAGATGACATCGGATGGACGATCCGAGCATGTCGGGAAGCCGGATGACCGCCAGGGCTGTCATTGCGCGATTAAAATCTTCCCGAGTACCCCCGAATCAATATAAGAATCGCCACGATCTGACGGGCGGATCAAAAGTTATCGTCGGAACGATATTTGTGCACCAAGGGTAGCTCACGGCCAGTAAACACCTTCTGACCGGATTCATGACTCGCATCCACTAGTACACTCATCCGCTATAGCCTGTACGTCACTGAATCTAAACAAACCCCCGCTATAATTAGACCGCAAATGAAATGTCAGAACGAATTCCGTTTATCGAATCAAACGACACTACTACCCCGCCATAATAAAGACCGGACGTATTTGAATTCACCATCCGGAAGAAAATAAAAAGATCCGAACCGAAACGTAGGAGGCGTCGCACTAAACGTGAGTTTCAGTTCGCATCGATGTTCCAGAACCGAAAGATTGTTCGAAAAAAGTGGTAGATAGCCGAAAAAAGTGACAGGGGTGCAACACGAGGACTTCCCAGGAGGTCACCCATCCTAGTACTACTCTCGCCCAAGCACGCTTAACTTCGGAGTTCTGATGGGATCCAGTGCATTTGTGCTGGTATGATCGCACCCAGCATGCCTCTCCATTGTCAAAGTAATAAAGAGTTTCCACTCGCATTGTCGTACGAAGTCCGTTTAAATGAAAGTGCGAAAAAACCCTGCTAGATGACATCGGATGGACGATCCGAGCATGTCGGGAAGCCGGATGACCGCCAGGGCTGTCATCGCGCGATGAATCTTCCCGAGTACCCCCGAATCAATATAAGAATCGCCACGATCTGACGGGCGGATCAAAAGTTATCGTCGGAACGATATTTGTGCACCAAGGTTAGCTCACGGCCAGTAAACACCTTCCGACCGGATTCATGACTCGCATCTACTGGTACACTCATCCGCTATAGCCTGTACGTCACTGAATCTAAACAAACCCCCGCTATAATTTGACCGCAAATGAAATGTCAGAACGAATTCCGTTTATCGAATCAAACGACACTATCACCCCGCCATAATAAAGACCGGACGTATTTGAATTCACCATCCGGAAGAAAATAAAAAGATCCGAACCGAAACGTAGGAGGCGTCGCACTAAACGTGCGTTTCAGTTCGCATCGATGTTCCAGAACCGAAAGATTGTTCGAAAAAAGTGGTAGATAGCCGAAAAAAGTGACAGGGGTGCAACACGAGGACTTCCGAGGAGGTCACCCATCCTAGTACTACTCTCGCCCAAGCACGCTTAACTTCGGAGTTCTGATGGGATCCAGTGCATTTGTGCTGTTATGATCGCACCCAGCATGCCTCTCCATTGTCAAAGTAATAAAGAGTTTCCACTCGCATTGTCGCACGAAGTCCGTTTAAATGAAAGTGCAAAAAAATCCGGCTAGATAACATCGGATGGACGATCCGAGCATGTCGGGAAGCTGGATGACCGCCAGGGCTGTTATCGCGCGATGAATCTTCCCGAGTAGCCACGAATCAATATAAGAATCGCCACGATCTGACGGGCGGATCAAAAGTTATCGTCGGAACGATATTTGTGCACCAAGGGTAGCTCACGGCCAGTAAACACCTTCCGACCGGATTCATGACTCGCATCCACTAGTACACTCATCCGCTATAGCCTGTACGTCACTGAATCTAAACAAACCCCCGCTATAATTTGACCGCAAATGAAATGTCAGAACGAATTCCGTTTATCGAATCAAACGACACTATCACCCCGCCATAATAAAGACCGGACGTCTTTGAATTCACCATCCGGAAGAAAATAAAAAGATCCGAACCGAAACGTAGGAGGCGACGCACTAAACGTGCGTTTCAGTTCGCATCGATGTTCCAGAACCGAAAGATTGTTCGAAAAAAGTGGTAGATAGCCGAAAAAAGTGACAGGGGTGTAACACGAGGACTTCCCAGGAGGTCACCCATCCTAGTACTACTCTCGCCCAGGCACGCTTAACTTCGGAGTTCTGATGGGATCCAGTGCATTTGTGCTGGTATGATCGCACCCAGCATGCCTCTCCATTGTTAAAGTAATAAAGAGTTTCCACTCGCATTGTCGTACGAAGTCCGTTTAAATGAAAGTGCGAAAAAATCCTGCTAGATGACATCGGATGGACGATCCGAGCATGTCGGGAAGCCGGATGACCGCCAGGGCTGTCATTGCGCGATTAAAATCTTCCCGAGTACCCCCGAATCAATATAAGAATCGCCACGATCTGACGGGCGGATCAAAAGTTATCGTCGGAACGATATTTGTGCACCAAGGGTAGCTCACGGCCAGTAAACACCTTCTGACCGGATTCATGACTCGCATCCACTAGTACACTCATCCGCTATAGCCTGTACGTCTCTGAATCTAAACAAACCCCCGCTATAATTAGACCGCAAATGAAATGTCAGAACGAATTCCGTTTATCGAATCAAACGACACTACTACCCCGCCATAATAAAGACCGGACGTATTTGAATTCACCATCCGGAAGAAAATAAAAAGATCCGAACCGAAACGTAGGAGGCGTCGCACTAAACGTGAGTTTCAGTTCGCATCGATGTTCCAGAACCGAAAGATTGTTCGAAAAAAGTGGTAGATAGCCGAAAAAAGTGACAGGGGTGCAACACGAGGACTTCCCAGGAGGTCACCCATCCTAGTACTACTCTCGCCCAAGCACGCTTAACTTCGGAGTTCTGATGGGATCCAGTGCATTTGTGCTGGTATGATCGCACCCAGCATGCCTCTCCATTGTCAAAGTAATAAAGAGTTTCCACTCGCATTGTCGTACGAAGTCCGTTTAAATGAAAGTGCGAAAAAATCCTGCTAGATGACATCGGATGGACGATCCGAGCATGTCGGGAAGCTGGATGACCGCCAGGGCTGTTATCGCGCGTTGAATCTTCCCGAGTACCCCCGAATCAATATAAGAATCGCCACGATCTGACGGGCGAATCAAAAGTTATCGTCGGAACGATATTTCTGCACCACGGGTAGCTCACGGCCAGTAAACACCTTCCGACCGGATTCATGACTCGCATCCACTAGTACACTCATCCGCTATAGCCTGTACGTCACTGAATCTAAACAAACCCCCGCTATAATTTGACCGCAAATGAAATGTCAGAACGAATTCCGTTTATCGAATCAAACGACACTATCACCCCGCCATAATAAAGACCGGACGTCTTTGAATTCACCATCCGGAAGAAAATAAAAAGATCCGAACCGAAACGTATGAGGCGACGCACTAAACGTGCGTTTCAGTTCGCATCGATGTTCCAGAACCGAAAGATTGTTCGAAAAAAGTGGTAGATAGCCGAAAAAAGTGACAGGGGTGCAACACGAGGACTTCCCAGGAGGTCACCCATCCTAGTACTACTCTCGCCCAAGCACGCTTAACTTCGGAGTTCTGATGGGATCCAGTGCATTTGTGCTGGTATGATCGCACCCAGCATGCCTCTCCATTGTCAAAGTAATAAAGAGTTTCCACTCGCATTTTCGTACGAAGTCCGTTTAAATGAAAGTGCGAAAAAATCCTGCTAGATGACACCGGATGGACGATCCGAGCATGTCGGAAAGCTGGATGACCGCCATGGCTGTCATCGCGCGATGAATCTTCCCGAGTACCCCCGAATCAATATAAGAATCGCCACGATCTGACGGGCGGATCAAAAGTTATCATCGGAACGATATTTGTGCACCAAGGGTAGCTCACGGCCAGTAAATACCTTCCGACCGGATTCATGACTCGCATCCACTAGTACACTCATCCGCTATAGCCTGTACGTCACTGAATCTAAACAAACCCCCGCTATAATTTGACCGCAAATGAAATGTCAGAACGAATTCCGTTTATCGAATCAAACGACACTATCACCCCGCCATAATAAAGACCGGACGTGTTTGAATTCACCATCCGGAAGAAAATAAAAAGATCCGAACCGAAACGTAGGAGGCGACGCACTAAACGTGCGTTTCAGTTCGCATCGATGTTCCAGAACCGAAAGATTGTTCGAAAAAAGTGGTAGATAGCCGAAAAAGTGACAGGGGTGCAACACGAGGACTTCCCAGGAGGTCACCCATCCTAGTACTACTCTCGCCCAAGCACGCTTAACTTCGGAGTTCTGATGGGATCCAGTGCATTTGTGCTGGTATGATCGCACCCAGCATGCCTCTCCATTGCCAAAGTAATAAAGAGTTTCCACTCGCATTGTCGTACGAAGTCCGTTTAAATGAAAGTGCGAAAAAACCCTGCTAGATGACATCGGATGGACGATCCGAGCATGTCGGGAAGCCGGATGACCGCCAGGGCTGTCATCGCGCGATGAATCTTCCCGAGTACCCCCGAATCAATATAAGAATCGCCACGATCTGACGGGCGGATCAAAAGTTATCGTCGGAACGATATTTGTGCACCAAGGTTAGCTCACGGCCAGTAAACACCTTCCGACCGGATTCATGACTCGCATCTACTGGTACACTCATCCGCTATAGCCTGTACGTCACTGAATCTAAACAAACCCCCGCTATAATTTGACCGCAAATGAAATGTCAGAACGAATTCCGTTTATCGAATCAAACGACACTATCACCCCGCCATAATAAAGACCGGACGTATTTGAATTCACCATCCGGAAGAAAATAAAAAGATCCGAACCGAAACGTAGGAGGCGTCGCACTAAACGTGCGTTTCAGTTCGCATCGATGTTCCAGAACCGAAAGATTGTTCGAAAAAAGTGGTAGATAGCCGAAAAAAGTGACAGGGGTGCAACACGAGGACTTCCGAGGAGGTCACCCATCCTAGTACTACTCTCGCCCAAGCACGCTTAACTTCGGAGTTCTGATGGGATCCAGTGCATTTGTGCTGTTATGATCGCACCCAGCATGCCTCTCCATTGTCAAAGTAATAAAGAGTTTCCACTCGCATTGTCGCACGAAGTCCGTTTAAATGAAAGTGCAAAAAAATCCGGCTAGATAACATCGGATGGACGATCCGAGCATGTCGGGAAGCTGGATGACCGCCAGGGCTGTTATCGCGCGATGAATCTTCCCGAGTAGCCACGAATCAATATAAGAATCGCCACGATCTGACGGGCGGATCAAAAGTTATCGTCGGAACGATATTTGTGCACCAAGGGTAGCTCACGGCCAGTAAACACCTTCCGACCGGATTCATGACTCGCATCCACTAGTACACTCATCCGCTATAGCCTGTACGTCACTGAATCTAAACAAACCCCCGCTATAATTTGACCGCAAATGAAATGTCAGAACGAATTCCGTTTATCGAATCAAACGACACTATCACCCCGCCATAATAAAGACCGGACGTCTTTGAATTCACCATCCGGAAGAAAATAAAAAGATCCGAACCGAAACGTAGGAGGCGACGCACTAAACGTGCGTTTCAGTTCGCATCGATGTTCCAGAACCGAAAGATTGTTCGAAAAAAGTGGTAGATAGCCGAAAAAAGTGACAGGGGTGTAACACGAGGACTTCCCAGGAGGTCACCCATCCTAGTACTACTCTCGCCCAAGCACGCTTAACTTCGGAGTTCTGATGGGATCCAGTGCATTTGTGCTGGTATGATCGCACCCAGCATGCCTCTCCATTGTTAAAGTAATAAAGAGTTTCCACTCGCATTGTCGTACGAAGTCCGTTTAAATGAAAGTGCGAAAAAATCCTGCTAGATGACATCGGATGGACGATCCGAGCATGTCGGGAAGCCGGATGACCGCCAGGGCTGTCATTGCGCGATTAAAATCTTCCCGAGTACCCCCGAATCAATATAAGAATCGCCACGATCTGACGGGCGGATCAAAAGTTATCGTCGGAACGATATTTGTGCACCAAGGGTAGCTCACGGCCAGTAAACACCTTCTGACCGGATTCATGACTCGCATCCACTAGTACACTCATCCGCTATAGCCTGTACGTCACTGAATCTAAACAAACCCCCGCTATAATTAGACCGCAAATGAAATGTCAGAACGAATTCCGTTTATCGAATCAAACGACACTACTACCCCGCCATAATAAAGACCGGACGTATTTGAATTCACCATCCGGAAGAAAATAAAAAGATCCGAACCGAAACGTAGGAGGCGTCGCACTAAACGTGAGTTTCAGTTCGCATCGATGTTCCAGAACCGAAAGATTGTTCGAAAAAAGTGGTAGATAGCCGAAAAAAGTGACAGGGGTGCAACACGAGGACTTCCCAGGAGGTCACCCATCCTAGTACTACTCTCGCCCAAGCACGCTTAACTTCGGAGTTCTGATGGGATCCAGTGCATTTGTGCTGGTATGATCGCACCCAGCATGCCTCTCCATTGTCAAAGTAATAAAGAGTTTCCACTCGCATTGTCGTACGAAGTCCGTTTAAATGAAAGTGCGAAAAAATCCTGCTAGATGACATCGGATGGACGATCCGAGCATGTCGGGAAGCTGGATGACCGCCAGGGCTGTTATCGCGCGTTGAATCTTCCCGAGTACCCCCGAATCAATATAAGAATCGCCACGATCTGACGGGCGGATCAAAAGTTATCGTCGGAACGATATTTGTGCACCACGGGTAGCTCACGGCCAGTAAACACCTTCCGACCGGATTCATGACTCGCATCCACTAGTACACTCATCCGCTATAGCCTGTACGTCACTGAATCTAAACAAACCCCCGCTATAATTTGACCGCAAATGAAATGTCAGAACGAATTCCGTTTATCGAATCAAACGACACTATCACCCCGCCATAATAAAGACCGGACGTCTTTGAATTCACCATCCGGAAGAAAATAAAAAGATCCGAACCGAAACGTATGAGGCGACGCACTAAACGTGCGTTTCAGTTCGCATCGATGTTCCAGAACCGAAAGATTGTTCGAAAAAAGTGGTAGATAGCCGAAAAAAGTGACAGGGGTGCAACACGAGGACTTCCCAGGAGGTCACCCATCCTAGTACTACTCTCGCCCAAGCACGCTTAACTTCGGAGTTCTGATGGGATCCAGTGCATTTGTGCTGGTATGATCGCACCCAGCATGCCTCTCCATTGTCAAAGTAATAAAGAGTTTCCACTCGCATTTTCGTACGAAGTCCGTTTAAATGAAAGTGCGAAAAAATCCTGCTAGATGACACCGGATGGACGATCCGAGCATGTCGGAAAGCTGGATGACCGCCATGGCTGTCATCGCGCGATGAATCTTCCCGAGTACCCCCGAATCAATATAAGAATCGCCACGATCTGACGGGCGGATCAAAAGTTATCGTCGGAACGATATTTGTGCACCAAGGGTAGCTCACGGCCAGTAAATACCTTCCGACCGGATTCATGACTCGCATCCACTAGTACACTCATCCGCTATAGCCTGTACGTCACTGAATCTAAACAAACCCCCGCTATAATTTGACCGCAAATGAAATGTCAGAACGAATTCCGTTTATCGAATCAAACGACACTATCACCCCGCCATAATAAAGACCGGACGTGTTTGAATTCACCATCCGGAAGAAAATAAAAAGATCCGAACCGAAACGTAGGAGGCGACGCACTAAACGTGCGTTTCAGTTCGCATCGATGTTCCAGAACCGAAAGATTGTTCGAAAAAAGTGGTAGATAGCCGAAAAAAGTGACAGGGGTGCAACACGAGGACTTCCCAGGAGGTCACCCATCCTAGTACTACTCTCGCCCAAGCACGCTTAACTTCGGAGTTCTGATGGGATCCAGTGCATTTGTGCTGGTATGATCGCACCCAGCATGCCTCTCCATTGCCAAAGTAATAAAGAGTTTCCACTCGCATTGTCGTACGAAGTCCGTTTAAATGAAAGTGCGAAAAAACCCTGCTAGATGACATCGGATGGACGATCCGAGCATGTCGGGAAGCCGGATGACCGCCAGGGCTGTCATCGCGCGATGAATCTTCCCGAGTACCCCCGAATCAATATAAGAATCGCCACGATCTGACGGGCGGATCAAAAGTTATCGTCGGAACGATATTTGTGCACCAAGGTTAGCTCACGGCCAGTAAACACCTTCCGACCGGATTCATGACTCGCATCTACTGGTACACTCATCCGCTATAGCCTGTACGTCACTGAATCTAAACAAACCCCCGCTATAATTTGACCGCAAATGAAATGTCAGAACGAATTCCGTTTATCGAATCAAACGACACTATCACCCCGCCATAATAAAGACCGGACGTATTTGAATTCACCATCCGGAAGAAAATAAAAAGATCCGAACCGAAACGTAGGAGGCGTCGCACTAAACGTGCGTTTCAGTTCGCATCGATGTTCCAGAACCGAAAGATTGTTCGAAAAAAGTGGTAGATAGCCGAAAAAAGTGACAGGGGTGCAACACGAGGACTTCCGAGGAGGTCACCCATCCTAGTACTACTCTCGCCCAAGCACGCTTAACTTCGGAGTTCTGATGGGATCCAGTGCATTTGTGCTGTTATGATCGCACCCAGCATGCCTCTCCATTGTCAAAGTAATAAAGAGTTTCCACTCGCATTGTCGCACGAAGTCCGTTTAAATGAAAGTGCAAAAAAATCCGGCTAGATAACATCGGATGGACGATCCGAGCATGTCGGGAAGCTGGATGACCGCCAGGGCTGTTATCGCGCGATGAATCTTCCCGAGTAGCCACGAATCAATATAAGAATCGCCACGATCTGACGGGCGGATCAAAAGTTATCGTCGGAACGATATTTGTGCACCAAGGGTAGCTCACGGCCAGTAAACACCTTCCGACCGGATTCATGACTCGCATCCACTAGTACACTCATCCGCTATAGCCTGTACGTCACTGAATCTAAACAAACCCCCGCTATAATTTGACCGCAAATGAAATGTCAGAACGAATTCCGTTTATCGAATCAAACGACACTATCACCCCGCCATAATAAAGACCGGACGTCTTTGAATTCACCATCCGGAGGAAAATAAAAAGATCCGAACCGAAACGTAGGAGGCGACGCACTAAACGTGCGTTTCAGTTCGCATCGATGTTCCAGAACCGAAAGATTGTTCGAAAAAAGTGGTAGATAGCCGAAAAAAGTGACAGGGGTGTAACACGAGGACTTCCCAGGAGGTCACCCATCCTAGTACTACTCTCGCCCAAGCACGCTTAACTTCGGAGTTCTGATGGGATCCAGTGCATTTGTGCTGGTATGATCGCACCCAGCATGCCTCTCCATTGTTAAAGTAATAAAGAGTTTCCACTCGCATTGTCGTACGAAGTCCGTTTAAATGAAAGTGCGAAAAAATCCTGCTAGATGACATCGGATGGACGATCCGAGCATGTCGGGAAGCCGGATGACCGCCGGGGCTGTCATTGCGCGATTAAAATCTTCCCGAGTACCCCCGAATCAATATAAGAATCGCCACGATCTGACGGGCGGATCAAAAGTTATCGTCGGAACGATATTTGTGCACCAAGGGTAGCTCACGGCCAGTAAACACCTTCTGACCGGATTCATGACTCGCATCCACTAGTACACTCATCCGCTATAGCCTGTACGTCACTGAATCTAAACAAACCCCCGCTATAATTAGACCGCAAATGAAATGTCAGAACGAATTCCGTTTATCGAATCAAACGACACTACTACCCCGCCATAATAAAGACCGGACGTATTTGAATTCACCATCCGGAAGAAAATAAAAAGATCCGAACCGAAACGTAGGAGGCGTCGCACTAAACGTGAGTTTCAGTTCGCATCGATGTTCCAGAACCGAAAGATTGTTCGAAAAAAGTGGTAGATAGCCGAAAAAAGTGACAGGGGTGCAACACGAGGACTTCCCAGGAGGTCACCCATCCTAGTACTACTCTCGCCCAAGCACGCTTAACTTCGGAGTTCTGATGGGATCCAGTGCATTTGTGCTGGTATGATCGCACCCAGCATGCCTCTCCATTGTCAAAGTAATAAAGAGTTTCCACTCGCATTGTCGTACGAAGTCCGTTTAAATGAAAGTGCGAAAAAATCCTGCTAGATGACATCGGATGGACGATCCGAGCATGTCGGGAAGCTGGATGACCGCCAGGGCTGTTATCGCGCGTTGAATCTTCCCGAGTACCCCCGAATCAATATAAGAATCGCCACGATCTGACGGGCGAATCAAAAGTTATCGTCGGAACGATATTTGTGCACCACGGGTAGCTCACGGCCAGTAAACACCTTCCGACCGGATTCATGACTCGCATCCACTAGTACACTCATCCGCTATAGCCTGTACGTCACTGAATCTAAACAAACCCCCGCTATAATTTGACCGCAAATGAAATGTCAGAACGAATTCCGTTTATCGAATCAAACGACACTATCACCCCGCCATAATAAAGACCGGACGTCTTTGAATTCACCATCCGGAAGAAAATAAAAAGATCCGAACCGAAACGTATGAGGCGACGCACTAAACGTGCGTTTCAGTTCGCATCGATGTTCCAGAACCGAAAGATTGTTCGAAAAAAGTGGTAGATAGCCGAAAAAAGTGACAGGGGTGCAACACGAGGACTTCCCAGGAGGTCACCCATCCTAGTACTACTCTCGCCCAAGCACGCTTAACTTCGGAGTTCTGATGGGATCCAGTGCATTTGTGCTGGTATGATCGCACCCAGCATGCCTCTCCATTGTCAAAGTAATAAAGAGTTTCCACTCGCATTTTCGTACGAAGTCCGTTTAAATGAAAGTGCGAAAAAATCCTGCTAGATGACACCGGATGGACGATCCGAGCATGTCGGAAAGCTGGATGACCGCCATGGCTGTCATCGCGCGATGAATCTTCCCGAGTACCCCCGAATCAATATAAGAATCGCCACGATCTGACGGGCGGATCAAAAGTTATCGTCGGAACGATATTTGTGCACCAAGGGTAGCTCACGGCCAGTAAATACCTTCCGACCGGATTCATGACTCGCATCCACTAGTACACTCATCCGCTATAGCCTGTACGTCACTGAATCTAAACAAACCTCCGCTATAATTTGACCGCAAATGAAATGTCAGAACGAATTCCGTTTATCGAATCAAACGACACTATCACCCCGCCATAATAAAGACCGGACGTGTTTGAATTCACCATCCGGAAGAAAATAAAAAGATCCGAACCGAAACGTAGGAGGCGACGCACTAAACGTGCGTTTCAGTTCGCATCGATGTTCCAGAACCGAAAGATTGTTCGAAAAAAGTGGTAGATAGCCGAAAAAAGTGACAGGGGTGCAACACGAGGACTTCCCAGGAGGTCACCCATCCTAGTACTACTCTCGCCCAAGCACGCTTAACTTCGGAGTTCTGATGGGATCCAGTGCATTTGTGCTGGTATGATCGCACCCAGCATGCCTCTCCATTGCCAAAGTAATAAAGAGTTTCCACTCGCATTGTCGTACGAAGTCCGTTTAAATGAAAGTGCGAAAAAACCCTGCTAGATGACATCGGATGGACGATCCGAGCATGTCGGGAAGCCGGATGACCGCCAGGGCTGTCATCGCGCGATGAATCTTCCCGAGTACCCCCGAATCAATATAAGAATCGCCACGATCTGACGGGCGGATCAAAAGTTATCGTCGGAACGATATTTGTGCACCAAGGTTAGCTCACGGCCAGTAAACACCTTCCGACCGGATTCATGACTCGCATCTACTGGTACACTCATCCGCTATAGCCTGTACGTCACTGAATCTAAACAAACCCCCGCTATAATTTGACCGCAAATGAAATGTCAGAACGAATTCCGTTTATCGAATCAAACGACACTATCACCCCGCCATAATAAAGACCGGACGTATTTGAATTCACCATCCGGAAGAAAATAAAAAGATCCGAACCGAAACGTAGGAGGCGTCGCACTAAACGTGCGTTTCAGTTCGCATCGATGTTCCAGAACCGAAAGATTGTTCGAAAAAAGTGGTAGATAGCCGAAAAAAGTGACAGGGGTGCAACACGAGGACTTCCGAGGAGGTCACCCATCCTAGTACTACTCTCGCCCAAGCACGCTTAACTTCGGAGTTCTGATGGGATCCAGTGCATTTGTGCTGTTATGATCGCACCCAGCATGCCTCTCCATTGTCAAAGTAATAAAGAGTTTCCACTCGCATTGTCGCACGAAGTCCGTTTAAATGAAAGTGCAAAAAAATCCGGCTAGATAACATCGGATGGACGATCCGAGCATGTCGGGAAGCTGGATGACCGCCAGGGCTGTTATCGCGCGATGAATCTTCCCGAGTAGCCACGAATCAATATAAGAATCGCCACGATCTGACGGGCGGATCAAAAGTTATCGTCGGAACGATATTTGTGCACCAAGGGTAGCTCACGGCCAGTAAACACCTTCCGACCGGATTCATGACTCGCATCCACTAGTACACTCATCCGCTATAGCCTGTACGTCACTGAATCTAAACAAACCCCCGCTATAATTTGACCGCAAATGAAATGTCAGAACGAATTCCGTTTATCGAATCAAACCACACTATCACCCCGCCATAATAAAGACCGGACGTCTTTGAATTCACCATCCGGAAGAAAATAAAAAGATCCGAACCGAAACGTAGGAGGCGACGCACTAAACGTGCGTTTCAGTTCGCATCGATGTTCCAGAACCGAAAGATTGTTCGAAAAAAGTGGTAGATAGCCGAAAAAAGTGACAGGGGTGTAACACGAGGACTTCCCAGGAGGTCACCCATCCTAGTACTACTCTCGCCCAAGCACGCTTAACTTCGGAGTTCTGATGGGATCCAGTGCATTTGTGCTGGTATGATCGCACCCAGCATGCCTCTCCATTGTTAAAGTAATAAAGAGTTTCCACTCGCATTGTCGTACGAAGTCCGTTTAAATGAAAGTGCGAAAAAATCCTGCTAGATGACATCGGATGGACGATCCGAGCATGTCGGGAAGCCGGATGACCGCCAGGGCTGTCATTGCGCGATTAAAATCTTCCCGAGTACCCCCGAATCAATATAAGAATCGCCACGATCTGACGGGCGGATCAAAAGTTATCGTCGGAACGATATTTGTGCACCAAGGGTAGCTCACGGCCAGTAAACACCTTCTGACCGGATTCATGACTCGCATCCACTAGTACACTCATCCGCTATAGCCTGTACGTCACTGAATCTAAACAAACCCCCGCTATAATTAGACCGCAAATGAAATGTCAGAACGAATTCCGTTTATCGAATCAAACGACACTACTACCCCGCCATAATAAAGACCGGACGTATTTGAATTCACCATCCGGAAGAAAATAAAAAGATCCGAACCGAAACGTAGGAGGCGTCGCACTAAACGTGAGTTTCAGTTCGCATCGATGTTCCAGAACCGAAAGATTGTTCGAAAAAAGTGGTAGATAGCCGAAAAAAGTGACAGGGGTGCAACACGAGGACTTCCCAGGAGGTCACCCATCCTAGTACTACTCTCGCCCAAGCACGCTTAACTTCGGAGTTCTGATGGGATCCAGTGCATTTGTGCTGGTATGATCGCACCCAGCATGCCTCTCCATTGTCAAAGTAATAAAGAGTTTCCACTCGCATTGTCGTACGAAGTCCGTTTAAATGAAAGTGCGAAAAAATCCTGCTAGATGACATCGGATGGACGATCCGAGCATGTCGGGAAGCTGGATGACCGCCAGGGCTGTTATCGCGCGTTGAATCTTCCCGAGTACCCCCGAATCAATATAAGAATCGCCACGATCTGACGGGCGGATCAAAAGTTATCGTCGGAACGATATTTGTGCACCACGGGTAGCTCACGGCCAGTAAACACCTTCCGACCGGATTCATGACTCGCATCCACTAGTACACTCATCCGCTATAGCCTGTACGTCACTGAATCTAAACAAACCCCCGCTATAATTTGACCGCAAATGAAATGTCAGAACGAATTCCGTTTATCGAATCAAACGACACTATCACCCCGCCATAATAAAGACCGGACGTCTTTGAATTCACCATCCGGAAGAAAATAAAAAGATCCGAACCGAAACGTATGAGGCGACGCACTAAACGTGCGTTTCAGTTCGCATCGATGTTCCAGAACCGAAAGATTGTTCGAAAAAAGTGGTAGATAGCCGAAAAAAGTGACAGGGGTGCAACACGAGGACTTCCCAGGAGGTCACCCATCCTAGTACTACTCTCGCCCAAGCACGCTTAACTTCGGAGTTCTGATGGGATCCAGTGCATTTGTGCTGGTATGATCGCACCCAGCATGCCTCTCCATTGTCAAAGTAATAAAGAGTTTCCACTCGCATTTTCGTACGAAGTCCGTTTAAATGAAAGTGCGAAAAAATCCTGCTAGATGACACCGGATGGACGATCCGAGCATGTCGGAAAGCTGGATGACCGCCATGGCTGTCATCGCGCGATGAATCTTCCCGAGTACCCCCGAATCAATATAAGAATCGCCACGATCTGACGGGCGGATCAAAAGTTATCGTCGGAACGATATTTGTGCACCAAGGGTAGCTCACGGCCAGTAAATACCTTCCGACCGGATTCATGACTCGCATCCACTAGTACACTCATCCGCTATAGCCTGTACGTCACTGAATCTAAACAAACCCCCGCTATAATTTGACCGCAAATGAAATGTCAGAACGAATTCCGTTTATCGAATCAAACGACACTATCACCCCGCCATAATAAAGACCGGACGTGTTTGAATTCACCATCCGGAAGAAAATTAAAAGATCCGAACCGAAACGTAGGAGGCGACGCACTAAACGTGCGTTTCAGTTCGCATCGATGTTCCAGAACCGAAAGATTGTTCGAAAAAAGTGGTAGATAGCCGAAAAAAGTGACAGGGGTGCAACACGAGGACTTCCCAGGAGGTCACCCATCCTAGTACTACTCTCGCCCAAGCACGCTTAACTTCGGAGTTCTGATGGGATCCAGTGCATTTGTGCTGGTATGATCGCACCCAGCATGCCTCTCCATTGCCAAAGTAATAAAGAGTTTCCACTCGCATTGTCGTACGAAGTCCGTTTAAATGAAAGTGCGAAAAAACCCTGCTAGATGACATCGGATGGACGATCCGAGCATGTCGGGAAGCCGGATGACCGCCAGGGCTGTCATCGCGCGATGAATCTTCCCGAGTACCCCCGAATCAATATAAGAATCGCCACGATCTGACGGGCGGATCAAAAGTTATCGTCGGAACGATATTTGTGCACCAAGGTTAGCTCACGGCCAGTAAACACCTTCCGACCGGATTCATGACTCGCATCTACTGGTACACTCATCCGCTATAGCCTGTACGTCACTGAATCTAAACAAACCCCCGCTATAATTTGACCGCAAATGAAATGTCAGAACGAATTCCGTTTATCGAATCAAACGACACTATCACCCCGCCATAATAAAGACCGGACGTATTTGAATTCACCATCCGGAAGAAAATAAAAAGATCCGAACCGAAACGTAGGAGGCGTCGCACTAAACGTGCGTTTCAGTTCGCATCGATGTTCCAGAACCGAAAGATTGTTCGAAAAAAGTGGTAGATAGCCGAAAAAAGTGACAGGGGTGCAACACGAGGACTTCCGAGGAGGTCACCCATCCTAGTACTACTCTCGCCCAAGCACGCTTAACTTCGGAGTTCTGATGGGATCCAGTGCATTTGTGCTGTTATGATCGCACCCAGCATGCCTCTCCATTGTCAAAGTAATAAAGAGTTTCCACTCGCATTGTCGCACGAAGTCCGTTTAAATGAAAGTGCAAAAAAATCCGGCTAGATAACATCGGATGGACGATCCGAGCATGTCGGGAAGCTGGATGACCGCCAGGGCTGTTATCGCGCGACGAATCTTCCCGAGTAGCCACGAATCAATATAAGAATCGCCACGATCTGACGGGCGGATCAAAAGTTATCGTCGGAACGATATTTGTGCACCAAGGGTAGCTCACGGCCAGTAAACACCTTCCGACCGGATTCATGACTCGCATCCACTAGTACACTCATCCGCTATAGCCTGTACGTCACTGAATCTAAACAAACCCCCGCTATAATTTGACCGCAAATGAAATGTCAGAACGAATTCCGTTTATCGAATCAAACGACACTATCACCCCGCCATAATAAAGACCGGACGTCTTTGAATTCACCATCCGGAAGAAAATAAAAAGATCCGAACCGAAACGTATGAGGCGACGCACTAAACGTGCGTTTCAGTTCGCATCGATGTTCCAGAACCGAAAGAATGTTCGAAAAAAGTGGTAGATAGCCGAAAAAAGTGACAGGGGTGCAACACGAGGACTTCCCAGGAGGTCACCCATCCTAGTACTACTCTCGCCCAAGCACTCTTAACTTCGGAGTTCTGATGGGATCCAGTGCATTTGTGCTGGTATGATCGCACCCAGCATGCCTCTCCATTGTCAAAGTAATAAAGAGTTTCCACTCGCATTTTCGTACGAAGTCCGTTTAAATGAAAGTGCGAAAAAATCCTGCTAGATGACACCGGATGGACGATCCGAGCATGTCGGAAAGCTGGATGACCGCCATGGCTGTCATCGCGCGATGAATCTTCCCGAGTACCCCCGAATCAATATAAGAATCGCCACGATCTGACGGGCGGATCAAAAGTTATCGTCGGAACGATATTTGTGCACCAAGGGTAGCTCACGGCCAGTAAATACCTTCCGACCGGATTCATGACTCGCATCCACTAGTACACTCATCCGCTATAGCCTGTACGTCACTGAATCTAAACAAACCCCCGCTATAATTTGACCGCAAATGAAATGTCAGAACGAATTCCGTTTATCGAATCAAACGACACTATCACCCCGCCATAATAAAGACCGGACGTGTTTGAATTCACCATCCGGAAGAAAATAAAAAGATCCGAACCGAAACGTAGGAGGCGACGCACTAAACGTGCGTTTCAGTTCGCATCGATGTTCCAGAACCGAAAGATTGTTCGAAAAAGTGGTAGATAGCCGAAAAAAGTGACAGGGGTGCAACACGAGAACTTCCCAGGAGGTCACCCATCCTAGTACTACTCTCGCCCAAGCACGCTTAACTTCGGAGTTCTGATGGGATCCAGTGCATTTGTGCTGGTATGATCGCACCCAGCATGCCTCTCCATTGCCAAAGTAATAAAGAGTTTCCACTCGCATTGTCGTACGAAGTCCGTTTAAATGAAAGTGCGAAAAAACCCTGCTAGATGACATCGGATGGACGATCCGAGCATGTCGGGAAGCCGGATGACCGCCAGGGCTGTCATCGCGCGATGAATCTTCCCGAGTACCCCCGAATCAATATAAGAATCGCCACGATCTGACGGGCGGATCAAAAGTTATCGTCGGAACGATATTTGTGCACCAAGGTTAGCTCACGGCCAGTAAACACCTTCCGACCGGATTCATGACTCGCATCTACTGGTACACTCATCCGCTATAGCCTGTACGTCACTGAATCTAAACAAACCCCCGCTATAATTTGACCGCAAATGAAATGTCAGAACGAATTCCGTTTATCGAATCAAACGACACTATCACCCCGCCATAATAAAGACCGGACGTATTTGAATTCACCATCCGGAAGAAAATAAAAAGATCCGAACCGAAACGTAGGAGGCGTCGCACTAAACGTGCGTTTCAGTTCGCATCGATGTTCCAGAACCGAAAGATTGTTCGAAAAAAGTGGTAGATAGCCGAAAAAAGTGACAGGGGTGCAACACGAGGACTTCCGAGGAGGTCACCCATCCTAGTACTACTCTCGCCCAAGCACGCTTAACTTCGGAGTTCTGATGGGATCCAGTGCATTTGTGCTGTTATGATCGCACCCAGCATGCCTCTCCATTGTCAAAGTAATAAAGAGTTTCCACTCGCATTGTCGCACGAAGTCCGTTTAAATGAAAGTGCAAAAAAATCCGGCTAGATAACATCGGATGGACGATCCGAGCATGTCGGGAAGCTGGATGACCGCCAGGGCTGTTATCGCGCGATGAATCTTCCCGAGTAGCCACGAATCAATATAAGAATCGCCACGATCTGACGGGCGGATCAAAAGTTATCGTCGGAACGATATTTGTGCACCAAGGGTAGCTCACGGCCAGTAAACACCTTCCGACCGGATTCATGACTCGCATCCACTAGTACACTCATCCGCTATAGCCTGTACGTCACTGAATCTAAACAAACCCCCGCTATAATTTGACCGCAAATGAAATGTCAGAACGAATTCCGTTTATCGAATCAAACGACACTATCACCCCGCCATAATAAAGACCGGACGTCTTTGAATTCACCATCCGGAAGAAAATAAAAAGATCCGAACCGAAACGTAGGAGGCGACGCACTAAACGTGCGTTTCAGTTCGCATCGATGTTCCAGAACCGAAAGATTGTTCGAAAAAAGTGGTAGATAGCCGAAAAAAGTGACAGGGGTGTAACACGAGGACTTCCCAGGAGGTCACCCATCCTAGTACTACTCTCGCCCAAGCACGCTTAACTTCGGAGTTCTGATGGGATCCAGTGCATTTGTGCTGGTATGATCGCACCCAGCATGCCTCTCCATTGTTAAAGTAATAAAGAGTTTCCACTCGCATTGTCGTACGAAGTCCGTTTAAATGAAAGTGCGAAAAAATCCTGCTAGATGACATCGGATGAACGATCCGAGCATGTCGGGAAGCCGGATGACCGCCAGGGCTGTCATTGCGCGATTAAAATCTTCCCGAGTACCCCCGAATCAATATAAGAATCGCCACGATCTGACGGGCGGATCAAAAGTTATCGTCGGAACGATATTTGTGCACCAAGGGTAGCTCACGGCCAGTAAACACCTTCTGACCGGATTCATGACTCGCATCCACTAGTACACTCATCCGCTATAGCCTGTACGTCCCTGAATCTAAACAAACCCCCGCTATAATTAGACCGCAAATGAATTGTCAGAACGAATTCCGTTTATCGAATCAAACGACACTACTACCCCGCCATAATAAAGACCGGACGTATTTGAATTCACCATCCGGAAGAAAATAAAAAGATCCGAACCGAAACGTAGGAGGCGTCGCACTAAACGTGAGTTTCAGTTCGCATCGATGTTCCAGAACCGAAAGATTGTTCGAAAAAAGTGGTAGATAGCCGAAAAAAGTGACAGGGGTGCAACACGAGGACTTCCAAGGAGGTCACCCATCCTAGTACTACTCTCGCCCAAGCACGCTTAACTTCGGAGTTCTGATGGGATCCAGTGCATTTGTGCTGGTATGATCGCACCCAGCATGCCTCTCCATTGTCAAAGTAATAAAGAGTTTCCACTCGCATTGTCGTACGAAGTCCGTTTAAATGAAAGTGCGAAAAAATCCTGCTAGATGACATCGGATGGACGATCCGAGCATGTCGGGAAGCTGGATGACCGCCAGGGCTGTTATCGCGCGTTGAATCTTCCCGAGTACCCCCGAATCAATATAAGAATCGCCACGATCTGACGGGCGGATCAAAAGTTATCGTCGGAACGATATTTGTGCACCACGGGTAGCTCACGGCCAGTAAACACCTTCCGACCGGATTCATGACTCGCATCCACTAGTACACTCATCCGCTATAGCCTGTACGTCACTGAATCTAAACAAACCCCCGCTATAATTTGACCGCAAATGAAATGTCAGAACGAATTCCGTTTATCGAATCAAACGACACTATCACCCCGCCATAATAAAGACCGGACGTATTTGAATTCACCATCCGGAAGAAAATAAAAAGATCCGAACCGAAACGTAGGAGGCGTCGCACTAAACGTGCGTTTCAGTTCGCATCGATGTTCCAGAACCGAAAGATTGTTCGAAAAAAGTGGTAGATAGCCGAAAAAAGTGACAGGGGTGCAACACGAGGACTTCCGAGGAGGTCACCCATCCTAGTACTACTCTCGCCCAAGCACGCTTAACTTCGGAGTTCTGATGGGATCCAGTGCATTTGTGCTGTTATGATCGCACCCAGCATGCCTCTCCATTGTCAAAGTAATAAAGAGTTTCCACTCGCATTGTCGCACGAAGTCCGTTTAAATGAAAGTGCAAAAAAATCCGGCTAGATAACATCGGATGGACGATCCGAGCATGTCGGGAAGCTGGATGACCGCCAGGGCTGTTATCGCGCGATGAATCTTCCCGAGTAGCCACGAATCAATATAAGAATCGCCACGATCTGACGGGCGGATCAAAAGTTATCGTCGGAACGATATTTGTGCACCAAGGGTAGCTCACGGCCAGTAAACACCTTCCGACCGGATTCATGACTCGCATCCACTAGTACACTCATCCGCTATAGCCTGTACGTCACTGAATCTAAACAAACCCCCGCTATAATTTGACCGCAAATGAAATGTCAGAACGAATTCCGTTTATCGAATCAAACGACACTATCACCCCGCCATAATAAAGACCGGACGTCTTTGAATTCACCATCCGGAAGAAAATAAAAAGATCCGAACCGAAACGTATGAGGCGACGCACTAAACGTGCGTTTCAGTTCGCATCGATGTTCCAGAACCGAAAGATTGTTCGAAAAAAGTGGTAGATAGCCGAAAAAAGTGACAGGGGTGCAACACGAGGACTTCCCAGGAGGTCACCCATCCTAGTACTACTCTCGCCCAAGCACGCTTAACTTCGGAGTTCTGATGGGATCCAGTGCATTTGTGCTGGTATGATCGCACCCAGCATGCCTCTTCATTGTCAAAGTAATAAAGAGTTTCCACTCGCATTTTCGTACGAAGTCCGTTTAAATGAAAGTGCGAAAAAATCCTGCTAGATGACACCGGATGGACGATCCGAGCATGTCGGAAAGCTGGATGACCGCCATGGCTGTCATCGCGCGATGAATCTTCCCGAGTACCCCCGAATCAATATAAGAATCGCCACGATCTGACGGGCGGATCAAAAGTTATCGTCGGAACGATATTTGTGCACCAAGGGTAGCTCACGGCCAGTAAATACCTTCCGACCGGATTCATGACTCGCATCCACTAGTACACTCATCCGCTATAGCCTGTACGTCACTGAATCTAAACAAACCCCCGCTATAATTTGACCGCAAATGAAATGTCAGAACGAATTCCGTTTATCGAATCAAACGACACTATCACCCCGCCATAATAAAGACCGGACGTGTTTGAATTCACCATCCGGAAGAAAATTAAAAGATCCGAACCGAAACGTAGGAGGCGACGCACTAAACGTGCGTTTCAGTTCGCATCGATGTTCCAGAACCGAAAGATTGTTCGAAAAAAGTGGTAGATAGCCGAAAAAAGTGACAGGGGTGCAACACGAGGACTTCCCAGGAGGTCACCCATCCTAGTACTACTCTCGCCCAAGCACGCTTAACTTCGGAGTTCTGATGGGATCCAGTGCATTTGTGCTGGTATGATCGCACCCAGCATGCCTCTCCATTGCCAAAGTAATAAAGAGTTTCCACTCGCATTGTCGTACGAAGTCCGTTTAAATGAAAGTGCGAAAAAACCCTGCTAGATGACATCGGATGGACGATCCGAGCATGTCGGGAAGCCGGATGACCGCCAGGGCTGTCATCGCGCGATGAATCTTCCCGAGTACCCCCGAATCAATATAAGAATCGCCACGATCTGACGGGCGGATCAAAAGTTATCGTCGGAACGATATTTGTGCACCAAGGTTAGCTCACGGCCAGTAAACACCTTCCGACCGGATTCATGACTCGCATCTACTGGTACACTCATCCGCTATAGCCTGTACGTCACTGAATCTAAACAAACCCCCGCTATAATTTGACCGCAAATGAAATGTCAGAACGAATTCCGTTTATCGAATCAAACGACACTATCACCCCACCATAATAAAGACCGGACGTATTTGAATTCACCATCCGGAAGAAAATAAAAAGATCCGAACCGAAACGTAGGAGGCGTCGCACTAAACGTGCGTTTCAGTTCGCATCGATGTTCCAGAACCGAAAGATTGTTCGAAAAAAGTGGTAGATAGCCGAAAAAAGTGACAGGGGTGCAACACGAGGACTTCCGAGGAGGTCACCCATCCTAGTACTACTCTCGCCCAAGCACGCTTAACTTCGGAGTTCTGATGGGATCCAGTGCATTTGTGCTGTTATGATCGCACCCAGCATGCCTCTCCATTGTCAAAGTAATAAAGAGTTTCCACTCGCATTGTCGCACGAAGTCCGTTTAAATGAAAGTGCAAAAAAATCCGGCTAGATAACATCGGATGGACGATCCGAGCATGTCGGGAAGCTGGATGACCGCCAGGGCTGTTATCGCGCGATGAATCTTCCCGAGTAGCCACGAATCAATATAAGAATCGCCACGATCTGACGGGCGGATCAAAAGTTATCGTCGGAACGATATTTGTGCACCAAGGGTAGCTCACGGCCAGTAAACACCTTCCGACCGGATTCATGACTCGCATCCACTAGTACACTCATCCGCTATAGCCTGTACGTCACTGAATCTAAACAAACCCCCGCTATAATTTGACCGCAAATGAAATGTCAGAACGAATTCCGTTTATCGAATCAAACGACACTATCACCCCGCCATAATAAAGACCGGACGTCTTTGAATTCACCATCCGGAAGAAAATAAAAAGATCCGAACCGAAACGTAGGAGGCGACGCACTAAACGTGCGTTTCAGTTCGCATCGATGTTCCAGAACCGAAAGATTGTTCGAAAAAAGTGGTAGATAGCCGAAAAAAGTGACAGGGGTGTAACACGAGGACTTCCCAGGAGGTCACCCATCCTAGTACTACTCTCGCCCAAGCACGCTTAACTTCGGAGTTCTGATGGGATCCAGTGCATTTGTGCTGGTATGATCGCACCCAGCATGCCTCTCCATTGTTAAAGTAATAAAGAGTTTCCACTCGCATTGTCGTACGAAGTCCGTTTAAATGAAAGTGCGAAAAAATCCTGCTAGATGACATCGGATGAACGATCCGAGCATGTCGGGAAGCCGGATGACCGCCAGGGCTGTCATTGCGCGATTAAAATCTTCCCGAGTACCCCCGAATCAATATAAGAATCGCCACGATCTGACGGGCGGATCAAAAGTTATCGTCGGAACGATATTTGTGCACCAAGGGTAGCTCACGGCCAGTAAACACCTTCTGACCGGATTCATGACTCGCATCCACTAGTACACTCATCCGCTATAGCCTGTACGTCACTGAATCTAAACAAACCCCCGCTATAATTAGACCGCAAATGAATTGTCAGAACGAATTCCGTTTATCGAATCAAACGACACTACTACCCCGCCATAATAAAGACCGGACGTATTTGAATTCACCATCCGGAAGAAAATAAAAAGATCCGAACCGAAACGTAGGAGGCGTCGCACTAAACGTGAGTTTCAGTTCGCATCGATGTTCCAGAACCGAAATATTGTTCGAAAAAAGTGGTAGATAGCCGAAAAAAGTGACAGGGGTGCAACACGAGGACTTCCCAGGAGGTCACCCATCCTAGTACTACTCTCGCCCAAGCACGCTTAACTTCGGAGTTCTGATGGGATCCAGTGCATTTGTGCTGGTATGATCGCACCCAGCATGCCTCTCCATTGTCAAAGTAATAAAGAGTTTCCACTCGCATTGTCGTACGAAGTCCGTTTAAATGAAAGTGCGAAAAAATCCTGCTAGATGACATCGGATGGACGATCCGAGCATGTCGGGAAGCTGGATGACCGCCAGGGCTGTTATCGCGCGTTGAATCTTCCCGAGTACCCCCGAATCAATATAAGAATCGCCACGATCTGACGGGCGGATCAAAAGTTATCGTCGGAACGATATTTGTGCACCACGGGTAGCTCACGGCCAGTAAACACCTTCCGACCGGATTCATGACTCGCATCCACTAGTACACTCATCCGCTATAGCCTGTACGTCACTGAATCTAAACAAACCCCCGCTATAATTTGACCGCAAATGAAATGTCAGAACGAATTCCGTTTATCGAATCAAACGACACTATCACCCCGCCATAATAAAGACCGGACGTCTTTGAATTCACCATCCGGAAGAAAATAAAAAGATCCGAACCGAAACGTATGAGGCGACGCACTAAACGTGCGTTTCAGTTCGCATCGATGTTCCAGAACCGAAAGATTGTTCGAAAAAAGTGGTAGATAGCCGAAAAAAGTGACAGGGGTGCAACACGAGGACTTCCCAGGAGGTCACCCATCCTAGTACTACTCTCGCCCAAGCACGCTTAACTTCGGAGTTCTGATGGGATCCAGTGCATTTGTGCTGGTATGATCGCACCCAGCATGCCTCTCCATTGTCAAAGTAATAAAGAGTTTCCACTCGCATTTTCGTACGAAGTCCGTTTAAATGAAAGTGCGAAAAAATCCTGCTAGATGACACCGGATGGACGATCCGAGCATGTCGGAAAGCTGGATGACCGCCATGGCTGTCATCGCGCGATGAATCTTCCCGAGTACCCCCGAATCAATATAAGAATCGCCACGATCTGACGGGCGGATCAAAAGTTATCGTCGGAACGATATTTGTGCACCAAGGGTAGCTCACGGCCAGTAAACACCTTCCGACCGGATTCATGACTCGCATCCACTAGTACACTCATCCGCTATAGCCTGTACGTCACTGAATCTGAACAAACCGCCGCTATAATTTGACCGCAAATGAAATGTCAGAACGAATTCCGTTTATCTAATCAAACGACACTATCACCCCGCCATAATAAAGACCGGACGTCTTTGAATTCACCATCCGGAAGAAAATAAAAAGATCCGAACCGAAACGTAGGAGGCGACGCACTAAACGTGCGTTTCAGTTCGCATCGATGTTCCAGAACCGAAAGATTGTTCGAAAAAAGTGGTAGATAGCCGAAAAAAGTGACAGGGGTGCAACACGAGGACTTCCCAGGAGGTCACCCATCCTAGTACTACTCTCGCCCAAGCACGCTTAACTTCGGAGTTCTGATGGGATCCAGTGCATTTGTGCTGGTATGATCGCACCCAGCATGCCTCTCCATTGTCAAAGTAATAAAGAGTTTCCACTCGCATTTTCGTACGAAGTCCGTTTAAATGAAAGTGCGAAAAAATCCTGCTAGATGACACCGGATGGACGATCCGAGCATGTCGGAAAGCCGGATGACCGCCAGGGCTGTAATCGCGCGATGAATCTTCCCGAGTACCCCCGAATCAATATAAGAATCGCCACGATCTGACGGGCGGATCAAAAGTTATCGTCGGAACGATATTTGTGCACCAAGGGTAGCTCACGGCCAGTAAACACCTTCCGACCGGATTCATGACTCGCATCCACTAGTACACTCATCCGCTATAGCCTGTACGTCACTGAATCTGAACAAACCCCCGCTATAATTTAACCGCAAATGAAATGTCAGAACGAATTCCGTTTATCGAATCAAACGACACTATCACCCCGCCATAATAAAGACCGGACGTCTTTGAATTCACCATCCGGAAGAAAATAAAAAGATCCGAACCGAAACGTAAGAGGCGACGCACTAAACGTGCGTTTCAGTTCGCATCGATGTTCCAGAACCGAAAGATTGTTCGAAAAAAGTGGTAGATAGCCGAAAAAAGTGACAGGGGTGCAACACGAGGACTTCCCAGGAGGTCACCCATCCTAGTACTACTCTCGCCCAAGCACACTTAACTTCGGAGTTCTGATGGGATCCAGTGCATTTGTGCTGGTATGATCGCACCCAGCATGCCTCTCCATTGTCAAAGTAATAAAGAGTATCCACTCGCATTGTCGTACGAAGTCCGTTTAAATGAAAGTGCGAAAAAATCCTGCTAGATGACATCGGATGGACGATCCGAGCATGTCGGGAAGCTGGATGACCGCCAGGGCTGTAATCGCGCGATGAATCTTCCCGAGTACCCCCGAATCAATATAAGAATCGCCACGATCTGACGGGCGGATCAAAAGTTATCGTCGGAACGATATTTGTGCACCACGGGTAGCTCACGGCCAGTAAACACCTTCCGACCGGATTCATGACTCGCATCCACTAGTACACTCATCCGCTATAGCCTGTACGTCACTGAATCTAAACAAACCCCCGCTATAATTTGACCGCAAATGAAATGTCAGAACGAATTCCGTTTATCGAATCAAACGACACTATCACCCCGCCATAATAAAGACCGGACGTCTTTGAATTCACCATCCGGAAGAAAATAAAAAGATCCGAACCGAAACGTATGAGGCGACGCACTAAACGTGCGTTTCAGTTCGCATCGATGTTCCAGAACCGAAAGATTGTTCGAAAAAAGTGGTAGATAGCCGAAAAAAGTGACAGGGGTGCAACACGAGGACTTCCCAGGAGGTCACCCATCCTAGTACTACTCTCGCCAAGCACGCTTAACTTCGGAGTTCTGATGGGATCCAGTGCATTTGTGCTGGTATGATCGCACCCAGCATGCCTCTCCATTGTCAAAGTAATAAAGAGTTTCCACTCGCATTTTCGTACGAAGTCCGTTTAAATGAAAGTGCGAAAAAATCCTGCTAGATGACACCGGATGGACGATCCGAGCATGTCGGAAAGCCGGATGACCGCCAGGGCTGTCATCGCGCGATGAATCTTCCCGAGTACCCCCGAATCAATATAAGAATCGCCACGATCTGACGGGCGGATCAAAAGTTATCGTCGGAACGATATTTATGCACCAAGGGTAGCTCACGGCCAGTAAACACCTTCCGACCGGATTCATGACTCGCATCCACTAGTACACTCATCCGCTATAGCCTGTACGTCACTGAATCTGAACAAACCCCCGCTATAATTTAACCGCAAATGAAATGTCAGAACGAATTCCGTTTATCGAATCAAACGACACTATCACCCCGCCATAATAAAGACCGGACGTCTTTGAATTCACCATCCGGAAGAAAATAAAAAGATCCGAACCGAAACGTAAGAGGCGACGCACTAAACGTGCGTTTCAGTTCGCATCGATGTTCCAGAACCGAAAGATTGTTCGAAAAAAGTGGTAGATAGCCGAAAAAAGTGACAGGGGTGCAACACGAGGACTTCCCAGGAGGTCACCCATCCTAGTACTACTCTCGCCCAAGCACGCTTAACTTCGGAGTTCTGATGGGATCCAGTGCATTTGTGCTGGTATGATCGCACCCAGCATGCCTCTCCATTGTCAAAGTAATAAAGAGTATCCACTCGCATTGTCGTACGAAGTCCGTTTAAATGAAAGTGCGAAAAAATCCTGCTAGATGACATCGGATGGACGATCCGAGCATGTCGGGAAGCTGGATGACCGCCAGGGCTGTTATCGCGCGATGAATCTTCCCGAGTACCCCCGAATCAATATAAGAATCGCCACGATCTGACGGGCGGATCAAAAGTTATCGTCGGAACGATATTTGTGCACCACGGGTAGCTCACGGCCAGTAAACACCTTCCGACCGGATTCATGACTCGCATCCACTAGTACACTCATCCGCTATAGCCTGTACGTCACTGAATCTAAACAAACCCCCGCTATAATTTGACCGCAAATGAAATGTCAGAACGAATTCCGTTTATCGAATCAAACGACACTATCACCCCGCCATAATAAAGACCGGACGTCTTTGAATTCACCATCCGGAAGAAAATAAAAAGATCCGAACCGAAACGTATGAGGCGACGCACTAAACGTGCGTTTCAGTTCGCATCGATGTTCCAGAACCGAAAGATTGTTCGAAAAAAGTGGTAGATAGCCGAAAAAAGTGACAGGGGTGCAACACGAGGACTTCCCAGGAGGTCACCCATCCTAGTACTACTCTCGCCCAAGCACGCTTAACTTCAGAGTTCTGATGGGATCCAGTGCATTTGTGCTGGTATGATCGCACCCAGCATGCCTCTCCATTGTCAAAGTAATAAAGAGTTTCCACTCGCATTTTCGTACGAAGTCCGTTTAAATGAAAGTGCGAAAAAATCCTGCTAGATGACACCGGATGGACGATCCGAGCATGTCGGAAAGCCGGATGACCGCCAGGGCTGTCATCGCGCGATGAATCTTCCCGAGTACCCCCGAATCAATATAAGAATCGCCACGATCTGACGGGCGGATCAAAAGTTATCGTCGGAACGATATTTGTGCACCAAGGGTAGCTCACGGCCAGTAAACACCTTCCGACCGGATTCATGACTCGCATCCACTAGTACACTCATCCGCTATAGCCTGTACGTAACTGAATCTGAACAAACCCCCGCTATAATTTAACCGCAAATGAAATGTCAGAACGAATTCCGTTTATCGAATCAAACGACACTATCACCCCGCCATAATAAAGACCGGACGTCTTTGAATTCACCATCCGGAAGAAAATAAAAAGATCCGAACCGAAACGTAAGAGGCGACGCACTAAACGTGCGTTTCAGTTCGCATCGATGTTCCAGAACCGAAAGATTGTTCGAAAAAAGTGGTAGATAGCCGAAAAAAGTGACAGGGGTGCAACACGAGGACTTCCCAGGAGGTCACCCATCCTAGTACTACTCTCGCCCAAGCACGCTTAACTTCGGAGTTCTGATGGGATCCAGTGCATTTGTGCTGGTATGATCGCACCCAGCATGCCTCTCCATTGTCAAAGTAATAAAGAGTTTTCACTCGCATTGTCGTACGATGTCCGTTTAAATGAAAGTGCGAAAAAATCCTGCTAGATGACACCGGATGGACGATCCGAGCATGTCGGAAAGCCGGATGACCGCCATGGCTGTCATCGCGCGATGAATCTTCCCGAGTACCCCCGAATCAATATAAGAATCGCCACGATCTGACGGGCGGATGAAAAGTTATCGTCGGAACGATATTTGTGCACCAAGGGTAGCTCACGGCCAGTAAATACCTTCCGACCGGATTCATGACTCGCATCCACTAGTACACTCATCCGCTATAGCCTGTACGTCACTGAATCTAAACAAACCCCCGCTATAATTTGACCGCAAATGAAATGTCAGAACGAATTCCGTTTATCGAATCAAACGACACTATCACCCCGCCATAATAAAGACCGGACGTGTTTGAATTCACCATCCGGAAGAAAATAAAAAGATCCGAACCGAAACGTAGGAGGCGACGCACTAAACGTGCGTTTCAGTTCGCATCGATGTTCCAGAACCGAAAGATTGTTCGAAAAAAGTGGTAGATAGCCGAAAAAAGTGACATGGGTGCAACACGAGGACTTCCCAGGAGGTCACCCATCCTAGTACTACTCTCGCCCAAGCACGCTTAACTTCGGAGTTCTGATGGGATCCAGTGCATTTGTGCTGGTATGATCGCACCCAGCATGCCTCTCCATTGCCAAAGTAATAAAGAGTTTCCACTCGCATTGTCGTACGAAGTCCGTTTAAATGAAAGTGCGAAAAAACCCTGCTAGATGACATCGGATGGACGATCCGAGCATGTCGGGAAGCCGGATGACCGCCAGGGCTGTCATCGCGCGATGAATCTTCCCGAGTACCCCCGAATCAATATAAGAATCGCCACGATCTGACGGGCGGATCAAAAGTTATCGTCGGAACGATATTTGTGCACCAAGGTTAGCTCACGGCCAGTAAACACCTTCCGACCGGATTCATGACTCGCATCTACTGGTACACTCATCCGCTATAGCCTGTACGTCACTGAATCTAAACAAACCCCCGCTATAATTTGACCGCAAATGAAATGTCAGAACGAATTCCGTTTATCGAATCAAACGACACTATCACCCCGCCATAATAAAGACCGGACGTATTTGAATTCACCATCCGGAAGAAAATAAAAAGATCCGAACCGAAACGTAGGAGGCGTCGCACTAAACGTGCGTTTCAGTTCGCATCGATGTTCCAGAACCGAAAGATTGTTCGAAAAAAGTGGTAGATAGCCGAAAAAAGTGACAGGGGTGCAACACGAGGACTTCCGAGGAGGTCACCCATCCTAGTACTACTCTCGCCCAAGCACGCTTAACTTCGGAGTTCTGATGGGATCCAGTGCATTTGTGCTGTTATGATCGCACCCAGCATGCCTCTCCATTGTCAAAGTAATAAAGAGTTTCCACTCGCATTGTCGCACGAAGTCCGTTTAAATGAAAGTGCAAAAAAATCCGGCTAGATAACATCGGATGGACGATCCGAGCATGTCGGGAAGCTAGATGACCGCCAGGGCTGTTATCGCGCGATGAATCTTCCCGAGTAGCCACGAATCAATATAAGAATCGCCACGATCTGACGGGCGGATCAAAAGTTATCGTCGGAACGATATTTGTGCACCAAGGGTAGCTCACGGCCAGTAAACACCTTCCGACCGGATTCATGACTCGCATCCACTAGTACACTCATCCGCTATAGCCTGTACGTCACTGAATCTCAACAAACCCCCGCTATAATTTGACCGCAAATGAAATGTCAGAACGAATTCCGTTTATCGAATCAAACGACACTATCACCCCGCCATAATAAAGACCGGACGTCTTTGAATTCACCATCCGGAAGAAAATAAAAAGATCCGAACCGAAACGTAGGAGGCGACGCACTAAACGTGCGTTTCAGTTCGCATCGATGTTCCAGAACCGAAAGATTGTTCGAAAAAAGTGGTAGATAGCCGAAAAAAGTGACAGGGGTGTAACACGAGGACTTCCCAGGAGGTCACCCATCCTAGTACTACTCTCGCCCAAGCACGCTTAACTTCGGAGTTCTGATGGGATCCAGTGCATTTGTGCTGGTATGATCGCACCCAGCATGCCTCTCCATTGTTAAAGTAATAAAGAGTTTCCACTCGCATTGTCGTACGAAGTCCGTTTAAATGAAAGTGCGAAAAAATCCTGCTAAATGACATCGGATGGACGATCCGAGCATGTCGGGAAGCCGGATGACCGCCAGGGCTGTCATTGCGCGATTAAAATCTTCCCGAGTACCCCCGAATCAATATAAGAATCGCCACGATCTGACGGGCGGATCAAAAGTTATCGTCGGAACGATATTTGTGCACCAAGGGTAGCTCACGGCCAGTAAACACCTTCTGACCGGATTCATGACTCGCATCCACTAGTACACTCATCCGCTATAGCCTGTACGTCACTGAATCTAAACAAACCCCCGCTATAATTAGACCGCAAATGAAATGTCAGAACGAATTCCGTTTATCGAATCAAACGACACTACTACCCCGCCATAATAAAGACCGGACGTATTTGAATTCACCATCCGGAAGAAAATAAAAAGATCCGAACCGAAACGTAGGAGGCGTCGCACTAAACGTGAGTTTCAGTTCGCATCGATGTTCCAGAACCGAAATATTGTTCGAAAAAAGTGGTATATAGCCGAAAAAAGTGACAGGGGTGCAACACGAGGACTTCCCAGGAGGTCACCCATCCTAGTACTACTCTCGCCCAAGCACGCTTAACTTCGGAGTTCTGATGGGATCCAGTGCATTTGTGCTGGTATGATCGCACCCAGCATGCCTCTCCATTGTCAAAGTAATAAAGAGTTTCCACTCGCATTGTCGTACGAAGTCCGTTTAAATGAAAGTGCGAAAAAATCCTGCTAGATGACATCGGATGGACGATCCGAGCATGTCGGGAAGCTGGATGACCGCCAGGGCTGTTATCGCGCGTTGAATCTTCCCGAGTACCCCCGAATCAATATAAGAATCGCCACGATCTGACGGGCGGATCAAAAGTTATCGTCGGAACGATATTTGTGCACCACGGGTAGCTCACGGCCAGTAAACACCTTCCGACCGGATTCATGACTCGCATCCACTAGTACACTCATCCGCTATAGCCTGTACGTCACTGAATCTAAACAAACCCCCGCTATAATTTGACCGCAAATGAAATGTCAGAACGAATTCCGTTTATCGAATCAAACGACACTATCACCCCGCCATAATAAAGACCGGACGTCTTTGAATTCACCATCCGGAAGAAAATAAAAAGATCCGAACCGAAACGTATGAGGCGACGCACTAAACGTGCGTTTCAGTTCGCATCGATGTTCCAGAACCGAAAGATTGTTCGAAAAAAGTGGTAGATAGCCGAAAAAAGTGACAGGGGTGCAACACGAGGACTTCCCAGGAGGTCACCCATCCTAGTACTACTCTCGCCCAAGCACGCTTAACTTCGGAGTTCTGATGGGATCCAGTGCATTTGTGCTGGTATGATCGCACCCAGCATGCCTCTCCATTGTCAAAGTAATAAAGAGTTTCCACTCGCATTTTCGTACGAAGTCCGTTTAAATGAAAGTGCGAAAAAATCCTGCTAGATGACACCGGATGGACGATCCGAGCATGTCGGAAAGCTGGATGACCGCCATGGCTGTCATCGCGCGATGAATCTTCCCGAGTACCCCCGAATCAATATAAGAATCGCCACGATCTGACGGGCGGATCAAAAGTTATCGTCGGAACGATATTTGTGCACCAAGGGTAGCTCACGGCCAGTAAACACCTTCCGACCGGATTCATGACTCGCATCCACTAGTACACTCATCCGCTATAGCCTGTACGTCACTGAATCTGAACAAACCGCCGCTATAATTTGACCGCAAATGAAATGTCAGAACGAATTCCGTTTATCTAATCAAACGACACTATCACCCCGCCATAATAAAGACCGGACGTCTTTGAATTCACCATCCGGAAGAAAATAAAAAGATCCGAACCGAAACGTAGGAGGCGACGCACTAAACGTGCGTTTCAGTTCGCATCGATGTTCCAGAACCGAAAGATTGTTCGAAAAAAGTGGTAGATAGCCGAAAAAAGTGACAGGGGTGCAACACGAGGACTTCCCAGGAGGTCACCCATCCTAGTACTACTCTCGCCCAAGCACGCTTAACTTCGGAGTTCTGATGGGATCCAGTGCATTTGTGCTGGTATGATCGCACCCAGCATGCCTCTCCATTGTCAAAGTAATAAAGAGTTTCCACTCGCATTTTCGTACGAAGTCCGTTTAAATGAAAGTGCGAAAAAATCCTGCTAGATGACACCGGATGGACGATCCGAGCATGTCGGAAAGCCGGATGACCGCCAGGGCTGTAATCGCGCGATGAATCTTCCCGAGTACCCCCGAATCAATATAAGAATCGCCACGATCTGACGGGCGGATCAAAAGTTATCGTCGGAACGATATTTGTGCACCAAGGGTAGCTCACGGCCAGTAAACACCTTCCGACCGGATTCATGACTCGCATCCACTAGTACACTCATCCGCTATAGCCTGTACGTCACTGAATCTGAACAAACCCCCGCTATAATTTAACCGCAAATGAAATGTCAGAACGAATTCCGTTTATCGAATCAAACGACACTATCACCCCGCCATAATAAAGACCGGACGTCTTTGAATTCACCATCCGGAAGAAAATAAAAAGATCCGAACCGAAACGTAGGAGGCGACGCACTAAACGTGCGTTTCAGTTCGCATCGATGTTCCAGAACCGAAAGATTGTTCGAAAAAAGTGGTAGATAGCCGAAAAAAGTGACAGGGGTGTAACACGAGGACTTCCCAGGAGGTCACCCATCCTAGTACTACTCTCGCCCAAGCACGCTTAACTTCGGAGTTCTGATGGGATCCAGTGCATTTGTGCTGGTATGATCGCACCCAGCATGCCTCTCCATTGTTAAAGTAATAAAGAGTTTCCACTCGCATTGTCGTACGAAGTCCGTTTAAATGAAAGTGCGAAAAAATCCTGCTAAATGACATCGGATGGACGATCCGAGCATGTCGGGAAGCCGGATGACCGCCAGGGCTGTCATTGCGCGATTAAAATCTTCCCGAGTACCCCCGAATCAATATAAGAATCGCCACGATCTGACGGGCGGATCAAAAGTTATCGTCGGAACGATATTTGTGCACCAAGGGTAGCTCACGGCCAGTAAACACCTTCTGACCGGATTCATGACTCGCATCCACTAGTACACTCATCCGCTATAGCCTGTACGTCACTGAATCTAAACAAACCCCCGCTATAATTAGACCGCAAATGAAATGTCAGAACGAATTCCGTTTATCGAATCAAACGACACTACTACCCCGCCATAATAAAGACCGGACGTATTTGAATTCACCATCCGGAAGAAAATAAAAAGATCCGAACCGAAACGTAGGAGGCGTCGCACTAAACGTGAGTTTCAGTTCGCATCGATGTTCCAGAACCGAAATATTGTTCGAAAAAAGTGGTATATAGCCGAAAAAAGTGACAGGGGTGCAACACGAGGACTTCCCAGGAGGTCACCCATCCTAGTACTACTCTCGCCCAAGCACGCTTAACTTCGGAGTTCTGATGGGATCCAGTGCATTTGTGCTGGTATGATCGCACCCAGCATGCCTCTCCATTGTCAAAGTAATAAAGAGTTTCCACTCGCATTGTCGTACGAAGTCCGTTTAAATGAAAGTGCGAAAAAATCCTGCTAGATGACATCGGATGGACGATCCGAGCATGTCGGGAAGCTGGATGACCGCCAGGGCTGTTATCGCGCGTTGAATCTTCCCGAGTACCCCCGAATCAATATAAGAATCGCCACGATCTGACGGGCGGATCAAAAGTTATCGTCGGAACGATATTTGTGCACCACGGGTAGCTCACGGCCAGTAAACACCTTCCGACCGGATTCATGACTCGCATCCACTAGTACACTCATCCGCTATAGCCTGTACGTCACTGAATCTAAACAAACCCCCGCTATAATTTGACCGCAAATGAAATGTCAGAACGAATTCCGTTTATCGAATCAAACGACACTATCACCCCGCCATAATAAAGACCGGACGTCTTTGAATTCACCATCCGGAAGAAAATAAAAAGATCCGAACCGAAACGTATGAGGCGACGCACTAAACGTGCGTTTCAGTTCGCATCGATGTTCCAGAACCGAAAGATTGTTCGAAAAAAGTGGTAGATAGCCGAAAAAAGTGACAGGGGTGCAACACGAGGACTTCCCAGGAGGTCACCCATCCTAGTACTACTCTCGCCCAAGCACGCTTAACTTCGGAGTTCTGATGGGATCCAGTGCATTTGTGCTGGTATGATCGCACCCAGCATGCCTCTCCATTGTCAAAGTAATAAAGAGTTTCCACTCGCATTTTCGTACGAAGTCCGTTTAAATGAAAGTGCGAAAAAATCCTGCTAGATGACACCGGATGGACGATCCGAGCATGTCGGAAAGCTGGATGACCGCCATGGCTGTCATCGCGCGATGAATCTTCCCGAGTACCCCCGAATCAATATAAGAATCGCCACGATCTGACGGGCGGATCAAAAGTTATCGTCGGAACGATATTTGTGCACCAAGGGTAGCTCACGGCCAGTAAACACCTTCCGACCGGATTCATGACTCGCATCCACTAGTACACTCATCCGCTATAGCCTGTACGTCACTGAATCTGAACAAACCGCCGCTATAATTTGACCGCAAATGAAATGTCAGAACGAATTCCGTTTATCTAATCAAACGACACTATCACCCCGCCATAATAAAGACCGGACGTCTTTGAATTCACCATCCGGAAGAAAATAAAAAGATCCGAACCGAAACGTAGGAGGCGACGCACTAAACGTGCGTTTCAGTTCGCATCGATGTTCCAGAACCGAAAGATTGTTCGAAAAAAGTGGTAGATAGCCGAAAAAAGTGACAGGGGTGCAACACGAGGACTTCCCAGGAGGTCACCCATCCTAGTACTACTCTCGCCCAAGCACGCTTAACTTCGGAGTTCTGATGGGATCCAGTGCATTTGTGCTGGTATGATCGCACCCAGCATGCCTCTCCATTGTCAAAGTAATAAAGAGTTTCCACTCGCATTTTCGTACGAAGTCCGTTTAAATGAAAGTGCGAAAAAATCCTGCTAGATGACACCGGATGGACGATCCGAGCATGTCGGAAAGCCGGATGACCGCCAGGGCTGTAATCGCGCGATGAATCTTCCCGAGTACCCCCGAATCAATATAAGAATCGCCACGATCTGACGGGCGGATCAAAAGTTATCGTCGGAACGATATTTGTGCACCAAGGGTAGCTCACGGCCAGTAAACACCTTCCGACCGGATTCATGACTCGCATCCACTAGTACACTCATCCGCTATAGCCTGTACGTCACTGAATCTGAACAAACCCCCGCTATAATTTAACCGCAAATGAAATGTCAGAACGAATTCCGTTTATCGAATCAAACGACACTATCACCCCGCCATAATAAAGACCGGACGTCTTTGAATTCACCATCCGGAAGAAAATAAAAAGATCCGAACCGAAACGTAAGAGGCGACGCACTAAACGTGCGTTTCAGTTCGCATCGATGTTCCAGAACCGAAAGATTGTTCGAAAAAAGTGGTAGATAGCCGAAAAAAGTGACAGGGGTGCAACACGAGGACTTCCCAGGAGGTCACCCATCCTAGTACTACTCTCGCCCAAGCACGCTTAACTTCGGAGTTCTGATGGGATCCAGTGCATTTGTGCTGGTATGATCGCACCCAGCATGCCTCTCCATTGTCAAAGTAATAAAGAGTATCCACTCGCATTGTCGTACGAAGTCCGTTTAAATGAAAGTGCGAAAAAATCCTGCTAGATGACATCGGATGGACGATCCGAGCATGTCGGGAAGCTGGATGACCGCCAGGGCTGTTATCGCGCGATGAATCTTCCCGAGTACCCCCGAATCAATATAAGAATCGCCACGATCTGACGGGCGGATCAAAAGTTATCGTCGGAACGATATTTGTGCACCACGGGTAGCTCACGGCCAGTAAACACCTTCCGACCGGATTCATGACTCGCATCCACTAGTACACTCATCCGCTATAGCCTGTACGTCACTGAATCTAAACAAACCCCCGCTATAATTTGACCGCAAATGAAATGTCAGAACGAATTCCGTTTATCGAATCAAACGACACTATCACCCCGCCATAATAAAGACCGGACGTCTTTGAATTCACCATCCGGAAGAAAATAAAAAGATCCGAACCGAAACGTATGAGGCGACGCACTAAACGTGCGTTTCAGTTCGCATCGATGTTCCAGAACCGAAAGATTGTTCGAAAAAAGTGGTAGATAGCCGAAAAAAGTGACAGGGGTGCAACACGAGGACTTCCCAGGAGGTCACCCATCCTAGTACTACTCTCGCCAAGCACGCTTAACTTCGGAGTTCTGATGGGATCCAGTGCATTTGTGCTGGTATGATCGCACCCAGCATGCCTCTCCATTGTCAAAGTAATAAAGAGTTTCCACTCGCATTTTCGTACGAAGTCCGTTTAAATGAAAGTGCGAAAAAATCCTGCTAGATGACACCGGATGGACGATCCGAGCATGTCGGAAAGCCGGATGACCGCCAGGGCTGTCATCGCGCGATGAATCTTCCCGAGTACCCCCGAATCAATATAAGAATCGCCACGATCTGACGGGCGGATCAAAAGTTATCGTCGGAACGATATTTATGCACCAAGGGTAGCTCACGGCCAGTAAACACCTTCCGACCGGATTCATGACTCGCATCCACTAGTACACTCATCCGCTATAGCCTGTACGTCACTGAATCTGAACAAACCCCCGCTATAATTTAACCGCAAATGAAATGTCAGAACGAATTCCGTTTATCGAATCAAACGACACTATCACCCCGCCATAATAAAGACCGGACGTCTTTGAATTCACCATCCGGAAGAAAATAAAAAGATCCGAACCGAAACGTAAGAGGCGACGCACTAAACGTGCGTTTCAGTTCGCATCGATGTTCCAGAACCGAAAGATTGTTCGAAAAAAGTGGTAGATAGCCGAAAAAAGTGACAGGGGTGCAACACGAGGACTTCCCAGGAGGTCACCCATCCTAGTACTACTCTCGCCCAAGCACGCTTAACTTCGGAGTTCTGATGGGATCCAGTGCATTTGTGCTGGTATGATCGCACCCAGCATGCCTCTCCATTGTCAAAGTAATAAAGAGTATCCACTCGCATTGTCGTACGAAGTCCGTTTAAATGAAAGTGCGAAAAAATCCTGCTAGATGACATCGGATGGACGATCCGAGCATGTCGGGAAGCTGGATGACCGCCAGGGCTGTTATCGCGCGATGAATCTTCCCGAGTACCCCCGAATCAATATAAGAATCGCCACGATCTGACGGGCGGATCAAAAGTTATCGTCGGAACGATATTTGTGCACCACGGGTAGCTCACGGCCAGTAAACACCTTCCGACCGGATTCATGACTCGCATCCACTAGTACACTCATCCGCTATAGCCTGTACGTCACTGAATCTAAACAAACCCCCGCTATAATTTGACCGCAAATGAAATGTCAGAACGAATTCCGTTTATCGAATCAAACGACACTATCACCCCGCCATAATAAAGACCGGACGTCTTTGAATTCACCATCCGGAAGAAAATAAAAAGATCCGAACCGAAACGTATGAGGCGACGCACTAAACGTGCGTTTCAGTTCGCATCGATGTTCCAGAACCGAAAGATTGTTCGAAAAAAGTGGTAGATAGCCGAAAAAAGTGACAGGGGTGCAACACGAGGACTTCCCAGGAGGTCACCCATCCTAGTACTACTCTCGCCCAAGCACGCTTAACTTCAGAGTTCTGATGGGATCCAGTGCATTTGTGCTGGTATGATCGCACCCAGCATGCCTCTCCATTGTCAAAGTAATAAAGAGTTTCCACTCGCATTTTCGTACGAAGTCCGTTTAAATGAAAGTGCGAAAAAATCCTGCTAGATGACACCGGATGGACGATCCGAGCATGTCGGAAAGCTGGATGACCGCCAGGGCTGTTATTGCGCGATGAATCTTCCCGAGTACCCCCGAATCAATATAAGAATCGCCACGATCTGACGGGCGGATCAAAAGTTATCGTCGGAACGATATTTGTGCACCAAGGGTAGCTCACGGCCAGTAAACACCTTCCGACCGGATTCATGACTCGCATCCACTAGTACACTCATCCGCTATAGCCTGTACGTCACTGAATCTGAACAAACCCCCGCTATAATTTAACCGCAAATGAAATGTCAGAACGAATTCCGTTTATCGAATCAAACGACACTATCACCCCGCCATAATAAAGACCGGACGTCTTTGAATTCACCATCCGGAAGAAAATAAAAAGATCCGAACCGAAACGTAAGAGGCGACGCACTAAACGTGCGTTTCAGTTCGCATCGATGTTCCAGAACCGAAAGATTGTTCGAAAAAAGTGGTAGATAGCCGAAAAAAGTGACAGGGGTGCAACACGAGGACTTCCCAGGAGGTCACCCATCCTAGTACTACTCTCGCCCAAGCACGCTTAACTTCGGAGTTCTGATGGGATCCAGTGCATTTGTGCTGGTATGATCGCACCCAGCATGCCTCTCCATTGTCAAAGTAATAAAGAGTTTTCACTCGCATTGTCGTACGATGTCCGTTTAAATGAAAGTGCGAAAAAATCCTGCTAGATGACACCGGATGGACGATCCGAGCATGTCGGAAAGCCGGATGACCGCCATGGCTGTCATCGCGCGATGAATCTTCCCGAGTACCCCCGAATCAATATAAGAATCGCCACGATCTGACGGGCGGATGAAAAGTTATCGTCGGAACGATATTTGTGCACCAAGGGTAGCTCACGGCCAGTAAATACCTTCCGACCGGATTCATGACTCGCATCCACTAGTACACTCATCCGCTATAGCCTGTACGTCACTGAATCTAAACAAACCCCCGCTATAATTTGACCGCAAATGAAATGTCAGAACGAATTCCGTTTATCGAATCAAACGACACTATCACCCCGCCATAATAAAGACCGGACGTGTTTGAATTCACCATCCGGAAGAAAATAAAAAGATCCGAACCGAAACGTAGGAGGCGACGCACTAAACGTGCGTTTCAGTTCGCATCGATGTTCCAGAACCGAAAGATTGTTCGAAAAAAGTGGTAGATAGCCGAAAAAAGTGACAGGGGTGCAACACGAGGACTTCCCAGGAGGTCACCCATCCTAGTACTACTCTCGCCCAAGCACGCTTAACTTCGGAGTTCTGATGGGATCCAGTGCATTTGTGCTGGTATGATCGCACCCAGCATGCCTCTCCATTGTCAAAGTAATAAAGAGTATCCACTCGCATTGTCGTACGAAGTCCGTTTAAATGAAAGTGCGAAAAAATCCTGCTAGATGACATCGGATGGACGATCCGAGCATGTCGGGAAGCTGGATGACCGCCAGGGCTGTTATCGCGCGATGAATCTTCCCGAGTACCCCCGAATCAATATAAGAATCGCCACGATCTGACGGGCGGATCAAAAGTTATCGTCGGAACGATATTTGTGCACCACGGGTAGCTCACGGCCAGTAAACACCTTCCGACCGGATTCATGACTCGCATCCACTAGTACACTCATCCGCTATAGCCTGTACGTCACTGAATCTAAACAAACCCCCGCTATAATTTGACCGCAAATGAAATGTCAGAACGAATTCCGTTTATCGAATCAAACGACACTATCACCCCGCCATAATAAAGACCGGACGTCTTTGAATTCACCATCCGGAAGAAAATAAAAAGATCCGAACCGAAACGTATGAGGCGACGCACTAAACGTGCGTTTCAGTTCGCATCGATGTTCCAGAACCGAAAGATTGTTCGAAAAAAGTGGTAGATAGCCGAAAAAAGTGACAGGGGTGCAACACGAGGACTTCCCAGGAGGTCACCCATCCTAGTACTACTCTCGCCAAGCACGCTTAACTTCGGAGTTCTGATGGGATCCAGTGCATTTGTGCTGGTATGATCGCACCCAGCATGCCTCTCCATTGTCAAAGTAATAAAGAGTTTCCACTCGCATTTTCGTACGAAGTCCGTTTAAATGAAAGTGCGAAAAAATCCTGCTAGATGACACCGGATGGACGATCCGAGCATGTCGGAAAGCCGGATGACCGCCAGGGCTGTCATCGCGCGATGAATCTTCCCGAGTACCCCCGAATCAATATAAGAATCGCCACGATCTGACGGGCGGATCAAAAGTTATCGTCGGAACGATATTTATGCACCAAGGGTAGCTCACGGCCAGTAAACACCTTCCGACCGGATTCATGACTCGCATCCACTAGTACACTCATCCGCTATAGCCTGTACGTCACTGAATCTGAACAAACCCCCGCTATAATTTAACCGCAAATGAAATGTCAGAACGAATTCCGTTTATCGAATCAAACGACACTATCACCCCGCCATAATAAAGACCGGACGTCTTTGAATTCACCATCCGGAAGAAAATAAAAAGATCCGAACCGAAACGTAAGAGGCGACGCACTAAACGTGCGTTTCAGTTCGCATCGATGTTCCAGAACCGAAAGATTGTTCGAAAAAAGTGGTAGATAGCCGAAAAAAGTGACAGGGGTGCAACACGAGGACTTCCCAGGAGGTCACCCATCCTAGTACTACTCTCGCCCAAGCACGCTTAACTTCGGAGTTCTGATGGGATCCAGTGCATTTGTGCTGGTATGATCGCACCCAGCATGCCTCTCCATTGTCAAAGTAATAAAGAGTATCCACTCGCATTGTCGTACGAAGTCCGTTTAAATGAAAGTGCGAAAAAATCCTGCTAGATGACATCGGATGGACGATCCGAGCATGTCGGGAAGCTGGATGACCGCCAGGGCTGTTATCGCGCGATGAATCTTCCCGAGTACCCCCGAATCAATATAAGAATCGCCACGATCTGACGGGCGGATCAAAAGTTATCGTCGGAACGATATTTGTGCACCACGGGTAGCTCACGGCCAGTAAACACCTTCCGACCGGATTCATGACTCGCATCCACTAGTACACTCATCCGCTATAGCCTGTACGTCACTGAATCTAAACAAACCCCCGCTATAATTTGACCGCAAATGAAATGTCAGAACGAATTCCGTTTATCGAATCAAACGACACTATCACCCCGCCATAATAAAGACCGGACGTCTTTGAATTCACCATCCGGAAGAAAATAAAAAGATCCGAACCGAAACGTATGAGGCGACGCACTAAACGTGCGTTTCAGTTCGCATCGATGTTCCAGAACCGAAAGATTGTTCGAAAAAAGTGGTAGATAGCCGAAAAAAGTGACAGGGGTGCAACACGAGGACTTCCCAGGAGGTCACCCATCCTAGTACTACTCTCGCCCAAGCACGCTTAACTTCAGAGTTCTGATGGGATCCAGTGCATTTGTGCTGGTATGATCGCACCCAGCATGCCTCTCCATTGTCAAAGTAATAAAGAGTTTCCACTCGCATTTTCGTACGAAGTCCGTTTAAATGAAAGTGCGAAAAAATCCTGCTAGATGACACCGGATGGACGATCCGAGCATGTCGGAAAGCTGGATGACCGCCAGGGCTGTTATTGCGCGATGAATCTTCCCGAGTACCCCCGAATCAATATAAGAATCGCCACGATCTGACGGGCGGATCAAAAGTTATCGTCGGAACGATATTTGTGCACCAAGGGTAGCTCACGGCCAGTAAACACCTTCCGACCGGATTCATGACTCGCATCCACTAGTACACTCATCCGCTATAGCCTGTACGTCACTGAATCTGAACAAACCCCCGCTATAATTTAACCGCAAATGAAATGTCAGAACGAATTCCGTTTATCGAATCAAACGACACTATCACCCCGCCATAATAAAGACCGGACGTCTTTGAATTCACCATCCGGAAGAAAATAAAAAGATCCGAACCGAAACGTAAGAGGCGACGCACTAAACGTGCGTTTCAGTTCGCATCGATGTTCCAGAACCGAAAGATTGTTCGAAAAAAGTGGTAGATAGCCGAAAAAAGTGACAGGGGTGCAACACGAGGACTTCCCAGGAGGTCACCCATCCTAGTACTACTCTCGCCCAAGCACGCTTAACTTCGGAGTTCTGATGGGATCCAGTGCATTTGTGCTGGTATGATCGCACCCAGCATGCCTCTCCATTGTCAAAGTAATAAAGAGTTTTCTCTCGCATTGTCGTACGATGTCCGTTTAAATGAAAGTGCGAAAAAATCCTGCTAGATGACACCGGATGGACGATCCGAGCATGTCGGAAAGCCGGATGACCGCCATGGCTGTCATCGCGCGATGAATCTTCCCGAGTACCCCCGAATCAATATAAGAATCGCCACGATCTGACGGGCGGATGAAAAGTTATCGTCGGAACGATATTTGTGCACCAAGGGTAGCTCACGGCCAGTAAATACCTTCCGACCGGATTCATGACTCGCATCCACTAGTACACTCATCCGCTATAGCCTGTACGTCACTGAATCTAAACAAACCCCCGCTATAATTTGACCGCAAATGAAATGTCAGAACGAATTCCGTTTATCGAATCAAACGACACTATCACCCCGCCATAATAAAGACCGGACGTGTTTGAATTCACCATCCGGAAGAAAATAAAAAGATCCGAACCGAAACGTAGGAGGCGACGCACTAAACGTGCGTTTCAGTTCGCATCGATGTTCCAGAACCGAAAGATTGTTCGAAAAAAGTGGTAGATAGCCGAAAAAAGTGACAGGGGTGCAACACGAGGACTTCCCAGGAGGTCACCCATCCTAGTACTACTCTCGCCCAAGCACGCTTAACTTCGGAGTTCTGATGGGATCCAGTGCATTTGTGCTGGTATGATCGCACCCAGCATGCCTCTCCATTGCCAAAGTAATAAAGAGTTTCCACTCGCATTGTCGTACGAAGTCCGTTTAAATGAAAGTGCGAAAAAACCCTGCTAGATGACATCGGATGGACGATCCGAGCATGTCGGGAAGCCGGATGACCGCCAGGGCTGTCATCGCGCGATGAATCTTCCCGAGTACCCCCGAATCAATATAAGAATCGCCACGATCTGACGGGCGGATCAAAAGTTATCGTCGGAACGATATTTGTGCACCAAGGTTAGCTCACGGCCAGTAAACACCTTCCGACCGGATTCATGACTCGCATCTACTGGTACACTCATCCGCTATAGCCTGTACGTCACTGAATCTAAACAAACCCCCGCTATAATTTGACCGCAAATGAAATGTCAGAACGAATTCCGTTTATCGAATCAAACGACACTATCACCCCGCCATAATAAAGACCGGACGTATTTGAATTCACCATCCGGAAGAAAATAAAAAGATCCGAACCGAAACGTAGGAGGCGTCGCACTAAACGTGCGTTTCAGTTCGCATCGATGTTCCAGAACCGAAAGATTGTTCGAAAAAAGTGGTAGATAGCCGAAAAAAGTGACAGGGGTGCAACACGAGGACTTCCGAGGAGGTCACCCATCCTAGTACTACTCTCGCCCAAGCACGCTTAACTTCGGAGTTCTGATGGGATCCAGTGCATTTGTGCTGTTATGATCGCACCCAGCATGCCTCTCCATTGTCAAAGTAATAAAGAGTTTCCACTCGCATTGTCGCACGAAGTCCGTTTAAATGAAAGTGCAAAAAAATCCGGCTAGATAACATCGGATGGACGATCCGAGCATGTCGGGAAGCTGGATGACCGCCAGGGCTGTTATCGCGCGATGAATCTTCCCGAGTAGCCACGAATCAATATAAGAATCGCCACGATCTGACGGGCGGATCAAAAGTTATCGTCGGAACGATATTTGTGCACCAAGGGTAGCTCACGGCCAGTAAACACCTTCCGACCGGATTCATGACTCGCATCCACTAGTACACTCATCCGCTATAGCCTGTACGTCACTGAATCTAAACAAACCCCCGCTATAATTTGACCGCAAATGAAATGTCAGAACGAATTCCGTTTATCGAATCAAACGACACTATCACCCCGCCATAATAAAGACCGGACGTCTTTGAATTCACCATCCGGAAGAAAATAAAAAGATCCGAACCGAAACGTAGGAGGCGACGCACTAAACGTGCGTTTCAGTTCGCATCGATGTTCCAGAACCGAAAGATTGTTCGAAAAAAGTGGTAGATAGCCGAAAAAAGTGACAGGGGTGTAACACGAGGACTTCCCAGGAGGTCACCCATCCTAGTACTACTCTCGCCCAAGCACGCTTACCTTCGGAGTTCTGATGGGATCCAGTGCATTTGTGCTGGTATGATCGCACCCAGCATGCCTCTCCATTGTTAAAGTAATAAAGAGTTTCCACTCGCATTGTCGTACGAAGTCCGTTTAAATGAAAGTGCGAAAAAATCCTGCTAGATGACATCGGATGGACGATCCGAGCATGTCGGGAAGCCGGATGACCGCCAGGGCTGTCATTGCGCGATTAAAATCTTCCCGAGTACCCCCGAATCAATATAAGAATCGCCACGATCTGACGGGCGGATCAAAAGTTATCGTCGGAACGATATTTGTGCACCAAGGGTAGCTCACGGCCAGTAAACACCTTCTGACCGGATTCATGACTCGCATCCACTAGTACACTCATCCGCTATAGCCTGTACGTCACTGAATCTAAACAAACCCCCGCTATAATTAGACCGCAAATGAAATGTCAGAACGAATTCCGTTTATCGAATCAAACGACACTACTACCCCGCCATAATAAAGACCGGACGTATTTGAATTCACCATCCGGAAGAAAATAAAAAGATCCGAACCGAAACGTAGGAGGCGTCGCACTAAACGTGAGTTTCAGTTCGCATCGATGTTCCAGAACCGAAAGATTGTTCGAAAAAAGTGGTAGATAGCCGAAAAAAGTGACAGGGGTGCAACACGAGGACTTCCCAGGAGGTCACCCATCCTAGTACTACTCTCGCCCAAGCACGCTTAACTTCGGAGTTCTGATGGGATCCAGTGCATTTGTGCTGGTATGATCGCACCCAGCATGCCTCTCCATTGTCAAAGTAATAAAGAGTTTCCACTCGCATTGTCGTACGAAGTCCGTTTAAATGAAAGTGCGAAAAAATCCTGCTAGATGACATCGGATGGACGATCCGAGCATGTCGGGAAGCTGGATGACCGCCAGGGCTGTTATCGCGCGTTGAATCTTCCCGAGTACCCCCGAATCAATATAAGAATCGCCACGATCTGACGGGCGGATCAAAAGTTATCGTCGGAACGATATTTGTGCACCACGGGTAGCTCACGGCCAGTAAACACCTTCCGACCGGATTCATGACTCGCATCCACTAGTACACTCATCCGCTATAGCCTGTACGTCACTGAATCTAAACAAACCCCCGCTATAATTTGACCGCAAATGAAATGTCAGAACGAATTCCGTTTATCGAATCAAACGACACTATCACCCCGCCATAATAAAGACCGGACGTCTTTGAATTCACCATCCGGAAGAAAATAAAAAGATCCGAACCGAAACGTATGAGGCGACGCACTAAACGTGCGTTTCAGTTCGCATCGATGTTGCAGAACCGAAAGATTGTTCGAAAAAAGTGGTAGATAGCCGAAAAAAGTGACAGGGGTGCAACACGAGGACTTCCCAGGAGGTCACCCATCCTAGTACTACTCTCGCCCAAGCACGCTTAACTTCGGAGTTCTGATGGGATCCAGTGCATTTGTGCTGGTATGATCGCACCCAGCATGCCTCTCCATTGTCAAAGTAATAAAGAGTTTCCACTCGCATTTTCGTACGAAGTCCGTTTAAATGAAAGTGCGAAAAAATCCTGCTAGATGACACCGGATGGACGATCCGAGCATGTCGGAAAGCTGGATGACCGCCATGGCTGTCATCGCGCGATGAATCTTCCCGAGTACCCCCGAATCAATATAAGAATCGCCACGATCTGACGGGCGGATCAAAAGTTATCGTCGGAACGATATTTGTGCACCAAGGGTAGCTCACGGCCAGTAAATACCTTCCGACCGGATTCATGACTCGCATCCACTAGTACACTCATCCGCTATAGCCTGTACGTCACTGAATCTAAACAAACCCCCGCTATAATTTGACCGCAAATGAAATGTCAGAACGAATTCCGTTTATCGAATCAAACGACACTATCACCCCGCCATAATAAAGACCGGACGTGTTTGAATTCACCATCCGGAAGAAAATAAAAAGATCCGAACCGAAACGTAGGAGGCGACGCACTAAACGTGCGTTTCAGTTCGCATCGATGTTCCAGAACCGAAAGATTGTTCGAAAAAAGTGGTAGATAGCCGAAAAAAGTGACAGGGGTGCAACACGAGGACTTCCCAGGAGGTCACCCATCCTAGTACTACTCTCGCCCAAGCACGCTTAACTTCGGAGTTCTGATGGGATCCAGTGCATTTGTGCTGGTATGATCGCACCCAGCATGCCTCTCCATTGCCAAAGTAATAAAGAGTTTTCTCTCGCATTGTCGTACGATGTCCGTTTAAATGAAAGTGCGAAAAAATCCTGCTAGATGACACCGGATGGACGATCCGAGCATGTCGGAAAGCCGGATGACCGCCATGGCTGTCATCGCGCGATGAATCTTCCCGAGTACCCCCGAATCAATATAAGAATCGCCACGATCTGACGGGCGGATGAAAAGTTATCGTCGGAACGATATTTGTGCACCAAGGGTAGCTCACGGCCAGTAAATACCTTCCGACCGGATTCATGACTCGCATCCACTAGTACACTCATCCGCTATAGCCTGTACGTCACTGAATCTAAACAAACCCCCGCTATAATTTGACCGCAAATGAAATGTCAGAACGAATTCCGTTTATCGAATCAAACGACACTATCACCCCGCCATAATAAAGACCGGACGTGTTTGAATTCACCATCCGGAAGAAAATAAAAAGATCCGAACCGAAACGTAGGAGGCGACGCACTAAACGTGCGTTTCAGTTCGCATCGATGTTCCAGAACCGAAAGATTGTTCGAAAAAAGTGGTAGATAGCCGAAAAAAGTGACAGGGGTGCAACACGAGGACTTCCCAGGAGGTCACCCATCCTAGTACTACTCTCGCCCAAGCACGCTTAACTTCGGAGTTCTGATGGGATCCAGTGCATTTGTGCTGGTATGATCGCACCCAGCATGCCTCTCCATTGTCAAAGTAATAAAGAGTATCCACTCGCATTGTCGTACGAAGTCCGTTTAAATGAAAGTGCGAAAAAATCCTGCTAGATGACATCGGATGGACGATCCGAGCATGTCGGGAAGCTGGATGACCGCCAGGGCTGTTATCGCGCGATGAATCTTCCCGAGTACCCCCGAATCAATATAAGAATCGCCACGATCTGACGGGCGGATCAAAAGTTATCGTCGGAACGATATTTGTGCACCACGGGTAGCTCACGGCCAGTAAACACCTTCCGACCGGATTCATGACTCGCATCCACTAGTACACTCATCCGCTATAGCCTGTACGTCACTGAATCTAAACAAACCCCCGCTATAATTTGACCGCAAATGAAATGTCAGAACGAATTCCGTTTATCGAATCAAACGACACTATCACCCCGCCATAATAAAGACCGGACGTCTTTGAATTCACCATCCGGAAGAAAATAAAAAGATCCGAACCGAAACGTATGAGGCGACGCACTAAACGTGCGTTTCAGTTCGCATCGATGTTCCAGAACCGAAAGATTGTTCGAAAAAAGTGGTAGATAGCCGAAAAAAGTGACAGGGGTGCAACACGAGGACTTCCCAGGAGGTCACCCATCCTAGTACTACTCTCGCCCAAGCACGCTTAACTTCAGAGTTCTGATGGGATCCAGTGCATTTGTGCTGGTATGATCGCACCCAGCATGCCTCTCCATTGTCAAAGTAATAAAGAGTTTCCACTCGCATTTTCGTACGAAGTCCGTTTAAATGAAAGTGCGAAAAAATCCTGCTAGATGACACCGGATGGACGATCCGAGCATGTCGGAAAGCTGGATGACCGCCAGGGCTGTTATTGCGCGATGAATCTTCCCGAGTACCCCCGAATCAATATAAGAATCGCCACGATCTGACGGGCGGATCAAAAGTTATCGTCGGAACGATATTTGTGCACCAAGGGTAGCTCACGGCCAGTAAACACCTTCCGACCGGATTCATGACTCGCATCCACTAGTACACTCATCCGCTATAGCCTGTACGTCACTGAATCTGAACAAACCCCCGCTATAATTTAACCGCAAATGAAATGTCAGAACGAATTCCGTTTATCGAATCAAACGACACTATCACCCCGCCATAATAAAGACCGGACGTCTTTGAATTCACCATCCGGAAGAAAATAAAAAGATCCGAACCGAAACGTAAGAGGCGACGCACTAAACGTGCGTTTCAGTTCGCATCGATGTTCCAGAACCGAAAGATTGTTCGAAAAAAGTGGTAGATAGCCGAAAAAAGTGACAGGGGTGCAACACGAGGACTTCCCAGGAGGTCACCCATCCTAGTACTACTCTCGCCCAAGCACGCTTAACTTCGGAGTTCTGATGGGATCCAGTGCATTTGTGCTGGTATGATCGCACCCAGCATGCCTCTCCATTGTCAAAGTAATAAAGAGTTTTCTCTCGCATTGTCGTACGATGTCCGTTTAAATGAAAGTGCGAAAAAATCCTGCTAGATGACACCGGATGGACGATCCGAGCATGTCGGAAAGCCGGATGACCGCCATGGCTGTCATCGCGCGATGAATCTTCCCGAGTACCCCCGAATCAATATAAGAATCGCCACGATCTGACGGGCGGATGAAAAGTTATCGTCGGAACGATATTTGTGCACCAAGGGTAGCTCACGGCCAGTAAATACCTTCCGACCGGATTCATGACTCGCATCCACTAGTACACTCATCCGCTATAGCCTGTACGTCACTGAATCTAAACAAACCCCCGCTATAATTTGACCGCAAATGAAATGTCAGAACGAATTCCGTTTATCGAATCAAACGACACTATCACCCCGCCATAATAAAGACCGGACGTGTTTGAATTCACCATCCGGAAGAAAATAAAAAGATCCGAACCGAAACGTAGGAGGCGACGCACTAAACGTGCGTTTCAGTTCGCATCGATGTTCCAGAACCGAAAGATTGTTCGAAAAAAGTGGTAGATAGCCGAAAAAAGTGACAGGGGTGCAACACGAGGACTTCCCAGGAGGTCACCCATCCTAGTACTACTCTCGCCCAAGCACGCTTAACTTCGGAGTTCTGATGGGATCCAGTGCATTTGTGCTGGTATGATCGCACCCAGCATGCCTCTCCATTGCCAAAGTAATAAAGAGTTTCCACTCGCATTGTCGTACGAAGTCCGTTTAAATGAAAGTGCGAAAAAACCCTGCTAGATGACATCGGATGGACGATCCGAGCATGTCGGGAAGCCGGATGACCGCCAGGGCTGTCATCGCGCGATGAATCTTCCCGAGTACCCCCGAATCAATATAAGAATCGCCACGATCTGACGGGCGGATCAAAAGTTATCGTCGGAACGATATTTGTGCACCAAGGTTAGCTCACGGCCAGTAAACACCTTCCGACCGGATTCATGACTCGCATCTACTGGTACACTCATCCGCTATAGCCTGTACGTCACTGAATCTAAACAAACCCCCGCTATAATTTGACCGCAAATGAAATGTCAGAACGAATTCCGTTTATCGAATCAAACGACACTATCACCCCGCCATAATAAAGACCGGACGTATTTGAATTCACCATCCGGAAGAAAATAAAAAGATCCGAACCGAAACGTAGGAGGCGTCGCACTAAACGTGCGTTTCAGTTCGCATCGATGTTCCAGAACCGAAAGATTGTTCGAAAAAAGTGGTAGATAGCCGAAAAAAGTGACAGGGGTGCAACACGAGGACTTCCGAGGAGGTCACCCATCCTAGTACTACTCTCGCCCAAGCACGCTTAACTTCGGAGTTCTGATGGGATCCAGTGCATTTGTGCTGTTATGATCGCACCCAGCATGCCTCTCCATTGTCAAAGTAATAAAGAGTTTCCACTCGCATTGTCGCACGAAGTCCGTTTAAATGAAAGTGCAAAAAAATCCGGCTAGATAACATCGGATGGACGATCCGAGCATGTCGGGAAGCTGGATGACCGCCAGGGCTGTTATCGCGCGATGAATCTTCCCGAGTAGCCACGAATCAATATAAGAATCGCCACGATCTGACGGGCGGATCAAAAGTTATCGTCGGAACGATATTTGTGCACCAAGGGTAGCTCACGGCCAGTAAACACCTTCCGACCGGATTCATGACTCGCATCCACTAGTACACTCATCCGCTATAGCCTGTACGTCACTGAATCTAAACAAACCCCCGCTATAATTTGACCGCAAATGAAATGTCAGAACGAATTCCGTTTATCGAATCAAACGACACTATCACCCCGCCATAATAAAGACCGGACGTCTTTGAATTCACCATCCGGAAGAAAATAAAAAGATCCGAACCGAAACGTAGGAGGCGACGCACTAAACGTGCGTTTCAGTTCGCATCGATGTTCCAGAACCGAAAGATTGTTCGAAAAAAGTGGTAGATAGCCGAAAAAAGTGACAGGGGTGTAACACGAGGACTTCCCAGGAGGTCACCCATCCTAGTACTACTCTCGCCCAAGCACGCTTACCTTCGGAGTTCTGATGGGATCCAGTGCATTTGTGCTGGTATGATCGCACCCAGCATGCCTCTCCATTGTTAAAGTAATAAAGAGTTTCCACTCGCATTGTCGTACGAAGTCCGTTTAAATGAAAGTGCGAAAAAATCCTGCTAGATGACATCGGATGGACGATCCGAGCATGTCGGGAAGCCGGATGACCGCCAGGGCTGTCATTGCGCGATTAAAATCTTCCCGAGTACCCCCGAATCAATATAAGAATCGCCACGATCTGACGGGCGGATCAAAAGTTATCGTCGGAACGATATTTGTGCACCAAGGGTAGCTCACGGCCAGTAAACACCTTCTGACCGGATTCATGACTCGCATCCACTAGTACACTCATCCGCTATAGCCTGTACGTCACTGAATCTAAACAAACCCCCGCTATAATTAGACCGCAAATGAAATGTCAGAACGAATTCCGTTTATCGAATCAAACGACACTACTACCCCGCCATAATAAAGACCGGACGTATTTGAATTCACCATCCGGAAGAAAATAAAAAGATCCGAACCGAAACGTAGGAGGCGTCGCACTAAACGTGAGTTTCAGTTCGCATCGATGTTCCAGAACCGAAAGATTGTTCGAAAAAAGTGGTAGATAGCCGAAAAAAGTGACAGGGGTGCAACACGAGGACTTCCCAGGAGGTCACCCATCCTAGTACTACTCTCGCCCAAGCACGCTTAACTTCGGAGTTCTGATGGGATCCAGTGCATTTGTGCTGGTATGATCGCACCCAGCATGCCTCTCCATTGTCAAAGTAATAAAGAGTTTCCACTCGCATTGTCGTACGAAGTCCGTTTAAATGAAAGTGCGAAAAAATCCTGCTAGATGACATCGGATGGACGATCCGAGCATGTCGGGAAGCTGGATGACCGCCAGGGCTGTTATCGCGCGTTGAATCTTCCCGAGTACCCCCGAATCAATATAAGAATCGCCACGATCTGACGGGCGGATCAAAAGTTATCGTCGGAACGATATTTGTGCACCACGGGTAGCTCACGGCCAGTAAACACCTTCCGACCGGATTCATGACTCGCATCCACTAGTACACTCATCCGCTATAGCCTGTACGTCACTGAATCTAAACAAACCCCCGCTATAATTTGACCGCAAATGAAATGTCAGAACGAATTCCGTTTATCGAATCAAACGACACTATCACCCCGCCATAATAAAGACCGGACGTCTTTGAATTCACCATCCGGAAGAAAATAAAAAGATCCGAACCGAAACGTATGAGGCGACGCACTAAACGTGCGTTTCAGTTCGCATCGATGTTGCAGAACCGAAAGATTGTTCGAAAAAAGTGGTAGATAGCCGAAAAAAGTGACAGGGGTGCAACACGAGGACTTCCCAGGAGGTCACCCATCCTAGTACTACTCTCGCCCAAGCACGCTTAACTTCGGAGTTCTGATGGGATCCAGTGCATTTGTGCTGGTATGATCGCACCCAGCATGCCTCTCCATTGTCAAAGTAATAAAGAGTTTCCACTCGCATTTTCGTACGAAGTCCGTTTAAATGAAAGTGCGAAAAAATCCTGCTAGATGACACCGGATGGACGATCCGAGCATGTCGGAAAGCTGGATGACCGCCATGGCTGTCATCGCGCGATGAATCTTCCCGAGTACCCCCGAATCAATATAAGAATCGCCACGATCTGACGGGCGGATCAAAAGTTATCGTCGGAACGATATTTGTGCACCAAGGGTAGCTCACGGCCAGTAAATACCTTCCGACCGGATTCATGACTCGCATCCACTAGTACACTCATCCGCTATAGCCTGTACGTCACTGAATCTAAACAAACCCCCGCTATAATTTGACCGCAAATGAAATGTCAGAACGAATTCCGTTTATCGAATCAAACGACACTATCACCCCGCCATAATAAAGACCGGACGTGTTTGAATTCACCATCCGGAAGAAAATAAAAAGATCCGAACCGAAACGTAGGAGGCGACGCACTAAACGTGCGTTTCAGTTCGCATCGATGTTCCAGAACCGAAAGATTGTTCGAAAAAAGTGGTAGATAGCCGAAAAAAGTGACAGGGGTGCAACACGAGGACTTCCCAGGAGGTCACCCATCCTAGTACTACTCTCGCCCAAGCACGCTTAACTTCGGAGTTCTGATGGGATCCAGTGCATTTGTGCTGGTATGATCGCACCCAGCATGCCTCTCCATTGCCAAAGTAATAAAGAGTTTTCTCTCGCATTGTCGTACGATGTCCGTTTAAATGAAAGTGCGAAAAAATCCTGCTAGATGACACCGGATGGACGATCCGAGCATGTCGGAAAGCCGGATGACCGCCATGGCTGTCATCGCGCGATGAATCTTCCCGAGTACCCCCGAATCAATATAAGAATCGCCACGATCTGACGGGCGGATGAAAAGTTATCGTCGGAACGATATTTGTGCACCAAGGGTAGCTCACGGCCAGTAAATACCTTCCGACCGGATTCATGACTCGCATCCACTAGTACACTCATCCGCTATAGCCTGTACGTCACTGAATCTAAACAAACCCCCGCTATAATTTGACCGCAAATGAAATGTCAGAACGAATTCCGTTTATCGAATCAAACGACACTATCACCCCGCCATAATAAAGACCGGACGTGTTTGAATTCACCATCCGGAAGAAAATAAAAAGATCCGAACCGAAACGTAGGAGGCGACGCACTAAACGTGCGTTTCAGTTCGCATCGATGTTCCAGAACCGAAAGATTGTTCGAAAAAAGTGGTAGATAGCCGAAAAAAGTGACAGGGGTGCAACACGAGGACTTCCCAGGAGGTCACCCATCCTAGTACTACTCTCGCCCAAGCACGCTTAACTTCGGAGTTCTGATGGGATCCAGTGCATTTGTGCTGGTATGATCGCACCCAGCATGCCTCTCCATTGCCAAAGTAATAAAGAGTTTCCACTCGCATTGTCGTACGAAGTCCGTTTAAATGAAAGTGCGAAAAAACCCTGCTAGATGACATCGGATGGACGATCCGAGCATGTCGGGAAGCCGGATGACCGCCAGGGCTGTCATCGCGCGATGAATCTTCCCGAGTACCCCCGAATCAATATAAGAATCGCCACGATCTGACGGGCGGATCAAAAGTTATCGTCGGAACGATATTTGTGCACCAAGGTTAGCTCACGGCCAGTAAACACCTTCCGACCGGATTCATGACTCGCATCTACTGGTACACTCATCCGCTATAGCCTGTACGTCACTGAATCTAAACAAACCCCCGCTATAATTTGACCGCAAATGAAATGTCAGAACGAATTCCGTTTATCGAATCAAACGACACTATCACCCCGCCATAATAAAGACCGGACGTATTTGAATTCACCATCCGGAAGAAAATAAAAAGATCCGAACCGAAACGTAGGAGGCGTCGCACTAAACGTGCGTTTCAGTTCGCATCGATGTTCCAGAACCGAAAGATTGTTCGAAAAAAGTGGTAGATAGCCGAAAAAAGTGACAGGGGTGCAACACGAGGACTTCCGAGGAGGTCACCCATCCTAGTACTACTCTCGCCCAAGCACGCTTAACTTCGGAGTTCTGATGGGATCCAGTGCATTTGTGCTGTTATGATCGCACCCAGCATGCCTCTCCATTGTCAAAGTAATAAAGAGTTTCCACTCGCATTGTCGCACGAAGTCCGTTTAAATGAAAGTGCAAAAAAATCCGGCTAGATAACATCGGATGGACGATCCGAGCATGTCGGGAAGCTGGATGACCGCCAGGGCTGTTATCGCGCGATGAATCTTCCCGAGTAACCACGAATCAATATAAGAATCGCCACGATCTGACGGGCGGATCAAAAGTTATCGTCGGAACGATATTTGTGCACCAAGGGTAGCTCACGGCCAGTAAACACCTTCCGACCGGATTCATGACTCGCATCCACTAGTACACTCATCCGCTATAGCCTGTACGTCACTGAATCTAAACAAACCCCCGCTATAATTTGACCGCAAATGAAATGTCAGAACGAATTCCGTTTATCGAATCAAACGACACTATCACCCCGCCATAATAAAGACCGGACGTCTTTGAATTCACCATCCGGAAGAAAATAAAAAGATCCGAACCGAAACGTAGGAGGCGACGCACTAAACGTGCGTTTCAGTTCGCATCGATGTTCCAGAACCGAAAGATTGTTCGAAAAAAGTGGTAGATAGCCGAAAAAAGTGACAGGGGTGTAACACGAGGACTTCCCAGGAGGTCACCCATCCTAGTACTACTCTCGCCCAAGCACGCTTACCTTCGGAGTTCTGATGGGATCCAGTGCATTTGTGCTGGTATGATCGCACCCAGCATGCCTCTCCATTGTTAAAGTAATAAAGAGTTTCCACTCGCATTGTCGTACGAAGTCCGTTTAAATGAAAGTGCGAAAAAATCCTGCTAGATGACATCGGATGGACGATCCGAGCATGTCGGGAAGCCGGATGACCGCCAGGGCTGTCATTGCGCGATTAAAATCTTCCCGAGTACCCCCGAATCAATATAAGAATCGCCACGATCTGACGGGCGGATCAAAAGTTATCGTCGGAACGATATTTGTGCACCAAGGGTAGCTCACGGCCAGTAAACACCTTCTGACCGGATTCATGACTCGCATCCACTAGTACACTCATCCGCTATAGCCTGTACGTCACTGAATCTAAACAAACCCCCGCTATAATTAGACCGCAAATGAAATGTCAGAACGAATTCCGTTTATCGAATCAAACGACACTACTACCCCGCCATAATAAAGACCGGACGTATTTGAATTCACCATCCGGAAGAAAATAAAAAGATCCGAACCGAAACGTAGGAGGCGTCGCACTAAACGTGAGTTTCAGTTCGCATCGATGTTCCAGAACCGAAAGATTGTTCGAAAAAAGTGGTAGATAGCCGAAAAAAGTGACAGGGGTGCAACACGAGGACTTCCCAGGAGGTCACCCATCCTAGTACTACTCTCGCCCAAGCACGCTTAACTTCGGAGTTCTGATGGGATCCAGTGCATTTGTGCTGGTATGATCGCACCCAGCATGCCTCTCCATTGTCAAAGTAATAAAGAGTTTCCACTCGCATTGTCGTACGAAGTCCGTTTAAATGAAAGTGCGAAAAAATCCTGCTAGATGACATCGGATGGACGATCCGAGCATGTCGGGAAGCTGGATGACCGCCAGGGCTGTTATCGCGCGTTGAATCTTCCCGAGTACCCCCGAATCAATATAAGAATCGCCACGATCTGACGGGCGGATCAAAAGTTATCGTCGGAACGATATTTGTGCACCACGGGTAGCTCACGGCCAGTAAACACCTTCCGACCGGATTCATGACTCGCATCCACTAGTACACTCATCCGCTATAGCCTGTACGTCACTGAATCTAAACAAACCCCCGCTATAATTTGACCGCAAATGAAATGTCAGAACGAATTCCGTTTATCGAATCAAACGACACTATCACCCCGCCATAATAAAGACCGGACGTCTTTGAATTCACCATCCGGAAGAAAATAAAAAGATCCGAACCGAAACGTATGAGGCGACGCACTAAACGTGCGTTTCAGTTCGCATCGATGTTCCAGAACCGAAAGATTGTTCGAAAAAAGTGGTAGATAGCCGAAAAAAGTGACAGGGGTGCAACACGAGGACTTCCCAGGAGGTCACCCATCCTAGTACTACTCTCGCCCAAGCACGCTTAACTTCGGAGTTCTGATGGGATCCAGTGCATTTGTGCTGGTATGATCGCACCCAGCATGCCTCTCCATTGTCAAAGTAATAAAGAGTTTCCACTCGCATTTTCGTACGAAGTCCGTTTAAATGAAAGTGCGAAAAAATCCTGCTAGATGACACCGGATGGACGATCCGAGCATGTCGGAAAGCTGGATGACCGCCATGGCTGTCATCGCGCGATGAATCTTCCCGAGTACCCCCGAATCAATATAAGAATCGCCACGATCTGACGGGCGGATCAAAAGTTATCGTCGGAACGATATTTGTGCACCAAGGGTAGCTCACGGCCAGTAAATACCTTCCGACCGGATTCATGACTCGCATCCACTAGTACACTCATCCGCTATAGCCTGTACGTCACTGAATCTAAACAAACCCCCGCTATAATTTGACCGCAAATGAAATGTCAGAACGAATTCCGTTTATCGAATCAAACGACACTATCACCCCGCCATAATAAAGACCGGACGTGTTTGAATTCACCATCCGGAAGAAAATAAAAAGATCCGAACCGAAACGTAGGAGGCGACGCACTAAACGTGCGTTTCAGTTCGCATCGATGTTCCAGAACCGAAAGATTGTTCGAAAAAAGTGGTAGATAGCCGAAAAAAGTGACAGGGGTGCAACACGAGGACTTCCCAGGAGGTCACCCATCCTAGTACTACTCTCGCCCAAGCACGCTTAACTTCGGAGTTCTGATGGGATCCAGTGCATTTGTGCTGGTATGATCGCACCCAGCATGCCTCTCCATTGCCAAAGTAATAAAGAGTTTCCACTCGCATTGTCGTACGAAGTCCGTTTAAATGAAAGTGCGAAAAAACCCTGCTAGATGACATCGGATGGACGATCCGAGCATGTCGGGAAGCCGGATGACCGCCAGGGCTGTCATCGCGCGATGAATCTTCCCGAGTACCCCCGAATCAATATAAGAATCGCCACGATCTGACGGGCGGATCAAAAGTTATCGTCGGAACGATATTTGTGCACCAAGGTTAGCTCACGGCCAGTAAACACCTTCCGACCGGATTCATGACTCGCATCTACTGGTACACTCATCCGCTATAGCCTGTACGTCACTGAATCTAAACAAACCCCCGCTATAATTTGACCGCAAATGAAATGTCAGAACGAATTCCGTTTATCGAATCAAACGACACTATCACCCCGCCATAATAAAGACCGGACGTATTTGAATTCACCATCCGGAAGAAAATAAAAAGATCCGAACCGAAACGTAGGAGGCGTCGCACTAAACGTGCGTTTCAGTTCGCATCGATGTTCCAGAACCGAAAGATTGTTCGAAAAAAGTGGTAGATAGCCGAAAAAAGTGACAGGGGTGCAACACGAGGACTTCCGAGGAGGTCACCCATCCTAGTACTACTCTCGCCCAAGCACGCTTAACTTCGGAGTTCTGATGGGATCCAGTGCATTTGTGCTGTTATGATCGCACCCAGCATGCCTCTCCATTGTCAAAGTAATAAAGAGTTTCCACTCGCATTGTCGCACGAAGTCCGTTTAAATGAAAGTGCAAAAAAATCCGGCTAGATAACATCGGATGGACGATCCGAGCATGTCGGGAAGCTGGATGACCGCCAGGGCTGTTATCGCGCGATGAATCTTCCCGAGTAGCCACGAATCAATATAAGAATCGCCACGATCTGACGGGCGGATCAAAAGTTATCGTCGGAACGATATTTGTGCACCAAGGGTAGCTCACGGCCAGTAAACACCTTCCGACCGGATTCATGACTCGCATCCACTAGTACACTCATCCGCTATAGCCTGTACGTCACTGAATCTAAACAAACCCCCGCTATAATTTGACCGCAAATGAAATGTCAGAACGAATTCCGTTTATCGAATCAAACGACACTATCACCCCGCCATAATAAAGACCGGACGTCTTTGAATTCACCATCCGGAAGAAAATAAAAAGATCCGAACCGAAACGTAGGAGGCGACGCACTAAACGTGCGTTTCAGTTCGCATCGATGTTCCAGAACCGAAAGATTGTTCGAAAAAAGTGGTAGATAGCCGAAAAAAGTGACAGGGGTGTAACACGAGGACTTCCCAGGAGGTCACCCATCCTAGTACTACTCTCGCCCAAGCACGCTTACCTTCGGAGTTCTGATGGGATCCAGTGCATTTGTGCTGGTATGATCGCACCCAGCATGCCTCTCCATTGTTAAAGTAATAAAGAGTTTCCACTCGCATTGTCGTACGAAGTCCGTTTAAATGAAAGTGCGAAAAAATCCTGCTAGATGACATCGGATGGACGATCCGAGCATGTCGGGAAGCCGGATGACCGCCAGGGCTGTCATTGCGCGATTAAAATCTTCCCGAGTACCCCCGAATCAATATAAGAATCGCCACGATCTGACGGGCGGATCAAAAGTTATCGTCGGAACGATATTTGTGCACCAAGGGTAGCTCACGGCCAGTAAACACCTTCTGACCGGATTCATGACTCGCATCCACTAGTACACTCATCCGCTATAGCCTGTACGTCACTGAATCTAAACAAACACCCGCTATAATTAGACCGCAAATGAAATGTCAGAACGAATTCCGTTTATCGAATCAAACGACACTACTACCCCGCCATAATAAAGACCGGACGTATTTGAATTCACCATCCGGAAGAAAATAAAAAGATCCGAACCGAAACGTAGGAGGCGTCGCACTAAACGTGAGTTTCAGTTCGCATCGATGTTCCAGAACCGAAAGATTGTTCGAAAAAAGTGGTAGATAGCCGAAAAAAGTGACAGGGGTGCAACACGAGGACTTCCCAGGAGGTCACCCATCCTAGTACTACTCTCGCCCAAGCACGCTTAACTTCGGAGTTCTGATGGGATCCAGTGCATTTGTGCTGGTATGATCGCACCCAGCATGCCTCTCCATTGTCAAAGTAATAAAGAGTTTCCACTCGCATTGTCGTACGAAGTCCGTTTAAATGAAAGTGCGAAAAAATCCTGCTAGATGACATCGGATGGACGATCCGAGCATGTCGGGAAGCTGGATGACCGCCAGGGCTGTTATCGCGCGTTGAATCTTCCCGAGTACCCCCGAATCAATATAAGAATCGCCACGATCTGACGGGCGGATCAAAAGTTATCGTCGGAACGATATTTGTGCACCACGGGTAGCTCACGGCCAGTAAACACCTTCCGACCGGATTCATGACTCGCATCCACTAGTACACTCATCCGCTATAGCCTGTACGTCACTGAATCTAAACAAACCCCCGCTATAATTTGACCGCAAATGAAATGTCAGAACGAATTCCGTTTATCGAATCAAACGACACTATCACCCCGCCATAATAAAGACCGGACGTGTTTGAATTCACCATCCGGAAGAAAATAAAAAGATCCGAACCGAAACGTAGGAGGCGACGCACTAAACGTGCGTTTCAGTTCGCATCGATGTTCCAGAACCGAAAGATTGTTCGAAAAAAGTGGTAGATAGCCGAAAAAAGTGACAGGGGTGCAACACGAGGACTTCCCAGGAGGTCACCCATCCTAGTACTACTCTCGCCCAAGCACGCTTAACTTCGGAGTTCTGATGGGATCCAGTGCATTTGTGCTGGTATGATCGCACCCAGCATGCCTCTCCATTGCCAAAGTAATAAAGAGTTTCCACTCGCATTGTCGTACGAAGTCCGTTTAAATGAAAGTGCGAAAAAACCCTGCTAGATGACATCGGATGGACGATCCGAGCATGTCGGGAAGCCGGATGACCGCCAGGGCTGTCATCGCGCGATGAATCTTCCCGAGTACCCCCGAATCAATATAAGAATCGCCACGATCTGACGGGCGGATCAAAAGTTATCGTCGGAACGATATTTGTGCACCAAGGTTAGCTCACGGCCAGTAAACACCTTCCGACCGGATTCATGACTCGCATCTACTGGTACACTCATCCGCTATAGCCTGTACGTCACTGAATCTAAACAAACCCCCGCTATAATTTGACCGCAAATGAAATGTCAGAACGAATTCCGTTTATCGAATCAAACGACACTATCACCCCGCCATAATAAAGACCGGACGTATTTGAATTCACCATCCGGAAGAAAATAAAAAGATCCGAACCGAAACGTAGGAGGCGTCGCACTAAACGTGCGTTTCAGTTCGCATCGATGTTCCAGAACCGAAAGATTGTTCGAAAAAAGTGGTAGATAGCCGAAAAAAGTGACAGGGGTGCAACACGAGGACTTCCGAGGAGGTCACCCATCCTAGTACTACTCTCGCCCAAGCACGCTTAACTTCGGAGTTCTGATGGGATCCAGTGCATTTGTGCTGTTATGATCGCACCCAGCATGCCTCTCCATTGTCAAAGTAATAAAGAGTTTCCACTCGCATTGTCGCACGAAGTCCGTTTAAATGAAAGTGCAAAAAAATCCGGCTAGATAACATCGGATGGACGATCCGAGCATGTCGGGAAGCTGGATGACCGCCAGGGCTGTTATCGCGCGATGAATCTTCCCGAGTAGCCACGAATCAATATAAGAATCGCCACGATCTGACGGGCGGATCAAAAGTTATCGTCGGAACGATATTTGTGCACCAAGGGTAGCTCACGGCCAGTAAACACCTTCCGACCGGATTCATGACTCGCATCCACTAGTACACTCATCCGCTATAGCCTGTACGTCACTGAATCTAAACAAACCCCCGCTATAATTTGACCGCAAATGAAATGTCAGAACGAATTCCGTTTATCGAATCAAACGACACTATCACCCCGCCATAATAAAGACCGGACGTCTTTGAATTCACCATCCGGAAGAAAATAAAAAGATCCGAACCGAAACGTAGGAGGCGACGCACTAAACGTGCGTTTCAGTTCGCATCGATGTTCCAGAACCGAAAGATTGTTCGAAAAAAGTGGTAGATAGCCGAAAAAAGTGACAGGGGTGTAACACGAGGACTTCCCAGGAGGTCACCCATCCTAGTACTACTCTCGCCCAAGCACGCTTACCTTCGGAGTTCTGATGGGATCCAGTGCATTTGTGCTGGTATGATCGCACCCAGCATGCCTCTCCATTGTTAAAGTAATAAAGAGTTTCCACTCGCATTGTCGTACGAAGTCCGTTTAAATGAAAGTGCGAAAAAATCCTGCTAGATGACATCGGATGGACGATCCGAGCATGTCGGGAAGCCGGATGACCGCCAGGGCTGTCATTGCGCGATTAAAATCTTCCCGAGTACCCCCGAATCAATATAAGAATCGCCACGATCTGACGGGCGGATCAAAAGTTATCGTCGGAACGATATTTGTGCACCAAGGGTAGCTCACGGCCAGTAAACACCTTCTGACCGGATTCATGACTCGCATCCACTAGTACACTCATCCGCTATAGCCTGTACGTCACTGAATCTAAACAAACACCCGCTATAATTAGACCGCAAATGAAATGTCAGAACGAATTCCGTTTATCGAATCAAACGACACTACTACCCCGCCATAATAAAGACCGGACGTATTTGAATTCACCATCCGGAAGAAAATAAAAAGATCCGAACCGAAACGTAGGAGGCGTCGCACTAAACGTGAGTTTCAGTTCGCATCGATGTTCCAGAACCGAAAGATTGTTCGAAAAAAGTGGTAGATAGCCGAAAAAAGTGACAGGGGTGCAACACGAGGACTTCCCAGGAGGTCACCCATCCTAGTACTACTCTCGCCCAAGCACGCTTAACTTCGGAGTTCTGATGGGATCCAGTGCATTTGTGCTGGTATGATCGCACCCAGCATGCCTCTCCATTGTCAAAGTAATAAAGAGTTTCCACTCGCATTGTCGTACGAAGTCCGTTTAAATGAAAGTGCGAAAAAATCCTGCTAGATGACATCGGATGGACGATCCGAGCATGTCGGGAAGCTGGATGACCGCCAGGGCTGTTATCGCGCGTTGAATCTTCCCGAGTACCCCCGAATCAATATAAGAATCGCCACGATCTGACGGGCGGATCAAAAGTTATCGTCGGAACGATATTTGTGCACCACGGGTAGCTCACGGCCAGTAAACACCTTCCGACCGGATTCATGACTCGCATCCACTAGTACACTCATCCGCTATAGCCTGTACGTCACTGAATCTAAACAAACCCCCGCTATAATTTGACCGCAAATGAAATGTCAGAACGAATTCCGTTTATCGAATCAAACGACACTATCACCCCGCCATAATAAAGACCGGACGTCTTTGAATTCACCATCCGGAAGAAAATAAAAAGATCCGAACCGAAACGTATGAGGCGACGCACTAAACGTGCGTTTCAGTTCGCATCGATGTTCCAGAACCGAAAGATTGTTCGAAAAAAGTGGTAGATAGCCGAAAAAAGTGACAGGGGTGCAACACGAGGACTTCCCAGGAGGTCACCCATCCTAGTACTACTCTCGCCCAAGCACGCTTAACTTCGGAGTTCTGATGGGATCCAGTGCATTTGTGCTGGTATGATCGCACCCAGCATGCCTCTCCATTGTCAAAGTAATAAAGAGTTTCCACTCGCATTTTCGTACGAAGTCCGTTTAAATGAAAGTGCGAAAAAATCCTGCTAGATGACACCGGATGGACGATCCGAGCATGTCGGAAAGCTGGATGACCGCCATGGCTGTCATCGCGCGATGAATCTTCCCGAGTACCCCCGAATCAATATAAGAATCGCCACGATCTGACGGGCGGATCAAAAGTTATCGTCGGAACGATATTTGTGCACCAAGGGTAGCTCACGGCCAGTAAATACCTTCCGACCGGATTCATGACTCGCATCCACTAGTACACTCATCCGCTATAGCCTGTACGTCACTGAATCTAAACAAACCCCCGCTATAATTTGACCGCAAATGAAATGTCAGAACGAATTCCGTTTATCGAATCAAACGACACTATCACCCCGCCATAATAAAGACCGGACGTGTTTGAATTCACCATCCGGAAGAAAATAAAAAGATCCGAACCGAAACGTAGGAGGCGACGCACTAAACGTGCGTTTCAGTTCGCATCGATGTTCCAGAACCGAAAGATTGTTCGAAAAAAGTGGTAGATAGCCGAAAAAAGTGACAGGGGTGCAACACGAGGACTTCCCAGGAGGTCACCCATCCTAGTACTACTCTCGCCCAAGCACGCTTAACTTCGGAGTTCTGATGGGATCCAGTGCATTTGTGCTGGTATGATCGCACCCAGCATGCCTCTCCATTGCCAAAGTAATAAAGAGTTTCCACTCGCATTGTCGTACGAAGTCCGTTTAAATGAAAGTGCGAAAAACCCCTGCTAGATGACATCGGATGGACGATCCGAGCATGTCGGGAAGCCGGATGACCGCCAGGGCTGTCATCGCGCGATGAATCTTCCCGAGTACCCCCGAATCAATATAAGAATCGCCACGATCTGACGGGCGGATCAAAAGTTATCGTCGGAACGATATTTGTGCACCAAGGTTAGCTCACGGCCAGTAAACACCTTCCGACCGGATTCATGACTCGCATCTACTGGTACACTCATCCGCTATAGCCTGTACGTCACTGAATCTAAACAAACCCCCGCTATAATTTGACCGCAAATGAAATGTCAGAACGAATTCCGTTTATCGAATCAAACGACACTATCACCCCGCCATAATAAAGACCGGACGTATTTGAATTCACCATCCGGAAGAAAATAAAAAGATCCGAACCGAAACGTAGGAGGCGTCGCACTAAACGTGCGTTTCAGTTCGCATCGATGTTCCAGAACCGAAAGATTGTTCGAAAAAAGTGGTAGATAGCCGAAAAAAGTGACAGGGGTGCAACACGAGGACTTCCGAGGAGGTCACCCATCCTAGTACTACTCTCGCCCAAGCACGCTTAACTTCGGAGTTCTGATGGGATCCAGTGCATTTGTGCTGTTATGATCGCACCCAGCATGCCTCTCCATTGTCAAAGTAATAAAGAGTTTCCACTCGCATTGTCGCACGAAGTCCGTTTAAATGAAAGTGCAAAAAAATCCGGCTAGATAACATCGGATGGACGATCCGAGCATGTCGGGAAGCTGGATGACCGCCAGGGCTGTTATCGCGCGATGAATCTTCCCGAGTAGCCACGAATCAATATAAGAATCGCCACGATCTGACGGGCGGATCAAAAGTTATCGTCGGAACGATATTTGTGCACCAAGGGTAGCTCACGGCCAGTAAACACCTTCCGACCGGATTCATGACTCGCATCCACTAGTACACTCATCCGCTATAGCCTGTACGTCACTGAATCTAAACAAACCCCCGCTATAATTTGACCGCAAATGAAATGTCAGAACGAATTCCGTTTATCGAATCAAACGACACTATCACCCCGCCATAATAAAGACCGGACGTCTTTGAATTCACCATCCGGAAGAAAATAAAAAGATCCGAACCGAAACGTAGGAGGCGACGCACTAAACGTGCGTTTCAGTTCGCATCGATGTTCCAGAACCGAAAGATTGTTCGAAAAAAGTGGTAGATAGCCGAAAAAAGTGACAGGGGTGTAACACGAGGACTTCCCAGGAGGTCACCCATCCTAGTACTACTCTCGCCCAAGCACGCTTAACTTCGGAGTTCTGATGGGATCCAGTGCATTTGTGCTGGTATGATCGCACCCAGCATGCCTCTCCATTGTTAAAGTAATAAAGAGTTTCCACTCGCATTGTCGTCGAAGTCCGTTTAAATGAAAGTGCGAAAAAATCCTGCTAGATGACATCGGATGAACGATCCGAGCATGTCGGGAAGCCGGATGACCGCCAGGGCTGTCATTGCGCGATTAAAATCTTCCCGAGTACCCCCGAATCAATATAAGAATCGCCACGATCTGACGGGCGGATCAAAAGTTATCGTCGGAACGATATTTGTGCACCAAGGGTAGCTCACGGCCAGTAAACACCTTCTGACCGGATTCATGACTCGCATCCACTAGTACACTCATCCGCTATAGCCTGTACGTCACTGAATCTAAACAAACCCCCGCTATAATTAGACCGCAAATGAAATGTCAGAACGAATTCCGTTTATCGAATCAAACGACACTACTACCCCGCCATAATAAAGACCGGACGTATTTGAATTCACCATCCGGAAGAAAATAAAAAGATCCGAACCGAAACGTAGGAGGCGTCGCACTAAACGTGAGTTTCAGTTCGCATCGATGTTCCAGAACCGAAAGATTGTTCGAAAAAAGTGGTAGATAGCCGAAAAAAGTGACAGGGGTGCAACACGAGGACTTCCCAGGAGGTCACCCATCCTAGTACTACTCTCGCCCAAGCACGCTTAACTTCGGAGTTCTGATGGGATCCAGTGCATTTGTGCTGGTATGATCGCACCCAGCATGCCTCTCCATTGTCAAAGTAATAAAGAGTTTCCACTCGCATTGTCGTACGAAGTCCGTTTAAATGAAAGTGCGAAAAAATCCTGCTAGATGACATCGGATGGACGATCCGAGCATGTCGGGAAGCTGGATGACCGCCAGGGCTGTTATCGCGCGTTGAATCTTCCCGAGTACCCCCGAATCAATATAAGAATCGCCACGATCTGACGGGCGGATCAAAAGTTATCGTCGGAACGATATTTGTGCACCACGGGTAGCTCACGGCCAGTAAACACCTTCCGACCGGATTCATGACTCGCATCCACTAGTACACTCATCCGCTATAGCCTGTACGTCACTGAATCTAAACAAACCCCCGCTATAATTTGACCGCAAATGAAATGTCAGAACGAATTCCGTTTATCGAATCAAACGACACTATCACCCCGCCATAATAAAGACCGGACGTCTTTGAATTCACCATCCGGAAGAAAATAAAAAGATCCGAACCGAAACGTATGAGGCGACGCACTAAACGTGCGTTTCAGTTCGCATCGATGTTCCAGAACCGAAAGATTGTTCGAAAAAAGTGGTAGATAGCCGAAAAAAGTGACAGGGGTGCAACACGAGGACTTCCCAGGAGGTCACCCATCCTAGTACTACTCTCGCCCAAGCACGCTTAACTTCGGAGTTCTGATGGGATCCAGTGCATTTGTGCTGGTATGATCGCACCCAGCATGCCTCTCCATTGTCAAAGTAATAAAGAGTTTCCACTCGCATTTTCGTACGAAGTCCGTTTAAATGAAAGTGCGAAAAAATCCTGCTAGATGACACCGGATGGACGATCCGAGCATGTCGGAAAGCCGGATGACCGCCAAGGCTGTCATCGCGCGATGAATCTTCCCGAGTACCCCCGAATCAATATAAGAATCGCCACGATCTGACGGGCGGATCAAAAGTTATCGTCGGAACGATATTTGAGCACCAAGGGTAGCTCACGGCCAGTAAACACCTTCCGACCGGATTCATGACTCGCATCCACTAGTACACTCATCCGCTATAGCCTGTACGTCACTGAATCTGAACAAACCCCCGCTATAATTTGACCGCAAATGAAATGTCAGAACGAATTCCGTTTATCGAATCAAACGACACTATCACCCCGCCATAATAAAGACCGGACGTCTTTGAATTCACCATCCGGAAGAAAATAAAAAGATCCGAACCGAAACGTAGGAGGCGACGCACTAAACGTGCGTTTCAGTTCGCATCGATGTTCCAGAACCGAAAGATTGTTCGAAAAAAGTGGTAGATAGCCGAAAAAAGTGACAGGGGTGCAACACGAGGACTTCCCAGGAGGTCACCCATCCTAGTACTACTCTCGCCCAAGCACGCTTAACTTCGGAGTTCTGATGGGATCCAGTGCATTTGTGCTGGTATGATCGCACCCAGCATGCCTCTCCATTGCCAAAGTAATAAAGAGTTTCCACTCGCATTGTCGTACGAAGTCCGTTTAAATGAAAGTGCGAAAAAACCCTGCTAGATGACATCGGATGGACGATCCGAGCATGTCGGGAAGCCGGATGACCGCCAGGGCTGTCATCGCGCGATGAATCTTCCCGAGTAACCCCGAATCAATATAAGAATCGCCACGATCTGACGGGCGGATCAAAAGTTATCGTCGGAACGATATTTGTGCACCAAGGTTAGCTCACGGCCAGTAAACACCTTCCGACCGGATTCATGACTCGCATCTACTGGTACACTCATCCGCTATAGCCTGTACGTCACTGAATCTAAACAAACCCCCGCTATAATTTGACCGCAAATGAAATGTCAGAACGAATTCCGTTTATCGAATCAAACGACACTATCACCCCGCCATAATAAAGACCGGACGTATTTGAATTCACCATCCGGAAGAAAATAAAAAGATCCGAACCGAAACGTAGGAGGCGTCGCACTAAACGTGCGTTTCAGTTCGCATCGATGTTCCAGAACCGAAAGATTGTTCGAAAAAAGTGGTAGATAGCCGAAAAAAGTGACAGGGGTGCAACACGAGGACTTCCGAGGAGGTCACCCATCCTAGTACTACTCTCGCCCAAGCACGCTTAACTTCGGAGTTCTGATGGGATCCAGTGCATTTGTGCTGTTATGATCGCACCCAGCATGCCTCTCCATTGTCAAAGTAATAAAGAGTTTCCACTCGCATTGTCGCACGAATTCCGTTTAAATGAAAGTGCAAAAAAATCCGGCTAGATAACATCGGATGGACGATCCGAGCATGTCGGGAAGCTGGATGACCGCCAGGGCTGTTATCGCGCGATGAATCTTCCCGAGTAGCCACGAATCAATATAAGAATCGCCACGATCTGACGGGCGGATCAAAAGTTATCGTCGGAACGATATTTGTGCACCAAGGGTAGCTCACGGCCAGTAAACACCTTCCGACCGGATTCATGACTCGCATCCACTAGTACACTCATCCGTTATAGCCTGTACGTCACTGAATCTAAACAAACCCCCGCTATAATTTGACCGCAAATGAAATGTCAGAACGAATTCCGTTTATCGAATCAAACGACACTATCACCCCGCCATAATAAAGACCGGACGTCTTTGAATTCACCATCCGGAAGAAAATAAAAAGATCCGAACCGAAACGTAGGAGGCGACGCACTAAACGTGCGTTTCAGTTCGCATCGATGTTCCAGAACCGAAAGATTGTTCGAAAAAAGTGGTAGATAGCCGAAAAAAGTGACAGGGGTGTAACACGAGGACTTCCCAGGAGGTCACCCATCCTAGTACTACTCTCGCCCAAGCACGCTTAACAATGGAGTTCTGATGGGATCCAGTGCATTTGTGCTGGTATGATCGCACCCAGCATGCCTCTCCATTGTTAAAGTAATAAAGAGTTTCCACTCGCATTGTCGTACGAAGTCCGTTTAAATGAAAGTGCGAAAAAATCCTGCTAGATGACATCGGATGGACGATCCGAGCATGTCGGGAAGCCGGATGACCGCCAGGGCTGTCATTGCGCGATTAAAATCTTCCCGAGTACCCCCGAATCAATATAAGAATCGCCACGATCTGACGGGCGGATCAAAAGTTATCGTCGGAACGATATTTGTGCACCAAGGGTAGCTCACGGCCAGTAAACACCTTCCGACCGGATTCATGACTCGCATCCACTAGTACACTCATCCGCTATAGCCTGTACGTCACTGAATCTGAACAAACCCCCGCTATAATTTGACCGCAAATGAAATGTCAGAACGAATTCCGTTTATCTAATCAAACGACACTATCACCCCGCCATAATAAAGACCGGACGTCTTTGAATTCACCATCCGGAAGAAAATAAAAAGATCCGAACCGAAACGTAGGAGGCGACGCACTAAACGTGCGTTTCAGTTCGCATCGATGTTCCAGAACCGAAAGATTGTTCGAAAAAAGTGGTAGATAGCCGAAAAAAGTGACAGGGGTGCAACACGAGGACTTCCCAGGAGGTCACCCATCCTAGTACTACTCTCGCCCAAGCACGCTTAACTTCGGAGTTCTGATGGGATCCAGTGCATTTGTGCTGGTATGATCGCACCCAGCATGCCTCTCCATTGTCAAAGTAATAAAGAGTTTCCACTCGCATTGTCGTACGAAGTCCGTTTAAATGAAAGTGCGAAAAAACCCTGCTAAATGACATCGGATGGACGATCCGAGCATGTCGGGAAGCCGGATGACCGCCAGGGCTGTCATCGCGCGATGAATCTTCCCGAGTAACCCCGAATCAATATAAGAATCGCCACGATCTGACGGGCGGATCAAAAGTTATCGTCGGAACGATATTTGTGCACCAAGGTTAGCTCACGGCCAGTAAACACCTTCCGACCGGATTCATGACTCGCATCTACTAGTACACTCATCCGCTATAGCCTGTACGTCACTGAATCTAAACAAACCCCCGCTATAATTTGACCGCAAATGAAATGTCAGAACGAATTCCGTTTATCGAATCAAACGACACTATCACCCCGCCATAATAAAGACCGGACGTATTTGAATTCACCATCCGGAAGAAAATAAAAAGATCCGAACCGAAACGTAGGAGGCGTCGCACTAAACGTGCGTTTCAGTTCGCATCGATGTTCCAGAACCGAAAGATTGTTCGAAAAAAGTGGTAGATAGCCGAAAAAAGTGACAGGGGTGCAACACGAGGACTTCCGAGGAGGTCACCCATCCTAGTACTACTCTCGCCCAAGCACGCTTAACTTCGGAGTTCTGATGGGATCCAGTGCATTTGTGCTGTTATGATCGCACCCAGCATGCCTCTCCATTGTCAAAGTAATAAAGAGTTTCCACTCGCATTGTCGTACGAAGTCCGTTTAAATGAAAGTGCAAAAAAATCCGGCTAGATAACATCGGATGGACGATCCGAGCATGTCGGGAAGCTGGATGACCGCCAGGGCTGTTATCGCGCGATGAATCTTCCCGAGTAGCCACGAATCAATATAAGAATCGCCACGATCTGACGGGCGGATCAAAAGTTATCGTCGGAACGATATTTGTGCACCAAGGGTAGCTCACGGCCAGTAAACACCTTCCGACCGGATTCATGACTCGCATCCACTAGTACACTCATCCGCTATAGCCTGTACGTCACTGAATCTAAACAAACCCCCGCTATAATTTGACCGCAAATGAAATGTCAGAACGAATTCCGTTTATCGAATCAAACGACACTATCACCCCGCCATAATAAAGACCGGACGTCTTTGAATTCACCATCCGGAAGAAAATAAAAAGATCCGAACCGAAACGTAGGAGGCGACGCACTAAACGTGCGTTTCAGTTCGCATCGATGTTCCAGAACCGAAAGATTGTTCGAAAAAACTGGTAGATAGCCGAAAAAAGTGACAGGGGTGCAACACGAGGACTTCCCAGGAGGTCACCCATCCTAGTACTACTCTCGCCCAAGCACGCTTAACTTCGGAGTTCTGATGGGATCCAGTGCATTTGTGCTAGTATGATCGCACCCAGCATGCCTCTCCATTGTTAAAGTAATAAAGAGTTTCCACTCGCATTGTCGTACGAAGTCCGTTTAAATGAAAGTGCGAAAAAATCCTGCTAGATGACATCGGATGGACGATCCGAGCATGTCGGGAAGCCGGATGACCGCCAGGGCTGTCATTGCGCGATTAAAATCTTCCCGAGTACCCCCGAATCAATATAAGAATCGCCACGATCTGACGGGCGGATCAAAAGTTATCGTCGGAACGATATTTGTGCACCAAGGGTAGCTCACGGCCAGTAAACACCTTCTGACCGGATTCATGACTCGCATCCACTAGTACACTCATCCGCTATAGCCTGTACGTCACTGAATCTAAACAAACCCCCGCTATAATTAGACCGCAAATGAAATGTCAGAACGAATTCCGTTTATCGAATCAAACGACACTACTACCCCGCCATAATAAAGACCGGACGTATTTGAATTCACCATCCGGAAGAAAATAAAAAGATCCGAACCGAAACGTAGGAGGCGTCGCACTAAACGTGAGTTTCAGTTCGCATCGATGTTCCAGAACCGAAAGATTGTTCGAAAAAAGTGGTAGATAGCCGAAAAAAGTGACAGGGGTGCAACACGAGGACTTCCCAGGAGGTCACCCATCCTAGTACTACTCTCGCCCAAGCACGCTTAACTTCGGAGTTCTGAAGGGATCCAGTGCATTTGTGCTGGTATGATCGCACCCAGCATGCCTCTCCATTGTCAAAGTAATAAAGAGTTTCCACTCGCATTGTCGTACGAAGTCCGTTTAAATGAAAGTGCGAAAAAATCCTGCTAGATGACATCGGATGGACGATCCGAGCATGTCGGGAAGCTGGATGACCGCCAGGGCTGCTATCGCGCGATGAATCTTCCCGAGTACCCCCGAATCAATATAAGAATCGCCACGATCTGACGGGCGGATCAAAAGTTATCGTCGGAACGATATTTGTGCACCACGGGTAGCTCACGGCCAGTAAACACCTTCCGACCGGATTCATGACTCGCATCCACTAGTACACTCATCCGCTATAGCCTGTACGTCACTGAATCTAAACAAACCCCCGCTATAATTTGACCGCAAATGAAATGTCAGAACGAATTCCGTTTATCGAATCAAACGACACTATCACCCCGCCATAATAAAGACCGGACGTCTTTGAATTCACCATCCGGAAGAAAATAAAAAGATCCGAACCGAAACGTATGAGGCGACGCACTAAACGTGCGTTTCAGTTCGCATCGATGTTCCAGAACCGAAAGATTGTTCGAAAAAAGTGGTAGATAGCCGAAAAAAGTGACAGGGGTGCAACACGAGGACTTCCCAGGAGGTCACCCATCCTAGTACTACTCTCGCCCAAGCACGCTTAACTTCGGAGTTCTGATGGGATCCAGTGCATTTGTGCTGGTATGATCGCACCCAGCATGCCTCTCCATTGTCAAAGTAATAAAGAGTTTCCACTCGCATTTTCGTACGAAGTCCGTTTAAATGAAAGTGCGAAAAAATCCTGCTAGATGACACCGGATGGACGATCCGAGCATGTCGGAAAGCCGGATGACCGCCAAGGCTGTCATCGCGCGATGAATCTTCCCGAGTACCCCCGAATCAATATAAGAATCGCCACGATCTGACGGGCGGATCAAAAGTTATCGTCGGAACGATATTTGAGCACCAAGGGTAGCTCACGGCCAGTAAACACCTTCCGACCGGATTCATGACTCGCATCCACTAGTACACTCATCCGCTATAGCCTGTACGTCACTGAATCTGAACAAACCCCCGCTATAATTTGACCGCAAATGAAATGTCAGAACGAATTCCGTTTATCGAATCAAACGACACTATCACCCCGCCATAATAAAGACCGGACGTCTTTGAATTCACCATCCGGAAGAAAATAAAAAGATCCGAACCGAAACGTAGGAGGCGACGCACTAAACGTGCGTTTCAGTTCGCATCGATGTTCCAGAACCGAAAGATTGTTCGAAAAAAGTGGTAGATAGCCGAAAAAACTGACAGGGGTGCAACACGAGGACTTCCCAGAAGGTCACCCATCCTAGTACTACTCTCGCCCAAGCACGCTTAACTTCGGAGTTCTGATGGGATCCAGTGCATTTGTGCTGGTATGATCGCACCCAGCATGCCTCTCCATTGTCAAAGTAATAAAGAGTTTCCACTCGCATTGTCGTACGAAGTCCGTTTAAATGAAAGTGCAAAAAAATCCTGCTAGATGACACCGGATGGACGATCCGAGCATGTCGGAAAGCCGGATGACTGCCAAGGCTGTCATCGCGCGATGAATCTTCCCGAGTACCCCCGAATCAATATAAGAATCGCCACGATCTGACGGGCCGATCAAAAGTTATCGTCGGAACGATATTTGTGCACCAAGGGTAGCTCACGGCCAGTAAACACCTTCCGACCGGATTCATGACTCGCATCCACTAGTACACTCATCCGCTATAGCCTGTACGTCACTGAATCTAAACAAACCCCCGCTATAATTTGACCGCAAATGAAATGTCAGAACGAATTCCGTTTATCGAATCAAACGACACTATCACCCCGCCATAATAAAGACCGGACGTCTTTGAATTCACCATCCGGAAGAAAATAAAAAGATCCGAACCGAAACGTAGGAGGCGACGCACTAAACGTGCGTTTCAGTTCGCATCGATGTTCCAGAACCGAAAGATTGTTCGAAAAAAGTGGTAGATAGCCGAAAAAAGTGACAGGGGTGCAACACGAGGACTTCCCAGGAGGTCACCCATCCTAGTACTACTCTCGCCCAAGCACGCTTAACTTCGGAGTTCTGATGGGATCCAGTGCATTTGTGCTGGTATGATCGCACCCAGCATGCCTCTCAATTGCCAAAGTAATAAAGAGTTTCCACTCGCATTGTCGTACGAAGTCCGTTTAAATGAAAGTGCGAAAAAACCCTGCTAGATGACATCGGATGGACGATCCGAGCATGTCGGGAAGCCGGATGACCGCCAGGGCTGTCATCGCGCGATGAATCTTCCCGAGTAACCCCGAATCAATATAAGAATCGCCACGATCTGACGGGCGGATCAAAAGTTATCGTCGGAACGATATTTGTGCACCAAGGTTAGCTCACGGCCAGTAAACACCTTCCGACCGGATTCATGACTCGCATCTACTAGTACACTCATCCGCTATAGCCTGTACGTCACTGAATCTAAACAAACCCCCGCTATAATTTGACCGCAAATGAAATGTCAGAACGAATTCCGTTTATCGAATCAAACGACACTATCACCCCGCCATAATAAAGACCGGACGTATTTGAATTCACCATCCGGAAGAAAATAAAAAGATCCGAACCGAAACGTAGGAGGCGTCGCACTAAACGTGCGTTTCAGTTCGCATCGATGTTCCAGAACCGAAAGATTGTTCGAAAAAAGTGGTAGATAGCCGAAAAAAGTGACAGGGGTGCAACACGAGGACTTCCGAGGAGGTCACCCATCCTAGTACTACTCTCGCCCAAGCACGCTTAACTTCGGAGTTCTGATGGGATCCAGTGCATTTGTGCTGTTATGATCGCACCCAGCATGCCTCTCCATTGTCAAAGTAATAAAGAGTTTCCACTCGCATTGTCGTACGAAGTCCGTTTAAATGAAAGCGCAAAAAAATCCGGCTAGATAACATCGGATGGACGATCCGAGCATGTCGGGAAGCTGGATGACCGCCAGGGCTGTTATCGCGCGATGAATCTTCCCGAGTAGCCACGAATCAATATAAGAATCGCCACGATCTGACGGGCGGATCAAAAGTTATCGTCGGAACGATATTTGTGCACCAAGGGTAGCTCACGGCCAGTAAACACCTTCCGACCGGATTCATGACTCGCATCCACTAGTACACTCATCCGCTATAGCCTGTACGTCACTGAATCTAAACAAACCCCCGCTATAATTTGACCGCAAATGAAATGTCAGAACGAATTCCGTTTATCGAAGCAAACGACACTATCACCCCGCCATAATAAAGACCGGACGTCTTTGAATTCACCATCCGGAAGAAAATAAAAAGATCCGAACCGAAACGTAGGAGGCGACGCACTAAACGTGCGTTTCAGTTCGCATCGATGTTCCAGAACCGAAAGATTGTTCGAAAAAAGTGGTAGATAGCCGAAAAAAGTGACAGGGGTGCAACACGAGGACTTCCCAGGAGGTCACCCATCCTAGTACTACTCTCGCCCAAGCACGCTTAACTTCGGAGTTCTGATGGGATCCAGTGCATTTGTGCTGGTATGATCGCACCCAGCATGCCTCTCCATTGCCAAAGTAATAAAGAGTTTCCACTCGCATTGTCGTACGAAGTCCGTTTAAATGAAAGTGCGAAAAAACCCTGCTAGATGACATCGGATGGACGATCCGAGCATGTCGGGAAGCCGGATGACCGCCAGGGCTGTCATCGCGCGATGAATCTTCCCGAGTAACCCCGAATCAATATAAGAATCGCCACGATCTGACGGGCGGATCAAAAGTTATCGTCGGAACGATATTTGTGCACCAAGGTTAGCTCACGGCCAGTAAACACCTTCCGACCGGATTCATGACTCGCATCTACTGGTACACTCATCCGCTATAGCCTGTACGTCACTGAATCTAAACAAACCCCCGCTATAATTTGACCGCAAATGAAATGTCAGAACGAATTCCGTTTATCGAATCAAACGACACTATCACCCCGCCATAATAAAGACCGGACGTATTTGAATTCACCATCCGGAAGAAAATAAAAAGATCCGAACCGAAACGTAGGAGGCGTCGCACTAAACGTGCGTTTCAGTTCGCATCGATGTTCCAGAACCGAAAGATTGTTCGAAAAAAGTGGTAGATAGCCGAAAAAAGTGACAGGGGTGCAACACGAGGACTTCCGAGGAGGTCACCCATCCTAGTACTACTCTCGCCCAAGCACGCTTAACTTCGGAGTTCTGATGGGATCCAGTGCATTTGTGCTGTTATGATCGCACCCAGCATGCCTCTCCATTGTCAAAGTAATAAAGAGTTTCCACTCGCATTGTCGCACGAATTCCGTTTAAATGAAAGTGCAAAAAAATCCGGCTAGATAACATCGGATGGACGATCCGAGCATGTCGGGAAGCTGGATGACCGCCAGGGCTGTTATCGCGCGATGAATCTTCCCGAGTAGCCACGAATCAATATAAGAATCGCCACGATCTGACGGGCGGATCAAAAGTTATCGTCGGAACGATATTTGTGCACCAAGGGTAGCTCACGGCCAGTAAACACCTTCCGACCGGATTCATGACTCGCATCCACTAGTACACTCATCCGCTATAGCCTGTACGTCACTGAATCTAAACAAACCCCCGCTATAATTTGACCGCAAATGAAATGTCAGAACGAATTCCGTTTATCGAATCAAACGACACTATCACCCCGCCATAATAAAGACCGGACGTCTTTGAATTCACCATCCGGAAGAAAATAAAAAGATCCGAACCGAAACGTAGGAGGCGACGAACTAAACGTGCGTTTCAGTTCGCATCGATGTTCCAGAACCGAAAGATTGTTCGAAAAAAGTGGTAGATAGCCGAAAAAAGTGACAGGGGTGTAACACGAGGACTTCCCAGGAGGTCACCCATCCTAGTACTACTCTCGCCCAAGCACGCTTAACAATGGAGTTCTGATGGGATCCAGTGCATTTGTGCTGGTATGATCGCACCCAGCATGCCTCTCCATTGTTAAAGTAATAAAGAGTTTCCACTCGCATTGTCGTACGAAGTCCGTTTAAATGAAAGTGCGAAAAAATCCTGCTAGATGACATCGGATGGACGATCCGAGCATGTCGGGAAGCCGGATGACCGCCAGGGCTGTCATTGCGCGATTAAAATCTTCCCGAGTACCCCCGAATCAATATAAGAATCGCCACGATCTGACGGGCGGATCAAAAGTTATCGTCGGAACGATATTTGTGCACCAAGGGTAGCTCACGGCCAGTAAACACCTTCCGACCGGATTCATGACTCGCATCCACTAGTACACTCATCCGCTATAGCCTGTACGTCACTGAATCTGAACAAACCCCCGCTATAATTTGACCGCAAATGAAATGTCAGAACGAATTCCGTTTATCTAATCAAACGACACTATCACCCCGCCATAATAAAGACCGGACGTCTTTGAATTCACCATCCGGAAGAAAATAAAAAGATCCGAACCGAAACGTAGGAGGCGACGCACTAAACGTGCGTTTCAGTTCGCATCGATGTTCCAGAACCGAAAGATTGTTCGAAAAAAGTGGTAGATAGCCGAAAAAAGTGACAGGGGTGCAACACGAGGACTTCCCAGGAGGTCACCCATCCTAGTACTACTCTCGCCCAAGCACGCTTAACTTCGGAGTTCTGATGGGATCCAGTGCATTTGTGCTGGTATGATCGCACCCAGCATGCCTCTCCATTGTCAAAGTAATAAAGAGTTTCCACTCGCATTGTCGTACGAAGTCCGTTTAAATGAAAGTGCGAAAAAACCCTGCTAAATGACACCGGATGGACGATCCGAGCATGTCGGAAAGCCGGATGACCGCCAAGGCTGTCATCGCGCGATGAATCTTCCCGAGTACCCCCGAATCAATATAAGAATCGCCACGATCTGACGGGCGGATCAAAAGTTATCGTCGGAACGATATTTGAGCACCAAGGGTAGCTCACGGCCAGTAAACACCTTCCGACCGGATTCATGACTCGCATCCACTAGTACACTCATCCGCTATAGCCTGTACGTCACTGAATCTGAACAAACCCCCGCTATAATTTGACCGCAAATGAAATGTCAGAACGAATTCCGTTTATCGAATCAAACGACACTATCACCCCGCCATAATAAAGACCGGACGTCTTTGAATTCACCATCCGGAAGAAAATAAAAAGATCCGAACCGAAACGTAGGAGGCGACGCACTAAACGTGCGTTTCAGTTCGCATCGATGTTCCAGAACCGAAAGATTGTTCGAAAAAAGTGGTAGATAGCCGAAAAAAGTGACAGGGGTGCAACACGAGGACTTCCCAGGAGGTCACCCATCCTAGTACTACTCTCGCCCAAGCACGCTTAACTTCGGAGTTCTGATGGGATCCAGTGCATTTGTGCTGGTATGATCGCACCCAGCATGCCTCTCCATTGCCAAAGTAATAAAGAGTTTCCACTCGCATTGTCGTACGAAGTCCGTTTAAATGAAAGTGCGAAAAAACCCTGCTAGATGACATCGGATGGACGATCCGAGCATGTCGGGAAGCCGGATGACCGCCAGGGCTGTCATCGCGCGATGAATCTTCCCGAGTAACCCCGAATCAATATAAGAATCGCCACGATCTGACGGGCGGATCAAAAGTTATCGTCGGAACGATATTTGTGCACCAAGGTTAGCTCACGGCCAGTAAACACCTTCCGACCGGATTCATGACTCGCATCTACTGGTACACTCATCCGCTATAGCCTGTACGTCACTGAATCTAAACAAACCCCCGCTATAATTTGACCGCAAATGAAATGTCAGAACGAATTCCGTTTATCGAATCAAACGACACTATCACCCCGCCATAATAAAGACCGGACGTATTTGAATTCACCATCCGGAAGAAAATAAAAAGATCCGAACCGAAACGTAGGAGGCGTCGCACTAAACGTGCGTTTCAGTTCGCATCGATGTTCCAGAACCGAAAGATTGTTCGAAAAAAGTGGTAGATAGCCGAAAAAAGTGACAGGGGTGCAACACGAGGACTTCCGAGGAGGTCACCCATCCTAGTACTACTCTCGCCCAAGCACGCTTAACTTCGGAGTTCTGATGGGATCCAGTGCATTTGTGCTGTTATGATCGCACCCAGCATGCCTCTCCATTGTCAAAGTAATAAAGAGTTTCCACTCGCATTGTCGCACGAATTCCGTTTAAATGAAAGTGCAAAAAAATCCGGCTAGATAACATCGGATGGACGATCCGAGCATGTCGGGAAGCTGGATGACCGCCAGGGCTGTTATCGCGCGATGAATCTTCCCGAGTAGCCACGAATCAATATAAGAATCGCCACGATCTGACGGGCGGATCAAAAGTTATCGTCGGAACGATATTTGTGCACCAAGGGTAGCTCACGGCCAGTAAACACCTTCCGACCGGATTCATGACTCGCATCCACTAGTACACTCATCCGTTATAGCCTGTACGTCACTGAATCTAAACAAACCCCCGCTATAATTTGACCGCAAATGAAATGTCAGAACGAATTCCGTTTATCGAATCAAACGACACTATCACCCCGCCATAATAAAGACCGGACGTCTTTGAATTCACCATCCGGAAGAAAATAAAAAGATCCGAACCGAAACGTAGGAGGCGACGCACTAAACGTGCGTTTCAGTTCGCATCGATGTTCCAGAACCGAAAGATTGTTCGAAAAAAGTGGTAGATAGCCGAAAAAAGTGACAGGGGTGTAACACGAGGACTTCCCAGGAGGTCACCCATCCTAGTACTACTCTCGCCCAAGCACGCTTAACAATGGAGTTCTGATGGGATCCAGTGCATTTGTGCTGGTATGATCGCACCCAGCATGCCTCTCCATTGTTAAAGTAATAAAGAGTTTCCACTCGCATTGTCGTACGAAGTCCGTTTAAATGAAAGTGCGAAAAAATCCTGCTAGATGACATCGGATGGACGATCCGAGCATGTCGGGAAGCCGGATGACCGCCAGGGCTGTCATTGCGCGATTAAAATCTTCCCGAGTACCCCCGAATCAATATAAGAATCGCCACGATCTGACGGGCGGATCAAAAGTTATCGTCGGAACGATATTTGTGCACCAAGGGTAGCTCACGGCCAGTAAACACCTTCCGACCGGATTCATGACTCGCATCCACTAGTACACTCATCCGCTATAGCCTGTACGTCACTGAATCTGAACAAACCCCCGCTATAATTTGACCGCAAATGAAATGTCAGAACGAATTCCGTTTATCTAATCAAACGACACTATCACCCCGCCATAATAAAGACCGGACGTCTTTGAATTCACCATCCGGAAGAAAATAAAAAGATCCGAACCGAAACGTAGGAGGCGACGCACTAAACGTGCGTTTCAGTTCGCATCGATGTTCCAGAACCGAAAGATTGTTCGAAAAAAGTGGTAGATAGCCGAAAAAAGTGACAGGGGTGCAACACGAGGACTTCCGAGGAGGTCACCCATCCTAGTACTACTCTCGCCCAAGCACGCTTAACTTCGGAGTTCTGATGGGATCCAGTGCATTTGTGCTGTTATGATCGCACCCAGCATGCCTCTCCATTGTCAAAGTAATAAAGAGTTTCCACTCGCATTGTCGCACGAATTCCGTTTAAATGAAAGTGCAAAAAAATCCGGCTAGATAACATCGGATGGACGATCCGAGCATGTCGGGAAGCTGGATGACCGCCAGGGCTGTTATCGCGCGATGAATCTTCCCGAGTAGCCACGAATCAATATAAGAATCGCCACGATCTGACGGGCGGATCAAAAGTTATCGTCGGAACGATATTTGTGCACCAAGGGTAGCTCACGGCCAGTAAACACCTTCCGACCGGATTCATGACTCGCATCCACTAGTACACTCATCCGTTATAGCCTGTACGTCACTGAATCTAAACAAACCCCCGCTATAATTTGACCGCAAATGAAATGTCAGAACGAATTCCGTTTATCGAATCAAACGACACTATCACCCCGCCATAATAAAGACCGGACGTCTTTGAATTCACCATCCGGAAGAAAATAAAAAGATCCGAACCGAAACGTAGGAGGCGACGCACTAAACGTGCGTTTCAGTTCGCATCGATGTTCCAGAACCGAAAGATTGTTCGAAAAAAGTGGTAGATAGCCGAAAAAAGTGACAGGGGTGTAACACGAGGACTTCCCAGGAGGTCACCCATCCTAGTACTACTCTCGCCCAAGCACGCTTAACAATGGAGTTCTGATGGGATCCAGTGCATTTGTGCTGGTATGATCGCACCCAGCATGCCTCTCCATTGTTAAAGTAATAAAGAGTTTCCACTCGCATTGTCGTACGAAGTCCGTTTAAATGAAAGTGCGAAAAAATCCTGCTAGATGACATCGGATGGACGATCCGAGCATGTCGGGAAGCCGGATGACCGCCAGGGCTGTCATTGCGCGATTAAAATCTTCCCGAGTACCCCCGAATCAATATAAGAATCGCCACGATCTGACGGGCGGATCAAAAGTTATCGTCGGAACGATATTTGTGCACCAAGGGTAGCTCACGGCCAGTAAACACCTTCCGACCGGATTCATGACTCGCATCCACTAGTACACTCATCCGCTATAGCCTGTACGTCACTGAATCTGAACAAACCCCCGCTATAATTTGACCGCAAATGAAATGTCAGAACGAATTCCGTTTATCTAATCAAACGACACTATCACCCCGCCATAATAAAGACCGGACGTCTTTGAATTCACCATCCGGAAGAAAATAAAAAGATCCGAACCGAAACGTAGGAGGCGACGCACTAAACGTGCGTTTCAGTTCGCATCGATGTTCCAGAACCGAAAGATTGTTCGAAAAAAGTGGTAGATAGCCGAAAAAAGTGACAGGGGTGCAACACGAGGACTTCCCAGGAGGTCACCCATCCTAGTACTACTCTCGCCCAAGCACGCTTAACTTCGGAGTTCTGATGGGATCCAGTGCATTTGTGCTGGTATGATCGCACCCAGCATGCCTCTCCATTGTCAAAGTAATAAAGAGTTTCCACTCGCATTGTCGTACGAAGTCCGTTTAAATGAAAGTGCGAAAAAACCCTGCTAAATGACATCGGATGGACGATCCGAGCATGTCGGGAAGCCGGATGACCGCCAGGGCTGTCATCGCGCGATGAATCTTCCCGAGTAACCCCGAATCAATATAAGAATCGCCACGATCTGACGGGCGGATCAAAAGTTATCGTCGGAACGATATTTGTGCACCAAGGTTAGCTCACGGCCAGTAAACACCTTCCGACCGGATTCATGACTCGCATCTACTAGTACACTCATCCGCTATAGCCTGTACGTCACTGAATCTAAACAAACCCCCGCTATAATTTGACCGCAAATGAAATGTCAGAACGAATTCCGTTTATCGAATCAAACGACACTATCACCCCGCCATAATAAAGACCGGACGTATTTGAATTCACCATCCGGAAGAAAATAAAAAGATCCGAACCGAAACGTAGGAGGCGTCGCACTAAACGTGCGTTTCAGTTCGCATCGATGTTCCAGAACCGAAAGATTGTTCGAAAAAAGTGGTAGATAGCCGAAAAAAGTGACAGGGGTGCAACACGAGGACTTCCGAGGAGGTCACCCATCCTAGTACTACTCTCGCCCAAGCACGCTTAACTTCGGAGTTCTGATGGGATCCAGTGCATTTGTGCTGTTATGATCGCACCCAGCATGCCTCTCCATTGTCAAAGTAATAAAGAGTTTCCACTCGCATTGTCGTACGAAGTCCGTTTAAATGAAAGTGCAAAAAAATCCGGCTAGATAACATCGGATGGACGATCCGAGCATGTCGGGAAGCTGGATGACCGCCAGGGCTGTTATCGCGCGATGAATCTTCCCGAGTAGCCACGAATCAATATAAGAATCGCCACGATCTGACGGGCGGATCAAAAGTTATCGTCGGAACGATATTTGTGCACCAAGGGTAGCTCACGGCCAGTAAACACCTTCCGACCGGATTCATGACTCGCATCCACTAGTACACTCATCCGCTATAGCCTGTACGTCACTGAATCTAAACAAACCCCCGCTATAATTTGACCGCAAATGAAATGTCAGAACGAATTCCGTTTATCGAATCAAACGACACTATCACCCCGCCATAATAAAGACCGGACGTCTTTGAATTCACCATCCGGAAGAAAATAAAAAGATCCGAACCGAAACGTAGGAGGCGACGCACTAAACGTGCGTTTCAGTTCGCATCGATGTTCCAGAACCGAAAGATTGTTCGAAAAAACTGGTAGATAGCCGAAAAAAGTGACAGGGGTGCAACACGAGGACTTCCCAGGAGGTCACCCATCCTAGTACTACTCTCGCCCAAGCACGCTTAACTTCGGAGTTCTGATGGGATCCAGTGCATTTGTGCTGGTATGATCGCACCCAGCATGCCTCTCCATTGTTAAAGTAATAAAGAGTTTCCACTCGCATTGTCGTACGAAGTCCGTTTAAATGAAAGTGCGAAAAAATCCTGCTAGATGACATCGGATGGACGATCCGAGCATGTCGGGAAGCCGGATGACCGCCAGGGCTGTCATTGCGCGATTAAAATCTTCCCGAGTACCCCCGAATCAATATAAGAATCGCCACGATCTGACGGGCGGATCAAAAGTTATCGTCGGAACGATATTTGTGCACCAAGGGTAGCTCACGGCCAGTAAACACCTTCTGACCGGATTCATGACTCGCATCCACTAGTACACTCATCCGCTATAGCCTGTACGTCACTGAATCTAAACAAACCCCCGCTATAATTAGACCGCAAATGAAATGTCAGAACGAATTCCGTTTATCGAATCAAACGACACTACTACCCCGCCATAATAAAGACCGGACGTATTTGAATTCACCATCCGGAAGAAAATAAAAAGATCCGAACCGAAACGTAGGAGGCGTCGCACTAAACGTGAGTTTCAGTTCGCATCGATGTTCCAGAACCGAAAGATTGTTCGAAAAAAGTGGTAGATAGCCGAAAAAAGTGACAGGGGTGCAACACGAGGACTTCCCAGGAGGTCACCCATCCTAGTACTACTCTCGCCCAAGCACGCTTAACTTCGGAGTTCTGATGGGATCCAGTGCATTTGTGCTGGTATGATCGCACCCAGCATGCCTCTCCATTGTCAAAGTAATAAAGAGTTTCCACTCGCATTGTCGTACGAAGTCCGTTTAAATGAAAGTGCGAAAAAATCCTGCTAGATGACATCGGATGGACGATCCGAGCATGTCGGGAAGCTGGATGACCGCCAGGGCTGCTATCGCGCGATGAATCTTCCCGAGTACCCCCGAATCAATATAAGAATCGCCACGATCTGACGGGCGGATCAAAAGTTATCGTCGGAACGATATTTGTGCACCACGGGTAGCTCACGGCCAGTAAACACCTTCCGACCGGATTCATGACTCGCATCCACTAGTACACTCATCCGCTATAGCCTGTACGTCACTGAATCTAAACAAACCCCCGCTATAATTTGACCGCAAATGAAATGTCAGAACGAATTCCGTTTATCGAATCAAACGACACTATCACCCCGCCATAATAAAGACCGGACGTCTTTGAATTCACCATCCGGAAGAAAATAAAAAGATCCGAACCGAAACGTATGAGGCGACGCACTAAACGTGCGTTTCAGTTCGCATCGATGTTCCAGAACCGAAAGATTGTTCGAAAAAAGTGGTAGATAGCCGAAAAAAGTGACAGGGGTGCAACACGAGGACTTCCCAGGAGGTCACCCATCCTAGTACTACTCTCGCCCAAGCACGCTTAACTTCGGAGTTCTGATGGGATCCAGTGCATTTGTGCTGGTATGATCGCACCCAGCATGCCTCTCCATTGTCAAAGTAATAAAGAGTTTCCACTCGCATTTTCGTACGAAGTCCGTTTAAATGAAAGTGCGAAAAAATCCTGCTAGATGACACCGGATGGACGATCCGAGCATGTCGGAAAGCCGGATGACCGCCAAGGCTGTCATCGCGCGATGAATCTTCCCGAGTACCCCCGAATCAATATAAGAATCGCCACGATCTGACGGGCGGATCAAAAGTTATCGTCGGAACGATATTTGAGCACCAAGGGTAGCTCACGGCCAGTAAACACCTTCCGACCGGATTCATGACTCGCATCCACTAGTACACTCATCCGCTATAGCCTGTACGTCACTGAATCTGAACAAACCCCCGCTATAATTTGACCGCAAATGAAATGTCAGAACGAATTCCGTTTATCGAATCAAACGACACTATCACCCCGCCATAATAAAGACCGGACGTCTTTGAATTCACCATCCGGAAGAAAATAAAAAGATCCGAACCGAAACGTAGGAGGCGACGCACTAAACGTGCGTTTCAGTTCGCATCGATGTTCCAGAACCGAAAGATTGTTCGAAAAAAGTGGTAGATAGCCGAAAAAACTGACAGGGGTGCAACACGAGGACTTCCCAGAAGGTCACCCATCCTAGTACTACTCTCGCCCAAGCACGCTTAACTTCGGAGTTCTGATGGGATCCAGTGCATTTGTGCTGGTATGATCGCACCCAGCATGCCTCTCCATTGTCAAAGTAATAAAGAGTTTCCACTCGCATTGTCGTACGAAGTCCGTTTAAATGAAAGTGCAAAAAAATCCTGCTAGATGACACCGGATGGACGATCCGAGCATGTCGGAAAGCCGGATGACTGCCAAGGCTGTCATCGCGCGATGAATCTTCCCGAGTACCCCCGAATCAATATAAGAATCGCCACGATCTGACGGGCCGATCAAAAGTTATCGTCGGAACGATATTTGTGCACCAAGGGTAGCTCACGGCCAGTAAACACCTTCCGACCGGATTCATGACTCGCATCCACTAGTACACTCATCCGCTATAGCCTGTACGTCACTGAATCTAAACAAACCCCCGCTATAATTTGACCGCAAATGAAATGTCAGAACGAATTCCGTTTATCGAATCAAACGACACTATCACCCCGCCATAATAAAGACCGGACGTCTTTGAATTCACCATCCGGAAGAAAATAAAAAGATCCGAACCGAAACGTAGGAGGCGACGCACTAAACGTGCGTTTCAGTTCGCATCGATGTTCCAGAACCGAAAGATTGTTCGAAAAAAGTGGTAGATAGCCGAAAAAAGTGACAGGGGTGCAACACGAGGACTTCCCAGGAGGTCACCCATCCTAGTACTACTCTCGCCCAAGCACGCTTAACTTCGGAGTTCTGATGGGATCCAGTGCATTTGTGCTGGTATGATCGCACCCAGCATGCCTCTCAATTGCCAAAGTAATAAAGAGTTTCCACTCGCATTGTCGTACGAAGTCCGTTTAAATGAAAGTGCGAAAAAACCCTGCTAGATGACATCGGATGGACGATCCGAGCATGTCGGGAAGCCGGATGACCGCCAGGGCTGTCATCGCGCGATGAATCTTCCCGAGTAACCCCGAATCAATATAAGAATCGCCACGATCTGACGGGCGGATCAAAAGTTATCGTCGGAACGATATTTGTGCACCAAGGTTAGCTCACGGCCAGTAAACACCTTCCGACCGGATTCATGACTCGCATCTACTAGTACACTCATCCGCTATAGCCTGTACGTCACTGAATCTAAACAAACCCCCGCTATAATTTGACCGCAAATGAAATGTCAGAACGAATTCCGTTTATCGAATCAAACGACACTATCACCCCGCCATAATAAAGACCGGACGTATTTGAATTCACCATCCGGAAGAAAATAAAAAGATCCGAACCGAAACGTAGGAGGCGTCGCACTAAACGTGCGTTTCAGTTCGCATCGATGTTCCAGAACCGAAAGATTGTTCGAAAAAAGTGGTAGATAGCCGAAAAAAGTGACAGGGGTGCAACACGAGGACTTCCGAGGAGGTCACCCATCCTAGTACTACTCTCGCCCAAGCACGCTTAACTTCGGAGTTCTGATGGGATCCAGTGCATTTGTGCTGTTATGATCGCACCCAGCATGCCTCTCCATTGTCAAAGTAATAAAGAGTTTCCACTCGCATTGTCGTACGAAGTCCGTTTAAATGAAAGCGCAAAAAAATCCGGCTAGATAACATCGGATGGACGATCCGAGCATGTCGGGAAGCTGGATGACCGCCAGGGCTGTTATCGCGCGATGAATCTTCCCGAGTAGCCACGAATCAATATAAGAATCGCCACGATCTGACGGGCGGATCAAAAGTTATCGTCGGAACGATATTTGTGCACCAAGGGTAGCTCACGGCCAGTAAACACCTTCCGACCGGATTCATGACTCGCATCCACTAGTACACTCATCCGCTATAGCCTGTACGTCACTGAATCTAAACAAACCCCCGCTATAATTTGACCGCAAATGAAATGTCAGAACGAATTCCGTTTATCGAATCAAACGACACTATCACCCCGCCATAATAAAGACCGGACGTCTTTGAATTCACCATCCGGAAGAAAATAAAAAGATCCGAACCGAAACGTAGGAGGCGACGCACTAAACGTGCGTTTCAGTTCGCATCGATGTTCCAGAACCGAAAGATTGTTCGAAAAAAGTGGTAGATAGCCGAAAAAAGTGACAGGGGTGCAACACGAGGACTTCCCAGGAGGTCACCCATCCTAGTACTACTCTCGCCCAAGCACGCTTAACTTCGGAGTTCTGATGGGATCCAGTGCATTTGTGCTGGTATGATCGCACCCAGCATGCCTCTCCATTGCCAAAGTAATAAAGAGTTTCCACTCGCATTGTCGTACGAAGTCCGTTTAAATGAAAGTGCGAAAAAACCCTGCTAGATGACATCGGATGGACGATCCGAGCATGTCGGGAAGCCGGATGACCGCCAGGGCTGTCATCGCGCGATGAATCTTCCCGAGTAACCCCGAATCAATATAAGAATCGCCACGATCTGACGGGCGGATCAAAAGTTATCGTCGGAACGATATTTGTGCACCAAGGTTAGCTCACGGCCAGTAAACACCTTCCGACCGGATTCATGACTCGCATCTACTGGTACACTCATCCGCTATAGCCTGTACGTCACTGAATCTAAACAAACCCCCGCTATAATTTGACCGCAAATGAAATGTCAGAACGAATTCCGTTTATCGAATCAAACGACACTATCACCCCGCCATAATAAAGACCGGACGTATTTGAATTCACCATCCGGAAGAAAATAAAAAGATCCGAACCGAAACGTAGGAGGCGTCGCACTAAACGTGCGTTTCAGTTCGCATCGATGTTCCAGAACCGAAAGATTGTTCGAAAAAAGTGGTAGATAGCCGAAAAAAGTGACAGGGGTGCAACACGAGGACTTCCGAGGAGGTCACCCATCCTAGTACTACTCTCGCCCAAGCACGCTTAACTTCGGAGTTCTGATGGGATCCAGTGCATTTGTGCTGTTATGATCGCACCCAGCATGCCTCTCCATTGTCAAAGTAATAAAGAGTTTCCACTCGCATTGTCGCACGAATTCCGTTTAAATGAAAGTGCAAAAAAATCCGGCTAGATAACATCGGATGGACGATCCGAGCATGTCGGGAAGCTGGATGACCGCCAGGGCTGTTATCGCGCGATGAATCTTCCCGAGTAGCCACGAATCAATATAAGAATCGCCACGATCTGACGGGCGGATCAAAAGTTATCGTCGGAACGATATTTGTGCACCAAGGGTAGCTCACGGCCAGTAAACACCTTCCGACCGGATTCATGACTCGCATCCACTAGTACACTCATCCGCTATAGCCTGTACGTCACTGAATCTAAACAAACCCCCGCTATAATTTGACCGCAAATGAAATGTCAGAACGAATTCCGTTTATCGAATCAAACGACACTATCACCCCGCCATAATAAAGACCGGACGTCTTTGAATTCACCATCCGGAAGAAAATAAAAAGATCCGAACCGAAACGTAGGAGGCGACGAACTAAACGTGCGTTTCAGTTCGCATCGATGTTCCAGAACCGAAAGATTGTTCGAAAAAAGTGGTAGATAGCCGAAAAAAGTGACAGGGGTGTAACACGAGGACTTCCCAGGAGGTCACCCATCCTAGTACTACTCTCGCCCAAGCACGCTTAACAATGGAGTTCTGATGGGATCCAGTGCATTTGTGCTGGTATGATCGCACCCAGCATGCCTCTCCATTGTTAAAGTAATAAAGAGTTTCCACTCGCATTGTCGTACGAAGTCCGTTTAAATGAAAGTGCGAAAAAATCCTGCTAGATGACATCGGATGGACGATCCGAGCATGTCGGGAAGCCGGATGACCGCCAGGGCTGTCATTGCGCGATTAAAATCTTCCCGAGTACCCCCGAATCAATATAAGAATCGCCACGATCTGACGGGCGGATCAAAAGTTATCGTCGGAACGATATTTGTGCACCAAGGGTAGCTCACGGCCAGTAAACACCTTCCGACCGGATTCATGACTCGCATCCACTAGTACACTCATCCGCTATAGCCTGTACGTCACTGAATCTGAACAAACCCCCGCTATAATTTGACCGCAAATGAAATGTCAGAACGAATTCCGTTTATCTAATCAAACGACACTATCACCCCGCCATAATAAAGACCGGACGTCTTTGAATTCACCATCCGGAAGAAAATAAAAAGATCCGAACCGAAACGTAGGAGGCGACGCACTAAACGTGCGTTTCAGTTCGCATCGATGTTCCAGAACCGAAAGATTGTTCGAAAAAAGTGGTAGATAGCCGAAAAAAGTGACAGGGGTGCAACACGAGGACTTCCCAGGAGGTCACCCATCCTAGTACTACTCTCGCCCAAGCACGCTTAACTTCGGAGTTCTGATGGGATCCAGTGCATTTGTGCTGGTATGATCGCACCCAGCATGCCTCTCCATTGTCAAAGTAATAAAGAGTTTCCACTCGCATTGTCGTACGAAGTCCGTTTAAATGAAAGTGCGAAAAAACCCTGCTAAATGACATCGGATGGACGATCCGAGCATGTCGGGAAGCCGGATGACCGCCAGGGCTGTCATCGCGCGATGAATCTTCCCGAGTAACCCCGAATCAATATAAGAATCGCCACGATCTGACGGGCGGATCAAAAGTTATCGTCGGAACGATATTTGTGCACCAAGGTTAGCTCACGGCCAGTAAACACCTTCCGACCGGATTCATGACTCGCATCTACTAGTACACTCATCCGCTATAGCCTGTACGTCACTGAATCTAAACAAACCCCCGCTATAATTTGACCGCAAATGAAATGTCAGAACGAATTCCGTTTATCGAATCAAACGACACTATCACCCCGCCATAATAAAGACCGGACGTATTTGAATTCACCATCCGGAAGAAAATAAAAAGATCCGAACCGAAACGTAGGAGGCGTCGCACTAAACGTGCGTTTCAGTTCGCATCGATGTTCCAGAACCGAAAGATTGTTCGAAAAAAGTGGTAGATAGCCGAAAAAAGTGTCAGGGGTGCAACACGAGGACTTCCGAGGAGGTCACCCATCCTAGTACTACTCTCGCCCAAGCACGCTTAACTTCAGAGTTCTGATGGGATCCAGTGCATTTGTGCTGTTATGATCGCACCCAGCATGCCTCTCCATTGTCAAAGTAATAAAGAGTTTCCACTCGCATTGTCGTACGAAGTCCGTTTAAATGAAAGTGCAAAAAAATCCGGCTAGATAACATCGGATGGACGATCCGAGCATGTCGGGAAGCTGGATGACCGCCAGGGCTGTTATCGCGCGATGAATCTTCCCGAGTAGCCACGAATCAATATAAGAATCGCCACGATCTGACGGGCGGATCAAAAGTTATCGTCGGAACGATATTTGTGCACCAAGGGTAGCTCACGGCCAGTAAACACCTTCCGACCGGATTCATGACTCGCATCCACTAGTACACTCATCCGCTATAGCCTGTACGTCACTGAATCTAAACAAACCCCCGCTATAATTTGACCGCAAATGAAATGTCAGAACGAATTCCGTTTATCGAATCAAACGACACTATCACCCCGCCATAATAAAGACCGGACGTCTTTGAATTCACCATCCGGAAGAAAATAAAAAGATCCGAACCGAAACGTAGGAGGCGACGCACTAAACGTGCGTTTCAGTTCGCATCGATGTTCCAGAACCGAAAGATTGTTCGAAAAAACTGGTAGATAGCCGAAAAAAGTGACAGGGGTGCAACACGAGGACTTCCCAGGAGGTCACCCATCCTAGTACTACTCTCGCCCAAGCACGCTTAACTTCGGAGTTCTGATGGGATCCAGTGCATTTGTGCTGGTATGATCGCACCCAGCATGCCTCTCCATTGTTAAAGTAATAAAGAGTTTCCACTCGCATTGTCGTACGAAGTCCGTTTAAATGAAAGTGCGAAAAAATCCTGCTAGATGACATCGGATGGACGATCCGAGCATGTCGGGAAGCCGGATGACCGCCAGGGCTGTCATTGCGCGATTAAAATCTTCCCGAGTACCCCCGAATCAATATAAGAATCGCCACGATCTGACGGGCGGATCAAAAGTTATCGTCGGAACGATATTTGTGCACCAAGGGTAGCTCACGGCCAGTAAACACCTTCTGACCGGATTCATGACTCGCATCCACTAGTACACTCATCCGCTATAGCCTGTTGTAGACACCCACATTTTGCCTTACTTTAACCAACAATAACCTAATATATTGATCCGTAGAATTTCATTGGTAAAGTATGCATCCTCAAATTTTTTGAAAAAAACAAAATGATAAAGAGATGTACCTGGTGAGATGATTAGACCCGAAAAATTGAAAAATACCCTGATTGGTGAATTTAGTGTGTTAAATCCATGTGAGAACCCCCTCTATCATTGATTTATATGTTTTAGGTCATTAATATCTTGATCTGACTTTATGGATCATCAATCGGGACAAAATAAGCTAGGGTCACTTCATAGCCCGGACCCTGATTCTATTCCGAGACCCGATTTCCGTAAATCGTTAGATCAGTGGCAGATCATGACCTGGGTCTAACCATCCAAAACCACCTAACCTCTCCTCTCATCCTAACCATCCAAACCTCACCTAACCTCTCCTCTCATCATAACCATCCAAACCTCACCAAACCTCACCTAACCTCACCTAACCTCACCTAACCTTACCTAACCTCACCTAACCGTACCTAACCTCACCTAACCTCACCTAACCTCCTATCCCATTCTCCTATAAATACCCTCTCATCCCACCATCAAAAGGAAAGAGAAGAGAAGAAAAGAAGAGAGAACCCCTCTCTTAGAAAATTCAAGCCCTCTCTCTAGACCAAATCCCTCTTCTCCATAAGTTTGCATGGAATATCGTCTACAAAAAGGTATGCCTTTTGGAATTTTATTTTCTTTTCTATATTTGTAGGATTGAGTGTTGTTTTGCGTATATTTTGGTTGATGTCATGTTTAATTTCGTACTAGTTTGGCCTTGGTCATGTTCTCACTTATGCTAAATATAATTAATGTGATAGGGTCATTAGAACCTATTTGTGATGGGATTTTGAAATCATTGGCTTGTTAGGGAATTTAGATTTCTTTTGGGAAAACAATTCATTAAAAATTTTGAACGTTTACAAGAAAGAAAACTTGAATTTTACGTGAATTATCAAAACCCATTTAATTTGGCTTACAAAATCTCCATCTTTCAATTGATAACAACAGCCCCCACTCCAATTTGATAACAACAGCCCCCACTCAATCTCAAGAACCCAATATCCATACCCCACCTTGCCAAGTAGATAAAAACAACCCCTTTTTCAAACATCCCATTTGAATATAATCTCAGGCCCATTCAAGCCATTTTTCATATTCACCGTCTTTTAATCACTAAAAAAAATAAGAACTATCAAAAGAAAACATGGGGGTGCCAATATCATTCCCGTCATAGTGCTAGCTGTTAGACTTTAAACAGATTTTTCGACCTCTAAACAACAGAATCGTGGGAAATGGTTAACTACAAAGTCGTAGATATTTTCGTGCCGTTTCCAACGAGTATTCGTGCTAGATCAGACGGCGAGTGGTTAAAAAGTTAAGTCCAAAATGGTTGCGGCACACCTTTAGGCATTTCCAGTTTAATGTTGCTGTCCTTTTGTTTGCAACACAAATTCGAACCTCTAAATCACAGATTTACAAACAATGGAGAACTAAAAAGTTGTAGCCCTATAAAAGATCTTTCCAACGCATGTTCGTACGTTGAATTTGGCCAAGCGGTTAAAGAGTTACGACAGTTTTAGTGGGCTGCATTTGTTAGATCTTTTAATGGTCAGTGGTTTGTCGAATTTGTGCAATTGTCAAAACTTGGTTGTGTTAACGTCATTTTCCAAACCAAAATCGAAAGACATTAATCTAAAGTACATCCAACCTAAAATTAACAAAACTAAAATTCACCCATTTAAAATCCACTGATAAAAATCCGTTAAAAGCCATTAACCAAAAGACCACTAAAAATTTCAAGTGAAACTAAAACCTTCTAAATAAACAACTTTAAAAGCTACCAAACACACTAAATACCTTCAGATAATAAAAGCTTCAAGAAAACTCTAAAAGTTTCCACAAGCCCAAAAGAATTCGAGATTTCCAAGAGCCGGTGGATTCAAAATTCCTTTAGGAACCCTTAGAGCCCAATTTAGGAACACCGGTGTCGTGTCGTGTCCTAAGTTTTAGGGAGTCTTAGGTTTTAGGGAGTCCTAGAGTTAGGAGTCCAGCCTCATCACGGACGTTTGCTATGTATAGCAACCGTGCCATAGGTCTAGTTACACTAGTCACCCAATCTTTCCCTAGGACAAGCCTAGTAAACTAGGATGTAGGCAAACCTGCATTAGTCTAAGGGACCATTTGCATTTAGATGAGAATCATATAGCATCTTAGATGAAATCTTAAGATAATAAAATCCTCAACTTGAATTAAATAACTTCTCCTAAAACTGTTGAAACAGTCAATCCCGTCTAGGTCGGTGTCCTAGTTGAGTTAGGCATAAGTAGCTTAGCTTAGGTGCACCGAACTACGTCGACTCTGATCCCAGTAAGGCTTGGGTACGTAGGCAGCTTGGATGTCTGATGGCATACCACCCGCGAGTCGGCACCACAAACAAATTGTGGTGTTTTGTATATTAATTTTCTTGTAAATGCTTAATCAAATCACTTAGGATTTTCCATGAAATTAGAATTCTAGGAGAACTTTCACTTAGAATGAATCCAGACAAATTAATAAATCAAGATACACATCTAGGATTCACATTAAAATTAGATCATAGGATGCATGTCACTTAGTTCGCACATTAACATAGAGTTGAATGAGCCATTTAAAATAAATTTAAAAGAATTAGCTTTTGGAATCGAAGACCGATTATCGGGCAGGAATGGTGCATGTGGCGGATAACTCCCCATACCTTCCATTCTCGTAACCAGGTAGCGAGTCTAGATTTCTGGTTAATTACGGGTCCTAGATCCCACATCTAGGTGGCGACTCTGTCAGTCTCTTTCGTGTGGAATTCGGATTGCCTTAGTGATCCCAAGTTCACAGGAAAGATTAATTCAAATCAACATTAAAATGCACACGCCAATCGCGTGGGTACGAGAGACCAAGAGAGAGAGCGCGGCGGCTCGCGCCACACCCCTCTCGCGGGATCAGGGTACCACAGTTTGGCGACTCTGCTGGGGATCACCTAACTTCATTAAAATTCCAAAAGATAATTCATTTGAATTTAATTTAACCGGCTCATAAGAACTCTATCTCTTGTATACTTGTCAGATTAGTTTGTCTTGTTTTATTTTCTCATCACATTTTACTCAAACTTAATCTAACAAAACCTGAAGGCATCATAGATCGCGCGAACTTATTGCACACAATTACATCACTTGCATCTAAACCCTTGCATCTCACGTGCACACACGTCCTATTTTAGGAACCCGGAGTGTTATCTAGCATGGTTGACTGGGATTTCATCACCTGGTGCCTCTGTGCTAGAGAAGCATTCCACCCTTAGCCTGGTACCTTTATGGTACGTAAACGGATCTCTTGTTCACGTACTGATACGCCGGACACTGGTACAGTATATCGAGCAGGGATTCGCGTTAAGGGAACTCTTGGCCTTACCCCTAGATTAACCCACACATGCATGTAGTATACGAACACATGTGCATCACGTGTGTGAGCCTAGTTTAGGATATCCTACCCATTGGTGTTTAGATTAGGCCGTGGTCCATCTTCCAATGGTCACGATCGGTCCTTATATACACGAACAAAGTCATGAGTCGAGATTCTCTCTCCACTCCGATAGATTAGGATTAAGGTTGATGCCTTCAGGTAACACTGATAAAATGTGAAAAAAAAAAAATTCCCTTTGAGTTAGGATATAAATCCCATCATTTCCAAAGATCTCATAGGATTAGTCATTCATGATCTATCCGTTGAAAGCAATCTTATGCTATCTCATCTAATCTTTTGATCGTGCGTCTTTCGTTCTTCTGTCATACGATTCGATCGTATCTTCATGCCATCCCCTAACTGGCAGATGCAGAATCTCACAATCTTTCGATTATGCGTTCTCATGATCTGATCATGCCTGGTCCAGATAATCCAATCTTGCTTGTACCCCTGGTCTGTTCCTCCTCTAGGGGCTACCTTTTTCAAGATTATTTTGCTAAGTCCTTCAGAGTTCACTCTCAGAATCCTTGAGCTAGGGGCATTTCCCTATGCGAATCAGTCATCATTGTCCAAAATTGAAAGTATCAGCCATGATGATGTTCAGAACGAACCAGCCTTCGCCGAGCCTTCAACGCCAAACAGTTGCAGCAGTTAAAGTTTTAGTCACTTACTATTTTATGTTGAGTCAGTCATCATGGTCAGTATAATTGTTGAGTCCGGTCTTACAGTTAAAGGTCAATGCCTAGTCCAGGCAAGTTATCTTCTGTTTCCCTTTCTTATTTAGAGTTGTGAATCCTGAGCATGTTCAGGATAGGTCGTCTGATGTAATAGCTTTTCTTTAAATAAAATTTCAGTCAGTTCCAAAAAGTTCACTTGTGTCTGTTCTTAAGTGTGCTTCTGATCTTAAAATAAGACTCCCTCTTCAAATGAGGACAAAATTGACGAAACTCCACTTGAGTCACAGCAATTACTTGAACGAGAGGAGGAGCGCCAATCCCAACCTTTCAAAGATGAAATTGAAATGATAAACACTGGCACTGAAACTTTGATTCAGTGAATGCCGATTGAAAATACATTACCCTCTAAAGAGTGTGAAGAATTGATAAAATTATTTCAAGAATAAGAAGATTGTCTAGAAAAGCTACAACCGATACCAGGGGCAAGACATAGATGGAAAGCTCAAAGAAAATGAAGAAAGTGAGAAGATATATGCTATACAAGGGGCATAGAGTGGAAACAACTTTCATATTTCCAATCAATGACCTTGGTTCTCAAATTCATAGCAAAAAGCCAACAAATTCAAGATGAAAAGTTCAAGAGCAAACAATGAAAAATGATCATCAGATATCGAGAGTACGAATCCATAGATGGAGGATGTCAAAGAACAAGTTTCGCTCTATGAAAGTCGAAAGCACACTTTAGAATCTTGGAAGAAGAAGATCCATTATCTCTTACCTGGAAATGCCGTCAAACTCCGTAAAAAAAAAAAAAACAAAACAAAACAAAAAAGAAAAAAATAATCAGTACCAGACGGACTCTAGCCAATCTGAACATCGGAAGGCCCCCTTTGGCCGAATAAATCCCAAAATCAGAACCAATGTCAAAAGAATACCGGTTTGCAAACCCTTCGAGCCTGAATAAAATTTTCTTGAAAACCCATCAAACCAGGGGCATTTCCCCGAACTACGCGAGACCTGATCCCTATACTGGGGTACGTAGGCAACTCGGTTGAACCGAGTTCGGTCGATTCAAAAAGGAAAAGAAATTCAATCCTTTCAAAAAAAAAAAAAGAGAGGGACAAGTTCCAAAAGAAGAGAAGTTAATTGTTCCAGAAAGAAAAGAAAAAAGGAAAAAAAAAATCAAACAATTTATCTTCAAACTAGGGGCATTCGCCCTGAACTACACACGACCTGATTCCTACCTTGGGATATGTAGGCGACCTGTTCACAGGTTCGGTCGAAATCTTTGTTGAGCCTTAAGCCATTCTTTGAAAAGCCCTATCCTACCTATAAAAGTCCTTCTGGTGTTCAGAACTAATGAGCTAGATCCCGAGACACAATAAAAAAAAAAAAAAAATGATGAATAAGAAAAAGAGCGGAGTTTGAAGATCTGCTAGACTGAAAACCTGAAAGGGCGGTCTAGGCAAAATTTAAGATCATTCCCCTGCTAAGTTGAAAACCCGAAAGGGCGGCTTAGGCAGAAGCTAAGGAGATAGCCTGCTGGATCAAAAACCTAGAAAGGTGGTTCAGGCAAAAGTTAAGGCTAGCACGGTCCGCCAAGTTAAAAACCCCGAAGAGGTGACTTGGTCACGGTAAGAGAATCAGTATAAGAAGGCTACAGCCGGTATCAAGACTGAAGATCAACTGAAGTTCAAGCAAATTCAAGTGACATCCTCAAAACTGGGTGCATTGAAGCTAAGCAATCTTAGGGGTCGTAATTAAATTCTTGAGGCATTACTGTTTCAAGGAAGAAGTCCAGTGTTTACGATTTAAAAAAAAAGCATTCCTCGAAAGGATAGACTTACCAAATAAAATGTTAACTAAGTCAGAAGCATTACTGTGTCTGTCAGTGTAGTTAGTCAATCTTTGTCATTCTAAGTTCACTCCTTCAGGGCTGCTCAATCCTTTGAGTAGTGCCTTTCATCTAAGTTTTCTCTTTAGAAAGAGTCAATCGTCGTTCCTATGTCCAAATGATGTAACTGTCTTGGTGAAGGAGGCCCGGCCTAGGCAGCTCCCTGCAATTATACCTGAAAGGGTTCGAGAATCTAGTCAAACAGCTACATTTCAAAGAAGATCAACTCAGAAGAGTTCAGAAGTAGAAACATCAAAAAGCCCAGCTTCCGTAAAAAGATCATACCCCAGGAAGGCACCTTAAGCTTGGAAGAGCCCCAGATGCAATGGTGGTTGAGCCAATTTCTCAGAAAGATGAACCATTAAAATTCGGAATCTCCTTCCAGTTAGTTAAATACTATCCTGGTCAAGAAATGTTTATCTAAACACCTGTCAAGAGGCAAATCCCACTTTTTCATGATTATATCCAAGAGAGCCATTGTTCTAAATTACCAATCTCAAATGTCTTGTTCAAGGTTTCAGTTATCAAAATCCCAAGAAGACAAGACCAACAGTCTCATTGAGAAAAATCTTGTTGAAGTTTCATAAAAGTGTTCCTAATCCATTCTTGTTACTAATGGTTCTTCGTTCATAAGGTTGGTCGTCTCATCATTCGTCAAAGTCTTGGTTTCCAATATCTTTACTGGGCACGATCTATAATGTCCCCGATTTCATTAAGTTCAAATCCAAAATTCATCAAATCCAATTCTACGTCAAATTCAAATTCATGAAAACCTCTAAATTCCTTGAGCCCGTTTGTGAACGGTGTCTCATTCTCTGAGTCCATTTGTGAATGGTCTCATCTTCTCCTTGAGCCCGTTTGTGAACGGTGCCTCATTTTCTGAGTCCATTTGTGAATGGTCTCGTGTCCTCTTTGAGCCCGTTTGTGAAGGGTGCCTCATTTCTCGAGTCCATTTGTGAATGGTCTCATCTTCTCCTTGAGCCCGTTTGCGGACGGTACCTCATTTTCCAAAAATAAAAAAATTTATCAAATCCAAATCCTTAATTAAAAAATAAAATAAAATCCAATCCTACGTCAAATTCAAGTTCATAAAAAATATCTAAATTCTTCGAGCCCGTTTGTGAACGGGGCCTCATTTCTCGAGTCCATTTGTGAATGGTCTCGTCTTCTCCTTGAACCCGTTTGTGAACGGTGTCTCATTCTCTGAGTCCATTTGTGAATAGTCTCATCTTCTCCTTGAGCCCGTTTGTGAACGGTGCCTCATTTTCTGAGTCCATTTGTGAATGGTCTCGTGTCCTCTTTGAGCCCGTTTGTGAACGGTGCCTCATTTCTCGAGTCCATTTGTGAATGGTCTTGTCTTCTCCTTGAGCCCGTTTGTGAACGGTGCCTCATTTCTCGAATCCATTTGTGAATGGTCTCGTCTTCTCCTTGAGCCCGTTTGTGAACGGTGCCTCTTTTCTTCGAGTCCATACAACTATGGTCTCTTATCCTCTTTGAACATCATACATCTATGATGTCTCATTTCCTTGGAATCCGTACAAATACGGTATTTCATTCTGTTCGAGTCCATACAACTATGGTCTCTTATACTCTCTGAACATCATACAACTATGATGTCTCATTCCCTTGGAATCCGTACAAATACGGTATTTCATTCTCTTCGAGTCCATACAACTATGGTCTCTTATCCCCTTTTGAACATCATACAACTATGATGTCCCATTCCTTTGGAATCCGTACAAATACGGTATTTCATTCTCTCCGAGTTCATACAACTATGGTCTCTTATCCCCTTTGAACATCATACAACTATGATGTCTCATTTCCTTGGAATCCGTACAAATATGGTATTTCATTCTCTTCGAGTCCATACAACTATGGTCTCTTATCCCCTTTGAACATCATACAACTATGATGTTTCATTTCTCAAAAATAAAATTTTAAAAAAATAAATTAAAAAAAATTCATCAAATCCAATCCCCGATTCAAAAAAATAATAATAAATCCAATCCTATGAAAAATCTCTAAATTCTTCGAGCCCGTTTGAGAACGGTGCTTCTTTTCTTCGAGACCATACAACTATGGTCTCTTATCCTCTTTGAACATCATACATCTATGATGTCTCATTTCCTTGGAATCCGTACAAATACGGTATTTCATTCTCTTCAAGTCCATACAACTATGGTCTCTTATCCCCTTTGAACATCATACAACTATGATGTCTCATTTCCTTGGAATCCGTACAAATACGGTATTTCATTCTCTTCGAGTCCATACAACTATAGTCTCTTATCCTCTTTGAACATCATACAACTATGATGTCTCATTTCCTTGGAATCCGTACAAATACGGTATTTCATTCTCTTCGAGTCCATACAACTATGGTCTCTTATCCCCTTTGAACATCATACAACTATGATGTCTCATTTCCTTGGAATCCTTACAAATATGGTATTTCATTCTCTTCGAGTCCATACAACTATGGTCTCTTATACCCTTTGAACATCATACAACTATGATGTCTCATTTCCTTGGAATCCGTACAAATACGGTATTTCATTCTCTTCGAGTCCATACAACTATGGTCTCTTTTCCCCTTTGAACATCATACAACTATGATGTCTCATTTCCTTGGAATCCGTACAAATACGGTATTTCATTCTCTTCGAGTCCATACAACTATGGTCTCTTTTCCCCTTTGAACATCATACAACTATGATGTCTCATTTCCTTGGAATCCGTACAAATACGGTATTTCATTCTCTTCAAGTCCATACAACTATGGTCTCTTATCCTCTTTGAACATCATACAACTATGATGTCTCATTTCCTTGGAATCCGTACAAATACGGTATTTCATTTTCTTCGAGTCCATACAACTATGATCTCTTATCCCCTTTGAACATCATACAACTATGATGTCTCATTTCCTTGGAATCCGTACAAATACGGTATTTCATTCTCTTCGAGTCCATACAACTATGGTCTCTTATACCCTTTGAACATCATACAACTATGATGTCTCATTTCCTTCGAATCCGTATAAATACGGTATTTCATCTTGCCCAAGCCCATTCAAAAATGATGCTGCGTTTTCATTAAGAATCTTTCAAAAGTCATCCATTATTCTCTCTGAGACCATTTGAAAATGACGTCTCATTTCCTCTGAAGCTGTTCAAAAGCGATATTCCTTTCCCTCCGAAAATCCATTTGAAAATGGTATCCCATTTCTCTCGTTGCCAGCGGCACCGCAGCGGGTTTGTTTTATTGCATTCCAATTCTAGGATTTCATCTAAGGTCTTGCATTATATTAGGTTGCATTGTGTTTAGGGGGTTCTTTGTCGATTAAAGCTACGCAAAATGGTTCTGTCATTTTGACTTTGGTATTCGATGACTACGTCGTCTCTACCAAAGAGGGGCATCTGTAGACACCCACATTTTGCCTTACTTTAACCAACAATAACCTAATATATTGATCCGTAGAATTTCATTGGTAAAGTATGCATCCTCAAATTTTTTGAAAAAAACAAAATGATAAAGAGATGTACCTGGTGAGATGATTAGACCCGAAAAATTGAAAAATACCCTGATTGGTGAATTTAGTGTGTTAAATCCATGTGAGAACCCCCTCTATCATTGATTTATATGTTTTAGGTCATTAATATCTTGATCTGACTTTATGGATCATCAATCGGGACAAAATAAGCTAGGGTCACTTCATAGCCCGGACCCTGATTCTATTCCGAGACCCGATTTCCGTAAATCGTTAGATCAGTGGCAGATCATGACCTGGGTCTAACCATCCAAAACCACCTAACCTCTCCTCTCATCCTAACCATCCAAACCTCACCTAACCTCTCCTCTCATCATAACCATCCAAACCTCACCAAACCTCACCTAACCTCACCTAACCTCACCTAACCTTACCTAACCTCACCTAACCTTACCTAACCTCACCTAACCTCACCTAACCTCCTATCCCATTCTCCTATAAATACCCTCTCATCCCACCATCAAAAGGAAAGAGAAGAGAAGAAAAGAAGAGAGAACCCCTCTCTTAGAAAATTCAAGCCCTCTCTCTAGACCAAATCCCTCTTCTCCATAAGTTTGCATGGAATATCGTCTACAAAAAGGTATGCCTTTTGGAATTTTATTTTCTTTTCTATATTTGTAGGATTGAGTGTTGTTTTGCGTATATTTTGGTTGATGTCATGTTTAATTTCGTACTAGTTTGGCCTTGGTCATGTTCTCACTTATGCTAAATATAATTAATGTGATAGGGTCATTAGAACCTATTTGTGATGGGATTTTGAAATCATTGGCTTGTTAGGGAATTTAGATTTCTTTTGGGAAAACAATTCATTAAAAATTTTGAACGTTTACAAGAAAGAAAACTTGAATTTTACGTGAATTATCAAAACCCATTTAATTTGGCTTACAAAATCTCCATCTTTCAATTGATAACAACAGCCCCCACTCCAATTTGATAACAACAGCCCCCACTCAATCTCAAGAACCCAATATCCATACCCCACCTTGCCAAGTAGATAAAAACAACCCCTTTTTCAAACATCCCATTTGAATATAATCTCAGGCCCATTCAAGCCATTTTTCATATTCACCGTCTTTTAATCACTAAAAAAAATAAGAACTATCAAAAGAAAACATGGGGGTGCCAATATCATTCCCGTCATAGTGCTAGCTGTTAGACTTTAAACAGATTTTTCGACCTCTAAACAACAGAATCGTGGGAAATGGTTAACTACAAAGTCGTAGATATTTTCGTGCCGTTTCCAACGAGTATTCGTGCTAGATCAGACGGCGAGTGGTTAAAAAGTTAAGTCCAAAATGGTTGCGGCACACCTTTAGGCATTTCCAGTTTAATGTTGCTGTCCTTTTGTTTGCAACACAAATTCGAACCTCTAAATCACAGATTTACAAACAATGGAGAACTAAAAAGTTGTAGCCCTATAAAAGATCTTTCCAACGCATGTTCGTACGTTGAATTTGGCCAAGCGGTTAAAGAGTTACGACAGTTTTAGTGGGCTGCATTTGTTAGATCTTTTAATGGTCAGTGGTTTGTCGAATTTGTGCAATTGTCAAAACTTGGTTGTGTTAACGTCATTTTCCAAACCAAAATCGAAAGACATTAATCTAAAGTACATCCAACCTAAAATTAACAAAACTAAAATTCACCCATTTAAAATCCACTGATAAAAATCCGTTAAAAGCCATTAACCAAAAGACCACTAAAAATTTCAAGTGAAACTAAAACCTTCTAAATAAACAACTTTAAAAGCTACCAAACACACTAAATACCTTCAGATAATAAAAGCTTCAAGAAAACTCTAAAAGTTTCCACAAGCCTAAAAGAATTCGAGATTTCCAAGAGCCGGTGGATTCAAAATTCCTTTAGGAACCCTTAGAGCCCAATTTAGGAACACCGGTGTCGTGTCGTGTCCTAAGTTTTAGGGAGTCTTAGGTTTTAGGGAGTCCTAGAGTTAGGAGTCCAGCCTCATCACGGACGTTTGCTATGTATAGCAACCGTGCCATAGGTCTAGTTACACTAGTCACCCAATCTTTCCCTAGGACAAGCCTAGTAAACTAGGATGTAGGCAAACCTGCATTAGTCTAAGGGACCATTTGCATTTAGATGAGAATCATATAGCATCTTAGATGAAATCTTAAGATAATAAAATCCTCAACTTGAATTAAATAACTTCTCCTAAAACTGTTGAAACAGTCAATCCCGTCTAGGTCGGTGTCCTAGTTGAGTTAGGCATAAGTAGCTTAGCTTAGGTGCACCGAACTACGTCGACTCTGATCCCAGTAAGGCTTGGGTACGTAGGCAGCTTGGATGTCTGATGGCATACCACCCGCGAGTCGGCACCACAAACAAATTGTGGTGTTTTGTATATTAATTTTCTTGTAAATGCTTAATCAAATCACTTAGGATTTTCCATGAAATTAGAATTCTAGGAGAACTTTCACTTAGAATGAATCCAGACAAATTAATAAATCAAGATACACATCTAGGATTCACATTAAAATTAGATCATAGGATGCATGTCACTTAGTTCGCACATTAACATAGAGTTGAATGAGCCATTTAAAATAAATTTAAAAGAATTAGCTTTTGGAATCGAAGACCGATTATCGGGCAGGAATGGTGCATGTGGCGGATAACTCCCCATACCTTCCATTCTCGTAACCAGGTAGCGAGTCTAGATTTCTGGTTAATTACGGGTCCTAGATCCCACATCTAGGTGGCGACTCTGTCAGTCTCTTTCGTGTGGAATTCGGATTGCCTTAGTGATCCCAAGTTCACAGGAAAGATTAATTCAAATCAACATTAAAATGCACACGCCAATCGCGTGGGTACGAGAGACCAAGAGAGAGAGCGCGGCGGCTCGCGCCACACCCCTCTCGCGGGATCAGGGTACCACACCTGTACGTCACTGAATCTAAACAAACCCCCGCTATAATTAGACCGCAAATGAAATGTCAGAACGAATTCCGTTTATCGAATCAAACGACACTACTACCCCGCCATAATAAAGACCGGACGTATTTGAATTCACCATCCGGAAGAAAATAAAAAGATCCGAACCGAAACGTAGGAGGCGTCGCACTAAACGTGAGTTTCAGTTCGCATCGATGTTCCAGAACCGAAAGATTGTTCGAAAAAAGTGGTAGATAGCCGAAAAAAGTGACAGGGGTGCAACACGAGGACTTCCCAGGAGGTCACCCATCCTAGTACTACTCTCGCCCAAGCACGCTTAACTTCGGAGTTCTGATGGGATCCAGTGCATTTGTGCTGGTATGATCGCACCCAGCATGCCTCTCCATTGTCAAAGTAATAAAGAGTTTCCACTCGCATTGTCGTACGAAGTCCGTTTAAATGAAAGTGCGAAAAAATCCTGCTAGATGACATCGGATGGACGATCCGAGCATGTCGGGAAGCTGGATGACCGCCAGGGCTGCTATCGCGCGATGAATCTTCCCGAGTACCCCCGAATCAATATAAGAATCGCCACGATCTGACGGGCGGATCAAAAGTTATCGTCGGAACGATATTTGTGCACCACGGGTAGCTCACGGCCAGTAAACACCTTCCGACCGGATTCATGACTCGCATCCACTAGTACACTCATCCGCTATAGCCTGTACGTCACTGAATCTAAACAAACCCCCGCTATAATTTGACCGCAAATGAAATGTCAGAACGAATTCCGTTTATCGAATCAAACGACACTATCACCCCGCCATAATAAAGACCGGACGTCTTTGAATTCACCATCCGGAAGAAAATAAAAAGATCCGAACCGAAACGTATGAGGCGACGCACTAAACGTGCGTTTCAGTTCGCATCGATGTTCCAGAACCGAAAGATTGTTCGAAAAAAGTGGTAGATAGCCGAAAAAAGTGACAGGGGTGCAACACGAGGACTTCCCAGGAGGTCACCCATCCTAGTACTACTCTCGCCCAAGCACGCTTAACTTCGGAGTTCTGATGGGATCCAGTGCATTTGTGCTGGTATGATCGCACCCAGCATGCCTCTCCATTGTCAAAGTAATAAAGAGTTTCCACTCGCATTTTCGTACGAAGTCCGTTTAAATGAAAGTGCGAAAAAATCCTGCTAGATGACACCGGATGGACGATCCGAGCATGTCGGAAAGCCGGATGACCGCCAAGGCTGTCATCGCGCGATGAATCTTCCCGAGTACCCCCGAATCAATATAAGAATCGCCACGATCTGACGGGCGGATCAAAAGTTATCGTCGGAACGATATTTGAGCACCAAGGGTAGCTCACGGCCAGTAAACACCTTCCGACCGGATTCATGACTCGCATCCACTAGTACACTCATCCGCTATAGCCTGTACGTCACTGAATCTGAACAAACCCCCGCTATAATTTGACCGCAAATGAAATGTCAGAACGAATTCCGTTTATCGAATCAAACGACACTATCACCCCGCCATAATAAAGACCGGACGTCTTTGAATTCACCATCCGGAAGAAAATAAAAAGATCCGAACCGAAACGTAGGAGGCGACGCACTAAACGTGCGTTTCAGTTCGCATCGATGTTCCAGAACCGAAAGATTGTTCGAAAAAAGTGGTAGATAGCCGAAAAAACTGACAGGGGTGCAACACGAGGACTTCCCAGAAGGTCACCCATCCTAGTACTACTCTCGCCCAAGCACGCTTAACTTCGGAGTTCTGATGGGATCCAGTGCATTTGTGCTGGTATGATCGCACCCAGCATGCCTCTCCATTGTCAAAGTAATAAAGAGTTTCCACTCGCATTGTCGTACGAAGTCCGTTTAAATGAAAGTGCGAAAAAATCCTGCTAGATGACACCGGATGGACGATCCGAGCATGTCGGAAAGCCGGATGACTGCCACGGCTGTCATCGCGCGATGAATCTTCCCGAGTACCCCCGAATCAATATAAGAATCGCCACGATCTGACGGGCAGATCAAAAGTTATCGTCGGAACGATATTTGTGCACCAAGGGTAGCTCACGGCCAGTAAACACCTTCCGACCGGATTCATGACTCGCATCCACTAGTACACTCATCCGCTATAGCCTGTACGTCACTGAATCTAAACAAACCCCCGCTATAATTTGACCGCAAATGAAATGTCAGAACGAATTCCGTTTATCGAATCAAACGACACTATCACCCCGCCATAATAAAGACCGGACGTCTTTGAATTCACCATCCGGAAGAAAATAAAAAGATCCGAACCGAAACGTAGGAGGCGACGCACTAAACGTGCGTTTCAGTTCGCATCGATGTTCCAGAACCGAAAGATTGTTCGAAAAAAGTGGTAGATAGCCGAAAAAAGTGACAGGGGTGCAACACGAGGACTTCCCAGGAGGTCACCCATCCTAGTACTACTCTCGCCCAAGCACGCTTAACTTCGGAGTTCTGATGGGATCCAGTGCATTTGTGCTGGTATGATCGCACCCAGCATGCCTCTCAATTGCCAAAGTAATAAAGAGTTTCCACTCGCATTGTCGTACGAAGTCCGTTTAAATGAAAGTGCGAAAAAACCCTGCTAGATGACATCGGATGGACGATCCGAGCATGTCGGGAAGCCGGATGACCGCCAGGGCTGTCATCGCGCGATGAATCTTCCCGAGTAACCCCGAATCAATATAAGAATCGCCACGATCTGACGGGCGGATCAAAAGTTATCGTCGGAACGATATTTGTGCACCAAGGTTAGCTCACGGCCAGTAAACACCTTCCGACCGGATTCATGACTCGCATCTACTAGTACACTCATCCGCTATAGCCTGTACGTCACTGAATCTAAACAAACCCCCGCTATAATTTGACCGCAAATGAAATGTCAGAACGAATTCCGTTTATCGAATCAAACGACACTATCACCCCGCCATAATAAAGACCGGACGTATTTGAATTCACCATCCGGAAGAAAATAAAAAGATCCGAACCGAAACGTAGGAGGCGTCGCACTAAACGTGCGTTTCAGTTCGCATCGATGTTCCAGAACCGAAAGATTGTTCGAAAAAAGTGGTAGATAGCCGAAAAAAGTGACAGGGGTGCAACACGAGGACTTCCGAGGAGGTCACCCATCCTAGTACTACTCTCGCCCAAGCACGCTTAACTTCGGAGTTCTGATGGGATCCAGTGCATTTGTGCTGTTATGATCGCACCCAGCATGCCTCTCCATTGTCAAAGTAATAAAGAGTTTCCACTCGCATTGTCGTACGAAGTCCGTTTAAATGAAAGCGCAAAAAAATCCGGCTAGATAACATCGGATGGACGATCCGAGCATGTCGGGAAGCTGGATGACCGCCAGGGCTGTTATCGCGCGATGAATCTTCCCGAGTAGCCACGAATCAATATAAGAATCGCCACGATCTGACGGGCGGATCAAAAGTTATCGTCGGAACGATATTTGTGCACCAAGGGTAGCTCACGGCCAGTAAACACCTTCCGACCGGATTCATGACTCGCATCCACTAGTACACTCATCCGCTATAGCCTGTACGTCACTGAATCTAAACAAACCCCCGCTATAATTTGACCGCAAATGAAATGTCAGAACGAATTCCGTTTATCGAATCAAACGACACTATCACCCCGCCATAATAAAGACCGGACGTCTTTGAATTCACCATCCGGAAGAAAATAAAAAGATCCGAACCGAAACGTAGGAGGCGACGCACTAAACGTGCGTTTCAGTTCGCATCGATGTTCCAGAACCGAAAGATTGTTCGAAAAAAGTGGTAGATAGCCGAAAAAAGTGACAGGGGTGCAACACGAGGACTTCCCAGGAGGTCACCCATCCTAGTACTACTCTCGCCCAAGCACGCTTAACTTCGGAGTTCTGATGGGATCCAGTGCATTTGTGCTGGTATGATCGCACCCAGCATGCCTCTCCATTGTTAAAGTAATAAAGAGTTTCCACTCGCATTGTCGTACGAAGTCCGTTTAAATGAAAGTGCGAAAAAATCCTGCTAGATGACATCGGATGGACGATCCGAGCATGTCGGGAAGCCGGATGACCGCCAAGGCTGTCATTGCGCGATTAAAATCTTCCCGAGTACCCCCGAATCAATATAAGAATCGCCACGATCTGACGGGCGGATCAAAAGTTATCGTCGGAACGATATTTGTGCACCAAGGGTAGCTCACGGCCAGTAAACACCTTCCGACCGGATTCATGACTCGCATCCACTAGTACACTCATCCGCTATAGCCTGTACGTCACTGAATCTAAACAAACCCCCGCTATAATTAGACCGCAAATGAAATGTCAGAACGAATTCCGTTTATCGAATCAAACGACACTACTACCCCGCCATAATAAAGACCGGACGTATTTGAATTCACCATCCAGAAGAAAATAAAAAGATCCGAACCGAAACGTAGGAGGCGTCGCACTAAACGTGAGTTTCAGTTCGCATCGATGTTCCAGAACCGAAAGATTGTTCGAAAAAAGTGGTAGATAGCCGAAAAAAGTGACAGGGGTGCAACACGAGGACTTCCCAGGAGGTCACCCATCCTAGTACTACTCTCGCCCAAGCACGCTTAACTTCGGAGTTCTGATGGGATCCAGTGCATTTGTGCTGGTATGATCGCACCCAGCATGCCTCTCCATTGTCAAAGTAATAAAGAGTTTCCACTCGCATTGTCGTACGAAATCCGTTTAAATGAAAGTGCGAAAAAATCCTGCTAGATGACATCGGATGGACGATCCGAGCATGTCGGGAAGCTGGATGACCGCCAGGGCTGTTATCGCGCGATGAATCTTCCCGAGTACCCCCGAATCAATATAAGAATCGCCACGATCTGACGGGCGGATCAAAAGTTATCGTCGGAACGATATTTGTGCACCACGGGTAGCTCACGGCCAGTAAACACCTTCCGACCGGATTCATGACTCGCATCCACTAGTACACTCATCCGCTATAGCCTGTACGTCACTGAATCTAAACAAACCCCCGCTATAATTTGACCGCAAATGAAATGTCAGAACGAATTCCGTTTATCGAATCAAACGACACTATCACCCCGCCATAATAAAGACCGGACGTCTTTGAATTCACCATCCGGAAGAAAATAAAAAGATCCGAACCGAAACGTATGAGGCGACGCACTAAACGTGCGTTTCAGTTCGCATCGATGTTCCAGAACCGAAAGATTGTTCGAAAAAAGTGGTAGATAGCCGAAAAAAGTGACAGGGGTGCAACACGAGGACTTCCCAGGAGGTCACCCATCCTAGTACTACTCTCGCCCAAGCACGCTTAACTTCGGAGTTCTGATGGGATCCAGTGCATTTGTGCTGGTATGATCGCACCCAGCATGCCTCTCCATTGTCAAAGTAATAAAGAGTTTCCACTCGCATTTTCGTACGAAGTCCGTTTAAATGAAAGTGCGAAAAAATCCTGCTAGATGACAACGGATGGACGATCCGAGCATGTCGGAAAGCCGGATGACCGCCAGGGCTGTCATCGCGCGATGAATCTTCCCGAGTAACCCCGAATCAATATAAGAATCGCCACGATCTGACGGGCGGATCAAAAGTTATCGTCGGAACGATATTTGTGCACCAAGGTTAGCTCACGGCCAGTAAACACCTTCCGACCGGATTCATGACTCGCATCTACTAGTACACTCATCCGCTATAGCCTGTACGTCACTGAATCTAAACAAACCCCCGCTATAATTTGACCGCAAATGAAATGTCAGAACGAATTCCGTTTATCGAATCAAACGACACTATCACCCCGCCATAATAAAGACCGGACGTATTTGAATTCACCATCCGGAAGAAAATAAAAAGATCCGAACCGAAACGTAGGAGGCGTCGCACTAAACGTGCGTTTCAGTTCGCATCGATGTTCCAGAACCGAAAGATTGTTCGAAAAAAGTGGTAGATAGCCGAAAAAAGTGACAGGGGTGCAACACGAGGACTTCCGAGGAGGTCACCCATCCTAGTACTACTCTCGCCCAAGCACGCTTAACTTCGGAGTTCTGATGGGATCCAGTGCATTTGTGCTGTTATGATCGCACCCAGCATGCCTCTCCATTGTCAAAGTAATAAAGAGTTTCCACTCGCATTGTCGTACGAAGTCCGTTTAAATGAAAGCGCAAAAAAATCCGGCTAGATAACATCGGATGGACGATCCGAGCATGTCGGGAAGCTGGATGACCGCCAGGGCTGTTATCGCGCGATGAATCTTCCCGAGTAGCCACGAATCAATATAAGAATCGCCACGATCTGACGGGCGGATCAAAAGTTATCGTCGGAACGATATTTGTGCACCAAGGGTAGCTCACGGCCAGTAAACACCTTCCGACCGGATTCATGACTCGCATCCACTAGTACACTCATCCGCTATAGCCTGTACGTCACTGAATCTAAACAAACCCCCGCTATAATTTGACCGCAAATGAAATGTCAGAACGAATTCCGTTTATCGAATCAAACGACACTATCACCCCGCCATAATAAAGACCGGACGTCTTTGAATTCACCATCCGGAAGAAAATAAAAAGATCCGAACCGAAACGTAGGAGGCGACGCACTAAACGTGCGTTTCAGTTCGCATCGATGTTCCAGAACCGAAAGATTGTTCGAAAAAAGTGGTAGATAGCCGAAAAAAGTGACAGGGGTGCAACACGAGGACTTCCCAGGAGGTCACCCATCCTAGTACTACTCTCGCCCAAGCACGCTTAACTTCGGAGTTCTGATGGGATCCAGTGCATTTGTGCTGTTATGATCGCACCCAGCATGCCTCTCCATTGTCAAAGTAATAAAGAGTTTCCACTCGCATTGTCGTACGAAGTCCGTTTAAATGAAAGCGCAAAAAAATCCGGCTAGATAACATCGGATGGACGATCCGAGCATGTCGGGAAGCTGGATGACCGCCAGGGCTGTTATCGCGCGATGAATCTTCCCGAGTAGCCACGAATCAATATAAGAATCGCCACGATCTGACGGGCGGATCAAAAGTTATCGTCGGAACGATATTTGTGCACCAAGGGTAGCTCACGGCCAGTAAACACCTTCCGACCGGATTCATGACTCGCATCCACTAGTACACTCATCCGCTATAGCCTGTACGTCACTGAATCTAAACAAACCCCCGCTATAATTTGACCGCAAATGAAATGTCAGAACGAATTCCGTTTATCGAATCAAACGACACTATCACCCCGCCATAATAAAGACCGGACGTCTTTGAATTCACCATCCGGAAGAAAATAAAAAGATCCGAACCGAAACGTAGGAGGCGACGCACTAAACGTGCGTTTCAGTTCGCATCGATGTTCCAGAACCGAAAGATTGTTCGAAAAAAGTGGTAGATAGCCGAAAAAAGTGACAGGGGTGCAACACGAGGACTTCCCAGGAGGTCACCCATCCTAGTACTACTCTCGCCCAAGCACGCTTAACTTCGGAGTTCTGATGGGATCCAGTGCATTTGTGCTGGTATGATCGCACCCAGCATGCCTCTCCATTGTTAAAGTAATAAAGAGTTTCCACTCGCATTGTCGTACGAAGTCCGTTTAAATGAAAGTGCGAAAAAATCCTGCTAGATGACATCGGATGGACGATCCGAGCATGTCGGGAAGCCGGATGACCGCCAAGGCTGTCATTGCGCGATTAAAATCTTCCCGAGTACCCCCGAATCAATATAAGAATCGCCACGATCTGACGGGCGGATCAAAAGTTATCGTCGGAACGATATTTGTGCACCAAGGGTAGCTCACGGCCAGTAAACACCTTCCGACCGGATTCATGACTCGCATCCACTAGTACACTCATCCGCTATAGCCTGTACGTCACTGAATCTAAACAAACCCCCGCTATAATTAGACCGCAAATGAAATGTCAGAACGAATTCCGTTTATCGAATCAAACGACACTACTACCCCGCCATAATAAAGACCGGACGTATTTGAATTCACCATCCAGAAGAAAATAAAAAGATCCGAACCGAAACGTAGGAGGCGTCGCACTAAACGTGAGTTTCAGTTCGCATCGATGTTCCAGAACCGAAAGATTGTTCGAAAAAAGTGGTAGATAGCCGAAAAAAGTGACAGGGGTGCAACACGAGGACTTCCCAGGAGGTCACCCATCCTAGTACTACTCTCGCCCAAGCACGCTTAACTTCGGAGTTCTGATGGGATCCAGTGCATTTGTGCTGGTATGATCGCACCCAGCATGCCTCTCCATTGTCAAAGTAATAAAGAGTTTCCACTCGCATTGTCGTACGAAGTCCGTTTAAATGAAAGTGCGAAAAAATCCTGCTAGATGACATCGGATGGACGATCCGAGCATGTCGGGAAGCTGGATGACCGCCAGGGCTGTTATCGCGCGATGAATCTTCCCGAGTACCCCCGAATCAATATAAGAATCGCCACGATCTGACGGGCGGATCAAAAGTTATCGTCGGAACGATATTTGTGCACCACGGGTAGCTCACGGCCAGTAAACACCTTCCGACCGGATTCATGACTCGCATCCACTAGTACACTCATCCGCTATAGCCTGTACGTCACTGAATCTAAACAAACCCCCGCTATAATTTGACCGCAAATGAAATGTCAGAACGAATTCCGTTTATCGAATCAAACGACACTATCACCCCGCCATAATAAAGACCGGACGTCTTTGAATTCACCATCCGGAAGAAAATAAAAAGATCCGAACCGAAACGTATGAGGCGACGCACTAAACGTGCGTTTCAGTTCGCATCGATGTTCCAGAACCGAAAGATTGTTCGAAAAAAGTGGTAGATAGCCGAAAAAAGTGACAGGGGTGCAACACGAGGACTTCCCAGGAGGTCACCCATCCTAGTACTACTCTCGCCCAAGCACGCTTAACTTCGGAGTTCTGATGGGATCCAGTGCATTTGTGCTGGTATGATCGCACCCAGCATGCCTCTCCATTGTCAAAGTAATAAAGAGTTTCCACTCGCATTTTCGTACGAAGTCCGTTTAAATGAAAGTGCGAAAAAATCCTGCTAGATGACAACGGATGGACGATCCGAGCATGTCGGAAAGCCGGATGACCGCCAGGGCTGTCATCGCGCGATGAATCTTCCCGAGTAACCCCGAATCAATATAAGAATCGCCACGATCTGACGGGCGGATCAAAAGTTATCGTCGGAACGATATTTGTGCACCAAGGTTAGCTCACGGCCAGTAAACACCTTCCGACCGGATTCATGACTCGCATCTACTAGTACACTCATCCGCTATAGCCTGTACGTCACTGAATCTAAACAAACCCCCGCTATAATTTGACCGCAAATGAAATGTCAGAACGAATTCCGTTTATCGAATCAAACGACACTATCACCCCGCCATAATAAAGACCGGACGTATTTGAATTCACCATCCGGAAGAAAATAAAAAGATCCGAACCGAAACGTAGGAGGCGTCGCACTAAACGTGCGTTTCAGTTCGCATCGATGTTCCAGAACCGAAAGATTGTTCGAAAAAAGTGGTAGATAGCCGAAAAAAGTGACAGGGGTGCAACACGAGGACTTCCGAGGAGGTCACCCATCCTAGTACTACTCTCGCCCAAGCACGCTTAACTTCGGAGTTCTGATGGGATCCAGTGCATTTGTGCTGTTATGATCGCACCCAGCATGCCTCTCCATTGTCAAAGTAATAAAGAGTTTCCACTCGCATTGTCGTACGAAGTCCGTTTAAATGAAAGCGCAAAAAAATCCGGCTAGATAACATCGGATGGACGATCCGAGCATGTCGGGAAGCTGGATGACCGCCAGGGCTGTTATCGCGCGATGAATCTTCCCGAGTAGCCACGAATCAATATAAGAATCGCCACGATCTGACGGGCGGATCAAAAGTTATCGTCGGAACGATATTTGTGCACCAAGGGTAGCTCACGGCCAGTAAACACCTTCCGACCGGATTCATGACTCGCATCCACTAGTACACTCATCCGCTATAGCCTGTACGTCACTGAATCTAAACAAACCCCCGCTATAATTTGACCGCAAATGAAATGTCAGAACGAATTCCGTTTATCGAATCAAACGACACTATCACCCCGCCATAATAAAGACCGGACGTCTTTGAATTCACCATCCGGAAGAAAATAAAAAGATCCGAACCGAAACGTAGGAGGCGACGCACTAAACGTGCGTTTCAGTTCGCATCGATGTTCCAGAACCGAAAGATTGTTCGAAAAAAGTGGTAGATAGCCGAAAAAAGTGACAGGGGTGCAACACGAGGACTTCCCAGGAGGTCACCCATCCTAGTACTACTCTCGCCCAAGCACGCTTAACTTCGGAGTTCTGATGGGATCCAGTGCATTTGTGCTGGTATGATCGCACCCAGCATGCCTCTCCATTGTTAAAGTAATAAAGAGTTTCCACTCGCATTGTCGTACGAAGTCCGTTTAAATGAAAGTGCGAAAAAATCCTGCTAGATGACATCGGATGGACGATCCGAGCATGTCGGGAAGCCGGATGACCGCCAGGGCTGTCATTGCGCGATTAAAATCTTCCCGAGTACCCCCGAATCAATATAAGAATCGCCACGATCTGACGGGCGGATCAAAAGTTATCGTCGGAACGATATTTGTGCACCAAGGGTAGCTCACGGCCAGTAAACACCTTCCGACCGGATTCATGACTCGCATCCACTAGTACACTCATCCGCTATAGCCTGTACGTCACTGAATCTAAACAAACCCCCGCTATAATTAGACCGCAAATGAAATGTCAGAACGAATTCCGTTTATCGAATCAAACGACACTACTACCCCGCCATAATAAAGACCGGACGTATTTGAATTCACCATCCAGAAGAAAATAAAAAGATCCGAACCGAAACGTAGGAGGCGTCGCACTAAACGTGAGTTTCAGTTCGCATCGATGTTCCAGAACCGAAAGATTGTTCGAAAAAAGTGGTAGATAGCCGAAAAAAGTGACAGGGGTGCAACACGAGGACTTCCCAGGAGGTCACCCATCCTAGTACTACTCTCGCCCAAGCACGCTTAACTTCGGAGTTCTGATGGGATCCAGTGCATTTGTGCTGGTATGATCGCACCCAGCATGCCTCTCCATTGTCAAAGTAATAAAGAGTTTCCACTCGCATTGTCGTACGAAGTCCGTTTAAATGAAAGTGCGAAAAAATCCTGCTAGATGACATCGGATGGACGATCCGAGCATGTCGGGAAGCTGGATGACCGCCAGGGCTGTTATCGCGCGATGAATCTTCCCGAGTACCCCCGAATCAATATAAGAATCGCCACGATCTGACGGGCGGATCAAAAGTTATCGTCGGAACGATATTTGTGCACCACGGGTAGCTCACGGCCAGTAAACACCTTCCGACCGGATTCATGACTCGCATCCACTAGTACACTCATCCGCTATAGCCTGTACGTCACTGAATCTAAACAAACCCCCGCTATAATTTGACCGCAAATGAAATGTCAGAACGAATTCCGTTTATCGAATCAAACGACACTATCACCCCGCCATAATAAAGACCGGACGTCTTTGAATTCACCATCCGGAAGAAAATAAAAAGATCCGAACCGAAACGTATGAGGCGACGCACTAAACGTGCGTTTCAGTTCGCATCGATGTTCCAGAACCGAAAGATTGTTCGAAAAAAGTGGTAGATAGCCGAAAAAAGTGACAGGGGTGCAACACGAGGACTTCCCAGGAGGTCACCCATCCTAGTACTACTCTCGCCCAAGCACGCTTAACTTCGGAGTTCTGATGGGATCCAGTGCATTTGTGCTGGTATGATCGCACCCAGCATGCCTCTCCATTGTCAAAGTAATAAAGAGTTTCCACTCGCATTTTCGTACGAAGTCCGTTTAAATGAAAGTGCGAAAAAATCCTGCTAGATGACAACGGATGGACGATCCGAGCATGTCGGAAAGCCGGATGACCGCCAGGGCTGTCATCGCGCGATGAATCTTCCCGAGTACCCCCGAATCAATATAAGAATCGCCACGATCTGACGGGCGGATCAAAAGTTATCGTCGGAACGATATTTGTGCACCAAGGGTAGCTCACGGCCAGTAAACACCTTCCGACCGGATTCATGACTCGCATCCACTAGTACACTCATCCGCTATAGCCTGTACGTCACTGAATCTGAACAAACCCCCGCTATAATTTGACCGCAAATGAAATGTCAGAACGAATTCCGTTTATCGAATCAAACGACACTATCACCCCGCCATAATAAAGACCGGACGTCTTTGAATTCACCATCCGGAAGAAAATAAAAAGATCCGAACCGAAACGTAGGAGGCGACGCACTAAACGTGCGTTTCAGTTCGCATCGATGTTCCAGAACCGAAAGATTGTTCGAAAAAAGTGGTAGATAGCCGAAAAAACTGACAGGGGTGCAACACGAGGACTTCCCAGGAGGTCACCCATCCTAGTACTACTCTCCCCCAAGCACGCTTAACTTCGGAGTTCGGATGGGATCCAGTGCATTTGTGCTGGTATGATCGCACCCAGCATGCCTCTCCATTGTCAAAGTAATAAAGAGTTTCCACTCGCATTGTCGTACGAAGTCCGTTTAAATGAAAGTGCGAAAAAATCCTGCTAGATGACACCGGATGGACGATCCGAGCATGTCGGAAAGCTGGATGACCGCCAGGGCTGTCATCGCGCGATGAATCTTCCCGAGTACCCCCGAATCAATAGAAGAATCGCCACGATCTGACGGGCGGATCAAAAGTTATCGTCGGAACGATATTTGTGCACCAAGGGTAGCTCACGGCCAGTAAACACCTTCCGACCGGATTCATGACTCGCATCCACTAGTACACTCATCCGCTATAGCCTGTACGTCACTGAATCTAAACAAACCCCCGCTATAATTTGACCGCAAATGAAATGTCAGAACGAATTCCGTTTATCGAATCAAACGACACTATCACCCCGCCATAATAAAGACCGGACGTCTTTGAATTCACCATCCGGAAGAAAATAAAAAGATCCGAACCGAAACGTAGGAGGCGACGCACTAAACGTGCGTTTCAGTTCGCATCGATGTTCCAGAACCGAAAGATTGTTCGAAAAAAGTGGTAGATAGCCGAAAAAAGTGACAGGGGTGCAACACGAGGACTTCCCAGGAGGTCACCCATCCTAGTACTACTCTCGCCCAAGCACGCTTAACTTCGGAGTTCTGATGGGATCCAGTGCATTTGTGCTGGTATGATCGCACCCAGCATGCCTCTCCATTGTTAAAGTAATAAAGAGTTTCCACTCGCATTGTCGTACGAAGTCCGTTTAAATGAAAGTGCGAAAAAATCCTGCTAGATGACATCGGATGGACGATCCGAGCATGTCGGGAAGCCGGATGACCGCCAGGGCTGTCATTGCGCGATTAAAATCTTCCCGAGTACCCCCGAATCAATATAAGAATCGCCACGATCTGACGGGCGGATCAAAAGTTATCGTCGGAACGATATTTGTGCACCAAGGGTAGCTCACGGCCAGTAAACACCTTCCGACCGGATTCATGACTCGCATCCACTAGTACACTCATCCGCTATAGCCTGTACGTCACTGAATCTAAACAAACCCCCGCTATAATTAGACCGCAAATGAAATGTCAGAACGAATTCCGTTTATCGAATCAAACGACACTACTACCCCGCCATAAGAAAGACCGGACGTATTTGAATTCACCATCCGGAAGGAAATAAAAAGATCCGAACCGAAACGTAGGAGGCGTCGCACTAAACGTGAGTTTCAGTTCGCATCGATGTTCCAGAACCGAAAGATTGTTCGAAAAAAGTGGTAGATAGCCGAAAAAAGTGACAGAGGTGCAACACGAGGACTTCCCAGGAGGTCACCCATCCTAGTACTACTCTCGCCCAAGCACGCTTAACTTCGGAGTTCTGATGGGATCCAGTGCATTTGTGCTGGTATGATCGCACCCAGCATGCCTCTCCATTGTCAAAGTAATAAAGAGTTTCCACTCGCATTGTCGTACGAAGTCCGTTTAAATGAAAGTGCGAAAAAATCCTGCTAGATGACATCGGATGGACGATCCGAGCATGTCGGGAAGCTGGATGACCGCCAGGGCTGTTATCGCGCGATGAATCTTCCCGAGTACCCCCGAATCAATATAAGAATCGCCACGATCTGACGGGCGGATCAAAAGTTATCGTCGGAACGATATTTGTGCACCACGGGTAGCTCACGGCCAGTAAACACCTTCCGACCGGATTCATGACTCGCATCCACTAGTACACTCATCCGCTATAGCCTGTACGTCACTGAATCTAAACAAACCCCCGCTATAATTTGACCGCAAATGAAATGTCAGAACGAATTCCGTTTATCGAATCAAACGACACTATCACCCCGCCATAATAAAGACCGGACGTCTTTGAATTCACCATCCGGAAGAAAATAAAAAGATCCGAACCGAAACGTATGAGGCGACGCACTAAACGTGCGTTTCAGTTCGCATCGATGTTCCAGAACCGAAAGATTGTTCGAAAAAAGTGGTAGATAGCCGAAAAAAGTGACAGGGGTGCAACACGAGGACTTCCCAGGAGGTCACCCATCCTAGTACTACTCTCGCCCAAGCACGCTTAACTTCGGAGTTCTGATGGGATCCAGTGCATTTGTGCTGGTATGATCGCACCCAGCATGCCTCTCCATTGTCAAAGTAATAAAGAGTTTCCACTCGCATTTTCGTACGAAGTCCGTTTAAATGAAAGTGCGAAAAAATCCTGCTAGATGACACCGGATGGACGATCCGAGCATGTCGGAAAGCCGGATGACCGCCATGGCTGTCATCGCGCGATGAATCTTCCCGAGTACCCCCGAATCAATATAAGAATCGCCACGATCTGACGGGCGGATCAAAAGTTATCGTCGGAACGATATTTGTGCACCAAGGGTAGCTCACGGCCAGTAAACACCTTCCGACCGGATTCATGACTCGCATCCACTAGTACACTCATCCGCTATAGCCTGTACGTCACTGAATCTAAACAAACCCCCGCTATAATTTGACCGCAAATGAAATGTCAGAACGAATTCCGTTTATCGAATCAAACGACACTATCACCCCGCCATAATAAAGACCGGACGTCTTTGAATTCACCATCCGGAAGAAAATAAAAAGAACCGAACCGAAACTTAGGAGGCGACGCACTAAACGTGCATTTCAGTTCGCATCGATGTTCCAGAACCGAAAGATTGTTCGAAAAAAGTGGTAGATAGCCGAAAAAAGTGACAGGGGTGCAACACGAGGACTTCACAGGAGGTCACCCATCCTACTACTACTCTCGCCCAAGCACGCTTAACTTCGGAGTTCTGATGGGATCCAGTGCATTTGTGCTGGTATGATCGCACCCAGCATGCCTCTCCATTGTCAAAGTAATAAAGAGTTTCCACTCGCATTGTCGTACGAAGTCCGTTTAAATGAAAGTGCGAAAAAATCCTGCTAGATGACACCGGATGGACGATCCGAGCATGTCGGGAAGCCGGATGACCGCCAGGGCTGTCATAGCGCGATTAATCTTCCCGAGTACCCCCGAATCAATATAAGAACCGCTACGATCTGACGGGCGGATCAAAAGTTATCGTCGGAACGATATTTGTGCACCAAGGGTAGCTCACGGCCAGTAAACACCTTCCGACCGGATTCATGACTCGCATCCACTAGTACACTCATCCGCTATAGCCTGTACGTCACTGAATCTGAACAAACCCCCGCTATAATTTGACCGCAAATGAAATGTCAGAACGAATTCTGTTTATCGAATCAAACGACACTATCACCCCGCCATAATAAAGACCGGACGTCTTTGAATTAACCATCCGGAAGAAAATAAAAAGATCCGAACCGAAACGTAGGAGGCGACGCACTAAACGTGCGTTTCAGTTCGCATCGATGTTCCAGAACCGAAAGATTGTTCAAAAAAAGTGGTAGATAGCCGAAAAAAGTGACAGGGGTGCAACACGAGGACTTCCCAGGAGGTCACTCATCCTAGTACTACTCTCGCCCAAGCACGCTTAACTTCGGAGTTCTGATGGGATCCAGTGCATTTGTGCTGGTATGATCGCACCCAGCATGCCTCTCCATTGTCAAAGTAATAAAGAGTTTCCACTCGCATTGTCGTACGAAGTCCGTTTAAATGAAAGTGCGAAAAAATCCTGCTAGATGACATCGGATGGACGATCCGAGCATGTCGGGAAGCTGGATGACCGCCAGGGCTGTTATCGCGCGATGAATCTTCCCGAGTAGCCACGAATCAATATAAGAATCGCCACGATCTGACGAGCGGATCAAAAGTTATCGTCGGAACGATATTTGTGCACCAAGGGTAGCTCACGGCCAGTAAACACCTTCCGACATGATTCATGACTCGCATCCACTAGTACACTCATCCGCTATAGCCTGTACGTCACTGAATCTAAACAAACCCCCGCTATAATTTGACCGCAAATGAAATGTCAGAACGAATTCCGTTTATCGAATCAAACGACACTATCACCCCGCCATAATAAAGACCGGACGTATTTGAATTCACCATCCGGAAGAAAATAAAAAGATCCGAACCGAAACGTAGGAGGCGTCGCACTAAACGTGCGTTTCAGTTCGCATCGATGTTCCAGAACCGAAAGATTGTTCGAAAAAAGTGGTAGATAGCCGAAAAAAGTGACAGGGGTGCAACACGAGGACTTCCGAGGAGGTCACCCATCCTAGTACTACTCTCGCCCAAGCACGCTTAACTTCGGAGTTCTGATGGGATCCAGTGCATTTGTGCTGGTATGATCGCACCCAGCATGCCTCTCCATTGTCAAAGTAATAAAGAGTTTCCACTCGCATTGTCGTACGAAGTCCGTTTAAATGAAAGTGCGAAAAAATCCGGCTAGATAACATCGGATGGACGATCCGAGCATGTCGGGAAGCTGGATGACCGCCAGGGCTGTTATCGCGCGATGAATCTTCCCGAGTAGCTACGAATCAATATAAGAATCGCCACGATCTGACGGGCGGATCAAAAGTTATCGTCGGAACGATATTTGTGCACCAAGGGTAGCTCACGGCCAGTAAACACCTTCCGACATGATTCATGACTCGCATCCACTAGTACACTCATCCGCTATAGCCTGTACGTCACTGAATCTAAACAAACCCCCGCTATAATTTGACCGCAAATGAAATGTCAGAACGAATTCCGTTTATCGAATCAAACGACACTATCACCCCGCCATAATAAAGACCGGACGTATTTGAATTCACCATCCGGAAGAAAATAAAAAGATCCGAACCGAAACGTAGGAGGCGTCGCACTAAACGTGCGTTCCAGTTCGCATCGATGTTCCAGAACCGAAAGATTGTTCGAAAAAAGTGGTAGATAGCCGAAAAAAGTGACAGGGGTGCAACACGAGGACTTCCGAGGAGGTCACCCATCCTAGTACTACTCTCGCCCAAGCACGCTTAACTTCGGAGTTCTGATGGGATCCAGTGCATTTGTGCTGGTATGATCGCACCCAGCATGCCTCTCCATTGTCAAAGTAATAAAGAGTTTCCACTCGCATTGTCGTACGAAGTCCGTTTAAATGAAAGTGCGAAAAAATCCGGCTAGATAACATCGGATGGACGATCCGAGCATGTCGGGAAGCTGGATGACCGCCAGGGCTGTTGTCGCGCGATGAATCTTCCCGAGTAGCCACGAATCAATATAAGAATCGCCACGATCTGACGGGCGGATCAAAAGTTATCGTCGGAACGATATTTGTGCACCAAGGGTAGCTCACGGCCAGTAAACACCTTCCGACATGATTCATGACTCGCATCCACTAGTACACTCATCCGCTATAGCCTGTACGTCACTGAATCTAAACAAACCCCCGCTATAATTTGACCGCAAATGAAATGTCAGAACAAATTCCGTTTATCGAATCAAACGACACTATCACCCCGCCATAATAAAGACCGGACGTATTTGAATTCACCATCCGGAAGAAAATAAAAAGATCCGAACCGAAACGTAGGAGGCGTCGCACTAAACGTGCGTTCCAGTTCGCATCGATGTTCCAGAACCGAAAGATTGTTCGAAAAAAGTGGTAGATAGCCGAAAAAAGTGACAGGGGTGCAACACGAGGACTTCTCAGGAGGTCACCCATCCTAGTACTACTCTCGCCCAAGCACGCTTAACTTCGGAGTTCTGATGGGATCCAGTGCATTTGTGCTGGTATGATCGCACCCAGCATGCCTCTCCATTGCCAAAGTAATAAAGAGTTTCCACTCGCATTGTCGTACGAAGTCCGTTTAAATGAAAGTGCGAAAAAACCCTGCTAGATGACATCGGATGGACGATCCGAGCATGTCGGGAAGCCGGATGACCGCCAGGGCTGTCATCGCGCGATGAATCTTCCCGAGTACCCCCGAATCAATATAAGAATCGCCACGATCTGACGGGCGGATCAAATGTTATCGTCGGAACGATATTTGTGCACCAAGGTTAGCTCACGGCCAGTAAACACCTTCCGACCGGATTCATGACTCGCATCTACTAGTACACTAATCCGCTATAGCCTGTACGTCACTGAATCTAAACAAACCCCCGCTATAATTTGACCGCAAATGAAATGTCAGAACGAATTCCGTTTATCGAATCAAACGACACTATCACCCCGCCATAATAAAGACCGGACGTATTTGAATTCACCATCCGGAAGAAAATAAAAAGATCCGAACCGAAACGTAGGAGGCGTCGCACTAAACGTGCGTTTCAGTTCGCAACGATGTTCCAGAACCGAAAGATTGTTCGAAAAAAGTGGTAGATAGCCGAAAAAAGTGACAGGGGTGCAACACGAGGACTTCCCAGGAGGTCACCCATCCTAGTACTACACTCGCCCAAGCACGCTTAACTTCGGAGTTCTGATGGGATCCAGTGCATTTGTGCTGTTATGATCGCACCCAGCATGCCTCTCCATTGTCAAAGTAATAAAGAGTTTCCACTCGCATTGTCGTACGAAGTCCGTTTAAATGAAAGTGCAAAAAAATCCGGCTAGATAACATCGGATGGACGATCTGAGCATGTCGGGAAGCTGGATGACCGCCAGGGCTGTTATCGCGCGATGAATCTTCCCGAGTAGCCACGATTCAATATAAGAATCGCCACGATCTGACGGGCGGATCAAAAGTTATCGTCGGAACGATATTTGTGCACCAAGGGTAGCTCACGGCCAGTAAACACCTTCCGACCGGATTCATGACTCGCATCCACTAGTACACTCATCCGCTATAGCCTGTACGTCACTGAATCTAAACAAACCCCCGCTATAATTTGACCGCAAATGAAATGTCAGAACGAATTCCGTTTATCGAATCAAACGACACTATCACCCCGCCATAATAAAGACCGGACGTCTTTGAATTCACCATCCGGAAGAAAATAAAAAGATCCGAACCGAAACTTAGGAGGCGACGCACTAAACGTGCGTTTCAGTTCGCATCGATGTTCCAGAACCGAAAGATTGTTCGAAAAAAGTGGTAGATAGCCGAAAAAAGTGACAGGGGTGCAACACGAGGACTTCCCAGGAGGTCACCCATCCTAGTACTACTCTCGCCCAAGCACGCTTAACTTCGGAGTTCTGATGGGATCCAGTGCATTTGTGCTGGTATGATCGCACCCAGCATGCCTCTCCATTGTCAAAGTAATAAAGAGTTTCCACTCGCATTGTCGTACGAAGTCCGTTTAAATGAAAGTGCGAAAAAATCCTGCTAGATGACATCGGATGGACGATCCGAGCATGTCGGGAAGCTGGATGACCGCCAGGGCTGTTATCGCGCGATGAATCTTCCCGAGTACCCCCGAATCAATATAAGAATCGCCACGATCTGACGGGCGGATCAAAAGTTATCGTCGGAACGATATTTGTGCACCACGGGTAGCTCACGGCCAGTAAACACCTTCCGACCGGATTCATGTCTCGCATCCACTAGTACACTCATCCGCTATAGCCTGTACGTCACTGAATCTAAACAAACCCCCGCTATAATTTGACCGCAAATGAAATGTCAGAACGAATTCCGTTTATCGAATCAAACGACACTATCACCCCGCTATAATAAAGACCGGACGTCTTTGAATTCACCATCCGGAAGAAAATAAAAAGATCCGAACTGAAACGTATGAGGCGACGCACTAAACGTTCGTTTCAGTTCGCATCGATGTTCCAGAACCGAAAGATTGTTCGAAAAAAGTGGTAGATAGCCGAAAAAAGTGACAGGGGTGCAACACGAGGACTTCCGAGGAGGTCACCCATCCTAGTACTACTCTCGCCCAAGCACGCTTAACTTCGGAGTTCTGATGGGATCCAGTGCATTTGTGCTGGTATGATCGCACCCAGCATGCCTCTCCATTGTCAAAGTAATAAAGAGTTTCCACTCGCATTGTCGTACGAAGTCCGTTTAAATGAAAGTGCGAAAAAATCCTGCTAGATGACAACGGATGGACGATCCGAGCATGTCGGAAAGCCGGATGACCGCCAGGGCTGTCATCGCGCGATGAATCTTCCCGAGTAACCCCGAATCAATATAAGAATCGCCACGATCTGACGGGCGGATCAAAAGTTATCGTCGGAACGATATTTGTGCACCAAGGTTAGCTCACGGCCAGTAAACACCTTCCGACCGGATTCATGACTCGCATCTACTAGTACACTCATCCGCTATAGCCTGTACGTCACTGAATCTAAACAAACCCCCGCTATAATTTGACCGCAAATGAAATGTCAGAACGAATTCCGTTTATCGAATCAAACGACACTATCACCCCGCCATAATAAAGACCGGACGTATTTGAATTCACCATCCGGAAGAAAATAAAAAGATCCGAACCGAAACGTAGGAGGCGTCGCACTAAACGTGCGTTTCAGTTCGCATCGATGTTCCAGAACCGAAAGATTGTTCGAAAAAAGTGGTAGATAGCCGAAAAAAGTGACAGGGGTGCAACACGAGGACTTCCGAGGAGGTCACCCATCCTAGTACTACTCTCGCCCAAGCACGCTTAACTTCGGAGTTCTGATGGGATCCAGTGCATTTGTGCTGTTATGATCGCACCCAGCATGCCTCTCCATTGTCAAAGTAATAAAGAGTTTCCACTCGCATTGTCGTACGAAGTCCGTTTAAATGAAAGCGCAAAAAAATCCGGCTAGATAACATCGGATGGACGATCCGAGCATGTCGGGAAGCTGGATGACCGCCAGGGCTGTTATCGCGCGATGAATCTTCCCGAGTAGCCACGAATCAATATAAGAATCGCCACGATCTGACGGGCGGATCAAAAGTTATCGTCGGAACGATATTTGTGCACCAAGGGTAGCTCACGGCCAGTAAACACCTTCCGACCGGATTCATGACTCGCATCCACTAGTACACTCATCCGCTATAGCCTGTACGTCACTGAATCTAAACAAACCCCCGCTATAATTTGACCGCAAATGAAATGTCAGAACGAATTCCGTTTATCGAATCAAACGACACTATCACCCCGCCATAATAAAGACCGGACGTCTTTGAATTCACCATCCGGAAGAAAATAAAAAGATCCGAACCGAAACGTAGGAGGCGACGCACTAAACGTGCGTTTCAGTTCGCATCGATGTTCCAGAACCGAAAGATTGTTCGAAAAAAGTGGTAGATAGCCGAAAAAAGTGACAGGGGTGCAACACGAGGACTTCCCAGGAGGTCACCCATCCTAGTACTACTCTCGCCCAAGCACGCTTAACTTCGGAGTTCTGATGGGATCCAGTGCATTTGTGCTGGTATGATCGCACCCAGCATGCCTCTCCATTGTTAAAGTAATAAAGAGTTTCCACTCGCATTGTCGTACGAAGTCCGTTTAAATGAAAGTGCGAAAAAATCCTGCTAGATGACATCGGATGGACGATCCGAGCATGTCGGGAAGCCGGATGACCGCCAGGGCTGTCATTGCGCGATTAAAATCTTCCCGAGTACCCCCGAATCAATATAAGAATCGCCACGATCTGACGGGCGGATCAAAAGTTATCGTCGGAACGATATTTGTGCACCAAGGGTAGCTCACGGCCAGTAAACACCTTCCGACCGGATTCATGACTCGCATCCACTAGTACACTCATCCGCTATAGCCTGTACGTCACTGAATCTAAACAAACCCCCGCTATAATTAGACCGCAAATGAAATGTCAGAACGAATTCCGTTTATCGAATCAAACGACACTACTACCCCGCCATAATAAAGACCGGACGTATTTGAATTCACCATCCAGAAGAAAATAAAAAGATCCGAACCGAAACGTAGGAGGCGTCGCACTAAACGTGAGTTTCAGTTCGCATCGATGTTCCAGAACCGAAAGATTGTTCGAAAAAAGTGGTAGATAGCCGAAAAAAGTGACAGGGGTGCAACACGAGGACTTCCCAGGAGGTCACCCATCCTAGTACTACTCTCGCCCAAGCACGCTTAACTTCGGAGTTCTGATGGGATCCAGTGCATTTGTGCTGGTATGATCGCACCCAGCATGCCTCTCCATTGTCAAAGTAATAAAGAGTTTCCACTCGCATTGTCGTACGAAGTCCGTTTAAATGAAAGTGCGAAAAAATCCTGCTAGATGACATCGGATGGACGATCCGAGCATGTCGGGAAGCTGGATGACCGCCAGGGCTGTTATCGCGCGATGAATCTTCCCGAGTACCCCCGAATCAATATAAGAATCGCCACGATCTGACGGGCGGATCAAAAGTTATCGTCGGAACGATATTTGTGCACCACGGGTAGCTCACGGCCAGTAAACACCTTCCGACCGGATTCATGACTCGCATCCACTAGTACACTCATCCGCTATAGCCTGTACGTCACTGAATCTAAACAAACCCCCGCTATAATTTGACCGCAAATGAAATGTCAGAACGAATTCCGTTTATCGAATCAAACGACACTATCACCCCGCCATAATAAAGACCGGACGTCTTTGAATTCACCATCCGGAAGAAAATAAAAAGATCCGAACCGAAACGTATGAGGCGACGCACTAAACGTGCGTTTCAGTTCGCATCGATGTTCCAGAACCGAAAGATTGTTCGAAAAAAGTGGTAGATAGCCGAAAAAAGTGACAGGGGTGCAACACGAGGACTTCCCAGGAGGTCACCCATCCTAGTACTACTCTCGCCCAAGCACGCTTAACTTCGGAGTTCTGATGGGATCCAGTGCATTTGTGCTGGTATGATCGCACCCAGCATGCCTCTCCATTGTCAAAGTAATAAAGAGTTTCCACTCGCATTGTCGTACGAAGTCCGTTTAAATGAAAGTGCGAAAAAATCCGGCTAGATAACATCGGATGGACGATCCGAGCATGTCGGGAAGCTGGATGACCGCCAGGGCTGTTATCGCGCGATGAATCTTCCCGAGTAGCTACGAATCAATATAAGAATCGCCACGATCTGACGGGCGGATCAAAAGTTATCGTCGGAACGATATTTGTGCACCAAGGGTAGCTCACGGCCAGTAAACACCTTCCGACATGATTCATGACTCGCATCCACTAGTACACTCATCCGCTATAGCCTGTACGTCACTGAATCTAAACAAACCCCCGCTATAATTTGACCGCAAATGAAATGTCAGAACGAATTCCGTTTATCGAATCAAACGACACTATCACCCCGCCATAATAAAGACCGGACGTATTTGAATTCACCATCCGGAAGAAAATAAAAAGATCCGAACCGAAACGTAGGAGGCGTCGCACTAAACGTGCGTTCCAGTTCGCATCGATGTTCCAGAACCGAAAGATTGTTCGAAAAAAGTGGTAGATAGCCGAAAAAAGTGACAGGGGTGCAACACGAGGACTTCCGAGGAGGTCACCCATCCTAGTACTACTCTCGCCCAAGCACGCTTAACTTCGGAGTTCTGATGGGATCCAGTGCATTTGTGCTGGTATGATCGCACCCAGCATGCCTCTCCATTGTCAAAGTAATAAAGAGTTTCCACTCGCATTGTCGTACGAAGTCCGTTTAAATGAAAGTGCGAAAAAATCCGGCTAGATAACATCGGATGGACGATCCGAGCATGTCGGGAAGCTGGATGACCGCCAGGGCTGTTGTCGCGCGATGAATCTTCCCGAGTAGCCACGAATCAATATAAGAATCGCCACGATCTGACGGGCGGATCAAAAGTTATCGTCGGAACGATATTTGTGCACCAAGGGTAGCTCACGGCCAGTAAACACCTTCCGACATGATTCATGACTCGCATCCACTAGTACACTCATCCGCTATAGCCTGTACGTCACTGAATCTAAACAAACCCCCGCTATAATTTGACCGCAAATGAAATGTCAGAACAAATTCCGTTTATCGAATCAAACGACACTATCACCCCGCCATAATAAAGACCGGACGTATTTGAATTCACCATCCGGAAGAAAATAAAAAGATCCGAACCGAAACGTAGGAGGCGTCGCACTAAACGTGCGTTCCAGTTCGCATCGATGTTCCAGAACCGAAAGATTGTTCGAAAAAAGTGGTAGATAGCCGAAAAAAGTGACAGGGGTGCAACACGAGGACTTCTCAGGAGGTCACCCATCCTAGTACTACTCTCGCCCAAGCACGCTTAACTTCGGAGTTCTGATGGGATCCAGTGCATTTGTGCTGGTATGATCGCACCCAGCATGCCTCTCCATTGCCAAAGTAATAAAGAGTTTCCACTCGCATTGTCGTACGAAGTCCGTTTAAATGAAAGTGCGAAAAAACCCTGCTAGATGACATCGGATGGACGATCCGAGCATGTCGGGAAGCCGGATGACTGCCAGGGCTGTCATCGCGCGATGAATCTTCCCGAGTACCCCCGAATCAATATAAGAATCGCCACGATCTGACGGGCGGATCAAATGTTATCGTCGGAACGATATTTGTGCACCAAGGTTAGCTCACGGCCAGTAAACACCTTCCGACCGGATTCATGACTCGCATCTACTAGTACACTAATCCGCTATAGCCTGTACGTCACTGAATCTAAACAAACCCCCGCTATAATTTGACCGCAAATGAAATGTCAGAACGAATTCCGTTTATCGAATCAAACGACACTATCACCCCGCCATAATAAAGACCGGACGTATTTGAATTCACCATCCGGAAGAAAATAAAAAGATCCGAACCGAAACGTAGGAGGCGTCGCACTAAACGTGCGTTTCAGTTCGCAACGATGTTCCAGAACCGAAAGATTGTTCGAAAAAAGTGGTAGATAGCCGAAAAAAGTGACAGGGGTGCAACACGAGGACTTCCCAGGAGGTCACCCATCCTAGTACTACACTCGCCCAAGCACGCTTAACTTCGGAGTTCTGATGGGATCCAGTGCATTTGTGCTGTTATGATCGCACCCAGCATGCCTCTCCATTGTCAAAGTAATAAAGAGTTTCCACTCGCATTGTCGTACGAAGTCCGTTTAAATGAAAGTGCAAAAAAATCCGGCTAGATAACATCGGATGGACGATCTGAGCATGTCGGGAAGCTGGATGACCGCCAGGGCTGTTATCGCGCGATGAATCTTCCCGAGTAGCCACGATTCAATATAAGAATCGCCACGATCTGACGGGCGGATCAAAAGTTATCGTCGGAACGATATTTGTGCACCAAGGGTAGCTCACGGCCAGTAAACACCTTCCGACCGGATTCATGACTCGCATCCACTAGTACACTCATCCGCTATAGCCTGTACGTCACTGAATCTAAACAAACCCCCGCTATAATTTGACCGCAAATGAAATGTCAGAACGAATTCCGTTTATCGAATCAAACGACACTATCACCCCGCCATAATAAAGACCGGACGTCTTTGAATTCACCATCCGGAAGAAAATAAAAAGATCCGAACCGAAACTTAGGAGGCGACGCACTAAACGTGCGTTTCAGTTCGCATCGATGTTCCAGAACCGAAAGATTGTTCGAAAAAAGTGGTAGATAGCCGAAAAAAGTGACAGGGGTGCAACACGAGGACTTCCCAGGAGGTCACCCATCCTAGTACTACTCTCGCCCAAGCACGCTTAACTTCGGAGTTCTGATGGGATCCAGTGCATTTGTGCTGGTATGATCGCACCCAGCATGCCTCTCCATTGTCAAAGTAATAAAGAGTTTCCACTCGCATTGTCGTACGAAGTCCGTTTAAATGAAAGTGCGAAAAAATCCTGCTAGATGACATCGGATGGACGATCCGAGCATGTCGGGAAGCCGGATGACCGCCAGGGCTGTCATTGCGCGATTAAAATCTTCCCGAGTACCCCCGAATCAATATAAGAATCGCCACGATCTGACGGGCGGATCAAAAGTTATCGTCGGAACGATATTTGTGCACCAAGGGTAGCTCACGGCCAGTAAACACCTTCCGACCGGATTCATGACTCGCATCCACTAGTACACTCATCCGCTATAGCCTGTACGTCACTGAATCTAAACAAACCCCCGCTATAATTAGACCGCAAATGAAATGTCAGAACGAATTCCGTTTATCGAATCAAACGACACTACTACCCCGCCATAATAAAGACCGGACGTATTTGAATTCACCATCCAGAAGAAAATAAAAAGATCCGAACCGAAACGTAGGAGGCGTCGCACTAAACGTGAGTTTCAGTTCGCATCGATGTTCCAGAACCGAAAGATTGTTCGAAAAAAGTGGTAGATAGCCGAAAAAAGTGACAGGGGTGCAACACGAGGACTTCCCAGGAGGTCACCCATCCTAGTACTACTCTCGCCCAAGCACGCTTAACTTCGGAGTTCTGATGGGATCCAGTGCATTTGTGCTGGTATGATCGCACCCAGCATGCCTCTCCATTGTCAAAGTAATAAAGAGTTTCCACTCGCATTGTCGTACGAAGTCCGTTTAAATGAAAGTGCGAAAAAATCCTGCTAGATGACATCGGATGGACGATCCGAGCATGTCGGGAAGCTGGATGACCGCCAGGGCTGTTATCGCGCGATGAATCTTCCCGAGTACCCCCGAATCAATATAAGAATCGCCACGATCTGACGGGCGGATCAAAAGTTATCGTCGGAACGATATTTGTGCACCACGGGTAGCTCACGGCCAGTAAACACCTTCCGACCGGATTCATGACTCGCATCCACTAGTACACTCATCCGCTATAGCCTGTACGTCACTGAATCTAAACAAACCCCCGCTATAATTTGACCGCAAATGAAATGTCAGAACGAATTCCGTTTATCGAATCAAACGACACTATCACCCCGCCATAATAAAGACCGGACGTCTTTGAATTCACCATCCGGAAGAAAATAAAAAGATCCGAACCGAAACGTATGAGGCGACGCACTAAACGTGCGTTTCAGTTCGCATCGATGTTCCAGAACCGAAAGATTGTTCGAAAAAAGTGGTAGATAGCCGAAAAAAGTGACAGGGGTGCAACACGAGGACTTCCCAGGAGGTCACCCATCCTAGTACTACTCTCGCCCAAGCACGCTTAACTTCGGAGTTCTGATGGGATCCAGTGCATTTGTGCTGGTATGATCGCACCCAGCATGCCTCTCCATTGTCAAAGTAATAAAGAGTTTCCACTCGCATTGTCGTACGAAGTCCGTTTAAATGAAAGTGCGAAAAAATCCGGCTAGATAACATCGGATGGACGATCCGAGCATGTCGGGAAGCTGGATGACCGCTAGGGCTGTTATCGCGCGATGAATCTTCCCGAGTAGCTACGAATCAATATAAGAATCGCCACGATCTGACGGGCGGATCAAAAGTTATCGTCGGAACGATATTTGTGCACCAAGGGTAGCTCACGGCCAGTAAACACCTTCCGACATGATTCATGACTCGCATCCACTAGTACACTCATCCGCTATAGCCTGTACGTCACTGAATCTAAACAAACCCCCGCTATAATTTGACCGCAAATGAAATGTCAGAACGAATTCCGTTTATCGAATCAAACGACACTATCACCCCGCCATAATAAAGACCGGACGTATTTGAATTCACCATCCGGAAGAAAATAAAAAGATCCGAACCGAAACGTAGGAGGCGTCGCACTAAACGTGCGTTCCAGTTCGCATCGATGTTCCAGAACCGAAAGATTGGTCGAAAAAAGTGGTAGATAGCCGAAAAAAGTGACAGGGGTGCAACACGAGGACTTCCGAGGAGGTCACCCATCCTAGTACTACTCTCGCCCAAGCACGCTTAACTTCGGAGTTCTGATGGGATCCAGTGCATTTGTGCTGGTATGATCGCACCCAGCATGCCTCTCCATTGTCAAAGTAATAAAGAGTTTCCACTCGCATTGTCGTACGAAGTCCGTTTAAATGAAAGTGCGAAAAAATCCGGCTAGATAACATCGGATGGACGATCCGAGCATGTCGGGAAGCTGGATGACCGCCAGGGCTGTTGTCGCGCGATGAATCTTCCCGAGTAGCCACGAATCAATATAAGAATCGCCACGATCTGACGGGCGGATCAAAAGTTATCGTCGGAACGATATTTGTGCACCAAGGGTAGCTCACGGCCAGTAAACACCTTCCGACATGATTCATGACTCGCATCCACTAGTACACTCATCCGCTATAGCCTGTACGTCACTGAATCTAAAGAAACCCCCGCTATAATTTGACCGCAAATGAAATGTCAGAACAAATTCCGTTTATCGAATCAAACGACACTATCACCCCGCCATAATAAAGACCGGACGTATTTGAATTCACCATCCGGAAGAAAATAAAAAGATCCGAACCGAAACGTAGGAGGCGTCGCACTAAACGTGCGTTCCAGTTCGCATCGATGTTCCAGAACCGAAAGATTGTTCGAAAAAAGTGGTAGATAGCCGAAAAAAGTGACAGGGGTGCAACACGAGGACTTCTCAGGAGGTCACCCATCCTAGTACTACTCTCGCCCAAGCACGCTTAACTTCGGAGTTCTGATGGGATCCAGTGCATTTGTGCTGGTATGATCGCACCCAGCATGCCTCTCCATTGCCAAAGTAATAAAGAGTTTCCACTCGCATTGTCGTACGAAGTCCGTTTAAATGAAAGTGCGAAAAAACCCTGCTAGATGACATCGGATGGACGATCCGAGCATGTCGGGAAGCCGGATGACCGCCAGGGCTGTCATCGCGCGATGAATCTTCCCGAGTACCCCCGAATCAATATAAGAATCGCCACGATCTGACGGGCGGATCAAATGTTATCGTCGGAACGATATTTGTGCACCAAGGTTAGCTCACGGCCAGTAAACACCTTCCGACCGGATTCATGACTCGCATCTACTAGTACACTAATCCGCTATAGCCTGTACGTCACTGAATCTAAACAAACCCCCGCTATAATTTGACCGCAAATGAAATGTCAGAACGAATTCCGTTTATCGAATCAAACGACACTATCACCCCGCCATAATAAAGACCGGACGTATTTGAATTCACCATCCGGAAGAAAATAAAAAGATCCGAACCGAAACGTAGGAGGCGTCGCACTAAACGTGCGTTTCAGTTCGCAACGATGTTCCAGAACCGAAAGATTGTTCGAAAAAAGTGGTAGATAGCCGAAAAAAGTGACAGGGGTGCAACACGAGGACTTCCCAGGAGGTCACCCATCCTAGTACTACACTCGCCCAAGCACGCTTAACTTCGGAGTTCTGATGGGATCCAGTGCATTTGTGCTGTTATGATCGCACCCAGCATGCCTCTCCATTGTCAAAGTAATAAAGAGTTTCCACTCGCATTGTCGTACGAAGTCCGTTTAAATGAAAGTGCAAAAAAATCCGGCTAGATAACATCGGATGGACGATCTGAGCATGTCGGGAAGCTGGATGACCGCCAGGGCTGTTATCGCGCGATGAATCTTCCCGAGTAGCCACGATTCAATATAAGAATCGCCACGATCTGACGGGCGGATCAAAAGTTATCGTCGGAACGATATTTGTGCACCAAGGGTAGCTCACGGCCAGTAAACACCTTCCGACCGGATTCATGACTCGCATCCACTAGTACACTCATCCGCTATAGCCTGTACGTCACTGAATCTAAACAAACCCCCGCTATAATTTGACCGCAAATGAAATGTCAGAACGAATTCCGTTTATCGAATCAAACGACACTATCACCCCGCCATAATAAAGACCGGACGTCTTTGAATTCACCATCCGGAAGAAAATAAAAAGATCCGAACCGAAACTTAGGAGGCGACGCACTAAACGTGCGTTTCAGTTCGCATCGATGTTCCAGAACCGAAAGATTGTTCGAAAAAAGTGGTAGATAGCCGAAAAAAGTGACAGGGGTGCAACACGAGGACTTCCCAGGAGGTCACCCATCCTAGTACTACTCTCGCCCAAGCACGCTTAACTTCGGAGTTCTGATGGGATCCAGTGCATTTGTGCTGGTATGATCGCACCCAGCATGCCTCTCCATTGTCAAAGTAATAAAGAGTTTCCACTCGCATTGTCGTACGAAGTCCGTTTAAATGAAAGTGCGAAAAAATCCTGCTAGATGACATCGGATGGACGATCCGAGCATGTCGGGAAGCTGGATGACCGCCAGGGCTGTTATCGCGCGATGAATCTTCCCGAGTACCCCCGAATCAATATAAGAATCGCCACGATCTGACGGGCGGATCAAAAGTTATCGTCGGAACGATATTTGTGCACCACGGGTAGCTCACGGCCAGTAAACACCTTCCGACCGGATTCATGTCTCGCATCCACTAGTACACTCATCCGCTATAGCCTGTACGTCACTGAATCTAAACAAACCCCCGCTATAATTTGACCGCAAATGAAATGTCAGAACGAATTCCGTTTATCGAATCAAACGACACTATCACCCCGCTATAATAAAGACCGGACGTCTTTGAATTCACCATCCGGAAGAAAATAAAAAGATCCGAACTGAAACGTATGAGGCGACGCACTAAACGTTCGTTTCAGTTCGCATCGATGTTCCAGAACCGAAAGATTGTTCGAAAAAAGTGGTAGATAGCCGAAAAAAGTGACAGGGGTGCAACACGAGGACTTCCGAGGAGGTCACCCATCCTAGTACTACTCTCGCCCAAGCACGCTTAACTTCGGAGTTCTGATGGGATCCAGTGCATTTGTGCTGGTATGATCGCACCCAGCATGCCTCTCCATTGTCAAAGTAATAAAGAGTTTCCACTCGCATTGTCGTACGAAGTCCGTTTAAATGAAAGTGCGAAAAAATCCGGCTAGATAACATCGGATGGACGATCCGAGCATGTCGGGAAGCTGGATGACCGCCAGGGCTGTTATCGTGCGATGAATCTTCCCGAGTAGCTACAAATCAATATAAGAATCGCCACGATCTGACGGGCGGATCAAAAGTTATCGTCGGAACAATATTTGTGCACCAAGGGTAGCTTACGGCCACTAAACACCTTCCGACCGGATTCATTACTCGCATCCACTAGTACACTCATCCGCTATATCCTGTACGTCACTGAATCTAAACAAACCCCCGCTATAATTTGACCGCAAATGAAATGTCAGAACGAATTCCGTTTATCGAATCAAACAACACTATCACCCCGCCATAATAAAGACCGGACGTATTTGTATTCACCATCCGGAAGAAAATAAAAAGATCCGAACCGAAACGTAGGAGGCGTCGCACTAAACGTGCGTTTCAGTTCGCATCGATGTTCCAGAACCGAAAGATTGTTCGAAAAAAGTGGTAGATAGCCGAAAAAAGTGACAGGGGTGCAAGACGAGGACTTCCGAGGAGGTCACCCATCCTAGTACTACTCTCGCCCAAGCACGCTTAACTTCGGAGTTCTGATGGGATCCAGTGCATTTGTGCTGGTATGATCGCACCCAGCATGCCTCTCCATTGTCAAAGTAATAAAGAGTTTCCACTCGCATTGTCGTACGAAGTCCGTTTAAATGAAAGTGCGAAAAAATCCGGCTAGATAACATCGGATGGACGATCCGAGCATGTCGGGAAGCTGGATGACCGCCAGGGCTGTTATCGCGCGATGAATCTTCCCGAGTAGCCACGAATCAATATAAGAATCGCCACGATCTGACGGGCGGATCAAAAGTTATCGTCGGAACGATATTTGTGCACCAAGGGTAGCTCACGGCCAGTAAACACCTTCCGACATGATTCATGACTCGCATCCACTAGTACACTCATCCGCTATAGCCTGTACGTCACTGAATCTAAACAAACCCCCGCTATAATTTGACCGCAAATGAAATGTCAGAACGAATTCCGTTTATCGAATCAAACGACACTATCACCCCGCCATAATAAAGACCGGACGTATTTGAATTCACCATCCGGAAGAAAATAAAAAGATCCGAACCGAAACGTAGGTGGCGTCGCACTAAACGTGCGTTCCAGTTCGCATCGATGTTCCAGAACCGAAAGATTGTTCGAAAAAAGTGGTAGATAGCCGAAAAAAGTGACAGGGGTGCAACACGAGGACTTCCGAGGAGGTCACCCATCCTAGTACTACTCTCGCCCAAGCACGCTTAACTTCGGAGTTCTGATGGGATCCAGTGCATTTGTGCTGGTATGATCGCACCCAGCATGCCTCTCCATTGTCAAAGTAATAAAGAGTTTCCACTCGCATTGTCGTACGAAGTCCGTTTAAATGAAAGTGCGAAAAAATCCGGCTAGATAACATCGGATGGACGATCCGAGCATGTCGGGAAGCTGGATGACCGCCAGGGCTGTTATCGCGCGATGAATCTTCCCGAGTAGCCACGAATCAATATAAGAATCGCCACGATCTGACGGGCGGATCAAAAGTTATCGTCGGAACGATATTTGTGCACCAAGGGTAGCTCACGGCCAGTAAACACCTTCCGACATGATTCATGACTCGCATCCACTAGTACACTCATCCGCTATAGCCTGTACGTCACTGAATCTAAACAAACCCCCGCTATAATTTGACCGCAAATGAAATGTCAGAACGAATTCCGTTTATCGAATCAAACGACACTATCACCCCGCCATAATAAAGACCGGACGTATTTGAATTCACCATCCGGAAGAAAATAAAAAGATCCGAACCGAAACGTAGGAGGCGTCGCACTAAACGTGCGTTCCAGTTCGCATCGATGTTCCAGAACCGAAAGATTGTTCGAAAAAATTGGTAGATAGCCGAAAAAAGTGACAGGGGTGCAACACGAGGACTTCCCAGGAGGTCACCCATCCTAGTACTACTCTCGCCCAAGCACGCTTAACTTCGGAGTTCTGATGGGATCCAGTGCATTTGTGCTGGTATGATCGCACCCAGCATGCCTCTCCATTGCCAAAGTAATAAAGAGTTTCCACTCGCATTGTCGTACGAAGTCCGTTTAAATGAAAGTGCGAAAAAACCCTGCTAGATGACATCGGATGGACGATCCGAGCATGTCGGGAAGCCGGATGACCGCCAGGGCTGTCATCGCGCGATGAATCTTCCCCAGTACCCCCGAATCAATATAAGTATCGCCACGATCTGACGGGCGGATCAAAAGTTATCGTCGGAACGATATTTGTGCACCAAGGTTAGCTCACGGCCAGTAAACACCTTCCGACCGGATTCATGACTCGCATCTACTAGTACACTCATCCGCTCTAGCCTGTACGTCACTGAATCTAAACAAACCCCCGCTATAATTTGACCGCAAATGAAATGTCAGAACGAATTCCGTTTATCGAATCAAACGACACTATCACCCCGCCATAATAAAGACCGGACGTATTTGAATTCACCATCCGGAAGAAAATAAAAAGATCCGAACCGAAACGTATGAGGCGACGCACTAAACGTGCGTTTCAGTTCGCATCGATGTTCCAGAACCGAAAGATTGTTCGAAAAAAGTGGTAGATAGCCGAAAAAAGTGACAGGGGTGCAACACGAGGACTTCCCAGGAGGTCACCCATCCTAGTACTACTCTCGCCCAAGCACGCTTAACTTCGGAGTTCTGATGGGATCCAGTGCATTTGTGCTGGTATGATCGCACCCAGCATGCCTCTCCATTGTCAAAGTAATAAAGAGTTTCCACTCGCATTGTCGTACGAAGTCCGTTTAAATGAAAGTGCGAAAAAATCCGGCTAGATAACATCGGATGGACGATCCGAGCATGTCGGGAAGCTGGATGACCGCCAGGGCTGTTATCGCGCGATGAATCTTCCCGAGTAGCTACGAATCAATATAAGAATCGCCACGATCTGACGGGCGGATCAAAAGTTATCGTCGGAACAATATTTGTGCACCAAGGGTAGCTTACGGCCACTAAACACCTTCCGACCGGATTCATTACTCGCATCCACTAGTACACTCATCCGCTATATCCTGTACGTCACTGAATCTAAACAAACCCCCGCTATAATTTGACCGCAAATGAAATGTCAGAACGAATTCCGTTTATCGAATCAAACAACACTATCACCCCGCCATAATAAAGACCGGACGTATTTGAATTCACCATCCGGAAGAAAATAAAAAGATCCGAACCGAAACGTAGGAGGCGTCGCACTAAACGTGCGTTTCAGTTCGCATCGATGTTCCAGAACCGAAAGATTGTTCGAAAAAAGTGGTAGATAGCCGAAAAAAGTGACAGGGGTGCAAGACGAGGACTTCCGAGGAGGTCACCCATCCTAGTACTACTCTCGCCCAAGCACGCTTAACTTCGGAGTTCTGATGGGATCCAGTGCATTTGTGCTGGTATGATCGCACCCAGCATGCCTCTCCATTGTCAAAGTAATAAAGAGTTTCCACTCGCATTGTCGTACGAAGTCCGTTTAAATGAAAGTGCGAAAAAATCCGGCTAGATAACATCGGATGGACGATCCGAGCATGTCGGGAAGCTGGATGACCGCCAGGCCTGTTATCGCGCGATGAATCTTCCCGAGTAGCCACGAATCAATATAAGAATCGCCACGATCTGACGGGCGGATCAAAAGTTATCGTCGGAACGATATTTGTGCACCAAGGGTAGCTCACGGCCAGTAAACACCTTCCGACATGATTCATGACTCGCATCCACTAGTACACTCATCCGCTATAGCCTGTACGTCACTGAATCTAAACAAACCCCCGCTATAATTTGACCGCAAATGAAATGTCAGAACGAATTCCGTTTATCGAATCAAACGACACTATCACCCCGCCATAATAAAGACCGGACGTATTTGAATTCACCATCCGGAAGAAAATAAAAAGATCCGAACCGAAACGTAGGTGGCGTCGCACTAAACGTGCGTTCCAGTTCGCATCGATGTTCCAGAACCGAAAGATTGTTCGAAAAAAGTGGTAGATAGCCGAAAAAAGTGACAGGGGTGCAACACGAGGACTTCCGAGGAGGTCACCCATCCTAGTACTACTCTCGCCCAAGCACGCTTAACTTCGGAGTTCTGATGGGATCCAGTGCATTTGTGCTGGTATGATCGCACCCAGCATGCCTCTCCATTGTCAAAGTAATAAAGAGTTTCCACTCGCATTGTCGTACGAAGTCCGTTTAAATGAAAGTGCGAAAAAATCCGGCTAGATAACATCGGATGGACGATCCGAGCATGTCGGGAAGCTGGATGACCGCCAGGGCTGTTATCGCGCGATGAATCTTCCCGAGTAGCCACGAATCAATATAAGAATCGCCACGATCTGACGGGCGGATCAAAAGTTATCGTCGGAACGATATTTGTGCACCAAGGGTAGCTCACGGCCAGTAAACACCTTCCGACATGATTCATGACTCGCATCCACTAGTACACTCATCCGCTATAGCCTGTACGTCACTGAATCTAAACAAACCCCCGCTATAATTTGACCGCAAATGAAATGTCAGAACGAATTCCGTTTATCGAATCAAACGACACTATCACCCCGCCATAATAAAGACCGGACGTATTTGAATTCACCATCCGGAAGAAAATAAAAAGATCCGAACCGAAACGTAGGAGGCGTCGCACTAAACGTGCGTTCCAGTTCGCATCGATGTTCCAGAACCGAAAGATTGTTCGAAAAAATTGGTAGATAGCCGAAAAAAGTGACAGGGGTGCAACACGAGGACTTCCCAGGAGGTCACCCATCCTAGTACTACTCTCGCCCAAGCACGCTTAACTTCGGAGTTCTGATGGGATCCAGTGCATTTGTGCTGGTATGATCGCACCCAGCATGCCTCTCCATTGCCAAAGTAATAAAGAGTTTCCACTCGCATTGTCGTACGAAGTCCGTTTAAATGAAAGTGCGAAAAAACCCTGCTAGATGACATCGGATGGACGATCCGAGCATGTCAGGAAGCCGGATGACCGCCAGGGCTGTCATCGCGCGATGAATCTTCCCCAGTACCCCCGAATCAATATAAGAATCGCCACGATCTGACGGGCGGATCAAAAGTTATCGTCGGAACGATATTTGTGCACCAAGGTTAGCTCACGGCCAGTAAACACCTTCCGACCGGATTCATGACTCGCATCTACTAGTACACTCATCCGCTCTAGCCTGTACGTCACTGAATCTAAACAAACCCCCGCTATAATTTGACCGCAAATGAAATGTCAGAACGAATTCCGTTTATCGAATCAAACGACACTATCACCCCGCCATAATAAAGACCGGACGTATTTGAATTCACCATCCGGAAGAAAATAAAAAGATCCGAACCGAAACGTATGAGGCGACGCACTAAACGTGCGTTTCAGTTCGCATCGATGTTCCAGAACCGAAAGATTGTTCGAAAAAAGTGGTAGATAGCCGAAAAAAGTGACAGGGGTGCAACACGAGGACTTCCCAGGAGGTCACCCATCCTAGTACTACTCTCGCCCAAGCACGCTTAACTTCGGAGTTCTGATGGGATCCAGTGCATTTGTGCTGGTATGATCGCACCCAGCATGCCTCTCCATTGTCAAAGTAATAAAGAGTTTCCACTCGCATTGTCGTACGAAGTCCGTTTAAATGAAAGTGCGAAAAAATCCGGCTAGATAACATCGGATGGACGATCCGAGCATGTCGGGAAGCTGGATGACCGCCAGGGCTGTTATCGCGCGATGAATCTTCCCGAGTAGCTACGAATCAATATAAGAATCGCCACGATCTGACGGGCAGATCAAAAGTTATCGTCGTAACAATATTTGTGCACCAAGGGTAGCTTACGGCCACTAAACACCTTCCGACCGGATTCATTACTCGCATCCACTAGTACACTCATCCGCTATATCCTGTACGTCACTGAATCTAAACAAACCCCCGCTATAATTTGACCGCAAATGAAATGTCAGAACGAATTCCGTTTATCGAATCAAACGACACTATCACCCCGCCATAATAAAGACCGGACGTATTTGAATTCACCATCCGGAAGAAAATAAAAAGATCCGAACCGAAACGTAGGAGGCGTCGCACTAAACGTGCGTTTCAGTTCGCATCGATGTTCCAGAACCGAAAGATTGTTCGAAAAAAGTGGTAGATAGCCGAAAAAAGTGACAGGGGTGCAACACGAGGACTTCCGAGGAGGTCACCCATCCTAGTACTACTCTCGCCCAAGCACGCTTAACTTCGGAGTTCTGATGGGATCCAGTGCATTTGTGCTAGTATGATCGCACCCAGCATGCCTCTCCATTGTCAAAGTAATAAAGAGTTTCCACTCGCATTGTCGTACGAAGTCCGTTTAAATGAAAGTGCGAAAAAATCCGGCTAGATAACATCGGATGGACGATCCGAGCATGTCGGGAAGCTGGATGACCGCCAGGGCTGTTATCGCGCGATGAATCTTCCCGAGTAGCCACGAATCAATATAAGAATCGCCACGATCTGACGGGCGGATCAAAAGTTATCGTCGGAACGATATTTGTGCACCAAGGGTAGCTCACGGCCAGTAAACACCTTCCGACATGATTCATGACTCGCATCCACTAGTACACTCATCCGCTATAGCCTGTACGTCACTGAATCTAAACAAACCCCCGCTATAATTTGACCGCAAATGAAATGTCAGAACGAATTCCGTTTATCGAATCAAACGACACTATCACCCCGCCATAATAAAGACCGGACGTATTTGAATTCACCATCCGGAAGAAAATAAAAAGATCCGAACCGAAACGTAGGTGGCGTCGCACTAAACGTGCGTTCCAGTTCGCATCGATGTTCCAGAACCGAAAGATTGTTCGAAAAAAGTGGTAGATAGCCGAAAAAAGTGACAGGGGTGCAACACGAGGACTTCCGAGGAGGTCACCCATCCTAGTACTACTCTCGCCCAAGCACGCTTAACTTCGGAGTTCTGATGGGATCCAGTGCATTTGTGCTGGTATGATCGCACCCAGCATGCCTCTCCATTGTCAAAGTAATAAAGAGTTTCCACTCGCATTGTCGTACGAAGTTGTAGACACCCCATTTTGATCGGACCCAAGTTCGCTATGCTTGGGCGAAACCCCATCCAATCATTTCCGCCATGTTTCGCACTTTTCCGTTAAGTGTTGAGAGAGATTATTCCCAAGAATTCGAGCAAGAGAGAATTTGGATCCGATTGATGGGCCCGTCTTGAGCATTTGTTTAGATTTGGATCAAACAGGGTGGCCCGCGCATTGTTTTAGTGAAAAATGAGTTTTGAACCTACTTCGATCCAACACCTAAAGATGATCATCAAGAGAACGGTCAAGATCTCAGAGAAGTCGTTTTAACAACCAATTTTGTTACGATCATCAGGTTGAGTTACTCGGATCAGCCCATTGAAATGATTTAGGAGGACACAACCTACTTAGGTAGGGGACCCATCAATTGGATGGTCTGGATCGTCATAGAGGAATGATTTAAGGGGGCACAACCAATTTACATTGCGAACCACCATTCGAACGGTCAAGATCATCAATTGTCGCCCATCAAATGGACGGTTCGGATCATCAAATGGGAGTGATTTAAAAATGGGGTAACATATTCACATTTTGATCTATTGGATGGCTTGGATCAGCCCATAGGATTGATTAGCGGAGCACAAATTAAATCACATTGTCGCCCATCAAATGAACGGTTCCGATCATACTTTGGAGTGGGGCATATGATTTTATGCACAATTGGGAATTTGGTCACATATGGGACCCATTTGGATTATCTTTTACCTACTCAAAAGGACTTTAAAAAAACATGCATGGGGCCACACACATGTCAAAATTCAATGTCCACAATGGTGGCCACCTACCATGGAATATGTCCACAATGGTGGCCACCTACCATGGAATAAGTCCACAATGGTGGCCACCACCCTCCCATTCCTTTGCTATAAATGGTTCAATGAGGGTGAGTAAGAGAGACACAACTCATTTCTCTTCTATCATGTGTTCTAACAAAGTTGCTATGAGGGGTTGAAAAGAAAAAAAAGAAGAAAAGAAACAAGAAAAGAAGAAAAAGAAACAAAAAAGAAGCAAAAAGAGAAAGAAAGCGGAAGCGATCGCACGGAGGCGGAATTTTCGAGTTTTTCGGCTCTCGGATTCGGCGAGGATTTCGATCACAGGTAGGTACACCGTTCTCGGAATTTTTTTTAGAATTATTTGGTATATTTTCGGATTTTTGCATGATTTTTAACAAAGAAAACTAAACGATATACTAAACAGATTCCAAAAATAATGAAATTTCGTGGGAAAATAATATGATAATGATACATTCTACCATGAATTTGTGAGAATTTTTGGATTTTGTTTGGTATATTATTTTACGCATTCTTTGAAAATTATCAGATTTTGGGAAAATTGTTACTGACGTCAAATCACAGATAAAATTCTCCAAAGTTTTACAGTAGTCTTAAATTCTATACTTCTTGCTTCTGTAAAATTTTCAAGTGATTTGGATCTTGTTTCATATGAGCTGTAGTGTTAATTCATAATCTGGTTTGAAATTTGAAAAATCCGAAACTGATAGTAAATAGTTTTCTAAATTCATGGAAATCTCACAGCATGCTATTTTCACTTATCTCTTACTACTGTAGAAATTTCATGGAATTTAGATATCTATTTCTAGTAGTTTATGTGTTATTTTTGCAATCTGGTTAATTAATTTTTAAATCCATATTAAATATGAGTTTAATGTAAAAATCTGTAAAAATCTTCCAGTAAATTACATCTCATCATATCTTGTTGGTGGAGAAGTTTCAACTCATTTCGAGTTCGTTTGCAACAGCTTCACTTGTAAAATCACTCATATGGTTAAAAATTGGTAAAATCCATTAAAAAAATAAAAATTAAGTGAAAATCATCTTAAAATCTCTAAAGCACCTTCATCTTTGTGTGTGTTTGGGAGACCCGCCCGGTCTCATTCTCTCGTTAGTCCTCTTTGTGCGTCGTTTGGTTTTGGAAGAACGCCCTACTCGGCTTGGCTTCATACCCCTACCCTTATGGGTATTGGGTTGCACATTTGTTGCACCCTAGGGCTAGGTAGCTGTCCGGCCCGGCTGGGTGTTTTACCTCTGCCAAATGTGCAAATTCGTGTTTCCTTTTCTTTTAGAGAGTCTTTGACTCATCTATCCTTTAGTTGGTGTTATTGGAGTCTTTGACTCATGTTTCCATTTCTTTTAGAGAGTCTTTGACTCATTCGTTCTTTTGTTGTACTACTAGGAAGTCTTTGACTCATTGGTTCTTCTGTTGGCGTTATTTGGGAGTCTTTGACTCATTCCTCCTCTAAGTTGTAGTATTAGAGAGTCTCTGACTCATTTGTTCCCCTCTTTAGTGTTGTTAGTTCGGAGTTTCTCATTTAGAGTTGTTGATTACTTCGCTTTTGATTAGAGGCTAACACAGTCTTATTAGAGCTTTGCTTGCTTAGGATCTTGGACCATTTTCTCTCTTCTTGGGACGCTATCTTTCTTGTTGTGGTTTGTCTCTTTGAGACGCTAGTTGCTTATTCGGGGTTTCCCCTTTTGCTTTAGGGCTTTGCCCTAGTTTGTGGTATTACTTGCGTGTTCCCTTTAAGATTAAAAATATTTTAAGGTCCTGAGCATTGGAAAAGCTTTAAAATCCAAAAACATTAGAAATTTAAAACTCAAAAAACATTTGAAAACATCAAAAACCTTAAAAAAAAAAAATCTAAAGTGTTGAGTGTTTCTTTTAGAAGCGTATTAGGCGAGTTCGATTTTCGAACTACGTTGGCTTGATCCTCTTCCGAGGTACGTAGTGCAGCTTGGGATTTATATCCCAAGTCCAGCCAAACTTTTTTGTAAATAATATTTTAAACTTTCTTCAAAAACCTTTAAAATCTTATTTTCAAAAGATCTTCCTCTAGAGTTAGGAGTTTCTCCTAGATAGAGAGTTTTAGAGTTAGGATTTTTCTTTTGATAGGTTGTTTGATTGTTTGTTTGTTGTGTGCTTGTTTTTAGAGTTAGGGGTCTGTCCTAGAGTTATAGGAGCGCCTCCGTCCGGTCAGTCGGCGATCCATATCGCCGAGTGATGACTAGAGTAGGATACGCTAGTCCACCCTTGGTTTTCCTTAGGAAATACAGCCTAGTCACACATAGGTTGTAAGAACCACCTGCATTAGCTTAGGGCTAATCTGCATTTAGTTAGGGCATATAGGGTGTCATAAAATCCACAATTCACTGAAATTTAAATAATCGTACAAGAAACTTTAATAACCGGTTCGGTCTTTTAGATCGAGTCTAGGATAGAAGTCTAGGTGTCTTAGGCATCCTAGCTTAGAATAGGCGCGAAGAACTACGTTGCCTTGATTCTCGTGGAGGCGGGGATACGTAGGCTTCTTTGGATGAATACCAGACCATCTGAGGACTCGGGCTAATCACTTTTAAAACTGTTGAAACGATCAAATCACTTAGGATTTTCCATGAAATTAGAATTTTAGGAGAACTTTCACTTAGATTGAATCCAAACCAATTAAGAAATCAAGATACACATTTAGGATTCACATTGAAATTAGATCATAGGATGCATGTCACATAGTTCGCACATTAACAGAGAGTTGAATGAGCCATTTAAAATGAATTTAAAAGAGTTAACTTTTGGAATTGAAGACCGATTATCGGGCAGGAATGGTGCATGTGGTGGATAAATCCCCATACCTTCCATTCTTGTAACCAGGTAGCGAGTCTAGATTTCTGGTTAATTATGGGTCCTAGATCCCACATCTAGGTGGCGACTCTGTCAGTCTCTTTTGTGTGGAATTCGGATTGCCTTAGTGATCCCAAGTTCACATAAAAGATGAATTAAAATTAATAATAAAAGGCACACGCCAATCGCGTGGGTACGAGAGACCAAGAGATAGTGCGTGGCGGCTCTCGCGCCACCACCCCTCTCGCGGGATCGGGTCCCACAGACTGGCGACTCTGCTGGGGACAACCTAACTTCATTACAATTCCAAAGGATAACTCATTTGAATCTATTTCAACTGGCTCATGAAAACTCTATCTCTTTTATGCTTGTTAGATTAGTTTGTATGCTTTATTTTCTCATCACATTTACTCAAACTTAATCTAACAAAACCTGAAGGCATCATAGATTGCGCAAACTTATTGCACACACTTACATCACTTTCATCTAAACCCCTGCATCTCACATGCACACACGTCCTATTTTAGGAACCCGGAGTGTTATCTAGCATGGTTGACTGGGATTTCATCACCTGGTGCCTCTGTGCTAGAGAAGCATTCCACCCTTAGCCTAGTACCTTTATGGTACGTAAACGGATCTCTTGTTCACGTACTGATACGCCGGACACTGGTACAGTATATCGAACATAGATTCGCGCTAAGGGAACTCTTGGCCTTACCCCTAGATTAACCCACACATGCATGTAGTATACGAACACATGTGCATCACGTGTGTGAGCCTAGTTTAGGATATCCTACCCATTTGTGTCTAGATTAGGCCGTAGTCCATCTTTCAATGGCTACGATCGGTCCTAGGTACACAAACAAAGTCATGAGTCGAGATCCTCTCTCCACTCCGCTAGATTAGGGTTAGGATTGATGCCTTCAGGTAACACTGATAAAATGTGCGAAGATTAAAAAAACTTTTCCTTTGGGGTTAGGATGTAAATCCCATTCATTTCCAAAGATCTCATAGGATTAGTCATTCATGATCCATCCGTTGAAAGCAATCTTATGCTATCTCATCTCATCTTGATCTAATCATATTGGTCTACAGTTGTTGATATCCATCATTCAGATTTTAGATCTGGCCCTGGACTCTACTTTTGTCATTCTTATGGCCATGGTCTATTATCTGAGCCATTGATTTTTCATTGATCAATGTTTACCTATCATATATCTTTTACCCTTGGATCATATCGAAATCATTGATGGAGAAGTTTGATCTTACATGTATTCTTTGAGTGCATGATCGTTGCTGAGATCGAAACTTATTTTGATTAGGGATGTTTATCGTTCCTGACTCTTTCATTCCCAAAAGAAGAACGGTTATATCCAAAGAACACCTTAAGGAATAGATTGAGGATTCTTTCCAAATTAACATACCCGTTGATGTATTTCAAGATTACTCTTTTCTCTATTTGTTTAGAATTTTTATCCCATGACTATTGAGATAGTGTGATTGCTTCTAAGTCAAAAGTCTGTGTTCAACAAAAAGCCCTTCTTCCAAAAGACTGACCATTTCTGAATTCATTCGATACATCAGTCTATTGCTTTACCCACATTGTCAGCATAAGCCTTTTGTTGCCCCATTTAACCTAGACCTTGTGGAGTTGCCTTTTCTGGGATTCCTACTTCGGGATCGAACTTTATAATTATCATTATCATGAAGAAAGGTGTATCACCTATAAACTTTCAGTGCCGGTTCACTACCTTTGAAGAAGTGTCCTGTGTCTTTAGATTTGTCTTTCATTAAGTGTACATCAACTTTCTTCTCTCGAACTTGGAAAAGTTCAGTTATGTTGATGTTAAAAAAGGAAAAGAAAATGTGTCATGTCAATCAGTCTTTCTCGTTCAGAGTCGGTGTTTAGCTTTTTGATTAAATTCAATGTAGAGCCTACTGAGGCGCGTTCAAAGTCATCTATGTACTTCAAAGTATTTCAATTCAATAAAGCATTTGAGTCTGTATCTTCAAATTTTTATGATTCACTCTTGGATTAAATGTTTAAAACAACTACAAGACCCCCTTCTCGGATGAGAATGCAGACGAAATTCCCCTCGAGATCTGAAAGATGGTCAAACGAGAGGAAGAGCGTCGAGCATAGCCACTTGAAGAAGAAATCGAAGCCATTGATAGTGGTATCAAAATTCGAAACTCGAGAAAGATGGAGTGGCAAAACTTTATCTCCCGAGGAACGCAAAGAATTGATAAACCTGTTTAGAGGGGTTTGAGGTAGTCTTGCTTGATCCTATAAGGATAAACCAGGGGAATGCCCTGTCGTTGAGCAAAGCAAGACTTCATCTGCTTTAGACATCCAGTTGAAGAGTAAAATTTTAAAGAGATAAGCATCAGACATCCTGTGGAGCTGATGAAATACTGAGAGAAGATTTTCGGACAAGGAGTGGTGGAATCTTGAGCATAAATCCAAGATCTTTGAGATGAGAGTGGAGCACAGTGGTTGAAGTTTTGCCTGACATGCCGTCAGACTCCTAGAAAATTTTTTAAGCCTTTGAACCTTAAGCAAAAGAGCTTATACATCAAATACATCAGGAGGCCATCCTTGGGCGTTTGAACTTTTATAGCCAAAATCCTAACGTTTTAAAATCCTTTTGAGAACCCTTTGGGCCAACAGTTTAAAGCCAATGTTTCTTTTCAAACACATTATAAACCCGGGGCATTTATGCACCCGAACTACGTCGGACCTGATCCCCATTTCTTCAGGGGTACGTAGGCAACTTGATTAATTCAGGTTCGGTCAAACCTTGGGATAAAATCCCTTTCAAAATCTTGAAGCTAAATGCTAAACCATCCTTTGAAAAATCCCAAAGCGAACTACGCGGATCTGATCCTCCATTTTTTGGGTACGTAGGTAGTCTGGCTAGACCAGATTCGGTCCAAATCCTTAGAACCTTAGGTATTCAACCATTTTGAACCCAAGCCCACCTAGAAAGTCCTACCGGTGAAATAAGCAAAGGTTCGAGGCAAATGAAAAGAAAAACAGAAAGAAAAGAATAAGAGTCTTAAGACCCGCTAGGTTGAAAACCCGAAAGGGCGGCCTAGAAAAAGGTGAAAGTCATTTTTCTTGCTAAATCAACAAGCAAAGAGATTGACTTATCATAAAGTAAGGGTAGTGGTATGCTGGATTGAAAACTTGAAGAGACAATCTAGTCAGAGGCAAATACTTCCGATGAAAAGTTGAGTTGAATAGAAGCAGAAGGAGTTCCTCAGTTACGTAGAATTCCCAAGTTTGAGTACAAGCAAAAATTGAGATAAGTAGTCTTTTAGACTGAAAGCTTGGAAAGCAAAAGTTGAGATAAGTGGTCTTTTAGACTGAAAACTTGGAAGACATTAATTTTGACTTCTTCCGAAAAGACAAATCAAGGAGACCGAGAAGCAACCTCTATAGGGCAGGATCCTGGAATCCGAATAGTGTCAGCAAGGCTTACTTTGACACCTTTTTAAACTAGGGGCATTAAAACCGAGCAATCCGAAGGGGTATAACCATGACGGATGTCCTGATTGAGGAAACTAGAGCCTTTTGGCATGGTTTTTGAGACTATTCTAAGAGTGGCTGACCTTACCATTTAAAAATAACACATTTGATTTAAGAGTGAATCAAAATTTAGTCAAGTCCCTTGAATATTGTAAGTCTTCTTTGAAAGAGTCCTCAGTAGTCTGTTCCTTGTTTCTCATTGTTTTCTTTTAGAATCAAAAGTGTTTGGCACTGGAGAGAATGGGTGTACACCTTCCGAAATGTAAAGAAAAATCTAGAGTAGATCCTGGTTTAAGAATCAAAGAAGGGCAAGAGATTTGTTATTCAGACCTGCCTGAAACATCAAAGCCTCAAGCACTGAGCAAAATGAAGAACTCTTACGTTCAGCCTTTGTGAAGATGGTCTTACCATTATACCAAAGAAAGAACCCATGCAAACTCAAATTTTTCCTACTTACCTTGGTTCTGCTTTCTTAAGACCTTGTCATGGAAGCACATCATACTAGGGGCATCTTTTATGACTTGCGTCATAAAAGATATTACACAATGATAACTGGGATATCTATTCTTAGCAAATAGAAACCAGAGAAGCTTGAACATACTCTTTGAGTTGAATTCCTTGATCAAGTTGTTTCTTTTCGAGTCAAAATTTCATAAACTTCAATTCCCAGCGGGGTATATAATCTACTCCTGCATCCTTCAAATCTCATCAGAATGCTTTTCATCTGTTAAAGAGAGTCAGCACCCTAAAATTCTTTCAACTTATTTGAGTTTGGTTTTCAGCAATGATCATGCACTCCCATTTATTCTCGGCAGGAGATAGCTATGCTATCAATGAACTCGATATAAGATCGATAAATATTTTTGTGTTGATTTGAGACTCTTTGAGTAGTTAAGGCCCTTTGAGTGTTACAGACTCTTCGGGTAGTTGAGACTCTCTGAGTATAAATGTTTTGATTTGTTTTGAGACTCTTTGAGTAGTTGAGACCCTTTGAGTGTTACAGACTCTTCGGGTAGTTGAGACTCTTTGAGTATAAACGTTTTTGTGTTAATTTGAGACTCTTTGAGTAGTTGAGACCCTTTGAGTGTTAGAGACTCTTCGGGTAGTTGAGACTCTTTGAGTATAAATGTTTTGTGTTAATTTGAGACTCTTTGAGTAGTTGAGACCCTTTGAGTGTTACAGACTCTTTGGGTAGTTGAGACTCTTTGAGTATAAATATTTTTGTGTTGTATTTGAGACTCTTTGAGTAGTTGAGACCCTTTGAGTGTTACAGACTCTTTGGGTAGTTGAGACCCTTTGAGTGTTACAGACTCTTTGGGTAGTTGAGACTCTTTGAGTATAAATGTTTTGTGTTGATTTGAGACTCTTTGAGTAGTTGAGACCCTTTGAGTGTTACAGACTCTTCGGGTAGTTGAGACTCCTTGAGTATAAATGTTTTGTGTTGGTTTGAGACTCTTTGAGTAGTTGAGACCCTTTGAGTGTTACAGACTCTTCGGGTAGTTGAGACTCTTTGAGTATAAATAGTTTTTGATGTATTTGAGACTCTTTGAGTAGTTGAGACCCTTTGAGTGTTACAGACTCCTCGGGTAGTTGAGGCTCTTTGAGTATAAAAGTTTCTTTGATGTGTTTGAGACTCTTTGAGTAGTTGAGACCCCTTTGAGTGTTACAGACTCTTCGGGTAGTTGGGGCTTTTTGAGTATAAAGGTTTCTCTATGTAGTTGAGACTCTTTCGAGTATAAAGGTTTTTGCATGTGTTTGAGACTCTTTGAGTAGTTGAGACCCTTTGAGTATTACAGACTCTTCGGGTGGTTGAGGCTCTTTGAGTATAAAGGTTTTTCGTGTGCGTTTGAGACTCTTTGAGTAGTTGAGACCCTTTGAGTGTTAGAGACTCTTCGGGTAGTTAGGGCTCTTTGAGTATAAAGATTTTTGTATTGTTTTGAAACTCTCAGAGTGTTACAGACTCTTTGAGTGATTGTTTTGAGACTCTCAGAGTGTTACAGACTCTTTGGGTGATTGTTTTGAAACTCCCAGAGTGTTACCGACTCTTTGAGTGATTGTTTCACATTTGTTCGGGTGATTGATTTATATTTGCATTGATAATGGTCTACATTCTTTAAAAGTAATTTCATTGTGTTAGTTTTCTTAAAGCTTTGTTGTTAAAAAGAGTGTGTTTGTGTTTGCTTTAATAGAACCCTTGCGTATTTGTTTTAGATAGTTGAGTCATGAGTATTAGGGAGAGACTATCTCTTTGAGATGTCTTAGTTGCCGAGTTAAAAGTTAGTGAGAGGCTATCTCTCTATTGTTGGTAGAGTTTTATCTTTGTGAATATCATTTTAAAGCTAAAAAAAAAAAAAAAAAAAAAACCAAAAATTTGTTTTGCTTTTGGGTCAGTCAAAATGTGTCGTCTGTTCAGCTTTGTCATTCGCGTGTTACACACGCTCTGCCAAAGAGGGGCATCTGTAGACACCCCATTTTGATCGGACCCAAGTTCGCTATGCTTGGGCGAAACCCCATCCAATCATTTCCGCCATGTTTCGCACTTTTCCGTTAAGTGTTGAGAGAGATTATTCCCAAGAATTCGAGCAAGAGAGAATTTGGATCCGATTGATGGGCCCGTCTTGAGCATTTGTTTAGATTTGGATCAAACAGGGTGGCCCGCGCATTGTTTTAGTGAAAAATGAGTTTTGAACCTACTTCGATCCAACACCTAAAGATGATCATCAAGAGAACGGTCAAGATCTCAGAGAAGTCGTTTTAACAACCAATTTTGTTACGATCATCAGGTTGAGTTACTCGGATCAGCCCATTGAAATGATTTAGGAGGACACAACCTACTTAGGTAGGGGACCCATCAATTGGATGGTCTGGATCGTCATAGAGGAATGATTTAAGGGGGCACAACCAATTTACATTGCGAACCACCATTCGAACGGTCAAGATCATCAATTGTCGCCCATCAAATGGACGGTTCGGATCATCAAATGGGAGTGATTTAAAAATGGGGTAACATATTCACATTTTGATCTATTGGATGGCTTGGATCAGCCCATAGGATTGATTAGCGGAGCACAAATTAAATCACATTGTCGCCCATCAAATGAACGGTTCCGATCATACTTTGGAGTGGGGCATATGATTTTATGCACAATTGGGAATTTGGTCACATATGGGACCCATTTGGATTATCTTTTACCTACTCAAAAGGACTTTAAAAAAACATGCATGGGGCCACACACATGTCAAAATTCAATGTCCACAATGGTGGCCACCTACCATGGAATATGTCCACAATGGTGGCCACCTACCATGGAATAAGTCCACAATGGTGGCCACCACCCTCCCATTCCTTTGCTATAAATGGTTCAATGAGGGTGAGTAAGAGAGACACAACTCATTTCTCTTCTATCATGTGTTCTAACAAAGTTGCTATGAGGGGTTGAAAAGAAAAAAAAGAAGAAAAGAAACAAGAAAAGAAGAAAAAGAAACAAAAAAGAAGCAAAAAGAGAAAGAAAGCGGAAGCGATCGCACGGAGGCGGAATTTTCGAGTTTTTCGGCTCTCGGATTCGGCGAGGATTTCGATCACAGGTAGGTACACCGTTCTCGGAATTTTTTTTAGAATTATTTGGTATATTTTCGGATTTTTGCATGATTTTTAACAAAGAAAACTAAACGATATACTAAACAGATTCCAAAAATAATGAAATTTCGTGGGAAAATAATATGATAATGATACATTCTACCATGAATTTGTGAGAATTTTTGGATTTTGTTTGGTATATTATTTTACGCATTCTTTGAAAATTATCAGATTTTGGGAAAATTGTTACTGACGTCAAATCACAGATAAAATTCTCCAAAGTTTTACAGTAGTCTTAAATTCTATACTTCTTGCTTCTGTAAAATTTTCAAGTGATTTGGATCTTGTTTCATATGAGCTGTAGTGTTAATTCATAATCTGGTTTGAAATTTGAAAAATCCGAAACTGATAGTAAATAGTTTTCTAAATTCATGGAAATCTCACAGCATGCTATTTTCACTTATCTCTTACTACTGTAGAAATTTCATGGAATTTAGATATCTATTTCTAGTAGTTTATGTGTTATTTTTGCAATCTGGTTAATTAATTTTTAAATCCATATTAAATATGAGTTTAATGTAAAAATCTGTAAAAATCTTCCAGTAAATTACATCTCATCATATCTTGTTGGTGGAGAAGTTTCAACTCATTTCGAGTTCGTTTGCAACAGCTTCACTTGTAAAATCACTCATATGGTTAAAAATTGGTAAAATCCATTAAAAAAATAAAAATTAAGTGAAAATCATCTTAAAATCTCTAAAGCACCTTCATCTTTGTGTGTGTTTGGGAGACCCGCCCGGTCTCATTCTCTCGTTAGTCCTCTTTGTGCGTCGTTTGGTTTTGGAAGAACGCCCTACTCGGCTTGGCTTCATACCCCTACCCTTATGGGTATTGGGTTGCACATTTGTTGCACCCTAGGGCTAGGTAGCTGTCCGGCCCGGCTGGGTGTTTTACCTCTGCCAAATGTGCAAATTCGTGTTTCCTTTTCTTTTAGAGAGTCTTTGACTCATCTATCCTTTAGTTGGTGTTATTGGAGTCTTTGACTCATGTTTCCATTTCTTTTAGAGAGTCTTTGACTCATTCGTTCTTTTGTTGTACTACTAGGAAGTCTTTGACTCATTGGTTCTTCTGTTGGCGTTATTTGGGAGTCTTTGACTCATTCCTCCTCTAAGTTGTAGTATTAGAGAGTCTCTGACTCATTTGTTCCCCTCTTTAGTGTTGTTAGTTCGGAGTTTCTCATTTAGAGTTGTTGATTACTTCGCTTTTGATTAGAGGCTAACACAGTCTTATTAGAGCTTTGCTTGCTTAGGATCTTGGACCATTTTCTCTCTTCTTGGGACGCTATCTTTCTTGTTGTGGTTTGTCTCTTTGAGACGCTAGTTGCTTATTCGGGGTTTCCCCTTTTGCTTTAGGGCTTTGCCCTAGTTTGTGGTATTACTTGCGTGTTCCCTTTAAGATTAAAAATATTTTAAGGTCCTGAGCATTGGAAAAGCTTTAAAATCCAAAAACATTAGAAATTTAAAACTCAAAAAACATTTGAAAACATCAAAAACCTTAAAAAAAAAAAATCTAAAGTGTTGAGTGTTTCTTTTAGAAGCGTATTAGGCGAGTTCGATTTTCGAACTACGTTGGCTTGATCCTCTTCCGAGGTACGTAGTGCAGCTTGGGATTTATATCCCAAGTCCAGCCAAACTTTTTTGTAAATAATATTTTAAACTTTCTTCAAAAACCTTTAAAATCTTATTTTCAAAAGATCTTCCTCTAGAGTTAGGAGTTTCTCCTAGATAGAGAGTTTTAGAGTTAGGATTTTTCTTTTGATAGGTTGTTTGATTGTTTGTTTGTTGTGTGCTTGTTTTTAGAGTTAGGGGTCTGTCCTAGAGTTATAGGAGCGCCTCCGTCCGGTCAGTCGGCGATCCATATCGCCGAGTGATGACTAGAGTAGGATACGCTAGTCCACCCTTGGTTTTCCTTAGGAAATACAGCCTAGTCACACATAGGTTGTAAGAACCACCTGCATTAGCTTAGGGCTAATCTGCATTTAGTTAGGGCATATAGGGTGTCATAAAATCCACAATTCACTGAAATTTAAATAATCGTACAAGAAACTTTAATAACCGGTTCGGTCTTTTAGATCGAGTCTAGGATAGAAGTCTAGGTGTCTTAGGCATCCTAGCTTAGAATAGGCGCGAAGAACTACGTTGCCTTGATTCTCGTGGAGGCGGGGATACGTAGGCTTCTTTGGATGAATACCAGACCATCTGAGGACTCGGGCTAATCACTTTTAAAACTGTTGAAACGATCAAATCACTTAGGATTTTCCATGAAATTAGAATTTTAGGAGAACTTTCACTTAGATTGAATCCAAACCAATTAAGAAATCAAGATACACATTTAGGATTCACATTGAAATTAGATCATAGGATGCATGTCACATAGTTCGCACATTAACAGAGAGTTGAATGAGCCATTTAAAATGAATTTAAAAGAGTTAACTTTTGGAATTGAAGACCGATTATCGGGCAGGAATGGTGCATGTGGTGGATAAATCCCCATACCTTCCATTCTTGTAACCAGGTAGCGAGTCTAGATTTCTGGTTAATTATGGGTCCTAGATCCCACATCTAGGTGGCGACTCTGTCAGTCTCTTTTGTGTGGAATTCGGATTGCCTTAGTGATCCCAAGTTCACATAAAAGATGAATTAAAATTAATAATAAAAGGCACACGCCAATCGCGTGGGTACGAGAGACCAAGAGATAGTGCGTGGCGGCTCTCGCGCCACCACCCCTCTCGCGGGATCGGGTCCCACAGAAGTCCGTTTAAATGAAAGTGCGAAAAAATCCGGCTAGATAACATCGGATGGACGATCCGAGCATGTCGGGAAGCTGGATGACCGCCAGGGCTGTTATCGCGCGATGAATCTTCCCGAGTAGCCACGAATCAATATAAGAATCGCCACGATCTGACGGGCGGATCAAAAGTTATCGTCGGAACGATATTTGTGCACCAAGGGTAGCTCACGGCCAGTAAACACCTTCCGACATGATTCATGACTCGCATCCACTAGTACACTCATCCGCTATAGCCTGTACGTCACTGAATCTAAACAAACCCCCGCTATAATTTGACCGCAAATGAAATGTCAGAACGAATTCCGTTTATCGAATCAAACGACACTATCACCCCGCCATAATAAAGACCGGACGTATTTGAATTCACCATCCGGAAGAAAATAAAAAGATCCGAACCGAAACGTAGGAGGCGTCGCACTAAACGTGCGTTCCAGTTCGCATCGATGTTCCAGAACCGAAAGATTGTTCGAAAAAATTGGTAGATAGCCGAAAAAAGTGACAGGGGTGCAACACGAGGACTTCCCAGGAGGTCACCCATCCTAGTACTACTCTCGCCCAAGCACGCTTAACTTCGGAGTTCTGATGGGATCCAGTGCATTTGTGCTGGTATGATCGCACCCAGCATGCCTCTCCATTGCCAAAGTAATAAAGAGTTTCCACTCGCATTGTCGTACGAAGTCCGTTTAAATGAAAGTGCGAAAAAACCCTGCTAGATGACATCGGATGGACGATCCGAGCATGTCGGGAAGCCGGATGACCGCCAGGGCTGTCATCGCGCGATGAATCTTCCCCAGTACCCCCGAATCAATATAAGAATCGCCACGATCTGACGGGCGGATCAAAAGTTATCGTCGGAACGATATTTGTGCACCAAGGTTAGCTCACGGCCAGTAAACACCTTCCGACCGGATTCATGACTCGCATCTACTAGTACACTCATCCGCTCTAGCCTGTACGTCACTGAATCTAAACAAACCCCCGCTATAATTTGACCGCAAATGAAATGTCAGAACGAATTCCGTTTATCGAATCAAACGACACTATCACCCCGCCATAATAAAGACCGGACGTATTTGAATTCACCATCCGGAAGAAAATAAAAAGATCCGAACCGAAACGTAGGTGGCGTCGCACTAAACGTGCGTTCCAGTTCGCATCGATGTTCCAGAACCGAAAGATTGTTCGAAAAAAGTGGTAGATAGCCGAAAAAAGTGACAGGGGTGCAACACGAGGACTTCCGAGGAGGTCACCCATCCTAGTACTACTCTCGCCCAAGCACGCTTAACTTCGGAGTTCTGATGGGATCCAGTGCATTTGTGCTGGTATGATCGCACCCAGCATGCCTCTCCATTGTCAAAGTAATAAAGAGTTTCCACTCGCATTGTCGTACGAAGTCCGTTTAAATGAAAGTGCGAAAAAATCCGGCTAGATAACATCGGATGGACGATCCGAGCATGTCGGGAAGCTGGATGACCGCCAGGGCTGTTATCGCGCGATGAATCTTCCCGAGTAGCCACGAATCAATATAAGAATCGCCACGATCTGACGGGCGGATCAAAAGTTATCGTCGGAACGATATTTGTGCACCAAGGGTAGCTCACGGCCAGTAAACACCTTCCGACATGATTCATGACTCGCATCCACTAGTACACTCATCCGCTATAGCCTGTACGTCACTGAATCTAAACAAACCCCCGCTATAATTTGACCGCAAATGAAATGTCAGAACGAATTCCGTTTATCGAATCAAACGACACTATCACCCCGCCATAATAAAGACCGGACGTATTTGAATTCACCATCCGGAAGAAAATAAAAAGATCCGAACCGAAACGTAGGAGGCGTCGCACTAAACGTGCGTTCCAGTTCGCATCGATGTTCCAGAACCGAAAGATTGTTCGAAAAAATTGGTAGATAGCCGAAAAAAGTGACAGGGGTGCAACACGAGGACTTCCCAGGAGGTCACCCATCCTAGTACTACTCTCGCCCAAGCACGCTTTACTTCGGAGTTCTGATGGGATCCAGTGCATTTGTGCTGGTATGATCGCACCCAGTATGCCTCTCCATTGCCAAAGTAATAAAGAGTTTCCACTCGCATTGTCGTACGAAGTCCGTTTAAATGAAAGTGCGAAAAAACCCTGCTAGATGACATCGGATGGACGATCCGAGCATGTCGGGAAGCCGGATGACCGCCAGGGCTGTCATCGCGCGATGAATCTTCCCGAGTACCCCCGAATCAATATAAGAATCGCCACGATCTGACGGGCGGATCAAAAGTTATCGTCGGAACGATATTTGTGCACCAAGGTTAGCTCACGGCCAGTAAACACCTTCCGACCGGATTCATGACTCGCATCTACTAGTACACTCATCCGCTCTAGCCTGTACGTCACTGAATCTAAACAAACCCCCGCTATAATTTGACCGCAAATGAAATGTCAGAACGAATTCCGTTTATCGAATCAAACGACACTATCACCCCGCCATAATAAAGACCGGACGTATTTGAATTCACCATCCGGAAGAAAATAAAAAGATCCGAACCGAAACGTATGAGGCGACGCACTAAACGTGCGTTTCAGTTCGCATCGATGTTCCAGAACCGAAAGATTGTTCGAAAAAAGTGGTAGATAGCCGAAAAAAGTGACAGGGGTGCAACACGAGGACTTCCGAGGAGGTCACCCATCCTAGTACTACTCTCGCCCAAGCACGCTTAACTTCGGAGTTCTGATGGGATCCAGTGCATTTGTGCTGGTATGATCGCACCCAGCATGCCTCTCCATTGTCAAAGTAATAAAGAGTTTCCACTCGCATTGTCGTACGAAGTCCGTTTAAATGAAAGTGCGAAAAAATCCGGCTAGATAACATCGGATGGACGATCCGAGCATGTCGGGAAGCTGGATGACCGCCAGGGCTGTTATCGCGCGATGAATCTTCCCGAGTAGCTACGAATCAATATAAGAATCGCCACGATCTGACGGGCGGATCAAAAGTTATCGTCGGAACGATATTTGTGCACCAAGGGTAGCTCACGGCCAGTAAACACCTTCCGACATGATTCATGACTCGCATCCACTAGTACACTCATCCGCTATAGCCTGTACGTCACTGAATCTAAACAAACCCCCGCTATAATTTGACCGCAAATGAAATGTCAGAACGAATTCCGTTTATCGAATCAAACGACACTATCACCCCGCCATAATAAAGACCGGACGTATTTGAATTCACCATCCGGAAGAAAATAAAAAGATCCGAACCGAAACGTAGGAGGCGTCGCACTAAACGTGCGTTCCAGTTCGCATCGATGTTCCAGAACCGAAAGATTGTTCGAAAAAATTGGTAGATAGCCGAAAAAAGTGACAGGGGTGCAACACGAGGACTTCCCAGGAGGTCACCCATCCTAGTACTACTCTCGCCCAAGCACGCTTGACTTCGGAGTTCTGATGGGATCCAGTGCATTTGTGCTGGTATGATCGCACCCAGTATGCCTCTCCATTGCCAAAGTAATAAAGAGTTTCCACTCGCATTGTCGTACGAAGTCCGTTTAAATGAAAGTGCGAAAAAACCCTGCTAGATGACATCGGATGGACGATCCGAGCATGTCGGGAAGCCGGATGACCGCCAGGGCTGTCATCGCGCGTTGAATCTTCCCGAGTACCCCCGAATCAATATAAGAATCGCCACGATCTGACGGGCGGATCAAAAGTTATCGTCGGAACGATATTTGTGCACCAAAGTTAGCTCACGGCCAGTAAACACCTTCCGACCGGATTCATGACTCGCATCTACTAGTACACTCATCCGCTCTAGCCTGTACGTCACTGAATCTAAACAAACCCCCGCTATAATTTGACCGCAAATGAAATGTCAGAACGAATTCCGTTTATCGAATCAAACGACACTATCACCCCGCCATAATAAAGACCGGACGTATTTGAATTCACCATCCGGAAGAAAATAAAAAGATCCGAACCGAAACGTATGAGGCGACGCACTAAACGTGCGTTTCAGTTCGCATCGATGTTCCAGAACCGAAAGATTGTTCGAAAAAAGTGGTAGATAGCCGAAAAAAGTGACAGGGGTGCAACACGAGGACTTCCGAGGAGGTCACCCATCCTAGTACTACTCTCGCCCAAGCACGCTTAACTTCGGAGTTCTGATGGGATCCAGTGCATTTGTGCTGGTATGATCGCACCCAGCATGCCTCTCCATTGTCAAAGTAATAAAGAGTTTCCACTCGCATTGTCGTACGAAGTCCGTTTAAATGAAAGTGCGAAAAAATCCGGCTAGATAACATCGGATGGACGATCCGAGCATGTCGGGAAGCTGGATGACCGCCAGGGCTGTTATCGCGCGATGAATCTTCCCGAGTAGCTACGAATCAATATAAGAATCGCCACGATCTGACGGGCGGATCAAAAGTTATCGTCGGAACGATATTTGTGCACCAAGGGTAGCTCACGGCCAGTAAACACCTTCCGACATGATTCATGACTCGCATCCACTAGTACACTCATCCGCTATAGCCTGTACGTCACTGAATCTAAACAAACCCCCGCTATAATTTGACCGCAAATGAAATGTCAGAACGAATTCCGTTTATCGAATCAAACGACACTATCACCCCGCCATAATAAAGACCGGACGTATTTGAATTCACCATCCGGAAGAAAATAAAAAGATCCGAACCGAAACGTAGGAGGCGTCGCACTAAACGTGCGTTCCAGTTCGCATCGATGTTCCAGAACCGAAAGATTGTTCGAAAAAATTGGTAGATAGCCGAAAAAAGTGACAGGGGTGCAACACGAGGACTTCCCAGGAGGTCACCCATCCTAGTACTACTCTCGCCCAAGCACGCTTGACTTCGGAGTTCTGATGGGATCCAGTGCATTTGTGCTGGTATGATCGCACCCAGTATGCCTCTCCATTGCCAAAGTAATAAAGAGTTTCCACTCGCATTGTCGTACGAAGTCCGTTTAAATGAAAGTGCGAAAAAACCCTGCTAGATGACATCGGATGGACGATCCGAGCATGTCGGGAAGCCGGATGACCGCCAGGGCTGTCATCGCGCGTTGAATCTTCCCGAGTACCCCCGAATCAATATAAGAATCGCCACGATCTGACGGGCGGATCAAAAGTTATCGTCGGAACGATATTTGTGCACCAAAGTTAGCTCACGGCCAGTAAACACCTTCCGACCGGATTCATGACTCGCATCTACTAGTACACTCATCCGCTCTAGCCTGTACGTCACTGAATCTAAACAAACCCCCGCTATAATTTGACCGCAAATGAAATGTCAGAACGAATTCCGTTTATCGAATCAAACGACACTATCACCCCGCCATAATAAAGACCGGACGTATTTGAATTCACCATCCGGAAGAAAATAAAAAGATCCGAACCGAAACGTATGAGGCGACGCACTAAACGTGCGTTTCAGTTCGCATCGATGTTCCAGAACCGAAAGATTGTTCGAAAAAAGTGGTAGATAGCCGAAAAAAGTGACAGGGGTGCAACACGAGGACTTCCGAGGAGGTCACCCATCCTAGTACTACTCTCGCCCAAGCACGCTTAACTTCGGAGTTCTGATGGGATCCAGTGCATTTGTGCTGGTATGATCGCACCCAGCATGCCTCTCCATTGTCAAAGTAATAAAGAGTTTCCACTCGCATTGTCGTACGAAGTCCGTTTAAATGAAAGTGCGAAAAAATCCGGCTAGATAACATCGGATGGACGATCCGAGCATGTCGGGAAGCTGGATGACCGCCAGGGCTGTTATCGCGCGATGAATCTTCCCGAGTAGCTACGAATCAATATAAGAATCGCCACGATCTGACGGGCGGATCAAAAGTTATCGTCGGAACGATATTTGTGCACCAAGGGTAGCTCACGGCCAGTAAACACCTTCCGACATGATTCATGACTCGCATCCACTAGTACACTCATCCGCTATAGCCTGTACGTCACTGAATCTAAACAAACCCCCGCTATAATTTGACCGCAAATGAAATGTCAGAACGAATTCCGTTTATCGAATCAAACGACACTATCACCCCGCCATAATAAAGACCGGACGTATTTGAATTCACCATCCGGAAGAAAATAAAAAGATCCGAACCGAAACGTAGGAGGCGTCGCACTAAACGTGCGTTCCAGTTCGCATCGATGTTCCAGAACCGAAAGATTGTTCGAAAAAATTGGTAGATAGCCGAAAAAAGTGACAGGGGTGCAACACGAGGACTTCCCAGGAGGTCACCCATCCTAGTACTACTCTCGCCCAAGCACGCTTAACTTCGGAGTTCTGATGGGATCCAGTGCATTTGTGCTGGTATGATCGCACCCAGTATGCCTCTCCATTGCCAAAGTAATAAAGAGTTTCCACTCGCATTGTCGTACGAAGTCCGTTTAAATGAAAGTGCGAAAAAACCCTGCTAGATGACATCGGATGGACGATCCGAGCATGTCGGGAAGCCGGATGACCGCCAGGGCTGTCATCGCGCGTTGAATCTTCCCGAGTACCCCCGAATCAATATAAGAATCGCCACGATCTGACGGGCGGATCAAAAGTTATCGTCGGAACGATATTTGTGCACCAAGGTTAGCTCACGGCCAGTAAACACCTTCCGACCGGATTCATGACTCGCATCTACTAGTACACTCATCCGCTCTAGCCTGTACGTCACTGAATCTAAACAAACCCCCGCTATAATTTGACCGCAAATGAAATGTCAGAACGAATTCCGTTTATCGAATCAAACGACACTATCACCCCGCCATAATAAAGACCGGACGTATTTGAATTCACCATCCGGAAGAAAATAAAAAGATCCGAACCGAAACGTATGAGGCGACGCACTAAACGTGCGTTTCAGTTCGCATCGATGTTCCAGAACCGAAAGATTGTTCGAAAAAAGTGGTAGATAGCCGAAAAAAGTGACAGGGGTGCAACACGAGGACTTCCGAGGAGGTCACCCATCCTAGTACTACTCTCGCCCAAGCACGCTTAACTTCGGAGTTCTGATGGGATCCAGTGCATTTGTGCTGGTATGATCGCACCCAGCATGCCTCTCCATTGTCAAAGTAATAAAGAGTTTCCACTCGCATTGTCGTACGAAGTCCGTTTAAATGAAAGTGCGAAAAAATCCGGCTAGATAACATCGGATGGACGATCCGAGCATGTCGGGAAGCTGGATGACCGCCAGGGCTGTTATCGCGCGATGAATCTTCCCGAGTAGCTACGAATCAATATAAGAATCGCCACGATCTGACGGGCGGATCAAAAGTTATCGTCGGAACGATATTTGTGCACCAAGGGTAGCTCACGGCCAGTAAACACCTTCCGACATGATTCATGACTCGCATCCACTAGTACACTCATCCGCTATAGCCTGTACGTCACTGAATCTAAACAAACCCCCGCTATAATTTGACCGCAAATGAAATGTCAGAACGAATTCCGTTTATCGAATCAAACGACACTATCACCCCGCCATAATAAAGACCGGACGTATTTGAATTCACCATCCGGAAGAAAATAAAAAGATCCGAACCGAAACGTAGGAGGCGTCGCACTAAACGTGCGTTCCAGTTCGCATCGACGTTCCAGAACCGAAAGATTGTTCGAAAAAAGTGGTAGATAGCCGAAAAAAGTGACAGGGGTGCAACACGAGGACTTCCGAGGAGGTCACCCATCCTAGTACTACTCTCGCCCAAGCACGCTTAACTTCGGAGTTCTGATGGGATCCAGTGCATTTGTGCTGGTATGATCGCACCCAGCATGCCTCTCCATTGTCAAAGTAATAAAGAGTTTCCACTCGCATTGTCGTACGAAGTCCGTTTAAATGAAAGTGCGAAAAAATCCGGCTAAATAACATCGGATGGACGATCCGAGCATGTCGGGAAGCTGGATGACCGCCAGGGCTGTTATCGCGCGATGAATCTTCCCGAGTAGCCACGAATCAATATAAGAATCGCCACGATCTGACGGGCGGATCAAAAGTTATCGTCGGAACGATATTTGTGCACCAAGGGTAGCTCACGGCCAGTAAACACCTTCCGACATGATTCATGACTCGCATCCACTAGTACACTCATCCGCTATAGCCTGTACGTCACTGAATCTAAACAAACCCCCGCTATAATTTGACCGCAAATGAAATGTCAGAACGAATTCCGTTTATCGAATCAAACGACACTATCACCCCGCCATAATAAAGACCGGACGTATTTGAATTCACCATCCGGAAGAAAATAAAAAGATCCGAACCGAAACGTAGGAGGCGTCGCACTAAACGTGCGTTCCAGTTCGCATCGATGTTCCAGAACCGAAAGATTGTTCGAAAAAATTGGTAGATAGCCGAAAAAAGTGACAGGGGTGCAACACGAGGACTTCCCAGGAGGTCACCCATCCTAGTACTACTCTCGCCCAAGCACGCTTAACTTCGGAGTTCTGATGGGATCCAGTGCATTTGTGCTGGTATGATCGCACCCAGCATGCCTCTCCATTGCCAAAGTAATAAAGAGTTTCCACTCGCATTGTCGTACGAAGTCCGTTTAAATGAAAGTGCGAAAAAACCCTGCTAGATGACATCGGATGGACGATCCGAGCATGTCGGGAAGCCGGATGACCGCCAGGGCTGTCATCGCGCGATGAATCTTCCCCAGTACCCCCGAATCAATATAAGTATCGCCACGATCTGACGGGCGGATCAAAAGTTATCGTCGGAACGATATTTGTGCACCAAGGTTAGCTCACGGCCAGTAAACACCTTCCGACCGGATTCATGACTCGCATCTACTAGTACACTCATCCGCTCTAGCCTGTACGTCACTGAATCTAAACAAACCCCCGCTATAATTTGACCGCAAATGAAATGTCAGAACGAATTCCGTTTATCGAATCAAACGACACTATCACCCCGCCATAATAAAGACCGGACGTATTTGAATTCACCATCCGGAAGAAAATAAAAAGATCCGAACCGAAACGTATGAGGCGACGCACTAAACGTGCGTTTCAGTTCGCATCGATGTTCCAGAACCGAAAGATTGTTCGAAAAAAGTGGTAGATAGCCGAAAAAAGTGACAGGGGTGCAACACGAGGACTTCCGAGGAGGTCACCCATCCTAGTACTACTCTCGCCCAAGCACGCTTAACTTCGGAGTTCTGATGGGATCCAGTGCATTTGTGCTGGTATGATCGCACCCAGCATGCCTCTCCATTGTCAAAGTAATAAAGAGTTTCCACTCGCATTGTCGTACGAAGTCCGTTTAAATGAAAGTGCGAAAAAATCCGGCTAGATAACATCGGATGGACGATCCGAGCATGTCGGGAAGCTGGATGACCGCCAGGGCTGTTATCGCGCGATGAATCTTCCCGAGTAGCTACGAATCAATATAAGAATCGCCACGATCTGACGGGCGGATCAAAAGTTATCGTCGGAACGATATTTGTGCACCAAGGGTAGCTCACGGCCAGTAAACACCTTCCGACATGATTCATGACTCGCATCCACTAGTACACTCATCCGCTATAGCCTGTACGTCACTGAATCTAAACAAACCCCCGCTATAATTTGACCGCAAATGAAATGTCAGAACGAATTCCGTTTATCGAATCAAACGACACTATCACCCCGCCATAATAAAGACCGGACGTATTTGAATTCACCATCCGGAAGAAAATAAAAAGATCCGAACCGAAACGTAGGAGGCGTCGCACTAAACGTGCGTTCCAGTTCGCATCGATGTTCCAGAACCGAAAGATTGTTCGAAAAAATTGGTAGATAGCCGAAAAAAGTGACAGGGGTGCAACACGAGGACTTCCCAGGAGGTCACCCATCCTAGTACTACTCTCGCCCAAGCACGCTTAACTTCGGAGTTCTGATGGGATCCAGTGCATTTGTGCTGGTATGATCGCACCCAGTATGCCTCTCCATTGCCAAAGTAATAAAGAGTTTCCACTCGCATTGTCGTACGAAGTCCGTTTAAATGAAAGTGCGAAAAAACCCTGCTAGATGACATCGGATGGACGATCCGAGCATGTCGGGAAGCCGGATGACCGCCAGGGCTGTCATCGCGCGTTGAATCTTCCCGAGTACCCCCGAATCAATATAAGAATCGCCACGATCTGACGGGCGGATCAAAAGTTATCGTCGGAACGATATTTGTGCACCAAAGTTAGCTCACGGCCAGTAAACACCTTCCGACCGGATTCATGACTCGCATCTACTAGTACACTCATCCGCTCTAGCCTGTACGTCACTGAATCTAAACAAACCCCCGCTATAATTTGACCGCAAATGAAATGTCAGAACGAATTCCGTTTATCGAATCAAACGACACTATCACCCCGCCATAATAAAGACCGGACGTATTTGAATTCACCATCCGGAAGAAAATAAAAAGATCCGAACCGAAACGTATGAGGCGACGCACTAAACGTGCGTTTCAGTTCGCATCGATGTTCCAGAACCGAAAGATTGTTCGAAAAAAGTGGTAGATAGCCGAAAAAAGTGACAGGGGTGCAACACGAGGACTTCCGAGGAGGTCACCCATCCTAGTACTACTCTCGCCCAAGCACGCTTAACTTCGGAGTTCTGATGGGATCCAGTGCATTTGTGCTGGTATGATCGCACCCAGCATGCCTCTCCATTGTCAAAGTAATAAAGAGTTTCCACTCGCATTGTCGTACGAAGTCCGTTTAAATGAAAGTGCGAAAAAATCCGGCTAGATAACATCGGATGGACGATCCGAGCATGTCGGGAAGCTGGATGACCGCCAGGGCTGTTATCGCGCGATGAATCTTCCCGAGTAGCTACGAATCAATATAAGAATCGCCACGATCTGACGGGCGGATCAAAAGTTATCGTCGGAACGATATTTGTGCACCAAGGGTAGCTCACGGCCAGTAAACACCTTCCGACATGATTCATGACTCGCATCCACTAGTACACTCATCCGCTATAGCCTGTACGTCACTGAATCTAAACAAACCCCCGCTATAATTTGACCGCAAATGAAATGTCAGAACGAATTCCGTTTATCGAATCAAACGACACTATCACCCCGCCATAATAAAGACCGGACGTATTTGAATTCACCATCCGGAAGAAAATAAAAAGATCCGAACCGAAACGTAGGAGGCGTCGCACTAAACGTGCGTTCCAGTTCGCATCGATGTTCCAGAACCGAAAGATTGTTCGAAAAAATTGGTAGATAGCCGAAAAAAGTGACAGGGGTGCAACACGAGGACTTCCCAGGAGGTCACCCATCCTAGTACTACTCTCGCCCAAGCACGCTTAACTTCGGAGTTCTGATGGGATCCAGTGCATTTGTGCTGGTATGATCGCACCCAGTATGCCTCTCCATTGCCAAAGTAATAAAGAGTTTCCACTCGCATTGTCGTACGAAGTCCGTTTAAATGAAAGTGCGAAAAAACCCTGCTAGATGACATCGGATGGACGATCCGAGCATGTCGGGAAGCCGGATGACCGCCAGGGCTGTCATCGCGCGTTGAATCTTCCCGAGTACCCCCGAATCAATATAAGAATCGCCACGATCTGACGGGCGGATCAAAAGTTATCGTCGGAACGATATTTGTGCACCAAGGTTAGCTCACGGCCAGTAAACACCTTCCGACCGGATTCATGACTCGCATCTACTAGTACACTCATCCGCTCTAGCCTGTACGTCACTGAATCTAAACAAACCCCCGCTATAATTTGACCGCAAATGAAATGTCAGAACGAATTCCGTTTATCGAATCAAACGACACTATCACCCCGCCATAATAAAGACCGGACGTATTTGAATTCACCATCCGGAAGAAAATAAAAAGATCCGAACCGAAACGTATGAGGCGACGCACTAAACGTGCGTTTCAGTTCGCATCGATGTTCCAGAACCGAAAGATTGTTCGAAAAAAGTGGTAGATAGCCGAAAAAAGTGACAGGGGTGCAACACGAGGACTTCCGAGGAGGTCACCCATCCTAGTACTACTCTCGCCCAAGCACGCTTAACTTCGGAGTTCTGATGGGATCCAGTGCATTTGTGCTGGTATGATCGCACCCAGCATGCCTCTCCATTGTCAAAGTAATAAAGAGTTTCCACTCGCATTGTCGTACGAAGTCCGTTTAAATGAAAGTGCGAAAAAATCCGGCTAGATAACATCGGATGGACGATCCGAGCATGTCGGGAAGCTGGATGACCGCCAGGGCTGTTATCGCGCGATGAATCTTCCCGAGTAGCTACGAATCAATATAAGAATCGCCACGATCTGACGGGCGGATCAAAAGTTATCGTCGGAACGATATTTGTGCACCAAGGGTAGCTCACGGCCAGTAAACACCTTCCGACATGATTCATGACTCGCATCCACTAGTACACTCATCCGCTATAGCCTGTACGTCACTGAATCTAAACAAACCCCCGCTATAATTTGACCGCAAATGAAATGTCAGAACGAATTCCGTTTATCGAATCAAACGACACTATCACCCCGCCATAATAAAGACCGGACGTATTTGAATTCACCATCCGGAAGAAAATAAAAAGATCCGAACCGAAACGTAGGAGGCGTCGCACTAAACGTGCGTTCCAGTTCGCATCGACGTTCCAGAACCGAAAGATTGTTCGAAAAAAGTGGTAGATAGCCGAAAAAAGTGACAGGGGTGCAACACGAGGACTTCCGAGGAGGTCACCCATCCTAGTACTACTCTCGCCCAAGCACGCTTAACTTCGGAGTTCTGATGGGATCCAGTGCATTTGTGCTGGTATGATCGCACCCAGCATGCCTCTCCATTGTCAAAGTAATAAAGAGTTTCCACTCGCATTGTCGTACGAAGTCCGTTTAAATGAAAGTGCGAAAAAATCCGGCTAAATAACATCGGATGGACGATCCGAGCATGTCGGGAAGCTGGATGACCGCCAGGGCTGTTATCGCGCGATGAATCTTCCCGAGTAGCCACGAATCAATATAAGAATCGCCACGATCTGACGGGCGGATCAAAAGTTATCGTCGGAACGATATTTGTGCACCAAGGGTAGCTCACGGCCAGTAAACACCTTCCGACATGATTCATGACTCGCATCCACTAGTACACTCATCCGCTATAGCCTGTACGTCACTGAATCTAAACAAACCCCCGCTATAATTTGACCGCAAATGAAATGTCAGAACGAATTCCGTTTATCGAATCAAACGACACTATCACCCCGCCATAATAAAGACCGGACGTATTTGAATTCACCATCCGGAAGAAAATAAAAAGATCCGAACCGAAACGTAGGAGGCGTCGCACTAAACGTGCGTTCCAGTTCGCATCGATGTTCCAGAACCGAAAGATTGTTCGAAAAAATTGGTAGATAGCCGAAAAAAGTGACAGGGGTGCAACACGAGGACTTCCCAGGAGGTCACCCATCCTAGTACTACTCTCGCCCAAGCACGCTTAACTTCGGAGTTCTGATGGGATCCAGTGCATTTGTGCTGGTATGATCGCACCCAGCATGCCTCTCCATTGCCAAAGTAATAAAGAGTTTCCACTCGCATTGTCGTACGAAGTCCGTTTAAATGAAAGTGCGAAAAAACCCTGCTAGATGACATCGGATGGACGATCCGAGCATGTCGGGAAGCCGGATGACCGCCAAGGCTGTCATCGCGCGATGAATCTTCCCCAGTACCCCCGAATCAATATAAGTATCGCCACGATCTGACGGGCGGATCAAAAGTTATCGTCGGAACGATATTTGTGCACCAAGGTTAGCTCACGGCCAGTAAACACCTTCCGACCGGATTCATGACTCGCATCTACTAGTACACTCATCCGCTCTAGCCTGTACGTCACTGAATCTAAACAAACCCCCGCTATAATTTGACCGCAAATGAAATGTCAGAACGAATTCCGTTTATCGAATCAAACGACACTATCACCCCGCCATAATAAAGACCGGACGTATTTGAATTCACCATCCGGAAGAAAATAAAAAGATCCGAACCGAAACGTATGAGGCGACGCACTAAACGTGCGTTTCAGTTCGCATCGATGTTCCAGAACCGAAAGATTGTTCGAAAAAAGTGGTAGATAGCCGAAAAAAGTGACAGGGGTGCAACACGAGGACTTCCCAGGAGGTCACCCATCCTAGTACTACTCTCGCCCAAGCACGCTTAACTTCGGAGTTCTGATGGGATCCAGTGCATTTGTGCTGGTATGATCGCACCCAGCATGCCTCTCCATTGTCAAAGTAATAAAGAGTTTCCACTCGCATTGTCGTACGAAGTCCGTTTAAATGAAAGTGCGAAAAAATCCGGCTAGATAACATCGGATGGACGATCCGAGCATGTCGGGAAGCTGGATGACCGCCAGGGCTGTTATCGCGCGATGAATCTTCCCGAGTAGCTACGAATCAATATAAGAATCGCCACGATCTGACGGGCGGATCAAAAGTTATCGTCGGAACAATATTTGTGCACCAAGGGTAGCTTACGGCCACTAAACACCTTCCGACCGGATTCATTACTCGCATCCACTAGTACACTCATCCGCTATATCCTGTACGTCACTGAATCTAAACAAACCCCCGCTATAATTTGACCGCAAATGAAATGTCAGAACGAATTCCGTTTATCGAATCAAACAACACTATCACCCCGCCATAATAAAGACCGGACGTATTTGAATTCACCATCCGGAAGAAAATAAAAAGATCCGAACCGAAACGTAGGAGGCGTCGCACTAAACGTGCGTTTCAGTTCGCATCGATGTTCCAGAACCGAAAGATTGTTCGAAAAAAGTGGTAGATAGCCGAAAAAAGTGACAGGGGTGCAAGACGAGGACTTCCGAGGAGGTCACCCATCCTAGTACTACTCTCGCCCAAGCACGCTTAACTTCGGAGTTCTGATGGGATCCAGTGCATTTGTGCTGGTATGATCGCACCCAGCATGCCTCTCCATTGTCAAAGTAATAAAGAGTTTCCACTCGCATTGTCGTACGAAGTCCGTTTAAATGAAAGTGCGAAAAAATCCGGCTAGATAACATCGGATGGACGATCCGAGCATGTCGGGAAGCTGGATGACCGCCAGGCCTGTTATCGCGCGATGAATCTTCCCGAGTAGCCACGAATCAATATAAGAATCGCCACGATCTGACGGGCGGATCAAAAGTTATCGTCGGAACGATATTTGTGCACCAAGGGTAGCTCACGGCCAGTAAACACCTTCCGACATGATTCATGACTCGCATCCACTAGTACACTCATCCGCTATAGCCTGTACGTCACTGAATCTAAACAAACCCCCGCTATAATTTGACCGCAAATGAAATGTCAGAACGAATTCCGTTTATCGAATCAAACGACACTATCACCCCGCCATAATAAAGACCGGACGTATTTGAATTCACCATCCGGAAGAAAATAAAAAGATCCGAACCGAAACGTAGGTGGCGTCGCACTAAACGTGCGTTCCAGTTCGCATCGATGTTCCAGAACCGAAAGATTGTTCGAAAAAAGTGGTAGATAGCCGAAAAAAGTGACAGGGGTGCAACACGAGGACTTCCGAGGAGGTCACCCATCCTAGTACTACTCTCGCCCAAGCACGCTTAACTTCGGAGTTCTGATGGGATCCAGTGCATTTGTGCTGGTATGATCGCACCCAGCATGCCTCTCCATTGTCAAAGTAATAAAGAGTTTCCACTCGCATTGTCGTACGAAGTCCGTTTAAATGAAAGTGCGAAAAAATCCGGCTAGATAACATCGGATGGACGATCCGAGCATGTCGGGAAGCTGGATGACCGCCAGGGCTATTATCGCGCGATGAATCTTCCCTAGTAGCCACGAATCAATATAAGAATCGCCACGATCTGACGGGCGGATCAAAAGTTATCGTCGGAACGATATTTGTGCACCAAGGGTAGCTCACGGCCAGTAAACACCTTCCGACATGATTCATGACTCGCATCCACTAGTACACTCATCCGCTATAGCCTGTACGTCACTGAATCTAAACAAACCCCCGCTATAATTTGACCGCAAATGAAATGTCAGAACGAATTCCGTTTATCGAATCAAACGACACTATCACCCCGCCATAATAAAGACCGGACGTATTTGAATTCACCATCCGGAAGAAAATAAAAAGATCCGAACCGAAACGTAGGAGGCGTCGCACTAAACGTGCGTTCCAGTTCGCATCGATGTTCCAGAACCGAAAGATTGTTCGAAAAAATTGGTAGATAGCCGAAAAAAGTGACAGGGGTGCAACACGAGGACTTCCCAGGAGGTCACCCATCCTAGTACTACTCTCGCCCAAGCACGCTTAACTTCGGAGTTCTGATGGGATCCAGTGCATTTGTGCTGGTATGATCGCACCCAGCATGCCTCTCCATTGCCAAAGTAATAAAGAGTTTCCACTCGCATTGTCGTACGAAGTCCGTTTAAATGAAAGTGCGAAAAAACCCTGCTAGATGACATCGGATGGACGATCCGAGCATGTCAGGAAGCCGGATGACCGCCAGGGGTGTCATCGCGCGATGAATCTTCCCCAGTACCCCCGAATCAATATAAGAATCGCCACGATCTGACGGGCGGATCAAAAGTTATCGTCGGAACGATATTTGTGCACCAAGGTTAGCTCACGGCCAGTAAACACCTTCCGACCGGATTCATGACTCGCATCTACTAGTACACTCATCCGCTCTAGCCTGTACGTCACTGAATCTAAACAAACCCCCGCTATAATTTGACCGCAAATGAAATGTCAGAACGAATTCCGTTTATCGAATCAAACGACACTATCACCCCGCCATAATAAAGACCGGACGTATTTGAATTCACCATCCGGAAGAAAATAAAAAGATCCGAACCGAAACGTATGAGGCGACGCACTAAACGTGCGTTTCAGTTCGCATCGATGTTCCAGAACCGAAAGATTGTTCGAAAAAAGTGGTAGATAGCCGAAAAAAGTGACAGGGGTGCAACACGAGGACTTCCCAGGAGGTCACCCATCCTAGTACTACTCTCGCCCAAGCACGCTTAACTTCGGAGTTCTGATGGGATCCAGTGCATTTGTGCTGGTATGATCGCACCCAGCATGCCTCTCCATTGTCAAAGTAATAAAGAGTTTCCACTCGCATTGTCGTACGAAGTCCGTTTAAATGAAAGTGCGAAAAAATCCGGCTAGATAACATCGGATGGACGATCCGAGCATGTCGGGAAGCTGGATGACCGCCAGGGCTGTTATCGCGCGATGAATCTTCCCGAGTAGCTACGAATCAATATAAGAATCGCCACGATCTGACGGGCAGATCAAAAGTTATCGTCGTAACAATATTTGTGCACCAAGGGTAGCTTACGGCCACTAAACACCTTCCGACCGGATTCATTACTCGCATCCACTAGTACACTCATCCGCTATATCCTGTACGTCACTGAATCTAAACAAACCCCCGCTATAATTTGACCGCAAATGAAATGTCAGAACGAATTCCGTTTATCGAATCAAACGACACTATCACCCCGCCATAATAAAGACCGGACGTATTTGAATTCACCATCCGGAAGAAAATAAAAAGATCCGAACCGAAACGTAGGAGGCGTCGCACTAAACGTGCGTTTCAGTTCGCATCGATGTTCCAGAACCGAAAGATTGTTCGAAAAAAGTGGTAGATAGCCGAAAAAAGTGACAGGGGTGCAACACGAGGACTTCCGAGGAGGTCACCCATCCTAGTACTACTCTCGCCCAAGCACGCTTAACTTCGGAGTTCTGATGGGATCCAGTGCATTTGTGCTAGTATGATCGCACCCAGCATGCCTCTCCATTGTCAAAGTAATAAAGAGTTTCCACTCGCATTGTCGTACGAAGTCCGTTTAAATGAAAGTGCGAAAAAATCCGGCTAGATAACATCGGATGGACGATCCGAGCATGTCGGGAAGCTGGATGACCGCCAGGGCTGTTATCGCGCGATGAATCTTCCCGAGTAGCCACGAATCAATATAAGAATCGCCACGATCTGACGGGCGGATCAAAAGTTATCGTCGGAACGATATTTGTGCACCAAGGGTAGCTCACGGCCAGTAAACACCTTCCGACATGATTCATGACTCGCATCCACTAGTACACTCATCCGCTATAGCCTGTACGTCACTGAATCTAAACAAACCCCCGCTATAATTTGACCGCAAATGAAATGTCAGAACGAATTCCGTTTATCGAATCAAACGACACTATCACCCCGCCATAATAAAGACCGGACGTATTTGAATTCACCATCCGGAAGAAAATAAAAAGATCCGAACCGAAACGTAGGTGGCGTCGCACTAAACGTGCGTTCCAGTTCGCATCGATGTTCCAGAACCGAAAGATTGTTCGAAAAAAGTGGTAGATAGCCGAAAAAAGTGACAGGGGTGCAACACGAGGACTTCCGAGGAGGTCACCCATCCTAGTACTACTCTCGCCCAAGCACGCTTAACTTCGGAGTTCTGATGGGATCCAGTGCATTTGTGCTGGTATGATCGCACCCAGCATGCCTCTCCATTGTCAAAGTAATAAAGAGTTTCCACTCGCATTGTCGTACGAAGTCCGTTTAAATGAAAGTGCGAAAAAATCCGGCTAGATAACATCGGATGGACGATCCGAGCATGTCGGGAAGCTGGATGACCGCCAGGGCTGTTATCGCGCGATGAATCTTCCCGAGTAGCCACGAATCAATATAAGAATCGCCACGATCTGACGGGCGGATCAAAAGTTATCGTCGGAACGATATTTGTGCACCAAGGGTAGCTCACGGCCAGTAAACACCTTCCGACATGATTCATGACTCGCATCCACTAGTACACTCATCCGCTATAGCCTGTACGTCACTGAATCTAAACAAACCCCCGCTATAATTTGACCGCAAATGAAATGTCAGAACGAATTCCGTTTATCGAATCAAACGACACTATCACCCCGCCATAATAAAGACCGGACGTATTTGAATTCACCATCCGGAAGAAAATAAAAAGATCCGAACCGAAACGTAAGAGGCGTCGCACTAAACGTGCGTTCCAGTTCGCATCGATGTTCCAGAACCGAAAGATTGTTCGAAAAAATTGGTAGATAGCCGAAAAAAGTGACAGGGGTGCAACACGAGGACTTCCCAGGAGGTCACCCATCCTAGTACTACTCTCGCCCAAGCACGCTTAACTTCGGAGTTCTGATGGGATCCAGTGCATTTGTGCTGGTATGATCGCACCCAGCATGCCTCTCCATTGCCAAAGTAATAAAGAGTTTCCACTCGCATTGTCGTACGAAGTCCGTTTAAATGAAAGTGCGAAAAAACCCTGCTAGATGACATCGGATGGACGATCCGAGCATGTCGGGAAGCCGGATGACCGCCAGGGCTGTCATCGCGCGATGAATCTTCCCCAGTACCCCCGAATCAATATAAGAATCGCCACGATCTGACGGGCGGATCAAAAGTTATCGTCGGAACGATATTTGTGCACCAAGGTTAGCTCACGGCCAGTAAACACCTTCCGACCGGATTCATGACTCGCATCTACTAGTACACTCATCCGCTCTAGCCTGTACGTCACTGAATCTAAACAAACCCCCGCTATAATTTGACCGCAAATGAAATGTCAGAACGAATTCCGTTTATCGAATCAAACGACACTATCACCCCGCCATAATAAAGACCGGACGTATTTGAATTCACCATCCGGAAGAAAATAAAAAGATCCGAACCGAAACGTATGAGGCGACGCACTAAACGTGCGTTTCAGTTCGCATCGATGTTCCAGAACCGAAAGATTGTTCGAAAAAAGTGGTAGATAGCCGAAAAAAGTGACAGGGGTGCAACACGAGGACTTCCCAGGAGGTCACCCATCCTAGTACTACTCTCGCCCAAGCACGCTTAACTTCGGAGTTCTGATGGGATCCAGTGCATTTGTGCTGGTATGATCGCACCCAGCATGCCTCTCCATTGTCAAAGTAATAAAGAGTTTCCACTCGCATTGTCGTACGAAGTCCGTTTAAATGAAAGTGCGAAAAAATCCGGCTAGATAACATCGGATGGACGATCCGAGCATGTCGGGAAGCTGGATGACCGCCAGGGCTGTTATCGCGCGATGAATCTTCCCGAGTAGCTACGAATCAATATAAGAATCGCCACGATCTGACGGGCAGATCAAAAGTTATCGTCGGAACAATATTTGTGCACCAAGGGTAGCTTACGGCCACTAAACACCTTCCGACCGGATTCATTACTCGCATCCACTAGTACACTCATCCGCTATATCCTGTACGTCACTGAATCTAAACAAACCCCCGCTATAATTTGACCGCAAATGAAATGTCAGAACGAATTCCGTTTATCGAATCAAACGACACTATCACCCCGCCATAATAAAGACCGGACGTATTTGAATTCACCATCCGGAAGAAAATAAAAAGATCCGAACCGAAACGTAGGAGGCGTCGCACTAAACGTGCGTTTCAGTTCGCATCGATGTTCCAGAACCGAAAGATTGTTCGAAAAAAGTGGTAGATAGCCGAAAAAAGTGACAGGGGTGCAACACGAGGACTTCCGAGGAGGTCACCCATCCTAGTACTACTCTCGCCCAAGCACGCTTAACTTCGGAGTTCTGATGGGATCCAGTGCATTTGTGCTCGTATGATCGCACCCAGCATGCCTCTCCATTGTCAAAGTAATAAAGAGTTTCCACTCGCATTGTCGTACGAAGTCCGTTTAAATGAAAGTGCGAAAAAATCCGGCTAGATAACATCGGATGGACGATCCGAGCATGTCGGGAAGCTGGATGACCGCCAGGGCTGTTATCGCGCGATGAATCTTCCCGAGTAGCCACGAATCAATATAAGAATCGCCACGATCTGACGGGCGGATCAAAAGTTATCGTCGGAACGATATTTGTGCACCAAGGGTAGCTCACGGCCAGTAAACACCTTCCGACATGATTCATGACTCGCATCCACTAGTACACTCATCCGCTATAGCCTGTACGTCACTGAATCTAAACAAACCCCCGCTATAATTTGACCGCAAATGAAATGTCAGAACGAATTCCGTTTATCGAATCAAACGACACTATCACCCCGCCATAATAAAGACCGGACGTATTTGAATTCACCATCCGGAAGAAAATAAAAAGATACGAACCGAAACGTAGGTGGCGTCGCACTAAACGTGCGTTCCAGTTCGCATCGATGTTCCAGAACCGAAAGATTGTTCGAAAAAAGTGGTAGATAGCCGAAAAAAGTGACAGGGGTGCAACACGAGGACTTCCGAGGAGGTCACCCATCCTAGTACTACTCTCGCCCAAGCACGCTTAACTTCGGAGTTCTGATGGGATCCAGTGCATTTGTGCTGGTATGATCGCACCCAGCATGCCTCTCCATTGTCAAAGTAATAAAGAGTTTCCACTCGCATTGTCGTACGAAGTCCGTTTAAATGAAAGTGCGAAAAAATCCGGCTAGATAACATCGGATGGACGATCCGAGCATGTCGGGAAGCTGGATGACCGCCAGGGCTGTTATCGCGCGATGAATCTTCCCGAGTAGCCACGAATCAATATAAGAATCGCCACGATCTGACGGGCGGATCAAAAGTTATCGTCGGAACGATATTTGTGCACCAAGGGTAGCTCACGGCCAGTAAACACCTTCCGACATGATTCATGACTCGCATCCACTAGTACACTCATCCGCTATAGCCTGTACGTCACTGAATCTAAACAAACCCCCGCTATAATTTGACCGCAAATGAAATGTCAGAACGAATTCCGTTTATCGAATCAAACGACACTATCACCCCGCCATAATAAAGACCGGACGTATTTGAATTCACCATCCGGAAGAAAATAAAAAGATCCGAACCGAAACGTAGGAGGCGTCGCACTAAACGTGCGTTCCAGTTCGCATCGATGTTCCAGAACCGAAAGATTGTTCGAAAAAATTGGTAGATAGCCGAAAAAAGTGACAGGGGTGCAACACGAGGACTTCCCAGGAGGTCACCCATCCTAGTACTACTCTCGCCCAAGCACGCTTAACTTCGGAGTTCTGATGGGATCCAGTGCATTTGTGCTGGTATGATCGCACCCAGTATGCCTCTCCATTGCCAAAGTAATAAAGAGTTTCCACTCGCATTGTCGTACGAAGTCCGTTTAAATGAAAGTGCGAAAAAACCCTGCTAGATGACATCGGATGGACGATCCGAGCATGTCGGGAAGCCGGATGACCGCCAGGGCTGTCATCGCGCGATGAATCTTCCCGAGTACCCCCGAATCAATATAAGAATCGCCACGATCTGACGGGCGGATCAAAAGTTATCGTCGGAACGATATTTGTGCACCAAGGTTAGCTCACGGCCAGTAAACACCTTCCGACCGGATTCATGACTCGCATCTACTAGTACACTCATCCGCTCTAGCCTGTACGTCACTGAATCTAAACAAACCCCCGCTATAATTTGACCGCAAATGAAATGTCAGAACGAATTCCGTTTATCGAATCAAACGACACTATCACCCCGCCATAATAAAGACCGGACGTATTTGAATTCACCATCCGGAAGAAAATAAAAAGATCCGAACCGAAACGTATGAGGCGACGCACTAAACGTGCGTTTCAGTTCGCATCGATGTTCCAGAACCGAAAGATTGTTCGAAAAAAGTGGTAGATAGCCGAAAAAAGTGACAGGGGTGCAACACGAGGACTTCCGAGGAGGTCACCCATCCTAGTACTACTCTCGCCCAAGCACGCTTAACTTCGGAGTTCTGATGGGATCCAGTGCATTTGTGCTGGTATGATCGCACCCAGCATGCCTCTCCATTGTCAAAGTAATAAAGAGTTTCCACTCGCATTGTCGTACGAAGTCCGTTTAAATGAAAGTGCGAAAAAATCCGGCTAGATAACATCGGATGGACGATCCGAGCATGTCGGGAAGCTGGATGACCGCCAGGGCTGTTATCGCGCGATGAATCTTCCCGAGTAGCTACGAATCAATATAAGAATCGCCACGATCTGACGGGCGGATCAAAAGTTATCGTCGGAACGATATTTGTGCACCAAGGGTAGCTCACGGCCAGTAAACACCTTCCGACATGATTCATGACTCGCATCCACTAGTACACTCATCCGCTATAGCCTGTACGTCACTGAATCTAAACAAACCCCCGCTATAATTTGACCGCAAATGAAATGTCAGAACGAATTCCGTTTATCGAATCAAACGACACTATCACCCCGCCATAATAAAGACCGGACGTATTTGAATTCACCATACGGAAGAAAATAAAAAGATCCGAACCGAAACGTAGGAGGCGTCGCACTAAACGTGCGTTCCAGTTCGCATCGATGTTCCAGAACCGAAAGATTGTTCGAAAAAATTGGTAGATAGCCGAAAAAAGTGACAGGGGTGCAACACGAGGACTTCCCAGGAGGTCACCCATCCTAGTACTACTCTCGCCCAACACGCTTAACTTCGGAGTTCTGATGGGATCCAGTGCATTTGTGCTGGTATGATCGCACCCAGTATGCCTCTCCATTGCCAAAGTAATAAAGAGTTTCCACTCGCATTGTCGTACGAAGTCCGTTTAAATGAAAGTGCGAAAAAACCCTGCTAGATGACATCGGATGGACGATCCGAGCATGTCGGGAAGCCGGATGACCGCCAGGGCTGTCATCGCGCGTTGAATCTTCCCGAGTACCCCCGAATCAATATAAGAATCGCCACGATCTGACGGGCGGATCAAAAGTTATCGTCGGAACGATATTTGTGCACCAAAGTTAGCTCACGGCCAGTAAACACCTTCCGACCGGATTCATGACTCGCATCTACTAGTACACTCATCCGCTCTAGCCTGTACGTCACTGAATCTAAACAAACCCCCGCTATAATTTGACCGCAAATGAAATGTCAGAACGAATTCCGTTTATCGAATCAAACGACACTATCACCCCGCCATAATAAAGACCGGACGTATTTGAATTCACCATCCGGAAGAAAATAAAAAGATCCGAACCGAAACGTATGAGGCGACGCACTAAACGTGCGTTTCAGTTCGCATCGATGTTCCAGAACCGAAAGATTGTTCGAAAAAAGTGGTAGATAGCCGAAAAAAGTGACAGGGGTGCAACACGAGGACTTCCGAGGAGGTCACCCATCCTAGTACTACTCTCGCCCAAGCACGCTTAACTTCGGAGTTCTGATGGGATCCAGTGCATTTGTGCTGGTATGATCGCACCCAGCATGCCTCTCCATTGTCAAAGTAATAAAGAGTTTCCACTCGCATTGTCGTACGAAGTCCGTTTAAATGAAAGTGCGAAAAAATCCGGCTAGATAACATCGGATGGACGATCCGAGCATGTCGGGAAGCTGGATGACCGCCAGGGCTGTTATCGCGCGATGAATCTTCCCGAGTAGCTACGAATCAATATAAGAATCGCCACGATCTGACGGGCGGATCAAAAGTTATCGTCGGAACGATATTTGTGCACCAAGGGTAGCTCACGGCCAGTAAACACCTTCCGACATGATTCATGACTCGCATCCACTAGTACACTCATCCGCTATAGCCTGTACGTCACTGAATCTAAACAAACCCCCGCTATAATTTGACCGCAAATGAAATGTCAGAACGAATTCCGTTTATCGAATCAAACGACACTATCACCCCGCCATAATAAAGACCGGACGTATTTGAATTCACCATCCGGAAGAAAATAAAAAGATCCGAACCGAAACGTAGGAGGCGTCGCACTAAACGTGCGTTCCAGTTCGCATCGATGTTCCAGAACCGAAAGATTGTTCGAAAAAATTGGTAGATAGCCGAAAAAAGTGACAGGGGTGCAACACGAGGACTTCCCAGGAGGTCACCCATCCTAGTACTACTCTCGCCCAAGCACGCTTAACTTCGGAGTTCTGATGGGATCCAGTGCATTTGTGCTGGTATGATCGCACCCAGTATGCCTCTCCATTGCCAAAGTAATAAAGAGTTTCCACTCGCATTGTCGTACGAAGTCCGTTTAAATGAAAGTGCGAAAAAACCCTGCTAGATGACATCGGATGGACGATCCGAGCATGTCGGGAAGCCGGATGACCGCCAGGGCTGTCATCGCGCGTTGAATCTTCCCGAGTACCCCCGAATCAATATAAGAATCGCCACGATCTGACGGGCGGATCAAAAGTTATCGTCGGAACGATATTTGTGCACCAAGGTTAGCTCACGGCCAGTAAACACCTTCCGACCGGATTCATGACTCGCATCTACTAGTACACTCATCCGCTCTAGCCTGTACGTCACTGAATCTAAACAAACCCCCGCTATAATTTGACCGCAAATGAAATGTCAGAACGAATTCCGTTTATCGAATCAAACGACACTATCACCCCGCCATAATAAAGACCGGACGTATTTGAATTCACCATCCGGAAGAAAATAAAAAGATCCGAACCGAAACGTATGAGGCGACGCACTAAACGTGCGTTTCAGTTCGCATCGATGTTCCAGAACCGAAAGATTGTTCGAAAAAAGTGGTAGATAGCCGAAAAAAGTGACAGGGGTGCAACACGAGGACTTCCGAGGAGGTCACCCATCCTAGTACTACTCTCGCCCAAGCACGCTTAACTTCGGAGTTCTGATGGGATCCAGTGCATTTGTGCTGGTATGATCGCACCCAGCATGCCTCTCCATTGTCAAAGTAATAAAGAGTTTCCACTCGCATTGTCGTACGAAGTCCGTTTAAATGAAAGTGCGAAAAAATCCGGCTAGATAACATCGGATGGACGATCCGAGCATGTCGGGAAGCTGGATGACCGCCAGGGCTGTTATCGCGCGATGAATCTTCCCGAGTAGCTACGAATCAATATAAGAATCGCCACGATCTGACGGGCGGATCAAAAGTTATCGTCGGAACGATATTTGTGCACCAAGGGTAGCTCACGGCCAGTAAACACCTTCCGACATGATTCATGACTCGCATCCACTAGTACACTCATCCGCTATAGCCTGTACGTCACTGAATCTAAACAAACCCCCGCTATAATTTGACCGCAAATGAAATGTCAGAACGAATTCCGTTTATCGAATCAAACGACACTATCACCCCGCCATAATAAAGACCGGACGTATTTGAATTCACCATCCGGAAGAAAATAAAAAGATCCGAACCGAAACGTAGGAGGCGTCGCACTAAACGTGCGTTCCAGTTCGCATCGACGTTCCAGAACCGAAAGATTGTTCGAAAAAAGTGGTAGATAGCCGAAAAAAGTGACAGGGGTGCAACACGAGGACTTCCGAGGAGGTCACCCATCCTAGTACTACTCTCGCCCAAGCACGCTTAACTTCGGAGTTCTGATGGGATCCAGTGCATTTGTGCTGGTATGATCGCACCCAGCATGCCTCTCCATTGTCAAAGTAATAAAGAGTTTCCACTCGCATTGTCGTACGAAGTCCGTTTAAATGAAAGTGCGAAAAAATCCGGCTAAATAACATCGGATGGACGATCCGAGCATGTCGGGAAGCTGGATGACCGCCAGGGCTGTTATCGCGCGATGAATCTTCCCGAGTAGCCACGAATCAATATAAGAATCGCCACGATCTGACGGGCGGATCAAAAGTTATCGTCGGAACGATATTTGTGCACCAAGGGTAGCTCACGGCCAGTAAACACCTTCCGACATGATTCATGACTCGCATCCACTAGTAAACTCATCCGCTATAGCCTGTACGTCACTGAATCTAAACAAACCCCCGCTATAATTTGACCGCAAATGAAATGTCAGAACGAATTCCGTTTATCGAATCAAACGACACTATCACCCCGCCATAATAAAGACCGGACGTATTTGAATTCACCATCCGGAAGAAAATAAAAAGATCCGAACCGAAACGTAGGAGGCGTCGCACTAAACGTGCGTTCCAGTTCGCATCGATGTTCCAGAACCGAAAGATTGTTCGAAAAAATTGGTAGATAGCCGAAAAAAGTGACAGGGGTGCAACACGAGGACTTCCCAGGAGGTCACCCATCCTAGTACTACTCTCGCCCAAGCACGCTTAACTTCGGAGTTCTGATGGGATCCAGTGCATTTGTGCTGGTATGATCGCACCCAGCATGCCTCTCCATTGCCAAAGTAATAAAGAGTTTCCACTCGCATTGTCGTACGAAGTCCGTTTAAATGAAAGTCCGTTTAAATGAAAGTGCAAAAAAATCCGGCTAGATAACATCTGATGGACGATCCGAGCATGTCGGGAAGCTGGATGACAGTCAGGGCTGTTATCGCGCGATGAATCTTCCCGAGTAGCCACGAATCAATATAAGAATCGCCACGATCTGACGGGCGGATCAAAAGTTATCGTCGGAACGATATTTGTGCACCAAGGGTAGCTCACGGCCAGTAAACACCTTCCGACCGGATTCATGACTCGCATCCACTAGTACACTCATCCGCTATAGCCTGTACGTCACTGAATCTAAACAAACCCCCGCTATAATTTGACCGCAAAGGAAATGTCAGAACGAATTCCGTTTATCGAATCAAACGACACTATCACCCCGCCATAATAAAGACCGGACGTCTTTGAATTCACCATCCGGAAGAAAATAAAAAGATCCGAACCGAAACGTATGAGGCGACGCACTAAACGTGCGTTTTAGTTCGCATCGATGTTCCAGAACCGAAAGATTGTTCGAAAAAAGTGGTAGATAGCCGAAAAAAGTGACAGGGGTGCAACACGAGGACTTCCCAGGAGGTCACCCATCCTAGTACTACTCTCGCCCAAGCACGCTTAACTTCGGAGTTCTGATGGGATCCAGTGCATTTGTGCTGGTATGATCGCACCCAGCATGCCTCTCCATTGTCAAAGTAATAAAGAGTTTCCACTCGCATTGTCGTACGAAGTCCGTTTAAATGAAAGTGCGAAAAAATCCTGCTAGATGACATCGGATGGACGATCCGAGCATGTTGGGAAGCCGGATGACCGCCAAGGCTGTCATTGCGCGATTAAAATCTTCCCGAGTACCCCCGAATCAATATAAGAATCGCCACGATCTGACGGGCGGATCAAAAGTTATCGTCGGAAAGCGTGCTTGGGCGAGAGTAGTACTAGGATGGGTGACCTCCTCGGAAGTCCTCGTGTTGCACCCCTGTCACTTTTTTCGGCTGTATACCACTTTTTTCGAACAATCTTTCGGTTCTGGAACATCGATGCGAACTGAAACGCACGTTTAGTGCGACGCCTCCTACGTTTCGGTTCGGATCTTTTTATTTTCTTCCGGATGGTGAATTCAAATACGTCCGGTCTTTATTATGGCGGGGTGATAGTGTCGTTTGATTCGATAAACGGAATTCGTTCTGACATTTCATTTGCGGTCAAATTATAGCGGGGGTTTGTTTAGATTCAGTGACGTACAGGCTATAGCTGATGAGTGTACTAGTAGATGCGAGTCATGAATCCGGTCGGAAGGTGTTTACTGGCCGTGAGCTAACCTTGGTGCACAAATATCGTTCCGACGATAACTTTTGATCCGCCCGTCAGATCGTGGCGATTCTTATATTGATTCGGGGGTACTCGGGAAGATTCATCGCGCGATGACAGCCCTGGCGGTCATCCGGCTTCCCGACATGCTCGGATCGTCCATCCGATGTCATCTAGCAGGGTTTTTTCGCACTTTCATTTAAACGGACTTCGTACGACAATGCGAGTGGAAACTCTTTATTACTTTGGCAATGGAGAGGCATGCTGGGTGCGATCATACCAGCACAAATGCACTGGATCCCATCAGAACTCCGAAGTTAAGCGTGCTTGGGCGAGAGTAGTACTAGGATGGGTGACCTCCTCGGAAGTCCTCGTGTTGCACCCCTGTCACTTTTTTCGGCTATCTACCACTTTTTTCGAACAATCTTTCGGTTCTGGAACGTCGATGCGAACTGGAACGCACGTTTAGTGCGACGCCTCCTACGTTTCGGTTCGGATCTTTTTATTTTCTTCCGGATGGTGAATTCAAATACGTCCGGTCTTTATTATGGCGGGGTGATAGTGTCGTTTGATTCGATAAACGGAATTCGTTCTGACATTTCGTTTGCGGTCAAATTATAGCGGGGGTTTGTTTAGATTCAGTGACGTACAGGCTATAGCGGATGAGTGTACTAGTGGATGCGAGTCATGAATCATGTCGGAAGGTGTTTACTGGCCGTGAGCTACCCTTGGTGCACAAATATCGTTCCGACGATAACTTTTGATCCGCCCGTCAGATCGTGGCGATTCTTATATTGATTCGTAGCTACTCGGGAAGATTCATCGCGCGATAACAGCCCTGGCGGTCATCCAGCTTCCCGACATGCTCGGATCGTCCATCCGATGTTATCTAGCCGGATTTTTTCGCACTTTCATTTAAACGGACTTCGTACGACAATGCGAGTGGAAACTCTTTATTACTTTGACAATGGAGAGGCATGCTGGGTGCGATCATACCAGCACAAATGCACTGGATCCCATCAGAACTCCGAAGTTAAGCGTGCTTGGGCGAGAGTAGTACTAGGATGGGTGACCTCCTCGGAAGTCCTCGTGTTGCACCCCTGTCACTTTTTTCGGCTATCTACCACTTTTTTCGAACAATCTTTCGGTTCTGGAACATCGATGCGAACTGAAACGCACGTTTAGTGCGACGCCTGCTACGTTTCGGTTCGGATCTTTTTATTTTCTTCCGGATGGTGAATTCAAATACGTCCGGTCTTTATTATGGCGGGGTGATAGTGTCGTTTGATTCGATAAACAGAATTCGTTCTGACATTTCATTTGCGGTCAAATTATAGCGGGGGTTTGTTTAGATTCAGTGACGTACAGGCTATAGCGGATGAGTGTACTAGTGGATGCGAGTAATGAATCCGGTCGGAAGGTGTTTAGTGGCCGTAAGCTACCCTTGGTGCACAAATATTGTTCCGACGATAACTTTTGATCCGCCCGTCAGATCGTGGCGATTCTTATATTGATTCGGGGGTACTCGGGAAGATTTTAATCGCGCAATGACAGCCGTGACGGTCATCCGGCTTCCCGACATGCTCGGATCGTCCATCCGATGTCATCTAGCAGGATTTTTTCGCACTTTCATTTAAACGGACTTCGTACGACAATGCGAGTGGAAACTCTTTATTACTTTGACAATGGAGAGGCATGCTGGGTGCGATCATACCAGCACAAATGCACTGGATCCCATCAGAACTCCGAAGTTAAGAGTGCTTGGGCGAGAGTAGTACTAGGATGGGTGACCTCCTGGGAAGTCCTCGTGTTGCACCCCTGTCACTTTTTTCGGCTATCTACCACTTTTTTCGAACAATCTTTCGGTTCTGGAACATCGATGCGAACTGAAACGCACGTTTAGTGCGTCGCCTCATACGTTTCGGTTCGGATCTTTTTATTTTCTTTCGGATGGTGAATTCAAATACGTCCGGTGTTTATTATGGCGGGGTGATAGTGTCGTTTGATTCGATAAACGGAATTCGTTCTGACATTTCATTTGCGGTCAAATTATAGCGGGGGTTTGTTTAGATTCAGTGACGTACAGGCTATAGCGGATGAGTGTACTAGTAGATGCGAGTCATGAATCCGGTCGGAAGGTGTTTACTGGCCGTGAGCTAACCTTGGTGCACAAATATCGTTCCGACGATAACTTTTGATCCGCCCGTCAGATCGTGGCGATTCTTATATTGATTCGGGGGTACTCGGGAAGATTCATCGCGCAATGACAGTCCTGGCGGTCATCCGGCTTCCCGACATGCTCGGATCGTCCATCCGATGTCATCTAGCAGGGTTTTTTCGCACCTTCCGACCGGATTCATTACTCGCATCCACTAGTACACTCATCCGCTATAGCCTGTACGTCACTGAATCTAAACAAACCCCCGCTATAATTTGACCGCAAATGAAATGTCAGAACGAATTCCGTTTATCGAATCAAACGACACTATCACCCCGCCATAATAAAGACCGGACGTATTTGAATTCACCATCCGGAAGAAAATAAAAAGATCCGAACCGAAACGTAGGAGGCGTCGCACTAAACGTGCGTTTCAGTTCGCATCGATGTTCCAGAACCGAAAGATTGTTCGAAAAAAGTGGTAGATAGCCGAAAAAAGTGACAGGGGTGCAACACGAGGACTTCCGAGGAGGTCACCCATCCTAGTACTACTCTCGCCCAAGCACGCTTAACTTCGAAGTTCTGATGGGATCCAGTGCATTTGTGCTGGTATGATCGCTCCCAGCATGCCTCTCCATTGTCAAAGTAATAAAGAGTTTCCACTCGCATTGTCGTACGAAGTCCGTTTAAATGAAAGTGCGAAAAAATCCGGCTAGATAACATCGGATGGACGATCCGAGCATGTCGGGAAGCTGGATGACCGCCAGGGCTGTTATCGCGCGATGAATCTTCCCGAGTAGCTACGAATCAATATAAGAATCGCCACGATCTGACGGGCGGATCAAAAGTTATCGTCGGAACGATATTTGTGCACCAAGGGTAGCTCACGGCCAGTAAACACCTTCCGACATGATTCATGACTCGCATCCACTAGTACACTCATCCGCTATAGCCTGTACGTCACTGAATCTAAACAAACCCCCGCTATAATTTGACCGCAAATGAAATGTCAGAACGAATTCCGTTTATCGAATCAAACGACACTATCACCCCGCCATAATAAAGACCGGACGTATTTGAATTCACCATCTGGAAGAAAATAAAAAGATCCGAACCGAAACGTAGGAGGCATAGCACTAAACGTGCGTTCCAGTTCGCATCGATGTTCCAGAACCGAAAGATTGTTCGAAAAAAGTGGTAGATAGCCGAAAAAAGTGACAGGGGTGCAACACGAGGACTTCCGAGGAGGTCACCCATCCTAGTACTACTCTCGCCCAAGCACGCTTAACTTCGAAGTTCTGATGGGATCCAGTGCATTTGTGCTGGTATGATCGCACCCAGCATGCCTCTCCATTGTCAAAGTAATAAAGAGTTTCCACTCGCATTGTCGTACGAAGTCCGTTTAAATGAAAGTGCGAAAAAATCCTGCTAGATGACATCGGATGGACGATCCGAGCATGTCGGGAAGCCGGATGACCGTCACGGCTGTCATTGCGCGATTAAAATCTTCCCGAGTACCCCCGAATCAATATAAGAATCGCCACGATCTGACGGGCGGATCAAAAGTTATCGTCGGAACAATATTTGTGCACCAAGGGTAGCTTACGGCCACTAAACACCTTCCGACCGGATTCATTACTCGCATCCACTAGTACACTCATCCGCTATAGCCTGTACGTCACTGAATCTAAACAAACCCCCGCTATAATTTGACCGCAAATGAAATGTCAGAACGAATTCCGTTTATCGAATCAAACGACACTATCACCCCGCCATAATAAAGACCGGACGTATTTGAATTCACCATCCGGAAGAAAATAAAAAGATCCGAACCGAAACGTAGGAGGCGTCGCACTAAACGTGCGTTTCAGTTCGCATCGATGTTCCAGAACCGAAAGATTGTTCGAAAAAAGTGGTAGATAGCCTAAAAAAGTGACAGGGGTGCAACACGAGGACTTCCGAGGAGGTCACCCATCCTAGTACAACTCTCGCCCAAGCACGCTTAACTTCGAAGTTCTGATGGGATCCAGTGCATTTGTGCTGGTATGATCGCACCCAGCATGCCTCTCCATTGTCAAAGTAATAAAGAGTTTCCACTCGCATTGTCGTACGAAGTCCGTTTAAATGAAAGTGCGAAAAAATCCTGCTAGATGACATCGGATGGACGATCCGAGCATGTCGGGAAGCCGGATGACCGTCACGGCTGTCATTGCGCGATTAAAATCTTCCCGAGTACCCCCGAATCAATATAAGAATCGCCACGATCTGACGGGCGGATCAAAAGTTATCGTCGGAACAATATTTGTGCACCAAGGGTAGCTTACGGCCACTAAACACCTTCCGACCGGATTCATTACTCGCATCCACTAGTACACTCATCCGCTATAGCCTGTACGTCACTGAATCTAAACAAACCCCCGCTATAATTTGACCGCAAATGAAATGTCAGAACGAATTCCGTTTATCGAATCAAACGACACTATCACCCCGCCATAATAAAGACCGGACGTATTTGAATTCACCATCTGGAAGAAAATAAAAAGATCCGAACCGAAACGTAGGAGGCGTAGCACTAAAAGTGCGTTCCAGTTCGCATCGATGTTCCAGAACCGAAAGATTGTTCGAAAAAAGTGGTAGATAGCCGAAAAAAGTGACAGGGGTGCAACACGAGGACTTCCGAGGAGGTCACCCATCCTAGTACTACTCTCGCCCAAGCACGTTTAACTTCGGAGTTCTGATGGGATCCAGTGCATTTGTGCTGGTATGATCGCACCCAGCATGCCTCTCCATTGTTAAAGTAATAAAGAGTTTCCACTCGCATTGTCGTACGAAGTCCGTTTAAATGAAAGTGCGAAAAAATCCGGCTAGATAACATCGGATGGACGATCCGAGCATGTCGGGAAGCTGGATGACCGCCAGGGCTGTTATCGTGCGATGAATCTTCCCGAGTAGCCACGAATCAATATAAGAATCGCCACGATCTGACGGGCGGATCAAAAGTTATCGTCGGAACGATATTTGTGCACCAAGGGTAGCTCACGGCCAGTAAACACCTTCCGACATGATTCATGACTCGCATCCACTAGTACACTCATCCGCTATAGCCTGTACGTCACTGAATCTAAACAAACCCCCGCTATAATTTGACCGCAAATGAAATGTCAGAACGAATTCCGTTTATCGAATCAAACGACACTATCACCCCGCCATAATAAAGACCGGACGTATTTGAATTCACCATCCGGAAGAAAATAAAAAGATCCGAACCGAAACGTAGGAGGCGTCGCACTAAACGTGCGTTCCAGTTCGCATCGATGTTCCAGAACCGAAAGATTGTTCGAAAAAAGTGGTAGATAGCCGAAAAAAGTGACAGGGGTGCAACACGAGGACTTCCCAGGAGGTCACCCATCCTAGTACTACTCTCGCCCAAGCACGCTTAACTTCGGAGTTCTGATGGGATCCAGTGCATTTGTGCTGGTATGATCGCACCCAGCATGCCTCTCCATTGCCAAAGTAATAAAGAGTTTCCACTCGCATTGTCGTACGAAGTCCGTTTAAATGAAAGTGCGAAAAAACCCTGCTAGATGACATCGGATGGACGATCCGAGCATGTCGGGAAGCCGGATGACCGCCAGGACTGTCATCGCGCGATGAATCTTCCCGAGTACCCCCGAATCAATATAAGAATCGCCACGATCTGACGGGCGGATCAAAAGTTATCGTCGGAACGATATTTGTGCACCAAGGTTAGCTCACGGCCAGTAAACACCTTCCGACCGGATTCATGACTCGCATCTACTAGTACACTCATCCGCTATAGCCTGTACGTCACTGAATCTAAACAAACCCCCGCTATAATTTGACCGCAAATGAAATGTCAGAACGAATTCCGTTTATCGAATCAAACGACACTATCACCCCGCCATAATAAAGACCGGACGTATTTGAATTCACCATCCGGAAGAAAATAAAAAGATCCGAACCGAAACGTAGGAGGCGTCGCACTAAACGTGCGTTTCAGTTCGCATCGATGTTCCAGAACCGAAAGATTGTTCGAAAAAAGTGGTATATAGCCGAAAAAAGTGATTGGGGTGCAACACGAGGACTTCCGAGGAGGTCACCTATCCTAGTACTACTCTCGCCCAAGCACGCTTAACTTCGGAGTTCTGATGGGATCCAGTGCATTTGTGCTGTTATGATCGCACCCAGCATGCCTCTCCATTGTCAAAGTAATAAAGAGTTTCCACTCGCATTGTCGTACGAAGTCCGTTTAAATGAAAGTGCAAAAAAATCCGGCTAGATAACATCTGATGGACGATCCGAGCATGTCGGGAAGCTGGATCACAGCCAGGGCTGTTATTGCGCGATGAATCTTCCCGAGTAGCCACGAATCAATATAAGAATCGCCACGATCTGACGGGCGGATCAAAAGTTATCGTCGGAACGATATTTGTGCACCAAGGGTAGCTCACGGCCAGTAAACACCTTCCGACCGGATTCATGACTCGCATCCACTAGTACACTCATCCGCTATAGCCTGTACGTCACTGAATCTAAACAAACCCCCGCTATAATTTGACCGCAAATGAAATGTCAGAACGAATTCCGTTTATCGAATCAAACGACACTATCACCCCGCCATAATAAAGACCGGACGTCTTTGAATTCACCATCCGGAAGAAAATAAAAAGATCCGAACCGAAACGTAGGAGGCGACACACTAAACGTGCGTTTCAGTTCGCATCGATGTTCCAGAACCGAAAGATTGTTCGAAAAAAGTGGTAGATAGCCGAAAAAAGTGACAGGGGTGCAACACGAGGACTTCCCAGGAGGTCACCCATCCTAGTACTACTCTCGCCCAAGCACGCTTAACTTCGGAGTTCTGATGGGATCCAGTGCATTTGTGCTGGTATGATCGCACCCAGCATGCCTCTCCATTGCCAAAGTAATAAAGAGTTTCCACTCGCATTGTCGTACGAAGTCCGTTTAAATGAAAGTGCGAAAAAACCCTGCTAGATGACATCGGATGGACGATCCGAGCATGTCGGGAAGCCGGAGGACCGCCAGGGCTGTCATCGCGCGATGAATCTTCCCGAGTACCCCCGAATCAATATAAGAATCGCCACGATCTGACGGGCGGATCAAAAGTTATCGTCGGAACGATATTTGTGCACCAAGGGTAGCTCACGGCCAGTAAACACCTTCCGACCGGATTCATGACTCGCATCCACTAGAACACTCATCCGCTATAGCCTGTACGTCACTGAATCTAAACAAACCCCCGCTATAATTAGACCGCAAATGAAATGTCAGAACGAATTCCGTTTATCGAATCAAACGACACTACTACCCCGCCATAATAAAGACCGGACGTATTTGAATTCACCATCCGGCTTCCCGTATATAAAAAGATCCGAACCGAAACGTAGGAGGCGTCGCACTAAACGTGAGTTTCAGTTCGCATCGATGTTCCAGAACCGAAAGATTGTTCGAAAAAAGTGGTAGATAGCCGAAAAAAGTGACAGGGGTGCAACACGAGGACTTCCCAGGAGGTCACCCATCCTAGTACTACTCTCGCCCAAGCACGCTTAACTTCGGAGTTCTGATGGGATCCAGTGCATTTGTGCTGGTATGATCGCACCCAGCATGCCTCTCCATTGTCAAAGTAATAAAGAGTTTCCACTCGCATTGTCGTACGAAGTCCGTTTAAATGAAAGTGCGAAAAAATCCTGCTAGATGACATCGGATGGACGATCCGAGCATGTCGGGAAGCTGGATGACCGCCAGGGCTGTTATCGCGCGATGAATCTTCCCGAGTACCCCCGAATCAATATAAGAATCGCCACGATCTGACGGGCGGATCAAAAGTTATCGTCGGAACGATATTGGTGCACCACGGGTAGCTCACGGCCAGTAAACACCTTCCGACCGGATTCATGACTCGCATCCACTAGTACACTCATCCGCTATAGCCTGTACGTCACTGAATCTAAACAAACCCCCGCTATAATTTGACCGCAAATGAAATGTCAGAACGAATTCCGTTTATCGAATCAAACGACAATATCACCCCGCCATAATAAAGACCGGACGTCTTTGAATTCACCATCCGGAAGAAAATAAAAAGATCCGAACCGAAACGTATGAGGCGACGCACTAAACGTGCGTTTCAGTTCGCATCGATGTTCCAAAACCGAAAGATTGTTCGAAAAAAGTGGTAGATAGCCGAAAAAAGTGACAGGGGTGCAACACGAGGACTTCCCAGGAGGTCACCCATCCTAGTACTACTCTCGCCCAAGCACGCTTAACTTCGGAGTTCTAATGGGATCCAGTGCATTTGTGCTGGTATGATCGCACCCAGCATGCCTCTCCATTGTCAAAGTAATAAAGAGTTTCCACTCGCATTGTCGTACGAAGTCCGTTTAAATGAAAGTGCGAAAAAATCCTGCTAGATGACATCGGATGGACGATCCGAGCATGTCGGGAAGCTGGATGACCGCCACGGCTGTCATTGCGCGATTAAAATCTTCCCGAGTACCCCCGAATCAATATAAGAATCGCCACGATCTGACGGGCGGATCAAAAGTTATCGTCGGAACGATATTTGTGCACCAAGGTTAGCTCACGGCCAGTAAACACCTTCCGACCGGATTCATGACTCGCATCTACTAGTACACTCATCCGCTATAGCCTGTACGTCACTGAATCTAAACAAACCCCCGCTATAATTTGACCGCAAATGAAATGTCAGAACGAATTCCGTTTATCGAATCAAACGACACTATCACCCCGCCATAATAAAGACCGGACGTATTTGAATTCACCATCCGGAAGAAAATAAAAAGATCCGAACCGAAACGTAGGAGGCGTCGCACTAAACGTGCGTTTCAGTTCGCATCGATGTTCCAGAACCGAAAGATTGTTCGAAAAAAGTGGTATATAGCCGAAAAAAGTGACAGGGGTGCAACACGAGGACTTCCCAGGAGGTCACCCATCCTAGTACTACTCTCGCCCAAGCACGCTTAACTTCGGAGTTCTGATGGGATCCAGTGCATTTGTGCTGGTATGATCGCACCCAGCATGCCTCTCCATTGCCAAAGTAATAAAGAGTTTCCACTCGCATTGTCGTACGAAGTCCGTTTAAATGAAAGTGCGAAAAAATCCTGCTAGATGACACCGGATGGACTATCCGAGCATGTCGGGAAGCCGGATGACCGCCAGGGCTGTCATCGCGCGATGAATCTTCCCGAGTACCCCCGAATCAATATAAGAATCGCCACGATCTGACGGGTGGATCAAAAGTTATCGTCGGAACGATATTTGTGCGTAGCTCACGGCTAGTAAACACCTTCCGACCGGATTCATGACTCGCATCCACTAGTACACTCATCCGCTATAGCCTGTACGTCACTGAATCTAAACAAACCCCCGCTATAATTTGACCGCAAATGAAATGTTAGAACGAATTCCGTTTATCGAATCAAACGACACTATCACCCCGCCATAATAAAGACCGGACGTGTTTGAATTCACCATCCGGAAGAAAATAAAAAGATCCGAACCGAAACGTAGGAGGCGACGCACTAAACGTGCGTTTCAGTTCGCATCGATGTTCCAGAACCGAAAGATTGTTCGAAAAAAGTGGTAGATAGCCGAAAAAAGTGACAGGGGTGAAACACGAGGACTTCCGAGGAGGTCACCCATCCTAGTACTACTCTCGCCCAAGCACGCTTAACTTCGGAGTTCTGATGGGATCCAGTGCATTTGTGCTGGTATGATCGCACCCAGCATGCCTCTCCATTGTCAAAGTAATAAAGAGTTTCCACTCGCATTGTCGTACGAAGTCCGTTTAAATGAAAGTGCGAAAAAATCCTGCTAAATGACATCGGATGAACGATCCGAGCATGTCGGGAAGCCGGATGACCGCCAGGGCTGTCAATGCGCGATTAAAATCTTCCCGAGTACCCCCGAATCAATATAAGAATCGCCACGATCTGACGGGCGGATCAAAAGTTATCGTCGGAACGATATTTGTGCACCAAGGGTAGCTCACGACCAGTAAACACCTTCCGACCGGATTCATGACTCGCATCCACTAGTACACTCATCCGCTATAGCCTGTACGTCACTGAATCTAAACAAACCCCCGCTATAATTAGACCGCAAATGAAATGTCAGAACGAATTCCGTTTATCGAATCAAACGACACTATCACCCCGCCATAATAAAGACCGGACGTATTTGAATTCACCATCCGGAAGAAAATAAAAAGATCCGAACCGAAACGTAGGAGGCGTCGCACTAAACGTGAGTTTCAGTTCGCATCGATGTTCCAGAACCGAAAGATTGTTCGAAAAAAGTGGTAGATAGCCGAAAAAAGTGACAGGGGTGCAACACGAGGACTTCCCAGGAGGTCACCCATCCTAGTACTACTCTCGCCCAAGCACGCTTAACTTCGGAGTTCTGATGGGATCCAGTGCATTTGTGCTGGTATGATCGCACCCAGCATGCCTCTCCATTGTCAAAGTAATAAAGAGTTTCCACTCGCATTGTCGTACGAAGTCCGTTTAAATGAAAGAGCGAAAAAATCCTGCTAGATGACATCGGATGGACGATCCGAGCATGTCGGGAAGCTGGATGACCGCCAGGGCTGTTATCGCGCGATGAATCTTCCCGAGTACCCCCGAATCAATATAAGAATCGCCACGATCTGACGGGCGGATCAAAAGTTATCGTCGGAACGATATTTGTGCACCAAGGGTAGCTCACGGCCAGTAAACACCTTCCGACCGGATTCATGACTCGCATCCACTAGTACACTCATCCGCTATAGCCTATACGTCACTGAATCTAAACAAACCCCTGCTATAATTTGACCGCAAATGAAATGTCAGAACGAATTCCGTTTATCGAATCAAACGACACTATCACCCCGCCATAATAAAGACCGGACGTCTTTGAATTCACCATCCGGAAAAAATAAAAAGATCCGAACCGAAACGTATGAGGCGACGCACTAAACGTGCGTTTCAGTTCGCATCGATGTTCCAGAACCGAAAGATTGTTCGAAAAAAGTGGTAGATAGCCGAAAAAAGTGATAGGGGTGCAACACGAGGACTTCCCAGGAGGTCACCCATCCTAGTACTACTCTCGCCCAAGCACGCTTAACTCCGGAGTTCTGATAGGATCCAGTGCATTTGTGCTGGTATGATCGCACCCAGCATGCCTCTCCATTGTCAAAGTAATAAAGAGTTTCCACTCGCATTGTCGTACGAAGTCCGTTTAAATGAAAGTGCGAAAAAATCCTGCTAGATGACATCGGATGGACGATCCGAGCATGTCGGGAAGCCGGATGACCGCCCCGGCTGTCATTGCGCGATTAAAATCTTCCCGAGTACCCCCGAATCAATATAAGAATCGCCACGATCTGACGGGCGGATCAAAAGTTATCGTCGGAACGATATTTGTGCACCAAGGGTAGCTGACGGCCAGTAAACACCTTCCGACCGGATTTATGACTCGCATCCACTAGTACACTCATCCGCTATAGCCTGTACGTCACTGAATCTAAACAAACCCCCGCTATAATTTGACCGCAAATGAAATGTCAGAACGAATTCCGTTTATCGAATCAAACGACACTATCACCTCGCCATAATAAAGACCGGACGTCTTTGAATTCACCATCCGGAAGAAAATAAAAAGATCCGAACCGAAACGTAGGAGGCGACGCACTAAACGTGCGTTTCAGTTCGCATCGATGTTCCAGAACCGAAAGATTGTTCGAAAAAAGTGGTAGATAGCCGAAAAAAGTGACAGGGGTGCAACACGAGGACTTCGCAAGAGGTCACCCATCCTAGTACTACTCTCGCCCAAGCACGCTTAACTTCGGAGTTCGGATGGGATCCAGTGCATTTGTGCTGGTATGATCGCACCCAGCATGCCTCTCCATTGTCAAAGTAAACAAGAGTTTCCACTCGCATTGTCGTACGAAGTCCGTTTAAATGAAAGTGCGAAAAAATCCTGCTAGATGACACCGGATGGACTATCCGAGCATGTCGGGAAGCCGGATGACCGCCAGGGCTGTCATCGCGCGATGAATCTTTCCGAGCACCCCCGAATCTATATAAGAATCGCCACGATCTGACGGGCGGATCAAAAGTTATCGTCGGAACGATATTTGTGCACCAAGGGTAGCTCACGGCCAGTAAACACCTTCCGACCGGATTCATGACTCGCATCCACTAGTACACTCATCCGCTATAGCCTGTACGTCACTGAATCTAAACAAACCCCCGCTATAATTTGACCGCAAATGAAATGTCAGAACGAATTCCGTTTATCGAATCAAACGACACTATCACCCCGCCATAATAAAGACCGGACGTCTTTGAATTCACCATCCGGAAGAAAATTAAAAGATCCGAACCGAAACGTAGGAGGCGACGCACTAAACGTGCGTTTCAGTTCGCATCGATGTTCCAGAACCGAAAGATTGTTCGAAAAAAGTGGTAGATAGCCGAAAAAAGTGACAGGGGTGCAACACGAGGACTTCCCAGGAGACCCATCCTAGTAATACTCTCGCCCAAGCACGCTTAACTTCGGAGTTCTGATGGGATCCAGTGCATTTGTGCTGGTATGATCGCACCCATCATGCCTCTCCATTGTCAAAGTAATAAAGAGTTTCCACTCGCATTGTCGTACGAAGTCCGTTTAAATGAAAGTGCGAAAAAATCCTGCTAGATGACACCGGATGGACTATCCGAGCTTGTCGGGAAGCCGGATGACCGCCAGGGCTGTCATTCCGCGATGAATCTTTCCGAGCACCCCCGAATCAATAAAAGAATCGCCACGATCTGACGGGCGGATCAAAAGTTATCGTCGGAACGATATTTGTGCGTAGCTCACGGCCAGTAAACACCTTCCGACCGGATTCATGACTCGCATCCACTAGTACACTCATCCGCTATAGCCTGTACGTCACTGAATCTAAACAAACCCCCGCTATAATTTGACCGCAAATGAAATGTCAGAACGAATTCCGTTTATCGAATCAAACGACACTATCACCCCGCCATAATAAAGACCGGACGTCTTCGAATTCACCATCCGGAAGAAAATAAAAAGATCCGAACCGAAACCTAGGAGGCGACGCACTAAACGTGCGTTTCAGTTCGCATCGATATTCCAGAACCGAAAGATTGTTCGAAAAAGTGGTAGATAGCCGAAAAAAGTGACAGGGGTGCAACACGAGGACTTCCCAGGAGGTCACCCATCCTAGTACTACTCTCGCCCAAGCACGCTTAACTTCGGAGTTCTGATGGGATCCAGTGCATTTGTGCTGGTATGATCGCACCCAGCATGCCTCTCCATTGTCAAAGTAATAAAGAGTTTCCACTCGCATTGTCGTACGAAGTCCGTTTAAATGAAAGTGCGAAAAAATCCTGCTAGATGACACCGGATGGACTATCCGAGCATGTCGGGAAGCCGGATGACCGCCAGGGCTGTCATCGCGCGATAAATCTTTCCGAGTACCCCCGAATCAATATAAGAATCGCCACGATCTGACGGGCGGATCAAAAGTTATCGTCGGACCGATATTTGTGCACCAAGGGTAGTTCACGGCCAGTAAACACCTTCCGACCGGATTCATGACTCGCATCCACTAGTACACTCATCCGCTATAGCCTGTATGTCACTGAATCTAAACAAACCCCCGCTATAATTTGACCGCAAATGAAATGTCAGAACGAATTCCGTTTATCGAATCAAACGACACTATCACCCCGCCATAATAAAGACCGGACGTCTTTGAATTCACCATCCGCAAGAAAATAAAAAGATTCGAACCGAAACGTACGAGGCGACGCACTAAACGTGCGTTTCAGTTCGCATCGATGTTCCAGAACCGAAAGATTGTTCGAAAAAAGTAGTAGATAGCCGAAAAAAGTGACAGGGGTGCAACACGAGGACTTCCCCGGAGGTCACTCATCATAGTACTACTCTCGCCCAAGCACGCTTAACTTCGGAGTTCTGATGGGATCCAGTGCATTTGTGCTGGTATGATCGCACCCAGCATGCCTCTCCATTGTCAAAGTAATAAAGAGTTTCCACTCGCATTGTCGTACGAAGTCCGTTTAAATGAAAGTGCGAAAAAATCCTGCTAGATGACACCGGATGGACTATCCGAGCATGTCGGGAAGCCGGATGACCGCCAGGGCTGTCATCACGCGATAAATCTTTCCGAGTACCCCCGAATCAATATAAGAATCGCCACGATCTGACGGGCGGATCAAAAGTTATCGTCGGACCGATATTTGTGCACCAAGGGTAGTTCACGGCCAGTAAACACCTTCCAGCCGGATTCATGACTCGCATCCACTAGTACACTCATCCGCTATAGCCTGTATGTCACTGAATCTAAACAAACCCCCGCTATAATTTGACCGCAAATGAAATGTCAGAACGAATTCCGTTTATCGAATCAAACGACACTATCACCCCGCCATAATAAAGACCGGACGTCTTTGAATTCACCATCCGGAAGAAAATAAAAAGATCCGAACCGAAACGTAGGAGGCGACGCACTAAACGTGCGTTTCAGTTCGCATCGATGTTCCAGAACTGAAAGATTTTTCGAAAAAAGTGGTAGATAGCCGAAAAAAGTGACAGGGGTGCAACACGAGGACTTCCCAGGAGGTCACCCATCATAGTACTACTCTCGCCCAAGCACGCTTAACTTCGGAGTTCTGATGGGATCCAGTGCATTTGTGCTGGTATGATCGCACCCAGCATGCCTCTCCATTGTCAAAGTAATAAAGAGTTTCCACTCGCATTGTCGTACGAACTCCGTTTAAATGAAAGTGCGAAAAAATCCTGCTAGATGACACCGGATGGACGATCCGAGCATGTCGGGAAGCCGGGTGACCGCCAGGGCTGTCAACGCGCGATGAATCTTCCCGAGTATCCCCGAATCAATATAAGAATCGCCACGATCTGACGGGCGGATCAAAAGTTATCGTCGGAACGATATTTGTGCACCAAGGGTAGCTCACGGCCAGTAAACACCTTCCGACCGGATTCATTACTCGCATCCACTAGTACACTCATCCGCTATAGCCTGTACGTCACTGAATCTAAACAAACCCCCGCTATAATTTGACCGCAAATGAAATGTCAGAACGAATTCCGTTTATCGAATCAAACGATACTATCACCCCGCCATAATAAAGACCGGACGTCTTTGAATTCACCATCCGGAAGAAAATTAGAAGATCCGAACCGAAACGTAGGAGGCGACGCACTAAACGTGCGTTTCAGTTCGCATCGATGTTCCAGAACCGAAAGATTGTTCGAAAAAAGTGGTAGATAGCCGAAAAAAGTGACAGGGGTGCAACACGAGGACTTCCCAGGAGGTCACCCATCCTAGTTCTACTCTCGCCCAAGCACGCTTAACTTCGGAGTTCTGATGGGATCCAGTGCATTTGTGCTGTTATGAACGCAACCAGCATGCCTCTCCATTGTCAAAGTAATAAAGAGTTTCCACTCGCATTGTCGTACGAAGTCCGTTTAAATGAAAGTGCGAAAAAATCCTGCTAGATGAAACCGAATGGACGATCCGAGCATGTCGGGAAGCCGGATGACCGCCAAGGCTGTCCGCGCACGATGATTCTTCCCGAGTACCCCCGAATCAATATAAGAATCGCCACGATCTGACGGGCGGATCAAAAGTTATCGTCGGAACGATATTTGTGCACCAAGGGTAGCTCACGGCCAGTAAACACCTTCCGACCGGATTCATTACTCGCATCCACTAGTACACTCATCCGCTATAGCCTGTACGTCACTGAATCTAAACAAAACCCCGCTATAATTTGACCGCAAATGAAATGTCAGAACAAATTCCGTTTATCGAATCAAACGACACTATCACCCCGCCATAATAAAGACCGGACGTATTTGAATTAACCATCCGGAAGAAAACAAAAAGATCCGAACCGAAACCTAGGAGGCGTCGCGCTGAACGTGCATTTCAGTTCGCATCGACGTTCTAGAACCGAAAGATTGTTCGAAAAAAGTGGTAGATAGCCGAAAAAAGTGACACGGGTGCAACACGAGGACTTCCCAGGAGGTCACCCATCCTAGTAATACTCTCGCCCAAGCACGCTTAACTTCGGAGTTCTGATGGGATCCAGTGCATTTGTGCTGGTATGATCGCACCCAGCATGCCTCTCCATTGTCAAAGTAATAAAGAATTTCCACTCGCATTGTCGTACGAAGTCCGTTTAAATGAAAGTGCGAAAAAATCCTGCTAGATGACACCGGATGGACGATCCGAGCATGTCGGGAAGCCGGATGACCGCCAGGGCTGTCATTGCGCGATGAATCTTCCCGAGTACCCCCGAATCAATATAAGAATCGCCACGATCTGACGGGCGGATCAAAAGTTATCGTCGGAACGATATTTGTGCACCAAGGGTAGCTGACGGCCAGTAAACACCTTCCAACCGGATTCATGACTCGCATCCACTAGTACACTCATCCGCTATAGCCTGTACGTCACTGAATCTAAACAAACCCCCGCTATAATTTGACCGCAAATGAAATGTCAGAACGAATTCCGTTTATCGAATCAAACGACACTATCACCCCTCCATAATAAAGACCGGACGTCTTTGAATTCACCATCCGGAAGAAAATAAAAAGATCCGAACCGAAACGTAGGAGGCGACGCACTAAACGTGCGTTTCAGTTCGCATCGATGTTCCAGAACCGAAAGATTGTTCGAAAAAAGTGGTAGATAGCCGAAAAAAGTGACAGGGGTGCAACACGAGGACTTCCCAAGAGGTCACCCATCCTAGTACTACTCTCGCCGAAGCACGCTTAACTTCGGAGTTCGGATGGGATCCAGTGCATATGTGCTGGTATGATCGCACCCAGCATGCCTCTCCATTGTCAAAGTAATAAAGAGTTTCCACTCGCATTGTCGTACGAAGTCCGTTTAAATGAAAGTGCGAAAAAATCCTGCTAGATGACACCGGATGAACTATCCGAGCATGTCGGGAAGCCGGATGACCGCCATGGCTGTCATCGCGCGATGAATCTTTCCGAGCACCCCCGAATCAATATAAGAATCGCCACGATCTGACGGGCGGATCAAAAGTTATCGTCGGAACGATATTTGTGCACCAAGGGTAGCTGACGGCCAGTAAACACCTTCCGACCGGATTCATGACTCGCATCCACTAGTACACTCATCCGCTATAGCCTGTACGTCACTGAATCTAAACAAACCCCCGCTATAATTTGACCGCAAATGAAATGTCAGAACGAATTCCGTTTATCGAATCAAACGACACTATCACCCCGCCATAATAAAGACCGGACGTCTTTGAATTCACCATCCGGAAGAAAATAAAAAGATTCGAACCGAAACGTAGGAGGCGATGCACTAAACGTGCGTTTCAGTTCGCATCGATGTTCGAGAACCGAAAGATTGTTCGAAAAAAGTGGTAGATAGCCGAAAAAAGTGACAGGGGTGCAACACGAGGACTTCCAAGGAGGTCACCCATCCTAGTACTACTCTCGCCCAAGCACGCTTAACTTCGGAGTTCTGATGGGATCCAGTGCATTTGTGCTGTTATGATCGCACCCAGCATGCCTCTCCATTGTCAAAGTAATAAAGAGTTTCCACTCGCATTGTCGTACGAAGTCCGTTTAAATGAAAGTGCGAAAAAATCCTGCTAGATGACACCGGATGGACTATCCGAGCATGTCGGGAAGCCGGATGACTGCCAGGGCTGTCATTGCGCGATGAATCTTTCCGAGCACCCCCGAATCAATATAAGAATCGCCACGATCTGACGGGCGGATCAAAAGTTATCGTCGGAACGATATTTGTGCACCAAGGGTAGGTGACGGCCAGTAAACACCTTCCGACCGGATTCATGACTCGCATCCACTAGTATACTCATCCGCTATAGCCTGTACGTCACTGAATCTAAACAAACCCCCGCTATAATTTGACCGCAAATGAAATGTCAGAACGAATTCCGTTTATCGAATCAAACGACACTATCACCCCGCCATAATAAAGACAGGACGTATTTGAATTAACCATCCGGAAGAAAACAAAAAGATCCGAACCGAAACGTAGGAGACGTCGCGCTGAACGTGCGTTTCAGTTCGCATCGACGTTCTAGAACCGAAAGATTGTTCGAAAAAAGTGGTTGATAGCCGAAAAAAGTTACAGGAGTGCAACACGAGGACTTCCCAGGAGGTTACCCATCCTAGTACTACTCTCGCCCAAGCACGCTTAACTTCGAAGTTCTGATGGGATCCAGTGCATTTGTGCTGGTATGATCGCACCCAGCATGCCTCTCCATTGTCAAAGTAATAAAGAGTTTCCATTCGCATTTTCGTACGAAATCCGTTTAAATGAAAGTGCGAAAAAATCCTGCTAGATGACATCGGATGGACGATCCGAGCATGTCGGGAAGCCGGATGACCGCCCTGCTGTCATCGCGCGATGAATCTTTCCAAGCACCCCCGAATCAATATAAGAATCGCCACGATCTGACGGGCGGATCAAAAGTTATCGTCGGAACGATATTTGTGCACCAAGGGTAGCTGACGGCCAGTAAACACCTTCCGACCGGATTCATGACTCGCATCCACTAGTACACTCATCCGCTATAGCCTGTACGTCACTGAATCTAAACAAACCCCCGCTATAATTTGACCGCAAATGAAATGTCAGAACGAATTCCGTTTATCGAATCAAACGACACTATCACCCCGCCATAATAAAGACCGGACGTCTTTGAATTCACCATCCGGAAGAAAATAAAAAGATTCGAACCGAAACGTAGGAGGCGACGCACTAAACGTGCGTTTCAGTTCGCATCGATGTTCGAGAACCGAAAGATTGTTCGAAAAAAGTGGTACATAGCCGAAAAAAGTGACAGGGGTGCAACACGAGGACTTCCAAGGAGGTCACCCATCCTAGTACTACTCTCGCCCAAGCACGCTTAACTTCGGAGTTCTGATGGGATCCAGTGCATTTGTGCTGTTATGATCGCACCCAGCATGCCTCTCCATTGTCAAAGTAATAAAGAGTTTCCACTCGCATTGTCGTACGAAGTCCGTTTAAATGAAAGTGCGAAAAAATCCTGCTAGATGACACCGGATGGACTATCCGAGCATGTCGGGAAGCCGGATGACTGCCAGGGCTGTCATTCCGCGATGAATCTTTCCGAGCACCCCCGAATCAATATAAGAATCGCCACGATCTGACGGGAGGATCAAAAGTTATCGTCGGAACGATATTTGTGCACCAAGGGTAGGTGACGGCCAGTAAACACCTTCCGACCGGATTCATGACTCGCATCCACTAGTATACTCATCCGCTATAGCCTGTACGTCACTGAATCTAAACAAACCCCCGCTATAATTTGACCGCAAATGAAATGTCAGAACGAATTCCGTTTATCGAATCAAACGACACTATCACCCCGCCATAATAAAGACAGGACGTATTTGAATTAACCATCCGGAAGAAAACAAAAAGATCCGAACCGAAACGTAGGAGACGTCGCGCTGAACGTGCGTTTCAGTTCGCATCGACGTTCTAGAACCGAAAGATTGTTCGAAAAAAGTGGTTGATAGCCGAAAAAAGTTACAGGAGTGCAACACGAGGACTTCCCAGGAGGTTACCCATCCTAGTACTACTCTCGCCCAAGCACGCTTAACTTCGAAGTTCTGATGGGATCCAGTGCATTTGTGCTGGTATGATCGCACCCAGCATGCCTCTCCATTGTCAAAGTAATAAAGAGTTTCCATTCGCATTTTCGTACGAAATCCGTTTAAATGAAAGTGCGAAAAAATCCTGCTAGATGACATCGGATGGACGATCCGAGCATGTCGGGAAGCCGGATGACTGCCAGGGCTGTCATTCCGCGATGAATCTTTCCGAGCACCCCCGAATCAATATAAGAATCGCCACGATCTGACGGGCGGATCAAAAGTTATCGTCGGAACGATATTTGTGCACCAAGGGTAGGTGACGGCCAGTAAACACCTTCCGACCGGATTCATGACTCGCATCCACTAGTATACTCATCCGCTATAGCCTGTACGTCACTGAATCTAAACAAACCCCCGCTATAATTTGACCGCAAATGAAATGTCAGAACGAATTCCGTTTATCGAATCAAACGACACTATCACCCCGCCATAATAAAGACCGGACGTCTTTGAATTCACCATCCGGAAGAAAATAAAAAGATCCGAACCGAAACGTAGGAGGCGACGCACTAAACGTGCGTTTCAGTTCGCATCGATGTTCCAGAACCGAAAGATTGTTCGAAAAAAGTGGTAGATAGCCGAAAAAAGTGACAGGGGTGCAACACGAGGACTTCCCAAGAGGTCACCCATCCTAGTACTACTCTCGCCCAAGCACGCTTAACTTCGGAGTTCGGATGGGATCCAGTGCATTTGTGCTGGTATGATCGCACCCAGCATGCCTCTCCAATGTCAAAGTAAACAAGAGTTTCCACTCGCATTGTCGTACGAAGTCCGTTTAAATGAAAGTGCGAAAAAATCCTGCTAGATGACACCGGATGGACGATCCGAGAATGTCGGGAAGCCGGATGACCGCCAAGGCTGTCATCGCACGATGATTCTTCCCGAGTACCCCCGAATCAATATAAGAATCGCCACGATCTGACGGGCGGATCAAAAGTTATCGTCGGAACGATATTTGTGCACCAAGGGTAGCTGACGGCCAGTAAACACCTTCCGACCGGATTCATGACTCGCATCCACTAGTACACTCATCCGCTATAGCCTGTACGTCACTGAATCTAAACAAACCCCCGCTATAATTTGACCGCAAATGAAATGTCAGAACGAATTCCGTTTATCGAATCAAACGACACTATCACCCCGCCATAATAAAGACCGGACGTCTTTGAATTCACCATCCGGAAGAAAATAAAAAGATTCGAACCGAAACGTAGGAGGCGACGCACTAAACGTGCGTTTCAGTTCGCATCGATGTTCGAGAACCGAAAGATTGTTCGAAAAAAGTGGTACATAGCCGAAAAAAGTGACAGGGGTGCAACACGAGGACTTCCAAGGAGGTCACCCATCCTAGTACTACTCTCGCCCAAGCACGCTTAACTTCGGAGTTCTGATGGGATCCAGTGCATTTGTGCTGTTATGATCGCACCCAGCATGCCTCTCCATTGTCAAAGTAATAAAGAGTTTCCACTCGCATTGTCGTACGAAGTCCGTTTAAATGAAAGTGCGAAAAAATCCTGCTAGATGACACCGGATGGACTATCCGAGCATGTCGGGAAGCCGGATGACTGCCAGGGCTGTCATTCCGCGATGAATCTTTCCGAGCACCCCCGAATCAATATAAGAATCGCCACGATCTGACGGGAGGATCAAAAGTTATCGTCGGAACGATATTTGTGCACCAAGGGTAGGTGACGGCCAGTAAACACCTTCCGACCGGATTCATGACTCGCATCCACTAGTATACTCATCCGCTATAGCCTGTACGTCACTGAATCTAAACAAACCCCCGCTATAATTTGACCGCAAATGAAATGTCAGAACGAATTCCGTTTATCGAATCAAACGACACTATCACCCCGCCATAATAAAGACAGGACGTATTTGAATTAACCATCCGGAAGAAAACAAAAAGATCCGAACCGAAACGTAGGAGACGTCGCGCTGAACGTGCGTTTCAGTTCGCATCGACGTTCTAGAACCGAAAGATTGTTCGAAAAAAGTGGTTGATAGCCGAAAAAAGTTACAGGAGTGCAACACGAGGACTTCCCAGGAGGTTACCCATCCTAGTACTACTCTCGCCCAAGCACGCTTAACTTCGAAGTTCTGATGGGATCCAGTGCATTTGTGCTGGTATGATCGCACCCAGCATGCCTCTCCATTGTCAAAGTAATAAAGAGTTTCCATTCGCATTTTCGTACGAAATCCGTTTAAATGAAAGTGCGAAAAAATCCTGCTAGATGACATCGGATGGACGATCCGAGCATGTCGGGAAGCCGGATGACTGCCAGGGCTGTCATTCCGCGATGAATCTTTCCGAGCACCCCCGAATCAATATAAGAATCGCCACGATCTGACGGGCGGATCAAAAGTTATCGTCGGAACGATATTTGTGCACCAAGGGTAGGTGACGGCCAGTAAACACCTTCCGACCGGATTCATGACTCGCATCCACTAGTATACTCATCCGCTATAGCCTGTACGTCACTGAATCTAAACAAACCCCCGCTATAATTTGACCGCAAATGAAATGTCAGAACGAATTCCGTTTATCGAATCAAACGACACTATCACCCCGCCATAATAAAGACCGGACGTCTTTGAATTCACCATCCGGAAGAAAATAAAAAGATCCGAACCGAAACGTAGGAGGCGACGCACTAAACGTGCGTTTCAGTTCGCATCGATGTTCCAGAACCGAAAGATTGTTCGAAAAAAGTGGTAGATAGCCGAAAAAAGTGACAGGGGTGCAACACGAGGACTTCCCAAGAGGTCACCCATCCTAGTACTACTCTCGCCCAAGCACGCTTAACTTCGGAGTTCGGATGGGATCCAGTGCATTTGTGCTGGTATGATCGCACCCAGCATGCCTCTCCAATGTCAAAGTAAACAAGAGTTTCCACTCGCATTGTCGTACGAAGTCCGTTTAAATGAAAGTGCGAAAAAATCCTGCTAGATGACACCGGATGGACGATCCGAGAATGTCGGGAAGCCGGATGACCGCCAAGGCTGTCATCGCACGATGATTCTTCCCGAGTACCCCCGAATCAATATAAGAATCGCCACGATCTGACGGGCGGATCAAAAGTTATCGTCGGAACGATATTTGTGCACCAAGGGTAGCTCACGGCCAGTAAACACCTTCCGACCGGATTCATTACTCGCATCCACTAGTACACTCATCCGCTATAGCCTGTACGTCACTGAATCTAAACAAACCCCCGCTATAATTTGACCGCAAATGAAATGTCAGAACGAATTCCGTTTATCGAATCAAACGACACTATCACCCCGCCATAATAAAGACCGGACGTATTTGAATTAACCATCCGGAAGAAAACAAAAAGATCCGAACCGAAACCTAGGAGGCGTCGCGCTGAACGTGCGTTTCAGTTCGCATCGACGTTCTAGAACCGAAAGATTGTTCGAAAAAAGTGGTAGATAGCCGAAAAAAGTGACAGGGGTGCAACACGAGGACTTCCCAGGAGGTCACCCATCCTAGTAATACTCTCGCCCAAGCACGCTTAACTTCGGAGTTCTGATGGGATCCAGTGCATTTGTGCTGGTATGATCGCACCCAGCATGCCTCTCCATTGTCAAAGTAATAAAGAGTTTCCACTCGCATTGTCGTACGAAGTCCGTTTAAATGAAAGTGCGAAAAAATCCTGCTAGATGACACCGGATGGACGATCCGAGCATGTCGGGAAGCCGGATGACCGCCAAGGCTGTCGTCGCACGATGATTCTTCCCGAGTACCCCCGAATCAATATAAGAATCGCCACGATCTGACGGGCGGATCAAAAGTTATCGTCGGAACGATATTTGTGCACCAAGGGTAGCTGACGGCCAGTAAACACCTTCCGACCGGATTCATGACTCGCATCCACTAGTACACTCATCCGCTATAGCCTGTACGTCACTGAATCTAAACAAACCCCCGCTATAATTTGACCGCAAATGAAATGTCAGAACGAATTCCGTTTATCGAATCAAACGACACTATCACCCCGCCATAATAAAGACCGGACGTCTTTGAATTCACCATCCGGAAGAAAATAAAAAGATTCGAACCGAAACGTAGGAGGCGACGCACTAAACGTGCGTTTCAGTTCGCATCGATGTTCGAGAACCGAAAGATTGTTCGAAAAAAGTGGTAGATAGCCGAAAAAAGTGACAGGGGTGCAACACGAGGACTTCCAAGGAGGTCACCCATCCTAGTACTACTCTCGCCCAAGCACGCTTAACTTCGGAGTTCTGATGGGATCCAGTGCATTTGTGCTGTTATGATCGCACCCAGCATGCCTCTCCATTGTCAAAGTAATAAAGAGTTTCCACTCGCATTGTCGTACGAAGTCCGTTTAAATGAAAGTGCGAAAAAATCCTGCTAGATGACACCGGATGGACTATCCGAGCATGTCGGGAAGCCGGATGACTGCCAGGGCTGTCATTGCGCGATGAATCTTTCCGAGCACCCCCGAATCAATATAAGAATCGCCACGATCTGACGGGCGGATCAAAAGTTATCGTCGGAACGATATTTGTGCACCAAGGGTAGGTGACGGCCAGTAAACACCTTCCGACCGGATTCATGACTCGCATCCACTAGTATACTCATCCGCTATAGCCTGTACGTCACTGAATCTAAACAAACCCCCGCTATAATTTGACCGCAAATGAAATGTCAGAACGAATTCCGTTTATCGAATCAAACGACACTATCACCCCGCCATAATAAAGACAGGACGTATTTGAATTAACCATCCGGAAGAAAACAAAAAGATCCGAACCGAAACGTAGGAGACGTCGCGCTGAACGTGCGTTTCAGTTCGCATCGACGTTCTAGAACCGAAAGATTGTTCGAAAAAAGTGGTTGATAGCCGAAAAAAGTTACAGGAGTGCAACACGAGGACTTCCCAGGAGGTTACCCATCCTAGTACTACTCTCGCCCAAGCACGCTTAACTTCGAAGTTCTGATGGGATCCAGTGCATTTGTGCTGGTATGATCGCACCCAGCATGCCTCTCCATTGTCAAAGTAATAAAGAGTTTCCATTCGCATTTTCGTACGAAATCCGTTTAAATGAAAGTGCGAAAAAATCCTGCTAGATGACATCGGATGGACGATCCGAGCATGTCGGGAAGCCGGATGACCGCCCTGCTGTCATCGCGCGATGAATCTTTCCAAGCACCCCCGAATCAATATAAGAATCGCCACGATCTGACGGGCGGATCAAAAGTTATCGTCGGAACGATATTTGTGCACCAAGGGTAGCTGACGGCCAGTAAACACCTTCCGACCGGATTCATGACTCGCATCCACTAGTACACTCATCCGCTATAGCCTGTACGTCACTGAATCTAAACAAACCCCCGCTATAATTTGACCGCAAATGAAATGTCAGAACGAATTCCGTTTATCGAATCAAACGACACTATCACCCCGCCATAATAAAGACCGGACGTCTTTGAATTCACCATCCGGAAGAAAATAAAAAGATTCGAACCGAAACGTAGGAGGCGACGCACTAAACGTGCGTTTCAGTTCGCATCGATGTTCGAGAACCGAAAGATTGTTCGAAAAAAGTGGTACATAGCCGAAAAAAGTGACAGGGGTGCAACACGAGGACTTCCAAGGAGGTCACCCATCCTAGTACTACTCTCGCCCAAGCACGCTTAACTTCGGAGTTCTGATGGGATCCAGTGCATTTGTGCTGTTATGATCGCACCCAGCATGCCTCTCCATTGTCAAAGTAATAAAGAGTTTCCACTCGCATTGTCGTACGAAGTCCGTTTAAATGAAAGTGCGAAAAAATCCTGCTAGATGACACCGGATGGACTATCCGAGCATGTCGGGAAGCCGGATGACTGCCAGGGCTGTCATTCCGCGATGAATCTTTCCGAGCACCCCCGAATCAATATAAGAATCGCCACGATCTGACGGGCGGATCAAAAGTTATCGTCGGAACGATATTTGTGCACCAAGGGTAGGTGACGGCCAGTAAACACCTTCCGACCGGATTCATGACTCGCATCCACTAGTATACTCATCCGCTATAGCCTGTACGTCACTGAATCTAAACAAACCCCCGCTATAATTTGACCGCAAATGAAATGTCAGAACGAATTCCGTTTATCGAATCAAACGACACTATCACCCCGCCATAATAAAGACAGGACGTATTTGAATTAACCATCCGGAAGAAAACAAAAAGATCCGAACCGAAACGTAGGAGACGTCGCGCTGAACGTGCGTTTCAGTTCGCATCGACGTTCTAGAACCGAAAGATTGTTCGAAAAAAGTGGTTGATAGCCGAAAAAAGTTACAGGAGTGCAACACGAGGACTTCCCAGGAGGTTACCCATCCTAGTACTACTCTCGCCCAAGCACGCTTAACTTCGAAGTTCTGATGGGATCCAGTGCATTTGTGCTGGTATGATCGCACCCAGCATGCCTCTCCATTGTCAAAGTAATAAAGAGTTTCCATTCGCATTTTCGTACGAAATCCGTTTAAATGAAAGTGCGAAAAAATCCTGCTAGATGACATCGGATGGACGATCCGAGCATGTCGGGAAGCCGGATGACTGCCAGGGCTGTCATTCCGCGATGAATCTTTCCGAGCACCCCCGAATCAATATAAGAATCGCCACGATCTGACGGGCGGATCAAAAGTTATCGTCGGAACGATATTTGTGCACCAAGGGTAGGTGACGGCCAGTAAACACCTTCCGACCGGATTCATGACTCGCATCCACTAGTATACTCATCCGCTATAGCCTGTACGTCACTGAATCTAAACAAACCCCCGCTATAATTTGACCGCAAATGAAATGTCAGAACGAATTCCGTTTATCGAATCAAACGACACTATCACCCCGCCATAATAAAGACCGGACGTCTTTGAATTCACCATCCGGAAGAAAATAAAAAGATCCGAACCGAAACGTAGGAGGCGACGCACTAAACGTGCGTTTCAGTTCGCATCGATGTTCCAGAACCGAAAGATTGTTCGAAAAAAGTGGTAGATAGCCGAAAAAAGTGACAGGGGTGCAACACGAGGACTTCCCAAGAGGTCACCCATCCTAGTACTACTCTCGCCCAAGCACGCTTAACTTCGGAGTTCGGATGGGATCCAGTGCATTTGTGCTGGTATGATCGCACCCAGCATGCCTCTCCAATGTCAAAGTAAACAAGAGTTTCCACTCGCATTGTCGTACGAAGTCCGTTTAAATGAAAGTGCGAAAAAATCCTGCTAGATGACACCGGATGGACGATCCGAGAATGTCGGGAAGCCGGATGACCGCCAAGGCTGTCATCGCACGATGATTCTTCCCGAGTACCGCCGAATCAATATAAGAATCGCCACGATCTGACGGGCGGATCAAAAGTTATCGTCGGAACGATATTTGTGCACCAAGGGTAGCTCACGGCCAGTAAACACCTTCCGACCGGATTCATTACTCGCATCCACTAGTACACTCATCCGCTATAGCCTGTACGTCACTGAATCTAAACAAACCCCCGCTATAATTTGACCGCAAATGAAATGTCAGAACGAATTCCGTTTATCGAATCAAACGACACTATCACCCCGCCATAATAAAGACCGGACGTATTTGAATTAACCATCCGGAAGAAAACAAAAAGATCCGAACCGAAACCAAGGAGGCGTCGCGCTGAACGTGCGTTTCAGTTCGCATCGACGTTCTAGAACCGAAAGATTGTTCGAAAAAAGTGGTAGATAGCCGAAAAAAGTGACAGGGGTGCAACACGAGGACTTCCCAGGAGGTCACCCATCCTAGTAATACTCTCGCCCAAGCACGCTTAACTTCGGAGTTCTGATGGGATCCAGTGCATTTGTGCTGGTATGATCGCACCCAGCATGCCTCTCCATTGTCAAAGTAATAAAGAGTTTCCACTCGCATTGTCGTACGAAGTCCGTTTAAATGAAAGTGCGAAAAAATCCTGCTAGATGACACCGGATGGACGATCCGAGCATGTCGGGAAGCCGGATGACCGCCAAGGCTGTCGTCGCACGATGATTCTTCCCGAGTACCCCCGAATCAATATAAGAATCGCCACGATCTGACGGGCGGATCAAAAGTTATCGTCGGAACGATATTTGTGCACCAAGGGTAGCTGACGGCCAGTAAACACCTTCCGACCGGATTCATGACTCGCATCCACTAGTACACTCATCCGCTATAGCCTGTACGTCACTGAATCTAAACAAACCCCCGCTATAATTTGACCGCAAATGAAATGTCAGAACGAATTCCGTTTATCGAATCAAACGACACTATCACCCCGCCATAATAAAGACCGGACGTCTTTGAATTCACCATCCGGAAGAAAAAAAAAAGATTCGAACCGAAACGTAGGAGGCGACGCACTAAACGTGCGTTTCAGTTCGCATCGATGTTCGAGAACCGAAAGATTGTTCGAAAAAAGTGGTACATAGCCGAAAAAAGTGACAGGGGTGCAACACGAGGACTTCCAAGGAGGTCACCCATCCTAGTACTACTCTCGCCCAAGCACGCTTAACTTCGGAGTTCTGATGGGATCCAGTGCATTTGTGCTGTTATGATCGCACCCAGCATGCCTCTCCATTGTCAAAGTAATAAAGAGTTTCCACTCGCATTGTCGTACGAAGTCCGTTTAAATGAAAGTGCGAAAAAATCCTGCTAGATGACACCGGATGGACGATCCGAGAATGTCGGGAAGCCGGATGACTGCCAAGGCTGTCATCGCACGATGATTCTTCCCGAGTACCCCCGAATCAATATAAGAATCGCCACGATCTGACGGGCGGATCAAAAGTTATCGTCGGAACGATATTTGTGCACCAAGGGTAGCTCACGGCCAGTAAACACCTTCCGACCGGATTCATTACTCGCATCCACTAGTACACTCATCCGCTATAGCCTGTACGTCACTGAATCTAAACAAACCCCCGCTATAATTTGACCGCAAATGAAATGTCAGAACGAATTCCGTTTATCGAATCAAACGACACTATCACCCCGCCATAATAAAGACCGGACGTATTTGAATTAACCATCCGGAAGAAAACAAAAAGATCCGAACCGAAACCTAGGAGGCGTCGCGCTGAACGTGCGTTTCAGTTCGCATCGACGTTCTAGAACCGAAAGATTGTTCGAAAAAAGTGGTAGATAGCCGAAAAAAGTGACAGGGGTGCAACACGAGGACTTCCCAGGAGGTCACCCATCCTAGTAATACTCTCGCCCAAGCACGCTTAACTTCGGAGTTCTGATGGGATCCAGTGCATTTGTGCTGGTATGATCGCACCCAGCATGCCTCTCCATTGTCAAAGTAATAAAGAGTTTCCACTCGCATTGTCGTACGAAGTCCGTTTAAATGAAAGTGCGAAAAAATCCTGCTAGATGACACCGGATGGACGATCCGAGCATGTCGGGAAGCCGGATGACCGCCAAGGCTGTCGTCGCACGATGATTCTTCCCGAGTACCCCCGAATCAATATAAGAATCGCCACGATCTGACGGGCGGATCAAAAGTTATCGTCGGAACGATATTTGTGCACGAAGGGTAGCTCACGGCCAGTAAACACCTTCCGACCGGATTCATTACTCGCATCCACTAGTACACTCATCCGCTATAGCCTGTACGTCACTGAATCTAAACAAACCCCCGCTATAATTTGACCGCAAATGAAATGTCAGAACGAATTCCGTTTATCGAATCAAACGACACTATCACCCCGCCATAATAAAGACCGGACGTATTTGAATTAACCATCCGGAAGAAAACAAAAAGATCCGAACCGAAACCTAGGAGGCGTCGCGCTGAACGTGCGTTTCAGTTTGCATCGACGTTCTAGAACCGAAAGATTGTTCGAAAAAAGTGGTAGATAGCCGAAAAAAGTGACAGGGGTGCAACACGAGGACTTCCCAGGAGGTCACCCATCCTAGTAATACTCTCGCCCAAGCACGCATAACTTCGGAGTTCTGATGGGATCCAGTGCATTTGTGCTGGTATGATCGCACCCAGCATGCCTCTCCATTGTCAAAGTAATAAAGAGTTTCCACTCGCATTGTCGTACGAAGTCCGTTTAAATGAAAGTGCGAAAAAATCCTGCTAGATGACACCGGATGGACGATCCGAGCATGTCGGGAAGCCGGATGACCGCCAAGGCTGTCATTGCGCGATGAATCTTCCCGAGTACCCCCGAATCAATATAAGAATCGCCACGATCTGACGGGCGGATCAAAAGTTATCGTCGGAACGATATTTGTGCACCAAGGGTAGCTGACGGCCAGTAAACACCTTCCAACCGGATTGATGACTCGCATCCACTAGTACACTCATCCGCTATAGCCTGTACGTCACTGAATCTAAACAAACCCCCGCTATAATTTGACCGCAAATGAAATGTCAGAACGAATTCCGTTTATCGAATCAAACGACACTATCACCCCGCCATAATAAAGACCGGACGTCTTTGAATTCACCATCCGGAAGAAAATAAAAAGATCCGAACCGAAACGTAGGAGGCGACGCACTAAACGTGCGTTTCAGTTCGCATCGATGTTCCAGAACCGAAAGATTGTTCGAAAAAAGTGGTAGATAGCCGAAAAAAGTGACAGGGGTGCAACACGAGGACTTCCCAAGAGGTCACCCATCCTAGTACTACTCTCGCCCAAGCACGCTTAACTTCGGAGTTCGGATGGGATCCAGTGCATTTGTGCTGGTATGATCGCACCCAGCATGCCTCTCCAATGTCAAAGTAAACAAGAGTTTCCACTCGCATTGTCGTACGAAGTCCGTTTAAATGAAAGTGCGAAAAAATCCTGCTAGATGACACCGGATGGACGATCCGAGAATGTCGGGAAGCCGGATGACCGCCAAGGCTGTCATCGCACGATGATTCTTCCCGAGTACCCCCGAATCAATATAAGAATCGCCACGATCTGACGGGCGGATCAAAAGTTATCTTCGGAACGATATTTGTGCACCAAGGGTAGCTCACGGCCAGTAAACACCTTCCGACCGGATTCATTACTCGCATCCACTAGTACACTCATCCGCTATAGCCTGTACGTCACTGAATCTAAACAAACCCCCGCTATAATTTGACCGCAAATGAAATGTCAGAACGAATTCCGTTTATCGAATCAAACGACACTATCACCCCGCCATAATAAAGACCGGACGTCTTTGAATTCACCATCCGGAAGAAAATAAAAAGATCCGAACCGAAACGTAAGAGGCGACGCACTAAACGTGCGTTTCAGTTCGCATCGATGTTCCAGAACCGAAAGATTGTTCGAAAAAAGTGGTAGATAGCCGAAAAAAGTGACAGGGGTGCAACACGAGGACTTCCCAGGAGGTCACCCATCCTAGTACTACTCTCGCCCAAGCACGCTTAACTTCGGAGTTCTGATAGGATCCAGTGCATTTGTGCTGGTATGATCGCACCCAGCATGCCTCTCCATTGTCAAAGTAATAAAGAGTTTCCACTCGCATTGTCGTACGAAGTCCGTTTAAATGAAAGTGCGAAAAAATCCTGCTAGATGACACCGGATGGACGATCCGAGCATGTCGGGAAGCCGGATGACCGCCAAGGCTGTCATCGCGCGATGAATCTTCCCGAGAACCCCCGAATCAATATAAGAATCGCCACGATCTGACGGGCGGATCAAAAGTTATCTTCGGAACGATATTTGTGCACCAAGGGTAGCTCACAGCCAGTAAACACCTTCCGACCGGATTCATTACTCGCATCCACTAGTACACTCATCCGCTATAGCCTGTACGTTACTGAATCTAAACAAACCCCCGCTATAATTTGACCGCAAATGAAATGTCAGAACGAATTCCGTTTATCGAATCAAACGATACTATCACCCCGCCATAATAAAGACCGGACGTCTTTGAATTCACCATCCGGAAGAAAATTAAAAGATCCGAACCGAAACGTAAGAGGCGACGCACTAAACGTGCGTTTCAGTTCGCATCGATGTTCCAGAACCGAAAGATTGTTCGAAAAAAGTGGTAGATAGCCGAAAAAAGTGACAGGGGTGCAACACGAGGACTTCCCAGGAGGTCACCCATCCTAGTTCTACTCTCGCCCAAGCACGCTTAACTTCGGAGTTCTGATGGGATCCAGTGCATTTGTGCTGGTATGATCGCAACCAGCATGCCTCTCCATTGTCAAAGTAATAAAGAGTTTCCACTCGCATTGTCGTACGAAGTCCGTTTAAATGAAAGTGCGAAAAAATCCTGCTAGATGACACCGGATGGACGATCCGAGCATGTCGGGAAGCCGGATGACCGCCAAGGCTGTCATTGCACGATGATTCTTCCCGAGTACCCCCGAATCAATATAAGAATCGCCACGATCTGACGGGCGGATCAAAAGTTATCGTCGGAACGATATTTGTGCACCAAGGGTAGCTCACGGCCAGTAAACACCTTCCGACCGGATTCATTACTCGCATCCACTAGTACACTCATCCGCTATAGCCTGTACGTCACTGAATCTAAACAAACCCCCGCTATAATTTGACCGCAAATGAAATGTCAGAACGAATTCCGTTTATCGAATCAAACGACACTATCACCCCGCCATAATAAAGACCGGACGTATTTGAATTAACCATCCGGAAGAAAACAAGAAGATCCGAACCGAAACCTAGGAGGCGTCGTGCTGAACGTGCGTTTCAGTTCGCATCGACGTTCTAGAACCGAAAGATTGTTCGAAAAAAGTGGTAGATAGCCGAAAAAAGTGACAGGGGTGCAACACGAGGACTTCCCAGGAGGTCACCCATCCTAGTAATACTCTCGCCCAAGCACGCTTAACTTCGGAGTTCTGATGGGATCCAGTGCATTTGTGCTGGTATGATCGCACCCAGCATGCCTCTCCATTGTCAAAGTAATAAAGAGTTTCCACTCGCATTGTCGTACGAAGTCCGTTTAAATGAAAGTGCGAAAAAATCCTGCTAGATGACACCGGATGGACGATCCGAGCATGTCGGGAAGCCGGATGACCGCCACAGCTGTCATTGCGCGCTGAATCTTCCCGAGTACCCCCGAATCAATATAAGAATCGCCACGATCTGACGGGCGGATCAAAAGTTATCGTCGGAACGATATTTGTGCACCAAGGGTAGCTCACGGCCAGTAAACACCTTCCGACCGGATTCATGACTCGCATCCACTAGTACACTCATCCGCTATAGCCTGTACGTCACTGAATCTAAACAAACCCCCGCTATAATTTGACCGCAAATGAAATGTCAGAACGAATTCCGTTTATCGAATCAAACGACACTATCACCCCGCCATAATAAAGACCGGACGTCTTTGAATTCACCATCCGGAAGAAAATAAAAAGATCCGAACCGAAACGTAGGAGGCGACGCACTAAACGTGCGTTTCAGTTCGCATCGATGTTCCAGAACCGAAAGATTGTTCGAAAAAAGTGGTAGATAGCCGAAAAAAGTGACAGGGGTGCAACACGAGGACTTCCCAGGAGGTCACCCATCCTAGTACTACTCTCGCCCAAGCACGCTTAACTTCGGAGTTCTGATGGGATCCAGTGCATTTGTGCTGGTATGATCGCACCCAACATGCCTCTCCATTGTCAAAGTAATAAAGAGTTTCCACTCGCATTGTCGTACGAAGTCCGTTTAAATGAAAGTGCGAAAAAATCCTGCTAGATGACACCGTATGAACGATCCGAGCATGTCGGGAAGCCGGATGACCGCCAAGGCTGTCATCGCGCGATGAATCTTCCCGAGTACCCCCGAATCAATATAAGAATCGCCACAATCTGACGGGCGGATCAAAAGTTATCTTCGGAACGATATTTGTGCACCAAGGGTAGCTCACAGCCAGTAAACACCTTCCGACCGGATTCATTACTCGCATCCACTAGTACACTCATCCGCTATAGCCTGTACGTTACTGAATCTAAACAAACCCCCGCTATAATTTGACCGCAAATGAAATGTCAGAACGAATTCCGTTTATCGAATCAAACGATACTATCACCCCGCCATAATAAAGACCGGACGTCTTTGAATTCACCATCCGGAAGAAAATTAAAAGATCCGAACCGAAACGTAGGAGGCGACGCACTAAACGTGCGTTTCAGTTCGCATCGATGTTCCAGAACCGAAAGATTGTTCGAAAAAAGTGGTAGATAGCCGAAAAAAGTGACAGGGGTGCAACACGAGGACTTCCCAGGAGGTCACCCATCCTAGTACTACTCTCGCCCAAGCACGCTTAACTTCGGAGTTCTGATGGGATCCAGTGCATTTGTGCTGGTATGATCGCAACCAGCATGCCTCTCCATTGTCAAAGTAATAAAGAGTTTCCACTCGCATTGTCGTACGAAGTCCGTTTAAATGAAAGTGCGAAAAAATCCTGCTAGATGACACCGGATGGACGATCCGAGCATGCCTGGAAGCCGGATGACAGCCAAGGCTGTCAGCGCACGATGATTCTTCCCGAGTACCCCCGAATCAATATAAGAATCGCCACGATCTGACGGGCGGATCAAAACTTATCGTCGGAACGATATTTGTGCACCAAGGGTAGCTCACGGCCAGTAAACACCTTCCGACCGGATTCATTACTCGCATCCACTAGTTCACTCATCCGCTATAGCCTGTACGTCACTGAATCTAAACAAACCCCCGCTATAATTTGACCGCAAATGAAATGTCAGAACGAATTCCGTTTATCGAATCAAACGACACTATCACCCCGCCATAATAAAGACCGGACGTATTTGAATTAACCATCCGGAAGAAAACAAAAAGATCCGAACCGAAACCTAGGAGGCGTCGCGCTGAACGTGCGTTTCAGTTCGCATCGACGTTCTAGAACCGAAAGATTGTTCGAAAAAAGTGGTAGATAGCCGAAAAAGTGACAGGGGTGCAACACGAGGACTTCCCAGGAGGTCACCCATCCTAGTAATACTCTCGCCCAAGCACGCTTAACTTCGGAGTTCTGATGGGATCCAGTGCATTTGTGCTGGTATGATCGCACCCAGCATGCCTCTCCATTGTCAAAGTAATAAAGAGTTTCCACTCGCATTGTCGTACGAAGTCCGTTTAAATGAAAGTGCGAAAAAATCCTGCTAGATGACACCGGATGGACGATCCGAGCATGTCGGGAAGCCGGATGACCGCCAAGGCTGTCGTCGCACGATGATTCTTCCCGAGTACCCCCGAATCAATATAAGAATCGCCACGATCTGACGGGCGGATCAAAAGTTATCGTCGGAACGATATTTGTGCACCAAGGGTAGCTGACGGCCAGTAAACACCTTCCGACCGGATTCATGACTCGCATCCACTAGTACACTCATCCGCTATAGCCTGTACGTCACTGAATCTAAACAAACCCCCGCTATAATTTGACCGCAAATGAAATGTCAGAACGAATTCCGTTTATCGAATCAAACGACACTATCACCCCGCCATAATAAAGACCGGACGTCTTTGAATTCACCATCCGAAAGAAAATAAAAAGATCCGAATCGAAACGTAGGAGGCGACGCACTAAACGTGCGTTTCAGTTCGCATCGATGTTCCAGAACCGAAAGATTGTTCGAAAAAAGTGGTAGATAGCCGAAAAAAGTGACAGGGGTGCAACACGAGGACTTCCCAGGAGGTCACCCATCCTAGTACTACTCTCGCCCAAGCACGCTTAACTTCGGAGTTCTGATGGGATCCAGTGCATTTGTGCTGGTATGATCGCACCCAGCATGCCTCTCCATTGTCAAAGTAATAAAGAGTTTCCACTCGCATTGTCGTACGAAGTCCGTTTAAATGAAAGTGCGAAAAAAATCCTGCTAGATGACACCGGATGGACGATCCGAGCATGTCGGGAAGCCGGATGACCGCCACGGCTGTCATCGCGCGAAGAATCTCCCCGAGTACCCCCGAATCAATATAAGAAACGCCACGATCTGACGGGCGGATCAAAAGTTATCGTCGGAACGATATTTGTGCACCAAGGGTAGCTCACGGCCAGTAAACGCCTTCCGGCCGGATTCCTGACTCGCATCCACTAGAACACTCATCCGCTATAGCCGGTACCTCACTGAATCTAAACAAACCCCCGCTATATTTTGACCGTAAATGAAATGTCAGAACGAATTCCGTTTATCGAATCAAACGACACTATCACCCCGCCATAATAAAGACCGGACGTATTTGAATTCACCATCCGGAAGAAAATAAAATGATCCGAACCGAAACCTAGGAGGCGTCGCACTGAACGTGCGTTTCAGTTCGTATCGACGTTCTAGAACCAAAAGATTGTTCGAAAAAAGTGATAGATAGCCGAAAAAAGTGACAGGAGTGCAACACGAGGACTTCCAAGGAGGTCACCCATCCTAGTACTACTCTCGCCCAAGCACGCTTAACTTCGGAGTTCTGATGGGATCCAGTGCATTTGTGCTGGTATGATCGCAACCAGCATGCCTCTCCATTGTCAAAGTAATAAAGAGTTTCCACTCGCATTGTCGTACGAAGTCCGTTTAAATGAAAGTGCGAAAAAATCCTGCTAGATGACACCGGATGGACGATCCGAGCACGTCGGAAAGCCGGATGACCGCCAACGCTGTCATTGCGCGATGAATCTTCCCGAGTACCCCCGACTCAATATAAGAATCGCCACGATCTGACGGGTGGATCAAAAGTTATCGTCGGAACGATATTTGTGCACCAAGCGTAGCTCACGGCCAGTAAACACCTTCCGACCGGATTCATTACTCGCATCCACTAGTACACTCATCCGCTATAGCCTGTACGTCACTGAATCTAAACAAACCCCCGCTATAATTTGACCGCAAATGAAATGTCAGAACGAATTCCGTTTATCGAATCAAACGACACTATCACCCCGCCATAATAAAGACCGGACGTCTTTGAATTCACCATCCGGAAGAAAATAAAAAGATCCGAACCGAAACGTAGGAGGCGACGCACTAAACGTGCGTTTCAGTTCGCATCGATGTTCCAGAACCGAAAGATTGTTCGAAAAAAGTGGTAGATAGCCGAAAAAAGTGACAGGGGTGCAACACGAGGACTTCCCAGGAGGTCACCCATCCTAGTACTACTCTCGCCCAAGCACGCTTAACTTCGGAGTTCTGATGGTATCCAGTGCATTTGTGCTGGTATGATTGCACCCAGAATGTCTCCCCACTGTCAAAGTAATAAAGAGTTTCCATTCGCATTGTCGTACGAAGTCCGTTTAAATGAAAGTGCAAAAAAATCCTGCTAGATGACATCGGATGGACGATCCGAGCATGTCGGGAAGCCGAATGACCGCCAGGGCTGTCGTCGCGCGATGAATCTTCCCGAGTACCCCCGAATCAATATAAGAATCGCCACGATCTGACGGGCGGATCAAAAGTTATCGTCGGAACGATATTTGTGCACCAAGGGTAGCTCACGGCCAGTAAACACCTTCCGACCGGATTCATTACTCGCATCCACTAGTACACTCATCCGCTATAGCCTGTACGTCACTGAATCTAAACAAACCCCCGCTATAATTTGACCGCAAATGAAATGTCAGAACGAATTCCGTTTATCGAATCAAACGACACTATCACCCCGCCATAATAAAGACCGGACGTATTCGAATTAACCATCCGGAAGAAAACAAAAAGATCCGAACCGAAACGTAAGAGACGTCGCGCTGAACGTGCGTTTCAGTTCGCATCGACGTTCTAGAACCGAAAGATTGTTCGAAAAAAGTGGTTGATAGCCGAAAAAAGTTACAGGAGTGCAACACGAGGACTTCCCTGGAGGTTACCCATCCTAGTACTACTCTCGCCCAAGCACGCTTAACTTCGATGTTCTGATGGGATCCAGTGCATTTGTGCTGGTATGATCGCACCCAGCATGCCTCTCCATTGTCAAAGTAATAAAGAGTTTCCATTCGCATTTTCGTACGAAATCCGTTTAAATGAAAGTGCGAAAAAATCCTGCTAGATGACATCGGATGGACGATCCGAGCATGTCGGGAAGCCGGATGACCGCCAAGGCTGTCATCGCGCGGTGAATCTTCCCGAGTACCCCCAAATCAATATAAGAATCGCCACAATCTGACGGGCGGATCAAAAGTTATCGTCGGAACCATATTTGTGCACCAAGGGTAGCTCACGGCCAGTAAACACCTTCCGACCGGATTCCTGACTCGCATCCACTAGTACACTCATCCGCTATAGCCGGTACCTCACTGAATCTAAACAAACCCCTGCTATATTTTGACCGTAAATGAAATGTCAGAACGAATTCCGTTTATCTAATCAAACGACACTATCACCCCGCCATAATAAAGACCGGACGTATTTGAATTCACCATCCGGAAGAAAATAAAAAGATCCGAACCGAAAGCTAGGAGGCGTCGCACTGAACGTGCGTTTCAGTTCGCATCGACGTTCCAGAACCGAAAGATTGTTCGAAAAAAGTGGTAGATAGCCGAAAAAAGTGACAGGAGTGCAACACGAGGAATTCCCAAGAGGTCACCCATTCTAGTACTACTCTCGCCCAAGCACGCTTAACTTCGGAGTTCTGACGGTATCCAGTGCATTTGTGCTGGTATGATTGCACCCAGAATGTCTCCCCACTGTCAAAGTAATAAAGAGTTTCCATTCACATTGTCGTACGAAGTCCGTTTAAATGAAAGTGCAAAAAAATCCTGCTAGATGACATCGGATGGACGATCCGAGCATGTCGGGAAGCCGAATGACCGCCAAGGCTGTATTCGCGCGTCGAATCTTCTCGAGTACCCCCGAATCAATATATGAATCGCCACGATCTGACGGGCGGATCAAAAGTTATCGTTGGAACGATATTTGTGCACCAAGGGTAGCTCACGGCCAGTAAACACCTTCCGAACGGATTCCTGACTCGCATCCACTAGTACACTCATCCGCTATAGCCGGTACCTCACTGAATCTAAACAAACCCCCGCTATATTTTGACCGTAAATGAAATGTCAGAACGAATTCCGTTTATCGAATCAAACGACACTATCACCCCGCCATAATAAAGACCGGACGTATTTGAATTAACCATCCGGAAGAAAACAAAAAGATCCGAACCGAAACCTAGGAGGCGTCGCGCTGAACGTGCGTTTCAGTTCGCATCGACGTTCTAGAACCGAAAGATTATTCGAAAAAAGTGGTTGATAGCCGAAAAAAGTTACAGGAGTGCAACACGAGGACTTCCCAGGAGGTTACCCATCCTAGTACTACTCTCGCCCAAGCACGCTTAACTTCGAAGTTCTGATGGGATCCAGTGCATTTGTGCTGGTATGATCGCACCCAGCATGCCTCTCCATTGTCAAAGTAATAAAGAGTTTCCATTCGCATTGTCGTACGAAATCCGTTTAAATGAAAGTGCGAAAAACTCCTGCTATATGACATCGGATGGACGATCCGAGCATGTCGGGAAGCCGGATGACCGCCAGGGCTGTCATCGCGCGATTAAAATCTTCCCGAGTACCCCCGAATCAATATAAGAATCGCCACAATCTGACGGGCGGATCAAAAGTTATCGTCGGAACAATATTTGTGCACCAAGGGTAGCTCACGGCCAGTAAACACCTTCCGACCGGATTCCTGACTCGCATCCACTAGTACACTCATCCGCTATAGCTGGTACCTCACTGAATCTAAACAAACCCCTGCTATATTTTGACCGTAAATGGAATGTCAGAACGAATTCCGTTTATCGAATCAAACGACACTATCACCCCGCCATAATAAAGACCGGACGTATTTGAATTCACCATCCGGAAGAAAATAAAAAGATCCGAACCGAAAGCTAGGAGGCGTCGCACTGAACGTGCGTTTCAATTCGCATCGACGTTCCAGAACCGAAAAGATTGTTCGAAAAAAGTGGTAGATAGCCGAAAAAAGTGACAGGAGTGCAACACGAGGACTTCCGAAGAGGTCACTCATCCTAGTACAACTCTCGCCCAAGCACGCTTAACTTCGGAGTTCTGATGGTATCCAGTGCATTTGTGCTGCTATGATTGCACCCAGAATGTCTCCCCACTGTCAAAGTAATAAAGAGTTTCCATTCGCATTGTCGTACGAAGTCCGTTTAAATGAAAGTGCAAAAAAATCCTGCTAGATGACATCGGATGGACGATCCGAGCATGTCGGGTAGCCGGATGACCGCCAGGGCTGTCATCGCACGATGAATCTTCCCGAGTACCCCCGAATCAATATATGAATCGCCACGATCTGACGGGCGGATCAAAAGTTATCGTCGGAACGATATTTGTTCACCAGGGGTAGCTCACGGCCAGTAAACACCTTCCGGCCGGATTCCTGACTCGCATCCACTAGTACACTCATCCGCTATAGCCGGTACCTCACTGAATCTAAACAAACCCCTGCTATATTTTGACCGTAAATGAAATGTCAGAACGAATTCCGTTTATCGAATCAAACGTTACTATCACCCCGCCATAATAAAGACCGGACGTATTTGAATTAACCATCCGGAAGAAAACAAAAAGATCCGAACCGAAACCTAGGAGGCGTCGCGCTGAACGTGCGTTTCAGTTCGCATCGACGTTCTAGAACCGAAAGATTGTTCGAAAAAAGTGGTTGATAGCCGAAAAAAGTTACAGGAGTGCAACACGAGGACTTCCCAGGAGGTTACCCATCCTAGTACTACTCTCGCCCAAGCACGCTTAACTTCGAAGTTCTGATGGTATCCAGTGCATTTGTGCTGCTATGATTGCACCCAGAATGTCTCCCCACTGTCAAAGTAATAAAGAGTTTCCATTCGCATTGTCGTACGAAGTCCGTTTAAATGAAAGTGCAAAAAAATCCTGCTAGATGACATCGGATGGACGATCCGAGCATGTCGGGTAGCCGGATGACCGCCAGGGCTGTCATCGCACGATGAATCTTCCCGAGTACCCCCGAATCAATATAAGAATCGCCACGATCTGACGGGCGGATCAAAAGTTATCGTCGGAACGATATTTGTGCACCAAGGGTAGCTCACGGCCAGTAAACACCTTCCGGCCGGATTCCTGACTCGCATCCACTAGTACACTCATCCGCTATAGCCGGTACCTCACTGAATCTAAACAAACCCCCGCTATATTTTGACCGTAAATGAAATGTCAGAACGAATTCCGTTTATCGAATCAAACGACACTATCACCCCGCCATAATAAAGACCGGACGTATTTGAATTCACCATCCGGAAGAAAATAAAAAGATCCGAACCGAAACCTAGGTGGCGTCGCACTGAACGTGCGTTTCAGTTCGCATCGACGTTCTAGAACCAAAAGATTGTTCGAAAAAAGTGGTAGATAGCCGAAGAAAGTGACACGAGTGCAACACGAGGACTTCCCAGGAGGTCACCCATCCTAGTACTACTCTCGCCCAAGCACGCTTAACTTCAGAGTTCTGATGGGATCCAGTGCATTTGTGCTGGTATGATCGCACCTAGCATGCCTCTCCATTGTCAAAGTAATAAAGAGATTCCATTCGCATTGTCGTACGAAGTCCGTTTAAGTGAAAGGGCGAAAAAATCCTGCTAGATGGCATCGGATGGACGATCCGAGCATGTCGGGAAGCCGGATGACTGCCAAGGCTGTCATCGCGCGATGAATCTTCCCGAGTACCCCCGAATCAATATATGAATCGCCACGATCTGACAGGCGGATCAAAAGTTATCGTCGGAACGATATTTGTTCACCAGGGGTAGCTCACGGCCAGTAAACACCTTTCAGCCGGATTCCTGACTCGCATCCACTAGTACACTCATCCGCTATAGCCGGTACCTCACTGAATCTAAACAAACCCCCGCTATATTTTGACCGTAAATGAAATGTCAGAACGAATTCCGTTTATCGAATCAAACGACACTATCACCTCGCCATAATAAAGACCGGACGTATTTGAATTCACCATCCGGAAGAAAATAAAAAGATTCGAACCGAAAGCTAGGAGGCGTCGCACTGAACGTGCGTTTCAGTGCGCATCGACGTTCCAGAACCGAAAGATTGTTCGAAAAAAGTGGTAGATAGCCGAAAAAAGTGACAGGAGTGCAACACGAGGATTTCCCAGGAGGTCACCCATCCTAGTACTACTCTCGCCCAAGCACGCTTAACTTCGGACTTCTGATGGGATCCAGTGCATTTGAGCTGGTATGATCGCACCCAGCATGCCTCTCCATTGTCAAAGTAATAAAGAGTTTTCATTCGCAATGTCGTACGAAGTCCGTTTAAATGAAAATGCGAAAAAATCCTGCTAGATGACATCGGATGGACGATCCGAGCATGTCGGGTAGCCGGATGACCGCCAGGGCTGTCATCGCACGATGAATCTTCCCGAGTACCCACGAATCAATATATGAATCGCCACGATCTGATAGGCGGATCAAAAGTTATCGTCGGAACGATATTTGTTCACCAAGGGTAGCTCACGGCCAGTAAACACCTTCCGGCCGGATTCCTGACTCGCATCCACTAGTACACTCATCCGCTATAGCCGGTACCTCACAGAATCTAAACAAACCCCCGCTCTATTTTGACCGTAAATGAAATGTCAGAACGAATTCCGTTTATCGAATCAAACGACACTATCACCCCGCCATAATAAAGACCGGACGTATTTGAATTCACCATCCGGAAGAAAATAAAAAGATCCGAACCGAAACCTAGGAGGCGTCGCACTGAACGTGCGTTTCAGTTCGCATCGACGTTCTAGAACCAAAAGATTGTTCGAAAAAAGTGATAGATAGCCGAAAAAAGTGACAGGAGTGCAACACGAGGACTTCCAAGGAGGTCACCCATCCTAGTACTACTCTCGCCCAAGCACGCTTAACTTCGGAGTTCTGATGGGATCCAGTGCATTTGTGCTGGTATGATCGCACCCAGCATGCCTCTCCATTGTCAAAGTAATAAAGAGTTTCCATTCGCATTGTCGTACGAAATCCGTTTAAATGAAAGTGCGAAAAAATCCTGCTAGATGACATCGGATGGAATATCCGAGCATGTCGGGAAGCCGGATGACCGCCAAGGCTGTCATCGCGCGATGAATCTTCCCGAGTACCCCCGAATCAATATAAGAATCGCCACAATCTGACGGGCGGATCAAAAGTTATCGTCGGAACAATATTTGTGCACCAAGGGTAGCTCACGGCCAGTAAACACCTTCCGACCGGATTCCTGACTCGCATCCACTAGTACACTCATCCGCTATAGCCGGTACCTCACTGAATCTAAACGAACCCCTGCCATATTTTGACCATAAATGGAATGTCAGAACGAATTCCGTTTATCGAATCAAACGACACTATCACCCCGCCATAATAAAGACCGGACGTATTTGAATTCACCATCCGGAAGAAAATAAAAAGATCCGAACCGAAAGCTAGGAGGCGTCGCACTGAACGTGCGTTTCAATTCGCATCGATGTTCCAGAACCGAAAAGATTGTTCGAAAAAAGTGGTAGATAGCCGAAAAAAGTGACAGGAGTGCAACACGAGGACTTCCCAAGAGGTCACTCATCCTAGTACAACTCTCGCCCAAGCACGCTTAACTTCGGAGTTCTGATGGTATCCAGTGCATTTGTGCTGCTATGATTGCACCCAGAATGTCTCCCCACTGTCAAAGTAATAAAGAGTTTCCATTCGCATTGTCGTACGAAGTCCGTTTAAATGAAAGTGCAAAAAAATCCTGCTAGATGACATCGGATGGACGATCCGAGCATGTCGGGTAGCCGGATGACCGCCAGGGCTGTCATCGCACGATGAATCTTCCCGAGTACCCCCGAATCAATATATGAATCGCCACGATCTGACGGGCGGATCAAAAGTTATCATCGGAACGATATTTGTTCACCAGGGGTAGCTCACGGCCAGTAAACACCTTCCGGCCGGATTCCTGACTCGCATCCACTAGTACACTCATCCGCTATAGCCGGTACCTCACTGAATCTAAACAAACCCCCGCTATATTTTGACCGTAAATGAAATGTCAGAACGAATTCTGTTTATCGAATCAAACGACACTATCACCCCGCCATAATAAAGACCGGACGTATTTGAATTCACCATCCGGAAGAAAATAAAAAGATCCGAACCGAAACCTAGGTGGCGTCGCACTGAACGTGCGTTTCAGTTCGCATCGACGTTCTAGAACCAAAAGATTGTTCGAAAAAAGTGGTAGATAGCCGAAGAAAGTGACACGAGTGCAACACGAGGACTTCCCAGGAGGTCACCCATCCTAGTACTACTCTCGCCCAAGCACGCTTAACTTTGGAGTTCTGATGGGATCCAGTGCATTTGTGCTGGTATGATCGCACCCAGCATGCCTCTCCATTGTCAAAGTAATAAAGAGATTCCATTCGCATTGTCGTACGAAGTCCGTTTAAGTGAAAGTGCGAAAAAATCCTGCTAGATGGCATCGGATGGACGATCCGAGCATGTCGGGAAGCCGGATGACTGCCAAGGCTGTCATCGCGCGATGAATCTTCCCGAGTACCCCCGAATCAATATATGAATCGCCATTATCTGACGGGCGGATCAAAAGTTATCGTCGGAATGATATTTGTTTACCAAGGGTAGCTCACGGCCAGTAAACACCTTCCGACCGGATTCCTGACTCGCATCTACTAGTACACTCATCCGCTATAGCCGGTACCTCACTGAATCTAAACAAACCCCTGCTATATTTTGACCGTAAATGAAATGTCAGAACGAATTCCGTTTATCGAATCAAACGTTACTATCACCCCGCAATAATAAAGACCGGACGTATTTGAATTAACCATCGGGAAGAAAACAAAGAGATCCGAACCGAAACCTAGGAGGCGTCGCGCTGAACGTGCGTTTCAGTTCGCATCGACGTTTTAGAACCGAAAGATTGTTCGAAAAAAGTGGTTGATAGCCGAAAAAAGTTACAGGAGTGCAACACGAGGACTTCCCAGGAGGTTACCCATCCTAGTACTACTCTCGCCCAAGCACGCTTAACTTCGAAGTTCTGATGGGATCCAGTGCATTTGTGCTGGTATGATCGCACCCAGCATGCCTCTCCATTGTCAAAGTAATAAAGAGTTTCCATTCGCATTGTCGTACGAAATCCGTTTAAATGAAAGTGCAAAAAAATCCTGCTACATGACATCGGATGGATGATCCGAGCATGTCGGGAAGCCGGATGACCACCAGGGCTGTCATCGCGCGAATAAAATCTTCCCGAGTACCCCCGAATCAATATAAGAATCGCCACAATCTGACGGGCGGATCAAAAGTTATCGTCGGAACAATATTTGTGCACCAAGGGTAGCTCACGGCCAGTAAACACCTTCCGACCGGATTCCTGACTCGCATCCACTAGTACACTCATCCGCTATAGCCGGTACCTCACTGAATCTAAACAAACCCCTGCTATATTTTGACCGTAAATGAAATGTCAGAACGAATTCCGTTTATCGAATCAAACGACACTATCACCCCGCCATAATAAAGACCGGACGTATTTGAATTCACCATCCGGAAGAAAATAAAAAGATCCGAACCGAAAGCTAGGAGGCGTCGCACTGAACGTGCGTTTCAATTCGCATCGACGTTCCAGAACCGAAAAGATTGTTCGAAAAAAGTGGTAGATAGCCGAAAAAAGTGACAGGAGTGCAACACGAGGACTTCCCAAGAGGTCACTCATCCTAGTACAACTCTCGCCCAAGCACGCTTAACTTCGGAGTTCTGATGGTATCCAGTGCATTTGTGCTGCTATGATTGCACCCAGAATGTCTCCCCACTGTCAAAGTAATAAAGAGTTTCCATTCGCATTGTCGTACGAAGTCCGTTTAAATGAAAGTGCAAAAAAATCATGCTAGATGACATCGGATGGACGATCCGAGCATGTCGGGTATCCCGATGACCGCCAAGGCTGTCATCGCACGATGAATCTTCCCGAGTACCCCCGAATCAATATATGAATCGCCACGATCTGACGGGCGGATCAAAAGTTATCGTCGGAACGATATTTGTTCACCAGGGATAGCTCACGGCCAGTAAACACCTTTCGGCCGGATTCCTGACTCGCATCCACTAGTACACTCATCCGCTATAGCCGGTACCTCACTGAATCTAAACAAACCCCCGCTATATTTTGACCGTAAATGAAATGTCAGAACGAATTCCGTTTATCGAATCAAACGACACTATCACCCCGCCATAATAAAGACCGGACGTATTTGAATTCACCATCCGGAAGAAAATAAAAAGATCCGAACCGAAACCTAGGAGGCGTCGCACTGAACGTGCGTTTCAGTTCGCATCGACGTTCTAGAACCAAAAGATTGTTCGAAAAAAGTGATAGATAGCCGAAAAAAGTGACAGGAGTGCAACACGAGGACTTCCAAGGAGGTCACCCATCCTAGTACTACTCTCGCCCAAGCACGCTTAACTTCGGAGTTCTGATGGGATCCAGTGCATTTGTGCTGGTATGATCGCACCCAGCATGCCTCTCCATTGTCAAAGTAATAAAGAGTTTCCATTCGCATTGTCGTACGAAGTCCGTTTAAATGAAAGTGCAAAAAAATCCTGCTAGATGACATCAGATGGACGATCCGAGCATTTCAGGTAGCCGGATGACCGCCAGGGATGTCATCGCACGATGAATCTTCCCGAGTACCCCCGAATCAATATATGAATCGCCACGATCTGACGGGCGGATCAAAAGTTATCATCGGAACGATATTTGTTCACCATGGGTAGCTCACGGCCAGTAAACACCTTCCGGCCGGATTCCTGACTCGCATCCACTAGTACACTCATCCGCTATAGCCGGTACCTCAATGAATCTAAACAAACCCCCGCTATATTTTGACCGTAAATGAAATGTCAGAACGAATTCCGTTTATCGAATCAAACGACACTATCACCCCGCCATAATAAAGACCGGACGTATTTGAATTCACCATCCGGAAGAAAATAAAAAGATCCGAACCGAAACCTAGGTGGCGTCGCACTGAACGTGCGTTTCAGTTCGCATCGACGTTCTAGAACCAAAAGATTGTTCGAAAAAAGTGGTAGATAGCCGAAGAAAGTGACACGAGTGCAACACGAGGACTTCCCAGGAGGTCACCCATCCTAGTACTACTCTCGCCCAAGCACGCTTAACTTCGGAGTTCTGATGGGATCCAGTGCATTTGTGCTGGTATGATCGCACCCAGCATGCCTCTCCATTGTCAAAGTAATAAAGAGATTCCATTCGCATTGTCGTACGAAGTCCGTTTAAGTGAAAGTGCGAAAAAATCCTGCTAGATGGCATCGGATGGACGATCCGAGCATGTCGGGAAGCCGGATGACTGCCAAGGCTGTCATCGCGCGATGAATCTTCCCGAGTACCCCCGAATCAATATATGGATCGCCACGATCTGACGGGCGGATCAAAAGTTATCGTCGGAATGATATTTGTGCACCAAGGGTAGCTCACGGCCAGTAAACACCTTCCGACCGGATTCCTGACTCGCATCTACTAGTACACTCATCCGCTATAGCCGGTACCTCACTGAATCTAAACAAACCCCTGCTATATTTTGACCGTAAATGAAATGTCAGAACGAATTCCGTTTATTGAATCAAACGTTACTATCACCCCGCCATAATAAAGACCGGACGTATTTGAATTAACCATCGGGAAGAAAACAAAAAGATCCGAACCGAAACCTAAGAGGCGTCGCGCTGAACGTGCGTTTCAGTTCGCATCGACGTTCTAGAACCGAAAGATTGTTCGAAAAAAGTGGTTGATAGCCGAAAACAGTTACAGGAGTGCAACACGAGGACTTCCCAGGAGGTTACCCATCCTAGTACTACTCTCGCCCAAGCACACTTAACTTCGAAGTTCTGATGGGATCCAGTGCATTTGTGCTGGAATGATCGCACCCAGCATGCCTCTCCATTGTCAAAGTAATAAAGAGTTTCCATTCGCATTGTCGTACGAAATCCGTTTAAATGAAAGTGCAAAAAAATCCTGCTATATGACATCGGATGGTTGATCCGAGCATGTCGGGAAGCCGGATGACCGCCAGGGCTGTCATCGCGCGAATAAAATCTTCCCGAGTACCCCCGAATCAATATAAGAATCGCCACAATCTGACGGGCGGATCAAAAGTTATCGTCGGAACAATATTTGTGCACCAAGGGTAGCTCACGGCCAGTAAACACCTTCCGACCGGATTCCTGACTCGCATCCACTAGTACACTCATCCGCTATAGCCGGTACCTCACTGAATCTAAACAAACCCCTGCTATATTTTGACCGTAAATGAAATGTCAGAACGAATTCCGTTTATCGAATCAAACGACACTATCACCCCGCCATAATAAAGACCGGACGTATTTGAATTCACCATCCGGAAGAAAATAAAAAGATCCGAACCGAAAGCTAGGAGGCGTCGCACTGAACGTGCGTTTCAATTCGCATCGACGTTCCAGAACCGAAAAGATTGTTCGAAACAAGTGGTAGATAGCCGAAAAAAGTGACAGGAGTGCAACACGAGGACTTCCCAAGAGGTCACTCATCCTAGTACAACTCTCGCCCAAGCACGCTTAACTTCGGAGTTCTGATGGTATCCAGTGCATTTGTGCTGCTATGATTGCACCCAGAATGTCTCCCCACTGTCAAAGTAATAAAGAGTTTCCATTCGCATTGTCGTACGAAGTCCGTTAAAATGAAAGTGCAAAAAAATCCTGCTAGATGACATCGGATGGACGATCCGAGCATGTCGGGTAGCCGGATGACCGCCACGGCTGTCATCGCGCGATGAATCTTCCCGACTACCCCCGAATCAATATAAGAATCGCCACAATCTGACGGGCGGATCAAAAGTTATCGTCGGAACAATATTTGTGCACCAAGGGTAGCTCACGGCCAGTAAACACCTTCCGACCGAATTCCTGACTCGCATCCACTAGTACACTCATCTGCTATAGCCGGTACCTCACTGAATCTAAACAAACCCCTGCCATATTTTGACCATAAATGGAATGTCAGAACGAATTCCGTTTATCGAATCAAACGACACTATCACCCCGCCATAATAAAGACCGGACGTATTTGAATTCACCATCCGGAAGAAAATAAAAAGATCCGAACCGAAAGCTAGGAGGCGTCGCACTGAACGTGCGTTTCAATTCGCATCGATGTTCCAGAACCGAAAAGATTGTTCGAAAAAAGTGGTAGATAGCCGAAAAAAGTGACAGGAGTGCAACACGAGGACTTCCCAAGAGGTCACTCATCCTAGTACAACTCTCGCCCAAGCACGCTTAACTTCGGAGTTCTGATGGTATCCAGTGCATTTGTGCTGCTATGATTGCACCCAGAATGTCTCCCCACTGTCAAAGTAATAAAGAGTTTCCATTCGCATTGTCGTACGAAGTCCGTTTAAATGAAAGTGCAAAAAAATCCTGCTAGATGACATCAGATGGACGATCCGAGCATTTCGGGTAGCCGGATGACCGCCAGGGATGTCATCGCACGATGAATCTTCCCGAGTACCCCCGAATCAATATATGAATCGCCACGATCTGACGGGCGGATCAAAAGTTATCGTCGGAACGATATTTGTTCACCATGGGTAGCTCACGGCCAGTAAACACCTTCCGGCCGGATTCCTGACTCGCATCCACTAGTACACTCATCCGCTATAGCCGGTACCTCACTGAATCTAAACAAACCCCCGCTATATTTTGACCGTAAATGAAATGTCAGAACGAATTCCGTTTATCGAATCAAACGACACTATCACCCCGCCATAATAAAGACCGGACGTATTTGAATTCACCATCCGGAAGAAAATAAAAAGATCCGAACCGAAACCTAGGTGGCGTCGCACTGAACGTGCGTTTCAGTTCGCATCGACGTTCTAGAACCAAAAGATTGTTCGAAAAAAGTGGTAGATAGCCGAAGAAAGTGACACGAGTGCAACACGAGGACTTCCCAGGAGGTCACCCATCCTAGTACTACTCTCGCCCAAGCACGCTTAACTTCGGAGTTCTGATGGGATCCAGTGCATTTGTGCTGGTATGATCGCACCCAGCATGCCTCTCCATTGTCAAAGTAATAAAGAGATTCCATTCGCATTGTCGTACGAAGTCCGTTTAAGTGAAAGTGCGAAAAAATCCTGCTAGATGGCATCGGATGGACGATCCGAGCATGTCGGGAAGCCGGATGACTGCCAAGGCTGTCATCGCGCGATGAATCTTCCCGAGTACCCCCGAATCAATATATGGATCGCCACGATCTGACGGGCGGATCAAAAGTTATCGTCGGAATGATATTTGTGCACCAAGGGTAGCTCACGGCCAGTAAACACCTTCCGACCGGATTCCTGACTCGCATCTACTAGTACACTCATCCGCTATAGCCGGTACCTCACTGAATCTAAACAAACCCCTGCTATATTTTGACCGTAAATGAAATGTCAGAACGAATTCCGTTTATTGAATCAAACGTTACTATCACCCCGCCATAATAAAGACCGGACGTATTTGAATTAACCATCGGGAAGAAAACAAAAAGATCCGAACCGAAACCTAAGAGGCGTCGCGCTGAACGTGCGTTTCAGTTCGCATCGACGTTCTAGAACCGAAAGATTGTTCGAAAAAAGTGGTTGATAGCCGAAAACAGTTACAGGAGTGCAACACGAGGACTTCCCAGGAGGTTACCCATCCTAGTACTACTCTCGCCCAAGCACACTTAACTTCGAAGTTCTGATGGGATCCAGTGCATTTGTGCTGGAATGATCGCACCCAGCATGCCTCTCCATTGTCAAAGTAATAAAGAGTTTCCATTCGCATTGTCGTACGAAATCCGTTTAAATGAAAGTGCAAAAAAATCCTGCTATATGACATCGGATGGTTGATCCGAGCATGTCGGGAAGCCGGATGACCGCCAGGGCTGTCATCGCGCGAATAAAATCTTCCCGAGTACCCCCGAATCAATATAAGAATCGCCACAATCTGACGGGCGGATCAAAAGTTATCGTCGGAACAATATTTGTGCACCAAGGGTAGCTCACGGCCAGTAAACACCTTCCGACCGGATTCCTGACTCGCATCCACTAGTACACTCATCCGCTATAGCCGGTACCTCACTGAATCTAAACAAACCCCTGCTATATTTTGACCGTAAATGAAATGTCAGAACGAATTCCGTTTATCGAATCAAACGACACTATCACCCCGCCATAATAAAGACCGGACGTATTTGAATTCACCATCCGGAAGAAAATAAAAAGATCCGAACCGAAAGCTAGGAGGCGTCGCACTGAACGTGCGTTTCAATTCGCATCGACGTTCCAGAACCGAAAAGATTGTTCGAAACAAGTGGTAGATAGCCGAAAAAAGTGACAGGAGTGCAACACGAGGACTTCCCAAGAGGTCACTCATCCTAGTACAACTCTCGCCCAAGCACGCTTAACTTCGGAGTTCTGATGGTATCCAGTGCATTTGTGCTGCTATGATTGCACCCAGAATGTCTCCCCACTGTCAAAGTAATAAAGAGTTTCCATTCGCATTGTCGTACGAAGTCCGTTAAAATGAAAGTGCAAAAAAATCCTGCTAGATGACATCGGATGGACGATCCGAGCATGTCGGGTAGCCGGATGACCGCCATGGCTGTCATCGCATGATGAATCTTCCCGAGTACCCCCGAATCAATATATGAATCGCCACGATCTGACGGGCGGATCAAAAGTTATCGTCGGAACGATATTTGTTCACCAGGGGTAGCTCACGGCCAGTAAATACCTTCCGACCGGATTCCTGACTCGCATCCACTAGTACACTCATCCGCTATAGCCGGTACCTCACTGAATCTAAACAAACCCCCGCTATATTTTGACCGTAAATGAAATGTCAGAACGAATTCCGTTTATCGAATCAAACGACACTATCACCTCGCCATAATAAAGACCGGACGTATTTGAATTCACCATCCGGAAGAAAATAAAAAGATCCGAACCGAAACCTAGGAGGCGTCGCACTGAACGTGCGTTTCAGTTCGCATCGACGTTCTAGAACCAAAAGATTGTTCGAAAAAAGTGATAGATAGCCGAAAAAAGTGACAGGAGTGCAACACGAGGACTTCCAAGGAGGTCACCCATCCTAGTACTACTCTCGTCCAAGCACGCTTAACTTCGGAGTTCTGATGGGATCCAGTGCATTTGTGCTGGTATGATCGCACCCAGCATGCCTCTCCATTGTCAAAGTAATAAAGAGTTTCCATTCGCATTGTCGTACGAAGTCCGTTTAAATGAAAGTGCGAAAAAATCCTGCTAGATGACATCGGATGGACGATCCGAGCATGTCGGGTAGCCGGATGACCGCCAGGGCTGTCATCGCACGATGAATCTTCCCGAGTACCCCCGAATCAATATATGAATCGCCACGATCTGATGGGCGGATCAAAAGTAATCGTCGGAACGATATTTGTTCACCAGGGGTAGCTCACGGCCAGTAAACACCTTCCGGCCGGATTCCTGACTCGCATCCACTAGTACACTCATCCGCTATAGCCGGTACCTCACTGAATCTAAACAAACACCCGCTATATTTTGACCGTAAATGAAATGTCAGAACGAATTCCGTTTATCGAATCAAACGTCATTATCACCCCGCCATAATAAAGACCGGACGTATTTGAATTCACCATCCGGAAGAAAATAAAAAGATCCGAACCGAAATCTAGGAGGCGTCGCACTGAACGTGCGTTTCAGTTCGCATCGACGTTCTAGAACCAAAAGATTGTTCGAAAAAAGTGATAGATAGCCGAAAAAAGTGACAGGAGTGCAACACGAGGACTTCCAAGGAGGTCAGCCATCCTAGTACTACTCTCGTCCAAGCACGCTTAACTTCGGAGTTCTGATGGGATCCAGTGCATTTGTGCTGGTATGATCGCACCCAGCATGCCTCTCCATTGTCAAAGTAATAAAGAGTTTCCATTCGCATTGTCGTACGAAATCCGTTTAAATGAAAGTGCAAAAAAATCCTGCTACATGACATCGGATGGATGATCCGAGCATGTCGGGAAGCCGGATGACCACCAGGGCTGTCATCGCGCGAATAAAATCTTCCCGAGTACCCCCGAATCAATATAAGAATCGCCACAATCTGACGGGCGGATCAAAAGTTATCGTCGGAACAATATTTGTGCACCAAGGGTAGCTCACGGCCAGTAAACACCTTCCGACCGGATTCCTGACTCGCATCCACTAGTACACTCATCCGCTATAGCCGGTACCTCACTGAATCTAAACAAACCCCTGCTATATTTTGACCGTAAATGAAATGTCAGAACGAATTCCGTTTATCGAATCAAACGACACTATCACCCCGCCATAATAAAGACCGGACGTATTTGAATTCACCATCCGGAAGAAAATAAAAAGATCCGAACCGAAAGCTAGGAGGCGTCGCACTGAACGTGCGTTTCAATTCGCATCGACGTTCCAGAACCGAAAAGATTGTTCGAAAAAAGTGGTAGATAGCCGAAAAAAGTGACAGGAGTGCAACACGAGGATTTCCCAGGAGGTCACCCATCCTAGTACTACTCTCGCCCAAGCACGCTTAACTTCGGACTTCTGATGGGATCCAGTGCATTTGAGCTGGTATGATCGCACCCAGCATGCCTCTCCATTGTCAAAGTAATAAAGAGTTTCCATTCGCAATGTCGTACGAAGTCCGTTTAAATGAAAAAGCGAAAAAATCCTGCTAGATGACATCGGATGGACGATCCGAGCATGTCGGGTAGCCGGATGACCGCCAGGGCTGTTATCGCACGATGAATCTTCCCGAGTACCCCCGAATCAATATATGAATCGCCACGATCTGACGGGCGGATCAAAAGTTATCGTCGGAACGATATTTGTTCACCAGGGATAGCTCACGGCCAGTAAACACCTTCCGGCCGGATTCCTGACTCGCATCCACTAGTACACTCATCCGCTATAGCCCCCGCTATATTTTGACCGTAAATGAAATGTCAGAACGAATTCCGTTTATCGAATCAAACGACACTATCACCTCGCCATAATAAAGACCGGACGTATTTGAATTCACCATCCGGAAGAAAATAAAAAGATTCGAACCGAAAGCTAGGAGGCGTCGCACTGAACGTGCGTTTCAGTTCGCATCGACGTTCCAGAACCGAAAGATTGTTCGAAAAAAGTGGTAGATAGCCGAAAAAAGTGACAGGAGTGCAACACGAGGATTTCCCAGGAGGTCACCCATCCTAGTACTACTCTCGCCCAAGCACGCTTAACTTCGAACTTCTGATGGGATCCAGTGCATTTGAGCTGGTATGATCGCACCCAGCATGCCTCTCCATTGTCAAAGTAATAAAGAGTTTCCATTCGCAATGTCGTACGAAGTCCGTTTAAATGAAAAAGCGAAAAAATCCTGCTAGATGACATCGGATGGACGATCCGAGCATGTCGGGTAGCCGGATGACCGCCAGGGCTGTTATCGCACGATGAATCTTCCCGAGTACCCACGAATCAATATATGAATCGCCACGATCTGATGGGCGGATCAAAAGTTATCGTCGGAACGATATTTGTTCACCAGGGGTAGCTCACGGCCAGTAAACACCTTCCGGCCGGATTCCTGACTCGCATCCACTAGTACACTCATCCGCTATAGCCGGTACCTCACTGAATCTAAACAAACCCCCGCTCTATTTTGACCGTAAATGAAATGTCAGAACGAATTCCGTTTATCGAATCAAACGACACTATCACCCCGCCATAATAAAGACCGGACGTATTTGAATTCACCATCCGGAAGAAAATAAAAAGATCCGAACCGAAAGCTAGGAGGCGTCGCACTGAACGTGCGTTTCAATTCGCATCGACGTTCCAGAACCGAAAAGATTGTTCGAAAGAAGTGGTAGATAGCCGAAAAAAGTGACAGGAGTGCAACACGAGGACTTCCCAAGAGGTCACTCATCCTAGTACAACTCTCGCCCAAGCACGCTTAACTTCGGAGTTCTGATGGTATCCAGTGCATTTGTGCTGCTATGATTGCACCCAGAATGTCTCCCCACTGTCAAAGTAATAAAGAGTTTCCATTCGCATTGTCGTACGAAGTCCGTTAAAATGAAAGTGCAAAAAAATCCTGCTAGATGACATCGGATGGACGATCCGAGCATGTCGGGTAGCCGGATGACCGCCAAGGCTGTCATCGCGCGATGAATCTTCCCGACTACCCCCGAATCAATATAAGAATCGCCACAATCTGACGGGCGGATCAAAAGTTATCGTCGGAACAATATTTGTGCACCAAGGGTAGCTCACGGCCAGTAAACACCTTCCGACCGAATTCCTGACTCGCATCCACTAGTACACTCATCCGCTATAGCCGGTACCTCACTGAATCTAAACAAACCCCTGCCATATTTTGACCATAAATGGAATGTCAGAACGAATTCCGTTTATCGAATCAAACGACACTATCACCCCGCCATAATAAAGACCGGACGTATTTGAATTCACCATCCGGAAGAAAATAAAAAGATCCGAACCGAAAGCTAGGAGGCGTCGCACTGAACGTGCGTTTCAATTCGCATCGATGTTCCAGAACCGAAAAGATTGTTCGAAAAAAGTGGTAGATAGCCGAAAAAAGTGACAGGAGTGCAACACGAGGACTTCCCAAGAGGTCACTCATCCTAGTACAACTCTCGCCCAAGCACGCTTAACTTCGGAGTTCTGATGGTATCCAGTGCATTTGTGCTGCTATGATTGCACCCAGAATGTCTCCCCACTGTCAAAGTAATAAAGAGTTTCCATTCGCATTGTCGTACGAAGTCCGTTTAAATGAAAGTGCAAAAAAATCCTGCTAGATGACATCAGATGGACGATCCGAGCATTTCGGGTAGCCGGATGACCGCCAGGGATGTCATCGCACGATGAATCTTCCCGAGTACCCCCGAATCAATATATGAATCGCCACGATCTGACGGGCGGATCAAAAGTTATCGTCGGAACGATATTTGTTCACCATGGGTAGCTCACGGCCAGTAAACACCTTCCGGCCGGATTCCTGACTCGCATCCACTAGTACACTCATCCGCTATAGCCGGTACCTCACTGAATCTAAACAAACCCCCGCTATATTTTGACCGTAAATGAAATGTCAGAACGAATTCCGTTTATCGAATCAAACGACACTATCACCCCGCCATAATAAAGACCGGACGTATTTGAATTCACCATCCGGAAGAAAATAAAAAGATCCGAACCGAAACCTAGGTGGCGTCGCACTGAACGTGCGTTTCAGTTCGCATCGACGTTCTAGAACCAAAAGATTGTTCGAAAAAAGTGGTAGATAGCCGAAGAAAGTGACACGAGTGCAACACGAGGACTTCCCAGGAGGTCACCCATCCTAGTACTACTCTCGCCCAAGCACGCTTAACTTCGGAGTTCTGATGGGATCCAGTGTATTTGTGCTGGTATGATCGCACCCAGCATGCCTCTCCATTGTCAAAGTAATAAAGAGATTCCATTCGCATTGTCGTACGAAGTCCGTTTAAGTGAAAGTGCGAAAAAATCCTGCTAGATGGCATCGGATGGACGATCCGAGCATGTCGGGAAGCCGGATGACTGCCAAGGCTGTCATCGCGCGATGAATCTTCCCGAGTACCCCCGAATCAATATATGGATCGCCACGATCTGACGGGCGGATCAAAAGTTATCGTCGGAATGATATTTGTGCACCAAGGGTAGCTCACGGCCAGTAAACACCTTCCGACCGGATTCCTGACTCGCATCTACTAGTACACTCATCCGCTATAGCCGGTACCTCACTGAATCTAAACAAACCCCTGCTATATTTTGACCGTAAATGAAATGTCAGAACGAATTCCGTTTATTGAATCAAACGTTACTATCACCCCGCCATAATAAAGACCGGACGTATTTGAATTAACCATCGGGAAGAAAACAAAAAGATCCGAACCGAAACCTAAGAGGCGTCGCGCTGAACGTGCGTTTCAGTTCGCATCGACGTTCTAGAACCGAAAGATTGTTCGAAAAAAGTGGTTGATAGCCGAAAACAGTTACAGGAGTGCAACACGAGGACTTCCCAGGAGGTTACCCATCCTAGTACTACTCTCGCCCAAGCACACTTAACTTCGAAGTTCTGATGGGATCCAGTGCATTTGTGCTGGAATGATCGCACCCAGCATGCCTCTCCATTGTCAAAGTAATAAAGAGTTTCCATTCGCATTGTCGTACGAAATCCGTTTAAATGAAAGTGCAAAAAAATCCTGCTATATGACATCGGATGGTTGATCCGAGCATGTCGGGAAGCCGGATGACCGCCAGGGCTGTCATCGCGCGAATAAAATCTTCCCGAGTACCCCCGAATCAATATAAGAATCGCCACAATCTGACGGGCGGATCAAAAGTTATCGTCGGAACAATATTTGTGCACCAAGGGTAGCTCACGGCCAGTAAACACCTTCCGACCGGATTCCTGACTCGCATCCACTAGTACACTCATCCGCTATAGCCGGTACCTCACTGAATCTAAACAAACCCCTGCTATATTTTGACCGTAAATGAAATGTCAGAACGAATTCCGTTTATCGAATCAAACGACACTATCACCCCGCCATAATAAAGACCGGACGTATTTGAATTCACCATCCGGAAGAAAATAAAAAGATCCGAACCGAAAGCTAGGAGGCGTCGCACTGAACGTGCGTTTCAATTCGCATCGACGTTCCAGAACCGAAAAGATTGTTCGAAACAAGTGGTAGATAGCCGAAAAAAGTGACAGGAGTGCAACACGAGGACTTCCCAAGAGGTCACTCATCCTAGTACAACTCTCGCCCAAGCACGCTTAACTTCGGAGTTCTGATGGTATCCAGTGCATTTGTGCTGCTATGATTGCACCCAGAATGTCTCCCCACTGTCAAAGTAATAAAGAGTTTCCATTCGCATTGTCGTACGAAGTCCGTTAAAATGAAAGTGCAAAAAAATCCTGCTAGATGACATCGGATGGACGATCCGAGCATGTCGGGTAGCCGGATGACCGCCAGGGCTGTCATCGCACGATGAATCTTCCCGAGTACCCCCGAATCAATATATGAATCGCCACGATCTGACGGGCGGATCAAAAGTTATCGTCGGAACGATATTTGTTCACCAGGGGTAGCTCACGGCCAGTAAATACCTTCCGACCGGATTCCTGACTCGCATCCACTAGTACACTCATCCGCTATAGCCGGTACCTCACTGAATCTAAACAAACCCCCGCTATATTTTGACCGTAAATGAAATGTCAGAACGAATTCCGTTTATCGAATCAAACGACACTATCACCTCGCCATAATAAAGACCGGACGTATTTGAATTCACCATCCGGAAGAAAATAAAAAGATCCGAACCGAAACCTAGGAGGCGTCGCACTGAACGTGCGTTTCAGTTCGCATCGACGTTCTAGAACCAAAAGATTGTTCGAAAAAAGTGATAGATAGCCGAAAAAAGTGACAGGAGTGCAACACGAGGACTTCCAAGGAGGTCACCCATCCTAGTACTACTCTCGTCCAAGCACGCTTAACTTCGGAGTTCTGATGGGATCCAGTGCATTTGTGCTGGTATGATCGCACCCAGCATGCCTCTCCATTGTCAAAGTAATAAAGAGTTTCCATTCGCATTGTCGTACGAAGTCCGTTTAAATGAAAGTGCGAAAAAATCCTGCTAGATGACATCGGATGGACGATCCGAGCATGTCGGGTAGCCGGATGACCGCCAGGGCTGTCATCGCACGATGAATCTTCCCGAGTACCCCCGAATCAATATATGAATCGCCACGATCTGATGGGCGGATCAAAAGTAATCGTCGGAACGATATTTGTTCACCAGGGGTAGCTCACGGCCAGTAAACACCTTCCGGCCGGATTCCTGACTCGCATCCACTAGTACACTCATCCGCTATAGCCGGTACCTCACTGAATCTAAACAAACACCCGCTATATTTTGACCGTAAATGAAATGTCAGAACGAATTCCGTTTATCGAATCAAACGTCATTATCACCCCGCCATAATAAAGACCGGACGTATTTGAATTCACCATCCGGAAGAAAATAAAAAGATCCGAACCGAAATCTAGGAGGCGTCGCACTGAACGTGCGTTTCAGTTCGCATCGACGTTCTAGAACCAAAAGATTGTTCGAAAAAAGTGATAGATAGCCGAAAAAAGTGACAGGAGTGCAACACGAGGACTTCCAAGGAGGTCAGCCATCCTAGTACTACTCTCGTCCAAGCACGCTTAACTTCGGAGTTCTGATGGGATCCAGTGCATTTGTGATTGGTATGATCGCACCCAGCATGCCTCTCCATTGTCAAAGTAATAAAGAGTTTACATTTGCATTGTCGTACGAAGTCCGTTTAAATGAAAGTGCGAAAAAATCCTGCTAGATGACATCGGATGGACGATCCGAGCATGTCGGGTAGCCGGATGACCGCCAGGGCTGTCATCGCACGATGAATCTTCCCGAGTACCCCCGAATCAATATATGAATCGCCACGATCTGATGGGCGGATCAAAAGTAATCGTCGGAACGATATTTGTTCACCAGGGGTAGCTCACGGCCAGTAAACACCTTCCGGCCGGATTCCTGACTCGTATCCACTAGTACACTCATCCGCTATAGCCGGTACCCCACTGAATCTAAACAAACCCCCGCTATATTCTGACCGTAAATGAAATGTCAGAACGAATTCCGTTTATCGAATCAAACGACACTATCACCCCGCCATAATAAAGACCGGACGTATTTGAATTCACCATCCGGAAGAAAATAAAAAGATCCGAACCGAAATCTAGGAGGCGTCGCACTGAACGTGCGTTTCAGTTCGCATCGACGTTCTAGAACCAAAAGATTGTTCGAAAAAAGTGATAGATAGCCGAAAAAAGTGACAGGAGTGCAACACGAGGACTTCCAAGGAGGTCAGCCATCCTAGTACTACTCTCGTCCAAGCACGCTTAACTTCGGAGTTCTGATGGGATCCAGTGCATTTGTGCTGGTATGATCGCACCTAGCATGCCTCTCCATTGTCAAAGTAATAAAGAGTTCCCATTTGCATTGTCGTACGAAGTCCGTTTAAATGAAAGTGCGAAAAAATCCTGCTAGATGACATCGGATGGACGATCCGAGCATGTCGGGAAGCCGGATGACCGCCAGGGCTGTCATCGCGCGATGAATCTTCCCGAGTACCCCCGAATCAATATAAGAATCGCCACAATCTGACGGGCGGATCAAAAGTTATCGTCGGAACAATATTTGTGCCCCAAGGGTAGCTCACGGCCAGTAAACACCTTCCGACCGTATTCCTGACTCGCATCCACTAGTACACTCATCCGCTATAGCCGGTACCTCACTGAATCTAAACAAACCCCCGCTATATTTTGACCGTAAATGAAATGTCAGAACGAATTCCGTTTATCGAGTCAAACGACACTATCACCTCGCCATAATAAAGACCGGACGTATTTGAATTCACCATCCGGAAGAAAATAAAAAGATCCGAACCGAAAGCTAGGAGGCGTCGCACTGAACGTGCGTTTCAGGTCGCATTGACGTTTCAGAACCGAAAGATTGTTCGAATAAAGTTTTAGATAGCCGAAAAAAGTGACAGAGTGCAACACGAGGATTTCCCAGGAGGTCACCCATCCTAGTACTACTCTCGCCCAAGCACGCTTAACTTCGGAGTTCTGATGGGATCCAGTGCATTTGAGCTGGTATGATCGCACCCAGCATGCCTCTCCATTGTCAAAGTAATAAAGAGTTTCCATTCGCATTGTCGTACGAAGTCCGTTTAAATGAAAGTGCGAAAAAATCCTGCTAGATGACATCGGATGGACGATCCGAGCATGTCGGGTAGCCGGATGACCGCCAGGGCTGTCATCGCACGATGAATCTTCCCGAGTACCCCCGAATCAATATATGAATCGCCACGATCTGATGGGCGGATCAAAAGTAATCGTCGGAACGATATTTGTTCACCAGGGGTAGCTCACGGCCAGTAAACACATTCCGGCCGGATTCCTGACTCGCATCCACTAGTACACTCATCCGCTATAGCCGGTACCTCACTGAATCTAAATAAACCCCCGCTATATTTTGACCGTAAATGAAATGTCAGAACAAATTCCGTTTATCGAATCAAACGACACTATCACCCCGCCATAATAAAGACCGGACGTATTTGAATTAACCATCCGGAAGAAAATAAAAAGATCCGAACCGAAACCTAAGAGGCGTCGCACTGAACGTGCGTTTCAGTTCGCATCGACGTTCTAGAACCAAAAGATTGTTCGAAAAAAGTGATAGATAGCCGAAAAAAGTGACAGGAGTGCAACACGAGGACTTCCAAGGAGGTCACCCATCCTAGTACTACTCTCGTCCAAGCACGCTTAACTTCGGAGTTCTGATGGGATCCAGTGCATTTGTGCTGGTATGATCGCACCCAGCATGCCTCTCCATTGTCAAAGTAATAAAGAGTTTCCATTCGCATTGTCGTACGAAGTCCGTTTAAATGAAAGTGCGAAAAAATCCTGCTAGATGACATCGGATGGACGATCCGAGCATGTCGGGTAGCCTGATGACCGCCAGGGCTGTCATCGTACGATGAATCTTCCCGAGTACCCCCGAATCAATATATGAATCGCCACGATCTGATGGGCGGATCAAAAGTAATCGTCGGAACGATATTTGTTCACCAGGGGTAGCTCACGGCCAGTAAACACCTTCCGGCCGGATTCCTGACTCGCATCCACTAGTACACTCATCCGCTATAGCCGGTACCTCACTGAATCTAAACAAACCCCCGCTATATTTTGACCGTAAATGAAATGTCAGAACGAATTCCGTTTATCGAATCAAACGACACTATCACCCCGCCATAATAAAGACCGGACGTATTTGAATTCACCATCCGGAAGAAAATAAAAAGATCCGAACCGAAAGCTAGGAGGCGTCGCACTGAACGTGCGTTTCAGGTCGCATTGACGTTTCAGAACCGAAAGATTGTTCGAATAAAGTGGTAGATAGCCGAAAAAAGTGACAGAGTGCAACACGAGGATTTCCCAGGAGGTCACCCATCCTAGTACTACTCTCGCCCAAGCACGCTTAACTTCGGAGTTCTGATGGGATCCAGTGCATTTGAGCTGGTATGATCGCACCCAGCATGCCTCTCCATTGTCAAAGTAATAAAGAGTTTCCATTCGCATTGTCGTACGAAGTCCGTTTAAATGAAAGTGCGAAAAAATCCTGCTAGATGACATCGGATGGACGATCCGAGCATGTCGGGTAGCCGGATGACCGCCAGGGCTGTCATCGCACGATGAATCTTCCCGAGTACCCCCGAATCAATATATGAATCGCCACGATCTGATGGGCGGATCAAAAGTAATCGTCGGAACGATATTTGTTCACCAGGGGTAGCTCACGGCCAGTAAACACCTTCCGGCCGGATTCCTGACTCGCATCCACTAGTACACTCATCCGCTATAGCCGGTACCTCACTGAATCTAAATAAACCCCCGCTATATTTTGACCGTAAATGAAATGTCAGAACAAATTCCGTTTATCGAATCAAACGACACTATCACCCCGCCATAATAAAGACCGGACGTATTTGAATTAACCATCCGGAAGAAAATAAAAAGATCCGAACCGAAACCTAAGAGGCGTCGCACTGAACGTGCGTTTCAGTTCGCATCGACGTTCTAGAACCAAAAGATTGTTCGAAAAAAGTGATAGATAGCCGAAAAAAGTGACAGGAGTGCAACACGAGGACTTCCAAGGAGGTCACCCATCCTAGTACTACTCTCGTCCAAGCACGCTTAACTTCGGAGTTCTGATGGGATCCAGTGCATTTGTGCTGGTATGATCGCACCCAGCATGCCTCTCCATTGTCAAAGTAATAAAGAGTTTCCATTCGCATTGTCGTACGAAGTCCGTTTAAATGAAAGTGCGAAAAAATCCTGCTAGATGACATCGGATGGACGATCCGAGCATGTCGGGTAGCCTGATGACCGCCAGGGCTGTCATCGTACGATGAATCTTCCCGAGTACCCCCGAATCAATATATGAATCGCCACGATCTGATGGGCGGATCAAAAGTAATCGTCGGAACGATATTTGTTCACCAGGGGTAGCTCACGGCCAGTAAACACCTTCCGGCCGGATTCCTGACTCGCATCCACTAGTACACTCATCCGCTATAGCCGGTACCTCACTGAATCTAAACAAACCCCCGCTATATTTTGACCGTAAATGAAATGTCAGAACGAATTCCGTTTATCGAATCAAACGACACTATCACCCCGCCATAATAAAGACCGGACGTATTTGAATTCACCATCCGGAAGAAAATAAAAAGATCCGAACCGAAAGCTAGGAGGCGTCGCACTGAACGTGCGTTTCAGTTCGCATCGACGTTCCAGAACCGAAAGATTGTTCGAAAAAAGTGGTAGATAGCCGAAAAAAGTGACAGGAGTGCAACACGAGGATTTCCCAGGAGGTCACCCATCCTAGTACTACTCTCGCCCAAGCACGCTTAACTTCGGAGTTCTGATGAGATCTAGTGCATTTGAGCTGGTATGATCGCACCCAGCATGCCTCTCCATTGTCAAAGTAATAAAGAGTTTCCATTCGCATTGTCGTACGATGTCCGTTTAAATGAAAGTGCGAAAAAATCCTGCTAGATGACATCGGATGGACGATCCGAGCATGTCGGGTAGCCGGATGACCGCCAGGGCTGTCATCGCACGATGAATCTTCCCGAGTACCCCTGAATCAATATATGAATCGCCACGATCTGATGGGCGGATCAAAAGTAATCGTCGGAACGATATTTGTTCACCAGGGGTAGCTCACGGCCAGTAAACACCTTCCGGCCGGATTCCTGACTCGCATCCACTAGTACACTCATCCGCTATAGCCGGTACCTCCCTGAATCTAAACAAACACCCGCTATATTTTGACCGTAAATGAAATGTCAGAACGAATTCCGTTTATCGAATCAAACGTCACTATCACCCCGCCATAATAAAGACCGGACGTATTTGAATTCACCATCCGGAAGAAAATAAAAAGATCCGAACCGAAATCTAGGAGGCGTCGCACTGAACGTGCGTTTCAGTTCGCATCGACGTTCTAGAACCAAAAGATTGTTCGAAAAAAGTGATAGATAGCCGAAAAAAGTGACAGGAGTGCAACACGAGGACTTCCAAGGAGGTCAGCCATCCTAGTACTACTCTCGTCCAAGCACGCTTAACTTCGGAGTTCTGATGGGATCCAGTGCATTTGTGCTGGTATGATCGCACCCAGCATGCGTCTCCATTGTCAAAGTAATAAAGAGTTTACATTTGCATTGTCGTACGAAGTCCGTTTAAATGAAAGTGCGAAAAAATCCTGCTAGATGACATCGGATGGACGATCCGAGCATGTCGGGTAGCCGGATGACCGCCAGGGCTGTCATCGCACGATGAATCTTCCCGAGTACCCCCGAATCAATATATGAATCGCCACGATCTGATGGGCGGATCAAAAGTAATCGTCGGAACGATATTTGTTCACCAGGGGTAGCTCACGGCCAGTAAACACCTTCCGGCCGGATTCCTGACTCGTATCCACTAGTACACTCATCCGCTATAGCCGGTACCTCACTGAATCTAAACAAACCCCCGCTATATTTTGACCGTAAATGAAATGTCAGAACGAATTCCGTTTATCGAATCAAACGACACTATCACCCCGCCATAATAAAGACCGGACGTATTTGAATTCACCATCCGGAAGAAAATAAAAAGATCCGAACCGAAAGCTAGGAGGCGTCGCACTGAACGTGCGTTTCAATTCGCATCGATGTTCCAGAACCGAAAAGATTGTTCGAAAAAAGTGGTAGATAGCCGAAAAAAGTGACAGGAGTGCAACACGAGGATTTCCCAGGAGGTCACCCATCCTAGTACTACTCTCGCCCAAGCACGCTTAACTTCGGACTTCTGATGGGATCCAGTGCATTTGAGCTGGTATGATCGCACCCAGCATGCCTCTCCATTGTCAAAGTAATAAAGAGTTTCCATTCGCAATGTCGTACGAAGTCCGTTTAAATGAAAATGCAAAAAAATCCTGCTAGATGACATCGGATAAACGATCCGAGCATGTCGGGTAGCCGGATGACCGCCAGGGCTGTCATCGCACGATGAATCTTCCCGAGTACCCCCGAATCAATATATGAATCGCCACGATCTGACGGGCGGATCAAAAGTTATCGTCGGAACGATATTTGTTCACCAGGGGTAGCTCACGGCCAGTAAACACCTTTCGGCCGGATTCCTGACTCGCATCCACTAGTACACTCATCCGCTATAGCCGGTACCTCACTGAATCTAAACAAACCCCCGCTATATTTTGACCGTAAATGAAATGTCAGAACGAATTCCGTTTATCGAATCAAACGACACTATCACCTCGCCATAATAAAGACCGGACGTATTTGAATTCACCATCCGGAATAAAATAAAAAGATTCGAACCGAAAGCTAGGAGGCGTCGCACTGAACGTGCGTTTCAGTTCGCATCGACGTTCCAGAACCGAAAGATTGTTCGAAAAAAGTGGTAGATAGCCGAAAAAAGTGACAGGAGTGCAACACGAGGATTTCCCAGGAGGTCACCCATCCTAGTAATACTCTCGCCCAAGCACGCTTAACTTCGGACTTCTGATGGGATCCAGTGCATTTGAGCTGGTATGATCGCACCCAGCATGCCTCTCCATTGTCAAAGTAATAAAGAGTTTCCATTCGCAATGTCGTACGAAGTCCGTTTAAATGAAAATGCGAAAAAATCCTGCTAGATGACATCGGATGGACGATCCGAGCATGTCGGGTAGCCGGATGACCGCCAGGGCTGTCATCGCACGATGAATCTTCCCGAGTACCCACGAATCAATATATGAATCGCCACGATCTGATGGGCGGATCAAAAGTTATCGTCGGAACGATATTTGTTCACCAGGGGTAGCTCACGGCCAGTAAACACCTTCCGGCCGGATTCCTGACTCGTATCCACTAGTACACTCATCCGCTATAGCCGGTACCTCACTGAATCTAAACAAACCCCCGCTATATTTTGACCGTAAATGAAATGTCAGAACGAATTCCGTTTATCGAATCAAACGACACTATCACCCCGCCATAATAAAGACCGGACGTATTTGAATTCACCATCCGGAAGAAAATAAAAAGATCCGAACCGAAAGCTAGGAGGCGTCGCACTGAACGTGCGTTTCAATTCGCATCGATGTTCCAGAACCGAAAAGATTGTTCGAAAAAAGTGGTAGATAGCCGAAAAAAGTGACAGGAGTGCAACACGAGGATTTCCCAGGAGGTCACCCATCCTAGTACTACTCTCGCCCAAGCACGCTTAACTTCGGACTTCTGATGGGATCCAGTGCATTTGAGCTGGTATGATCGCACCCAGCATGCCTCTCCATTGTCAAAGTAATAAAGAGTTTCCATTCGCAATGTCGTACGAAGTCCGTTTAAATGAAAATGCGAAAAAATCCTGCTAGATGACATCGGATGGACGATCCGAGCATGTCGGGTAGCCGGATGACCGCCAGGGCTGTCATCGCACGATGAATCTTCCCGAGTACCCACGAATCAATATATGAATCGCCACGATCTGATGGGCGGATCAAAAGTTATCGTCGGAACGATATTTGTTCACCAGGGGTAGCTCACGGCCAGTAAACACCTTCCGGCCGGATTCCTGACTCGCATCCACTAGTACACTCATCCGCTATAGCCGGTACCTCACTGAATCTAAACAAACCCCCGCTATATTTTGACCGTAAATGAAATGTCAGAACGAATTCCGTTTATCGAATCAAACGACACTATCACCCCGCCATAATAAAGACCGGACGTATTTGAATTCACCATCCGGAAGAAAATAAAAAGATCCGAACCGAAACCTAGGAGGCGTCGCACTGAACGTGCGTTTCAGTTCGCATCGACGTTCTAGAACCAAAAGATTGTTCGAAAAAAGTGATAGATAGCCGAAAAAAGTGACAGGAGTGCAACACGAGGACTTCCAAGGAGGTCACCCATCCTAGTACTACTCTCGCCCAAGCACGCTTAACTTCGGAGTTCTGATGTGATCCAGTGCATTTGTGCTGATATGATCGCACCCAGCATGCCTCTCCATTGTCAAAGTAATAAAGAGTTTCCATTCGCATTGTCGTACGAAATCCGTTTAAATGAAAGTGCGAAAAAATCCTGCTAGATGACATCGGATGGACTATCCGAGCATGTCGGGAAGCCGGATGACCGCCAAGGCTGTCATCGCGCGATGAATCTTCCCGAGTACCCCCGAATCAATATAAGAATCGCCACAATCTGACGGGCGGATCAAAAGTTATCGTCGGAACAATATTTGTGCACCAAGGGTAGCTCACGGCCAGTAAACACCTTCCGACCGGATTCCTGACTCGCATCCACTAGTACACTCATCCGCTATAGCCGGTACCTCACTGAATCTAAACAAACCCCTGCTATATTTTGACCATAAATGGAATGTCAGAACGAATTCCGTTTATCGAATCAAACGACACTATCACCCCGCCATAATAAAGACCGGACGTATTTGAATTCACCATCCGGAAGAAAATAAAAAGATCCGAACCGAAAGCTAGGAGGCGTCGCACTGAACGTGCGTTTCAATTCGCATCGATGTTCCAGAACCGAAAAGATTGTTCGAAAAAAGTGGTAGATAGCCGAAAAAAGTGACAGGAGTGCAACACGAGGACTTCCCAAGAGGTCACTCATCCTAGTACAACTCTCGCCCAAGCACGCTTAACTTCGGAGTTCTGATGGTATCCAGTGCATTTGTGCTGCTATGATTGCACCCAGAATGTCTCCCCACTGTCAAAGTAATAAAGAGTTTCCATTCGCATTGTCGTACGAAGTCCGTTTAAATGAAAGTGCAAAAAAATCCTGCTAGATGACATCGGATGGACGATCCGAGCATGTCGGGTAGCCGGATAACCGCCAGGGCTGTCATCGCACGATGAATCTTCCCGAGTACCCCCGAATCAATATATGAATCGCCACGATCTGACGAGCGGATCAAAAGTTATCGTCGGAACGATATTTGTTCACCAGGGGTAGCTCACGGCCAGTAAACACCTTTCGGCCGGATTCCTGACTCGCATCCACTAGTACACTCATCCGCTATAGCCGGTACCTCACTGAATCTAAACAAACCCCCGCTATATTTTGACCGTAAATGAAATGTCAGAACGAATTCCGTTTATCGAATCAAACGACACTATCACCTCGCCATAATAAAGACCGGACGTATTTGAATTCACCATCCGGAAGAAAATAAAAAGATTCGAACCGAAAGCTAGGAGGCGTCGCACTGAACGTGCGTTTCAGTTCATATCGACGTTCCAGAACCGAAAGATTGTTCGAAAAAGTGGTAGATAGCCGAAAAAAGTGACAGGAGTGCAACACGAGGATTTCCCAGGAGGTCACCCATCCTAGTACTACTCTCGCCCAAGCACGCTAAACTTCGGACTTCTGATGGAATCCAGTGCATTTGAGCTGGTATGATCGCACCTAGCATGCCTCTCCATTGTCAAAGTAATAAAGAGTTTCCATTCGCAATGTCGTACGAAGTCCGTTTAATTGAAAATGCAAAAAAATCCTGCTAGATGACATCGGATGGACGATCCGAGCATGTCGGGTAGCCGGATGACCGCCAGGGCTGTCATCGCGCGATGAATCTTCCCGAGTACCCCCGAATCAATATATGAATCGCCACGATCTGACGGGCGGATCAAAAGTTATCGTCGGAACGATATTTGTTCACCAAGGGTAGCTCACGGCCAGTAAACACCTTCCGACCGGATTCCTGACTCGCATCCACTAGTACACTCATCCGCTATAGCCGGTACCTCACTGAATCTAAACAAACCCCCGCTATATTTTGACCGTAAATGAAATGTCAGAACGAATTCCGTTTATCGAATCAAACGACACTATCACCCCGCCATAATAAAGACCGGACGTATTTGAATTCACCATCCGGAAGAAAATAAAAAGATCCGAACCGAAACCTAGGAGGCGTCGCACTGAACGTGCGTTTCAGTTCGCATCGACGTTCTAGAACCAAAAGATTGTTCGAAAAAAGTGATAGATAGCCGAAAAAAGTGACAGGAGTGCAACACGAGGACTTCCAAGGAGGTCACCCATCCTAGTACTACTCTCGCCCAAGCACGCTTAACTTCGGAGTTCTGATGGGATCCAGTGCATTTGTGCTGCTATGATCGCACCCAGCATGCCTCTCCATTGTCAAAGTAATAAAGAGTTTCCATTCGCATTGTCGTACGAAATCCGTTTAAATGAAAGTGCGAAAAAATCCTGCTAGATGACATCGGATGGACTATCCGAGCATGTCGGGAAGCCGGATGACCGCCAAGGCTGTCATCGCGCGATGAATCTTCCCGAGTACCCCCGAATCAATATAAGAATCGCCACAATCTGACGGGCGGATCAAAAGTTATCGTCGGAACAATATTTGTGCACCAAGGGTAGCTCACGGCCAGTAAACACCTTCCGACCGGATTCCTGACTCGCATCCACTAGTACACTCATCCGCTATAGCTGGTACCTCACTGAATCTAAACAAACCCCTGCTATATTTTGACCGCAAATGGAATGTCAGAACGAATTCCGTTTATCGAATCAAACGACACTATCACCCCGCCATAATAAAGACCGGACGTATTTGAATTCACCATCCGGAAGAAAATAAAAAGATCCGAACCGAAATCTAGGAGGCGTCGCACTGAACGTGCGTTTCAGTTCGCATCGACGTTCTAGAACCAAAAGATTGTTCGAAAAAAGTGATAGATAGCCGAAAAAAGTGACAGGAGTGCAACACGAGGACTTCCAAGGAGGTCAGCCATCCTAGTACTACTCTCGTCCAAGCACGCTTAACTTCGGAGTTCTGATGGGATCCAGTGCATTTGTGCTGGTATGATCGCACCTAGCATGCCTCTCCATTGTAAATGTAATAAAGAGTTCCCATTTGCATTGTCGTACGAAGTCCGTTTAAATGAAAGTGCGAAAAAATCCTGCTAGATGACATCGGATGGACGATCCGAGCATGTCGGGAAGCCGGATGACTGCCAGGGCTGTCATCGCGCGATGAATCTTCCCGAGTACCCCCGAATCAATATAAGAATCGCCACAATCTGACGGGCGGATCAAAAGTTATCGTCGGAACAATATTTGTGCCCCAAGGGTAGCTCACGGCCAGTAAACACCTTCCGACCGTATTCCTGACTCGCATCCACTAGTACACTCATCCGCTATAGCCGGTACCTCACTGAATCTAAACAAACCCCCGCTATATTTTGACCGTAAATGAAATGTCAGAACGAATTCCGTTTATCGAATCAAACGACACTATCACCTCGCCATAATAAAGACCGGACGTATTTGAATTCACCATCCGGAAGAAAATAAAAAGATCCGAACCGAAAGCTAGGAGGCGTCGCACTGAACGTGCGTTTCAGGTCGCATTGACGTTTCAGAACCGAAAGATTGTTCGAATAAAGTGGTAGATAGCCGAAAAAAGTGACAGGAGTGCAACACGAGGATTTCCCAGGAGGTCACCCATCCTAGTACTACTCTCGCCCAAGCACGCTTAACTTCGGAGTTCTGATGGGATCCAGTGTATTTGAGCTGGTATGATCGCACCCAGCATGCCTCTCCATTGTCAAAGTAATAAAGAGTTTCCATTCGCATTGTCGTACGAAGTCCGTTTAAATGAAAGTGCGAAAAAATCCTGCTAGATGGCATCGGATGGACGATACGAGCATGTCGGGTAGCCGGATGACCGCCAGGGCTGTCATCGCACGATGAATCTTCCCGAGTACCCCCGAATCAATATATGAATCGCCACGATCTGATGGGCGGATCAAAAGTAATCGTCGGAACGATATTTGTTCACCAGGGGTAGCTCACGGCCAGTAAACACCTTCCGGCCGGATTCCTGACTCGCATTCACTAGTACACTCATCCGCTATAGCCGGTACCTCACTGAATCTAAATAAACCCCCGCTATATTTTGACCGTAAATGAAATGTCAGAACAAATTCCGTTTATCGAATCAAACGACACTATCACCCCGCCATAATAAAGACCGGACGTATTTGAATTAACCATCCGGAAGAAAATAAAAAGATCCGAACCGAAACCTAGGAGGCGTCGCACTGAACGTGCGTTTTAGTTCGCATCGACGTTCTAGAACCAAAAGATTGTTCGAAAAAATGATAGATAGCCGAAAAAAGTGACAGGAGTGCAACACGAGGACTTCCAAGGAGGTCACCCATCCTAGTACTACTCTCGTCCAAGCACGCTTAACTTCAGAGTTCTGATGGGATCCAGTGCATTTGTGCTGGTATGATCGCACCCAGCATGCCTCTCCATTGTCAAAGTAATAAAGAGTTTCCATTCGCATTGTCGTACGAAGTCCGTTTAAATGAAAGTGCGAAAAAATCCTGCTAGATGACATCGGATGGACGATCCGAGCATGTCGGGTAGCCTGATGACCGCCAGGGCTGTCATCGTACGATGAATCTTCCCGAGTACCCCCGAATCAATATATGAATCGCCACGATCTGATGGGCGGATCAAAAGTAATCGTCGGAACGATATTTGTTCACCAGGGGTAGCTCACGGCCAGTAAACACCTTCCGGCCGGATTCCTGACTCGCATCCACTAGTACACTCATCCGCTATAGCCGGTACCTCACTGAATCTAAACAAACCCCCGCTATATTTTGACCGTAAATGAAATGTCAGAACGAATTCCGTTTATCGAATCAAACGACACTATCACCCCGCCATAATAAAGACCGGACGTATTTGAATTCACCATCCGGAAGAAAATAAAAAGATCCGAACCGAAAGCTAGGAGGCGTCGCACTGAACGTGCGTTTCAGTTCGCATCGACGTTCCAGAACCGAAAGATTGTTCGAAAAAAGTGGTAGATAGCCGAAAAAAGTGACAGGAGTGCAACACGAGGATTTCCCAGGAGGTCACCCATCCTAGTACTACTCTCGCCCAAGCACGCTTAACTTCGGAGTTCTGATGAGATCTAGTGCATTTGAGCTGGTATGATCGCACCCAGCATGCCTCTCCATTGTCAAAGTAATAAAGAGTTTCCATTCGCATTGTCGTACGAAGTCCGTTTAAATGAAAGTGCGAAAAAATCCTGCTAGATGACATCGGATGGACGATACGAGCATGTCGGGTAGCCGGATGACCGCCAGGGCTGTCATCGCACGATGAATCTTCCCGAGTACCCCCGAATCAATATATGAATCGCCACGATCTGATGGGCGGATCAAAAGTAATCGTCGGAACGATATTTGTTCACCAGGGGTAGCTCACGGCCAGTAAACACCTTCCGGCCGGATTCCTGACTCGCATCCACTAGTACACTCATCCGCTATAGCCGGTACCTCACTGAATCTAAACAAACACCCGCTATATTTTGACCGTAAATGAAATGTCAGAACGAATTCCGTTTATCGAATCAAACGTCACTATCACCCCGCCATAATAAAGACCGGACGTATTTGAATTCACCATCCGGAAGAAAATAAAAAGATCCGAACCGAAATCTAGGAGGCGTCGCACTGAACGTGCGTTTCAGTTCGCATCGACGTTCTAGAACCAAAAGATTGTTCGAAAAAAGTGATAGATAGCCGAAAAAAGTGACAGGAGTGCAACACGAGGACTTCCAAGGAGGTCAGCCATCCTAGTACTACTCTCGTCCAAGCACGCTTAACTTCGGAGTTCTGATGGGATCCAGTGCATTTGTGCTGGTATGATCGCACCCAGCATGCCTCTCCATTGTCAAAGTAATAAAGAGTTTACATTTGCATTGTCGTACGAAGTCCGTTTAAATGAAAGTGCGAAAAAATCCTGCTAGATGACATCGGATGGACGATCCGAGCATGTCGGGTAGCCGGATGACCGCCAGGGCTGTCATCGCACGATGAATCTTCCCGAGTACCCCAGAATCAATATATGAATCGCCACGATCTGATGGGCGGATCAAAAGTAATCGTCGGAACGATATTTGTTCACCAGGGGTAGCTCACGGCCAGTAAACACCTTCCGGCCGGATTCCTGACTCGTATCCACTAGTACACTCATCCGCTATAGCCGGTACCTCACTGAATCTAAACAAACCCCCGCTATATTTTGACCGTAAATGAAATGTCAGAATGAATTCCGTTTATCGAATCAAACGACACTATCACCCCGCCATAATAAAGACCGGACGTATTTGAATTCACCATCCGGAAGAAAATAAAAAGATCCGAACCGAAAGCTAGGAGGCGTCGCACTGAACGTGCGTTTCAATTCGCATCGATGTTCCAGAACCGAAAAGATTGTTCGAAAAAAGTGGTAGATAGCCGAAAAAAGTGACAGGAGTGCAACACGAGGATTTCCCAGGAGGTCACCATCCTAGTACTACTCTCGCCCAAGCACGCTTAACTTCGGACTTCTGATGGGATCCAGTGCATTTGAGCTGGTATGATCGCACCCAGCATGCCTCTCCATTGTGAAAGTAATAAAGAGTTTCCATTCGCAATGTCGTACGAAGTCCGTTTAAATGAAAATGCAAAAAAATCCTGCTAGATGACATCGGATGGACGATCCGAGCATGTCGGGTAGCCGGATGACCGCCAGGGCTGTCATCGCACGATGAATCTTCCCGAGTACCCCCGAATCAATATATGAATCGCCACGATCTGACGGGCGGATCAAAAGTTATCGTCGGAACGATATTTGTTCACCAGGGGTAGCTCACGGCCAGTAAACACCTTTCGGCCGGATTCCTGACTCGCATCCACTAGTACACTCATCCGCTATAGCCGGTACCTCACTGAATCTAAACAAACCCCCGCTATATTTTGACCGTAAATGAAATGTCAGAACGAATTCCGTTTATCGAATCAAACGACACTATCACCCCGCCATAATAAAGACCGGACGTATTTGAATTCACCATCCGGAAGAAAATAAAAAGATCCGAACCGAAAGCTAGGAGGCGTCGCACTGAACGTGCGTTTCAATTCGCATCGACGTTCCAGAACCGAAAAGATTGTTCGAAAAAAGTGGTAGATAGCCGAAAAAAGTGACAGGAGTGCAACACGAGGACTTCCCAAGAGGTCACTCATCCTAGTACAACTCTCGCCCAAGCACGCTTAACTTCGGAGTTCTGATGGTATCCAGTGCATTTGTGCTGCTATGATTGCACCCAGAATGTCTCCCCACTGTCAAAGTAATAAAGAGTTTCCATTCGCATTGTCGTACGAAGTCCGTTTAAATGAAAGTGCAAAAAAATCCTGCTAGATGACATCGGATGGACGATCCGAGCATGTCGGGTAGCCCGATGACCGCCAGGGCTGTCATCGCACGATGAATCTTCCCGAGTACCCACGAATCAATATATGAATCGCCACGATCTGACGGGCGGATCAAAAGTTATCGTCGGAACGATATTTGTTCACCAGAGGTAGCTCACGGCCAGTAAACACCTTCCGGCCGGATTCCTGACTCGCATCCACTAGTACACTCATCCGCTATAGCCGGTACCTCACTGAATCTAAACAAACCCCCGCTATATTTTGACCGTAAATGAAATGTCAGAACGAATTCCGTTTATCGAATCAAACGACACTATCACCCCGCCATAATAAAGACCGGACGTATTTGAATTCACCATCCGGAAGAAAATAAAAAGATCCGAACCGAAACCTAGGTGGCGTCGCACTGAACGTGCGTTTCAGTTCGCATCGACGTTCTAGAACCCAAAGATTGTTCGAAAAAAGTGGTAGATAGCCGAAGAAAGTGACACGAGTGCAACACGAGGACTTCCCAGGAGGTCACCCATCCTAGTACTACTCTCGCCCAAGCACGCTTAACTTCGGAGTTCTGATGGGATCCAGTGCATTTGTGCTGGTATGATCGCACCCAGCATGCCTCTCCATTGTCAAAGTAATAAAGTGATTCCATTCGCATTGTCGTACGAAGTCCGTTTAAGTGAAAGTGCGAAAAAATCCTGCTAGATGGCATCGGATGGACGATCCGAGCATGTCGGGAAGCCGGATGACTGCCAAGGCTGTCATCGCGCGATGAATCTTCCCGAGTACCCCCGAATCAATATATGGATCGCCACGATCTGACGGGCGGATCAAAAGTTATCGTCGGAATGATATTTGTGCACCAAGGGTAGCTCACGGCCAGTAAACACCTTCCGACCGGATTCCTGACTCGCATCTACTAGTACACTCATCCGCTATAGCCGGTACCTCACTGAATCTAAACAAACCCCTGCTATATTTTGACCGTAAATGAAATGTCAGAACGAATTCCGTTTATTGAATCAAACGTTACTATCACCCCGCCATAATAAAGACCGGACGTATTTGAATTAACCATCGGGAAGAAAACAAAAAGATCCGAACCGAAACCTAAGAGGCGTCGCGCTGAACGTGCGTTTCAGTTCGCATCGACGTTCTAGAACCGAAAGATTGTTCGAAAAAAGTGGTTGATAGCCGAAAAAAGTTACAGGAGTGCAACACGAGGACTTCCCAGGAGGTTACCCATCCTAGTACTACTCTCGCCCAAGCACACTTAACTTCGAAGTTCTGATGGGATCCAGTGCATTTGTGCTGGAATGATCGCACCCAGCATGCCTCTCCATTGTCAAAGTAATAAAGAGTTTCCATTCACATTGTCGTACGAAATCCGTTTAAATGAAAGTGCAAAAAAATCCTGCTATATGACATCGGATGGTTGATCCGAGCATGTCGGGAAGCAGGATGACCGCCAGGGCTGTCATCGCGCGAATAAAATCTTCCCGAGTACCCCCGAATCAATATAAGAATCGCCACAATCTGACGGGCGGATCAAAAGTTATCGTCGGAACAATATTTGTGCACCAAGGGTAGCTCACGGCCAGTAAACACCTTCCGACCGGATTCCTGACTCGCATCCACTAGTACACTCATCCGCTATAGCCGGTACCTCACTGAATCTAAACAAACCCCTGCTATATTTTGACCGTAAATGAAATGTCAGAACGAATTCCGTTTATCGAATCAAACGTCACTATCACCCCGCCATAATAAAGACCGGACGTATTTGAATTCACCATCCGGAAGAAAATAAAAAGATCCGAACCGAAATCTAGGAGGCGTCGCACTGAACGTGCGTTTCAGTTCGCATCGACGTTCTAGAACCAAAAGATTGTTCGAAAAAAGTGATAGATAGCCGAAAAAAGTGACAGGAGTGCAACACGAGGACTTCCAAGGAGGTCAGCCATCCTAGTACTACTCTCGTCCAAGCACGCTTAACTTCGGAGTTCTGATGGGATCCAGTGCATTTGTGCTGGTATGATCGCACCCAGCATGCCTCTCCATTGTCAAAGTAATAAAGAGTTTACATTTGCATTGTCGTACGAAGTCCGTTTAAATGAAAGTGCGAAAAAATCCTGCTAGATGACATCGGATGGACGATCCGAGCATGTCGGGTAGCCGGATGACCGCCAGGGCTGTCATCGCACGATGAATCTTCCCGAGTACCCCAGAATCAATATATGAATCGCCACGATCTGATGGGCGGATCAAAAGTAATCGTCGGAACGATATTTGTTCACCAGGGGTAGCTCACGGCCAGTAAACACCTTCCGGCCGGATTCCTGACTCGTATCCACTAGTACACTCATCCGCTATAGCCGGTACCTCACTGAATCTAAACAAACCCCCGCTATATTTTGACCGTAAATGAAATGTCAGAATGAATTCCGTTTATCGAATCAAACGACACTATCACCCCGCCATAATAAAGACCGGACGTATTTGAATTCACCATCCGGAAGAAAATAAAAAGATCCGAACCGAAAGCTAGGAGGCGTCGCACTGAACGTGCGTTTCAATTCGCATCGATGTTCCAGAACCGAAAAGATTGTTCGAAAAAAGTGGTAGATAGCCGAAAAAAGTGACAGGAGTGCAACACGAGGATTTCCCAGGAGGTCACCATCCTAGTACTACTCTCGCCCAAGCACGCTTAACTTCGGACTTCTGATGGGATCCAGTGCATTTGAGCTGGTATGATCGCACCCAGCATGCCTCTCCATTGTGAAAGTAATAAAGAGTTTCCATTCGCAATGTCGTACGAAGTCCGTTTAAATGAAAATGCAAAAAAATCCTGCTAGATGACATCGGATGGACGATCCGAGCATGTCGGGTAGCCGGATGACCGCCAGGGCTGTCATCGCACGATGAATCTTCCCGAGTACCCCCGAATCAATATATGAATCGCCACGATCTGACGGGCGGATCAAAAGTTATCGTCGGAACGATATTTGTTCACCAGGGGTAGCTCACGGCCAGTAAACACCTTTCGGCCGGATTCCTGACTCGCATCCACTAGTACACTCATCCGCTATAGCCGGTACCTCACTGAATCTAAACAAACCCCCGCTATATTTTGACCGTAAATGAAATGTCAGAACGAATTCCGTTTATCGAATCAAACGACACTATCACCCCGCCATAATAAAGACCGGACGTATTTGAATTCACCATCCGGAAGAAAATAAAAAGATCCGAACCGAAAGCTAGGAGGCGTCGCACTGAACGTGCGTTTCAATTCGCATCGACGTTCCAGAACCGAAAAGATTGTTCGAAAAAAGTGGTAGATAGCCGAAAAAAGTGACAGGAGTGCAACACGAGGACTTCCCAAGAGGTCACTCATCCTAGTACAACTCTCGCCCAAGCACGCTTAACTTCGGAGTTCTGATGGTATCCAGTGCATTTGTGCTGCTATGATTGCACCCAGAATGTCTCCCCACTGTCAAAGTAATAAAGAGTTTCCATTCGCATTGTCGTACGAAGTCCGTTTAAATGAAAGTGCAAAAAAATCCTGCTAGATGACATCGGATGGACGATCCGAGCATGTCGGGTAGCCCGATGACCGCCAGGGCTGTCATCGCACGATGAATCTTCCCGAGTACCCACGAATCAATATATGAATCGCCACGATCTGACGGGCGGATCAAAAGTTATCGTCGGAACGATATTTGTTCACCAGAGGTAGCTCACGGCCAGTAAACACCTTCCGGCCGGATTCCTGACTCGCATCCACTAGTACACTCATCCGCTATAGCCGGTACCTCACTGAATCTAAACAAACCCCCGCTATATTTTGACCGTAAATGAAATGTCAGAACGAATTCCGTTTATCGAATCAAACGACACTATCACCCCGCCATAATAAAGACCGGACGTATTTGAATTCACCATCCGGAAGAAAATAAAAAGATCCGAACCGAAACCTAGGTGGCGTCGCACTGAACGTGCGTTTCAGTTCGCATCGACGTTCTAGAACCCAAAGATTGTTCGAAAAAAGTGGTAGATAGCCGAAGAAAGTGACACGAGTGCAACACGAGGACTTCCCAGGAGGTCACCCATCCTAGTACTACTCTCGCCCAAGCACGCTTAACTTCGGAGTTCTGATGGGATCCAGTGCATTTGTGCTGGTATGATCGCACCCAGCATGCCTCTCCATTGTCAAAGTAATAAAGTGATTCCATTCGCATTGTCGTACGAAGTCCGTTTAAGTGAAAGTGCGAAAAAATCCTGCTAGATGGCATCGGATGGACGATCCGAGCATGTCGGGAAGCCGGATGACTGGCAAGGCTGTCATCGCGCGATGAATCTTCCCGAGTACCCCCGAATCAATATATGGATCGCCACGATCTGACGGGCGGATCAAAAGTTATCGTCGGAATGATATTTGTGCACCAAGGGTAGCTCACGGCCAGTAAACACCTTCCGACCGGATTCCTGACTCGCATCTACTAGTACACTCATCCGCTATAGCCGGTACCTCACTGAATCTAAACAAACCCCTGCTATATTTTGACCGTAAATGAAATGTCAGAACGAATTCCGTTTATTGAATCAAACGTTACTATCACCCCGCCATAATAAAGACCGGACGTATTTGAATTAACCATCGGGAAGAAAACAAAAAGATCCGAACCGAAACCTAAGAGGCGTCGCGCTGAACGTGCGTTTCAGTTCGCATCGACGTTCTAGAACCGAAAGATTGTTCGAAAAAAGTGGTTGATAGCCGAAAAAAGTTACAGGAGTGCAACACGAGGACTTCCCAGGAGGTTACCCATCCTAGTACTACTCTCGCCCAAGCACACTTAACTTCGAAGTTCTGATGGGATCCAGTGCATTTGTGCTGGAATGATCGCACCCAGCATGCCTCTCCATTGTCAAAGTAATAAAGAGTTTCCATTCGCATTGTCGTACGAAATCCGTTTAAATGAAAGTGCAAAAAAATCCTGCTATATGACATCGGATGGTTGATCCGAGCATGTCGGGAAGCAGGATGACCGCCAGGGCTGTTATCGCGCGAATAAAATCTTCCCGAGTACCCCCGAATCAATATAAGAATCGCCACAATCTGACGGGCGGATCAAAAGTTATCGTCGGAACAATATTTGTGCACCAAGGGTAGCTCACGGCCAGTAAACACCTTCCGACCGGATTCCTGACTCGCATCCACTAGTACACTCATCCGCTATAGCCGGTACCTCACTGAATCTAAACAAACCCCTGCTATATTTTGACCGTAAATGAAATGTCAGAACGAATTCCGTTTATCGAATCAAACGACACTATCACCCCGCCATAATAAACACCGGACGTATTTGAATTCACCATCCGGAAGAAAATAAAAAGATCCGAACCGAAAGCTAGGAGGCGTCGCACTGAACGTGCGTTTCAATTCGCATCGACGTTCCAGAACCGAAAAGATTGTTCGAAACAAGTGGTAGATAGCCGAAAAAAGTGACAGGAGTGCAACACGAGGACTTCCCAAGAGGTCACTCATCCTAGTACAACTCTCGCCCAAGCACGCTTAACTTCGGAGTTCTGATGGTATCCAGTGCATTTGTGCTGCTATGATTGCACCCAGAATGACTCCCCACTGTCAAAGTAATAAAGAGTTTCCATTCGCATTGTCGTACGAAGTCCGTTTAAATGAAAGTGCAAAAAAATCCTGCTAGATGACATCGGATGGACGATCCGAGCATGTCGGGTAGCCGAATAACCGCCAGGGCTGTCATCGCACGATGAATCTTCCCGAGTACCCCCGAATCAATATATGAATCGCCACGATCTGACGGGCGGATCAAAAGTTATCGTCGGAACGATATTTGTTCACCAGGGGTAGCTCACGGCCAGTAAACACCTTTCGGCCGGATTCCTGACTCGCATCCACTAGTACACTCATCCGCTATAGCCGGTACCTCACTGAATCTAAACAAACCCCCGCTATATTTTGATCGTAAATGAAATGTCAGAACGAATTCCGTTTATCGAATCAAACGACACTATCACCTCGCCATAATAAAGACCGGACGTATTTGAATTCACCATCCGGAAGAAAATAAAAAGATTCGAACCGAAAGCTAGGAGGCGTCGCACTGAACGTGCGTTTCAGTTCATATCGACGTTCCAGAACGGAAAGATTGTTCAAAAAAAGTGGTAGATAGCCGAAAAAAGTGACAGGAGTGCAACACGAGGATTTCCCAGGAGGTCACCCATCCTAGTACTACTCTCGCCCAAGCACGCTTAACTTCGGACTTCTGATGGAATCCAGTGCATTTGAGCTGTTATGATCGCACCTAGCATGCCTCTCCATTGTCAAAGTAATAAAGAGTTTCCATTCGCAATGTCGTACGAAGTCCGTTTAAATGAAAATGCAAAAAAATCCTGCTAGATGACATCGGATGGACGATCCGAGCATGTCGGGTAGCCGGATGACCGCCAGGGCTGTCATCGCACGATGAATCTTCCCGAGTACCCCCGAATCAATATATGAATCGCCACGATCTGACGGGCGGATCAAAAGTTATCGTCGGAACGATATTTGTTCACCAGGGGTAGCTCACGGCCAGTAAACACCTTTCGGCCGGATTCCTGACTCGCATCCACTAGTACACTCATCCGCTATAGCCGGTACCTCACTGAATCTAAACAAACCCCCGCTATATTTTGACCGTAAATGAAATGTCAGAACGAATTCCGTTTATCGAATCAAACGACACTATCACCTCGCCATAATAAAGACCGGACGTATTTGAATTCACCATCCGGAATAAAATAAAAAGATTCGAACCGAAAGCTAGGAGGCGTCGCACTGAACGTGCGTTTTAGTTCGCATCGACGTTCCAGAACCGAAAGATTGTTCGAAAAAAGTGGTAGATAGCCGAAAAAAGTGACAGGAGTGCAACACGAGGATTTCCCAGGAGGTCACCCATCCTAGTACTACTCTCGCCCAAGCACGCTTAACTTCGGACTTCTGATGGGATCCAGTGCATTTGAGCTGTTATGATCGCACCCAGCATGCCTCTCCATTGTCAAAGTAATAAAGAGTTTCCATTCGCAATGTCGTACGAAGTCCGTTTAAATGAAAATACGAAAAAATCCTGCTAGATGACATCGGATGGACGATCCGAGCATGTCGGGTAGCCGGATGACCGCCAGGGCTGTCATCGCACGATGAATCTTCCCGAGTACCCACGAATCAATATATGAATCGCCACGATCTGATGGGCGGATCAAAAGTTATCGTGGGAACGATATTTGTTCACCAGGGGTAGCTCACGGCCAGTAAACACCTTCCGGCCGGATTCCTGACTCGCATCCACTAGTACACTCATCCGCTATAGCCGGTACCTCACTGAATCTAAACAAACCCCCGCTATATTTTGACCGTAAATGAAATGTCAGAACGAATTCCGTTTATCGAATCAAACGACACTATCACCCCGCCATAATAAAGACCGGACGTATTTGAATTCACCATCCGGAAGAAAATAAAAAGATCCGAACCGAAACCTAGGAGGCGTCGCACTGAACGTGCGTTTCTGTTCGCATCGACGTTCTAGAAACAAAAGATTGTTCGAAAAAAGTGATAGATAGCCGAAAAAAGTGACAGGAGTGCAACACGAGGACTTCCAAGGAGGTCACCCATCCTAGTACTACTCTCGCCCAAGCACGCTTAACTTCGGAGTTCTGATGGGATCCAGTGCATTTGTGCTGGTATGATCGCACCCAGCATGCCTCTCCATTGTCAAAGTAATAAAGAGTTTCCATTCGCATTGTCGTACGAAATCCGTTTAAATGAAAGTGCGAAAAAATCCTGCTAGATGACATCGGATGGACTATCCGAGCATGTCGGGAAGCCGGATGACCGCCAAGGCTGTCATCGCGCGATGAATCTTCCCGAGTACCCCCGAATCAATATAAGAATCGCCACAATCTGACGGGCGGATCAAAAGTTATCGTCGGAACAATATTTGTGCACCAAGGGTAGCTCACGGCCAGTAAACACCTTCCGACCGGATTCCTGACTCGCATCCACTAGTACACTCATCCGCTATAGCCGGTACCTCACTGAATCTAAACAAACCCCTGCTATATTTTGACCGTAAATGGAATGTCAGAACGAATTCCGTTTATCGAATCAAACGACACTATCACCCCGCCATAATAAAGACCGGACGTATTTGAATTCACCATCCGGAAGAAAATAAAAAGATCCGAACCGAAAGCTAGGAGGCGTCGCACTGAACGTGCGTTTCAATTCGCATCGATGTTCCAGAACCGAAAAGATTGTTCGAAAAAAGTGGTAGATAGCCGAAAAAAGTGACAGGAGTGCAACACGAGGACTTCCCAAGAGGTCACTCATCCTAGTACAACTCTCGCCCAAGCACGCTTAACTTCGGAGTTCTGATGGTATCCAGTGCATTTGTGCTGCTATGATTGCACCCAGAATGTCTCCCCACTGTCAAAGTAATAAAGAGTTTCCATTCGCATTGTCGTACGAAGTCCGTTTAAATGAAAGTGCAAAAAAATCCTGCTAGATGACATCGGATGGACGATCCGAGCATGTCGGGTAGCCGGATGACCGCCAGGGCTGTCATCGCACGATGAATCTTCCCGAGTACCCCCGAATCAATATATGAATCGCCACGATCTGACGGGCGGATCAAAAGTTATCGTCGGAACGATATTTGTTCACCAGGGGTAGCTCACGGCCAGTAAACACCTTCCGGCCGGATTCCTGACTCGCATCCACTAGTACACTCATCCGCTATAGCCGGTACCTCACTGAATCTAAACAAACCCCCGCTATATTTTGACCGTAAATGAAATGTCAGAACGAATTCCGTTTATCGAATCAAACGACACTATCACCCCGCCATAATAAAGACCGGACGTATTTGAATTCACCATCCGGAAGAAAATAAAAAGATCCGAACCGAAACCTAGGTGGCGTCGCACTGAACGTGCGTTTCAATTCGCATCGACGTTCTAGAACCAAAAGATTGTTCGAAAAAAGTGGTAGATAGCCGAAAAAAGTGACAGGAGTGCAACACGAGGATTTCCCAGGAGGTCACCCATCCTAGTAATACTCTCGCCCAAGCACGCTTAACTTCGGACTTCTGATGGGATCCAGTGCATTTGAGCTGGTATGATCGCACCCAGCATGCCTCTCCATTGTCAAAGTAATAAAGAGTTTCCATTCGCAATGTCGTACGAAGTCCGTTTAAATGAAAATGCGAAAAAATCCTGCTAGATGACATCGGATGGACGATCCGAGCATGTCGGGTAGCCGGATGACCGCCAGGGCTGTCATCGCACGATGAATCTTCCCGAGTACCCACGAATCAATATATGAATCGCCACGATCTGATGGGCGGATCAAAAGTTATTGTCGGAACGATATTTGTTCACCAGGGGTAGCTCACGGCCAGTAAACACCTTCCGGCCGGATTCCTGACTCGTATCCACTAGTACACTCATCCGCTATAGCCGGTACCTCACTGAATCTAAACAAACCCCCGCTATATTTTGACCGTAAATGAAATGTCAGAACGAATTCCGTTTATCGAATCAAACGACACTATCACCCCGCCATAATAAAGACCGGACGTATTTGAATTCACCATCCGGAAGAAAATAAAAAGATCCGAACCGAAAGCTAGGAGGCGTCGCACTGAACGTGCGTTTCAATTCGCATCGATGTTCCAGAACCGAAAAGATTGTTCGAAAAAAGTGGTAGATAGCCGAAAAAAGTGACAGGAGTGCAACACGAGGATTTCCCAGGAGGTCACCCATCCTAGTACTACTCTCGCCCAAGCACGCTTAACTTCGGACTTCTGATGGGATCCAGTGCATTTGAGCTGGTATGATCGCACCCAGCATGCCTCTCCATTGTCAAAGTAATAAAGAGTTTCCATTCGCAATGTCGTACGAAGTCCGTTTAAATGAAAATGCGAAAAAATCCTGCTAGATGACATCGGATGGACGATCCGAGCATGTCGGGTAGCCGGATGACCGCCAGGGCTGTCATCGCACGATGAATCTTCCCGAGTACCCACGAATCAATATATGAATCGCCACGATCTGATGGGCGGATCAAAAGTTATCGTCGGAACGATATTTGTTCACCAGGGGTAGCTCACGGCCAGTAAACACCTTCCGGCCGGATTCCTGACTCGCATCCACTAGTACACTCATCCGCTATAGCCGGTACCTCACTGAATCTAAACAAACCCCCGCTATATTTTGACCGTAAATGAAATGTCAGAACGAATTCCGTTTATCGAATCAAACGACACTATCACCCCGCCATAATAAAGACCGGACGTATTTGAATTCACCATCCGGAAGAAAATAAAAAGATCCGAACCGAAACCTAGGAGGCGTCGCACTGAACGTGCGTTTCAGTTCGCATCGACGTTCTAGAACCAAAAGATTGTTCGAAAAAAGTGATAGATAGCCGAAAAAAGTGACAGGAGTGCAACACGAGGACTTCCAAGGAGGTCACCCATCCTAGTACTACTCTCGCCCAAGCACGCTTAACTTCGGAGTTCTGATGTGATCCAGTGCATTTGTGCTGATATGATCGCACCCAGCATGCCTCTCCATTGTCAAAGTAATAAAGAGTTTCCATTCGCATTGTCGTACGAAATCCGTTTAAATGAAAGTGCGAAAAAATCCTGCTAGATGACATCGGATGGACTATCCGAGCATGTCGGGAAGCCGGATGACCGCCAAGGCTGTCATCGCGCGATGAATCTTCCCGAGTACCCCCGAATCAATATAAGAATCGCCACAATCTGACGGGCGGATCAAAAGTTATCGTCGGAACAATATTTGTGCACCAAGGGTAGCTCACGGCCACTAAACACCTTCCGACCGGATTCCTGACTCGCATCCACTAGTACACTCATCCGCTATAGCCGGTACCTCACTGAATCTAAACAAACCCCTGCTATATTTTGACCGTAAATGGAATGTCAGAACGAATTCCGTTTATCGAATCAAACGACACTATCACCCCGCCATAATAAAGACCGGACGTATTTGAATTCACCATCCGGAAGAAAATAAAAAGATCCGAACCGAAAGCTAGGAGGCGTCGCACTGAACGTGCGTTTCAATTCGCATCGATGTTCCAGAACCGAAAAGATTGTTCGAAAAAAGTGGTAGATAGCCGAAAAAAGTGACAGGAGTGCAACACGAGGACTTCCCAAGAGGTCACTCATCCTAGTACAACTCTCGCCCAAGCACGCTTAACTTCGGAGTTCTGATGGTATCCAGTGCATTTGTGCTGCTATGATTGCACCCAGAATGTCTCCCCACTGTCAAAGTAATAAAGAGTTTCCATTCGCATTGTCGTACGAAGTCCGTTTAAATGAAAGTGCAAAAAAATCCTGCTAGATGACATCGGATGGACGATCCGAGCATGTCGGGTAGCCGGATGACCGCCAGGGCTGTCATCGCACGATGAATCTTCCCGAGTACCCCCGAATCAATATATGAATCGCCACGATCTGACGGGCGGATCAAAAGTTATCGTCGGAACGATATTTGTTCACCAGGGGTAGCTCACGGCCAGTAAACACCTTCCGGCCGGATTCCTGACTCGCATCCACTAGTACACTCATCCGCTATAGCCGGTACCTCACTGAATCTAAACAAACCCCCGCTATATTTTGACCGTAAATGAAATGTCAGAACGAATTCCGTTTATCGAATCAAACGACACTATCACCCCGCCATAATAAAGACCGGACGTATTTGAATTCACCATCCGGAAGAAAATAAAAAGATCCGAACCGAAACCTAGGTGGCGTCGCACTGAACGTGCGTTTCAATTCGCATCGACGTTCTAGAACCAAAAGATTGTTCGAAAAAAGTGGTAGATAGCCGAAGAAAGTGACACGAATGCAACACGAGGACTTCCCAAGAGGTCACCCATCCTAGTACTACTCTCGCCCAAGCACGCTTAACTTCGGAGTTCTGATGGGATCCAGTGCATTTGTGCTGGTATGAACGCACCCAGCATGCCTCTCCATTGTCAAAGTAATAAAGAGATTCCATTCGCATTGTCGTACGAAGTCCGTTTAAGTGAAAGTGCGAAAAAATCCTGCTAGATGACATCGCATAAACGATCCGAGCATGTCGGGTAGCCGGATGACCGCCAGGGCTGTCATCGCACGATGAATCTTCCCGAGTACCCCCGAATCAATATATGAATCGCCACGATCTGACGGGCGGATCAAAAGTTATCGTCGGAACGATATTTGTTCACCAGGGGTAGCTCACGGCCAGTAAACACCTTTCGGCCGGATTCCTGACTCGCATCCACTAGTACACTCATCCGCTATAGCCGGTACCTCACTGAATCTAAACAAACCCCCGCTATATTTTGACCGTAAATGAAATGTCAGAACGAATTCCGTTTATCGAATCAAACGACACTATCACCTCGCCATAATAAAGACCGGACGTATTTGAATTCACCATCCGGAATAAAATAAAAAGATTCGAACCGAAAGCTAGGAGGCGTCGCACTGAACGTGCGTTTCAGTTCGCATCGACGTTCCAGAACCGAAAGATTGTTCGAAAAAAGTGGTAGATAGCCGAAAAAAGTGACAGGAGTGCAACACGAGAATTTCCCAGGAGGTCACCCATCCTAGTAATACTCTCGCCCAAGCACGCTTAACTTCGGACTTCTGATGGGATCCAGTGCATTTGAGCTGGTATGATCGCACCCAGCATGCCTCTCCATTGTCAAAGTAATAAAGAGTTTCCATTCGCAATGTCGTACGAAGTCCGTTTAAATGAAAATGCGAAAAAATCCTGCTAGATGACATCGGATGGACGATCCGAGCATGTCGGGTAGCCGGATGACCGCCAGGGCTGTCATCGCACGATGAATCTTCCCGAGTACCCACGAATCAATATATGAATCGCCACGATCTGATGGGCGGATCAAAAGTTATCGTCGGAACGATATTTGTTCACCAGGGGTAGCTCACGGCCAGTAAACACCTTCCGGCCGGATTCCTGACTCGTATCCACTAGTACACTCATCCGCTATAGCCGGTACCTCACTGAATCTAAACAAACCCCCGCTATATTTTGACCGTAAATGAAATGTCAGAACAAATTCCGTTTATCGAATCAAACGACACTATCACCCCGCCATAATAAAGACCGGACGTATTTGAATTCACCATCCGGAAGAAAATAAAAAGATCCGAACCGAAAGCTAGGAGGCGTCGCACTGAACGTGCGTTTCAATTCGCATCGATGTTCCAGAACCGAAAAGATTGTTCGAAAAAAGTGGTAGATAGCCGAAAAAAGTGACAGGAGTGCAACACGAGGATTTCCCAGGAGGTCACCCATCCTAGTACTACTCTCGCCCAAGCACGCTTAACTTCGGACTTCTGATGGGATCCAGTGCATTTGAGCTGGTATGATCGCACCCAGCATGCCTCTCCATTGTCAAAGTAATAAAGAGTTTCCATTCGCAATGTCGTACGAAGTCCGTTTAAATGAAAATGCGAAAAAATCCTGCTAGATGACATCGGATGGACGATCCGAGCATGTCGGGTAGCCGGATGACCGCCAGGGCTGTCATCGCACGATGAATCTTCCCGAGTACCCCCGAATCAATATATGAATCGCCACGATCTGACGGGCGGATCAAAAGTTATCGTCGGAACGATATTTGTTCACCAGGGGTAGCTCACGGCCAGTAAACACCTTTCGGCCGGATTCCTGACTCGCATCCACTAGTACACTCATCCGCTATAGCCGGTACCTCACTGAATCTAAACAAACCCCCGCTATATTTTGACCGTAAATGAAATGTCAGAACGAATTCCGTTTATCGAATCAAACGACACTATCACCTCGCCATAATAAAGACCGGACGTATTTGAATTCACCATCCGGAATAAAATAAAAAGATTCGAACCGAAAGCTAGGAGGCGTCGCACTGAACGTGCGTTTCAGTTCGCATCGACGTTCCAGAACCGAAAGATTGTTCGAAAAAAGTGGTAGATAGCCGAAAAAAGTGACAGGAGTGCAACACGAGAATTTCCCAGGAGGTCACCCATCCTAGTAATACTCTCGCCCAAGCACGCTTAACTTCGGACTTCTGATGGGATCCAGTGCATTTGAGCTGGTATGATCGCACCCAGCATGCCTCTCCATTGTCAAAGTAATAAAGAGTTTCCATTCGCAATGTCGTACGAAGTCCGTTTAAATGAAAATGCGAAAAAATCCTGCTAGATGACATCGGATGGACGATCCGAGCATGTCGGGTAGCCGGATGACCGCCAGGGCTGTCATCGCACGATGAATCTTCCCGAGTACCCACGAATCAATATATGAATCGCCACGATCTGATGGGCGGATCAAAAGTTATCGTCGGAACGATATTTGTTCACCAGGGGTAGCTCACGGCCAGTAAACACCTTCCGGCCGGATTCCTGACTCGTATCCACTAGTACACTCATCCGCTATAGCCGGTACCTCACTGAATCTAAACAAACCCCCGCTATATTTTGACCGTAAATGAAATGTCAGAACAAATTCCGTTTATCGAATCAAACGACACTATCACCCCGCCATAATAAAGACCGGACGTATTTGAATTCACCATCCGGAAGAAAATAAAAAGATCCGAACCGAAAGCTAGGAGGCGTCGCACTGAACGTGCGTTTCAATTCGCATCGATGTTCCAGAACCGAAAAGATTGTTCGAAAAAAGTGGTAGATAGCCGAAAAAAGTGACAGGAGTGCAACACGAGGATTTCCCAGGAGGTCACCCATCCTAGTACTACTCTCGCCCAAGCACGCTTAACTTCGGACTTCTGATGGGATCCAGTGCATTTGAGCTGGTATGATCGCACCCAGCATGCCTCTCCATTGTCAAAGTAATAAAGAGTTTCCATTCGCAATGTCGTACGAAGTCCGTTTAAATGAAAATGCGAAAAAATCCTGCTAGATGACATCGGATGGACGATCCGAGCATGTCGGGTAGCCGGATGACCGCCAGGGCTGTCATCGCACGATGAATCTTCCCGAGTACCCACGAATCAATATATGAATCGCCACGATCTGATGGGCGGATTAAAAGTTATCGTCGGAACGATATTTGTTCACCAGGGGTAGCTCACGGCCAGTAAACACCTTCCGGCCGGATTCCTGACTCGCATCCACTAGTACACTCATCCGCTATAGCCGGTACCTCACTGAATCTAAACAAACCCCCGCTATATTTTGACCGTAAATGAAATGTCAGAACGAATTCCGTTTATCGAATCAAACGACACTATCACCCCGCCATAATAAAGACCGGACGTATTTGAATTCACCATCCGGAAGAAAATAAAAAGATCCGAACCGAAACCTAGGAGGCGTCGCACTGAACGTGCGTTTCAGTTCGCATCGACGTTCTAGAACCAAAAGATTGTTCGAAAAAAGTGATAGATAGCCGAAAAAAGTGACAGGAGTGCAACACGAGGACTTCCAAGGAGGTCACCCATCCTAGTACTACTCTCGCCCAAGCACGCTTAACTTCGGAGTTCTGATGTGATCCAGTGCATTTGTGCTGATATGATCGCACCCAGCATGCCTCTCCATTGTCAAAGTAATAAAGAGTTTCCATTCGCATTGTCGTACGAAATCCGTTTAAATGAAAGTGCGAAAAAATCCTGCTAGATGACATCGGATGGACTATCCGAGCATGTCGGGAAGCCGGATGACCGCCAAGGCTGTCATCGCGCGATGAATCTTCCCGAGTACCCCCGAATCAATATAAGAATCGCCACAATCTGACGGGCGGATCAAAAGTTATCGTCGGAACAATATTTGTGCACCAAGGGTAGCTCACGGCCAGTAAACACCTTCCGACCGGATTCCTGACTCGCATCCACTAGTACACTCATCCGCTATAGCCGGTACCTCACTGAATCTAAACAAACCCCTGCTATATTTTGACCATAAATGGAATGTCAGAACGAATTCCGTTTATCGAATCAAACGACACTATCACCCCGCCATAATAAAGACCGGACGTATTTGAATTCACCATCCGGAAGAAAATAAAAAGATCCGAACCGAAAGCTAGGAGGCGTCGCACTGAATGTGCGTTTCAATTCGCATCGATGTTCCAGAACCGAAAAGATTGTTCGAAAAAAGTGGTAGATAGCCGAAAAAAGTGACAGGAGTGCAACACGAGGACTTCCCAAGAGGTCACTCATCCTAGTACAACTCTCGCCCAAGCACGCTTAACTTCGGAGTTCTGATGGTATCCAGTGCATTTGTGCTGCTATGATTGCACCCAGAATGTCTCCCCACTGTCAAAGTAATAAAGAGTTTCCATTCGCATTGTCGTACGAAGTCCGTTTAAATGAAAGTGCAAAAAAATCCTGCTAGATGACATCGGATGGACGATCCGAGCATGTCGGGTAGCCGGATGACCGCCAGGGCTGTCATCGCACGATGAATCTTCCCGAGTACCCCCGAATCAATATATGAATCGCCACGATCTGACGAGCGGATCAAAAGTTATCGTCGGAACGATATTTGTTCACCAGGGGTAGCTTACGGCCAGTAAACACCTTTCGGCCGGATTCCTGACTCGCATCCACTAGTACACTCATCCGCTATAGCCGGTACCTCACTGAATCTAAACAAACCCCCGCTATATTTTGACCGTAAATGAAATGTCAGAACGAATTCCGTTTATCGAATCAAACGACACTATCACCTCGCCATAATAAAGACTGGACGTATTTGAATTCACCATCCGGAAGAAAATAAAAAGATTCGAACCGAAAGCTAGGAGGCGTCGCACTGAACGTGCGTTTCAGTTCATATCGACGTTCCAGAACCGAAAGATTGTTCGAAAAAAGTGGTAGATAGCCGAAAAAAGTGACAGGAGTGCAACACGAGGATTTCCCAGGAGGTCACCCATCCTAGTACTACTCTCGCCCAAGCACGCTTAACTTCGGACTTCTGATGGAATCCAGTGCATTTGAGCTGGTATGATCGCACCTAGCATGCCTCTCCATTGTCAAAGTAATAAAGAGTTTCCATTCGCAATGTCGTACGAAGTCCGTTTAAGTGAAAATGCAAAAAAATCCTGCTAGATGACATCGGATGGACGATCCGAGCATGTCGGGTAGCCGGATGACCGCCAGGGCTGTCATCGCGCGATGAATCTTCCCGAGTACCCCCGAATCAATATATGAATCGCCACGATCTGACGGGCGGATCAAAAGTTATCGTCGGAACGATATTTGTTCACCAAGGGTAGCTCACGGCCAGTAAACACCTTCCGACCGGATTCCTGACTCGCATCCACTAGTACACTCATCCGCTATAGCCGGTACCTCACTGAATCTAAACAAACCCCTGCTATATTTTGACCGTAAATGGAATGTCAGAACGAATTCCGTTTATCGAATCAAACGACACTATCACCCCGCCATAATAAAGACCGGACGTATTTGAATTCACCATCCGGAAGAAAATAAAAAGATCCGAACCGAAAGCTAGGAGGCGTCGCACTGAACGTGCGTTTCAATTCGCATCGATGTTCCAGAACCGAAAAGATTGTTCGAAAAAAGTGGTAGATAGCCGAAAAAAGTGACAGGAGTGCAACACGAGGACTTCCCAAGAGGTCACTCATCCTAGTACAACTCTCGCCCAAGCACGCTTAACTTCGGAGTTCTGATGGTATCCAGTGCATTTGTGCTGCTATGATTGCACCCAGAATGTCTCCCCACTGTCAAAGTAATAAAGAGTTTCCATTCGCATTGTCGTACGAAGTCCGTTTAAATGAAAGTGCAAAAAAATCCTGCTAGATGACATCGGATGGACGATCCGAGCATGTCGGGTAGCCGGATGACCGCCAGGGCTGTCATCGCACGATGAATCTTCCCGAGTACCCCCGAATCAATATATGAATCGCCACGATCTGACGGGCGGATCAAAAGTTATCGTCGGAACGATATTTGTTCACCAGGGGTAGCTCACGGCCAGTAAACACCTTCCGGCCGGATTCCTGACTCGCATCCACTAGTACACTCATCCGCTATAGCCGGTACCTCACTGAATCTAAACAAACCCCCGCTATATTTTGACCGTAAATGAAATGTCAGAACGAATTCCGTTTATCGAATCAAACGACACTATCACCCCGCCATAATAAAGACCGGACGTATTTGAATTCACCATCCGGAAGAAAATAAAAAGATCCGAACCGAAACCTAGGTGGCGTCGCACTGAACGTGCGTTTCAATTCGCATCGACGTTCTAGAACCAAAAGATTGTTCGAAAAAAGTGGTAGATAGCCGAAGAAAGTGACACGAATGCAACACGAGGACTTCCCAAGAGGTCACCCATCCTAGTACTACTCTCGCCCAAGCACGCTTAACTTCGGAGTTCTGATGGGATCCAGTGCATTTTGTGCTGGTATGAACGCACCCAGCATGCCTCTCCATTGTCAAAGTAATAAAGAGATTCCATTCGCATTGTCGTACGAAGTCCGTTTAAGTGAAAGTGCGAAAAAATCCTGCTAGATGACATCGCATAAACGATCCGAGCATGTCGGGTAGCCGGATGACCGCCAGGGCTGTCATCGCACGATGAATCTTCCCGAGTACCCCCGAATCAATATATGAATCGCCACGATCTGACGGGCGGATCAAAAGTTATCGTCGGAACGATATTTGTTCACCAGGGGTAGCTCACGGCCAGTAAACACCTTTCGGCCGGATTCCTGACTCGCATCCACTAGTACACTCATCCGCTATAGCCGGTACCTCACTGAATCTAAACAAACCCCCGCTATATTTTGACCGTAAATGAAATGTCAGAACGAATTCCGTTTATCGAATCAAACGACACTATCACCTCGCCATAATAAAGACCGGACGTATTTGAATTCACCATCCGGAATAAAATAAAAAGATTCGAACCGAAAGCTAGGAGGCGTCGCACTGAACGTGCGTTTCAGTTCGCATCGACGTTCCAGAACCGAAAGATTGTTCGAAAAAAGTGGTAGATAGCCGAAAAAAGTGACAGGAGTGCAACACGAGAATTTCCCAGGAGGTCACCCATCCTAGTAATACTCTCGCCCAAGCACGCTTAACTTCGGACTTCTGATGGGATCCAGTGCATTTGAGCTGGTATGATCGCACCCAGCATGCCTCTCCATTGTCAAAGTAATAAAGAGTTTCCATTCGCAATGTCGTACGAAGTCCGTTTAAATGAAAATGCGAAAAAATCCTGCTAGATGACATCGGATGGACGATCCGAGCATGTCGGGTAGCCGGATGACCGCCAGGGCTGTCATCGCACGATGAATCTTCCCGAGTACCCACGAATCAATATATGAATCGCCACGATCTGATGGGCGGATCAAAAGTTATCGTCGGAACGATATTTGTTCACCAGGGGTAGCTCACGGCCAGTAAACACCTTCCGGCCGGATTCCTGACTCGTATCCACTAGTACACTCATCCGCTATAGCCGGTACCTCACTGAATCTAAACAAACCCCCGCTATATTTTGACCGTAAATGAAATGTCAGAACAAATTCCGTTTATCGAATCAAACGACACTATCACCCCGCCATAATAAAGACCGGACGTATTTGAATTCACCATCCGGAAGAAAATAAAAAGATCCGAACCGAAAGCTAGGAGGCGTCGCACTGAACGTGCGTTTCAATTCGCATCGATGTTCCAGAACCGAAAAGATTGTTCGAAAAAAGTGGTAGATAGCCGAAAAAAGTGACAGGAGTGCAACACGAGGATTTCCCAGGAGGTCACCCATCCTAGTACTACTCTCGCCCAAGCACGCTTAACTTCGGACTTCTGATGGGATCCAGTGCATTTGAGCTGGTATGATCGCACCCAGCATGCCTCTCCATTGTCAAAGTAATAAAGAGTTTCCATTCGCAATGTCGTACGAAGTCCGTTTAAATGAAAATGCGAAAAAATCCTGCTAGATGACATCGGATGGACGATCCGAGCATGTCGGGTAGCCGGATGACCGCCAGGGCTGTCATCGCACGATGAATCTTCCCGAGTACCCCCGAATCAATATATGAATCGCCACGATCTGACGGGCGGATCAAAAGTTATCGTCGGAACGATATTTGTTCACCAGGGGTAGCTCACGGCCAGTAAACACCTTTCGGCCGGATTCCTGACTCGCATCCACTAGTACACTCATCCGCTATAGCCGGTACCTCACTGAATCTAAACAAACCCCCGCTATATTTTGACCGTAAATGAAATGTCAGAACGAATTCCGTTTATCGAATCAAACGACACTATCACCTCGCCATAATAAAGACCGGACGTATTTGAATTCACCATCCGGAATAAAATAAAAAGATTCGAACCGAAAGCTAGGAGGCGTCGCACTGAACGTGCGTTTCAGTTCGCATCGACGTTCCAGAACCGAAAGATTGTTCGAAAAAAGTGGTAGATAGCCGAAAAAAGTGACAGGAGTGCAACACGAGAATTTCCCAGGAGGTCACCCATCCTAGTAATACTCTCGCCCAAGCACGCTTAACTTCGGACTTCTGATGGGATCCAGTGCATTTGAGCTGGTATGATCGCACCCAGCATGCCTCTCCATTGTCAAAGTAATAAAGAGTTTCCATTCGCAATGTCGTACGAAGTCCGTTTAAATGAAAATGCGAAAAAATCCTGCTAGATGACATCGGATGGACGATCCGAGCATGTCGGGTAGCCGGATGACCGCCAGGGCTGTCATCGCACGATGAATCTTCCCGAGTACCCACGAATCAATATATGAATCGCCACGATCTGATGGGCGGATCAAAAGTTATCGTCGGAACGATATTTGTTCACCAGGGGTAGCTCACGGCCAGTAAACACCTTCCGGCCGGATTCCTGACTCGTATCCACTAGTACACTCATCCGCTATAGCCGGTACCTCACTGAATCTAAACAAACCCCCGCTATATTTTGACCGTAAATGAAATGTCAGAACAAATTCCGTTTATCGAATCAAACGACACTATCACCCCGCCATAATAAAGACCGGACGTATTTGAATTCACCATCCGGAAGAAAATAAAAAGATCCGAACCGAAAGCTAGGAGGCGTCGCACTGAACGTGCGTTTCAATTCGCATCGATGTTCCAGAACCGAAAAGATTGTTCGAAAAAAGTGGTAGATAGCCGAAAAAAGTGACAGGAGTGCAACACGAGGATTTCCCAGGAGGTCACCCATCCTAGTACTACTCTCGCCCAAGCACGCTTAACTTCGGACTTCTGATGGGATCCAGTGCATTTGAGCTGGTATGATCGCACCCAGCATGCCTGATGAACACATTTATGTGTGAATGGTAGTGATAGGAAACACACATATTTTGTCCTTTAAAGCAGTGCTACTAAGGTATTTTCTTGTTTTTGGTGTTTCAGGGTTCTAAGTGGATTTTTGAAGGAATTGAAGCTAAAAGATGAAATATTGAAGAGAAATAACCAATTTCCAATGTTGGCTGAATTTCACAAGAGACCAAGAGGGTGGAAATTTTGACTATATATGATGATCCAGACCATTTGTTGGGCAACCCAACTGTTGGATTTGTTGATATATCCGGACAAGATCATATTATTGGAATTGTAATGTCCCAATAAAGTGAATGGTTTGGATCGGCCGTGGGAAATGATTTGAGGGGTTTTACTAACATTCATTAAAATTGATGGTTCGGATCAAGTTATGGAGATGAATTAGAGGAGTACAACCAATTTACATTATCGCCCACTATTTGGACGGTTAGATTGCTCTATGAAAACCACTATGGAGACTTTCATATTGGTGGTTTGGATCATGCCATGATGCGCAATTCACTTTCTCTAAAAGAGGGAACTACATTAGCATTTTTAGAAAGTGATGGAATTTTTAGAAAGTGATGGATCAAGAAAAAGTAAACATTCTCGAACATGGAAAATAGTATATCTATTCTTTGATAAATAGAAGCTTCACTTTTATAATTTGGGCCCACTTGAGGTTTGCCTCAATTCAGAAAACGTTGGGAAAAAGGGGTTGTGGTTACTAATTTGAAAATTCTAAAAACTTTGGAATTGTTGACCATGGCAGTGAGCAAGATGCCATGTATAGAATTTTCTTGTTCTATTCTTGCTTCAAGAAATCACATGCAGCCACTTTTTGGAAGGCAATATTTCCTAATTGCTACACATGCATACTCACGTGGGACCCACTTGGACATGGGTAAAAATATAGCATGCATGCAGCCCACGTTTTTGAATTTGTAAGAAAAGAAATACTTTGCAATTTTCTACATGCAATGGTGGGATCCACGTGTGGCTCTCTCTATTGGATTGGGAAAGCATCCCACGTTTTTGGTTTTTGGCTTGCAATATATATTATATAATATAAGTGGAACCCACCAAAGAAGGAAACAAAGAGTTGCCAAATTCTCCACCTTTCCCACGTATTTTCTAATTGCATGTAATTTATATATATTCAATTATGTGGGACCCACTTGCATTTGCTAAAATTCATTCCCTTTATGTATGAGATTTTATATGGTGTATAATATATGCATAATCATTCTATTTCGTCTTGTAGCAAAAATCTTAACCCATATTCCTACGTTGGAAGGTCAAAAAGGAAGAGACAACTTACCAAAAATGGGTGCTAAGTTGCTGAAATTGTGAAGAAAGAAAAGAGTAAGTTTGCTCTTACCAACAAATACTAAAAGTTTCAGAAATTGCCAAAGACAGGTGGGGTTGCCAAAAATACAAAAGATGCCAAGATTGTGTCTTTTCTTGGAGATAAAAATAGAAGGGGAAGAAAGCTACATATGGGAAAAAAGAAGACATTCTTTTGACTCTATTTTTTTCTCTTTTTCTCTCCACTACTCTCAAGCTCTCTCCCTTAGGTTTTCTTGTTCTTTTCTTTTTCTTTTTCTTTTCAACTCTCAATCCAAGGCATCATCACCACCATTCAAACTCAAGGTGACATTAAAGCTTGAAGGAGGAAGATGCAACCAAAGTTGGAGGAGAAAAAGACTAAGTTCTATTTAATTTTTGTTATTTATTTTAAGTTCAATTTCATGTAATTTTGTTTCAATTCAAGTTAGTGAAGAAGTAATTAGTTTTTGTTTAATTTTCTTTCAAGTTCTATATGGCAATTCTTCTCCCATCTATCTCGTTTATTTTTGTTTTTCTTCCCTTCTTCATGAGTAACTAAATCCTATTTACTTAGGGTTTAGTTGAAACCATGGGGAAGGAGAAATAACTACAATTAAATCAATCTACTCAATTGAAAAATTGTGTAGGAGTTTGTGTTTGGAAAATCCCAATCATTCATGCCATTGGCTTTTCCCTTTCGTATGAATAATTGTTGATTAACAAATATAAAGTTCTATATAATCAATGTAAATTGGAGAGTGGGTTTGATTAATTACTTATAAGGAATGACATCCCTTTGATCTTATTCTTTATTGACTAGTTAATCGAATTTTCAACCCAATTCAAGAGTTGTTTTAATTAATCAATTTAATCCAAACCCATGGTGGATTCTAACCCTAAGTAATCTTTTATATTGAATTAAGGTTTTTACACTATTCTAAATTACTTTTGCAATTTTTCAATTAACTTAGGCCTTTAGAATTTTAGTTTTCTAATTAGATTAGATAAGTAGTTAATCAAGATCATTAGAATTTTGGTACACTTTGCCTAAATTAAGATTTCCAAATCAAGATCATAGTTGAATTTGATTCTTAGATTGAATAGAATATAAGCTTATATATAGTGTTGGCTCCGAGGTCTAAGTCCACGGAAATCCTGAGTCTATTCCAGGCAACATTATATCATAGCTAGTATTCTAATCGGTAAAAGAATAGGATTGACAACTAGATTTCTCTTCCTTGAGTTCGACCCGTATTTACACGATCCGTGCACTTGCGGTTATTTAATATTTCAATCAAGTTTTTGGCGCCGCTGCCGGGGAAGAGAGTTGCATTAGAATCTTAATTATTCGAAGTGTTAGATTAGTAGTTATTTTTATTTTAGTTATATTTTTTTTGTTTCTTGGCTATCCATCTCTCTTACTTGGTTTTCCTGTGTTTATGAGTGAAGGTTGGGTGCGGAACTCGGCCAATCGACTAAAAAGAGCAAACCAGTTAGAGACGGAGGAAGACATTGAACCAAATCCAAATCAAGTAGCCATGGCGGAAGAACAAGAGCCGCCAAAAAGTTTACGCGATCGCTTCTATCCGGCCCGAACCGCGCAACCTTCTTGCATTAGATTGCCAGTTGCGCAGGGCAATAATTTTGAGCTAAAATCGCAATTTATTTCTTTGCTTCCTCATTTTCATGGCCTCCCTTCGGAGGATGCTTATTTATTTTTGCGTGAGTTTGAAGATGTATGTGCTTTAATTAAGATGCAACAACTTACCGATGATGCGGTAAAGTTGCGGTTTATTACGTTTTCACTCAAGGAGGGAGCTAAAAAGTGGCTCTATGGCTTACCAACGAACTCCATCACCACTTGGGAGGAGTTCGCCGTCGCTTTCCTAAAAAAGTTTTTTCCATTACATAAAACTAATAAGCTTAGGAATGATATTTTACAATTCAAACAAAAGCCATTAGAGTCATTTTCTAAGTTTATGGAGAGGTTCAAGGACCTACTCCAAGAGTGTCCTCACCATGGAATTGATGTGTGGCATTTATGCCAAATTATTTATGAGGGCATAGATTACCAAACAAAGCAACTTCTTGAGTCCATGTGTCCTAACGGTTTTACATCTTTCACAGATGAGGCCGCGGCATGGAACTTCTTACTTGATTTGGCGGAAAAAACAAGAGAGTGGGAATCCACTCAAGAAGGTGAGAGAGCCAACACAGGTAAGGGATTTCTAATAGAGGGTGCCGTGGCTAAGGAGGCCCATCTTGATAGCCTAATCAAAAGGCTAGAAGCAATAGTTGTCAAAGGACCTTCACAGGTCCATCAAATTGCACATAGTGTTCCTATGTGCAATTGGTGTCAAGCCACGGACCATGTCATGGAAGAGTGCCCAACTCTTGCTAAATTTGGTAATTCTAATGAAAATGCAAGTGCCATGTTTTTAAATAATCCATATAGTAGCACATATAATCCGGGATGGAGGAATCATCCCAACTTTTCTTGGAATCAAGGGAATTATCAAGGAGGGCCATCAAATTTCCAAGGTCAAGGCCAATTTGGCCAACCTGGGCCCACCTTCCCTTCTATGAATGTTCGACCACCCCTAACCACACCTCCACCTTTTCAAAACCCAATTTTAAATAATGTTTCAAATCAGCAACCACCGGGTTTTCCAAAACAAGGGGAGTCGGCACGCATAACTTCCTTAGAAAAGAGCATAGAACTTCTCACTAGCACTTTCATGACAAGCCAACACAATATGGAGAAACAAATCTCCCAACTTGCCATGGCCTTGCATGAAAGGGAAAAGGGGAAGATGCCAAGTCAACCAGTTCCTAATCCAAGGAATGTGGCCATAAATGGGAATCAACAACCACAGGTAAATCAGTTGAATGCCATGCAACCAAACTTGCCGCAGCAGGAGCCCTCCGATCACTGTAACACTGTATTTGCTTTAAGGAGTGGCAGAGAATATCAAAGGGAGGAGGGCAGATCCGAACCTTCTAAAGATGCTCAAGAATCTCCACTTAAGGTAAGTAAAGAGTCATCCTCCATTGGTTCCGAAGAAGAGCCCGAACAGGTAAGTACAGAGCAGGCAGTTTCTCCACCTGAAAAAGAGTATGTGCCTAAAGCTCCTTTTCCAAGGAGACTTGCTAATAATAAAAATGTGGCTGCTAAGGAGAAAATTTTAAATATGTTTAAACAAGTGCAAATTAATATTCCATTGTTAGATGCGATTTCCGAAGTCCCGACTTATGCCAAAGTTTTAAAAGACTTGTGCACACAAAAGCGCAAGTCTAATGTACCCAAGAAGGCATTCTTGGCTGCAAACATTAGTTCCATCTTGTCTCAACAGATGGTGGCTAAGTACAAGGACCCGGGATGTCCTACCATTGCATGCACTATTGGAAATACTCATATTAATCATGCTCTTTTAGATTTAGGGGCCAGTGTGAATTTATTACCTCTTTCTGTTTTTAAACAATTAGGATTAGGAGAACTCAAACCCACCACCGTCACTCTTCAGTTGGCGGATAGATCAATGAAGAAACCGAAAGGGATGGTTGAGGATGTCTTAGTTAAAGTAGGAGAGTTCTTATTTCCTGTAGATTTCATTGTGCTAGAAACTGAGCCCGTTGCTAATATCAAGGATCAAATTCCTATAATTCTTGGTAGGCCTTTCCTTGCTACGAGCAACGCCTTAATTGATTGTAGAAATGGTTTAATGAAATTAACTTTTGGGAATGCTTCCATGGACTTTAATGTTTTTAGATTAGGTAAGCAACCTAATTTACAAGAAGAAATTAATATGTTGCACTCCTCTCCTGAGACTAATTGTGAAAATATTTTGAATGCAGGATTTGAAGAAGCTCTGGATGAAGAAGGCTTGGAGAATGTAAGAGATATAGGGGACTCCTTTTCTGATGACCTTAGCATCCAACAAATAGAATTTGGAGCATCCCTATTTCCGCCCCTTCCCAAGTCTCCACCCAAAAAGGCCCCACAGTTAAATTTGCCGCCTTTGCATTCAAATTTAAGAAAAGCATATTTGGGTAAGACTTGCACATCTCCTGTGACAATCAAAATGGACTTAAACTCGACCCAACAAGAAGAGTTAATTAATTTTTTAAAAGAAAATAAGGACTCTACTTGGAAGGACAAGTTTCATTTACTCAGATTGAAGTCCTTTGTTGAGTTACCAAGATCTAATTTAGAAGAGGTCATGGATCTTCATGAGCCTCTTTATTCAAATCTCTCTTAAAAGAAAAAGGTATGCCCCTCTCTTCTCTTTATTGTCCTTGTTTCTATTTTTGCATGCATTGAGGACACTGCATGATTCAAGTATGGGGGGGTAGCTTTTAGAAACTTTCTTTTCTAATCTTTTCTATAGTTAAAGTTAGAAAATTTCCTTTCTTTTTATTTTTGGTAATTTTTCGCAAATTAGAAAGAACTTGGTATTCTTAGAAAGAAAGTTGTTCTCTTATTTTAAGAAATAAAGTTAGTGGATATTTTAATTTTGGAATTTGAAAAATTAGAAAGAATACTTTCCTTTCTTAGTTTTGTTTTCTTTTGGAATCTTTCTTTTTAAAAGGATTTGAATAAGAAATAGAAATAGAAACTTGCTTTTTATATGGTATGGATAAAAAGGAAAGAAAGGTTGAAACAAAGAAAGAATGAATGATTTTTAGAAAGTTTGCTTCTTGATTATAGTTTTGATTTGTAGCCTTGTTGACTTGAGCTATTAAGTCTGAAGGGTTTTTATGCCTAGTTCCTTAAAGCCAACTGGCTTCAGAGCAACTGACTGAAAACTCCATACATGGGTCAATTAGAAAGCTTAATAAATCAAAGCATTGCACGTAATCAAAAGTAAAGCTTGAACTCATATGCATCAATGTCTATGACATATGCAAATCAAAGATTAGTCGGACACTGCTTAGTAGCCTGGGTGTCTGGTGCATGCCCTGCATGTCATTCACGCCAAAAGCAGTAGAGGATTACAAAAAAAAAAAAAAAAAAAGAGTTCTATTCTTAGAAACTATGGGAAAAGTTGAAAGTATGGTGGACCATATAAATTTGTAAGTTTTCTACGAAGTTTCCGAATCAAATTTCTTTTATGGTACGATTACATTAGAGGCAAGTTTAAGGGAGCAAAGTATGACAAATTCAAAAGAGGATTCCTTGATTAAAATATTTTTCTAATTTTTTCAACTTGGGATAGGATGCAAAGTTTAAGTATGGGGGTATTCTTGTTCTTCTATTTTGAGCAATTTATCAAAGAAAAAGGATTGAAATTTTTTTTTTTTTTGGCTTTACTCTATAGTGGGATTTGAAAGAAAAGTTTATTTTTAGAATTTTGGGTGTATATTCACTGCAAACACTCACGAGACAAAACTCGTCCACTAGGGTAACCTAGGGGTTTAAAGGCTTATTGCACCTGCTAAGTGCAATCGTGATTCCTACGAAAGTGAGTTAGGATTTTATTTTATTCCTATTTTGTTTTAGTTTTTCTTTTTGTTTGCTTGAGGACAAGCAAAGCTCAAGTATGGGGGAATTTGATGAACACATTTATGTGTGAATGGTAGTGATAGGAAACACACATATTTTGTCCTTTAAAGCAGTGCTACTAAGGTATTTTCTTGTTTTTGGTGTTTCAGGGTTCTAAGTGGATTTTTGAAGGAATTGAAGCTAAAAGATGAAATATTGAAGAGAAATAACCAATTTCCAATGTTGGCTGAATTTCACAAGAGACCAAGAGGGTGGAAATTTTGACTATATATGATGATCCAGACCATTTGTTGGGCAACCCAACTGTTGGATTTGTTGATATATCCGGACAAGATCATATTATTGGAATTGTAATGTCCCAATAAAGTGAATGGTTTGGATCGGCCGTGGGAAATGATTTGAGGGGTTTTACTAACATTCATTAAAATTGATGGTTCGGATCAAGTTATGGAGATGAATTAGAGGAGTACAACCAATTTACATTATCGCCCACTATTTGGACGGTTAGATTGCTCTATGAAAACCACTATGGAGACTTTCATATTGGTGGTTTGGATCATGCCATGATGCGCAATTCACTTTCTCTAAAAGAGGGAACTACATTAGCATTTTTAGAAAGTGATGGAATTTTTAGAAAGTGATGGATCAAGAAAAAGTAAACATTCTCGAACATGGAAAATAGTATATCTATTCTTTGATAAATAGAAGCTTCACTTTTATAATTTGGGCCCACTTGAGGTTTGCCTCAATTCAGAAAACGTTGGGAAAAAGGGGTTGTGGTTACTAATTTGAAAATTCTAAAAACTTTGGAATTGTTGACCATGGCAGTGAGCAAGATGCCATGTATAGAATTTTCTTGTTCTATTCTTGCTTCAAGAAATCACATGCAGCCACTTTTTGGAAGGCAATATTTCCTAATTGCTACACATGCATACTCACGTGGGACCCACTTGGACATGGGTAAAAATATAGCATGCATGCAGCCCACGTTTTTGAATTTGTAAGAAAAGAAATACTTTGCAATTTTCTACATGCAATGGTGGGATCCACGTGTGGCTCTCTCTATTGGATTGGGAAAGCATCCCACGTTTTTGGTTTTTGGCTTGCAATATATATTATATAATATAAGTGGAACCCACCAAAGAAGGAAACAAAGAGTTGCCAAATTCTCCACCTTTCCCACGTATTTTCTAATTGCATGTAATTTATATATATTCAATTATGTGGGACCCACTTGCATTTGCTAAAATTCATTCCCTTTATGTATGAGATTTTATATGGTGTATAATATATGCATAATCATTCTATTTCGTCTTGTAGCAAAAATCTTAACCCATATTCCTACGTTGGAAGGTCAAAAAGGAAGAGACAACTTACCAAAAATGGGTGCTAAGTTGCTGAAATTGTGAAGAAAGAAAAGAGTAAGTTTGCTCTTACCAACAAATACTAAAAGTTTCAGAAATTGCCAAAGACAGGTGGGGTTGCCAAAAATACAAAAGATGCCAAGATTGTGTCTTTTCTTGGAGATAAAAATAGAAGGGGAAGAAAGCTACATATGGGAAAAAAGAAGACATTCTTTTGACTCTATTTTTTTCTCTTTTTCTCTCCACTACTCTCAAGCTCTCTCCCTTAGGTTTTCTTGTTCTTTTCTTTTTCTTTTTCTTTTCAACTCTCAATCCAAGGCATCATCACCACCATTCAAACTCAAGGTGACATTAAAGCTTGAAGGAGGAAGATGCAACCAAAGTTGGAGGAGAAAAAGACTAAGTTCTATTTAATTTTTGTTATTTATTTTAAGTTCAATTTCATGTAATTTTGTTTCAATTCAAGTTAGTGAAGAAGTAATTAGTTTTTGTTTAATTTTCTTTCAAGTTCTATATGGCAATTCTTCTCCCATCTATCTCGTTTATTTTTGTTTTTCTTCCCTTCTTCATGAGTAACTAAATCCTATTTACTTAGGGTTTAGTTGAAACCATGGGGAAGGAGAAATAACTACAATTAAATCAATCTACTCAATTGAAAAATTGTGTAGGAGTTTGTGTTTGGAAAATCCCAATCATTCATGCCATTGGCTTTTCCCTTTCGTATGAATAATTGTTGATTAACAAATATAAAGTTCTATATAATCAATGTAAATTGGAGAGTGGGTTTGATTAATTACTTATAAGGAATGACATCCCTTTGATCTTATTCTTTATTGACTAGTTAATCGAATTTTCAACCCAATTCAAGAGTTGTTTTAATTAATCAATTTAATCCAAACCCATGGTGGATTCTAACCCTAAGTAATCTTTTATATTGAATTAAGGTTTTTACACTATTCTAAATTACTTTTGCAATTTTTCAATTAACTTAGGCCTTTAGAATTTTAGTTTTCTAATTAGATTAGATAAGTAGTTAATCAAGATCATTAGAATTTTGGTACACTTTGCCTAAATTAAGATTTCCAAATCAAGATCATAGTTGAATTTGATTCTTAGATTGAATAGAATATAAGCTTATATATAGTGTTGGCTCCGAGGTCTAAGTCCACGGAAATCCTGAGTCTATTCCAGGCAACATTATATCATAGCTAGTATTCTAATCGGTAAAAGAATAGGATTGACAACTAGATTTCTCTTCCTTGAGTTCGACCCGTATTTACACGATCCGTGCACTTGCGGTTATTTAATATTTCAATCAATGCCTCTCCATTGTCAAAGTAATAAAGAGTTTCCATTCGCAATGTCGTACGAAGTCCGTTTAAATGAAAATGCGAAAAAATCCTGCTAGATGACATCGGATGGACGATCCGAGCATGTCGGGTAGCCGGATGACCGCCAGGGCTGTCATCGCACGATGAATCTTCCCGAGTACCCACGAATCAATATATGAATCGCCACGATCTGATGGGCGGATTAAAAGTTATCGTCGGAACGATATTTGTTCACCAGGGGTAGCTCACGGCCAGTAAACACCTTCCGGCCGGATTCCTGACTCGCATCCACTAGTACACTCATCCGCTATAGCCGGTACCTCACTGAATCTAAACAAACCCCCGCTATATTTTGACCGTAAATGAAATGTCAGAACGAATTCCGTTTATCGAATCAAACGACACTATCACCCCGCCATAATAAAGACCGGACGTATTTGAATTCACCATCCGGAAGAAAATAAAAAGATCCGAACCGAAACCTAGGAGGCGTCGCACTGAACGTGCGTTTCAGTTCGCATCGACGTTCTAGAACCAAAAGATTGTTCGAAAAAAGTGATAGATAGCCGAAAAAAGTGACAGGAGTGCAACACGAGGACTTCCAAGGAGGTCACCCATCCTAGTACTACTCTCGCCCAAGCACGCTTAACTTCGGAGTTCTGATGTGATCCAGTGCATTTGTGCTGATATGATCGCACCCAGCATGCCTCTCCATTGTCAAAGTAATAAAGAGTTTCCATTCGCATTGTCGTACGAAATCCGTTTAAATGAAAGTGCGAAAAAATCCTGCTAGATGACATCGGATGGACTATCCGAGCATGTCGGGAAGCCGGATGACCGCCAAGGCTGTCATCGCGCGATGAATCTTCCCGAGTACCCCCGAATCAATATAAGAATCGCCACAATCTGACGGGCGGATCAAAAGTTATCGTCGGAACAATATTTGTGCACCAAGGGTAGCTCACGGCCAGTAAACACCTTCCGACCGGATTCCTGACTCGCATCCACTAGTACACTCATCCGCTATAGCCGGTACCTCACTGAATCTAAACAAACCCCTGCTATATTTTGACCATAAATGGAATGTCAGAACGAATTCCGTTTATCGAATCAAACGACACTATCACCCCGCCATAATAAAGACCGGACGTATTTGAATTCACCATCCGGAAGAAAATAAAAAGATCCGAACCGAAAGCTAGGAGGCGTCGCACTGAATGTGCGTTTCAATTCGCATCGATGTTCCAGAACCGAAAAGATTGTTCGAAAAAAGTGGTAGATAGCCGAAAAAAGTGACAGGAGTGCAACACGAGGACTTCCCAAGAGGTCACTCATCCTAGTACAACTCTCGCCCAAGCACGCTTAACTTCGGAGTTCTGATGGTATCCAGTGCATTTGTGCTGCTATGATTGCACCCAGAATGTCTCCCCACTGTCAAAGTAATAAAGAGTTTCCATTCGCATTGTCGTACGAAGTCCGTTTAAATGAAAGTGCAAAAAAATCCTGCTAGATGACATCGGATGGACGATCCGAGCATGTCGGGTAGCCGGATGACCGCCAGGGCTGTCATCGCACGATGAATCTTCCCGAGTACCCCCGAATCAATATATGAATCGCCACGATCTGACGAGCGGATCAAAAGTTATCGTCGGAACGATATTTGTTCACCAGGGGTAGCTTACGGCCAGTAAACACCTTTCGGCCGGATTCCTGACTCGCATCCACTAGTACACTCATCCGCTATAGCCGGTACCTCACTGAATCTAAACAAACCCCCGCTATATTTTGACCGTAAATGAAATGTCAGAACGAATTCCGTTTATCGAATCAAACGACACTATCACCTCGCCATAATAAAGACTGGACGTATTTGAATTCACCATCCGGAAGAAAATAAAAAGATTCGAACCGAAAGCTAGGAGGCGTCGCACTGAACGTGCGTTTCAGTTCATATCGACGTTCCAGAACCGAAAGATTGTTCGAAAAAAGTGGTAGATAGCCGAAAAAAGTGACAGGAGTGCAACACGAGGATTTCCCAGGAGGTCACCCATCCTAGTACTACTCTCGCCCAAGCACGCTTAACTTCGGACTTCTGATGGAATCCAGTGCATTTGAGCTGGTATGATCGCACCTAGCATGCCTCTCCATTGTCAAAGTAATAAAGAGTTTCCATTCGCAATGTCGTACGAAGTCCGTTTAAGTGAAAATGCAAAAAAATCCTGCTAGATGACATCGGATGGACGATCCGAGCATGTCGGGTAGCCGGATGACCGCCAGGGCTGTCATCGCGCGATGAATCTTCCCGAGTACCCCCGAATCAATATATGAATCGCCACGATCTGACGGGCGGATCAAAAGTTATCGTCGGAACGATATTTGTTCACCAAGGGTAGCTCACGGCCAGTAAACACCTTCCGACCGGATTCCTGACTCGCATCCACTAGTACACTCATCCGCTATAGCCGGTACCTCACTGAATCTAAACAAACCCCTGCTATATTTTGACCGTAAATGGAATGTCAGAACGAATTCCGTTTATCGAATCAAACGACACTATCACCCCGCCATAATAAAGACCGGACGTATTTGAATTCACCATCCGGAAGAAAATAAAAAGATCCGAACCGAAAGCTAGGAGGCGTCGCACTGAACGTGCGTTTCAATTCGCATCGATGTTCCAGAACCGAAAAGATTGTTCGAAAAAAGTGGTAGATAGCCGAAAAAAGTGACAGGAGTGCAACACGAGGACTTCCCAAGAGGTCACTCATCCTAGTACAACTCTCGCCCAAGCACGCTTAACTTCGGAGTTCTGATGGTATCCAGTGCATTTGTGCTGCTATGATTGCACCCAGAATGTCTCCCCACTGTCAAAGTAATAAAGAGTTTCCATTCGCATTGTCGTACGAAGTCCGTTTAAATGAAAGTGCAAAAAAATCCTGCTAGATGACATCGGATGGACGATCCGAGCATGTCGGGTAGCCGGATGACCGCCAGGGCTGTCATCGCACGATGAATCTTCCCGAGTACCCCCGAATCAATATATGAATCGCCACGATCTGACGGGCGGATCAAAAGTTATCGTCGGAACGATATTTGTTCACCAGGGGTAGCTCACGGCCAGTAAACACCTTCCGGCCGGATTCCTGACTCGCATCCACTAGTACACTCATCCGCTATAGCCGGTACCTCACTGAATCTAAACAAACCCCCGCTATATTTTGACCGTAAATGAAATGTCAGAACGAATTCCGTTTATCGAATCAAACGACACTATCACCCCGCCATAATAAAGACCGGACGTATTTGAATTCACCATCCGGAAGAAAATAAAAAGATCCGAACCGAAAGCTAGGAGGCGTCGCACTGAACGTGCGTTTCAATTCGCATCGATGTTCCAGAACCGAAAAGATTGTTCGAAAAAAGTGGTAGATAGCCGAAAAAAGTGACAGGAGTGCAACACGAGGATTTCCCAGGAGGTCACCCATCCTAGTACTACTCTCGCCCAAGCACGCTTAACTTCGGACTTCTGATGGGATCCAGTGCATTTGAGCTGGTATGATCGCACCCAGCATGCCTCTCCATTGTCAAAGTAATAAAGAGTTTCCATTCGCAATGTCGTACGAAGTCCGTTTAAATGAAAATGCGAAAAAATCCTGCTAGATGACATCGGATGGACGATCCGAGCATGTCGGGTAGCCGGATGACCGCCAGGGCTGTCATCGCATGATGAATCTTCCCGAGTACCCACGAATCAATATATGAATCGCCACGATCTGATGGGCGGATTAAAAGTTATCGTCGGAACGATATTTGTTCACCAGGGGTAGCTCACGGCCAGTAAACACCTTCCGGCCGGATTCCTGACTCGCATCCACTAGTACACTCATCCGCTATAGCCGGTACCTCACTGAATCTAAACAAACCCCCGCTATATTTTGACCGTAAATGAAATGTCAGAACGAATTCCGTTTATCGAATCAAACGACACTATCACCCCGCCATAATAAAGACCGGACGTATTTGAATTCACCATCCGGAAGAAAATAAAAAGATCCGAACCGAAACCTAGGAGGCGTCGCACTGAACGTGCGTTTCAGTTCGCATCGACGTTCTAGAACCAAAAGATTGTTCGAAAAAAGTGATAGATAGCCGAAAAAAGTGACAGGAGTGCAACACGAGGACTTCCAAGGAGGTCACCCATCCTAGTACTACTCTCGCCCAAGCACGCTTAACTTCGGAGTTCTGATGTGATCCAGTGCATTTGTGCTGATATGATCGCACCCAGCATGCCTCTCCATTGTCAAAGTAATAAAGAGTTTCCATTCGCATTGTCGTACGAAATCCGTTTAAATGAAAGTGCGAAAAAATCCTGCTAGATGACATCGGATGGACTATCCGAGCATGTCGGGAAGCCGGATGACCGCCAAGGCTGTCATCGCGCGATGAATCTTCCCGAGTACCCCCGAATCAATATAAGAATCGCCACAATCTGACGGGCGGATCAAAAGTTATCGTCGGAACAATATTTGTGCACCAAGGGTAGCTCACGGCCAGTAAACACCTTCCGACCGGATTCCTGACTCGCATCCACTAGTACACTCATCCGCTATAGCCGGTACCTCACTGAATCTAAACAAACCCCTGCTATATTTTGACCATAAATGGAATGTCAGAACGAATTCCGTTTATCGAATCAAACGACACTATCACCCCGCCATAATAAAGACCGGACGTATTTGAATTCACCATCCGGAAGAAAATAAAAAGATCCGAACCGAAAGCTAGGAGGCGTCGCACTGAATGTGCGTTTCAATTCGCATCGATGTTCCAGAACCGAAAAGATTGTTCGAAAAAAGTGGTAGATAGCCGAAAAAAGTGACAGGAGTGCAACACGAGGACTTCCCAAGAGGTCACTCATCCTAGTACAACTCTCGCCCAAGCACGCTTAACTTCGGAGTTCTGATGGTATCCAGTGCATTTGTGCTGCTATGATTGCACCCAGAATGTCTCCCCACTGTCAAAGTAATAAAGAGTTTCCATTCGCATTGTCGTACGAAGTCCGTTTAAATGAAAGTGCAAAAAAATCCTGCTAGATGACATCGGATGGACGATCCGAGCATGTCGGGTAGCCGGATGACCGCCAGGGCTGTCATCGCACGATGAATCTTCCCGAGTACCCCCGAATCAATATATGAATCGCCACGATCTGACGAGCGGATCAAAAGTTATCGTCGGAACGATATTTGTTCACCAGGGGTAGCTTACGGCCAGTAAACACCTTTCGGCCGGATTCCTGACTCGCATCCACTAGTACACTCATCCGCTATAGCCGGTACCTCACTGAATCTAAACAAACCCCCGCTATATTTTGACCGTAAATGAAATGTCAGAACGAATTCCGTTTATCGAATCAAACGACACTATCACCTCGCCATAATAAAGACTGGACGTATTTGAATTCACCATCCGGAAGAAAATAAAAAGATTCGAACCGAAAGCTAGGAGGCGTCGCACTGAACGTGCGTTTCAGTTCATATCGACGTTCCAGAACCGAAAGATTGTTCGAAAAAAGTGGTAGATAGCCGAAAAAAGTGACAGGAGTGCAACACGAGGATTTCCCAGGAGGTCACCCATCCTAGTACTACTCTCGCCCAAGCACGCTTAACTTCGGACTTCTGATGGAATCCAGTGCATTTGAGCTGGTATGATCGCACCTAGCATGCCTCTCCATTGTCAAAGTAATAAAGAGTTTCCATTCGCAATGTCGTACGAAGTCCGTTTAAGTGAAAATGCAAAAAAATCCTGCTAGATGACATCGGATGGACGATCCGAGCATGTCGGGTAGCCGGATGACCGCCAGGGCTGTCATCGCGCGATGAATCTTCCCGAGTACCCCCGAATCAATATATGAATCGCCACGATCTGACGGGCGGATCAAAAGTTATCGTCGGAACGATATTTGTTCACCAAGGGTAGCTCACGGCCAGTAAACACCTTCCGACCGGATTCCTGACTCGCATCCACTAGTACACTCATCCGCTATAGCCGGTACCTCACTGAATCTAAACAAACCCCTGCTATATTTTGACCGTAAATGGAATGTCAGAACGAATTCCGTTTATCGAATCAAACGACACTATCACCCCGCCATAATAAAGACCGGACGTATTTGAATTCACCATCCGGAAGAAAATAAAAAGATCCGAACCGAAAGCTAGGAGGCGTCGCACTGAACGTGCGTTTCAATTCGCATCGATGTTCCAGAACCGAAAAGATTGTTCGAAAAAAGTGGTAGATAGCCGAAAAAAGTGACAGGAGTGCAACACGAGGACTTCCCAAGAGGTCACTCATCCTAGTACAACTCTCGCCCAAGCACGCTTAACTTCGGAGTTCTGATGGTATCCAGTGCATTTGTGCTGCTATGATTGCACCCAGAATGTCTCCCCACTGTCAAAGTAATAAAGAGTTTCCATTCGCATTGTCGTACGAAGTCCGTTTAAATGAAAGTGCAAAAAAATCCTGCTAGATGACATCGGATGGACGATCCGAGCATGTCGGGTAGCCGGATGACCGCCAGGGCTGTCATCGCACGATGAATCTTCCCGAGTACCCCCGAATCAATATATGAATCGCCACGATCTGACGGGCGGATCAAAAGTTATCGTCGGAACGATATTTGTTCACCAGGGGTAGCTCACGGCCAGTAAACACCTTCCGGCCGGATTCCTGACTCGCATCCACTAGTACACTCATCCGCTATAGCCGGTACCTCACTGAATCTAAACAAACCCCCGCTATATTTTGACCGTAAATGAAATGTCAGAACGAATTCCGTTTATCGAATCAAACGACACTATCACCCCGCCATAATAAAGACCGGACGTATTTGAATTCACCATCCGGAAGAAAATAAAAAGATCCGAACCGAAACCTAGGTGGCGTCGCACTGAACGTGCGTTTCAATTCGCATCGACGTTCTAGAACCAAAAGATTGTTCGAAAAAAGTGGTAGATAGCCGAAGAAAGTGACACGAATGCAACACGAGGACTTCCCAAGAGGTCACCCATCCTAGTACTACTCTCGCCCAAGCACGCTTAACTTCGGAGTTCTGATGGGATCCAGTGCATTTTGTGCTGGTATGAACGCACCCAGCATGCCTCTCCATTGTCAAAGTAATAAAGAGATTCCATTCGCATTGTCGTACGAAGTCCGTTTAAGTGAAAGTGCGAAAAAATCCTGCTAGATGACATCGCATAAACGATCCGAGCATGTCGGGTAGCCGGATGACCGCCAGGGCTGTCATCGCACGATGAATCTTCCCGAGTACCCCCGAATCAATATATGAATCGCCACGATCTGACGGGCGGATCAAAAGTTATCGTCGGAACGATATTTGTTCACCAGGGGTAGCTCACGGCCAGTAAACACCTTTCGGCCGGATTCCTGACTCGCATCCACTAGTACACTCATCCGCTATAGCCGGTACCTCACTGAATCTAAACAAACCCCCGCTATATTTTGACCGTAAATGAAATGTCAGAACGAATTCCGTTTATCGAATCAAACGACACTATCACCTCGCCATAATAAAGACCGGACGTATTTGAATTCACCATCCGGAATAAAATAAAAAGATTCGAACCGAAAGCTAGGAGGCGTCGCACTGAACGTGCGTTTCAGTTCGCATCGACGTTCCAGAACCGAAAGATTGTTCGAAAAAAGTGGTAGATAGCCGAAAAAAGTGACAGGAGTGCAACACGAGAATTTCCCAGGAGGTCACCCATCCTAGTAATACTCTCGCCCAAGCACGCTTAACTTCGGACTTCTGATGGGATCCAGTGCATTTGAGCTGGTATGATCGCACCCAGCATGCCTCTCCATTGTCAAAGTAATAAAGAGTTTCCATTCGCAATGTCGTACGAAGTCCGTTTAAATGAAAATGCGAAAAAATCCTGCTAGATGACATCGGATGGACGATCCGAGCATGTCGGGTAGCCGGATGACCGCCAGGGCTGTCATCGCACGATGAATCTTCCCGAGTACCCACGAATCAATATATGAATCGCCACGATCTGATGGGCGGATCAAAAGTTATCGTCGGAACGATATTTGTTCACCAGGGGTAGCTCACGGCCAGTAAACACCTTCCGGCCGGATTCCTGACTCGTATCCACTAGTACACTCATCCGCTATAGCCGGTACCTCACTGAATCTAAACAAACCCCCGCTATATTTTGACCGTAAATGAAATGTCAGAACGAATTCCGTTTATCGAATCAAACGACACTATCACCCCGCCATAATAAAGACCGGACGTATTTGAATTCACCATCCGGAAGAAAATAAAAAGATCCGAACCGAAAGCTAGGAGGCGTCGCACTGAACGTGCGTTTCAATTCGCATCGATGTTCCAGAACCGAAAAGATTGTTCGAAAAAAGTGGTAGATAGCCGAAAAAAGTGACAGGAGTGCAACACGAGGATTTCCCAGGAGGTCACCCATCCTAGTACTACTCTCGCCCAAGCACGCTTAACTTCGGACTTCTGATGGGATCCAGTGCATTTGAGCTGGTATGATCGCACCCAGCATGCCTCTCCATTGTCAAAGTAATAAAGAGTTTCCATTCGCAATGTCGTACGAAGTCCGTTTAAATGAAAATGCGAAAAAATCCTGCTAGATGACATCGAATGGACGATCCGAGCATGTCGGGTAGCCGGATGACCGCCAGGGCTGTCATCGCACGATGAATCTTCCCGAGTACCCACGAATCAATATATGAATCGCCACGATCTGATGGGCGGATTAAAAGTTATCGTCGGAACGATATTTGTTCACCAGGGGTAGCTCACGGCCAGTAAACACCTTCCGGCCGGATTCCTGACTCGCATCCACTAGTACACTCATCCGCTATAGCCGGTACCTCACTGAATCTAAACAAACCCCCGCTATATTTTGACCGTAAATGAAATGTCAGAACGAATTCCGTTTATCGAATCAAACGACACTATCACCCCGCCATAATAAAGACCGGACGTATTTGAATTCACCATCCGGAAGAAAATAAAAAGATCCGAACCGAAACCTAGGAGGCGTCGCACTGAACGTGCGTTTCAGTTCGCATCGACGTTCTAGAACCAAAAGATTGTTCGAAAAAAGTGATAGATAGCCGAAAAAGTGACAGGAGTGCAACACGAGGACTTCCAAGGAGGTCACCCATCCTAGTACTACTCTCGCCCAAGCACGCTTAACTTCGGAGTTCTGATGTGATCCAGTGCATTTGTGCTGATATGATCGCACCCAGCATGCCTCTCCATTGTCAAAGTAATAAAGAGTTTCCATTCGCATTGTCGTACGAAATCCGTTTAAATGAAAGTGCGAAAAAATCCTGCTAGATGACATCGGATGGACTATCCGAGCATGTCGGGAAGCCGGATGACCGCCAAGGCTGTCATCGCGCGATGAATCTTCCCGAGTACCCCCGAATCAATATAAGAATCGCCACAATCTGACGGGCGGATCAAAAGTTATCGTCGGAACAATATTTGTGCAGCAAGGGTAGCTCACGGCCAGTAAACACCTTCCGACCGGATTCCTGACTCGCATCCACTAGTACACTCATCCGCTATAGCCGGTACCTCACTGAATCTAAACAAACCCCTGCTATATTTTGACCATAAATGGAATGTCAGAACGAATTCCGTTTATCGAATCAAACGACACTATCACCCCGCCATAATAAAGACCGGACGTATTTGAATTCACCATCCGGAAGAAAATAAAAAGATCCGAACCGAAACCTAGGAGGCGTCGCACTGAACGTGCGTTTCAGTTCGCATCGACGTTCTAGAACCAAAAGATTGTTCGAAAAAAGTGATAGATAGCCGAAAAAAGTGACAGGAGTGCAACACGAGGACTTCTAAGGAGGTCACCCATCCTAGTACTACTCTCGCCCAAGCACGCTTAACTTCGGAGTTCTGATGTGATCCAGTGCATTTGTGCTGATATGATCGCACCCAGCATGCCTCTCCATTGTCAAAGTAATAAAGAGTTTCCATTCGCATTGTCGTACGAAATCCGTTTAAATGAAAGTGCGAAAAAATCCTGCTAGATGACATCGGATGGACTATCCGAGCATGTCGGGAAGCCGGATGACCGCCAAGGCTGTCATCGCGCGATGAATCTTCCCGAGTACCCCCGAATCAATATAAGAATTGCCACAATCTGACGGGCGGATCAAAAGTTATCGTCGGAACAATATTTGTGCACCAAGGGTAGCTCACGGCCAGTAAACACCTTCCGACCGGATTCCTGACTCGCATCCACTAGTACACTCATCCGCTATAGCCGGTACCTCACTGAATCTAAACAAACCCCTGCTATATTTTGACCATAAATGGAATGTCAGAACGAATTCCGTTTATCGAATCAAACGACACTATCACCCCGCCATAATAAAGACCGGACGTATTTGAATTCACCATCCGGAAGAAAATAAAAAGATCCGAACCGAAAGCTAGGAGGCGTCGCACTGAATGTGCGTTTCAATTCGCATCGATGTTCCAGAACCGAAAAGATTGTTCGAAAAAAGTGGTAGATAGCTGTGGAACCAGATCCGGGACGGGCGTGGAGGACGGGCCCCCGCGCGAGTCTCTCTAGATCGTCCACGTGAAGGAGAGCCCCACCAAGGAACTCTCGAAAGAGTGCCCCTCACAGCATGAGCGGCGATGTAAAGTGAGATACCTCTCGATTCGGGGACCAGCCCGGATTCGAGACGCACCTCGAACAAAGAAAGAGTCGCCATCCAAGGAAGTGGGCCCTGGATCCCATGCTGTGCTCTGTCGCAACAGATAACCAGAGATATAAAGGGTCCGTGCCTGATGACGAATGGGGAAGGGATTAGGCGCCCCCAATTCGCCCAAGTGCTAGCACCTGGTCTCTTATGCCATTTATTATTAATTTTGAAGAGTTTTGGGCGAAAATCATGCGAAATGGGAACGAATATCTCCGAGATAACGTCTAGCTAATCATGCATGTCTCGGAGATGAATAAGAAGCACACACAAAAGAAATGAAAGATATGTCGCCTAAGAATAGCTAGGTTATGAGTGCCATGCCTAATTGGTGTCTAAGTTCTGGTGGACAAGCACATGCATGTTACAGCTAAAGGTATAAGATCTGTACATAAAAATAAGAAAACACAGCAAAACACACAATACAACACGACTCGACACACGACCCGACACGACAAACCCTAGACTCTAATGCAATACTTGACTCGGACCAGAATGGCCATCCATCCTAGCTGCACTACGTATCCCGGCCTCGGGAAGAATCAGAGCCAACGTAGTTCGGTGCCCTATTCTAAACTACGATGCCTAAAACTCTAGGACCGCTATCCTAGACTCGATCCACTAGACTCGACTGATGTTTAAAGCTTTTTGTGCGATTGCTTAAATTCAAGTGGATTGTAATTTTTAGGACTCTATATGCCCTAACTAATGCAAGTTGATTAGCCTTAAGCTAATGCAGGTGGGCCCTATATCCTATGTGTATCTAGGCTGTGCATTCTAAGGAAAACCATGGGTTGACTATATGCTTCCTAGTCTAGCCATCGGTTCGACTAAATGTCTAACCGATCGACTTGAGGCCTCCTAACTCTAGGGACACTCACACGACAGGACACACCACATCAATACAAATCAAGACCGACTCCTAACTCTAAAACACCCTAAATATCTAGGACAGACTCCTAACTCTAGGGGAAGATCTTTTTGAAAAGGTTTTGAAGTTTTTTATATTTTTGGGAGGTTTTGAAGTTATGAAAAATGGTGAAAGTTGTGAGAAATATTTACAAAAATGGTGACTGAAAATGGTGAAAGGGTGTAAAAATGGTGTCTAAAAATGGTGACTGAACTCAGGGTGCCAGCAGCACGCCTGAGCTGCCTACGTACCCCTCAGCTAGGGATCAAGCCATCCGTAGTTCGGACGGAAAGGTGAGAAATATTTACAAAAATGGTGACTGGGCTCAGGATGCCAGCAGCACGCCTGAGCTGCCTACGTACCCCTCAGCTAGGGATCAAGCCATCCGTAGTTCGGAACGAATTCCTAACTACTCTGCACATGACTCAAGATTTTTTGAGATTTTTGATTTTGATTATGTTTTTTTGAATTTTTAAGTGTTTTTGGAATGTTTTTGTTGTTTTTAAGTGTTTTTGGAATGTTTTTGTTGTTTTTTTGACACCAGAGAATAAAATCCTATCATCATAAGGGTAGGGAGACTTCTGGAATCCCGCAAAGGTTGGACAGCATCCTATGCTTTGCGGGGGAACGATCAGGAAAATAACTCGGCAAGGGTTGGACAGCATCCTATACCTTGCAGGAGCGGGTAAAGATCACGACTTGATGAGAGGATGGACAGAATCCTAACCCCTATGATGATAGGAAAAATTCCTGGACTGACTGAAGGACTGACTCTCAAACTGGAAATTCTAAAAAAGATATGCTAATGAGACAAGGCATGTCTCTTAAAGAGATGGAGGACAAATAAGGGTGTTAACACCATTTGCAAGAGGGTTGCACATACCAAAATGAAATGGGTTGCCATTATTAAAGTGAAGAGGGCTGTACAAACCAAAATGAAATGGGTTGCCATTATTAAAGTGAAGAGGGCTGACAATATCAAGATGAGGGGGCTGACATATATATATAAACAGAAAAATGAGGTGGCTGCCAATACAGAGTCGGTATGCTTGTGTGGGGCCCGCTGGCATTGGGTCCCGCTACTATGGCCCGCTGTTGTGGGACCCGCGGATGTGGGACCCGCGGATGTGGGACCCGCTGTGGGACCCGCTGAGACCCGCCGCTGTGGGACCCGCTGATGTGGGACCCGCTGTTGTGGGACCCGTTGTGGGACCCACTGTGGGACCCGTTGTGGGACCCGCTGGGACCCGTTGTTGTGGGACCCGCTGTGGGACCCACTGATGTGGGACCCACTGTGGGACCCGCTGTGGGACCTACTGATGTGGGACCCGCTGTGGGACCCGTGGATGTGGGACCCGCTGTGGGACCCGCTATGGGACTCGCTGATGTGGGACCCGCTGTGGGACCCGCGGATGTGGGACCCGCTGTGGGACCCGCTGATGTGGGACCCGCTGTGGGACCCACTGATATGGGACCCGCTGTAGGACCTACTGATGTGGGACCCGTGTAGTGCAAAGAATGAATAATTAAAAAAAAAAATGAACTTACGCCACAAGAGATCCAGGAAGGTGTCGACAGAGTCGTGCTTGTGTGGGGCCCGCTGATGTGGGGCCCGCTGGAGGTGGGGTGGAGGAGATGTGGATGCCGGTGGAGCTCCAGTGGTTGGTTGGGAGGATGCCGGAGAAGGTGGTGGTGATCGGTGGATGGCCGGTCGGAGATGGGTTTGGCCTCGCCGGATTCCGGCTGGATTGCCGGAGGAGAAGACTCTCTCTCTCTCTCTCTCTCTCTCTCTCTCTCCCTCTCTCTCTCTCTACAGATCTCTCCTCCCTCTCTCTCTCTCTCCCCTCTGCAGATCTCTCTCTCTCTCCCTCTCCCCTCTGGTTTTTCCCTTTTTTTTTCTCTCTGGTTCCTCCTCTTTTTCTTTTTTTTTCTGGTTTTTCTTCGCGAGAGAGAAGAAAACCATCATGAGTCATCATGAGGGGGAGAGAAAAATGAGAGTGGTTGTCCCCCTCATGTCCCCCCCATTTTCTTAATTTTTCAAAAAAAATAAAATAAAAAATCATTACATGCATAGGATACCAAAAGAAAACAAAAAACATAATCATTACGAGTCTGTTTTAAAAATCAAAAGAAAATGATGATGTCCTTATTCTCTATTTGAATACAAGCGGATCCCACATTAGCGGGCCCCACACAAACGGGTCCCACACAAGTGGGCCCCACATTCTCTTTTGCTCGGATTAATTCCATTCGAATACGCGGGTTTAGGGCCCTGTCAAAATGGGGTGTCTACAGATGCCCCTCTTTGGCAGAGTGTGCTTGTCGCACGAAAGCCAAAGCTGAACAGACAACACATTTTGACTGGCCCAAAAAAAATAATTTTGGACTTTTGTTTTTTTTTTCTTTTTGTTTTTTTTTTTTTTTTTTGGATTTTTGAAAATGATACTCACAAAGATAACATGGTGAAATAGCCTTTCACCGGACTCTGACTCCACAAACGCTGGTGAGATAGCCTCTCTTGAACTCGTAACTCAATAATGGATATATGGATGAGATAGCCTCTCTTGCAAAACTTTAAAGGATTGATTTGGCTGCGAGAGAGCCGGGAAAGATATTGGTTTGGTAGCGATTGAACCAGAAGCCGAGAATTGACTTGACTGCGAATGAGTCGGAAGGTCAAAATTTGCTTGGTTGCGAGCGAACCGAAAAGCGAAGGGTTTGACTTGACTGCGAAAAAGCCAAAGTCAGGGATACTGGCCGAGTTGCGAATGAACTATGAGACCGAATAATTGACTTGGTTGCGAATGAACCAGAAAGTCAGGGATTGACTCGACTGCGAATGAGTCAGAGTTAGGGAGATTAGCTTGATTGCGAATGAATCAAGAAATCAGCAAGAAACTTGGCAGCGAATGAGCCGAAGAGTCTAAGATTTTAGCTTGGTTGCGAATGAACCAAAAGACTGGAATTTGATTTGAGCTGCGAATGAGTTAAGAATTGGAAGATTGACTCGACTGCGAAGGAGTCGAAGTCAGGGAGATTATCTTGATTGCGAATGAATCAAGAAATCAGCGAGAACTTGGCAGCGAATGTGCCGAAGAGTCCGAGATTTTGACCCGGTTGCGAATGAACCAAAAGGCCAGAATTATGACTTGGCTGCGAACGAACCGAAGTCAAAGAGATTAACTTGACTGCGAATGAGTCAAGAAATTAGAAAACAGGCCTGACTGCGAATGAGTCGAAAACCTAAGATTTTGACCCGGTTGCGAATGAACCAAAAGGTCGAGGATATGAGCGAGACTGCGAATGAGTCAAAACTCAAAGGATTGACCTGGTTGCGAATGAACCGAAAGGTTGAAGATATGCAAACCTGAATTTGGATCTGAGAAGATAGCATCTTGGCAGATGATCAGGGCGGAATGATTAGACAGTTATCATGATCAAACCTATGACCTGGTTGCGAATGAACCGAAAGGTCGAGGATATGAGCGAGACTGCGAATGAGTCAGAACTCAAGGATTGACCTGGTTGCGAATGAACCGAAAGGTCGAAGATATGCAAACCTGAATTTGGATCTGAGAAGATAGCATCTTGGCAGATGATCAGGGCGGAATGATTAGACAGTTATCATGATCAAACCTATAACCTGGTTGCGAATGAACCGAAAGGTGGAGGTTATGAGCGAGACTGCGAATGAGTCAAAACTCAAGGATTGACCTGGTTGCGAATGAACCGAAAGGTCGAAGATATGCAAACCTGAATTTGGATCTGAGAAGATAGCATCTTGGCAGATGATCAGGGCGGAATGATTAGACAGTTATCATGATCAAACCTATGACCTGGTTGCGAATGAACCGAAAGGTCGAGGATATGAGCGAGACTGCGAATGAGTCAAAACTCAAGGATTGACCTGGTTGCGAATTAACCGAAAGGTCGAAGATATGCAAACCTGAATTTGGATCTGAGAAGATAGCATCTTGGCAGATGATCAGGGCGGAATGATTAGACAGTTATCATGATCAAACCTATGACCTGGTTGCGAATGAACCGAAAGGCCGAGGATATGAGCGAGATTGCGAATGAGTCAAAACTCAAAGGATTGACCTGGTTGCGAATGAACCGAAAGGTCGAAGATATGCAAACCTGAATTTGGATCTGAGAAGATAGCATCTTGGCAGATGATCAGGGCGGAATGATTAGACAGCTATCATGATCAAACCTAAATTGGGATCTGGGAAGATAGCATCTTGACAGATCAACATGGTGGAATGATTAGACAGCTATCATGATCAAACCTAAATTGGGATCTGGGAAGATAGCATCTTGACAGATCAACATGGTGGAATGATTAGACAGCTATCATGATCAAGCCTAAATTGAGATCTGGGAAGATAGCATCTTGACAGATCAACATGGCGGAATGATTAGACAGCTATCATGATCAAACCTAAATTAGGATCTGGGAAGATAGCATCTTGACAGATCAACATGGCGGAATGATTAGACAGCTATCATGATCAAACCTAAATTGGGATCTGGGAAGATAGCATCTTGACAGATCAACACGGCGGAATGATTAGACAGCTATCATGATCAAACCTAAATTGGGATCTGGGAAGATAGCATCTTGACAGATCAACACGGCGGAATGATTAGACAGCTATCATGATCAAACCTAAATTGGGATCTGGGAAGATAGCATCTTGACAGATCAACACGGCGGAATGATTAGACAGTTATCATGATCAAACCTAAATTGGGATCTGGGAAGATAGCATCTTGACAGATCACCACGGCGGAATGATTAGACAGTTATCATGATCAAACCTAAATTGGGATCTGGGAAGATAGCATCTTGACAGATCAACACGGCGGAATGATTAGACAGTTATCATGATCAAACCTAAATTGGGATCTGAGAAGACAGCATCTAGGCAGATCAACAAAGCGGAATGATTAGACAGTTATCATGATCAAACCTAAATTGGGATCTGGGAAGATAACATCTTGACAGATCAACACGGCGGAATGATTAGACAGTTATCATGATCAAACCTAAATTGGGATCTGAGAAGACAGCATCTAGGCAGATCAACAAAGCGGTATAATTAGACAATCATCATGATCAAACCACTCTAGGAACCAAGAACACGAAACTCAAGAAGGAACAATTTTGATTCAAGAAATCGAGATTGTGATCGAGTCCATTACAAGATTGATCGTCTCTTGCCGAGAACGTTAGGAGTGTGCGATCTCTGTTGAGAACCAGACACAGGTAACTTGCTGAGGTTTTGAGTATTGACCATTTTTTCCGAGAGAACTGAATTCTGCTGGAGATTGAAGGCTGCGCGAGCAAATTCTAGACTCCACTGAGGAAATTGATTTTCTGGGGAAGTTGACCTTTCAGAGAGTGCACTTGTCTGAGAAGTTTGAAGTTTGGCTCGAGATATACTCGTACATCTCTTATCTCAACTTACTGAAGACATTGGCACTGATTGCCTTTTGTGCTTGATATCTTTTATGACGCAAGTCATAAAAGATGCCCCTAGTATATTGTGTTTCCATGACAGGAGTTTTAAGGAGGCAGGACAATGATGGTTGAAGAAAAGATGCTTCATTTCATGAAGGCTCACGATGCAAAGTTCTTTTGTATGGAGAGAATAGGACAATAACCATGATGGCTGAGTCTGAAAATCCCTTCTTTCGCATTGCTCACTTTTGGAGGCTTAAGGTCTCTGGTAGGTTTGAACAAGATGTCTCCCGCCCCTTCTGATACCTAAACCAGGATTTACTCTGAATTTTCTTCGCATTTTGGATGACACGCTCCCATTCTTCCAGCATCTGACAGTTTGGACTTCGCAAGGAGAGGGAACACAAATATGAAGGAGGAACAGATTTCCAAGGACTCAATCAAAGAAGATTCTCATTGTTCCAAGGACTCGACTCGCTTTTGACTCACTCTTGGATCTGATGTGTCATTTTTTAAGGGTATGGCTTAGCCACTCTTAGAGTATTTCGAAGACCGTGTCAAGATGCACAACTCTCCTTTTTCGGTGTTTATGTCATGGTTATTATCCCTTTTGGATTGCTCGGTTTCGATGCCCTCAGTTTAGAGGAATGTTAAAGTAAGCTTGCTGGCACTACTTGGACTCCGAGATTTTACCCTGGTTGAAGACTGTTTCTCCACCTCAATGATTCACTTTTTGCTGGAAGTCATTGCCATTGACCAGATTGCCTTTTCAGGTTTTCAATCTGACGGACCGCTTGCCCTAACTTTTGCCTGGTTCGCCCTTTCGGGTTTTCAATCCAGCGGGCTCGATACCCTAACTTTTGCCTAAGCTGACTTTTCAGTTGTCAACTTAGCGGGTGAATGACCCTAAATTTTGCCTAGACCGCCCTCCCGGGTTTTCAGCCTAGCGGGTCTTCAGATTCCATCGTTTTTTGTTCTTGACTTTGAACCTCTGCTTGTTCACCAAAAGGACTTTCTAAGTGGGCTGGGGTTCAAAACGCTTGGATATTTCTTTTGGATTTCAAAGTTTCGACTAGACTTGGATTGGCCAGGTTGCCTAAGTACCCCAACAATGGAGGATCAGGTTCGAGTGGTTCGCTGAGGTTTGGAACAGAATGATTTGGCTTTTAAGCTCAAAGGTTGAAAGGGAATAATTTGACTTTTATCCCAAAGGTTGAAAGGGAATAATTTGACTTTTATCCCAAAGGTTGAAAGGGAATAATTTGACTTTTATCCCAAAGGTTGAAAGGGAATAATTTGATTTTTATCCCAAAGGTTGACCGAACCTGAATTGATCAGGTTGCCTACGTACCCCCGAAGAGTTGGGGATCAGGTCAGACGTAGTTCGGGCCGAAATGCCCCTAATTTGCGGGTGTTTGAAAAGAATGTTTGATTTTGTTGAGGCTCGAAGGTGTTCGCAAAAGGATTTTTTTTTTTTTGAACTTGGGATTTTTGGCGTTTAAGGCTCAGGCGTCCAAGGATGGCCTTCTGATGTTTTGGCATACAAGCTTCTTGAATGGCTAAGGTTCAATGGCTTTGAACTTTTTTCCTTTCCTCTTTTTTTTTTTTGAGGAGTCTGGCGGCATTTCCTGGCAAGACTTCATCTGCACTGTGCAAGCTAGACTGATTGAATTCCCACTTTTTCTTTGGGATCTTGCACTGATATTCGGGATTCTACGACTCTGGGTCCTCTCTGAATGCTGGATCCTCTCTGAATGCTGAAGATTTTGAAATCTTTCAATCTATTTATCAGCTCTGCTTTTTGAGATTCTGACGCTCTCGAGAAGTTGACGTGGGGCATGCTCCCTTCTTCTTTCTTCTCTGGATTCTATCCTTTTTTTCTTATTGGATGTCGGGGAGGCCCCTACTCCTTGAATGCTCTAACTTGAAATTCCATCGGAATGTATAGCCCAAGTATTCTTTTTGGGGTTCATGTTCTATGCTCATGACTTTGTTGTCCGAAAGTCTTCTCTCAATTTTTCATTAACTTCACTTGATATCTAGTATTCTTCGTTTGAAATTTTCGCTTTTTCGACCCGATGTCTGAAGCTGAGGGTGACTCACGTTGAACAGTGTCAAGACACGCTTCCGGTTTATCCTCATAGGACCAAGCAACACTTATTTGAACCCTCTAAATAGATTTATCGATTCTTTGCGCTCTTCGGGAGATTTTGCCAATCCTTATTTCCCGAGTTTCGGATTTGGATACCACTATCCACGGTATCGATTTCATCTTCGAGTGGCTTTGCTCGACGCTCTTCCCCTCGTTTGATCAGCTTTCAAATCTCGAGGAGAATTTCATCGGCATCCTCGTCTGAGGAGGGTGTCTTAATTTGTTTATTAACATTAGATCCAAGAGTGAACATATACAAGAATACTGACGACACGGGAATCAAATGTTCGTTGCATTGAATGTTTGAAGTACATACATTGATTTTTGACGCGCCACGATAGGCTCTCCATCAAATTCAACAAAAGATGGGACATTGGCTCACAATGAGAGAGACCACAAAACACGACATACTTGGAATTGATATTGACATGGTTAGACTTACCAACTTTGACAGGAGGGTCGGTATACACACTTCAAAGCAAATTTCAAAGATGGGACACTTCATCGGAGGCAACGGATTGGCGCTGAAAGTTCAAGGGCAACGTGCCTTCATTAATGAGGATAATGATTTGAGAGAGCAATCCTGGAGTTAGAATCTCAGAAGGGAGGGCCTCTCAAGTTTCTGTTGACCCAGCTCAAATTGTTCTTTAGCACCTGACAATGGCAAGGCTTTCTCTGGTATGATATTTTCAAGGAGTTCAAGCTCTGACATTTTTCTTTTTCCTTCCCAATTATTTTCCAGCCCAGAAGTGGTACAGGTAAAGGTGGTAAGATATGTGAAGGGTTGAACGGGTGAAATGGTTCCCATGGTGGGTGAAAGAAGTGCAACATGGTTAGGTGCAGGGTTCTCGGAAGCTTTTGAGTTCAAGAAGAATGAGGGGATCCCTGTCTATCAGGTAGCGGGCTAGACCAAGCGAGTTCAGAGATGGAAGCTCTTTTTGGGGTTGATGGTAGACGAGTGACTAAGACTCCTGTCATGGACACCATAAACACTAGGCTCAATGAGAATTAATCGCATGACAATGTAATGTGCAAGTTGAAGCAAAAGGTAGCACAAACACATCCTTCCCCTGGATAAAATTCGACATCTTAACGGTTGTACATGAAGATGTGGTACGGCAAGTACATGGTTCGTCAACAAGCCTAAAAGGATGATGACCACACTCAAAGTATTCGGAGAAAATTCGACAGCATAACAGCTATACTAGGAGATGTGGTAAGGTAAGCACATGGTTGTCAACGAACCCAAAAGGATAATGATTACGCTCAAGGGTTCTGAAAAAAAATCGGCAGCATGACGGCTATACTAGGATGGTCTCAGCAACTAAACATGAAGAGTATGCCGTCATGGTCAAGATAAAGCAGGGCTCTCAGCAAGAACACACTCCGGTAATGATAATGGCAAGATAGACTCATAATCGACATGCGGAGTACATCTGATCAGGATCAATCAAATGATCAAGCACATGGGAGATAGATCATGGCTAAAAGAGCCCAGCATCTGATGATAATCCACAGAATGGATGGAGAAGAATAATTGATTAGATTATGAAGGAAAACTTAACTAGGAAGCAAGCCCTAATCTAATAATAAATATGTACATATATATATATATACATCCTAACCAGGGACACCAACCCTAGTCTAATCTAGCGGAGTCAAGGAGGTCTCGACTCGTGACAGACTGATGAGTGTACTAGGACCGCGCTGTAGCCACGCAAGGTGAGCTACCCTAGTCTACAAATTGGACAAGGCTCCTAACTCTAGGCTTCACATGTGTAAGTAACACATGTTCGTCCTCATATGAATGCAATATAGATGTATATAAACACGGGTACTTCCTAGTTGGTTTTCACTAAGCCAGTAGGTATATACATAATATATAAAACAAAGTAGGGCTCCGAACTCAATCTATCGGGTACTATGCGTATAAAACATACTTAATATGTATAACTCAAGTGCACCGAGTGTTATACATAGTATGCTTCATTGCTCATCGGCTGCTGTAAACACAAGTGCACCGAGTGTTTACGGCCGCAGCGCTGGCGCATAGCTTGGAAATAGATTCAACAGCACCATCAGGGTGTAATGACATCCCAGTCGGGCACGCATCGAATCTATCCCGTGGAGCCAATAATGAAAAACAACGAAAGAAATAAAGAATGAAGGATATGGCAACATATGATGTGCAGTGTGTGAATCCCTCGTTTTATTTACGCACCTACTTGGTGCCCCTGGATTTCTAACGATAAAGTTCCCATTTAACTTGGTTTTGACCCAAATTTCTTCAAAATTAGTAAAAATGGCATTTTTATAGAGTTAGGCAATGTTTCAAGAATTCCCCAGCAGAGTCGCCAGTCTGTGGAACCAGATCCGGGACGGGCGTGGAGGACGGGCCCCCGCGCGAGTCTCTCTAGATCGTCCACGTGAAGGAGAGCCCCACCAAGGAACTCTCGAAAGAGTGCCCCTCACAGCATGAGCGGCGATGTAAAGTGAGATACCTCTCGATTCGGGGACCAGCCCGGATTCGAGACGCACCTCGAACAAAGAAAGAGTCGCCATCCAAGGAAGTGGGCCCTGGATCCCATGCTGTGCTCTGTCGCAACAGATAACCAGAGATATAAAGGGTCCGTGCCTGATGACGAATGGGGAAGGGATTAGGCGCCCCCAATTCGCCCAAGTGCTAGCACCTGGTCTCTTATGCCATTTATTATTAATTTTGAAGAGTTTTGGGCGAAAATCATGCGAAATGGGAACGAATATCTCCGAGATAACGTCTAGCTAATCATGCATGTCTCGGAGATGAATAAGAAGCACACACAAAAGAAATGAAAGATATGTCGCCTAAGAATAGCTAGGTTATGAGTGCCATGCCTAATTGGTGTCTAAGTTCTGGTGGACAAGCACATGCATGTTACAGCTAAAGGTATAAGATCTGTACATAAAAATAAGAAAACACAGCAAAACACACAATACAACACGACTCGACACACGACCCGACACGACAAACCCTAGACTCTAATGCAATACTTGACTCGGACCAGAATGGCCATCCATCCTAGCTGCACTACGTATCCCGGCCTCGGGAAGAATCAGAGCCAACGTAGTTCGGTGCCCTATTCTAAACTACGATGCCTAAAACTCTAGGACCGCTATCCTAGACTCGATCCACTAGACTCGACTGATGTTTAAAGCTTTTTGTGCGATTGCTTAAATTCAAGTGGATTGTAATTTTTAGGACTCTATATGCCCTAACTAATGCAAGTTGATTAGCCTTAAGCTAATGCAGGTGGGCCCTATATCCTATGTGTATCTAGGCTGTGCATTCTAAGGAAAACCATGGGTTGACTATATGCTTCCTAGTCTAGCCATCGGTTCGACTAAATGTCTAACCGATCGACTTGAGGCCTCCTAACTCTAGGGACACTCACACGACAGGACACACCACATCAATACAAATCAAGACCGACTCCTAACTCTAAAACACCCTAAATATCTAGGACAGACTCCTAACTCTAGGGGAAGATCTTTTTGAAAAGGTTTTGAAGTTTTTTATATTTTTGGGAGGTTTTGAAGTTATGAAAAATGGTGAAAGTTGTGAGAAATATTTACAAAAATGGTGACTGAAAATGGTGAAAGGGTGTAAAAATGGTGTCTAAAAATGGTGACTGAACTCAGGGTGCCAGCAGCACGCCTGAGCTGCCTACGTACCCCTCAGCTAGGGATCAAGCCATCCGTAGTTCGGACGGAAAGGTGAGAAATATTTACAAAAATGGTGACTGGGCTCAGGATGCCAGCAGCACGCCTGAGCTGCCTACGTACCCCTCAGCTAGGGATCAAGCCATCCGTAGTTCGGAACGAATTCCTAACTACTCTGCACATGACTCAAGATTTTTTGAGATTTTTGATTTTGATTATGTTTTTTTGAATTTTTAAGTGTTTTTGGAATGTTTTTGTTGTTTTTAAGTGTTTTTGGAATGTTTTTGTTGTTTTTTTGACACCAGAGAATAAAATCCTATCATCATAAGGGTAGGGAGACTTCTGGAATCCCGCAAAGGTTGGACAGCATCCTATGCTTTGCGGGGGAACGATCAGGAAAATAACTCGGCAAGGGTTGGACAGCATCCTATACCTTGCAGGAGCGGGTAAAGATCACGACTTGATGAGAGGATGGACAGAATCCTAACCCCTATGATGATAGGAAAAATTCCTGGACTGACTGAAGGACTGACTCTCAAACTGGAAATTCTAAAAAAGATATGCTAATGAGACAAGGCATGTCTCTTAAAGAGATGGAGGACAAATAAGGGTGTTAACACCATTTGCAAGAGGGTTGCACATACCAAAATGAAATGGGTTGCCATTATTAAAGTGAAGAGGGCTGTACAAACCAAAATGAAATGGGTTGCCATTATTAAAGTGAAGAGGGCTGACAATATCAAGATGAGGGGGCTGACATATATATATAAACAGAAAAATGAGGTGGCTGCCAATACAGAGTCGGTATGCTTGTGTGGGGCCCGCTGGCATTGGGTCCCGCTACTATGGCCCGCTGTTGTGGGACCCGCGGATGTGGGACCCGCGGATGTGGGACCCGCTGTGGGACCCGCTGAGACCCGCCGCTGTGGGACCCGCTGATGTGGGACCCGCTGTTGTGGGACCCGTTGTGGGACCCACTGTGGGACCCGTTGTGGGACCCGCTGGGACCCGTTGTTGTGGGACCCGCTGTGGGACCCACTGATGTGGGACCCGCTGTGGGACCTACTGATGTGGGACCCGCTGTGGGACCCGTGGATGTGGGACCCGCTGTGGGACCCGCTATGGGACTCGCTGATGTGGGACCCGCTGTGGGACCCGCGGATGTGGGACCCGCTGTGGGACCCGCTGATGTGGGACCCGCTGTGGGACCCACTGATATGGGACCCGCTGTAGGACCTACTGATGTGGGACCCGTGTAGTGCAAAGAATGAATAATTAAAAAAAAAAAATGAACTTACGCCACAAGAGATCCAGGAAGGTGTTGACAGAGTCGTGCTTGTGTGGGGCCCGCTGATGTGGGGCCCGCTGGAGGTGGGGTGGAGGAGATGTGGATGCCGGTGGAGCTCCAGTGGTTGGTTGGGAGGATGCCGGAGAAGGTGGTGGTGATCGGTGGATGGCCGGTCGGAGATGGGTTTGGCCTCGCCGGATTCCGGCTGGATTGCCGGAGGAGAAGACTCTCTCTCTCTCTCTCTCTCTCTCTCTCTCTCCCTCTCTCTCTCTCTACAGATCTCTCCTCCCTCTCTCTCTCTCTCCCCTCTGCAGATCTCTCTCTCTCTCCCTCTCCCCTCTGGTTTTTCCCTTTTTTTTTCTCTCTGGTTCCTCCTCTTTTTCTTTTTTTTTCTGGTTTTTCTTCGCGAGAGAGAAGAAAACCATCATGAGTCATCATGAGGGGGAGAGAAAAATGAGAGTGGTTGTCCCCCTCATGTCCCCCCCATTTTCTTAATTTTTCAAAAAAAATAAAATAAAAAATCATTACATGCATAGGATACCAAAAGAAAACAAAAAACATAATCATTACGAGTCTGTTTTAAAAATCAAAAGAAAATGATGATGTCCTTATTCTCTATTTGAATACAAGCGGATCCCACATTAGCGGGCCCCACACAAACGGGTCCCACACAAGTGGGCCCCACATTCTCTTTTGCTCGGATTAATTCCATTCGAATACGCGGGTTTAGGGCCCTGTCAAAATGGGGTGTCTACAATAGCCGAAAAAAGTGACAGGAGTGCAACACGAGGACTTCCCAAGAGGTCACTCATCCTAGTACAACTCTCGCCCAAGCACGCTTAACTTCGGAGTTCTGATGGTATCCAGTGCATTTGTGCTGCTATGATTGCACCCAGAATGTCTCCCCACTGTCAAAGTAATAAAGAGTTTCCATTCGCATTGTCGTACGAAGTCCGTTTAAATGAAAGTGCAAAAAAATCCTGCTAGATGACATCGGATGGACGATCCGAGCATGTCGGGTAGCCGGATGACCGCCAGGGCTGTCATCGCACGATGAATCTTCCCGAGTACCCCCGAATCAATATATGAATCGCCACGATCTGACGAGCGGATCAAAAGTTATCGTCGGAACGATATTTGTTCACCAGGGGTAGCTCACGGCCAGTAAACACCTTTCGGCCGGATTCCTGACTCGCATCCACTAGTACACTCATCCGCTATAGCCGGTACCTCACTGAATCTAAACAAACCCCCGCTATATTTTGACCGTAAATGAAATGTCAGAACGAATTCCGTTTATCGAATCAAACGACACTATCACCTCGCCATAATAAAGACTGGACGTATTTGAATTCACCATCCGGAAGAAAATAAAAAGATTCGAACCGAAAGCTAGGAGGCGTCGCACTGAACGTGCGTTTCAGTTCATATCGACGTTCCAGAACCGAAAGATTGTTCGAAAAAAGTGGTAGATAGCCGAAAAAAGTGACAGGAGTGCAACACGAGGATTTCCCAGGAGGTCACCCATCCTAGTACTACTCTCGCCCAAGCACGCTTAACTTCGGACTTCTGATGGAATCCAGTGCATTTGAGCTGGTATGATCGCACCTAGCATGCCTCTCCATTGTCAAAGTAATAAAGAGTTTCCATTCGCAATGTCGTACGAAGTCCGTTTAAGTGAAAATGCAAAAAAATCCTGCTAGATGACATCGGATGGACGATCCGAGCATGTCGGGTAGCCGGATGACCGCCAGGGCTGTCATCGCGCGATGAATCTTCCCGAGTACCCCCGAATCAATATATGAATCGCCACGATCTGACGGGCGGATCAAAAGTTATCGTCGGAACGATATTTGTTCACCAAGGGTAGCTCACGGCCAGTAAACACCTTCCGACCGGATTCCTGACTCGCATCCACTAGTACACTCATCCGCTATAGCCGGTACCTCACTGAATCTAAACAAACCCCCGCTATATTTTGACCGTAAATGAAATGTCAGAACGAATTCCGTTTATCGAATCAAACGACACTATCACCCCGCCATAATAAAGACCGGACGTATTTGAATTCACCATCCGGAAGAAAATAAAAAGATCCGAACCGAAACCTAGGAGGCGTCGCACTGAACGTGCGTTTCAGTTCGCATCGACGTTCTAGAACCAAAAGATTGTTCGAAAAAAGTGATAGATAGCCGAAAAAAGTGACAGGAGTGCAACACGAGGACTTCCAAGGAGGTCACCCATCCTAGTACTACTCTCGCCCAAGCACGCTTAACTTCGGAGTTCTGATGGGATCCAGTGCATTTGTGCTGCTATGATCGCACCCAGCATGCCTCTCCATTGTCAAAGTAATAAAGAGTTTCCATTCGCATTGTCGTACGAAATCCGTTTAAATGAAAGTGCGAAAAAATCCTGCTAGATGACATCGGATGGACTATCCGAGCATGTCGGGAAGCCGGATGACCGCCAAGGCTGTCATCGCGCGATGAATCTTCCCGAGTACCCCCGAATCAATATAAGAATCGCCACAATCTGACGGGCGGATCAAAAGTTATCGTCGGAACAATATTTGTGCACCAAGGGTAGCTCACGGCCACTAAACACCTTCCGACCGGATTCCTGACTCGCATCCACTAGTACACTCATCCGCTATAGCTGGTACCTCACTGAATCTAAACAAACCCCTGCTATATTTTGACCGTAAATGGAATGTCAGAACGAATTCCGTTTATCGAATCAAACGACACTATCACCCCGCCATAATAAAGACCGGACGTATTTGAATTCACCATCCGGAAGAAAATAAAAAGATCCGAACCGAAAGCTAGGAGGCGTCGCACTGAACGTGCGTTTCAGTTCGCATCGACGTTCCAGAACCGAAAGATTGTTCGAAAAAAGTGGTAGATAGCCGAAAAAAGTGACAGGAGTGCAACACGAGGATTTCCCAGGAGGTCACCCATCCTAGTACTACTCTCGCCCAAGCACGCTTAACTTCGGAGTTCTGATGAGATCTAGTGCATTTGAGCTGGTATGATCGCACCCAGCATGCCTCTCCATTGTCAAAGTAATAAAGAGTTTCCATTCGCATTGTCGTACGAAGTCCGTTTAAATGAAAGTGCGAAAAAATCCTGCTAGATGACATCGGATGGACGATCCGAGCATGTCGGGTAGCCGGATGACCGCCAGGGCTGTCATCGCACGATGAATCTTCCCGAGTACCCCCGAATCAATATATGAATCGCCACGATCTGATGGGCGGATCAAAAGTAATCGTCGGAACGATATTTGTTCACCAGGGGTAGCTCACGGCCAGTAAACACCTTCCGGCCGGATTCCTGACTCGCATCCACTAGTACACTCATCCGCTATAGCCGGTACCTCACTGAATCTAAACAAACACCCGCTATATTTTGACCGTAAATGAAATGTCAGAACGAATTCCGTTTATCGAATCAAACGTCACTATCACCCCGCCATAATAAAGACCGGACGTATTTGAATTCACCATCCGGAAGAAAATAAAAAGATCCGAACCGAAATCTAGGAGGCGTCGCACTGAACGTGCGTTTCAGTTCGCATCGACGTTCTAGAACCAAAAGATTGTTCGAAAAAAGTGATAGATAGCCGAAAAAAGTGACAGGAGTGCAACACGAGGACTTCCAAGGAGGTCAGCCATCCTAGTACTACTCTCGTCCAAGCACGCTTAACTTCGGAGTTCTGATGGGATCCAGTGCATTTGTGCTGGTATGATCGCACCCAGCATGCCTCTCCATTGTCAAAGTAATAAAGAGTTTACATTTGCATTGTCGTACGAAGTCCGTTTAAATGAAAGTGCGAAAAAATCCTGCTAGATGACATCGGATGGACGATCCGAGCATGTCGGGTAGCCGGATGACCGCCAGGGCTGTCATCGCACGATGAATCTTCCCGAGTACCCCAGAATCAATATATGAATCGCCACGATCTGATGGGCGGATCAAAAGTAATCGTCGGAACGATATTTGTTCACCAGGGGTAGCTCACGGCCAGTAAACACCTTCCGGCCGGATTCCTGACTCGTATCCACTAGTACACTCATCCGCTATAGCCGGTACCTCACTGAATCTAAACAAACCCCCGCTATATTTTGACCGTAAATGAAATGTCAGAACGAATTCCGTTTATCGAATCAAACGACACTATCACCCCGCCATAATAAAGACCAGACGTATTTGAATTCACCATCCGGAAGAAAATAAAAAGATCCGAACCGAAAGCTAGGAGGCGTCGCACTGAACGTGCGTTTCAATTCGCATCGATGTTCCAGAACCGAAAAGATTGTTCGAAAAAAGTGGTAGATAGCCGAAAAAAGTGACAGGAGTGCAACACGAGGATTTCCCAGGAGGTCACCCATCCTAGTACTACTCTCGCCCAAGCACGCTTAACTTCGGACTTCTGATGGGATCCAGTGCATTTGAGCTGGTATGATCGCACCCAGCATGCCTCTCCATTGTGAAAGTAATAAAGAGTTTCCATTCGCAATGTCGTACGAAGTCCGTTTAAATGAAAATGCAAAAAAATCCTGCTAGATGACACCGGATGGACGATCCGAGCATGTCGGGTAGCCGGATGACCGCCAGGGCTGTCATCGCACGATGAATCTTCCCGAGTACCCCCGAATCAATATATGAATCGCCACGATCTGACGGGCGGATCAAAAGTTATCGTCGGAACGATATTTGTTCACCAGGGGTAGCTCACGGCCAGTAAACACCTTTCGGCCGGATTCCTGACTCGCATCCACTAGTACACTCATCCGCTATAGCCGGTACCTCACTGAATCTAAACAAACCCCCGCTATATTTTGACCGTAAATGAAATGTCAGAACGAATTCCGTTTATCGAATCAAACGACACTATCACCCCGCCATAATAAAGACCGGACGTATTTGAATTCACCATCCGGAAGAAAATAAAAAGATCCGAACCGAAAGCTAGGAGGCGTCGCACTGAACGTGCGTTTCAATTCGCATCGACGTTCCAGAACCGAAAAGATTGTTCGAAAAAAGTGGTAGATAGCCGAAAAAAGTGACAGGAGTGCAACACGAGGACTTCCCAAGAGGTCACTCATCCTAGTACAACTCTCGCCCAAGCACGCTTAACTTCGGAGTTCTGATGGTATCCAGTGCATTTGTGCTGCTATGATTGCACCCAGAATGTCTCCCCACTGTCAAAGTAATAAAGAGTTTCCATTCGCATTGTCGTACGAAGTCCGTTTAAATGAAAGTGCAAAAAAATCCTGCTAGATGACATCGGATGGACGATCCGAGCATGTCGGGTAGCCCGATGACCGCCAGGGCTGTCATCGCACGATGAATCTTCCCGAGTACCCCCGAATCAATATAAGAATCGCCACAATCTGACGGGCGGATCAAAAGTTATCGTCGGAACGATATTTGTGCACCAAGGGTAGCTCACGGCCAGTAAACACCTTCCGACCGGATTCCTGACTCGCATCCACTAGTACACTCATCCGCTATAGCCGGTACCTCACTGAATCTAAACAAACCCCTGCTATATTTTGACCGTAAATGGAATGTCAGAACGAATTCCGTTTATCGAATCAAACGACACTATCACCCCGCCATAATAAAGACCGGACGTATTTGAATTCACCATCCGGAACAAAATAAAAAGATCCGAACCGAAAGCTAGGAGGCGTCGCACTGAACGTGCGTTTCAATTCGCATCGATGTTCCAGAACCGAAAAGATTGTTCGAAAAAAGTGGTAGATAGCCGAAAAAAGTGACAGGAGTGCAACACGAGGACTTCCCAAGAGGTCACTCATCCTAGTACAACTCTCGCCCAAGCACGCTTAACTTCGGAGTTCTGATGGTATCCAGTGCATTTGTGCTGCTATGATTGCACCCAGAATGTCTCCCCACTGTCAAAGTAATAAAGAGTTTCCATTCGCATTGTCGTACGAAGTCCGTTTAAATGAAAGTGCAAAAAAATCCTGCTAGATGACATCGGATGGACGATCCGAGCATGTCGGGTAGCCGGATGACCGCCAGGGCTGTCATCGCACGATGAATCTTCCCGAGTACCCCCGAATCAATATATGAATCGCCACGATCTGACGGGCGGATCAAAAGTTATCGTCGGAACGATATTTGTTCACCAGGGGTAGCTCACGGCCAGTAAACACCTTCCGGCCGGATTCCTGACTCGCATCCACTAGTACACTCATCCGCTATAGCCGGTACCTCACTGAATCTAAACAAACCCCCGCTATATTTTGACCGTAAATGAAATGTCAGAACGAATTCCGTTTATCGAATCAAACGACACTATCACCCCCCCATAATAAAGACCGGACGTATTTGAATTCACCATCCGGAAGAAAATAAAAAGATCCGAATCGAAACCTAGGTGGCGTCGCACTGAACGTGCGTTTCAATTCGCATCGACGTTCTAGAACCAAAAGATTGTTCGAAAAAAGTGGTAGATAGCCGAAGAAAGTGACACGAGTGCAACACGAGGACTTCCCAAGAGGTCACCCATCCTAGTACTACTCTCGCCCAAGCACGCTTAACTTCGGAGTTCTGATGGGATCCAGTGCATTTGTGCTGGTATGAACGCACCCAGCATGCCTCTCCATTGTCAAAGTAATAAAGAGATTCCATTCGCATTGTCGTACGAAGTCCGTTTAAGTGAAAGTGCGAAAAAATCCTGCTAGATGGCATCGGATGGACGATCCGAGCATGTCGGGAAGCCGGATGACTGCCATGGCTGTCATCGCGCGATGAATCTTCCCGAGTACCCCCGAATCAATATATGAATCGCCACGATCTGACGGGCGGATCAAAAGTTATCGTCGGAATGATATTTGTGCACCAAGGGTAGCTCACGGCCAGTAAACACCTTCCGACCGGATTCCTGACTCGCATCTACTTGTACACTCATTCGCTATAGCCGGTACCTCACTGAATCTAAACAAACCCCTGCTATATTTTGACCGTAAATGAAATGTCAGAACGAATTCCGTTTATTGAATCCAACGTTACTATCACCCCGCCATAATAAAGACCGGACGTATTTGAATTAACCATCCGGAAGAAAACAAAAAGATCCGAACCGAAACCTAGGAGGCGTCGCGCTGAACGTGCGTTTCAGTTCGCATCGACGTTCTATAACCGAAAGATTGTTCGAAAAAAGTGGTTGATAGCCGAAGAAAGTTACAGGAGTGCAACACGAGGACTTCCCAGGAGGTTACCCATCCTAGTACTACTCTCGCCCAAGCACACTTCACTTCGAAGTTCTGATGGGATCCAGTGCATTTGTGCTGGTATGATCGCACCCAGCATGCCTCTCCATTGTCAAAGTAATAAAGAGTTTCCATTCGCATTGTCGTACGAAATCCGTTTAAATGAAAGTGCAAAAAAATCCTGCTATATGACATCGGATGGTTGATCCGAGCATGTCGGGAAGCCGGATGACTGCCAGGGCTGTCATCGCGCGAATAAAATCTTCCCGAGTACCCCCGAATCAATATAAGAATCGCCACAATCTGACGGGCGGATCAAAAGTTATCGTCGGAACAATATTTGTGCACCAAGGGTAGCTCACGGCCAGTAAACACCTTCCGACCGGATTCCTGACTCGCATCCACTAGTACACTCATCCGCTATAGCCGGTACCTCACTGAATCTAAACAAACCCCTGCTATATTTTGACCGTAAATGAAATGTCAGAACGAATTCCGTTTATCGAATCAAACGACACTATCACCCCGCCATAATAAAGACCGGACGTATTTGAATTCACCATCCGGAAGAAAATAAAAAGATCCGAACCGAAAGCTAGGAGGCGTCGCACTGAACGTGCGTTTCAATTCGCATCGACGTTCCAGAACCGAAAAGATTGTTCGAAACAAGTGGTAGATAGCCGAAAAAAGTGACAGGAGTGCAACACGAGGACTTCCCAAGAGGTCACTCATCCTAGTACAACTCTCGCCCAAGCACGCTTAACTTCGGAGTTCTGATGGTATCCAGTGCATTTGTGCTGCTATGATTGCACCCAGAATGTCTCCCCACTGTCAAAGTAATAAAGAGTTTCTATTCGCATTGTCGTACGAAGTCCGTTAAAATGAAAGTGCAAAAAAATCCTGCTAGATGACATCGGATGGACGATCCGAGCATGTCGGGTAGCCGGATGATCGCCAGGGCTGTCATCGCACGATGAATCTTCCCGAGTACCCCCGAATCAATATATGAATCGCCACGATCTGAAGGGTGGATCAAAAGTTATCGTCGGAACGATATTTGTTCACCAGGGGTAGCTCACGGCCAGTTAACACCTTTCGGCCGGATTCCTGACTCGCATCCACTAGTACACTCATCCGCTATAGCCGGTACCTCACTGAATCTAAACAAACCCCCGCTATATTTTGACCGTAAATGAAATGTCAGAACGAATTCCGTTTATCGAATCAAACGACACTATCACCTCGCCATAATAAAGACCGGACGTATTTGAATTCACCATCCGGAATAAAATAAAAAGATTCGAACCGAAAGCTAGGAGGCGTCACACTGAACGTGCGTTTCAGTTCGCATCGACGTTCCAGAACCGAAAGATTGTTCGAAAAAAGTGGTAGATAGCCGAAAAAAGTGACAGGAGTGCAACACGAGGATTTCCCAGGAGGTCACCCATCCTAGTACTACTCTCGCCCAAGCACGCTTAACTTCGGACTTCTGATGGGATCCAGTGCATTTGAGCTGGTATGATCGCACCCAGCATGCCTCTCCAGTGTCAAAGTAATAAAGAGTTTCCATTCGCATTGTCGTACGAAATCCGTTTAAATGAAAGTGCGAAAAAATCCTGCTAGATGACATCGGATGGACTATCCGAGCATGTCGGGAAGCCGGATGACCGCCAAGGCTGTCATCGCGCGATGAATCTTCCCGAGTACCCCCGAATCAATATATGAATCGCCACGATCTGAAGGGTGGATCAAAAGTTATCGTCGGAACGATATTTGTTCACCAGGGGTAGCTCACGGCCAGTTAACACCTTTCGGCCGGATTCCTGACTCGCATCCACTAGTACACTCATCCGCTATAGCCGGTACCTCACTGAATCTAAACAAACCCCCGCTATATTTTGACCGTAAATGAAATGTCAGAACGAATTCCGTTTATCGAATCAAACGACACTATCACCTCGCCATAATAAAGACCGGACGTATTTGAATTCACCATCCGGAATAAAATAAAAAGATTCGAACCGAAAGCTAGGAGGCGTCGCACTGAACGTGCGTTTCAGTTCGCATCGACGTTCCAGAACCGAAAGATTGTTCGAAAAAAGTGGTAGATAGCCGAAAAAAGTGACAGGAGTGCAACACGAGGATTTCCTAGGAGGTCACCCATCCTAGTACTACTCTCGCCCAAGCACGCTTAACTTCGGACTTCTGATGGGATCCAGTGCATTTGAGCTGGTATGATCGCACCCAGCATGCCTCTCCATTGTCAAAGTAATAAAGAGTTTCCATTCGCATTGTCGTACGAAATCCGTTTAAATGAAAGTGCGAAAAAATCCTGCTAGATGACATCGGATGGACTATCCGAGCATGTCGGGAAGCCGGATGACCGCTAAGGCTGTCATCGCGCGATGAATCTTCCCGAGTACCCCCGAATCAATATAAGAATCGCCACAATCTGACGGGTGGATCAAAAGTTATCGTCGGAACAATATTTGTGCACCAAGGGTAGCTCACGGCCAGTAAACACCTTCCAACCGGATTCCTGACTCGCATCCACTAGTACACTCATCCGCTATAGCCGGTACCTCACTGAATCTAAACAAACCCCTGCTATATTTTGACCATAAATGGAAAGTGAGAACGAATTCCGTTTAGCGAATCAAACAACACTATCACCCCGCCATAATAAAGACCGGACGTATTTGAATTCACCATCCGGAAGAAAATAAAAAGATCCGAACCGAAAGCTAGGAGGCGTCGCACTGAACGTGCGTTTCAATTCGCATCGACGTTCCAGAACCGAAAAGATTGATCGAAAAAAGTGGTAGATAGCCAAAAAAAGTTACAGGAGTGCAACACGAGGACTTCCCAAGAGGTCACTCATCCTAGTACAACTCTCGCCCAAGCACGCTTAACTTCGGAGTTCTGATGGTATCCAGTGCAATTGTGCTGCTATGATTGCACCCAGAATGTCTCCCCACTGTCAAAGTAATAAAGAGTTTCCATTCGAATTGTCGTACGAAGTCCGTTTAAATGAAAGTGCAAAAAAATCCTGCTAGATGACATCGGATGGACGATCCGAGCATGTCGGGTAGCCGGATGACCGCCAGGGCTGTCATCGCACGATGAATCTTCCCGAGTACCCCCGAATCAATATATGAATCGCCACGATCTGACGGGCGGATCAAAAGTTATCGTCGGAACGATATTTGTTCACCAGGGGTAGCTCACGGCCAGTAAACACCTTCCGGCCGGATTCCTGACTCGCATCCACTAGTACACTCATCCGCTATAGCCGGTACCTCACTGAATCTAAACAAACCCCCGCTATATTTTGACCGTAAATGAAATGTCAGAACGAATTCCGTTTATCGAATCAAACGACACTATCACCCCGCCATAATAAAGACCGGACGTATTTGAATTCACCATCCGGAAGAAAATAAAAAGATTCGAACCGAAAGCTAGGAGGCGTCGCGCTGAACGTGCGTTTCAGTTCGCATCGACGTTCTAGAACCGAAAGATTGTTCGAAAAAAGTGGTAGATAGCTGAAAAAAGTGATAGGAGTGCAACACGAGGATTTCCCAGGAGGTCACCCATCCTAGTACTACTCTCGCCCAAGCACGCTTAACTTCGGACTTCTGATGGGATCCAGTGCATTTGAGCTGGTATGATCGCACCCAGCATGCCTCTCCATTGTCAAAGTAATAAAGAGTTTCCATTCGCAATGTCGTACGAAGTCCGTTTAAATGAAAATGCGAAAAAATCCTGCTAGATGACATCGGATGGACGATCCGAGCATGTCGGGTAGCCGGATGACCGCCAGGGCTGTCATCGCACGATGAATCTTCCCGAGTACCCACGAATCAATATATGAATCGCCACGATCTGATGGGCGGATCAAAAGTTATCGTCGGAACGATATTTGTTCACCAGGGGTAGCTCACGGCCAGTAAACACCTTCCGGCCGGATTCCTGACTCGCATCCACTAGTACACTCATCCGCTATAGCCGGTACCTCACTGAATCTAAACAAACCCCCGCTATATTTTGACCGTAAATGAAATGTCAGAACGAATTCCGTTTATCGAATCAAACGACACTATCACCCCGCCATAATAAAGACCGGACGTATTTGAATTCACCATCCGGAAGAAAATAAAAAGATCCGAACCGAAAGCTAGGAGGCGTCGCACTGAACGTGCGTTTCAATTCGCATCGACGTTCCAGAACCGAAAAGATTGTTCGAAAAAAGTGGTAGATAGCCAAAAAAAGTGACAGGAGTGCAACACGAGGACTTCCCAAGAGGTCACTCATCCTAGTACAACTCTCGCCCAAGCACGCTTAACTTCGGAGTTCTGATGGTATCCAGTGCATTTGTGCTGCTATGATTGCACCCAGAATGTCTCCCCACTGTCAAAGTAATAAAGAGTTTCCATTCGCATTGTCGTACGAAGTCCGTTTAAATGAAAGTGCAAAAAAATCCTGCTAGATGACATCGGATGGACGATCCGAGCATGTCGGGTAGCCGGATGACTGCCAGGGCTGTCATCGCACGATGAATCTTCCCGAGTACCCACGAATCAATATATGAATCGCCACGATCTGACGGGCGGATCAAAAGTTATCGTCGGAACGATATTTGTTCACCAGGGGTAGCTCACGGCCAGTAAACACCTTCCGGCCGGATTCCTGACTCGCATCCACTAGTACACTCATCCGCTATAGCCGGTACCTCACTGAATCTAAACAAACCCCCGCTATATTTTGACCGTAAATGAAATGTCAGAACGAATTCCGTTTATCGAATCAAACGACACTATCACCCCGCCATAATAAAGACCGGACGTATTTGAATTCACCATCCGGAAGAAAATAAAAAGATTCGAACCGAAAGCTAGGAGGCGTCGCACTGAACGTGCGTTTCAGTTCGCATCGACGTTCTAGAACCGAAAGATTGTTCGAAAAAAGTGGTAGATAGCTGAAAAAAGTGATAGGAGTGCAACACGAGGATTTCCCAGGAGGTCACCCATCCTAGTACTACTCTCGCCCAAGCACGCTTAACTTCGGACTTCTGATGGGATCCAGTGCATTTGAGCTGGTATGATCGCACCCAGCATGCCTCTCCATTGTCAAAGTAATAAAGAGTTTCCATTCGCAATGTCGTACGAAGTCCGTTTAAATGAAAATGCGAAAAAATCCTGCTAGATGACATCGGATGGACGATCCGAGCATGTCGGGTAGCCGGATGACCGCCAGGGCTGTCATCGCACGATGAATCTTCCCGAGTACCCACGAATCAATATATGAATCGCCACGATCTGATGGGCGGATCAAAAGTTATCGTCGGAACGATATTTGTTCACCAGGGGTAGCTCACGGCCAGTAAACACCTTCCGGCCGGATTCCTGACTCGCATCCACTAGTACACTCATCCGCTATAGCCGGTACCTCACTGAATCTAAACAAACCCCCGCTATATTTTGACCGTAAATGAAATGTCAGAACGAATTCCGTTTATCGAATCAAACGACACTATCACCCCGCCATAATAAAGACCGGACGTATTTGAATTCACCATCCGGAAGAAAATAAAAAGATCCGAACCGAAAGCTAGGAGGCGTCGCACTGAACGTGCGTTTCAATTCGCATCGACGTTCCAGAACCGAAAAGATTGTTCGAAAAAAGTGGTAGATAGCCAAAAAAAGTGACAGGAGTGCAACACGAGGACTTCCCAAGAGGTCACTCATCCTAGTACAACTCTCGCCCAAGCACGCTTAACTTCGGAGTTCTGATGGTATCCAGTGCATTTGTGCTGCTATGATTGCACCCAGAATGTCTCCCCACTGTCAAAGTAATAAAGAGTTTCCATTCGCATTGTCGTACGAAGTCCGTTTAAATGAAAGTGCAAAAAAATCCTGCTAGATGACATCGGATGGACGATCCGAGCATGTCGGGTAGCCGGATGACTGCCAGGGCTGTCATCGCACGATGAATCTTCCCGAGTACCCACGAATCAATATATGAATCGCCACGATCTGATGGGCGGATCAAAAGTTATCGTCGGAACGATATTTGTTCACCAGGGGTAGCTCACGGCCAGTAAACACCTTCCGGCCGGATTCCTGACTCGCATCCACTAGTACACTCATCCGCTATAGCCGGTACCTCACTGAATCTAAACAAACCCCCGCTATATTTTGACCGTAAATGAAATGTCAGAACGAATTCCGTTTATCGAATCAAACGACACTATCACCCCGCCATAATAAAGACCGGACGTATTTGAATTCACCATCCGAAAGAAAATAAAAAGATCCGAACCGAAACCTAGGAGGCGTCGCACTGAACGTGCGTTTCAGTTTGCATCGACGTTCTAGAACCAAAAGATTGTTCGAAAAAAGTGATAGATAGCCGAAAAAAGTGACAGGAGTGCAACACGAGGACTTCCAAGGAGGTCACCCATCCTAGTACTACTCTCGCCCAAGCACGCTTAACTTCGGAGTTCTGATGGGATCCAGTGCATTTGTGCTGGTATGATCGCACCCAGCATGCCTCTCCATTGTCAAAGTAATAAAGAGTTTCCATTCGCATTGTCGTACGAAATCCGTTTAAATGAAAGTGCGAAAAAATCCTGCTAGATGACATCGGATGGACTATCCGAGCATGTCGGGAAGCCGGATGACCGCCAAGGCTGTCATCGCGCGATGAATCTTCCCGAGTACCCCCGAATCAATATAAGAATCGCCACAATCTGACGGGCGGATCAAAAGTTATCGTCGGAACAATATTTGTGCACCAAGGGTAGCTCACGGCCAGTAAACACCTTCCGCCCGGATTCCTGACTCGCATCCACTAGTACACTCATCCGCTATAGCCGGTACCTCACTGAATCTAAACAAACCCCTGCTATATTTTGACCATAAATGGAATGTCAGAACGAATTCCGTTTAGCGAATCAAACGACACTATCACCCCGCCATAATAAAGACCGGACGTATTTGAATTCACCATCCGGAAGAAAATAAAAAGATCCGAACCGAAAGCTAGGAGGCGTCGCACTGAACGTGCGTTTCAATTCGCATCGACGTTCCAGAACCGAAAAGATTGTTCGAAAAAAGTGGTAGATAGCCAAAAAAAGTGACAGGAGTGCAACACGAGGACTTCCCAAGAGGTCACTCATCCTAGTACAACTCTCGCCCAAGCACGCTTAACTTCGGAGTTCTGATGGTATCCAGTGCATTTGTGCTGCTATGATTGCACCCAGAATGTCTCCCCACTGTCAAAGTAATAAAGAGTTTCCATTCGCATTGTCGTACGAAGTCCGTTTAAATGAAAGTGCAAAAAAATCCTGCTAGATGACATCGGATGGACGATCCGAGCATGTCGGGTAGCCGGATGACCGCCAGGGCTGTCATCGCACGATGAATCTTCCCGAGTACCCACGAATCAATATATGAATCGCCACGATCTGATGGGCGGATCAAAAGTTATCGTCGGAACGATATTTGTTCACCAGGGGTAGCTCACGGCCAGTAAACACCTTCCGGCCGGATTCCTGACTCGCATCCACTAGTACACTCATCCGCTATAGCCGGTTGTAGACACCCCATTTTGACCGTACCCTGAGCCTCCCGTGTTTGAGCAAAAACCCAACCAAATCAATCAGCTAGGGCATCAAATTTCACCCTAGGCTAATTTAGGGTCCCAATTAGGTCCCCATAAAATTTCGTCGAGATCCGAGCATGTTTGCCTAGCAAACAAGCCGAGATAGTGTGCGTAGTGTAAACAGAAAAGGGGGGTGTGTTTATCCTGTGAGGGGGCGAATCTATTCTAGAATAGTGTGATTTTTATCCGAATGGGACATGATTATGTCGCACGTTCATCAAAGTTTCGCGCAACCGCGCACCAATCAAAAGTGGTAGTGCCAATATCATTTCTAAAAATTTTCTATAAAAACAAAAATCAAAGCTTAAAAAAAAAAAAAAAAAGATCGGCAGAGAGAGAGAGAGAGAGAGAGCTCCGGTCGTCCTCTCCGGTGAGCTCATCGGAGCTCCGTCCGGCACTCTCTATTCTCGTTTGTGCTCATTCTTAGTATATTCATCTTGTTTCTTCATCCTTTTTGTGCTAGTTCTGCCCTAAACTCTAGATCTACCACCTTAAACCCTAACAGTACCTTTCCTTCTCCGGCTGACCTCCGGTCAAGCTCCGGCCGTGTTCCGATCGTTTTTCTTCGATCGTTTCTGTTGAAGATCCAGGTTTCATGAGTTGCAATAGAGAGAGGAGCTAATTTCTCAGATCTGAGAAAGAGAGAGAGAGAGAGAGAGAGAGAGAGAGAGAGATTCCTTCTTCCGATCATCTTTTCCGGCTTTAGCTCCGGCCATTCCTTTAGATTCCGAGAGAGATCTGCGATCTGAGAAAAGAGTTGGAGATCGGAGAGGAGATCTCATTTTGTAAAAAGAAATTCCATAGAGAGGTTTTCCGAATCCTCAGATCTCAGAAAATTTCCCATTCCATTTCCTGTCAATTTTACAGGAAATGGATCTTATTCCTGCCTTCTATCTTACGCATATGCTTCTCCCTCTCAAGATCTCCGATTCTAGGTTTTTTTTTTTTTTTCATGAGGTATTGAGATAGATCGGGGATTTTGGGTTTCTCGATGGCAACAGCTACCATGGCTATTGCTGCTGATGCCGCGATGCTTCTGTATTATGTTTTGAATAAGAAATTATCGATGAAAGATGGAGAGGATGAGAGGGAAGGGGATTTTTCGAAATTGAATCGGTCAAGGAGGAGGAAGATCGGCCGGAGACCGGCACAGGCTCCGGCAATGTGGTTGGAATCTATGGCTACGTTGTCGGAGACTTTCCGGTTTAATTATTCTGAAACCCTAGGTAAATGGCTGATTGGCGACTTGGCTTTCGGTATCAATTATCTCATGCGGAGGCAGGGTAACCTTAGTTGCAAGTGTATATGCTGGAAGTGGTTGTGTACAACTTCAAGGCGCTGAAATTATTGTCGAGTTGAATCATCATTTAAGGTTGTTGACCCTTTGCATTCTGTTCTCCAAGAAGCCATTTCCTGTGTTTTTGAAGTCTGCTGGATTTTCCCAAGAAGATGTTCTTCTTCAAGAACCAAAGCATTAAGGACGCACTGACGGCAGCAACCGGTGCAGTTGTTCCCTTCCACTATTTACTTTCACATGAAGGTGGTGTCAACAATTTGATTTTGGGCTATGCACATTGTGGGATGATTGCTGCAACTCGTTGGATTGCAAAGCTTACTACTCCTTGCCTTCTTAAGGCTGTTGGTGATTATCCTGACTACAAAATCAAGTGGGAGGCTTTTGCTCTGTTGCTTATTGGGATTAGCATGAATCAGCTTCGGTCACTACCTGAGAGTACTACTGCTTTGGGACTTCCAGTTGCAACTGGTGCATACATATATACAATGGTTTTTGTTACTGTGCCATCTTTGGCCTCAGTTTTCATTGAATATGCTCCGAAGAGCCAATTTGAGACAAGCATCTACCTTCAGAACTTATTTCAAATCCTTTAGAATCTGACATGAGCACGGGTGTTCCTTACAATTCCATGGATCACCGCACAGGTTTGGCAAGTAAGGCTCCATCAATTCCTTTGCAGCAAAACATGTACCCATCTTTGGTTGGAAGGGGTAGTGGACCCGCCCAATATCCGCAGAGACCGATGTCAGATGCCGAAAACATGGCATGCCAGCCTCAATCTCAGTTATGGCAGAGGCCGTGCTCGGATGACAGTAATATGCTTACCCAACAAGAGGAGCTTACAATTGAAGGGGACACAATTCGTATGTCCAATGTCTATTCTCAAGGGTTATTGAATTCTCTTGCTGATGCACTGCAGAGCTCAGGCATAGATCTGTCACAAGCCAACATCTCTGTTCAGATTGATCTTGGTAAGCGAGCAACTAGTAGTAGACAGATCACTACCGCGGCCAGTGCCAAGGTACGTAACTACCTACATTGGGTTACCTTACCCTGTTACTAATTTTTAAGCTCTCTCATTTCTCGGGAACATAAGTCAATAAAAGTTCGAAAGCAAAACCATGGATTGCACCGATGGCTTGAAAACAAAGCCATGATCAAACTGCCAACCTAAAAACAGAACTGCCTAGGATCATGAGGACCTTTCATCTAGGAATCGGGCGATGAAGGCGATAGCCTAAGCCCACCCTTAGAGGGATTTATTGGATTATGATAGTACCCTCTCCCCTCTTCTTTCCTCTTATTTAATTTTGAATTAGATTCTGAAGATAAATGGACTGTTCAGGTGAGATTATATCAAAGCTTATTATATTCATTCCTTTTTATTTAAATAAATTGTTAATAGGAAGAAGGAGATCAGATGACTACTCTATTCGATATTATCGACATGAGTACTGTCTGATCTCAAGGCGGGATTAGAAATATTATCATGTGTATTTGATATCAGATGATTACTTTGGCATTATCTGATTTCATTGGAGTCCCCGTATTGGGGTTTGTGGTTGGTTTTGAAGTGTTTGATATTGTTTTTACTTTATTAGGCTATCCAGCGGCTGGTCTGGACTAATTAAGGTTATTTATCATTTTATGATTGCTATTAGATTGTATATTCTTCTTTACTTAGCACTTGATTTATGAATAGAGTGGAATTTGCGATTATCTGGTAGCCTTTTCTTCTCTCTTTGATAGACTAACACAGTCTTATAGATTGCTGTTAATTTTCTTTAGATACTAGAATCCCCTTTTCTTGTAGGGCGATGAAGGCGCTAGCCTAAGCCCATCCTTAGGGGATTCGCTTAGTCCAAGTAGCACTCCCCTCATTTATTTTAAGATTTGTCCAGTCTTTATGGTGTGTATCCCCTAGACATTAGAAACCCATTCATTGCAAGGGCAATGAAAGAGTTCTCTAGAGCTCTCTCAGGGAGACAGGCTATGTCTCGGGCAGAGAAAGTTGTATCCTTTAGAGACAAGCTTTGTCTCATTAGTGAGTCCATCCTAGGAGACTTGCCCAATCTCGTTCTATTAGCATCCTCCTCTTTGTGCATCATTTGGTTTTGGGAGAACATCCTACTCGGCTTGGCATCATACCCCTTACCCTTATGGGTATTGGGTTGCACATTTGTTGCACCCTAGGGCTAGGTAGCTGTCCGGCCCGGCTGGATGTTTTACCTTTGCCAAATATGCACAAGGTCTTTCCTTATTACTTGTTGAGCTTTATCTTAGTTTGATAGCCCACTAGCATAGGAATCCGTCCTTAGTCTAGGGAGTCAGTCCTCTTGTTCAGGAATCAAATTCTATCATCATAGGAGTTAGGATTTTATCCAACCTCTCATCGTATCATGTTTTTTTCTATCCGCTCCTGCAAGGTATAGGATGCTGTCCAACCCTTGCAGAGCTGTGTTTCTGTTCTTTTCCCCCGCAAAGCATAGGATGCTGTCCAACCTTTGCGGGATATCAGGAATCTGTCCTCCCCTTATGATGATAGGATTTGTCCCCCTTGAGTCAAAAACACTTAAAAACAACAAAAACATCTGAAAAACCAAAAATCTCAAAAATCTTGAGTCATTAGGAGTAGTTAGGAAATCTGTTCCGAACTACGTTGGCTTGATCCTCTTCCACGAGGTACGTAGTGCAGCTTGGGATCCACATCCCAAGTCCAGCCAAACCTTTAAAGATAAGCATGTTAAATCTTTCAAAATTATAAAAATCTTTCAAAATATTGTTTTTTTTTCGAAAGGATCTTCCTTTAGAGTTAGGAGTTTGTTCTAGTTAGAGAGTTTTTGAGTCGGGAGTTGCTCCCTCGTTCGTTGTTTGTTTGTTGTGTGTTTATTTTGCTTGTGTTAGAGTTAGGAGTGAGTCATAGCTAGGAGTTTTACGCCTCCGTCCGGTTAGTTGGCGATCCACATCCCCAATTGATGACTAGGTCTAAGATGCGATAGATCCTACTGTTTTCCTTAGGATATACAGCCTAGCTACACATAGATTATAGGAACCACCTGCATTAGCTTAGGGCTAACCTGCATTTAGTTAGGGCATATAGGGTGTCCTAAAATCTGCAATTCATTGGAATTTAAATAATCACACAAGAAGCTTTAAGAGCTAGTCCGGTCTTTTAGATCGAGTCTAGGATAGAGGTCTAGATGTCTTAGGCATCATAGCTTAGAATAGGTGCGAAGAACTACGTTGCCTTGATTCTCGTGGAGGCGGGGATACGTAGGCTTCTTTGGATGAACATCAGATCATCTAAAGACTCGGGCCTAGGTATAGATTAGAGTCTTAGGGTTGTATAGTATCGAGTCATTTTTCTATGTTTTGCAGTGTTTTCTTACTTTATTGCGCAGACCTTATACTTTTTGGTGTGTCGTGCATGTGTTTGTTCATCAGAACTTAGACACCCATTAGGCATGTCACTTATAACCTAGCTATGCTTAGGTGACACATGTTTCTTTTATTTTATCTTGTGTGCCTTTGATTTCATCTCCGAGACATGCATGATTAGATAGACGTCTTCTCGGAGATATTCATTCCCATTCCATATGATTTTCGCCCAAAGCTCTTCAAAATTATTAAGTAAATGGCATAAGAGACCAGGTGTTTGCACTTGGGCGGATGAGGTGCTCTTTAGACCTTCCGAATTCGTAACCAGGCACGAACCTTATTTTATATCTCTGGTTATCCGTTGCAACAGAGCATAGTATGGGATCCAGGGCCCATTTGCCTTTTCCTTGGATGGCGACTCTTCTTTGTTTAAGGTACGCCTCGAATCTGGGCTAGTCCCCGAATCGAGAGGTATCTCACCTTTCATATCGCCACTCATGCTGTGAGAGGCACTTCTTTCGAGAGTTCCTTGGTAGAGCTCTCCATTCACGTGGATGATCCTGAGACTTAGTGTGGGGCCCGTTCCCCGCCTCTCTCTCGGATCGGGGTCCACACCGGTACCTCACTGAATCTAAACAAACCCCCGCTATATTTTGACCGTAAATGAAATGTCAGAACGAATTCCGTTTATCGAATCAAACGACACTATCACCCCGCCATAATAAAGACCGGACGTATTTGAATTCACCATCCGAAAGAAAATAAAAAGATCCGAACCGAAACCTAGGAGGCGTCGCACTGAACGTGCGTTTCAGTTTGCATCGACGTTCTAGAACCAAAAGATTGTTCGAAAAAAGTGATAGATAGCCGAAAAAAGTGACAGGAGTGCAACACGAGGACTTCCAAGGAGGTCACCCATCCTAGTACTACTCTCGCCCAAGCACGCTTAACTTCGGAGTTCTGATGGGATCCAGTGCATTTGTGCTGGTATGATCGCACCCAGCATGCCTCTCCATTGTCAAAGTAATAAAGAGTTTCCATTCGCATTGTCGTACGAAATCCGTTTAAATGAAAGTGCGAAAAAATCCTGCTAGATGACATCGGATGGACTATCCGAGCATGTCGGGAAGCCGGATGACCGCCAAGGCTGTCATCGCGCGATGAATCTTCCCGAGTACCCCCGAATCAATATAAGAATCGCCACAATCTGACGGGCGGATCAAAAGTTATCGTCGGAACAATATTTGTGCACCAAGGGTAGCTCACGGCCAGTAAACACCTTCCGCCCGGATTCCTGACTCGCATCCACTAGTACACTCATCCGCTATAGCCGGTACCTCACTGAATCTAAACAAACCCCTGCTATATTTTGACCATAAATGGAATGTCAGAACGAATTCCGTTTAGCGAATCAAACGACACTATCACCCCGCCATAATAAAGACCGGACGTATTTGAATTCACCATCCGGAAGAAAATAAAAAGATCCGAACCGAAAGCTAGGAGGCGTCGCACTGAACGTGCGTTTCAATTCGCATCGACGTTCCAGAACCGAAAAGATTGTTCGAAAAAAGTGGTAGATAGCCAAAAAAAGTGACAGGAGTGCAACACGAGGACTTCCCAAGAGGTCACTCATCCTAGTACAACTCTCGCCCAAGCACGCTTAACTTCGGAGTTCTGATGGTATCCAGTGCATTTGTGCTGCTATGATTGCACCCAGAATGTCTCCCCACTGTCAAAGTAATAAAGAGTTTCCATTCGCATTGTCGTACGAAGTCCGTTTAAATAAAAGTGCAAAAAAATCCTGCTAGATGACATCGGATGGACGATCCGAGCATGTCGGGTAGCCGGATGACCGCCACGGCTGTCATCGCACGATGAATCTTCCCGAGTACCCCCGAATCAATATATGAATCGCCACGATCTGACGGGCGGATCAAAAGTTATCGTCGGAACGATATTTGTTCACCAGGGGTAGCTCACGGCCAGTAAACACCTTCCGGCCGGATTCCTGACTCGCTTCCACTAGTACACTCATCCGCTATAGCCGGTACCTCACTGAATCTAAACAAACCCCCGCTATATTTTGACCGTAAATGAAATGTCAGAACGAATTCCGTTTATCGAATCAAACGACACTATCACCCCGCCATAATAAAGACCGGACGTATTTGAATTCACCATCCGGAAGAAAATAAAAAGATCCGAACCGAAAGCTAGGAGGCGTCGCACTGAACGTGCGTTTCAATTCGCATCGACGTTCCAGAACCGAAAAGATTGTTCGAAAAAAGTGGTAGATAGCCAAAAAAAGTGACAGGAGTGCAACACGAGGACTTCCCAAGAGGTCACTCATCCTAGTACAACTCTCGCCCAAGCACGCTTAACTTCGGAGTTCTGATGGTATCCAGTGCATTTGTGCTGCTATGATTGCACCCAGAATGTCTCCCCACTGTCAAAGTAATAAAGAGTTTCCATTCGCATTGTCGTACGAAGTCCGTTTAAATGAAAGTGCAAAAAAATCCTGCTAGATGACATCGGATGGACGATCCGAGCATGTCGGGTAGCCGGATGACCGCCAGGGCTGTCATCGCACGATGAATCTTCCCGAGTACCCACGAATCAATATATGAATCGCCACGATCTGATGGGCGGATCAAAAGTTATCGTCGGAACGATATTTGTTCACCAGGGGTAGCTCACGGCCAGTAAACACCTTCCGGCCGGATTCCTGACTCGCATCCACTAGTACACTCATCCGCTATAGCCGGTACCTCACTGAATCTAAACAAACCCCCGCTATATTTTGACCGTAAATGAAATGTCAGAACGAATTCCGTTTATCGAATCAAACGACACTATCACCCCGCCATAAAAAAGACCGGACGTATTTGAATTCACCATCCGGAAGAAAATAAAAAGATCCGAACCGAAACCTAGGAGGCGTCGCACTGAACGTGCGTTTCAGTTCGCATCGACGTTCTAGAACCAAAAGATTGTTCGAAAAAAGTGATAGATAGCCGAAAAAAGTGACAGGAGTGCAACACGAGGACTTCCAAGGAGGTCACCCATCCTAGTACTACTCTCGCCCAAGCACGCTTAACTTCGGAGTTCTGATGGGATCCAGTGCATTTGTGCTGGTATGATCGCACCCAGCATGCCTCTCCATTGTCAAAGTAATAAAGAGTTTCCATTCGCATTGTCGTACGAAATCCGTTTAAATGAAAGTGCGAAAAAATCCTGCTAGATGACATCGGATGGACTATCCGAGCATGTCGGGAAGCCGGATGACCGCCAAGGCTGTCATCGCGCGATGAATCTTCCCGAGTACCCCCGAATCAATATAAGAATCGCCACAATCTGACGGGCGGATCAAAAGTTATCGTCGGAACAATATTTGTGCACCAAGGGTAGCTCACGGCCAGTAAACACCTTCCGCCCGGATTCCTGACTCGCATCCACTAGTACACTCATCCGCTATAGCCGGTACCTCACTGAATCTAAACAAACCCCTGCTATATTTTGACCATAAATGGAATGTCAGAACGAATTCCGTTTAGCGAATCAAACGACACTATCACCCCGCCATAATAAAGACCGGACGTATTTGAATTCACCATCCGGAAGAAAATAAAAAGATCCGAACCGAAAGCTAGGAGGCGTCGCACTGAACGTGCGTTTCAATTCGCATCGACGTTCCAGAACCGAAAAGATTGTTCGAAAAAAGTGGTAGATAGCCAAAAAAAGTGACAGGAGTGCAACACGAGGACTTCCCAAGAGGTCACTCATCCTAGTACAACTCTCGCCCAAGCACGCTTAACTTCGGAGTTCTGATGGTATCCAGTGCATTTGTGCTGCTATGATTGCACCCAGAATGTCTCCCCACTGTCAAAGTAATAAAGAGTTTCCATTCGCATTGTCGTACGAAGTCCGTTTAAATAAAAGTGCAAAAAAATCCTGCTAGATGACATCGGATGGACGATCCGAGCATGTCGGGTAGCCGGATGACCGCCACGGCTGTCATCGCACGATGAATCTTCCCGAGTACCCCCGAATCAATATATGAATCGCCACGATCTGACGGGCGGATCAAAAGTTATCGTCGGAACGATATTTGTTCACCAGGGGTAGCTCACGGCCAGTAAACACCTTCCGGCCGGATTCCTGACTCGCTTCCACTAGTACACTCATCCGCTATAGCCGGTACCTCACTGAATCTAAACAAACCCCCGCTATATTTTGACCGTAAATGAAATGTCAGAACGAATTCCGTTTATCGAATCAAACGACACTATCACCCCGCCATAATAAAGACCGGACGTATTTGAATTCACCATCCGGAAGAAAATAAAAAGATCCGAACCGAAAGCTAGGAGGCGTCGCACTGAACGTGCGTTTCAATTCGCATCGACGTTCCAGAACCGAAAAGATTGTTCGAAAAAAGTGGTAGATAGCCAAAAAAAGTGACAGGAGTGCAACACGAGGACTTCCCAAGAGGTCACTCATCCTAGTACAACTCTCGCCCAAGCACGCTTAACTTCGGAGTTCTGATGGTATCCAGTGCATTTGTGCTGCTATGATTGCACCCAGAATGTCTCCCCACTGTCAAAGTAATAAAGAGTTTCCATTCGCATTGTCGTACGAAGTCCGTTTAAATAAAAGTGCAAAAAAATCCTGCTAGATGACATCGGATGGACGATCCGAGCATGTCGGGTAGCCGGATGACCGCCACGGCTGTCATCGCACGATGAATCTTCCCGAGTACCCCCGAATCAATATATGAATCGCCACGATCTGACGGGCGGATCAAAAGTTATCGTCGGAACGATATTTGTTCACCAGGGGTAGCTCACGGCCAGTAAACACCTTCCGGCCGGATTCCTGACTCGCTTCCACTAGTACACTCATCCGCTATAGCCGGTACCTCACTGAATCTAAACAAACCCCCGCTATATTTTGACCGTAAATGAAATGTCAGAACGAATTCCGTTTATCGAATCAAACGACACTATCACCCCGCCATAATAAAGACCGGACGTATTTGAATTCACCATCCGGAAGAAAATAAAAAGATCCGAACCGAAACCTAGGTGGCGTCGCACTGAACGTGCGTTTCAGTTCGCATCGACGTTCTAGAACCAAAAGATTGTTCGAAAAAAGTGGTAGATAGCCGAAGAAAGTGACACGAGGACTTCCCAGGAGGTCACCCATCCTAGTACTACTCTCGCCCAAGCACGCTTAACTTCGGAGTTCTGATGGGATCCAGTGCATTTGTGCTGGTATGATCGCACCCAGCATGCCTCTCCATTGTCAAAGTAATAAAGAGATTCCATTCGCATTGTCGTACGAAGTCCGTTTAAGTGAAAGTGCGAAAAAATCCTGCTAGATGGCATCGGATGGACGATCCGAGCATGTCGGGAAGCCGGATGACTGCCAAGGCTGTCATCGCGCGATGAATCTTCCCGAGTACCCCCGAATCAATATATGAATCGCCACAATCTGACGGGCGGATCAAAAGTTATCGTCGGAACAATATTTGTGCACCAAGGGTAGCTCACGGCTAGTAAACACCTTCCGACCGGATTCCTGACTCGCATCCACTAGTACACTCATCCGCTATAGCCGGTACCTCACTGAATCTAAACAAACACCTGCTATATTTTGACCGTAAATGAAATGTCAGAACGAATTCCGTTTATCGAATCAAACGACACTATCACCCCGCCATAATAAAGACCGGACGTATTTGAATTCACCATCCGGAAGAAAATAAAAAGATCCGAACCGAAAGCTAGGAGGCGTCGCACTGAACGTGCGTTTCAATTCGCATCGACGTTCCAGAACCGAAAAGATTGTTTGAAAAAAGTGGTAGATAGCCAAAAAAAGTGACAGGAGTGCAACACGAGGACTTCCCAAGAGGTCACTCATCCTAGTACAACTCTCGCCCAAGCACGCTTAACTTCGGAGTTCTGATGGTATCCAGTGCATTTGTGCTGCTATGATTGCACCCAGAATGTCTCCCCACTGTCAAAGTAATAAAGAGTTTCCATTCGCATTGTCGTACGAAGTCCGTTTAAATAAAAGTGCAAAAAAATCCTGCTAGATGACATCGGATGGACGATCCGAGCATGTCGGGTAGCCGGATGACCGCCAGGGCTGTCATCGCACGATGAATCTTCCCGAGTACCCCCGAATCAATATATGAATCGCCACGATCTGACGGGCGGATCAAAAGTTATCGTCGGAACGATATTTGTTCACCAGGGGTAGCTCACGGCCAGTAAACACCTTCCGGCCGGATTCCTGACTCGCATCCACTAGTACACTCATCCGCTATAGCCGGTACCTCACTGAATCTAAACAAACCCCCGCTATATTTTGACCGTAAATGAAATGTCAGAACGAATTCCGTTTATCGAATCAAACGACACTATCACCCCGCCATAATAAAGACCGGACGTATTTGAATTCACCATCCGGAAGAAAATAAAAAGATCCGAACCGAAACCTAGGTGGCGTCGCACTGAACGTGCGTTTCAGTTCGCATCGACGTTCTAGAACCAAAAGATTGTTCGAAAAAAGTGGTTGATAGCCGAAAAAAGTTACACGAGTGCAACACGAGGACTTCCCAGGAGGTTACCCATCCTAGAACTACTCTCGCCCAAGCACGCTTAACTTCGAAGTTCTGATGGGATCCAGTGCATTTGTGCTGGTATGATCGCACCCAGCATGCCTCTCCATTGTCAAAGTAATAAAGAGATTCCATTCGCATTGTCGTACGAAGTCCGTTTAAGTGAAAGTGCGAAAAAATCCTGCTAGATGGCATCGGATGGACGATCCCAGCATGTCGGGAAGCCGGATGACTGCCAAGGCTGTCTTCGCGCGATGAATCTTCCCGAGTACCCCCGAATCAATATATGAATCGCCACGATCTGACGGGCGGATCAAAAGTTATCGTCGGAATGATATTTGTGCACCAAGGGTAGCTCACGGCCAGTAAACACCTTCCGACCGGATTCCTGACTCGCATCTACTAGTACACTCATCCGCTATAGCCGGTACCTCACTGAATCTAAACAAACCCCTGCTATATTTTGACCGTAAATGAAATGTCAGAACGAATTCCGTTTATCGAATCAAACGTTACTATCACCCCGCCATAATAAAGACCGGACGTATTTGAATTAACCATCCGGAAGAAAACAAAAAGATCCGAACCGAAACCTAGGAGGCGTCGCGCTGAACGTGCGTTTCAGTTCGCATCGACGTTCTAGAACCGAAAGATTTTTCGAAAAAAGTGGTTGATAGCCGAAAAAAGTTACAGGAGTGCAACACGAGGACTTCCCAGGAGGTTACCCATCCTAGTACTACTCTCGCCCAACCACGCTTAACTTCGAAGTTCTGATGGGATCCAGTGCATTTGTGCTGGTATAATCGCACCCGGCATGCCTCTCCATTGTCAAAGTAATAAAGAGTTTCCATTCGCATTGTCGTACGAAATCCATTTAAATGAAAGTGCGAAAAAATCCTGCTATATGACATCGGATGGATGATCCGAGCATGTCGGGAAGCCGGATGACCGCCAGGGCTGTCATGGCGCGATTAAAATCTTCCCGAGTACCCCCGAATCAATATAAGAATCGCCACAATCTGACGGGCGGATCAAAAGTTATCGTCGGAACAATATTTGTGCACCAAGGGTAGCTCACGGCCTGTAAACACCTTCCGACCGGATTCCTGACTCGCATCCACTAGTACACTCATCCGCTATAGCCGGTACCTCACTGAATCTAAACAAACCCCTGCTATATTTTGACCGTAAATGAAATGTCAGAACGAATTCCGTTTATCGAATCAAACGACACTATCACCCCGCCATAATAAAGACCGGACGTATTTGAATTCACCATCCGGAAGAAAATAAAAAGATCCGAACCGAAAGCTAGGAGGCGTCGCACTGAACGTGCGTTTCAGTTCGCATCGACGTTCCAGAACCGAAAGATTGTTCGAAAAAAGTGGTAGATAGCCGAAAAAAGTGACAGGAGTGTAACACGAGGATTTCCCAGGAGGTCACCCATCCTAGTACTACTCTCGCCCAAGCACGCTTAACTTCGGAGTTCTGATGGGATCCAGTGCATTTGAGCTGGTATGATCGCACCCAGCATGCCTCTCCATTGTCAAAGTAATAAAGAGTTTCCATTCGCATTGTCGTACGAAATCCGTTTAAATGAAAGTGCGAAAAAATCCTGCTAGATGACCTCGGATGGACTATCCGAGCATGTCGGGAAGCCGGATGACCGCCAAGGCTGTCATCGCGCGATGAATCTTCCCGAGTACCCCCGAATCAATATAAGAATCGCCACAATCTGACGGGCGGATCAAAATTTATCGTCGGAACAATATTTGTGCACAAAGGGTAGCTCACGGCCAGTAAACACCTTCCGACCGGATTCCTGACTCGCATCCACTAGTACACTCATCCGCTATAGCCGGTACCTCACTGAATCTAAACAAACCCCTGCTATATTTTGACCGTAAATGAAATGTCAGAACGAATTCCGTTTATCGAATCAAACGACACTATCACCCCGCCATAATAAAGACCGGACGTATTTGAATTCACCATCCGGAAGAAAATAAAAAGATCCGAACCGAAAGCTAGGAGGCGTCGCACTGAACGTGCGTTTCAGTTCGCATCGACGTTCCAGAACCGAAAGATTGTTCGAAAAAAGTGGTAGATAGCCGAAAAAAGTGACAGGAGTGCAACACGAGGACTTCCCAAGAGGTCACTCATCCTAGTACAACTCTCGCCCAAGCACGCTTAACTTCGGAGTTCTGATGGTATCTAGTGCATTTGTGCTGCTATGATTGCACCCATAATGTCTCCCCACTGTCAAAGTAATAAAGAGTTTCCATTCGCATTGTCGTACGAAGTCCGTTTAAATGAAAGTGCAAAAAAATCATGCTAGATGACATCGGATGGACGATCCGAGCATGTCGGGTAGCCGGATGACCGCCAGGGCTGTCATCGCACGATGAATCTTCTCGAGAACCCCCGAATCAATATATGAATCGCCACGATCTGACGGGCGGATCAAAAGTTATCGTCGGAACGATATTTGTTCACCAGGGGTAGCTCACGGCTCGTAAACACCTTCCGGCCGGATTCCTGACTCGCATCCACTAGTACACTCATCCGCTATAGCCGGTACCTCACTGAATCTAAACAAACCCCCGCTATATTTTGACCGTAAATGAAATGTCAGAACGAATTCCGTTTATCGAATCAAACGACACTAACACCACGCCATAATAAAGACCGGACGTATTTGAATTCACCATCCGGAAGAAAATAAAAAGATCCGAACCGAAACCTAGGTGGCGTCGCACTGAACGTGCGTTTCAGTTCGCATCGACGTTCTAGAACCAAAAGATTGTTCGAAAAAAGTGGTAGATAGCCGAAGAGAGTGACACGAGTGCAACACGAGGACTTCCCAGGAGGTCACCCATCCTAGTACTACTCTCGCCCAAGCACGCTTAACTTCGGAGTTCTGATGGGATCCAGTGCATTTGTGCTGGTCTGATCGCACCCAGCATGCCTCTCCATTGTCAAAGTAATAAAGAGATTTCATTCGCATTGTCGTACAAAGTCCGTTTAAGTGAAAGTGCGAAAAAATCCTGCTAGATGGCATCGGATGGACGATCCGAGCATGTCGGGAAGCCGGATGACTGCCAAGGCTGTCATCGCGCGATGAGTCTTCCCGAGTACCCCCGAATCAATATATGAATCGCCACGATCTGACGGGCGGATCAAAAGTTATCGTCGGAATGATATTTGTGCAGTAAGGGTAGCTCACGGCCAGTAAACACCTTCCGACCGGATTCCTGACTCGCATCTACTAGTACACTCATCCGTCATAGCCGGTACCTCACTGAATCTAAACAAACCCCTGCTATATTTTGACCGTAAATGAAATGTCAGAACGAATTCCGTTTATCGAATCAAACGTTACTATCACCCCGCCATAATAAAGAACGGACGTATTTGAATTAACCATCCGGAAGAAAACAAAACGATCCGAACCGAAACCTAGGAGGCGTCGCGCTGAACGTGCGTTTCAGTTCGCATCGACGTTCTAGAACCGAAAGATTGTTCGAAAAAAGTGGTTGATAGCCGAAAAAAGTTACAGGAGTGCAACACGAGGACTTCCCAGGAGGTTACCCATCCTAGTACTACTCTCGCCCAAGCACGCTTAACTTCGGAGTTCTGATGGGATCCAGTGCATTTGTGCTGGTATGATCGCACCCAGCATTCCTCTCCATTGTCAAAGTAACAAAGAGTTTCCATTCGCATTGTCGTACGAAATCCGTTTAAATGAAAGTGCGAAAAAATCCTGCTAGATGACATCGGATGGACTATCCGAGCATGTCGGGAAGCCGGATGACCGCCAAGGCTGTCATCGCGCGATGAATCTTCCCGAATACCCCCGAATCAATATAAGAATCGCCACAATCTGACGGGCGGATCAAAATTTATCGTCGGAACAATATTAGTGCACCAAGGGTAGCTCACGGCCAGTAAACACCTTCCGACCGGATTCCTGACTCGCATCCACTAGTACACTCATCCGCTATAGCCGGTACCTCACTGAATCTAAAGAAACCCCTGCTATATTTTGACCATAAATGGAATGTCAGAACGAATTCCGTTTATCGAATCAAACGACACTATCACCCCATCATAATAAAGACCGGACGTATTTGAATTCACCATCCGGAAGAAAATAAAAAGATCCGAACCGAAACCTAGGAGGCGTCGCACTGAACGTGCGTTTCAGTTCGCATCGACGTTCTAGAACCAAAAGATTGTTCGAAAAAAGTGATAGATAGCCGAAAAAAGTGACAGGAGTGCAACACGAGGACTTCCAAGGAGGTCACCCATCCTAGTACTACTCTCGCCCAAGCACGCTTAACTTCGGAGTTCTGATGGGATCCAGTGCATTTGTGCTGGTATGATCGCACCCAGCATGCCTCTCCATTGTCAAAGTAACAAAGAGTTTCCATTCGCATTGTCGTACGAAATCCGTTTAAATGAAAGTGCGAAAAAATCCTGCTAGATGACATCGGATGGACTATCCGAGCATGTCGGGAAGCCGGATGACCGCCAAGGCTGTCATCGCGCGATGAATCTTCCCGAATACCCCCGAATCAATAAAAGAATCGCCACAATCTGACGGGCGGATCAAAATTTATCGTCGGAACAATATTAGTGCACCAAGGGTAGCTCACGGCCAGTAAACACCTTCCGACCGGATTCCTGACTCGCATCCACTAGTACACTCATCCGCTATAGCCGGTACCTCACTGAATCTAAACAAACCCCTGCTATATTTTGACCATAAATGGAATGTCAGAACGAATTCCGTTTATCGAATCAAACGACACTATCACCCCGCCATAATAAAGACCGGACGTATTTGAATTCACCATCCGGAAGAAAATAAAAAGATCCGAACCGAAAGCTAGGAGGCGTCGCACTGAACGTGCGTTTCAATTCGCATCGACGTTCCAGAACCGAAAAGATTGTTCGAAAAAAGTGGTAGATAGCCAAAAAAAGTGACAGGAGTGCAACACGAGGACTTCCCAAGAGGTCACTCATCCTAGTACTACTCTCGCCCAAGCACGCTTAACTTCGGAGTTCTGATGGTATCCAGTGCATTTGTGCTGCTATGATTGCACCCAGAATGTCTCCCCACTGTCAAAGTAATAAAGAGTTTCCATTCGCATTGTCGTACGAAGTCCGTTTAAATGAAAGTGCAAAAAAATCCTGCTAGATGACATCGGATGGACGATCCGAGCATGTCGGGTAGCCGGATGACCGCCAGGACTGTCATCGCACGATGGATCTTCCCGAGTACCCCCGAATCAATATATGAATCGCCACGATCTGACGGGCGGATCAAAAGTTATCGTCGGAACGATATTTGTTCACCAGGGGTAGCTCACGGCCAGTAAACACCTTCCGGCCGGATTCCTGACTCGCATCCACTAGTACACTCATCCGCTATAGCCGGTACCTCACTGAATCTAAACAAACCCCCGCTATATTTTGACCGTAAATGAAATGTCAGAACGAATTCCGTTTATCGAATCAAACGACACTATCACCCGCCATAATAAAAACCGGACGTATTTGAATTAACCATCCGGAAGAAAACAAAAAGATCCGAACTGAAACCTAGGAGGCGTCGCGCTGAACGTGCGTTTCAGTTCGCATCGACGTTCTAGAACCGAAAGATTGTTCGAAAAAAGTGGTTGATAGCCGAAAAAAGTTACACGAGTGCAACACGAGGACTTCCCAGGAGGTTACCCATCCTAGTACTACTCTCGCCCAAGCACGCTTAACTTCGAAGTTCTGATGGGATCCAGTGCATTTGTGCTGGTATGATGGCACCCAGCATGCCTCTCCATTGTCAAAGTAATAAAGAGTTTCCATTCGCATTGTCGTACGAAATCCGTTTAAATGAAAGTGCAAAAAAATCCTGCTAGATGACATCGGATGGACGATCCGAGCATGTCGGGAAGCCGGATGACCGCCAAGGCTGTCATCGCGGGGTGAATCTTCCCGAGTACCCCCGAATCAATATAAGAATCGCCACAATCTGACGGGCGTATCAAAAGTTATCGTCGGAACAATATTTGTGCACCAAGGGTAGCTCACGGCCAGTAAACACCTTCCGACCGGATTCCTGACTCGCATCCACTAGTACACTCATCCGCTATAGCCGGTACCTCACTGAATCTAAACAAACCCCTGCTATATTTTGACCGTAAATGAAATGTCAGAACGAATTCCGTTTATCGAATCAAACGACACTATCACCCCGCCATAATAAAGACCGGACGTATTTGTATTCACCATCCGGAAGAAAATAAAATGATCCGAACCGAAAGCTAAGAGGCGTCGCACTGAACGTGCGTTTCAGTTCGCATCGACGTTCCAGAAACGAAAGATTGTTCGAAAAAAGTGGTAGATAGCCGAAGAAAGTGACACGAGTGCAACACGAGGACTTCCCAGGAGGTCACCCATCCTAGTACTACTCTCGCCCAACAACGCTTAACTTCGGAGTTCTGATGGGATCCAGTGCATTTGTGCTGGTATGATCGCACCCAGCATGCCTCTCCATTGTCAAAGTAATAAAGAGTTTCCATTCGCATTGTCGTACGAAATCCGTTTAAATGAAAGTGCGAAAAAATCCTGCTAGATGACCTCGGATGGACTATCCGAGCATGTCGAGAAGCCGGATGACCGCCAAGGCTGTCATCGCGCGATGAATCTTCCCGAGTACCCCCGAATCAATATAAGACTCGCCACAATCTGACGGGCGGATCAAAATTTATCGTCGGAACAATATTTGTGCACAAAGGGTAGCTCACGGCCAGTAAACACCTTCCGACCGGATTCCTGACTCGCATCCACTAGTACACTCATCCGCTATAGCCGGTACCTCACTGAATCTAAAGAAACCCCTGCTATATTTTGACCATAAATGGAATGTCAGAACGAATTCCGTTTATCGAATCAAACGACACTATCACCCCGCCATAATAAAGACCGGACGTATTTGAATTCACCATCCGGAAGAAAATAAAAAGATCCGAACCGAAAGCTAGGAGGCGTCGCACTGATCGTGCGTTTCAATTCGCATCGACGTTCCAGAACCGAAAAGATTGTTCGAAAAAAGTGGTAGATAGCCGAAAAAAGTGACAGGAGTGCAACACGAGGACTTCCCAAGAGGTCACTCATCCTAGTACAACTCTCGCCCAAGCACGCTTAACTTCGGAGTTCTGATGGTATCCAGTGCATTTGTGCTGCTATGATTGCACCCATAATGTCTCCCCACTGTCAAAGTAATAAAGAGTTTCCATTCGCATTGTCGTACGAAGTCCGTTTAAATGAAAGTGCAAAAAAATCATGCTAGATGACATCGGATGGACGATCCGAGCATGTCGGGTAGCCGGATGACCGCCAGGGCTGTCATCGCACGATGAATCTTCTCGAGAACCCCCGAATCAATATATGAATCGCCACGATCTGACGGGCGGATCAAAAGTTATCGTCGGAACGATATTTGTTCACCAGGGGTAGCTCACGGCCAGTAAACACCTTCCGGCCGGATTCCTGACTCGCATCCACTAGTACACTCATCCGCTATAGCCGGTACCTCACTGAATCTAAACAAACCCCCGCTATATTTTGACCGTAAATGAAATGTCAGAACGAATTCCGTTTATCGAATCAAACGACACTATCACCCCGCCATAATAAAGACCGGACGTATTTGAATTCACCATCCGGAAGAAAATAAAAAGATCCGAACCGAAACCTAGGTGGCGTCGCACTGAACGTGCGTTTCAGTTCGCATCGACGTTCTAGAACCAAAAGATTGTTCGAAAAAAGTGGTAGATAGCCGAAGAAAGTGACACGAGTGCAACACGAGGACTTCCCAGGAGGTCACCCATCCTAGTACTACTCTCGCCCAAGCACGCTTAACTTCGGAGTTCTGATGGGATCCAGTGCATTTGTGCTGGTCTGATCGCACCCAGCATGCCTCTCCATTGTCAAAGTAACAAAGAGTTTCCATTCGCATTGTCGTACGAAATCCGTTTAAATGAAAGTGCGAAAAAATCCTGCTAGATGACATCGGATGGACTATCCGAGCATGTCGGGAAGCCGGATGACCGCCAAGGCTGTCATCGCGCGATGAATCTTCCCGAATACCCCCGAATCAATATAAGAATCGCCACAATCTGACGGGCGGATCAAAATTTATCGTCGGAACAATATTAGTGCACCAAGGGTAGCTCACGGCCAGTAAACACCTTCCGACCGGATTCCTGACTCGCATCCACTAGTACACTCATCCGCTATAGCCGGTACCTCACTGAATCTAAACAAACCCCTGCTATATTTTGACCATAAATGGAATGTCAGAACGAATTCCGTTTATCGAATCAAACGACACTATCACCCCGCCATAATAAAGACCGGACGTATTTGAATTCACCATCCGGAAGAAAATAAAAAGATCCGAACCGAAAGCTAGGAGGCGTCGCACTGAACGTGCGTTTCAATTCGCATCGACGTTCCAGAACCGAAAAGATTGTTCGAAAAAAGTGGTAGATAGCCAAAAAAAGTGACAGGAGTGCAACACGAGGACTTCCCAAGAGGTCACTCATCCTAGTACTACTCTCGCCCAAGCACGCTTAACTTCGGAGTTCTGATGGTATCCAGTGCATTTGTGCTGCTATGATTGCACCCAGAATGTCTCCCCACTGTCAAAGTAATAAAGAGTTTCCATTCGCATTGTCGTACGAAGTCCGTTTAAATGAAAGTGCAAAAAAATCCTGCTAGATGACATCGGATGGACGATCCGAGCATGTCGGGTAGCCGGATGACCGCCAGGACTGTCATCGCACGATGAATCTTCCCGAGTACCCCCGAATCAATATATGAATCGCCACGATCTGACGGGCGGATCAAAAGTTATCGTCGGAACGATATTTGTTCACCAGGGGTAGCTCACGGCCAGTAAACACCTTCCGGCCGGATTCCTGACTCGCATCCACTAGTACACTCATCCGCTATAGCCGGTACCTCACTGAATCTAAACAAACCCCCGCTATATTTTGACCGTAAATGAAATGTCAGAACGAATTCCGTTTATCGAATCAAACGACACTATCACCCGCCATAATAAAGACCGGACGTATTTGAATTAACCATCCGGAAGAAAACAAAAAGATCCGAACCGAAACCTAGGAGGCGTCGCGCTGAACGTGCGTTTCAGTTCGCATCGACGTTCTAGAACCGAAAGATTGTTCGAAAAAGTGGTTGATAGCCGAAAAAAGTTACACGAGTGCAACACGAGGACTTCCCAGGAGGTTACCCATCCTAGTACTACTCTCGCCCAAGCACGCTTAACTTCGAAGTTCTGATGGGATCCAGTGCATTTGTGCTGGTATGATGGCACCCAGCATGCCTCTCCATTGTCAAAGTAATAAAGAGTTTCCATTCGCATTGTCGTACGAAATCCGTTTAAATGAAAGTGCAAAAAAATCCTGCTAGATGACATCGGATGGACGATCCGAGCATGTCGGGAAGCCGGATGACCGCCAAGGCTGTCATCGCGGGGTGAATCTTCCCGAGTACCCCCGAATCAATATAAGAATCGCCACAATCTGACGGGCGTATCAAAAGTTATCGTCGGAACAATATTTGTGCACCAAGGGTAGCTCACGGCCAGTAAACACCTTCCGACCGGATTCCTGACTCGCATCCACTAGTACACTCATCCGCTATAGCCGGTACCTCACTGAATCTAAACAAACCCCTGCTATATTTTGACCGTAAATGAAATGTCAGAACGAATTCCGTTTATCGAATCAAACGACACTATCACCCCGCCATAATAAAGACCGGACGTATTTGTATTCACCATCCGGAAGAAAATAAAATGATCCGAACCGAAAGCTAAGAGGCGTCGCACTGAACGCGCGTTTCAGTTCGCATCGACGTTCCAGAACCGAAAGATTGTTCGAAAAAAGTGGTAGATAGCCGAAGAAAGTGACACGAGTGCAACACGAGGACTTCCCAGGAGGTCACCCATCCTAGTACTACTCTCGCCCAACAACGCTTAACTTCGGAGTTCTGATGGGATCCAGTGCATTTGTGCTGGTATGATCGCACCTAGCATGCCTCTCCATTGTCAAAGTAATAAAGAGATTCCATTCGCATTGTCGTACGAAGTCCGTTTAAGTGAAAGTGCGAAAAAATCCTGCTAGATGGCTTCGGATGGACGATCCGAGCATGTCGGGAAGCCGGATAACTGCCAGGGCTGTCATCGCGCGATGAATCTTCCCGAGTACCCCCGAATCAATATATGAATCGCCACGATCTGACGGGCGGATCAAAAGTTATCGTCGGAATGATATTTGTGCACCAAGGGTAGCTCACGGCCAGTAAACACCTTCCGACCGGATTCCTGACTCGCATCTACTAGTACACTCATCCGCTATAGCCGGTACCTCACTGAATCTAAAAAAACCCCTGCTATATTTTGACCGTAAATGAAATGTCAGAACGAATTCCGTTTATCGAATCAAACGACACTATCACCCCGCCATAATAAAGACCGGACGTATTTGAATTAACCATCCGGAAGAAAACAAAAAGATCCGAACCGAAACCTAGGAGGCGTCGCGCTGAACGTGCGTTTCAGTTCGCATCGACGTTCTAGAACCGAAAGATTGTTCGAAAAAAGTGGTTGATAGCCGAAAAAAGTTACAGGAGTGCAACACAATGACTTCCCAGGAGGTTACCCATCCTAGTACTACTCTCGCCCAAGCACGCTTAACTTCGAAGTTCTGATGGGATCTAGTGCATTTGTGCTGGTATGATCGCACCCAGCATGCCTCTCCATTGTCAAAGTAATAAAGAGTTTCCATTCGCATTGTCGTACGAAATCCGTTTAAATGAAAGTGCGAAAAAATCCTGCTAGATGACATCGGATGGACGATCCGAGCATGTCGAGAAGCCGGATGACTGCCAAGGCTGTCATCGCGCGGTGAATCTTCCCGAGTACCCCCAAATCAATATAAGAATCGCCACAATCTGACGGGAGGATCAAAAGTTATCGTCGGAACAATATTTGTGCACCAAGGGTAGCTCACGGCCAGTAAACACCTTCCGACCGGATTCCTGACTCGCATCCACTAGAACACTCATCCGCTATAGCCGGTACCTCACTGAATCTAAACAAACCCCCGCTATATTTTGACCGTAAATGAAATGTCATAACGAATTCCGTTTATCGAATCAAACGACACTATCACCCCGCCATAATAAAGACCGGACGTATTTGAATTAACCATCCGGAAGAAAACAAAAAGATCCGAACCGAAACCTAGGAGGCGTCGCGCTGAACGTGCGTTTCAGTTCGCATCGACGTTCTAGAACCGAAAGATTGTTCGAAAAAAGTGGTTGATAGCCGAAAAAAGTTACAGGAGTGCAACACGAGGACTTCCCAGGAGGTTACCCATCCTAGTACTACTCTCGCCCAAGCACGCTTAACTTCGAAGTTCTGATGGGATCTAGTGCATTTGTGCTGGTATGATCGCACCCAGCATGCCTCTCCATTGTCAAAGTAATAAAGAGTTTCCATTCGCATTGTCGTACGAAATCCGTTTAAATGAAAGTGCGAAAAAATCCTGCTAGATGACATCAGATGGACGATCCGAGCATGTCGAGAAGCCGGATGACTGCCACGGCTGTCATCGCGCGGTGAATCTTCCCGAGTACCCCCAAATCAATATAAGAATCGCCACAATCTGACGGGAGGATCAAAAGTTATCGTCGGAACAATATTTGTGCACCAAGGGTAGCTCACGGCCAGTAAACACCTTCCGACCGGATTCCTGACTCGCATCCACTAGAACACTCATCCGCTATAGCCGGTACCTCACTGAATCTAAACAAACCCCCGCTATATTTTGACCGTAAATGAAATGTCATAACGAATTCCGTTTATCGAATCAAACGACACTATCACCCCGCCATAATAAAGACTGGACGTATTTGAATTCACCATCCGGAAGAAAATAAAAAGATCCGAACCGAAACCTAGGAGGCGTCGCACTGAACGTGCGTTTCAGTTCGCATCGACGTTTTAGAACCAAAAGATTGTTCGAAAAAATTGATAGATAGCCGAAAAAAGTGACAGGAGTGCAACACGAGGACTTCCAAGGAGGTCACCCATCCTAGTACTACTCTCGTCCAAGCACGCTTAACTTCGGAGTTCTGATGGGATCCAGTGCATTTGTGCTGGTATGATCGCACCCAGCATGGCTCTCAATTGTCAAAGTAATAAAGAGTTTCCATTCGCATTGTCGTACGAAGTCCGTTTAAATGAAAGTGCGAAAAAATCCTGCTAGATGACATCGGATGGACGATCCGAGCATGTCGGGAAGCCGAATGACAGTCAAGGCTGTAATCGCGCGTTGAATCTTCCCGAGTACCCCCGAATCAATATATGAATCGCCACGATCTGATGGGCGGATCAAAAGTTATCGTCGGAACGATATTTGTTCACCAGGGGTAGCTCACGGCCAGTAAACACCTTCCGGCCGAATTCCTGACTCGCATCCACTAGTACACTCATCCGCTACAGCCGGTACCTCACTGAATCTAAACAAACCCCCGCTATATTTTGACCGTAAAAGAAATGTCAGAACGAATTCCGTTTATCGAATCAAACGACACTATCACCCCGCCATAATAAAGTCCGGACGTATTTGAATTCACCATCCGGAAGAAAATAAAAAGATCCGAACCGAAACCTAGGAGGCGTCGCACTGAACGTGCGTTTCAGTTCGCATCGACGTTCTAGAACCAAAAGATTGTTCGAAAAAAGTGATAGATAGCCGAAAAAAGTGACAGGAGTGCAACACGAGGACTTCCAAGGAGGTCACCCATCCTAGTACTACTCTCGCCCAAGCACGCTTAACTTCGGAGTTCTGATGGGATCCAGTGCATTTGTGCTGGTATGATCGCACCCAGCATGCCTCTCCATTGTCAAAGTAATAAAGAGTTTCCATTCGCATTGTCGTACGAAATCCGTTTAAATGAAAGTGCAAAAAAATCCTGCTAGATGACATCGGATGGACTATCTGAGCATGTCGGGAAGCCGGATGACCGCCAAGGCTGTCATCGCGCGATAAATCTTCCCGAGTACCCCTGAATCAATATAAGAATCGCCACAATCTGACGGGCGGATCAAAATATATCGTCGGAACAATATTTGTGCACCAAGGGTAGCTCACGGCCAGTAAACACCATCCGACCGGATTCCTGACTCGCATCCACTAGTACACTCATCCGCTATAGCTGGTACCTCACTGAATCTAAACAAACCCCTGCTATATTTTGACGATAAATGGAATGTCAGAACGAATTCCGTTTATCGAATCAAACGACACTATCACCCCGCCATAATAAAGATCGGACGTATTTGAATTCACCATCCGGAAGAAAATAAAAAGATCCGAACCGAAAGCTAGGAGGCGTCGCACTGAACGTGCGTTTCAATTCGCATCGACGTTCCAGAACCGAAAAGATTTTTCGAAAAAAGTGGTAGATAACCGAAAAAAGTGACAGGAGTGCAACACGAGGACTTCCCAAGAGGTCACTCATCCTAGTACTACTCTCGCCCAAGCACGCTTAACTTCGGAGTTCTGATGGTATCCAGTTCATTTGTGCTGCTATGATTGCACCCAGAATGTCTCCCCACTGTCAAAGTAATAAAGAGATTCCATTCGCATTGTCGTACGAAGTCCGTTTAAATGAAAGTGCAAAAAAATCCTGCTAGATGACATCGGATGGACGATCCGAGCATGTCGGGTAGCCGGATGACTGCCGGGGCTGTCATCGCACGATGAATCTTCCTGAGTACCCCCGAATCAATATATGAATCGCCACGATCTGACGGGCGGATCAAAAGTTATCGTCGGAACGATATTTGTTCACCAGGGGTAGCTCACGGCCAGTACACACCTTCCGGCCGGATTCCTGACTCGCATCCACTAGTACACTCATCCGCTATAGCCGGTACCTCACTGAATCTAAACAAACCCCCGCTATATTTTGACCGTAAATGAAATGTCAGAACGAATTCCGTTTATCGAATCAAACGACACTATCACCCCGCCATAATAAAGACCGGACGTATTTGAATTCACCATCCGGAAGAAAATAAAAAGATCCGAACCGAAACCTAAGTGGCGTCGCACTGAACGTGCGTTTCAGTTCGCTTCGACGTTCTAGAACCAAAGATTGTTCGAAAAAAGTGGTAGATAGCCGAAAAAAGTGACACGAGTGCAACACGAGGACTTCCCAGGAGGTCACCCATCCTAGTACTTCTCTCGCCCAAGCACGCTTAACTTCGGAGTTCTAATGGGATCCAGTGCATTTGTGCTGGTATGATCGCACCCAGCATGCCTCTCCATTGTCAAAGTAATAAAGAGATTCCATTCGCATTGTCGTGCGAAGTCCGTTTAAGTGAAAGTGCGAAAAAATCCTGCTAGATGGCATCGGATGGACGATCTGAGCATGTCGGGAAGCCGGATGACTGCCAGGGCTGTTATTGCGCGATGAATCTTCCCGGGTACCCCCGAATCAATATATGAATCGCCACGATCTGACGGGCGGATCAAAAGTTATCGTCGGAATGATAGTTAAGCACCAAGGGTAGCTCACGGCCAGTAAACACCTTACGACCGGATTCCTGACTCGCATCTACTAGTACACTCATCCGCTATAGCCGGTACCTCACTGAATCTAAACAAACCCTTGCTATATTTTGACCGTAAATGAAATGTCAGAACGAATTCCGTTTATCGAATCAAACGACACTATCACCCCGCCATAATAAAGACCGGACGTATTTGAATTAACCATCCGGAAGAAAACAAAAAGATCCGAACCGAAACCTAGGAGGCGTCGCGCTGAACGTGCGTTTCAGTTCGCATCGACGTTCTAGAACCGAAAGATTGTTCGAAAAAAGTGGTTGATAGCCGAAAAAAGTTACAGGAGTGCAACACGAGGACTTCCCAGGAGGTCACCCATCCTAGTACTACTCTCGCCCAAGCACGCTTAACTTCGGAGTTCTGATGGGATCCAGTGCATTTGTGCTGGTATGATCGCACCCAGCATGCCTCTCCATTGTCAAAGTAATAAAGAGTTTCCATTCGCATTGTCGTACGAAATCCGTTTAAATGAAAGTGCGAAAAAATCCTGCTAGATAACATCGGATGGACTATCCGAGCATGTCGGGAAGCCGGATGACCGCCAAGGCCGTCATCGCGCGATAAATCTTCCCGAGTACCCCCGAATCAATATAAGAATCGCCACAATCTGACGGGCGGATCAAAATTTATCGTCGGAACAATATTTGTGCACCAAGGGTAGCTCACGGCCAGTAAACACCTTCCGACCGGATTCCTGACTCGCATCCACTAGTACACTCATCCGCTATAGCTGGTACCTCACTGAATCTAAACAAACCCCTGCTATATTTTGACCATAAATGGAATGTCAGAACGAATTCCGTTTATCGAATCAAACGACACTATCACCCCGCCATAATAAAGATCGGACGTATTTGAATTCACCATCCGGAAGAAAATAAAAAGATCCGAACCGAAAGCTAGGAGGCGTCGCACTGAACGTGCGTTTCAATTCGCATCGACGTTCCAGAACCGAAAAGATTTTTCGAAAAAAGTGGTAGATAACTGAAAAAAGTGACAGGAGTGCAACACGAGGACTTCCCAAGAGGTCACTCATCCTAGTACTACTCTCGCCCAAGCACGCTTAACTTCGGAGTTCTGATGGTATCCAGTGCATTTGTGCTGGTATGATCGCACCTAGCATGCCTCTCCATTGTCAAAGTAATAAAGAGATTCCATTCGCATTGTCGTACGAAGTCCGTTTAAGTGAAAGTGCGAAAAAATCATGCTAGATGGCTTCGGATGGACGATCCGAGCATGTCGGGAAGCCGGATGACTGCCAGGGCTGTCATCGCGCGATGAATCTTCCCGAGTACCCCCGAATCAATATATGAATCGCCACGATCTGACGGGCGGATCAAAAGTTATCGTCGGAATGATATTTGTGCACCAAGGGTAGCTCACGGCCAGTAAACACCTTCCGACCGGATTCCTGACTCGCATCTACTAGTACACTCATCCGCTATAGCCGGTACCTCACTGAATCTAAAAAAACCCCTGCTATATTTTGACCGTAAATGAAATGTCAGAACGAATTCCGTTTATCGAATCAAACGACACTATCACCCCGCCATAATAAAGACCGGACGTATTTGAATTAACCATCCGGAAGAAAACAAAAAGATCCGAACCGAAACCTAGGAGGCGTCGCGCTGAACGTGCGTTTCAGTTCGCATCGACGTTCTAGAACCGAAAGATTGTTCGAAAAAAGTGGTTGATAGCCGAAAAAAGTTACAGGAGTGCAACACGATGACTTCCCAGGAGGTTACCCATCCTAGTACTACTCTCGCCCAAGCACGCTTAACTTCGAAGTTCTGATGGGATCTAGTGCATTTGTGCTGGTATGATCGCACCCAGCATGCCTCTCCATTGTCAAAGTAATAAAGAGTTTCCATTCGCATTGTCGTACGAAATCCGTTTAAATGAAAGTGCGAAAAAATCCTGCTAGATGACATCGGATGGACGATCCGAGCATGTCGAGAAGCCGGATGACTGCCAAGGCTGTCATCGCGCGGTGAATCTTCCCGAGTACCCCCAAATCAATATAAGAATCGCCACAATCTGACGGGAGGATCAAAAGTTATCGTCGGAACAATATTTGTGCACCAAGGGTAGCTCACGGCCAGTAAACACCTTCCGACCGGATTCCTGACTCGCATCCACTAGAACACTCATCCGCTATAGCCGGTACCTCACTGAATCTAAACAAACCCCCGCTATATTTTGACCGTAAATGAAATGTCATAACGAATTCCGTTTATCGAATCAAACGACACTATCACCCCGCCATAATAAAGACCGGACGTATTTGAATTAACCATCCGGAAGAAAACAAAAAGATCCGAACCGAAACCTAGGAGGCGTCGCGCTGAACGTGCGTTTCAGTTCGCATCGACGTTCTAGAACCGAAAGATTGTTCGAAAAAAGTGGTTGATAGCCGAAAAAAGTTACAGGAGTGCAACACGAGGACTTCCCAGGAGGTTACCCATCCTAGTACTACTCTCGCCCAAGCACGCTTAACTTCGAAGTTCTGATGGGATCTAGTGCATTTGTGCTGGTATGATCGCACCCAGCATGCCTCTCCATTGTCAAAGTAATAAAGAGTTTCCATTCGCATTGTCGTACGAAATCCGTTTAAATGAAAGTGCGAAAAAATCCTGCTAGATGACATCGGATGGACGATCCGAGCATGTCGAGAAGCCGGATGACTGCCACGGCTGTCATCGCGCGGTGAATCTTCCCGAGTACCCCCAAATCAATATAAGAATCGCCACAATCTGACGGGAGGATCAAAAGTTATCGTCGGAACAATATTTGTGCACCAAGGGTAGCTCACGGCCAGTAAACACCTTCCGACCGGATTCCTGACTCGCATCCACTAGAACACTCATCCGCTATAGCCGGTACCTCACTGAATCTAAACAAACCCCCGCTATATTTTGACCGTAAATGAAATGTCATAACGAATTCCGTTTATCGAATCAAACGACACTATCACCCCGCCATAATAAAGACTGGACGTATTTGAATTCACCATCCGGAAGAAAATAAAAAGATCCGAACCGAAACCTAGGAGGCGTCGCACTGAACGTGCGTTTCAGTTCGCATCGACGTTTTAGAACCAAAAGATTGTTCGAAAAAATTGATAGATAGCCGAAAAAAGTGACAGGAGTGCAACACGAGGACTTCCAAGGAGGTCACCCATCCTAGTACTACTCTCGTCCAAGCACGCTTAACTTCGGAGTTCTGATGGGATCCAGTGCATTTGTGCTGGTATGATCGCACCCAGCATGGCTCTCAATTGTCAAAGTAATAAAGAGTTTCCATTCGCATTGTCGTACGAAGTCCGTTTAAATGAAAGTGCGAAAAAATCCTGCTAGATGACATCGGATGGACGATCCGAGCATGTCGGGAAGCCGAATGACAGTCAAGGCTGTAATCGCGCGTTGAATCTTCCCGAGTACCCCCGAATCAATATATGAATCGCCACGATCTGATGGGCGGATCAAAAGTTATCGTCGGAACGATATTTGTTCACCAGGGGTAGCTCACGGCCAGTAAACACCTTCCGGCCGAATTCCTGACTCGCATCCACTAGTACACTCATCCGCTACAGCCGGTACCTCACTGAATCTAAACAAACCCCCGCTATATTTTGACCGTAAAAGAAATGTCAGAACGAATTCCGTTTATCGAATCAAACGACACTATCACCCCGCCATAATAAAGTCCGGACGTATTTGAATTCACCATCCGGAAGAAAATAAAAAGATCCGAACCGAAACCTAGGAGGCGTCGCACTGAACGTGCGTTTCAGTTCGCATCGACGTTCTAGAACCAAAAGATTGTTCGAAAAAAGTGATAGATAGCCGAAAAAAGTGACAGGAGTGCAACACGAGGACTTCCAAGGAGGTCACCCATCCTAGTACTACTCTCGCCCAAGCACGCTTAACTTCGGAGTTCTGATGGGATCCAGTGCATTTGTGCTGGTATGATCGCACCCAGCATGCCTCTCCATTGTCAAAGTAATAAAGAGTTTCCATTCGCATTGTCGTACGAAATCCGTTTAAATGAAAGTGCGAAAAAATCCTGCTAGATGACATCGGATGGACTATCTGAGCATGTCGGGAAGCCGGATGACCGCCAAGGCTGTCATCGCGCGATAAATCTTCCCGAGTACCCCTGAATCAATATAAGAATCGCCACAATCTGACGGGCGGATCAAAATATATCGCCGGAACAATATTTGTGCACCAAGGGTAGCTCACGGCCAGTAAACACCATCCGACCGGATTCCTGACTCGCATCCACTAGTACACTCATCCGCTATAGCTGGTACCTCACTGAATCTAAACAAACCCCTGCTATATTTTGACGATAAATGGAATGTCAGAACGAATTCCGTTTATCGAATCAAACGACACTATCACCCCGCCATAATAAAGATCGGACGTATTTGAATTCACCATCCGGAAGAAAATAAAAAGATCCGAACCGAAAGCTAGGAGGCGTCGCACTGAACGTGCGTTTCAATTCGCATCGACGTTCCAGAACCGAAAAGATTTTTCGAAAAAAGTGGTAGATAACCGAAAAAAGTGACAGGAGTGCAACACGAGGACTTCCCAAGAGGTCACTCATCCTAGTACTACTCTCGCCCAAGCACGCTTAACTTCGGAGTTCTGATGGTATCCAGTTCATTTGTGCTGCTATGATTGCATCCAGAATGTCTCCCCACTGTCAAAGTAATAAAGAGATTCCATTCGCATTGTCGTACGAAGTCCGTTTAAATGAAAGTGCAAAAAAATCCTGCTAGATGACATCGGATGCACGATCCGAGCATGTCGGGTAGCCGGATGACTGCCGGGGCTGTCATCGCACGATGAATCTTCCTGAGTACCCCCGAATCAATATATGAATCGCCACGATCTGACGGGCGGATCAAAAGTTATCGTCGGAACGATATTTGTTCACCAGGGGTAGCTCACGGCCAGTACACACCTTCCGGCCGGATTCCTGACTCGCATCCACTAGTACACTCATCCGCTATAGCCGGTACCTCACTGAATCTAAACAAACCCCCGCTATATTTTGACCGTAAATGAAATGTCAGAACGAATTCCGTTTATCGAATCAAACGACACTATCACCCCGCCATAATAAAGACCGGACGTATTTGAATTCACCATCCGGAAGAAAATAAAAAGATCCGAACCGAAACCTAAGTGGCGTCGCACTGAACGTGCGTTTCAGTTCGCTTCGACGTTCTAGAACCAAAGATTGTTCGAAAAAAGTGGTAGATAGCCGAAAAAAGTGACACGAGTGCAACACGAGGACTTCCCAGGAGGTCACCCATCCTAGTACTTCTCTCGCCCAAGCACGCTTAACTTCGGAGTTCTAATGGGATCCAGTGCATTTGTGCTGGTATGATCGCACCCAGCATCCCTCTCCATTGTCAAAGTAATAAAGAGATTCCATTCGCATTGTCGTGCGAAGTCCGTTTAAGTGAAAGTGCGAAAAAATCCTGCTAGATGGCATCGGATGGACGATCTGAGCATGTCGGGATGCCGGATGACTGCCAGGGCTGTTATTGCGCGATGAATCTTCCCGGGTACCCCCGAATCAATATATGAATCGCCACGATCTGACGGGCGGATCAAAAGTTATCGTCGGAATGATAGTTGAGCACCAAGGGTAGCTCACGGCCAGTAAACACCTTACGACCGGATTCCTGACTCGCATCTACTAGTACACTCATCCGCTATAGCCGGTACCTCACTGAATCTAAACAAACCCTTGCTATATTTTGACCGTAAATGAAATGTCAGAACGAATTCCGTTTATCGAATCAAACGACACTATCACCCCGCCATAATAAAGACCGGACGTATTTGAATTAACCATCCGGAAGAAAACAAAAAGATCCGAACCGAAACCTAGGAGGCGTCGCGCTGAACGTGCGTTTCAGTTCGCATCGACGTTCTAGAACCGAAAGATTGTTCGAAAAAAGTGGTTGATAGCCGAAAAAAGTTACAGGAGTGCAACACGAGGACTTCCCAGGAGGTCACCCATCCTAGTACTACTCTCGCCCAAGCACGCTTAACTTCGGAGTTCTGATGGGATCCAGTGCATTTGTGCTGGTATGATCGCACCCAGCATGCCTCTCCATTGTCAAAGTAATAAAGAGTTTCCATTCGCATTGTCGTACGAAATCCGTTTAAATGAAAGTGCGAAAAAATCCTGCTAGATAACATCGGATGGACTATCCGAGCATGTCGGGAAGCCGGATGACCGCCAAGGCCGTCATCGCGCGATAAATCTTCCCGAGTACCCCCGAATCAATATAAGAATCGCCACAATCTGACGGGCGGATCAAAATTTATCGTCGGAACAATATTTGTGCACCAAGGGTAGCTCACGGCCAGTAAACACCTTCCGACCGGATTCCTGACTCGCATCCACTAGTACACTCATCCGCTATAGCTGGTACCTCACTGAATCTAAACAAACCCCTGCTATATTTTGACCATAAATGGAATGTCAGAACGAATTCCGTTTATCGAATCAAACGACACTATCACCCCGCCATAATAAAGATCGGACGTATTTGAATTCACCATCCGGAAGAAAATAAAAAGATCCGAACCGAAAGCTAGGAGGCGTCGCACTGAACGTGCGTTTCAATTCGCATCGACGTTCCAGAACCGAAAAGATTTTTCGAAAAAAGTGGTAGATAACTGAAAAAAGTGACAGGAGTGCAACACGAGGACTTCCCAAGAGGTCACTCATCCTAGTACTACTCTCGCCCAAGCACGCTTAACTTCGGAGTTCTGATGGTATCCAGTGCATTTGTGCTGCTATGATTGCACCCAGAATGTCTCCCCACTGTCAAAGAAATAAAGAGATTCCATTCGCATTGTCGTACGAAGTCCGTTTAAATGAAAGTGCAAAAAAATCCTGCTAGATGACATCGGATGGACGATCCGAGCATGTCGGGTAGCCGGATGACTGCCGGGGCTATCATCGCACGATGAATCTTCCTGAGTACCCCCGAATCAATATATGAATCGCCACGATCTGACGGGCGGATCAAAAGTTATCGTCGGAACGATATTTGTTCACCAGGGGTAGCTCACGGCCAGTAAACACCTTCCGGCCGGATTCCTGACTCGCATCCACTAGTACACTCATCCGCTATAGCCGGTACCTCACTGAATCTAAACGAACCCCCGCTATATTTTGACCGTAAATGAAATGTCAGAACGAATTCCGTTTATCGATTCAAACGACACTATCACCCCGCCATAATAAAGACCGGACGTATTTGAATTCACCATCCGGAAGAAAATAAAAAGATCCGAACCGAAACCTAGGTGGCGTCTGTAGACACCCCATTTTGACCGTGCCCTAAGCACTCCAATTTTGTGTAAATCCCCATCAAATGATTGAGTTAGGGTCCTAAATTTCACCCTAAGCTAAAGTAGGATCCTACCAAGCTCCCTGTAAAATTTCATCGAAATCCGAGCGCGTTTGCCTGGCGAACAAGTCAAGCAATGTCGTGATGCAAGTTCGCAGAAAGGGGAGTGAATTATTCTAGGGGGGGCTGTCCAAGTAAGCTGATAGGGGTGGAAAAATTTTCATTTTCCTCTTATATAAGAGCAGCTCGTTCGTTTAAAAAAAAAAAAAAAAAAAAACAGAGAAAATTCGCAGAGAGAAGTTTTCCCCAAATTTCAAAACCCAATCCTTTCTTCTTCTCCGATCTCCTCTTCTCCGGCAAATCCACCTCCTCCGGTGAGCTTGGGTTCTTGCCAACCTTTCTTCACTTCACCACCGGCTAGTCCACCGATTTTCATCTCCTCCTTCTTCTCCGCCGGAATTCTACCGGAATCCGATGCTACTGCCATCAAAATCATCATCATCATCTTGTTTTCATGTCACTCAAGCCCCAAATCCCAAATCTAAGCCCTAATTCCTCATTCGAAACCCTAATTTCTCTTCTTCTCCGGCCTAATTCCGATCCGATCCAAACCCTAATTCCCCGTCGTGAATCATCTTCTCCGGCAAGCTTGACCGGATTTCGGCCAATTATTATCGACGGTTAGTTTTTCTTCTTCCTTCTTAGTTAGCCTCTGCTGCTATTTCCCTCCTTTTATAGCTTAGAAACCCTAGATCTGCATAGATCTGTGAGATTGAGGGATCGGATTTTATTTTATTTTTAAAATCCAGAGAAAGAGAGAGAGAGAGAGAGAGAGAGAGAGAGAGAGAGAGAGAGCTAAGGTTTTAGGATTTCATCATCTCTGTTTTTCTTCTCCGGCGAATTTGGCCGAATTCCGGTCAACCTTCCGGCCATTCTTGCTTCAGATCTGCAAGCGATCTACAAATTGCATGCTCGTATCACGCTATGGCTAGCTCAGATCTGATGTTTGGAAAGCTTCAGTGATATAAGGAGAGATCGAGAGATTGAGAGAAAAGAAAAGAGCAAGAAAGGAATTGTATAGAAGAGGGATCCACTCGTCTACTCTTACCTGGATCCGGAGCATCTGCTGCACGATCTATCCGTTATTTGCACCTTCTTCAACCTCGAACCTCATTTATTTTTTTAATATAGAAAACCTGCAAACCCTAACCCATTTTCCGAGCGGAATTTCTTAGATTCCAATGTGTTTTCCCTCAGATCCATCGGCCTCAAATTCCATCTCGATCTGACCCCATTTTTTTTGTATTCAAACCCTCGTTTGATACCTTTTAATTCATAAGATCTAAAAATATCTCTCACTGATTCGAACCTTGCTCATCCAATTCCACAGAAATATCACTATCTTCCTCATGTTCTCTCATAGATCTAGAGCATTTTCTGATTTAAAATTTCTAGATCGGACCTTGTTCGTTGAATTTTTGGCAAATTCTGCAAGTCTCAGACACATTACGTCCGGGTGAGCTACTTCAGCAGGTTCAGGTAACATTTCTAACCCTACTTGAATTACTGAAATCTTCATGGTTGTTTGCCTTGATTTTCCGATATTATGGCATTAATTCATGAATTTGAATTTGACTCTTGAGTATAAGTTGGGGTTTAACATCTGAGGTGAATGGATCATGAGATTAGTTGTGTTAAATTGAGAATGGAAATTAGGTGATAATTTTTACCCCATGTTGCGGGCATAAAAATGGATGAATCACCTAATTTCATGTTAATCTTCTGCTTCTAGAGTAACCAGAGATTTCATAAGCTTGATTTTTTTTTATATATATGTACATGTCGGTTATTCTCTCGTTAAATTCATCAATTATTTTCCTTGTCATGCATTGTTTTCTTTAGTTGATTTCTCTTGTGTTAAAAACCATTGATTCTAATATAGACTGAGTGTAATGGTACATCCATTGATTTTATTTTGTTCTAGTGCATTGGTCAATAGTGTAGCTGTTTTCATTGTTAGGGTGTAGTCTGCATAAATCTGTTTTTTTTTTATATATAGTAATTTGGGGCATTAGAATTTGAAAGGAAAAATAATTTCTATGAGGTTTTAAAGTGATGAAACCCCAAATTTTGAACCCATGCTATAGTCGACCCTCTACAATGAAATGTGAAATTCAATCTTATCACCTGTTTTAATCGAAGTTCCATTGAGAAGTTGTTTCAAGAATATTTGATGATTGTAGAAGTTTTCTACAGTATCCACTTAGTATACTTCCTTGGTTTGGATGACTACTCATGTTTAAATTTTAGTCAATTTGTCCCCTTCCATTTCCATCAGACAATAAAGTAGTCACTAGAAGTTGTCATAGCTCTGATATTTTGTGTTCAAGTATGAATTTGTGATTATATGGAATAGCTTAATCGAGTATTTGATATGTTAGGATGATATTTTCTGAGTTTTTCTTTTAATACTTGAAGTTTGCGAATGTTCAGGGTACTTTTAGGGTACATGTATAATGAAAGCTTATTAATCCTCTCTTGTTTGTATATCAAGGTTTATTAAATATCTGTTGGAAATTTAATACTTCTCTTTCATACTAAGCTTTGAGTTAGGGTTCGAAGACGGTAATAAATGGATTGTTCAGGTGAGATTATCTCAAAGCTTATTATACTTGTCTCTCTTTTATTGAATTGTTTAATAGGAAGAAGGAGATCAGATGACTATTCTGTTCGATATTATCGACATGAGTACTGTCTGATCTCAAGGCGGGATTAGAAATATTATCATGTGTATATGATATCAGATGATTACTTTGGCATCATCTGATTTCATTGGAGTCCCCGTATTGGGGTTTGTGGTTGGTTTAGAAGTGTTTGATATGTTTTATTTTACTTTATTAGGCTATCCAGCGGCTGGTCTGGACTAATTAATGATGTTTGCTTTAGATTGTGTATTGTTTTCTTATTGAAAATTCTTCTTTGCTTAGCACTTGATTTATTTTTATAAAAATAGAGTGAAATTTGCAATTATCTGGCAGTTTTTTCTTCTCTCTTTGATAGACTAACACAGTCTTATGGATTGCTGTTAATTCTCTTTAGATATTAGACTCCCCTTTTTTTTTGTAAGGCGATGAAGGCGCTAGCCTAAGCCCATCCTTAGGGGACTCTCTTAGTCCGAGTAGCCCTTCCCTCGTTTGTTTTTAAGACATGCCCAGTCTTTTGAGATACCCTTAAATTTTGTCATTTAAAGCCTCAATTTAGGGAGACAGGCTATGTCTCAGACAGAGAAAGTTGTATCCTTTAGAGACAAGCTTTGTCTCATTAGTGAGTCCATCCTTAGGGGACTTGCTCAGTCCAAGTTGCATACCTCTCCTTTGTATATAGGAGACTTGCCTAGTCTCATTCTCTTACTAACCCTCCTCTTTGTGCGTCGTTTGGTTTTGGGAGAACACCCTACTCGGCTTGGCTTCATACCCCTATCCTATATGGGTATCTGGTTGCACATTTGTTGCACCCTAGGGCTAGGTAGCTGTCCGGCCCGGCTGGGTGTTTTACTTAAACCAAATATGCACAAGGTCTTTTTTTCCTTGTTCGCATTTTTTTTTCTCTATCCTACCTATATGTCTAGGAGACTTGCCCAGTCTCATTCTATTAGCATCCTCCTCTTTGTGTATCATTTGGTTTTGGGAGAACATCCTACTCGGCTTGGCTTCATACCCCTATCCTATATGGGTATCTGGTTGCACATTTGTTGCACCCTAGGGCTAGGTAGCTGTCCGGCCCGGCTGGATGTTTTACCTTTGCTAAATATGCACAAGGTCTTTCCTTATTACTTGTTGAGCTTTATCTTAGTTTGATTAGTCCATTAGCACAAGAATCCGTCTTTAATCTAGAGAGTCAATCCTCTTGTTCAGGAATCAAATTCTATCATCATAGGGGTTAGGATTCTATTCTACCTCTTATCAAATCATGTGTTTTTCTATCCACTCTCGCAAGGTATAGGATGCTGTCCAACCCTTGCAGAGTTGTGTTTCTGTTCTTTTCCCCCGCAAAGTATAGGATGCTGTCCAACCTTTGCGGGATATTCGGGAGTCTGTCCTCCCCTTATGATGATAGGATTTGTTCCCTTTGAGTCAAAAATACTTAATAACAATAAAAACATCTAAAAAACCAAAAATCTCAAAAATCTTGAGTCATTAGGAGTAGTTAGGAAATCTATTTCGAACTACGTTGGCTTGATCCTCTTCCACGAGGTACGTAGTGCAGCTTGAGATTCTTATCTCAGGTCCAGCCAAACCTTTGTAAATAAATCATTTACCCATTTTAAGAAAAAATACCAAAAATCTTCAAAACTTTGTTTTAACAAGATCTTCCTCTAGAGTTAGTAGTTTGTCCTAGATAAAGAGTTTTAGAGTTTTGAGTTTGTTTTTGATGTGTTGTGTGGTTTGTTTGTGTTTGTGTTAGAGTTAGGAGTTTGTCCTAGAGTTATAGGAGCGCCTCCGTCCGGTCAGTTGGCGATCCACATCGCCAATTGATGACTAGGTCTAAGATGCGATAGATCCTACTGTTTTCCTTAGGATATACAGCCTAGCTACACATAGATTATAGGAACCACCTGCATTAGCTTAGAGCTAACCTGCATTTAGTTAGGGCATATAGGGTGTCCTAAAATCTACAATCCATTAGAATTTAAATAATCACACAAGAAGCTTTAAAAACTAGTCTGGTTTTTTAGATCGAGTCTAGGATAGAGGTCTAGATGTCTTAGGCATCATAGCTTAGAATAGGTGCGAAGAACTACGTTGCCTTGATTCTCGTGGAGGCGGGGATACGTAGGCTTCTTTGGATGAACATCAGATCATCTAAAGACTCGGGCCTAGGTATAGATTAGAGTCTTAGGGTTGTATGGTATTGAGTCATTTTCTATGTTTTGCAGTGTTTTCTTACTTTATTGCGCAGACCTTATACTTTTTTGGTGTGTCATGCATGTGTTTGTTCATCAGAACTTAGACACCCATTAGGCATGTCATTTATAACCTAGCTATGCTTAGGTGACATATGTTTCTTTTATTTTATCTTGTGTGCCTTTGATTTCATCTCCGAGACATGCATGATTAGATAGACGTCTTCTCGGAGATATTCATTCCCATTTCATGTGATTTTCGCCCAAAACTCTTCAAAATTATTAAGTAAATGGCATAAGAGACCAGGTGTTTACACTTGGGCGGATGAGGTGCTCTTTAGACCTTCCGAATTCGTAACCAGGCACGAACCTTATTTTATATCTCTGGTTATCCGTTGCAACAGAGCATAGTGTGGGATCCAGGGCCTACTTCCCTGGATGGCGACTCTTCTTTGTATAAGGTATGCCTCGAATCTGGGCTAGTCCCCGAATCGAGAGGTATCTCACCTTTGTATCGCCACTCATGCTGTGAGGGCACATTTCTTTCGAGAGTTCCTTGGTAGAGCTCTCCATTCACGTGGATGATCCATTAGAGACCTTAGCGCGTGGGGCACACGTCCCTCACCGCCGCCTCTCTCGGATCGGGGTCCACAGGTGTAGACACCCCATTTTGTTTTGTTTTAATCGACAAATAAATTAGTGTGTTAAATCCATGTGAGAACCCCCTCTATCATTGATTTATATGTTTTAGGTCATTAATATCTTGATCTGACTTTACGGATCATCAATCGGGACAAAATAAGCTAGGGTCACTTCATAGCCCGGACCCTGATTCTATTCCGAGACCCGATTTCCGTAAATCGTTAGATCAGTGGCAGATCATGACCTGGGTCTAACCATCCAAAACCACCTAACCTCTCCTCTCATCCTAACCATCCAAACCTCACCTAACCTCACCTAACCTCTCCTCTCATCATAACCATCCAAACCTCACCAAACCTCACCTAACCTCACCTAACCTTACCTAACCTCACCTAACCTTACCTAACCTCACCTAACCTCACCTAACCTCCTATCCCATTCTCCTATAAATACCCTCTCATCCCACCATCAAAAGAAAAAGAAGAGAAGAAAAGAGGAGAGAACCCCTCTCTTAGAAAATTCAAGCCCTCTCTCTAGACCAAATCCCTCTTCTCCATAAGTTTGCATGGAATATCGTCTACAAAAAGGTATGCCTTTTGGAATTTTATTTTCTTTTCTATATTTGTAGGATTGAGTGTTGTTTTGCGTATATTTTGGTTGATGTCATGTTTAATTTCGTACTAGTTTGGCCTTGGTCATGTTCTCACTTATGCTAAATATAATTAATGTGATAGGGTCATTAGAACCTATTTGTGATGGGATTTTGAAATCATTGGCTTGTTAGGGAATTTAGATTTCTTTTGGGAAAACAATTCATTAAAAATTTTGAACATTTACAAGAAAGAAAACTTGAATTTTACGTGAATTATCAAAACCCATTTAATTTGGCTTACAAAATCTCCATCTTTCAATTGATAACAACAGCCCCCACTCCAATTTGATAACAACAGCCCCCACTCAATCTCAAGAACCCAATATCCATACCCCACCTTGCCAAGTAGATAAAAACAACCCCTTTTTCAAACATCCCATTTGAATCTAATCTCAGGCCCATTCAAGCCATTTTTCATATTCACCGTCTTTTAATCACTAAAAAAAATAATAAGAACTATCAAAAGAAAACATGGGGGTGCCAATATCATTCCCGTCATAGTGCTAGCTGTTAGACTTTAAACAGATTTTTCGACCTCTAAACAACAGAATCGTGGGAAATGGTTAACTACAAAGTAGTAGATATTTTCGTGCCGTTTCCAACGAGTATTCGTGCTAGATCAGACAGCGAGCGGTTAAAAAGTTAAGTCCAAAATGGTTGCGGCACACCTTTAGGCATTTCCAGTTTAATGTTGCTGTCCTTTTGTTTGCAACACAAATTCGAACCTCTAAATCACAGATTTACAAACAATGGAGAACTACAAAGTTGTAGCCCTATAAAAGATCTTTCCAACGCATGTTTGTACGTTGAATTTGGCCAAGCGGTTAAAGAGTTACGACAGTTTTAGTGGGCTGCATTTGTCAGATCTTTTAATGGTCAATGGTTTGTCGAATTTGTGCAATTGTCAAAACTTGGTTGTGTTAACGTCATTTTCCAAACCAAAATCGAAAGACATTAATCTAAAGTACATCCAACCTAAAATTAACAAAACTAAAATTCACCCATTTAAAATCCACTGATAAAAATCCGTTAAAAGCCATTAACCAAAAGACCACTAAAAATTTCAAATGAAACTAAAACCTTCTAAATAAACAACTTTAAAAGCTACCAAACACACTAAATACCTTCAGATAATAAAAGCTTCAAGAAAACTCTAAAAGTTTCCACAAACCCAAAAGAATTCGAGATTCCCAAGAGCCGGTGGATTCAAAATTCCTTTAGGAACCCTTAGAGCCCAATTTAGGAACACTGGTGTCGTGTCGTGTCGTGTCCTAAGTTTTAGGGAGTCCTAGGTTTTAGGGAGTCCTAGAGTCAGGAGTCCAGCCTCATCACGGACGTTTGCTATGTATAGCAACCGTGCCATAGGTTTAGTTACACTAGTCACCCGATCTTTTCCATAGGACAAGCCTAGTAAACTAGGATGTAGGCTAACCTGCATTAGTCTAAGGGACAACTTGCATTTAGATAAGAATCATATAGCATCTTCGATGAAATCCTAAGATAATAAAATCCTCAACTTGAATTAAATAACTTCTCTTAAAACTGTTGAAACAGTCAATCCCGTCTAGGTCGGTGTCTTAGTTGAGTTAGGCATATGTAACTTAGCTTAGGTGCACCGAACTACGTCGACTCTGATCCCAGTGAGGCTTGGGTACGTAGGCAGCTTGGATGTCTGACGGCATACCACCCGCGAGTCGGCACCACAACAAATTGTGGTGTTTTATATATTAATTTTCTTGTAAATGCTTAATTAAATCACTTAGGATTTTCCATGAAATTAGAATTCTAGGAGAACTGTCACTTAGATTGAATCCAGACAAATTAATAAATCAAGATACACATCTAGGATTCACATTGAAATTAGATTCTAGGATGCATGTCACTTAGTTCGCACATTAACATAGAGTTGAATGAGCCATTTAAAAATTTAAAAGAGTTAGCTTTTGGAATCGAAGACCGATTATCGGGCAGGAATGGTGCATGTGGCGGATAACTCCCCATACCTTCCATTCTCGTAACCAGGTAGCGAGTCTAGATTTCTGGTTAATTACGGGTCCTAGATCCCACATCTAGGTGGCGACTCTGTCAGTCTCTTTCGTGTGGAATTCGGATTGCCTTAGTGATCCCAAGTTCACAGGAAAGATTAATTCAAATCAACATTAAAATGCACACGCCAATCGCGTGGATACGAGAGACCAAAAGTGAGAGCGCGTGGCGGCTCGCGCCCCACACCCCTCTCGCGGGATCCGGGTACCACAGTCTGGCGACTCTGCTGGGGACCACCTAACTTCATTAAAATTTCAAAAGATAATTCATTTGAATTTAATTTAACTGGCTCATAAAAACTCTATACTTGTTAGATTAGTTTGTCTTGTTTTATTTTCTCATCACATTTTACTCGAACTTAACCTAACAAAACCTGAGGGCATCATAGATTGCGCAAACATATTGCACACACTTACATCACTTGCATCTAAACTCTTGCATCTCACGTGCACACACGTCCTATTTTAGGAACCCGGAGTGTTATCTAGCATGGTTGACTGGGATTTCATCACCTGGTGCCTCTGTGCTAGAGAAGCATTCCACCCTTAGCCTAGTACCTTTATGGTACGTAAACGGATCTCTTGTTCACGTACTGATACGCCGGACACTGGTACAGTATATCGAACAGGGATTCGCGCTAAGGGAACTCTTGGCCTTAACCCTAGATTAACCCACACATGCATGTAGTATACGAACACATGTGCATCATGTGTGTGAGCCTAGTTTAGGATATCCTACCCATTGGTGTCTAGATTAGGCCGTGGTCCATCTTCCAATGGTCACGATCGGTCCTTAGATACACGAACAAAGTCATGAGTCGAGATTCTCTCTCCACTCCGATAGATTAGGATTAGGGTTGATGCCTTCAGGTAACACTGATAAAATGTGAAAAAAAAAAAAAAAAAAATTTCCCTTTGGGTTAGGATATAAATCCCATAATTTTCAAAGATCTCATAGGATTAGTCATTCATGATCTATCCGTTGAAAGCAATCTTATGCTATCTCATCTAATCTTTTGATCGTGCATCTTTCGTTCTTCTGTCATACGATTCGATCGTATCTTCATGCCATCCCCTAACTGGCAGATGCAGAATCTCACAATCTTTCGATTATGCGTTCTCATGATCTGATCATGCCTGGTCCAGATAATCCAATCTTGCTTGTACCCCTGGTCTGTTCCTCCTCTAGGGGCTACCTTTTTCAAGATTATTTTGCTAAGTCCTTCAGAGTTCACTCTCAGAATCATTGAGCTAGGGGCATTTCCCTATGCGAATCAGTCATCATTGTCCAAAATTGAAAGTATCAGCCATGATGATGTTCAGAACGAACCAGCCTTCGCCGAGCCTTCAACGCCAAACAGTTGCAGCAGTTAAAGTTTTAGTCACTTACTATTTTATGTTGAGTCAGTCATCATGGTCAGTATAATTGTTGAGTCCGGTCTTACAGTTAAAGGTCAATGCCTAGTCCAGGCAAGTTATCTTCTGTTTCTCTTTCTTATTTAGAGTTGTGAATCGTGAGCATGTTCAGGATAGGTCGTCTGATGTAATAGCTTTTCTTTAAATAAAATTTCAGTCAGTTCCAAAAAGTTCACTTGTGTCTGTTCTTAAGTGTGCTTCTGATCTTAAAATAAGACTCCCTCCTCAAATGAGGACAAAATTGACGAAACTCCACTTGAGTCACAGCAATTACTTGAACGAGAGGAGGAGCGCCAATCCCAACCTTTCAAAGATGAAATTGAAATGATAAACACTGGCACTGAAACTTTGATTCAGTGAATGCCGATTGAAAATACATTACCCTCTAAAGAGTGTGAAGAATTGATAAAATTATTTCAAGAATAAGAAGATTGTCTAGAAAAGCTACAACCGATACCAGGGGCAAGACATAGATGGAAAGCTCAAAGAAAATGAAGAAAGTGAGAAGATATATGCTATACAAGGGGCATAGAGTGGAAACAACTTTCATATTTCCAATCAATGACCTTGGTTCTCAAATTCATAAAGCCAACAAATTCAAGATGAAAAGTTCAAAAGCAAACAATGAAAAGTGATCATCAGATATCGAGAGTACGAATCCATAGATGGAGGATGTCAAAGAACAAGTTTCGCTCTATGAAAGTCAAAAGCACGTATTAGAATCTTGAAAGAAGAAGATCCATTATCTCTTACCTGGAAATGCCGTCAAACTCCGCGAAAAAAAAAAACAAAAGAGAAAAAAAAAAATAATCAGTACCAGAGGGACTCTAGTAACCTAGATCGATTCCCAATCTGAACATCGAAAGGCCTCCTTTAGCCGATTAAATCCCAAAATCAAAACCCAATGTCAAAAGAATACCGATTTGCAAACCCTTCGAGCCTAAATCAAATTTTCTTGAAAACCCATCAAACTTGGGGCATTCCCCCGAACTACGCGAGACCTGATCCCTATACTGGGGTACGTAGGCAACTCGGTTGAACCGAGTTCGGTCGATTCAAAAAGGAAAAGAAATTCAATCCTTTCAAAAAAAAAAGAGAGGGACAAGTTCCAAAAGAAGAGAAGTTAATTGTTCCAGAAAGAAAAGAAAAAAGGAAAAAAAAATCAAACAATTTATCTTCAAACTAGGGGCATTCGCCCTGAACTACACACGACCTGATTCCTACCTTGGGATATGTAGGCGACCTGTTCACAGGTTCGGTCGAAATCTTTGTTGAGCCTTAAGCCATTCTTTGAAAAGCCCTATCCTACCTATAAAAGTTCTTCTGGTGTTCAGAACTAATGAGCTAGGTCCTGAGATACAATAAAAAAATGAAATGATGATGAATAAGAAAAATAACGGAGTTTGAAGATCTGCTAGACTGAAAACCTGAAAGGGCGGTCTAGGCAAAATTTAAGATCATTCCCCTGCTAAGTTGAAAACCCGAAAGGGCGGCTTAGGCAAAAGCTAAGGGGATAGCCTGCTGGATCGAAAACCTAGAAAGGTGGTTCAGGCAAAAGTTAAGGCTAGCGCGGTCCGCCAAGTTAAAAACCCTGAAGAGGTGACTTGGTCACGGTAAGAGAATCAGTATAAGAAGGCAACAGCCGGTATCAAGACTGAAGATCAACTAAAGTTCAAGCAAATTCAAGTGATATCCTCAAAACTGGGGGCATTGAAGCTAAGCAATCTTAGGGGTCGTAATTAAATTCTTGAGGCATTACTGTTTCGAGGAAGAAGTCCGGTGTTTACCAATTGAAAAACTATTCCTTGAAAGGATAGACTTACCAAACAAAACATTAACTAAGTCAGAAGCATCACTATGTTTGTCAGTATAGTCAGTCAATCTTTATTATTCTAAGTTCACTCCTTCAGGGCTGCTCAATCCTTTGAGTAGTGCCTTTCATCTAAGTTTTCTCTTTAGAAAGAGTCAATTGTCGTTCCTATGTCCAAATGATGTAACTGTTTTGGTGAAGGAGGCCAGGCCTAGGCAGCTCCCTGCAATTATACCTGAAAGAGCTCGAGAATTTAGTCAAACAACTTCATTTCAAAGAAGATCAGCTCAGAAAAATTCAGAAGTAGAAACATCAGAAAGCCCAGCTTCCGTAAAAAGATCATACCCCAGGAAGGCACCTTAAGCTTGGAAGAACCTCAGATGCAATGGTGGTTGAGCCAATTTCTCAGAAAGATGAACCATTCAAATTCATAATTCCCTTCCGGTTAGTTATCCTGGTCAAGAAATGTTTATCTAAACACCTGTCAAGAAGCAGATCCCGCTTTTCCATGATAATATCCAAGAGAGTCGTTGTTCTAAATTACCAATCTCAAATGTCTTGTTCAAGGTTTCAGTTATCAAAATCCCCAGAAGACAAGACCAGCAGTCTCTTTGAGAAAAATCTTGTTGAAGTTTCATAAAAATGTTCCTAATCCATTCTTGCTAGTAATGGTTCTTCGTTCCAAAGGTTTGCCGTTTCATCATTCGTCAAAGTCCTAGTTTCCAACATCTTTGTCGGGCACGATCCATAATATCCCCGATTTCATTGAGTTCAAAAAAATAAAAAATTCATCAAATCCAATCTTACGTCAAATTCAAGTTCATGGAAAATCTCTAAATTCTTCGAGCCCGTTTGTGAACGGTACCTCTTTTCTCGAGCCCATTTGCAAATGGCCTCGTCTTCTCCTTGAGCCCGTTTATGAACGGTGCCTCATCTCTCGAGTCCATTTGTGAATGGTTTCGTCTTCTCCTTGAGCCCATTTGTGAACGGTGCCTCATTTTCTGAGTTCATTTATGAATGGTCTCATGTCCTCCTTGAGCCCGTTTGTGGACGGTGCCTCATTTCTCAAAAAATCAAAAATTCATCAAATCCAATCCCCAATTCAAAAAATCCAATCCTACGTCAAATTCAAATTCATAAAAATCTCTAAATTTTTCATTGTTGAATTCATCAATCAAAGCTATCTTGTGTCGTCGAGCCCGTTTGTGAACGGTGCCTCATTTCTCGAGCCCATTTGTGAATGGTCTCGTCTTCTCCTTGAGCCCGTTTGCGGACGGTACCTCATTTCCCAAAAATAAAAATTCATCAAATCCAATCCCCGATTCAAACAAATCCAATCTTACGTCAAATTCAAGTTCATGAAAAATCTCATGTCCTCTTTGAGCCCTTCTGTGAAAGGTGCCTCATTTCTCGAGGCCGTTTGTGAATGGTCTCGTCTTCTCCTTGAGCCCGTTTGCGGACGGTACCTCATTTCCCAAAAATAAAAAATTCATCAAAACCAATCCCCGATTCAAACAAATCCAATCTTACGTCAAATTCAAGTTCATGAAAAATCTCATGCCCTCTTTGAGCCCGTTTGTGAACGGTGCCTCTTTTCTCGAGGCCATTTGGGGATGGTCTCGTCTTCTCCTTGAACCCGTTTGTGAACAGGTTTCTCATTCTCTGAGTCCATTTGTGAATGGTCTCATGTCCTCTTTGAGCCCGTTTGTGAACGGTGCCTCTTTTCTCGAGGCCATTTGTGAATGGTCTCATCTTCTCCTTGAGCCCGTTTGCGGACGGTACCTCATTTTCCAAAATTAAAAAAATTTATCAAATCCAAATCCTTAATTAAAAAATAAAAATAAAAATCCATTCCTACGTCAAATTCAAGTTCATAAAAAAATCCCTAAATTCTTCGAGCCCGTTTGTGAACGGTGCCTCATTTCTCGAGTCCATTTGTGAATGGTCTCGTCTTCTCCTCGAACCCGTTTGTGAACAGGTGTCTCATTCTCTGAGTCCATTTGTGAATTGTCTCATCTTCTCCTTGAGCCCGTTTGTGAACGGTGCCTCATTTTCTGAGTCCATTTGTGAATGGTCTCGTGTCCTCTTTGAGCCCGTTTGTGAACGGTGCCTCATTTCTCGAGTCCATTTGTGAATGGTCTTGTCTTCTCCTTGAGCCCGTTTGTGAACGGTGCCTCATTTCTCGAATCCATTTGTGAATGGTCTTGTCTTCTCCTTGAGCCCGTTTGTGAACGGTGCCTCATTTCTCGAATCCATTTGTGAATGGTCTTGTCTTCTCCTTGAGCCCGTTTGTGAACGATGCCTCATTTCTCGAATCCATTTGTGAATGGTCTCGTCTTCTCCTTGAGCCCGTTTGTGAACGGTGCCTCATTTCTCGAGTCCATTTGTGAATGGTCTCGTCTTCTCCTTGAGCCTGTTTGTGAATGGTGCCTCATTTCTCGAGTCCATTTGTGAATGGTCTTGTCTTATCCTTGAGCCCGTTTGTGAATGGTGCCTCTTTTCTCGAATCCATTTGTGAATGGTATCGTCCTCCTTGAGCCCGTTTGTGAACGGTGCCTCATTTCTCGAGTCCATTTGTGAATGGTCTTGTCTTCTCCTTGAGCCCGTTTGTGAACGGTGCCTCTTTTCTCGAATCCATTTGTGAATGGTATCGTCCTCCTTGAGCCCGTTTGTGAACGGTGCCTCATTTCTCGAGTCCATTTGTGAATGGTCTTGTCTTCTCCTTGAGCCCGTTTGTGAACGGTGCCTCTTTTCTCGAGTCCATTTGTGAATGGTTTTCTATCCTCCTAGAGGCCGTTTGTGAACGGTGCCTCATTATCCAAGTCCATTTGGGAATGCTTCTTATCCTCGTTGAACCCGCTTGTGAGCGGCGTCTCATCTCCTTCTAAAAACTGTTTGAGAGCGATCTTTGTCCTTTTCCTTCAGAATCCATTCGAAAATGATATCTCATTCTCTAATTGCCCGTTTGTGAACGGCGCCGCATCGAGTTTTTTTTTTATTATTCAAGTTCTAGGGTTTCATCTAAGGTTTTGCATTATGTTAAGGTGCGTTGTGTCTAGAGAGTCCTTTGTCGATTAAAGCTACGCAAAATGGTTCTGTCATTTTTAACTTTGGTATTCAATGACTACGTCATCTCTACCAAAGAGGGGCATCTGTAGACACCCCATTTTGTTTTGTTTTAATCGACAAATAAATTAGTGTGTTAAATCCATGTGAGAACCCCCTCTATCATTGATTTATATGTTTTAGGTCATTAATATCTTGATCTGACTTTACGGATCATCAATCGGGACAAAATAAGCTAGGGTCACTTCATAGCCCGGACCCTGATTCTATTCCGAGACCCGATTTCCGTAAATCGTTAGATCAGTGGCAGATCATGACCTGGGTCTAACCATCCAAAACCACCTAACCTCTCCTCTCATCCTAACCATCCAAACCTCACCTAACCTCACCTAACCTCTCCTCTCATCATAACCATCCAAACCTCACCAAACCTCACCTAACCTCACCTAACCTTACCTAACCTCACCTAACCTTACCTAACCTCACCTAACCTCACCTAACCTCCTATCCCATTCTCCTATAAATACCCTCTCATCCCACCATCAAAAGAAAAAGAAGAGAAGAAAAGAGGAGAGAACCCCTCTCTTAGAAAATTCAAGCCCTCTCTCTAGACCAAATCCCTCTTCTCCATAAGTTTGCATGGAATATCGTCTACAAAAAGGTATGCCTTTTGGAATTTTATTTTCTTTTCTATATTTGTAGGATTGAGTGTTGTTTTGCGTATATTTTGGTTGATGTCATGTTTAATTTCGTACTAGTTTGGCCTTGGTCATGTTCTCACTTATGCTAAATATAATTAATGTGATAGGGTCATTAGAACCTATTTGTGATGGGATTTTGAAATCATTGGCTTGTTAGGGAATTTAGATTTCTTTTGGGAAAACAATTCATTAAAAATTTTGAACATTTACAAGAAAGAAAACTTGAATTTTACGTGAATTATCAAAACCCATTTAATTTGGCTTACAAAATCTCCATCTTTCAATTGATAACAACAGCCCCCACTCCAATTTGATAACAACAGCCCCCACTCAATCTCAAGAACCCAATATCCATACCCCACCTTGCCAAGTAGATAAAAACAACCCCTTTTTCAAACATCCCATTTGAATCTAATCTCAGGCCCATTCAAGCCATTTTTCATATTCACCGTCTTTTAATCACTAAAAAAAATAATAAGAACTATCAAAAGAAAACATGGGAGTGCCAATATCATTCCCGTCATAGTGCTAGCTGTTAGACTTTAAACAGATTTTTCGACCTCTAAACAACAGAATCGTGGGAAATGGTTAACTACAAAGTAGTAGATATTTTCGTGCCGTTTCCAACGAGTATTCGTGCTAGATCAGACAGCGAGCGGTTAAAAAGTTAAGTCCAAAATGGTTGCGGCACACCTTTAGGCATTTCCAGTTTAATGTTGCTGTCCTTTTGTTTGCAACACAAATTCGAACCTCTAAATCACAGATTTACAAACAATGGAGAACTACAAAGTTGTAGCCCTATAAAAGATCTTTCCAACGCATGTTTGTACGTTGAATTTGGCCAAGCGGTTAAAGAGTTACGACAGTTTTAGTGGGCTGCATTTGTCAGATCTTTTAATGGTCAATGGTTTGTCGAATTTGTGCAATTGTCAAAACTTGGTTGTGTTAACGTCATTTTCCAAACCAAAATCGAAAGACATTAATCTAAAGTACATCCAACCTAAAATTAACAAAACTAAAATTCACCCATTTAAAATCCACTGATAAAAATCCGTTAAAAGCCATTAACCAAAAGACCACTAAAAATTTCAAATGAAACTAAAACCTTCTAAATAAACAACTTTAAAAGCTACCAAACACACTAAATACCTTCAGATAATAAAAGCTTCAAGAAAACTCTAAAAGTTTCCACAAACCCAAAAGAATTCGAGATTCCCAAGAGCCGGTGGATTCAAAATTCCTTTAGGAACCCTTAGAGCCCAATTTAGGAACACTGGTGTCGTGTCGTGTCGTGTCCTAAGTTTTAGGGAGTCCTAGGTTTTAGGGAGTCCTAGAGTCAGGAGTCCAGCCTCATCACGGACGTTTGCTATGTATAGCAACCGTGCCATAGGTTTAGTTACACTAGTCACCCGATCTTTTCCATAGGACAAGCCTAGTAAACTAGGATGTAGGCTAACCTGCATTAGTCTAAGGGACAACTTGCATTTAGATAAGAATCATATAGCATCTTCGATGAAATCCTAAGATAATAAAATCCTCAACTTGAATTAAATAACTTCTCTTAAAACTGTTGAAACAGTCAATCCCGTCTAGGTCGGTGTCTTAGTTGAGTTAGGCATATGTAACTTAGCTTAGGTGCACCGAACTACGTCGACTCTGATCCCAGTGAGGCTTGGGTACGTAGGCAGCTTGGATGTCTGACGGCATACCACCCGCGAGTCGGCACCACAACAAATTGTGGTGTTTTATATATTAATTTTCTTGTAAATGCTTAATTAAATCACTTAGGATTTTCCATGAAATTAGAATTCTAGGAGAACTGTCACTTAGATTGAATCCAGACAAATTAATAAATCAAGATACACATCTAGGATTCACATTGAAATTAGATTCTAGGATGCATGTCACTTAGTTCGCACATTAACATAGAGTTGAATGAGCCATTTAAAAATTTAAAAGAGTTAGCTTTTGGAATCGAAGACCGATTATCGGGCAGGAATGGTGCATGTGGCGGATAACTCCCCATACCTTCCATTCTCGTAACCAGGTAGCGAGTCTAGATTTCTGGTTAATTACGGGTCCTAGATCCCACATCTAGGTGGCGACTCTGTCAGTCTCTTTCGTGTGGAATTCGGATTGCCTTAGTGATCCCAAGTTCACAGGAAAGATTAATTCAAATCAACATTAAAATGCACACGCCAATCGCGTGGATACGAGAGACCAAAAGTGAGAGCGCGTGGCGGCTCGCGCCCCACACCCCTCTCGCGGGATCCGGGTACCACAACAGGCTGGCGACTCTGCTGGGGAAATTCTCTTTCGAGATATTGCCTAACTCTGTTAAAATGCCATTTGTTACTAATTTTGAAGAATTTTGGGCTAAAATCATTATAAATGGGAATTCAATCGTTTAGAATCCAGGGGCACCAGATGGGTGTTTAAAACAAGGGATTCACACACTACACAACATACATCATTTTTTTATTTTCATTTTTCTTTTATTGATTTTTGTTATTATGGGCTCCACGGGATAGATACAATGCGTGCCAGATGGGATGTCATTACCCTACTAGTACTATTGTATCTATTTCCAAGCTATGCGCCAGAGCTGCAGCCGTAGACACTGGGTGTGCTGGTGTTCTACAGCAGCCGATGAGCGATGAACATACTCTGTATAATGCTGGGTGTGCTGGCATTATACATCAAGGGTATGGTCATAAGCATAGTACCCTGCAGAAATGCCTGGGCCTTACTTTTATTTCATTATATTATGTATATATATTAGCTGCTCCCTTCAGAACCAAAATTAGGGAACCCTTGCTAGGACATTATATATATGTACTCATATAGGACGAACATATGCGACCAGCATATGTGAGCCTAGGATAAAAGTTTGCCTACCCATGTAGTGTCGAAAAGGCAAGTCACACCGTGATTGCCCGCCGCGTTATCTAGTACACTCACATGTCTGTTTTGAGTCAAGACTTCATTGACTCCTCTAGATTAGACTAGGGTTGGTGCCCCTGGTTAGGATATATACATGTATATATATCTATCTATTGATTATTAGATTAGGGTCTTCTTATTCAGTGGATTTTCTTATCTAATTCGATCAATCCTATCGATCCATCGCCAGATTTAGACCCGGTCCATGACCTACTTCTGTCATTTTGTGGCCGTGGTCTTCTTTATGATCTACTGATCATCTTTGATCATGGATGAAAAATTCAGTATTGCCCATTATATCCTTCTCCTATGATTGATTCTGATCTGATTCCACTTGTTTGATTGCGAGTTTATCTTGCTGACATTCATTCGAGTGTGTGTTCTTGCTGAGAGCCTTACTTTATCTTAACCCAGTTGGCATACTCTTTGTGATTAGCAGCTTTAGACCCTCTCTATATAGTCGTTATGCTGCCGAATTTTCTGCAAATATCTTGAGTTTGGTCATTATCCTGTAAACTTGTTGACAAACTCTATGTGCTGATCTTACCGCATCTCCTTGCATAGATGTTATGCTGCCAGATTTTATCTATGAGAGGATATATTCGTATCATCTTTTGTCTCAACTTGCATATGAGATTTTTCATTTGATTACCCTATATCGAACTTTAGTGTTTGTCAATTCCATGGCGGGAGTCTGATCTTGTTGACTTCACTCATTTTCAGTACCTATTTCTATTCAACCCTCACCTGTTCTACGCGGTTCTTACTAAATGGCTGAATCTGAGGAAACACAAATGGAGATATTGGACATGATGAAGACTCTCGTCCTACGGGTAGCAAATATGAAAGAAGAGTTGACCCGTTTGAAGGCTCAAGAAAAGGAGAAGGCGCCCATGATTTCTGAGAATCTGCCTATTTTAAACTCTCATCTGATTACAAGCCTGGACCAGTCTGAGAAGTCATCAGTGCATAATGTTGACAATGGACCACATATCAAGGAGAAATTTTGTGAACATAAGACCAAGTTAGACAAAGGAAAATCATTACTAGAAGAGCTTGGGATATCGGATTGCGATGGTGAAAATAAGAGGGTTCAGAACAAAAAGAAGTTTGACCTTAATGACTATGTCCTTTTTCCAGATGTTATCCTCCCTCCTGAGTTTGAAGTTCCTAAGTTTGACATGTATGACGGGATGGGATGCCCGAGGAGTCATTTAAGGTCATATATTCCTGTATTAGAAATGAAAGGCCTATCTCCAGAGCAGATAGCCAAGTTGTTTTCACTCTCTTTAACTGGTGAAGCTAAGAAATGGTTCTTCACTTTAAACTTGAGGGATATCACAAGTTTGAAAGATTTAGTGGACAGGTTTCTTGATCGGTTCTCTTATGAAAATATAAAGGCAGTCATCCATCATGAGCAAAGGTCATCCAAGTGGAAACCAGATGGAATGAAATCCTTTATTGCTGAAAAGGAAATGAATTATAGTGAAACCTCCCTTCAACCTTTAAAGAAACCTTTTGTTCAAAGAGAAAAACCAGCCAAGGAGTTGAAAAGAAAATTTTCCAGATTACCTTGTACACAAGCAGCAGCTCTCAAGAAGTTGGTCAGAATGAGAAAGTTAACCTTACCACCGTGTTCAAATCTGTTGAAAAACTCAGAGAAGCAGAATGATGGTAAGTGCTATTGTTTGTACCACCAATGTCTTGGCCATAGTACCAATTATTGTGTCGCACTGAAGCACAAGATCCAAGACTTGATAGATGAAGATTCCCATATTCTACCTGAGCTCAGTACTTATCAGAGACCTCTGAGACAGGATGTGTATGTTTTGAAGTCGGATGAGGATGATGGATTCATTCAGCCTCTCGCAAAACCAGTTATTTCTACCTCCCATTTTTCAGGGTCAAGTGAACCGAAGCATGTTCCATATATTCTGAGAATCGAAGATGATGATCCTTTTCAGCTGTCTGCAAAGCCAACTGTTATTGCTCATACCCCGATACCGAGTGGCAAACTAGCTGTGAAAGGAAAAGAGTTAGTGTTTGAGATTCCGGAAAGTTCTGTCATGACTAAGGAGACTTCAGGGAGATCAAAGGGTGGAGACCAATACAAGCCAGGTCATCCGGACTTTGTAGGGTTACCCTTTCCGAGATTCTTACTCCGAGATCGGACTCAGTAGTTGTCATTATCATGGAGAAAGGCGTGCTACTCATGAACATCAGTGCTAGTTCCTTGTCTCAGTTCAAGTGTCATGTTTCAAATGTCATGTGTCAAGTGTCATATTTCAAGATTTATTTTCCGTCAAGTGTATACTAGCTCTCGTGTTGAGAGTTAGTGCGTCTTGTAGTGTCAATAAAAAGAGTGTCATGTTTGTCAATCTTGTTCATTCAAGAGTTTGTTGTTTCCGTTCTTTGTCAAGTCCAATGTAGAGCCCATTGAGGCGCGTCAAAAAAAAAAAAAAAAAAAAAAAAAAAAGAGAAAAAAGAGTGTTACCATTGTATATACAGTTTTCAATTCAATAAAGTTGTTCATTTTATATCTTTGATGTTCTATGATTCGCTCTTAGATCTAATGTTTAAAATAACTAAAGACACCCTTTTCGGATGAGAATGCAGACGAAATTCCCCTCGAGATCTGAAACATGATCAAACGAGAGGAAGAGCGTCGAGCATAGCCACTCAAAGAAGAAATCAAAGCTGTTGATAGTGGTATTGAAATCCGAAACTCGGGAAAGATGGATTGGCAAAACTTTATCTTCCGAGGAGAGCGAGGAATTGATAAACCTGTTTATAGGGGTTTGAGGTAGTCTTACTTGATCTTATAAGGATAAACCAGGCAAATGCCTTGTTGTGATGAAAAGCAAGACTCCATCAGCTTTAGACATTCAGTCAAAAGGCAAAATTCGAGAGAGATATGAACATCAGACATCAAGTAAAGCTGATGAGAACATTGAGAGAAGGTTTTCAGATGCAAAGTTGTATTCATAGAACTAGATCCCCAAGAAGAACACTCGAGTTGTGCATCTTGGTGGGATTTCAAGTCATCGTATTCAGATAGTAAGGACAGTTTTTATGTCCAAAAGAAAGAGAATATTCAAAAGAAAGAAAGGCATGAGAAAAAGAGACAGAAGGAGAAGGGAATGTGTCCCTAAGACAATATCTTGGAAAAATCAAAGACCCAAGTGATGGAGTCTATGAGATGGATTGAATATCAGAATTGTCTCCAACATTTGGAGACTATTGAGAGCAGTATAATCTTGAACATGAGTTCAATATTCGAGAAGCGCACAAGTTTAAGTGGAGCACCGTGGTTGAAGTCTTGCTTGCAAATACTGCCAGACTCTAAAAAAAAAAAATAATAATAAATTTTTTTTTTTTTTTTTTTCAAAGTCTTGAACCTTAAACATTAAAAAGCTTGTACATCAAAACACCAGGAGGCCATCCTTGGACGTTTGAGCCTTTATAGCCAAAATCCTAATGTTTAAAAATCCTTTTGTGAGCCCTTTGAGCCAACATTTTAAAACCAAATAATTCTTTCAATCATTTTATAAACCAGGGGCATTTATGCACCTGAACTACGTCATGACCTGATCCCCAATTCTTCGGGGGTACGTAGGCAACCTGATCAACTCAGGTTCGGTCAAAACCTTTGGGATAAAAGCTAAGTCATCCCCCTTTCAAAATTTTGAAGCTAAAAAGCTAAACCATTCTTTGTAAACCCCAAAACGAACTACGCGGATCTGATCCTCCATTTTTGGGGTACGTAGGTAGTCTGGCAAGACCAGATTCGGTCCAAATCGTTTGAACTTCCGATATCCAACCCTTTTGAACCCGAGCCTACCTATAAAGTTCTTCTGGTGAAACGAGCAAAGGTTCAAGGCAATTGAAAACAAAAACAGAAAGAAATGAAAAGAACGAGAGTCTGAAGACCCACTAGGTTGAAAACCCGAAAGGGCGGCCTAGATAAAGTCATGTACTTGCTAAGTCTATAATCAAAGGAGCCGGCTTATGCAAAATGAGGGTAACGGTCTGATGGATTGAAAATTGAAGAGGCAATCCAGTCAGAGGCAAAGACTTTCCAAAAAGTGAGCTGATAAGACATGGAAGGAGTTCCTCGATTATGAAGAATTCTGAAGTTTGAGTAGTATGAGAATTTCAGGCAAAAAACTGAAGCAAATGGTTTGCTAAACCAGAAACCTGGAATGCAATAATGAGGAGTTCCCAGCAGAGGAGACTCGAAGAAATGAAAAAGCAATCACTACACTGGGCAGGATTTTGGAATCCAAGTAGTGTCAGTGAGATTTACTTTGACACCCTTTCTAAACTAGGGGCATTAAAACTGAGCAATCCAAAGGGGGTAATAACCATGACAAAAATCCTAATGGAGGAAATTAGTGCCTCTTGACATGGTTTTTGAAATTATTCTGAGAGCGGCTAGCCTTACCATTTAAAAATACACATAAGGTCTAAGGGTGAATCAAAAGTGAGTCGAGTCCCTTGAATAATGTACATCTTCTTTGATAGAGTCCTTGAAAGTCTGTTCCTCATTCATATTTGTTTTCCTTCAAGGTCCAAGTCATCTGGCACTGGAATAATGGGTGTATACTTTCTGAATTGATAAAAATGAATAGACCCTGGTTTAAGTACCAGAGAAAAGCGAGAAATATCTTGTTCAGAAATGTTGAAGATGTCAAATTTCAAGCAGAAGGTGGTGGAAAGAGCGAACCTCAAATAGTGGTCAATGAAAGGAGAAGTCTTTGAGCTTAGCCATTATCCCATCTTTATTCCAAAGAAAGAACCTATACAAACCCAAATTTTCCTACCTATCCTGGTTTTACTTTCCTTGGGACTCTTGTTATGGAAGTACAAAACACTAGGGGCATCTTTTATGACTTGCGTCATAAAAGATATCAAGAAAAAAAAAAAGGCAATCAGTGTCAATGTCTTCATTAAGTTGAGATAAGAGATGTAAGAGTATATCTCGAACCAAACTTCTAAACTCCTTAGACGAGTCCACTCTCCTGAAGAGTCAACTTCCCAAGAAAAATCAATTTCCTCAGTGGAGTCTAGAATTTGCTCCCCAGCCTTCAAACCTCAGCATAATACTTTTTACCTGTTAAAGAAGGGTCAATACCTGGGATTTTCTTCAAGTTTCTTGAGTTTTATCTTCAGCAAAGATCATGCATTTTCAATCATTCTTGGCGAAGAATGACTTATTCACCTTGTGAAATCGATCAAAGTTGGTCATTTCTTCAATCATTTCAATGAATTTTCCTTTCATTTTAAAAAAAAAAATATTTCTGCCTTTGGCTCCGCGATTTGGAGTTTGGTCATTTCTTTCACCATTTGAAAGATTTTAAAAGTTGTTTTCGCTAATGGCCCCGCGATTTGGAGTTTGGTCATTTCTTTCACCATTTGAAAGATTTTAAAAGTTGTTTTCGCCAATGGCTCCGCGATTTGGAGTTTGGTCTTTTCTTTCACCATTTGAAAGATTTTAAAAGCTGTTTTTGCCAATGGCTCCGCGATTTGGAGTTTGGTCATTTCTTTCACCATTTGAAAGATTTTAAAAGTTGTTTTCGCCAATGGCTCCGCGATTTGGAGTTTAGTCTTTTCTTTCACCATTTGAAAGATTTTAAAAGTTGTTTTCGCCAATGGCTCCGCGATTTGGAGTTTGGTCTTTTCTTTCACCATTTGAAAGATTTTAAAAGCTGTTTTCGCCAATGGCTCCGCGATTTGGAGTTTGGTCATTTCTTTCACCATTTGAAAGATTTTAAAAGTTGTTTTCGCCAATGGCTCCGCGATTTGGAGTTTGGTCTTTTCTTTCACCATTTGAAAGATTTTAAAAGTTGTTTTCGCCAATGGCTCCGCGATTTGGAGTTTGGTCTTTTCTTTCACCATTTGAAAGATTTTAAAAGCTGTTTTCGCCAATGGCTCCGCGATTTGGAGTTTGGTCATTTCTTTCACCATTTGAAAGATTTTAAAAGCTGTTTTTGCCAATGGCTCCGCGATTTGGAGTTTGGTCATTTCTTTCACCATTTGAAAGATTTTAAAAGCTGTTTTCGCCAATGGCTCCGTGATTTGGAGTTTGGTCATTTCTTTCACCATTTGAAAGATTTTAAAAGTTGTTTTCGCCAATGGCTCCGCGATTTGGAGTTTGGTCTTTTCTTTCACCATTTGAAAGATTTTAAAAGTTGTTTTCGCCAATGGCTCCGTGATTTGGAGTTTGGTCCTTTCTTTCACCATTTGAAAGATTTTAAAAGATGTTTTTGCCAATGGCTCCGCGATTTGGAGTTTGGTCATTTCTTTCACCATTTGAAAGATTTTAAAAGCTGTTTTCGCCAATGGCTCCGTGATTTGGAGTTTGGTCATTTCTTTCACCATTTGAAAGATTTTAAAAGCTGTTTTCGCCAATGGCTCCGCGATTTGGAGTTTGGTCATTTCTTTCACCACTTGAAAGATTTTAAAAAAAAAAAATGTTTTCGAGGCATTCAAAGTCCGTTCTCACACGGCATTCAAGGCATTCAAAGTCCGTTTTCACACGGCATTCAAGTATTTCAAAGTCCGTTTTCACACGGCATTCAAGTATTTCAAAGTCCGTTTTCACACGGCATTCAAGTATTCCAAGTCCATTTTCACATGGCATTCCAAGTCCGTTTCTACACGGCATTCAAGACCGTTTTCACACGGCATCCAGATTCATTTTCTCTTCAAATTTCAAGATCATTCATAATCAAATCTATCCTTTAATGTTTTGCAAGAGAGGCTATCTCGTCAATATGTACTGAGTTAAGAGTTGGAGAGAGGCTATCTCACCAGCGTTTGCAGAGTCAGAGTCCGGCGAAAGGCTATTTCACCGTGTTATCTTGTGGATATCATTTTCAAAAATTAAAAATCAAAAATTTTAAACTCTTTAATTTTGGGCCAGTCAAAATGTGTTGTCTGTTCAGCTTTGACATTCGCGCGACAAGCACGCTCTGCCAAAGAAGGGCATCTGTAGACACCCCATTTTGACCGTGCCCTAAGCACTCCAATTTTGTGTAAATCCCCATCAAATGATTGAGTTAGGGTCCTAAATTTCACCCTAAGCTAAAGTAGGATCCTACCAAGCTCCCTGTAAAATTTCATCGAAATCCGAGCGCGTTTGCCTGGCGAACAAGTCAAGCAATGTCGTGATGCAAGTTCGCAGAAAGGGGAGTGAATTATTCTAGGGGGGGCTGTCCAAGTAAGCTGATAGGGGTGGAAAAATTTTCATTTTCCTCTTATATAAGAGCAGCTCGTTCGTTTAAAAAAAAAAAAAAAAAAAAAACAGAGAAAATTCGCAGAGAGAAGTTTTCCCCAAATTTCAAAACCCAATCCTTTCTTCTTCTCCGATCTCCTCTTCTCCGGCAAATCCACCTCCTCCGGTGAGCTTGGGTTCTTGCCAACCTTTCTTCACTTCACCACCGGCTAGTCCACCGATTTTCATCTCCTCCTTCTTCTCCGCCGGAATTCTACCGGAATCCGATGCTACTGCCATCAAAATCATCATCATCATCTTGTTTTCATGTCACTCAAGCCCCAAATCCCAAATCTAAGCCCTAATTCCTCATTCGAAACCCTAATTTCTCTTCTTCTCCGGCCTAATTCCGATCCGATCCAAACCCTAATTCCCCGTCGTGAATCATCTTCTCCGGCAAGCTTGACCGGATTTCGGCCAATTATTATCGACGGTTAGTTTTTCTTCTTCCTTCTTAGTTAGCCTCTGCTGCTATTTCCCTCCTTTTATAGCTTAGAAACCCTAGATCTGCATAGATCTGTGAGATTGAGGGATCGGATTTTATTTTATTTTTAAAATCCAGAGAAAGAGAGAGAGAGAGAGAGAGAGAGAGAGAGAGAGAGAGAGAGAGAGCTAAGGTTTTAGGATTTCATCATCTCTGTTTTTCTTCTCCGGCGAATTTGGCCGAATTCCGGTCAACCTTCCGGCCATTCTTGCTTCAGATCTGCAAGCGATCTACAAATTGCATGCTCGTATCACGCTATGGCTAGCTCAGATCTGATGTTTGGAAAGCTTCAGTGATATAAGGAGAGATCGAGAGATTGAGAGAAAAGAAAAGAGCAAGAAAGGAATTGTATAGAAGAGGGATCCACTCGTCTACTCTTACCTGGATCCGGAGCATCTGCTGCACGATCTATCCGTTATTTGCACCTTCTTCAACCTCGAACCTCATTTATTTTTTTAATATAGAAAACCTGCAAACCCTAACCCATTTTCCGAGCGGAATTTCTTAGATTCCAATGTGTTTTCCCTCAGATCCATCGGCCTCAAATTCCATCTCGATCTGACCCCATTTTTTTTGTATTCAAACCCTCGTTTGATACCTTTTAATTCATAAGATCTAAAAATATCTCTCACTGATTCGAACCTTGCTCATCCAATTCCACAGAAATATCACTATCTTCCTCATGTTCTCTCATAGATCTAGAGCATTTTCTGATTTAAAATTTCTAGATCGGACCTTGTTCGTTGAATTTTTGGCAAATTCTGCAAGTCTCAGACACATTACGTCCGGGTGAGCTACTTCAGCAGGTTCAGGTAACATTTCTAACCCTACTTGAATTACTGAAATCTTCATGGTTGTTTGCCTTGATTTTCCGATATTATGGCATTAATTCATGAATTTGAATTTGACTCTTGAGTATAATTTGGGGTTTAACATCTGAGGTGAATGGATCATGAGATTAGTTGTGTTAAATTGAGAATGGAAATTAGGTGATAATTTTTACCCCATGTTGCGGGCATAAAAATGGATGAATCACCTAATTTCATGTTAATTTTCTGCTTCTAGAGTAACCAGAGATTTCATAAGCTTGATTTTTTTTTATATATATGTACATGTCGGTTATTCTCTCGTTAAATTCATCAATTATTTTCCTTGTCATGCATTGTTTTCTTTAGTTGATTTCTCTTGTGTTAAAAACCATTGATTCTAATATAGACTGAGTGTAATGGTACATCCATTGATTTTATTTTGTTCTAGTGCATTGGTCAATAGTGTAGCTGTTTTCATTGTTAGGGTGTAGTCTGCATAAATCTGTTTTTTTTTTATATATAGTAATTTGGGGCATTAGAATTTGAAAGGAAAAATAATTTCTATGAGGTTTTAAAGTGATGAAACCCCAAATTTTGAACCCATGCTATAGTCGACCCTCTACAATGAAATGTGAAATTCAATCTTATCACCTGTTTTAATCGAAGTTCCATTGAGAAGTTGTTTCAAGAATATTTGATGATTGTAGAAGTTTTCTACAGTATCCACTTAGTATACTTCCTTGGTTTGGATGACTACTCATGTTTAAATTTTAGTCAATTTGTCCCCTTCCATTTCCATCAGACAATAAAGTAGTCACTAGAAGTTGTCATAGCTCTGATATTTTGTGTTCAAGTATGAATTTGTGATTATATGGAATAGCTTAATCGAGTATTTGATATGTTAGGATGATATTTTCTGAGTTTTTCTTTTAATACTTGAAGTTTGCGAATGTTCAGGGTACTTTTAGGGTACATGTATAATGAAAGCTTATTAATCCTCTCTTGTTTGTATATCAAGGTTTATTAAATATCTGTTGGAAATTTAATACTTCTCTTTCATACTAAGCTTTGAGTTAGGGTTCGAAGACGGTAATAAATGGATTGTTCAGGTGAGATTATCTCAAAGCTTATTATACTTGTCTCTCTTTTATTGAATTGTTTAATAGGAAGAAGGAGATCAGATGACTATTCTGTTCGATATTATCGACATGAGTACTGTCTGATCTCAAGGCGGGATTAGAAATATTATCATGTGTATATGATATCAGATGATTACTTTGGCATCATCTGATTTCATTGGAGTCCCCGTATTGGGGTTTGTGGTTGGTTTAGAAGTGTTTGATATGTTTTATTTTACTTTATTAGGCTATCCAGCGGCTGGTCTGGACTAATTAATGATGTTTGCTTTAGATTGTGTATTGTTTTCTTATTGAAAATTCTTCTTTGCTTAGCACTTGATTTATTTTTATAAAAATAGAGTGAAATTTGCAATTATCTGGCAGTTTTTTCTTCTCTCTTTGATAGACTAACACAGTCTTATGGATTGCTGTTAATTCTCTTTAGATATTAGACTCCCCTTTTTTTTTGTAAGGCGATGAAGGCGCTAGCCTAAGCCCATCCTTAGGGGACTCTCTTAGTCCGAGTAGCCCTTCCCTCGTTTGTTTTTAAGACATGCCCAGTCTTTTGAGATACCCTTAAATTTTGTCATTTAAAGCCTCAATTTAGGGAGACAGGCTATGTCTCAGACAGAGAAAGTTGTATCCTTTAGAGACAAGCTTTGTCTCATTAGTGAGTCCATCCTTAGGGGACTTGCTCAGTCCAAGTTGCATACCTCTCCTTTGTATATAGGAGACTTGCCTAGTCTCATTCTCTTACTAACCCTCCTCTTTGTGCGTCGTTTGGTTTTGGGAGAACACCCTACTCGGCTTGGCTTCATACCCCTATCCTATATGGGTATCTGGTTGCACATTTGTTGCACCCTAGGGCTAGGTAGCTGTCCGGCCCGGCTGGGTGTTTTACTTAAACCAAATATGCACAAGGTCTTTTTTTCCTTGTTCGCATTTTTTTTTCTCTATCCTACCTATATGTCTAGGAGACTTGCCCAGTCTCATTCTATTAGCATCCTCCTCTTTGTGTATCATTTGGTTTTGGGAGAACATCCTACTCGGCTTGGCTTCATACCCCTATCCTATATGGGTATCTGGTTGCACATTTGTTGCACCCTAGGGCTAGGTAGCTGTCCGGCCCGGCTGGATGTTTTACCTTTGCTAAATATGCACAAGGTCTTTCCTTATTACTTGTTGAGCTTTATCTTAGTTTGATTAGTCCATTAGCACAAGAATCCGTCTTTAATCTAGAGAGTCAATCCTCTTGTTCAGGAATCAAATTCTATCATCATAGGGGTTAGGATTCTATTCTACCTCTTATCAAATCATGTGTTTTTCTATCCACTCTCGCAAGGTATAGGATGCTGTCCAACCCTTGCAGAGTTGTGTTTCTGTTCTTTTCCCCCGCAAAGTATAGGATGCTGTCCAACCTTTGCGGGATATTCGGGAGTCTGTCCTCCCCTTATGATGATAGGATTTGTTCCCTTTGAGTCAAAAATACTTAATAACAATAAAAACATCTAAAAAACCAAAAATCTCAAAAATCTTGAGTCATTAGGAGTAGTTAGGAAATCTATTTCGAACTACGTTGGCTTGATCCTCTTCCACGAGGTACGTAGTGCAGCTTGAGATTCTTATCTCAGGTCCAGCCAAACCTTTGTAAATAAATCATTTACCCATTTTAAGAAAAAATACCAAAAATCTTCAAAACTTTGTTTTAACAAGATCTTCCTCTAGAGTTAGTAGTTTGTCCTAGATAAAGAGTTTTAGAGTTTTGAGTTTGTTTTTGATGTGTTGTGTGGTTTGTTTGTGTTTGTGTTAGAGTTAGGAGTTTGTCCTAGAGTTATAGGAGCGCCTCCGTCCGGTCAGTTGGCGATCCACATCGCCAATTGATGACTAGGTCTAAGATGCGATAGATCCTACTGTTTTCCTTAGGATATACAGCCTAGCTACACATAGATTATAGGAACCACCTGCATTAGCTTAGAGCTAACCTGCATTTAGTTAGGGCATATAGGGTGTCCTAAAATCTACAATCCATTAGAATTTAAATAATCACACAAGAAGCTTTAAAAACTAGTCTGGTTTTTTAGATCGAGTCTAGGATAGAGGTCTAGATGTCTTAGGCATCATAGCTTAGAATAGGTGCGAAGAACTACGTTGCCTTGATTCTCGTGGAGGCGGGGATACGTAGGCTTCTTTGGATGAACATCAGATCATCTAAAGACTCGGGCCTAGGTATAGATTAGAGTCTTAGGGTTGTATGGTATTGAGTCATTTTCTATGTTTTGCAGTGTTTTCTTACTTTATTGCGCAGACCTTATACTTTTTTGGTGTGTCATGCATGTGTTTGTTCATCAGAACTTAGACACCCATTAGGCATGTCATTTATAACCTAGCTATGCTTAGGTGACATATGTTTCTTTTATTTTATCTTGTGTGCCTTTGATTTCATCTCCGAGACATGCATGATTAGATAGACGTCTTCTCGGAGATATTCATTCCCATTTCATGTGATTTTCGCCCAAAACTCTTCAAAATTATTAAGTAAATGGCATAAGAGACCAGGTGTTTACACTTGGGCGGATGAGGTGCTCTTTAGACCTTCCGAATTCGTAACCAGGCACGAACCTTATTTTATATCTCTGGTTATCCGTTGCAACAGAGCATAGTGTGGGATCCAGGGCCTACTTCCCTGGATGGCGACTCTTCTTTGTATAAGGTATGCCTCGAATCTGGGCTAGTCCCCGAATCGAGAGGTATCTCACCTTTGTATCGCCACTCATGCTGTGAGGGCACATTTCTTTCGAGAGTTCCTTGGTAGAGCTCTCCATTCACGTGGATGATCCATTAGAGACCTTAGCGCGTGGGGCACACGTCCCTCACCGCCGCCTCTCTCGGATCGGGGTCCACAGCGTCGCACTGAACGTGCGTTTCAGTTCGCATCGACGTTCTAGAACCAAAGATTGTTCGAAAAAAGTGGTAGATAGCCGAAAAAAGTGACACGAGTGCAACACGAGGACTTCCCAGGAGGTCACCCATCCTAGTACTTCTCTCGCCCAAGCACGCTTAACTTCGGAATTCTGATGGGATCCAGTGCATTTGTGCTGGTATGATCGCACCCAGCATGCCTCTCCATTGTCAAAGTAATAAAGAGATTCCATTCGCATTGTCGTACGAAGTCCGTTTAAGTGAAAGTGCGAAAAAATCCTGCTAAATGGCATCGGGTGGACGATCCGAGCATGTCGGGAAGCCGGATGACTGCCAGGGCTGTTATTGCGCGATGAATCTTCCCGAGTGCCCCCGAATCAATATATGAATCGCCACGATCTGACGGGCGGATCAAAAGTTATCGTCGGAATGATAGTTGTGCACAAAGGGTAGCTCACTGCCAGTAAACACCTTACGACCGGATTCCTGACTCGCATCTACTAGTACACTCATCCGCTATAGCCGGTACCTCACTGAATCTAAACAAACCGTTGCTATATTTTGACCGTAAATGAAATGTCAGAACGAATTCCGTTTATCGAATCAAACGACACTATCACCCCGCCATAATAAAGACCGGACGTATTTGAATTAACCATCCGGAAGAAAACAAAAAGATCCGAACCGAAACCTAGGAGGCGTCGCGCTGAACGTGCGTTTCAGTTCGCATCGACGTTCTAGAACCGAAAGATTGTTCGAAAAAAGTGGTTGATAGCCGAAAAAAGTTACACGAGTGCAACACGAGGACTTCCCAGGAGGTCACCCATCCTAGTACTACTCTCGCCCAAGCACGCTTAACTTCGGAGTTCTGATTGGATCCAGTGCATTTGTGCTGATATGATCGCACCCAGCATGCCTCTCCATTGTCAAAGTAATAAAGAGTTTCCATTCGCATTGTCGTACGAAATCCGTTTAAATGAAAGTGCAAAAAAATCCTGCTAGATGACATAGGATGGACGATCCGAGCATGTCGGGAAGCCGGATGACCGCCAGGGCTGTCATCGCGCGATGAATCTTCCCGAGTACCCCCGAATCAATATATGAATCGCCACGATCTGTCGGGCGGATCAAAAGTTATCGTCGGAACGATATTTGTGCACCAAGGGTAGCTCACGGCCAGTAAACACCTTCCGACCGGATTCCTGACTCGCATCCACTAGTACACTCATCCGCTATAGCCGGTACCTCACTGAATCTAAATAAACCCTTGCTATATTTTGACCGTAAATGAAATGTCAGAACGAATTCCGTTTATCGAATCAAACGACACTATCACCCCGCCATAATAAAGACCGGACGTATTTGAATTAACCATCCGGAAGAAAACAAAAAGATCCGAACCGAAACCTAGGAGGCGTCGCGCTGAACGTGCGTTTCAGTTCGCATCGACGTTCTAGAACCGAAAGATTGTTCGAAAAAAGTGGTTGATAGCCGAAAAAAGTTACAGGAGTGCAACACGAGGACTTCCCAGGAGGTCACCCATCCTAGTACTACTCTCGCCCAAGCACGCTTGACTTCGGAGTTCTGATGGGATCCAGTGCATTTGTGCTGGTATGATCGCACCCAGCATGCCTCTCCATTGTCAAAGTAATAAAGAGTTTCCATTCGCATTGTCGTACGAAATCCGTTTAAATGAAAGTGCGAAAAAATCCTGCTAGATGACATAGGATGGACGATCCGAGCATGTCGGGAAGCCGGATGACCGCCAGGGCTGTCATCGCGCGATGAATCTTCCCGAGTACCCCCGAATCAATATATGAATCGCCACGATCTGTCGGGCGGATCAAAAGTTATCGTCGGAACGATATTTGTGCACCAAGGGTAGCTCACGGCCAGTAAACACCTTCCGACCGGATTCCTGACTCGCATCCACTAGTACACTCATCCGCTATAGCCGGTACCTCACTGAATCTAAATAAACCCTTGCTATATTTTGACCGTAAATGAAATGTCAGAACGAATTCCGTTTATCGAATCAAACGACACTATCACCCCGCCATAATAAAGACCGGACGTATTTGAATTAACCATCCGGAAGAAAACAAAAAGATCCGAACCGAAACCTAGGAGGCGTCGCGCTGAACGTGCGTTTCAGTTCGCATCGACGTTCTAGAACCGAAAGATGGTTCGAAAAAAGTGGTTGATAGCCGAAAAAAGTTACAGGAGTGCAACACGAGGACTTCCCAGGAGATCACCCATCCTAGTACTACTCTCGCCCAAGCACGCTTAACTTCGGAGTTCTGATGGGATCCAGTGCATTTGTGCTGGTATGATCGCACCCAGCATGCCTCTCCATTGTCAAAGTAATAAAGAGTTTCCATTCGCATTGTCGTACGAAATCCGTTTAAATGAAAGTGCGAAAAAATCCTGCTAGATGACATCGGATGGACTATCCGAGCATGTCGGGAAGCCGGATGACCGCCAAGGCTGTCATCGCGCGATAAATCTTCCCGAGTACCCCCGAATCAATATAAGAATCGCCACAATCTGACGGGCGGATCAAAATTTATCGTCGGAACAATATTTGTGCACCAAGGGTAGCTCACGGCCAGTAAACACCTTCCGACCGGATTCCTGACTCGCATCCACTAGTACACTCATCCGCTATAGCTGGTACCTCACTGAATCTAAACAAACCCCTGCTATATTTTGACCATAAATGGAATGTCAGAACGAATTCCGTTTATCGAATCAAACGACACTATCACCCCGCCATAATAAAGATCGGACGTATTTGAATTCACCATCCGGAAGAAAATAAAAAGATCCGAACCGAAAGCTAGGAGGCGTCGCACTGAACGTCCGTTTCAATTCGCATCGACGTTCCAGAACCGAAAAGATTTTTCGAAAAAAGTGGTAGATAACTGAAAAAATTGACAGGAGTGCAACACGAGGACTTCCCAAGAGGTCACTCATCCTAGTACTACTCTCGCCCAAGCACGCTTAACTTCGGAGTTCTGATGGTATCCAGTGCATTTGTGCTGCTATGATTGCACCCAGAATGTCTCCCCACTGTCAAAGTAATAAAGAGATTCCATTCGCATTGTCGTACGAAATCCGTTTAAATGAAAGTGCGAAAAAATCCTGCTAGATGACATAGGATGGACGATCCGAGCATGTCGGGAAGCCGGATGACCGCCAGGGTTGTCATCGCGCGATGAATCTTCCCGAGTACCCCCGAATCAATATATGAATCGCCACGATCTGTCGGGCGGATCAAAAGTTATCGTCGGAACGATATTTGTGCACCAAGGGTAGCTCACGGCCAGTAAACACCTTCCGACCGGATTCCTGACTCGCATCCACTAGTACACTCATCCGCTATAGCCGGTACCTCACTGAATCTAAACAAACCCCCGCTATATTTTGACCGTAAATGAAATGTCAGAACGAATTCCGTTTATCGAATCAAACGACACTATCACCCCGCCATAATAAAGACTGGACGTATTTGAATTCACCATCCGGAAGAAAATAAAAAGATCCGAACCGAAACCTAGGAGGCGTCGCACTGAACGTGCGTTTCAGTTCGCATTGACGTTTTAGAACCAAAAGATTGTTCGAAAAAATTGATAAATAGCCGAAAAAAGTGACAGGAGTGCAACACGAGGACTTCTAAGGAGGTCACCCATCCTAGTACTACTCTCGTCCAAGCACGCTTAACTTCGGAGTTCTGATGGGATCCAGTGCATTTGTGCTGGTATGATCGCACCAAGCATGCCTCTCCATTGTCAAAGTAATAAAGAGTTTCCATTCGCATTGTCGTACGAAGTCCGTTTAAATGAAAGTGCGAAAAAATCCTGCTAGATGACATCGGATGGACGATCCGAGCATGTCGGGAAGCCGGATAACCGCCAGGGCTGTCATCGCGCGATGAATCTTCCCGAGTAACCCCGAATCAATATATGAATAGCCATGATCTGACGGGCGGATCAAAAGTTATCGTCGGAACGATATTTGTGCACCAAGGGTAGCTCACGGCCAGTAAACACCTTCCGACCGGATTCCTGACTCGCATCCACTAGTACACTCATCCGCTATAGCCGGTACCTCACTGAATCTAAACAAACCCCCGCTATATTTTGACCGTAAATGAAATGTCAGAACGAATTCCGTTTATCGAATCAAACGACACTATCACCTCGCCATAATAAAGACCGGACGTATTTGAATTCACCATCCGGAAGAAAATAAAAAGATTCGAACCGAAAGCTAGGAGGCGTCGCACTGAACGTGCGTTTCAGTTCACATCGACGTTCCAGAACCGAAAGATTGTTCGAAAAAAGTGGTAGATAGCCGAAAAAAGTGACAGAAGTGCAACACGAGGATTTCCCAGGAGGTCACCCATCCTAGTACTACTCTCGCCCAAGCACGCTTAACTTCGGAGTTCTGATGGGATCCAGTGCATTTGAGCTGGTATGATCGCACCCAGCATGCCTCTCCATTGTCAAAGTAATAAAGAGTTTCCATTCGCAATGTCGTACGAAGTCCGTTTAAATGAAAATGCGAAAAAATCCTGCTAGATGACATCGGATGGACGATCCGAGCATGTCGGATAGCCGGATGACTGCCAGGACGGTCATCGCACGATGAATCTTCCCGAGTACCCCCGAATCAATATATGAATCGCCACGATCTGATGGGCGGATCAAAAGTTATCGTCGGAACGATATTTGCTCACCAGGGGTAGCTCACGGCCAGTAAACACCTTCCGGCCGAATTCCTGACTCGCATCCACTAGTACACTCATCCGCTACAGCCGGTACCTCACTGAATCTAAACAAACCCCCGCTATATTTTGACCGTAAAAGAAATGTTAGAACGAATTCCGTTTATCGAATCAAACGACACTATCACCCCGCCATAATAAAGTCCGGACGTATTTGAATTCACCATCCGGAAGAAAATAAAAAGATCCGAACCGAAACGTAGGAGGCGACGCACTAAACGTGCGTTTCAGTTCGCATCGACGTTCTAGAACCAAAAGATTGTTCGAAAAAGTGATAGATAGCCGAAAAAAGTGACAGGAGTGCAACACGAGGACTTCCAAGGAGGTCACCCATCCTAGTACTACTCTCGCCCAAGCACGCTTAACTTCGGAGTTCTGATGGGATCCAGTGCATTTGTGCTGGTATGATCGCACCCAGCATGCCTCTCCATTGTCAAAGTAATAAAGAGTTTCCATTCGCATTGTCGTACGAATTCCGTTTAAATGAAAGTGCGAAAAAATCCTGCTAGATGACATCGGATGGACTATCCGAGCATGTCGGGAAACCGGATGACCGCCAAGGCTGTCATCGCGCGATGAATCTTCCCGAGTACCCCCGAATCAATATAAGAATCGCCAAAATCTGACGGGCGGATCAAAATTTATCGTCGGAACAATATTTGTACACCAAGGGTAGCTCACGGCCAGTAAACACCTTTTCGACCGGATTCCTGACTCGCATCCACTAGTACACTCATCCGCTATAGCCGGTACCTCACTGAATCTAAACAAACCCCTGCTATATTTTGACCATAAATGGAATGTCAGAACGAATTCCGTTTATCGAATCAAACGACACTATCACCCCGCCATAATAAAGACCGGACGTATTTGAATTCACCATCCGGAAGAAAATAAAAAGATCCGAACCGAAAGCTAGGAGGCGTCGCACTGAACGTGCGTTTCAATTCGCATCGACGTTCCAGAACCGAAAAGATTGTTCGAAAAAAGTGGTAGATAGCCGAAAAAAGTGAAAGGAGTGCAACACGAGGACTTCCCACGAGGTCACCCATCCTAGTACTACTCTCGCCCAAGCACGCTTAACTTCGGAGTTCTGATGGTATCCAGTGCATTTGTGCTGGTATGATCGCACCCAGAATGTCTCCCCACTGTCAAAGTAATAAAGAGTTTCCATTCGCATTGTCGTACGAAGTCCGTTTAAATGAAAGTGCAAAAAAATCCTGCTAGATGACATCGGATGGACGATCCGAGCATGTCGGGATGCCGAATGACCGCCAAGGCTGTCATCGCGCGATGAATCTTCCCGAGTACCCCCGAATCAATATATGAATCGCCACGATCTGACGGGCGGATCAAAAGTTATCGTCGGAACGATATTTGTGCACCAAGGGTAGCTCACGGCCAGTAAACACCTTCCGACCGGATTCCTGACTCGCATCCACTAGTACACTCATCCGCTATAGCCGGTACCTCACTGAATCTAAACAAACCCCCGCTATATTTTGACCGTAAATGAAATGTCAGAATGAATTCCGTTTATCGAATCAAACGACACTATCACCTCGCCATAATAAAGACCGGACGTATTTGAATTCTCCATCCGGAAGAAAATAAAAAGATCCGAACCGAAAGCTACGAGGCGTCGCACTGAACGTGCGTTTCAGTTCGCATCGACGTTCCAGAACCGAAAGATTGTTCGAAAAAAGTGGTAGATTGCCGAAAAAAGTGACAGGACTGCAACACGAGGATTTCCCAGGAGGTCACCCATCCTAGTACTACTCTCGCCCAAGCACGCTTAACTTCGGAGTTCTGGTGGGATCCAGTGCATTTGAGCTGGTATGATCGCACCCAGCATGCCTCTCCATTGTCAAAGTAATAAAGAGTTTCCATTCGCATTGTCGTACGAAGTCCGTTTAAATGAAAGTGCGAAAAAATCCTGCTAGATGAGATCAGATGGACGATCCGAGCTTGTCGGGAAGCCGGATGACCGCCAGGGCTGTCATCACGCGATGAATCTTCCCGAGTACCCCCGAATCAATATAAGAATCGCCACAATCTGACGGGCAGATCAAAAGTTATCGTCGGAATAATATTTGTGCACCAAGGGTAGCTCACGGCCAGTAAACACCTTCCGACCGAATTCCTGACTCGCATCCACTAGTACACTCATCCGCTATAGCCGGTACCTCACTGAATCTAAACAAACCCCCGCTATATTTTGACCGTAAATGAAATGTCAGAACGAATTCCGTTTATCGAATGAAACGACACTATCACCTCGCCATAATAAAGACCGGACGTATTTGAATTCACCATCCGGAAGAAAATAAAAAGATCCGAACCGAAAGCTAGGAGGCGTCCAACTGAACGTGCGTTTCAGTTCGCATCGACGTTCCAGAACCAAAAGATTGTTCGAAAAAAGTGGTAGATAGCCGAAAAAAGTGACAGGAGTGCAACACGAGGATTTCCCAGGAGGTTACCCATCCTAGTACTACTCTCGCCCAAGCACGCTTAACTTCGGAGTTCTGATGGGATCCAGTGCATTTGAGCTAGTATGATCGCACCCAGCATGCCTCTACATTGTCAAAGTAATAAAGAGTTTCCATTCGCATTGTCGTACGGAGTCCGTTTAAATGAAAGTGCGAAAAAATCCTGCTAGATGACATCGGATGGACGATCCGAGCATGTCGGGTAGCCGGATGACCGCCAGGGCTGTCATCGCACGATGAATCTTCCCAAGTACCCCCGAATCAATATATGAATCGCCACGATCTGATGTGCGGATCAAAAGTTATCGTCGGAACGATATTTGTTCACCAGGGGTAGCTCACGGCCAGTAAACACCTTCCGGCCGGATTCCTGACTCGCATCCACTAGTACACTCATCCGCTATAGCCGGTACCTCACTGAATCTAAACAAACCCCCGCTATATTTTGACCGTAAATGAAATGTCAGAACGAATTCCGTTTATCGAATCAAACGACACTATCACCTCGCCATAATAAAGACCGGACGTATTTGAATTCACCATCCGGAAGAACATAAAAAGATCCGAACCGAAACCTAGGAGGCGTCGCACTGAACGTGCGTTTCAGTTCGCATCGACGTTCTAGAACCAAAAGATTGTTCGAAAAAAGTGATAGATAGCCGAAAAAAGTGACAGGAGTGCAACACGAGGACTTCCCAAGAGGTCACCCATCCTAGTACTACTCTCGCCCAAGCACGCTTAACTTCGGAGTTCTGATGGTATCCAGTGCATTTGTGCTGGTATGATTGCACCCAGAATGTCTCCCCACTGTCAAAGTAATAAAGAGTTTCCATTCGCATTGTCGTACGAAGTCCGTTTAAATGAAAGAGCAAAAAAATCCTGCTAGATGACATCGGATGGACGATCCGAGCATGTCGGGAAGCCGAATGACCGCCAAGGCCGTAATCACGCGATGAATCTTCTCGAGTCCCCCCGACTCAATATATGAATCGCCACGATCTGACGGGCGGATCAAAAGTTATCGTCGGAACGATATTTGTGCACCAAGGGTAGCTCACGGCCAGTAAACACCTTCCGACCGGATTCCTGACTCGCATCCACTAGTACAATCATCCGCTATAGCCGGTACCTCACTGAATCTAAACAAACCCCCGCTATATTTTGACCGTAAATGAAATGTCAGAACGAATTCCGTTTATCGAATCAAACGACACTATCACCCCGCCATAATAAAGACCGCACGTATTTGAATTCACCATCCGGAAGAAAAAAAAAAGATCCGAACCGAAACCTAGGAGGCGTCGCACTGAACGTGCGTTTCAGTTCGCATCGACGTTCTAGAACCAAAAGATGGTTCGAAAAAAGTGATAGATAGCCGAAAAAAGTGACAGGAGTGCAACACGAGGACTTCTAAGGAGGTCACCCATCCTTGTACTATTCTCGTCCAAGCACGCTTAACTTCGGAGTTCTGATGGGATCCAGTGCATTTGTGCTGGTATGATCGCACCCAGCATGCCTCTCCATTGTCAAAGTAATAAAGAGTTTCCATTCGCATTGTCGTACGAAGTCCGTTTAAATGAAAGTGCAAAAAAATCCTGCTAGATGACATCGGATGGACGATCCGAGCATGTCGGGTAGCCGGATGACCGCCAGGGCTGTCATTGCACGATGAATCTTCCCGAGTACCCCCGAATCAATATTTGAATCGCCACGATCTGATGGGCGGATCAAAAGTTATCGTCGGAACGATATTTGTTCACTAGGGGTAGCTCACGGCCAGTAAACACCTTCCGACCGGATTCCTGACTCGCATCCACTAGTACACTCATCCGCTATAGCCGGTACCTCACTGAATCTAAACAAACCCCCGCTATATTTTGACCGTAAATGAAATGTCAGAACGAATTCCGTTTATCGAATCAAACGACACTATCACGCCGCCATAATAAAGACCGGACGTATTTGAATTCACAATCCGGAAGAAAATAAAAAGATCCGAACCGAAACCTAGGAGGCGTCGCACTGAACGTGCGTTTCAGTTCGCATCGACGTTCTAGAACCAAAAGATTGTTCGAAAAAAGTGATAGATAGCCGAAAAAAGTGACAGGAGTGCAACACGAGGACTTCCAAGGAGGTCACCCATCCTAGTACTACTCTCGTCCAAGCACGCTTAACTTCGGAGTTCTGATGGGATCCAGTGCATTTGTGCTGGTATGATCGCACTCAGCATGCCTCTCCATTGTCAAAGTAATAAAGAGTTTCCATTCGCATTGTCGTACGAAGTCCGTTTAAATGAAAGTGCGAAAAAATCCTGCTAGATGACATCGGATGGACGATCCGAGCATGTCGGGTAGCCGGATGACTGCCAGGGCTGTCATCGCACGATGAATCTTCCCGAGTACCCCCGAATCAATATAAGAATCGCCACAATCTGACGGGCGGATCAAAAGTTATCGTCGGAACAATATTTGTGCACCAAGGGTAGCTCACGGCCAGTAAACACCTTCCGACCGGATTCCTGACTCGCATCCACTAGTACACTCATCCGCTATAGCCGGTACCTCACTGAATCTAAACAAACCCCCGCTATATTTTGACCGTAAATGAAATGTCAGAACGAATTCCGTTTATCGAATCAAACGACACTATCACCTCGCCATAATAAAGACCAGACGTATTTGAATTCTCCATCCGGAAGAAAATAAAAAGATCCGAACCGAAAGCTAGGAGGCGTCGCACTGAACGTGCGTCTTAGTTCGCATCGACGTTCCAGAACCGAAAGATTGTTCGAAAAAAGTGGTAGATTGCCGAAAAAAGTGACAGGAGTGCAACACGAGGATTTCCCAGGAGGTCACTCATCCTAGTACTACTCTCGCCCAAGCACGCTTAACTTCGGAGTTCTGGTGGGATCCAGTGCATTTGAGCTGGTATGATCGCACCCAGCATGCCTCTCCATTATCAAAGTAATAAAGAGTTTCCATTCGCATTGTCGTACGAAGTCCGTTTAAATGAAAGTGCGAAAAAATCCTGCTAGATGACATGGGATGGACGATCCGAGCATGTCGGGTAGCCGGATGACCGCCAGGGCTGTCATCGCGCGATGAATCTTCCCTAATACCCCCGAATCAATATAAGAATCGCCACAATCTGACGGGCGGATCAAAAGTTATCGTCGAGACAATATTTGTGCACCAAGGGTAGCTCACGGCCAGTAAACACCTTCCGACCGGATTCCTGACTCGCATCCACTAGTACACTCATCCGCTATAGCCGGTACCTAACTGAATCTAAACAAACCCCCGCTATATTTTGACCGTAAATGAAATGTCAGAACGAATTCCGTTTATCGAATCAAACGACACTATCACCTCGCCATAATAAAGACCGGACGTATTTGAATTCACCATCCGGAAGAAAATAAAAAGATCCGAACCGAAACCTAGGAGGCGTCGCACTGAACCTGCGTTTCAGTTCGCATCGACGTTCTAGAACCAAAAGATTGTTCGAAAAAAGTGATAGATAGCCGAAAAAAGTGACAGGAGTGCAACACGAGGACTTCCAAGGAGGTCACCCATCCTAGTACTACTCTCGTCCAAGCACGCTTAACTTCGGAGTTCTGATGGGATCTAGTGCATTTGTGCTGGTATGATCGCACCCAGCATGCCTCTCCATTGTCAAAGTAATAAAGAGATTCCATTCGCATTGTCGTACGAAGTCCGTTTAAGTGAAAGTGCGAAAAAATCCTGCTAAATGGCATCGGGTGGACGATCCGAGCATGTCGGGAAGCCGGATGACTGCCAGGGCTGTTATTGCGCGATGAATCTTCCCGAGTGCCCCCGAATCAATATATGAATCGCCACGATCTGACGGGCGGATCAAAAATTATCGTCGGAATGATAGTTGTGCACAAAGGGTAGCTCACTGCCAGTAAACACCTTACGACCGGATTCCTGACTCGCATCTACTAGTACACTCATCCGCTATAGCCGGTACCTCACTGAATCTAAACAAACCGTTGCTATATTTTGACCGTAAATGAAATGTCAGAACGAATTCCGTTTATCGAATCAAACGACACTATCACCCCGCCATAATAAAGACCGGACGTATTTGAATTAACCATCCGGAAGAAAACAAAAAGATCCGAACCGAAACCTAGGAGGCGTCGCGCTGAACGTGCGTTTCAGTTCGCATCGACATTCTAGAACCGAAAGATTGTTCGAAAAAAGTGGTTGATAGCCGAAAAAAGTTACACGAGTGCAACACGAGGACTTCCCAGGAGGTCACCCATTCTAGTACTACTCTCGCCCAAGCACGCTTAACTTCGGAGTTCTGATGGGATCCAGTGCATTTGTGCTGGTATGATCGCACCCAGCATGCCTCTCCATTGTCAAAGTAATAAAGAGTTTCCATTCGCATTGTCGTACGAAATCCGTTTAAATGAAAGTGCAAAAAAATCCTGCTAGATGACATAGGATGGACGATCCGAGCATGTCGGGAAGCCGGATGACCGCCAGGGCTGTCATCGCGCGATGAATCTTCCCGAGTACCCCCGAATCAATATATGAATCGCCACGATCTGTCGGGCGGATCAAAAGTTATCGTCGGAACGATATTTGTGCACCAAGGGTAGCTCACGGCCAGTAAACACCTTCCGACCGGATTCCTGACTCGCATCCACTAGTACACTCATCCGCTATAGCCGGTACCTCACTGAATCTAAATAAACCCTTGCTATATTTTGACCGTAAATGAAATGTCAGAACGAATTCCGTTTATCGAATCAAACGACACTATCACCCCGCCATAATAAAGACCGGACGTATTTGAATTAACCATCCGGAAGAAAACAAAAAGATCCGAACCGAAACCTAGGAGGCGTCGCGCTGAACGTGCGTTTCAGTTCGCATCGACGTTCTAGAACCGAAAGATTGTTCGAAAAAAGTGGTTGATAGCCGAAAAAAGTTACAGGAGTGCAACACGAGGACTTCCCAGGAGGTCACCCATCCTAGTACTACTCTCGCCCAAGCACGCTTAACTTCGGAGTTCTGATGGGATCCAGTGCATTTGTGCTGGTATGATCGCACCCAGCATGCCTCTCCATTGTCAAAGTAATAAAGAGTTTCCATTCGCATTGTCGTACGAAATCCGTTTAAATGAAAGTGCGAAAAAATCCTGCTAGATGACATAGGATGGACGATCCGAGCATGTCGGGAAGCCGGATGACCGCCAGGGCTGTCATCGCGCGATGAATCTTCCCGAGTACCCCCGAATCAATATATGAATCGCCACGATCTGTCGGGCGGATCAAAAGTTATCGTCGGAACGATATTTGTGCACCAAGGGTAGCTCACGGCCAGTAAACACCTTCCGACCGGATTCCTGACTCGCATCCACTAGTACACTCATCCGCTATAGCCGGTACCTCACTGAATCTAAATAAACCCTTGCTATATTTTGACCGTAAATGAAATGTCAGAACGAATTCCGTTTATCGAATCAAACGACACTATCACCCCGCCATAATAAAGACCGGACGTATTTGAATTAACCATCCGGAAGAAAACAAAAAGATCCGAACCGAAACCTAGGAGGCGTCGCGCTGAACGTGCGTTTCAGTTCGCATCGACGTTCTAGAACCGAAAGATGGTTCGAAAAAAGTGGTTGATAGCCGAAAAAAGTTACAGGAGTGCAACACGAGGACTTCCCAGGAGGTCACCCATCCTAGTACTACTCTCGCCCAAGCACGCTTAAATTCGGAGTTCTGATGGGATCCAGTGCATTTGTGCTGGTATGATCGCACCCAGCATGCCTCTCCATTGTCAAAGTAATAAAGAGTTTCCATTCGCATTGTCGTACGAAATCCGTTTAAATGAAAGTGCGAAAAAATCCTGCTAGATGACATCGGATGGACTATCCGAGCATGTCGGGAAGCCGGATGACCGCCAAGGCTGTCATCGCGCGATAAATCTTCCCGAGTACCCCCGAATCAATATAAGAATCGCCACAATCTGACGGGCGGATCAAAATTTATCGTCGGAACAATATTTGTGCACCAAGGGTAGCTCACGGCCAGTAAACACCTTCCGACCGGATTCCTGACTCGCATCCACTAGTACACTCATCCGCTATAGCTGGTACCTCACTGAATCTAAACAAACCCCTGCTATATTTTGACCATAAATGGAATGTCAGAACGAATTCCGTTTATCGAATCAAACGACACTATCACCCCGCCATAATAAAGATCGGACGTATTTGAATTCACCATCCGGAAGAAAATAAAAAGATCCGAACCGAAAGCTAGGAGGCGTCGCACTGAACGTCCGTTTCAATTCGCATCGACGTTCCAGAACCGAAAAGATTTTTCGAAAAAAGTGGTAGATAACTGAAAAAATTGACAGGAGTGCAACACGAGGACTTCCCAAGAGGTCACTCATCCTAGTACTACTCTCGCCCAAGCACGCTTAACTTCGGAGTTCTGATGGTATCCAGTGCATTTGTGCTGCTATGATTGCACCCAGAATGTCTCCCCACTGTCAAAGTAATAAAGAGATTCCATTCGCATTGTCGTACGAAATCCGTTTAAATGAAAGTGCGAAAAAATCCTGCTAGATGACATAGGATGGACGATCCGAGCATGTCGGGAAGCCGGATGACCGCCAGGGTTGTCATCGCGCGATGAATCTTCCCGAGTACCCCCGAATCAATATATGAATCGCCACGATCTGTCGGGCGGATCAAAAGTTATCGTCGGAACGATATTTGTGCACCAAGGGTAGCTCACGGCCAGTAAACACCTTCCGACCGGATTCCTGACTCGCATCCACTAGTACACTCATCCGCTATAGCCGGTACCTCACTGAATCTAAACAAACCCCCGCTATATTTTGACCGTAAATGAAATGTCAGAACGAATTCCGTTTATCGAATCAAACGACACTATCACCCCGCCATAATAAAGACTGGACGTATTTGAATTCACCATCCGGAAGAAAATAAAAAGATCCGAACCGAAACCTAGGAGGCGTCGCACTGAACGTGCGTTTCAGTTCGCATTGACGTTTTAGAACCAAAAGATTGTTCGAAAAAATTGATAAATAGCCGAAAAAAGTGACAGGAGTGCAACACGAGGACTTCTAAGGAGGTCACCCATCCTAGTACTACTCTCGTCCAAGCACGCTTAACTTCGGAGTTCTGATGGGATCCAGTGCATTTGTGCTGGTATGATCGCACCAAGCATGCCTCTCCATTGTCAAAGTAATAAAGAGTTTCCATTCGCATTGTCGTACGAAGTCCGTTTAAATGAAAGTGCGAAAAAATCCTGCTAGATGACATCGGATGGACGATCCGAGCATGTCGGGAAGCCGGATAACCGCCAGGGCTGTCATCGCGCGATGAATCTTCCCGAGTAACCCCGAATCAATATATGAATAGCCATGATCTGACGGGCGGATCAAAAGTTATCGTCGGAACGATATTTGTGCACCAAGGGTAGCTCACGGCCAGTAAACACCTTCCGACCGGATTCCTGACTCGCATCCACTAGTACACTCATCCGCTATAGCCGGTACCTCACTGAATCTAAACAAACCCCCGCTATATTTTGACCGTAAATGAAATGTCAGAACGAATTCCGTTTATCGAATCAAACGACACTATCACCTCGCCATAATAAAGACCGGACGTATTTGAATTCACCATCCGGAAGAAAATAAAAAGATTCGAACCGAAAGCTAGGAGGCGTCGCACTGAACGTGCGTTTCAGTTCACATCGACGTTCCAGAACCGAAAGATTGTTCGAAAAAAGTGGTAGATAGCCGAAAAAAGTGACAGAAGTGCAACACGAGGATTTCCCAGGAGGTCACCCATCCTAGTACTACTCTCGCCCAAGCACGCTTAACTTCGGAGTTCTGATGGGATCCAGTGCATTTGAGCTGGTATGATCGCACCCAGCATGCCTCTCCATTGTCAAAGTAATAAAGAGTTTCCATTCGCAATGTCGTACGAAGTCCGTTTAAATGAAAATGCGAAAAAATCCTGCTAGATGACATCGGATGGACGATCCGAGCATGTCGGATAGCCGGATGACTGCCAGGACGGTCATCGCACGGTGAATCTTCCCGAGTACCCCCGAATCAATATATGAATCGCCACGATCTGATGGGCGGATCAAAAGTTATCGTCGGAACGATATTTGCTCACCAGGGGTAGCTCACGGCCAGTAAACACCTTCCGGCCGAATTCCTGACTCGCATCCACTAGTACACTCATCCGCTACAGCCGGTACCTCACTGAATCTAAACAAACCCCCGCTATATTTTGACCGTAAAAGAAATGTTAGAACGAATTCCGTTTATCGAATCAAACGACACTATCACCCCGCCATAATAAAGTCCGGACGTATTTGAATTCACCATCCGGAAGAAAATAAAAAGATCCGAACCGAAACGTAGGAGGCGACGCACTAAACGTGCGTTTCAGTTCGCATCGACGTTCTAGAACCAAAAGATTGTTCGAAAAAGTGATAGATAGCCGAAAAAAGTGACAGGAGTGCAACACGAGGACTTCCAAGGAGGTCACCCATCCTAGTACTACTCTCGCCCAAGCACGCTTAACTTCGGAGTTCTGATGGGATCCAGTGCATTTGTGCTGGTATGATCGCACCCAGCATGCCTCTCCATTGTCAAAGTAATAAAGAGTTTCCATTCGCATTGTCGTACGAATTCCGTTTAAATGAAAGTGCGAAAAAATCCTGCTAGATGACATCGGATGGACTATCCGAGCATGTCGGGAAACCGGATGACCGCCAAGGCTGTCATCGCGCGATGAATCTTCCCGAGTACCCCCGAATCAATATAAGAATCGCCAAAATCTGACGGGCGGATCAAAATTTATCGTCGGAACAATATTTGTAGACCAAGGGTAGCTCACGGCCAGTAAACACCTTTTCGACCGGATTCCTGACTCGCATCCACTAGTACACTCATCCGCTATAGCCGGTACCTCACTGAATCTAAACAAACCCCTGCTATATTTTGACCATAAATGGAATGTCAGAACGAATTCCGTTTATCGAATCAAACGACACTATCACCCCGCCATAATAAAGACCGGACGTATTTGAATTCACCATCCGGAAGAAAATAAAAAGATCCGAACCGAAAGCTAGGAGGCGTCGCACTGAACGTGCGTTTCAATTCGCATCGACGTTCCAGAACCGAAAAGATTGTTCGAAAAAAGTGGTAGATAGCCGAAAAAAGTGACAGGAGTGCAACACGAGGACTTCCCACGAGGTCACCCATCCTAGTACTACTCTCGCCCAAGCACGCTTAACTTCGGAGTTCTGATGGTATCCAGTGCATTTGTGCTGGTATGATCGCACCCAGAATGTCTCCCCACTGTCAAAGTAATAAAGAGTTTCCATTCGCATTGTCGTACGAAGTCCGTTTAAATGAAAGTGCAAAAAAATCCTGCTAGATGACATCGGATGGACGATCCGAGCATGTCGGGATGCCGAATGACCGCCAAGGCTGTCATCGCGCGATGAATCTTCCCGAGTACCCCCGAATCAATATATGAATCGCCACGATCTGACGGGCGGATCAAAAGTTATCGTCGGAACGATATTTGTGCACCAAGGGTAGCTCACGGCCAGTAAACACCTTCCGACCGGATTCCTGACTCGCATCCACTAGTACACTCATCCGCTATAGCCGGTACCTCACTGAATCTAAACAAACCCCCGCTATATTTTGACCGTAAATGAAATGTCAGAATGAATTCCGTTTATCGAATCAAACGACACTATCACCTCGCCATAATAAAGACCGGACGTATTTGAATTCTCCATCCGGAAGAAAATAAAAAGATTCGAACCGAAAGCTACGAGGCGTCGCACTGAACGTGCGTTTCAGTTCGCATCGACGTTCCAGAACCGAAAGATTGTTCGAAAAAAGTGGTAGATTGCCGAAAAAAGTGACAGGACTGCAACACGAGGATTTCCCAGGAGGTCACCCATCCTAGTACTACTCTCGCCCAAGCACGCTTAACTTCGGAGTTCTGGTGGGATCCAGTGCATTTGAGCTGGTATGATCGCACCCAGCATGCCTCTCCATTGTCAAAGTAATAAAGAGTTTCCATTCGCATTGTCGTACGAAGTCCGTTTAAATGAAAGTGCGAAAAAATCCTGCTAGATGAGATCAGATGGACGATCCGAGCTTGTCGGGAAGCCGGATGACCGCCAAGGCTGTCATCACGCGATGAATCTTCCCGAGTACCCCCGAATCAATATAAGAATCGCCACAATCTGACGGGCGGATCAAAAGTTATCGTCGGAACGATATTTGTGCACCAAGGGTAGCTCACGGCCAGTAAACACCTTCCGACCGGATTCCTGACTCGCATCCACTAGTACACTCATCCGCTATAGCCGGTACCTCACTGAATCTAAACAAACCCCCGCTATATTTTGACCGTAAATGAAATGTCAGAATGAATTCCGTTTATCGAATCAAACGACACTATCACCTCGCCATAATAAAGACCGGACGTATTTGAATTCTCCATCCGGAAGAAAATAAAAAGATTCGAACCGAAAGCTACGAGGCGTCGCACTGAACGTGCGTTTCAGTTCGCATCGACGTTCCAGAACCGAAAGATTGTTCGAAAAAAGTGGTAGATAGCCGAAAAAAGTGACAGGAGTGCAACACGAGGATTTCCCAGGAGGTTACCCATCCTAGTACTACTCTCGCCCAAACACGCTTAACTTCGGAGTTCTGATGGGATCCAGTGCATTTGAGCTAGTATGATCGCACCCAGCATGCCTCTACATTGTCAAAGTAATAAAGAGTTTCCATTCGCATTGTCGTACGAAGTCCGTTTAAATGAAAGTGCGAAAAAATCCTGCTAGATGACATCGGATGGACGATCCGAGCATGTCGGGTAGCCGGATGACCGCCAGGGCTGTCATCGCACGATGAATCTTCCCAAGTACCCCCGAATCAATATATGAATCGCCACGATCTGATGTGCGGATCAAAAGTTATCGTCGGAACGATATTTGTTCACCAGGGGTAGCTCACGGCCAGTAAACACCTTCCGGCCGGATTCCTGACTCGCATCCACTAGTACACTCATCCGCTATAGCCGGTACCTCACTGAATCTAAACAAACCCCCGCTATATTTTGACCGTAAATGAAATGTCAGAACGAATTCCGTTTATCGAATCAAACGACACTATCACCTCGCCATAATAAAGACCGGACGTATTTGAATTCACCATCCGGAAGAACATAAAAAGATCCGAACCGAAACCTAGGAGGCGTCGCACTGAACGTGCGTTTCAGTTCGCATCGACGTTCTAGAACCAAAAGATTGTTCGAAAAAAGTGATAGATAGCCGAAAAAAGTGACAGGAGTGCAACACGAGGACTTCCCAAGAGGTCACCCATCCTAGTACTACTCTCGCCCAAGCAGGCTTAACTTCGGAGTTCTGATGGTATCCAGTGCATTTGTGCTGGTATGATTGCACCCAGAATGTCTCCCCACTGTCAAAGTAATAAAGAGTTTCCATTCGCATTGTCGTACGAAGTCCGTTTAAATGAAAGAGCAAAAAAATCCTGCTAGATGACATCGGATGGACGATCCGAGCATGTCGGGAAGCCGAATGACCGCCAAGGCCGTAATCACGCGATGAATCTTCTCGAGTCCCCCCGACTCAATATATGAATCGCCACGATCTGACGGGCGGATCAAAAGTTATCGTCGGAACGATATTTGTGCACCAAGGGTAGCTCACGGCCAGTAAACACCTTCCGACCGGATTCCTGACTCGCATCCACTAGTACAATCATCCGCTATAGCCGGTACCTCACTGAATCTAAACAAACCCCCGCTATATTTTGACCGTAAATGAAATGTCAGAACGAATTCCGTTTATCGAATCAAACGACACTATCACCCCGCCATAATAAAGACCGCACGTATTTGAATTCACCATCCGGAAGAAAAAAAAAAGATCCGAACCGAAACCTAGGAGGCGTCGCACTGAACGTGCGTTTCAGTTCGCATCGACGTTCTAGAACCAAAAGATTGTTCGAAAAAAGTGATAGATAGCCGAAAAAAGTGACAGGAGTGCAACACGAGGACTTCTAAGGAGGTCACCCATCCTTGTACTATTCTCGTCCAAGCACGCTTAACTTCGGAGTTCTGATGGGATCCAGTGCATTTGTGCTGGTATGATCGCACCCAGCATGCCTCTCCATTGTCAAAGTAATAAAGAGTTTCCATTCGCATTGTCGTACGAAGTCCGTTTAAATGAAAGTGCAAAAAAATCCTGCTAGATGACATCGGATGGACGATCCGAGCATGTCGGGTAGCCGGATGACCGCCAGGGCTGTCATTGCACGATGAATCTTCCCGAGTACCCCCGAATCAATATTTGAATCGCCACGATCTGATGGGCGGATCAAAAGTTATCGTCGGAACGATATTTGTTCACTAGGGGTAGCTCACGGCCAGTAAACACCTTCCGACCGGATTCCTGACTCGCATCCACTAGTACACTCATCCGCTATAGCCGGTACCTCACTGAATCTAAACAAACCCCCGCTATATTTTGACCGTAAATGAAATGTCAGAACGAATTCCGTTTATCGAATCAAACGACACTATCACGCCGCCATAATAAAGACCGGACGTATTTGAATTCACAATCCGGAAGAAAATAAAAAGATCCGAACCGAAACCTAGGAGGCGTCGCACTGAACGTGCGTTTCAGTTCGCATCGACGTTCTAGAACCAAAAGATTGTTCGAAAAAAGTGATAGATAGCCGAAAAAAGTGACAGGAGTGCAACACGAGGACTTCCAAGGAGGTCACCCATCCTAGTACTACTCTCGTCCAAGCACGCTTAACTTCGGAGTTCTGATGGGATCCAGTGCATTTGTGCTGGTATGATCGCACTCAGCATGCCTCTCCATTGTCAAAGTAATAAAGAGTTTCCATTCGCATTGTCGTACGAAGTCCGTTTAAATGAAAGTGCGAAAAAATCCTGCTAGATGACATCGGATGGACGATCCGAGCATGTCGGGTAGCCGGATGACTGCCAGGGCTGTCATCGCACGATGAATCTTCCCGAGTACCCCCGAATCAATATAAGAATCGCCACAATCTGACGGGCGGATCAAAAGTTATCGTCGGAACAATATTTGTGCACCAAGGGTAGCTCACGGCCAGTAAACACCTTCCGACCGGATTCCTGACTCGCATCCACTAGTACACTCATCCGCTATAGCCGGTACCTCACTGAATCTAAACAAACCCCCGCTATATTTTGACCGTAAATGAAATGTCAGAACGAATTCCGTTTATCGAATCAAACGACACTATCACCTCGCCATAATAAAGACCAGACGTATTTGAATTCTCCATCCGGAAGAAAATAAAAAGATCCGAACCGAAAGCTAGGAGGCGTCGCACTGAACGTGCGTCTTAGTTCGCATCGACGTTCCAGAACCGAAAGATTGTTCGAAAAAAGTGGTAGATTGCCGAAAAAAGTGACAGGAGTGCAACACGAGGATTTCCCAGGAGGTCACTCATCCTAGTACTACTCTCGCCCAAGCACGCTTAACTTCGGAGTTCTGGTGGGATCCAGTGCATTTGAGCTGGTATGATCGCACCCAGCATGCCTCTCCATTATCAAAGTAATAAAGAGTTTCCATTCGCATTGTCGTACGAAGTCCGTTTAAATGAAAGTGCGAAAAAATCCTGCTAGATGACATGGGATGGACGATCCGAGCATGTCGGGTAGCCGGATGACCGCCAGGGCTGTCATCGCGCGATGAATCTTCCCTAATACCCCCGAATCAATATAAGAATCGCCACAATCTGACGGGCGGATCAAAAGTTATCGTCGAGACAATATTTGTGCACCAAGGGTAGCTCACGGCCAGTAAACACCTTCCGACCGGATTCCTGACTCGCATCCACTAGTACACTCATCCGCTATAGCCGGTACCTAACTGAATCTAAACAAACCCCCGCTATATTTTGACCGTAAATGAAATGTCAGAACGAATTCCGTTTATCGAATCAAACGACACTATCACCTCGCCATAATAAAGACCGGACGTATTTGAATTCACCATCCGGAAGAAAATAAAAAGATCCGAACCGAAACCTAGGAGGCGTCGCACTGAACCTGCGTTTCAGTTCGCATCGACGTTCTAGAACCAAAAGATTGTTCGAAAAAAGTGATAGATAGCCGAAAAAAGTGACAGGAGTGCAACACGAGGACTTCCAAGGAGGTCACCCATCCTAGTACTACTCTCGTCCAAGCACGCTTAACTTCGGAGTTCTGATGGGATCTAGTGCATTTGTGCTGGTATGATCGCACCCAGCATGCCTCTCCATTGTCAAAGTAATAAAGAGTTTCCATTCGCATTGTCGTACGAAGTCCGTTTAAATGAAAGTGCGAAAAAATCTTGCTATATGACATCGGATGGACGATCCGAGCATGTCGGGTAGCCGGATGACTGCCTGGGCTGTCATCGCACGATGAATCTTCCCGAGTACCCCCGAATCAATATAAGAATCGCCACAATCTGACGGGCGGATCAAAAGTTATCGTCGGAACAATATTTGTGCACCAAGGGTAGCTCACGGCCAGTAAACACCTTCCGACCGGATTCCTGACTCGCATCCACTAGTACACTCATCCGCTATAGCCGGTACCTCACTGAATCTAAACAAACCCCCGCTATATTTTGACCGTAAATGAAATGTCAGAACGAATTCCGTTTATCGAATCAAACGACACTATCACCTCGCCATAATAAAGACCGGACGTATTTGAATTCTCCATCCGGCAGAAAATAAAAAGATCCGAACCGAAAGCTAGGACGCGTCGCACTGAACGTGCGTTTTAGTTCGCATCGACGTTCCAGAACCGAAAGATTGTTCGAAAAAAGTGGTAGATTGCCGAAAAAAGTGACAGGAGTGCAACACGAAGATTTCCCAGGAGGTCACCCATCCTAGTACTACTCTCGCCCAAGCACGCTTAACTTCGGAGTTCTGGTGGGATCCAGTGCATTTGAGCTGGTATGATCGCACCCAGCATGCCTCTCCATTGTCAAAGTAATAAAGAGTTTCCATTCGCATTGTCGTACGAAGTCCGTTTAAATGAAAGTGCGAAAAAATCCTGCTAGATGACATCGGATGGACGATCCGAGCATGTCGGGTAGCCGGATGACCGCCAGGGCTGTCATCGCGCGATGAATCTTCCCTAATACCCCCGAATCAATATAAGAATCGCCACAATCTGACGGGCGGATCAAAAGTTATCGTCGAGACAATATTTGTGCACCAAGGGTAGCTCACGGCCAGTAAACACCTTCCGACCGGATTCCTGACTCGCATCCACTAGTACACTCATCCGCTATAGCCGGTATCTCACTGAATCTAAACAAACCCCCGCTATATTTTGACCGTAAATGAAATGTCAGAACGAATTCCGTTTATCGAATCAAACGACACTATCACCCCGCCATAATAAAGACCGGACGTATTTGAATTCACCATTCGGAAGAAAATAAAAAGATCCGAACCGAAACCTAGGAGGCGTCGCACTGAACATGCGTTTCAGTTCGCATCGACATTCTAGAACCAAAAGATTGTTCGAAAAAAGTGATAGATAGCCGAAAAAAGTGACAGGAGTGCAACACGAGGACTTCCAAGGAGGTCACCCATCCTAGTACTACTCTTGTCCAAGCACGCTTAACTTCGGAGTTCTGATGGGATCTAGTGCATTTGTGCTGGTATGATCGCACCCAGCATGCCTCTCCATTGTCAAAGTAATAAAGAGTTTCCACTCGCATTGTCGTACGAAGTCCGTTTAAATGAAAGTGCGAAAAAATCCTGCTAGATGACATCGGATGGACGATCCGAGCATGTCGGGGAGCCGGATGACCGCCAGGGCTGTCATCGCGCGATGAATCTTCCCTAATACCCCCGAATCAATATAAGAATCGCCACAATCTGACGGGCGGATCAAAAGTTATCGTCGAGACAATATTTGTGCACCAAGGGTAGCTCACGGCCAGTAAACACCTTCCGACCGGATTCCTGACTCGCATCCTCTAGTACACTCATCCGCTATAGCCGGTACCTAACTGAATCTAAACAAACCCCCGCTATATTTTGACCGTAAATGAAATGTCAGAACGAATTCCGTTTATCGAATCAAACGACACTATCACCTCGCCATAATAAAGACCGGACGTATTTGAATTCACCATCCGGAAGAAAATAAAAAGATCCGAACCGAAAGCTATGAGGCGTCGCACTGAACGTGCGTTTCAGTTCGCATCGACGTTCCAGAACCAAAAGATTGTTCGAAAAAAGTGGTAGATAGCCGAAAAAAGTGACAGGAGTGCAACACGAGGATTTCCCAGGAGGTCACCCATCCTAGTACTACTCTCGGCCAAGCACGCTTAACTTCGGAGTTCTGATGGGATCCAGTGCATTTGAGCTGGTATGATCGCACCCAGCATGCCTCTCCATTGTCAAAGTAATAAAGAGTTTCCATTCGCATTGTCGTACGAAGTCCGTTTAAATGAAAGTGCGAAAAAATCCTGCTAGATGACATCGGATGGACGATCCGAGCATGTCGGGTAGCCGGATGACCGCCAGGGCTGTCATCGCACGATGAATCTTCCCGAGTACCCCCGAATCAATATTTGAATCGCCACGATCTGATGGGCGCATCAAAAGTTATCGTCGGAACGATATTTGTTCACCAGGGGTAGCTCACGGCCAGTAATCACCTTCCGGCCGGATTCCTGACTCGCATCCACTAGTACACTCATCCGCTATAGCCGGTACCTCACTGAATCTAAACAAACCCCCGCTATATTTTGACCGTAAATGAAATGTCGGAACGAATTCCGTTTATCGAATCAAACGACACTATCACCCCGCCATAATAAAGACCGGACGTATTTGAATTCACCATCCGGAAGAAAATAAAAAGATCCGAACCGAAACCTAGGAGGCGTCGCACTGAACGTGCGTTTCAGTTCGCATCGACGTTCTAGAACCAAAAGATTCTTCGAAAAAAGTGATAGATAGCCGAAAAAAGTGACAGGAGTGCAACACGAGGACTTCCAAGGAGGTCACCCATCCTAGTACTACTCTTGTCCAAGCACGCTTAACTTCGGAGTTCTGATGGGATCTAGTGCATTTGTGCTGGTATGATCGCACCCAGCATGCCTCTCCATTGTCAAAGTAATAAAGAGTTTCCACTCGCATTGTCGTACGAAGTCCGTTTAAATGAAAGTGCGAAAAAATCCTGCTAGATGACATCGGATGGACGATCCGAGCATGTCGGGGAGCCGGATGACCGCCAGGGCTGTCATCGCGCGATGAATCTTCCCTAATACCCCCGAATCAATATAAGAATCGCCACAATCTGACGGGCGGATCAAAAGTTATCGTCGAGACAATATTTGTGCACCAAGGGTAGCTCACGGCCAGTAAACACCTTCCGACCGGATTCCTGACTCGCATCCTCTAGTACACTCATCCGCTATAGCCGGTACCTAACTGAATCTAAACAAACCTCCGCTATATTTTGACCGTAAATGAAATGTCAGAACGAATTCCGTTTATCGAATCAAACGACACTATCACCTCGCCATAATAAAGACCGGACGTATTTGAATTCACCATCCGGAAGAAAATAAAAAGATCCGAACCGAAAGCTATGAGGCGTCGCACTGAACGTGCGTTTCAGTTCGCATCGACGTTCCAGAACCAAAAGATTGTTCGAAAAAAGTGGTAGATAGCCGAAAAAAGTGACAGGAGTGCAACACGAGGATTTCCCAGGAGGTCACCCATCCTAGTACTACTCTCGGCCAAGCACGCTTAACTTCGGAGTTCTGATGGGATCCAGTGCATTTGAGCTGGTATGATCGCACCCAGCATGCCTCTCCATTGTCAAAGTAATAAAGAGTTTCCATTCGCATTGTCGTACGAAGTCCGTTTAAATGAAAGTGCGAAAAAATCCTGCTAGATGACATCGGATGGACGATCCGAGCATGTCGGGTAGCCGGATGACCGCCAGGGCTGTCATCGCACGATGAATCTTCCCGAGTACCCCCGAATCAATATTTGAATCGCCACGATCTGATGGGCGGATCAAAAGTTATCGTCGGAACGATATTTGTTCACCAGGGGTAGCTCACGGCCAGTAATCACCTTCCGGCCGGATTCCTGACTCGCATCCACTAGTACACTCATCCGCTATAGCCGGTACCTCACTGAATCTAAACAAAACCCCGCTATATTTTGACCGTAAATGAAATGTCGGAACGAATTCCGTTTATCGAATCAAACGACACTATCACCCCGCCATAATAAAGACCGGACGTATTTGAATTCACCATCCGGAAGAAAATAAAAAGATCCGAACCGAAACCTAGGAGGCGTCGCACTGAACGTGCGTTTCAGTTCGCATCGACGTTCTAGAACCAAAAGATTCTTCGAAAAAAGTGATAGATAGCCGAAAAAAGTGACAGGAGTGCAACACGAGGACTTCCAAGGAGGTCACCCATCCTAGTACTACTCTCGTCCAAGCACGCTTAACTTCGGAGTTCTGATGGGATCTAGTGCATTTGTGCTGGTATGATCGCACCCAGCATGCCTCTCCATTGTCAAAGTAATAAAGAGTTTCCATTCGCATTGTCGTACGAAGTCCGTTTAAATGAAAGTGCGAAAAAATCCTGCTAGATGACATCGGATGGACAATCCGAGCATGTCGGGAAGCCGGATGACCGCCAGGGCTGTCATCGCGCGATGAATCTTCCAGAGTACCCCCGAGTCAATATAAGAATCGCCACAATCTGACGGGCGGATCAAAAGTTATCGTCGGAACGATATTTGTTCACCAGGGGTAGCTCACGGCCAGTAAACACCTTCCGGCCGGATTCCTGACTCGCATCCACTAGTACACTCATCCGCTATAGCCGGTACCTCACTGAATCTAAACAAACCCCCGCTATATTTTGACCGTAAATGAAATGTCAGAACGAATTCCGTTTATCGAATCAAACGACACTATCACCCCGCCATAATAAAGACCGGACGTATTTGAATTCACCATCCGGAAGAAAATAAAAAGATCCGAACCGAAACGTAGGAGGCGTCGCACTGAACGTGCGTTTCAGTTCGCATCGACGTTCTAGAACCAAAAGATTGTTCGAAAAAAGTGATAGATAGCCGAAAAAAGTGACAGGAGTGCAACACGAGGACTTCCAAGGAGGTCACCCATCCTAGTACTACTCTCGTCCAAGCACGCTTAACTTCGGAGTTCTGATGGGATCCAGTGCATTTGTGCTGGTATGATCGCACCCAGAATGCCTCTCCATTGTCAAAGTAATAAAGAGTTTCCATTCGCATTGTCGTACGAAGTCCGTTTAAATGAAAGTGCGAAAAAATCCTGCTAGATGACATCGGATGGACGATGCGAGCATGTCGGGAAGCCGGATGACCGCCACGGCTGTTATCGCGCGATGAATCTTCCCGAGTACCCCCGAGTCAATATAAGAATCGCCACAATCTGACGGGCGGATCAAAAGTTATCGTCGGAACGGTATATGTTCACCAGGGGTAGCTCACGGCCAGTAAACACCTTCCGGCCGGATTCCTGACTCGCATCCACTAGTACACTCATCCGCTATAGCCGGTACCTCACTGAATCTAAACAAACCCCAGCTATATTTTGACCGTAAATGAAATGTCAGAACGAATTCCGTTTATCGAATCAAACGACACTATCACCTCGCCATAATAAAGACCGGACGTATTTGAATTCACCATCCGGAAGAAAATAAAAAGATCCGAACCGAAAGCTAGGAGGCGTCGCACTGAACGTGCGTTTCAGTTCGCATCGACGTTCCAGAACCGAAAGATTGTTCGAAAAAATTGGTAGATAGCCGAAAAAAGTGACAGGAGTGCAACACGAGGATTTCCCAAGAGGTCACCCATCCTAGTACTACTCTCGCCCAAGCACGCTTAACTTCGGAGTTCTGATGGGATCCAGTGCATTTGAGCTGGTATGATCGCACCCAGCATGCCTCTCCATTGTCAAAGTAATAAAGAGTTTCCATTCGCATTGTCGTACGAAGTCCGTTTAAATGAAAGTGCGAAAAAATCCTGCTAGATGACATCGGATGGACGATCCGAGCATGTCGGGTAGCCGGATGACCGCCAGGGCTGTCATCGCACGATGAATCTTCCCGAGTACCCCCGAATCAATATTTGAATCGCCACGATCTGATGGGCGGATCAAAAGTTATCGTCGGAACGATATTTGTTCACCAGGGGTAGCTCACGGCCAGTAAACACCTTCCGGCCGGATTCCTGACTCGCATCCACTAGTACACTCATCCGCTATAGCCGGTACCTCACTGAATCTAAACAAACCCCCGCTATATTTTGACCGTAAATGAAATGTCGGAACGAATTCCGTTTATCGAATCAAACGACACTATCACCCCGCCATAATAAAGACCGGACGTATTTGAATTCACCATCCGGAAGAAAATAAAAAGATCCGAACCGAAACCTAGGAGGCGTCGCACTGAACGTGCGTTTCAGTTCGCATCGACGTTCTAGAACCAAAAGATTGTTCAAAAAAAGTGATAGATAGCCGAAAAAAGTGACAGGAGTGCAACACGAGGACTTCCAAGGAGGTCACCCATCCTAGTACTACTCTCGTCCAAGCACGCTTAACTTCGGTGTTCTGATGGGATCTAGTGCATTTGTGCTGGTATGATCGCACCCATCATGCCTCTCCATTGTCAAAGTAATAAAGAGTTTCCATTCGCATTGTCGTACGAAGTCCGTTTAAATGAAAGTGCGAAAAAATCCTGCTAGATGACATCGGATGGACGATCCGAGCATGTCGGGCAGCCGGATGACCGCCAGGGCTGTCATCGCGCGATTAATCTTCCCAAGTACCCCCGAGTCAATATAAGAATCGCCACAATCTGACGGGCGGATCAAAAGTTATCATCGGAACAATATTTGTGCACCAAGGGTAGCTCACGGCCAGTAAACACCTTCCGACCGGATTCCTGACTCGCATCCACTAGTACACTCATCCGCTATAGCCGGTACCTCACTGAATCTAAACAAACCCCCGCTATATTTTGACCGTAAATGAAATGTCAGAACGAATTCCGTTTATCGAATCAAACGACACTATCACCTCGCCATAATAAAGACCGGACGTATTTGAATTCTCCATCCGGAAGAAAATAAAAAGATCCGAACCGAAAGCTACGAGGCGTCGCACTGAACGTGCGTTTCAGTTCGCTTCGACGTTCCAGAACCGAAAGATTGTTCGAAAAAAGTGGTAGATTGCCGAAAAAAGTGACAGGACTGCAACACGAGGATTTCCCAGGAGGTCACCCATCCTAGTACTACTCTCGCCCAAGCACGCTTAACTTCGGAGTTCTGGTGGGATCCAGTGCATTTGAGCTGGTATGATCGCACCCAGCATGCCTCTCCATTGTCAAAGTAATAAAGAGTTTCCATTCGCATTGTCGTACGAAGTCCGTTTAAATGAAAGTGCGAAAAAATCCTGCTAGATGACATCGGATGGACGATCCGAGCATGTCGGGTAGCCGGATGACCGCCAGGGCTGTCATCGCACGATGAATCTTCCCGAGTACCCCCGAATCAATATATGAATCACCACGATCTGATGGGCGGATCAAAAGTTATCGTCGGAACGATATTTGTTCACCAGGGGTAGCTCACGGCCAGTAAACACCTTCCGGCCGGATTCCTGACTCGCATCCACTAGTACACTCATCCGCTATAGCCGGTACCTCACTGAATCTAAACAAACCCCCGCTATATTTTGACCGTAAATGAAATGTCAGAACGAATTCCGTTTATCGAATCAAACGACACTATCACCCCGCCATAATAAAGACCGGACGTATTTGAATTCACCATCCGGAAGAAAATAAAAAGATCCGAACCGAAACCTAGGAGGCGTCGCACTGAACGTGTGTTTCAGTTCGCATCGACGTTCTAGAACCAAAAGATTGTTCGAAAAAAGTGATAGATAGCCGAAAAAAGTGACAGGAGTGCAACACGAGGACTTCCAAGGAGGTCACCCATCCTAGTACTACTCTCGTCGAAGCACGCTTAACTTCGGAGTTCTGATGGGATCTAGTGCATTTGTGCTGGTATGATCGCACCCAGCATGCCTCTCCATTGTCAAAGTAATAAAGAGTTTCCATTCGCATTGTCGTACGAAGTCCGTTTAAATGAAAGTGCGAAAAAATCCTGCTAGATGACATCGGATGGACGATCCGAGCATGTCGGGAAGCCGGATGACCGCCAGGGCTGTCATCGCGCGATGAATCTTCCCTAGTACCCCCGAATCAATATAAGAATCGCCACAATCTGACGGGCGGATCAAAAGTTATCGTCGAGACAATATTTGTGCACCAAGGGTAGCTCACGGCCAGTAAACACCTTCCGACCGGATTCCTGACTCGCATTCACTAGTACACTCATCCGCTATAGCCGGTACCTAACTGAATCTAAACAAACCCCCGCTATATTTTGACCGTAAATGAAATGTCAGAACGAATTCCGTTTATCGAATCAAACGACACTATCACCTCGCCATAATAAAGACCGGACGTATTTGAATTCACCATCCGGAAGAAAATAAAAAAATCCGAACCGAAAGCTAGGAGGCGTCGCACTGAACGTGCGTTTCAGTTCGCATCGACGTTCCAGAACCAAAAGATTGTTCGAAAAAAGTGGTAGATAGCCGAAAAAAGTGACAGGAGTGCAACACGAGGATTTCCCAGGAGGTCACCCATCCTAGTACTACTCTCGGCCAAGCACGCTTAACTTCGGAGTTCTGATGGGATCCAGTGCATTTGAGCTGGTATGATCGCACCCAGCATGCCTCTCCATTGTCAAAGTAATAAAGAGTTTCCATTCGCATTGTCGTACGAAGTCCGTTTAAATGAAAGTGCGAAAAAATCCTGCTAGATGACATCGGATGGACGATCCGAGCATGTCGGGTAGCCGGATGACCGCCAGGGCTGTCATCGCACGATGAATCTTCCCGAGTACCCCCGAGTCAATATTTGAATCGCCACGATCTGATGGGCGGATCAAAAGTTATTGTCGGAACGATATTTGTTCACCAGGGGTAGCTCACGGCCAGTAAACACCTTCCGGCCGGATTCCTGACTCGCATCCACTAGTACACTCATCCGCTATAGCCGGTACCTCACTGAATCTAAACAAACCCCCGCTATATTTTGACCGTAAATGAAATGTCAGAACGAATTCCGTTTATCGAATCAAACGACACTATCACCCCGCCATAATAAAGACCGGACGTATTTGAATTCACCATCCGGAAGAAAATAAAAAGATCCGAACCGAAACCTAGAAGGCGTCGCACTGAACGTGCGTTTCAGTTCGCATCGACGTTCTAGAACCAAAAGATTGTTCGAAAAAAGTGATAGATAGCCGAAAAAAGTGACAGGAGTGCAACACGAGGACTTCCAAGGAGGTCACCCATCCTAGTACTACTCTCGTCCAAGCACGCTTAACTTCGGAGTTCTGATGGGATCCAGTGCATTTGTGCTGGTATGATCGCACTCAGCATGCCTCTCCATTGTCAAAGTAATAAAGAGTTTCCATTCGCATTGTCGTACGAAGTCCGTTTAAATGAAAGTGCGAAAAAATCCTGCTAGATGACATCGGATGGACGATCCGAGCATGTCGGGTAGCCGGATGACTGCCAGGGCTGTCATCGCACGATGAATCTTCCCGAGTACCCCCGAATCAATATAAGAATCGCCACAATCTGACGGGCGGATCAAAAGTTATCGTCGGAACAATATTTGTGCACCAAGGGTAGCTCACGGCCAGTAAACACCTTCCGACCGGATTCCTGACTCGCATCCACTAGTACACTCATCCGCTATAGCCGGTACCTCACTGAATCTAAACAAACCCCCGCTATATTTTGACCGTAAATGAAATGTCAGAACGAATTCCGTTTATCGAATCAAACGACACTATCACCGCGCCATAATAAAGACCGGACGTATTTGAATTCTCCATCCGGAAGAAAATAAAAAGATCCGAACCGAAACCTAGGAGGCGTCGCACTGAACATGCGTTTCAGTTCGCATCGACGTTCTAGAACCAAAAGATTGTTCGAAAAAAGTGATAGATAGCCGAAAAAAGTGACAGGAGTGCAACACGAGGATTTCCCAGGAGGTCACCCATCCTAGTACTACTCTCGGCCAAGCACGCTTAACTTCGGAGTTCTGATGGGATCCAGTGCATTTGAGCTGGTATGATCGCACCCAGCATGCCTCTCCATTGTCAAAGTAATAAAGAGTTTCCATTCGCATTGTCGTACGAAGTCCGTTTATATGAAAGTTGGAAAAAATCCTGCTAGATGACATCGGATGGACGATCCGAGCATGTCGGGAAGCCGGATGACCGCCACGGCTGTCATCGCGCGATGAATCTTCCCGAGTACCCCCGAATCAATATAAGAATCGCCACAATCTGACGGGCGGATCAAAAGTTATCGTCGGTACGATATTTGTTCACCAGGGGTAGCTCACGGCCAGTAAACACCTTCCGGCCGGATTCCTGACTCGCATCCACTAGTACACTCATCCGCTATAGCCGGTACCTCACTGAATCTAAACAAACCCCCGCTATATTTTGACCGTAAATGAAATGTCAGAACGAATTCCGTTTATCGAATCAAACGACACTATCACCTCGCCATAATAAAGACCGGACGTATTTGAATTCTCCATCCGGAAGAAAATAAAAAGATCCGAACCGAAAGCTAGGAGGCGTCGCACTGAACGTGCGTTTTAGTTCGCATCGACGTTCCAGAACCGAAAGATTGTTCGAAAAAAGTGGTAGATTGCCGAAAAAAGTGACAGGAGTGCAACACGAGGATTTCCCAGGAGGTCACCCATCCTAGTACTACTCTCGCCCAAGCACGCTTAACATCGGAGTTCTGGTGGGATCCAGTGCATTTGAGCTGGTATGATCGCACCCAGCATGCCTCTCCATTGTCAAAGTAATAAAGAGTTTCCATTCGCATTGTCGTACGAAGTCCGTTTAAATGAAAGTGCGAAAAAATCCTGCTAGATGACATCGGATGGACGATCCGAGCATGTCGGGTAGCCGGATGACCGCGAGGGCTGTCATCGCACGATGAATCTTCCCGAGTACCCCCGAATCAATATATGAATCGCCACGATCTGATGGGCGGATCAAAAGTTATCGTCGGAACGATATTTGTTCACCAGGGGTAGCTCACGGCCAGTAAACACCTTCCGGCCGGATTCCTGACTCGCATCCACTAGTACACTCATCCGCTATAGCCGGTACCTCACTGAATCTAAACAAACCCCCGCTATATTTTGACCGTAAATGAAATGTCAGAACGAATTCCGTTTATCGAATCAAACGACACTATCACCCCGCCATAATAAAGACCGGACGTATTTGAATTCACCATCCGGAAGAAAATAAAAAGATCCGAACCGAAACCTAGGAGGCGTCGCACTGAACGTGCGTTTCAGTTCGCATCGACGTTCTAGAACCAAAAGATTGTTCGAAAAAAGTGATAGATAGCCGAAAAAAGTGACAGGAGTGCAACACGAGGACTTCCAAGGAGGTCACCCATCCTAGTACTACTCTCGTCCAAGCACGCTTAACTTCGGAGTTCTGATGGGATCCAGTGCATTTGTGCTGGTATGATCGCACTCAGCATGCCTCTCCATTGTCAAAGTAATAAAGAGTTTCCATTCGCATTGTCGTACGAAGTCCGTTTAAATGAAAGTGCGAAAAAATCCTGCTAGATGACATCGGATGGACGATCCGAGCATGTCGGGTAGCCGGATGACTGCCAGGGCTGTCATCGCACGATGAATCTTCCCGAGTACCCCCGAATCAATATAAGAATCGCCACAATCTGACGGGCGGATCAAAAGTTATCGTCGGAACAATATTTGTGCACCAAGGGTAGCTCACGGCCAGTAAACACCTTCCGACCGGATTCCTGACTCGCATCCACTAGTACACTCATCCGCTATAGCCGGTACCTCACTGAATCTAAACAAACACCCGCTATATTTTGACCGTAAATGAAATGTCAGAACGAATTCCGTTTATCGAATCAAACGACACTATCACCTCGCCATAATAAAGACCGGACGTATTTGAATTCTCCATCCGGAAGAAAATAAAAAGAACCGAACCGAAACCTAGGAGGCGTCGCACTGAACATGCGTTTCAGTTCGCATCGACGTTCTAGAACCAAAAGATTGTTCGAAAAAAGTGATAGATAGCCGAAAAAGTGACAGGAGTGCAACACGAGGATTTCCCAGGAGGTCACCCATCCTAGTACTACTCTCGGCCAAGCACGCTTAACTTCGGAGTTCTGATGGGATCCAGTGCATTTGAGCTGGTATGATCGCACCCAGCATGCCTCTCCATTGTCAAAGTAATAAAGAGTTTCCATTCGCATTGTCGTACGAAGTCCGTTTAAATGAAAGTGCGAAAAAATCCTGCTAGATGACATCGGATGGACGATCCGAGTATGTCGGGAAGCCGGATGACTGCCACGGCTGTCATCGCGCGATGAATCTTCCCGAGTACCCCCGAATCAATATAAGAATCGCCACAATCTGACGGGCGGATCAAAAGTTATCGTCGGTACGATATTTGTTCACCAGGGGTAGCTCACGGCCAGTAAACACCTTCCGGCCGGATTCCTGACTCGCATCCACTAGTACACTCATCCGCTATAGCCGGTACCTCACTGATTCTAAACAAACCCCCGCTATATTTTGACCGTAAATGAAATGTCGGAACGAATTCCGTTTATCGAATCAAACGACACTATCACCCCGCCATAATAAAGACCAGACGTATTTGAATTCACCATCCGGAAGAAAATAAAAAGATCCGAACCGAAACCTAGGAGGCGTCGCACTGAACGTGCGTTTCAGTTCGCATCGACGTTCTAGAACCAAAAGATTGTTCGAAAAAAGTGATAGATAGCCGAAAAAAGTGACAGGAGTGCAACACGAGGACTTCCAAGGTGGTCACCCATCCTAATACTACTCTCGTCCAAGCACGCTTAACTTCGGAGTTCTGATGGGATCTAGTGTATTTGTGCTGGTATGATCGCACCCAGCATGCCTCTCCATTGTCAAAGTAATAAAGAGTTTCCATTCGCATTGTCGTACGAAGTCCGTTTAAATGAAAGTGCGAAAAAATCCTGCTAGATGACATCGGATGGACGATCCGAGCATGTCGGGAAGCCGGATGACCGCCACGGCTGTCATCGCGCGATGAATCTTCCCGAGTACCCCCGAATCAATATAAGAATCGCCACAATCTGACGGGCGGATCAAAAGTTATCGTCGGTACGATATTTGTTCACCAGGGGTAGCTCACGGCCAGTAAACACCTTCCGGCCGGATTCCTGACTCGCATCCACTAGTACACTCATCCGCTATAGCCGGTACCTCACTGAATCTAAACAAACCCCCGCTATATTTTGACCGTAAATGAAATGTCAGAACGAATTCCGTTTATCGAATCAAACGACACTATCACCTCGCCATAATAAAGACCGGACGTATTTCAATTCTCCATCCGGAAGAAAATAAAAAGATCCGAACCGAAAGCTAGGAGGCGTCGCACTGAACGTGCGTTTTAGTTCGCATCGACGTTCCAGAACCGAAAGATTGTTCGAAAAAAGTGGTAGATTGCCGAAAAAAGTGACAGGAGTGCAACACGAGGATTTCCCAGGAGGTCACCCATCCTAGTACTACTCTCGCCCAAGCACGCTTAACATCGGAGTTCTGGTGGGATCCAGTGCATTTGAGCTGGTATGATCGCACCCAGCATGCCTCTCCATTGTCAAAGTAATAAAGAGTTTCCATTCGCATTGTCGTACGAAGTCCGTTTAAATGAAAGTGCGAAAAAATCCTGCTAGATGACATCGGATGGACGATCCGAGCATGTCGGGTAGCCGGATGACCGCCAGGGCTGTCATCGCACGATAAATCTTCCCGAGTACCCCCGAATCAATATATGAATCGCCACGATCTGATGGGCGGATCAAAAGTTATCGTCGGAACGATATTTGTTCACCAGGGGTAGCTCACGGCCAGTAAACACCTTCCGGCCGGATTCCTGACTCGCATCCACTAGTACACTCATCCGCTATAGCCGGTACCTCACTGAATCTAAACAAACCCCCGCTATATTTTGACCGTAAATGAAATGTCAGAACGAATTCCGTTTATCGAATCAAACGACACTATCACCCCGCCATAATAAAGACCGGACGTATTTGAATTCACCATCCGGAAGAAAATAAAAAGATCCGAACCGAAACCTAGGAGGCGTCGCACTGAACATGCGTTTCAGTTCGCATCGACGTTCTAGAACCAAAAGATTGTTCGAAAAAAGTGATAGATAGCCGAAAAAAGTGACAGGAGTGCAACACGAGGACTTCCAAGGAGGTCACCCATCCTAGTACTACTCTCGTCCAAGCACGCTTAACTTCGGAGTTCTGATGGGATCTAGTGCATTTGTGCTGGTATGATCGCACCCAGCATGCCTCTCCATTGTCAAAGTAATAAAGAGTTTCCATTCGCATTGTCGTACGAAGTCCGTTTAAATGAAAGTGCGAAAAAATCCTGCTAGATGACATCGGATGGACGATCCGAGCATGTCGGGAAGCCGGATGACCGCCAGGGCTGTCATCGCGCGATGAATCTTCCCTAGTACCCCCGAATCAATATAAGAATCGCCACAATCTGACGGGCGGATCAAAAGTTATCGTCGAGACAATATTTGTGCACCAAGGGTAGCTCACGGCCAGTAACCACCTTCCGACCGGATTCCTGACTCGGATCCACTAGTACACTCATCCGCTATAGCCGGTACCTCACTGAATCTAAACAAACCCCCGCTATATTTTGACCGTAAATGAAATGTCAGAACGAATTCCGTTTATCGAATCAAACGACACTATCACCTCGCCATAATAAAGACCGGACGTATTTCAATTCTCCATCCGGAAGAAAATAAAAAGATCCGAACCGAAAGCTAGGAGGCGTCGCACTGAACGTGCGTTTTAGTTCGCATCGACGTTCCAGAACCGAAAGATTGTTCGAAAAAAGTGGTAGATTGCCGAAAAAAGTGACAGGAGTGCAACACGAGGATTTCCCAGGAGGTCACCCATCCTAGTACTACTCTCGCCCAAGCACGCTTAACATCGGAGTTCTGGTGGGATCCAGTGCATTTGAGCTGGTATGATCGCACCCAGCATGCCTCTCCATTGTCAAAGTAATAAAGAGTTTCCATTCGCATTGTCGTACGAAGTCCGTTTAAATGAAAGTGCGAAAAAATCCTGCTAGATGACATCGGATGGACGATCCGAGCATGTCGGGTAGCCGGATGACCGCCAGGGCTGTCATCGCACGATAAATCTTCCCGAGTACCCCCGAATCAATATATGAATCGCCACGATCTGATGGGCGGATCAAAAGTTATCGTCGGAACGATATTTGTTCACCAGGGGTAGCTCACGGCCAGTAAACACCTTCCGGCCGGATTCCTGACTCGCATCCACTAGTACACTCATCCGCTATAGCCGGTACCTCACTGAATCTAAACAAACCCCCGCTATATTTTGACCGTAAATGTAATGTCAGAACGAATTCCGTTTATCGAATCAAACGACACTATCACCCCGCCATAATAAAGACCGGACGTATTTGAATTCACCATCCGGAAGAAAATAAAAAGATCCGAACCGAAACCTAGGAGGCGTCGCACTGAACATGCGTTTCAGTTCGCATCGACGTTCTAGAACCAAAAGATTGTTCGAAAAAAGTGATAGATAGCCGAAAAAAGTGACAGGAGTGCAACACGAGGACTTCCAAGGAGGTCACCCATCCTAGTACTACTCTCGTCCAAGCACGCTTAACTTCGGAGTTCTGATGGGATCTAGTGCATTTGTGCTGGTATGATCGCACCCAGCATGCCTCTCCATTGTCAAAGTAATAAAGAGTTTCCATTCGCATTGTCGTACGAAGTCCGTTTAAATGAAAGTGCGAAAAAATCCTGCTAGATGACATCGGATGGACGATCCGAGCATGTCGGGAAGCCGGATGACCGCCAGGGCTGTCATCGCGCGATGAATCTTCCCTAGTACCCCCGAATCAATATAAGAATCGCCACAATCTGACGGGCGGATCAAAAGTTATCGTCGAGACAATATTTGTGCACCAAGGGTAGCTCACGGCCAGTAACCACCTTCCGACCGGATTCCTGACTCGGATCCACTAGTACACTCATCCGCTATAGCCGGTACCTCACTGAATCTAAACAAACCCCCGCTATATTTTGACCGTAAATGAAATGTCAGAACGAATTCCGTTTATCGAATCAAACGACACTATCACCCCGCCATAATAAAGACCGGACGTATTTGAATTCACCATCCGGAAGAAAATAAAAAGATCCGAACCGAAACCTAGGAGGCGTCGCACTGAACGTGCGTTTCAGTTCGCATCGACGTTCTAGAACCAAAAGATTGTTCGAAAAAAGTGATAGATAGCCGAAAAAAGTGACAGGAGTGCAACACGAGGACTTCCAAGGTGGTCACCCATCCTAGTACTACTCTCGTCCAAGCACGCTTAACTTCGGAGTTCTGATGGGATCTAGTGCATTTGTGCTGGTATGATCGCACCCAGCATGCCTCTCCATTGTCAAAGTAATAAAGAGTTTCCATTCGCATTGTCGTACGAAGTCCGTTTAAATGAAAGTGCGAAAAAATCCTGCTAGATGACATCGGATGGACGATCCGAGCATGTCGGGAAGCCGGATGACCGCCACGGCTGTCATCGCGCGATAAATCTTCCCGAGTACCCCCGAATCAATATAAGAATCGCCACAATCTGACGGGCGGATCAAAAGTTATCGTCCGTACGATATTTGTTCACCAGGGGTAGCTCACGGCCAGTAAACACCTTCCGGCCGGATTCCTGACTCGCATCCACTAGTACACTCATCCGCTATAGCCGGTACCTCACTGAATCTAAACAAACCCCCGCTATATTTTGACCGTAAATGAAATGTCAGAACGAATTCCGTTTATCGAATCAAACGACACTATCACCTCGCCATAATAAAGACCGGACGTATTTGAATTCTCCATCCGGAAGAAAATAAAAAGATCCGAACCGAAAGCTAGGAGGCGTCGCACTGAACGTGCGTTTTAGTTCGCATCGACGTTCCAGAACCGAAAGATTGTTCGAAAAAAGTGGTAGATTGCCGAAAAAAGTGACAGGAGTGCAACACGAGGATTTCCCAGGAGGTCACCCATCCTAGTACTACTCTCGCCCAAGCACGCTTAACATCGGAGTTCTGGTGGGATCCAGTGCATTTGAGCTGGTATGATCGCACCCAGCATGCCTCTCCATTGTCAAAGTAATAAAGAGTTTCCATTCGCATTGTCGTACGAAGTCCGTTTAAATGAAAGTGCGAAAAAATCCAGCTAGATGACATCGGATGGACGATCCGAGCATGTCGGGTAGCCGGATGACCGCCAGGGCTGTCATCGCACGATGAATCTTCCCGAGTACCCCCGAATCAATTTATGAATCGCCACGATCTGATGGGCGGATCAAAAGTTATCGTCGGAACGATATTTGTTCACCAGGGGTAGCTCACGGCCAGTAAACACCTTCCGGCCGGATTCCTGACTCGCATCCACTAGTACACTCATCCGCTATAGCCGGTACCTCACTGAATCTAAACAAACCCCCGCTATATTTTGACCGTAAATGAAATGTCAGAACGAATTCCGTTTATCGAATCAAACGACACTATCACCCCGCCATAATAAAGACCGGACGTATTTGAATTCACCATCCGGAAGAAAATAAAAAGATCCGAACCGAAACCTAGGAGGCGTCGCACTGAACGTGCGTTTCAGTTCGCATCGACGTTCTAGAACCAAAAGATTGTTCGAAAAAAGTGATAGATAGCCGAAAAAAGTGACAGGAGTGCAACACGAGGACTTCCAAGGAGGTCACCCATCCTAGTACTACTCTCGTCCAAGCACGCTTAACTTCGGAGTTCTGATGGGATCCAGTGCATTTGTGCTGGTATGATCGCACTCAGCATGCCTCTCCATTGTCAAAGTAATAAAGAGTTTCCATTCGCATTGTCGTACGAAGTCCGTTTAAATGAAAGTGCGAAAAAATCCTGCTAGATGACATCGGATGGACGATCCGAGCATGTCGGGTAGCCGAATGACTGCCAGGGCTGTCATCGCACGATGAATCTTCCCGAGTACCCCCGAATCAATATAAGAATCGCCACAATCTGACGGGCGGATCAAAAGTTATCGTCGGAACAATATTTGTGCACCAAGGGTAGCTCACGGCCAGTAAACACCTTCCGACCGGATTCCTGACTCGCATCCACTAGTACACTCATCCGCTATAGCCGGTACCTCACTGAATCTAAACAAACCCCCGCTATATTTTGACCGTAAATGAAATGTCAGAACGAATTCCGTTTATCGAATCAAACGACACTATCACCTCGCCATAATAAAGACCGGACGTATTTGAATTCTCCATCCGGAAGAAAATAAAAAGATCCGAACCGAAACCTAGGAGGCGTCGCACTGAACATGCGTTTCAGTTCGCATCGACGTTCTAGAACCAAAAGATTGTTCGAAAAAAGTGATAGATAGCCGAAAAAAGTGACAGGAGTGCAACACGAGGATTTCCCAGGAGGTCACCCATCCTAGTACTACTCTCGGCCAAGCACGCTTAACTTCGGAGTTCTGATGGGATCCAGTGCATTTGAGCTGGTATGATCGCACCCAGCATGCCTCTCCATTGTCAAAGTAATAAAGAGTTTCCATTCGCATTGTCGTACGAAGTCCGTTTAAATGAAAGTGCGAAAAAATCCTGCTAGATGACATCGGATGGACGATCCGAGCATGTCGGGAAGCCGGATGACCGCCACGGCTGTCATCGCGCGATGAATCTTCCCGAGTACCCCCGAATCAATATAAGAATCGCCACAATCTGACGGGCGGATCAAAAGTTATCGTCGGTACGATATTTGTTCACCAGGGGTAGCTCACGGCCAGTAAATACCTTCCGGCCGGATTCCTGACTCGCATCCACTAGTACACTCATCCGCTATAGCCGGTACCTCACTGAATCTAAACAAACCCCCGCTATATTTTGACCGTAAATGAAATGTCAGAACGAATTCCGTTTATCGAATCAAACGACACTATCACCTCGCCATAATAAAGACCGGACGTATTTGAATTCTCCATCCGGAAGAAAATAAAAAGATCCGAACCGAAAGCTAGGAGGCGTCGCACTGAACGTGCGTTTTAGTTCGCATCGACGTTCCAGAACCGAAAGATTGTTCGAAAAAAGTGGTAGATTGCCGAAAAAAGTGACAGGAGTGCAACACGAGGATTTCCCATGAGGTCACCCATCCTAGTACTACTCTCGCCCAAGCACGCTTAACATCGGAGTTCTGGTGGGATCCAGTGCATTTGAGCTGGTATGATCGCACCCAGCATGCCTCTCCATTGTCAAAGTAATAAAGAGTTTCCATTCGCATTGTCGTACGAAGTCCGTTTAAATGAAAGTGCGAAAAAATCCTGCTAGATGACATCGGATGGACGATCCGAGCATGTCGGGTAGCCGGATGACCGCCACGGCTGTCATCGCACGATGAATCTTCCCGAGTACCCCCGAATCAATATATGAATCGCCACGATCTGATGGGCGGATCAAAAGTTATCGTCGGAACGATATTTGTTCACCAGGGGTAGCTCACGGCCAGTAAACACCTTCCGGCCGGATTCCTGACTCGCATCCACTAGTACACTCATCCGCTATAGCCGGTACCTCACTGAATCTAAACAAACCCCCGCTATATTTTGACCGTAAATGAAATGTCAGAACGAATTCCGTTTATCGAATCAAACGACACTATCACCCCGCCATAATAAAGACCGGACGTATTTGAATTCACCATACGGAAGAAAATAAAAAGATCCGAACCGAAACCTAGGAGGCGTCGCACTGAACATGCGTTTCAGTTCGCATCGACGTTCTAGAACCAAAAGATTGTTCGAAAAAAGTGATAGATAGCCGAAAAAAGTGACAGGAGTGCAACACGAGGACTTCCAAGGAGGTCACCCATCCTAGTACTACTCTCGTCCAAGCACGCTTAACTTCGGAGTCCTGATGGGATCTAGTGCATTTGTGCTGGTATGATCGCACCCAGCATGCCTCTCCATTGTCAAAGTAATAAAGAGTTTCCATTCGCATTGTCGTACGAAGTCCGTTTAAATGAAAGTGCGAAAAAATCCTGCTAGATGACATCGGATGGACGATTCGAGCATGTCGGGAAGCCGGATGACCGCCAGGGCTGTCATCGCGCGATGAATCTTCCCTAGTACCCCCGAATCAATATAAGAATCGCCACAATCTGACGGGCGGATCAAAAGTTATCGTCGAGACAATATTTGTGCACCAAGGGTAGCTCACGGCCAGTAAACACCTTCCGACCGGATTCCTGACTCGCATCCACTAGTACACTCATCCGCTATAGCCGGTACCTAACTGAGTCTAAACAAACCCCCGCTATATTTTGACCGTAAATGAAATGTCAGAACGAATTCCGTTTATCGAATCAAACGACACTATCACCTCGCCATACTAAAGACCGGACGTATTTGAATTCACCATCCGGAAGAAAATAAAAAGATCCGAACCGAAAGCTAGGAGGCGTCGCACTGAACGTGCGTTTCAGTTCGCATCGACGTTCCAGAACCAAAAGATTGTTCGAAAAATGTGGTAGATAGCCGAAAAAAGTGACAGGAGTGCAACACGAGGATTTCCCAGGAGGTCACCCATCCTAGTACTACTCTCGGCCAAGCACGCTTAACTTCGGAGTTCTGATGGGATCCAGTGCATTTGAGCTGGTATGATCGCACCCAGCATGCCTCTCCATTGTCAAAGTAATAAAGAGTTTCCATTCGCATTGTCGTACGAAGTCCGTTTAAATGAAAGTGCGAAAAAATCCTGCTAGATGACATCGGATGGACGATCCGAGCATGTCGGGTAGCCGGATGACCGCCAGGGCTGTATTCGCACGATGAATCTTCCCGAGTACCCCCGAATCAATATTTGAATCGCCACGATCTGATGGGCGGATCAAAAGTTATCGTCGGAACGATATTTGTTCACCACGGGTAGCTCACGGCCAGTAAACACCTTCCGGCCGGATTCCTGACTCGCATCCACTAGTACACTCATCCGCTATAGCCGGTACCTCACTGAATCTAAACAAACCCCCGCTATATTTTGACCGTAAATGAAATGTCGGAACGAATTCCGTTTATCGAATCAAACGACACTATCACCCCGCCATAATAAAGACCGGACGTATTTGAATTCACCATCCGGAAGAAAATAAAAAGATCCGAACCGAAACCTAGGAGGCGTCGCACTGAACGTGCGTTTCAGTTCGCATCGACGTTCTAGAACCAAAAGATTGTTCGAAAAAAGTGATAGATAGCCGAAAAAAGTGACAGGAGTGCAACACGAGGACTTCCAAGGTGGTCACCCATCCTAGTACTACTCTCGTCCAAGCACGCTTAACTTCGGAGTTCTGATGGGATCTAGTGCATTTGTGCTGGTATGATCGCACCCAGCATGCCTCTCCATTGTCAAAGTAAGAAAGAGTTTCCATTCGCATTGTCGTACGAAGTCCGTTTAAATGAAAGTGCGAAAAAATCCTGCTAGATGACATCGGATGGACGATCCGAGCATGTCGGGAAGCCGGATGACCGCCTGGGCTGTCATCGCGCGATAAATCTTCCCGAGTACCCCCGAGTCAATATAAGAATCGCCACAATCTGACGGGCGGATCAAAAGTTATCGTCGGAACGATATTTGTTCACCAGGGGTAGCTCACGGCCAGTAAACACCTTCCGGCCGGATTCCTGACTCGCATCCACTAGTACACTCATCCGCTATAGCCGGTACCTCACTGAATCTAAACAAACCCCCGCTATATTTTGACCGTAAATGAAATGTCAGAACGAATTCCGTTTATCGAATCAAACGACACTATCACCCCGCTATAATAAAGACCGGACGTATTTGAATTCACCATCCGGAAGAAAATAAAAAGATCCGAACCGAAACGTAGGAGGCGTCGCACTGAACGTGCGTTTCAGTTCGCATCGACGTCCTAGAACCAAAAGATTGTTCGAAAAAAGTGATAGATAGCCGAAAAAAGTGACAGGAGTGCAACACGAGGACTTCCAAGGAGGTCACCCATCCTAGTACTACTCTCGTCCAAGCACGCTTAACTTCGGAGTTCTGATGGGATCCAGTGCATTTGTGCTGGTATGATCGCACCCAGCATGCCTCTCCATTGTCAAAGTAATAAAGAGTTTCCATTCGCATTGTCGTACGAAGTCCGTTTAAATGAAAGTGCGAAAAAATCCTGCTAGATGACATCGGATGGACGATCCGAGCATGTCGGGAAGCCGGATGACCGCCACGGCTGTCATCGCGCGATGAATCTTCCCGAGTACCCCCGAGTCAATATAAGAATCGCCACAATCTGACGGGCGGATCAAAAGTTATCGTCGGAACGATATATGTTCACCAGGGGTAGCTCACGGCCAGTAAACACCTTCCGGCCGGATTCCTGACTCGCATCCACTAGTACACTCATCCGCTATAGCCGGTACCTCACTGAATCTAAACAAACCCCCGCTATATTTTGACCGAAAATGAAATGTCAGAACGAATTCCGTTTATCGAATCAAACGACACTATCACCTCGCCATAATAAAGACCGGACGTATTTGAATTCACCATCCGGAAGAAAATAAAAAGATCCGAACCGAAAGCTAAGAGGCGTCGCACTGAACGTGCGTTTCAGTTCGCATCGACGTTCCAGAACCGAAAGATTGTTCGAAAAAATTGGTAGATAGCCGAAAAAAGTGACAGGAGTGCAACACGAGGATTTCCCAAGAGGTCACCCATCCTAGTACTACTCTCGCCCAAGCACGCTTAACTTCGGAGTTCTGATGGGATCCAGTGCATTTGAGCTGGTATGATCGCACCCAGCATGCCTCTCCATTGTCAAAGTAATAAAGAGTTTCCATTCGCATTGTCGTACGAAGTCCGTTTAAATGAAAGTGCGAAAAAATCCTGCTAGATGACATCGGATGGACGATCCGAGCATGTCGGGTAGCCGGATGACCGCCAGGGCTGTCATCGCACGATGAATCTTCCCGAGTACCCCCGAATCAATATATGAATCGCCACGATCTGATGGGCGGATCAAAAGTTATCGTCGGAACGATATTTGTTCACCAGGGGTAGCTCACGGCCAGTAAACACCTTCCGGCCGGATTCCTTACTCGCATCCACTAGTACACTCATCCGCTATAGCCGGTACCTCACTGAATCTAAACAAACCCCCGCTATATTTTGACCGTAAATGAAATGTCAGAACGAATTCCGTTTATCGAATCAAACGACACTATCACCCCGCCATAATAAAGACCGGACGTATTTGAATTCACCATCCGGAAGAAAATAAAAATATCCGAACCGAAACCTATGAGGCGTCGCACTGAACGTGCGTTTCAGTTCGCATCGACGTTCTAGAACCAAAAGATTGTTCGACAAAAGTGATAGATAGCCGAAAAAAGTGACAGGAGTGCAACACGAGGACTTTCAAGGAGGTCACCCATCCTAGTACTACTCTCGTCCAAGCACGCTTAACTTCGGAGTTCTGATGGGATCCAGTGCATTTGTGCTGGTATGATCGCACCCAGCATGTCTCTCCATTGTCAAAGTAATAAAGAGTTTCCATTCGCATTGTCTTACGAAGTCCGTTTAAATGAAAGTGCGAAAAAATCCTGCTAGATGACATCGGATGGACGATCCGAGCATGTCGGGAAGCCGGATGACCGCCAAGGCTGTCATCGCGCGATGAATCTTCCCGAGTACCCCCGAGTCAATATAAGAATCGCCACAATCTGACGGGCGGATCAAAAGTTATCGTCGGAACGATATTTGTTCACCAGGGGTAGCTCACGGCCAGTAAACACCTTCCGGCCGGATTCCTGACTCGCATCCACTAGTACACTCATCCGCTATAGCCGGTACCTCACTAAATCTAAACAAACCCCCGCTATATTTTGACCGTAAATGAAATGTCAGAACGAATTCCGTTTATCGAATCAAACGACACTATCACCTCGCCATAATAAAGACCGGACGTATTTGAATTCACCATCCGGAAGAAAATAAAAAGATCCGAACCGAAAGCTAGGAGGCGTCGCACTGAACGTGCGTTTCAGTTCGCATCGACGTTCCAGAACCGAAAGATTGTTCGAAAAAATTGGTAGATAGCCGAAAAAAGTGACAGGAGTGCAACACGAGGATTTCCCAGGAGGTCACCCATCCTAGTACTACTCTCGCCCAAGCACGCTTAACTTCGGAGTTCTGATGGGATCCAGTGCATTTGAGCTGGTATGATCGCACCCAGCATGCCTCTCCATTGTCAAAGTAATAAAGAGTTTCCATTCGCATTGTCGTACGAAGTCCGTTTAAATGAAAGTGCGAAAAAATCCTGCTAGATGACATCGGATGGACGATCCGAGCATGTCGGGTAGCCGGATGACCGCCAGGGCTGTCATCGCACGATGAATCTTCCCGAGTACCCCCGAATCAATATATGAATCGCCACGATCTGATGGGCGGATCAAAAGTTATCGTCGGAACGATATTTGTTCACCAGGGGTAGCTCACGGCCAGTAAACACCTTCCGGCCGGATTCCTGACTCGCATCCACTAGTACACTCATCCGCTATAGCCGGTACCTCACTGAATCTAAACAAACCCCCGCTATATTTTGACCGTAAATGAAATGTCAGAACGAATTCCGTTTATCGAATCAAACGACACTATCACCCCGCCATAATAAAGACCGGACGTATTTGAATTCACCAACCGGAAGAAAATAAAAATATCCGAACCGAAACCTAGGAGGCGTCGCACTGAACGTGCGTTTCAGTTCGCATCGACGTTCTAGAACCAAAAGATTGTTCGAAAAAAGTGATAGATAGCCGAAAAAAGTGACAGGAGTGCAACACGAGGACTTCCAAGGTGGTCACCCATCCTAGTACTACTCTCGTCCAAGCACGCTTAACTTCGGAGTTCTGATGGGATCTAGTGCATTTGTGCTGGTATGATCGCACCCAGCATGCCTCTCCATTGTCAAATTAATAAAGAGTTTCCATTCGCATTGTCTTACGAAGTCCGTTTAAATGAAAGTGCGAAAAAATCCTGCTAGATGACATCGGATGGACGATCCGAGCATGTCGGGAAGCCGGATGACCGCCAAGGCTGTCATCGCGCGATGAATCTTCCCGAGTACCCCCGAGTCAATATAAGAATCGCCACAATCTGACGGGCGGATCAAAAGTTATCGTCGGAACGATATTTGTTCACCAGGGGTAGCTCACGGCCAGTAAACACCTTCCGGCCGGATTCCTGACTCGCATCCACTAGTACACTCATCCGCTATAGCCGGTACCTCACTAAATCTAAACAAACCCCCGCTATATTTTGACCGTAAATGAAATGTCAGAACGAATTCCGTTTATCGAATCAAACGACACTATCACCTCGCCATAATAAAGACCGGACGTATTTGAATTCACCATCCGGAAGAAAATAAAAAGATCCGAACCGAAAGCTAGGAGGCGTCGCACTGAACGTGCGTTTCAGTTCGCATCGACGTTCCAGAACCGAAAGATTGTTTGAAAAATTGGTAGATAGCCGAAAAAAGTGACAGGAGTGCAACACGAGGATTTCCCAGGAGGTCACCCATCCTAGTACTACTCTCGCCCAAGCACGCTTAACTTCGGAGTTCTGATGGGATCCAGTGCATTTGAGCTGGTATGATCGCACCCAGCATGCCTCTCCATTGTCAAAGTAATAAAGAGTTTCCATTCGCATTGTCGTACGAAGTCCGTTTAAATGAAAGTGCGAAAAAATCCTGCTAGATGACATCGGATGGACGATCCGAGCATGTCGGGTAGCCGGATGACCGCCAGGGCTGTCATCGCACGATGAATCTTCCCGAGTACCCCCGAATCAATATATGAATCGCCACGATCTGATGGGCGGATCAAAAGTTATCGTCGGAACGATATTTGTTCACCAGGGGTAGCTCACGGCCAGTAAACACCTTCCGGCCGGATTCCTGACTCGCATCCACTAGTACACTCATCCGCTATAGCCGGTACCTCACTGAATCTAAACAAACCCCCGCTATATTTTGACCGTAAATGAAATGTCAGAACGAATTCCGTTTATCGAATCAAACGACACTATCACCCCGCCATAATAAAGACCGGACGTATTTGAATTCACCAACCGGAAGAAAATAAAAATATCCGAACCGAAACCTAGGAGGCGTCGCACTGAACGTGCGTTTCAGTTCGCATCGACGTTCTAGAACCAAAAGATTGTTCGAAAAAAGTGATAGATAGCCGAAAAAAGTGACAGGAGTGCAACACGAGGACTTCCAAGGTGGTCACCCATCCTAGTACTACTCTCGTCCAAGCACGCTTAACTTCGGAGTTCTGATGGGATCTAGTGCATTTGTGCTGGTATGATCGCACCCAGCATGCCTCTCCATTGTCAAATTAATAAAGAGTTTCCATTCGCATTGTTGTACGAAGTCCGTTTAAATGAAAGTGCGAAAAAATCCTGCTAGATGACATCGGATGGACGATCCGAGCATGTCGGGAAGCCGGATGACCGCCAGGGCTGTCATCGCGCGATAAATCTTCCCGAGTACCCCCGAGTCAATATAAGAATCGCCACAATCTGACGGGCGGATCAAAAGTTATCGTCGGAACGATATTTGTTCACCAGGGGTAGCTCACGGCCAGTAAACACCTTCCGGCCGGATTCCTGACTCGCATCCACTAGTACACTCATCCGCTATAGCCGGTACCTCACTGAATCTAAACAAACCCCCGCTATATTTTGACCGTAAATGAAATGTCAGAACGAATTCCGTTTATCGAATCGAACGACACTATCACCCCGCTATAATAAAGACCGGACGTATTTGAATTCAACATCCGGAAGAAAATAAAAAGATCCGAACCAAAACGTAGGAGGCGTCGCACTGAACGTGCGTTTCAGTTCGCATCGACGTTCCAGAACCGAAAGATTGTTCGAAAAAATTGGTAGATAGCCGAAAAAAGTGACAGGAGTGCAACACGACGATTTCCCAAGAGGTCACCCATCCTAGTACTACTCTCGCCCAAGCACGCTTAACTTCGGAGTTCTGATGGGATCCAGTGCATTTGAGCTGGTATGATCGCACCCAGCATGCCTCTCCATTGTAAAAGTAATAAAGAGTTTCCATTCGCATTGTCGTACGAAGTCCGTTTAAATGAAAGTGCGAAAAAATCCTGCTAGATGACATCGGATGGACGATCCGAGCATGTCGGGTAGCCGGATGACCGCCAGGGCTGTCATCGCACGATGAATCTTCCCGAGTACCCCCGAATCAATATATGAATCGCCACGATCTGATGGGCGGATCAAAAGTTATCGTCGGAACGATATTTGTTCACCAGGGGTAGCTCACGGCCAGTAAACACCTTCCGGCCGGATTCCTTACTCGCATCCACTAGTACACTCATCCGCTATAGCCGGTACCTCACTGAATCTAAACAAACCCCCGCTATATTTTGACCGTAAATGAAATGTCAGAACGAATTCCGTTTATCGAATCAAACGACACTATCACCCCGCCATAATAAAGACCGGACGTATTTGAATTCACCATCTGGAAGAAAATAAAAATATCCGAACCGAAACCTAGGAGGCGTCGCACTGAACGTGCGTTTCAGTTCGCATCGACGTTCTAGAACCAAAAGATTGTTCGAAAAAAGTGATAGATAGCCGAAAAAAGTGACAGGAGTGCAACACGAGGACTTTCAAGGAGGTCACCCATCCTAGTACTACTCTCGTCCAAGCACGCTTAACTTCGGAGTTCTGATGGGATCCAGTGCATTTGTGCTGGTATGATCGCACCCAGCATGCCTCTCCATTGTCAAAGTAATAAAGAGTTTCCATTCGCATTGTCTTACGAAGTCCGTTTAAATGAAAGTGCGAAAAAATCCTGCTAGATGACATCGGATGGACGATCCGAGCATGTCGGGAAGCCGGATGACCGCCAAGGCTGTCATCGCGCGATGAATCTTCCCGAGTACCCCCGAGTCAATATAAGAATCGCCACAATCTGACGGGCGGATCAAAAGTAATCGTCGAAACGATATTTGTTCACCAGGGGTAGCTCACGGCCAGTAAACACCTTCCGGCCGGATTCCTGACTCGCATCCACTAGTACACTCATCCGCTATAGCCGGTACCTCACTGAATCTAAACAAACCCCCGCTATATTTTGACCGTAAATGAAATGTCCGAACGAATTCCGTTTATCGAATCAAACGACACTATCACCTCGCCATAATAAAGACCGGACGTATTTGAATTCACCATCCGGAAGAAAATAAAAAGATCCGAACCGAAAGCTAGGAGGCGTCGCACTGAACGTGCGTTTCAGTTCGCATCGACGTTCCAGAACCGAAAGATTGTTCGAAAAAATTGGTAGATAGCCGAAAAAAGTGACAGGAGTGCAACACGAGGATTTCCCAGGAGGTCACCCATCCTAGTACTACTCTCGCCCAAGCACGCTTAACTTCGGAGTTCTGATGGGATCCAGTGCATTTGAGCTGGTATGATCGCACCCAGCATGCCTCTCCATTGTCAAAGTAATAAAGAGTTTCCATTCGCATTGTCGTACGAAGTCCGTTTAAATGAAAGTGCGAAAAAATCCTGCTAGATGACATCGGATGGACGATCCGAGCATGTCGGGTAGCCGGATGACCGCCAAGGCTGTCATCGCACGATGAATCTTCCCGAGTACCCCCGAATCAATATATGAATCGCCACGATCTGATGGGCGGATCAAAAGTTATCGTCGGAACGATATTTGTTCACCAGGGGTAGCTCACGGCCAGTAAACACCTTCCGGCCGGATTCCTGACTCGCATCCACTAGTACACTCATCCGCTATAGCCGGTACCTCACTGAATCTAAACAAACCCCCGCTATATTTTGACCGCAAATGAAATGTCAGAACGAATTCCGTTTATCGAATCAAACGACACTATCACCCCGCCATAATAAAGACCGGACGTATTTGAATTCACCCTTCGGAAGAAAATAAAAATATCCGAACCGAAACCTAGGAGGCGTCGCACTGAACGTGCGTTTCAGTTCGCATCGACGTTCTAGAACCAAAAGATTGTTCGAAAAAAGTGATAGATAGCCGAAAAAAGTGACAGGAGTGCAACACGAGGACTTCCAAGGAGGTCACCCATCCTAGTACTACTCTCGTCCAAGCACGCTTAACTTCGGAGTTCTGATGGGATCCAGTGCATTTGTGCTGGTATGATCGCACCCAGCATGCCTCTCCATTGTCAAAGTAATAAAGAGTTTCCATTCGCATTGTCGTACGAAGTCCGTTTAAATGAAAGTGCGAAAAAATATTGCTAGATGAAATCGGATGGACGATCCGAGCATGTCGGGAAGCCGGATGATCGCCAAGGCTGCAATCGCACGATGAATCTTCCCTAGTACCCCCGAATCAATATAAGAATCGCCACAATCTGACGGGCGGATCAAAAGTTATCGTCAGAACAATATTTGTGCACCAAGGGTAGCTCACGGCCAGTAAACACCTTCCGACCGGATTCCTGACTCGCATCCACTAGTACACTCATCCGCTATAGCCGGTACCTCACTGAATCTAAACAAACCCCCGCTATATTTTGACCGTAAATGAAATGTCAGAACGAATTCCGTTTATCGAATCAAACGACACTATCACCTCGCCATAATAAAGACCGGACGTATTTGAATTCACCATCCGGAAGAAAATAAAAATATCCGAACCGAAATCTAGGAGGCGTCGCACTGAACGTGCGTTTCAGTTCGCATCGACGTTCTAGAACCAAAAGATTGTTCGAAAAAAGTGATAGATAGCCGAAAAAAGTGACAGGAGTGCAACATGAGGACTTCCAAGGAGGTCACCCATCCTAGTACCACTCTCGTCCAAGCACGCTTAACTTCAGAGTTCTGATGGGATCCAGAACATTTGTGCTGGTATGATCGCACCCAGCATGCCTCTCCATTGTCAAAGTAATAAAGAGTTTCCATTCGCATTGTCGTACGAAGTCCGTTTAAATGAAAGTGCGAAAAAATCCTGCTAGATGACATCGGATGGACGATCCGAGCATGTCGGGTAGCCTGATGACCGCCAGGGCTGTCATCGTACGATGAATCTTCCCGAGTACCCCCGAATCAATATATGAATCGCCACGATCTGATGGGCGGATCAAAAGTAATCGTCGGAACGATATTTGTTCACCAGGGGTAGCTCACCGCTAGTAAACACCTTCCGGCCGGATTCCTGACTCGCATCCACTAGTACACTCATCCGCTATAGCCGGTACCTCACTGAATCTAAACAAACCCCCGCTATATTTTGACCGTAAATGAAATGTCAGAACGAATTCCGTTTATCGAATCAAACGACACTATCACCCCGCCATAATAAAGACCGGACGTATTTGAATTCACCATCCGGAAGAAAATAAAAAGATCCGAACCGAAAGCTAGGAGGCGTCGCACTGAACGTGCGTTTCAGTTCGCATCGACGTTCCAGAACCGAAAGATTGTTCGAAAAAAGTGATAGATAGCCGAAAAAAGTGACAGGAGTGCAACACGAGGATTTCCCAGGAGGTCACCCATCCTAGTACTACTCTCGCCCAAGCACGCTTAACTTCAGAGTTCTGGTGGGATCTAGTGCATTTGAGCTGGTATGATCGCACCCAGCATGCCTGTCCATTGTCAAAGTAATAAAGAGTTTCCATTCGCATTGTCGTACGAAGTCCGTTTAAATGAAAGTGCGAAAAAATCCTGCTAGATGACATCGGATGGACGATCCGAGCATGTCGGGTAGCCGGATGACCGCCAGGGCTGTCATCGCACGATGAATCTTCCCGAGTACCCCCGAATCAATATATGAATCGCCACGATCTGATGGGCGGATCAAAAGTAATCGTCGGAACGATATTTGTTCACCAGGGGTAGCTCACGGCCAGTAAACACCTTCCGGCCGGATTCCTGACTCGCATCCACTAGTACACTCATCCGCTATAGCCGGTACCTCACTGAATCTAAACAAACCCCCGCTATATTTTGACCGTAAATGAAATGTCAGAACAAATTCCGTTTATCGAATCAAACGACACTATCACCCCGCCATAATAAAGACCGGACGTATTTGAATTCACCATCCGGAAGAAAATAAAAAGATCCGAACCGAAAGCTACGAGGCGTCGCACTGAACGTGCGTTTCAGTTCGCATCGACGTTCTAGAACCAAAAGATTGTTCGAAAAAAGTGATAGATAGCCGAAAAAAGTGACAGGAGTGCAACACGAGGACTTCCAAGGAGGTCACCCATCCTAGTACTACTCTCGTCCAAGCACGCTTAACTTCGGAGTTCTGATGGGATCCAGTGCATTTGTGCTGGTATGATCGCACCCAGCATGCCTCTCCATTGTCAAAGTAATAAAGAGTTTCCATTCGCATTGTCGTACGAAGTCCGTTTAAATGAAAGTGCGAAAAAATCCTGCTAGATGACATCGGATGGACGATCCGAGCATGTCGGGTAGCCGGATGACCGCCAGGGCTGTCATTGCACGATGAATCTTCCCGAGTACCCCCGAATCAATATATGAATCGCCACGATCTGATGGGCGGATCAAAAGTAATCGTCGGAACGATATTTGTTCACCAGGGGTAGCTCACGGCCAGTAAACACCTTCCGGCCGGATTCCTGACTCGCATCCACTAGTACACTCATCCGCTATAGCCGGTACCTCACTGAATCTAAACAAACCCCCGCTATATTTTGACCGTAAATGAAATGTCGGAACAAATTCCGTTTATCGAATCAAACGACACTATCACCCCGCCATAATAAAGACCGGACGTATTTGAATTAACCATCCGGAAGAAAATAAAAAGATCCGAACCGAAACCTAGGAGGCGTCGCACTGAACGTGCGTTTCAGTTCGCATCGACGTTCTAGAACCAAAAGATTGTTCGAAAAAAGTGATAGATAGCCGAAAAAAGTGACAGGAGTGCAACACGAGGACTTCCAAGGAGGTCACCCATCCTAGTACTACTCTCGTCCAAGCACGCTTAACTTCGGAGTTCTGATGGGATCCAGTGCATTTGTGCTGGTATGATCGCACCCAGCATGCCTCTCCATTGTCAAAGTAATAAAGAGTTTCCATTCGCATTGTCGTACGAAGTCCGTTTAAATGAAAGTGCGAAAAAATCCTGCTAGATGACATCGGATGGACGATCCGAGCATGTCGGGTAGCCTGATGACCGCCAGGGCTGTCATCGTACGATGAATCTTCCCGAGTACCCCCGAATCAATATATGAATCGCCACGATCTGATGGGCGGATCAAAAGTAATCGTCGGAACGATATTTGTTCACCAGGGGTAGCTCACGGCCAGTAAACACCTTCCGGCCGGATTCCTGACTCGCATCCACTAGTACACTCATCCGCTATAGCCGGTACCTCACTGAATCTAAACAAACCCCCGCTATATTTTGACCGTAAATGAAATGTCAGAACGAATTCCGTTTATCGAATCAAACGACACTATCACCCCGCCATAATAAAGACCGGACGTATTTGAATTCACCATCCGGAAGAAAATAAAAAGATCCGAACCGAAAGCTAGGAGGCGTCGCACTGAACGTGCGTTTCAGTTCGCATCGACGTTCCAGAACCGAAAGATTGTTCGAAAAAAGTGGTAGATAGCCGAAAAAAGTGACAGGAGTGCAACACGAGGATTTCCCAGGAGGTCACCCATCCTAGTACTACTCTCGCCCAAGCACGCTTAACTTCGGAGTTCTGATGAGATCTAGTGCATTTGAGCTGGTATGATCGCACCCAGCATGCCTCTCCATTGTCAAAGTAATAAAGAGTTTCCATTCGCATTGTCGTACGAAGTCCGTTTAAATGAAAGTGCGAAAAAATCCTGCTAGATGACATCGGATGGACGATCCGAGCATGTCGGGTAGCCGGATGACCGCCAGGGCTGTTATCGCACGATGAATCTTCCCGAGTACCCCCGAATCAATATATGAATCGCCACGATCTGATGGGCGGATCAAAAGTAATCGTCGGAACGATATTTGTTCACCAGGGGTAGCTCACGGCCAGTAAACACCTTCCGGCCGGATTCCTGACTCGCATCCACTAGTACACTCATCCGCTATAGCCGGTACCTCACTGAATCTAAACAAACACCCGCTATATTTTGACCGTAAATGAAATGTCAGAACGAATTCCGTTTATCGAATCAAACGTCACTATCACCCCGCCATAATAAAGACCGGACGTATTTGAATTCACCATCCGGAAGAAAATAAAAAGATCCGAACCGAAATCTAGGAGGCGTCGCACTGAACGTGCGTTTCAGTTCGCATCGACGTTCTAGAACCAAAAGATTGTTCGAAAAAAATGATAGATAGCCGAAAAAAGTGACAGGAGTGCAACACGAGGACTTCCAAGGAGGTCAGCCATCCTAGTACTACTCTCGTCCAAGCACGCTTAACTTCGGAGTTCTGATGGGATCCAGTGCATTTGTGCTAGTATTATCGCACCCAGCATGCCTCTCCATTGTCAAAGTAATAAAGAGTTTACATTTGCATTGTCGTACGAAGTCCGTTTAAATGAAAGTGCGAAAAAATCCTGCTAGATGACATCGGATGGACGATCCGAGCATGTCGGGTAGCCGGATGACCGCCAGGGCTGTCATCGCACGATGAATCTTCCCGAGTACCCCCGAATCAATATATGAATCGCCAAGATCTGATGGGCGGATCAAAAGTAATCGTCGGAACGATATTTGTTCACCAGGGGTAGCTCACGGCCAGTAAACACCTTCCGGCCGGATTCCTGACTCGTATCCACTAGTACACTCATCCGCTATAGCCGGTACCTCACTGAATCTAAACAAACCCCCGCTATATTTTGACCGTAAATGAAATGTAAGAACGAATTCCGTTTATCGAATCAAACGACACTATCACCCCGCCATAATAAAGACCGGACGTATTTGAATTCACCATCCGGAAGAAAATAAAAAGATCCGAACCGAAATCTAGGAGGCGTCGCACTGAACGTGCGTTTCAGTTCGCATCGACGTTCTAGAACCAAAAGATTGTTCGAAAAAAGTGATAGATAGCCGAAAAAAGTGACAGGAGTGCAACACGAGGACTTCCAAGGAGGTCAGCCATCCTAGTACTACTCTCGTCCAAGCACGCTTAACTTCGGAGTTCTGATTGGATCCAGTGCATTTGTGCTGGTATGATCGCACCTAGCATGCCTCTCCATTGTCAAAGTAATAAAGAGTTCCCATTTGCATTGTCGTACGAAGTCCGTTTAAATGAAAGTGCGAAAAAATCCTGCTAGATGACATCGGATGGACGATCCGAGCATGTCGGGAAGCCGGATGACCGCCACGGCTGTCATCGCGCGATGAATCTTCCCGAGTACCCCCGAATCAATATAAGAATCGCCACAATCTGACGGGCGGATCAAAAGTTATCGTCGGTACGATATTTGTTCACCAGGGGTAGCTCACGGCCAGTAAACACCTTCCGGCCGGATTCCTGACTCGCATCCACTAGTACACTCATCCGCTATAGCCGGTACCTCACTGAATCTAAACAAACCCCCGCTATATTTTGACCGTAAATGAAATGTCAGAACGAATTCCGTTTATCGAATCAAACGACACTATCACCTCGCCATAATAAAGACCGGACGTATTTGAATTCTCCATCCGGAAGAAAATAAAAAGATCCGAACCGAAAGCTAGGAGGCGTCGCACTGAACGTGCGTTTTAGTTCGCATCGACGTTCCAGAACCGAAAGATTTTTCGAAAAAAGTGGTAGATTGCCGAAAAAAGTGACAGGAGTGCAACACGAGGATTTCCCAGGAGGTCACCCATCCTAGTACTACTCTCGCCCAAGCACGCTTAACATCGGAGTTCTGGTGGGATCCAGTGCATTTGAGCTGGTATGATCGCACCCAGCATGCCTCTCCATTGTCAAAGTAATAAAGAGTTTCCATTCGCATTGTCGTACGAAGTCCGTTTAAATGAAAGTGCGAAAAAATCCTGCTAGATGACATCGGATGGACGATCCAAGCATGTCGGGTAGCCGGATGACCGCCAGGGCTGTCATCGCACGATGAATCTTCCCGAGTACCCCCGAATCAATATATGAATCGCCACGATCTGATGGGCGGATCAAAAGTAATCGTCGGAACGATATTTGTTCACCAGGGGTAGCTCACGGCCAGTAAACACCTTCCGGCCGGATTCCTGACTCGCATCCACTAGTACACTCATCCGCTATAGCCGGTACCTCACTGAATCTAAACAAACCCCCGCTATATTTTGACCGTAAATGAAATGTCAGAACGAATTCCGTTTATCGAATCAAACGACACTATCACCTCGCCATAATAAAGACCGGACGTATTTGAATTCACCATCCGGAAGAAAATAAAAAAATCCAAACCGAAAGCTAGGAGGCGTCGCACTGAACGTGCGTTTCAGTTCGCATCGACGTTCCAGAACCGAAAGATTGTTCGAAAAAAGTGATAGATAGCCGAAAAAAGTGACAGGAGTGCAACACGAGGACTTCCAAGGAGGTCACCCATCCTAGTACTACTCTCGTCCAAGCACGCTTAACTTCGGAGTTCTGATGGGATCTAGTGCATTTGTGCTGGTATGATCGCACCCAGCATGCCTCTCCATTGTCAAAGTAATAAAGAGTTTCCATTCGCATTGTCGTACGAAGTCCGTTTAAATGAAAGTGCGAAAAAATCCTGCTAGATGACATCGGATGGACGATCCGAGCATGTCGGGTAGCCGGATGACCGCCAGGGCTGTCATCGCACGATGAATCTTCCCGAGTACCCCCGAATCAATATATGAATCGCCACGATCTGATGGGCGGATCAAAAGTAATCGTCGGAACGATATTTGTTCACCAGGGGTAGCTCACGGCCAGTAAACACCTTCCGGCCGGATTCCTGACTCGCATCCACTAGTACACTCATCCGCTATAGCCGGTACCTCACTGAATCTAAACAAACCCCCGCTATATTTTGACCGTAAATGAAATGTCAGAACGAATTCCGTTTATCGAATCACACGACACTATCACCCCGCCATAATAAAGACCGGACGTATTTGAATTCACCATCCGGAAGAAAATAAAAAGATCCGAACCGAAAGCTAGGAGGCGTCGCACTGAACGTGCGTTTCAGTTCGCATCGACGTTCTAGAACCAAAAGATTGTTCGAAAAAAGTGATAGATAGCCGAAAAAAGTGACAGGAGTGCAACACGAGGACTTCCAAGGAGGTCACCCATCCTAGTACTACTCTCGTCCAAGCACGCTTAACTTCGGAGTTCTGATGGGATCCAGTGCATTTGTGCTGGTATGATCGCACCCAGCATGCCTCTCCATTGTCAAAGTAATAAAGAGTTTCCATTCGCATTGTCGTACGAAGTCCGTTTAAATGAAAGTGCGAAAAAATCCTGCTAGATGACATCGGATGGACGATCCGAGCATGTCGGGTAGCCGGATGACCGCCAGGGCTGTCATCGCACGATGAATCTTCCCGAGTACCCCCGAATCAATATATGAATCGCCACGATCTGATGGGCGGATCAAAAGTAATCGTCGGAACGATATTTGTTCACCAGGGGTAGCTCACGGCCAGTAAACACCTTCCGGCCGGATTCCTGACTCGCATCCACTAGTACACTCATCCGCTATAGCCGGTACCTCACTGAATCTAAACAAACCCCCGCTATATTTTGACCGTAAATGAAATGTCGGAACAAATTCCGTTTATCGAATCAAACGACACTATCACCCCGCCATAATAAAGACCGGACGTATTTGAATTAACCATCCGGAAGAAAATAAAAAGATCCGAACCGAAACCTAGGAGGCGTCGCACTGAACGTGCGTTTCAGTTCGCATCGACGTTCTAGAACCAAAAGATTGTTCGAAAAAAGTGATAGATAGCCGAAAAAAGTGACAGGAGTGCAACACGAGGACTTCCAAGGAGGTCACCCATCCTAGTACGACTCTCGTCCAAGCACGCTTAACTTCGGAGTTCTGATGGGATCCAGTGCATTTGTGCTGGTATGATCGCACCCAGCATGCCTCTCCATTGTCAAAGTAATAAAGAGTTTCCATTCGCATTGTCGTACGAAGTCCGTTTAAATGAAAGTGCGAAAAAATCCTGCTAGATGACATCGGATGGACGATCCGAGCATGTCGGGTAGCCTGATGACCGCCAGGGCTGTCATCGTACGATGAATCTTCCCGAGTACCCCCGAATCAATATATGAATCGCCACGATCTGATGGGCGGATCAAAAGTAATCGTCGGAACGATATTTGTTCACCAGGGGTAGCTCACGGCCAGTAAACACCTTCCGGCCGGATTCCTGACTCGCATCCACTAGTACACTCATCCGCTATAGCCGGTACCTCACTGAATCTAAACAAACCCCCGCTATATTTTGACCGTAAATGAAATGTCAGAACGAATTCCGTTTATCGAATCAGACGACACTATCACCCCGCCATAATAAAGACCGGACGTATTTGAATTCACCATCCGGAAGAAAATAAAAAGATCCGAACCGAAAGCTAAGAGGCGTCGCACTGAACGTGCGTTTCAGTTCGCATCGACGTTCCAGAACCGAAAGATTGTTCGAAAAAAGTGGTAGATAGCCGAAAAAAGTGACAGGAGTGCAACACGAGGATTTCCCAGGAGGTCACCCATCCTAGTACTACTCTCGCCCAAGCACGCTTAACTTCGGAGTTCTGATGAGATCTAGTGCATTTGAGCTGGTATGATCGCACCCAGCATGCCTCTCCATTGTCAAAGTAATAAAGAGTTTCCATTCGCATTGTCGTACGAAGTCCGTTTAAATGAAAGTGCGAAAAAATCCTGCTAGATGACATCGGATGGACGATCCGAGCATGTCGGGTAGCCGGATGACCGCCAGGGCTGTCATCGCACGATGAATCTTCCCGAGTACCCCCGAATCAATATATGAATCGCCACGATCTGATGGGCGGATCAAAAGTAATCGTCGGAACGATATTTGTTCACCAGGGGTAGCTCACGGCCAGTAAACACCTTCCGGCCGGATTCCTGACTCGCATCCACTAGTACACTCATCCGCTATAGCCGGTACCTCACTGAATCTAAACAAACACCCGCTATATTTTGACCGTAAATGAAATGTCAGAACGAATTCCGTTTATCGAATCAAACGTCACTATCACCCCGCCATAATAAAGACCGGACGTATTTGAATTCACCATCCGGAAGAAAATAAAAAGATCCGAACCGAAATCTAGGAGGCGTCGCACTGAACGTGCGTTTCAGTTCGCATCGACGTTCTAGAACCAAAAGATTGTTCGAAAAAAGTGATAGATAGCCGAAAAAAGTGACAGGAGTGCAACACGAGGACTTCCAAGGAGGTCAGCCATCCTAGTACTACTCTCGTCCAAGCACGCTTAACTTCGGAGTTCTGATGGGATCCAGTGCATTTGTGCTGGTATTATCGCACCCAGCATGCCTCTCCATTGTCAAAGTAATAAAGAGTTTACATTTGCATTGTCGTACGAAGTCCGTTTAAATGAAAGTGCGAAAAAATCCTGCTAGATGACATCGGATGGACGATCCGAGCATGTCGGGTAGCCGGATGACCGCCAGGGCTGTCATCGCACGATGAATCTTCCCGAGTACCCCCGAATCAATATATGAATCGCCACGATCTGATGGGCGGATCAAAAGTAATCGTCGGAACGATATTTGTTCACCAGGGGTAGCTCACGGCCAGTAAACACCTTCCGGCCGGATTCCTAACTCGTATCCACTAGTACACTCATCCGCTATAGCCGGTACCTCACTGAATCTAAACAAACCCCCGCTATATTTTGACCGTAAATGAAATGTCAGAACGAATTCCGTTTATCGAATCAAACGACACTATCACCCCGCCATAATAAAGACCGGACGTATTTGAATTCACCATCCGGAAGAAAATAAAAAGATCCGAACCGAAATCTAGGAGGCGTCGCACTGAACGTGCGTTTCAGTTCGCATCGACGTTCTAGAACCAAAAGATTGTTCGAAAAAAGTGATAGATAGCCGAAAAAAGTGACAGGAGTGCAACACGAGGACTTCCAAGGAGGTCAGCCATCCTAGTACTACTCTCGTCCAAGCACGCTTAACTTCGGAGTTCTGATGGGATCCAGTGCATTTGTGCTGGTATGATCGCACCTAGCATGCCTCTCCATTGTCAAAGTAATAAAGAGTTCCCATTTGCATTGTCGTACGAAGTCCGTTTAAATGAAAGTGCGAAAAAATCCTGCTAGATGACATCGGATGAACGATCCGAGCATGTCGGGAAGCCGGATGACCGCCACGGCTGTCATCGCGCGATGAATCTTCCCGAGTACCCCCGAATCAATATAAGAATCGCCACAATCTGACGGGCGGATCAAAAGTTATCGTCGGTACGATATTTGTTCACCAGGGGTAGCTCACGGCCAGTAAACACCTTCCGGCCGGATTCCTAACTCGCATCCACTAGTACACTCATCCGCTATAGCCGGTACCTCACTGAATCTAAACAAACCCCCGCTATATTTTGACCGTAAATGAAATGTCAGAACGAATTCCGTTTATCGAATCAAACGACACTATCACCTCGCCATAATAAAGACCGGACGTATTTGAATTCTCCATCCGGAAGAAAATAAAAAGATCCGAACCGAAAGCTAGGAGGCGTCGCACTGAACGTGCGTTTTAGTTCGCATCGACGTTCCAGAACCGAAAGATTGTTCGAAAAAAGTGGTAGATTGCCGAAAAAAGTGACAGGAGTGCAACACGAGGATTTCCCAGGAGGTCACCCATCCTAGTACTACTCTCGCCCAAGCACGCTTAACATCGGAGTTCTGGTGGGATCCAGTGCATTTGAGCTGGTATGATCGCACCCAGCATGCCTCTCCATTGTCAAAGTAATAAAGAGTTTCCATTCGCATTGTCGTACGAAGTCCGTTTAAATGAAAGTGCGAAAAAATCCTGCTAGATGACATCGGATGGACGATCCGAGCATGTCGGGTAGCCGGATGACCGCCAGGGCTGTAATCGCACGATGAATCTTCCCGAGTACCCCCGAATCAATATATGAATCGCCACGATCTGATGGGCGGATCAAAAGTAATCGTCGGAACGATATTTGTTCACCAGGGGTAGCTCACGGCCAGTAAACACCTTCCGGCCGGATTCCTGACTCGCATCCACTAGTACACTCATCCGCTATAGCCGGTACCTCACTGAATCTAAACAAACCCCCGCTATATTTTGACCGTAAATGAAATGTCAGAACGAATTCCGTTTATCGAATCAAACGACACTATCACCTCGCCATAATAAAGACCGGACGTATTTGAATTCACCATCCGGAAGAAAATAAAAAGATCCGAACCGAAAGCTAGGAGGCGTCGCACTGAACGTGCGTTTCAGTTCGCATCGACGTTCCAGAACCGAAAGATTGTTCGAAAAAAGTGATAGATAGCCGAAAAAAGTGACAGGAGTGCAACACGAGGACTTCCAAGGAGGTCACCCATCCTAGTACTACTCTCGTCCAAGCACGCTTAACTTCGGAGTTCTGATGGGATCTAGTGCATTTGTGCTGGTATGATCGCACCCAGCATGCCTCTCCATTGTCAAAGTAATAAAGAGTTTCCATTCGCATTGTCGTACGAAGTCCGTTTAAATGAAAGTGCGAAAAAATCCTGCTAGATGACATCGGATGGACGATCCGAGCATGTCGGGTAGCCGGATGACCGCCAGGGCTGTCATCGCACGATGAATCTTCCCGAGTACCCCCGAATCAATATATGAATCGCCACGATCTGATGGGCTGATCAAAAGTTATCGTCGGAACGATATTTGTTCACCAGGGGTAGCTCACGGCCAGTAAACACCTTCCGGCCGGATTCCTGACTCGCATCCACTAGTACACTCATCCGCTATAGCCGGTACCTCACTGAATCTAAACAAACCCCCGCTATATTTTGACCGTAAATGAAATGTCAGAACGAATTCCGTTTATCGAATCAAACGACACTATCACCTCGCCATACTAAAGACCGGACGTATTTGAATTCACCATCCGGAAGAAAATAAAAAGATCCGAACCGAAAGCTAGGAGGCGTCGCACTGAACGTGCGTTTCAGTTCGCATCGACGTTCCAGAACCAAAAGATTGTTCGAAAAATGTGGTAGATAGCCGAAAAAAGTGACAGGAGTGCAACACGAGGATTTCCCAGGAGGTCACCCATCCTAGTACTACTCTCGGCCAAGCACGCTTAACTTTGGAGTTCTGATGGGATCCAGTGCATTTGAGCTGGTATGATCGCACCCAGCATGCCTCTCCATTGTCAAAGTAATAAAGAGTTTCCATTCGCATTGTCGTACGAAGTCCGTTTAAATGAAAGTGCGAAAAAATCCTGCTAGATGACATCGGATGGACGATCCGAGCATGTCGGGTAGCCGGATGACCGCCAGGGCTGTAATCGCACGATGAATCTTCCCGAGTACCCCCGAATCAATATTTGAATCGCCACGATCTGATGGGCGGATCAAAAGTTATCGTCGGAACGATATTTGTTCACCAGGGGTAGCTCACGGCCAGTAAACACCTTCCGGCCGGATTCCTGACTCGCATCCACTAGTACACTCATCCGCTATAGCCGGTACCTCACTGAATCTAAACAAACCCCCGCTATATTTTGACCGTAAATGAAATGTCGGAACGAATTCCGTTTATCGAATCAAACGACACTATCACCCCGCCATAATAAAGACCGGACGTATTTGAATTCACCATCCGGAAGAAAATAAAAAGATCCGAACCGAAACCTAGGAGGCGTCGCACTGAACGTGCGTTTCAGTTCGCATCGACGTTCCAGAACCGAAAGATTGTTCGAAAAAATTGGTAGATAGCCGAATAAAGTGACAGGAGTGCAACACGAGGACTTCCAAGGTGGTCACCCATCCTAGTACTACTCTCGTCCAAGCACGCTTAACTTCGGAGTTCTGATGGGATCTAGTGCATTTGTGCTGGTATGATCGCACCCAGCATGCCTCTCCATTGTCAAAGTAATAAAGAGTTTCCATTCGCATTGTCGTACGAAGTCCGTTTAAATGAAAGTGCGAAAAAATCCTGCTAGATGACATCGGATGGACGATCCGAGCATGTCGGGAAGCCGGATGACCACCAGGGCTGTCATCGCGCGATGAATCTTCCCGAGTACCCCCGAGTCAATATAAGAATCGCCACAATCTGACAGGCGGATCAAAAGTTATCGTCGGAACGATATTTGTTCACCAGGGGTAGCTCACGGCCAGTAAACACCTTCCGGCCGGATTCCTGACTCGCATCCACTAGTACACTCATCCGCTATAGCCGGTACCTCACTGAATCTAAACAAACCCCCGCTATATTTTGACCGTAAATGAAATGTCAGAACGAATTCCGTTTATCGAATCAAACGACACTATCACCCCGCTATAATAAAGACCGGACGTATTTGAATTCACCATCCGGAAGAAAATAAAAAGATCCGAACCGAAACGTAAGAGGCGTCGCACTGAACGTGCGTTTCAGTTCGCATCGACGTTCTAGAACCAAAAGATTGTTCGAAAAAAGTGATAGATAGCCGAAAAAAGTGACAGGAGTGCAACACGAGGACTTCCAAGGAGGTCACCCATCCTAGTACTACTCTCGTCCAAGCACGCTTAACTTCAGAGTTCTGATGGGATCCAGAGCATTTGTGCTGGTATGATCGCACCCAGCATGCCTCTCCATTGTCAAAGTAATAAAGAGTTTCCATTCGCATTGTCGTACGAAGTCCGTTTAAATGAAAGTGCGAAAAAATCCTGCTAGATGACATCGGATGGACGATCCGAGCATGTCGGGTAGCCTGATGACCGCCGGGGCTGTCATCGTACGATGAATCTTCCCGAGTACCCCCGAATCAATATATGAATCGCCACGATCTGACGGGCGGATCAAAAGTAATCGTCGGAACGATATTTGTTCACCAGGGGTAGCTCACGGCTAGTAAACACCTTCCGGCCGGATTCCTGACTCGCATCCACTAGTACACTCATCCGCTATAGCCGGTACCTCACTGAATCTAAACAAACCCCCGCTATATTTTGACCGTAAATGAAATGTCAGAACGAATTCCGTTTATCGAATCAAACGACACTATCACCCCGCCATAATAAAGACCGGACGTATTTGAATTCACCATCCGGAAGAAAATAAAAAGATCCGAACCGAAAGCTAGGAGGCGTCGCACTGAACGTGCGTTTCAGTTCGCATCGACGTTCTAGAACCAAAAGATTGTTCGAAAAAAGTGATAGATAGCCGAAAAAAGTGACAGGAGTGCAACACGAGGACTTCCAAGGAGGTCACCCATCCTAGTACTACTCTCGTCCAAGCACGCTTAACTTCGGAGTTCTGATGGGATCCAGTGCATTTGTGCTGGTATGATCGCACCCAACATGCCTCTCCATTGTCAAAGTAATAAAGAGTTTCCATTCGCATTGTCGTACGAAGTCCGTTTAAATGAAAGTGCGAAAAAATCCTGCTAGATGACATCGGATGGACGATACGAGCATGTCGAGAAGCCGGATGACCGCCAGGGCTGTCATCGCGCGAAGAATCTTCCCGAGTACCCCCGAATCAATATAAGAATCGCCACAATCTGACGGGCGGATCAAAAGTTATCGTCGGAACCATATTTGTGCACCAAGGGTAGCTCACGGCCAGTAAACACCTTCCGGCCGGATTCCTGACTCGCATCCACTAGTACACTCATCCGCTATAGCCGGTACCTCACTGAATCTAAACAAACCCCCGCTATATTTTGACCGTAAATGAAATGTCAGAACGAATTCCGTTTATCGAATCAAACGACACTATCACCTCGCCATAATAAAGACCGGACGTATTTGAATTCACCATCCGGAAGAAAATAAAAAGATCCGAACCGAAAGCTAGGAGGCGTCGCACTGAACGTGCGTTTCAGTTCGCATCGACGTTCCAGAACCGAAAGATTGTTCGAAAAAATTGGTAGATAGCCGAAAAAAGTGACAGGAGTGCAACACGAGGATTTCCCAAGAGGTCACCCATCCTAGTACTACTCTCGCCCAAGCACGCTTAACTTCGGAGTTCTGATGGGATCCAGTGCATTTGAGTTGGTATGATCGCACCCAGCATGCCTCTCCATTGTCAAAGTAATAAAGAGTTTCCATTCGCATTGTCGTACGAAGTCCGTTTAAATGAAAGTGCGAAAAAATCCTGCTAGATGACATCGGATGGACGATCCGAGCATGTCGGGTAGCCGGATGACCGCCAGGGCTGTCATCGCACGATGAATCTTCCCGAGTACCCCCGAGTCAATATAAGAATCGCCACAATCTGACGGGCGGATCAAAAGTTATCGTCGGAACGATATTTGTTCACCAGGGGTAGCTCACGGCCAGTAAACACCTTCCGGCCGGATTCCTGACTCGCATCCACTAGTACACTCATCCGCTATAGCCGGTACCTCACTAAATCTAAACAAACCCCCGCTATATTTTGACCGTAAATGAAATGTCAGAACGAATTCCGTTTATCGAATCAAACGACACTATCACCTCGCCATAATAAAGACCGGACGTATTTGAATTCACCATCCGGAAGAAAATAAAAAGATCCGAACCGAAAGCTAGGAGGCGTCGCACTGAACGTGCGTTTCAGTTCGCATCGACGTTCCAGAACCGAAAGATTGTTCGAAAAAATTGGTAGATAGCCGAAAAAAGTGACAGGAGTGCAACACGAGGATTTCCCAGGAGGTCACCCATCCTAGTACTACTCTCGTCCAAGCACGCTTAACTTCGGAGTTCTGATGGGATCCAGTGCATTTGAGCTGGTATGATCGCACCCAGCATGCCTCTCCATTGTCAAAGTAATAAAGAGTTTCCATTCGCATTGTCGTACGAAGTCCGTTTAAATGAAAGTGCGAAAAAATCCTGCTAGATGACATCGGATGGACGATCCGAGCATGTCGGGTAGCCTGATGACCGCCGGGGCTGTCATCGCACGATGAATCTTCCCGAGTACCTCCGAATCAATATATGAATCGCCACGATCTGATGGGCGGATCAAAAGTAATCGTCGGAACGATATTTGTTCACCAGGGGTAGCTCACGGCTAGTAAACACCTTCCGGCCGGATTCCTGACTCGCATCCACTAGTACACTCATCCGCTATAGCCGGTACCTCACTGAATCTAAACAAACCCCCGCTATATTTTGACCGTAAATGAAATGTCAGAACGAATTCCGTTTATCGAATCAAACGACACTATCACCCCGCCATAATAAAGACCGGACGTATTTGAATTCATCATCCGGAAGAAAATAAAAAGATCCGAACCGAAAGCTAGGAGGCGTCGCACTGAACGTGCGTTTCAGTTCGCATCGACGTTCTAGAACCAAAAGATTGTTCGAAAAAGGTGATAGATAGCCGAAAAAAGTGACAGGAGTGCAACACGAGGACTTCCAAGGAGGTCACCCATCCTAGTACTACTCTCGTCCAAGCACGCTTAACTTCGGAGTTCTGATGGGATCCAGTGCATTTGTGCTGGTATGATCGCACCCAGCATGCCTCTCCATTGTCAAAGTAATAAAGAGTTTCCATTCGCATTGTCGTACGAAGTCCGTTTAAATGAAAGTGCGAAAAAATCCTGCTAGATGACATCGGATGGACGATACGAGCATGTCGAGAAGCCGGATGACCGCCAGGGCTGTCATCGCGCGATGAATCTTCCCGAGTACCCCCGAATCAATATAAGAATCGCCACAATCTGACGGGCGGATCAAAAGTTATCGTCGGAACAATATTTGTGCACCAAGGGTAGCTCACGGCCAGTAAACACCTTCCGACCGGATTCCTGACTCGCATCCACTAGTACACTCATCCGCTATAGCCGGTACCTCACTGAATCTAAACGAACCCCCGCTATATTTTGACCGTAAATGAAATGTCAGAACGAATTCCGTTTATTGAATCAAACAACACTATCACCTCGCCATAATAAAGACCGGACGTATTTGAATTCACCATCCGGAAGAAAATAAAAAGATCCGAACCGAAACGTAAGAGGCGTCGCAATGAACGTGCGTTTCAGTTCGCATCGACGTTCTAGAACCAAAAGATTGTTCGAAAAAAGTGATAGATAGCCGAAAAAAGTGACAGGAGTGCAACACGAGGACTTCCAAGGAGGTCACCCATCCTAGTACTACTCTCGTCCAAGCACGCTTAACTTCGGAGTTCTGATGGGATTCAGTGCATTTGTGCTGGTATGATCGCACCCAGCATGCCTCTCCATTGTCAAAGTAATAAAGAGTTTCCATTCGCATTGTCGTACGAAGTCCGTTTAAATGAAAGTGCGAAAAAATCCTGCTAGATGACATCGGATGGACGATCCGAGCATGTCGGGTAGCCGGATGACCGCCAGGGCTGTCATCGCACGATGAATCTTTTCGAGTACCCCCGAATCAATATATGAATCGCCACGATCTGATGGGCGGATCAAAAGTAATCGTCGGAACGATATTTGTTCACCAGGGGTAGCTCACGGCCAGTAAACACCTTCCGGCCGGATTCCTGACTCGCATCCACTAGTACACTCATCCGCTATAGCCGGTACCTCACTGAATCTAAATAAACCCCCGCTATATTTTGACCGTAAATGAAATGTCAGAACAAATTCCGTTTATCGAATCAAACGACACTATCACCCCGCCATAATAAAGACCGGACGTATTTGAATTAACCATCCGGAAGAAAATAAAAAGATCCGAACCGAAACCTAGGAGGCGTCGCACTGAACGTGCGTTTCAGTTCGCATCGACGTTCTAGAACCAAAAGATTGTTCGAAAAAAGTGATAGATAGCCGAAAAAAGTGACAGGAGTGCAACACGAGGACTTCCAAGGAGGTCACCCATCCTAGTACTACTCTCGTCCAAGCACGCTTAACTTCGGAGTTCTGATGGGATCCAGTGCATTTGTGCTGGTATGATCGCACCTAGCATGCCTCTCCATTGTCAAAGTAATAAAGAGTTCCCATTTGCATTGTCGTACGAAGTCCGTTTAAATGAAAGTGCGAAAAAATCCTGCTAGATGACATCGGATGGACGATCCGAGCATGTCGGGAAGCCGGATGACCGCCAGGGCTGTCATCGCGCGATGAATCTTCCCGAGTACCCCCGAATCAATATAAGAATCGCCACAATCTGACAGGCGGATCAAAAGTTATCGTCGGAACAATATTTGTGCCCCAAGGGTAGCTCACGGCCAGTAAACACCTTCCGACCGTATTCCTGACTCGCATCCACTAGTACACTCATCCGCTATAGCCGGTACCTCACTGAATCTAAACAAACCCCCGCTATATTTTGACCGTAAATGAAATGTCAGAACGAATTCCGTTTATCGAATCAAATGACACTATCACCTCGCCATAATAAAGACCGGACGTATTTGAATTCACCATCCGGAAGAAAATAAAAAGATCCGAACCGAAATCTAGGAGGCGTCGCAATGAACGTGCGTTTCAGTTCGCATCGACGTTCTAGAACCAAAAGATTGTTCGAAAAAAGCGATAGATAGCCGAAAAAAGTGACAGGAGTGCAACACGAGGACTTCCAAGGAGGTCACCCATCCTAGTACTACTCTCGTCCAAGCACGCTTAACTTCGGAGTTCTGATGGGATCCAGTGCATTTGTGCTGGTATGATCGCACCCAGCATGCCTCTCCATTGTCAAAGTAATAAAGAGTTTCCATTCGCATTGTCGTACGAAGTCCGTTTAAATGAAAGTGCGAAAAAATCCTGCTAGATGACATCGGATGGACGATCCGAGCATGTCGGGTAGCCGGATGACCGCCAGGGCTGTCATCGCACGATGAATCTTCCCGAGTACCCCCGAATCAATATATGAATCGCCACGATCTGATGGGCGGATCAAAAGTAATCGTCGGAACGTTATTTGTTCACCAGGGGTAGCTCACGGCCAGTAAACACCTTCCGGCCGGATTCCTGACTCGCATCCACTAGTACACTCATCCGCTATAGCCGGTACCTCAATGAATCTAAATAAACCCCCGCTATATTTTGACCGTAAATGAAATGTCAGAACAAATTCCGTTTATCGAATCAAACGACACTATCACCCCGCCATAATAAAGACCGGACGTATTTGAATTAACCATCCGGAAGAAAATAAAAAGATCCGAACCGAAACCTAGGAGGCGTCGCACTGAACGTGCGTTTCAGTTCGCATCGACGTTCTAGAACCAAAAGATTGTTCGAAAAAAGTGATAGATAGCCGAAAAAAGTGACAGGAGTGCAACACGAGGACTTCCAAGGAGGTCACCCATCCTAGTACTACTCTCGTCCAAGCACGCTTAACTTCGGAGTTCTGATGGGATCCAGTGCATTTGTGCTGGTATGATCGCACCCAGCATGCCTCTCCATTGTCAAAGTAATAAAGAGTTTCCATTCGCATTGTGGTACGAAGTCCGTTTAAATGAAAGTGCGAAAAAATCCTGCTAGATGACATCGGATGGACGATCCGAGCATGTCGGGTAGCCTGATGACCGCCAGGGCTGTCATCGTACGATGAATCTTCCCGAGTACCCCCGAATCAATATATGAATCGCCACGATCTGATGGGCGGATCAAAAGTAATCGTCGGAACGATATTTGTTCACCAGGGGTAGCTCACGGCCAGTAAACACCTTCCGGCCGGATTCCTGACTCGCATCCACTAGTACACTCATCCGCTATAGCCGGTACCTCACTGAATCTAAACAAACCCCCGCTATATTTTGACCGTAAATGAAATGTCAGAACGAATTCCGTTTATCGAATCAAACGACACTATCACCCCGCCATAATAAAGACCGGACGTATTTGAATTCACCATCCGGAAGAAAATAAAAAGATCCGAACCGAAAGCTAGGAGGCGTCGCACTGAACGTGCGTTTCAGTTCGCATCGACGTTCCAGAACCGAAAGATTGTTCGAAAAAAGTGGTAGATAGCCGAAAAAAGTGACAGGAGTGCAACACGAGGATTTCCCAGGAGGTCACCCATCCTAGTACCACTCTCGTCCAAGCACGCTTAACTTCGGAGTTCTGATGGGATCCAGTGCATTTGTGCTGGTATGATCGCACCCAGCATGCCTCTCCATTGTCAAAGTAATAAAGAGTTTCCATTCGCATTGTCGTACGAAGTCCGTTTAAATGAAAGTGCGAAAAAATCCTGCTAGATGACATCGGATGGACGATCCGAGCATGTCGGGTAGCCTGATGACCGCCAGGGCTGTCATCGTACGATGAATCTTCCCGAGTACCCCCGAATCAATATATGAATCGCCACGATCTGATGGGCGGATCAAAAGTAATCGTCGGAACGATATTTGTTCACCAGGGGTAGCTCACGGCCAGTAAACACCTTCCGGCCGGATTCCTGACTCGCATCCACTAGTACACTCATCCGCTATAGCCGGTACCTCACTGAATCTAAACAAACCCCCGCTATATTTTGACCGTAAATGAAATGTCAGAACGAATTCCGTTTATCGAATCAAACAACACTATCACCTCGCCATAATAAAGACCGGACGTATTTGAATTCACCATCCGGAAGAAAATAAAAAGATCCGAACCGAAACGTAGGAGGCGTCGCAATGAACGTGCGTTTCAGTTCGCATCGACGTTCTAGAACCAAAAGATTGTTCGAAAAAAGTGATAGATAGCCGAAAAAAGTGACAGGAGTGCAACACGAGGACTTCCAAGGAGGTCACCCATCCTAGTACTACTCTCGTCCAAGCACGCTTAACTTCGGAGTTCTGATGGGATTCAGTGCATTTGTGCTGGTATGATCGCACCCAGCATGCCTCTCCATTGTCAAAGTAATAAAGAGTTTCCATTCGCATTGTCGTACGAAGTCCGTTTAAATGAAAGTGCGAAAAAATCCTGCTAGATGACATCGGATGGACGATCCGAGCATGTCGGGTAGCCGGGTGACCGCCAGGGCTGTCATCGCACGATGAATCTTTTCGAGTACCCCCGAATCAATATATGAATCGCCACGATCTGATGGGCGGATCAAAAGTAATCGTCGGAACGATATTTGTTCACCAGGGGTAGCTCACGGCCAGTAAACACCTTCCGGCCGGATTCCTGACTCGCATCCACTAGTACACTCATCCGCTATAGCCGGTACCTCACTGAATCTAAATAAACCCCCGCTATATTTTGACCGTAAATGAAATGTCAGAACAAATTCCGTTTATCGAATCAAACGACACTATCACCCCGCCATAATAAAGACCGGACGTATTTGAATTAACCATCCGGAAGAAAATAAAAAGATCCGAACCGAAACCTAGGAGGCGTCGCACTGAACGTGCGTTTCAGTTCGCATCGACGTTCTAGAACCAAAAGATTGTTCGAAAAAAGTGATAGATAGCCGAAAAAAGTGACAGGAGTGCAACACGAGGACTTCCAAGGAGGTCACCCATCCTAGTACTACTCTCGTCCAAGCACGCTTAACTTCGGAGTTCTGATGGGATCCAGTGCATTTGTGCTGGTATGATCGCACCCAGCATGCCTCTCCATTGTCAAAGTAATAAAGAGTTTCCATTCGCATTGTGGTACGAAGTCCGTTTAAATGAAAGTGCGAAAAAATCCTGCTAGATGACATCGGATGGACGATCCGAGCATGTCGGGTAGCCTGATGACCGCCAGGGCTGTCATCGTACGATGAATCTTCCCGAGTACCCCCGAATCAATATATGAATCGCCACGATCTGATGGGCGGATGAAAAGTAATCGTCGGAACGATATTTGTTCACCAGGGGTAGCTCACGGCCAGTAAACACCTTCCGGCCGGATTCCTGACTCGTATCCACTAGTACACTCATCCGCTATAGCCGGTACCTCACTGAATCTAAACAAACCCCCGCTATATTTTGACCGTAAATGAAATGTCAGAACGAATTCCGTTTATCGAATCAAACGACACTATCACCCCGCCATAATAAAGACCGGACGTATTTGAATTCACCATCCGGAAGAAAATAAAAAGATCCGAACCGAAATCTAGGAGGCGTCGCACTGAACGGGCGTTTCAGTTCGCATCGACGTTCTAGAACCAAAAGATTGTTCGAAAAAAGTGATAGATAGCCGAAAAAAGTGACAGGAGTGCAACACGAGGACTTCCAAGGAGGTCACCCATCCTAGTACTACTCTCGCCCAAGCACGCTTAACTTCGGAGTTCTGATGGGATCCAGTGCATTTGTGCTGGTATGATCGCACCTAGCATGCCTCTCCATTGTCAAAGTAATAAAGAGTTCCCATTTGCATTGTCGTACGAAGTCCGTTTAAATGAAAGTGCGAAAAAATCCTGCTAGATGACATCGGATGGACGATCCGAGCATGTCGGGAAGCCGGATGACCGCCAGGGCTGTCATCGCGCGATGAATCTTCCCGAGTACCCCCGAATCAATATAAGAATCGCCACAATCTGACAGGCGGATCAAAAGTTATCGTCGGAACAATATTTGTGCCCCAAGGGTAGCTCACGGCCAGTAAACACCTTCCGACCGTATTCCTGACTCGCATCCACTAGTACACTCATCCGCTATAGCCGGTACCTCACTGAATCTAAACAAACCCCCGCTATATTTTGACCGTAAATGAAATGTCAGAACGAATTCCGTTTATCGAATCAAATGACACTATCACCTCGCCATAATAAAGACCGGACGTATTTGAATTCACCATCCGGAAGAAAATAAAAAGATCCGAACCGAAATCTAGGAGGCGTCGCAATGAACGTGCGTTTCAGTTCGCATCGACGTTCTAGAACCAAAAGATTGTTCGAAAAAAGCGATAGATAGCCGAAAAAAGTGACAGGAGTGCAACACGAGGACTTCCAAGGAGGTCACCCATCCTAGTACTACTCTCGTCCAAGCACGCTTAACTTCGGAGTTCTGATGGGATCCAGTGCATTTGTGCTGGTATGATCGCACCCAGCATGCCTCTCCATTGTCAAAGTAATAAAGAGTTTCCATTCGCATTGTCGTACGAAGTCCGTTTAAATGAAAGTGCGAAAAAATCCTGCTAGATGACATCGGATGGACGATCCGAGCATGTCGGGTAGCCGGATGACCGCCAGGGCTGTCATCGCACGATGAATCTTCCCGAGTACCCCCGAATCAATATATGAATCGCCACGATCTGATGGGCGGATCAAAAGTAATCGTCGGAACGTTATTTGTTCACCAGGGGTAGCTCACGGCCAGTAAACACCTTCCGGCCGGATTCCTGACTCGCATCCACTAGTACACTCATCCGCTATAGCCGGTACCTCAATGAATCTAAATAAACCCCCGCTATATTTTGACCGTAAATGAAATGTCAGAACAAATTCCGTTTATCGAATCAAACGACACTATCACCCCGCCATAATAAAGACCGGACGTATTTGAATTAACCATCCGGAAGAAAATAAAAAGATCCGAACCGAAACCTAGGAGGCGTCGCACTGAACGTGCGTTTCAGTTCGCATCGACGTTCTAGAACCAAAAGATTGTTCGAAAAAAGTGATAGATAGCCGAAAAAAGTGACAGGAGTGCAACACGAGGACTTCCAAGGAGGTCACCCATCCTAGTACTACTCTCGTCCAAGCACGCTTAACTTCGGAGTTCTGATGGGATCCAGTGCATTTGTGCTGGTATGATCGCACCCAGCATGCCTCTCCATTGTCAAAGTAATAAAGAGTTTCCATTCGCATTGTGGTACGAAGTCCGTTTAAATGAAAGTGCGAAAAAATCCTGCTAGATGACATCGGATGGACGATCCGAGCATGTCGGGTAGCCTGATGACCGCCAGGGCTGTCATCGTACGATGAATCTTCCCGAGTACCCCCGAATCAATATATGAATCGCCACGATCTGATGGGCGGATCAAAAGTAATCGTCGGAACGATATTTGTTCACCAGGGGTAGCTCACGGCCAGTAAACACCTTCCGGCCGGATTCCTGACTCGCATCCACTAGTACACTCATCCGCTATAGCCGGTACCTCACTGAATCTAAACAAACCCCCGCTATATTTTGACCGTAAATGAAATGTCAGAACGAATTCCGTTTATCGAATCAAACGACACTATCACCCCGCCATAATAAAGACCGGACGTATTTGAATTCACCATCCGGAAGAAAATAAAAAGATCCGAACCGAAAGCTAGGAGGCGTCGCACTGAACGTGCGTTTCAGTTCGCATCGACGTTCCAGAACCGAAAGATTGTTCGAAAAAAGTGGTAGATAGCCGAAAAAAGTGACAGGAGTGCAACACGAGGATTTCCCAGGAGGTCACCCATCCTAGTACTACTCTCGTCCAAGCACGCTTAACTTCGGAGTTCTGATGGGATCCAGTGCATTTGTGCTGGTATGATCGCACCCAGCATGCCTCTCCATTGTCAAAGTAATAAAGAGTTTCCATTCGCATTGTCGTACGAAGTCCGTTTAAATGAAAGTGCGAAAAAATCCTGCTAGATGACATCGGATGGACGATCCGAGCATGTCGGGTAGCCGGATGACCGCCAGGGCTGTCATCGCACGATGAATCTTCCCGAGTACCCCCGAATCAATATATGAATCGCCACGATCTGATGGGCGGATCAAAAGTAATCGTCGGAACGATATTTGTTCACCAGGGGTAGCTCACGGCCAGTAAACACCTTCCGGCCGGATTCCTGACTCGCATCCACTAGTACACTCATCCGCTATAGCCGGTACCTCACTGAATCTAAATAAACCCCCGCTATATTTTGACCGTAAATGAAATGTCAGAACAAATTCCGTTTATCGAATCAAACGACACTATCACCCCGCCATAATAAAGACCGGACGTATTTGAATTAACCATCCGGAAGAAAATAAAAAGATCCGAACCGAAACCTAGGAGGCGTCGCACTGAACGTGCGTTTCAGTTCGCATCGACGTTCTAGAACCAAAAGATTGTTCGAAAAAAGTGATAGATAGCCGAAAAAAGTGACATGAGTGCAACACGAGGACTTCCAAGGAGGTCACCCATCCTAGTACTACTCTCGTCCAAGCACGCTTAACTTCGGAGTTCTGATGGGATCCAGTGTATTTTTGCTGGTATGATCGCACCCAGCATGCCTCTCCATTGTCAAAGTAATAAAGAGTTTCCATTCGCATTGTGGTACGAAGTCCGTTTAAATGAAAGTGCGAAAAAATCCTGCTAGATGACATCAGATGGACGATCCGAGCATGTCGGGTAGCCTGATGACCGCCAGGGCTGTCATCGTACGATGAATCTTCCCGAGTACCCCCGAATCAATATATGAATCGCCACGATCTGATGGGCGGATCAAAAGTAATCGTCGGAACGATATTTGTTCACCAGGGGTAGCTCACGGCCAGTAAACACCTTACGGCCGGATTCCTGACTCGCATCCACTAGTACACTCATCCGCTATAGCCAGTACCTCACTGAATCTAAACAAACCCCCGCTATATTTTGACCGTAAATGAAATGTCAGAACGAATTCCGTTTATCGAATCAAACGGCACTATCACCCCGCCATAATAAAGACCGGACGTATTTGAATTCACCATCCGGAAGAAAATAAAAAGATCCGAACCGAAAGCTAGGAGGCGTCGCACTGAACGTGCGTTTCAGTTCGCATCGACGTTCCAGAACCGAAAGATTGTTCGAAAAAAGTGGTAGATAGCCGAAAAAAGTGACAGGAGTGCAACACGAGGATTTCCCAGGAGGTCACCCATCCTAGTACTACTCTCGCCCAAGCACGCTTAACTTCGGAGTTCTGATGAGATCTAGTGCATTTGAGCTGGTATGATCGCACCCAGCATGCCCCTCCATTGTCAAAGTAATAAAGAGTTTCCATTCGCATTGTCGTACGAAGTCCGTTTAAATGAAAGTGCGAAAAAATCCTGCTAGATGACATCGGATGGACGATCCGAGCATGTCGGGTAGCCGGATGACCGCCAGGGCTGTCATCGCACGATGAATCTTCCCGAGTACCCCCGAATCAATATATGAATCGCCACGATCTGATGCGCGGATCAAAAGTAATCGTCGGAACGATATTTGTTCACCAGGGGTAGCTCACGGCCAGTAAACACCTTCCGACCGGATTCCTGACTCGTATCCACTAGTACACTCATCCGCTATAGCCGGTACCTCACTGAATCTAAACAAACCCCCGCTATATTTTGACCGTAAATGAAATGTCAGAACGAATTCCGTTTATCGAATCAAACGACACTATCACCCCGCCATAATAAAGACCGGACGTATTTGAATTCACCATCCGGAAGAAAATAAAAAGATCCGAACCGAAATCTAGGAGGCGTCGCACTGAACGTGCGTTTCAGTTCGCATCGACGTTCTAGAACCAAAAGATTGTTCGAAAAAAGTGATAGATAGCCGAAAAAAGTGACAGGAGTGCAACACGAGGACTTCCAAGGAGGTCAGCCATCCTAGTACTACTCTCGTCCAAGCACGCTTAACTTCGGAGTTCTGATGGGATCCAGTGCATTTGTGCTGGTATGATCGCACCCAGCATGCCTCTCCATTGTCAAAGTAATAAAGAGTTTACATTTGCATTGTCGTACGAAGTCCGTTTAAATGAAAGTGCGAAAAAATCCTGCTAGATGACATCGGATGGACGATCCGAGCATGTCGGGTAGCCGGATGACCGCCATGGCTGTCATCGCACGATGAATCTTCCCGAGTACCCCCGAATCAATATATGAATCGCCACGATCTGATGGGCGGATCAAAAGTAATCGTCGGAACAATATTTGTTCACCAGGGGTAGCTCACGGCCAGTAAACACCTTCCGGCCGGATTCCTGACTCGTATCCACTAGTACACTCATCCGCTATAGCCGGTACCTCACTGAATCTAAACAAACCCCCGCTATATTTTGACCGTAAATGAAATGTCAGAACGAATTCCGTTTATCGAATCAAACGACACTATCACCCCGCCATAATAAAGACCGGACGTATTTGAATTCACCATCCGGAAGAAAATAAAAAGATCCGAACCGAAATCTAGGAGGCGTCGGACTGAACGTGCGTTTCAGTTCGCATCGACGTTCTAGAACCAAAAGATTGTTCGAAAAAAGTGATAGATAGCCGAAAAAAGTGACAGGAGTGCAACACGAGGACTTCCAAGGAGGTCAGCCATCCTAGTACTACTCTCGTCCAAGCACGATTAACTTCGGAGTTCTGATGGGATCCAGTGCATTTCTGCTGGTATGATCGCACCTAGCATGCCTCTCCATTGTCAAAGTAATAAAGAGTTCCCATTTGCATTGTCGTACGAAGTCCGTTTAAATGAAAGTGCGAAAAAATCCTGCTAGATGACATCGGATGGACGATCCGAGCATGTCGGGAAGCCGGATGACCGCCAGGGCTGTCATCGCGCGATGAATCTTCCCGAGTACCCCCGAATCAATATAAGAATCGCCACAATCTGACAGGCGGATCAAAAGTTATCGTCGGAACAATATTTGTGCCCCAAGGGTAGCTCACGGCCAGTAAACACCTTCCGACCGTATTCCTGACTCGCATCCACTAGTACACTCATCCGCTATAGCCGGTACCTCACTGAATCTAAACAAACCCCCGCTATATTTTGACCGTAAATGAAATGTCAGAACGAATTCCGTTTATCGAATCAAACGACACTATCACCTCGCCATAATAAAGACCGGACGTATTTGAATTCACCATCCGGAAGAAAATAAAAAGATCCGAACCGAAAGCTAGGAGGCGTCGCACTGAACGTGCGTTTCAGGTCGCATTGACGTTTCAGAACCGAAAGATTGTTCGAATAAAGTGGTAGATAGCCGAAAAAAGTGACAGGAGTGCAACACGAGGATTTCCCAGGAGGTCACCCATCCTAGTACTACTCTCGCCCAAGCACGCTTAACTTCGGAGTTCTGATGGGATCCAGTGCATTTGAGCTGGTATGATCGCACCCAGCATGCCTCTCCATTGTCAAAGTAATAAAGAGTTTCCATTCGCATTGTCGTACGAAGTCCGTTTAAATGAAAGTGCGAAAAAATCCTGCTAGATGACATCGGATGGACGATCCGAGCATGTCGGGTAGCCGGATGACCGCCAGGGCTGTCATCGCACGATGAATCTTCCCGAGTACCCCCGAATCAATATATGAATCGCCACGATCTGATGGGCGGATCAAAAGTAATCGTCGGAACGATATTTGTTCACCAGGGGTAGCTCACGGCCAGTAAACACCTTCCGGCCGGATTCCTGACTCGCATCCACTAGTACACTCATCCGCTATAGCCGGTACCTCACTGAATCTAAATAAACCCCCGCTATATTTTGACCGTAAATGAAATGTCAGAACAAATTCCGTTTATCGAATCAAACGACACTATCACCCCGCCATAATAAAGACCGGACGTATTTGAATTAACCATCCGGAAGAAAATAAAAAGATCCGAACCGAAACCTAGGAGGCGTCGCACTGAACGTGCGTTTCAGTTCGCATCGACGTTCTAGAACCAAAAGATTGTTCGAAAAAAGTGATCGATAGCCGAAAAAAGTGACAGGAGTGCAACACGAGGACTTCCAAGGAGGTCACCCATCCTAGTACTACTCTCGTCCAAGCACGCTTAACTTCGGAGTTCTGATGGGATCCAGTGCATTTGTGCTGGTATGATCGCACCCAGCATGCCTCTCCATTGTAAAAGTAATAAAGAGTTTCCATTCGCATTGTCGTACGAAGTCCGTTTAAATGAAAGTGCGAAAAAATCCTGCTAGATGACATCGGATGGACAATCCGAGCATGTCGGGTAGCCGGATGACCGCCAGGGCTGTCATCGCACGATGAATCTTCCCGAGTACCCCCGAATCAATATATGAATCGCCACGAACTGATGGGCGGATCAAAAGTAATCGTCGGAACGATATTTGTTCACCAGGGGTAGCTCACGGCCAGTAAACACCTTCCGGCCGGATTCCTGACTCGCATCCACTAGTACACTCATCCGCTATAGCCGGTACCTCACTGAATCTAAACAAACACCCGCTATATTTTGACCGTAAATGAAATGTCAGAACGAATTCCGTTTATCGAATCAAACGACACTATCACCCCGCCATAATAAAGACCGGACGTATTTGAATTCACCATCCGGAAGAAAATAAAAAGATCCGAACCGAAATCTAGGAGGCGTCGCACTGAACTTGCGTTTCAGTTCGCATCGACGTTCTAGAACCAAAAGATTGTTCGAAAAAAGTGATAGATAGCCGAAAAAAGTGACAGGAGTGCAACACGAGGACTTCCAAGGAGGTCAGCCATCCTAGTACTACTCTCGTCCAAGCACGCTTAACTTCGGAGTTCTGATGGGATCCAGTGCATTTGTGCTGGTATGATCGCACCCAGCATGCCTCTCCATTGTCAAAGTAATAAAGAGTTTCCATTCGCATTGTCGTACGAAGTCCGTTTAAATGAAAGTGCGAAAAAATCCTGCTAGATGACATCGGATGGACGATCCGAGCATGTCGGGTAGCCGGATGACCGCCAGGGCTGTCATCGCACGATGAATCTTCCCGAGTACCCCCGAATCAATATATGAATCGCCACGATCTGATGTGCGGATCAAAAGTAATCGTCGGAACGATATTTGTTCACCAGGGGTAGCTCACGGCCAGTAAACACCTTCCGGCCGGATTCCTGACTCGCATCCACTAGTACACTAATCCGCTATAGCCGGTACCTCACTGAATCTAAACAAACCCCCGCTATATTTTGACCGTAAATGAAATGTCAGAACAAATTCCGTTTATCGAATCAAACGACACTATCACCCCGCCATAATAAAGACCGGACGTATTTGAATTCACCATCCGGAAGAAAATAAAAAGATCCGAACCGAATGCTAGGAGGCGTCGCACTGAACGTGCGTTTCAGTTCGCATCGACGTTCCAGAACCGAAAGATTGTTCGAAAAAAGTGGTAGATAGCCGAAAAAAGTGACAGGAGTGCAACACGAGGATTTCCCAGGAGGTCACCCATCCTAGTACTACTCTCGCCCAAGCACGCTTAACTTCGGAGTTCTGATGGGATCCAGTGCATTTGAGCTGGTATGATCGCACCTAGCATGCCTCTCCATTGTCAAAGTAATAAAGAGTTTCCATTCGCATTGTCGTACGAAGTCCGTTTAAATGAAAGTGCGAAAAAATCCTGCTAGATGACATCGGATGGACGATCCGAGCATGTCGGGTAGCCGGATGACCGCCAGGGCTGTCATCGCACGATGAATCTTCCCGAGTACCCCCGAATCAATATATGAATCGCCACGATCTGATGGGCGGATCAAAAGTAATCGTCGGAACGATATTTGTTCACCAGGGGTAGCTCACGGCCAGTAAACACCATCCGGCCGGATTCCTGACTCGCATCCACTAGTACACTCATCCGCTATAGCCGGTACCTCACTGAATCTAAACAAACCCCCGCTATATTTTGACCGTAAATGAAATGTCAGAACGAATTCCGTTTATCGAATCAAACGACACTATCACCCCGCCATAATAAAGACCGGACGTATTTGAATTCACCATCCGGAAGAAAATAAAAAGATCCGAACCGAAAGCGAGGAGGCGTCGCACTGAACGTGCGTTTCAGTTCGCATCGACGTTCCAGAGCCGAAAGATTGTTCGAAAAAAGTGGTAGATAGCCGAAAAAAGTGACAGGAGTGCATCACGAGGATTTCCCAGGAGGTCACCCATCCTAGTACTAGTCTCGCCCAAGCACGCTTAACTTCGGAGTTCTGATGGGATCCAGTGCATTTGAGCTGGTATGATCGCACCCAGCATGCCTCTCCATTGTCAAAGTAATAAAGAGTTTCCATTCGCATTGTCGTACGAAGTCCGTTTAAATGAAAGTGCGAAAAAATCCTGCTAGATGACATCGGATGGACGATCCGAGCATGTCGGGTAGCCGGATGACCGCCAGGGCTGTCATCGCACGATGAATCTTCCCGAGTACCCCCGAATCAATATATGAATCGCCACGATCTGATGTGCGGATCAAAAGTAATCGTCGGAACGATATTTGTTCACCAGGGGTAGCTCACGGCCAGTAAACACCTTCCGGCCGGATTCCTGACTCGCATCCACTAGTACACTCATCCGCTATAGCCGGTACCTCACTGAATCTAAACAAACCCCCGCTATATTTTGACCGTAAATGAAATGTCAGAACAAATTCCGTTTATCGAATCAAATGACACTATCACCCCGCCATAATAAAGACCGGACGTATTTGAATTCACCATCCGGAAGAAAATAAAAAGATCCGAACCGAATGCTAGGAGGCGTCGCACTGAACGTGCGTTTCAGTTCGCATCGACGTTCCAGAACCGAAAGATTGTTCGAAAAAAGTGGTAAATAGACGAAAAAAGTGACAGGAGTGCAACACGAGGATTTCCCAGGAGGTCACCCATCCTAGTACTACTCTCGCCCAAGCACGCTTAACTTCGGAGTTCTGATGGGATCCAGTGCATTTGAGTTGGTATGATCGCACCCAGCATGCCTCTCCATTGTCAAAGTAATAAAGAGTTTCCATTCGCATTGTCGTACGAAGTCCGTTTAAATGAAAGTGCGAAAAAATCCTGCTAGATGACATCGGATGGACGATCCGAGCATGTCGGGTAGCCGGATGACCGCCAGGGCTGTCATCGCACGATGAATCTTCCCGAGTACCCCCGAATCAATATATGAATCGCCACGATCTGATGGGCGGATCAAAAGTAATCGTCGGAACGATATTTGTTCACCAGGGGTAGCTCACGGCCAGTAAACACCATCCGGCCGGATTCCTGACTCGCATCCACTAGTACACTCATCCGCTATAGCCGGTACCTCACTGAATCTAAACAAACACCCGCTATATTTTGACCGTAAATGAAATGTCAGAACGAATTCCGTTTATCGAATCAAACGACACTATCACCCCGCCATAATAAAGACCGGACGTATTTGAATTCACCATCCGGAAGAAAATAAAAAGATCCGAACCGAAATCTAGGAGGCGTCGCACTGAACGTGCGTTTCAGTTCGCATCGACGTTCTAGAACCAAAAGATTGTTCGAAAAAAGTGATAGATAGCCGAAAAAAGTGACAGGAGTGCAACACGAGGACTTCCAAGGAGGTCAGCCATCCTAGTACTACTCTCGTCCAAGCACGCTTAACTTCGGAGTTCTGATGGGATCCTGTGCATTTGTGCTGGTATGATCGCACCCAGCATGCCTCTCCATTGTCAAAGTAATAAAGAGTTTCCATTCGCATTGTCGTACGAAGTCCGTTTAAATGAAAGTGCGAAAAAATCCTGCTAGATGACATCGGATGGACGATCCGAGCATGTCGGGTAGCCGGATGACCGCCAGGGCTGTCATCGCACGATGAATCTTCCCGAGTACCCCCGAATCAATATATGAATCGCCACGATCTGATGGGCGAATCAAAAGTAATCGTCGGAACGATATTTGTTCACCAGGGGTAGCTCACAGCCAGTAAACACCTTCCGGCCGGATTCCTGACTCGCATCTACTAGTACACTCATCCGCTATAGCCGGTACCTCACTGAATCTAAATAAACCCCCGCTATATTTTGACCGTAAATGAAATGTCAGAACGAATTCCGTTTATCGAATCAAACGACACTATCACCCCGCCATAATAAAGACCGGACGTATTTGAATTCACCATCCGGAAGAAAATAAAAAGATCTGAACCGAAACCTAGGAGGCGTCGCACTGAACGTGCGTTTCAGTTCGCATCGACGTTCTAGATCCAAAAGATTGTTCGAAAAAAGTGATAGATAGCCGAAAAAAGTGACAGGAGTGCAACACGAGGACTTCCAAGGAGGTCACCCATCCTAGTACTACTCTCGTCCAAGCACGCTTAACTTCGGAGTTCTGATGGGATCCAGTGCATTTGTGCTGGTATGATCGCACCCAGCATGCCTCTCCATTGTCAAAGTAATAAAGAGTTTCCATTCGCATTGTCGTACGAAGTCCGTTTAAATGAAAGTGCGAAAAAATCCTGCTAGATGACATCGGATGGACGATCCGAGCATGTCGGGTAGCCGGATGACCGCCAGGGCTGTCATCGCACAATGAATCTTCCCGAGTACCCCCGAATCAATATATGAATCGCCACGATCTGATGGGCAGATCAAAAGTAATCGTCGGAACGATATTTGTTCACCAGGGGTAGCTCACGGCCAGTAAACACCTTCCGGCCGGATTCCTGACTCGCATCCACTAGTACACTCATCCGCTATAGCCGGTACCTCACTGAATCTAAACAAACCCCCGCTATATTTTGACCGTAAATGAAATGTCAGAACGAATTCCGTTTATCGAATCAAACGACACTATCACCCCGCCATAATAAAGACCGGACGTATTTGAATTCACCATTCGGAAGAAAATAAAAAGATCCGAACCGAAAGCTAGGAGGCGTCGCACTGAACGTGCGTTTCAGTTCGCATCGACGTTCCAGAACCGAAAGATTGTTCGAAAAAAGTGGTAGATTGCCGAAAAAAGTGACAGGAGTGCAACACAAGGATTTCCCAGGAGGTCACCCATCCTAGTACTACTCTCGCCCAAGCACGCTTAACTTCGGAGTTCTGATGGGATCCAGTGCATTTGAGCTGGTATGATCGCACCCAGCATGGCTCTCCATTGCAAAGTAATAAAGAGTTTCCATTCGCATTGTCGTACGAAGTCCGTTTAAATGAAAGTGCGAAAAAATCCTGCTAGATGACATCGGATGGACGATCCGAGCATGTCGGGTAGCCGGATGACCGCCAGGGCTGTCATCGCACGATGAATCTTCCCGAGTACCCCCGAATCAATATATGAATCGCCACGATCTGATGGGCGGATCAAAAGTAATCGTCGGAACGATATTTGTTCACCAGGGGTAGCTCACGGCCAGTAAACACCTTCCGGTCGGATTCCTGACTCGCATCCACTAGTACACTCATCCGCTATAGCCGGTACCTCACTGAATCTAAACAAACACCCGCTATATTTTGATCGTAAATGAAATGTTAGAACGAATTCCGTTTATCGAATCAAACGACACTATCACCCCGCCATAATAAAGACCGGACGTATTTGAATTCACCATCCGGAAGAAAATAAAAAGATCCGAACCGAAATCTAGGAGGCGTCGCACTGAACGTGCGTTTCAGTTCGCATCGACGTTCTAGAACCAAAAGATTGTTCGAAAAAAGTGATAGATAGCCGAAAAAAGTGACAGGAGTGCAACACGAGGACTTCCAAGGAGGTCAGCCATCTTAGTACTACTCTCGTCCAAGCACGCTTAACTTCGGAGTTCTGATGGGATCCAGTGCATTTGTGCTGGTATGATCGCACCCAGCATGCCTCTCCATTGTCAAAGTAATAAAGAGTTTCCATTCGCATTGTCGTACGAAGTCCGTTTAAATGAAAGTGCGAAAAAATCCTGCTAGATGACATCGGATGGATGATCCGAGCATGTCGGGTAGCCGGATGACCGCCAGGGCTGTCATCGCACGATGAATCTACCCGAGTACCCCCGAATTAATATATGAATCGCCACGATCTGATGGGCGGATCAAAAGTAATCGTCGGAACGATATTTGTTCACGAGGGGTAGCTCACGGCCAGTAAACACCTTCCGGCCGGATTCCTGACTCGCATCCACTAGTACACTCATCCGCTACAGCCGGTACCTCACTGAATCTAAATAAACCCCCGCTATATTTTGACCGTAAATGAAATGTCAGAACGAATTCCGTTTATCGAAGCAAACGACACTATCACCCCGCCATAATAAAGACCGGACGTATTTGAATTCACCATCCGGAAGAAAATAAAAAGATCAGAACCGAATCTAGGAGGCGTCGCACTGAACGTGCGTTTCAGTTCGCATCGACGTTCTAGAACCAAAAGATTGTTCGAAAAAAGTGATAGATAGCCGAAAAAAGTGACAGGAGTGCAACACGAGGACTTCCAAGGAGGTCACCCATCCTAGTACTACTCTCGTCCAAGCACGCTTAACTTCGGAGTTCTGATGGGATCCAGTGCATTTGTGCTGGTATGATCGCACCCAGCATGCCTCTCAATTGTCAAAGTAATAAAGAGTTTCCATTCGCATTGTCGTACGAAGTCCGTTTAAATGAAAGTGCGAAAAAATCCTGCTAGATGACATCGGATGGACGATCCGAGCATGTCGGGTAGCCGGATGACCGCCAGGGCTGTCATCGCACGATGAATCTTCCCGAGTACCCCCCAATCAATATATGAATCGCCACGATCTAATGGGCGGATCAAAAGTAATCGTCGGAACGATATTTGTTCACCAGGGGTAGCTCACGGCCAGTAAACACCTTCCGGCCGGATTCCTGACTCGCATCCACTAGTACACTCATCCGCTATAGCCGGTACCTCACTGAATCTAAACAAACCCCCGCTATATTTTGACCGTAAATGAAATGTCAGAACGAATTCCGTTTATCGAATCAAACGACACTATCACCCCGCCATAATAAAGACCGGACGTATTTGAATTCACCATCCGGAAGAAAATAAAAAGATCCGAACCGAAAGCGAGGAGGCGTCGCACTGAACGTGCGTTTCAGTTCGCATCGACGTTCCAGAGCCGAAAGATTGTTCGAAAAAAGTGGTAGATAGCCGAAAATAGTGACAGGAGTGCATCACGAGGATTTCCCAGGAGGTCACCCATCCTAGTACTAGTCTCGCCCAAGCACGCTTAACTTCGGAGTTCTGATGGGATCCAGTGCATTTGAGCTGGTATGATCGCACCCAGCATGCCTCTCCATTGTCAAAGTAATAAAGAGTTTCCATTCGCATTGTCGTACGAAGTCCGTTTAAATGAAAGTGCGAAAAAATCCTGCTAGATGACATCGGATGGACGATCCGAGCATGTCGGGTAGCCGGATGACCGCCAGGGCTGTCATCGCACGATGAATCTTCCCGAGTACCCCCGAATCAATATATGAATCGCCACGATCTGATGGGCGGATCAAAAGTAATCGTCGGAACGATATTTGTTCACCAGGGGTAGCTCACGGCCAGTAAACACCTTCCGGCCGGATTCCTGACTCGCATCCACTAGTACACTCATCCGCTATAGCCGGTACCTCACTGAATCTAAATAAACCCCCGCTATATTTTGACCGTAAATGAAATGTTAGAACGAATTCCGTTTATCGAAGCAAACGACACTATCACCCCGCCATAATAAAGACCGGACGTATTTGAATTCACCATCCGGAAGAAAATAAAAAGATCAGAACCGAACCCTAGGAGGCGTCGCACTGAACGTGCGTTTCAGTTCGCATCGACGTTCTAGAACCAAAAGATTGTTCGAAAAAAGTGATAGATAGCCGAAAAAAGTGACAGGAGTGCAACACGAGGACTTCCAAGGAGGTCACCCATCCTAGTACTACTCTCGTCCAAGCACGCTTAACTTCGGAGTTCTGATGGGATCTAGTGCATTTGTGCTGGTATGATCGCACCTAGCATGCCTCTCCATTGTCAAAGTAATAAAGAGTTTCCATTCGCATTGTCGTACGAAGTCCGTTTAAATGAAAGTGCGAAAAAATCCTTCTAGATGACATCGGATGGACGATCCGAGCATGTCGGGTAGCCGGATGATCGCCAGGGCTGTCATCGCACAATGAATCTTCCCGAGTACCCCCGAATCAATATATGAATCGCCACGATCTGATGGGCGGATCAAAAGTAATCGTCGGAACGATATTTGTTCACCAGGGGTAGCTCACGGCCAGTAAACACCTTCCGGCCGGATTCCTGACTCGCATCCACTAGTACACTCATCCGCTATAGCCGGTACCTCACTGAATCTAAACAAACACCCACTATATTTTGACCGTAAATGAAATGTCAGAACGAATTCCGTTTATCGAATCAAACGACACTATCACCCCGCCATAATAAAGACCGGACGTATTTGAATTCACCATCCGGAAGAAAATAAAAAGATCCGAACCGAAACCTAGGAGGCGTCGCACTGAACGTGCGTTTCAGTTCGCATCGACGTTCTAGAACCAAAAGATTGTTCGGAAAAAGTGATAGATAGCCGAAAAAAGTGACAGGAGTGCAACACAAGGACTTCCAAGGAGGTCACCCATCCTAGTACTACTCTCGTCCAAGCACGCTTAACTTCGGAGTTCTGATGGGATCCAGTGCATTTGTGCTGGTATGATCGCACCCAGCATGCCTCTCCATTGTCAAAGTAATAAAGAGTTTCCATTCGCATTGTCGTACGAAGTCCGTTTAAATGAAAGTGCGAAAAAATCCTGCTAGATGACATCGGATGGACGATCCGAGCATGTCGGGTAGCCGGATGACCGCCAGGGCTTTCATCGCACAATGAATCTTCCCGAGTACCCCCGAATCAATATATGAATCGCCACGATCTGATGGGCGGATCAAAAGTAATCGTCGGAACGATATTTGTTCACCAGGGGTAGCTCACGGCCAGTAAACACCTTCCGGCCGGATTCCTGACTCGCATCCACTACACTCATCCGCTATAGCCGGTACCTTACTGAATCTAAACAAACCCCCGCTATATTTTGACCGTAAATGAAATGTCAGAACGAATTCCGTTTATCGAATCAAACGACACTATCACCCCGCCATAATAAAGACCGGACGTATTTGAATTCACCATTCGGAAGAAAATAAAAAGATCCGAACCGAAAGCTAGGAGGCGTCGCACTGAACGTGCGTTTCAGTTCGCATCGACGTTCCAGAACCGAAAGATTGTTCGAAAAAAGTGGTAGATAGCCGAAAAAAGTGACAAGAGTGCAACACAAGGATTTCCCAGGAGGTCACCCATCCTAGTACTACTCTCGCCCAAGCACGCTTAACTTCGGAGTTCTGATGGGATCCAGTGCATTTGAGCTGGTATGATCGCACCCAGCATGGCTCTCCATTGCAAAGTAATAAAGAGTTTCCATTCGCATTGTCGTACGAAGTCCGTTTAAATGAAAGTGCGAAAAAATCCTGCTAGATGACATCGGATGGACGATCCGAGCATGTCGGGTAGCCGGATGACCGCCAGGGCTGTCATCGCACGATGAATCTTCCCGAGTACCCCCGAATCAATATATGAATCGCCACGATCTGATGGGCGGATCAAAAGTAATCGTCGGAACGATATTTGTTCACCAGGGGTAGCTCACGGCCAGTAAACACCTTCCGGCCGGATTCCTGACTCGCATCCACTAGTACACTCATCCGCTATAGCCGGTACCTCACTGAATCTAAACAAACACCCGCTATATTTTGACCGTAAATGAAATGTTAGAACGAATTCCGTTTATCGAATCAAACGACACTATCACCCCGCCATAATAAAGACCGGACGTATTTGAATTCACCATCCGGAAGAAAATAAAAAGATCCGAACCGAAATCTAGGAGGCGTCGCACTGAACGTGCGTTTCAGTTAGCATCGACGTTCTAGAACCAAAAGATTGTTCGAAAAAAGTGATAGATAGCCGAAAAAAGTGACAGGAGTGCAACACGAGGACTTCCAAGGAGGTCAGCCATCCTAGTACTACTCTCGTCCAAGCACGCTTAACTTCGGAGTTCTGATGGGATCCAGTGCATTTGTGCTGGTATGATCGCACCCAGCATGCCTCTCCATTGTCAAAGTAATAAAGAGTTTCCATTCGCATTGTCGTACGAAGTCCGTTTAAATGAAAGTGCGAAAAAATCCTGCTAGATGACATCGGATGGACGATCCGAGCATGTCGGGTAGCCGGATGACCGCCAGGGCTGTCATCGGACGATGAATCTACCCGAGTACCCCCGAATTAATATATGAATCGCCACGATCTGATGGGCGGATCAAAAGTAATCGTCGGAACGATATTTGTTCACCAGGGGTAGCTCACGGCCAGTAAACACCTTCCGGCCGGATTCCTGACTCGCATCCACTAGTACACTCATCCGCTATAGCCGGTACCTCACTGAATCTAAATAAACCCCCGCTATATTTTGACCGTAAATGAAATGTCAGAACGAATTCCGTTTATCGAAGCAAACGACACTATCACCCCGCCATAATAAAGACCGGACGTATTTGAATTCACCATCCGGAAGAAAATAAAAAGATCAGAACCGAACCCTAGGAGGCGTCGCACTGAACGTGCGTTTCAGTTCGCATCGACGTTCTAGAACCAAAAGATTGTTCGAAAAAAGTGATAGATAGCCGAAAAAAGTGACAGGAGTGCAACACGAGGACTTCCAAGGAGGTCACCCATCCTAGTACTACTCTCGTCCAAGCACGCTTAACTTCGGAGTTCTGATGGGATCCAGTGCATTTGTGCTGGTATGATCGCACCCAGCATGCCTCTCAATTGTCAAAGTAATAAAGAGTTTCCATTCGCATTGTCGTACGAAGTCCGTTTAAATGAAAGTGCGAAAAAATCCTGCTAGATGACATCGGATGGACGATCCGAGCATGTCGGGTAGCCGGATGACCGCCAGGGCTGTCATCGCACGATGAATCTTCCCGAGTACCCCCCAATCAATATATGAATCGCCACGATCTAATGGGCGGATCAAAAGTAATCGTCGGAACGATATTTGTTCACCAGGGGTAGCTCACGGCCAGTAAACACCTTCCGGCCGGATTCCTGACTCGCATCCACTAGTACACTCATCCGCTATAGCCGGTACCTCACTGAATCTAAACAAACCCCCGCTATATTTTGACCGTAAATGAAATGTCAGAACGAATTCCGTTTATCGAATCAAACGACACTATCACCCCGCCATAATAAAGACCGGACGTATTTGAATTCACCATCCGGAAGAAAATAAAAAGATCCGAACCGAAAGCGAGGAGGCGTCGCACTGAACGTGCGTTTCAGTTCGCATCGACGTTCCAGAGCCGAAAGATTGTTCGAAAAAAGTGGTAGATAGCCGAAAAAAGTGACAGGAGTGCATCACGAGGATTTCCCAGGAGGTCACCCATCCTAGTACTAGTCTCGCCCAAGCACGCTTAACTTCGGAGTTCTGATGGGATCCAGTGCATTTGAGCTGGTATGATCGCACCCAGCATGCCTCTCCATTGTCAAAGTAATAAAGAGTTTCCATTCGCATTGTCGTACGAAGTCCGTTTAAATGAAAGTGCGAAAAAATCCTGCTAGATGACACCGGATGGACGATCCGAGCATGTCGGGTAGCCGGATGACCGCCAGGGCTGTCATCGCACGATGAATCTTCCCGAGTACCCCCGAATCAATATATGAATCGCCACGATCTGATGGGCGGATCAAAAGTAATCGTCGGAACGATATTTGTTCACCAGGGGTAGCTCACGGCCAGTAAACACCTTCCGGCCGGATTCCTGACTCGCATCCACTAGTACACTCATCCGCTATAGCCGGTACCTCACTGAATCTAAACAAACACCCGCTATATTTTGACCGTAAATGAAATGTCAGAACGAATTCCGTTTATCGAATCAAACGACACTATCACCCCGCCATAATAAAGACCGGACGTATTTGAATTCACCATCCGGAAGAAAATAAAAAGATCCGAACCGAAACCTAGGAGGCGTCGCACTGAACGTGCGTTTCAGTTCGCATCGACGTTCTAGAACCAAAAGATTGTTCGAAAAAAGTGATAGATAGCCGAAAAAAGTGATAGGAGTGCAACACGAGGACTTCCAAGGAGGTCACCCATCCTAGTACTACTCTCGTCCAAGCACGCTTAACTTCGGAGTTCTGATGGGATCTAGTGCATTTGTGCTGGTATGATCGCACCTAGCATGCCTCTCCATTGTCAAAGTAATAAAGAGTTTCCATTCGCATTGTCGTACGAAGTCCGTTTAAATGAAAGTGCGAAAAAATCCTGCTAGATGACATCGGATGGACGATCCGAGCATGTCGGGTAGCCGGATGACCGCCAGGGCTGTCATCGCACAATGAATCTTCCCGAGTACCCCCGAATCAATATATGAATCGCCACGATCTGATCGGCGGATCAAAAGTAATCGTCGGAACGATATTTGTTCACTAGGGGTAGCTCACGGCCAGTAAACACCTTCCGGCCGGATTCCTGACTCGCATCCACTAGTACACTCATCCGCTATAGCCGGTACCTCACTGAATCTAAACAAACCCCCGCTATATTTTGACCGTAAATGAAATGTCAGAACGAATTCCGTTTATCGAATCAAACGACACTATCACCCCGCCATAATAAAGACCGGACGTATTTGAATTCACCATTCGGAAGAAAATAAAAAGATCCGAACCGAAAGCTAGGAGGCGTCGCACTGAACGTGCGTTTCAGTTCGCATCGACGTTCCAGAACCGAAAGATTGTTCGAAAAAACTGGTAGAGACCCGAAAAAAGTGACAGGAGTGCAACACGAGGATTTCCCAGGAGGTCACCCATCCTAGTACTACTCTCGCCCAAGCACGCTTAACTTCGGAGTTCTGATGGGATCCAGTGCATTTGAGCTGGTATGATCGCACCCAGCATGGCTCTCCATTGTCAAAGTAATAAAGAGTTTCCATTCGCATTGTCGTACGAAGTCCGTTTAAATGAAAGTGCGAAAAAATCCTGCTAGATGACATCGGATGGACGATCCGAGCATGTCGGGTAGCCGGATGACCGCCAGGGCTGTCATCGCACGATGAATCTTCCCGAGTACCCCCGAATCAATATATGAATCGCCACGATCTGATGGGCGGATCAAAAGTAATCGTCGGAACGATATTTGTTCACCAGGGGTAGCTCACGGCCAGTAAACACCTTCCGGCCGGATTCCTGACTCGCATCCACTAGTACACTCATCCGCTATAGCCGGTACCTCACTGAATCTAAACAAACACCCGCTATATTTTGACCGTAAATGAAATGTCAGAACGAATTCCGTTTATCGAATCAAACGACACTATCACCACGCCATAATAAAGACCGGACGTATTTGAATTCACCATCCGGAAGAAAATAAAAAGATCCGAACCGAAATCTAGGAGGCGTCGCACTGAACGTGCGTTTCAGTTCGCATCGACGTTCTAGAACCAAAAGATTGTTCAAAAAAAGTGATAGATAGCCGAAAAAAGTGACAGGAGTGCAACACGAGGACTTCCAAGGAGGTCAGCCATCCTAGTACTACTCTCGTCCAAGCACGCTTAACTTCGGAGTTCTGATGGGATCCAGTGCATTTGTGCTGGTATGATCGCACCCAGCATGCCTCTCCATTGTCAAAGTAATAAAGAGTTTCCATTCGCATTGTCGTACGAAGTCCGTTTAAATGAAAGTGCGAAAAAATCCTGCTAGATGACATCGGATGGACGATCCGAGCATGTCGGGTAGCCGGATGACCGCCAGGGCTGTCATCGCACGATGAATCTTCCCGAGTACCCCCGAATCAATATATGAATCGCCACGATCTGATGGGCGGATCAAAAGTAATCGTCGGAACGATATTTGTTCACCAGGGGTAGCTCACGGCCAGTAAACACCTTCCGGCCGGATTCCTGACTCGCATCCACTAGTACACTCATCCGCTATAGCCGGTACCTCACTGAATCTAAATAAACCCCCACTATATTTTGACCGTAAATGAATTGTCAGAACGAATTCCGTTTATCGAATCAAACGACACTATCACCCCGCCATAATAAAGACCGGACGTATTTGAATTCACCATCCGGAAGAAAATAAAAAGATCAGAACCGAAACCTAGGAGGCGTCGCACTGAACGTGCGTTTCAGTTCGCATCGACGTTCTAGAACCAAAAGATTGTTCGAAAAAAGTGATAGATAGCCGAAAAAAGTGACAGGAGTGCAACACGAGGACTTCCAAGGAGGTCAGCCATCCTAGTACTACTCTCGTCCAAGCACGCTTAACTTCGGAGTTCTGATGGGATCCAGTGCATTTGTGCTGGTATGATCGCACCCAGCATGCCTCTCCATTGTCAAAGTAATAAAGAGTTTCCATTCGCATTGTCGTACGAAGTCCGTTTAAATGAAAGTGCGAAAAAATCCTGCTAGATGACATCGGATGGACGATCCGAGCATGTCGGGTAACCGGATGACCGCCAGGGCTGTCATCGCACGATGAATCTTCCCGAGTACCCCCCAATCAATATATGAATCGCCACGATCTGATGGGCGGATCAAAAGTAATCGTCGGAACGATATTTGTTCACCAGGGGTAGCTCACGGCCAGTAAACACCTTCCGGCCGGATTCCTGACTCGCATCCACTAGTACACTCATCCGCTATAGCCGGTACCTCACTGAATCTAAACAAACCCCCGCTATATTTTGACCGTAAATGAAATGTCAGAACGAATTCCGTTTATCGAATCAAACAACACTATCACCCCGCCATAATAAAGACCGGACGTATTTGAATTCACCATCCGGAAGAAAATAAAAAGATCCGAACCGAAAGCTAGGAGGCGTCGCACTGAACGTGCGTTTCAGTTCGCATCGACGTTCCAGAACCGAAAGATTGTTCGAAAAAAGTGGTAGATAGCCGAAAAAAGTGACAGGAGTGCATCACGAGGATTTCCTAGGAGGTCACCCATCCTAGTACTAGTCTCGCCCAAGCACGCTTAACTTCGGAGTTCTGATGGGATCCAGTGCATTTGAGCTGGTATGATCGCACCCAGCATGCCTCTCCATTGTCAAAGTAATAAAGAGTTTCCATTCGCATTGTCGTACGAAGTCCGTTTAAATGAAAGTGCGAAAAAATCCTGCTAGATGACATCGGATGGACGATCCGAGCATGTCGGGTAGCCGGATGACCGCCAGGGCTGTCATCGCACGATGAATCTTCCCGAGTACCCCCGAATCAATATATGAATCGCCACGATCTGATGGGCGGATCAAAAGTAATCGTCGGAACGATATTTGTTCACCAGGGGTAGCTCACGGCCAGTAAACACCTTCCGGCCGGATTCCTGACTCGCATCCACTAGTACACTCATCCGCTATAGCCGGTACCTCACTGAATCTAAACAAACACCCGCTATATTTTGACCGTAAATGAAATGTCAGAACGAATTCCGTTTATCGAATCAAACGACACTATCACCCCGCCATAATAAAGACCGGACGTATTTGAATTCACCATCCGGAAGAAAATAAAAAGATCCGAACCGAAATCTAGGAGGCGTCGCACTGAACGTGCGTTTCAGTTCGCATCGACGTTCTAGAACCAAAAGATTGTTCGAAAAAAGTGATAGATAGCCGAAAAAAGTGACAGGAGTGCAACACGAGGACTTCCAAGGAGGTCAGCCATCCTAGTACTACTCTCGTCCAAGCACGCTTAACTTCGGAGTTCTGATGGGATCCAGTGCATTTGTGCTGGTATGATCGCACCCAGCATGCCTCTCCATTGTCAAAGTAATAAAGAGTTTCCATTTGCATTGTCGTACGAAGTCCGTTTAAATGAAAGTGCGAAAAAATCCTGCTAGATGACATCGGATGGACGATCCGAGCATGTCGGGTAGCCGGATGACCGCCAGGGCTGTCATCGCACGATGAATCTTCCCGAGTACCCCCGAATCAATATATGAATCGCCACGATCTAATGGGCGGATCAAAAGTAATCGTCGGAACGATATTTGTTCACCAGGGGTAGCTCACGGCCAGTAAACACCTTCCGGCCGGATTCCTGACTCGCATCCACTAGTACTGTAAGCCCAAGGGTCTACTCTCCTATCTTGTTTTGATGATTCTAAACATAATTGATTGTGTTTTTGAATACTAATCAATTTGCTTTGAAGTGTTGTGTTTAAGATAGGATTGATCATTGAAGAAACCAACACACAACATGGTCATGCTTGGAGATATCCCATACAAGAGTCAAAGGAGCTAAGTGAAGCTCACCTCATCTCTCAAGCAAAGCATACACAAGATGGAAGATCAATTGAAGACCAAGACTAAAGAGAAGTTGAAGATTGCATAGGTATCATTGTACATCCTTTCTCTTTAGATTTCCAAGTCAAGGCAAAGTGTTTTCAACTTGTTTTTCAAAGAACACTTAAGAACTTAAAATGCATTAGTGAATGGTTATGTGATGGACCAACATGTTGGGACCCTCATAAACATTCCAAAATAACCATAGGAGTTGAGTTCCAAAAGCTAAAAATCAAATTTGCAATAAAAATCAAAAAGTGCGGATTTTTAGGCTTCTCGGAACTCCGAGAATTTTTCTCGGAGCTCCGAGCTCGGAACTCCGAGAGTTCCCTCGGAACTCCGAGAAAAGGTCCAGTAGCATCTGGACACTTTCTCGGAACTCCGAGACAATTTCTCGGAACTCCGAGAAATGGTCCAGTAGAAATTTTATTTCTTCTGGCCGTTGTCTCGGAACTCCGAGAATATTTCTCGGAACTCCGAGAATTCTCGGAACTCCGAGAATGGTTCTCGGAACTCCGAGAACCTCGCGACAGACTAAAAAATAGCCGTTGGGATTCAAATTAATTGTTGGTTTTTGATATTTCCACCCCCAAACGGTCATATTCTTTGGTGTGGTTATATATACAACATGTAGAGAAGTTTTTCACTCTCTCTTGATCTTTGAAAAACATCCTTAAGCATCAAAAACATTTGCAATCCATTTTAGCTTGAGTTTTTGTTTTTCATCCCAAACTTGCCTTTCACTTGTGAATCTTTTGAGTTTGGATATAGTAGTGCTTTCACTTGCAAATCACCATCTTTGAAGAGCAATCAAGGGTCTACAAAGAGCATCAAGCTTTCAAGAAGAAGCCAAGCTATTCTCTTTCAAATCTAGTGTAGGTGGCTAGGGCATTCCCTTTTTAATTCCCTAGAGAGCAACCGCTTAGAACTCGGCGGAGAAGGAGAGTCTTTGTAAAGGTGTAAGGGCATCCTTGTTTAATATCCCTTTGATTTGTAACCGCCTCGGAGCCGGGCATCGTGGAGGTCTCCTATAGTGGAATCCCTCAAGTGCGACCTTGAGTAGAGTGGAGTAGGCCGTTGGCCGAACCACTATATATCGGTGTGTCAATTTCTCACTCTTGCATTTCCATTATTGTTTTGGTTTGGCATTTCACTTTGTTCTTTCAATTATATGTGCACTAACCAAATATTTATTCAAGTGAAGAAAAATTCCAATTAGGGTTTATAGATAATTTTCAAAAGGCCTAATATTGAGTTAAATTCAATTCACCCCCCCTCTTGAGTATTTCAAGTACACTCATCCGCTATAGCCGGTACCTCACTGAATCTAAACAAACACCCGCTATATTTTGACCGTAAATGAAATGTCAGAACGAATTCCGTTTATCGAATCAAACGACACTATCACCCCGCCATAATAAAGACCGGACGTATTTGAATTCACCATCCGGAAGAAAATAAAAAGATCCGAACCGAAACCTAGGAGGCGTCGCACTGAACGTGCGTTTCAGTTCGCATCGACGTTCTAGAACCAAAAGATTGTTCGAAAAAAGTGATAGATAGGCGAAAAAAGTGACAGGAGTGCAACACGAGGACTTCCAAGGAGGTCACCCATCCTAGTACTACTCTCGTCCAAGCACGCTTAACTTCGGAGTTCTGATGGGATCCAGTGCATCTGTGCTGGTATGATCGCACCCAGCATGCCTCTCCATTGTCAAAGTAATAAAGAGTTTCCATTCGCATTGTCGTACGAAGTCCGTTTAAATGAAAGTGCGAAAAAATTCTGCTAGATGAAATCGGATGGACGATCCGAGCATGTCGGGTAGCCGGACGACCGCCAGGGCTTTCATCGCACGATGAATCTTCCCGAGTACCCCCGAATCAATATGTGAATCGCCACGATCTGATGGGCGGATCAAAAGTAATCGTCGGAACGATATTTATTCACCAGGGGTACCTCACGGCCAGTAAACACCTTCCGGCCGGATTCCTGACTCGCATCCACTAGTACACTCATCCGCTATAGCCGGTACCTCACTGAATCTAAACAAACACCCGCTATATTTTGACCGTAAATGAAATGTCAGAACGAATTCCGTTTATCGAATCAAACGACACTATCACCCCGCCATAATAAAGACCGGACGTATTTGAATTCACCATCCGGAAGAAAATAAATACATCGGAACCGAAATCTAGGAGGTGTCGCACTAAACGTGTGTTTCAGTTCGCATCGACGTTCCAGAACCGAAAGATTGTTCGAAAAAAGTGGTAGATAGCCGAAAAAAGTGACAGGGGTGCAACACGAGGACTTCCCACGAGGTCACCCATCCTAGTACTACTCTCGCCCAAGCACGCTTAACTTCGGAGTTCTGATGGGATCCAGTGCATTTGTGCTGGTATGATCGCACTTAGCATGCCTCTCCATTATCAAAGTAATAAAGAGTTTCCATTCGCATTGTCGTACGAAGTCCGTTTAAATGAAAGTGCGAAAAAATCCTGCTAGATGACATCGGATTGACGATTCGAGCATGTTGGGAAGCCGGGGGACCGAAATCACTGTCATCCCGCGATGAATCTTCCCGAGTACCCCCGAATCAATATAAGAATCGCCACGATCTGACGGGCGGATCAAAAGTTATCGTCGAAACGATATTTGTGCACCAAGGGTAGCTCACGGCCAGTAAACACCTTACGACCGGATTCCTGACTCGCATCCACTAGTACACTCATCCGCTATAGCCGGTACGTTACTGAATCTAAACAAACCCCCGCTATATTTAGACCGCAAATGAAATGTCAGAAAGAATTCCGTTTATCGAATCAAACGACACTATCACCCCGCCATAATAAAGACTGGAGGTATTTTAATTCACCATCCGGAAGAAAATAAAAAGAACCGAACCGAAACCTAGGAGGCGTCGCACTAAACGTGCTTTTCAGTTCGCATCGACGTTCCAGAACCGAAAGATTGTTCGAAAAAAGTGGTAGATACCCGAAAAAAGTGACAGGGGTGCAACACGAGGACTTCCCAGGAGGTCACCCATCCTAGTACTACTCTCGCCCAAGCACGCTTAACTTCGGAGTTCTGATAGGATACAGTGCATTTGTGCTGGTATGATCGCACCCGGCATGCCTCTCAATTGTCAAAGTAATAAAGAGTTTCCACTTGCATTGTCGTACGAAGTCCGTTTAAATGAAAGTGCGAAAAATCGTGTTAGATGACATCGGATGAACGATCCGAGCATGTCGGGAAGCCGGATTACCCCCGCGGGTGTAATCGCGAGATGAATCTTCTCGAGTACCCCCGAATCAATATAAGAATCGCCACGATCTGACGGGCGGATCAAAAGTTATCGTCGAAACGATATTTTTACACCAAGGGTAGCTCACGGCCAGTAAACACCTTACGACCGGATTCCTGACTCGCATCCACTAGTACACTCATCCGCTATAGCCGGTACGTTACTGAATCTAAACAAACCTCCGCTATATTTTGACCACAAATGAAATGTCAGAACGAATTCTGTTTATCGAATCAAACGACACTATCACCCCGCCATAATAAAGACTGGACGTACTTGAATTCACCATCCGAAAGAAAATAAATACACCCGAACCGAGATCTAGGAGGCGTCGCACTAAACGTGTGTTTCAGTTCACATCGACGTTCCAGAACCGAAAGATTGTTCGAAAAAAGTGGTAGTTAGCGCAAAAAAAGTGACAGGGGTGCAACACGAGGACTTCCCACGAGGTCACCCATCCTAGTACTACTCTCGCCCAAGCACGCTTAACTTCGGAGTTCTGATGGGATCCAGTGCATTTGTGCTGGTATAATCGCACCCAGCATGCCTCTCCATTATCAAAGTAAAAAAGAGTTTCCATTCGCATTGTCGTACGAAGTCCGTTTAAATGAAACTGTGAAAAAATCCAGCTAGATGACATCGGATCGACGATCCGAGCATGTTCGGAAGCCGGATGACCGCCATGGCCGTCATCGCGCGATGAATCTTCCCGAGTACCCCCGAATCAATATAAGAATCGCCACGATTAGACGGGTGGATCAAAAGTTATCGTCGGAATGATATTTGTGCACCAAGGGTAACTCACGGCCAGTAAACACCTTCCGACCGGATTCCTGACTCGCATCCAATAGTACACTCATCCGCTATAGCCGGTACGTCACCGAATCTAAACAAACCCCCGCTATATTTTGACCGCAAATGAAATGTCAGAACGAATTCCGTTTATCGAATCAAACGACACTATCACCTCGCCATAATAAAGACCGGACGTATTTGAATTCACCATCCGGAAGAAAATAAATACATCCGAACCGAAATCTAGGAGGCGTCGCACTAAACGTGTGTTTCAGTTCGCATCGACGTTCTAAAACCGAAAGATTGTTCGAAAAAAGTGGTAGATAGCCGAAAAAAATGGCAGGGGTGCAACACGAGGACTTCCCAGGAGGTCACCCATCCTAGTACTACTCTCGCCCAAGCACGCTTAACTTCGGAGTTCTGATGGGATCCAGTGCATTTGTGCTGGTATGATCGCACCCAGCATGCCTCTCCATTGTCAAAGTAATAAAGAGTTTCCATTCGCATTGTCGTACGAAGTCCGTTTAAATGAAAGTGCGAAAAAATCCTGCTAGATGACATCGGATGGACGATCCGAGCATGTCTGGTAGCCGGATGACCGCCAGGGCTGTTATCGCACGATGAATCTTCCCGAGTACCCCCGAATCAATATATGAATCGCCACGATCTGATGGGCGGATCAAAAGTAATCGTCGGAACGATATTTGTTCACCAGGGGTAGCTCACGGCCAGTAAACACCTTCCGGCCGGATTCCTGACTCGCATCCACTAGTACACTCATCCGCTATAGCCGGTACCTCACTGAATCTAAACAAACACCCGCTATATTTTGACCGTAAATGAAATGTCAGAACGAATTCCGTTTATCGAATCAAACGACACTATCAGCCCGCCATAATAAAGGCCGGACGTATTTGAATTCACCATCCGGAAGAAAATAAAAAGATCCGAACCGAAATCTAGGAGGCGTCGCACTGAACGTGCGTTTCAGTTCGCATCGACGTTCCAGAACCGAAAGATTGTTCGAAAAAAGTGGTAGATAGCCGAAAAAAGTGACAGCAGTGCAACACGAGGATTCCCCAGGAGGTCACCCATCTTAGTACTACTCACGCCCAAGCACGCTTAACTTCGGAGTTCTGATGGGATCCAGTGCATTTGAGCTGGTATGATCGCACCCAGCATGCCTCTCCATTGTCAAAGTAATAAAAAGTTTCCATTCGCATTGTCGTACGAAGTCCGTTTAAATGAAAGTGCGAAAAAATCCTGCTAGATGACATCGGATGGACGATCCGAGCATGTCCGGAAGCCGGATTACCGCCACGGCCGTCATCGCGCGATAAATCTTCCCGAGTACCCCCGAATTAATATAAGAATCGCCACGATTTGACGGGCGGATCAAAAGTTATCGTCAGAACGATATTTGTGCACCAAGGGTAGCTCCGTGGCCAGTAAACACCTAACGACCGGATTCCTGACTCGCATCCAATAGTACACTCATCCCCTATAGCCGGTACGTCACTGAATCTAAACAAACCCCCGCTATATTTTGACCGCAAATGAAATGTCAGAACGAATTCCGTTTATCGAATCAAACGACACTATCACCTCGCCATAATAAAGACCGGACGTATTTGAATTCACCATCCGGAAGAAAATAAATACATCCGAACCGAAATCTAGGAGGCGTCGCACTTAATGTGTGTTTCAGTTCGCATCGACGTTCAAGAACCGAAAGATTGTTCGAAAAAAGTGGTAGATAGCCGAAAAAAGTGACAGGGGTGCAACACGAGGACTTCCCAGGAGGTCACCCATCCTAGTACTACTCTCGCCCTAGCACGCTTAACTTCGGAGTTCTGATGGGATCCAGTGCATTTGTGCCGGTATGATCGCACCCAGCATGCCTCTCCATTGTCAAAGTAATAGAAAGTTTCCATTCGCATTGTCGTACGAAGTCCGTTTAAATGAAAGTGCGAAAAAATCCTGCTAGATGACATCGGATTGACGATTCGACCATGTCGGGAAGCCGGATGACCGCCAGGACTATTATCGCGCGATGAATCTTCCCGAGTACCCCCGAATCAATATAAGAATCGCCACGATCTGACGGGCGGATCAAAAGTTATCGTCGAAACGATATTTATGCACCAAGGGTAGCTCACGGCCAGTAAACACCTTACGACCGGATTCCTGACTCGCACCCACTAGTACACTCATCCGCTATAGCCGGTACGTTAATGAATCTAAACAAACCTCTACTATATTTTAACCACAAATGAAATGTCAGAACGAATTCCGTTTATCGAATCAAACGACACTATCACCCCGCCATAATAAAGACCGGTCGTATTTGAATTCACCATCCGGAAGAAAATAAATATATCCGAACTGAAACCTAGGAGGCGTCGCACTAAACGTGTGTTTCAGTTCGCATCGACGTTCCAGAACTGAAAGATTGTTCTAAAAAAGTGGTAGATAGCCGAAAAAAGTGACAGGGGTGCAACACGAGGACTTCTCAGGAGGACACCCATCCTAGTACTACTCTCGCCCAAGCACGCTTAACTACGGAGTTCTGATGGGATCCAGTGCATTTGTGCTGGTATGATCGCACCCAGCATGCCTCTCCATTGTCAAAGTAATAGAAAGTTTCCATTCGCATTGTCGTACGAAGTCCGTTTAAATGAAAGTGCGAAAAAATCCTGCTAGATGACATCGGATTGACGATTCGAGCATGTCGGGAAGCCGGATGACCGCCAGGACTGTCATCGCGCGATGAATCTTCCCGAGTACCCCCGAATCAATATAAGAATCGTCACGATCTGACGGGCGGATCAAAAGTTATCGTCGAAACAATATTTGTGCACCAAGGGTAGCTCACGGCCAGTAAACACCTTACGACCGGATTCCTGACTCGCATCCACTAGTACACTCATCCGCTATAGCCGGTACGTTACTGAATCTAAACAAACCTCCGCTATATTTTGACCACAAATGAAATGTCAGAACGAATTCTGTTTATCGAATCAAACGGCACTATCACCCCGCCATAATAAAGACCGGACGTATTTGAATTCACCATCCAGAAGAAAATAAATACATCCGAACCGAAATCTAGGAGGCGTCGCACTAAACGTGTGTTTCAGTTCGCATCGACGTTCCAGAACCGAAAGATTGTTCGAAAAAAGTGGTAGATAGCCGAAAAAAGTGACAGGGGTGCAACACGAGGAATTCCCACGAGGTCACCCATCCCAGTACTACTCTCGCCCAAGCACGCTTAACTTCGGAATTCTGATGGGATCCAGTGCATTTGTGCTGGTATAATCGCACCCAGGATGCCTCTCCATTGTCAAAGTAATAAAGAGTTTCCATTCGCATTGTCGTACGAAGTCCGTTTAAATGAAAGTGCGAAAAAATCCTGCTAAATGACATCGGGTTGACGATTCGAGCATGTCGGGAAGCCGGATGACCGCCAGGACTGCCATCGCGCGATGAATCTTCCCGAGTACCCCCGAATTAATATAAGAATCGCCACGATCTGACGGGCGGATCAAAAGTTATCATCGAAACGATATTTGTGCACCAAGGGTAGCTCACGGCCAGTAAACACCTTACGACCGGATTCCTGACTCGCATCCACTAGTACACTCATCCGCTATAGCCGGTACGTTACTGAATCTAAACAAACCTCCGCTATATTTTGACCACAAATGAAATGTCAGAAAGAATTCCGTTTATCGAATCAAACGACACTATCACCCTGCCATAATAAAGACCGGACGTATTTGAATTCACCATCCGGAAGAAAATAAATACATCGGAACCGAAATCTAGGAGGTGTCGCACTAAACGTGTGTTTCAGTTCGCATCGACGTTCCAGAACCGAAAGATTGTTCGAAAAAAGTGGTAGATAGCCGAAAAAAGTGACAGGGGTGCAACACGAGGACTTCCCACGAGGTCACCCATCCTAGTACTACTCTCGCCCAAGCACGCTTAACTTCGGAGTTCTGATGGGATCCAGTGCATTTGTGCTGGTATGATCGCACTTAGCATGCCTCTCCATTATCAAAGTAATAAAGAGTTTCCATTCGCATTGTCGTACGAAGTCCGTTTAAATGAAAGTGCGAAAAAATCCTGCTAGATGACATCGGATTGACGATTCGAGCATGTCGGGAAGCCGGATGACCGAAAGCACTGTCATCGCGCGATGAGTCTTCCCGAGTACCCCCGAATCAATATAAGAATCTCCACGATCTGACGGGCGGATCAAAAGTTATCGTCGGAACGATATTTGTGCACAAAGGGTAGCTCACGGCAAGTAAACACCTTCCGACCGGATTCCTGACTCGCATCCACTAGTACACTCATCCGATATAGCCGGTACGTTACTGAATTTAAACAAACCTCCGCTATATTTTGGCCACAAATGAAATGTCAGAACGAATTCCGTTTATCGAATCAAACGACACTATCACCCCGCCATAATAAAGACCGTACGTATTTGAATTCACCATCCGGAAGAAAATAAATACATCCGAACCGAAATCTAGCAGGCGTCGCACTAAACGTGTGTTTCAGTTCGCATCGACGTTCCAGAACCGAAAGATTGTTCGAAAAAGTGGTAGATAGCCGAAAAAAGTGACAGGGGTGCAACACGAGGACTTCCCACGAGGTCCCCCATCCTAGTACTACTCTCGCCCAAGCACGCTTAACTTCGGAGTTCTGATGGGATCCAGTGCATTTGTGCTGGTATGATCGCACCCGGCATGCCTCTCCATTGTCAAAGTAATAAAGAGTTTCCACTTGCATTGTCGTACGAAGTCCGTTTAAATGAAAGTGCGAAAAAATCGTGCTAGATGACATCGGATGGACGATCCGAGCATGTCGGGAAGCCGGATGACTGCCAGGGCTGTAATCGCGCGAAGAATCTTCCCGAGTACCCCCGAACCAATATAAGAATCGCCACGATCTGACGGGCGGATCAAAAGTTATCGTCGAAACGATATTTGTACACCAAGGGTAGCTCACGGCCAGTAAACACCTTACGACCGGATTCCTGACTCGCATCCAATAGTACACTCATCCGCTATAGCCGGTACGTCACTGAATCTAAACAAACCCCCGCTATATTTAGACCGCAAATGAAATGTCAGAACGAATTCCGTTTATCGAATCAAACGACACTATCACCCCGCCATAATAAAGACCGGAGGTATTTTAATTCACCATCCGGAAGAAAATAAAAAGAACCGAACCGAAACCTAGGAGGCGTCGCACTAAACGTGCTTTTCAGTTCGCATCGACGTTCCAGAACCGAAAGATTGTTCGAAAAAAGTGGTAGATAGCCGAAAAAAGTGACAGGGGTGCAACACGAGGACTTCCCAGGAGGTCACCCATCCTAGTACTACTCTCGCCCAAGCACGCTTAACTTCGGAGTTCTGATAGGATACAGTGCATTTGTGCTGGTATGATCGCACCCGGCATGCCTCTCAATTGTCAAAGTAATAAAGAGTTTCCACTTGCATTGTTGGCTCCGAGGTTACTGTCCACAGAAATTCTGAGATATGCCAGGCAATAAGGTGCTATAACCTAAGTATTAAATTGCACAAGGAAAGAGCGCACGATTCCCTTCCTTGGATGCTATTCTGGGCCGAAATTGGTGAACCCTAGAACCATTGGTAATCCTTGAATGTCCAGAAACTGAAAATCCTTGAAATTTGAAATTCATTAACCTCGAGAATTTAAATCGATTTGTCTTGTGTCTTTCGGAACCGTTGGATCGCGGTTTTCGTCGTAAGAACCATTAGTGCCCAATTTAGGAACACTTACGTCATGTCGTGTCCTAGGTTTTAGGGAGTCTTAGGTTTTAGGGAGTCCTAGAGTTAGGAGTCCAGCCTCATCACGGACGCTTGCTATGAATAGCAACCGTGCCATAGGTTTAATTACACTAGTCACCCAATCTTTTCCTAGGACAAGCCTAGTAAACTAGGATGTAGGTTAACCTGCTTTAGTCTAAGGAACAACTTGCTTTTAGATAAGAATCATATAACATCTTAGATGAAATCCTAGGATAATAAAATCCTCAACTTGAATTAAATAACTTCTCTTAAAACTGTTGAAACAGTCAATCCCGTCTAGGTCGGTGTCTTAGTTGAGTTAGGCATAAGTAGCTTAGCTTAGGTGCACCGAACTACGTCGACTCTGATCCCAGTGAGGCTTAGGTACGTAGGCAGCTTGGATGTTTGATGGCATACCAACCGCGAGTCGGCTCCACAACAAATTGTGGGGTTTTTGTATATTAATTTTCTTGTATATTCTTAATTAAATCATTTAGGATTTTCCATGAAATTAGAATCTTAGGAGAACTTGCACCTAGATTGAATCCAAACAAATTAAGGAATCAAGATACACATTTAGGATCCACAATGAAATTAGATCATAGGATGCATGTCACTTAGTTCGCACATTAATAGAGAGTTGAATGAGCCATTTAAAATAAATTTAAAAGAGTTAGCTTTTGGAATTGAAGACCGATTATCGGGCGGGAATGGTGCATGCGGTGGATAACTCCCCATACCTTCCATTATTGTAACCAGGTAGCGAGTCTAGATTTCTGGTTAATCATGGGTCCTAGATCCCACATCTAGGTGGCGACTCTGTCAGTCTCTTTTGTGTGGAATTCGGATTGCCTTAGTGATCCCAAGTTCACATAAAAGACGAATTAAAATCAATATTAAAATGCACACGCCAATCGCGTGGGTACGAGAGACCAAGAGAGAGCGTGGTGACTCGCGCCCCACCCTCTCGCGGGATCGGGTCCCACAATGTCATATCACCATTACACAACTCAACACAACACATGGCATGATGATCAACATGCACAATGGACCAAAGAGCTTGCATATTCATTGGAGTCATCATCCATGGAAGATGTTCAAGTCAAAGAGCTCAAGTTGAAGATCCCACAAGTTGCCTAACAAAGTGCTAGTAGAAGCTTGGAGATGAACCAGCCTTGGTGACAACCTCATGCAACATAGAAGATGTTGGAAGAATAGAGGAAGTCACAAGAGCCAAACCAAGTCAAAGAGTTCACTCACAAGTAAGAGATGTCCAAGAAAGTGCAGAGGAACCAAGCAATCCAAGGAGACTCAAAGTTTTATCTTTCTAGATTGTATTTGGAGTCCTCTTGTTTTAAATGTATTTGCACTTTCAAAGGTTTTCAAATGGTTTTCATAATTAAATTTAACATCTTTGAAAACCATCAACACTCCCCAAAATATGTTAGAAAACCTTGGACAAAAGCCCAAAGACCAATGCCCAAAGTCCCTTGGATTTTATATTTAAAACTCAATTTTCAAACAGGGCCGGTCGACCGTGGTTTCCCGGGCGACCGCAGTAAGGTGGTTGGAAATCCAGCACCTACCGGATTTTAGTGGGCCGGTCGACCGCGGATGTGTTTCTGGAAAGCCAGAAACAATCCATCTTGGTCAATCCGGTCGACCGCGGATAGGAATCTGAACAGAAATAAAAATGTCCAGGTTGCTCTCAGAGGGCGACCGCGACCAGCTTGGTCGACCGCGGTGATAAGAAATTCAAAATAAAAAAGAGAGCGCCCAATAGGGCGAGCGACCGAGACACCTCGGTCGATCGCGCCGGTGTCGAAAAGTAGCTGTTGGGGCCCAAATGGCTAGATTTTTCTAAACCTGTTTATTACAGTTTTACCCCCAAACGGTCATATCTTTTAATGGGCTATTTAGACCCTATCCTAGACCAACTAATGAACCTTTTGGAAGATCATATAACATCTTTGTGAGCTTATACCTTCAAATCTAAAGGTTTTAAGTTTTTCTCTTTATGCTTTGATTTTGCAATTTACATTCAATCAAGAGGAACTCCATAGGGCTTTGATTTGCTTATCTTTTGGAGAGTTTGTGAGAGCTGTCATCTTTGTATTTGCCTATCTAAAGGCTTTGCGGGTTTTTCATTATTTGTTCTTCATTTCTAAGAGGGTCTCCAATTCAGCCCGGTAAGAAAGGTGAATCACTTTGTGAAGAGGGGTTTTCGCTTTGACCTTAAGGAGAAGCTTGATTGTAAGAGGGTCTCTGATTCGTCCCGTTAAGAAAGGAGTATCGGGAGCGACGAGGGTTTGTCCCCTCAGAGGTGGAGAAGGTGTTTGTAATCGAGGGCTCATTGATCCGGCCCGTTAAGAGTGGAGGATCGCTTAGGGAAGGTTCAAGGAGGTCTTGAAGAGTAGACGTAGGGCTTAGTCCCGAACCACTATAAAATCATTGTGTACCTCCTATTATCTCTTCCTCACTCTATCTATCTCTCCCTTGGTGATTGGTAAACTCTAACCCTAACTTGTGTTTATGACTGATTGAACAAGGGGTTAGTAAATATAAACAGTTGTAATATCTAAACCCTAACTTTATCATCTTGATTATTTGAACAAGGGTTTGACAACATTATCTTAAAATTGACAAATTGTTTTTCATACCACACCTAATTAAAGACAAATTTTTAATTGACCAATTCACCCCCCCATCTTGGGTTGCCACACTTGTATTTCAGTTTCTTTTTAGAAAGAGAGAGAGAGAGAGAGAGAGAGAAGCTGTTAGAATTTCCCCAGAAATTGTGACTACACTCAATTTCTCCTGAAATTCCTTATAAATCCCGGGCGTCGGCACTCTGCTTAAATTCTGAGGATTTAAAGAGACACCTCTCTACTAAAAGATTAAGGACGCTGTCACTCTGCCGAAATCTCGAAGATCAACTCTATTGCGAGGTCAAGGACGTCGGCACTCTGCCGAAATCCTGAAGGCAATACTATTCCTTTTCTAAGTATATATAACATCTTTCCGTATTTCATTTAAAAAACTCGGGAACGGGTAGTTATGGTGGTTGGGGATCCTCTGGCCCTAAACCCTTAACGTAAATGTAAGCCCAAGGGTCTACTCTCCTATCTTGTTTTGATGATTCTAAACATAATTGATTGTGTTTTTGAATACTAATCAATTTGCTTTGAAGTGTTGTGTTTGAGATAGGATTGATCATTGAAGAAACCAACACACAACATGGTCATGCTTGGAGATATCCCATACAAGAGTCAAAGGAGCTAAGTGAAGCTCACCTCATCTCTCAAGCAAGCATACACAAGATGGAAGATCAATTGAAGACCAAGACTAAAGAGAAGTTGAAAGCTACATAGGTATCATTGTACATCCTTTCTCTTTAGATTTCCAAGTCAAGGCAAAGTGTTTTCAAAATGTTTTTCAAAGAACACTTAAGAACTTAAAATGGATTAGTGAATGGTTATGTGGTGGACCAACATGTTGGGACCCTCATAAACATTCCAAAATAACCATAGGAGTTGAGTTCCAAAAGCTAAAAATCAAACAAGCAATAAAAATCAAAATCTGTGGATTTTTAGGCTTCTCGGAACTCCGAGATTTTTTCTCGGAGCTCCGAGCTCGGAACTCCGAGAGTTCCCTCGGAACTCCGAGAAAAGGTCCAGTAGCATCTGGACATTTTCTCGGAACTCCGAGAAAATTTCTCGGAACTCCGAGAAATGGTCCAGTAGAAATTTTATTTCTTCTGGCCGTTGTCTCGGAACTCCGAGAATATTTCTCGGAACTCCGAGAACCCTGCGACAGCTCAGAATATAGCCGTTGGGATTTGAATTAATTCTTGTATTTTGATATTTCCACCCCCAAACGGTCATATTCTTTGGAGAGGCTATAAATACAATATGTAGAGAAGTTTTTCTCTCTCTCTTGATTTTTGAAAAACCCTCTTAAGCACTCAAGCAAATTTGCAACCCTTTCAAGCTTAAGATTTTTGGTTTTTCCCAAACTTGCCTTTCACTTGTGAACCCATTGAGTTTGGATATTTTAGAGCTTTCACTTGCAACCATCATTGAAGAGCAATCAAGGATCTACAAAGAGCATCAAGCTTTCAAGAAGAAGCCAAGCTACTCAATCTTCATATCTTGTATAGGTGGCTAGGGCATTCCGTTTTTAATTCCCTAGAGAGCAACCGCTTAGAACTCGGCGGAGAAGGAGAGTCTTTGTAAAGGTGTAAGGGCATCCTTGTTTAATATCCCTTGGAATTGTAACCGCCTCGGAGCCGGGCATCGTGGAGGTCTCCAATAGTGGAATCCCTCAAGTGCGACCTTGAGTAGAGTGGAGTAGGCCGTTGGCCGAACCACTATATATCGGTGTGTCAATTTCTCACTCTTGCATTTCCATTATTGTTTGGCTTGGCATTTCACTGTATTCTTTCAATTATATTTGCACTAACCAAATATTTAATTAAGTGAAGAAAAATTCCAATTAGGGTTTATAGGTAATTTTCAAAAGGCCTAATATTGAGTTAAATTCAATTCACCCCCCCTCTTGAGTATTTCAATTGGTATCAGAGCCTCGTCTCTAATTTTTAGAAAACCCTAACCGGTCTAGAGTAAAGATTCTAAAATGGCAAACTACCCTCAACACCATGAAGGTTATTCAAACACTAGGCCACCCTATTTTGATGGAACAAACTATGTTTTTTGGAAAACCAAAATGAAAATCTTTCTAACCCAAGACTATCAAATGTGGAGAGCAATTAATAATGAATACATCTTACCCACAAGAAATTTAAATGATTGGACCGAAGCCGAACAACAAGCTTCGAATTATAATGCCAAAGCCATGAATTCTCTTATTTGTGCTCTATCTCCCGGAGAATTCAATAGAGTATCAAATTTGAATTCGGCTAAGGAAATTTGGGACACTTTAGAAGTCACCCATGAGGGAACCAATCAAGTAAAAGAATCTAAAATGAACCATCTTTTTCGGCAATACGAACTCTTTCAAATGACATCCGATGAAACAATTGCCGACATGTACACTAGATTCACCAATCTTGTAAATGGATTAAGGGGTCTTGGAAAACAATTTTCCAATAGAGATTTAGTGACTAAAATCCTTAGGTCCTTACCTTTGTCTTGGGAATCCAAAACCTCCGCAATCACCGAAGCCAAGGACATGAACACTTTGAACCTAGATGAACTAATAGGGTCCTTGATCACCCATGAAATGATTTTCAAAACAAAAGCACCCGAAATCGAAACTAAAATCGAAAAAGGAAAAGGAATTGCTTTTGCTTGTAATGTAGGTGAAAATGAGGATGCAAAAGAAGACATGGAAGATGAAGTTGCCCTCCTAACAAGAAGGATCAAATTCTTGCAAAGGAACATGGGAGGGATGAGAAATAGAAGGACAAACCCTCCATTCAAGAAGAAAGAAGAACTCGGTGATGGATCTTCTCAACCACGATGTTACGGTTGCAAGAAGCTTGGACACATTCGCCCGGATTGTCCACTCAACAATGAACCCACTTCAAACAACCGCTTCAAGAGAAGAGAAGGCAAGAAAGGAATGACCGCCACGTGGGATGAAGAAATTGAAAGCGAAGGCGAACAAAATGATGGCGAAGATTGCTTGATAGCAAGGAACGTATGCTTCATGGCCTCAACAAACGACAACAATGAGGTAAACACTTTAAATGATGTTATTGTTTTAAAAGAAGTTCTTGATTCCCTACAAAATGCAAATGATGAACTTGAAATTCAATTTGATAAAATTGCATCTCTTGAAAATTCTCTTGCTAACATGACAAAAGAATTTGGTTGGTTGAAAAAGGATCATGAATTTTTAGATGATAAGAATGAAAAATACAAAGTAGAAATTCATGAGTTAAATGCTTCTATCAAAATCTTAAATAAAAACCGACAAGAACTCTCAAATGAAAACAACAATCTAAAGCATGAAAATGGTAGATTATCTTTTGAGTATGATGAACTAAAGAAACTTTTTGAAAGATTTGAAAATAGTTCATTAAAATTGGATAGGCTTGTAAATCTTCAAAGAATGTCAAGTGACAAAAGTGGACTTTGACATAAATGGAACACCACAATATCCAACTATAAAACTAAACTTGAAAAGGTTTCTTCTAGCGGTACCAAAATTTGCTTTTATTGTGGTATAGAAGGTCATTACAAGGTTGCTTGCTTACATGCTAAACAAGATAAGATTAAGTTGAACTCTAATGTGAAAATAAATGAACATAGCAAGATTAGGAAGATTTGGGTACCTAAGGGATCTCACTTGCCTATTCATATGTAGGTATGCCTTAAAAGCCATAACAAGAAGAACACATGGTACCTTGATAGTGGATGCTCTAGACATATGACCGGAGACCTTACTCAATTCGCATCCCTATCGCTCAAGGATGGTGGAGACGTTACCTTTGGAGATGATAAGAAAGGAAAAGTCAAAGGTGAAGGCACCATAGGTAACTCTACCTCTCCCATACATGATGTACTATTTGTTGATGGCTTGTCCCATAATCTTATTAGCATTAGTCAATTATGTGATAATGGTTTTGAAGTTGTCTTCAATCCCGATAAATGCATTGTTAAAAATAAGATAAATGGAGAAGTAAAATTCATAGGGTCTAGAGACAATAACATTTATACAATTGGACTAGATGATCTTAGACTCCAAAATGTGACTTGTCTAAATGCCATTAGTGAGGATTCTTGGCTATGGCATAGGAGGTTGGGTCATGCCGGAATGGATCTCATTTCGACCCTCTCCTCAAAAGAAAGTGTTAGAGGATTGCCTAAGTTCAAATTCATCAAGGATCACATTTGTAGAACTTGTCAATTAGGAAAACAATTGAAAAGCTCATTTGCACCTAAAAATATGATTTCAACTTCCTACCCCTTGGAGCTACTTCATATGGATCTTTTTGGACCAATGAAGACTAGTAGCCTAGGTGGAAAGAGGTACGTGTTTGTAGTTGTGGATGACTACTCACGATTCACATGGGTCATATTTCTAGCACACAAAGATGAAACTTATGAAAACTTCCTTACATTGTGCAATCAAATACAAAATGAAAAAGGTGTTGCTATCTCTTACATTAGAAGTGATCATGGAACTGAATTTGAAAATGTACATTTTGACACTTATTGTAATGAACATGGCATAAAACATAATTTTTCCGCACCTAGAACACCTCAACAAAATGGAGTAGTAGAAAGAAAGAATCGAACTCTCCAAGAAATGGCTAGAACTATGTTGCATGAAAATGATCTCCCTAGATATTTTTGGGCGGAAGCGGTTAGCACCGCTTGCTATATCATAAACAGGGTATATCTAAGGCCAATTTATAAGAAAACACCTTATGAGCTTTGGAAAAACTTGAAACCAAATATAAGCTATTTTAGAGTGTTTGGATGTAAATGCTTCATTTTGAACATTAAAGATAATTTACACAAATTTGATAGGAAATCGGATGATGGAATATTCTTAGGGTATTCTTCTCATAGTAAGGCATACAGAGTATTTATTAGGAGAACCCTAGTAGTAGAAGAATCCATGCATGTGACATTTGATGAAAGAGAGCCAACACCACAAGAAATGCCACATGATGAGGATGAACCCATTGAACATCTTTTTCCAAAATTGAGTACTCCTCCTCATGCATCAACAAGTCATACATTACCTAGTGAGGAAGTAGAAAATGAAAATGATGACTCATTACCTAGGGATAGGAGAACATTGGTAGATCATCCTGAATCCCAAATTTTAGGTGATGCCACATTGCCAGTAAGAACTAGATCATACTATCGTAGTGTGAGTAACAATTTGGCGTTCCTATCCGAATTAGAACCAAAATCCATCAAGGAAGCTGAAAAGGATGAATATTGGTTGATGGCTATGCAAGAAGAGCTAAGTCAATTCGAAAGGAACAAAGTGTGGAGGCTAGTGCCTAGACCTAGTGATCATCCAGTCATTGGCACGAGATGGGTGTATAGAAATAAATTGGATGAAAATGGAATTATCACTAGGAATAAAGCTAGGCTTGTAGCCCAAGGGTACAATCAGGAGGAAGTGATAGATTATGATGAGACATTTGCTCCTGTTGCCCGTATGGAGGCTATTAGGATACTTTTGGCATATGCATCTCATAAAGGATTTAAACTATATCAAATGGATGTCAAAAGTGCCTTCCTAAATGGCTATATCCAAGAGGAAGTGTATGTTGAGCAACCTCCAGGTTTTGAAGACTTCAAACATCCAAATCATGTCTTCAGGCTTGATAAAGCTTTATATGGATTAAAGCAAGCTCCTAGAGCTTGGTATGAGAGGCTTTGCACTTTCTTAGTTGAAAAGGGATTCGAGATGGGAAAGGTGGATAAAACCTTATTTATCAAAAGAGAAAATCATGATATCCTCCTTGTCCAAATCTATGTGGATGATACCATCTGTGGCTCAACTAATCAAAAATTGTGTGATGAATTTGCAACCTTAATGAAAAATGAATTTGAAATGAGCATGATGGGAGAGTTAACCTACTTCTTAGGACTCCAAATTAAACAATACAAAAATGGAATATTTTTAAATCAAGAAAAATATACAAAGGAGTTATTAAAGAAGTATGGCATGGATAGCAGTAAGACATCAAGAATTCCCATGAGTACTACTGCTAAGCTAGAAAAAGATGAATTTGGCAAATCTGTGGATCAGAAATTGTATAGGGGTATGATAGGTAGTTTGCTCTATTTGACAGCCAGCAGACCAGACATTATGTTTACTGTCTGTCTCTGTGCTCGATTTCAATCGGATCCTAAAGAATCTCACCTATCAGCAGTTAAGAAGATCTTCAAGTACTTAAGAGGAACCCAAAGTCTAGGACTGTGGTATGAAAGATCATCTTCCTTCACTCTCATCGGATATTCAGATGCAGACTTTGCTGGATGTAGAGTAGATAGGAAAAGCACTAGTGGGACTTGCCAATTCTTGGGTAAATCACTTGTTTCATGGTTTAGCAAGAAGCAAAATTCAGTAGCTCTGTCCACAACAGAAGCAGAATATGTGGCAGCTGGAGCTTGTTGTGCTCAAGTCCTATGGATGAAAAGCACATTGATGGACTATGCAATTAAAATGGACAATATTCTCATCCAATGTGACAACACTAGTGCTATAAGCTTAACAAAGAACCCCATACAACACTCAAGAACAAAACATATTGAGATCAGGCACCACTTCATTAGAGATCACTCACAAAAAGGGGATATTTGCTTAAAATATATCAACACTGAAGAACAATTAGCGGATATCTTTACAAAACCCCTTAGTGATGATAGAATTTGCTATATCCGAAGTGCCTTAAACATATGGAGTGCGGATCAAATCAAAGAAATTGCCAAATAAATACTTTGTGCCTTTAACCAGCTTATTTATATAGTATTTATATATATAATCTTTGTTTGGTAGTATCTGCATGCATGAGATGTCAAATTTTTAATCTTAAAAATCACTCAATTGATATTCTTAGCCTTCTTAGTTTTTCTAAGTTGGAGAGGTATCTTCACTTTAATTAAAATACCTAACATCTTGACATATGTCAACATCTCGATCATGAACAGGTATATGTGCATTACTTGGATAAATATTTTTATACCATAAGCATTGATTTAGGGGGAGTTATCTACTCCTAAATTTTTTTTTACACCCTTTCTGTCGATGACAAAAGGGGGAGAAGGTTTGAAATTGATTATCTATTCAAATTTACTATATGCACCTCATGCTTATAACTTGTATCATTTATATGTGTGCATATATTGAGGGGGAGTTCTAGTATTCAATTGCCTACTATGTCACTCCACACACACCTCATAATCAATTTTGTTTGTCATCATAAAAAAGGGGGAGATTGTAAGCCCAAGGGTCTACTCTCCTATCTTGTTTTGATGATTCTAAACATAATTGATTGTGTTTTTGAATACTAATCAATTTGCTTTGAAGTGTTGTGTTTGAGATAGGATTGATCATTGAAGAAACCAACACACAACATGGTCATGCTTGGAGATATCCCATACAAGAGTCAAAGGAGCTAAGTGAAGCTCACCTCATCTCTCAAGCAAGCATACACAAGATGGAAGATCAATTGAAGACCAAGACTAAAGAGAAGTTGAAAGCTACATAGGTATCATTGTACATCCTTTCTCTTTAGATTTCCAAGTCAAGGCAAAGTGTTTTCAAAATGTTTTTCAAAGAACACTTAAGAACTTAAAATGGATTAGTGAATGGTTATGTGGTGGACCAACATGTTGGGACCCTCATAAACATTCCAAAATAACCATAGGAGTTGAGTTCCAAAAGCTAAAAATCAAACAAGCAATAAAAATCAAAATCTATGGATTTTTAGGCTTCTCGGAACTCCGAGATTTTTTCTCGGAGCTCCGAGCTCGGAACTCCGAGACTTCCCTCGGAACTCCGAGAAAATTTCTCGGAACTCCGAGAAATGGTCCAGTAGAAATTTTATTTCTTCTGGCCGTTGTCTCGGAACTCCGAGAATATTTCTCGGAACTCCGAGAACCCTGCGACAGCTCAGAATATAGCCGTTGGGATTTGAATTAATTCTTGTATTTTGATATTTCCACCCCCAAACGGTCATATTCTTTGGAGAGGCTATAAATACAATATGTAGAGAAGTTTTTCTCTCTCTCTTGATTTTTGAAAAACCCTCTTAAGCACTCAAGCAAATTTGCAACCCTTTCAAGCTTAAGATTTTTGGTTTTTCCCAAACTTGCCTTTCACTTGTGAACCTATTGAGTTTGGATATTTTAGAGCTTTCACTTGCAACCATCATTGAAGAGCAATCAAGGATCTACAAAGAGCATCAAGCTTTCAAGAAGAAGCCAAGCTACTCAATCTTCATATCTTGTATAGGTGGCTAGGGCATTCCGTTTTTAATTCCCTAGAGAGCAACCGCTTAGAACTCGGCGGAGAAGGAGAGTCTTTGTAAAGGTGTAAGGGCATCCTTGTTTAATATCCCTTGGAATTGTAACCGCCTCGGAGCCGGGCATCGTGGAGGTCTCCAATAGTGGAATCCCTCAAGTGCGACCTTGAGTAGAGTGGAGTAGGCCGTTGGCCGAACCACTATATATCGGTGTGTCAATTTCTCACTCTTGCATTTCCATTATTGTTTGGCTTGGCATTTCACTTTATTCTTTCAATTATATTTGCACTAACCAAATATTTAATTAAGTGAAGAAAAATTCCAATTAGGGTTTATAGGTAATTTTCAAAAGGCCTAATATTGAGTTAAATTCAATTCACCCCCCCTCTTGAGTATTTCAGTAAATCCCCTCCTTTCGGTTTTCTTGAGGTTATTTCCTTAAATACGATTATTTGTACGCAACAAACAATATGATTAACGATGGATTATTCTCCTTGGTATTTATAAGCGACAATGGCGACATATGGGCCTCGACCCTCCAATGCCCAGAATCCGCAGGGAAATCTATTTCAATCATTTTAGCATTGTTGTTTGTAAATTAGATTAAGAAACTACCCTTGTATTATTAAATGAAAAATCCTTTTTTATCCTTTGTAAATACCTTCTTTGATCCTCAATCCTCATTTGCGATTATTGACCCGCTTCAGACCGTTGTAGACACCCCATTTTGACTTGGCCTAAACTCTCAAAATCGAATAAATTGCTGAAGTCGAATAAAATCCAGAAACCAAATCTCAAAATCTTCGAAGAACCAAACCCAAGTGTCAAAAGAAGCTGAGAACTTGAAAAATACCCGTTTACAGATCATTGTTGAAGCCTTTGTGAAGCGAGAGAGATCCTTGAACCCCATTGATATACTCTGTTCAATTACTCCTGATCCTATCCCTCATTTCCCCGAAATTTGTAAAATTACCGAAATATCCTTCACACCCGATGCTGGCACCCCTTTATTCAAGCCCTCAATTGTTGGTGTTGATATCTCGCACTTAGGTCTATAGATTGGTTTGGTCCAAGGCAAAGTTCCATGAAAAATGAATGGAATTGATCCGAACCCGGCCGATTTGAAGTTGAAAATCTTAACTCGAACCCCATTAATTGGCCTAAGTCGCACCCTAACCTAGGGCTGCAACTCGGGTCGGGCGGGTTGGGTTTTGGAGAACCCAACCCTACCCGAGAAATATCTCAGGTCGGGTCGGGTCAGGTTTTTTTTCAGAAAACCCACGATTCCCAAACCCGGCCCTACCCATGATAAATCTCGGGTAGGGTCAGGTCGAGTTGTTTCACGTTGACGCAATTTTTTAAGGAAAATTCTTGTTTGGCAAGGCAACTCAACTCATAGAAGCAGAAATTACTCTCACATTACACTTGAATCAAACAATGATGTAATTACACTCACATTACACTTGAATCAAACAATGCTGTAATCAAATAATGTCGTAATTACAATCAAACAATGCTGAATCAAACACTTGAATAAACTCAACTCATAGAAGCAGAAATTACACTCACATACAATAACAGTGGGTGCGTGGGTTTTCACTTTTAACTTTTAACTAACAATAGAAAAAATGTACATACTATAACTTATGTAACTCGGGTCGGGTCGGGTCGGGCCCCTTAAAACCCGGCTCGACTCGAGATTCATGCGGGCTTTTGAATTCTCAACCCAGCTCGACCCGAAACCCATGAAACCTGAACCCAACCCAGGCTATTTTCGGGTCGGGTCGATCCGGGTCGGGTAAAACCCGGCTCGAGTTGCAGCCCTATCCTAACCCATGTATCGGGATTAAGTCAAGCATAATGTAAAGAAATGCAGAAGTGGGGTGAATTAATTAGTCTGGGTGTGCCGGTATCAATATCAGTTGTAACAAAAATAAGGCAAAAATACTTCCCCCACCGTTTAACTCAAACAGCCCCTTTGTAGTTTCTGCTTGACCGAAGATCCGACCACCCTTAACCTCCTTCATTCCCTCTCACCTCCATCAGAGAGAGAGAGACAGAGAGAGAGAGAGAGAGAGCTTATCTTCATCTTCTCCGGCTGCCCGTGCTGGAATCCGATGCTCCACTTTCAAATACTGATCAGATCTAGGTTTCCCTTCATTCCCTTTGCTTGATCTAAACCTATCACCCCATTTCAAAACCCCTTCTTCAGCGATCCTAAACCCTAGATCTACCTCTTTTAGTAGATCCAATTCTACCTCCATTGATTCCGGCAATCTTGCAGGAATCCCGCCACCTCCATCTTCTTCTTTCTACCCTCACACTCTCCAAACCCCCCTTCAACAGATCTATCTCCGTCAGAAATCTCTTTCATTTCTCCGACGCCGATGAGATCTGTTAACTCGGCCCGGAATCCGACCAGATTCTTCATCATTTCTACATCCCATTGCCTCATTGGAAGTCCCATCTCACCTCAACTTGGATCTAAGCACTTTCCTCATATCTGACTAAATCCGGCAACCCCACCGAGCTCCGACCGAGAACTTTGTTGAATCGGACAATCTACTTCCTAGATCTAGTGGATCTCCGGCAAATTTGTGAATCCGATTGTCATCCTCGGATCATCCGATCTTCACCCCTCGGATCTGTAAAAGCAAGTAAGAGAAGAAAAGGGATTTGCTAGGATTCTCGGCTTTCAAAGTAGGCGAGCAAGGAGATAAATTCATCAGTACCTTTTTCTTCAATTTTGATTTCATAGGTGGGTAATCTGTAATTGTATTTCTTATGTCTATTTTGGTTTTCTGGATCCTTTGTTTTCTCTGGATTTAATCTATGTTGATTATTTCTACCAGATTCAAAAAAATTTACAATGAGTTGAGGTTGATGACATGGGAGAAAAGGGATAGTAGAATTTCAATTCAATTCAAGTTGTGATGGATTCATACTATACAGGAAGACAAGTTCATTTTCTACAAGGGAAGTGACCAAAGGTTTTAGATCAATCCCTTGGCCCATTTAATGGTCTTGGAGGTTTCCCTTATAGAAGAAATTCAGTTTTTTTAGGGGTATCATATCATCGTTACCCTTTGAGTGTTTGATTTTTGTTCTTCAAATTCTAAAAAAAGGGGGGGAAATAAAGTAGAAATACTTGTCATAAGCACTTTCTTCAATTGAATATGGCTTTGATCTATTTCTTTTCCTTCAAACCATATGTAGTTGGTCATGATTTTACTCCCTTTTCTTTTCCTTTTAACTCTAATATGGTTTCAGCTATCTGCCTATTGTTCTTGAGTTGCCTATATCGCATAGGTTGCATGTTTCGCATATCTCACATGTTTCAGTTATCTTGCCCATTGATCATGAGTTGCCTATATCGCATAGGTTACATGTTTCGCATATCTTACATGTTTCAGTTATGTTGCCTATTGATGGGGTGTAAAAAGATCCCCCACTCACGGATCAACACGTGGCACCAAGGCATGCCCACATGCTCATCACGCAACAAGGGGTAATAGGGTCATTACAGCCTGAAAAGGAAGGACAAAATATGTATTTGACCCAACCCAACCATGATCAATGCACCTGTCCAAGGGTATGAAAACAAAGGTGAAACTTAGCCCACTAGCGGGTTGACACATGTCCCAAAGGGTAAAAGGGTAAACTAACACCCAAAGCCCTCACTATAAATACCCCTCACAAAGACAAGGTAAAGGACTCGAATCCCAAGAAAATCACTGTTCATAGCTTTGATCTGCTCAGTCGTACCCATCACTGACTTGAGTGTCGAAGGGCCCGTCCGGAGCTACGACTCCGGGCTGGCCTTTTGACCTCGTGTTACAATGTGCAGGTTCTAACCTTCCAACCAGTTCAATAATCAGGACTCACCAAATCAGCTCCTTCGTCACTGCCCTATCTGTTACCAATTCCGGGCGTAACAAATTGGTGCCATCCGTGAGACTTGAACAAAAAGCCGTTCTAAGTCTCAAGAAAAATGGCAGGACTGAAGAGTACCCGAGCACCTCCTGCTCGAACAGTCCGAACAACACCACGTCAAGCAACTCGGGGAGAACATTCTCGCGGGTCGTCATTCTTCCGGCAGCTGCAGAGCCAGGCCCTGCTCAGTCAACTCTCGCCTCGGCTCCTACGCCCGAGCAAATTCAGACTCTTTTTCAACAAATGACGACACTGGTCGATAAGTACAAGAACTTAGTTCAACAGGTCCCTCAAGGCCTTCCGCCTGAGGTCTCCCAACCCCCAGAGGTAAGGATGGATCCGCAAGTTAAAGAGCTCGCGCAGCCCCGTCGTGATCAGACTCATCACTCTCACTCGAGACGGGATCATCACTCCAGAACCAGGCATGCGCAGACAGAGATCATGTCATCACAGGAGGAGTCCAGAGAGTCGCTTAGATTCAGCGCCAAGCCCCACCATAGAAAGAAAAACCAGACCATGTAGTTGGGCAGAAAAAAGAAATGATCATGTGTTATGAATGTTTGAAGATATTGACCACCGAATCGAGGAACTGGCTAAGGACCACCATCGGTCATCTATAAGGCCATTCTGCAGCGGACATCCTTTCACAGATAACGTGTTAAACGCACCAACGCCAAAAGGGTTCAAAATGCCTCCGGTCCAACGGTACGATGGAACCACGGATCTGGTAGACCATTTGGAAACATTCAGAACCATGCTGCTCTTGCACTGAGCTTCTGACGGATTCCTCTGTAGGGCATTTCCAACCAACTTGACGAGAGCCGCAAGAGATTGGTACTAACGGCTAAAACCAAACTCTATAGATAGTTTCGAAGAATTCGCTGACGACCTGGTCATGCACTTCATGAGCAGTCGAAGGCCGCGCAAGACCGTAGCGTCGCTAATGGCTCTAAGACAAGAAGATGGTGAAAGCCTAAAAGCATTTGTAAGCCGATTCAACAGAGAAGCCCTGCAAGTCCCGAACTTAGACCCTTCCGCCGCTACAAATGCACTCCTTGCGGGCGCAAAGTCAATCGAGTTTCGCCGAACTGTGGCTCGCCGGAATCTACCCTCTTTGGCAGATCTCATGGCGGGGTCGAAAGAGTACATCTCCATAGAAGAAACGCTGGCAGCCCTAGACTCAGCAAGGAGACAAATTCCAGAAGAGGAAAAGAACCCTACGAAACGTAGGGACGACAAGCCCCTGAGAAGAGAGAAAGTCCGGAACGAAGGGAACAAAATTTTACGTCCCTTAATACATCCAGGACCCACATACTGGCCGCAATCAAAGCAGAAGATTTTCTTAGATGGCCGAACAAAATGCTTACCAATGGAAACAAGCGGGATAAATCTAAGTATTGCCTGTTTAACGAAGACGATGGGCATGACACCAATGAGTGCAGGCATCTTAAGGAAGAAATCGAACTATTGATTCAAAGGGGATATCTCAAGAAATATGTTGAGCGTGGTGGTGACAGAATAGAGCGTCAAGAGAGAAGCCCTCAAGGCAGAAAGGGCTCCCAGCGACCACGGTCACCCCTAGCCAATCGCGAATGCCCCATTCCTCTCAGGCCGCGGTCAGAACCACAACGCTCACAACCTACTGAAGTCATAAACACCATTATGGGTGGTCCGACAGCGGGAGGAACCTCATCGGCCGCCCGCAAAGCCTACGCTCGGCAGGTCAATGCGGTCCATACCAGCCATAAAAAATTGAAAGTAGCGAACGAGATCTCATTCTTGGATGCAGATCTGGACAACTTGATACTCCCCCATGATGACGCCTTGGTCATAACAATGCTCGTTGCTAATTGGGAACTGAAGAAAATCTTGGTGGATAATGGGAGTTCGGCGGACATCCTCTATTACCACGCCTTCAAACAAATGATGATCGGGGACGAACCCTTAAAACCGGCGAACTTAGATTTGTTCGGATTCTCTGGGGAGATAGTTAAGGTCGAGGGACAAATCGAACTTCCCGTCTTGGTCGGGGAACCTCCCCACTAGGCCTTCGCGATGGTTAATTTCTTGGTAGTGAGGGCCACTTCGGCCTACAACGCTATCTTAGGAAGACCTGGATAGAACCTTCTCAAAGCCATTGCCTCAGCCTACCATCAGAAAATGAAATTCATAACGCCCAACGGCGTAGGTGAAGTGAAAGGGGACCAACCGCAGTCGAGGGAGTGTTACGCGACCGCACTATAAGGAAAAAATGCATCGGAGGCGTTACCGATCGAACTGCAGGATTTAAGAGATGAAACCTGGACTACGATAAACCAACCGGCCGAAGATTTGGTTCCAATCCCTTTGTATGAAGATGATCAAGAGAGACTGGTCAAGATCGGCTCAACATTGAACAAAGATTCCCGCGAAGAACTAGTCCGGTTCCTGCGAAAAAATGCTGACGTATTCGCTTGGAAGCCCGCCGATATGTCCAGGATAGATCCCGAGGTAATTGTGCACAAGCTCAGCGTTGACCCGACTTGCAGGCCGGTAAAGCAAAAAATGAGGCATTTCGCCCCAGAGAGACAACAAACGATTAGGGAGGAAGTAGAAAAACTCCTAAGGGCTGATTTCATACAAGAGATCAAATACCCCGACTGGCTGACGAATGTGGTCATGGTGAAGAAAGCCAACGGAAAATGGAGAATTTGCATAGATTTCACCGATCTAAATAAAGCCTGTCCCAAGGACAGCTATCCTCTGCCCAAGATCGACCAACTGATAGATGCTACTGCGGGGCACGAGCTCCTAAGTTTTCATGGACGCATTTTCTGGGTACAACCAGATTCGTATGTATGAAGCAGATATCCCCAAGACTTCGTTTGTAACCGACCAGGGGATATACTGCTACCCCGTAATGCCCTTCGGCCTAAAGAATGTTGGAGCCACATATCAGAGACTGGTGAACAAGATTTTTAGAGAACAAATCGGACGCAACATGGAGGTGTACGTAGACGATATGCTAGTGAAGAGCAAGGAATCTATGAGTCACATATCCGATTTGGAAGAAACATTTCAGGTCTTGAGGAAACACAACATAAAACTTAATCCTTTTAAATGCACTTTTGGCGTCGCCGCGGGGAAATTTCTTAGATTCATGATTTGCCAAAGAGGGATAGAGGCGAATCCAGAGAAAATTCAAGCAGTAGTGGATAAATCCGCCAACTACCATAGGGAAATTCAAAAACTTACAGGGATGGTAGCCGTGCTGGGACTCTTCATCTCTAAATCAGCGGAAATGTGCCTACCATTCTTCAACGCGATCAAGGGGATTAAGACGGGCCCTTGGACTCCGGAATGTCAAAGGGCATTTAAGGAACTGAAGCTATACCTAGCCGCACCACCCCTAATGAGCAAAACTGAACCTGGGGAAGAGCTGATGTTATACCTATCGGCAAGTCCGATAGCGCTGGTGGCCGTGCTGATCAGAGAAGACCAGAACCAGCAAAAACCGATCTACTATGTCAGCAAAGTTTGACATGAGGCTGAGACCAGATATCAAAAGGCGGAGAAGTTGCCTTACGTTCTTGTAATGGCTGCCAGAAAGCTCAGACCGTATTTCCAGGCACATACCATCAAAGTTATGACGGACCAACCACTGAGGCAAATTCTCCATCGCCTGGACACCTCAGAGCGACTAGTAAGGTGGGCGGTAGAACTCAGTGAATTCGATATCCGGTACCTGCCTCGACCAGCGATAAAGGCCCAACTGTTGGCCGATTTTATTGTTGAATGCACTGTGCCTGCTGAAGCCGAAAGGAATCAACCTCCGGGTGAAAAAGTCGACAAAACACCCGGGGGGCAAAGCGATGCAACCACCGATCAACCTCTGGGTAAAGAAGCTGATACACTCGGAGGAACTATATTGTCCTCAGATGCGAATGCCGCACCCCAACCCGGAGAGACCAATGGGATTGGAAGAGCTGAGGAAAAAGACGAATTGGAGGAAGAATCGCTCTGGGAATTACACGTGGATGGATCCTCGAATTACCTGGGATGTGGAGCAGGACTAATCCTCACAGGACCCGAGAACTTCGTCATGGACTACGCCGTAAGGTTTGGGTTTCAGGCGTCAAACAAGGAGGCGGAGTACAAGGCTCTCCTAGCCGGAATGAAGTTGGCAATCTAAACTCGGCCCCGAAGATTGAAAGTGTATAACGACTCTGAGTTGGTCGTTAACCAGGAACAAGGGACATACGAGGCGCGCAACGACCGCATGCGCAAATACCCGGCGCAGGTTCGCCGAACGGAGAATGGGAAAGCAGACATACTCTCCAAACTCGCGGCTTCCGGATATATGGCTTTGGGAAATATATATATATGGAGTTCCTAAAAAAATCTAGCATTGAAAGCGAAGTTGTCGAGGTAATGCAAGTGGATCACGAACCATGCTGGATGGATGATGTCATCAATTACCTGCGCAGTGGCAAACTCCCCGAAGAGAAAAAGAAAGCACGTCAAGTGATTCAGAGATCAGCCAGATTTTCACTCGACGGGAAAAATCTCTACAAAAGATCATATACCCTCCCGTCCCTAAAATGTCTCCGACCAAACGATGCTGCGTACACGCTACAGGAGACGCATGGGGGGATCTGCGGAGAGCATCTAGGAGGCAAAGCTCAGGCCATCAAGGTATTACTTAGGGGCCTATATTGGCCGACCCTGAGGCAAGACGCTATGAATCTGGTAAAGAAATACGAGAGGTGTAAGAAGTTCTCGTCTGCTAGTCACCAACCAGCCGTTCCAGCCTGCTTCCTTTTGCTGTATGGGGAATGGATATCTTAGGCCCCTTCCCACCAGCTCTAGGGGGTGAGAATTTGTGGTAGTCACCATAGACTACTTCACAAAGTGGGTGGAGGCAGAGCCCCTTGCCAAAATCACCGAACAGAATATCCAAGCATTTTTCTGGGAATTCGTGGTCTGTCGATTTGGAATCCCCCGAGTTCTGATAACGGACAATGGCAAACAGTTCGAGAACAAAAGTTTCTGAAAATTCTGTACAGACCTCAAGATTGAGCAGCGGTTCACCTCCGTCGCCCACCCTTAGACCAATGGACAGATAGAAGTCACGAACAGAATCCTCCTTCAAGGCATCAAGAAGAGGTTGGATGATAAGGCAGGACGATGGGCCGACTTGGACAAAAGCCCCAAGACCAAAGCCCAAAGCCCTAAAATTAAAAGGACCAAAAATAATTTTTTAAGACAGGGCAGGTCGGCCGGGGTCTCCTGGGCGACCGCGGGGAGGTTGCTGAAACTCCAGCAATCACCCGTTAATAGTGGGCCGGTTGACCAAGGAAACCCCAGTCGACCGCAGATATGCTCCTGGAATTAAAGGAGCAATCCAGAAAGGTCTTGGAGGTCGACTGTGAAAGGCTCAGTCGCCGTGGATAGGTTTGGACGAAAATTTCAATCGAACAAAAATCCTCGCCGGGCGACCGCGATATGCTCGGTCAACCACGTCGGTAAGAAATTTGAAAATAAAAATAGTCGTCCGATAGGGGCAGGCGACTGCGACACCCCGATCGACCAACCCCGTCTGGAAAACTAGTCGTTGGGGCTTGGCGGCTTGACTTTTTCTTCCTAGTTTTTTACGAAAATGCCCCCAAACGATCATATTTCTTCTTGGGCTATATATACCCTATCCATGACCATCTAAACAACATTTTGTAAGATCATTTCACATCCTTGAGAGCTTAAACTTGGAAATCTAAGGTTGTTTTAAAAATCTTCTTCTATGCTTTGATTTGTACATTTACTTTCAACAAGAGGATCTCCATAGGGCTTTATTGGTGTAATATTTTTGGAGAGATTGTGAGCTTTTGATTGTTTGTATTAGCCTATCAAGAGGCATTGAGTGAGCTTCATCTTCTTCCATTTTATTGTAATCGGGGTCTATAATTTGGCCCGCCAACAAAGGTGAATCCGGCGCGAAGATGAGCTTTTCCCCTTGGAGGCGGTTTGCAAAGAAGGTTAATCTCCTTGGAGGCGGTTCGCGAAGAGAAGTTGTTTCCCTTTGAGGTGGTAGGCGAAAAGGGTTGGCTTCTTAGAGGCGGTTGTGCGAAGAGGGTTTGTTCCCTTGGAGGCGGTGTTCATTGTAAAGCTTAGGGATTCGGCATTTGAAGAATCCCATCATAGTGAAGGAAAATCCCATGGAAAGATCAAATACTTGGGTAGTGGAGTAGGTCCGTTTGTGACCGAACCACTATAAATCATTGTGTGGTGGTCTCCTTGCTCTCTTTCTTGTCTCCTTTGTGTGTTTTGGTAATATCTAACCTTTCTTTGTGCTTATAATTATTTGAACAAGGCTTAGATTTAAACTTGTGTTGATTTGAAAATCCTAATTGAACTTATAATTGCTAATTGTTAAAATTGGTTTTAACATTAATCTTAATTAGGGCAAATTTTTTTAATAACCCAATTCACCCCTCTTCTGTTGCCTATTGGGATTTCAGTCCTCTTGGGGAGCTCGTCGTGCCTCTACTGAGAATGGTTTGAAGGACATTTGCATACCTTAACTCTCCTCGAGGAGGTTTAGCGATCACAAATCGTGCTGGCCTTGTTAAGTGTGAACCGGAGTCCGTCGTATAGTGTAAGGGTGAAGATCCTTTCGAAGGTCTCAGAACGACTTTTCTGGGGTTCAAGACTCTGTAGGAGACCTTTAGGGGGCAACCAGGTAATCGATTGATTCGGTTCAGGTGATCCGCGGATGATGGATGTGTGGGAAAGGCTTAAAAATGGAGAGGAGGCTCAAACCAGAATGAAACGACCAAAATCGATATGCGGGTGTGTGTGTGTGTGTGGGGGGGGGACTCGTGGCAAATCTTGAGGCATGATACATGGGGCACCCCCTATATAAATGAAAACCATTTCATTTTTTGAATTCATTCGGTTCTGTCGTCAGTTTGCTTTGGGGTTTCAGAGGTTTTTTGAATTTTTTTATTCCTTTCTGCCCCTTTTTCTTCATTCTTGATTGCATGATGCCTTGTGTTCACGAGAGAGGAGGATAGAGGGAGGCACAGTCGCAGAGGGTGAGGAGGAGCATCGTGCTGCTTGATATAGAGGGGGTCTGCTCCTTCGCACAGCGATGCCCCTCTTAGGGATTTATAGCGCAGGGCTGGTAAGTCTTTTAGATTTTCCTTTTCTATTCCTAGACTTTGGACAAATGCTTTCCTCAGGACTTTTTCCAGGGAAGAGTTTATTTAAGCAACTTATGTAGTTAATTTAAAACATGGTTTTAGGCATGGGTGTCCCTACAAGATTATCAGTATGTATTTGTAATAGAGTTGTTGGACTTACTCGACTAACAAATGCATACAACAAATGCCTTAGGATTCTGTCCTAGTGAAGAGTTCATTTAATCAACCTTTGTGGTTAACTAAAGAAACAAAATTTCATGGACGCGTGTCCCTATAAGATGATCAGGTATGTATTTGTAATAGGGTTCTTGGATGGACTCAGCTAACAAATACATACAGATATGGGACATTGAGCGGGTGTTCATTTAGGGCCGCACCTTACGCCCGTTTTTGTGAATGCCGAGGAGGTTGTCTTTGGGGAAAGGCTTTTGGTCGTTTGAACTGTTTAAAAAGGTTAAAAAACCCAGAGCAAAATCGCTATACGTAGCGGAAGAATAGACCGTGTAGAACAAAAATTTTCCTCTAACCTAGGATTCCTAGGGACTAATTGATTTTTATTGTGATTCAGTAAACACAAATATAAATACCTTTAAGTTGCTGTAGAGAAGAACTCGTCCGCTTGATCTACTCGAAAATTCATCGATGATCTAATTGACGTGAAACCGCAACTTGAATCGATGGAGCTGTTGCACAAAGGATTTTGTAAACAACTCTTTGTTTACCTTATAATCTGATCTTAATCAGATTATAATATAAGAATTATTGTTTAGAACAATGAAGATTAGTTGGATGAATGCCTTTGAGTTTAAAAACCCAAAACTAGTTGATGAATACAGAGAGAGAACAAAGGGGACAAATTTTCTTTTGTCTCTTTCAATTTTCAACACATGGATTATGAAAGAGCTATAGAAAACTCTATTCCTTTATCTTGTGTTTATAGATATTTGAATTTCCTTTGATATAATCTAAAGTTCCTAGAGAATTCTTAAAAAACAAGGAAACTAGTCAAAATTGGGAGCTTCCAATTTGGAAACAAGCTAGTTTGCTTTTTTCAAAGTAGAAACCAAACAATGTGGGAATGTTTTTAGAAATTCTTGGACGTTTAGAAAACTCTAAATTGGGCATTTTTTCAAGTAGAAAATGTGGGTTGCTTTATTGGATAAAAACAATCCCTAAAGTATCTCTTACACTCTTTCCTTTTTCTACTTTCCCGCTATAATGTTGTAGGTCAAATTTCGACTTCATTTTTGAACAAGTAAATGGCCAAATTAGAAAAAATGATAAATTCCAAAGTTTTATATCTTTCAAAGTTCTTCGAAACGAGTCTTACACATTAATTTTCGCAAAGAGGTGAGTAAATTATGACTGTTTTAGTAAAATGAGTCTATAAGCTAGACTTACAATTGTTTATTTAATTTTTTAATTAAATAAACAGATTTTCTCCCATCTAATGGGATAAAAGCTCCATCCATATTTTTCTATAATTCTCATAATACCTTTTAGTTAACATTTAACTAAATTGGTATTCCCATTGCGTCCCACGATGTGCATACACCATTAGAACTATGTAAATATTTCCCTTCGCATCAAATACCACAAAAATAATTTGTACGTGCAAACCAATAAATGCAAGACCCCTATCAAATAAATGTAAACTGGTCATTATCGTTGTGAGTGGGATCGTGGCAGTAATTTAACGCTAGATCTTGCAGCACCCACAAGTGGGCCCATTGCGATTATTGCTCTAAAGCTAATGCTACAATCACATTGAGTCAGTGGCCTCCATCGAGATGTAACCCTAAAGATAACCATCAAATCATCATACTCCTAATCACATCAAATGTGCAAGTCCTTTCTCCAACTCCACATCTAGCGAGTTGATTCCTACGAGGAGTGGACATTAACTACTCCCTGGGCTCACTCATGGTATACCTATCAGTCAAGCAGTGTTGGCCCGCAAATGCTTTTGCTAAAACTATTTCAAAACTTATTTTGTGAAATTCTTTTGATAAACATCTTATCAAATCCACATGGCCAGGTATTTTTCTAGGCCTACTGCTCTGACCAAAATCGTAGGTGTTATCCTATAAAATAGGTGGAGAATTCCATGTCGGGTATCACTATTGACCTCGAAGGTTTATCCAACACTCCAGCACTACGCTCTGGCGACTCTAAGAGAATCACGGTTAGATAGACCAAAAATGAAAGACTCGCCAACAGAACAATATGACCCCTCGGGTCAAAGGACATGTAAAGGGTCCTGTCTGGTAGAATATCTCAACTGTCTCTTGTCCACAAGCTATTCTAATGTGATCCTGTTCAGAACGCAATCTCATTGTCGTACCCATTCTATCTTGCCTAGGTCCACTACCCAAGTGATTGAGATAAGTCACTCCACATCTCATGCATGTAAGCAAGAAAGATGCTAGTTGTGTACAGGAGGAGGTGTCCAACCTCAACCCCAACTAGGAACTACTAAGGTTTGCAAAGAACCGAAATCCCATATCTCCTTGCTCCCTAGGATCTGTGAATCCATGAGAATGGGTTTCCAACTTTGCTACCTAGGGACAAATACGTGTCAATGATAAGTAATATATCACACAAATTTAACTTTTAGTACCCATAATTTATCATGAAAAGAAACTTTTATTGATTAACATGCGAAATATATTGGGTTTTAGGGCACCAACTCTAATAATCTCCTACTTGCCCTCAAAGCCAGTTATGTATATATTTCAGATCCTATCCGCTGAAGCAATCTTTGCAATAGCCACATCGCCTCTGTCAATGATCTCCCGTATCTCATGATACTTTCAAAGTACATGCTTGGACTTCTGATGAGACCTAAGTTCCTTTGCTTGAGCAATCTCTCTGCTGTTATCATAATACATCGTAATAGGTCTCTCGACAGGTGGGTACGACTCTAAGGTCCTCCAAAAACTTTCTCAGCCATACTGCCTCCTTCACTGCTTCGCTTGGAGCGATGTACTCAGCCTTAGTTGTGGAATCTGCTATGGTGTCTTGCTTGCAACTTCTCCATGACACTGCCCCATTCGCTAAGGTGAACACAAAACCCTATGATGATTTTATGTCATCAACGTTAGACTGAAAGTCTGTGTCGGTAAAACAAGAAACGACTAACTTGTCTTCACCGTAAACTAAACAATAATGATATTTGAAAATATGTTTAAGTGCAGTCCAATGCTCTAAACCTGGGTCCGACTGATATTTGCTAACTGCACTTACAGAGTGACAGATATCTGGTCTTCTACATAACATAGCGTACATAAGACTTACCACAGCCGAAGCGTAGGGAATGTTGTTGTAGACACCCCATTTTGACCGAACCCTAAATTATCATTTTTAAATAAAAACCCTTTAAATAAGTGAATCAGTGTCCCAAAATTTACCCTAGGGTAGTGTAGGAACCCAAGTAGGTCCCTGTAAAATTTTGTTCGAATCGGATCAAAATTACCTAATAGGACGAGCTAAGTCAAAATTATAGTCTAAAGAGAGGTACGGATTATCCGAAGAAAGGGTTGTCCAGAGAAGAGTTGGGAAAGCAAATGACTTATGTTGTTTGTACAATAAGGCTGTGTATGGAGGAATGGAGGTGTAAATATATCATTTTGCTTAAACACCACCCATAGAGCAAAAGAGTAGTTATAAGGTATTGTAAAGGGGGCTGATCAAAGGAAATAAAGAGGGTACAAATTTTCATTCCTCTATAAAAACACCAACCATTTAGGGCTTCGGGGAGAGCTCTCATTTTCTGATCAGATTTAAGAGAGAGAGAGAGAGAGAGAGGAAAAAAGAGTTAGGGTTCATCCTGCTCCGGTCATCATCTCCGGCGGCTTCGCCGGAGCTCTGGCCGTTGCTATCCTTCCGGCCGATCATTTTCCCTCTTTTACACCTATTCCATTAGTCATTATCATCACCATCTCCTTTATATGAAATCACCTAACCCTCATTTTAGATCTTAAACCCATTTCATTCACCTTCAAAAGCCATCACTATTTTTGTTGATTTTAGCAATCCTCACTCCAGTTAGCAACTCATTGCTCTATTCTCCCTCAATTAGAGTCCAATTCAAAGTAGGGGAAGGTCATCTTTAGTTTTAAAAGGAAATTTGCAAGAGAGGAGCTTGAACTCTACTTTTCGATTGCTTTCTTTGGCTCTATTGTCTTCTTTTTTGACCTCCTTGAGGGCTCATTTGATGATATCCTCTTCATTGCTATAAGCTTATTTCATTTGGATCTAAATCCTTTTACCCTTACTCTAACTCAAGTTCCATATCAGTTTCCTTCAGATCTGTCATTTCTGAGAATCTACATCACTAAAACCTTTTATGTTTACTAGAATTTGAGAAGTTGGATCTCCCTACTAACTAATCGATTGAAGATCTGGTAATTCCTCTATAATTTTCAGTACTTTTCTGTTATCACTGGTTGACGTCTCTGATTGTGTTGATAATACAGGTAATTTCCATTTTGTTCCTTATCTCGTTGATTAATTTTTTATTTTTTATCTTGTTTTCTGCTTAATTTGCGTAAATTGTTCAGATTGTTAATCAATTAGCTCTTTTGATCTTAGTAGAAATAAAGTAGCCATAAGAATTTCCTATTCCTTATCTAGAATCTTTGGAAATAAGAAGCTAATTATCTTGCCCGTGTAAGGTTGTTTATGTCTATTTTGGATTTGGATTCCACATTATTATCTTGATCTGATCAATGAGAACTATAATGTTGTATGTTTTTCTTATGGTAGTCTTCAGTGTTAAATTCCTTTATCGGCTGTGATTTAAGATGGAACGTTGATTACTAAGTAGGCTAATGCATGTTTTGAGATATGTCCTGATGATATTGACCTTAGTTCATTTGGTTTATAGTATGGTGTCTTTTACTCAGTCATGAATTTGGTTCCATTGATTTTTTTTTGTTATGTTGATTATTTACTTTCCTTCAGAGACTAGGATTGTGTATATGTCTTTCTCTTGTTTTGTAGTCATAAGAATGAAATATGAGTAAACAAGCTATGTATGTGTTCCCTTTGAGTTGTCTGTTCCTCCAAATTAGAAAAGTAGAATGGAGGGTAAGGGAAGCAAGGATATAAGAGCTTTAATTTGACTTGAGCATTGATAAATTCAGACTCTATTTTGATAGAAGAATTTTTACTACATCTCGTGGTTCATTAGTTAGCCCCATGTTCCTTTATTCAATAGGGGAAGAAAAGATAAGTTGGGATTGTCCCATTGTAGAGGTATAGTATTGTAAATGTTAGTAGTCTTTGTCATTTTGTCTCTTATGTGCTTAGTTTGTACTCACCTTGTTCCATTGCATGTCAGTGTTGTCTCCTTTGCATCAAAGCCTAGAATGAGAATGAGATAGCAGGGCCTTCAACCTACTGTAATAATGCAAAACCAGTTTGCTTATAATATAATATTGTCATTAGGCTTTTTATACCCCAAGAGTGTCATTTAGAGTTGGTATTTCATCATGAGTGTATTCATTAGAAAAGGTAAGTGGGTTTCACATCATTAAGAATATTTAAAAAAAAAAAAAACTTTAAGATGACTTTCAATTATAAATGTGCGCGAAAGCTTATTAATATTGTTGAACTGTGCGCGAAAGCTTCTACAAATTAATGTCAATACCTGATGTTATGTTTGAAATTCCATTTACACTTGAGTTAAATTTATGAAGTGTCAATCAGTCGTGAATAGACTTGCTTGAACAGTCAAGTTTGTTTGTTCACAGGACATTAAAATGGATTAATATCATCTGAACAATGAATTTTTTTGGTTAGTGGCATGTGCAAGCAAATGTCAAATGTATGAGGTGTAACATGCTCCGAAAATGAATTGATTTGGTGTGTTATTTGTCAGGTAGTATTGGTGCAACCATGGTTTGCAATGTGCTGTTTACATGTTTTTATATATTTGTTTGATTACAACATAAGTTCAGACACCTTGTTGATATTTGTACATTCTAGTCAATGCAAAGTTCAGAGGACATAACTAATCTGTTAGTCGTATCTTTCTTTGGCGTTTAACATTACACAATTGGAATCATAATAGCATACACAAAATTTGTCTGATCTTTTATTTTTTTGAGATAGCATACACAGGACCTGCTTGTTCTTTCCTCTCATCATAGTAGTATGGACCATGGTTTTAAATTTCGACCGAAATCCGAAATTTCGGATTTTGGTGGGGACCAAAACCAGTATTTGGCGAAATTAGAAATTTCGCCATTTACCAAATTTCGGTCGAAATTTTAGAATTTCGGTCCGAAGTTTCGAGAAAATGCTTTTTTTATTTAAAAGAAAAAATTTAAAAATTTCGGTCTGAAATTTTGGTATTTCCGGTCCAAAATTTTGAAATTTTTGTTCGGAATTTCGAACGTGAGTACCAAATTTTGACCAAAATTTCGATTTTTCGGAAGTTCAAAACCGGTACCTGTAGACACCCCATTTTGACCAGACCCTAAAAGCCCCAAAAAATTGAATAAATTCCCAAAACCGAATTTTGAAATTTCAGAAAAAATTGAATCCTGAGTGTGAAATAAACCCAAAGAGTTCTCATTGGTGGATAATTTTCGAATTCTCTTGAAGCTTGAATGGTCCCCAAGCGCCAATTGAGACCCTTGTTTAGTCGCCCCAATATCCTTGACCATTGTTATGAGGCTCATATGGCTTTGATGTTGGTACCCCATTATTCGAGCCTTGAATTGTTGTCTTTGATACCTCGCGCTTAAGTGTGCAATTTAGGTCATCTCAAATTAATATTCCTATGAGAAAATGAGCTTAATCGGCCTGAACCCGATTCGATTTTATGTTAAAAGCATAGCTTGAATCCCAGAAAATTGGCATGAGTGATTCCCGAACCCATGTTTGGGGTGTAGGACGAGCTTAAGTTGAAATATCATAGAAGGGGGGTGGGATATCCATCAGGAGAGTGCCAATACCAATCATTTGTGTAGCAAAAGAGTGTTTAAATGTTAATCCTTTTCCCTTACCCAAGGTCACCCCTAGCCGGCAAAAAGGATGTCAAAATTCATGTAAAGTGGCTGTCCAAGTGAAAGAAGGAGTTGAATTTATCATCGCTTTGCTTATGAAGGGCTTATTTCTTACCCGAGACCACCCCATTTAGGATGAAAGAGAGTGAGAAATACACTAGATGAGGTTGTCCAGGGAAAGGAATAGAAGGGTAAGCATGTCATTTCCTCTTAAAAGAGGATCGAATTAGGGCTACAAATGGGGGAACCCATTTTCGTTAGAAAAGGAGATAGGGAGGGAGCCTCATTTTGGCCAGGGAGAGAACGAGAGAGGGTTTGAGGCCAGCCACCATCTTCTTCTTCTTCTTCTTCTTCTTCCACCGCCATCTCAGCATCACCTTCCATCACAGCCATCAACCGACCAAACCCACATCCATCACCATCTTCTCCGGTGAGAAATCCCCAAATCCGACCGGATCAACCACCCATACCAGCCACCACCATCCTCCGGCCTCATCTCCGGCAAGCCACCATCACCGACCACCTCCATCTCCACTACCGAGCCACCATATCCGGCATCAACCTCCAATTTCACTCCTCCCTCCGAATCCGATCCTCGACCCCCTCTCAACTCCATACCCTCTTTTAAAATCCGGTCTGTAACAGAGGCTTCTTCATTTTCTTCTTCAAACAAGAGCCTCCTTGGCAGCCACCAACAGGGAGTAGAGAAAGGGGAAAAGATCAAGCCACCGGCCATTTTCTTCCACCCTCTTTATCTCCACCATTCTCAGCCATCCCTCGTTTGCACTTCTCGAAATCCCCAAAACCCATTTCATTTTTCCTAAAACCCATTTTCGAAAACCCACATCCACCATTCAAACCCACCTTCACAGCTTCAATCTCCACCAACCGAGCACCATCTTTTTCGTATTCTTCTTCTTCTTTTTTCTCCGGTGGGTTTGCCGGAATCCGGTTTGAGATCCACCATTTCCGAACCTAGGGGTGAGATTTCGGAGCAAGATCCCAAGATCCTTTTTCTTCTCCGATCCCGTCAGCAGCAAGATCTTTTCTCTTGGTCATCTCTATTATTCAGGTAGCATTTCTAACCCTGCTTGTATTGCTAAAATGCTTGTGTGGTTGGAATTTGCATAAGCATTTACATTGTTTTCTAGTGTTATAGCATTGATTCATGGTTACTTGTTTAGTATGGATTGTCTGATCTGTGATAGTCTTCTAATCAGAGCCAATCATATAATTCCATGGGTATACATTAGCTCGAGAGTGGTAGTCTTAATGCTATTTGCTTGATACTAGATCAATATGATCATCACCATGTTTTGTTGTTTGCCTAACCCTGCAATGTTCTTTTCCTACATGGAAGGATATTGCTCCAATCAAGTTATGATTGTTGCGTAATGGAGATGGTCTTTCATTTTGAATTAGTCCAGAAAACCGCCAGACAACTCGACAAAAATATTCAAAGTCTTTGAAACTTAAACAAAAAAGCTTGTATGTCAAATACACCAGGAGGTCATCCTTGGACGTTTGAGCCTTTATAGCCAAAATCCTAACGTTTAAAAATTCGTTTGTGAACCCTTTGGGCCAAAAATTCAAATCAAACCATTTTTTTTCTAACCACATTATAAACCAGGGGCATTTTTTTTATGGGTTTGAACTACGTTATGACCTGATCCCCATCTCTTCAGGGGTACGTAGGTAGCCTGATTTATTCAGGTTCGGTCAACCTTTGGAATAAATGTCAATTATTCCCTTACAAAATTTGAAGCTAAAAGCTAAACCATTCTTTGATAAACCCCAAAGCGAACTACGTGGACCTGATCCTCCATTTTTGGGGTACGTAGGTAGTCTGGCTAGACCAGATTCGGTCCAAATCTTTAGAACCTTAAGTATTCAACCCCTTTGAACCCAAGCCCGCTTAGAAAGTCCTTCTGGTGAAACAAGCAAAGGTTCAAGGCAAATGAAAACAAAAAACAGAAAGAAAAGAGAAAAACGAGAGTCTGAAGACCCACTAGGTTGAAAACTTGAAAGGGCGGCCTAGAGTCATGCATGTGTCAAGTCAACAACCAAAAGGAGTTGGCTTATGCGAAAGTGAGGGTAGCGGTTTTATGGATTGAAAACTTGAAGATGCAATCTAGTCAGAGGTAAAGACTTCCCATGAAAAGTTGAGTTGAATGGAAGCAGAAAGAGTTCCTCAGTAGCGAAGGATTCCAAAGTTTGAGTGCAATTAGTGCAACCAAAAGTTAAGACAAGTGGTCTTTTAGACTGAAAACTTGGAAAACAAAGTTGAGACAAGTGGTCTTTTAGACCGAAAATTGGAAGGCATTAGTTTTGACTTCTTTCGAAAAGAGAAATCAAAGAGACGGAGAAGCAACCTCTACACAGGGCAGGATCCTGGAATCCGAGTAGTGTCGACAAGACTTACTTTGATATCCTTTTAAACTAGGGGCATTAAGACTAAGCAATCCGAATGGGGTAATAACCATGACGAAAATCCTGATGGAGGAAATTAGTGCCTCTTGACATGGTTTTCGAAATTATTTTAAGGGTGGCTAGCCTTACCATAACAAAATAACACATCAGATCTAAGGGTGAATCGAAAGTGAGTCAAGTCCCTTGAATAATCTGTATCTTCTTTGTTGAGTCCTTAGAAGTCTGTTTTTCATTGATATTCATTTTCTTCTAAAGTCCATAGTGTATGGCATTGGAAAAAGCGGGTGTATACCTTCTGAAATGGGAAGAAAATTCAAAGTAGATCCTGGTTTATGAATCAAGGAAGAGGCAAGTCATATTTTGTTCAAACTTGTCAGAGACATCAAAGCCTGAAACATTGAGCAAAAGGAATAATGCTTACATTCAGCCTTTGTGGAGATGGTTTTACCACTATACCAAAGAAAGAACCCATGCAAATTTAATTTTTCCTACTTACCTTGGTTCTGCTTTCTTAAGACTCTTATCATGGAAGCACATCATACTAGGGGCATCTTTTATGACTTGCGTCATAAAAGAAATTAAACAATGATAATTGGGATATCTATTCTTACCCAATAGAGACGAGAGAAGCTTGAACACACTCTTTGAGTTGAATTCTTTGATTAAATTGTCTCTTTCGGAGTCAAAGTTTCAGAAACTCCAATTCCCATCGGAGTCTAGAACCTACTCCTACAATCTTCAAACCTCAGCAAAATGCTTCTCACATGTTAAAGAGAGTCATTACCCAAAAGTCTCATCAATCTATTTGAGTTTCGCTTTCAGCAAAGATCATGCACTCTTAGTTACTCTCGACAAGAGATAACTAATCCATTAGTTGAAATCAATCAAAGTTGTTAAATTTTTCAATCACTTTACAGTTTTTAATATGGATAGAAATTGATAGCTCCGTGCTTCGGAGTCTAGCTTTTCTTTCATCATTTTGAATTTTTTTTAATAAGGATAGAAATTGACAGTTCCGTACTTTGGAGTTTGCCATTTCTTCCATCTTTTGAGTTTTTAATAAGGATAGAAATTGATAGCTCTGTGCTTCGGAGTTAGCTTTTTCTTCCATCTTTTGAGTTTTTAATAAGGATAGAAACTGACGGTTCTGTGCTTCGGAGTCTGGTTTTTTTTTCCTTCCATCGTTTTTGAGAAGTTTTCAATAAAGCAGAAAATTACTGGAGTCCGTATTGCGTGGTTTGGTCTTTTTCTTTAGTTTTCGAAAAAAAAAAAAACTCTTTGAGCGTTTAGTTTGTACTTGCTTTGGTAAAGACTCTTTGAGTGTTTGGTTTATACTTGTTTTGGTGAAGTTTCTCATACAACGATTTAAAAAAAAAAAAAAAACTCTTTGAGTGTTTGGTTTTGTACTTGCATGGAGCTGGTTTATGCGGCACCATATAAGTCAAGGATGATCCGTAATGTGTCGTTACCTAACTGGTTAGGAGTCAGGCATATCTGCGAAGAGGTTCATATGAAACTGGTTTGTGCAGAATCATATGAATCTGAATTTACATGGAGCTGGTTTATGCGGCATCATATAAATTTTAGGTGATTCGCTACCTTGAAAGAGAGGAGTCAGAGTTACCTTGGTAGCTAAACAAATGGATTTTCAGCAATGGTCTGTATAGCTATCACCCTGGTCTTTGACCTAATTGATAAAAAAAAAAAAACTCTTTGAGTGATTGGTTTTGTGTTTTGTTTTTGGTATATCTGTGAAGGGTTCATATGGAACTTATTTATGCAGACCATACGGATCTGGATTTACCTGGAGCTGGTTTATGCGGCACTATTTTTGTTTTGGAAATTTTTTTGATATCTCATATAAAAAAAAAAACTCTTTGAGTGTTTGGTTTTGTGTTTTGTTTTGGTATATCTGTGAACGGTTCATATGGAATTGATTTATGCAGAACCATACGAATCTGGATTTACATGGAGCTGGTTTATGCAGCACCGCTTTTATTTTGGAAAATTGCCTGGAGCTGGTATATGCAGCATCATATATATATATAAAAAAAAAAACTCTTTGAGTGCTTGGTTTTATGTCTGTTTTAGCATGTTTCAGAGGAGGTTCATATGGATGGTTTATGCAGAGGCATATGAATTTGGATTTCTATAGAGTCACTGGTTTATGTGGCACCATGTAAAACAAATTTTCTCTGAGTGTTTGTGATTTAAAAAAAAAAAAAAAAAAACCAAAATTTACTTTCTTTTGTTTTCAGGTCGATCAAAATGTGTTGTCTGTTCGACTTTGGCATTCGCGTGACAAGCACACTCTGCCAAAGAGGGGCATCTGTAGACACCCCATTTTGACCATACCCTAAACCTCCCATGGTTATGCGAAACCCCATCAAATCAGCTAGGTAGGGTCCCAAACTTCACCCTAAGCTAGATTAGAGTCTCACCAAGGTCTCTGCGAAATTTCGTCGAAATCCAAGCTCGTTTGCCTAGCAAACGAGCTGAGATGGTGTCGTGGGGCAAGTTTAGAAGGGGGTTGAATTAATCAGGAAAGGGATTGTCCATGGGAAACAAGAGCCAAATATATCGTTTTTACATAACATAGGTGTGAATTAGCCCGTCCGAATCCGAGCCAATTTCGCGCGCCTGGTACATTTCGTGCGCCCATTGATTACGGTAGTGCTAATATTGGTAAGCACTACCGTAATCAATTTGATATAAAAATCCGTGAAAGAGAAAAATTAGAGATTCTTCTCATTTTCTAAAAATCAGAGAGAGTTGGAGAGAACGAGAAAGGGGATCTCACCGTTCATCTTCTCCGGCATATTTTGCCAGAATCTGGTGATCCATTTCCCGATCTGGAATATTGGAAGAATTCCCGAGACTTGCAGAGAGAGAGAGAGTTGAAGAGAGAAATTCATGAAACCCTAGCTTCTTTTTCTTCTTCTCCGGTGCGACCATCACCGGATTCTGATTAATTTTCGACGAAAATTGCAAGCCTCCGGTCAAAACTCTGCCTCCGATCACTATTCATTTTTTCCTCTTCAATCATCTCATCCACCATAACTGCATCTTCATTTTCGCATCTCTGAAACCCTAGGTTCGGAACCCTAATCTTGATCTTTTCTCTGATCCTCTTCAATCATCTCCGGCCATGTTCTCCTGCTAAAATCCGATAGGATCCTGGTCGCGTCCCGATCCATACCTTCCACCGGATCCCAGCATCGCAGATCGAAAAAGAGATTGTGAGAGTCGTTGAGAAGGGGTGAAAAATCAGAGAGAGAAATTGGAGTTTTCTTTGTGAAAATCAGAGAGATTGAAAAGGGAAAAGAAGATCAATTGAGATCTAAAATGAAGAAAGAGCTTTTCTTCTCTGGTTAGTAGATCGGAGCTCCGGTGAGGTTCTTGCATTCGTACTTTACTTCTGTTCATTTTTTTTCCTCCATGATTAGATCCCCTTCATTTTCATCATAATTTCCATCGTCACCACAAAACCAGTGCATAGCCATATGCCCATGTTTCTACAATCCATTGTACCATTCATTGTTCTTGTTTACCTTATGTTTTTACCTAGTTTTTAATTTCATCCGTTCCATTACTCATCGGAGATTTCGGATCATCCTCTACCGACCTTATCCATTAGCTTCTATGGCCAGCTACCATTGCTAACCATCACTTCTTTCCATTAGCCCCCTTCCATCAAAAGGATTTGAAAAGGGAATTAGAAGAAAAGAAGAAGAATTAGAAGAGGTTATGTCACAACTCCCATAACCCAGCCAGTGCGAGTTTTACCCCCAAACACCATTAATCTCGCTGCAAGAAATCATCTTCGTTGTCAATTGTAGAAAAGAAGACAGAATAGGCAGTTCGATCGGTTCGTGGGATCTGTTATGTTGCTATAATTTGGACGTTACAATTCAGCCCCTCGCATTAATGCTGGTTCAGATGAAAGGAGGAGCGAGCCAGATAGTTTGTCTATGGCCATTGAAGGCTTCCATTAAAAGTTGTCCGGTGAAGTGCAAGAGCATTCTCTCAGGTAAGAATTTGCTCATAATTTTTCTTTTACTTCTTCCAAATTTCCTGAATTTGAGTGGTGCGTTGTTCTTTAGTGGTGTGGAATAAAATAGGGAAGAAGAGTCTTTCTTTATTCGATTTCCTAAGTCTTGTCTGTTTTGGAGTTTGACCATAATCATTTTGCAAGTCTTTAGTTTAGAATGATGAGGTGTCAAACAAGGAAACCCCACATTACTCTGATGATTTTAGGACATTGGTTTACTAGCCCATGAGGAATACCTAATATGTTATCTTATTACAGAAAATATGTTTTTGGTAGGGATATTAAAGGAGCAATGAATAAATGATTTAGATCATCAAAGTGATACAGACTCATTCTGTTAAATTGCCGAATAATGTAATTCTCTGTCTTTGGATCATCCCATGAGATGAACTTACTTTATTTTAGATCTCTAGATGGTTTGGATTTATCTTGTAGGATTGCATAGTTTTTCATTGTCCTCACTCACTTTAATAAGGCATCTTAGAAGTTTCAGTAGAGGATCATTATTTGAAATGATGAAATGTGAACATTAGCTATAGACTATTGAACTGGAATTCTTTGATTGAAATTAGAATTTTGAAATTCCAATTTTCGTGCAAAAGGTCAATGATCTGTTTTTCTTGCTGCAATCAATTCCTTTGGGCATAGTGTGTTTTCTAAGGAAATTATAATTGATCATGATATGATAGTGTTATTTGAAAATTTAAATGCATAAAAATGTAAGCCGGGTTGTTGGGAACTGTATTTGTTTATTAAGTTGGATCATGGGATATTAGAGATTTTGATATAACCATGTGATTTTATTTACAACATCACTTGTCAAAATAAAAGACACCAATATAAAGATATGTTATCATGATTGTAATCCATATTGCTTAACTTCGGTTTAGAGGGCGATGAAGGCGTTAGCCCAAGCCCATCCTTAGAGGACTCGCTCAATCGAAGTAGCGCTCCCCTCTTTTGACCATATTTTTTTTTTTTAAAAAGAAAAAGAAAAAAAAGAACCCTTCTCTGGGCAATGATAAGGTTACTTGGAGCCCGTCTTTGTGTTTTGTGGCTCACCATTTTTTGCACTTGAATCTGCACAAGTTGATGCCCCCTGTTATGCACCAAAATTTATAAAAATCAGAAATATTATTGCATGCATTTGTATAATTTGTTGAAAATTTAAGATTTTTCTTTTATGTTAAGTTTTGAGTTAGGTTCTGAAGATGAATGGACTGTTTAGGTGAGACTATCTTGAAAGCTTATCATACTTATTTTTTATTTAAATAAATTGTTTAATTGAAGAAGGAAATCAGATGACTACTCTATTCGATTTTATCGACATGAGTACTGTTTGATTTCAAGGCGGTTTGTAGAAATATTATATGTGTATGAAATCAGATGATTACTTTGGCATCATCTGATTTCGTTGGAGTCCCCGTATTGGGGTTTGTGGTTGGCTTTGAAGTGTTTAATATCATTTTTTTTATTTCATTAGGCTAACCAGCGGCTGGTCTGGGCTAATTAATTTTATTTTAAATAAATTGTTTAATTGAAGAAGGAAATCAGATGATTTGCACTATTCGATGTCCTTGACACGAATATCGTCTGATTTCAAGGCGGTTTGTAGAAATATTATACGTGTAGGAAATCAGATGATTACTTTGGCATCATCTGATTTCATTGGAGTCCCCGTATTGGGGTTTGCGGTTGGCTTTGAAGTATTTGATATTGATTTACTTCATTAGGCTACCTAGCGGCTGGTCTGGGCTAATTAATGTTGTTTATCATGCTATGATTGCTATTATTACAGGTTGTGTACTCTTTAATTATAAGTCTTTCTTTGCTTAGTACTTGATTTGTTTATATAAGAATTGAATGGAAATTTGAGATTGCCTAGTAGCTCTTTTTTGCTCTCTTGGTGGATTAACGCAGTCTTCTAGACTTCTTTAGATACTAGAACCTGTACTTGGAGGCATATTCTGTCTCATTAGGAAATCCTCCTTTGGAGGCAAGCCTCATTTTTAGCTTAACCTCAGGGAGGTTGCTTTGATTTTGATAAATGGTGTACCCATAAGAGGCATGCCTTGCCTCATTAAGAGAGCCTTTGAATCATTCGTTTGTTTGGTGATGTTATCGGGGGAGTGTTTGACTCATTTGATCTTTATTGATGTTATTAGGGAGTCATCTGTCTTGGCTTTGTAAGTAATTAGCCTTTAGAAGGCCTGCTTGGCCTCATTTGTAGAATCATCTCTGAGGTTGCACCTCAATTTGTTCCTCTGTTAATTAGAGACCAATTTGGTCAATTAGTTGTCTTAGCCTTGCTTACCCCTTGCAAGGGCAATGATAAGGTTACTTGGAGCCCATCTTTGTGTGTGTTTGGGAGACCCGCCCGGTCTCATTCTCTCGCTAGTTCTCCTCTTTGTGCGTCGTTTGGTTTTTGGGAGAACACCCTACTCGGCTTGGCTTCATACTCCTACCCTTATGGGGTACTGGGCGCACATTTGTTGCACCCTAGGGCTAAGTAGCTGTCCGGCCCGGGTGGGTGTTTTACCTCTGCCAAATGTGCAAATTCTTGTTCCTTTTCTTTTAGGGAGTCTCTGACTCATTTATTCTTTAGTTGGTCTTAGTGGAGTCTTTGACTCGTGTTTCCATTTCTTTTAGAGAGTCTTTGACTCATTTATCCTTTAGTTGGTGTTATTGGAGTCTTTGACTTGTGTTTCCATTTCTTTTAGAGAGTCCTTGACTCATTTATCCTTTTAGTTGGTATTGTTAGAGTCTTTGATTCGTATTCCTTTTCTTTCAGAGAGTCTTTGACTCACTTGTCCTTTGCGGTGTTATTAGAGAGTCTTTGACTCATTTGCTCTTATAATGATATTATTATAGCCTAGTTTCCCCTTTTAGCCCTAGGATTTGGCCATAGGGTGTTGTTTTTTTTGTATTTTCCCTCCGGTCTTTGACCAAAAGGGTGAAAACATCAGAAACCTATAATCCAAAAATATCGAAACATTTGAATTGTTTTAAAAATGTTCTGAGTGTAGTTAGAGAGTTCGTTTCGAACTACGTTAGCTTGATCCTCTTCCACGAGGTACGTAGTGCAGCTTGAGATTCTTATCTCAGGTCCAGTCAAACTTTGTAAATAAACCATTCAAACTCTTTAAAAAAGTACAAAAATATTTCATAAACCTGTTTTCGAAAACTCTTCCTCTAGAGTTAGGACTTTATCTTAGAATGAGAGTTTTAGAGTTAGGGGTTTGTGTTTGGTTTTAGTCTTTGATTTGTTATTTGCTTGTTTACGTTTGTTTTAGGGTTAAGAGTTCCGTCCTTGGTGTGTTGTTTGATTGTTGTGTGTTTTGTTTGTGTTTGTGTTTGTGTTAGAGTTAGGAGTTTGTTACGCCTCCGTCCGGTCAGTGGGCGATTCACATCGCCGACTGATGACTAGGTCTAGGATGCGTTAGTGATCCCATTATTTTTCTTAGGAAATACAGCCTAGTTACACATATGTTGTAGGAACCACTTGCATTAGCTTAGGGCTAATATGCATTTAGTTAGGGCATATAGGGTGTCCTAAAATCCACCATTTACTGGAATTTAAATAATCGTACAAGAAACTTTAATAATTGGTCCGGTCTTTTAGATCGAGTCTAGGATAGAGGTCTAGGTGTCTTAGGCATCCTAGCTTAGAATAGGAGCGAAGAACTACGTTGCCTTGATTCTCGTGGAGGCGGGGATACGTAGGCTTCTTTGGATGAATACCAGACCATCCGAGGACTCGGGCCAATAATTTAGAGTCTTAGGATTTCTTGTGTAGTTATTGTATGATTTGATATGTTTTCTTACTTTTTAGTACTGATCCTATACCTTTAGCTATAGCTTGCATGTGTTTGCACATCAGAATTTAGACACCCATTAGACATGTCACTCATAACCTAGCTTTGCTTAGGCGACACCTTTTTCATTTCATTTTGTATGCTTATTTCTTTATCCTCAGGAAATGCATGCTTAGGTAGACGATTCCTGAGAATTGTTCCTATTTCATATGATATTCGCCCGAAACTCTTTGAAGTTAATAATAAATGGCATGAGAGACCAAGTGCTTGCACTCGGACGAATTGGGCGTGCTCTCAGACCTTCTCCATTCGTAATCAGGCACGAACCCATATATATTTCTGGTTATCCATGCTATACAGAGCATATTTTTGTTTAAAGGATCCATGGCCGTATACCGTGGATAGCGACTCTGAGTTTGTTTAGATACGTTTCGAATCCGGACTTGTTCCCGAATCGAGATTTATCTCTTTTATATCGCCACTCGTGCTATGCTATGAGGGTGGCAATCGTTTCGAGAGTTCCTTGGTAGAGCTCTCCTTCACACGTGGATGATCCAAGAAGCCGCTGGCGGCTCGTCCCCCACCTCTCTCGCGGATCGGGGTCCACAGTATCGAATCTTAGATTTAGTTGATGGGGATTGAAAAATTAGAAAGCTTCTTATTTTAGGAACTTTATAAGACATCCATCTTTTAGACATAAGAAACCCTAGAGATGGAGTCAAAGTGCTTTTGTCCAAGTTTTGGGATGGGGATGAGATGGTATTGAATGGTAGATTTAGTTGGTGAAGGATGGAGATTCAAAAATATAAAGTCCCTTATTTTAGAAACTTTATAAAACATCAATCTTTTAGACATACGAAACTCGAGAGATAGTGTGAATGAGCTTTTAGCTAAGTTTTGAGATGAAGATGAGATGATATTTAATCTTTGATTTAGTTGATAAAGGATGGACATTGAAAAAACAGAAAGTTTCTTATTTTATAAACTTTTTAAAACATCCATCATTTAGAAATAAGAAACCCTAGGGATGATGTCAATGAGGTTTAAGCCATGTTTTGGAATGAGCATATGAAGGTATTGAATCTTACATTTAGTTGATGAAGGATGAAGATTGAAAAATTAGAAAGCTTCTTAGTTTAGGAACTTTATAATACATCCATCTTTTAGACATAGGAAACCCTAGAGATGGAGTCAAGGTAAGTTTTAGCCAAGTTTTAGGATGAGGATGAGATGGTATTGAATCGTTGATTTAGTTGGTGAAAGATGGAGATTCAAAAACATAAAATCTCTTATTTTATAAACTTTATAAAACATTCATCTTTTAGACATATGAAACCCTAAAGATAATGTGACGGGGCTTTTAGCTAAGTTTTGAGATGAAGATGAGATAATATTAAATTTTTGATTTAGTTGATGAAGGATGGAGATTGAAAAAATAGAAAATTTCTTATTTTAGAAAATTTATAAGACATCCATCTTTTAGACATACGAGACCCTAGAGATGGGGTCAATGAGCTTTTAACTAAGTTTTGAGATGAGGATGAGATGGTATTGAATCTTAGATTTAGTTGATAAATGATGAAAATCGAAAAATAGAATGTTTCATATTCTAAAAACTTTATAAAACATCAATCTTTTAGACATAGGGGACCCTAGAGGCGGTGTGAATGAGCTTTTAGCCATATTTTGGGATGAGGATGAGGTGATATTGACTCTTAGATTTAGTTGATGAAGGAGAGAGATTGAAAAAATAGAAAGTTTCTTATTTTAGAAACTTTATAAAACATTAATTTTTTAGACACAGTAAACCATAGAGATGGTGTCAAGGAGCTTTTAGCCAGCTTTTGAGATTAGGGTGAGATGGTATTAAATCTTAGATTTATGTTATAAGGGATGGAGATTGAAAAACTAGAAAGTTTCTTATTTTAAAAACTTTATAAAACTTTAACTTGTTAGACTTAGTAAACCCCAGACATTGTGTCAATAAGCCTTTAGCCAAGTTTTGGGATTAGGGTGAGATGGTATTAAATCTTAGATTTAGGTTTTAAAGGATGGAGATTGAAAAACTAGAAAGTTTCTTATTTTAGAAACTTTATAAAATATCCATCTTTTAAATAAAGAAAATCCTAGAAATGGTGTTAATGAGCTTTTAGCCAAGTTTTGAGATGACGATGAGATGTTATTGAATTTTAGATTTAGATGATAAAGGATGGCGATTGAAAAAATAGAAAGTTTCTTATTTTAAAAATTTTATAAAACAACCATCTTTCAGACAAAGGTGACCCTAGATATATGGTGTGAATGAGCTTTTAGCCTAGTTTTGGGATGATGATAAGATAGTTTTGAATCTTTGATTTAGTTGATCATGGATGGAGATTGAAAAATTAGAAAGTTTCTTATATTAGAAATTTTGTTGAACGTCTATTTTCTAGACAAAGGAAACCCTAAAGATGATGTCAACGAGGTTTTAACAGAGTTTTGTTGGGAATGAGAGGGTATTGAATCTTAGATTTAGTTGATGAAGGATGAAGATTGAAAAAAATAGAAAGTTTCTTATTCTAGAAATTTTATAAGACATCAATCTTTTAGACATAGGAAATCCTAGAGATGGAGTCAAGGTGCTTTTCGCCAAGTTTTCGGATAAGGATAAGATGGTATTGAATCTTAGATTTAGTTGATAAAGGATGGAGATTGAAAAAATAATAAGTTTCTTATTTTAAAAACTTTGAAAAATCACTATCATTCAGAAATAAGTAGCCCAAGTGATGATGTCAACGAGCTTTAAGCCATGTTTTGGGATGAGCACATGAGAGTATCAAATCTTAGATTTAGTTGATGAAGGAAGGGGATTGAAAAATTAGAAAGCTTCTTATTTTAGGAACTTTATAAGACATCCATCTTTTAGACATAAGAAACCCTAGAGATGGAGTCAAAGTGCTTTTGTCCAAGTTTTGGGATGGGGATGCGATGATATTGAATCGTAGATTTAGTTGGTGAAGGATGGAGATTCAAAAATATAAAGTCCCTTATTTTAGAAACTTTATAAAACATCAATCTTTTAGACATACGAAACCCGAGAGATAGTGTGAATGATCTTTTAGCTAAGTTTTGAGATGATATTTAATCTTTGATTTAGTTGATAAAGGATGGACATTGAAAAAACAGAAAGTTTCTTATTTTAGAAACTTTTTAAAACATCCATCATTTAGAAATAAGAAACCCTAGGGATGATGTCAATGAGGTTTAAGCCATGTTTTGGAATGAGCATATGAGGGAATTGAATCTTACATTTAGTTGATGAAGGATGAAGATTGAAAAATTAGAAAGCTTCTTAGTTTAGGAACTTTATAATACATCCATCTTTTAGACATAGGAAACCCTAGAGATGGAGTCAAGGTAAGTTTTAGCCAAGTTTTAGGATGAGGATGAGATTGTATTGAATCGTAGATTTAGTTGGTGAAGGATGGAGATTCAAAAACATAAAATCTCTTATTTTATAAACTTTATAAAACATTCATCTTTTAGACATATGAAACCCTAAAGATAATGTGAAGGGGCTTTTAGCTAAGTTTTGAGATGAAGATGAGATAATATTGAATTTTTGATTTAGTTGATGAAGGATGGAAATTGAAAAAATAGAAAGTTTCTTATTTTAGAAACTTTATAAGACATCTATCTTTTAGACATACGAGACCCTAGAGATGGGGTCAATGAGCTTTTAACTAAGTTTTGAGATGAGGATGAGATTGTATTGAATCTTAGATTTAGTTGATAAATGATGAAAATCGAAAAATAGAATGTTTCTTATTCTAAAAATCTTATAAACCATCAATCTTTTAGACATAGGGGACCCTAAAGACGGCGTGAATGAGCTTTTTGACATATTTTGGGCTGACGATGAGGTGATATTGACTCTTAAATTTAGTTGATGAAGGAGAGAGATTGAAATAATAGAAAGTTTCTTATTTTAGAAACTTTATAAAACAATAATTTTTTAGACTCAGTAAACCATAGAGATGGTGTCAAGGAGCTTTTAGCCAGCTTTTGAGATTAGGGTGGGATGGTATTAAATCTTTGATTTAGGTTATAAGGGATGGAGATTGAAAAACTAGAAAGTTTCTTATTTTAAAAACTTTATAAAACTTTAACTTGTTAGACTTAGTAAACCCCAGACATTGTGTCAATGAGCCTTTAGCCAAGTTTTGGGATTAGGGTGAGATGGTATTAAATCTTAGATTTAGGTTTTAAAGGATGGAGATTGAAAAACTAGAAAGTTTCTTATTTTAAAAACTTTATAAAACAACCATCTTTCAGACAAAGGTGACCCTAGATATATGGTGTGAATGAGCTTTTAGCCCAGTTTTGGGATGATGATAAGATAGTTTTGAATCTTTGATTTAGTTGATCATGGATGGAGATTGAAAAATTAGAAAGTTTCTTATATTAGAAATTTAGTTGAACGTCTATTTTCTAGACAAAGGAAACCCTAAAGATGATGTCAACGAGGTTTTAACCGAGTTTTGTTGGGAATGAGAGGTTATTGAATCTTAGATTTAGTTGATAAAGGATTAAGATTGAAAAAAATAGAAAGTTTCTTATTCTAGAAATTTTAGAAGACATCAATCTTTTAGACATAGGAAACCGTAGAGATGTAGTCAAGGTGCTTTTCGCCAAGTTTTCGGATAAGGATAAGATGGTATTGAATCTTAGATTTAGTTGATAAAGGATGGAGATTGAAAAAATAGAAAGTTTCTTATTTTAAAAACTTTGAAAAATCACTATCATTCAGAAATAAGTAGCCCAAGTGATGATGTCAACGAGCTTTAAGCCATGTTTTGGGATGAGCACATGAGAGTATCGAATCTTAGATTTAGTTGATGAAGGATGGAGATTGAAAAATTAGAAAGCTTCTTATTTTAGGAACTTTATAAGACATCCATCTTTTAGACATAAGAAACCCTAGAGATGGAGTCAAAGTGCTTTTGTCCAAGTTTTGAGATGGGGATGAGATGGTATTGAATCGTAGATTTAGTTGGTGAAGGATGGAGATTCAAAAATATAAAGTACCTTATTTTAGAAACTTTATAAAACATCAATCTTTTAGACATACGAAACCCGAGAGATAGTGTGAATGAGCTTTTAGCTAAGTTTTGAGATGAAGATGAGATGATATTTAATCTTTGATTTAGTTGATAAAGGATGGGCACTGAAAAAACAGAAAGTTTCTTATTTTAAAATTTTTTTAAAACATCAATCATTTAGAAATAAGAAACCCTAGGGAAGATGTCAATGAGGTTTAAGCCATTTTTGGAATGAGCATATGAGGGTATTGAATCTTATATTTAGTTGATGAAGGATGAAGATTGAAAAATTAGAAAGCTTCTTAGTTTATGAACTTTATAATACATCCATCTTTTAGACATAGGAAACCCTAGAGATGGCAGTCAAGGTAAGTTTTAACCAAGTTTTAGGATGAGGATGAGATGGTATTGAATCGTAGATTTAGTTGGTGAAGGATGGAGATTCAAAAACATAAAATCTCTTATTTTATAAACTTTATAGAACATTCATCTTTTAGACATATGAAACCCTAAAGATAATGTGACGGGGCTTTTAGCTAAGTTTTGAGATGAAGATGAGATAATATTGAATTTTTGATTTAGTTGATGAAGGATGGAGATTGAAAAAATAGAAAGTTTCTTATTTTAGAAACTTTACAAGACATCCATCTTTTAGACATACGAGACCCTAGAGATGGGGTCAATGCGCTTTTAACTAAGTTTTGAGATGAGGATGAGATGGTATTAAATCTTAGATTTAGTTGATAAATGATGAAAATCGAAAAATAGAATGTTTCTTATTCTAAAAACTTTATAAAACATCAATCTTTTAGACATAGGGGACCCTAGAGACGGTGTGAATGAGCTTTTAGCCATATTTTGGGATGAGGATGAGGTGATATTGACTCTTAGATTTAGTTGATGAAGGAGAGAGATTGAAAAAATAGAAAGTTTCTTATTTTAGAAACTTTATAAAACATGAATTTTTTAGACTCAGTAAACCATAGAGATGGTGTCAAGGAGCTTTTAGCCAGCTTTTGAGATTAGGGTGGGATGGTATTAAATCTTTGATTTAGGTTATAAGGGATGTAGATTGAAAAACTAGAAAGTTTCTTATTTTAAAAACTTTATAAAACTTTAACTTGTTAGACTTAGTAAACCCCAGACATTGTGTCAATGAGCCTTTAGCCAAGTTTTGGGATTAGGGTGAGATGGTATTAAATCTTAGATTTAGGTTTTAAAGGATGGAGATTGAAAAACTAGAAAGTTTCTTATTTTAGAAACTTTATAAAATATCCATCTTTTAAATAAAGAAAATCCTAGAAATGGTGTTAATGAGCTTTTAGCCAAGTTTTGAGATGACGATGAGATGTTATTGAATTTTAGATTTATATGATAAAGGATGGAGATTGAAAAAATAGAAAGTTTCTTATTTTAAAAACTTTATAAAACAACCATCTTTCAGACAAAGGTGACCCTAGATATATGGTGTGAATGAGCTTTTAGCCCAGTTTTGGGATGATGATAAGATAGTTTTGAATCTTTGATTTAGTTGATCATGGATGGAGATTGAAAAATTAGAAAGTTTCTTATATTAGAAATTTTGTTGAACGTTTATTTTCTAGACAAAGGAAACCCTAAAGATTATGTCAACGAGGTTTTAACCGAGTTTTGTTGGGAATGAGAGGGTATTGAATCTTAGATTTAGTTGATGAAGAATGAAGATTGAAAAAAATAGAAAGTTTCTTATTCTAGAAATTTTATAAGACATCAATCTTTTAGACATAGCAAACCCTAGAGATGGAGTCAAGGAGCTTTTCGCCAAGTTTTCGGGTAAGGATAAGATGGTATTGAATCTTAGATTTAGTTGATAAAGGATGGAGATTGAAAAAATAGAAAGTTTCTTATTTTAAAAACTTTGAAAAATCACTATCATTCATAAATAAGTAGCCGAAGTGATGATGTCAACGAGCTTTAAGCCATGTTTTGAGATGAGCACATGAGAGTATCGAATCTTAGATTTAGTTGATGAAGGATGGAGATTGAAAAATTAGAAAGCTTCTAATTTTAGGAACTTTATAAGACATCCATCTTTTAGACGTAAGAAACCCTAGAGATGGAGTCAAAGTGCTTTTGTCCAAGTTTTGGGATGGGGTTGAGATGGTATTGAATCGTAGATTTAGTTGGTGAAGGATGGAGATTCAAAAATATAAAGTCCCATATTTTAGAAACTTTATAAAACATCAATCTTTTAGACATACGAAACCCGAGAGATAGTGTGAATGATCTTTTAGCTAAGTTTTGAGATGAAGATTAGATGATATTTAATCTTTGATTTAGTTGATAAAGGATGGACATTGAAAAAACAGAAAGTTTCTTATTTTAGAAACTTTTTAAAATAACCATCATTTAGAAATAAGAAACCCTAGGGAAGATGTCAATGAGGTTTAAGCCATTTTTGGAATGAGCATATGAGGGTATTGAATCTTATATTTAGTTGATGAAGGATGAAGATTGAAAAATTAGAAAGCTTCTTAGTTTATGAACTTTATAATACATCCATCTTTTAGACATAGGAAACCCTAGAGATGGCAGTCAAGGTAAGTTTTAACCAAGTTTTAGGATGAGGATGAGATGGTATTGAATCGTAGATTTAGTTGGTGAAGGATGGAGATTCAAAAACATAAAATCGTAGCCGAAGTGATGATGTCAACGAGCTTCAAAAATAGAAAGTTTCTTATTTTAAAAACTTTGAAAAATCACTATCATTCATAAATAAGTAGCCGAAGTGATGATGTCAACGAGCTTTAAGCCATGTTTTGAGATGAGCACATGAGAGTATCGAATCTTAGATTTAGTTGATGAAGGATGGAGATTGAAAAATTAGAAAGCTTCTTATTTTAGGAACTTTATAAGACATCCATCTTTTAGACATAAGAAACCCTAGAGATGGAGTCAAAGTGCTTTTGTCCAAGTTTTGAGATGGGGATGAGATGGTATTGAATCGTAGATTTAGTTGGTGAAGGATGGAGATTCAAAAATATAAAGTACCTTATTTTAGAAACTTTATAAAACATCAATCTTTTAGACATACGAAACCCGAGAGATAGTGTGAATGAGCTTTTAGCTAAGTTTTGAGATGAAGATGAGATGATATTTAATCTTTGATTTAGTTGATAAAGGATGGGCACTGAAAAAACAGAAAGTTTCTTATTTTAAAATTTTTTTAAAACATCAATCATTTAGAAATAAGAAACCCTAGGGAAGATGTCAATGAGGTTTAAGCCATTTTTGGAATGAGCATATGAGGGTATTGAATCTTATATTTAGTTGATGAAGGATGAAGATTGAAAAATTAGAAAGCTTCTTAGTTTATGAACTTTATAATACATCCATCTTTTAGACATAGGAAACCCTAGAGATGGCAGTCAAGGTAAGTTTTAACCAAGTTTTAGGATGAGGATGAGATGGTATTGAATCGTAGATTTAGTTGGTGAAGGATGGAGATTCAAAAACATAAAATCTCTTATTTTATAAACTTTATAGAACATTCATCTTTTAGACATATGAAACCCTAAAGATAATGTGACAGGGCTTTTAGCTAAGTTTTGAGATGAAGATGAGATAATATTGAATTTTTGATTTAGTTGATGAAGGATGGAGATTGAAAAAATAGAAAGTTTCTTATTTTAGAAACTTGATAAGACATCCATCTTTTAGACATACGAGACCCTAGAGATGGGGTCAATGAGCTTTTAACTAAGTTTTGAGATGATGATGAGATGGTATTGAATCTTAGATTTAGTTGATAAATGATGAAAATCGAAAAATAGAATGTTTCTTATTCTAAAAACTTTATAAAACATCAATCTTTTAGACATAGGGGACCCTAGAGACGGTGTGAATGAGATTTTAGCCATATTTTGGGATGAGGATGAGGTGATATTGACTCTTAGATTTAGTTGATGAAGGAGAGAGATTAAAAAAATAGAAAGTGTCTTATTTTAGAAACTTTATAAAACATTAATTTTTTAGACTCAGTAAACCATAGAGATGGTGTCAATGAGCTTTTAGCCAGCTTTTGAGATTAGGGTGAGATGGTATTAAATCTTAGATTTAGGTTATAAGGGATGGAGATTGAAAAACTAGAAAGTTTCTTATTTTAAAAACTTTAACTTGTTAGACTTAGTAAACCCCAGACATTGTGTCAATGAGCCTTTAGCCAAGTTTTGGGATTAGGGTGAGATGGTATTAAATCTTAGATTTAGGTTTTAAAGGATGGAGATTGAAAAACTAGAAAGTTTCTTATTTTAGAAACTTTCTAAAATATCCATCTTTTAAATAAAGAAAATCCTAGAAATGGTGTTAATGAGCTTTTGGCCAAGTTTTGAGATGACGATGAGATGTTATTGAATTTTAGATTTAGATGATAAAGGATGGCGATTGAAAAAATAGAAAGTTTCTTATTTTAAAAACTTTATAAAACAACCATCTTTCAGACATAGGTGACCCTAGATATATGGTGTGAATGAGCTTTTAGCCTAGTTTTGAGATGATGATAAGATAGTTTTGAATCTTTAATTTAGTTGATCATGGACGGAGATTGAAAAATTAGAAAGTTTCTTATATTAGAAATTTTGTTGAACGTCTATTTTCTAGACAAAGGAAACCCTAAAGATGATGTCAACGAGGTTTTAACCGAGTTTTGTTGGGAATGAGAGGGTATTGAATCTTAGATTTAGTTGATGAAGGATGAAGATTGAAAAAAATAGAAAGTTTCTTATTCTAGAAATTTTATAAGACATCAATCTTTTAGACATAGGAAACCCTAGAGATGGAGTCAAGGTGCTTTTCGGCAAGTTTTCGGATAAGGATAAGATGGTATTGAATCTTAGATTTAGTTGGTAAAGGATGGAGATTGAAAAAATAAAAAGTTTCTTATTTTAAAAACTTTGAAAAATCACTATCATTCAGAAATAAGTAACCCAAGTGATTATGTCAACGAGCTTTAAGCCATGTTTTGGGATGAGCACATGAGAGTATCGAATCTTAGATTTAGTTGATGAAGGATGGAGATTGAAAAATTAGAAAGCTTCTTATTTTAGGAACTTTATAAGACATCCATCTTTTAGACATAAGAAACCCTAGAGATGGAGTCAAAGTGCTTTTGTCAAAGTTTTGGGATGGGGATGAGATGGTATTGAATCGTAGATTTAGTTGGTGAAGGATGGAGATTCAAAAATATAAAGTACCTTATTTTAGAAACTTTATAAAACATCAATCTTTTAGACATACGAAACCCGAGAGATAGTGTGAATGAGCTTTTAGCTAAGTTTTGAGATGAAGATGAGATGATATTTAATCTTTGATTTAGTTGATAAAGGATGGGCACTGAAAAAACAGAAAGTTTCTTATTTTAGAAACTTTTTAAAACATCAATCATTTAGAAATAAGAAACCCTAGGGAAGATGTCAATGAGGTTTAAGCCATTTTTGGAATGAGCATATGAGGGTATTGAATCTTACATTTAGTTGATGAAGGATGAAGATTGAAAAATTAGAAAGCTTCTTAGTTTAGGAACTTTATATTAGACATAGGAAACCCTAGAGATGGAGTCAAGGTAAGTTTTAGCCAAGTTTTAGGATGAGGATGAGATGGTATTGAATCGTAGATTTAGTTGGTGAAGGATGGAGATTCAAAAACATAAAATCTCTTATTTTATAAACTTTATAGAACATTCATCTTTTAGACATATGAAACCCTAAAGATAATGTGACGGGGCTTTTAGCTAAGTTTTGAGATGAAGATGAGATAATATTGAATTTTTGATTTAGTTGATGAAGGATGGAGATTGAAAAAATAGAAAGTTTCTTATTTTAGAAACTTTACAAGACATCCATCTTTTAGACATACGAGACCCTAGAGATGGGGTCAATGAGCTTTTAACTAAGTTTTGAGATGAGGATGAGATGGTATTGAATCTTAGATTTAGTTGATAAATGATGAAAATCGAAAAATAGAATGTTTCTTATTCTAAAAACTTTATAAAACATCAATATTATAGACATAAGGGACCCTAGAGACGGTGTGAATGAGCTTTTCGCCATATTTTGGGATGAGGATGAGGTGATATTGACTCTTAGATTTAGTTGATGAAGGAGAGAGATTGAAAAAGTAGAAAGTTTCTTATTTTAGAAACTTTATAAAACATTAATTTTTTAGACTCAGTCAACCATAGAGATGGTGTCAAGGAGCGTTTAGCCAGCTTTTGAGATTAGGGTGAGATGGTATTAAATCTTAGATTTAGGTTATAAGGGATGGAGATTGAAAAACTATAAAGTTTCTTATTTTAAAAACTTTATAAAACTTTAACTTATTAGACTTAGTAAACCCCAGACATTGTGTCAATGAGCCTTTAGCCAAGTTTTGGGATTAGGGTGTGATGGTATTAAATCTTAGATTTAGGTTTTAAAGGATGGAGATTGAAAAACTAGAAAGTTTCTTATTTTAGAAACTTTATAAAATATCCATCTTTTAAATAAAGAAAATCCTAGAAATGGTGTTAATGAGCTTTTAGCTAAGTTTTGAGATGACGATGAGATGTTATTGAATTTTAGATTTAGATGATAAAGGAAGGCGATTGAAAAAATAGAAAGTTTCTTATTTAAAAAACTTTATAAAACAACAATCTTTCAGACAAAGGTGTCCCTAGATATATGGTGTGAATGAGCTTTTAGCCCAGTTTTGAGATGATGATAAGATAGTTTTGAATCTTTGATTTAGTTGATCATGGATGGAGATTGAAAAATTAGAAAGTTTCTTATATTAGAAATTTTGTTGAACGTCTATTTTCTAGACAAAGGAAACCCTAAAGATGATGTCAACGAGGTTTTAACCGAGTTTTGTTGGGAATGAGAGGGTATTGAATCTTAGATTTAGTTGATGAAGGATGAAGATTGAAAAAAATAGAAAGTTTCTTATTCTAGAAATTTTATAAGACATCAATCTTTTAGACATAGGAAACCCTAGAGATGGAGTCAAGGTGCTTTTCGCCAAGTTTTCGGATAAGGATAAGATGGTATTGAATCTTAGATTTAGTTGATAAAAGATGGAGATTGAAAAAATAGAAAGTTTCTTATTTTAAAAACTTTGAAAAATCACTATCATTCAGAAATAAGTAGCCCAAGTGATGATGTCAACGAGCTTTAAGCCATGTTTTGGGATGAGCACATGAGAGTATCGGAACTTAGATTTAGTTGATGAAGGATGGAGATTGAAAAATTAGAAAGCTTCATATTTTAGGAACTTTATAAGACATCCATCTTTTAGACATAAGAAACCCTAGAGATGGAGTCAAAGTGCTTTTGTCCAAGTTTTGGGATGGGGATGAGATGGTATTGAATCGTAGATTTAGTTGGTGAAGGATGGAGATTCAAAAATATAAAGTCCCTTATTTTAGAAACTTTATAAAACATCAATCTTTTAGACATACGAAACCCGAGAGATAGTGTGAATGAGCTTTTAGCTAAGTTTTGAGATTAAGATGAGATGATATTTAATCTTTGATTTAGTTGATAAAGGATGGACATTGAAAAAACAGAAAGTTTCTTATTTTAGAAATTTTTTAAAACATCCATCATTTAGAAATAAGAAACCCTAGGGATGATGTCAATGAGGTTTAAGCCATGTTTTGAAATGAGCATATGAGGGTATTGAATCTTACATTTAGTTGATGAAGGATGAAGATTGAAAAATTAGAAAGCTTCTGAATTTAGGAACTTTATAATACATCCATCTTTTAGACATAGGAAACCCTAGAGATGGAGTCAAGGTAAGTTTTAGCCAAGTTTTAGAATGAGGATGAGATGGTATTGAATCGTAGATTTAGTTGGTTAAGGATGGAGATTGAAAAACATAAAATCTCTTATTTTATAAACTTTATAGAACTTTCATCTTTTAGACATACGAAACCCTAAAGATAATGTGAAGGGGCTTTTAGCTAAGTTTTGAGATGAAGACGAGATAATATTGAATTTTTGATTTAGTTGATGAAGGATGGAGATTGAAAAAATAGAAAATTTCTTATTTTAGAAACTTTATAAGACATCAATCTTTTAGACATACGAGACCCTAGAAATTGGGTCAATGAGCTTTTAACTAAGTTTTGAGATGAGGATGAGATGGTATTGAATCTTAGATTTAGTTGATAAATGATGAAAATCGAAAAATAGAATATTTCTTATTCTAAAAACTTTATAAAACATCAATCTTTTAGACATAGGGGACCCTAGAGACGGTGTGAATGAGCTTTTAGCCATATTTTGGGATGAGGATGAGGTGATATTGACTCTTAGATTTAGTTGATGAAGGAGAGAGATTGAAAAAATAGAAAGTTTCTTATTTTAGAAACTTTATAAAACATTAATTTTTTAGACTCAGTAAACCATAGAGATGGTGTCAAGGAGCTTTTAGCCAGCTTTTGAGATTAGGGTGAGATGGTATTAAATCTTAGATTTAGGTTATAAGGGATGGAGATTGAAAAACTAGAATGTTTCTTATTTTAAAAACTTTATAAAACTTTAACTTGTTAGACTTAGTAAACCCCAGACATTGTGTCAATGAGCCTTTAGCCAAGTTTTGGGATTAGGGTGAGATGGTATTAAATCTTAGATTTAGGTTTTAAAGGATGGAGATTGAAAAAGTAGAAAGTTTCTTATTTTAGAAACTTTATAAAATATCCATCTTTTAAATAAAGAAAATCCTAGAAATGGTGTTAATGAGCTTTTAGCCAAGTTTTGAGATGACGATGAGATGTTTTTGAATTTTAGATTTAGATGATAAAGGATGGCGATTGAAAAAATAGAAAGTTTCTTATTTTAAAAACTTTAGAAAACAACCATCTTTCAGACAAATGTGACCCTAGATATATGGTGTGAATGAGCTTTTAGCCTAGTTTTGGGATGATGATAAGATAGTTTTGAATCTTTGAATTAGTTGATCATGGATGGAGATTGAAAAATTAGAAAGTTTCTTATATTAGAAAATTTGTTGAACGTCTATTTTCTAGACAAAGGAAACCGTAAAGATGATGTCAACGAGGTTTTAACCGAGTTTTGTTGGGAATGAGAAGGTATAGAATCTTAGCTTTAGTTGATGAAGGTTGAAGATTGAAAAAAATAGAAAGTTTCTTATTCTAGAAATTTTATAAGACATCAATCTTTTAGACATAGGAAACCCTAGAGATGAGGTCGAGGTGCTTTTCGCCAAGTTTTCGGATAAGGATAAGATGGTATTGAATCTTAGATTTAGTTGATAAAGGATGGAGATTGAAAAAATAGAAAGTTTCTTATTTTAAAAACTTTGAAAAATCACTATCATTCATAAATAAGTAGACCAAGTGATGATGTCAACGAGCTTTAACCCATGTTTTGGGATGAGCACATGAGATTATCGAATCTTAGATTTAGTTGATGAAGAATGGGGATTGAAAAATTAGAAAGCTTCTTATTTTAGGAACTTTATAAGACATCCATCTTTTAGACATAAGAAACCCTAGAGAAGGAGTCAAAGTGCTTTTGTCCAAGTTTTGGGAAGGGGATGAGATGGTATTGAATCGTAGATTTAGTTGGTGAAGGATGGAGATTCAAAAATATAATGTCCCTTATTTTAGAAACTTTATAAAACATCAATCTTTTAGACATACGAAACCCGAGAGAGCTTTTAGCTAAGTTTTGAGATGAAGATGAGATGATATTTAATCTTTGATTTAGTTGATAAAGGATGGACATTGAAAAAACAGAAAGTTTCTTATTTTAGAAACTTTTTAAAACATCCATCATTTAGAAATAAGAAACCCTAGGGATGATGTCAATGAGGTTTAAGCCATGTTTTGGAATGAGCATATGAGGATATTGAATCTTACATTTAGTTGATGAAGGATGAAGATTGAAAAATTAGAAAGCTTATTAGTTTAGGAACTTTATAATACATCCATCTTTTAGACATAGGTAACCCTAGAGATGGAGTCAAGGTAAGTTTTAGCCAAGTTTTAGGAAGATGATGAGATGGTATTGAATCGTAGATTTAGTTGGTGAAGGATGGAGATTCAAAAACATAAAATCCCTTATTTTATAAACTTTATAAAACATTCATCTTTTAGACATATGAAACCCTAAAGATAATGTGAAGGGGCTTTTAGCTAAGTTTTGAGATGAAGATGAGATAATATTGAATTTTTGATTTAGTTGATGAAGGCTGGAGATTGAAAAAATAGAAAGTTTCTTATTTTAGAAACTTTATAAGGCATCCATCTTTTAGACATACGAGACCCTAGAGATGGGGTCAATGAGCTTTTAACTAAGTTTTGAGATGAGGATGAGATGGTATTGAATCTTAGATTTAGTTGATAAATGATGAAAATCGAAAAATATAATGTTTCTTATTCTAAAAACTTTATAAAACATCAATCTTTTAGACATAGGGGACCCTAGCGACGGTGTGAATGAGCTTTTAGCCATATTTTGGGATGAGGATGAGGTGATATTGACTCTTAGATTTAGTTGATGAAGGAGAGAGATTGAAAAAATAGAAAGTTTCTTATTTTAGAAACTTTATAAAACATTAATTTTTTAGACTCAGTAAACCATAGAGATGGTGTCAAGGAGCTTTTAGCCAGCTTTTGAGAATAGGGTGAGAAGGTATTAAATCTTAGATTTAGGTTATAAGGGATGGAGATTGAAAAAGTAGAAAGTTTCTTATTTTAAAAACTTTATAAAACTTTAACTTGTTAGACTTAGTAAACCCCAGACATTGTGTCAATGAGCCTTTAGCCAAGTTTTGGGATTAGGGTGAGATGGTCTTAAATTTTAGATTTAGGTTTTAAAGGATGGAGATTGAAAAACTAGAAAGTTTCTTATCTTAGAAACTTTATAAAATATCAATCTTTTAAATAAAGAAAATCCTAGAAATGGTGTTAATGAGCTTTTAGCCAAGTTTTGAGATGACGATGAGATGTTATTGAATTTTAGATTTAGATGAGAAAGGATGGCGATTGAAAAAATAGAAAGTTTCTTATTTTAAAAACTTTATAAAACAACCATCTTTCAGACAAAGGTGTCCCTATATATATGGTGTGAATGAGCTTTTAGCCCAGTTTTGGGATGATGATAAGATAGTTTTGAATCTTTGATTTAGATGAACATGGATGGAGATTGAAAAATTAGAAAGTTTCTTATATTAGAAATTTTGTTGAACGTCTATTTTCTGGACAAAGGAAACCCTAAAGATGATGTCAACGAGGTTTTAACCGAGTTTTGTTGGGAATGAGAGGGTATTGAATCTTAGATATAGTTGATGAAGGATGAAGATTGAAAAAAATAGAAAGTTTCTTATTTTAGAAATTTTATAAGACATCAATCTTTTAAACATAGGAAACCCTAGAGATGGAGTCAAGGTGCTTTTCGCCAAGTTTTCAGATAAGGATAAGATGGTATTGAATCTTAGATTTAATTGATAAAGGATGGAGATTGAAAAAATAGAAAGTTTCTTATTTTAAAAACTTTGAAAAATCACTATCATTCAGAAATAAGTAGCCCAAGTGATGATGTCAACGAGCTTTAACCAATGTTTTGGGATGAGCACATGAGAGTATCGAATCTTAGATTTAGTTGATGAAGGATGGGGATTGAAAAATTAGAAAGCTTCTTATTTTAGGAACTTTATAAGACATCCATCTTTTAGACATAAGAAACCCTAGAGATGGAGTCAGAGTGCTTTTGTCCAAGTTTTGGGATGGGGATGAGATGGTATTGAATCCTAGATTTAGTTAGTGAAGGATGGAGATTCAAAAATATAAAGTCCCTTATTTTAGAAACTTTATAAAACATCAATCTTTTAGACATACGAAACCCGAGAGATAGTGTGATTGAGCTTTTAGCTAAGTTTTGAGATTAAGATGAGATGATATTTAATCTTTGATTTAGTTGATAATGGATGGACATTGAAAAAAGAGAAAGTTTCTTATTTTAGAAACTTTTTAAAACATCCATCATTTAGAAATAAGAAACCCTAGGGATGATGTCAATGAGGTTTAAGCCATGTTTTGGAATGAGCATATGAGGGTATTGAATCTTACATTTAGTTGATGAAGGATGAAGATTGAAAAATTAGAAAGCTTCTTAGTTTAGGAACTTTATAATACATCCATCTTTTAGACATAGGAAACCCTAGAGATGGAGTCAAGGTAAGTTTTAGCCAAGTTTTAGGAAGAGGATGAGATGGTATTGAATCGTAGATTTAGTTGGTGAAGGATGGAGATTCAAAAACATAAAATCTCTTATTTTATAAACTTTATAAAACATTCATCTTTTAGACATATGAAACCCTAAAGATAATGTGAAGGGGCTTTTAGCTAAGTTTTGAGATGAAGATGAGATAATATTGAATTTTTGATTTAGTTGATGAAGGATGGAGATTGAAAAAATAGAAAGCTTCTTATTTTATGAACTTTATAAGAAATCCATCTTTTAGACATAAGAAACCCTAGAGATGGAGTCAAAGTGCTTTTGTCCAAGTTTTGGGATGGGGATGAGATGGTATTGAATCGTAGATTTAGTTAATGAAGGATGGAGATCAAAAATATAAAGTCCCTTATTTTCGAAACTTTATAAAACATCAATCTTTTAGACATACGAAACCCGAGAGATAGTGTGAATGAGCTTTTAGCTAAGTTTTGAGATTAAGATGAGATGATATTTAATCGTTGATTTAGTTGATAAAGGATGGACATTGAAAAAACAGAAAGTTTCTTATTTTAGAAACTTTTTAAAACATCCATCATTTAGAAATAAGAAACCCTAGGGATGATGTCAATGAGGTTTAAGCCATAATTTGGAATGAGCATATGAGTGTATTGAATCTTACATTTAGTTGATGAAGGATGAAGATTGAAAAATTAGAAAGCTTCTTAGTTTAGGAACTTTATAATACATCCATCTTTTAGACATAGGAAACCCTAGAGATGGAGTCAAGGTAAGTTTTAGCCAAGTTTTAGGAAGAGGATGAGATGGTATTGAATCGTAGATTTAGTTGGTGAAGGATGGAGATTCAAAAACATAAAATCTCTTATTTTATAAACTTTATAAAACATTCATCTTTTAGACATATGAAATCCTAAAGATAATGTGAAGGGGCTTTTAGCTAAGTTTTGAGATGAAGATGAGATAATATTGAATTTTTGATTTAGTTGATGAATGATGGAGATTGAAAAAATAGAAAGTTTCTTATTTTAGAAACTTTATAAGACATCCATCTTTTAGACATACGAGACCCTAGAGATGGGGACAATGAGCTTTTAACTAAGTTTTGAGATGAGGATGAGATGGTATTGAATCTTAAATTTAGTTGATAAATGATGAAAATCGAAAAATAGAAAGTTTCTTATTTTAGAAACTTTATAAAACATTAATTTTTTAGACTCAGTAAACAATAGAGATGGTGTGAAGGAGCTTTTAGCCAGCTTTTGAGATTAGGGTGAGATGGTATTAAATCTTAGATTTAGGTTATAAGGGATGGAGATTGAAAAACTAGAAAATTTCTTATTTTAAAAACTTTATAAAACTTTAACTTGTTAGACTTAGTAAACCCCAGACATTGTGTCAATGAGCCTTTAGCCATGTTTTGGGATTAGGGTCAGATGGTATTAAATCTTAGATTTAGGTTTTAAAAGATGGAGATTGAAAAACTAGAAAGTTTCTTATTTTAGAAACTTTATAAAACAACCATCTTTCAGAAAAAGGTGACCCTAGATATAAGGTGTGAATGATGTCAACGAGCTTTTAGCCATGTTTTGGGATGACCACATGAGAGTATCGAATCTTAGATTTAGTTGATGAAGGATGGGGATTGAAAAATTAGAAAGCTTCTTATTTTAGTCACTTTATAAGACATCAATCTTTTAGACATAAGAAACCCTAGAGATGGAGTCAAAGTGCTTTTGTCCAAGTTTTGAGATGGGGATGAGATGGTATTGAATCGTAGATTTAGTTGGTGAAGGATGGAGATTCAAAAATATAAAGTCCCTTATTTTAGAAACTTTATAAAACATCAATCTTTTAGACATACGAAACCCGAGAGATAGTGTGAATGAGCTTTTAGCTAAGTTTTGAGATGAAGATGAGATGATATTTAATCTTCGATTTAGTTGATAAAGGATGGACATTGAAAAAAGAGAAAGTTTCTTATTTTAGAAACTTTTTAAAACATCCATCATTTAGAAATAAGAAACCCTAGGGATGATGTCAATGAGGTTTAAGCCATGTTTTGGAATGAGCTTATGAGGATATTGAATCTTACATTTAGTTGATGAAGGATGAAGATTGAAAAATTAGAAAGCTTCTTAGTTTAGGAACTTTATAATACATCCATCTTTTAGACATAGGAAACCCTAGAGATTGAGTCAAGGTACTTTTAGCCAAGTTTTAAGATGAGAATGAGATGGTATTGAATCGTAGATTTAGTTGGTGAAGGATGGAGATTCAAAAACCTAAAATCTCTTATTTTCTAAACTTTATAGAACATTCATTTTTTAGACATACGAAACCCTAATGATAATGTGAAGGGGCTTTTAGCTAAATTTTTAGATGAAGATGAGATAATATTGAATTTTTGATTTAGTTGATGAAGGATGGAGATTGAAAAAATAGAAAGTTTCTTATTTTAGAAACTTTATAAGACATCCATCTTTTAGACATACGAGACCCTAGAGATGGGGACAATGAGCTTTTAACTAAGTTTTGAGATGAGGATGAGATGGTATTGAATCTTAGATTTAGTTGATAAATGATGAAAATCGAAAAATAGAATGTTTCTTATTCTAAAAACTTTATAAAACATCAATCTTTTAGACATAAGGGACCCTAGAGACGGTGTGAATGAGCTTTTAGCCATATTTTGGGATGAGGATGAAGTGATATTGACTCTTAGATTTAGTTGATGAAGGAGAGAGATTGAAAAAATAGAAAGTTTCTTATTTTAGAAAATTTATAAAACATTAATTTTTTAGACTCAGTAAACCATAGAGATGGTGTCAATGAGCTTTTAGCCAGCTTTTGAGATTAGGGTGAGATGGTATTAAATCTTAGATTTAGGTTATAAGGGATGGATATTGAAAAACCAGAAAGTTTCTTATTTTAAAACCTTTATAAAACTTTAACTTGTTAGACTTAGTAAACCCCAGACATTGTGTCAATGAGCCTTTAGCCAAGTTTTGGGATTAGGGTGAGATGATATTAAATCTTAGATTTAGGTTTTAAATGATGGAGATTGAAAAACTAGAAAGTTTCTTATTTTAGAAACTTTATAAAATATCCATCTTTTAAATAAAGAAAATCCTAGAAATGGTGTTAATGAGCTTTTAGCCAAGTTTTGAGATGACGAAGAGATGTTATTGAATTTTAGATTTAGATGATAAAGGATGGCGATTGAAAAAATAGAAAGTTTCTTATTTTAGAAACTTTATAAGACAACCATCTTTCAGACAAACATGACCCTAGATATATGGTGTGAATGAGCTTTTAGCCTAGTTTTGGGATGATGATAAGATAGTTTTGAATCTTTGATTTAGTTGATCATGGATGGAGATTGAAAAATTAGAAAGTTTCTTATATTAGAAATTTTATTGAACGTATATTTTGTAGACAAAGGAAACCCTAAAGATGATGTCAACGAGGTTTTAACCGAGTTTTGTTGGGAATGAGGGGGTATTGAATCTTAGATTTAGTTGATGAAGGATGAAGATTGAAAAAAATAAAAAGTTTCTTATTCTAGAAATTTTATAAGACATCAATCTTTTAGACATATGAAACCCTAGAGATGGAGTCAAGGTGCTTTTCGCCAAGTTTTCGGATAAGGATAAGATTGTATTGAATCTTAGATTTAGTTGATAAAGGATGGAGATTGAAAAAATAGAAAGTTTCTTATTTTAAAAACTTTGAAAAATCACTATCATTCAGAAATTAGTAGCCCAAGTGATGATGTCAACGAGCTTTAAGCCATGTTTTGGGATGAGCACATGAGAGTATCGAATCTTAGATTTAGTTGATGAAGGTTGGGGATTGAAAAATTAGAAAGCTTCTTATTTTAGGAACTTTATAAGACATCCATCTTTTAGACATAAGAAACCCTAGAGATGGAGTCAAAGTGCTTTTGTCCAAGTTTTGGGATGGGGATGAGATGGTATTGAATCGTAGATTTAGTTGGTGAAGGATGGAGATTCAAAAATATAAAGTCCCTTATTTTAGAAACTTTATAAAACATCAATCTTTTAGACATACGAAACCCGAGAGATAGTGTGAATGAGCTTTTAGCTAAGTTTTCAGATGAAGATGAGATGATATTTAATCTTTGATTTAGTTGATAAAGGATGGACATTGAAAAAAGAGAAAGTTTCTTATTTTAGAAACTTTTTAAAACATCCATCATTTAGAAATAAGAAACCCTAGGGATGATGTCAATGAGGTTTAAGCCATGTTTTGGAATGAGCATATGAGGATATTGAATCTTACATTTAGTTGATGAAGGATGAAGATTGAAAAATTAGAAAGCTTCTTAGTTTAGGAACTTTATAATACATCCATCTTTTAGACATAGGAAACCCTAGAGATTGAGTCAAGGTACTTTTAGCCAAGTTTTAGGATGAGGATGAGATGGTATTGAATCGTAGATTTAGTTGGTGAAGGATGGAGATTCAAAAACATAAAATCTCTTATTTCATAAACTTTATAGAACATTCATCTTTTAGACATACGAAACCCTAAAGATAATGTGAAGGGGCTTTTAGCTAAGTTTTGAGATGAAGATGAGATAATATTGAATTTTTGATTTAGTTGATGAAGGATGGAGATTGAAAAAATAGAAAGTTTCTTATTTTAGAAACTTTATAAGACATCCATCTTTTAGACATATGAGACCCTAGAGATGGGGTTAATGAGCTTTTAACCAAGTTTTGAGATGAGGATGAGATGGTATTGAATCTTAGATTTAGTTGATAAATGATGAAAATCGAAAAATTGAATGTTTCTTATTCTAAAAACTTTATAAAACATCAATCTTTTAGACATACGGGACCCTAGAGACGGTGCGAATGAGCTTTTAGCCATATTTTGGGATGAGGATGAGGTGATATTGACTGTTAGATTTAGTTGATGAAGGAGAGAGATTGAAAAAATAGAAAGTTTCTTATTTTAGAAACTTTATAAAACATTAATTTTTTAGACTCAGTAAACCATAGAGATGGTGTCAAGGAGCTTTTAGCCAGCTTTTGAGATTAGGGTGAGATGGTATTAAATCTTAGATTTAGGTTATAAGGGATGGAGATTGAAAAACTAGAATTTTTTTATTTTAAAGACTTTATAAAACCTTAACTTGTTAGACTTAGTAAACCACAGATATTGTGTCAATGAGCCTTTAGCCAAGTTTTGGGATTAGGGTGAGATGGTATTAAATCTTAGATTTAGGTTTTAAAGGATGGAGATTGAAAAACTAGAAAGATTCTTATTTTAGAAACTTTTTAAAATATCCATCTTTTAAATAAAGAAAATCCTAGAAATGGTGTTAATGAACTTTTAGCCAAGTTTTGAGATGACGATGTGATGTTATTGAATTTTAGATTTAGATGATAAAGATGGAGATTGAAAAAATAGAAAGTTTCTTATTTTAAAAACTTTATAAAACAACCATCTTTCAGACAAAGGTGTCCCTAGATATATGATGTGAATGAGCGTTTAGCTAAGTTTTGAGATGAAGATGAGATAATATTGAATTTTGGATTTAGTTGATGAAGGATGGAGATTGAAAAAATAGAAAGTTTCTTATTTTAGAAACTTTATAACACATCCATCTTTTAGACATACGAGACCCTAGAGATGGGTTTAATGAGCTTTTAACCAAGTTTTGAGTTGAGGATGAGATGGTATTGAATCTTAGATTTAGTTGATAAATGATGAAAATCGAAAAATTGAATGTTTCTTATTCTAAAAACTTTATGAAACATCAATCTTTTAGACATACGGGACCCTAGAGACGGTGCGAATGAGCTTTTAGCCATATTTTGGGATGAGGATGAGGTGATATTGACTCTTAGATTTAGTTGATGAAGGAGAGAGATTGAAAAAATAGAAAGTTTCTTATTTTAGAAACTTTATAAAACATTAATTTTTTAGACTCAGTAAACCATAGAGATGGTGTCAAGGAGCTTTTAGCCAGCTTTTGAGATTAGGGTGAGATGGTATTAAATCTTAGATTTAGGTTATAAGGGATGGAGATTGAAAAATTAGAATTTTCTTATTTTAAAAACTTTATAAAACTTTAACTTGTTAGACTTAGTAAACCCCAGACATTGTGTCAATGAGCCTTTAGCCAAGTTTTGGGATTAGGGTGAGATGGTATTAAATCATAGATTTAGGTTTTAAAGGATGGAGATTGAAAAACTAGAAAGTTTCTTATTTTAGAAACTTTATAAAATATCCATTTTTTAATAAAGAAAATCCTAGAAATGGTGTTAATGAACTTTTAGCCAAGTTTTGAGATGACGATAAGATGTTATTGAATTTTAGATTTAGATGATAAAGATGGAGATTGAAAAAATAGAAAGTTTCTTATTTTAAAAACTTTATAAAACAACCATCATTCAGACAAAGGTGTCCCTAGATATATGGTGTGAATGAGTGTTTAGCCCAGTTTTGGGATGATGATAAGATAGTTTTGAATCTTTGATTTAGTTGATCATGGATGGAGATTGAAAAATTAGAAAGTTTCTTATATTAGAAATTTTGTTGAACGTCTATTTTCTAGACAAAGGAAACCCTAAAGATGATGTCAACGAGGTTTTAACCGAGTTTTGTTGGGAATGAGAGGGTATTGAATCATAGATTTAGTTGATGAAGGATGAAGATTGAAAAAAATAGAAAGTTTCTTATTCTCGAAATTTTATAAGACATCAATCTTTTAGACATAGGAAACCCTAGAGATGGAGTCAAGGTGCTTTTCGCCAAGTTTTCGGATAACGATAAGATGGTATTGAATCTTAGATTTAGTTGATAAAGGATGGAGATTGAAAAAATAGAAAGTTTCTTATTTTAAAAACTTTGAAAAATCACTATCATTCAGAAATAAGTAGCCCAAGTGATGATGTCAACGAGCTTTAAGCCATGTTTTGGGATGAGCACATGAGAGTATCGAATCTTAGATTTAGTTGATGAAGGATGGGGATTGAAAAATTAGAAAGCTTCTTATTTTAGGAACTTTATAAGACATCCATCTTTTAGACATAAGAAACCCTAGAGATGGAGTCAAAGTGCTTTTGTCCAAGTTTTGGGATGGGGATGAGATGGTATGGAATCGTAGATTTAGTTGGTTAAGGATGGAGATTCAAAAATATAAAGTCCCTTATTTTAGAAACTTTATAAAACATCAATCTTTTGGACATACGAAACCCGAGAGATAGTGTGAATGAGCTTTTAGCTAAGTTTTGAGATTAAAATGAGATGATATTTAATCTTTGATTTAGTTGATAATGGATGGACATTGAAAAAAGAGAAAGTTTCTTATTTTAGAAACTTTTTAAAACATCCATCATTTAGAAATAAGAAACCCTAGGGATGATGTCAATGAGGTTTAAGCCATGTTTTGGAATGAGCATATGAGGGTATTGAATCTTACATTTAGTTGATGAAGGATGAAGATTAAAAAATTCGAAAGCTTCTTAGTTTAGGAACTTTATAATACATCCATCTTTTAGACATAGGAAACCCTAGAGATTGAGTCAAGGTACTTTTAGCCAAGTTTTAGGATGAGGATGAGATGGTATTGAATCGTAGATTTAGTTGGTGAAGGATGGAGATTCAAAAACATAAAATCTCTTATTTTATAAACTTTATAGAACATTCATCTTTTAGACATACGAAACGCTAAAGATAATGTGAAGAGGCTTTTAGCTAAGTTTTGAGATGAAGATGAGATAATATTGAATTTTTGATTTAGTTGATGAAGGATGGAGATTGAAAAAATAGAAAGTTTCTTATTTTAGAAACTTTATAAGACATCAATCTTTTAGACATACGAGACCCTAGAGATGGGGTTAATGAGCTTTTAACCAAGTTTTGAGATGAGGATGAGATGGTATTGAATCTTAGATTTAGTTGATAAATGATGAAAATCGAAAAATAGAATGTTTCTTATTCTAAAAACTTTATAAAACATCAATCTTTTAGACATACGGGACCCTAGAGACGGTGCGAATGAGCTTTTAGCCATATTTTGGGATGAGGATGAGGTGATATTGACTCTTAGATTTAGTTGATAAAGGAGAGAGATTGAAAAAATAGAAAGTTTCTTATTTTAGAAACTTTATAAAACATTAATTTTTTAGACTTAGTAAACCGTAGAGATGGTGTCAAGGAGCTTTTAGCCAGCTTTTTAGATTAGGGTGAGATTGTATTAAATCTTAGATTTAGGTTATAAGGGATGGAGATTGAAAAACTAGAATTTTCTTATTTTAAAAACTTTATAAAACTTTAACTTGTTAGACTTAGTAATCCACAGATATTGTGTCAATGAGCCTTTAGCCAAGTTTTGGGATTAGGGTGAGATGGTATTAAATCTTAGATTTAGGTTTTAAAGGATGGAGATTGAAAAACTAGAAATATTCTTATTTTAGAAACTTTATAAAATATCCATCTTTTAAATAAAGAAAATCCTAGAAATGGTGTTAATGAACTTTTAGCCAAGTTTTGAGATGACGATGTGATGTTATTGAATTTTAGATTTAGATGATAAAGATGGAGATTGAAAAAATAGAAAGTTTCTTATTTTAAAAACTTTATAAAACAACCATCTTTCAAACAAAGGTGTCCCTAGATATATGATGTGAATGAGCGTTTAGCTAAGTTTTGAGATGAAGATTAGAGAATATTGAATTTTTGATTTAGTTGATGAAGGATGGAGATTGAAAAAATAGAAAGTTTCTTATTTTAGAAACTTTATAAGACATCCATCTTTTAGACATACGAGACCCTAGAGATGGGTTTAATGAGCTTTTAACCAAGTTTTGAGTTGAGGATGAGATGGTATTGAATCTTAGATTTAGTTGATAAATGATGAAAATCGAAAAATAAAATGTTTCTTATTCTAAAAACTTTATAAAACATCAATCTTTTAGACATACGGGACCCTAGAGACGGTGCGAATGAGCTTTTAGCCATATTTTGGGATGAGGATGAGGTGATATTGACTCTTAGATTTAGTTGATGAAGGAGAGAGATTGAAAAAATAGAAAGTTTCTTATTTTAGAAACTTTATAAAACATTAATTTTTTAGACTCAGTAAACCATAGAGATGGTGTCAAGGAGCTTTTAGCCAGCTTTTGAGATTAGGGTGAGATGGTATTAAATCTTAGATTTAGGTTATAAGGGATGGAGATTGAAAAACTAGAATTTCCTTATTTTAAAAACTTTATAAAACTTTAACTTGTTAGACTTAGTAAACCCCAGACATTGTGTCAATGAGCCTTTAGCCAAGTTTTGGGATTAGGGTGAGATGGTATTAAATCTTAGATTTAGGTTTTAAAGGATGGAGATTGAAAAACTAGAAAGTTTCTTATTTTAGAAACTTTATAAAATATCCATTTTTTAAATAAAGAAAATCCTAGAAATGGTGTTAATGAACTTTTAGCCAAGTTTTGAGATGACGATGAGATGTTATTGAATTTTAGATTTAGATGATAAAGATGGAGATTGAAAAAATAGAAAGTTTCTTATTTTAAAAACTTTATAAAACAACCATCATTCAGACAAAGGTATCCCTAGATATATGGTGTGAATGAGCGTTTAGCTCAGTTTTGGGATGATGATAAGATAGTTTTGAATCTTTGATTTAGTTGATCATGGATGGAGATTGAAAAATTAGAAAGTTTCTTATATTAGAAATTTTGTTGAACGTCTATTTTCTAGACAAAGGAAACCCTAAAGATGATGTCAACGAGGTTTTAACCGAGTTTTGTTGGGAATGAGAGGGTATTGAATCATAGATTTAGTTGATGAAGGATGAAGATTGAAAAAAATAGAAAGTTTCTTATTCTCGAAATTTTATAAGACATCAATCTTTTAGACATAGGAAACCCTAGAGATGGAGTCAAGGTGCTTTTCACCAAGTTTTCGGATAAGGATAAGATGGTATTGAATCTTAGATTTAGTTGATAAAGAATGGAGATTGAAAAAATAGAAAGTTTCTTATTTTAATAACTTTGAAAAATCACTATCATTCAGAAATAAGTAGCCCAAGTGATGATGTCAACGAGCTTTAAGCCATGTTTTGGGATGAGCACATGAGAGTATCGAATCTTAGATTTAGTTGATGAAGGATGGGGATTGAAAAATTAGAAAGCTTCTTATTTTAGGAACTTTATAAGACATCCATCTTTTAGACATAAGAAACCCAAGAGATGGAGTCAAAGTGCTTTTGTCCAAGTTTTGGGATGGGGATGAGATGGAATGGAATCGTAGATTTAGTTGGTGAAGGATGGAGATTCAAAAATATAAAGTACCTTATTTTAGAAACTTTATAAAACATCAATCTTTTAGACATACGAAATCCGAGAGATAGTGTGAATGAGCTTTTAGCTAAGTTTTGAGATGAAGATGAGATGATAATTAATCTTTGATTTAGTTGATAAAGGATGGACATTGAAAAAAGAGAAAGTTTCTTATTTTAGAAACTTTTTAAAACATCCATCATTTAGAAATAAGAAACCCTAGGGATGATGTCAATGATGTTTAAGCCATGTTTTGGAATGAGCATATGAGGGTATTGAATCTTACATTTAGTTGATGAATGATGAAATTTTAAAAAATTCGAAAGCTTCTTAGTTTAGGAACTTTATAATACATCCATCTTTTAGACATAGGAAACCCTAGAGATTGAGTCAAGGTACTTTAAGCCAAGTTTTAGGATGAGGATGAGATGGTATTGAATCGTAGATTTAGTTGGTGAAGGATGGAGATTCAAAAACATAAAATCTCTTATTTTATAAACTTTATAGAACATTCATCTTTTAGACATACGAAACGCTAAAGATAATGTGAAGGGGTTTTCAGCTAAGTTTTGTGATGAAGATGAGATAATATTGAATTTTTTATTTAGTTGATGAATGATGGAGATTGAAAAAATAGAAAGTTTCTTATTTTAGAAACTTTATAAGACATCCATCTTTTAGACATACGAGACCCTAGAGATGGCGACAATGAGCTTTTAACTAAGTTTTGAGATGAGGATGAGATGGTATTGAATCTTAGATTTAGTTGATAAGTGATGAAAATTGAAAAATAGAATGTTTCTTATTCTAAAAACTTTATAAAACATCAATCTTTTAGACATACGGGACCCTAGAGACGGTGCGAATGAGCTTTTAGCCATATTTTGGGATGAGGATGAGGTGATATTGACTCTTAGATTTAGTTGATGAAGGAGAGAGATTGAAAAAATAGAAAGTTTCTTATTTTAGAAACTTTATAAAACATTAATTTTTTAGACTCAGTAAACCATAGAGATGGTGTCAAGGAGCTTTTAGCCAGCTTTTGAGATTAGGGTGAGATGGTATTAAATCTTAGATTTAGGTTATAAGGGATGGAGATTGAAAAACTAGAATTTCCTTATTTTAAAAACTTTATAAAACTTTAACTTGTTAGACTTAGTAAACCCCAGACATTGTGTCAATGAGCCTTTAGCCAAGTTTTGGGATTAGGGTGAGATGGTATTAAATCTTAGATTTAGGTTTTAAAGGATGGAGATTGAAAAACGAAAAAGTTTCTTATTTTAGAAACTCAATAAAATATCCGTCTTTTAAATAAAGAAAATCCTAGAAATGGTGTTAATGAGCTTTTAGCCAAGTTTTGAGATGACGATGAGATGTTATTGAAATTTTAGATTTAGACGATAAAGGATGGCAATTGAAAAAATAGAAAGTTTCTTATTTTAAAAACTTTATAAAACAACCATCTTTCAGACAAAGGTGACCCTAGATATATGGTGTGAATGAGCTTTTAGCTTAGTTTTGGGATGATGATAAGATGGTTTTGAATCTTTGATTTAGTTGATCATGGATGGAGATTGAAAAATTAGAAAGTTTCTTATATTAGAAATTTTGTTGAACGTCTATTTTCTAGAAAAAGGAAACCCTAAAGATGATGTCAACGAGGTTTTAACCGAGTTTTGTTGGGAATGAGCGGGTATTGAATCTTAGATTTAGTTGATGAAGGATGAAGATTGAAAAAAATAGAAAGTTTCTTATTCTAGAAATTTTATAAGACATCAATCTTTTAGGCATAGAAAATCCTAGAGATGGAGTCAAGGTGCTTTTCGCCAAGTTTTCGGATAAGGAAAAGATGGTATTGAATGTTAGATTTAGTTGATAAAGGATGGAGATTGAAAAAATAGAAAGTTTCTTATTTTAAAAACTTTGAAAAATCACTATCATTCAGAAATAAGTAGCCCAAGTGATGATGTCAACGAGCTTTAAGCCATGTTTTGGGATGAGCACATGAGAGTATTGAATCTTAGATTTAGTTGATTAAGGATGGGGATTGAAAAATTAGAAAGCTTCTTATTTTAGGAACTTTATAAGACATCCATCTTTTAGACATAAGAAACCCTAGAGATGGAGTCAAAGTGCTTTTGTCCAAGTTTTGGGATGGGGATGAGATGGTATTGAATCGTAGATTTAGTTGGTGAAGGATGGAGATTCAAAAATATAAAGTCCCTTATTTTAGAAACTTTATAAAACATCAATCTTTTAGACATACGAAACCCGAGAGATAGTGTGAATGAGCTTTTAGCTAAGTTTTGAGATGAAGATGAGATGATATTTAATCTTTGATTTAGTTGATAAAGGATGGACATTGAAAAAAGAGAAAGTTTCTTATTTTAGAAACTTTTTAAAACATCCATCATTTAGAAATAAGAAACCCTAGGGATGATGTCAATGAGGTTTAAGCCATGTTTTGGAATGAGCATATGAGGGTATTGAATCTTACATTTAGTTGATGAAGGATGAAGATTGTAAAATTAGAAAGCTTCTTAGTTTAGGAACTTTATAATACATCCATCTTTTAGACATAGGAAACCCTAGAGATTGAGTCAAGGTACTTTTAGCCAAGTTTTAGGATGAGGATGAGATGGTATTGAATCGTAGATTTAGTTGGTGAAGGATGGAGATTCAAAAACATAAAATATCTTATTTTATAAACACTATAGAACATTCATCTTTTAGACATACGAAACCCTAAAGATAATGTGAAGGGGCTTTTAGCTAAGTTTTGAGATGAAGATGAGATAATATTGAATTTTTGATTTAGTTGATTAAGGATGGAGATTGAAAAAATAGAAAGTTTCTTATTTTAGAAACTTTATAAGACTTCCATCTTTTAGACATACGAGACCCTAGAGATGGGGACAATGTGCTTTTAACTAAGTTTTGAGATGAGGATGAGATGGTATTGAATCTTATGTTTTGTTGATAAATGATGAAAATTGAAAAATAGAATGTTTCTTATTTTAAAAACTTTATAAAACATCAATCTTTTAGACATACGGGACCCTAGAGACGGTGTGAATGAGCTTTTAGCCATATTTTGGGATGAGGATGAGGTGATATTGACTCTTAGATTTAGTTGATGAAGGAGAGAGATTGAAAAAATAGAAAGTTTCTTATTTTAGAAACTTTATAAAACATTAATTTTTTAGACTCAGTAAACAATAGAGATGGTGTCAAGGAGCTTTTAGCCAGCTTTTGAGATTAGGGTGAGATTGTATTAAATCTTAGATTTAGGTTATAAGGGATGGAGATTGAAAAACTAGAAAGTTTTCTTATTTTAAAAACTTTATAAAAGTTTAACTTGTTAGACTTAGTAAACCCCAGACATTGTGTCAATGAGCCTTTAGCCAAGTTTTGGGATTAGGGTAAGATGGTATTAAATCTTAGATTTAGGTTTTAAAGGATGGAGATTGAAAACTAGAAAGTTTCTTATTTTAGAAACTTTATAAAATATCCATCTTTTAAATAAAGAAAATCCTAGAAATGGTGTTAATGAGCTTTTAGCCAAGTTTTGAGATGACGATGAGATGTTGTTGAATTTTAGATTTAAATGATAAAGGATGGAGATTGAAAAAATAGAAAAAGTTTCTTATTTTAAAAACTTTATAAAACAACCTTCTTTCAGACAAAGGTGACCCTAGATATATGGTGTGAATGAGCTTTTAGCCTAGTTTTGGGATGATGATAAGATAGTTTTGAATCTTTGATTTAGTTGATCATGGATGGAGATTGAAAAATTAGAAAGTTTCTTATATTAGAAATTTTGTTGAACGTCTATTTTGTAGACAAAGGAAACCCTAAAGATGATGTCAACGAGGTTTTAACCGAGTTTTGTTGGGAATGAGCGGGTATTGAATCTTAGATTTAGTTGATGAAGGATGAAGATTGAAAAAAATAGAAAGTTTCTTATTCTAGAAATTTTATAAGACATCAATCTTTTAGACATATGAAACCCTAGAGATGGAGTCAAGGTGCTTTTCGCCAAGTTTTCGGATAAGGATAAGATGGTATTGAATCTTAGATTTAGTTGATAAATGATGGAGATTGAAAAAATAGAAAGTTTCTTATTTTAAAAACTTTGAAAAATCACTATCATTCAGAAATTAGTAGCCCAAGTGATGATGTCAACGAGCTTTAAGCCATGTTTTGGGATGAGCACATGAGAGTATCGAATCTTAGATTTAGTTGATGAAGGATGGGGATTGAAAAATTAGAAAGCTTCTTATTTTAGGAACTTTATAAGACATCCATCTTTTAGACATAAGAAACCCTAGAGATGGAGTCAAAGTGCTTTTGTCCAAGTTTTGGGATGGGGATGAGATGGTATTGAATCGTAGATTTAGTTGGTGGAGGATGGAGATTCAAAAATATAAAGTCCCTTATTTTAGAAACTTTATAAAACATCAATCTTTTAGACATACGAAACCCGAGAGATAGTGTGAATGAGCTTTTAGCTAAGTTTTGAGATGAAGATGAGATGATATTTAATCTTTGATTTAGTTGATAAAGGATGGACATTGAAAAAAGAGAAAGTTTCTTATTTTAGAAACTTTTTAAAACATCCATCATTTAGAAATAAGAAACCATAGGGATGATGTCAATGAGGTTTAAGCCATGTTTTGGAATGAGCATATGAGGGTATTGAATCTTACATTTAGTTGATGAAGGATGAAGATTGTAAAATTAGAAAGCTTCTTAGTTTAGGAACTTTATAATACATCCATCTTTTAGACATAGGAAACCCTAGAGATTGAGTCAAGGTACTTTTAGCCAAGTTTTAGGATGAGGATGAGATGGTATTGAATCGTAGATTTAGTTGGTGAAGGATGGAGATTCAAAAACATAAAATATCTTATTTTATAAACACTATAGAACATTCATCTTTTAGACATACGAAACCCTAAAGATAATGTGAAGGGGCTTTTAGCTAAGTTTTGAGATGAAGATGAGATAATATTGAATTTTTGATTTAGTTGATTAAGGATGGAGATTGAAAAAATAGAAAGTTTCTTATTTTAGAAACTTTATAAGACTTCCATCTTTTAGACATACGAGACCCTAGCGATGGGGACAATGAGCTTTTAACTAAGTTTTGAGATGAGGATGAGATGGTATTGAATCTTATATTTTGTTGATAAATGATGAAAATTGAAAAATAGAATGTTTCTTATTCTAAAAACTTTATAAAACATCAATCTTTTAGACATACTGGACCCTAGAGACGGTGTGAATGAGCTTTTAGCCATATTTTGGGATGAGGATGAGGTGATATTGACTCTTAGATTTAGTTGATGAAGGAGAGAGATTGAAAAAATAGAAAGTTTCTTATTTTAGAAACTTTATAAAACATTAATTTTTTAGACTCAGTAAACAATAGAGATGGTGTCAAGGAGCTTTTAGCCAGCTTTTGAGATTAGGGTGAGATTGTATTAAATCTTAGATTTAGGTTATAAGGGATGGAGATTGAAAAACTAGAAAGTTTTCTTATTTTAAAAACTTTATAAAAGTTTAACTTGTTAGACTTAGTAAACCCCAGACATTTGTCAATGAGCCTTTAGCCAAGTTTTGGGATTAGGGTAAGATGGTATTAAATCTTAGATTTAGGTTTTAAAGGATGGAGATTGAAAACTAGAAAGTTTCTTATTTTAGAAACTTTATAAAATATCCATCTTTTAAATAAGGAAAATCCTAGAAATGGTGTTAATGAGCTTTTAGCCAAGTTTTGAGATAACGATGAGATGTTATTGAATTTTAGATTTAGATGATAAAGGATGGAGATTGAAAAAATAGAAAGTTTCTTATTTTAAAAACTTTATAAAACAACCATCTTTCAGACAAAGGTGACCCTAGATATATGGTGTGAATGAGCTTTTAGCCTAGTTTTGGGATGATGATAAGATAGTTTTGAATCTTTGATTTAGTTGATCATGGATGGAGATTGAAAAATTAGAAAGTTTCTTATATTAGAAATTTTGTTGAACGTCTATTTTGTAGACAAAGGAAACCCAAAAGATGATGTCAACGAGGTTTTAACCGAGTTTTGTTGGGAATGAGCGGGTATTGAATCTTAGATTTAGTTGATGAAGGATGAAGATTGAAAAAAATAGAAAGTTTCTTATTTTAGAAATTTTATAAGACATCAATCTTTTAGACATATGAAACCCTAGAGATGGAGTCAAGGTGCTTTTCGCCAAGTTTTCGGATAAGGATAAGATGGTATTGAATCTTAGATTTAGTTGATAAATGATGGAGATTGAAAAAATAGAAAGTTTCTTATTTTAAAAACTTTGAAAAATCACTATCATTCAGAAATTAGTAGCCTAAGTGATGATGTCAACGAGCTTTAAGCCATGTTTTGGGATGAGCACATGAGAGTATCGAATCTTAGATTTAGTTGATGAAGGATGGGGATTGAAAAATTAGAAAGCTACTTATTTTAGGAACTTTATAAGACATCCATCTTTTAGACATAAGAAACCCTAGAGATGGAGTCAAAGTGCTTTTGTCCAAGTTTTGGGATGGGGATGAGATGGTATTGAATCGTAGATTTAGTTGGTGAAGGATGGAGATTCAAAAATATAAAGTCCCTTATTTTAGAAACTTTATAAAACATCAATCTTTTAGACATACGAATCCCGAGAGATAGTGTGAATGAGCTTTTAGCTAAGTTTTGAGATGAAGATGAGATGATATTTAATCTTTGATTTAGTTGATAAAGGATGGACATTGAAAAAAGAGAAAGTTTCTTATTTTAGAAACTTTTTAAAACATCCATCATTTAGAAATAAGAAACCCTAGGGATGATGTCAATGAGGTTTAAGCCAAGTTTTGGAATGAGCATATGAGGATATTGAATCTTACATTTAGTTGATGAAGGATGAAGATTGAAAAATTAGAAAGCTTCTTAGTTTAGGAACTTTATAATACATCCATCTTTTAGACATAGGAAACCCTAAAGATTGAGTCAAGGTACTTTTAGCCAAGTTTTAAGATGAGGATGAGATGGTATTGAATCGTAGATTTAGTTGGTGAAGGATGGAGATTCAAAAACATAAAATCTCTTATTTCATAAACTTTATAGAACATTCATCTTTTAGACATACGAAACCCTAAAGATAATGTGAAGGGGCTTTTAGCTAAGTTTTGAGATGAAGATGAGATAATATTGAATTTTTGATTTAGTTGATGAAGGATGGAGATTGAAAAAATAGAAAGTTTCTTATTTTAGAAACTTTATAAGACATCCATCTTTTAGACATACGAGACCCTAGAGATGGGGTTAATGAGCTTTTAACCAAGTTTTGAGATGAGGATGAGATGGTATTGAATCTTAGATTTAGTTGATAAATGATGAAAATCGAAAAATTGAATGTTTCTTATTCTAAAAACTTTATAAAACATCAATCTTTTAGACATACGGGACCCTAGAGACGGTGCGAATGAGTTTTTAGCCATATTTTGGGATGAGGATGAGGTGATATTGACTCTTAGATTTAGTTGATGAAGGAGAGAGATTGAAAAAATAGAAAGTTTCTTATTTTAGAAACTTTATAAAACATTAATTTTTTAGACTCAGTAAACCATAGAGATGGTGTCAAGGAGCTTTTAGCCAGCTTTTGAGATTATGGTGAGATGGTATTAAATCTTAGATTTAGGTTATAAGGGATGGAGATTGAAAAACTAGAATTTTCTTATTTTAAAAACTTTATAAAACTTTAACTTGTTAGACTTAGTAAACCCCAGACATTGTGTCAATGAGCCTTTAGCCAAGTTTTGGGATTAGGGTGAGATGGTATTAAATCTTAGATTTAGGTTTTAAAGGATGGAGATTGAAAAACTAGAAAGTTTCTTATTTTAGAAACTTTATAAAATATCCATTTTTTAAATAAAGAAAATCCTAGAAATGGTGTTAATGAGCTTTTAGCCAAGTTTTGAGATGACGATGAGATGTTATTGAAATTTTAGATTTAGACGATAAAGGATGGCGATTGAAAAAATAGAAAGTTTCTTATTTTAAAAACTTTATAAAACAACCATCTTTCAGACAAAGGTGACCCTAGATATATGGTGTGAATGAGCTTTTAGCTTAGTTTTGGGATGATGATAAGATGGTTTTGAATCTTTGATTTAGTTGATCATGGATGGAGATTGAAAAATTAGAAAGTTTCTTATATTAGAAATTTTGTTGAACGTCTATTTTCTAGACAAAGGAAACCCTAAAGATGATGTCAACGAGGTTTTAACCGAGTTTTGTTGGGAATGAGCGGGTACTGAATCATAGATTTAGTTGATTAAGGATGAAGATTGAAAAAAATAAAAAAGTTTCTTATTCTCGAAATTTTATAAGACATCAATTTTTTAGACATAGGAAACCCTAGAGATGGAGTCAAGGTGCTTTTCGCCAAGTTTTCGGATAAGGATAAGATTGTATTGAATCTTAGATTTAGTTGATAAAGGATGGAGATTGAAAAAAAAGAAAGTTTCTTATTTTAAAAACTTTGAAAAATCACTATCATTCAGAAATAAGTAGCCCAAGTGATGATGTCAACGAGCTTTAAGCCATGTTTTGGGATGAGCACATGAGAGTATCGAATCTTAGATTTAGTTGATGAAGGATGGGGATTGAAAAATTAGAAAGCTTCTTATTTTAGGAACTTTATAAGACATCCATCTTTTAGACATAAGAAACCCTAGAGATGGAGTCAAAGTGCTTTTGTCCATGTTTTGGGATGGGGATGAGATGGTATTGAATCGTAGATTTAGTTGGTGAAGGATGGAGATTCAAAAATATAAAGTCCCTTATTTTGGAAACTTTATAAGACATCAATCTTTTAGACATACGAAACCCGAGAGATAGTGTGAATGAGCTTTTGGCTAAGTTTTGAGATGAAGATGAGATGATAATTAATCTTTGATTTAGTTGATAAAGGATGGACATTGAAAAAAGGGAAAGTTTCTTATTTTAGAAACTTTTTAAAACATCTATCATTTAGAAATAAGAAACCCTAGGGATGATGTCAATGAGGTTTAAGCCATGTTTTGTAATGAGCATATGAGGGTATTGAATCTTACATTTAGTTGATGAAGGATGAAGATTAAAAAATTTGAAAGCTTCTTAGTTTAGGAACTTTATAATACATCCATCTTTTAGACATAGGAAACCCTAGAGATTGAGTCAAGGTACTTTTAGCCAAGTTTTAGGATGAGGATGAGATGGTATTGAATCGTAGATTTAGTTGGTGAAGGATGGAGATTCAAAAACATAAAATCTCTTATTTTATAAACTTTATAGAACATTCATCTTTTAGACATACGAAACGCTAAAGATAATGTGAAGGGGCTTTCAGGTAAGTTTTGTGATGAAGATGAGATAATATTGAATTTTTGATTTAGTTGATGAATGATGGAGATTGAAAAAATAGAAAGTTTCTTATTTTAGAAACTTTATAAAACATCCATCTTTTAGACATACGAGGCCCTAGAGATGGGGACAATGAGCTTTTAACTAAGTTTTGAGATGAGGATTAGATGGTATTGAATCTTAGATTTAGTTGATAAGTGATGAAAATCGAAAAATAGAATGTTTCTTATTCTAAAAACTTTATAAAACATCAATCTTTTAGACATACGGGACCCTAGAGACGGTGTGAATGAGCTTTTAGCCATATTTTGGGATGAGGATGAGGTGATATTGACTCTTAGATTTAGTTGATGAAGGAGAGAGATTGAAAAAATAGAAAGTTTCTTATTTTAGAAACTTTATAAAACATTAATTTTTTAGACTCAGTAAACCATAGAGATGGTGTCAAGGAGCTTTTAGCCAGCTTTTGAGATTAGGGTGAGATGGTATTAAATCTTAGATTTAGGTTATAAGGGATGGAGATTGAAAAACTAGAAAGTTTCTTACTTTACAAACTTTATAAAACTTTAACTTGTTAGACTTAGTAAACCCCAGACATTGTGTCAATGAGCCTTTAGCCAAGTTTTGGGATTAGGGTGAGTTGGTATTAAATCTTAGATTTAGGTTTTAAAGGATGGAGATTGAAAAACGAGAAAGTTTCTTATTTTAGAAACTCTATAAAATATCCGTCTTTTAAATTAAGAAAATCCTAGAAATGGTGATAATGAGCTTTTAGCCAAGTTTTGAGATGACGATGAGATGTTATTGAAATTTTAGATTTAGACGATAAAGGGTGGCGATTGAAAAAATAGAAAGTTTCTTATTTTAAAAACTTTATAAAACAACCATCTTTCAGACAAAGGTGACCCTAGATATATGGTGTGAATGAGCTTTTAGCTTAGTTTTGGGATGATGATAAGATGGTTTTGAATCTTTGATTTAGTTGATCATGGATGGAGATTGAAAAATTAGAAAGTTTCTTATATTAGAAATTTTGTTGAACGTCTATTTTCTAGAAAAAGGAAACCCTAAAGATGATGTCAACGAGGTTTTAACCGAGTTTTGTTGGGAATGAGCGGGTATTGAATCTTAGATTTAGTTGATGAAGGATGAAGATTGAAAAAAATAGAAAGTTTCTTATTCTCAAAATTTTATAAGACATCAATCTTTTAGGCATAGAAAACCCTAGAGATGGAGTCAAGCTGCTTTTCGCCAAGTTTTCGGATAAGGATAAGATGGTATTGAATGTTAGATTTAGTTGATAAAGGATGGAGATTGAAAAAAAAGAAAGTTTCTTATTTTAAAAACTTTGAAAAATCACTATCATTCAGAAATAAGTAGCCCAAGTGATGATGTCAACGAGCTTTAAGCCATGTTTTGGGATGAGCACATGAGAGTATCGAATCTTAGATTTAGTTGATTAAGGATGGGGATTGAAAAATTAGAAAGCTTCTTATTTTAGGAACTTTATAAGACATCCATCTTTTAGACATAAGAAACCCTAGAGATGGAGTCAAAGTGCTTTTGTCCATGTTTTGGGATGGGGATGAGATGGTATTGAATCGTAGATTTAGTTGGTGAAGGATGGAGATTCAAAAATATAAAGTCCCTTATTTTAGAAACTTTATAAAACATCAATCTTTTAGACATACGAAACCCGAGAGATAGTGTGAATGAGCTTTTAGCTAAGTTTTGAGATGAAGATGAGATGATATTTAATCTTTGATTTAGTTGATAGAGGATGGGCATTGAAAAAACAGAAAGTTTCTTATTTTAGAAACTTTTTAAAACATCCATCATTTAGAAATAAGAAACCCTAGGGATGATGTCAATGAGGTTTAAGCCATGTTTTGGAATGAGCATATGAGGGTATTGAATCTTACATTTAGTTGATGAAGGATGAATATTGAAAAATTAGAAAGCTTCTTAGTTTAGGAACTTTATAATACATCCATCTTTTAGACATAGGAAACCCTAGAGATTGAGTCAAGGTACTTTTAGCCAAGTTTTAGGATGAGGATGAGATGGTATTGAATCGTAGATTTAGTTGGTGAAGGATGGAGATTCAAAAACATAAAATCTCTTATTTTATAAACTTTATAGAACATTCATTTTTTAGACATACGAAACCCTAAAGATAATGTGAAGGGGCTTTTAGCTAAGTTTTGAGATATAGGTGAGATAATATTGAATTTTTGAATTAGTTGATGAAGGATGGAGATTGCAAAAATAGAAAGTTTCTTATTTTAGAAACTTTATAAGACATCCATCTTTTAGACATACGAGACCCTAGAGATGGGGACAATGAGCTTTTAACTAAGTTTTGAGATGAGGATGAGATGGTATTGAATCTTAAATTTAGTTGATAAATGATGAAAATCGAAAAATAGAATGTTTCTTATTCTAAAAACTTTATAAAACATCAATCTTTTAGACATAAGGGACCCTAGAGACGGTGTGAAAGAGCTTTTAGCCATATTTTGGGATGAGGATGAGGTGATATTGACTCTTAGATTTAGTTGATGAAGGAGAGAGATTGAAAAAATAGAAAGTTTCTTATTTTAGAAACTTTATAAAACATTAATTTTTTAGACTCAGTAAACCATAGAGATGGTGTCAAGGAGCTTTTAGCCAGCTTTTGAGATTAGGGTGAGATGATATTAAATCTTAGATTTAGGTTATAAGGGATGGAGATTGAAAAACCAGAAAGTTTCTTATTTTAAAAACTTTATAAAACTTTAACTTGTTAGACTTAGTAAACCCCAGACATTTTGTCAATGAGCCTTTAGCCAAGTTTTGGGATTAGGGTGAGATGATATTAAATCTTAGATTTAGGTTTTAAAGGATGGAGATTGAAAAACTAGAAAGTTTCTTATTTTAGAAACTTTATAAAATATCCATCTTTTAAATAAAGAAAATCCTAGAAATGGTGTTAATGAGCTTTTAGCCAAGTTTTTAGATGACGGTGAGATGTTATTGAATTTTAGATTTAGATGATAAAGGATGGCGATTGAAAAAATAGAAAGTTTCTTATTTTAGAAACTTTATAAGACAACCATCTTTCAGACAAAGGTGACCCTAGATATATGGTGTGAATGACCTTTTAGCCGAATTTTGGGATGATGATAAGATAGTTTTGAATCTTTGATTTAGTTGATCATGGATGGAGATTGAAAAATTAGAAAGTTTCTTATATTAGAAATTTTGTTGAACGTCTATTTTGTAGACAAAGGAAACCCTAAAGATGATGTCAACGAGGTTTTAACCGAGTTTTGTTGGGAATGAGAGGGTATTGAATCTAAGATTTAGTTGATGAAGGATGAAGATTCAAAAAAATAGAAAGTTTCTTATTCTAGAAATTTTATAAGACATCAATCTTTTAGACATAGGAAACCCTAGAGATGGAGTCAAGGTGCTTTTCGCCAAGTTTTCGGATAAGGATAAGATGGTATTAAATCTTAGATTTAGTTGATAAATGATGGAGATTGAAAAAATAGAAAGGTTCTTATTTTAAAAACTTTGAAAAATCACTGTCATTCAGAAATAAGTAACCCAAGTGATGATGTCAAGGAGCTTTAAGCCATGTTTTGGGATGAGCACATGAGAGTATCGAATCTTAGATTTAGTTGGTGAAGGATGGGGATTGAAAAATTAGAAAGCTACTTATTTTAGGAACTCTATAAGACATCCATCTTTTAGACATAAGAAACCCTAGAGATGGAGTCAAAGTGCTTTTGTCCAAGTTTTGGGATGGGGATGAGATGGTATTGAATCGTAGATTTAGTTAGTGAAGGATGGAGATTCAAAAATATAAAGTCCCTTCTTTTAGAAACTTTATAAAACATCAATCTTTTAGACATACGAAACCCGAGAGATAGTGTGAATGATCTTTTAGCTAAGTCTTGAGATTAAGATGAGATGATATTTAATCTTTGATTTAGTTGATAAAGGATGGACATTGAAAAAACAGAAAGTTTCTTATTTTAGAAACTTTTTAAAACATCCATCATTTAGAAATAAGAAACCCTAGGGATGATGTCAATGAGGTTTAAGCCATGTTTTGGAATGAGCATATGAGGGTATTGAATCTTACATTTAGTTGATGAAGGATGAAGATTGAAAAATTAGAAAGCTTCTTAGTTTAGGAACTTTATAATACATCCATCTTTTAGACACAGGAAACCCTAGAGATTGAGTCAAGGTACTTTTAGCCAAGTTTTAGGATGAGGATGAGATGGTATTGAATCGTAGATTTAGTTGGTTAAGGATGGAGATTCAAAAACATAAAATCTCTTATTTTATAAACTTTATAGAACATTCATCTTTTAGACATACGAAACCCTAAAGATAATGTGAAGGGTTTTTAGCTAAGTTTTGAGATGAAGATGAGATAATATTTAGTTTTTGATTTAGTTGATGAAGGATGGAGATTGAAAAAATAGAAAGTTTCTTATTTTAGAAACTTTATAATACATCCATCTTTTAGACATACGAGACCCTAGAGATGGGGTCAATGAGCTTTTAACTAAGTTTTGAGATGAGGATGAGATGGTATTGAATCTTAGATTTAGCTGATAAATGATGAAAATCAAAAAATTGAATGTTTCTTATTCTAAAAAGTTTATAAAACATCAATCTTTTAGACATACGGGACCCTAGAGACGGTGTGAATGAGCTTTTAGCCATATTTTCGGATGAGGATGAGGTGATATTGACTCTTAGATTTAGTTGTGAAGGAGAGAGATTAAAAAAATAAAAAGTTTCTTATTTTAGAAATTTTATAAAACATTAGTTTTTTAGACTGAGTAAACCATAGAGATGGTGTCAAGGAGCTTTTAGCCAGCTTTTGAGATTAGGGTGAGATGGTATTAAATCTTAGATTTAGGTTATAAGGGATGGAGATTGAAAAACTAGAAAGTTTCTTATTTTAAAAAACTTTATAAAACTTTAACTTGTTAGACTTAGTAAACCCCAGACATTGTGTCAATGAGCCTATAGCCAAGTTTTGGGATTAGGGTGAGATGGTATTAAATCTTAGATTTAGGTTTTAAAAGATAGAGATTGAAAAACTAGAAAGGTTCTTATTTTAGAAACTTTATAAAATATCCATCTTTTAAATAAAGAAAATCCTAGAAATGGTGTTAGTGAGCTTTTAGCCAAGTTTTCAGATGACGATTAGATGTTATTGAATTTTAGATTTAGATGATAAAGGATGGAGATTGAAAAAATAGAAAAAGTTTCTTATTTTAAAAATTTATAAAACAACCATCTTTCAGACAAAGGTGACCCTAGATATATGGTGTGAATGAGCTTTTAGCCTAGTTTTGGGATGATGATAAGATAGTTTGGAATCTTTGATTTAGTTGATCATGGATGGAGATTGAAAAATTAGAAAGTTTCTTATATTAGAAATTTTGTTGAACGTCTATTTTGTAGACAAAGGAAACCCTAAAGATGATGTCAACGAGGTTTTAACCGAGTTTTGTTGGGAATGAGCGGGTATTGAATCTTAGATTTAGTTGATGAAGGATGAAGATTGAAAAAAATAGAAAGTTTCTTATTCTAGAAATTTTATAAGACATCAATCTTTTAGACATATGAAACCCTAGAGATGGAGTCAAGGTGCTTTTCGCCAAGTTTTCGGATAAGGATAAGATGGTATTGAATCTTAGATTTAGTTGATAAAGGATGGAGATTGAAAAAATAGAAAGTTTCTTATTTTAAAAACTTTGAAAAATCACTATCATTCAGAAATTAGTAGCCCAAGTGATGATGTCAACGAGCTTTAAGCCATGTTTTGGGATGAGCACATGAGAGTATCGAATCTTAGATTTAGTTGATGATGGATGGGGATTGAAAAATTAGAAAGCTTCTTATTTTAGGAACTTTATAAGACATCCATCTTTTAGACATAAGAAACCCTAGAGATGGAGTCAAAGTGCTTTTGTCCAAGTTTTGGGATGGGGATGAGATGTCATTGAATCGTAGATTTAGTTGGTGAAGGATGGAGATTCAAAAATATAAAGTCCCTTATTTTAGAAACTTTATAAAACATCAATCTTTTAGACATACGAAACCCGAGAGATAGTGTGAATGAGCTTTTAGCTAAGTTTTGAGATGAAGATGAGATGATATTTAATCTTTGATTTAGTTGATAAAGGATGGGCATTGAAAAAACATAAAGTTTCTTATTTTAGAAACTTTTTAAAACATCCATCATTTAGAAATAAGAAACCCTAGGGATGATGTCAATGAGGTTTAAGCCATGTTTTGGAATGAGCATATGAGGGTATTGAATCTTACATTTAGTTGATGAAGGATGAAGATTAAAAAATTAGAAAGCTTCTTAGTTTAGGAACTTTATAATACATCCATCTTTTAGACATAGGAAACCCTAGAGATTGAGTCAAGGTACTTTTAGCCAAGTTTTAGGATGAGGATGAGATGGTATTGAATCGTAGATTTAGTTGGTGAAGGATGGAGATTCAAAAACATAAAATCTCTTATTTCATAAACTTTATAGAACATTCATCTTTTAGACATACGAAACCTTAAAGATAATGTAAAGGGGCTTTTAGCTAAGTGTTGAGATGAAGATGAGATAATATTGAATTTTTGATTTAGTTGATGAAGGATGGAGATTGAAAAAATAGAAAGTTTCTTATTTTAGAAACTTTATAAGACATCTATCTTTTAGACATACGAGACCCTAGAGATGGGGTTAATGAGCTTTTAACCAAGTTTTGAGATGAGGATGAGATGGTATTGAATCTTAGATTTAGTTGATAAATGATGAAAATCGAAAAATAGAATGTTTCTTATTCTAAAAACTTTATAAAACATCAATCTTTTAGACATACGGGACCCTAGAGACGGTGCGAATGAGCTTTTAGCCATATTTTGGGATGAGGATGAGGTGATATTGACTCTTAGATTTAGTTGATGAAGGAGAGAGATTGAAAAAATAGAAAGTTTCTTATTTTAGAAACTTTATAAAGCATTAATTTTTTAGACTCAGTAAACCATAGAGATGGTGTCAAGGAGCTTTTAGCCAGCTTTTGAGATTAGGGTGAGATTGTATTAAATCTTAGATTTAGGTTATAAGGGATGGAGATTGAAAAACTAGAATTTTCTTATTTTAAAAACTTTATAAAACTTTAACTTGTTAGACTTAGTAAACCCCAGACATTGTGTCAATGAGCCTTTAGCCAAGTTTGGGATTAGGGTGAGATGGTATTAAATCTTAGATTTAGGTTTTAAAGGATGGAGATTGAAAAACTAGAAAGTTTCTTATTTTAGAAACTTTATAAAATATCCATCTTTTAAATAAAGAAAATCCTCGAAATGGTGTTAATGAACTTTTAGCCAAGTTTTGAGATGACGATGAGATGTTATTGAATTTTAGATTTAGATGATAAAGATGGAGATTGAAAAAAAAGAAAGTTTCTTATTTTAAAAACTTTATAAAACAACCATCATTCAGACAAAGGTGTCCCTAGATATATAGTGTGAATGAGCGTTTAGCCCAGTTTTGGGATGATGATAAGATAGTTTTGAATCTTTGATTTAGTTGATCATGGATGGAGATTGAAAAATTAGAAAGTTTCTTATATTAGAAATTTTGTTGAACGGTTATTTTTTAGACAAAGGAAACCCTAAAGATGATGTCAACGAGGTTTTAACCGAGTTTTGTTGGGAATGAGAGGGTATTAAATCATAGATTTAGTTGATTAATGATGAAGATTGAAAAAAATAGAAAGTTTCTTATTCTCAAAATTTTATAAGACATCAATCTTTTAGACATAAGAAACCCTAGAGATGGAGTCAAGGTGCTTTTCGCCGAGTTTTCGGATAAGGATAAGATGGTATTGAATCTTAGATTTAGTTGATAAAGGATGGAGATTGAAAAAATAGAAAGTTTCTTATTTTAAAAACTTTGAAAAATCACTATCATTCAGAAATAAGTAGCCCAAGTGATAATGTCAACGAGCTTTAAGCCAAGTTTTGGGATGAGCACATGAGAGTATCGAATCTTAGATTTAGTTGATGAAGGATGGGGATTGAAAAATTAGAAAGCTTCTTATTTTAGGATCTTTATAAGACATCCATCTTTTAGACATAAGAAACCCTAGAGATGGAGTCAAAGTGCTTTTGTCCAAGTTTTGGGATGGGAATGAGATGGTATGGAATCGTAGATTTAGTTGGTGAAGGATGGAGGTTCAAAAATATAAAGTCCCTTATTTTAGAAACTTTATAAAACATCAATCTTTTAGACATACGAAACCCGAGAGATAGTGTGAATGAGCTTTTAGCTAAGTTTTGAGATGAAGATGAGATGATATTTAATCTTTGATTTAGTTGATAAAGGATGGGCATTGAAAAAACATAAAGTTTCTTATTTTAGAAACTTTTTAAAACATCCATCATTTAGAAATAAGAAACCCTAGGGATGATGTCAATGAGGTTTAAGCCATGTTTTGGAATGAGCATATGAGGGTATTGAATCTTACATTTAGTTGATGAAGGATGAAGATTAAAAAATTAGAAAGCTTCTTAGTTTAGGAACTTTATAATACATCCATCTTTTAGACATAGGAAACCCTAGAGATTGAGTAAAGGTACTTTTAGCCAAGTTTTAGGATGAGGATGAGATGGTATTGAATCGTAGATTTAGTTGGTGAAGGATGGAGATTCAAAAATATAAAATCTCTTATTTTATAAACTTTATAGAACATTCATTTTTTAGACATACAAAACCCTAAAGATAATCTGAAGGGGCTTTTAGCTAAATTTTGAGATGAAGATGAGATAATATTGAATTTTTGATTTAGTTGATGAAGGATGGAGATTGAAAAAATAGAAAGTTTCTTATTTTAGAAACTTTATAAGACATCCATCTTTTAGACATACGAGACCCTAGAGATGGGGACAATGAGCTTTTAACTAAGTTTTGAGATGAGGATGAGATGGTATTGAATCTTAGATTTAGTTGATAAGTGATGAAAATCGAAAAATAGAATGTTTCTTATTCTAAAAACTTTATAAAACATCAATCTTTTAGACATACGGGACCCTAGAGACGGTGTGAATGAGCTTTTAGCCATATTTTGGGATGAGGATGAGGTGATATTGACTCTTAGATTTAGTTGATGAAGGAGAGAGATTGAAAAAATAAAAAGTTTCTTATTTTAGAAACTTTATAAAACATTAATTTTTTAGACTCAGTAAACCATAGAGATGGTGTCAAGGAGCATTTAGCCAGCTTTTGAGATTAGGGTGAGATGGTATTAAATCTTAGATTTAGGTTATAAGGGATGCAGATTGAAAAACTAGAAAGTTTCTTACTTTAAAAACTTTATAAAACTTTAACTTGTTAGACTTAGTAAACCCCAGACATTGTGTCAATGAGCCTTTAACCAAGTTTTGGGATTAGGGTGATATGGTATTAAATCGTAGATTTAGGTTTTAAAGGATGGAGATTGAAAAACGAGAAAGTTTCTTATTTTAGAAACTCTATAAAATATCCATCTTTTAAATAAAGAAAATCCTAGAAATGGTGTTAATGAGCTTTTAGCCAAGTTTTGAGATGACGATGAGATGTTATTGAAATTTTAGATTTAGACGATAAAGGATGGCGATTGAAAAAATAGAAAGTTTCTTATTTTAAAAACTTTATAAAACAACCATCTTTCAGACAAAGGTGACCCTAGATATATGGTGTGAATGAGCTTTTAGCTTAGTTTTGGGATGATGATAAGATGGTTTTGAATCTTTGATTTAGTTGATCATGGATGGAGATTGAAAAATTAGAAAGTTTCTTATATTAGAAATTTTGTTGAACGTCTATTTTCTAGAAAAAGGAAACCCTAAAGATGATATCAACGAGGTTTTAACCCAGTTTTGTTGGGAATGAGCGGGTATTGAATCTTAGATTTAGTTGATGAAGGATGAAGATTGAAAAAAATAGAAAGTTTCTTATTCTAGAAATTTTATAAGACATCAATCTTTTAGACATAGGAAACCCTAGAGATGGAGTCAAGGTGCTTTTCGCCAAGTTTTCGGATAAGGATAAGATGGTATTGAATCTTAGATTTAGTTGATAAAGGATGGAGATTGAAAAAATAGAAAGTTTCTTATTTTAAAAAGCTTGAAAATCACTATCATTCAGAAATAAGTAGCCCAAGTGATGATGTCAACGAGATTTAAGCCATGTTTTGGGATGAGCACATGAGAGTATCGAATCTTAGATTTAGTTGATTAAGGATGGGGATTGAAAAATTAGAAAGCTTCTTATTTAAGGAACTTTATAAGACATCCATCTTTTAGACATAAGAAACCCTAGAGATGGAGTCAAAGTGCTTTTGTCCAAGTTTTGGGATGGGGATGAGATGGTATTGAATCGTAGATTTAGTTGGTGAAGGATGGAGATTCAAAAATATAAAGTCCCTTATTTTAAAAACTTTATAAAACATCAATCTTTTAGACATACGAAACCCGAGAGATAGTGTGAATGAGCTTTTAGCTAATTTTTGAGATGAAGATGAGATGATATTTAATCTTTGATTTAGTTGATAAAGGATGGGCATTGAAAAAACATAAAGTTTCTTATTTTAGAAACTTTTTAAAACATCCATCATTTAGAAATAAGAAACCCTAGGGATGATGTCAATGAGGTTTAAGCCATGTTTTGGAATGAGCATATGAGGGTATTGAATCTTACATTTAGTTGATGAAGGATGAAGATTAAAAAATTAGAAAGCTTCTTAGTTTAGGAACTTTATAATACATCCATCTTTTAGACATAGGAAACCCTAGAGATTGAGTCAAGGTACTTTTAGCCAAGTTTTAGGATGAGGATGAGATGGTATTGAATCGTAGATTTAGTTGGTGAAGGATGGAGATTCAAAAATATAAAATCTCTTATTTTATAAACTTTATAGAACATTCATTTTTTAGACATACAAAACCCTAAAGATAATCTGAAGGGGCTTTTAGCTAAATTTTGAGATGAAGATGAGATAATATTGAATTTTTGATTTAGTTGATGAAGGATGGAGATTGAAAAAATAGAAAGTTTCTTCTTTTAGAAAGTTTATAAGACATCCATCTTTTAGACATACGAGACCCTAGAGATGGGGACAATGAGCTTTTAACTAAGTTTTGGGATGAGGTTGAGATGGTATTGAATCTTAGATTTAGTTGATAAATGATGAAAATCGAAAAATAGAATGTTTCTTATTCTAAAAACTTTATAAAACATCAATCTTTTAGACATAGGGGACCCTAGAGACGGTGTGAATGAGCTTTTAGCCATATTTTGGGATGAGGATGAGGTGATATTAACTCTTAGATTTAGTTGATGAAGGAGAGAGATTGAAAAAATAGAAAGTTTCTTATTTTAGAAACTTTATAAAACATTAATTTTTTAGACTCAGTAAACAATAGAGCTGGTGTCAACGAGCTTTTAGCCAGCTTTTGAGATTAGGGTGAGATGGTATTAAATCTTAGATTTAGGTTATAAGGGATGGAGATTGAAAAACTAGAAAGTTTCTTATTTTAAAAGCTTTATAAAACTTTAACTTGTTAGACTTAGTAAACCCCAGACATTGTGTCAATGAGCCTTTAGCCAAGTTTTGGGATTAGGGTGAGATGGTATTAAATCTTAGATTTATGTTTTAAAGGATGGAGATTGAAAAACTAGAAAGTTTCTAATTTTTGAAACTTTATAAAATATCCATCTTTTAAATAAAGAAAATCCTAGAAATGGTGTTAATGAGCTTTTAGCCAAGTTTTGAGATGACGATGAGATGTTATTGAATTTTAGATTTGGATGATAAAGGATGGAGATTGAAAAAATAGAAAGTTTCTTATTTTATAAACTTTATAAAACATTAATTTTTTAGACTCAGTAAATAATAGAGATGGTGTCAAGGAGCTTTTAGCCAGCTTTTGAGATTAGGGTGAGATGGTATTAAATCTTAGATTTAGGTTATAAGGGATGGAGATTGAAAAACTAGAAAATTTCTTATTTTAAAAACTTTATAAAACTTTAACTTGTTAGACTTAGTAAACCCCAGACATCGTGTCAATGAGCCTTTAGCCAAGTTTTGGGATTAGGGTGAGATGGTATTAAATCTTTGATTTAGGTTTTAAAGGATTGAGATTGAAAAACTAAAAAGTTTTTTATTTTAGAAACTTTATAAAATATCCATCTTTTAAATAAAGAAAATCCTAGAAATGTAGTTAATGAGCTTTTAGCCAAGTTTTGAGATGACGATGAGATGTTATTGAATTTTAGATTTAGATGATAAAGGATGGATATTGAAAAAATAGAAAGTTTCTTATTTTAAAAACTTTATAAAACAACCATCTTTCAGACAAAGGTGACCCTAGATATATGGTGTGAATGAGCTTTCAGACTAGTTTTGGGATGATGATAAGATAGTTTTGAATCTTTGATTTAGTTGATCATGGATGGAGATTGAAAAATTAGAAAGTTTCTTATATTAGAAATTTTGTTGAACGTTTATTTTGTAGACAAAGGAAACCCTAAAGATGATGTCAACGAGGTTTTAACCAAGTTTTATTGGGAATGAGAGGGTATTGAATCTTAGATTTAGTTGTTGAAGGATGAAGATTGAAAAAAATAGAAAGTTTCTTATTCTAGAAATTTTATAAGACATCAATCTTTTAGACATAGGAAACCCTAGAGATGGAGTCAAGGTGCTTTTTGCCAAGTTTTCGGATAAGGATAAGATGGTATTGAATCTTAGATTTAGTTGATAAAGGATGGAGATTGAAAAAATAGAAAGTTTCTTATTTTAAAAACTTTGAAAAATCACTATCATTCAGAAATAAGTAGCCCAAGTGATGATGTCAACGAGCTTTAAGCCATGTTTTGGGATGAGCACATGAGAGTATCGAATCTTAGATTTAGTTGATGAAGGATGGGGATTGAAAAATTAGAAAGCTTCTTATTTTAGGAACTTTATAAGACATCCATCTTTTAGACATAAGAAACCCTGGAGATGGAGTCAAAGTGCTTTTGTCCAAGTTTTGGGATGGGGATGAGATGGTATGGAATCGTAGATTTCGTTGGTGAAGGATGGAGATTCAAACATATAAAGTCCCTTATTTTTGAAACTTTATAAAACATCAATCTTTTAGACATACGAAACCCGAGAGATAGTGTAAATGAGCTTTTAGCTAAGTTTTGAGATGAAGATGAGATGATAATTAATCTTTGATTTAGTTGATAAAGGATGGACATTGAAAAAAGAGAAAGTTTCTTATTTTAGAAACTTTTTAAAACATCCATCATTTAGAAATAAGTAACCCTAGGGATGATCTCAATGAGGTTTAAGCCATGTTTTGGAATGAGCATATGAGGGTATTGAAGCTTACATTTAGTTGATGAAGGATGAAGATTAAAATATTAGAAAGCTTCTTAGTTTAGGAACTTTATAATACATCCATCTTTTAGACATAGGAAACCCTAGAGATTGAGTGAAGGTACTTTTAGCCAAGTTTTAGGATGGGGATGAGATGGTATTGAATCGTAGATTTAGTTGGTGAAGGATGGAGATTCAAAAACATAAAATCTCTTATTTTATAAACTTTATAGAACATTCATCTTTTAGACATACGAAACGCTAAAGATAATGTGAAGGGGCTTTTAGCTAAGTTTTGAGATTAAGATGAGATAATATTGAATTTTTGATTTAGTTGATGAAGGATGGAGATTGAAAAAATAGAAAGTTTTTTATTTTAGAAACTTTATAAGACATCCATCTTTTAGACATACGAGACCCTAGAGATTGGGACAATGAGCTTTTAACTAAGTTTTGAGATGAGGATGAGATGGTATTGAATCTTAGATTTAGTTGATAAATGATGAAAATCGAAAAATAGAATGTTTCTTATTCTAAAAACTTTATAAAACATCAATCTTTTAGACATACGGGACCCTAGAGACGGTGTGAATGAGCTTTTAGCCATATTTTGGGATGAGGATGAGGTGATATTGACTCTTAGATTTAGTTGATGAAGGAGAGATATTCAAAAAATTGAAAGTTTCTTATTTTAGAAACTTTATAAAACATTAATTTTTTAGACTCAGTAAGCCATAGAGATGGTGTCAAGGAGCTTTTAGCCAGCTTTTGAGATTAGGGTGAGATGGTATTAAATCTTAGATTTAGGTTATAAGGGATGGAGATTGAAAAACTAGAAAGTTTCTTACTTTAAAAACTTTATAAAACTTTAACTTGTTAGACTTAGTAAACCCCAGACATTGTGTCAATGAGCCTTTAGCCAAGTTTTGGGATTAGGGTGAGATGGTATTAAATCTTAGATTGAGGTTTTAAAGGATGGAGATTGAAAAACGAGAAAGTTTCTTATTTTAGAAACTGTATAAAATATCCATCTTTTAAATAAAGAAAATCCTAGAAATGGTGTTAATGAGCTTTTAGCCAAGTTTTGAGATGACGATGAGATGTTATTGAAATTTTAGATTTAGACGATAAAGGATGGCGATTGAAAAAATAGAAAGTTTCTTATTTTATAAACTTTATAAAACAATCATCTTTCAGACAAAGGTGACCCTAGATATATGGTGTGAATGAGCTTTTAGCTTAGTTTTGGGATGATGATAAGATAGTTTTGAATCTTTGATTTAGTTGATCATGGATGGAGATTGAAAAATTAGAAAGTTTCTTATATTAGAAATTTTGTTGAACGTCTATTTTCTAGACAAAGGAAACACTAAAGATGATGTCAACGAGGTTTTAACCGAGTTTTATTGGGAATGAGCGGGTATTGAATCTTAGATTTAGTTGATGAAGGATGAAGATTGAAAAAAATAGAAAGTTTCTTATTCTAGAAATTTTATAAGACATCAATCTTTTAGACATAGGAAACCCTAGAGATGGAGTCAAGCTGCTTTTCGCCAAGTTTTCGGATAAGGATAAGATGGTATTGAATCTTAGATTTAGTTGATAAAGGATGGAGATTGAAAAAATAGAAAGTTTCTTATTTTAAAAACTTTGAAAAATCACTATCATTCAGAAATAAGTAGCCCAAGTGATGATGTCAACGAGCTTTAAGCCATGTTTTGGGATGAGCACATGAGAGTATCGAATCTTAGATTTACTTGATGAAGGATGGAGATTGAAAAATTAGAAAGCTTCTTATTTTAGGAACTTTATAAGACATCCATCTTTTAGACATAAGAAACCCTAGAGATGGAGTCAAAGTGCTTTTGTCCAAATTTTGGGATGGGGATGAGATGGTATTGAATCGTAGATTTAGTTGGTGAAGGATGGAGATTCAAAAATATAAAGTCCTTTATTTTAGAAACTTTATAAAACATCAATCTTTTAGACATACGAAACCCGAGAGATAGTGTGAATGAGCTTTTAGCTAAGTTTTGAGATGAAGATGAGATGATATTTAATCTTTGATTTAGTTGATAAAGGATGGACATTGAAAAAAGAGAAAGTTTCTTATTTTAGAAACTTTTTAAAACATCCATCATTTAGAAATAAGAAACCCTAGGGATGATGTCAATGAGGTTTAAGCCATGTTTTGGAATGAGCATATGAGGGTATTGAATCTTACATTTAGTTGATGAAGGATGAAGATTGAAAAATTAGAAAGCTTCTTAGTTTAGGAACTTTATAATACATCCTTCTTTTAGACATAGGAAACCCTAGAGATTGAGTCAAGGTACTTTTAGCCAAGTTTTAGGATGAGGATGAGATGGTATTGAATCGTAGATTTAGTTGGTGAAGGATGGAGATTCAAAAACATAAAATCTCTTATTTTATAAACTTTATAGAACAGTCATCTTTTAGACATACGAAACCCTAAAGATAATGTTAAGGGGCTTTCAGCTAAGTTTTGAGATGAAGATGAGATAATATTGAATTTTTGATTTAGTTGATGAAGGATGGAGATTGAAAAAATAGAAAGTTTCTTATTTTATAAACTTTATAAGACATCCGTCTTTTAGACGTACGAGAGACCCTAGAGATGGGGTCAATGAGCTTTTAACTAAGTTTTGAGATGAGGATGAGATGGTATTGAATCTTAGATTTAGTTGATAAATGATGAAAATCGAAAAGTAGAATGTTTCTTATTCTAAAAACTTTATAAAACATCAATCTTTTAGACATACGGGACCTTAGAGACGGTGTGAATGAGCTTTTAGCCATATTTTGGGATGAGGATGAGGTGATAATTACTCTTAGATTTAGTTGATGAAGGAGAGAGATTGAAAAAATAAAAAGTTTCTTATTTTAGAAACTTTATAAAACATTAATTTTTTAGACTCAGTAAACCATAGAGATGGTGTCAAGGAGCTTTTAGCCAGCTTTTGAGATTAGGGTGAGATGGTATTAAATCTTAGATTTAGGTTATAAGGGATGGAGATTGAAAAACTAGAAAGTTTCTTATTTTAAAAACTTTATAAAACTTTAACTTGTTAGACTTAGTAAACCCCAGACATTGTGTCAATGAGCCTTTAGCCAAGTTTTGGGATTAGGGTGAGATGGTATTAAATCTTAGATTTAGGTTTTAAAGGATGGAGATTGAAAAACTAGAAAGTTTCTTATTTTAGAAACTTTATAAAATATCCATCTTTTAAATAAAGAAACTCCTAGAAATGGTGTTAATGAGCTTTTAGCCAAGTTTTGAGATGACGATGAGATGTTATTGAATTTTCGATTTAGATGATAAAGGATGGAGATTGAAAAAATAGAAAGTTTCTTATTTTAAAAACTTTATAAAATAAACCATCTTTCAGACAAAGGTGTCCCTAGATATATGGTGTGAATGAGCTTTTAGCCCAGTTTTGGGATGATGATAAGATAGTTTTGAATCTTTGATTTAGTTGATCATGGATGGAGATTGAAAAATTAGAAAGTTTCTTATATTAGAAATTTTGTTGAACGTCTATTTTCTAGACAAAGGAAACCCTAAAGATGATGTCAACGAGGTTTTAACCGAAGTTTGTTAGGAATGAGAGGGTATTGAATCATAGATTTAGTTGATGAAGGATGAAGATTAAAAAAAATAGAAAGTTCTTATTCTAGAAATTTTATATGACATCAATCTTTTAGACATAGGAAACCCCAAAGATGGAGTCAAGGTGCTTTTCGCCAAGTTTTCGGATAAGTATAAGATGGTATTGAATCTTAGATTTAGTTGATAAATGATGGAGATTGAAAAAATAGAAAGTTTCTTATTTTAAAAACTTTGAAAAATCACTATCATTCAGAAATAAGTAGTCCAAGTGATGATGTCAACGAGCTTTAAGCCATGTTTTGGGATGAGCACATGAGAGTATCGAATCTTAGATTTAGTTGATGAAGGATGGGGATTGAAAAATTAGAAAGCTTCTTATTTTAGGAACTTTATAAGACATCCCATCTTTTAGACATAAGAAACACTAGAGATGGAGTCAAAGTGCTTTTGTCCAAGTTTTGGGATGGGGATGAGATGGTATTGAATCGTAGATTTAGTTGGTGAAGGATGGAGATTCAAAAATATAAAGTCCCTTATTTTAGAAACTTTATAAAACATCAATCTTTTAGACATACGAAACCCGAGATATAGTGTGAATGAGCTTTTAGCTAAGTTTTGAGATGAAGATGAGATGATATTTAATCTTTGATTTAGTTGATAAAGGATGGGCATTGAAAAAACAGAAAGTTTCTTATTTTAGAAACTTTTTAAAACTTCCATCATTTAGAAATAAGAAACCCTAGGGATGATGTCAATGAGGTTTAAGCCATGTTTTGGAATGAGCATATGAGGGTATTGAATCTTACATTTAGTTGATGAAGGATGAATATTGAAAAATTAAAAAGCTTCTTAGTTTAGAAACTTTATAATACATCCATCTTTTAGACATAGGAAACCCTAGAGATTGAGTGAAGGTAAGTTTTAGCCAAGTTTTAGGATGAGGATGACATGGTATTGAATCGTAGATTTAGTTGGTGAAGGATGGAGATTCAAAAACATAAAATCTCTTATTTTATAAACTTTATAGAACATTCATCTTTTAGACATACGAAACCCTAAAGATAATGTGAAGGGGCTTTTAGCTAAGTTTTGAGATGAAGATGAGATAATATTGAATTTTTGATTTAGTTGATGAAGGATGGAGATTGAAAAAATAGAAAGTTTCTTATTTTAGAAACTTTATAAGACATCCATCTTTTAGACATACGAGACCCTAGAGATGGGGTCAATGAGCTTTTAACTAAGTTTTGAGATGAGGATGAGAAGGTATTGAATCTTAGATTTAGTTGATAAATGATGAAAATCAAAAAATAGAATGTTTCTTATTCTAAAAACTTTATAAAACATCAATCTTTTAGACATAGGGGACCCTAGAGACGGTGTGAATGAGCTTTTAGCCATATTTTGGGATGAGGTGATATTGACTCTTAGATTTAGTTGATGAAGGAGAGAGATTGAAAAAATAGAAAGTTTCTTATTTTAGAAACTTTATAAAACATTAATTTTTTAGACTCAGTAAACCATAGAGATGGTGTCAAGGAGCTTTTAGCCAGCTTTTGAGATTAGGGTGAGATGGTATTAAATCTTAGATTTAGGTTATAAGGGATGGAGATTGAAAAACTAGAAAGTTTCTTATTTTAAAAACTTTATAAAACTTTAACTTGTTAGACTTAGTAAACCCCAGACATTGTGTCAATGAGCCTTTAGCCAAGTTTTGGGATTAGTGTGAGATGGTATTAAATCTTAGATTTAGGTTTTGAAGGATGGAGACTGAAAAATTAGAAAGTTTCTTATTTTAGAAACTTTATAAAATATCCATCTTTTAAATAAAGAAAATCCTAGAAATGGTGTTAATGAGCTTTTAGCCAAGTTTGGAGTTGACGATGAGATGTTATTGAATTTTAGATTTAGATGGTAAAGGATGGAGATTGAAAAAATAGAAAGTTTCTTATTTTAAAAACTTTAAAAAATCACTATCATTCATAAATAAGTAGCCCAAGTGATGATGTCAGCGAGCTTTAAGCCATGTTTTGGGATGAGCACATGAGAGTATCGAATCTTAGATTTAGTTGATGAAGGATGGAGATTGAAAAATTAGAAAGCTTCTTATTTTAGGAACTTTATAAGACATCCATCTTTTAGACAGAAGAAACCCTAGAGATGGAGTCAAAGTGCTTTTGTCCAAGTTTTGGGATGGGGATGGGATGGTATTGAATCGTAGATTTAGTTGGTGAAGGATGGAGATTCAAAAATATAAAGTCCCTTATTTTAGAAACTTTATAAAACATCAATCTTTTAGACATACGAAACCCGAGATATAGTGTGAATGAGCTTTTAGCTAAGTTTTGAGATGAAGATGAGATGATATTTAATCTTTGATTTAGTTGATAAAGGATGGGCATTGAAAAAACAGAAAGTTTCTTATTTTAGAAACTTTTTTAAACATCAATCATTTAGAAATAAGAAACCCTAGGGATGATGTCAATGAGGTTTAAGCCATGTTTTGGAATGAGCATATGAGGGTATTGAATCTTACATTTAGTTGATGAAGGATGAATATTGAAAAATTAGAAAGCTTCTTAGTTTAGGAACTTTATAATACATCCATCTTTTAGACATAGGAAACCCTAGAGATGGAGTGAAGGTAAGTTTTAGCCAAGTTTTAGGATGAGGATGACATGGTATTGAATCGTAGATTTAGTTGGTGAAGGATGGAGATTCAAAAACATAAAATCTCTTATTTTATAAACTTTATAGAACATTCATCTTTTAGACATACGAAACCCTAAAGATAATGTGAAGGGCCTTTTAGCTAAGTTTTGAGATGAAGATGAGATAATATTGAATTTTTGATTTAGTTGATGAAGGATGGAGATTGAAAAAATAGAAAGTTTCTTATTTTAGAAACTTTATAAGACATCCATCTTTTAGAGATACGAGACCCTAGAGATGGGGTCAATGAGCTTTTAACTAAGTTTTGAGATGAGGATGAGAAGGTATTGAATCTTAGATTTAGTTGATAAATGATGAAAATCGAAAAATAGAATGTTTCTTATTCTAAAAACTTTATAAAACATCAATCTTTTAGACATAGGGGACCCTAGAGACGGTGTGAATGAGCTTTTAGCCATATTTTGGGATGAGGTGATATTGACTCTCATGAACTCTACTTGCGTATGGATTCAACTCTTCCTGCGACCCGCTCTACTGAAGAAAGCGCAAGGGGCCCACTTCCCACTCCCCTTGCCTCTGTTCCATTGCTGAAACAGGGCCTCCCCTTTCCACGATGGAATTTCTTCGACCGAGAAGAGTACCTCTGTTTGGATAAAGGATGAGCAATGTACTGCTAAAAATGAACCACTGAATGGCCGATTCCTATTCCTGCTTAGTTGCTTCGGCTAGATTTAGTTGATGAAGGAGAGAGATTGAAAAAATAGAAAGTTTCTTATTTTAGAAACTTTATAAAACATTAATTTTTTAGACTCAGTAAACCATAGAGATGGTGTCAAGGAGCTTTTAGCCAGCTTTTGAGATTAGGGTGAGATGGTATTAAATCTTAGATTTAGGTTATAAGGGATGGAGATTGAAAAACTAGAAAGTTTCTTATTTTAAAAACTTTATAAAACTTTAACTTGTTAGACTTAGTAAACCCCAGACATTGTGTCAATGAGCCTTTAGCCAAGTTTTGGGATTAGTGTGAGATGGTATTAAATCTTAGATTTAGGTTTTGAAGGATGGAGACTGAAAAATTAGAAAGTTTCTTATTTTAGAAACTTTATAAAATATCCATCTTTTAAATAAAGAAAATCCTAGAAATGGTGTTAATGAGCTTTTAGCCAAGTTTGGAGTTGACGATGAGATGTTATTGAATTTTAGATTTAGATGGTAAAGGATGGAGATTGAAAAAATAGAAAGTTTCTTATTTTAAAAACTTTAAAAAATCACTATCATTCATAAATAAGTAGCCCAAGTGATGATGTCAGCGAGCTTTAGGCCATGTTTTGGGATGAGCACATGAGAGTATCGAATCTTAGATTTAGTTGATGAAGGATGGAGATTGAAAAATTAGAAAGCTTCTTATTTTAGGAACTTTATAAGACATCCATCTTTTAGACAGAAGAAACCCTAGAGATGGAGTCAAAGTGCTTTTGTCCAAGTTTTGGGATGGGGATGGGATGGTATTGAATCGTAGATTTAGTTGGTGAATGATGGAGATTCAAAAATATAAAGTCCCTTATTTTAGAAACTTTATAAAACATCAATCTTTTAGACATACGAAACCCGAGATATAGTGTGAATGAGCTTTTAGCTAAGTTTTGAGATGAAGATGAGATGATATTTAATCTTTGATTTAGTTGATAAAGGATGGGCATTGAAAAAACAGAAAGTTTCTTATTTTAGAAACTTTTTTAAACATCAATCATTTAGAAATAAGAAACCCTAGGGATGATGTCAATGAGGTTTAAGCCATGTTTTGGAATGAGCATATGAGGGTATTGAATCTTACATTTAGTTGATGAAGGATGAATATTGAAAAATTAGAAAGCTTCTTAGTTTAGGAACTTTATAATACATCCATCTTTTAGACATAGGAAACCCTAGAGATGGAGTGAAGGTAAGTTTTAGCCAAGTTTTAGGATGAGGATGACATGGTATTGAATCGTAGATTTAGTTGGTGAAGGATGGAGATTCAAAAACATAAAATCTCTTATTTTATAAACTTTATAGAACATTCATCTTTTAGACATACGAAACCCTAAAGATAATGTGAAGGGCCTTTTAGCTAAGTTTTGAGATGAAGATGAGATAATATTGAATTTTTGATTTAGTTGATGAAGGATGGAGATTGAAAAAATAGAAAGTTTCTTATTTTAGAAACTTTATAAGACATCCATCTTTTAGAGATACGAGACCCTAGAGATGGGGTCAATGAGCTTTTAACTAAGTTTTGAGATGAGGATGAGAAGGTATTGAATCTTAGATTTAGTTGATAAATGATGAAAATCGAAAAATAGAATGTTTCTTATTCTAAAAACTTTATAAAACATCAATCTTTTAGACATAGGGGACCCTAGAGACGGTGTGAATGAGCTTTTAGCCATATTTTGGGATGAGGTGATATTGACTCTCATGAACTCTACTTGCGTATGGATTCAACTCTTCCTGCGACCCGCTCTACTGAAGAAAGCGCAAGGGGCCCACTTCCCACTCCCCTTGCCTCTGTTCCATTGCTGAAACAGGGCCTCCCCTTTCCACGATGGAATTTCTTCGACCGAGAAGAGTACCTCTGTTTGGATAAAGGATGAACAATGTACTGCTAAAAATGAACCACTGAATGGCCGATTCCTATTCCTGCTTAGTTGCTTCGGCTAGATTTAGTTGATGAAGGAGAGAGATTGAAAAAATAGAAAGTTTCTTATTTTAGAAACTTTATAAAACATTAATTTTTTAGACTCAGTAAACCATAGAGATGGTGTCAAGGAGCTTTTAGCCAGCTTTTGAGATTAGGGTGAGATGGTATTAAATCTTAGATTTAGGTTATAAGGGATGGAGATTGAAAAACTAGAAAGTTTCTTATTTTAAAAACTTTATAAAACTTTAACTTGTTAGACTTAGTAAACCCCAGACATTGTGTCAATGAGCCTTTAGCCAAGTTTTGGGATTAGTGTGAGATGGTATTAAATCTTAGATTTAGGTTTTGAAGGATGGAGACTGAAAAACTAGAAAGTTTCTTATTTTAGAAACTTTATAAAATATCCATCTTTTAAATAAAGAAAATCCTAGAAATGGTGTTAATGAGCTTTTAGCCAAGTTTGGAGTTGACGATGAGATGTTATTGAATTTTAGATTTAGATGGTAAAGGATGGAGATTGAAAAAATAGAAAGTTTCTTATTTTAAAAACTTAAAAAAATCACTATCATTCAGAAATAAGTAGCCCAAGTGATGATGTCAGCGAGCTTTAAGCCATGTTTTGGGATGAGCACATGAGAGTATCGAATCTTAGATTTAGTTGATGAAGGATGGAGATTGAAAAATTAGAAAGCTTCTTATTTTAGGAACTTTATAAGACATCCATCTTTTAGACATAAGAAACCCTAGAGATGGAGTCAAAGTGCTTTTGTCCAAGTTTTGGGATGGGGATGAGATGGTATTGAATCGTAGATTTAGTTGGTGAAGGATGGAGATTCAAAAATATAAAGTCCCTTATTTTAGAAACTTTATAAAACATCAATCTTTTATTTTTATTTTTATTTTATTTCTATTTTTTTTGGTTGGCAAGCTGGGGTTAGGCAGGACCCCCACCAGATTCATTGAAATAAAGAGCAAATACAAACTAAGGAGGCTCAAAAGCCAACAAGAAGGGAACAAGCTCCCAGCACAACAACAGCCAAGAAAAATAAGAGAAAAAACAGCTTCCATTCGGAGGAGAACCCAAATTTCCAAAGGGAACAGACTCCCTGATGTCCAAAAACCAGAGCATTCTAATTAAGGACTGGAGCCACTCAATCCCTTGAGTTATGGAAGAAAACCCTCCCGACCAATTAGGGATCCAAAAAGAAGGCTCAAAATAATCAACATAGAAACTATCAGGAGGAGCCCACAATCTGGAAAAAAGTACAGGATCTGCGCCCACGTTACAGCCGAGTGTAAACCTTACCAGAGGAGTCATCAGTAATAATATCAGCAAGAGCAGAGGGGATAAGGTTGGTAGTTATATTAGCGCCTTTGCACATACAATCCACTTTGGACAGAAAGTCAGCTGCTCTATTTGCCTCCCTCCAGACGTGAGAGATTTTCCATGAAGTGAGAGAGGAGAGGGAGAGTTTTATAGAGTCCAGCGTGTTAAGCAGTTTCCAAGGACAGCAAAGAACTCCAGATATGATTTTTTCCGCAATCGAGGAATCAGTTTCGATCCAGATGTGCTGAAAGTTCAATTGAAGGGCAGATTTAAGCCCAAATGCAATTGCTTCCAGCTCAAGGACATTTATGGAATCAGGCAGTCTATTGACAGAATACATAGCATATGGTTCTCCTTTTTCATTTCGAATAAGACCTCCAATTGAGCCATAGTCCCCGGAGAGCGAAGCATCAGAATTCAGCTTGAGAAAGGGAAGGCTTGGGGGTATCCAGCTACAAAACTTTTGAAAGCAAGGGCGAGGAATCAGACATATCCTGAGGTTGGCAGCGATAGCTTCATTCCTATCAGATTTCAAGTCATATAACAGCAGGTAGGATATTCTATTTTGGATAACACATAGGATGTTTCGCAGCACAATTTGCTTGTGAGTCGACTTTTGGTTAAATATTCTGCAATTCCTTTCAGCCCAAATGCTATAGATCGCAGCAGAATATGCAATTTTAAAGGCGGTAGATATCTGACGTTTCCCTCGAAAAGTGAACCTCATCCATTCTTCTTCCGCTCTAAGGGAGTTTGCTGGTTTTCTTCTCTGCTTAAATCTCCGTAAAACGTTTCGCCAAATCCAGGAAGAGAATGCACAGTTAAAGAATAAGTGATCATGAGATTCTTGATCTTGATTACACAAGATGCACCGAGGATCTCTTGAGCTGCCCAGAAATTGAAGGCGATCAATAGTGCTGAGTTTACCTTGAAGCGCTTGCCAAGCTATCATACAATGCCGAGGGATATACCCATGGAACCAGATAGATCGAAACCAGCAAGGTTTTTCATTTTTTTGACGAATTTGCTCCCAAGCACTGCGCATAGAGAATTTACCATTTGATTCTGGTTTCCAAATAACAGTGTTATCAACAGAGGATAGATGATAAATTGCCGAGTGAAGGATGCTACCCAAATTATACGGGGAGGAGATAAGAGTGGTATCCCAAGTACCATTCAGCCGAACGTCTTCAATGGTCACAGTGTGAGGGATGTTGTAAATTATCCTTCCCACAGAAGTTTGGGAGTCAATTGGTCCATTTGGATGCCATGGATCCTTCCAAAAATTTATACCTTTTCCAGCTCCCACAGCATAACAAATGAACTTTTTTGCAGCTTCTCTGGAATTGAGGATACTTCGAGCCACCGAGGATGGATTTCAGGGCATGGGCATCTGCCAGAAATTCCTATTTTGAATATATTTCAGGTAGAACCATTGAACCCATGGAGTATTTCTTTTGTCAACGATATGCCAAAGGAGCTTGAGCTGAGCTGCAGAATTAAGGTCTCCCAGTTTTCTAATGCCCAGACCTCCTTCATCTTTTGGGCAACAGATAGTTTCCCAAGCGATAGAGTGATATTTCTTTTGCATAGAAGAACCAGCCCATAAAAAGTCCCTAAATTTTTTTTCAATGGAGTTCAGCACCCCCACAAGGATATTGAAAGCAGCAGACCAAAACAGCTGAAAGGAATTAAGGACAGACTTGATAAGCTCAATCCTGCCAGCCCTGGAGAGAAATCGATTAGACCATAGAGATATTCTTTTCCTGATTTTAGATATCAGAGGGGAACATTCTTTTGCAGATATCCGAGAGGAGAAGAGGGGCAATCCCAAGTATTTTACCGGAAGGGAGCCTTCAGTAATAGAGAGCGAATTACAGATTCTTCTTTTCAGGGAGAGGGGCACAGCAGCAAAAAAAACTTCACATTTGCTTCTATTGACATCCAATCCAGAGCTTTTCTTGAATTCAGAAAGGCAGGTGTTGATCTCTGAGACAGCGGATAGGGATGCTTCCGAGAACAGCAGCACATCGTCAGCAAACAGTAAATGGGAGATGCGAAGGTGGCCTCTAGAGAATGAGGGGGGGTTGCTGATTTGGAGAGCTGAGGCCTCAATAATGACAGAGTACATTTCCATAATTATGCAAAACAAAAGAGGGGAGAGAGGGTCACCTTGTCTAAGGCCATTGGAAGATTTGAAGTACCCTTTCGGCATACCATTGACGAGGACAGAAAAGCAGGGGGTCGAAATGCATTGTCTGATCCAATTTCTCCACTTTTCATTAAATCCAATCTTTTTCAGGAAATCGAGGAGGGAATCATGCCTGACATTGTCAAAAGCTTTCCTTAGATCCATTTTAACACACATGGCATTTTTGAATCCTTTACAATGGAATCTGTGACAGAGGTCATGTGCCAGCAAAATGTTATCTTGGATAAGTCTGCCCTTGATGAATGCGGATTGAGCCGGACTGATGATCACATTCATGCTCCTTTTTAGCCGGTTGGCCAACAATTTTGTTATCACTTTATAAATGAAGTTGCATAAGGAAATAGGCCTGTATTGATCGGGAGAAGAAGCTCCGGAACATTTGGGAATAAGCGAAATAAATGTAGCATTCATTTCAGTTAACAGCTTTCCAGATTTGAAAATTTTTTGTATAGCTTCAATGGTGTCGGTTCCAACAAGATACCAGAATTTTTTGAAGAAATGCCCATTAAAACCATCGGGCCCAGGGGCTTTGTCTTCCTTTGAAGAATTTATGACTGCTTCAATTTCTTCTGAGGAAAACTCAGCCGTAAGCTCTTCAGCAACTGCGGCAGAGATAGTTCGGCTAGGTTCAGGGGTTGAGAGGGTCTGATCGGGAGGCTGAGAATTGAGCATGTTTTTGAAGTAGGAAACCAGAATATTTGAGATTTGATCCGGTTCGGCTGTGATTTCTCCACTGCCATTTGCAAGACCCTGAATGGTATTTGAGTTCCTACGGGAGTTTATCACAGTATGAAAGAAATGAGAATTTGAGTCGCCAAGATTTAGCCAATCAATCCGGGATTTCTGGCGAAGCAGAGATTCTTCCAACTTTGCAGTGTGGAGGAATTTTTCGATAGATTGGCATTCTTCATCTTTCAGAGCACTGTTCCCCGGGTCAGCAGCAACTTTCGATTGAATCTCAGCCAACTCTTTTCGATACAAAGGGGCCAATACATCGATTCTACCAAAAATTTGAGCATTCCAGTTTTTAATTTTAGTCTTCACAAATTTCAGCTTCTGGGTCAAACGGTACATTGGGTTTCCGACTATTTTCCTATTCCAGGCTTTCTCAACAATGGGGAAAAGGGATATATCTTCAGTCCACATATTGTGGAATCGGAAGGGTTTAGCACCCAAACTTTGATGGTTTTGGAGGTTAACAACAATTGGGGCATGATCAGAAAGACCGGGAGGGAGATATTTTGCAGTTGAAAGGGGGAAAGAGTTAATCCAATCGTGATTAACTAGGGCTCTATCAAGGGTTCGGAGCTTTAAGTTATTGAATCGGGAATTGTTGGTCCAGGAGAATTGAGAGCCGAGGGCTTTTAAATCTGTTAGGGAGCAGTCATCAATACAATTGTTAAAATCCTCAAGATCATTACTGACCGGAAGCGCACCTCCGAATCGTTCATCGGAGAATCTAGTAGTGTTGAAATCTCCTATGACAATCCAATTTTCTGAATGCCCAGATGCAATAAGCCTAATATCTTCCCATAAAACTCTTCTGCTAGGGCCAGAGTTGTGAGCATACACAACAGTTAGCAGGAAGAAAACATTAGTTTGCAGGAATGAAACTTTACCATGGATGAATTGAGGGGAACTTTCCTGGAGCTGAAAGTGAATCAGATTTGGGTTCCAGATGATCCAGATACGACCATTTTCGGCATGATCATAATTGTCAACAGAAAGCCAGCCATCTTTTATATCCGAGATATATTTAGCCATTTTTTCTTTAGGAGCTCTGGTTTCAGTTACACAAATGAGGGGAATTTTATTTTTGAGGAGGACATTACTGATATCCGTCCTCTTTATTTGGGTCTCGAGACCCCTAACGTTCCAAGCCGCGATCTTCATCATCGATGACAGATTTAGGAGTGGGAGAGCGGCCTGTGAGGCTTTGGAAAGTGATACACACTTGTTCTTTTGGAATGCTCCGGGGAGATTCAAATGAGTCATCAAGTTCCTCCAAAATGGAGAAAGAATTGTGAACTCTTGGGAAAGAGAGATCAATGGGTTGGGGGGGTGATTTAGGCTCAGAACTGTTAGACGGGAGTTCGTTGGAGCAAAGGGGGATTGGAGCTGACTGATTGATTTTTTCAGGGTGATCCTGGATTAGGATAGAGGAAGGAAGGGGGGCGTTCTGGGATTGCGCATCCACCAAATTCTCCTGGCCCTCAACAGCAGGAGGAGTGGAATGAATCGGGTCAGATTTAGCTTTTGGTTTCCACTGCTTTTTCTCAACCTTTGCGGTGGGATTTTCTTTGGGAGTACGAGGACATGTTGCCGGGGAATGACTAAAAGTTTTACAAGTTTGACATGGGGAAGGTTTCCAGTCATATTCGACTGGCTGCTTGATGACTCCAGAAGGAGTTTTTAGGGTAATATGAGGAGGGAAATCAGAGGAAGCATCGACTTCTACGTAAATCCTGGCATAGGTAAGCCGAGTACCATTTAAAGTGTAAGGATCCATGTACAATGGTTTGCCCACACCACTCGCGACTTTACAGAGGTTTGTGGTTGTCCAGAATTTCAAATGAAGACCAGGGAGTCTGATCCACACAGGAATAGAAGATAAGCTTAGCTTTTCAAACGGCATATCATGGAGCCATTTCCGCAGAATTAGAGGATGACCTCCGTAGGAATGATGGGATTGGAGAATGGAGTTGCAATCTTCTTCATTTCGGAATTTGAATAGAAAGAAACCCCCTGCAAGAGCAAAAAGTTCGAAATCTCCTTTTAATTTCCAGGCTTTGAGCAGATGGGATTTAAGGGCAGGGAAATAAGGTCTTTTTCCAAGGTAATATCCAATAAGGCAATTGATCCATCTGCTAGAGGATTCATTGAACTCTGGTTCTTCAAATTCGAAGCATGGAGATCCATCCTCTGCAATTTCTGGTTTTGAGTAAGGTAATGGAGGGATATCAGGGGAAGAGGATGAAGGATTAGAGAATAAGGTAGACCAAGTGGGATTTGCGTTGCTTTCTGGGGTAGGGAGAAGGTTGACAGGTTTCTCTTTGAGTGCTGTATGATTCAAAATGGTTTCAAGGATAGGGAATTCGTTTTCCCTCCCAGGGGTAGATAGGACTTTTCCATTTCCAGCAGAGGGTGCAGAGAACAGACCTGGACTCTTTCCAGCAGAGAGTGCAGAGAACAGACCTGGGCTCTCGTCAGTCAACACTGCTGGATTGGTGAGTTGAGAAACTCGAGGAAGTGGTTGGTGAGCTGGGTTGGTGAGTGGGGGTAATCGAGACAAAGGTAGGTGAGCTGGGTTGGTGGTCTTTGCAGGAAAAGGAATTTCCGAAACTACCCCTGTCTTCAACCTCCTAGCAGCACACGAACCAGGAAGAGAACCAGCTGGGGGAGAAAGAGAAGCACGATTCCTATGGGAGTGGAAAATAGGGTTAGGAGAGTCCAGAGATGGAGCATTGACAACATGGGTTTTGCCTTCTCTTTTGTTTTTTTTGATGGATTATTTCCAGAGGATGGGGGGGTAGGAATTCGGTTGGGCAGAATCTTGTGAAGTCTGGTTCCATTTTTGAAGTGAGTTGAGGGATCGTATTCAAGGATGGGGGCTGCATAAAAACTATGGTCTATAGTGGGAAAAGCTCCAGCAGCAGATGTCTCCATTATGGCCTGGATACAAGGAGGAGAAGTATGTCTTGAATCAGAGAGGGGATCATCATCATCAGTCCAGAACCGTCCCTTCAGTGCCATCTGAGCATAGGGGGATATTTCAGTAGAAAATGCTTTTCCAGGGTCTGGAGGGCGATCCATGGCAGATTGAGGAACAAAGAGAGCTTGAGCCTTAGTTGCTTAATCCGCTGCCGCCGGCTTTCGCCGGAGAGAAGTGGGGGAGAAGAAGAAGTTTCTCTCTCCTCAGAGTTTCTCTCTCCTCAGGGGGATGTGGGAGCGAATCTAAAGTTTTTTATTTTTTAACATCAATCTTTTAGACATACAAAACCCGAGAGATAGTGTGAATGAGCTTTTAGCTAAGTTTTGAGATGAAGATGAGATGATATTTAATCTTTGATTTAGTTGATAAAGGATGGGCATTGAAAAAACAGAAAGTTTCTTATTTTAGAAACTTTTTAAAACTTCCATCATTTAGAAATAAGAAACCCTAGGGATGATGCCAATGAGGTTTAAGCCATGTTTTGGAATGAGCATATGAGGCTATTGAATCTTACATTTAGTTGATGAAGGATGAAGATTGAAAAATTAGAAAGCTTATTAGTTTAGGAACTTTATAATACATCCATCTTTTAGACATAGGAAACCCTAGAGATGGAGTCAAGGTAAGTTTTAGCCAAGTAAGTAGGGTTATCGATGTGACCTTCAGATCCGCAGCGGTGATCAATGCTGTGGTTAGTTGTTGGTGTTGGGGGGCTATATATACCCCCAACTGTGGGATTCTTCTGCACTGCTCTTTGATTCTCCTTTTGGCTCTTTGCCTTTGCTGCCCATCTGGGCCCCCCTTGTAATTCTTGCTTATTGGTTTTAATATATCCGGTCGGGGTCTGCCTAACCCCAGCTTACCAATAAAAAAAAAAAAAGTTTTAGCCAAGTTTTACGATGAGGATGAGATGGTATTGAATCGTAGATTTAGTTGGTGAAGGATGGAGATTCAAAAACATAAAATCTCTTATTTTATAAACTTTATAAAACATTCATCTTTTAGACATATGGAACCCTAAAGATAATGTGAAGGGGCTTTTAGCTAAGTTTTGAGATGAAGATGAGATAATATTGAATTTTTGATTTAGTTGATGAAGGATGGAGATTGAAAAAATAGAAAGTTTCTTATTTTAGAAACTTTATAAGACATCCATCTTTTAGACATACGAGACCCTAGAGATGGGGTCAATGAGCTTTTAACTAAGTTTTGAGATGAGGATGAGATGGTATTGAATCTTAGATTTAGTTGATAAATGATGAAAATCGAAAAATAGAATGTTTCTTATTCTAAAAACTTTATAAAACATCAATCTTTTAGACATAGGGGACCCTAGAGACGGTGTGAATGAGCTTTTAGCCATATTTTGGGATGAGGATGAGGTGATATTGACTCTTAGATTTAGTTGATGAAGGAGAGAGATTGAAAAAATAGAAAGTTTCTTATTTTAGAAACTTTATAAAACATTAATTTTTTAGACTCAGTAAACCATAGAGATTGTGTCAAGGAGCTTTTAGCCAGCTTTTGAGATTAGGATGAGATGGTATTAAATCTTAGATTTAGGTTATAAGGGATGGAGATTGAAAAACTAGAAAGTTTCTTATTTTAAAAACTTTATAAAACTTTAACTTGTTAGACTTAGTAAAGCCCGGACATTGTGTCAATGAGCCTTTAGCCAAGTTTTGGGATGAGGGTGAGATGGTATTAAATCTTAGATTTACGTTTTGAAGGATGGAGACTGAAAAACTAGAAAGTTTCTTATTTTAGAAACTTTATGAAATATCCATCTTTTAAATAAAGAAAATCCTAGAAATGGTGTTAATGAGCTTTTAGCCAAGTTTTGAGATGACGATGAGATGTTATTGAATTTTAGATTTAGATGATAAAGGATGGAGATTGAAAAAATAGAAAGTTTCTTATTTTAAAAACTTTATAAAACAATCATCTTTCAGACAAAGGTGACCCTAGATATATGGTGTGAATGAGCTTTTAGCCTAGTTTTGGGATGATGATAAGATAGTTTTGAATCTTTGATTTAGTTGATCATGGATGGAGATTGAAAGTTTAGAAAGTTTCTTATATTAGAAATTTTATTGAACGTCTATTTTCTAGACAAAGGAAACCCTAAAGATGATGTCAACGAGGTTTTAACCGAGTTTTGTTGGGAATGAGAGGGTATTGAATCTTAGATTTAGTTGATGAAGGATGAAGATTGAAAAAAATAGAAAGTTTCTTATTCTAGAAATTTTATAAGACATCAATCTTTTAGAGATAGGAAACCCTAGAGATGGAGTCAAGGTGCTTTTCGCCAAGTTTTCGGATAAGGATAAGATGGTATTGAATCTTAGATTTAGTTTATAAAGGATGGAGATTGAAAAAATAGAAAGTTTCTTATTTTAAAAACTTTGAAAAATCATTATCATTCAGAAATAAGTAGCCCAAGTGATGATGTCAACGAGCTTTAAGCCATGTTTTGGGATGAGCACATGAGAGTATCGAATCTTAGATTTAGTTGATGAAGGATGGAGATTGAAAAATTAGAAAGCTTCTAATTTTAGGAACTTTATAAGACATCCATCTTTTAGACATAAGAAACCCTAGAGATGAGTCAAAGTGCTTTTGTTCAAGTTTGGGGATGGGGATGAGATGGTATTGAATCGTAGATTTAGTTGGTGAAGGATGGAGATTAAAAAATATAAAGTCCCTTATTTTAGAAACTTTATAAAACATCAATCTTTTAGACATACGAAACCCGAGAGATAGTGTGAATGAGCTTTTAGCTAAGTTTTGAGATGAAGATGAGATGATATTTAATCTTTGATTTAGTTGATAAAGGATGGACATTGAAAAAACAGAAAGTTTCTTATTTTAGAAACTTTTTAAAACATCCATCATTTAGAAATAAGAAACCCTAGGGATGATGTCAATGAGGTTTAAGCCATGTTTTCGAATGAGCATATGAGGGTGTTGAATCTTACATTTAGTTGATGAATGATGAAGATTGAAAAATTAGAAAGCTTCTTAGTTTAGGAACTTTATAATACATCCATCTTTTAGACATAGGAAACCCTAGAGATGGAGTCAAGGTACTTTATTTTTATTTTTATGAGTAAGCAGGGGTTAGGTGGACCCCAACCAGGCAATAAAGAAAATAGGGATTACAATTACGGGGGCTGAAAAGCCATCAAAACGGGAAGAAACTCCCAACAACAAAGGATCCAAGGGAAATATAAACTAAACATGGAGACATTATTTTCTATAATATTCAGTCCCTGCCCTGTCAGAATCCAGGAGCTGGAGAAGAGCCGGGGGAGACAGAAAAGGAGAGATGTTTACCCCTTTGCATGGGCATTTTCATTTGGATAAAAAGTCTGCAACGCAATTCCCTTCCCTCCAAATGTGGCTGATGCTCCATCGTTGAAAGCGAGAAAGGTGCAGCTGAATTTCCTTAATGCGGTGGAAGCTCCGCCAAGGTATGGTCGAGAGCCCATTGATTATATCCGCTGTAGATTTAGAGTCCACTTCCAACCAAATTATACCACAGCCCATTTGAAGGGCCTGCTGCAAACTAGTGAGGACACCGAGGAAGTCAAGAGCGAGGATGTCCTCCCGCTCCACATTGATAGAAAACATGGAGACAAGAAACCCGTTGCTATCACGAATTGCTCCACCAATACCTCCTCCAACATCCTCCAGAGAAGCGTCGGAATTGATTTTGAAAGATCCTGGAGGCGGCCTAATCCAGGAACAGGATTGAAGAGAAATAGTGCTGGGGCAGAAAACACATCCAAAGTTGGAAGCAATAGATCGATTGCTCTGGGTATCCAAGTCGGTTAGCTTCAGCCCCTGGATCTTGGTTTTTATGAGGGAGAGAAGATCCGACAGCAGCACAGAGTTGGAAAGCGATTTTTTATGGAAAACCCGCTGGTTTCGCTCCGCCCAGATTCTGTAAATTGAAGCTTCGAATGCTAAGAAGGCCAGAGTAGCGGATTGCCCAGAGCCTTTGAAGGAGTTGGCGAGCCAAAGTTCTTCCTGAAGGAGATGAGGTTGAGGACTTCGAAAATGACCGAGCATACCAAGCAGAGATTGCCAAATCCATTTCGAATAACGACATTGAAAGAAGAGGTGGTTGACTGATTCAAGCCCATAATTGCATAAGAGACACCGCCTGTTAACAGAGGGGTCCAGGAAGGGGAGATTATCCATGGTACTCAGGCCATTTTTAGAGCTTTCCAAGAGACCAGAGCATGCCTAGGGACATGGTTACTGAACCAAATTCTCGAGGCCCATGCCGGTTTTTTGATTTTCTGTCTTGATACTTCCCAACCACTTTTGGCAGTGAAGAAACCATTACTGTTTGGTTTCCAAATAGGGAGATTTTGGTTAGAGTCAGTAAAGATGGTTTCAGATACCAGGGCTTTTTCAGTAGAGAGAGATCCAATGTTCAGAATGGGGTTCCAGGTGCCATCGAGATGCAATTTGTCAAGGGAGTTCATGGATGACAGGGAGGAGTCAGTTCGGTGCCTGGAAATGAGGGAGGAAAAAACACCCCTCGGATGCCAAGGTTGGTTCCAAAGATCAATGCCGGCTTCATTTCCCACAAAGTAACAGGTATGAGGTTTAGCTAAGTCTCTACTCCGAAAGAGGCTTCTAACCCCCCAAGATGGTTTAGAAGGGGTGTTTATGGTCCAAAAATTCTTGCACTTGATATATTTTAGGGTGAACCAGCTGTTCCAGAGGTTGTGCTTGCCTGAAATGAAAGTCCATACCTGTTTGATTCGGAGTGCAGAATTGATGTCCCTGATAAGCCGTAGCCCCGTACCCCCTTCACTTAAAGGCCTGCACATTGCTTCCCATGAAATAGAATGATGATTTTTTTTGTCTTCAGCGCTGCCCCAGATGTAGGATCGAAAGATTTTCTCTATTGTGTCCATGACCCCCTTAGGAATATCAAAGGCAGAGGACCAGAAGATCATGAAACTGTTGAGCACAGTCTTCACTAATTCAATCCTGCCGGCTTGGCTGAGGCATTTGCTCGACCAACTGGCAATTTTCTTGCGAATTTTAGAGATCAGAGGCCCACAGTCAGAAGCAGAGAATCTAGAGGTAAACAGTGGGAGACCAAGATACCTTATGGGAAGGACTCCTTCAGTGAACCCCAGGATTCTGAGGGGCAAAGTACCGCGGAAAAAGACTTCAGATTTTGAGGAGTTAGCCTCCAGCCCGGTGATACAGTTGAAGTGATTAAGACAGGAAGAGAGAGCATGGGCGTTATCTGAGGTTCCCGTGGCGAAGATCATTAGATCATCAGCGAACAGCAAGTGAGAGATGGATAGCGGACCAAGGACAAAAGGGGTGGAGAGAGAGTTGGAAGAGATAGCATTTTCCAGAAGAACAGAAAGCATTTCCATGGAGATAGAGAAGAGGAGGGGAGAGAGAGGATCTCCTTGGCGAAGACCATTAGAAGAGGGGAAGAAGCCTTGAGGGGAGCCATTCACCAGGATAGAAAAGGATGGGTTCAAGATGCATTCCTCAATCCAGCCAAGCCAGATAGAATCAAATCCTTGCTTGGCCATGAATGATAGAAGAGCTTGGCGATTAATATTGTCAAAAGCCTTTGCAAGATCAAATTTTAGGCAAATGGAAGGGGATGAAAGTTGTGGAGAAGGTCATGAGTGAGGAGGATATTATCATGGATTTGACGCCCTCGAATAAAGGCAGATTGAGCTGGGCTTATGAGATTGGATATTACAGTCCGAAGGTGGTTGGCCAGGATTTTGGTTATAATTTTGTACAGGAAGTTACATAGAGATATTGGACGGAACTGGGAAGGGGTGGTGGCATCCGGCCCTTTCGAGATGAGGGCAATGAAAGTGGCATTGACGGATTTAAGGAGCTTGCCTGATTTGAAGAAGTTCTGAATGGCAGCAATAAACTCATCCCCAAGAAGGTACCAAAAAGCACGGAAAAAGGAGGCATTAAAGCCGTCCGGACCAGGAGATTTGTCCCCATTAGCTTTCCATAGCGCTTCTTTAATCTCAGCAGAAGAAATTGGCTTGGATAAGGCGACTGCCTCCCCAACATTTAGCTTTCGGATTGGTTCGGGGGTATCTTGGCTCTGAAGTTTCCCATTATTGAGGATCTTATAGAAATGCCTGACCAGAATAGAGGAGATTTCAGGGAGGTCCGTGACTTGAGTGCCATCTTCCCTTTTCATAGCCAGGATGCTATTTTTGTTTTGCCTCACTTTGAGGTGGGAGTAGAAGAATTTTGAGTTCGAGTCTCCCAGTTTAAGCCATTGAGCCCTGGATTTCTGCTTTAGATAGGATTCTTCGAGGGAGGAAACCCTTATCAGATCCTCGGTCAGAGCTGCTTCCATATCTAGGAGTTGATTACAGGCAGGATCTTTCTCAATTTTAGCTTGCACAGAAAATAGGGACTTTCTGATGATTGGGACTCTAATGTCGATTCTACCGAAGACTTCTTTATTCCAAGCTTTAAGATGGATCTTGACTATTTTCAGTTTTTGGACGAAAGAGTACATGGGATTACCTTTGACCTTAAGATTCCAGGCTCGTTCGACAATAGGGTAAAGGGACAAATTATCCAACCACATGTCCATGAATTTGAAGGGTCTGGGACCAAGAGATTGGGCATCAGAGCAGGACACAATGAAAGGACTGTGGTCCGAGATCCCAGGAGCAAGGAATTCGGTGAAAGAATTCGGATAGGAATGAAGCCACTTTTCATTAACGAGAGATCTGTCAAGCTTGGCCATTTTCAAATTCCCCAGCTTTCCTTTGTTATTCCAGGTTAGATTCAAACCCACAGAGCGAAGGTCTGTAAGAGCGCTAGTGGTAAGGCAATCATTAAACTCCTCCATTTGAGGGATGCTAGGGGGATAGCCATACCTTTCATCATGCCGGCGCATAGCATTGAAATCTCCAAGCACAATCCAAGGAGTCTGGTTTGAGGAGGCAATATTTTCCAGGTGTGCCCACAGCTCTCTCCTAGAGATATAATAATTATGGGCATAGACCGAAGTCATTGCAAAGTCATGCCAGTCTGGATAACTTCCACCTCACTGTGGATGTGCTGACTGGATTCCTCCACAATAGTCAGATTAATCTTGGCTTTGTCCTAGAGGATCCAAATTCTGCCTTTAAGAACGCAGGAGTAGTTACCATGAGCTTCCCATCCTTCACAGCAATCAGTAACATAATCCTTCATCTTATTGCACGAAGCCTTGGTTTCCAGAAGACAACAGATTGAGGTGGAAGAGCTTCGCAAGAAATCTCTGATTTCTCTACGCTTTAATCGGGAGCAGAGGCCCCGAGTGTTCCAGACAGAAATGAGCTTCATTGAGAGCCCCGTGGAGAAGGTAAGACGGCTCCAAGGGAGGAAGGAGGAGTCACGGCTCCAGGGAAGATAGGAGGAGTCACTGCTCCAAGGTAGGCAGAAGGGGAGAGGGAGGAATAATTGAGGGGGGATCTGGCAATAATGGACCCCATTCAGGTAAGCAGTGCATAGTCTGGAAATGGGATATCTGTTGCTGGGTACAGGGGCGAGTGTCCAACTTGATGGGACCAGGGATGGGGTCAGATGGGTGCGGAGAAGAGGGTTCTGAGCAAAGAGTAGTAGAGGAAGGGGAAGTTCTAATCTCAACCGGGTCTTCTTGGTTTAAGGAGCTTAGGATACTAAATTCATTTTTGGTACTTACAGTAGGTTGGGAGTGAGAAGCAAGGAATTTTGTAAGCGGCTTAGGGGGTTGCTGATTGAAATTCACAGCAGCAGGAGGGAAGCAATGAACAGGGTTAGCAGTTATTTATATCCATTGTTGAGTAGTCTTTTGAATTTGCTGAGGGTGGGGAGAGAGGGGGCATCGATCAACCGAGTGGCTGAAATCTCGGCATGCTTTACAAGCTTTGGGCTTCCAGTCATATTCCACAATTTGATGCATTGTACCGGAAGGAGTTTCAATTTCAATGGAGTCAAGGAGTTCATCCTCCGGGGTGACTTCCATGCAAACTCGAGCGAAGTTCAGATGAGAGCCTTCAGCAGTGATGGTGTCCATGAAGAGAGGCTGGCCAATAGTGCTAGCTAGCTTACCAAGACCACTGGGTGTCCAGAATTTAAGGTGGAGTTCTGGGAATCGGATCCAAAGAGGGATGGAGGAGAGTTTCCTTTTTTCCAACGAACACTCAGGAGACCATCGTTGAAGGATAAGAGGCCGGACCCCGTAGGTTGTAATTGGCGCCTCCAGAATCGAAGAAGAGTCTTCTTCAAGGGCAAATTTGAATAGGATGAAGTTTTTAGGGAGGGAGGAGATGTGAAAGTCTCCCTTGGGCTTCCATTTCCGCAGGAGGTGCTGTTTCAGGGTGGAGAAGAACGGTCTTCGGCCAAGGAAATAACCGAGGAGACAATCTTTCCATTTGTCTTTAGCTTCAGAGTAATCTGCTTCAACAAATGTTGCTTTTTTTTTCCCTTTTTCCGAAATGGAAGGGTTGAAGAAAGGAAGGATGTTGTCTACCTGGGGAGTGTGAGAGGGAGATGATGAGAGTAGCTGCGCCCTGTGGACCCCGATCCGCGAGAGAGTCGGCGGTGAGGGACGTGTGCCCCCACGCGAGTCAGTCTCAGGATCATCCACGTGAATGGAGAGCTCTACCAAGGAACTCTCGAAAGAATAATGCCCCTCACAGCATGAGTGGCGATACAAAGGTGAGATACCTCTCGATTCGGGGACTAGCCCAGATTCGAGGCGTACCTTAAACAAAGAAGAGTCGCCATCCAAGGAAAAAGGCAAATGGGCCCTGGATCCCATACTATGCTCTGTTGCAACGGATAACCAGAGATATAAAATAAGGTTCGTGCCTGGTTACGAATTCGGAAGGTCTAAAGAGCACCTCATCCGCCCAAGTGCAAACACCTGGTCTCTTATGCCATTTACTTAATAATTTTGAAGAGCTTTGGGCGAAAATCATATGGAATGGGAATGAATATCTCCGAGAAGACGTCTATCTAATCATGCATGTCTCGGAGATAAAATCAAAGGCACACAAGATAAAATAAAAGAAACGTGTGTCACCTAAGCATAGCTAGGTTATAAGTGACATTGCCTAATGGGTGTCTAAGTTCTGATGAACAAACACATGCACGACACACCAAAAAAGTATAAGGTCTGCGCAATAAAGTAAGAAAATACTGCAAAACATAGAAAAATGACTCGATACTATACAACCCTAAGACTCTAATCTATACCTAGGCCCGAGTCTCTAGATGATCTGATGTTCATCCAAAAAAGCCTACGTATCCCCGCCTCCACGAGAATCAAGGCAACGTAGTTCTTCGCACTTATTCTAATCTATGATGCCTAAGACATCTAGATCTCTATCCTAGACTCGATCTAAAAGACCGGACTAGTTCTTAAAGCTTCTTATGTGATTATTTAAATTCCAATGTATTGTAGATTTTATGACACCCTATATGCCCTAACTAAATGCAGGTTAGCCCTAAGCTAATGCAGGTGGTTCCTATAATCTATGTGTAGCTAGGCTGTATATCCTGAAGAAAACAGTAGGATCTATCACATCTTAGACCTAGTCATCAATTGGCGATGTGGATCGCCAACTGACCGGACGGAGGCGTAAAACTCCTAGCTAGGACTCACTCCTAACTCTAACACAAACAAATAAAACACACAACAAATAAACAACGAACGAGGGAGCAACTCCCGACTCAAAAACTCTCTAACTAGGACAACCTCCTAACTCTAGAGGAAGATCCTTTCAAAAAAAACAATATTTTAAAAGATTTTTGTAATTTTGAAAGATTTAAAATGCTTATTTTTAAAGGTTTGGCTGGACTTGGGATGTGGATCCCAAGCTGCACTACGTACCTCGTGGAAGAGGATCAAGCCAACGTAGTTCGGAACAGATTTCCTAACTACTTCTAATGACTCAAGATTTTTAAGATTTTTGGTTTTTCAGATGTTTTTGTTATTTTTAAGTGTTTTTGACTCAAGGGGGACAAATCCTATCATCATAAGGGGAGAACAGACTCCTGATATCCCGCAAAGGTTGGACAGCATCCTATGCTTTGCGGGGGAAAAGAACAGAAACACAGCTCTGCAAGGGTTGGACAGCATCCTATACCTTGCAGGAGCGGATAGAAAAACACAAGATTTGATGAGAGATTGGATAAAATCCTAACCCCTAGGACGATAGGACTGACTCCTGAAAGAAAAACAGACTCTCTAGCTAAGGACAGACTTCTAGGCTAAGGACTGACTCTGAAAATAGGATTCTAAGAAGGAGGTGCTAATGAGACAAAGCCTGTCTCCTAAAAGAAAAAAGAGATAAAGAAGGGTGTTAGTGAGACTATCAAGCTGATAAAACTCACAAGTAATAAGGAAAAAGAAACCTTGTGCATATTTGGCAAAGGTAAAACAACCAGCCGGGCCGGACAGCTACCTAGCCCTAGGGTGCAACAAATGTGCAACCCAATACCCATAAGGGTAAGGGGTATGATGCCAAGCCGAGCAAGGTGTTCTCCCAAAACCAAAAGACGCACAAAGATGATGTTTAGAAAGAAAAATGAGATTGGGTGAGACTCCTAAACAAAAAGATGAACTCCAAGAGAGGTGCTGATGAGACATGGCATGTCTCCTAAGGATAGACTCACTAATGAGACAAAGCTTGTCTCTAAAGGATACAACTTTCTCTGTCTGAGACATAGCCTGTCTCCCTGAGAGGGCTCTAGAGAACTCTTTCATTGCCCTTGCAATGAATGGATTTCTAATTTCTAGGGGATACACACTATAAAGACTTGGACAAGTCTTTAAATAAATGAGAGGAGTGCTACTTGGACTAAGCGAGTCCCCTAAGGATGGGCTTAGGCTAGCGCCTTCATCGCCCTTTCAACGAGAGGGAATTCTAATATCAAAGAATTTTAACAAAATCTATAAGACTGTGTTAGTCTATCAAAAAGAGAAGAAAAGTCTACCAGGTAATCACAAATTCCATTCTATTCTTATAAAAAATAAATCAAGTGCTAAGCAAAGAAGAATTCTCAATAAAAACAATACACTATCTAAAACAATTATAAAATGATAAACAACATTAATTAGTCCAGACCAGCCGCTGGATAGCCTAATAAAGTAAAAACAATATCAAACACTTCAAAACCAACCACAAACCCCAATACGGGGACTCCAATGAAATCAGATGATGCCAAAGTAATCATCTGATATCAAATACACATGATAATATTTCTATATCCCGCCTTGAGATCAGACAGTACTCATATCGATAATATCGAACAGAGTAGTCATCTGATCTCCTTCTTCCTATTAACAATTTATTTAAATAAATAGGAAGCAAGTAGTAAACTAATCAGTGGACAACAATTATGTGCTAGTGAAACAACCAATGGGCAGCAATTTATGCAAAATAAGGGATAGCAAGTAATGAACCATTAATGGACAGCAGCTATATGCTAGTGAAACAACCAATGGGCAGCAGTTTATGCAAAATAAGAGGCAGCAAGTAATGAACCATTAATGGACAGCAGCTATATGCTAGTGAAAAAGATCAAAGGGCAGCAGTTATGTATAGAATAATGGGCTTGGGCTATCGCCTTCATCGCCCTGGTTCAATGCTTTCGCTTAACCTATCTCAAATCTCACTACCAAATGATCACACAAATTATCTTAGATCCCAAAGCCCAACTGAACCATAGGAAGGTTAATTTTAAAATCAATTTTGAACCAGATAATGTGAATAATAGTAACCATAAGTTGTTGGTAAGGATACTATCTTATTCCTATATTTGCTCTAAACTCCTTTATACCTTTGGCTTCCATCTATACACACAACTAAACTAATATTTTATCATGAATAAAATAGAGTTATCATAGATTTTACCTCTCTCTGATGGCTACACCTAATTCAATTCCTTCTTAATCATTGAACTGCTACTATAATCATTATGATTGTTAGCAATGTATCCCAATAGGAAGGGTTTGCAATTAAAAAGAACGAATGTTAATGAAAGGTTTCTCATATAATTAGCAAAACATGCTAGTGCTAGGGACATAACTTTGAACCTCTATAATTCTTATTTAAATAGCAACAACGAGCCCATCTCATCAACTGTAATCTTAAATAAATCAATTAATGTGATAAAAAAAAATTAATTTTATCATCAAAATTTCATTAACAAAATGTTAAGTTGAGGTACTCTTGAAGTAGTAAAAATCAGAACTATCCAACTGAACTGGCGACTATCCAACTGAACTTAAACATTGCAAACCTCAGGCATTTAAAAGAAAACATAAAAAATCTGATTCTATCAATTCAAATATTCAATCAACTACACTACAGTACCATCAATTCGTATTTGAAAATATAAACATAACTACTCTTCAAAATGGCACCATAAACATGCTATCTTCTCTAATATGTAAAGAGAACAAAACACAGCATAGCTTTATATTTTGCACAGGTAACAGACCACAATGGACCACATTTATTATGCCATTCTCGAATTTATTCCTCTCTCTACTCAAGCTTTCTATTTCTGGAATTATTAATGGCAATAGTAGTAATGATGGTGGAGATTTGGCCAGAGGAACAGGTTCATGGCTAGGAATCTAAGGCCAAAATAAATAAACTTTGGTTTCAATTAAGGTAGAGAAGAGGTCTAATGGTGGTGATTCTAAAAAGTGGTTGGGTGGCCAAAAATGAAGGTGGAGAAGAAAATGAGTTTCAAAATGGGTTTGATAGATAAAAAAATGATAAAAAAAAATAAATGGCGTTGGGTTGATAGCACTAGCAGGTGACAGAGAAGATGAAAGCATGTTTTGTGATAATGAATAAAAAAAAAATGGACAGAACTTGTGCTGCTATTCAAAACCGAATGTAATTGGTCATTACATAGATAAGACATATACAATACTACCCTGTTAAAAGTTAAACCATAAAGGAATGGGCTAATCTTTACAATATACGAAGTATGGGCTGAACCACATATGAATAAGCTGGACTTGTGCATAACAGGGCTGGGCTGTGAACTGGATTGTATAAGGACAAAACATGTTGAAAAAGGGTGGAAATGAAGATTGTTAATATCATAGTGAAATGAGGGATGCAAACATCAAAGTGAGGTAAACATGCATGACATTAAACTGAAGAAAGTTTACTGAATTTATTTCCATTCTACATATCTGTAAAGATTATTCTACATATCTGAATTTATTTCCAATGAAATCTGACAGAAGACTAGAATGTCAATGCATCACACAGTACAACTGAGATTAGGGCCTATTTGGATGCCATAAAAATTGGTTATTATTTACAAATAAGATAATTTTAACTTACTTTTACTTGCAAATAGTACATTAAGGTCTATTAACCGACACAATAAATGCAGAAATGAGTAACAGATCTGATTTTTATTTATTTTTATTTTTTTTTTGCTTTGATTCCAAAATGATACAGATATGAGGAAATGAGATCAGGCCATGAAATCATTGAATTTAAACGAATGAAATTATAATAGTTAAGGTGAAAAATATAAGATAATCATCAAAAGCAATAATCATAATATATAGATAAAACAATTTTTAATGAAAACATGAAAAATACCTGTTATCTTCGTCTTCTTCTTTCTTTTTTCTTTTTTTCTTTCTTTCGATCTTTTCTATCTTCAAATTTCGATCGGCAAAAGAGAAATACTTGCAAGATCAGATCTGCCAAAAAAAAATGATCGGAAAAAGGAAAACCACAAAGGTTTTGAGGTTTCAAAACTCAGATCTACTCTCTTTCTCTCTGATGCTCTAATTTTTTATATATTGTTTTTTATAGATCTGAAGCTTTGGATGAGTTAGGGTTTAGAATTAGAGAAATTAGAGATCTGATGCTAAGAAGGATGGCAATCAAGGAGATCTAAGGTTTTGAGTTAGATAAGAGGATAGATCTAGAAATTTCAGATCTAAAATTAAAACTTCATATCTGGAGGATTTGAATGGCTGAAGGTGGAATATTCTTGAAATAGCAGAGAAGATAATCGGAGATCGCTAATAGCCGGCCGGAGAATCTTTTCTCGTGAGGGAATACGGCCGGAGAAGAAAATCGGTAGACTAGGATTTAGAAAGAGGTCTTGAAAGCAAAATAACAGCAACTAATAGCAACTAAGGATGCAAATAAGATGATCAAGGTGAGAATCTAGCCGGAACTCCGATGATCTCGTCGGAGGGATGATCGGAAAAGAAAAGGGAAAGAGGGTTAGGGATTTGGGGATTTTGCTCTCTGATTTCAACGATTTTTTTTTTCTTTTTCTTTTTTAAACGAAACTTCTGCTGGTATTTAAAGGGGGTTTGCGATAATGATATTGGCACTACCATTTGATATCTGCACAAATGTGCGACTTTAACACACTAATTCACCCCCCCACACTTGATAACTGTACAAACTCTGCTTGTCTTTTGTGAATTTTTTTGTCGGATTTTTCTGGAATTTTGCCGGGACATTTATAGGGCTTTAAGGCTTCTAAAAGTGTATTCATGGGCATTTAGGGGCTTGATTTGACTTGGATTTTTCCTAAAATACAAGGTTTTTAGGGGAAAATGAAAATTTAGTGGGCCACCCTTCATTGCACTATACATGCTCTCTCAGCCCGATTGCTGGGCAAACGAGCTCAGATCAAGATGAAATTTTGCAGGGGGGAAGAAGAGACCTTCATCCAGCCTAGGGTGAAGTTTGGGACCCTAATGCTGAGATTCGGATGGATTTGGCACAAGCCGGGAGGGTTTAGGGCTTAGTCAAAATGGGGTGTCTACACGCCCAGGTGGGATGAGGCTCGGGGATTTGGAGCAATGGGGGCAAAGAGCCGGTTATCTTCTCATGGAGGATATCTTCCATAGAGACATTGGGTAGAGGAGGGAAATTAGGAAGATTCAAGGAGATTGGAGAATGAAAACCGTTATCAGATAGAGCTACACCAGGTATTTTGAGAAAGACACTCTGATTAAGGGAGACAGATACGAAATTTCCCGCTTGGGCAAGTTTTGAATTTTTGGAAGGGCTGGCAGATAGGGGGGAAAGCTCTGTTTCTTGCCTCGGGATTGGGGGCAAAGAGAGATTAACGGCTAAGGGAGGGTCAAGGAAAGTCAGAGGCTTAGCATGTGATGTCTGAGAGGACAGAGAGTGGTTGGGTTTCAAAAGTGAAACCGCTGGGACCTTACCACTAGTGGTAATGGGGATTGGGCGGGAAATGAACTTATCCCTTTTGGTCATCTTCAACCTCTGGCCAACAGCGGTCTTGGGAGAAATGGAGCTTGGGGAACTGGGCAAGGATCGGATAGGCTTTGAAAAGATTTTATGAATCCTTGTTCCCTTCTTCCAATGGATATTAGGATTGAAATCGAGGGAAGAGGAGGTTCCAGAGGACAACAGAGTTTCAAGGTTAGCCAAAGACAGGGATCGGTCAGAACAATGGCTGGGGAGGGACGATCTAGAGGAAGGAGGATTGTGTATACTTGCAGGCCAATATTCCTCTTCACAAGCTTTGGCTTCCTGAAGCTCGATGGAACTAGGATCATCGCCGAAAATCCCAGAAGGAGAAGGTGGAGTCTGACTTCCAACTGGGAGAGGAGTTTTCCCAGAGGAATTTGCGTTTACCCAGAAACGGCCTTCTAAAGAACCAAAAGGGGGCTTCCCGGGGTCTGGAGGGATCTCCATGGGAAGAAGAGGATGAGGGGTTGGGGAGCACAAAGGGGAGCACAAAGGGAGCTGGGCTCAGAGCCGCCCGCCGGCAGAGGCCAGAGGAAGAAGATGCGCACCCTATGGAGATAACGAGTACAGACCAGGGCACCACCGGCTCTCGCCGGAGAGAGGGGGAAGAAAGACTTCTCTCTCCTCAGAGCTTCTCTCTCCTCAGAGCTTCACAAATGGACCTCCGAAACCCTAGAGATGATGTCAAAAATATCGACACCATCTAAGTTAACTCATAGTATTAGAGCTCAGACGTGCTATTGTCACCTCTAATTAAGGTGAAACCGTGGGAAACCATTCCACATTGGCACATTTTTCCTCATTGCTCCAAGGTACTTTTAGGATGAGGATGAGATGGTATTGAATCGTAGATTTAGTTGGTGAAGGATGGAGATTCAAAAACATAAAATCTCTTATTTTATAAACTTTATAAAACATTCATCTTTTAGACATATGAAACCCTAAAGATAATGTGAAGGGGCTTTTAGCTAAGTTTTGAGATGAAGATGAGATAATATTGAATTTTTGATTTAGTTGATGAAGGATGGAGATTGAAAAAATAGAAAGTTTCTTATTTTAGAAACTTTATAAGACATCCATCTTTTAGACATACGAGACCCTAGAGATGGGGTCAATGAGCTATTAACTAAGTTTTGAGATGAGGATGAGATGGTATTGAATCTTAGATTTAGTTGATAAATGATGAAAATCGAAAATAGAATGTTTCTTATTCTAAAAACTTTATAAAACATCAATCTTTTAGACATAGGGGACCCTAGAGAGGGTGTGAATGAGCTTTTAGCCATATTTTGAGATTAGGATGAGGTGATATTGACTCTTAGATTTAGTTGATGAAGGAGGGAGATTAAAAAAATAGAAAGTTTCTTATTTTAGAAACTTTATAAAACATTAATTTTTTAGACTCACTAAACCATAGAGATGGTGTCAAAGAGCTTTTAGCCAGCTTTTGAGATTAGGGTGAGATGGTATTAAATCTTAGATTTAGGTTATAAGGGATGGAGATTGAAAAACTAGAAAGTTTCTTATTTTAAAAACTTTATAAAACTTTAACTTGTTAGACTCAGTAAACCCCAGACATTGTGTCAATGAGCCTTTAGCCAAGTTTTGGGATTAGGGTGAGATGGTATTAAATCTTAGATTTAGGTTTTAAAGGATGGAGATTGAAAAACTAGAAAATTTCTTATTTTAGAAACTTTATAAAATATCCATCTTTTAAATAAAGAAAATCCTAGAAATGGTGTTAATGAGCTTTAGCCAAGTTTTGAGATGACGATGAGATGTTATTGAATTTTAGATTTAGATGATAAAGGATGGAGATTGAAAAAATAGAAAGTTTCTTATTTTAAGAACTTTATAAAACAACCATCTTTCAGACAAAGGTGACCCTAGATATATGGTGTGAATGAGCATTTAGCCTAGTTTTGGGATGATGATAAGATAGTTTTGAATCTTTGATTTAGTTGATCATGGATGGAGATTGAAAAAATAGAAAGTTTCTTATATTAGAAATTTTGTTGAACGTCTATTTTCTAGACAAAGGAAACCCTAAAGATGATGTCAACGAGGTTTTAACCGAGTTATGTGTTGAGAATGAGAGGGCATTGAATCTTAGATTTAGTTGGTGAAGGATGAAGATTGAAAAAAATAGAAAGTTTCTTATTCTAGAAATTTTATAAGACATCAATCTTTTAGACATATGAAACCCTAGAGATAGAGTCAAGGTGCTTTTAACCAAGTTTTCGGATAAGGATAAGATGGTATTGAATCTTAGATTTAGTTGATAAAGGATGGAGATTGAAAAAATAGAAAGTTTCTTATTTTAAAAACTTCGAAAAACCACTATCATTCAGAAATAAGTAGCCCAAGTGATGATGTCAACGAGCTTTAAGCCATGTTTTGGGATGAGCACATGAGAGTATCGAATCTTAGATTTAGTTGATGAAGGACGGAGATTGAAAAATTAGAAAGCTTCTTATTCTATGAACTTTATAAGACATCCATCTTTTAGATATAAGAAATCCTAGAGATGGAGTCAAAGTGCTTTTGTCCAAGTTTTGGGATGGGGATGAGATGGTATTGAATCGTAGATTTAGTTGGTGAAAGATGGAGATTCAAAAATATAAAGTCCCTTATTTTAGAAACTTTATAAAACATTAATCTTTTAGACATACGAAACCCGAGAGATAGTGTGAATGAGCTTTTACCAAAGTTTTGAGATGAAGATGAGATGATATTTAATCTTTGATTTAGTTGATAAAGGATGGAAATTGAAAAAACAGAAAGTTTCTTATTTTAGAAACTTTTTAAAACATCCATCATTTAGAAATAAGAAACCCTAGGGATGATGTCAATGAGGTTTAAGCCATGTTTTTGAATGAGCATATGAGGGTATTGAATCTTACATTTAATTGATGAAGGATGAAGATTGAAAAATTAGAAAGCTTCTTAGTTTATGAACTTTATAATACATCTATCTTTTAGAAATAGGAAACCCTAGAGATGGAGTCAAGGTACTTTTAGCCAAGTTTTAGGATGAGGATGAGATGGTATTGAATCGTAGATTTAGTTGGTTAAGGATGGAGATTCAAAAGTATAAAATCTCTTATTTTATAAACTTTATAAATCATTCATCTTTTAGACATATGAAACCCTAAAGATAATGTGAAGGGGCTTTTAGCTAAGTTTTGAGATGAAGATGAGATAATATTGAATTTTTGATTTAGTTGATGAAGGATGGAGATTGAAAAAATAGAAAGTTTCTTATTTTAGAAACTTTATAAGACATCCATCTTTTAGACATACGAGACCCTAGAGATGGGGTCAATGAGCTTTTAACTAAGTTTTGAGATGAGGATGAGATGGTATTGAATCTTAGATTTAGTTGATAAATGATGAAAATCGAAAAATAGAATGTTTCTTATTCTAAAAACTTTATAAAACATCAATCTTTTAGACATAGGGGACCCTAGAGACGGTGTGAATGAGCTTTTAGCCATATTTTGGGATGAGGATGAGGTGATATTGACTCTTAGATTTAGTTGATGAAGAGAGAGATTGAAAAAATAGAAAGTTTCTTATTTTAGAAACTTTATAAAACATTAATTTTTTAGACACAGTAAACCATAGAGATGGTGTCAAGGAGCTTTTAGCCAGCTTTTGAGATTAGGGTGAGATGGTATTAAATCTTAGATTTAGGTTATAAGGGATGGAGATTGAAAAACTAGAAAGTTTCTTATTTTAAAAACTTTATAAAACTTTAACTTGTTAGACTTAGTAAACCCCAGACATTGTGTCAATGAGCCTTTAGCCAAGTTTTGGGATTAGGGTGAGATGGTATTAAACCTTAGATTTAGGTTTTAAAGGATGGTGATTGAAAAACTAGAAAGTTTCTTATTTTAGAAACTTTATAAAATATCCATCTTTTAAATAAAGAAAATCCTAGAAATGGTGTTAATGAGCTTTTAGCCAAGTTTTGAGATGACGATGAGATGTTACTGAATTTTAGATTTAGATGATAAAGGATGGAGATTGAAAAAATAGAAAGTTTCTTATTTTAAAAACTTTATAAAACAACCATCTTTCAGACAAAGGTGACCCTAGATATATGGTGTGAATGAGCTTTTAGCCTAGTTTTGGGATGATGATAAGATAGTTTTGAATATTTGATTTAGTTGATCATGGATGGAGATTGAAAAATTAGAAAGTTTCTTATATTAGAAATTTTGTTGAACGTCTATTTTCTAGAGAAAGGAAACCCTAAAGATGATGTCAACGAGGTTTTAACCGAGTTTTGGGTTGAGAATGAGAGGGTATTGAATCTTAGATTTAGTTGGTGAAGGATGAAGATGGAAAAAAATAGAAAGTTTCTTATTCTAGAGAATTTATAAGACATCAATCTTTTAGACATAGGAAACCTTAGAGATGGAGTCAAGGTGCTTTTCGCCAAGTTTTCGGATAAGGATAAGATGATATTGAATCTTAGATTTAGTTGATAAAGGATGGAGATTGAAAAAATAGAAAGTTTCTTATTTTAAAAACTTTGAAAAACCACTATTATTCAGAAATAAGTAGCCCAAGTGATGATGTCAACGAGCTTTAAGCCATGTTTTGGGATGAGCACAAAGTATCGAATCTTAGATTTAGTTGATGAAGGATTGAGATTGAAAAATTAGAAAGCTTCTTATTTTAGGAACTTTATAAGACATCCATCTTTTAGACATAAGAAACCCTAGAGATGGAATCAAAGTGCTTTTGTCCAAGTTTTAGGATGGGGATGAGATGGTATTGAATCGTAGATTTAGTTGGTGAAGGATGGAGATTCAAAAATATAAAGTCCTTTATTTTAGAAACTTTATAAATCATCAATCTTTTAGACATACGAAACCCGAGAGATAGTGTGAATGACCTTTTTAGCTATGTTTTGAGATGAAGATGAGATGATATTTAATCTTTGATTTAGTTGATAAATGATGGACATTGAAAAAACAAAAAGTTTCTTCTTTTAGAAACTTTTTAAAACATCCATCATTTAGAAATAAGAAACCCTAGAGATGATGTCAATGAGGTTTAAGCCATGTTTTGGAATGAGCATATGAGGGTATTGAATCTTACATTTAGTTGATGAAGGATGAAGATTGAAAAATTAGAAAGCTTCTTAGTTTAGGAACTTTATAATACATCCATCTTTTAGACATAGAAAACCCTAGAGATGGAGTCAATGTACTTTTAGCCAAGTTTTAGGATGAGGATGAGATGGTATTGAATCGTAGATTTAGTTGGTGAAGGATGGAGATTCAAAAGTATAAAATCTCTTATTTTATAAACTTTATAAAACATTCATCTTTTAGACATATGAAACCCTAAAGATAATGTGAAGGGGCTTTTAGCTAAGTTTTGAGATGAAGATGAGATAATATTGAATTTTTGATTTAGTTGATGAAGGATGGAGATTGAAAAAATAGAAAGTTTCTTATTTTAGAAACTTTATAAGACATCCATCTTTTAGACATACGAGACCCTAGAGATGGGGTCAATGAGCTTTTAACTAAGTTTTGAGATGAGGATGAGATGGTATTGAATCTTAGATTTAGTTGATAAATGATGAAAATCGAAAAATAGAATGTTTCTTATTCTAAAAACTTTATAAAACATCAATCTTTTAGACATAGGAGACCCTAGAGACGGTGTGAATGAGCTTTTAGCCATATTTTGGGATGAGGATGAGGTGATATTGACTCTTAGATTTAGTTGATGAAGGAGAGAGATTGAAAAAATAGAAAGTTTCTTATTTTAGAAACTTTATAAAACATTAATTTTTTAGACTCAGTAAACCATAGAGATGGCGTCAAGGAGCTTTTAGCTAGCTTTTGAGATTAGGGTGAGATGGTATTAAATCTTAGATTTAATGGAGATTGAAAAATTAGAAAGTTTCTTATTTTAAAAACTTTATAAAACTTTAACTTGTTAGACTTAGTAAACCCCAGACATTGTGTCAATGAGCCTTTAGCCAAGTTTTGGGATTAGAGTGAGATGGTATTAAATGTTAGATTTAGGTTTTAAACGATGGAGATTGAAAAACTAGAAAGTTTCTTATTTTAGAAACTTTATAAAATCTCCATCTTTTAAATAAAGAAAATCCTAGAAATGGTGTTAATGAGCTTTTAGCCAAGTTTTCAGATGACGATGAGATGTTATTGAATTTTAGATTTAGATGATAAAGGATGGAGATTGAAAAAATAGAAAGTTTCTTATTTTAAGAACTTTATAAAACAACCATCTTTCAGACAAAGGTGACCCTAGATATATGGTGTGAATGAGCATTTAGCCTAGTTTTGGGATGATGATAAGATAGTTTTGAATCTTTGATTTAGTTGATCATGGATGGAGATTGAAAAAATAGAAAGTTTCTTATATTAGAAATTTTGTTGAACGTCTATTTTCTAGACAAAGGAAACCCTAAAGATGATGTCAACGAGGTTTTAACCGAGTTATGTATTGAGAATGAGAGGGCATTGAATCTTAGATTTAGTTGGTGAAGGATGAAGATTGAAAAAAATAGAAAGTTTCTTATTCTAGAAATTTTATAAGACATCAATCTTTTAGACATATGAAACCCTAGAGATAGAGTCAAGGTGCTTTTAACCAAGTTTTCGGATAAGGATAAGATGGTATTGAATCTTAGATTTAGTTGATAAAGGATGGAGATTGAAAAAATAGAAAGTTTCTTATTTTAAAAACTTCGAAAAACCACTATCATTCAGAAATAAGTAGCCCAAGTGATGATGTCAACGAGCTTTAAGCCATGTTTTGGGATGAGCACATGAGAGTATCGAATCTTAGATTTAGTTGATGAAGGACGGAGATTGAAAAATTAGAAAGCTTCTTATTCTATGAACTTTATAAGACATCCATCTTTTAGATATAAGAAATCCTAGAGATGGAGTCAAAGTGCTTTTGTCCAAGTTTTGGGATGGGGATGAGATGGTATTGAATCGTAGATTTAGTTGGTGAAAGATGGAGATTCAAAAATATAAAGTCCCTTATTTTAGAAACTTTATAAAACATTAATCTTTTAGACATACGAAACCCGAGAGATAGTGTGAATGAGCTTTTACCAAAGTTTTGAGATGAAGATGAGATGATATTTAATCTTTGATTTAGTTGATAAAGGATGGAAATTGAAAAAACAGAAAGTTTCTTATTTTAGAAACTTTTTAAAACATCCATCATTTAGAAATAAGAAACCCTAGGGATGATGTCAATGAGGTTTAAGCCATGTTTTTGAATGAGCATATGAGGGTATTGAATCTTACATTTAATTGATGAAGGATGAAGATTGAAAAATTAGAAAGCTTCTTAGTTTATGAACTTTATAATACATCTATCTTTTAGAAATAGGAAACCCTAGAGATGGAGTCAAGGTACTTTTAGCCAAGTTTTAGGATGAGGATGAGATGGTATTGAATCGTAGATTTAGTTGGTTAAGGATGGAGATTCAAAAGTATAAAATCTCTTATTTTATAAACTTTATAAATCATTCATCTTTTAGACATATGAAACCCTAAAGATAATGTGAAGGGGCTTTTAGCTAAGTTTTGAGATGAAGATGAGATAATATTGAATTTTTGATTTAGTTGATGAAGGATGGAGATTGAAAAAATAGAAAGTTTCTTATTTTAGAAACTTTATAAGATATCCATCTTTTAGACATACGAGACCCTAGAGATGGGGTCAATGAGCTTTTAACTAAGTTTTGAGATGAGGATGAGATGGTATTGAATCTTAGATTTAGTTGATAAATGATGAAAATCGAAAAATAGAATGTTTCTTATTCTAAAAACTTTATAAAACATCAATCTTTTAGACATAGGGGACCCTAGAGACGGTGTGAATGAGCTTTTAGCCATATTTTGGGATGAGGATGAGGTGATATTGACTCTTAGATTTAGTTGATGAAGAGAGAGATTGAAAAAATAGAAAGTTTCTTATTTTAGAAACTTTATAAAACATTAATTTTTTAGACACAGTAAACCATAGAGATGGTGTCAAGGAGCTTTTAGCCAGCTTTTGAGATTAGGGTGAGATGGTATTAAATCTTAGATTTAGGTTATAAGGGATGGAGATTGAAAAACTAGAAAGTTTCTTATTTTAAAAACTTTATAAAACTTTAACTTGTTAGACTTAGTAAACCCCAGACATTGTGTCAATGAGCCTTTAGCCAAGTTTTGGGATTAGGGTGAGATGGTATTAAACCTTAGATTTAGGTTTTAAAGGATGGTGATTGAAAAACTAGAAAGTTTCTTATTTTAGAAACTTTATAAAATATCCATCTTTTAAATAAAGAAAATCCTAGAAATGGTGTTAATGAGCTTTTAGCCAAGTTTTGAGATGACGATGAGATGTTACTGAATTTTAGATTTAGATGATAAAGGATGGAGATTGAAAAAATAGAAAGTTTCTTATTTTAAAAACTTTATAAAACAACCATCTTTCAGACAAAGGTGACCCTAGATATATGGTGTGAATGAGCTTTTAGCCTAGTTTTGGGATGATGATAAGATAGTTTTGAATATTTGATTTAGTTGATCATGGATGGAGATTGAAAAATTAGAAAGTTTCTTATATTAGAAATTTTGTTGAACGTCTATTTTCTAGAGAAAGGAAACCCTAAAGATGATGTCAACGAGGTTTTAACCGAGTTTTGGGTTGAGAATGAGAGGGTATTGAATCTTAGATTTAGTTGGTGAAGGATGAAGATGGAAAAAAATAGAAAGTTTCTTATTCTAGAGAATTTATAAGACATCAATCTTTTAGACATAGGAAACCCTAGAGATGGAGTCAAGGTGCTTTTCGCCAAGTTTTCGGATAAGGATAAGATGATATTGAATCTTAGATTTAGTTGATAAAGGATGGAGATTGAAAAAATAGAAAGTTTCTTATTTTAAAAACTTTGAAAAACCACTATTATTCAGAAATAAGTAGCCCAAGTGATGATGTCAACGAGCTTTAAGCCATGTTTTGGGATGAGCACAAAGTATCGAATCTTAGATTTAGTTGATGAAGGATTGAGATTGAAAAATTAGAAAGCTTCTTATTTTAGGAACTTTATAAGACATCCATCTTTTAGACATAAGAAACCCTAGAGATGGAATCAAAGTGCTTTTGTCCAAGTTTTAGGATGGGGATGAGATGGTATTGAATCGTAGATTTAGTTGGTGAAGGATGGAGATTCAAAAATATAAAGTCCTTTATTTTAGAAACTTTATAAATCATCAATCTTTTAGACATACGAAACCCGAGAGATAGTGTGAATGACCTTTTTAGCTATGTTTTGAGATGAAGATGAGATGATATTTAATCTTTGATTTAGTTGATAAATGATGGACATTGAAAAAACAAAAAGTTTCTTCTTTTAGAAACTTTTTAAAACATCCATCATTTAGAAATAAGAAACCCTAGAGATGATGTCAATGAGGTTTAAGCCATGTTTTGGAATGAGCATATGAGGGTATTGAATCTTACATTTAGTTGATGAAGGATGAAGATTGAAAAATTAGAAAGCTTCTTAGTTTAGGAACTTTATAATACATCCATCTTTTAGACATAGAAAACCCTAGAGATGGAGTCAATGTACTTTTAGCCAAGTTTTAGGATGAGGATGAGATGGTATTGAATCGTAGATTTAGTTGGTGAAGGATGGAGATTCAAAAGTATAAAATCTCTTATTTTATAAACTTTATAAAACATTCATCTTTTAGACATATGAAACCCTAAAGATAATGTGAAGGGGCTTTTAGCTAAGTTTTGAGATGAAGATGAGATAATATTGAATTTTTGATTTAGTTGATGAAGGATGGAGATTGAAAAAATAGAAAGTTTCTTATTTTAGAAACTTTATAAGACATCCATCTTTTAGACATACGAGACCCTAGAGATGGGGTCAATGAGCTTTTAACTAAGTTTTGAGATGAGGATGAGATGGTATTGAATCTTAGATTTAGTTGATAAATGATGAAAATCGAAAAATAGAATGTTTCTTATTCTAAAAACTTTATAAAACATCAATCTTTTAGACATAGGAGACCCTAGAGACGGTGTGAATGAGCTTTTAGCCATATTTTGGGATGAGGATGAGGTGATATTGACTCTTAGATTTAGTTGATGAAGGAGAGAGATTGAAAAAATAGAAAGTTTCTTATTTTAGAAACTTTATAAAACATTAATTTTTTAGACTCAGTAAACCATAGAGATGGCGTCAAGGAGCTTTTAGCTAGCTTTTGAGATTAGGGTGAGATGGTATTAAATCTTAGATTTAATGGAGATTGAAAAATTAGAAAGTTTCTTATTTTAAAAACTTTATAAAACTTTAACTTGTTAGACTTAGTAAACCCCAGACATTGTGTCAATGAGCCTTTAGCCAAGTTTTGGGATTAGAGTGAGATGGTATTAAATGTTAGATTTAGGTTTTAAACGATGGAGATTGAAAAACTAGAAAGTTTCTTATTTTAGAAACTTTATAAAATCTCCATCTTTTAAATAAAGAAAATCCTAGAAATGGTGTTAATGAGCTTTTAGCCAAGTTTTCAGATGACGATGAGATGTTATTGAATTTTAGATTTAGATGATAAAGGATGGAGATTGAAAAAATAGAAAGTTTCTTATTTTAAAAACTTTATAAAACAACCATCTTTCAGACAAAGGTGACCCTAGATATATGGTGTGAATGAGCTTTTAGCCTAGTTTTGGGATGATGATAAGATAGTTTTGAATATTTGATTTAGTTGATCATGGATGGAGATTGAAAAATTAGAAAGTTTCTTATATTAGAAATTTTGTTGAACGTCTATTTTCTAGAGAAAGGAAACCCTAAAGATGATGTCAACGAGGTTTTAACCGAGTTTTGGGTTGAGAATGAGAGGGTATTGAATCTTAGATTTAGTTGGTGAAGGATGAAGATGGAAAAAAATAGAAAGTTTCTTATTCTAGAGAATTTATAAGACATCAATCTTTTAGACATAGGAAACCCTAGAGATGGAGTCAAGGTGCTTTTCGCCAAGTTTTCGGATAAGGATAAGATGATATTGAATCTTAGATTTAGTTGATAAAGGATGGAGATTGAAAAAATAGAAAGTTTCTTATTTTAAAAACTTTGAAAAACCACTATTATTCAGAAATAAGTAGCCCAAGTGATGATGTCAACGAGCTTTAAGCCATGTTTTGGGATGAGCACAAAGTATCGAATCTTAGATTTAGTTGATGAAGGATTGAGATTGAAAAATTAGAAAGCTTCTTATTTTAGGAACTTTATAAGACATCCATCTTTTAGACATAAGAAACCCTAGAGATGGAATCAAAGTGCTTTTGTCCAAGTTTTAGGATGGGGATGAGATGGTATTGAATCGTAGATTTAGTTGGTGAAGGATGGAGATTCAAAAATATAAAGTCCTTTATTTTAGAAACTTTATAAATCATCAATCTTTTAGACATACGAAACCCGAGAGATAGTGTGAATGACCTTTTTAGCTATGTTTTGAGATGAAGATGAGATGATATTTAATCTTTGATTTAGTTGATAAATGATGGACATTGAAAAAACAAAAAGTTTCTTCTTTTAGAAACTTTTTAAAACATCCATCATTTAGAAATAAGAAACCCTAGAGATGATGTCAATGAGGTTTAAGCCATGTTTTGGAATGAGCATATGAGGGTATTGAATCTTACATTTAGTTGATGAAGGATGAAGATTGAAAAATTAGAAAGCTTCTTAGTTTAGGAACTTTATAATACATCCATCTTTTAGACATAGAAAACCCTAGAGATGGAGTCAATGTACTTTTAGCCAAGTTTTAGGATGAGGATGAGATGGTATTGAATCGTAGATTTAGTTGGTGAAGGATGGAGATTCAAAAGTATAAAATCTCTTATTTTATAAACTTTATAAAACATTCATCTTTTAGACATATGAAACCCTAAAGATAATGTGAAGGGGCTTTTAGCTAAGTTTTGAGATGAAGATGAGATAATATTGAATTTTTGATTTAGTTGATGAAGGATGGAGATTGAAAAAATAGAAAGTTTCTTATTTTAGAAACTTTATAAGACATCCATCTTTTAGACATACGAGACCCTAGAGATGGGGTCAATGAGCTTTTAACTAAGTTTTGAGATGAGGATGAGATGGTATTGAATCTTAGATTTAGTTGATAAATGATGAAAATCGAAAAATAGAATGTTTCTTATTCTAAAAACTTTATAAAACATCAATCTTTTAGACATAGGAGACCCTAGAGACGGTGTGAATGAGCTTTTAGCCATATTTTGGGATGAGGATGAGGTGATATTGACTCTTAGATTTAGTTGATGAAGGAGAGAGATTGAAAAAATAGAAAGTTTCTTATTTTAGAAACTTTATAAAACATTAATTTTTTAGACTCAGTAAACCATAGAGATGGCGTCAAGGAGCTTTTAGCTAGCTTTTGAGATTAGGGTGAGATGGTATTAAATCTTAGATTTAATGGAGATTGAAAAATTAGAAAGTTTCTTATTTTAAAAACTTTATAAAACTTTAACTTGTTAGACTTAGTAAACCCCAGACATTGTGTCAATGAGCCTTTAGCCAAGTTTTGGGATTAGAGTGAGATGGTATTAAATGTTAGATTTAGGTTTTAAACGATGGAGATTGAAAAACTAGAAAGTTTCTTATTTTAGAAACTTTATAAAATCTCCATCTTTTAAATAAAGAAAATCCTAGAAATGGTGTTAATGAGCTTTTAGCCAAGTTTTCAGATGACGATGAGATGTTATTGAATTTTAGATTTAGATGATAAAGGATGGAGATTGAAAAAATAGAAAGTTTCTTATTTTAAAAACTTTATAAAACAACCATCTTTCAGACAAAGGTGACCCTAGATATATATGGTGTGAATGAGCTTTTAGCCTAGTTTTGGGATGATGATAAGATAGGTTTGAATCTTTGATTTAGTTGATCAGGGATGGAGATTGAAAAATTAGAAAGTTTCTTATATTAGAAATTTTGTTGAACGTCTATTTTCTAGACAAAGGAAACCCTAAAGATGATGTCAACGAGGTTTTAACCGAGTTTTGGGTTGAGAATGAGAGGGCATTGAATCTTAGATTTAGTTGGTGAAGGATGAAGATTGAAAAAAATCGAAAGTTTCTTATTCTAGAAATTTTATAAGACATCAATCTTTTAGACATAGGAAACCCTAGAGATGGAGTCAAGGTGCTTTTAACCAAGTTTTCGGATAAGGATAAGATGGTATTGAATCTTAGATTTAGTTGATAAAGGATGGAGATTGAAAAAATAGAAAGTTTGTTATTTTAAAAACATTGAAAAACTACTATCATTCAGAAATAAGTAGCCCAAGTGATGATGTCAACGAGCTTTAAGCCATGTTTTGGGATGAGCACATGAGAGTATCGAATCTTAGATTTAGTTGATGAAGGATGGAGATTGAAAAATTAGAAAGCATCTTATTTTAGGAACTTTATAAGACATCCATCTTTTAGACATAAGAAACCCTAGAGATGGAGTCAAAGTGCTTTTGTCCAAGTTTTCGGATGGGGATGAGATGGTATTGAATCGTAGATTTAGTTGGTGAAGGATGGAGATTCAAAAATATAAAGTCCCTTATTTTAGAAACTTTATAAAACATCAATCTTTTAGACATACGAAACCCGAGAGATAGTGTGAATGACCTTTTAGCTAAGTTTTGAGATGAAGATGAGCTGATATTTAAACTTTGATTTAGTTGATAAATGATGGACATTGAAAAAACAAAAAGTTTCTTATTTTAGAAACTTTTTAAAACATCCATCATTTAGAAATAAGAAACCCTAGGGATGATGTCAATGAGGTTTAAGCCATGTTTTTGAATGAGCATATGAGGGTATTGAATCTTACATTTAATTGATGAAGGATGAAGATTGAAAAATTAGAAAGCTTCTTAGTTTATGAACTTTATAATACATCTATCTTTTAGAAATAGGAAACCCTAGAGATGGAGTCAAGGTACTTTTAGCCAAGTTTTAGGATGAGGATGAGATGGTATTGAATCGTAGATTTAGTTGGTTAAGGATGGAGATTCAAAAGTATAAAATCTCTTATTTTATAAACTTTATAAATCATTCATCTTTTAGACATATGAAACCCTAAAGATAATGTGAAGGGGCTTTTAGCTAAGTTTTGAGATGAAGATGAGATAATATTGAATTTTTGATTTAGTTGATGAAGGATGGAGATTGAAAAAATAGAAAGTTCCTTATTTTAGAAACTTTATAAGACATCCATCTTTTAGACATACGAGACCCTAGAGATGGGGTCAATGAGCTTTTAACTAAGTTTTGAGATGAGGATGAGATGGTATTGAATCTTAGATTTAGTTGATAAATGATGAAAATCAAAAAATAGAATGTTTCTTATTCTAAAATCTTTATAAAACATCAATCTTTTAGACATAAGAGACCCTAGAGACGGTGTGAATGAGCTTTTAGCCATATTTTGGGATGAGGATGAGGTGATATTGACTCTTAGATTTAGTTGATGAAGGAGAGAGATTGAAAAAATAGAAAGTTTCTTATTTTAGAAACTTTATAAAACATTAATTTTTTAGACTCAGTAAACCATAGAGATGGCGTCAAGGAGCTTTTAGCCAGCTTGTGAGATTAGGGTGAGATGGTATTAAATCTTAGATTTAGGTTATAAGGGATGGAGATTGAAAAACTAGAAAGTTTCTTATTTTAAAAACCTTATAAAACTTTAACTTGTTACACTTAGTAAACCCCAGACATTGTGTCAATGAGCCTTTAGCCAAGGTTTGGGATTAGGGTGAGATGGTATTAAATCTTAGATTTAGGTTTTAGAGGATGGCGATTGAAAAACTAGAAAGTTTCTTATTTTAGAAACTTTATAAAATATCCATCTTTTAAATAAAGAAAATCCTAGAAATGGTGTTAATGAGCTTTTAGCCAACTTTTGAGATGGCGATGAGATGTTATTGAATTTTAGATTTAGATGATAAAGGATGGAGATTGAAAAAATAGAAAGTTTCTTATTTTAAAAACTTTATAAAACAACCATCTTTCTGACAAAAATGACCCTAGATATATGGTGTGAATGAGCTTTTAGCCTAGTTTTGGGATGATGATAAGATAGTTTTGAATATTTGATTTAGTTGATCATGGATGGAGATTGAAAAATTAGAAAGTTTCTTATATTAGAAATTTTGTTGAACGTCTATTTTCTAGAGAAAGGAAACCCTAAAGATGATGTCAACGAGGTTTTAACCGAGTTTTGGGTTGAGAATGAGAGGGTATTGAATCTTAGATTTAGTTGGTGAAGGATGAAGATGGAAAAAAATAGAAAGTTTCTTATTCTAGAGAATTTATAAGACATCAATCTTTTAGACATAGGAAACCCTAGAGATGGAGTCAAGGTGCTTTTCGCCAAGTTTTCGGATAAGGATAAGATGATATTGAATCTTAGATTTAGTTGATAAAGGATGGAGATTGAAAAAATAGAAAGTTTCTTATTTTAAAAACTTTGAAAAACCACTATTATTCAGAAATAAGTAGCCCAAGTGATGATGTCAACGAGCTTTAAGCCATGTTTTGGGATGAGCACAAAGTATCGAATCTTAGATTTAGTTGATGAAGGATTGAGATTGAAAAATTAGAAAGCTTCTTATTTTAGGAACTTTATAAGACATCCATCTTTTAGACATAAGAAACCCTAGAGATGGAATCAAACTGCTTTTGTCCAAGTTTTGGGATGGGGATGAGATGGTATTGAATCGTAGATTTAGTTGGTGAAGGATGGAGATTCAAAAATATAAAGTCCCTTATTTTAGAAACTTTATAAAACATCAATCTTTTAGACATACGAAACCCTAGAGATGGAGTCAAGGTGCTTTTCGCCAAGTTTTCGGATAAGGATAAGATGGTATTGAATCTTAGATTTAATTGATAAATGATGGAGATTGAAAAAATAGAAAGTTTCTTATTTTAAAAACTTTGAAAAACCACTATCATTCAGAAATAAGTAGCCCAAGTGATGATGTCACCGAGCTTTAAGCCATGTTTTGGGATGAGCACATGAGAGTATCGAATCTTAGATTTAGTTGATGAAGGATGGAGATTGAAAAATTAGAAAGCTTCTTATTTTAGGAACTTTATAAGACATCCATCTTTTAGACATAAGAAACCCTAGAGATGGAGTCAAAGTGCTTTTGTCCAAGTTTTGGGATGGGGATGAGATGGTATTGAATCGTAGATTTAGTTGGTGAAGGATGGAGATTCAAAAATATAAAGTCCCTTATTTTAGAAACTTTATAAAACATCAATCTTTTAGACATACGAAACCCGAGAGATAGTGTTAATGAGCTTTTACCTAAGTTTTGAGATGAAGATGAGATGATATTTAATCTTTGATTTAGTTGATAAAGGATGGACATTGAAAAAACAGAAAGTTTCTTATTTTAGAAACTTTTTAAAACATCCATCATTTAGAAATAAGAAACCCTAGGGATGATGTCAATGAGGTTTAAGCCATGTTTTGGAATGAGCATATGAGGGTATTGAATCTTACATTTAGTTGATGAAGGATGAAGATTGAAAAATTAGAAAGCTTCTTAGTTTATGAACTTTATAATACATCTATCTTTTAGACATAGGAAACCCTAGAGATGGAGTCAAGGTACTTTTAGCCAAGTTTTAGGATGAGGATGAGATGGTATTGAATCGTAGATTTAGTTGGTTAAGGATGGAGATTGAAAAACATAAAATCTCTTATTTTATAAACTTTATAAAACATTCATCTTTTTGACATATGAAACCCTAAAGATAATGTGAAGGGGCTTTTAGCTAAGTTTTGAGATGAAGATTAGATAATATTGAATTTTTGATTTAGTAGATGAAGCATGGAGATTGAAAAAATAGAAAGTTTCTTATTTTAGAAACTTTATAAGACATCTATCTTTTAGACATACGAGACCCTAGGAGATGAGGTCAGTGAGCTTTTAACTAAGTTTTGAGATGAGGATGAGATGGTATTGAATCTTAGATTTAGTTGATAAATGATGAAAATCAAAAAATAGAATGTTTCTTATTCTAAAAACTTTATAAAACATCAATCTTTTAGACATAAGGGACCCTAGAGACGATGTGAATGAGCTTTTAGCCATATTTTGGGATGAGGATGAGGTGATATTGACTCTTAGATTTAGTTGATGAAGGAGAGAGATTGAAAAAATAGAAAGTTTCTTATTTTAGAAACTTTATAAGAAAATAATTTTTTAGACTTAGTAAACCATAGAGATGGTGTCAAGGAGCTTTTAGCCAGCTTTTGAGATTAGGGTGAGATGGTATTAAATCTTAGATTTAGGTTATAAGGGATGGAGATTGAAAAACTAGAAAGTTTCTTATTTTAAAAACTTTATAAAACTTTAACTTGTTAGACTTAGTGAACCCCAGACATTGTGTCAATGAGCCTTTAGCCAAGTTTTGGGATTAGGGTGAGATGGTATTAAATGTTAGATTTAGGTTTTAAACGATGGAGATTGAAAAACTAGAAAGTTTCTTATTTTAGAAACTTTATAAATTATCCATCTTTTAAATAAAGAAAATCCTAGAAATGGTGTTAATGAGCTTTTAGCCAAGTTTTCAGATGACGATTAGATGTTATTGAATTTTAGATTTAGATGATAAAGGATGGAGATTGAAAAAATAGAAAGTTTCTTATTTTAAAAACTTTATAAAACAACCATCTTTCAGACAAAGGTGACCCTAGATATATATGGTGTGAATGAGCTTTTAGTCTAGTTTTGGGATGATGATAAGATAGGTTTGAATCTTTGATTTAGTTGATCATGGATGGAGATTGAAAAATTAGAAAGTTTCTTATATTAGAAATTTTGTTGAACGTCTATTTTCTAGACAAAGGAAACCCTAAAGATGATGTCAACGAGGTTTTACCCGAGTTTTGGGTTGAGAATGAGAGGGCATTGAATCTTAGATTTAGTTGGTGAAGGATGAAGATTGAAAAAAATCGAAAGTTTCTTATTCTAGAAATTTTATAAGACATCAATCTTTTAGACATAGGAAACCCTAGAGATGGAGTCAAGGTGCTTTTAACCAAGTTTTCGGATAAGGATAAGATGGTATTGAATCTTAGATTTAGTTGATAAAGGATGGAGATTGAAAAAATAGAAAGTTTGTTATTTTAAAAACTTTGAAAAACTACTATCATTCAGAAATAAGTAGCCCAAGTGATGATGTCAACGAGCTTTAAGCCATGTTATGGGATGAGCACATGAGAGTATCGAATCTTAGATTTAGTTGATGAAGGATGGAGATTGAAAAATTAGAAAGCTTCTTATTTTAGGAACTTTATAAGACATCCATCTTTTAGACATAAGAAACCCTAGAGATGGAGTCAAAGTGATTTTGTCCAAGTTTTGGGATGGGGATGAGATGGTATTGAATCGTAGATTTAGTTGGTGAAGGATGGAGATTCAAAAATATAAAGTCCCTTATTTTAGAAACTTTATAAAACATCAATCTTTTTAGACATACGAAACCCGAGAGATAGTGTGAATGACCTTTTAGCTAAGTTTTGAGATGAAGATGAGCTGATATTTAAACTTTGATTTAGTTGATAAATGATGGACATTGAAAAAACAAAAAAGTTTCTTATTTTAGAAACTTTTTAAAACATCCATCATTTAGAAATAAGAAACCTTAGGGATGAGGTCAATGAGGTTTAAGCCATGTTTTGGAATTAGCATATGAGGGTATTGAATCTTACATTTAGTTGATGAAGGATGAAGATTGAAAAATTAGAAAGCTTCTTAGGTTAGGAACTTTATAATACATCCATCTTTTAGACATAGAAAACCCTAGAGATGGAGTCAATGTACTTTTAGCCAAGTTTTAGGATGAGGATGGGATGGTATTGAATCGTAGATTTAGTTGGTGAAGGATGGAGATTCAAAAGTATAAAATCTCTTATTTTATAAACTTTATAAAACATTCATCTTTTAGACATATGAAACCCTAAAGATAATGTGAAGGAGCTTTTAGCTAAGTTTTGAGATGAAGATGAGATAATATTGAATTTTTGATTTAGTTGATGAAGGATGGAGATTGAAAAAATAGAAAGTTCCTTATTTTAGAAACTTTATAAGACATCCATCTTTTAGACATACGAGACCCTAGAGATGGGGTCAATGAGCTTTTAACTAAGTTTTGATATGAGGATGAGATGGTATTGAATCTTAGATTTAGTTGATAAATGATGAAAATCGAAAAATAGAATGTTTCTTATTCTAAAAACTTTATAAAACATCAATCTTTTAGACATAGGGGACCCTAGAGACGGTGTGAATGAGCTTTTAGCCATATTTTGGGATGAGGATGAGGTGATATTGACTCTTACATTTAGTTGATGAAGGAGAGAGATTGAAAAAATAGAAAGTTTCTTATTTTAGAAACTTTATAAAAAAATAATTTTTTAGTCTCAGTAAACCATAGAGATGGTGTCAAGGAGCTTTTAGCCAGCTTTTGAGATTAGGGTGAGATGGTATTAAATCTTAGATTTAGGTTATAAGGGATGGAGATTGAAAAACTAGAAAGTTTCTTACTTTAAAAACTTTATAAAACTTTAACTTGTTAGACTTAGTAAACCCCAGAGATTGTGTCAATGACCCTTTAGCCAAGTTTTGGGATTAGGGTGAGATGGTATTAAATCTTACATTTAGGTTTTAAAGGATGGAGATTGAAAAACTAGAAAGTTTCTTATTTTAGAAACTTTATAAAATATCCATCTTTTAAATAAAGAAAATCCTAGAAATGGTGTTAATGAGCTTTTAGCCAAGTTTTGAGATGACGATGAGATGTTATTGAATTTTAGATTTAGATGATAAAGGATGAAGATTGAAAAAATAGAAAGTTTTTTATTGTAAAAACTTTATAAAACAACCATCTTTCAGACAAAGGTGACCCTAGATGTATATGGTGTGAATGAGCTTTTAGCCTAGTTTTGGGTTGATGATAAGATAGTTTTGAATCTTTGATTTAGTTGATCATGGATGGAGATTGAAAAATTAGAAAGTTTCTTATATTAGAAATTTCGTTGAACGTCTATTTTCTAGACAAAGGAAACCCTAAAGATGATGTCAACGAGGTTTTAACCGGATTTTGGGTTCAGAATGAGAGGGTATTGAATCTTAGATTCAGTTGAAGGATGAAGATTGAAAAAAATAGAAAGTTTCTTATTCTAGAAATTTTATAAGACATCAATCTTTTAGATATAGGAAACCCTAGAGATGGAGTCAAGGTGCTTTTAACCAAGTTTTCGGATAAGGATAAGATGGTATTGAATCTTAGATTTAGTTGATAAAGGATGGAGATTGAAAAAATAAAAAGTTTCTTATTTTAAAAACTTCGAAAAACCACTATCATTCAGAAATAAGTAGCCCAAGTGATGATGTCAACGAGCTTTAAGCCATGTTTTGGGATGAGCACATGAGAGTATCGAATCTTAGATTTAGTTGATGAAGGATGGAGATTGAAAAATTAGAGAGCTTCTTATTTTATGAACTTTATAAGACATCCATCGTTTAGACATAAGAAACCCTAGAGATGGAGTCAAAGTGCTTTTGTCCAAGTTTTGGGATGGGGATGTGATGGTATTGAATCGTAGATTTAGTTGGTGAAGGATGGAGATTCAAAAATATAAAGTCCCTTATTTTAGAAACTTTATAAAACATCAATCTTTTAGACATACGAAACCCGAGAGATAGAGTGAATGAGCTTTTAGCTAAGTTTTGAGATGAAAATGAGATGATATTTAATCTTTGATTTAGTTAATAAATGATGGACATTGAAAAAACAGAAAGTTTCTTATTTTAGAAACTTTTTAAAACATCCATCATTTAGAAATAAGAAACCCTAGGGATGATGTCAATGAGGTTTAAGCCATGTTTTGGAATGAGCATATGAGGGTATTGAATCTTACATTTAGTTGATGAAGGATGAAGATTGGAAAATTAGAAAGCTTCTTAGTTTATGAACTTTATAATACATCCATCTTTTTAGACATAGGAAACCCTAGAGATGGAGTCAAGGTACTTTTACCCAAGTTTTACGATGATGATGAGATGGTATTGAATCGTAGATTTAGTTGGTGAAGGATGGAGATTCAAAAACATAAAATCTCTTATTTTATAAACTTTATAAAACATTCATCTTTTTGACATATGAAACCCTAAAGATAATGTGAAGGGGCTTTTAGCTAAGTTTTGAGATGAAGATGAGATAATATAGAATTTTTGATTTAGTTAATGAAGGATGAAGATTGAAAAAATAGAAAGTTTCCTATTTTAGAAACTTTATAAGACATCCATCTTTTAGACATACGAGACCCTAGAGATGGGGTCAATGAGCTTTTAACTAAGTTTTGATATGAGGATGAGATGGTATTGAATCTTAGATTTAGTTGATAAATGATGAAAATCGAAAAATAGAATGTTTCTTATTCTAAAAACTTTATAAAACATCAATCTTTTAGACATAGGGGACCCTAGAGACGGTGTGAATGAGCTTTTAGCCATATTTTGGGATGAGGATGAGGTGATATTGACTCTTACATTTAGTTGATGAAGGAGAGAGATTGAAAAAATAGAAAGTTTCTTATTTTAGAAACTTTATAAAAAAATACTTTTTTAGACTCAGTAAACCATAGAGATGGTGTCAAGGAGCTTTTAGCCAGCTTTTGAGATTAGGGTGAGATGGTATTAAATCTTAGATTTAGGTTATAAGGGATGGAGATTGAAAAACTAGAAAGTTTCTTACTTTAAAAACTTTATAAAACTTTAACTTGTTAGACTTAGTAAACCCCAGAGATTGTGTCAATGACCCTTTAGCCAAGTTTTGGGATTAGGGTGAGATGGTATTAAATCTTACATTTAGGTTTTAAAGGATGGAGATTGAAAAACTAGAAAGTTTCTTATTTTAGAAACTTTATAAAATATCCATCTTTTAAATAAAGAAAATCCTAGAAATGGTGTTAATGAGCTTTTAGCCAAGTTTTGAGATGACGATGAGATGTTATTGAATTTTAGATTTAGATGATAAAGGATGAAGATTGAAAAAATAGAAAGTTTTTTATTGTAAAAACTTTATAAAACAACCATCTTTCAGACAAAGGTGACCCTAGATGTATATGGTGTGAATGAGCTTTTAGCCTAGTTTTGGGTTGATGATAAGATAGTTTTGAATCTTTGATTTAGTTGATCATGGATGGAGATTGAAAAATTAGAAAGTTTCTTATATTAGAAATTTTGTTGAACGTCTATTTTCTAGACAAAGGAAACCCTAAAGATGATGTCAACGAGGTTTTAACCGGATTTTGGGTTGAGAATGAGAGGGTATTGAATCTTAGATTCAGTTGAAGGATGAAGATTGAAAAAAATAGAAAGTTTCTTATTCTAGAAATTTTATAAGACATCAATCTTTTAGATATAGGAAACCCTAGAGATGGAGTCAAGGTGCTTTTAACCAAGTTTTCGGATAAGGATAAGATGGTATTGAATCTTAGATTTAGTTGATAAAGGATGGAGATTGAAAAAATAAAAAGTTTCTTATTTTAAAAACTTCGAAAAACCACTATCATTCAGAAATAAGTAACCCAAGTGATGATGTCAACGAGCTTTAAGCCATGTTTTGGGATGAGCACATGAGAGTATCGAATCTTAGATTTAGTTGATGAAGGATGGAGATTGAAAAATTAGAGAGCTTCTTATTTTATGAACTTTATAAGACATCCATCGTTTAGACATAAGAAACCCTAGAGATGGAGTCAAAGTGCTTTTGTCCAAGTTTTGGGATGGGGATGTGATGGTATTGAATCGTAGATTTAGTTGGTGAAGGATGGAGATTCAAAAATATAAAGTCCCTTATTTTAGAAACTTTATAAAACATCAATCCTTTAGACATACGAAACCCGAGAGATAGAGTGAATGAGCTTTTAGCTAAGTTTTGAGATGAAGATGAGATGATATTTAATCTTTGATTTAGTTAATAAATGATGGACATTGAAAAAACAGAAAGTTTCTTATTTTAGAAACTTTTTAAAACATCCATCATTTAGAAATAAGAAACCCTAGGGATGATGTCAATGAGGTTTAAGCCATGTTTTGGAATGAGCATATGAGGGTATTGAATCTTACATTTAGTTGATGAAGGATGAAGATTGAAAAATTAGAAAGCTTCTTAGTTTATGAACTTTATAATACATCCATCTTTTTAGACATAGGAAACCCTAGAGATGGAGTCAAGGTACTTTTAGCCAAGTTTTACGATGAGGATGAGATGGTATTGAATCGTAGATTTAGTTGGTGAAGGATGGAGATTCAAAAACATAAAATCTCTTATTTTATAAACTTTATAAAACATTCATCTTTTTGACATATGAAACCCTAAAGATAATGTGAAGGGGCTTTTATCTAAGTTTTGAGATGAAGATGAGATAATATTGAATTTTTGATTTAGTTAATGAAGGATGAAGATTGAAAAAATAGAAAGTTTCCTATTTTAGAAACTTTATAAGACATCCATCTTTTAGACATACGAGACCCTAGGAGATGGGGTCAATGAGCTTTTAACTAAGTTTTGAGATGAGGATGAGATGGTATTGAATCTTAGATTTAGTTGATAAATGATGAAAATTGAAAAATAGAATGTTTCTTATTCTAAAAACTTTATAAAACATTAATCTTTTAGACATAAGGGACCTTAGAGACGGTGTGAATGAGCTTTTAGCCTTATTTTGGGATGAGGATGAGGTGATATTGACTCTTAGATTTAGTTGATGAAGGAGAGAGATTGAAAAAATAGAAAGTTTCTTATTTTAGAAACTTTATAAAAAATTAATTTTTTAGAGTCAGTAAACCATAGAGATGGTGTCAAGGAGCTTTTAGCCAGCTTTTGAGATTAGGGTGAGATGGTATTAAATCTTAGATTTAGGTTATAAGGGATGGAGATTGAAAAACTAGAAAGTTTCTTATTTTAAAAACTTTATAAAACTTTAACTTGTTAGACTTAGTAAACCCCAGACATTGTGTCAATGAGCATTTAGCCAAGTTTTGGGATTAGGGTGAGATGGTATTAAATCTTAGATTTAGGTTTTAAAGGATGGAGATTGAAAAACTAGAAAGTTTCTTATTTTAGAAACTTTATAAAATATCCATCTTTTAAATAAAGAAAATCCTAGAAATGGTGTTAATGAGCTTTTAGCCAAGTTTTGAGATGACGATGAGATGTTATTGAATTTTAGATTTAGATGATAAAGGATGGAGATTGAAAAAATAGAAAGTTTCTTATTTTAAAAACTTTATAAAACAACCATCTTTCAGACAAAGGTGACCCTAGATATATGGTGTGAATGAGCCTTTAACCGAGTTTTGGGTTGAGAATGAGAGGGTATTGAATGTCTAGAAGATGTATGTTTTATAAAGTTTCTAAAATAAGAAACTTTCTATTTTTTCCTTGTCTATCCTTCATCAACTAAATCTGAGATTCATTACCATCTCATTCTCATCTCAAAACTTGACTAAAAGCTCCTTGACACCATCTTTACAGTTTACTAAATCTAAACGATTGATATTTTATAAAGTTTATAAAATAAGAAACTTTCTATTTTTTCAATCTTCATCCTTTCTCAACTAAATCTAAGATTCAATACCCTCTCATTCTCATCCCAAAACTTGGTTAAATGCCCGTTGATATCATCTGTAGGAAACTCTAAAAGATGGATGTTTGATAAAGTTTCTAAAATAAGAAACTTTCTATTTTTTCAATCTCCATCCTTAATCAACTAAATCTAAGATTTTATACCCTCTCATTCCTATCCCAAAACTTAGCTAAAAGCTCGTTCACATCATCTCTAGGGCTTCCAATGTCTAAAAGATGGATATTTTATAAAGTTTCTAAAAGAAGAAACTTTCTCCTTTTTCAATCTCAATCCTTCATCAGCTAAATCTAAGATTCAGTATCATCTCATCGTAACCCCTAAACATGGTTAAAAGCTCATTGACACCGTGTCTAGGGTCCCTTATATCTAAAGATGAATGTTTTATAAATTTTTAAAATAAGAAACTGTATATTTTATCAATCTTCATCCTTTATCAAATAAATATAAGATTTAATACCATCTCATCCTCATTCCAAAACTTGGCTAAAAGCTCCTTCACACCATCTATAGGGTTTCCTATGTCTAAAAGATTGATGTCTTATACAGTTTCTAAAATAAATGATCCTTCTTTTTTTCAATATCCATCCTTCATCAACTAAATGTAAGATTCAATATCATCTCCTCCTCATCTCAAAACTTAGCTATAAGCTCCTTGACACCATCTCTAGGGTTACCTATGTCTAAAAGATGGATGTTTTCCAAAGTTTTTAAAATATGAAAGTTTATATTTTTTCAATCTTCATTGGCTAAAAGCTAAGATTTAATACCATCTCATGCTCACCTCAAAACTTGGCTAAAAGCTCGTTGACCCCATCTCTAAGGTTTCCTATGTCTCAAAACTTGGCTAAAACCTTCTTTAAACTATCTTTATGGTTTACGAAGTCTAAAAGATTGATGTTATACAAATTTTCTAAAATAAGAAACTTTCTATTTTTTTCAATCTTCATCATTAATCAACGAAATCTTAGATTCAATACCCTCTCATTCTGATCCCAAAACTTGGCTAAAAGCTCATTGACATCATCTCTAGGGTTTATTAAGTCTAAAAGATTGATATTTTGTAAAGTTTCTAAAATAAGAAACTTTCTATTTTTTCAATCTCCATCCTTTATCAACTAAATCTAAGATTCAATACCCTCTCATTCTCATCTCAAGCCTTCGCTAAATGCTAGTTGATATCATCTCTAGCGCTTCTTATGACTAAATGATGGATGTTTTATAAAGTTTCTAAAATAAGAAACTTTTCTATTTTTTCGATCTCCACCATTCATCAACTAAATCTAAGATTCAATACCCTCTCATTCTCATCCCAAAACTTGGTTAAAATCTCGTTGATATCATCTCTACGGTTTCCTATGTCTAAAAGATAGATGCTTTATAAAGTTTCAAAATAAGAAACTTTCTATTTTTCCAATCCCCATCCATAATCAACTAAATCTAAGATTCAAAACCATATTATCATTATCCCAAAACTAAGCTAGAAGCTCCTTCAGACCATCTCTAGGGTCTCCTATGTCTAAAATATTGTTGTTTTATAAAGCTTATTAGATAAGAAACTTTCTATATTTTCATTCTCCATCATTTATCAACTAAATTTAAGATTCAATACTATCTCATCATAATCTCAAAACTTGGGTAAAAGCTTATTGACACCGTTTCTAGGATTTCTTATGTTTAAAAGATTGATGTTTTATAAAGTTTCTAAAATAAGAAACTTTCTATTTTTTCAATCTCCATCCTTTACAACCTAGATCTTAGATTTAATACCTTCTCACCCTAATCTCAAAACTTCGCTAAAAGCTCATTGACACAATCTATAGGGTTTACTAAGTCTAAAAAATTAATATTTTATAAAGTTTCTAAAATAAGAAACTTTCTATTTTTTCAATCTCCATTCTTCATCATCTAATTCTAAGATTCAATATCATCTCATCTACATCTAAAAACATGGCTAGAAGCTCCATGACACCGTCCTTAGGGTCTCCTATGTCTAAAAGATGGATGTTTTATAAAGTTTATAAAATAAAAAACTTTCTATTTTGTCAATTTTCATCCTTTATAAACTAGATGTAAGATTCAATACCATCTCATCCCTATCTCAAAACTTAGATACTAACTCCTTGACCCCATCTCTATGGTTTCCTATGTCTAAAAGATGAATGTCTTTTAAAGTTTCTAAAATAAGAAACTTTCGATTTTTTCAATCTCCATCCTCCATCAACTAAATCAAAGATTCAATATCATCTCATCATCATCTCAAAACTTAGCTAAAAGCTCTTTGACACCATCTCTAGGGTTTCCTATGTCTAAAAGATGGATGTTTGATAAAGTTCATAAAATAAAAAACTTTCTATTTTTCAATCCCCATACTTTACCAACTAAATCTACGATTTAATACCAACTCATCATGATCCCAAAACTTGGCTAAAAGAACCTTGACACCATCTCTAGGATTTTAATTGTCTAAAAGATGGATGTTTTATAAAGTTTCTGAAATATGAAACATTCTAATTTTTCAATCTTCATCCTTCATCAACAAAATCTACAATTCAGTACCCTCTTATTCTTATCCTAAAACTTAGCTTAAAACTCGTTGACATCATCACTAGGGTTTCTTATGTCAAAAGATGGATGTTTTACAAAGCTTCTAAAATAACAAACTTTCCGTATTTTCAATCTCATTCCTTAATCAACTAAATCCTAGATTCAATATTATCTCATCCTCATCCCAAAACACGGTTAAAAGCTCCTTGACACCGTCATTAGGTTCTCCTATGTCTAAAAGAATGATGTTTTATGAAGTTTCTAAAATAAGAAACTTTCTATTTCAATCACCATCCGTCATCAACTAAATATAAGATTTAATACCCTCTCATTCTCATCCCAAAACTTGGTTAAAAGCTCGTTGATATCATCTCTAGGATTTCCTATGTCTAAAAGATTGATGTTTTATAAAGTTTATATAATATAAAACTTTTTATTTTTTCAATCTCTATCATTTAGCAACTAAATCTAAAATTCAATATCATCTCATCCTCATCTCAAAACTTGGCTAAAAGCTCCTTGACACCATCTCCAGGGCTTCTTATGTCTAAAAGATGGTTGTTTTATAAAGTTTCTAAAATAAGAAACTTTCTTTTTCTTCAATCTCCATCCTTGTTCAAATAAATCAAAGATTGAATACCATCTAATCATCATCTCAAAACTTAGCTAAAAGCGCCTTCACACTAATTTAAAATAAGAAACTTTTCATTTTCCAATCTCCATCCTTGATCAACTAAATCTAAAATTCAAAACCATCTAATCCTTTTCTCAAAACTTGGCTAAATGCTCGTTGACACCATCTATTGGGTTTCCTATGTCTAATAGCTGGATGTTTTATAAAATTTATAAAGTGAGAAACTTTCTATTTTTTAATCTCAATCCTTCAACAACAAAATCTACGATTCAATACCATCTCATCCCCATCCCAAAACTTGGCTAAAAGCACATTGACATCATCTTTAGGGTCTCTTATGTGTAAAAGATGGATGTTTTATTAAGTATCTAAAATAAGAAACTTTCTATTTTTTCAATCTCCATAATTTATCAACTAAATCTAAGATCCAATATCCTCTCATCCTAATCTCACTACTTGGTTAAAAGCTCCTCGACACCATCTCTAGAGGGTTCCTATGTCTAAAAGATGGATGTCTTACAAGTTTCTAAAATAAGAAACTTTCTATTTTTTAGTCTACATCCTTCATCAACTAAATCAAAGATTCAGTATCATCTCATCGTCATATCAAAAATTAGCTAAAAGCTCCTTGACACCATCTCTAGGGTTTCTTATGTCTAAAAGATTGATGTTTTATAAAGTTTCTAAAATAAGAAACTTTCTATTTTTTCAATCTTCATCGTTTATCAACTAAATCTAAGATTCAATACAATCTCATCCTCATCTCAAAACGGAGCAAAAGGCTCATTGACCCCATCTCTAGAGTTTCCTACGTCTAAAAGATGGTTGTCTTATAAAGTTTCTAAAATAAAAAATTTTCGATTTTTTCAATCTCCATCCTTTATCAACTAAATCAAAGAATCAATATCATCTCATCCTCATCTCAAAACTTAGCTAAAAGCTGTTTGACACCATCTCTAAGGTTTCCTATGTCCAAAAGATAGATGTTTTATAAAGTTTCTAAAATAAGAAACTTTCTATTTTTCAATCTCCATCCTTCACCATCTAAATCTATGATTCAATACTATCTCATCCTCATCCTAAAACGTGGCTAAAAGCACCTTGACATGATCTCTAGGGTTTCTTATGTCTAAAAGATTGATGTTTTAGAAAGTTTCTAAAATAAGAAACTTTCTAATTTTTCAATCTCCATCCTTCATCAACTAAATCTATGATTCAGTACCCTTCTCTTCTCATCCAAAAAGTTGGCTTAAAGGTCGTTGACATCATCTCTAGGGTTTCCTATATCTAAAAGATGTATGTTTTACAAAGTTTCTAAAATAAGAAACTTTCTATTCTTTAAATCTCCATCCTAAATCAACTAAATCTATGATTCAATATCTTTTCATCCTCATCCCAAAACACGGCTAAAAGCTCCTTGACACCGTCTCTAGGTTCTCCTATGTCTAAAAGAAGGGATACTTTATAATGTTTGTAAAGTAAGAAACTTTCTATTTTTTCAATCTCCATCCTTTATCAACTAAAGTAAGATCCAATACCATCTCATCATCATCTCAAAACTTGGCTAAAAGAAAAGCTCCTTGACACCATATCTAAGGTTTTCTATATCTAAAAGATGGATTTTTATAAAGTTTCAATCTCCTTACTTAATCAACTAAATCTATGATATAGTACCTTCTCATTCTTATCCCAAAACATGGCTAAAAGCTCGTTGACATATTCTCTAGGGTTTCCTTTGTCTAAATGATACATGTTTTATAAAGTTTCTAAAATAAGAAACATTCTATTTTTTGAATTCTCATCCTTCATCATATAAATCTAAGATTCAGTATCATCTAATCGTTATCCCAAAACATTGTTATAAGCTCCTTGACACCGTTTCTAAGGTCACTTATCTCTAAAAGTTAGATGTTTTAATAAAGTTTCTAAAATAAGAAACTTTCTATTTTTTCAGTCTTCATCCTTTATCAACTAAATCTAAGATTCAATATCATCTCATTCACATCTCAAGACTTAACTAAAAGCTACTTCACACCATCTTCAGGGTTTCCTATGTCTAAAAGATTGATGTTTTCTAAAGTTTCTAAAATTAAAAACTTTTTATTTGTTCAATCTCCATCATTGTTCATATAAATCAAAAATTAAATACCATCTAATCCTCATATCAAAACTTAGATATAAGCTCCTTCACACCATTTATAGGGTTTCCTATGTCTTAAAGATTGATGTTTTATAAAGTTTTTTAAATAAGAAACTTTCAATTTTACCATCTCCATCCTTGATTAACTAAATCTAAGATTCAATAACATTTAATCTTCATCTAAAAAATATGGGTAAAAGCCCGTTGACACCATCTATAAAGTTTCCTACGTCTAAAAGGTGGATGTTTTATAAAGTTTCTAAAATAAGAAAATTTTTATTTTTCAATCTCTATCCTTCTAAATCTACGATTCAATACCATCTTATCCTCATCCCAAAACTTGGCTCAAAGCACCTTGACACCATCTATAGGGTTTCCTATGTCTAAATGACGTATGTTTTTTAAAGTTTCAAAAAAAAGAAACTTTATATTTTTTTAATCTCCATCCTTATCAACTAAATTTATGATTCAGTACCCTCTCATTCTCATCCCAAAACTTGGCTAAAAGCTCGTTGACATCTTCTCTAGGGTCCCTATAACTAAAGATAGATGTTTTATAAAATCTCTAAAATAATAAACTTTCTATTTTTTCAATCTTCATCCTTCATCAACTAAATATAACATTCAAGATCATCTCATGCTCACCCTAAAATATAGTTAAAATCTCCTTAACATCGTCTTTAGGGTCTCATATGTGTAAAAGATGGATGTTTTATAAAGTATCTAAAATAAGAAACTTTCTATTTTTCAATCTCCATCCTTTATCAACTAAATCTAAGATTCAATACCCTCTCATCCTCATCTCAAAACTTGGCTAAAAGCTCCTTGACACCATCTCTAGAGGTTCTTATGTCTAAAATATTGAAGTCTTATAAAGTTTCTAAAATAAGAAACTTTCTATTTTTTTAGTCTCCATCCTTCATCAATTAATTCTAAGATTTAATATCATCTCATACTCATCTCAGAACTTAGCTAAAAGCCCATTGACACCATTTCTAGGGTTTCCTATGTCTAAAAGATGGATGTTTTATAAAGTTTCTAAAATAAGAAACTTTTATTTTTCAATCTCTATCATTCATCAACCAAATCTAAGATTGAATACCATCTTATCCTCATCTCAAAACTAGGCTAAAAGCTTCTAGACACCATCTTTAGGGTTTACTAAGTCTAAAAGATTGATGTCTTATAAAGTTTCTAGAATAAGAACTTTTCAATTTTTTCAATCTCCATTCGTCATCAACTAAATCTAAGATTCAACACCTTCTCATTCTCATCCCAAATCTTGGTTAAAACCTCGTTGACATCATCTTTAGGGTATCGTTTGTCTAAAATATAGATATTTTATAAAGTTTATAGAGATATTTTATAAAGTTTCTAAAATAAGAGACTTTCTATTTTTTAAATCTCCATCCATGATAACCAAATCTAAGATTCAAAACCATCTTATCATCATCTCAAAACTAGGCTAAAAGCTCCTTAATACCATCTCTATGGTCACCTATTTCTAAAAGATGGTTGTTTTATAAAGTATTTAAAATAAAAAACTTTCTATTTTTCAATCTCTATCCTTTATCATCTAAATCTAAGATTCAATATCATCTCATCTTCATCTCACAACTTGGCTAAAAGCTCATTCACACAATTTCTATGATTTCCTTTTTTTAAAAGATGGATATTTTACAAAGTTTCTAAAATAAGAAACTTTCTAGTTTTTCAATCTCCATCCTTTATAACCTAAATCTAAGATTTAATACCATCTCACCATAATCTCAAAACTTGGCTAAAAGCTCCTTCACACTATCTCTACGGTTTACTAAGTCTAAAAAGTTAATATTTTATAAAGTTTCTAAAAAAAGAAACTTTCAAGTTTTTCAATCTCAATAATTTATAACCTAAATCTAAGATTTAATAGCATCTCACCCTAATCTCAAAACATGGCTAAAAGCTCCTTGACACCGTCTCTAGGGTCTCTTAGGTCTAAAAGATGATTGTTTTATAAAGTTTTTAAAATAAGAAACTTGCTCTTTTTCAATTTTCATAATTTATTAACTAAATCTAAGATTCCATACCATCTCATCCTCATCTCAAAACTTAGCTAAAAGCTCCTTGACCCCATCTCTAGGGTTTCATAAGTTTAAAAGTTGGATGTCTTATAATGTTTCTAAAATAAGAAACTTTTAATTTTTCATTATCCATCATTTATCAACGAAATCAAAGATTCAATATCATCTCATCTTCATCCCAAAACTTAGCTAAAAGTTCCTTAACACTATCTTTAGGGTTTCCTATGTCTAAAAGATTAACGGTTTATAAATTTTTTAAAGTAAGAGACTTTATATTTTTGAATCTCCATTCTTCACCAACTAAATCTACGATTCAATACCATCTCATCCTCTTCCCAAAACTTGGCTAAAAAGCTCATTGACACCATCTCTAGGGTTTTCTACGTCAAGATGAATTTTTATAAAGTTTTAATCTCCTCACTTAATCAACTAAATCTATGATTCAGTACCGTCTCATTCTTATCCCAAAACTTGGCTAAAAGCTCATTGACATATTCTCCAGGGTTTCCTTTGTCTAAAAGATAGATGTTTTATAAAGTTTCTAAAATAAGAAACTTTCTATTTTTTCAATAATCATCCTTCATCAACTAAATCTAATATTCAGTATCATCTCTTCGTTATCCCAAAACATGGTTTAAAGCTCATTGACACCGTGTCTATGGTCACTTATCTCTAAAAGTTGGATGTTTTATAAAGTTTCTAAAATAAGAAACTTTTTAATTTTTCAATCTTCATCCTTTATCATTTAAATATAAGATTTAATACATTCTCATCTTTATCTCTAAACTTGGCTAAAAGCTCATTCACACTAACTGTACGGTTTCCTATGTCTAAAAGATTGATGTCTAATACAGTTTCTAAAATAAGAAACTTTTTTTTTTCAATCTCTAGATTTCATCAACTAAATCTAAGATTCAATATCATCTCATCTGCATCTCAAAACTTAGCTAAAAGCTCCTTGACACCATCTCCAGGGTTTCCTATATCTAAAAGATTGATGTTTCCTAAAGTTTCTAAAATTAGAAACTTTCTATTTTTTCAATTTCCATCGTTGTTCAAATAAATCAAAAATTAAATACCATCTAATCCTCATCTCAAAACTTAGCTAAAAGCTCCTTGACACCATTTACAGGGTTTCCTATGTCTTAAATATTAATGTTTTATAAAGTTTCTAAAATAAGAAACTTTCAATTTTACCATCTCCATCCTTGATCAACTAAATCTAAGATTCAATATTATCTAATCTTCATCTCAAAAACTTGGTTAAAAGCTCGTTGACACCATCTATAAAGTGTTCTATGTCTAAAATAAGAAACTGTTTAGTTTTCAATATCTATTATTCACCATCTAAATCTACGATTCAATACCATCTGATCCTCATCCCAAAACTTGGCTCAAAGCAACTTAACACCATCTCTAGGGTTTCCTATGTCTAAATGATGTATGTTTTTTAAAGTTTCAAAAATAAGAAACTTTCTGTTTATTTAATCTCCATCCTTCATCAACTAAATCTATGATTCAGTACCCTCTCATTCTCATCCCAAAATTTGGCTAAAAGCTCGTTGAAATCATCTCTAGGGTTCCTATAACTAAAGGATGGATGTTTTATAAAATGTCTAAAATAATAAACTTTCTATTTTTTCAATCTCCATCCTTCATCAACTAAATCTAAGATTCAAGATCATCTCATCCTCACCCCAAAACATAGTTAAAAGCTCCTTAACACCGTCTCTAGGGTGACTTATGTGTAAAAGATGGATGTTTTATAAAGTATCTAAAAGAAGAAACTTTTTATTATTTCAGTTGCCATCCTTTATCAACTAAATCTAATATTCAATACCCTCTCATCCTCATCTCTAAACTTGGCTAAAAGCACCTTCACCCCATCTCTAGGGGTTCTTATGTCTAAAAGATTGATGTCTTATAAAGTTTGTAAAATAAGAACTTTCTTGTTTTTTAGTCTCCATCCTTCATCAACTAAATCTAAGATTCAATATCATCACATCCTCATCTCAAAACTTAGCTAAAAGCTCATTGACACCATCTCTAAGGTTTCATGTGTCTAAAAGATGGATGTTTTATAAAGTTTCTTAAAAAAGAAAATTTTAATTTTTTCAATCTCTATCCTTCATGAACCAAATCTAAGATTCAATACCATCTCATCCTCATCTCAAAACTAGGCTAAAAGCTCCTTGACACCATCTATAGGGTTTACTAAGTCTAAAAGATTGATGTCTTATAAAGTTTCTAGAATAAGAAACTTTCTATTTTTTCAATCTCCATCCTTCATCAACTAAATCTAAGATTCAATACCCTCTCATTCTCATCCCAAAACTCGGTTAAAACTTTGTTGACATCATCTTTATGGTTTCCTTTGTCTAAAAGATAGATGTTCTATAAAATTTCTAATATAAGAAACTTTCTATTTTTTCCCATCCATGATCAACTAAATCTAAGATTCAAAACCATCTTATCATCATCCCAACATTAGGCTAAAAGCTCCTTTACACCATCTCTAGGGTTACATATGTCTAAAAGATGGTTGTTTTATAAAGTTTAAGGTAAATTACATTTACACCCTCTCTAGTTTTTGACACATCCACTTCAACTCCTATAGTTTAAAACGTGACAAAGACATCCCCTCTAGTTTCGTTGGGTTTTTTTCACTGGACAGTGCGCGTGAAATGACCCATTTGCCCTATGTTTTAAGTCGACTGAAAATGAAGAAAACAACAGTTGGGTTTTTCATCTTTGGGTTTTTACTCGACGGAACTAGGTTTTTTTTTTTTTTTCTGATGGGTAAGCTGGGGTTAGGCAAACCCCGACCATATATATTGATAAAAAGGAGATTACAAAGATTGAGCAAGAGCAAACCCAAGCCACAAGCGTCCGGGAAACAAAAACAAGCCAAGAGCATAGCAGCACGAACAAAAACAAATCAAGAACAACGGCCAAAAAACCAACAACACGAGAACAACAAAAGAAAACAGCAAAAAAATAGAAAACCCCACAAAAAAGCAATAGCAAGCAACAACTAAGGGAAACAAAATTTCAAAGCCCAACAGCAAACAGATGGGGACAAGAACCCAAAATCACCCAAGAGAAGAGATCCAGACCCCACTTAGGACTTGTAAGATCCGGGGATGAGCCCTTTGAAGGGGGTTCTTTGGCCCGACAGAGAAGGGGGGTATGGGAAAGCTTTTCCTTTCTTCTTTGAAATGGTTTGCCAAGATCCTCCCTCAGATGTGGAGGGAGAGGAGACAATGCCCTTACCTGGGTCTTCTTTTGAGAGACATGCCAATAAATCCTTCCCATCAAAAACCTCTTCCGAATTGGCTAAGGAAGCAAAACTGTTAGCTTGGGCAAACTCATCATTTCGAACTGAAAGAATATTTTCTTTGAGAACTTTAGACCCAATCATAGGATCAGATTTAGGAAGATCTGGATTTATGGGACTGCTACGTACACCCTCAGCAACTCTGGAAACAGGTCTCCATTCCTTCCTAGAATGGGATGGAATGGAAGCAGGGCAATCTTCCAAGCAATGACTAAAATCCGAACAATTTGTGCAAGCCTTCGGCCTCCAATCATAAATTATGGGTTGGATAATCTCTTTGGAGGAGGTTTTGAGTGTGATGGAGGATGGGAGGACTTGTTTAGCACTGATTTGAATGCACATTCGGGCATAATTAAGCCGAGTAACTTCTGCTGTTTGGGTATCCATGTACAGAGGTTTACCTATCAAACTAGCGATTCTACTTAGACAATGCTGGGACCAAAACTTTAGGTGAAGCCCCGGGAGCCTTACCCAAACGGGAATGTCAGGTAATTGCTTCTTTTGCAAAGAGGAATCCGGATCCCACCTTTGAAGGATCAAGGGTCTGCCTCCATAATGTTGCCCAGCTTCTTCAAGAATTCGGGTGCAATCGGCTGCAGAAGAGAATTTGAATATGATAAAACCATGATCAAGGTAGTACATTTGCAGATTTCCGGAGATCTGCCATCTTCGCAAGAGAGATTCGCGAAGGGAGATGAAGAAGGGTCTTCTGCCAATAAAATACCCAACCAGACAATTCGCCCATTTAGCTTCAGATTCCAGGGTCTCATCATCATTGAAATGAAGCTTCAAATTTTCTTGTTCTTCAGCAACAGGGGTGATGAGGTCTAACTTTGTAGGCACAATACCTTGGTCATGGTTTGAGAAAAAAAATTTCCATTGATTTAGGGTAGAGCTGGGTGGCTTTAGCGACAGACTCTTACTATTTCCGGAAGCAAGAATGGAGTTCCTTGGATTCGGAATAGAGATTGGAAGATCCCTGCTCTGATCGAAGTTGGAAGAGATCAAAGGGTAGGTGCTGCTAGCTAGGGTTGTCACTGTGTGGAAGACGAACGATGATTTTCTGTCATCTTCAACCTTGGAACCATCGATTCGAGGGTTTTCTAAAACCTTCGTCTTCTCCAAGCGTTTCAGGTTTGGAAGATTTCAATCTTTTTTTTTTTTTTTTTTTTTTTGAGACCAACCAATCAAAAAAAAAGATTTCTGTCTTTTAATGTCGTGTTGTGGGAATATTGTAGAAAATGATTGGTAGGTGTTAAAATAGTTTACAAACCCTTTTGTCTCTAAATATTTTATGAAGTTTTAAAGGCTTGATTCCAAAGTTCCCACTTAAAACAAAGTTTCTGTGATTTTTTAATGGAAAATTGTCCGGTTAGGTGTTCTTTCGATGTAAACTGTAATATTAGTTAGGGTTTATGAGTATTTTATTGGTTTTTATGGAATGTCAAATTTTTTTGTTGAGAAACACGTGTTGTGGTCCCAATTTGTCAGAAAGATGTCATTTTGCCCCTTTTTTAGGGCTTTTTGTGCTATCTGTCTTGCATATGGTTTTACTGTGGTCCTACTTAGATTGTTCTGGTATCTGTGTTGCATATTTGTGTTCACATTAAGCATGTTGGGTTCCCCCACTGGAGATTCAGTGTTTTTTTTGCTTTGAAAGTAGGGTGCATATGTTGTGGTCCCCCCTCGAGAATCCATGTATTTTGGATTGAAAATAAGGGTTTGCCATTGCAGATGTGCAAATGTTGTGGTCCCCCCACTGGAAATTCTATGATTTATGCTTTGAAAGTAGGATCTCCCTCTGCGCAATGAGTGAATGTTGTGGTCCCTCCTTTGCAAAGTTAATGTTTTTTGCTTTCTAATTAGGGGTCTAGCAGTGCAATTGCGTATATATTGTGCTCTCCCACTGTAAGGGAGTGTATGTTGTGCTCCCCCTTTGCAAAGTCAATGCTTTTGCTTTAAAATTAGGGTTGTCCCCATGCAAATTAGTATATGTAGTGGTCCCCTACTGGAAATGATTATATTTTGATTTGAAATGATTATATGATGCTTTGAAATGGTCCCCTTCTATCACTGTTGAGTCAAATGCAATGCGTATATGTTGCCCCTTTCAGTGTATTTTAACTTCGTTCTTTACCTTTATATGGCGGTGATGGCCCCTGGGTATCTCACTTTCGAGGTGCATCATGGTGGAAAATTTGACAGTAAAAAGAGGGGGTATAAAGGGGGAACTGTGACGCACATCGATGACATCGACCCAGATTTGTTATCATTGTTTGAAATGCAAGACATGGTGGGAGAGATAGTTGGTGTTCCTATCCATTTGTTTATGTACCATAGGGTCCTAGGGAGAGGTAAGCATTGTGGTTTTCGAAGGATTCATTCAGACAGAGATGTCCTAGAAATGATAGACCTTCATAAAGGGAAGTCTACAATTCAGATATATCTTTACACTCTCCCATTGCCAGCAAGTGTAGCTGATGTCTTGGGAGGGACATCATAAGGACATGTTGTGGGAGGTGATGGAGGTTTGCATGGTCAAGTTGTGGCCCCCATGCCAACAAGTGGTAGCACCTCCATTCCAACAGGTGGTAGCACCTCCATTCCAACAGGTCGTAGTGAGAGGCATGGTGAAGCTGTCGATGATGAAGAGCACACCCCCATTCCAACAGGTGGTAGCACCTCCATTCTAATAGGTGGTAGCTTCTCCATTCCAACAGGTGGTAGTGAGAGGCATGGTGAAGCTGTCGATGATGAAGAGCACACCCCCATTTCAACAGGTGGTAGCACCTCCATTCAATAGGTGGTAGCTCCTCCATTCCAACAGGTGGTAGTGAGAGGCATGGTGAAGCTGTCGATGATGAAGAGCACACCCCCATTCCAACAGGTGGTAGTAAGAGGCATGGTGAAGCTGTCGATGATGAAGAGCACACCCCCATTCCATCAGATAGTAGTGATGAACATTGTGAGGATTTTGAAGACTCTGATTCAGAGGATGAAGATTTTGTTACCTTTAGAATGTCAGATTACAGTGGGAGTAGTTGTGGACTAGGCAGTGTCTGATTATCTCGATGAATCTGCTGATATTTTGGGAGGAGGTGAATTTGTGGGAGATGATGTACATGAAGAGGAAGATGTGGTTGGGGCATGTGCAGAGGAGGTTATACCTGATGATCCTTTGAGGTCAAATGCATGAGAAGATGAGGAAGATGAGTATTACCTTAGAAGTCCAATATCTTCTTCAGATGAAAGAGAACCCAAGATAGAGTTCAATGAGCATGTGGACATGGAGAAGCTATTGTTGGCCGTGGGGATGATTTTCAACTCCCACAGAGTGTTTAGAGCTGCATTGAAAGAGTATGCAATTCAGCATGGGTTTGACTACATGTATGTGAAGAATGAGCCTTCCAGGGTTACTGCAGAATGCAAGAGCAAATGTGGTTGGAGAATACATGCATCTCATATGCAACAGAGAGAATCCATTCATAAGTGCCCTAGATCATATAACAACCACCATGTTTCTTCTACTTGGTTGTCGTCAAAATATCTTGAGAAGATCAGGGATGATCCCAAATGGGATGTTCATGCAATACGGAAGAGTATTAAGAGAGATTTCAAGGTTGATGTACCTAAGTCAAAGATTTATAGGGCCAAGAGGAAGGCTTTAGAATGCATTGAGGGAGGGTATGTTGAGCAATATGCTAGAATTTGGGACTACTGTGATCTTGTCAGGGTTAAAAACCCAGGTAGTTGTTTGAAGTTGAAGGTCGAGAGGCCTACTTTGGACCGTTTCCAACCTTTCAGAGGCTATATATCAGTCTCCATGCTATGAGGTCGGGATTCTTGGCCGGTTGTAGGCCTTTTATAGGCTTGGATGGCTGCCATTTAAAAGGTCCATGGGGAGGCCAAATTCTAAGTGCAGTTGGGAAGGATGCAAATGATCAGATGTTCCCAATAGCCTATGCAATAGTGGAGGCTGAATTGAAAGAGTCATGGACTTGGTTTCTGACAACACTTCTCAATGACATTGGTCAAATTGAGACTCATGGTTGGACCTTCATTTCTGACAGACAGAAGGTATACATCATTTACTTACAGTTTCAAGTGTTTATATGGTAATGTAGTTGTCTTTTAATTCTAGAATTCTATAATTGTACCTATCATCACCTTGTTATTGCAGGGATTGGTTGAAACTTTTGAAGATATCTTGCCAAATGCAGACCCTAGGTTTTGTGTCAGGCATATGTATAGCAACTTTAAGGCGGAGTTCAAGGGTAAGATTTTGAAGGATACTATGTGGGCAGCAGCATATGCTAGCACTCCGATTGAATTTCAGAGGCACATGGCAGAGATGGAGAAACTTGATAAGCAAGCTCATGCATATCATACGAAATTAATCCTGCATTGTGGTCAAGATCAGCATTTAGCCCTAGGCCAAAATGCAATCTTCTAGTGAACAACCTGTCGGAGACATTCAATGCCTTTATTCTACCTGCTAGGGACAAGCCCATTCTAACGATGATGGAAACCATAAGAAGGCTTCTTATGGGGAGATTCTAGAAGCAGAGATCAGATATGGAGAGTTATGGGGGACCTATCTGCCCCAAAATACAAGAGAAGTTGGAGAAGACAAAGGTTGCGGCTTGTGATTGCCATGTCGAATGGTCTGGTGGGGAGGAGTATGAGGTCCAAAGGTATGGGAAGCAATATGTTGTTAACTTAGGGCAAAAGACTTGTGGATGTAGGAGTTGGGACTTGAATGGTATCCCATGCATGCATGCTATTGCAGTCATCTTCTACCAGCATGAGACTGTAGAGAAATATGTCGACCCCTGCTACCAGAAAGATGCCTTCTAGAGGAGTTACAAAGAACTGATTCACCCCATGCCTAGTATGGAGCAGTGGCAATCTTTAGACATGGACCCGGTCCTCCCACCTCCAATAAGAAGGCCCCCAGGAAGGCCAAAGAAGCTGAGGAGGAGGGATGCAGATGAACCCAAAAGACCTACAAATCCATTCAAGTTAGTAAGAAAGCATGGGTCACTAAAATGTAGTAAGTGTGGTCTGTTTGGACACAACAGTCACACTTGCAAAGGGCCTATCAAGGAAAAAAAGAAGTCGGCTTCTCGAGGGAGAAGAACACCATCTACTACTAGTGATGCAGCTGGTGCTAGTACATCTGTTGTTGGGCATCGTAGGGGAAAAGAACCAGTCATCAGGGGCTGGCACACACCTGGAGGAAGAAGTGAGAGAGGTGAGAGAGGTGGGAGAGGTAGTAGAGGTGGGAGAAGAGGCCATTTTTTCTCTTATCCGACAAGAAAAGTAAGTAACCTTCATAGTTCCTTATCTTTCCATATGAGTTAGTACATATCACTATGACCTAACTTCTTCTTGTTGGCAACTTTACAGTCACCTCGCAAATTAAGTGCACCTGGTGCTTCTGCTAGTACTTCTGCTGTTGGAAGTACTTCTGTACCTTATTTTGGGACCCAACAGTCTTCAGCTCCAGGTGGGAAGTGATGTTTGGATTCTCTTCATATCTGTCTTCAGCTCCAGGTGGAGGGTTTTTGATGGGCATGCTTACTTTCAAGTTGAAGATGGCCAATGTTTTGGAAGTTTATTGCAGGGATTAGTTATGTTATGTTAACAATGTTATGTAAACACTATTTTTTCTATGTTCTTCATGAATACTTGGGGGGGCAAATACAGAATGTTGCTTGTTCATGACTGTTTGTGGGCCGACTGGTTGTCTTCTTCTTGCATGTGGAGGGTTTTGGGTTTTTGTAATGAACAAGTGTAATTTGACATTGGTTTCAGATGGCATACGTGTCTTTGTAATGCAAATGACAGACATGTATTTCTCCATGGCTTGTATTAAATGAACAGGTGGTCTATGCTTCTATTGAATGAACAAGTGATCTATGCTTGTATTGAATGGATATTTGTCCATGGGTTGTAAATGAACAGGTGCTCTATGCTTGTATTGAATGGAATTTGCTTCATGCTTATATTCAATCAACACGTGCTCTATGCTTGTAATGAATGGGATCTGCTTCATGCTTGTATTCAATGAACAGGTTCTACATACTTGTATTCAATGAACATGTGCTACATGCTTGTATTGAATGAACAGGTGTAGCAGAATCATTGAATGAACAAGTGCTCTGCAGCAGAATCATTGAATGAACAGGTGCTTCATGTTTCTTCTATTCAATGAACATGTGCTTCATGCTTGTATTCAAATGACAGGTGCTTCAAATGGGTTGTATTCAATGAACAGGTGCTCTATGCTTCTATTGAATGGTATCTGCTTCTTATGGTTTGTATGGAATGGCATAGGGTTCAGATGGGTTGTAATGCTTACCGTACAATTCACATGTGTTGTATTGAATGGCAATGGTTGAGATAGTATATTGTTTGTCATCTTATATGGTCTAGGTCTGTCTTCTTATATGGTTCAGATGGGTTGAGATGGTATATGCTATCGTAATTGAACATGGTATTCAACCTGGTAATTCAAAATGGTAGTTCAACATGGTAATTCAACCAGCTCATTCAACCTGATAATTGAACATGGTAATTCACAGTGGTTATTGAAGGTGCTGGCAATTGATGTTGATTGCATTCAATCATTATTAATGTTGGTTGAATTCCTTTCATGGTTGGTAAGTCAACATGGTAATTGAACTTAGTAATTCAGACCAACCATTAAGAAGTATTCAGACCTCCCAATTAAGAAGTAAAAACTGAAATAAGACCAAGCATCATGATAAGAAATAGATTGAAATCCACTTTCATTTCTTCAACACATTTCTTACATAGATAGAGTTAGATTAGAAGTCTTTCAAAACATCATTTCAATACGGACAAATCCATGGGTACTACATTTTGTTCCCAGTCACAATCACATTCCAATAAACTACACCCACTAAGAAAACAACACATAGAAGAGCAGCACCCCATGACATGGCAAGTAAGGTCCACAAAATCTTTTTCCTGCGACGATACTTGTCGACTTCAGCGTCCAACCTTTCAAGCTCCGCCAGCACCTTTGAGAACTTCTACATAACCTTCGGTACGATAGCACTTCCTCGAACACATATCGGTGGATCCACCCATTCGAAAAAACCATAAGAAGCATCCATCTGAAATCGTACAAGCTCATTTAGAGTTACCCCATAATTCATATCCAAAGTATGACTATTAACAAAAGATTGCTCACCTCATACCCAGAACACCCCAAAAACCTTCGCCCGAAGTTAGTGCTAGTCCATGATGTCCTTAGTGGCGCTCGTTGTCCACAGTGGCATGGTGTGAAGGCAGAACCTTGTGAATGTTTACCACTCGAAGAGGAACCAGCTAATGCCATCTACCTAGGCCAAAAACTTACCCAACTGTTATTTTTTCCAAATTAGGCAAACCCTTATAATGCACTTATAAGGGTTTCTTACTTGTAAATTAACCAACATTAACCGGTAGGGTTTCTATTAATAAAACTCATTCCAAACCTTAACAAGGGTTTTTGACAAATAAATCACAGCCACAAATCAAATACAAGAAAACCCTTAGAACTCAAATACAAAAAAACCCCCACAAATCAAACACTAGAAAACCCCCAAAAATCACAGCCAAGTAAACAACAAACATTAGGGTTTTTAAAAAAGTAGCATTAGGTTTACAGAACAACAAAAAATACATTGGATGAAATGACAAACTTTTCTGCCTCAAATAATAACAAATTTCACCACACAGACGTGATTAACAGTATATTACTTCGTTTGCACAAGGGGAAATGATGAAATACATAAATGTAGTATAAAATCACAAAACATACCTGTAACCTTGTGAGAGGTGTGTCCAGACAAGAACCCTAACCCTTCGAAGTTTCCTTTTCCACAATGAAGCTTTGTTTAAGATATTTTAAAAAAAACGGTCTGTAAATGCCTTATACACAAAGAGAACACAGATAAGGGGGTATTTTGGTCCATAAAATATCAACCCTGGTTACTTTCTGCGGTTCTGTCGGGTTAACGTAACGGTCAGTTGACGGAAGGGGTATACTTATAACAAAACGAAATTAGAGGGGATGTCTTTGTCACGTTTTAAACTATAGGGGTTGAAGTAGATGTGTCAGAAACTAGAGGGGGTGTAAATGTAATTGTAGACACCCCATTTTGACCGTACCCCAAGCTATCATTTTGAATAAAAATTCCATCAGATGAGTGCGTTAGGGTCCCAAGTTGTACCCTGGGCTAGCTTAGGGTCCCACCAGGGTCCCTGTGAAATTTCATCAAGATCTGAGCTGATTCGCCTAGTGAGCAAGCCTCGATGGTGTCGCGGTGCAAGTTCAGAAGGGCGGAGGCGAAATATGTCATTTCCCGTATACAAGAGGGCATTCTTGGAAATTTCTATTGCTTCCTTCACAAGCAATCTTTGGTTGCCATTAGATCAGATCAGAGGGTTAGGACTCATGTAAAGGTGAGTGAATTTTTGCCCTGTTCTCTACTTAGACCACCCATGTCAATATAAGAAAAGATTGAGAAGTGCCTTGGGGTGGGCTGTCTGGGGAATAAAAGGGGGCAAAAATATCATTTTCCTTCTTAAAAGCCCAAATCAATTAGGGTTTTGGAGGAGGTCTTCATTCTCTTCTCCAAGAGGGAGCCCCATCGGCAGCCGGATAGCAGAGAGAAGCAGAGGGAGAGAAATTTACAGAAAAGAAATCGAGCAGAGAGGGGAAGAGCCATTGCCACCATTCTTTTTCTTCTTCTTCTTCTCCCAACCATCACCTCCATTTTTCATTTATCCCTAATCCAAAACCATCCTCTGCAAATCCGACCGAGCACCACCATCTCCCACCATTCGAACCCACCGGAATCCATTACCCACCGGAGCTTCACCACCTACACCCCCATCGACCGCCTCCAATCAAACCCCCATTTAACCCCAAACCCCTTTTCCATTTCGGAAAATCACAGAGAGAGACGAGAGCAGAGGGAGATCTCATATTTTTACAGGGAGAGAGAAAGAGATTGCAAGGAGAGGGAGAGTGCTTCTTCTCCGGCCAGCACCTCCTCCGACCAAATCCGCGCCGCCATCTCCTCCTCCTTCTTCTTCCTCTTCTTCATCTTCTACCTCCATCAATCCCCACCAATATTCCCACCACCTTCTTCCATCACCCAAACGACCAAAACCCCCTTCTCATTTACCCATTTAATTCCAACCTCCATGGATTCCGGTGGCTTTGCCGGAATCCGGTCATTCCCCTCTACAAACCCTCTTCGACCCCACTTCATTTTCTCCACTTCCAAACCCCCAACCGCCATTTCCACCACCCAGCTCTCCTACTGCCGACACTTCCATCTCCCCCTTTTCTAGAAAACCCTCTTCCATTTCCCATCACCATTGATTCCAGCAATTTCGTCGGAATCCGACCAAACCACCTCTTAGCCGCCCCTCATTCCCACTTCTTAATCTCCAAAACCCTTTTCATTTTCCTCTCAAACCCTCTTCTCCACCATTATCACCACCACCATCAACCTCCGCCTCCACCTCCGATCTTTGCGAGTCCCGTAAAGCTGACCGCCAATCTCTGTAAATTTCACCCTGCTCGTGCACAATCCGAAGGAAGAAGGAGATGTGAAGAATTCCTCTATAGCAGTTCAAAGCTTTGGATTGGAAAGTAGAGGAATAGATAAGGATGAGCTCATATCCCCAGGCTCGATTTTGTTTTTGACCTCGGAGATCATGCTGTGCATTTGAGTTGTATAAGAGTAAGGTCTGTTTCTTCTTAATCTCATTTATTTTATAGCATTGGACTTTGGTGTTTGGATTCGAATGACATGGAGTTGGTACTTGATTCCTAGCTAAGGTTGTCATCTAGATTTTGTACTCTTCAGGCTAAGGCTGTGCTTCTTCCGAGATTTTCAATCCCGTGTGCATATATTTGATCAATACAGTGGTAGAGCTTTGTATTCGAATCTGATTTCTTCGGGATTTTAGTCTTGTTCTATTAGTTCAATAAGAGTTGAGGGCCAGGATGAGGCTACTCGGAGCACCTCCTTTCCTCTCTCCTTTTCTCCCCTTCAGGTTTTCAGTCAATACTCAGGTTTTTAGAGCTTCCCTTGTTTCCGAGACTTTCATTGGAGTTGGAGTTTCTTCACAGCGTTTGACCTTGTCATTGGTTTTTGGAAACCTTCACTTTGGGTTCCGGCGATGACGGAATGTTTCTTGAGCCAACCCCTTGCCCTCCTTATCATTTTTCCCATCTTAGGGTCTTCACAGGGTTTGAGGGGTTTCCTTTCTTTCAGGGTCTATTCTTCGCGCCTTCCTTCGAGATTCCCTTTGCATTTCAGGATTTCATCGATCGTGGGAACACTTCTCTCGAGGTTGGGCGATGAAGGCGATAGCCCAAGCCCATCTTTAGGGGACTCGCTCAATCCAAGTAGCGCTCCCCTCTTTTGTTTAGTAGGCCTACCCAACCTTTTGGATTTCTTTTAACCATTTTTTTAAAAAAGAACCTTTCTCTGGGCAATGATAAGGTTACTTGGAGCCCGTCTTTATGTTTTGTGGCTCACCGCTTCACACTTGGATCTGCACAAGTTGATGTCCCCTGTATGCACTGAAATTTTTAATAAATTGGAATTATCATAATCTTTTGATATTTTTTATATTCTTCTCTTGTATTAATCTTTGAGTTAGGTTTTGAAGATGATAATAAATGGACTGCTCAGGTGAGACTCTCTTGAGGTTCATAAACTTGTCTTTTATTTAAATAAATTGTTTTAGGAAAGAAGGAGATCAGATGACTACTCTATTCGATATTATCGACATGAGTACTGTCTGATCTCAAGGCGGGCTTAGAAATATTATCTTGTGTATTTGTGATATCAGATGATTACTTTAGCATCATCTGATTTCACCCCCATATTGGGGCAGTGGTACTTGTGGTTGGGCATAGAAGTGTTTAATGTTGTTTCTTGCTTTATTAGGCTATCCAGCGGCTGGTCTGGACTAATTTATGTTGTTTATCATTTTATGATTGCTATAGGTTGTGTATTTTTTTAATTGAAAATTCTTCTTTGCTTAACACTTGATTTATTTTTATAATAATTGAATGGAAATCTGAGTTTACTTGATAACCTTTTTCTTCATTTTGATTAGAGACTAACTCAGTCTTATTAGAGCTTTGCTTGTTTGAGATCTTGCATTGTTTTCTCTCTTCTTGGGGCGCTATCTTTCTTGTTGTGGTTCGTCTCTTTGAGGCGTTAGTTGCTTGTTCGGGGTTTCCCTTTTTGATTTAGGGCTTTGCCCTAGTTTGTGGTTATGCTTGCGTGTTCCCTTTAAGATTGAAAATATTTTAAGGTCCAGAGCATTGGAAAAGCTTTAAAATCCAAAAACATTAGAAATTTAAAACTCAAAAACATTTGAAAACTTTAAAAATATCAAAAACATTTGAAAATATAAAAAACCTTAAAAAATCTAAAGTGTTGAGTGTTTCTTTTAGAAGCGTAGTTTGAGAGTTCGTTTCGAACTACGTTGGCTTGATCCTCTCTCACGAGGTACGTAGTGCAGCTCGGGATTTTTATCCCAAGTCCAGCCAAACTTTTGTAAATAAACTTTGAAAATCCTTCAAAAACCTTTAAAACTTTGTTTTTAACAAGATCTTCCTCTAGAGTTAGGAGTTTGTCCTAGATAGAGAGTTTTAGAGTTAGGAGTTTGTCTTTGATGTGTTGTGTGGTTTGTTTGTGTTTGTGTTAGAGTTAGGGGTTTGTCCTAGAGTAATAGGAGCGCCTCCGTCCGGTCAGTTGGCGATTCACATCGCCGACTGATGACTAGGTCTAAGACGCGTTAGTGATCCCATTGTTTTCCTTAGGAAATACAGCTTAGTTACACATAGGTTGTAGGAACCACCTGCATTACCTTAAGGCTAACTTGCATTTAGTTAGGGCATATAGGGTGTCCTAAAATTCATAATTCACTGGAATTTAAATAATCGTACAATAAACTTTAATAATTGGTCCGGTCTTTTAGATCGAGTCTAGGATAGAGGGCTAGGTGTCTTAGGCATCATAGCTTAGAATATGAGCGAAGAACTACGTTGCCTTGATTCTCGTGGAGGCGGGGATACGTAGGCTTCTTTGGATGAATACCAGACCATCCGAGGACTCGGGCTAATAATTTAGAGTCTTAGGATTTGTGGTGTTGTTATTGTATGTTTTGATATGTTCTCTTACTTTCTTGTACTGATCCTATACCTTTAGCTGTAGCTTGTATGTGTTTGTCCACCAGAACTTAGGCACCTATTAGGCATGGCACTCATAACCTAGTTATCATTAGGTGCCATTTATTTTGATTCTTTTGTGTGTGCTTATTTTCATCTCCGAGACATGCATGATTAGATAGACGTTTTCTCGGAGATGCGTGTTCCCATTTCATATGATTTTCTCTTGAAACTCTTCAAGGTTAATAATAAATGGCATAAGAGACCAAGTGTTCGCACTCGGGCGAATTGGGGGCGCTTTTCGGACCTTCTCCATTCGTCACCAGGCACGGACCTTTAGTATCTCTGGTTTTCCATTGCAAACAGAGCATTTGTTTTGGTTCCATGGCGCATCCATGGATGGCGACTCTGAGTTATTTTTAGATATATCTTGGTTTCGAGCCCTGGCTCCGGATCAGGATGTATCTCTTTCCTTTTATATCGCCACTCATGCTTTGCTGTGAGGGTGGCATCCGTTTCGAGAGTTCCTTAGCAGAGCTCTCTTCCATTGTGGAGATCTTTGAGGATTGCAGGAGGGATCTCGCGTCTCTCGGCACCGTCCTCGGATCGGGTTCCACAGTAATTTACCCTAAAGTTTATAAAATAAGAAACTTTCTATTTTTTTAATCTCCATCCTGATGGCATCTGGATCCGGGTCTGCGATCGCGCTGTCGGTAGAGGGCCTCCGCGGGGTCTGCAATCACAAACAAAGGGGGTCAGGGGGTCCGGGGTGGGTCCCGGACGACCACTTCGACACCCAAGTCAGATCCTTCGACCAATCAATATAAAGAACAGCGAGAGGGGGAAGGGGTTTTGATCAGGGTTACCAGGGCCAGTGCGTGGGCTCTTTTCTGGGTGTGTGGATGAGTGGGTCGGAGGGGACTAGCAGGGAGAATAGGATTGAGTTCCTAGCCTCCTCTGTTGTCACCTCGCCTCTTTTTCCGGTTGTCCTGGCGGAGCTGAGAATGGGGGAAGTCCCTTTTTTAGAAAAAGTGGGATCCGTTCTTCTTCCTTTTCCTCCCTTTTAAAGGGAGGCGCGCGACCCCTTTCATCATTATGGAGAGAAAGCCTTCCTTTGCAGGATTGGGCCGTCCCCTGCCTTGCCGGCGCGCATGGCTTCGCCGGCCGTCTCCTTCCATAGTTTGTGATGATGAGGCCTGGGTGGCGACGCGTGTTATGTCTGCATGGTCTTTATCATTTTCCAACGTCTTTCTTCATGATGGCTGGGTTCTCCTCGTGCATGGGCGACACGTGGCGATTTCTGAGAACGACGCCGTATTTGTGTCCTATCATATAACTCCCCCTTACTCCTCAATGGACCAAGGGAGTAATGTTTTGTTCGAGCAATGCCATGATGAGGGCATTTACGAGGACTTCGGGGTACGAGGAGGCGTGCTGTTTTATCCGGCTGCCGTCCCCAGGAAACGGTAGCGTCGTTAGATGGATTGCCTTGTTTCGAGGCACCAGGATTCCCTTCTTGAGTTTAAAAGGGGGATTACCCCGGCGCTTTGTAGTAGGTGTCCTTTCGTGCCTTCTTCAACAACATGTCTGGTTTTCCTTCGCGAGTTAGGGGCAAGGCCCGCCTCTTCCAGGAATCGTCGAGTGACCCCGACTTGTCTGCCGATTCGAGGGAGGATCTTGCGGCTAGGAGGAACCCGGGTTCTTCCTCCGGCTTCCCCCCCCCCCTTCGCCTTTCCTCCTTGCCCAGGGAAGACAAGTCGTCTCGTTTCCGTGTCGCCAGGGAGTGGTCTTTTTTCTCCCGAGCCTATCACCAGGGAACGGAATTACGTGGCCGTATTTTGAAGATGGGCAAGGAGATCGAGGTCTTGAAGCGGGAGGACGAGGCTCTACAGAAAAAGGTTGACCTTCTTAATGAGCAGCTGTTTGAATATGAGGTGGACCCCCTACTGCAGAGCTCCTGGGAAGAGGAGGGGAACCCTTCGGGAGAGGAGTCTTCCTCTGATTAGCCTCCGACTTCTCTTGTCTTTCTGCGTGCCTTTCCTTTTTCCTGTTGGGGATTTTGGGGCCTGCGTGTCCTGCGCTTTGTTTCTTGCTTTCCTTTCTTTTTGTAGGCCTGTGGGCCAGGATGATGTGAATGGATAATCTTTATGAATTCGCGCTGCGCCTCTCTGTGTTGTTTTTCCCATCTGTTCGATATGAATTATCTTGGTTGTGAGGACCTGTGACGGTCAGTCCGGGCCTGCGGGGGACTTCGAACCTGCTCCGGCGCTTTTAATTCCCTTTGCCAGCCGCGCTCGTGGGTCGCGGCCTCGTGACGGGGCCCCGGTCCTGGTCGCGCGTTTTTCTTTTCTGGGGTCGGGCCCCTTCTGCTTGCCCTCCTGCCTCCGGGCCCCTCTCTCTCCTTTGGTGGGGAAGAGTCGAGGGTGCTTCGAGGTGGTGAGGTTTGGCTGCACGAGTGTACGGGTGACATGCGGCGGCAACTGAAAGCGGCGCCGTTTTTTATGTCTCGTCATAATGCTACCTTTGGTCCCTTGATAGGCCCGAGGGGGGGGGCAGGCTTGTTTACCTGGTTAAGGGATATTGTGACGAAAGCATTTATGGGAATCTTGGGGTGCGGGAAGGCGTGCCGTTTCATCCGGCGGCTCCTTCCCGAGGAATCGTGGTGTCATTATGTAGGCGAGTTGCTTCGAATTCCTGTCCATGGGTCTTTCACAGGATTTATAAGGAGCGAGTCCTTCTGCTTTGTATGCAGATTACCCTTTCATTTCGTTTCCCTTCTTTCGCTTTCTTTCGGTCTATTTTCGGGCTCGTCGTAGATGTCATCGTCTTTCCAGGGTCTCTCTATTAGTGGTGGGGGGAGAGTTGCTACTGAGGGGAGTCCTCCCAGTAGTCCCGAGACTAACCCCGACAGGTTGGGGCCCCGGCAAACGATTCCTGAGAGGAACCCGCCTTCAGGGTTTTCCCCGCGCTCTCCCCTTCCTCCCCTTTACGAGAGGGAGTCCCATGAAGCTTTTATTCATCACCACCGGTCGTTCTTCTCCCACGTCCATTGTAGGGAAATGGCGGTTTGCAGCCGGATGATTGACATGGATCGGGAGATTTGCTGAGGAATCGGGTGCGTTGGCTAAATGACCAGGCCTGGAGGATTTCTTCGGCGGGTCATTTTTGACAATGCGCTCGATTGTTCATGTCTCGCGGTACCTGGAGGATTTCTACCTCTCCCATTCTTTGCAGTTTTTCTTTTACCTTCTGGAGGTATCTCTTCATTCTAAAGCCTTTGGCTTCGTATGTTCCGTTCACCTGGTTGACGATTAGCTGGGAGTCACTGTGGACTTTTAGCTTTCTCGCACCGAGCTCTGCAGCTAGGCTTAGTCCTGCTAGCAAGGCTTCGTATTCGGCCTCATTGTTGGAGGCTTTGAAGTCTAGCCTGAGGGCGTATTCCAGTGTGAATCCTTCGGGGCCGCGGAGGACCACTCCCGCCCCGTGCCCTGTTTTGCCTGCTGAGCCGTCAACGTGCAGGGTCCAATGGGTCTCATCGCTCGGTTCTGCTAAGCTTGGCAAAACCTCTTTGCGAGCCGTCTGCTTGGTGGGGCCCTCGCCACTCTCCGGTGTTGCTGGATCCGCGGCCAGGGCCGTGGATTCCACTATGAAGTCGGCGAGGGCTTGGGATTTGATAGCTGGCCTCGGGCGGACTTGTATGTCGAATTCTCCCAGCTCGACGGCCCAACTTACCATCCTGCCTGAGGTCTCTGGCTTTTGGAGAATTTTCCTCAGGGGTTGGTCGGTTAGCAGTACAATGGAGTGGGCCTGGAAGTAGGGACGGAGCTTCCGAGCTACGTAGATGACTACGAGGGCGAACTTCTCTATGTTTAGGTACCGGACCTCTGCACCATGGAGAGTCTTGCTCACGTAGTACACCGGATGTTCCCTCTTGTCGCTTTGCTTGGCTAATACCGCACTCACCGCCGTGGGGCTGATGGCCAAGTACAGATATAGTTCCTCCCTCGGCTCAGGTTTGGCGAGTACGGGTGGTGTCTGGAGGTATTGCTTTAGGGCATCGAATGCTTCTTGGCAGGCCGGGGTCCATTCGAATTCTTGTATATTTTTCAGTTTTTTGAAGAAGAGTTGGCATTTCTCCGCTGACTTTGGCATGAATCGGCCGAGGGCCGTGATTCGACCCGCGAGCCTTTGTACTTCTACCGCTGTTGTCGGGGGCTCCATGTCTAGGATGGCCTGGATCTTTTCAGGGTTGGCCTCGATCCCTCTCTGGCTAACCATGAACCCTAAGAACTTTCCGGAAGTTACCCCGAAGGCGCATTTGGCGGGGTTCAGCTTCATCCGGGCTCGCCGCAGAGTGTCGAAAGTTTCCCGAAGGTTGGAGATGTGCTTGGAGGCTTCCAAGCTTTTAACCAGCATGTCGTCTACATATACTTCTACGTTCCTTCCGATTTGCGCCCGGAATAGTTTATTTACGAGCCGCTGGTAGGTGGCACCAGCGTTTTTGAGCCCGAATGGCATAACAGTGTAACAGTAGACCCCCTGATCGGTAATGAACGCTGTTTTTGGGATGTCTAGCTCGTGCATTTTCACCTGATTGTAGCCCGAGAACGCATCTAAGAAGGTGAGGAGTTCGTGTCCGGATGTGGCGTTGATGAGTTGGTCTATGTGCGGGAGGGGGTAGGGGTCCTTTGGGCAGGACCGGTTTAGGTCCCTGAAGTCTATGCAGGCCCGCCAGCCTCCTCTAGCTTTTTTGACCATGACGACGTTAGACAACCACTTAGGGTACCGGATTTCTTTGATGAACCCGGCTTGTAGCAGCTTCTCTACTTCGGCCTTTATATGGGTTTGACGTTCTATCGCGAAGTTCCTCTTTTTTTGCCGGACGGGTTTAAGGGCTAGGTTCACGTTTAACTTGTGAACGGCCAATTCCTTGAGGATTCCGGGCATGTCCTTTGCGGACCATGCGAACATGTCTTTGTTTGCTCTGAGGAAGGCAATCATCTGGTTTCGCAGGGGGCCTTTCAGTAGGTAACTTATCCGGACTTGTCTCTCCGGCTGGTCTTCGGCTATTGGGATGGAGTCTAGCTCCTCGGCGGGTTCTCCTCTAACTGTCTAGGCCCGCTGCTGGGGGTCTTCACTACCGATTGTGAAGTTTTCGGTCGGAGCATTGGTTCCTCTTAGGCTCGCTGCATAGCACTGGCGTGCTATCACCTGCTGTCCCCGGACCTCCCCCACTCCGGTTGGAGTGGGGAATTTCATCTTGAGGTTCGGGGTGGAGACCACTGCCCCCAAATCTCTTAGAGCGGGGCACCCAATGATGGCGCTGTAAGTGAATGGTATATCTACGACCATGAAGGTGGTCAGAATGGTTTTTTGGAGGGGGTACGTCCCAAAAGTTACGGGTAAATCGATCTTGCCGTCGACCCGTACGGACGCACCGGAGAACCCGTAGATGGAGTACTCTGCGGGTCCCAGCCTCTCTTTACCTAGTTTCATCTCTTCAAAAGTTCCGAGGTGCAATACGTTGACGAAGCTTCCTGTGTCGACCAGAATTTTTCCTATGTTGAAGTTGGCGACGACTAGTCTGACGACCAGTGCGCCGTCATGCGGGACCTGCAGCCCGTCGAGGTCTTCGTTGGAAAAAGTAATGATCTGGTCTTGTCGGGGCGGATCCGTTCGGGCCTTTTTGGAGGGCATATCAATGGAGAACACCCGCTCTGCATAGGCCCGTCGACCGGCCGTTGTCGGCCCTCCCGTTGCCGGTCCTCCCGTGATGATATTGATTTTTCCTATGATGCCGTTCGTGGGCCTGTGGTTGTTCGGGGGCTCGTCCTTCCGGGCTCGCTGATGGCGGTGTGCGCCGTGCCTGCTACGGGATCGACATCTGCTTCTAGAGCGATGCCTGCTCGGGGATCGGTGCCGGCTAGTGGATCGGCGGTGGCCGCTGGACCGGCGCCTATCGGGTGACCGACGCCTGTTTCCGGGCTCGTCGGGTGTATGCTGGACCTCGCGCGAACTTTCGCCAGGGCTCCTGAGATATTGGTTTAGGTGCCCTCCTCGGCCACTTTTTCCAGCTGGAGGCGGAGGTGGAAGTAATGGTCAGTTTCGTGGCCGTGATCCCCGTGGAATTCGCAGAATTTTTTGGCGGACCGCTTCTCTGGGTCTATGGCCATTCGCTTGGGGGGGTCAGGAGACCCTGTTCTCTGATGGCTAGCAGGAAATGGGAGAGGGGAACCTTTAGCGGGGCGCTTCCCAGTCTTTCGAAGACGGGGATGGGGTTCCGGCTCGCCTGTTTCTCCTCGGCCTCAGGATCCTTTGGCCGTCGTTGTTTTTTCTTTCATCGGGTCCAGGCTGGTTCCGCTCTCGGGCGCAGGCTTCCTCTGCCCGTACGAACTTGTCAGCCTTGGATTCAAGTTCCTATAGGTCTCGAGGCGGCTTGAGGGTGAGATGCAGCTTGAGATTTGGATCGGTGGTGGCATGTTTTAGTGTGGCGACCGCTATTTGGACGTCCATGTTAGAAAGTTGGGCCAATTCGGCGTTGAATTTTATCCATTTCACATGTTAGGCGTAGCTGGTGTATTCGGCGGCTCCCTATTCAGTGCTATGCATGGTTCCTTGGTGAAATGGAATCAAGAATTTATGTGAAATCCCCGGTATTTTCGACCGCGACAACATCAACAATGCCATGGGCTTGGGCTTCTGTTGCTGACATAAAAACATCCCTTTCCATGTCTTCGGATATAACCCATAAAGGCTTGCCGGGTCAGCAGTTGAACTCGTTGCCGAAGACCTTGAAGCTGCTCTTGCTGCCTTTTATTTTTTGTATTCGGATAGGATTTCTGTTGGCTTCGTCGGGAGGCTCGCGTAGTTTGTTACGTCAGCTCCAAAAGGAGAAGTTGCATTGGAATCGAGAAAGTTCCGTGGAGTTCATAATTGCATAAAAGGAAGGAGTCAAAGTAGTGGCTGCGGCGCGTCGAGGCACTTCTTCGACGGTTCCGGGCCAGAATAGGGAATGACTTCCTTCCCCTTCCCCGAGACACTGAAAATGAAAAAACTACTAAAATAAAAAAAAAAAGAAAGAAGAGAAATTTGGCTTTCTTGACTCCTTTACTGAGTCAGATGGTCAGATGCTGTCTCATTCGTATACTCATGAGCAGGTTCGCTCCTACTCATTGGATTGAGGATAAGATCAGAATTTGTTTTTCACTTTCTTTCTTTATAGTCTCGTATCCAAGTGAAGGGGCCCGCCTCACCTCTCCCCTTCACTTTTTGAGAGCTAGCTTTTTCCTAGCTTTGAACCATGGGCCGGTGGGAGGGGCAGGAAAGAGGAATACCAGAATAAGTAGCGGTAAAAGAAAAAGGGGCGGATGTTCAACAAGGCCGGATAATCCTTACTATTCTCATAGGATCTTCGAGCTGTCCATCCCTATTTGCCCCTGATCTCCCCGTGCCGTGGTCCCACTGCAGGTAGCCACCCGTCTTGTTGCAGCTTTTCGTCCGTCCATAATAGCAAACTCGCCCTGTTCTGCGCTACAATCCACACATACCATACACGGAAACCAGAGTCTCATTTCGCTGAAACCCCCGCCTCGGGGTGGGGCTCGGCCTCCGAACCGTACGTGGGACGAGTTTCTGCCTCATACAGCTCGGGCCGAAGACCGGGGGAAGTTTAGGAGAGATGGGGAGACCCAGCAACTGCCGGTCGGGACGGACAGGAAACGGGGCGGGGATAAGCTTGGTTTGCTACCAGAACCAACTTATACAAGGAGAACAGCGATAGATAGAACTTCACAGATCAGAGTAATCATTCCTCCTGTATATAGCTAATCTATTCAAAGAAGGAATGATGCGAGGCACCCCCGACCTCGTGAGGGAGACTGAGACTGGGAGCTTACAGTGCTTGTCAAACGCTTCAGCGTAATAGCACTGAAGCGCAAACGCGCACGCCTTCAGGTACATACCAAGATGTAACCATGCAGACCTCCGTATCAGGCGAACCACTTGTCTTGCAAACAGGTAGGTCCCAACACAGATTTCTTGAGTAAAACAACAATTCTTCATTGCCTTCGAAAGGGAACGAGACATCGACCGATCCACTTATCCGTTGCATGATCGTAAGCTAAGAGAAAGAGGGCAATGGAATGAAAGGAGCACCGCTTATTAGTATAGATTGTAAGGCGCCCTGAATGAATAAGAAATGGACAGCAGAGGGAATCAAAGAATCTTATTCGACCCTGGTCAACGGCGGGGTTTGACTCTGGTCACATTGACGATGATGACAGGCTGTCATTCATGCACGCAGCGGGCTATAATATAAGGAGTTGTTGAGAACCCGTAGTCAACATTGAATAGTCCAACTGCTAGCCACAGCCTTTTTCAAACTTGAGGCCTAGGAAAGAGAGGGATAAGTCTTCTCATCGAAGAAGGCGCTAGCACCTTCTTTTGAAGCTGGGTGTCGTCCCCGGAACGCGATCCCACGTTTCGGCTTGAAGAATTCCCAAGGGACCAGCATATTCAGGCCCAATACGTTGTTGTATCCCTGCGGATATTTCTCTTTCTAACCACACAATCACGAGTACCCCTATTGTGATCCCCGATACGGGAGTAAAAATAGGGACAAGCGTCCCTATAAGGCCATAGCCCTCTCCCCGTTCCACCGCCCAAAACAGGCCGGCCGTTCTAAGTTCCGGGGTTGGGTCGGAGAGGACCAGACCAAATCGGCTGGATCTGTGGATCTATGGGACATACACGAACACATACTTCACAAGCAATGCATTTATCAAATTCAAAGTGGATTCGACCACGGAAACGCTCTGATGTGATCTTCATTTCCATGTAAAGATCATTTCCTTCGCGAGTACGTTCGCCTACTCCGCCAAATACAGATACACCTCCATGAGCTTTGGTAGACGCAACGATCAGGAGTCGGGTGCCCGACCGCCAAGGGCCTCGTCTTTGTATCTGGTCAGTGAATCTATCTATTCGACATTCTTCCATAATATTAGCTTGAGAAGATGAGGCTGCTGCTTCAGGAGTAAATCGTCTGTGAAGAATAGATGGGAGATGGAAGGCCCACCTCTTGCCGGTTTCACTGGTTTCCATTGCTTACCCATGTATGAACAAGGATTGATTTTACTTCCCCATCTAGCTACTCTAGGTTGGGGGGTAGGTCCGGGTGGGGAAGTTATAGACACCTTTCCATACTTTGTATCTGGAGTACTTCACTTAATTTCCTTCGGTTTCGAGGTCATCGGTCAGTCTTCTTCCTGGATGCTAGTGACTCTAGGAGTGCCATCTCCGAATGAACCGGATAAGAGCGAGAGTGCTTGTGAGAGAGTCAGAATAAGTTAGTCTTTCTCTTGTTCCTGTTGTTTTCGTGATCGAATGATAGAGAGACGCACTTTTATTTCAAGAAAATGGTCTTAGTTAAAAGAGAAAGCCGAAGGAGAGAAAAGTGAATCGATCATTCCCCGGAGCCTGCGCATCTGTGAGGGCCCACAGCTACTGCCATGCCGGAAATCCCACCTCCGCCTCCCCTTACTAATAGGGCTAGAAGAAATGAAGTGACTGAGTCATATTCAAAACGGAAGCGCTAACGCGCGCCTTACTAATAGGGGGCTTTGATAATTGAAAAACGCGTAAAAAAGCAAAATGGAATCTTTCTTTTTTTTTCAAGATCAATATATATATAAATATCAAAAAAAAAATATATATATATATATATATATTGATGGATCCCGAACCACTACGTACCCTTAGTAATCACCTTCATTACATCCAGCCTTGGTCCGCTTTCATTGGTCTAGTTGCTACTCACCTGAACGATGTAAAGATCAGCCCAGCAGTCAAACTACTGTGTTTGTTCCTCAACCCCCTCTCCATGCAAGAAAAGACGACAGCACTTAGGGGATTTTCTATATTGGATAGGACAGGCACTTTTAAACCAAGGATGGCACGGGGACGTCAAACTGCAATTCCGGGGGCCGAACTCGAGCTTCTGTTTCAAGTACATGCCAGTTTCCAGTTCTAGTTTCGACCACCTGAGAGTTATCTCCAGTCACCAACATTGGCATAAAAAAGTAGGAATGGATAAATAACACATAAATCGAGGGCTATGCGGATCCTCGGACATATATGAAATGGAATAAAGATGGACCAAGCTACTTATGGATGTAACCACAATTAACATCACTACGGTCGGGCTATCGAACACGGGGTCAGAAGTGAATTACGAGTCGGACCAATCTGTGAATCGAGCGAGCTCCCCTTGCAATGATGTAAAAACGGAATAACGTTGCGCCCCTCTCACGTAAGTTGACTTTGGAAGCTGGTTGGAGCCTTGGAGCCATGGTCTACCCAGCAGTGCTTCATATCCTCCTTGCTCTTTGTCTAAGATTGGACTAAAGGTACCAAACCACTTCTTCATAATTATTTCGGGTATAGAGCTAGCTAGCAAGCTAGCTTAAAAAGCTAAGCAACGCAATTGTGCGAGGCAGAGTTTCGTTTCGCTGGCAAGCAAAGTAGAAAAAGTATGATTCTTGCTTTTCTCTAGCGGTATCGGCTTTCGGGTAGTGGTGGGTTCCATACCATCGAACTGATCCGCTCTAGTCTCAAGGTTCTCTAGGCGTTCTTTGTTAGTCCACCTGCTTCGGTCTACCGCGGCAGCCACGCCGCTACTCGACGTATTTCCAGCGTTTGCCATCTCGCGTCAAGGTTCCTACGGCTCGGAACCTGCTCTGAACACGCTCACTCATACTGACACGGAAGGCATTATTAAGGGTAGCGGACAAGCAGAGGAACAAATGCACTGGTAGCGCTAACGACCCCCATAGCATAAGGGGGAAGAAGTGGACGTTTCTCCTGATCAATCAAGTGCCCCTCCTTGGGATAGTGAGTCGTTTTTATAATAATAAGTAAAGTCAAGAATCAGAATCGAACTGGAGGAGCTTGCCAGGATGGCTTGGTAAGCAAGCAACCTGTTATGTAGGCGCCAGGCAAAGCGATACGACTAACCGCAAACGCCTGCCCTCGGACTCGATCATGCCAAGCTGCTAAACAAAGCAGGCGACTTCATCACGATCCCTTGTGGAAAAAAAATTATTTGCTGAGACGGGAATAAGGATATCAAATTCCTACCAAGATAACTGGAAGTTCCAACCAATAAGAATCCTAGCGAACTTATCCGAGTGTTCGCCCACTTCAGAGTCTTTGCCTTTAGATAACAAAAAGTGTCCGCCCTAGGTCGCCAAACTACGACGAGAGTTTCGCCTACAAGCAGCAAGCGAACTGACTAATGGGGGGGCAACGTCAAGTGACGCCGTTGCGCGCCCTATGAGTCAGGCGTGAGAGGGGCCCCTATTAGTAAGGGCCCTCTCACGTAAAGGTTTCCCTGTCAGAGGCTAAGAGGGCATCCGCTGGATCATGGCGGAGGCGGTTGTTGGCAAATCTTGCGCTGAACTTTCTCCCGAACTCATGGAAGGATGCGATGGAGTCGGGCTCCAATCTCATGTACCAGTCGTTAGTGGTCTTTCTTAACAGAGAGGCGAAGGCTCTACACATGAATCCGTCCGACGCGCCTCGGAGAGTCATTACCCTTTTGAAGAATTGAAGGAACTCGAGGGGGTCAGTGCTTCCGTCGTGCAGACCGAAACGGGAGAGATCTATGCCTGTTTCTGCAGGGGTCTTAAAGACTTCCGCGGTGAATGGGGATGCCGTTTCCCTTTCCCATTCGTCGAGGATGCCATGGGCGTAGGGTTTCTTCATTTCTAGTTTTACCTCTCGAATCTGCCTCTGTAGGTCGGCTATTGGATCCACGCTAGGCGGTTGCGCCGAGGTTGCCACTTATTCCGCCCGAGCCAGGGCCGTTCCTAGAGACGGGCAGCTTGGACAGGGGGAGCGCGGCTTAGCATAGCCTGCTTCTCGCTGTCTCGCTGGCGTCCCCTAGCTGCGGGGGGCAGAGGGCTATTTGCTGATGGGGATGGCGTTCGGCGAGTCGGTGCTCGCTTTCGCCGAGAATAACGCTCCCCTGGCTGTTCCTCGTTGCCTTCGTCGTAGGCTTCTGTCTGGTTCTGCGTTGTCGGGGGGGCCTCTCCGGGACCGGAGGAGGCAAGCGTTGGAGTAGTTCCCGGCGGAGTTCGTTGAACATTTCCATGGTGGGGACCATCTACGGTGCGCTAGAGAAGGGCTCGTGTCGGCCCGAGAGTGGTGAGTTGGGCTCTCGGGAGCTTGAGCTGTTGGTTTGCGCGCGCTGAGCCTGACTCCTGGTGATTACCCCTATTTCCTGCTGTTGGGTGTGGTTTCTCATCGCCATGCGGCGTTCAGTACTCGACGAGTCCCACGGATGGCGCCAATATGATGGCATCTGGATCCGGGTCTGCGATCGCGCGGTCGGTAGATGGCCTCCGCGGGGTCTGCAATCACAAACAAAGGGGGTGAGGGGGTCCAGGGTAGGTCCCGGATGACCACTTCGACACCCAAGTCAGATCCTTCGACCAATCAATATAAAGAACAGCGAGAGGGGGAAGGGGTTTTGATCAGGGTTACCAGGGCCAGCGCGCGAGCTCTTTTCTGGGTGTGTGAATGAGTGGGTCGGAGGGGACTAGCAGGGAGAATAGGATTGAGTTCCTAGCCTCCTCTGTTGTCGCCTCGCCTCTTTTTCTGGTTGTCCTGGCGGAGCTGAGAATGGGGGAAGTCCCTTTTTTAGAAAAAGTGGGATCCGTTCTTCTTCCTTCTCCTCCCTTTTAAAGGGAGGCGCGCGGCCCCTTTCATCATTATGGAGAGAAAGCCTTCCTTTGCAGGATTGGGCCGTCCCCTGCCTTGCCGGCGCGTGTGGCTTCGCCGGCCGTCTCCTTCCATAGTTTTTGATGATGAGGCCTGGGTGGCGATGCGTGTTATGTCTGCATGGTCTTTATCATTTTCCAGCGTCTTTCTTCATGATGGCTGGGTTCTCATCGTGCATGGGCGACACGGGGCGATTTCTGAGAACGACGCCGTATTTGTGTCCTATCACATTGTACACACCCCATTTTGACCTGACCCAAATTTCCCCAAAAATTGAATAAATCCCGAATTTCGAGTCCTGAAACCGAATTCAAGGTCCCCAGAATCAAGCTTCAAGTTCCCGAAACCAGTTCCAACATGTCCGGAATCAATTTTGAAATTCTCGAAACCTAGCATAGAGTGCGAAAGAACCTGAGAGACCCAAGAGTGCACATTTGCAATCCATTTCTGAAATACTCTGAAAGCCCCAATATCCATAAACCCCATTGATATCATCCATTCCATCGCCCCGACCTTCCCTTTTATTTTTTTTCGGAATTTACAAAAATTGTAAAATACCCTGAGTTCTGGTATTAGCACCCCTCTATAGAAACCTTGGTATTGGCACCCCTCTGCACGAACCTCCCAAGTGCAGATGATGCTGACACAATCTCGCTTTGATATTTTCACTAACTTACCTTGTCTTTTTGTGTTTAAATCACGATTAAATGATCATTACATTTTCATGAGTTTAAATAAGAAAAGACGGGCGAGTTGGTGTTGTTATCAAAATACGAGTGTGTCAATATCATTTCCCTACGAAAAGATACAAGAAAAAGAAGTAATTCACTCTTCCCCTTTTTTTGCTTAACCCCCCTATAGCTAGAAAATATGCTAAAGAGGGCTGTCCAAGGAAGAAAGGGGAGGCATATATATTTTTCCTTTTTAGAAGAGGAGAGTGAAACAATCAAGTGGGGTGCCCATTGATAGGAAGAAAAGGCAAGTAGAGGCTAATGGTAGGAGGTTGTAAAATCACCTTGTCCTAGGGGTATTTTGATAAAATGGGTCTTGCTTCCTTTGCAAGCAATAAACATGGGCTGTAGGATCTAAAAAGTGAAGTGTAGGGCTTGGATTAGATTAGAGCCTTCTAGATTTTGGGGTTCCTAAGATGGTGTTAGGGCAAAGATAAGGATCAAGGGCTAGGGAAAATCAAGAAGAATAAGATACCAAATGGAGGGTAGGGATTGGATTAAAAAATAAAAAAAGGGATATAAAACCAGGAGAGAGCTCGTGAGAAGAGGAGGATTTTCTTTTCTCATTTTTACAGAGAGTGAGAGAGAGAAAGAGTGAAAGAGAGAAAGAGAGGGAGAGAGGTGGACACCGAATCACCACCTCCGACCACCTTGCTGCCACCTTGTTGCCGCCGGCCGAACCACCACCTTCATTTTCCCCGACGATCCTCATAGGAATCCGGTAAGCCCCATCACTTCCGACCAACTCCTCTCCACCTTCTTCCACCGCAACCCTCACCTCTGCAACCTCAGCCCCCATTGATTCCGGCGAGAGCCTTGCCGGAATCTGACCACCCTCATCATCTTCTCCTTCATAAACCCGTAAAACCCATCTCGTTTCTACCAAATCTCAGATCAACACCAACCATTGGCCAAACCCACCTCGTTCCACCGACCATCTTCCCCACTTCACCACCATCGTTTTCTCTATTTTAGAACCCAAATCCAACTATTTCTTCACCCCATCTCCCTTCTTAAAACCCACCTCCATCTCCACCTTCATCTCTGCGAATCTGACCCTAACCCATTTCATTTCCACCCACTTTAAACCCCATTCCATCTCATCTCCTCCTTCAAAACCCTATCCATTAAACCTGCAAATCCGGCTGGCCATCTCCAACCTCCGTTTAATCCGGCGAGCCTCCTCCCTCCAGCATCATCCATCTTCACCTCCAACCCAAAACCCCTTTCGAGCACCTACCCAAAACCCAATTCCATTTTATACCCAAACCCATTTCATTTTAACCTCTCCCATTTCTGATTTTTTTTACAAACCCATATCCACTATCAGCTCCTCCATCCTCAGCCTCCATAAACACCTCCAGCATCATCATCTTCCTCATCCCCTTGTCAGATCTGACATTTCCGGCAACCCCCAATTCCGGCTGAAATCCGAACCACGATCTCGCATTCCAACCCTCTTCCAAGTTGCAGCCAACACCTTGATCTCCATTTCTCCGGAGGATTCTCAGATTCCGACCATCATCGGCCATTGATTACCCGCTGCCCAAATTTTTTGAAAAGGAGGAGTCGCCAATTCCATGATTCATAGGCGTAACTTCGCTGAACATCTCCGCCAAGGAAGTATTCGCTCGTCTCAGGTAATTTTCCCCTTTCCTAATGTGCGATTTGAATGAGATCATGTAAATCATGGTAATTTGGTGTTTGAAAACTGTTTGGAATCTGTTTGCATTCTTCCATGTCCTTGAGTAGCAGGCAATTCCATGGTAATCTAGGAATTTAGTTCGTGCCTTTGAATCAATTTTTTTGGATTTTATCAACAAGTAAATGTTTTACATCCCTGAATTTAGCACTACCATGTCTTGATGGTTGTATGCCATTTCATAGTATCAACTATTTCTTTAAGCAGTTGATGGATTCTAAATAGCTTTGCCTATTCACATACTTTGGTCTTCTCTGCTTTCTCGCAATCGCTATGAGTTTCGATTTCTAATTCTTTATCCTTGATTAATCTCATCTTCAAACTGTTTGTGGTGAGTTCCTGTCTTTTGTCATGTGATGTGAATATCTCCAAGGTTAAGGTGTAGCTTTAGGCAAAAATTCACTTCATGCCTACAAGGACATGCTTGGTTTGATCCATCTTGGTCCTCTTCCGGAGTAACCCATCTGTAGTTTCCTTATCCAAGGTGTATCTCTTGGTTGATTAATTGTTCCCCTGTGACTTAACCTTTGAGTTTGAGAATTGGTAGATTCATTCTCATCGTTTGGAGTTTGGGTCACTTCTCCTGATACCGCTATTTCTTATTACTTGTCCTTGTTTTGGAATCTGGACCGGGATATAGTTAAATCATTTGGTGTCATAATTTCTAGTCCAACCAAAGAGATTTATCAGTGGTGATGGTGGGTGTCGGTGGTTCTACTTCATACCTTGTCCTTGATGACATTGGCTTCGATTACTCCATGATAACCGGGTATAATTCCTCTCGGATCATTCGTGTTTCAGTAGTTGCACGAACCTGAATGGCCTATACTAGTTTTTCGTGTCCCCTTGTGTAAGAAGATAAGGATGGTTAGTGCAATTATTCGTGCAGGATGCGGCCTCTATTGGTGTTACCAAACATCAATGTAGTATTATCTTATCTTGATTATCGTATTAAGCTGACTACGTTTCTCTGTGAGTGGATATCAACCCAATCATCTTTTGGTGGTAGAGCGGCCCTAAGGTCTTGCTTCCTTCTTTGGATTCATTTTAATTTTGGTCTTGGACGGTATATTCATGGCGATGATGGAATGATTCTTGAGCCATCCCTTTACCCTTCTTGTCCTCATACTGGGATTTCTCATGGGGTTTAGGGATTCTCCCTGTGTGGAGCCTTTGCTTCTTATACGGTTCAAGGGTTCAACCTTGTCTTCTTCTTCGGGTTTACTTGCACGTTCCTCGGGATCCTTTTCGAGTTTCGGGATTCCATCGATTTTGGGAACGCATCGTCGGGTTTAGGCTATGACGGACGGCAACCTCTCGAGCCAAACCCCCTTTTTTTCAATCAAAAGGGATAAAAATAAATAAATAAAAATTGAATAGTAAAAATCCAAAAACAACAAAAATCGTCAAAAGCATCAAAAGCATTTTTTGAAAAAGCTGTTTCGAACTACGTTAGCTTGATCCCTTTCCATAGGGTACGTAGGTAGCTTGGGTCCACCCAAGTCCAGTCAAACCTTTTTAATAAATATTTTCAAACCTTTCAAAACAAAAATGGGCAAGGATGATGATCGCCAGGTCACTCGGAGTCCCCTTTTTCATTCCATTTCTGATTTCGATCGTGGTTTTCCGGTTTTCATCGATTTTCCGACGTTTTATCGAGTTTTGGGACGGGCGATGACGTAGCGTGGTCCCTTCACAGGGATTGTCCTCGCTGAGCCCAACGATAGGTCATGACGATCGCGAGACTTGTTCGATCTTCAGCAGATTAGGATCACTGGGCTTGATTCCATTTGAATCGCCCTCTCAGCTTATCGTGTGTTCCGTTCTCTTTCCCCTGTCATTTTTGGTCATCGTACACCTTTGATTTCCTGATTCCTTTACTTTTTTTACATCTTGATAGCTCACTGAGGGTTTGTCTTTGGTTTATTATGAATTATTTTTTTTGGGTTTGTTTACTGTTCTAGCATGTGATTGATTGCCATTTTCTCAGCCTTATCTCTTGCATAGGCTCGCATGCTAGTGTGTTTACCTTACTGCTTTGGTTGCTTAGCTATAGCGTTTATTCATTTGTCTTATCTTGATTATCTGTCTAGATATAGATCTTTACTCCTTTCCTTATCTCTTTATATCTATCATTGTCTGTTTAGTTATAGCTCTGCATGTGGTTGTTTATTGCTTTATTAGATGCGATGAGTTAGGATTTGGATGTTCATTTTCTTTGCCCATCCCCGGGTCATGCATGCTTAGATAGACAAATTCTCGGGGATGATTATTCCCATTTCACATGATTTTTGCCCAAGAGTCTTCAAAGTTAATTAGAAAATGGCATAAGAGACCAAGTGCTTGTACTTGGGCAAATTGAGGGTGCTCTTCAGATCTTCCTCATTCGTCACCAGGCACGGACCTTTGCATCTCTGGTTATCCGTCGCAACAGAGTATTTCATGGGATCTAGGGCCCATTTCCTTGGATGGCGACTCTGAGTTATTTTAGGTGCGTCTTGGTTTCGAGGCTTTTGTCTCCGAATCAAGATGTATCTCATACTTATGCATTCGCCACCCATGCTGTGAGTGGCATCATTTCGAGAGTTCCTTGGTAGAGCTCTCCTTCACATTGTGGAGGTCCCAGAGGATTGACGGGGGATCTCGCGTCCCTCGCTCACCGTCCTCTCGGGATCGGGGTCCACACACATCCTTTATCATCTAAATCTAAAATTCAATAACATCTCATCCTCATCTCAAAACTTGGCTAAAAGCTCAATGACACCATTTCTAGGATTTCCTATGTTTAAAAGATGGATAGTTTATAAAGTTTCTAAAATAAGAAACTTTCTAGTTTTTCAATCTCCATCCTTTATAACCTAAATCTAAGATTTAATACCATCTCACCCTAATCTCAAAACTTGCATAACGGCTCCTTGGTACCATCTCTAGGGTTTACTCAGTCTAACAAATTAATCTTTTATAAAGTTTTTAAAATAAGAAAGTTTTTAGTTTTTCAATCTTCGTCCTGTATAACCTAAATCTAAGACTTAATACCATCTCACCCTAATATCAAAAGTTGGCTAAAAGCTCCTTGACACCATCTCTAGGGTTTACTAAGTCTAAAAAATTAATATTTTATAAAGTTTCTAAAATAAGAAACTTTCTATTTTTACAATCTCCATCCCTCATCAACTAAATCAAAGATTCAATATCATCTCATCTTCATCTCAAAACTTAGCTAAAAGCTCCTTTACACTATCTCTAGGGTTTCCTACGTCTAAAAGATGGATGTTTTATAAAGTTTCTAAAATAAGAGACTTTATATTTTTGAATCTCCATCCTTCACCAACTAAATATACGATTCAATACCATCTCATCCCCATCCCAACACTTGGTTAAAAGCACCTTGACTCCATCTCTAGGGTTTCTTATGTCTAAAAGATGGATGTCTTATAAAGTTCCTAAAATAAGAAGGATTATAATTTTTCAATCTCCATCCTTTATCAACTAAATCTAAGATTCAATACCCTCTTGTGCTCATCCCAAAATATGGCTTAAAGCTCGTTGACATCATCACTAGGGTTTCTTATTTCTAAATGATGGATGTTTTACAAAGTTTTTAAAATAAAAAACTTTCTATTTTTTCAATCTCCATCCTTTATCAACTAAATCTAAGATTCAATACCATCTCATCATTATCCCAAAACTTGGCTAAAAGCACCTTCACTCCATCTATAGGGTTTCCTATAGATAAAAGATTGATGTTTTATAAAGTTCCTTATATAAGAAGCTTTCTAATTTTTCAATCTTCATCCTTCATCAAGTAAATCTAAGATTCAATACGCTCATATGCTCATCCCAAAACATGTCTTAAAGCTCGTTGACATCATCACTAAGGTTTCTTATTTCTAAATGATGGATGTTTTAGAAAGTTTCTAAAATAAGAAACATTCTATTTTTTCAATCTCCATCCTTTACCAACTAAATCTAAGATTCAATATCATCTCATCCTCATCCCAAAACTTGGCTTAAAGCACCTTGACTCTATCTCTAGGGTTTCCTATGTCTAAAAGATTGATGTTTTATAAAGTTCCTAAAATAAGAACCTTTCTAATTTTTCAATTCCATCCTTCATCAACTAAATCTAAGATTCAATACCCTCATATGCTCATCCCAAAACATGGCTTAAAGCTCGTTGACATATCACTAGGGTTTCTTATTTCTGAATGATAGATGTTTAACAATGTTTCTAAAATAAGAAACTTTCTATTTTTTCAATCTCCCTCCATTATCAACTAAGTCTAAGATTTAATAACATCTCAGCCTAATCTCAAAACTTGGCTAAAAGCTCCTTGACACCATCTCTAGGGTTTCTTATGTCTAAAATATGGTTGTTTTATATAGTTTCTAAAGTATGAAACTTTTTTTTTTTCAATCTCCAGCCTTGTTCAATTAAATCAAAGATTCAATACCATCTAATCCTCATCTCAAGACTCAGCTAAAAGCTCCTTCACCCCATTTATCAGGTTACCGATGTCTAAAAGATTGATGTTTTATAAAGTTACTAAAATAAGAAACTTTCCATTTTACAATCTCTAGCCTTGATCAACTAAATCTAAAATTCAATACCATCTAATCCTCATCACAAAACTTGGCTAAAAGCTCGTTGATACCATCTATTGGGTTTCCTATGTCTAAAAGGTGGATGTTTTATAAAGTTTATAAAATAAGAAGCTTTCTATTTTTCAATCTCCATCCTTCACCAACAAAATCTATGAGTCAATACCATCTCATCCTCATCCCAAAACTTGGCAAAAAGAACCTTGACACCTCTCTAGGGTTTACAAAGTTTTAAAGAATGTCGTTTTATAAAGTTTCTGGAATAAGAAGCTTTCTATTTTTTCAATCTCCATCCTTCATCAACTAAATCTAAGATTCAATACTCTCTCCTTCTCATCCTAAAACTTAGTTAAAATCTGGTTGACATCATCTCTAAGATTTCCTATGTCTAAAAGATAGATGTTTTATAAAGTTTATAAATTAAGAAACTTTCTTTATTTTCAATCTTCATTATTTATCAATTAAATCTACGATTCAATAGCATCTCATCCTCATCTCAAAACTGAGCTAAAAGCTCCTTGACCCCCCATCTCTAGAGTTTCCTACGTCTAAAAGATGGATGTCTTATAAAGTTTCTAAAATAATAAACTTTCTATTTTTTCAACCTCCATCCTTCATCCACTAAATCAAAGATTCAATATCATCTCATCCTAATCTCAAAACTTAGCTAAAAGCTCCTAGACACCAGATCTAGGGTTTCCTATGTCTAAAAGACGGATGTTTAATAATGTTTCTAAAATAAGAAACTTTCTATTTTTCAATCTCCATCTTTCACCAACCAAATCTACAATTCAATACCATCTCATCCTCATCCTAAACTTGGCTAAAAGCACCTTGACAACATCTATAGGGTTTCCTGTCTAAAAGATTGATGTTTTAGAAAGTTTCTAAAATAAGAAACTTTCTAATTTTTCAATCTCCATCCTTCATAAACTAAATCTAAGATTTAGTACCCTCTACTTTTCATCCAAAATCTTGGCTTAAAGCTCGTTGACATATTCGTTGACATATTCTCTAGGGTTTCCAATGTCCAAATGATGGATATTTTACGAAGTTTCTAAACTAAGAAACTTTCTATTCTTTCAATCTCCATTCTTAATCAACTAAATCTAAGATTCAATACCTTCTCATCCTCATCCAAAAACACGGGTAATGGCTCATTGCCACCGTCTCTAGGTTCTCCTATGTCTAAAAGAGTGATGTTTTATAAAGTTTCTAAAATAAGAAACTTTCTATTTTTTTCAATATCCATCCTTTATCAACTAAATCTAAGATTTAATACCCTCTCATTCTCATCCCATAACTCGGCTAAAAGCTCGTTGACAACATCTCTAGCGTTTCCTATGTTTAAAATTTGGATGATTTCTAAAGTTTCTTTAATAAGAAACTTTCTATTTTTTTCATCTCCATCCTTTATCAACTAAATCTAAGATTAAATACCATCTCATCATCGTCTCAAAACTGGGCTAAAAGCTCCTTAACATCATCTGTAGGGTTTCCTATGTCAAAAACATGGATTTTTACAAAGTTTCTAAAATAAGAAACTTTTTATTTTTTCAATTCTTATCCTTCATTAACTAAATCTAAGATTCAGTATCATCTCATCGTTATCCCAAAACATGGTTAAAAGCTCAATGACACCGTGTCTAGGGTCTCTTATCTCTAAAAGATGGATGTTTTTTAAAGTTTCTAAAATGAGAAACTTTCTATTTTTTCAATCTTCATCCTGTATAAACTAAATATAAGATTTAATACAATCTCATCATTATCTCAAAACTTGGCTAAAAGCTCATTCACTCCATCTGTAGGGTTTCCTTTGTTTAAAAGATTGAGGTCTTATTCAGTTTCTAAAATAAGAAAAAAAAAATTTCAATCTCCACCATTCATCAACTAAATCTAAGATTCAATATCATCTCATCCGCATCTCAAAACATAGTTAAAAGCTTCTTTACACCATCTCTAGGGTTTATATGTTTAAAAGATGGATGTTTTCTAAAGTTTCCAAAATTAGAAACTTTTTATTTTTTCAATCTCCATCCATGTTCAAATAAATCAAAAATTCAATACCATATAATCCTCATTTCAAAACACCATTTATGGGGTTTCCTATGTCTTAAAGATTGATGTTTCATAATGTTTCTAAAATAAGAAACTTTTAATTTTACAATCTCTGTCCTCAATCAACTAAATCTAAAATTCAATAACATCTAATCTTCTTCTCAAAATTTGGCTAAAACATCGTTAACACCATCTATAAAGTTTCCTATGTCTAAAAGGTGGATGCTTTATAAAGTTTCAAAATAAGAATCCTTTTATTTTTCAATATATATCCTCCACCATCTAAATCTACGATTCAATATCATCTCATCCGCATCCCAAAACTTGGATAAAAGCACCTTGACACTATCTCTAGGGTTTCATATGTCTAAATGACGTCTGTTTTTAAAGTTTCTAAAATAAGTAACTTTCTATTTTTTTAATGTCCATCCTTCGTCAACTAAATCTAAGTTTCAATACCCTCTCATTCTCATCCTAAAACTTCGCTAAAAGCTCGTTGTCATCATCTCTAGGATTTCCAATAACTAAAAGATAGATGTTTTATAAAGTCACTAAAATTGTAAACTTTCTATTTTTTCAATCTCCATCCTTCATCAACTAAATCTAAGATTTAATATGATTTCATCATCACCCAAAGACATAGTTAAAAGCTCCTTAACACCGTCTCTAGGGTCTCTTATGTGTAAAGGATGGATGTTTTACAAAGTATCTAAAATAAGAAATTTTCAATTTTTTCAATCTCCATCCTCTATCAACTAAATCTAAGATTCAATATCATCTCATCCTCATCTCAAAACTTTGCTAAAAGCTCCTTCACACCATCTCTAGAATTTCCTATGTCTAAAAGACGGATATTTTATAAAGTTTCTAAAATAAGAAACTTTCAATTTTTTCAATCTCTATCTTTAATCAACAAAATCTAAGATTCAAGACCATCACATCCTCATCTCAAAACTTGGCTTTAAGCTCCTCGACACCATCTCTAGGGTTTACTAACTTTAGAAGACTGATGTTTTATAAAGTTTCTAGAATAAGAAACTTTCTATTTTTTCAATCTCCATCCTTCATCAACTAAATCTAAAATTCAATATCCTCTCATTCTCATCCCAAAACTTCGTTAAAACCTCGTCGACATCATCTTTAGGGTTTCCTATATCTAAAAGATAGAAGTTTTATAAAATTTTTAAAATAAGAAACTTTCTAATTTTTCAATGTCCATCCATGATCAACTAAATCTAAGATTCAAAACCATCTGATCATCATCCCAAAACTAGGCTAAAAGCGCCTTCACACCTTCTCTAGGGTCTCTTATGTCTAAAAGATGGTTGTTTTATGAAGTTTATAAAATAAGAAACTTTCTATTTTTTTAATCTCCATCCTTTATCTACAAAATCTAAGATTTAATACCATCTCATCCTAATCTCAAAACTTGGCTAAAACCTCATTGACACAATTTCTAGGATTTTCTATGTTTAAAAGATGGATATTTTATAAAGTTTCTAGTATAAGAGACTTTCTATTTTTTCAATCTCCATCCTTTATAACATAAATCTAAGATTTAATATCATCTCATCATAATCACAAAACTTGGCTAAAAGCTTCTTTACACCATCTCTAGAGTTTACTAAGTCTAAAAAATGAAGGTTTTATAAAGTCTATAAAATAAGAAACTTTCTATTTTTTCAATCTCCATCATTTATCAACTAAATCTAAGATTTAACACCATCTCATCTTCATCCCAAAACATTGCTAAAAGCTCCTTAACACCGTCTCTAGGGTCTCCTATGTCTAAAGGATAGATGCTTTATAAAGTTTTTTAAATAAGAAACTTTCTATTTTTCAATCTTCATCATTTATCAACTAAATCTAAGATTCAATAACATCTCATCCTTATCTCAAAACTTAGCTAAAAGCTCCATGACCCCATCTCTAGGGATGGATGTCTATGGTTTCCAATGTCTAAGAGATGGATGTCTTATAAAGTTTCTAAAAAAAGAAACTTTCTATTTTTTCAATCTCCATCCTTCATCAACTTAATCAAAGATTCAATATCATCTCATCTTCATGTCAAAACTTAGCTATAAGAACCTTCACACCTTCTCTAGGGTTTCCTATGTCTAAAAGTTGGATATTTTATAAAGTTTCTAAAATAAGAAACTTTATATTTTTCAATCTCCATCCTTCACCAACTAAATCTACGATTCAATACCATCTGATCCTCATGCCAATACTTGGCTAAAAGCACCTTGACACCATCTCTAGGGTTTCCTATGTCTAAAAGATGGATGTTTTATAAAGTTCCTAAAATAAGAAAGTTTCTAATTTTTCAATCTCCATCCTTCATAAACTAAATCTAAGACTCAATACCCTCTTATTCTCATCCCAAAATATGGCTTAAGGCTCGTTTACATCATCACTAGGGTTTCTAATTTCTAAAAGATAAATATTTTACCAAGTTTCTAAAATAAGAAACGTTCTATTTTTTCAATCTCCATCCTTTATCAACAAAATCTAAGATTCAGTACCACCTCAGCCTCATCTCAAAACATGGTTAAAAGCTCCTTGATCATCTCTAGGGTTTTCTATGTCTAAAAGATTGGTGTCTTATAAAGTTTCTAAAATAAGAAACTTTCCTTTTTTTCAATCTCCATCCTTGTTCAAAAAAATCAAAGATTCAATACCATCTAATCCTCATAACAAAACTTAGCTAGAAGCTCGTTCACACCATTTATGAGGATCCCTATATCTAAAAGATTGATGTTTTATAAAGTTTCTAACAGAGTAAACTTTCCATTTTATAATCTCCATCCTTGATCAACTACATCTAAAATTTGTTACCATCTAATCCTCATCTCAAAACATGGCTAAAAGCTCGTTGCCACCATTTATTTGGTTTCCTATGTCTAAAAGGTGGATGTTTTATAAAGTTTATAAAATAAGAAACTTTATATTTTTCAATCTCAATCTTTCACCGACAAAATCTACGATTCAATACCATCTCACCCTCATCCCAAAACTTGGCTAAAAGCACCTTGGCACCATCTTTAGGGTTTCTTATGTCTAAAAAATTCTTGCTTTATAAAGTTTCTAAAATAAGAAACTTTCTATTTTTCAATCTCCATCCGCCATCAACTAAATCTGAAATTCAATACTCTCTCATTCAAATCCCAAAATTTAGCTAAAAGATCCTTCACACCGTCTCTAGGGTCTCATATGTCTAAAAGATGGTTGTTTTATAAGTTTCTAAAATAAGAAACTTTATATTTTTTCAATCTCCATCCTTCATCAACTAAATCAAAGATTCAATATCATCTCATCCTCATCTCAAAATTTTGCTAAAAGCTCATTAACAACCATCTCTAGGGTTTCCTATGTCAAAAAGATGGATGTTTTATAAAGTATATAAAATAAGAAACATTCTATTTTTCAATCTCCATCCTTCACCAACTAAATCTACGATTCAACACCATCTCAACCTCATCCCAAAACTTGGCTAAAAGCACCTTGACACCATCTCTAGGGTTTCTTACGTCTAAAAGATTGATGTTTTATAAGTTTCTAAAATAAGAAACTTTCTATGTTTTCAATCTCCATCCTTCATCAACAAAATCAAAGATTCAATATCATCTCCTCTTCATCTCAAAACTTAGCTAAAAGCACCTTGACATCATCTGTATGGTTTCTTATGTCTAAAAGATGAATTTTTATAAAGTTTCTAAAATAAGAAACTTTCTATTTTTTCAATCTTCATCATTTAGCAACTAAATCTAAGATTAAATACCATCTCATCCTCATCTCAAAACAGGGCTAAAAGCTTTTTGACGCCATCTCTAGGGTTTCCTATGTCTAGAAATGGATGTCTTATAAAGTTTCGAAAATAAGAAACTTTCTATTTTTTCAATCTCCATCCTTCATCAACTAAATCAAAGATTCAATATCTTCTCCTCCTCTTCTCAAAACTTAGCTAAAAGCTCATTGACACCATCTCTAGGGTTTCCTATGTCTAAAAGATAGATGTTTTATAAAGTTTCTAAAATAAGAAACTTTCTATTTTTCAATCTCCGCCCTTAACCAACGAAATCGACAATTCAACACCATCTCATCCTCGTCCCAAAACTTGGCTAAAAGCACCTTGACACCTTCTCTAAGATTTCTTATGTCTAAAAGTTTGATGTTTTAGAAAGTTTCCAAAATAAGAAACTTTTTAATTTTTCAATCTCCATCCTTCATCAACTAAATCTAAGATTCAGTACTCTTTAGTTTTCATCCAAAAACATGGCTTAAAGCTCATTGACATCATCTCTAGGGTTTCCTATGTCTAAAAGATTGATATTTTACAAAGTTTCTAAAATAAGAAACTTTCTATTCTTTCAATATACATCATTAATCAACTAAATCTAAGATTCAATATCATCTCATCCTTATCCCAAAACACGGCTTAATGCTCCTTCACACCGTCTGTAAGTTCTCCAATGTTTAAAAGAACGATATTTTATAAAGTTTCTAAAATAAGAAACTTTCTATTTTTTCAATCTCCATCCTTTATCAATCTAATATTTAAATACTCTCTCATTCTCATCCCAAAACTTTGCTAAAAGCTCGTTGGCAACATCTCTAGGCTTTCCTATGTCTAAAAGATGGATGTTTTATAAAGTAAAATTTATATTTTTTCCATCTCCATCTTTTATCCACTAAATCTAAGTTTCAATACAATATCATTCTCATCTCAAAACTTGGCTAAAAGCTCTTTGACACCATCTCTAGGATTTCCAATGTCAAAAAGATAGATTTTTATAAAGTTTCTAAAAGAAGAAACTTTCTATTTATTCAATCTCCATGCTTAATAAACTAAATCTATGATTCAGTACCCCTCATTCTTATCCCAAATCTTAGCCAAAAGTTCGTTGACATCATCTCTTGGGTTTCCTATGTCTAAAAGATGAATGTTTTATAAAGTTTATAAAATAAGACTCTTTCTATTTTTCAATCTCCATCCGTCATCAACTAAATCTGAGATTCATTACTCACTCATTCTCATCCCAAAACTTGGCTAGCTCCTTGACACCGTCTCTAGGGTCTCATATGTCTAAAAGATGGGTGTTTTATAAGTTTCTAAAATAAGAAACGTTCTATTTTATCGTTCTCCATCCTTCATCAACTAAATCAAAGATTAAATATCATCTCATCCTCATCTCAAAACTCAGCTAAAAGCTCCATGACACCATCTCTAGGATTTGATGTCTAAAAGATGGATGTTTTATAAAGTTTCTAAAATGAGAAACTTTCTATTTTTTCAATCTTCATCAATTATCAACTAAATCTAAGATTAAATTCCATCTCATTCTCATCTCAAAACTGAGCTAAAAGCTCCTTGACCCCATCTGGGTTTCTTATGTCTAAAAGATGGATGTCTTTTAAACTTTCTAAAATAAGAAACTTTCTATTTTTTCAATCTCCATCCTTCATCAACTAAATAAAAGAATCAATATCTTTTCATCCTCATCTCAAAACTTAGGTAAAGCTCCTTGACACCATCTCTAGGTTTTCCTATGTCTAAACCATGGATGTTTTATAAAGTTTCTAAAATAAGGAACTGTAAGCCCAAGGGTGCACATTGGTTCAATCATTCACATTACCTTCTTGTTTTGATGCTAGCAAACACAAATTCATTAGCATTGTCAGACTAATGTATTGCTTTGAGATGTTGTGCTCTACACAGGAATTTGATATATTATATCGCCATTACACAACTCTGTCAACACATGACTTGTGGATCAATGATCAAAGGAACTAAGAGCTTGCACCTACTTTGGAGTCATCCTCATTTGAAGATGCTCAAGTAAAGAAGCTTATCATGAAGATTCCACAAGTTCCTAAGCAAGTGTCAAGAAGAAGCTTGGAGTTGAACAAGTCATTGGTGACACCTCATGCACCTCACAACATGTAGTGAAGATTGGAGGATGTCACAAGAGCCAAGACAAGGTCAAAATGTTAACTCAAGCCGATGAAGTCCAAGAAAGTGCAAAGGAGCCAAGATATTCAAAGAAGACTCAAGGTTCTTATTTTTATAATGTATTTAGAGTCCTCTTGATTTTATATAAAATGCACTTTCAAGCTCCCATCACGAAGTCGACAGAATTATTTGGAAGGGCAACCCAAATGGGAAATTTTCTCTCAGATCTGCTTGGAACCAATGTAGAACTCGTTGGGCTGAGGTTCCCTGGTTCAAGACTGTCTGGCATAAAGGCCATATCCCTAGGTACAGCTTCACCACCTGGCAAGCAATGCAAAATAGGCTCAGTACTCGGGACAGGCTATGCTTCCTCGGATCCCACAGAGATCTCAGCTGTCTGCTCTGTAACGCTGGCCCTGAATCGGTGAACCATCTCTTCTTTCGATGCTCCTATTCGGCATGGATCTGGAGATCTATTCTGTGGCGGTGTGGGTTCAGGAGGAAGCCGCTCAAGACCCTCTTACAGGAAGAAATGTGGATCCGGGAAAAGTTTAAAAGGGATGGGCAAGCCACCTCGATTATGCGACTTAGTTTCTGTGTGGTGGTGTACATGATATGGAGAGAAAGGAATAGCAGGCTGCACGGGAAGCACCCTTGCCATAGAGACGAGTACCCTCCACAGTTGCCTCAGTATCATTCATTCTAGGCTTGCTCATCTTCACCTGGATGATGTTATTAGCCGGAAAAATGTTGCAACTGCCGCAAATTTTGGTCTTCCTTGTATCCAAGTGAAAACCGACGCTGTCTTCTGCTCCTGGATCAGGCCGGATCATGAATTTTACAAGATTAATACTGATGCTGCTGTTCACAATGGGATGGGTGGAATAGGGGGCTTAATTCGGAACTCGATGGGGGAGGTCCAAGTCATGTTCTCTCTTCGGTCGGGCTGTGAGGAGATCCATCTTCTGGAAATGAAAGCCATCCTCCATGGGATCATACTCGCGCGCACGGAAGGGTATGAATCAATCTGGATTGAATCCGATTCTTTGGTTGCAGTAAATGTGATCTTAGAAAAGTGGGAGTGTCCCTGGAAAGCCATTCCAATTGTTGAAGAAATTCGTGATGCCCTCAGAAACACTCAGAACTGGAAATTGTCTCATATTTGGAGAGAAGCGAACGGGGCCGCAGACTTCCTGTCTAAGCCCGACTGTTGTTGCGAAGGAGCTGTCCTCCTCCCTTCTACTATCCCCCCAACTCTTAGGGATATCCTGGATCTTGATGCAGCCGGCCACCTTTACCCTCGTGTGTAGGGTTATCGATGTGACCTTCAGATCCGCAGCGGTGATCAATGCTGTGGTTAGTTGTTGGTGTTGGGGGGCTATATGTACCCCCAACTGTGGGATCCTTCTGCACTGCTCTTTGATTCTCCTTTTGGCTCTTTGCCTTTGCTGCCCATCTGGGCCCCCCTTGTAATTCTTGCTTATTGGTTTTAATATATCCGGTCGGGGTCTGCCTAACCCCAGCTTACCAATCAAAAAAAATATATATATAAAATGCACTTTCAAAAGGTTTTCAAAATAGTTTTTATACTTAACATTTTACATCTTTGAAAACTATCATCACACCCAAAAATGTGTTCGAAAACCTTGGACTAAAGCCCAAAGACCATAGCCCAAAAGCTCCTGGATTTTAAAGTTAAAATGGAATTTTACTCAGGGCCGGTCGACCGGGCTATGCCGGGCGACCGCGGGATGGAACCTGGAAATCCAGGTTATCTCGAAATTTATCGGGCCGGTCGACAGGGTCAAGCTGGGTGAGCGCAGATACGTTTCTGTTCAAAACAGAAACAATCCAATATGGTGTGGGCGGTCGACCTCCATGGGTCCGGTCGACTGCGATAGTGTTTTGAGTGAAAATTAAATTCAAACAGTAAGCCATCGCCGGTCGACCGCCATTGGGCCGGTCGACCTCGCCGGTATGAATTTTGAATTTCAAATTAAGAGCCCGATAAGGGCGGGGAACCGTCGTGCCTCAGTCGACCGCCGCGACTGGGAATAGATCCGTTGGGGCTTTCACAGGTTGACTTTTTCAACCCTGTAAATTACAGTTTTACCCCCAAACGGTCATATTTCCTTGTGGGCTATATATACACTATCCAAACCTTTCTACATAACCTTTGTTAAGATAAAATCACATCTTCTTGAACCAAAACTTTTATATGAAAGGTTAAACCTCTTTGAATTTGCATTTTTACATTCTATCAAGAGGATCTCCATAGGCTTTACATTTGTATATATTCTTTGGAGAGCTTGTGAGCTTACAACTTTGTAATCCGCCTATCAAGAGGCATTGAGAGTTTCTTTCTTTTTATTTCTTCATTCTATGTTTGAGGGTCTCCGATTTGGCCCGGAAAGAAAGGTAAATCAAGTGTACGAAAAAGGTGTCATCGGAAAGGCTTCATGCAGAAAAGGGTGTGATCCCTTTAAAGAAGGAGTTGGTGTTTGGCTTTGAGATTTGCCCTTTGAAGAATCTTAGTGGTTAGTGAAGAATCCCAAGGAGGAAAACTTGGACGAGTGGAGTAGGTCAAGTTGTGACCGAACCACTATAAATCTTGTGCCTTGTGGATGCTTTCTTCTTCTCCTTCTCATTTGCACATTGTGGTGATTGGTAATCTCTAACCCAACTTGTATCTATGTTTTAATCAAACAAGGGTTAGTGAATGCATGCTTAAAGTAACATTCAAACCCTAACTTTTAATATCTCTATTAATTGATCAAGGGTTAAACATGTTAAGGTTTAGTTGGTAAATTGATTTTAGGAATCCAATTAATTAAGCCCCAAAATTTTAATTAGCCAATTCACCCCTCCTCTTGGGTTGTCACATTGTATTTCACTTTGTATCAAAGCTTAGGCTCTTAAAGAGATTTTTAAAATTAAAAATCTACAAGAGATAAAGATCCGTGACAATCCAATGGATTATGAGCTACGTCAATCCACTATAATTCCTCCATTTTTTGATGGAACAAATTTTAGAGGTTTGAAAATTAAAATGCTTGCCTATCTCAAATCCATAGACTTTGACATCTTAAATGTCATTGAAAGGGGATTTTCTATTCCAAGAGAATGCACTAAAAATGATGCAAAATTATTTTCATTAAATTCAAAAGCTATTATTATACTATGTTGTGGACTATGTCCCAATGCTTTTGAGAAAATTTCATCATGTTCCAATGCAAAAGATATTTGGACTAATTTTAAAAATTTTTATGAAAAAAATGATACTCTCTTTTTAAATGATAAAAATATTGTTGTTGAACAAAAAGAGAATCAACAAAAATCTTTTGCAAAGGAGAATTCGTTCAAACATTCATTCTCCGATTTAGAAAAATAAATTCAAAATTTGAAATTGGAAATTAATGATTGTTTGAAAAGAAATAAAAAATTAAGTCATTTGAGCAAAATCTTGATAAACAAAAATGTTGACCTAATTAAAAAGTGCATTGGTCTTGGAAAAGAAAATGAAAGCCTTGAAACCACAAACAAGAATTTAAATGAAGAAAAATTAAAAGCTAATTTATCTCAACAAACAAATTGCTTTGAAAGTCAATTAATTGAGATTAAATCAGTTAATAAATAACTCTCTATGAAGAACCAAAGAATACAAGAATAAAATGACAAATATCTTTGTCATCATATGTATTCTTGTAGTTCTTGTTCCTCCTCATCTACCCACACTTATTCATGTTCATATTGTTGTAGATTAGGGCATCACAAATCTAGGTGTAGGCTTAGATTTGTGAAATCAAGCAAGTTGGTGTGGATAAGAAAAGATGTCCCACACACAAACTTGATTGGAACCAAATGGATTTGGGTTCCAAAATCCCCCACTCAACTCATTATTTAAAATTATTAATATATGGGGTTGTGCTTTCATTGTTATATAATATGAATTCTTTCTAGATACTATTTCAATATTGCATTCATTGTATCTTGATCATTCGTGCTTTAAAGATATATCATTTTATAATCAAGCATAGATGCATATCATTAGTCATGTATTTAATAGAATGCATCTTTGCTTATTGAGCTTCATGATCATATCATATTCTTCTCATAGCCTATGTAGAAAATAAGAAAATACTTTTCTAGACTATGTTTGTACTTCATTGAAAATCTTTGAAAAATCCAACTAAGTGCAAAAACACACAGATATGCACTTAGCATCCACATTTAGATGAACTAACATGTCAAACATTGCTAGATATAGATCAACATATATCATATTGTGTATCTAGCAAAATTCATCTAGTGCATCCAAAAAAGGAACTTATTGAAAACATATGTCCATTCATCCATTTGAGCTTAAATGATAGAAAAATAAAAATGAATTTTTAGGAGTTATCACATAGCCTAGGGATCGAGTTTATGTTCATTAGAATCCCTTGAATGTGAGAAAAATAGAAGAAAATTAATTTTTCCACAAAATCCCTTGAAAAATATCAAGAAATTGAAAACAGGGGTGTGGCGATCGACCGAGCCTCGGAGGGCGACCGCAGAAGGTGTGGACCCCGATCCCGAGGACGGTGAGTGAAGGATGCGAGATTCCCTAGTCAATCCTCTGAGACCTCCACAATGTGAAGGAGAGCTCTACCAAGAAACTCTCGAAACATGATGCCACTCACAGCATGGGTGGCGACGGATATGTATGAGATACCTCTTGATCCAGAGACAAAAGCCTCGAAACCAAGACGCACCTAAAATAACTCAGAGTCGCCATCCAAGAAAATGGGCCCTAGATCCCATGAAATACTCTGTTGCAACGGATAACCAGAGATACAAAAGTCTGTGCCTGATGACGAATGAAGAAGATCCGAAGAGCACTCTCAATTCGCCCAAGTGTAAGCACTTGGTCTCTTATGCCATTTTAATTAACTTTGAAAAGTTTTGGGCAAAAATCATGTGAAATGAGAACGAACATCCCCGAGAAAACGTCTATCTAAGCATGCATGATCCGGGGATGAGCAAAGAAAGCAAACAAATCCTAACTCATCACATCTAAGAAAGCAGTAAACAACCACATGCAGAGCTATAACTAAACAGACAATGATAGATATAATGAGATAAGGAAAGCAGTGAAATAATCACACTAACATGCGAACCTATGCGAGAGATAAGGTTAAGAAAATAACAATCAATCACATGCTTGAGGAGCAAACAAACTAGAAGCGACGCATGAGAAATCTGAGGCAAGTACACGACAAGCTAAAAGATGCAAGAAAAGAAAAGAATCAGAAAACCATTGGTATGCGAGAACCAAAAACTGTCAAGAAAAAGAAAGTGGAACACACGATAGGCTCAGAAGGCGATTCAAAAGGAATCAAGCCCAGCGAGTGACCTGGCAATCACCATCCTTGCCCATTTTTGTTTTTATTTTGAAATGTTTGAAAATATTTATTAAAAAGGTTTGACTGGACTTGGGTGGACCCAAGCTACCTACGTACCCTGTGAAAAGGGATCAAACCAACGTAGTTCGAAACAACTTTTTAGAAAAATGTTTTTGATGTTTTTTGACAATTTTTGTTGTTTTTGGATTTTTACTATTTGATTTTTATGTGTTTTTTATCCCTTTTGATTGAAAAAGGGGGTTTGGCTGAAGAGGTTGCCGTCCGTCATAGCCTAAACCCGAGAGAAGTGTTCCCAAAATCGATAGGATCCCGAAATACAAAAAGAATCCCGAGGAACTTGCAGAGAATAGTCCCGAAAAGAAAGTAAACCCCTCAAACCCTGTGAAAACCCTGAGATGGGAAAAATGAGAGTAAGGGCAAGGGGTTGGCTCAAGAAATATTCCGTCATCGCCTAAACTCCATGAAGTATTCCCATGACCGGTAGAATCCCGAAGCTCTAAGAGGATCTTAAGGAACGCGCAATGAATGATTCCGAAAATGAAGGAGTAAACCCCAAAGGGAGTAATAAACCTAAAGAGGAGTAAACTTTTAAGCCCTGTAAGAAATATTGAATTAGAAGAAGAAGGAAGCCCCTCATGTCCTATAAGGAGTGATAGTTTCAAAGCAAAAGGGACTCCTAAGTATCGTAAGAAACCCCGGGTAAGGAGGAGAGTCATGATGGGAAGGAGATTCTAAAAGATCAAGTGTATATGCCCCCCCATATACTCAATGGCTGAAAACGAGTCGGGGTAGAATCGAAACTCAGACTTAGGTTATACTCCCATAATACCCAGACATGTATCAATGTCAAATTTAGAATGAAAATTTCACCTTTGCCTACTTTGCAGATACATACAAGAGACTTATGTATACTTACATTATGGGTCTTAAAGACAAAGCTTCAATTTAATCTTGTACCAGAGAAAGAAGTAAAGAACCAACATTCAAATAGGGTCAAGGGGTGGACAGAAAATGATTTGGTCTTTCAGGTCCTCGAACCGAAAATCTTAAAAGGTATAATGGATCAAGAAACCGAGTTCAAGAATTCATTCTAAATGAAAAGTTCATTATCCAAACATGAAAATCACAAACAGAGACAAGAGAATAGAGTTTCAAGGAAAAATTCAGATTCCTACTATTGCAGAATTTATGAGCAAAACTCGGTCCTATGAAGTCAAAGTCCTAACCAAAGGTCTCATCTATGCCTTTCATCCATTGGCACAGCTACTAGAGATTATTTCTATAGCTCTAAACAGGGGCCCTGACGGAGCCTGCGATTCACTGTGAGTTTAGGGAAATGATACCACTGCACTCATGTCTTCGAATTTGCACTAACCCTAATTTATCTTTAAGCATTGCAATACTTAGCTGTGGCCATAACAATTCTCAAATGGGCCAAGAAAGATAGCACCATAAGAAGCACAGAGGGTTAGTGAAAATTATCAAACAAGCTTGTATTGGTATCAACCCCCAAGACATAGAAAAGAGAGATGATTCCAAGCAATTTTGGCCATGTAATTGTCCATGTAAATGAAATAAAGATGGAAATTACTTGCAATCTGGAATGGAGATGGATGGAGCTTCGGATTCCGGCGAGGGTTGGAGTGGGTGGTGGCTGGAGCGCGAAAATTGAGCTCGGAATCGAGACGGCCGGAGAGTGGCCAGGCTACCTACGTACCCCCATGTTCACTAGAAAGATTTTCTAGGTGGGTTAGGATTCAAAAGGACGGGATTTGATTTTGGTTTTCAAGGTTTCAACCGAACCTGGACTGGCCAGGCTACCTACGTACCCCCATGTGGTGAGGATCAGGCCGAACGTAGTTCAAGAAAAAAAAAATGCCCCTGGTTTGTTGTGCGGTTGAAAGAATATTTGATTTTGTTGGGGCTCAAAGGGGTTTGCAAAATGATTTTTCGAACTTGGGATTTTTTATTTTGAAGGTTCAAATGGCCAAGGATGGCCTTCTGGTGTTCTGGCGTGAGATTTTCTCAAATGATTGGGGGGTTCAGCAGCTTTTGAATTTTTCTTTCTCTTTTTTTTTTTCGAGGAGTCTGGCGGCATTTCCTGACAAGACTTCATCTGCACTGCGCAAGCTTGACTGATTGAATTTCCACTTTGTCTTTGGGATCTTGAACTGGTACTCGAGATTCTGTGACTCTGGGTCCTCTCGGTATGCTGAAAACGATTTGAAACCGACTCCACTTCTTTGGATTCTGATATTCTTAAGGAGTTGACGTAGGGGCACGTTCCCTTCTCCTTTTTTGTTATGGATTCCATCTTTTTTCTCTCTTTTGGATGTTCTTTTTCTTCTGGTTCCCCTTTTTTTTTTATATCGGGGTCGTCCCCTACTCCTTGACTGTTTTGACTTGAAATTCCATCAGAATATATGGCCCAAATATTCTTTTGGGGTGGCCTTGATTTTGTTGCTCGCAAGGGTTCTCTGAATCTTTTCACTATCGTCACTTGATGTCTAATGCTCCCCTTTATAAAATTTTCACTTTTTCGACCTGATGTCTCCATCAGAATCAAAGTTTCCTTAGCTCCCGTCTCGCTGACCCTCAGTCTTGCTGGCCGCGTCTCATTCGAAGACAGGTCAATTTCGCAGACGGGTCAATTTCGCAGACAAGCTATTTTCGTCCGGCCATCAAGGCCAGTCTTTATTGATTCCCGTCTCGCTGACCCTCAGTCCCGCTGGCCATGTCTCATTCGCAGACAAGTCAATTTCGCAGACGGGTCAATTTCGCAGGCGAATCAAAGTTTCCTTAGCTCCTGTTTCGCTGACCTCCAGTCCCGCTGACGGCGTCTCATTCGCAGACAGGTCGATTTTGCAGACAGGTCAATTTCGCAGACAAGCTATTTTCATCAGGCCATCAAGGCCGATCCTTATTAATTCCTGTCTCGCTGACCTCCAGTCTCGCTGGCCGTGTCTCATTCGCAGACAAGTCAATTTCGCAGACAGGTCAATTTCGCAGAACAATCAAAGTTTCCTTAGCTCCCGTTTCGTTGACCTCCAGTCCCGCTGGCCGTGTCTCATTCGTAGACAAGTCAATTTCGCAGACGGGTCAATTTCGTAGGCGAATCAAAGTTTCCTTAGCTCCCGTTTCGCTGACCTCCAGTCCCGCTGACCGCGTCTCATTCGCAGACAGGTCGATTTTGCAGATAGGTCAATTTCGCAGACAAGCTATTTTCATCAGGCCATCAAGGCCGATCCTTATTAACTCCTATCTCGCTGACCTCCAGTCTCACTGGCCGTGTCATTCGCAGACAAGTCAATTTCGCAGGCAGGTCAATTTCGTAGACAGGCTGTATTCAACCGCCTCCCCAAGGCATCCTTTCCAAAGTCCCCTGCGGCATTCTTTCCAAAGTCCCCTGCGGCATCCTTACCAAAGTCCCCTGCGGCATTCTTACCAAAGTCCTCCGCGGCATTCTTTTCAAAGTCCTCCGCGGTATCCTTTCCAAAGTCCCCTACGTCATCCTTCCCAAAGTCCGCTACGACATTCTTACCAAAGTCCCCCTGAGACATTCCTTCCAAAGTCCCCTGCGGCATTCTTTCCAAGGCTCCCCGAGCCATTCTTTCTAAAGCCCCCTGAGGCATCCAATCTGAGCAAGACCCTTGAGGCATATGATTCTTTCAAGAATTCAATCTTCACAAAATCATTTTCTTTATGCTTTCCTTCTTTAACCAAATTTTCGGGGCAGGTCAAAATGCGTCGTCCTTTTGGCTTTGGCATTCGTGCAACAAGCACCCTCTGCCAAAGAGGGGCATCTGTAGACACCCCATTTCGACCTGACCCCAATTTCCCAAATAAAATAAATTCCCGAGATCGAATAAAATTTCGATTCCCAAATATCCCGAAAGTGGTGTCTTAAAGTCAACTTCAGAATCTTCCAGAAGCCAAGTTTCAAATTCTGATATCCGCAAAGAACCAAGCCCCAAATGCGAAGAAAACCCGAATGATTACTTACCCATTGTGCCCATTCTTGGGTACAAAATTCCCAAGAGGTTGCTAATGTTCCCAAGAGGCCCCTGCAAATTTTTAGATAAAATGGGCGAAAAATTGACAAAAATGCAAGCCGAGCTTGTACCGTTATCAAAGCATGGCTCTGCCAATAGCATTTCAAAGAAGAAAATCATTTGTCCCACCCCTACTCTTATTTGGGACACCACCTATACAACAAACAAGAATGGAAAATAACATACCGGGGGGGGGGGGGTGTCCAGGAGGAAAATGAGGCAAAATATATCATTTCTCTTTCATAAAAGAGAGACCGGCTAGGGTTTCAGGAGAGGGGTTTCTTCATGTTGGCTTCTCCCAACAGGGGAACCGGATAGGGGCAGCCACCAAGAGGAGAAACAGAGAGAGAGAGAGGGGAGTGCCCATTTTTTCTGAGCAACACAGTAGAGAGAGAGAGAAGAGAGACCAGGGTCTTCTTCTCCTGTCATTCCCCGGAGTCCCGACCCCTTGTTGCCGCCCACTCGCCACCACTTCTCCATCTAACCAACCCTTATCCATTGATTCCGGCCATCCTAGCCGGAATCCGGCAAACCCCAAAAATCTGTGCCAACTCCACCCACCCACCGATCATCTTCTTCTTCCCTAACCTCTTATCATCATCCTCACCATCATCAACCACACCCATTACATTTCTTTTTTTTAAACCCATCTTCTCCGGCTGAAATCCGGCAAAACTAACATCCAAACCCACTTCCTTTTTCCTTCCCCACCACCACAACAACCTCGCCCTAACTCCGGCCAACCACCGCTCGACCAAACCCACATCATCTCCTCCTTCAAAACCACATCCATTAAACCCCCTCAAATCTGTTCGTATCCCACCTCCTTCACATCATCCCCATCTTCTCTCTCCACACCCACAAGCCATCTCCTCCACCGAACCACCTCTTCAAACCCAATTCCATCTTCACAGACACCATCTATAAACCCACTTCACCTTCTCCGGTGACATCGGCTGGAATCCGGCCACCCTTCCTCTATAGATCCGAGCCCAATATTTCCATAATCATTTCTACAATCCCTCCTCCATATAAACCCATTTCAATCATCCTCTACTCCCCATCAACTCTCTTCCATCTCCATTGCAGCCACCAAGCCCTCATTCATTTTTATTTTTTTTAAAGAAACAGAGAGAGGGAGGAAGGGAAATTGCAAAAGGGAGGTTTCAAGCTCCACTCTCCGGCCGTCTTGATTCCGAGCTCAATTTTTGAGGAGTCTAGCGACATTTCCTGACAAGACTTCATCTGCACTGTGCAAGCTTGACTGATTGAATTTCCACTTTGTCTTTGGGATCTTGAACTGGTACTCGAGATTCTGTGACTCTGGGTCCTCTCGGTATGCTGAAAACGAATTGAAACCGACTCCACTTCCTGGGATTCCGATATTCTTAATGAGTTGACGTAGGGGCACGTTCCCTTCTCCTTTTTTGTTATGGATTCCATCTTTTTCGACCTGATGTCTAAAGCTGAGGGACTCTTTCATTGAATAGCACTAGGGCATTCTCCCGGTTTATCCTCATATGGCCAAGCAGAGCTACTTTGAACCCTCTTAGTAGGCTTATCAATTCTTTGCGCTGTTCGAGAGATAAAATTTTGACAATCCGTATTTCTCGAGTTTCAGATTTCGATACCTCCATCGACATTTTCGATTTCGTCTTCAAGTGGCTTTGCTCGACACTCTTACTCTCGTTTGACCATTTTTCAGATCTCGAGGGAATTTCGTCTGCATCCTCTTCCGAGAAGGGTGTCTTAGTTTGTTCAATATTAGATCCAAGAGGAAACACAGAGGAAAATTGACATTGAAAACACATGTTCATTTCATTGAGAAGTTTATGTACATTGATGATACTCGACACGCAACATTGGGCTTTACATCAGACATAACAATGGATTGAATGCTGACTCACCATAAGAAAGGCGAGCAAACACAAAATACTTGGACTTGACACTAACATGATTATTTGACCTACCAACTTGGACAAGAGAGTGGTTACACACACGACAAGGACGAATTTCAAAGAAATGACACTTTTTGGAGGCAATGGACTAGCGCTGAAAGTTGATGACATCGTGCCTTCATTAATAATGATGATAATGATTGGAGAGAGTAATCCTGGAGTTAGAATCTCAGAAGGGAGGGCCTCTTCGGTTTCTATTGACCCAGCTCCAATTGATCTTTAGCACCTGACACTGGCAAGGCTTTCTCTGGTATGATGTTTTCAAGGGGTTCAAGCTATGACATCTTTCCTTTTCCTTCCCATTCATTTTCTAGCCCAGAGGTGGTACAGGTAAAGGTGGTGAGATCTATGAAAGGTTGAAAGGGTAGAGTGGTTCCCATGGTGGGTGAAAGAGGTGCAACATGGTTAGGTGCAGAGTTCTCGGAAGCATTGGAGCTCGAGAAGAGTGAGGGGATCCCCATCTATTAGGTCCTAGATTTCATCATCATCTCTCTCATTTCTGCCAAGACGAGACTTTCAGTATACTCAGCCATCTGGGCAATGTGAGAGGTGAAATGGGTGAAGCAGAATTGCGGTTAAGCCTTGAAGCTGGGCGAGGCCAAATGGGTTTTGAAAAGGTGAATCTTTCGAGAGCTATGATTAACCAACCGGGCAAGATTCCTATCATGGACATCACAAACACTAGGTTCAATGAGAAGAAATCGCATGGCAATGTAATGCGCAAGTTGAGACAAAAGGTAGCACCAACACATCCTTCCGTTGGATAAAATCAGACAGCATAACGGCTGTACATGGAGATGGGGTAAGATAGACACATGGTTTGTCAACAAGCCTATGAGGATAAGGATTACACTCAAGATTTTTAGAGAAAATCCGGCAGCACAACGGCTATACGAAGGGGCTAAACAACTAAGTATAGAGAGTACGCTGACAAGGATGAAACAGGGTTCTCAGCAAGAGTACACACTTTGGTAATGATAATGGCAAGATAGACTCACAATCGACATGTGGAACACGGTCTGATCAGGATCAATCAAAGGATCAGGCTTACGGAAGATAGATCATGACTAAAAGAGCCAAGAATCTGATGATAATCCACATAATGGTTAGATGGGGAAAATTGATTAGATTAGAAGGAAACCTAACTAAGAAGCAAGCCCTAATCTAATAATAAATATATACATATATATACATCCTAACCAGGGGAACCAGCCCTAAATACAATCCCCAGCAGAGTCACCAGCCTGTGGACCCCGATCCCGAGAGGACGGTGAGCGAGGGACGCGAGATCCCCCGTCAATCCTCTGAGACCTCCACAATGTGAAGGAGAGCTCTACCAAGGAACTCTTGAAACAGATGCCAGTCACAGCATGGGTGGTGATGTATATGTATGAGATACATCTTGATACGGAGACAGGAGCCTTGAAACCAAGACATACCTAAAATAACTCAGAGTCACCATCCAGGGAGTCGGCCCTGGAACCCCATAAAATACTCTGTTGCAACGGATAACCAGAGATGCAACGGTTCGTGCCTGGTGACGAATGAGGAAGATCCGAAGAGCACCCCCAATTCGCCCAAGTGCAAGCACTTGGTCTCTTATGCCATTTTTAATTAACTTTGAAGAGTTTAGGGCAAAATTCATGTGAAATGGGAACAATCATCCCTGAGAAAACGTCTATCTAAACATGCATGACCCGGGGATGAGCAAAGAAAGCAAACAAATCCTAACTCATCACATCTAAGAAAGCAATAAACAACCACATGCAGAGCTATAACTAAACAGACAATGATAGATATAATGAGATAAGGAAAGCAATGAAATAATCACACTAACATGCGAACCTATGCGAGAGATAAGGTTAAGAAAATAACAATCAATCACATGCTTGAGGAGCAAACAAACTAGACGCGATGCATGAGAAATCTGAGGCAAGTACACAACAAGCTAAAAGATGCAAGAAAAGAAAAGAATCAGAAAACCATCGGTATGCGAGAACCAAAAACTGCCAGGAAAAAGAAAGTGGAACACACGATAGGCTCAGAGGGCGATTCAAAAGGAATCAAGCCCAGCGATCCTAATCTGTTGAAGATCGGACAAGTCTCGCGATCGTCATGACCTATCGTTGGGCTCAGCGAGGACAATCCTTGTGAAGGGACCACACTACGTCATCGCCCGTCCCAAAACCCAATAAAACGTCGGAAAACCGATGAAAACCGAAAAACCACGATCGAAATCGGAAATGGAATGAAAAGAGGGCTCCGAGTGACCTGGCAATCACCATCCTTGCCCATTTTTGTTTTTGTTTTGAAATGTTTGAAAATATTTATTAAAAAGGTTTGACTGGACTTGGGTGGACCCAAGCTACCTACGTACCATGTGAAAAGGGATCAAGCCAACGTAGTTCGAAACAGCTTTTTCGAAAAATGTTTTTGATGTTTTTTGACGATTTTTGTTGTTTTTGGATTTTTACTATTTGTTTTTTATGTGTTTTTTATCCCTTTTGATTGAAAAAGGGGGTTTGGCTGAAGAGGTTGCCGTCCGTCATAGCCTAAACCTGAGAGAAGTATTCCCAAAATCGATAAGATCCCGAAATACGAAAAGAAACCCGAGGAACTTGCAGAGAATAGTCCCGAAAAGAAAGGAAACCCCTCAAACCTTGTGAAAACCCTGAGATGGGGAAAATGAGAGTAAGGGCAAGGGGTTGGCTCAAGAAATATTCCGTCATCGCCTAAACTCCATGAAGTATTCCCATGACCGGTAGAATCCCGAAGCTCTAAGAGAATCTTAAGGAACGCTCAATGAATGATTCTGAAAATGAAGGAACTCCTAAACCCCAAAGGGAGTAATAAACCTAAAGAGGAGTAAACTTTTAAGCCCTGTAAGAAATATTGAATTAGAAGAAGAAGGAAGCCCCTCAAGTCCTATAAGGAGTGATAGTTTCAAAGCAAAAGGGACTCCTAAGTCTCGTAAGAAACGCCGGGTAAGGAGGAGAGTCATGATGGGAAGGAGATTCTAAAAGATCAAGTGTATTGCCCCCCCCCCCCCCCCATATACTCAATGGCTGAAAACGAGTCGGGGTAGAATCGAAACTCAGACTCATGTTATACTCCCATAATACCCAGACATGTACCAATGTCGAATTTAGAATGAAAATTTCACCTTTGCCTACTTTGCAGATACATACAAGAGACTTATGTATACTTACATTATGGGTCTTAAGGACAGCTTCAATTTAATCTTGTACTAGACAAAGAAGTAAAGAACCAACATTCAAATAGGGTCAAGGGGGGGACAGAAAATGATTTGGTCTTTCAGGTCCTCGAACGGGAAATCTTAAAAGGTATAATGGATCAAGAAACCGAGTTCAAGAATTCATTCTAAATGAAAAGTTCATTATCCAAACATGAAAATCACAAACAGAGACAAGAGAATAGAGTTTTAAGAAAAAATTCAGATTCCTACTATTGCCGAATTTATGAGCAAAACTCGATCCTATGAAGTCAAAGTCCTAACCAAAGGTCTCATCTATGCCTTTCATCCATTGGCACAGCTACTAGAGATTATTTCTATACCTCTAAACAGGGGCCCTGACGGAGCCTGCGATTCACTGTGAGTTTAGGGAAATGATGCCACTGCACTCATGTCTTCGAATTGCACTAATCCTAATTTATCTTTAAGCATTGCAATACTTAACTGTGGCCATAACAATTCTCAAATGGGCCAAGAAAGATAGCACCATTAGAAGCACAGAGGGTTGTGCAAATTATCAAACAAGCTTGTATTGGTATCAACCCCCAAGACATAGAAAAGAGAGATGATTCCAAGCAATTTTGGTCATGTATTTGTCCATGTAAATGAAATAAAGATGGAAATTACCTGCAATCTTGGAATAGTGGCTTAGGTCAAGTTGTGACCGAACCACTATAAATCTTGTGCCTTGTGGATGCTTTCTTCTTCTCCTTATCATTTGCACATTGTGGTGATTGGCAATCTCTAACTCAACTTGTATCTATGTTTTAATGAAACAAGGGTTAGTGAATGCATGCTTAAAGTAACATCCAAACCCTAACTCTTAATATCTCTATTAATTGATCAAGGGTTATACATGTTAAGGCTTAGTTGGTAAATTGATTTTAGGAATCCAATTAATTAAGCCCCAAAATTTTAATTAGCCAATTCACCCCCCCTCTTGGGTTGTCACCTTGTATTTCAGGAACTTTCTATTTTTCAATCTCCATCCTTCACCAACTTAATCTACAATTAAATATCATCTCATCTTTATCCCGAAACTTGGCTAAAAGCACCTTAACACCATCTCTTAGGGTTTCCTATGTCTACAAGATTGATATTTTTTTAAGTTTCTAAAATAAGAAATTTTCTAATTTTTCAATCTCCATCCTTCATCAACTAAATCTAAGATTCAGTAGCTCTACTTCTCATCCAAAAACTTGGCTTAAAGCTCGTTGTCATCATTTCTAGGGTTTCTTATGTCTAAAAGATAGATGTTTTACAAAGTTTCTAAAATAAGAAACTTTCTATTCTTTTAATCTCCATCCTTAATCAATTAAATCTAAGATTCAATATTATCTCATCCTCCTCCCAAAACACGGCTAAAAGCTCAGTGACATCGTCTCTAGGTTCTACTGTGTCTAAAGAAGGATGTTTATAAAGTTTCTAAAATAAGAAACTTTCTATTTTTTCAATCTCCATCCTTTATCAACTAAATCTAATATTTAATACCCTCTCATTCTCATCCCAAAACTTGGCTAAAAGCACGTTGACAACATCTCTAGGGTTTCATAAGTCTAAAAGATGGATGTTTTATAAAGTTTCTATAATAAGAAACTTTCTATTTTTTCCATCTCCATCATTTATCAACTAAATCTAAGATTCTAGACAATCTCATCCTCATCTCAAATATGGCTAAAAGCTCCTTCACCCCATCTCGAGGGTTTCCTATGTCTAAAAGATGGATTTTTATAAATTTCCTAAAATAAGAAACTTTCTATTTTTTGAATCTCCATACTTAATCAACTAAATCTACGATTCAATGTCTTCTCATTCTTATACCAAAACTTGGCTAAAAGCTCGTTGACATCATCTCTAGGGTTTCCTATGTCTAAAATATTGATGTTTTATAAAGTTTCTAAATGAAGAAACTTTTATTTTTTCAATTCACATCCTTCATCAACTAAATCTAAGATTTAGTATCATCTCATCGTTATCCCAAAACATGGTTAAAAGTTCCTTGACATTGTGTCTAAGGTCTCCTATCTCTAAAAGATGGATGTTTTATAAAGTTTCTAAAATAAGAAACTTTCTATTTTTTCAATCTTCATCATTAATCAACTAAATATAAGATTGAATACCATCTCATCCTCATCTCAAAACATATCTAAAAGCTCCTTCACACAATTTGTAGGTTTTCCTCTGTCTAAAAGATTGATGTCTTGTACAGTTTCTAAAATAAGAAACTTTCTTTTTTTTTCAATCTCACCCCTTAATCAATTAAATCTATGATTCAATATCATCTCATCCGCATCTCAAAACTTAGCTAAAACCTCCTTGACACCATCTCTAGGCTTTCCTAAGTCTAAAACATGGATGTTTTTTAAATTTTCTAAAATATGAAACTTTCAATTTTTCAATATCCATCATTCACCAACAAAATCTACGATTCAATACTGTAAGCCCAATGGTTCTCTCCTTGGCAATCTTCTATGTTTTGATGATTCCAAACACAAGTTGAAATGTGTTGTATTTCTAACGTGTTTGATGTTTAAGTGCATATATTGAAGATTCAAGTATTTCAAACACTTGATCAAGGATCGAGGCTTGTACATCCTTGAACACCATTTGAAGCCAAAAGATGATGAAGGCTTGGAGCATTCAAGGAGAGATCTTGAAGAGCCAAAGAAATGGAGGTGATCCATGCAAGAGTTCAAGACTTGAAGATGTGCTTCAAAAGATGAAGATTTGAAGGCTTAAGTCTTGTGTTAGATTGTACATCTAATCCCTATTAGGTACCCCACCTTGAGGCATAATGGAGTCACCAAACAGCTGATCTTAATTGAATAACAATCCCATCTATGTCGAATTTGGAAACCCTTGAAGCCCAAAAGTTATCAGCATAAAATATCTTGAAAATCGGCTGATTTAGGCTTCTCGGAACTCCGAGAAAGTTCTCGGAGCTCCGAGATTTGGTCCAATAGCTATTTTCCAAATTCTGTTTGTATTCCCGGAACTCCGAGAGAAATTCTCGGAACTCCGAGAAAATTTCTTGGAACTCCGAGACCACTGTGTCGGGAACAAAATTATGACCGTTTGGGATTTTGCCAGAATTACGACTATGCCCCTATAACGGTCATATTTGGGTTTTCCCTATATATATATGTGTTCTCTATGCCTTTGAACACATCTCTCTTATTACTAAACATGTTCTAAACACATTAGAGAGTGGTAATCACCCTTGTGCCTCAATTTGGGATATCTAAAGGGATTAGACCTAGGCTTGAATTTGTACATCATTTCAAAGAGTGGATTTTTGTGTGAGCGTGAGAGCTATCTACCCTTGAAGAGGGAAGTTGTATTTTCTATTTTTTTTATTGTATTTGGGCGAGTGCGAAGGGACGCGGAGCCATCCCAAGGGCGAGTGTTCGGAGAAGCGGAGCCCTCTCTCCGTGGTAAGGATTGCCACCAAGGTTAAAGCAATTGTAATCGGCACCGGTCTTCGCCGAAGTTAAGAAGATCAAATAGTGAAGCCATCAACAGGTTTGGCTGGTGGAGTGGAGTAGGCCTCGTGTTTGAGGACCGAACCACTTTAAATCTCGGGTGCACTCTTTCTTGTCTCTTGCTCTATTTCTTGCATTGCACTTTAGATTTGACTCACTGGCTTAAATTGTTTTATTCTTTGATCTCTTAATCCTTCATTGGAGAGCTTAATATTTTAGGTTAAAAATTCAAAGCTAAAATTTTATTTGTATCAACCTAATCTCCTTTTAGGTTGCCAATTGGGCCCACCCTTGGATTTTTGTGTGAGCTTGAGAGCTATCTACCCTTGAAGAGGGAAGTTGTATTTTTTATTTTCTTTGATTGTATTTGGGCGAGTGCGAAGGGACGCGGAGCCATCCCAAGGGCGAGTGTTCGGAGAAGCGGAGCCCTCTCTCCGTGGTGAGGATTGGCACCAAGGTTAAAGCGATTGTAATCGGCACCGATCTTCGCCGTGGTTAAGAAGATCATATACTGAAGCCATCAACGGGTTTGGTTGGTGGAGTGGAGTAGGCCTCGTGTGTTTGAGTACCGAACCACTTTAAATCTCGGGTGCACTCTTTCTTGTCTCTTGCTTTATATTTGCATTGCACTTTAGATTTAACTCACTCGCTTAAATTGTTTTATTCCTTGATCTCTTAATCCTTGTTTGGAGAGTTTAAATATTTTAGATTTAAAATTCAAAAGGTAAAATTTTATTTGTATCAACCTAATCTCCTTTTAGGTTGCCAATTGGGCTCACCCTTGGATTTTCACTTGGTATCAGAGCTAGGGCCTTTTGTCAAAAGCCTTAACCGGTAAGAGTTAAAAGATCATTATTAGGCAAAATCCATGGATTTTAAAATTGGTCATGACATCTCTATCCCTCCATCCTTTGATGGAACCAACTATGGGCAATGAAAAACCCGTATGAGGTTCTTTTTAGGATCTTTGGATTTAGAGATCTTAAATCTTGTAGAAAATGGTATTTCTAAAAAAGGAAAAATAGGATCCAAATTGCAAACATTAAATAGTAGAGCTTTGATTGCATTTTGTTGCTCGTTGTCTCCCCATGTTTTTGAGAAAATTTCATCATGTAAAGATGTACATGAGATTTGGATTAAACTTGAAGAAATCTTTAAAAATCATACTTGTCATCTTTCATTAGAAGATTCTAATGTTTCTCATTTACATGATTGTGTTGTGAATCCTTGTTTAAACACTTTTGATATTAGAAAGGATTTCAACTCCTCAATTTCCAAACTACAAAAAGAGATTGATTTCTTGCACTTGGAAATTGATAATTTCTCGCTCGAGAATGATGCTTTGAATCAAATAAACAATGATTTGATTAATGTAAACAAAGACTTGATTCAAAGATGTAAATCATTTGCAAAAGAAAATGAGATATTGGTCTTTGAAAACCAAAATTTGCAAGAAGAGAAGAAAAATGATGAAAATCTTAAATCAAGTAATGTTACATGTCCATCTACTTGTTGCACAAAATGTCATTTTTGTGGTAGATTATGACATTTTAAAAATGAATGTGTGCTTAAATCTTTACCTAAGACTAAGATGATTTGGGTTGAAAAGAACACTTTAGGTAAATCTAAGCCATTTGGAATCAAATGGATGTGGGTTCCAAAGGCCCCTACCTAGTTTTTCTATGCTTTTGCATTAGATTAGGGGCATATGCTTAATTTGAATATCTTTATGAATTTTGGTTCTTTGTGCCCAAGACTCTTACTTAGATTATTATTATATCTTTATCTTGGGAATTTGATTTGGATGATCCCCATTTATTGTTGATTGGGGACATTTGATTTAGGGGGAGTTAGAAAATGAGTTATCTTTCAAAACCCCATATGAGTTTTCAAAACCCTCCTTGTTTTGAATTTTGCCTTTATTAAGGGGGAGTTTTGATTTGATTTATTCCTTGACAAAGGGGGAGCTACACATTCCATATATTTTTTTCCTTATGTTTAAAACTTTCATCCCTTCTTTTTGTGATGACAAAGGGGGAGAAGTTTTATGGTTAGTATGCTTAAATATGGCAATCACCTTGTGTGTTGTCATCATCAAAAAGGGGGAGATTGTAAGCCCAATGGTTCTCTCCTTGGTAATCTTCTATGTTTTGATGATTCCAAACACAAGTTGAAATGTGTTGTATTTCTAACGTGTTTGATGTTTAAGTGCATATATTGAAGATTCAAGTATTTCAAACACTTGATCAAGGAAAACGGCATGGATCGAGGCTTGTACATCCTTGAACACCATTTGAAGCCAAAAGATGATAAAGGCTTGGAGCATTCAAGGAGAGATCTTGAAGAGCCAAAGAAATGGAGGTGATCCATGCAAGAGTTCAAGACTTGAAGATGCTCTTCAAAAGACGAAGATTTGAAGGCTTAAGTCTTGTGTTAGATTGTACATCTAATCCCTATTAGGTACCCCACCTTGAGGCATAATGGAGTCACCAAACAACTGATCTTAATTGAATAACAATCCCATCTATGTTGAATTTGGAAACCCTTGAAGTCCAAAAGTTATCAGCATAAAATATCTTGAAAATTGGCTGATTTAGGCTTCTCGGAACTCCGAGAATATTCTCGAAGCTCCGAGATTTGGTCCAGTAGCTATTTTTCAAATTCTGTTTGTATTCCCGGAACTCCGAGAGAAATTCTCGGAACTCCGAGAGAAATTCTTAGAACTCCGAGACCACTGTGTCGAGAACAAAATTATGACCGTTTGGGATTTTGCCAGAATTACGACTATGCCCATGTAACGGTCATATTTGGGTTTTTCCTATATATATATATATGTGTTCTCTATGCCTTTGAACACATCTCTCTCATTACTAAACATGTTCTAAACACATTAGAGAGTGGTAATCACCCTTGTGCCTCAATTTGGGATATCTAGAAGGATTAGACCTAGGCTTGAATTTGTACATCATTTCAAAGAGTCGATTTTTGTGTGAGCTTGAGAGCTATCTACCCTTGAAGAGGGAAGTTGTATTTTCTATTTTCTTTGATTGTATTTGGGCGAGTGCGAAGGGACGTGGAGCCATCCCAAGGGCGAGTGTTCGGAGAAGCGGAGCCCTCTCTCCGTGGTGAGGATTGCCACCAAGGTTAAAGCAATTGTAATCGGCACCGGTCTTCGCCGAAGTTAAGAAGATCAAATAGTGAAGCTATCAACGGGTTTGGTTGGTGGAGTGGAGTAGGCCTCGTGTTTGAGGACCGAACCACTTTAAATCTCGGGTGCACTCTTTCTTGTCTCTTGCTCTATTTCTTGCATTGCACTTTAGATTTGACTCACTTGCTTAAATTGTTTTATTCTTTGATCTCTTAATGCTTCATTGGAGAGCTTAAATAATTTAGGTTAAAAATTCAAAAGGTAAAATTTTATTTGTATCAACCTAATCTCCTTTTAGGTTGCCAATTGGGCCCACCCTTGGATTTTCAAATACCATATCATCCTCACCCAAAAACTTGGCTAAAAGCCCATTAACACCATCTCTACGGTGTCTTATGTCGAAAAGATGGATGTTTTATAAAGTTTCTAAAAAAAGAAACCTTCCATTTTTCAATCTCCATCCTTCACCAACAAAATCTACGATTCAATACCATCTCATTCTCATCCCAAAACTTAGCTAAAAGCCCCTTGACTCCATCTTTAGGGTTTCCTATGTCTAAATGATGGATGTTTTATAAGTTTCAAAAATAAGAAACTTTTTATTTTTTCAATCTCCATCCTTCATCAACAAAATCAAATATTCAATATCATCTCATTCTCACCTTAAAACTTAGCTAAAAGATCCTTGAAACCATCTCTAGGATTTTTTATGTCTAAAAGATGGATGTTTTACAAAGTTTTTAAAATAAGAAACTTTCTATTTTTCCAATCTTGATCATTTATAAACAAAATTTAAGATTCAATACCATCTCATCCTCATCTCAAAACTGAGGTAAAAGCTCCTCGACCCCATCTCTAGGGTTTCCTATGTCTAAAAAATGAATGTCTTATAAAGTTTCTAAAATAAGAAACTTTCTATTTTTTCCATCTCTAAACTTTATCAACTAAATCTAATATTCAATACCATCTCATCCTCATCTCAAAACTTGGGTAAAAGCATCTTGTCACTATCTCTAGGATTTTCTATTTCTAAAAGAGGGATTTTTCTAAAGTTTCTAAAATATGAAACTTTCTATTTTTTCAATCTCTATACTTAATCAACAAAATCTATGATTCAGTACCTTCTCTTTCTTATCCCAAAACTTGGATGAAAGCACGTTGACATCATCTCAAGGGTTTCCTATGTCGAAATGATGGATGTTTTATAAAATTTCTAAAATAAGAAACTTTTTATTTTTCAATCTCGATCCGTCATCAACTAAATCTGATATTCAATACTCTCCCATTCTCATCCCAAAACTTGGCTAAAATCTCCTTGACACCGTCTTTATTGTCACATATGTCTAAAAGATGGATGTTTTATAAGTTTCTAAAATAAAAAACTTTCTATTTTTTCAATCTCCATCCTTCATCAACTAAATCAGAGATTCACTATCATCTCATCCTCCTCTCAAAACTTAGTAAAAGCTCTTTAACCTCATCTCTAGGGTTTCCTAGGTCTAAAAGATGGATGTTTTACAAAGTTTCTAAAATAAGAAACTTTCTATTTTTACCTCTCCATCCTTCACCAACTAAATCTACGATTCAATACCATCTCATCCTCATCATAAAACTTGGCTAAAAGCACCTTGACACCATCTCTAGGGTTTCTGAAAATCCAAGGGTGGTCCCGAAATGGCAACTTATGAGGAGTGAAAATTATTAGGTTGCTAGCAAGTTTTAACCTTTTTTTTAAACTTCAAACCGAATTTTGAAATTAAGAGATCAACAATGAAATTGAAGCATACAAGTTAAATCTAAAGGTGCAATGCAAATAAAGAGCGAGAGTTCAAGAGAGAGTGCACCCGAGATTTAAAGTGGTTCGGTCCTCAAAACGCGAGGCCTACTCCACTCCACCAACCAAACCCGTTGATGGCTTCACTAGTGATCTTCTTAACTTCGACGAAGATCAATGCTGATTACAATTCCAACCGCCTTTAACCTTGGTGGCGATCTTCACCACGGAGAGTGGGGTACGCTTCTCCGAACACTCGCCCAATACAAGTTCTTTTGAGTAAGAAAGAAAGAACAAAAAAAATCCCTCACAAGGGTTTACAAGAAGTAGAAGATGTACAAATTTAGCCTATGATCCAAATCCTAATCTTAGAAGATGAGAGGCATAAATAAGCTTTGATTCACTCTTTGAATGTTCAAGTAAAGTTTAAGAGTGTTAGGATTGATGTTTGGAATGTTTGGAATGCCCATATATATAGGAAAAGCCAAATATGACCGTTCAAGGGCATTGTTGTAATTCCTGGAAAATTCCCAACGGCTAAAAATCTGACCGTTATAGTGTTATCGGAGTTCCGAGAAAAAATGTCGGAGTTCCGAGAAAAAATCTCGGAGTTCCGGGAATACAAACAGAAGTTGGAAAATGTCTACTGGACCATTTCTCGGAGCTCCGAGGAATGTCTCGGAGTTCCGAGCTCGGAGCTCCGAGAATTCTCTCGGAGTTCTGAGAAGCCTATCAGCAGCATATTTTCAACTCTTGTTTTTGGGCTTCTAATTTCTTACCAACTTGGGATTGTTATGAGGGTTCCAAAGTGTTGGAACACCACAAGGACAATCTCTTATACATTTAGGGTGTGTGAGATTAACTTAATTATGCCTCTAAAATCTAAATTAAGATTGGATCTTTTACAATCTAAATTGACTTCGATCTTCAATACGATTCTTCAAGTCTTCAATCATCTTGGACTTCGATGTCTTTGGCCTTCATGATGTGGTCCAATGAGAGCTTCTTTGGCCTTAATCCAAGCAATCTTGTCTTAGCACCAATGTGATCTACAACTTAGACAATCAAACACAATAGTGATCATAAATCACTTGTGTATTGGAATCATCAAAATAAGATGGGAATGCCAACGTGGAAACCATTGGGCTTACAGTTTCCTTTGTCTAAAAGATGGATGCTTTATAAGTTTCTAAAATTATTTCAATCTCCATCCTTCATCAACTAAATCAAAGATTCAATATCTTCTCATCCTCATCTCAAAACATGGCTAAAAGCTCCTCGACACCATCTCTAAGATTTAGTTGATATGGGGTTTCCTACGTCTAAAAGGTGTTGTTTTATAAAGTTTCTGAAATAAGAAACTTTCTATTTTTTCAATCTCCATCCATCATCAACTAAATCTAAGATTCAATACAATTTCATCGTCATCCCAAAACTTGGTTAAAAGCTCCTTGACACCATCTCTAGGGTTTCCTATGTCGAAAAGATGGATTTTTATAGATTTTCTAAAATAAGAAACTTTTTATTTTTTCAATCTACAAACTTAATCAACTAAATCTATGATTTAGTGTCTTCTCATTCTTATCGCAAAACTTGGCTCAAAGCTCGTTTACATCATCTCTAGGGTTTCATATGTCTAAAAGCTGATGTTTTTTAGAAACTTTCTATTTTTTCAATTTACATCCTTCATCAAATAAATCTAAGATTCAGTATCATCTCATCGTTATCCTAAAACATGGTTAAAAGCTCCTTGACACCGTGTCTAGGGTCTCCAATCTCTTAAAGATAGAAGTTTTATAAAGTTTCTAAAATAAGAAACTTTCTATTTTTTCTATCTTCATCATTTCTCAACTAAATATAAGATTCAATACCATCTCATCCTCATCCCAAAAGTTAGCTAAAAGCTCCGTCACACCATCTGTAGGGTTTCATATGTCTAAAAGATTGATGTCTTATACAGTTTTTAAAATAAGAAACTTTTTTTTTTCAATCTCACTCCTTAATCAACTAAATCTAAGATTCAATATTATCACATTCGCATCTCTAAACATAGCTAAAACCTCCTTCACACCATCTCTAAGGTTTCCTATGTCTAAAAGATGATTGTTTTCTAAAGTTTCTAAAATATGAAACCTTCTTTTTTTCAATATCCATCATTCACCAACTAAATCTATGATTAAATACTTTCTCATCCTCATCCCAAAACATCACTAAAAGCCCCTTGACATCATCTCTAGGGTTTCATATGTCTAAAAGATGGATGTTTTATAAAGTTTCTAAAAGAATGAACTTTCTATTTTTCAATCTCCTTCCTTCACCAACAAAATGAACGATTGAAAACCATCTCATTCTCACCCCAAAACTTGGCTAAAAGCACATTGACTGCATCTCTAGGGTTTCCTATGTCTAAAAGATGGATGTTTTATAAGTCTCTAAAATAAGAAACTTTCTATTTTTTCAATCTCCATCATTAATCAACTAAATCAAAGATTCAATATCATCTCATTCTCATCTCAAAACTTAGCTAAAAGCTCCTTGACACCATCTCTAGGATTTCTTATGTCTAAAAAATGGATGATTTATAAAGTTTCTAAAATAAGAAACTTTCTATTTTTTCAATCTTCATCATTTATCAACTAAATCTAAGATTTAATACGATCCCATCCCCATCTCAAAACTGAGCTAAAAGCTCCTTAACCCCATCTATAGGGTTTCCTATATCTGAAAGATGGATGTCTTATAAAGTTTCTAAAATAAGAAACTTTCTGTTTTTTCCATCATCAACCTTTATCAACTAAATCTAAGATTCAATACCATCTCATCTTCATCTCAAAACTTGGGTAAAAGCTCCTTGCCACCATCTCTAGAATTTCCTATGTCTAAAAGATGGATTTTTATAAAGTTTCTAAAATAAGAAACTTTCTATTTTTTCAATCTCTATACTTAATCAACTAAATCTATGATTCAGTACTCTGTCATCCTTATCCCAAAACTTGGTTAAAATCTTGTTGACATCATCTCTAGGGTTTCCTATGCCTAAAAGAATGGTGTTTGAGGAAGTTTCTAAAATAAGAAACTTCAGATTTTTCAATCTCCATCCGTCATCAACTAAATCTGAGATTCAATACTCTCTCATTCTCATCCCAAAACTTGGCTAAAATCTCCTTAACACCATCTATATTTTTTCTAAAAGATGGATGTTTTATATGCTTCTAAAATATGAAACTTTCTATTTTTTTAATCTCCATCCTTCATCAACTAAATCAAAGATTCAATATCATCTCATCCTCATCTCAAAACTTAGCTAAAAGCCCTTTCACACCATCTCTACGGTTTCCTATATCTAAAAGATGGATGTTTCAAAAACTTTCTAAAATAAGAAACTTTCTTTTTTTCAATCTCCATCATTCACCAACTAAATATACGATTAAGTACCATCTCATCCTCATCCCAAAACTTGGTTAAAAGCACCTTGACACCATTTCTAGGGTTTCATATGTCTAAAGGATGGATGCTTTATAAGTTTCTAAAATAAAAAACTTTCTATTATTTCAATCTCCATCCTTCACCAACTAAATCAAAGATTCAACTTCTCAACACATAGCTAAAAGCTCCTTGACACCATCTCTAAGATTTAGTTGATATGGGGTTTCCTATGCCTAAAAGAATGTTGTTTTGTAAAGTTTCTAAAATAAGAAACATTCTATTTTCTCAATCGCCATCCTTGATCAACTAAATCTAAGATTCAAAACCATCTAATCCTCATCTCAAAACTTAGCTAAAAGCACCTTGACACCATCTATAGGGTTTTCTAGGTTTACATTTTGAATCTCCATCCGTCGTCAACTAAATCTAAGATTCAATACTATCTCTTCCTCATCCCAAAACTTGGTTAAAAGCTCCTTGACACCATCTCTAGAGTTTCATATGTCTAAAAGTTGGATTTTTTATAAACTTTCTATAATAAGAAACTTTCTATCTTTTCAATCTCCATCATTCATCAACTAAATCTAAGATTCAATATTATCTTTTTCTCATCCCAAAACATGGTTAAAAGCTCATTGACACCATCTCAAGGGTCTCTTATGTCTAAAAGATGGTTGTTTTATAAAGTTTTTAAAATCAGAGTCTTTCTATTTTTTCAATCTCCATCTCTTATCAACTAAATCTAAGATTCAATACCATCTCATCCTCATCTTAAAACTTGGCTAAAAGCTCCTTGACACCATCTCTACGGTTTACTAAGTCTTAAAGATTGATGTTTTATAAAGTTTCTAAAATAAGAAACTTTCTATTTTTTCCTTCTCCATCCTTCATCAACTAAATGTGAGATTTAATATCATTTTGTAAGCCCAAGGGTCTACTCTCCTATCTTGTTTTGACGGTGCTAAACATAATTGATTATGTTCTTGAATACTAATCAATTTGCCTTGAAGTGTTGTGATAAGGTAGGGTGATCATAGATGGAACCATTACACAACTTAGTCATGCTTGAAGATATACCACACAAGATTCAAAGGAGCTAGAGACCACATGAGACAACTCACCTTGGAAGAACAATCAATGTGGAGCTCACCTCAACACACTCAAGAAATGCAAGCACACCATAGAAGATCTATGAAGACCAAGACCAAAGGGGAGCGTAACCATATTTAGATTTCTTGTACATCCTCTCTCTTTGATTTCTAAGTCAAGGCAAAATCTTTCAAATGTATTTTTAAAAACTAACCACACTCTCCGTATTAAAATTAATTGGTTAAGTGAATGGTTATATGGTGGACCAACATGTTGGGACCCTCATAACATTCCAAATTATCATAAGATTTGAGTTCCAAAAGCCCAAAGTCAAAAAGCAACAAAAACAGAAAAATCTGCTTACTTTAGGCTTCTCGGAACTCCGAGATTTTTCTCAGAACTCCGAGAAATGGTCCAGTAGTATTTTCCAACTTCTGGCCATTCTCTCAGAACTCTGAGAAATGGTCCAGTAGAATTTTTTCATCTTCTGGCCATTCTCTCGGAACTCTGAGAAATTGTCTCGGAACTCCGAGAATTTCTCGGAGGTCTGAGAATGGTTCTCGGAACTCCGAGAACGTCGCGACAGCACAGAAAAGAGCCGTTGGTTTTCAAATTAAAAATTAGTTTTTGATATTTATACCCCCAAACGGTCATATCTTTTCTAAGGGCTATAAATACACATTCAGGAGGATTATCTTCCTCTCTTGAATATTTGGACAATCATCCTTAAGCATTCAAACAACTTGCAAATCCCTTTAGCTTGAGAATTTGTTTTTCTTCTCCACCAAACTTGCCTTGCACTTGAAAATCATTTGAGTTTGGATTTAGGGCTTTCATTTGCAATCTATTGTGGAGAGCACTCAAGTGGACTACATCGTACATCAAGCTTCCAAGAGAAACCAAGTAATCATCATCTTCTATTCATTGTAAAGGTGGCTAGGGCATCCTATTTTTAATACCCTAAGGAGTAGCGCTTAGAACTCGGCGAAGAAAGAGAGTCGGTGTAAAGGTGTCAAGGGCATCCTCATTTAATACCCCTTGGGAGTGTAATCGCCTCAGAGCCGGGCATCGTGGAGGTCTCACATTGTGGAAATCCTTAAGGACGATCTTAAGAAGAGTGGAGTAGGGCTTTGCCCGAACCACTATACATCGGTGTGTTCCTTCCTTGTCTTGCACTTTTATTTTTTATTGGTTTGGCATTTCCTTTTTTTGATTTGATCTTATTTGAACTAACCAAAATCTAATCAAGAGAAGAAAAATCAAATTAGGTTTAATACTTAAATTTAAAAAGGTATAAATTATTGTTAAAACCAATTCACCCCCCCTCTTGTTTATTTCAATTGGTATCAGAGCCTCGTCTTTACTTTGTTTAAAACCCTAACCGGTCTAGAGAAAATATTCTAAAAATGGCAAACTACCCTCAACACCATGAAGGATACTCAAACACTAGGCCACCTTATTTTGATGGAGCAAATTATGGATTTTGGAAAACCAAAATGAAAATCTTTTTAACCCAAGATTACCAAATGTGGAGAGCCATTCATAATGGATATACCTTGCCCACTAGAAATCTAAATGAATGGACCGAAGCTGAACAACAAGCCTCAAAATACAATGCTAAAGCCATGAATTCTTTAATTTGTGCTTTGTCACCCGGAGAATTCAATAGAGTTTCAAACTTGAATTCGGCTAAGGAAATTTGGGACACCTTAGAAGTTACCCATGAGGGAACTAACCAAGTTAAGGAATGTAAAATGAATCATCTATTTAGGCAATATGAATTTTTTGAAATGACACCCGATGAAACTATTGCCGACATGTACACTAGATTCACTAACCTAGTAAATGGACTAAGGGAACTTGGAAAACAATTTTCAAATAGAGATTTAGTGACCAAAATCCTTAGATCTACCTTTATCATGGGAATCTAAAACCTCCGCAATCACCGAAGCCAAGGAAATGAACACATTAAACCTAGATGAACTAATAGGGTCCTTGATAACCCATGAGATGATTTTCAAAATAAAAGCACCCGAAATTAAAAATAAAATTGAAAAAGGAAAAGGTGTTGCTTTTGCTTGCAATTTAGGTGATGATGAAGAGGCAAATGGAGAAATGGAAGATGAAGTAGCCCTCCTAACAAGAAGAATCAAGTTCTTGCAAAGGAATATGAGATGTATGATAAATAGAAGGACCAATCCTCCCTTGAAGAAAAAAGAAGAGCTCAGTGACGGATCATCTCAACCCCGATGCTACGGATGCAAGAAACTTGGACACATTCGCCCGGATTGTCCACTCAACAATGAGCCTACTTCAAACAATCGTTTCAAGAGAAGAGAAGGCAAGAAAGAAATGACAGCCACATGGGATGAGGACAATGAAAGTGAAGGTGAACCAAACGATGGAGAAGATTGCTTGATAGCAAAAAATGTTTGCTTCATGGCCTCAACAAATGACAATCAAGAGGTAAGTACTTTAAATGATGTCATTATTTTAAAAGAAGTTCTTGATTCCTTGCAAAGTGCACATGATGAACTTGGAATTGAACTTGATAAAAATGCATCACTTGAAAATTCTCTTTCTAACATGACAAAGAAATTTGGTTGGTTAAAAAAGGATCATGAGTTTTTAGATGATGAAAATGAAAAATGTAAAGTTGAAATTCATGATTTAAATGCTACCATCAAGATTTTAAATGAAAATCGACAAGAACTATCTATTGAAAACAACAAACTAAAGCATGAAAATAGTAAACTATCTCATGAGTATGATGAGTTAAAGAAACTTTTTGAAAGATTTGAACATGGTTCACTAAAATTGGATAGACTTGTTAATATTCAAAGATTGTCACATGATAAAAGTGGACTTGGACATAAATGGAATACTGCAATGTCAAACTATAAAAATAAATTTGTGAAGGCTTCTTCTAGTGGTACTAAATCTTGTTTTTACTATGGTCTAGAAGAACATTATAAGATTGCTTGCATGTATGCTAAACAAGATAAAATCAAATTGAACGCTAAAGTAAAAATAAATGAATTTAGCAAGATTATGAAGATTTTGGTACCTAAGGGATCTCACTTGCCTATTCATATGTAGGTATGCCTTAAAAGCCATAACAAGAAGAACACATGGTACCTTGATAGTGGATGCTCTAGACACATGACCGGAGACCTCATTCAATTTACATCCCTATCACTCAAGGATGGTGGAGATGTTACCTTTGGAGATGATAAGAAAGGAAAAGTTAAAGGAGAAGGCATCATAGGTAACTCTACCTCTCCCATACATGATGTACTTTATGTTGATGGCTTATCTCATAATCTTATTAGCATTAGTCAATTATGTGACAATGGTTTTGAAGTAGTCTTCAACCCCGACAAATGCATTGTTAAGAATAAGATAGATGGAAAGTGCAATTCATAGGTTCTAGAGACAATAACATTTACACTATTGGGCTAGATGATCTTAGACTCTAAAATGTAACTTGCCTTAATGCCATTAGTGAAGATTTTTTGTTATGGCATAGGAGGTTGGGTCATGCCGGAATGGATCTCATTTCAACCCTCTCCTCAAAAGACATTGTTAGAGGATTGCCTAAGTTCAAGTACACCAAAGATCACATTTGTAGAACTTGTCAATTAGGCAAACAATTGAAGAGCTCATTTGCCCCTAAAAATATGATCTCAACCACTTACCCCTTGCAACTATTTCATATGGATCTTTTTGGACCAATGAAGACAAGTAGACTAGGTGGAAAGAGGTACGTGTTTGTCGTTGTGGATTACTACTCACGATTTACATGGGTCGTATTTTTAGCATATAAAGATGAAACCTATGAAAATTTTCTTAAGTTGTGTAATCAAATCCAAAATGAGAAAGGTATTGTCATATCTTACATTAGGAGTGATCATGGAACGGAATTTGAAAATATACACTTTGACACTTATTGTAATGAACATGGCATCAAACACAACTTTTCGGCACCTAGGACACCTCAACAAAATGGGGTTGTAGAAAGAAAGAACCGAACCCTCCAAGAAATGGCTAGAACCATGTTAAATGAAAATGATCTCCCTAGATACTTTTAGGCGGAGGCGGTTAGCACCGCTTGCTATATCATAAATAGGGTGTATATAAGGCTAATTTCTAAGAAAACACCTTATGAGCTTTGGAAAAACTTGAAACCAAATATAAACTACTTTAGAGTGTTTGGTTGTATATGCTACATCTTGAATATCAAAGATAACTTACATAAATTTGATAAGAAGTCGGATGATGGCATATTCTTAGGGTATTCTACACATAGCAAGGCATATAGAGTATTTAATAGAAGAACCCTAGTTGTAGAAGAATCCATGCATGTTACATTTGATGATAGAGAGCCAACACCTCAAGAAATGCCACATGATGAGGATGAACCTATTGAATACCTCTTACCTAAGACAAATGCTCCTCCCCATGCATCTACAAATACATTACCTAGTGAGGAAGTTGAGAGTGTAGATGATGACTCATTACCTAGGGATAGAAGAATATTGGTAGATCATCCTGAATCCCAAATCTTAGGTGATGCCACATCGCCAGTAAGAACTAGATCATACTATCGAAGTGTCGGTAACAACTTGGCGTTCCTATCCGAATTAGAACCTAAGTCCATCAAGGAAGCCGAAAAGGATGAATATTGGTTGATGGCTATGCAAGAAGAGTTGAGTTAATTCGAAAGGAGCAAGGTGTGGAGGCTAGTGCGTAGGCCTAGTGATCATCCAGTCATTGGCATTGTATAGAAACAAAATGGATGAAAATGGAATTATCACTAGAAATAAAGCTAGGCTTGTAGCCCAAGGGTACAATCAGGAGGAAGGAATAGACTATTATGAGACATTTGCTCATGTTGCCCGTATGGAAGCTATTAGGATACTCTTGGCATATGCATCTCATAAAGGATTTAAACTATATCAAATGGATGTCAAAAGTGCCTTCCTAAATGGCTATATCCAAGAGGAAGTCTATGTTGAGCAACCTCCAGGTTTTGAAAACTACAAACATCCAAATCATGTCTTCAAGCTTGATAAGGCTTTATATGGGTTGAAGCAAGCTCCTAGAGCTTGGTATGAGAGGCTTTGCACCTTCCTAGTGGAAAAAGGTTTTGAGATGGGAAAGGTGGATAAAAAATTATTTATCAAAAGAGAAAATCAAGATACCCTCCTTGTCCAGATTTATGTGGATGACACCATCTGTGGCTCGACTAATCAAAAAATGTGTTATGAATTTGCAACTCTAATGAAAAATGAATTTGAAATGAGTATGATGGGTGAGTTAACCTACTTCTTAGGACTCCAAATCAAACAATACCAAAATGGGATATTTATAAATCAAGAAAAATATACAAAGGAGTTATTAAAGAAGTATGGTATGGATAGCAGTAAGACATCAAGAATTCCCATGAGTACAACTGCTAAGTTAGAAAAGGATGAATTTGGCAAATCTATGGATCAAAAGATGTATAGGGGTATGATAGGTAGCCTACTCTATTTGACAGCCAGCAGACCAGACATTATGTTAACTGTCTGTCTCTGTGCTCGATTTTAATCGGATCCAAAGGAGTCTCACCTATCTGCAGTCAAGAAGATCTTCAAGTACTTAAGAGGAACCTAAAGTCTGGGATTATGGTATGAAAGATCTACTGCCTTCACTCTCATTGGATATTCAGATGCAGACTTTGTTGGATATAGAGTGGATAGGAAAAGCACTAGTGGGACTTGTCAATTCTTAGGCAAATCACTTGTTTCATGGTTTAGCAAGAAACAAAATTCAGTAGCTCTATCCACAACAGAAGCAGAATATGTAGTAGCTGGAGCTTGTTGTGCACGAGTCCTATGGATGAAAAGCACATTGATGGACTATGGCATTAAAATGGAAAATATTCTCATCCAATGTGACAATACTAGTGCTATAAACTTGATAAAGAATCTCATACAACACTCTAGAACCAAACATATTGAGATTAGGCACCACTTCATTAGAGAGCACTCACAAAAAGGGGATATTTGCTTAAAATATATCAACACTGAGGAACAATTGGCTGATATCTTTACAAAACCCCTTAGTGATAATAGAATATGTTATATCCGAAGTGCCTTGAACATTTGGAGTGCGGATCAAGTCAAAGAAATTGCCAGATAAATACTTTGTGCCTTCACCAGCTTATCTATAAAGTATATATATATCATCCCTGTTTGGTAGTATCTGCATGAATGAGATGTCAAACATTAATCTTAAAAATCACTCAATTGGTACTCTTAGCCTTCTTAGTTCTCTAAGATGGAGAGGTACCTTCACCTTAATTAAAATACCTAACAATTTGACAATATGTCAACATCTCGATCATGAATAGGTATATGTGCATTACTTGGCTACATATTTTATACCATAAGCATTGATTTAGGGGGAGTACCTAACTCAATCATCATTCACTCCTATTTGCTATACATCTTAATTTGTCTCATTTGAAAGTTTAAGGGGGAGTTTTACAACTAATCAACATGAACTACTTCTCGAATATCATTTTTTTGTTCATGTATGCGCTTAAACCTTGATTAAGTTCGCCCTTTTCTGTCGATGACAAAAGGGGGAGAAGTTTAGAACTTGATTATCTACTCAGTTGCCTATATGCACTATATGCTTTTACTTTTTATCGTTTATCATTGTGCATATATTGAGGGGGAGTTCCTGCATTAAGTGCCTATTATCTCACTCCACACACACCTCATAATCAATTTTGTTTGTCATCATAAAAAAGGGGGGTCTACTCTCCTATCTTGTTTTGATGATTCTAAACATAATTGATTATGTTCTTGAATACTAATCAATTTGCCTTGAAGTGTTGTGATAAGGTAGGGTGATCATAGAAAGAACCATTACACAACTTGGTCATGCTTGAAGATATACCACACAAGAGTCAAAGGAGCTAGAGACCACATGAGACAACTCACCTTGGAAGAACAGTCAATGTGGAGCTCACCTCAACACACTCAAGCAATGCAAGCACACCATAGAAGATCTATGAAGACCAAGACCAAAGAGGAGCGTAACCATATTTAGATTTCTTGTACATCCTCTCTCTTTGATTTCTAAGTCGAGGCAAAATCTTTCAAATGTATTTTTCAAAAGTAACCACACTCCCCGTATTAAAATTAACTGGTTAAGTGAATGGTTATGTGGTGGACCAACATGTTGGGACCCTCATAACATTCCAAATTATCATAAGATTTGAGTTCCAAAAGCCCAAAGTCAAAAAGCAACAAAAACAAAAAAATCAGCTTACTTTAAGCTTCTCGGAACTCCGAAAAATGGTCTAGTAGTATTTTCCAACTTCTGGCCATTCTCTCGGAACTCCGAGAATTTTTCTCGGAACTCTAAGAAATGGTCCAGTACAATTTTTCCATCTTCTGGCCGTTCTCTGGGAACTCCGAGAAATTGTCTCGGAACTCCAAGAATTTCTCGGAGCTCCGAGAACGTCGTGACAGCACAGAAAAGAGCCGTTGGTTTTCAAATTAAAAATTAGTTTTTGATATTTACACCCCCAAATGGTCATATATTTTCTAAGGGCTATAAATACACATTCAAGAGGATTATCTTCCTCTCTTGAATATTTGGAAAATCATCCTTAAGCATTCAAACAACTTGCAAATCCCTTTAGCTTGAGAATTTGTTTTTCTTCTCCACCAAACTTGCCTTGCACATGCAAATCATTTGAGTTTGGATTTAGGGCTTTCATTTGCAATCTATTGTAGAGAGCACTCAAGGGAACTACATCGTGCATCAAGCTTTCAAGAGAAGCCAAGCAATCATCATCTTCTATTCATTGTAAAGGTGGCTAGGGCATCCTATTTTTAATACCCTAAGGAGTAGCGCTTAGAACTCGGCGAAGAAGGAGAGTCGGTGTAAAGGTGTCAAGGGCATCCTCATTTAATATCCCTTGGGAGTGTAATCGCCTCGGAGCCGGGCATCGTGGAGGTCTCACATTGTGAAAATCCTTAAGGACGATCTTAAAAAAAGTGGAGTAGGGCTTTGCCCGAACCAATATACATCGGTGTGTTCCTTACTTGTCTTGCACTTTCATTTTGGATTGGTTTGGCATTTCTTTTTTATTTGATCTTATTTGAACTAACCAAAATCTAATCAAGAGAAGAAAAATCAAATTAAGTTTAATACTTAAATTTAAAAAGGTATAAATTATTGTTAAAACCAATTCACCCCCCCCCTCTTGTTTATTTCACATTTCATCCTCATCTCAAAACTCGCTAAAAGCTCCGTAATTCCTTCTCTAAGGTTTCCTATGTCTAAAAGATGGATGTTTTATAAAGTTTTAAGATTCAATATCATCTTATCCTCATCCCAAAACATGGTTAAAAGCTCATTGACACCATCTCTAAGATGTCTTATGTTTAAAAGATGGATGTTTTATAAAGTTTCTAAAATAAGAAATTTTCTTTTTTTACAATCTCCATCATTCATTAATTAAATCTAAGATTCAATACCATCGCATCCTCATCTCAAAACTTGCCTAAAAGCTCCTTGACACTATCTCTATGGTTTTATATGCCTTAAAGATAGATATTTTATATAATTTCCAAAATAAGAAACTTTTTATTTTTTCAATCTCCATCTTTCATCAGCTAAATCTAAGATTCAATACTATCGCATCCTCATCTTAAAACTTGGATAAAAGCTCCTTCACACCATCTCTAGGGTTTACTAAGTCAAAAAGATTGATGTTTTATAATGTTTCTAAAGTAAGAAACTTTCTATGTTTTCAATCTCCATCCTCCATCGACTAAATCTATGATTCAATACCATCTCATCCTCATCTCAAAACTTGGCTAAAAGCTCCTTGACACCATCTTTACGATTTTTTATGTCTAAAAGATGGATGTTTTATAAAGTTTCTAAAAATAGAAACTTTCTACTTTTTATATCTCCATCCTTTATCAACTAAATCTAAGATTCAATACCATCTCATCCTAGTCTCAAAACTTGGCAAAAAGGTCGTTGACATCTTCTTTAGGATTTCTTTTGTCTAAAAGATGGATGTTTTATAAAGTTTCTAAAATAAAAAACTTTCTATTTTTTCAATCTCTATCCTTTATGAACTAAATCTAAGATTCAAAACCAACTTATCATCATCCCAAAACTTGGCTAAGAGCTCCATGACACCATCTCTAGGGTCTTCTATGTAAAAAAGATTGATGTTTTATAAACTTTTAAAAATAAGAAACTTTCTATTTTTTCAATCTCCATCCTTCATCAACTAAACCTAAGATTCAAAACCATCTAATCGTCATCCCAAAACTTGGCTAAAAGCTCATTAACACCATCTCTAGAGTCTCCTGTGTCTAAAAGATAGATGTTTTATAAAGTTTTAAAAATATGAAACTTTCTATTTTTTCAATGTCCATCAGTTATCAAGTAAATCTAAGATTCAATATCTTCTCTACCTCATCTCAAAACTAGGCTAAAAGCCCCAAGATACTTCTCTATGGTTTCCTATGTCTAAAAGATGGATGTTCTATAAACTATCTAAAATAAGTAACTTTTTATTTTCTCAATCTCCATCTTTAATGAATTAAATCTAACATTCAATACCCTCTCAATATCATCTCAAAACTTGGCTAAAAGCTCCTTGACTACAGCTGTAGGATTTCCTATTTCTAAAGATGGATGTTTATAAAGTTTCTTAAATAAGAAACTTTCTATTTTTTCAATCTCCATCCCTTATCAACTAAATCTAATATTCAATACCATCCATCCTCTTCCCACAACTTGGCTAAAAGCTCATTGACACCATCTCTAGGGTTTACTAAGTCTAAAAGATTGATGTTTTATAAATATTCTAAAATAAGAAACTTTTTATTTTTTCAATCTCTATCCTTAATCAACTAAATCTAAGATTCAATACCATCTAATCCTCATCTCAAAACATGGCTAAAAGCGCGTTGACATCATCTCTCGGGTTTTCTACGTTTAAAAGATTGGATGTTTTGTAAAGTTTTTAAAATCAGAAACTTTCTTTTTTTACAATCTCCATCCTTAATCAACTAAATCTAAGATTCAACACCATTGCATCTTCATCTCAAAACTTGGCTAAAAGCTCCTTGACACTATCACTAGGCTTTTATATGTCTAAAAGATAGATATTTTATAAAAATTTTAAAATAAGAAACTTTCAATTTTTTCAATCTCCATCCGAAATTCCAAGGATAGATAGACCCAAGTACTATTCTAATGGCAACTTATGAGGAGAGAAAATTAGGTTTCTAACAAGTTTTAGGCTTTTGAAAACTTTAACCCAATTTTGAAGATTTAAGAGATCAAAAAAGCAATTAAGCATACAAGTTAAATCCGAAGTGCAATGCAAATATAAAGCAAGAGATAAGAGAGAATACACCCGAGATTTAAAGTGGTTCGGTCCTCAAAATGCGAGGCCTACTCCACTCCACCAACCAAACCCGTTGATGGCTTCACTATGTTGATCTTCTTAACTTCGACGAAGATCGGTGCCAATTACAATTCTAATTGCCTTTAACCTTGGTGGCAATCCTCACCACGGAGAGTGGGCTTCGCTTCTCCCAACACTCTCCCAAATATAATCGTCTTGATAAAGAAGGAAAGAAACAAAAAATCCCTCACAAGGGTTTACAAGGTTGAAGAAGATGTAAAAATTTAAGCCTATGATCCAAATCCTAATTCTAGAGGATGAGAGGCATAAACAAGCTTAATACACTCTTAGGATATTCCAATAGATTTTTAGAGTGTTAGGATTGACGGTTGGGAAGTTTAGAATACCCATATATATAGCAAAACCCAAATATGACCGTTTGGGGGCATAGTCGTAATTTTGGTAAAAACTCCAACGGCTATATTTTTTCTCGAACTAGTGGTCTCAGAGTTCCGAGAGTATTTCTTGGAGTTCCGGGAATACAAAAAGGAGATTTATTTTAATCCCTGGACCATTTCTCGGAGTTCCGAGATCGGAGCTCCGAGAATGTTCTCAGAGTTCCGAGAAGCCTAATTCCAGCTGGTTTTCCATTTCTGTTTCTAATTTGTTTGGGCTTCCAAATTTACACCATGATGAGATTGTTATGAGGGTTCCAAAGTGTTGGAACACCAAAAGTTCAATCTCTTAAACATTTTAGGGGTGTGTGGTTATTTTATTTATGCCTCTTAAAATCAAAACTAGGATTGGATCTTATACAATTTAAACGACTTCGATCTTCAATTGCGATGCTTCAAGTCTTCATGCGTCTTGGATCTCCGATGTCTTTGGCCTTCTGAATGTGATCCAATGAGAGCTTCTTAGCCTCAATCCAAGCAATCTTATCTTAAAACAATCATGATCTACAACTTCGACAATCAAACACATTAGTGAACTAAAATCACTTGTGTATTGGAATCATAAAAAGAAGATGGGAATGCCAAGGTGGGAACCACTGGGTTTACAATCTCCCCCTTTTTTATGATGATTAGCACAAGAGATTTTCCAATAAAGGCACACATATTTTCCTTAAGCTAGATTTTTCTCCCCCTTTGTCATCAACAAAAAGATGGGGTATAAGAAAAACAAAAGGGATAAAATTTACAATTTTAAGCTCCCCCTTTTTCAAGGAAAAAGACAAACCTAGAACTCCCCCTATTACAAATTCAAGGAGAAAGATATACAAATATTAAGTGCTAGCCCCTAATCTAAAAACAAATATGAATATAATCATATGGGGGCTTTGGGAACACAAGCTTTCTTGGTTCCACCACAATCTCTAATCTTAGATGCACATTGAAATTGGTAGTAATCATTGATTCCACAATAATGGCATCTAACATGAGGGTTAGATAGACTGGTCCTATCATAAAATACATGATTAGGTTTATGACTAGCCTTCTTCAAGATTATGTCAATAATTTTATCACCATTTAAGAATCCATACAGACATAATCTTAACCTTTCATTTTCATTATGAAGATGGGTTATTTGATTTAGAAAATCATTAGTGTCATCTTCATTAGATTTGGAAGAGCTTGCCACATTTTGAAATTGTACAAATTGGCAAGATTTCTCATCCAAACTACCCTTAAGGGTTTCAATCTCAAGTTTAAAATCTAGAGGATGAGAGGCATAAACAAGCTTAATACACTCTTAGGATATTCCAATAGGTTTTTAGAGTGTTAGGATTGATGGTTGGGAAGTTTAGAATACCCATATATATAGAAAAATCCAAATATGACCGTTTGGGGGCATAATCGTAATTCTGGTAAAAACCCCAACGGCTATAATTGTTTTCCCGAACTAGTGGTCTTGGAGTTCTGAGAGAATTTCTCGGAGTTCCGAGGAAATTCTCGGCTCTCGGAGTTCCAGGAATACAAACAGGAGATGGATTTTAATCCCTGGACCATTTCTCGGAGCTCCGAGAACTTTCACGGAGTTCCGAGAAGCCTAATTCCAGCTGGTTTTCCATTTCTGTTCTTATTTGTTTGGGCTTCTGAATTTACACCATGATGGGATTGTTATGAGGCTTCCAAAGTGTTGGAACACCACAAGTTCAATCTCTTAAACATTTTAGGGGTGTGTGGTTATTTTATTTACGCCTCTTAAAATCAAAACTAGGATTGGATCTTATACAATCTAAACGACTTTGATCTTCAATTGCGATGCTTCAAGTCTTCATGCGTCTTGGATCTTCGATGTCTTTGGCCTTCCGAATGCGGTCCAGTGAGAGCTTCTTGGCCTCAATCCAAGCAATCTAGTCTTAACACAATCATGATCTACAACTTAGACAATCAAACACAATAGCGAACTAAAATCACTTTTGTATTGGAATCATAAAAAGAAGATGGGAATGCCAAGGTGGGAACCATTGGGCTTACACCATCCTTCATCAACTAAATCTAATATGCAATATTATCTCATCCTCATCTTAAAACTTGGCTAAAAGCTCCCTTACACCATCTCTAGGGTTTAATAAGTCTAAAAGAATGATATTTTATAAAATTTCTAAAATAATAAACTTTCTATTTTTTCAATCTCCATCCTTCATTAACTAAATCTAAGATTCAATACCATCCCATCCTCATCTCAAAAATTGACTAAAAGCTCCTTGACACCATTTCTAGGGTTTCCTATGTCTAAAGGATGGATGTTTTATAAAGTTTGTAAAATAAGAAACTTTCTATTTTTTCAATCTCTATTCTTTATCAACTAAATCTAAGATTCAATACCATGTCATCGCTAATAACAACTTTACACCATATCTAGGGTTTATAAAGTCTAAAAAATTATTGTTTTATAAAGTTTCTAAATTAACAAACTTTCTATTTTTTCAATCTCTATCATTTATCAACTAAATCTAAGATTCAATACCCTCTCATTCTCATCCCAAAACATGGATAAATGCTCCTTGACACCATCTCTAGGGTTTCCTATGTCTGAAAGATGTATGTTTTATAAAGTTTCTAAAATAAGAAACTCTCTATTTTTTCAATCTCCATATTCCTCAACTGAATATAAGATTCATTACCTTCTCATCATCACCCCAAAACTTGACTAAAATCTCATTGACACCATCTCTAGGGTCTCCTTTGTCTAAAAGATTGATGTTTCATAAACTTTTTAAAATAAGAAACTTTCTATTCTTTCCACCTCCATCCTTCATCAACTAAATCTAAGATTAAATATCATCTCATCCTAATCCCAAAACATGGTTAAAAGCTCCTTAACACCATCTCTAGGGTCTCATATGTTTAAAAGATGGATGTTTTATAAAGTTTCTAAAATAAGAAACTTTTTATTTTTTCAATCTTCATCTTTTATCAACTAAATCTAAGATTCAATTCCATCTCATCCTTTTCTCAAAACTTCGCTAAAAGTTCATTCACACTATCTCTAGGATTTCCTATGCCTAAAAGGTTGATATTTAAAGTTTATAAACTCAGAAACTTTATATTTTTTCAATCTCCATCATTCATAAACTAAATGTAAGATTCAATTTCATCTCATCGAGTCCCAAAATTTGGCTAAAAGCTCATAGACACCATCTCTAGGGTTTCTTATGTCTAAAAGATGGATGTCTTATAAACTTTCTAAAATAAGAAACTTTCTATTGTTTTCAATCTCTATCCTTAATCAACTAAATCTAGGATTCAATATCATCTCATCATAATCTCAAGACTTGTCTAAAAGCTCCTTGACATCATCTCTAGGGATTCTTATGTCTAAATATGGATGTCTTATAAAGTTTCTAAAATAAGAAAGTTTCTATTTTTTCAGTCACCATACTTCATCATCTAAATCTAGGATTCAATACCCACTCAATCGCATCTCAAAACTTGGGTAAACGCGCCTTGACATAATCTCTATGGTTTCTTTAGTCTGAAATATGGGTGTCGTATAAAGATTCAATAGAAAGTTTTGGATGTTTTAGCCAAGTTTTGAGATGAGGATGACATAGAGATTTTCCAATGTCTAAAAGATGGATGTTTTATAAAGTTTCTAAAATAAGAAACTTTTTAGTTTTTCAATCTCCATCATTTATCAACTAAATCTAAGATTCAATATCATCTCATCCTCATCTCAAAATTTGGCTGAAAGCTCCTTAACACCATCTCAAGGGTTTCTTATGTCTAAAAGATTATTGTTTTATAAAGTTTCTAAAATAGGAAACTTTCTATTTTTTCAATATCCATCCTTTATTAACTTATCCTCTTCCCAAAACATGGCTAAACGCACCATGACACATTATCTAGGGTCTCTTATGTCTAAAAGATTGATGTTTTATAAAGTTTCTAAAATAAGAAACTTTCTATTTTTTCAGTCCCTATCTTTTATTAACTAAATCTAAGAGTCAATACCATCTCACCCTCATCTCAAAACATGGCTAAAAAGCTCCTTCACACCATCTCTAGGTTTTCATATGTCTAAAAGATGGATTCTTATAAAGATTCTAAAATTTGAAAACTTTCTATTTTTTCAATCTCCATCCTTCATCAAGTAAATCTAATATTCAAAACCAACTCATCATCATCCCAAAACTTGGCTAAGAGCTCCATGCCACCATCTCTAGGGTCTCCTATGTAAAAAAGATGGATGTTTTATAAACTTTCTAAAATAAGAAACTTTCTATTTTTTCAATCTCCATCCTTCATCAACTAAACCTAAGATTCAAAACCATCTCATCGTCATCCCAAAACTTGGCTAAAAGCTCCTTGACACCATCTCTAAGGTCTCCTATGTCTAAAAGATGTATGCTTTCTAAAGTTTCAAAATTTTGAAACTTTCTATTTTTTCAATGTCCATCATTTATCAAGTAAATCTAAGATTCAATGTCATCTCTACCTCATCTCAAAACTAGGCTAAAAGCTCCAAGATACATCTCTATGGTTTTCTAAATCTAAAAGACGGATGTTTTATAAACCTTCTAAAATACGAAACTTTCTATTTTCTCAATCTCCATCTTTACTCAACTAAATCTAAGATTTAATACCCTCTCAATATCATCTCAAAACTTGGCTAAAAGCTCATTGACTACAGCTCTAGGGCTTCATATTTCTAAAAGATGGATGTTTATAAAGTTTCATAAAGAAGAAACTTTCTATTTTTTCAATCACCATCCTTTAACAACTAAATCTAATATTCAATACCATCTCATCCTCTTCCCAAAACATGGCTAAAACTCGTTGACATCATCTCTCTGGTTTCTTACGTTTAAAAGATGGCTGTTTAGTAAAGTTTCTAAAATCAGAAACTTTTTTTTTTTTTTTTACAATCTCCATCCTTAATCAACTAAATCTAAGATGCAATATCATCTCATCCTCATCTTAAAACTTGGCTAAAAGCTCTCTTACACTATCTCTAGGGTTTAATAAGTCTAAAAGAATGATATTTTATAAAATTTCTAAAATAAGAAACTTTCTATTTTTCAATCTCCATCCTTCATCAACTAAATCTAATATTCATAACCCGAGAGGGTGTGGCTCTTTGGCGTAAAGTCATGGGTATGCTCCCTAGTGACGAGCGTTCGAATCCCCCCTTGTTCAACCGATGTACGTGGTCTACCAGGTGCCTGCGTGCATCCCTAGGGACTAGTCCCGCCCCATGAAGTGGGGTGGGGATACCCCATGGCATCAAAAAAAAAATCTAATATTCAAAACCATCTCATCGTCATCCCAAAACTTGGCTAAAAGCCCTTTGACACCATCCCTTGGGTCTCCTATGTCTAAAAGATGGATGTTTTATAAAGATTCTAAAATAAGAAACTTTCTATTTTTTAAACTCCAACTTTAATCAACTAAATCTAAGATACAATACCCTCTTATCATCATCTCAAAAATCAACTAAATCTAAGATACAAAACCCTCTCATGATCATCTCAAAATTTGGCTAAAAGCTCCTTCACATCATCTCTAAGGTTTACTAAGTCTAAAATATTCATATTTTATAAATATTCTAAAATAAGAAACTTTCTATTTTTTCAATCTCCATCCTTAATCAACTAAATCTAAGATTCAATACCATCTAATCCTCATCTCAAAACATGGCTAAAAGCTCGTTGACATCATCTCTAGGGTTTTCTATATTTAAAAGATGGATGTTTTATATAGATTCTAAATTCTGAAACTTTCTTTTTTTACAATCCCCATCCTTCATCAACTAAATCTATGATTTAATACCATGGCATCCTCATCTCAAAACTTAGCTAAAAGCTCATTCACACTATCTCTATGGTTTTTATTATCTAAAAGATAGATATTTTAAAAATTTTCTACAAGAAGAAACTTTCTATTTTTCAATCTCCATCCTTCACACACTAAATCTAAGATTCAATACCATCTCATCATCATCTTAAAACTTGGCTAAAAGCTCCTTGAGACCATTTCTTGGGTTTACTAAGTCTAAAAGATTGATAATTTATAAAGTTTTAAAAATAAGAAACTTTCTATTGTTTCAACCTCCATCTTTCATCAACTAAATCTAAGATTAAATACCATCTCTTCCTCATCTCAAAACTTAGCAAAAAGCTCATTGACACCATCTCTAGGGTTTCATAAGTCTAAAGGATAGATGTTTTATAAAGTTTGAAAAATAAGAAACTTTCTATTTTTTCAATCTCCATTCTTTATCAACTAAATATAAGATTCAATACCATCTCATCCTCATTTCAGAACCTGGCTGATAGCAACTTTATACCATATCTAGGGTTTACTAAGTCTAAAAAATTGATGTTTTATAAAGTTTCTAAAATAACAAACTTTCTATTTTTTTCAATCTCTATCCTTCATCAGTTAATTCTAAGATTCAATAACCTCTCATTCTGATCCCTAAACTTTGCTAAAAGCTCCTTGACACCATCTCTAGAGTTTCCTATGTCTAAAAGATGGATGTTTTATAAAGTTTCTAAAATAAGAAACTTTCTATTTTTTCAATCTACATATTTTATCAACTAAATCTAAGATTCAATACGTTCTCATCCTTATCTCAAAACTTGGCTAAAAGCTCCTTAACACCATCTCGAGATTTTCCTATGTCTAAAAGATGGATGTGTTTTGAAGTTTTCAACATAAGAAACTTTAAATTTTTTCAATTTCCATCCTCAATCAACTAAAGCTAAGATTGAAAAATAACCCACCGAGGCGTTGGCTCTTCGGCATAAAGTCACGGGTTTGCTCCCTGTTGACAAGTGTTCGAATCCCGCCCCCGACTTACCTGATACACGTGGTGAGTGGGTCATTGCATGTATCCGTAGGGACTAGTCCTACTCCCGAAGGTTGTGGGGACATCCTACGTCATAAAAAAAAAGTTTTTAAAATAAGAAACTTTCTATTTTCCAATCACCACCCTTGATCAACTAAATCCAAGATTCAATACAATCTAATCCACATCTCAAAACTTTGCTAAAAGATCCTTTACACCATCTATTGGGTTTCCTATGTCTAAAAGATTGATGTCTTATAAATTTTCTACAATAAGAAATTTTCTATTTTTTCAATCTCCATCCTTGATCTACTAAATCTAAGCTTTAACACTAACAAATCCTCAATTCAAAACATGGCTAAAAGACCCTTGACAGCATCTATAGGGTTTCCTATGTCTAAAAGATGGATGTTTTATAAAGTTTATAAAATAAGAAACTTAATCAACTAATTCTAAGATTGAGTACCATTGCAACCTCATCACCAAACTTGGCTAAAAGCTCATTCACACCATCTCTAGGGTTTCTTACGTAAAAAAGATGGATGTTTTATAAAGTTTCTAAAATAAGAAACTTTCTACTTTTCCAATCTCCATCCTTCTTCAACTAAATCTAAGATTCAATACCATCTCATCGTCATCTCAAAACTTAGCTAAAAGCACATTGACATTGTCTCTAGGGTCTCTTATGTCCAAAAGATGGATATTTTACAAAGTTTCTAAAATAATAAACTTTCTATTTTTTCAATCTCCATCCTTTGTCAACTAAATCTAAGATTCAATACCAACAAATCCTCAACTCAAAACTTGGCTAAAAGCTCCTTCACACCATCTGTAGGGTTTTCTAAGTCTAAAAGATTAATGTTTTATAAAGTTTCTAAAATAATAAACTTTCTATATTTTCAATCTCCATCCTTCTTATTCTAAATCTATGATTCAATACCATGTCATCTTCATCCCAAAAAAAGGCTAAAAGCTCCTTCAAACCATCTATAGGGTTTCTTATGTCTAAAAGGTGGATGTTTTATAAAGTTTCTAAAATTTGAAACTTTCAGTTTTTTCAATTTCTATCCGTGATCAACAAAATCTAAGATTCAATACCATTTAATCCTCATCTCAAAACTTGGCTAAAAGCTCATTGACACCATCTCTAGTGTTTCTTATGTTTAAAAGATAGATGTTTTATAAAGTTTCTAAAATTAGAAACTATCTATTTTTTCAATCTCCATCCTTAATCAACTAAATCTAAGATGTTATACCATCTCATCATCATCCCAAAACTTGGCTAAAAAGTCATTGACTCCATCTCTAGGGTCTCCTATGTCTAAAAGATGAATGTTTTATAAAGTTTCTAATATATGAAACATTCTATTTTTTCAATCTCCATACTTCTTTAACTAAATCTAAGATTCAATATCATCTTATCCTCATCCCAAAACATGGCTAAAATGTCCTTGACACCATCTCTAGGGTCTCGTATATTTAAAAGATGGATGTTTTATAAAGTTTCAAAAATAAGCAACTTACAATTTTTTTAATCTCCACCCTTTATCAACTAAATCTAAGATTCAATACCATCTCATCCTCATCTCAAAACTTGGTTAAAAGCTCCTTAACACCATCTCTAGGTTTTCCTATGTCTAAAAGATAGATGACTTATATAGTTCCTAAAATAAGTAACTTTCTATTTTTTCAATTTCCATCATTCATCAACTAAATCTAAGATTCAATATCATCTTATCCTCATCTCAAAACTTTGCTAAAAGCTCCTTCACACCATCTCGTGGGTTTTCTCTGTCTAAAAAATGGATGTTTTATAAAGTTTCGGATCATCATCTCAAAAGTTGGCTAAGAGCTCCTTGACACTATCTCTAGGGTCTCTTATGCTTAAAAGACGGATGTTTTATAAAGTTTCTAAAATAAGAAACTTTCTATTTTTTCAATCTCCATCCTTTATCAACTGAATAAGAAACTAAATCTCAGATTCAATACCATCTAATCCTCAACTCAAAACTTGGCTAAAAGCTCCTTGATACCATCTATGGGGTTTCCTATTTCTAAAAGATTGATGTCTTATAAATTTTCTACAATAAGAAAGTTTTTATTTTTTCAATCTTCATCCTTGATTAACTAAATCTAAGCTTCAATACCATCAAATCCTGATTTCAAAACACGGCTAAAAGCTCCTTGACACCATCTATAAGGTTTCATATATCTAAAAGATGGATGTTTTATAAAGTTTCTAAAATAACAAACTTAATCAACTAAATCTAAGATTCATTACCATCGCAACCTCATCACCAAACTTGGCTAAAAGCTCTTTCACACCATCTTTAGGATTTGTTACGTCCAAAAGATGGATGTTTTTATAAAGTTTTTAAAATAAGAAACTTTCTACTTTTTCAATCTCCATCCTTCTTCAACTAAATTTAAGATTTAATACCATTTCATCCTCATCTCAAAACTTGGCTAAAAGCTCATTGACACCATCTCTAGGGTTTCCTATGTTTAAAAGTTTGATATTTTATAAAGTTTCTAAAATAAGAAACTTTCTATCTATTTTTCAATCTCAATCCTTCACCAATTAAATCTAAGATTAAATATCATCTCATCCTCATCTCAAAACTTGGCTAAAAGCTCCTTCAAAATATCTCTAGGGTTTCCTATGTCTAAAAGATGGATGTTTTACAATGTTTCTAAAATAAAGAAACTTTCTATTTTTTCAATCTCCATCATTTTTCAACTAAATCTAATATTCAATACCATACAATCCTCATCTCGAAACGTTTTTTTTTTTGATGCCATAGGGTATCCCCACCCCACTTCGTGGGGCGGGACTAGTCCCTAGGGATGCACGCAGGCACTCGGTAGACCACGCGCATCAGTTGAACAAGGGGGGATTCGAACACTCATCACTGGGGAGCATACCCATGACTTTACGCCAAAGAGCCACACCCTCCCGAAACTTGGCTAAAAGCTCCTTGACATCATTAATGGGGTTTCATATGTTTAATAAATGAATGTTTTATAAAGTTTGTAAAATCAGAAAATTTCTATTTCTTCAATCTCTATCTTTTATCAACTAAATCTAATATTCAATACCATCTCATCCTCATCTCAAAACTTGGCTAAAAGCTCCTTGACACCATTTCTAGGGTTTCTTATGTTTAAAAGATAGTTGTTTTATAAAGTTTCTGAAATAAGAAAACTTTTAATTTTTTCAATATCTATCCTTTATCAGTTAAATCTAAGATTGAATACCATCTCATCCTCATCCCAAAACTTAGTTAAAAGCACATTGACACCATCTCTAGTGTTTCCTACGTCTAAAAGATGAAAGTTTTTTAAAGTTTCTAAAATGAGAAACTTTGTATTTTTCCAATCACCTAAACCTCTTCTCAAAAACTGGCAAAAAGCTCCTTTACACCATCTCTAGGGTTTCCTATTTCTAAAAGATTGATGTTTTATGAAGTTTCTAAAATCGAAAACTTTTTATGTTTTCAATCTCCATCCTTCATCAACTAAATCTAAGATTCAATACCATCTCATTCTCATCCCAAAACTTGCCTAAAAGCTCATTAACACCATCTCTAGGGTTTCCTATGTGTAAAAGATGGATGTTTTATAAAGTTTCTAAAATAAGGAACATTCTACTTTTTCAATCTTCATCCTTCATCAACAAACTCTATGATTATTGATCCTCTCATACTCATCTAAAAACTTTGCTAAAGCTATTTGTCATCATCTCTAAGGTTTTCTATATTAAAAGATGGATGTTTTATAAAGTTTCTAATATAAGAAACTTTCTATTTTTTAAATTTTCATCATTAAACAACTAAATCTAACATTCAATACGTTCTCATCATCATCCAAAAAACTACCTTAAAGCTCAATGACACAATCTTTAATGTCTCTTATGTCTAAAAGATAGATGTTTTAAAAAGTTTCTAAAATAAGAAACTTTCTATTTTTTCATTCTCGATTCTTCATCAACTAAATCTAACATTCAATGTCATCTTATCCTTATCTCAAAACATGGCTAAAAGCACCTTGACACCATCTCTAGGGTCTTCAATATCTAAAAGATGGATGTTTAATAAAGTTTCTAAAGTATAAAACTTCCTATTTTTTCCATCTCCATCTTTTATCAACTAAATCTAAGATATAATACCATCTCATCTTCATCTCAAAACTTGGCTAAAAGCTCCATAACACCATCTCTACGGTTTGCTAAGTCTAAAAGATTGATGTTTTATAAAGTTTCTAAATTAAGAAACTTTCTATTTTTTCAATATCTATTCTTGATCAATTAAATCTAAGATTCAATACCATCTAATCCTCATCTCAAAACTGGTCTAAAAGCACCTTGACACCATTTATGGGGTTTCCTACGTCTAAAAGATTGATGTTTTATAAAGTTTCTAATATAAGAAAATTTATATTTTTTCAATCTCCTTCCTTCATCAACTAAATCTAAGATTCAATATCATCTCATCTTCATCTCAAAACTCGGCACAAAGCCCCTGGTTCTCTAGGGTTTCCTATGTCTAAAAGATCGATTTTTTATAAAGTTTTTAAAATAAGAAACTTTCTATTTTTCAATCTTCATCGTTAATCAACCAAATCTAAGATTCAATACCCTCTCATTCTCCTCTCAAAACTTGGCTAAAAGCACCATGACACCATCTCTAGGGTTCCTATGTCTAAAAGATAGATGTCTTATAAAGTTTCTAAAATATGAAACTTTCTATTTTTTCAATCACCATCCTTTATCAACTAAATCTAATATCAATACCATCTCATCCTCATCCTAAAACCTCGGTAAATGCTCCATTACACCAGCTCTAGGGTTTACTAAGTCTAAAAGATTGATGTTTTATAAATATTCTAAAATTAGAAACTTTCAATTTTTCAATCTCCATCTTTAATCAACTAAATCTAAGATTCAATACTATCTAATCCTCATCTCAAAACATAGCTAAGAGCTCGTTGACATCATCTCTAGGGTTTCTTATGTTTAAAAGATGGATATTTTAGGAAGTTTCTAAAATCAGAAACTTTCTTTTTTTAAAATTTCCATCCTTCATCAACTAAATCTAAGATTCAATACCATCGCATCCTAATCTTAAAACTTGGGTAAAAGCTCCTTAACACTATCTTTAGGATTTTATATGTCAAAAAGATAGATATTTTATAAAGTTCCTAAAATAAAAAACTTTCTATTTTTTCAATTCACATCATTCATCAACTAAATCTAAGATTCAACACCATCTCATCCCCATCTCAAAACTAGGCAAAAAGCTCATTGACACCATCTCTAGGGTTTACTACGTCTAAAAGATTGATGTTTTATAAAGTTTCTAAAATAAGAAACTTTCTATTTTTTCAATCTCCATCGTTCTTCAACTAAATCTAAGATTCATTACCATCTAATCCCCATCTAAAAACTTGGCTAAAAGGTCCTGAACACCATCTCTAGGGTTTCCTATGTCTAAAAGATGGATGTTTTATGTAGTTTTTAAAATAAGAAACTTTCTATTTTTTTCAGTCTCCATCATTTTATCAACTAAATCTAAGATTCAATACCGTCTCATCTTTATCTCAAAACTTGGCTAAAAGCTCGTTAACATCATCTCTAGTGTTTCCTATGTCTAAAAGATTAATGTTTTATAAAGTTTCTAAAATAAGAAACTTCCTATTTTTTCAATCTCATTCCTTCATCAACTAAATCTAAGATTCAAAACTATCTCATCATCATCCGAAAACTTGGCTAAAAGCCTTTTGGCACAATCTCTAGGGTCTTCTATGTCTAAAAGATGGATGTTTTACAAAGTTTCTAAAATAAGAAATTTTTTATTTTTTCAATCTCCATCCCTTATGAACTAAATCTAAGATTCAATACCATCTCATCCTCATCCTAAAACTTGAGTAAAAGCTCGTGGACATCATCTATAAGGTTTCATATGTGTAAAAGATGGATGTTTTATAAAGTTTATAAAATAAGAAACTTTCTATTTTTTCAATCTCCATCCATCATCAATTAAATCTAAGATTCAATATCATCTCATCCTCATCTCAAAACTAGGGTAAAAGCACCTCAACTCCATCTCTAAGGTTTTCTATATCTAAAAGATGGATGTTTTATAAAGTTTCTAAAATAATAAAGTTTCTATTTTTTCAATCTCTATCATTGATCAACTAAATCTAAGATTTAATATCATTTCATCCTCATCTCAAAACTTGGCTAAATGCTCCTTGACACTGACTTTAGGGTTTACTAAGTCGAAAAGATTGATGTTTTAAAAAGTTTCTAAAATAAAAAACTTTCTATTTTTTCAATTTCAATCATTCGTGAACTAAATTTAAGATTCAATAACATCTCATCTTCTTCTCATAATATGGCTAATAGCTCATTGACACCATATCTAGAGTTTCCTATGTCTAAAAGAATGTTGTATTACAAATTTTCAAACATAAAAAACTTTATATTTTTTCAATCTTCATCCTTCATCAACTAAATCTAAGATTCAAAACCATCTCATCCTCATATCAAAACTTGGCTAAATGCTCCTTGAGGATAAGACGGTATTAAATCTCATGGGGATTGAAAAAATAGAAAGTTTCTTAATTTAGAAATTCTATAAAACATCCATCATTGTGACATAAGAAACCTTAGAGATGCTGTGAAGGAGTTTTTAGCTATGTATTGAGAAGAGGATGAGGTGGTAATGAATCTTAGATTTAGTTGATGAAGTTTGGAGATTGGAAAAATAGAAAGTTTCTTATTTTAGAAACTTTATAAAACATCAATCTTTTATACTTAGTAAACCATAGAGATGGTGTCGAGGAGCTTTTAGCCAAGTTTTGAGGTTAGCATGTGATAGTATTGAACCTTAGATTCACGTGATGAAGGATGGAGATTGAAAAAATAAAAAGTTTCGTATTTTAGAAACTTTATAAACCATCAATCTTTTAGACTTAGTAAACCCTAGAGATGGTGTCAATGAGCTTTTAGCTAAGTTTTGAGATGAGGATGACATTGTATTGAATCTTAGATTTAGTTGATGAAGGATGGAGATTGAAAAAATAAAAAGGTTCTTATTTTAGAAACTTTATAAAACATCAATCTTTTAGATTTAGTAAACCCTAGAGATGGTGTCAAACTGCTTTTAGCCAAGTTTTGAGATGAGGATGAGATGGTATTGAATCTTAGATTTAGTTGAAGAAGGATGGAGATTGAAAAAAGAGAAAGTTTCTTATTTTAGAAACTTTAGAAAACATCCATCTTTTAGACATAGGAAACTGTTGAGATGGTGATAACGAGCTTTTAGCTAAGTTTTAGGATGAGGATGAGAGGGTATTGAATCTTAGATTCAGTTGATGAAGGATAGAGATTGAAAAAATAAAAAGTTCTCTATTTTAGAAACTTTATAAAACATCCATCTTTTAGACATGGTGACCCTAGAGATGGTGTAAATGTGCTTTTAGCAAATTTTTGGGATGAGGATGAAAGGGTATTGAATCTTAGATTCAGTTAATGAAAGATAGAGATTGAAATAACAGAGAGTTTCTGATTTTAAAAACTTTACAAAACATCCATCTTTTAGACATACGAAACCCTATAGATTGTGTCAAGGAGCTTTTAGCCAAGTTTTGAGATGGTGATTAGATGGTATTGAATCCTAGAATTAGTTGATCCAGAATGGAGATTGAAAAAATTGAAAGTTCCTTATTTTAGATACTTTAATAAACATCCATCTTTTAGACATAAGAGACCCCAGAGACGGTGTCAAGGACCTTTTAGCAATGTTTTGGTATGATGATGAGATGGTATTGATTCCTAGATTTAGTTGATGAAGGATGGAGATTGAAAAAATGGATAGTTTCTTATTTTAGAACTTTATAAAACATCCATACTTTAGACATAAGAAACCCTATAGATAGTGATTAATAAGCTTTTTGCCAAGTTTTGTGATGAGGATTAGATGGTATTGAATCTTAGATTTAGGTGATAAAGGATAGAGATTGAAAAAATAGAAAGTTTCTTATTTTATAAACTTTAAAAAACATCAATCTTTTAGACATAGGAAACCCCATAGATGGCGTCAAAGTGCTTTTAACAAAGTTTTGAGATAATGATCAGATAATATTGAATCTTAAATTTAGTTGATAAATGATAGAGTTTGAAAAAATAGAAAGTTTTTTTATTTTAGAAACTTGATAAAACATCCATCTTTTAGACATAGAAACCCTAAAGATAATGTCAGCGAGCTTTTAGCCAAGTTTTGGGTTGAGAATGAGAAGGTACTGAATCTTAGATTTAGCTATTGAAGGATGGAGATTTTAAAAATAGAATGTTTCTTACTTTAGAAACTTTATAAAACATCCATCTTTTAGACATAAGAAACTCTAGAGATGCTGTCAATGAGCTTTTAACCAAGTTTTGGGATGATGATAAGATGGAATTGACTCTTAGATTTAGTTTATAAAGGATGGAGATTGAAAAAATAGAAAGTTTCTTATTTTAGAAACTTTGTAATACATCAACCTTTTTAGACATAAGAAACGGTAAGATGGTGTTAAGGAGCTTTTAGCCAAGTTTTGAGATGAGGTGAGATGGTATTGAATCTTAGATTTAGTTTATAAAGGTTGAGGGCTGAAAAAATAGAAAGTTTCTTATTTTAAGAACTTTGTAAAATATCCATCTTTTACACGTAAGAGACTCTAGAGACGGTGTGAAGGAGCTTTTTGCCATGTTTTGGGATAAGGATGAGATGATATTGAATCTGAAATTTAGTTGATGAAAGATGGAGATTGAAAAAATAGAAAGTTTCATATTTTATAAACTTTATAAAACATCTATCTTTTAGACATTGGAAACCCTAGAGATGTTGTCAACAAGCCTTTTGCTAATTTTTGGGTTGAGAATGAGTGGGTATTGAATCTTAGATTTAGTTGATGAATGATGGAAATTGAAAAAATACAAAGTTTCTTATTTTTGATGGTTTATAAAACATCAATCTTTTAGACTTTGTAAACCCTAGAGATGTTGTAAAGTTTCTTTTATCTAAGTTTTGAGATGAGGATGAGATGATATTTAATCTTAGATTTAGTTGATGAGGGATGGAGATTGAAAAAATTGATAGTTTCACATTTTACAAACTTTATGAAATATTAATCTTTTAGACATAGGAAACTCAAAAGATGATGTCAGTGAGCTTTTAACCATGTTTTGGGATAGGAATGAGAGGGTGTTGAATTTTATATTTAGGTGATTACGTACGGAGATTGAAAAAAATAGAAGGTTTCTTATTTTAGAAACTTTATAAGACATCAACTTTTAGACTTAGTAAACCCTAGTGATGGTGTAAAGGAGCTTTTAGCCAAGTTTTGAGATGAGGATGAGATGGTATTGAAAATTAGATTTAGTTGATGAAGGATGGAGATTGAAAAAATAGAAAGTTTCTTATTTCAGAAACTTTATATAACATCCATCTTTTAGACATATGAAACCCTAGAAATTGTGTGAAGGAGTTTTTAGATAAGTTTTGAGATGAGGATGAGATGGTATTGAATCTTAGATTTAGTTGTTGAAGGATGGAGAATGAAAAATAGAAATTTTTTTATTTTAGAAACTTTATAAAATATACATCTTTTCGACATAGGAAACCCTAGAGATGGAGTCAAGGGGCTTTTAGCCAAGTTTTGAGATGAGGATTAGATGGTATTGAATCGTAGATTTTGTTGGTGAAGGATGGAGAATGAAAAGTAGAAAATTTCTTATTTTAGAAACTTTATAAAATATACATCTTTTCGACATAGGAAACCCTAGAGATGGCATCAAGGGGCTTTTAGCCAAGTTTTGAGATGAGGATGAGATGATATTGAATCTTAGATTTAGTTGATTAAGGATTGAGATTGAAAAAATAGAAAGTTTCTAATTTTAGAAAGTTTATAAAACGTCCATCTTTTAGACATAAGAAACCCTAGATATGGTGTGAAAGAGCTTTTTGCCAAGTTTTGAGATGAGTATGAGATGGTATTAAACTTTAGACTTAGTTGATAAAAGATGAAGAATGAAAAATAGAAAGCTTCTTACAATAGAAACTTTATAAAACACCCATCTTTCAGACATATGGAACCCTAGAGATGATGTCAAAGAGCTTTTAACCAAGTTTTGGGACGAGAATGAGGGGGTATTTCATCTGAGATTTAGTTGATAAAGGATGAAAATTGGAAAAATAGAAAGTTTCTTATTTTAGAAACTTTATGAAACATTCATCTTTTAGACATAAGAGACCTTAGACACAGTGTCAAGGAGCTTTTAGCCGTGTTTTGGGATGAGGATGAGATGGTATTGAATCTTTGATTTACTTGATGAAGAATGTAGATCGAAAAAATTGAAAGTTCCTTATTTTAGAAACTGGTTGAGAGATGGTGTCAGAGACCTTTTAGCCGAGTTTTGAGATGAGGATGAGATGGTATTGAATCTTAGATTAAGTTGATGATGGATGGAGGTTGATAAAATAAAAAGTTTCTTATTTTAAAAACTTTATACAACATCTATCTTTTAGACATAGGAAACCCTAGCGATGGTGTCAAGGGGCTTTGAGCCAAGTTTTGAGACGAGGATGAGATGATATTGAATCGTAGATTTAGTTTATGAAGGATGGAGATTGAAAAAATAGAAAGTTTCTTATTTAAGAAACTTTATAAAACATCCATCTTTTAGAGATAGGAGACCCTTGACACGGCATGAAGGAACTTTTTTCAGGTTTTGCGATGAGGATGAGGTGATATTGAATCTTAGATTTAGCGGATAAATGATGTAGATTGAAAAAATACAAAGTTTGTTACTTTAAAAACTTTATAAAACATCCATCTTTTAGGCATAGGAAGCCCTAGAGATTATGTCAACGATCATTTAGCCAAGTTTTGGGATCAGAATGCGAGGGTTTTGAATCTTAGATTTAGTTGATTAAGGATAGAGATTGAAAAAATAAAAAGTTTCTTAGTTTAGAAATTATATAAAAAATCCATCTTTTAGGCTTTGTAAACCCTAGTGATGGTGTAACTCAGCTTTTAGCCAAGTTTTGAGATGAGGATGAGATGGTATTGAATCTTAGATTTAGTTGATAAAAGATGGAGACTGAAAAACAAAAAGTTTTTTATTTTAGACACTTTAAAAAACATCCATCTTTTAGAGATAGGAAACCCAAGAGATGATGTCAACGAGCTTTTAGCCAAGTTTTGGGATGAGAATGAGAGGGTATTGAATATATTAAATTTAGTTGATTAAGGATGGAGATTGGAAAAAAGAAAGTTTCTTATTTTAGAAACTTTATAACACATTAATCTTTTAGACTTAGTAAACTCTAAACATGGTGTCAAAGAGCATTTAGGCATGTTTTGGAATGAGGATGAGATGATATTGAATCTTAGATTTAATTGATGAAGGATGAAGATTGAAAAAATAGAAAGTTTCTTATAATAGAAACTTTATATAAACATCTATCTTTTAGACATAGGAAATCGTAAACATGATGTCAACGAGCTTTTAACTAAGTTTTGGGATGAGAATGAGGGTATTTAATCTGAGATTTAGTTGATAAAGGATGTAGATTGAAAAAATAGAAAGTTTCTTATTTTAGAAACTTTGTAAAACATCCATCTTTTAGACATATGAGACCCTAAAGACAGTGTCAAGGAGCTTTTAGCTGTATTTTGAAATGAGGAAGAGATGATATTGAATCTTAGATTTAGTTGATGAAGGATGTAGATTGAAAATTTTGAAAGTTTTTTATTTTTTAAACTGGTTTAGAGATGGTGCCAAGTGCTTTTAACCAAGTTTTGAGATGAGGATGAGATGGTATTGAATCTTAGAGTTAGTTGATGAAGGATGGAGGTTGAAAAAATAGATAGTTTCTTATGTTGAAAACAATATAAAACATCTATCTTTTAGACATAGGAAACCCTAGATATGATGTCAACGAGCTTTTAGCCAAGTTTTGGGATGCGAATTACACGGTATTGAATCTTAAATTTAGTTGATGAAGGATGGAGAGTGAAAAAAAAGAAAGTTTCTTATTTTAGAAACTTTATCAAACATCTATCTTTTAGACATACGAAACCCTAGAAATGGTGTCAATGAGCTTTGAGGCAAGTTTTGAGGCGAAGATGAGAAGATATTGAACTGTAGATTTAGTTTATGAAAGATGGAGATTGAAAAACTAGAAAGTTTCTTATTTTAGAAACTTTATTAAATATGTTTCTTTTTGACCTAGTAAAACCAAGAGATGATGTCAATGAGCTAGCCAAGTATTAAGATGAGGAGGAGATGTTATTGAATCTTAGATTTAGTTGATAATAGATGGAGATTGAAAAAATAGAAAGTTTCTTATTTTAAAAACTTTATAAAACATCCATCTTTTAAAGATAGGAGACCCTAGACCCGTCAAGGAACTTTTAGCCATGTTTTGGGATGAGGATGAGATGATATTTAATCTTAGATTTAGTTGATGAAGGATGGGGATTGAAAAAATAAAATGTTTCTTATTTTAGAAACTTCAAAAAACATTAATCTTTTAGACATAAGAAGCCCTAGAGAAGATGTCAACGAGCTTTTTGGCAAGTTTTGGGATGAGAATGTGAGGGTTTTGATTCTTAGATTTAGTTGATGAAGGATGGAGATTGAAAAAATAGAAAGATTCTTAACTTAGAAACTTTATGAAATATCCATCTTTTAGACTTAGTAAACTCTAGAGATGGTGTAAAGGAGCTTCTAACCAAGTTTTGAGATGAGGATGAGATGGTATTCAATGTTAGATTTAGTTGATGAAGGAATGAGATTGAAAAGATAGAAAGTTTCTAATTTTAAAAACTTTTAACACATTCATCTTTTAGACATAAGATACCCTAGATATGTTGTAAAGTTGCTTTTAGCGGAGTTTTGAGATTAGGACGAGATGGTATTGAATCTTAGATTTAGCTGATAAAGTATGAAGATTGAAAAAAAAAGAATATTATTTTAGAAACTTTAAAAAACATCCATCTTTTAGACATAGGAAACCCAAGAGACGATGTCAACGAGCTTTTAGTTAACTTTTCGGATGAGAATGAGAGGGGATTGAATATTGAATCTAGTTTATTAAGGATGGAGATTGAAAAAAAAGAAAGTTTTTTAGTTTAGAAACTTTATAAAACATCAATCTTTTAGACTTAGTAAACTCTAGACATAATGTCAAAGATGTTTTGGAATGAGGATGAGATGATATTGAATCTTAGTTTTAGTTGATGAAGAGATTGAAAAAATAGAAAGTTTCTTATTTTAGAATCATTGTAAGACATCCATCTTTTAAACATAGGAAACCCTAGAGACGGTGTGAATGAGCTTTTAGCCAAGTTTTGAGATGAGGATGAGATGTTATTGAATCTTAGATTTAGTTGATAAAGGATGGAGATTGAAAAATAAAAAGTTTCTTATTTTAGAAACTTTATAAATTATCAATCTTTTAGACTTAGTAAATCCTAGAGATGGTGTCAAGGAGATTTTAGCCAATTTTGAGATGTGGATGAGATGGTAATGAAACTTAGATTTAGTTGAAAAATGATGGAAATTGAAAAAATATTAAGTTCCTTATTTTATAAACTTTATAAAGCATCCATCTTTTAGACATAGGAAATCCTAGAGATGTTGTGAAGGAACTTGTAACCAAGTTATGAATGAGGTTGAGATGGTATTGAATATTAGATTTAGTTGATAAAGGATGGAGATTGAAAAAACAGAAAGTTTTTTATCTTAGAAACTTTATAAGACATCCATAAAAAATACATAAGAAACGGTAGACAGGATGTCAAAGAGCTTTTAGCAAAGTTTTGGGATGAGAATGGGAGAGTATTGAATCTTAGATTTAGTTGATTAAGGATGGAGAGTGAAAAAAAAGATTGTTTCTTATTTTAGTAACTTTATAAAACATCAATCTTTTCAACTTAGTAAACCCTAGACATGGTGTTAAGGAGCTCTTGGCCATGTTTTGGAATGGAGATGAGATGATATGGAATCTTAGATTTAGTTGATGAAGGATGGAGATTGAAAAATTAGAAAGTTTCTTATTTTAGAAACTTTGTAAGACATCCATCTTTTAGGCATAGAAAACCCTAGAGATGGTGTCAAGGTTCTTTTAGCCATGTTTTGAAATGAGGACGAAATTGTATTGAATCTCAGATTTAGTTGATGAAGGATGATGATTGAAAAAATAGAAAGTTTCTTATTTTAGAAACTTTATATGACATCAATCTTTTAGACTTAGTAAGCTCTAGACATGGTGTTAAGGAGCTTATAGCCATATTTTGGAATGAAGATGAGATGATATTGAATCTTAGATTTGTTCATGAAGGATGGAGATTGAGAAAATAGAAACTTTGTAATTTTAGAAACTTTGTAAGACATCCATCTTTTAGACATAAGAAACCGTAGAGATGATGTGAAGGAGCTTTTAGCCAAGTTTTGAGATTATGATGAGATGGTATTGAGTTATATGTTCAAAACATGGAATTAATAACACAACAGGAATCTTTCATTATGTAAAACTAATGTTCTCAACAAAAACCCCTTACCACTATCCTTTGAATCTCTATCAGTTTTAACATTTATTAAGTAGTTACAGTACAAAGATACTAAACAACCTCATGAAGAGTTCATTGAAAATTATTCAATAAATAATCGAAATGAAAATTTTCTAAATAAATCAGTCTAGAGTTTTCAATGACAGTCATTTGATAAACTCAAAATTTGCCCTAAAAATTGTAAGGAAAATCATATGAAAGGGCAAGCCCAATATAATTTCTCTGAATGAGCAAAACCTCATAAATAAACTTAAAACCTGAAATAACCTATGGAGATAGCCACCATTCTTACTAATACATATACACATACATATATATATATATATATATATATATATATATATATATATATATATATATATATTGTATAACTTTAATGAAGAAACTGAAAAAAAAAATCTCAAAGCTTCAGTTAGTCAAATCTTCATGGCTTTAGCTCGTTATTCTACCAAAATCTTTCCATGGTATAATTCCAAAACGTCTTCACTATCAAGACCAAAAATCACCTAATTTTGCAAAGCTTAAATAAAGCCAAGAATGATAAAATTTTCACTTTAACTACTGCAAAATGACTCACATTTACCATCACTGAACCAAAGAAATATATATATTGCAGACATCAAAACAGATCATAATTTTTCTAAGATAAAAAAAAAACACAAGTTTTGGTAAAACTCTTTTCACATAATCATGCATAAGTAGGGAAGCATTCTCTCTCTTCTTCTCTTTTTGAATTTTGATAAAAAGAAAAACATTTCTTCTTTCCCTAGCCCATTTACTCAAAATACAGATTTTTCAAACTCCCCATATGCTCGCATGCTGCCCCTCTTAATTGCTCCCATTTGTTTTATTTTGGGGAAGTCATTTTCCACCAACAAAGCAAGAAAAAAACAACCATATCTTTTGACATATGTAGAGAGTGCAACTAGTATTTCAAGAATCAGCCATTTATATTGACTTTCTCACATCAAACAATAGTGTTTTTGAGAAAGTCATTGCTACAAATACGTTTCTCTCATTTAGACAAATAAAAAATAATGTAAATAATAAAACAGAGCTGTTATTATCAATTAGAAAGAGAACGGAATAATAGTAGAAATATATAAGAAATATGCATAGAAGGACTGCCAATATCATAAGGGTATAAGGGTTAAAAGAATCAACAGTGTGAGGTTTGCCAAAACAAAGCTATAAGAGGACTGATTATGATCGAGTGGTTCAAAGAAAATGACCAAACGAAGTTGCAATAAGAAAATGAGACAGCATCTGTAAAAATAAAAAAAAGGTTATGGTCATATGCCTGTATAAATACTTTCCAAAACAACTGATACTTTCTCTTATCGTGACATTTTCATTACAAGAAATCTATACACCAAAAGAATAAGATACCGATTGCTAAAACAAAGCTTCAGAATCAATTTTCTGAGTATGCGCATTTTATAATGAGCATTTAATTATAGCACATCATTTACCATTTTTCTTCCAAATCAACTGTGAAATATGAAGGAATACTTAAACACTTCTCAGGCTAGCAAATTCATGCAAACAGAGAATTTAAAGATATCAACAAAACCTAAACGAAAAATCTCATAATTATAGCATAATTACAGAAAAAGTGCCGTACAGAGCTCTTACCTCTGTGAGCTTTTGATGTATTTATTTCTTGCAATTTTCCTTGAATGTTGAATCAAAGTACTCACACCTTTTTTTTTTTTAACAGAAATGTAAATTACAGATTTCAAGAGAACATGCTAGATCTAGAGAACTAATGAGAAATTTGAAATTTTATAGAAAAAATTAGGGAACAGATTTCAACAAATCATGCCTGATTCCAATGGAAACTAGTAAATTTGATCTAATTAAAGGTAAAAAAGGTGAACTTTGAGAGTAATTGATGGGATCTGCATCTTGTAAAGTCGGATCTAGGGTTCTAGTTAAGAAAATGAAGATTCTAGGATTTTCTATAGTAATTTCAGGGCTTTAATCTCAAAACAATGCAGCAAGGGACATGAGTTGAAGGTAATGGAAATGGAGGAATGATCGGAGATAAGGTGAGTTAGCAGGAATCTTGCCAGATTTGGCCAAAGAAAATGAAGCTTAGCTAGAGGAGTTAGGGTTTCTAACAGGATAAATCTAAGGCTTCAATGTTAAGAAGAAGAATAGAGGAAGCAAAGCAATATGATTGACAACAAAATCGGCTGAAAACTGACCGGAGTTAGGCCGGAATCCGGTTGGATTGATCGGAGAAGGTGAAGAAGAAACTTGTACGAGATCTACTTTCCCTCTCCCTTTTCTCTCTCTCTCTCTCTAGAAATTAAAAGAAAATCTTGATTTTTCTCCTTTTTTTTTAAATGAGGGTTAAGGTGCTATTTATAGGCATTTTTGCGAACCGATATCCGCACCCTATTTGATAAGCGCACAAATGCGCGACTCTGACTGGCTAAATCACCCCCTTGTTTTGATAACTACACAAACTCAGCTTGTCTTTTGTGAATTTTTTTGTCGGATTTTTCTGGAATTTTGCCGGGACATTTCTAGGGCTTTAAGGCTTCTAAAAATGTATTCATGGGCACTTAGGGTCTTTGGATGACTGGAATTTTCCTTCAAATACACGGATTTTGGGGTAAAATGAAAAACCTAGTGGGCCACCCCCTCATTTGCACTACACACACTATTTCGGTCCATTTACTAGGCAAACGACCTCCGATCTCGATGAAATTTTGCAGGGGGTTAGAAGAGACTCTCCTCCAGCCTAGGGTGAAGTTTGGAACCCTAATGCTGAGATTCAGATGGATTTGGCACGAGCCGGGAAGGTTTAGGGCTTAGTCAAAATGGGGTGTCTACAGATGCCCCTCTTTGGCAGAGCGTGCTTGTCGCGCGAATGTCAAAGCTGAACAGACGTCACATTTTGACTAGCCCCAAAATTGATTTAGAGAACAGGATGGAGAAAATGACTTGGTGAAGGTTGGATTATAAGAAGGTTGGTTTGTTAGGAATGTTGGTTTTTTGCTCAGAGGCGGATGGTTTTATGCTCAGAGGCAAATGGTTTATGCACGGAGGTTGAAAGGTTTTAGCTTAGATGCTAGGGAATTTTAGCTCGGAGGCCTGAGTTTTTGCACAGAGGCTTGTTTCTATGCTCAAAATCATGGTTTTATATTCAGAGGCGAGGATTTATGCTTGGAAGCAAGGATTTATGCTCGGAGGCCAAAATTTATACTTGGAAACAAGGTTTTACGCTCAGAGGCAAGGATTTATGCTCGGAGGCAAGGATTTTTGCTCGGAGGTCAAGATTTATGCTTGGAAACAAGGTTTTACGCTCAGAGGCAAGAATTTATGCTCAGAGGCAAGGATTTTATGCTCGGAGGCAAGGTTTTATGCTCGGAGGCAAGGAATTTATGCTCAGAGGCAGGATTTTATGCTCGGAGGCAAGGATTTGTGCTCGGAGGCAGGATTTATGCTCGGAGGCAAGGTTTTATGCTCGGAGGCAGGGTTTATGCTCGGAGGCAAGGTTTTATGCTCAGAGGCAAGGATTTATGCTCGGAGGCAGGGTTTATGCTCGGAGGCAAGGTTTTATGCTCGGAGGCAGGGTTTATGCTCGGAGGCAAGGTTTTATGCTCAGAGGCAAGGATTTATGCTCGGAGGCAGGGTTTATGCTCGGAGGCAAGGAATTTATGCATAAAAGCTTGATTTTTTAGCTCGGAGGCTAGACGGTTTATGCACAGATGCAGATGATTTAATTTGAAAGCTTGGTTTATTTATATTTTGTGGATAGAAACTCCACTGGGGATTATGAGATAGGTTTTCAATAAAATGATAAGAAAGACTCTTAGAGGAATTTGACTAAAGCTCTACTGAAGCTCTTCTTATCTTCATTTAATGAAAATAACTATCTCAATTATCAGAGTTCACTTGATATCTTTTATGACCTGAACAGGTTATAAAAGATGCCCCTAGTACGAATTTACTTCCATGACAAATTCATAGGATAGCAAACACAAGGAAAATGGTAAAAAGGGGTTTCATTTCCTGAATTTTTTTGAAGTTACAAATCTTTTCATATACAACAGACTGAATCTGATAATTTTCTTCTCTTTATGTCCGCTGTAAACACTTCGAATGGTCTGAGTACTATTCTTCTGAACTCTGTTCTGCCCTGTATCACTTTCGATGATCCACAACTTCATCATTTTTTCCATTACTCCAGCCTTAAAGAGACATTGACCACACAGGATTCCCCACACAAGATTTTAGCGTTTAGCCTTGACTTGATAAGGAATGAACTGTGCCTAACAACAAAGGAGGGCTTTGACCATGACATGAGTTGGGTTCTAAGAGAAACTGAATCTGCTTTTCAGCCTGATAAGTATTTTAAAATGGTACAGTCTACCACTTCTTAGAATCTTTTGAAAACCGTATTTAAAGATATTTCATCCCTCTTTTCAGGTTTTCTGTCATGGTTATTATCCCTTTGGTTTGCTTAGTCTCAACTCCTTAGCTTATAGAGTGTTAGAAGAATCTCTACTGGCGCTTACTCAGACTTCGGAGTAATGCCTCAGAAGAAATGAAAGTCTTGCTGGCATTCAGAGGTTTTGTCCTTTTGAAGTCACTGCCATGACCAAATCGCCTTTTCAGGTTTTCGATTTGGCGGACCGCATGCCTTATATTTTGCCTGGACTGTCTGCCCTTGCAGATTTTCCATCCAGCAGGCTCTGCACCTTGATTTTTGCCTAAGCCGCCCTTTCGGGTTTTCAACTTAGCAGGTGAATGACCCTAATTTTTGCGTAGACCGCCCTTTCGGGTTTTCAGTCTAGCAGGTCTAAGACTCCATCATTTTTTCTTTCTTTCTGTTTCTCTACAAACCTGGACCTAAAATACACCGGAAGGACTTTTAGGTAGGCTCGGGTTCAAACAGGTTAAACTTTTGGTTTGTTTTATGTATTTGACCGAATCTGGCCCTCCAGACTGCCTACGTATCCCCAAAGAGAATGGGAATCAGGTTTGCGTAGTTCGCCCATTTTTGGGGTTTCAAGGATTGTTTGTTTTGTTCTTTCTTTTTTCTTTTTGAGAATTTGCAAAATTTGAAAGATTTGGAGGTTATGAAGGATTTGACCGAACATGAATTAATCAGGCTGCCTACATACCCTGTAAAAAGGGATCAGGTCATGATGTAGTTCAGGCTTACTATCTTTTATGACGCAAGTCATAAAAGATGCCCCTGGTTTGTGTTTGTCAAGAAAAGGGATTTTTTTTATAGGCCCAAAGGGTTTGCAAACGTTATTTGACTTTTGGGTTGTTAGCTTTTGGCTCTGATCGATCAAGGATGACCTCCTGGTGTATTCAAGCATAATATTTCTTTAGTTGATCCAGGTTTGTAGGTTCTGTTAATTTTTCACCATTTTCGTCGAGGAGTCTCACGGCTTTTCCAAGCAGGACTTCATCAACGATATATGGACCAGACCAGTTTGGCCTGAATTTTCCTCTAGGATCGAACACCGGTGCTCGATAAGATTTCAAGACGAGATCTCCTGGTTTCAGGTCTCGAACCTTGACTTTCTTATTGAATGCCCTTTCGATTCTTCTCTGATACCCTTGGATGTGGTATAAGGCTCTGAGCCTCTTTTCATCAATCATCTGCAATTCATCATGTCTGGCTTTGGCCCACTCAGACTCTGGCAGATTTGCTTCCATCATAACCCTTAGAGATGGGATTCTCAACTCAACAGGGAGGACAGCTTCCATTCCGTAAACTAGAGAGTACGGAGTTACACCTGTAGAGGATCTGATCGACGTCCTGTAAGCCCACAAAGCATACGGGAGTTTATTCGACCAATCCTTATAAGTCTCGGTCATCTTACTGATTATGACCTTGATATTCTTATTCGCTGCCTCTACAGCCCCATTTGTCTGCGGTCTGTAAGGAGATGACTTATGATGCTTGATTTTAAACTCTTCGCACAGGTGCACTACCTCTTTCTTGAAATGAGAACCGTTGTCAGAAATCAACTCATGAGGTACCCCATATCTACAGATAATGTTCATACGGATAAACTTCGCAACCGTATTGGAAGTTATGGAAGTGAACGAAGCAGCCTCTATCCACTTCGTGAAGTAGTCAATGGCCACTAAGATATACTCATGCCCACTTGACGACTTAGGATAAACCTTTCCGATGATATCTATCCCCCATACTGAGAATGGCCATGGCGAGGTCAAAGAATGCAACTCTGACGAAGGCACATGAATAAGATTTGCATATACTTGGCACTTATGACATTTCTTCACGAATACGAAGCAGTCTGCTTCCATCGTGGGCCAATAAAATCCAAGTCTAAGAATTTTCTTTGATAACATTTTGCCATTCATGTGAGGGCCACAAACACCTTCATGTGTTTGCTCTATAAGCTCTGCGGCCTGATCTTCATCAACACATAGAACCTGAATCCCATCAAAGGATCTTCTGTACATCTCTTCACCACAGATGATGAAGTTAGCAGCAAATTTCTGAAGAGTTTTTCTCTCATTGCTGGAAGCTTCAAGCGGATGCCCGTTACCTGAAATGAGATTTCTGATGTCTGTATACCACGGTTTTCCATCCGGACATCGTGCTGATATCTCAATGACATTTACATGCGCTGGAGCCCATTGCAACCTGACAGCTAAAGGCTGAACCTCCATCGTCGTAGAAATGTCTAGCATTGATGCCAGAGTAGCTAAAGCATCAGCAAAATGATTCCTTGTTCTCGACAGATGAGTAAAGGTGACATTTCTGAACTTCTCGACCAGAGATGCAAGATCAACCTTGCCTCTTTCGTTTTCCAATCCCCATTTATTTGACAAATGATTAGGATTGAATCTCCGAATACGTCGATGTCTTGAATTCGCAAAGCCAAAGCTGCTTCAAGTCCTGCGATGCATGCTTCATATTCTGCCATGTTATTTGTACATTCGAATTGTAACTTGATGGATATCGGGATGTATTCTTTCTTGGGAGATACAAGCACTGCTCCTATTCCTTGTCCTCGATTGTTAACGGCTCCATCAAAGTACATTGTCCATCTGGTACTTGGAATTTCTTCTTCAAGTTCCATGATCTCTTCATCAGGAAACTCAGCCTTCAGAAAAGCATTCTCCTCAACAGGAGCATCAGCTAGCTGCTCAGCAATAACCCGTCCTTTGACGGATTTCTGAGTGACGTATGTGATGTCAAACTCAGATAACAAAAGCAACCACCTTGCAGTTCTTCCTGTAAGGACGGGCTTCTCGAATAAGTACTTCAACGGATCCATCCGTGAAAGCAGAAATACCTTATTCGATAAGAGATAATGTCTAAGCCTTTGAGTCGCCCAGACTAATGCTAGACAAGTCTTTTCCAAGATAGTGTACTTTATCTCGTACTCTAGCATTTTCTTGCTGATGTAGTAGATAGGCTTCTCCTTCTTAGATCCCACATCTTGCTGAGCAAGCATACAACCCATTGTTGTATCCGTAATGGATAAGTACATCAGCAACGGTTGACCAGGAATGACAGGTGATAAGACAGGAGGCAAAGATAAACATCGTTTAACTTTCTCAAATGCTTCCTGACATTCATCATTCCATTTCTTGGAAGAATTCTTTTTCAACAATTGGGTTCACATGTCATAGTCAAATGAGATATGAACCTCCTCAAATACTGAACCTTTCCAAGAAAACCTCTGACTTGCTTTTCTGTCTTTGGGGGTGCCATTTCTTGAATTGCCTTAATCTTTTGAGGATCAACTTCAATTCCTCTCTCGCTGACCATGAATCCAAGCAACTTTCCTGACGTAACCCCAAATACACATTTATTCGGGTTTAGGCGGAGTTGGTATTTTCTGATTCGCTCGAAGAATTTTCTCAAGGCAATTGTATGCTCTGGTCGAGTCATTCCTTTGACAATCATGTCATCTACATAGACCTCGACCTCTTTGTGGATCATGTCATGAAGAAGAGTTGTCGCAGCCCTCTGATAGGTAGCTCCGGCATTTTTGAGACCAAACGGCATTACTCGGTAACAGTACGTACCCCATTGAGTAATAAATGCCGTCTTCATCATATCCTCAGGCGCCATCTTGATCTGATTGTAGCCTGAAAACCCATCCATGAAGGATAACAGAGCATGTCCAGCAGTGTTGTCTACCAGGATATCGATGTTCGGAAGAGGAAAATCATCTTTTGGGCTCGCCTTATTCAGATCTCTGAAATCAACGCACATCCTGACTTTTCCATCTTTCTTGGGCACAGGAACTATATTTGCAAGCCATTCGGGATATTCCACTACTTCAATGAATTTTACTTCGAGTAGTTTCTTCACCTCATCATGAACCTTTAACTCCCATTCTGTTTTAAGTTTTCGGAGTTTTTGCTTCTTCGGCTTGATGCCTGGGATTAAAGGTAATTTGTGTTGGACAATGTCTTCGCTCAATCCCGGCATGTCATCGTAAGACCAAGCAAAGACCTCCTTAAACTCTTTTAGCAAGGTGATTAATTCTTCGCGCTCCTCAGGAGATAAAGTTTTGCCAATCCGAATCTCCCGAATTAAAGTTTCATCACCTATATTTACGGTTTCAATTTCCTCTTCGAGTGGTTTTGCTCGGCGAATCTCCTCTTGTTGAATCATGTATTTGATTTCAAGAGGAGTTTCGTCGGCTTCCTCGTTTGAGGGGGAGTCTTGATTATTATTATTATTAGTTATTTGATCAGGCTTTGAAGCAGAATCAGAAACAGAATTAGAAATAAAGACAGGATCGTACACAAATGAGTCTCTTATTTCTTTTGCAGAATTGATGATTACATCGAATGATTCACCCACAGCGGGCGTTACAGACTCTGAATTCAAATGAAATGACATGTTGACATCAGTATCAACATAGACAGGACTGTGTACAAATGAAGAATCAGTGAAAACATCTTCTGACCGAGACTCGACAGGGACTGACTCTTCACCATCTCCGAGAACTACTCCGACCTCTATGGTACCTGCATCAAAAGAAAAGTTAGAAATGACAGACTCTGGGTTGAACTCAGAAACTGACACATTTTTTGAAATGACTGACTCTTTTGAAAAGATTGGACTATACTGGAGGACTACTTGGGGTATAACCTGTGCGGTCCAATTGTCTAAGGGTCCAGTAGCTGGAGTAATGCAGTTTTTGGGGCTTGCGAAAGGCACATCTCCTCCAATCGTAGCGATGATTGGGGCCTCAACCTGATATAGGGAGTCTAGGAGATGCGGCTCAATGTTTTCCGCCCAATCTACAGCTGGTTCATCGGTCACTGCTGTTATTTTTGTAATCTGCTCTTCATAAAAGCTCTCTGGCAATTTTTCAGCAAAGAAAATCTCGAGACCCGGCAGTTTAGTCCCATTCTCATCATACCAAATCTCAGGAAAACCATAGAACGGACAGTCTGCCCCTTCTTTCCTGAATCGGCCGTTCATAACCATGCTGTACGGTCTTGTCGGAAATTCTATACCCCGACGACGGCATCAGCCCACTTCATCATATAACGCTTCATTTCTCGAACCTCTTTCGAAGTTGGCTCGTACCCTAACCCGAATAATCCGCCGACCGCCTTCAATTCCGGCCACTCAGTTGGGCCTTGCAGATTTCTTCCCAAGCCAGCTCCCGGGACATAACCATACTTTCGCATTATCTTCACCACTTGAGTGTTCGTGCTTGATAGAAACATTATCTCTTCATTCATCGCCTCCTCAAAGGCAATAGTAGAGACTTCTAACGAAAAGCCGGTTAAACTAACATCTCTTGATTTTTCAGTGATCAATTCAGATGTTATTTGACCAATTTCCGGTTCAGGGTCGCCTCGCACTGTGATCACCCGATTGTTTCGGACGAATTTCAATTTTTGGTGAAGTGTGGAAGGAACGACTCCAACTTTATGAAGCCACGGCCGGCCAAGAAGGAGAAACAAAGATGTTTTGATGTCAAGAACCTGAAACTCTATCTCGAAAGTTTCACCTCCTATTTCGATTTCTGTGGCGAGTGTCCCGATGACATCTCTTCTGGTTCCGTCGTATGCCAATATCCCCTGTTCCGACGGGATAAAATCGGCTGGCTCGAATCCCAGGGTAGTGGCGGTGCTTAAAGGACATACATTTAAAGCTGACCCATTATCCACTAATACCTCGGGGACCCTCTTCTTGTTGCACAGTATGGTGATACGGAGAGGTCTTGTGTGATCTCTTCCTTCTGGAGGCAGATCCTCATCAGTAAATGACAATGTTCTAGAAACCCTGGCCATCGCCACGAGATTGACCAACTCATCGGGGGTAATTTCAACTGATACTTGAGAGGCATTTAATTCTCGAAGCACAACCTGTCTGTATTTCGGTGATGCCATTAGTAAACCCCAGATGGACACGTTAGCTTGTGTCTTCTTCAGTTGTTTCAACAAATTTTCTTCCTCTTCATCCACAGTCTGCTTCTGTTTCAGATTCTCTGCAGCTCTTACAACTTCGGCAGGATTTTCAGCTCTGAGTTCTGCAGGTTTGAAGACACGACCACCTCGTGTGACATGGCGGAGCTCGTCACACTGATCTTCCGGAAGCAACAAGTCTTCTTCTTCCAATCTTAAAACATAAGGGATCTTTTCTTTCATCTCTTCCTCCTCCTCACTCTCGAGGACATAAGAACAAGAACACTCAGAGGATCCTGTTAATCCTTCATCTAGAGGGGACAGTATGTAAGGTTTCTTGTTTTTGATCATTTCATCTTCATCATCCCATCTCAGAACATAAGGTCTATCAGAAATAACCGCACAAATACGGGAGTGATCTAAGAGGATTTCTTCAGTGAAAATGGCATACACGTTCGGGGGAGGGACTGCATGTGTAGGTAATGGGTTTCGAGTGACGTTCGGTGCTTCAACGGCAAGATCCTTTGCTTCTATCATGTCTTGGATCGTGTGTCTTAAAGCCATGCATTTGTCAGTCAAATGCCCTGAATTCTGATGATAATCGCAGTACTGGTCCTTCCTCCAATACTTGGGTAAAGGGTTGGGAAGCTCTCTAGGTTCCAACAGAGTAATCTTTTTATCTCTCAGTAACTTCTTCAAAGCCACTGATAAGGAGTAAGGGAGGGGGTCAAACTGACGAAAGACCTTCTTTTCAATAGGCCTCCTGACCTCGGTCACCGTTCTGGATGGTGGTTGATCATAACCCGGTGGTCTGGCATAACTGGGAGGCCTGGTATAATTAACATTGTGCACCTCCTTCGGTGCCACAATAGGTCTTTTTCCCTCTCTCACATCAGACGAAGGTCTTGATCTTAGTCCTTTGGACAAAGCATCTTCGATTTGAGTTCCGGTTTTGATTAGAAAATCAAAATCAATGAAGTACTGGATTGCCATGTGGTGATAGTATTGAGATGATAAGTTTTTCACAACAATCTTGATCTGCTCTGAGTCAGGCAAACGGTGAGTCATCTGCGCTGCCTTTCGCCTCCATCGGCGAATGAAGGACGTTCTCATTGTGACCTTGCTTCAATGCCTTCAGGTCTCTCTTAGTTACATCTATCCCTTCTTCCATGGAAAACTGCTCGACGAATCGATTTGCAACATCTTCCAAGGTTCTGATCTCTTCGGTTTTCAAGCTCAAAAACCATTTCTTTGCTGTTCCAGTAAGAGATCTAGGGAAAAGAAGAGCAATCTGCTCTGGAGTTAGCCCATGCTGCTGTAAGAGAGGAGTAAGGGCTTTCAGATGACTCTTGGGACATCCTGTCCCATCATACTTATCATGATCCGGCATCTTGAAATTAGGAGGTAGCACGATTCCCGGTATTATCATAAACTCAGCCATATTTAATTTTTTCGGACCCTGCATTTTCATGTTCTCCATCTCCTGGGCCATCTTATCCAACCTATCGACTATCCCCTTCCCTTTATCCAGATGGGGGAGACAATTCTCTTCTTCATACTGTTCGTCATCCGAATTGTCATAGACTGGCAACACAGGAGGTTGAGCCATCGCAGGAGGTGGGCGAGGCATGATTGGGGTTTGCTGAGGTGCAGGATTTTTGGAAGTAGATTCTCTGTCATTCTTTAATCGGGCTATTTCTTCATTAATGGTACTCAATTGCAACATTATAGCTTTCATCATCTCATTGGTGTCCATACCATTTTGCCCATTCTCTGCCATTGTTTCAGGGGTTGGTTGGACTGGTGAAAGTATTTCTTGAAAATTCAAGGAAGGTGATAGAGGAGAAGTAAAAGAAAAAGGTGACAAGGATTGTCGGCTCAGCCTGGAATCAGATGTCTGACGGGACCAGGTTGATTTTGAAACAAGGGTTTTCTTAGGAGCAATGGCTGCTCAATCAAGAATCCTGATATGGAAATATAAACACTAGATTAAAATTTTGATAATCGAGATAAACTATTTTAATCAAACAATGACAAAAGAAACAAAAACACACTTTCATTAATAAGATTCAAATTGTGATTACAACGGATGAAAAATATTAATCTCTGATCACGGCTGGATAAACAGACTGACAATAATGGGAAATGCAGAAATCAGAATAACAAAACATGATACGGATCTTCAAGGCTCTTCAATTCGAGCTCTCTGGCTTGCGGGCTCTTCCGATATTTCTCCACATCGGAATTTGCGAGATAAACCTAACCTCCTTTCTATATTTTTGTTTCCCCAAGCAGCCACAATGGATCGGAAGAGATCAGGAGTGAGATCTTCACAAAGAGGAGGGACTATGATTCCGGGAGGACATGGAATTCCCGTAATCTGATGGAGAATTCGCATGGGTGCATAAAAGGAAGATTTCTCGGTACCCATGAGGTAAACAAATGAATGCGGGTAAGTGCTAGTAAAAACATGGAAACATGAATGACTTACCCAGCGAAACTGGCTCTCCTCTACATGTTGTAACCAATTGTGCCATTCATCGATGGACTGAGGTTGATTGGCTATTGGTTTCCATGTACGGAAATTCTTCAGGATATACGGATTTTGGTTTTGTCGCTGAAGAATTTGAAGTTTTTCACCAAGCCAGACATACAACAGCTTCACACACCCACAGAAATTGTCTTTGATTTCTCGGGAAGCAATAAGATCTAATCCCAAGAAGGTCTCTGCTAACATGGTAGGAATGGGATTCCTCCCTTTGTTAATTTGGTCTACCACAGTTAACAAGGTTAACGGAGCAACACGAGGGTTTTTCCGAATGACATATCGTGCAAAGACACTAAAAATCAAAGCATTGCGCCGACAACTCTGAAAACGAGAGTTAGTAGGATCAACGTTTTCAGAAAAAATGGTGATGAGATTTTGAACTTGCACACACGTATCCGTTAAACATGAAAGTGCATCAACGGTTTGATTTTTGAATAGCTTGCAAAAAATGGAATGAGAGGAATCTATGTTCGAAGATTGTATCCACAGTCCGTCTGTTGGGAGCTCTAATAAAGCACACCAATCCTCGAATATAGGACAAAGCTCGAAAGATCCAAATCGAAAAACATGAAGATTAGGATCCCAGAATCTAGCGGCTGCTTGGAGAAACTTCCAATTTATATCAGACACACTCAAATGATTGAAAGTACAGATGAACCGATCAGCCATACTCCTTTCCAAAGATTCTCGCGGAAGAGCCTTAATTGTCTCGCTTATCCAGCCTTTCAACACATTATTCGCCATAATTTAACCTAAACACAAAGAATAGGATGGGATAATTAGGGAATGGAGAATAACTTGGAATAAACAAAGAATAAAGATGGACTTAACCATTAATCACAAGAAGGATATAATTGGCGACATCAAATGTTCCATTGATGATCAAAGATGATCAGAAACTCAGGGAAGAGACCACGGTCATAAAATGACAAAAGTAGATCATAGACCGGATCTAAATCTGAAAGATGGACGACAAAAATGTACGATCAAGAAGATCAACAATGATAGACTATGGTCATAGAGACAGCAGACAAGCTATCGACCATATTTGAGACAGGACGAACAATAATTTGAGTAATACAACAAAAGAATGGATAAATGAGGTTTGAATTTGAAGGATGAAAATAGGTAATATTTATCATCATTGGGTCACGGAATAAACCATAGCTATGAGTACGACAAGTAGAAGCCACTAGCTAGGTTTAGATCTGAGAGATGAATATACACGACTGATTGATTCTGGCCAGGAATCTCTATTAGAAAATAGGTCCTGATCTTATAATCGAAAGATATATGGACAAAGATCTCAATGAACAGAGCAAAAGATAGGCCACGACCATGAGAGGGCAAGTAAAAGCCACTGGTCGGGTCTAGATTCGAAGAACGGACTGATATGACTAATTTGATTAGATAAGGAAGCCTCACTAATGAGTAGGCTCTAATCTAATAATCAAAATATAGATATATACATATATATCCTAACCAGGGGCACCAGCCCTAAATATAATCCCGCAGAGTCAAGACACTTGACTCAAGACAGACATGTGAGTATACTAGGACTGCGATGTAGTCGCATAAGGTGAGCTACAATAATCTAAGGATAGGACATAGCTCCTAAATCTAGGCTCCAACATGAGTAAGCAACACATGTTCGTCCTTATATGAATACTGTATATATATAAGCACATGCAGATCCTAATTGGGTTTTACTAAATCAACAAATATATCCAAGTACATAATATATGTAAAATGAAAGTAGAGCTCCGGACTCAATATCAGGTACTATGCATATGATCCATGCTTTAAGTATATAACACAAGTACACCGAGTGTTATATACAGTATGCTTCATTGCTCACCGGCTGCTGTAAACACAAGTACACCGAGTGTTTACGACTGCAGCACTGGCGCATAGCTTGGTAATAGATACAACAGCACCATCTGGATAGTGATATCCCATGAGGCACGCATTATATCTATCCCGTGGAGCCAATAATAAGCAAATCAATAAAAGAAAATAAAGAACAAAATGATGTATGCTGTGCAGTGTGTGAATCTCTTATTTTAAACACCTATCTGGTGCCCCTGGATTCTAAGCGATTAAATTCCCATTTATAATGATTTTAGCTCAAAATTCTTCAAAATTAATAACAAATGGCATTTTAACAGAGTTAGGCAATATCTCGAAAGAAATCCCCAGCAGAGTCGCCAGCCTGTGGACCCCGATCCGAGAGCGAGGCGGCGGTGAGGGACGAGCCCCACACGCTAACAGTCTCTATGGATCATCCACGTGAATGGAGAGCTCTACCAAGGAACTCTCGAAAGAAGTGCCCCTCACAGCATGAGTGGCGATACAAAGGTGAGATACCTCTCGATTCGGGGACTAGCCCAGATTCGAGGCGTACCTTAAACAAAGAAGAGTCGCCATCCAAGGAAAATAGGCAAATGGGCCCTGGATCCCATACTATGCTCTGTTGCAACGGATAACCAGAGATATAAAAGAAGGTTCGTGCCTGGTTACGAATTCGGAAGGTCTAAAGAGCACCTCATCCGCCCAAGTGCAAGCACCTGGTCTCTTATGCCATTTGTTATTGATTTTGAAGAGTTTTGAGCGAAAGTCATATGAAATGGGAACATATATCTCTGAGAAGACGTCTACCTAATCATGCATGTCTCAGAGATGAAAATTAAACACATACACAAAATAAATGAAAGATGTGTCACCTAAGCAAAACTAGGTTATAAGTGACATGCCTAATGGGTGTCTGAGTTCTGGTGTGCAAACACATGCATGCTACAGCTAAAGGTATAGGATCTGCACATGAAAGTAAGAAGACACAGCAAAAACACACAACACAATTCAATTCTATACATGACTAGACAAAATGAGTCCTAACTCTAATGCGACCTGACTCGGACCAAGATGGCCGTCCATCCCAGCTGCTCTACGTATCCCGGCCTCGAGAAGAATCGGAGTCAACGTAGTTCGATGCCCTATTCTAACTACGATGTCTAACCATCTAGAACCGCTATCCTAGACTCGATCCACTAGACTCAACTGATTTTTAAAGCTTTTTACACGATAGCTTAAGTTCAGGTGAATTGTAATTTTTAGGACTCTCTATATGCCTTAACTAATGCAAGTTGATTAGCCTTAAGCTAATGCAGGTGGGCCCTACATCCTATGTGTAACTAGGCTGTGCATCATAAAGAAAACCATGGGCTGACTATATGCTTTCTAGTCTAGCCATCGGTTCGACTAGATGTCTAACCGATCAACTTGAGGCCTCCTAACTCTAGGGACACTCACACGACTAGACACACCATATCAACAAATCAGGACAGACTCCTAACTCTAAAACACCCTAAATATCTAGGACAGACTCCTAACTCTAGAGGAAGATCTTTTTGAAAAAAATTTGAATATTTTTGTAATTTTGAAAGATGTGAAATGTTTATTTTTAAAGGTTTGGCTGGACTTGGGATGTGGATCCCAAGCTGCACTACGTACCCTGTTGAAAGGGATCAAGCCAACGTAGTTCGGAATAGATTTCCTAACTACTCTTAAAAGACTCAGATTTTTGAGGATTTTTTGTTTTTAGATATTTTTGAATTTTCAAGTGTTTTTTGAAATTTTTGAATATTTTTGAGTTTTTGACACAAGAGGACAAATCCCTATCATCATAAGGGTATGACAAACTCCTGAATATCCCGTAAAGGTTGGACAGCATCCTATGCTTTGCGGAGGAAAAAGACAGAATCACGACTCTGCAAGGGTTGGACAGCATCCTATACCTTGCAAGAGTGGATAAAAACACATGATATGATTAGAGGTTGGAAAGAATCCTAACCCCTATGATGATAGGACTGACTCTTGAACAAATGACTCCCAAAGAGGTGCTAATGAGACATGGCATGTCTCCTAGGGATGGGCTCACTAATGAGACAAAGCTTGTCTCTAAAGGATAGAACATTCTCTGCATGAGACATAGCCTGTCTCCCTGAAGGTAAACTTTCCTATGAGACAAAGTATGTCTCTCTAAAAGGGTAAGCTCTGGATAACTCCTTCATTGCCCTTGCAATGAGAGGACAAAGGATAAGGGTTTCTAAACACTGAGTAAGTCTAAAAAAAAATAAGAAGGGAGACAAGGAGAGGAGTCAATGAAACTAAGCAGGTCTCCAAAAGAGGGGCTCCAGATATCTCTTTCATTGCCCTTGCAATGAATATCTTAAAAAAAATCATTATGTCCGATTATTAACAAGCCAAGTTAACCAAGGTCTTTAACTACTCCACATAAAGAGGAAACTAATAACTGAGCCAAAACAAAGCAACTGCCACCATGAAAATGATTAAATGTAATCATCAACACATAGTGAAACTAATAGAACCTCTAAACTATCTAAAAAAAATGAAAAAATGAAAGAGAGTAGCTAAAATGTATTTGGAACTGAAAACATATCTTGACTCATAAGACTTCTATTACTAACTACACTTACCATTCTCTCATTCAATTCTAAAATTCAGGTTTATCAACTTGTTCAAAGTTATATGTTCAAAACATGGAATTAATAACACAACAGGAATCTTTCATTATGTAAAACTAATGTTCTCAACAAAAACCCCTTACCACTATCCTTTGAATCTCTATCAGTTTTAACATTTATTAAGTAGTTACAGTACAAAGATACTAAACAACCTCATGAAGAGTTCATTGAAAATTATTCAATAAATAATCGAAATGAAAATTTTCTAAATAAATCAGTCTAGAGTTTTCAATGACAGTCATTTGATAAACTCAAAATTTGCCCAGTAGCACTATAAAAATTGTAAGGAAAATCATATGAAAGGGCAAGCCCAATATAATTTCTCTGAATGAGCAAAACCTCATAAATAAACTTAAAACCTGAAATAACCTATGGAGATAGCCACCATTCTTACTAATACATATACACATACATATATATATATATATATATATATATATATATATATATATATTGTATAACTTTAATGAAGAAACTGAAAAAAAAAATCTCAAAGCTTCAGTTAGTCAAATCTTCATGGCTTTAGCTCGTTATTCTACCAAAATCTTTCCATGGTATAATTCCAAAACGTCTTCACTATCAAGACCAAAAATCACCTAATTTTGCAAAGCTTAAATAAAGCCAAGAATGATAAAATTTTCACTTTAACTACTGCAAAATGACTCACATTTACCATCACTGAACCAAAGAAATATATATATTGCAGACATCAAAGCAGATCATAATTTTTCTAAGATAAAAAAAAAACACAAGTTTTTGGTAAATCTCTTTTCACATAATCATGCATAAGTAGGGAAGCATTCTCTCTCTTCTTCTCTTTTTGAATTTTGATAAAAAGAAAAACATTTCTTCTTTCCCTAGCCCATTTACTCAAAATACAAATTTTTCAAACTCCCCATATGCTCGCTTGCTGCCCCTCTTAATTGCTCCCATTTGTTTTATTTTGGGGAAGTCATTTTCCACCAACAAAGCAAGAAAAAAACAACCATATCTTTTGACATATGTAGAGAGTGCAACTAGTATTTCAAGAATCAGCCATTTATATTGACTTTCTCACATCAAACAATAGTGTTTTTGAGAAAGTCATTGCTACAAATACGTTTCTCTCATTTAGACAAATAAAAAATAATGTAAATAATAAAACAGAGCTGTTATTATCAATTAGAAAGAGAACGGAATAATAGTAGAAATATATAAGAAATATGCATAGAAGGACTGCCAATATCATAAGGGTATAAGGGTTAAAAGAATCAACAGTGTGAGGTCTGCCAAAACAAAGCTATAAGAGGACTGATTATGATCGAGTGGTTCAAAGAAAATGACCAAACGAAGTTGCAATAAGAAAATGAGACAGCATCTGTAAAAATAAAAAAAAGGTTATGGTCATATGCCTGAATAAATGCTTTCCAAAACAACTGATACTTACTCTTATCGTGACATTTTCATTACAAGAAATCTATACACCAAAAGAATAAGATACCGATTGCTAAAACAAAGCTTCAGAATCAATTTTCTGAGTATGCGCATTTTATAATGAGCATTTAATTATAGCACATCATTTACCATTTTTCTTCCAAATCAACTGTGAAATATGAAGGAATACTTAAACACTTCTCAGGCTAGCAAATTCATGCAAACAGAGAATTTAAAGATATCAACAAAACCTAAACGAAAAATCTCATAATTATAGCATAATTACAGAAAAAGTGCCGTACAGAGCTCTTACCTCTTTGAGCTTTTGATGTATTTATTTCTTGCAATTTTCCTTGAATGTTGAATCAAAGTACTCACACCTTCTTTTTTTTTTAACAGAAATGTAAATTACAGATTTCAAGAGAACATGCTAGATCTAGAGAACTAATGAGAAATTTGAAATTTTATAGAAAAAATTAGGGAACAGATTTCAACAAATCATGCCTGATTCCAATGGAAACTAGTAAATTTGATCTAATTAAAGGTAAAAAAGGTGAAATTTGAGAGTAATTGATGGGATTTGCATCTTGTAAAGTCGGATCTAGGGTTCTAGCTAAGAAAATGAAGATTCTAGGATTTTCTATAGCAATTTCAGGGCTTTAATCTCAAAACAATGCAGCAAGGGACATGAGTTGAAGGTAATGGAAATGGAGGAATGATCGGAGATAAGGTGAGTTAGCAGGAATCTTGCCAGATTTGGCCAAAGAAAATGAAGCTTAGCTAGAGGAGTTAGGGTTTCTAACAGGATAAATCTAAGGCTTCAATGTTAAGAAGAAGAATAGAGGAAGCAAAGCAATATGATTGACAACAAAATCGGCTGAAAACTGACCGGAGTTAGGCCGGAATCCGGTTGGATTGATCGGAGAAGGTGAAGAAGAAACTTGTACGAGATCTACTTTCCCTCTCCCTTTTCTCTCTCTCTCTCTCTAGAAATTAAAAGAAAATCTTGATTTTTCTCCTTTTTTTTTTAAATGAGGGTTAAGGTGCTATTTATAGGCATTTTTGCAAACCGATATCCGCACCCTATTTGATAAGCGCACAAATGCGCGACTCTGACTGGCTAAATCACCCCCTTGTTTTGATAACTACACAAACTCAGCTTGTCTTTTGTGAATTTTTTTGACGGATTTTCTGGAATTTTGCCGGGACATTTCTAGGGCTTTAAGGCTTCTAAAAATGTATTCATGGGCACTTAGGGTCTTTGGATGACTGGAATTTTCCTTCAAATACACGGATTTTGGGGTAAAATGAAAAACCTAGTGGGCCACCCCCTCATTTGCACTACACACACTACTATTTCGGTCCATTTACTAGGCAAACGAGCTCCGATCTCGATGAAATTTTGCAGGGGGTTAGAAGAGACTCTCCTCCAGCCTAGGGTGAAGTTTGGAACCCTAATGCTGAGATTCAGATGGATTTGGCACGAGCCGGGAAGGTTTAGGGCTTAGTCAAAATGGGGTGTCTACAGGTATTGAATCTTAGATTTAGTTAATAAAGGATAGAGATTGAAAAAAAAAAGTTTCTTATTTTAGAAACTTTATAAAATATTAATCTTTTTGACTTAGTAAACCCTAGAGATGGTGTCAATGAGATTTTAGCTAAGTTTTGAGATGAGGATGAGATTGTATTTAATCTTAGATTTATTTGATGAAAGATGGAGATTGAAAAATTTTAAAGTTTCTTATTTTTGAAACCTTATAAAACATCAATCTTTTAGACATAGGAAACTCTATAGATGTTGTTAAGGAGCTTTTAACCTAGTTTTGAGATCAGGATGATATGGTGATGAATCTTAGGTTTAGTTGAAAAAGGATGGAGATTGAAAAAATAAAAAGTTTTTTATTTTAGAAACTTTGTAAGACATCCATCTTTTAGACATTGAAAATCCTAGGTCAAGGAGCTTTTAGCCAAGTTTTGAAATGAGGATGAGATTATGTTGAATCTTATATTGTTGAAGAAGGATGGAGATTGAAAAAATAGAAAGTTTTCTTATTTTAGAAATTTTATAAAACATCAATCTTTTAGACTTAGTAAACCCTAGCCATAGTGTCAATGAGCTTTTAGCCATGTTTTGTAATGAGGATGTGATGATATTGAATCTTAGATTTTTAGTTGATGAAGGATGGAGATTGAAAAAATAAAATGTTTGTTATATTAGAAACTTTGTAAGACATCCGTCTTTTAGACATAGGAAACCCTAGAGATGGTGTAAAGGAGCTTTTAGCCAAATTTTGAGATGAGGATGAGATGGTATTGAATCTTAGACTTAGTTGATAAAGGATGGAGATTGAATAAACAGAAAGTTTTTTATTTTAGAAACTCTGTAAGACATCCATCTTTTAGACGTAGGAAACCCTAGAGATAGTGTCAAGAAGCTTTTAGCTAAGTTTTGAAATGGGGATGAGGTTTTTTTGAATCTTAGACTTAGTTGACGAATGATGGAGATTGAACAAATAGAAAGTTTCTTATTTTAGAAACTATATAAAACATCAATCTTTTTGACTTAGTAAACCCTAGACATGGTGTCAAGGAGCTTTTAGCCATGTTTTGGAATCAGGATGAGATGATATTGAATCTTAGATTTAGTTGATTAAGGATGGAGATTGAAAAAATATAAAGTTTCTTATTTTTGAAACTTTAGAAAACATCCATCTTTTAGACATTGGAGACCCAAGAGACGATGTCAAGGAGCTTTTAGCCATGTTTTGAGAAGATGATGACATGGTATTGAATCTTAGATTTAGTTCATAAAATAGATACTTCTTATTTTGCAAACTTTATAAAATATCAATCTTTTAGACATATGAAACCTTAGAGATGGTGTTAACGAGGTTTTAGCGAAGTTTTGGGATGACAATTAGAGGGAATTGAATCTTAGATTTAGTTGATGAACGATGGAGATTGAAAAAATAGAAAGTTTTTTATTTCTGAAACTTTATGACATCTTTCTTTTTTACAATGGAAACCGTAGAGATTGTGTTATGGAGCTATTAGCAAAGTTTTGAGATGAGGATGAGATGGTATTGAATCTTAGATTTAGTTGATGACATGGTTTTAAATTTCGACCGAAACTAAAACCGAAATTTCCTGAAATCCCATTTTCGGCAAAATTTGGAAATTAAATAAATACTCCTTTTAATTTCTTACTAAATTTTTACCGAAATTACGGTTTTCTCAGGGAATGAAACCGGTATTTTAAAGCACGGTTGATGAAGGAAGGAGATTGAGAAAATTAAAAGTTTCTTATGTTAGAAACTTTATAAAACTTCAATCTTTTAGACATAAGAGACCCTAGAGACGGTGTAAAGGTGCTTTTAGCCATATTTTGGGATAAGGATGAGATGATACTGAATCTTAGATTTAGTTGACGAAGGACGGAGATTGAAAAAACAGAAAGTTTCTTATTTTATGAACTTTATTAAACATCAATCTTTTAGACATATGAAACCCTAGAGATTATGTCAACAAGCTTTTAACCAAGTTTTATGATGAGAATGAGAGAAAATTGAATCTTAGATTTAGTTGATGAACGATGGAGACTGAATGAATAGAAAGTTTCTTATTTCTGGAACTTTTTAAGACATCCATCTTTTGAACATTAGAAACCCTAGAGATGGTGTGAAGGAGCTTTTAGCCAAGTTTTGAGATGAAGATGAGATTGTATTGAATCTTAGATTTAGTTGATTAAGGATGGAGATTGAAAAAAAAAAGAATATTTCTTATCTTAGAAACTTTATAAAACATCCATCTTTCTGACATAAGAGATCCTAGATATGGTGTCAAGGAGCATTTAATGAAGTTTTGGGTTGAGGATGAGAAGATATTTAATCTTAGATTTAGTTGATGAAGGATAAAGATTGAAAAAATAGAAAGTTTCTTATTTTAGAAACTTTATAAAATATCAATCTTTTAGACATAGGAAACCCTAGAGATTATGTAAACGAGTTTTTAGCCAAGTTTTGGGATGAAAATGAGAGGGTATTGAATCTTAGATTTTGTTGCTGAAAGATAGAGATTGAAAAAATAGAAAGTTTCTTATTTTAGAAACTTTATAAACCATAAATCTTTTAGACTTATTAAACCCTAGAGTTGGTGTAAATGAGCTTTTAGCCAAGTTTTGAGATGAGGATGAGATGGTATTTAATTTTAGATTTAGTTGATGAATGATGGATATTGAAAAAATAGAAGGTTTCTTATTTTAAAAACTTTATAAAACATCCATATTTTACACATCGGAAACCCTAAAGATCGTGTCAAACAACTTTTAGCAAAGTTTTGAGATGATAAGACGGAATTGAATCTTCGATTTAGTTGATAAAGGATGTAGATTGAAAAAATAGAAAGTTTCTTATTTTAGAAACTTTATAAAACATCCATCTTTTAGACATATGAGACCCTTGAGATGGTGTCAAGGGGCTTTTAGCCATGTTTGGGGTTGATGATGAGATGGTTTTGAATCTTAGATTGAGTTGATGAAGGATGGAGATTGAAAAATTACAAAGTTTCTTATTTTAGAAACTATAAAATATCCATCTTTTAGACATAGGAGACCCTGAAGATGGCGTGAAAGAGCTTTTAGCCAAGTTTTGGGATGATGATGACATGGTTTTAAATCTTAGATTTAGTTGAGGAAGGATGGAGATTGAAAAATAGAAAGTTTCCTGTTTTAGAAACTTTGTAAAATATCCATCTTTTAGACATAGCTGACCTTAGAGATTCTGTCAATGAACTTTTAGCTAAGTTTTGAGATAAGAATGAGAGGGTATTGAATCTTAGATTTAGTTGATGAATGATGGAGATTGAAGAAATAGAAAGTTTCTTATTTTTGAAACTTTATAAAACATTCCTCTTTTAGACGTTGGAAACCCTCGAGATTTTGTTAATAAGCTTTTTGCCAAGTTTTGAGATCAGGACGAGATGGTATTGAATCTTAGATTTAGTTGATAAAGTATTAAGATTGAAAAAATAGAAAGTTTCTTATTTTAAAAACATCCATTTTTTAGCCATAGGAGATCCTAAATATGGTGTCAAGGAGCTTCTAGGTATGTTTTGAGATGAGGATGAGATGGTAAACTTAGATTTAGTTGATGAAGGACCACCTTTTATGGTATTGAAATTCTAGAGATGTCAACCAACTTTTAGCTAAGTTTTGGGTTGAGAATCAGAGAGTATTGAATCTTAGATTTAGTTGATGAAGGATGGAAATTGAAAAAATAGAAATCTTCTTATTTTAGAAACTTTATAAAACATCCATCTTTTGGACATTAGATACCCTAGAGATGGTGTCAATGAGCTTTTGGCCAAATTTTAAGATTAGAATGAGGGTATTGAATCTTAGATTTAGTTGCTGAAGGATAGAGATTGAAGAAATACAAAATTTCTTATTTTAGAAACTTTATAAAATATCAATCATTTACTTTTAGTAAACCCTAGATATGGTGTGAAAGTGCTTTTAGCTAAGTTTTGAGATGAATATTAGATGGATTTGAATCTTAGATTTAGTTGATGAAGGATGGGGATTGAAAAAATAGAAATTTTTTTATTTTAGAAACTTTATAAAACATTTTTCTTTTACCCTTAGTATACCCTAAAGATGTTGTTAATGAGCTTTTAGCCAAGTTTTGAGATGAGGATTAGATAGTATTGAATCTTAGATTTAGTTGATTAAGCATGTATATTGAAAAAATAAAAAGTTTCTTATTTCAGAAGCTTTATAAAAATCCATCTTTTTGGACATAGGAAACCATAGAGATGGTGTCAAAGAGCTTTTAGCCAAGTTTTTAGAGTAGGATGAGACGGTATCGAATCTTAGATTTAGTTGATAAAGGATAGAGATTTAAAAACTAGAAAGTTTCTTATTTTAGAAACTTTATAAAACATCAATCTTTTAGACATATGAGACCATAGAGATGGTGTCCAGGAGCTTTTAGCCAAGTTTTAAGATGAGGATGAGATGGTATTAAATCAGATATTTAGTGGATGATTGACCATCTTTTACGGTATTGAAACCCTAGAGATGATGTCAACGAGCTTTTAACCAAGTTTTGGGATGGGAACGAGAGGGTATTGACTCGTTGATTTAGTTGATGAATGATGGAGATTGAAAAAATAGAAAGTTTCTTATTTTATAAACTTTATAAAACATCCATCTTTAAGACTTAGGAAACCCTAGTGATAGTGTCAAGGTGCTTTTAGCCAAGTTTTGAGTTGAGAATGAGAGGGTATTAAATCTTAGATTTAGTTGCTGAAGGATGGAGATTGAAAAAATAAAAAGTTTCTTATTTTAGAAACATTATAAAACAACAATCTTTTACACTTAGTAAACCCTAGAGATGTTGTCAAAGCGCTTTTTGCCAAGTTTTCAGATGAGGATTAGATGCTATTGAATCTTGGATTTAGTTGATAAAGGGTGGAGATTGAAAAAATAGAATGTTTCTTATTTTACAAACTTTATAAAACTTCCATCTTTTAGACATAGGAGATCCTATAGATGGTGTGAAGGAGCTTTTAACCAAGTTTTGAGATAAGCATGAGATGGTATTGAATCTTAAATTTAGTTGATGAAGGACCATCTTTTACGGTATTGAAACCCTAGAGATGATGTCAACGAGCTTTTAGCCAAGTTTTGGGCTGAGAATGAGAGGATATTGAATCTTAGATTTAGTTGATTAAGGATGGAGATTGAAAAGAAGAAAGTTTCTTATTTTAGAAACTTTACAAAACATCAATCTTTTAGACTTAGTAAACCCTAGTAATGGTGTCAAGGAGCTTTTAGCCATGTTTTGGAATGAGGATGAGATGATATTGAATCTTAGATTTAGTTGATGAAGGATGGAGATTGAAAAAATAGAATGTTTCTTATTTTAGAAACTTTGTAAGACATCCATCTTTTAGACGTAAGAAAGATGGTGGGAAGAAGCTTTTAGCCAAGTTTTGAGATGAGGATGAGATAGTATTGAATCTTAGATTTAGTTGATAAAGGATGGAGATTGAAAAATTAAAAAGATTTTATTTTAGAAACTTTATAAAACATCCATCTTTTAGACATAAGAGACCCTAGACACGGTGTCGAGGAACTTTTAGTCATGTTTTGGGATGAGGATGAGACGATGTTCATTCTTAGATTTAGTTGATGAAGGAAGGAATTTGAAAAAATAGAAATTTTTTATTTTAGAAAATTTAAAAAATATCATTCTTTTAGACGTCTGAAACCCTAGAGATGATGTCAACGAACTTTTAGCCAAGTTTTGGGATGAGAATGAGAGGGAATTGAATCTTAGATTTAGTTGATGAAGGATGGAGATTGAAAAAATAGAAAGTTCCTTATTTCTCAAACTTTACAAGACATCCATCTCTTAGATATATGAAACCCTAATGATGGTGTCAAGGAGCTTTTAGCCAACTTTTGAGATGAGGATGAGATGGTATTTAATCTTAGATTTAGTTGATGAAGGATGGAGATTGAAAAAATAGAAAGTTTCTTAATTTAAAAACTTTACAAAACATCCATCTTTTAGACGTAAGAAACCCTAAAAAAGATGTCAACATGGTTTTAGCCATGCTTTGGGATGAGAATGAGAGGGTAATCAATCATAGATTTAGTTGATCAAAGATGGAGATTGAAAAAATAGAAAGTTTTTTATTTTAGAAACTTTAAAAAACAAGAATCTTTTAGACTTTGTAAACCCCAGAGTTGGTGTAAAGGTGCTTTAAGCCATGTTTTGAAAGAAGAATGAGATTGAAATAACCAAGAGGGGGGGTGAATTGATTTTAACACTAAATTAGCCCTTTTGAAAATTAATTTGTGAACCCTAATTTGAATTTTCTTCTCTTAATTAGATTTTGGTTAGTTTAAATGAGATCAACACAAATAGAAATACCAAACCAAAATTAAGAATGAAAGTGCAAGAATAAGAAAGAACACACCGATATATAGTGGTTCGGGCAAAGCCCTACTCCAACTCTTCTTAAGATCGTCCTTAAGGATTTCCACTATTGGAGACCTCCAAGATGCCCGGCTCCTAGGCGATTACACTTCCAAGGGATATTATTAAATAAGGATGCCCTTACACCTTTACACCGACTCTCCTTCTTCGCCGAGTTCTAAGCGATGCTCCCTAGGGTATTAAGGTAGGATGCCCTAGCCACCTTTACAAGAAATTGAAGATAAATAGCTTGGCTTCTTCTTGAAAGCTTGATGCTCTTTGAAGTCCCTTGATTGCTCTTCAATAGTGATTGCAAGTGAAAGCTCTAAATCCAAACTCAATAGATTTGCAAGTGCAAGGCAAGTTTGGGAAAAACAAAATCTTAAGCTTGAAAGGGTTGCGAGTTTGCTTGAATGCTTAAGAGGGTTTTTCAAAATGTTCAAGAGAGAAAAATAATCCTCTTGAAGGTGTATATATAACCTTTTGCTAAAATATGACCGTTTGGGATTAAGAAAATTAAAAAAATAATTTTTAATTGAAAGCCCAACGGCTATTTTTTGGTCTGTCGCCTCGGAGCTTCGAGAAATATTCTCGGAGTTCCGAGAGAACGGCCAGAAGATGTGAATTTCTACTGGACCATTTCTACTACCCAACAAGCAGAATTTTGAGATTTTATTGCTTATCTGATTTTGGACTTTTGGAACTCAACTCCTATGATAATTTTGGAATGTTTATGAGGGTCTCAACATGTTGGTCCACCACATAACCATTCACTAATCCATTTTAAGTTCTTCAAGTGTTTTTGAAAAAACTCTTTTAAAACACTTTGCCTTGACTTGGAAATCTAAAGAGAAAGGATGTACAATGATACATATGTAACCTTCAACTTCTCTTTAGTCTTGGTCTTCAATTGATCTTCCATCTTTTGTATGCTTGCTTGAGAGATGATGTGAGCTCTGCTTAGCTCCTTTGACTCTTGTTGGGTACTTCTTCAAGCATGATCATATAGTGTGTTGATTTCTTCAGTAATCAATCCTATCTTAAACACAAACACTTTAAGGCAAATTGATTAGTATTCAATAACACAATCAATTATGTTTAGAATCATCAAAACAAGATAGGAGAGTAGACCCTTGGGCTTACAATCTTCCCCTTTTTGATGATGACAAACAAAATTGATTATGAGGTGTGTGTGGAGTGACATAGTAGGCAAGTGAATGCGGGAACTCCCCCTTGCACATAGATAAATTATAACAATTAAAAGCATATGGTGCATATAGTCAATTGAATAAATAATCAATTTCAAACTTCTCCCCCTTTTGTCATCGACAGAAAGGGTGAACTAAGATGTACAGCAATTTAGGAGTAAATGAAGATTGAGTTAGGTACTCCCCCTAAATTAATGCTTATGGCATAAAAATATTTAGCCAAGTAATGCACATATACCTGTTCATGATCGAGATGTTGACAAATGTCAAATTGTTAGGCATTTTTAATTAAAGTGAAGGTACCTCTCCAACTTAGAAAACTAAGAAGGCTAAGAGTACCAATTGAGTGATTTTTAAGATTAATATTTGACATCTCATTCATGCAGATACTACCAAACAAAGATGATATATATAAATACTATATAGATAAGCTGATGAAAGGCACAAAGTATTTATTTGGCAATTTCTTTAACTTGATCCGCACTCCAAATGTTTAAGGCACTTCGGATATAACATATTCTATCATCACTAAGATGTTGTAAAGATATCCACCAATTGATCCTCAGTATTGATATATTTTAAGCAAATATCCCTTCTTCTTTTTTTGATAAGTAAGCTGGGGTTAGGCAGGACCCCCACCAGATATCATTTAAATAAAATGGGGATCAACATTTTAGGGGGGATCAAAGGCCAACAGTATGGGAACAAGCTCCCACTTACACCACCAGCACCAAATCTGAAGAAAAATACATAGACTGGTCCACAATACAGGAATACAAATCATCGGAGATAAACCCGGGCATATTTTACTTCATTACGGTCTTCCTCAATGAGGTGAAGGAGCTGGGCCGTAGAGTGCTCCACCGGTATGTCTAGCCCCTTGAATGGGTAGCTTGATTTCGATAGCAGATCAGCGGGACTGTTTCCCTCCCTCCAAGGGTGAGTGATTTTCCAGGATACAAAGCCTTCCAGAGTAGTGAATATGTCTGAAACTAGGTTCCAGCAGTTCCACGGAGTGCTTTCTTGCTTCAAGATAATATTCACTGCGAATTGGGAGTCTGATTCGATCCAAATCTTCGAGTAGCTTTTGGCCTTTGCCAATATGATCCCTTGGAAGATCGCTTTTAGCTCCAAGACATAGATATCTTCCATATACTGTCGACAGAGAACATAGCAAGGCTCATTCCGAGGTCATCTCTAATAAGGCCCCCAATGCTGGCGCAATGGGACTCAAGCGAAGCATCCGAGTTTATTTTAACTTCATCCTTTTGAGGCTTAGCCCAACTGCAGAGTTGTACAGTTTGAACCATATCGGAAAACTTATACCCAAAGAGCTTTGATGCCTCGATTGCTCTGGCATGGGGAGTTTCCCTGCACGCCGTTAGCTGATTCATCTTGAAGCAAATATCTCCCAGAATCCTCTTCAAAATTTGAGTTTTGTGAGTTGATTTGCTTTCAAAGATTCGAAGGTTTCTCTCCTTCCAAATCTGATAAATGGCAGCGTGGAAACCCATTCTAATGACAGTAGATAACTGACCATTTCCCTTGAACTTATCTTGGATCCAACTGCCCTCCTTTCAGAGACGTCTGAATGGCTTTCTACGCCAACCCACTCTCCAAAGCAGAGACCTCCAAATCCAAGCAGAGTACCCACAAGCGAAAAACAAGTGATTCAATGTTTCCAAGGAAGCAGAGCACAATGGGCAGGTTTTTTCATTCACATGGAAGGGAAGCCTGTCTCTAGTTAGTAGCCTATTTTGAAGAGCTTTCCACACAACTAAGGCTTCCTTCGGAGTGTTACCTCTGAACCATACCAGGGAATACCAAGGGGGTTTAGGATTTTTCACTCGAATAGAGTCCCAAGCGCTTTTGAGAGTGAAGAAACCGTTAGCTTCAGGTTTCCAAATGGGGATGTTTTTATTAGAACTGTTGAAAATGCCTTTTGCCAGGAGATCCTTTTCCTTTTTCAATGAGGGGATGCTAAGGATCGGGTTCCACCGTTGGACGTGATGAATTTGGGCGAGCATTGATAGCGAGGCCAGCGCTGGGTCAGTGCTATGCCTAGAGATAACAGATGATAACACTCCTGCAGGGTGCCACGGGAATTTCCACAGCTCAATCTTACACCCATCTCCAATTGAATAGCAGATATGAGGAATAGCAGATTCTCTGGCTCTAAAGATGCCTCTGACACCCCAAGAAGGCTTTGAAGGCATTGGCATGTTCCAAATATCTCTATCTTTGACATATTTATCTCTGAACCAGGAGGTCCACAGCGACCCATTAGAGTTAACCACATTCCACAGGTTTTTCATTTGGAGGGCCTTATTCACATCTCTAAGTCTTCTCAATCCGAGAGCACCTTCAGCTAGGCTTACAAATGGATTCCCAAGCAATAGTATGCAACTTTTTCTTCAATTCAGCACCTCCCCACAGAAAATCACAAAATTTTTTATCAATAGCCTCAATCACACCCGTAGGAAGGTCGAAGGCCGAGGACCAAAAAACTTGGAAGGAACTAAGCGTCGATCTAATGAGTACCTCCTTTAGATAAAGACTTTGAAGCCCAATTTTGGATTTTCTTTCTGATTTTAGCAATGAGAGGCTGGCAGTCCCTAGCAGAGAGCCTCGAGGAGAACAGGGGAAGCCCCAGATAGCGAACCGGCAGGACACCTTCTTTGATACCTGTTGCTCTTAAGATAGTCTCTATATCCCGCCTAGATGTACCTGAAAAGAATCCTTCACATTTGTCCATATTAGTGTAAAGCCCTGTTGTGTCTCTGAATTTTTTAAGACAATCCATCAAGCCAAAGGCAGAGTTCAGATCAGCATTAGCATATATCATGAGATCATCAGCAAATAAGAGGTGAGAGATCTTGGTTGTACATTTGGAGAATGGGGTAGATATATGACCTTTCTGGATTGCTTCTTCCAAGTAAACTGACAGAATTTCCATAATAATGCAAAAAAGAAGAGGAGATAAGGGGTCCCCTTGCCTAATACCATTAGTGGAAATGAATCTGCCATTAGGCGATCCATTTATGATGATGGAGAACATGGGGTTTGTAATGCAAGCTTCTATCCAATTTATCCAGGTTGGGTTAAATCCTTGCTTAGTCATGAACCGAAGCAGTGAGGATCGATTTATATTATCAAAAGCTTTAGCCAAGTCAATTTTAAGGCACATGGAAGGGGGTGATTTCTTTGAGTGGAAATTGTGCAGGAGATCATGGGAGAGGAGGATATTTTCAAATATTTGTCTCCCTTTTATGAATGCAGATTGGGCGGGGTGGATAAGCTTCCCAATAACAGATTTCAGCCTTAAAGCAATGATTTTTGTAATGGTTTTATAAATGAAATTGCAAAGCGAGATGGGAAAAAATTAGAAGGAGAAGAGGCATCCGGCCCCTTTGGAACCAAAGTAATAAAAAGTTGAGTTAACTTTCTTGAGGAGCTTCCCACTAATGAAAAAGTTTTTTATGGCTTTTGTTAAATCAGAGCCAACAAGGTACCAAAATTTTTGAAAGAACAGAGCATTGAATCCATCAGGTCCCGGGGCTTTGTCCCCATCGGCTTTCGTTACTGCATCTTTGATCTCATCATCAGTGACCTCTCTGGTAAGGGAATTTGCATCTTCCACATTTAGTGTGCGAATTGGGTTGGGGGGTTCAATGGAAGCAGACATATCATTATTCAAGATGGCTTTGAAATGGTTTACAAACATGTCAGCAACCTCCCTCGGGTCTTCAACAAGACTCCCATCAGAGGCTTTAGAAGCAAATATTTGGTTTGAATTTACTCTTGATTTCATGGCTGTATAGAAGAATTTCGAATTTGAGTCTCCCAGCTTGAGCCAGGATTGCCTTGATTTTTGCCTGACTAGGCTTTCCTCCAAGCTAGAGATTCTGATGAAATCCCTTCTGAGATCAGCTTCTTTGTTCATCAGGATAACATTGCAGGGATCAGCCGCAAGCTCCGATTGAGTTTTATCAAGGTTGTTCTTAATGATGGGGGCCTTGACTTCAATTCTACCGAAAATATTCTGATTCCAAACCTTAATGAGCCTTCTAACTTCCTTAAGCTTTTGCACCAATCTGAACATCGGATTGCCGATTACTTTTATGCTCCACGCTTGTTCAACAACAGGGAACAAGGAGGAATCTTCAATCCACATATTCATGAATTTAAAAGGCTTGGTTTCAGTGTTTAGCTTCTCTCTCAAATGAATGATAAGGGGACTGTGATCAGAGATGCCCGGGTTTCTATATTCAACAAAGGATGAGGGATGAGCATGGAACCAGGAATCATTAACAAGAGCCCGATCCAATCTGGCATACATTCGATCTGGAGAGGTAGTCCTATTATTCCAAGAATAGGGGTTACCAATGCTCCTTAAGTCAAGCAGATCACAATTTGCAATACAAGGAGAGCTACCATTAAGTCTTTCAGTGGGGTATCTGATTGCATTGAAATCTCCAACTGCAATCCAGGGATGGGAAGTATGAGTGGGTATTGCTTCCAAATCATCCCAGAGCTTCCTCCGGTCACCAGAGTAGTTGTGGCCGTAGATAGCTGACAGGCAGAATTTTTGAGCAGATTGAAGCAAAGTGAATTCAGCATGAATCAACTGACTGGTCTCCCTGAGAATAGATAGGCTGATTCTTTTAGGATCCCAGAGAATCCAAATACGCCCCTTGATTACATTTTGGTAGTTGCCATAGGAGCACCACCCTACCTGAATTTGATTTGAGAACTCAGATAACTTATGGACTTGCGCTTTAGTTTCGATGAGACAACATATGGGAATCTTAGATGATTGAATGAGGTTTCTAATTTCCCCTCTTTTCTTAGAGGAACAAAGCCCTCTAATATTCCAAGCAGCAAGGAGCTTCATAAGGGGATAGAGACTGTTCGTGGACTGGCTCCCTTGGAGTCTTTTGTCAGAGAATTCTGATCTTTATTATCTGAGTCTTCTTTCTACTTTTTCTTGGATCTTGCTTTCTTTTTTTGGGATTTTGTGAGCTTTGCATTCGAGGATCCAGAATCTTCAGATGTAGGGGAGTTTGAGAGTGCCAATTCCTTCAATTCCGAATCCTGGTCTTCCAAATCCTGTACAGATCCAATGTCTTCTAACTGCTCATCCTCTATGGGTGCTATTTCCATCTGATGTACAATGTCTTCTTCCAAACTTGGCTCTGCAAGGGATTCTTCTGCCAGAATGCTATAAGCATTTGTGAGAGCAACTTTCTCAGTTAGAGCACTACAGGAAGCATCAGCTCCCGATTTTTGAAGAGCTTCCCCTTCCTCATATTCAGACTTTTCTTTAGAAACAGGGACTTTTTGCTTTTCCACCCATTTCATCGTTGACTTTGGTTGAGAATCTTTCTGGATCAGAGGGCACTTTTCAGGGGAATGTCCAAAACCACAGCAGGTTTTGCAAGCTCTTGGTTTCCAATCATATTCAACAGCTTGGGTGTGCACCCCATCTGAGCAGTGGATGTTAATTTCGTCCGGGAGATTTTTCCCAGCTTAGACCTCCACGCACACTCTAGCATAGAAGAGGTGGGTGGCCTCGGCCGTTTGAGTATCCATAAACAGAGGCCTTCCAATGATGCTGGCAATTTTACTCAGTCCTTTTGTCGTCCAGTATCTGAGATGAAGGGCAGGGAATCTAACCCCGATGGGTATAACATCCATTTTTTGCCTTTTTGGGAAGCATTTTGGGGACCATCTCTGAAGAATTAGTGCTCTTCCGCCAAATGAAGTAACCGGAGATTCGAGGATCATGGTGCAATCTTCATCGCACGAGAAGCGGAACAAGAAGAAACCATCTGGCATTGCATACAGCTTCATTTAACCTTTAAGCTTCCACTTTCTCTGTAGGTGCTCCTTGAGAGCAACAAAATACGGCTTCCTACCTAGGAAGTACCCAACAAGGCTATTATTCCATTTTTCCTCAGCTTCATTGTAGTCATCATCTTCAAAGAAAACGTCATTTTGGTCTTCCTCTTCCGATTTTGGAGTGTAGTAGTCCAGGTCAATGTCTACGGATTTTTCCATGGGAGTGTTGAACAAATGGTTCCAACCTTTGAGGGGTTCGGGACCAGTTTCTTTTGCTTTGGCATGACCAGCACCAAGTTCAAGGGATGAACTTTCAATTTGAAAAATCGGGCGGGTGTTTTTTAATTTAGCAAAAACTCTGTCAGGGTCTCTGTCAGGGCTTTTTGAAAACAGGGCCATCTTTACTACTTTTGGGTCCTCACTTGGGCGGTCTTTGCCAAAATTTGAATTTGAGTGAGGATTTTGAAAATCTTGGCTTGGGCGGTCATATGGGCTTTTTTCAGATTGCAAACTGGTTCCTTCCTGGTTTTGAAAAATTATTTCCCGCCTATTGCTAGATTTTTCATTAGTAAAGGAATTTTTACTATCCAACTCCAAACTTAAATCATTACCGGGTTCCAAGGGGGTTTTTGGGGAGAGACAATCCAGGAACTGGTTAATCGTTGGGGGTGGAGGGGGGGAATACTCCTGCGGGTCCTCAAATGGAAAGGGTTGAGATGAGATTTTGGCCAGAAGCTTACTAGGGATAGGGGCAGGGGGAGCCGCGATTTTTCTTTTCGACTCGGCGAGAGCTCGCATTGCCTCTGCCCGATCTCGCTCCTCAAGGAGGGAGGAGACGGAAGAAAACCTCCCCAGATCAGGAGGCTTAGACATACAGAGACTAGGAGCTAAAACAAGGAGTTAATCTAGCAACAGAAATGGAAATTAAGAGCATACCTGGGGGGAGAGGAACACAGAAAATCATATATCTACCTTCTTCTCCTTTGGTGCCATTAATCCTACAGTCTCCGTGGTTTGCTTTTCAAATATCCCCTTTTTGTGAGTGATCTCTAATGAAGTGGTGCCTAATCTCAATATGTTTGGAAATGGTGCTGGAATTGATTTTTGGCGTCAACCTTGGCACCATTTTGGGGCTCTGATTCAGCGAACTTTCGAAGATCCTCAGATCAACTCAATCCCTCTCAATACTACCATTAGTTCGCTGATGGAGGACGGAATATGGGCTGAATACCTCGACTATTCTGGGGGTGGAGAATTAAACCTAATTATCAACTCTGCTCTTACAAATGAAGATGACCCATATCCTGTTTGGAAACCTGAACCTAGTGGCAAGTTCTCTCTGAAATCAGCTTGGAATTCCATCCAGATACTGCGGCCCAAGGCAATCTGGGCCCCCTCCATATGGTTTAAAGGCCATGTGCCAAAGCATAGCTTCACTGCTTGGCAGGCCGTTCAAAACCATTTGCTCACTCGTGACAGGCTACTTTTCTTGGGCAATTCAAGAGAAACCAGATGTCTCCTGTGCAATTCGGACATAGAATCTGTCAACCATATTTTCTTTCGATGTGGTTATTCTGCATGGATATGGAGCTCCATCCTCCGGCGTTTCAATCAGAAAAGAAAACCCCTGAATTCTCTATCTGAGGAAGAAGCCTGGATAAGAAATCATTTCAAAGGTAGTTGTCAATGTGCCACTGCCATGCGCATTGCCTTCGGGACTACCATATATCTCATATGGGCTGAGCGAAACACCAGAATTCATGGTAATCCTAGCACTCACAAACAAACCATTCTTCGATGGATCATTAGCACCATTAGAAACAGAGTATTATTCCTCAATCTGTCAGATGAACCGGGTCACCAAAATCTATGCTTTGCTACACAATTCAAATGCCCCCTGTTCGCTGTCAACTCCTCCCCTCAATTCTGCCAATGGGAGAAACCGGGTGGAAACGTGATAAAACTAAACTCTGATGCGTCTATGAAAGGGGACGTTGCTGGCATTGGAGGTATCCTTCGTGACTATAAAGGGACTATTAGAGGCTGTTTCTCCTTGAATACTGATTTGAAACCCATTCATATTCTTGAAATGGATGCAATATTCTATGGTCTTGAGTTGGCGAGAAACCTGAATATCAGTAATATTTGGATTGAGTCTGACTCGATGGTAGCTGTGAAGATTCTGAATGGGAGCTGGGACTGCCCCTGGCGAGCTAAATCTCTGTTCAATACAATAATAAGACGTCTTCAAGAGTTCCATAACTGGAAGGTATCCCATATATGGAGAGAAGCGAACCAGCCAGCTGACTATCTATCCAAGCCTGAATGCCCCTGCAAAGGGATGGACATAGAGGTCATGGGCATTCCTTCCCGGCTTGTAGAACTTGTTTTTCAAGATTCATTGGGTACTTGCTATCCTCGATTGAGATGATTATTCCCATGATTCTTGTTGTTTATGATCGAGCTTTTGATTTGTGGGCTGTTTCTGTTGCTGCTAGGGGCAATGAATTCATGAGACCTGATGCAGGTCCTCTCTACTCCTCCTACAGTTTCTCCCTGGCGGCTCCTAATTACCCGATCGGCAAGATTGTTGGAGATCTTTGTTTAATTTTGCTTCTTTTTTGCTGTTTATGCTGCCCATGTGGCCCCCCTTTGTAATTTCTCCCCTCTTTCTAATATATCTGGTCGGGGTCCCTGCCTAACCCCAGCTTGCCCATCAAAAAAAAAAACCTGAATATGTTTTGTTCTAGAGTGTTGTATGGGGTTCTTTGTCAAGCTTATAGCACTAGTATTGTCACATTGGATGAGAATATTTTCCATTTTAATTCCATAGTCCATCAATGTGCTTTTCATCCATAGGACTTGCGCACAATTAGCTCCAGCTGCCACATATTCTGCTTCTGTTGTGGACAGAGCTACTAAATTTTGTTTCTTGCTAAACCATGAAACAAGTGATTTTCCCAAAAAATGACAAGTCCCACTAGTGCTTTTCCTATCCACTCTACATCTAGCAAAGTCTGCATCTGAATATCCAATGAGAGTGAAGGCAGTGGATCTTTCATACCATAGTCCCAGACTTTGGGTTCCTCTTAAGTATTTGAAGATTTTCTTGACTGCTGATAGGTGAGACTCCTTTGGATCCGATTGAAATCGAGCACAGAGACAGACAGTAAACATAATGTCTGGTCTGCTGGCTGTCAAATAGAGTAAGGTACCTATCATACCCCTATACATCTTTTGATCTATAGATTTGCCAAATTCATCCTTTTCTAGCTTAGCAATTGTACTCATGGGAATTCTTGATGTCTTACTGCTATCCATGCCATATTTCTTTAGTAACTCCTTCGTATATTTTTCTTGATTTAAAAATATCCCATTTTGGTATTGTTTAATTTGGAGTCCTAAGAAGTAGGTTAACTCACCCATCATGCTCATTTCAAATTCATTTTTCATTAGAGTTGAAAATTCATCACACATTTTTTGATTAGTTGAGCCACAGATGGTGTCATCCACATAAATATGGACAAGAAGGATATCTTGATTTTTTGATTAGTTGAGCCACATATAAAGCTTTATCAAGCCTGAAGACATGATTTGGATGTTTGTAGTCCTCAAAACTTGAAGGTTGCTCAACATACACTTCCTCTTGGATATAGCCATTTAAGAAGGCAGTTTTGACATCCATTTGATATAGTTTAAATCCTTTATGAGATGCATATGCCAAAAGTATCATAATAGCTTCCATACGGACAACAGGAGCAAATGTCTCATCATAGTCTATTCCCTCCTCCTGATTGTACCCTTGGGCTACAAGCCTAGCTTTATTTCTAGTGATAATTCCATTTTCATCCAATTTGTTTCTATACACCCATCTCGTGCCAATGACTGGATGATCACTAGGTCTAGGCACTAGCCTCCACACCTTGTTCCTTTCGAATTGACTCAACTCTTCTTGCATAGCCATCAACCAATATTCATCCTTTTCGGCTTCCTTGATGGACTTAGGCTCTAATTCAGATAGGAACGTCAAGTTATTGCTCACACTACGATAGTATGATCTAGTTCTTACCGGCGATGTGGCATCACCCAAGATTTGGGATTCAGGATGATCTACTAATATTCTCATATCTCTAGGTAATGAGTCATCATCTACATTCTCAACTTCCTCACTAGGTAATGTATCACTTGTAGATGCATGAGTGTGGACCCCGATCCCGAGGACGAATGAGCGAGGGACACGAGATCCCCACGCCGATCCTCCAAGATCTCCACAATGTGAAGGAGAGCTCTACCAAGGAACTCTCGAAATGATGCCACTCACAGCATGGGTGGCGATACAAATGAGATACCTCTCGATTCAAGGACTAGCCCGGAACCAAGATGTGCCTATAACAAAGAAGAGTCGCCATCCAGGGAAGTAGGCCCTGGATCCCATGAAATACTCTGTTGCAACGGATAACCAGAGATACAAAAGTCCGTGCCTGATGACGAATGGGGAAGGTGTTAAGCGCCCCCAATTCGTCCAAGTGCAAGCACCTGGTCTCTTATGCCATTTTTAATTAATTTTGAAGAGTTTTGGGCTAAAATCATGTGAAATGGGAACGAGTATCCCCGAGAAAACGTCTATCTAAGCATGCATGACCCGGGGATGGGCAAAAGAAAATAAATATCCAAATCCTAACTCACCGCATCTAATCCTAACCCATCACATCTAGGAAAGCAACAACATCTGCATGCACAACTACAGCTAAGGAAGTAATAGCAGATATGATAAGCAGAAAAGCAGTAAATATCTATAGCTAAGCATGTGAAACTAAACGCACAAGGAATAAGCATGCTGAAAGTAAACACACAAGGAACCAAAGACAGACACACGACAAGCTAAAAGATGCGAGGCAAGGAAGGGATCAGAAAGTAGACGGTGTGCGCAAACCCAAAATGCCAGGGAAAAGAAAATGGGACATACGATAGACTCAGGGAGCGATTCTAAATGAATCGAGCTCAATGATCCTGATCCGCTAAAAATCGGACAAGTCTCGCGATCGTCATAGCCTATATCGTTGGGCTCAGCGAGGACAATCCCTGTGAAGGGGCCACGCTATGTCGTCGCCCGTCCCAAAACCCGATAAAACGTCGGAAAACCGATAAAACCGGCAAACCACGATCAAAATCGGAAATGAAATGAAAGGAAGGCTCCGAGTGACCTGGCGATCACCATCCTTGCCCATTTTGGTTTTTTGTATTTTTGAGAAAAGCTAGAAAGATATTTTCAGATGCTGAAATGATTTTTTGAAGGGTTTAAAGGGTTTTATTGAAAAGTTTGACTGAACTTGGGACGAAAATCCCAAGCTGCCTACGTACCCTGTAGAAAGGGATCAAGCCAACGTAATTCGAAAAGCTTTTCGAAAAACGCTTTGAGTGCTTTTTGATGTTTTTTTTGGATTTTTGTTATTTGATTTTTATGAGTTTTTTTTTATCCCTTTCGATTGAAAGGGGTTATGGCTCAAGAGGTTGCCGTCCGTCATCGCCTAAACCCGACGAGACGTTCCCAAAATCAAGGGAATCCCGAAGCTCGAGTAGGATCCCTAAGAACGTATGAAAAGATGAACCCGAAGAAGGAAAGAAATTAATCCCTAACCCTTTGCCCTTGCTGCTACTGCTCTTAATTAGAGGATCAGACAACTCAAACGGAGTACAGACACAACATAAACCAAAGCAAAAAAAAATGCAGAACTTAAATCATGGAAATTGATATGCCAAGTACCAAACCCACATGTATTTGCATATCCTACAGATATGAAAGTGAGCCAGCAGGGAATTAGAGAGGAAGAAAATGATGGATTTACCTCTTTGACAGAGCTCTAGCCTCCTCTAATCCTTGCTTTTCAATGGCCGTGAGAGCGATGATCGGCATGGATGATAGTGGCAAGGTTGGGTTCGGCGAGAAAATGGGAGAGTCCCCTTTCTCGATCTCTCTGTGTATTTTTCCCCAAACAACAATGGAAAAGATGATAATGGAGGGTTGCTGAAATGAAAAATGAAAAGAAATTTATGGAAGTAATGGTGTTCGGCTATGGTGGAGGTGGGGATCCGACACCAGCGAGATTGCCGGAGAGGAGAACCTGCAAAAGCCCCCTCTCTCTCTCTCTATTGCTCTGTTTTCTTTCTTTTTTTCTTTTTTTTCTTTTTTTAAAGAAAGAAAAAGAGGGTTTGAGGGGTCCATTCAATGGAAAGGGTTTGAGCTAAATCCAGTCGGAGGTTGGAGATGGTGGTCGGAGAGGGGTAGAAGAGGAAGAGGGCGGCAGCTAGTGGAGGTAGTGGATGGTTATGGGTTTGAAGGTGCAGAAAAAGGGTTTAGAGGTAGCAATGGCTGAGATGGAGGTGGAGGAGAAGAGGTGGGTTTGGAAGAAGGGTTTGGGGTGGATTTGAACGGAGGTTGCAGAGGTGGGTTATGGGCTGCGGCTGTGAAGGAAGGGATGGAAATGGGTTTCGGTTTTGGAGGTGGGGGTCGGAGAAGATGAGGGTGGAAGAGGGTTTTCGAAGTGTGGAGATGGGTTTCGGTTTGGTGGTGGTGGGTTTCGGTTTTTGGAGGTGGGGACAATGGGTTTCGGCCTTGGGGGTTGGGGAAAGTGAAGGTGGAGGGTGGTGGAGGATTTTCGAAGGGTGGTGTTGGGGTGGAGATGGAGGTAGAGGATGATGGTGGTGGTGCCGGATTTTGGAGGTGCAGAAATGGGTTTCGGTTTTTGGGGTTGGGGAAAATGGGTTTCGGTTTTGGGGGTTGAGGAAGGTGAAGGTGGGGGATGGTGGAGGATTTTTGAAGGGTGGTGTTGGGGTGGAGATGGAGGTGGAGGATGGTGGTGGTGGTGCCGGATTTTGGAGGTGCAGAAATGGGTTTGGGCTTCGGTGGTTGGGGAAGGTGAAGATGAGGAGGGTTTTGTGAAGGGTGGTGATGGTGGTGGTGGTGGTGATGGGGTTTTGAGGGAGGCTGGTGGTGGTGGTGGCAAGATGGAGATGGGTTTTGGGTTTCGGGTTCGAGGCCGGATTCCGGCAAGCTTGCCGGAATCAATGGAGATGGCGGTCTCTCCCTTGGTGGGTGCTGTTGGTGGAGGTGGAGGTGGAGGTGTAGAGAGGGGGTAGATGGTGGTGAAGGGTGGTGGTGGATGACGGTGGTGGTGCCTCGGCTCCCTCTCTCCTCTCCCTCTGGATTTTTTTTTTGTTCTGTCTCTTTTCCTTTCTTTTAAAAATGAATGAAGAAGAAGAAGTTGGAGGTGGGGTGGAGGAGATTGTGGTTGCTGTTGGTGTTGGTGGAGAAGGTTGAGGATCGTGGTGGTACCAGGCAAGGAAGAGGGTTTTGGCTGCCCAGCCCCCCTCTGTTTTTATTTATTTATTTATTTTATAGCCAGGGTTAAAACTCTCCTCCTAATCTCAGCCATCCATTCTCCTTTTGATCTTATGGCCTATGTCCATTGCTCGTCCAATTCTTCTAAAATTTGTAGGGACGCTCTCGGAGAGGTTAACCACCCTGGGAAAATTTGTATCAATTAGTGAACACTGTGGCTCAATAAAATTTTGGGGTTTCTTCGCATTCAGGGCTCGGTTCTTCAAAAATTTCTGGACTCAGCTTTCGGGAATTTTTCGATTTCGAAAATTGGGTCAGGTCAAAATGGGGTGTCCACAATGAGGAGGAACATTTGTCTTAGGTAAGAGATGTTCAATAGGTACATCCTCATCATGTGGCATTTCTTGAGGTGTTGGCTCTCTCTCATCAAATGTCACATGCATGGATTCTTCTACAACTAGAGTTCTTCTATTAAATACTCTATATGCCTTGCTATGTGAAGAATACCCTAAGAATATCCCATCATCCGACTTCTTATCAAATTTGTGTAGGTTATCTTTAATGTTTAAGATATAGCATTTACAACCAAACACTCTAAAATAGCTTATATTTGGTTTCAAGTTTTTCCAAAGCTCATAAGGTGTTTTCTTAGAAATTGGCCTTATATACCCTATTTATGATATAGCAAGCGGTGCTAACCGCCTCCGCCCAAAAGTATCTAGGGAGATCATTTTCATGCAACATAGTTCTAGCCATTTCTTGGAGGGTTCGGTTCTTTCTTTCTACAACCCCATTTTGTTGAGGTGTCTTAGGTGCCGAAAAATTGTGTTTGATGCCATGTTTATTACAGTAAGTGTCAAAATGTATATTTCCAAATTCCGTTCCATGGTCACTTCTAATGTAAGATATGGCAATACCTTTTTCATTTTGTATTTGATTACACAATTTAAGGAAATTTTCATAGGTTTCATCTTTATGTGCTAAAAATATGACCCATGTAAATCGTGAGTAGTCATCCACAACTACAAACACGTACCTCTTTCCACCTAGGCTACTAGTCTTCATTGGTCCAAAAAGATCCATATGAAGTAGTTGCAAGGGGTAGGTGGTTGAAATCATATTTTTAAGGGCAAATGAGCTTTTTAATTGTTTTCCTAATTGACAAGTTCTACAAATATGATCTTTGGTGTATTTGAACTTAGGCAATCCTCTAACAATTTCTTTTGAGGAGAGGGTCGAAATGAGATCCATTCGGGCATGACCCAACCTCCTATGCCACAACCAAGAATCTTCACTAATGGCATTAAGACAAGTCACATTTTGGAGTCTAAGATCATCTAGTCCAATGGTGTAAATGTTATTGTCTCTAAAACCTATCTTTTCCATCTATCTTATTTTTAACAATGCATTTGTCGGGGTTGAAGACTACTTCAAAACCATTATCACATAATTGACTAATGCTAATAAGATTATGGGATAAGCCATTAACATAAAGCACATCATGTATGGGAGAGGTAGAGTTACCTATGGTGCCTTCTCCTTTGACTTTTCCTTTCTTGTCATCTCCAAAGGTAACATCTCCACCATCCTTGAGTGATAGGGATGCAAATTGTGTGAGGTCTCCGGTCATATGTCTAGAGCATCCACTATCAAGGTACCATGTGTTCTTCTTGTTATGGCTTTTTAAGGCATACCTACATATGAATAGGCAAGTGAGATCCTTTAGGTACCCAAATCTTCCTAATCTTGCTATGTTCATTTATTTTCACTTTAGAGTTCAATTTGATTTTATCTTGTTTAGCATGCATGCAAGCAACTTTATAATGACCTTCTAAACCACAATAAAAGTAAGTTTTGGTACTACTAGAAGAAGCCTTTAAAAGTTTATTTTTATAGTTGGATATTGTAGTATTCCATTTATGTCCAAGTCCACTTTTATCATGTGACATTCTTTGAATATTAACAAGCCTATCCAATTTCAATGAACTATGTTCAGATTTTTCAAAATGTTTCTTTAGTTCATCATATTCAAAAGATAGTTTACTATTTTCATGCTTAAGCTTGTTGTTTTCAATGGATAGTTCTTGTCGATTTTCATTTAAAATTTTGATAGATGCATTTAAATCATGAATTTCAACTTTGTATTTTTCATTTTCATCATCTAAAAATTCATGGTCTTTTTTCAGCCAACCAAATTCTTTTGTCATGTTAGATAGAGAATTTTCAAGTGATGCATTTTTATCAAGTTCTACTTCAAGTTCATCATGTGCACTTTGTAATGAATCAAGAACTTCTTTTAAAATAATGACATCATTTAAAGTATTTACCTCTTGATTGTCATTTGTTGAGGCCATGAAGCAAACATTCTTGGCTATCAAGCAATCTTCTCCATCATTTTGTTCACCTTCACTTTCATTGTCCTCATCCCCATGTGGCGGTCATTCCTTTCTTGCCTTCTCTTCTCTTGAAACGGTTATTTGAAGAAAGCTCATTGTTGAGTGGACAATTCGGGCGAATGTGTCCAAGCTTCTTGCATCCATAGCATCGGGGTTGAGACGATCCGTCACCGAGCTCTTCTTTCTTCTTGAATGGAGGATTGGTCCTTCTATTTCTCATGCCTCCCATGTTCCTTTGCAAGAACTTGATCCCAAGCGCTTTTGAGAGTGAAGAAACCGTTAGCTTCAGGTTGTATCCTCTACTGTTACTACTCAGGATGGAAATTCAGATAAGTCAGTAACTGTGAGTGTAATGGCTACCTCTAAGAGCCCACCAACTTACCAACATTCTCAGCAGAATACTCAAACCCAGAACAGTTTTGCTCTATTGGGGGACAACGATTCAGATGAAACTACTGTTACTCCTAGTACTGACGAATCCATGACGACCCCCAATGAAGTTCAGTGTTATTCTCCTTCCCTTGCTCTTGAGCTTGATCCCCTAAATACAGAAGGGCAGATTACTGGTAATGTTGAAACTCCTGCTGAAGATCCTAAATTGGGCCTTGATCAGCAACCCCTCCGTAATAGTCCTGGGCATGCTGTTCCCTCTTCTCACATATTGCTCGAGAAGGAAAACCTGATGTCCATGATTCTGGTACAAGAGCCTACGTCCCCAAGACCCAATGCTACTCAAAAACTTGTATCCAATGATCAGTCTAGCAGCTTGGAATATTAGGGGCATTCGCTGTGAAACAAAGCGGGCAGATATCCGAAGACTTATAATAGAAAACAAGTTATCTCTTATCTGCCTCCTGGAAACTAAAGCCTCCAAAGAAGATATGCAAGGCCTCATCTCTGATATCTGTGATAACTGGTCTGTCCATGCCAATTATGATTATACTCGCAAGGGTCGCATTTGGGTTCTATGGAACCCCCAAGTCATTCAAATCCAAATAAGTTCAGTTTCTTTTCAACATATTCATGGTGAGTGCTTCATCCCTGTCTCTAACCAGAAATTTAATGCTGTTTATGCTTCCAATAACCCAGCTGAAAGACGTATCCTCTGGGGTACTATGGGTGGGATTGCAAATGTTATTCAAAATCCGTGGATCTCGTTGGGGGATTTCAATGCTATCCGATTCTCTGAGGAGAACTGGGGAGGAGCTGATCCGGTTCAACATGATATGGATGATTTCAATATGTGCATTGACAACTGTTCTCTAACCGATCTAAGGGCTGTTGGGCAATCGCTGTCATGGAACAATAGCTCTCGGACTGGTAACCTGAAGCTCCGGAGATTGGACAGAGCCTTAGTAAACGTGGAGTGGCTGACCTCTCACCCAAAATCTGTCCTTCTATACAAGAACCCCGGTTTATCCGACCATGCTCCTATAATAATTACCCTCTGTCCTAAAGAATCTAGTGGAGGTAAACCTTTCAAGTTTCACAACATGTGGTTATCTGACCACTCTCTTTACCCTATTGTTGAACAAGCTTGGTACTGCAAAATAAAGGGGAACCCCCTGTTCAGACTCTCCAAAAAACTCCAAAACGTTAATCAAAGAGTGGAATAAAAATGTTTTTGGAAGAGTTGACATTAAGGCTCCTCTCCTTAAGCAGAATCTTGATAACATCCAGAGCCAGCTTGCTGGGGACCCTGCTAATCTTGCCCTTCGTCAGGAGGAACTCACCGCTCGCGAGGAATATCGATCCATTGCTAACCAAGAAGAACAGCTCTACCATCAAAAGTCTAGAATTGACTGGCTTAATCTGGGTGATTCAAACACTGCCTTCTTCCATGCTGCAATGGCAATGAGAAGAAACCAAAATTCGATTCATGGAATTCAGCTCCCAAATGGTGAAATTTCTACAGATCAAAGTGTTGTGGAAGAAACGATTGTAAACCACTTCAAGGACCTGCTGAATCATAACCAAAGTCTCATGAATGATGTTCCTGAACCCCTTTTTCCCTTACCTGCTGAAGAAGCTAATCACCTAATTCGTCCCTTCACTCCTGAAGAGATTAAAGACTCCATATTCAGAGTCGATGGTAATAGAGCCCCGGGTCCGGACGGATTCAATGGAAATTTCTTTAAAAGATTCTGGTACATTGTGGGTGATGAGGTAGTGGCTGCAATTCAATTCTTTTTCCGAACCAGTAACCTCCCCCCTGCCCTGAACTCCACCTTCATTGCTTTAATCCCTAAATGCAACAATGCTTCCATGCCTGAACATTTCAGACCCATTGCCCTTTGCAACTTCATTTACAAGGCCATTACAACGCTGATGGCATCCCGAATGAGCAGAGTAATGTGTAAAATCATTAGTCCAAATCAATCTGCTTTCATTAAGGACAGACTGATTCAAGATAATGTGCTTCTCACTCATGATCTCTGTCACAACTTCCACCGGGATACTAATAAGAAGGCAATGTGTATTAAACTTGACCTCAGGAAGGCTTATGATAATGTTCTTCATGCAGCCCTTATCAAATTCATGCTCAAAATTGGGTTCCCTCAGGTCTGGTGCAATTGGGTACACAATTGTATCTCCACCGCCTCTTTCTCGATCCTTATAATTGGATCCCCAAGAGGATTTTTCAAACCTACAAATGGGCTTAGACAAGGAGATCCTCTCTCTCCCATCCTCTTCTGCCTTATCATGGAAATGCTATCTGTCATTCTAAACAATGCCCTTTTAGCTGGGAGAATCTCTACTCCCTTCCGGAAAGGTCATCTTCAGATCACTCATGTATTGTATGCTGATGATGTTATGATTTTTTCCTCCCCGACTTCTAATTCTAGTGCAGGTATTCAAGAATGTCTTGATAAATTCAAAGCAATTTCAGGTATGGAAGCTAATCCTCTGGAGTTAATGATCAAACTAAAAGGGATTTGAGTTCCCTCCTAGATATCAAACAAGGTACTCTCCCCATTCGATACCTGGGTCTCCCTTTGGTTACCACCCGTCTAACTGCAAGGGATTGCCAACCTCTTCTCAGCAAAATTCGTAATAAGTTAGCTCTGTGGAGTAACAAGCACCTCTCGAGAGCGGGTAGAGTCGAATTGATCAAGACTGTGCTATCGTCCTTTCAAATTTACTGGTCTGCTACGTTCAACATTCCTACTGGGGTTCTTAATTCGATTGAAAAGCTTTTCAGGGAGTTCCTCTGGTCTGGGAAGAAAAGCTACCATCCTGTCTCTTGGGACACTCTTTGTAGGCCAAAGCAAGAAGGGGGAACTGGTATCCGAAATCTCTCTGATATGAATAGAGCTGCTCAAATCAAGCTCCTATGGCAAATCATTGCTGACAGAAATTCTTTGTGGGTTAAATGGTTTAAATTGAAATATCTAAGGAAGAAAAATTTCTGGTCCAGGCCCATGCCTGCTAATCCTCCTTGGGGGGTTAGGAGTATCTTCCATTGCAGATCCTTGGCTATCTCTCAGATTTGCTATAGTGTTGGTGAAGGTAAGAACGTTGATTTTTGGTCCCAGCCTTGGCATCCCAATGGGCCTGTCTGTTCCAAACATCTGAAGGCATAACTTTCAACCTTATCAATTCTGCTTCCATTGCAGACATCATTGCAGAAAGACGGAAGCTGGTCCCATATCTTAAATCAATCCCATCTCAGTGATCTCAGAGGCATCATTCAATCCGGCCTGTTTGGCCCTACTGACAAGGCTATTTGGAAACCCTCTCCTAGTGGCTTATTTACTACAAATTCTGCTTGGGACTGTCTTAGAAACCACCACCCTCCATCTCCCTGGTGGAAAGTTATTTGGAATAAAGGCCACATTCCGAGGTATAGCTTCATTGCCTGGCAAGCCTTACTGAACAGACTTAGTACTCGCGATAGACTATACTTCTTGGGCCGAAATAGTGACCTCAAATGCCCTTTATGCAGAGCTGTTTCTGAATCCGTCGATCACCTGTTCTTTAATTGTTCTTTCTCTTCGTGGATCTGGCGTACTATCACCTGGAAATGTGGATATAGACGAAGACCTCACAAGACTCTTTTGAAAGAAGAGGAATGGATCCGCTGCAATTTCAAGGGTGATGGTCAGGCTTCAACCCTTGTTAGGAGAGCAACTTCATCTTCCATGTCTTCCTTTGCATCTTCATTTTCACTTACATTGCAAGCAAAAGCAACTCCTTTTCCTTTTTCAATTTTAGTTTCAATTTCGGGTGCTTTTGTTTTGAAAATCATCTCATGAGTTATCAAGGACCCAATGTATTCATGTCCTTGGCTTCGGTGATTGCGGAGGTTTTGGATTCCCATGACAAAGGTAGGGATCTAAGGATTTTGGTCACTAAATCTCTATTTGAAAATTGCTTTCCAACTCCCCTTAATCCATTTACAAGGTTCGTGAATCTAGTGTACATGTCGGCAATAGTTTCATCGGGTGTTATTTGAAAGAGTTCATATTGCCTAAATAAGTGATTCATTTTAGATTCTTTGACTTGGTTGGTTCCCTCATGGGTGACTTCTAAGGTGTCCCAAATTTCCTTAGCCGAATTCAAATTTGACACTCTATTGAATTCTCCGGGAGACAAAGCACAAGTTAGGGAATTCATGGCTTTGGCGTTGTAGTTTGAGGCTTGTTGTTCTGCTTTGGTCCAATCATTTAGATTTCTAGTGGGTAATATATATTCATTATTAATGGCTCTCCACATTTGATAATCTTGGGTTAAAAAGATTTTCATTTTGGTTTTCCAAAATCCATAATTTGTTCCATCAAAGTAGGGTGGCCTAGTGTTTGAGTAACCTTCATGGTGTTGAGGGTAGTTTGCCATTTTTAGAATCTTTACTCTAGACCGGTTAGGGTTTAAAAATAAATTAGAGACGAGGCTCTGATACCAATTCAAATAAACAAGAGGGGGGGTGAATTGATTTTAACACTAAATTAGCCCTTTTGAAAATTAATTTGTGAACCCTAATTTGAATTTTCTTCTCTTAATTAGATTTTGGTTAGTTTAAATGAGATCAACACAAATAGAAATACCAAACCAAAATTAAGAATGAAAGTGCAAGAATAAGAAAGAACACACCGATATACAGTGGTTCAGGCAAAGCCCTATTCCACTCTTCTTAAGATCGTCCTAAAGGATTTCCACTATTGGAGACCTCCACGATGCCCGGCTCCTAGGCGATTACACTTCCAAGGGATATTAAATAAGGATGCCCTTACACCTTTACACCGACTCTCCTTCTTCGCCGAGTTCTAAGCGATGCTCCGTAGGGTATTAAGGTAGGATGCCCTAGCCACCTTTACAAGAAATTGAAGATAAATAGCTTGGCTTCTTCTTGAAAGCTTGATGCTCTTTGAAGTCCCTTGATTGCTCTTCAATAGTGATTGCAAGTGAAAGCTCTAAATCCAAACTCAATAGATTTGCAAGTGCAAGGCAAGTTTGGGAAAAACAAAATCTTAAGCTTGAAAGGGTTACAAGTTTGCTTGAATGCTTAAGAGGGTTTTTCAAAATGTTCAAGAGAGGAAAATAATCCTCTTGAAGGTGTATATATAACCTCTTGCTAAAATATGACCGTTTGGGATTAAGAAAATCAAAAAAACAATTTTTAATTCAAAGCCCAACGGCTATTTTTTGGTCTGTCTCGGAGCTCCGAGAAATTCTCGGAGTTCCGAGAGAACGGCCAGAAGATGAGAATTTCTACTGGACCATTTCTCGGAGTTCCGAGGAACTCTCGGAGCTCCGAGAAAAATCTCGGAGTTCCGAGAAGCCTTTAACAAGTAGAATTTTGAGATTTTATTGCTTATCTGATTTTGGGCTTTTGGAACTCAACTCCTATGATAATTTTGGAATGTTTATGAGGGTCTCAACATGTTGGTCCACCACATAACCATTCACTAATCCATTTTAAGTTCTTTAGGTGTTTTTGAAAAAACTCTTTTAAAACACTTTTGCCTTGACTTGGAAATCTAAAGAGAAAGGATGTACAATGATACCTATGTAACCTTCAACTTCTCTTTAGTCTTGGTCTTCAATTGATCTTCCATCTTTTGTATGCTTGCTTGAGAGATGATGTGAGCTCCTTTGACTCTTGTTGGGTACTTCTTCAAGCATGACCATATAGTGTGTTGGTTTCTTCAGTAATCAATCCTATCTTAAACACAACACTTTAAGGCAAATTGATTAGTATTCAATAACACAATCAATTATGTTTAGAATCATCAAAACAAGATAGGAGAGTAGACCCTTGGGCTTACAGAGATGATATTTAATCTTAGATTTAGCTGATGAAGGATGGATATTGAAAAAATTGAAAGTTTCTTATTTTAGAAACTTTATAAAACGTCCATCTTTTACACAGAAGATACCCTAAAGATGGTGTCAAAGGGGTTTTTGCCAAGTTTTGAGATGAAGATAAGATGGTATTGAATAATAGATTTAGTTTATAAAGGATGTAGATTGAAAAAATAGCAAGTTTCTTATTTTAGAAATTTTATAAAACATCCATCTTTTAGACATAGGAGACCCTTGAGATGGTGTCAAGGGGCTTTTAGCCAAGTTTTGGGTTGATGATGAGAAAGTTTTGAATCTTAGATTGAGTTGATGAATGATGGAGATTGAAAAAATATAAAGTTTCTTATTTTAGAAACTTTATAAAACATCAATCTTTTAGACATAGGAAAGAGATGGTGTGAAGGAGCTTTTAGCCAAGTTTTAGGAAGAGAATGAGATGGTATTGAATCTTAGATTTAGTTGATAAAGGATGGAGATTGAAAAGGTATAAAGTTTCTTATTTTAGAAACTTTATAAAACATCCTTCTTTTAGACATAGGAGACCTTAAAGATGGTGTCAAAGAGCTTTTACCCAGGTTTTGGGATGATGATCTGATGGTCTAAATCTTAGATTAAGTTGATGAAGGATGGAGATTGAAAAAATAGAAAGTTTCTTATTTTAGAAACTTTATAAAACATCAAACTTTTAGACATAGGAAACTTTAGAGATGGTGTGAAGGAGCATTTAGCCAAGTTTTAAGAAGAGAATGAGATGGTATTGAATCTTAGATTTAGTTGATAGATGATGGAGAATGAAAAAGTAGAAAGTTTCTTATTTTAGAAACTTCATAAAACATCCATCTATTAGACATAGGAAATCCTAGAGATGGTGTGAAGGGGCTTTTAGCCATGTTTTGATATGAGGATAAGATGGTATTGAATCTTTGATTTTGTTGATAAAGGATGGAGGTTGAAACAATAAAAAGTTTTTTATTTTAGAAAGTTTACAAAACATCAATCTTTTAGATATAGGAAATCCTAGAGATGGTGTCAATGAGCTTTTAGCCATGTTTTGTGATGATGATGAGATTGTATAGAATCTTAGATTTAGTTGAAGAAAGATGGAGATTGAAAAAATAGAAAGCTTTTTTTTTAAAATTTTTGTAAAACATCCATTGTTTAGACATAGGAAACCCTAGAGATGGTGTAAATGAGCTTTTAGCTAAGTTTTGAGATGAGGATAAGATGATATTGAATCTTAGATTTTTTTTTTATTTTTTATTTTTATGGGTAAGCTGGGGTTAGGCAGGGACCCCGACCAGATATATTAGAAAGAGGGGAGAAATTACAAAGGGGGGCCACATGGGCACCATAAACAGCAAAAAAGAAGCAAAATTAAACAAAGGTCTCCAACAATCTTGCCGATCGGGTAATTAGGAGCCGCCAAGGAGAAACTGTAGGAGGAGTAGAGAGGACCTGCATCAGGTCTCATTAATTCACTGCCCCTAGCAGCAACAGAAACAGCCCACAAATCAAAAGCTCGATCATAAACAACAAGAATCATGGGAATAATCATCTCAATCGAGGATAGCAAGTACCCAATGAATCTTGAAAAACAAGCTCTACAAGCCCGGAAGGAATGCTCATGACCTCTATGTCCATCCCTTTGTAGGGGCATTCAGGGTTGGATAGATAGTCAGCTGGCTGGTTCGCTTTTCTCCATATATGGGAAACCTTCCAGTTATGGAACTCTTGAAGACGTCTTTTTTTTTTATGGCAAGCTGGGGTTAGGCAAGACCCCCACCAAATATATTAATAACAAATAGAAATACAAAAGAGAGAAAGAACAAGAAAAACAGAAGCAAAGGCAAACAGGCCAAAGAAAGAACAACTAGAGCAAGCCGATATTACCTACGAATATATATTCGCCCCCCCTTATCTGAGCCGATAATTTCTAAAGATTGATGTTTAATAAACTTTCTAATATAAGAAACTTTCTATTTTTTCAATCTAGATCATTCATCAACTAAATCTAAGATTCTATACCCACTTATTCTCATCCCAAAACTTGGTTAAAAGCTCGTTGACCTCATCTATAGGGTTCGATGTCTAAAAGGTGGCTGTTTCATAAAGTTTTTAAAATAAGAAACTTTCTATTTTTTCAAACTCCATCATCCTTCACCGACTAAATCTAACATTCAATATCATCTCATCCTCATCCCAAAACATGGCTAAAAGATCCTTGACACCGTCCCTCTAGGGTCTCCTATGTCTAAAAGATGGATGTTTTATAAAGCTTCTAAAATTAGAAACTTTTTATTTTTTCAATCATCATCCTTGTTCAACGAAATCTAAGATGGTATTGAATCTTAGATTTATTTGATCAAGAATGGAGATTGAAAAAATCGAAAGTTTCTTATTTTAGAAAGTTTAAAAAACCTCCATCTTTTAGATATAGGAAACCCTATAGATGGTGCCAAGGAGCTTTTAGCCCAATTTTGAGATTATGATGAGATGATATTAAATAGTAGATTTAGTTGATGAATTATGGATATTGAAAGAATAGAAAGTTCCTTATTTTATAAACAATATAAAACATACAACTTTTACACGTAGGAAACCCTAGAGATGATGTCAACGAGCTTCTAACCAAGTTTTGGGATAAGAATGAGAGGGTATTGAACCTTAGATTTAGTTGATAAAAGATGGAGATTGAAAAATAGAAAGTTTCTTATTTTATAAACTTTATAAAACATCATTCTTTGAGACTTACGAAACCCTAGAGATGTTGTCAACGAGCTTTTATCCAAGTTTTGAGATGAGGATTAGATGGTATTGAATATTAGATTTGGTTGATGAATGATGGAGATTGAATAAATAGAAAGTTTCTTATTTTAGAAACTTTGTAAAAAATCCATCTTTTAGACACAGGAAACTCTCGAGATTGTGTTAAGTAGGTTTTAGCCAAATTTTGAGATGAGGATGAGATCGTAACGAATCTTAGATTTAGTTGATAAAGGATGAAGATTGAAGAAATAAAAATTTTCTACTGTAGAAACTTTATAAAACATCAATCTTTTAGACGTTGGAGACCGTAGAGATGGTGTGAATGAGCTTTTAGCCCAGTTTTGAGATTAAGATGAGATGATATTGAATATTTGATTTAGTTGACGAAAAACCATGTTTTATGGTATTGAAACCCTAGAGATGATGTAAACCAGCTTTTTGCCAAGTTTTGGGATGAGAATGAGAGGATATTGAATCTTAGATTTAGTTGATCAAGGATGAAGATTGAAAAAATAGAAAGTTTATTCTTTTAAAAAGTTTATAAAACATCCATCTTTTAGACATAGGAAACCCTAGAGAAGCTGTCAAGGAGCTTTTAGCCAAGTTTTAAGTTGGAAATGAGAGGGTATTAAATCTTAGATTTAGTTGTTGAGGGACGGGGATTGAAAAAATAATAAGTTTCTTATTTTCAAAACTTTATAAAACATCAATCTTTTACGCTTAGTAAACCCTAGAGATGTTGTCAAAGCGCTTTTAGCCAAGTTTTGAGATCACGATTAGATTGTATTGAATCTTAGATTTTGTTGTTAATGATGGAGGTTGAAAAAATAGAAAGTTTCTTACTTTAGAAACTTTGTAAAGCATCCATCTTTTAGAAATAAGAAGCCCTAGAGATGGTGTGAAGGAGCTTTTAGCCAAGTTTTGAGATGAGAATAAGATGGTATTGAAACAGAGATTTAGTTGATGAATGACCATCTTTTATGATATTTAAACCCTAAAGATGAAGTCAACGAGCTTTTAACTAAGTTTGGGGATGAGAATGAGAGGGTTTTGAATCTTAGATTTAGTTAATGAAGGACGGAGAATGAAAAAAGAGAAAGTTTCTTATTTTAGAAACTGTATAAAACATCTATCTTTTAGTGATAGTAAACCCTAGAGAAGTTGTGAAGGTGCATTTAGCCGAGTTTTGAGATGAGAATGAGAGGGTGTTGAATCTTAGATTTAGTTGATGAAGGATGGAGATTTAAAAACTAGAAAGTTTCTTATGTTAGAAACTTTATGAAAGATTAATCTTTTACACTTAATAAACCCTAGAGATTGTGTCAAGGAGCTTTTAGCTAAGTTTTGAGAAGAAGATGAAATGGTATTGAATCATAGATTTAGTTGATGAAGGACTATCTTTTATGGTATTGAAACCCTAGAGATGATGTCAACGAGCTTCTAGCAAAGTTTTGGGATTAGAATAGATGGTATTGAATCTTAGACTTAGTTGATTAAGGATGGAGATTTTAAAAATAGAAAGTTTCTTATTTTACAAACTTTTTAAAACTTCTATCTTTTAGACATAGGAAGCCCTAGAGATGGTGTCAAAGTGCTTTTAGCAAAGTTTTGAGATGAGAATTAGAGGGTACTGAATCTTAGATTTAGTTGCTGAAGGATTGAGGTTGAGATTAGGAAGAGATGGTATTGAATCTTTGATTTAGTTGATGAAAGACCATCTTTTATGGTATTGAAACCCAAGAGGTAAACCAACGTTTTGCCAAGTTTTGGGATAAGAATGAGAGGGTATTGAATTTTAGATTTAGTTGATGAAGGATGAAGATTGAAAAAATAGAAAGTTTCTTCTTTTAAAAACTTTATAAAACATCCATGTTTTAGACATAGGAGACCCTAGAGATGGTTTCAAGGAGCTTTTAGCCAATTTTTGAGATTAGGATGTGATGGTATTGAATCTTAGATTCTGTTGATGAAGGACTATAAGCCCAAGGGTCTACTCTCCTATCTTGTTTTGTGTTATTGAATATTAATCAATTTACCTTGAAGTGTTGTGTTTAAGATAGGATTGATCATTGAAGAAACCAACACACTACATGGTCATGCTTGAAGACGTACCAACACAAGAGTCAAAAGAGCTAAGTGGAGCTCACATCATCTCTCAAGCAAGCATACAAAAGATGGAAGATCAATTGAAGACCAAGACTAAAGAGAAGTTTTTTTTTTTTTTTTTTTTTTATGGGCAAGCTAGGGTTAGGCAAGACCCCCACCAGATATATTAATAACAAATAGAAATACAAAAGAGAGAAAGAACAAGAAAAACAGAAGCAAAGGCAAACAGGCCAAAGAAAGAACAACTAGAGCAAGCCGATATTACCTACGAATATATATTCGTCCACCCTTATCTGAGTTGATGATTTCTAATAAAATGGGGGGAGATAGAGAAGGGTGAATGCAATCTCCTTTGCATATGCAGTCTCTTTTAGACAAAAAATCAGCAGCCATGTTACCTTCTCTCCAAAGGTGAGAGATTTTCCAAGCATGAAAAAGAGAAAGCTGACGGCGGATAGCCTCCATAGCTTCATGCAACTTCCAAGGGTGATTAGTGCGACCATTAATACAATCCACAGCCAAGATTGAATCAGATTCAATCCAAAGGGAATGAGAAGGATGGTTGCTTGCTAGATCAATGCCTCGTTTGATAGCCAAGATTTCCAAATTACCGATTGTATCAGGAGGAACGTTGACGGAAAACATTCCAAGAACAGCCCCTAAATGGTCACGAAGAATTCCCCCAAGACCACCTCCCTCATCATCCAATGAAGCATCCGTATTGATTTTCAGCATATCTTGATCAGGAGGGATCTGATTCTGCAGGGTAATCTGATTCTACCTGAGCTTGTACCCCAAATTAGCCGCAATTTTAAGATTTCTGCCATTCTCATTATCTGTGATTTCAATGTCCCCCATTTTCCGTTTAATTTCAGCAAGAATATCCCGGAGAAGGAGCTCTTTGGGGCGGGAAATCTTATCAAAGATACGCTTATTTCTCTCAATCCAAATTTTATGAATTGCAAATGAGAAACAAAGACGAATCCCCGTAGCAGCCTGACCATCTCCCGTAAAATGAGATCTGATCCACTCTTCCTCCTCAAAGAGCGATTTAGAAGCTTTTCTTTTGGAGCATGCTCTCCACATAATGGAATTCCAAATCCAAGAGGAACCACACCTGAAAAAGAGATGATTTACAGTTTCCCTTTCTCTATTACATAACACACAGTTTAGGTCAGTATTAGAATCTAAAAAAGGAAGTCTGTCTTTAGTTGGGAGCTTGTTTTGAATGGCCTTCCATGCGGTAATTCTGAAACTTGGAATATTCTCTTTACACCAAAGTGTGCTAGTCCAGGGGGGAGAAGCAGATTTTAAACGAATGGACTCCCAGGCAGATTTTGTGCTGAAGGAACCGTCGAGAGTTGGCTTCCAGATGGGAATGTTGTGATTGTCTGAGGTGAAAATTCCTTCCAGGAGAATGCTTTTTCAACTTTAAGAGAGGCTTTATCTAGAACTTGATCCCAATTTCTGTTTTGATAGATTTGAGCTAGATTTGAAACAGAGGAAAGGGAGTAGTCGCAGACTCTCCGAGACAGCAAGGAGCATAACGGACCATTAGGGAGCCAAGGCTGATCCCACAAATCGATGGCTTCAGCCTTGCCAACCAAGTAACAAATAAGAGGTTTAGCAAGATCTCTCATTTTAAGGATGCACCTGATTCCCCAAGATGGTTTAGCTGGCAATTGAATGATCCAAAAGTTTCGATCTCTGATATATCTTTGATGCAGCCATTGAACACATAACGCATTTTTGTTATTTATGAAGTTCCATAGCAGCTTAAGTTGCAGGGCTCTATTCATATCAAAAATACTGCGAAGGCCGAGCCCTCCTTCCTTCTTTGGTTTGTAAAAATAATCCCAACCTATTGAATGGTGTTTCTTTTGACCTTCCGAGGCGCCCCAAACAAAGGATCTGAAAATTTTGTCGATGTCGATGAGGACACCATTGGGGATGTTGAAAGCCGTAGACCAGAAGATTTGAAAAGAGGAGAGAACATACTTGATAAGTTCGATCCTACCAGCTTGAGAGAGATTTTTGTGACTCCAGCAGTCAATTCTTTGTCTGACTTTAGAAATAAGGGGAGCACAATCAGCGATAGTAAGCCTCGAAGTAAACAGGGGCAGACCAAGATATCTGATCGGGAACTGCCCTTCTTGAAAACCAAGAACCTGAATGATTTCTCTTTTCTGATGGGAGCATACACCAGAGAAGAAAATTTCGCTTTTATGAAAGTTTGCTTTTAATCCAGTAGTGTCTGAGAAAAGCTGAAGACATCTTAGTAAACCCAAGGCAGAAAATGTGTCAGCAGTGGCAAAATAGTTAAATCATCAGCGAATAAGAGATGAGTAATGCAGAGATTTCCTTGGGAAAAAGGAGAGGAAAACTGGTGAGACTTGAGAGCATTTTCAAGGATGATAGAGAGCATTTCCATTACAATACAAAAAAGCAAGGGAGAAAGAGGGTCGCCCTGACGAAGACCATTCGAATAGAAGAACTTACCCCTTAGGCGAGCCGTTAACAAGAACAGCAAAAGAGGGATGAAGAATGCACTCCGAGACCCATCTGATCCAGAGTGGAGGAAAACCTTGATTGCTCATAAAATTAAGAAGAGCCCCCCTGTTCACATTATCAAACGCTTTGGCAAGATCAATTTTAAGGCACATGGAATGAGTTGGGGAGTGAAGGTGAAAATTATGCAGGAGGTCATGGGTCAGAAGGATATTGTCATGGATCTGTCTTCCTTTGACAAACGCAGACTGGGCAGGGTTTATAATCTTATCGATTACCAGCTTGAGTCTATTAGCCAAAATCTTAGAAATGGTTTTATAAGCAAAGTTACAGAGGGAGATAGGCCGGAATTTGGCTGGGGTATTGGATTCAGGACCCTTGGGAATCAAGGAAATGAAAGTAGAATTAACCTCCTTCAAAAGCTTACCAGATTTAAAAAAGTTACGGATTGCTGTGGTGAAGTCATTGCCGAGGATATACCAAAAAGTCTGAAAAAATAGGGCATTAAACCCGTCAGGCCCCAGAGCTTTATCCCCATTAGACTCAAACACAGTATTCCGGATTTCCTCATCGGTAATCGGACAGACAAGGCTTACCGCATCAGAATGAGATAATTTTCTCTCAGCTTCAGGAGTGGTAGTATTTTGAGAGTGACCAGAGTTTAAGATTTTGGTGAAGTGAGTCACAAAAATTTGAGAAATCTCTTCAGGGTCAGAGGTTGCCGAACCATCATCTCTGTTTATAACCATAATTTGGTTTCTATTTTGCAGAGCTTTGAGAGACGAGTGGAAAAACTTGGTATTCGCATCACCCTCTTTGAGCCATTGTATCCTGGATTTCTGCCGAAACAATGATTCTTCCATATTCATTATCGAAAGGTATTCATCCCTGATCCTGGACTCTTCTTTTATCAGAAATTCATTAGAAGGATCTTTTTCCAAGCGATTTTGGATATCTTCAAGGTTGATTTTGATTAAGGGAGCTCTAATATCAATTTGAACAAAAACATTTTGGTTCCACTCCTTGAGCTTACGCTTGACTTCTCTTAACTTTTGAGAAAGGCAATACATGGGATTACCTTTGATTAATAGCCCAGGCCATTTCGACAACAGGATAAAGAGACAAGTCCTTTAACCACATGTTCATGAATCGGAAAGGTTTAGGAAGATGTCTTATTATTGTATTGAACAGAGATTTAGCTCGCCAGGGGCAGTCCCAGCTCCCATTCAGAATCTTCACAGCTACCATCGAGTCAGACTCAATCCAAATATTATTGATATTCAGGTTTCTCGCCAACTCAAGACCATAGAATATTGCATCCATTTCAAGAATATGAATGGGTTTCAAATCAGTATTCAAGGAGAAACAGCCTCTAATAGTCCCTTTATAGTCGCGAAGGATACGTCCAATGCCAGCAGCGTCCCCTTTCATAGACGCATCAGAGTTTAGTTTTATCACGTCTCCACCCGGTTTCTCCCATTGGCAGAATTAAGGGGAGGAGTTGACAGCGAACAGGGGGCATTTGAATTGTGTAGCAAAGCATAGATTTCGGTGACCCGGTTCATCTGACAGATTGAGGAATAATACTCTGTTTCTAATGGTGCTAATGATCCATTGAAGAATGGTTTGTTTGTGAGTGCTAGGATTACCATGAATTCTGGTGTTTCACTCAGCCCATATGAGATATATGGTAGTCCCGAAGGCAATGCGCATGGCAGTGGCACATTGACCACTACCTTTGAAATGATTTCTTATCCAGGCTTCTTCCTCAGATAGAGAATTCAGGGGTTTTCTTTTCTGATTGAAACGCCGGAGGATGAAGCTCCATATCCATGCAGAATAACCACATCGAAAGAAAATATGGTTGGCAGATTGTATGTCCGAATTGCACAGGAGACATCTGGTTTCTCTTGAATTGCCCAAGAAAAGTAGCCTGTCACGAGTGAGCAAACGGTTTTGAACGGCCTGCCAAGCAATGAAGCTATGCTTTGGCACATGGCCTTTAAACCATATGGAAGGGGCCCAGATTGCCTTGGGCCGCAGTATCCGGATGGAATTCCAGGCTGATTTCAGAGAGAACTTGCCACTAGGTTCAGGTTTCCAAACAGGGTATGGGTCATCTTCATTTGTAAGAGCAGAGTTGATAATTAGGTTTAATTCTCCACTCCCAGAATAGTCGAGGTATTCAGCCCATATTCCGTCCTCCATCAGCGAACTAATGGTAGTATTGAGAGGGATTGAGTTGATCTGAGGATCTTCGAAAGTTCGCTGAATCAGAGCCCCAGAAGGGTGCCAAGGTTGACGCCAAAAATCAATTCCAGCACCATTTCCAACCGAGTAGCAGACATACCTCATAGCAACAGCTCTGATTTGGAATATGCCCCTAGCACCCCAGGATGGGTTGGATGGATTTTTCATTGTTCAGAAGTTCTTCCTTTTGACATATTTCCAATGGAACCAATCCGCCCAAGGGTTGCCCTTAGAATTCAAACATCTCCACAGGCATTTTAGTTGGAAAGCCTTGCTAACCTCATAAATACTCCGGATACCTAAGCCACCTTCATCCTTGGGGGAGCAGACATTATCCCAGCTGATGGGGTGATATGAGTTGGCCAGGGATGATCCTGCCCAGACAAATTTTCTCATAATTTTGTCAATTTCATTGAGGACTCCCATCCGAAGTCTGAAAGTAGAGGACCAGTAGACACTGAAAGAATTTAGGACAGATTTTATAAGCTCCACCCTACCAGCCCTAGATAGGAACCTGTTTGCCCAGGAGGCAATCCTCCCACGGATTTTAGATATGAGGGGGATACAGTCGCCACTGGTTAGTCTACCAGAAGTCAGGGGCAATCCTAGATACTTCATCGGAAGGGCTCCTTCATTCATCTGCAGCACCCTTCTAATAAGACCCTTGAGCCTATGATTACATCCAGCAAATATAATCTCTGATTTATTGAAGTTGGCCTCCAGCCCGGTGCACTTTTTAAATCTGTCAAGACATTCTTTGATCTTTATAGCATTGGCAACAGAGGCATCAGCAAAGAGCATGACATCATCTGCATAAAACAAATGGGAAATGGGCAGATTTTTTGTAGAGAAAGGTGATGTGAGAACACCAGAACTGATAGCTTCAGTAAGGATACCCGATAAGATTTCCATAATGAAACAGAAGAGGGTGGGGGACAGGGGATCTCCTTGTCTGATCCCATTGGTGGCTTTGAAATAGCCCCGAGGGCTCCCATTGAGAATGACAGCAAATGATGGGCTGTAGATGCACTGTTTTACCCACCTACACCACTTCTCATTAAAACCCATTTTTGCCATGTATACAAGAATGGCTTCATGAGACACCTTATCATAGGCTTTTCTGAGGTCAATTTTGATGTAGATTGCAGGTTTGGCATTTTTCGATGGAAATTATGAATAACATCCTGCGTCAGTAAGATGTTATCATGAATCGATCGCCCTTTTATAAAAGCTGATTGGAGAGGACTAATGATACCATTCATAAAATGACGGATCCTATTGGCCATAATTTTAGTAATGATTTTGTATGAGAAATTGCAAAGGGCTATAGGGCGGAACAAATCAGGGGAAGCCGCATCACTACATTTAGGAATTAGAGTGATATTGGTAGAGTTTACCTCAGCCAGAAGGGTATCATTTTTGAAGAAGTGTTGAATGGCCTTCACAACGTCAGCACTAATAATGTACCAGAATTTCTGATAGAATTCGCCGTTGAAGCCATCCGGGCCAGGAGCTCGGTTTCCATCCATTCCAAAAACCGTAGCTTTGATTTCCTCCTCACGGACCGGGCTGGTTAACCAATCAGCTTCCTCCTGCAAAAGGATTTTGGAGGGGGTGGGCAGCATAGACGTCTCACAAATTGTGCCAGAGTTGAGCAGGTTTTGAAAATAGGATATCATGATGTTTTCAATCTGGGAGTGATCAGTAGTCAGGTTACCATGAACATCAAGGAGACCCCCAATACTATTTTGATTTCTTCTTGCATTCATAACAGAGTAAAAATAAGCAGAGTTTGAGTCACCCAGGTTTAACCATTGCACTCTCGCATTCTGCCTGCGCATGGATTCTTCCATCCGAGAGACTTTGAAAAATCTCTCCTTGAGAGAGGAGTCTCTGCTTCTAAGGTGTAAATTAGTTGGATTAGATGCTAAGGCAATTTGAACATCTTCAAGGTCTTGCTTAACAGCAGGGGCAATCAGATTAACCCTCCCAAATTTTGTTTGATTCCAAATCTTGATAGCCTGTTTAGTATTTTTAAGTTTCTGAGAGAGACAGAACATGGGATTACCTTTAGAATTGATACTCCAAGCTCTTTCAACACATTCAAAGATCGAGAGATCCATAAGCCACGCACTAAAGAACTTGAATGGCTTCTTGATCTCATTATGTCTCTCAGCGAGATGAATAATTAGGGGGGCATGATCAGAAGTTCCAGGGTATCGATAGATAGCAAAGGAATCTGTAAGAGTATATTTATCCATTCTTCATTCACCAAGGCTCGGTCCAACCTTCTCAGCTTAAGCTCGCTAGTTTTAGGGCTGTTACTCCAGGATAAAGTCTGACCCATACATTTGAGATCATGGAGGGAGCAGCAATCAATGCACTCATTGAAATCAGCCATCTCAATCCTGATTGGTTCAGCTCCTCCCACACTTTCTTCAGCAAACCGAATTACATTGAAATCCCCCAACACCATCCAAGGAATTCTGATAGTAGGAGCTATAGAACCGAGAGAATCCCAAAGAAGTCTTCTTTCATTACCAGAGTTAGTCGCATAAACAAAAGTCAGAAGAATGGTAATATTGTAATGAATGAAAGTAACTTCTGTATGCACGTGCTGTTTAGATTCGTGAAGAACATTAACCCGAATCTGACTCCTATCCCAAACAATCCATATTCTGCCTTTAGTAGTGAAATTGTAGTTGGCGTGACAATCCCAATTACCATGAATGTCACTCACGTAGGATGTAAGTTTGTCCATGTAAGCTTTCGTCTCGAGCAACCCAAAAATGGGGGTTTTTTCCCGCACAATAAGATCATGAATTTCTTCCCGACGGGTCGACGTGCACAGCCCTCTAACATTCCAGATTCCCACTTTCATCATTTTCAGGAGTGATATAAGAAGCATACTGCTCGGACTCTATGGATCTTTCCGATCGGTTTGTGGTAGACGATGAAATTCTCTCATGAGAAGCCTCCATATAATTTTCATCTAAATCTTCATGCTCTTCTAGGAGAGCATATGAATTAAAAAGGTTAATGCCTCCAGTTGATTTCGCAGCAATCACAGGTTTACTCGCCATGTTATCATCAGCATTAGTGTGGAGGGGATGGGATTGTTCATAGTCATCAGGGCTGATAGTGGGATCGTATTCTTCTTCAGTTCCAGTTTTTTCCACACGAGAATTACAAGACGTGGGCTTGGAATTCTTGAGATTTAGGTCAGTTAGAGGCTGAAAATTGCCTTCCCCTCTTTTCTGATTGCTTCCCAGAGTAGATTCAGAATCCTTGCCTTGTTTTGATACAGGTCTCCATTGCATGATCGGTTTTCTTGGGGGGATTTGCTTTGGGCAGGTTGAGTCTGAGTGACTGAAAGTGCAGCACTCTTTGCAGGAAGGAGGCCGCCATTCATATTCAACTCTTTGGTACGTAGTCCCCAAGGAGGTTATGATTTCAATTTGGTCAGGAAAGTCACTTCCAGCCTCTACTTCTATACAAATTCGAGCATAGCTGAGGCGAGTATTGCCGGTAGTTTGGGCGTCCATATACAATGGGCGTCCAATTTTGCTTCCAAGTTTACTGAGATAATGTGCTGACTAGAAGCGCAAGTTCAGCCCGAGGAGTTTTATCCATATCGGGACAGAGGACAAAGATAGTTTTTCAAGAGCCATATCAGGAGTCCATCTTCTCAGCACAAGGGGGCGACCCCCAAAACTGAAATTTCCTCCTTCCAGGATTCTTTCACAGTCCTCAGAATTGTTAAATTGGAAGAGGAAAAACCCATTGTGAAGGTTGAACATTTGAAACTCTCCTTTCAACGTCCATATCTTTCCAAGATGATTCCTTAAAGCCACATAATAAGGTCTTCGTCCCAGCAGGTATCCTACCAACGAATTTTGCCATTTACGATCATTCTCTTCCAGTTCATCATCTTCAAAATCAAAACCAGATTGGGTTACTGCTTCAGTTTTGGAAAAAAAATTGAGCTTTGAGGTAGAGTGAATGTCTTTCCTCTCAAAGAGAGAGCTCCAAGCATCAAGCCTTCTTGGGGGAGAAGATTGTGGGACAGGGCATGGTAGGTGGGCAGACTGGGACAGGGCAGCTGTTCTGACCAGGGTAGGTGAGGACAGAACATTGGGGGTTTCAAGACTGCAAGGTGGTTGGGGTCTAGGGATCTCTGCTCTGACAAAGGTAGCTGGAGCAGAGGGGAGAAAGCACTGCAAGTGGGTACTGTGAGGGGGTAGGTTCTTTGATGGGGACGTTTCTAAAGACAAAGCTGGGAATGCAGTGTCTTTGTTAAGGGCCTGAAGGTCAAAGACACAGCTCTGTTTGGTAACCAGGGCGTCAGATGCATGGGGAGGAGAGTTCTTTCCTCTTACAGACATTAACTCAACCCTACCTGCATTAACCAATCTTGGGTTAAGAGGAGGGGACTGGTTACCTCTTGCTGAGTGCACTGGGCTTGACTCAAGGTTAATTCGTCCTGACTCAGTGGGTGAGTCACCTTCTCCTGTGAGTCCACAGAATGGCTGTTTTTCAGATAGCATTGTTCTTCTCACAAACAGCTTTGGGTTGGACATAATTTCTGGGATTCTTTTCAGCAGTTTAGTGGACGAACTGGGCTTTGATGAGTCTTTTCGAGTTGGAAGAAGCTTGTGCTGCCGAGTTCCTCTCTTGACATGGGTTGTTTGATCGAAATCTTCTTCAGCAACTCTTTTGAAGAGATCGAATCTTGGAGGGACGAGAAGGGCTTGGGCCCTATCTGTCACTTGGGAGTGAATGGAACCTTCAAGATGGTATTTGAGGAGACTTGGAGGGCTTGGACCCTCAGCCAGTTCAGAAAAGGATGGGTGGAACTTCTCCATGCTATATTCGTCCTCAGATTCTTGAGCACAGAGTGGGGTTGATTCCAATGGGGACTTCCCTTAAACAGCATCAGCATCATGAGCAGCATGGGCTAACTTGAGAGCATGAGCTTGCTGACTTTTCCTGGAGGTTGCCAATGAAAGAGTAAAAATTGTTGGTGGGGGAGCTTTGCCTTGGCCACCCATCTTCTTCTCCCCCACGAAATGGGGAAGAAGTTTTCTTTCCTGGGTCAGGGGGCTTCATAGAGAACAGAAACTAACCTGGAAAGGGAGAGGAGCAAGGAGGGCTTGGCCCCTTGGCTTCCCACCGGCAGATGCCGGAGGAAGAAGAAGATCACGAGGGAGTTTCTCTCTCTAGAATCTCAGAGCTTCTCTCTCTTGTCATCTCAAAACTTAGTTTTAAAATCTCAGAGCTTCTCTCTTGTCAACTCAAAACTTAGATTTAGTTGGTGATGGTTGGAGATTTAAAAAATAGAAAGTTTCTTATTTTAGAAACTTTATAAAACATGAATTCTTTACCCTTAGTAAACCCTAGAGAAGGTGACAAGGAACCTTTCCATGTTTTGGGATGAGGATGTCATGGATAAAAGCTCCTTGACACCATCTCTAGTGTCTCCAATGTCTAAAAGATGAATGTTTTATAAAGTTTTTAAAATCAGAAACTTTCTGTCTTTTCAATCTCCATCTTTCATCCACTAAATCTAAGATTCAATACCATCTCATTCTCATCCCAAAACTTTGCTAAAAGCTCGTTGACATTATCTCTAGGGTTTCAATACCATAAAAGATGGATGTTTTATAAAGTTTGGAAAGTAAGAAACTTTCTATTTTGTGAATCTCCGTCCTTCATCAACTAAATCTAAGATTCAATACCATCTCATCATCATCCCAAAACTTAGCTAAAAGCACATTGACACCATCTCTAGGGTCTCTTACGTCTACAAGATGGATGTGTTTATAAAGTTTCTAAAATTAGTAACTTTCTTATTTTTCAATATCAATCCATCATTAACTAATTCTAAGATTCAATACCCTCCCTCTCATGCCCATCCCAAAACTTGGCTAAAAGCTCCTTGACACTTTCTTTAAGGTTTCCTATGTGTAAAAGATTGATGTCTTATAAAGTTTCTAAATTAAGAAACTTTCTATTTTTTCAATCTCCATCATGCGTCAACTAAATCTAAGATTCAATATCATTTCTTCCTCATCTCAAAACTTGGTTAAAAGCTCCTTCACAGTATCTCTAGGATTTTCTATGTCTAAAAGATGGATGGTTTATAAAGTTTCTAAAATCAGAAACTTTCTATTTTTTCATTCTCCATCTTTCATCAACTAAAATTTAGATTTATTACCATTGCATCCTCATCTCAAAACTTGGCTAAAAGCTCCTTGACACAATCTCTAGGGTTTTATAAGTCTAAAAGATAGATGTTTATAAAGTTTTTAAAATAAGAAACTTTTTATTTTTCCCCCATCTTTCATCAACTCAATCTAAGAATAAATACCATCGCTAACTCATCCCAAAACTTGGCTCAGAGCTACTTGATACCGTTTCTAGCGTTTACTAAGTGAAAAGATTGGTGTTTTACAAAGTTTCTAAAATAAGAAACTTTTTATTTTTTCAATCTCCATCATTCAACAAATAAATCTAAGATTCAATAACGTCTCATTCTTATCCCAAAACTTGGCTAAAAGCTCCTTCACTGCATCTCATCCTCATCCAAAACTTAGCTAAAAGCTCTTTGACACCATCTCTTGGGTTTCCTATGTCTAAAAGAAGGTTGTTTTTTAAAGTTTCAAAAATAAGAAACATTATTTGTTTCCAATCTCCATCCTTCATCATCTCAATCTAAGATTCAGTACCATCTAATCCTCATCTCAAAACTTATCTAAAAGCTCCTTGACACCATCTAGATGGTTTCCTATGTCTAAAAGATGGATGTTTTATAAAGTTTCTAAGATAAAAAACTTTCTGTTTTTCAATCTCCATTCTTCATCAACTAAATCTAAGATTCAATACCATCTCATCCTAATATCAAAACTTGGCTAAAAGCACATTGACACCATCTCCTAGGGTTTCATATGTCTAAAAGATAGATGTTTTATAAAAATTCTAAAATAAGAAACTCTTTATTTTTTTGCCATCCTTCATCAACTAAATTTAAGATTCAATACCATCGCTAACTCATCCCAAAACTTGGCTCAAAGCTCCTTGACACCATCTCTAGGGTTTCTTATGTCTAAAAGATGAATGTTTTATAAAGTTTTTAAAATAAGAAACTTTCTATTTCTTCAATCTCCATCCTTCATCAACTAAATCTAAGATTCCACTTCATCTCATCCTCATCCCAAAACTTGGCTAAAAGCTCCTTAACATTAACTTTAGGGTTTCTTATGTCTAAAAGATGGATGTCTTATAAAGTTTCTAAATTAAGAAACTTTCTATTTTTTCAATCTTCATTATGCGTCAACTAAATCTAATATTCAACATCATCTCAAAACTTGGCTAAAAGCACCTTGACAGTATCTTTAGGGTTTTCTATGTCTAAAAGATGTATGTTTTATAAAATTCCTAAAATAAAAAACTTTCTATTTTTTCAGTTCTCATCCTCAATCTAAAACTTGGCAAAAAGCTCATTGATACCATCTATAGGCTTTCCTATGTCTAAAAGATGAATGTTTTGTAAAGTTTCTAAAATAAGAAACTATATATTTCTTCAATCTCAATCCTTCATCAACTAATTCTAAGATTCAATACCATCTCATCCCCATCCTAAAACTTGGCTAAAAGCTCCTTGACACTTTCTCTAGGGTTTCCTCTGTTTAAAAGATGGATGTTTTATAAAGTTTCTAAATTAAGAAACTTTCTATTTTTTTCAATCTCCATCATGCGTCAACTAAATCTAAGATTCAATATCATCTCAACCTCATCTCAAAACTTTTCTAAAAGCTCCTTGACAGCATCTCTATGGTTTTCTATGTCTAAAAGATTGAGGTTTTAAAAAGTTTTTAAAATCATAAACTTTCTATTTTTTCATTCTCCATCCTTTATCAACTAAATTTAAGATTCGTTACCATTGCATCCTCATCTCAAAACTTGGCTAATAGCTCCATGACACAATCTCTAGGGTTTCATATGTCTAAAAGATAGATGTTCTATAAAGTTTCTAAAATAAGAAACTTTTTATTTTTCCCCCATCCTTCATCAACTAAATCTAAGATTCAATACCATCGCTAACTCATCCCAAAATATGGCTCAGAGCTCATTGACACCATTTCTAGGGTTTACAAAGTGTAATAGATTAATGTTTTACAAAGTTTATAGAATAAGAAACTTTCTTTTTTTTTCAATCTTCATCATTCAACAAGTAAATCTAAGATTCATTACCGTCTCATTCTTATCCCAACACTTGGCTAAAAGCTCCTTGACACCATCTCTATGGTTTACTAAGTCTATGAGATTGCTGTTTTATAAAGTTTCTAAAATAAGAAACTTTCTATTTTTTCATTCTCCTTTCTTTATCAACTAAATCTAAGATTCAATACCATCTAATCCTCATCTCAAAACTTGGCTAAAAGCACCATCTCTAGGGTTTACTAAGTGTACAAGATTGATGTTTTATAAAGTTTCTAAAACAAGAAACTTTTTATTTCTTCAATGTCCATCCTTCAGCAATTAAATCTAAGATTCAATACCCTCTCCTTCTCATCGCAAAACTTGGCTAAAAGCTCATTGACACCATTTCTAGGGTTTCCTTTGTTTAAAAGATGGATGTTTTATAAAGTTTCTAAAATAATAACCTTTCTATTTTTACAATCGCCATCCTTCATCAACTAAATCTAAGATTCAATACTCTCCCATTCTCATCCCAAAACTTGGCTAAAAGCTCCATTACATTATCTCTAGGGTTTCCAAACCATAAAAGATGGTCCATCTTCAACAAAATCTATGATTAAATACCAACTCATCCTCATCCCAAAACTTGCCTAAAAGCTCATTGACACCATCTCAAAGGTCTCTTATGTCTAAAAGATAGATGTTTATGAATGTTCAAAATAAGAAACTTTCAATTTTTTCAGTCTCCATCCTTCAGCAACTAAATTTAAGATTCAATACCGTCTCATCCTCCTAAACTTGGCTAAAAGCTCCTTAGCACAATCTCTAGCATTTTCTATATCTAATAGATAGATGTTTTATAAAGTTTCAAAAATAAGAAACTTTTTATTTTTTCAATCTCCATCCTTCATCAACTAAATCTAAGATTCAATATCATCTAATCCTCATCTAAAAATTTGGCTAAAAGCTCCTTGACATCATCTCTAGGTTTTTTTTTTTTTTTTTGATCGGTAAAGAGGGGTTAGGCAAGACCCCGACCAGAATTCATTAAAGAACTAAAGAAAATACAAGGAGCTATGGAGGCTTAAAAAGCCTAGTACAGAAGGACCAAGGACCAAACAAGGAAAAATCAGTAGTACAGAGCATAAATATAGAGGCCCAAGAAGGCACTAACAAGATCCAAGAGATGAGGAAACGAGCCAGAGGAACGAAGGCAATCAAAGTCTTCCAGGTGATAAACATAAAGAACCCTTATAATCTCTGGTAGGAGGTCCCTGACGCATCGAGGGAGGTAATGTCTTTAAGGTCTTGGGGGATGAGATGGATGGGAATGTCATCACCTTCACAGCAGCAGTAAGGTTTGGAGAGAAAATATGCCCCCGCATTTGCTTCCCTCCAATTATGGGAGATATGCCATTCCTTAAAGGTGGAGAGGATTTGTCTGATATTGTGAATGATTGGGATAGCCTTCCAGGGGGTTTGCCAAAGATGAAGAATGACATTTACAGATATCAGCGAGTCAGATTCGATCCACAAATTGTGGCAGCCCTTGGCAGCAGCCAACTTGATACCATAATAAATTGCCTTCATTTCAAGAAGGTGAATGTCCTCAACATCAGCTCTGATAGAGTACAGAGCTAGAGTATCCCCATGCCAGTTTCGGATAATCCCACCAAGCCCAGCTTTGTCATTGACCAGGGCGGCATCAGAGTTAAGTTTGGACCAATTAGCTTTAGGACATTCCCAAGAACAGAACTGGGCAATCTGATCCTTTTGGATACAAGCAAGGCCAAAACTTTCAGCAGTTTTTATATTTCTTGGGTTCCTTATGTCATTTAGGTGGAGATGAAGCATTCTACCTCGAATAGCACTAAGGATGGTCTGGAGGATGAGCTGTTTATGTCTTGGAGGTTTGCCATGAATTCTGTTATTCCTTTCGCACCAGATCATATAGATGGCAGTACAGAAACCCACCTTAATGAGGGTTGAAGCCTGACCATCACCCTTGAAATTGCAGCGGATCCATTCCTCTTCTTTCAAAAGAGTCTTGTGAGGTCTTCGTCTATATCCACATTTCCAGGTGATAGTACGCCAGATCCACGAAGAGAAAGAACAATTAAAGAACAGGTGATCGACGGATTCAGAAACAGCTCTGCATAAAGGGCATTTGAGGTCACTATTTCGGCCCAAGAAGTATAGTCTATCGCGAGTACTAAGTCTGTTCAGTAAGGCTTGCCAGGTGTGGTACCCTGATCCCGCGAGAGGGGTGTGGGGCGCGAGCCGCCGCTCTCTCTCTCTTGGTCTCTCGTATCCACGCGATTGGCGTGTGCATTTTAATGTTGATTTGAATTAATCTTTCCTGTGAACTTGGGATCACTAAGGCAATCCGAATTCCACACGAAAGAGACTGACAGAGTCGCCACCTAGATGTGGGATCTAGGACCCGTAATTAACCAGAAATCTAGACTCGCTACCTGGTTACGAGAATGGAAGGTATGGGGAGTTATCCGCCACATGCACCATTCCTGCCCGATAATCGGTCTTCGATTCCAAAAGCTAACTCTTTTAAATTTATTTTAAATGGCTCATTCAACTCTATGTTAATGTGCGAACTAAGTGACATGCATCCTATGATCTAATTTCAATGAGAATCCTAAATGTGTATCTTGATTTATTAATTTGTCTGGATTCAATCTAAGTGAAAGTTCTCCTAGAATTCTAATTTCATGGAAAGTCCTAAGTGATTTGATTAAGTATTTACGAGAAAATTAATATACAAAACACCACAATTTGTTTGTGGTGCCGACTCGCGGGTGGTATGCCATCAGACATCCAAGCTGCCTACGTACCCAAGCCTTACTGGGATCAGAGTCGACGTAGTTCGGTGCACCTAAGCTAAGCTACTTATGCCTAACTCAACTAGGACACCGACCTAGACGGGATTGACTGTTTCAACAGTTTTAGGAGAAGTTATTTAATTCAAGTTGAGGATTTTATTATCTTAGGATTTCATCTAAGATGCTATATGATTCTCATCTAAATGCAAATGGTCCCTTAGACTAATGCAGGTTTGCCTACATCCTAGTTTACTAGGCTTGTCCTAGGGAAAGATTGGGTGACTAGTGTAACTAGACCTATGGCACGGTTGCTATACATAGCAAACGTCCGTGATGAGGCTGGACTCCTAACTCTAGGACTCCCTAAAACCTAAGACTCCCTAAAACTTAGGACACGACACGACACCGGTGTTCCTAAATTGGGCTCTAAGGGTCCTTACGACGGAAATCATAATCCAATGGTTCCGAGAGACACGAGATGAATCGAGATGATGAATAGTGTGAGGGAATGGGAAAGATAGAGAAAGGTGCGACTGAACTTGGGAGTGCCAAATTGCCTACGTACCCCGTGATGGGGATCAAGCCACACGTAGTTCCACTGTGGAGGTTGCTTGGATTTTGGAAAACAGGTTTGGTATTTGGATCAGGAATCGGGTTTGTATTTGAGCATTGGACTTGAGATTCAAGAACATTGATATAGCAATGGGATTTTGGAATTGGGAATTTGCATCAAAGAATTGAGCATATTGGAATCATCAAGGGTTTGAATTTTCGGAATTCAAAGTGGGCGGGCTTATGAGATTCGGCCAAATGGATTCAGACATGCGACTCGGATTGTGTTGGGATATGACTTGGTTGGATTGGGTTAATGGTTAGGGTCAAGTGAGTCGGGTCTAAGTTAGGAGCAAACCCGAGACTAGCCATGGTCTAACTAGGAGGAAGCAGGGTACAAACCAGGGTGCGGACCAGGGTGCACCAGGGTGCGAACCAGCAGGGAACCAGGGTGCGAACCAGCAGGGAACCAGGGTGCGAACCAGCAGGGGAACCAGGGTGCAACCAGCAGGGAACCTGGGTGCAACCAGCAGCGAACCTGGGTGCAACCAGGGTCTAACCAGAGTGCGAACCAGCAGGGAACCAGGGTGCGAACCAATATCGAACCAGGGTGCGAACCAGTAGGGAACCAGGGTGCAACCAGCAGGGAAGCAGGGTGCGAACCAGTAGGGAACCAGGGTGCGAACCAGTAGGGAACCAGGGTGCAACCAGCAGGGAACCTGGGTGCAACCAGCAGCGAACCTGGGTGCAACCAGGGTCTAACCAGAGTGCGAACCAGTAGGGAACCAGGGTGCAACCAGCATCGAACCAGGGTGCGAATCAGTAGCGAACCTGGGTGCAACCAGGGTCTAACCAGAGGCTAACCAGGGGGAAAACAGACCCTACATGCTTCCTAACATGGTTTTTCTTTTAAAGTAAAAGATATGCATGAAAACAGACCCTACATAGAATTGAAATAAATGCCTACCTCTTTGGAAACCCACTTTGTGTTTGATTTTTCTTTGATGGTAATTCCTTGAAGATGATTCCTTGCTTGATAATGACTGCTTTTGATATATATCACCCAACGTATAAAATCACCCGATCCGGCAAGGATGGCCGAACCCTTGAAGAGATGAGGGAGAGGGATGAATTTTCTAAGAGAGGGGTTCTTTTTCTTCTCCTCTTGGATGGTGGGATGAGAGGGTATTTATAGGAGAATGGGATAGGAGGTTAGGTGAGGTTAGGTGGTTTTGGATGGTTAGGATGAGAGGATGAGGTTAGGTAAGGTTAGGTGGGGTTAGGTAAGGTTAGGTGAGGTTAGGTGAGGTTAGGTGAGGTTTGGATGGTTAGGATGAGAGGAGAGGTTAGGTGAGGTTAGGTGAGGTTTGGATGGTTAGGATGAGAGGAGAGGTTAGGTGGTTTTGGATGGTTAGACCCAGGTCAAGATCTGCCATTGATCTAACGATTTACGGAAATCGGGTCTCGGAATGGAATCAGGGTCCGGGCTATGAAGTGACCCTAGCTTATTTTGTCCCGATTGATGATCCGTAAAGTCAGATCAAGATATTAATGACCTAAAACATATAAATCAATGATAGAGGGGGTTCTCACATGGATTTAACACACTAATTTATTTGTTGATTAAAACAAAACAAAATGGGGTGTCTACAGATGCCCCTCTTTGGTAGAGATGACGTAGTCATTGAATACCAAAGTTAAAAATGACAGAACCATTTTGCGTAGCTTTAATCGACAAAGGACTCTCTAGACACAACGCACCTTAACATAATGCAAAACCTTAGATGAAACCCTAGAACTTGAATAATAAAAAAAACTCGATGCGGCGCCGTTCACAAACGGGCAATTAGAGAATGAGATATCATTTTCGAATGGATTCTGAAGGGAAAGGACAAAGATCGCTCTCAAACAGTTTTTAGAAGGAGATGAGACGCCGCTCACAAGCGGGTTCAACGAGGATAAGAAGCATTCCCAAATGGACTTGGATAATGAGGCACCGTTCACAAACGGCCTCAAGGAGGATAGAAAACCATTCACAGATGGACTCGAGAAATGAGGCACCGTTCACAAACGGGCTCAAGGAGAAGACAAGACCATTCACAAATGGACTCGAGAAATGAGGCACCGTTCACAAACGGGCTCAAGGAGAAGACAAGACCATTCACAAATGGACTCGAGAAATGAGGCACCGTTCACAAACGGGCTCAAGGAGGACGATACCATTCACAAATGGATTCGAGAAAAGAGGCACCATTCACAAACGGACTCAAGGATAAGACAAGACCATTCACAAATGGACTCGAGAAATGGGGCACCATTCACAAACGGGCTCAAGGAGAAGACGAGACCATTCACAAATGGACTCGAGAAATGAGGCACCGTTCACAAACGGGCTCAAGGAGAAGACAAGACCATTCACAAATGGACTCGAGAAATGAGGCACCGTTCACAAACGGGCTCAAGGAGGACGATACCATTCACAAATGGATTCGAGAAAAGAGGCACCATTCACAAACGGACTCAAGGATAAGACAAGACCATTCACAAATGGACTCGAGAAATGGGGCACCATTCACAAACGGGCTCAAGGAGAAGACGAGACCATTCACAAATGGACTCGAGAAATGAGGCACCGTTCACAAACGGGCTCAAGGAGAAGACGAGACCATTCACAAATGGATTCGAGAAATGAGGCACCGTTCACAAATGGGTTCAAGGAGAAGACGAGACCATTCACAAATGGACTCGAGAAATGAGGCACCTTTCACAAGAGGGCTCAAAGAGGACATGAGACCATTCACAAATGGACTCAGAAAATGAGACACCGTTCACAAACGGGTTCAAGGAGAAGACGAGACCATTCACCAATGGACTAGAGAAATGAGGCACCATTCACAAACGGGCTCAAGGAGGACATGAGACCATTCACAAATGGACTCAAAAAATGAGACACCGTTCACAAACGGGTTCAAGAAGAAGACGAGACCATCCCCAAATGGCCTCGAGAAAAGAGGCACCGTTCACAAACGGGCTCAAAGAGGGCATGAGATTTTTCATGAACTTGAATTTGACGTAAGATTGGATTTGTTTGAATCGGGGATTGGTTTTGATGAATTTTTTATTTTTGGGAAATGAGGTACCGTCCGCAAACGGGCTCAAGGAGAAGACGAGACCATTCACAAATGGCCTCGAGAAAAGAGGCACCGTTCACAAACGGGCTCAAAGAGGACATGAGACCATTCACAAATGGACTCAGAGAATGAGAAACCTGTTCACAAACGGGTTCAAGGAGAAGACGAGACCATCCCCAAATGGCCTCGAGAAAAGAGGCACCGTTCACAAACGGGCTCAAAGAGGGCATGAGATTTTTCATGAACTTGAATTTGACGTAAGATTGGATTTGTTTGAATCGGGGATTGGTTTTGATGAATTTTTTATTTTTGGGAAATGAGGTACCGTCCGCAAACGGGCTCATGGAGAAGATGAGACCATTCACAAATGGACTCGAGAAAAGAGGCACCGTTCACAAACGGGCTCAAAGAATTTAGAGGTTTTCATGAATTTGAATTTGACGTAGAATTGGATTTGATGAATTTTGGATTTTTTTTTTTTTTTTTTTTTTGAACTCAATGAAATCGGGGACATTATAGATCGCGCCCAGTAAAGACAGTGGAAACCAAGACTTTGACGAATGATGAGACGACCAACCTTATGAACGAAGAACCATTAGTAACAAGGATGGATTAGGAACACTTTTATGAAACTTCAACAAGATTTTTCTCAATGAGACTGTTGGTCTTGTCTTCTGGGAATTTTGATAACTGAAACCTTGAACAAGACATTTGAGATTGGTAATTTAGAACAATGGCTCTCTCGGATATAATCATGGAAAAGTGGGATTTGCCTCTTGACAGGTGTTTAGATAAACATTTCTTGACCAGGATAGTATTTAACAAACTGGAAGGAGATTCCGAATTTTAATGGTTCGTCTTTCTGAGAAATTGGCTCAACCACCATTGCATCTGGGGCTCTTCCAAGCTTAAGGTGCCTTCCTGGGGTATGATCTTTTTACGGAAGCTGGGCTTTCTGATGTTTCTACTTCTGAACTCTTCTGAGTTGATCTTCTTTGAAATGTAGCTGTTTGACTAGATTCTCGAACCCTTTCAGGTATAATTGCAGGGAGCTGCCTAGGCCTGGCCTCCTTCACCAAGACAGTTACATCATTTGGACATAGGAACGACAATTGACTCTTTCTAAAGAGAAAACTTAGATGAAAGGCACTACTCAAAGGATTGAGCAGCCCTGAAGGAGTGAACTTAGAATAATAAAGATTGACTGACTATACTGACAAACATAGTGATGCTTCTGACTTAGTTAATGTTTTGTTTGGTAAGTCTATCCTTTCAAGGAATAGTTTTTCAATTGGTAAACACCGGACTTCTTCCTCGAAACAGTAATGCCTCAAGAATTTAATTACGACCCCTAAGATTGCTTAGCTTCAATGCCCCCAGTTTTGAGGATATCACTTGAATTTGCTTGAACTTCAGTTGATCTTCAGTCTTGATACCGGCTGTTGCCTTCTTATACTGATTCTCTTACCGTGACCAAGTCACCTCTTCAGGGTTTTTAACTTGGCGGACCGCGCTAGCCTTAACTTTTGCCTGAACCACCTTTCTAGGTTTTCGATCCAGCAGGCTATCCCCTTAGCTTTTGCCTAAGCCGCCCTTTCGGGTTTTCAACTTAGCAGGGGAATGATCTTAAATTTTGCCTAGACCGCCCTTTTAGGTTTTCAGTCTAGCAGATCTTCAAACTCCGTTATTTTTCTTATTCATCATCATTTCATTTTTTTATTGTATCTCAGGACCTAGCTCATTAGTTCTGAACACCAGAAGGACTTTTATAGGTAGGATAGGGCTTTTCAAAGAATGGCTTAAGGCTCAACAAAGATTTCGACCGAACCTGTGAACAGGTCGCCTACATATCCCAAGGTAGGAATCAGGTCGTGTGTAGTTCAGGGCGAATGCCCCTAGTTTGAAGATAAATTGTTTGATTTTTTTTTCCTTTTTTCTTTTCTTTCTGGAACAATTAACTTCTCTTCTTTTGGAACTTGTCCCTCTCTTTTTTTTTTTTGAAAGGATTGAATTTCTTTTCCTTTTTGAATCGACCGAACTCGGTTCAACCGAGTTGCCTACGTACCCCAGTATAGGGATCAGGTCTCGCGTAGTTCGGGGGAATGCCCCAAGTTTGATGGGTTTTCAAGAAAATTTGATTTAGGCTCGAAGGGTTTGCAAATCGGTATTCTTTTGACATTGGGTTTTGATTTTGGGATTTAATCGGCCAAAGGAGGCCTTTCGATGTTCAGATTGGGAATCGATCTAGGTTACTAGAGTCTGTCTGGTACTGATTATTTATTTCTTTTTTTTCTCTTTTTTTTTTTTTTTTTCACGGAGTTTGACGGCATTTCCAGGTAAGATAATGGATTTTCTTCTTTCAAGATTCTAATGCGTGCTTTCGGCTTTCATAGAGCGAAACTTGTTCCTTGACATCCTCCATCTATGGATTTGTAACTCTTGATATCTGATGACCACTTTTCAATACTTGCTCTTGAACTTCTTATCTTGAATTTGTTGGCTTCATGTTATGAATTTGAGAACCAAGGTCATTGATTGGAAATATGAAAGTTATTTCCACTCTATGCCCCTTGCATAGCATATGATATTCACTTCATTCTTTCTTGAACCTTCTATCTGGGTCTTTCTCTTGACATTAATGGTAACGCTTACGGGACCATCTTTTTATCCTCAAAACGGGTTTACCAATTCTTCACACTCTTCAGAGGGTAATGTATTTTCAATCGGCATTTATTGGATCAAGGTTTCAGTGCCAGTGTTTACCACTTCAATTTCATCTTTGAAAGGCTGAGATTGGCGCTCCTCCTCTTGTTCAAGTAATCGTTGTGACTCAAGTGGAGTTTCGTCGATTTTGTTCTCATTTGAGGAGGGAGTCTTATTTTAAGATCAGAAGCACACTTAAGAACAGACACAAGTGAACTTTTTGGAACTGACTGAAATTTTATTTAAAGAAAAGCTATTACATCAGACGACCTATCCTGAACATGCTCACGATTCACAACTCTAAATAAGAAAGAGAAACAGAAGATAACTTGCCTGGACTAGGCATTGACCTTTAACTGTAAGACCGGACTCAACAATTATACTGACCATGATGACTGACTCAACATAAAATAGTAAGTGACTAAAACTTTAACTGCTGCAACTGTTTGGCGTTGAAGGCTCGGCGAAGGCTGGTTCGTTCTGAACATCATCATGGCTGATACTTTCAATTTTGGACAATGATGACTGATTCGCATAGGGAAATGCCCCTAGCTCAATGATTCTGAGAGTGAACTCTGAAGGACTTAGCAAAATAATCTTGAAAAAGGTAGCCCCTAGAGGAGGAACAGACCAGGGGTACAAGCAAGATTGGATTATCTGGACCAGGCATGATCAGATCATGAGAACGCATAATCGAAAGATTGTGAGATTCTGCATCTGCCAGTTAGGGGATGGCATGAAGATACGATCGAATCGTATGACAGAAGAACGAAAGACGCACGATCAAAAGATTAGATGAGATAGCATAAGATTGCTTTCAACGGATAGATCATGAATGACTAATCCTATGAGATCTTTGAAAATTATGGGATTTATATCCTAACCCAAAGGGAAATTTTTTTTTTTTTTTTTTTCACATTTTATCAGTGTTACCTGAAGGCATCAACCCTAATCCTAATCTATCGGAGTGGAGAGAGAATCTCGACTCATGACTTTGTTCGTGTATCTAAGGACCGATCGTGACCATTGGAAGATGGACCACGGCCTAATCTAGACACCAATGGGTAGGATATCCTAAACTAGGCTCACACACATGATGCACATGTGTTCGTATACTACATGCATGTGTGGGTTAATCTAGGGGTAAGGCCAAGAGTTCCCTTAGCGCGAATCCCTGTTCGATATACTGTACCAGTGTCCGGCGTATCAGTACGTGAACAAGAGATCCGTTTACGTACCATAAAGGTACTAGGCTAAGGGTGGAATGCTTCTCTAGCACAGAGGCACCAGGTGATGAAATCCCAGTCAACCATGCTAGATAACACTCCGGGTTCCTAAAATAGGACGTGTGTGCACGTGAGATGCAAGAGTTTAGATGCAAGTGATGTAAGTGTGTGCAATATGTTTGCGCAATCTATGATGCCCTCAGGTTTTGTTAGGTTAAGTTCGAGTAAAATGTGATGAGAAAATAAAACAAGACAAACTAATCTAACAAGTATAGAGTTTTTATGAGCCAGTTAAATTAAATTCAAATGAATTATCTTTTGAAATTTTAATGAAGTTAGGTGGTCCCCAGCAGAGTCGCCAGACTGTGGTACCCTGATCCCGCGAGAGGGGTGTGGGGCGCGAGCCGCCGCTCTCTCTCTCTTGGTCTCTCGTATCCACGCGATTGGCGTGTGCATTTTAATGTTGATTTGAATTAATCTTTCCTGTGAACTTGGGATCACTAAGGCAATCCGAATTCCACACGAAAGAGACTGACAGAGTCGCCACCTAGATGTGGGATCTAGGACCCGTAATTAACCAGAAATCTAGACTCGCTACCTGGTTACGAGAATGGAAGGTATGGGGAGTTATCCGCCACATGCACCATTCCTGCCCGATAATCGGTCTTCGATTCCAAAAGCTAACTCTTTTAAATTTATTTTAAATGGCTCATTCAACTCTATGTTAATGTGCGAACTAAGTGACATGCATCCTATGATCTAATTTCAATGAGAATCCTAAATGTGTATCTTGATTTATTAATTTGTCTGGATTCAATCTAAGTGAAAGTTCTCCTAGAATTCTAATTTCATGGAAAGTCCTAAGTGATTTGATTAAGTATTTACGAGAAAATTAATATACAAAACACCACAATTTGTTTGTGGTGCCGACTCGCGGGTGGTATGCCATCAGACATCCAAGCTGCCTACGTACCCAAGCCTTACTGGGATCAGAGTCGACGTAGTTCGGTGCACCTAAGCTAAGCTACTTATGCCTAACTCAACTAGGACACCGACCTAGACGGGATTGACTGTTTCAACAGTTTTAGGAGAAGTTATTTAATTCAAGTTGAGGATTTTATTATCTTAGGATTTCATCTAAGATGCTATATGATTCTCATCTAAATGCAAATGGTCCCTTAGACTAATGCAGGTTTGCCTACATCCTAGTTTACTAGGCTTGTCCTAGGGAAAGATTGGGTGACTAGTGTAACTAGACCTATGGCACGGTTGCTATACATAGCAAACGTCCGTGATGAGGCTGGACTCCTAACTCTAGGACTCCCTAAAACCTAAGACTCCCTAAAACTTAGGACACGACACGACACCGGTGTTCCTAAATTGGGCTCTAAGGGTCCTTACGACGGAAATCATAATCCAATGGTTCCGAGAGACACGAGATGAATCGAGATGATGAATAGTGTGAGGGAATGGGAAAGATAGAGAAAGGTGCGACTGAACTTGGGAGTGCCAAATTGCCTACGTACCCCGTGATGGGGATCAAGCCACACGTAGTTCCACTGGGGAGGTTGCTTGGATTTTGGAAAACAGGTTTGGTATTTGGATCAGGAATCGGGTTTGTATTTGAGCATTGGACTTGAGATTCAAGAACATTGATATAGCAATGGGATTTTGGAATTGGGAATTTGCATCAAAGAATTGAGCATATTGGAATCATCAAGGGTTTGAATTTTCGGAATTCAAAGTGGGCGGGCTTATGAGATTCGGCCAAATGGATTCAGACATGCGACTCGGATTGTGTTGGGATATGACTTGGTTGGATTGGGTTAATGGTTAGGGTCAAGTGAGTCGGGTCTAAGTTAGGAGCAAACCCGAGACTAGCCATGGTCTAACTAGGAGGAAGCAGGGTACAAACCAGGGTGCGGACCAGGGTGCGAACCAGCAGGGAACCAGGGTGCGAACCAGCAGGGAACCAGGGTGCGAACCAGCAGGGAACCAGGGTGCGAACCAGCAGGGGAACCAGGGTGCAACCAGCAGGGAACCTGGGTGCAACCAGCAGCGAACCTGGGTGCAACCAGGGTCTAACCAGAGTGCGAACCAGCAGGGAACCAGGGTGCGAACCAATATCGAACCAGGGTGCGAACCAGTAGGGAACCAGGGTGCAACCAGCAGGGAAGCAGGGTGCGAACCAGTAGGGAACCAGGGTGCGAACCAGTAGGGAACCAGGGTGCAACCAGCAGGGAACCTGGGTGCAACCAGCAGCGAACCTGGGTGCAACCAGGGTCTAACCAGAGTGCGAACCAGTAGGGAACCAGGGTGCAACCAGCATCGAACCAGGGTGCGAATCAGTAGCGAACCTGGGTGCAACCAGGGTCTAACCAGAGGCTAACCAGGGGGAAAACAGACCCTACATGCTTCCTAACATGGTTTTTCTTTTAAAGTAAAAGATATGCATGAAAACAGACCCTACATAGAATTGAAATAAATGCCTACCTCTTTGGAAACCCACTTTGTGTTTGATTTTTCTTTGATGGTAATTCCTTGAAGATGATTCCTTGCTTGATAATGACTGCTTTTGATATATATCACCCAACGTATAAAATCACCCGATCCGGCAAGGATGGCCGAACCCTTGAAGAGATGAGGGAGAGGGATGAATTTTCTAAGAGAGGGGTTCTTTTTCTTCTCCTCTTGGATGGTGGGATGAGAGGGTATTTATAGGAGAATGGGATAGGAGGTTAGGTGAGGTTAGGTGGTTTTGGATGGTTAGGATGAGAGGATGAGGTTAGGTAAGGTTAGGTGGGGTTAGGTAAGGTTAGGTGAGGTTAGGTGAGGTTAGGTGAGGTTTGGATGGTTAGGATGAGAGGAGAGGTTAGGTGAGGTTAGGTGAGGTTTGGATGGTTAGGATGAGAGGAGAGGTTAGGTGGTTTTGGATGGTTAGACCCAGGTCAAGATCTGCCATTGATCTAACGATTTACGGAAATCGGGTCTCGGAATGGAATCAGGGTCCGGGCTATGAAGTGACCCTAGCTTATTTTGTCCCGATTGATGATCCGTAAAGTCAGATCAAGATATTAACGACCTAAAACATATAAATCAATGATAGAGGGGGTTCTCACATGGATTTAACACACTAATTTATTTGTTGATTAAAACAAAACAAAATGGGGTGTCTACACCAGGCAATGAAGCTATACCTCGGAATGTGGCCTTTATTCCAAATAACTTTCCACCAGGGATATGGAGGGTGGTGGTTTCTAAGACAGTCCCAAGCAGAATTTGTAGTAAATAAGCCACTAGGAGAGGGTTTCCAAATAGCCTTGTCAGTAGGGCCAAACAGGCCGGATTGAATGATGCCTCTGAGATCACTGAGATGGGATTGATTTAAGATATGGGACCAGCTTCCGTCTTTCTGCAATGATGTCTGCAATGGAAGCAGAATTGATAAGGTTGAAAGTTATGCCTTCAGATGTTTGGGAACAGACAGGCCCATTGGGATGCCAAGGCTGGGACCAAAAATCAACGTTCTTACCTTCACCAACACTATAGCAAATCTGAGAGATAGCCAAGGATCTGCAATGGAAGATACTCCTAACCCCCCAAGGAGGATTAGCAGGCATGGGCCTGGACCAGAAATTTTTCTTCCTTAGATATTTCAATTTAAACCATTTAACCCACAAAGAATTTCTGTCAGCAATGATTTGCCATAGGAGCTTGATTTGAGCAGCTCTATTCATATCAGAGAGATTTCGGATACCAGTTCCCCCTTCTTGCTTTGGCCTACAAAGAGTGTCCCAAGAGACAGGATGGTAGCTTTTCTTCCCAGACCAGAGGAACTCCCTGAAAAGCTTTTCAATCGAATTAAGAACCCCAGTAGGAATGTTGAACGTAGCAGACCAGTAAATTTGAAAGGACGATAGCACAGTCTTGATCAATTCGACTCTACCCGCTCTCGAGAGGTGCTTGTTACTCCACAGAGCTAACTTATTACGAATTTTGCTGAGAAGAGGTTGGCAATCCCTTGCAGTTAGACGGGTGGTAACCAAAGGGAGACCCAGGTATCGAATGGGGAGAGTACCTTGTTTGATATCTAGGAGGGAACTCAAATCCCTTTTAGTTTGATCATTAACTCCAGAGGATTAGCTTCCAGACCTGAAATTGCTTTGAATTTATCAAGACATTCTTGAATACCTGCACTAGAATTAGAAGTCGGGGAGGAAAAAATCATAACATCATCAGCATACAATACATGAGTGATCTGAAGATGACCTTTCCGGAAGGGAGTAGAGATTCTCCCAGCTAAAAGGGCATTGTTTAGAATGACAGATAGCATTTCCATGATAAGGCAGAAGAGGATGGGAGAGAGAGGATCTCCTTGTCTAAGCCCATTTGTAGGTTTGAAAAATCCTCTTGGGGATCCAATTATAAGGATCGAGAAAGAGGCGGTGGAGATACAATTGTGTACCCAATTGCACCAGACCTGAGGGAACCCAATTTTGAGCATGAATTTGATAAGGGCTGCATGAAGAACATTATCATAAGCCTTCCTGAGGTCAAGTTTAATACACATTGCCTTCTTATTAGTATCCCGGTGGAAGTTGTGACAGAGATCATGAGTGAGAAGCACATTATCTTGAATCAGTCTGTCCTTAATGAAAGCAGATTGATTTGGACTAATGATTTTACACATTACTCTGCTCATTCGGGATGCCATCAGCGTTGTAATGGCCTTGTAAATGAAGTTGCAAAGGGCAATGGGTCTGAAATGTTCAGGCATGGAAGCATTGTTGCATTTAGGGATTAAAGCAATGAAGGTGGAGTTCAGGGCAGGGGGGAGGTTACTGGTTCGGAAAAAGAATTGAATTGCAGCCACTACCTCATCACCCACAATGTACCAGAATCTTTTAAAGAAATTTCCATTGAATCCGTCCGGACCCGGGGCTCTATTACCATCGACTCTGAATATGGAGTCTTTAATCTCTTCAGGAGTGAAGGGACGAATTAGGTGATTAGCTTCTTCAGCAGGTAAGGGAAAAAGGGGTTCAGGAACATCATTCATGAGACTTTGGTTATGATTCAGCAGGTCCTTGGAGTGGTTTACAATCGTTTCTTCCACAACACTTTGATCTGTAGAAATTTCACCATTTGGGAGCTGAATTCCATGAATCGAATTTTGGTTTCTTCTCATTGCCATTGCAGCATGGAAGAAGGCAGTGTTTGAATCACCCAGATTAAGCCAGTCAATTCTAGACTTTTGATGGTAGAGCTGTTCTTCTTGGTTAGCAATGGATCGATATTCCTCGCGAGCGGTGAGTTCCTCCTGACGAAGGGCAAGATTAGCAGGGTCCCCAGCAAGCTGGCTCTGGATGTTATCAAGATTCTGCTTAAGGAGAGGAGCCTTAATGTCAACTCTTCCAAAAACATTTTTATTCCACTCTTTGATTAACGTTTTGGAGTTTTTTGGAGAGTCTGAACAGGGGGTTCCCCTTTATTTTGCAGTACCAAGCTTGTTCAACAATAGGGTAAAGAGAGTGGTCAGATAACCACATGTTGTGAAACTTGAAAGGTTTACCTCCACTAGATTCTTTAGGACAGAGGGTAATTATTATAGGAGCATGGTCGGATAAACCGGGGTTCTTGTATAGAAGGACAGATTTTGGGTGAGAGGTCAGCCACTCCACGTTTACTAAGGCTCTGTCCAATCTCCGGAGCTTCAGGTTACCAGTCCGAGAGCTATTGTTCCATGACAGCGATTGCCCAACAGCCCTTAGATCGGTTAGAGAACAGTTGTCAATGCACATATTGAAATCATCCATATCATGTTGAACCGGATCAGCTCCTCCCCAGTTCTCCTCAGAGAATCGGATAGCATTGAAATCCCCCAACGAGATCCACGGATTTTGAATAACATTTGCAATCCCACCCATAGTACCCCAGAGGATACGTCTTTCAGCTGGGTTATTGGAAGCATAAACAGCATTAAATTTCTGGTTAGAGACAGGGATGAAGCACTCACCATGAATATGTTGAAAAGAAACTGAACTTATTTGGATTTGAATGACTTGGGGGTTCCATAGAAACCAAATGCGACCCTTGCGAGTATAATCATAATTGGCATGGATAGACCAGTTATCACAGATATCAGAGATGAGGCCTTGCATATCTTCTTTGGAGGCTTTAGTTTCCAGGAGGCAGATAAGAGATAACTTGTTTTCTATTATAAGTCTTCGGATATCTGCCCGCTTTGTTTCAGAGCGAATGCCCCTAATATTCCAAGCTGCTAGACTGATCATTGGATACAAGTTTTTGAGTAGCATTGGGTCTTGGGGACGTAGGCTCTTGTACCAGAATCATGGACATCAGGTTTTCCTTCTCGAGCAATATGTGAGAAGAGGGAACAGCATGCCCAGGACTATTACGGAGGGGTTGCTGATCAAGGCCCAATTTAGGATCTTCAGCAGGAGTTTCAACATTACCAGTAATCTGCCCTTCTGTATTTAGGGGATCAGGCTCAAGAGCAAGGGAAGGAGAATAACACTGAACTTCATTGGGGGTCGTCATGGATTCGTCAGTACTAGGAGTAACAGTAGTTTCATCTGAATCGTTGTCCCCCAATAGAGCAAAACTGTTCTGGGTTTGAGTATTCTGCTGAGAATGTTGGTAAGTTGGTGGGCTCTTAGAGGTAGCCATTACACTCACAGTTACTGACTTATCTGAATTTCCATCCTGAGTAGTAACAGTAGAGGATACAACCTGAAGCTAACGGTTTCTTCACTCTCAAAAGCGCTTGGGACTCTATTCGAGTGAAAAATCCTAAACCCCCTTGGTATTCCCTTGTATGGTTCAGAGGTAACACTCCGAAGGAAGCCTTAGTTGTGTGGAAAGCTCTTCAAAATAGGCTACTAACTAGAGACAGGCTTCCCTTCCATGTGAATGAAAAAACCTGCCCATTGTGCTCTGCTTCCTTGGAAACATTGAATCACTTGTTTTTCGCTTGTGGGTACTCTGCTTGGATTTGGAGGTCTCTGCTTTGGAGAGTGGGTTGGCGTAGAAAGCCATTCAGAACTCTCTCAAAGGAGGGCAGTTGGATCCAAGATAAGTTCAAGGGAAATGGTCAGTTATCTACTGTCATTAGAATGGGTTTCCACGCTGCCATTTATCAGATTTGGAAGGAGAGAAACCTTCGAATCTTTGAAAGCAAATCAACTCACAAAACTCAAATTTTGAAGAGGATTCTGGGAGATATTTGCTTCAAGATGAATCAGCTAACGGCGTGCAGGGAAACTCCCCATGCCAGAGCAATCGAGGCAGCAAAGCTCTTTGGGTATAAGTTTTCCGATATGGTTCGAACCGTACAACTCTGCAGTTGGGCTAAGCCTCAAAAGGATGAAGTTAAAATAAACTCGGATGCTTCGCTTGAGTCCCATTGCGCCAGCATTGGGGGCCTTATTAGAGATGACCTCGGAATGAGCCTTGCTATGTTCTCTGTCAATACTGATATGGAAGATATCTATGTCTTGGAGCTAAAAGCGATCTTCCAAGGGATCATATTGGCAAAGGCCAAAAGCTACTCGAAGATTTGGATCGAATCAGACTCCCAATTCGCAGTGAATATTATCTTGAAGCAAGAAAGCACTCCGTGGAACTGCTGGAACCTAGTTTCAGACATATTCACTACTCTGGAAGGCTTGGTATCCTGGAAAATCACTCACTCTTGGAGGGAGGGAAACAGTCCCGTTGATCTGCTATCGAAATCAAGCTACCCATTCAAGGGGCTAGACATACCGGTGGAGCACTCTACGGCCCAGCTCCTTCACCTCATTGAGGAAGACCGTAATGAAGTAAAATATGCCCGGGTTTATCTCCGATGATTTGTATTCCTGTATTGTGACCAGTCTGTGTATTTTTCTTCAGATTTGGTGCTAATGGTGTAAGTGGGAGCTTGTTCCCATACTGTTGGCCTTTGATCCCCCCTAAAATGTTGATCTCCATTTTATTTAAATGATATCTGGTGGGGGTCCTGCCTAACCCCAGCTTACTTATCAAAAAAAAAAAAAAAGTAGAGGATACAACCTTGTCAACTTGCGGTTGAACAGAGACAGGTCGCCATTCCATTTTGCTTTTGGGGTAGGTTTGCTGAACTTTTTTGGGACATGCCTCTGAGGGATGGCTGAAGTTATTACAGTTTGTACATGCTGTTGGCTTCCATTCATATTCAACAAACTGGTTGTGGACACCATATGGCGAATGAATGGGAATGACCTCCGGATATTCAGCCCCTGCTTCAACTTCAACACACAACCTAGCATAGCTTAGCCTGGATTGTTCAGTTGTTCGAGTATCCATGTACAAAGGATTTCCAATAAAGCTACCAATTTTGCTAAGCCCGTTAGCAGACCAGAACTCTAGAGGAAGCCCGGGCAATCGAATCCAAATAGGAATTGATGTGAGCTTGAGCTTTTCAAATGGCATCCCTGGTCTCCATTTCCGCAAAATCAGTGGTCTTCCACTATACGAGTGGTCCCCAGGCTCTAGGACAGCCTCACAGTCATCAGGGCATGTGAACTGGAAAAGATAGAACCCATTGTTTAAAGAAACAAGATGTAATTCTCCTCTGAGCTTCCACTTCTTTGAGAGATTTTCTCTCAGATTTAAGAAATAAGGTCTGCGACCTATGAAATATCCCACCAGAGCATTTCTCCATTTATTCCCAGCCTCAGTAACTTCATCAGCCAGGAATGTTATCTTCTTTGTTCTGCCATCTTCCATAGCTGGATTTACAAACTGAAGGGTTGAGGGTTCTTTTGCTTTTTTCCTTTCAAACAGAGAACTCCAAGGAGACTCTGTATTTGGGGGTTCCCTATTACCTGTTTTACATAAGCTAGGGAAAGGATCAAAGGAGAACCCCCTTTGATGTTCAAAATTCGAATTTCCCTCCTCTTTTTCACCTTGCTATTTTGACTGACCAGTGCCTAACTCAATAGCCACTACCTTGCTTTCTTGTTGCTGACGAGGGTCCTGAGTGGGGACAACTCCCAAGAAAAGTCCTGCTTGGTCCAGAAACTGGGTTTGCGCACCCTGTACGAACCTAGACAGCAGTTCAATTTTCCCTGCCGCAACAAGCTTTTGGTTTATGGGTGGGCCCGTACTTGGTGGGCTTTGTGTTGACTCAGTGGATAAAAGAGTATCATGGGTAATATCCACATAGGATTCCATACCTAACTTTGCTTTTCCAGCCTGTCCCATATTGACCACAGGGTTGTCAATATTTCCAGAAGTAGGAGTCATCTTCAACCTTTGGCTTTCCTTAAGAGGAAAGATTTCATTGGAGCTTAAGGAAGCAGATAATAAGAACTCATTTACTGTTGGAGCTGGGGGGGTCATTTTACTTGATCTAAACCAGAAGGGGATAGAAAGGCCGGTGGGCTTTTCTTGATCTGAGTTTTCTTCTTCTTGCTGGTGGAGCGATTAGGGGCATGGGAAACGGGATTAAGGGCAGAAGATACCTGAATATTATCAACATCTTGGTTGGATAGGAGGCGACTACCTCTAGGCGGCTGGGAGGAAACCTGCAAGTTGAACAGATTTGGACGAGAGGAACCAGAACCCAGCTTGTCTTCCTTACAGAGTTGAGGTGGATTCCTTGGAGGAGGAGTTGATTGGCAACAACTCTTGTTAAAAGCATCAGCTGAATTGAAATCAATGAAATGACCAGGATTTCCAGGGTCAGGAGGCTTAGTTTCCATCGAGGAAACAAAGGCCAGAACTTTGCAGAAGGAAAGAGGAGAACGAGAAGGGCTTGGGCCCTAGCTGCTGCGCCAGCCTCAGCCGGCTTTCGCCAGAGCAAGGGGGAGACAGAAGGAGGTTACTCACCCAAAAACCCAGAGCTCCATCACCCTCTCTCTAGGGTTTACTAAGTGTAAAAGATTGATGTTTTATAAAGTTACTAAAATAAGAAACTTTTTATTTTTTCAATCTCCATCCTTCAGCAACTAAATCTAAGATTCAGTACTCTCTCATTCTCATCTCAAAACTTGGCTAAAAGCTCGTTGACACCATCTCTAGGGTTTCCTATGTCTAAAAGATGGATGTTTTATAAAGTTTCTAAAATACGAAACTTTTTATTTTTTTAATCTCCCTCCTTTATCAACTAAATTTAAGATTTAATACCATCTCATTCTCATCTCAAAACTTGGCTACAAGCTCCTTGACACCATCTCTAGGGTTTCCTATGTCTAAAAGATGGATGTTTTATAAAGTCTCTAAATATGAAACTTTCTATTTTTTTAATCTCCTTCCTTTATCAACTAAATGTAAGATTAAATACCATCACATCATCCCTTCAAAACTTGGCTAAAAGCTCCTTAACACCATCTCGAGGGTTTCATATGTCTAAAAGATTGTTGTTTTATATATTTTCTAAAATATGAAATTTTTATTTTTTCAATCTCCATCCTTAATCAATAAAACCTAAGATTCAATACCAAACTTGGCTAAAAGCTCTTTAACAATATCTCTAGGGTTTACTAAGTGTAAAAGATTAATATTTTCTAAATTTTCTAAAATAAGAAATTTGTTTTTTTCAATCTTCTTCGTTCAGCAACTAAATCTAAGATTTAATACCCTCTCATTTTCAACTCAAAACTTGGCTAAATGCTCCTTTATACCATATCTAGGATTTCGTATGTCTAAAAGATGAATATTTTATATAGTTTCTGAAATAAGAAACTGTGGACCCCGATCCGAGAGAGGCGGGGGACGAGCCCCTAAAAAATCTCTAGATCATCCACGTGAAGGAGAGCTCTACCAAGGAACGCTCGAAAGAGTGCCCCTCACAGCATGAGTGGCGATGTAAAGTGAGATACCTCTCGATTCGGGGACTAGCCCGGATTCGAGGCGTACCTTAAACAAAGAACGAGTCGCCATCCAAGGAAGTAGGCCCTAGATCCCATGCTGCGCTCTGTCGCAACAGATAACCAGGGATACAAAAGGTCCGTGCCTGATGACGAATGGGGAAAGGGTTAGGCGCCCCCAATTCGCCCAAGTGCAAGCACCTGGTCTCTTATGCCATTTATTATTAACCTTGAAGAGTTTTGGGCAAAAATCATGCGAAATGGGAATGAATATCCCCGAGATAACGTCTTTCTAATCATGCTTGTCTCGGAGATGAATAATAAGCACACACAAAGGAAATGAAAGACATGGCACCTAAGAATAGCTAGGTTATGAGTGTCATGCCTAATTGGTGTCTAAGTTCTGATGGGCAAACACATGCATGCTAAAGCTAAAGGTATAGGGTCTGTACATTAAAGTAAGAAAACACAGCAAAACACACAACACAACACGACTCGACACGACAAACCCTAGACTCTAATGCGATACTTGACTCAGACCAAGATGGCCATCCATCCTGCTGCACTACGTATCCTGACCTCGGGAAGAATCAGAGTCAACGTAGTTCGGCGACCTATGCTAAACTACAATGCCTAACCCTCTAGGACCGCTATCCTAGACTCGATCAACTAGACTCGACTAGTTTTTAAAGCTTCTTGCTATTACTTAAGTTCATGTGAATTGTAATTTTTAGGACTCCCTATATGTCCTAACTAATACAAACTTTGCCTTAAATTAATGCAGGTGGGCCCTACATCCTATTTGTGACTAAGCGCGTTCTAGTCTAGCCATCGGATCGACTAAATGTCTAGTCGACCACGACTCGAGGCCTCCTAACTCTAGGGACACTCATACGACCAGATACAACATATCAACACAGACAGGACAGACTCCTAACTCTAAGACACCCCAAACGCCTAGGACAGACTCCTAACTCTATGGGAAGATCTTTTGAAAATTATTGGTAAGGTTACTTTGAAGAATTTTTGTAGTTTTGGAAGGTTTGAAAGGTTTTGAAGCTTATAGAAGTTTTTGAAGTTGTGACTGAACTCAGGATGCCAGCTGCAAGCCTGAGCTGCCTATGTACCCCTCAGCTAGGGATCAAGCCATTCGTAGTTCAGACTAGATTTTCCTAACTACCCTCTTAATGACTCAAGATTTTTGAGATTTTTTATGTTTTGAGGTGTTTTTGTTATTTTTGACACAAGATGACAGAATCCTATCATCATAAGGGTAGGACAGACTCCTGATATCCCGCAAAGGTTGGACAGCATCATATGCTTTGCGGGGGAATTGGACAGAATCACGACTCTGCAAGGGTTGGACTGCACCCTATACCTTGCAAGAGCGGATAAAAATCACATGACTTGATGAGAGGATGGACAAAATCCTAACCCCTATAATGATAGGACAGACTCCTGAGAGATTGACTCTCTAGGTAAGGACAGACTCCTATGCTAAAGGACTGACTCTCAAACTGGTGACTCTAAGAGAGGTGCTAACGAGACATGACATGTCTCCTAGGGATGGACTCACTAATGTGACAAAGCTTGTCTCTAAAGGATATAACTTTCTCTGCATGAGACATAGCCTGTTTCCCTGGGGGTAAGCTTTTCTACGAGACAAAGCATGTCTCTCTAAAAGGGTGTGACTTTCTATGAGACAAAGCATGTCTCCTAACTGGGTAAGACATTTCTGCACGAGACATAGCTTTTCTCCCAATAAGGTAAGACATTTCTGCACGAGACATAGCTTGTCTCCTAATAGGGTAAGACATTCATGCTGAGACATAGCTTGTCTCCCTAAAAGGGCTCTAGATATATCTTTCATTGCCCTTGCAATGAAGAACTAAAGGTTTCAGGTATCTAAAAGACTGGGGATTCTTTACCTAAATAAGAGGAAAGAAGAGGGAAGAGGGTACTACCATGATCCAATAAATCCCTCAAGGATGGGCTTGGGCTATAGCCTTCATCACCCTTGCGATGAGAAAGGGATTTTGAAATTCCAAGGGTAGGCCCGAGTACTTACTCTAATGACAACTAATGAGGAGGTAAAATTATGTTACTAACAAGTTTTAATCTTTTGAAAACTTCTAACCCAATTTTGAAGATTAAGAGATCAAAGTTAAAATTTAAGCACACAAGTTAAATCCTAAGTGCAATGCAAATGTAAAGCAAGAGATAAGAGAGAATGCACCCGAGATTTAAAGTGGTTCGGTCCTCCAAACGCGAGGCCAACTCCAATCCACCAACCAAATCCGTTGATGGCTTCACTAATTGATCTTCTTAACTTCGGCGAAGATCGGTGCCGATTACAATTCCAATTGCCTTTAACCTTGGTGGCAATCCTCACCACGGAGAGTGGGCTCCGCTTCTCTGAACACTCGCCCGAATACAATCTTTTAAATAAGAAAGAAAGAACAAAAAATCCCTCACAAGGGTTTACAAACTTTGAAGAAGATGTACAAATTGAGCCTATGATCCAAATCCTAATCTTAGAGGATGAGAGGCATAAACAAGCTTGATTCAGTCTTAGGATGTTCAAATAGAGTTTTTGAGTGTTATGATTGATAATTGGGAAGTTTAGAATGCCCATATTTATAGAAAAACCCAAATATGATCGTTTGGTGGCATTGTGGTAATTCTAAGAAAAACACCGACGGCTCTTTTTTCTTCCCGTTATAGTGTTCTCGGAGTTCCGAGAATTTCTCTCGGAGTTCCGAGAATTTCTCTCGGAGTTCTGGGAATACAAACAGAAGTTGTAAAAAGCTACTGGACCAAATCTCGGAGCTCAGAGGATTTTCTCGAAGTTCCGAGCTCGAAGCTCTGAGAATTCTCTCGGAGTTCCGAGAAGCCTAGATTTTCAATTCTTGTTTGTTTATTTATTTGGGCTTCCAACTCAACACCAAGTGGGATTGTTATGAGGGTTCCAAATTGTTGGAACACCACAAGGACAACCACTTAAGCATTTAGGGTGTGTGTGATTACTTTATTTATGCCTCTAAACACCTAAACTAGGATTGGATCATATACATTCTAAAATGACTTTGATCTTCAATGCGATGCTTCAAGTCTTCATGCATCTTGGATCTTCGATGTCTTTGGCCTCCGAATGTGGTCCACTGAGAGCTTATTGGCCTCAATCCAAGCAATCTTTGTCTTAGCACAATTATGATCTACAACTTAGACAATCAATCACATTAGTGATATTAAATCACTTGTGTATTGGAATCATCAAAAGAAGATGGGAATGCCAAGGTGGGAACCATTGGGCTTACAATCTCCCCCTTTTTTATGATGACAAGCACAAGAGATTTTTCAATAAAAGCATACATAAATTTCCTTACACTAGATTTCTCTCCCCCTTTGGCATCAATAAAAAAGATGGGGTTAAAGAAAAACAAAGGGATAAAATTTTTCAATTTTAAGCTCCCCTTTTTCAAGGAAAAAGACAAACATAGAACTCCCCCTATTTGAAAAACAAATTCAATACAAGAGGGGATTTTTAAAATTCAAAGAGAAAGATATACAAATTATTAAAATCTCCCTAATCTAAACACAGATGAATGGGGGTTTTGGGAACCCAAGCTTTCTTGGTTCCACCACAATCCCTAATCTTAGATGCACATTGAAATTGGTAGTGATCATTAATTCAACAATAATGGCATCTAACATGAGGGTTAGATAGACTAGTCCTATCATAAAATACATGATTAGGTCTTTGACTAGCCTTCTTCAAGATTATGTCAATAATTTTATCACCATTTAGGAATCCATGGAGACATAATCTTAACCTTTCATTTTCATTATGAAGATGGGTTATTTGATTTAGAAAATCATTAGTGTCATCTTCATAAGATTTGGAAGAGCTTGCTACATCTTGAAGTTTAACAATTTGGCAAGTTTTCTCATCCAAACAACCCTTAAGGGTTTTAATCTCAAGTTTAAAATTTTCAAGTTGTGCTTGAGATTTAGATATGGAAGAAGATGACTCATTTTTTAAAATATCAAGTTCATTTTCTAATTTTGAAATAGATTTTTTAAGAACTTTATTTTTTGAAATTTGAGAATGCAAGGTCATGCACAATTCATCATAAGATATTTTTTTCACTATCACTACTTGATGAATTACAAGAGGGGTTAGAATATACCTCATCTTCATGGGTGAATGCCATGAAGCAAAGATCATCCTTATTAGCTTCCCCTTCACTTGAGCTTTTGCCCGACGTGCTTGAAGGATCCCAAGCGGCGACGAGACCCTTAAGCTTCTTCCAATCCTTCTTCTTTCCCTTGTATTTTGAGGAAGATGAGTTGAGAAGAGGGCACTCCGGTCTTTTGTGTACCGTCTTCTTATAATTATAGCATCTTATTCCTCCTTCTACTTCACTTTCTTCTTTCTTCTTCTTTTTATCCTTTTTGTGCTTCTTCCTCCACAAGCTTTTGAATTTTCTCAAAGCTTCTTCTTCATCACTATCCGCCTCATTTGAGGAAGATGAGTCCGCTTTCACCTTGAGTGCTAAAGATCTACTCTCTTTTTCTTTCTCTTTTGGCTTCTTCTCCTCTTGTCGGCTAGTGAGAAGCATCTCATGGGTGATACGAGATCCTACAAGCTCTTCCATAGTTAGCATCTTGAGATCCTTTGATTCTTGTATGGTGGTGACCTTTGGATCCCAATGTGGAGGAAGTGACCTAAGCAACTTACTCACAAGCTCATCAGTAGGATAAGATTTACCAAGATTAGCTAATTCATTTGATATTTTAGAAAATCGGGTATACATTTCGGAAATACTTTCATTTTGACCCATTCTAAACATTTCATATTTGCTCTTTAACAAGTTTATTTTGGAATCCTTGACTTGTGATGTTCCCTCATGGGTAACGACAAGTGTATCCCAAATAACCTTGGCGGAATAAAAAAGAGCTACTCTATTAAACTCCTCCGTAGATAAGGCGCAAAACAAAGAGTTTATAGCTTTGTAATTTAAAATTGCATGCCTTTTCTCTACAACATTCCATTCTTCAAATGGTTTGGAAGGCAAAATGTATCAATTTTCAACAATTTGCCAAAGCTCCACATCTATCGAAAGAAGATAGATGCGCATCCTTGTCTTCCAATGGTCCATAGTTGGACCCATCAAAGAAAGGAGGTCTAGTTGTGGAATGGCCTTCCGGAAGTCCGGTTCCATTTATGTGTGCCATTTCACAATTAGAATGTTGCCAAAGATCTTATGATCTTTCCCTTGTTAAATTTTTTTAAAAAAAAATTTACCAAAGATTTTAAGAAAAGAAAATCTTTTTAAGAGCCAAGCCTCTGATACCAAGTGAAATTCCAAGGATAGGCTCGAGTACTTACTCTAATGGCAACTAATGAGGAGGTAAAATTAGGTTACTAACAAGTTTTAATCTTTTAAAAACTTCTAACCCAATTTTGAAGATCTTGAGATCAAAGATGAAATTTAAGCACACAAGTTAAATCCTAAGTGCAATGCAAATGTAAAGCAAGAGATAAGAGAGAATGCACCCGAGATTTAAAGTGGTTCGGTCCTCCAAACGCGAGGCCTGCTCCACTCCACCAACCAAACCCGTTGATGGCTTCACTAATTGATCTTCTTAACTTCGAAGAAGATCGGTGCCGATTACAATTCCAATTGCCTTTTAACCTTGGTGGCAATCCTCACCACGGAGAGTGGGCTCCGCTTCTCCGAACACTCGCCCGAATACAATCTTTTAAATAAGAAAGAAAGAACAAAAAATCCCTCACAAGGGTTTACAAACTTTGAAGAAGATGTACAAATTGAGCCTATGATCCAAATTCTTATCTTAGAGGATGAAAGGCGTAAACAAGTTTGATTCACTCTTAGGATGTTCAAATAGAGTTTTTGAGTGTTAGGATTGATAATTGGGAAGTTTAGAATGCCTATATTTATAGAAAAACCCAAATATGACCGTTTGGTGGCATAGTGGTAATTCTGACGAAAACACCAACAGCTCTTTTTTCTTTCCGTTATAGTGTTCTCGGAGTTCCGAGAATTTCTCTTAGAGTTCCGGGAATACAAACAGAAGTTGGAAAAAAGCTACTGGACCAAATCTCGGAGCTCCGAGGATTTTCTCGGAGTTCCGAGCTCGGAGCTCCGAGGATTTTCTCGGAGTTCCGAGCTCGGAGTTCCGAGAAGCCTATATGCAGCAGATTTTCAATTCCTGTTTATTTATTTATTTGGGCTTCCAACTCATCACCAAGTGGGATTGTTATGAGGGTTCCAAATTGTTGGAACACCACAAGGACAACCACTTAAGCATTTAGGGTGTGTGAGATTACTTTATTTATGCCTCTAAACACCTAAACTAGGATTGGATCATATACATTCTAAAATGACTTTGATCTTCAATGCAATGCTGTAAGTCTTCATGCATCTTGAATCTTCGATGTCTTTGGCCTCCGAATGTGGTCCAATGAGAGCTTCTTGGCCTTAATCCAAGCAATCTTTGTCTTAACACAATTATGATCTACAACTTAGACAATCAAACACATTTGTGATATTAAATCACTTGTATATTGGAATCATCAAAAGAAGATGGGAATACCAAGGTGGGAACCATTGGGCTTACAGATTTAATATTTACACATGTCTAAAAGACTTAGTAAGTCTTCTAAATGAGAGGGGAATGCTATCAAGACTAGGTAAGTTCCCTAAGGATGGGCTTAGGCTAGCGCCTTCATCGCCCAACCCCCTCTCAAACACCAAATCCAAACTGAAAATCTGATGCAATCAAAGTTAAAAACAAACCTTGCCTATGGGACAATCACGTGAAAGTCAGGTTTGAAGGCTAAAACCCATCTCTGCCTAGTTATTTTAATAAATGCATGAAATTTTGAGGATCACAAGTCAGGTTAAGAAAAGAAACCAAAGAATCGAGTCTTAGGCTGAAATAATCTGAATATTCGCATTAAAACCATGAAAAAAAGGATAATAGGAGGTTGAGTCCTACCAAAGAGGTAAAGCCAGGGTTCAATTCTTAAATCCAAACTATTATAATGCCCAAGATCAAGTTGAGAATTGGGATCAAAATGCAATGACCCATCACTGTGCAATTCGAATTTACCCATTCGAAACTCCAAAAGAAAAAACTCAATGCGACTCCCTATCTGTGTCATTTGCGTACACACCTTGGGGGGTCAAAGGAATACATGGGATAATAGGATAAGAGACTAAATTCTATTTGGAACTCCTTAGAAAAGAACATCAATTTTTCTGACTAAAATCATTTCTGCCTACGGAATAAGCATAAAGCTATAATTATTCATGGCAAGATAACAACGGAAATGATTCATCAACAGGTTATCATTGATATCAATAGGCCTTCTCAAGGCCACTTAAATAATCATAGAGCTGGGTTCAAAATGTCAATTGTGTTCTTAAAATGACCTTTATCGAGGAGCAACTACATAGAAGTTAAGCTAAACATGAAAAACATAACCACCAGTGAGTGCTAACATTAGAGGTTCTTCTTTTCTTCTCTTTTTTTTTCTTTTTACAAGATGAGAAATGCCAGTCAAATATGATCTGTATCAGTATCGAACCAAACATTTATTTAGCATCATGTCATGACCCTCATCAGACACAGTAACTCAGCATGGCATAAATGAATCAAACCATTAAACCTGATGGGTGTAAAACCATTTAACAATGCCATCATCACAATAGAGTAGTGCAGATATTTGTCCTCTAACACTACCTTAGGGAAATGATCATCACAACCTAATTTCTACTGACGCCCTAACTCATCTTGTAATCCAATATTATAAACACTAATCAAGGTCATGATAAATGCCCAGAAATGACTGAAATAGCAAAAATAAAAGATGGAAGAAACAAAGCCAGTTCGTGCACCTATCTAACATGGTTCCATTGATATCATTCCCTAAGCAAGGTTGGTTCAACCATTCATGGTTAACAAGGTCACTTAAATGAAAGACATGATTCAATTCTTTATATTTCCAAAACCAACCACAAACTTAATGTAATGAAAAACTTCAAGCAACTGATTAACAAGGAGACATTAACTATACTAAACATGCCCAAACATATTGATTAGCACTCTAAACAAAACTTAAACAGAAGAGGGAAAATATAACCTGAAATTTGAAATAGTGATGAACAGGGCTCTAAATTTCGGACTCTTTTTCTAAGATTTCTGAGATGACCCAGATTTAGATATGAAGACAACAACGGCCGATCTTCGGGTTTTGCCGGAAGATGCTTGGCAATAAAATTGGAGATGGAGAAGACACCAGATTAAATTCATGCAGAATTCATCTTCAGAAACGGAGTCTTTGCGTCAAAACCCTAGCTTTCAACATCAGGACAACTTGCCCAATATATGCGCATCCCTTGCGTCAAAACCCTAGCTTTCTCCTTGGTCGAAGATCCTGTGGATCAGATTTTTTAGAAGCTTCAGCTCCTTGGTCGGGGATTCGACTTTGGTTTGTTGCTCCTGCAACATCTGGACAAGGGCTTAATGAAGATTGGGTAGTGCTTCTTCTTCCCTGGTTTTAGACTTGTTTTCAATGGTAAATCCCTGGTTTTAGGTTCAGTTTTTCTGTGTTTCCCTGGTTTTAAGTTCAGTTTTGTGATATCTGTCCTCCATTTCTGTTCAAGTTCTCTCCTTTTGCCCATCAAAAAAAAAAGTTCTCTCCTTGCATTGCAAGAAAAAAAGTAACTTTCTGTGAAGATTTTTTAATGGATGCTCTCGATCCCTCATCTCTTGATGGTTCTGATGGGGATTCCCTTCCTCATCAGTTTGGAGGTTTAACCAACTGGTCCCCGAGGCTTCATCTTGTTCAGAACAAGGAAGGGGCCATGACAGTCAACTCTGAAGAGGAGTTGGCTTATGAAGGAGCAATATCTCAGAATCCTGAGATATGCAGCTCCTCCGAATCTGACCTGGAAACACTCTCATTTCCTCAACTGGTAAAGCTCAAAATTGACTCCACGCCCTCCCCATCTAGGTCTCTTCAAAAGCTTCGTACCCAAATTTCCAATGGGCTCAATTGCATTGAAGCCTCAGTTCATGAGAAAATGCAATTTTTAAAAGCTGTTGATAAGGAGATTCAACTGTCTTCCTCCTCAACTAAGAAGAAGAAAGGTGCGAAAAAGTCAAGGAAAATGGCGAAATCCCATATTAAGCAGCACATTGAAGATGGAGAAGACATTTTCGCCTCTTTCGATGACCGTTTGAAGCAGCTCCTGGGTAAAACCAAATCTTCCATTTCTGAAGATGAATTCTGCATTCAGCACTCTGAAAATCCAACTTCAAAAGAAGAACACGAAACCGCCATCCTGGAAAACCAGCAGTTTTTGGTTACTGCTGATGGGATGATGGAGCAGTGCTTTCCCTCTCTTGTCACCTGCAAGCCCTCTCCTCCATTAAATGCAGCCCCTGAATTGTCTGCATTAAATGTCTTGGGAGGCAAAGATGGAAAGGCCAGCTACCTCCTTACCTTGGGAAAAGAAGATAAGGGTCGTGCTCCCTCTGGTGAGCATCCTGCTAGTGGGCCATGCCTGCAAAGTAAACCTGCAGCCTCTCTTACTGCCGGGCAAGATGAATCAGTATTAAATGCAAAAGAGCCCCAAGTCAGTTCAGCTGCTACTCCCAAGCCAAGTTCGTCAGATGCAATCAAATCCCAGCTTTCCCGCCCTCTCTTGATTCAAATTAAAGAGAAAAGTGATGATAACAAACCTTGTCCCAATGATAACCACCTCACATCAACATTTAGTGCAGTTGACAGTGCCTCTGCAATGAAGGAAAACCCCTTGTCTTCTCCAAAGTCTAAAGGACGTAGCTTACCTGCAGATGGAAGTTTTGAGCAGCAAGTTTCTGACCCTTCGAATCCCAATGAAAGTCTTATTGGCCTTGGTCCCCCTAATACACCATGTTGTGTGGTTAGTGAAACTGGTCAGCACCCCTCCCGAGAAGGTCAGAATAACAAAGGGAAAGAAGCTGCTATCACCCCCATTACTCAAAATACCATATGCAAGGATGGACTCCCTGATCCTCTTCTCACAGGATCCACTGCTGGACACAAGTTTGCTGGTTCAACGTTGAACTCTCTCCCTGAAATCCTTCCTCCTAGCACCATTCGAGGGCAAAATCTCAGAATCAAAGATCAATCTTTCATTGCATCTGCTAGTACCTTTCCTGGAAATGGAAATCCGACCCAAAACTCCCCATGGAAAGCTATTTTCTCAGAACAAGTTGCCCCACCAGTTCCTACTAACCCTACACCAACAAATCTTGATTTTCTTATCCCAAATGAAGATGAAGTTACGAACCTGGAACTAGATATTAAAGATGAAGAAACGGAAGAAGCAGAGATCAAATGGTCAAACTGTCTTGTGGGTTACTTCTTAGGTAAGAGACCCTACTTCATCGCCCTTAAGGAAAATCTCTCCCGCAAATGGAAACTCAAGGGTGACTTTCAACTATTTACCCTAGAAGAGGGTTCTTCCTGTTTCAATTTACTCTCAGAAGATTGCACCCGTGTTCTTGAAGAGCCGAGCCATAGCTATGGAGGACGGCCTCTAATCCTCCAAAAGTAGTCCCCCAACTCCTCAATTGAGAGGAAAAAGATCCAGGAAATTCCTGTCTGGGTTCGACTTCCGGGGCTCCATTTGAAGTTCTGGACGACACATATCTTAAGCCGCATTGCAAGTATCATCGGGAAACCTCTCTATATGGACTCCCACACAGCCGAATCCATGAGATTAAATTATGCCAGGTTGTGCATTCTTGTCAAGGCTGACTCTATTAATCTCAGATCCTCCTCGGGTGTTATCCCTCAAAAAATAGTATATGAATGGAAGCCAAAGGCTTGCAATGTTTGTTTCGACTTTGGCCACAAGACTAAGGATTGTCACCTTGAGCAAAATCATCATCCCATCTCCAAACAGGTTTGGAAACCGGTTCAAAGAAAGGAAGAGTATCAGTCAGCTCCTTAGAAAGTTTCAAATGAAAATCCTACCAATTCGCGTCCTTCAATATCTTCCCCAAACAACAGCATCAACTTCAAAAGGGACCCCCTAGCAATACCTTCACCCACGCATGGAAATAGTTTTTCTGCTCTAGAGGACCTAGATCAAGATGGCATTGATCCCTGGCAAATGGTTAAAAAGAAAAAAGGAAAGCCTCCGGTTCTTCTTCTCCGGCCCTCTCCTTCTTGTATTCTGCCATCCCTCTCAAAATTGCCCCCAAAACTCGGTTAAGTTTGGGAATCTATGGTGGCGGTTCTTTTTGGGTGTCTCCGTCTCTGTCAATCTCCGTATCGGTGGCTGGCTCGTGTGCTCAATTTTCCTGTGTTCTTGTTGGACCACTTGCCATGATTTTTTTCCTGTGCTTTAGCTTGTTGCTTTGGTTCGTATTTTGTTTTTCTCTTTGTTGATCTTTTAGCCTTATTTTGTTGGCTTGAGACTTTTGGTTGTTCCCCCTTCCATGTGTATGGGGGCTTGTCTCTATTTCTTCATGATGTAACTTTTTTCTTATATAATATATCTGGTAGGGGTCCGCCTAACCCCAGCTTACCCATCAAAAAAAAAAAAAATTTGGAAGCTTCGGATGTTGATGGTCCGGCATGGAAAATCACCGGAATTATTTACAAATGAGTGGAGGTGAGTGGATTTGCAGAGAATGTAGAGGCAAAAGGTGAAAAGAAAATGGAAATGGGTTTGGAAAGGATTAATAGGGCCGTGATGAAGAAATTAATGGGAAAATTTTGGTAGTCACAGCTAGATGATGGTGGAATTTCAGGAGTTGAGATCTTACTAAACAAAATGGAGGAAAAGGAGTGGATCTGATTGGGGTTAAGGTTTCAGATAGGTTTCCATGGCTGGATCTAAAGAAGATCAGATTTGAGAGAGGGGTAGATGGTGGTGAAAGAAGAGATGTAAGAGAAGGATGGCCGGAGAGGGTGGTCGTGGAATGGGTGCCGGATTCCGGTAAAATCTGCCGGAGGAGATGGAGATGGGCTGGCCGGAGATCGGAAATTGTAGAGGTGGAGAAGGTGGCTGAGGAAAATGATGGCAGAGGTGGCTGTAGAGGTTTAGGGTTCTAAACACAAATAAAGAAAATGGTGGTAGAACCGATGATGGTGGTGGAGAGGGGGAAAATGGTGGATGGATGGGGGTTTGCCGACGGGAAGAGAGATGGCTGGCCGGAGATGGGGGTTATGGAGGCTCGGTGAGATGGGTTCTAGTTTAGGTGGGTTTGATGTGGGTTATGAAATGGGTTTTGGGTGGAGATGGGTAGAGATGGTGGGAAGGTATGGATGAGATGGTGGGAAAAGAGAAAATGGATGGCAAGAGGCTGGCCGGAGTGGGATGGGCGGCTGGCCGAAGAAGGAGGTGGGTGGAAGAGAGGGATGAGATTGTTTGGTGGAGAGGAAATGAGAGGTTTAGTGATGTATGGAAAGATGAATGAAGTGGGTTAGGGTGCTGGATTTAACGGAGCTTGCCGGATTCCGGAGGCTTGCTGGAGAAGTGTAAGAGTCAGGGCGAAATTAATGGCAGAAATGGAGGTTGAGCAAGGTGGGAAGATAGTGGTGGTAGGTTTGTGATAGATGTAATGGAGGTTAGGGGTTAGAGAAGAAGAAGGTGGTGTGGATGGGGGGGGCTTGCCGACGACAAGAGAGATGGCCGGAGAAGACGATCGGCCTCTCTCTCTCTCTCTCTTTCTCTGCTTTTCTCAATTTTTTCCAAATGAGAATCCCCTCCTTCAACCCTAATTCGATGCATATAAAGGGAAAATGATAAAATTTCCCCCCTTTATACTTCCTGGACACCCCACAGTGATTTACGACTACCCTTTTTAATTTATAAAGGGGTGGTCCAGGTAGAAAACGGGGAGGAAATTTTCTTCTTTTCAGATGATCTTAACCCTCTAATTTGATCCAAAGGCCAATAAAGATTTCTTACACCTTAAGTAATATCAGAATTACAACATCACCCTTCTAAAGATGGCAAATCACCATTTTACCAAACAAAAATATCTTGCCTTTTATAGAAAAATGAGGGTGATATCTACACAACCAAGCTTTGATAATTCATACCCTATCACAACCCAGTTTTGATTATTGCACAAACTTCGCCTGTCTTTCTTTACATTTTTCGCCCGATTGCCATGAAATTTTGCAGAGGTATCCCTGAGAATACTAACAACCTCCTGGGGAATTTGTACCCACGAATACGCACAATAAGATGCTCAAAAACTCAAGCCTTCTTCTTATTTTGGGCCCAGTCCTTCAGGAATTTTTTAGATTAATTTCGGGATATTTTGGGACTCGGAATTTGGGGATTTTATTCAATTTTTGAAGTTCTCATTCGATTTTGGGGACTTTTAGGGTCCGGTCAAAATGGGGTGTCTACAGAAACTTTCTATTTTTTCAATTTTCATTCTTCATCAACTAAATCTAAGATTCAATACCCTCTCATTCTCATCTCAAAACTTGGCAAAAAGCTGGTTGACATCATCTCTAGGGTTTCAATACCATAAAAGATGGCCTTTCATCAACTAAATCAAAAATTCAATACCATCTCATCATAATCTCAAAACTTGGCTAAAAACTCTTTCACACCCTCTCTACGGGTCTCTTATGTCTAAAAGATTGATGTTTTATAAAGTTTTTAAAATAGAAAACTTTTTATTTCTTCAATCTTCATCCTTTATCAACTAAATCTAAAATTCAATACCATCTCATCCCCATCTCAAAATTTGGCTAAAAGCTCTTTAACACAATCTCCTGGGTTTCCTATGTTTAAAAGATAGATGTTTTATAAAGTTTCTAAAATAAGAAACTTTCTATTTCTTCAATCTCCATCCTTTATCAACTAAATCGAAGATTCAATACCATCTAATCCAAATCTTAGAACTTGGCTAAATGCTCCTTGACACCATCTCTAGGATTTACTAAGTGTAAAAGATTGATGTTTTTTATAGTTTCTAAAATAAGAAACTTTTTATTTTTTCAATCCCCATCCTTCAGCAACTAAATCTAAGATTTGATACTGAAATCCCAGGGGCGGTGGCAACCCAAAAGGGGGGGTGAATTGGGTTTTTTAAAAAAAAAACTTTGGCAAAAATTTTGCTTAAATGAAAAACTAAATGGCAAATTAAAACTTTAAACACAAATGAAATAAACCACAATTGCACAATCATAAAATAAAGAGAGTTAGTGAAATAGAGAGAGTGCACCCGAGATTTATAGTGGTTTGGTCACTCAAGGACCTACTCCACTCCACCAAGACCTCTTGGTGCTTTCACTACGGATTCCCTTAATGGCGGGGAATCAACCCAATTACAATGGTTCGAGTCTGCCTCACAAGACTCGCCGCGAACCGGAGAAAGCTCTGCGTCTCGAACACCCGCTATTGAGATGGCTACACTTCTCTTCGCACCCGCCAAAAATACAATGTTATTCAAAGAAAGAAAACTAAATATCCCTTTACAAGGGTTACAAATGATGGATGTAGATGTACAAATTTAAGGCTAATCCACTTCCTTGGTTATAGATGTGAGAGGCACTAAGAACACTTTGGTTTGATCTTTAGAATGTTCAAAATATTGTTCAAAGATGGTTTAGAAAGGTTAAGTAGTGTATATATAGCCCATTTGGGGGTATGTAAGCCCTAGGGTACATCCCTCTCTTGTTTTGATGATCAACAAACCCAAATTGATGGTAGTTTGCTAATGGTTGTTCAAGTGTTGTGATTAAGACAAGGTCCATTCATGTCAACACTTGAAGCAAGAAAAACAAGGGCTCGTCATGGAGAAAGTCAAGTCTTGGTGGTCTCCCTTCAAGCCATATGGTATATTGAAGAATCAAGGGATCCACAAGTGCAAGAACATATTTGAAGACTATCTCAAGACAAGGAGAAGATCGTGCCAGCGCCAAACGAGATTGAAGATCAAAAGGACCCAAGGTTATATTTCGTAGAATGCATAGGTCTTGGCATTTTGTATTTGCATGTTTTAACGTTTTCAAATCATCTCTAAAACCATATTTCTAATTGAATAAATATATTTGAAAACACATGTTTAAAGCCCAAAGACCATGGCCCAAAAGCCCCTATATTTCAAAGTTAAAAACAGAATTTCACTCAGGGCCGGTCGACCGGGACATGCTTGGCGACCGCAAGATGCTAACCCCTCGGTCGACCGTGAAAAGTTTTTAGCCAAAATGAATTTTAGAAACAGTAAGCCCATGGCGGGTGACGGCGAAGGTTCGGTCGACCGTGTAACCTTTTTAAGCCAAAATATTTCTAAAACAGTAAGCTATCAGCGGGCGACCGCGACAACCTCGGCCGACCGCAGCGTTAAAGATTTTAAAAATTAAAAAGGGCACCCGATAAAGGCAGGCGACCGCGGTGGCTTGGTCGACCGTGGCGGACTCGCAAAAGAGTCATTGGGGTATACAGTCGGTAGGTGCAACCACCCAGTTTTATTATAGTTTTGCCCTTGTTCTCTCTCAAATGAACTAGGGCTATTTAAACCCCTTCAAAGATCTTCTCTAAACACCCTTTTGAATATCAAACTTAGACCTTTCTCTTGAAAATCAAAAAGGATTCTTCTTCAATCTCTTGAGCATTTAAACTTGCATTCATTTCTTGTCAAGAGGTTCTCTCCCTAAGCTTTTAGTGTTAATCATTGGGAGTCTTGTAAGCTTTGAGAGTTGTATACACCTATAAGAGGCTTGAGTGTTTTTCATTTTCCTTTCTTCTTCCCTTTATGTGTATCTGAGATTGCAAAGAGGAGTTTCTTGCTTCAAGGCCGGAGTGCAACGAAAAACATCTTTGAAGGTGGATTTGTAATACAAGGGTGTGTCCCCTTGTGGATGTGGTGAATGTGTATACGCTTTGTGAGACGGCGTCAATGAGTCTTACCATAGTGGAGAAAATCCCAAGGAAAGGCGAAGTACTTGGGTAGTGAAGTACGTCAAGTTTTTTTTTTTTTGATGGGCAAGCTGGGGTTAGGCAGGGACCCCGACCAGATATATTAGAAAGAGGGGAGAAATTACAAAGGGGGGCCACATGGGCAGCATAAACAGCAAAAAAGAAGCAAAATTAAACAAAGATCTCCAACAATCTTGCCGATCAGGTAATTAGGAGCCGCCAGGGAGAAACTGTTCTTTCTCTTTGGCTTCTTCTCCTCTTGTCGGCTAGTGAGGAGCATCTCATGGGTGATGAGAGATCCTACGAGTTCCTCCACAGTAAACGTCTTGAGATTCTTTGATTCTTGTATGGCGGTTACCTTTGGATCCCAATGTGGAGGAAGAGACCTAAGCATTTACTCACAAGCTCATCAGTAGGATAAGATTTACCAAGATTAGCTAATTCATTTGAAATTTTAGAAAATCGGGTATACATTTCGAAAATACTTTCATTTTGACCCATTCTAAACATTTCATATTTGCTCTTTAACAAGTTTATTTTGGAATCCTTGACTTGTGATGTTCCCTCATGGGTAACGGCAAGTGTATCCCAAATAATCTTGGCGGAATAAAAAAGAGCTACTCTATTAAACTCCTCCGTAGATAGGGCGCAAAACAAAGAATTTATAGCTTTGTAATTCAAATTTGCATGCCTTTTCTCTACGACATTCCATTCTTCAAATGGCTTGGAAGGCAAAGTGTAGCCATTTTCAACAATGTGCCAAAGCTCCACATCTATCGAAAGAAGATAGATGCGCATCCTTGTCTTCCAATGTCCATAGTTGGACCCATCAAAGAAGGGAGGTCTAGTTGTGGAATGGCCTTCCGGAAGACCGGTTCCATTTGTATTTGCCATTTCACAAATAGAAAGTTGCCAAAGATCTTATGATCTTTCCCTTGTTAAAATTTTTAAAGAAAAATTTACCAAACATTTTAAGAGAAGAAAAATCGGTGGTCCCGAAATGGCAACTATGAGGAGTGAAAATTATTAGGTTGCTAGCAAGTTTTAACCTCTTGAAAACTCAAACCTAATATAGAAGATTAAGAGATCAATAATGAAATTCAAGCACACAAGTTAAATCTAAAGGTGCAATGCAAATAAAGAGCAAGAGTTTAAGAGAGAGTGCACCCGAGATTTAAAGTGGTTCGGTCCTCAAAAAGCGAGGCCTACTCCACTCCACCAACCAAACCCGTTGATGGCTTCACTATGTGATCTTCTTAACTTCGGCGAAGATCGGTGCCGATTACAAATTCCGATTACCTTTAACCTCGGTGGCAATCTTTACCACGGAGAGAGGGCTACACTTCTCCGAACACTCGCCCGATACAAAGTTCTTGATAAGAAAGAAAAAACAAAAATCCCTCACAAGGGTTTACAAGAAGTGTAGAAGATGTACAAATTTGGGCCTATGATCTAAATCCTAATCTTAGAAGATGAGAGGCATAAATAAGCTTTGATTCACTCTTAGGATGTTCAAGTAGAGTTTAAGAGTGTTAGGATTGATAATTGAGAGGTTTAGAATACCCATATATATAGGAAAACCAAATATGACCGTTTGAGGGGCATTGTCGTAAATCTGGCAAAGTTCCAAACGGCTATATGTCTTCCCATTATAGTGGTCTCGGAGTTCCGAGAGATGTTCCCGGAGTTCTGAGAAAAAATCTCGGAGTTCTGGGAATACAAACAGAAATTGGAAAAAAGCTACTGGACCATTTCTCGAAGCTCCGAGGAATGTCTCGGAGTTCCGACCTCGGAGCTCCTAGAATTCTCTCGGAGTTCCGAGAAGCTTATGTCAAGCAGATTTTCAATTCTTGTTTTTGGGCTTCCAACTTTACACTAAGTTGGGATTGTTATGAGGGTTCCAAAGTGTTGGAACACCACAAGGACAATCACATAATCATTTAGGGTGTGTGAGATTAACTTAATTTATGCCTCTTAAAATTTAAAACTAAGATTGGATCTTATACAATCTAAATTGACTTCGATCTTCAATGCGATTCTTCAAGTCTTCATTCGTCTTGGATCTCTGATGCCTTTGGCCTTCATAAGCGGTCCAATGAGAGCTTCTTTGGCCTCAATCCAAGCAATCTTGTCTTTAAGCAATTACGATCTACAACTTAGACATTCAAACACATTAGTGATCATAAATCACTTGTGTATTGGAAACATCAAAATAAGATGGGAATGATCTACATCTTAGATTTAGTTGATGAAGGATGGAGATTGAAAAATAGAAAGTTTATTTTTTTTTGAAACTTTACAAAACATCAATCTTTTAGACTTAGTAAACCCTGGAGATGGTGTAAATGAGCTTTTAGCTATGTTTTGAGATGATGATGAGATGGTATTGAATCTTAGATTTAGTTTATGAAGGATGGAGATTGAAAAAACTGAAAGTTTTTTATTTTAGTAACTTTATAAAGCATCCATCTTTTAGACATCCATAGAGATGGTGTCCACACATCACATCTAACATCCATGCCTAAAAAGAGTTGGTATCAGTATCATCTGTCATCAGAATGAGCACTAGAATCCACTGTTTCTCAGAGAGCGGAGAAGTAATGATCAAATATAGCTAAAGGGAGAAACCTACACAGTGAGCAAATGCGGTAAACAAACGCATGCATAGCTATAGGTAAAAAGACAAACTTGCACAATGAGCAATTGCCAGTAGATGATAGCATAGGTAATAATGTGCAATAGTAAAGAGCTACAGTTAAGTATGTGAGCGCTATAGCTAAACATGTGAGTAATCAAATAGGAAAATAATCACCGTTTGAAAGAAAACATACTGTTATGATCTTATGAAAGAAACAATGATAACCACAAACACAAACCCTAAAGCACTAACAACAAACCCTAAAACTCTAATTATATTTTTGCCTGAATCTTGGATGGTCTGATGTTCATCCGAAGCTGCCTACATATCCTGCCTCTACAGGAATTATGGCCACATAGTTCTCGCACCTATTCTAAACTACAATGCCTAACATATCTAAGACAGCTATCATAGACTCAATCAACTAGACCCGACTAATTGTCAATAGCTAATTTAATATGATTAGTTAGGTTCTACTTGTTTGTGAGTTTTAAGACACCATGTATGTCTTAACTAATGCTAGTTAGCCCTAAACTAATGCAGGTGGGCCCAACATCCTATGTGCCCTAGGTTGTGACATTAAAGAAGACAATGGGCTATGAAGCTTTTATCCAAGTTTTTGAATGAGGATGAGATGGTATTGAATCTTAGATTTAGTTTATTACGGATGGTGATTGAAAAATTGAAAGTTTTTTTTATTTTAGAAACTTTATAAAACATCCATCTTTTAGACATCAGAAATCCTAGAGATGATTTCAACGAGCTTTTAGCCAAGTTTTGGGATCAGAATGAGAGGGTATTGAATCTTAGAATTAATTGATGAAGGATGAAGGATGAAGGATGAAGATTGAAAAATAAAAAGTTTCTAATTTTTGAAACTTTATAAGACATCCATCTTCTAGACATACGAAACCCTAGAGATGGTGTCACGGTGCTTTTTGCCAAGTTTGGGGATGAGGATGAGCTGGTATTGAATCGTTGATTTTGTTCGTGAAGGATTGAGATTGAAAAATAGAAAGTTTCTTTTTTTATAATCTAAGATTCAATACCCCCTCATTCTCATCTCAAAACTTGCCTAAAAGCTTGTTGACATCATCTCCATGGTTTCTTATTAATAAAAGATTGATGTTTTATATCTCCATCCTTCACCAACTAAATCTACAATTCAATACCATCTCATCCTAATTCCAAAACTTTGCTAAAAGCACATTGACACAATCTTTAGGGTTCCCTATGTCTAAAAGATGGATGTTTTATAAAGTTTCTAAAATAAGAAACTTTCTAATTTTTAAATATCCTTCCTTCATCAACTAAATCTAAGATTCAATACCTTCTTATTCTCATTCCAAAATATGGCTTAAAGCTCGTTGACATCATCACTGGGGTTTCTTATTTGTAAAAGATGGATGTTTTACAAAGTTTCTAAAATAAGAAACTTTTAATTTTTTAAATCTCCGTCCTTAATCTAATAAATGTAAGATTCAATATCATTTCATCCTCATCCCAAAACATGGATAAAAGCTCCTTGACACCATCTCAAGGTTTTCGAAGTAAAAAAGATTAATGTTTTGTAAAGTTTCAAAAATAAGAAACTTTCTATTTTTTCATTCTTCATCCTTCATCAACTAAATCTAAGATTCAATACCCTCTCATTCTCATCCCAAAACTTGGGTAAATGCTCGTTTACATCATCTCTAGGGTTTCATATGTCTAAAAGATTGATTTTTATAAACTTTTTAAAATAAGAAAGCTTCTATTTTTTCAATTTCCATCCTTCATCAACTAAATCTAAGATTCAGTACCCTCTCATTCTCATCGCAAAACTTGGCTAAAAACTCGTTGATATCATCTCTAGGGCTTCTTATGTCTAAAAGTTGGAAGTTTTATAAGGTTTCTAAAATAAGAAACTTTCTATTTTACAATCTCCATCCTTGTTCAACAAAATCTAAGATTTAATACCTTCTAATCCTAATCTCAAAACATGGCTAAAAGCTCATTGACACCTTCTATTGGGTTTCCTATGTCTAAAAGGTGGAAGTTTTATAAAGTTTCTAAAATAAAAAAATATTATGTGTTTGAATCTCTATCATTCTCTAACTAATTCTACGATTCAATACCATCTCAACCTCATCCCAAAACTTGGTCTCTAGGGTTTCTTATGTAAAAAAGATGTATGTTTTATAAAGTTTCTAAAATAAGAAACTTTCTGTTTTTTGAATCTCTATCCTTCATAAACTAAATCTAAGATTCAATACCAGCTCATCCTTATCTCAAAACTTGGCTAAAAGCTCATTAACACCATCTTTAGAGTTCATTAAGTCTAAAAGATTGATATTTTGTAAAGTTTCTAAAATAAGAAACTTTCTGCTTTTTCAATCTACATCCTTCAACAACTAAATCTAATATTCAATACCCTCCCATTCTCATCCCAAAACTTAGCTAAATGCTCGTTGATAACATCTCTAGGGTTTCCTATGTCTTAAAGACGGATGTTTTATAAAGTTTCCAAAATAATAAACTTTATATTATTTCAATCTCCATCCTTCATTAACTAAATCTAAAATTCAATATCATCTCATCATTATCTGAAAATATGGCTAAAAGCTCCTTGAGACCTGCTCTAGGGTCTCCTATGCCTATAAGATGGATGTTCTATAAACTTTCTACAATAAAAGACTTTCTATTTTTTCAATCTCCATCCTTTATCAACTAAATTTAAGATTAAATATCATCTCATCCTCATCTCAAAACTTGGCTAAAAGCTCCTTTACACCATCTCTAGGGTTTCCTATGTCTAAAAGATAGTTGTCTTACAAAGTTTCTAAAATAAGAAACTATCTATTTTTTATATCTCTATTCTCCATCAACTAAATCTAAGATTCAAAATCATCTCATCCTCATATCAAAACTTGGCTAAAAGCCCCTTGACACCATATATAGGGTTTCCTATACCTGGAAGATTGATGTTTTATAAAGTTTCTAAAATAAGAAACTATATATTTGTTCAACCTCCATCATATATCAACTAAATCTATGATTCAATACCATCTCATCCTTTTCTCAAAACTTGGCTAAAAGCTCATTGACACCATCTTTAGGGTTTCCTATGTCTAAAAGATTGATGTCTCACAAAGTTTCTAAAATAACAAACTTTCTATTTTTTCAATCTCCATTCTTAATCAACTAAATCTAAGATTCCATACCCTCTGATTCTCATCCCAAAACTTGTCTAAAAGCTAGTTGGCATCATCTGTAGTGTTTCATATGTCTAAAAGATGGATGTTTTAAAAAGTTTCTAAAATAAAAAACTTTCAATTTTTTCAATCTCCATCATTTATCAAGTAAATCTAAGATGCAATATCATCTCATCCTCATCTCAAAACTTGGCTAAAAGCACCATGACAACATCTCTAAGGTTTCCGATATCTAAAAGATAGACGTTTTATAATATTTCTAAAATATGAAACTTTCTATTTTTTTTCAATTTTCATCATGCATCAACTAAATCTAAGATTCAATACCATCTCATCATCATCTCAAAACTTGGCTAAAAGCTCATTCACGCCATCTTTAAGGTTTACTAAGTCTTAAAGATTGATATTTTATAAAGTTTCAAAAAGAAGATTCAATACCCTCTCATTCTCATCCCAAAAATTAGCTAAAAGCTCGTTGACATCATCTATAGGGCATCCAATGTCTTAAAGAAGGATATTTTATAAAGTTTCTAAAATAAGAAACTTGCTATTTTTTCAATCCCCATCCTTCATCAAGTAAATCTAAGAATCAGTATCATCTAATCGTTATCACAAAACATGGTTAAAAGCTCCTTGACACCGTGTCTAGGGTCTCCTACATGTAAAAGATGGTTATTTTACGAAGTTTCTGAAATAAGTAACTTTCTATTTTTTCAATCTTCATCCTTTATCAAATAAATAAAATATTCAATAACATCTTATCCTAGTCTCAAAACTTGGCTAAAAGCATCTTCAAACCATCTGTAGGGTTTCCGATGTCTAAAAGATTGATGTCTTATACAGTTTCTAAAATAAGAAATTTTTTTGTTTTCAATCTCCATCCCTCATCAAATAAATCTTAGATTCAATATCATCTCATCCTCATCTCAAAACTTAGCTAAAAGCTCATTGACACCATCTCTAGGGTTTCATATGTCTAAAAGATAAATATTTTCTAAAGTTTCTAAAATAATAAACTTTCTATTTTTTCAATCTCCATCCTTGATCAACTAAATATAAGATTTGATAACATCTAATATTCATCTCAAAACATGGCTAAAAGCTCGTTGACAACATCTATAGGGTTTCCTATGTCTAAAAGGTGGATGTTTTAAAAAGTTTCTAAAATAAGAAACTTTTTATTTTTAAAACTCTATCCTTCACCAACAAAATCTACGATTCAATACCATCTCATCCTCATCGCAAAAGTTGGCTAAAAGCACCTCGACACCATCTCTAGGGTTTCCTAAGTTTAAATGACGTATGTTTTACAAAGTTTCTAAAATAAGAAACTTTTAATTTTTTAAATCTCCATCTTTTATCAACTAAATCAAAGATTTAATACCCTCTCATTCTCATCCCAAAACTTGGTTAAAAGCTCGTTGACATCATCTCTAAGGTTTCCTATAGCTAAAAGATGGATGTTTTATAAAGTCTTTAAACTATTAAACTTTCTATATTTTCAATCTCGATCCTTCGTCAACTAAATCTAAGATTAAATATCATCTCATCATCACCCAAAAACATAGTTAAAAGCTCCTTAACAGCGACTCTAGGGTTTCTTATGTGTAAAAGATGGATATTTTATAAAGTATCCAAAATAAGAAATTTTCAATTTTTTCAATCTCCATCCTTTGTCAACTAAATTTAAGATTCAATACCCTCTCATCCTCATCTCAAAACATGGCTAAAAGCTCCTCGACACAATCTCTACGAGTTCCTATGTCTAAAAAATTGATGTCTTAAAAAGTTTCTAAAATAAGAAACTTTCTATTTTTTTCGTCTCTATCCTTCCTCAACTAAATCAAAGATTCAATATCATCTCATACTCATCTCAAAACTTAGCTAAAAGCTCCTTCACAATATCTCTAGGGTTTCCTATGTCTAAAAGATCGACGTTTTATGAAGTTTCTAAAATAGGTTACTTTCAATTTTTTCAATCTCCATCCTTCATCAGCTAATCTAAGATTCAATACCATCTCATCCTCATCTCAAAACTTGGGCTAAAGCTCCTTGACATCATCTCTAGGGTTTACTAAGTTTAAAAATTTAATGTTTTATAAAGTTACTAAAATAAGAAACTTTCTATTTTTTCAATCTTCATCCTTTATCAACTAAATCTAAGATTCAATACCATCTCTTCATCATCTCAAAACTTAGCTTATAGCTCCTTCACCCCATCTCCAGGGTTTCCTGTGTCTAAATGATCGATGTCTTATAAAGTTTTTAAAATAATAAACTTTCTATTTTTTCAATCTCCATCCTTCATTAACTAATCAAAGATTCAATATCATCTCATCATCATCTCAAAACCTAGCTAAAAACTCTTTGACACCATCTCTAGGGTTTCCTATGTCAAAAAGATGGATGTTTTATAAAGTTTCTTTAATAAGGAACTTTCTATTTTTCAATCAGCTTCTTTCACCAACTAAGTCTACGATTCAATACCATCTCATCCTCATCCTAAAACTTGGTTAAAAGCACCTTGACACCATCTCTAGGGTTTCTTATGTCTAAAAGATTGATGTTTTATAAAGTTTCTGAAATAAGAAACTTTCTAATTTTTCAACTTCATTTTTCATCAACTAAATCTAAGATTCAGTACCCTCTTATTCTAATCCTAAAACTTGGCTTAAAGCTCGTTGACATCATCACTAGGGTTTCGTATGTCTAAAAGATAAATGTTTTACAAAGTTTCTAAAATAAGAAACTTTCAATTTTTTCAATCTCCATCCTTAATCAACTAAATCTAAGATTCAATATTATCTCTTCTTCATCTCAAAACACGGCTAAAGCTCCTTGACACCATCTCTAGGTTCTCCTATGTCTAAAATAAGGATGTTTTATAAAGTTTCTAAAATAAAAATTTTTCTATTTTTTCAATCTTCGTCCTTTATCAACTAAATCTAAGATTTAATACCCTTTCATTCGCATCCCAAAACTTTGCTAAAAGCTCGTTGACATCCTCTCTAGGGTTTTCTATGTCTAAAAGATTGATATTTTATAAAGTTTCTATAATAAGAAATTTTTTATTTTTTCAATCTCCATCCTTTATTAACTAAATCTAAGATTTAATACCCTCTCATTCTCATCCCAAAACTTGGCTAAAAGCTCGTTAACATCATCACTTGGGTTTATTATGTCTAAAAGATAGATGTTTAACAATGTTTCTAAAATAAGAAACTTTTTATTTTTCAATCTCCATCCTACATCAACAAATTTTAAGATTCAATATCATCTTATCCTCATCCCAATCATGGCTAAAAGCTCTTTGACACCATCTCTAGGGTCTCCTACGTCTAATAGATGGATGTTTTATAAAGTTTCTAAAATAAAAAACTTTCTTTTTTTTAAATCTCCATCATTTATGAACTAAATCTAAGATTCACTACCATCTCATCCTCATCTCAAAACTTGGCTAAAAGCCCCTTTACCCCTTCTTTAGGGTTTCCTATGTCTAAAAGATGGATGTTTTATAAAGTTTTTAAAATAAGAAACTTTCTATTTTTTCAAACTCCATCATTGTTCAAATAAATCAAAGATTCAATACCATCAAATCCCCATCTCAAAACTTGGCTAAAAACTTATTCACACCATTTATGAGGTTTCTTATGTCTAGAAGATTGATGTTTTATAAAGTTTCTAAAATAAGAAACTTTCCATTTTAAAATCTCCATCCTTGATCAACTAAATCTAAAATTCAATACCATCTAATCCTAATCTCAAAACTTGGCTAAAAGTTCGTTGACACCATCTATTAGGTTCATATGTCTAAAATGTGGAAGTTTTATAAATTTTATAAAATAAGAAACTTTATATTTTTCAATCTCAATCCTTCATGAACAAAATCTACGATTCAATACCATCTCATCCTCATCCCAAAACTTGGCTAAAAGCACATTGACAGCATCTTTAGGGTTTCTTACGTCTAAAAGATGGATGTTTTATAAAGTTTCTAAAATAAGAAACTTTATATTTTTCAATCTCCATCCATCATCAACTAAATCTGAGATTCAATACTCTCTTATTCTCATCACAAAACTTGGCTAAAAGCTCATCCTTGACACCGTCTCTAATGGTCTCATATGTCTAAATGATGGATGTTTTATAAGTTTCTAAAATGAGGAACTTTCTATTTTTTCAATCTCCATCCTTAATCAACTAAATCAAATATTAAATATCATCTCATCCCCATCTCAAAACTTAGCTAAAAGCTCATTGACACCATCTCTAGGGTTTCCTTTGTCTAAAAGATGGATGTTTTAGAATGTTTCTAAAATACGAAACTTTCTACGTTTTCAATCTCCATACTTATTCAACTAAATCTATGATTCAGTACCCTCTCATTCTTATCCCAAAATTTGGCTAAAAGCTCGTTGACATCATCTCTTTGGTTTTCTATGTCTAAAAGATGGATGTTTTACAAAGTTTCTAAAATAAGAAACTTTAGATTCTTTCAATCTCAATCCTTAATCAGTTAAATCTAAGATACAATACCATCTCACCCCATCTCTAGTGTTTTCTAAGTCTAAAATATGTATGTCTTATAAAGTTTATAAAATAAGAAACTTTCTATTTTTTCAATCTCCATCCTTCATCAACTAAATCAAAGATTCAATATCATCTCATCTTAATCTCAAAACTTAGCTAAAAGCTCCTTCATACCATCTCTAGGGTTTCCTATGTCTAAAAGATGGATGTTTTATAAAGTTTCAAAAATAAGAAACTTTCTATTTTTTCAAAATTCATCATTTATCAACTAAATCTAAGATTCAATACCATCTCACCCTTATCACAAAACTGAACTAAAAGCTCCTTAACCCCTTCTCTAGGGTTTCCTATATCTAAAAGATGGATGTCTTATAATGTTTATAAAATAAGAAACTTTATATTTTATATTTCCATCTTTCATCAACTAAATCAAAGATTCAATATCATCTCATCCCCATCCCAAAGAAGCTAAAAGCTCCATGACACCATCTCTAGGATTTCCTAAGTCGAAAAGATAGATGTTTTATAGAGTTTCAAAAATAGGAAACTTTCTATTTTTCAATCGCCATCCTTCACGAAAAAAATTCACGATTCAATAACATCTCATCCTCATCTCAAAACTTGGCTAAAAGCACCTTGACACAATCTTTAGGGTTTCTTATGTCTAAAAGATGGATCTTAATAAGAAACTTTCTATCTTTCAATCTCCATCCGTCTTCAACTAAATCTAAGATTCAATACTCTCTTATTCTCATCCCAAAACTTGGCTAAAAGCTCATTGACACCGTTTCTATGGTCTCATATATCTAAATGATGGATGTTTTATAAGTTTCTAAAATAAGAAACTATCTATTTTTTCAATCTCCATCCTTCATCAACTAAATCAAAGATTAAATATCATCTCATCTTCATCTCAAAACTTAGCTAAAAGCTCCTTGACACCATCTTTAGGATTTCCTATTTCTAAAAGATGGATGTTTTTATTTTTTTTAAATTCATCATTTATCAACAAAATTTAATATTCAATACCATCTCATCCTCATCTCAAAACTGGGCTAAAAGATCCTTGACCCCATCTCTAGGGTTTCCTATGTCTAAAAGATGGATGTCTTATAATGTTTATAAAATAAGAAACTTTCTATTTTTTCAATCTCCATCATTTATTAACTAAATCTAAGATTAAATACCATCACATCCGCTTCTCAAAACTTGGCTAAAAGCTCATTGACACCATCTCTAGGGTTTCCTATGTCTAAAAAGATGAATGTTTTATAAAGTTTTTAAAATATGAAAGTTTCTATTTTTATCTCCATCCTTCACCAATTAAATCTACGATTAAATATCATCTCTTCCACATCCCAAAACTTCGTTAAAAGCACCTTCACGCCATCTCTAAGGTTTCCTATGTCTAAAAGATGGATTTTTATAAAGTTTCTAAAATAAGAAACTCTCTATTTTTTCAATCTCCATACTTAATCAACAAAATCTATGATTCAGTACCCTCTCATTCTTATCCCAAAACTTGGGTAAAAGCTCGTTGACATCATCTCTAGGGTTTCCTATGTCTAAAAGATGGATGTTCTATAAAGTTTCTAAAATAAGAAACTTTTTATTTTTTCAATTCTCATCTTTCATCACCTAAATCTAAGATTCAGTATCATCTCATCGTTATCCCAAAACATGGTTAAAAGCTCCTTGACACCGTGTCTAGGGTCCCCTATATCTAAAAGAAGGATGTTTTATAAAGTTTATAAAATAAGAAACTTTCTATTTTTTCAATATTCATCCTTTATCAAACTAAATATAAGATTCAATACCATCTCATCTTCATCTCAAAACTTGGCTAAAAGCTCCTTCACCCCATCTGTAGGGTTTCCTAAGTCAAAAAGATTGATATCTTATACAGTTTCTAAAATTTGAAACTTTATTTCTTTTTTCAATCTCCATCCTTCATCAACTAAATCTAAGATTCAATATCATCTTATCCGCATCTCAAAACTTAGCTAAAACCTCCTGACACCATTTCTAGGGTTTCATATGTCTAAATGGTGGATGTTTTCTAAAGTTTCGGAAAAAGAAACTTTCTATTTTTTCAATCTCCATCCTTATTCAAATAAATAAAAAATGAATTCATGAGACCTGATGCAGGTCCTCTCTACTCCTCCTACAGCTTCTCCTTGGCGGCTCCTAATTACCCGATCGACAAGATTGTTGGAGACCTTTGTTTAATTTTGCTCCTTTTTTGCTGTTTATGCTGCCCATGTGGCCCCCCTTTGTAATTTCTCCCCTCTTTCCAATATATCTGGTCGGGGTCCCTGCCTAACCCCAGCTTGCCCATCAAAAAAAAAAATCAAAAATTCAATACCATCTAAATTTCATCTCAAAACAAAGCTAAAAGCTCCTTGACACCATTTATGGGGTTTCCTATGTCTCAAAGATTGATGTTTTTCAAAATTTCTAAAATAAGAAAGTTTCAATTTTATAATCTCCATCCTTGATCAACTAAATCTAAGATTCAATAACAACTAATCTTAATCTCAAAACTTGGCTAAAAGCGCGTTCACACCATCTACAGGGCTTCCTATGTCTAAAAGGTGGATGTTTTATAAAGTTTCTAAAATAAGAAACTTTTTATTTTTCAATCTCTATGCTTCACCAACTAATTCTACGATTCAATACCATCTCATCCTCATCCCAAAACTTAGCTAAAAGCACCTTGACACCATCTCTAGGATTTCCTATGTCTAAATGACGTATGTTTTTCAAAGTTTCTAAAATCAGAAACTTTCTATTTTTCTTATCTCCATCCTTCTTCAACTAAATCTAAGATTCAATACCCTCTCATTCTCATCCCAAAACTTAGCTAAAAGCTCGTTGACATCATCTGTAGGGTTTCTTATAACTAAAAGATGGATGTTTTGTAATGTCTTTAAAATAATAAAATTTATCTCCATCCTTCATCAACTAAATCTAAGATTCAATCATCTCATCATCTCCCCAAACAATAGTTGGAACCTCCTTAACACCGTCTCTAGGGTCTCTTACGTGTAAAAGATGGATGTTATAAAAAGTATCTAAAATAAGAAACTTTCTACTTTTTCAATCTCTTTCCTAGATCAATTAAATCTAAGATTCAATACCCTCTCATCTTCATCTCAAAACCTTGCTAAAACCTCCTTCACACCATCTCTAGGGGTTCTTATGTCTAAAAGATGGATGTCTTATAAAGTTTCTAAAATAAGAAACTTTCTATTTTTTTAGTCTCAATCCTTCATCAACTAAATCTAAGATTCAATATCATCTCATCAACATCTCAAAACGTGGCTAAATGCCCATAGGCACCTTCACTATGGTTTCTTCTGTCTAAAAGATTGATGTTTTATGAAGTTTCCAAAATAAGAAATTTTCTATTTTTCAATCTCCATCCTTAATCAACTAAAACAAAGATTCAGTACCATCTAATCCTCATTTCAAAACTTGGCTAAAAGCTCCTTCACACCATCTCTATGGTCTCGTATGTCTAAAAGTTGGATATTTTAAAAAGTTTCTAAAATTAAGAAGATTCTATTTTTTCAATCTTCATCCTTGATAAACTAAATCGAAGATTCAATACAATCTAATCTTCATCTCGAAACCTGCCTAAAAGCTCTCAAAACTTGGCTAAAAGCTCCTTAACACCATTTATAGGATTTGCTATGTCTAAAAGATAGATGTTTTATAACGTTTCTAAAATCAGAAACTTTCTATTTTTTCAATCTCTATCCTTGATCAACTAAATCTAAGATTCAATACCGTCTCATCGTCATTCCAAAACTTGGCTAAAAGCTCATTGACACCATTTCTAGGGTTGACTATGTCTAAAAGATTAATGTTTTATAAATTTTCTAAAATAAGAAACTTTTAATTTTTTAAATCTCTACCCATCTTCAACTAAATCTAAGATTCAACACCATCTTATCCTCATCTCAAAACTTGGCTAAATGGTTAGTGACACCATTTCTGGGATCTCTTATGTCTAAAAGATGGATATTTTTTAAAGTTCTTAAAATATGAAACTTTCTATTTTTTCAATCTTCATCCTTCATCAATTAAATCTAAGATTCAATACCATCTCATCCTCATATAAATACTTGGCTAAAAGCTCCTTCACACCTTCTCTAGGCTTTAGTAAGTCTAAAAGATTGATGTTTTACAAAGTTTCTAAAATAAGAAACTTTCTATTTTTTCAATCTCCATATTTCATCGACTAAATCTAAGATGGAGATTGAAAAAATTGAAAGTTTCTGATTTTTGAAACTTTATAAAACGTCCATCATTTAGATATAGGAAACCTTATAGATCGTGTGAAGTTTAACCATATTTTGAGATGAAGATGAGATGGTTTTGAATCTTAGATTTAGTTGATCTAGGATGGAGATTGAAAAAATAAAAAGTTTCTTATTTTAGTTACTTTAAAAAACATTCATCTTTTAGACATAAGAGACCCTATAGACGGTGTCAAGGAGCTTTTAGCTATGTTTTGAGAGGATGATGAGATGATATTGAATCATGATTTAGTTAAAGAATGATTGAGACTGAAAAAATAGAAAGTTTCTTATTTTAGAAACTTTGTAAAATATCTATCTTTTAGACATAAGAAACCCTATAAATGGTGTGAATGAGCTTTTAGTCAAGTTTTGAGATGCGGATTAGATGGTGTTGAATCTTAGATTTAGTTGATCAATGATGGAGATTGAAAAAATAGAAAGTTTCTTATTTTAGAAACTTTAAAAAAAATCAATTTTTTAGACATAGGAAATCCCATAAATGGTGTTAAGGAGCTTTTAGCCAAGTTTTGAGATTAAGATGAGATGATATTGAATCTTAGATTTTGTTGATCTAGGAAGGAGATTGAAATAATAGAAAGTTTCTTATTTTAGAAACCTTAAAAAATACCCATCTTCTAGACATAGACGATCCTAGAGATTGTGTCACTGAGCTTTTAGCTAAGTTTTGGGATGAGGATGAGATGGTATTGAATCTTAGATTTAGTTGAAGAAGGGTGGAGAATGAAAAATTAAAAGTTTCTTATTTTAGAAAATTTATAAAATGTCAATCGTTTAGACATATTAAACCCTAGAAATGGTGTCAAGGAGATTTTAACCAAGTTTTGGGATGAGGATGAGAAGGTATTGAATCTTAGATTTAGTTGATCAAGGATTGAGATGGAAAAAATATAAAGTTTCTAATTTTAGAAACTTTATAAAACATCCATCTTTTAGACATAGCAAACCCTATAGATGGTGTTAAGGAGCTTTTAGCCAGGTTTTGAGATGAGGATTAGATGGTATTGAATATTCGATTTAGTTGATCAAGGATGAAGATTGAAAAAATAGAAAGTTTCTAAAACATCCAACTTTTAGACATAAGAGACCTAAGAGATGGTGGAAATGAGGTTTTAGCTAAGTTTTGAAATGAAGATGAGATGGTATTGAATCTTAGATTTAGTTTATCAAGGATAGAGATTGAAAAAACAGAAAGTTTCTGATTTTAGAAACTTTATAAAACATCCATCTTTTAGACATAGCAAACCCTATAGATGGTGTTAAGGAGCTTTTAGCCAAGTTTTGAGAGCTTTTAGCTAGCTCTTGAGATGAGGATTAGATGGTATTGAATATTCGATTTAGTTGATCAATGATGGAGATTGTAAAAAAAGAAAGTTTCTAATTTTAGGAACTTTATAAAACATCCATCTTTTAGACATAGGAAACCCTAGATATGATGTCGACGAGTTTTTAGCCCTTCTTTGATATGAGGATTAGATGGTATTGAATCTTAGATTTAGTTGATCAAAAATGGTGATTCAAAAAAAAAAGTTTCTTATTTTAGAAACTTTATAAAACATCCATCTTTTAGACATAGGAAACCCTAGATATGATGTCAATGAGCTTTTTGTCCAGTTTTGATATTCGGATTAGATGGTATTGAATCTTAGATTTAGGTTATCAAGGATGGAGATTGAAAAAAATATAAAGTTTCTTATTTTAGAAACTTTATAAAACATCCTTCTTTTAGACATTGGAAAACCTAGAGATGATGTGAAGGAGCTTTTAGGCAAGTTTTGAGATGAGGATGAGATGATATTGAATCTTAGATTTAGTTGAAGAATGATGGCGATTGAAAAAATATGAACTTTTTTATTTTAGAAACTTTATAAAACATCAATCTTTCGTACATAGAAACCCCATGGATGGTGTGAAAGTGCTTTTAGGTAAGTTTTGAGATGAAGATGAGATGATATTGAAACTTAGATTTTGTTGATGATAGAAGGAGATTTAGAAAATAAAAGTTTCTTATTTTAGAAACTTTCTAAAACATCCATCTTTTAGACATAAGAAACCTTAGAGATGATGTGAAGGTGCTTTTAGCCTAGTTTTGAGATGAGGATGAGAACTTAGCTAAAAGCTCCTTAACACCATCTATAGGGTTTCCTATGTTTAAAAGATGGATGTTTGATAAAGTTTCTAAAATAAGAAACTTTCTGTTTTTTCATTCTCTATCCTTCATCAACTAAATTTATGATTCTTCGATTTACAAAATCTCATATGAGGTGGTGTTGGGTCAAGATTGGGCTGCCTAATTAGTAATGTGGCCAAAGAAGAAGCTTGATTGTGAGGTCCTGATAGGGATAATCACTAGCAGATATAGTGTCATAGATGATGTAGTTGGAGAGATCGTTAGAAGTAAATGTGTCTAGAGCCATGGTGCTAGCTATTCTGTGAATCTCTACCTGCAAATGAGATTTCTAGAATATGCATGCACCTTTCCTAATTTTGTCTAGCTTTCATGACCCAATAACTTCCAAATCACAAGACAACAATCATTTAATACCAAAACCCAGCTTTACATCTTCTCAAGCCTACAAAAAGCTGTATGTGAGTGTGAGATAGAGAAGTGGGTTTTATAAAATAAACAAAATGGGAGAAGAGGGGCAGTTAGACAAGGGGGGGAAAGATTGGAGACCAAGTTACGTAGTCCAAGGTTCAGCCATGTCTGCCGGTTAAGGCCACTTCTAGGTTTTCTGTGGCTGAGTTTTGTGAAGAGATTCATTGAATCAAGGCCCCTCAAGGTAAGAACAGGCCGTCCTCCTCCTCCGGCTGGATCTTCTCCTCCTCCTCCTTCTCCGGTTCTCCACTTCTCCGGCGATTATTAAGACATGGTTGTGCCGTTCAAACTCAGCCTATCTTGAGTTACTGTTGAGCTCCTTCATTGGGTTTCTATATGGGTTTTGCTTCTTTTTCGGTTTTGGGTTTCTGCTGATCGGAGCTTTATGTAATGGAGCCTCCATCTTTCATTTCCCCTGATTTGGCTGAAATCCTCGTTTCTCCAGACCAGTGCATCTCTGAGCCGCCTTCTCTCGTTTCCCCTGTATTGGTTGAGAATATCATTTCACTCGAGCAATGCTGCTCTGAGGCTGAGAGCCTCAGATCCGGGAATATCGGTAATCCCGACTCCGTGACTGAGAGCCTCTCTTTCCCTCAACTGATTAAATTCAAGATCGACTCTACCCCTACTCCATCTAGCTATTTACGGAGGATTCGATCTTCTATTGAAGAGGGAGAATTCGATCGATTCCAGCCTTCTGCTCGTGATAAATTGAAGTTCTTAAATGAGGTTGAGCAAGAAATCTTGTTTTCGAAAGGACCTCCCTCTGCTGAGAACTGCTCTTCTGGAAAAAAAAAAAAAACAACAGAAGGAGCCAAGAAGAGCAGAAAAAAGCTTTCGAATCCGCATAATCGTTTTTCTGAAGATGAACATGTAATCTTCCCCTCGTTTGATGATCGAGTGAAGGAAACCACCTCGGTCAATGAGGAGACGATTATTCCCTCTCTCATCCTTCCCTTCCCCTGTACAGAGAGCAGCCCTTCTATGATATCTTCAGCCATCTTGACTGACCTTTTGGCTGACAATCAACCGCTGGCGATATCAGTCCTTGGAAACCAGACCCCAATAAATGCAATGAATGGTGCCTCTTCTTCCGAGCGGCCATTAAATGCTGACGGGAGTTCTCTAGAAATAGGCATTGGGAATCTGCCCCTTCAGTCTAATGCCTTCTCTCTGCTTGATTCCCGCCCATCTGATAGAGATTTTCAAACTGCAATTTCTGAGTTTAACCCAAACCCTTTGTCGGATCCTCGGCAATCTTGTTTAGACAAAAATAATTCTTGTCCCCCCCCTCCCATTGTCAGTAGCAAATATCCTTCGATCTCTTCCAATTTCGTTCACATTAAAGATCATCCAATCTTGCCAATGCCTGCAAGTCTTCAGACTACTAGCGCCCCCAGGATTGCTTCTGAATCTGATAAGATCCCGAGCTTGCCTTGCTCAGCTCCAAATCATTGGAATAAACTGTTCTCAAATCCTGAACCTGCGTCTGTTCCTAAAAAGCTTGATCTCATTGCCCCTGCTGAAGACGAGAAAGAGAACTTCAAGCTTATCTTCGATGATGAAGAAACTTTTGAATCAGAATCCAAATGGGTGAACTGCCTGGTTGGATATTTTATCGGAAAAAGACCCTTCTTCATCTCTTTTCGAGAATCTCTCTTACGAAGTTGGAAGATCTCAGGCTCTTTTCAAATGTATTACCTTGATCATGGCTTCATTATTTTCAAATTCTCTTCTGCAGCTGATTGTTGTAGGATTCTTGAGGAGGCTGGGCATCATTTTGGAGGAAGGCCTTTGATCCTTCAAAGGTGGGATCCTGACACATCCTTACAAAAGAAGCAGCTGCCTGAAATCCCCATCTGGGTAAGGCTCCCGGGGCTCCACCTCAAGTTTTGGTCTAAGCACTGCCTGAGTAGAATCGCCAGTTTGATAGGTAAACCCTTATACATGGATACCCCAACAGCCGAAGAAACTCGGCTCAATTATGCCCGATTATGCATTCAAATTAATGCAAAGCAAACTCTTCCTAGTTCTATCACACTCAAAACGTCAACGAGAGAGATTATTCAGCCCATTATTTATGACTTCAAGCCAAAAGCTTGCTCTACTTGCTGGGACTTCAGTCATTGTTCTGATGGAATGCCCTGCTTCTGCTTCTGTTTCAATTCCTCCCCAATCCCGAAAAGAATGGAAACCAGTCCCTAAATCCAATGAGGAAGAAATCAGCTATCCTATTATTATCCCTGAACCTCGTCCCTTGCTTGGGTCAATTTCTCCAAGTAGGAATTGCTCTCTTGCCCATTCTGATGAGATTGCTCGATCCAACAGCTTCTCAGCCTTTGCTAATCCAGTAGATTTATTGGATGGAATAGATAATTCCTCAAGTCGTTCTAAAGAAGATTCTGATATGGGCATTGCCTCCTCATCTTTGGGAGGTCCTTGGCAAAAAGTTCTCAAGAAAAAAAAAAAAAGGAAACACTTTTCCTTTCCTCCATCCCTTGCCAAGCATCTTGTCCCCAAGGAATCCCAACGACCTCCTTATCAGGATCTCAAAGACATAGATGTTGATCATCTCTTTGGGGTTGGTCTTGGGTCTTTTTGTTAGCTTTGTTGGTTGTTTTGTTCCTTGCTTTGGGCCCGTTTTGTTTTCGTGTTTATGTTGTTCCCCCGTTTTTGCTGGGGGTTTTGTTTCTGTCTTGTTTCTTTTTAGTTTTTCTTTGTGCTGGTTGCTTTGTTCTTAGTCCTCCCCTGTATGCTTGGGGTTGTTCTTGCTTTTCTTGCTGTATCTTTCTCCATTTTTAATATATCTGGTCGGGGTCCGCCTAACCCCAGCTTACCTATCAAAAAAAAAAAAAAAAAATTTATGATTCAAGACCATCTCATTCTCATATCAAAACTTGGCTAAAAGCTCCTTGACACCTTCTCTTGGGTTTACTAAGTCTAAAAGAATGATGTTTTACAAAATTTCTAGAATAAGAAACTTTCTGTTTTTTCAATCTACATCCTTAATCAATTAAATATATGATGGAGATTGAAAAATTATAAAGTTTATGACTTTTGAAACTTTATAAAACGTCTATCTTTTAGACATAGGAAACCTTATAGATAGTGTGAAGCAGCTTTTACCAAAGTTTTGAGATTAAGATGAGATGGTTTTGAATCTTAGATTTAGTTGATCCATGATGGAGATTCAAAAAGTAGAAAGTTTCTTATTTTAGATACTTTAAAAAATATCCATCTTTAGGCGTAAGAGACCTTACAGACAGCGTCAAGGAGCTTTGAGCCGTGATTTGGGATGATGATGAGATGGTATTCAGTCTTTGATTTAGCTGATGAAGGATGGAGATTGAAAGAATAGAAAGTTTCTTATTTTAGAAACTTTGTAAAACATCCATCTTTTAGACATAGCAAACCTTATAGATGGTGTCAAGGAGCTTTTAGTCAAGTTTTGAGATGAGGATTAGAGTGCGTTGAATCTTAGATTTAGTTGATGAAGGATGGAGATTGAAAAAATAGAAAGTTTCTTATTTTCGAAACTTTATAAAACATCCATCTTTTGGACATAGGAAACTCTAGATATGGTGTTAAGGGGCTTTTAGTCAAGTTTTGAGATGTGGATGAGATGGTATTGAATCTTAGATTTAGTTGATAAAGGATGGAGATTGAAAAAATAGAAAGTTTTTTATTTTTGAAACCTTACAAAACATCAATCTTTTAGACATAAGAGTACCTAGAGATGGTGTCAATGAGGTTTTAGCCAAGTTTTGGGATGATGATTAGATGGTATTGAATCTTAGATTTAGTTGATCTCGGATGGAGATCGAAAAAATAAAAAGTTTCTTATTTTAGAAACTTTATAAAACATCAATCTTTCAGACGTAGGAAACCTTATTGATGGTGTCACAGAGTGTGGGACCCGATCCCGCGAGAGGGGTGGAGCGCTAGCCGCCACACTCATGATTTAATTGAACATTTAAGGCATTACTTCTAATGATGAAAATTTGATTGCAAAATTTTAAGCATAGAGCTTTGCTCCCCCTTAATATATGCATGTTATTATGACTTGGGAGCTCAAATATTCTCCCCCTTTTGTCATCACCAAAAAGGTGGAACAAAAGGAAAGGGTGTAGGTGAGAGCCAATGAGACAAGTGAAGTGCAACGCAATAGAGAAAGCAGGCATAAGACAAGGTATGCAGGCAAAAAAAAAGAACAGAGAAGCACACCGCACAGTAAACCAAAGAGAAAAATATATATAGATGATGTGAAATGGCATACAAAAAGTGCATATAACCAGTCAAGGGACATAGCATTCATGACACATCATAACAGCGACAGAAGTAGATAAACCGAATACATCCCAAAAAAAAATCCAACTAACTAGAGAAGCATCTAGCTAATAGGATTCATACAACCAACAGATAATAGAAACAGATAGATAAGCCTAAATCAGAGCAAAATGGGATCCATCATCAGAGAACGAGAGCCATCTATTGCTGCGGAGGAGGCGGTGGCTGATGAGAAGAACTGCCCGGCGCCTGGCCCCACTGGTCACCGGAGAGGTAGCGATAATAGGCGGCCCACTGGTCATCAACATGGGTAGTCAAGGTCTGGAAGCGAGTCGAATGGGTAGACAGCTGCGCAAACTGTGAGGCCATGGATCGCTCAATAGCCTCCTGCATGTGAGCCAAATCCTGGCGAGTGCAGAACTGAGAGGTATCCTGTGATGGCTGGGGTGCCGGTGCAGCCTGGTCCTCGGCGTCGTAGCCGCCTCCCTCGTCAGAATCAATGTCGACCTCTACTTGATGAAGAGCCATGCGGTTAAAGGTCTGAACATCAAACGGTGCAGTAGGAGTCATGGTCATCTCTCCATCCAGGATGATGCCAAAGTGGCGGAAGACACGGGTGAGAATCATGCCATAGGGCAAGGAAGAGCGGTAGCGGCCAGGGGTCTGAAACATGTAGCGAAAAATGATATGAGGCAGACAAAGCTGGCGGCCCTCTAGGATGCTATATATAATGTATGCCTCTAAGGGTCTTAGGGCTTCACGCATCCCAGCACGAGGTATGAAGATGTGGTACATGAAGTTGTGGAGCATGCGCACAACCGGAATGAGGTCGGCAGAGTGTACGGGCATATTAGGGTAGTAGCGCCGTGTGATCCGACCATAGACAGTGTCATGATCAATATCATCAAGTGAATGTGTCCCGTCTTCCGGCCAAAAATAGTGTAAGAGGCCCTCATGGCTAATCCCAAGAAGTGTGGCAAAAGTGTGATATGAGAGTTTGATGACAGTTTTCTTGACCTTAGATTCAATTTTGAAGAAGGAAGGGGAAATAGTGAGATTGGCATAGAAGAGACGCACCAATCGAGGGTAAACAGGTTTGTTGAGGTGAAGGATGGGTGTCCAATGAAGGGCATCAAATTTGGCCTTTAAATAAAAAATTTGAAGGACAGGGGGGTCAATGTACCTGCCAGTGAGGATGCCCCTAGTACCGACGTCGGCCCAGAGTTTCTTGGCCTTATCCCCAGTGAAAAAGGAGTTGGACACAACCTCGGCCACCACAGCCTTGGCCTTCGCCTTCTTCCGTGAAGGCCCTTCTTCCTCAGGAAATTCTTCAGGAACGTATTCAGGGTCTGCAACTTGGGAGGAACCCCCAATGTTGAGATTTTTGGTTTTAGGAGGCATGGTGAGAGGAAATGGGGGTGTAGAGAAGGATAATGTGTTAAAAAAAAGAGAATAGCCCTAAAATGGAGGAAAATAGGAGAAATAGAGAAAGGAAGAAAGAAAAAAAATGAAAAAATGGGTGAAATCCTAGGGTTTGAATGGAAAAAGTAGGGTTTTAGAAAGAAGAGAGTGATGTTGAAGGGAGAAGAGGGTTTTGGAGGTGGATGTATGGAGAAAATGAAGAAAAAACGAGGAATATGGAGTTAGGGTTTGAGGAGTAGTAGAAAGAAGAGGGAAAGAGGAGAGAAAAAATAAGAAAAAACGAACCAAGCCAGAGCTTTTAACGTTCCTGGCCCGATTCTCGGAGCTCCGAGAACACACGCATTTTTTTTTCTACTGTCTCGATTCTCGGAGCTTCGAGGACAACCTGGACGAGATCTCGGAGTTCCGAGAAATTGTCTCGGAGTTCCGAGAACCGTTCCAGGTTCCTTCTGTCCATTTTCTCGGAGTTCAGAAACAAAATATCGGAGTTCCGATAATTTTTTTTTTTTTTTTTTGAATGTAAGGAGAACATAGTTACATAATATTTCAAATTGCAAGTGAAACCATGATCCAATGCATGAATCACACATATGACTTGCCGAAGGTTTAGATGATGGCACATGGCCAAAGTTTTAGGTATCTTAATTAAGGGTGATGGTACTGACTCCCCCTTAAAATGAAGTGGGCTATGGGTACCAATTGAGTGAGTTTTAGAGTTAGGGTTGGATCATCTAAAACCATGTAGTCACTATCAAAACAAGAGATATATATATATATATAAGGAGAATTCTGTCTTCTATTCATGCTTCATGTGCAAACTCTTTCACTTGATCCAAACTCCAAATGTTGAGTCCACTCCTAAGGTCACAAAATTGATCCTCATTAAGGGGTTTTGTGAAGATATCCGCCAATTGTTCATTGGTGTGGATGTACTTAATTTCAATATCCCCTTTTTGAGAATGATCTCTTAAGAAATGATGCCTTACCTCTATGTGCTTAGTTCTAGAATGTTGAATTGGATTTTTTGTCAAGTTGATGGCACTTCTATTATCACAATGGATTGGAACATTACTAAATGCAAGATTGTAGTCCATGAGAGTATTCTTCATCCATAGGATTTGTGCACAACAAGCGCCGGCCGCAATGTATTCTGCTTCAGTAGTAGACAAGGCTACCGAGTTTTGTTTTTTGCTAAACCAAGACACTAGAGACCTTCCAAGAAATTGACAAGTGCCACTTGTGCTTTTTCTATCAATTCTACAACCGGCAAAGACGGCGTCCGAAAATCCTACTAGGTTGAATTCATTCGATCGTTCATACCATAAACCTAAAGAAGGAGTTCCTTTGACATATTTGAATATCCTCTTAACGACACTCAAATGAGACTCTTTAGGAGCCGATTGAAACCTAGCACAAATACATACGCTAAACATTATATCCGGCCGACTAGCGGTCAAATATAATAGACTACCTATCATTCCTCTAAACTTTTTCTCATCAACCGGTTTGCCAATTTCATCCTTTTCTAATTTGGTGCAAGATAGGAGTTGGCTTGATTTGTGAGCTATCCATGCCAAATTTCTTAAGGAGTTCCTTCGTATACTTCTCTTAGTTGATGAAAATTCCATTTTTACATTGTTTGATTTGAAGTCCTAGGAAATAGGTAAGCTCTCTGTGGACCCCGATCCTGAGGTAGGCGAGAGGGAACGAGTCCCTAACACCCTCTCTGGATCATCCACGTGTGTGGAGAGCTCTATGAAGGAACTCTCAAAAACGGATGCCACCCTCATAACATAGCACGAGTGGCGATGTAAAAAGAAAGAGATATGTCTTGATCCGGAGCCAAGGCTCGAAACCGAGACATACCTAAAATAAACTCAGAGTCGCCATCCATGGATATGCCATGGAACCCTAAAATCAAATCCTCTGTGCAATGGATAACCAGAAATATATATGGGTTCGTGCCTGGTTACGAATGGAGAAGGTCTGAGAGCACCCCCAATTCGTCCGAGTGCAAGCACTTGGTCTCTTATGCCATTTTTATTAACTCCAAAGAAGTTTGGGTAAAAATCATATGAAATGGGAACAATCCTCAGGAATCGTCTACCTAAGCATGCATTTCCTGAGGATAAAATAATAAGCACACATAAAATAAAATGAAAGATGTGTCACCTAAGCATAGCTAGGTTATGAGTGGGTGTCTAAGTTCTGATGTGCAAACACATGCAAGTTATAGCTAAAGGTATAGGATCAGTACAAGAAAGTAAGAAAACACATCAAAACAACAAATCCTAAGACTCTAAATGATTAGCCTGAGTCCTTGGATGGTCTGGTATTCATCCAAAGAAGCCTACGTATCCCCACCTCCATGAGAATCAAGGCAACGTAGTTCTTCGCGCCTATTCTAAAGCTAGGATGCCTAAGACACCTATACCTCTATCCTAGACTCGATCTAAAAGACCGGACCAGTTATTAAAGTTTCTTGTACGATTATTTAAATTCCAGTGAATTGTGGATTTTAGGACACCCTATATGCCCTAACTAAATGTAGATTAGGTCCAGTGACTCCGCTAGATTAGGATTAGGGCTGGTGCCCCTGGTTAGGATATATGTATGTGTATATTTATATACTGATTACATAGGGTTCTCCTCTTAGTTAGAGTCCCTTATTCTTTTCAATCAGTTATACCCATTCATTATTCAGATTTGGATCTGATCAGTGGTCTTTTGCTTGCCATTACCTTGGCCCTGTTTTGTCTTTTGATCTGTTGATTAGGGGATTTGACCCGTTGTCATGTGTTCTCACCTATGGTCAGTCCTTCATTTGCTCACCTTTCTTTGGTAGCCATATTTCGTTTACTGATTATGAGTTGTTTTTACCACCGCTATTCATATACCTTGGGTTGAGTTGTGGGAATCCTTTCTAGCGTCGTCATGCTGCCATATTTTACCCAGAATATTTCGAGCATGGCCGCTACTCTTCAGAATTAGTTAAACCATGGTTTACCTTATCTTTCTTGTCTAGCCGTTATGCTGTTGAATTTTTCGCAGCATATTTTGAGCATGACGGCTATTCTTTAGAGTCAGTTTTCCTTGTCTCGATTCCCAGGTATAGCCTTGATTTAGCTTAGAACCCATTTTGGGTGAGAACTTCTGGTGTTAGTGGCATGTACGTGTCGCTCTTGCGGTCACAATTTATTCGTTATCCTCTGATTGTATATCTATTCTTTGTTGTGTCGTAGATTCAATTTGTATATATATTATTCATTAGGATATATGTTTGTCTGTATACCTGTTTCACCTCGAGATCTAGCCAATAGCTTATCGCTGTCCCTATGGCCATGGTCTACAATTCTGATCCTCTTGATCGTAAAGTTGTTGGTATCCAGCACCAGATTTAGATCCGGTTTATGACCTACTTCTGTCATCTTATGGCCGTGGTCTATTTTTCTGATCTATTGTTTACCCCTCCCTCATCTTTGATGAAAAATTCATTGTCTCAGACGGTATCCTTTTCATAAAACTGATTGCCGAGTTAGCCTTGTCATTTGTCTGCGCACAGTTATTCCTATTCTTTCCTGATCTTTGTCCTATTTGAATGATAGGTCTGATCATGGCGAATAATTTGTTAGATAAATGGATAGCGGAGACTGTTAAATCTTTTCCGTTAAGATGCGAAGAAAGGAGTGTGGTTGAGCATTTCATCGGTTCATTTACTTATCTAAACAGTCGCGATATAGATTGGAAGTTTCTTCAAGCAACTGTTGGATTTTGGGACCCTGTTTTCCATGTCTTTCGATTTGGGTCTTTTGAACTTTGTCCTATATTCGAAGATTAGTGTGTCTTGTTAGGACTTCCTCCTGGGGGACTTTGGATCCGACCTTCGAGCGTAGACTCCCCTCAGGATCTTTTTTGCAGATTATTCGAAAATAAGATTGTGAAAACCCTGCATTGCTTAGCAGAGAAAAATGTGCAATTTCAGACCCTCATTGAGTTGTTTTCCAAAAACGTCAATCCAACTGACTCCCGTTTTCAGGAATGTCGACGTAATGCCCTAGTCTTTGCTGTCTTTGCACGCCATGTCCTTCGCAGAGACTCTAGTGCCGCCCCTTTCACTTTGTTGACGATAGTAGATCAGATAAATGAGGGGAGAAATCCTGTCCCTACAATGCTAGCTGAAACCTTTTATGGCTTAGACCTTATTGCTAGTAAAAAGGTGCAGGATAATTTTTTCGGATGTGCTAAGCTGTTATATGTGTGGCTATGTGAGAAACTCACTATCCTTCAGCCACAAAACAGCATTGAGTACACCCTCAAGGGTTTTCATTCTTGGAAGACAAAGATTAAGCAACCCCAGCTTAATGAGTGGCACCATTGGCTACAGAATGTAGGGGAAGACCAATTTCATTGGGTGAGTCAATCCTGTCCAAAAATGATCACCAGCACCTACCCATACTCATTTGTCTATCTTATGGGTTTATAAAAATCATCTTTCTATGCACCTTTGTGTTTCCCTTGCCAGATTAATGCAAGCTCTTGTGCTCCTAAGGTTATCACACCACCTAACTGTGAAGACCTTACTCCTGATCTCATTGCATCCATAGTAGCTGCTTGGAGAGACAAAATCACGGAGAGGAGATCTGCTTTCGTGTCTAAACTTCGGAAGGAAGGAATGTCCGGAGGGCCTGCAAGCCGAAAAGCTCGGATTGGTGAACCATGAATATTTTCGGCATGAGATTATCATTTCTTTACTGTCTTCACTTGTTTTACTTGGACATAATCAAAGTCAAAGATTGTAATCCCGGTCTCATTATAGATGAAAATATAGAGAAAAGGGTTTTACTTGATACATGTTATAAGCAATTGGCGATTCAAAGTTTCATCAATTTTTACGTTGCCAATCGTCGTCATTATAACCTGTCTCGATATAATCAATGCAAAGTGTGTTTCTTTTCTTTCTCTCTATTTGTGGAAGCTACCTGATTTCAATTATCAAATGTGCAATCTAACTTATTAACTTCCATTCAGGAGTCTTAGCGGGACATCATCGCTCCTAAGAAAGTCAATTCAAAATCGGCCTGGTCCCGTCAGTCTTCAGATTTCAGGCTGAATAGACTTTCTTTTTCCCCAAAATCCTTCACCTCTCCTGCGCCGCTTCTCCTTGGTCGTCCAGAAATTCTTTCATCCTCTCCACTGGCATCTGAATCAATGGAAGGGACCGGAAACAACAGTCCTGATACGAATGAAATGATGAAGGCTATTCTCCTTCAGTTGAGTGCCATGAAGGATGATATAGCCCTCCTGAAAAATGATCGTCTTTCTACCTCTAAAGACCCGGCCAATCAGCAATCCCCAGTTATACCTTCCGTTCCTCTTGTTTCTCCCAGGCCAGCTGTATTGCCTGAAATCGAAGACTTTGATGAGTGCCAATACGCAGCAGAGAACTGTCTTCCTAACCTAGGAAATCCTGATAAAGCACAGGAATTGGCTGACCAAATTGAGAAGCTGACCCGGGATATGGAAACCATGAAGTGCCAAGGTCCCAAAAAATTTGGATATGTCTGAATTCATGATAGCTCCAGGGGTCGTACTTCCGCCCAAGTTCAAAATGCCAGACTTTGACAAATACGACGGAATGGGGTGCCCTCGTAGCCATCTCAAGTCAGTCATTCCTCTGTTGCAGCAGCACGGTTTATCCCCAGAGCAGATTGCTTTAGTGTTCCCTAGGACTTTGACTGGGACAGCCAAGAAGTGGTTTTTGCATCTGAAGCCAGAAGAAAGCAGGACCCTTGAAGGTGTGGCTAACAAATTTGTCCAGCAATTCTCCATGGAAGAGGGGATTGACGTGACAAAAAGGGACCTGAAATCGCTGAAGCAGGGACCCAATGAGACCTTTACTTCCTTCATTCGGCGATGGAGGAGAAAGGCAGCCCAAATGACCCACAAGTTATCGGATGATGATCTTATCAAGATTGCCGTCAAGAATCTTTCCCCCTTTTACTTTCCTCATATGTTAATCCAGTACTTCAATGACTTCGATCATCTGATCAAGACCGGGACTAGAATCAAAGACATATTGGGTAAGGGCGGCCTGAGAACTAGGACCTCCACCTCAGATGTCAGAGAGGGAAAAAGGCCTATGGCGCCTCCGAAGGAAGTTAACAATGTGAATACTGCTCGTCCGGTTAGGAGAGAAGGTCCCGGAGGAGTTCGTCCGGAAAGAAATGAGCCCAGACAATTCACTCCTCTACCCTATTCCCTATCTGTGGCTCTCAAAAAACTGTTGAGGGACAAGAAGATTACTCTACTAGAACCCCGGGAAGCCCCAAATCCTCTCCCGAAATATTGGAGAAAGGATCAGTACTGCGAATATCACCAGAGTGTTGGGCATTTGACTAACAGATGTATGGCACTAAGGCATAGGATCCAGGATAAGATCGAGGCAAAAGAAATTGCGGTGGAGGCTCTTCCTAATGTCACTAGGAATCCATTGCCAACGCACGCTATGCCTCCTCCGAATGTCTATGCCATTCTTACTGAGGAGGTTGTCCTGGATCATTCCCGTATATGTGCCGTTATTTCTGATGAGCCGTATATCCTGAGATAGGAATCCGATGATGAGGAAGTTAAACGCGAAGAGCCTTATGTCTTGTCCTCTGCGCAAGAAGTTGGGGAATCCTCTGGATGCCCTTATGTCCTCAGATTCGAGGGGGAGGAAGAGAAAGGCGAAGTCCCGTATGTCCTTAAGCTTGAGGATGATGATTTGCTTCTGTTGAACGATCCCTGTGATGAGGTTCGCCACGTTACTCGTGGTGGACGCGTCTTTAAGCCTCCCGAGCAGAGAATCCTGCTGAGATTGCCAGAGTTGTTGAAAATCAGAATCAGAGCTTGCGTCCTGAAGAAGATGAAGACGTTCTGTTGAAGCAACTTAGAAAGACCCAAGCTAATGTTTCTATCTGGGGTCTGTTGATGTCATCACCTAAGCATCGTCAGGTTATACTTCGGGAATTGAATACAGCACAGGTGTCTGTGAATATAACCCCTGATGAGCTGGTTGGGCTCGTATCTATGGCCAGATCAGCTATGACCGTGTCCTTTTCGGATGAAGATTTGACTCCGGAGGGTAAGAATCATACAAAATCTCTCAGAATTACCGTCGTGTGCAATAAGAAGAAAGTGCCAGAGGTTTTGGTTGACAACGGGTTAGCTCTGAATGTGTGTCCTTTGAGCACCGCTACTGCCTTGGGGTTTGGGCCGAATGACTATATTCCGTCGGAGCAGGGGATACTGGCTTATGATGGGACTAGAAGAGATGTCATCGGAACTTTGGTCACCGAAATTGAGATCGGAGGTGAAATGTTTGACGTGGAATTCCAAGTTCTAGATATCAAGACCTCCTTCTTTCTCCTTCTCGGCCGACCTTGGCTTCACAAAGTCGGAGTGGTTCCTTCCACTGTTCATCAGAAGCTCAAGTTCATCAAGAATAACAGAATTATCACCATTAGAGGGGATCCGGAACCAGAGGTTGGGCAGATATCCCAGGAGCAGATCGGTTCAAGTACCATAGATGTCAGTCTAACTGGATTTTCACTCGAAGTTTCGACCATTACTATGGAAGAAGCTATGAGTGAAGAAATTCTATTTATGTCCAGTGCAAATGCGCAGGTAGCCCGAATAATGCGCCGATATGGGTATATTCCTGGAACTGGTCTAGGGAGAAGTCTGCAGGGTTTAACTAAGTGGCCGGAGCTGAAGGTCGCGAACAATCTGTTTGGGTTAGGATATGAACCCACTCGAAAGGAAATCAGGGAAAGGAAGCAGTACATGCTGAAGTGGGCAGAGCTGCGTCGTCGAGGCCTAGAGCTGCCTATGGGACCGTTCAGTCTGTTGATGAATGGTAGGTACAGGAAAGAAGGAGCTGATCGCCCGTTCTGTGGTTTCCCCGAGCCGTGGTTGGATGAGTCTGGGAAAGAGCTGCCAGGTTTTGAAATCTTTTTCACTGATGAATTGCCGGATGAGTACTTCCATGGGCAGATTACAGCAGTTGAAAGGCAGGAATCTGATTGGGCTGAGAACTTAGAGCCGCCGCTTCTAGACTCCCTCTTCGAGGTTGAGGCACCGATCGTTGCCATGATCGGAGAAGATGCGCGCATCCTGAACCCTAAGGGCCGAATTACCCCAGCTGAGGTACCCCTTGATAACTGGACCTCTCAGGTCATTCCTCAATTAGTTCTTCAGTGTGGTCATGTTCCTCCAAAAGAGTCTAAAGTTTCTGAGTATGTGTCCATTTCCGCATCAAATATAAAGTCTGTTATTTCTAACAATTCTTTGGATGCAGGTACCTTAGGAAGCTTAGACATTCCTGGTGTGGATGGCGAGTCCTCCGGTATAGATGCTGTCTATGAAGATGAGTCTGTTATAGAATATACCACAAAGTCCATACATAGTCCAGTTGAGTCAGGTGTCGACATTTCACTTGACGATACAAACTTTTCTTTTGAGCATACTGTAAAGCCTGCTGTGGGCCAATTGATCAAGGATGTAAATTTTGATTCTATGAATGAAATGAAAGACTCGTTTCAGTATCTTCCTGTCACTGTCTCTGTTTCTGCTTCTCAAATTGATAAAACTAATAATAATGATCAAGACTCCCCCTCTTATGAGGATGCCGACGAAACTCCCCCTGAGATCAAACACATGATCACTCAGGAGGAGCAGCGTCGGGCTAAACCACTTGAAGAAGAAATTGAAACCATCAACATAGGTGATGAAACCTTAATCCGGGAAATACGGATTGGCAAGACATTATCCCCGGAGGAGCGTGAAGAATTAATCACTTTGCTTAAAGAATACAAAGAAGTTTTTGATTGGTCCTATGATGACATGCCGGGATTAAGCGAAGACCTCATCCAGCATCGCCTTCCCCTAATCCCAGGTGCCAAGCCCAAGAAGCAAAAACTTCGAAAATTAAAACCAGAATGGGAATTGAAAGTCCATGATGAAGTCAAGAAGCTGTTAGATGCGGGCTTCATTCAAGTGGTTGATTATCCGGAATGGTTGGCTAACATAGTACCGGTGCCCAAGAAGGACGGAAAGGTCAAAATGTGCGTGGATTTCAGATATTTAAACAGGGCGAGTCCCAAGGATGACTTTCCTTTGCCGAGCATCGATCTCCTGGTGGATAATACAGCTGGTCATGCTTTGTTATCCTTTATGGATGGGTTTTTCGGATATAATCAGATCAAGATGGCCCCTGAGGACATGGTAAAAACTGCGTTCACCACTCCATGGAGAAGGTATTGCTACAGAGTGATGCCGTTTGGGCTGAAGAATGCAAGGGCAACCTATCAAAGGGCGGCTACCACCTTATTGCATGACATGATTCACAAAGAGGTCAAAGTTTACGTCGATGACATGATTGTTAAATCTAAGACTCGACCAGAGCATGCCGTAGTCCTGAGGAAGTTCTTTGAAAGGATCCGGAAGTATAAACTTCGCTTGAACTCGAGCAAGTGTGTTTTCGGGGTTACTTCAGGGAAGTTGTTGGGATTCATGGTCAGCGAAAGAGAGATCGAGGTAGATCCTCAAAAGATCAAAGCAATCCAAGAGATGGAGCCGCCGAGGACCGAAAAGCAGATCCGTGGTTTCCTGGGAAAGGTTCAGTATCTAAGAAGGTTCATAAATCAGTTGACAATGACGTGTGAACCCATCTTCAAGCTGCTGAAGAAAAATTCTCCAAAGAAGTGGAATGATGAGTGTCAGGAAGCATTTGAGAAAGTCAAGCAATGTTTAACTCTGCCTCCTGTCTTGTCACCAGTTAATCCGGACCAGCCACTGTTGCTGTACCTATCTGTCACCGACACAGCTATGGGTTGCATGTTAGCCCAGCAAGACCCTGAGTCGAAGAAAGAAAAGCCTATCTACTACATCAGCAAGAAGATGCTGGAGTACGAAATCAAATATTCTATCTTAGAAAAGACTTGTCTGGCGTTGGTTTGGGCAACTCAGAGGCTTAGGCATTACCTGCTATCAAACAAGGTTCTCTTACTCTCACGGATGGATCCGTTGAAGTACTTGTTCGAGAAGCCCGCCCTCACCGGGAGAACATCCAGATGGTTGCTGCTATTGTCTGAATTTGATATTGCCTATGCAACCCAGAAATCAGTTAAAGGGCGTGTGATAGCTGAGCAGTTGGCTGATGCGCCTGTAGATGAGAATGCAGTTCTGACGGTAGATTTTCCTGATGAAGAGATCATGGCTATAGAAGATGAGGTCCCAAGCACCAGATGGTTGATGTACTTTGATGGTGCTATGAACAACCGAGGTCAAGGGGTTGGGGCAGTGTTGATATCTCCGAAGAAAGAGTACATCCCCGTATCCATCAAATTGCAGTTCAAGTGTACCAACAATGAGGCCGAATATGAGGCATGCATTGCTGGTCTCGAAGCAACTTTGGCTTTGCATATTCAAGAGATAGATGTTTTCGGGGACTCAATCTTGATCATTTGTCAGATCAATGGTCAATGGAAAATAAAGGAGGATAGATTGATCCCGTATCACACGCATCTGGATTCCCTGGTCAAGAGATTCAAGAATGTTACATTCACTCATCTATCGAGGACAAGAAATCATTTCGCGGACGCTTTGGCTACACTGGCCTCAATGTTAGATATCTCTGCATCAATGGAAGTTCAGCCTCTAGCAGTGCGGTTACAATAGGCTCCAGCGCATGTGAACGCTATAGAGATAGCAGCCCGATGTCCAGATGGAAAGCCATGGTACACTGATATAAAGAATCTCATTCTAGACTAAGGGCACCCCCCTGAAGCGTCAGGAAAAGAGCGGAGGACTCTCTAGAAGTTGGTGGCTAACTTCATTATCTACGGCAATGAGCTCTTCAGGAGGTCATTTGATGGAATCCAGCTTCTTTGCATAGATGAAGATCGAGCAGCTAATTTCGTAGAGCAGACACATGAAGGAGTCTGTGGGCCTCACATGAACGGGAAGATGCTGTCGAGAAAGATCCTGAGACTTGGGTACTACTGGCCAACCATGGAAGCTGATTGCTTTGCATTCGTGAAGAAGTGTCATAAATGTCAGGTTTATGCGAACCTCATTCATGTGCCGCCTTCTGAGTTACATTCTCTGACTTCGCCGTGGCCGTTTTCAGTCTGGGGAATCGATATTATCAGAAAGGTGTTTTCGAAATCTTCAAGTGGGCATGAGTACATCCTGGTAGCCATCGATTACTTCACTAAGTGGATCGAAGCCGCATCGTTCGCATCGCTGACTTCAGCCTCAGTTGCCAAATTCATTCGAACGAACATCATCTGCAGATATGGGGTACCGCATGAGCTGATCTCAGACAATGGATCGCACTTCAAGAAAGAAGTGGTACGCCTATGTGAGGAGTTCAAGATTAAGCATCACAAGTCCTCACCATACAGGCCCCAGACAAATGGAGCCGTCGAAGTTGCAAACAAGAACATCAAAACCATCATCAGCAAGATGACAGAGACATACAGGGACTGGTCAAATAAGCTACCATATGCTTTGTGGGCTTACAGAACGTCGATTAGGGCCTCTACGGGAGCTACGCCATATTCACTAGTGTATGGGATGGAAGCGGTCCTACCAGTTGAGCTGAGGATTCCTTCGTTAAGGGTAATGATGGAAGCTGGTTTGCCAGAATCAAAATGGGCAAGGGCCCGATATCAGGAGTTGCAGATGATTGATGAGAAGAGGCTCAGAGCTCTGTATCATGTCCAGGGATATCAGCGTCGAATTGAGAAAGCCTTTAACAAGAAGGTGAAGATCAGAGATCTCCAGAAAGGTGACCTCGTTTTGAAATCCTACAGGGCACCGGTCCATGATCCCCGAGGGAAGTTCAGACCAAACTGGTCGGGTCCTTACATTGTCGATGAAGTCCTGCCTGGAAAAGCCGTCAGACTACTTGATTAAAATGGTGAAAAACTAACAGAACCCACAAACCTTGATCAACTTAAAAAGTATTATGCCTAAGACACCAGGAGGCCGTCCTTGGTCGATCTGAGCTTCAAATCCAAAAATCCAATTGAAAAAAAAGAGAAGAGTCAAAGACCGTTTGCAAACCCTTTGAGCCAATAAGCAAAATCAAAATTTCTTTGTCACCCTCAAACCAGGGGCATCTTTTATGACTTACGCCATAAAAGATGCAACGCCTGAACTACGCCATGACCTGATCCCTTTCCACAGGGTACGTAGGCAACCTGACAACGTCGGGATCGGTCAAATCTTTCAAAACGGTTGAAAAGAAGGAAAAAAAGGGGAGAGAACTTTCAAAAAGAAAAAAAAGAACTCAAATCAAAATAATCTCAACCCAAAGTCCCAATGGGCGAACTACGCGGACCTGATCCTCACTCTTTGGAGGTACGTAGGCTATCTGGAAGGGTCCAGATTCGGTCCAGTCAATGCAAACACCCTAATCCAATTCTTTCAAACCCTAACCCACCTAGAAGTCCTCCTGGTGTGATAAGGCAAAGGTTGTGGAGAAACAGAAAAAGAAAAAATATAATAATGGAGTCTTAGGCCCGCTAGACTGAAAACCCGAAAGGGCGGTCTAGGCAAAAGTTAGGGTCATTCACCCGCTAAGCTGAAAATCTGAAAGGGCGGCTTAGGCAAAAATCAGGGTGCAGAGCTTGCTGGATGGAAAACCTGCAAGGGCAGGTAGTCCAGGCAAAAATTAAGGCAAGCGGTCCGCTAGATTGAAAACCCTAAAGGGCAATTTGGTCATGACAGCGACTTCTCGTAAATGACTAAATTTCAGAAGCTAGCAAGACCTTCATACCGGTATCGGCATCACTTCAAGGTCTGAATAGTGCCAGCAAGGCTTCCTTTGATATTCCTCTAAGCTAGGGGTTAAAACCGAACAATCCAAAGGGTATAATAACCATGACTAAATACCAGAAAGAGGGGAAATCACCTTAAAACACGGTATTCGAAGAGTTCCAAGAGTGGTAAGCTGTACCCTCTTAAAACAATTATCAAATTAAGAAGCAGATTCAGTCTTTCCTGAAAGTCAGTCTTGTAACTCGGTTGGGTACTCACCAAAAGTCCTTTGTCAAGCAGTTGTCAAGGCCATTCTTTGTCAAGTCAAAGTCATGTACTTAGTCGAGTCAGGTGTGCCCCAAAATGACCTGTTTGGTCCAGTATCATTTCAAAAGCTGGGGTAATGGGTACCAGAAAATAAAGTCGCATCTCCAAAAGGCGAAATGACCTATACATGGTCTAGAAGCGCGGCAAGCTCTCAGGCCCATTTGAAATTTCTGCAGCAGGCAGGAGGTTGAAGATGTGTCAGGCAGAATCAGTCTGTTTGGAAGTTGAAAACCATTGCAACCTGAAGTTCTGACAGTTGGTAGAAAATTGAAAGTGTTTCAGACAGAATCAGTCTCTTGTGCATTTTGAAAGCCTTTGAGGCCCGGAGCCCTGCTATTGGCATAAAAGTGGTAGACCTTTCAGCAAGAGTTAGTCTCTTGTACCTTCAAAATCTTTGTAACCCAAGTTTCATAAAAGAAAGCTTGAATCTGTTTGAGTTTTGTTAAGACTCCTGAACTGGAAGCGAAATTATACTAGGGGCATCTTTTATATCCTGATGAAAGTCAGACCATAAAAGATACCTAGCACACATTGATGTTTGAGATATCAGTTTTAACGAATCGGGATTTGAGAAACTTGAACACGTCTTTCAAATCAAATTTTCAATTTAGGAATGATCATGATGCTGTCTAATCATTCCGCTTTGTTCATCTGGCAAGATGCTGTCTTCTCAGATCCCAATTTAGGTTTGATCATGATGCTGTCTAATCATTCCGCTTTGTTCATCTGTCAAGATGCTGCCTTCTCAGATCCCAATTCAGGTTTGATCATGATGCTGTCTAATCATTCTGCCTTGTCGATCTGTCAAGATGCTGTCTTCTCAGATCCTAATTCAGGTTTGATCATGATGCTGTCTAATCATTCCGCTTTGTTCATCTATCAAGATGCTGTCTTCTCAGATCCCAATTCAGGTTTAATCATGATGCTGTCTAATCATTCCGTCTTGTCGATCTGTCAAGATGCTGTCTTCTCAGATCCTAATTCAGGTTTGATCATGATACTGTCTAATCATTCCGCTTTGTCGATCTGTCGAGATGCTGTCTTCTCAGATCCTAATTCAGGTTTGATCATGATGCTGTCTAATCATTCCGCTTTGTTCATCTGTCAAGATGTTGTCTTCTTAGATCCCAATTTAGGTTTGATCATGATGCTGTCTAATCATTCCGCTTTGTTCATCTGTCAAGATACTGTCTTCTCAGATCCCAATTCAGGTTTGATCATGATGCTGTCTAATCATTCCGCCTTGTCGACCTGTCAAGATGCTGTCTTCTCAGATCCTAATTCAGGTTTGATCATGATGCTGTCTAATCATTCTGCTTTGTTCATCTGTCAAGATGCTGTCTTCTCAGATCCCAATTCAGGTTTGATCATGATGCTGTCTAATCATTCCGCCCTGTCGATCTGTCAAGATGCTGTCTTCTCAGATCCTAATTCAGGTTTGATCATGATGCTGTCTAATCATTCCGCCTTGTTCGTATGTCAAGATGCTGTCTTCTCAGATCCTAATTCAGGTTTGATCATGATGCTGCCTAATCATTCCGCCTTGTTCGTCTGTCAAGATGCTGTCTTCTCAGATCCTAATTCAGGTTTGATCATGATGCTGTCTAATCATTCCGCTTTGTTCATCTGTCAAGATGTTGTCTTCTCAGATCCTAATTCAGGTTTGATCATGATACTGTCTAATCGTTCCGCTTTGTCGATCTGTCGAGATGCTGTCTTCTCTGATCCTAATTCAGGTTTGATCATGATGCTGTCTAATCATTCCGCTTTGTTGATTTGTCAAGATGCTGTCTTCTCATATCCTAATTTAGGTTTGATCATGATGCTGTCTAATCATTCCGCTTTGTCGATCTGTCAAGATGCTGTCTTCTCAGATCCTAATCCAGGTTTGATCATGATGCTGTCTAATCATTCCGCTCTGTTGATCTGTCAAGATGCTGTCTTCTCAGATCCTAATTTAGGAATGATAATGATGCTGTCTAATCATTCCGCTTTGTTGATCTGTCACGATGCTATCTTCTCAGATCCTAATTCAGGTTTGATCATGATAACTGTCTAATCATTCCGTTTTGTTGATTTGTCAAGATGCTGTCTTCTCAGATCCTAATTTAGGTTTGATCATGATGACTGTCTAATCATTCCGTTTTGTTGATTTGTCAAGATGCTGTCTTCTCAGATCCTAATTTAGGTTTGATCATGATAACTGTCTAATCATTCCGCTTTACAATCTCCAAATCCCTGAGTGGCTTAATTAGATGCTGTCTAATCATTCCATTCTGCAATTTGTGAGAGTCTGTCTCACTCCCCCTTGAGACTCCATCTCAGTTTTCTTTTCGAGATTCTGTCTCGTCAATTCATCTTATCATCCCTTCTCGATGCGAATCTGTCTCGTCGATCCATCTCGTCACCCCCTTACATCCCTTCCGTTTGAAATCTTGGGCCAGTCAAAATGTGTTGTCTGCTCGGCTTTAGCTTCCGTGCGACAAGCACACTCTGCCTAAGGGGGGCATCTGTAGACACCCCATTTTGACAAGGCCCTAAACCCGCGTATTTGAATGAAATCCCGAGGTCAGGCGGAAAATGAATTGAATTAATCCGAGCCTAACCCGATTGAAAATAGCTAACTTTGAAGTAGCTAACTTTGGGGGGTGTTCCACTCCATAATTCATAAGGTATTTTGTTAAGGTGAGGTCTAATGAGCACTCTTTTTAAAATGATAGCAAGCCGTGTGAACGGCTTCCGCCCAAAAGTTTCTTGGAACATTGTGCTCATTTAACATGGTTCTAGCCATTTCAATAAGTGATCTATTTTTCCTTTCAACTACCCCATTTTGTTGGGGAGTTCTTGGAGCCGAGAAATTGTGCTTGATTCCATTTTCATTACAAACTCAATGTTCTCAAACTCGGTTCCATGATCACTTATAATTTCATTTATGAAAATCCCTTGTTCATTTTGAATTCGCTTGCACAAGTTGACAAATTTCTTGAAGGTCTCATCTTTACTAGTTAAAAACAATACCCAAGTGAACCTAGAGTAGTCATCAACAATCACATATACATATCTACTGCCTCCTCTACTACTAGTCTTCATGGGACCAAATAGGTCCATGTGAAGGAGTTGTAGTGGACAAGAGGTAGATAATACACTTATGGGTTTAAAAGAGTCTTTAGCATGTTTTCCATGAATGCAAGCATTACAAACTTTATCTCTAATGTATTTGAGTTTAGGTCTCTCACAAGATTCTTAGAAGATAATCTTGAAATCAAATCCATATGAGCATGACCAAGTCTCCTATGCCATAACCAAGGGTTATCATCCATGGCGGAGAGACATTGGATGTTTTGATTTTCAATGTCTTCTAATGCTACTGAATACATATTGCCATCTCTATATGCAACAAATTCAATTTCATTATTCTTCGCATTCAAAATCTTACAACTATCTTTTTCAAAAAGAACTTTGTGACCAAGATCACATAGTTGACTAATGCTTATTAAATTAAATGAAAGACCGTCAACGAGCAAAACATGTTCAACCTTAATGTCCTTAATTTTAATGGTACCTTCACCGATGATTATACTTCTTGTATCATCTCCAAAGGTGACATTTCCTTGATGACTCATGGTGACAAAGGCGAACTTGGTTACATCTCCCGTCATGTGCCTTGAGCAACCGCTATCCAAGAACCACTTGTCCTTTGAGGGTTTTCCTTTCAAGCACACCTACAAGAATCAAAGCTCATGTTGAAGTTTTAGGTACCCACTTTTTCTTGGGTCCTTCAAGGTTAGCAACATCATAAAGCTCATCTTTTTTAACCCACATAAATTTAGATGCTTTTGATTTCTTAGCATTGCATGCAAACCTTAAGGCTACTACAATAGTGACAAGTAGGAATAAAGGCCAAGTTTTGAGATAGGGATGAGAGGGTATGAATCTTAGAGTTAGTTGATGAAGAATGGAGATTTAAAAAGTAGAAAGTTTCTTATTTTAGATACTTTATAAAGCATCTATAATTTACCCATAAGAGACCCTAGAAACGTTGTTAAGGAGCTTTTAACTATTTTTGGGGTGAGGATGAGATAATATTTAATCTTAGTTTTAATTGATGAAGGATGGTGATTGAAAAAATAGAAAGTTTAGAGACTTTATAAAACATCAATCTTTTAGCTATAAGAAACCATAGAGATGATTTTAGAAACTTTATTAAACATCAATCTTTCAGACATTGGAAACCCTAGAGATGGTGTGAAGGAGGTTTTACCTAAGTTTTGAGATGATAATTAGATTATATTGAATCTTAGATTTAGTTGATGAAGGATGGAGACTAAAAAAATAGAAAGTTTCTTATTTTAGAAACTTTATAAGACATCCATCTTTAGACATAGGAACCACTAGAGATGGTGTACGTATCTTTTAGCCAAGTTTTCAGATGAGGATGAGAGGGTATTGAAACTTTGATTTAGTTGATAAAGGATGGAGATTTAAAAGGTAGAATGTTTTTTGTTTTAGATACTTCATAAAACATCTATCTTTTACACATAAGAGACCCTTGAGACGTTGTTAAGGAGCTTTTAACTACGTTTTGGGGTGAGGATGCGATGATATTGAATCTTAGATTTAGTTGATGAAGGATAAAGATTGAAAAAATAGAAGATTTATTATTTTGGAGACTTTATAAAACATCAATCTTTTTGCTATAAGAAACTATAGAGATAATGTCAATGAGCTTTTAGTCAAGTTTTAGGATGAGAATTCTGGGTATGGATGGAGATTAAAAAATAGAAAGTTTCTTAGTTTAGGAACTTTGAAAAACATACGTCATTTAGACATAGGAAGCCCTAGAGATGGTGTGAAGGTGCTTTTAGCCAAGTTTTACGATGAGGATGAGATGGTATTGAATCGGAGATTTAGTTGGTGAAGGATAGAGATTGAAAAATAAAAAGTTTCTTGTTTTAGAAACTTTATAAGACATCCACCTCTTAGACATAGGAAACCCTATGGATGGTGTCCATGATCTTTTAGCCAAGTTTTGATATGAAGATTAGATGTTATTGAATCTTAGATTTAGTTGATAAAGAATGGAGATTGAAAAATAGAAAGTTTTTTACTTTAAAAACTTTAAAAAACAGCCATCGATTACACATAGGAGACCCTAGATATGGTGTCATGGGGCTTTTAGCCTAATCTTGGGATGACGATGTGATGGTATTGAATCTTAGATTTAGTTGATGAAGGATGAAAATTGAAAAAATAAAAGTTTCTTGTTTTAAAAACTTTATAAAAATTAATCTTTTAGACATAGGAAACCCTAGAGATGATGTCAACGAGCATTTACCCAAGTTTTGGGATGAGAATGAGAGGGTATTGAATCCTAGATTTAGTTGATGATGAATGAAAAAATAGAAAGTTTCTTATTTTTGAAACTTTACAAAACGTTAATCTTTTTTACTTAGAAAACCTTGAGATGGTGTCAAGGAGCTTTTAGCCGTGTTTTAGGATGATGATGAAATGATATTGAATCTTACATTTCCTAGATTAAGGACGGAGATTTTAAAAAAAAGAAAGTTTCTTATTTTAGAAATAAGAAACCCCAGTAATGAGATGATATGATATTGAATCTTAGATTTAGTTGATGAAGGATGGAGATTGAAAAAAAAAAAGTTTCATATTTTTGAAACAGTATAAGACATCAATCTTTTAGATATTGGAAACCCTACAGATGGCGTGAAGGAGCTTTTAGCCAAGTTTTAAGATAAGGATGAGATTATATGAAATCTTAGATTTAGTTGATGAAGGATGTGGATTGAAAAAATAGAAAGTTTCTTATTTTAGAAACTTTATAAAACATCCATCCTTTAGACATAGGAAACCCTATAGATGATGTCAACGAGCTTTTAGCCAAGTTTTGGGATAAGAATGAGAGGGTGGCGAATCATAGATTTAGTTGATTAAGTATGGAGATTGAAAAAATAGAAAGTTTCTTATTTTAGAAACTTTATAAAAATTCATCATTTAGACATAGGAAACCCTAGAGATTGTGTCAAGGTGCTTTTAGCCAAGTTTTGGGATGAGGATGAAATGGTATTTAATCGTAGATTTAGTTGGTGAAGGATGGAGATTGAAAAATAAAAAGTTTCATATTTAAGAAACTTTATAAAACATCCATCTTTTAGACATAGGAAACCCTAGAGATGGTGTCAAGAAGCTTTTAGCCAAGTTTTGAGATGAGGATGAGATGATATTGAATCTTTGATTTAGTTCATGAAGGGATAGAGATTGGAAAAATAGAAAGTTTCTTATTTTATAAACTTTATAAGACATCAATCTTTTAGGCATAGGAAACCGTAGAGATGGGGTCAAGGAGCTTTTAGGTCAGTTTTGAGATGAGGATGAGATGGTATTGAATCTTAGATTTAGTTGATTAAGGATGGAGACTTAAATAATTAAAATTTTCTTATTTTAGAAACTATGTAAAACATCTATCTTTTAAACATTGGACACCCTAGAGATTATGTCAACGAGCTTTAAGCAAATTTTTTGGATGAGAAGTAGAGGGCACAAAATCTTAGATTTTGTTGATGAGGGATGGAGATTGAAAAATTAGAGAGTTTCTTATTTTAGAAACTTTCTAAAACATTAATGTTTAGACATAGGAAGCCTTAGAGATGGTTTCATGGTGCTTTTAGCCAAGTTTTGGGATGAAGATGACAAGGTATTTAATCGTAGATTTAGTTGGGGAAGAATGGAAATTGAAAAATAGAACGTTTCATATTTTAGAAACTTTATAATACATCAATCTTTTAGACATAGGAAACCCTAGAGATGATGTCAATGAGATTTTAGCTTTTTTGAGATGAGGACGAGATGATATTGAATCTTTGATTTAGTTGATGAATGATGGAGATTAAAAAATAGAAAGTTTCTTATTTTATAAAGTTTATAAGACATCCATCTTTTAGGCATAGGTAACCCTAGAGATGGGGTCAAGGAGCTTTTAGCTCAGTTTTGAGATGAGGATGAGATGGTATTGAATCTTAGATTTAGTTGATAAATGATGAATATTGAAAAAATAGAAGGTTTCTTATTTTAGTAACTTTATAAAACATCAATCTTTTTTATACATAAGAAACCCTAGAGATGGAGTTAGGGTGCTTTTAGCTAAGTTTTGAGATGAGGATGATGTCACGCCCCCGACCCGAGAACCCTTGGGGCATGTGACAGGCGCCGCACACTTGCTAGGCGAACCCATCAAGTGTCCAAGGCCTCTAAATATACAAAGATTCATAACAGCATGGTAAGAACATAATATCCACAAATAACTAGAAGACAATGAAATAAGAAAAACTTTCTTTCATTCATTTATACAAACCTCTCAAGGTCTCTTTACATATATATATATATATAGCAACAAAATCAAAAGACATTGCCATACTCACTCTAGTATAGCCACGTTCTCTCGAACTCAACCTCGGTACACTGGCTTCGGAATAGACTGGTCGAACACAGGAAATGCCTCGGAGTCTGAAGTGTGCAACATCACGCACATTAGCATAGGGCTAGTAAGTAATATAGTAATCTAACAGTATATCACTAACTACTACTGCTCAAGATATTATATATAGTATTGTAGCATTTTCCAGTTTATATCAAAGTAGACTGAATATAACTTGTTTATCTTGCCAGAAATATCTCTAAGTCATGCTCATTCTCAATTTCAGATCCAGATCCAAGTTCAAGTACAAATTCAAGTGTAATTTCAAATTTAAACTCATATGCTGATTCAGATTAAAAATGAATATGATGTCCAGATACACCACTGGTGGGACCATGCTATAATGTCCAGATACACCACTGGCGGGACCATATGTCCAGATACACCACTGGGGGGACCATGTCCAGATACACCACTGGGGGGATCTTGATTATGATGTGCAGAGGCAGCGTTTCAGATTTAATGTATGTTCGACAACCATACAAGAACGGATCTAAATAAATTGAATAATAATAATACAGATGGCCAAATATTCTACACTTATCAAGTAAGAAGAATAGCGAAACAAACCAAAAGCATTCAAATGAGGACATATATATACCTATATAAACCAATGTATGTACACCCTTATATAAATATGCATACCTATCTATATAATATTAATTTTTCTTATTCACATCACACATCTTTTACGTTCGTGGTTTGCATAACAAGTAATGCATACTGACAGGTACCATATCACTTACTAGGAATCACTTTATCCTTGCCCTTTCGCTTTCGCTTTCTCTCCTCTTTCTCTTTTTCTTCTTCAAATCCTACAACATTAAGATTTTCTAAATCAATACCTTTCTCTGGTCTTCAACATCCAGCACAAGTCGTATGAGGTGGTAGAACTACGATTCATACCCAAAACACACTTTTAAACAAAATTTCATATTATCCCTATTTTGCACCCTCAAAAACTCCAATCAAATGCATGAATTATTAAAACTTGTAAACTTATAACTTGTAGAATATAGACCAAAGAACATCTGTTTAGTATATGACTACGGTCAAATCATATTGCAAATGGCCGTAAAAGTTAAAACATCAAATTGCACAAATCGGTCTTATTCCTTCAAAACAGAATTTTTATAATAAGTATAACTCTTGAAGCATTTGGAACTGGTCTTATCAGAAAACATAAAAGATGTTGTTTACAATATTTTCAAAAACTTTCATGTTTACACCTCAGGCCAATTCTTGCAAGAAAAGTAACTTTTCTGACATGATATTTGAAATAAGGTTTCAATTAAAATTGAAATCTTAAAATTCGTATATCTTATTTTAGAAACTTTATAAAACATACATCTTTTAGACATAGGAAACCCTAAAGATGGTGTCAATGAGCTTTTAGCTAAGTTTTGAGACGAGAATGAGATGATATTGAATCTTAGATTTAGTTGATTAAGGATGGAGATTGAAAAAAATATAAAGTTTCTTATTTTTGAAATTTTAAACATAGGAAACCCAAAAGATGATGTCGAAAAACTTTTAGCTAAGTTTTGAGATGTGGATGAGATGGTATTGAATCTTAGATTTAGTTTGTAAATGATGAAGATTGAAAACATAGAAAGTTTCTTACTTTAGAAACTTTACAAAACATCAATCTTTTAGAGGTAGGAGACCCTAGACACGGTGTGAATGAGCTTTTATCCATGTTTTGTAATGATGATAAGATGATATTGAATCTTAGATTTAGTTAATGAAGGAAGGAGATAGAAAAAATAGAAAGTTTTTTTTTTTAGAAACATTATAAAACACCCATCTCTTAGACATAAGAAATCGTGGAGATGATATCAACGAGCTTTTATCCAAGTTTTGGGATGAGAATGAGAGGGTAATGAATCTTAGATTTAGTTGATGAAGGATGGAGATTGAAAAAATAGAAGGTTTCTTATTTTAGAAACTTTATAAAATATCAATCTTTTAGACTTAGTAAAACCTAGAGATGGTGTCTAGGAGCTTTTAGCCAAGTTTTGAGATGAGGATGACATGGTATTAAATCTTCAATTTAGTTTACGACCGATGGAGATTGAAAAAATTGAAAGTTTTTTATTTTAGAAACTTTATAAAACATCCATCTTTTAGACATAGAAACCCTAGAGATTGTCTCAATGAGCTTTTAGCCAAGTTTTGAGGTGATGATGAGATTGTATTGAGTCTTAGATTTAGTTGATAAAGAATGGAGATGGAAAAAATAGAAAGTTTTTTATTTTAGAAACTTTAAAAAATATCCATCTTTTAGACATATGAGACCCTAGATATGGTGTCAAGGGGCTTTTAGCCTAGTTTTGAGATGATGATGTGATGGTATTGAATCTTAGATTTAGTTGATGAATAATGGAGATTGAAAAAATAGAAAGTTTCTTATTTTAAAAACTTTATAAAACTAGGGCCGGCAATTTCACCCGTGAAGACGGGGATCCGCCCCGCCCCGCCCCGAACGAGGCAGGGAATCCCCGTATCCAGACGGGGCGGGGATGGAGGCAAAAGTGATTCCCCTGTGCGGGGCGGGGGCGGGGATGGATCTGGGATCGCCCCGCCCCGCCCCGCATAGTAATACTACCAATGTAATCGAAACAGCGAAACTGAGTCTGAAACGGTGAAACCTTTCCTTTATTCTTGTAGTTGTAGTGCAAAAATTAATTTTTTTGTTATATAGGCTACTGATATTGGCAGCCATGTTTTATAAATGCACTAACTCATATTGGCATATTGCCTTTTACTATTGAAAGTTTGAAACAGCTGTCAAAGACTCAAAAGTCAAAATTCAAAAGTTATTAAAGTTTCCAAAAATTAAAAAACAAAGAGGGATTGGGAGGTAAGCATTCCCCGCAGGGCGGGGATGGGGACGGGGCGGGGATGGGAGGTAAGCATTCCCCGCGGGGCGGGGATGGGAGGTAAGCATTCCCCGCGGGGCGGGGATGGGGATCCCCCGAAAGCGGGGATGGAGCGGGGACGGGGAATTCAACCATATGCGGGGGCGGGGGCGGGGAATGCAACATCCGGCCCCGACCCGCCCCGTTGCCAGCCCTATATAAAACATCAATATTTTTGAAATAAGAACGCTAGAGATGATGTCAACGTGCTTTTAGACAAGTTTTGGGATGAGAATGAGATGGTACAAAATCTTAGATTTAGTTGATGAAGGATGGAGATTGAAAAAATATAAAGTTTATTTTTTTGAAACTTTACAAAACATCAATCTTTTAGACTTAGTAAACCTTGGAGATGGTGTCAAGGAGCTTTTAGCCAAGTTTTGAGACTAGGATGAGATGGTATTGAATCTTAGATTTAGTTGATGAAGGATGGAGATTGAAAAAACTGAAAGTTTTTTATTTTAGAAACTTTATAAAGCATCCATCTTTTAGACATCCCTAGAGATGGTGTCCACACATCACATCTAACATCCATGCCTAAAAAGAGTTGGTATCAGTATCATTTGTCATCAGAATGAGCATTAGAATCCACTGTCTCTCAGGGAAGCGAAGAAGTAATAATCAGCTATAGCTAAAGAGACAAACCCACACACTGAGCAAATACGGTAAACAAACGCATGCATACCTATAGGTAAAAAGATAAACTTGCACAGTGAGCAAATGCCAGTAGATGATAGCAAAAGTAATAATTAGCAATAGTAAAGAGCTACAACTAAGCATGTGAGCGCTACAGCTAAACATGTGAGTAATCAAATAAGGAAATAATCACAGTCTGAAAGAAAACATACTGTCATGTCCTTATGCAAGAACCAATGATAACCACAAACACAAACCATAAAGCAGTAACAACAAACCCTAAGACTCTAATTATATTTTTGCCTGAATCTTGGATGGTCTGATGTTCATCCGAAGCCGCCTACGTATCCCGCCTATACAGGAATTATGGCCACGTAGTTCTCGCACTTATTCTAGACTACAATGCCTAATATATCTAAGACTGCTATCCTAGACTGAATCAACTAAACCCGACTAATTGTTAATAGCTTATTAAATATTATTAGTTAGGTTCCACTTGTTTGTGAGTTTTATGACTCCCTATAAGTCCTAACTAATGCTAGTTAGCCCTAAACTAATGCAGGTGGGCCCTACATCCTTTGTGCACTGGACTGTGACAATGGGCTATAACGCTTTTATCCAAGTTTTGGGATGAGGATGAGATGGTATTGAATCTTAGATTTAGTTTGTAAATGATGAAGATTAAAAAAATAGAAAGTTTCTTACTTTAGAAACTTTACAAAACATCAATCTTTTAGAGGTAGGAGACCCTAGACACAGTGTCAAGGAGCTTTCAGCCTGTTTTGGGATGATGATGAGATGATATTGAATCTTAGATTTAGTTGATGAAGGATGGAGATTGAAAAAATAGAAAGTTTCTTTTTTTAGAAACATTATAAAACATCCATCTTTTAGACATATGAAATCCTAGAGACGATGTCAACGAGCTTTTAGCCAAGTTTTGGGATCAGAATTAGAGATTATTGAATCTTAGAGTTCGTTGATGAAGGATGGGGATTGAAAAATAGAAAGTTTCTTATTTTAGAAACTTTATAAAACATCAATCTTTTAGACTTAGTAAACCCTAGAAATGGTGTAAAAATGGTTTTAGCCAAGTTTTGAGATGAGGAAGTATTGGCATTGGATCTTAGATTTAGTTGATGAAGAATGGAGATTGAAAAAATAGAAAGTTTCTTATTTTAGAAACTTTATAAAACATCCATCTTTTAGAAAGTCTAGAGATTGTGTCAAGGAGCTAGCTAAGTTTTGAGATAAGGATGAGATGGTATTGAATCTTAGATTTAGTTGATAAAGAATGGAGATTGAAAAAATAGAAAGTTTTTTAGTTTAGAAACTTTAAAAAATATCCATCTTTTAGACATAGGAGACCCTAGATATGGTGTCAAGGGGCCTTTAGCCTAGTTTTGGCATAATGATGTGATGGTATTGAATCTTAGATTTTGTTGATGAATGATGGAGATTGAAAAAATAAAAAATTTCTTATTTTAAAAACTTTATAAAACATCAATCTTTTAGACATAGGAAACGCTAGAGATGATGTTAACGTGCTTTTAGCTAAGTTTTGGGATGAGAATGAGATGGTACTTGAAATTCCATGGGTGGTCCCGAAATGGCAACTATGAGAAGTGAAAATTATTAGGTTGCTAGCAAGTTTTAATCTCTTGAAAACTCAAACCTAATATAGAAGATTAAGAGATCAACAATGAAATTCAAGCACACAAGTTAAATCTAAAGGTACAATGCAAATAAAGAGCAAGAGTTTAAGAGAGAGTGCACCCGAGATTTAAAGTGGTTCGGTCCTCAAAACGCGAGGCCTACTCCACTCCACCAACCAGACCCGTTGATGGCTTCACTATGTGATCTTCTTAACTTCGGCGAAGATCGGTTCCGATTACAAATTCTGATTACCTTTTAACCTTGGTGGCAATCTTCACCACGGAGAGTGGGCTACGCTTCTCCAAACACTCGCCCGATACAAAGTTCTTGATAAGAAAGAAAGAACAAAAATCCCTCACAAGGGTTTACAAGAAGTGTAGAAGATGTACAAATTTGGGCCTATGATCTAAATCCTAATCTTAGAAGATGAGAGGCATAAATAAGCTTTGATTCACTGTTAGGATGTTCAAGTAGAGTTTAAGAGTGTTAGGATTGATAATTGGGCAAAGTTTAAGAGTGTCGTAAATCTGGCAAAGTTCCAAACGGCTATATTTCTTCCCGTTATAGTGGTCTCGGAGTTCCGAGAAAAAATCTCGGACTTCCGGGAATACAAACAGAAATTGAAAAAAAAGCTACTGGACCATTTCTCGGAGCTCAGAGGAATGTCTCGGAGTTCCGAGAAGCCTATGTCAAGCAGATTTTCAATTCTTGTTTTTGGGCTTCCAACTTTACACTAAGTTGGGATTGTTATGAGGGTTCCAAAGTGTTGGAACACCACAAGGACAATCACATAATCATTTAGGGTGTGTGAGATTAACTTAATTTATGCCTCTTAAAATCTTAAACTAAGATTGGATCTTATACAATCTAAATTGACTTCGATCTTCAATGCGATTCTTCAAGTCTTCATTCGTCTTGGATCTCCGATGTCTTTGGCCTTCATAAGCGGTCCAATGAGAGCTTCTTTGGCCTCAATCCAAGAAATCTTGTCTTTAAGCAATTATGATCTACAACTTAGACATTTAAACACATTAGTGATCATAAATCACTTGTGTATTGGAATCATCAAAATAAGATGGGAATGCCAGGGTGGAAACCATTGGGCTTACAATCTCCCCCTTTTTGATGATGACAAGCACAAGAGATTTTCAATAAAAGCATGCATATATTTCCTTACATGAGATTTCTCTCCCCCTTTGCCATCTATCAAAAAGATGGGGTAAAAGAAAAAATAAAGGGATAAAATTTACAATTTTAAGCTCCCCCTTTTTTAAGGAAAAAGATAAACATAGAACTCCCTCTATTTGGAAAACAAAGTCAATACAAGAGGGGATATTAAATTAACCATAAAAAGATATTCAAATTTAAGCATAAGCCCCTAAGCTAAGCACATATGAAGAGAATCATATGACCATTTATTCCACAATAATGGCATCTAACATGAGGGTTAGATAAACTAGTTCTATCATAAAATGCATGAGTAGGTTTATGACTAGCTTTCTTTAAGATTGTGTCAATAATTTTGTCACCATTTAAGAATCCATGGAGACATAATCTTAACCGTTCATTTTCATTATGAAGATGTGTTATTTGATTTAAAGAATCATTGAATTCATCTTCATAAGATTTGGAAGAGCTTGCCATATTTTGAAATTGTGCTAATTGGCAAGTTTTCTCATCCAAACAACCCTTAAGGGTTTCAATCTCAAGTTTAAAAATTTCAAGTTGTGCTTGGGATTTGGAAGAAGATTCATTCCTCAAAAAATTAAGATCATTTTCTAATTTTGAAATAGATTTCTTTTGAACTTTATTTTTAGAAATTTGAGAATGCAAGGTTGAGCACAATTCATCATAGGATATTTTTTCACTATCACTACTTGATGAATTATAAGAGAGGTTAGATTTTACCTCAACTTCATGGGAGAATGCCATGAGGCTATTTTCTTCCCCTTCACTTGAGCTCTTTCTTGAGGTGCTCAAAGCATCCCAACCGGCTGCTAGAGCCTTGTGCTTCTTCCAATCCTTCTTCTTTCCCTTGTACTTCGAGGAGGATGAGTTGAGAAGAGGGCATTCCGGTCTTTTGTGTCTGGCCTTCTTGCAATTGTAACACCTTATAACTCCCTCAACATCACTTTCTTCTTTCTTCTTCTTTTCATCCTTTTTATGCTTCTTTCTCCATAAACTTTTAAATTTTCTTAAAGCTTCTTCTTCGTCACTATCCGCCTCACTTGAGGATGATGAGTCCGCTTTTACCTTGGAGACCTTTAGAGCTAGAGATCGACTCTCTTTTTCTTTCTCTTTTGGCTTCTTCTCCTCTTGTCGGCTACTGAGGAGCATCTCATGGGTGATGAGAGATCCTACGAGTTCCTCCACAGTAAATGTCTTGAGATTCTTTGATTCTTGTATGGCGGTTACCTTTGGATCCCAATGTGGAGGAAGAGACCTAAGCAATTTTCTCACAAGCTCATCAGTAGGATAAGATTTACCAAGATTAGCTAATTCATTTGAAATTTTAGAAAATCGGGTATACATTTCGGAAATACTTTCATTTTGACCCATTTTAAACATTTCATATTTGCTCTTTAACAAATTTATTTTGGAATCCTTGACTTGTGATGTTCCCTCATGGGTAACGGCAAGTGTATCCCAAATAATCTTGGCGGAATCAAAAAGAGCTACTCTATTAAACTCCTCCGTAGATAGGGCACAAAACAAAGAATTTATAGCTTTGTAATTCAAATTTGCATGCCTTTTCTCTACGACATTCCATTCTTCAAATGGCTTGGAAGGCAAAGTGTAGCCATTTTCAACAATGTGCCAAAGCTCCACATTTATCGAAAGAAGATAGATGCGCATCCTTGTCTTCCAATGACCATAGTTGGACCCATCAAAGAAGGGAGGTCTCGTTGTGGAATGGCCTTCCGGAAGACCGGTTCCATTTGTATTTGCCATTTCACAAATAGAAAGTTGCCAAAGATCTTATGATCTTTCCTTGTTAAAATTTTTAAAGAAAAATTTACCAAACATTTTAAGAGAAGAAAAATCTTTTAAGAGCCAAGGCTCTGATACCAAGTGAAATTCCAAGGTGGTCCCGAAATGGCAACTATGAGGAGTGAAAATTATTAGGTTGCTAGCAAGTTTTAACCTCTTGAAAACTCAAACCTAATATTGAAGATTAAGAGATCAATAATGAAATTCAAGCACACAAGTTAAATCTAAAGGTGCAATGCAAATAAAGAGCAAGAGTTTAAGAGAGAGTGCACCCGGGATTTAAAGTGGTTCGGTACTAAAAAAGCGAGGCCTACTCCACTCCACCAACCAAACCCGTTGATGGCTTCACTATGTGATCTTCTTAACTTCGGCGAAGATCGGTGCCGATTACAAATTCCGATTACCTTTAACCTTGGTGGCAATCTTCACCACGGAGAGAGGGCTACGCTTCTCCGAACACTCGCCCGATACAAAGTTCTTGATAAGAAAGAAAGAACAAAAATCCCTCACAAGGGTTTACAAGAAGTGTAGAAGATGTCAAATTTGGGCCTATGATCTAAATCCTAATCTTAGAAGATGAGAGGCATAAATAAGCTTTGATTCACTGTTAGGATGTTCAAGTAGAGTTTAAGAGTGTTAGGATTGATAATTGAGAGGTTTAGAATACCCATATATATATAGAAAAACCAAATATGACCGTTTGAGGGGCATTGTCGTAAATCTGGCAAAGTTCCAAACGGCTATATGTCTTCCCGTTATAGTGGTCTCGGAGTTCCGAGAGATGTTCCCGGAGTTCTGAGAAAAAATCTCGGAGTTCCGGGAATACAAACAGAAATTGGAAAAAAGCTACTGGACCATTTCTCGGAGCTCCGAGGAATGTCTCGGAGTTCCGAGCTCGGAGCTCCGAGAAGCCTATGTCAAGCAGATTTTCAATTCTTGTTTTTGGGCTTCCAACTTTACACTAAGTTGGGATTGTTATGAGGGTTCCAAAGTGTTGGAACACCACAAGGACAATCACATAATCATTTAGGGTGTGTGAGATTAACTTAATTTATGCCTCTTAAAATTTAAAACTAAGATTGGATCTTATACAATCTAAATTGACTTCGATCTTCAATGCGATTCTTCAAGTCTTCATTCGTCTTGGATCTCCGATGCCTTTGGCCTTCATAAGCGGTCCAATGAGAGCTTCTTTGGCCTCAATCCAAGCAATCTTGTCTTTAAGCAATTATGATCTACAACTTAGACATTCAAACACATTAGTGATCATAAATCACTTGTGTATTGGAAACATCAAAATAAGATGGGAATGCCAAGGTGGAAACCATTGGGCTTACAGTACTGAATCTTAGATTTAGTTGATGAAGGATGGAGATTGAAAAATAGAAAGTTTATTTTTTTTTGAAGCTTTACAAAACATCAATCTTTTAGACTTAGTAAACCCTGGAGATGGTGTAAATGAGCTTTTAGCTAAGTTTTGAGATGATGATGAGATGGTATTGAATCTTAGATTTAGTTGATGAAGGATGGAGATTGAAAAAACTGAAAGTTTTTTATTTTAGTAACTTTATAAAGCATCCATCTTTTAGACATCCATAGAGATGGTGTCCACATATCACATCTAACATCCATGCCTAAAAAGAGTTGGTATCAGTATCATCTGTCATCAGAATGAGCACTAGAATCCACTGTTTCTCAGAGAGGCGGAGAAGTAATGATCAACTATAGCTAAAGGGAGAAACCTACACAGTGAGCAAATGCGGGTAAACAAACGCATGCATAGCTATAGGTAAAAAGACAAACTTGCACAATGAGCAAATGCCAGTAGATGATAGCATAGGTAATAATGTGCAATAGTAAAGAGCTACAGCTAAGTATGTGAGCGCTATAGCTAAACATGTGAATAATCAAATAGGAAAATAATCACCGTTTGAAAGAAAACATACTGTCATGATCTTATGAAAGAAACAATGATAACCACAAACACAAACCCTAAAGCACTAACAACAAACCCTAAGACTCTAATTATATTTTTGCCTGAATCTTGGATGGTCTGATGTTCATCCGAAGCTGCCTACATATCCTGCCTCTACAGGAATTATGGCCACGTAGTTCTCGTACCTATTCTAAACTACAATGCCTAACATATCTAAGACAGCTATCATAGACTCAATCAACTAGACCCGACTAATTGTCAATAGCTAATTTAATATGATTAGTTAGGTTCTACTTGTTTGTGAGTTTTAAGACACCATATATATGTCTTAACTAATGCTAGTTAGCTCTAAACTAATGCAGGTGGGCCCAACATCCTATGTGCCCTGGGTTGTGACATTAAAGAAGACAATGGGCTATGAAGTTTTATCCAAGTTTTCGAATGAGGATGAGATGGTATTAAATCTTAGATTTAGTTTATTACGGATGGTGATTGAAAAATTGAAAGTTTTTTTTATTTTAGAAACTTTATAAAACATCCATCTTTTAGACATCAGAAATCCTAGAGATGATTTCAACGAGCTTTTAGCCAAGTTTTGGGATCAGAATGAGAGGGTATTGAATCTTAGAATTAATTGATGAAGGATGAAGATTGAAAAAATAAAAAATTTCTAATTTTTGAAACTTTATGATGGATGATTTCAACATCCATCTTCTAGACATACGAAACCCTAGAGATGGTGTCACGGTGCTTTTTGCCAAGTTTGGGGATGAGGATGAGCTGGTATTGAATCGTTGATTTTGTTCGTGAAGGATTGAGATTGAAAAATAGAGAGTTTCTTTTTTATAATCTAAGATTCAATACCCTCTCATTCTCATCTCAAAACTTGCCTAAAAGCTTGTTGACATCATCTCCATGGTTTCTTATTGCTAAAAGATTGATGTTTTATATCTCCATCCTTCACCAACTAAATCTACAATTCAATACCATCTCATCCTCATTCCAAAACTTGGCTAAAAGCACATTGACATAATCTTTAGGGTTCCCTATGTCTAGAAGATGGATGTTTTTATAAAGTTTCTAAAATAAGAAACTTTCTAATTTTTAAATATCCTTCCTTCATCAACTAAATCTAAGATTCAATACCCTATTATTCTCATTCCAAAACATGGCTTAAAGCTCGTTGACATCATCACTAGAGTTTCTTATTTGTAAAAGATGGATGTTTTACAAAGTTTCTAAAATAAGAAACTTTTAATTTTTTAAATCTCCGTCCTTAATCTAATAAATGTAAGATTCAATATCATTTCATCCTCATCCCAAAACATGACTAAAAGCTCATTGACACCATCTCAAGGTTTTCTAAGTAAAAAAGATTAATGTTTTGTAAAGTTTCAAAAATAAGAAACTTTCTATTTTTTCATTCTTCATCCTTCATCAACTAAATCTAGGATTCAATACCCTCTCATTCTCATCCCAAAACTTGGGTAAATGCTCGTTTACATCATCTCTAGGGTTTCATATGTCTAAAAGATTGATTTTTATAAACTTTTTAAAATAAGAAAGCTTCTATTTTTTCAATTTCCATCCTTCATCAACTAAATCTAAGATTCAGTACCCTCTCATTCTCATCGTAAAACTTGGCTAAAAGCTCGTTGATATCATCTCTAGGGCTTCTTATGTCTAAAAGTTGGAAGTTTTATAAGGTTTCTAAAATAAGAAACTTTCTGTTTTACAATCTCCATCCTTGTTCAACAAAATCTAAGATTTAATACCTTCTAATCCTAATCTCAAAACATGGCTAAAAGCTCATTGACACCTTCTATTGGGTTTCCTATGTCTAAAAGGTGGAAGTTTTATAAATTTTCTAAAATAAAAAAATATTCTGTTTTTGAATCTCTATCCTTCTCTAACTAATTCTACGATTCAATACCATCTCAACCTCATCCCAAAACTTGGTCTCTAGGGTTTCTTATGTAAAAAAGATGTATGTTTTATAAAGTTTCTAAAATAAGAAACTTTCTGTTTTTTCAATCTCTATCCTTCATAAACTAAATCTAAGATTCAATACCAGCTCATCCTTATCTCAAAACTTGGCTAAAAGCTCATTAACACCATCTTTAGAGTTCATTAATTCTAAAAGATTGATATTTTGTAAAGTATAAGAAACTTTCTGCTTTTTCAATCTACATCCTTCAACAACTAAATCTAATATTCAATACCCTCCCATTCTCATCCCAAAACTTAGCTAAATGCTCGTTGATAACATCTCTAGGGTTTCCTATGTCTTAAAGACGGATGTTTTAAAAAGTTTCCAAAATAATAAACTTTATATTATTTCAATCTCCATCCTTCATTAACTAAATCTAAGATTCAATATCATCTCATCATTATTCGAAAACATGGCTAAAAGCTCCTTGAGACCTACTCTAGGGTCTCCTATGCCTAAAAGATGGATGTTCTATAAACTTTCTACAATAAAAGACTTTCTATTTTTTCAATCTCCATCCTTTATCAACTAAATTTAAGATTAAATATCATCTCATCTTCATCTCAAAACTTGGCTAAAAGCTCCTTTACACCATCTCTAGGGTTTCCTATGTCTAAAAGATAGTTGTCTTACAAAGTTTCTAAAATAAGAAACTATCTATTTTTTATATCTCTATTCTCCATCAACTAAATCTAAGATTCAATATCATCTCATCCTCATATCAAAACTTGGCTAAAAGCTCCTTGACACCATATATAGGGTTTCCTATACCTGAAAGATTGATGTTTTATAAAGTTTCTAAAATAAGAAACTATATATTTGTTCAACCTCTATCATTTATCAACTAAATCTATGATTCAATACCATCTCATCATTTTCTCAAAACTTGGCTAAAAGCTCATTGACACCATCTTTAGGGTTTCCTATGTCTAAAAGATTGATGTCTCACAAAGTTTCTAAAATAACAAACTTTCTATTTTTTCAATCTCCATTCTTAATCAACTAAATCTAAGATTCCATACCCTCTGATTCTCATCCCAAAACTTGTCTAAAAGCTAGTTGGCATCATCTGTAGGGTTTCATATGTCTAAAAGATGGATGTTTTAAAAAGTTTCTAAAATAAAAAACTTTCAATTTTTTCAATCTCCATCATTTATCAAGTAAATCTAAGATGCAATATCATCTCATCCTCATCTCAAAACTTGGCTAAAAGCACCATGACAACATCTCTAAGGTTTCCGATATCTAAAAGATAGATATTTTATAATATTTCTAAAATATGAAAGTTTCTATTTTTTTCAATTTTCATCACGCATCAACTAAATCTAAGATTCAATACCATCTCATCATCATCTCAAAACTTGGCTAAAAGCTCATTCACGCCATCTTTAGGGTTTACTAAGTCTTAAAGATTGATATTTTATAAAGTTTCAAAAAGAAGATTCAATACCCTCTCATTCTCATCCCAAAAATTAGCTAAAAGCTCGTTGACATCATCTATAGGGCATCCAATGTCTTAAAGAAGGATATTTTATAAAGTTTCTAAAATAAGAAACTTGCTATTTTTTCAATCCCCCTTCATCAAGTAAATCTAAGAATCAGTATCATCTAATCGTTATCACAAAACATGGTTAAAAGCTCCTTGACACCGTGTCTAGGGTCTCCTACATGTAAAAGATGGTTATTTTACGAAGTTTCTGAAATAAGTAACTTTCCATTTTTTCAATCTTCATCCTTTATCAAATAAATAAAATATTCAATAACATCTTATCCTAGTCTCAAACTTGGCTAAAAGCATCTTCACACCATCTGTAGGGTTTCCGATGTCTAAAAGATTGATGTCTTATACAGTTTCTAAAATAAGAAATTTTTTTTGTTTTCAATCTCCATCCCTCATCAAATAAATCTTAGATTCAATATCATCTCATCCTCATCTCAAAACTTAGCTAAAAGCTCATTGACACCATCTCTAGGGTTTCATATGTCTAAAAGATAAATATTTTCTAAAGTTTCTAAAATAATAAACTTTCTATTTTTTCAATCTCCATCCTTGATCAACTAAATATAAGATTCGATAACATCTAATCTTCATCTCAAAACATGGCTAAAAGCTCGTTGACAACATCTATAGGGTTTCCTATGTCTAAAAGGTGGATGTTTTAAAAAGTTTCTAAAATAAGAAACTTTTTATTTTTAAAACTCTATCCTTCACCAACAAAATCTACGATTCAATACCATCTCATCCTCATCCTAAAAGTTGGCTAAAAGCACCTCGACACCATCTCTAGGGTTTCCTAAGTTTAAATGACGTATGTTTTACAAAGTTTCTAAAATAAGAAACTTTTCGTATTAATATATCCGGTCGGGGTCTGCCTAACCCCAGCTTACCAATAAAAAAAAAAAGAAACTTTTAATTTTTTAAATCTCCATCTTTTATCAACTAAATCAAAGATTTAATACCCTCTCATTCTCATCCCAAAACTTGGTTAAAAGCTCGTTGACATCATCTCTAAGGTTTTCTATAGCTAAAAGATGGATGTTTTATAAAGTCTTTAAACTATTAAACTTTCTATATTTTCAATATCGATCCTTCGTCAACTAAATCTAAGATTAAATATCATCTCATCATCACCCAAAAACATAGTTAAAAGCTCCTTAACAGCGACTCTAGGGTTTCTTATGTGTAAAAGATGGATATTTTATAAAGTATCCAAAATAAGAAATTTTCAATTTTTTCAATCTCCATCCTTTGTCAACTAAATTTAAGATTCAATACCCTCTCATCCTCATCTCAAAACATGGCTAAAAGCTCATCGACACAATCTCTACGGGTTCCTATGTCTAAAAGATGGATGTCTTAAAAAGTTTCTAAAATAAGAAACTTTCTATTTTTTTAGTCTCTATCCTTCCTCAACTAAATCAAAGATTTAATATCATCTCATACTCATCTCAAAACTTAGCTAAAAGCTCCTTCACAATATCTCTAGGGTTTCCTATGTCTAAAAGATCGACATTTTATGAAGTTTCTAAAATAGGTTACTTTCAATTTTTTCAATCTCCATCCTTCATCAGCTAATCTAAGATTCAATACCATCTCATCCTCATCTCAAAACTTGGGCTAAAGCTCCTTGACATCATCTCTAGGGTTTACTAAGTTTAAAAATTTAATGTTTTATAAAGTTACTAAAATAAGAAACTTTCTATTTTTTCAATCTTCATCCTTTATCAACTAAATCTAAGATTCAATACCATCTCCTCCTCATCTCAAAACTTAGCTTATAGCTCCTTCACCCCATCTCCAGGGTTTCCTGTGTCTAAATGATCGATGTCTTATAAAGTTTTTAAAATAATAAACTTTCTATTTTTTCAATCTCCATCCTTCATCAACTAAATCAAAGATTCAATATCATCTCATCATCATCTCAAAACCTAGCTAAAAACTCTTTGACACCATCTCTAGGGTTTCCTATGTCAAAAATATGGATGTTTTATAAAGTTTCTTTAATAAGGAACTTTCTATTTTTCAATCCCCTTCTTTCACCAACTAAGTCTACGATTCAATACCATCTCATCCTCATCCTAAAACTTGGTTAAAAGCACCTTGACACCATCTCTAGGGTTTCTTATGTCTAAAAGATGGATGTTTTATAAAGTTTCTGAAATAAGAAACTTTCTAATTTTTCAACTTCATTTTTCATCAACTAAATCTAAGATTCGGTACCCTCTTATTCTAATCCTAAAACTTGGTTTAAAGCTCGTTGACATCATCACTAAGGTTTCGTATGTCTAAAAGATAAATGTTTTACAAAGTTTCTAAAATAAGAAACTTTCGATTTTTTCAATCTCCATCCTTAATCAACTAAATCTAAGATTCAATATTATCTCTTCTTCATCTCAAAACACGGCTAAAGCTCCTTGACACCATCTCTAGGTTCTCCTATGTCTAAAATAAGGATGTTTTATAAAGTTTCTAAAATAAAAAATTTTCTATTTTTTCAATCTCCGTCCTTTATCAACTAAATCTAAGATTTAATACCCTTTCACTCGCATCCCAAAACTTTGCTAAAAGCTCGTTGACATCCTCTCTAGGGTTTTCTATGTCTAAAAGATTGATATTTTATAAAGTTTCTATAATAAGAAACTTTTTATTTTTTCAATCTCCATCCTTTATTAACTAAATCTAAAATTTAATACCCTCTCATTCTCATCCCAAAACTTGGCTAAAAGCTCGTTAACATCATCACTTAGGTTTCTTATGTCTAAAAGATAGTTGTTTAACAATGTTTCTAAAATAAGAAACTTTTTATTTTTCAATCTCCATCCTACATCAACAAATTTTAAGATTCAATATCATCTTATCCTCATCCCAATCATGGCTAAAAGCTCATTGACACCATCTCTAGGGTCTCCTACGTCTAACAGATGGATGTTTTATAAAGTTTCTAAAATAAGAAACTTTCTATTTTTTAAATCTCCATCATTTATGAACTAAATCTAAAATTCACTACCATCTCATCCTCATCTCAAAACTTGGCTAAAAGCCCCTTTACTCCTTCTTTAGGGTTTCCTAAGTCTAAAAGATGGATGTTTTATAAAGTTTTTAAAATAAGAAACTTTCTATTTTTTCAACCTCCATCCATCAAATAAATCAAAGATTCAATACCATCAAATCCCCATCTCAAAACTTGGCTAAAAACTCATTCACACCATTTATGAGGTTTCTTATGTCTAGAAGATTGATGTTTTATAAAGTTTCTAAAATAAGAAACTTTCCATTTTAAAATCTCCATCCTTGATCAACTAAATCTAAAATTCAATACCATCTAATCCTAATCTCAAAACTTGGCTAAAAGTTCGTTGACACCATCTATTAGGTTCATATGTCTAAAATGTGGAAGTTTTATAAATTTTATAAAATAAGAAACTTTATATTTTTCAATCTCAATCCTTCATGAACAAAATCTACGATTCAATACCATCTCATCCTCATCCCAAAACTTGGCTAAAAGCACATTGACACCATCTTTAGGGTTTCTTACGTCTAAAAGATGGATGTTTTATAAAGTTTCTAAAATAAGAAACTTTATATTTTTCAATCTCCATCCATCATCAACTAAATCTGAGATTCAATACTCTCTTATTCTCATCACAAAACTTGGCTAAAAGCTCATCCTTGACACCGTCTCTATGGTCTCATATGTCTAAATGATGGATGTTTTATAAGTTTCTAAAATGAGGAACTTTCTATTTTTTCAATCTCCACCCTTAATCAACTAAATCAAATATTAAATATCATCTCATCCCCATCTCAAAACTTAGCTAAAAGCTCATTGACACCATCTCTAGGGTTTCCTTTGTCTAAAAGATGGATGTTTTAGAATGTTTCTAAAATACGAAACTTTCTACGTTTTCAATCTCCATACTTATTCAACTAAATCTATGTTTCAGTACCCTCTCATTCTTATCCCAAAACTTGGCTAAAAGCTCGTTGACATCATCTCTTTGGTTTTCTATGTCTAAAAGATGGATGTTTTACAAAGTTTCTACAATAAGAAACTTTAGATTCTTTCAATCTCAATCCTTAATTAGTTAAATCTAAGATACAATACCATCTCATCCTCATCTCAAAATTGAGCTAAAAGCTCATTCACCCCATCTCTAGTGTTTTCTAAGTCTAAAATATGTATGTCTTATAAAGTTTATAAAATAAGAAACTTTCTATTTTTTCAATCTCCATCCTTCATCAACTAAATCAAAGATTCAATATCATCTCATCTTAATCTCAAAACTTAGCTAAAAGCTCCTTCATACCATCTCTAGGGTTTCCTATGTCTAAAAGATGGATGTTTTATAAAGTTTCAAAAATAAGAAACTTTCTATTTTTTCAAAATTCATCATTTATCAACTAAATCTAAGATTCAATACCATCTCACCCTTATCACAAAACTGAACTAAAAGCTCCTTAACCCCTTCTCTAGGGTTTCCTATATCTAAAAGATGGATGTCTTATAATGTTTATAAAATAAGAAACTTTATATTTTATATTTCCATCTTTCATCAACTAAATCAAAGATTCAATATCATCTCATCTGCCAAAGAAGCTAAAAGCTCCATGACACCATCTCTAGGATTTCCTAAGTCGAAAAGATAGATGTTTTATAGAGTTTTAAAAATAGGAAACTTTCTATTTTTCAATCGCCATCCTTCACGAAAAAAATTCACGATTCAATAACATCTCATCCTCATCTCAAAACTTGGTTAAAAGCACCTTGACACAATCTTTAGGGTTTCTTATGTCTAAAAGATGGATCTTAATAAGAAACTTTCTATCTTTCAATCTCCATCCGTCTTCAACTAAATCTAAGATTCAATACTCTCTTATTCTCATCCCAAAACTTGGCTAAAAGCTCATTGACACCGTTTCTATGGTCTCATATATCTAAATGATGGATACTTTATAAGTTTCTAAAATAAGAAACTATCTATTTTTTCAATCTCCATCCTTCATCAACTAAATCAAAGATTAAATATCATCTCATCCTCATCTCAAAACTTAGCTAAAAGCTCCGTGATACCATCTTTAGGATTTCCTATTTCTAAAAGATAGATGTTTTATAAAGTTTCTAAATTAAGAAACTTTTTATTTTTTTTAAAATTCATCATTTATCAACAAAATTTAATATTCAATACCATCTCATCCTCATCTCAAAACTGGGCTAAAAGATCCTTGACCCCATCTCTAGGGTTTCCTCTGTCTAAAAGATGGATGTCTTATAATGTTTATAAAATAAGAAACTTTCTATTTTTCAATCTTCATCCTTTATCAACTAAATCTAAGATTAAATACCATCACATCCGCTTCTCAAAACTTGGCTAAAAGCTCATTGACACTATCTCTAGGGTTTCCTATGTCTAAAAAGATGAATGTTTTATAAAGTTTTTAAAATATGAAACTTTCTATTTTTATCTCCATCCTTCACCAATTAAATCTACGATTAAATATCATCTCTTTCTCATCCCAAAACTTCGTTAAAAGCACCTTCACACCATCTCTACGGTTTCCTATGTCTAAAAGATGGATTTTTATAAAGTTTCTAAAATAAGAAACTCTCTATTTTTTCAATCTCCACACTTAATCAACAAAATCTATGATTCAGTACCCTCTCATTCTTATCCCAAAACTTGGGTAAAAGCTCGTTCACATCATCTCTAGGGTTTCCTATGTCTAAAAGATGGATGTTCTATAAAGTTTCTAAAATAAGAAACTTTTTATTTTTTCAATTCTCATCTTTCATCACCTAAATCTAAGATTCAGTATCATCTCATCGTTATCCCAAAACATGGTTAAAAGCTCCTTGACACCGTGTCTAGGGTCCCCTATATCTAAAAGATGGATGTTTTATAAAGTTTATAAAATAAGAAACTTTCTATTTCTTCAATATTCATCCTTTATCAACTAAATATAAGATTCAATACCATCTCATCTTCATCTCAAAACTTGGCTAAAAGCTCCTTCACCCCATCTGTAGGGTTTCCTAAGTAAAAAAGATTGATATCTTATACAGTTTCTAAAATTTGAAACTTTATTTCTTTTTTCAATCTCCATCCTTCATCAACTAAATCTAAGATTCAATATCATCTCATCCGCATCTCAAAACTTAGCTAAAACCTCCTGACACCATTTCTAGGGTTTCATATGTCTAAATGGTGGATGTTTTCTAAAGTTTCGGAAAAAGAAACTTTCTATTTTTTCAATCTCCATCCTTGTTCAAATAAATCAAAAATGAATTCATGAGAACTGATTCAGGTCCTCTCTACTCCTCCTACAGTTTCTCCTTGGCGGCTCCTAATTACCCGTCGGCAAGATTGTTGGTGACCTTTGTTTAATTTTGCTTCTTTTTTGCTGTTTATGCTGCCCATGTGGCCCCCCTTTGTAATTTCTCCCCTCTTTCTAATATATCTGGTCGGGGTCCCTGCCTAACCCCAGCTTGCCCATCAAAAAAAAAAATTAAAAATTCAATACCATCTACTCATCTCAAAACAATGCTAAAAGCTCATTGACACCATTTATGGGGTTTCCTATGTCTCAAAGATTGATGTTTTTCAAAATTTCTAAAATAAGAAACTTTCAATTTAAATCTCCATCCTTGATCAACTAAATCTAAGATTCAATAACAACTAATCTTAATCTCAAAACTTGGCTAAAAGCGCGTTCACACCATCTATAGGGCTTCCTATGTCTAAAAGGTGGATGTTTTATAAAGTTTCTAAAATAAGAATCTTTTTATTTTTCAATCTCTATCCTTCACCAACTAATTCTACGATTCAATACCATCTCATCCTCATCCCAAAACTTAGCTAAAAGCACCTTGACACCATCTCTAGGATTTCCTATGTCTAAATGACGTATGTTTTTCAAAGTTTCTAAAATCAGAAACTTTCTATTTTTCTTATCTCCATCCTTCTTCAACTAAATCTAAGATTTAATACCTCTCATTCTCATCCCAAAACTTAGCTAAAAGCTCGTTGACATCATCTGTAGGGTTTCTTATAACTAAAAGATGGATGTTTTGTAATGTCTTTAAAATAATAAAATTTATCTCCATCCTTCATCAACTAAATCTAAGATTCAATCATCTCATCATCTCCCCAAACAATAGTTGGAACCTCCTTAACACCGTCTCTAAGGTCTCTTACGTGTAAAAGATGGATGTTATAAAAAGTATCTAAAATAAGAAACTTTCTACTTTTTCAATCTCTTTCCTAGATCAATTAAATCTAAGATTCAATACCCTCTCATCCTCATTTCAAAACCCTGCTAAAACCTCCTTCACACCATCTCTAGGGGTTCTTATGTCTAAAAGATGGATGTCTTATAAAGTTTCTAAAATAAGAAACTTTCTATTTTTTTAGTCTCAATCCTTCATCAACTAAATCTAAGATTCAATATCATCTCATCAACATATCAAAAAGTGGCTAAACGCCCATTGGAACCATCACTATGGTTTCTTCTGTCTAAAAGATTGATGTTTTATGAAGTTTCCAAAATAAGAAATTTTCTATTTTTCAATCTCCATCCTTAATCAACTAAAACAAAGATTCAGTACCATCTAATCCTCATTTCAAAACTTGGCTAAAAACTCCTTCACACCATCTCTATGGTCTCGAATGTCTAAAAGTTGGATATTTTAAAAATTTTCTAAAATTAAGAAGATTCTATTTTTTCAATCTTCATCCTTGATAAACTAAATCGAAGATTCAATACAATCTAATCTTCATCTCGAAACCTGCCTAAAAGCTCTCAAAACTTGGCTAAAAGCTCCTTAACACCATTTATAGGATTTGTTATGTCTAAAAGATAGATGTTTTATAACGTTTCTAAAATCAGAAACTTTCTATTTTTTCAATCTCTATCCTTGATCAACTAAATCTAAGATTCAATACCGTCTCATCGTCATTCCAAAACTTGGCTAAAAGCTCATTGACACCATTTCTAGGGTTGACTATGTCTAAAAGATTAATGTTTTATAAATTTTCTAAAATAAGAAACTTTTAATTTTTTAAATCTCTACCCATCTTCAACTAAATCTAAGATTCAACACCATCTTATCCTCATCTCAAAACTTGGCTAAATGCTTAGTGACACCATCTCTGGGATCTCTTATGTCTAAAAGATGGATATTTTTTAAAGTTCCTAAAATATGAAACTTTCTATTTTTTCAATCTTCATCCTTCATCAATTAAATCTAAGATTCAATACCATCTCATCCTCATATAAAAACTTGGCTAAAAGCTCCTTCACACCTTCTCTAGGCTTTAGTAAGTCTAAAAGATTGATGTTTTACAAAGTTTCTAAAATAAGAAACTTTTTATTTTTTCAATCTCCATATTTCATCAACTAAATCTAAGATGGAGATTGAAAATATCGAAAGTTTCTGATTTTTAAAACTTTATAAAACGTCCATCATTTAGACATAGGAAACCTTATAGATCGTGTGAAGGAGCTTTTAACCATATTTTGAGATGAAGATGAGATGGTTTTGAATCTTAGATTTAGTTGATCTAGGATGGAGATTGAAAAAATAAAAAGTTTCTTATTTTAGTTACTTTAAAAAACATTCATCTTTTAGACATAAGAGACCCTATAGACGGTGTCAAGGAGCTTTTAGCTATGTTTTGAGAGGATGATGAGATGATATTGAATCATGATTTAGTTAAAGAAGGATGGAGACTGAAAAAATACAAAGTTTCTTATTTTAGAAACTTTGTAAAATATCTATCTTTTAGACTTATAAATGGTGTGAATGAGCTTTTAGTCAAGTTTTGATATGCGGATTAGATGGTGTTGAATCTTAGATTTAGTTGATCAATGATGGAGATTGACAAAATAGAAAGTTTCTTATTATAGAAACTTTAAAAAAAATCAATTTTTTAGACATAGGAAATCCCATAAATTGTGTTAAGGAGTTTTTAGCCAAGTTTTGAGATTAAGATGAGATGATATTGAATCTTAGATTTTGTTGATTTAGGAAGGAGATTGAAATAATAGAAAGTTTCTTATTTTAGAAACTTTAAAAAATACCCATCTTCTAGACATAGAAGATCCTAGAGATTGTGTCACTGAGCTTTTAGCTAAGTTTTGGGATGAGGATGAGATGGTATTGAATCTTAGATTTAGTTGAAGAAGGGTGGAAAATGAAAAAATTAAAAGTTTCTTATTTTAGAAAATTTATAAAATGTCAATCTTTTAGACATATTAAACCCTAGAAATGGTGTCAAGGAGATTTTAACCAAGTTTTGGGATGAGGATGAGAAGGTATTGAATCTTAGATTTAGTTGATCAAGGATTGAGATGGAAAAAATAGAAAGTTTCTAATTTTAGAAACTTTATAAAACATCCATCTTTTAGACATAACAAACCCTATAGATGGTGTTAAGGAGCTTTTAGCCAGGTTTTGAGATGAGGATTAGTTGGTATTGAATATTCGATTTAGTTGATCAAGGATGAAGATTGAAAAAATAGAAAGTTTCTAATTTTAGAAACTTTATAAAACATCCAACTTTTAGACATAAGAGACCTAAGAGATGGTGGAAATGAGGTTTTAGCCAAGTTTTGAAATGAAGATGAGAGATGGTATTGAATCTTAGATTTAGTTTATCAAGGATAGAGATTGAAAAAACAGAAAGTTTCTGATTTTAGAAACTTTATAAAACATCCATCTTTTAGACATAGCAAGCCCTATAGATGGTGTTAAGGAGCTTTTAACCAAGTTTTGAGAGCTTTTAGCTAGATCTTGAGATGATGATTAGATGGTATTGAATATTCGATTTAGTTTATCAATGATGGAGATTGTAGCTAGATTTAGTTCACCATGCCTCCTTCTTCCGTGAAGGCCCTTTTTCCTAAGGAAATTCTTCAGGAACGTATTCAGGGTCTGCAACTTGGGAGGAACCCCCAATGTTGAGATCTTTGGTTTTAGGAGGCATGGTGAGAGGAAATGGGGGTGTAGAGAAGGATAATGTGTTAAAAAAAAAGAGAATAGCCCTAAAATGGAGGAAAATAGGAGAAATAGAGAAAGGAAGAAAGAAAAAAAATAAAAAAATGGGTGAAATCCTAGGGTTTGAATGGAAAAAACTAGGGTTTTAGGAAGAAGAGAGTGATGTTGAAGGGAGAAGAGGGTTTTGGAGGTGGATGTATGGAGAAAATGAAGAAAAAACGAGGAATATGGAGTTAGGGTTTGAGGAGTAGTAGAAAGAAGAGGGAAAGAGGAGAGAAAAAAAAAAGAAAAAATGAACCAGGTCCAGGGCTTTTAACGTTCCTGGCCCGATTCTCGGAGCTCCGAGAAATATTCTCGCAGTTCCGAGAACATTTTTTTCCTACTATCTCGATTCTTGGAGCTTCGAGGACAACGTGGACGAGATCTCGGAGTTTCGAGAAATTGTCTCGGAGTTCCGAGAACCGTTCCAGGTTCCTTCTGTCCATTTTCTCGGAGTTCCGAAACAAAATCTCGGAGTTCCGAGAATTTTTATTTTTTTTTTAATGTAAGGAGAACATAGTTACATATGATATTTCAAATTGCAAGTGAAACCATGATCCAATGCATGAATCACACATATGACTTACCGAAGGTTTAGATGATGGCGTGAAAATGAGATTCTAGTGAGAGAAACTCTGAGATTCTGAAATTCTAGTGAGAGAAAATTTTCCTCTCATCTTCTTCTTCTTCTCTTAGAGGTTCCTGTCATGGAAACCATTCCTCCAGATCCGGGCAAACATAGTTCTGTTCCCAGCTTGGATTCGAATCTTCCATTTCCCAGCTTAGTTTCAAGGGACAGCATGGGACAATCGTCTCCCCCTCGTGGAGCATATGCTTTTGGTCATTCCCTCCTGGGCAAGGGAGAAGGAAAACCAAATCCAACCCTCTTAGCTCAGCTTCAAAAGGCCAAAGCCTGTGAGGAGAAATACTGGCCAGCTGGTCACCTTAATCTCCCTGATTCTCATGTCTCTCCCTCTCGCCCAAAACTCTTTCCCTCTCTCTCTTTGGATGACCTTGGTAAGCTTCAGACCCAAGATCTGGGATTTGATCCTAGCACCCACTGGAAGAAAGGCACTAGGCTTCATAAAATCTTTACAAAACCTATTCGATCCTTACCCAGTTCTCCTTATAATTCGCAAAAAAAAACTGAGGCACCCTGGCACCCCAAAGTTTCCTCTTCAGTAGATCTGGAGGTCTCCCCATCTCACTCCTTTAGCAAATCCTTAGGCGAAAGCTTCATCTCTCCCTCGAGCTCAGATGGCCAGAGGTTGAAGACCGGTTCCTTTTTGGGTAAGGAGAAAACCACCCTTTTGTATCCATGGCCAAAAATAGCTCCAAACCAGCGGTTACTTGCCTGATGCCCAACCACCCTCTGTCCTTTCCGACAAAGCCTGTCTGGCCCCAGGATTCCAGCGCTTCTCCCTCCTCCGTTGATCTTGATCTCGCCCAAATCCCAAAGCAAGACTCAGCCTTTTCCCCCCTATCTGCTAGCCCGCCCAAAAATTTGAATTTAGCAAATGCGGGAATATTTGAATCTGTCTCTCAAAACCATATTACTCTCCTCAAAATCCCTGGAAATGCTAATCTAAACACAGATCTCCTAGACCCTAACCTTTCAAATTCGAAATTCAAAAATTCCCCGCCTACTGCTCCTTTGCCCCCTCTGCCTCCTGTAGACCGATTGCCTCCTCTGCTCCCTAATCCTAACCCCACTCGTTCCTGGGCCCACATTCTCTCTTCTCCCCCGCCTATCCCTTCTCAGCCTGAATCTAAACTCCCTTTTTTCTCTTCCTCTATCTCGGACAAGGGGAAAAAGAAAGCAATTTTTGTCGAAGAGGATTACGCTGAGGCAATGGATAAATGGAATAACTGTCTCTTGGGATTCTTTCTTGGCAGAAGACCGTTCTTCTCCTCTCTTAAGCAGCACCTCCAATGCAAATGGCAGCTTAAAGGAGATTTTCTAATCTCCTCCCTTCCCAAAAACTTCATTTTATTCAAATTCTCTTTACCTGAAGACTGTATTAAAGTGCTCGAGGCACCCATTACAACCTACGGTGGGAGACCTCTTATTCTTCAGAAATGGTCCCCAGAGTGTTCCTTGGAGAAAAGAAAGCTCTCTTCCATCCCTATTTGGCTTAGGTTCCCCGTACTTCATCTCAAATTCTGGACCCCCAGTGGGTTGGGGAAGTTAGCTAGTACTATTGGCCATCCTCTCTTCATGGACACCATTACTGCTGCAGGCACGCATCTAAACTTTGCCAGAGTATGTGTTGAAATCTCCCCTGAAGACGAACTCCTCGACTCAATTGACATTGACACCCCCTCAGGTACATTCCTCCAAGCTGTTGAATATGATTGGAAACCAAAAGCTTGCATTACCTGCAGAGATTTCAGTCATTCTGCGGATCGCTGCCCCCTCCTCCCTCTGCCCCTCCCTAAGTCTAAACAGGAATGGATAAAGAAAGCTTCTGAACCTGTAGAAAAGTCCCTACCTGTTTCCCCCCCTTTCAATAATCCCTCCGTAATCCCTGATGCCCACCCAAAGCCTCAAATCAGTATACATAATGGTTTCAGTATCCTTGACTCCTTAGACTCAGAAATCCCAGAAGAGCCCAATTTGAGCATCCCAACAGTCTGTGCTGAACCTAATTCCGTCTGCCTATCTGTTCCCACTCTTGACTCCTCTCCCCTAGCCTCTTCTCAATCTATGATGCTATTGCCTGTATCCTCTGTTCAACCTCTTACTCTCTCACCCAAGCCATCTCTGTTTGACCCAGGTACTGTCAATCCCCAGCTGAATTGCCATTCACCCCCTCTTTCTGCTGACCCTGGAGCCGAGAATCCTTCTACTCTGGCCTCCCAATGAAGTTAATCTCTGTTTGGAATACTCGGGGTCTCTACACCCGCTCTAAACGTGGAGAAATTAAGAGTTTTATATCGAGCTCATTGACTTCTATTTGTTGTTTGCTCGAAACCAAGGCATTGAGCCATAAGATGAAGGACTATGTTAAAGATTGTTGTGAAGGCTGGGATGCTCATGGCAACTATTCGTGTGTTCTCAAAGGTAGAATTTGGATCCTCTGGGACAGTGCTAAGATCAAAGTGAAGATAATTGAGGAATCTAGCCAGCATATTCACTGTGAGGTGGAAGTCATCCAATCTGGAATGCTCTTTAGAATGACAGCAGTCTATGCTCACAATTATTACATTTCAAGGAGAGATCTGTGGTCTAAGTTGGAACTTATTGCGTCTGTTAACCAGACGCCTTGGATTGTGTTAGGAGACTTTAATGCTGTCCGGAGCCAGGAAGAACGATATGGGTACCCTCCTAACATAGCTCAGATGGAGGAATTTAACTCTTGCCTTTCCACCTGTGCCCTTACTGATCTTCGGTCTGTGGGTCTCAATCTTACTTGGAATAACAAAGGTAAGCCGGGAAATCTGAAAATGGCCAAGCTCGATAGATCTTTGGTTAATGAAGAATGGTTGCATACCTGCCCGAACTCCTATACTGAATTCATCCCCCCTGGAATTTCTGACCACAGCCCTTTCATTGTGTCCTGCTCAAACCACCAATCTCTTGGCCCTAAACCCTTCAAGTTCATGGACATGTGGTTGGATGACAAATCTCTTTACCCTATTGTAGAAAGAGCCTGGGCTCATAAGGTGAAAGGTAATCCTATGTTCTCTCTTGTCCAAAAGCTGAAAATGGTCAAGAACCAAATCAAAGACTGGAACCGAGAGGTTTTTGGTAGAATTGACATTCAAGTGCCAATCATCAGAAAATCCTTGTTAAAGATCCAAGCTTCTATAGAGAAAGAACCTGCCAGTCACCACCTCATTGAACAGGAAGCTCAGATCAGGGATGACTTGCTGAAATACACTTCCCTCGAAGAATCCTTTCTCAAGCAGAAATCCAGAGCCCAATGGCTTCAATTGGGAGACTCGAACTCCAAATTCTTTTACTCTCATTTGAAAGTAAGACAAAACAAAAACAATATTCTTGCTATGAAAAGAGAGGATGGCACTCAAACCACTGACCCTATTGAAATCTCTTCCATTCTGATCAGCCACTTCTCTAGGATTCTTAATCATGGTAAATCTCAGACTGCTGCTGTCCCTGATCCAATCCAAACTCTGAATGTTGGGGAGGCTGACTTCTTAACAACCCCCATTACTTCGGAGGAGATTAAAGATGTAGTTTGGAAATCTAATGGAGACAAATCCCCTGGTCCGGACGGCTTCAATGCCTCATTCTACCGATCCTTTTGGTACCTGCTGGGAGATGAGTTCATTGCTGCTATAAAGAATTTTTTTAAATCTGGTAAGCTTCTCAAATCTGTCAATGCTACTTTCCTATCCCTCATTCCTAAAGGCCCTGATACCTCCTCCCCTTCCCATTATCGCCCAATATCTCTTTGCAACTTCTTGTATAAAACAATAACCAAAATCCTGGCCAACCGCCTTCGGTCCGTAATTTCCAACCTTATCTGTCTGTCCCAATCTGCCTTTATTAGAGGGCGGCAAATTCAGGACAATATTCTTCTCACCCATGACCTTCTCCATAGCTTTCACCTTCCCTCCCCCTCCCCTGCCATGTGCCTGAAAATTGATCTTGCTAAAGCTTTTGACAACGTTAACCGTCAAGCTCTGTTATCCTTCATGGCCAAGCAAGGTTTTAATTCAACCTGGCTGGGCTGGATAGAAAATGTATCTTACACTCTTCCTTTTCTATCCTGGTTAATGGCTCCCCCCAAGGCTACTTCAATTCCTCTAATGGCCTCCGCCAAGGAGATCCCCTCTCACCCCTCCTCTTCTCTATTTCCATGGAAATGCTCTCTGTCCTTCTCGACAATGCCTATTCCTCGAATACCCTTTCCACCCGCTTTTCTCAAGACACCCTTGCCATTACTCATCTGCTATTTGCAGATGATCTAATGCTCTTTGCAATGGGAACTGCCAGCAATGCCACCATTCTTTCTTCTTGTCTGACTATGTTCCATAGGATTTCTGGGATGGAGGCTAACCACTCTAAATCTGAAATCTACTTCCGGGGCACTACTCTCAGGGATAAACTTGATATACTGCAAATTCTGGGGTTCAATGAAGGAAGTCTCCCGATAAGATACCTCGGTCTCCCGTTGTTTACATCGAGACTCACTGTCTCCGACTGTGCTCCTCTGATCACTAAAGTCCGGAAACGCATTGTCAGTTGGGCTAGCAAGAGCTTAAGCCAAGCTGGTCATATCGAGCTTGTTAAAACGGTGTTAAACAGTTTCATGATCTATTGGTCCTCAGCTTTTGATATCCCCAAGGGGGTAATTGACTCTATTGAGAGTATTTTTCGGACCTTCATCTGGGGAAGTTCTGAAGGAAAAAAATCCCACCACTCAATTTCGTGGAATGCAATGTGTCGTCCTAAAAGCGAAGGAGGAATTGGTATTCGTCACCTAAGGGACATCAATGTATCTCTCCGAATCAAGCAGGTATGGTCTATCATTGCTGAAAAGAATACCCTCTGGGCCCAATGGTTCTCCCTGAAATATATCAAATCAAAAAAAATTTGGACTATTAAGCTGCCTTCAAAGCCTTCATGGGGGATTAGAAGTATCATCAAAAGTAGAGACCTGGCTAAACCTCACATCTGCTGCGTAGTGGGCAATGAAGCAGCCATTGATCTGTGGTCCGAGCCGTGGCATCCGAGGGGAGTAATTTCTTCCATCATTTCCAAGCACAGAACAGATTCCTCCCTGTCATCCTTGAAGACTCTCGAGCAGCTGCATCATGAAGGATCCTGGAATCCTATTCTGAACCTTGGATCCCTCACTCAGGAAAAGTCTCTTACCACAAATACTCCTATTTGGAAACCAAACAGTAATGGTATATTCTCTACTAAAAGTGGGTGGGAAGTTACTAGGCCTCACTTTGAAAAACCGGTTTGGGCTTCGCGAATTTGGTTCAGCGGGCACATCCCTCGGCATGCTCTTGTAACTTGGAAGGCCCTCAGCAATGGTCTTAGCACAACTGATAACCTCCCATTTCTTGACCCTACTATCAGCAGAAACTGTATTTTATGCAACTCTGGGCCAGAATCTGTTAACCATCTCTTTTTCCAGTGTAGCTATTCAAATTGGGTATGGAAATCAATTCTTCGAAACCTTCAGCTATGACGCAACCCAGAACCTGATCTTATTCAGAAAGAGCTGTGGCTGGCAAACCACTTCAAGGGTGCCGGGCAAACTTCCAAATTAGCTTTTATTGCTTTGGAGGCCACCATTTACAACATCTGGTCTGAGCGGAATCACCGAATTTTTCGCAATACTTTTGTTCCCAAATCAGTTCTCCTATCCAGAACTCTATCTCTCATTCGAACAAAAATTCTTGGCTTGCACCTGGAAGATGTGGATACTCCAACTAACAGGTCCATTGCAGCCAACTTTGGTTGTGCTTTCTGTCCCAAAATCCGTTCTCCTCAGGTATGTTGTTGGAGCAAACCGAATCAGGGGTCTTTCAAAATTAATTCTGATGCATCTCTATCTACTGATGGGGGAGGTATGGGAGGTGCAATCCGGAATCATAACGGATTTCTCGTATCTATGTTCTCAGTTAATGTTGAGTCCGAAGAGATTCTGGTGCTGGAAATCAAAGCTGTTCTCGTTTTTTTTTTTTTTTTTTGGTTGGCAAGCTGGGGTTAGGCAGGACCCCCACCAGATTCATTGAAATAAAGAGCAAATACAAACTAAGGAGGCTCAAAAGCCAACAAGAAGGGAACAAGCTCCCAGCACAACAACAGCCAAGAAAAATAAGAGAAAAAACAGCTTCCATTCGGAGGATTACCCAAATTTCCAAAGGGAACAGACTCCCTGTTGTCCAAAAACCAGAGCATTCTAATTAAGGACTGGAGCCACTCAATCCCTTGAGTTATGGAAGAAAACCCTCCCGACCAATTAGGGATCCAAAAAGAAGGCTCAAAATAATCGACATAGAAACTATGGGAAGAAGCCCAAAATCTGGAAAAAAGAACAGGATCTGCGCCCACGTTACAGCCGAGTGTAAACCTTACCAGAGGAGTCATCAGTAATAATAGCAGCAAGAGCAGAGGGGATAAGGTTGGTAGCTATATTAGCGCCTTTGCACATACAATCCACTTTGGACAGAAAGTCAGCTGCTCTATTTGCCTCTCTCCAGACGTGAGAGATTTTCCATGAAGTGAGAGAGGAGAGGGAGAGTTTTATAGAGTCCAGCGTGTTAAGCAGTTTCCAAGGGCAGCAAAGAACTCCAGATATGATTTTTTCCGCAATCGAGGAATCAGTTTCGATCCAGATGTGCTGAAATTTCAATTGAAGGGCAGATTTAAGCCCAAATGCAATTGCTTCCAACTCAAGGACATTTATGGAATCAGGCAGTCTATTGACAGAATACATAGCATATGGTTCTCCTTTTTCATTTCGAATAAGACCTCCAATTGAGCCATAGTCTCCGGAGAGCGAAGCATCAGAATTCAGCTTGAGGAAGGAAGGCTTGGGGGTATCCAGCTACAAAACTTTTGAAAGCAACGGCGAGGAATCAGACATATCCTGAGGTTGGCAGCGATAGCTTCATTCCTATCAGATTTCAAGTCATATAACAGCAGGTAGGATATTCTATTTTGGATAACACATAGGATGTTTCGCAGCACAATTTGCTTGTGAGTCGACTTTTGGTTAAATATTCTGCAATTCCTTTCAGCCCAAATGCTATAGATCGCAGCAGAGTATGCAATTTTAAAGGCGGTAGATATCTGACTTTTCCCTCGAAAAGTGAACCGCATCCATTCTTCTTCCGCTCTAAGGGAGTTTGCTGGTTTTCTTCTCTGCTTAAATCTCCGTAAAACGTTTTGCCAAATCCAAGAAGAGAATGCACAGTTAAAGAATAAGTGATCATGAGATTCTTGATCTTGATTACACAAGATGCACCGAGGATCTCTTGAGCTGCCCAGAAATTGAAGGCGATCAATAGTGCTGAGTTTACCTTGAAGCGCTTGCCAAGCTATCATACAATGTCGAGGGATATACCCATGGAACCAGATAGATCGAAACCAGCAAGGTTTTTCATTTTTTTGACAAATTTGCTCCCAAGCACTGCGCATAGAGAATTTACCATTCGATTCTGGTTTCCAAATAACAGTGTTATCAACAGAGGATAGGTGATAAATTGCCGAGTGAAGGATGCTACCCAAATTATACGGGGGGGAGATAAGAGTGGTATCCCAAGTACCATTCAGCCGAACGTCTTCAATGGTCACAGTGCGAGGGATGTTGTAAACTATCCTTCCCACAGAAGTTTGGGAGTCAATTGGTCCATTTGGATGCCATGGATCCTTCCAAAAATTTATACCTTTTTCAGCTCCCACAGCATAACAAATGAACTTTTTTGACCAATATTTGGATCGAAGTCGATTCTAAAATTGCGGCAGATGTTATCAATGGCACCTCTAAAACTCCATGGAAATGCTTTGCCTGTACTAAGGAAATACGTTAGTTACTCTCCTTTTTCCTCCAATGGAAGATTTCCCATATTTGGCGAGAAGAAAATAGTGTAGCAGACTTCCTTTCTAAACGAAACTGCCCTTGCAAAGGTACTGCTCTCCCCCCTTTCCTGGCCGCCCCGGCGCTCCTCCTGCTCATGGACTCAGATAGGATAGGCAGTGAGTACTATCGGTTGTAATTTTACATGTTTCGCTATCTTGTGCTTTGGGCTCTCTGTTGTTGGGAGCTTGATCCCTTTATGTTGGCTTTCCAGCCCCCATAGTTGTATCGAATTTTTATTTCTAGTGCCTGGTTGGGGTCCTGCCTAACCCCTGCTTAATCATCAAAAAAAAAAAAAGTTTTAGGTATCTTAATTAAGGGTGATGGTACTGACTCCCCCTTAAAATGAAGTGGGCTATGGGTACCAATTGAGTGAGTTTTAGAGTTAGGGTTGGATCATCTAAAACCATGTAGTCACTATCAAAACAAGAGATATATATATATAGATATATATATATATAAGGAGAATTCTGTCTTCTATTCATGCTTCATGTGCAAACTCTTTCACTTGATCTAAACTCCAAATGTTGAGTCCACTCCTAAGGTTACAAAATCGATCCTCATTAAGGGGTTTTGTGAAGATATCCGCCAATTGTTCATTGGTGTGATGTACTTAATTTCAATATCCCCTTTTTGAGAATGATCTCTTAAGAAATGATGCCTTACCTCTATGTGCTTAGTTCTAGAATGTTGAATTGGATTTTTTGTCAAGTTGACGGCACTTGTATTATCACAATGGATTGGAACATTACTAAATGCAAGATTGTAGTCTATGAGAGTATTCTTCATCCATAGGATTTGTGCACAACAAGCGCCGGCCCCAATGTATTCTGCTTCAGTAGTAGATAAGGCTACCGATTTTTGTTTTTTGCTAAACCAAGACACTAGAGACCTTCCAAGAAATTGACAAGTGCGACTTGTGCTTTTTCTATCAATTCTACAACCGGCAAAGTCGGCGTCCAAAAATCCTACCAGGTTGAATTCATTCGATCGTTCATACCATAAACCTAAAGAAGGAGTTCCTTTGAGATATTTGAATATCCTCTTAACGGCACTCAAATGAGACTCTTTAGGAGCCGATTGAAACCTAGCACAAATACATACGCTAAACATTATATCCGGCTGACTAGCGGTCAAATATAATAGACTACCTATCATTCCTCTAAACTTTTTCTCATCAACCGGTTTGCCAATTTCATCCTTTTCTAATTTGGTGCAAGTACTCATAGGAGTTGGCTTGATTTGTGAGCTATCCATGCCAAATTTCTTAAGGAGTTCCTTCGTATACTTCTCTTAGTTGATGAAAATTCTATTTTTACATTGTTTGATTTGAAGTCCTAGGAAATAGGTAAGCTCTCTGTGGACCCCGATCCTGAGGTAGGCGAGAGGGAACGAGTCCCTAACACCCTCTCTGGATCATCCACGTGTGTGGAGAGCTCTATCAAGGAACTCTAAAAAATGGATGCCACCCTCATAGCATAGCACGAGTGGCGATGTAAAAAAAAAGAGATATGTCTTGATCCGGAGCCAAGGCTCGAAACCGAGACATACCTAAAATAAACTCAGAGTCGCCATCCATGGATATGCCATGGAACCCTAAAATCAAATCCTCTGTGCAATGGATAACCAGAAATATATATGGGTTCGTGCCTGGTTACGAATGGAGAAGGTCTGAGAGCACCCCCAATTCGTCCGAGTGCAAGCACTTGGTCTCTTATGCCATTTTATTAACTCCAAAGAAGTTTGGGTAAAAATCATATGAAATGGGAACAATCCTCAGGAATCGTCTACCTAAGCATGCATTTCCTGAGGATAAAATAATAAGCACACATAAAATAAAATGAAAGATGTGTCACCTAAGCATAGCTAGGTTATGAGTGACATGCCTAATGGGTGTCTAAGTTCTGATGTGCAAACACATGCAAGCTATAGCTAAAGGTATATGATCAGTACAAGAAAGTAAGAACACATCAAAACAACAAATCCTAAGACTCTAAATGATTAGCCCGAGTCCTTGGATGGTCTGGTATTCATCCAAAGAAGCCTACGTATCCTCGCCTCCACGAGAATCAAGGCAACGTAGTTCTTCGCGCCTATTCTAAAGCTAGGATGCCTAAGACACCTATACCTCTATCCTAGACTCGATCTAAAAGATCGGACCAGTTATTAAAGTTTCTTGTATGATTATTTAAATTCCAGTGAATTGTGAATTTTAGGACACCCTATATGCCCTAACTAAATGCAGATTAGCCCTAAGCTAATGCAGGTGGTTCCTACAACCTATGTGTAACTAGGCTGTGTTTCCTAAGGAAAACAAAGGGTGGACTAACGTGCCCTACTCTAGTCATCACTCGGTGATGTGAATCGCCGACTGACCGGATGGAGGCGCTCCTATAACTCTAGGACAGACCCCTAACTCTAAAACAAGCACACAAGCAAACAAACAAAACAGCCTATCAAAAGAAACTCCTAACTTTGAAACTCTCTATCTAGGAGAAACTCCTAACTCTAGAGGAAGATCTTTTGAAAACAAGGTTTTAAAGGTTGCTTATTCAAAAGATTTAAAAAAATGCTATTTACAAAAGTTTGGTTGGACTTGGGATATAAATCCCAAGCTGCACTACGTACCTCGCAAGAGGATCAAGCCAACGTAGTTCAAAACGAACTCTTCTAATTAAAGTTTTTCAAATGTTTTTGACATTTTTAAAGTTTTCAATGTTTTTGACATTTTTAAAGTTTTTAAATGTTTTTTTGAGTTTCGAATTTCTAATTTTTTTGAGTTTTTAAAATATTCAATGTTTTTGGATTTTAAAACTTTTTCCAATATTTTTTGAAATTTAAAGAGTTTTCACCCTTTTGGTCAAAGACCTAAGGGAATATACAAAGCAAAACCCTAGGGCCGAACCCTAGGGCTAAAAGGGGAAACCCCTAAACAAGGTAAACTAACGCCAAAGACGAGGGAATGATCTAAGATCACAAATAAGAAAAGCTTTAATGAGACTATGCTAGTTTCTAACAAAGAAGAACGACGACAACACTAAGGAGAAACTCCTAACAGATAATACCAAGGAAGGAGTACAACTGAGACATAGGTTCTCTAATAATACCACGAAAAGATGAATGAGTCAAAGACTCTCCGATAATATCTCTAAAGTAGACAACTGAGTCAAAGATAGGGCGGGGATAGGGTTTTTGCCTCACGATACTTTCAATGGATAGGGTTTTGGGGGAAGAAAACGATGGTGGAAGTGGCTTTGGGTGATAGTGGTGGTGAGGATCGGAGGAGGTGATGGCCGGAGAAGGAGATGCCGAAAATGGGTTTTGAGGATGATGGAGGAGGTACGGTGGTGGGATGGGTTTTGGGTTAGAGGATTAAATTGATGGCTAATGAAGATGGGATTTGATGGTTTTGGGTTCACCGGATTCCAACAATTTGGTCGGAGAAAATGGGGGTGGAGGTGACCAGCGGCTAGTGGTGGTAGAAGTAGAAATCAGAAGAAGAAAAAGAAAAAAAAAAGTGGTGTTGACCGGTGGTGGGACCGAGGCTTGATGATGGCTGGAGTTGGTCGGTGGGTGGAGGTGGCACGACCGGAGACGGTGGCTTCGCCGGATTCCGACGGGGTGTGGTCAGAGAAGAAGAGATAGGCTAGAAGAGGGTAGGGTAGAAGAGGGTTTGGGTGTAGCAGGTGATGGTAGAGGTTGCAGATGGAGGTCGGAAATGGTGGCGGTGGCTGAGATGAGGATCGATTGGAGGTGGTGGCCGAGCGGAGCTCCGGCCGAAGATGGTGCCGGAGACGAAAGCTCCCCAAAATCCCCTTTCTCCTTCTCTCTGGTTTTTTTTTCTCTTCCTCCCTTTCTCTTTTCTCCTCATCCCTCTTTAATTTCAAAAAATCTCCAGATCCAGATCTGAGATTTTGTCCCAAAATCTCAGATCCAAATCTGAGATTTTCTCCCAAAATCTCAGATCCAAATCTGAGATTTTCCCTCATACACTTCTAGATCTTACACTAGCCTTTCTAAATGTCTATAATTTTGTCTCCATCATAAAACCATATAGACACATCCTTAGCCTCTCATTTTTTTTTTTTTTGATGGGCAAGCTGGGGTTAGGCAGGGACCCCGACCAGATATATTAGAAAGATGGGAGAAATTACAAAGGGGGGCCACATGGGCAGCATAAACAGCAAAAAAGAGGCAAAATTAAACAAAGATCTCTAACAATCTTGCCGATAGGGTAGTTCGGAACCGCCAGGGAGAAACTGTATGCAGAGTAGATACCTGCACCAGGTCTCATGAATTCACTGCCCCTAGCAGCACCAGAAACAGCCCATAAAGCAAAAGCTCGATTATAAACAACAAGAATCATGGGAATAATCATCTCAATCGAGGATAGCGAGTACCCAATGAATCTTGAATAACAAGTTCAACAAGCTGAGAAGGGATGCCCATGACCTCTATGTCCATCCCTTTGCAGGGGCATTCCGGCTTGGATAGATAGTCAGCTGGCTGGTTCGCTTCTCTCCATATATGGGATACCTTCCAATTATGGAATTCTTGGAGACGTTTTATTATTGTATTGAGCAGAGATTTAGCTCGCCAGGGGCAGTCCCAGCTCCCATTCATAATCTTCACAGCTACCAACGAGTCAGACTCGATCCAAATATTACTGATATTCAGTTTTCTCGCCAGTTCAAGACCATGTAATATGGCATCCATTTCAAGAATATGAATGGATTTCAGATCAGTATTCAAGGAGAAACAGCCTCTAATAGTCCCAGTATAGTCACGAAGGATACCTCCAATGCCAGCGGCATCCCCTTTCATAGAAGCATCAGAGTTAAGTTTTACCACGTCTCCACCCGGTTTCTCCCATTGGCAGAATTGAGGGGAAGAGTTGACAGCGAACAGGGGGCATTTGAATTGTGTTGCAAAGCATAGATTTCGGTGGCCCGGTTCATCTGACAAATTGAGGAATAAAACTCTGTTTCTAATGGTGCTAATGATCCGTCGAAGAATGGTTTGTTTGTGAGTGCTAGGATTACCATGAATTCTGGTGTTTCGCTCAGCCCATATAAGATATATGGTAGTCCCGAAGGCAATGCGGATGGCAGTGGCACACTGACCACTACCTTTGAAATGAATTCTTATCCAGGCTTCTTCCTCAGGTAGAGAATTCAGGGGTTTTCTTTTTTGATTGAACCGCCGGAGGATGGAGCTCCATATCCATGCAGAATAACCACATCGAAAGAAAATATGGTTGACAGATTCTATGTCCGAATTACACAGTAGACATCTGGTTTCTCTTGAATTGCCCAAGAAAAGTAGCCTGTCACGAGTGAGCAAACGGTTTTGAACGGCCTGCCAAGCAGTGAAGCTATGCTTTGGCACATGGCCTTTAAACCATATGGAGGGGGCCCAGATTGCCTTGGGCCGCAATATCCGAATGAAATTCCAGGCTGATTTCAGAGAGAACTTGCCACTAGGTTCAGGTTTCCAAACAGGGTATGGGTCAGCTTCATTTGTAAGAGCAGAGTTGATAATTAGGTTTAATTCTCCCCCCCCAGAATATTCAAGGTGTTCAGCCCAAATTCCGTCCTCCATCAGCGAACTAATGGTAGAATTGAGAGGGATTGAGTTGATTTGAGGGTCTTCGAAAGTTCGTTGAATCAGAGCCCCTGAAGGGTGCCAAGGTTGACGCCAAAAATCAATTCCAGCACCATTTCCAACCGAGTAGCAGATATACCTCATAGCCACAGCTCTGATTTGGAAAATGCCCCTAGCACCCCAGGATGGGTTGGACGGGTATTTCATTGTCCAGAAGTTCTTCCTTTTGACATATTTCCAATGGAACCAGTCCGCCCAAGGGTTGCCCTTAGAATTCAAACATCTCCACAGGCATTTTAGTTGGAAAGCCTTGCTAACCTCATAAATACTCCGGATACCTAAGCCACCTTCCTCCTTGGGGGAGCAGACATTATCCCAGCTGATGGGGTGATAAGAGTTGGCCATGGATGATCCTGCCCAGACAAATATTCTCATAATTTTGTCAATTTCATTGAGGACTCCCATTGGAAGTCTGAAAGCAGAGGACCAATAGACACTGAAAGAGTTCAGAACAGATTTTATAAGCTCCACCCTGCCAGCCTTAGATAGGAACCTGTTTGTCCAGGAGGCAATCCTCCCACGGATTTTAGATATGAGGGGGATACAATCGCCATTGGTCAGTCTACCAGAAGTTAGGGGCAATCCCAGATACTTCATGGGAAGGGCTCCTTCATTCATCTGCAGCACCCTTCTAATGTGTCCCTTGAGCCTATGATTACATCCAGCAAATATAATCTCTGATTTATTGAAGTTAGCCTCCAACCCGGTGCAGTTTTTAAATCTGTCAAGACATTCTTTGATCTTTATAGCATTGGCAACAGAGGCATCCGCAAAGAGCATGACATCGTCTGCATAAAACAAATGGGAAATGGGCAGATTTTCTGTAGAGAAAGGGGATGTGAGAGCACCAGAACTGATAGCTTCAGTAAGGATACCCGATAAGATTTCCATAATAAAACAGAAGAGGGTGGGGGACAGAGGATCTCCTTGTCTGATCCCATTGGTGGCTTTGAAATAGCCCCGAGGGCTCCCATTGAAAATGACAGCAAAGGATGGGCTGCAGATGCACTGTTTTACCCACCTACACCACTTTTCATTAAAACCCATTTTTGTCATGTATACAAGAATGGTTTCATGAGACACCTTATCATAGGCTTTCCTGAGGTCAATTTTGATGCAGATTGCAGGTTTGGCATTTTTCAGATGGAAATTATGAATAACATCCTGCGTCAGTAAGATGTTGTCATGAATCGATCGCCCTTTTATAAAAGCTGATTGGAGAGGACTGATGATACCATTCATAAAATGACGGATCCGATTGGCCATAATTTTAGTAATGATTTTGTATGCGAAATTGCAAAGGGCTATAGGGCGGAACAAATCAGGTGTAGCCGCATCACTACATTTAGGAATTAGAGTGATATTGGTAGAGTTTACCTCAGCCAGAAGGGTATCATTTTTGAAGAAGTGTTGAATGGCCTTCACAACGTCAACACCAATAATGTACCAGAATTTCTGATAAAATTCGCCGTTGAAGCCATCTGGACCAGGAGCTCGGTTTCCATCCATTTCGAAAACCGTAACTTTGATTTCCTCCTCAGGGACCGGGCGGGTTAACCAATCTGCTTCCTCCTGCAAAAGGATTTTGAAGGGGGTGGGCAGCAGAGACTTCTCACAAATTGTGCCAGAGTTGAGCAGGTTTTGGAAATAAGAGATCATGATGTTTTCAATCTGGGAGTGATCAGTCGTCAGGTTACCATGAACATCGAGTAGACCCCCAATACTATTTTGATTTCTTCTCGCATTCATAACAGAGTAAAAATAGGCAGAGTTTGAGTCACCCAGGTTTAACCATTGCACTCTCGCATTCTGCCTGCGCATGGATTCTTCCATCCGAGAGACTTTGAAAAATCGCTCCTTGAGAGAGGATTCTCTGCTTCTAAGGTGAACATCAGTTGGGTTAGATGCTAAGGCAATTTGAACATCGTCAAGGTCTTGCTTAACAGCAGGGGCAATCAGATTAACCCTCCCAAATTTTGTTTGATTCCAGATCTTGATAGCCTGTTTAGTATTTTTAAGCTTCTGAGAGAGACGGAACATGGGATTACCTTTAGAATTGATACTCCAAGCTCTTTCAACACATTCAAAGATCGAGAGATCCATAAGCCACGCACTAAAGAACTTGAATGGCTTCTTGATCTCATTATGTCTCTCAGCGAGATGAATAATTAGGGGGGCATGATCAGAAGTTCCAGGGTATCGATAGATAGCAAAGGAATCTGTAAGAGTATTTATCCATTCATCATTCACTAAGGCTCGGTCCAACCTTCTCAGCTTAAGCTCGCTAGTTTTAGGGCTGTTACTCTCATTTTCATTTTGAAGATGATTTAAATAGTTTGAAAACTCAAATCTTTCCTCTTCAAAAGACTTGGATGAACTTGCCATGTTTTGAAAGCTCAAAACATGAGTCTCAAGTTCACTCAAGCGACTCTTAAGGGTCTCATTTTCAAACTTTAAATCTCCTTCCATTTTGGCTTGGGCTTGAAACTTAGAAGAAAAGTTTTGATTTAAAGATTCAAGTTTGTTTTAAATATGAGAAAGATTTTTCTTTAAAGCTTTATTTTTTGACATTTGCAAATCCAAGGCTTCACAAACATCATTATAAATCATTTCATTATCATTAGAACTTAAACTAGAAGATGGATGGGAGCATACCTCATTTTTATCTTCTTCGATGTTGGCCATTAGACATACGATAGGTTCAACATGGGCCGAGATACAGAAGTTCGATTTTTCTTCTTTGGAGCTCTTACTTGATGATGAACTAGTGCTATCACTAAGCCAATCCCAATTTGCCACGTGTGCTCTAAACTTCTTCCGATATTTCTTCTTCTTGTTCTTGAGGAGAGGGCATTCCAGCTTTATGTGTCCGGGTTTGCCACATTCATAGCATTTTGCATTTTATTGGGTCATCCTCCTTCTTTTCCTCCTTTTTCTTCTTATCTTTTCTTCCTTTCGTCTTCTACATCTTCTTAAACTTCTTGAAAGCTTCCAATTCATCGCTATCGGAACTTGAGGAAGAAGATGATTTGGCGGTGAAGGCAATGGATTTTCCTCTGTCTTTCTCCTTGAGTTTTGAAACCTCGGCTTGTTGGTTTTCCCTTCTCTTCATCTTCATTTCATTTGTAATGAGGGATCCAACTAACTCATCTAACTTCACATTGTCAAGATCTTTAGATTCTTCGATCGCCGTGACCTTAGGGTCCCAACTAAATGGAAGACACCGGAGAAGCCTCGTCACCAATTCTAAATTTGCATAGGTTTTACCTAAACCTTCAAGCTCATTAACAATATTAGTAAAATGAGAATACATTTCGGAAATAGATTCATTTTCGTTCATTTTAAAAGCTTCTAAATCACTAACAAGAAGACTAACATTAGATTTTTTGACTTGTGAAGTCCCCTAATGAGTGGTTTCAAGGATTGTCCATATATCCTTAACCGTATTACAAGTAGACACCCGATTGAATTCGTCGGGAGATAGAGAACAAAAGATTGTGTTCCCTCATTTAGCATTCAACGCAGCTCTCTTCTTTTGAGCGACCGACCACTCACTTCTATCACTTGTGAATGTATCCATCTTCAATTAACTCCCACATTTCAAAGTCTAAGGATTGTAAAAAGAAATCCATCTGGATTTTCCAATACCCATAATTTGAACCATTAAAGTATGTGGGTCTATAAACGGATTGTCCTTCAACATATCCAGATGGGGTTGCCATTATCTTTTTCTCTTCTATTTTTAATTTTTTTTTCAAAAACCTAAATAAGAGCCTTGTGCTTTGATACCAAGTGAAATCCCAAGGGTGATGGCAACCCAAGAGGGGGGTGAATTAGGTTTTTTTTAAAACAAAAAAAATTGCGGAAATGAAAAACTAAATGGCAAATTAAAACTTTAAACACAAATGAAAATAAACCACAAATGCACAATCACAAAATAAGAGAGTGAGAGAAATACAGAGAGTACACCCGAGATTTATAGTTTCGGTCACTCAAGGACCTACTCCACTCCACGAAGACCTCTTGGTGCTTTCACTACGGATTCCCTTAATGGCGGGGAATCAACCAAATTATAATGGTTCGGCTCCGCCTTGTAAGACTTGCCACGAACCGGAGAAAGCTCTGCGTCTCCAACACTCGCTGTTGAGATGGCTACCCGTCTCTTCATACTCGCCAAAAATACAATGTTCTTCAAAGAAAGAAAACTAAAAATCCCTTTACAAGGGTTACAAAGGATGGATGTAGATGTACAAATTTAAGCCTAATCCACTTCCTTGGTTAGAGATGAGAGAGGCACTAAGAACACTTTGGTTTGATCTTTAGAATGTTCAAAATAATGTTCAAAGATGGTTTAGAAAGGTTTAGATAGTGTATATAAAGCCCATTTGAAAATATGACCGTTTGGGTGTAAAACTGTAAAAAACGGAGTTGAAAAAGTCAACAACAAAAATCCCCAACGACACTTTTGCCAGGCCACTACGGTCGACCGGGCCACAGCGGTCGCCCGCCCTTATCGGGCGCCTTTTTTTATTTTCAAATTATCTATCGTCGCGGTCGACCGACCCAATGGCAGTCGTCTGGCGATGACTACCTGTTCGCTCAAAAAATTTGGCTCAAAACCTTTATTCGGTCGATCGACTCTTGGCGGGCGTCCGCCCCAACCATACTGGATTGTTTCTGTATGAAACAACAACACATCCGCGGTCGGCAGGGACTACCTCGGTCGACCGGCCCCGATAAGTTTCGAGATGCCAGGAATTCCAGGTTCCATCTCGCGCTCGCCCGGCATAGCCCAGTCGACCGGCCCTATATGAAATTCCTTTTTTACTTTAAAAACTTTTGGGACTTTTGGGCCATGGACTTTGGGATTTAATCCTACATTTTCAAATACAATTTCAAATAAATTTTATCCTATGTTTAATGCCTTTGACATCTCTAAAAACAAAGAGAGGAGTACAAACTCTATTGACTTGAAAAGCATTACAATCTTCTCTTGGTCTTTAAGGCTTCAAGTCCACCAAGCTTCTTGGATCATCCTAGCTTTGGCACTCCAAATGCATTCCAATTTAGCTTCAATGCCTTGATCCAAGCTTCCTTGATTGCACATTAATGAGATCTACAACTTAGACAATCAAAAGCACATTAGTGATATAAAATCACTTGTTTTTTTTTTTTGATTGGTAAGCTGGGGTTAGGCAGACCCCGACCAGATATATTAAAACCAATAAGCAAGAATTACAAGGGGGGCCCAGATGGGCAGCAAAGGCATAGAGCCAAAAGGAGAATCAAAGAGCAGTGCAGAAGAATCCCACAGTTGGGGGTACATATAGCCCCCCAACACCAACAACTAACCACAGCATTGATCACCGCTGCGGATCTGAAGGTCACATCGATAACCCTACACACGAGGGTAAAGGTGGCCGGCTGCATCAAGATCCAGGATATCCCTAAGAGTTGGGGGGATAGTAGAAGGGAGGAGGACAGCTCCTTTGCAACAACAGTCGGGCTTAGACAGGAAGTCTGCGGCCCCGTTCGCTTCTCTCCAAATATGAGACAATTTCCAGTTCTGAGTGTTTCTGAGGGCGTCACGAATTTCTTCAACAATTGGAATGGCTTTCCAGGGACACTCCCATTTTTCTAAGATCACATTTACTGCAACCAAAGAATCGGATTCAATCCAGATTGATTCATACCCTTCCGTGCGCGCGAGTATGATCCCATGGAGGATGGCTTTCATTTCCAGAAGATGGATCTCCTCACAGCCCGACCGAAGAGAGAACATGACTTGGACCTCCCCCATCGAGTTCCGAATTAAGCCCCCTATTCCACCCATCCCATTGTGAACAGCAGCATCAGTATTAATCTTGTAAAATTCATGATCCGACCTGATCCAGGAGCAGAAGACAGCGTCGATTTTCACTTGGATACAAGGAAGACCAAAATTTGCAGCAGTTGCAACATTTTTCCGGCTAATAACATCGTCCAGGTGAAGATGAGCAAGCCTAGAATGAATGATACTGAGGCAACTGTGGAGGGTACTCGTCTTATGGCAAGGGTGCTTCCCGTGCAGCCGGCTATTCCTTTCTCTCCATATCATGTACACCACCACACAGAAACTAAGTCGCATAATCGAGGTGGCTTGCCCATCCCCTTTAAACTTTTCCCGGATCCACATTTCTTCCTGTAAGAGGGTCTTGAGCGGCTTCCTCCTGAACCCACACCGCCACAGAATAGATCTCCAGATCCATGCCGAATAGGAGCATCGAAAGAAGAGATGGTTCTCCGATTCAGGGCCAGCATTACAGAGCAGACAGCTGAGATCTCTGTGGGATCCGAGGAAGCATAGCCTGTCCCGAGTACTGAGCCTGTTTTGCATTGCTTGCCAGGTGGTGAAGCTGTACCTAGGGATATGGCCTTTATGCCAGACAGTCTTGAACCAGGGAACCTCAGCCCAACGAGTTCTACATTGGTTCCAAGCAGATCTGAGAGAAAATTTCCCATTTGGGTTGCCCTTCCAAATAATTCTGTCGACTTCGTGATGGGAGAACAGCCCAGTTTTCATAATCCTGTGGAGTTGGGGCAAGTGAGCTTGGTGGAGGATGTGAGCCCAACTTCCATCTTGCTGCATGCATTCAATGGATGTCTGCTTAGTTAGACAGAACAGCTCGCCTTCAGTTGTTTGAGTGTGGACGGGTCCATCCGGATGCCATGGGTCAGTCCAAAAATCGATGTTTCTACCTTTGCCCACACAGTAGCACATAAAGGGCTTCGCCAAAGTTCTACAATTAAAGATACTTCTCACCCCCCAGGCCGGGTTCGAAGGCATAGGCCTATTCCAAAAGGAACTTTTCTTGAGGTATTTGATTTTGAACCATCTAACCCACAGAGATTCCCTGTTCTGAACAATGTGCCAGAGGAGTTTTAATTGAGAGGCTCTATTGATATCAACAACGCTGCGGATCCCCACACCCCCTTCTCTTTTTGGTCGACAGACCGAAGCCCAAGCAATTGGAGAGTATTGATTCTGTTGGTCAAACCCCCCCCAGAGGAAATTTCTGAATATTTTCTCAATCTCGAGCAGAATTTCCTTGGGGATGTTGTAGGTAGCAGACCAATAAATCTGGAATGAGGTGAGAACAGCTTTGATCAATTCGATTCGCCCCGCCCGGGATAGCTTTTTGTTATTCCACATGCCTAATCTGCTCCGAATTTTGGTTAATAATGGCTGACAATCGTGGCTGGACAGTCTCTTGGTAATCAGAGGGAGACCCAAGTATTTAATGGGGAGCGAACCTTCCTTGATGCAGAGGGAAGAGCAAATCAGGTCTTTGAGCTGAGCAGAAGTGCCGGACAAGAAAGCTTCACTTTTCTGGAAGTTAACATCCAGACCAGCAATGCGCTTGAAAGATTGGAGACATTCCTTGATCCCTGCAACAGATTCGAGGTCTGGGGTGATGAAAACCATGACATCATCAGCATACATGACATGATTTATATTAAGATTTCCTTTGGAAAACGGAGTTTTGATTTTACCCAAGGCTTGAGCCGAATTCAACATGCAGGAGAAGATTTCCATTACCAGGCAGAATAACAGAGGGGACAGGTGATCTCCTTGCCTTAGCCCATTAGAGGACTGAAAGAAGCCCTTCGGAGAACCATTGAGAAGCACCGAGAAAGAAGGAGAGGCAATGCACTTTGAAATCCAGGTGCACCACAAGGTGCGGAAACCAATTTTTCTCATGAATCCAAGGAGGGCTTCATGAATAACATAATCATAAGCTTTTTTCAGGTCAAGCTTTAAACATAAGGCTTTAGTGTTCGAGGCCTTGTGGAAGTTGTGGCACAGGCCATGGGAGAGGAGGACATTATCTTGGATAAGCCGATCCTTGATGAAAGCAGATTGATTGGGGCTGACAATCCTGTTCAGAACTTTGCTGAGTCTAGACGCCAGCAGCTTGGATATGATTTTATAGAAGAAATTGCACAAGGAGATGGGTCTAAAATGGTTGGGGGAGGATGCTCCACTACATTTTGGAATCAGAGCTATGAAAGTGGTATTGAATGCAGGAAGGAGGTTGCCAGTTCGAAAGAAATAATGGATGGCTTCAACAACCTCAGTCGCAATTAGGTACCAGAAGTGCTTAAAAAAGACCCCATTAAAGCCATCAGGACCAGGGGCTCGGTTCCCATCACACTTGAAAACCACCTCCTTTATTTCCTCGGCCTGGAAAGGTCTGACAAGGTCACGGGCATCATCAGGGGACAGTTTATACTGGGGGGCAGGAAGATCTCCAGTCATAGGGCAATTGTGGTTAAGCAAGCAAGAGAAGTGATTAACCAGGATATCCGCAATTCCCTTGGGTTCAGTACAAAGCTCACCATTATCATCTTCAATTGCCTGAATCTGGTTCTGGTTTCTGCGCATGGACATGGCAGAGTGAAAATATTCAGTATTAGAGTCACCAAGATTAAGCCAGTCAACTCTGGATTTTTGATGAAACAAACTCTCCTCCTGCTGGGCAGTCCGGGTGAACTTCTCTCTGATGTCTTGTTCCGCAGCTCTGAGGCTAAGGTTCCGAGGGTCCAGACCAATCTTAGTTTGGATCTCATCTAAATCTTTTCTGAATTGAGGAGCCAGGATGTCAATCCTCCCGAAGCTATTATGATTCCAGATTTTTATAGCTCTCTTAGTACCTTGGAGTTTCTTGAAGATTCTGAACATTGGATTTCCACTGATCTTCAGGTGCCAAGCTCTCTCAACAACCTCATAGAGGGAAGTATCAGAAAGCCACATGTTATGGAATTTGAAAGGTTTTCCCCCTGTAGACTGCACTGGGGAAGTGGAAACAATGATAGGGGAGTGATCAGACAACCCAGGATTTTTGTAGTGAACATAGGAGATTGGGAACCCATGTAGCCATTCCTCATTCACTAAAGCTCTGTCAAGCCTACGAAGTTTAAGGTGACCAGTGCGAGAACTGTTAGTCCAAGAGAGAGTTTGCCCAACGGATCTTAAGTCAAGAAGAGAGCAGTCCTCAATACAAGCATTGAACTCATTCATGTCGGAGGTGTTTGGATCAGCTCCTCCCCATCTCTCATCTGCAAAACGAGTGATATTGAAATCTCCCAAGGCAATCCAAGGAACCGGAGCAGCCGGAACAAGCCCCACTAAAGATGACCAGAGTTGCCTGCGCTCGGGAGCATCGTTAGATGCATAGATAGCAGATAGATGAATACAGTGACCAGTCAAGATACAGTAACATCCCCCGTGGATAATTTGGGAATTCATATAGAGGACTTGAAAGGATATCACCTTTGGGTCCCAGAGGACCCAGATTCTTCCCTTGCCACAGAATTCATAATTTGTTTGGCACTTCCAATTTTTGCTAATTTCAGACAAGAACCTCTGCACGTCGACTTCCTTGGCTTTGGGTTCAGACAGGCACAAGAGGGAGAGCTTATTCTCTTGGATGATCCGCTTTATATCCCCCCTTTTAGTTTCGGAGCAAAGGCCCCTAACATTCCAAGCTCCTAGAATTACCATCAGAACAGGGTGGGAGAAGTTTGATGGGCCTGCCAGAAGGAGGCATTACGCAGGCATGGAGTTGGGAACTATCATGGCCATTTAAGTCCTGAGCCTCCTGAACTTGAGCTTCAACCATAACTGGGCTTTCCTCAGGAATTCCACCTGATGAGGATGAGACATGGACGAATTCTTTTCCAAGACAGCCTACCAATTTATCTCGATCGTCTATATTGGATTCGACTTGATCCTCACTCTCTTCCCCCTCTTCATTTTCATTTCCTTCAACATCAGCCAGGGCATCAAAGCTGTTTTGAATCTGGATTGCTGTATCCACCACATGGGCACTGACACCACTTAGAATTCTGCTATGCTCCACAACTTGGGGGAATATACAGGTGGGTTTGACTGGCCTTTCCTCCCGGTCTCTAGCAGGTTTTACTGCTTGTAGGGGTTGCTTAGAGGGATTTTTTACTGGTCGCCATTCCTGCTTATGGTTGTGCTGCGCAACCTGAACATTTTTGGGGCATGCTTCCGAGGTATGACTGAAGTCAATACAGGTTTTACAGGCTGATGGTTTCCAGTCATATTGCACTTTTTGGTTGTGGATCCCATAAGGGGTGTGTATGGGAATGGTTTCGGGAAATTCTGCCCCTGCTTCCACTTCCACACACATACGAGCGTAACTTAGTCTTGTTTCTTCAGCAGTCCTTGAATCCATGTACAAAGGATTCCCTATGAAACTGGCTATTTTACTTAATCCTTTAGCACTCCAGAACTCAAGAGGCAAACCTGGAAGACGAACCCACACAGGGATTGAGGTAAGGTTTAGCTTCTCGAGAGGTGTCCCTGGTTTCCACTTTCGTAAAATCAAAGGTCTCCCCGCATAGGAGTGCTCCCCTGATTCCAGCACTGAGTCACAATCCTCCAGACAGGTGAACTGAAATAAATAAAACCCATTCCAGAAAGAGTAAAAATCTGCAGCTCTCCTTTAAGGTTCCACTTTCGTGAGAGATTTTCTCTCAGATTCATGAAGTACGGCCTCCTACCAATAAAGTATCCCACCAAAGAAGTTCTCCATTTACAGCCAATCTCCTCAAGCTCCTCATTCTCGAAAGAAATCCTCTTCTTCCCCGAATCAGCAGCTACAGGGTTTACAAACTCAAGTTTTGGAAGACCCTTAGTAGACTTTTCCCCAAAGAGGGATCTCCAAGGACTGGTTTTAGCTTGGGTAGTAGCAGCTCCTGTTGCTGATTGAGTAGCATCAGACCCATCAGTTTTCAGGGGCATGGGAATGGGCGTTGGATCTGTCCCAACAGAGTGGGCGGGAAAATCTGAGCTGGGAGAAGGAGTTGTTTCATTTGAAATTGCAATTGGGCGGGAATAATTCCCAGGGGTGGAAAAGATAAATGAGTGGGGGTGTGGTGCAATGCTGATTTTCTCTGTTTTTGCTGCTGCAATCAGCTTTTGATTTAAAAAAGGACTGGGTTCTGAAGAGAGAACAGAGCTGGTTGGGAATGAGGAGGGAACAGATAAGGTTGGGACAGAGGAGACGTCAGGTGGTAGGTGTTGACTGTCAGGGGTCACAGCAGAAACTGTTGGGCAATGGGTAATGGAAGAAATTCCCAAAATGGAAGGTTTCCCTCCAGCTGTCTCTTCTTCTCCAACTTGCAGATTCAGAGGTAAGAAGCAGCTCAAGGATGGAGGGGGAGGAGCACGAAATTCTTGTGTGGACTGGAGGTCAGGTCTTTGGGATTTTCGAGGAGTAGGAGTTTTCACAGGAATTGTAGAATTCTGCTTTGATTTTTTCAGAGAGCTTGTAATCTGAGCTGGGGTTATGGTAAACCTTTTGTGCACTCTAGTACCTCTCCTGAAATGGGTTGAGGGTTCAGGATCCTCAAGAGGGAACAGTTCTTTCAGGTATGCCACCCGCTGGACAGAATTCATACCTGGTTCAGAGAGAGGAGATGGCTTTTCGTCAACACAGGAAGGGAGCCCATCTAAGAAATAGTTATCCTTAAGCCCACAAACTGCTTGAGGCACATTTCCATGGGGTGAGGGAGAATGGCCAAGACCAGCTGGTTTTGGATGTGCCCAGAAACGGCCGTCCAAAACAGCAGACTTTCCCGGGTCAGGAGGAATCTCCATGGACTGGAATTCCTCCAAAATCTCTCACAGCAGACCGAATAGCTTCCCAGGAAGAAGGAGAAAACCGAGAAGGGCTTGGGCCCTTGGCCTCCAGCCGGCTGGCCGGAGGAAGAAGATGATCTCCTCGAAGAGGAGATTTTCTCACACTAGAAAACCCAGAGCTTCTCACACTAGAAAACCCTCGAAGGTTTCTTGCAAAATCAAAAAAAAAAAAAGTTGATAAAAATCACTTGTGTATGGAATCATCAAAACAAGAAGGTAATGCCAAGGATGGAACCATTGGGCTTACAAATACCCTCTCATTCGCAACTCAAAACTTGGCTCAAAGCTCCTTGACACCATCTCTAGGGTTTTCTATGTCTAAAAGATGGATGTTTTATAAAGTTTGTAAAATAAGAAACTTTCTATTTTTTTAATCTCCATCCTTCATCAACTAAATCTATGATTCAATACTATAAGCCCAAGGGTTTCCATGTGTTAATCATTCACCTTAACTTCTTGTTTTGATACTAGCAAACTAAATTGATTAGCATTTATGGACTGATGTGTTGCTTTGAGGTGTTGTGTTGTATACAGGATTTTCATGTCATAGTCGCCATTACACAACTCTTCACAACACATGGCTTGTGGATCAAGGAGCAAAGGAACCAAGAGATTGCACCGACATTGAAGACATCTTCATTTGAAGATGTTCGAATCAAGAAGCTCATCATGAAGATTCCACAAGTTCCCTAAGCAAGTGTCAAGAAGGAGCTTGGAGTTGAACATGCCATGGTGACACCTCATGTACCTCAACATGCATTGAAGATTGGAGGACAAGTCACAAGAGCCAGGACAAGGACAAGATATTCACCCAAGCTGAAGAAGTCTAAGAAAGTGCAAAGGAGCCAAGACATTCCAAGAAGACTCAAGGTTCTTATTTTTAGAATGTATTTGGAGTCCTCTTGATTTTATGATTAAATGCACTTTCAAAAGATTTTCAAATGGTTTTTATACTTAACATTTTACATCTTTGAAAACTATCAACACACCCAAAAATGGGTTTGAAAACCTTGGATTTAAGCCCAAAGACCATAGCCCAAAAGACCCTGATCTTTAAAGTTAAAATGAAATTTTTACCAGGGCCGGTCGATCGGGCTAGGCCAGGCGACCGTGGGATGGAACCTAGAAATCCAAGCCATCTCGAATTTTATCGGGCCGGTCGACCGAGTTAAGCTGGGCGACCGCGAATATGTATCTGTTTCAAAACAGAACAATCCTACATGGTTTGGACGGACGAACGCCGCGGGTCGGTCAACCGGGATAGGTTTTTGAGCCAAATTTTTTGAGTAAACAGTTAGCCTTCGCCGGGCAACCGCCATGTGGCCAGTCGACCGCGACGGTAAGAAATTTGAAAATAGAATAGGGCGCCCGATAGAGGTGGACGACCGCCGTAGCCCGGTCGACCGCCGCGGTCGAGCAAACTAGCCGTTGGGGCATTTTCTGCTTGACTTTTTCAAGCCGTTTATTTACATTTTTACCCCAAATGGTCATATTTTCGAATACACTATATATACATCATTAAAATCTATCTCTATAAGCTTTTGAACATTTTGAGAAAGATCAAATCCTATTTCTCCTTGAGCTTAAACATTCTATTTCAAATGCTAAAAACCTCTTTTATCTTCCATTTCTACATGTTATCAAGAGGCACTCCATAGCGATTTTATTTGTTTATTTCTTTGAGTGAATGTGTGCTTACAAAGTTGTAATCCGCCTATTAAGAGGCATTGAGAGTTTTACATTTAATTTGTTCTTCATGAGAGGGTCTTCTCTTCGGCCCGTAAAGAAAGGTGAAGAAAAGGGGATCTAATTCGGCCCGTGAAGAACGGTGAATCATGTGTGAGGGTTTGATTCCCTTGCTAAGGCTTCGTGCGAGGGGCTTCGCTTTGGCCCTTGAGAATGGAAAATAAAGGGTTTGTTCCCTTTGGAGATGAAGGAGTCAGGTGTACGGCTTGATCATTTTAGTGGAGATCCCAAGGAGGTAAACTTGGAAGAGTGGAGTAAGTCAAGTTGTGACCGAACCAGTACAAATCTTGTGCCTTGTGGATGCTTGCTCTTTTCTCTTTCCCTCTCTCTCTTGCACGTGTGGTGATTGGTAATTTCAAACCTTACTTTTGTTATGCTTTAATTGAACATGGGTTAGTAAATGCACTTGTGTTAAATGTTATAAACCCTAATTGCGTTATGATATCCATTTGAATAAGGGTTAGTAAATGTGCACGATTAGAAAGACTAAATCCTAGCTTTTATTGATATACATATTCGAACAAGGGTTAGACTAATTAGTGATTAATTAGAAGATTAATTTTTAATCTTCCTTAATTAAGCCTAAAATTTCTCATTGACCAATTCACCCCCCCTCTTGGATTGTCACACCTGTACTTCAAATACCCTCTCATTCTCATTCCAAAAGTTGGCGAAAAGCTGGTTGACATCATCTCTAGGGTTTCAATACCATAAAAGATGGTCTTTCACCAACTAAATCTAAGATTCAATACCATCTCATCCTAATCTCAATACATGGCTAAAACTCCTTCACACCATCTTGAGGGTCTCTAATGTCGAAAAGATTGATGTTTTATGAAGTTTCTAAAGTAGGAAACTTTTTTCTTTTTTCAATCTTCATCCTTTATCAACTAAATCTAAAATTCAATACCATCTCATCCTCATCCCAAAATTTGGCTAAAAGCTCCTTAACACAATTTCGATCCTTCATCAACTAAATCTAAGATTCAATATCATCTAATCCAAATCTCATAACTTTGCTAAAAGCTCTTTAACACCATCTATAGGGTTTATTAAGTGTAAAAGATTATTGTTTTATAAAGTTTCTAAAATAAGAAACTTTTAATTTTTCAATCCTTCCTTCAGCAACTAAATCTAAGATTAATACGCTCTCATTCTCAACTCAAAACATGGCTAAAAGGCCAATGACATCATCTCTATGGTTTCCTATATCTGAAAGATGGATGTGAGTACTTTAGATTGTAAGTACCCATGTTTCGTATTTCTGCTCTTTGGGTTCTCTGTTGTTGGGAGCATGTTCCCTTTTTGTTGGCTTTTCAGCCCCCCTAGTTGTATCTCTTTTTATTTTTATAATGCCTGGTTGGGGTCCTGCCTAACCCCTGCTTATTATCAAAAAAAAAAAAAGATTTATGTTTTATAAAGTTTCTAAAAAAAGAAACTTCCTATTTTTCAATCTTCATCCTTCATCAACTAAATCTAAGATTCAATACCCTCTCATTCTCATTCCAAAACTTGGCAAAAAGCTGGTTGACATCATCTCTAGGATTTCAATACGATAAAAGATGGTCTTTCATCAACTAAATCTAAGATTCAATACCATCTCATACTAATATCAAAACTTGGCTAAAAGCCCCTTCACACCATCTCTAGGGTCTCCTATGTCTAAAAGATTAATGTTTCATAAAGTTTCTAAAATAGGAAACTTTTTATTTTTTCAATCTTAATCCTTTATCAACTAAAGCTAAAATTCAATACCATCTCATCCCCATCTCAAAATTAGGCTAAAAGCTCCTTAAGACAATCTCGAGGGTTTCCTAGGTGTTAAAGATTGATGTTTTATAAAGTTTTTAAAATAACAAACTTCCTATTTTTTCAATCTCCATCCTTCATCAACAAAATCTAAGATTCAATACCATCTAATCCAAATCTCAAAACTTGGTTAAAAGCTCTTAGACACCATCTCTAGGGTTTAGTAAGTGCAAAAGATTGATGTTTTATAAAGTTTCTAAAATAAGAATTTTTTTATTTTTTCAATCTCCATCCTTCGGCAACTAAATATAAGGTTTAATACGCTCTCATTCTCAACTCAAAACATCGCTAAAACCTCCATGACATCATCTCTAGGGTTTCCTATGTCTAAAAGATGGATATTTTATAAAGTTTCTAAAATAAGAAACTTTTAATTTTTCAATCTCCATCCTTCATAAACTAAATCTAAGATTCAATACCCTCTCATTCTCATCCCAAAACTTGACAAAAAGCTGGTTGACATCATCTCTAGGGTTTCAATACCATAAAATATGGTCTTTCAACAACTAAATCTAAGATTCAATACCATCTCATCCTAATCTCAAAACTTAACTACAAGCTCCTTCACACAACCTTTAGGGTCTCCTATGTCTGAAAGATTAATGTTTTATAAAGTTTCTAAAATAGGAAATATTTTATTTTTTCAATCTTCATCCTTTATCAACTAAAGCCAAAATTCAATACCATCTCATCCCCATCTCAAAATTTGGCTAAAAGCTCCTTAACACAATCTCGAGGGTTTCTTATGTCTTAAAGATTGATGTTTTATAAAGTTTTTAAAATAAGTAACTTTCTATTTTTTCAATCTCCATCCTTCATCTAATCCAAATCTCAAAACTTGGCTAAAAGCTCTTGGACACCATCTCTAGGGTTTACTAAGTGTAAAAGATTGATTGTTTTATAAAGTTTCTAAAATAAGAAATTATTTATTTTTTCAATCTCCATCCTTCAGCAACTAAATATAAGATTTAATACGCTCTCATTCTCACCTCAAAACATCGCTAAAAGCTCCATGTCATCATCTCTAGGGTTTCCTATGTCTAAAAGATGGATGTTTTATAAAGTTTCCAAAATAAGAATCTTTTAATTTTTCAATCTCCATCATTCATCAACTAAATCTAAGATTCAATACCCTCTCATTCACATCCCAAAACTTAGCAAAAAGCTAGTTGACATCATCTCTAGGGTTTCAATACCATAAAATATGGTCTTTCATCAACTAAATCTAAGATTCAATACCATCTCATCCTAATCTGAAAACTTGGCTAAAAGCTCCTTCACACCATCTCTAGGGTATGTCTAAGAGATTGATGTTTTATAAAGTTTCTAAAACAGGAAACTTTTTATTTTTTCAATCATCATCCTTTATCACCTAAAGCTAAGATTCAATACCATCTTACCCCATCTCAAAATTTGGCTAAAATCTCCTTAAGACAATCACGAGGGTTTCCTATGTCTAAAAGATGGATGTTTTATGAAGTTTCTAAAATAAGAAACTTTATATTTCTTCAATCTCCATCATTCATCAACTAAATCTAAGATTCAATACCATCTAATCCAAATCTAAAAACTTGGCTAAAAGCTCTTAGACACCATCTCTAGGGTTTACTAAGTGTAAAAGATTTATGTTTTATAAAGTTTCTAAAATAGGAAACTTTTTATATTTTCAATCTCCATCCATCACAACTAAATGTAAGATTCAATATCCTCTCATTCTCATCTCTAAACTTGGCTAAAAGCTACTTGACACCATCTCTAGGGTGTCCTATGTCTAAAAGATGGATGTTTTATAAAGTTTCTAAAATAAGAGACTTTCTATTTTTTCAATCTCCATCATTCATCAATTAAATCTAAGATTCAATACCCTCTCATTCTCATCCCAAAACTTGGATAAAAGCTCGTTGACATCATCTCTAGGGTTTCAATACCGTAAAAGATGGTCCTTCGTCAACTAAATCTATGATTCAATACCATCTCATCCTCATCTCAGAACTCGGCTAAATGCTCGTGGACACCATCTCTAGGGTCTCCTATGTCTAAAGGATGGATGTTTTATAAAGTTTCTAAAATAAGAAACTATCTGGTTTTTCAATCTCCATCCTTTATCAACTAAATCTAAGATTTAATATCATCTCATCATCTTCTCAAAACTTGGCTAAAAGCTCCTTCACACCATCTCTAGGATTTCTTATGTCCAAAAGATGTATGTTTTATAAAGTTTCTAAAATAAGAAACTTTCTATTTTTTCAATCTCTAGGCTTCATCAACTAAAGCTAAGATTCAATACCATCTAATCCTCTTATCAAAACATGGCAAAAAGTTCCTTAACAGCATCTCTAGGGTATTCTTAGGGTAAAAGATTGATGTTTATTTTTAGAAACTTTCTATTTTTAAAAACTCCATCCTTCATTAACCAAATCAAAGATTTAATACCATCTCGTTCTCAGCTCAAAACTTGGCTAAAAGCCCCTTAAATCCATCTCTGGGGTTTACTAAGTCTAAAAGATTGATATTTTATAAATTTTCTAAAATAAGAAACTTTCTATTTTTCAGTCTCCATCCTTCATCAACTAAATCTAGGATTCAATATCTAATCCTCATCTCAAAACTTACCTTAAAGCTCTTTGACCCCTTCTCCAGGGTTTCCTAAAAGTAAAAGATTGATGTCTTATAAAGTTTCTAATAGAAGAAAATTTTTATTTTTTCAATCTCAATCCTTCAGCAACTAAATCTAAGATTCAATACCATCTCATTCTAATCTCAAAACATGGCTAAAAGCTCCTTAACACCATCTCTAGGGTTTCCTATGTCTAAAAGAATGATGTTTTACAAAGTATTAAAATAAGAAACTTTCTATTTTTTCAATCTCAATCCTTTATCAACTAAATCTTAGATTCAATACCCTCTCATTCTCATCTCAAACTTGGCTAAAAGCTGGTTGACATCATCTCTAGGGTTTCAATACGATAAAAGATGGCCCTTGATCAACTGAATCTAAGATTCAATACCATCTCATCCTCATCTCAAAAATTGGCTAAAAGCTCCTTGACACCATCTCTAGGGTCTCCTATGGCTAAAAGATGGATGTTTTATAAAGTTTATAAAATAATAAACTTTCTATTTTTTCAATTTTCAAACTTTATAACCTAAATCTAAGATTCAATACCATCTCATCCTCATCTCAAACATTGGCAAAAAGCTCATTAACACAACATCGAGGGTTTCTTATGTCTAAAAGATTGATTTTTTATAAAGTTTCTAAAATGAGAAACTTTCTATTTCTTCAATCTCTATCCATCATCAACTATCAATACCACATAATTCTCATCTCAGAACTTGGCTAAAAGCTTTTTGACACCATCTCTAGGGTTTACTTAGTGGAAAACATTGATGTTTTATAAAGTTTCGAAAATAAGAAACTTTATATTTTTTCAATCCCCATCCTTCAGCAACTAAATTTAAGATTTAATACCCTCTCATTCCCAACTCATAACTTGGCTAAAAACTCCTTGACATCGTCTCTAGGGTTTCCTATGTCTAAAAGATGGATGTTTTACAAAGTTTTTAAAAGAAGAAACTTTCTATTTTTTCAATCTTCATCCTTCATCAACTAAATCTAAGATTCAATACCCTCTCATTCTCATCCCAAAACTTGGCAAAATACTGGTTTACATCATCTCTAGGGTTTCAATACCATAAAAGATGGTCTTTCATCAACTAAATAAAAGATTCAATACCATCTCATCATAATCTCAACCTCCATCCTTAAGTAAGTAAATCATAGATTCAGTACCCTCTAATTCTCATCTCATAAGTTTGCTAAAAGCACCTTCACACCATCTCTAGGGTTTCCTATGTCTAAAAGATTGATGTTTTAAAAAGTTTCTAAAATAAGAAACTTTCTATTTTTACAATCTTCATCCTTAATCAACTAAATCTAAAATTCAATACCCTCTATTCTCATCCTAAAACTTTGCTAGAAGCTTGTTGACATCTTCTCTAGGGTTTCAATACCATAGAAGATAGTCCTTCATCAACTAAATCTATGATTCAATACCATCTCATCTTCTTCTCAAAAATTGGCTAAAAGCTCCTTGACACAATCTCTTGGGTTTATTAAGTGTAAAAGATTAATCTTTCATAAAATTTCTAAAATAAGAAACTTTCTAGCTATTAAATCGCCATCCTTCATCGACTAAATCAAAGATTCAACACCCTCTCATTCTCATATCAAAAGTTGGCTAAATGCACCTTCACAACATCTCTAGGGTTTACTATCTCTAAAAGATAGATGTTTGAAAATCCAAGGGTGGTCCCGAATTGGCAACTAATGAGGAGGTGAAATTTAGGTTGCTAGCAAGTTTTAACCTTTTTAAAACTCAAACCCAAAATTTGAAATTAAGAGATCAATAATGAAATTCAAGCACACAAGTTAAATCTAAAGGTGCAATGCAAAATAAAGAGCTAGAGTTCAAGAGAGAGTGCACCCGATATTTAAAGTGGTTCGGTCCTCAAAACGCGAGGCCTACTCCACTCCACCAACCAAACCCGTTGATGGCTTCACTATGTGATCTTCTTAACTTCGGCGAAGATCAATGCCAATTACAATTCCAATCGCCTTTAACCTTGGTGGCGATCTTCACCACGGAGAGTGGGCTACGCTTCTCTGAACACTCGCCCGATACAAAGTTCTTGAATAAGAAAGAAAGAACAAAAAACAATCCCTCACAAGGGTTTACAAATTGTAGAGGATGTACAAATTGAGCCTATAGATCCAAATCCTAATCTTAGAGGATGAGAGGCATAAACAAGTTTGATTCACTCTTTGGATATTCAAGTAGAGTTTTAGAGTGTTAGGATTGATGTTTGGTATGTTAGGAATACCCATATTTATAGGAAAACCAAAATATGACCGTTCAGTGGCATTGTTGTAATTCTTGGAAAATTTCCAATGACTAAAAATTCGACCGTTATATTGTTCTCGGAGTTCCGGGAATACAAACAGAAGTTGGAAAATGTCTACTGGACCATTTCTCGGAGCTCCGAGGAATGTCTCGGAGTTCCGAGCTCGGAGCTCCGAGAAGCCTATCAGCAGCATATTTTCAACTCTTGTTTTTGGGCTTCCAATTTCTTACCAACTTGGGATTGTTATGAGGGTTCCAAAGTGTTAGAACACCACAAGGACAATCTCTTATATATTTAGGGTGTGTGAGATTAACTTATTAATGCCTCTTAAAATCTAAATTAAGATTGGATCTTATACAATCTAAATTTACTTCGATCTTCAATGCGATTCTTCAAGTTTTCATCGTCTTGGACTTCGATGTCTTTGGCCTTCATGATGTGGTCCAATGAGATCTTCTTGGCCTCAATCCAAGCAATGTTGTCTTAGCACTAATGTGATCTACAACTTAGACGATCAAACACATTAGTGATCATAAATCACTTGTGTATTGGAATCATCAAAATAAGATGGGAATGCCAAGGTGGAAATCATTGGGCTTACAATGTTTTATACAGTTTCTAAATTAAGAAACTTTCTATTTTTTCAATCTCCGTCCTTCATTAACTAAATTTAAGATTCAAAACCCTCTCATTCTGATCCCAAAACTTAGCTAAAAGCTCGTTGACATCATCTTTAGGGTTTAAAGATCATAAAAGATGGTCCTTCATCAACTAAATCTCTGTTTCAATACCATCTCATTCTTATCTCAAAACTTGGCTAGAAGCTCCTTCACACCATCTCTAGCACTTCCTATGTCTAAAAGATGGATGTTTTATAAAGTTTCTTTAAGAAACTTTCTATTTTTTTTATTTCCATCCTTTATCAGCTAAATGTAAGATTCAATACCATCTCATCCTCATCTTAAAACTTCGCGAAAAGCTCCTTAACACAATCTCAAGGGTTTCCTATGTCTAAAAAATGGATGTTTTATGAAGTTTCTAAAATAAGAAACTTTCTATTTTTTCAATCTCCATCCTTAATCAACAACATCTAAGATTCAATACCATCTAATCGTCATCTCAAAACTTGGCTAAAAGCACTTTGACAACATCTCTAGGGTTTACTAAGTGTAAACGATTGATGTTTTATAAAGTTTCTAAAATAAGAAACTTTTTATTTTTTTCAATCCCCATCCTTCAGCAACAAAATCTCAGATTTAATACCCTCTCATTCCCAACTTAAAGCTTGGCTAAAAGCTCCTGGACAGCATCTTTAGGGTTTCCTATAGTTAAAAGATTGATGTTTTATAAAGTTTTTAAAAGAATAAACTTTCTATTTTGCCAATCAAAAAAAAAAAACTTTCTATTTTTTCAATCTTCATCCTTCATCAACTAAATCTAAGATTCAATACCCTCTCATTCTCAGCCTAAAACTTGGCAAAATGCTGGTTTACATCATCTCTAGGGTTTCAATACCATAAAAGATGGTCTTTTATCAACTAAATCAAAAATTTAATACGATCTCATCCTAATCTCAAAATTGGGCTAAAAACTCCTTCACACCATTTCTACGGTCTCCTACGTATAAAAGATTGATGTTTTATAAAGTTTCTACAGTAGAAAACTTTTTATTTTTTAATCTTCATCCTTTATCAACTAAATCTAAGATTCAATACCATCTCATCTTCATCTCAAAATTTGGCTAAAAGCCCCTTAACACAATCTCGAGAGTTTCCTATGTCTAAAAGATGGATTTTTTATAAAGTTTCTAAAATAAGAAACTTTTTATTTATTCAATCTCCATCATTCATCAACTAAATCTAAGATTCAATACCATTACGTCATCTCAAAACTTAGATAAAAGCTCGTTGACATCAGCTCTAGGGTTTAGTAAGTCTAAAAGATGAATATTTTATAAAGTTTCTAAAATAAGAAACTTTCTATTTTTTCAATGGATATCAACTAAATCTAACATTCAATACCCTCTCATTCTTATCCCAAAACATGGCTAAAAGCTCGTTGACATCATCTCTAGGGTTTCCTATGTCTAAAAGTTGTATGTTTTATATTATTTTTAAAGTAAGAAACTTTCTATTTTTTCAATATCCATAATTCATCAACTAAATCTACGATTCAATATCATCTCATCATCATCTCAAAACTGGGCGAAAAGCTCATTGACACCATCTATAGGGTTTCCTATGTCTAAAAGATGGAGGTTTTTTAAACTTTCTAAAATATGAAACTTTCGATTTTTTCAATCTGCATCCTTGATCAACTAAATCTAAGATTTAATATCATCTTAGATTACGTTGATGAAGGATGATGATTGAAAAAATAGAAAGTTTCTAATTTTAGAAGCTTTATAAAACATCCATCTTTTCGGTATAGGAGACCCTAGAGATGGTGTGAAGGAGCTTTTAGCCATGTTTTGGGATGAGGATGAGATAATATTGAATCTTAGATTTAGTTGATGAAGGATGGAGTTTGAAAAAATAGAAAGTTTCTTATTTTAAAAACTTTATGAAACATTCACCTTTTAGACTTAGTAAACCTTAGAGATGGTGTCAAGGTGCTTTTAGCCATGTTTTGGGATAAGGATGAGTTGATATTGAATTTTAGATTTAGTTGAGAAAGAATGGAGATTGAAAAACAGGAAATTTCTGATCTAAAGAAACATTATAAAACATCCATCTTTTAAACGTAGGAAACCATCTATATGGTGTGAAGGGACTTTTAGTCAAATTTTGAGATGACCTTTAGATGGTATTGAATCTTAGATTTAGTTGATCTTCGATGGAGATTGAAAAAAAAAAGTTTCTTATTTCAGAAACTTTATAAAATAATTCATCTTTTAGACATAGGAAACCCTAGAAATGATGTTAAGGAGCTTTTGACCAAGTTTTGGGATGAGGATGAGATGGTGTCAACGAGCTTTTAGCCAAGTTTTGGGATGAGAATAAGAGGGTATTGAATCATTGATTTAGTTGATGAAGGATGGAGGTTGAGAAAATAGAAAGTTTCATATTTTAGAAACTTTATAAAACATAAATCTTTTAGACTTCGTAAACCTAGAGATGGTGTCATGGAGCTTTGAGCCAAGTTCTGGGATGAGTTAGCGATGGTATTGAATCTTAGATTTAGTTGATGAAGGATTGAGAAAAAATAAAAAGTTTCTTATTTTAGAAACTTTATATAAAACACCTATGTTTAAGATTTACGAAACCGTAGAGATGGTGTCAAGGAGCTTTTCGCCATGTTTTGAGATGACGATGCGGTGGTATTGAATCTTAGATTTAGTTGATGAAGGATGGGGATTGAAAAAATAGAAAGCTTCTTATTTAAGAAATGTTAAAAATATTCATCTTTTAGACTTCCTAAACCTTAGAGATGGTGTCAATGAGCTTTTAGCCATGTTTTGAGATGATGATGAGATGATATTGAATCTTAGATTTAGTTTGTGAATGTTGGAGATTGAGAAAATAGAAAGTTTATTATTTTAGAAACTTTATAAAACATCAATCTTTTAAAATTAGTAAACCCTAGAGATGATGTCAACGAGCATTTTGCCAAGTTTTGGGATGAGAATGAGAGGGTATTGAATCTTAGAATTAGTTGATGAATGATGGAGATTGAAAAAATAGAAAGTTTCTGATTTTAGAAACTTTGTAAAACATCAATCTTTTAAACATAGGAAACCCTAGAGATGGTGTTAAGGAGCATTTAGCCAAGTTTTGAGATTAGGATGAGATGGTGTCAATGAGCTTTTAGCCAAGTTTTGGGATAAGAATGACACGGTATTGAATCTTAGATTTACTTTATGAAGGTTGGAGATTGAAGAAATATAAATTTTTTTATTTTTGAAACTTTAGAAAATAACAATCTTTTACACTTAGTAAACCTTAGAGATGGTGTCAGGGAGCTTTGACCCAAATTTTGGGATAAGTTAGCGCTGGTATTGAATCATAGATTTAGTTGATGAAAGATGAGGAAGTATTAAAAAAAAAATTCTTTTAGAAACTTTATAAAACATCTATCTTTTAGACATATGAAACCCTAGAGATGGTGTAAAGGATCCTTTATCCAAGTTTTGAGATGAGGATGCGATGTTAATGAATCTTAGATTTAATTGATGAAGTATGGAGACTGAAAAAATAAAAAGTTTATGATTTTAGAAAATTTCTAAAACATTAATCTTTCCGACATAGGAAATCCTATAGATGGTGTAAGGAGTTTTTAGCTAATTTTTAGGATGAGGATGAGAATTAAAAAAACAGAAAGTTTCTGATTTTAGAAACTTTATAAAACGAACATCTTTTAGACTTAGGAAACCCTACAAATGGTGTCATGGAACTTTTAGCCAAGTTTTGAGATAATGATGAAATGATATTGAATCTTAGATTTAGTTGATTAAGGATGGAGATTGAAAAAATAGAAAGTTTCTTATTTTAGAAACCTTACATAACATTCATCTTTTAGACATAAGAAACCCTAGAGATGATGTCAAGGAGCTTTCACCCAAGTTTCGAGATAAGAATGTGAGGGTATTAAATCTTAGATCCAGTTGATGAAGAATGGAGATTGAAAAAATAGAAAGTTTCTTATTTTAGAAACTTCATAAAACATCAATATTTTAGACTTAGTAAACCATAGAGATGGTGTCAAGGAGCTTCTAAATTCATCTTTTAGGGTATCTAAACCCTAGAGATCATGTCAACGAGTTTTTAGCCAAGTTTTGAGATGAGAATGAGAGGGTATTGAATCTTAGATTTAGTTGATAAAGGATGGAAATTGAAAAAATAGAAAACTTCTTATTTTAGAAACTTTATGAAGCATCAATCTTTTAGATCTATGAGACCCTACATCCATCTTTTAGCCATGTTTTTGGATGAGTTAGCGATGATATTGATTCTTAAATTTAGTTGATGAAGGATGGAGAAAAAATAAAAAGTTTTTTATTTCAAAAACTTTATAAAATATCTATCTTTTAGACATAAGAAACCCTAGAGATGGTAGTGTCAAGGAGCTTTTAGCCAAGTTTTGATAGGAGGATGAGATGGTATTGAATTTTAGATTTAGTTGAGGAAGGATGGAGATTGGAAAACAGGAAGTTTCTGATCTAAAGAAACTTTATAAAACATCCATCTTTTAGACATAGGAAACCATCTATATGGTGTCAAGGAGCTTTTAGTTAAGTTTTGAGATGAGGTTTAGATAGTATTAAATCTTAGATTTAGTTGATCAAGGATGGAGATTGAAAAAATAGAAAGTTCCTGATTTTTGAAACTTTATACAACATTCATCTTTTAGACATAGGAAACTTTACAGATGGTGTCAATGAGGTTTTAGCCAAATTTTGAGATGAGGTTGAGATAGCATTGAATCACTTGATGAAGGATTGAGATTGAAAAAACAGAATGTTTCTGATTGTAGAAACTTTGTAAAACATCCATCTTTTAAACAAGTTTTTAGACCTTAAAGATGGTGTCAATGAGCTTTTAGCCAAGTTTTGGGATGGCGATGAACTGTTATTGAATCTTAGATTTAGTTGATGATGGATGGAGAATGACAAAATATAAAGTTTCTTATTTTTTAAACTTTATATAACATCCATCTTTTATGGTTTTAAAACCCTAGAGATGATGTCAACGAGCTTTTAGCTAAGTTTTGGGATGAGAATGAGAGGGTATTGAATCTTAGATTTAGTTGATGAAGGATGGATATTGAAAAAACAGAAAGTTTTAGATTTTATTAACTTTATAAAACTGATATCTTTTAGACATTAGAAACCTTAGAGATCATGTCAAGGAGCTTTTATCCATCTCATTCTCATCCCAAAACTTGGCAAAGTTCCTTGACACCATCTCTAGGGTTTACTTAGTGTAAAAGATTGATATTTTATAAAGTGTCTAAAATAAGAAACTTTATATTTTTTCAATCTCCATCATTCATTAACTAAATCTAATATTCAATATCTTCTCATCCTCATCTCAAAACTTGGCCAAAAGCTCCTTCACACCATCTCTAGGGTTTCCTATGTCAAAAAGATTGATGTTTTATAAAGTTTCTAAAATAAGAAACTTTCAACTTTTTCAATCTCCAAACTTCATCACCTTAATCTACGATTTAATACCAACTTATCATCATCCCAAAACTTAGGTAAAAGCTCATTCACACCATCTCTAAGGTCTCCTATGTATAAAATATGTATGTTTTATAAGCTTTCTAAAAAAAGAAACTTTCTATTTTTTCAATCTCCATCCTTTATCAATTAAATCTAAGATTCAATACCATCTCATCCTCATCTCAAAACTTGGCTAAAACCTCTTTGACACCACCTCTAGGGTTTCCTACGTCTAAAAGATCGATGTTTTATAAAGTTTCTAGAATAAGAAACTTTCTATTTTTTCAATCTCCATACTTTATCAACTAAATCTATCATTCAATATCATCCCATCCTCATCTCAAAACTTAGGTAAAAGCTCTTTCACACCATCTCTAGAATTTCGTATGTCTAAAAGATGGATGTCTTATAAAGTTTCAAAAATTAGAAACTTTCTATTTTTCAATCTCTATCCTTCATCAATTAAGTCTAAGATTCAATACCCGTTCATTCTGATCCCAAAACCTGGCTAAAAGCTCGTTGACATCATCTCTAGGGTTTCTGATGTCTAAAAGATTGATGTTTTTATAAAGTTTCTAAAATAAGAAACTTTCAATTTTTCAATCGCCATCCGTAATAAACTAAATCTAAGATTCACTACCATCTCATCCTCATCCCAAAACTTGGGTAAAAGCTCCATAGCTCATTATCTTCTTTAGGATCACAGCCCAGTACACTTAGGATGTAGGGTCCACCTGCATTAGTTTAGGGCTAACTAGCATTAGTTAGGACATATATGGAGTCTTAAAACTCACAAACAAGTGGAACCTAAGTAATCATATGCAATAAGCTATTAACAAGTAGTCAAGTATAGTTGATTGAGTCTAGGATAGTAGTCTCAGATTTGCTAGGCGTTGTAGTTTAGAATAGGTGCAAGAACTATGTGGCCTTAATTCCTGTAGAGGCGATGATGCGTAGGCTGCTTCAGATGAACATGAGACTATCCAAGATTCAGGCAAAAAATAATTAGAGTCTTAGGGTTTGTTGTTAGTGCTATAGGGTTTGTGTTTGTAGTTATCATTGTTTCTTGCATAAGACCATGACAGTATGTCTTCTTTCAGACTATGATTATTTTCTTATTTGATTACTCACATGTTTAGTTGTAGCTCTCACATGCTTAGCTGTAGCTCTTTACTATTACTGATTATTACTTTTGCTATCATTTACTGGCATTTGCTCATCGTACAGGTTTGTCTCTTTAGCTATAGTTATGCATGCGTTTGTTTACCGCTTTCTTAGATATGATGAGTTAGGATTAGATGTGATATGTGGAGACAAGTAGCACGGTTATTTGGCATTAGATTGGCTCTAGTCTTCTCCGCCTCCCTGAGAGACGGTGGATTCAAGTGCTCATTCTGATGACAGATGATACTGATACCAACTCTTTTTAGGCATAGCTGTTAGATGTTATGTGTGGACACCAAATTTAGGAATGTCTAAAACATGGATGCTTTATAAAGTTTCTAAAATAAAAAACTTTCTATTTTATCAATCTGCATAATTCATCAACTAAATCTAAGATTAATTACGATCTCATCATTATCTCAAAACTTTGCTAAAAGCTCATTCACACCATCTCTAGGGTTTACTAAATCTAAAAGATTGATGTTTTATAAAGTTTCAAAAGTAAGAAACTTTCTATTTTTTCAATCTCCATCCTTCATCAACTAAATCTAAGATTCAATACCATCTCATTCTCATCCCAAAACTTGGCTAAAAACTCGTTGACATCATCTCTAAGGTTTCCTATGTCTAAAAGATTGATGTTTTATAAAGTTTTCAAAATAAAAAACTTTCTATTTTTTCAATCTCCATCCTTCATCAACCAAATCTAAGATTCAATACCATCACATCATCATCCCAAAACTAGGCTGAAAGCCCCTTGACACCATATCTAGGGTCTCCTATGTCTAAAAGATGGATGTGTTTTTACGTTTCTAAAATAAGAAACTTTCTATTTTTTCAATCTCCATTCTCTATCAACTAAATCTAAGATTCAATACCATATCATCCTCACCAAAAAACTTGGCAAAAAACTCCATGACATCATCTCTAGGGTTTCCAATGTCTAAAAGATGGATGCTTTATAAAGTTTTTAAAATAAGAAACTTTCTATTTTTTAAATCTCCAATCATCATCAACTAAATCTAAGAATGAAAACAAATACTTTCTCATCTCAAAACTGACCTCATCTCAAAACTTGGCAAAAACCTTCTTTACACCATCTCTAGGGTTTACTAAGTCTAAAATATTAATGTTTTATAAAGTTTCAAAAATAAGAAACATTCTATTTTTTCAATCTCCATCCTTCATCAACGAAATCTAAGATTCAATACCCTTTCATTCTGATCCCAAAACTTGGCTAAAAACTCGTTGACATCATCTCTAGGGTTTCATATGTCTAAAAGATGAATGTTTTATAAAGTTTCTAAAATAAGAAACTTTCAATTTTTCAATCTCCATCCATCGTAAACTAAACTAAGTCTAAAAGATGGCAAAAACCTTCTTTACACCATCTCAAAACTTTGCTAAAAGCTCTATGACACCATCTCCAGGGTTTATTAAGTCTAAAAGGTTGATATTTTGTAAAGTTTCTAAAATAATAAACCTTCTATTTTTTCAATCTCCATCCTCCATCAACTAAATCTAAATTCAATACCCTCTCATTCTCATCCCAAAACATGGCTAAAAAGTCGTTGATATCACCTCTAGGGCTTCCTATGTCTAAAAGATAGAATGTTTATAAAGTTTTTAAAATAAGAAACTTTCTATTTTTTCAATCTTCATCCTTCATCAACTAAATCTAAGATTCAATATCACCTCATCCTCATCCCAAAACATGGCTAAAAGCTCCTTGACACCTGTCTAAGGTCTCCTACCTCTAAAAGATTGATGTTTTGTAATGTTTCGAAAATAAGAAACTTTCTATTTTTTCAATTTCCATCCTATATAAACTAAATCTAAGATTCAATACCATCTCATCCTCATCTAAAAACTTATCTAAAACCTCCTCGACACGAACTTTTGGGTTTCCTATATCTAAAAGATTGATTTCTTACAAAGTTTCAATAATAAGAAACTTTCTATTTTTTCAATCTTTATCCTTCATCGACTAAATTTAAGATTCAATATCATCTCATCCTCATCTCAAAACTTAGCTAAATGCTCCTTCACACCATCTCTTAGGTTTTTAATGTCTAAAAGTTAGATATTTTATAAAGTTTCTAAAATAAGAAACTTTCTATTTTTCAATCACAATCCTTGTTCAAATAAATCAAAGATTCGATACCATCTAATCCTCATCTAAAATCTTGGCTAAAGTTCCTTGACACCATCTATGGGGTTTCCTATGTCTAAAAGATTGATGTTTTATAACGTTTCTAAAATAAGAATCTTTCTAATTTACAATCTCCATCATTGTTCAACTAAATCTAAGATTCAATATCATCTAATCCTACTCTCAAAACTTGGCTAAAAGCTCGTTGACACCATCTATAGGGTTTCATGTCTAAAAGGTGGATGTTTTATAATGTTTCTAAAATAAGAAACTTTCTATTTTTCAATCTCTATCGTTCTCCAACTAAATCAACGATTCAATACCATCTCATACTCATCCCAAAACTTGTCTAAAAGCACATTGACACCATCTCTAGGGTTTCTTTTGTCTAAAAGATGTAAGTTTTATAAAGTTTCTAAAATAGGAAACTTTCTATTTTTCTATCTCTATCCTTCATCAACTAAATCTAAGATTCAATACCATCTCATTCTCATCTCAAAACTTAACTAAAAGCTCCCTGACACAATCTTTACGGTTTACTAAGTCTAAAAGATTGATATTTTATAAAGTTTCTCAAATAAGAAACTTTCTATTTTTTCAATCTTCATCCTTCATCAACCTAATCTAAGATTCAATACCCTCTCATTCTCATCCCAAAGCTTGGCTAAATGCTCGATGATATCATCTCTGGGGCTTCCTAAGTCTAAAAGATGCATGTTTGATAAAGTTTCTAAAAGAAGAAACTTTCTATTTTTTCAATCTCCATCTTTCTTCAACTAAATCTAAGATTTTATACCCTCTCCCATCCCAAAACTTAGCTAAAAGCTTGTTAACATCCACTCTACAGCTTCCAATGTCTAAAAGATGGATATTTTATAAAGTTTCTAAAAGAAGAAACTTTCTCATTTTTCAATCTCAATCCTTCATCAACTAAATCTAAGATTCAGTATCATCTCATCGTAATCGCTAAACATGGTTAAAAGCCCTTTGACACCGTGTCTATGGTCCCCTATATCTAAAGATGGATGTTTTATAAAGTTTCTAAAATAAGAAACTATCTATTTTTTCAATCTTCATCCTTTATCAACTAAATATAAGATTTAATACCATCTCATCCTCATCCTAAAATATGGCTAAATGCTCCTTCACACCATCTGTAGGGTTTCCTATGTCTAAAAGATTGATGTCTTATACAGTTTCTAAAATAAGAAGCTTTCATTTTTTCAATCTTAAACCTTCATCAACTAAATGTAAGATTCAATATCATCTCATCCTCATCTCAAAACTTAGCTAAAAGCTCCTTGATACCATCTCTAGAGTTACCTATGTCTAAAAGATTGATGTTTTCCAAAGTTTTTAAAATATGAAACTTTTTATTTTTTCAATCTTCATTCTTTATCAACTAAATTTAAGATTCAATACCATCTCATACTCACCTCAAAACTTGGCTAAAAGCTCCTTCACCCCATCTCTAGGATTCCCTATGTCTCACAACTTGGCTAAAACCTTCTTTAAACCATCTCTATGATTTACTAAGTCTATAAGATTGATGTTTTACAAATTTTCTAAATTAAGAAACTTTTTATTTTTTCAACCTCGATCCTTCATCAACAAGATCTTAGATTCAATACCCTCTCATTCTGACCCCAAAACTTGGCTAAAAGCTCGTTGACATCATCTCTAGGGTTTCATATGTCTAAAAGATGGATGTTTTAAAAAGTTTCTAAAATAAGAAAAGTTATATTTTTCAATCTCCATCCGTCGTATACTAAATCTAAAATTCAATACCATATCATCCTCATCTCACAACTTGGCTAAAAGCTCTTTGACACCATCTCTAGGGTTTATTAAGTCTAAAAGATTGAGATTTTGTAAAGTTTCTAAAATAAGAAACCTTCTATTTTTTCAATCTCCATCCTTCATCAACTAAATCTAAGAATCAATACCCTCTCATTCTCATCCTAAGACTTGGCTAAATACTCGTTGATATCATCTCTAGGGCTTCCTATGTTTAAAAGATGGATGTTTTATAAAGTTTCTAAAACAAGAAACCTTCTATTTTTTCAATCTCCATCCTTAATCTACTAAATCTAAGATTCAATATCAGCTCATCCTCATCCCAAAATATAGCAAAAAGCTCCTTGACACTGTGTCTAGGGTCTCCTACATCTAAAAGATTGATGTTTTGTAAAGTTTCTAAAATAAGAAACTTTTTATTTTTTCAATCTTCATCATTTATAAACTAATTCTAAGATTCAAGACCATTTCATCCACATCTCAAAACTTGGCTAAAAGCTCCACGACACCATCTTTTGAGTTTCCTATGTCAAAAAGATTGATGTCTGATAAAGTTTCAAAAATAAGAAACTTTCTATTTTTTCAATCTCCATCCTTCATCAACTAAATCGAAGATTCAATATCATCTCATCCCCATCTCAAAACTTTGCAAAAAGCTCCTTGACACCATCTATGGGGTTTCCTATGTTTAAAAGATTGATGTTTTATAAAGTTTCTAAAATAAGACACTTTCTATTTTACAATCTCCATCCTTAATCAACTAAATCTAATATTCAATACCATCTAATCATAATCTCAAAACTTAGCTAAAAACTCATGGACACCATCTAAAGGGTTTTCTATGTCTAAAAGGTGGATGTTTTATAAAGTTTCTAAAATAATAAAATTTCTGTTTTTGAATCCCTATCCTTCTCCAACTAAATCTACGATTCAATACCATCTCAACCTCATCCCAAAACTTAGCTAAAAGCACCCTCACAGCATATCTTGGGTTTCTTATGTCTAAAAGATGTTTGTTTGATAAAGTTTCTAAAATAAGAAAATTTCTCTTTTTTCAATCTCTATCCATCATCAACTCAATCTAAGATTCAATACCATTTCATCCTCATCTAAAAGCTTAGCTAAAAGCTCCTTGACACCATCTTTACGGTTTACTAAGTTTAAAAGATTAATATTTTGTAAAGTTTCTTATTTATTTTTTCAATCTCCATCCTTCATCAACTAAATCTAAGATTCAGTACCCTCTCATTCTCTTCCCAAAGCATGGCTAAATGCTTGTCGATACCATCTCCAGGGCTTCTTATGTCTAAAAGATGGATGTTTGATAAAGTTTCTAAAATAAGAAACTTTCTATTTTTACAATCTCCATCATTAATCAACTAAATCTAAGATTCAATACCCTCTCATCATCATCCCAAAACATGGCTAAAAGCTCATTGACACCGTCTCTATGGTCTCATATGTCTAAAAGATGAATGTTTTTAAAACTTTTTACAATAACTAACTTTCTATTTTTTTCAAACTCTATCCTTTCTCAACTAAATCTAAGATTCAATACCATCTCATCCTCATCTCAAAACATCGCTAAAAGCTCCTTTACACCATCCGTTTCCTTTGCTAAAAGATAGATGTCTTACAAAGTTTCTAAAATAAGAAACCATCTAATTTTTAAATCTCTATTCTTCATCAACTAAATCTAAGATTCAATATCATCTCATCCTCATCTCAAAACTCGGCTAAAAGTACCTTGACACCATATATAGGGTTTCCTATGTCTAAAAGATTGATGTTTTATAAAGTTTCTAAAATAAGAAACATTCTATTTTTCCAATCTCCATCCTTTATCAACTAAATCTAAGATTCAATACCATCTCATCCTCATTTCAAAACATAGCTCAAAGCCCCAAGACACCATCTCTAGGGTTTCTAATGTCTAAAAGATGCATGTCTTTGAAAGTTTTTTATTTTGAAAGTTTCTAAAATAAAAAACTTTCTATTTTTTCAATCTCCATCCTTAATCAACTAAATATAAGATTTAATACCCTCTCATTCTCATTTCAAAAGTTGGCTAATAACACGTTGACATTATCTCTAGGGTTTCATATGTCTAAAAGATGGATGTTTTATAAAGTTTCTAAAATAAAAAACTTTCTATTTTTTAAATATCTATCCTTCATCAACTAAATATAAGATTCAATACCATCTCATTCTCATCCCAAAACTTAGCTAAAAGATTGATATTTTATATAATTTCTAAAACAAGAAACTCTCTATAGGGTTTCATATGTATAAAAGATTGATGTTTTATATAGTTTCTAAACTATGAAACTTTCAATTTTTCAATCTCCATCCGTCGTAAACTAAATCTAAGATTCAAAACTATATCATCCTGATCTCAAAACTTGGCTAAAAGCTCCGTGACACCATCCCTAAGGTTTATTAAGTCTAAAAAAGATTGATATTTTGTAAAGTTTCTAAAATAAGAAACCTTCTACTTTTTCAATCTCCATCCTTCATCAACTAAATCTAAGATTAAATACCATCTCATCCTCATCTCAAAACTTGGCTAAAATCTACTTGACAACATCTCTAGGGTTTCGTATGTCTAAAAGATGGATGTCTTACAAAGTTTCTAAAATAAGAAACTTTCTATTTTTTAAATCTCCACCCTTAATCAACTAAATCTAAGATTCAATCTCCTCTCATTGTCATATCAAAAGTTGGCTAAAAGCTCGTTAGCATCATCTTTACTAGGGTTTCCTATGTCTAAAAGATAGATGTTTTATAAAGTTTCTAAAATAAAAAACTTTCTATTTTTTCAATCTCCATCCCTTATCAACTAAATCAAAAATTCAATACCATCTCATCCTCATCTCCAAACTTGGCTAAAAGCTCATTTACACCATCTCTAGGGTTTACTAAGTCTAAAAGATTAATAGTTTATAAAGTTTCAAAAATAAGAAACTTTCTATTTTTTCAATTGTCATCCTTCATTAACTAAATCTAAGATTCAATACCCTCACATTCTCATCCCAAAACTTGGTTAAAACCTCATTGACATTATCTCTAGGGTTTCTTATGTCTAAAAGATAGATGCTTTATAACGTTTCTAAAATAAGAAACATTCTATTTTTTTCAATCTCCATCCATGATCAACTAAATCTAAGATACAAAACCATCTTATCATCATCCCAAAAGTAGGTTAAAAGCTCCTTCACACCATCTCTAAGATCTCTTATGTCTAAAAGATGATTATTTTATAAAGTTTATAAAATAAGAAACTTTCTATTTTTTCAATCTCAATCCTTTATCAACTAAATCAAAGAGTTTTATAAAGTTTCTAAAATAAAAAACTTTCTATTTTTTCAACCTCCATCATTTATAAACTAAATCTAAGATTTAATACCATCTCACCATAATCTCAAAACTTTGCTAAAAGCTCTTTGACACCATCTCTACGGGTTCCTATGTCTAAAAGATGGCTGTCTTATAAAGTTTCTAAAATAATAAACTTTTTTATTTTTTTAGTCCACATCCTTCATAAACTAACTCTAAGATTCAATATCATCTAATCAGCATCTCAAAACTCAGCTAAAAGCTCATTAACACCATCTCTAGGGTTTCACATGTCTAAAAGATGGATGTTCAATAAAGTTTCTAAAGTATGAAACTTTTCTATTTTTTCGATCTCTATGCTTCATCAACTAAATCTAAGATTTAATATCAACTCATCCTCATCTCGAAACTTGGCTAAAAGCCCCTTGACATCATCTCTAGGGTTTACTAATTAGAAACTTTCGATTTTTTCAATCTCCATCCTTCTTCAACTAAATCTAAGATTCATTACCCTCTCATTCTCATCCAAAACTTACCTAAAACCTCGTTAACATCATCTCTAGGGTTTCCTATTCCTAAAAGATAGATGCTTTGTAAAGTTTCTAAAATTAGAAACTTTCTATTTTATCAATCTCCATCCATGATCAACTAAATCTAAGATTTAAAACCATCTTATCATAATCCCAAAAGTAAGCTAGAAGCTCCTTCACACCATCTCTAGGGTCTCATATTTCCAAAAGATTGATGTTTTATAAAGTTTCTAAAATAAGAAACTTCCTATTTTTTCATTCTCCAACCTTTACAACCTAAATCTTAGATTAAATACCTTCTCACCCTAATCTCAAAACTTGAATAAAAGCTCATTGACACATTTTCTAGGGTTTACTAAGCAAAAAAAAAATGTTTTATAAAGTTTCTAAAATAAGAAACTTTCTATTTTTTCAATCTCCATTCTTCATCATCTAAATCTAAGATTCAATATCATCTCATATACATCTAAAAACATTGCTAGAAGCTCCTTGACACCGTCTCTAGGGTTTCTTACGTCTAAAAGATGGATGTTTTATAAAGTTTCTAAAATGAGAAACTTTCAATTTTTTCAATTTTCATCTTTTATAAAGTAGATCTAAGATTCAATACCATCTCATCCTTATCTCAAAACTTATACTAACTCCTTCACCCCATCTCTATGGTTTCCGATGTCTAAAAGATGGATGTCTTTTAAAGTTTCTAAAATAAGAAACTTTCGATTTTTTCAATCTCCAACCTTCATCAACTAAATCAAAGATTCAATATCATCTCATCATCATCTCAAAACTTAACTAAAGGCTCTTTAACACCATTTCTAGGGTTTCTTATGTCTAAAAGATGGATGTTTTACAAAGTTCCTAAAATAAGAAGTTTTCTATTTTTCAATCTCCATCCTTCACCAACTAAATCTACGAACTCATCCTTATCCCAAAACTTGGCTAAAAACACCTTGACACCATTTCTAGGGTCTCCTATGTCTAAAAGTTAGATGTTTCATAAAGTTTCTAAAATATGAATTCCAGTTTTTCAATCTACATCCTTTATAACCTAAATTTAAGATTTAATACCATCTCACTCTAATCTCAAAACTTGATTAAAAGCTCCTTGACACCATCTCTAGGGTTTAATAACTCTAAAATATTAATATTTTATAAAGTTTCTAAAATAAGAAACTTTCTATTTTTTCAATCTCCATCCTTAATCAACTAAATCTAAGATTCAATATCAACTCATCCTCATCCAAAAACATGGCTAAAAGCTCTTTCACACCGTCTCTAGGGTCTCTTATGTCTAAAATATGGTTGTTTTATAAAGTTTTTAAAATAAGAAACTTTCTATTTTTCAATTTTCATCATTTATTAACTAAATCTAAGATTCAATACCATTTCATCCTCATCTCAAAACTTAGCTAAAAGCTCCTTGACCCCATCCCTAGGGTTTCATAAGTCTAAAAGTTGGATGTCTTATAAAGTTTCTAAAATAAGAAACTTTCAATTTTTTCAATCTCCATCATTCATCAACTAAATCAAAGATTCAATATCATCTCATCTTCATTTCAAAACTTAGCTAAAACCTCCTTCACACTATCTCTAGGGTTTCCTATGTCTAAAAGATGGATGTTTTATAAAATTTTTAAAATAAGAGACTTAATATTTTTGAATCGTCATCCTTCACCAACTAAATCTACGATTTAATACCATCTCATCATCTTCCCAGAACTTGGCTAAAAGCTCCTTGACACCAAATCTATGGTTTTCTACGTGTAAAAGATGGATTTTTAGAAAGTTTCAATCTCCTTACTTAATCAACTAAATCTATGATTCAGTACCTTCTCATTCTTATCCCAAAACTTAGCTAAAAGCTCGTTGACATATTCTCTATGGTTTCCTTTGTCTAAAAGATAGATGTTTTATAAAGTTTCTAAAATAAGAAACTTTCTATTTTTTCAATTCTCACCCTTCATCAACTAAATCTAAGATTCAGTATCATCTCTTCGTTATCCCAAAACATGGTTTAAAGCTCCTTGAGACCGTGTCTAGGGTCAGTTATTTCTAAAAGTTGGATGTTTTATAAAGTTTATAAAATAAGAAACTTTCTATTTTTTCAATCTTCATCCTTTATCAACAAAATAGTGAGAGAAACTCTGAGATTTCCTAGTGAGAGAAACTCTCCTCTTCGAGGAGATCATCTTCTTCCTCCGGCCTCTGCCGGCGGGAGGCCAAGGGCCCAAGCCCTTCTTGCCCCTTTCTCCTTCCTGGGAAACAAGTCTTTTTTCGGGAATTTTTCCTCCTTAATGGAACCCCCTGATCCTGGCAAGGATGTTGCGCCATCTACTGCTGATAAACATCTCTGTGATGCTCTCCTCTTAAATAAAAGCTACTGGCCAAATGAAGTTCTTCCCAGTGATTTTCAGAAGATCCTAGAGGGGCCATGCCCTTCAAATTTCTCCTCTTTCACCCCGAAACTGATTTCTCAAGTAAATGATGAAGTTCAGCTAGATTATGACCCTAGCACACATACTAAAAGAGGAACCAGAGTTCATAAAATCATTCCAGTTTCGTCCCAAGAGGGGTCCTCCTCAGAGAAAAAGAAAGGTAGGGGTAAAAACACAGGTAAAGCTACCATTGTTCCTCATCTGGGCCACAGAATTAATGCTGGAATAGTTGAGAAACCAGCCCCAAAAGCTCCCAAAGTTAGTGATTTTTTTCATGAAGTTTTACCAGAAGAGGAAAATCAGAGGTTGAAGAAGCTAGCCAAAAATGGAAACATGGAGAGACCGATGGTCCCTAGAGTGCAAGCAAGTGTAGAGACCAGACCAGAGGAGCATAGTACGTTTTCTGCTGTCCCTAGCCCACCTAGCTGTAGCCCACCAATCAATAAAAAACTAGCAGCAGCAGGAAAATTTGAAATTCTGTCCAGAATTGAAAATGGTGCTTCTGCTCTGTTTTCTGACGAGAAAGGCAGTTTCTTGGAAGTTGGACCTGCTGCTGTAGGTCAGAATAACCAAGGAAAGGTCAGTGAGCCATGTGATACTGTCAAACCTGTAAGTGGGAGGGAAAATTCGAAATTACCACTGGGTAAAGACCTGTCTCTAGAACCCTTGCCTTCCATTTGGCCTCTTGGAGACCTGAATACTGTAAAGCCTAATGTTAATGGTCCATGGAGGTCTCTCTTTGAGCAGAAAAAGGAGAAAGAACCATCTAAGCTGCACTTTGATAATTCTGTGATGGAGGAAGGAGGTAATAAGAAAATCTCCTTTCAGCTTGATGAAATCGAGGAGATAGGGAGCAAGTGGAACCACTCCTTAGTGGGATACTTCATAGGGAGAAGACCGTACTTCTTAAATCTCAGGGAGAACTTGAAGAGGAAGTGGAAACTTAAAGGAGATCTAATGTTGTTTACTCTCAGCAATGGGTTCTATTTATTTCAGTTCACTTGCTATGATGATTGTGAGGCAGTTCTTGAATCAGGAGATCATTCCTATGCTGGGAGGCTCTTATTCTCAGAAAATGGAGACCTGGAATACCCCTGGAAAAACTAAATCTTACTTCTGTGCCTATTTGGATCCGTTTCCCAGGCCTCCCTCTAGAGTTCTGGAGTGCGAAAGGGATAAGCAAGATAGCCAGCTTCATTGGGAATCCTTTGTATATGGATTCTAGAACAACTGAGGCATCTAGATTGTATTTCGCTCGGCTTTGTGTTGAGGTGGAGGCGGGTGCAGAATATCCTGAGACCATTCCCATTCACACTCCATTTGGAGTCCATGTCCAAAGTGTTGAATATGATTGGAAGCCTACTGCCTGTAAAAATTGTCACAATTTCAGCCACACATCAGAGGCATGCCCCAAAAATATCCAGCAGTCGGCTCTTAAAACTAAACAAGAATGGCGGCCAGTAAAGTCCGCCCCTGAAATTCAATGCCCTCAGGTAGCCTCAACAGAAAGTGGATCCGAAAAAATCAGTGGAATTATTGCTGAAATGGTTACTGAAAGTGAGACTCATAATGAGAAGGATGGTGATTTTGTAATCCTTCACCAAATGAATGACCCTACCCAGGAGTTTAAACTCCAAAATAGCTTTGCAATCCTGGAGGAAGAGCAGGAAGAAGGAGTCATGCATGAAGATGGAAGTGATGATGTGCTAGAGGGCTGTATCATTCAGAGAGAAAAGGGAGGTAGTACTGTCCAGATAGAGGGACTTCAAAGTTTTTGTGATCCCACTAAAATTAATGTCACTGCTAAAGATACAGCCCAATCCTTAACTCTAAGGGTCGATGATGAATCTTGGAGCGTGGAATGTTAGAGGGCTCTGCTCCCTTACCAAGAGGGGGGAAATTCGGTATCTATTGGAGACCACAAAAATCTCCCTTCTCTGTCTTACTGAAACTAAAGCTCAGAAAGAAGATATGCTCTCTTTTGTTAATGAAATTGGGGAAGGATGGCGATGTTACGCGAATTATAATCACACTATTAAAGGTAGAATCTGGATTATATGGGATCCGCGGTATGTTCAGGTTAACATATTAGAAGATGCGTACCAATATATCCATGGTGAAGTTCAGTTCCTACAGACAAATATAAAGTTCTTATTAACCGCTGTTTATGCGGCAAATGCGGGAGATGAGAGGAGAAATCTATGGACTCAGTTAATTAGAATAGCTTCTGCTATATCAATGCCTTGGATTGTTGCTGGGGACTTTAATGTAACTAGATATCAAGAGGAACGGTGGGGTGGGGCTGGCCCCAATCTGAATCATGTTGAGGAATTCAATGACTGTATTGATCAGTGTTACTTGGCGGATCTTCGGGCCTTTGGGCATACCTTGTCTTGGAACAACAACTCCGGCATTGGCGACTTGAAGTTTCGGATGCTAGATCGGGCTCTCGGCAATGATGAATGGTTTGCTTCCTTCCCTAATTCTTCTGCTGAGTATAAAAATTCGGGTCTCTCGGATCATTCTCCAATTGTTATCAGGCTTCAGACATCAGCCTCCAGAGGAGGGAAACCTTTCAGGTTCTTCAATATGTGGTTGAGGGATACTTCCATTTTTGAATTAGTAGAAAGGGCTTGGGCAAAAGAAATTAGAGGGAACCCTATGTTTAAACTGTGCAAGAAGCTGCAAGAGGTTAAAAGGGTTATAAAAGATTGGAATTCAAAAAAATTTGGTCGTATTGATACTAAGATGGCTGATATCAGACAAAAATTAGGAGACATCCAAACGCAGGTGGCTGCCAATCCGGCCAATGTGGCCCTGAAACAAGAAGAAATTTCTACTAAGATTGAGTTTACTGCTACTGCCAAATTGGAAGAATCTATGCTGCACCAGAAATCCAGAGTCAATTGGCTAAATTTGGGGGACTCCAACAATAGTTTCTTCCATTCTGCCATGAATATGAGGAGAAATCAAAACTCTATTCAAGGTATCACTAGATCTGATGGGCAAATAACCACTGATAGCAAGGAGATTGAGGAGACTCTTATCTCTTACTTCAAAGACATTCTCACTACTCAATCGGGGAGGATAGAAGAGACTACTTATATTGTGCCTGATCCTGTCACTACCTTGAATAATGAGGAGATATGCGACCTTCTTCTTGCGTTCACTGAAGAGGAGATATGTATTACCATCCATGCCATGGATGATAATAAAGCTCCTGGTCCTGATGGGTTTAATGGAGCTTTCTTCAAGAGCTTTTGGTATCTTATTGGCAAAGAGACGGTGGCGGCCATCCAGTATTTCTTCAAAACTGGCAATCTCCTCCCTGCTCTTAACACTTCCTTTATAGCCTTGATTCCTAAATGTAATAACGCCTCAACCCCTGATCAGTATAGGCCTATATCCCTCTGTAATCATGTGTATAAGGTCATTACCAAATTGATGGCTAATAGGATGAGAAAAGTCATGCATAGGATTATCAATCCCTCCCAATCTGCCTTTATCAAAGGTAGACTGATCCAAGAAAATGTCCTTCTGACCCATGATATTTGTCATAATTTTCACCGGAAATCTAATGTCAAAGCCATGTGTGTCAAAATTGATTTGAAGAAGGCTTATGACAATGTTTGTCATGGATCCCTTGTTCAATTCTTGAGAAAGCTTAGATTCCCTGATATCTGGTGCAAGTGGATCCTCCAATGTATTTCTACTCCTTCTTTCTCGATTTTGATTAATGGATCCCCTCGGGGGTTCTTCAGATCTTCCAATGGGCTGCGCCAAGGTGATCCAATATCTCCTCTTCTGTTCTGTGTTGTGATGGAGATGCTTAGCTGTATTCTCTACAAAGCCCAGCTGGAAGGAAGAATTTCTTCTCCCTTTGCTAGAGGAAACTATTGTATCAACCATTTATTCTTCGCTGATGATGTAATGCTTTTTGCAGATGCTAATCTCTCTAATGCAGCTGGGTTGACCCAATGCCTTCTAGATTTCAAGGATTTTTCGGGTCTTGAGGCCAGCCTAAACAAGAGTGAAATTTTCTTCTCTGGAATCCCTCCTCAGCAGAGAGTTCAGATCAGCTGTGTCATGGGCTTTTGTGAAGGGGTGCTGCCTGTTAGATATTTGGGGTTGCCTTTGGTTACTACTCGGTTGACTAAGGGTGACTGCCAGCCTCTCATTAGCAGAATTAGGAACAAGATTGCATTATGGAGTAACAAAAATCTTTCAAGGGCGGGGCGTTTGGAACTTATAAAAACTGTCCTGAGCTCCTTCCAGATTTATTGGTCTGCAACTTATAATCTCCCGAAGGAAGTCCTGAATAACATTGAAACAATTTTTCGGAATTTCTTCTAGGCTGGGTGTTCTCTGCAAAAAAAGTTTATTCCGGTAGCTTGGGCAACTCTGTGCAGGCCAGTGGAAGTAGGAGGGGTCGGGTTAAGAAGGCTGAAAGATGTGAACGAATCCTGCCAGTTAAAACTCCTTTGGAGAATAGTGCAAGATTGTAACACCCCTTGGGTCCGTTGGTTCAAAGAAAAATATATAAGAGGGAGATGTTTCTGGTCCATCCCCATGCCTTCATCTCCTTCCTGGGGAGCTAGGAGCATCCTTCAGCAGAGGCAAAGTGCTAAAAATTTCATTTGTTACGTGGTGGGGGAGGGGTCTTCTATTGATTTTTGGAAGCATCCGTGGCACCCAGATGGGATTCTCAATTCATCAGAAGGTAGGATTTTTAACCTCCCAAAGGAAGGATCTGTTAAAGAATTCCGAATGAATGGGACTTGGGATAAAATTCTGACCCAACCTCAATTCCAAGAGCTTAAGACTGTAATAAACTCTGGCCTGTTTTCCCAGAATCCCTACGACTATGCCGTTTGGAAACCTGCTCCTGATGGTGCTTTTAGCATAAAGAGCGCTTGGAATCAAGTGAGAAAGAAGCATCCTGTTTTGGAATGGACATCTTCGGTTTGGTTTAAGGGTAGTGTTCCTAGACAGAGCTTGGTTACCTGGCAAGCTCTTACCTATAAACTGAGCACAAGGGATAGAATTCTGTTTTTGAACCCTCCAGAGAAACAAGATGCCCCCTTTGTAAGGTGAACCCTGAAACTATTGACCATTTATTCTTCAAATGCTCCTTCTCATCTTGGATTTGGAAATCAATTTTATGGAGATTTACTCATAGGAGGAACCTGTTCCGAACTTTAGAGAAAGAGGAAGAGTGGATTAGGAGGAATTTCAGAGGAAGAGGGCAGACAGCTATAGCAATGAGAATAGCCTTTAACACTGCTGTTTATATGATTTGGCTGGAGAGGAATACTCGCATTTTTGAAAACAAAGAGGTTCATAAACAAAGAATCCTTGCTGCTGCTCTAAATGCCATTAGAGATCGAGTCCTATTCCTTAACCTTGAGGATATTCGGTCCAGCAAAATTGAGGAAGTGTCAAAAAATTGGAACTTTCCCTACATCTATAGGAAAACTGATAGTAAGTTCTGCTCTTGGGTTATGCCGGTGGGGGAAATGGTCAAATTAAATACTGATGGAGCCCTCAACTCCGAAGGTGCGGGGATTGGGGGGGGGGATTCTAAGAGATGGAAAGAGGAATATCATAGCCATGTTCTCTGTTGATAAACCTGTGGAAGAGATTCATGGTTTAGAAATGAAAGCAGTCCTCCATGGCTTAGAGCTTGCTCACAGAAAGAATATTCAGCACATCTGGGTAGAATCAGATTCGATGATGACTGTGAAAATTATAGAGAAGATGTGGACTTGTTCTTGGAAGAAGATCCCTACTTTTGAGAAGATCATGAACCTGCTTAATAAGTTCAAAAGCTGGAAAATCTCACATATTTGGAGAGAGGCTAACCAAGCAGCTGATTACCTCTCAAAACCAAATTGCTCTCTCAAAGGTGAAGATATTCAGTCAGTTTCTATTCCTTCAGATCTTCACAACATCGTGTCCCTTGATTATGATGGGATGGTTTATTCTAGAGTGTAGTTGTCCCAATCTTGTGACGAAGAGAAAGATGTGCCTTGCTTTAAGCCGCTTGCAGAGCACTGTTGGGAGGGAGTGGTTATTCCTCCACACCCCTCATCAGATTAGCTTAATGTCCCTAAGCTACGTGTTGAAGACAAGTGTTGTGTTTAGTTGTTGGTGTTGTGGTGCTATCTGTAGCCCACCTTGTGGCATTTTTCAGCACTCCACTTTTATTTTCTTTTTGGCTATTTGCCTTTTTCGCCCTTGTGGCCCTCCTTTGTAATCCTTTCCTTTGTTATTAATATATCTGGTCGGGGTCTGCCTAACCCCAGCTTACCAACCAAATATATATATATATATATATATATATATATATATATATATATATATATAAGATTCACTACAATCTCATCCTCATCTCTAAACTTGGGTAAAAGCTCATTCACACTATCTGTAGGGTTTCCTATGTTTAAAAGATTGATGCCTTATACAATTTCTAAAATAAGAAACTTTTTTTTTCAAGAGCCTTCATCAACTAAATCTAAGATTCAATACCATCTCATCCGCATCTCAAAACTTAGCTAAAAGCTCCTTCACACCATCTCCAGGGTTTCCTATGTCTAAAAGATTGATGTTTTCTAAAGTTTCTAAAATTAGAAACTTTCTATTTTTTCAATCTCCATCCTTGTTGAAATAAATCAAAAATTAAATAACATCTAATCCTCATCTTAAAACTTAGCTAAAAGCTCATTGACACCATTTATAGGGTTTCCTATGTCTTAAATATTGATGTTTTATAAAGTTTCTAAAATAAGAAACTTTCAATTTTACCATCCCCATCCTTGATCAACTAAATCTAAGATTCAATAACATCTAATCTTCATCTCAAAAACGTGGCTAAAAGCTCGATGACACCATCTATAAAGTTTCCTATGTCTAAAAGGTGGATGTTTTACAAAGTTTCTAAACTAAAAAACTTTTTATTTTTCATCTATTCTTCACCTTCTAAATCTACGATTCAATACCATCTCATCCCAAAACTTGGCTCAAAGCACCTTAACACCATCTCTAGAGTTTCCTTTGTCTAAGTGACGTATATTTTTTAAAGTTTCAAAAATAAGAAACTTTCTATTTATTTAATCTCTATCTTTCATCAACTAAATCTATGATTCAGTACCCTCTCATTCTCATCCCAAAACGTGGCTAAAAGCTCGTTGACATCATCTCTAGGGTTCCTATAACTAAAAGATGGATGTTTTTTAAAATCTCTAAAATAATAAACTTTTTATTTTTTCAAGATCATGTGCAAAAGATGGATGTTTTATAAAGTATCTAAAATAAGAAAATTTCTATTTTTTCAATTTCCATCCTTTATCAACTAAATCTAAGATTCAATACCCTCTCATCATCATCTAAAAACTTGCCTAAAAGCTCCTTGACACCATCTCTAGTGCTTCTAATGTCTAAATGATTGATGTCTTATAAAGTTTCTAAAGTAAGAAACTTTCTAGTTTTTTAATCTTCATCAACTAAATCTAAGATTCAATATCTTCTCATCCTCATCACGAAACTTAGCTAAAAGAACCTTGAAACCATTTCTAGGGTTTCTTATGTCTAAAAGATTGATGTTTTATAAAGTTTCTAAAATAAGAAACTTTCTATTTTTTCAATCTCCATCATTCATCATCCAAATCTAAGATTCAATACCATCTCATCCTCATCTCAAAACTAGGCTAAAAGCTCCTTGAAACCATTTATAGGGTTTACTAAGTCTAAAAGATTGATGTCTTATAAAATTTCTAGAATAAGAAACTTTCTATTTTTTCAATCTTCATCCTTCATCAACTAAATCTAAGATTCAATACCCTCTCATTCTCAACCCAAAACTCGGTTAAAACCTCGTTGACATCATCTTTAGGGTTTCCTTTGTCTAGAAAATAGACGTTCAACAAAATTTCTAATATAAGAAACTTTCTAATTTTTCAATCTCCATCCATGATCAACTAAATCACAGATTCAAAACTATCTTATCATCATCCCAAAACTAGGCTAAAAGCTCATTCACACCATATATCTACGGTCACCTTTGTCTGAAAGATGGTTGTTTTATAAAGTTTATAAAATAAGAAACTTTCTATTTTTCAATCTCCATCCTTTATCATCAAAATCTAAAATTCAATAACATCTCATCGTCATTAACACCATTTCTAGGATTTTCTTTATTTAAAAGATGGATATTTTATAAAGTTTCTAAAATAAGAAACTTTCTAGTTTTTCAATCTCCATCCTTTAAAACCTAAATCTAAGATTTAATACCATCTCACCCTAATCCCAAAACTTGGCTAAAGGCTCATTGACACAATATCTAGGTTTTACTAAGTCTAACAAGTTAATCTTTTATAAAGTTTTTAAAATAAAAAATTTTCTAGTTTTTCAATCTCCATCCTTTATAACCTAAATCTAAGATTTAATACCATCTCACCCTAACCTCAAAAGTTGGCTAAAAGCTTCTTGACACCATCTCTAGGGTTTACTGAGTCTAAAAAATTAATGTTTTATAAAGTTTCTAAAATAAGAAACTTTCTATTTTTTCAATCTCTCTCCTTCATCAACTAAATCTAAGAGTCAATATCACCTCATCCTCATCCCAAAATATGGCTAAAAGCTCATTCACACCGTCTCTAGGGTCCCCTATGTCTAAAAGATTGATGTTTTATAAAGTTTTTAGAATAAGAAACATTCTATTTTTCGATTTTCATCATTTATCAACTAAATCTAAGATTCAATACCATCTCATCCTCATCTCAAAACTTAGTTAAAAGCTCATTGACCCCATCTCTAGGGTCTCGTATGTCTAAAAGATGGATGCCTTATAAAGTTTCTAAAATAAGAAACTTTCTATTTTTTCAAACTCCATCCTTTAATCAACTAAATCAAAAATTCAATATTATCTCATCTTCATCTCAAAACTTAGCTAAAAGCCCCTTCACATTATCTTTAGGGTTGCATATGTCTAAAAGATGAATGTTTTATAAAGTTTATAAAATAAGAGATTTTATGTTTTTGAATCTCCATCCTTCACCAACTAAATCTACGATTCAATGCCATCTCATCCACATCCTAAAACTTGGCTAAAAGTACCTTGACTCCATCTCTAGGGTTTCCTATTTCTAAAAGATGGATGTATTATAAAGTTCCTAAACTAAGAAGCTTTCTAATATTTTAATCTTCATCCTTCATCAACTAAATGTAAGATTCAATACCCTCATATGCTCATTCCAAAACATGGCTTAAAGCTCATAGACATCATCCCTAGGGTTTGTTATTTCTAAATGATGGATGTTTTAAAAAGTTTCTAAAATAAGAAACTTTCTATTTTTTCAATGTCCATCCTTTATCAACTAAATCAAAGATTAAATATCATCTCATCTTAATCTCAAAACATAGCTAAAAGCTCATTCACACTATCTCTCGGGTTTTGTATGTCTAAAAGATTGATGTTTTATAAAGTTTCTAAAATAAAGGACTTTATATTTTTGAATCTCCATCCTTCACCAACTAAATCTACGATTCAATACCATCTCATCCCCATCCCAAAACTTGGATAAAAGCACTTTCACTCCATCTCTAGGTTTCTTATGTCTAAAAGATGGATGTCTTATAAAGTTCCTAAAATAAGAAGCTTTCAAATTTTTTAATCTCCATCCTTCATCAACTAAATCTAAGATTCGATACTCTCATGTGCTCATCCCAAAACATGGCTCAAAGCTCGCTGACATCATCACTTGGGTTACTTATTTCTGAATGATAGTGGTTTTTCAAAGTTTTTAAAATAAGAAACTTTCTATTTTTTCAATCTCCATCCTTTATCAACTAAATCTAAGATTCAATACCATCTTATCCTTATCCCAAAACTTGGCTAAAAATACCTTGACTCCATCTCTAAGGTTTCCTATGTCTAAAACATATCAGTCCTATAAAATTTCTAGAATAAGAAACTTTCTATTTTTTCAATCTTCATCATTCATCAACTAAATCTAAGATTCAATACCCTCTCATTCTCAACCCAAAACTCGGTTAAAACCTCGTTGACATCATCTTTAGGGTTTCCTTTGTCTAGAAAATAGACGTTCAACAAAATTTCTAATATAAGAAACTTTCTAATTTTTCAATCTCCATCCATGATCAACTAAATCAAAGATTCAAAACTATCTTATTATCATCCCAAAACTAGGCTAAAAGCTCATTCACACCATATATCTAGGGTCACCTTTGTCTGAAAGATGGTTGTTTTATAAAGTTTATAAAATAAGAAACTTTCTATTTTTTCAATCTCCATCCTTTATCATCTAAATCTAAAATTGAATAACATCTCATCGTCATCTCAAAACTTGGCTAAAAGCTCGTTCACACCATTTCTAGGATTTTCTTTATTTAACAGATGGATATTTTATAAAGTTTCTAAAATAAGAAACTTTCTAGTTTTTCAATCTCCATCCTTTAAAACATAAATCTAAGATTTAATACCATCTCACCCTAATCCCAAAACTTGGCTAAAGGCTCATTGACACAATGTCTAGGGTTTACTAAGTTTAACAAGTTAATATTTTATAAAGTTTTTAAAATAAGAAACTTTCTAGTTTTTCAATCTCCATCCTTTATAACCTAAATCTAAGATTTAATACCATCTCACCCTAATCTCAAAAGTTGGCTAAAAGCTCCTTGACACCATCTCTAGGGTTTACTGAGTGTAAAAAATTAATGTTTTATAAAGTTTCTAAAATAAGAAACTTTCTATTTTTTCAATCTCTCTCCATCATCAACTAAATCTAAGAGTCAATATCACTTCATCATCTTACCAAAATATGGCTAAATGCTCATTCACACCGTCTCTAGGGTCCCCTATGTCTAAAAGATTGATCTTTTATAAAGTTTTTAGAATAAGAAACTTTCTATTTTTCGATTTTCATCATTTATCAACTAAATCTAAGATTCAATACCATCTCATCCTCATCTCAAAACTTAGTTAAAAGCTAATTGACCCCATCTCTAGGGTCTCCTATGTGTAAAAGATGGATGTCTTATAAAGTTTCTAAAATAAGAAACTTTCTATTTTTTCAATCTGCATCCTCATCAACTAAATCAAAAATTCAATATGATCTCATCTTCATCTCAAAACTTAGCTAAAAGCCCCTTCACATTATATTTAGGGTTTCATATGTCTAAAAGATGAATGTTTTATAAAGTTTATAAAATAAGAGATTTTATGTTTTTGAATCTCCATCCTTCACCAACTAAATCTACGATTAAATACCATCTCATCCTCATCCTAAAACTTGGGCTAAAGTACCTTGACTCCATCTCTAGAGTTTCCTATGTCTAAAAGATGGATGTAATATAAAGTTCCTAAACTAAGAAGCTTTCTCATTTTTCAATCTTCATCATTCATCAACTAAATGTAAGATTCAATACCCTCATATGCTCATTCCAAAACATGGCTTAAAGCTCATTGACATCATCCCTAGGGTTTCTTATTTCTAAATGATGGATGTTTTAAAAAGTTTCTAAAATAAGAAACTTTCTATTTTTTCAATGTCCATCCTTTATCAACTTAATCAAAGATTAAATATCATCTCATCTTCATCTCAAAACTTAGCTAAAAGCTCATTCACACTATCTCTCGGATTTCGTATGTCTAAAAGATTGATGTTTATAAAGTTTCTAAAATAAGGGACCTTATATTTCTGAATCACCATCATTCACCAACTAAATCTACGATTCAATACCATCTCATCCCCATCCCAAATCTTGGATAAAAGCACTTTGACTCCATCTCTAGGGTTTCTTATGTCTAAAAGATGGATGTCTTATAAAGTTCCTAAAATAAGAAGCTTTCTAATTTTTGAATCTCCATCCTTCATCAACTAAATCTAAGATTCGATACTCTCATGTGCTCATCCCAAAACATGGCTTAAAGCTCGTTGACATCATCACTTGGGTTACTTATTTCTGAATGATAGTGGTTTTTCAAAGTTTTTAAAATAAGAAACTTTCTATTTTTTCAATCTCCATCTTTTATCAACTAAATCTAAGATTCAATACCATCTTATCCTTATCCCGAATTTTTTTTTTTTTGATGACGTAGGATGTCCCCACCCCCTTTGGGAGTAGGACTAGTCCCTACGGATACACGTAACGACACACACACCACGTGTATCAAGTAAGTCGGAGGCAGGATTCGAACACTCGTCAACAGGGAGCATACCCGTGACTTTATGCCGAAGAGCCGACTGCCTCGGTGTGTCATTATCCCAAAACTTTGCTAAAAGCACCTTGACTCCATCTCTAGGGTTTCCTATGTCTAAAAGATTGATGTCTTATAAAATTTCTAGAATAAGAAACTTTCTATTTTTTCAATCTTCATCCTTCATCAACTAGATCTAAGATTCAATACCCTCTCATTCTCAACCCAAAACTCGGTTAAACCTCGTTGACATCATCTTTAGGGTTTCCTTTGTCTAGAAAATAGATGTTCAACAAAATTTCTAATATAAGAAACTTTCTAATTTTTCAATCTCCATCCATGATCAACTAAATCAAAGAATCAAAACTATCTTATCATCATCCCAAAACTAGGCTAAAAGCTCATTCACACCATATATCTAGGGTCACCTTTGTCTGAAAGATGGTTGTTTTATAAAGTTTATAAAATAAGAAACTTTCTATTTTTTCAATCTCCATCCTTTATCATCTAAATCTAAAATTCAATAACATCTCATCATCTTCTCAAAACTTGGGTAAAAGCTCATTAACACCATTTCTAGGACATTCTTTATTTAAAAGATGGATATTTTATAAAGTTTCTAAAAAAAGAAACTTTCTAGTTTTTCAATCTCCATCATTTAAAACCTAAATCTAAGATTTAATACCTTCTCACCATAATCCCAAAACATGGCTAAAGGCTCATTGACACAATGTCTAGGGTTTACTAAGTCTAACAAGTTAATGTTTTATAAATGTTTTAAAATAAGAAACTTTCTAGCTTTTCAATCTCCATCCTTTATAACCTAAATCTAAGATTTAATACCATCTCACCCTAATCTCAAAAGTTGGCTAAAAGCTTCTTGACACCATCTCTAGGGTTTACTGAGTCTAAAAAATTAATGTTTTATAAAGTTTCTAAAATAAGAAACTTTCTATTTTTTCAATCTCTCTCATTCATCAACTAAATCAAAGAGTCAATATCACCTCATCCTCAGCCCAAAATATGGCTAAAAGCTCATTCACACCGTCTCTAGGGTCCCCTATGTCAAAAAGATTGATGTTATATAAAGTTTTTAGAATAAGAAACTTTCTATTTTTCGATTTTCATCATTTATCAACTAAATCGAAGATTCAATACCATCTCATCCTCATCTCAAAACTTAGTTAAAAGCTCATTGACCCCATCTCTAGGGTCTCGTATGTGTAAAAGATGGATGTCTTATAAAGTTTCTAAAATAAGAAACTTTCTATTTTTTCAATCTCCATCCTTCATCAACTAAATAAAAAATTCAATATTATCTCATCTTAATCTCAAAACTTAGCTAAAAGCCCCTTCTCATTATCTTTAGGGTTTCATATGTCTAAAAGATGAATGTTTTATAAAGTTTATAAAATAAGAGATTTCATGTTTTTGAATCTCCATCCTTCAACAACTAAATCTACGATTTAATACCATCTCATCCTCATCCTAAAACTTGGCTAAAAGTACCTTGACTCCATCTCTAGGGTTTCCTATGTGTAAAAGATGGATGTATTATAAAGTTCCTAAACTAAGAAGCTTTCTAATTTTTCAATCTTCATCCTTCATCAACTAAATGTAAGATTCAATACCCTCATATGCTCATTCCAAAACATGGGTTAAAGCTCATTGACATCATCCCTATGGTTTCTTATTTCTAAATGATGGATGTTTTAAAAAGTTTCTAAAATAAGAAACTTTCTATTTTTTCAATGTCCATCCTTTACCAACTAAATCAAAGATTAAATATCATCTCATCTTCATCTCAAAACTTAGCTAAAAGCTCATTCACTCTATCTCTCGGGTTTCGTATGTCTAAAAGATTGATGTTTTATAAAGTTTCTAAAATAAGGGACTTTATATTTTTGAATCTCCATCCTTCACCTACTAAATCTACGATTCAATACCATCTCTACGGTTTCTTATGTCTAAAAGATGGATGTCTTATAAAGTTCCTAAAATAAGAAGCTTTCTAATTTTTCAATGTCCATCCTTTATCAACTAAATCTAAGATTCGATACTCTCATGTGCTCATCCCAAAACATGGCTCAATGCTCGTTGACATCATCACTTGGCTTACTTATTTCTCAATGATAGTGGTTTTTCAAAGTTTTTAAAATAAGAAACTTTCTATTTTTTCAATCTCCATCCTTTATCAACTAAATCTAAGATTCAATACCATCTTATCCTTTTCCCAAAACTAGGTTAAAAGCACCTTGACTCCATCTCTAGGGTTTCCTATGTCTAAAAGATTGATTTCTTATAAAATTTCTAGAATAAGAAACTTTCTATTTTTTCAATCTTCATCCTTCATCAACTAAATCTTAGATTCAATACCCTCTCATTCTCAACCCAAAACTCGGTTAAAACCTCGTTGACGTCATCTTTAGGGTTTACTTTGTCTAGAAAATAGACGTTCAACAAAATTTCTAATATAAGAAACTTTCTAATTTTTCAATCTCCATCCATGATCAACTAAATCAAAGATTCAAAACTATGTTATCATCATCCCAAAATTAGGCTAAAAGCTCATTCACACCATATATCTAGGGTCACCTTTGTCTGAAAGATGGTTGTTTTATAAAGTTTATAAAATAAGAAACTTTCTATTTTTCAATCTCCATCCTTTATCATCTAAATCTAAAATTCAATAACATCTCATCGTCATCTCAAAACTTGGCTAAAAGCTCATTAACACCATTTCTACGATTTTCTTTATTTAAAAGATGGATATTTTATAAAGTTTCTAAAATAAGAAACTTTCTAGTTTTTCAATCTCCATCCTTTAAAACCTAAATCTAAGATTTAATACCATCTCACCCTAATCCCAAAACTTGGCTAAAGGCTCATTGACACAATGTCTAGGGTTTACTAAGTCTAACAAGTTAATGTTTTATAAATGTTTTAAAATAAGAAACTTTCTAGCTTTTCAATCTCCATCCTTTATAACCTAAATCTAAGATTTAATATCATCTCACCCTAATCTCAAAAGTTGGCTAAAAGCTTCTTGACACCATCTCTAGGGTTTACTGAGTCTAAAAAATTAATGTTTTATAAAGTTTCTAAAATATGAAACTTTCTATTTTTTCAATCTCTCTCCTTAATCAACTAAATCAAAGAGTCAATATCAACTTATCCTCATCCCAAAATATGGCTAAAAGCTCATTCACACCGTCTCTAGGGTCCCCTATGTCTAAAAGATTGATGTTTTATAAAGTTTTTAGACTAAGAAACTTTCTATTTTTCGAATTTAATCATTTATCAACTAAATCTAAGATTCAATACCATCTCATCCTCATCTCAAAACTTAGTTAAAAGCTCATTGCCCCATCTCTAGGGTCTCGTATGTGTAAAAGATGGATGTCTTATAAAGTTTCTAAAATAAGAAACTTTCTATTTTTTCAATCTCCATCCTTCATCAACTAAATCAAAAATTCAATATTATCTCATCTTAATCTCAAAACTTAGCTAAAAGCACCTTCACATTATCTTTAGGATTTCATATGTCTAAAAGATGAATGTTTTATAAAGTTTATAAAATAAGAGATTTTACGTTTTTGAATCTCCATCCTTCACCAACTAAATCTACGATTAAATACCATCTCATCTTCATCCTAAAACTTGGCTAAAAGTACCTTGACTCCATCTGTAGGGTTTCCTATGTCTAAAAGATGGATGTATTATAAAGTTCCTAAACTAAGAAGCTTTCTAATTTTTCAATCTTCATCCTTCATCAACTAAATGTAAGATTCAATACCCTCTTATGCTCATTCCAAAACATGGCTTAAAGCTCATTGACATCATCCCTAAGGTTTCTTATTTCTAAATGATGGATATTTTAAAAAGTTTCAAAAATAAGAAACTTTCTATTTTTTCAATGTCCATCTTTTATCAACTTAATCAAAGATTAAATATCATCTCATCTTCATCTCAAAACTTAGCTAAAAGCTCATTCACACTATCTCTCGAGTTTCTTATGTCCAAAAGATTGATGTTTTATAAAGTTTCTAAAATAAGGGACTTTATATTTTTGAATCTCCATCGTTCACCAACTAAATCTACGATTCAATACCATCGCATCCCCATCCCAAAACTTGGATAAAAGCACTTTGACTCCATCTCTAGGGTTTCTTAGGTCTAAAAGATGGATGTCTTATAAAGTTCCTAAAATAAGAAGCTTTCTAATTTTTCAATCTCCATCCTTCATCAGCTAAATCTAAGATTCGATACTCTCATGTGCTCATCCCAAAACATGGCTCAAAGCACTTTGACATCATCACTTGGGCTACTTATTTCTGAATGATAGTGATTTTTCAAAGTTTTTAAAATAAGAAACTTTCTATTTTTTCAATCTCCATCCTTTATCAACTAAATCTAAGATTCAATACCATCTTATTCTTTTCCCAAAACTAGGCTAAAAGCACCTTGACTCCATCTCTAGGGTTTCCTATGTCTAAAAGATTGATGTCTTATAAAATTTCTAGAATAAGAAACTTTCTATTTTTTCAATCTTCATCATTCATCAACTAAATCTTAGATTCAATACCCTCTCATTCTCAACCCAAAACTCGGTTAAAACCTCGTTGACGTCATCTTTAGGGTTTCCTTTGTCTAGAAAATAGACGTTCAACAAAATTTCTAATATAAGAAACTTTCTAATTTTTCAATCTCCATCCATGATCAACTAAATCAAAGATACAAAACTATCTTATCATCATCCCAAAACTAGGGTAAAAGCTCATTCACACCATATATCTAGGGTCACCTTTGTCTGAAAGATGGTTGTTTTATAAAGTTTATAAAATAAGAAACTTTTTATTTTTCAATCTCCATCCTTTATCATCAAAATCTAAAAATCAATAACCTCTCATCGTCATCTCAAAACTTGGCTAAAAGCTCATTAACACCATTTCTAGGATTTTCTTTATTTAAAAGATGGATATTTTATAAAGTTTCTAAAATAAGAAACTTTCTAGTTTTTCAATCTCTATCCTTTAAAACCTAAATCTAAGATTTAATACCATCTCACCCTAATCCCAAAACTTGGCTAAAGGCTCATTGACACAATGGCTAGGGTTTACTAAGTCTAACAAGTTAATATTTTATAAAGTTTTTAAAATAAAAAACTTTCTAAGTTTTCAATCTCCATCCTTTATAACCTAAATCTAAGATTTAATACCATCTCACCCTAATCTCAAAAGTTGGCTAAAAGCTCCTTGACACCATCTCTAGGGTTTACTGAGTCTAAAAAATTAATGTTTTATAAACTTTCTAAAATAAGAAACTTTCTATTTTTCAATCTCTCTCCTTCATCAACTAAATCTAAGAGTCAATATCACCTCATCCTCATCCCAAAATATGGCCAAAAGCTCATTCACACCGTCTCTTGGGTCCCATATGTCTAAAAGATTGATGTTTAATAAAGTTTTTAGAATAAGAAAGTTTCTATTTTTCGATTTTCATCATTTATCAACTAAATCTAAGATTCAATACCATCTCATCCTCATCTCAAAACTTAGTTAAAAGCTCATTCACCCCATCTCTAGGGTCTCGTATGTCTAAAAGATGGATGTCTTATAAAGTTTCTAAAATAAGAAACTTTCTATTTTTTCAATCTCCATCCTTCATCAACTAAATTCAAAAATTCAATATTATCTCATCTTCATCTCAAACTTAGCTGAAAGCCCCTTCACATTATCTTTAGGGTTTCATATGTCTAAAAGATGAATGTTTTATAAAGTTTATAAAATAAGAGATTTTATGTTTTTGAATCTCCATCCTTCACCAACTAAATCTACGATTCAATACCATCTCATCCTCATCCTAAAACTTGGCTAAAAGTACCTTGACTCCATCTCTACGGTTTCCTATGTCTAAAAGATGGATGTATTATAAAGTTCATAAAGTAAGAAGCTTTCTAATTTTTCAATCTTCATCCTTCATCAACTAAATTTAAGATTCAATACCCTCATATGGTCATTCCAAAACATGGCTTAAAGTTCATTGACAACATCCCTAGGGTTTCTTATTTCTAAATGATGGATGTTTTAAAAAGTTTCTAAAATAAGAAACTTTCTATTTTTTCAATGTCCATCCTTTATCAACTAAATCAAAGATAAAATATCATCTCATCTTCATCTCCAAACTTAGCTAAAAGCTCATTCACACTATCTCTCGGGTTTCGTATGTCTAAAAGATTGATGTTTTATAAAGTTTCTAAAATAAGAGATTTTATATTTTTGAATCTCCGTCCTTCACCAACTAAATCTACGATTCAATACCATCTCATCCCCATCCCAAAACTTGGATAAAAGCACTTTGACTCCATCTCTAGGCTTTCTTATGTCTAAAAGATGGATGTCTTATAAAGTTCCTAAAATAAGAAGCTTTGTAATTTTTCAATCTCCATCCTTCATCAACTAAATCTAAGATTCGATAATCTCATGTGCTAATCCTAAAACATGGCTTAAAGCTCGTTGACATCATCACTTGGGTTACTTATTTCTGAATGATAGTGGTTTTTCAAAGTTTTTAAAATAAGAAACTTTCTATTTTTTCAATCTCCATTCTTTATCAACTAAATCTAAGATTCAATACCATCTTATCCTTATCCCAAAACTTGGCTAAAAGCACTTTGACTCCATCTCTAAGGTTTCCTATGTCTAAACGATTGATGTCTTATAAAATTTCTAGAATAAGAAACTTTCTATTTTTTCAATCTTCATCCTTCATCAACTAAATCTAAGATTCAATACCCTCTAATTCTCAACCCAAAACTCGATTCAAACCTCGTTGAAATCATCTTTAGGGTTTCCTTTGTCTGGAAAATAGACGTTCAACAAAATTTTTCAATCTCCATCAATAATCAACTAAATCAAAGATTCAAAACTATCTTATCATCATCCCAAAACTAGGCTAAAAGCTCATTCACACCATATATCTAGGGTCACCTTTGTCTGAAAGATGGTTATTTTATAAAGTTTTTAAAATAAGAAACTTTCTATTTTTTCAATCTCCATCCTTTATCATCTAAATCTAAAATTCAATAACATCTCATCGTCATCTCAAAACTTGGCTAAAAGCTCATTAACACCATTTCTAGGATTTTCTTTATTTAAAAGATGGATATTTTATAAAGTTTCTAAAATAAGATCCTTTCTAGTTTTTCAATCTCCACCCTTTAAAACCTAAATCTAAGATTTAATACCATCTCACCTAATCCCAAAACTTGGCTAAAGGCTCATTGACACAATGTCTAGGGTTTACTAAGTCTAACAAGTTAATGTTTTATAAAGTTTTTAAAATAAGAAACTTTCTAGTTTTTCAATCTCCATCCTTTATAACCTAAATCTAAGATTTAATACCATCTCACTCTAATCTCAAAAGTTGGCTAAAAGCTTCTTGACACCATCTCTAGGGTTTACTGAGTCTAAAAAATTAATGTTTTATAAAGTTTCTAAAATAAGAAACTTTCTATTTTTTCAATCTCTCTCCTTCATCAACTAAATCTAAGAGTCAATATCACCTCATCCTCATCCCAAAATATGGCTAAAAGCTCATTCACACCGTCTGTAGGGTCCCCTATGTCTAAAAGATTGATGTTTTATAAAGTTTTTAGAATAAGAAAGTTTATATTTTTTAATTTTCATCATTTATCAAGTAAATCTAAGATACAATACCATCTCATCCTCATCTCAAAACTTAGTTAAAAGCTCATTAACGCCATCTCTAGGGTCTCGTATGTATCTTATAAAGTTTCTAAAATAAGAAACTTTCTATTTTTTCAATTTCCATCCTTCATCAACTAAATCAAAAATTCAATATTATCTCATCTTAATCCCAAAAATTGGCTAAAGGCTCATTGACACACTGTCTAGGGTTTACTAAGTCTAACAAGTTAATGTTTTATAAGGTTTTTAAAATAAGAAACTTTCTAGTTTTTCAATCTCCATCCTTTATAACCTAAATCTAAGATTTAATGACATCTCACCCTAATCTCAAAAGCTGGCTAAAAGCACCTTGACACCATCTCTAGGGTTTACTGAGTATAAAAAATTAATGTTTTGTAAAGTATCTAAAATAAGAAACTTTCTATTTTTTCAATCTCTCTCCTTCATCAACTAAATCTAAGAGTCAATATAACCTCATCCTCATCCCAAAATATGACTAAAAGCTCATTCACACCGTCTCTAGGGTCCCCTATGTCTAAAAGATTGATATTTTATAAAAATTTTAGAATAAGAAACTTTCTATTTTTCGACTTTCATCATTTATCAACTAAATCTAAGATTCAATACCATCTCATCCTCATCTCAAAACTCAGTTAAAAGCTCATTGACCCCATCTCTAAGGTCTCGTATGTCTAAAAGATGGATGTCTTATAAAGTTTCTAAAATAAGAAACTTTCTATTTTTTCAATCTCCATCCTTCATCAACTAAATCAAAAATTCAATATTATCTCATCTTAATCTCAAAACTTAGCTAAAAGCCCCTTCACATTATCTTTAGGGTTTCATATGTCTAAAAGATTAATGTTTTATAAAGTTTACCAAATAAGAGATTTTATGTTTTTGAATCTCCATCCTTCACCAACTCAATCTACGGTTCAAAACCATCTCATCCCATCCCAAAACTTGGATAAAAGCACTTTGACTCCATCTCTAGGGTTTCTTATGTCTAAAAGATGGATGTCTTATAAAGTTCCTAAAATAAGTAGCTTTCCAATTTTTCAATCTCCATCCTTCATCAACTAAATCTATGATTCGATACTCTCATGTGCTCATCCCAAAACATGGCTTAAAGCTCGTTGACATCATCACTTGGGGTACTTATTTCTGAATGATAGTGGTTTTTCAAAGTTTTTAAAATAAGAAACTTTCTAGTTTTTCAATTTCCATCCTTTATCAACTAAATCTAAGATTCAATACCATCTTATCCTTATCCCAAAACTTGGCTAAAAGCACCTTGACTCCATCTCTAGGGTTTCTTATGTCTAAAAGATTGATGTCTTATAAAATTTCTGGAATAAGAAACTTTCTATTTTTTCAATCTTCATCCTTCATCAACTAAATCTAAGATTCAATACCCTCTCATTCTCAACCCAAAACTCGGTTAAAACCTCGTTGACATCATCTTTAGGGTTTCCTTTGTCTAGAAAATAGACGTTCAACAAAATTTACTTTCTAATTTTTCAATCTCCATCCATGATCAACTAAATCAAAGATTCAAAACTATCTTATCATCATCCCAAACCTAGGCTAAAAGCTCATTCACACCATATATCTAGGGTCACCTTTGTCGGAAAGATGGTTGTTTTATAAAGTTTTTAAAATAAGAAACTTTTTATTTTTTCAATCTCCATCCTTTATCGTCTAAATCTAAAATTCAATAACATCTCACCGTCATCTCAAACCTTGGCTAAAAGCTCATTAACACCATTTCTAGGATTTTTTTATTTAAAAGATGGATATTTTATAAAGTTTCTAAAATAAGAAACTTTCTAGTTTTTCAATCTCCATCCTTTAAAACCTAAATCTAAGATTTAATACCATCTCACCCTAATCCCAAAACTTGGCTAAAGGCTCATTGACACAATGTCTGGGGTTTACTACGTCTAACAAGTTAAAGTTTTATAAAGTTTTTAAAATAAGAAACTTTCTAGTTTTTCAATCTCCATCCTTTATAACCTAAATCTAAGATTTAATACCATCTCACCCTAATCTCAAAAGCTGGCTAAAAGCTCCTTGACACCATCTCTAGGATTTACTGAGTCTAAAAAATTAATGTTTTATAAAGTTTCTAAAATAAGAAACTTTCTATTTTTTCAATCTCTCTCCTTCATCAACTAAATCTAAGAGTCAATATCACCTCATCCTCATCCCAAAATATGGCTAAAAGCTCATTCAAACCGTCTCTAGGGTCCCCTATGTCTAAAAGATTGATGTTTTATAAAGTTTTTAGAATAAGAAACTTTCTATTTTTCGACTTTCATCATTTATCAACTAAATCTAAGATTCAATACCATCTCATGCTCATCTCAAAACTTAGTTAAAAGCTCATTGACCCCATCTCTAGGGTCTCGTATGTCTAAAAGATGGATGTCTTATAAAGTTTCTAAAATAAGAAACTTTCTATTTTTTCAATCTCCATCCTTCATCAACTAAATCAAAAATTCAATATTATCTCATCTTCATCTCAAAACTTAGCTAAAAGCCCCTTAACATTATCTTTAGGGTTTCATATGTCTAAAAGATGAATGTTTTATAAAGTTTATAAAATAAGAGACTTTATGTTTTTGAATCTCCATCCTTAACCAACTAAATCTACGATTTAATACCATCTCATCATCATCCTAAAACTTGGCTAAAAGTACCTTCATTCCATCTCTAGGGTTTCCAATATCTAAAAGATGGATGTATTATAAATTTCCTAAACTAAGAAGCTTTCTAATTTTTCAATCTGCATCATTCATCAACTAAATGTAAGATTTAATACCCTCATACGCTCATTCCAAAACATGGCTTAAAGCTCATTGACATCATCACTAGGGTTTCTTATTTCTAAATGATGGATGTTTTAAAAAGTTTCTAAAATAAGAAACTTTCTATTTTTTCAATGTCCATCTTTTATCAACTAAATCAAAGATTAAATATCATCTCATTCACACTATCTCTCGGGTTTCGTATGTCTAAAAGATTTATGTTTTATAAAGTTTCTAAAATAAGGGACTTTATATTTTTGAATCTCCATCCTTCACCAACTAAATCTAGGGTTCAAAACCATCTCATCCCCATCCCAAAAGTTGGATAAAAGCACTTTGACTCTATTTCTAGGTTTTCTTATATCTAAAAGATGGATGTCTTATAAAGTTCCTAAAATAAGAAGCTTTCTAATTTTTCAATCTCCATGATCACCTAAATCTAAGATTCGATACTCTCATGTGCTCATCCCAAAACATGGCTTAAAGCTCGTTGACATTATCACTTGGGTTACTTATTTCAGAATGATAGTGGTTTTTCAAAGTTTTTAAAATAAGAAACTTTCTATTTTTTCATCTCCATCCTTTATCAACTAAATCTAAGATTCAATACCATCTTATCCTTATCCCAAAAGTTGGCTGAAAGCACCTTAACTCCATCTCTAGGGTTTCCTATGTCTAAAAGATTGATTTCTTATAAAATTTCTAGAATAAGAAACTTTCTATTTTTTCAATCTTCATCATTCATCAACTAAATCTAAGATTCAATACCCTCTCATTCTCAACCCAAAACTCGGTTAAAACCTCGTTGACATCATCTTTAGGGTTTCCTTTGTCTAGAAAATAGACGTTCAACAAAATTTCTAATATAAGAAACTTTCTAATTTTTCAATCTCCATCCATGATCAACTAAATCAAAGATTCAAAACTATCTTATCATCATCCCAAAACTAGGCTAAAAGCTCATTCACACCATATATCTAGGGTCACCTTTGTCTGAAAGATGGTTGTTTTTATAAAGTTTATAAAATAAGAAACTTTCTATTTTTTCAATCTCCAGCCTTTATCATCTAAATCTAAAATTCAATAACATCTCATCATCATCTCAAAACTTGGCTAAAAGCTCATTAACACCATTTCTAGGATTTTCTTTATTTAAAAGATGGATATTTTATAAAGTTTCTAAAATAAGAAACTTTCTAGTTTTTCAATCTCTATCCTTTAAAACTTAAATCTAAGATTTAATACCATCTCACCCTAATCCCAAAACTTGGCTAAAGTCTCATTGACGCAATGTCTAGGGTTTACTAAGTCTAACAAGTTAATGTTTTATAAAGTTTTTAAAATAAGAAACTTTCTAGTTTTTCAATCTCCATCTTTTATAACATAAATCTAAGATTTAATACCATCTCACCCTAATCTCAAAAGCTGGCTAAAAGCTCCTTCACACCATCTTTACGATTTACTGAGTCTAAAAAATTAATGTTTTTTAAAGTTTCTAAAATAAGAAACTTTCTATTTTTTCAATCTCTCTCCTTCATCAACTAAATCTAAGAGTCAATATTACCTCATCCTCATCCCAAAATATGGCTAAAAGCTCATTCAATCCGTCTCTAGGGTGCCCTATGTCTAAAAGATTGATGTTTTATAAAGTTTTTAGAATAAGAAACTTTCTATTTTTTTACTTTCATCATTTATCAACTAAATCTAAGATTCAATACCATCTCATCCTCATCTCAAAACTTAGTTAAACGCTCATTGACCCCATCTCTAGGGTCTCGTATGTCTAAAAGATGGATGTCTTATATAGTTTCTAAAATAAGAAACTTTCTATTTTTTCAATCTCCATCCTTCATCAACTAAATAAAAAATTCAATATTATCTCATCATCATCTCAAAACTTAGCTAAAAGCCCCTTCACATTATCTTTAGGGTTTCATATGTCTAAAAGATGAATGTTTTATAAAGTTTATAAAATAAGAGATTTTATGTTTTTGAATCTCCATCCTTCACCAACTAAATCTACGATTCAATACCATCTCATCCTCATCATAAAACTTGGCTAAAAGTACCTTCACTCCATCTCTAGGGTTTCCAATGTCTAAAAGATGGATGTATTATAAAGTTCCTAAACTAAGAAGCTTTCTAATTTTTCAATCTGCATCCTTCATCAACTAAATGTAAGATTCAATACCCTCATATGCTCATTCCAAAACATGGTTTAAAGCTCATTGACATCATCCCTAGGGTTTCTTATTTCTAAATGATGGTTGTTTTAAAAAGTTTCTAAAATAAGAAACTTTCTATTTTCTCAATGTCCATCCTTTATCAACTAAATCAAAGATTAAGTATCATCTCATCTTCATCTCAAAACTTAGCTAAAAGCTCATTCACACTATTCTCGGGTTTCGTATGTCTAAAAGATTGATGTTTTATAAAGTTTCTAAAATAAGGGACTTTATATTTTTGAATCTCTATCCTTCACCAACTAAATCTACGATTCTATACCATCTCATCCCCATCCCAAAACTTGGATAAAAGCACTTTGACTCCATCTCTAAGGTTTCTTATGTCTAAAAGATGGATGTCTTAAGAAGTTCCTAAAATAAGAAGCTTTCTAATTTTTCAATCTCCATCATTCATCAACTAAATCTAAGATTCGATACTCTCATGTGCTCATCCCAAAACATTGTTTAAAGCTCGTTGACATCACTTGGGTTACTTATTTCTGAATGATAGTGGTTTTTCAAAAATTTTAAAATAAGGAACTTTCTATTTTTTCAATCTCCATCCTTTATCAACTAAATCTAAAATTCAATACCATCTTGTCCTTATCCCAAAACTTGGCTAAAAGCACCTTGACTCCATCTCTAGGGTTTCTTATGTCTAAAAGATTGATGTCTTATAAAATTTCTAGAATAAGAAACTTTCTATTTTTTCAAGGTTCATCCTTCATCAACTAAATCTAAGAGTCAATATCACCTCATCCTCATCCCAAAATATGGCTAAAAGCTCATTCACACCGTCTCTAGGGTCCCCTATGTCTAAAAGATTGATGTTTTATAAAGTTTTTAGAATAAGAAACTTTCTATTTTTCGACTTTCATCATTTATCAACTAAATCTAAGATTCAATACCATCTCATCCTCTTCTCAAAACTTAGTTAAAAGCTCATTGACCCCATCTCTAGGGTCTTGTATGTCTAAAAGATGGTTGTCTTATAAAGTTTCTAAAATAAGAAACTTTCTATTTTTTCAATCTCCGTCCTTCATCAACTAAATCAAAAATTCAATATTATCTCATCTTCATCTCAAAACTTAGCTAAAAGCCCCTTCACATTGGTTTCATATGTCTAAAAGATGAATGTTTTATAAAGTTTATCAAATAAGAGATTTTATGTTTTTGAATCTCCATCCTTCACCAACTAAATCTACGATTCAATACCATCTCATCCTCATCCTAAAACTTGGCTAAAAAGTACCTTTACTCCATCTCTAGGGTTTCCTATGTCTAAAAGATGGATGTATTATAAAGTTCCTAAACTAAGAAGCTTTCTAATTTTTCAATCTTCATCCTTCCTCAACTAAATGTAAGATTGAATACCCTCATATGCTCATTCCAAAACATGGCTTAAAGCTCATTGACACCATCCCTAGTGTTTGTTATTTCTAAATGATGGATGTTTTAAAAAGTTTCTAAAATAAGACACTTTCTGTTTTTTCAATGTCCATCCTTTATCAACTAAATCAAAGATTAAATATCATCTCATCTTCATCTCAAAACTTAGCTAAAAGCTCATTCACACTATCTCTCGGGTTTCGTATGTCTAAAAGATTGATGTTTTATGAAGTTTCTAAAATAAGAGACTTTATATTTTTGAATCTCCATCCTTCACCAACTAAATCTACGATTCAATACCATCTCATCCCCATCCCAAAACTTGGACAAAAGCACTTTGACTCTATCTCTAGGGTTTCTTATGTCTAAAAGATGGATGTCTTATAAAGTTCCTAAAATAAGAAGCTTTCTAATTTCTCAATCTCCATCCTTCATCAACTAAATCTAAGATTCGATACTCTCATGTGCTCATCCCAAAACATGGCTTAAAGCTCGTTGACATCATCACTTGGGCTACTTATATCTGAATGATAGTGGTTTTTCAAAGTTTTTAAAATAAGAAACTTTGTATTTTTTCAATCTCCATCCTTTATCAACTAAATCTAAGATTCAATACCATCTTATCCTTATCCGAAAACTGGGCTAAAAGCACCTTGACTCCATCTCTAGGGTTTCCTATGTCTAAAAGATTGATGTCTTATAAAATTTCTAGAATAAGAAACTTTCTATTTTTTTCAATCTTCATCCTTCATCAACTAAATCTAAGATTCAATACCCTCTCATTCTCAACCCAAAACTCGGTTAAAACCTCGTTGACATCATCTTTAGGGTTTCCTTTGTCTAGAAAATAGACGTTCAACAAAATTTCTAATATAAGAAACTTTCTAATTTTTCAATCTCCATCCATGATCAACTAAATCAAAGATTGAAAACTATCTTAGCATCATCCCAAAACTAGGCTAAAAGCTCATTCACACCATATATCTAGGGTCACCTTTGTCTGAAAGATGGTTGTTTTATAAAGTTTTTAAAATAAGAAACTTTCTATTTTTTCAATCTCCATCCTTTATCATCTAAATCTAAAATTCAATAACATCTCATCGTCATCTCAAAACTTGGCTAAAAGCTCATCAACACCATTTCTAGGATTTTCTTTATTTAAAAGATGGATATTTTATAAAGTTTCTGAAATAAGAAACTTTCTAGTTTTTCAATCTCCATCCTTTAAAACCTAAATCTAAGATTTAATACCATCTCACCCTAATCACAAAACTTGGCTAAAGGCTCATTGACACAACGTCTGGGGTTTACTAAGTCTAACAATTTAAAGTTTTATAAAGTTTTTAAAATAAGAAACTTTCTAGTTTTTCAATCTCCATCCTTTATAACCTAAATCTAAGATATAATACCATCTCACCCTAATCTCAAAAGCTGGCTAAAAGCTCCTTGACACCATCTCTAGGGTTTACTGAGTCTAAAAAATTAATATTTTATAAAGTTTCTAAAATAAGAAACTTTCTATTTTTTCAATCTCTCTCCTTCATCAACTAAATCTAAGAGTCAATATCACCTCATCCTCATACCAAAATATGGCTAAAAGCTCATTCAAACCGTCTCTAGGGTCCCCTATGTCTAAAAGATTGATGTTTTATAAAGTTTTTAGAATAAGAAACTTTCTATTTTTCGATTTTCATCATTTATCAACTAAATCTGTGGACCCCGATCTGAGAGAGGCGGGGGGACGTGGCCCCATGCGAGTCTCAGGATCATCCACGTGAAGGAGAGCTCCGCCAAGGAACTCTCGAAAGGGTGTCCCTCACAGCATGAGCGTCGATGTAAAGTGAGATACCTCTCGATTCGGGGACCAGCCAGGAATTGGGGAGGCACCTTAAACAAAGAAAGAGTCGCCATCCAAGGAAGTGGGCCCTGGATCCCATGCTGTGCTCTGTCGCAACAGATAACCAGAGATATAAAGGGTCCGTGCCTGATGACGAATGGGGAAGGGGTTAGGCGCCCCCGATTCACCCAAGTGCGAGCACCTGGTCTCTTATGCCATTTATTATTAACTTTGAAGAGTTTTGGGCGAAAATCATGCGAAATGGGAACGAATATCCCTGAGATAACGTCTAGCTAATCATGCATGTCTCGGAGAGGAATAAGAAGCACACACAAAGAAATGAAAGTCATGACACCTAAGAATAGCTAGATTATGAGTATCATGCCTAATTGGTGTCTATGTTCTGGTGGACAAACACATGCATGCTACAACTAAAAGTATAGGATCTGTACAGGAAAGTAAGAAAACACACAATATGACAAACCCTAGACTCTAATGCGATACTCGGACCAAGATGGCCATCCATCTTAGCTTCACTACGTATCCCGGCCTCGGGAAGAATCAGAGCCAACGTAGTTCGGCGACCTATGCTAAACTACAATGCCTAACCTTCTAGGACCGCTATCCTAGACTCGATCAACTAGACCTAACTAGTTTTTAAAGCTTCTTGCGCCATTACTTAAGTTCAAGTGAATGGTAATTTTTAAGACTCCCTATATGCCCTAACTAATGAAAGCGGACCCTACACCCTATGTGTGACTAGGCTGCGTGTCCTAAGGAAAACCATGGGCTCTCTAAGCGCGTCCTAGTCTAGCCATCGGCTCGACTAAGTGTCTAGCTGACCACGACTCGAGGCCTCCTAACTCTAGGGACACTCACACGACCAGACACGGCAAAGCAACACAATCAGGACAGACTCCTAACTCTAAGACACCCCACACGCCTAGGACAGACTCCTAACTCTATGGGAAGATCTTTTGAAAATTGCTGGTAAGGTTATTTTGAAGAATTTTTGAAGTTTAGAGAGGTTTGAAAGATTTTGAAGCTTATAGAAGTTTTTGAAGTTATGAAGGATATTTGCAAAAGAGGGTGACTGGACTCAGGATGCCAGCAGCACGCCTGAGCTGCCTACGTACCCCTCAGCTAGGGATCAAGCCATCCGTAGTTCGGACGGAAAGGTGAGAAATATTTGTAAAATGGTGATTTAAAAAAATGGTGACTGGACTCAGGATGCCAGCAGCACGCCTGAGCTGCCTACGTACCCCTCAGCTAGGGATCAAGCCATCCGTAGTTCGGACCAGATTTTCCTAACTACACTCTTAATGACTCAAGATTTTTGAGGTTTTTGATTTTTGAGATGTTTTTTTATGTTTTTTGACTCAACAGGACAGAATCCTATCATCACAAGGGGAGGACAGACTCCTGATATCCCGCAAAGGTTGGACAGCATCCTATGCTTTGCGGGGGAATGAACAGAATCACGACTCTGCAAGGGTTGGACAGCATCCTATACCTTGCAGGAGCGGACAAAATCACATGACTTGATGAGGGGATGGACAGAATCCTAACCCCTATGATGATAGGACGGACTCCTGAAAGACTGAAGGACTGACTCCTATGCTGAAGACCGACTCTGAAAGATGGAAGGACGGAATCCTAAATTTTATGAAGGGATAGGACAGAATCCTAAGCTCTACAGGGGTAGGACAGACTCCTAAACCCTAGGATGGTAGGACTGACTCCTAAACTCTCTAGGACTGACTCTAAAGAGGAAGAAATCCCTTAACCTGCGAAAACTCTAAGGCAGGAAGGGAAGGGGTTGGCTCAAGATACGTTCCGTCATAGCCCAATCGACGGAAACTTCTTGGAATCAGCTGAATTCTAAGACTCGAAGAAAGAAACAGAACACTCTAGGGGATAATGCTAGAAGCAGGGTAAATCTTAAAGAATGATTAACGCCTCGGCATAGGGCAATAGGAATTAGAGTTATAGATGAAGGTCAAAGGGATCCTAAGACAGAGAGATGCCAATGCAAGGATGAAATGAGGAATATTTTGCCTATCCTGACTGTTCAATTACCCGAGGGATGCTCTAAACAATTATAATATTTTCATCACTCCATCGAGCAGTTGCCAAATAATTGGAAAAGATTAATTAAATGCAAACGCAACAAGTCAGTTCATGCAAATTTCAGCGTCATGGCAGTTGCTATTTTTGATACCACAGTTATCACATGCACTTTTGAATTCATATCATTAAGCGACCATAAGGCTGCGCTATGGACCTAATCAGGAGACCAGCCCCTTTGCAATTACTCTCTCAGGAGACAATTACCCAAAAGCCTAGTGATTCTACACAATCTTTCAGGTACACGAATATGCAACTTGTATACCAGATAAGCCAGTGCTATCCTATAAGGGAATAAGGACTTGATAAAATAGATGAAATTGCAGGAGTAATGTTAAATCTAAATGAAGAGGACTGGCATTATAACTCCATACAAAACCCATTTCAAAGACTGGCCTTATCACAAAACCCATTTCCAAGAATATTCACTCATCATTGTCTAATCTCTCTCATGGCATATTTATTAGAACCAAAATCAAAGCAGGCAAGCCAAACCAATCATCATAGATCCAATGCAAAATAACACAGAGAACATGAATTATTCAAGAGCCCAAATAGATCTGTCAATCAATTCACTCTCAGCACATCATCAGAGTGTCATCAACAATTATCGCACACCAAAATGTATGAAATACAAAGGAAGATACTTGCAGAGATAATGAAGAAAATCAACGAAATCAGATGACTCTTATGCCCACGACATGGAGCAAAATTGTCATCTGATTTGCACTTTTCAGTTCATGTGGACAGCTCCCTAATACATTTACCCGAGGGATTAAACCCCAGATTCAAAGATCCAATTACAGTCTACCTCATGGTCTAATGCTACATTATCATAAAACAGGAAATCGATCGTGCTATTTTCAATCATACGAGAGATATTAGGGATCCACACTGGAGTCTAACTTTTTAACATTTGCAATCAATCGGAGCATGAAAACAACCACTCAACCACAAGAAAGGCAGAGAAGAACATTAGTGAGATCACATCCATTAGAATTTAAAGAGAGTAGCAGTTACCTGTGTGCAGAATGATCCACTACAATTACCGAGCGTGTTCTAGAGCTTTTGCATCAATATCATCTCCCATATATTCCACCATCGGCTGAACTCGCCATTGCTCGGATTTCAAGGCACTAGCCGGATTGGAAGAGGCTGATAATGGCCGAGTATTCACGACCCCTCTTGGATTTTACTTCAGAAGGGATGAGAAATGGTAAGATGAGAAATGGGAAGAAAACAGAGGAAATAAGAAAGGTAATGGTGGTGGCACGGTGGAGGCTGCGGGTAGAGGTGGGTGATGATGAGAGAAATGACCGGAAAAAAGGGGGTTGCTAGCCGGAGAAGGAGGTTGGTGGTGGCGGAGCTCCCTATCCCTCTTTCTCTGCTCTCTTTCTCAAACCCTCTCTGTGTATTATCTCTCCCTCTCTGTTAGATGAAGAAATGGAAATGGGGAGAATGGGAAAATTAGAAAACAGAGGTGGTGGATGGGGTTTGCAGAGTTGAGATGGAGATGGTGGAGAAGAGGATCGGCCGATGGGTGGTGGAGGTAGGAGAAGGGAGGTGGTGATGGGGGTTTGGATGGTCGCTTGCCGACGGCAAGGGAGATGGCCGGATCTTGTTTTTTTCGAAGTGGGGTTTTTGCTCAAAAATGGGTTTTGGGTAGAGATGGGGATGGAGAGGGGTTTGGAGGTAAAAATAAGGGGGATAGAATGGGGGAGGTGGCGGCTCAGATTCCGGTGGGTTGCTGGCCGGAGATGGGGTCGGAGGTGTAGTTGCAGAGGTTGGGTTTTGAAGAAAAGGGGTGGCGGCTAGTGGAGGTGGTCGAATCTGGATGGGTTTCGGTGAAGGGTTCGAAGTGGGTTTGGGTTAGAGGTGAAGGTGGAGATGGAGGAGGGTTTTCGAAGAGTTGGGTGGTGGTGGAGCTGGAGGTGGAGGATGGTGGAGGTGGGTGGCTGGTTTTTTTGATTTTTTTGAAATGGGTTTGGGCGGTTTTGATGGGAAACGAAAAAGGGGTTTTTTGAGGGGAGGTGGCAGAGATAGAGATGAAGGTGGTGCGGATGGAGGCTTGCCGACGGCAAGGGAGGTGGGTTTGGCCTTGACGGATTCCGGCTGGCGGTGGTGGGTGGAGCTCCCTATCTCCTCCTTCTCTCCTCTGTTTTCTTCCCAACGAAAATGCCCTCCTCCCCTTTTTCTTTTTTTGTTTGGGTTTTTTATAACTAGGGTTAGGGACCTAGTTCTAATCCTCACCATCCATTTCACTTTTGATCCTATGGTCTCTGTTTGATGCTTGCAAGAAAGCCAAAATGATAAATTCGCCCCCCCTCTTCTTGCCCTGGGCAGACCTATCTAGTATTTATGTCTATTCTCAAACCCCACAAGGGGGTGGTCCAAGTACAAACCAGGGGAGGATAAAAAGGTGTTATATTTGCCTTTTCTTTTTTTTCATTTGGGAAATTGGGGCTAGGTCAAAATGGGGTGTCTACAGATGCCCCTCTAAAAGATTGATGTCTTATAAAATTTCTAGAAAAATAAACTTTCTATTTTTTCAGTCTTCATCCTTCATCAACTAAATCTAAGAGTCAATATCACCTCATCCTCATCCCAAAATATGGCTAAAAGCTCATTCACACCGTCTCTAGGGTCCCCTATGTCTAAAAGATTGATGTTTTATAAAGTTTTTAGAATAAGAAACTTTCTATTTTTTCAATCTCCATCCTTTATCATCTAAATCTAAAATTCAATAACATCTCATCGTCATCTCAAAACTTGGCTAAAAGCTCATTAACACCATTTCTAGGATTTTCTTTATTTAAAAGATGGATATTTTATAAAGTTTCTGAAATAAGAAACTTTCTAGTTTTTCAATCTCCATCCTTTAAAACCTAAATCTAAGATTTAATACCATCTCACCCTAATCCCAAAACTTGAGTAAAGGCTCATTGACACAAGAGTTTACTAAGTCTAACAAGTTAAAGTTTTATAAAGTTTTTAAAATAAGAAACTTTCTAGTTTTTCAATCTCCATCCTTTATAACCTAAATCTAAGATTTAATACCATCTCACCCTAATCTCAAAAGCTGGCTAAAAGCTCCTTGACACAATCTCTAGGGTTTATTGAGTCTAAAAAATTAATGTTTTATAAAGTTTCTAAAATAAGAAACTTTCTATTTTTTCAATCTCTCTCCTTCATCAACTAAATCTAAGAGTCAATATCACCTCATCCTCATCCCAAAATATGGCCAAAAGCTCATTCAAATCGTCTCTAGGGTCTCCTATGTCTAAAAGATTGATGTTTTATAAAGTTTTTAGAATAAGAAATTTTCTATTTTTCAATTTTCATCATTTATCAACTAAATCTAAGATTCAATACCATCTCATCCTCATCTCAAAACTTAGTTAAAAGCTAGTTGACCCCATCTCTAGGGTCTCGTATGTCTAAAAGATGGATGTCTTATAAAGTTTCTAAAATAAGAAACTTTATATTTTTTCAATCTCCATCTTTCATCAACTAAATCAAAAATTCAATATTATCTCATCTTCATCTCAAACTTAGCTAAAAGCCCCTTGACATTATCTTTAGGGTTTCATATGTCTAAAAGATGAATGTTTTATAAAGTTTATAAAATAAGAGATTTTATGTTTTTGAATCTCCATCCTTCACCAACTAAATCTACGATTCAATACCATCTCATCGTCATCCTAAAACTTGGCTAAAAGTACCTTGACTCCATCTCTAGAGTTTCCTATGTCTAAAAGATTGATGTATTATAAAGTTCCTAAACTAAGAAGCTTTCTAATTTTTCAATCTTCATCAACTAAATGTAAGATTCAATACCCTCAGATGCTCATTCCAAAACATGGCTTAAAGCTTATTGACATCATCCCTAGGGTTTCTTATTTCTAAATGATGGATCTTTTAAAAAGTTTCTAAAATAAGAAACTTTCTGTTTTTTCAATGTCCATCCTTTATCAACTAAATCAAAGATTAAATATCATCTCAAAACTTAGTTAAAAGCTCATTCACACTATCTCTCGGGATTCGTATGTCTAAAAGATTGATGTTTTATAAAGTTTCTAAAATAAGGGACTTTATATTTTTGAAACTCCATCCTTCACCAACTAAATCTACGGTTCAATACCATCTCATCCCCATCCCAAAACTGGGACAAAAGCACTTTGACTCCATCTCTAGGGTTTCTTATGTCTAAAAGATGAATGTCTTATAAAGTTCCTAAAATAAGAAGCTTTCTAATTTTTCAATCTCCATCCTTCATCAACTAAATCTAAGATTCGATACTCTCATGTGCTCATCCCAAAACATGGCTTAAAGCTCGTAGACATCATCACTTGGGCTACTTATTTCTGAATGATAGTGGTTTTTCAAAGTTTTTAAAATAAGAAACTTTTTATTTTTTCAATCTTCATCCTTTATCAACTAAATCTAAGATTTAATACCATCTTATCCTTATCCGAAAACTTGAATAAAAGCACCTTGACTCCATATCTAGGGTTTCCTATGTCTAAAAGATTGATGTCTTAAAAAATTTCTAGAATAAGAAACTTCCTATGTCTAAGATTCAATACCCTCTCATTCTCAACCCAAAACTCGGTTAAAACCTCGTTGACATCATCTTTAGGGTTTCCTTTATCTAGAAAATAGACGTTCAACAAAATTTCTAATATAAGAAACTTTCTAATTTTTCAATCTTCATCCATGATCAACTAAATCAAAGATTCAAAACTATCTTATCATCATCCCAAAACTAGGCTAAAAGCTCATTCACACCATATATCTAGGACCACCTTTGTCTGAAAGATGGTTGTTTTATAAAGTTTCTAAAAAAAGAAACTTTCTATTTTTTCAATCTCCATCAAAGATCATCTAATTCTAAAATTCAATAACAACTCATCGTCATCTTAAAACTTGGCTAAAAGCTCATTAACACCATTTCTAGGATTTCCTTTATTTAAAAGATGGATATTTTATAAAGTTTCTAAAATAAGAAACTTTCTAGTTTTTCAATCTCCATCCTTTAAAACCTCAATCTAAGATTTAATACCATCTCACCCTAATCCCAAAACTTGGCTACATGCTCATTGACACAATGTCTGGGGTTTACTAAGTCCAACAAGTTAAAGTTTTATAAAGTTTTTAAAATAAGAAACTTTCTAGTTTTTCAATCTCCATCCTTTATAACCTAAATCTAAGATTTAATACCATCTCACCCTAATCTCAAAAGCTGGCTAAAAGCTCTTCAATCTCTCTCCTTCATCAACTAAATCTAAAAGTCAATCTCACCTCATCCTCATCCCAAAATATGGCTAAAAGCTCATTCACACCGTCTCTAAGGTCCCCTATGTCTAAAAGATTGATGTTTTATAAAGTTTTTAGAATAAGAAACTTTCTATTTTTTGACTTTCATTATTTATCAACTAAATCTAAGATTCAATACCATCTCATCCTTATCTCAAAACTTAGTTAAAAGCTCATTGACCCCATCTCTAGGGTCTCATATGTCTAAAAGATGGATGTCTTATAAAGTTTCAAAAATAAGAAACTTTCTATTTTTTCAATATCCATCTTTCATCAACTAAATCAAAAATTCAATATTATCTCATCTTCATCTCAAAACTTAGCTAAAAGCCCCTTCACATTATCTTTAGGGTTTCATATGTCTAAAAGATGAATGTTTTATAGAGTTTATAAAATAAGAGATTTTCTGTTTTTGAATCTCCATCATTCACCAACTAAATCTACGATTCAATACCATCTCATCCTCATCCTAAAACTTGGCTAAAAGTACCTTCACTCCATCTCTAGGGTTTCCTATGTCTAAAAGATGGATGTATTATAAAGTTCCTAAACTAAGCTTTCTAATTTTTCAATCTGCGTCCTTCGTCAACTAAATGTAAGATTCAATACCCTCATATGCTCATTCCAAAACATGGCTTAAAGCTCATTGACATCATCCCTAGGTTTTCTTATTTCTAAATGATAGATGTTTTAAAAAGTTTCTAAAATAAGAAACTTTCTATTTTTCAATGTCCATCCTTTATCAACCAAATCAAAGATTAAATATCATCTCATCTTCATCTCAAAACTTAGCTAAAAGCTCATTCACACTATCTCTCGGGTTTCGTATGTCTAAAAGATTGATGTTTTATAAAGTTTCTAAAATAAGGGACTTTATATTTTTGAATCTCCATCCTTCACCAACTAAATCTACGGTTCAAAACCATCTCATCCCCATCCCAAAACTTGGATAGAAGCACTATGAATCCATCTCGAGGGTTTCTTATGTCTGAAAGATGGATGTCTTATAAAGTTCATAAAATAAGAAGCTTTCTAATTTTTCAATCTCCATCCTTCATCAACTAAATCTAAGATTCGATACTCTCATGTGCTCATCCCAAAACATGGCTTAAAGCTCGTTGACAACATCACTTGGGTTACTTATTTCTGAATGATAGTGGTTTTTCAAAATTTTTAAAATAAGAAACTTTATATTTTTTCAATTTCCATCCTTTATCAACTAAATCTAAGATTCAATACCATGTTATCCTTATCCCAAAACTTGGCTAAAAGCACCTTGACTCCATCTCTAGGGTTTCATATGTCAAAAGGATTGATGTCTTATAAAATTTCTAGAATAAGAAACTTTCTATTTTTTCTATCTTCATCCTTCATCAGCTAAATCTAAGATTCAATACCCTCTCATTCTCAACCCAAAACTCGGTTAAAACCTCGTTGACATCATCTTTAGGGTTTCCTTTGTCTAGAAAATAGACGTTCAACAAAATTTACTTTCTAATTTTTCAATCTACATCCATGATCAACTAAATCAAAGATTCAAAACTATCTTATCATCATCCCAAAACTAGGCTAAAAGCTCATTCACACCATATATCTAGGGTCACCTTTGTCTGAAAGATGATTGTTTTATAAAGTTTTTAAAATAAGAAACTTTCTATTTTTTCAATCTCCATCCTTTATCATCTAAATCTAAAATTCAATAACATCTCATCGTCATCTAAAAACTTGGCTAAAAGCTCATTAACACCATTTCTAGGATTTTCTTTATTTAAAAGATGGATATTTTATAAAGTTTCTAAAATAAGAAACTTTCTAGTTTTTCAATCTCCATCCTTTAAAACCTAAATCTAGGATTTAATACCATCTCACCCTAATCCCAAAACTTGGCTAAAGGCTCATTGAAACAATGTCTAGGGTTTACTAAGTCTAACAAGTTAATGTTTTATAAGGTTTTTAAAATAAGAAACTTTCTAGTTTTTCAATCTCCATCCTTTATAACCTAAATCTAAGATTTAACACCATCTCACCCTAATCTCAAAAGCTGGCTAAAAGCTTCTTCACACCATCTCTAGGGTTTACTGAGTCTAAAAAATTAATGTTTTATAAAGTTTCTAAAATAAGAAACTTTCTATTTTTTCAATCTCTCTCCTTCATCAACTAAATCTAAGAGTCAATATCACCTCATCCTCATCCCAAAATATGGCTAAGAGCTCATTTAAACAGTCTCTAGGGTCCCCTACGTCTAAAAGATTGATGTTTTATAAAGTTTTTAGAATAAGAAACTTTCTATTTTTCGACTTTCATCATTTATCAACTAAATCTAAGATTCAATACCATCTCATCCTCTTCTCAAAACTTAGTTAAAAGCTCATTCAGCCCATCTCTAGGGTCTCATATGTCTAAAAGATTGATGTCTTATAAAGTTTTTAAAATAAGAAACTTTCTATTTTTTCAATCTCCATCCTTCATCAACTAAATCAAAAATTCAATATTATCTCATCTTCATCTCAAAACATAGCTAAAAGCCCCTTCACATTATCTTTAGGGTTTCATATGTCTAAAAGATGAATGTTTTATAAAGTTTATAAAATAAGAGATTTTATGTTTTTGAATCTCCATCATTCACCAACTAAATCTACGATTCAATACCATCTCATCCTCATCCTAAAACTTGGCTAAAAGTACCTTCACTCCATCTCTAGGGTTTCCAATGTCTAAAAGATGGATGTATTATAAAGTTCCTAAACTAAGAATGTTTCTAATTTTTCAATCTGCATCCTTCCTCAACTAAATGTAAGATACAATACCCTCATATGCTCATTCCAAAACATGGCTTAAAGCTCATTGACATCATCCCTAGGGTTTCTTATTTCTAAATGAGGATGTTTTAAAAAGTTTCTAAAATAAGAAACTTTCTGTTTTTTCAATGTCCATCTTTTATCAACTAAATCAAAGATTAAATATCATCTCATCTTCATCTCAAAACTTAGCTAAAAGCTCATTCACACTATCTCTCGGGTTTCGTATGTCTAAAAGATTGATGTTTTATAAAGTTTCTAAAATAAGGGACTTTATATTTTTGAATCTCCATCCTTCACCAACTAAATCTACGGTTCAAAACCATATCATCCCCATCACAAAATTTGGATAAAAGCACTTTGACTCTATCTCTAGGGTTTCTTATGTCTAAAAGATGGATGTCTTATAAAATTCCTAAAATAAGAAGCTTTCTAATTTTTCAATCTCCATCCTTCATCAACTAAATCTAAGATTCGATACTCTCATGTGCTCATCCCAAAACATGGCTTAAAGCTTGTTGATATCATCACTTGGGCTACTTATTTCTGAATGATAGTGGTTTTTCAAAGTTCTTAAAATAAGAAACTTTCTATTTTTTCAATCTCCATCCTTTATCAACTAAATCTAAGATTCAATACCATCTTATCATTTTCCCAAAACTTGGCTAAAAGCACCTTGACTCCATCTCTAGGGTTTCCTATGTCTAAAAGATTGATGTCATATAAAATTTCTAGAATAAGAAACTTTCTATTTTTTTCAATCTTCATCCTTCATCAACTAAATCTAAGATTCAATACCCTCTCATTCTCAACCCAAAACTCGGTTAAAACCTCGTTGACATCATCTTTAGGGTTTCCTTTGTCTAGAAAATAAACATTCAACAAAATTTCTAATATAAGAAACTTTCTAATTTTACAATCTCTATCCATGATCAACTAAATCAAAGATTCAAAACTATCTTATCATCATCCCAAAACTAGGCTAAAAGCTCATTCACACCATATATCTAGGGTCACCTTTGTCTGAAAGATGGTTCTTTTATAAAGTTTTTAAAAAAAGAAACTTTCTATTTTTTCAATCTCCATCAAAGATCATCTAAATCTAAAATTCAATAACATCTCATCGTCATCTCAAAACTTGGCTAAAAGCTCATTAACACTATTTCTAGGATTTTCTTTAGTTAAAAGATGGATATTTTATAAAATTTCTAAAATAAGAAACTTTCTAGTTTTTCAATCTTCATCCTTTAAAACCTAAATCTAAGATTTAATACCATCTCACCCTAATCCCAAAACTTGGCTAAAGGCTCATTGACACAATGTCTGGGGTTTACTAAGTATAACAAGTTAAAGTTTTATAAAGTTTTTAAAATAAGAAACTTTCTAGTTTTTCAATCTCCATCCTTTATAACCTAAATCTAAGATTTAATACCATCTCACCATAATCTCAAAAGCTGGCAAAAAGCTCCTTGACACCATCTCTAGGCTTTACTCAGTCTAAAAAATTAATGTTTTATAAAGTTTCTAAAATAAGAAACTTTCTATTTTTTCAATCTCTCTCCTTCATCAACTAAATCTAAGAGTCAATATCACCTCATCCTCATCCCAAAATATGGCTAAAAGCTCATTCACACCGTCTCTAGGGTCCCCTATGTCTAAAAGATTGATGTTTTATAAAGTTTTTAAAATAAGAAACTTTCTATTTTTCGATTTTCATCATTTATCAACTAAATCTAAGATTCAATACCATCTCATCCTCATCTCAAAACTTAGTTAAAAGCTCATTGACTCCATCTCTAGGGTCCCGTATGTCTAAAAGATGGATGTCTTATAAAGTTTCTAAAATAAGAAACTTTCTATTTTTTCAATCTCCATCCTTCATCAACTAAATCAAAAATTCAATATTATCTCATCTTCATCTCAAAACTTAGCTAAAAGCCCCATAACATTATCTTTAGGGTTTCATATGTCTAAAAGATGAATGTTTTATAAAGTTTATAAAATAGGTGATTTTATGTTTTTGAATCTCCATCCTTCACCAACTAAATCTACGATTCAATACCATCTCATCCTCATCCTAAAACTTGGTTAAAAGTACCTTGACTCCATCTCTAGGGTTTCCTATGTCTAAAAGATGGATGTATTATAACTTCCTAAACTAAGAAGCTTTCTAATTTTTCAATCTTCATCCTTCATCAACTAAATGTAAGATTCAATACCCTCATATGCTCATTCCAAAACATGGCTTAAACCTCATTGACATCATCCCTAGGGTTTCTTATTTCTAAATGATAGATGTTTTAAAAAGTTTCTAAAATAAGAAACTTTCTGTTTTTTCAATGTCCATCCTTTATCAACTAAATCAAAGATTAAATATCATCTCATCTTCATCTCAAAACTTAGCTAAAAGCTCATTCACACTATCTCTCGGGTTTCGTATGTCTAAAAGATTGATGTTTTATAAAGTTTTTAAAATAAGGGACTTTATATTTTTGAATCTCCTTCCTTCACCAACTAAATCTACGATTCAATACCATCTCATCCCCATCCCAAAACTTGGACAAAAGCACTTTGACTCCATCTCTAGGGTTTCTTATGTCTAAAAGATGGATGTCTTATAAAGTTCAGAAAATAAGAAGCTTTCTAATTTTTCAATCTCCATCCTTCATCAACTAAATCTAAGATTCGATACTCTCATGTGCTCATCCCAAAACATGGCTTAAAGCTCGTTAACATCATCACTTGAGCTACTTATTTCTGAATGATAGTGGTTTTTCAAAGTTTTTAAAATAAGAAACTTTCTATTTTTTCAATCTCCATCCTTTATCAACTAAATCTAAGATTCAATACCATCTTATTTTTATCCGAAAACTTGGCTAAAAGCACCTTGACTCCATCTCCAGGGTTTTCTATGTCTAAAAGATTGATGTCTTATAAAATTTCTAGAATAAGAAACTTTCTATTTTTTTTCAATCTTCATCCTTCACCAACTAAATCTAAGATTCAATACCCTCTCATTCTCAACCCAAAACTCGGTTAAAACCTCGTTGACATCATCTTTAGGGTTTCCTTTGTCTAGAAAATACACGTTCAACAAAATTTCTAATATAAGAAACTTTCTAATTTTTCAATCTCCATCCATGATAAACTAAATCAAAGATTCAAAACTATCTTATCATCATCCGAAAACTAGGCTAAAAGCTCATTCACACCATATATCTAGGGTCACCTTTGTCTGAAAGATGGTTGTTTTATAAAGTTTTTAAAATAAGAAACTTTCTATTTTTTCAATCTCCATCCTTTATCAACTAAATCTAAGATTCAATACCATCTTATCCTTATCCGAAAACTTGGCTAAAAGCACCTTGACTCCATCTTCAGGGTTTTCTATGTCTAAAAGATTGATGTCTTATAAAATTTCTAGAATAAGAAACTTTCTATTTTTTTTCAATCTTCATCCTTCACCAACTAAATCTAAGATTCAATACCCTCTCATTCTCAACCCAAAACTCGGTTAAAACCTCGTTGACATCATCTTTAGGGTTTCCTTTGTCTAGAAAATACACGTTCAACAAAATTTCTAATATAAGAAACTTTCTAATTTTTCAATCTCCATCCATGATAAACTAAATCAAAGATTCAAAACTATCTTATCATCATCCGAAAACTAGGCTAAAAGCTCATTCACACCATATATCTAGGGTCACCTTTGTCTGAAAGATGGTTGTTTTATAAAGTTTTTAAAATAAGAAACTTTCTATTTTTTCAATCTCCCTCCTTTATCATCTAAATCTAAAATTCAATAACATCTCATCGTCATCTCAAAACTTGGCTAAAAGCTCATAAACACCATTTCTAGGTTTTTCTTTATTTAAAAGATGGATATTTTATAAAGTTTCTAAAATAAGAAACTTTCTAGTTTTTCAATGTCCATCGTTTAAAACCTAAATCTAAGATTTAATATCATCTCACCCTAATCCCAAAACTTGGCTAAAGGCTCATTGACACAATGTCTGGGGTTTACTATGTCTAACAAGTTAAAGTTTTATAAAGTTTTTAAAATAAGAAACTTTCTAGTTTTTCAATCTCAATCCTTTATAACCTAAATCTAAGATTTAATACCATCTCACCATAATCTCAAAAGCTGGCTAAAAGCTCCTTGACACCATCTCTAGGGTTTACTGAGTCTAAAAAATTAATGTTTTATAAAGTTTCTAAAATAAGAAACTTTCTATTTTTTCAATCTCTCTCCTTCATCAACTAAATCTAAGAGTCAATGTCACCTCATCCTCATCCCAAAATATGGCTAAAAGCTCATTCACACCGTCTCTAGGGTCCCCTATGTCTAAAAGATTGATGTTTTATAAAGTTTTTAGAATAAGAAACTTTCTATTTTTCGATTTTCATCATTTATCAACTAAATCTAAGATTTAATACCATCTCATCCTCATCTCAAAACTTAGTTAAAAGCTCATTGACTCCATCTCTAGGGTCTCGTATGTCTAAAAGATGGATGTTTATAAAGTTTCTAAAATAAGAAACTTTCTATTTTTTCAACTCCATCCTTCATCAACTAAATAAAAAATTCAATATTATCTCATCTTCATCTCAAAACTTAGCTAAAAGCCCCTTCACATTATCTTTCGGGTTTCATATGTCTAAAAGATGAATGTTTTATAAAGTTTATAAAATAGGAGATTTTATGTTTTTGAATCTCCATCCTTCACCAACTAAATCTACGATTCAATACCATCTCATCCTCATCCTAAAACTTGGTTAAAAGTACCTTGACTCCATCTCTAGGGTTTCCTATGTCTAAAAGATGGATGTATTATAACTTCCTAAACTAAGAAGCTTTCTAATTTTTCAATCTTCATCCTTCATCAACTAAATGTAAGATTCAATACCCTCATATGCTCTTTCCAAAACATGGCTTAAACCTCATTGACATCATCCCTAGGGTTTCTTATTTCTAAATGATAGATGTTTTAAAAAGTTTCTAAAATAAGAAACTTTCTGTTTTTTCAATGTCCATCCTTTATCAACTAAATCAAAGATTAAATATCATCTCATCTTCATCTCAAAACTTAGCTAAAAGCTCATTCACACTATCTCTCGGGTTTCGTATGTCTAAAAGATTGATGTTTTATAAAGTTTTTAAAATAAGGGACTTTATATTTTTGAATCTCCTTCCTTCACCAACTAAATCTACGATTCAATACCATCTCATCCCCATCCCAAAACTTGGACAAAAGCACTTTGACTCCATCTCTAGGGTTTCTTATGTCTAAAAGATGGATGTCTTATAAAGTTCAGAAAATAAGAAGCTTTCTAATTTTTCAATCTCCATCGTTCATCAACTAAATCTAAGATTCGATACTCTCATGTGCTCATCCCAAAACATGGCTTAAAGCTCGTTAACATCATCACTTGAGCTACTTATTTCTGAATGATAGTGGTTTTTCAAAGTTTTTAAAATAAGAAACTTTCTATTTTTTCAATCTCCATCCTTTATCAACTAAATCTAAGATTCAATACCATCTTATTTTTATCCGAAAACTTGGCTAAAAGCACCTTGACTCCATCTCCAGGGTTTTCTATGTCTAAAAGATTGATGTCTTATAAAATTTCTAGAATAAGAAACTTTCTATTTTTTTTCAATCTTCATCCTTCACCAACTAAATCTAAGATTCAATACCCTCTCATTCTCAACCCAAAACTCGGTTAAAACCTCGTTGACATCATCTTTAGGGTTTCCTTTGTCTAGAAAATACACGTTCAACAAAATTTCTAATATAAGAAACTTTCTAATTTTTCAATCTCCATCCATGATAAACTAAATCAAAGATTCAAAACTATCTTATCATCATCCGAAAACTAGGCTAAAAGCTCATTCACACCATATATCTAGGGTCACCTTTGTCTGAAAGATGGTTGTTTTATAAAGTTTTTAAAATAAGAAACTTTCTATTTTTTCAATCTCCCTCCTTTATCATCTAAATCTAAAATTCAATAACATCTCATCGTCATCTCAAAACTTGGCTAAAAGCTCATTAACACCATTTCTAGGTTTTTCTTTATTTAAAAGATGGATATTTTATAAAGTTTCTAAAATAAGAAACTTTCTAGTTTTTCAATGTCCATCGTTTAAAACCTAAATCTAAGATTTAATACCATCTCACTCTAATCCCAAAACTTGGCTAAAGGCTCATTGACACAATGTCTGGGCTTTACTAAGTCTAACAAGTTAAAGTTGTATAAAGTTTTTAAAATAAGAAACTTTCTAGATTTTCAATCTCCATCCCTTATAACCTAAATCTAAGATTTAAAAGCATCTCACCCTAATCTCAAACGCTGGCTAAACCCTCCTTGACACCATCTCTATGGTTTACTGAGTATAAAAAATTAATGTTTTATAAAGTTTCTAAAATAAGAAACTTTCTATTTTTTCAATCTCTCTCTTTCATCAACTAAATCTAAGAGTCAATATCACCTCATCCTCAACCCAAAATATGGCTAAAAGATCATTCACACCGTCTCTAGGGTCCCCTATGTCTAAAAGATTGATGTTTTATAAAGTTTTTAGAATAAGAAACATTCTATTTTTCGATTTTCATCATTTATCAACTAAATCTAAGATTCAATACCATCTCATCATCATCTCAAAACTTAGTTAAAAGCTCATTGACCCCATCTCTAGGGTCTCGTATGTCTAAAAGATGGATGTCTTATAAAGTTTCTAAAATAAGAAACTTTCTATTTTTTCAATCTCCAACCTTCATCAACTAAATGAAAAATTTAATATTATCTCATCTTCATCTCAAAACTTAGGTAAAAGGCCCTTCACATTATCTTTAGGGTTTCATAAGTCTAAAAGATGAATGTTTTATAAAGTTTATAAAATAAGAGATTTTATCCTTTTGAATCTCCATCCTTCACCAACTAAATCTACGATTCAATACCATCTCATCCTCATCCTAAAACTTGGCTAAAAGTACATTGACCCCATCTCTAGGGTTTTCTATGTCTAAAAGATTCAATACCGTCATATGCTCATTCCAAAACATGGCTTAAACCTCATTGACATCATCCCTAGGGTTTCTTATTTCTAAATGATGGATGTTTTAAAAAGTTTCTAAAATAAGAAACTTTCTGTTTTTTCAATGTCCATCCTTTATCAACTAAATCAAAGATTAAATATCATCTCATCTTCATCTCAAAATTTAGCTAAAAGCTCATTCACACTATCTCTCGGGTTTCGTATGTCTAAAAGATTGATGTTTTATAAAGTTTCTAAAATGAGGGACTTTATATTTTTGAATCTCCATCCTTCACCAACTAAATCTACGATTCAATACCATCTCATCCTCATCCTAAAACTTGGCTAAAAGTACATTGACTCCATCTCTAGGATTTTTTATGTCTAAAAGATGGATGTATTATAAAGTTCCTAAACTAAGAGGCTTTCTAATTTTTCAATCTTCATCCTTCATCAACTAAATGTAAGATTCAATACCCTCATATGCTCATTCCAAAACATGGCTTAAACCTCATTGACATCATCCCTAGGGTTTCTTATTTCTAAATGATGGATGTTTTAAAAAGTTTCTAAAATAAGAAACTTTCTGTTTTTCAATGTCCATCCTTTATCAACTAAATCAAAGATTAAATATCATCTCATCTTCATCTCAAAACTTAGCTAAAAGCTCATTCACACTATCTCTCGGGTTTCGTATGTCTAAAAGATTGATGTTTTAAAAAGTTTCTAAAATAAGGGACTTTATATTTTTGAATCTCCTTCCTTCACCAACTAAATCTACGATTCAATACCATCTCATCCCCATCCCAAAACTTGGACAAAAGCACTTTGACTCCATCTCTAGGGTTTCTTATGTCTAAAAGATGGATGTCTTATAAAGTTCCTAAAATAAGAAGCTTTCTAATTTTTCAATCTCCATCCTTCATCAACTAAATCTAAGATTCGATACTCTCATGTGCTCATCCCAAAACATGGCTTAAAACTCGTTGACATCATCACTTGAGCTACTTATTTCTGAATGATAGTGGTTTTCAAAGTTTTTAAAATAAGAAACTTTCTATTTTTTCAATCTCCATCCTTTATCAACTAAATCTTAGATTCAATACCATCTTATCCTTATCCGAAAACTTGGCTAAAAGCACCTTCACTCCATCTCTAGGGTTTCCTATGTCTAAAAGATTGATGTCTTATAAAATTTCTAGAATAAGAAACTTTCTATTTTTTTCAATCTTCATCCTTCACCAACTAAATCTAAGATTCAATACTCTCTCATTCTCAACCGAAAACTCGGTTAAAACCTCGTTGACATCATCTTTAGGGTTTCCTTTGTCTAGAAAATAGACGTTCAACAAAATTTCTAATATAAGAAAATTTCTAATTTTTCAATCTCCATCCATGATCAACTAAATCAAAGATTCAAAACTATCTTATCATCATCCGAAAACTAGGCTAAAAGCTCATTCACACCATATATATCTAGGGTCACCTTTGTCTGAAAGATGGTTGTTTTATAAAGTTTTTAAAATGACAAACTTTCTATTTTTTCAATCTCCATCCTTTATCATCTAAATCTAAAATTCAATAACATCTCATCGTCATCTCAAAACTTGGCTAAAAGCTCATTAACACCATTTCTAGGATTTTCTTTATTTAAAAGATGGATATTTTATAAAGTTTCTAAAATAAGAAACTTTCTAGTTTTTCAATCTCCATCGTTTAAAACCTAAATCTAAGATTTAATACCATCTCACCCTAATCCCAAAACTTGGCTAAAGGCTCATTGACACAATGTCTGGGCTTTACTAAGTCTAACAAGTTAAAGTTGTATAAAGTTTTTAAAATAAGAAACTTTCTAGATTTTCAATCTCCATCCCTTATAACCTAAATCTAAGATTTAATACCATCTCACCCTAATCTCAAACGCTGGCTAAAAGCTCCTTGACACCATCTCTATGGTTTATTGAGTCTAAAAAATTAATGTTTTATAAAGTTTCTAAAATAAGAAACTTTCTATTTTTTCAATCTCTCTCTTTCATCAACTAAATCTAAGAGTCAATATCACCTCATCCTCAGCCCAAAATATGGCTAAAAGCTCATTCACACCGTCTCTAGGGTCCCCTATGTCTAAAAGATTGATGTTTTATAAAGTTTTTAGAATAAGAAACATTCTATTTTTCGATTTTCATCATTTATCAACTAAATCTAAGATTCAATACCATCTCATCATCATCTCAAAACTTAGTTAAAAGCTCATTGACCCCATCTCTAGGGTCTCGTATGTCTAAAAGATGGATGTCTTATAAAGTTTCTAAAATAAGAAACTTTCTATTTTTTCAATCTCCAACCTTCATCAACTAAATGAAAAATTCAATATTATCTCATCTTCATCTCAAAACTTAGCTAAAAGGCCCTTCACATTATCTTTAGGGTTTCATAAGTCTAAAAGATGAATGTTTTATAAAGTTTATAAAATAAGAGATTTTATCCTTTTGAATCTCCATCCTTCACCAACTAAATCTACGATTCAATACCATCTCATCCTCATCCTAAAACTTGGCTAAAAGTACATTGACCCCATCTCTAGGGTTTTCTATGTCTAAAAGATTCAATACCCTCATATGCTCATTCCAAAACATGGCTTAAACCTCATTGACATCATCCCTAGGGTTTCTTATTTCTAAATGATGGATGTTTTAAAAAGTTTCTAAAATAAGAAACTTTCAGTTTTTTCAATGTCCATCCTTTATCAACTAAATCAAAGATTAAATATCATCTCATCTTCATCTCAAAATTTAGCTAAAAGCTCATTCACACTATCTCTCGGGTTTCGTATGTCTAAAAGATTGATGTTTTATAAAGTTTCTAAAATGAGGGACTTTATATTTTTGAATCTCCATCCTTCACCAACTAAATCTACGATTCAATACCATCTCATCCTCATCCTAAAACTTGGCTAAAAGTACATTGACTCCATCTCTAGGATTTTTTATGTCTAAAAGATGGATGTATTATAAAGTTCCTAAACTAAGAGGCTTTCTAATTTTTCAATCTTCATCCTTCATCAACTAAATGTAAGATTCAATTCCCTCATATGCTCATTCCAAAACATGGCTTAAACCTCATTGACATCATCCCTAGGGTTTCTTATTTCTAAATGATGGATGTTTTAAAAAGTTTCTAAAATAAGAAACTTTCTGTTTTTCAATGTCCATCCTTTATCAACTAAATCAAAGATTAAATATCATCTCATTTTCATCTCAAAACTTAGCTAAAAGCTCATTCACACTATCTCTCGGGTTTCGTATGTCTAAAAGATTGATGTTTTAAAAAGTTTCTAAAATAAGGGACTTTATATTTTTGAATCTCCTTCCTTCACCAACTAAATCTACGATTCAATACCATCTCATCCCCATCCCAAAACTTGGACAAAAGCACTTTGACTCCATCTCTAGGGTTTCTTATGTCTAAAAGATGGATGTCTTACAAAGTTCCTAAAATAAGAAGCTTTCTAATTTTTCAATCTCCATCCTTCATCAACTAAATCTAAGATTCGATACTCTCATGTGCTCATCCCAAAACATGGCTTAAAGCTCGTTGACATCATCACTTGAGCTACTTATTTCTGAATGATAGTTGTTTTTCAAAGTTTTTAAAATAAGAAACTTTCTATTTTTTCAATCTCCATCCTTTACCAAATCTAAGATTCAATACCATCTTATCCTTATCCGAAAACTTGGCTAAAAGCACCTTGACTCCATCTCTAGGGTTTCCTATGTCTAAAAGATTGATGTCTTATAAAATTTCTAGAATAAGAAACTTTCTATTTTTTTCAATCTTCATCATTCACCAACTAAATCTAAGATTCAATACTCTCTCATTCTCAACCGAAAACTCGGTTAAAACCTCGTTGACATCATCTTTAGGGTTTCCTTTGTCTAGAAAATAGACATTCAACAAAATTTCTAATATAAGAAAATTTCTAATTTTTCAATCTCCATCCATGATCAACTAAATCAAAGATTCAAAACTATCTTATCATCATCCGAAAACTAGGCTAAAAGCTCATTCACACCATATATCTAGGGTCACCTTTGTCTGAAAGATGGTTGTTTTATAAAGTTTTTAAAATAACAAACTTTCTATTTTTTCAATCTCCATCCTTTATCATCTAAATCTAAAATTCAATAACATCTCATCGTCATCTCAAAACTTGGCTAAAAGCTCATTAACGCCATTTCTAGGATTTTCTTTATTTAAAAGATGGATATTTTATAAAGTTTCTAAAATAATAAACTTTCTAGTTTTTCAATCTCCATCGTTTAAAACCTAAATCTAAGATTTAATACCATCTCACCCTAATCCCAAAACTTGGCTAAAGGCTCATTGACACAATGTCTGGGGTTTACTAAGTCTAACAAGTTAAAGTTTTATAAAGTTTTTAAAATAAGAAACTTTCTAGATTTTCAATCTCCATCCCTTATAACCTAAATCTAAGATTTAATACCATCTCACCCTAATCTCAAAAGCTGGCTAAAAGCTCCTTGACACCATCTCTATGGTTTACAGAGTCTAAAAAATTAATGTTTTATAAACTTTCTAAAATAAGAAACTTTCTATTTTTTCAATCTCTCTCTTTCATCAACTAAATCTAAGAGTCAATATCACCTCATCCTCAACCCAAAATATGGCTAAAAGCTCATTCACACCGTCTCTAGGGTCCCCTATGTCTAAAAGATTGATGTTTTATAAAGTTTTTAGAATAAGAAACATTCTATTTTTCGATTTTCATCATTTATCAACTAAATCTAAGATTCAATACCATCTCATCATCATCTCAAAACTTAGTTAAAAGCTCATTGACCCCATCACTAGGGTGTCGTATGTCTAAAAGATGGATGTCTTATAAAGTTTCTAAAATAAGAAACTTTCTATTTTTTCAATCTCCATCCTTCATCAACTAAATCAAAAATTCAGTATTATCTCATCTTCATCTCAAAACTTAGCTAAAAGCCCCTTCACATTATCTTTAGGGTTTCATATGTCTAAAAGATGAATGTTTTATAAAGTTTATAAAATAAGAGATTTTATACTTTTGAATCTCCATCCTTCACCAACTAAATCTACGATTCAATACCATCTCATCCTCATCCTAAAACTTGGCTAAAAGTACATTGACTCCATCTCTAGGGTTTTCTATGTCTAAAAGATGGATGTATTATAAAGTTCCTAAACTAAGAGGCTTTCTAATTTTTCAATCTTCATCCTTCTTCAACTAAATGTAAGATTCAATACCCTCAGATGCTCATTCCAAAATATGGCTTAAACCTCATTGACATCATCCCTAGGGTTTCTTATTTCTAAATGCTGGATGTTTTAAAAAGTTTCTAAAATAAGAAACTTTCTGTTTTTTCAATGTCCATCCTTTATCAACTAAATCAAAGATTAAATATCATCTAATCTTCATCTCAAAACTTAGCTAAAAGCTCATTCACACTATCTCTCGGGTTTCGTATGTCTAAAAGATTGATGTTTTATAAAGTTTCTAAAATGAGGGACTTTATATTTTTGAATCTCCATCCTTCACCAACTAAATTTACGATTCAATACCATCTCATCCTCATCCTAAAACTTGGCTAAAAGTACATTGACTCCATCTCTAGGGTTTTCTATGTCTAAAAGATGGATGTATTATAAAGTTCCTAAACTAAGAGGCTTTCTAATTTTTCAATCTTCATCCTTCATCAACTAAATGTAAGATTCAATACCCTCATATGCTCATTCCAAAACATGGCTTAAACCTCATTGACATCATCCCTAGGATTTCTTATTTCTAAATGATGGATGTTTTAAAAAGTTTCTAAAATAAGAAACTTTCTATTTTTTCAATGTCCATCCTTTATCAACTAAATCAAAGATTAAATATCATCTCATCTTCATCTCAAAACTTAGCTAAAAGCTCATTCACACTATCTCTCGGGTTTCGTATGTCTAAAAGATTGATGTTTTATAAAGTTTCTAAAATAAGGGACTTTATATTTTTGAATCTCCATCCTTCACCAACTAAATCTACGATTCAATACCATCTCATCCCCATCCCAAAACTTGGACAAAAGCACTTTGACTCCATCTCTAGGGTTTCTTATGTTTAAAAGATGGATGTCTTATAAAGTTCCTAAAATAAGAAGCTTTCTAATTTTTCAATCTCCATCCTTCACCAACTAAATCTAAGATTCGATACTCTCATGTGCTCATCCCAAAACATGGCTTAAAGCTCGTTGACATCATCACTTGGGCTACTTATTTCTGAATGATAGTGGTTTTTCAAAGTTTTTAAAATAAGAAACTTTCTATTTTTTCAATCTCCATCCTTTATCAACTAAATCTAAGATTCAAAACCATCTTATGATCTGAAAACTTGGCTAAAAGCACCTTGACTCCATCTCTAGGGTTTCCTATGTCTAAAAGACTGATATCTTATAAAATTTCTAGAATAAGAAACTTTCTATTTTTTTCAATCTTCATCCTTCACCAACTAAATCTAAGATTCAATACCCTCTCATTCTCAACCCAAAATTCGTTTAAAACCTCGTTGACATCATCTTTAGGGTTTCCTTTGTCTCGAAAATAGACGTTCAACAAAATTTCTAATATAAGAAACTTTCTAATTTTTCAATCTTTATCCATGATCAACTAAATCAAAGATTCAAAACTATCTTATCATCATCCGAAAACTAGGCTAAAAGCTCATTCACACCATATATCTAGGGTCACCTTTGTCTGAAAGATGGTTGTTTTATAAAGTTTTTAAAATAAGAAACTTTCTATTTTTTCAATCTCCATCCTTTATCATCTAAATCTAAAATTCAATAACATCTCATCGTCATCTCAAAACTTGGCTAAAAGCTCATTAACACCATTTCTAGGATTTTCTTTATTTAAAAGATGGATATTTTATAAAGTTTCTAAAATAAGAAACTTTCTAGTTTTTCAATCTCCATCGTTTAAAACCTAAATCTAACATTTAATACCATCTCACCCTAATCCCAAAACTTGGCTAAAGGCTCATTGACACAATGTCTGGGGTTTACTAAGTCTAACAAGTTAAAGTTTTATAAAGTTTTTAAAATAAGAAACTTTTAGTTTTTCAATCTCCATCCCTTATAACCTAAATCTAAGATTTAATACCATCTCACCCTAATCTCAAAAGCTGGCTAAAAGCTCCTTGACACCATCTCTATGGTTTACTGAGTCTAAAAAATTAATGTTTTATAAAGTTTCTAAAATAAGAAACTTTCTATTTTTTCAATCTCTCTCCTTAATCAACTAAATCTAAGAGTCAATATCACCTCATCCTCATCCCAAAATATGGCTAAAAGCTCATTCACACCGTCCCTAGGATCCCTTATGTCTAAAAGATTGATGTTTTATAAAGTTTTTTAAATAAGAAACTTTCTATTTTTCGATTTTCATCATTTATCAACTAAATCTAAGATTAAATACCATCTCATCCTCATCTCAAAACTTAGTTAAAAGCTCATTGACCCCATCTCTAGGGTCTCGTATGTCTAAAAGATGGATGTCTTATAAAGTTTCTAAAATAAGAAACTTTCTATTTTTTCAATCTCCATCCTTCATCAACTAAATAAAAAATTCAATAATATCTCATCTTCAACTTAAAACTTAGCTAAAAGCACCTTCACATTATCTTTTGGGTTTCATATGTCTAAAAGATGAATGTTTTATAAGGTTTATAAAATAAGAGATTTTATAGTTTTGAATCTCCATCCTTCACCAACTAAATCTACGATTCAATATCATCTCATCCTCATCCTAAAACTTGGCTAAAAGTACATTGACTCCATCTCTAGGGTTTTCTATTTCTAAAAGATGGATGTATTGTAAAGTTCTTAAACTAAGAAGCTTTCTAATTTTTCAATCTTCATCCTTCATCAACTAAATGTAAGATTCAATACCCACATATGCTCATTCCAAAACATGGCTTAAACCTCATTGACATCATCCCTAGGGTTTCTTATTTCTCAATGATAGATGTTTTAAAAAGTTTCTAAAATAAGAAACTTTCTGTTTTTTCAATATCCATCATTTATCAACTAAATCAAAGATTAAATATCATCTCATCTTCATCTCAAAACTTAGCTAAAAACTCATTCACACTATCTCTCGGGTTTCGTATGTCTAAAAGATTGATGTTTTATAAAGTTTCTAAAATAAGGGACTTTATATTTTTGAATCTCCTTCCTTCACCAACTAAATCTACGATTCAATACCATCTCATCCCCATCCCAAAACTTGGACAAAAGCACTTTGACTCTATCTCGAGGGTTTCTTATGTCTAAAAGATGGATGTCTTATAAAGTTCATAAAATAAGAAGCTTTCTAATTTTTCAATCTCCATCCTTCATCAACTAAATCTAAGATTCGATACTCTCATGTGCTCATCCCAAAACATGGCTTAAAGCTCGTTGACATCATCACTTGAGCTACTTATTTCTGAATGATAGTGGTTTTTCAAAGTTTTTAAAATAAGAAACTTTCTATTTTTTCAATCTCCATCCTTTATCAACTAAATCTTAGATTCAATACCATCTTATCCTTATCCGAAAACTTGGCTAAAAGCACCTTGACTCCATCTCTAGGGTTTCCTATGTCTAAAAGATTGATGTCTTATAAAATTTCTAGAATAAGAAACTTTCTATTTTTTTCAATCTTCATCCTTCACCAACTAAATCTAAACCCTAGAGCCATGTCAAGGTGCTTTTACAAAGTTTTGGGATGAAGATGAGATGTTATTGAATCGTAGATTTAGTTGGAGAAGGATAGAGATTGAAAAATAGAAAGTTTCTTATTTTAGAAACATTAGCTAAGTTTTAGACATTAGCTAAGTTTTGAGATGAGGATGAGATGATATTGAATTTTAGATTTACTTGATGAAGGATGGAGATTGAAAAAATAGAAAGTTTCTTATTATTGAAACTTTGTAAGGAATCAATCTTTTAGACATAGGAAACCCAAAAGTTGATGTCGAGGAGGTTTTAAGCAAGTTTTGAGATGATGATGAGATGGTATTGAATCATAGATTTAGTTTATAAAGGATGAAGATTGAAAAAATAGAAAGTTTCTTATTTTAGAAACTTTACAAAACATCAATCTTTTAGAGGTAGGAGACCTTAGACACGATGTCAATGAGCTTTTAGCCATATTTTGGGATGAGGATGAGATAATATTGAATCTTAGATTTAGTTGATTAAGGATGGAGATTGAAAAAATAGAAAGTTTCTTATTTTAGAAACTTTATAAAACATCTATCTTATAGACATAAGAAGCACTAGAGGTGATATCAACGAGCTTTTAGCCAAGTTTTGGAATGAGAATGAGAGGCTATTGAATTTAGATTTAGTTGATGGAGGATGGAGATTGAAAAAATAGAAGGTTTCTTATTTTAGAAACTTTACAAAATATCAATCTTTTAGACTTAATAAACCCTAGAGATGGGGTCAGGGAGCTTTTAGCCAAGTTTTGAGATTATGATGATATGGTATTGAATCTTAGATTTAGTTTACGACGGATGGAGATTGAAAAATTGAAAGTTTCTTATTTTAGAAACTTTATTAAACATATGTCTTTTAGACATATGAAACCCTAGAGATGATGTCAACGTGCTTTTCACCAAGTTTTGGGATCAGAATGAGAGGGTATTGAATCTTAGATTTGGTTGATGAAGGATGGAGATTGAAAAAATAGAATATTTTTTATTTTTGAAACTTTATAAAACATCAATATTTTAGACTTAGTAAACCCTAGAGATGGTGTAAAGAAGGGATTTGCCAATTTTTGAGATGAGGAAGTATTGGTTTTCAATCTTAGATTTAGTTGATGATAGATGGAGATTGAAAAAAATAGAAAGTTTCTTATTTTAGAAACTTTATAAAACATCCATCTTTTAGACATTGGAAACCCTAGAGATGGTGTCATGGAGTTTTTAGCCAAGTTTTTAGGTGAGGATGATATAGTATTTAATCTTCGATTTAGTTGATAGAGAATGGAGATTGAAAAAATAGAAAGTTTCTTATTATAGAAACTTAAAAGAACATCCATCTTTTAGACATAGGAGACCCTAGATATGGTGTCAAGGGGCTTTCAGCCTAGTTTTGGGATGATGATGTGGTGGTAATGAATCTTAGATTTGGTTGATGAAGGATGGAGATTGAAAAAATAGAAAGTTTCTTATTTTGAAAACTTTATAAAACATCAATCTTTTGGACATAGGAAACCCTAGAGATTATGTCAACGAGCTTTTAGCCAAGTTTTGGGATGAGAATGAGAAGGTATTGAATCATAGATTTAGTTGATGAATGATGGAGATTGAAAAAATAGAAAGTTTCTTACTTTTAGAACTTTATAAAACATCAATCTCTTAGATTTAGTAAACCCTAGAGATGGTGTGAATGAGCTTTTAGCCAAGTTTTGAGATAAGGATGAGATGGTATTGAATCTTTGATTTCGTTGATGAAGGATGGAGATTGAAAAAACAGAAAGTTTTTTATTTTAGAAACTTTATAAAGTATCTATCTTTTAGACATTCCTAGAGATGGTATCCACACATCACATCTAACATCTATGCCTAAAAAGAGTTGGTATCAGTATCATCTGTCAACAGAATGAGCACTAGAATCCACCGTCTCTCAAGGAGGCGGAGAAGACTATAGCCAATCCAATGCCAAATAAGCCTGCTACCTTGTCTCCACATATCACATATAATCCTAACTCATCACATCTAAGAAAGAGGTAAACAAACGCAAGCATAACTATAGCTAAAGAGACAAACCTTTACAGTGAGCAAATGCCAGTAGATGATAGCAAAAGTAAATCAGCAATTGTGAAGAACTACAGCTAAGCATGTCAGAACTACAGCTAATGTTCATCTGAAGCCGCCTATGCATCATCGCCTCTACAAAAATTAAGGCCACGTAGTTCTCGCACCGATTCTAAACTACAATGCCTAACAAATCTAAGACTGCTATCCTAGACTCAATCAATTAGACTCGACTAATTGTTAATAGCTTATTGCATATGATTAGTTAGGTTTCACTTGTTTGTGAGTTTTAAGACTCCTCCCTATATGTCCTAACTAATGCAGGTGGGCCCTACATCCTATGTGCACTGGGCTGTGGTCCTAAAGAAGATAATGGGCTATGGAGCTTTTAGCCAAGTTTTGGGATGAGAATGAGATGGTAATGAATCTTAGATTTAGTTTATTACGGATGGCGATTGAAAAATTGAAAGTTTCTTATTTTAGAAACTTTATAAAACATCCATCTTTTAGACATCGGAAACCCTAGAGATGATGTCAAAGAGCTTTTAGCCAGGTTTTGGGATCAGAATGAAAGGGTATAGAATCTTAGATTTAATTGATGAATGATAGAGACTGAAAAATAGAAAGTTTCTAATTTTTGAAACTTTATAAGACATCCATCTTTTAGATATATGAAACCCTAGAGATGGTGTCAAAGAGCTTTTACCTAAGTTTTGAGATGAGAGGATGGGATGGTATTAAATCTTCGATTTAGTTGACAAATTATGGAAAATGAAAAAATAGAAAGTTTCATATTTTAGAAACTTCATAAAACATCTATCTTTTAGACATAGGAGACTATAGAGAAGGTGTCGAGGAGCTTTTAGCCATGTTTTGGGCTGAAGATGAGATGATATTGAATCTTAGATTTAGTTCATGAATGATGGAGATTGAAACATAAAAAGTTTCTTATTATAGAAACTTTATAAAACATCCATCTTTTAGACATAAGAAACCCTAGAGATGTTGTCAACGAGCTTTTAGCAAAGTTTTCGGACGGAAATGAGAAAGTATTGAATTTTAGATTTAGTTGATGAAGGATGTAGATTGAAAAAATAGAAAGTTTCTTATTTTAGAAACTTTATAAAACATCAATTTTTTAGACTTAATAAACCCTAGAGATGGTGTCAAGGAGCTTTTAGGTAAGGTTTGAGATGATGATGAAATGGTATTGAATCATAGATTTAGTTGATAAAGTATGGAGATTGAAAAAATAGAAAGTTTCTTATTCTAGAAACTTTATAAAACATCCATCTTTTAGATGTAGGAAACTCTAGGGGAGCTGTCAAAGAGCTTTTAGCCAAGTTTTGAGATGAGGATGAGATGGTATTGAATCTTAGATTTAGTTGATAAATGATGGAGATTGAAAAAAAGAAAGTTTTCTTTTTTAGAAAGCTTATAAAACATCCATATTTTTGACATAGGAGACCCTAGAGATGGTCTGAATGAGCTTTTACCTAAGTTTTGGGATGATGATAAGATGGTATTAAATCGTATATTTAGGTGATGAAGTATGGTGATTGAAAAAATAGAAAGTTTTTTATTTTAGAAACTTTATTAAATAAGAAACTTTATAAAACATCAATCTTTTTGACATAGGAAACCCTAAAGATGGTGTGAAGGAGCTTTTAGCCAAGTTTTGAGATGAGGATGAGATGATATTGAATCTTAGATTTAGTTAATGAATGATGGAGATTGAAAAAATATAAAGTTTCTTATTTTAGACACTTTATAAAACATCAATCTTTTACATCTAGGATGATATGGATAAAACTCCTTGACACGATCTTTAGCGTTTCTAATGTCTAAAAGATAAATGTTTTATAAAGTTTATAAAATCTGAAACTTTATATTTTTTCATTATCCATCCTTCATCAAGTAAATCTAAGGTTCAATACCCTCTCATTCTCATCCCAAAACTTAGCTAAAAGCTCGTTGACATCATCTCTAAGGTTTTAATACCATAAAAGATGGATGTTATATAAAGTTTAAACAATAAGAAACTTTATATTTTGTCAATCTCCATCCATCATCAACTAAATCAAAGATTCAATAATATTTCTTCGCCATCCCAAAACTTAGCTCAAAGCTCATTGACACCATCTTTAAGGTCTCCTATCTTTGAAAGATGGATGTTTTATAAAGTTTCTACAATCAGAAACATTCTGTTTTTTCAATCTCAATCATTCATCAACTAAATCTAAGATTCAATGCTATCTCATCCTCCTCTCAAAATTTGGCTAAAAGCTCATTAACACCATATCTAAGGATTCCTATGTCTAAAAGATGGATGTTGTATAAAGTATAAAAAATCAGAAACTTTCTATTTTTTCAATCTCCATCCTTGGCTTAAAGATCCTTTACACTATCTCTAAGGTTTCATATGTCTAAAAGATAGATGTTTTATAGAGTTTTTAAAATAAGAAATTTTTTATTTCTTCGTCATCTTTCATCAACTAAATCTATGATTCAATACCATCGCTAACTCATCCCAAATTTTGGCTCAAAGCACCCTGACAGCATCTCTAGGGTTTACTAACTGTAAAAGATTGTTGTTTTCTAAAGTTTCAAAAATAATAAATTTTATATTTCTTCAATCTCTATCCTTCATGAAGTAAATCTAAGATTCAATACCGTCTCATTCTTATAAAATAAGAAACTTTCAATTTTTTCAAACTCTATCCTTCATCAACTAAATCTAAGATTCAATATCATCTCATCCTCATCCCAAAACATGGCTAAAAGCTCATTGACATCATCTCTAGGGTCTCCTATGCCTAAAAGATGAATGTTTTATAAAGCTTCTAAAATTAGAAACTTTTTTATTTTTTCAATCATCATCCTTCAACAAAATCTAAGATGGTATTGAATCTTAGATTTAGTTGATCAAGGATGGATATTGTGGACCCCGATCCGAGATAGGCGGCGAGGGAACGGGTCCCTAACACCATCTGGATCATCCACGTGTGAAGGAGAGCTCTACCGAGGAACTCTCAAAACGGATGCCACCCTCATAGCATAGCACGAGTGGCGATATAAAAAGAAAGAGATATGTCTCGATCCGGAGCCAAGGCTCGAAACCAAGACATACTAGAAATAAACTCAGAGTCGCCATCCATGGATATGCCATGGAACCCTAAAATCAAATCCTCTGTGCAATGGATAACCAGAAATATATATGGGTTCGTGCCTGGTTACGAATGGGGAAGGTCTGAGAGCACCCCCGATTCGTCCGAGTGCAAGCACTTGGTCTCTTATGCCATTTATTATTAACTCTAAAGAAGTTTGGGTAAAAATCATCTGAAATGGGGAACAATCCTCAAGAATCGTCTACTTAAGCATGCATTTCCTGAGGATAAAAATAATAAACACATATAAAATAAAATGAAAGATGTGCCACCTAAGCAAAGCTAGGTTATGAGTGACAAACCTAATGGGTGTCTAAGTTCTGATGTGCAAACACATGCAAGCTACAGCAAAAGGTATAAGATCAGTACGAGAAAGTAAGAAAACACATCAAAACATATAATAACAACATAATAAATCCTAAGACTCTAAATTATTAGCCCGAGTCCTCGGATGGTCTGGTATTCATCCAAAGAAGCCTACGTATCCCCGCCTCCACGAGAATCAAGGCAATGAAAGTTTCAGATTTTAGAAACATTATAAAACATACATCTTTTAGAAATTGAAAACTCTAGAGATGCTGTCAAGGAGCTTTTAGCCAAATTTTGAGATTATATTGAATCTTAGATTTAGTTGACGCATGATGAAGATTGAAAAAATAGAAAGTTTCTTAATTTTGAAACTTTATAAGATATCCATCTTTTAGACATAAGAAACCGTGGAGATAGTGTCAAGGAGCGTTTAGCCAAGTTTTGGGATGAGGATAAGATTAAATTTAATCTTAAATTTAGTTGATGAAAGATTGAGATTGAAGAAATAGAAAGTTTCTTATTTTAGAAACTTTACAAAACATTCATCTTTTAGACATAGGAAATCCTAGAGATGGTGTCAAGTTGGTTTTAACCAAGTTTTGAGATGAGAATGAGATGATATTGAATCTTTGATTTAGTTAACGGAGGATGGAGATTGAAAAAATAGAAAGTTTATTAATTTAGAGACTTTAGAAGACATCCATCTTTTAGACGTACGAAACCCTAGAGATGGTGTCAATGAACTTTTAGCCAAGTTTTGGGATGAGGATGCAATGAAATTGAATCTTAGATTTAGTTGATTAATGATGAAGATTGAAAAATAGAAAGTTTCTTATTTTTGAAACTATATAAAACATCCATCTTTTAGACATAGGAAACCCTAGAGATGAAGTCAATGAGCTTTAGCTAAGTTTTGAGTTGAGAATTAGAGGGTATTTAATCTTAGACTTAGTTCATGAAGTATGAAGGTTGAAAAAATAGAAAGTTTCAAATTTTAGAAACTTTATAAAACGTCAATCTTTTAGACTTACTAAACCCTAGAGATGTTGTCAATGAGCTTTTAGATTGATCTTTTATAGTATTGATACTCTACAGATGATGTCAACGACCTTTTAGCCACGTTCTGAGATGAGAATGAGAGGGCAATGAATCTTAAATTTAGTTGATAAAAGATGAAGATTAAAAAAATATAAAATTTCTTATTTTAGAAACTTTATAAAACATCCATCGTTTAGATATATGAAACCCTATAGATGGTGTTAGTGAGCTTTTAGCCATGTTTTGGGATGAAGATAAGATGATTTTGATTCTTAGATTTAGGTGATGAAAAATGGAGATTTAAAAAATAGAAGGTTTCTTATTTTAGAAACTTTAGAAAACACCCACCTTTTAGACATAGGAAACATTAGAGATGGTGTCAAGGAGCTTTGAGCCAAGTTTTTGGATGAGTTAGCGATGGTATTGAATCTTAAATTTAGTTGATGAAGGATGGCAAAAAAATAAGAAGTTTCTTATTTTAGAAACTTTATAAAAAAATCTTAGGAGATGGTGTCAATGAGCTTTTAACTATGTTTTGATACGAGGATGAGATGGCATTGAATCTTAGATTTAGTTAATGAAGGATGGAGATTGAAAAACATAAAGTTTCTAATCATAGAAACTTTATAAAATATCCATCTTTTAGACATAGGAAACCCTCTAGATGGTGTCATGGAGCTTTCAGCTAAGTTTTGAGATGATGATTAGATGGTATTGAATCTTAAATTGAGTTGATGAAGGATGGTGCTTTAAAAAATATAAAGTTTCTAATTTTAAAAATTTTATAAAAAACATCCATCTTTTAGACATAGGAAACCCCAGAGATGGTGTGAAGGAGCTTTTTGCCAAGTTTTGAGAAGATGATGAGATGGTATTGAATCTTAGATTTAGTTGGTGGAGGATGGAGAGTAAAAAAATAGGAAGTTTCTTATTTTAGAAACTTTACAAAACATCCATCTTTTACACATAGGAGACCCTAGAGATGGTGTGAAAGAGCTTTTAGCCTTGTTTTGGGATGATGATATGACGGTCTTAAATCTTAAATTTAGTTGATGAAGAATGGAGATTGAAAAAAAAGAAGAAAGCTTTTTATTTTAGAAACTTTATAAAACATCTAATTTTTAGACATAGGAAACCCTATAAATGGTGTGAAGGAGCTTTTAGCCAAGTTTTTTTATTAGGATGAGATGGTATTGAATGAAGTTTTGAGATTAGGATGAGATGGGATTGAATCTTAGAATTAGTTGATGAAGGATTGAGAATTAAAAACCAGAAAGTTTCTAATTTTAGAAACTTTATAAAACATCCATCTTTTAGACATAAGAGACCCTAGAAATGGTGTCAGTGTGCTTTTAGCTAAGTTTTTGGATGACGATGAGATGGTATTGATTCTAAGATTTAGTTGATGAAGAATGAAGATGGAAAGTTTCTTATTTTATAAACTTTATAAAACATCTATCTTTTAAACATAGGAAACCCTAGAGATTATGTCAACAAGCTTTTAGCCAAGTTATGGGATGAGAATGAGAGGATATTGAATCTTAAATTTATTTGATTAAGGATAGAGATTGAAGAAATAGAAAGTTTCTTATTTTTAAAGCTTTATAAGACATCCATCTTGTACACTTTATAAACCTTAGAGAGGGTGTCAAAGAGCTTTTAGCCAAGTTTTGAGATGAGGATTAGATGGTATTGAAACTTAGATTTAGTTGATGAAGGATGGAGAATGAAAAAATAGAAAGTTTTTTATTTTTGAAACTTTATAAAACATTAGTCTTTTGGACTTTGTAAACCATAGAGATGGTGTCAAGGAGCTTTTAGCCAAGTTTTGGGATAAGAATGAGATGGTATTGAATCTTAGATTTACTTGTTGAAAGATGGAGATTGAAAAAATAGAAAGTTTCTTATTTTAGAAACTTTGTAAAATGGCAATCTTTTACACTTAGTAATCCCTAGAAATGGTGTGAAGGAGCTCTGAGCTAAGTTTTGAGATGACTTAGCGATAGTATTGAATATTAGATATAGTTGATGACGGATGGGGGAAAATAAAAAGTTTCTTATTTTAGGAACTTTATAAAATATCTATCTTTTAGACATATGAAACACTAGAGATTATGTCAAGGAGCTTTTAGCCAAGTTTTGAGATGAGGATGTGATGGTAATGAATCTTAAATTTAGCTGATAAAGGATGGAGAATGAAAAAACAGAAAGTTTCTGATTTTAGAAACTTTACAAAACATTCATCTTTTGCGCATAAGAAACCCTATAGATGGTGTCAAGAAGCTTTTAGCGAAGTTTTAAGTTAAGGATGAGAATTGAAAAAACAGAAAGTTTTTTATTTTAGAAACTTTATGAAACATTCATCATCTATTAGACATAGAAAACCCTACAGATGCTGTCAAGGAGCTTTTAGCTTAGTTTTGAGATGAGGATAAGATAATGTTGAATCTTAGATTTAGTTGACACATGATGGAGATTGAAAAAATAGAAAGTTTCTTAATTTAGAAACTTTATAAGATATCAATCTTTTAGACATAGGAAACCCTAGAGACAGTGTGAAGGAGCTTTTAGGCAAGTTTTGGGATGAGGATGAGATGAAACTTAATCTTAGATTTTGTTGATTAAGGATGGAGAATAAAGAAATAGAAAGTTTCTTAGTTTAGGAACTTTACAAAATATTCATCTTTTAGACATAGAAATCCCTAGAAATGATGACAAGGAGCTTTTCGCCATGTTTTAAGATTAGGATGAGATGATATTGAATCTTTGATTTAGTTGACGCAAGAGGGAGATTGAAAAAATAGAAAGTTTCTAAATTTAGAAACTTTATACGACATCCATCTTTTAGACATAGGAAACCCTAGAGATAGTGCCAAGGAGCTTTTAGCCAAGTTTTGGGATGGGGATGAAATGAAAATGAATCTTAGATTTAGTTGATGAATGATGGAGATTGAAGAAAGAGAAAGTTTCTTATTTTAGAAACTTTACAAAACATTCATCTTTTAGACATAGGAAACACTAGAGATGGTGTCAAGGAGCTTTGAGCCAAGATTTGAGAAGAGTTAGCGATGGTATTGAATCTTAAATTTAGTTGATGAAGGATAGTGAAAAAATAAAAAGTTTCTTATTTTAGAAGTTTAATAAAAGATCCATCTTCTAGATATAAGAAACCCTCTAGATGGTGTCAAGGAGCATTTAGACATGTTTTAAGAAGAGGGTTAGATGGTACTTGATCTTAGATTGAGTTGATGAAGGATGGAGATTGAAAAAATAAAAAGTTTCTTATTTTAGAAACTTTATAAAACATCCATCTTTTAGACATAGGAAACCCAAGAGATTGTGACAAAGAGCTTTTAGCCAAGTTTTGAGATGAGAATGGGATGGTGTCAATGAGCTTTTAGCCAAGTTTTAGAGTAAGAATGAGACGGTATTGAATCTTAGATTTATTTGTTGAATGATGGAGATTGAAAAAATAGTGTAGACACCCCCATTTTGCTCCGCTTTAATCACCAAAGAAGTTAGTGTTTTGCTATCGGTTTTTCAGTGTTTTCCATTCCCGTGTCCGCCTCTTATGTTTTCTCGATCTTTTCGATCATTTCTGCCGTGTCTCGCATTTTTCCGCTAAGTGTTGAGAAGGGTTCTTCACAAGAATCAAAGCAAGAGAGAATTTGGACCCATTTGCTGGGCTCGCATTGAGCATTTCTTATTAGAATGAGATCCAGCAAGTGTGCCTTGCATTGTTTTTAATAAAGAATATGGGTTTTGAACTTATTTGGATCCAATGAACGAGATCAATTTCCATGGTGGGCATAGTGTATTTTTGCCAATCTGGTGTGAGCCCATTATTGTGAAAAATTAAAACTTAAAGTCGTGGCTCGTCAAATTGGACGATTTGGATCATCTCATGGAATAGATTTAATGAGCGCGACCAATTCACATTTTGGCCCTTAAATTGGACGGTAGGGGCAGCTATTAGGTGGAGATCATGATTCGGTCAGTTAAAGTAGATTCCCAAATTCGGTCAATGCCGGTGGGGCCCACATATGAATTATATTAGAAAAAAGGTTTTACCCAACCACTAGATCAAGGATCTAGGATCATTGAAGAATGTGACTTACAGTCTAATTCTAGCCTTGTAGAGTGGTTGTGTTTGGGTAAGACTAAATCGGCTCACACATTGTTTCCAATGTAGAAATGAATTTTGGCTTTGTGGGGCCCACATATCAAGATTGATTTGAAAGGAGGGGCCTAATGTGTGTTTCGACCATTTGGTGGAGGCCCAACATGCGTCCAACATGTGTGGACCCACCGCATGATTCCAACCATTTTTAAGGAGTTAAATATATTGAATCTTGAATTCGGTCAAATTGTAGTAGGGCCTGCCATTTTTCATAAAAGATTTCAAATTCCATTCAAAAAGGGAGTCTCGGCCCACATTGAGTGATTCTTACCAATGTGTTATTCCATTAAGAAAATTCAAATTTTATTTCCCATTCAAATTCTATTGAGAGATTGACTTAAAGGACACATATCAAGGCCCATTTAGTTACGTTGGAGGCAAATAGTTTTCATCTTATGGTTTTTTGGCTGAATAGGAAGTTGATGTGGAGAAGGGCACTTGGGGAACTTCTATAAAAAAAAAAAGGATATCAGCAGCCACTTTGGGAAATGATATTATAGCCACTATAAAAAGAGGATTCCAATATTAATGAGATTTTGGGACTACCGGATTAGCAAGGTTTAAAAATGGATTTTTTAAATAGAAGTTGGATGCTTGTTAGAGATCTTGTAGGATGTGCTAGTCGAATGGATTGTGTTATTTAGAAAGGTTAAAGAGGGCTGCTAAAATCATCTGGGAGTTTCAATATTTAATGTGATACATGGACGTGAGATTTTAATAATTCTTAATATAATAGAAGTCCAGGTTTGATAGATTAGAAATTCCAAAAGTAGACCTCAGTGTGTTTCCTATTTAATGGTATGGAGATCTCAAAGATGGGGTGGCCTAACATTCTCGCTCTTTCGATTTTTGGCAAACTCTTTCTAAAAAATAGCCATGTGTAGGACTCTCTCTCCCTCTCTCTCATCTGCAATTTGGCAACCTCTCTCACGCCAATCAGAAAATCTCTCTCGTATATTTATATATATGAAGCAACAGGTCACGTTTTGGGAAGCTCTTTTCTTTTTCTCCCGAATATCTTTAGAAAGCAGCTTGTGTGGGGAATCTTTGTGATTCTAAAAAAAGGAGATATTTGCAGCAACTTCTATTTCATCACTTCCCTAATTAGGCAAGGAGCATTCTAGGAGGTTTAATCTCCTCCCTCCATTCGTTAGACTTTTCATCTCCTCCTTACACCTTTACGTGTTCCAAGGTTAGAAACTAAAAATGCCCGCTCATAACCTAAACCGAAGGGGAGGAAAAGGAGAAGGCGGACTCTGTAAAAAAAAGAAGAAAAAGGAGACTCTCGAGGTTTTGAGGTGCTCTCTCATTATCACCCTCTGGACAACCCTCTCTACATCTTTCCCTGTCCCCCTCAACATCTTTCCCTCTCCCTCGCTCAACAGCTCGCTCCCTCTCCCTCGCTCAACAGCTCGCTCCATCTCCACAAGCTCTCATCTCTCAAGCTCTTATCTCTCAAGCTCTCCATCTCCACAAGCTCTCGTCTCTACAGCCCTCTCGCATCTCTCAAGCTCTCCCTCAACAGCAAGCTCTCTCTCATCTCTCAACGTCTCTCTCTCCATCTCTCTCAACAGCAAGCTCTCTCCATCTCTCATCTCTCAAGCTCTCTCTCAGCCCTCTCTCTTCTCTCAAGCTCTCTCTCAGCCCTCTCTCATTCTCACCCTCTCTACAGCCCTCTCTCATTCTCACCCTCACTCAGTTCTCTCTCAAAATCTCTCACCTTCACTCGGTTCTCTCTAAAAAGTCTCCCCTCTCTACAGCCCATCTCTCACTCTCACCATCCATCTTGCTTCTCAATCTCTCTCTCTCTCTCCATTGAAGTTTGATCATCTGTTGCTTCACACACTTGGGAAAGGAAAGGTTATTTTTCATAAACATTGGGAGAGACTTTTGGATTCAATCTCGGAATTTCGGCATCAAATCATCATCCGCGGACTCTCGTGCTTTCGGATTAGGCTCGGATCGATACCAAAGGTAGGTTCATTCTTCTCAGATTTTTCTAGAATTATTCCGTATTTTTTTTACGTATTTTTGCATGGTTTTAGTATTTACGCTCATTTAATTCAATAATATATGGGTTGGCTCAAAATCAGGTTTACATGAGTGTTTCGAAGTCCGATTCGTCTCAAAATTTAATGCAATGATCTATTTAATGAGACTAAAAGAACTATCGGATTGGATCAGACGTTGGATCTAAGGATTTCCAGAATTTGAATGAAGATTGAAATTTAATTTGAATTAATGACCGGGATATTAAGAAATTGGAAAAAACAGCTATCTTAGGATGATTTATTTCTTGGAATATTATAATTTTCTTGTGTTCATCATATCAGAACAATGTTAAAGAACATCTTTCAAAGTCATAATTTTATCAAAAATCATGTTTAAAAAATAGAAAACTCTTAAAAGACATCTTTTTGAAGAAGAAAAATGGAAAATATACCAAATAAGTTCTAAAATTAATGAAATTTCGTAGTAAAATAATATGATGCGGATATATTCTACCATATTCTACCATGAATTTTTAATGATTTTAGGATTCTATTTGGTATATCGTTTGATATTTTATTTTGAAACAACCAGATTTTGTGAGGTTTTTTATTAATATCAAATCATGATTTAAATTTTCAAAAATTTTACAGTAGTCTTATATTCGAAATATCATGTTATTGTCAAATTTTCAATTGATTTCGAATTTGTTTCCTAGGAGATGCTGTGTAAATTCATAATCTGATCTGAATATTTAAAAATCTAAAATTGATAGTAAATCCTATCTAAAATTCATGAAATTTTTACAGTAGACTATATTTATTCATACCTTGTTACTGTAGAAATTTTATTTGATTTAGATTTCTATTTCTAAGGGTTTTTTTGTAATTTTAACAATCTGGTCTCATTATTATTAAATCGTAAATTAATAGCAGCTTAATATAAAAATCTATGAAAGTTTTTTAGTAAACTATTTCGATTTTTTTTACAATGAGTTCATTTGTAAAATCATCCATGTGATCTGAAATTGATAAAATCTATTGAAAATCGAAATTAACCAAAATCATTATGAAAACTTCGAGGGAACTTTAATTTTCTATCACGTATTCATTCCTTAAGCCGCTGAAACAGAAATCTTAGGAGCCTTAGATTTTCTTTGTAAAATGGCCATGCTAGGATAATTTAGATGCCGAGATCGTAACCATAATCGTATGTTAATTGCGATTGATCTAGGATAATTGGAGTGGGTAAAATATAGTATGTTATTGGCTCCGGTCCACTGTCTACGAAAATCCTGAGAAATATGTCAGGCAATAACATACTATAACTTACGTGCTAAATTATATGAGGGTCGAGAGCACGATTTCCTTCCATGGTTGCGATTCAAGGCCGAAGCTTGAGAACCATAGAGCCTTTGGTATTCCTTAGAGGTTTAGGAACAATAAATCCTTGAAACCTGAAAATCATTAACTTCAACAAATTGAATCAATTTATCTCCATGTCTTTCGGAACCGTTGGATTGCGGTTTTCATCGTAAGAACCATTAGAGCCCCATTTAGGAACACTTACGTCATGTCGTGTTGTAGATACCCTATTTTGACCGAACCCTAAAAATCTTAAAATCAGATAAAGTTTTGAAACTCTAAACCCCTAATTCAAATAAAACCTTGAAAGCGAAAAAATCTTGAAAAGTCAAGCCCAAAATGTAGGTGAGAAATATCAAGGTAAGGATGTGCGTACTAATTCTCTTATGCAAGAAAAAAAAAAAAGGTTGATGAAAGAAAGTGAATTTATTCCAGGCCGTTCTTACTCGGATTACACCCTGGTAGGGTAAAAAGAGTGGTCATGAATACATAGAAGGGGCTGTCCAGAAAAAAAGAAAAGGGGTCGGATTTATCACTTCCTTGGGCTAATTCCCGAGGCACCCCCTGTTAAAAAAAAGGCTAAAATTTACTAGAAAGGGCTGTCCAAGGTAATAGAGGGGGGTGCGAATTTGGCATCTCCTTATATATATAAAGCCCATTTTTTTTCGTTACAAAGGGGAGGAGAGCTCATTTTTCATAAAAAAAAAATGACAGAGAGCTATAGAGAGAAAAGGGGATTTCTAAAACCCTAACCCTAGATTCATCCTCTCAAACCAAGATCCATCACCTCTGATCGCCTCTCCGGCGGAATTCACTGGAATCCAGTCACCTAATCTCAGCCACTCGGTTAAGATTTACACAAAACCCCTCTTCTCCGGTGAGATCTCGGCTATACTCCGGTTGAGCTCCGGTTGAACTCCAGCTAGCATATCTCTCTTACTTTTCTTCTTTTTCCCTGCAAATCTGTTATTCTTTTTTTTTATTCTTCATTTGAAACCCTAATCTCATTTTCCCATCTTCTCCGGTAGATCTGACCGGAATCCGGACGATTTCTGATTGTTTTTTATGTGGATCTGGCAACCTAACTCTGTTTTCTTCCATTTGCATTAATCATAGATCATCTTTGAAACCTTAGCCTAGTTTTTTTTACTCTCTGCTCTCATCTTCTCCGGCCAAAATTCCGGTCGAGCTCTGTTTGAGCTCCGGCTAATATTCGCTTTCCGGCCGTTTGTTTTTCCACTTGGAAATTTAAGATCCGAGCATTACTCTACCAGATCTAAGAAAATAGAGAGCGAGAGAGAGGAAAGGCCTTTCCGAACCCCAATCTTCGTTTTCTGATCTTCTCCGATTATCCTCTCCGGTACATCTTCGGCCGGCGAGCCCATCTTCTCCGATCACAATTCCACCTTCTTCTCCAAGCAGATCTGGTTGGATTCCGATCGATTTCCGATCTTGAGAAATCTGTGCTGTAAACTTTAATCGAACAACAATCAGCAGAAAGAGAAAAAAATCTACAAATTCCAGCAGGTATGGATCTATAGTTTGACTTACGAATTCCTTAAATGGTTATTGCTACTGTTGGTTTGTAATTTTTTTTATGAATTGTTAAAGAGCCATTAAAATTCTGTGTTTATGATGCTTTGATCCATGAGTTGCTATGTTTATTATTGAATTGGGATTTCTTTCTATTTACTTGAGGGATTTAATTAGCAGATGGTTATATATGCAAAATTTTCATTGCAATTTGCTACTACAGATTAATGGTACAATCAGTTTTTTTTTTATGCAATAAGATTCTCAAAATTTCCGTGTCTGAAAGTTGTTATTATGTTTTGGACAAGAGAAATGATACTAATGCATCCATTCTGTCCAGTTATGCCTAATCTGAGAATAGTAGTGAAACACTTATGCATATGTCTTCACATGTCTTACAAATAGAGTCCAAAAGTTGATATTTGTATGGTGCTGTAGATAAAGTATGGAAAGTATGGTTGTCGAGCGAGTATGTTTTGTTCAGTGAGGATGCCTAGTTCACCTTTCTATGTCAGAACATTTTCTAGGCTGGTTAATTTGTCTTGTATGTCGTTTATTTTTGAATTTTCATTCAATAATTGACTATTTGGTTTCAGTTTTTAGTGATGGCCTGCACTCTTTAGAATAGACATTTAGATTGAAAAAGGATTGGCATGTAAGTAGATGTAAGAATGGGTGGCATTTTTATTTTTATTTTTATTTTTTTCTCAATATTCCTGGGCTTGAATATGAGGCTGCTGCAGCTGATGTATTGGCTGGTACTTATGGAGATATATTTGCAGAAGCATTGAGTTTTATGTCACAAGTTCTGTTGACTTTGAGAAGGGTTTCCAAGAATGGAAAGGTTGGAAAATGAATTATTTGTTTATAGATTTTTTTTTTATTTATGTAAATTTTCCCATGGTGTTGATGAAGAATATACCTGTTCAGATGGAAAGTTATGGGGAAATTTTATCTTGGGCATATGAGGGGAGGTCTAGTTTAATTATGGCCCTTAGATTTTACTATAGGATGTTTTGCAAGTATGTCAATGTGTCAAGACTAGAATGAGGGATCAATGCAAAGTTTTTCTTAATAAGGTTTGAAAATCTCTTGGTTTGGATGTGATCTATCCAAGACTTATCTATGAAAGAGTATTATTGATCAATGCCGGTGGAAATAGGAGTGACACAGAGGGTGTTTGGTGTAGTGGAAATTGATCCTGTCATTTGCAACATATAATCTTATTCCCAAACAGATTTTAAATTGCCTAAGCCCTCGATGGACAGTGGTGGATCAAATTTGGACATTGGCAATGAGATAGAAAAGTAGTTCCAGATGATGACCAAGCAGGGATCAAGTAGGTGTGTGTTTTTAATGGTAGAAAGAAAGATTATTTCTTTTAATTCTTGAAGTTATGGGAAGACAACATTTGCATCCAATGGTCCATCTGATTGTAGTCCCACACATGTAACTTTGTGAGGGCACAGATATGTTTGTTGGAGTTGGACCAAGAGAAAATGAATCTGGCGAGGTAATCATTCCGGTTATCAGAGTTTCTGGAGGACTATTATGATGGCATTAGTCAGAGTCTAGTAGCACTCCCCTCTTTTGTTAGAAGGCTTCTCTAGTATTTTAGACATAAACCTTGAATCATAAAATCCTTTTGTCATTTGCAAGGGCGATGAAGGCGATAGCCCAAGCCCATCAATAGGGGACTGTGGGACCCGATCCCGCGAGAGGGGTTGCGGCGTGAGCCGCCACGCTCTCTCTTGGTCTCTCGTACCCACGCGATTGGCGTGTGCTCTTTTATTATTGATTTTAACTCATCTTTTATATGAACTTGGGATCACTAAGGCAATCCGAATTCCACACAAAAGAGACTGACAGAGTCGCCACCTAGATGTGGGATCTAGGACCCATAATTAACCAGAAATCTAGACTCGTTACCTGGTTACAAGAATGGAAGGTGTGGGGAGTTATCCACCTGTAGACACCCCATTTTGCTCTACCTTAATCGATAAAGAAATTAGGGTTTGTTTTCCGTCGGTTTTCCAATGTCTTTCTTTCCCGCATCCGTTTGTTACATTTCTAAATATTTTTGGTCATTTCCGTCGTGTTTCGCATTTTCCCGCTAAATGTTGAGAAGGATTATTCAGAAAAATCTAAACTAGGGAGAATTTGTACCCGTTTGTGTGGGACCCGCTGATGTGGGACCCGTTTGTGTGGGACCCGCTGATGTGGGACCCGTTTGTGTGGGACCCGCTGATGTGGGACCCGCTTGTGTAGGGCCCGCTGATGTGGGACCCGCTTGTGCGGAACCCGCTGATGTGGGACTCACCATTAGCATGACTTAACTTTCTCTACCATTTCCACTAACTTCATTTTTCCCTTTAAAATAACACCATTATCTCCATTACCATTATATATTCCATTATCCCCACCACCATTCCCACCATTACCATTATATATTCCATTATCCCCACCACCATTCCCACCATTACCATTATATATTCCATTATTCCCACCACCATTCCCACCATTACCATTATATATTCCATTATCCCCACCACCATTCCCACCATTACCATTATATATTCCATTATTCCCACCACCATTCCCACCATTACCATTATATATTCCATTATTCCCACCACCATTCCCACAATTACCATTGTTTATTTCCATTATTCTCCACCACACCCACCATTCACATTATATATTCCATTATTCCCCACCACAATTCCCACCATTACCATTATATATTCCATTATTCTCCACCACACCCACCATTCTCATTGTTTATTTCCATTATTCTCCACCACACCCACCATTCTCATTGTTTATTTCCACCTCTCCACTAAGTTTTTCACTATATAAAGAGAGGTGATGAGAGAAAAAAAAAAAAAAAGAACACATTGTTTTTGGATAGTTTTCTCTTTCTCTCCCTCAATATCTCTCACTCTCTCACTCTCACACTATCATTATCTACTTTCTCTCCTTATTTGTTTCTCCCCATCTCTCTCCCTTGTTCCATATAAAAAAAAATATAAAAGAAAATAAAACAAAGAAAAAGAGAAAGAAAGCGGAAGCGGATCAAGCGGCGGTGCGATTTTCGAATTTTTCGGCTCTCGGATTCGGCGAGGATTTCGATCACAGGTAGGTACTTAATTTTTAGATTTTTCTAGAATTATTTGGTATATTTGCATGATTTTTAGAATTTAATTGGATTTAGTTGAAAATTAAATATGTATGCTCAAAATCATGATCTCCATGAGTGTTTCGAAAATAAAATATATACTAAATGAATTCCAAAATTAATGAAATTTCGTGGGAAACTAATATGATACCAGTACATTCTACCATGAAAATTTGAGAATTTTGAGAATTTGTTTGGTATATTATTTTATGCTTTCTTTGAAATTTACCAGCTTTTGGAGGAATTGTTACTGACATCAGATCACAACTAAAATTCTTAAAATTTTTACAGTAGTCTTCAATCTCACATTTCTAGTTACTGTAAAAGTTTCAAGTGATTTGGATCTGTTTTAATATGGGATGTAGTGTTAATTTATAATCTGGTCTGGAAATTGTAAAATCCGAAATTGGTAGTAAATAATTTCTAAAATTCATGAAAATCTCACTGCATGCTATTTTGATTCATATAGTATTTCTGTAGAAATTTCATAGAATTTAGAGTTATATTTCTACTAGTTTATGTGTTAATTGTGCAATCTGGACATTTAATGGTTTAATCAAGATTAAATGTGAATTTAATGTAAAAATATGCAAAACTCATCCTGTAAGCTACATACATTTTCATCTTGCTGCTGTAGAAATTTCAAATCATTTCGAATTTATTTGCAACAATTTCACTTGTAAAACCGCTCATATGCTTAAAATTGATAAAATCCATGGAAAATTCGAAATTAATTGAAAATCATATAAAAATTCCTAAAGAACTTTAAAATTCTGTCACATGTTCACTCCTTAATCCATTGAAACAGAAATTTTAGGATCTTTAGATTTTCCTGGAAAAATGGCCCGTGCATCCATAATCGTATCCTAATTGCAACTTGATCTTTGACAATTTGAATATTTAAGTTATAGCATGTTGTTGGCTCCGAGGTTAGTGTCCACGGAAATCCTGAGATTCTGCCAGGCAATAAGATGCTATAACCTAAGTATTAAATTGCACAAGGAAAGAGCGCACGATTCCCTCCTTTGGATGCCATTCAAGGCCGAAATTGGTGAACCCTAGAACCATTGGTAATCCTTAAATGTCTAGAAACTGAAAATCTTCGAAATCTGAAACTCATTAACCTCGAGAACTTAAATCGATTTATCTTGTGTCTTTCGGAACCATTGGATTATGGTTTCCAATCTAAGAACCATTAGAGCCCAATTTAGGAACACTGGTGTCGTGCCGTGTCCTAGGTTTTAGGGAGTCCTAGAGTTAGGAGTCCAGCCTCATCACGGACGCTTGCTATGAATAGCAACCGTACCATAGGTCTAGTTACACTAGTCACCCGATCTTTCCCTAGGACAAGCCTAGTAAACTAGGATGTAGGCAAAACCTGCATTAGTCTAAGGGACAACTTGCATTCAGATAAGAATCATATAGCATCTTAGATGAAATCCTAAGATAATAAAATCCTCAACTTGAATTAAATAATTCCTCTTAAAACTGTTGAAACAGTCAAATCCGTCTAAGTCGGTGTCCTAGTTGAGTTAGGCATATGTAGCTTAGCTTAGGTGCACCGAACTACGTCGACTCTGATCCCAGTGAGGCTTGGGTACGTAGGCAGCTTGGATGTCTGATGGCATACCACCCGCGAGTCGGCACCACAACAAATTGTGGTGTTTTGTATATTAATTTTCTTGTAAATGCTTAATCAAATCACTTAGGATTTTTCATGAAATTAGAATTTTAGGAGAACTTTCACTTAGAATGAATCCAGACAAATTAATAAATCAAGATACACATCTAGGATTCACATTGAAATTAGATTCTAGGATGCATGTCACTTAGTTCGCACATTAACATAGAGTTGAATGAGCCATTTAAAATAAATTTAAAAGAGTTAGCTTTTGGAATCGAAGACCGATTATCGGACAAGAATGGTGCATGTGGTGGATAACTCCCCATACCTTCCATTCTCGTAACCAGGTAGCGAGTCTAGATTTCTGGTTAATTATGGGTCCTAGATCCCACATCTAGGTGGCGACTCTGTCAGTCTCTTTCGTGTGGAATTCGGATTGCCTTAGTGATCCCAAGTCCACAGGAAAGACGAATTCAAATCAACAAATAAAATGCACACGCCAATCGCGTGGGTACGAGAGACCAAGAGAGAGCGCGCGGCGGCTCGCGCCCCACGCCCCTCTGGCGGGATCATGTCCCACAGTCTGGCGACTCTGCTGGGGACCACCTAACTTCATTACAATTCCAAAGGATAACTCATTTGAATCTATTTTAACTGGCTCATGAAAACTCTATCTCTTTTATGCTTGTTAGATTAGTTTGTATGCTTTATTTTCTCATCACATATACTCAAACTTAATCTAACAAAACCTGAAGGCATCATAGATTGCGCGAACTTATTGCACACACTTACATCACTTTCATCTAAACCCCTGCATCTCACATGCACACACGTCCTATTTTAGGAACCCGGAGTGTTATCTAGCATGGTTGACTGGGATTTCATCACCTGGTGCCTCTGTGCTAGAGAAGCATTCCACCCTTAGCCTAGTACCTTTATGGTACGTAAACGGATCTCTTGTTCACGTACTGATACGCCGGACACTGGTACAGTATATCGAACAGGGATTCGCGCTAAGGGAACTCTTGGCCTTACCCCTAGATTAACCCACACATGCATGTAGTATACGAACACATGTGCATCACGTGTGTGAGCCTAGTTTAGGATATCCTACCTATTTGTGTCTAGATTAGGCCGTAGACCATCTTCTAATGGCTACGATCGGTCCTAGGTACACAAACAAAGTCATGAGTCGAGATCCTCTCTCCACTCCGCTAGATTAGGATTAGGGTTGATGCCTTCAGGTAACACTGATAAAATGTGCAAAGATTAAAAAACTTTCCCTTTGGGGTTAGGATTTAAATCCCATTCATTTCCAAAGATCTCATAGGATTAGTCATTCATGATCCATCCGTTGAAAGCAATCTTATGCTATCTCATCTCATCTCGATCGTATGATTTTTAATCTTATATTATCTGATTCGATCGAGTATCCATACTTCCTTTATATTGGTAGGAACTCATCCTAATCTCATGTTCATGTAATCCTGATTATCCTTGTATCCTTTCTCCTGGCTTACAGACACCATGTCTACTCGTACAATTCTTGATTGGATCCGTGGTACATTAAGAGAATCCCATATCTATGCCATAAGTGAGCAAGAGAAAAATCTCTTCGGTTACGTGGCCACCATCAAGCTCGATTGGGGATTACTCTATGCTGCATCAGAGTGTTGGGATCCCGATCATCATGTCTTCCGTTTTGGCAACCAAGAAATGTGTCCCACCTTTGAAGAATGGTGTGCCTTATTGGAATATCCTGTAGATGGCCCTCTGGTGAAGCCATCTTACGTGTCGGATTATCGTCCTTTGTTCCTTCGCTTGATGAATAATCCAGATGAATCCATGAACTCTTTCATCAAAGACCAGGAAGTGTCCATGCAACAACTGATTGACATTTACCCTCCTGTTGGGCATATTGGTGCTGTTGATATTCAAAAAGCCCGAGGTCGCGCTCTGAGATTCTGCTCCTTTGCTAGGTTCCTCACTGTCCAGCCTTCTCGCTGTGCGTCAGCTGTTCTCTTGGACCTCGTTGATCAGATGGATCGTGGCGCCAATCCAATTCCTACTATGCTTGCAGAAACCTTCAATGGATTGGATGAGATGGCTCGTCTTCGTGCCAGCTCAGGTCCAGGCTCTTATGTTCGATCTTTTGTTGGGTCCTTCTCAGGATGTCCTGCATTACTTCACGTGTGGTTATGCCACAAGCTAAAAATTGCAGCTCCTGTGCATTTTGATCATACGTTATACACCTTCAGTGAATGGCGTCATGATGTTTCTTTCAATCATAAAGGCGATTGGGCTGAGTGGTTGAGTTCTCGCCATGAAGATCAGATTTATTGGCAAATCCCTGGAATCCAAGAAGCTGTCTTCAATACTGGAGAAGCTAACTACGTTCGCCTTCTTGGCCTCAAAAAGACTTCCTTTTATATTCCTGCCAGGATTCAGCGTCAGTATGGAAGGGAGCAATCCATTGTGCCTCCCCTTCGTCATTTCTATCCGCCTGAGGATCTCAAGCCCAAGATTGTCAAAGCCGTTTCATCTGCTTGGGATGTTCGAGTCATCAAATCTTTCAAGGAGTCAGTTGAGGAAGATAGTCGTCCAAAGAAGAAGTCTAGAAAGAGTGCTTAATGTCATGTTTTCTCTTATCAGTCTATCTTTGAAAGATCGAACCATGTACTCAAGCTTTAATGATCTATCAATAAAAGTTCACCTTTTTCTTTCAGTATCTTCGTCTATGCATACATCAGTGTCTACTTCTTTCTGATTTTAAATATGTCTTTCAAATATTACAGGGCCGTAGACACCATAGCTAACCCTAATACTCCTTGGGTTCGGGTCTCTTCTCGATTACAGAGGAAATCTGTATCCCCGCCACCTTCTCTGAGAACCCCAGCATCTCATTCTTTCCCGTCCTCATCCTCACCAATGGCAGAAAACCAGGACAGTCCTCCACTCGCTGCTATCACCGATACTCTTACCTTGATTCTCCGGCAGCTTCAAGAACTCAAGGAAGAGAACCAAGTTATCAAGGCTCAACTTTCTGAGAAGTTCGGACAATCGTTGTCCAAGGATAAAGGGCCTGTGCACCAAGCAGCTACTTCAGCAGCACCTGTCCAGCCAGTGTTCATCAATATCCATGATAAAACCGAAGAAGATTTGGAAAAAGAGCAGTATAGCGAGAATCGCAGTAGACCTTCTCAGTCCATGGTTGATAAGTCTGTTATGGAGAAATTAGAGACTCTTACCAGAAAAGTTCAAGACATTCAGTTTCAAGACCAGGGTAGTTTCAATCCCAGTGATCTTACTCTATTTCCCGAAATCCGCCTTCCTGCTAATTTTCAAATGCCCGATTTCGACAAATATGATGGTGTGGGTTGTCCAATCACACATTTACAAATGTTCACCATCATGTGTCAGCCTCAAGGCTTATCTCCTGAGCAAATGGCTCAATTGTTCCCAGTTTCCCTAACCAAGGTTGCTAGGAGATGGTTCATGGTCTTGGACAAGACTCGTTACAGGACATGGAAGGATATCGGCGAGCAATTCATCAGGCAGTTCAAATATGATGATGGGACAGAAATCACCAGAAAGGATTTAGAGAGAACAAAACAAGACTCGAGAGAATCCTTTCTGATTTTTGTGAAAAGATGGAGGAGAATAGCAGCTCAGATGATGGAGCGCCCGTCTGAGGAGGAGCAAGTCCAGATAATCATGAAAAATATTTCCCCCCAGCTCCAGTATCACATGTCATTGCAATACTATCCAGACTTCAAACACTTCATTGTGGCTGGCACCCAGATAGAGGAGGCTATGGCTCAAGGTGTATTCAACCGTAGCAACCCAAATCCTAGAGATTTCAAAAAATCCCCACCAGCCCAAGTCAGTAGTATCTCCCATTCCAATGCTCAATCCTCTAAATCCCAGGAACCTCTAGTAATGGACTATGCTCAACCTGCGACCGCACCTCGGCAACAAGCCCGGGTAGAATTTACTCCTCTTCCCATTCCATCTTCGGAGGTGCTTAAGCAGTGTCTGGCTTCAGGTCGCATAACCCTACCTGCCACCCGGCCTCCCCCCAATCCTTTACCTGCCAATTGGCGAGCCGACCTACACTGTGAGTATCACAGGGGTCCTGGTCATCTTACAGACAATTGCATCGCCTTGAAATTCAGAATCCAGAAACTTATTGATGAGAAAGTCATTGCATTCCAACCAAGACCCAATGTTACCCAAAACCCGCTACCTGGTCATGCTAATCCTCCCGCTGCCGTTAATGCCATAACCATAGGAGATCCTGAGTTTGACCCTCTCACCCTCATATGTGCTTTAGAACCCATTTCTGAACCCGAAATCATCTTCTGTGATGAATCATACCTGAGGGAGTCTGTACCTCCCTTGGTAATCACCTATGAGCCACAAGTCCCTCAAATTATCACCTATGGTGAGCCAGAATTGGATGAAGTCAAACATGTGACAAGGGGTGGAAGAATTTTCAAACCTGCTGAATTAAGAGTCGAAAATCCAGGGGCATTGGCTCGAGGAGAGGAGCCGCAATACGTGAAGGACCCAGATGATGAAGTTGTTCAGCAGTTGAAGAAAACTCAGGCTGTCATATCTGTTTGGGGGTTGTTGATAGCATCGAAGAAACACAGAGAGGCTGTGTTGAAAGAACTGAATACCACACAGGTGTCCTCAGAAATATCTCCAGAGCAACTAGCTGAAGTTGTTGCTCTGACACACGCCACCAGGGCCATTAGTTTCTCAGACCAGGAGCTGCCTCCTCAAGGTCGGAATCATGCTAGAGCTCTTCATGTCACTGTTGTTTGCAAAGGCAAGAAAGTACCGTCTGTGCTGGTAGATAATGGATCCGCGTTGAATGTATGTCCATTAAGAACTGCCATTACCTTGGGTTTCGGTCCCACTGATTTTGCCGAATCAACCCTTGGTATCCTCGCATATGACAATACCCGCAGAAATGTGGTCGGAGTCCTTACCACCAGGATCGTTATAGGCGGTCAAGAATTTGAGGTGGAATTTCAAGTTATTGATATCAAGGCCTCGTTCAATATACTTCTAGGACGACCCTGGTTGCATAAGGAAGGTGTTGTTGCCTCAACCCTTCATCAAAAACTGAAGTTCATTAAAGAAGGAAAATTGATCACTGTCAGAGGCGACGAAGAGCCAGAAATAGGGCAGATAACAGGAGAAACTCGGATTCTTCCAGTTACAAAAGCAGATGATTACAACTTGAATGGTTTCGCATTCGATGTTACTGCTATTTCCTATGAAGATGCCTCTCGGGAGGAGTTGTATTTGCCTTTTGCCATCAGTCCTGTGGTGGCCAAGATGATGAGAAAAATGAACTACTTCCCTGGTATGAATTTGGGCCGTGATCCAAGCAAGGCATCTCATTGGCGCCCAATCAAAGCAAACCATGGAATTTTCGGTCTTGGATATGTACCTACTGAGGAGGAGGAGGAAGCCATGGAAGAATTGTTGAAATTGAAGGAAGAAATCCGCCGCACCGGAAGGGTACTCCTAATGGCTCCATATCCCTTATCAATGAATGGTCATTTTATCAAAGAAGGTGAGACCTTTCCATACTATGGGTTTTCTGAACCATGGTATGACTCAGTGACAGGGATCATGATACCCGGTTTTGAAATATTCAGTGGCCTTGCTCTCCCAGAAACAGAACCGCCGATATATTATGTTGAGAAAGCTGTTGAGGACTGGTTAGTCTACCTTGAGCCAGATGTGCTGGAATCTTTGTTTGAAGAAAATGTGCCTGATGTTGATTACTATTCTGAAGAACAAGAAGAGACAGATTGTGAAGATGTGCTGGTGGCAGTTATTCAGAGTAATGATACCTTTACTGAACCTCAGAGTCAGATTGCACCTGCAACAGAAAATCTTTCAAACTGGAGTTCTGATGTTTTTCCACCTTATTATATTGCTAAGTCAAGTCTAGTCAAGTCGAGTGAATCGGTGTCAGTGCCTAGTCCAGGCGAGTCATTTTCTGAGTTTATTTACTATGTGAATCCTGAGCCTGTTCAGGATGAGTCCAATGATAATGATGTAACTTCTTTCAATTCAATGAAATCTGATTCTCAGTATGTCTCTGTGTTTGCTTCTGACTTTAATAATAATGATAACACTCCCTCCTCAGACGAGGAAGAGGGGATCGACGAAACTCCCTTTGAATTACAGCATATGCTCAAACAAGAGGAGGAGCGCCGAGCCCAGCCTCTTAAAGATGAAATCGAAATTATAAACATCGGAACAGAAGATTTAATACAGGAAATACGAATTGGAAATACTCTATCATCTGAAGAGCGCGATGAATTAATAAACCTACTTAAGGAATATAAAGAAGTTTTTGCCTGGTCCTACAAAGATATGCCCGGGTTGAGCGAAGACATTGTTCAACACAAGCTACCTTTGTTGCCTGGGATTAAACCTAAAAAGCAGAAGCTAAGGAGAATGAAGCCTGAGTGGGTCCTGAAAGTAGAAGAAGAGGTTACTAAGCAGTTGAATGCTGGATTTCTGCAAGTGGTGGAATATCCAGAATGGCTCGCAAATATAGTACCTGTACCGAAGAAAGATGGAAAGGTGAGAATGTGTGTAGATTTCAGGGATTTGAACAAGGCAAGTCCAAAAGATGATTTCCCTCTACCACATATCGATATCTTAGTGGACAATACGGCCGGGCATGAATTACTATCTTTCATGGATGGTTTCTCGGGCTACAATCAAATTAAGATGGCACCCGAGGACATGGCTAAGACCTCGTTCATTACACAATGGGGGACATATTGCTATCGGGTAATGCCATTTGGTCTTAAGAATGCTGGTGCGACATATCAAAGAGCAGCTACAGCCTTACTCCATGACATGATACATAGAGAAGTCGAAGTTTATGTTGATGATATGATTGTAAAGGCCAGGGAAAGGAGGGATCACATCCCGAACCTCAAGAAGTTCTTTGAAAGAATACTCAAATACCAGCTTCGCCTGAATCCTAGCAAGTGTGTATTCGGGGTTACCTCTGGTAAGTTGTTAGGATTCATGGTGAGTCAAAGGGGTATAGAGGTGGATCCTCAGAAGATTAAGGCTATCCAGGAGATGCCGCCGCCTAGAACCGAGAAGGAAATTCGGGGATTCCTAGGAAGGATACAGTTCCTAAGGCGATTCATCGCTCATCTGACATCAACTTGTGAACCTATCTTTAAGCTCTTAAAGAAGAACTCTTCCAAAGAATGGACAGAGGAATGTCAGCAGGCCTTTGAAAAGATAAAGCAAAGTTTGTCTGAACCACCGATAGTAGCACCAGTGATACCGGGGCATCCATTGCTGCTTTACTTGTCAGTAACAGAAACCACCATGGGGTGTATGCTAGCGCAACAAGACCCAGAAACTAAGCATGAAAAGGCTGTGTATTATCTTAGTAAGAAAATGTTGGAGTATGAACAGAAGTACACTGTCCTGGAAAAAACCTGCTTAGCCTTGGTTTGGGCTACTCAACGACTCAGGCATTACCTTTTATCACATAAGGTCTTGCTTTTGTCAAGAATGGATCCTTTGAAGTATCTATTTGAAAAACCAGCCCTAACAGGCAGGACTGCCAGATGGTTATTGTTGTTGTCTGAATTTGACATCACTCATGTAACCCAAAAATCAGTAAAGGGCCGAGCCATTGCTGAACAATTGGCAGAAGCACCCCGAGAAGAAAATCAGCCTTTCAAGACGATGTTCCCAGATGAAGAGATCATGATGGTAGAAGATGAATATCCAGAAACTGGTTGGACCCTCTATTTTGATGGAGCAGCAAACCAAACAGGGCAAGGAGTAGGGGCATTGCTTGTGTCACCCCGAAATGAGCATGTTCCCCTTGCAGTTAAGTTACAATTCAATTGCACCAACAATATGGCAGAGTTTGAAGCATGCATTGTTGGGCTTGAGGCAGCATTGGCCTTAGGCATAGAGAATCTTGACGTATATGGAGATTCAATGTTAATCATTTGCCAAACCCAAGGAGAATGGAGAACCAAAGAAGAAAAGTTGCTGCCATATCATGAATACTTGGATATTCTCGCTAAGCAATTCCAGCACATCACTTTCAGTTATTTGCCAAGGTTGAAGAATAGATTCGCCGATGCCTTAGCGACGTTAGCTTCTATGATTGACATACCTCACAATATGAAAATGAGGCCCATCACGGTTCAAGAGCAATGGGCTCCTGCATATGTTGATGCTATAGAGATAGCTGCAAGATGTCCCGATGGTAAACCATGGTATACGGACATAAAGAACTACATCTCGGGCCAGGGGCATCCCAATGAGGCGTCGAATAAGGAGATAAGGACTTTGCAGAGATTGGCGGCTAACTTTGTCATTTGTGGAGGAGAGCTGTATCGACGGTCCTTCGACGGAATTCAACTCTTATGTGTCACTGAAGATCAGGCAGAAGAAATTCTCGCAGATGTTCATGAAGGGGTGTGTGGACCTCATATGAATGGGAAGATGTTGTCAAAGAAGATCCTACGTCTGGGGTACTATTGGCCAACATTGGAAGCAGATTGTCACACATTTGTGAAGAAATGCTATAAATGTCAGATACATGCGAATCTCATCCATGTACCACCTACCGAATTGCATTCTCTTACTTCTCCTTGGCCGTTTTCGGTTTGGGGAATTGACATTATTGGCAAAATTTCCCCTAAGTCATCCAGTGGTCACGAGTACATACTCGTTGCAATTGACTACTTCACTAAGTGGGTTGAGGCCGCTTCTTATGCAAAGCTTACATCCGCATCAGTTGCTAAATTCATACGAACCAACATCATATGCAGATATGGGATTCCCCATGAACTTATCTCAGATAACGGATCTCATTTCAAGAAAGAAGTTATCATTCTTTGCGAAGAGTTCAAGATTAAGCATCACAAATCCTCACCTTATCGGCCGCAGACAAATGGAGCAGTGGAAGCTGCAAACAAAAATGTCAAGACTATCATTAGCAAGATGTCAGAAACTTATAAGGATTGGTCGAATAAGTTGCCGTACGCCTTGTGGGCTTACAGAACATCAATTAGAGCTTCAACTGGGGCAACCCCTTACTCTCTTGTTTATGGTATGGAAGCAGTGCTACCTGTAGAGATTCGTGTACCTTCGCTCCGAGTATTGGCTGAAGTCAAGTTGCCAGAAAATGAATGGGCAGACGCCAGATATAAAGAGCTGAATATGCTAGATGAAAAGAGGTTAAAAGCGCTTTACCATGTGCAGGGTTATCAGCGCAGAATAGCCCGGGCTTTTAATAAAAAGGTTAAAATCAGAGATCTCGAAGAAGGCAACCTTGTTCTAAAAGAAAACCGAGCACCAGTGTTTGACCCAAGAGGCAAATTCAAGCCTAATTGGTCAGGGCCATACATCGTGGACCAAATCTTACCTGGAAAAGCCGTCAAGCTCCGTAATTTAAATGGAGAAATATTGCCGGAACCAACAAATCTTGATCAACTCAAGAGGTTCTATGCTTGAACACCAGAAGGCCGTCTTTTGGCCGAATAAAACCCAAATTCATAACCCAAAATCAAAAAATATATAACCTTTTGCAAACCCTTTTGAGCCTACATAAAATTTTCCTTCAAAACCCAATGTACTAGGGGCATTCCCCTGAACTACGCATGACCTGATTCCTACACTGGGATACGTAGGCAACCTGTTCACAGGTTCGGTTGAAACTCTTGCAAAACCTTAAGCCATTTTTTGAAAAGCTCTACCTCACCTGTAAAGTCCTTTTGGTGTTCAAGTAAAAAAAAAAAAAAAAAAAAAAAAAAAAAAAAAAAAAAGAGAATGGAGCTTGAAGATCCGCTAGATTGAAAACCTGAAAAGGCGATCTAGGCAAAATTTAGGATCATTCCCCTGCTAAGTTGAAAACCTGAAAAGGCAGCTTAGGCAAAAGTTAAGGGGGTAGCCTGCTGAGTCAAAAACCTGAAAAGGCGATTCAGGCAAAAGTTAAGGTTGAACGGTCCGCCAAGTTGAAAATCTAAAAAGGAATACTTGGTCGTGGTAAGATGGGGTTCACGCCAGAAGAATTACATCGACCTCTGAACTCTCAGTAGGTCAGGCAAAAATAACAATGATTCCCGAAACTAAGGGCATTAATTTCAAAACAATCCGAAAGTTGATAGAAGGATATATGAAGTATCACTGTCTTAAAAAATAAGTTAAGATGTTTATCAGTGGAGAAACATTCTTTAAAAGAGGCTAACCTAACCCAAAAGAAAATACTGATAAGTCAGAAGCATCACGAGATCACTTGAGTAATCTTTCTTATTTTGTCTTTTTATTACCAATGTCTGTGGTTCTATTTTTAGAAAAATTTACAAATGCTATTTTAAAGAATTGTTGTAGGGTGCAATCACTCTGAAGGCAGGTTCATTAACAGATTCCGAGAAACTTGGAAAAGGTGCGACTGTCATGAATGGTGAAAAATCGTTGCAAGAATGATCTCTGGTCAATAAATAGAAGAAGGTTAGAAGGCCTTAAACTGGGGCAGGTTGCTAATGAAGTGGCATCTCATGTTCAAGCCTTGAAAGACCTTTGCTGCATGGTGGTATGGAATCATTTGCTTCCAAAGTTGTTAATTAGAGATTTCAGTTCCTTTTCTCTGATAATCTATGTCAAAGCTCAAATTATCTCTGAATTCATTTGAAAATGGTCTCTTCTCTTTAAGCATCATATAAATGTGATGTCTCATTTCTTGGAATTCGTATAAATACGATAGTCCATTGTCCTTGAGTTAACTTTGAGCATCATATAAATATGGTGTCTCATTTGTTTGAAATCCGTATAAATACGTTATTTCATTCATTCTGAGTCCATTCAAAAATGTCCTCTTATTCTCTTTGAGCATCATACAAATGTGATATCTCCTTTCCTCGAGAACCGTAAAAATACGGTATTTCATTCTGAGTTCATTCCAAAATGTTCTCTTATTCTTTGAGCATCATACAAATATGATACCTCATTTCCTTGGAACTCCGTAAAATTACGGTATTCCATTCTCTTCTGAGTCCATTCAAAAATGTTCTCTTATTCTCTTTGAGCATCATACAAATAGGATACCTCATTTCCTTGGAACTCCGTAAAAATACGGTATTCCATTATCTTCTGAGTCCATTCAAAAATGTTCTCTTATTCTCTTTGAGCATCATACAAATATGATACCTCATTTCCTTGGAACTCCATAAAAATACGGTATTCCATTCCCTTCTGAGTCCATTCAAAAATGTTCTCTTTGAGCATCATACAAATATGATACCTCATTTCCTTGGAATTCCGTAATTCATCAAATCCAATCCTATGTCAAATTCAAGTTCATGAAAAATCTCTAAATTCTTCGTTGTTGAATTCATCAATCAAAGCTATCTTGTTTCTTTGAGCCTGTTTGTGAACGGTGCCTCTTTTCTCGAGTCCATTTCTAAATGGTCTCATCTTCTCCTTGAACCCGTTTGTGAACGGTGTCTCATTTTTCTGAGTCCATTTATGGTCTCATGTCCTCCTTGAGCCCGTTTGTGGACGGTGCCTTATTTCTGAAAAATCAAAAATTCATCAAATCCAATCCTATGTCAAATTCAAGTTCATGAAAAAACTCTAAATTCTTCATTGTTGAATTCATCAATCAAAGCTATCTTGTTTCTTTGAGCCCGTTTGTGAACGGTGCCTCGTTTCTCGAGTCCATTTGTGAATGGTCCCGTCTTCTCCTTGAACCCGTTTGTGAACGGTGTCTCATTTTTCTGAGTCCATTTGTGAATGATCTCATGTCCTCCTTGAGCCTGTTTGTGGACGGTGCCTTATTTCTGAAAAATCAAAAATTCATCAAATCCAATCCTACGTCAAATTCAAGTTTATGAAAAATCTCTAAATTCTTCGTTGTTGAAGCTATCTTGTTTCTTTGAGCCCGTTTGTGAACGGTGCCTCATTTCTCGAGTCCATTTATGAATGGTCTCTTATTCTCCTTGAGCCCGTTTGTGAACGGTGCCTCGTTTCTCGAGTCCATTTGTGAATGGTCTCGTCTTCTCCTTAAACCCGTTTGTGAACGGTGCCTCGTTTCTCGAGTCCATTTGTGAATGGTCTCGTCTTCTCTTTGAGCCCGTTTGTGAACGGTACCTCATTTTCTGAGTCTATTTGTAAATGGTCTCATGTTCTCCTTGAGCACGTTTGTGAACAGTGCCTCGTTTCTCGAGTCCATTTGTGAATGGTCTCGTCCTCTCCTTAAGCCCGTTTGTGAACGGTACCTCATTTTCTGAGTCCATTTGTGAATGGTCTCATGTTCTCCTTGAGCCCGTTTGTGAACGGTGCCTCGTTTCTCGAGTCCATTTGTGAATGGTCCCGTGTTCTCTTTGAGCCCGTTTGTAAACGGTACCTCATTTTCTGAGTCCATTTGTGAATGGTCTCTTATCCTCCTTGAGCCCGCTTGTGAAAGATGTCTCATTTTCTTTTAAAAACCGCTTGAGAACGATCTTTGTTCTTTCTCTTCAGAATCCATTCGAAACTGGTATCTCATTCTCTCGTTGCCCGTTTGTGAACGGCACCGCATCAGGATTTCTTATTATGTTCTAATTCTAGGATTTCATTTAGGGTCTTGCATTAGGTAGTAAATGTTTGCGTCTAGGCTCCGTTTTGTGTAGAGTCTTTTGTCGATTAAAGCTACGCAAAATGGCTCTGTCATTTTGACTTTGGTATTCAATGACTACGTCATCTCTACCAAAGAGGGGCATCTGTAGACACCCCATTTTGCTCTACCTTAATCGATAAAGAAATTAGGGTTTGTTTTCCGTCGGTTTTCCAATGTCTTTCTTTCCCGCATCCGTTTGTTACATTTCTAAATATTTTTGGTCATTTCCGTCGTGTTTCGCATTTTCCCGCTAAATGTTGAGAAGGATTATTCAGAAAAATCTAAACTAGGGAGAATTTGTACCCGTTTGTGTGGGACCCGCTGATGTGGGACCCGTTTGTGTGGGACCCGCTGATGTGGGACCCGCTTGTGTAGGGCCCGCTGATGTGGGACCCGCTTGTGCGGAACCCGCTGATGTGGGACTCACCATTAGCATGACTTAACTTTCTCTACCATTTCCACTAACTTCATTTTTCCCTTTAAAATAACACCATTATCTCCATTACCATTATATATTCCATTATCCCCACCACCATTCCCACCATTACCATTATATATTCCATTATCCCCACCACCATTCCCACCATTACCATTATATATTCCATTATTCCCACCACCATTCCCACCATTACCATTATATATTCCATTATCCCCACCACCATTCCCACCATTACCATTATATATTCCATTATTCCCACCACCATTCCCACCATTACCATTATATATTCCATTATTCCCACCACCATTCCCACAATTACCATTGTTTATTTCCATTATTCTCCACCACACCCACCATTCACATTATATATTCCATTATTCCCCACCACAATTCCCACCATTACCATTATATATTCCATTATTCTCCACCACACCCACCATTCTCATTGTTTATTTCCATTATTCTCCACCACACCCACCATTCTCATTGTTTATTTCCACCTCTCCACTAAGTTTTTCACTATATAAAGAGAGGTGATGAGAGAAAAAAAAAAAAAAAGAACACATTGTTTTTGGATAGTTTTCTCTTTCTCTCCCTCAATATCTCTCACTCTCTCACTCTCACACTATCATTATCTACTTTCTCTCCTTATTTGTTTCTCCCCATCTCTCTCCCTTGTTCCATATAAAAAAAAATATAAAAGAAAATAAAACAAAGAAAAAGAGAAAGAAAGCGGAAGCGGATCAAGCGGCGGTGCGATTTTCGAATTTTTCGGCTCTCGGATTCGGCGAGGATTTCGATCACAGGTAGGTACTTAATTTTTAGATTTTTCTAGAATTATTTGGTATATTTGCATGATTTTTAGAATTTAATTGGATTTAGTTGAAAATTAAATATGTATGCTCAAAATCATGATCTCCATGAGTGTTTCGAAAATAAAATATATACTAAATGAATTCCAAAATTAATGAAATTTCGTGGGAAACTAATATGATACCAGTACATTCTACCATGAAAATTTGAGAATTTTGAGAATTTGTTTGGTATATTATTTTATGCTTTCTTTGAAATTTACCAGCTTTTGGAGGAATTGTTACTGACATCAGATCACAACTAAAATTCTTAAAATTTTTACAGTAGTCTTCAATCTCACATTTCTAGTTACTGTAAAAGTTTCAAGTGATTTGGATCTGTTTTAATATGGGATGTAGTGTTAATTTATAATCTGGTCTGGAAATTGTAAAATCCGAAATTGGTAGTAAATAATTTCTAAAATTCATGAAAATCTCACTGCATGCTATTTTGATTCATATAGTATTTCTGTAGAAATTTCATAGAATTTAGAGTTATATTTCTACTAGTTTATGTGTTAATTGTGCAATCTGGACATTTAATGGTTTAATCAAGATTAAATGTGAATTTAATGTAAAAATATGCAAAACTCATCCTGTAAGCTACATACATTTTCATCTTGCTGCTGTAGAAATTTCAAATCATTTCGAATTTATTTGCAACAATTTCACTTGTAAAACCGCTCATATGCTTAAAATTGATAAAATCCATGGAAAATTCGAAATTAATTGAAAATCATATAAAAATTCCTAAAGAACTTTAAAATTCTGTCACATGTTCACTCCTTAATCCATTGAAACAGAAATTTTAGGATCTTTAGATTTTCCTGGAAAAATGGCCCGTGCATCCATAATCGTATCCTAATTGCAACTTGATCTTTGACAATTTGAATATTTAAGTTATAGCATGTTGTTGGCTCCGAGGTTAGTGTCCACGGAAATCCTGAGATTCTGCCAGGCAATAAGATGCTATAACCTAAGTATTAAATTGCACAAGGAAAGAGCGCACGATTCCCTCCTTTGGATGCCATTCAAGGCCGAAATTGGTGAACCCTAGAACCATTGGTAATCCTTAAATGTCTAGAAACTGAAAATCTTCGAAATCTGAAACTCATTAACCTCGAGAACTTAAATCGATTTATCTTGTGTCTTTCGGAACCATTGGATTATGGTTTCCAATCTAAGAACCATTAGAGCCCAATTTAGGAACACTGGTGTCGTGCCGTGTCCTAGGTTTTAGGGAGTCCTAGAGTTAGGAGTCCAGCCTCATCACGGACGCTTGCTATGAATAGCAACCGTACCATAGGTCTAGTTACACTAGTCACCCGATCTTTCCCTAGGACAAGCCTAGTAAACTAGGATGTAGGCAAAACCTGCATTAGTCTAAGGGACAACTTGCATTCAGATAAGAATCATATAGCATCTTAGATGAAATCCTAAGATAATAAAATCCTCAACTTGAATTAAATAATTCCTCTTAAAACTGTTGAAACAGTCAAATCCGTCTAAGTCGGTGTCCTAGTTGAGTTAGGCATATGTAGCTTAGCTTAGGTGCACCGAACTACGTCGACTCTGATCCCAGTGAGGCTTGGGTACGTAGGCAGCTTGGATGTCTGATGGCATACCACCCGCGAGTCGGCACCACAACAAATTGTGGTGTTTTGTATATTAATTTTCTTGTAAATGCTTAATCAAATCACTTAGGATTTTTCATGAAATTAGAATTTTAGGAGAACTTTCACTTAGAATGAATCCAGACAAATTAATAAATCAAGATACACATCTAGGATTCACATTGAAATTAGATTCTAGGATGCATGTCACTTAGTTCGCACATTAACATAGAGTTGAATGAGCCATTTAAAATAAATTTAAAAGAGTTAGCTTTTGGAATCGAAGACCGATTATCGGACAAGAATGGTGCATGTGGTGGATAACTCCCCATACCTTCCATTCTCGTAACCAGGTAGCGAGTCTAGATTTCTGGTTAATTATGGGTCCTAGATCCCACATCTAGGTGGCGACTCTGTCAGTCTCTTTCGTGTGGAATTCGGATTGCCTTAGTGATCCCAAGTCCACAGGAAAGACGAATTCAAATCAACAAATAAAATGCACACGCCAATCGCGTGGGTACTAGAGACCAAGAGAGAGCGCGCGGCGGCTCGCGCCCCACGCCCCTCTAGCGGGATCATGTCCCACACCACCTCATGCACCATTCCTGCCCGATAATCGGTCTTCAATTCCAAAAGTTAACTCTTTTAAATTTATTTTAAATGGCTCATTTAACTCTTTGTTAGTGTGCTAACTATGTGACATGCATCCTATGATCTAATTTCAATGTAGATCCTAAATGTGTATCTTGATTTCTTAATTTGTTTGAATTCAATCTAAGTGAAAGCTCTCCTAAAATTCTAATTTCATGGAAAGTCCTAAGTGATTTAATTAAGAATTTACAAGAAAATTAATATACAAAACCCCACAATTTATTGTGGAGCCGACTCGCGGTTGGTATGCCATCAGACATCCAAGCTGCCAACATACCCAAGCCTCACTGGGATCAGAGTCGACGTAGTTCGGTGCACCTGAACTAAGCTATTTATGCCTAACTCATCTAAGACACCGATCTAAACTGGATTGACTGTTTCAACAGTTTTAAGAGAAGTAATTTAATTCAAGTTGAAGATTTTATTATCCTAGGACTTCATCTAAGATGTTGTATGATCCTATCTAAGTGCAAGACATCCCTTTGACTAATGCAGGTGAACCTACATCCTAGGTAACTAGGCTTGTCCTATGAGAAAAGTGAGGTGACTAGTGTAACTAGATCTATGGCACGGTTACTATCCATAGCAAACGCCCGTGATGAGGCTGGACTCCTAACTCTAGGAATCCCTAAAACCTAGGACACGACATGACGCAAATGTTCCTAAATAGGGCTCTAATGGTTCTTATGATGGAAACCGCAATCCAACGGTTTAGAAAGACATGATGTAAATTGATTCAATTTGCTGAAGTTAATGATTTTCAGATTTCAAGGATTTTTGGTTCCTAAACATCTAAGGAATACCAAAGGCTCTATGGTTCGCAAGTTTCGACCTCGAATCACAACCATGGAAGGGAATCGTGCTCTCAACCCTTGTATAATTTAGCACGTAAATTATAGTATCTTATTGCCTGGCATATTTCTCAGGATTTTCGTGGACAGTGGACCTCAGAGCCAATATCATACTATAATTTACGCATTCCAATTATGCTGGATCGATCGCAATTAGTATACGATTATGGTTACGATCTCGGCAGTTAAATTGTCACAGCATAGCCAATTTACAAAGGCAATCTATGAACCCTAAGGTTTCTGTTTCAAAAAGTTAGGGATTGAATTTATGATGAAAAGTTAAGGTTTTTTGGAGATTTTTACTGACTTTTGTATTGATTTGCTATTAAATTGTGATTTAATATCATTAAGACCAGATTGTTAGGAATACAAAGTAACCCTAAGCAATCGAACTCCAAATTCGTTAAAACTTTTCCAGTAACAAGATATGGATAATTGTAGTTTACTGGAAAAATTTCATGAATTATCATTAAGATTTGATATCAATTTCTGATTTTCCAACATTTAAATCAGATTATAGATTAACACATCAACTTGTAGCATATCAATTTCAAATTAATCCAAACTTTCACAGAATAAAGATAATCATGAGATTAGTATCCTAAAATCAAATTAAAAATTCCAGTAGATATATAATAGATTATAAAATTTTCTATCAAAATTTCAAAACGTAAAAATTAAATCTCCTCCATAAAATAGAAAAGGGGAATTTGTTTCCTAGAAATTGAAACCCATTTATTAAAATAAATTACAAAACCATATTAAAACTTTTCAAAACCAATTTAAAATTTTTATCTAACATTCCAGTAACTTAAGTTACTGGTTTGTAAAGAAAAATTTCAAAAATTTACTAATTTAATACGAAAAAGAATTACGGCACGTAAAACGAAAAAGCGATTAGAAAACAAATAAAAAACTTTTTTTTCAAAAACAAAATCTCATGAAAAATTCAATTTATTATTGAAAATTAATTTTGGAGAGTTTCATTAATTTTTAAAATATTTTGATATTTATTAAAAATGGCCGAATTTTAAAATAATTTAAAACCGGATTAAAAAAATACAAAAAAATCCAAAAATTTTTGGGTATTCTGGATATCAAAACATTAGTTTGGAAATAAGATTTTATAAATTTTGAACATGGTTTGATATACTTTTGGATTCGTTCATCAAGAAATAACCCCTTTCGGGGTTATTGTTTGAAAATTAGAATGAAAATTAAAACGGCCAAACCTTGATTGAAAATTAAGTTTTTAGTAGTATTTTATTTTATAGAAATCCCAAAAAATATCAGTTTTTAAAGAAACCCACATTTTCTAACACTTGCTTTGATAATCCGATTTAAATCCATATTCAATTAAAAATGAAAGAAAATCATTATTAAATGGAGGAAATTTAATTTTTGGATCAAATTTTGGATTTTGAAAACTCATAATCTATATTATAACATACTGGAATTTCAAGAAAAAATTCATTGATTTGATCTATCAAAAGTAAAACCCTAGCATGCTTTTCTACTTTTGATATTACAAAAATAAAGATCATACCGTTGATCGCGCTCCTTGTCTCTAGGGTGCGCAGATTCGAGGTAAACGCTTTGTCGCACCCTTTTATATGATGAAGAAGACCCAAAGAACACTCCAATAATTCTTGATTGTGTGATGCCTTGGAGAAGAAGAAGGAATTCAAGAATTTCTTTTGTGAAGAACACTTGAGAGAGAGATCACACTTCAAGAGAAAAGAGATTTTTTTTCTTCTTGGGAGGAGAGAGAAAAAAATGAATTTTGATCTTTTTTAGGATTGTTTGCTTTGATTTTTATACAAAAAAGCTGGGGTTAATAGAGAAATAGTAGTTCCCAATGTGAGAGCTCTCATTTTTGGCTTGTTTCCAATTTTCCCCTCTTGCTTGCTTTCTTTCTTGTTTCCAAATTGGATTTGATTCCAATCTTAATTTATTGTCAATCAAGACATGCTATTCTTTATTCCACATTGCTTCTTTGGAAGAAAACCTTTTTTAAGCAATCATTCCTCTTTTCCTTATTTCCTTCTTTTCTTTTTTTTATTCTTTTTATTTTTCTTTTAACAAATATGATGTCACCATTGTGACATCATCAAGGTTAGATGCTCAATTCATGTGGGTCAGCCATGTGGGGCGCCTACCATGGTGGTCGACCCATATGGGTGAACCCACATGAGCTCCATCTTTATGGGCTTTAGCTCAATGGGCCATTTCACACGGGTTTCGGGTTTTTCCGTAAAAATTCAATAAAATCTTTCTAAATTCAGCATTCTATATATGGACCCAACCCATTTGACATTTATGGTGCATCCCTCACACATGATCGAACCATCTTTTTTGGGAAAATAATTTTTCGGACCAAAATACCCCTATTTGACAATTACACATCCAAATGTGACCAAAATAACCTTAAATTGGTTCACCCCTAAAGGGAAATCTTAAAAATGGAAAGTCTTTGTGATCAAATTTCAAAAATAGAAACTTTTAAAGTTGGGTCCTTTTGATGAGCAATATCAAACAGGATCATTTGGTACCCCCTGAAAATACCCAAAATGCCCTCAACACTTAGAATTTCCAAATTAAGCGAAACTCCTGAGAAATTCTAAATTTAGCAGGTTTTCTAAAATTCAGGAAATCATTCATAATCTCTCAGACATATTTCGGGGATCAAAAGAATTACATAGGAAAAGACCAAATTACCCCGAGGTGCTAGTATTTGGCGAGACTAAGGAAAATCTTGAGAAATTCTAAAAATAGCAGATTTTTGAAAATTTATGAACGGACTCACAACTTAGGGACTAAATATGATATGTTTGGAAATGTCTAAAATACCCTCGAAGTGCAAGACTAAGAGAAAATCTTGAGAGATCTAAATTTAGCAGGTTTCCCAAATCTTACGAAATTACTCTTAATCCATCAGTCGTACCCTCGAGATGGTTTTGGACATATGAGAAATGAATGAAATATCCATAAGATGATGAAAATGTGGAAGCCCCATGAGTTTCTAAAAATAGCAGCTTTTTCAAAATTTGTAAATTCACTCAAGATTTCTCAAATATAACTTGGGGGTCAAATGAGACACATCGGGAATGACCAACATACCCCTGCAGTTCAAAATAGGCAAAAATGAGGGAAATCCTGAAAATTCTAAAAATAGGAGGTTTTTTTCATTTGCTTGGAAACTTAAACTTTCATCTTCCAGAGGCCAAAAGAACCCCCTAGAGACCTTCAGGATCGCGAATCAACTTCAAAACTCCCATAATGAGGTGAAATCTACCCTAAAATGCATAGATGCCTAATCTAATGCGGAATACGGACTCAAGACTCGATGATACTACCGAATCTTTCGCTTTTTAAAGCGTAGCAAAATGGGGGTGTCTACAGATGCCCCTCTTTGGTAGAGATGACGTAGTTATCGAATACCAAAGCAAAAGTGACAGAGCCATTTTGCGCAGCTTTAATCAACAAATGACTCTCTAGACAAAATGCAACCTAATTTTGAATGCATGCAACCTAACATAATGCCACACCCTAGATGAAATCCTAGAATTTGAACATTTATCAAAAATCATTTACTCTCAACACCATGAGATGGTAGTTTAGAATAATGGAGAATCGGATTTATTCTGGGTGCAAAAATCTTGCAATCCAGAACAAAAGATGATTTTGATGCGGCGCCGTTTTCGAACGGGTAGAGAAGGAGCGGGATACCATTTTCAAACGGATTTTCGGAGGGAAAGGAATACAGTTTTTGAACGGTTTCAGAGGAAATGAGACGCCATTTTCAAATGGTCTTAGAGAGAATAATTGATGACTTTCGAAAGATTTTTAAAGCAAACGAAGCATCATTCTTGAATGGGCTCAGATATATTTATATGGATTCAAAAAGAATGAGGCCTCGTATTTGTACGGGGTCGAAGGACTAAGAGACCGTATCTGTACGGACTCAATAAGAATGAGACACCGTAGTTGTACAGGCCCACAAGGAATAAGATATCAGAATGAGACACCGTCTTTGTACGGTTTCCCAAAGAATGAGCAACAATATTTATATGGATCTCAAAGAGGAATAAGAGACCATTTTTTAATAGACTGAAAAATGATGAGATACCATATTTATACGACTCTCAAGAGAGTAAGAGACCATTTTCGAATGGGCCTGGAGAGGATGAATCAACGCATTTATACGAATTCCAAGAAATGAGACATCACATTTATAGGATGTTGAAAGAGAAGAAACTATTTTCAAAATGGACTCAGAGATAATGAAATACCGTATTTATACGGATTTCAAGGAAATGGGACACCACATTCGTATGATGCTCCAAGAGAAACAGAGACAATTTTCGAATAAACTCAGAGAGAATGAAATACCGTATCTATACGGACTCCAAGGAAATGAGACATATCATTTGTATGATGCTCAAAGAGAATTCAGAGATAATGGAATATCGTATTTATATGAATTCCAAGGAAATGAGACATCATAGTTGTATGGACTCGAAGAGAATGGAATACCATATCTATACGGATTCCAAGAAAATGAGACATCACATTTGTATGATGCTCAAAGAGAATAAGAGAACATTTTTGAATGGACACAGAAAGAATGAAATACCGTATTTTTACGGTTTCCAAGGAAACGAGACATCATATTTGTATGATGTTCAAAGAGAATAAAAGACCATAGTTGTATGGACTCGAAGAGAATGAAATACCATATTTATACGGAGTTCATGGAAATGAGACATCACATTTGCATGATGCTCAAAGAGAATAAGAGACCATTTTCGAATACTTCGGAGAATGAGACATCGTTCACAAACGGGCTCAAAGAGGATAAGAGACCATTCACAAATGGACTCGAGAAATGAAACACCGTTCAGAAACGGGTTCAAAGAGGATACGAGACCATTCACAAATGGACTCAGAAAATGAGACACCGTTCACAAACGGGTTCAAAGAGGATACGAGACCATTCATAAATGGACTTAGAAAATGAGACACCGTTCACAAACGGGCTCAAAGATAAGAGACTGGAAATGACAATTTAAAAACTGGAGGACTCGATTACCGGAGAATTAGAGGCTTAAGGACTTGAGAGACGGAGAATTGAGAAACCGAATAATCAAACAATGGGTGGACTGGAGAATTGGAAGACTGGACAACTTGAAACTGAAGAATTGAAGATTTGATGAACTAAAGAATTGAAAAACTGGAGAAGTAGAAAATTTAGGAACTGGATATTTGCAGAGCTAAAAATTGGAGAACTGGATGATTAAGGGACTCAATAGTCGGATAACTGGAGAATTAAAGAACTGAGAAGTTAAAGAGCTAGTTCACTGGGAATTGTAGAACTTGATTTACTGGAAAACTGGAGAGTAAAAAATTGATAATTGGTGAACTGGGGATTAGATTGGATTGACATTTTGATTGATTCAATTGGGATTGGAATTTGATCACTAGATGTTAGGACTGAAAACTAGAAACTGGAATCTTGATCTAAACATCGGGAACCGGGAATCTAGAACAAAGACATACCGGATACTAGAATTAGAGTACTAAAACACTGGATTTTCGGACACTGGAACTGGGTGTTGGAATTGGAGTGTCAAAATACTGGGAACAGAAATACGATTACTGGAAAATAGAACACTGGAATACTGGTGACAGGGATACTGGACACTAGAACTGTGATACTGGAATATTGGATACTGGAACTGGAGACTAGAACTGGCATAGTGAAATACTGGAATACTGGAATTGAAACTGGATACTGGATGCTGGAACTGGAATACTGGAATTGAAATTGAATACTGGACACTGGAACTGGAATACTAGAGTACTGGATATTGGAACTGGAATACTAGAATACTGGATACTGGAACTGGAATTTTGGAATACTGAATACTGGAACTGGAACTGGAATACTGGAATACTGGAATCGGTGAACTGGTACTGGCGAATTAGGAATTGGTGATTGATGAACTAGTAAACTGGTTTTTACACAAGTTTATTAGCATTTTGAATTGTTTACTGGGGATGAACAAGAAAGTCTCACAGGGCTTGAAATTTCTTAGATCAAGATCTTCTTTACTGGGGATATGAATTGGGACCTCGGAATATTTGGACACCGGTACAGAGGATTCTTCTTTTGACAAGCATTCAGACAAATATTCAACTGACTGGAAGGAGATTCCGATTTTTAATGGTTCATCTTTATGAGAAACTGGCTCAACCACCATTGCATCTAAGGCTCTTCCAAGCTCAAGGTGCTTTTCTAGGGTATGATCTTCTTATGGGAACTAGTTTTTCGGATTTTTCTGCTTCTGGATTCTTCTGGAACTGACTTTTCTTAGACTGGATTTTTTTCTTAACTCCTGAAATCCTTGCCTGCGGATTAACTTAGCTCTGAAACAATTGCAGGGGGTTAGCTACACCAGGCATCTTTTACCGAGACAGCTGCAACATTTGACTAACTGGACAATGATCGACTCTACTAAAAAGGGGAAGATGGTAAAAGACACTATTGGATGAACGGAAAGTTTCTGAAAGAATGAGCTAAAACGAACATGAATGGATTGACTGGACTGATACAGAATGATACTCCTGACTTAATTAACATTTTGTTTGGTAAGTCTAGCCTTTCAAAGAGTAGTTTCTCAATTGATAAACACTGGACTTCTTCTTTAAAACGGCAAAGCCTCAAGGAGTTGATTACAACTCATTCGATTGCTTGGTTTCAATGCCCCCAATTTCTAAGATGACACTTGAACTCGCTTGAACTTATTTTTGATCTTCAGTCTTAATACCGGCTGTAGCATTCTTATAATGATCCTCTTACTGTGACCAAGTCACCTTTTCAGGATTTTTAACTTGGCGGACCGTGTTAGCCTTAACTTTTGCCTGAATCGTCCTTTCGGATTCTTAACTCAGCAGGCTATCCCCTTAGTTTTGCCTAAGCCGCCCTTTCGGGTTTTCAACTTAGCAGGGGAATGATCTTAGATTTTGCCTAGACCACCCTTTCAGGTTTTCAATCTAGCTGATCTTCAAACTCCATTCTGTTTCTTTTTCTTTTTCACTTTTTTGTGTTTCGGGACCTATATCATTAATTCTGAACACTGAAAGGACTTTATAGGTAGGATGGGGTTTTTCAAAGAATGGCTTAAGGTTCAACAAAGATTTTGACCGAACTTGTGAACAGGTTGCCTACGTATCCCAAGTTAGGAATCAGGTCGTGCATAGTTCAGGGCGAATGCCCCTAGTTTGAAGATAAATTGTTTGAAGGTTAATTGATTTTGCTTTTTTCTTTTCTTTCTGGAATAATTGACTTCCCTTCTTTTGGAACTTGTCCCTCTTTTTTCTGAAAGGATTGAATTTCTTTTCTTTTTCTTTGAATCGACCGAACTCGGTTTAACCGAGCTGCCTACGTACCCCAGTGTAGGGATTAGGTCTCGCGTAGTTCGGGGCGGATGCCCTTAGTTTGATGGGTTTTCAAGAAAATTTCATTCAGGCTCGAAGGGTTTGCAAACCGGTATTCTTAGACACGGGGTTATGATTTTGGGATTTATTCGGCCAAAGGAGGCCTTCCGATGTTCAGATTGGGAATCGATCTAGAGTCCCTCTGGTACTGATTATTTTTTTTTCTTTTTTTTTGGAGTTTGACGGCATTTCCCGGTAAGAGATAATGATTCTTCTTCCTTTTGGATATTGATGTACTTTGACTTTGAGAGTGCACAATGGTTTTTTGGACATCCTTTAATCCTTGAATCGGTGGCCCTTGATATTTTGATGATCGCTGAGATGATTGCTCTTGCACTTTTCATATTGAATTTGATGGTTTTACATTGTCACTGGTGAAACCCGTGACCAGGGCTATTGACTGGAGATATGGAAGTTGTTTCGAATCCATGCCCCTTGTATAGCATGTGATATTCACTTCATTCTTTCTTGAACCTTCTATATGGGTCTTTCTCCTGGCATTAATGGTAGCGCTTACTGGACCATCCCTTTATCCTCGAAATGGGTTTACCAATTCTTCACACTCTTCAGAGGGCAATGTATTTCCAACAGGCATTTACTGAATCAAAGTTTCAATGCCAATGTTTATCATTTCAATTTCATCTCTTGTTCAAGTAATTGTTGTGACTCAAGTGGAGTTTCGTCAATTTTGTCCTCATTTGAGGAGGGAGTATTATTCTCATTGTTTATTAAAGTCAGAAGCACAAACTGGAATGTATAGAGAAAGCAAGTTTCATTGAATTGAAAAAGACCACATCTGATAAGACTTATTCTGAACAGACTCAGAATTCACACTCTTGACTCAAAAAGTAAGAAACGACTCAACTGGACTAGAAATTTATTCAAACTTTTAGAAGATTGCACTTAATAACTGGACTTGACATCATGACTAGACTTAATTAAAATAACAAAAGGACTAAGACTACTGCAACTATCTGGCTTTGGACGCTCAGCAAGGGCTGGCTCATAACTAGACCTGTTTCTTTTGTTAACCATAGGTCGTCTAAGCATCGAGATCATCCGGTGACAGGAGATCAAGGAATCCTTCTGGCAACACTATGTTTAGATCTCCTCCGGCATCTGAGTCACTGTCGTCGTCACTGCTACTACTGAGCTCGATTATCGGATTTGGTTTGGATGGTCTTTCTTGTTCATGCTCATGAGTCAGAGACTTGAGTGGTTCCTTAGAGCTTTGACTGGCCGAGTTCCATATAACAAAACTTCCTTCTCTATCATCTTGGAGCTTGGAGTCTTACGGTTGGAAATAATTGGTCTTCATTTGTTGCTTCATTTGATGAATCTCCTGCGCGAGGGTGGCCACTTGTCTAGAGAGATTCAGAATCAATCCTTCAGAACCCGTGGCCATGGAACTTTGAGCGCGCCCATATGCCACGGAGGAGCTAGGGCTTTTGCCTTTAGAGGTAACATCAGCTAAACCAAATATCTCATTCAATTGAGCCCTGATGCAACGATTCTCTTCTTTAAGCTCTTGCAATTGTTGGAGGATAAGAGCCAAGGTATCAGCAGTGGTATTGGACCAGGTATATCTCGAGCTTTCAACCAAAGGAGCTGACGGAGGAAGTGGTGCATAATCTGGATCAACAACGGAAGGTTGTGGAGAGCCAGGCCTCATTTGTAATAATGAATTGATCCGGACCTGAAAAATATTAGACATGACTATGACAGTTCCTGGAATGGAAACAAGGAATATAAAGTGTAAGCTTGACATTCAAGGTGCGCTCTATACTTGACGATTGAAAGATGGTTATGGGTTAAACAAGCAATAGAAATGACAGAATGAATCCCATAATGACTGAGACACGATGATGGCGACACGAATGCATTAGGGGATGCCCCTAGTTTAAGAGTCATGGGAATAGACTCTGAGAAGCTTATCGAAATAATCTTGTAACAGGTTACCCCTAGAGTAAGAAGAGACCAATGATATAAACAAGATTGGATCATCTGGACCAGGTATGATCAGATCATGAGATTGCATAATCGAAAGATTGTGAGATTCTGCTCCTGCCAGTTAGGGGATGGCATGAAGATACGATCGAATCGTATGACAGAAGAATGAAAGACACACGATCAAATGATTAGATGAGATTACATAGGATTGCTTTCAACGGGTAGATCAGGAATGACTAATCCTATGAGATCTTTGGAAATGATGGGATTTATATCCTAACCCCAAAGCGAAAGTTTTTTTAATCCTTTTACATTTTGACAAGGGTTACCTGAAGGCATCAATCCTAATCCTAATCTAGCGGAGTGGAGAGAGGATCTCGACTCATGACTTTGTTTATGTACCTAAGGACTGATCGTAGCCATTGGAAGATGGACCACGGCCTAATCTAGACACAAATGGGTAGGATATCCTAAACTAGGCTCACACACGTGATGCACGTGTGTTCGTATACTACATGCATGTGAGGGTTAATCTAGCGGTAAGGCCAAGAGTTCCCTTAGCTCGAATCCGTGCTCAATATACTGTACTAGTGTTCGGTGTATCAGTACGTGAACAAAAGATCCGTTTACGTACCATGAAGGTACTAGGCTAAGAGTGGAATGCTTCTCTAGCACAGAGGCACCAGGTGATGAAATCCCAGTCAACCATGCTAGATAACACTCCGGGTTCCTAAAATAGGATGTGTGTGCATGTGAGATGCAAGAGTTTAGATGCAAGTGATGTAAGTGTGTGCAATATGTTTGTGCAATCTATGATGCCTTCAGGTTTTGTTAGATTAAATTTGAGTAAAATGTGATGAGAAAATAAAACATATAAACTAATCTAACAAGTATATAAGAGATAGAGTTTTCATGAGCCAGTTAAATTAAATTCAAATGAGTTATCCTTTGAAGTTTTAATGAAGTTAGGTGGTCCCCAGCAGAGTCGCCAAACTGTGGGACCCGATCCCGCCAGAGGGGTTGCGGCGCGAGCCGCCACACTCTCTCTTGGTCTCTCGTACCCACGCGATTGGCGTGTGCTATTTTATTATTGATTTTAACTCATCTTTTATATGAACTTGGGATCACTAAGGCAATCCAAATTCCACACAAAAGGGACTGACAGAGTCGCCACCTAGATGTGGGATCTAGGACCCATAATTAACCAGAAATCTAGACTCGTTACCTGGTTACAAGAATGGAAGGTATGAGGAGTTATCCACCACATGCACCATTCCTGCCCGATAATCGGTCTTCAATTCCAAAAGTTAACTCTTTTAAATTTATTTTAAATGGCTCATTCAACTCTTTGTTAGTGTGCTAACTATGTGACATGCATCCTATGATCTAATTTCAATGTAGATCCTAAATGTGTATCTTGATTTCTTAATTTGTTTGAATTCAATCTAAGTGAAAGTTCTCCTAAAATTCTAATTTCATGGAAAGTCCTAAGTGATTTAATTAAGAATTTACAAGAAAATTAATATACAAAACCCCACAATTTGTTGTGGAGCCGACTCGCGGTTGGTATGCCATCAGACATCCAAACTGCCTACGTACCCAAGCCTCACTGGGATCAGAGTCGACGTAGTTCGGTGCACCTGAACTAAGCTATTTATGCCTAACTCATCTAAGACACCGATCTAGACTGGATTGACTGTTTCAACAGTTTTAAGAGAAGTAATTTAATTCAAGTTGAAGATTTTATTATCCTAAGACTTCATCTAAGATGCTGTATGATCCTATCTAAGTGCAAGACATCCTTTTGACTAATGCAGGTGAACCTACATCCTAGGTAACTAGGCTTGTCTTATGAGAAAAGTGAGGTGACAAGTGTAACTAGATCTATGGCATGGTTACTATCCATAGCAAACGCCCGTGATGAGGCTGGACTCCTAACTCTAGGACTCCTTAAAACCTAGGACACGACATGACGCAAATGTTCCTAAATAGGGCTCTAATGGTTCTTACGATGGAAACCGCAATCCAACGGTTCCGAAAGACATGATGTAAATTGATTCAATTTGCTGAAGTTAATGATTTTCAAATTTCAAGGATTTTCGGTTCCTAAACATCTAAGGAATACCAAAGGCTCTATGGTTCGCAAGTTTCGACCTCGAATCACAACCATGGAAGGGAATCGTGCTCTCAACCCTTGTATAATTTAGTACGTAAATTATAATATCTTATTGCCTGGCATATTTCTCAGGATTTCCGTGGACAGTGGACCTCAGTGCCAATATCATACTATAATTTACGCACTCCAATTATGCTCGATCGATCGCAATTAGTATACGATTATGGTTACGATCTCGGCAGTTAAATTGTCACAGCATAGCCAATTTACAAAGGCAATCTATGAACCCTAAGGTTTCTGTTTCAAAAAGTTAGGGATTGAATTAATGATGAAAAGTTAAGGTTTTTTAGAGATTTTTACTGACTTTTGTATTGATTTGCTATTAAATTGTGATTTAATATCATTAAGACCAGATTGTTAGGAATACACAGTAACCCTAAGCAATCGAACTCCAAATCCGTTAAAACTTTTTCAGTAACAAGATATGGATAATTGTAGCTTACTGAAAAAATTTCATGAATTATCATTAAGATTTGATATCAATTTCTGATTTTCCAACATTTAAATCAGATTATAGATTAACACATCAACTTGTAGCATATCAATTTCAAATTAATCCAAACTTTCATAGAAAAAAGATAATAATGAGATTAGTATCCTAAAATCAAATAAAAAATTCCAGTAAATATATAATAGATTATAAAATTTTCTATCAAAATTTCAAAACTTAAAAATTAAATCTCCTCCATAAAATAGAAAACGGGAATTTGTTTCCTAGAAATTGAAACCCATTTATTAAAATAAATTACAAAACCATATTAAAACTTTTCAAAACAAATTGAAAATTTTTATCTAACATTCTAGTAACTTAAGTTACTGGTTTGTAAAGAAAAATTTTAAAAATTTACTAAGTTAATACGAAAAAGAATTACGGCACGTAAAACGAAAAAGCGATTAGAAAACAAATAAAAAACCTTTTTTTCAAAAAACAAATCTCATGAAAAATTCAATTAACTATTGAAAATTAATTCTGGAGAGTTTCATTAATTTTTAAAATATTTTGATATTTATTAAAAATGGCCAAATTTTAAAATAATTAAAAACCGGATTAAAAAAATACAAAAAAGTCCGAAAATTTTTGGGTATTCTGGAAATCAAAACATTAGTTTATAAATAAAATTTTATAAATTTTGAACATGGTTTGATATACTTTTGGATTCGTTCATCAAGAAATAACCCCTTTCGGGGTTATTGTTTGAAAATTAGAATGAAAATTAAAATGGCCAAACCGTGATTGAAAATTAAGTTTCCAGAAGTATTTTATTTTATAGAAATCCCCAAAAAATCAGTTTTTAAAGAAACCCACGTTTTCTAACACTTGCTTTGATAATCCGATTTAAATCCATATTTAATAAAAAACGAAAAAAAATCATTATTAAATGGAGGAAATTTAATTTTTGGATCAAATTTTGGATTTTGAAAACTCATAATCTATATTATAACATACTGGAATTTCAAGAAAAAATTCATTGATTTGATCTATCAAAAGTAAAACTCTAGCATGCTTTTCTACTTTTGATATTACAAAGATAAAGATCCTACCGTTGATCGTGCTCCATGTCTTTAGGGTGCGTAGATCCGAGGTATACGCTTTGTCGCACCCTCTTATATGATGAAGAAGACCCAAAGAACACTCCAATAATTCTTGATTGTGTGATGCCTTGGAGAAGAAGAAGGAATTCAAGAATTCCTTTTGTGAAGAACACTTGAGAGAGAGATCACACTTCAAGAGAAAAGAGATTTTTTTTCTTCTTCTTAGGAGGAGAGAGAAAAAAATGAATTTTGATCTTTTTCCCATCTTTTTTAGGATTGTTTGCTTTGATTTTTATACAAAAAAGCTATGGTTAAAAGAGAAATAGTAGTTCCCAATGTGAGAGCTCTCATTTTTGGCTTGTTTTCAATTTTCCCCTCTTGCTTGCTTTCTTTCTTGTTTCCAAATTGGATTTGATTCCAATCTTAATTTATTGTCAATCAAGACATGCTATTCTTTATTCCACATTGCTTCTTTGGAAGAAAACCTTTTTTAAGCAATCATTTCTCTTTTCCTTCTTTCCTTCTTTTCTTTTTTTTATTCTTTTTATTTTTCTTTTAACAAATATGATGTCACTATTGTGACATCATCAAGGTTAGATGCTCAATTCATGTGGGTCAGCCATGTGAGGCGCCCACCATGGTGGTCGACCCATATGGGTGAACCCACATGAGCTCCATCTTTACGGGCTTTAGCTCAATGGGCCATTTCACACGGGTTTCGAGTTTTTCCGTAAGAATTCAATAAAATCTTTCTAAATTCAGCATTCTATATATGGACCCAACCCATTTGACATTTATGGTGCATCCCTCACATATTATCGAACCATCTTTTTGGGAAAATAATTTTTCGGACCAAAATGCCCCTATTTGACAATTACACATCCAAATGTGACCAAAATAACCTTAAATTGGTTCACCCCTAAAGGAAAATCTTAAAAATGGAAAGTCTTTGTGATCAAACTTCAAAAATAGAAACTTTTAAAGTTGGGTCCTTTTGATGAGCAATATCAAACAGGATCATTTGGTACCCCCTGAAAATACCCAAAATGCCCTCAACACTTAGAATTTCCAAATTAAGCGAAACTCCTGAGAAATTCTAAATTTAGCAGGTTTTCTAAAATTCAGGAAATCATTCATAATCTCTCAGACATATTTCGGGGATCAAAAGAATTACATAGGAAAAGACCAAATTACCACGAGGTGCTAGAATTTGGCGAGACTAGGGAAAACCTTGAGAAATTCTAAAAATAGCAGATTTTTGAAAATTTATGAACGGACTCACAACTTAGGGACTAAATATGATATGTTTGGGCCTAACCCCTCTTTACCGATCAAAAAAAAAAAAAAAAAAAATATGATATGTTTGGAAATGTCTAAATACCCCCGAAGTACAAGACGAAGAGAAAATCTTGAGAGATCTAAATTTAGCAGGTTTCCCAAATCTTACGAAATTACTCTTAATCTATCAGCCGTACCCTCGAGATGGTTTTGGACATATGAGAAATGATTGAAATATCCATAAGATGATGAAAATGTGGAAGCCCCATGAGTTTCTAAAAATAGCAGCTTTTTCAAAATTTGTAAAATCACTCAAGATTTCTCAAATATAACTCGGGGGTCAAATGAGACACATCGAGAATTACCAACATACCCCTGCAGTTTGAAATAGGAAAAAATGAGGGAAACCCTGAAAATTCTAAAAATATGAGGTTTTTTTCATTTGCTTGGAAACTTAAACTTTCATCTTCCAGAGGCCAAAGGAACCCCCTAGAGACCTTCAGGATCGCGAATCAACTTCAAAACTCCCATAATGAAGTGAAATCTACCCTAAAATGCATAGATGCCTAATCTAATGTTGAATACGGACTCAAGACTCGATGATACTACCGAATCTTTCGCTTTTTAAAGCGTAGCAAAATGGGGGTGTCTACAGGGACTTGCTCAGTCCAAGTAGCACTCCCCTCTTCTTTTCAAAAAGACTTGACCAGTCTTTTATATGTGTATCCCCTAGACATTAAGTTTCCCTCTATCATTGCAGAAAAATCAAACCCTATGGAGACAGGCTTTGTCTCATTGGTCATAGTCCTCCCTCTCTTCTAAGAGACATGCCTTGTCTCCTTAGCACCTCCTTCTCAGAGTTACTAATTTCAGAGTTAGTTCTTAGTATAGGAATCTCTCCTTAGCTAGAAAGTCATTCATTCAGTTTCAGGAGTCAGTCCTATCATCATAGGGGTTAGGATTCTGTCTAACCTCTCGTCAAGTCATATGATTTTATCCAGTTCCTTGCAAGGTATAGGATGCTGTCCAACCCTTGCAGAGCTGTGATTCTGTTCTTTTCCCCCGCAAAGCATAGGATGTTGTCCAACCTTTGCGGGTTATCAGGAGTCTATCCTACCCTTATGATGATAGGATTTTGTCCCCTTGAGTAAAAAACACTTAAAAATTCAAAAAAAAAACATTCAAAAATTTCAAAAACACTTGAAAATTCAAAAACATCTGAAAACCAAAAATCTCAAAAATCTTAAGTCATTAGGAGAGTAGTTAGGAATTCTGTTCCGAACTATGTTGGCTTGATCCTCTTCTACGAGGTACGTAGTGCAGCTTGGGATCCACATCCCAAGTCCAGCCAAACCTTTAAAAGATAAACATTTCAAATCTTCCAAAAATACAAAAAATTCTTCAAAACCTTTTCAAAAAGATCTTCCCCTAGAGTTAGGAGTCTGTCTTAGCTGTTTGGGTGTTTTAGAGTTAGGAGTCTGTCCTGATTTGTATTGATATGGCATGTCCTGTCGTGTGAGTGTCCCTAGAGTTAGGAGGCCTCAAGTCGATCGGTTAGACATTTAGTCGAACTGATGGCTAGACTAGAAGCATATAGTCAACCCATGGTTTTCTTTAGGATGCACAGCCTAGATACACATAGGATATAGGGCCCACCTGCATTGGCTTAAGGCTAACCAACTTGCATTAGTTAGGGCATATAGAGAGTCCTAAAAATGACAATTCATTTGAATCTAAGCAATTATACAAAAAGCTTTAAAAATCAGTCGAGTCTAATGGATCGAGTCTAGGATAGCGGTTCTAGATGGTTAGGCATCGCAGTTAGAATAGGTCATCGAACTACGTTGACTCCGATTCTTCCCAAGGCCGGGATACGTAGAGCAGCTGGGATGGACGGCCATCTTGGTCCGAGTCAAGTCCTGCATTAGAGTTTTAGGATTCGTTTTATCCAGTCATATATAGAATTGTTTTGTGTTGTATGTTTTGCTGTGTTTTCTTACTTTCATGTACAGACCCTATACCTTTAGCTGTAGCATGCATGTGTTTGCACACCAGAACTTAGAACCAATTAGGTACGACGCTCATAACCTAGCTATGCTTAGGCGACACTATTTTCATCTATTTTGTGTGTGCTTATTATTCATCTCTGAGATATATGTTCCCATTTCACATGACTCTCGCCCAAAACTCTTCAAAATCAATAAGTAAAGGGCATAAGAGACCAGGTGTTTGTACTTGGGCAAATGAGGTGCTCTTCGGACCTTCCAAATTCGTAACCAGGCACGAACCTTCTTTTTATATCTCTGGTTATCCATTGCAACAGAGCATAGTATGGGATCCTTGGCCCACTTCCTTGGATGGCGACTCTTCTTTGTTTAAGGTACGCCTCGAATCTGGGCTAGTCCCCGAATCGAGAGGTATCTCACCTTATATCGCCACTCATGCTGTGAGAGGCACTTCTTTCGAGAGTTCCTTGGTAGAGCTCTCCATTCACGTGGATGATCCTGAGACTGTTAGTGGGGGCCCATCCCCCCGCCTCTCTCGGATCGGGGTCCACACGTGTCCTAGGTTTTAGGGAGTCCTAGAGTTAGGAGTCCAGCCTCATCACAGGCGTTTGCTATGGATAGCAACCGTGCCATAGATCTAGTTACACTAGTCACCCGATTTTTCCCTAGGACAAACCTAGTTACCTAGGATGTAGGTTAACCTGCATTAGTCTAAGGGACGTCTTGCACTTAGATGAGCCATTTAAAAGTATCTTAGATGAAGTCCTAGGATAATAAAATCTTCAACTTGAATTAAATAACTTCTCTTAAACTGTTAAAACAGTCCATCCAGTCTAGGTCGGTGTCGTAGATGAGTTAGGCATAAGTAGCTTAGTTTAGGTGCACCGAACTACGTCGACTCTGATCCCAGTGAGGCTTGGGTACGTAGGCAGCTTGGATGCTTGATGGCATACCAATCACGAGTCGGGTCCACACATAAGTAGTGGGGTTTTGTATATTAATCCTTGAATTAAAAGTAATGAAATCACTTAGGACTTTCCATGAAATTAGAATTTTAGGAGAACTTTCACTTAGATTGAATTCAAACAAATTAAGAAAATCAAGATACACATTTAGGAATCACATTGAAATTAGATCTTAGGATGCATGTCACATTGTTCGCACATTAATATAAGAGTTAAATGAGCCATTTAAAAGAAATTCAAAAGAGTTAATTTTTGAAATTGAAGACCGATTATCGGGCAGGAATGGTGCATGTGGTGGTAACTCCCCATACCTTCCATTCTCATAACCAGGTAACGAGTCTAGATTTCTGGTCAATTATGGGTCCTAGATCCCTCATCTAGGTGGCGACTCTGTCACTCTCCTTTGCGTGGAATTCGGATTGCCTTAGTGATCCCAAGTTCACGAAAAAGATGAATTAAATCACACCTCGCTAGGCTCGGCGGTTTACCCCTGTCGTTATGGGTATTGGGTTGGACGTTTCTTTGCACCCTATGGCTTGGTTGCTGCCTGCTTGGTTGGGTAATTAAAATCAATAATAAAAAGAACACGCCATTCGCGTGGGTACGAGTGACCAAGAGAGAGCGTGACGCCTCGCGTCATTCCCCTCTCGTGGGATCGGGTCCCACAGTTTGACGACTCTGCTGGGGATAGCCTAACTTCATTACAATTCCAAAGGATAACTCATTTGAATTGATTTTAATTGGCTCATGAAAACTCTATCTTATATGCTTACTAGGTAGTTTGTTTACTTTATTTTCTCATCACATAATACTCAAACTTAATCTAACAAAATCTGAAGGCATCATAGATTGCGCAAATATATTGCACACACTTACATCACTTGCATCTAAACTCTTGCATCTCACATGCACACACATCCTATTTTAGGAACCCGGAGTGTTATCTAGCATGGTTGACTGGGATTTTATCACCTAGTGCCTCTGTGCTAGAGAAGCATTCCACTCTTAGCCTAGTACCTTTATGGTACGTAAACGGATATCTTGTTCACGTACTGATACGCCGGACACTGATACAGTATATTGAGCACGGATTCGCGCTAAGGGAACTCTTGGCCTTACCCTTAGATTAACCCACACATGCATGTAGTATACGAATACACGTGCATCACGTGTGTGAGCCTAGTTTAGGATATCCTACCCATTTGTGTCTAGATTAGGCCGTAGTCCATCTTCCAATGGCTACGATCGGTCCTTAGGTACACAAACAAAGTCATGAGTCGAGTTCCTCTCTCTAGTCCGTTAGATTAGGATTAGGATTGATGCCTTCAGGTAACACTGTTAAAATGTACAAAGATTAAAAAACTTTCCCTTTGGGGTTAGGATATAAATCCCATCTTTCTTAAGATCTCATAGGATTAGTCATTCTTGATCTACCCATTGAAAGTAATCTTATGTAATCTTATGTAATCTTTTGATCAGGTGTCTTTCATTCATACGATTCGATCATGTCTTCATACTTCCTTTAAACTGGCAGGATGTCCCAATCTCATGTTTATGAAATCTTGATCCTTCTTGTATCCCTTCTCTTGGCTTACATGCACCATGTCTACTCGTAAAATTCTCGATTGGATCCATGGTACATTAAAGGAATCACACATCTATGCCATAAGTGAGCAAGAGAAAAATCTCTTCGGCTACGTGGCAACTACTAAGCTCGATTGGGGACTACTCTATGCCGCATCAGAGTGTTGGGATCCCGATCATCATGTCTTCCGTTTTGGCAACCAAGAAATGTGTCCCACTTTTGAAGAATGGTGTGCTTTGTTGGAATTTCCTGTGGATGGCCCTCTGGTGAAACCATTCTGTGCGCCGGATTATCGCCCTTTGTTTCTTCGCTTAATGAATAATCCAAATGAATCCATGAACTCTTTCATAAAGGGCCAAGAAGTGTCCATGCAACAGCTGGTCGACATTTACCTTCCTATTGGACACATTGGTGCTGTCAATATTCAAAAGGCCCGACGTCGCGCTTTGAGATTCTGCTCATTTGCTAGGTTCCTCACTGTCCAACCTTCTCGCTTTGCGGCAGCTGTTCTTTTAGATCTCGTTGATCAAATGGATCGTGGCGCCAATCCAATTCCTACTATACTTGCAGAAACCTTCAATGGATTGGATGATATGGCTCGTCTTCGTGCCAACTCAGGTCCAGGCTCTTATGTTCGCTCTTTCGTTGGGTCATTCTCAGGATGTCCTGCATTACTCCAGGTGTGGTTATGCCACAAGCTAAAAATTGCAGCTCCTGTGCATTTCGATCATACGTTGTACAAATTCAGCGAATGGCGTCATGATGTTTCCTTCGATCATAAAAGCGATTGGGCTGATTGGTTAAATTCCCGCCAACAAGATCAGATTTGTTGGCAAATCCCTGGAATCCAAGAAGCTGTCTTCAACACTGGAGAAGCTAACTACGTTCGCCTTCTTGGTCTCAAAGAGACTTCTTTTTATGTTCCTGCCAGGATTCTGCGTCAGTATGGAAGGGAGCAATCTATTGTGCCTCCCCTTCATCATTTTTATCCGCCTGAGGATCTCAAGCCCAAGATTGTCAGAGCCGTTTCATCTGGTTGGGATGTCAAAATCATCAAACCTTTAAAGGAGTCAGTTGAGGAAAATTATCGTCCGAAGAAAAAGTCTAGAAAGAATGTTTAGTCTGTTTAGTCCTGTCAATTTATCTGTGATTTAATAAGAGTGAACCATGTACTCAAGCTTTAATGATTGATCAATAAAGTTCATCTTTCTCTCTCATTATCCTTGTCTATGCATGTATCATTGTCTGCTTCTTTCTGTGATTTTAAAATATGTCTTTCAAATATTTCAGGGCAGTAACAACATAGCTAATCCTACTACTCCTTAGATTCGGATCTCTTCACGATTGGAGAGGAAATCTGTCTCCCCGCCACCTTCTCTGAGAACCCCAGCATCTCCTTCTTTCTCATCCTCATCCTCACCAATGGCAGAAAACCAAGATAATCTTCCACCCGCTGCTATTACAGATACTCTCACCTTAATTCTCCAGCAACTTCAAGAGCTCAAAGAAGAGAACCGAGTTATTAAGGCTCGGCTTTCTGAGAAGTTGGGGCCGTCGTCGTCCAAAGATAAAGGGCCTATGCACCATACAGCTACTTCAGCCACGCCTGCCCAGCCAGTGTTCATCCCTATCCTTGATAAAATCGAAGAAGACTTGGAAACAGAACAGTACAGCGATGATCGCAGTAAGCCTTCTCAGCTCATGGTTGATAAGACAGTTATGGAGAAATTAGAAAGTCTTACCAGGAAAGTTCAAGACATCCAGCTTCAAGACCAGGGTGGTTTCAACCCAAGTGATCTTACTTTGTTTCCCGAAATTCGTCTCCCTGCCAATTTTCAAATGCTGGATTTCGATAAATATGACGGTGTTGGTTGTCCCGTCACTCACTTGCAGATGTTTACCATTATGTGTCAGCCTCAAGGCTTATCTCCTGAGCAAATGGCCCAATTATTTCCTGTTTCGCTCACTAAAGTTGCTAGGAGATGGTTCATGGTCCTAGACAAAACTCGTTATAAGACATGGAAGGACATCGGTGAACAATTTATCAAGCAATTCAAATATGATGATGGGATGGAAATCACTAGAAAGGATTTAGAGAGAACCAAGCAAGACTCGAGGGAATCTTTTCTAATTTTTGTGAAAAGATGGAGGAGACTAGCAGCCCAGATGATGGACTGCCCTTCTGAGGAAGAGCAGGTTCAAATGATCATGAAAAATATTTCCCCCCAACTCTAGTATCACATGTCATTGCAATATTATCCAGACTTCAAACACTTCATCGTGGCGGCACCCAGATAGAAGAGGCTATGGCTCAAGGTGTATTCAACCGTAGCAACCCAAACACCAGAGATTTCAAAAAGTCCCCTCCAACCCAAGTTAGTAATATTTCTCGTTCCAATGCTCAGTCCTCTAGGTCCCAGGAACCTCTAGTGATGGACTATGCCCAACCCACGACCGCACCTCGGCAACGAACCCAGGTAGAATTTACCCCTCTTCCTATTCCATCTTCAGAAGTACTTAAGCAGTGTCTTGCCTCAGGTCGCATAGCCCTACCTGCCATCCAGCCTCCCCCAAATCCTCTACCTGCAAATTGGCGAGCTGACCAACACTGTGAGTATCACAGGGGTCCTGGTCATCTTACTGACAACTGCATTGCCTTGAAATTTAGAATTCAGAAACTCATTAATGAGAAAGTCATTGCATTCCAGCCAAGACCCAATGTTACCCAAAACCCGCTACCTGGTCATGCTAATCCTCCTGCTGCCGTTAATGCCATAACCATAAGAGATTCTGAGTTTGACCCTCTCACCCTCATATGTGCCTTAGAACCCATTTCTGAACCTCAAATCATCTTCTGTGATGAGTCATACCTAAGAGAGTCTGTATCTCCCTTGGTAATCACCTATGAGCCACAAGTCCCTCAAGTTATTACTTATGATGAGCCAGAATTGGATGAAGTTAGACATGTTACAAGGGGCGGAAGAATTTTCAAACCTGCTGAACTGAGAGTCGAAAATCCAGGGGCATTGGCTCGAGGAGAAGAGCTGCAATATGTGAAAGACCCAGATGATGAGGTTGTGCAACAGTTGAAGAAAACTCAGGCTGTTATATCTGTATGGGGATTATTGATAGCATCAAAGAAACACAGAGAAGCCATATTAAAAGAATTGAATACCACACAGGTATCCTCAGAAATATCCCCGGAGCAACTGGCTGAAGTTGTTGCTCTAACCCAGGCTGCCAGAGTCATTAGCTTCTCAGATCAAGAGTTGCCTCCTCAAGGTCGAAATCATGCTAGAGCTCTTCATGTCACCATTGTCTGAGAAGGCAAGAAAGTACCATCTGTGTTAGTGGATAACAGATCTGCGTTGAATGTGTGTCTGTTAAGAACTGTCGTTACCTTGGGTTTTGGCCCCACTGATTTTGCCGAATCAACCCTTGGAATCCTCGCATATGACAACACCCGCAGAAATGTGGTCGGGGTTCTTACCACCAAAATTGTTGTAGGTGGTCAAGAATTTGAGGTTGAGTTTCAGGTTATTGATATCAATGCCTCGTTTAATATGCTTCTGGGACGTCCTTGGTTGCATAAGGAAGGCGCTGTTTCTTCAAGCCTTCATCAAAAATTGAAGTTCAGCAAAAATGGAAAGTTGATCACTGTCAGGGGTGACGAAGAGCCAGAAATAGGACAAATAACAGGAGAAACTCTGATCCTTCCAGTTGCAAAAGCAGAAGACTATAACTTGAATGGTTTCGCGTTCGACGTTGCTGCGATTTCCTACAAAGAGGCTTCTCAGGAGGAGTTGTATTTACCTTTTGCCATTAGTCCTGTGGTTGCCAAGATAATGAGAAAAATGAATTACTTTCTTGGCATGAATTTGGGCCATGATCCAAGCAAAGCGTCTCACTGGCGCCCAATCAAAGCAAACCATGGAACTTTCGGTCTTGGGTATATACCTACTGAGGAAGAGGAAGAAGCCATGGAAGAACTGTTGAAATTGAAGGAAGAAATCCGCCGCACTAGAGGGGTACTCCCAATAGCTCCATACTCCTTATCGATGAACGGTCACTTTGTCAAAGAAGGCGAGACTTCTCCATACTATGGGTTTTCCGAACCATGGTATGACTCGGTGACAGGAATCATGATACCTGGTTTTGAAATATTTAGTGGCCTTGCTATCCCAGAAACAGAACCGCCGGTATATTATGTTGAGAAAACTGTTGAGGACTGGTTAGTCTACCTTGAGCCAGATATGTTGGGGTCTTTGTTTGAAGAAGATGAGAATGATGTTGCTTGGCAGGAGCTGCCAGTTTTAGACCATTCTGAAGAACAAGAAGAGACAAACCGTGAAGATGTGCTAGTAGCGGTTATTCAGAGCGATGATACCTTTACTGAACCTCAGAGTCAGATTGCACCTGCAACAGAAAATCTTTCAAATTGGAGTTTTAATGTTTTTCGTACTTATTTTAATGCTAAGTCGAGTCCAGTCAAGTCAATTGAATCCGTGTCAGTGCCTAGTCCAGGCGAGTCATTTTCTAATTTTATTTATAATGTGAATCCTGAGCCTGTTCAGGATGAGTCAAATGATAATGATGTAATTTCTTTCAAGTCAATGAAATCTGATTCTCAGTATGTCTCTGTGTTTGCTTCTGACTTTAATAATGATAACACTCCCTCCTCAGATGAGGAAGAAGGGATCGACGAAACTCCCCTTGAATTGCAGCATATGCTCAAACAAGAGGAGGAGCGCCAAGCCCAGCCTCTTAAAGATGAAATCGAAATTATAAACATCGGAACAGAAGATTTAATACAGGAAGTACGAATTGGAAATACTCTATCTTCTGAAGAGCGCGATGAATTAATAAACCTACTTAGGGAATATAAAGAAGTTTTTACTTGGTCCTACAAAGATATGCCCGGGTTGAGCGAAGACATTGTTCAACACAAGCTACCTTTGTTACCAGGAATTAAACCTAAAAGGCAGAAGCTAAGGAGAATGAAGCCCGAGTGGGTCTTGAAAGTAGAGGAAGAGGTTACTAAGCAGTTGAATGATGGGTTTCTGCAAGTAGTGGAATATCCAGAATGGCTCGCAAATATAGTACTTGTACCAAAGAAAGATGGAAAGGTGAGAATGTGTGTAGATTTCAGGGATTTGAACAATGCAAGTCCAAAAGATGATTTTCCTCTACCGCATATCGATATCCTGGTAGACAATACGGCCGGGCATGAATTACTATCCTTCATGGATGGTTTCTCGGGCTACAATCAAATTAATATGGCACCCGAGGACATGACTAAGACCTCGTTCATTACACAATGGGGGACCTATTGCTATCGGGTAATGCCATTTGGTCTCAAGAATGCCGGTGTGACATACCAAAGAGCAGCTACAGCCCTACTCCATGACATGATACACAGAGAAGTTGAAGTTTATGTTGACGATATGATTGTGAAAGCCAAAGAAAGGAGCGATCATATCCCGAATCTCAAAAAGTTCTTTGAAAGAATACTCAAATATCAATTGCGTCTGAATCCGAGCAAGTGTGTATTTGGGGTTACATCCGGTAAGTTGCTAGGGTTTATGGTGAGCCAAAGGGGCATAGAGGTAGATTCTCAGAAGATTAAGGGTATCCAGGAGATGCCGCCGCCTAAAACCGAGAAGGAAATTCGAGGATTCCTAGGAAGGATACAGTTTCTAAGACGATTCATTGCTCATCTTACATCAACTTGTGAACCTATCTTTAAGCTCTTAAAGAAAAATACTTCCAAAGAATGGACAGAGGAATGTCAAGAGGCCTTTGAGAAGATAAAGCAAAGTTTGTCTCAACCACCGATAGTAGCACTAGTAAGGGACACCCATTGGTGCTTTACCTGTCAGTAACAGAAACCACCATGGGTTGTATGTTAGCACAGCAAGCTCCAGAAACCAAGCATGAAAAGGCTGTGTATTATCTTAGTAAGAAGATGTTGGAGTATGAACAGAAGTACACTATCCTAGAAAAAACCTGCTTAGCTTTGGTTTGGGCTACTCAGCGACTCAGGCATTATCTTTTATCACATAAGGTTCTGCTTTTGTCAAGGATGGATCCTCTGAAGTATCTCTTTGAAAAACCAGCCCTGACAGGCAGGACTGCCAGATGGTTATTGTTGTTATCTGAGTTTGACATCAGCCATGTAACCCAGAAATCAGTAAAGGGCCGAGCCATTGCTGAACAATTGGCAGAAACACCCCGAGAAGAAAGTCAGCCTTTCAAGCCAATGTTCCCAGATGAAGAGATCATGATGGTAGAAGATGAATATCCAGAAACTGGTTGGACCCTCTATTTTGATAGTGCAGCAAGCTAAACAGGGCAAGGAGTAGGGGCATTGCTTGTGTCACCCCGAAATGAGCATGTTCCCCTTGCCGTTAAGTTACAATTTAATTGCACCAACAATATGGCAGAGTATGAAGCATGCATTGTTGGGCTAGAGGCCGCATTGGCCTTAGGCATAGAGAATCTTGACGTATATGGAGATTCAAAGTTAATCATTTGCCAAACTCAAGGAGAATGGAGAACTAGAGAAGAAAAGCTACAGCTGTATCATGAATACTTGGATGTTCTTGCTCAATAATTCTGGTGCATCACTTTCAATTATTTACCAAGGTTGAAGAATAGATTCGCCGATGCCTTAGCGACGTTAGCTTCTATGATTGACATACTTCACAATATGAAGATGACTCACGGTTCATGAGCAATGGGCTCCTGCATATGTTGATGCTATAGAAATAGCTGCAAGATGTCCCGATGGTAAGCCATGGTACACAGACATAAAGAACTACATCTCATGCCATGAGCCTCCCGACGAGGCCTCGAATAAAGAAAGGAGGACTTTGCAGAGATTGGCGGCTAATTTTGTCATTTGTGGAGGGGAGTTGTATCGACGATCTTTCGATGGAATTCAACTCTTATGTGTCACTGAAGATCAGGCAGAAGAAATTCTCGCAGATATTCATGAAGAGGTGTGTAGACCTCATATGAATGGAAAGATGTTGGCAAAGAAGATCCTACGTCTGGGGTACCATTGGCCAACATTAGAAGCAGATTGTCACACATTTGTGAAGAAATGCTATAAATGTCAGATACATGCGAATCTCATCCATGTACCACCCACCGAATTGCATTCTCTTACCTCTCCTTGGCCGTTTTCGGTATGGGGAATTGACATTATTGGCAAGATTTCTCCTAGGTCGTCTAATGGTCACGAGTACATATTCGTTGCAATTGATTACTTCACCAAGTGGGTTGAGGCCGCTTCTTACGTAAAGCTTACATCCGCATCAGTTGCTAAATTCATGCGCACCAACGTCATATGCAGATATGGAATTCCCCATGAACTTATCTCGGATAACGGATCTCATTTCAAGAAGGAAGTAATCACTCTTTGCAAAGAGTTCAAGATTAAGCATCATAAATCCTCACCTTATCGGTCGCAGAAAAATGGAGCGGTAGAAGCTGCAAACAAAAATGTCAAGGCCATCATTAGCAAAATGTCAGAAACCTATAAGAATTGGTCGAATAAGCTACCGTACGCCTTGTGGGCTTACAGAATATCAATTAGAACTTCAACTGGGGCAACCCCTTATTCTCTTGTTTATGGGATGGAAGCAGTACTACCTGTTGAGATCCGTGTACCTTCGCTCCGAGTATTGACTGAGGCTAAGTTGCCAGAAAATGAATGGGCAGATGCCAGATATAAAGAGTTGAACATGCTAGATGAGAAGAGGTTAAAAGCGCTTTACCATGTACAGGGTTACCAACGTAGAATAGCCCGAGCTTTTAATAAAAAGGTTAAGGTCAGAGATTTAGAAGAGGGCAATCTTGTTCTGAAAGAGAATCGAGCACCGGTGTTTGACCCAAGGGGCAAGTTCAAACCAAATTGGTCAGGATCGTACATTGTTGACCAAATCTTATCCGGAAAAGCCGTCAAGCTCCGTAATTTAAATGGAGAAATATTGCCAGAACTAACAAATCTTGATCAACTCAAGAGGTTCTATGCTTGAACACCAGAAGACCGTCTTTTGGCAGAATAAATCCCAAATTGATAGCCCAAGATAAAAATATATATAACCTTTTGCAAATTCTTTTGAGCCTAAATAATATTTTTCTTCGAAAACCCAATATACTAGGGGCATTTGCCCCGAACTACGTGAGACCTGATCCTTACACTGGGGTACGTAGGCAGCTCGGTTATACCGAGTTCGGTCAATTCAAAAAAGAAAAGAAGTCAATCATTCCAGATAGAAAGAAAAGAAAAGAAAAAATAAAATACCTTCAAACTAGGGGCATTCGCCCTGAACTACGCACGACCTGATTCCTACCCTGGGATACGTAGGCAACCTGTTCACAGGTTCGGTCGAAATTTTTGCAAGACCTTACGCAATTCTTTGAAAAACCCTACCTCACCTATAAAATCCTTTTAGTGTTCAAGTAAAAAAACAAAACAAAAAAAAAAACAAAAAAGCAAAAATGATAAAAAAGGAAAAAGAGAAAAAGAAAAAGAAATGGAGCTTGAAGATTCGCTAGATTGAAAACCTGAAGAGGCAATCTAGGCAAAATTTAGGATCATTCCCCTGCTAAGTCGAAAACCCGAAAAGGCGGCTTAGGCAAAAGTTAAGGGGGTGGTCTACTGAGTCGAAAACCTGAAAAGGCGATTCAGGCAAAAGTTAAGGCCGAGCGGTTCACCAAGTTGAAAATCCAAAAAATGGAGACTTGGTCATGGTAAGATTGGGTTCACGCCAGAAGAATTACATTGATCTCTGAAATCACAGAATGTCAGGCAAAGCTAATAACAACGATTCCTGAAACTAGGGACATTAATTTCTAGCAATCGGAAAGTTGATAGAAAGATATATGAAGTATTACTCTCTTAAAAATAAGTGAAGATGTTTATCAATGGAGAAACATTCTTTAAAAGAGGCTAGCCTAACCCAAAAGAAAATACTGATAAGTCAGAAGCATCACAGGATTACTTGAGTAATATTTCTTAGTTCGTCATTTTATTGCAAGTACCTGTGGGTTTTGTTAATTGTATAAAAAATAAAAAATAAAAATTTTTACGAATTCTATTTCAAGAATTGTTGTAGGGTGCAATCACTCTGAAAACAGGTTCATTAATAGGTTCTGAGAAACTTGGAAGAAGCAGGACTGTCATGAATGGCGGAAGATCTTTGAAGAATACCTCTGATGAAAGAATAGAAGGAGGTCAGAATGCCTTAAGCTGGGGCTGGTTGCTAATGAAGTGGCATCTCAAATTCGGGCCTTGAAAGTCCTCTATTATATGGTGTTATTAAATCATTTGCTTCCAAAGTTGTTAAATGAAGATTTCGATTTCCTCTTTCTGATAATCTTTGTCAAAACTCAAATTATCGTATCTCTTATTCGCTTTGAAGCATCATACAAATATGATGTCTCCTTTCCTTGGAATCTGTAAAAATACGGTATTTCATTCTCTTTGAGTCCATTAAAAAATGGTCTCTTATTCTCTTTGAGCATCATACAATTGTGATGTCTCATTTCCTTGGAATCCATAAAAATACGGTATTTCATTCTCTTTGAGTCCATTAAAAAATTGTCTCTTATTCTATTTGGGATCCATACAAATATGGTATCTCATGTTCCTTGGGAATCATACAAATACGATATCTCATCCCTTCTGAGTCCGTTAAAAAATGGTCTCTTATTCTTCTTTAGGATCCATACAAATATGGTATCTCATTTTCCTTGGGAATCGTACAAATACGGTATCTCATCATTTCTGAGTCTATTCAAAAATAGTCTCTTATTCCTCTTTGGGGATCCATACAAATATGGTTGCTCATTTTCTTTGGGAAACCGTACAAATACGGTGTCTCATCCTTTCTTAGTCCATTTAAAAAAAAAATGGCCTCTTATTCCTCTTTGGGATCCATACAAATATGGTTGCTCATTTTCTTTGGGAAACCGTACAAATATTTGTCTCATTCTGGTGTCTCGTTTCCTTTGGGTCTGTATGACTACAGTGTCCTGTTCTCTTTAGACCCATACAAGTATGGTATCACATTTTATCTGAGCCCGTTAAAAAATGATGCTTCGATTTCTTTAAAAATCTTTCGAAAGTCATCCATTATTCTCTCTAAGACCATTTGAAAATGGCGTCTCATTTCCTCTGAAACCGTTCAAAAACGGTATTCCTTTCCCTTCGAAAATCCGTTTGAAAATGGTATCACATTCCTTCATTGCCCGTTCGAAAATGGCACTGCATCATAATCATCCTTTGTTCTGGATTGCAAGATTTTTGCACCCAGAGTAAATCTGATTCTCCGTTATTCTAAACTGCCATCTCATGGTGTTTAGAGTAAATGATTTTTGATAGATGTTCAAATTCTAGGATTGCATCTAGGGTGTTGCATTATGTTAGATTGCATGCATTCGCATGTAGGTTGCATTTTTTCTAGAGAGTCCTTTGTTGGCAAAACGCTGCGTAAAATGGTGTTGTCACTTTTGCTTTGGTATTCAATGACTACGTCATCTCTACCAAAGAGGGGCATCTGTAGACACCCCCATTTTACTCCGCTTTAATCACCAAAGAAGTTAATATTTTGCTATCGGTTTTTCAGTGTTTTCCATTCCCGTGTCCGCCTCTTATGTTTTCTCGATCTTTTTGATCATTTCTGCCGTGTCTCACATTTTTCCGCTAAGTTTTGAGAAGGGTTATTCACAAGAATCAAAGCAAGAGAGAATTTGGACCCATTTGCTGGGCCCGCATTGAGCATTTCTTATTAGAATGAGATCCAGCAAGTGTGCCTTGCATTGTTTTTAATAAAGAATATGGGTTTTGAACTTATTTGGATCCAATGAACGAGATCAATTTCCATGGTGGGCATAGTGTATTTTTGCCAATCTGGTGTGAGCCCATTATTGTGAAAAATTAAAACTTAAAGTCGTGGCTCCTCAAATTGGACGATTTGGATCATCCCATGGAATAGATTTAATGAGCGCGACCAATTTACATTTTGGCCCTTAAATTGGACGGTAGGGGCAGCTATTAGGTGGAGATCATGATTCAGTCACTTAAAGTAGATTCCCAAATTCGGTCAATGCCGGTGGGGCCCACTTATAAATTATATTAGAAAAAAGGTTTTACCCAACCACTAGATCAAGGATCTAGGATCATTGAAGAATGTGACTTACACTCTAATTCTAGCCTTGTAGAGTGGTTGTGTTTGGGTAAGACTAAATCGGCTCACACATTATTTTCAATGTAGAAATGAATTTTGGCTTTGTGGGGCCCACATATCAAGATTGATTTGAAAGGAGGGGCCTAATGTGTGTTTCGACCATTTGGTGGGGGCCCAACATGCGTCCAACATGTGTGGACCCACCGCATGATTCCAACCATTTTTAAGGAGTTAAAAATATTGATTCTTGAATTCGGTCAAATTGTAGTAGGGCCTGCCATTTTTCATAAAAGATTTCGAATTCCATTAAAAAAGGGAGTCTCGGCCCACATTGAGTGATTCTTACCAATGTGTTATTCCATTAAGAAAATTCAAATTTTATTTCCCATTCAAATTCTATTGAGAGATTGACTTAAAGGGCACATATGAAGGCCCATTTAGTTACGTTGGAGGCAAATAGTTTTCATCTTATGGTTTTTTGGTTTAATAGGAAGTTGATGTGGAGAAGGGCACTTGGGGAACTTCTATAAAAAAAAAAAGGATATCAGCAGCCACTTTGGGAAATGATATTACAGCCACTATAAAAAGAGGATTCCAATATTAATGAGATTTTGGGACTACCGGATTAGCAAGGTCTAAAAATGGATTTTTTAAATAGAAGTTGGATGCTTGTTAGAGATCTTGTAGGATGTGCTAGTCGAATGGATTGTGTTATTTAGAAAGGTTAAAGAGGGCTGCTAAAATCATCTGAGAGTTTCAATATTTAATGTGATACATGGACGTGAGATTTTAATAATTCTTAATATAATAGAAGTCCAGGTTTGATAGATTAGAAATTCCAAAAGTAGACCTCAGTGTGTTTCCTATTTAATGGTAAGGAGATCTCAAAGATGGGGTGGCCTAACATTCTCGCTCTTTCGATTTTTGGCAAACTCTTTCTAAAAAATAGCCATGTGTAGGACTCTCTCTCCCTCTCTCTCATCTGCAATTTGGCAACCTGTCTCACGCCAATCAGAAAATCTCTCTCGTATATTTATATATATGAAGCAACAGGTCACGTTTTGGGAAGCTCTTTTCTTTTTCTCCCGAATATCTTTAGAAAGCAGCTTGTGTGGGGAATCTTTGTGATTCTAAAAAAAGGAGATATTTGCAGCAACTTCTATTTCATCACTTCCCTAATTAGGCAAGGAGCATTCTAGGAGGTTTAATCTCCTCCCTCCATTCGTTAGACTTTTCATCTCCTCCTTACACCTTTACGTGTTCCAAGGTTAGAAACTAAAAATGCCCCCTCATAACCTAAACCGAAGGAGAGGAAAAGGAGAAGGCGGACTCTCTAAAAAAAAGAAGAAAAAGGAGACTCTCGAGGTTTTGAGGTGCTGTCTCATTCTCACCCTCTGGACAACCCTCTCTACATCTTTCCCTCTCCCTCTCAACATCTTTCCCTCTCCCTCGCTCGACAGCTCACTCCCTCTCCCTCGCTCAACAGCTCGCTCCATCTCCACAAGCTCTCATCTCTCAAGCTCTCCATCTCCACAAGCTCTCGTCTCTACAACCCTCTCGCATCTCTCAAGCTCTCCCTCAACAGCAAGCTCTCTCTCATCTCTCAAGCTCTCTCTCATCTCTCAACGTCTCTCTCTTCATCTCTCAACAGCAAGCTCTCACCATCTCTCATCTCTCAAGCTCTCTCTCAGCCCTCTCTCATTCTCACCCTCACTCGGTTCTCTCTCAAAATCTCTCACCTTCACTCGGTTCTCTCTAAAAAATCTCCCCTCTCTACAGCCCATCTCTCACTCTCACCATCCATCTTGCTTCTCAATCTCTCTCTCTCTCCATTGAAGTTTGATCATCCGTTGGTTCACACACTTGGGAAAGGAAAGGTTATTTTTCACAAATATTGGGAGAGACTTTCGGATTCAATCTCAGAATTTCGGCATCAAATCATCATCCGCGGACTCTCGTGCTTTCGGATTAGGCTCGGATCGATACCAAAGGTAGGTTCATTCTTCTCAGATTTTTCTAGAATTATTCCGTATTTTTGCATGGTTTTAGTATTTACGCTCATTTAATTCAATAATATATGGGTTGGCTCAAAATCGGGTTTACATGAGTGTTTCGAAGTCCGATTCGTCTCAAAATTTAATGCAATGATCTATTTAATGAGACTAAAATAACTATCGGATTGGATCAGATGTTGGATCTAAGGATTTCCAGAATTTGAATGAAGATTGAAATTTAATTTGAATTAATCACCGGGATATTAAGAAATTGGAAAAAACAGCTATCTTAGGATGATTTATTTCTTGGAATATTATAATTTTTTTGTGTTCATCATATCAGACCAATGTTAAAGGACATCTTTCAAAGTCATAATTTTCTCAAAAATCATGTTTAAAAAATAGAAAACTCTTAAAAGACATCTTTTTGAAGAAGAAAAATGGAAAATATACCAAATAAGTTCTAAAATTAATGAAATTTCGTAGTAAAATAATATGATGCTGATATATTCTTCCATGAATTTTTAATGATTTTAGGATTCTATTTGGTATATCGTTTGATATTTTCTTTTGAAACAACCAGATTTTGTGAGGTTTTTTATTAATATCAAATCATGATTTAAATTTTCAAAATTTTTACAGTAGTCTTATATTGCAAATATTATGTTACTGTCAAATTTTCAATTGATTTGGAATTTGTTCCCTAGGGGATCCTGTGTAAATTCATAATCTGATCTGAATCTTTACAAATCTGAAATTGATAGTAAATCGTATCTAAAATTCATCAAATTTTTACAGTAGACGATATTTAGTCATACGTTGTTACTGTAGAAATTTCATTTGATTTAGATTTCTAGTTCTAAGGGTTTCTTTGTAATTTTAACAATCTGGTCTCATTATTATTAAATCGTAAATTAATAGCAGCTTAATATAAAAATCTATGAAAGTTTTTCAGTAAGCTATATTCATTCATATCTTGTTACTGTAGAAATTTCATTTTATTTCGAATTTGTTTGCAATGAGTTCATTTCTAAAATCATCCATGTGATCTGAAATTGATAAAATCTAATGAAAATCAAAATTAACCAAAATCATTATGAAAACTTCCAGGGAACTTTAATTTTCTGTCACGTATTCATTCCTTAAGCCGCTGAAACAGAACTCTGAGGAGCCTTAGATTTCCTTTGTAAAATGGCAATGCTAGGATAATTTAGATGCCGAGATTGTAACCATAATCGTATGGTAATTGCGATTGATCTAGGATAATTGGAGTGGGTAAATTATAGTATGTTATTGGCTCCGAAGTCCATTGTCCACGGAAATCCTGAGAAATATGCCAGGCAATAACATACTATAACTTACGTGCTAAATTATATGAGGGTCGAGAGCACGATTTCCTTCTATGGTTGTGATTCAAGGCCGAAGCTTGCGAACCATAGAGCCTTTGGTATTCTTTAGAGGTTTAGGAACAGAAAATCCTTAAAATCTGAAAATCATTAACTTCAACAAATTGAATCAATTTATCACCATGTCTTTCGGAACCGTTGGATTGCGGTTTCCATCGTAAGAACCATTAGAGCCCCATTTAAGAACACTTAGTCATGTCGTGTGCTAGGTTTTAGGGAGTCCTAGAGTTAGGAGTCCAGCCTCATCACGGGCGTTTGCTATGGATAGCAACCGTGCCATAGATCTAGTTACACTAGTCACCCGATTTTTCCCTAGGACAAACCTAGTTACCTAGGATGTAGGTTAACCTGCATTAGTCTAAGGGACGTCTTGCACTTAGATAGGACCATATAGCATCTTAGATGAAGTCCTAGGATAATAAAATCTTTAACTTGAATTAAATAACTTCTCTTAAACTGTTAAAACAGTCCATCCAGTCTAGGTCGGTGTCCTAGATGAGTTAGGCATAAGTAGCTTAGTTTAGGTACACCGAACTACGTCGACTCTGATCCCAGTGAGGCTTGGGTACGTAGGCAGCTTGGATGCTTGATGGCATACCAATCACGAGTCGGGTCCACACATAAGTAGTGGGGTTTTGTATATTAATCCTTGAATTAAAAGTAATGAAATCACTTAGGACTTTCCATGAAATTAGAATTTTAGGAGAACTTTCACTTAGATTGAATTCAAACAAATTAAGAAAATCAAGATACACATTTAGGAATCACATTGAAATTAGATCTTAGGATGCATGTCACATAGTTCGCACATTAATATAAGAGTTAAATGAGCCATTTAAAAGAAATTCAAAAGAGTTAATTTTTGAAATTGAAGACCGATTATCGGGCAGGAATGGTGCATGTGTTGGAAACTTCCCATACCTTCCATTCTCGTAACTAGGTAACGAGTCTAGATTTCTGGTCAACTATGGGTCCTAGATCCCTAATCTAGGTGGTGCCTCTGTCACTCTCCTTTGCGTGGAATTCAGATTGCCTTAGTGATCCCAAGTTCACGGAAAAGATGAATTAAATCAGACCTCGTTAGGCTCGGCGGCTTACCCCTGCCCTTATGGGTATTGGGTTGCACGTTTGTTTGCACCCTATGGCTTGGTTGCTGCCTGCTTGGTTGGGTAATTAAAATCAATAATAAAAAGCACACGCCATTCGCGTGGGTACGAGAGACCAAGAGAGAGCGTGACGCCTTGCGTCATTCCCCTCTCGTGGGATCGGGTCCCACAAAGAGAAAGTTTCATATTTTAGAAACTTTGTAAAACATCAATCTTTTACACTTAGTAAACCCTATAAATGGTGTCAAGGAGCTCCGAGCCATGTTTTGGGATGTGTTAGCGATGGTATTGAATCTTAGATTTAGTTGATGAAGGATGGGGAAAAAATAAAAAGTTTCATATTTTAGAAACTTTATAAAACATCTATCTTTTAGACATATGAAACCCTAGAGATTGTGTCAAAGAGCTTTTAGCCAAGTTTTGAGATGAGGATGCGATGGTAATAAATCTTAAATTTAGTTGATGAAGGATGGAGAATGAAAAAACAGAAAGTTTCTGATTTTACAAACTTTATAAAACATCCGTCTTTTAGACATAGGAAACCCTGTAGATGGTGTCAAGAAGCTTTTAGCCAAGTTTTAGGATGAGGATTGAAAAAACAGAAAGTTTCTTATTTTAGAAACATTATAAAACGTACATCCTTTTGACATAGAAAATCCTAGATATGCTGTCAAGGAGCTTCTAGCCATGTTTTGAGATGAGGATGAGATGATGTTGAATCTTAGATTTATTTGACGCATAATAGAGATTGAAAAAAAAGTGTCTTAATTTAGAAACTTTATAAGACATCCATCTTTTAGATGTAGGAAACCCTAGAGATGGTGTGAAGGAGCTTTTAGCCAAGTTTAGGGATGAGGATGAGATGAAATTGAATCTTAGATTTAGTTGATGAATGATGGAGATTGAAAAAATAGAAAGTTTCTTATTTTAGAAACTTTGCAAAATATCTATCTTTTAAACATAACAAACCCTAGAGATGATTTCAATGAGCTTTTAGCTAAGTTTTGACTTGAGAATAAGAGGGTATTGAATCTTAGATTTAGTTGATGAAGAATGGAGATTAAAAAGAAAGAAAGTTTTGTATTTTAGAATCTTTTTATAACATCAATTTTTTAGACTTAGTAAACCCTGGAGATGTTGTCAAGGAGCTTTTAGAATTATCTTTTATAGTATTGAAACAATACAGATGATGTCAACGAGCTTTTAGCCGAGTTTTAAGATGAAAATGAGAAGGTAAAGAATCTTAGATTTAGTTGATAAATAATGGATAATGAAAAAATAAAAAATTTCTTATTTTAGAAACTTTATAAAACATCAATCTTTTAGATATATGAGACCCTATAGATGGTGTAAAAGGAGCTTTTAGCCATGTTTTAGGATGAAGATAAGATGATTTTGAATCTTAGATTTAGTTATTGAAAAATGGAGATTGAAAAAATAGATAGTTTATTATTTTAGAAACTTTATAAAACATCCACCTTTTAGACATAGAAAATCCTAGAGATGGTGTGAAGGAGCTTTGAGCCAAGTTTTGGGATGAGTTAGCGATGGTATTTAATCTTAAATTTAGTTGATGAAGGATGGCGAAAAAATAAAAAGCTTCTTATTCTAGAAACTTTATAAAAAATCTATCTTTTAGACATATGAAACCCTAGGAGATGATGTCAAGGAGCTTTTAGCCAAGTTTTGATACTAGGATGAGAATGTATTGAATCTTAGATTTTGTTGATGAAGGAGGGAGATTGAAAAATAGAAAGTTTCTAATCTCAGAAACTTTATAAAACATCCATCTTTTAGACATAGAAAACCCTAGAGATGGTGTGAAGAAGCTTTTTGCCAAGTTTTGAGAAGATGATGAGATGGTATTGAATATTAGATTTAGTTGTTGGAGGATAGAGAATGAAAAAATAGGAAGTTTCTTATTTTCGAAATATTATAAAGCATCCATCTTTTAGACTTATGAGACGCTAGAGATGGTGTCAAAGTGCTTTTAGCCTGGTTTTAGGATGATGATGAGATGGTTTAAAATCTTAGATTTTGTTGATGAAGGACGAAGATTGAAAAATAGAAAGTTACTTATTTTAGAAACTTTGTAAAACATCAATCTTTTAGACAGTGGAGACCCCAGAGATGGTGTTAATGTGCTTTTGGCCAAGTTTTGGGATGATGATGAGATGGTATTGAATCTTAGATTTAGTTGATGAAGGATAGAGATTGACAAAATAGAAAGTTTCTTATTTTTGAAACTTTATAAAACATCCATCTTTCGTGGTATTGAAACCCTAGAGACGATGTCAACGAGCTTTTAGCCATGTTTTGGGATGAGAATGAGAGGGTATTGAATGTTAGATTTAGTGGATGAAGGATAGAGATTGAAAAGACAGAAAGTTTCTGATTTTTGAAACTTTCTAAAACATCCATCTTTTAGACATAGGAAACCCTAGAGATGATGTCAACGACCTTTTATCCCAAGTTTTGGGATGAGAGTGAGAGGATATTGAATCTTAGATTTACTTGATAAATGATGGAGATTGAAAAGACAGAAAGTTTCTTATTTTAGAAACTTTGAAAAACATCAATCGTTTACACTTAGTAAACCCTAGAAATGGTGACAAGGAGCTCTGAGCCAAATTTTTGGATGAGTTAACAATGATATTGAATCTTAGATTTAGTTGATGAATCTTAGATTTAGTTGATGAAATGGGAGAAATTTTTTTTCTTATTTTAGAAACTTTATAAAACATTCATCTTTTAGACATAGGAAACCCTATAGATGGTGTCAATGAGCGTTTAGCAAAGTTTTAGGTTAAGGATGAGAATTGAAAAAACAGAAAGTTTCTGATTTTAGAATCTTTATAAAACATACATCTATTACAAATAGAAAACCCTACAGATGTTGTGGAGGAGCTTTTAGCCAAGTTTTGAGATTAAGATGAGATGATGTTGAATCTTAGAATTAGGTGACGCATGATGGAGATTGAAAAAATTGAAAGTTTCTTAATTTAGAAACTTTATAAGACATCCATCTTTGAGACATAGGAAACCCTAGAGATAGTGTCAAGGAACTTTTAGGCAAGTTTCGGGAGGATGAGATGAAATTGAATCTTAGATTTAGTTGAAGAAGGATGTAGATTGAAGAAATAGAAAGTCTCATATTTTAAAAACTTTGTGAAACGTTCATCTTTTGAACATAGAAAACCCTAGAGATGGTGTCAAGGAGCTTTAACCCAAGTTTTGAGATGAGAAAGAGATGATATTGAATCTTAGATTTAGGTAACGGAGGATGGAGATTGAAAAATAGAAAGTTTCTTAATTTTGAAACTTTATAAGACATCCATCTTTTAGGCATAGGAAACCCTAGAGATGGTGTAAAAGTGCTTTTAGCCTAGTTTTAAGATGAGGATGAGTTGGTATTAAATCTTAGATTTAGTTGATGAAGGATGGAGATTGAAATTTTAGAAACTTTATAAAACATCCATCTTTTAGACATAGGAAACCCTAGTAATGGTGTCAAGAAGCTTTTAACCAAGTTTTGGGATTAGGATGAGATGAAATTGAATCTTAGATTTAGTTGATGAATGATGAAGATTGAAAAAATAGAAAGTTTTTTATTTTAGAAACTTTATAAAACATGAATCTTTTAGACATTGGAAACCTTAGAGAAGATGTTAAGGTGCTTTTAGCTAAGTTTTGACTTTTAAATGAGAGGGTGTTGAATCTTAGATTTAGTTGATGAAGAATGGAGATTGAAAAAATAGAAAGTTTCTTATTTTAGAAACTTTATAAAACTTCAATCTGTTAGACTTAGTAAACCCTATAGATGTTGTGAAGGAGCTTTTAGATTGAACTTTTATAGTATTGAAACTCTACAGATGATGTCAACGAGCTTTTAGCCAAGTTTTGAGATGAGAATGAGAGGGTAATGAATCTTAGGATTTGTTGATAAAAAGGTGTCAAGGAGACATATGAGACCCTAAAGAATGGAAATTGGAAAAATAAAAAATTTCTTATTTTATAAACTTTATAAAACATCCATCTTTTAGACATATGAGACCCTAAAGATGGTGTGAAGGAGCTTTTAGCTATGTTTTGGGATGAAGATAAGATGATTTTGAATCTTAGATTTAGTTGATGAAAAATAGAGATTGAAAAAATAGAAAGTTTCTTATTTCAGAAACTTTTTAAAACATCCACCTTTTAGACATAGGAAACCCTAGAGATGGTGTTAAGGAGCTTTGAGCCAAATTTTGGGATGAGTTAGCGATGGTATTGAATCTTAAATTTAGTTGATGAAGGATAGCAAAAAAATAAAATATTTTTTATTTTAGAAACTTTATAAAAAAATCTATCTTTTAGACATATGAAGCCCTAGGAGATGGTGTCAAGGAGCTCTTAACCAACTTTTGGGATGATGATGAGATGTTATTGAATCTTAGATTGTATGATGAAGGATGGAGGTAGAAAAATAGAAAGTTTCTTTTTTAAGAAACTTTATAAAACATCCATATTTTAGACATAAGAGACCCTAAAGATGGTGTCATTGTTCTTTTAGCGAAGTTTTGAGATGATGATGAGATGGTATTAAATCTTAGATTTAGTTGATGAAAGATGGAGATTGACAAAATAAAAAGTTTCTTATTTTAGAAACTTTATAAAACAACCATCTTGTATGGTATTGAAACCATAAAGATGATGTCAACGAGCTTTTAGCCATGTTTTGGGATGAGAATAATAGGGTATTGAATCTTAGATTTAGTGGATGAAGGATGCAGATTGAAAAGACAGAAAGTTTCTGATTTTAGAAACTTTATAAAACATCAATCTTTTGGACGTAGGAAACCTTAGAGTTGATGCGAACGAGCTTTTAGCCAAGTTTTGGGATGAGAATGATCGAATACTGAATCTTAGATTTACTTGTTAAATGATGGAGATTGAAAATAGAAAGTTTCTTATTTTAAAAACTTTGTAAAACATCAATCTTTTAACTTAGTAAACCCTAGAAATGGTGTTAAGGAGCTCTGTGCGAAGTTTTGGGATGAGTTAGCGATGGTATTGAATCTTATATTTAGTTGATGAAGGATGGGGAGAAAATAAAAAGTTTCTTATTTTAGGAACTTTATAAAACATCTATCTTTTAGACATATGAAACCATAAAGATTGTGTGAAGGAGTTTTTAGCCATGTTTTGAGATGAGGATGCGAGGATAATGAATCTTAAATTTAGTTGATGAAGGATGGAGAAAGAAAAAACAGAAAGTTTTTTATTTTAGAAACTTTATAAAATTATCATATTTTAGACATAGGAAACCCTGTAGATGGTGTCAATGAGCTTTTAGCTAAGTTTTAGGTTGAGGATGAGAATTGAAAAAACAGAAAGTTTCTGATTTTAGAAACTTTATAAAACATACATCTATTAGACATAGAAAACCCTACAGATGCTGTCAATGAGCTTTTAGCCAAGTTTTGACATGAGGATGAGATGATGTTGAAACTTAGATTTAGTTGACGCATGATGGAGATTGAAAAATAGAAAGTTACTTAATTTATAAACTTTTTAAGACATCCATCTTTTAGACATAGGATACCCTAGAGATAGGGTCAAAGTGCTTTTAGGCAAGTTTTAGGATGATATTGAGATGAAATTTAATCTTAGATTTAGTTGATGAAAGATGGAGATTGAAGATATAGAAAGCTTCTTATTTTAGGGTTTCATATGTGTAAAAGATGGATGTTTTATACCCTCTCATTCTCATCCCAAAACTTGGCTAAAAGCTCGTTCACATCACCTCTAGGGTTTCATGTGTAAAGATGGATGTTTTATAAAGTTTCTAGAATAAGAAATTTTCTATTTTTTCAATCTACATCATTCATCAACTAAATCTAAGATTAAATACCATCTGATCCTCATCCCAAACCTTAGCTAAAAGCTCAATGACACCATCTCTTATAGATGGATGTTTTAGGATGATGATGAGATTGTATTTAATCTTAGATTTAGTTGATGAAGGATGGAGATTGAAAAAATAAAAAGTTTCTTATTTTTGAAACTTTATAAAACATTCATCTTTTACACTTAGTAAACCCTAGAGATGGTGTCAAGGAGCTTTTAGCCAAGTTTTGAGATGAAAATGAGATGCTATTGAATCTTAGATTTAGTTGATAAATTATGGAGATTGAAAAAATTAATAGTTCCTTATTTTAGAAACTTTATAAAACATTCATCTTTTGACATAAAAGACCCTAGAGACGGTATCAAGGAGCTTTTAGCTTTGTTTTAGAGTGAGGATGAGATGCTATTGAATCCTAAATTTAGTTGAAAGATGAAAATTGAAAAAATAGAAAGTTCCTTATTTTAGAAACGTTATAAGACATCAGTTTTTTAGCCATAGGAAACCCTAGAGATGATGTGAATGAGCTTTTAGCTAAGTTTTTGGATGAAAATGAAAGGGTACTGAATCTTAGATTTACTTGATTAAGGATGGAGATTGAAAAAATAGAAAGTTACTTATTTTAGAAACTTTAAAAAATATCAATCTTTTAGACTTAGTAAACCCTACAGATGATGTCAAGGAGCATTTAGCTAAGTCTTGAGAACAGGATTGGATGGTATTAAATCATAGATTTAGTTGATCAAGGATAGAGATTGAAAAAATAGAAAGTTTCTTATTTGAGAAACTTTTTAAAACAACAATCTTATACACATAAGAAACCCTTGAGATGTGGCAAGGAGCTTTTAGCCAAGTTTTGGGATGAGGATGAGATGGTATTCAAGTGTAAATTTAGTTGGTGAAAGATGGAGATTGAAAGTACAAAGTTTCTTATTTTAGAAACTTTATAAAGCATCCATCTTTTAGACATAGGAAACCCTATAGATGGTGTTACTTAGCTTTTAGCCAAGTATTGGGATACGATGGGATAGTATTGAATCTTAGATTTAGTTGATAAAGGATAGAGATGGAAAAAATAGAAAGTTTCTTATTTTAGAAACTTTATAAAACATCCATCTTTAAGACAAAGGAAACCCTAAAGATGGTGCTATAGAGCTTTTAGCCAGGTTTTGAGATGATGAGGAGATGGTATTGAATCTTAGATTTAGTTGATGAAGGATGGGGATTGAAAAAATAAAAAGTTTCATATTTTAGAAACTTTATTAAACATCTATCTTTTAGACATATGAAACCCTAGATATGATGTCAACGAGCTTCTAGCCAAGTTTTTTGATGAGAATGAGAGGATATTGAATTGTAGATTAAGTGGATAAAGATTTTTTAAACTTCCATCCTTGTTCAACTAAATCTAAGATTCAATACCAGCTAATCATAATCTCAAAACTTGGCTAAAAGCTCCCTGACTACACATCCTTAGGGTTTCTAATTCTAAAAGATTGATGTTTTATAAAGTCTGTAAAATCAGAAACTCTTTATTTTTTCAATCTCTATCCTTCATCAACTAAATCTAAGATTCAATACCCTCACATTCTCATCCCAAAACTTGGCTAAAAGCTCATTGACACCATCTCTAGGGTTTACTACGTCTAAAAGATTGATGTTTTATAAAGGTTTTAAAATCAGAAACTTTATTTTTTCTCAATCTCCATTCTTAACCAACTAAATCTAAGATTAATTGCCATCTCATCCTCATACCAAAACATGGCTAAAAGCTCCTTAACACCATCTCCAGGGTTTCCTATGTCTAAAAGATGGATGTTTTACAAAGTTTCCAAAATAAGAAATTTTTTATTTTTTCAATCTCCATCCTTCATCAACTAAACCTTAGATTCAATACCCTTTCTTTCTCATTCCAAAACTTGGCTAAAAGCTCCTTCACACCGTGTATAGGGTCTCCCATGTTTAAAAGATAGATGTTTTATAAAGTTTCTAAAATATTAAACTTTCTATTTTTCAATCTCCATCCTTAATTAACTAAATCTAAGATTCAATACCATCTCATCCTAATCTCAAAACTTGGCTAAAAGCTCATTCACAACATCTTTAGGGTTTATTAATTTTAAAAGATTGATGTTTTATAAAGTTTCTAAAATCAGAAACTCTTTATTTTTTTAATCTTTATCCTTCATCAACTAAATCTAAGATTCAATACCCTCACATTCTCATCCCAAAACTTGGCTAAAAGCTCATTGATACCATCTCTAGGGTTTCCTACGTGTAAAAGATGGATGTTTTATAAAGGTTCTAAAATCAGAAACTTTATTTTTTCTCAATCTCCATTCTTCACCAACTAAATCTTAGATTAATTATCATCTCATCCTCATCCCAAAACATGACTAAAAGCTCCTTAACAATATCTCTAGGGTTTCCTATGTCTAAAAGATGGATGTTTTATAAAGTTTCCAAAATAAGAAATTTTCTATTTTTTCAATCTCCATCCTTCATCAACTAAAACCTTAGATTCAATACCCTTTCTTTGTCATCCCAAAACTTGGCTAAAAGAGCGTTTACATCGTCTCTAGGGTTTCAATACCGTAAAAGAGGGATGTTTCGTATGTTAGACATAGCAAAGAGCACCATACCAAGGAGTTTTTTAGAAAGATCGAAAAAAGATGGATGTTTTATAAACTTTCGAAAATTAAAAACTTCCTATTTTTTCAATCTCCATCCTTGATCAACTAAATCTAAGATTCAATACCATCCAATCATCATCCCAAAACTTTGCTAAAAGTACATTTACACCATCTCTAAGGTCTCTTATGTCTAAAAGATGGATGTTTTATAAAGTTTCTAAAATAAGAAACTTTTTATTTTTTCAATCTCCATTCTTCAGCAACTAAATCAAAGATTAATTACTATCTCATCCTAACCCCAAAACTTGGCTAAAAGCATCTTAACACCATCTCTAGGGTTTCTTATCTCTAAAAGATGGAGGTTTTATAGAGTTTCTAAACTAAAAAGCTTTCCATTTTTTCAATCTCCATCATTCATCAACTAAATCTAAGATTTAATATCATCTCGTCCTCATACCAAAACTTGGCTAAAAGCTCATTGACACCATCTCTAGGGTTCCCTATGTCAAAAATATGGATGTTTTAATAAATTTCTAAAATTAGAAACTTTCTATTTTTTTCACTCTCCATCCTTCATCAACAAAATCTAAAATTCAATATCCTCTCATTCTCATCCCAAACTTGGCTAAAAGCTCGTTGACATCATCTAAAAGGTGGAAGTTTAGAAACTTTAAAAAACATCAATCTTTTAGACGTAGAAAACCCTAGAGACGGTGTCAAGGTGCTTGTAGCCAAGCTTTGAGATGATGATGACATGATAATGAATCTTAGATTTAGTTGATGACGGATGGAGATTGAAAAATTAGAAAGTTTCTTATTTTAAAAACTTTATAAAACATCAATCTTTTAGACATACGAAACCCCATAGATGGTGTCAACGAGCTTTTAGCCAAGTTTTGAGATGAGGATGAGATGGTATTGAATCTTAGATTTAGTTTATGAAGGATGGAGATTAAAAAAATTGAAACTTTCTTATTTTAGAAACTTAAAAAAATATCCATCTTTCAGACATATGAAACCCTACAGTTGGTGTCAAGGAGCTTTTAGCCAAGTTTTGAGATGAGGATAAGATGCTAATAAATCTTAAATTTAGTTGATAAAGGAAGATTGAAAAAATAAAAAGTTCTAATTTTAGAAACTTTCTTAGACATCTATCATTTAGACATAGAAAACCCTAGAGATGGTGTGAAGGAGCTTTTAGCCAAGTTTTAAGATGAGTATGAGTTGTTATTGAATCTTAGATTTAGTTGCTAAACGATGAAGATTGAAAAAAAAAGTTTCTCATTTTAGAAACTTTATAAAACATCAATCTTTTAGACATATGAGACCCTAGAGATGGTGTCATGGAGCATTTTGCCATGTTTCAAGATTCGGATAATATGATTTTGAATTTTAGATTTAGTTGATGACTGATGGAGATTGAAAAAATAGAAAGTTTCTTATTTTAGAAACATTATAAAACATCTATCTTTTAGACATATGAAACCCTAGAAATGGTGTGAATTAGCTTTTAGCCAAGTTTTGGGATTTTGATTAGATGGTATTGAATCTTAGATTAAGTTGATTAAGGATGAAGGTTGAAAAAATAGAAAGTTTTTTTATTTTAGAAACTTCCATCTTTTAGACATAGAAAACCTAAAGATGATGTCAATGAGCTTTTAGCCAAGTTTTGGGATGAGAATGAGAGGGTATTGAATGTTATCTTTAGTTGATAAAGGTTTTTTTAATCTTCATCCTTGATCAACAAAATCTAAGATTCAATACCATCTAATCCTAATCTCAAAACTTGGCTAAAAGCTCCTTAACACCATCTATAGGGTTTCATGTGTCTAAAAGATGAATTTTTTATAAAGTTCTAAAATAAGAAACTTTTTATTTTTTCAATCTTCATCCTTCGTCAACTAAATCTAAGAGATTAGATGGTATTGAATATTAGATTTAGTTGATCAAGGAGGAAGATTGAAAAATAGAGATGGTGTTAAGGAGCTTTTTAAAACATCAATCTTATAGACTTAGTAAACCCTAGAGATGGTGTTAAGGAGCTTTTAACAAAGTTTTGAGATGAAGATGAGATGGTATTGAATCTTAGATTTAGTTGACGAAAGATGGAGATGATTTCTTATTTTAGAAACTTTATAAAACATCTATCTTTTAGACATAGGAAACCTTAGAGATGATATCAACGAGCTTTTATTAAAGTTTTGGGATGAGAAGGAGAGTATACAGAATCTCAGATTTAGTTTATGAATGATGGAGATTGAAAAAATAGAAAGTTTTTTATTTTAAAAACTTTATAAAGCATCCATCTTTTAGACATAGGAAACCCTATAGATGATGTGAACGAGCTTTTAACCATGTTTTGGGATGATGCTGAGATGGTAACGTTAGATTTAGTTGATTAAGGATAGAGATTGAAAAAATTGAAAGTTTCTTATTTTAGAAACTTTATAAAACCTCAATCTTTTAAACGTAGTAAATCCTAGAGATGGTGTCAAGGAGCATATAGCCAAGTTTTGAGACGAGGATTGGATGGTATTGAATCTTAGATTTAGTTTATCAAGGATGGTGATTGAAAAAATAGAATTTTTTTTTTTTTTTAGAGACTTTATAAAACATCAATCTTATACACATAAGAAACCCTAAAGATGGTGTCAAGGAGTTTTTAGCGAAGTTTAGGGATGAGGATGAGATGGTATTCAATCGTAGATTTAGTTGGTGAAGGATGGAGACTGAAAAGTACAAAGTTTCTTATTTTAGAAACTTTATAAAACATCAATCTTTTAGACATTGAAAACCTTATAGATGGTGTCAAGGAGCTCTTAGCCAAGTTTTGGGATGACGATTAGATGGTATTGAATCGTAGATTTAGTTGATGACGGAGGGAGAATAAAAAAATAGAAAGGTTCTTATTTTAGAAACTTTATTAAACATCTATCTTTTAGACATAGGAAACCCTAGAGATGATGTCAACGAGCTTTTAGCCAAGTTTTGGGAAGAGAATGAGAGGATATTGAATGTTAGATTTAGTTGATAAATAGTTCTTTAATCTCCATCCTTCATCAACAAAATCTAAGATTCAATACTATTTAATCCTAATCTCAAAACTACGCTAAACGCTCATTGATACCATCTATAAGGTTTCACAGAAACTTTTTATTTTTTCATTCTTCATCCTTGATAAACTAAATCTAAGATTCAACCCCATCTCATCCTCATTTCAAAACTTGGCTAAAAGCTCCTTGACACCATCTCTACGGTTTACTAGGTTTAAAAGATTGATGTTTTATAAAGTTTCTAAAATAAGAAACTTTCTATTTTTTCAATTAAATATAAGATTCAATATCATCTCATCATTATTTAGAAACTTGGCTAAAAGCTCCTTAGCACCATCTTTAGGATTTCCTATGTCTAAAAGATGAATGTTTTATAATGTTTCGAAAATATGAAACTTTCTATTTTTCAATCTCCATCATTCATCAACTAAATCTATCATTCAATACCATCAAATCATCATCCCAAAACATGGCTAAAAGCTCATTGACACCATCTCTAGAGCCTCCTATGTCTAAAAGATGGATGTTTTTTAAAGTTTTTATAATACGAAACTTTATATTTTTTTAATCTCCATCCTCTATCGACTAAATTTATGATTCAATACCCTCTCATTCTCATCCCAAAACATGGCTAAAAGCTCATTGACACCAGCTCTTGGGTCTCTTATGTCTAAAAGATGGATGTTTTACAAAGTTTCTCAAATAAGAAACTTTCTATTTTTTCAGTCTCTATTCTTCATCAACTAAATCTATGAATGATTACCATCTCATAATCATCTAGAAACTTGGCTAAAATCTCCTTGACACAATCTCTAGGGTTTCCTGTGTCTAAAAGATGGAGGTTTTATAAAGTTTCTAAACTAAGAAACTTTCTATTTTTTTAATCTCCATCCTTCATCAACTAAATCTAAGATTCAATATCATATCATCCTCATACCAAAACTTGGCTAAAAGCTCCTTGAGACCATCTATAGGGTTCCCTATGTCTAAAAGATGGATGTTTTATAAAGTTTCTAAAATCAGAAACTTTCTGTTTTACAATCTCCATCCTTCATTAACGAAATCTAAGATTCAATACCCTCTCATTCTCATCCCAAAATTGGCTAAAAGCTTGTTGACATCATCTGAAACGTGGGCGTTTAGAAACTTTATAAAACATCCATCTTAGAGACATAAGAAACCCTAGAGATGGTCTCAAGGCGCTTGTAGCCAAGTTTTGAGATGAGGATGAAATGATAATGAATCTTAGATTTGGTTGATGACGGATGGAGATTGAAAAATTAGAAAGTTTCTTATTTTAGAAACTATATTAAACATCAATCCTTTAGATATAGGAAACCCCAAAGATGGTGTCAAGGAGCTTTCAGCCAAGTTTTGAGATGAGGATGAAATGGTATTGAATCTTAGATTTAGTTGATGAAGGAAGAAGATTGAAAAAATTGAAAGTTTCTTATTTTAGAAAGTTAAAAAAACATCCATCTTTTAGACATATGAAACCCTACAGATAGTGTGAAGGTGCTTTTAGCCAACTATTGAGATGAGGATAAGATGACAATGAATCTTAGATTTAGTTGATAAAGGATGGAGATTGAAAAAATAGAAAGTTCTTATTCTAGAAACTTTATAAGACATCCATCTTTAAGACGTAGGAAACCCTAGAGATGGTGTCAAGGAACTTTTAGCTACGTTTTGAGATGACGATGAGTTGGTATTGTATCTTAGATTTAGTTGATAAACGATGTAGATTAAAAAAATAGAAAGTTTCTCATTTTAGAAACTTTATAAAACATCCATCTTTTGGAGACATGAGACCCTAGAGATGTGTCAATGAGCTTTTTGCCATGTTTTAGCATGAGGATAAGATAATTTTGAATCTTAGATTTAGTTGATGAGTGATGGATATTGAAAAAATAGAAATTTCTTATTTTAGAAACTTTATAAATATCCATCTTTTAGATATATGAAACCCTAGAGATGGTGTCAATGAGCTTTTAGCCAAGTTTTGGGAGGAGAATGTGAGGATATTGAATCTTAGATTTAGTTGATGAAGGATAAAGATTGAAAAAATAAAGAGTTTCTGATTTTAGAAACTTTATAAGACATCAATCTTTTAAAATTAGTAAACCCTAGAGATGTTGTCAAGGAGCTTTTAGCCAAGTTTTGAGATTATGATGAGATGATATTGAATCTTATATTTAGTTAATTAAGGATGGAGATTGAAAATTAGAAAGTTTCTTATTTTAGAAACTTTATAAAACATCTATCTTTTAAACATGAGAGACCCTATAGACGGTGTGAAGGTGCTTTTAGCCAAGTTTTGGGATGAGAAAGAAAGTGTATTGAATCTAAGGTTTAGTTGATGAAGGATGGAGATTGAAAAAATAGAAAATTACTTATTTTGGAAACTTTATAAAACATCCATCTTCTAGACATAGGAAACCCTGGAGATGGTGTTAAGGAGCTTTTTGCCATGTTTTGGGATGACGATGAGATGGTAAATAATCTTACATTTAGTTGGTTAAGAATCGAGATTGAGAAAAAATAAAGTTTCTGATTTTAGAACCTTTATAAAACATCAATCTTTTAGACGTAGGAAACCGTAGAGATGGTGTCAATGAGCTTTTAGCCAAGTTTTGGAATGAGAATGTGAGGGTATTGAATCTTAGATTTAGTTGATGAAGGATAGAGATTGAAAAAATAAAGAGTTTCTAATTTTACAGACTTTATAGAATATCAATCTTTTAGAATTAGTAAACTCTAGAGATGTTGTCAAGGAGCTTTTAGCCAAGTTTTGATATTAGGATGAGATGATAATAAATCTTAGATTTAGTTAATTAAGGACGGAGATTGATAAAATAGAAAGTTTCTTTTTTTAGAAACTTTATAAAAAATCAATCTTTTAGACTTGGTAAACCTTAAAGATGGTGTCAAGGAGCTTTTTGTCAAGTTTTGAGATGAGGATGAGATGGTATTGATTCTTAGATTTAGTTGATCAAGGATGGAGACTGAAAAAATAGAAAGTTTCTGAGAAAACCTATAGATGGTGTCAAGGAGCTTTTAGCGAAGTTTTGAGATGAGGATTAGCTGGTATTGAATCTTAGATTTAGTTGAATAAGGATAGAGATTTAAAAAATCTTTATCCACTTAATCTAAAATTCAATATCCTCTCATTCTCATCCCAAAATTTGGCAAAAAGCTCATTGATATTATATCTAGGGTTTCCTATGTCTAAAAGAAAGATGTCTAATAAAGTTTTTGAAATTTTAAACTTTCTATTTTTTCAATCTCCATTCTTCATCAACTAAATCTAAGATTTAATACCATCTCCTCATCATCTCAAAACATGGCTAAAAGCTCTATGACACCAACTCTAGGGCAAAAAGTTGGTTGACATCATCTTTAGGGTTTCAATACCATAAAAAATGGTCTTTCATCAACTAAATCTAAGATTCAACACCACCTCATCATAATATCAAAACTTGGCTAAAAGCGTCTTCACACCATCTCTAGGGTCTCCTATGTCTAAAAGATTGATGTTTTATAAAGTTTCTAAAATACGAAACTATTTTTGTTTCAATCTTCATCCTTTATACACTAAAGCTAAGATTCAATATCATCTTATCCCCATCTCAAAATTTGGCTAAAAGCTCCTTAACACAATTTCGATGGGTTTTCTAAGTCTAAACGATGGATGTTTTATAAAGTTTCTAAAATAAGAAACTTTACATTTCATCAATCCCCATCCTTTATCAACTAAATCTAAGATTCAATATCTTCGAATCCAAATCTCAAAATTTGGCTAAAAGCTCTTAGACAACATCTCTAGGGTTTACTAAGTGTAAAAGATTTATGTTTTATAAAGTTTCTTACATAAGAAACTTTTTATTTTTTCAATCTCCATCCCTCACAACTAAATCTAAGATTCAATACCCTCTCATTCTCATCTCAAAACTTGGCTAAAAGCTACTTGACACCATCTCTAGGGTGTCCTATGTCCTATGTCTAAAGTTTCTAAAATAAGAAACTTTCTAATTTTTCAATCCCCATCATTCATCAACTAAATCTAAGATTCAATACCCTCTCATTCTCATCCCAAAACCTGGCTAAAAGCTCGTTGACATCATCTCTAGGGTTTCAGTACCGTAAAAGATGGTTATTCATTAACTAAATCTATGATTCAATACCATCTCATCCTCATCTCAAAACACGGCTAAAAGCTGCTAGACAGCATCTCTAGGGTCTCCTCTGTCTGAAAGATGGATGTTTTATAAGAAACTTTATAGTTTTTCAATCTCCATCATTTATCAACTAAATCTAAGATTTAATACCATCTCATCCTCTTCTCAAAACTTGGCTAAAAGCACCTTAACACCATCTCTAGGGTTTCCTATGTTCAAAAGATGGATGTTTAATAAAGTTTCTAAATTAAGAAACTTTCTATTTTTTCAATCTCTAGGCTTTATCAACTAAATCTAAGATTCAATACCATCTAATCCTCATATCAAAAAATCGCTAAAAGTTCCTTGACAACATCTCTACGGTATTCTTAGGATAAAAGATTAATATTTTTTAAAGTTTCTAAAATAAAAAACTTTCTATTTTTTAAAACTCCATCCTACATTAACCAAATCTAAGATTCAATAGCCTCTCATTCTCATCTCAAAACTTGGCTAAAAGTCCCTTAACACCATCTCGAGGTTTTCCTATTTCTAAAAGATGGATGTTTTATAAAGTTTCTAAAATAAAAAAGTTTTCTATTTTTTCAGTCTCAATCCTTCATCAATTAAATCTATGATTCAATATCATCTAATCCTCATCTCAAAACTTAGCTAAAAGCACTTCGACCCCATATCTAGGGTTTACTAAAAGTAAAAGACTGATGTTTTATAAAGTTTCTAAAACATGGCTAAAAGCTCCTTGACACCATCTCTAGGGTTTCCTATGTCTAAAAGAAGGATATTTTATGAAGTATTAAAATAAGAAACTTTTTCTTTTTTCAATCTCCATCCTTCATCAACTAAATCTAAGATTCAGTATCCTCTCATTCTCATCCCAAAACTTGGCTAAAAGCTGGTTGACATCATCTCTAGGGTTTCAATACCATAAAAAATGGCCCTTCATCAACTGAATCTAAGATTCAATACCATCTCATCCTCATCTCAAAAATTGGCTAAAAGCTCCTTGACACCATCTCTAGGGTTTTCTATGGCTAAAAGATGGATGCTTTGGCGCTAAAATATTATTGAATCTTTGATTTAGTTGGTGATGGATGGAGATTGACAAAATATAAAGTTTCTTATTTTTTAAACTTTATATAACATCCATCTTTTATGGTATTAAAACCTTAGAGATGATGTCAACGAGCTTTTAGCTAATTTTTGGGATAAGAATGAGAGAGTATTGAACCTTAGATTTACTTGATGAATGATGGATATTGAAAGAATACACAGTTTCAGACTTTAGAAACTTTATAAAACATCTATCTTTTAGACATTAGAAACCCTTGAGATCATGTCAAGGTGCTTTTATCAATCTCATCCTCATCCTAGAACTTGGCAAAGTTCCTTGACACCATCTCTAGGATTTACTAAGTGTAAAAGATTGATGTTTTATAAAGTGTCTAAAATAAGAAACTTTATATTTTTTCAATCTCCATCATTCATTAACTAAATCTAAGATTCAATATCATCTCATCCTCATCTCAAAACTTGGCTAAATGCTCCTTCATACCATCTCTAGGGTTTCCTATGTCAAAAAGATTGATATTTTATAAAGTTTCTAAAATAAGAAACTTTCTATTTTTTCAATCACCATATTTCATCACCTAAATCTACGATTTAATACCGTCTTATCATCATCCCAAAACATAGGTAAAAGCTCATTCACACCATCTCTAGGGTCTCCTATGTCTAAAATATGGATGTTTTATAAGCTTTCTAAAAATAAAAATTTTCTTTTTTTTCAATCTCCATCCTTTATCAACTAAATCTAAGATTCAATACCATCTCATCCTCACGTTGACATCATCTCTAGGGTTTCATATGTCTAAAAGATAGATGTTTAATAAAGTTTCTAAAATAAGAAACTTTTAATTTTTCAATCTCCATCCATTGTAAACTAAATCTAAGATTCAATACCATATCATCCTCATCTCAAAACTTGGCTAAAAGCTCACTGACACCATCTCTAGGGTTTATTAAGTCTAAAAGATTGATATTTTGAAAAGTTTCTAAAATAAGCAACCTTCTATTTTTTCAAACTCCATCCTCCATCAACTAATCTAAATTCAATACCCTCTCATTCTCATCCCAAAACTTGGGTAAAAGCTCGATAATATCACCTCTAGGGCTTCTTATGGGGTTTCCTATGTCTAAAAGATTGATGTTTTAGAAACTTTCTAAAATAAAAATCTTTCTATTTTACAATCTCCATCATTGATCAACTAAATTTAAAATTCAATACCATCTAATCCTAATCTCTAGGGTTTCCTATTCTAAAAGGTGGATGTTTTTATAATGTTTCTAAATCTACGATTCAATAACATCTCATCTTCATCCTAAAACTTTGTTAAAAGCACCTTGACACCATCTCTAGGGTTTCTTATGTCTAAAAGATGTATGTTTTATAAAGTTTCTAAAATAAGAAACTTTCTATTTTTTCCTTCTCTATCCTTCATCAACTAAATCTAAGATTCATTACCATCTCATTCTCATCTCAAAACTTGACTAAAAGCTCCTTGACACCATCTTTACAGTTTTCTAAATCTAAAAGATTGATATTTTATAAAGTTTCTAAAATAAGAAACTTTCTATTTTTTCAATCTTCATCATTTCTCAACTAAATCTAAGATTCAATACCCTCTCATTCTCATCCCAAAACATGGCTAAATGCTCGTTGATATCATCTCTAGGGCCTCCTAAGTCTAAAAGATGGATGTTTTATAAAATTTCTAAAATAAGAAACTTTCTATTTTTTCAATCTCCATCCTTAATCAACTAAATCTAAGATTTTATACCCTCTCATTCCCATCCCAAAACTTAGCTAAAAGCTCGTTCACATCATCTCTAGGGCTTCCGTTGTCTAAAAGATGGATATTTTATAAATTTTCTAAAAGAAGAAACTTTCTCCTTTTTCAATCTCAATCCTTCATCAGCTAAATCTAAGATTCATTATCATCTCATCGTAATCCCTAAACATGGTTAAAAAGCTCATTGACACCGTGTCTAGGGTCCCTTATATCTAAAGATTGATGTCTTATAAAGTTTTTAAAATAAGAAACTGTCTATTTTTTCAATCTTCATCCTTTATCAACTAAATATAAGATTTAATACCATCTCATCCTCATACGAAAACTTGGCTAAAAGCTCCTTCACACCATCTGTAGGGTTTCCTATATTTAAAAGATTGATCTCTTAGCTCATTGATACCGTTTCTAGGATTTCTTATGTTTAAAAGATTGATGTTTTATAAAGTTTCTAAAATAAGAAACTTTCTATTTTTTCAATCTCCATCCTTTACAACCTAAATCTTAGATTTAATACCTTCTCACCCTAATCTCAAAACTTCGCTAAAAGCTCATTGACACCATCTATAGGGTTTACTAAGTCTAAAAATTTGTATTTTATAAAGTTTCTAAAATAAGAAACTTTCTATTTTTTCAATCTCCATTCTTCATCATCTAAATCTAAGATTCAATATCATCTCATCTACATCAAAAAACATGGCTAGAAGCTCCATGACACCGTCTCTAGGGTCTCCTATGTCTAAAAGATGGATGTTTTATAAAGTTTCTAAAATAAGAAACTTTCTATTTTGTCAATTTTCATCCTTTATAAACTAGATGTAAGATTCAATACTATCTCATCCCTATCTCAAAACTTAGATACTAACTCCTTGACCCCATCTCTATGGTTTCCTATGTTTAAAAGATGGATGTCTTTTAAAGTTTCTAAGATAAGAAACTTTCAATTTTTTCAATCCCCATCCTTCATCAACTAAATCAAAGATTCAATATCATCTCATCATCATCTCAAAACTTAGCTAAAAGCACTTTGACACCATCTCTAGGGTTTCCTATGTCTAAAAGATGGATGTTTTATAAAGTTCATAAAATAAGAAACTTTCTATTTTTCAATCCCCATACTTCACCAACTAAATCTACGATTCAACAATACCAACTCATCCTGATCCCAAAACTTGGCTAAAAGCACCTTGACACCCTCACTAGGGTTTGCTATGTCTAAAAGAATGATGTTCTATAAAGTTTCTAAATATGAAACTTTATAATTTTTCAATCTCCATCCTTCATCAACTAAATCTAAGATTCAATACCCTCTTATTCTCATCCCAAAAGTTAGCTTAAAACTCGTTGACATCATCACTAGGGTTTCGTATGTAAAAAAGATGGATGTTTTACAAAGTTTCTAAAATAATAAACTTTCCATATTTTCAATCTCCTTCCTTAATCAACTAAATCTTAGATTCAATATTATCTCATCCTCATCCTCATCCCAAAACACGGCTAAAAGCTCCTTGACACCGTCACTAGGTTCTCCTATGTCTAAAAGAATGATGTTTTATGAACTTTCTAAAATAAGAAACTTTCTATTTCAATCACCATCCTTCATCAACTAAATATAAGATTTAATACCCTCTCATTCTCATCCCAAAACTTGGTTAAAAGCTCGTTGATATCATCTTTAGGATTTCCTGTGTCTAAAAGATTGATGTTTTATAAAGTTTATATAATATGAAACTTTTTATTTTTTCAATCACTATCCTTTAGTAACAAAATCTAAAATTCCATATCATCTCATCCTCATCTCAAAACTTGGCTAAAAGCTCCTTGACACCATCTCCAGGGTTTCTTATGTCTAAAAGATGGTTCTTTTATAAAGTTTCTAAAATAAGAAACTTTCTTTTTTGTTCAATCTCCATCCTTGTTCAAATAAATCAAAGATTAAATACCATCTAATCCTCATCTCAAAACTTAGCTAAAAGCGCTTTCACACCATTTATGATGTTTTCTATGTCTAAAAGATTGATGTTTTATTAAGTTTTTAAAATAAGAAACTTTCCATTTTCCAATCTTCATCCTTGATCAACTAAATCTATGATTCAGTACCCTCCACTTCTCATCCAAAAACTTGGCTTAAAGCTTGTTGACAACATCTCTAGGGGAAACTATGTCTAAAAGATGTATGTTTTACAAAGTTTCTAAAATAAGAAACTTTTTATTCTTTAAATCTCCATCCTAAATCAACTAAATCTATGATTCAATAACTTTTCATCCTCATCCCAAAACAAGGCTAAAAGCTCCTTGACACCGTCTCTAGGTTCTCCTATGTCTAAAAGAAGGATGGTTTATAATGTTTGTAAAGTAAGAAAATTTTTATTTTTTCAATCTCCATCCTTTACTAAGATCCAATACCATCTCATCCTCATCTCAAAACTTGGCTAAAAGCTCATTGACACCATATCTAAGGTTTTCTATATCTAAAGATGGATTTTTATAATGTTTCAATCTCCTTACTTAATCAACTAAATCTATGATACAGTACCCTCTCATTCTTATCTCAAAACATGGCTAAAAGCTCGTTGACATATTCTCTAGGGTTTCCTTTGTCTAAAAGATAGATGTTTTATAAAGTTTCTAAAATAAGAAACATTCTATTTTTTTCATTCCCATCCTTCATCATAAAAATCTAAGATTCAGTATCATCTAATCGTTATCCCAAAACATGGTTAAAACCTCCTTGACAATGTGTCTAGGGTCACTTATCTCTAAAAGTTGGATGTTTTATAAAGTTTCTAAAATAAGAAACTTTCTATTTTTGCAATCTTCATCCTTTATCAACTAAGTATAAGATTCAATACCATCTCATCCTCATCTCTAAACTTGGATAAAAGTTCATTCACACCATCTGTAGGGTTTCTTATGTCTGAAAGATTGATGTCTTATACAGTTTCTAAAATAAGAAAGTTTTTTTTTTCAATCTCCATCCTTCATCAACTAAATCTAAGATTCAATATCATCTCATTCGCATCTCAAAACTTAACTAAAAGCTCCTTGACACCATCTCCAGGGTTTCCTATGTGTTTTCTAAAGTTTCTAAAATTAAAAACTTTTTATTTTTTCAATCTCCATCATTGTTCATAGAAATTAAAAATTAAATACCATCTAATCCTCATCTCAAAACTTAGCTAAAAGCTCCTTCACACCATTTATAGCGTTTCCTATGTCTTAAAGATTGATGTTTTATAAAGTTTCTAAAATAAGAAACTTTCAATTTTACCATCTCCATATGATCAACTAAATCTAAGATTCAATAACATTTAATCTTCATCTAAAAAATATGGCTAAAAGCCCGTTGACACCATCTATAAAGTTTCCTACGTCTAAAAGGTCGATGTTTTATAAAGTTTCTAAAATAAGAAACTTTTTTAATTTTCAATCTCTAACCTTCTAAATCTACGATTCAATACCATCTCATCCTCATCCCGAAACTTGGCTCAAAGCACCTTGACACCATCTCTAGGGTTTCCTATGTCTAAATGACATGTTTTTTAAAGTTTCAAAAAATAAGAAACTTTCTATTTTTTTAATCTCCATCCTTCATCAACTAAATCTATGATTCAGTACCCTCTCATTCTCATCCCAAAACATGGCTAAAAGCTATTTGACATCTTCTCTAGGGTTCCTATAACTAAAAGATAGATGTTTTATAAAATCTCTAAAATAATAAACTTTCTATTTTTTCAGTTTTTATCCTTCGTCAACTAAATCTAAGATTCAAGATCATCTTATGCTCACCCTAAAATATAGTTAACAGCAATTTAACACAGTCTTTAGGGTCTCTTATGAGTAAAAGATGGATGTTTTATAAAGTATCTAAAATAAGAAACTTTTTATTATTCAATCTCCATCCTTTACCAACTACATCTAAGATTCAATACCCTCTCATCCTCAGCTCAAAACTTGGCTAAAAGCACCTTGACACCATCTCTAGGGGTTCTTATGTCTAAAAGATTGAGATCTTATAAAGTTTCTAAAATAAGAAACTTTCTATATTTTTAGTCTCTATCCTTCATCAACTAATTCTAAGATTAAATATCATCTTATCCTCATCTCAAAACTAGGCTAAAAGCTCATAGACACCATCTTTCAGGTTTACTAAGTCTAAAAGATTGACGTTTTTTTTTTTGATCGGTAAAGAGGGGTTAGGCAAGACCCCGACCAGAATTCATTAAAGAACTAAAGAAAATACAAGGAGCTATGGAGGCTTAAAAAGCATAGTACAGAAGGACCAAGGACCAAACAAGGAAAAATCAGTAGTACAGAGCATAGATATAGAGGCCCAAGAAGGCACTAACAAGATCCAAGAGATGAGAAAACGAGCCAGAGGAACGAAGGCAATCAAAGTCTTCCAGGTGATAAACATAAAGAATCCTTATAATCTCGGGTAGGAGGTCCCTGAAGCATCGAGGGAGGTAATGTTTTTATAAAGTTTGACGTCTTATAAAGTTTTTAGAATAAGAAACTTTTAATTTTTTCAATCTCCTTTCCTCATTAACTAAATCTAAGAATCAACACCCTCTCATTCTCATCCCAAATCTTGGTTAAAATCTCATTGACATCATCTTTAGGGTATCGTTTGTCTAAAAGATAGATGTTTTATAAAGTTTCTAAAATAAGAGACTTTTTATTTTCCAATCTCCATCCATGATAACCTAAATCTAAGATTCAAAACCATCTTATCATCATCCCAAAACAAGGCTAAAAGCTCCTTCACACCATCTCTAGGGTCACCTATATCTAAAAGATGGTTGTTTTATAAAGTTTTTAAAATAAGAAACTTTCTATTCTTTCAATCTCCATCCCTTATCATCTAAATCTAAGATTCAATATCATCTCATCTTCATCTCAAAACTTGGCTAAAAGCTCATTGACACCATTTCTATGATTTCCTATGTGTACAAGATGGATATTTTATAAAGTTTCTAAAATAAGAAACTTTGTAGTTTTTCAATCTTCATCCTTTATAACCTAAATCTAAGATTTAATATCATCTCACCATAATCTCAAAACTTGGCTAAAAGCTCCTTGACACTATCTCTACGGTTTACTAAGTCTAAAAAATTAATGTTTTATAAAGTTCCTAAAAAAAGAAACTTTCTATTTTTTCAATCTCCATCCTTTATAACCTAAATCTAAGATTTAATACCATCTCACCCTAATCTCAAAACATGGCTAAAAGTTCCTTGACACCATCTCTAGGGTTTACTAACACTAAAAAATTAATGTTTTATAAAGTTTCTAAAATAAGAAACTTTCTATTTTTTCAATCTCCATCCTTCATCAACTAAATCTAAGATTCAATATCACCTGATCCTCATTAAAAAAACAAGGCTAAAAGCTCCTTGACACTGTCTCTAGGGTCTCTTAGGTCTAAAAGATGATTATTTTATAAAGTTTTTAAAATAAGAAACTTGCTCTTTTTCAATTTTCAGCATTTATTACATAAATCTAAGATTCAATACCATCTCATCATTATCTCAAAACTTAGCTAGAAGCTCCTTAACCCCATCTCTAGGGTTTCATAAGTTTAAAAGTTGGATGTCTTATATAGTTTTTAAACTAAGAAACTTTAAATTTTTCATTCTCCATCATTTATCAGCTAAATCAAAGATTCAATGTCATCTCATCTTCATCCCAAAACTTAGCTAAAAGCTCTTTCACACTATCTCTAGGGTTTCCTATGTCTAAAAGATTGATGATTTATAAAAATTTTAAAGTAAGAGACTTGATATTTTTGAATCTCCATCCTTCACCAACTAAATCTACGATTCAGTACCATCTCACCCTCTTCCCAAAACTTGGCTAAAAAGCTCCTTGACACCATCTCTAGGGTTTTCTACGTCTAAAAGATGGATTTTTATAAAGTTTCAATCTCCTCACTTAATCAACTAAATCTATGATTCAGTACCCTCTCATTCTTATCCCAAAACTTGGCTAAAAGCTCGTTGACATATTCTCTAGGGTTTCCTTTGTCTAAAAGATAGATGTTTTCTAAAGTTTCTAAATTAAGAAACTTTCTATTTTTTTCAATTGTCATCCTTCATCAACTAAATCTAAGATTCAGTATCATCTCTTTGTTATCCCAAAATATAGTTTAAAGCTCCTTGACACCGTGTCTATGGTCACTTATCTCTAAAAGTTGGATATTTTATAAAATTTCTAAAATAAGAAACTTTCTATATTTTCAATCTTCATCCTTTATCATTTAAATATAAGATTTATTACAATCTCATCTTCATCTCTAAACTTGGCTGAAAGGTCATTCATACTATCTGTAGGGTTTTCTATGTCTAAAAGATTGATGTCTAATGCAGTTTCTAAAATAAGAAACTTTTTTTTTCAATCTCTAGCCTTCATCAACTAAATCTAAGATTCAATATCATGTCATCCGCATCTCAAAACTTCGCTAAAAGCTCCTTGACACCATCTCCAGGGTTTCCTATATCTAAAAGATTCATGTTTCCTAAAGTTTCTAAAATTAGAAACTTTCTATTTTTTAAATTTCTATCCTTGTTCAATTAAATCAAAAATTAAATACCATCTAATCCTCATCTCAAAACTTAGCTAAATGCTCCTTGACACCATTTATAGGGTTTCCTATGTCTTAAATATTGATGTTTTATAAAGTTTCTAAAATAAGAAACTTTCAATTTTACCATCTCCATCCTTGATCAACTAAATCTAAGATTCAATGACATCTAATCTTCATGTTAAACACTTGGCTAAATGCTCGTTGACACCATCTATAAAATTTCCTATGTCTAAAAGGTGGATGTTTTACAAAGTTTCTTAAATAAGAAACTTTTTCATTTTCAATATATATTCTTCACCGTCTAAATCTCCGATTCAATACCATCTCATCCTCATCCCAAAACTTGGCTCGAAGCACCTTAACACCATCTCTAGGGTTTCCTAGGTCTAAATGACGTATGTTTTTTAAAGTTTCAAAAATAAGAAACTTTCTATTTATTTAATCTCCATCCTTCATCAACTAAATCTATGATTCAGTACCCTCTCATTCTCATCCCAAAACTTGGCTAAAAGCTCGTTGACATCATCTCTAGGGTTCCTATAACTAAAAGATGGATGTTTTATAAAATCTCAAAAATAATAAACTTTCTGTTTTTTCAATCTCCATCCTTCATCAACTAAATCTAAGATTCAAGATCATCTCACCTCGCCCCAAAACATAGTTAAAAGCTCCTTAACACCGTCTCTAGGGTGTCTTATGTGTTAAAGATGGATGTTTTATAAAGTATCTAAAATAAGAAACTTTCTATTATTTCAATTACCATCCTTTATCAACTAAATCTAATATTCAGTACCCTCTCATCCTCATCTCTAAACTTGGCTAAAAGCATCTTCACCCCATCTCTAGGGGTTCTTATGTCTAAAAGATTGATGTCTTATAAAGTTTCTAAAATAAGAAACTTTCTAGTTTTTTAGTCTCCATCCTTCATCAACTAAATCTAAGATTCAATATCATCACATCCTCATCTCAAAACTTAGCTAAAAGCTCCTTGACACCATCTCTAGGGTTTCATGTATCTAAAAGATGGATGTTTTATACAGTTTCTAAAAAAAGAAACTTTCTATTTTTTCAATCTCCATCCTTCATCAACCAAATCTAAGATTCAATCCCATCTCATCCTCATCTCAAAACTAGGCTAAAAGCTCCTTGACACCATCTATAGGGTTTACTAAGTCTAAAAGATTGATGTCTTATAAAGTTTCTAGAATAAGAAACTTTCTAATTTTTCAATCTCCATCCTTCATCAACTAAATCTAAGATTCATTACCCTCTCATTCTCATCCCAAAACTCGGTTAAAACCTCGTTGACATCATCTTTATGGTTTCCTTTGTCCAAAAGATAGATGTTCTATAAAATTTCTAATATAAGAAACTTTCTATTTTTTCAATCTCCATCCATGATGAACTAAATCTAAGATTCAAAACCATCTTATCATCATCCCAAAACTAGGCTAAAAGCTCCTTCACACCATCTCTAGGGTCACCTATGTCTAAAAGATGGTTGTTTTATAAACTTTAGGGTAAATTACATTTACACCCCCTCTAGTTTCTGACACATCCACTTCAACCCCTATCGTTTAAAACGTGACAAAGACATCCCCTCTAGTTTCGTTGGGTTTTTTTCACTGGATAGTGCAAACGGCACGCGTGAAATGACACATTTTCCCTCTGTTTTAAGTCGACTGAAAATGAAGAAAACAACAGTTGGGTTTTTTATCTTTGGGTTTTTACTCGACGGAACTAGGGTCTTCACTGTGTGGAAGACGAACGACGATTTCCTGTCATCTTCAACCTTGGAACCATCGATTCGAGGGTTTCTAAAACATTCGTCTTCTCCAAGCGTTTCAGTTTGGAAGATTTCTGTATTTAATGTCGTGTTGTGGGAATATTGTAGAAAATGATTGGTAGGTGGTAAAATAGTTTACAAACCCTTTTGTCTGTAAATATTTTATGAAGTTTTAAAGGCTTGATTCCGAAGTTCCCACTTAAAACAAAGTTTCTGTGATTTTTTATTGGAAAATTGTCGGGTTAGGTGTTCTTTTGATGTAAACTGTAATATTAGTTAGGGTTTATGAGTATTTTATTGGTTTTTGTGGAATGTCGAATTATTTTGTGGAGAAACACTATGTTGTGGTCCCAATTTGTGAGAAAGATGTCATTTTGCCCCTTTTTTAGGGCTTTTTGTGCTATCTGTCTTGCATATGGTGTTACTATGGTCCCACTTAGATTGTTGTGGTATCTGTGTTGCCTATTTGTGTTCACATTAAGCATGTTGGGTTCCCCCACTGGAGATTCAATGTTTTTTTTGCTTTGAAAGTAGGGTGCATATGTTGTGGTCCCCCCTGGAGAATCCATGTATTTTGGATTGAAAATAAGGATCTGCCACTGCAAATGTGTAAATGTTGTGGTCCCCCCACTGGAAATTCTATGATTTATGCTTTAAAAGTAGGGTCTCCCTCTGCACAATGAGTGGATGTTGTGGTCCCCCCTTTGCAAAGTTAATGTTTTTTGCTTTCTAATTAAGGGGTCTAGCAGTGCAATTGGGTATATATTGTGCTCTGCCACTGTAAGGGAGTGTATGTTGTGCTCCCCCTTTGCTTTAAAATTAGGGTTGTCCCCATGCAAATTAGATATGTAGTGGTACCCTACTGGAAATGATTATATGTTGATTTGAAATGATTATATGACGCTTTCAAATGGTCCCCTTCTATCACTGCTGAGTCAAATGCAATGCGTATATGTTGTCCCTTTCAGTGTATTTTAACTTTGTTCTTTACCTTTATATGGCAGTGATGGCCCCTGGGTATCTCACTTTCGAGGTGCATCATGGTGGGAAATTTGACAGTAAAAAGAGGGAGTATAAAGGGGGAACTGTGACGCACATCGATGACATCGACCCAGATTTGTTTTCATTGTTTGAAATGCAAGACATGGCGGGAGAGATAGTTGGTGTTCCTATCCATTTGTTTATGTACCATAGGGTCCCAGGGAGAGGTAAGCATTGTGGTTTTCGAAGGATTGATTCAGACAGAGATGTCCCAGAAATGATAGACCTTCATAAAGGGAAGTCTACAATTCAGATATATCTTGACACTCCCCCATTGCCAGCAAGTGTAGCTGATGTCTTGGGAGGGACATCACAAGGACATGTTGTGGGATGTGATGGAGGTTTGCATGGGCAAGTTATGGCCCCCATGCCAACAGGTGGTAGCACCTCCATTCCAACAGGTGGTAGTGAGAGGCATGGTGAAGCTGTCGATGATGAAGAGCACACCCCCATTCCAACAGGCGGTAGCACCTCCATTCCAATAGGTGGTAGCTCCTCCATTCCAACAGGTGGTAGTGAGAGGCATGGTGAAGCTGTCGATGATGAAGAGCACACCCCCATTCCAACAGGTGGTAGCACCTCCATTCCAATAGGTGGTAGCTCCTCCACTCCAACAGGTGGTAGTGAGAGGCATGGTGAAGCTGTCGATGATGAAGAGCACACCCCCATTCCAACAGGTGGTAGTGAGAGGCATGGTGAAACTATCGATGAAGAAGAGCACACCCCCATTCTATCAGATAGTAGTGATGAACATTGTGAGGATTTTGAAGACTCTGATTCAGAGGATGAAGATTTTGTTGCCTCTAGAATGTCAGATTACAGTGGGAGTAGTTGTGGACTAGGCAGTGAGTTTGATTATGTCGATGAATCTGCTGATATTTTGGGAGGAGGTGAATTTGTGGGAGATGATGTACATGAAGAGGAAGATGTGGTTGGGGCATGTGCAGAGGGGGTTATACCTGATGATCCTCTGAGGTCAAATGCATGTGAAGATGAGGAAGATGAGTATTACCTTAGAAGTCCAATATCTTCTTCATATGAAAGAGAACCCAAGATAGAGTTCAATGAGCATGTGGACATGGAGAAGCTACTGTTGGTCGTGGGGATGATTTTCAGCTCCCACAAAGTGTTTAGAGCTGCATTGAAAGAGTATGCAATTCAGCATGGGTTTGACTACATGTATGTGAAGAATGAGCCTTCCAGAGTTACTACAGAATACAAGAGCAAATGTGGTTGGAGAATACATGCATCTCATATGCAACAGGGAGAAGGATTTCAAATAAAAACTTTCAATTCCATTCATAAGTGCCCTAGATCATATATAACAACCACCATGTTTCTTTTACTTGGTTGTCTTCAAAATATCTTGAGAAGAGATCAAGGATGATCCCAAATGGAATGTTCATGCAATACAGAAGAGTATTAAGGGAGATTTCAAGGTTGATGTACCTAAGTCAAAGATTTATAGGGCCAAGAGGAAGGCTTTAAATTGCATTGAGGGAGGGTATGTTGAGCAATATGCTAGAATTTGGGACTACTGTGATCTTGTCAGGGTTAAAAACCCAGGTAGTTGTTTGAAGTTGAAGGTCGAGAGGCCTACTTTGGATGTGTTTCCAACCTTTCAGAGGCTATATATCAGTCTCCATGCTATGAGGTCGGGATTCTTGGTCGGTTGTAGGCCTTTTATAGGCTTGGATGGCTGCCATTTAAAAGGTTCATGGGGAGGCCGAATTCTAAGTGTAGTTGGAAAGGATGCAAATGATCAGATGTTCCCAATAGCCTATGCAATAGTGGAGGCTGAATTGAAAGAGTCATGGACTTGGTTTCTGACAACACTCCTCAATGACATTGGTCAAATTGAGACTCATGGTTGGACCTTCATTTCTGACAGACAGAAGGTATACATCATTTACTTACAGTTTCAAGTGTTTATATGGTAATGTAGTTGTCTTTTAATTCTAGAATTCTATAATTGTACCTATCACCTTGTTATTGCAGGGATTGGTTGAAACTTTTGAAGATATCTTGCAAATGCCGACCACAGGTTTTGTGTCAGGCATATGTATAGCAACTTTAAGGTGGAGTTCAAGGGTAAGATTTTGAAGGATACTATGTGGGCAGCAGCATATGCTAGCACTCCAATTGAATTTCAGAGATGGAGAAGCTTGATAAGCAAGCTCATGCAATTCTTACGAAAATTAATCCTACATTGTGGTTAAGATCAGCATTTAACCCTAGGCCAAAATGCAATCTTCTAGTGAACAACCTGTCGGAGACATTCAATGCCTTTATTCTACCTGCTAGGGACAAGCCCATTCTAACGATGTTGGAAACCATAAGAAGGCTTCTTATGGGGAGATTCCAGAAGCAGAGATCAGATATGGACAGTTATGGGGGACCTATCTGCCCCAAAATACAAGAGAAGTTGGAGAAGGCAAAGGTTGCGGCTTGTGATTGCCATGTCGAATGGTCTGGTGGGGAGGAGTATGAGGTCCAAAGGTATGGGAAGCAATATGTTGTTAACTTAGGGCAAAAGACTTGTGGATGTAGGAGTTGGGACTTTAGTGGTATCCCATGCTTGCAATGCTATTGCAGCCATCTTCTACCAGCATGAGACTGTAGAGAAATATGTCGACCCCTGCTACCAGAAAGATGCCTTCCAGAGGAGTTATAAAGAACTGATTCACCCCATGCCTAGTATGGAGCAGTGGCAATCTTTAGACATAGACCCGGTCCTCCCACCTCCAATAAGAAGGCCCTCAGGAAGGCCAAAGAAGCTGATGAGGAGGGATGCAGATGAACCCAGAAGACCTACAAATCCATTCAAGTTAGTAAGAAAGCATGTGTCACTAAAATGTAGTAAGTGTGGTCTGTTTGGACACAACAGTCGCACTTGCAAAGGGCCTATCAAGGAAAAAAGGAAGTCGGCTTCTCGAGGGAGAAGAACACCATCTACTACTAGTGATGCAGCTGGTGCTAGTATATCTGTTGTTGGGCATCGTAGGGGAAAAGAACCAGTCACCAAGGGCTCGCACACACCAAGAGGAAGAAGTGAGAGAGGTGGGAGAGGTAGTAGAGGTGGGAGAAGAGGTCATTTTTCTTCCAACAAGAAAAGTAAGTAACCTTCATAGTTCCTTATCTTTCCATATGAGTTAGTACATATCACTATGACCTAACTTCTTCTTGTTGGCAACTTTGCAGTCACCTCAAAAATTAATTGCACCTGGTGCTACTGCTAGTACTTCTGCTGTTGGAAGTACTTCTGTACCTTATTTTGGGACCCAACAGTCATCAGCTCCAAGTGGGAAATGATGTTTGGATTCTCTTCATAGATGTCTTCAGCTCCAAGTGGAGGGTTTTTGATGGGCATGCTTACTTTCAAGTTGAAGATGGCCAATGTTTTGGAAGTTTATTGCAGGGATTAGTTATGTTATGTTAACAATGTTATGTAAACACTGTTTTTCTATGTTCTTCATGAATACTTGGGGGGTCAAATACAGAATGTTGCTTGTTCATGACTGTTTGTGGGCCGACTGGTTGTCTTCTTCTTGCATGTGGAGGGTTTTGGGTTTTTGTAATGAACAAGTGTAATTTGACATTGGTTTCAGATGGCATACGTGTCTTTGTAATGCAAATGACAAACATGTATTTATCCATGGCTTGTATTAAATGAACAGGTGGTCTATGCTTCTATTGAATGAACAAGTGATCTATGCTTGTATTGAATGGATATTTGTCCATGGGTTGTATTAAATGAATAGGTGCTCTATGTTTGTATTGAATGAAATTTGCTTCATGCTTATATTCAATCAACAGGTGCTCTATGCTTGTAATGAATGGGATCGGCTTCATGCTTGTATTCAATGAACATGTTCTACATGCTTGTATTCAATGAATATGTGCTACATGCTTGTATTGAATGAACAGGTGCAGCAGAATCATTGAATGAACAGGTGCTTCATGCTTGTATTGAATGAATAGGTGCTTCATGTTTCTATTCAATGAACATGTGCTTCATGCTTGTATTCAATGGACAGGTGCTTCAAATGGGTTGTATTCAATGAACAGGTGCTCTATGCTTCTATTGAATGGTATCTGCTTCTTATGGTTTGTATGGAATGGCATAGGGTTCAGATGGGTTGTAATGCTTACCGTACAATTCACATGTGTTGTATTGAATGGCAATGGTTGAGATGGTATATGGTCTGTCTTCTTACATGGTCTAGGTCTGCCTTCTTATATGGTTCAGATGGGTTGAGATGGTATATGCTATGGTAATTGAACATGGTAATTCAACGTGGTAATTCAAAATGGTAGTTCAACATGGTAATTCAACCAGCTCATTCAACCTGATAATTGAACATGGTAATTCACAGTGGTTATTGAAGGTGCTGGCAATTGATGTTGATTGCATTTAATCATTATTAATGTTGGTTGAATTCCTTTCATGGTTGGTAAGTCAACATGGTAATTGAACCTAGTAATTCAGACCAACCATTAAGAAGTATTCAGACCTCCCAATTAAGAAGTAAAAATTGAAATAAGACCAAGCATCATGATAAGAAATAGATTGAAATCCACTTTCATTTCTTCAACACATTTCCTATATAGATAGAGTTAGATTAGAAGTCTTTCAAAACATCATTTCAATACAGACAAATCCATGGGTACTACATTTTCTTTCCACTCACAATCACATTCCAAGAAACTACACCCACTAAGAAAACAACACATAGAAGAGCAGCACCCAATGACATGGCAAGTAAGGTCCGCAAAATCTTTTCCCTGCGACGATACTTGTCGACTTCAGTGTCCAACCTTTCAAGCTCCGCCAGCACCTTTGAGAACTTCATCATAACCTTCGGTACGATAGCACTTCCTCGAACACATATCGGTGGATCCACCCATTCGAAAAAACCACAAGAAGCATCCATCTGAAATCATACTACAAGCTCATTTAGAGTTACCCCATAATTCATATCCAAAGTATGACTATTCACAAAAGATTGCTCACCTCATACCCAGAACACCCCAAAAACCTTCGCCCGAAGTTAGTGCTAGTCCATGATGTCCTTAGTGGTGCTCGTTGTCCATAGTGGCATGGTGTGAAGGCAGAACCTTGTTAATGTTTACCACTCGAAGAGGAACCAGCTAATGCCATCTACCTAGGCCAAAAAATTACCCAACTATTATTTTTTCCAAATTAGGCAAACCCTTATAATGCACTTATAAGGGTTTCTTACTTGTAAATTAACCAACATTAACTGGTAGGGTTTCTATTAATAAAACTCATTCCAAACCCTAACTTACAAGAGTTTCTGACAAATAAATCACAACCACAAATCAAATACAAGAAAACCCCCAGAACTCAAATACAAAAAAACCCCCACAAATCAAACACAAGAAAACCCCCAAAAATCACAGCCAAGTAAACAACAAACATTAGGGTTTTTTAAAAAGTAACATTAGGTTTACAGAACAACAAAAAATACATTGGATGAAATGACAAACTTTTCTGCCTCAAATAGTAACAAATTTCACCACACAGACGTGATTAACAGTATATTACTTCGTTTGCACAAGGGGAAATGATGAAATACATAGATGTAGTATAAAATCATAAAACATACCTGTAACCACGTGGGAGGTGTGTCCAGACAAGAACCCTAACCCTTCGAAGTTTCCTCTTCCACAACGAAGCTCTGTTTCAGATATTTAAAAACAAAACAGTCTGTAAATGCCTTATACAAAGAGAACACAGATACGGGGGTATTTTGGTCCATAAAATATCAACCCTGGTTACTTTCTGCGGTTCCGTCGGGTTAACGTAATGGCCAGTTGACGGAAGGGGTATACTTATAACAAAACAAAACTAGAGGGGATGTCTTTGTCACGTTTTAAACTATAGGGGTTCAAGTGGATGTGTCAGAAACTAGAGGGGGTGTAAATGTAATTTACCCTCAAGTTTATAAAATAAGAAGCTTTCTATTTTTTCAACCTCCATCCTTTATCATCTAAATCTAAAATTCAAGAACATCTCATCCTCATCTCAAAACTTGGCTAAAAGCTCATTGACACCATTTTTAGGATTTCCTATGTTTAAAAGATGGATATTTTATAAAGTTTCTAAAATAAGAAACTTTCTAGTTTTTCAATCTCCATCCTTTATAACCTAAATCTAAGATTTAATACCATCTCACCCTAATCTCAAAACTTGCCTAACGGCTCCTTGGCACCATCTTTAGGGTTTACTCAGTCTAACAAATTAATGTTTTATAAAGTTTTTAAAATAAGAAACTTTTTAGTTTTTCAATCTCCGTCCTGAATAACCTAAATCTAAGACTTAATACCATCGCACCCTAATCTCAAAAGTTGGCTAAAAGCTCATTGACACCATCTCTAGGGTTTACTAAGTCTTAAAAATTAATGTTTTATAAAGTTTCTAAAATAAGAAACTTTCTATTTTTGCAATTTCCATCCCTCACCAACTATATCTACGATTCAATACCATCTCATCCCCATCCCAACACTTGGTTAAAAGCACCTGGACTCCATCTCTAGGGTTTCTTATGTCTAAGATGGATGTCTTATAAAATTCCTAAAATAAGAAGCTTTCTAATTTTTCAATCTCCATCCTTTATCAACTAAATCTATGATTCAATACCCTCTTGTGCTCATCCCAAAACATGGCTTAAAGCTCGTTGACATCATCACTTGGGTTTCTTATTTCTAAATGATTGATCTTTTACAAAGTTTTTAAGAAAAAAACTTTCTATTTTTTCAATCTCCATCCTTTATCAACTAAATCTAAGATTCAATACCATCTCATCCTGATCCCAAAACTTGGCTAAAAGCACCTTCACTCCATCTATAGGGTTTCCGATAGATAAAAGATTGATGTTTTATAAAGTTTCTTAAATAAGAAGCTTTCTAATTTTTCAATCTCCATCCTTTATCAAGTAAATCTAAGATTCAATACGCTCATATGCTCATCCTTTTTTTTTTATGAGTAAGCAGGGGTTAGGCAAGACCCCAACCTGCATTAGGAAAAAAAAGAGGAACAGCTAAGGGGGCTGAAAAGCCAACAAGAAGGGAACAAGCTCCCAACAATAGAGAATCCAAAAAACAAATTTACAAGACATGGAGGAATTACATTCTACAGAACTCAGTGCCACTCCTATCCGAATCCAGGAGCTGAAGGAGAGCCGGAGGAGACAGGAAAGGAGGGATATCGATCCCTTTGCATGGGCATTTCCGTTTGGATAGAAAATCAGCAACACTGTTTCCTTCCGTCAATATGTGAGAGATTTTCCATTGGAGAAAAAGAGATAAGAGCTGATGAATGGCCTTAATACGATGGAAGCACCTCCAAGGAATTTTCGAGTTCCCGTTGATCACATCAGCAGCGGTTTTAGAGTCAACTTCCACCCAGATTTTATCGATGCCTAAAGATGCGGCCAGCTGCAAACCTTCGAGGATAGCACGAATTTCCAGAGCAAGAATATCCTCCCCCTCCACGTTCACAGAGAACATGGAAACAAGGAAACCATTGTTGTCCCTAATTGCACCGCCAATACCACCTCCTTCAATATCCAAAGAAGCGTCGGAGTTGATTTTAAAAGACCCAAGCAGCGGCTTGATCCAGGAAACGGCTTGAGGTGAACAGATTTTAGGACATAAGGTACAGCCAAAGTTGGAAGCTATAGAGAGATTGCTTTGGTTATCAACATCCTCAATCTTCAGGCCCTGAATCTTTGATCTTACCAGGGAAAGAAGATCAGACATCAGCTCTGTGTTGGGACGAGAAGTATTATGGAATACTCGCTGATTTCTCTCAATCCAGATTTTGTATATTGAAGCTTCAAAAGCAAGGTAGGCCAATTTAGCTGACTGGCCTGCACCTTTGAAGTTGGTAGCAAGCCATTGCTCTTCCTGAAGAAGGTCAGGTTTGGGATTGCGACAGTGTCCGAGCTTCACAAGAAGAGATTTCCAGATCCAATTCGAGTAGGGACATTGGAAGAAGAGGTGGTTAACAGATTCAAGACCTGATTTGCATAAGATACAAGACCTGCTTACTGAAGAGTCTAGGAAAAGAAGATTATCAGTGGTACTTAGGCCATTGATGAGAGCTTTCCAGGAGACAAGAGCATGACGAGGGATATGGCATCTGAACCAGATTCTCGAGGCCCAAACAGGTTTTTCAAATTTCTGTCTAGTGACTTCCCACCCACTTTTTGCGGAGAAAAGACCATTGCTGTTTGGTTTCCAAATAGGGAGGTTGCTAGCTGAATCATTGAAGATGGCTTCGGATAAAAGGGCTTTTTCACAGATGAGAGATCCAATGTTCAGAATAGGATTCCAGGATCCCTCATAGTGCAATTGGTCAAGAGTAGTCATGGATGAAAGGGGGGAATTAGCTCTATGTCTTGATATGAGGGAAGAAAGGACACCGTGCGGATGCCAAGGTTGGTTCCAAAGATCAATTTCAGCTTTATTGCCCACAAAGTAACAGATATGGGGTTTAGCCAATTCCCTACTCTTAAGGATACTTCTAATCCCCCAGGAAGGTTTGGAAGGATGGATAATGGTCCAAAAGTTTTTTCTTTTGAGATATTTCAACGAAAACCAGCGGTTCCAGAGGTTATCCTTACCTGATATGATTGACCATACCTGCTTGATTCTGAGAGACACATTAATGTCCCTGATGAGCCTAAGCCCAGCCCCCCCTTCGCTTTTGGGTTTGCACATTTCTTCCCATGAAACGGAATGGTGATTTTTTTTTCCTTCAGCGCTACCCCATATGAAAGATCTGGAGATTAACTCAATCGTGTCCATGACACCTTTTGGAATGTCAAAAGCTGAAGACCAATATATCATGAAACTGTTTAACACAGTTTTCACGAGTTCAATTCTCCCAGCTTGGCTTAGGCATTTGCTGGACCAGCTGGCAACGCGCTTGCGAACTTTAGAAATCAGCGGGGCACAGTCAGAAATAGAGAGTCTCGAAGTAAACAATGGGAGACCAAGATATCTTATGGGGAGAGCTCCTTCAACAAACCCCAGAATTTCAAGGATCTCCTTCTTATCTCTGAGCAAAGTACCTCGAAAGAAGACTTCTGATTTGGAAGGGTTAGCCTCCAGCCCAGTGATACTGTTGAACTGCTTAAGACAGTAGGAGAGGACATTAGCATTTTCTGAACTTCCCTTGGCGAAGATCATTAGATCATCTGCGAATAGCAAATGAGAAATGGATAAAGGGCCTTGGACAAACGGGGTGGAAAGAGCATTGGATGAGGTGGCAGAATCGAGAAGCACATAAAGCATTTCCATGGAGATAGAGAAGAGAAGGGGGGAGAGGGGGTCTCCTTGGCGAAGGCCATTAGAAGAAGAAAAGAAGCCTTGGGGGGCGCCATTCAAAAGAATGGAAAAAGAAGGGTTCGAAATACATTCCTCAATCCAGCCTAGCCATATGGAATCAAAGCCTTGCTTGCGCATGAAGGATAACAGGGCTTGACGATTGATGTTATCAAAGGCTTTCGCAAGATCAATTTTTAGTCACATGGAAGGGGAGGGGGAGGGGAGGTGAAAGTTATGGAGCAGATCTTGGGTGAGAAGGATATTGTCTTGAATTTGGCGCCCTCTAATAAATGCAGACTGGGAAGGGCTAATAAGGTTGGTTATTACAGTCCGAAGCCGGTTGGCCAGGATTTTGGTTATAGTTTTATATATGAAGTTGCAAAGGGAGATTGGACGGAACTGGCAAGGGGAGGATGCATCCGGACCTTTCGGAATCAGGGAAATGAAAGTGGCATTGACGGATTTGAGGAGCTTACCTGATTTGAAGAAGTTTTGAATAGCAGCAATGAAATCCTCTCCAAGGAGGTACCAGAAAGCACGAAAAAATGAGGCATTAAAACCATCCGGACCTGGAGATTTATCTCCATTTGCTTTCCAAAGCACTTCTTTGATCTCATCAGAAGAAATGGGCTTGGGTAATGAGGCAGTATCCCCATCGATAAGCTTACGGATTGGGTCAGGAGTAGCTATAGTCTGAATTTTTCCATTGTTGAGGATCTTACTGAAGTGGCTTATCAGGAGAGAGGAGATTTCAGAAGGATCAGTGGCTTGAGTGCCATCTTCTCTCTTCATAGCGAGGATAGTATTTTTTATTTTGCCTCACCTTCAGATGGGTATAAAAGAATTTAGAATTAGAGTCCCCCAATTGAAGCCATTGCGCTCTAGATTTCTGCTTAAGATAAGATTCTTCAAGGGAGGAGTATCTTATCAGGTCCTCTCTAAGAATGGATTCCATTTCGAGGAGATGATTGCTAGTTGGATCATCCTCAATTTTTGCTTGAACAGTAAGTAACGACTTTCTGATGAGAGGCACTTTAATATCGATTCTTCCAAAAACCTCTCTGTTCCAAACTTTCAGATTATTTTGACCACTTTCAGCTTTTGGACAAAGGAGTACATAGGGTTACCTTTGACCTTGAGATTCCAAGCTCGTTCAACAATAGGATAAAGAGAGAGATCATCCAACCACATGTCCATGAATTTGAAAGGTCTTGGCCCAGGAGAATTGTGGTTTGAACAGGACACTATGAATGGGCTGTGATCAGAGATTCCAGAAGCAATGAACTCAGTATAGGAATTCGGAAAGGAATGAAGCCATTCTTCATTGACGAGAGATCTATCAAGCTTAGCCATTTTCAGGTTGCCCAGCTTTCCTTTGTTATTCCAAGTTAGGTTCAATCCCACAGAACGAAGGTCGGTAAGAGCACTGTTGGTGAGGCAAGAGTTAAACTCCTCCATTTGAACTATATTGGGAGGGTACCCATACCTTTCCTCCTGGCTACGCACAGCATTAAAGTCTCCAAGCACTATCCAAGGAGTCTGGTTAGATGAAGCAAGTTTTTCCAGATTGGTCCACAGCTCTCTTCTAGAAATATAGTAGTTATGAGCATAAACGGAGGTCATAGTGAACGCCATACCAGACTGGATGACTTCCACCTCACAGTGAATGTGCTAACTAGATTCCTCAACAATCTTCAGATTGATCTTAGCTTTATCCCAGAGGATCCAAATCCTACCTTTAAGAACACAAGAATAGTTACCATGAGCATCCCAACCTTCACAGCATTCATGGACATAATCCTTCATCATATTACACATAGCCTTAGTTTCTAGTAAACAGCAGATTGAGGTGTTTGAGCTTTTTAAGAAATTCTTGATTTCTCTGCGCTTCAAGCGGGAGCAGAGACCCCGAGTATTCCAAACAGAGATTAGCTTCATTTAGGGTCCAGGGCAGAGGGGGTCTCGGCTCCAAGGGAGGCAGAAGAGGAGGGGTTAATACAATTCAGAGGGGGAGGGGGACAGACTTTATCAGGTTCTAATGATAGGGATCTGAGGGATTCAGAAGAAAGGGCAGAATGCGAGTGTAGAACAGAAGGCTCAGGCAAGCACTTATTATTCAGAGCTGGGTCAAGTTGGTCCTGAGTACAGATTGGGGGAGTGGACTTAGAGGGAGCAGTAGTGGGGTCAGAAGGATTAATAGTCAAGAAATCCGGGCAAAGCATGGATGAAGGTGAGCTGGTCACAACCGGGGATTCAGGGTCCAAGGAAGCTAATAAACTGAAATCATTATGGGTACTTATTTTTGGCTGTAGGTAAGAAGGATGAGATTCAGAGTTTGGAGCAGAGACCAGAAACTGGCTTTCATCAGTCTGGGCAACAAGATGGGGACTATCTGCAGGTTTAGATGCTTTCTTTATCCATTCCTGTTTAGGTTTAGGATTTTGCTGGGGAGGAGATAGGGGGCAACGGTCAGCAGAGTGGCTGAAATCTCTGCAGGCAAGGCAAGCTTTGGGTTTCCAATCGTATTCCACATTTTGATATATTGAGCCTAATGGGGTTTCAATTTCAATGGAATCAAGAAGATCATCCTCAGGGGTAACTTCCACACAAACTTGGGCAAAGTTCAGATGAGAACCTTCAGCAGTGATGGTGTCCATGAAGAGGGGAAGACCAATAGTGCTAGCTAACTTACCAAGACCACTAGGAGTCCAGAATTTTAGGTGGAGTTCTGGGAACCTAATCCAAATTGGGATGGAGGTAAGCTTTCTTTTCTCCAGCGAACAATCTGGGGCCCATCTTTGAAGAATAAGAGGCCGCCCGCCATAGGTTGTGATTGGTGCCTCTAGGATCTTAGCAGAGTCTTCTTCAAGAGAGAATTTAAATAAGATGAAGTTTTTAGGGAGGGAGGAGATGAGAAAGTCTCCCTTTGGCTTCCATTTGCACTGGAGGTGATGTTTAAGAGTGGAGAAGAATGGTCGTCTGCCAAGAAAGAAGCCCAAAAGACAATGCTTCCATTTATCTTTTGCCTCAGAATAATCTGCATCTTCGAATTTAGCTTTTTTTTTCCCCTTATCTGAGATAATTGGATTGAAGAAAGGGAGAGATGTTTCAACCTGGGGAGGGGAATGGGGAGGAGAGGAGATCAGGTTTGCCCAGGAGGGAGGAGGCTTGGGAACAGGGAGCAGAGGGGGCAAAGCAACAGCTATCTTTTCAGGCGGTGAATCTCCCAAAGAGAGAAGAGGCGGGAAATTAGGGGGGGTCAAATTTTGAAAGGTGGGAGATAGTCCCCTTGCAGGTAAAGGGAGACCAGGGATTCTGAGAGAAACATGTTGTTGAAGGGAAACAGATTCGAAATTGCCTGCGCTCGCTAGTTTTGAATTTTTTGGCGGGCTAGCAGATGAGGGGGAAAATGCTGGGTCTTGCATCGGGATAAGGGGAGCAAGATCAACGGTTGGGAGAAATGCAGGAGGGGACAAAGACCGGACAAGCTTTTTCTGAGAGGACAGAGGGTGGGTGGGGTTCAGAGAAGAAACCGCTGGGTGCTTACCAATATTGGATATGGGAACTGGACTGGGAGTCAACTTGCCTTTTATAGTATTCGTCTTCAACCTCTGTCCAGCAGAGTTCTTGGGAGCACCCAGAAGCAAATCAGAGGAAGAAGAAGAATGGGCAAGCCTGGAGACGGCTCTATTGCTTTTAGAGGAGAGAACTAGGTAGGGATCGAAAATGTTTTGAGATCAATTTGTGGAGTGTAGTGCCCTTCTTCCAGTGAGTGCTAGGATTGAAATCAAGATCGGGGAGGGGGGAAGAGCTTCCGGAGGATAGCAGATGACCAAGATCTTCCAGGGATAGAGAGCATTTTGATTTTTGGCTTGCGGGGAGACTAGGTTCAGGTAGGTTGAGGTGGCCGGAAGGCCAATATTCCTCCTCACTTGCTTTGGCTATCTGAAGCTGATCCAAGGAGCTAGGGCCATCTCTGGCTGAGAGAGTATTAGGATGGAGATTTTGCAGACTCCCTACAGAGCAGGGAGTATTATGGAGAGCACTGGATTTACTCGGATCCGGGGGAATGGCTTCCATGAGCACTGTTGACATCATCACTAAGGTTTCTTATTTCTAAATGATAGATGTTTTACAAAGTTTCTAAAATAAGAAACATTCTATTTTTTCAATCTCCATCCTTTACCAACTAAATCTAAGATTCAATACCATCTCATCCTAATCCCAAAACTTGGCTTAAAGCACCTTGACTCTATCTCTAGGGTTTCTTATGTCTAAAAGATTGATGTTTTATAAAGTTCCTAAAATAAGAAGCTTTCTAATTTTTCAATCTCCATCCTTCATCAACTAAATCTAAGATTCAATACCCTCATATGCTCATCCCAAAACATGGCTTAAAGCTCGTTGACATCATCACTAGGGTTTCTTATTTTTGAATGATAGATGTTTAACATTGTTTCTAAAATAAGAAACTTTCTATTTTTTCAATCTCAATCCTTTATCAACTAAATCTAAGATTCAATACCATCTCAGCCTAATCTCAAAACTTGGCTAAAAGCTCCTTGACACCATCTCTAGGGTTTCTTATGTCTAAAAGATGGTTGTTTTATATAGTTTCTAAAGTAAGAAATTTTCTTTTTTTTCAATCTCCAGCCTTGTTCAATTAAATTAAAGATTCAATACCATCTAATCCTCATCTCAAGACTCACCTAAAAGCTCCTTCACCCCATTTATCAGGTTACCGATGTCTAAAAGATTGATGTTTTATATAGTTACTTAAATAAGAAACTTTCCATTTTACAATCACCATCCTTGATCAACTAAATCTAAAATTCAATACCATCTAATCCTCATCACAAAACTTGGCTAAAAGCTCGTTGACACCATCTATTGGGTTTCCTATGTCTAAAAAGTGGATGTTTTATAAAGTTTATAAAATATGAAACTTTTTATTTTTCAATCTCCATCCTTCACCAACAAAATCTATGAGTGTGGACCCCGATCCGAGAGAGTCGGCCGTGGAGGACGTATGCCCCCACGCGAGTCAGTCTCAGGATCATCCACGTGAATGGAGAGCTCTACCAAGGAACTCTCGAAAGAATAATGCCCCTCACAGCATGAGTGGCGATACAAAGGTGAGATACCTCTCGATTCGGGGACTAGCCCAGATTCGAGGCGTACCTTAAACAAAGAAGAGTCGCCATCCAAGGAAAAAGGCAAATGGGCCCTGGATCCCATACTATGCTCTGTTGCAACGGATAACCAGAGATATAAAATAAGGTTCGTGCCTGGTTACGAATTCGGAAGGTCTAAAGAGCACCTCATCCGCCCAAGTGCAAACACCTGGTCTCTTATGCCATTTACTTAATAATTTTGAAGAGCTTTGGGCGAAAATCATATGGAATGGGAATGAATATCTCCGAGAAGACGTCTATCTAATCATGCATGTCTCGGAGACGAAATCAAAGGCACACAAGATAAAATAAAAGAAACATGTGTCACCTAAGCATAGCTAGGTTATAAGTGACATGCCTAATGGTTGTCTAAGTTCTAATGAACAAACACATGCACGACACACTAAAAAAGTATAAGGTCTGCGCAATAAAGTAAGAAAACACTGCAAAACATAGAAAAATGACTCGATATCATACAACCCTAAGACTCTAATCTATACCTAGGCCCGAGTCTTTAGATGATCTGATGTTCATCCAAAGAAGCCTACGTATCCCCGCCTCCACGAGAATCAAGGCAACGTAGTTCTTCGCACCTATTCTAAGCTATGATGCCTAAGACATCTAGACTTCTATCCTAGACTCGATCTAAAAGACCGGACTAGTTCTTAAAGCTTCTTGTGTGATTGTTTAAATTCCAATGGATTGTAGATTTTAGGACACCCTATATGCCTTAACTAAATGCAGGTTAGCCCTAAGCTAATGCAGGTGGTTCCTATAATCTATGTGTAGCTAGGCTGTACGCCCTAAGGGAAACAATGGGATCACTAGCGTATCCAAGACTTAATCATCAGTCGGCGATATGAATCGCCAACTGACTGGACGGAGGCGCTCCTATAACTCTAGGACAAACTCCTAACTCTAACACAAACACAAACAAACCACACAACACATCAAAGACAAACTCAAAACTCTAAAACTCTTTATCTAGGACAAACTCCTAACTCTAGAGGAAGATCTTGTTGAAAACAAGGTTTTGAAGATTTTTGGTATTTTTTCTTAAAATGGGTAAATGATTTATTTACAAAGGTTTGGCTGGACCTGAGATAAGAATCTCAAGCTGCACTACGTACCTCGTGGAAGAGGATCAAGCCAACGTAGTTCGAAATAGATTTCCTAACTACTCCTAATGACTCAAGATTTTTGAGATTTTTGGTTTTTTAGATGTTTTTATTGTTATTAAGTATTTTTGACTCAAAGGGAACAAATCCTATCATCATAAGGGGAGGACAGACTCCCGATATCCCGCAAAGGTTGGACAGCATCCTATGCTTTGCGGGGGAAAAGAACAGAAACACAGCTCTGCAAGGGTTGGACAGCATCCTATACCTTACAAGAACGGATAGAAAAACACAAGATTTGATGAGAGGTTGGATAAAATCTTAACCCCTATGATGATAGGACTGACTCCTGAAAGAAAGACAGACTCTCTAGCTAAGGACAGACTCCTAGGCTAAGGACTGACTCTGAAAATAGGATTCTAAGAAGGAGGTGCTAATGAGACAAAGCCTGTCTCCTAAAAGAAAAAGAGATAAAGAAGGGTGCTAGTGAGACTATCAAGCTAAGATAAAACTCACAAGTAACAAGGAAAAAGAGACCTTGCGCCTATTTGGTTTAAGTAAAACACCCAACCGGGCCGGACAGCTACCTAGCCCTAGGGTGCAACAAATGTGCAACCCAATACCCATAAGGTAAGGGGTATGATGCCAAGCCGAGCAAGGTGTTCTCCCAAAACCAAACAACGCACAAAAAGGAGGGTTTAAGACCTATGAGACTAGAGGTAGTCTTCTAGAGGTTAACTCAGGTTGATTCATTAATGAGACAATGCCTGTCTCCAAAGATTTGGATCTAAAAGACTAGGCAAGTCTTTTGAGAAAATAGAATGCTATTTGGACTGTGCAAGTCCCCCTAGAGATGGGCTTGGGCTAGCGCCTTCATCGCCCTTGCAACGAGAGGGATTCTAATATCTAAAGAATCTTAACAGAAATCTATAAGACTGTGTTAGTCTATCAAAAAGAGAAGAAAAGGCTATCAGATAATCGCAAATTTTATTCTAAAAATAAATCAATTGCCAAGCAAAGAAAAATATACAATCTAATAGCAATCATAAAATGATAAATAACATTAATTAGTCCAGACCAGCCGCTGGATAGCCTAATAAAGTAAAAACAACATCAAACAATTCAAAACCATCCACAAACCCCAATACGGGGACTCCAATGAAATCAGATGATGCCAAAGTAATCATCTGATATCATATACACATGATAATATTTCTAATCCCGCCTTGAGATCAGACAGTACTCATCGATAATATCGAATAGAGTAGTCATCTGATCTCCTTCTTCATATTTAAACAATTTATAAAAAACTTTGAAAGAAAAAAAAAAAAAAACTGAACCTTAGAGCTTTTAATCATAAGGAAATAGAATTCTTCCCAAAAGAAACATTCACATATATACGCGTTATAGTACCTAATGAAGAATTTATGTACAATATGCTAGGAAACAAACTCAACAATGAGACTTCTTACGAGATATAAAAGAAAGTAACAAACACATAGTAAAGAAACACTGATTTTATGACAATGATTTCAGCATGTTGTATGCTCCAAAATTTGAGGATTCTCCTAGAGAAGAATTGATCAAGATGAAGAAAAGATGCTAGTCTAATATAAACATATGAACTAGGTGATGGTAATAACAAATCAAAGTGCTTGAGCTAAGGAATTATAACCAATCTCTATAAACATAAAAGAACAGCATATCTGCCCCACCTCACTTGGGCTACTCGATGATAATACAAAAATGACAAAATGAGGCATTGACACATTAGAAATAGTTGGCACAATGAAAAATTAAGAGTGAATAAGTCCATTCTAATTCAAACAACTCTTAACCGGTTTCCACAATTTTCTATAAAAATTACAATCAACCGAAATAGGGAAATAATATGAACCCCTCCATGTGGAAAGAGATGGCTGCCACTTACACCCAAACATCTTATCTTTTACTATTTAAAGGGCTGCCAATATCAGGGGTGTGGTTTCTTAAAATCAAAGGTATATGTTGGCTGCCAATACAAAGGAAGTGAGGGCTGTCAGTTATCAAATGTGATAGGGATTGTGTATATCAAATGGAGTAATGACTGTGCATTTACAAATAAGAGTGGGGTTGTGCATTCATTATAGAATAATGGGCAGGCAAATAATGAACTATCAATAGGCTACAGCTATATATTTGAAAGAAACAATCAAAGGGGCAGCAGCTATATATTAAAAACAACAAGGGGCAGCAGCTATTATCATTGTGGAGAGATGGCTACCCAAAACCAAATCATAGAAGGGCTGCCATTATCAAGTGTATGAAGGCTGCTATCATTACAGGATGTATGGGGGCTGCTGTATAAATTTTGTGTCAAAACTGGGTTGAAACTGATTGAACTGTGCGCAAAACAAGATTGGTTTGTTACATCAAGATGGGGGTTATTATCTCTTAGTGTCAAATTAATAAAACCAAAGCTATACATGCTTAAAAAAAATTGATCAATCATTAGAATGGATTATTGAACAGGGGCAGCGGATATGTATTTGAAAAGAATTAATGAGCAACATTTTAAACAACGTATTTTAAACAATAGATAGCAAACCAATCAATGGACAGCAGCTATATTTTTTTTTTGAAACAACCAATGGGCGACAATGTATATAAAATGTACTAAATCAGTGTCAAGGCACTAGAGAAATGTGCAGAAAATGGGCTGATCATGTGCCAAAACAGTGCAGAAAATGTGTGTAAAATGAGTTGAACCAGTGTCAAGTATTGGCAAATTGAAAAACTAGTGTAGTCACTGCCCTATTTTAACACTCTTATAGACATACATGTTCATGGACACACACACACACACACACACACATACATATACACACACAATCACACACCAACCCGTACATATATAGACATATACCTACTTACGCACGTTTGTACACACACACATGTACAGACACACATGCATATACACAGAGAATGAATGTCAAATAGCAGGCAATATCTAACTTTCACTTGATGCAGACAGAGCATATCAGTAAAATTAGTACCATCAGATTCTACCCCATTGTAAGACATTGATCCTCAAAGAAATTTAAATGAGTTCCCATCCAATTGATCCCCTTTACGCATGAGAACCAACTATAAGATTATATAGCTACTACTTTAATCATTGAAATCAGCAAATAAATATATGCAACATGCACAGTGCTCAGGAGATTCCATAAAAATCTATGGTTCTTACCAAGTATTTGACAGGTCAGTAAGTACTTTGTAAAAAGAATTGGCTTCCAAGTCATGATATATCATACTTGGATTGAATATATTCAAAGAGTATTTGAACAAAAGCAAAGAAACAAAATTGCTCTCCATGGGACAGTTCTAGGAGAGATTAACATGAGGATAAATGGATCCACTTCGCAGGATCACAAGCAAATGTCACAGCATAAAAAATCATTCTGGTTATAGACTCAACCATATGATAGAAGCCAAAAGGTATCGCTCATGGACCAAACCAGGAATAGATGAACAAAAAATTGAACAGCTAATCATCCTTTGGAAAAAATGGAACAAGTATTTATGTACCTAAAATTTTCTACACTTGTGTACTATCAACAAAATTATAGTGGACCAAATATGTGCATCAAATAAACTAGGCACTATTATCTCAAATTGACAACAGGATATCAAGACCAAATACTACACTATGTACAGACAAACCACTTCTACTTCTCTTAAACTCTTGTATATGGAAAAAAAACAAACATTATCCACCTTATGAATATACTGTTTCAAATAAAACTAAACCAATCCACTCATTTAATATTCAAAGATTATTGGATGTAACACCTTATGCTTCCATTTTTTATCTAATTTCTAATAACAAGGCAAACAAAAATCCAGCAACATTTTTTTTTACTAGGAACAGAAAGAGGCTGAACCTTCTTTGCTTTTCATCTAAAAAAAACAGATTTTGGTATTGGACAGATGAGGGAGATGTGTGCAATTATCCAAATTAACATGATAGTATCATTTTAACACGAAGAACAGAAGAGTCTCAATAAAATAAAATGAATTTAAAACAAACACACAGAACACACACTTGTATTGATACTTTGATCTATGATCTGATCACAGATGAAAAATAAAAAAGGAAAAAAAAGATTACCTAAATAGATTTCATGATTCTGAGATGAAGAAAGTCTCCTTCTCGCTCTATCTCTCCCTGCTTTGATCCCTTCCACAAATCATTGATTCGGAAGAGGTGGAATTGCCGGAGAAGAAGACCTAGGAAGAGTAAGATTAGGGATTTGGGGATTTTGCTCTCTCTCTCAGATCTCTCTCTCAGATCTTCTCTCTGAAATCTTTCTCTCCCTATTTCTCTCTTTGTTAAGATGTGCAGCCGGAGCTTCGATGAGGCTACCGAAGAAGATGAAAATGAGTAGAAAATGAGATTTCCACCGGCTGGAGTTTGTGATCTTGTCGGAAAAAATCAAAATCGATCGGAGAGGAGGAGAAGATGAAACTGGAGTTGTAGATAACAGTAAAAAAAAAAAATGGTAAGGAAGAAAGAAAACTCGACCTGAGGTTGCTCTTGTACAAACAAAAGTATGAGTTGACCGGAGGTTCGCCGGAATTTGATCGGAGATGATCGGAGAAGACGAAGAAATAGCAAGATCTAATCTCTCTCTCTAGGTTTTCTCAGACTTTCTCTCTCTTAGATCTCGGATCTCTTTGTTCTGCCGGAGCTTTTAGTCGGAATCACGGCCGGAGATTGACGGAGATGAAAGAGGGAACAGATTAGGGTTTGGGAAGATAAGGTCTGTTGAATAGAAATCAACAAATCAAAGATAGAAGGAGAATGAGAAGGAGAATAGAGGATATTTGCTGGCCGAAGCTCAGCCGAAATTTTGCCGGAGATTGTCGGAAGGGACGATCGGAAATCTGAAAAAATGGCCGGAGGTTTGACGAGATCCGGTTTCTCTCTCCTCAGAGCTTCTCTCTCTAAAAATTAGGAAAAACTAATCTCCTTTTAGAAATCAGCTTAAATGGCTATTTATAATTTTTCTGGGTGCTGATATTAGCACCCCCACTTGATAAGCGCACATATGTGCGAATTCGAATGGCTAATTCACCCCCTCTGCCATTGATAGCCACACAAACTCAGCTTGTCTTTTCCGAATTTTTTTGTCAGATTTTTCTAGAATTTTGCAAGGGCTTTTCTGAAGTTTTAAGGCTTTTAAAAATGTATTCATGGGCATTTAGGGGCTTGATTTGACTTGGATTTTTCCTAAAATACAAGGATTTTAGGGGAAAATGAAAATTTAGTGGGCCACCCTTCATTGCACTATACATGCTCTCTCAGCCCGATTGCTGGGCAAACGAGCTCAGATCATGATGAAATTTTGCAGGGAGTTAGAAGAGACCCTCATCCAGCCTAGGGTGAAGTTTTGGAATCCTAATGCTGAGATTCGGATGGATTTGGCACGAGCCGGGAAGGTTTAGGGCTTAGTCAAAATGGGGTGTCTACAGATGCCCCTCTTTGGCAGAGCGTGCTTGTCGCGCGAATGTCAAAGCTGAACAGACGTCACATTTTGACTAGCCCCAAAATTGATTTAGAGAAAAGGATAGAGAAAATGACTTGGTGAAGGTTGGATTATTAAAGGGTTGGTTTGTTAGGAATGTTGGTTTTCTGCTCAGAGGCGGATGGTTTTATGCTCAGAGGCAAAATGGTTTATGCACGGAGGTTGAAAGGTTTTAGCTTAAATGCTAGGGAATTTTAGCTCGGAGGCCTGAGTTTTTGCACAGAGGCTTGTTTCTGTGTTCAAAATCATGGTTTTATGCTCAAAGGCGAGGATTTATGCTCGGAGGCAAGGAATTTATGCTCGGAGGCAGGGAATTATGCTCGGAGGCAAGATTTAAGCTTGGAAACAAGGAATTTATGCTCGGAGGCAATGATTTATGCTCGGAGGCAAGGATTTTATGCTCGGAGGCAGGGTTTTATGCTCGGAGGCAAGGATTTATGCTCGGAGGCAGGTTTTTATGCTCGGAGGCAAGGATTTATGCTCGGAGGCAGGGTTTTATGCTCGGAGGCAAGGAATTTATGCTCGGAGGCAGGGAATTATGCCCGGAGGCAGGGAATTGTGCTCGGAGGTAAAAGGGTTTATGCTCGGAGGCGGAGTTTTTATGCTCGGAGGCTTGATGGTTTATGCACAGATGCAGATGATTTAATTTGAATGCTTGGTTTATTTATATTTTATGGATAGAAACTCCACTGGGGATTATGAGATAGATTTTCAATAAGAGGATAAGAAAGACTCTCAGAGGAATTTGACTAAAACTCTACTGAATCTCTTCTTATCTTTATTTAATGAAAGTATTTATCTCAATTATCAGAGTTCACTTGATATCTTTTATAACCTGAACAGGTTATAAAAGATGCCCCTAGTACGAATTTACTTCCATGACAAATTCATAGGAGAACAAACATAGGGAACATTGTAGAAAAGGTTTTCATTTCCTGAATTTTTTGAAGTTACAAATCTTTTCAAATACAAAAGACTGAATCTGATAATTTTCTTCTATTTCTGTCCGCTGCCAATACTTCGAATGGTCTGAGTACTATCCTTCTGAACTCTGCTCTGCTCTGTATCACTTTCGAGAATCTACAACCTCATCACTTTTCTATCACTCCAACCTTGGAGAGACATTAACCACACAGGACTCCCCACACAAGACCTTGGAGTTTAACCTTGACTTTGACAAGGACTGAACTGTGGCTAACAACAAAGGAGGACTTCGACCATGACTTGGATTCTAAGAGAAACTGAATCTGCTTTTCAGCCTGATAAGTATTTTAAAATGGTATAGTCTACCACTTCTTAGAATCTTTCAAAAACCGTATTTAAAGGTGTTTCATTCCTCTTTTCAGGTTTTCCGTCATGGTTATTATTCCTTTGGTTTGCTTAGTCTTAACTCCTTAGCTTTTAGAATGTCAGAAGAATCTCTACTGGCGCTTACTCAGACTTCAGAGTAATGCCTCAGAAGAAATAAAAGTCTTGCTGGCATTCAGAGGTTTTATCCTTTTGAAGTCACTGCCATGACCAAATCACCTTTTCAGGTTTTTGATTTGGCGGGCCGCCTGCCTTATATTTTGCCTGGACTGTCTGCCCTTGCAGATTTTCTATCCAGCAGGCTCTGCACCTTGATTTTTGCCTAAGCCGCCCTTTCGGATTTTCAACTTAGCAGGTGAATGACCCTAATTTTTGCCTAGACCGCCCTTTCGGGTTTTCAGTCTAGCGGGTCTAAGACTCCATCATTTTTTTTTTCTTTTCTTTCTGTTTCTCTACAAACCTGGACCTAAAATACACCAGAAGGACTTTTAGGTAGGCTTGGGTTCAAACAGGTTAAAATTTTGGTTTGTTTTATGTATTTAACCGAATCTGGCCCTCCAGACTGCCTACGTATCCCCAAAGAAAATGGGAATCAGGTCCGCGTAGTTCGCCCATTTTTGGGGTTTCAAGGATTTTTTTGTTTTGTTCTTTCTTTCATATTTTCAAGGATTTGAAAGATTTGAAGGATTTGAAGAATTTGACCGAACCCGAATTAATCAGGTGGCCTACGTATCCTGTAAAAAGGAATCAGGTCAGAACGTAGTTCAAGCTTACTATCTTTTATGACGCAAGTCATAAAAGATGCCCCTGGTTTGTGTTTGTCAAGAAAAAGGGATTTTTTTTTTATAGGCCCAAAGGGTTTGCAAACGGTATTTTGACTTTTGGGTTGTTAGCTTTTGACTCTGATCGATCAAGGATGGCCTCCTGGTGTATTTAAGCATAGTACTTCTTTAGTTGGTCCAGGTTTGTAGGTTCTGTTAATTTTTCTCCATTTTCATTGAGGAGTCTTACGGCTTTTCCAGGCAGGACTTCATCAACAATGTAAGGACCAGACCAGTTTGGCCTGAATTTTCCTCTAGGATCGAACACCGGTGCTCGATAAGATTTCAAGACGAGATCTCCTGGTTTCAGGTCTCGAACCTTGACTTTCTTATTGAATGCCCTTTCAATTCTTCTCTGATACCCTTGGATGTGGTATAAGGCTCTGAGCCTCTTTTCATCAATCATCTGCAATTCATCATGTCTGGCTTTGGCCCACTCAGACTCTGGCAGATTCGCTTCCATCATAACTCTTAAAGACGGGATTCTCACTTCAACAGGGAGGACTGCTTCCATTCCGTAAACTAGAGAGTACGGAGTTACACCTGTAGAGGATCTGATCGACGTCCTGTAAGCCCACAAAGCATATGGGAGTTTATTCGACCAATCCTTATAAGTCTCGGTCATTTTGCTAATAATAACCTTGATGTTCTTATTAGCTGCCTCTACAGCACCATTTGTCTGCGGTCTGTAAGGAGATGACTTATGATGCTTGATTTTAAATTCTTCGCACAGGTGCACCACCTCTTTCTTGAAGTGAGATCCATTGTCAGAAATCAACTCATGAGGTACTCCATATCTGCAAATGATGTTTGCACGGATGAACTTCGCAACTGTATTGGAAGTTATGGAAGCATATGAAGCAGCTTCTATCCACTTCGTGAAATAGTCAATGGCCACTAAGATGTACTCGTGCCCACTTGACGACTTAGGATAGACTTTGCCAATGATATCAATCCCCCATACTGAAAATGGCCATGGCGAGGTCATAGAATGCAGCTCTGACGGAGGCACATGAATAAGATTCGCATAGACTTGGCATTTATGACATTTCTTCACAAATGCGAAACAATCTGTTTCCATTGAGGGCCAATAGAAACCGAGTCTAAGGATCTTCCTTGATAGCATTTTACCATTCATATGAGGACCACAAACACCTTCATGTGTTTGTTCAATGAGCTCCGCAGCCTGATCTTCATCAACACACAGAAGCTGAATCCCATCAAAGGATCTTCTGTACAATTCTTCACCACAAATGATGAAGTTAGCGGCGAATCTCTGAAGAGTTTTTCTCTCTTTGCTGGAAGCTTCAGGGGGATGCCCCTTGCCTGAAATGAGATTTCGGATATCAGTATACCACGGTTTTCCATCTGGACATCGCGCTGATATTTCAATGGCATTTACATGCGCTGGAGCCCATTGCGACCTCACAGCTAAAGGCTGGACCTCCATTGTCTCAGAAATATCCAACATCGAGGCTAAGGTAGCCAAGGCGTCTGCAAAATGATTCTTGGTTCTCGACAAATGGGTAAATGAAATACTCTTGAATTTCTTGGCCAGAGATTCGAGATAGAAATTATACGGGATCAATTTTGATTCTCTTGTCTTCCAATTACCATTGGTTTGACAAATTATCAGAATTGAATCTCCAAATACATCAATCTCTTGGACTTTCAAAATTAAAGCTGCCTCAAGTCCTGCGATACAAGCTTCATACTCTGCCATGTTATTTGTACATTCGAATTGCAACTTGATGGATATTGGGATGTATTCTTTCTTGGGAGATACAAGCACTGCTCCTATTCCTTGTCCTCGATTGTTAACGGCTCCATCAAAGTACATTGTCCATCTGGTACTTGGAATTTCTTCTTCAAGTTCCATGATCTCTTCATCAGGAAATTCAGCCTTCAGAAAAGCATTCTCCTCAACAGGAGCATCAGCTAGCTGCTCAGCAATAACCCGTCCTTTGACAGATTTCTGAGTGATGTATGTGATGTCAAACTCAGATAACAATAGCAACCACCTTGCAGTTCTTCCTGTAAGGGCGGGCTTCTCGAATAAGTACTTCAACGGATCCATCCGTGAAAGCAAAAATACCTTATTCGATAAGAGATAATGTCTAAGCCTTTGAGTTGCCCAGACTAATGCTAGACAAGTCTTTTCCAAGATAGTGTACTTTATCTCGTACTCTAGCATTTTCTTACTGATGTAGTAGATAGGCTTCTCCTTCTTAGATCTTACATCTTGCTGAGCAAGCATACAACCCATTGCTGTATCTGTGATGGACAAATACATCAACAATGGTTGACCAGGAATGACTGGGGATAAGACAGGAGGCAAAGACAAACACTGCTTGACCTTTTCAAATGCTTCCTGACATTCTTCATTCCATTTCTTGGAGGAATTCTTTTTTAATAACTTGAAGATGGGTTCACATGTCATAGTTAAATGGGATATGAATCTCCTCAAGTATTGCACTTTGCCAAGGAATCCATGAATCTGCTTTTCTATCTTTGGTGGTTGCATTTCTTGGATAGCCTTGATCTTCTGAGGGTCCACTTCGATTCCTCTTTCACTGACCATGAATCCTAGCAACTTCCCTGATGTGACCCCAAATACACATTTATTTGGGTTCAAGCGAAGTTGAAATTTCCGGATTCGCTCAAAGAACTTTCTCAAAGCGACCGTATGCTCTGGCCGAGTCCTGCCTTTGACAATCATGTCATCGACATAGACCTCGACCTCCTTGTGAATCATGTCATGAAGAAGAGTTGTCGCAGCCCTCTGATAGGTAGCTCCAGCATTTTTTAGACCAAACGGCATTACTCGGTAACAGTATGTACCCCATTGAGTAATAAATGCCGTCTTCATCATATCCTCAGGCGCCATCTTGATCTGATTGTAGCCTGAAAACCCATCCATGAAAGATAACAGAGCATGTCCAGCAGTGTTGTCTACCAGGATATCGATGTTCGGAAGAGGAAAATCGTCTTTCGGACTGGCCTTGTTCAGATCTCTGAAATCAACGCACATCCTGACTTTTCCATCTTTCTTGGGCACAGGAACTATATTTGCAAGCCATTCGGGATATTCCACTACTTCAATGAATTTTACTTCAAGTAGCTTCTTAACCTCATCATGAACTTTCAACTCCCATTCTGTTTTAAGTTTTCGGAGTTTTTGCTTCTTCGGCTTGATGCCCGGAATTAGAGGTAATTTGTGTTGGACAATGTCTTCACTCAATCCCGGCATGTCATCGTAAGACCAAGCAAAGACCTCCTTAAACTCTTTTAGCAAGGTGATTAATTCTTCGCGCTCCTCAGGAGATAAAGTTTTGCCAATCCGAATCTCCCGAATTAAAGTTTCATCACCTATATTTACGGTTTCAATTTCTTCTTCGAGTGGTTTTGCTCGGCGAATCTCCTCTTGTTGAATCATGTATTTGATTTCAAAAGGAGTTTCGTCAGCTTCCTCGTTTGAGGGGGAGTCTTGATTATTATTATTATTAGTTATTTGATCAGGCTTTGAAGCAGAATCAGAAACAGAATTAGAAATAAAGACAGGATCGTACACAAATGAATCTTTTATTTCTTTTGCAGAATTGATGATTACATCGAATGATTCACCCACATCGGGCGTTACAGACTCTGAATTCAAATGAAATGACATGTTGACATCAGTATCAACATAGACAGGACTATGTACAAATGAAGAATCAGTGAAAACATCTTCTGACCGAGACTCGACAGGAACCGACTCTTCACCACCTCCGAGAACTACTCCGACCTCTATGGTACCTGCATCAAAAGAAAAGTTAGAAATGACAGACTCTGGGTTGAACTCAGAAACTGACACATTTTTTGAAATGACTGACTCTTTTGAAAGGACTGGACTATACTGGAGGACTACTTGGGGTATAACCTGTGCGGTCCAATTGTCTAAAGGTCCAGTGGCTGGAGTAATGCAATCCTTTGGGCTCGTGAAGGGCACATCTCCTCCAATCATAGCGAGGATTGGGGCCTCAACCTGATATAGGGAGTCTAGGAGATGTGGCTCAATATTTTCCGCCCAATCTGTAGCTGGTTTTTCTGCTATCGATGCCAAGGCAAACTGCTCACTGTAGAAATCTTCTGACAACTCATCTGTGAAGAAGATCTCTAACCCTGGAAGCCTCTTCCCAGTCTTATCGCACCAGGTCTCAGGAAAACCATAGAACGAACAGTCTGCCCCTTCTCTTCTGAATCGGCCGTTCATAATCATGCTGTACGGTCCTGTCAGAAATTCTATACCTCGACGACGGCATTCAGCCCACTTCATCATATAACGCTTCATTTCTTGAACCTCTTTCGGAGTTGGCTCGTACCCTAACCCGAATAATCCGCCGACTGCTTTCAATTCCGGCCACTCAGTTGGGCCCTGCAGATTTCTTCCCAGACCAGCTCCCGGGACATAACCATATTTTCGCATTATCTTCATCACTTGAGTGTTTGTACTCGAGAGAAACATTATTTCTTCATTCATTGCTTCCCCAAAGGAAATTGTAGAGATTTCTAAAGAAAAACCGGTTAAACTAACATCTCTTGATTTTTCAGTGTTCAGTTCAGATGTTATTTGTCCAACTTCCGGCTCAGGGTCTCCTCGGACTGTTATCACTTTGTTATTCCTAACAAATTTCAACTTCTGATGCAAAGTTGAAGGAATAACTCTGACCTTGTGCAGCCAAGGTCGGCCCAGAAGAAGGAAGAAAGAAGTCTTTATATCGAGTACTTGGAATTCAACTTCAAAGGTTTCTCCCCCTATTTCGATATCGGTGGCCAGTATCCCGATCACGTCTCTTCTCGTACCATCGTATGCTAATATGCCTTGCTCAGATGGTATGAAGTTGTTGGGCCCAAATCCCAAAGTAACAGCGGTGCTCAAAGGACATACGTTTAGAGCAGACCCGTTGTCTACTAGTACTTCAGGTACCCTTTTCTTGTTGCAGATTATGGTAATCCTGAGAGGTCGAGTGTGATCTCTACCCTCCGGAGGTAAATCCTCATCAGTGAAGGATAAAGTCTTTGAGGCCCTTGCCATGGCAACTAGACTGACTAGTTCGTCAGGAGTAATCTCGACTGACACTTGGGATGCGTTAAGCTCTCGAAGTACAACTTGTCGGTGCTTTGGGGATGCCATCAACAAACCCCAAATTGAAACATTAGCTTGTGTTTTCTTCAATTGTTTCAACAAGTTGTCTTCTTCTTCTTCCACAGTCTGTCTTTGCCTCTGATTTTCTGATGCTCGGGCTATTTCGGCAGGATTCTCAGCTCTGAGTTCAACTGGCTTAAAGACCCGACCACCACGTGTGACATGACGGAGCTCGTCACACTGATCCTCTAGAAGCAACAAGTCTTCTTCCTCTAGTCTCAAGACATAGGGGACCTTTTCTTTCATCACTTATTCTTTCTCACTCTTGAGGACATAAGAACAAGAACATTCAGAGGATCCTGTTAATCCTTCATCTGGAAGGGACAGTATATAAGGTTTCTTGTTTTCGATCGCTTCATCTTCATCATCCCATCTCAGAACATACGGTCTATCAGAAATAACCGCACAAATACGGGAGTGATCTAAGAGGATTTCTTCAGTGAAAATGGCATACACGTTCGGGGGAGGCATTGCATGTGTAGGCAATGGGTTTCGAGTGACGTTCGGTGCTTCAACGGCAAGATCCTTTGCTTCTATCATGTCTTGGATCTTGTGTCTTAAAGCCATGCATTTGTCAGTCAAATGCCCTGAATTCTGATGATAATCGCAGTACTGGTCTTTCCTCCAATACTTGGGCAAAGGGTTAGGAAGCTCTCTAGGTTCCAACAAAGTGATTTTTTTATCTCTCAGTAACTTCTTCAAAGCCACTGATAAAGAGTAAGGGAGAGGGTCGAACTGACGAAAGACCTTCTTTTCAATAGGCCTCCTGACCTCGGTCACCGTTCTGGATGGTGGTTGATCATAACCTGGTGGTCTGGCATAACTGGAAGGCCTGGTATAGTTAAGATTGTGCACCTCCTTCGGTGCCACAATAGGTCTTTTTCCCTCTCTCACATCAGACGAAGATCTTGATCTTAGTCCCTTGGACAAAGCATCTTCGATTTGAGTCCCTGTTTTTATCAGATGATTGAAGTCCAGAAAATACTGAATAGCCATGTGATGATAGTATTGCGGGGATAGGTTCTTGACAACAATCTTAATTTGATCGGCATCTGATAATCGATGTGTCATCTGCGCCGCTTTACGCCTCCATCGGCGAATGAAAGAAGTGAAGGTTTCATTGTGCCCTTGCTTCAGCGCCTTCAGATCTCTTTTTGTCACATCTATTCCCTCCTCCATGGAGAATTGCTCAACAAATCTATTGGCAATATCCTCCAGAGTTCTGATCTCTTCGGTTTTTAAGCTCAAAAACCATTTCTTTGCTGTTCCAGTAAGAGATCTAGGGAAAAGAAGAGCAATCTGCTCTGGAGTAAGCCCATGCTGCTGTAAGAGAGGAATAAGGGCTTTCAGATGACTCTTGGGACATCCTGTCCCATCATACTTATCATGATCCGGCATCTTGAAATTAGGAGGTAGCACAACTCCCGGTATTATCATATACTCGGCCATGTTTAATTTTTTCGGACCCTGCATTTTCATGCTCTCCATCTCCTGGGCCATCTTATCCAACCTATCGACTATCCCCTTGCCTTTATCCAGATGGGGGAGACAGTTCTCTTCTTCATACTGCTCGTCATCAGAATTGTCAAAGACTGGCAACACAGGAGGCTGAGCCATCGTAGGAGGTGGGCGAGGCATGATTGGGGTTTGCTGAGGTGCAGGATTCTTGGTAGTAGATTCTCTGTCATTCTTTAATCGGGCTATTTCTTCATTAATGGTACTCAATTGTAACATTATCGCTTTCATCATCTCATTGGTGTCCATACTATTTTGCCCATTCTCTGCCATCATTTCAGGGGTTGGTTGGACGGGTGAAAGTATTTCTTGAAAATTCAAGGAAGGCGATAAAGGAGAAGTAAAAGAAAAAGGTGACAAGGATTGCCGGCTCAGCCTGGAATCAGATGTCTGACGGGACCAGGTTGGTTTTGAAACGAGGATTTTCTTAGGAGCAATGGCTGCTCAATCAAGAATCCTGAAATGGAAGTATAATCACTAGATTAAAATTTTGATAATCGAGATAAACTATCTTGATCAAACAATGACAAAAGAAACAAAAACACACTTTCATTAATAAAATCCAAATTGTGATTACAACGGATGAAAAAAAAAAATCTCTGATCACAGCTGGATAAACAGACTGACAAGAATGGGAAATGCAGAAATCGGAATAACAAAACATGATATGGATCTTCAAGGTTCCTCAATCCGAGCTCGACGGCTTGCGGGCTCTTCCGATATTTCTCCACGTCGGAATTTGCGAGATAAACCTAACCTCCTTTCTATATTTTTGTTTCCCCAAGCAGCCACAATGGATCAGACGAGATCAGGAGTAAGATCTTCACAAAGAGGAGGGACTATGATTCCGGGAGGACATGGAATTCCCGTAATCTGATGGAGAATTCGTATGGGTGCATAAAAAGAAGATTTCTCGATACCCATGAGGTAAACAAATGAATGTGGGTAAGTGCTAGTAAAAACATGAAAACATGAATGACTTACCCAGCGAAACTGGCTCTCCTCTACATGTTGTAACCAATTGTGCCATTCATCAATGGACTGAGGTTGGTTGGCTATTGGTTTCCATGTATGGAAATTCTTCAGGGTATACGGATTTTGTTTTTGTCGCTGAAGAATTTGAAATTTTTCACCAAGCAAGACATACAACAACTTCACACACCCACAGAAATTGTCTTTGATATTTTGGGAAGCAATAAGATCTAGTCCCAAAAAGGTCTCTGCTAACATGGTAGGAATGGGATTCCTCCCTTTGTTAATTTGGTCTACCACAGTTAACAAGGTTAACGGAGCAACACGAGGGTTTTTCCGAATGACATATCGCGCAAAGACACTAAAAATCAAAGCATTGCGTCGACAACTCTGAAAACGAGAGTTAGTAGGATCGACGTTTTCAGAAAAAAGGGTGATGAGGTTTTGAACTTGTACACACGTATCCGTTAAGCATGAAAGTGCATCAACGGTTTGATTTTTGAATAGCTTGCAAAAAATGGAATGAGAGGAATCTATGTTCGAAGATTGTATCCAAAGTCCATCTGTTGGGAGCTCTAATAAAGCACACCAATCTTCGAATATAGGACAAAGCTCGAATGATCCAAATCGAAAAACATGAAGATTAGGATCCCAGAATCTAGCGGCTGCCTGGAGAAACTTCCAATTTATATCGGAAACACTCAAATGACTGAAGGCACAGATGAACCGATCAGCCATACTCCTATCCGAGGATTCTAGCGGAAGAGCCCCAATAGTCTCGCTTATCCAGCCTTTCAACAAATTATTCGCCATGATTTAACCTAAACACAAAGAATAGGATGGGATAATTAGGGAATGGAGAATAACTTGGAATAAACAAAGAATAAAGATGGACTTAACCAATAATCACAAGAAGGATATAATTGGCGACATCAAATGTTCCATTGATGATCAAAGATGATCAGAAACTCAGGGAAGAGACCACGGTCATAAAATGACAAAAGTAGATCATAGACCGGATCTAAATCTGAAAGGTGGACGACAAAAATGTACGATCAAGAAGATCAATAATGATAGACTATGGTCATAGAGACAGCAGACAGGCTATCGACCATATCTAAGACAGGACGAACAATAATCTGAGTAATACAACAAAAGAATAGATAAATGAGGTTTGCATTTGAAGGATGAAAACAGGTAATATTTATCATCACTGGGTCAAGGAATAAACCATAGCTATGAGTGTGACAGGTAGAAGCCACTAGCTAGGTTTAGATCTGAAAAATGAATATACACGATTGATTGATTCAAGCTAGGAATCTCTACTAGAAAGTAGGTCCTAATCTTATAATCAAAAGATATATGGACAAAATCTCCATGACTAGAGCAAAAGATAGGCCACGACCATGAGAGGGCAAGTAAAAGCCACTGGTCGGGTCTAGATCCGAAAAACAGACTGATATGACTAATTTGATTAGATAAGGAAGCCTCACTAATGAGTAGGCTCTAATCTGATAATCAAAATATAGATATATACATATATATCCTAACCAGGGGCACCAGCCCTAAAAGATGATCCCATAGAGTCAAGAAGCTTGACTCAAGACAGACATGTGAGTGTATTAGGACTGCGTCTGTAGCCACATAAGGTGAACTGCAATAATCTAATGATAGGACACGGCTCCTAAATCTAAGCTCCAACATGTGTAAGCAACACATGTTCGTCCTTATATGAATGCAATATATATATAAGCACATGCAGATCCTAATTGGGTTTTACTATATCAACAAATATATCCATGTACATAATATATGTAAAATGAAAGTAGAGCTCCGGACTCTATCAGGTACTATGCATATGATCCATACTTTAAATATATAACACAAGTACACCGAGTGTTATATACAGTATGCTTCATTGCTCACCGACTGCTGTAAACACAAGTACACCGAGTGTTTACGACTGCAGCACTGGCGCATAGCTTGGTAATAGATACAACAGCACCATCTGGATAGTGATATCCCATGAGGCACGCATTATATCTATCCCGTGGAGCCAATAATAAGAAAATCAATAAAAGAAAATAAAGAACAAAATGATGTATGCTGTGCAATGTGTGAATCTCTTGTTTTAAACACCTATCTGGTGCCCCTGGATTTTAAGCGATTACATTCCCATTTATAATGATTTCAGCTCAAAATTCTTCAAAATTAATAACAAATGGCATTTTAACAGAGTTAGGCAATGTTCCAAGAACTCCCCAGCAGAGTCGCCAGCCTGTGGACCCCGATCCGAGAGAGTCGGCCGTGGAGGACGTATGCCCCCACGCGAGTCAGTCTCAGGATCATCCACGTGAATGGAGAGCTCTACCAAGGAACTCTCGAAAGAATAATGCCCCTCACAGCATGAGTGGCGATACAAAGGTGAGATACCTCTCGATTCGGGGACTAGCCCAGATTCGAGGCGTACCTTAAACAAAGAAGAGTCGCCATCCAAGGAAAAAGGCAAATGGGCCCTGGATCCCATACTATGCTCTGTTGCAACGGATAACCAGAGATATAAAATAAGGTTCGTGCCTGGTTACGAATTCGGAAGGTCTAAAGAGCACCTCATCCGCCCAAGTGCAAACACTTGGTCTCTTATGCCATTTACTTAATAATTTTGAAGAGCTTTGGGCGAAAATCATATGGAATGGGAATGAATATCTCCGAGAAGACGTCTATCTAATCATGCATGTCTCGGAGACGAAATCAAAGGCACACAAGATAAAATAAAAGAAACATGTGTCACCTAAGCATAGCTAGGTTATAAGTGACATGCCTAATGGGTGTCTAAGTTCTAATGAACAAACACATGCACGACACACCAAAAAAGTATAAGGTCTGCGCAATAAAGTAAGAAAACACTGCAAAACATAGAAAAATGACTCGATATCATACAACCCTAAGACTCTAATCTATACCTAGGCCCGAGTCTTTAGATGATCTGATGTTCATCCAAAGAAGCCTACGTATCCCCGCCTCCACGAGAATCAAGGCAACGTAGTTCTTCGCACCTATTCTAAGCTATGATGCCTAAGACATCTAGACTTCTATCCTAGACTCGATCTAAAAGACCGGACTAGTTCTTAAAGCTTCTTGTGTGATTGTTTAAATTCCAATGGATTGTAGATTTTAGGACACCCTATATGCCTTAACTAAATGCAGGTTAGCCCTAAGCTAATGCAGGTGGTTCCTATAATCTATGTGTAGCTAGGCTGTACGCCCTAAGGGAAACAATGGGATCACTAGCGTATCCAAGACTTAATCATCAGTCGGCGATATGAATCGCCAACTGACTGGACGGAGGCGCTCCTATAACTCTAGGACAAACTCCTAACTCTAACACAAACACAAACAAACCACACAACACATCAAAGACAAACTCAAAACTCTAAAACTCTTTATCTAGGACAAACTCCTAACTCTAGAGGAAGATCTTGTTGAAAACAAGGTTTTGAAGATTTTTGGTATTTTTTCTTAAAATGGGTAAATGATTTATTTACAAAGGTTTGGCTGGACCTGAGATAAGAATCTCAAGCTGCACTACGTACCTCGTGGAAGAGGATCAAGCCAACGTAGTTCGAAATAGATTTCCTAACTACTCCTAATGACTCAAGATTTTTGAGATTTTTGGTTTTTTAGATGTTTTTATTGTTATTAAGTATTTTTGACTCAAAGGGAACAAATCCTATCATCATAAGGGGAGGACAGACTCCCGATATCCCGCAAAGGTTGGACAGCATCCTATGCTTTGCGGGGGAAAAGAACAGAAACACAGCTCTGCAAGGGTTGGACAGCATCCTATACCTTACAAGAACGGATAGAAAAACACAAGATTTGATGAGAGGTTGGATAAAATCTTAACCCCTATGATGATAGGACTGACTCCTGAAAGAAAGACAGACTCTCTAGCTAAGGACAGACTCCTAGGCTAAGGACTGACTCTGAAAATAGGATTCTAAGAAGGAGGTGCTAATGAGACAAAGCCTGTCTCCTAAAAGAAAAAGAGATAAAGAAGGGTGCTAGTGAGACTATCAAGCTAAGATAAAACTCACAAGTAACAAGGAAAAAGAGACCTTGCGCCTATTTGGTTTAAGTAAAACACCCAACCGGGCCGGACAGCTACCTAGCCCTAGGGTGCAACAAATGTGCAACCCAATACCCATAAGGTAAGGGGTATGATGCCAAGCCGAGCAAGGTGTTCTCCCAAAACCAAACAACGCACAAAAAGGAGGGTTTAAGACCTATGAGACTAGAGGTAGTCTTCTAGAGGTTAACTCAGGTTGATTCATTAATGAGACAATGCCTGTCTCCAAAGATTTGGATCTAAAAGACTAGGCAAGTCTTTTGAGAAAATAGAATGCTATTTGGACTGTGCAAGTCCCCCTAGAGATGGGCTTGGGCTAGCGCCTTCATCGCCCTTGCAACGAGAGGGATTCTAATATCTAAAGAATCTTAACAGAAATCTATAAGACTGTGTTAGTCTATTAAAAAGAGAAGAAAAGGCTATCAGATAATCGCAAATTTTATTCTAAAAATAAATCAATTGCCAAGCAAAGAAAAATATACAATCTAATAGCAATCATAAAATGATAAATAACATTAATTAGTCCAGACCAGCCGCTGGATAGCCTAATAAAGTAAAAACAACATCAAACACTTCAAAACCATCCACAAACCCCAATACGGGGACTCCAATGAAATCAGATGATGCCAAAGTAATCATCTGATATCATATACACATGATAATATTTCTAATCCCGCCTTGAGATCAGACAGTACTCATCGATAATATCGAATAGAGTAGTCATCTGATCTCCTTCTTCATATTTAAACAATTTATAAAAAACTTTGAAAGAAAAAAAAAAAAAAACTGAACCTTAGAGCTTTTAATCATAAGGAAATAGAATTCTTCCCAAAAGAAACATTCACATATATACGCGTTATAGTACCTAATGAAGAATTTATGTACAATATGCTAGGAAACAAACTCAACAATGAGACTTCTTACGAGATATAAAAGAAATTAACAAACACATAGTAAAGAAACACTGATTTTATGACAATGATTTCAGCATGTTGTATGCTCCAAAATTTGAGGATTCTCCTAGAGAAGAATTGATCAAGATGAAGAAAAGATGCTAGTCTAATATAAACATATGAACTAGGTGATGGTAATAACAAATCAAAGTGCTTGAGCTAAGGAATTATAACCAATCTCTATAAACATAAAAGAACAGCATATCTGCCCCACCTCACTTGGGCTACTCGATGATAATACAAAAATGACAAAATGAGGCATTGACACATTAGAAATAGTTGGCACAATGAAAAATTAAGAGTGAATAAGTCCATTCTAATTCAAACAACTCTTAACCGGTTTCCACAATTTTCTATAAAAATTACAATCAACCGAAAAAGGGAAATAATATGAACCCCTCCATGTGGAAAGAGATGGCTGCCACTTACACCCAAACATCTTATCTTTTACTATTTAAAGGGCTGCCAATATCAGGGGTGTGGTTTCTTAAAATCAAAGGTATATGTTGGCTGCCAATACAAAGGAAGTGAGGGCTGTCAGTTATCAAATGTGATAGGGATTGTGTATATCAAATGGAGTAATGACTGTGCATTTACAAATAAGAGTGGGGTTGTGCATTCATTATAGAATAATGGGCAGGCAAATAATGAACTATCAATAGGCTACAGCTATATATTTGAAAGAAACAATCAAAGGGGCAGCAGCTATATATTAAAAACAACAAGGGGCAGCAGCTATTATCATTGTGGAGAGATGGCTACCCAAAACCAAATCATAGAAGGGCTGCCATTATCAAGTGTATGAAGGCTGCTATCATTACAGGATGTATGGGGGCTGCTGTATAAATTTTGTGTCAAAACTGGGTTGAAACTGATTGAACTGTGCGCAAAACAAGATTGGTTTGTTACATCAAGATGGGGGTTATTATCTCTTAGTGTCAAATTAATAAAACCAAAGCTATACATGCTTAAAAAAAATTGATCAATCATTAGAATGGATTATTGAACAGGGGCAGCGGATATGTATTTGAAAAGAATTAATGAGCAACATTTTAAACAACGTATTTTAAACAACAGATAGCAAACCAATCAATGGACAGCAGCTATATTTTTTTTTTGAAACAACCAATGGGCGACAATGTATATAAAATGTACTAAATCAGTGTCAAGGCACTAGAGAAATGTGCAGAAAATGGGCTGATCATGTGCCAAAACAGTGCAGAAAATGTGTGTAAAATGAGTTGAACCAGTGTCAAGTATTGGCAAATTGAAAAACTAGTGTAGTCACTGCCCTATTTTAACACTCTTATAGACATACATGTTCATGGACACACACACACACACACACACATACATATACACACACAATCACACACCAACCCGTACATATATAGACATATACCTACTTACGCACGTTTGTACACACACACATGTACAGACACACATGCATATACACAGAGAATGAATGTTAAATAGCAGGCAATATCTAACTTTCACTTGATGCAGACAGAGCATATCAGTAAAATTAGTACCATCAGATTCTACCCCATTGTAAGACATTGATCCTCAAAGAAATTTAAATGAGTTCCCATCCAATTGATCCCCTTTACGCATGAGAACCAACTATAAGATTATAGCTACTACTTTAATCATTGAAATCAGCAAATAAATATATGCAACATGCACAGTGCTCAGGAGATTCCATAAAAATCTATGGTTCTTACCAAGTATTTGACAGGTCAGTAAGTACTTTGTAAAAAGAATTGGCTTCCAAGTCATGATATATCATACTTGGATTGAATATATTCAAAGAGTATTTGAACAAAAGCAAAGAAACAAAATTGCTCTCCATGGGACAGTTCTAGGAGAGATTAACATGAGGATAAATGGATCCACTTCGCAGGATCACAAGCAAATGTCACAGCATAAAAAATCATTCTGGTTATAGACTCAACCATATGATAGAAGCCAAAAGGTATCGCTCATGGACCAAACCAGGAATAGATGAACAAAAAATTGAACAGCCAATCATCCTTTGGAAAAAATGGAACAAGTATTTATGTACCTAAAATTTTCTACACTTGTGTACTATCAACAAAATTATAGTGGACCAAATATGTGCATCAAATAAACTAGGCACTATTATCTCAAATTGACAACAGGATATCAAGACCAAATACTACACTATGTACAGACAAACCACTTCTACTTCTCTTAAACTCTTGTATATGGAAAAAAAACAAACATTATCACCTTATGAATATACTGTTTCAAATAAAACTAAACCAATCCACTCATTTAATATTCAAAGATTATTGGATGTAACACCTTATGCTTCCATTTTTTATCTAATTTCTAATAACAAGGCAAACAAAAATCCAGCAACATTTTTTTTTACTAGGAACAGAAAGAGGCTGAACCTTCTTTGCTTTTCATCTAAAAAAAACAGATTTTGGTATTGGACAGATGAGGGAGATGTGTGCAATTATCCAAATTAACATGATAGTATCATTTTAACACGAAGAACAGAAGAGTCTCAATAAAATAAAATGAATTTAAAACAAACACACAGAACACACACTTGTATTGATACTTTGATCTATGATCTGATCACAGATGAAAAATAAAAAAGGAAAAAAAAGATTACCTAAATAGATTTCATGATTCTGAGATGAAGAAAGTCTCCTTCTCGCTCTATCTCTCCCTGCTTTGATCCCTTCCACAAATCATTGATTCGGAAGAGGTGGAATTGCCGGAGAAGAAGACCTAGGAAGAGTAAGATTAGGGATTTGGGGATTTTGCTCCCTCTCTCAGATCTCTCTCTCAGATCTTCTCTCTGAAATCTTTCTCTCCCTATTTCTCTCTCTGTTAAGATGTGCAGCCGGAGCTTCGATGAGGCTACCGAAGAAGATGAAAATGAGTAGAAAATGAGATTTCCACCGGCTGGAGTTTGTGATCTTGTCGGAAAAAATCAAAATCGATCGGAGAGGAGGAGAAGATGAAACTGGAGTTGTAGATAACAGTAAAAAAAAAAATGGTAAGGAAGAAAGAAAACTCGACCTGAGGTTGCTCTTGTACAAACAAAAGTATGAGTTGACCGGAGGTTCGCCGGAATTTGATCGGAGATGATCGGAGAAGACGAAGAAATAGCAAGATCTAATCTCTCTCTCTAGGTTTTCTCAGACTTTCTCTCTCTTAGATCTCGGATCTCTTTGTTCTGCCGGAGCTTTTAGTCGGAATCACGGCCGGAGATTGACGGAGATGAAAGAGGGAACAGATTACGGTTTGGGAAGATAAGGTCTGTTGAAAAGAAATCAACAAATCAAAGATAGAAGGAGAATGAGAAGGAGAATAGAGGATATTTGCTGGCCGGAGCTCAGCCGAAATTTTGCCGGAGATTGTCGGAAGGGATGATCGGAAATCTGAAAAAATGGCCGGAGGTTTGACGAGATCCGGTTTCTCTCTCCTCAGAGCTTCTCTCTCTAAAAATTAGGAAAAACTAATCTCCTTTTAGAAATCAGCTTAAATGGCTATTTATAATTTTTCTGGGTGCTGATATTAGCACCCCCACTTGATAAGCACACATATGTGCGAATTCGAATGGCTAATTCACCCCCTCTGCCATTGATAGCCACACAAACTCAGCTTGTCTTTTCCGAATTTTTTTGTCAGATTTTTCTAGAATTTTGCAAGGGCTTTTCTGAAGTTTTAAGGCTTTTAAAAATGTATTCATGGGCATTTAGGGGCTTGATTTGACTTGGATTTTTCCTAAAATACAAGGATTTTAGGGGAAAATGAAAATTTAGTGGGCCACCCTTCATTGCACTATACATGCTCTCTCAGCCCGATTGCTGGGCAAACGAGCTCAGATCATGATGAAATTTTGCAGGGAGTTAGAAGAGACCCTCATCCAGCCTAGGGTGAAGTTTTGGAATCCTAATGCTGAGATTCGGATGGATTTGGCACGAGCCGGGAAGGTTTAGGGCTTAGTCAAAATGGGGTGTCTACAATGAGTCAATACCATCTCATCCTCATCCCAAAACTTGGCAAAAAGAACCTTGACACCATCTCTAGGGTTTACTAAGTTTAAAAGATTGATGTTTTATAAAGTTTCTGGAATAAGAAGCTTTCTGTTTTTTCAATCTCCATCTTTGATCAACTAAATCTAAGATTTAATTCCATCTAATCCTCATCTTAAAACATGGTTAAAAGCTCGCTGACATCATCTCTAGGGTTTCCTATGTCTAAGAGATAGATGTTTTATAAAGTTTCTAAAATAAGAAACTTTCTATATTTTCAATCTTCATCATTTATCAATTAAATCTACGATTGAATAGCATCTCATCATCATCTCAACACTGAGGTAAAAGCTCATTGACCCCATCTCTAGAGTTTCCTATGTCTAAAAGATGGATGTCTTATAAAGTTTCTAAAATAAGAAACTTTCTAATTTTTCAATTTCCATCCTTCATCCACTAAATCAAAGATTCAATATCATCTCATCCTAATATCAAAACATAGTTAAAAGCTCCCTGACACTAGATCTAGGGTTTCCTATGTCTAAAAGACGGATGTTTTATAAAGTTTCTAAAATAAGAAACTTTTAATGTTTCAATCTCCATCTTTCATCAACCAAATCTACGAGTCAATACCATCTCATCCTCAAACTAAAACTTGGCTAAAAGCACCTTTACACCATCTATAGGGTTTCCTATGTCTAAAAGATTGATGTTTTAGAAAGTTTCTAAAATAAGAAACTTTCTAACTTTTCAATCTCTATCCTTCATAAACTAAATCTAAGATTCAGTACCCTCTACTTTTCATCCAAAAACTTGGCTTAAAGCTCGTTGACATATTCTCTAGGGTTTCCAATGTCCAAATGATGGATATTTTACAAAGTTTCTAAACTAAGAAACTTTCTATTCTTTCAATCTCCATTCTTAATCAACTAAATGTAAGATTCAATACCTTCTCATCCTCATCCAAAAACACGGCTAAAGGCTCATTGCTACTGTCTCTAGGTTCTCCTATGTCTAAAAGAGGGATGTTTTATAAAGTTTCTAAAATAAGAAACTTTCTATTTTTTCAATATCCATCCTTTATCAACTAAATCTAAGATTTAATACCCTCTCATTCTCATCACATAACTCGGCTAAAAGCTCGTTGACAACATCTCTAACGTTTCCTATGTTTAAAATTTAGATGATTTCTAAAGTTTCTTTAATAAGAAACTTTCTATTTTTTCCATCTCCATCCTTTATCAACTAAATCTAAGATTCAATACCATCTCATCCTCGTCTCAAAACTGGGCTAAAAGCTCCTTAACATCATCTCTAGGGTTTCTTATGTCAAAAACATGGATTTTTACAAAGTTTCTACAATAAGAAATTTTTTATTTTTTCTTTTCCCATCCTTCATTAACTAAATCAAAGATTCAGTATCATCTCATCGTTATCCCAAAACATGGTTAAAAGCTCATTAACACTGTATCTAGGGTCTCTTATCTCTAAAAGATGCATGTTTTTTAAAGTTTCCAAAATAAGAAACTTTCTATTTTTTCAATCTTCATCCTTTATAAACTAAATATAAGATTTAATACCATCCCATCCTTATCTCAAAACTTGGCTAAAAGCTCCTTCACTCCATCTGGAGGGTTTCCTTTGTCTAAAAGATTGAGGTCTTATTCAGTTTCTAAAGTAAGAAACTTTTTTTTTCAATCTCCATCCTTCATCATCTAAATCTATGATTCAAAATCATCTCATCCGCATATCAAAACTTAGCTAAAAGCTTCTTTACACCATCTCTAGGGTTTCATATTTTTAAAAGATGGATATTTTCTAAAGTTTCTAAAATTAGAAACTTTCAATTTTTTCAATCTCCGTCCATGTTCAAATAAATCAAAAATTCAATACCATCTAATCCTCATCTCAAAACTTAGCTAAAAGCTCTTTGACACCATTTAGCGGGTTTCCTATGTCTTAAAGATTGATGGTTTATAATGTTTATAAAATAAGAAACTTTTAATTTTACAATCTCTGTCTTCGATCAACTAAATCTAAAATTCAATAACATCTAATCTTCATCTCAAAACTTGGCTAAAAGATCATTGACACCATCTATAAGGTTTCCTATGTCTAAAAGGTGGATGTTTTATATAGTTTCAAAAATAAGAAACCTTTTTTTTTCAATATCTATCCTTCACCATCTAAATCTACGATTCAATACCATCTCATCCGCATCCCAAAACTTGGATAAAAGCACATTGACACCATCTCTAGGGTTTCCTATGTCTAAATGAAGTCTGTTGTTTAAAGTTTCTAAAATAAGTAACTTTCTATTTTTTTAATTTCCATCCATCTTTTGTTTAAAGTTTCTGTTGTTTAAAGTTTCTAAAATAAGTAACTTTCATTCTCATCCTAAAACTTCGCTAAAAGCTCGTTGACATCATCTCTAGGGTTTCGAATAACTAAAAGATGGATGTTTTATAAAGTCACTAAAATAGTAAACTTTCTATTTTTTCAATCTCCATCATTCATCAACTAAATCTAAGATTTATTATCATTTCATCCTCACCCAAAGACATAGTTAAAAGCTCCTTAACACCGTCTCTTGGGTCTCTTATGTGTAAAAGATGGATGTTTTACAAAGTATCTAAACTAAGAAATTTTCTATTTTTTCAATCTCCATCCTCTATCAACTAAATCTAAGATTCAATACCCTCTCATCCTCATCTCAAAACTTGGATAAAAGCTTCTTGAGACCATCTCTAGGTGTTCCTATGTCTAAAAGATTGATGTCTTATAAAGTTAATAAAATAAGAAACTTTCTATTTTTTAGTCTCCATCCTTAATCAACTAAATCTAAGATTCAATATCATCTCATCCTCATCTCAAAACTTTGCTAAAAGCTCCTTCACACCATCTCTAGAATTTCCTATGTCTAAAAGACGGATATATTATAAAGTTTCTAAAATAAGAAACTTTCAATTTTTTCAATCTCCATCCTTAATCAACAAAATCTAAGATTCAAGACCATCCCATCCTCACCTCAAAACTTGGCTTAAAGCTGCTCGACACCATTTCTAGGGTTTACTAAGTTTAGAAGACTGATGTTTTATAAAGTTTCTAGAATAAGAAACTTTCTATTTTTTCAATCTCCATCCTTCATCAACTAAATCTAAGATTCAATACCCCCTCATTATCATCCCAAAACTTGGTTAAAACCTCGTCGACTATTTCTTTAGGGTTTCCTATATCTAAAAGATAGAAGTTTTCTAAAGTTTTTAAAATAAGAAACTTTCTATTTTTTCAATCTCCATCCACGATCAACTAAATCTAAGATTCAAAACCATCTTATCATCATCGCAAAACTAGGCTAAAAGCCCCTTCACACCTTCTCTAGGGTCTCTTACATCTAAAAGATGGTTGTTTTATGAAGATTATAAAATAATAAATTCTCTATTTTTTTAATCTCCATCCTTTATCTACTAAATCTAAGATTTAATACCATCTCATCCTAATATCAAAACTTGGCTAAAACCTCATTGATACAATTTCTAGGATTTTCTATGTTTAAAAGATGGATATTTTATAAAGTTTCTAATATAAGAGACTTTCTATTTTTTCAATCTCCATCCTTTATAACCTAAATCTAAGATTTAATACATTCTCATCACAATCACAAAAGTTGGCTAAAAGCTCCCTTACACCATCTCTAGAGTTTACTAAGTCTAAAAAACTTTCTATTTTTTCAATCTCCATCCTTTATCAACTAAATCTAAGATTTAATATCATCTCATCCACATCCCAAAACATGGCTAAAAGCTCCTTAACACCGTCTCTAGGGTCTCCTATGTCTAAAGTATAGATATTTTATAAAGTTTTTTAAATAAGAAACTTTCTATTTTTCAATCTTCATCATTTATCAATTAAATCTAAGATTCAATAACATCTCATCCTTATCTCAAAACTTAGCTAAAAGCTCCTTGACCCCTTCTCTAGGGTTTCCAATTTCTAAGAGATGGATGTCTTATAAAGTTTCTAATAAAAGAAACTTTCTATTTTTTCAATCTCCATCCTTCATCAACTAAATCAAAGATTCAATAGCATCATCTTCATGTCAAAACTTAGCTATAAGCACCTTCACACCTTCTCTAGGGTTTCCTGTCTAAAAGGTGGATGTTTTATAAAGTTTCTAAAATAAGAAACTTTATATTTTTCAATCTTCATCCTTCACCAACTAAATCTACGATTCAATACCATCTGATCCTCATCCCAATACTTGGCTAAAAGCACCTTGACACAATCTCTAGGGTTTCCTATCTCTAAAATATGGATGTTTTATAAAGTTCCTAAAATAAGAAAGTTTCTAATTTTTTCAATCTCCATCTTTCATCAACTAAATCAAAGATTCAATACCCTCTTATTCTCATCCCAAAACATGGCTCAAGGCTCGTTTACATCATCACTAGGGTTTCTAATTTCTAAAAGATAAATATTTTACCAAGTTTTTAAAATAAGAAACGTTCTATTTTTTCAATATCCATCATTTATCAACGAAATCTAAGATTCACTACCACCTCAGCCTCATCTCAAAACTTGGCTAAAAGCTCATTGACACCATCTCTAGGGTTTTTTATGTCTAAAAGATTGGTGTCTTATAAAGTTTCTAAAATAAGAAACTTTCCTTTTTTTTCAATCTCCATCCTTGTTCAAAAAAAAATCAAAGATTCAATATCATCTAATCCTCATATCAAAACTTAACTAAAAGCTCCTTCACACAATTTATGAGGTTTCCAATATTTAAAAGATTAATGTTTTATAAAGTTTCTAACAGAAGAAACTTTCCATTTTACAATCTCCATCCTTGATCAACTAAATCTAAAATTTAATACCATCTAATCCTCATCTCAAAGCTTGGCTAAAAGCTCGTTGCCACCATCTATTTGGTTTCCTATGCCTAAAAGGTGGATGTTTTATAAAGTTTATAAAATAAGAAACTTTTTATTTTTCAATCTCAATCTTTCACCAACAAAATCTACGATTCAATATCATCTCACCCTCATCCCAAAACTTGGCTAAAAGCACCTTGGCACCATCTTTAGGGTTTCTTATGTCTAAAAGATTCTTGTTTTATAAAGTTTCTATAATAAGAAACTTTCTATTTTTCAATCTCCATCCGTCATCAACTAAATCTGAGATTCAATACTCTGTCATTCAAATCCCAAAATTTGGCTAAAAGCTCATTGACACCGTCTCTAGGGTCATATATGTCTAAAAGATGGTTGTTTTATAAGTTTCTAAAATAAGAAACTTTCTATTTTTTCAATCTCCATCATTCATCAACTAAATCAAAGATTCAATATCATCTCATCCTCATCTCAAAATTTTGGTAAAAGCTCATCGACAACCATCTCTAGGGTTTCCTATGTTAAAAAGATGGATGTTTTATAAAGTATCTAAAATAAGAAACAATCTATTTTTCAATCTCCATCCTTCACCAACTAAATCTACAGTTCAACACCATCTCATCCTCATCCCAAAACTTGGCTAAAAGCACCTTGACACCATCTCTAGGGTTTCTTACGTCTAAAAGATGGATGTTTTATAAGTTTCTAAAATAAGAAACTTTCTATTTTTTCAGTCTGCATCCTTCATCAACTAAATCAAAGATTCAATATCATCTCCTCCTCATCTCAAAACTTAGCTAAAAGCACCTTGACAGCATCTGTATGGTTTCTTATCTCTTAAAGATGGATGTTTTATAAAGTTTCTAAAATAAGAAACTTTCTATTTTTTCAATCTTCATCATTTAGCAACTAAATCTAAGATTAAATACCATCTCATCCTCATCTCAAAACACGGCTAAAAGCTCCTTGACCCCATCTCTAGGGTTTCCTATGCCTTGAAATGGATGTCTTATAAAGTTTCTAAAATAAGAAACTTTCTATTTTTTCAATCTCCATCCTTCATCTACTAAATCAAAGATTCAATATCTTCTCCTCCTCTTCTCAAAACTTAGCTAAAAGCTCCTTCACACCATCTCTAGGGTGTCCTATGTCTAAAAGATAGATGTTTTATAAAGTTTCTAAAATAAGAAACTTTCTTTTTTTCAATCTCCGCCCATAACCAACTAAATCGACGATTCAACACCATGTCATCCTCGTCCCAAAACTTGGCTAAAAGCACCTGACACCTTCTCTATGATTTCCTATATCTAAAAGTTTTGCTATTTTAGAAAGTTTCTAAAACAAGAAACTTTCTAATTTTTCAATCTCCATCCTTCATCAACTAAATCTAAGATTCAGTACCCTCTAGTTTTCGTCTAAAAACTTGGCTTAAAGCTCATTGACATCATCTCTAAGGTTTCCTATGTCTAAAAGATTGATATTTTTTACAAAGTTTCTAAAATAAGAAGCTTTCTATTCTTTCAATCTCCATCATTAATCAACTAAATCGAAGATTCAATATCATCTCATCCTCATCCCAAAACACGGCTTAAAGCTCCTTCACACCGTCTGTAGGTTCTCCAATGTCTAAAAGAACGATACTTTATAAAGTTTCTATAATAAGAAATTTTCTATTTTTTCAATCTCCATCCTTTATAAATTCAAGATTTAATACCCTCTCATTCTCATCCCAAAACTTTGCTAGAAGCTCGTTGGCAACATCTCTAGGGTTTCCTATGTGTAAAAGATGGATGTTTTATAAAGTTTCTATAATAAAAAAATTTATATTTTTTCCATCTCCATCCTATATCAACTAAATCTAAGTTTTAATACAATCTTATTTTCATCTCAAAACTTGGCTAAAATCTCTTTGACACCATCTCTAGGATTTCCTATGTCTAAAAGATGGATTTTTATGAAGTTTCTAAAGGAAGAAACTTTCTATTTTTTCAATCTCTATGCTTAATAAACTAAATCTATGATTCAGTACCCGCTCATTATTATCCCAAATCTTGGACAAAAGTTCGTTGACATCATCTCTTGGGTTTCCTATGTCTAAAAGATGAATGTTTTATAAAGTTTCTAAAAGAAGAAACTTTCTATTTTTAAATCTCCATCCGTCATCAACTAAATCTGAGATTCATTACTCTCTCATTCTCATCCCGAAACTTGGCTAAATGCTCCTTGACACCGTCTCTAGGGTCTCATATGTCTAAAAGATGGATGTTTTATAAGTTTCTAAAATAAGAAACTTTCTATTTTATCATTCTCCATCCTTCATCAACTAAATCAAAGATTAAATATCATCTCATCCTCATCTCAAAACTCAACTAAAAGCTCATTGACACCATCTCTAGGATTTTATATGTCTAAAAGATGGATGTTTTATAAAGTTTTTAAAATGAGAAACTTTCTATTTTTCAATCTTCATCAATTATCAACTAAATCTCAGATTAAATTCAATCTCATTCTCATCTCAAAACTGAGCTAAAAGCCCCTTAACCCCATCTCTAGGGTTTCCTATGTCTAAAAGATGGATGTCTTGTAAAGTTTCTAAAATACGAAACTTTCTATTTTTTCAATCTCCATCCTTCATCAACTAAATAAAAGAATCAATATTTTTTCATCCTCATCTCAAAACTTAGGTAAAGCGCTCCTTGACACCTTCTCTAGGGTTTCATATGTCTAAAACATGGATGTTTTATAAAGTTTCTAAAATTAGAAATTGTAAGGCCAAGGGTGCACATTGGTTCAATCATTCACCTTACCTTCTTATTTTGATGCTAGCAAACACAAATTGATTAGCATTGTCAGACTAATGTGTTGCTTTGAGATGTTGTGCTCTACACAGGAATTTGATATGTTATATCGCCATTACACAACTCAACACAACACATGTCTTGTGGATCAAGGATCAAAGGAACCAAGCTTTTGCACCTACTTTGGAGTCATCCTCATTTGAAGATGCTCAAGTAAAGAAGCTTATCATGAAGATCCCACAAGTTCCTAAGCAAGTGTCAAGAAGAAGCTTGGAGTTGAACAAGTCATTGGTGACACCTCATGCACCTCACAACATGGACTGGAGATTGGAGGATGTCACAAGAGCCAAGATAAGGTCAAAATGTTCACTCAAGCTGATGAAGTCCAAGAGAGTGCAAAGGAGCCAAGACATTCAAAGAAGACTCAAGGTTTTTTTTTTATAATGTATTTGGAGTCCTCTTGATTTTATATAAAATGCACTTTCAAAAGGTTTTCAAAATGGTTTTTATACTTACATTTTACATCTTTGAAAACCATCATCACACCCAAAAATGTGTTTGAAAACCTTGGACTAAAGCCCAAAGACCATAGCCCAAAAGCTCCTGGATTTTAAAGTTAAAATGGAATTTCACTCAGGGCCGGTCGACCGGGCTATGCCGGACGACTGCGAGATGGAACCTGAAAATCCAGGTTATCTCGAAATTTATCGGGCCGGTCGACCGAGGCAAGCCGGGCGATCGCGGATATGTTTCTGTTCAAAACAAAAACAATCCAATATGGTGTAGGCGGTCGACCTCCATGGGTCTGGTCGACCACGATAGTGTTTTGAGCGAAAATTAAATTCAAACAGTAAGCCCTCGTCGGGCGACCACCATTGGGCAAGTCGATCGCGCCAGTATGAATTTTGAATGTCAAATTAAGAGCCCGATAAGGGCGGGTGACCGTCGTGCCTCAGTCGACCACCGCGACTGGGAAATAGATCCGTTGGGGCTTTCGCAGGTTGACTTTTTCAACCCTGTAAATTATAGTTTTACCCCCAAACGGTCATATATCCTTGTGGGCTATATATACACTATCCAAACATTTCTACATTACCTTTGTCAAGATAAAATCCCATCTTCTTGAACCAAAACTTTTATATGAAAGGTTAAACCTCTTTGAATTTGCAATTTTACATTCTATCAAGAGGATCTCCATAGGCCTTACATTTGTATATATTCTTCGGAGAGTTTGTGAGCTTACAACTTTGTAATCCGCCTATCAAGAGGCATTGAGAGTTTCTTTCTTTTTATTTCTTCATTCTATGTTTGAGGGTCTCCGATTTGGCCCGGAAAGAAAGGTAAATCAAGTGTACGAGGAAGGTGTCCTCAGAAAGGCTTCGTGCAGAAAAGGGTGATTCCTTTGAAGAAAGAGTTGGTGTAAGGCTTTGAGATTCGCCCTTTGAAGAATCTTAGTGGTTAATGAAGAATCCTAAGGAGGAAAACTTAGAAGAGTGGCTTAGGTGAAGTTGTGACCGAACCACTATAAATCTTGTGCCTTGTGGATGCTTTCTTCTTCTCCTTATTATCTGCACATTGTGGTGACTAGTAATCTCTAACTCAACTTGTATCTATGTTTTAATGAAACAAGGGTTAGTGAATGCATGCTTAAAGTAACATCCAAACCCTAACTCTTAATATCTCTATTAATTGATCAAGGGTTAAACATGTTAAGGCTTAGTTGGTAAATTGATTTTAGGAATCCAATTAATTAAGCCCCAAATTTTTAATTTGCCAATTCACCCCCCCTCTTGGGTTGTCACCTTGTATTTCAGGAACTTTCTATTTTTCAATCTACATCCTTCACCAACTTAATCTACGATTAAATACCATCTCATCCTTATCCCGAAACTTGGCTAAAAGCACCTTAACACCATCTCTAGGGTTTCCTATGTCTACAAGATTGATATTTTTTAAAGTTTATAAAATATGAAACTTTCTAATTTTTCAATCTCCATCCTTCATCAACTAAATCTAAGATTCAGTAGCTCTACTTCTCATCCAAAAAAATGGCTTAAAGCTCGTTGTCATCATTTCTAGAGTTTCTTATGTCTAAAAGATGGATGATTTACAAAGTTTCTAAAATAAGAAACTTTCTATTCTTTCAATCTTCGTCCTTAATCAACTAAATCTAAGATTTAATACCCTCTCATTCTCATCCCAAAACTTGGCTAAAAGCACGTTGACAACATCTCTAGGGTTTCATAAGTTTAAAAGATGGATGTTTTATAAAGTTTATATAATAAGAAACTTTCTATTTTTTCCATCTCCATCCTTTATCAACTAAATCTAAGATTCAATACAATCTCATCCTCATCTCAAATATGGCTAAAAGCTCCTTCACACCATCTCTATGGTTTCCTATGTTTAAAAGATGGCTTTTTTTAAATTTTCTAAAATAAGAAACTTTCTATTTTTTCAATCTTCATACTTAATCAACTAAATCTACGATTCAATGTCTTCTCATGCTTATCCCAAAATTTGGCTAAAAGCTCGTTGACATCATCTCTAGGGTTTCCTATGTTCAAAGATTGATGTTTTATAAAGTTTCTAAAATTAGAAACTTTCTATTTTTTCAATTCACATCCTTCATTAACTAAATCTAAGATTCAGTATCATCTCATCGTTATCCCAAAACATGGTTAAAAGCTCCTTCACACCGTGTCTAGGGTCTCTTATCTCTAAAAGATGGATGTTTTATAAAGTTTCTAAAATAAGAAACTTTCTATTTTCTCAATCTTCATCATTAATCAACTAAATATAAGATTAAATACCATCTCATCCTTATCTCAAAACTTAGCTAAAAGCTCCTTCACACAATTTCTAGGGTTTCCTCTGTCTAAAAGATTGATGTCTTGTACAGTTTCTAAAATAAGAAACTTTTTTTTTCAATCTCACCCCTTAATCAATGAAATCAAAGATTCAATATCATCTCATCCGCATCTCAAAACTTAGCTAAAACCTCCTTGACACCATCTCTAGGCTTTCCTAAGTCTAAAAGATTGATATTTTTTAAATTTACTAAAATATGAAACTTTCAATTTTTCAATATCTATCATTCACCAACAAAATCTACGATTCAATACCATCTCATCCTCACCCCAAAACTTGGCTAAAAGGCCCTTAACACCATTTCTATGGTTTCTTATGTCGAAAAGATGGATGTTTTATAAAGTTTCTAAAAGCAGAAACTTTCTATTTTTCAATCTCCATCCTTCACCAACTAAATTTACGATTCAATATCATCTCATTCTCATCCCAAAACTTGGCTAAAAGCCCGTTGACTCCATCTTTAGGGTTTCCTATGTCTAAATGATGGATGTTTTATAAGTTTCTAAGATAAGAAACTTTTTATTTTTTCAATCTCCATCCTTCATCAACTAAATCAAATATTCAACATCATCTCATCCTCACCTCAAAACTTAGCTAAAAGCTCATTCAAACCATCTCTAGGATTTTTTATGTCTAAAAGATGGATGTTTTATAAAGTTTCTAAAATAAGAAACTTTCTATTTTTCCAATCTTGATCATTTATAAACTAAATTTAAGATTCAATACCATCTCATCCTCGTCTCAAAACTGAAGTAAAAGCTCCTAGACCCCATCTCTAGGGTTTCTTATGTCTGAAAGATAAATGTTTTATAAAGTTTCCAAAATAAGGAACTTTCTATTTTTTCCATATCTAAACTTTATCAACTAAATCTAAGATTCAATACCATCTCATCCTCATCTCAAAACTTGGGTAAAAGCATCTTGTCACCATCTCTAAGATTTTCTATGTCTAAAAGAGGGATTTTTATAAAGTTTCTAAAATAAGAAACTTTCTATTTTTTCAATCTCTATACTTAATCAACGAAATCTATGATTCAGTACCTTCTCTTTCTTATCCCAAAACTTGGATAAAAGCACGTTGACATCATCTCAAGGGTTTCCTATGTCAAAATGATGGGTGTTTTATAAAGTTTCTAAAATAAGAAACTTTCTATTTTTCAATCTCCATCCGTCATCAACTAATTCTGAGATTCATTGCTCTCCCATTCTCATCCCAAAACTTGGCTAAAATCTCCTTGACACAGTCTCTAGGGTCACATATGTCTAAAAGATGGATGTTTTATAAGTTTCTGAAATAAAAAACTTTCAATTTTTTCAATCTTCATCCTTCATCAACTAAATCAAAGATTCACTATCATTTCATCATCATCTCAAAACTTAGTAAAACCTCTATGACCCCTTCTCTAGGGTTTCCTAGGTCTAAAAGATGGACGTTTTACAAAGTTTCTAAAATAAGAAACTTTCTATTTTTACCTCTCCATCCTTCACCAACTAAATATACGATTCAATACCATCTCATCCTCATCCTAAAACTTGGCTAAAAGCACCTTGACACCATCTCTAGGTCTTCCATTGTCTAAAAGATGGATGTTTTATAAGTTTCTAAAATAAGAAACTTTCTATTATTTCAATCTCCATCCTTTATCAACTAAATCAATGATTCAATATCATCTCATCCTCATCTCAAAACATGGCTAAAAGCTCATCGACACCATCTCTAAGATTTAGTTGATATGGGATTTCCTATGTCTAAAAGGTGTTGTTTTATAAAGTTTTTTAAACAAGAAACTTTCTATTTTTTAATCTCCATCCATCGCCAACTAAATCTAACATTCAATACCATTTCATCATCATCCCAAAATTTGGTTAAAAGCTCCTTGACACCATCTCTAGGGTTTCCTATGTCTAAAAGATGGATTTTTATAGATTTTCTAAAATAAGAAACTTTCTATTTTTTTCAATCTCCAAACTTAATCAACTAAATCTATGATTCAGTGTCTTCTCATTCTTTTCGCAAAACTTGGCTCAAAGCTCGTTGACATCATCTCTAGGGTTTCATATGTCTAAAAGCTGATGTTTTATAAAGTTTCTAAAAGAAGAAACTTTCTATTTTTTCAATTCACATCCTTCATCAACGTTATCCTAAAACATGGTTAAAAGCTCCTTGACTCTAGGGTCTCTTATCTCTAAGATTTAGTTGATATGGGGTTTTCTATGTCTAAAAGATTGTTATTTTATAAAGTTTCTAAAATAAGAAACATTCTATTTTCTCAATCGCTATCCTTGATCAACTAAATCTAAGATTCAAAACCATCTAATCCTCATCTCAAAACTTAGCTAAAAGCACCTTGACACCATCTATAGGGTTTTCTAGGTCTATAAGATAGTTGTTTTATAAAGTTTCTAAAATAAGAAACTTTATATTTTTCAATCTCCATCCGTCGTCAACTAAATCTAAGATTCAATACCATCTCTTTCTCTTCCGAAAACATGGTTAAAAGCTCCTTGACACCATCTCTAGGGTTTCCTATAACTAAAAGTTGGATTTTTTATAAACTTTCTATAATAAGAAACTTTCTATCTTTTCAATCTCCATCATTCATCCACTAAATCTAAGATTCAATATCATCTTATCGGCATCCCAAAACGTGGCTAAAAGCTCCTTGGCACCATCTCTAATGTCTTTTATGTTTAAAAGATGGTTGTTTTATAAAGTTTTTAAAATCAGTGACTTTCTATTTTTTCAATCTCCATCCCTTATCAACTAAATCAAAGATTCAATATCATCTCATCCTCATCTTAAAACTTAGCTACAAGCTCCTTGACACCATCTCTACAGTTTACTAAGTCTTAAAGATTGATGTTTTATAAAGTTTCTAAAATAAGAAACTTTCTATTTTTTCCTTCTCCATCCTTCATCTACTAAATCTAAGATTTAATATCATTTCATCCTCATCTCAAAACTCGCTAAAAGCTCCTTAATTCCATCTCTATGGTTTCCTATGTCTAAAAGATGGATGTTTTATAAAGTTTTTAAAATAAGAAACTTTTTTTTTCAACCTTCATCTTTAACCGACTAAATCTAAGCCCTCTTTATCATCTCAAAACTTGGCTAAAAGCTCCTTTACACCATCTCTAGAGTTTCCTATGTCTAAAAGATGGATGTTTTATATAGTTTATATAATAAGAAACTTCTATTTTTTCAATCTCCTTCCTTCGTCAACTAAATCTAAGATTCAATATCATCTTATCCTCATCCCAAAACATGGTTAAAAGCTCCTTGACACCATCTCTAAGGTGTCTTATGTTTAAAAGATAGATGTTTTATAAAGTTTCTAAAATGATAAATTTTCTTTTTTTACTATCTCCATCATCCATTAATTAAATCTAAGATTCAATACCATCGCATCCTCATCACAAAACTTGGCTAAAAGCTCCTTGACACTATCTCTAGGGTTTTATATGCCTTAAAGATACATATTTTATATAATTTCCAAAATAAGAAACTTTTTATTTTTTCAATCTCCATCTTTCATCAGGTAAATCTAAGATTCAATACTATCTCATCCTCATCTTAAAACTTGGATAAAAGCTTTTTCACACCATCTCTAAGATTTACTAAGTATAAAAGATTGATGTTTTATTATGTTTCTAAAATAAGAAACTTTCTATGTTTTCAATCTCCATCCTCCATTGACTAAATCTACGATTTAATACCATCTCATCCTCATCTCAAAACTTGGCTAAAAGCTCATTGACACCATCTCTAGGATTTTTTATGTCTAAAAGATGGATGTTTTATAAAGTTTCTAAAAACAGAAACTTTCAATTTTTTATATCGGCCTTTATCAACTAAATCTAAGATTCAATATCATCTCATCCTAGTCTCAAAACTTGGCAAAAAGGTCGTTGACATCTTCTTTAGGGTTTCTTATGTCTATTAGATGGATGTTTTATAAAGTTTCTAAAATAAAAAACTTTCTATTTTTTCAATCTCCATCCTTCATCAACCAAATCTAAGATTCAAAACCAACTTATCATCATCCCAAAACTTGGCTAAGAGCTCCATGACATCATCTCTAGGGTCTCCTATGTCAAAAAGATGGATGTTTTATAAACTTTCAAAAATAAGAAACTTTCTATTTTTTCAATCTCCATCCTTTATCAACTAAACCTAATATTCAAAACCATCTAATCGTCATCCCAAAACTTGGCTAAAAGCTTCTTCACACCATCTCTAGGGCCTGCTGTGTCAAAAGGATGGATGTTTTATAAAGTTTCAAAAATATGAAACTTTCTATTTTTTCAAAGTCCATCAGTTATCATGTAAACTTAAGATTCAATATCTTCTCTACCTCATCTCAAAACTAGGCTAAAAGCTCGAAGATATGTCTAGGGTTTCCTATTTCTAAAAGATGGATGTTATATAAACTATCTAAAATAAGAAACTTTTTCTTTTCAAAATCTCCATCTTTAATCAACTAAATCTAAGATTCAATACCCTCTCAATATCATCTCAAAACTTGGCTAAAAGCTCATTGACTACAGCTGTAGGGTTTCCTATTTCTAAAGATTGATGTTTATAAACTTTCTTATTTAAGAAACTTTCTATTTTTTCATTCTCCATCCTTTATCAACTAAATCTAAAAGCTCCTTGACACCATCTCTAGGGTTTACTAAGTCTGATTTATTGATGTTTTATAAATATTCTAAAATATGAAACTTTTTTATTTTTTCAATCTCCATCCTTAATCAACTAAATCTAAGATTCAATACCATCTAATCCTCATCTCAAGACATGGCTAAAAGCGGATTGACATCATCTCTTGGGTTTTCTACGTTTAAGAGATTGGATGTTTTGTAAAGTTTCTAAAATCAGAAACTTTCTTTTTTTACAATCTCTATCCCTAATCAACTAAATCTAAGATTCAATATCATTGCATCCTCATCTCAAAACTTGGCTAAAAGCTCCTTGACACTATCACTAGGTTTTTATATGTCTAAAAGATAGATATTTTATAAAAATTTTATAATAATAAACTTTCTATTTTTTCAATCTCTATCTGAAATTCCTAGGATAGGCGCAAGTACTATTCTAATGGCAACTTATGAGGAGGGAAAATTAGGTTTCTAAAAAGTTTTAAGCTTTTGAAAACTTTAACCCAATTTTGAAAATTTAAGAGAGATAAGTTAAATCCTAAGTGCAATGCAAATATAAAGCAAGAGATAAGAGAGAGATGCACCTGAGATTTAAAGTGGTTCGGTCCTCAAAACGCTAGGCCTACTCCACTCCACCAACCAAACTCGTTGATGGCTTCACTATGTTGATCTTCTTAACTTCGACGAAGATCGGTGCCAATTACAATTCCAATTGCCTTTAACCTTGGTGGCAATCCTCACCATGAAGAGTGGGCTTCGCTTCTCCGAATACTCTCCCAAATATAATCGTCTTGATAAAGAAAGAAAGAAACAAAAAATCCCTCACAAGGGTTTACAAGGTTAAAGAAGATGTACAAATTTAAGCCTATGATCCAAATCCTAATTCTAGAGGATGAGAGGCATAAACAAGCTTAATACACTCTTAGGATATTCCAATAGATTTTTAGAGTGTTACGATTGATGGTTGGGAATTTTAGAATACCCATATATATAGAAAAACCCAAATATGACCGTTTGGGGGCATAGTCGTAATTCTGGCAAAAATTCCAACGTCTATATTTTTTTCCCGAACTAGTGGTCTCGGAGTTCCGAGAGAATTTCTCTGAGTTCCGGGAATACAAACAAGAGATGGATTTTAATCCCTTGATTTTAATTCCGAGATCGGAGCTCCGAGAAGCCTAATTCTAACTGGTTTTCCATTTATGTTTCTTATTTGTTTGGGCTTCCAAATTTACACCATGATGGGATTGTTATGAGGGTTCCAAAGTGTTGGAACACCACAAGTTCAATATCTTAAACATTTTAGGGGTGTGTGGTTATTTTATTTATGGCTCTTAAAATCAAACCTAGGATTGGATCTTATACAATTTAAACGACTTCGATCTTCAATTGCGATGCTTCAAGTCTTCATGAGTCTTGGATCTCCGATGTCTTTGGCCTTCCGACTGTGGTCCAATGAGAGCTTCTTGGCATCAATCCAAGCAATCTTATCTTAACACAATCATGATCTACATCTTAGACAATCGTTTTAGTGAACTAAAATCACTTGTGTATTGGAATCATAAAAAGAAGATGTGAATGCCAAGGTGGGAACCACTGGGCTTACAATCTCCCCCTTTTTTATGATGACAAGCACAAGAGATTTTTCAATAAAGGCACACATATTTTCCTTCCTTAAGCTAGATTTTTCTCCCCCTTTGTCATCAACAAAAAGATGGGGTATAAGAAAAACAAAAGGGATAAAATTTACAATTTTAAGCTCCCCCTTTTTCAAGGAAAAAGACAAACCTAGAACTCCCCCTATTTGGAAAACAAATTCAATACAAGAGGATATTTTAAAATTCAAGGAGAAATATATACAAATATTAAGTGCTAGCCCTAATCTAAAAACAAATATGAGTAGAATCATATGGGGGCTTTGGGAATCCAAGCTTTCTTGGTTCCACCACAATCCCTATTCTTAGATGCACATTGGAATTGGGAGTGACCATTGATTCCATAATAATGGCATCTAACATGAGGGTTATAGACTAGTCCTATCATAAAATACATGATTAGGACTATAACTAGCCTTCTTCAAGATTATGTCAATAATTTTATCACCATTTAAGAATCCACAGAGACATAATCTTAACCTTTCATTTTCATTATGAAAATAGGTTATTTGATTTAGAAAATCATTAGTGTCATCTTCATAAGATTTGGAAGAGTTTGCCAAATTATGAAATTGTACTAATTGGCAAGATTTCTCATCCAAACTACCCTTGAGGGTTTCAATCTCAAGTTTAAAATTTTCAATTTGTACCCGAGCTTCACACATGGAAGAAGAAGATTCATTTTTCAAAACATCAAGTTTGTTTTCTAATTTTGAAATAGATTTTTTAAGAACTTTATTTTTTGAAATTTGAGAATGCAAAGTAATGCACAATTCATCATAAGATATGTTACCACTATCACTACTTGATGAATTACAAGAGGGGTTAGAATTTACGTCATCTTCATGGGCGAGTGCCATGAAGCAAAGATCATCCTTATTAGCTTCCCCTTCACTTGAGCTTTTTTCCGAAGTGCTAGAAGCATCCCAAGAGGCTACAAGACCCTTATTCTTCTTCCAATCTTTCTTCTTTCCCTTGTACTTCGAGGAAGATGACTTGAGAAGTTGACACTCCGGTCTTTTGTGTCCTGTCTTCTTGCAATTGTAACACCTTATTCCTCCTTCTACTTCACTTTCTTCTTTCTTCTTCTTTTTATCCTTTTTGTACTTCTTTCTCCACAAGCTTTTAAACTTTCTTAAAGCTTCTTCCTCATCACTATCTGCTTCACTTGAGGATGATGAGTCCGTCTTGGTGGCCTTTAGAGCTAGAGATCGACTTTCTTTTTCTTTCTCTTTTGGCTTCTTTTCTTCTTGACGGCTAGTGAGGAGCATCTCATGAGTGATAAGAGATCCTACAAGCTCCTCCATAGTTAGCGTCTTGAGATCCTTTGATTCTTATACGGCGGTGACCTTTGGATCCCAGTGTGGAGGAAGTGACCTAAGTAACTTACCCACAAGCTCATCAGTAGGATAAGATTTACCAAGATTAGCTAATTCATTTATTATTTTAGAAAATCGGGTATACATTTCAGAAATACTTTCGTTTTGACCCATTCTAAACATTTCATATTTGCTCTTTAACAAGTTTACTTTGGAATCCTTGACTTGTGATGTTCCCTCATGGGTAATGGCAAGGGTATATCCCAAATAACCTTGGCGGAATAAAAAAGAGCTACTCTATTAAACTCCTCCGTAGATAAGGCGCAAAACAAAGAATTTATAGCTTTGTAATTTAAATTTGCTTGCCTTTTCTCTACAACATTTCATTCTTCAAATGGTTTGGAAGGCAAAGTGTATCCATTTTCAACAATATACCAAAGTTCCACATCAATCGAAAGAAGATAGATGCGCATCCTTGTCAGCCAATGTCCATAGTTGGACCCATCAAAGAAAGGAGGTCTAGTCATGGAATGGCCTTCCGGAAGTCCGGTTCCATTTATGTTTGCCATTTCAGAAATAGAAAGTTGCCAATGATCTTACGATCTTTCCCTTGTTAAATTTGAAAAATTTACAAAAGATTTAAAAAAAGAAAATCTTTTAAGAGCCAAGGCTCTGATACTAAGTAAAACTCCAAGAATAGGCCCAAGTACTATTCTAATGGCAACTTATGAGGAGGGAAAATTAGGTTTCTAACAAGTTTTAAGCTTTTGAAAACTTTAACCCAATTTTGAAGATTGAAGAGATCAAAAAAGCAATTAAGCATACAAGTTAAATTCTAAGTGCAATGCAAATATATAGCAAGAGATAAGAGAGAATGCACTCGAGATTTAAAGTGGTTAGCTCCTCAAAACGGGAGGCCTACTCCACTCCACCAACCAAACCCGTTGATGGCTTCACTATGTTGATCTTCTTAACTTCGGCGAAGATCGGTGCCAATTACAATTCCAATTGCCTCTAACCTTGGTGGCAATCCTCACCATGGAGAGTGGTCTTCGTTTCTCCGAACACTCGCCCAAATACAATCGTCTTGATAAAGAAAGAAATAAACAAAAAATCCCTCACAAGGGTTTACAAGGTTGAAGATGTACAAATTTCAGGCTATGATCCAAATCCTAATTCTAGACGATGAGAGGAATAAACAAGCTTAATACACTCTTAGGATATTCCAATAGGTTTTTAGAGTGTTAGGATTGATGGTTGGGAAGTTTAGAATACCCATAAATATAGAAAAACCCAAATATGACCTTTTGGGGGCATAGTCATAATTCTGGCAAAAACCCCAACGGCTATATTTTTTTTCCCGAACTAGTGGTCTCGGAGTTCCGAGAAAATTCTCGGAGTTCCGAGAATTTCTCTCGGAGTTTCGGGAATACAAACAGGAGATGGATTTTAATCCCTGGACCATTTCTCGGAGCTCTGAGAAGCCTAATTCGAGCTGGTTTTCCATTTATGTTTCTTATTTGTTTGGGCTTCCGAATTTACACCATGATAGGATTGTTTTGAGGCTTCCAAAGTGTTAGAACACCACAAGTTCAATCTCTTAAAAATATCAGGGGTGTGTGGGTATTTTATTTATGCCTCTTAAAATCAAAACTAGGATTGGATCTTATACAATCTAAACGACTTCGATCTTCAATTGTGATGCTTCAAGTCTTCATGCGTCTGGGATCTCCGATGTCTTTCGCCTTCCGAATGCGGTCCAATGAGAGCTTCTTGGCCTCAATCCAAGCAATCTGGTCTTAACATAATCATGATCTATGACTTAGACAATCAAACACATTAGTGAACTAAAATCACTTGTGTATTGGAATCATCAAAAGAAGATGGGAATGCCAAGGTCGGAACCATTGGGCTTACACCATCCTTCATCAACTAAATCTAAGATGCAATATCATCTCATCCTCATCTTAAAACTTGGCTAAAAGCTCCCTTACACCATCTCTAGGGTTTCATAAGTCTAAAAGAATGATATTTTATAAAATTTCTAAAATAAGAAACTTTCTATTTTTTCAATCTCCATCCTTCAGCAACTAAATCTAAGATTTCATACCATCTCATCCTCATCTAAAAAATTAACTAAAAGCTCCTTAACACCATCCCTAGGGTCTCATATATCTAAAAGATGGATGTTTTATAAAGTTTCTAAAATAAGAAACTTTCTATTTTTTTCAGTCTCCATCCTTCCTCAACTAAATCTAAGATTCAAAAACATCTCATCGTCATCCCAAAACTTGGCTAAAAGCTCCTTGAGACCATCCTTAGGGTATCCTATGTCTAAAAGATGGATGTTTTATAAAGATTCTAAAATAAGAAACTTTCTATTTTTTAAATCTCCAACTTTAATCAACTAAATCGAAGATACAATACCCTCTCATCATCATCTCAAAAATCAACTAAATCTAAGATACACTACCCTCTCATGATCATCTCAAAACTTGGCTAAAAGCTCCTTCACACCATCTCTAGGGTTTACTAAGTCTAAAAGATTGATATTTTATAAATATTCTAAAATAAGAAACTTTCTATTTTTTCAATTTCCATCCTTTATCAACTAAATCTAAGATACAATACCATCTAATCCTTATCTCAAAACATGGCTAAAAGCTCGTTGACATCATCTCTAGGGTTTTCTATATTTAAAAGATGGATGTTTTATATAGTTTCTAAATTCAGAAAGTTTCTTTTTTTACAATTCCCATCCTTCATCAACTAAATCTATGATTTAATACCATCGCATCCTCATCTCAAAACTTAGCTAAAAGTTCCTTCACACTACCTCTACGATTTTTATTGTCTAAAAGATAGATATTTTAAAAACTTTCTGCAAGAAGAAACTTTCTATTTTTTCAATCTTCATCCTTCATACACTAAATCTAAGATTCAATACCATCTCATCATCATCTTAAAACTTGGCTAAAAGCTCCTTCACACCATTTCTTGGGTTTACTAAGTCTAAAAGATTGATAATTTATAATGTTTTTAAAATAAAAAAACTTTCTATTGTGTCAACCTCCATCTTTCTTCAACTAAATCTAAGATTAAATACCATCTCATCCTCATCTCAAAACTTCGCAAAAAGCTCCTTGACACCATCTCTAGGGTTTCATACGTCTAAAGGATGGATGTTTTATAAAGTTTGAAAAATAAGAAACTTTCTATATTTTTCAATTTCCATCCTTTATTAACTAAATATAAGATTCAATACCATCTCATCTTCATTTCAGAACCTGGCTAATAGCAACTTTATATCATATCTAGGGTTTACTAAGTCTAAAAAATTGATGCTTTATAAAGTTTCTAAAATAACAAGCTTTCTATTTTTTCCAATCTCTATCATTCATCAATTAATTCTAAGATTCAATACCCTCTCATTCTCATCCCTAAACTTGGCTAAAAGCTCCTCGACACCATCTCTAGGGTTTCCTATGTGTAGAAGATGGATGTTTTATAAAGTTTTTAAAATAAGAAACTTTCTATTATTTCAATCTCCATCTTTTATCAACTAAATCTAAGATTCAATACGTTCTCATCCTTATCTCAAAACTTGGCTAAAAGCTCCTTAACACCATCTCGAGGTTTTCCTATGTCTAAAAGATGGATGTCTTTTGAGGTTTTCAACATAAGAAACTTTAAATTTTTTCAATTTCCATCCTCAATCAACTAAATCTAAGATTAAATATCATCTCATCTTCATCTCAAAACTTGGCTAAAACCCCTTTCACATCATATCTAAGGTTTCCTATGTCTAAAATATGTATGTTTTATAAAGTTTCTAAAATAAGAGACTTTCTATTTTCCAATCTCCACCCTTGATCAACTAAATTCAAGATTCAATACAATCTAATCCACATCTCAAACCTTTACTAAAAGCTCCTTGACACCATCTATTGGGATTCCTATGTCTAAAAGATTAATGTCTTATAAATTTTCTACAATAAGAAATTTTCTATTTTTTCAATCTCCATCTTTGATCAACTAAATCTAAGCTTTAATACCATCAAATCCTCATTTCAAAACGTGGCTAAAAGCCCCTTGACACCATCTATAGGGTTTCCTATGTCTGAAAGATTGATGTTTTATAAAGTTTCTAAAATAAGAAACTTAATCAACTAATTCTAAGATTCAGTACCATTGCAACCTCATCACCAAACTTGGCTAAAAGCTCCTTCACACCATCTCTAGGGTTTCTTACGTCAAAAAGATGGATGCTTTATAAAGTTTCTAAAATAAGAAACTTTCTGCTTTTCCAATCTCCATCCTTCAATACCATCTCATCGTCATCTCAAAACTTGGCTAAAAGCACATTGACACTGTCTCTAGGGTCTCTTATGTCCAAAAGATGGATATTTTACAAAGTTTCTAAAATAATAAACTTTCTATTTTTTCAATCTCCATCCTTTATCAACTAAATCTAAGATTCAATACCAACAAATCCTCATCTCAAAACTTAGCTAAAAGCTCCTTCACACCATCTGTAGGGTTTTCTAAGTCTAAAAGATTAATATTTTATAAAGTTTCTAAAATAATAAAGTTTCTATATTTTCAATCTCAATCCTTCATATTCTAAAGCTATGATTCAATACCATGTCATCTTCATCCCAAAACTTAGCTAAAAGCTCCTTCACACCATCTATAGGGTTTCTTATTTCTAAAAGGTGGATGTTTTATAAAGTTTTTAAAATTCAAAACTTTCAGTTTTTTCAATTTCTATCCGTGATCAACAAAATCTAAGATTCAATACCATTTAATCCTGATCTCAAAACTTGGCTAAAAGCTCATTGACACCATCTCTAGTGTTTCTTATGTTTAAAAGATAGATGTTTTATAAAGTTTCTAAAATAAGAAACTTTCTATTTTTTCAATCTCCATCCTTAATCAACTAAATCTAAGATTTTATACCATCTCATCATCATCCCAAAACTTGGCTAAAAGGTCTTTGACACCATCTCTAGGGTCTCCTACGTCTAAAAGATGAATGTTTTATAAAGTTTCTAATATATGAAACATTTTATTTTTTGAATCTCCATACTTCTTTAACTAAATCTAAGATTCAATATCATCTTACCCTCACCCAAAACATGGCTAAAATGTCCTTGACACCATCTCTAGGGTCTCGTATATTTAAAAGATAGATGTTTTATAAAGTTTCAAAAATAAGCAACTTACAATTTTTTCAATCTCCACCCTTTATCAACTAAATCTAAGATTCAATACCATCTCATCTTCATCTCAAAACTTGGTTAAAAGATCCTTAACACCATCTCTAGGTTTTCCTATGTCTAAAAGATGGATGACATATATAGTTTCTAAAATAAGTAACTTTCTATTTTTTCAATTTCTATCATTCATCAACTAAATCTAAGATTCAATATCATCTTATCCTCATCTCAAAACTTTGTTAAAAGCTCCTTCACACCATCTCTAGGGTTTCCTCTATCTAAAAGATGGATATTTTATAAAGTTTCGGATCATCATCTCAAAACTTGGCTAAGAGCTCCTTTACACCATCTCTAAGGTCTCTTATGCTTAAAAGACGGATGTTTTATAAAGTTTCTAAAATAAGAAACTTTCTATTTTTTCAATCTCCTCCATCTTTTATCAACTGAATAAGAAACTAAATCCCAGATTTAATACCATCTAATCCTCATCTCAAAACTTGTCGAAAAGCTCCTTGACACCTTATATGGGGTTTCTTATGTCTAAAAGTTTGATGTCTTATAAATTTTCTATAATAAGAAATTTTTTATTTTTTCAATCTTCATCCGTGATTAACTAAATATAAGCTTCAATACCATCAAATCCTCATTTCAAAACACGGCTAAAAGCTCCTTGACACCATCTATAAGGTTTCATAAGTTTAAAAGATGGATGTTTTATAAAGTTTCTAAAATAAGAAACTTAATCAACTAAATCTAAGATTCATTACCATCGCAACCTCATCACCAAACTTGGCTAAAAGCTCATTCACATCATCTCTAGGATTTCTTACGTCTAAAAGATGGATGTTTTATAAAGTTTTTAAAATAAAAAACTTTCTTTTTTTTTCAATCTCCATCCTTCTTCAACTAAATTTAAGATTTAATACCATCTCATCCTCATCTCAAAACTTGGCTAAAAGCTCAGTGACACTATCCCTAGGATCTCCTATGTCCAAAAGATTGATGTTTTACAAAGTTTCCAAAATAATACACTTTCTATTTTTTCAATCTCCATCTTTTATCAACTAAATCTAAGATTCAATACCAACTAATCCTCATCTCAAAACTTAGCTAAAAGCTCGTCACACCATCTGTAGGGTTTCCTAAGTCTAAAAGATTAATGTTATCTAAAGTCTCTAAAACAATAAATTTTCTATTTTTTCAATCTCCGTCCTTCATACTCTAAATCTATGATTAAATACCATGTCATCATCATCTCAAAACTTGGCTAAAAGCGCCTTCACATTATCTATAGGGTTTCTTATGTCTAAAAAGGTTGTTGTTTTATAAAGTTTTTAAAATCCGAAACTTTCTATTTTTTCAATTTCTATCCGTAATCAACTAAATCTATGATGAAATACCATCTAATCCTCATATAAAAACTTGGCTAAAAGCTCATTGACACCATCTCTAGGGTTTCCTATGTTTAAAAGATTGATATTTTATAAAGTTTCTGAAATAAGAAACTATCTATTGTTTCAATCTCAATCCTTCACCAACTAAATCTAAGATTAAATACCATCTCATCCTCATCTCAAAACTTGGCTAAAAGCTCCTTCAAAACATCTCTAGGGTTTCCTAAGATGGATGTTTTACAATGTTTCTAAAATAAAAAACTTTCTATTTTTTCAATCTCCATCCTTTATCAACTAAATCTAATATTCAATACCATAGAAGCCTCATCTCGAAACTTCGCTAAAAGCTCATCGACATCATCAATGGGGTTTCATATGTTTAATAGATGAATGTTTTATAAAGTTTGTAAAATCAGAAAATTTCTATTTCTTCAATCTCTATCCTTTATCAACTAAATCTAATATTCAATACCATCTCATCCTCATCTCAAAACTTGGCTAAAAGCTCCTTGACAAGATGGTTGTTTATGTTTGTAAAATCAGAAAATTTCTATTTCTTCTAGGGTTTCTTATGTTTAAAAGATGGTTGTTTTATAAAGTTTCTAAAATAAGAAAACTTTTAATTTTTTCAATATATATCCTTTATCAGTTAAATCTAAGATTCAATACCATCTATCCTCATCCCAAAACTTAGCTAAAAGCTCATTGACACCATATCTAGTGTTTCCTACGTCTAAAAGAAGTTTTTTAAAGTTTCTAAAATAAAAAACTTTCTATTTTTCCAATCACCATCCTTGATTAACTAAATCTAAGATTCAATACCATCTAAACCTCTCTAAAAAACTGGCAAAAAGCTCATTTACACCATCTCTAGGGTTTCCTATGTCTAAAAGATTGATGTTTTATGAAGTTTCTAAAATCAGAAACATTTTATGTTTTCAATATCAATCCTTCATCAACTAAATCTAAGATTCAATACCATCTCCTCCTCATTTTAAAACTTGGATAAAAGCTCCTTGACACCATCTCTAGGGTTTCCTTTGTGTAAAAGATGGATGTTTTACAAGGTTTCTAAAATAAAAAACCTTCTATTTTTTCAATATTCGTCTTTCATCAACTAAATCTAAGATTCAATACCCTCTAATTCTCCACCCAAAACTTAGCTAAAAGCTCGTTGATGTCATCTCTAGGGTTTCCGATGTCTAAAAGATGAATGTTTTCTAAAGTTTCTAAAATAAGAAACTTTCTATTTTTTCAATCTCCATCCTTCACCAATTAAATCTAAGATTTTATATTATCTCATCATCATCCCAAAACTTGGCTAAAAGATGATTGACTTCATCTGGGTCTCCTATGTTTAAAAGATTAATGTTTTATAAAGTTTTTAATATATGAAACTTTCTATTTTTTCAATCTTCATACTTCGTCAACTAAATCTAAGATTCAATATCATCTTATCCTCATCCCAAAACATTGCTAAAATCTCCTTCACACCATCTCTAGGGTCTCGTATGTTTAAAAGATGGATGTTTTATAAAGTTTAAAAAATAAGCAACTTATAATTTTTTCAATCTCCACCCTTTATCAACTAAATCTAAGATTAAATACCATCTCATCCTCATCTCAAACCTTGGTTAAAAGCTCCTTAACACCATCTCTAGGTTTTCCTATGTCTAAAAGATGGATGTCTTATATAGTTTCTAAAATAAGAAACTTTCTATTTTTTTAATTTTTATCATTCATCAACTAAATCTAAGATTCAATATCATCTTATCCTCATCTCGAAACTTTGCTAAAAGCTCATTCACACCATCTCTAGGGTTTCCTCTGTCTAAGAGATGGTGTGGACCCCGATCCGAGGACGGTGCCGAGGGACGCGAGATCCCTCCTGCAATCCTCTAAGATCTCCACAAAGTGAAGGAGAGCTCTACCAAGGAACTCTCGAAACAGGTGTCACCCTCACAGCATAGCATGAGTGGCGATACAAAACGAATGAGATACATCCTGATCAGGAGCCAAGGCTCGAAACCGAGATGTACCTAAAAATAACTCAGAGTCGCCATCCATGGATGCGCCATGGAACCAAAACAAATGATCTGTTTGCAATGGATAACCAGAGATACAAAAGGTCCGTGCCTGATGACGAATGGAGAAGGTCCGAAGAGCGCCCCCAATTCGCCCGAGTGCGAACACTTGGTCTCTTATGCCATTTTTCATTAACTTCGAAGAAGTTTGGGTAAAAATCATGTGAAATGGGAACAATCCTCAGGAGTCGTCTATCTAAGCATGCATTTCCTGAGAATAGAAATAATAAGCACACAAAAAATAAATGAAAGAGGTGCCACCTAAATATTGCTAGGTTATGAGTGACATGCCTAACAGGTGTCTAAGTTCTGGTGGACGAACACATGCATGCTACAGCTAAAGGTATAGGTCTGCACAAGAAAGTAAGAAAACACAGCAAAATATACAATATAACACAACAAATCCTAAGACTCTAAATGATTTAGCCCGAGTCCTCGGATGGTCTGATATTCATCCAAAGAAGCCTACGTATCCCCGCCTCCACGAGAATCAAGGCAACGTAGTTCTTCGCGCCTATTCTAAACTAGGATGCCTAAGACACCTAGACCTCTATCTTAGACTCGATCTAAAAGACCGGACTAGTTATTAAAGCTTCTTGAACGATTATTTAAATTCCAGTGAATTGTAGATTTTAGGACACCCTATATGCCCTAACTAAATGCAGGTTAGCCCTAAGATAATGCAGGTGGTTCCTACAACCTATGTGTAACTAGGCTGTGCGTCCTAAGGAAAACAATGGGATCACCAACGCATCCTAGACCTAGTCATCAGTCGGCGATGTGAATCGCCAACTGACCGAACGGAGGCGCTCCTAGCTAGGACAAACTCCTAACTCTAACACAAACACACAACAAAAGACAAACTCCTAACTCTAACACAAACACACAACAAGCACACAACAAAAGACAAACTCCTAACTCTAAAACCCTCTATCTAGGACAAAATCCTAACTCTAGAGGAAGATCTTTGGAAAACAAGGTTTTCAAAGGTTTTTGAAAGATTTTCAAAGTTTATTTACAAAAGTTTGGCTGGACCTGAGATAAGAATCTCAAGCTGCACTACGTACCTCGTGGAAGAGGATCAAGCCAACGTAGTTCGAAAATCGAACTCTCCTAACCACACTCAGAACATTTTAAAACAATTCAAATGCTTCGATATTTTTGGATTATCGGTTTCTGATGCTTTCACCCTTTTGGTCAAAGACCGGAGGGAAAATACAAAAAACAACACCCTATGGCCAAATCCTAGGGCTAAAAGGGGAAACTAGGCTCTAATAATATCATTATAAGAGCAAATGAGTCAAAGACTCTCTAATAACACCGCAAAGGACAAGTGAGTCAAAGACTCTCTGAAAGAAATGGAAACATGAGTCAAAGACTCCAATAACACCAACTAAAGGATAAATGAGTCAAAGACTCTCTAAAAGAAATGGAAACATGAGTCAAAGACTCCACTAATACCAACTAAATGATAGATGAGTCAAAGACTCTCTAAAAGAGAAGGAAACACGAGTCAAAGACTCCACTAACACCAACTAAAGGATAGATGAGTCAAAGACTCTCTAAGAGAAATGGAAACACGAGTCAAAGACTCCACTAACACCAACTAAAGAATAGACGAGTCAAAGACTCTAAAAGAAAAGGAAACACGAGTCAAAGACTCCACTAACACCAACTAAAGGATAAATAAGTCAAAGACTCTCTAAAAGAAACGGAAACACGAGTCAAAGACTCCACTAACACCAACTAAAAGATAAATGAGTCAAAGACTCTCTAAAAGAAATGGAAACACGAGTCAAAGACTCCACTAACACCAACTAAAGAATAGACGAGTTAAAGACTCTCTAAAAGAAATGGAAACATGAGTCAAAGACTCCAATAACACCAACTAAAAGATAAATGAGTCAAAGACTCTCTAAAAGAAAAAGGAAACACGAATTTGCACATTTGGCAGAGGTAAAACACCCAGCCGGGCCGGACAGCTACCTAGCCCTAGGGTGCAACAAATGTGCAACCCAATACCCATAAGGGTAGGGGTATGCTGCCAAGCCGAGTAGGGTGTTCTCCCAAAACCAAACAACGCACAGAGAGGAGGACTAACGAGAGAATGAGACCGGGCGGGTCTCCCAAACACACACAAAGATGGGCTCCAAGTAACCTTATCATTGCCCTTGCAAGGGGTAAGCAAGGCTAAGACAACTAATTGAGAGGATTCTACAAATGAGGCCAAGCAGGCCTTCTAAAGGCTAATTACCTACAAAGCCAAGACAGATGACTCCCTAATAACATTAATAAAGATCAAATGAGTCAAAGACTCCCCCGATAACATCACCACATAAACGAATGATTTAAAGGCTCTCTAAATGAGGCAAGGCATGACTCCTATGGGTACACCATTTATCAAAATCAAAGCAACCTCTCCGAGGTTAAGCTAAAAAAGAGGCTTGCCTCCAAAGGAGGATTACCTAACGAGACAAAGTATATCTCTTAGCACAGGTTATATTATCTAAAGAAGTCTAGAAGACTGCGCTAGCCCACCAAGAGAGTAGAAAAGAATTACTAGGCAATCTCAAATTCAAATTCAAATTCAAATAGCATGATAAACAACATTAATTAGCCCAGACCAGCCGCTAGGTAGCCTAATGAAGTAAAAACAATATCAAACACTTCAAAACCAACCACAAACCCCAATACGGGGACTCCAATGAAATCAGATGATGCCAAAGTAATCATCTGATTTCCTACACATATAATATTTCTACAAACCGCCTTGAAATCAGACGATACATGTATCATCTGATTTCCTACATCAATTAGGCATACATCACTTCACCTCCATTCACCCAGAAATTAAACTCTAGATTAGATCCAAGAATTCAAATGAAGATCAAATCTATAGACTAACATTATAATATCAGGGAGACAAGGTAAACAATTATGTCCATTTCAAGAATAAATGGGATGCTACAGATTTTACCTGAGTGACGCAGATTCACCTTGCTGGCAATGAAGATCGGAATCGCGAGATGGCAGAAGTAATGGCCGAAGAAGGTGATCGTCACCGACAAGATTTTCAGGAAGGAGACCTGAACCTTTCTCTCTGTAGATCTCCCTATTTCTGAGTGCTCAGCTCTCTTCTCTGAACGATGAAGTAGTGGTTGTGAACGGAGATTACCGGATGCACGGAATCTTGCCAGAGATAGATCGGATCGTGAATTTTTGCCTGTACTACTGCAAACCCAACAGACGCATAGCGAGTATACTGAAGAACCTTCTTCCTTCCTGCTTCACCCTCTCTCTTCTGTAGGTTTTGCAACTTGGGATAAATCTGTGTAAGTAGCTGAAATACAATCTGTGCATTGATAAAGGGAACAATACCAAGGGAGCATATCCCTAACCGACCAATGCCTCCACCAGAAAATGAATCCAACGCTCAACAGACTATTCTGGTCCAAGTTACCAACAAAAGCCTCTCGATTGACTCCACCTAAAGGTATGAATATCCCAAGTCGGGATAAGGCTAAATATCTTAAGAGCTTCAAAAACTTTCCTGGTAGTGGGGCATTTGAAAAAGTCACCAATGTCGATGGAACTATCTTCGATTGTAGCTGCAACTCCCCGAGCAGAAGAAGATTTTTCTTTCCTTGCATTTGATGCGCTTTCAAGGGATTGAGAGAAAAAGTCCACTATACCTTCCCAAGCAGCATTAAAACCCGAAGACGCTCCCTCGTTCGAACCTAAAGGATAAAAAAAACTGAGATATCTCTCTGTTTCTGTTGATCATGCCTGGAGAAGGGGAGATGGGATTTCCATGTGGAGGGGTCGTTGGGTTTAGTTTGAGTAGAGAGGGTGACTTTGAAAATCTGAGGGGAGTGTTTGGTAGGGGTTTTGAAAGCGGGAGAGGAGATGGTGCCGGAGAAAATGGGTTTCAAAGGAGGTACATGGGAAATAGAAAGGGGTGGAAGAAATGGTGGTAGATTAGATGGTGGAGGAGATAAAAAGGGGTTTACAGAGGTGAGGGTCGGTGGTGGAAGAAGGATGGTCGGATTTTGAGAATGGGGTAGATGGAGAAGAAGATGGGTTTGGGGGTGAAAATGGAGGGAGATGGTGGCTGAGGGTTTAGGGGGGATTGCAGAGGCGGTACGATGGTGGTGTAGGTGGTGAAGCTCCGGTGGAGATGAAGAAGGGGGTTGTGGATGGTGACGGTGCCGGATTCCGATGGAGATGGCGGCGCTGCTGGCTGACGAAGGTAGGTAGGATTCCGGCAAGATTGCCGGAATCAATGGAGGTGGGTGGTTGACGGGGGTTTGTAGAGGGGAATGACCGGATTCCGGCAAAGCCACCGGAATCCATGGAGGTTGGAATTGAATGGGTAAATGAGAAGGGAGTTTTGGTGGTGGTGGCGGACCGGAGAAGATGATGGTTGGGGAGGAAGATGGTGAGAGTGGTGGTGGTCGGAGGTGGTGCGGCCGGCAGCTCCCTCTCCTCTGTCTCTGGAAAAATGAGGCTGCAGAAAAAAAATCCCCTTTCTCCTCTTCAAACCCTAGTCGATGGGTTTTTAAAGAGAAAAGGGATGATAAATTCGTGCCCCCCTCTTTTCCAAAGGACAGCCCTCAATAGTGTATTTCTCACTCTCTTTCATCCTAAATGAGGTGGTCTACGTAGAAAACAGGGCACACTTTCTCTTCTTTTCTGGATTGATATGGGCACCTTCCTGAATGGAAAATCCGCTCCTCCTCTGCCTTTGCACCGTGCACACTGCACTACGCTCGTTTGCTGGGCAAACCCTGACGGTTTTCGACGAAATTTGGCGGACACATTATTGAGGTTCTAAACCAGGTTAGGGCATATTTGGGAACACTAATTTACTTGTTTAGAGGAACCTTATTCAGAATGACAATTTGGGGTTCGGTCAAAATGGGGTGTCTACAGATGCCCCTCTTTGGCAGAGTGTGCTTGTCACACGAATGGCAAAGCTGACAAGACAACTCATTTTGGCTGACCCGATATGAAGACAAAGCAAAAAAAACAAAAAATTTTAAAATGATGTTTACAGACTTTTCAACAAAACTCAAAGACTGCGAGCAATGGTGAGATAGCCTCTCTCTGACCCTTAACTCTGCAATTGGTACATCTCAATGAGATGGCCTCTCTCTAATACTTATGACTCGACTATCTAAATCAACACGCAAGGACTTTATTAAAGTAAGCAAACACAAAACACAAACATACTCTTTTAAAACAAAGCTTTTAAGAAAACGAGCACAATGAAATTACTTCAGAGAATATAAATCATTATCCATGCAAATGTAAATCAATCACTCGAAGAATATCAAATCGATCACTCAAAGAGTCTGTAAGACTCAGAGAGCTTCAAACACACACAGAAACCTTTATACTCAAAGAGCCTTAACTACCCGAAGAGTCTGTAACACTCGAAGGGTCTCAACTACTCAAAGAGTCTCAAACACATGCAAAAACCTTTATACTCGAAAGTGTCTCAACTACCCGAAGAGTCTGTAACACTCAAAGGGCCTTAACCACTCAAGGAGTCTCAAATCAACACAAAAGCATTTATACTCAAAGAGCCTCAACCACCCGAAGAGTCTGTAACACTCAAAGGGTTTCAACTACTCAAAGAGTCTCAAATCAACACAAAAGCATTTATACTCAAAGAGTCTCAACTACCCGAAGAGTCTGTAACACTCAAAGGGCCTTAACTACTCAAGGAGTCTCAAATCAACACAAAAGCATTTATACTCAAAGAGTCTCAACTACCCGAAGAGTCTGTAACACTCAAAGGGCCTTAACTACTCAAGGAGTCTCAAATCAACACAAAAGCATTTATACTCAAAGAGTCTCAACTACCCGAAGAGTCTGTAACACTCAAAGGGTCTCAACTACTCAAAGAGTCTCAAATCAACACAAAAACATTTATACTCAAAGAGTCTCAACTACCCAAAGAGTCTGTAACACTCGAAGGGTCTCAACTACTCAAAGAGTCTCAAATACACCCAAAAACAATTATACTCAAAAAGTCTCAATTACCCGAAGAGTCAGTAACACTCAAAGGGTCTTAACTACTCAAAGAGTCTCAAACACATCAAAAACTATTTATACTCAAAGAGTCTCAACTACCCGAAGAGTCTGTAACACTCAAAGGGTCTTAACTACTCAAAGAGTCTCAAACCAACACAAAAACATTTATACTCAAAAAGTCTCAACTACCCGAAGAGTCTGTAACACTCAAAGGGTCTCAACTACTCAAAGAGTCTCAAATCAACACAAAAATATTTATACTCAAAGAGTCAACTACCCGAAGAGTCTATAACACTCAAAGGGTCTCAACTACTCAAAGAGTCTCAAATCCGCACAAAAACATTTATACTCAAAGAGTCTCAACTACCCGAAGAGTCTGTAACACTCAAAGGGTCTCAACTACTCAAAGAGTCTCAACTCAACACAAAAAATATTTATACTCAAAGAGTCTCAACTACCCGAAGAGTCTGTAACACTCAAAGGGTCTCAACTACTAAAAGAGTCTCAAACCAACACAAAAACATTTATACTCAAAGAGTCTCAACTACCCGAAGAGTCTGTAACACTCGAAGGGTCTCAACTACTCAAAGAGTCTCAAACACACACCAAAACATTTATACTCAAAGAGTCTCAACTACCCGAAGAGTCTGTAATACTCGAAGGGTCTCAACTACTCAAAGAGTCTCAGACACATCAAAACTATTTATACTCAAAGAGCCTCAACTACCCGAAGAGTCTGTAACACTCGAAGGGTCTCAACTACTCAAAGAGTCTCAAATACATCAAAGAAACTTTTATACTCAAAGAGTCTCAACTACCCGAAGAGTCTGTAACACTCAAAGGGTCTCAACTACTCAAAGAGTCTCAAACCAACACAAAAACATTTATACTCAAAGAGTCTCAACTACCCGAAGAGTCTGTAACACTCAAAGGGTCTCAACTACTCAAAGAGTCTCAAATCAACACAAAAAAAATTTATACTCAAAGAGTCTCAACAACCCGAAGAGTCTGTAACACTCAAAGGGTCTCAACTACTCAAAGAGTCTCAAATCCACACAAAAATATTTATACTCAAAGAGTCTCAACTACCCGAAGAGTTTGTAACACTCAAAGGGTCTCAACTACTCAAAGAGTCTCAAACCGACACAAAAATATTTATCGATCTTATATCGAGTTCAATGATAGCATAGCTATCTCCAGCCGAGAATAAATGGGAGTGCATGATCATTGCTGAAAACCAAACTCAAGTAACTTGAAAGAATTTTAGGGTTTGACTCTTTTAAACGAGGGAACTATATTCCACTAGGTTTGAAGATTGCAAGAGTGAATTCTAGACTCCGTTGGGGACTAGATTTTCTGAAACATTGACTCTTTCAAAGAATGAGTTTAATTGAGGAATTTGATTCAAGAGAGCGTTCAAGCTTCTCTTGCTTCTATTTGCTGAAAATATTTATCTCAATTATCTTGTATTTGATATCTTTTATGACGCAAGTCATAAAAGATGCCCCTAGTATGATTACTTCCATGACAGGATTCATAGGAGAGCAAAGCCAGGATTGGCAAGAAAATTGAAGATTGCATGGGTTCTTTCTTTGGTATATGGGTAAAAGGATATCCACAATGGATGAATCTAAGAAATTTTTTTTTCATTGCTCACTACTTGAGGCTTTGATGTCTCTGGCAAGTTTGAACAAAATGTCTCTTGCCCTTTCCTTAATTTCTAAACCAGGATCTACTCTGAATTTTCTTCACATTTCAAAAGGTGTACTCTCGCTCTTCCAGTGCCAAACATTTCGGACATTGAGAGAGAAAAAATGATAAAAATAAGAAAAAGACTTCCAATGACTCAATCAAAGAAGACTCAAATTACTCAAGGGACTTGACTCACTTTTGATTCACCCTTAGATAAAATGTGTTATTTTATCATGGTAAGGCTAGTCACTCTTAGAGTACTCTCGAAAACAATGTCAAGAGGCTCTAATTTCCTCCATCGAAAATCCGTCATGGTTATTACCCCTTTCGGATTGTTCAGTCTTAATGCCCCTAGTTTAAAAGGATATCAAAGTAAGTCTTGTCGACACTACTCGGATTCGAGGGTCCTGCCCTGTTTTGAGATTGCTTCTCTGTCTCCTTGATTTCTTTCTTCACAGGAAGTCACAACATTGCCTTCCAGTATTCGGTCTAAAAGTCCACTTGTCTCAACTTTTGCTTGCACTAGAAGGACTTTCTAGGAAGGCTTAGGTTCAAAAGGGTGTGATATTTAAAGTTCAAACGATTTGGATCGAATCTGGTCTAGCCAGACTACCTACGTACCCCAAAAATGGAGGATCAGATCCGCGTAGTTCGCTTTGGGGTTTCTCAAAGAACGGTTTAGCATTTAGCTTCAAAATTTTGAAAGGGATTTTATCCCAAGGCTTGACCGAACCTGAATTAATCAAGTTGCCTACGTACCCCTGAAGAGTTAGGGATCAGGTCCGACGTAGTTCGGGTGCATAAATGCCCCGGGTTTATAATGACTTTGAAAGAAACATTTGGCTTTAAATTGTTGGCCCAAAGAGTTCTCAAAAGGATTTTAAAACGTTAGGATTTTGGCTATAAAAGTTCAGACGTCCAAGGATGGCCTCTTGATGTATTTGATGTACAAGCTCTTTTGCTTAAGGTTCAAAGGCTTAGAATTTTTTTCCGAGGAGTGTGACGGCATGTTAGGCAAAACTTCGACCGCTGTGCTCCACTCCCATCTCGAAGATCTTGAATTTAAGCTTAAGGTTCCACAACTCCTTGTCTTTTTTTTTTCTTTTTTCTTTTTTTTTTAAACATGTGGAATGTCTGCACTCTTGAAATGTTCCACCTTGAAATCATACTGAAAATATGCAGCCCGATTGTTCTTTTTAAAGCTTAAATTTATAATACGAATTCCTTGGATGAAAGCCTTCCCTCATTATCTCATCAGCTCCACAGGATGTCTGATGCTCATCTCTTTAAAATTTTACTCTTCAACTGGATGTCTAAAGCCGATGAAGTCTTGCTTTGCTCAACGACAGGGCATTCCCCTGGTTTATCCTTATAGGATCAAACAAGACTACCTCAAACCCCTATAAACAGGTTTATCAATTCTTTGCGCTCTTCGGGAGATAAAGTTTTGCCACTCCATCTTTCTCGAGTTTCGAATTTCGATACCACTATCAATGGCTTCGATTTCTTCTTCAAGTGGCTAAGCTCGACGCTCTTCCTCTCGTTTGACCATCTTTCAGATCTCGAGGTGAATTTCTTTTGCATTCTCATCCGAGAAGGGGGTCTTTAGTTGTTTTAAGCATTAAATCCAAGAGTGAATCATAAAACATTGAAGATACAGACTCAAATGCTTTATTGAATTGAAATACTTTGAAGTACATAGATGACTTTGAACGCGCCTCAGTAGGCTCTACATTGAATTTAATCAAAAAGCTAAACACTGACTCTGAACGAGAAAGACTGATTGACATGACACATTTTCTTTTCTTTTTTTAACATCAACATAACTGAACTTTTCCAACTTCGAGAGAAGAAAGTTGATGTACACTCAATGAAAGACGAATCTAAAGACACAGGACACTTCTTCAAAGGTAGTGAACCGGCACTGAAAGTTTATAGGTGATACACCTTTCTTCATGACAATGATAATTACAAAGTTCGATCCCGAAGTAGGAATCCCAGAAAAGGCAACTCCACAAGGTCTAGGTTAAATGGGGCAACAAAAGGCTTATGCTGACAATGTGGGTAAAGCAATAGACTGTTGTATCCAATGAATTCAGAAATGGTCAGTCTTTTGGAAGAAGGGCTTTTTGTTGAACACAGACTTTTGACTTAGAAGCAATCACACTATCTCAATAGTCATGGGATAAAAATTCTAAACAAATAAAGATAAAAGTAATCTTGAACACATCAATGTGCATTTTATCTTTAAAGTCAAAGAGATACTGTCTATGAAGGTCAAGGAAAAAATAGGCAATGATAATACGACCTACATCAACAGGGTCTCCAGGAATTCTCAATCCACTCCTTTAAGTCTTTTTGAGATATGGCTGCTCTCTTTTGAGGTACGAAAAACTTAAGAATGATAAACACCCCTAATCTAAATGAGTTTGGACCTCAACAACAATCATGCACTCGCGACTAATAGGCAAGATTTAGCTAATCCATGATGGAAAATATGAATCAATCATATGCACAAAAGATATAAAAAAATAGATAATGACCAAAGTCAAGAATCTGATGATAATCCACAAATGGATAAATAGGAATAAACAAAAAGATCACGATACAACAAACTCATGGTCTATCCCTGACTTTGAAGAATAGCAGTTATGCTCAAAATGTTCCAGGTAAAATCCGGCAGCATAACGGCTATAGAATAAGGTCGAAGTAAAGTGAACTCATGGTTTAACTAACTCTAAATGATAGCGGTCATGCTCAAAATATTTTGCGAAAAATTCGACAGCATAACGACTAGACAAGAAAGCCAAGGTAAGGTAAACCCATGGTTTAACTAACTCTAAAGGATAGCGGTCATGCTCAAAAATATTCTGGACAAAATCCGGCAGCATGACGACACCAAGAAGGATTCCCACAACTCAACCAAAGGTATATGAGTAACGGTGGTAAGATAAGCTCAGAATATGGTTACCAGAGAAAGGTGACCAAATGAAGGACCGACCAAAGGTGAGAACATATATAACGGGTCAAATCCTATAAACAACAGATCGAATAACAGATCACGGCCAAGGTAATGGCAAGCAAAAGCCACTGACTAGATCTAGATCTGAATAAAGAATGGATATAACCAATTGAAATTAATAAGGAACTCTAACTAAGAGGAGAACCCTAATATACATAATCAGTATATATAAATATATACACATACACACAAATCCTAACCAGGGGCACCAGCCCTAATTCTAATCTAGAGTCGAGGAAGTCTCGACTCAAGACAGACTGATGAGTGAACTAGGACCGCGCTGTAGCCATATAAAATGAGCTACCCTAGTCTACTAATGGGACAAAGCTCCTAACTCTAGGCTTTACATGTGTAAGCAACACATGTTCGTCCCTATGTGAATGCAATACAGATGTATATAAACACAGGTACTTCCTAGTTGGGTTTCACTAAGTCAGTAAGTATATACATAATATATATAAAACAAAGTAGGGCTCCGGACTCAATCTAATGGGTACTATGCGTATGAAACATACTTAATATGTATAACAAAAGTACGCCCAATGTTATACATAGTATGCTTCATTGCTCATCGGCTGCTGTAGACAAAAGTACGCCCAATGTCTACGGCTGCAGCACCGGCGCATAGCTTGGAAATAGATTCAACAGTATCATCAGGGTGTAATAACATCCCAGTCGGGCACGCATTGAATCTATCCCGTGGAGCCAATAATGAAAAACAACAAAAGAAGTAAAGAATAAACAATGCGATAACATATGATGTGCAGTGTGTGAATCCCTTGTTTTAATTACGCACCTATCTGGTGCCCCTGGATTCTAACGATAGAATTCCAATTTAAAATGATTTTAGTTCAAACTTCTCCAAAGTTAATAAAAATGGCATTATTAAAGAGTTAGGCAATGTTTCAAGAACTCCCCAGCAGAGTCGCCAGCCTGTGGACCCCGATCCGAGGATGGTGCCGAGGGACGCGAGATCCCTCCTGCAATCCTCTAAGATCTCCACAAAGTGAAGGAGAGCTCTACCAAGGAACTCTCGAAACAGGTGTCACCCTCACAGCATAGCATGAGTGGCGATACAAAACGAATGAGATACATCCTGATCAGGAGCCAAGGCTCGAAACCGAGATGTACCTAAAAATAACTCAGAGTCGCCATCCATGGATGCGCCATGGAACCAAAACAAATGATCTGTTTGCAATGGATAACCAGAGATACAAAAGGTCCGTGCCTGATGACGAATGGAGAAGATCCGAAGAGCGCCCCCAATTCGCCCGAGTGCGAACACTTGGTCTCTTATGCCATTTTTCATTAACTTCGAAGAAGTTTGGGTAAAAATCATGTGAAATGGGAACAATCCTCAGGAGTCGTCTATCTAAGCATGCATTTCCTGAGAATAGAAATAATAAGCACACAAAAAATAAATGAAAGAGGTGCCACCTAAATATTGCTAGGTTATGAGTGACATGCCTAACAGGTGTCTAAGTTCTGGTGGACGAACACATGCATGCTACAGCTAAAGGTATAGGTCTGCACAAGAAACTAAGAAAACACAGCAAAATATACAATATAACACAACAAATCCTAAGACTCTAAATGATTTAGCCCGAGTCCTCGGATGGTCTGATATTCATCCAAAGAAGCCTACGTATCCCCGCCTCCACGAGAATCAAGGCAACGTAGTTCTTCGCGCCTATTCTAAACTAGGATGCCTAAGACACCTAGACCTCTATCTTAGACTCGATCTAAAAGACCGGACTAGTTATTAAAGCTTCTTGAACGATTATTTAAATTCTAGTGAATTGTAGATTTTAGGACACCCTATATGCCCTAACTAAATGCAGGTTAGCCCTAAGATAATGCAGGTGGTTCCTACAACCTATGTGTAACTAGGCTGTGCGTCCTAAGGAAAACAATGGGATCACCAACGCATCCTAGACCTAGTCATCAGTCGGCGATGTGAATCGCCAACTGACCGAACGGAGGCGCTCCTAGCTAGGACAAACTCCTAACTCTAACACAAACACACAACAAAAGACAAACTCCTAACTCTAACACAAACACACAACAAGCACACAACAAAAGACAAACTCCTAACTCTAAAACCCTCTATCTAGGACAAAATCCTAACTCTAGAGGAAGATCTTTGGAAAACAAGGTTTTCAAAGGTTTTTGAAAGATTTTCAAAGTTTATTTACAAAAGTTTGGCTGGACCTGAGATAAGAATCTCAAGCTGCACTACGTACCTCGTGGAAGAGGATCAAGCCAACGTAGTTCGAAAATCGAACTCTCCTAACCACACTCAAAACATTTTAAAACAATTCAAATGCTTCGATATTTTTGGATTATCGGTTTCTGATGCTTTCACCCTTTTGGTCAAAGACCGGAGGGAAAATACAAAAAACAACACCCTATGGCCAAATCCTAGGGCTAAAAGGGGAAACTAGGCTCTAATAATATCATTATAAGAGCAAATGAGTCAAAGACTCTCTAATAACACCGCAAAGGACAAGTGAGTCAAAGACTCTCTGAAAGAAATGGAAACATGAGTCAAAGACTCCAATAACACCAACTAAAGGATAAATGAGTCAAAGACTCTCTAAAAGAAATGGAAACATGAGTCAAAGACTCCACTAATACCAACTAAATGATAGATGAGTCAAAGACTCTCTAAAAGAGAAGGAAACACGAGTCAAAGACTCCACTAACACCAACTAAAGGATAGATGAGTCAAAGACTCTCTAAGAGAAATGGAAACACGAGTCAAAGACTCCACTAACACCAACTAAAGAATAGACGAGTCAAAGACTCTAAAAGAAAAGGAAACACGAGTCAAAGACTCCACTAACACCAACTAAAGGATAAATGAGTCAAAGACTCTCTAAAAGAAACGGAAACACGAGTCAAAGACTCCACTAACACCAACTAAAGGATAAATGAGTCAAAGACTCTCTAAAAGAAATGGAAACACGAGTCAAAGACTCCACTAACACCAACTAAAGAATAGACGAGTTAAAGACTCTCTAAAAGAAATGGAAACATGAGTCAAAGACTCCAATAACACCAACTAAAAGATAAATGAGTCAAAGACTCTCTAAAAGAAAAAGGAAACACGAATTTGCACATTTGGCAGAGGTAAAACACCCAGCCGGGCCGGACAGCTACCTAGCCCTAGGGTGCAACAAATGTGCAACCCAATACCCATAAGGGTAGGGGTATGCTGCCAAGCCGAGTAGGGTGTTCTCCCAAAACCAAACAACGCACAGAGAGGAGGACTAACGAGAGAATGAGACCGGGCGGGTCTCCCAAACACACACAAAGATGGGCTCCAAGTAACCTTATCATTGCCCTTGCAAGGGGTAAGCAAGGCTAAGACAACTAATTGAGAGGATTCTACAAATGAGGCCAAGCAGGCCTTCTAAAGGCTAATTACCTACAAAGCCAAGACAGATGACTCCCTAATAACATTAATAAAGATCAAATGAGTCAAAGACTCCCCCGATAACATCACCACATAAACGAATGATTTAAAGGCTCTCTAAATTAGGCAAGGCATGACTCCTATGGGTACACCATTTATCAAAATCAAAGCAACCTCCCCGAGGTTAAGCTAAAAAAGAGGCTTGCCTCCAAAGGAGGATTACCTAACGAGACAAAGTATATCTCTTAGCACAGGTTATATTATCTAAAGAAGTCTAGAAGACTGCGCTAGCCCACCAAGAGAGTAGAAAAGAATTACTAGGCAATCTCAAATTCAAATTCAAATTCAAATAGCATGATAAACAACATTAATTAGCCCAGACCAGCCGCTAGGTAGCCTAATGAAGTAAAATCAATATCAAACACTTCAAAACCAACCACAAACCCCAATACGGGGACTCCAATGAAATCAGATGATGCCAAAGTAATTATCTGATTTCCTACACATATAATATTTCTACAAACCGCCTTGAAATCAGACGATACATGTATCATCTGATTTCCTACATCAATTAGGCATACATCACTTCACCTCCATTCACCCAGAAATTAAACTCTAGATTAGATCCAAGAATTCAAATTTAGATCAAATCTATAGACTAACATTATAATATCAGGGAGACAAGGTAAACAATTATGTCCATTTCAAGAATAAATGGGATGCTACAGATTTTACCTGAGTGACGCAGATTCACCTTGCTGGCAATGAAGATCGGAATCGCGAGATGGCAGAAGTAATGCCCGAAGAAGGTGATCGTCACCGACAAGATTTTCAGGAAGGAGACCTGAACCTTTCTCTCTGTAGATCTCCCTATTTCTGAGTGCTCAGCTCTCTTCTCTGAACGATGAAGTAGTGGTTGTGAACGGAGATTACCGGATGCACGGAATCTTGCCAGAGATAGATCGGATCGTGAATTTTTGCCTGTACTACTGCAAACCCAACAGACGCATAGCGAGTATACTGAAGAACCTTCTTCCTTCCTGCTTCACCCTCTCTCTTCTGTAGGTTTTGCAACTTGGGATAAATCTGTGTAAGTAGCTGAAATACAATCTGTGCATTGATAAAGGGAACAATACCAAGGGAGCATATCCCTAACCGACCAATGCCTCCACCAGAAAATGAATCCAACGCTCAACAGACTATTCTGGTCCAAGTTACCAACAAAAGCCTCTCGATTGACTCCACCTAAAGGTATGAATATCCCAAGTCGGGATAAGGCTAAATATCTTAAGAGCTTCAAAAACTTTCCTGGTAGTGGGGCATTTGAAAAAGTCACCAATGTCGATGGAACTATCTTCGATTGTAGCTGCAACTCCCCGAGCAGAAGAAGATTTTTCTTTCCTTGCATTTGATGCGCTTTCAAGGGATTGAGACAAAAAGTCCACTATACCTTCCCAAGCAGCATTAAAACCCGAAGACGCTCCCTCGTTCGAACCTAAAGGATAAAAAAAACTGAGATATCTCTCTGTTTCTGTTGATCATGCCTGGAGAAGGGGAGATGGGATTTCCATGTGGAGGGGTCGTTGGGTTTAGTTTGAGTAGAGAGGGTGACTTTGAAAATCTGAGGGGAGTGTTTGGTAGGGGTTTTGAAAGCGGGAGAGGAGATGGTGCCGGAGAAAATGGGTTTCAATGGAGGTACATGGGAAATAGAAAGGGGTGGAAGAAATGGTGGTAGATTAGATGGTGGAGGAGATAAAAAGGGGTTTACAGAGGTGAGGGTCGGTGGTGGAAGAAGGATGATCGGATTTTGAGAATGGGGTAGATGGAGAAGAAGATGGGTTTGGGGGTGAAAATGGAGGGAGATGGTGGCTGAGGGTTTAGGGGGGATTGCAGAGGCGGTACGATGGTGGTGTAGGTGGTGAAGCTCCGGTGGAGATGAAGAAGGGGGTTGTGGATGGTGGCGGTGCCGGATTCCGATGGAGATGGCGGCGCTGCTGGCTGACGAAGGTAGGTAGGATTCCGGCAAGATTGCCGGAATCAATGGAGGTGGGTGGTTGACGGGGGTTTGTAGAGGGGAATGACCGGATTCCGGCAAAGCCACCGGAATCCATGGAGGTTGGAATTGAATGGGTAAATGAGAAGGGGGTTTTGGTGGTGGTGGCGGACCGGAGAAGATGATGGTTGGGGAGGAAGATGGTGAGAGTGGTGGTGGTCGGAGGTGGTGCGGCCGGCAGCTCCCTCTCCTCTGTCTCTGGAAAAATGAGGCTGCAGAAAAAAAATCCCCTTTCTCCTCTTCAAACCCTAGTCGATGGGTTTTTAAAGAGAAAAGGGATGATAAATTCGTGCCCCCCTCTTTTCCAAAGGACAGCCCTCAATAGTGTATTTCTCACTCTCTTTCATCCTAAATGAGGTGGTCTACGCAGAAAACAGGGCACACTTTCTCTTCTTTTCTGGATTGATATGGGCACCTTCCTGAATGGAAAATCCGCTCCTCCTCTGCCTTTGCACCGTGCACACTGCACTACGCTCGTTTGCTGGGCAAACCCTGACGGTTTTCGACGAAATTTGGCGGACACATTATTGAGGTTCTAAACCAGGTTAGGGCATATTTGGGAACACTAATTCACTTGTTTAGAGGAACCTTATTCAGAATGACAATTTGGGGTTCGGTCAAAATGGGGTGTCTACAGATGGATGTCTTATAAAGTTTTTAATCATCATCCCAAAACTTGGCTAAGAGCTCCTTGACACCATCTGTAGGGTCTTTTATGTCTAAAAGATGAATGTTTTATAAAGTTTCTAAAATAAGAAGCTTTCTATTTTTTTAATATCCATCCTTTATCAACTAAATGTAAGGTTCAATACCATCTCATCCTCATCTCAAAACTTGGCTAAATGCTCCTTAACACCATCTCTAGGGTCTCTTATGTCTAAAAGATGAATGATTTATAAAGTTTCTACTTTAAGAAACTTTCTATTTTTTCAATCTCTATTCTTCGTCGACTAAATCTAAGATTCAAAATCATCTTATCCACATCCCAAAACATGGCTAATAGGTCCTTGACACCATCTCTAGGGTCACGTATGTTTAAAATATGGATCTTTTATAAATATTCAAAAATAAGCAACTTAGAATTTTTTCATTCTCCACCCTTTATCAACTAAATCCAAGTTTCAAAATGATCTCATCCTCATCTCAAAACTCAGTTAGAAGCTCCTTGACACCATCTCTTGGTTTTCCTATGTCTAAAAGATGGATGTCTTATAAAGTTTCTAAAATAAGAACCTTTCTATTTTTTCAATTTCCATCCTTCATCACCTAAATCTAAGATTTAATATCATCTCATCCTCATTTCAAAACTTAGCTAAAAGCTCCTTCACACCATCTCTAGGGTTTTCTCTTTCTAAAAGATGGATGTTTTATAAAGTTTCTCATCATCATCCCAAAAGATGGATGTTTAATAAAGTTTATAAAATAAGAAACTTTTTTTTTCATTCTCCATCCTTAATCAACTAAATCTTAGATTCAATACCATCTAATCCTCACCTCAAAACTTGGCTAAAAGGTCCTTGACACCATCTATGGGGTTTCCTATATCTAAATGATTGATGTTTTATAAAGTTTCTAAAATAAAAAACATTCTATTTTTTCAGTCTCCAACCTTTATCAACTAAATCTAAGATTCAATACCATCTCATCCTCATCTCAAAACTTGGCAAAAAGCTTATTCCTAGCATCTCTAGGGTTTCATATGTCTAAAAGATATATGTTTTATAAAGTTTATAACAAAAGAAACTTTCTATTTTTTCAATCCCCTTCCTTCATCAACTAAATCTAAGATTCAATACCATCTCATTCTCATCCCAAAACTTGCCTAAAAGCTCATTAACACCATCTCTAGGGTTTCATATGCGTAAAAGATGGATGTTTTATAAAGTTTCTAAAATAAGAAACATTCTACTTTTTCAATCTTCATCCTTCATCAACAAACTCTATGATTCAATACTCTCTCATTCTCATCTCAAAACTTTGCTAAAGCTATTTGTCATCATCTCTAAGGTTTCCTATATTAAAAGATGGATATTTTATATAGTTACTAATATAAGAAACTTTTTATTTTTTAAATTTCCATAAGTAATCAACTAAATCTAACATTCAATACCATCACATCATCATCCCAAAACCTAGCTTAAAGCTCAATGACACAATCTCTAACGTCTCTTATGTCTAAAAGATAGATGTTTTAAAAAGTTTCTAAAATAAGAAACTTTTTATTTTTTCATTCTCGATTCTTCATCAACTAAATCTAACATTCAATGGCATCTTATCCTTATCCCAAAACAAGGCTAAAAGCACCTTGACACCATATCTAGGGTCTTCAATATATAAAAGATGGATGTTTGATAAAGTTTCTAAAGTAATAAACTTCCTATTTTTTCCATCTCCATCCTTTATCAACTAAATCTAAGATATAATACCACCTCATCTTCATCTCAAAACTTGGCTAAAAGCTCCATAACACCATCTCTACGGTTTGCTATGTCTAAAAGATTGATGTTTTATAAAGTTTCTAAATTAAGAAACTTTCTATTTTTTCAATCTCTATCCTTGATTAATTAAATCTAAGATTGAATACCATCATTCCTCACCTCAAAACTTGTCTAAAAGCACCTTGACACCATTTAAGGGGTTTCCTCGTCTAAAAGATTGATGTTTTATAAAGTTTCTAATATAAGAAAATTTATATTTTTTCAATCTCCATCCTTCATCAACTAAATCTAAGATTCAATATCATCTCATCTTCATCTCAAAACTCGGCTCAAAGCCTCCTGATACCATCTCTAGGGTTTCCTATGTCTAAAACATCAATTTTTTATAAAGTTTTTAAAATAAAAAACTTTCTATTTTTCAATCTTCATCTTTAATCAACGAAGTCTAAGATTCATTACCCTCTCATTCTCCTCTCAAAACTTGGCTAAAAGCACCATGACACATCTCTAGGGTTCCTATGTCTAAAAGATAGATGTTTTATAAAGTTTCTAATATATGAAACTTTCTATTTTTTCAATCACCATCCTTTATCAACCAAATCTAATATCAATACCATCTCATCCTCATCCTAAAACCTCGCTAAATGCTCCTTTACACCATCTCTAGGGTTTACTAAGTCTAAAAGATTGATGTTTTATAAATATTCTAAAATTAGAAACTTTCAATTTTTTCAATCTCCATCTTTAATCAACTAAATCTAAGATTCAATACCATCTAATTCTCATCTCAAAACATGGCTAAGGGGTCATTAACATCATCTCTAGGGTTTCTTATGTTTAAAAGATGAATATTTTAGGAAGTTTCTAAAATCAGAAACTTTCTTTTTTTTAAATTTCCACCATTCATCAACTAAATCAAAGATTCAATACCATCGCATCTTAATCTCAAAACTTCGGTAAAAGCTCCTTGACACTATCTTTAGGGTTTTATATGTCTAAAAGAGAGTTATTTTATAAAGTTTCTAAAATAAAAAACTTTCTATTTTTTCAATTCACATCCTTCATCAACTAAATCTAAGATTCAACACCATCTCATCCCCATCTCAAAACTAGGCAAAAAGCTCATTGACACCATCTCTAGGGTTTACTACGTCTAAAAGATTAATATTTTATAAAGTTTCTTCTTTTGAAAACTTTCTATTTTTTCAATCTCAATCATTCTTCAACTAAATCTAAGATTCAATACCATCTCATCCCATCTCAAAACTTGGCTAAAAGGTCTTGCACACCATCTCTAGGGTTTCCTATGTCTAAAATAGGGATGTTTTATGCAGTTTCTAAAATAAGAAACTTTCTGTTTTTTTCAATCTCCATCCTTTATCAACTAAATCTAACATTCAATACCATCTCATCCTTATCTCAAAACTTGGCTAAAAGCTCGTTAACATCATCTCTAGTGTTTCCTATTTCTAAAAGATTAATGTTTTATAAAGTTTCTAAAATAAGAAACTTTCTATTTTTTCAATCTCTACCCTTCATCAACTAAATCTAAGATTCAATATCATCTCATCTTCATCTCAAAACTCGGCTCAAAGCCCCTTGGTACCATCTCTAGGGTTTCCTATGTCTGAAAGATCATTTTTTTATAAAGTTTTTAAAATAAGAAACTTTCTATTTTTCAATCTTCATCTTTAATCAACCAAATCTAAGATTCAATACCCTCTCATTCCCCTCTCAAAACTTGGCTAAAAGCACCATCACACCATTTCTAAGGTTCCTATGTCTAAAAGATAGATGTTTATAAAGTTTCTAAAATTTGAAACTTTCTATTTTTTCATTCACCATCCTTTATCAACTAAATCTAATATCGATACCATCTCATCCTCATCCTAAAACCTCGCTAAATGCTCCTTTACACCATCTCTAGGGTTTACTATGTCTAAGAGATTGATGTTTTACAAATATTCTAAAATTAGAAACTTTCAATTTTTTCAATCTCCATCTTTAATCAACTAAATCTAAGATTCAATACCATCTAATTCTCATCTCAAAACATGGCTAAGAGCTCGTTGACATCATCTCTAGGGTTTCTTATGTTCAAAAGATGGATATTTTAGGAAGTTTCTAAAATAAGAAACTTTCTTTTTTTAAAATTTCCATCCTTCATCAACTAAATCTAAGATTCAATAACATTGCATCCTAATCTCAAAAGTTCGGTAAAAGCTCATTGAAAGATAGTTATTTTATAAAGTTTCTAAAAGAAAAAACTTTATATTTTTTCAATTCACATCCTTAATCAACTAAATCTAAGATGCAACAACATCTCATCCCCATCTCAAAACTTGGTTAAAAGGTCCTGGACACCATCTCTAGGGTTTCCTATGCCTAAAAGATAGATGTTTTATGCAGTTTCTAAAATAAGAAACTTTCAATTTTTTTCAATCTCCATCCTTTATCAACTAAATCTAAGATTCAATACCGTCTCATCCTTATCTCAAAACTTGGCTAAAAGCTCGTTAACATCATCTCTAGTGTTTCCTATGTCTAAAAGATTAATGTTTTATAAAGCTTCTAAAATAAGTAACTTTCTATTTTTTCAATCTCATTCCTTCATCAACTAAATCTAAGATTCAAAACTGTCTCATCATCATCCCAAAACTTGGCTAAAAGATCTTTGGCACAATCTCTAGGGTCTCCTATGTCTAAAAGATGGATGTTTTACAAAATTTATAAAATAAGAAACTTTTTATTTTTTCAATCTCCATCCCTTATGAACTAAATCTAAGATTCATTACGATCTCATCCTCATCCCAAAACTTGGGTAAAAGCTCGTTGACATCATCTATAAGGTTTCATATGTGTAAAAGATGGATGTTTTATAAAGTTTATAAAATAAAAAACTTTCTATTTTTTCAATCTCCATCATTCATCAATTAAATCTAAGATTCAATATCATCTCATCCTCATCTCAAAAGTAGGGTAAAAGCACCTTAACTCCATCTCTAGGGTTTTCTATATAAAAAAGATGGATGTCTTATAAAGTTTCTATTTTTTCAATCTCTATCATTGATCAACCAAATATATGATTTAATATCATTTCATCCTTGATGGGGCACAAATACGGCTACGCTCCCAGGTATCGCCACGTGTCATCCATGCACGAGCAGAGCCCAACCATCATGAAGAATGGCGTTGGAAAACGGCAAAGACCACACAGTCACGACACGTGTCGCCCTCTCGCCGCCCAAGCCTCATCATCACAAATTATGGAAGGAAATGACCGCCAAAGCCATGCGCGCCGGCAAAGCAGGAGGACAGCCCAATCCTGCGAAAGAAGGTTTTCTCTCCATAATGATGAAAGGGGTCGCGCGCCTCCCTTTAAAAGGGAGGAAAAGGAAGAACAGTAGAGAGGCCCTTTCGCTGAAAAGAGGACTTTACCCATTCTCCACTCCGGACACCGGAAAAAGAGGCGAGGCAACAACAGAGGAGGCTAGGAACCCAATCCTACTCTCCCTGCTAGTCCCCTCCGACCCACTCACTCACACACCCAGAAAAGAGCCCGCGTGCTGCCCCTGGTAACCCTGATCGAAACTCCGTTCCCTCTCTCGCTGTTCTTTATATTGATTGGTCGAAGGATCTGACTTGGGTGTCGAAGTGGTCGTCCGGGACCCACCCCGGACCCCCTGACCCCCTTTGTTTGTGATTGCAGACCCCGCGGAGGCCCTCTATCGACCGCGCGATCGCAGACCCGGATTCAGACACCATCATATTGGCGCCATCCGTGGAACTCGTCGAGTACTGAACACCTTATGGCGATGAGAAACCACACCCGACAGCAAGAAATAGGGGTAATGACCCGAAGCCAGGCTCAACGCGCACAAACCAGCACCTCAACCTCCCAAGAACCCAACTCACCGCCCTCGGGCCGACACCAACCCTCCTCTAGCACGCCACAGATGGTCCCCACCATGAAAATGTTCAACGAACTTCGCCGAGAACTACTCCAACGCTTGCCTCCTCCGACCTCGGAGAAGCCCCCGATAACACAGGACCAGACAGAGGCCTATGACGAAGGCAACGAGGAACAACCAGGGAAATGACATCCCCGGCGAAAGCGAGCACCGACTCGCCGGAAGCCGTCCCCGTCAGCAAATACCCCTCTGCCCCCCGCAACTAGGGGATACCAACGAGACAGCGGGAGGCAGGCTACAAACAGCCGCGCTCCCCCTGTCCAAGCTACCCGCCTCCAGGAACCGCCCCTGGCTCGGGCGGAAGAAGTGGCAACCTCAGCACAACCGCCCGGCGTGGACCCGATAGCTGACCTACAAAGACAGATCCGGGAGGTAAAACTAGAAAATGAAAAAACCCTACGCCCACGGCATCCTCGATGAGTGGGAAAGGGAGACGGCATCCCCATTCACCTCGGAGGTCTTAAAAACCCCAGCAGAAGCAGGCATAGACCTCTCCCGCTTCGGTCTGTACGATGGAAGCACGGACCCCCTCGAGTTCTTCCAAACCTTCAAAAGGGTAATGACGCTCCGAGGCGTGTCGGACGGATTCATGTGCAGAGCCTTCGCGTCCCTACTAAGAAAAACCACCAACGACTGGTACATGAGATTGGAGCCCGACTCCATCGCATCCTTCCACGAATTCGGGAGGAAGTTCAGCGCAAGGTTCGCCAACAACCGCCTTCGCCATGATCCAGCGGATGCCCTCTTAGCCCTCCGGCAAGGAAGAAACGAGACCCTGAGAGACTTCATGTTGAAATTCAACGCCGAATTAGCCCAACTTTCTAACATGGACGTCCAAATAGTGGTCGCCACACTAAAGCATGCCACCACCGATCCGAATCTCAAGTTGCACCTCACCCTCAAGCCACCATGGGACCTACAGGAACTTGAATCCAAGGCTGATAAGTTCGTACGAGCAGAAGAAGCCTGCGCTCGAGAACAGAATCAGCCCGGCCCCGATGAAAGGAAAAACGACGGCTGAAGGGCCATAAGACCATGTGCCGACGAGAGGCAGGCGGGCAGAAACCCCGTCCCCGTCTTCGAGAGACTGAGAACCGCCCCGCTAAAGTTCCCCCTCTCCCACGTTCTACTGGCCATCAGGGATCAAGGTCTCCTGACCTCCCCCAAGAGAATGGCCACAGACCCAAAGAAGAGGTCCGCTCGAAAATTCTGTGAATTCCACGGGGACCACGGCCACGAAACTGACCATTGCTTCCACCTCCGCCTCCAACTGGAAAAGTTGGTCGAAAAAAGGCACCTAAATCAATATCTCAGGAGTCCTGACAAAAGCTCGCACGAGGTCCAGCATCCCTCCGAAGAGCCCAGAGGTAGGCGTCGGTCACCCCAATGGACGCCGGTCCAACAACCGTCGTCGATCCACCAGCCGACATCGATCCCCTAGTAGGCATCGCTCGAGAAGCAGACGCCGATCCCGAAGCAGACGCGACGCGCACCGCCACCAGTTCCCCCGGAAAGAGGAGCCCCCCGAGCAACCGCAGGCCCGTGAACAACCGCCCACCATCATCAGGAAAATCAATATCATCACAGGCGGGCCAGCAGCGGGAGGGCCGACAACCGCCGGCCGGCGGGCATACGCGGAACGAATATTCTCCATGGATATGCCTTCCAAAAAGGCCCGAGCGGATCCACCCCTAGAAGACCAGATCATCACTTTTTCCAACGAAGACCTCGACGGGCTACAAGTCCCGCACGACGACGCACTGGTCATCAGACTGGTCGTCGCCAACTTTGATATAGGAAAAATCCTGGTGGACACAGGAAGCTCCGTCAACGTGCTACACCTCGAGACTTTCGAAGAAATGAAACTGGGCAAAGAAAGGCTGGGACCCGCGGAATACTCTATCTACGGGTTCTCCGGTGCGTCCGTATGGGTTGACGGCAAGATCGACTTACCCGTAACCTTCGGGACGTACCCCCTCCAAAAAACCATCCTGACCACCTTCCTGGTCGTAGATTTACCATTCACTTACAGCGCCATCATTGGACGCCCTGCTCTAAGAGATTTGGGAGCAGTAGTCTCCACCCCCCACCTCAAAATGAAATTCCCCACTCCAACCGGGGTAGGGGAGGTCCGGGGACAGCAAATGATAGCACGCCAGTGCTACGCCGCAAGCCTGAGAGGAACCAACGCCCCGGCCGAAAATATCACGATCGGTAGTGAAGATCCCCGGCAGCGGGGCCGCACAATCAAAGGAGAGCCCGCCGAGGAGCTAGACTCCATCCCCCTAGCCGAAGATCAGCCGGAGAGACAAGTCCGGATCAGCTCCCTCCTAAAAGGCCCCCTGCGAGACCAAATGATCGACTTCCTCAGAACAAACCAAGACATGTTCGCATGGTCCGCTAAGGACATGCCTGGGATACCCAAGGAACTGGCCGTTCACAAGTTAAATATGAACCCAGCCCTTAAACCCGTCCGGCAGAAAAAAAGGAACTTCGCGATAGAACGTCAAACTCACATAAAGGCCGAAGTGGAAAAACTACTACAAGCCGGGTTCATCAGAGAAATCTGGTACCCCGAGTGGCTGTCAAACGTCGTCATGGTCAAGAAAGCTAGCGGAGGTTGGCGGGCCTGTATAGACTTCACAGACCTAAACAGGGCCTGCCCAAAGGACCCCTACCCCCTGTCGCGCATAGAACAACTCATCGACGCCACATCCGGACACGAACTTCTCACCTTCTTGGATGCTTTCTCAGGCTACAATCAAGTCAAAATGCACGAGCCTAACATCCCGAAAACGGCGTTTATCACCGATCAGGGCGTCTACTGCTATACTGTTATGCCCTTCGGTTTAAAAAATGCAGGCGCCACCTACCAGCGGCTCGTAAATAAGCTGTTCCAAGTGCAAATCGGAAGAAACGTAGAGGTGTATGTCAACGATATGCTGGTAAAGAGTCTGGAAGCCTCCAAACACATCTCCGACCTTCAGGAAACTTTTAGCACCCTACGACGAGCCCGAATGAAGCTCAACCCCGCGAAATGCGCCTTCGGGGTAACTTCTGGAAAATTCTTGGGGTTCATGGTCAGCCAGAGAGGGATCGAGGCCAACCCCGAAAAGATCCAAGCCATCCTAGACATGGAACCCCCGGCAACAGCAGTAGAAGTACAGAGGCTCACAGGTCGAATCACGGCCCTCTGCCGATTCATGCCCAAATCGGCAGAAAAATGCCAACCCTTCTTCAAACAATTAAAAAACATACGGGAGTTCGAATGGACCCCAGTCTGCCAAGAGGCCTTCAACTCCTTGAAGCAATACCTTCAGACACTGCCCGTACTCGCCAAACCCGAGCCGGGGGAAGAGCTATTTTTGTACCTGGCCGTTAGCCCCACGGTAGTGAGTGCGGTGTTAGGCAAACAAAGCGACAAAAAGGAACACCTGGTGTACTACGTGAGCAAGACTCTCCACGGTGCAGAAATCCGGTACCTAAACATAGAGAAATTCGCCCTCGCAGTCGTCAGCGCCGCTCGAAAGCTCCGCCCCTTCTTCCAGGCCCACCCCATTGTGCTTCTCACCGACCAACCCCTGAGGAAAATTCTTCAGAAACCAGAGACCTCGGGCAGGATGGTCAGTTGGGCCGTCGAGTTCGACATACAAGTCCGCCCGAGACCAGCCATTAAATCCCAGGCCCTCGCTGACTTTATAGTGGAATCCACGGCCCTGGCCGAGGAACCAGTGACAACGGAAAATGGCGACGGCCCTACAAAACAGACGGCTAGCAAAAACGTGGCGGAACAAAGCGACGAGGTTCATTGGACCCTGCACGTTGACGGCTCAGCAGGATTCACACTGGAATACGCCCTCAGGTTAGATTTCAAAGCCTCCAACAACGAGGCTGAATACGAAGCCTTGCTGGCAGGACTAAGTCTAGCCGCGGAGCTCGGCGCAGGAAACTTAAAAGTCCATAGCGACTCCCAGCTCGTTGTCAACCAAGTGAACGGCGTATACGAAGCCAAGGGCCCCAGAATGAAGAGATACCTCCAGAGGGTAAAAGAAAAGCTGCAGGGAATGGGCGAGGTAGAGATCCTCCAAGTACCACGGGACATGAACAACCGAGCAGATGCGTTATCAAGGATGGCCGCCGAAGAGACCCATGACTTCGGTACCGTGCTCACAGAAATACTGCCCCACCCCAGCATCGATACCTGAAAGATGGTATACTACCCGCAGATAAGCTGGAAGCCTGGCGCCTAACTGCAAGAGCCGCCCACTACGTGGTCCATGGACCCAGGCTCTACAAACGGTCATACACATGGCCGTACCTCCGATGCCTGGTGCCCTCCGAATCAGACTACGCCCTGCGAGAAGTACATGAAGGGATCTGCGGAGACCACGGGGGCGGAAGGACCCTGACTCAGAAAATCGTAAGGCACGGCTACTTCTGGCCTACGATCCTCAGGGACGCCAAGGAGTTCGTCAAAAAATGCAGCCCATGCCAAAGGTACGGAACCACCCCCCACCAACCGGCCACACCATACACCGCGATGGCAGGACCCCTGCCTTTCGCCATGTGGGGCATGGATCTACTCGGACCCTTCCCGAAAGCCCCCGGGGGGCATACCATGTTGTACGTCGCCATCGACTACTTCACCAAATGGGTCGAAGTCAAAGCCGTGGCAAAACCCAATTCGAAAGCAACAGAGAAGTTCTTCTACCACGACGTGGTTTGCCGCTTCGGCATTCCAAAGATACTTGTAACGGACAACGGTCCCCAGTTCGCAAGCGCCGAATTTGGCAAATTCTGCGATAACCTAAGCATCGAACACCGTTTCGCCTCCGTAGCGCACCCACAGGCCAATGGGCAGGTAGAGGTAACTAACAGGATCTTGCTTCAGAGCCTCAAGAAGCGATTAGGAGAAGCTGGGAAAGACTGGGTAGAAGCGCTACCTAGCGTCCTCTAGGCCTATCGAACGACGCCGCGGACCGCGACGGGAGAATCCCCTTTTAGTTTAACCTTCGGGGCCGAAGCGGTCATCCCGTTGGAAATTGGCCTCCCCAGCTTCCGCACCGCGAATTATGACGAACAGGGAAATTCCGAGCTCCTCCGGAACACCCTCGATCTCGTGCTCGAAAAAAGAGAGCAAGCCCTTCTCCGAACCGCCTCCTACCAGCAAAAGGTGGCACGGTACTACAACGCCCGGGTAAGAAAGCGCTCGGTAAAACCCGGAGACCTCGTACTACGGCGTACGGCGGTATCCGACCCCTGCAACACTAGAAAACTCGCACCTAAATGGGAAGGACCCTACAGGGTCGTTCGAGCACTCCGCCCCGGGGTTTACCAGCTAGAACGCCTCGACGGGACCCCAGTCCCTCGAAGTTGGAGCATGGACAACCTCCGAGAATTTTACCAGTAAAAAAACAGGGTAAGCTCCGTGTTTTTCTTTAAAAGCATGACGAATGTTTGTTTGTTTCTTTTTGTGTCTTTAGAGGCAAAGATGTATCTTTTCTCCTTAAAGGAATCAATGGAATAGCGTTTCTACTTAAGGCATACGTATCTCCACTTTCCGGCCCATGATAAACGAGGGACCCGAAAGAAGACAGGGAGCGAAACAGAGGTAGCATCGGGGCCCATCCCCCCGAGAATACCCTAAAACACTCCCCATGAAGAAAAGACATCCCCCTAAAAGGGCAGGCGGGACCCATTAACCCCGAACTGATCACTCGAGGGGAAGATAGTCCTTCCGCAAAAAAAAGACACCCCACGGGGTGCACCAGGAACATTCTCGACGATCAGATTAAAATTCAAAAGGCTCAAATAACCCGGAGCGCACCGTGTATATAAAGAGAAAAGAAGAAAGCAGAAAAGAAGAGAAGAAGAAGGAGAATTCAAAATTTATTACAGACCCACAAAAAAAAAAGGTAAAATATAAGATCCAAAAGACATCCTGGCATCACTAAGCGCCCTCAGAGGCCTTGGTAACTACAGGATCCACCAGAGCAGCCACCTCCTCATCGACCAGCTCCGGTGCTTCTGCTGGTATCGACGGAGGATCGGCCTCAGCCTCGTGCATCAGTTTGTCCAGGGGAAAGGAAGGATCAACCTTGTGGACACGCCGCCGGCATACAGCAAAAGCATCAATCTCAACATCCACGCTGAACGCAGCCGCAGCCCTAAGGAACTCCTCTGAGCCACGCCACTCCTCCCGCGCCTTCGCCAGCTCCCGAGCGTGCGTTCGCCGGGCCACCACCAATTTGTCCGACGTACGACTTCTCCCCTCCATGGTTTTCCGGAGGTCTTCCCGAAGCTGAGCGACAGTATCATCAAAGGTCGCTCTCTCCGCCCGGGCTCTGTCCAACTCCTCACTTAGCCGCCGGTTTCACTCCGCAAAAGCACTTATCTCAGCCTCATCCTCGAGCAGGCACTGCACCATCCTCCTGGCGTAGCTCTGGGACTGCAAAAGCAACCTATCAGAAAATTTTCGACGTGCATTCTCCAAATGGCAAAAAGAGAAACGTACAAACAGAAAACCGGCCGCCCGGTACTTACGCAAGATGTTGATTGAAAATACTGAGCCCCAAGGGCCTTGCGATCATAGCCCTCCAACTCAGCCTCGTCGCCAGGAAGGGCGGTCGTCACCCCCAGCTCCACCCCAACCCGGGGATTCGCAAGAACGCTATCCTCGACACCGATCTTCCAGTCAGGCTTAAACAGCTCTCCTCACGCCTGGAAGCTCTGCGGAGGAAGCACCACTCGTTCCAAAAGGAGTTTGGTCATAATCGCCCCCTCCATTCGACTTGGCACGTCCTCCGCAGAGACAGAAGGATGCGCCACACGAACGACATCACCCTGTCGAGTGCCAAAAGAGGCAACCCTCTTGGCGGATGGCTCCGACTCCAAAGGAAAAAGCCCAGCCGCCCCCTTTTCTCCGACCGCTCGAACAGGTGGGCTAGAAGGCACGGATGCCGCGAGTTTTGCCTGTGACCGACCCAGTCTAGCCGTGGCCATGAAATCAGAAGGGATCTTCTTCTGACTCGTCAGACCCTTCGTCACCACCGCTACCCCTTTTCCCTTCCCAGCATCACCGGAAGAAGACATACCTCCTGCCAAAAAAAAAAAAAAACGGGAAAACAACAACTGCTCAGAACGAGGGAAAGCAACCAAAAAAAAAAACAAATTAGGAAAAATGGAGAGAGAGAAAGAGGGGAGGGGCTCACCACGAGGACTGGCGAAACTCTCCCCCATTCCCTCGCCCGTACAACGGGCCCTCTTCTCCGCAGCTCCCAGCAAGCCAAACCTCTTCAGGCTCCTCTCCCATTTGAACTCGAAAACATCGATAGCCTCCCCGGAGGCGAGCTTCCCCAAGTCAAACTTGTTATAGTCAGACTCGTCGGGGAGGGACTTCCTTCGCCACTCGACGGAGCGCCTCCAAGAGCGAGGAAAGCCCCAGCCAACGTCCAACGGAGGGGTAATGAACACACACTCCTCCTTCTACCCTTTGATGGAGGAAGGCAAATTCGCCGCCATTTTCACCCGAGGACGGTGGGTCAGATATAGCCAGCTGTCCTCCCCCTTCACCAACGGGCTAAGGGCAACACAGGCCCAGAGCAGCGGAAGGGTAGGTTGAACCCTGTGGAGGCCCGCCTTAGCCACAAAGGCCAAGAGAGTACGCCAACTATTAGGCCCCAGTTGGGAGGGAGCCACCCGGTAAAACTCAAGGGCCTCTACTATAATGCCCAAGAGCGGGAACCTAACCCCCGCCCGAAAAGCCTCCATGTAGAAAGCTACCTCTTCCTCAGTGGTACCCCCACAAACACTCTCTACAAAGGAAGGAACCCTAATCCCATAATCATCGGGAATGTGGAACTCCCTCCTAATTTTCTCCGCCGCCCCTTCTCCCAAAGTGTTCCTGAAACACGCCACCCGACCGGGGCGAATAACGGCACCAGACCGAATATCCCCAACCTCCGCCTCACGAGCAGAAAAAACTCGAGCCAGAGATTCCGAGGGAGCGACCCCCACCGATGACCCAGAGGCCCCGGAGCTATCTCTCAACTCCGTGGGCTACTGTACATCCTCAGAAACGATGCCCCCACCCTCTAAAGATAACTGCCTCCTTTTTCTTGGCAAAGCCCTCTCCACCACCTCCACCGACTCAGAAGAAGGGCTCTGAGGTACAGTCGCAACAGACATCGTAAACTATCAAACCGCGGATGAAATAAAAGATACGGAACTCACCGGAAGAAGTTTGGTGAATAAGCAACGCGTGAAAAAACCGCCGCAGAGGAAAATCCGTTCACCCGAGGAAGACGAAGCAATAAAGTAAAGAATGAAAATCCCAAAAAGGCTTTAAAAGGGCTGGGGTTTAGACACGCGTCATTTCAACTCCCGCCCTTTCTAAATCCGATGGGACACGAACACGTGGCGCCGATTGGGAAACCCAAGGGAACCACCATAAGTCGAAGCGCCATACGGAAAGGACGTCTCTACCCCTACCCACGAAGTAACTTCGCCAGCAAGATGGAAGAAACCACGTTCATAAGGAAAGGGCTCGGAACCCGTCACAAGGGTCCGGCATACATCTCCACAAGATGGAAAAAACCACGTTCATAAGGAAAGGGCTCGGAACCCGTCACAAGGGTCCGGCATACATCTCCACAAGATGGAAAAAACCACGTTCATAAGGAAAGGGCTCGGATCCCGTCACAAGGGTCCGGCATACATCTCCACAAGATGGAAAAAACCACGTCCGATGATAAAAACACGCAAGAAGAAGGCAAACATAAGATATAAGATTGTAACAAACGGACAAAGGAAACAAAAATAAAGAGAGCCATTCATAAACTCCCTTCTGACCCACGGGCCTACAAGAGAGGGGGGGAATAAAGACATAAGGCACGCAGGCCTGAACTCCTAAGGCCCCTAACAAAAAAAAAGGGGAAGAAACTCCCTCCGAAACCCTACTCCTCCCGCCACCTCCTACTCAGAGCAATTGGTCGCTAAAAGAGTTCTTCGCATCAGAGAGCTCCCTATCACTCTGCTCCCCCTCCGAAGAGCTCCCCCAACGGCGATTCTCAGCGAACCGGGCCTGGTCATTTAACCAGCGCACCCGATTCCTCAACAGCTCATTCTCCGCCTGCAAGGCCGCAATCTCCCGCTCCATGCCAATCATCCGACCGCAAACTGCCATCTCCCTACGATAGACATGGGAGAAAAAAGACCGGTGGCGATGGACAAAAGCTTCATGGGACTCCCCCTCGTGAAACGGAAGAAGAGGAGAACGCGGGGAAAATCCTGGAGGCGGATTCCTCTCAGGAAACACCTGCAGGGGCCCCAACCTGTCGGGGTTACCCTCGGGACTGCTGGGAGGACTCCCCTCGGTAGCGACTCTCCCCCCACTACTGATGGATAGACCCTGGAAAGACGACGACATCTCTGGCAAAGAAAGGCTGGAAGAAAGCAAAAAAAATGGAGGACAAAGACAATCTACAGGAGAGCTCACCCCTTATAAAACCCTAGGGGGAACCTGGGGTAGGAAAACGAAGCGGTAGCCATCCGCGTGCTCGTTTCCTATTGAATGATCCGGCGGCGCCGCTGAATGGCAACTCCTTGGGAAAGAACCGCCGGACGAGACAGCACGTCCTCTCAAACCCAAAGCTCCCATAAATGCCCTAGACACAATGTTCTCTGGCCAGGCAAGCAAGCCCGCTCCCCGAGGCCAATCAATCAACTAAAAGTAGTATCATGATGAGATATAAAGGCGGCGCTATTCCCAGAACACGCCGCGTGTCGCCCCCCACACCTATATAAAGCTTAAACCCCATAAAGAAAGGCGAGGGGAAACGACAAGACCATACGAAGTCGACAAGCACCGCTATCCCGACCCCATGCAGGTTCGGGGCCCAGAGCGCAGACCTACACAAAAAAAGGGAGAAAAGGACGAGGCCCGGAGGAGCCCAGATGCGAAGGCCACGGTACGCAAGCACAATGAGCAAACGAGATTAAAAGCGCCAGAGAAAGGCTCGGAACCCCTCGCAAGCTCCGTCAGAACGTCGCAATTCCTTACAATGACCACTCCCTAGAGACGCGAGACCGAGACAATCTGTCCTCCCTAGGCAAGGAGGAAAGACGAAGGGGGGGGGAGCCCGAGGAAGGACCTGGGCTCCTCCTAGCCTTCTTCCGACGACCCACGAGATCCTCCCCCGGATCGGAGGACAAGTCAAGGTCACTCGACGACTCCTGGAGGAAACGGGCCTTGCCCCTAACTCGTGAAGAAGAACCGGACATGTTGCTAAAGAAGATACGAAAAGAACCCCTACTGAGAAGGAGAGAAGAAGAACGACGCAGAGCCACAAAAAAAGGCACCAGGATAATTCCCTTCTTTTAAAATCTCGGGAACGAAATCCTGGTGCCTCGAGACAACGCAACCTCCCTAACGACGCTGCCGCTTCCTGAGGACAGCCGCCGGAGAAAACGGCACGTCTCCTCGTACCCCGGAGCCCTCGTTAATATCCTCATCATGACTTCGCTCAAACAAAACGTTACTCCCTTGGCCCATTCAATGGACCAAAGGAGTAAGGGGGAGTTATGATGGGGCACAAATACGGCTATGCTCTCAGGTATCGCCACGTGTCATCCATGCACGAGCAGAGCCCAACCATCATGAAGAATGGCGTTGGAAAACGGCAAAGACCACACAGTCACGACACATGTCGCCCTCTCGCCGCCCAAGCCTCTTCATCACAAATTATGGAAGGAAATGATCGCCAAAGCCATGCGCAACGGCAAAGCAGGAGGACAGCCCAATCCTGCGAAAGAAGGTTTTCTCTCCATAATGATGAAAGGGGCCGCGCGCCTCCCTTTAAAAGGGAGGAAAAGGAAGACAGTAGAGTTCTTTCGCTGAAAAGAGGACTTTACCCATTCTCCACTCCGGACACCGGAAAAAGAGGCGAGGCAACAACAGAGGAGGCTAGGAACCCAATCCTACTCTCCCTGCTAGTCCCCTCCGACCCACTCACTCACACACCCAGAAAAGAGCCCGCGTGCTACCCCTGGTAACCCTGATCGAAACTCCCTTCCCTCTCTCGCTGTTCTTTATATTGATTGGTCGAAGGATCTGACTTGGGTGTCGAAGTGGTCGTCCGGGACCCACCCCGAACCCCCTGACCCCCTTTGTTTGTGATTGCAGACCCCGCGGAGGCCCTCTACCGACCGCGCGATCGCAGACCCGGATTCAGACGCCATCAATCCTCATCTCAAAACTTGGCTAAAAGCTCCTTGACACTAACTCTAGGGCTTACTAAGTATAAAAGATTGATATTTTATAAAGTTTCTAAAATAAGAAACTTTCTATTTTTTCAATTTCAATCATTCGTGAACTAAATTTAAGATTCAATACCATCTCATCTTCTTCTCATAATATGGCTAATAGCTCCTTATACCATATCTAGGGTTTACTAAGTCTAAAAGATTGATGTTTTATAAACTTTCTATTTTTTCATTCTCAATTCTTCATCAACTAAATTTAAGATTCAATATCCTCTCTTTCTCATCTCAAAATTTGGCTGAAAGCTCGTTACATCATCTCTAGGGTTTACTATGTCTAAAAGAATGTTGTTTTACAAATTTTCAAAAATAAAAAACTTTATATTTTTTCAATCTCCATCCCTCATCAACTAAATCTAAGATTCAAAACCATCTCATCCTCAACTCAAAACGTTGCTAAATGCTCCTTGAGGATGAGGTGGTATTAAATCTTAGATTTAGTTGATGAAGTTTGGAGATTGAAAAAATAGAAAGTTTCTTATTTAAGAAAATTTATAAAACATCAATCTTTTATACTTAGTAAACCATAGAGATGGTGTCAATGAGCTTTTAGCCAAGTTTTGAGGTTAGCATGAGATGGTATTGAACCTTAGATTCACTTGATGAAGGATGGAGATTGAAAAAATAAAAAGTTTCGTATTTTATAAACTTGATAAACCATCAATCTTCTAGACTTAGTAAACCCTAGAGATGGTGTTAATGAGCTTTTAGCTAAGTTTTGAGATGATGATGACATTGTATTGAATCTTAGATTTAGTTGATGAAGGATGGAGATTGAAAAAATAAAAAGGTTTTTATTTAGAAACTTTATAAAACATCAATTTTTTAGACTTAGTAAACCCTAGAGATGGTGTCAAGGAGCTTTTTACCATGTTTTGGGATAAGGATGAGATGATATTGAATCTTAAATTTAGTTGATGAAAGATGGAGATTGAAAAAATAGAAAGTTTCATATTCTATAAACTTTATAAAACATCCATCTTTTTAGACATTGGAAACCGTAGAGATGATGTCAACAAGCTTTTAACTAAATTTTGGGTTGAGAATGAGTGGGTGTTGAATCTTAGATTTAGTTGATGAAGGATGGAGATTGAAAAAATAGAAAGTTTCTTATTTTAAGAACTTTTTAAAACATCCATCTTTTACTCATAAGAGACTCTAGAGACGGTGTCAAGGAGCTTTTTGCCATGTTTTGGGCTAAGGATGAGATGATATTGAATCTTAAATTTAGTTGATGGAAGATGGAGATTGAAAAAATAGAAAGTTTCATATTTTATAAACTTTATAAAACATCCATCTTTTAGACATTGGAAACCGAAGAGATGATGTCAACAAGCTTTTAACTAATTTTTGGGTTGAGAATGAGTGGGTATTGAATCTTAGATTTAGTTGATGAAGGATGGAGATTGAAAAAATACAAAGTTTATTATTTTTGAATGTTCATCAATCTTTTAGACTTTGTAAACCCTAGAGATGTTGTAAAGTTGCTTTTAGGCAAGTTTTGAGATGAGGATGAGAAATAGGAAACCCTAAAGATGATGTCAATGAGCTTTTAACCATGTTTTGGGATGGGAATGAGAGGGTGTTGAATTTTACATTTAGAAGGTTTCTTATTTTAGAAACTTTATTAGACATCAACTTTTTTAGACTTAGTAAACCCTAGTGATGGTGTAAAGAAACTTTTAGCCAAGTTTTGAGATGAGCATGAGATGGTATTGAAAATTAGATTTAGTTGATGAAGGATGGAGATTGAAAAAATCGAAAGTTTCTTATTTTAGAAACTTTATATAACATCCATCTTTTAGACATAGGACACCCTAGAAGTTGTGTGAAGGTGTTTTTAGCCAAGTTTTGAGATGAGGATGAGATGGTATTGAATCTTAGATTTAGTTCATGAAGGACTGATATTGAAAAAATAGAAAGTTTATTATTTTAAAAACTTTATAAAACAACCATCTTTTAGACATAGAAGATGCCAGAGATGGCGTCAAAGAGCTTTTAACCTAGTTTCAGGCTAATAAGGAGATGGGTTTGAATCTTAGATTTAGTGAGGAAGGATAAAGATTCAAAAAATAGAAAATTTCTTACCTTAGAAACTTTTTAAAAGATCAGTATCTTAAACATAGGAAACCCTAGAGATGGTGTCAAGGTGCTTTTACCCAAGTTTTGAGATAAGGATGAGATGGTATTGAATCGTAGATTTAGTTGGTGATGGATTGCGAATGAAAAATAGAAAATTTCTTATTTTAGATACTTTATAAAATATACATCTTTTCGACATAGGAAACCCTAGAGATGGCGTCAAGGGGCTTTTAGCCAAGTTTTGAGATGAGGATGAGATGATATTGAATCTTAGATTTAGTTGATTAAGGATTGAGATTGAAAAAATAGAAAGTTTCTAATTTTAGAAAGTTTATAAAACATCCATCTTTTAGGCATAAGAAACCGTAGATATGGTGTGAAAGAGCTTTTAGCCAAGTTTTGAGATGAGTATGAAATGGTATTAAACCTTAGACTTAGTTGATAAAAGATGGAGAAAGAAAAAATAGAAAGCTTCTTACAATAGAAACTTTATAAAACACCCATCTTTTAGACATATGGAACCCTAGAGATGATGTCAAAGAGCTTTTAGCCAAGTTTTGGGACGAGAATGAGGGGGTATTTCATATGAGATTTATTGATAAAGGATGAAAATTGGAAAAATAGAAAGTTTTTTCTTTTAGAAACTTTATGAAACATTCATCTTTTAGACATAGGAGACCTTAGAGACAGTATCAAGGAGCTTTTAGCCGTGTTTTGGGATGAGGATGAGATGGTATTGAATCTTAGATTTACTTGATGAATGATGTAGATCGAAAAAATTGAAAGTTCCTTATTTTAGAAACTGGTTTAGAGATGGTGTCAGAGACCTTTTAGCCAAGTTCTGAGATGAGAATGAGATGGTATTGAATCTTAGATTAAGTTGATGAAGGATGGAGGTTGATAGAATAGAAAGTTTCTTATTTTAAAAACATTATACAAGATCCACCTTTTAGACACAGGAAACCCTATAGATGATGTCAACGAGCTTTTAGCCAAGTTTTGGGATGAGAATGAGAGGGTATTGAATATTAAATTTAGTAGATGAAAAATGGAGATTGAAAAAATAAAAGTTTTTTATTTTAAAAACTTTATACAACATCTATCTTTTAGACATAGGAAACTCTAGAGATGGTGTCAAGGGGCTTTGAGCCAAGTTTTGAGACGAGGATGAGATGATATTGAATGATAGATTTAGTTTATGAAGGATGGAGATTGAAAATAACAAACTTTATAAAACATCCATCTTTTAGAGATAGGAGACCCTTGACACGGCATGAAGGAACTTTTTTTCATGTTTTGCAATGAGGATGAGGTGATATTGAATCTTAGATTTAGCTGATAAAGGATGTAGATTGAAAAAATACAAAGTTTCTTACTTTAAAAACTTTATAAAACATCCATCTTTTAGGCATAGGAAGCCCTAGAGATTATGTCAACGATCTTTTAGCGAAGTTTTGGGATGAGAATGTGAGGGTTTTGAATCTTAGATTTAGTTGATTAAGGATGGAGATTGAAAAAATAAAAAGTTGCTTATTTTAGAAACTTTATAAAATATCCATCTTTTAAGCTTTGTAAACCCTAGTGATGGTGTAACGAAGCTTTTAGCCAAGTTTTGAGATGAGGATGAGATGGTATTCAATTTTAAATTTACTTTATGAAGGATGGAGATTGAAAAAATAGTAAGTTCCTTATTATAGACACTTTATAAAACATCCTTCTTTTAGACATAAGATACCCTAAATATGATGTCATGGTGCTTTTCGCCGAGTTTTGAGATGAGGATGAGACGGTATTGAATCTTAGATTTAGTTGGTAAAAGATGGAGACTGAAAAACAGAAAGTTCTTATTTTAGACTTAGTAAACTCTAGACATGGTGTCAAAGTGCATTTAGGCATGTTTTGGAATGAGGATGAGATGATATTGAATCTTTGATTTAGTTGATGAATGATGAAGATTGAAAAAATAGAAAGTTTTTTATAATAGAAACTTTATAAAACATCCATCTTTTAGACATAGGAAATCCTAGAGATGATGTCAACGAGCTTTTAGCTAAGTTTTGGGATGATAATGAGGGTATTTAATCTGAGATTTAGTTGATAAAGGATGGAGTTTGAAAAAATAGAGAGTTTCTTATTTTAGGAGCTTTTAGGTGTGTTTTGAAATGAGGAAGAGATGATATTGAATCTTAGATTTAGTTGATGAAGGATGTAGATTGAAAAATTTGAAAGTTTCTTATTTTTGAAATTGGTTTAGAGATGGTGCCAAGTGCTTTTAGCAAAGTTTTGAGGTGAATATGAGATGTTATTGAATCTTAAAGTTAGTTGATGAAGGATGGAGGTTGAAAACAGAGATAGTTTCTTATTTTGAATATAATATAAAACATCTATCTTTTAGACATAGGAAACCCTAGATATGATGTCAACGAGCTTTTAGCCAAGTTTTGGGATGCTGTAAGCCCAATGGTTTCCACCTTGGCATTCCCATCTTATTTTGATGATTCCAATACACAAGTGATTTATGATCACTAATGTGTTTGATTGTCTAAGTTGTAGATTACATTGGTGCTAAGACAAGATTGCTTGGATTAAGGTCAAAGAAGCTCTCATTGGACCACATCATGAAGGCCAAAGACATCGAAGTCCAATATGATTGAAGGCTTGAAGAATCACATTGAAGATCGAAGTCAATTTAGATTGTAAAAGATCCAATCTTAATTTAGATTTTAGAGGCATAATTAAGGTAATCTCACTCACCCTAAATGTATAAGAGATTGTCCTTGTGGTGTTCCAACACCTTGGAACCCTCATAGCAATCCCAACTTGGTTGAGAGTTCGAAGCCCAAGAAACAGAATTAAAAATCTGCTTGACATAGGCTTCTCGGAACTCCGAGACATTCCTCGTAGCTCCGAGAAATGGTCCAGTAGCCTTTTTTCAATTCTGTTTGTATTCCCGGAACTCTGAGATTTTTTCTCGGAACTTCGAGAACACTATAACGGTCGGATTTTTAGCCGTTGGGAATTTTCCAGGAATTACAACAATGCCACTGAACGGTCATATTTTGGTTTTCCTATAAATATGGGATTCCTATCATACCAAACATCAATCCTAACACTCTTAAACTTTACTTGAACATTCAAAGAGTGAATCAAAGCTTATTTATGCCTCTCATCTTCTAAGATTAGGATTTGGATCATAGGCTCAATTTGTACATCTTCTACAATTTGTAAACCCTTGTGAGGGATTGTTTTTTGTTCTTTCTTTCCTATCAAGAACTTTGAATTGGGCGAGTGTTCGGAGAAGCGTAGCCCACTCTCCGTGGTGAAGATTGCCACCAAAGTTAAAGGCGGTTGGAATTGTAATTGGCATTGATCTTCGCTGAAGTTAAGAAGATCACTAGTGAAGCCATCAACGGGTTTGGTTGGTGGAGTGGAGTAGGCCTTGCGTTTTGATGACCGAACCACTTTAAATCTCGGGTGTACTCTCTCTTAAACTCTTGCTCTTTATTTGCATTTGCACCTTTAGATTTAACTTGTGTGCTTGAATTTCATCTTGATCACTTAATCTTCTAAATTTGGGTTTGAGTTTTAAAAAGGTTAAAACTTGTTAGCAACCTAAATTTCACCTCCTCATTAGTTACCAATTCGGGACCACCCTTAGAATTTCACTTGGTATCAGAGCAAAGGCTCTTAAAAGATTTTCTTTTCTATAAATCTTTGGTAAATTTTTCTTTAAAAATTTCAAACAAGGGAAAGATCATAAGATCTTTGGCAACTTTCTATTTGTGAAATGGCAAACACAAATGGAACCGGACTTCCGGAGGGCCATTCCACAACTAGACCTCCCTTCTTTGATGGGTCCAACTATGGACATTGGAAGACAAGGATGCGCAGATCTTCTTTCGATAGATGTGGAACTTTGGCACATTGTTGAAAATGGATACATGTTGCCTTCCAAACCATTTGAAGAATGGAATGTAGTAAAGAAAAGGCATGCAAATTTTAATTACAAAGCTATAAATTCTTTGTTTTGCGCCCTATCTACGGAGGAGTTTAATCGAGTTGCTCTTTTTGATTTCGCCAAGGTTATTTGGGATACCACTTGCCGTTCCCATGAGGGAACATCTCAAGTTAAGGATTCCAAAATAAACTTGTTAAAGAGCAAATATGAAATGTTTAGAATGAGTCAAAATAAAAGCATATTCGAAATGTATACCCGTTTTTCTAAAATTTCTAATGAACTAGCTAATCTTGGTAAATCTTATCCTACTGATGAGCTTGTGAGTAAGTTGCTTAGGTCACTTCCTCCACATTGGGATCCAAAAGTCACCACCATACAAGAATCAAAGGATCTCAAGGCGCTAACTATGGAAGAGCTCGTAGGATCTCTCATCACCCATGAGATGCTCCTCACTAGCCGACAAGAGGAGAAGAAGCCAAAAGAGAAGGAAAAAGAAAGCCGATCTCTAGCTCTAAAAGTCTCCAAGATAAAAGCGGACTCATCATCCTCAAGTGAGGCGGATAGTGAAGAAGAAGAAGCTTTAAGAAAATTTAAAAGCTTATGGAGAAAAAAGCATAAGAAGGATAAAAAGAAGAAGAAAGAAGAAAGTGAAGTTGAGGAAGCTATAAGGTGTTACAATTGTAAGAAGACCGGACACAAAAGACCGGATTGTCCACTTCTCAAGTCATCTTCCTCAAAATACAAGGGAAAGAAGGATTGGAAGAAGCATAAGGCTCTTGCCGCCGGTTGGGATGTGTTAAGCACGTCGGGCAAGAGTTCAAGCGAAGGGGAAGATAAAAAAGATGATCTTTGCCTCATGGCATTCTCCCATGAAGTTGAGGCAAATTCTAACCCCTCTTGTTATTCATCAAGTAGTGATAGTGAAAAAATATCTTATAATAAATTATGCTCAACCTTGCATTCTCAAATTTCTAAAAATAAAGTTCAAAAGAAATCTATTTCAAAATTAGAAAATGAACTTAATTTTTTGAGAAATGAATCTTCTTCCAAATCTCAAGCTCAACTTGAAAATTTTAAACTTGAAATTGAAACCCTTAAGGGTATTTTGGATGAGAAAACTTGCCAATTAGCACAATTTCAAAATATGGCAAGCTCTTCCAAATCTTATGAAGATGAATTTAATTATTCTTTAAATCAAATAACACATCTTCATAATGAAAATGAAAGGTTAAGATTATGTCTCCATGGATTCTTAAATGGTGACAAAATTATTGACATAATCTTAAAGAAGACTAGTCAAATCTCTAAACATGCATATGATAGGACTAGCGTATCTAACCCTCATGTTAGATGCCATTATTGTGAAATAAATGATCATTACCAATTCCAATGTGCATCTAAGATTAGGGATAGTGTTGGAACCAAGAAATCTTGGGTTCCCAAAGCCCTCATATGATTATCTTCATATGTGCTTAGATTAGGGGCTTTTGCTTTAAAATTGAATATCTTTTTCAAAGTTAATTAATATCCCCTCTTATATTGAATAAAAATTCTAAATAGGGGGAGTTCTAGGTTTGTCTTTTTCCTTGAAGAAGGTGGAGTTTTAAATTGCATATTTTATCCCTTTGTTTCTCTTTTACCCCAATCTTTTTTATTGATGCCAAAGGGGGAGAGAATTCTAGTGTAAGGAAATAAATGTGCTTTTTATGGAAAAATCTCTTCTGCTTTTCATCATCAAAAAGGGGGAGATTGTAAGCCCAATGGTTTCCACCTTGTCTAAGTTGTAGATCACACTGGTGCTAAGACAAGATTGCTTGGATTAAGGTCAAAGAAGCTCTCATTTGACCACATCATGAAGGCCAAAGACATCGAAGTCCAAGATGATTGAAGACTTGAAGAATCGCATTGAAGATCGAAGTCAATTTAGATTGTAAAAGATCCAATCTTAATTTAGATTTTAGAGGCATAATTAAGTTAATCTCACTCACCCTAAATGTATAAGAGATTGTCCTTGTGGTGTTCCAACACCTTGGAACCCTCATAGCAATCCCAACTTGGTTGAGAGTTGGAAGCCCAGGAAACAGAATTAAAAATCTGCTTGACATAGGCTTCTCGGAGCTCCGAGCTCGGAACTCCGAGACATTCCTCGTAGCTCCGAGAAATGGTCCAATAGCCTTTTTTCAATTCTGTTTGTATTCCCGGAACTCCGAGAATTTTTTGGAACTCCAAGAATTTCTCGAAACTCCGAGAACACTATAACGGTCGGATTTTTAGCCGTTGGGAATTTTCCAGGAATTACAACAATGCCACTGAACGGTCATATTTTGGTTTTCCTATAAATATGGGTATTCCTATCATACCAAACATCAATCCTAACACTCTTAAACTTTACTTGAACATTCAAAGAGTGAATCAAAGCTTATTTATGCCTCTCATCTTCTAAGATTAAGATTTGGATCATAGGCTCAATTTGTACATCTTCTACAATTTGTAAACCCTTGTGAGGGATTGTTTTTTGTTCTTTCTTTCTTATCAAGAACTTTGTATTGGGCGAGTGTTCGGAGAAGCGTAGCCCACCAAGGTTAAACGCGGTTGGAATTGTAATCGGCATTGATCTTCGCCGAAGTTAAGAAGATCACTAGTGAAGCCATCAACGGGTTTGGTTGGTGGAGTGGAGTAGGCCTCGCGTTTTGAGGACCGAACCACTTTAAATCTCGGGTGCACTCTCTCTTAAACTCTTGCTCTTTATTTGCATTTGCACCTTTAGATTTAACATGTGTGCTTTAATTTCATCTTGATCTCTTAATCTTCTAAATTTGGGTTTGAGTCTTAAAAAGGTTAAAACTTGTTAGCAACCTAAATTTCACCTCCTCATTAGTTGCCAATTCGGGACCACCCTTGGAATTTCAGATGCGAATGAGAGGGTATTGAATCTTAATTTAGTTGATGTAGGATGGAGAATGAAAAAATAGAAAGTTTCTTATTTTAGAAAGTTTATCAAACATCTATCTTTTAGACATACGAAACCCTAGAGATCATGTAAATGAGCTTTGAGCCAAGTTTTGAGACGAGGATGAGAAGATATTGAACTGTAGATTTAGTTTATGAAGGATGGAGATTGAAAAAATAGAAAGTTTCTTATTTTAGAAACTTTATTAAATATATTTCTTTTTGACTTAGTAAAACCAAGAGATGATGTCAATGAGCTTTTAGCCAAGTATTGAGATGAGGATGAGATGTTGTTGAATCTTAGATTTTTTTTTTTTTTTTTTTTTTTTTTTTTTTTTTTTTTTTTTTTTTTTTGATCGGTAAAGAGGGGTTAGGCAAGACCCCGACCAGAATTCAATAAAGAACTAAAGAAGATACAAGGAGCTATGGAGGCTGAAAAAGCCTCGTACAGAAGGTCCAAGGACCAAACAAGGAAAAATCAGTAGTACATAGCATACATTTAGAGGCCCAAGAACGCACTAACAAGATCCAAAAGATGAGGAAACAAGCCAGATTAACGAAGGCACACAAAGTCTTCCAGGTGATCAGCATAAAGAATCCTTATAATCTCGGGTAGGAGGTCCCTGTAGCATCGAGGGAGGTAATGTCTTTAAGTTCTTGGGGGATGAGATGAATGGGAATGTCATCACCTTCACAGCAGCAGTCTGGTTTGGAGAGAAAATCCGCCCCCGCATTTGCCTCCCTCCAGATATGGGAGATATGCCATTCCGTGAAGGTAGAGAGGATTTGTCTGATATTGTGAATGATTGGGATAGCCTTCCAGGGGGTTTGCCAAAGATGAAGAATGACATTTACAGATAGCAGCGAGTCAGATTCGATCCACAAATTGTGGCAGCCCTTGGCAGCAGCCAACTTGATACCATAATAAATGGCCTTCATTTCAAGAAGGTGAATGTCCTCAACGTCAGCTCTGATAGAATACAGAGCGAGAGTATCCCCATGCCAGTTTCGGATAATCCCACCAAGCCCAGCTTTGTCATTGACCAGGGCGGCATCAGAGTTAAGCTTAGACCAGTTAGCTTTAGGACATTCCCAAGAACAGAACTGGGCAATCTGAAGATTGAAAAAAATAGAAAGTTTCTTATTTTAAAAACTTTATAAAACATCCATCTTTTAAAGATAGGAGACCCTAGAGACGGCGTCAAGGAACTTCTAGCCATGTTTTGGGATAAGGATGAGATGATATTTAATCTTAGATTTTTGTTGATGAAGGATGGGGATTGAAAAAATAAAGTGTTTCTTATTTTAGAATTTTTAAAAAACATTCATCATTTAGACATAAGAAGCCTTAGAGATGATGTCAACGAGGTTTTGGCCAAGTTTTGAGATGAGGATGAGATGGTATTCAATGTTAGATTTAGTTGATGAAGGATGGAGATTGAAAAAATAGAAAGTTTATAATTTTAGAAACTTTATAACACATCCATCTTTTAGACATAAGATACCCTAGATATATTGTAAAGTTGCTTTTAGCCGAGCTTTGAGATTAGGATGAGATGGTATTGAATCTTAGATTTAGCAGATACAGGATGGAGATTGAAAAAAAAGAAAGTTTATTATTTTAGAAACTTTAAAAAACATCCATCTTTTAGACATAGGAAACCCAAGACACTACAACAAAACTGGGTTTTCCCTACAGACAAATCCGTAGGGAAATGTACCAAAATCTGTAGGTAAAGGCTTTTCCCTACGGATTTCATCGTACACAACTTCCGTAGGCTAGGTGGGGGTAGGGAAAGCCCTTTCCCTACGGATTTTAAGTTCCGTAGGGATAGGCCACCTTTCCCTACAAAATAATATGTAGGGACAGGTATGTACTTTCCCTATGGAAATTAATTAATGCCGTAGGGAAAAGTACCCTTTCCCTACGAAATTTGAAAATAATCCGTTGGGACAATGTGTTTTTTTCCTATGAAATTTTCAAAAATCCATAGGGAAAGGGTACTTTTCCCTACAAAATTTCAAACAGTTAGTAGGTAAAAGGTGTTTTAATCTATGGAATTTCAATATAATCCACAGGGAAAATGTGTTTTTCCCTATGAAATATCCTAAACATCCGTAGATAAAAGGTGCTTTTCCCTACAAAAATTCAAAAAATAAGTAGGTAAAAGATGCCCTACAAAATTTTAAAATATTCTGTGGGGAAAATGTGTTTTTCCCTACTGAATGTCGAAAAATCCGTAGAGAAAAGGTGCTTTTCCTTATAGAATTTCAAAACATCAGTAGGTGATAATTTCAGTAGGTGAAAATATTAGTAGGTAAAATGAGCTTTTCCCTACAGAATTTTAATATATAATCAGTATGGATAGCCTTTTCAATTATTTTAATCTATTAATTAATAAAAATTTCTCATGACCTATTATACTTGTACATCCCACAAACAATCTACATGTAACATCAAATTTTGAACAATTATAACTTCAATTTTTCCACAACATCATATGCAAATATATAAAAAATAGTTAAAATTTTTAATTGAATATCTTTAAAATCACAATTCAATACTAACAAATGTGTTGAAATTGTTCCCTCAACTAAACTTCACAAAATACTACATTTAATGATTCTACATAACATCATCTTCAACATCTCCTCTTCATCATCTTCTCAATCCCCACCGTCATTTGCGATTTGAACTTTTAACCTACAAACACAAAGCATGTATAAATTAATGATAAATCAACACGTGCATATAAAGTTAATTTATTTCAAGAATTTAACTTGCCGTTTAAAACTAATTGTACAATTATAAGTGCATGGGGTTAAGCAACATTTTTTTTTTAAATGTGGGGCTAGGCAACATTACTTCCTAGGGCATCCTCGATGCCTTCTTGGGGGTACTTGTTCTCTCTCAATACAAAAAATCATTTAAAATAAAAATGCTTTAGAAAAATTAATGAAAATAATATTCACTAAATAGGATACTGAAAAAACAAAAGGCATAAATGTTATGCTTATCAGAAAGCTTGCGTAACATTCTGATCCAGTTTAAATGCATTTCAACTATGCATGTAAAGCAAGCAGTGTGGTGTTCTTGAAGAATGTTTACATAACATTTCTTATTAAATATTTCTATCTGTCACCTTATGTTAATCAGTGCCAATCATTTAGAGATCAGAAAGAAGTTATGATACCTTCTTATAGATGATCTGCATTCACGTATAATCACCATGTAGCGTTAATCGGTCCAAATAGATTAGTGAATGGGACTTCTATATGCCTTGGGATATAACTTTGAAGCTTCTGAAGGCTCAAAAAGGATACCCATCTGCAAACACACACACACACACACACCATCATCATTATCATCATATAGGCCCACCATGGCCAGATAGGTGCTTAAAAGATCAAAAGCCTTAGACAGTCTTATATTCCAGCTTTGATAGCTTATTAAGAACAAGAAGAAAGAATTTTAGTTCAATGGGTTCTTACAAAAAACCTCATCATATGTGGCATCGAGTGACGACCATATCAATGAAAATAGAAATTTCAGAAATAAGTCAGAGCTCAGAGCACAAAGGAAAATCATAAGAGTTAATTTAAGCAATACAGAAAGTACAGAAATAATCAATGACACAGCTAGAACCATAAAACTTAAAAGATGAGCAAAAGAAAATCCAAACAATGACTAGGCATGTGTAAAGTTATGATGTTTTAGGGTCCATACTCCATAAAAGTGCAGAAATGCTAAATGAATAGGCATGTTTTGGAGGAGCATTCAACTTTGTTTTGGGATTTGGCATTGTCTATCACATGCAATTCTAAATTTCATAGATGAAGGAATAAATTGCATTGTAAACATGGGACATACAGATGTCTTCCATCTAAGCAGAACTACGAAGTTCATTAGCAAGAATCCAACACTTAAGGCCCTATCCGTTTGGACTATGAGAATTGATTTTGAGTTCAAAACTGATTATTAGACTCAAAATTAAATGCGGTAATAAGTCCAAGAATCAGTTTTGGACTCCAAATCAATCCAATGAGAAGAAAACCATATTGAAAATCTGTTGCAATCTTTGGTATACCATCTGTTACGGGCTCGGTTTTGGACTCAAAATTAAATGCAATATGAAGTGCAGACCAATTCTTAAATTGCTATTTGATTGGAATGTGTAGTATACTATCTGTTCAGAATGTTTAGTATACCATCTGTTGAATGCTCCATTAAAGGGAGATTTTATATGGTGTAAGCCCTTATAGTCCCGTATTTTTCTGAAAGTACTGTACGGCCTGTATCTGCACAACAGATGTTTAGTATACCATCAGTAGCTTATATATAGCAAATTGTGTGCAAAAAATGAGGCTCAGTTGAACATCTATGCATAGTCTATAATAAAATAATATTGCTAAATCATATTTTCTGTAATTGAATTAATGGGCAAAAGTTTTTAGTTTAATGGTCATAATAAAATATGAAGATTTACAAACCATTGCCACTCTAAAAGAACATATAAGTACATACAAAATAATATATATTTACAGAAGATAATTCTTTGAGTCATCATCTCATCACCAACCCCTTTGTAAGAGATTCTCTTACATTAGGGACAGTGGTAAATAGCTTACATATGAAGATCTTAAATAGGATGGCTAATTTTTGCTGTTTTTTTGGCATCAATGGAAATTAGGTATCTTAGTATATGAAATTGTTAAGCATTTACTTAAATACACAACTAGAAAACAGAGAAAGAGCAGGGGAATATCACTAACAAGTTTTCATGATTGCCAATTGGATAGCAAAAAACAAAACAAAGACAAGTGAATGAATTTTATTAATATCCAAATGAAGTACAAGAAGACCACGGAAGGCTAGGAAAAAAGCAAAGCAAAGTCACTGAAGCAGGGTAAATACAAGGAAGCTTTGATACCAAAGGGAGGGATGTGTATGGGCTGAACTTGGAAGGCCAAGCAGTGGAATAATCTCAAATCAAGTCAGCCCAATGGATTCACTCTCTGTTCAATTTAGTTGTTATGGGCCTTTTCACATGATTTTGTAATTGTCCATTCCTAACCATGCACAGAACAAGCATAAAAAGATTGTGTATTAACTTCAAAGACAAGTGGCATTACAAGAGGCAAATTTTCTTTTCATGACAGAAATGACATGTTCGTTTCCATTCACATTCTTATTTTAAAATTATTCTCTCCTAGTACATGTCAAGATAAAAGAAAACGACAAAATATAGGATAGATGTATAGAGAGAATGAAAATGTTTTTAAATCTATTGCTTCTATTCCAAATAGAATATTTGATTCTTCACAGACATCTCATTAAAGACCTGGAAAATGCTACCAATGCTCCCACATGTAAGGACTGTCCCATCAAGATTGTATCCTTTTATCCAGCAATACACCCATTACCTTTCCTCCAAGGCCCTCCAAGTCTTACAGGTGATCTAAGCCGAAAGGTCATACGTAATATAGACCCTCAGGCCATTAACTAGCCAAGATCATATGTAGAGAACTCACAAATAATCACTTTTTTCCAGCTAACCAAAAACATAGAGGCCTAGGATCTGTTCCTAAAAAACTATAATGAGTTACTAACTTAGATAATGTTCAGCCATTTCAATCTGACTAGGTGTTGTCCCTGGTATTCCAAATCGTTAATGAAGCTTTAGACATAAAGCTTTTAAAATGTTGTAAGTTCTACTAAAAGAAAGTGATAGACAATGGGCATTCATCATTTAGTGTATGTTATACTACGCTGTGAAATGTTGAAAACAGAGAGACTGGCTGAAAAAACAAGATGGTTTCTGCCATTTTGGGGCAGAATCCGATTAAAAAAACGAAAAATAACTTGCGGGTTCAGATAGATTAATGGACTGCAACTTTTCTAAAAAGGAATAAGATCAACGATAATGGAGAAACAGAAATAAATATGAAAAAAAGATAAAAAAAAAACAAGGAAGAGATCTAACCCTTAAATTGATAAAAGAATCTAATGCTACTGCTTGTAATTTGCGTACCCTTTACTACAAGAATGGGCGAATGAGGAAAGAGAGTAAGATTTGCAGCTCTGAATTAAAAGAGATTGTAAATAACAATATCCAGGAGGAGCACACTGGACCAAATAAATAGAACAAAAATGACATTATTGACAATAATATATCAAAAAGAGGGAAATAAGGAGCAGAAATGCGGATAAATAGTAGGGAAAAATCTTTAATCTCTGAGGATGATTCAGTGTGAAGAATCTAAAGTTTTTTTTTTTTTTGGAAGTGATCTATCCGCCCCTTTTGATCAGCAGGAACACCCCCTGTTAGTGTTTGTGGCAATCAGGGGCATTGAATTCTTCTGACATAAGTACAATAGCCCCTCTTTAGTCATTGACACAATGACAGGAGTGTTCCTAGTGATCAAAAGGGGCGGATATATCATTTCCCTTTTTTTTCTCTCTTCTTCGGGTTTCAGAAAACCCTTTGTCTTCTCCCTTCCTCTCTCCCTACTAGAACCCCTTTGTCTTCTCCCTTTCATCTGAGAAAGAAACACAATATTAAGGCGAGAATAAAAAATGGCAGAAGAAGTCGATTGGTGTTAGAATTGAGAACCACATTATCCTAATCTCAAAAAATAACTTCAAGCTCCAAAAAAAAGCAAAAAAATGGTGTAGAATCCATGAATGGGTTTGCGTAATCTAAAAAAAAAGAGGTTCCCAGCAGAAACCACAAGGCCGCCTCTCCAACACCAGAAATCAAGAACCCCAAACTCAGCATAACCCTATATCCAAAACCCTAATCTGTAAAAAACCAGAACCTATTCAAACCTAATAACTTCAACCTCAAGCACCAAAACCAAAAATGGTTTCCAGCAGAGAGTCAATCCCTAAGGCCCATCCCTAATGTCGAAAAAATGGTTTCTAGTAGAAACCCTAAAACTGCCCTCTCCAAATATGACCCCAGCCCGAACATCACCCTAAATCCAAAACCCTAATCTCCAGGGACCAAAACCCTAGCACGAAACCTAACCATAACTTCAACCACAACCTCAAAAATCCATATCATCTTTCCTAGAATCCCAGCAACCCTTCAGAGAAAATAGATTATGGCACCAACCTTGCAATCGCTGCCCTCAAGGATTATGGAGCATGAAGGAGAGCAAAAAAAAGAAGCAGACTCAGAGAGGATTTTTGTAGAGAGATCAATTGCTGGGTCTTTCCTTATTCCTCAAAGAGAGAAACCGATGTAGAGACCGTGGTTTTCATTATTTGTCAAAATGAAAATGATGAAGAGAGGGTTTTTGTTATGAGTCTTATGACGCGCGCGCGGTGACTTAAACAAAAAATCCAAACCTAAGGCGCGCGCGCCGTAACCTAAATGAAAAATACGTAGGGAAAGCCATAAATAAATATCCCTACTAATGTTTTCATTACCCGTAGGGAAAAGGTAGTATTTCCCTACGGGAAATATTGTTCTCCGTATGTACAAGAATGACTTTGGTAAACACGTCAACTTTTCCATACGGCCCACTACAAAAATCCATAGGTAAAAACTCTATCCCTACGGAAAAATTAATCCCCGTAGGAATATGGTGTATTTCCCTACAGATTTAGAATATGTAGGGAAAAAGTGAACTTTACCCTACGGACGTAACTAATGTCAGTAGGAAAAGCCCAGTTTTGTTGTAGTGAGAGACGATGTCAACGAGCTTTTAGTTAAGTTTTGGGAAGAGAATGAGAGGGTGTTGAATATTGAATTTAGTTTATTAAGGATGGAGATTGAAAAAATAAAAAGTTTCTTATTTTAGAAACTTTATAAAATATCCATCTTTTCGGCTTTGTAAACCCTAGTGATGGTGTAACGGAGCTTTTAGCCAAGTTTTGAGATGAGGATGGGATGGTATTCAATTTTAAATTTAGTTTATGAGGGATGGAGATTGAAAAATTAGTAAGTTCCTTATTATAGACACTTTATAAAACATCCATCTTTTAGACATAAGATACCCTAAATATGATGTCGTGGTGCTTTTCGCCGAGTTTTGAGATGAGGATGAGATGGTATTGAATCTTAGATTTAGTTGATAAAAGATGGAAACTGAAAAACAGAAAGTTCTTTATTTTAGACACTTTAAAAAACATCCATCTTTTAGACATAGGAAACCCAAGAGATGATGTCAACGAGCTTTTAGCCAAGTTTTGGGATGATAATGAGTGGGTATTGAATATTAAATTTAGTGGATTATGGATGGAGATTGGAAAAATCTGAAAGTTCTACTTTTAGAAAATTTATAAAACACCAATCTAAGATTAAATACCATCTAATCCTCATCCCGAAACTTAGCTAAAAGCCCCTTCACACCTTTTCTAGGGTTTACAAAGTTTAAAAGATTTTTGTTTTATAAAGTTTCTAAAGTAAGAAACTTTATTTTTTTTCAATCTCCATCCTTGATCAACTAAATCTAAGATTCAATACCATCTAATCCTCATCTCAAAACATTGCTAAAAGCTCGTTGACATCATCTCTAGGGTTTCCTATGTCTATAATATGGATGTTTTCTAAAGGTTCTAAAAGTAGAAACATTCTTTTTTAACAATCTCCACCCATTATTAACGAAATCTAAGATTCAATACCATTTCATCCTCATTTGAAAACTTGGCTAAAAGCTCATTGGCACCTTCTCTAAGGTTTCTTATGTCTAAAAGATTGATGTTTTGTAAACTTTCTAAAATAAAAAACTTTTTATTTTTCAGTCTCCATCCTTAATCAACTAAATCAAAGATTCAATACCACCTAATCCTCATTTCAAAACTTGGCTAAAAGCTTATTAACACCATCTCTACGGTCTCCTATATCTAAAAGTTTGATGTTTTATAAATTTTTTAAAATTAGAAACTTTCTATTTTTTCAATCTTCATCCTTGATCAACTAAAACGAAGATTGAATACCATATAATCCTCATCTCAAAACCTGGCTTAAAGCACTCAAAACGTGGCAAAAAACTCCTTAACACCATATATGGGGATTCCTATGTCTAAAAGATGAATGTTTTATAAAGTTTCTAAAATAAGAAACTTTCTAATTTTTCAATCTCCATCCTTCATCAACTAAATCTAAGATTCAAGACCCTCTTATTCTCATCCCAAAACATGGCTTAAAGCCCGTTGATATCATCATTAGGGATTCTTATTTCTAAAAGATGGATGTTTTACAAAGTTTCTAAAATAAGAAACTTTCTAATTTTTCAATCTCCATCCATAACAAATAAATCTAAGATTCAATATCATCTCATCATCATCCCAAAACACGGATAAAAGCTCATTAACACCGTCTCTAAGTTCTCATATGTCTAAAAGATGTTTTATAAAGTTTCTAAAATAAGAACTTTCCATTTTTTCAATCACCATCCTTTATCAAGTAAATCTAAGATTTAATATCATCTCATTCTCATCCCAACACTTAGCTTAAAGCTAGTTGACATCATCTCTAAGGTTTCATATGTCTAAAAGATTGATGTTTTATAAAGTTTCTATAATAAGAAACTTTCTATTTTTTCAATCTTCATCCGTTGTCAACCAAATCTAAGATTCAGTACCATCTCATTCTCATCTCAAAACTTGGCCGAAAGCTCCTTCACACCATCTTTAGGGTTTCCTATGTCTAAAAGATGGAGGTTTTACAAAGTTTCTAAAATAAGAAACTTTCTATTTTTTCAATTTCCATCCTTCATCAGCTAAATCTAAGATTCAATACCATCTCATCATCATCACAAAACATGGCTCAAAGCTCCTTGACGCCGTCTGTAAGGTCTCTTACGTCTTAAAGATGGATGTTTTTTAAAGTTTCTAAAATAAGAAACTTTCTATTTTTTCAATCTCCATCCTACATAAACTAAATCTATGATTCAAAACCATCTCATCTTCATCTCAAAAGTTGGCTAAAAGCTCCTTCACACCATCTATAAAATTTCCTATGTCTAAACTATGGACGTTTTATAAAGTTTCAAAAATTAAAAACTTTCTATTTTTCAATCTCAACATTAGATTTAGTAGATGAAGGATGGAGATTGGAAAAACAAAAAGTTTTTCATTTTAGAAACTTTGTAAAACATCAGTCTCTTAGGCTTAGTAAACCCTAGAGAACGTGTGAATGAGCTTTTAGCCAAGTTTTGATATGAGGATGAGATGATATTGAACCATAGATTTAATTGATAAATGATGGAGAATCAAAAAATAGATGGTTTCTTGTTTTAGAAACTTTATCAAACTTCCATCTTTTACATATAGGCAACCCTAGAGATGGTGTTGAGGAGCTTTTAGCTAAGTTCTCATCGTCATCTCAAATCTTGGCAAAAGTTTCTTCACACCATCTCAAGGGTTTCCTACATCTATGAGATGGATGTTTCATAAAGTTTCTAAAATAAGAAATTTTTATTTTTTCAATATCCATCCATCATAAACTAAATCTAAGTTTTAATGTCATCTCATCATCATCTCAAAACTTGGCTAAAAGTTCCTTGACGCCAGCCCTAGGATTTCCTAAGTATAAAAGATTGTTGTTTTATAAAGTTTCTAAAATAAGAAACTTTTTCTTTTTTCGATCTCCATCCTTCATTAACTAAATCTAAGATTCAATATCTTCCCATCCTCATCTCAACACTTAGATAAAAGCTACTTGGCACCATATCAAGGGTTTCTGATGTATAAAAGTTGGATGTTTTATATAGTTTCTAAAATAAAAAACTTCATATTTTATCAATCTTCTTCCTTCCTCAACTAAATCTACGATTCAATATCATCTCAATACTTGGCTAAAAGCTCTTTGACACAATCTCTAGGTTTTCCAAAGATGGATGTTTTATAAAGTTTCTAAAATAAGAAATTTTCTATTTTTTTCAATCTCAATACTTGATCAACTAAATCTAAGATTAAATACCATCTAATCCTCATATCAAAACAGGGTTAAAATCTCGTTGACAGCAAATCTAGGGTTTCTTAAGTCTAAAAGATTGATGTTGTATAAAGTTTCTAAAATCAGAAACTTTCGTTCTTTCCAATATCCATCGTTCATATACTAAATCTAAGATTAAATACCATCTCATCCTCATCCCGAAACTTAGCTAAAAGCCCCTTCACACCTTTTCTAGGGTTTACAAAGTTTAAAAGATTTTTGTTTTATAAAGTTTCTAAAGTAAGAAACTTTATTTTTTTTCAATCTCCATCCTTGATCAACTAAATCTAAGATTCAATACCATCTAATCCTCATCTCAAAACATTGCTAAAAGCTCGTTGACATCATCTCTAGGGTTTCCTATGTCTATAATATGGATGTTTTCTAAAGGTTCTAAAAGTAGAAACATTCTTTTTTAACAATCTCCACCCTTTATTAACGAAATCTAAGATTCAATACCATTTCATCCTCATTTGAAAACTTGGCTAAAAGCTCATTGGCACCTTCTCTAAGGTTTCTTATGTCTAAAAGATTGATGTTTTGTAAACTTTCTAAAATAAGAAACTTTTTATTTTTCAGTCTCCATCCTTAATCAACTAAATCAAAGATTCAATACCACCTAATCCTCATTTCAAAACTTGGCTAAAAGCTTATTAACACCATCTCTACGGTCTCCTATATCTAAAAGTTTGATGTTTTATAAATTTTTTAAAATTAGAAACTTTCTATTTTTTCAATCTTCATCCTTGATCAACTAAAACGAAGATTGAATACCATATAATCCTCATCTCAAAACCTGGCTTAAAGCACTCAAAACGTGGCAAAAAACTCCTTAACACCATATATGGGGATTCCTATGTCTAAAAGATGAATGTTTTATAAAGTTTCTAAAATAAGAAACTTTCTAATTTTTCAATCTCCATCCTTCATCAACTAAATCTAAGATTCAAGACCCTCTTATTCTCATCCCAAAACATGGCTTAAAGCCCGTTGACATCATCATTAGGGTTTCTTATTTCTAAAAGATGGATGTTTTACAAAGTTTCTAAAATAAGAAACTTTCTAATTTTTCAATCTCCATCCATAACAAATAAATCTAAGATTCAATATCATCTCATCATCATCCCAAAACACGGATAAAAGCTCATTAACACCGTCTCTAAGTTCTCATATGTCAGAAAGATGTTTTATAAAATTTCTAAAATAAGAACTTTCCATTTTTTCAATCACCATCCTTTATCAAGTAAATCTAAGATTTAATATCATCTCATTCTCATCCCAAAACTTAGCTTAAAGCTAGTTGACATCATCTCTAAGGTTTCATATGTCTAAAAGATTGATGTTTTATAAAGTTTCTATAATAAGAAACTTTCTATTTTTTCAATCTTCATCCGTTGTCAACCAAATCTAAGATTCAGTACCATCTCATTCTCATCTCAAAACTTGGCTGAAAGCTCCTTCACACCATCTTTAGGGTTTCCTATGCCTAAAAGATGGAGGTTTTACAAAGTTTCTAAAATAAGAAACTTTCTATTTTTTCAATTTCCATCCTTCATCAGCTAAATCTAAGATTCAATACCATCTCATCATCATCACAAAACATGGCTCAAAGCTCCTTGACGCCGTCTGTAAGGTCTCTTACGTCTTAAAGATGGATGTTTTTTAAAGTTTCTAAAATAAGAAACTTTCTATTTTTTCAATCTCCATCCTACATAAACTAAATCTATGATTCAAAACCATCTCATCTTCATCTCAAAAGTTGGCTAAAAGCTCCTTCACACCATCTATAAGGTTTCCTATGTCTAAACTATGGACGTTTTATAAAGTTTCAAAAATTAAAAACTTTCTATTTTTCAATCTCAACATTAGATTTAGTAGATGAAGGATGGAGATTGGAAAAACAGAAAGTTTTTCATTTTAGAAACTTTGTAAAACATCAGTCTTTTAGGCTTAGGAAACCCTAGAGAACGTGTGAACGAGCTTTTAGCCAAGTTTTGATATGAGGAAGAGATGATATTGAACCATAGATTTAATTGATAAATGATGGAGAATGAAAAAATAGATGGTTTCTTATTTTAGAAACTTTATCAAACTTCCATCTTTTACATATAGGCAACCCTAGAGATGGTGTTGAGGACCTTTTAGCTAAGTTCTCATCGGCATCTCAAATCTTGGCAAAAGTTTCTTCACACCATCTCAAGGGTTTCCTATATCTATGAGATGGATGTTTAATAAAGTTTCTAAAATAAGAAACTTTTATTTTTTCAATATCCATCCATCATAAACTAAATCTAAGTTTTAATGTCATCTCATCATCATCTCAAAACTTGGCTAAAAGTTCCTTGACGCCAGCCCTAGGGTTTCCTAAGTATAAAAGATTGTTGTTTTATAAAGTTTCTAAAATAAGAAACTTTTTCTTTTTTCGATCTCCATCCTTCATTAACTAAATCTAAGATTCAATATCTTCCCATCCTCATCTCAACACTTAGATAAAAGCTACTTGGCACCATATCAAGGGTTTTTGATGTATAAAAGTTGGATGTTTTATATAGTTTCTAAAATAAAAAAACTTCCTATTTTATCAATCTTCTTCCTTCCTCAACTAAATCTACGATTCAATATCATCTCAATACTTGGCTAAAAGCTCTTTGACACAATCTCTAGGTTTTCCAAAGATGGATGTTTTATAAAGTTTCTAAAATAAGAAATTTTCTATTTTTTTCAATCTCAATACTTGATCAACTAAATCTAAGATTAAATACCATCTAATCCTCATATCAAAACAGGGTTAAAATCTCGTTGACAGCAAATCTAGGGTTTCTTAAGTCTAAAAGATTGATGTTGTATAAAGTTTCTAAAATCAGAAACTTTCGTTCTTTCCAATATCCATCGTTCATATACTAAATCTAAGATTAAATACCATCTCATCCTCATCCCGAAACTTAGCTAAAAGCCCCTTCACACCTTTTCTAGGGTTTACAAAGTTTAAAAGATTTTTGTTTTATAAAGTTTCTAAAGTAAGAAACTTTATTTTTTTTCAATCTCCATCCTTGATCAACTAAATCTAAGATTCAATACCATCTATTCCTCATCTCAAAACATGGCTAAAAGCTCGTTGACATCATCTCTAGGGTTTCCTATGTCTATAATATGGATGTTTTCTAAAGTTTCTAAAAGTAGAAACATTCTTTTTTAACAATCTCCACCCTTTATTAACGAAATCTAAGATTTAATACCATTTCATCCTCATTTGAAAACTTGGCTAAAAGCTCATTGGCACCTTCTCTAAGGTTTCTTATGTCTAAAAGATTGATGTTTTGTAAACTTTCTAAAATAAGAAACTTTTTATTTTTCAGTCTCCATCCTTAATCAACTAAATCAAAGATTCAATACCACCTAATCCTCATTTCAAAACTTGGCTAAAAGCTTATTAACACCATCTCTACGGTCTCCTATATCTAAAAGTTTGATGTTTTATAAATTTTTTAAAATTAGAAACTTTCTATTTTTTCAATCTTCATCCTTGATCAACTAAAACGAAGATTGAATACCATATAATCCTCATCTCAAAACCTGGCTTAAAGCACTCAAAACGTGGCAAAAAACTCCTTAACACCATATATGGGGATTCCTATGTCTAAAAGATGAATGTTTTATAAAGTTTCTAAAATAAGAAACTTTCTAATTTTTCAATCTCCATCCTTCATCAACTAAATCTAAGATTCAAGACCCTCTTATTCTCATCCCAAAACATGGCTTAAAGCCCGTTGACATCATCATTAGGGTTTCTTATTTCTAAAAGATGGATGTTTTACAAAGTTTCTAAAATAAGAAACTTTCTAATTTTTCAATCTCCATCCATAACAAATAAATCTAAGATTCAATATCATCTCATCATCATCCCAAAACACGGATAAAAGCTCATTAACACCGTCTCTAAGTTCTCATATGTCTAAAAGATGTTTTATAAAGTTTCTAAAATAAGAACTTTCCATTTTTTCAATCACCATCCTTTATCAAGTAAATCTAAGATTTAATATCATCTCATTCTCATCCCAAAACTTAGCTTAAAGCTAGTTGACATCATCTCTAAGGTTTCATATGTCTAAAAGATTGATGTTTTATAAAGTTTCTATAATAAGAAACTTTCTATTTTTTCAATCTTCATCCGTTGTCAACCAAATCTAAGATTCAGTACCATCTCATTCTCATCTCAAAACTTGGCTGAAAGCTCCTTCACACCATCTTTAGGGTTTCCTATGTCTAAAAGATGGAGGTTTTACAAAGTTTCTAAAATAAGAAACTTTCTATTTTTTCAATTTCCATCCTTCATCAGCTAAATCTAAGATTCAATACCATCTCATCATCATCACAAAACATGGCTCAAAGCTCCTTGACGCCGTCTGTAAGGTCTCTTACGTCTTAAAGATGGATGCTTTTTAAAGTTTCTAAAATAAGAAACTTTCTATTTTTTCAATCTCCATCCTACATAAACTAAATCTATGATTCAAAACCATCTCATCTTCATCTCAAAAGTTGGCTAAAAGCTCCTTCACACCATCTATAAGGTTTCCTATGTCTAAACTATGGACGTTTTATAAAGTTTCAAAAATTAAAAACTTTCTATTTTTCAATCTCAACATTAGATTTAGTAGATGAAGGATGGAGATTGGAAAAACAGAAAGTTTTTCATTTTAGAAACTTTGTAAAACATCAGTCTTTTAGGCTTAGTAAACCCTAGAGAACGTGTGAACGAGCTTTTAGCCAAGTTTTGATATGAGGATGAGATGATATTGAACCATAGATTTAATTGATAAATGATGGAGAATGAAAAAATAGATGGTTTCTTCTTTTAGAAACTTTATCAAACTTCCATCTTTTACATATAGGCAACCCTAGAGATGGTGTTGAGGACCTTTTAGCTAAGTTCTCATCGGCATCTCAAATCTTGGCAAAAAGTTTCTTCACACCATCTCAAGGGTTTCCTATATCTATGAGATGGATGTTTCATAAAGTTTCTAAAATAAGAAACTTTTATTTTTTCAATATCCATCCATCATAAACTAAATCTAAGTTTTAATGTCATCTCATCATCATCTCAAAACTTGGCTAAAAGTTCCTTGACGCCAGCCCTAGGGTTTCCTAAGTATAAAAGATTGTTGTTTTATAAAGTTTCTAAAATAAGAAACTTTTTCTTTTTTCGATCTCCATCCTTCATTAACTAAATCTAAGATTCAATATCTTCCCATCCTCATCTCAACACTTAGATAAAAGCTACTTGGCACCATATCAAGGGTTTCTGATGTATAAAAGTTGGATGTTTTATATAGTTTCTAAAATAAAAAAACTTCCTATTTTATCAATCTTCTTCCTTCCTCAACTAAATCTACGATTCAATATCATCTCAATACTTGGCTAAAAGCTCTTTGACACAATCTCTAGGTTTTCCAAAGATGGATGTTTTATAAAGTTTCTAAAATAAGAAATTTTCTATTTTTTTCAATCTAAATACTTGATCAACTAAATCTAAGATTAAATACCATCTAATCCTCATATCAAAACAGGGTTAAAATCTCGTTGACAGCAAATCTAGGGTTTCTTAAGTCTAAAAGATTGATGTTGTATAAAGTTTCTAAAATCAGAAACTTTCGTTCTTTCCAATATCCATCGTTCATATACTAAATCTAAGATTAAATACCATCTCATCCTCATCCCGAAACTTAGCTAAAAGCCCCTTCACACCTTTTCTAGGGTTTACAAAGTTTAAAAGATTTTTGTTTTATAAAGTTTCTAAAGTAAGAAACTTTATTTTTTTTCAATCTCCATCCTTGATCAACTAAATCTAAGATTCAATACCATCTATTCCTCATCTCAAAACATGGCTAAAAGCTCGTTGACATCATCTCTAGGGTTTCCTATGTCTATAATATGGATGTTTTCTAAAGTTTCTAAAAGTAGAAACATTCTTTTTTAACAATCTCCACCCTTTATTAACGAAATCTAAGATTTAATACCATTTCATCCTCATTTGAAAACTTGGCTAAAAGCTCATTGGCACCTTCTCTAAGGTTTCTTATGTCTAAAAGATTGATGTTTTGTAAACTTTCTAAAATAAGAAACTTTTTATTTTTCAGTCTCCATCCTTAATCAACTAAATCAAAGATTCAATACCACCTAATCCTCATTTCAAAACTTGGCTAAAAGCTTATTAACACCATCTCTACGGTCTCCTATATCTAAAAGTTTGATGTTTTATAAATTTTTTAAAATTAGAAACTTTCTATTTTTTCAATCTTCATCCTTGATCAACTAAAACGAAGATTGAATACCATATAATCCTCATCTCAAAACCTGGCTTAAAGCACTCAAAACGTGGCAAAAAACTCCTTAACACCATATATGGGGATTCCTATGTCTAAAAGATGAATGTTTTATAAAGTTTCTAAAATAAGAAACTTTCTAATTTTTCAATCTCCATCCTTCATCAACTAAATCTAAGATTCAAGACCCTCTTATTCTCATCCCAAAACATGGCTTAAAGCCCGTTGACATCATCATTAGGGTTTCTTATTTCTAAAAGATGGATGTTTTACAAAGTTTCTAAAATAAGAAACTTTCTAATTTTTCAATCTCCATCCATAACAAATAAATCTAAGATTCAATATCATCTCATCATCATCCCAAAACACGGATAAAAGCTCATTAACACCGTCTCTAAGTTCTCATATGTCTAAAAGATGTTTTATAAAGTTTCTAAAATAAGAACTTTCCATTTTTTCAATCACCATCCTTTATCAAGTAAATCTAAGATTTAATATCATCTCATTCTCATCCCAAAACTTAGCTTAAAGCTAGTTGACATCATCTCTAAGGTTTCATATGTCTAAAAGATTGATGTTTTATAAAGTTTCTATAATAAGAAACTTTCTATTTTTTCAATCTTCATCCGTTGTCAACCAAATCTAAGATTCAGTACCATCTCATTCTCATCTCAAAACTTGGCTGAAAGCTCCTTCACACCATCTTTAGGGTTTCCTATGTCTAAAAGATGGAGGTTTTACAAAGTTTCTAAAATAAGAAACTTTCTATTTTTTCAATTTCCATCCTTCATCAGCTAAATCTAAGATTCAATACCATCTCATCATCATCACAAAACATGGCTCAAAGCTCCTTGACGCCGTCTGTAAGGTCTCTTACGTCTTAAAGATGGATGTTTTTTAAAGTTTCTAAAATAAGAAACTTTCTATTTTTTCAATCTCCATCCTACATAAACTAAATCTATGATTCAAAACCATCTCATCTTCATCTCAAAAGTTGGCTAAAAGCTCCTTCACACCATCTATAAGGTTTCCTATGTCTAAACTATGGACGTTTTATAAAGTTTCAAAAATTAAAAACTTTCTATTTTTCAATTTCAACATTAGATTTAGTAGATGAAGGATGGAGATTGGAAAAACAGAAAGTTTTTCATTTTAGAAACTTTGTAAAACATCAGTCTTTTAGGCTTAGTAAACCCTAGAGAACGTGTGAATGAGCTTTTAGCCAAGTTTTGATATGAGGATGAGATGATATTGAACCATAGATTTAATTGATAAATGATGGAGAATCAAAAAATAGATGGTTTCTTGTTTTAGAAACTTTATCAAACTTCCATCTTTTACATATAGGCAACCCTAGAGATGGTGTTGAGGAGCTTTTAGCTAAGTTCTCATCGTCATCTCAAATCTTGGCAAAAGTTTCTTCACACCATCTCAAGGGTTTCCTACATCTATGAGATGGATGTTTCATAAAGTTTCTAAAATAAGAAACTTTTATTTTTTCAATATCCATCCATCATAAACTAAGTCTAAGTTTTAATGTCATCTCATCATCATCATCTCAAAACTTAGCTAAAAGTTCCTTGACGCCAGCCCTAGGGTTTCCTAAGTATAAAAGATTGTTGTTTTATAAAGTTTTTAAAATAAGAAACTTTTTATTTTTTCGATCTCCATCCTTCATTAACAAAATCTAACATCAATATCATCTCATCCTCATCTCAAAACTTAGCTGAAGGCTCCTTGACACCATATCAAGGGTTTCCAATGTATTATTGTTGGATGTTTTATATAGTTTCTAAAATAAAAAACTTCCTATTTTATCAATCTTCTTCCTTCATCAACTAAATCTAGGATTCAATATCATCTCATCCTCATCTCAAAACTTGGCTAAAAGCTCTTTCACACCATCTCTAGGTTTTTCATTGTCTAAAAGATGGATGTTTTATAAAGTTTCTAAAATAAGAAACTTTTTTTTTTCAATCTCCATACTTGATCAACTAAATCTTAGATTAAATACCATCTAATCCTAATGTCAAAACAGGGCTATAAGCTCGTTGACAGCCAATCTAGGGTTTCCTATGTCTAAAAGATGGATGTTTTATAAAGTTTCTAAAATTAGAAACTTTCTTTCTTTACAATATTCGTCCTTCATAAACAAAATCTAAGATTAAATACCATCTCATCCTCTTCCCAAAACTTAGCTAAAAGCCACTTCACACCTTCTCTAGGGTTTACTAAGTTTAAAAGATTTTTGTTTCATAAAGTTTCTAAAGTAAGAAACTTTTTTTTTTCAATCTGCATCCTACATCAACTAAATCTAAGATTCAATATCATCTAATCCTCATATAAAAACATTGCTAAAAGCTCATTGACATCATCTCTAGGGTTTCCTATGTCTAAACGATGGATGTTTTCTTTTTTAACAATCTCCACCCTTTATTAACGAAATCTAATATTCATTACCATCTCATCCTCATTTCAAAACTTGGCTAAAAGCTCATTGGCACCATCTCTAAGGTTTCTTAAGTCTAAAAGATTGATGTTTTGTAAAGTTTCTAAAATAAGAAACTTTCTATTTTCAATCTTCATTCTTAATCAACTAAATCAAAGATTCAATACCACCTAATCCTCATTTCAAAACTTGGCTAAAAGCTCATTGACACCATCTTTAGGGTCTCCTACGTCTAAAAGTTGGATGTTTTATAAAGTTTTTAAAAGTAGAAACTTTCTATTTTTTCAATCTTCATCCTTGATCAACTAAAACGAAGATTCAATACCATCTAATCCTCATCTCAAAACCTGGCTTGAAGCTCTCAAAACATGGCTAAAAGCTTCTTAACACCATCTATAGTGTTTGCTATGTCTAATCGATAGACGTTTTATAAAGTTTCTAAAATCAGAAACTTTCTATTTTTTCAATCTCTGAAATCCCAGTTGGGCAACCAAGAGGGGGGTGAATTGGTTGGGTATTAAAATTTCTACTCTTTTAATATTTCTTTTCAAAAGATTACTAACACTTGTTAATTACTCTTTGGTTAGTAAAGGTTAGCAAAAATAAAAGTAGAGGAATGAACAACCACAAAGCAAATAAGAAAAGGGGAAGAGTAATAGAAGAGATACCACACTAAGATTTATAGTGGTTCGGTCTTATAACTCCAAGACCTACTCCACTCTTCCCAAGTTTGTGTCCTTGAGGGAATCCACTAAAAGTATGATTCTTGGTACAACAAAGAAGGCTCCGCGTCTTCAACACTTGCCCACGAAGATGGCTCCGCGTCTCCGAGCACTCGCCAATTTCAAGGGGTTTAATATTGGTGCCCTTTCCACCTTTACAATGATTTTCAAATTACAATATGTGAATGCCTTCACTTAAGGCTAATACATCACTTCAATACAAGAAATCTTCTCCAAATGATTTGCAAGTGAGCTTGATGAGAACTTCTCCAATGATGTTGAAGGCAAGTGAGCTTGTGAGATCTTCAAAGATGTTGAAGGCAAGTGAGCTTGAGTGATTCTTCTTCAACTAGATTGCAAGTGAGCTAAAGGAAATCTTCTTCAAATGAGATTGCAAGATTTTGGACAAAGAAGAAGAACTTTTTGTAAAGATTGCTTAAAAACTTAAATCACACTTAGGGTTCTTTTCTCAAGCTTGCAAAAGTCATAGAATGATGAAAATAAACTCATATATATAGCCCCTTAGAAGATATACGTTGGAGGACATATTGGGCATTTTTGGGTTTTGAAAAATCAAAAAAAGAACCAGCCGCAACTCCCAACGGTCATATTTTCCCGACGCCAGACGTCTGTCCAGACGTCTGGTTGCTTCCAGGGATTAACCAGATGATCGGGCAGACCTCTGCGCAAGGTCTAGTTTGCAAGTTCACTTATCAGATGAATGAGTTTTTCTCTGAATTTTTATACACATATGTATTGATATTAGGGAAGATTATGTACCAAAATTTAGCTCATTTGAAAACCGTTTGGGTCCCTTTTTGATCCACCAGATGATCGGACCAGACTTCTGCCGCAAGGTCTGGTCTGCAAGTTTGGCTAGTAAATCAATGAGTTTTCTTTCCAAATTTTGTACATATCAAAGTAGGTATGAGATAAAGGTGTTGCCAAAATTTCAGCTCAATCGGAAAACACTTGGGTCCCTTCGTGTTAGAAAAGCAAATGGTCTTAATTATGGTTTTCAAAGGATGTTTGGATTTTTGCGTTAAAAAATACTTTGGAAACACTTTGAAAATACTTGCAATCTTGTTTTAAAGATGGTCTCCATTTGACCTATTTTTGAATAGTCCTCTTGAGTCCGGTGTTTGAATGAGCATGCTTATCCTTCCTTGTACATGCTTGTTCTTTGGTCTTTAATTTGACTTAGCTCTTAATGACTCCATCTTGATGTTGATTGCTCTTCTCTAAGGTTCAACTTGATTTGTCTTTGTCCTTCTTGGTTGACGGATCTTCACTATGCCTTTGATCACTATGTTCTACCTTGTTGTCGATCTTGGTAATCTAAGTTTCCTGTATGAGCTTATCATGGTAGAATCATTAGTACCAACCTACTTCGATCAATGTGGGTTTGTTGTCATCAAAACAAATGAGTAGGGCCACACATGGGAACCCTTGGGCTAACATTCTCCCCCTTTTTGATGATGACAAACTCATATTGATCGGAGGCAAGGAGCTTCCCTAAATGGAATGATAAAAGCATAATATGCTCCCCCTCAATTGTGGATCCATTTTACTTGTCATTTCAAAGTTATATGATTGCAATTTTAAGATTAGCATTAAGGTATATGACATAACATTTGTAAGCAAGTATAAGCACAAACTCCCCTTGAATCATATGAGTGTAAGCTCCCCCTCAAATTATGCTATCAATAATGAGGTAGCACATAAATTGGGTAGCATGTTATTGTTTTTCTCCCCCTTTTGGCATCACCAAAAAGGGAAATCTTAATATACATTTAGATATAAAAGTAACACACATATGACATAGTCATGGTTTAGATGGCGGCAAGTGGCCGAATGAGTTAGGTGTATTAATTTAGGGTGAAGGTACGACCTCCCTCTTAGGATCTAAAAGGGCTAATGGCACCAATTGATTGGCTTTTAAAATTTAGGGTTACCATCTTGACCATGAAGCCATTTACCAAACAAGGGTGATAATAGATAGGTAGATAGAGATAGACAAATAAACCAACATACATGAAAATCCACCACAAACCAAGCAACATCCATACAAAGTAAGCAACAAAATCCATGGGAATCCAGCAAGTCATAGCTTGATTGTTTTTTTTTTTTTTAATTAAACATCACAATCCATGTATCATTGAGGGATAGAAGATAGATCATATTAAACAGCCAAATAATTCAGTCATTTCATGTAACCCTTTGAGTACAGGAACCATATAGCAAAAGGACACAATCATAACAAAAGTCACATGGGTGAGGTCTATAGACCAATACATCAATATCCTACTCAAGCTCTACCCATGGCCATACAAAAAACAGATGAGCACACAAACGACCCTAGTGACAAGGAGAAAGGAAACGAGTCCTAAACAAAGAGTCAAAGCAAACTAATCCTAAGTAGATGCAAAAGGAACTTTTAAGTCAGAATCAAGGTAGAGCTACTCGGCAGGTGGAGAAGCATCTCTCCATCCCATACGGCGCTCAAAATGATCGAATCGGCTGTCAATATGCTGCGGGAAGGCCATAAGATCTCTGTATGTGACAGGGCGATCCAGAGGATCCATCTGAGGAGCAGGAGGCTCCTCATCTCCATCTGCTGCAGCCGCTTCGCCTTCATCATTGTCTTCCTCCTCTTCTTCAGCTGCTTATTCTTCTTCGTCTTCTTCGTCTTCTGCCTCTTTGTCCTCTTCTTCCTCTTCTTCGTCTTCAAGACGAGGATGATCCTGCACCACTCTCTCCATCCGATCAGGGTCCATTCTCATTTTTCTGATAGTAGTCTTGTCAATTTGCTTGGCCGATTTCTCTTTCAAGTCTCCTACTACTGAGATAGCAAAGTGAGTCAGGATTTTTGTGATAACCATGCCATAGGGTAAAGATCCAGTCCTCAGAGGAGCAGCCTTTAAGTGGTTGAAAATGATGTAGCCCAGATTCAGAGCAGTACCAGTTATCAGGCAATATATCACAAAAGCATCTAAGGGCCTCACCTCATTCTTCGAACCACCTCTAGGCAGAATCGTGTTCACAATGATATTATGCAAAACCCTTGCCTTGGGCATCAAATCATGGGCCTGAATTGTCCCGCCAGGGATGTAACGTCTACAGATTGTCCGATACACATCGTTGCGTGTGGGCCCACGCTCCTCAATCTCATCAGTACGCCAGAAATAGATCATAGGGCCAGTCGCTGGAACTCCTAAGATCTCACAAAATGTGGTGAACGTAAGGTTAATCGACGTAGATTTCACAGCGGATTTCAGTTGCCATTTATCTACTGAATCATCTAATTGCGCGTAGAAGACTTTGCACAGAGTAGGGTAGATGGGTTCATTGATTTGAAGAAAGGGAGACCACTCCAAGGTATCAAAGCATGATCGAATACGATAAGCAGTAAGAGCCTCAAAATTCACATATCTACCAGATACTACCTTTCTTGGAGCCATTTTCTCAAAGATTGCTAGAGCTCGCCGATTCTGAATGCCAAAATTCGCGGATGATTGTCCAGATCGTGACCGGGTTGGCCGTCGAGAACGAGAGCCACGTTCTTCTTCAACGTCGTCGAACCGCATGTTGGATGGCATGTTAGGGTTTCGAGTGGGTCGAGGATTTCGAGACATTGTTCAAGGATTTTCAAGGAAAATCAAGGAAGGATGGAGGAAACCACAAGAGGGTGAAGGAAATCTATGGTTTAATGATCAACTCAACAAAACCCCACAAAATCTAATGGATTTGGAGTTAAATCCACGGATTTTTAGCCAGAAGAGAAGAAAACCAAGAAAAGAGCAAGGAAATGAGGAGGTTTCAAGAGTTTTGACAAGTTTCCCCCCAAACTTTGAAGTTTGAAACAAAAAAATAAGGAGAAGCAAAGATATGAAGGTGGAGAGATGATAGTTTAGGCAAGAGAGAGGTGTGTTAGGGTTTAGAAGTAGAGAAAATTAGTTTTTGAGGTGAATCCTACAAGAATGGAATGGGGTTTTAGGCAAGGAGTAGATGACTAGGGTTGAGAGGAAAAGAGAGTGAAAGAGATGAGAAGATAAAGCCCTACACAGAGGTTAAATGCACGTCCTAAAAACAAAATACCCAAAAAAAAAAACGCATCCCCTTTTTTTTTTTAAATCTGTTCGAGTCCAGACGTCTGCCCAGACGTCTGGATGAGTCCATCAACTCATAAGTAGGAATTTGAGTGGGGTTGATTTTTTTGGTATTTTTCCTTACTCATATTGCTTAAAACACACTATATTTTTTGTTTGGATATTGATTTTGAGTTAGTTTGAAAATTTTAAAAAATGTGTGTTTTTGAAAACCTTTTTAAGTGTTGAAAGTCAAGTGAAATTGCATGAAATGAGATTGACACCATGATGAGTGAGTTTGCTGAGTTTGATGATGTTCGCAACTCACAAATAATCTTTTTTGACATGTTGGGATAATAAGATTAGATCCAAGTAACAAAATTCTCATTTTGGGTGCATGGATGGATTTTCGAGTGTTTTTTACCAAAAGTGAGATTTTTGGGAATCCATTGAGTTGGATATGTCACAATCATTTCATAGGTTTCATGGGCTCACAAATATCATATAACATTAAGTCATAACAAACAAACAAGACAAATGCAGGCAAATTTGATCTCAAAGCCCCCCTCCTTTTCTTTTTTTTTTTACAACTACTTAGTCAATTCTTTCACTTGATCTCCACTCCAAATGTTCAAGGCACTTCTTATATCACACATCCTCTCTTCACTTAGAGGTTTTGTGAAGATATCGGCAAGTTGGACTTCAGTGTTGATGTATTCCAAGCATATATCCCCCTTAAGTGCATGATCTCTAATGAAATGGTGCCTTATTTCAATGTGTTTTGTTCTTGATTGTTGTATAGGATTTTTTGTTAAGTTGATAGCACTAGTATTATCACATAAGATGGGAATATTATGCAATTTAATGCCATAGTCCATCAATGTGTTCTTCATCCAAAGGACTTGAGCACAACAAGCCCCTGCAGCCACATATTCAGCTTCAGTTGTGGAGGTGGCTACGGAGTTTTATTTCTTACTAAACCATGAGACAAGAGATTTTCCAAGAAACTGGCAAGTCCCACTAGTGCTCTTTCTATCAATCCTACACCCAGCAAAGTCGGCATCCGAAAACCCAGTGAGGTTGAATTCACTAGTCCTTTCATACCACAAGCCAAGACTTTGGGTGCCTTTAAGATATTTGAAGATTCTTTTTACTGCAGATAGGTGAGACTCCTTTGGAGCAGACTGAAACCTTGCACATAAACAGACACTAAACATAATGTCTGGCCTACTGGCAGTCAAGTAGAGGAGACTACCTATCATACCCCTATACATCTTCTCATCCACAACTTTTCCAAATTCATCCTTATCTAGTTTACATGTGACACTCATGGGTGTTCTCATGATCTTGCAATTATTCATTCCAAATTTTTTGATAAGTTCTTTCGTGTATTTTTCTTGATGTACAAATATGCCATTCTTAAGTTGTTTAATTTGCAAGCCAAGAAAGTAGTTTAGTTCACCCATCATGCTCATTTCAAATTCATTTTTCATTAAGTTTGCAAACTCATCACACAAAGATTCATTTGAAGATCCAAATATAGTATCATCCACATAGATTTGCACAATTAAAATGTCTTCATTTTTTCTTTTAATAAATAATGTTTTATCTACTTTACCCATTTCAAATCCTTTCTCAACAAGGAATGTACTTAGCCTCTCATACCAAGCCCTAGGGGCTTGCTTTAAACCATATAATGCCTTATCTAGCTTGAATACATGGTATGGATGCTTGTAGTCTTCAAAGCCAGGGGGCTGCTCAACATACACTTCCTCATTTATGTAGCCATTTAAGAAAGCACTTTTGACATCCATTTGAAATAGTTTGAATCCTTTATGACTTGCATATGCCAAGAGCATCCTAATGGCTTCTAATCGGGCCACAGGAGCAAAATTTTCTTCATAATCAATGCCCTCCTCCTGATTGTACCCTTGGGCTACTAGTCTAGCTTTATTTCTAGTGATAGTTCCGTGTTCATCAAGTTTGTTTCTATAGACCCATCTTGTTCCTATGACAGGGTGATCACTAGGTCTAGGCACTAATTTCCAAACTTTATTTCTCTCAAATTGGTCAAGCTCTTCTTGCATTGCCATCATCCAAAATTCATCCTTTTCAGCTTCATTGATGGACTTTGGTTCAATCTCAGATAAGAATGCCACATTAGCACTAATATTTCTATAGTATGATCTTGTTCTAACAGGTTGTGAGGCATCTCCTAAGATTTGAGTTTCAGGGTGATTGGCTAAGATTCTCTTTTCCTTAGGTAGGTCCACAATTTGTTCTTCCTCTTCCCTTGATTCATTATCTATGACTTGTTCTCTAGGAGGATTAGAGGATATTTCTACTTGATTTATAATAGGCTCATCTTCATGCAACATCTCTATTTGGGATGGCTCTCTTTCATCAAATGTTACATGGACGGACTCCTCAACAATCAAGGTCCTTCTATTAAATACTCTATATGCTTTACTATGTGTTGAGTATCCTACAAATATCCCCTCATATGTCTTAGGGTCAAATTTATGCAAATTATCCTTGATATTAAGAATGAAACATTTACAACCAAACACTCTAAGGTAATCAAGATTGGGTTTTCTACCTTTCCACATTTCATAGGGAGTCTTTTTAGTTGAGGGCCTCAAATAGACTTTATTCATAATATGACATGCAGTGTTTACGGCTTCGGCCCAAAAATATCTAGGGATGTTACTTTCATTTAACATTGTTCTAGCCATTTCTTGAATAGTTCTATTTCTTCTTTCGGCTACTCCATTTTGTTGAGGTGTTCTGGGTGCAGAAAAGTTATGATAGATTCCATTCTTAGCACAGTATTGTTCAAAATGACAATTCTCAAATTCAGTGCCATGATCACTTCTAATTTGTGCAATTGCAATACCTAGTTCATTTTGTATTCTATTGGCTAATTTAAAAAACATATCAAAAGATTCATCTTTATGAGCAAGAAATAACACCCAAGTATATCTAGTGAAATCATCTATAATCACATATACATATCTTCTTCCACCAAGGCTACTAGTTTTCATTGGTCCGAAGAGATCCATATGTAATAGCTCAAGTGGATAAGAAGTGGAGACAATGTTCTTAGGTGTGAAAGATGTTTTGATTTGTTTACCCATTTGACATGCTTTACAAATGTGATCTTTGACATATTTGATTTTGGGTAAACCAATCACGGCATCTCTAGATGATATTTTAGAAATTAGTTCCATGCTAGCATGACCTAATCTTCTATGCCATAGCCATGAGTTTTCACCAATGGCGGAAAGACATTTTACATTTTGAGCTTTTAGGTCATCTAAGCTTATGGTGTACACATTTCCATTCCTATTTCCTTTAAATTGGATTTCACCATTCAATTTATTCTCAATTATGCATGTATCATGTTCAAATATAACTCTATGTCCACTATCACATAGTTGACTAATGCTAATCAAGTTATGTGACAAACCATCAACAAGTAAAACATCATGGATAGGGGATTTAGAGTTACCTATGATTCCTTGACCTATGACTTTCCCTTTCTTATCATCTCCAAAGGTAACTAATCCACCATCCTTGATAGAGAGAGACTCAAAATGAGATAAGTTTCCGGTCATATGTCTTGAGCATCCACTATCAAGGTACCACTTGTCTTGCTTGGTTTGGCTCCTCAAGCAGACCTCATTGTCATTTGTAGAGGCCATGAAACACACATTGCAACTTTCTCCTTCCGGTTCATCTTCGGATTCTTCACTCATCTCACGTTCATTCCATGTTGCCGCCATTCCTTTCTTCTTTTCTCTTCTCTTGAAGTTCTCATTTTGTGGAGGCACTTTGTTGAGTGGGCAATCTGGCCTCAAGTGTCCAACCTTCTTGCATTTAAAGCATCTCGGTTGTCCTTCATTTTCTTCTTTCTTTTTGAAGGGTCGAGGAGCTTTTCTCACATTCTTGTTTCTCTTCAAGAATTTGTTGAACTTTCTAGTCATCAAGGCGATCTCCTCATTATCTCCTTCACTTTCTTCTTCGGTACCTGAGTCAACATTCAAAGCAAGTCCTTTTCCCTTTTTGTTTTCGCTTTGGTTCTCATTTGTTTTAAATATCATCTCATGTGTAGTGAGTGATCCTATCAATTCTTCTAGACTTAGTATTGATAAATCTTTAGATTCCGTTATAGCCGTTGATTTTGCTTCCCAAGTCTTTTTAGGTAGTGACCTAAGGACTCTTGCTACTAGTTCTTTGTTTGAAAATTATTTTCCAAGTCCTTTTAGCCCATTTGTCAAGTTTGAAAACCTAGTATACATTTCCGTTATAGTCTCATTAGGTTGCATTTCAAAGAGTTCATATTCCCTAAACATGTAGTTTAATTTTGATTCTTTTACTTGATTTGTTCCCTCATGTGTTATCTCTAGAAGATCCCATATTTCCTTAGCCGTTTGAAGGTTTGTTACCCTATTAAATTCCTCCGGTGACAAAGCACAAATCAGGGCATTCATAGCCTTAGCATTTACGTTTGAAGCTTGTTGTTCACCTTCGGTCCATTCTTCTAGATCTTTGGTAGGTTCTACATATCCACTTTGAACACTCTTCCAAATTTGAAAATCTTGTTGTAAAAATACTTTCATTCTAGCTTTCCAGTATCCATAGTTAGTTCCATTGAAATAGGGTGGTCTAGTGGTTGATTGTCCTTCTTGTTGTTGAGGGAAGGTTGCCATAATTAGTGATCTTTTACTCTAACCGGTTAAGGCAATCCTAGAGTTCTAGCTCTGATACCAAATGAAATCCCAATTGGGCAACCAAGAGGGGGGTGAATTGGTTGGGTATTAAAATTTCTACTCTTTTAATATTTCTTTTCAAAAGATTACTAACACTTGTTAATTACTCTTTGGTTAATAAAGGTTAGCAAAAATAAAAGTAGAGGAATGAACAACCACAAAGCAAATAAGAAAAGGGGAAGAGTAATAGAAGAGATACCACACTAAGATTTATAGTGGTTCGGTCTTATAACTCCAAGACCTACTCCACTCTTCCCAAGTTTGTGTCCTTGAGGGAATCCACTAAAAGTATGATTCTTGGTACAACAAAGAAGGCTCCGCGTCTTCAACACTTGCCCACGAAGATGGCTCCGCGTCTCCGAGCACTCGCCAATTTCAAGGGGTTTAATATTGGTGCCCTTTCCACCCTTACAATGATTTTCAAATTACAATATGTGAATGCCTTCACTTAAGGCTAATACATCACTTCAATACAAGAAATCTTCTCCAAATGATTTGCAAGTGAGCTTGATGAGAACTTCTCCAATGATGGGATTGCAAGTGAGCTTGGGAGATCTTCAAAGATGTTGAAGGCAAGTGAGCTTGAGTGATTCTTCTTCAACTAGATTGCAAGTGAGCTAAAGGAAATCTTCTTCAAATGATATTGCAAGATTTTGGACAAAGAAGAAGAACTTTTTGTAAAGATTGCTTGAAAACTTAAATCACACTTAGGGTTCTTTTCTCAAGCTTGCAAAAGTCATAGACTGATGAAAATAAACTCATATATATAGCCCCTTAGAAGATATAACCGTTGGAGGACATATTGGGCATTTTTGGGTTTTGAAAAATCAAAAAAAGAACCAGCTGCAACTCCCAACGGTCATATTTTCCCGACGCTAGACGTCTGCCCAGACGTCTAGTTGCTTCCAGGGATTAACCAGATGATCGGGCAGACCTCTGCCGCAAGGTCTGGTTTGCAAGTTCACTTATCAGATGAATGAGTTTTTCTCTGAATTTTTGTACACATATGTATTGATATTAGGGAAGATTATGTACCAAAATTTAGCTCATTTGAAAACCGTTTGGGTCCCTTTTTGATCCACCAGATGATCGGACCAGACTTCTGCCGCAAGGTCTGGTCTGCAAGTTTGGCTAGTAAATCAATGAGTTTTCTTCCCAAATTTTGTACATATCAAAGTAGGTATGAGATAAAGGTGTTGCCAAAATTTCAGCTCAATCGGAAAACATTTGGGTCCCTTCGTGATAGAAAAGCAAATGGTCTTAATTATGGTTTTCAAAGGATGTTTGGATATTTGCGTTAAAAAATACTTTGGAAACACTTTGAAAATACTTGCAATCTTGTTTTAAAGATGGTCTCCATTTGACCTATTTTTGAATAGTCCTCTTGAGTCTGGTGGTTGAATGAGCATGCTTATCCTTCCTTGTACATGCTTGTTCTTTGGTCTTTAATTTGACTTAGCTCTTAATGACTCCATCTTGATGTTGATTGCTCTTCTCTAAGGTTCAACTTGATTTGTCTTTGTCCTCCTTGGTTGATGGATCTTCACTATGCCTTTGATCACTATGTTCTACCTTGTTGTTTGTTGTCGATCTTGGTAATCTAAGTTTCCTGTATGAGCTTATCATGGTAGAATCATTAGTACCAACCTACTTCGATCAATGTGGGTTTGTTGTCATCAAAACAATGAGTAGGGCCACACATGGGAACCCTTGGGCTAACAATCTCTATCCTTGATCAACTAAATCTAAGATTCATTACCTTCTCATCCTTATCCCAAAACATTGCTAAAAGCTCCTTAACACCATTTCTAGGGTTTACTATATCTAAAGAATTGATGTTTTATAAATTTTCTAAAGTATGAAACTGTTAATTTTACCAATCTCCACCCTTTTTCAACTAAATCTAAGATTCAACACAATCTCATCATCTTCTCAAAACTTGGCTAAAAGCTCGGTAACACCATCTCTAGGATCTCCTATGTCTAAAAGTGGATATTTTTTAAAGTTTCTAAAATAAGAAACTTTCAATTTTTTCATTCTCCATCCTTGATCAACTAAATCCATGATTCAATACCATCTCATCTTCATCTCAAAACTTAGCTAAAAGTTCCTTAACACCATATATGGGGAATCCTATGTCTTAAAGATGAATGTTATATAAAGTTTCTAAAATAAGAAACTTTCTAATTTTTCAATCTCCATCCTTCATCACCTAACTCTAAGATTCAATACCCTCTTATTCTCATCCCAAAACATGGCTTAAAGCTCGTTAACATCATCAATAGGGTTTGTTATTTCTAAAAGATGGATGTTTTACAAAGTTTCTAAAATAAGAAATTTTCTATTTTTTCATTCTCCATCCATAATCAAATCAATCTAAGATTCAATATCATCTCATCCTCATCCCAAAACACGGCTAAAAGCTTATTGACACCGTCTCTAGGTTCTCATATGCCTAAAAGATGTTTTATAAAGTTTCTAAAATAAGAAATTTTCATTTTTTCAATCACCATCCTTTATCAAGTAAATCTAAGATTTAATATTATCTCATTCTCATCCCAAAACTTAGCTTAAATCTAGTTGACATCATCTCTAAAGTGTCCTATGTCTAAAAGATTGATGTTTTCTAAAGTTTCTATAATAAGAAACTTTCTATTTTTTCAATATTCATCCGTTGTCAACCAAGTCTAAGATTCAATACCATCTCATTCTCATCTCAAAACTTGGCTCAAAGCTCCTTTCACACCATCTCTAGGGTTTCATATGTCTAAAAGATGGATGTTTTACAAAGTTTCTAAAATAAGAAACTTTCTATTTTTCCAATCTCCTTCATCAGCTAAATCAAAGATTCAAAAATACCATCTCATCATCATCCCAAAACATTGCTCAAAGCTCCTTGGCGCCGTCTGTAAAGTCTCTTACGTCTAAAAGATGGATGTTTTTTAAAGTTCCTAAAATAACAAACTTTCGATTTTTTTCAATCTCCATCCTGCATGAACTAAATCTATGATTCAAAACCACCTCATCTTCATCTCAAAAGTTGGCTAAAAGCTCCTTGACACCATCTATAAGGTTTCCTATGTTTAAGATATGGACGTTTTATAAAGTTTCAAAAATCAGAAACTTTCTTTTTTTTCAATCTCCATATTAGATTTAGTTGATGAAGGATGGAGATTGAAAAAACAGAAAGTTTCTTATTTTAGAAACTTTGTAAAACATCAATCTTTTAGACTTAGTAAAGCCCAAAGAAGGTGTGAAGGAGCTTTTAGCTAAGTTTTGATATGAGGATGAGATGATATTGAACCATAGATTTAGTTGATAAATGATGGAGAATGAAAAAATAGATAGTTTCTTATTTTAGAAACTTTATCAAACATCCATCTTTCAAATATAGGAAACTCTAGAGATGGTGCTAAGGAGCTTTTAGCTAAGTTCTCATCGTCATCTCAAATCTTGGCTAAAAGTTTCTTCACACCATCTCAAGGGTTTGCTATATCTATGAGATGGATGTTTCATAAAGTTTATAAAATAAGAAACTTTTATTTTTCAATATCCATCCTCATCAACTAAATCTAAGTTTTAATGTCATCTCATCATCATCTCAAAACTTGGCTAAAAGCTCCTTGACGCCATCCCTACGGTTTCCTATGTATAAAAGATTGTTATTTTGTAAAGTTTCTAAAATAATAAAGTTTTTATTTTTTCGATCTCCATCCTTCATTAACTAAATCTAAGATTCAATATCATCTCATCCTCATCTCAAAACTTAGATAAAAGCTCCTTGACACTATTTCAAGGGTTTCCGATGTATAAAAGTTGGATGTTTTATATTGTTTCTAAAATAAAAAAACTTCCTATTTTATCAATCTTTTTCCTTCATCAACTAAATTTAGGATTCAATATCATCCGATCCTCATCTCAAAACTTGGCTAAAAGCTCTTTCACACCATCTCTAGGTTTTCCAATGCCTAAAAGATGGATGTTTTATATAAAGTTTTTAAAATAAGAAACTTTCTATTTTTTCAATCTTCATACTTGATCAACTAAATCTAAGATTAAATACCATATAATCCTCATATCAAAACAGGGCTAAAAGCTCGTTGACAGCAGATCTAGGGTTTCCTATCTCTAAAAGATAGATGTTTTATAAAGTTTCTAAAATCAGAACCTTTCTTTTTTAACAGTCTCAACCCTTTATTAACGAAAACTAAGATTCATTACTATCTCATCCTCATTTAAAAACTTGGCTAAAAGCTCATTGGCACCATCTCTAAGGTTTCTTATGTCTAAAATATTTTTTTATCTCTAAGCTTTTAGCTCATTGGCACCAGCTAAAAGCTCATTGGCACCATCAAACTTGGCTAAAAGCTCTTTGTTTTGTAAAGTTTCTAAAAAAGAAACTTTCTATTTTTTAATCTCCATCCTTAATCAACTAAATCAAAGATTTAATACCACCTAATCCTCATTTCAAAACATGGCTAAAAGCTCATTGACACCATCTCTATGGTCTCCTGTGTCTAAAAGTTTGATGTTTTACAAAGTTTTTAAAATTAGAAACTTTATATATTTTCAATCTTCATCCTGGATCAACTAAAACGAAGATTCAATACCATCTAATCCTCATCTCAAAACATGGCTTAAAGCTCTCAAAACGTGGCTAAAAGCTCCTTAACACCATCTATAGGGGTTGCTATGTCAAAAAGATGGATACTTTATAAAGTTTCTAAACTCAGAAACTTTCAGTTTTTTCAATCTCTATCCTTGATCAACTAAATCTAAGATTCATTACCATCACAACCTCATCCCAAAACTTGGCAAAAAGGTCCTTGACACCATTTCTAAGGTTTACCATATCTAAAAGATTGATGTTTAATAAATTTTCTAAAATATGAAACTTTTAATTTTGTCAATCTCCACCCTTCTTCAACTAAATCTAATATTCGATACCATTCCATCATCTTCTCAAAACTTGGCTAAAAGCTCTATGACACCATCTCTAGGATCTCCAATGTCCAAAAGATGGATATTTTTTAAAGTTTCTAAAATATGAAACTTTCAATTTTTTTAATCTCCATCCTGGATCAACTAAATCTAAGATTTAATACCATCTCATCTTCATCTGAAAACTTGGCTAAAAGCTCCGTAACACCATATATGGGGATTCCTATGTCTAAAAGATGAATGTTTTATAAAGTTTCTAAAATAAGAAACTTTCTAATTTTTCAATCTCCACCCTTCATCAACTAAATCTAAGATTCAATACCCTCTTATTCTCTTCCCAAAACATGGCTTAAAGCTCGTTGGCATCATCACTAGGGTTTCTTATTTCTAAAAGATAGATGTTTTACAAAGTTTCTAAAACAAGAAACGTTCTATTTTTTCAATCTCCATCCATAATCAATTAAATCTTAGATTCAATATCATCTCACCGTCATCCCAAAATAGGGCTAAAAGCTCATTCACACCGTCTCTAGGTTCTCCTATGTCTAAAAGAAGGATGTTTTATAAAGTGTCTAAAATAAAAAACTTCCTATTTTTTCAATTTCCATCTCTCATCAACTAAATCTAAGATTTAATAGCCTCTCATTTTCATCCCAAAACTTAGTTAAATGCTCGTTGACATCATCTCTAGGGTTTCTTATGTCTAAAAGATTGAAGTTTTATAAATTTCTAAAATAAGAAACCTTCTTTTTTTCAATTATCATCATTTGTCAACTAAATCTAAGATTTAATACCTTCTCACCCTCATCTCAAAACTGGGCTAAAAGCTCCTTGACACCATCTCTAGGGTTTCCTATGTCTAAAAGATGGATGCTTTATAAAGTTTCTAAAATAATAAACTTTCTGTTTTTTCAATCTCCATCCTTGTTCAAATAAATCTAAGATTCAATACCATCTAATCCTCATCTCAAAACTTGGCTAAAAGCTCCTTGACACCATTTATGAGGTTTCCTATGTCTAAAAGATTGATATTTAATTAAGTTTCTAAAATAAGAAACTTTCTATTTTACAATATCCATCCTTGATCAACAAAATCTAAGATTAAATACCATATAAGCCTCATCTTAAACTCTGGCTAAAAGCTTGTTGACACCATCTATTGGGTTTCCTATGTCTAAAAGGTGGATGTTTTTTAATGTTTACAAAATAAGAAACTTTCTATATTTTAATATCTATCCTTCACCAACTAAATCTACGATTCAATACAACCCCATCCTTAGCCCAGAAGTTGGCTAAAAGCACCTTGACACCATCTTTAGGGTTTCTTACGTCTAAAAGATTGACGTTTTATAAAGTTTCTAACATACGAAACTTTCTATTTTTTTCAATCTCCATACTTAATCAACTAAATCTATGATTGAGTACCCACTCATTCTTATCCCAAAATTTTGCTAAAAGCTTGTTTACATCATTTCTAGGGTTTCCTTGTCTAAAGGATGGATAGGAAATCCTAGAGATGGTGTCAATGTGCTTTTAGCCAAGTTTTGGGATGAGGATGAGATGGTACTGAATCGTAGAATTAGTTGGTGAAGGCTAGAGATTGAAAAATAAAAAGTTTCTTATTTTAGAAACTTTATAAAACATCCATCTTTTAGACATAGGAACCCTGTAGATGGTGTGAACGAGCTTTTAGCTAAATCTATGATGGAGATTGTAAAATTGAAAGTTTCTTATTTTAAAATTTTTGTAAAACATCAATGTTTGAGACATAGGAAACCCCATAAATGGCGTCAATGAGCTGTTAGCTTAGTTTTGAGATGAGATTTAGATGGTATTGAATTTTTGATTTATTTGAACAAGGATGGAGATTGAAAAAATTTAAAGTTTCTTATTTTGGAAAATTTAGAAAACATCCACCATTTAGACATAAGGAAACCCTAGAGATGGTGTGAAAGAGGTTTTAGCTAAGTTTTGAGATGTGGATGAGATGATATTGAATCTTAGATTTAGTTGATGAAAGATGGAGATTGAGAAAAAATAAAGTTTCAAATTTTAGAAACTGTATAAGATATCAATCTTTTCTACATAGGAAACCCTACAGATGGGGTGAAGGAGCTTTCAGCCAAGTTTTGAGATGAAGATGAGATGGTATTGAATCTTATATTTAGTTGATAAAGGCTGAATACTGAAAAAATAGAAAGTTTCTTATTTTAGAAACTTTATAAAACATCCATCTTTTAGATATATGAGACCCTAGACACGGTGTCAAGGAGCTTTTAACCATGTTTTGGGATAACGATGAGGTGATACTGAATCTTAGATTTAGTTAATGAAAGATGAGAATTGAAAACATAGAAAGTTTCTTATTTTAAAAACTTTATAAAGCATCCATCTTTTAGACATAGGAAACCTTGGAGATGATGTCAACGAGCTTTTATCCAAGTTTTGGGATAAGAATGAGAGGGTACTGAATCATAGATTTAGTTGATTAAGTATGGAGATTGAAAAAATAGAAAATTTCTTATTTTAGAAACTTTATAAAAATCCATCTTTTAGACATAGGAAACCCTAGAGATGGTGTCAAGGTGCTTTTAACCAAGTTTTGGGATGATGAACAGATGATATTTAATCGTAGATTTAATTGGTGAAGGATGGAGATTAAAAAATAGAAAGTTTCATATTTTAGAAACTTTATAAAACATTAATCTTTTTAGACATAGGAAACCTAGAGATGGTGTCGATGAGCTTTTAGCCAAGTTTTGAGAAGAGGATGTGATGGTATTTATTTTTAGATTTAGTTGATAAAGGATGGAGATTGAAAAAATAGAAAGTTTCTTATTTCAGAAACTTTATAAAACATCGATCTTTTAGACATAGGAAACCCTAGAGATGGTGTGAAGGAGTGTAGACACCCTCATTTTGCTACACTTTAACCAACAATAACCAAATATATTGATCCGTGAAATTCCACTGGTAAAATATGCATCCTCACATTCCCTGAAAACTAAAATGATAAAGAGATGTACCTGGTAAAATAATTAGACCCGAAAAATTGAAAAAATGCCCTGATTCGTCACTTTAGAGTGTTAAATCCATGTAAGAGTCCCTCTATGACGGATTTATATGTTTTAGGGCATTAATATCTCGATCTGATTTTACGGATCATCAATCGGGACAAAATAAGCTAGGGTCACTTCACAGCCCGGACCCTGATTCCATTCTAAGACCCGATTTTCGTAAATCGTCAGATCGAGGGTTGATTTTTAACCTAGGTGTCTTTCTTTACCAAGGATTTGTGATCATTTAGTCAAAATAATATCAATCAAGGTTAATCTCAAATCCGGATTAAATATTGGGTTACTTAGCTAAGCAAAAAAACTAGTAAAAAGTCATGGATCAAGGTGGGATAAGCGAGATCCGTCGAAATCATCCTATTAAATCATTGATAATAGAACTTTTTGATGTCTCAATCATTGTCAATATCATGGTTTAATGGTTCTAACCATTGACCCAAAGTTGATCGAATCGGTTGGTTCATTTAGATCGCCGATTTGCTCGATCTTTGAAAAAACGATCTGTAGGCGGAGATCGGGGGCCCTCACTGGTCGAAAATTTCAAAATCAGTATTTCTATGGCAATATTGGGCTTAAAAGAAAGAGGAAAAATCAACGATTCCAACGGTGAAAGAATTATCAAAATCGGACTTCAAAGTCCCTTGAAAACCGCATTTTTCGATTTTCACATTCAAAATATTTGGAAATTCTTTCACAAAGATTCTAGGAGATTTGGCGGCATCATCTCACTCATTCTTTTGATCCCCTAAGGATTGCAATTGATCTCAACCACCCAATCTTAGTCCATATCTTTGCAAAGATTTCAGGACATTTGGAGACCCCATCTCGCCCGTTCTTTCGATCACATGGAGATTGCAGTTAATCTAAGCCATCCAAGCTGTTGCCATTCTCAACAAAGGCAAACAATCTGGACATTTTCCTTGTCTTGAAATTTGCTTCCAAATCCACAAAGATCCAAGGACAGGTGGCATTACCTGGACCTTGAATTGTTCCTAAATCTTTAGTGCTTGATCCTGGCCACATAAGTGCCTACCATTTTGAACATGGCCATGGCTAAAATGGAAGATGCCAAAGAAGAGGGAGAATATTCTAGAAAAATTCAATCTTGGCCATCCTTTTTCCTTCCTTTCTCCATCACTCAATCTCCACCCTACACCTTTAGGCTCCTAAGAAGGCAACTTAGCTCACCCATTCCCCTATAAATACCCCTCCATTGCTCCTTCCCTAGACAACTGAAGACTCCAAGAGAGCCGACGAAGAACTCTCTTAGCCACTCTTCCCTCCCAAAATTCGTCCAAACCCCCTCACTCCCTCATTTCTTCTCATTCACCCTCTTTGGTTGTGGAATCACTAAGGAATCAATTCGAAGTATCTTCAAGGAATCATCTAAAAATCAAGGATCGACATCAAACGGCAAAAGAGGTAGGTCTTTTATTTTTCAATTAAAAATTCATGGCATCAATTCATGCATATCTCTCTTAGTTCATGTCTCTCTCCATCCCTCTTCTGTCTATTTTTTTTATCAAATACCCCAACCCGCATCCTAAGCCGCATCCCTAAGTCGTAACCTAAAGCTGCACGCCTGCTCTTACCCTAACCGAACCTGAGCCCATAGCAGATAATTATACCCATGCATAAGCTGTGTACATCCAAAATACTAATGTAATTTTGCATGTACTCCATGCATATCCATACAACTGAGACCTATTCGAACTCAACCCAGAACCCCCAATTCCCTTTACCCCATGGCCATTATTATGTGCCATGCACACCCATAGGTAACTAAACCCATGCACTGTTTGTGTTTTAGCTGAACCCAAACCCACTCGTAGTATGCATATCTGGTGCACCCCTTTTGAAAACCCAGCTCACATATACCGATTGTACTATGTACAGGCATGCTTCGAATTACAGAAACAATCCTAAGTATGCATATGTTTATGCATATTCTGTGTGCAAAGTCAACCTGTGCATTATGTGCACCCTTCAAATAATGCATATACATGGTGATGCACCACTGTGTGCATGACCCATTAAATCAAACGTACACCGTATGTATGTTTATTTAAGCAACTCATCTGGACCCACACGGTCCATCTAAGGGGCACCCTTCCTTGTTTATAGTATCCAAGCCTTAATAAGTCCCAACCCAACTCGGGTTGCACCCCCCAAGCTGAACCCAACCGGACTCGGGTTGCACCTCTCAACTAGACCCATTCTGACTCAACTCGAGTCAACTCGAAGCCTCAACCCGATCCAGCCCCAACACCAACCCAGACCAAACCTGCAACCTGGCCCTGACCTCACATTTGCCCCGCAACTTGAATCTGTTACCCCGACCTTGCATCAGCCCCACAATTCAATACAATCCAACCGGGCCCGCACCACCCAACCGAACCCGATCACAACCCAAACGCCATCTGAGCCTTATCCGAATCCTACCCAATTCAACCAGTCCAACCTGACCCAATCCATCCTCCTTTCATGACGGTTAAACCACTCAACCTGATCCAGCCTCAACATAAGCCCGACTCAATCCGCACACCGCACCCTAACCCAAAGCCGCGTCCTAACCCAAGCCGTGCCCCAGCTCAAGCCGCACCCCAACCTAGCTTGCACCCATAACTCAAGCTGTCCACAACTCGAACCCTTGCCTAGAACCCATGACTCGGACCGGTAAGTTGGGTCTTAAACCCGAATCTAAACTCAACGCATTCACTAATCAGCCAAACATCCTTTAGACCCAACTATTATACCCATCCACCCCATCGTTATGTAGCCATCACAACACCCATGCCACATAAGCCATGGCTCATATCTCACCCCGGTTATGTAAATCATAGCCTGTCTCCCACCTATATAGCCCACACTCCAAATCGCCCCTGTCATCAATGCCATGACATACACCCTAGAGTGTCCCATAATCACATAACCCATCTCATGCATGCTTTGCCCCACATACTCGTAGCATGTCCCATATTCATATAACCCATCCCATGCATCCTTTGCCCCACATACCCATGACATATTCCATGTTCATCTACTTCATCCGACTGCCACATCTCGCTACCCAAACTGCCATAGCCATGCCAACAGACCCAATTGGCATAGCGATCGTCTTATCCCACATATACGTAGCCTATTTCATATCCCTATACCAAGCGATTTCAATGGACTAGCCTAATCCAACCCCGACATAACCCGGTTCCACCCGAACCTAACCCGACAAACTGGTTCAATATCAACCCCAACCGGGTCCGACTAGGACCAAGACTCAGCCTTAACCCAAATCAACCTGGGCCAACCCCGTTTTGACTTGGACCTAATGGGACTCAATCTGGACCAATTTAGTCCAATCCGGATCAGCCTGGTCCCACTTGTAATGAACCCAACTCGCCCCTGCACCTAGCCTAACCCAGCCCCAACTCGCCCCTGCACCTAGCCTAACCTGGCCCCAACACGTCCCTGTACCTAACCCAATCCAGCCCCAATTCACCCATGCACCTAACCCAATCCAGCACTAACCCGCAGTCCTTGGCTACACCCTAACCCATGCCCAATCAGCACCCTACCCCATGCCAAATCAGCCCCACAAACCCAAACCCGCAACCCGACCCTAATTCCGCATCAGCCCCACAAATCCGAACCCCGCAACCCGGCCCAGATTCCGCATCAACCCCACCTGAGCCTTACCCAAACCCGCGGCTACCCTCAACCAGTCTATTCAGTCTTGACCCAGATCCAACCCGAGACATCTATCATACCCTATAGTCCACATGCCCATCCTATAACCCAACAGACCCCATCTTATCTAAGTCGTCCTAGCTGCACATGCACCCTCATCCCCATAGCATCCAGCTCAATCATACATCATACCATCCCATAGGCCACACCCCCATCACGTATCCTTGACCATCAGATCACAATCCGATCATATCTCCTCCCATCCGATCACTCAAGTCCCTCCCTCTCTCACTCTCTCATGGCTTTATACCCTCTCTCATAATCCCACACTCTCTCTCATAACCTCTCTGGACCAACAATAGTGCCCTCGCCCCAATGGAATCACTAGCCTAACCGGAGTCAACCCGACTCAACCCTGATAAAACCCGCCCAATTCAAGCCAAACCGACCCCACTCCAATCCGAATCCAAAATCTGCCTTGACCCAAGACCCCAGCCACTTCAACATATAACTTGAAACCCGAATATCAAACATTTTTCTAGTATTAAACAGACCTCATTCATCCCTCATCCTGGCTTAACCCCATATCTTCATCCCTCACCTCATCAACTCCCATAAGCATGCCATTACTCCCCTGGTCATGGACCCCATATCCCATCTACAATCATGCCATATATTCAACCAGCCATACATCATTCATACTTCCTTTAATTTTATCATAACCAAAGAAGCCATGCCCACCCTCCCATCCAACATCCCATATTAGCATACGTATCATCCATTTGATCATGACCATTCCGCCACCTATATACCATACCATATCACCCATAGCCATCCACAACTGTATAGCCCATCCTCATCCCACATCCACAACCATAGATAAGCCCCATAACTCATACCCCATCCATCCTTGTCTAGTTCACTCAACCACCATATTCCAATTACCCATCCCACACCCCATCAACACACCCCATCTGTCAACCCGAATCAGCCCAAGCTGACCCAAGTCAACCCAGGTTCAACTCGGGTCAGTCGAAGCCAACCCAGACCAACCCGGTCCAGCTCAACCCGATTGGTCCACCCCGGACTTAGTCCGAACCCAACTCCGACCACAAACCCAACCCTAACCCGAACCGAACCCGAGCCCGATCCCGAATCCAACCTGAGCTCAACCCAGAACCCAACTTATCTCAACAGAGAACCCAATTTGAGCCAGCCTTACTCATAACAACACCACACCCTTTAATATTGCCTGCGTTGCACCTACATTCCCAATCAAGTTGCATCCTTTTCTTAACCAAGTAACACTCATTGCCCCATTCCAAACCAAGTTGCATTCCCCAATCCAATTGGCACCCCTATATTCTCAACCCGAGTTGCACCTCAACACAACCCAAACCCCATTCTACCCGAACCCAACTCACTTGGCGGAATTCCATAAGCTCATCACTTGAATCCCCAAATCAAATTCTTTGAATATAGATGATTCCTTGTCTAATTCTTTGAATCCCAATTCCACACTCCTCAAATGGAACTACATGTGGCTTGATCCCCACCATGGGGTACGTAGGCAACTTGGCAGCCCCAAGTTCAGCCGCACCTTTCCGTACCTTTCCCCACCCTTCTCCATCCTTCTCGTTCCCTTACACCCTTCCTCATCTCTTCATTCCCCTTTTCACCCTTTCCTTTTCCCTAAACCTTTTTGCATGTTAGATGTTTCTTTTTATATTCTAGTCGCATGAGTAATTTGCATGTTTAGATTTCTTTGTTTGATAATTGTTCTCATCCTATGCTAGAAATAATATGTTGCTTGCTTGTCATGCTTAGAATTCGCATGCTAGGTTATTTGTTTCTGTTAGAATAATTGTTTGTATGCTTAGTTATTTGTGCTATTGGAACTCTAAAAGAATTCAAAAATCTAAAAGAACCTAAGAACTCACATTCATTGGAAAGTCAATATTCCAAAATTTTAAAGAACATAAATACCTTAGGTTCTAAAACTTAGAAATTGTACTCTAGGTTTCACAATCGAACTTTTAGGGCCCAAACTTCACAAAAATACTAAAAATACAACTTAGGTTCATTGCATTAGATCTAGGTCCATATAGCATATGTCACTTCACCTCAAATCAATTAATCAAATTCAACTCAAGTCAAATCTCCTCAATCTCAAAATAATCACATAGGCACATAGGCACATAGGCATGTAGTTGCATGTAGGATGCACTCCTGGCCCGCATGAGTCTAAACTGTGAACGGTTAAAAAAATTAGAATGCATTTAGGTTAATAAAGGTCACATGCCCTTTGTTAAAACTAAATAATTAAAGCTTTTAAAAGTCAGGCAAGGTTGGTGCTGTACACTTCGTGCGGTACACCTTTCGACTTCATGACCAGGTAACTTACCCAGAACTCAAAACGTAGACCAAATTAACAGAGTTAATCATGGGTCCTAGATCCCTAATCTAGGTGGCGACTCTGGTCAGTTGCTTCTTTCGTGAAATTAGGACTTTTATCCTAAATTTATGAAAAAAGAAACCATATTCCAATCCAATGGACAAAGGTGCTATCATCATCATAAAAACACACACCCTCGTGGGCCACCCTCTCCGGGGCGGGATCCACAAGGAGCTTTTAGCTAAGTTTTGATATTAAGATTAGATGATATTGAATCTTTGATTTAGTTGATGAAGGATGGAGATTGAAAAAATAGAAAGTTTCTTATTTTATAAACTTTATAAAACATACATCTTTTAGACATAGGAAACACTAGAGATGGGGTCAAGGAGCTTTTAGCTCAATTTTGAGTTGAGGATGAGATGGTATTGAATCTTAGATTTAGCTGATTAAGGATGGAGATGGAAAGAATCTAAAGTTTCTTATTTTAGAAACTTTGTAAAACATCCATCTTTTAGACATAGAAAACCTTAGAGATGATGTTAACGAGCTTTAAGCCAAGTTTTGGGATAAGAATGAGAGGGTACTGAATAACAGATTTAGTTGAATAAGTATTGAGATTGAAAACGTAGAAAGTTTCATATTTTAGAAACATTCTAAAACATCCATCTTTTAGACAAAGGAAACCGTAGAGATGGTATCAAGGAGCTTTTAGCCAAGTTTTGGGATGAGAATGAGATGGTATTGAATCGTAGATTTAGTGGGTGAAAGATTGAGATTGAAAAATAGAAAGTTTCTTATTTTAGAAACTTTATAAAACATCAATCTTTTAGAAATAGAAAATCCTAGAGATGGTGTGAAGGAGCTTTTAGCTAAGTTTTGAGATGAGGGTGAGATGATATTTAATCTTTGATTTAGTTGATTAAGGATGGAGATTGAAAAAATAGAAAGTTCCTCATTTCATAAACTTATAAAACATCCATCATTTAGACATATGAGACCATAGAGATGGTGTCACTGAGCTTTTAGCCAAGTTTTGGGATGAGAATAAGAGAGTGTTGAATCTCAGATTTAGTTGATGATGGATGGAGATTGTGTCTTATAAAACATCCATCTTTTAGACGTAAGAAACCTTAAAGATAGTGTCAATGTGCTTTTAGCCACGATGAGGATGAGATGGTATTGAATTGTAGATTTTGTTCGTGAAGGATTGAGATTGAAAAATAGAAAGTTTCTTATTTTATAAAATTTATAAAACTTCCACATTTTAGACATATGAACCTAATAGATGGTGTCAACGAACTTTTAGCCAAGTTTTGAGGTTAGGATTAGATGGTATTGAATTTTAGATTTAGTTGATCAATGATGGAGATTTTAAAATGGAAAGTTTCTTATTTTAGAAACTTTATAAAACATCAATCTTCTAGACATAGGAAACCTCATAAATGGTGTGAAGGAGTTTTTAGCCAAGTTTTGAGATGGGAATTTGATGGTATTCAATCTTTGATTTATTTGAACAAGGATGGAGTTTGAAAAAATAGAAAGTTTCTTATTTTAAAAACTTTATAAAACATCCATCTTTTAGACATAGGAAACCCTAGAGATGGTGTAAAGGGGCTTTTAGCCAAGTTTTGAGATGAGGATGAGATCGTAGTAAATCATAGATTTAGTTCATAAATGATGGAGATTTAAAAAATAGAAAGTTTCTTATTTTAGAAACTATATAAAACATCCATCTGTTAGACATAGGAGACCCTAGAGATGGTGTCAATGAGATTTTAACCATGATTGGGATGAGGATAAGATGATATTGAATCATATATTTTGTTGATGTAGGATTGAGATTGAAAAATAAAAAGTTTCTTATTTTAGAAATATTGTTAAACATCTATCTTTTAGACATAAGAAACCCAAGTGATGATGTTAACGAGCTTTTAGCCAAGTTTTGGGATGAGAATGAGAGGGTATTAAATCTTAGATTTAGTTAATAAAGGATGGAGATTGAAAAAACAGAAAGTTTCTTATTATAGAAACTTTATAAAATATCAATCTTTTAGACATAGAAAATCCTAGAGATGATGTCAACGAGCTTTTAGCAAAGTTTTGGGATGCGAATGAAAGGGTATTAAATCTTAGATTTAGTTGATAAAGGACGGATATTGAAAAAATAGAAAATTTTTATTTTAGAAACTTTATAAAACATCCTTATTTTAGACATAGAAGAACCTAGAGATGGTGTGAAGGAGCTTTTAGCTGTGTTTTGAGATGAGGAAGAGATAATATTGAATCTTAGATTTAGTTGATTAAAGATGGAGAATGAAAAAATAGAAAGTTTCTTATTTTAGAAACTTTCTAAAACAACTATCTTTTAGACATACGAAACCCTAGTGATGATGTCAACGAGCTTTAAGCCAAGTTTTGGGATTAGAATAAGAGGGTCCTGAATCTTAGAATTAGTTGATGAAGGATGAAGATTGAAAAATTAGAAAGTTTCTTATTATAGAAACCTTATAAAACATCCATCTTTTAGACATAAGAAACCCTAGAGATGGTGTCAAGGTGCTTTTAGCCAAGTTTTAGGATGAAGATGAGATGGTATTGAATCGTAGACTTAGTTGGTGAAGGAAGGGGATTGAAAAATAGAAAGTTCCTTATTAAAGAAACTTTATAAAACATCCATCTTTTTGACATAGGAAACCCTAGAGATGATGTTAAAGAGCTTTTAGGTAAGTTTTGAGATGATGATGAGATGATATTGAATCTTTGATTTAGTTGATGAAGGATGGAGAATGAAAAAATAGAAAGTTTCTTATTTTAGAAACTTTATAAGACATCCATCATTTAGACATAGGAAACCCTGGAGATGGGGTGAAGGAGCTTTTAGCTAAGTTTTGAGATGAGGAGGAGATGGTATTGAATCTTAGATTTAGATGATGAAGGATGAAGATTGAAAAAATGGAAGTTTCTTATTTTAGTAACTTTATAAAACATTAAATTTTTAAACTTAGTAAACCTTAGAGATAGTGTCAAGGAGCTTTAGCCAAGTTTCGAGATGAGGATGAGATGGTATTGAATCTTAGATTTAGTTGATGAACGATGGAGATTGAAAAAATTGAAAGTATCTGATTTTAGAAACTTTATAAAACGTCCATCTTTTAGACATAGCAAACCCTAGAGATATTGTCAATGAGCTTTTAGCTAAGTTTTGAGATGCGGATGAGATGATATTGAATCTTGGATTTAGGTTATGAAGGATAGAGACTAAAAAAATAGAAAGTTTCATATTTTAGAAACTTTTTAAGACATCCATCTTTTAGACATAAGAACCCCTAGAGATTGTGTCAAGCAGATTTTAGCCAAGTTTTGAGATTAGGATGATAGGGTAATGAATCTTAGATTTAGTTGACAAAGGATGGAGATTGAAAAAATTGAAAATTTCTTATTTTGGATACTTTATAAAACATCCATTTTTTACACATAAGAGACCCTGGAGTCGGTGTTAAGGACCTTTTAACTAAGTTTTTGGGTGAGGATGAGATGATATTTAATCTTAGATTTAGTTGACGAAAGATAGAGATTGAAAAAATATAAAGTTTTATAGTTTAGAGACTTTATAAAACATCCATCTTTTAGCTATAGGAAACCCTAGAGATGATGTCAATGAGCTTTTAACCAAGTTTTGGGATGAGAATGAGAGGGATTGAATCTTTGATTTAGTTGATAAAAGATGGAGATTAAAAAAATAGAAAGTTTCTTATTTTAGAAACTTTGTAAAACATACGTCATTTAGACTTAGGAAACCCTAGACATGGTGTCAAGGTGCTTTTAGCCAAGTTTTGGGATGAGGATAAAATGGTATTGAATTGTAGATTTAGTTGGCGAAGGATAGAGTTTTAAAAATAAAAAGTTTCTTATTTTAGAAACTTTATAAAACCTCCACCTTTTAGACATAGGAAACCCTATAGATGTTGTCAATGAGCTTTTAGCCATGTTTTGAGATGAAGATTAGATGTTATCGAATCTTAGATTTAGTTGATCAAGGATGGAGATTGTAAAATTGAAAGTCTGTTATTTTAGAAACATTATAACATCAATCTTTAAGACATAGGAAACCCGATAAAAGAAAACCCAATTATAACATCAACAATCTTGAAGAAGCTTTTAGCCAAGTTTTGAGATGAGGATTAGATGGTATTAAATCTTTGACTTAGTATAAGACATCAATCTTTTAGACATCGGAAACCATACAGATGTTGTGAAGGTGCTTTTAGCCAAGTTTTGAGATTAGGATGAGATGGTATTGAATATTTTATTTATTTGATAAAGGATGAAGATTGAAAAAATAGAAAGTTTCTTATTTTAGAAAGTTTATAAAATAACCATCTTTTAGATGTAGGAGACCCTAGACAAGGTGTCAAGGAGCTTTTAACTATGTTTTGGGATAACGATTAGATGATACTGATTTAGTTGATGAAGGATGGGGATTGAAAAAATAGAAAGTTTCGTATTTTAGAAACTTTATAAAATATCCATCTTTTAAACATTAGATGCCCTATAGATGATGTCAACGAGCTTTTAGCTAATTTTTGGGATGAGAATGAGAGGGTGTTGAATCTTAGATTTAGTTGATGAAAGATGGGGATTGAAAAAATAGAAAGTTTCTTCTTTTAGAAAAATTTATAAAATATCAATCTTTAAGACTTACTAAACCCTAGAGATGGCGTGAAGGAGCTTTTAGCCAAGTTTTGAGATGATGATGAGATGGTATTGAATCTTAGATTTAGTTGATGCATGATGAAAATTGAAAAAATAGAAAGTTTCATATTTTAGAAACATTATAAAACATCTATCTTTTAGATATCGGAAACCTTAGAGATATTGTCATGGTGCTTTTAGCTAAGTTTTGAGATGAGGATGAGATGATATTGAATCTTAGATTTACTTGATAAAGGATGGAGATTGAAAAAATTGAAAGTTTTTTATTTTAGAAACATTTTAAAACATCCATCTTTTAGACATATGAAACCCTACAGATGATGCCAACTAGCTTTTAGCCAAGTTTTAGGATGAGAATGAGAGTGTATGAAATCTTAGATTTAGTTGATTAAGGATGGAGATTGAAAAAATAGAAAGTTTCTTATTTTAGAAACTTTGAAAGACATTCATCTTTTAGACATAGGAAACACTAAAGATGGTGTCAAGGACTTTTAGCCAAGTTTTGAGAAAATGATGAGATGGTATTGAATCTTAGATTTAGTTGATAAAGGTTGGAGGTTGAACAAACAGAAAGTTTCTTATTTTAGAAACTTTATAAAACATCAATCTTTCAGATATAGAAAACCCTATATATGTTGTCAATGAGCTTTTAGCCAAGTTTTGAGATGAGGATGAGATGATATTGACTGTTAGATTTAGTTGATGGAGAATAGAGATATAAAAAATAGATAGTTTCTTATTTTAGAAAGTTTGTAAGACATCTATCTTTTAGACGTAGGAAACCCTAGAGATGGTGTAAAGGAGCTTTTAGCCAAGTTTTGAGATGAAGATGAGATGATATTTAATCTTAGATTTAGTTGATAAAGGATGGAGATTGAAAAAATAGAAAGTTTTTTACTGTAGAAAGTTTATAGAACATCCATCTTTTAGGCATAGGAGACCCTAGAGACGGTATCAATGAGCTTTTAGCCATGTTTTCGGATGAGGATGAGATGATATTGACTCTTATATTTAGTTGATGAATGATGGAGATTAAAAAAATAGAAAGTTTCTAATTTTAGAAACTTTATAAAACAACAACCTTTTAGACATAGGAAACCCTAGTGACCAGTCTAGGTGCTTTTAGCCAAGTTTTGGGATGAGGATGAGATGGTATTGAATCGTAGATTTAGTTAGAGAAGGATAGAGATTGAAAAACAGAATGTTTTTTTATTTTAGAAACTTTATAAAACTTCCACCTTTTAGACATAGGAACCCCTATAGAAGGTGTTAATGAGCTTTTAGCCATGTTTTGAGATTAGGATTAGAGGGTATTAAATCTTAGATTTTGTTGAACAAGGATGGGGATTGTAAAATAGAAAGTTTCTTATTCTAGAAACCTTATAAAACTTCCATCTTTTAGACCTAAGAAGCCCTAGAGATGATATCAATGAGCTTAAATTTAGCCAAGTTTTAGGATGAAAATGAGAGGGTACTGAAACTTAGAATTAGTTGATGAAGGATGGAGACTGAAAAAGTAGAAGCTTTCTTATTTTAGAAACTTTATAAAATATCAATCTTTTAGACTTAGTAAAACCTAGAGATGGTGTCAATGAGCGTTTAGCCAAGTTTTGAGATGAGGATGATATAGTATTGAATCTTAGAATTAGTTTATGACGGATGGATATTGAAAAATTGAAAGTTTCTTATTTTAAAAACTTTATAAAACATCCATCTTTTAGACATATGAAACCCTAGAGATGATGTCAACGAGCTTTTAGCCAAGTTTTGGGATAAGAATGAGAGGGTATTGAATCTTCGATTCCGTTGATGAAGGATGGAGATTGAAAAAATAAAAATTTTCTTATTTTAGAAACTTTATAAAACTTCAATCCTTTTGACTTAGTAAACAATAGAGATGGTGTAAAGATGATTTTAGCCAAGTTTTGAGATGAGAAAGTATTGGTATTTATTCTTAGTTTTAGTTGATGAAATACGGGGATTGAAAAAATAGAAAGTTTCTTATTTTAAAAACTTTATAAAACTTCCATCTTTTGGACATAAGAAACCCCAGAGATGGTGTCAATGAGCTTTTAGCCAAGTTTTGAGGTGAGGATGTTATGGTATATAATCTTAAATTTGGTTGATAAAGAATGGAGATTGAAATAATAGAAAGTTTTTTATTTTATAAACTTTAAAAAATCGCCATTTTTTAGACATAGGAGACCCTAGATATAGTGTCACGGGGCTTTTAGTTTAGTTTTGGGATGACGATGTAATGGTATTGAATCTTAGATTTAGTTGATGAAGGATTAAAATTGAAAAAATAGAAACTTTCTTATTTTAAAAAATTTATAAAAATCAATCGTTTAGACATAGGAAACCCTAGAGATGATGTCAACGAGCATTTACCCAAGTTTTGGGATGAGAATGAGAGGGTATTGAATCCTAGATTTAGTTGATGAAGGATGAAGAATGAAAAAACAGAAAGTTTCTTATTTTTGAAACTTTACAAAACATTAATCTTTTTTACCTAGAAAACCTTTGAGATGGTGTCTATGTGCTTTTAGCTGTGTTTTAGGATGAGGATTAAATGATATCGAATCTTACATTTATTTGATTAAGGATGGAGATTTAAAAAATAGAAACTTTCTTATTTTAGAAACTTTGTAAAACATCCATCTCTTAGAAATACGAAACCCCAGAGATGATGTCAACGACCTTTTAGCCAAGTTTTGGAATGAGGATGAGATGGTATTGAATCTTAGATTTACTTGGTGAAGGATGGAGATTGAAAAATAGAAAGTTTCTTATTCTAGAAACTTTATAAAATATCCATCTTTTAGACATAGGAAACCTTAGAGAGAATGTCAAGGAGCTTTTAGCTAAGTTTTGAGATTAGGATGAGATGATATTGAATCTTTAATTTAGTTGATGAAGAATAGAGATTGAAAAAATAGAAAGTTTCTTATTTTAGACACTTTATAAGACATCCATCTTTTAGACAAAGAAAACCATAGAGATGGGGCGAATGAGCTTTTAGTCTAGTTTTTAGATGATGTTAAGATGGTTTTGAATCTTAGATTTTGTTGATCATTGAAGGAGATTGAAAAAATAGAAAGTTTCTTATTTTAGAAACTATATAAAACATCTATCTTTTAGACATATGAAACCCTAGAGATGATGTCAACGAAGTTTTAACCATGTTTTGAGAAGAGAATGAAATTGTATTGAATCTTAGATTTAGTTCATGATGGATGGAGATTGAAAAAATAGAAAGTTTCTTATTTTAGAAACTTTATAAAATATAAATTTTTTAGACTTAGTAAACCCTAGAGATGGTGTCAGGGAGGTTTTAGCCAAGTTTTGAAATGAGGATGAGATGGTATTGAATCATAGATTTAGTTGATGAATGATGGAGATTGAAAAAATAGAAAGTTTTTTATTTTAGATACTTTATAAAACATCCATCTTTCAGACATAGGAAACCCTAGAGATGGTGTGAAGGAGGTTTTACCTAAGTTTTGAGATGATGATGAGATGATATTGAATCTTAGATTTACTTGATTAAGGATGGAGACTAAAAAATAGAAAGTTTCTTATTTTAGAAACTTTGTAAGACGTCCATCTTTTAGACATAGGAACCCTTAGAGATGGTGTCAAGGATCTTTTAGCCAAGTTTTGAGATGAAGATGAGAGGGTATTGAATCTTAGAGTTAGTTGATAAAGGATGGAGATTTAAAAAGTTGAAAGTTTCTTATTTTAGATACTTTATAAAACATCTATCTTTTACACATAAGAGACCTTAGAGATGTTGTTAATGAGCTTTTAACTATTTTTGGGGTGAGGATGAGATGATATTTAATCTTAGTTTTAGTTGCTGAAGAATGGAGATTGAAAAAATAGAAAGTTTATTATTTTAGAAACTTTATAAAATATCAATCTTTTAGCTGTAAGAAACCATAGATATGATGTCAACGAGCTTTTAGGCAAGTTTTGGGACGAGAATAAGAGGGTATGGAATCTTGGATTTAGTTGATGAAGGATGGAGACTGAAAAAATAGAAAATTTGTTATTTTAAAAACTTTATTTAACATCAATCTTTCAGAAATAGGAAACCCTAGAGATGGTGTGAAGGAGGTTTTACCTAAGTTTTGAGATGATAATTTGATGATATTGAATCTTAGATTTAGTTGACGAATGGAGACTAAAAAAATAGAAAGTTTCTTATTTTAGAAACTTTATAAGTCGTACATCTTTTAGACATAGGAACCGCTAGAGATGGTGTAAGTATCTTTTAGCCAAGTTTTGAGATGAGGATGAGAGGGTATTGAAACTTTGATTTAGTTGATAAAGGATGAAGATTTAAAAGGTAGAAAGTTTTTTGTTTTAGATACTTCATAAAACATCTATCTTTTACACCTAAGAGACCCTAGAGACGTTGTTAAGGAGCTTTTAACTACGTTTAGGGGTGAGCATGCGATGATATTGAATCTTAGATTTATTTGATGAAGGATAAAGATTGAAAAAATAGAAAGTTTATTAATTTGGAGACTTTATAAAACATCAATCTTTTAGCTATAAGAAACCATAGAGATAATGTCAACAAGCTTTTAGTCAAGTTTTAGGACTAAAATGAGAGGATATTGAATCTTAGATTTAGTTGATGAAGGATTAAGATTAAAAAATAGAAAGTTTCTTAGTTTAGAAACTTTGAAAAACATACGTCATTTAGACATAGGAAGCCCTAGAGATGATGTGAAGGTGCTTTTAGCCAAGTTTTGGGATGAGGATGAGATGGTATTGAATCGTAGATTTAGTTGGTGAAGGATAGAGATTGAAAAATAAAAAGTTTCTTGTTTTAGAAACTTTATAGGACATCCACCTCTTAGACATAGGAAACCCTATAGATGGTGTCCATGATCTTTTAGCCAAGTTTTGATATGAAGATTAGATGTTATTGAATCTTAGATTTAATTGATAAAAAATGGAGATTGAAAAAATAGAAAGTTTTTTATTTTAAAAACTTTAAAAAACAGCCATCTTTTAGACATAGGAGACCCTAGATATGGTGTCACGGGGCTTTTAGCCTAGTTTTGGGATGACGATGTGATGGTATTTAATCTTAGATTTAGTTGATTAATGATGAAAATTGAAAAAATAGAAAGTTTCTTATTTTAAAAACTTTATAAAAATCAATCTTTTAGACATAGGAAACCCTAGAGATGATGTCAACGAGCATTTACCCAAGTTTTGGGATGAGAATGAGAGGGTATTGAATCCTAGATTTAGTTGATGAAGGATGAAGAATGAAAAAATAGAAAGTTTCTTATTTTTGAAACTTTACAAAACGTTAATCTTTTTTACTTAGAAAACCTTCAGATGGTGTCAAGAAGCTTTTAGCCGTGTTTTGGGATAAGGATGAAATAATATTGAATCTTACATTTATTAGATTAAGGACGGAGATTTAAAAAATAGATAGTTTCTTCTTTTAGATGCTTTATAAAACATCTATCTTTTACACATAAGACACCCTAGAGATGTTGTTAAGGAGCTTTTAACTTTTTTTGGGGTGAGGATGAGATGATATTTAATCTTAGTTTTAGTTGATGAAGGATGGAGATTGAAAATATAGAAAGTTTAATATTTTAGAGACTTTATAAAACATCAATCTTTTAGCTATAAGAAACCATAGAGATGATGTCAACGAGCTTTTAGGCAAGTTTTGGGATGAGAATGAGAGGGTATTGAATCTTGGATTTAGTTGATAAAGGATGGAGACTGAAAAAATAGAAAATTTGTTATTTTAAAAACTTTATTTAACGTCAATCTTTCAGACATAGGAAACCCTAGAGATGGTTTGAAGGAGGTTTTACCTAAGTTTTGAGATGATAATTAGATGATATTGAATCTTAGATTTAGTTGATGAAGGATGGAGACTAAAAAAATAGAAGGTTTCTTATTTTAGAAACTTTATAAGACGTTCATCTTTTAGACATAGGAACCACTAGAGATGGTGCAAGTATCTTTTAGCCAAGTTTTGAAATGAGGATGAGAGGGTATTGAAACTTTGATTTAGTTGATAAAGGATGAAGATTTAAATGGTAGAAAGTTTTTTGTTTTAGATACTTCATAAAACATCTATCTTTTACACCTAAGAGACCCTAGAGACGTTGTTAAGGAGCTTTTAACTACGTTTAGGGGTGAGCATGCGATGATATTGAATCTTAGATTTATTTGATGAAGGATAAAGATTGAAAAAATAGAAAGTTTATTAATTTGGAGACTTTATAAAACATCAATCTTTTAGCTATAAGAAACCATAGAGATAATGTCAACGAGCTTTTAGTCAAGTTTTAGGACTAGAATGAGAGGATATTGAATCTTAGATTTAGTTGATGAAGGATTAAGATTAAAAAATAGAAAGTTTCTTAGTTTAGAAACTTTGAAAAACATACGTCATTTAGACATAGGAAGCCCTAGAGATGATGTGAAGGTGCTTTTAGCCAAGTTTTGGGATGAGGATGAGATGGTATTGAATCGTAGATTTAGTTGGTGAAGGATAGAGATTGAAAAATAAAAAGTTTCTTGTTTTAGAAACTTTATAAGACATCCACCTCTTAGACATAGGAAACCCTATAGATGGTATCCATGATCTTTTAGCCAAGTTTTGATATGAAGATCAGATGTTATTGAATCTTAGATTTAGTTGAAAAAGAATGGAGATTGAAAAAATAGAAAGTTTTTTATTTTAAAAACTTTAAAAAACAGCCATCTTTTAGACATAGTAGACCCTAGATATGGTGTCACGGGGCTTATAGCCTAGTTTTGGGATGACGATGTGATGGTATTTAATCTTAGATTTAGCTGATGAATGATGAAAATTGAAAAAATAGAAACTTTCTTATTTTAAAAACTTTATAAAAATCAATCTTTTAGACATAGGAAACCCTAGAGATGATGTCAACGAGCATTTACCCAAGTTTTGGGATGAGAATGAGAGGGTATTGAATCCTAGATTTAGTTGATGAAGGATGAAGAATGAAAAAATAGAAAGTTTCTTATTTTTGAAACTTTACAAAGCGTTAATCTTTTTTACTTAGAAAACCTTGAGATGGTGCCAAGGAGCTTTTAGCCGTGTTTTGGGATATGGATGAAATGATATTGAATCTTACATTTATTAGATTAAGAACGGAGATTTAAAAAATAGAAAGTTTCTTATTTTAGAAAGTATGTAAAACATCCATCTTTTAGAAACTGTATACGACATCAATTTTTTAGATATTGAAAACCCTACAGATGGTGTGAAGGAACTTTTAGCTAAGTTTTGAGATAAGGATGAGATTATATGAAATCTTAGATTTAGTTGATGAAGGATGTGGATTGAAAAAATAGAAAGTTTCTTATTTTAGAAACTTTATAAAACATCCATCATTTAGACATAGGAAACCCTATAGATGATGTCAACGAGCTTTTAGCCAAGTTTTGGGATAAGAATGAGAGGGTGGCGAATCATAGATTTAGTTGATTAAGTATGGAGATTGAAAAAATAGAAAATTTCTTATTTTAAAAACTTTATAAAAATTCATCATTTAGACATAGGAAACCCTAGAGATGGTGTCAATGTGCTTTTAGCCAAGTTTTGGGATGAGGATGAGATGGTATTTAATCGTAGATTTAGTTGGTGAATGATGGAGATTGAAAAATAGAAAGTTTCATATTTTAGAAACTTTATAAAACATCCATCTTTTAGACATTGAAAACCATAGAGATGGTGTCAAGAAGCTTTTAGCCAAGTTTGGAGATGAAGATGAGATGACATTGAATCTTTGATTTAGTTGAAGAAGGATGGAGATTGGAAAAATAGAAAGTTTCTTATTTTATAAACTTTATAAGACATCAATCTTTTAGGCGTAGGAAACCGTAGTGCAGGGGTCAAGGTGCTTTTAGCTTTGTTTTGAGATGAGGATGAGATGATATTGAATCTTAGATTTAGTTGATTTAGGATGGAGACTTAAAGAATTAAAATTTTCTTATTTTTGAAACTTTGTAAAACATCCATCTTTTAAACATAGGAAACCCTAGAGATTATGTCAACGAGCTTTAAGCCAAGTTTTGGATGAGAAGTAGAGGGTACTGAATCTTAGATTTTGTTGATGAGGGATGGAGATTGAAAAATTAGAAAGTTTCTTATTTTAGAAACTTTCTAAAATATTAATGTTTTAGACATAGGAAGCCCTAGAGATGGTTTCATGGTGCTTTTAGCCAAGTTTTGGGATGAGGATGAGAAGGTATTTAATCGTAGATTTAGTCGGGGAAGAATGGAAATTGAAAAATAGAAAGTTTCTTATTTTAGAAACTTTATAATACATCAATCTTTTAGATAAGGACGAGATGATATTGAATCTTTGATTTAGTTGATGAATGATGGAGATTGAAAAAATAGAAAATTTCTTATTTTATAAAGTTTATAAGACATCCATGTTTTAGACAGCGGTAACCCTAGAGATGGGGTCAAGGAGCTTTTAGCTCAGTTTTGAGATGAGGATGAGATGGTATTGAATCTTAGATTTAGTTGATAAATGATGAATATTGAAAAAATAGAAGGTTTCTTATTTTAGTAACTTTATAAAACATCAATCTTTTTTATACATAAGAAACCCTAGAGATGGAGTTAGGGTGCTTTTAGCTAAGTTTTGAGATGAGGATGATGTCACGCCCCCGACCCAAGAACCCTCGGGGCACGTGACAGGCGCCACACACTTGGTAGGCGAACCCGACAAGTGTGCAAGGCCTCTGAATATACAAAGATTCATAACAGCATGGTATGAACATATTATCCACAAATAACTAGAAGACAATGAAATAAGTGAAACTTTCTTTCATTCATTTATACAAACCTCTCAGGGTCTCTTTATATATATATATATATATATATATATATATAGCAACAAAATCAAAAGACATTGCCATACTCACTCTAGTATAGTCATGTTCTCTCGAACTCAACCTCGGTACACTGGCTTCGGAATAGACTGGTCGAACACAGGAAATGCCTCGGAGTCTGAAGTGTGCAACATCATGCATATTAGCACAGGACTAATAAGTAATATAGTAATCTAACAGTATATCACTAACTGCTACTGCTCATGATATTATATATAGTATTATAGCATTTTTCAGTTTATATCAAAGTAGACTGAATATAACTTGTTTATCTTGCCAGAAATATCTCTAAGTCATGCTCATTCTCAATTTGAGATCCAGATCCAAGTTCAAGTACAAATTCAAGTGTAATTTCAAATTCAAACTCATATGCTGATTTAGATTAAAAATGAATCTGATGTCCAGAAACACCACTGGTGGGACCATACTATAATGTCAAGATACACTACTGGCGGGACCATATGTCCAAACACACCACTGGGGGGACCATGTCCAGATACACCACTGGGAGGACCATGATTATGATGTGCAGAGGCAGCGTTTTAGATTTAATGTATGTTCGACAACCATACAAGAACGGATCTAAACAAATTGAATAATAATAATACAGATGGCCAAATATTCTAAACTTATCAAGAAAGAAGAATAGCGAAACAAACCAAAAGCATTCAAATGAGGACTTATATATACATATATAAACCAATGTATGTACACCCTTATATAAATATGCATACCTATCTATATAATATTAATTCGTCTTATTCACATCACACATCTTTTACGTTCATGATTTGCATAACAAGTAATGCATACTGACAGGTACCATATCACTTACTGGGAATCACTTTATCCTTGCCCTTTCGCTTTCGCTTTCTCTCCTCTTTCTCTTTTTCTTCTTCAAATCCTGCAGCATTAGGATTTTCTAAATCAATACCTTTCTCTGGTCTTCAACATCCAGCACAAGTCGTATGAGGTGGTAGAACTACGATTCAAACCCAAAACACACTTTTAAACAAAATTTCATATTACCTCTATTTTGCACCCTCAAAAACTCTAATCAAATCGATGAATTATTAAAACTTGTAAACTTATAACTTATAGAATATAGACCAAAGAACATTTGTTTAGTATATGACTACGGTCAAATCATACAGCAAATGGCCGTAAAAGATAAAACATCAAATTGAACAAAATCGATCTTATTCCTTCAAAATAGAACTTTTATAATAAGTATAACTCTTGAAGCATTTGGAACTGGTCTTATCAGAAAACATAAAAGATGTGGTTTACAATGTTTTCAAAAACTTTCATGTTTACACCTCCGGCCAATTCCTGCCGGAAAAGTAACTTTTCACACATGATATTTGAAATAGGGTTTCAATTAAAATTGAAATCTTAAAATTTATATATCTATTTGTACACTCAAAACAACAATAAGTCATAAACATAAAACATCTTCTAAATAATATTTCCAAAAACGTTTATGTTAATCACTCTGGCTAAATCTTGCTGAAAGTAACCCAAAAAGATGGAAATCACCATTTCATGTGTTTATAAACTGCATTTTAGTAAACCTGCTATAACTTTCCCCATTCAAAACCAAATCAGGATGTATTTATATGTAATCATACTAGAAGAAAAAGTTCTACAACTTTGTAGTTAATAAAAATGTATAATACACAGGAATAAAAATAATCTCGGCAGATGAGAATAAACTTACAATTTTATGAAATTTCTTCTCTATTTCCACTTTATTGAAATCAAACTTTGATTTCAAATACTTCCAGACCATAAATCAAATTATATGTATTTCTCCATCATTTTGCACGAATTTCTCTTCATTTTGTTCATCATTAAAATAGATTATTAAGATGAATATTGATTTGTAAGCTTGCATGAGAGAGATATGACACTTGGATTTCCAAGTGTCACTCTCCTCTCTCTCCCAGCCATGCTAACATTTAATACCCAAAGTGTCCTTGAACATTACACTTAACCTATTAGTAATTACTCTTGTGTCCCCTAGTATAGTTACCAAAATACCCCATAACTTTAAATAATTAAAGAACTCAAATAATAAACACTAACCCAAAACTTGGTCCTTTCAGATGAGACGATATTGAATCTTTGATTTAGTTTATGAAGGATGGAGATTGAAAAAAAAAAGATTGAAAAAATTGAAAGTTTCATATTTTATAAATTTTATAAGACATCCATCTTTTAGACATAGGAAACCCTAGCCATCTGCACAGTGACCAAATGAGGTAAACAAACGCATGCATAGCTATAGGTAAAAAGACAAACTTGCACAGTGAGCAAATGCCAGTAGATGATAGCAAAAGTAATAATCAGCAATAGTAAAGATCTACAGCTAAGCATGTGAGCGCTAAAGCTAAACATGTGAGAAATCAAATAAGGAAATAATCGCAGTCTGAAAGAAAATATACTATCATGGTCTTATGCAAGAAACAATGATAACCACAAACACAAACCTTAAAGCACTAACAACAAACCCTAAGACTAATTATATTTTTGCCTGAATCTTGGATGCTCTGATGTTCAACCGAAGACGCCTACGTTTCCCGCCTCAACAGGAATTATGGACACGTAGTTCTCGCACCTATTCAAAACTATAATGCCTAAAATATCTAAGACAGTTATCCTAGATTCAATCAACTAGACCCGACTAATTGTTAATAGCTTATTGAATATGATTAGTTTGGTTCCACTTGTTTCTGAGTTTTAAGACTCTCCAAATATCCTAACTAATGCTGTTAGGCCTAAACAAATGCAGGTGGGCCCTACATCCTATGTGCACTGGGCTGTGACCCTAAAGAAGACAATGGGCTATGATGCTTTTACCCAAGCTTTGGGATGAGGATGAGCTAGTATTGAAAAATTAAAAGTTTATTATTTTAGGAACTTTATAAAACATCCATCTTTTAGACATCGAAAACCCTAGAGATGGTGTCAAGGAGCTTCTAGTTAAGTTCTGAGAAAAGGATGAGATGATATTGAATCTTAGATTTAGTTGATGAAGGATGGAGATTGAAAAAATATAAAGTTTCTTATTTTTGAAACTTTATAAAACATCAATCTTTTAAACATAGGAAACCCAAAAGATGGTGTCGAGGAACTTTTAGCCAAGTTTTGATATGAGGATGAGATGGTATTGAATCTTAGATTTAGTTTGTAAAGGATGAAGATGGTATTGAATCTTAGATTTAGTTTGTAAAGGATGAAGATTGAAAAAATAGAAAGTTTCTTACTTTAACAAAATTTACAAAACATCAATCTTTTAGAGGTAGGAGACCATAGACACGGTGTCAAGGAGCTTTTAGCCATGTTTTAGGATGAAGATGAGATGATATTGAATCTTAGATTTAGTTGATGAAGGATGGAGATTGAAAAAATAGAAAGTTTTATTTTTTACAAACATTATAAAATATCCATCTTTTAGACATATGAAACCCTAGAGATAATGTCAACGAGCTTTTAGCCAAGTTTTGAGATCAGAATGAGAGGCTATTGAATCTTAGATTTCGTTAATGAAAGATGGGGATTGAAAAATAGAAAGTTTCTTATTTTAGAGACTTTATAAGACATCAATCTTTTAGACTTAGTAAACCCAAGAGATGGTCTAAACATGGTTTTAGCCAACTTTTGAGATGAGTAAGTATTGGTATTGGATCTTAGATTTAGTTGATGAAGGATGAAGATTGAAGAAATAGAACGTTTCTTATTTTAGAAACTTTATAAAACATCTTTCTTTTAGACATAGGAAACCCTAGAGATTGTGTCAAAGAACTTTTAGCCAAGTTTTGTGGTGAGGATGAGATGGTATTTAATCATAGATTTAGTTGATAAAGAATGAAGATTGAAAAAATAAAAAGTTTTTTATTTTAGAAACTTTAAAAATATCCGTCTTTTAGACATAGGAGATGTCAAGGGGCTTTTAGCCTAGTTTTGGGACGATGATGTGATGGTATTGAATCTTAGATTTAGTTGATAAATGATGGAGATTGAAAAAATAAAAAGTTTCTTATTTTAAAAACTTTATAAAATATCAATCTTTTAGACATAGGAAACGCTAGAGATGATGTCAACGTGGTTTTAGCCAAGTTTTGGGATGAGAATGAGATGGTACTGAATCTTAGATTTAGTTGATGAAGGATGGAGACTGAAAAAATAGAAAGTTTATTTTTTTTTAAACTTTACAAAACATGAATCTTTTAGACTTAGTAAAACCTGGAGGTGGTGTCAATGAGCTTTTAGCCAAGTATTGAGATGAGGATGAGATAATATTGAATCTTAGATTTAGTTGATGAAGGATGGAGGTTTAAAAAACTGAAAGTTTTTTATTCTAGAAACTTTATAAAGCATCAATCTTTTAGACATCCCTAGAGATGGTGTCCTCACATCGCATCTAACATCCATGCCTAAAATGAATTAGTATCAGTATCATTTGTCATCAGAATGAGCAATAGAATCCACTGTTTCTCAGAGAGGCGGAGAAGTAATGATCAGCTATAGCTAAAGAGACAAACCTGCATAGTGAGCAAATGCGGCAAACAAACGCATGCATAGCTATAGGTAGAAAGACAAACTTACACAGTGAGCAAATGCCAAGTAGATGATAGCAAAAGTAATAATCATCAATAGTAAAGAGCTACATGTAAGCATGTGAGAGCTACAGCTAAACATGTGAGTAATCAAATAAGGAAATAATCGCAGTCTGAAAGAAAACATACTGTCATGGTCTTATGCAAGAAACAATGATAACTACAAACACAAACCCTAAAGCACTACCAACAAACCTTAAGACTCTAATTATATTTTTGCCTGAATCTTGGATGGTCTGATGTTCATCCGAAGCTGCCTACGTATCCCGCCTCTACAGGAATTATGGCCACGTAGTTCTCGCACCTATTCTAAACTATAATGCCTAACATATCTAAGACTGCTATCTTAGACTCAATCAACCAGACCCGATTAATTGCTAATAGCTTATTGAATAGGATTAGTTAGGTTCCACTTGTTTGTGAGTTTTAAGACTCCCTATATGTCCTAAGTAATGATAGTTAGCCCTAAACTAATACAGGTGGGCCCTACATCTTATGTGCACTGGGCTGTGACCCTAAAGAAGACAATAAGCTTTTTTTTTTGATCGGTAAAGAGGGGTTAGGCAAGACCCCGACCAGAATTCAATAAAGAACTAAAGAAGATACAAGGAGCTATGGAGGCTGAAAAAGCCTCGTACAGAAGGTCCAAGGACCAAACAAGGAAAAATCAGTAGTACATAGCATACATTTAGAGGCCCAAGAACGCACTAACAAGATCCAAAAGATGAGGAAACAAGCCAGATTAACGAAGGCACACAAAGTCTTCCAGGTGATCAGCATAAAGAATCCTTATAATCTCGGGTAGGAGGTCCCTGTAGCATCGAGGGAGGTAATGTCTTTAAGTTCTTGGGGGATGAGATGAATGGGAATGTCATCACCTTCACAGCAGCAGTCTGGTTTGGAGAGAAAATCCGCCCCCGCATTTGCCTCCCTCCAGATATGGGAGATATGCCATTCCGTGAAGGTAGAGAGGATTTGTCTGATATTGTGAATGATTGGGATAGCCTTCCAGGGGGTTTGCCAAAGATGAAGAATGACATTTACAGATAGCAGCGAGTCAGATTCGATCCACAAATTGTGGCAGCCCTTGGCAGCAGCCAACTTGATACCATAATAAATGGCCTTCATTTCAAGAAGGTGAATGTCCTCAACGTCAGCTCTGATAGAATACAGAGCGAGAGTATCCCCATGCCAGTTTCGGATAATCCCACCAAGCCCAGCTTTGTCATTGACCAGGGCGGCATCAGAGTTAAGCTTAGACCAGTTAGCTTTAGGACATTCCCAAGAACAGAACTGGGCAATCTGATCCTTTTGGATACAAGCAAGGCCAAAACTTTCAGCAGTTTTTATATTTCTTGGATTCCTTATGTCATTGAGATGGAGATGAAGCATTCTACCTCGAATAGCACTAAGGATGGTCTGGAGGATGAACTGTTTATGTCTTGGAGGTTTGCCATGAAGTCTGTTATTCCTTTCGCACCAGATCATATAGATGGCAGAACAGAAACCCACCTTAATGAGGGTTGAAGCCTGACCATCCCACCAAGCCCAGCTTTGAAATTGCACCAGATCATATAGATGGCAGACAATAAGCTACGAAGCTTTTATCCAAGTTTTGGGATGAGGATGAGATGGTATTGAATCTTAGATTTAGTTTATTACGTATGGTGATTGAAAAATTGAAAGTTTCTTATTTTAGAAACTTTATACATCTTTTAGACATCGAAAATCCTAGAGATGATGTTAACGAGCTTTTAGCCAAGTTTTTTTATTATCAGAATGAGAGGGTATTGAATCTTAGATTTAATTGATGAAGGATGAATATTGAAAAAATAAAAAGTTTCTAATTTTTGAAACTTTATAAGACATCTATTTTCTAGACATACGAAAACCCGTAGATGGAGTCAATGAGCTTTTAGCCAAGTTTTGAGATGAGTATTAAACGATATCGAATCATTGATTTATTTGAACATGGATGGAGATTGAAAAAATAAAAAGTTTCTTATTTTAGAAACTTAATAAAACATACATCTTTTAGACATAGGAAACCCTAGAGATGGTGTCAATGAGCTTTTAGCTGAGTTTAGAGATGAGAATGAGATGCTATTGAATCTTAGATTTCGTTGATTAAGGATGGAGATTGAAAAAATATAAAGTTTATTATTTTTAAAATTTTATAAGACATCAATCTTTTAAACATAGGAAACCCAAAAGATGGTGTCGAGGAACTTTTAGCTAAGTTTTGAGATGCGGATGAGATGGTATTGGATCTTAGATTTAGTTTTTAAAGGATGAAGATTGAAAACATAGAAAGTTTCTTACTTTAAAAACTTTACAAAACATCAATCTTTTAGAGGTAGGAGACCTTAGACACGGTGTGAAGGAGCTTTTAGTCATGTTTTGTGATGAGGATAAGATGATATTGAATCTTAGATTTAGTGAGATTGAAAAAGTAGAAAGTTTCTTTTTTTAAAAACATTATAAAACATCCATCTTTTAGACAAAAGAAGCCGTATAGATGATATCAACGAGCTTTTATCCAAGTTTTGGGATGAGAATAAGAGGGTAATGAATCTTAAATTTAGTTGATAAATGATGGAGATTGAAAAAATAGAAGGTTTCTTATTTTAGAAACTTTATAAAATATCAATATTTTAGACTTAGTAAAACCTAGAGATGGTGTCTAGGAGTTTTTAGCCAAGTTTTGAGATGAGGATGATATGGTATTAAATCTTCGATTTAGTTTACGACGGATGGAGATTGAAAAAATTGAAAGTTTTTTATTTTAGAAACTTTATAAAACATCCATCTTTTAGACATAGAAACCCTAGAGATTGTGTCAAGGAGCTTTTAGCCAAGTTTTGAGGTGAGGATGAGGTTGTATTGAATCTTAGATTTAGTTGATAAAGAATGGAGATTGAAAAAGTAGAAAGTTTTTTTATTTTAGAAACTTTAAAAAATATCCATCTTTTAGACATATGAGAGACCCTAGATATGGTGTCAAGGGGCTTTTAGCCTAGTTTTGAGATGATGATGTGATGGTATTGAATCTTAAATTTAGTTGATGAATAATGAAGATTGAAAAATTAGAAAGTTTCTTATTTTAAAAACTTTATAAAACATCAATCTTTTAGAAATAAGAAACACTAGAGATGATGTCAACGTGCTTTTAGACAAGTTTTGGGATGAGAATGAGATGGTACGGAATCTTAGATTTAGTTGATGAAGGATGGAGATTGAAAAAATAGACAGTTTATTTTTTTTGAAACTTTACAAAACATCAATCTTTTAGACTTAGTAAACCCTGGAGATGGTGTCAAGGAGCTTTTACCCAAGTTTTTAGATTAGGATGAGATAGTATTGAATATTAGATTTAGTTGATGAAGGATGGAGATTGAAAAAATTGAAAGTTTTTTATTTTAGAAATTTTATAAAGCATCCATCTTTTAGACATCCCTAGAGATGGTGTCCACACATCACATCTAATATCAGTGCCTAAAAAGAGTTGGTGTCAGTATCATTTGTCATCAGAATGAGCACTAGAATCCACTGTCTCTCAGGGAAGCGAAGTAGTAATAATCAGCTATAGCTAAAGAGACAAACCTGCACAGTGAGCAAATGCGGTAAACAAATGCGTGCATAGCTATAGGTATAAAGACAAACTTGCACAGTGAGCAAATGCCAGTAGATGATAGCAAAAGTAATAATTAGCAATAGTAAAGAGCTACAACTAAGCATGTGAGCGCTACAGCTAAACATGTGAGTAATCAAATAAGGAAATAATCGCAGTCTGAAAGAAAACATACTGTCATGTTCTTATGCAAGAACCAATGATAACCACAAACACAAACCATAAAGCAGTAACAACAAACCCTAAGACTCTAATTATATTTTTGCCTGAATCTTGGATGGTTTGATGTTCATCGGAAGCCGCCTACGTATCCCGCCTATACAGGAATTATGGCCACGTAGTTCTCGCACCTATTCTAAACTGGAATGCCTAATATATCTAAGACTGCCATCCTAGACTTAATCAACTAGACCCGACTAATTGTTAATAGCTTATTAAATATGATTAGTTAGGTTCCACTTTTTTTGAGTTTTATGACTCCTTATATGTCCTAAGTAATGCTAGTTAGCCCTAAACTAATGCAGGTGGGCCCTACATCCTATGTGCATTGGACTGTTACCTTAAAGTAGACAGTGGGCTATGACGCTTTTATCCAGGTTTTGGGATGATGATGAGATGGTATTGAATCTTAGATTTAGTTTATTACGGATGGTGATTGAAAAATTGAAAGTTTCTTATTTTAGAAACTTTATAAAACATCCACCTTTTAGATATCGGAAACCCTAGAGATGGTGTCAAGGAGGTTTTAGCTAAATTTTGAGATGAGGCTGAGATGATATTTAATCTTAGATTTCGTTGATTAAGGATAGAGATTGAAAAAAATATAAAGTTTCTTATTCTTGAAACTTTATAAGACATCAATCTTTTAAACATAGGAAACCCAAAAGATGGTGTCAAGGAACTTTTACCCAAGTTTTGAGATAAGGATGAGATGGTATTGAATCTTAGATTTAGTTTGTAAAGGATGAAGATTGAAAAAATAGAAAGTTTCTTACTTTAGAAACTTTACAAAACATCAATCTTTTAGAGGTAGGAGACCCTACACACAGTGTCAATGAGCTTTTAGCCTGTTTTGGGATGAGGATGAGATGATATTGAATCTTAGATTTAGTTGATGAAGGATGGAAATTGAAAAAATAGAAAGTTTCTTTTTTTAGAAACATTATAAAACATCCATCTTTTAGACATATGAAGCCCTAGAGACAATGTCAACGAGCTTTTAGCCAAGTTTTGGGATCAGAATTAGAGAATATTGAATCTTAGAGTTCGTTGATGAAGGATGGGGATTGAAAAATAGAAAGTTTCTTATTTTAGAAACTTTATAAAACATCAATCTTTTAGACTTAGTAAACCCTAGAGGGGTGTAAAGATGGTTTTAGCCAAGTTATGAGATGAGAAAGTATTGGCATTGGATCTTAGATTTAGTTGATGAAGGATGGAGATTGAAAAAATATAAAGTTTCTTATTTTAAAAAGTTTATCAAACATCCATCTTTTAGACATAAGAAAGTCTAGAGATTGTGTCAAGGAGCTTTTAGCTAAGTTTTGAGATAAGGATGAGATGGTATTGAATCTTAGATTTAGTTGATAAAGAATGGAGATTGAAAAAATAAAAAGTTTTTTAGTTTAGAAACTTTCCAAAATATCCATCTTTTAGACATAGGAGACCCTAGATATGGTGTCAAGGGGCCTTTAGCCTAGTTTTGGGATGATGATGTGATGGTATTGAATCTTAGATTTTGGTGATGAATGATGGAGATTGAAAAAATAAAAAATTTCTTATCTTAAAAACTTTATCAAACATCAATCTTTTAGACATAGGAAACGCTAGAGATGATTTTAACGTGCTTTTAGCCAAGTTTTGGGATGAGAATGAGATGCTACTGAATCTTAGATAAAGAATGGAGATTGAAAAATAAAAAGTTTATTTTTTTTTAAACTTTACAAAACATCAATCTTTTAGACTTAGTAAACCCTGGAGATGGTGTAAAGGAGCTTTTAGCTAAGTTTTGAGATGATGATGAGATGGTATTGAATCTTACATTTAGTTGATGAAGGATGGAGATTGAAAAAACTGAAAGTTTTTTATTTTAGAAACTTTATAAAGCATCCATCTTTTAGACATCCATAGAGATAGTATCCACACATCACATCTAACATCCATGCCTAAAAAGAGTTGGTATCAGTATCATCTCTCATCAGAATGAGCACAAGAATCCATTGTCTCTCAGAGAGGCGGAGAAGTAATGATCAGCTATAGCTAAAGAGACAAACGTGCAGAGTGAGCAAATGCGGTAAACGAACGCATGCATAGCCATAGGTAAAAAGACAAACTAGCATAGTGAGCAAATGCCAGTAGATGATAGCATAAGTAGTAATGAGCAATAGTAAAGAGCTACAGCTAAGCATGTGAGCGCTACAGCTAAACATGTGAGTAATCAAATAAGAAAATAATCGCCGTTTGAAAGAAAACATACTGTCATGATCTTATGCAAGAAACAATGATAACCACAAACACAAACCCTAAGACTCTAATTATATTTTTGCCTGAATCTTGGATGGTCTGATGTTTATTTGAAGCTGCCTACATATCCTGCCTCTACAGGAATTATGACCACGTAGTTCTCACACCTATTCTAAACTACAATGCCTAACATATCTAAGACAGCTATCCTAGACTCAATCAACTAGACCCTACTAATTGTTAATAGCTTATTTAATATGATTAGTTAGGTTCTACTTGTTTGTGAGTTTTAAGACTCCATGTATGTCTTAACTAATGCAAGTTAGCCCTAAACTAATGCAGGTGGCCCAACATCCTATGTGCACTGGGTTGTGACACTAAAGAAGACAATGGGCTATGAAGCTTTTATCCAAGTTTTCGGATGAGGATGAGATGGTATTGAATCTTATATTTAGTTTATTACGGATGGTGATTGAAAAATTGAAAGTTTCTTATTTTAAAAACTTTATTAAACATCCATCTTTTAGACATCAGAAATCCTATAAATGATATCAACGAGCTTTTAGCCAAGTTTTGGGATCAGAATGAAAGGGTATTGAATCTTAGAATTAATTTGTGAAGGATGAAGCATGAAGGATGAAGATTGAAAAAATAAAAAGTTTCTAATTTTTGAAACTTTATAAGACATCCATTTTCTAGACATATGAAACCCTAGAGATGGTGTCAAGGTGCTTTTGGCCAAGTTTGGGGATGAGGATGAGATGGTATTGAATCGTTGATTTTGTTCGTGAAGGATTGAGATTGAAAAATAGAAAGTTTCATTTTTTATAATCTAAGATTCAGTACCCTCTCATTCTCATCCCAAAACTTCCCTAAAAGCTCGTTGACACCATCTCTATGGTTTCTTATAGCAAAAAGATTGATGTTTTATAAAGTCTTTAAAATAAAAAACTTTCTATTTTTTCAATCTCCATCCTTCATCAACTAAATCTAAGATTCAATATCATCTCACCCTCACCCCAAAACATAGTTAAAAGCTCCTTAACAACGTCTCTAGGGTCTCTTTTGTGTAAAAGATAGATGTTTTATAAAGTATCTAAAATAAGAAACTTTCTACATTTTAAATCTCAATCTTTTATCAACTAAATCTAAGATTCAATACCCTCTCATCCCCATCTCAAAACTCGGCTAAAAGATCCTTGACACCATCTCTAGGGGTTCCTATGTGTAAAAGATGGACGTCTTATAAATATTCTAAAATAAGAAACTTTCTATTTTTTTAGTCTTCATCCTCAATCAACTAAATCTAAGATTCAATATCATCTCATCATCATCTCAAAACTTAGGTAAAACCTCATTCACACCATCGCTAGGGTTTCCAATGTCTGAAAGATGGATGTTTTATAAAGTATCTAAAATAAGAAACTTTCTATTTTTTAAATCTCCATCCTTCATCAACTAAATTTAAGATTCCATATCATCTCATCCTCATTTTAAAACATGGCTAAAAGCTCCTTGACACCATCTCTAGGGTTTACTAAGTCTAAAAGATTTATGTTTATAAAGTTTCTAGAATAAGAAACTTTCTATTTTTTCAATCCCCATCCATCAACTAAATCAAATATTCAATACCATTTCATTCTCTTCCCAAAACATGGTTAGAACCTCGTTGACATCATCTCTAGGGTTTCCTATGTTTAAAATATAGATGTTTTATAAAATTTCTAAAATAAGAAACTTTCTATTTTTTCAATCTCCTTCAATGATCAACAAAATCTAAGATACAAAACCATTTTAACGTCATCTAAAAACTAGGCTAAAAGCTCCATGACCCCATCTCTAGGGTTTCCTTTGTCTAAAAGATGGATGTCTTATAAAGTGTCTAAAATAAGAAACTTTATATTTTTTCAGTCTCCATTCTTCATCAACTAAATCAAAGATTCAGTATCATCTCATCCTCATCTCAAAACTTAGCTAAAAGCACCTTGACATTATCTCTAGGGTTTCCTATGTCTAAAAGATGGATGTTTTATGAAGTTCTACAGTAAGAAACTTTCTATTTTTCAATCTCTATCCTTCACCAACTAAATCTACGATTCAATACCATCTCATCCCCATTCCAAAAGTTGGCTAAAAGCACCTTCACACCATCTCTACGGTTTCCTATGTCTAAAAGATGGATGTTTTATAAAGTTCCTAAAATAAGGAACTTTCTAATTTTTAAATATCTTCCTTCATCAACTAAATTTAAGATTCAATACCCTCTTATTCTCATCCCAAAACATGGCTTAAAGCTCGCTGACATCATCACTGGAGTTTCTTATTTCTATAAGATGGATGTTTTAGAAAGTTTCTAAAATAAGAAACTTTTAATTTTTTAAATCTCCGTCCTTAATCTAATAAATGTAAGATTCAATATCAGTTCATCCTCATCCCAAAACACGGCTAAAAGCTCCTTGACCCCATCTCAAGGTTTTCTACGTAAAAAAGGTTAATGTTTTATAAAGTTTGAAAAATAAGAAACTTTCTATTTTTTCTTTCTTCATCCTTCATCAACTAAATCTAGGATTCAATACCCTCTCATTCTCATCCCAAAACTTGGGTAAATGCTCGTTGATATCATCTCTAGGGTTTCTTATGTCTAAAAGATTGATTTTTATAAAGTTTTTAAAATAAGAAACTTCCTATTTTTTCAATTTTCATCCTTCATCAACTAAATATAAGATTCAATTCCATCACATCGTCATCCCAAAACTAGGCTAAAAGCCCCGTGACATCATATCTAGGGTCTCATATGTCTAAAAGATGGCTGTTTTTTAAAGTTTTTAAAATAAAAAATTTTGTATTTTTTCAATCTCCATTCTTTATCAACTAAATCTAAGATTCAATAACATCTAATCTTCATCTCAAAACTTGGCAAAAAGATTGTGGACACCATCTATAGGGTTTCCTATGTCTAAGAGGTGGATGTCTTATAAAGTTTCTAAAACAAGAAACTTTTTACTTTTCAATCTCTATCCTTCACCAACTAAATCTACGATTCAATACTATCTCATCCTCATCCCAAAACTTGGCTAAAAGCACCTTCACACCATCTCTAGGGCTTCCTATGTCTAAATGACGTAAGTTTTTCAATGTTTCTAAACTAAGAAACTTTCTATTTTTTAATCTTCATCCTTCGTCAACTAAATCGAAGATTCAATACCCTCTCATTCTCATCACAAAACTTGACTAAAAGCTCGTTGACAAATTCTCTATGGTTTCTTATAGCTAAAAGATTGATGGTTTATAAAGTCTAAAATAATAAACTTTATATTTTTTCAATCTTCATCCTTTATCAACTCAATCTAAAATTCAATATCATCTCATCCTCACCTCAATATCATCTCATCTTATGTAAAAGATAGATGTTTTATGAAGTATCTAAAACAAAAAACTTTCTACTTTTTAAATCTCCATCCTTTATCAACTAAATGAAAGTTTCAATACCCTTTCATCATCATCTCAAAACTTGGCTAAAAGATACTTACACCATCTCTAGGGGTTCCTATGTCTAAAAGATGGACGTCTTATAAAGTTTCTAAAATAAGAAACTTTCTATTTTTTTAATCTCCATCCTTAATCAACTAAATCTAAGATTGAATATCATCTCATCATCATCTCAAAACTTAGGTAAAACCTCATTCACACCATCTCTAGGGTTTCCTATGTCTAAAAGATGGATGTTTTATAAAGTTTCTAAAATAAGAAATTTTCTATTTTTTCAGTCTCCATCCTTCATCAACTAAATCTAAGATTCAATACCCTCTCATTCTCATCCCGATACTTGCCTAAAACTCGTTGACATCATCTCTATGGTTTCTTATAGTTAAAAGATTGATGTTTTATAAAGTCTCTAAAATAATAAACTTTCTATTTTTTCAATCTCCATCTTTCATCAACTAAATCTAAGATTCAATATCATCTCATCCTCACCCTAAAACATAGTTAAAAGCTCCTTAACAATGTCTCTAGGGTCTCTTATGTGTAGAAGATAGATGTTTTATAAAGTATCTAAAATAAGAAACTTTCTACTTTTTAAATCTCAATCCTTTATCAACTAAATCTAAGATTCAATACCCTCTCATCCTCATCTCAAAACTTGGCTAAAAGATCCTTGACACTATCTCTAGGGGTTCCTATGTCTAAAAGATGGACGTCTTATAAAGTTTTTAAAATAAGAAACTTTCTATTTTTTTAGTCTACATCCTTAATCAACTAAATCTAAGATTCAATATCATCTCATCATCATTTCAAAACTTAGGTAAAACCTCCTTCACATCATCTCTAGGGTTTTCAATGTCTGAAAGGTGGATGTTTTATAAAGTATCTAAAATAAGAAACTTTCTATTTTTTTCATTCTCCATCATTCATCAACTAAATCTAAGATTCAATACCATTTCATCCTCATTTCAAAACTTGGGTAAAAGCTCCTTGACACCATCTCTAGGGTATACTAAGTCTAAAAGATTTATGTTTTATAAAGTTTCTAAAATAAAAAACTTTTTATTTTTTTAATCTCCATCTATCAACTAAATCTAAGATTCAATACCATTTCATTCTCTTCCCAAAACATGGTTAGAACCCTCGTTGACATCATCTCTAGGGTTTCCTATTTCTAAAATATAGATGTTTTATAAAGTTTCTAAAATAAGAAACTTTCTATTTTTTCAATCTCCTTCAATGATCAACAAAATCTAAGATTCAAAACCATCTTAACGTCATCTAAAAACTAGGCTAAAAGCTCCTTAACCCCATCTCTAGGGTTTCCTTTGTCTAAAAGATGGATGTCTTAAAAAGTGTCTACAATAAGAAACTTTTCATTTTTTCAATCTCCATTCTTCTTCAACTAAATCAAAGATTCAGTATTATCTCATCCTCATCTCAAACTTAGCTAAAACACCTTGACATTATCTCTAGGGTTTCCTATGTCTAAAAGATTGATGTTTTATAAAGTTTCTAAAATAAGTAACTTTCTATTTTTCAATCTCCATCTTTCACCAACTAAATCTACGATTCAATACCATCTCATCCTCTTTCCAAAACTTGGCTAAAAGCACCTGACACCATCTCTAGGGTTTCTGTAAGCCCAATGGTTCTCACCTTGGCAATCTTCTATGTTTTGATGATTCCAAACACAAGTTGAAATGTGTTGTATTTCTAACGTGTTTGATGTTTAAGTGCATGTATTGAAGGTTCAAGCATTTCATCAATGAAAACGGCATGGATCGAGGCTTGTACATCCTTGAATACATTTGAAGCCAAAGGATGATGAAGGCTCCATTCAAGGAGAGATCTTGAAGAGCCAAAGAAATAGGAGTGATCCATGCAAGACACCAAGACTTGAAGATGAGCTTTAAAGTTGAAGATGTGAGTAATGAGTCTTGTGTTAGATTGTATAATTTAATCCCACTTAGGTATCCCATGTTGAGGCATAATTAAGTCACTAATAAGGTCCCAAACAATATTAGAATATAAGGAAAAGACTCATGGACCAAAGCCCTAGTGCCATAGATAGCTTAGAATTGCAAAAGATTCAAATCGGCATACTTAGCACTTGAATTTTGAGATCAGGGAATAAATCCTATCATAACTGATCCTAACCATTTTTAAATATTTTTGAAAATCTTTTTAACAGAAAGATCTCATTGTTTCCATTCAAATCAAGTATAAGAACGTCAAAATCCGACGAGAAACGAGTGAGATATGAATTTTACAAAACCGGGTCTGAAATATGAAAACTGCCAAAAATGCCCTAAAATAGATCCGTTGGAAAGTTGCCCAGAATTACAGAAATGCCCCTGTAATGGCTAGTTTTGGGTTTTCTCTATATATATGGGCTCCCTAAGCATGTGAACTCATTTCTCTCATTCCTAAACATGTTCTAAACATATTAGAGAGTGGTAATCACCCTTGTGCCTCAATTTGGGATATCTAAAGGGATTAGACCTTGGCTTGAATTTGTACATCATTTCAGGAGTGGAATTTGTGTGAGCTTGAGAGCTATCTACCCTTGAAGAGGGAAGTTGTAATTTTCTATTTTCTTTCATTGTATTTAGGCAAGTGTTCGGAGAAGCGTAGCCCTCTCTCCGTGGTGAGGATTGCCACCAAGGTTAAAGCAATTGTAATTGGCACCGGTCTTCGCCAAGGTTAAGAAGATCAACATAGTGAAGCCATCAACGGGTTTGGTTGATGGAGTGGAGTAGGCCTTGTGTGTTTGAGGACCGAACCACTTTAAATCTCGGGTGCACTCTTTCTTGTCTCTTGCTCCTTTCTTGCATTGCACTTTAGATTTAACTTACTTGCTTAAATTGTTTTATTTTTTGATCTCTTAATCCTTCATTAGAGAGTTTAAATAATTGGGTTAAAATTTCTAAAGGTGAATTTTATTTTTATAAACCTAATCTCCTTTTAGGTTGCCACTTGGGCCTATCATTGGAATTTCAGTTTCCTATGTCTAAAAGATGGATGTTTTATAAAGTTTCTAAAATAAGAAACTTTCTAATTTTTCAATATCCTTCCTTCATCAACTAAATCTAAGATTCAATACCCTCTTATTCTCATCCCAAAACATGGCTTAAAACTCGTTGACATCATTCCTTGGGTTTCTTATTTCTAAAAGATAGATGTTTTACAAAGTTGCTAAAATAAGAAACTTTCTATTTTTTAAATCTCCGTCCTTAAGATTCAATATCATTTCATCGTTATCCCAAAACACGGCTAAAAGCTCATTGACACCATCTCAAGGTTTTCTAAGTAAAAAAGATTAATGTTTTGTAAAGTTTCAAAAATAAGAAACTTTTTATTTTTTTCATTCTTCATTCTTCATCATCTAAATCTAGGATTCAATACCCTCTCATTCTCATCCCAAAACTTGGGTAAATGCTCGTTGACATCCTCTCTAGGGTTTCCTATGTTTAATAGATTGATTTTTATAAAGTTTTTAAAATAAAAAATTTTGTATTTTTTCAATTTTCATCCTTCATCAACTAAATCTAAGATTCAATACTATCACATCGTCATCCCAAAACTAGGCTAAAAGCCCTGTGACACCATATCTAGGGTTTCCGAGGTCTAAACGATGACTGTTTTCTAAAAAATTTAAAATAAAAAACTTTCTATTTTTTCAATCTCCATTCTTTATGAACTAAATCTAAGATTCAATAACATCTAATCTTCATCTCAAAACTTGGCTAGAAGATCGTGGACACCATCTATAGGGTTTCCTATGTCTAAGAGGTGGATTTCTTATAAAGTTTCTAAAACAAGAAACTTTTTATTTTTCAATCTCTATCTTTCATCAACTAAATCGAAGATTAAATATCATCTCATCCTCACCCCAAAACATAGTTAAAAGCTCCTTCACGACGTCTCTATGGTCTCTTATGTGTAAAAGATGGATGTTTTATAAAGTATCTAAAATAAGTAACTTTCTACTTTTTAAATCTTCATCCTTTATCAACTATCTCTAAGATTCAATACCCTCTCATCCCCGTCTCAAAACTTAGCTAAAAGATCATTGACACCATCTCTAGGGGTTCCTATGTCTAAAAGATGGACGTCTAATAAAGTTTCTAAAATAACAAACTTTCTATTTTTTTAATCTCCATCCTTAATCAACTAAATCTAAGATTCAATATCATCTCAAAACTTAGGTAAAACCTCCTTCACACCATCTCTAGGGTTTCCTATGTCTGAAAGATGAATGTTTTATAAAGTATCTAAAATAAGAAACTTTCTATTTTTTCAATCTCCATCATTCATCAACTAAATCTAAGATTCAATACCATCTCATCCTTATTTCAAAACTTGGCTAAAACCTCCTTGACACCATCTCCAAGGTTTACTAAGTCTAAAAGATTTATGTTTTATAAAGCTCCTAAAATAAGAAAATGAATTCCAAGGGTAGGCCCGAGTACGTACTCTAATGGCAACTTATGAGGAGTGAAACAATTAGGTTGCTAACAAGTTTTAGTCTTTTGAAAAACTCAAACCCAATTTGAAGATTAAGAGATCAACAATGAAAATTGAGCACATGAGTTAAATCCTAAGTGCAATGCAAATTTAAAGCAAGAGATAAGAGAGAGTGCACCCGAGATTTAAAGTGGTTCGGTCCTCCAACGCGAGGCCTACTCCACTCCACCAACCAAACCCGTTGATGGCTTCACTTTTTGATCTTCTTAACTTCGGCGAAGATCAATGCCGATTACAATTCCAATTGCCTAAAACCTTGGTGGCAATCTTCACCCGGCTCAAATGATTCAAATCCTAAATCTAGAGGATGAGAGGCATAAACAAGCTTGATTCACTCTTAAGATATTCCAATAGGAGTTTAGAGTGTTAGGATTGATTATTGGGAAGTTTAGAATACCCATATTTATAGGAAAACCCAAATATGACCGTTTGAGGGCATAGTGGTAATTCCTGCAAAAATTCCCAACAGCTATAATTCTTACCGTTATAGTGGTCTCGAAGTTCCGAGAATTTCTCTCGGAGTTCCCGGAATACAAACAGAAGTTAGAAAAATTCTACTGGACCAAATCTCGGAGCTCCGAGGAATCTCTCGGAGTTCCGAGAAGCCTATCAGTAGCAGATTTTCAATTCTGTTTCTTGGGCTTCCAACTTTACACCAAGTTGGGATTGTTATGAGGGTTCCACATTGTTGGAACACCACAAGGACAATCTCTTAAACATTTAGCGTGTGTGAGATTAACTTTATTTATGCCTCTAAACACCTAACCTAGGATTGGATCTTATACAATCTAAAATGACTTCGATCTTCAATTGCGATGCTTCAAGTCTTCATGCATCTTGGATCTCCGATGTCTTTGGCCTTCCGAATGTGGTCCAATGAGAGCTTCTTGGCCTCAATCCTAGCAATCTTGTCTTAGCACAATTATGATCTACAACTTAGACATTTAAACACATTAGTGATATAAAATCACTTGTGTATTAGAATCATCAAAATAAGATGGGAATGCCAAGGTGGGAACCATTAGGCTTACAAACTTTCTATTTTTTCAATCTCCATCAATCATCAACTAAATCTAAGATTCAATACCATTTCATTTTGTTCTCAAAACATGGTTAAAACCTCGTTGACATCATCTCTAGGGTTTCAAATGTCTAAAAGATAGATGTTTTATATAGTTTCTAAAATAAGAAACTTTCTATTTTTTCAGTGTCCTTCAATGATCAACAAAATCTAAGATTCAGAACCATCTTAACGTCATCTAAAAGCTACGCTAAAAGCTCCTTAACCCCATCTCTAGGGTTTCCTTTGTCTAAAAGATAGTAATCTCAAAACTTACCTAAAAGCTCCTTCACATTATCTCTAGGGATTCCTATTTCTAAAAGATTGATGTTTTATAAAGTTTCTAAAATAAGAAACTTTCTATTTTTCAATCCCCATCCTTCACCAACTAAATCTAAGATTCAATACCATCTCATCCTCATTCAAAAACTTGGCTAAAAGTTCGTTGACATCATATCTGGGGTTTCTTATTTCTAAAAGATGGATGTTTTACAAAGTTTCTAAATTAAGAAACTTTCTATTTTTTAAATCTCCGTCCTTAATCAAATAAATGTAAGATTCAATATCATTTAATCCTCATCTCAAAACACGGCTAAAAGCTCCTTGACACCATCTCAAGGGTTTTCTAAGTAAAAAAGATTAATATTTTGTAAAGTCTAAAAAATAAGAAACTTTCTATTTTTTCATTCTTCATCCTTCATCAACTAAATCTAGGATTCAATACCCTCTCATTCTCATCCCAAAACTTGGGTAAATGCTTGTTGACATCATCTCTAAGGTTTCCTATGCCTAAAAGATTGATTTTTATAAAGTTTTTAAAATAATAAACTTTCTATTTTTTCTATTTTAATCCTTCCTCAACTAAATCTAAGATTTAATACCATCACATCGTCATCCCAAAACTAAACTAAAAGCCACGTGACACCATATCTAGGGTCTCTTATGTCTAAAAGATGGCGGTTTTTTAAAGTTTCTAAAATAAAAAACTTTCTATTTTTTTAATCTCCATTCTTTATCAACTAAATCTAAGATTCAATAACATCCTCACCTCTGAACTTGGCTAAAAGCTCATTGACACCATCTTTGGGGTTTCTTATGTCTAAAAGATGTATGTTTTATAAAGTTTCTAAAATAAGAAAATTTATGTTTCTTCAATCTCTATCCTTCATCAACTAAATCTAAGATTCAATACCATCTCATCCTCATCTCAAAACTTGGCTAAAAGCTCATTAACACCATCTTTAGGGTTCATTAAGTCTAAAAGATTGATATTTTGTAAAGTTTCTAAAATAAGAAACTTTCTACTTTTTCAATCTCCATCCTTCATCAACTAAATCTAATATTCAATATCCTCTCATTCTCATCCCAAACCTTGGCTAAATGCTCGTTGATAACATCTCTAGGGTGAGAAGCTCTGCGTTTCTAGTGTGAGAAAATCTCCTCTTCGAGGAGATCATCTTCTTCCTCCGGCCAGCCGGCTGGAGGCCAAGGGCCCAAGCCCTTCTCGGTTTTCTCCTTCTTCCTGGGAAGCTATTCGGTCTGCTGTGAGAGATTTTGGAGGAATTCCAGTCCATGGAGATTCCTCCTGACCCGGGAAAGTCTGCTGTTTTGGACGGCCGTTTCTGGGCACATCCAAAACCAGCTGGTCTTGGCCATTCTCCCTCACCCCATGGAAATGTGCCTCAAGCAGTTTGTGGGCTTGAGGATAACTATTTCTTAGATGGGCTCCCTTCCTGTGTTGACGAAAAGCCATCTCCTCTCTCTGAACCAGGTATGAATTCTGTCCAGCGGGTGGCATACCTGAAAGAACTGTTCCCTCTTGAGGATCTTGAACCCTCAACCCATTTCAAGAGAGGTACTAGAGTGCACAAAAGGTTTACCATAACCCCAGCTCAGATTACAAGCTCTCTGAAAAAATCAAAGCAGAATTCTACAATTCCTGTGAAAACTCCTACTCCTCGAAAATCCCAAAGACCTGACCTCCAGTCCACACAAGAATTTCGTGCTCCTCCCCCTCCATCCTTGAGCTGCTTCTTACCTCTGAATCTGCAAGTTGGAGAAGAAGAGACAGCTGGAGGGAAACCTTCCATTTTGGGAATTTCTTCCATTACCCATTGCCCAACAGTTTCTGCTGTGACCCCTGACAGTCAACACCTACCACCTGACGTCTCCTCTGTCCCAACCTTATCTGTTCCCTCCTCATTCCCAACCAGCTCTGTTCTCTCTCCAGAACCCAGTCCTTTTTTAAATCAAAAGCTGATTGCAGCAGCAAAAACAGAGAAAATCAGCATTGCACCACACCCCCACTCATTTATCTTTTCCACCCCTGGGAATTATTCCCGCCCAATTGCAATTTCAAATGAAACAACTCCTTCTCCCAGCTCAGATTTTCCCGCCCACTCTGTTGGGACAGATCCAACGCCCATTCCCATGCCCCTGGAAACTGATGGGTCTGATGCTACTCAATCAACAACAGGAGCTGCTGCTACCCAAGCTAAAACCAGTCCTTGGAGATCCCTCTTTGGGGAAAAGTCGACGTGCAGAGGTTCTTGTCTGAAATTAGCAAAAATTGGAAGTGCCAAAATAATTATGAATTCTGTGGCAAGGGAAGAATCTGGGTCCTCTGGGACCCAAAGGTGATATCCTTTCAAGTCCTCTATATGAATTCCCAAATTATCCACGGGGGATGTTACTGTATCTTGACTGGTCACTGTATTCATCTATCTGCTATCTATGCATCTAACGATGCTCCCGAGCGCAGGCAACTCTGGTCATCTTTAGTGGGGCTTGTTCCGGCTGCTCCGGTTCCTTGGATTGCCTTGGGAGATTTCAATATCACTCGTTTTGCTGATGAGAGATGGGGAGGAGCTGATCCAAACACCTCCGACATGAATGAGTTCAATGCTTGTATTGAGGACTGCTCTCTTCTTGACTTAAGATCCGTTGGGCAAACTCTCTCTTGGACTAACAGTTCTCGCACTGGTCACCTTAAACTTCGTAGGCTTGACAGAGCTTTAGTGAATGAGGAATGGCTACATGGGTTCCCAATCTCCTATGTTCACTACAAAAATCCTGGGTTGTCTGATCACTCCCCTATCATTGTTTCCACTTCCCCAGTGCAGTCTACAGGGGGAAAACCTTTCAAATTCCATAACATGTGGCTTTCTGATACTTCCCTCTATGAGGTTGTTGAGAGAGCTTGGCACCTGAAGATCAGTGGAAATCCAATGTTCAGAATCTTCAAGAAACTCCAAGGTACTAAGAGAGCTATAAAAATCTGGAATCATAATAGCTACGGGAGGATTGACATCCTGGCTCCTCAATTCAGAAAAGATTTAGATGAGATCCAAACTAAGATTGGTCTGGACCCTCGGAACCTTAGCCTCAGAGCTGCGGAACAAGACATCAGAGAGAAGTTCACCCGGACTGCCCAGCAGGAGGAGAGTTTGTTTCATCAAAAATCCAGAGTTGACTGGCTTAATCTTGGTGACTCTAATACTGAATATTTTCACTCTGCCATGTCCATGCGCAGAAACCATAACCAGATTCAGGCAATTGAAGATGATAATGGTGAGCTTTGTACTGAACCCAAGGGAATTGCGGATATCCTGGTTAATCACTTCTCTTGCTTGCTTAACCACAATTGCCCTATGACTGGAGATCTTCCTACCCCCCAGTATAAACTGTCCCCTGATGATGCCCGTGACCTTGTCAGACCTTTCCAGGCCGAGGAAATAAAGGAGGTGGTTTTCAAGTGTGATGGGAATCGAGCCCCTGGTCCTGATGGCTTTAATGGGGTCTTTTTAAGCACTTCTGGTACCTAATTGCGACTGAGGTTGTTGAAGCCATCCATTATTTCTTTCGAACTGGCAACCTCCTTCCTGCATTCAATACCACTTTCATAGCTCTGATTCCAAAATGTAGTGGAGCATCCTCCCCCAACCATTTTAGACCCATCTCCTTGTGCAATTTCTTCTATAAAATCATATCCAAGCTGCTGGCATCTAGACTCAGCAAAGTTCTGAACAGGATTGTCAGCCCCAATCAATCTGCTTTCATCAAGGATCGGCTTATCCAAGATAATGTCCTCCTCTCCCATGACCTGTGCCACAACTTCCACAAGGCCTCGAACACTAAAGCCTTATGTTTAAAGCTTGACCTGAAAAAAGCTTATGATTATGTTATTCATGAAGCCCTCCTTGGATTCATGAGAAAAATTGGTTTCCCCACCTTGTGGTGCACCTGGATTTCAAAGTGCATTGCCTCTCCTTCTTTCTCGGTGCTTCTCAATGGTTCTCCGAAGGGCTTCTTTCAGTCCTCTAATGGGCTAAGGCAAGGAGATCCCCTGTCCCCTCTGTTATTCTGCCTGGTAATGGAAATCTTCTCCTGCATGTTGAATTCAGCTCAAGCCTTGGGTAAAATCAAAACTCCGTTTTCCAAAGGAAATCTTAATATAAATCATGTCATGTATGCTGATGATGTCATGGTTTTCATCACCCCAGACCTCGAATCTGTTGCAGGGATCAAGGAATGTCTCCAATCTTTCAAGCGCATTGCTGGTCTGGATGTTAACTTCCAGAAAAGTGAAGCTTTCTTGTCCGGCACTTCTGCTCAGCTCAAAGACCTGATTTGCTCTTCCCTCTGCATCAAGGAAGGTTCGCTCCCCATTAAATACTTGGGTCTCCCTCTGATTACCAAGAGACTGTCCAGCCACGATTGTCAGCCATTATTAACCAAAATTCGGAGCAGATTAGGCATGTGGAATAACAAAAAGCTATCCCGGGCGGGGCGAATCGAATTGATCAAAGCTGTTCTCACCTCATTCCAGATTTATTGGTCTGCTACCTACAACATCCCCATGGAAATTCTGCTCGAGATTGAGAAAATATTCAGAAATTTCCTCTGGGGGGGGTCTGACCAACAGAATCAATACTCTCCAATTGCTTGGGCTTCGGTCTGTTGACCAAAAAGAGAAGGGGGTGTGGGGATCCGCAGCGTTGTTGATATCAATAGAGCCTCTCAATTAAAACTCCTCTGGCACATTGTTCAGAACAGGGAATCTCTGTGGGTTAGATGGTTCAAAATCAAATACCTCAAGAAAAGTTCCTTTTGGAATAGGCCTATGCCTTCGAACCCGGCCTGGGGGGTGAGAAGTATCTTTAATTGTAGAACTTTGGCGAAGCCCTTTATGTGCTATTGTGTGGGCAAAGGTAGAAACATCGATTTTTGGACTGACCCGTGGCATCCGGATGGACCCGTCCACACTCAAACAACTGAAGGCGAGCTGTTCTGTCTAACTAAGCAGACATCCATTGAATGCATGCAGCAAGATGGAAGTTGGGCTCACATCCTCCACCAAGCTCACTTGCCCCAACTCCACAGGATTATGAAAACTGGGCTGTTCTCCCATCACGAAGTCGACAGAATTATTTGGAAGGGCAACCCAAATGGGAAATTTTCTCTCAGATCTGCTTGGAACCAATGTAGAACTCGTTGGGCTGAGGTTCCCTGGTTCAAGACTGTCTGGCATAAAGGCCATATCCCTAGGTACAGCTTCACCACCTGGCAAGCAATGCAAAACAGGCTCAGTACTCGGGACAGGCTATGCTTCCTCGGATCCCACAGAGATCTCAGCTGTCTGCTCTGTAACGCTGGCCCTGAATCGGTGAACCATCTCTTCTTTCGATGCTCCTATTCGGCATGGATCTGGAGATCTATTCTGTGGCGGTGTGGGTTCAGAAGGAAGCCGCTCAAGACCCTCTTACAGGAAGAAATGTGGATCCGGGAAAAGTTTAAAAGGGATGGGCAAGCCACCTCGATTATGCGACTTAGTTTCTGTGTGGTGGTGTACATGATATGGAGAGAAAGGAATAGCCGGCTGCACGGGAAGCACCCTTGCCATAAGACGAGTACCCTCCACAGTTGCCTCAGTATCATTCATTCTAGGCTTGCTCATCTTCACCTGGACGATGTTATTAGCCGGAAAAATGTTGCAACTGCCGCAAATTTTGGTCTTCCTTGTATCCAAGTGAAAACCGACGCTGTCTTCTGCTCCTGGATCAGGCCGGATCATGAATTTTACAAGATTAATACTGATGCTGCTGTTCACAATGGGATGGGTGGAATAGGGGGCTTAATTCGGAACTCGATGGGGGAGGTCCAAGTCATGTTCTCTCTTCGGTCGGGCTGTGAAGAGATCCATCTTCTGGAAATGAAAGCCATCCTCCATGGGATCATACTCGCGCGCACGGAAGGGTATGAATCAATCTGGATTGAATCCGATTCTTTGGTTGCAGTAAATGTGATCTTAGAAAAGTGGGAGTGTCCCTGGAAAGCCATTCCAATTGTTGAAGAAATTCGTGACGCCCTCAGAAACACTCAGAACTGGAAATTGTCTCATATTTGGAGAGAAGCGAACGGGGCCGCAGACTTCCTGTCTAAGCCCAACTGTTGTTGCGAAGGAGCTGTCCTCCTCCCTTCTACTATCCCCCCAACTCTTAGGGATATCCTGGATCTTGATGCAGCCGGCCACCTTTACCCTCGTGTGTAGGGTTATCGATGTGACCTTCAGATCCGCAGCGGTGATCAATGCTGTGGTTAGTTGTTGGTGTTGGGGGGCTATATGTACCCCCAACTGTGGGATTCTTCTGCACTGCTCTTTGATTCTCCTTTTGGCTCTTTGCCTTTGCTGCCCATCTGGGCCCCCCTTGTAATTCTTGCTTATTGGTTTTAATATATCCGGTCGGGGTCTGCCTAACCCCAGCTTACCAATCAAAAAAAAAAAAACATCTCTAGGGTTTCCTATGTCTTAAAGACAGATGTTTTATAAAGTTTTCAAAATAAGAAACTTTCTATTATTTCAATCTCCATCCTTCATCAACTAAATCTAAGATTCAATATCATCTCATCATTATCCAAAAACATGGCTAAACGCTCTTTGAGACCGTCTCTAGGGTCTCCTATCCCTAAAAGATGGATGTTCTATAAACTTTCTACAGTAAAAAGACTTTCTATTTTTTCAATCTCCATATTTTATCAACTAAACCTAAGATTAAATACCATCTCATCCTCATCTCAAAACTTGGCTAAAAGCTCTTTTACACCATCTCTAGGGTTTCCTATATCTGAAAGATTGATATTTTATAAAGTTTCTAAAATAAGAAACTTTCTATTTGTTCAACCTCCATCATTTATCAACTAAATCTAAGATTCAATACTATCTCGTCATTTTCTCAAAACTTGGGTGAAAGCTCTTTGACACCATCTCTAGGGTTTCCTATGTCTAAAAGATGGATGTCTTACAAAGTTTCTAAAATAAGAAACTTTCTATTTTTTCAATCTCCATCCTTAATCAACTAAATCTAAGATTCCATACCCTCTCATTCTCATCCCAAACTTGTCTAAAAGCAAGTTGGCATCATCTGTAGGGTTTCATATGTCTAAAGATGGATGTTTTAAAAAGTTTCTAAAATAAAAAACTTTCAATTTTTTCAATCTCCATCCTTTATCAAGTAAATCTAAGATTCAGTATCATCTCATCCTCATCTCAAAACTTGGCTAAAAGCACCATGACAACATCTCTAAGGTTTCCGATATCTAAAAGATAGATGTTTTATAGTGTTTCTAAAATATGAAACTTTCTATTTTTTCAATTTTCATCATGCATCAACTAAATCTAAGATTCAATACCATCTCATCATCATCTAAAAACTTGGCTAAAAGCGCCTTCACGCCATCTCTAGGGTTTACTAAGTCTTAAATATTGATATTTTATAATGTTTCTAAAAGAAGATTCAATACCCTCTCATTCTCATCCCAAAAATTAGCTAAAAGCTCGATGACATCATCTATAGGGCATCCAATGTCTAAAAGATGGATATTTTATAAAGTTTCTAAAATAAGAAACTTTATATTTTTTCAATCCCCATCCTTCATAAACTAAATCGAATAATCAGTATCATCTAATCGTTATCCCAAAACATGGTTAAAAGCTCCTTGACACCGTGTCTAGGGTCTCCTACTTCTAAAAGATGGTTATTTTATGAGGTTTCTAAAATAAGAAACTTTCTATTTTTGCAATCTTCATCCTTTATCAAATAAATAGAATATTCAATAACATCTCATCCTAATACCAAAACTGGGCCAAAAGCACCTTCACACCATCTGTATGGTTTCCGATGTCTAAAAGATTGATGTCTTATACAGTTTCTAAAATAAGAAACTTTTTTTTCCAGCTCCATCCCTCATCAAATAAAACTTAGATTCAATATCATCTCATCCTCAACTCAAAACTTAGCTAAAAGCTCATTGACACCATCTCTAGGGTTTGATAAGTCTAAAAGAAAAATATTTTCTAAAGTTTCTAAAATAATAAACTTTCTATTTTTCAATCTCAATCCTTGTTCAACTAAATCAAAGATTCAATACCATCTAATCCTCATCTCAAAACTTGGTTAAAAGCTTCTTGACACATTTTATTGGGTTTCCTATGTCTTAAAGATTGATGTTATAATGTTTCTAAAATAACAGACATTCAATTTTACAATCTCCATCCCTGATCCACTAAATCTAAGATTCGATAACATATAATCTTCATCTCAAAACATAGCTAAAAGCTCGTTGACAACATCTATAGGGTTTCCTATGTCTAAAAGGTGGATGTTTTATAAAGTTTCTAAAATAAGAAACTTTTTATTTAAAACTCTATCCTTCACCAACAAAATCTACGATTCAATACCATCTCATCATCATCCCAAAAGTTGTCTAAAAGCACCTCGACACCATCTCTAGGATTTCCTAAGTCTAAATGACGAATGTTTTACAAAGTTCTAAAATAAGAAACTTTCTATTTTTTTAATCTCCATCTTTTTCAACTAAATCAAAGATTCAATACCCTCGCATTCTCATCCCATAACTTGGTTAAAAGCTCATTGACATAGTCTCTAAGGTTTCCTATGACAAGATGGATGTTTTATAAAGTCTCTAAACTATTAAACTTTCTATATTTTCAATCTCTATCCTTCGTCAACTAAATCTAAGATTAGATATCAACTCATCCTCACCCAAAAACTTAGTTAAAAGCTTCTCAACAGCGACTCCAGGGTCTCTTATGTGTAAAAGATGGATGTTTTATAAAGTATCCAAAATAAGAAATTTTCAATTTTTTCAATCTCCATCCTTTGTAACTAAATTTAAGAGTCAATACCCTCTCATCCTCATCTCAAAACATGGCTAAAAGCTCCTCCACACAATCTCTAGGGGTTCCTATGTCTAAAAGATGGATGTCTTAAAAAGTTTCTAAAATAAGAAACTTTCTATTTTTTTAGTCTCTATCCTTCCTCAACTAAATCTAAGATTCAATATCATCTCATCCTCATCTCAAACCTTAGCTAAAAGCTCCTTAACAATATCTCTAGGGTTTCTTATGTCTAAAAGATCGACGTTTTATGAAGTTTCTAAAATAAGATACTTTCAATTTTTTCAATCTCCATCCTTCATCAACTAAATCTAAGATTCAATACCATCTCATCCTCATCTCGAAGCTTGGCTAAAAGCTCCTTGACACCATCTCTAGAGTTTACTAAGTTTAAAAATTTAATGTTTTATAAAGTTACTAAAATAAGAAACTTTCTATTTTTTTCAATCTTCATCATTTATCAACTAAATCTAAGATTCAATACCATCTCCTCCTCATCTCAAAACTTAACTAAAAGCTCCTTCACCCCATCTCCAGGGTTTCCTATGTCTAAATGATGGATGTCTTATAAAGTTTCTAAAATAAGAAACTTTCTATTTTTTCAATCTCCATCCTTCATCAACTAAATCAAAAATTCAATATCATCTCAAAACTTAACTAAAAGCTCTTTGACACCATCTCTAGGGTTTCCTATGTCAAAAAGATTGATGTTTTATAAAGTTTCTTTAATAAGAAACTTTCTATTTTTCAATCCCCTTCCTTCACCAACTAAGTCTACGATTCAATACCGTCACAACCTCATCCTAAGACTTGGCTAAAAGCACCTTTACACCCTCTCTAGGGTTTCTTATGTCTAAAAGATGGATGTTTTATAAAGTTTCTAAAATAAGAAACTTTTTAATTTTTCAATCTTCATCCTTCCTCGACTAAATCTAAGATTCAGTACCCTCTTATTCTAATCCTAAAACTTGGCTTAAAGCTCGTTGACATCATCACTAGGGTTTCGTATGTCTAAAAGATAGATGTTTTACATAGTTTCTAAAATAAGAAACTTTCTGTTTTTTCAATCTCCATCCTTAATCAACTAAATCTATGATTCAATATTATCTCTTCCTCATCTCAAAACACGGCTAAAGCTCCCTGACACCATCTCTAGGTTCTCCTATGTCTAAAATAAGGATGTTTTATAAAGTTTCTAAAATAAAAAAAATTTCTATTTTTTCAATCTCCGTCCTTTATCAACTAAATCTAAGATTTAAGACCCTTTCATTCGCATCCCAAAACTTTACTGAAAGCTCGTTGACATCCTCTCTAGGATTTTCTATGTCTAAAAGATTGATGTTTTATAAAGTTTTGATAGTAAGAAAGTTTTTATTTTTTCAATCTCCATCCTTTATTAACTAAATCTAAAATTTACTACCCTCTCATTCTCATCCCAAAACTTGGCTAAAAGCTCGTTAACATCATCACTTGGGTTTCTTATGTCTAAAAGATAGATGTTTAACAATGTTTCTAAAATAAGAAACTTTTTATTTTTCAATCTCCATCCTACATCAACAAAATATAAGATTCAATATCATCTTATCCTCATCCCAATCATGGCTAAAAGCTCCTTGACACCATCTCTAGGGTCTCCTACGTCTAACAGATGCATGTTTTATAAAGTTTCTAAAATAAGAAACTTTCTAATTTTTAAATCTCCATCATTTATGAACTAAGTCTAAGATTCACTACCATCTCGTCCTCATCTCAAAACTTAGCTAAAAGCCCCTTTACACCATCTCTAGGCTTTCCTATGTCTAAAAGATGTATGTTTTATAAAGTTTTTAAAATAAGAAACTTTCTATTTTTTCAAACTTTATCCTTGTTCAAATAAATCAAAGATTGAATACCATCAAATCCTCATCTCAAAACTTGGCTAAAAACTCATTCACACAATTTATGAGGTTTCCTATGTCTAGAAGATTGATGTTTTATAAAGTTTCTAAAATAAGAAACTTTCCATTTTAAAATCACCATCCTTGATCAACTAAATCAAAAATTCAATACCATCTAATCCTAATCTCAAAACTTGGCTAAAAGTTCGTTGACACCATCTATTAGGTTCATATGTCTAAAATGTGGAAGTTTTATAAATTTTATAAAATAAGAAACTTTCTATTTTTCAATCTCAATCCTTCACGAACAAAATCTACGATTCAATACCATCTCATCCTTATCCCAAAACTTGGCTAAAAGCACATTGACACCATCTTTAGGGTTTCTTACGCCTTAAAGATGGATGTTTTATAAAGTTTATAAAATAAGAAACTTTATATTTTTCAATCTCCATCCATCATCAACAAAATCTGAGATTCAATACTCTCTTATTCTCATCCCAAAACTTGGCTAAAAGCTCCTCCTTGACACCGTCTCTATGGTCTCATATGTCTAAATGATGGATGTTTTATAAGTTTCTAAAATGAGGAACTTTCTATTTTTTCCATCTCCATCCTAAATCAACTAAATCTACGATTAAATATCATCTCTTCCTCATCCAAAAACTTCGTTAAAAGCAACTTCACACCATCTCTAGGGTTTCCTATGTCTAAAAGATGGATTTTTATAAAGTTTCTAAAATAAGAAACTTTCTAGTTTTTCAATCTCCATACTTAATCAACAAAATCTATGATTCAATACCCTCTCATTCTTATCCCCAAACTTGGTAAAAGCTCGTTGACATCATCTCTAGAGATTTCTATGTCTAAAAGATTGATGTTTTATAAAGTTTCTAAAATAAGAAACTTTCTATTTTTTCAATTCTCATTTTTCATCAACTAAATCTAAGATTCAGTATCATCTCATGGTTATCCCAAAACATGGTTAAAAGCTCCTTAACACCGTGTCTAGGGTCTCCTATATCTAAAAGATGGATGTTATATAAAGTTTCTAAAATAAGAAACTTTATATTTTTTTTAATATTCATCCTTTATCAACTAAATATAAGATTCAATACCATCTCATCTTCATCTCAAAACTTTGCCAAAAGCTCCTTCACCCCATCTGGAGGGTTTCCTAAGTCAAAAAGATTGATACCTTATACAGTTTCTAAAATTTGAAACTTTATTTTTTTTTCAATCTCTATCCTTCATTAACTAAATCTAAGATTCAATATCATCTCATCCGTATCTCAAAACTTAGCTAAAACCTCCTTGACACCATCTCTTGGGTTTTCTATGTCTAAATGGTGGATATTTTCTAAAGTTTCCAAAATAAGAAACTTTCTATTTTTTCAATCTCCATTCTTGTTCAAATAAATCAAAAATTCAATACCATCTAAATCTCATCTCAAAACTGAGCTAAAAGCACCTTGACACCATTTATGGGGTTTCCTATGTCTCAAGGATTGATGTTTTTCAATATTTCTAAAATAAGAAACTTTTAATTTTATAATCTTCATCCTTGATCAACTAAATCTAAGATTCAATAACAACTAATCTTAATCTCAAAACTTGGCTAAAAGCTCGTTCACACCATCTACAGGGTTTCATATGTCTAAAAGGTGGATGTTTTATAAAGTTTCTAAATTAAGAAACTTTTTATTTTTCAATCTCTATCCTTCACCAAGTAAGTCTACGATTCAATACCATCTCATCCTTACCCTAAAACTTGGCTAAAAGCACCTTGACACCATCACTAGGATTTCCTATGTCTAAATGACGTATGTTTTTCAAAGTTTCTAAAATGAGAAACTTTCTATTTTTCTTATCTCCATCCTTCTTCAACTAAATCTAAGATTCAATATCCTCTCATTCTCATCCCAAAACTTCGCTAAAAGCTCGTTGACATCATCTCTAGGGTTTCTTATAACTAAAAAATGGATATTTTGTAAAGTCTTTAAAATAATAAACTTTATCTCCATCCTTCATCAACTAAATCTACGATTCAATCATCTCATCCTCTCCCCAAACCATAGTTAAAAGCTCCTTAACACCGTCTCTAGGGTCTCTTATGTGTAAAAGATGGATGTTTTAAAAAGTATCTAAAATAAGAAACTTTCTACTTTTTAAATCTCCTACCTAGATCAAGTAAATCTAAGATTCAATACTCTCTCATCCTCATCTCAAAACCTTGTTAAAACCTCCTTCACACCATCTCTAGGGGTTCTTATGTCTAAAAGATGGATGTCTTCTAAAGTTTCTAAAATAAGAAACTTTCTATTTTTTTAGTCTTCATCCTTCATCAACTAAATCTAAGATTCAATATCATCTCATCAACATCTCAAAACGTGGCTAAAAGCTCATTGGCACCATTACTATGGTTTCTTATGTCTAAAAGATTGATGTTTTATGAAGTTTCTAAAATAAGAAATTTTCTATTTTTCAATCTCCATCCTCAATCAACTAAGTACCAACTAATCCTCATTTCAAAACTTGGGTAAAAGCTCCTTCACACCATCTCTAGGGTCTCCTATGTCTAAAAGTTGGATGTTTTAAAAAATTTCTAAAATTAGGAACTTTCTATTTTTTCAATATTCATCCTTGATCAACTAAATCAAAGATTCAATACAATCTAATCTTGATCTCGAAACCTGCCTAAAAGCTCTCTAAACTTGGCTAAAAGCTCCTTAACACCATCTATCGGGTTTGCTATGTCTAAAAGATGGATCTTTTATAACTTTTCTAAAATCAGAAACTTTCTATTTTTTCAATCTCTATCCTTAATCAACTAAATCTAAGATTCAATACTGTCTCATCCTCATTCCAAAACTTGGCTTAATGCTCATTGACACCATTTCTAGGGTTTACTATATCTAAAAGATTAATGTTTTATAAATTTTCTATAATAAGAAACTTTTAATTTTTTAAATCTCTACCCATCTTCAACTAAATCTAAGATTCAATACCACCTTATCCTCATCTCAAAACTTGGCAAAATGCTTAGTGACACCATCTTTGGGATCTCTTATGTCTAAAAGATGGATATTTTTAAAAAATTTTAAAATAAGAGACTTTCTATTTTTTCAATCTCCATCCTTCATCAACTAAATCTAAGATTTAATACCATCTCATCCTCATATAAAAACTTGGCTAAATGCTCCTTGACACCTTCTCTGGGCTTTAGTAAGTCTGAAAGATTGATGTTTTACAAAGTTTATAAAATAAGAAACTTTCTGTTTTTTTATTCTCCATATTTCATCAACTAAATCTAAGATGGAGATTGAAAAAATCGAAAGTTTTTTATTTTTGAAACTTTATAAAACGTCCATCTTTTAGACATAGGAAACCTTATAGATCGTGTTAAGGAGCTTTTAGCCATGTTTTGAGATGAAGATGAGATGGTTTTGAATCTTAGATTTAGTTGATCCAGGATGGAGATTGAAAAAATAAAAAGTTTCTTATTTTAGTTACTTTAAAAAATATTCATCTTTTAGACATAAGAGACCCTACAGACGGTGTCAAAGAGCTTTTACCTATGTTTTGGGAGGATGATGAGATGGTATTGAATCATGATTTAGTTAAAGAAGGATGGAGACTGAAAAAATAGAAAGTTTCTTATTTTAGAAACTTTGTAAAACATCATCTTTTAGACATAAGAAACCCTATAAATGGTGTGAACGAGCTTTTAGTCAAGTTTTGAGATGCGGATTAGATGGTGTTGAATCTTAGATTTAGTTAATCAATGATGGAGATTGAAAAAATAGAAAGTTTCTTATTTTAGAAACTTTAAAAAACATCAATCTTTTAGACATAGGAAATCCCATAGATGGTGTTAAGGAGCTTTTACAAAAGTTTTGAGATTAAGATGAGATGGTATTGAATCTTAGATTTTGTTGATCTAGGAAGGAGATTGAAAAAATAGAAAGTTTCTTATTTTAGAAACTTTAAAAAATATCCATCTTCTAGACATAGAAGATCCTAGAGATTGTGTCACTGAGCTTTTAGCTAAGTTTTAAGATGAGGATGAGATGGTATTGAATCTCAGATTTAGTTGAAGAAGGGAGGCGATTGAAAAAATTAAAAGTTTCTTATTTTAGAAAATTTATAAAATGTTAATCTTTTAGACATATTAAACCCTAAAAATTGTGTCAAGGAGCTTTTAACCAAGTTTTGGGATGAGGATGAGAAGGTATTGAATCTTAGATTTAGTTGATCAAGGATAGAGATTGAAAAAATAGAAGGTTTCTGATTTTAGAAATTTTATAAAACATCCATCTTTTAGACAAAGCAAACCCTATAGATGGTGTTAAGGAGCTTTTAGCCAGGTTTTCAGATGAGGATTAGATGGTATTGAATATTCGCTTTATCAAGGATGAAGATTGAAAAAATAGAAAGTTTCTAATTTTAGAAACTTTATAAAACATCCAACTTTTAGACATTAGGAGACCCTAGAGATGGTGTCAAAGAGCTTTTAGCTATATTTTGAAACGAGAATTAGATGGTATTGAATCTTTGATTTAGTTGATCAAGGATGGAGATTGAAAAATAAAAAGTTTCTTATTTTACAAACTTTACAAAACATCAATCTTTTAGACATAAGAAACCTAAGAGATGGTGGAAATGAGGTTTTAGCCAAGTTTTGAAATGAGGATGAGATGGTATTGATTCTTAGATTTAGTAGATCAAGGATAGAGATTGAAAAAATAGAAAGTTTCTGATTTTAGAAACTTTATAAAACATCCATCTTTTAGACATAGCAAACCCTATAGACGGTGTTAAGGAGCTTTCGGCCAAGTTTTGAGAGCTTTTAGTCAGGTTTTGAGATGAGGATTAGAGGGTATTGAATATTCGATTTAGTTGATCAAGGATGGAGATTGTAAAAAACAAGTTTCTGATTTTAGGAACTTTATAAAACATCCATCTTTTAGACATAGGAAACCCTAGATATAATGTTAACGAGCTTTTAGCCCTATTTTGATATGAGGATTAGATGGTATTGAATCTTAAATTTAGTTGATCAAAAATGGTGATTGAAAAAAAAAAGTTTCTTATTTTAGAAATTTATAAAACATCAATCTTTTAGACATAGGAAACCCTAGATATGATGTCAACGAGCTTTTATCCCTGTTTTGATATGAGGATTAGATGGTATTGAATCTTAGATTTATTTGATCAATGATGGAGATTGAAAAAATATAAAGTTTCTTATTTTAGAAACTTTATAAAACATCCTTCTTTTAGACATTGGAAAACCTAGAGATGATGTGAAGGAGCTTTTAGACAAGTTTTGAGATGAGGATGAGATGATATTGAATCCAAGATTTAGTTGAAGAATGATGAAGATTGAAAAAATAGGAACTTTTTTATTTTAGGAACTTTATAAAACATCAATCTTTTGTACATAGAAAACCCTATGGATGGTGTGAAAGTGCTTTTAAGCATGTTTTCAGATTAAGATGAGATGATATTGAAACTTAGATTTAGTTGATGATGGAAGGAGATATAGAAAATAAAAATTTCTTATTTTAGAAAGTTTTTATAACATCAATCTTTTAGAAATAAGAAACCTTAGAGATGGTGTGAATGAGCTTTTAGCCAAGTTTTGAGATGAGGATGAGAACTTAGCTAAAAGCACCTTAACACCATCTATAGGGTTTCCTATGTCTAAAAGATGGATGTTTGATAAAGTTTCTAAAATAAGAAACTTTCTGTTTCTTCATCCTCTATCCTTCATCAACTAAATTTCTGATTCAATACAATCTCATTCTCATATCAAAACTTGGGTAAAAGCTCCTTGACACATTCTCTTGGGTTTACTAAGTCTAAAAGATTGATGTTTTACAAAGTTTCTTAAATAAGAAACTTTCCGTTTTTTCAATCTCCATCCTTAATCAACTAAATCTAAGATGGAGATTGAAAAAATATAAAGTTTATGATTTTTGAAACTTTATAAAACGTCCATCTTTTAGACATAGTAAACCTTATGATGGTGTCAAGGAGCTTTTACCCATGTTTTGAGATTAAGATGAGATGGTTTTGAATCTTAGATTTAGTTGATCCAGGATGGAGATTCAAAAAGTAGAAAGTTTCTTATTTTAGATTCTTTAAAAAACATCCATCTCTTAGACGTAAGAGACCTTACAGACGACGTTAAGGAGCTTTTAGCCATCTTTTGGGATGATGATGAGATGGTATTCAGTCTTTGATTTAGCTGATGAAGGATGGAGATTGAAAAAATAGAAAGTTTATTATTTTAGAAACTTTGTAAAACATCCATTTTTTAGACATAGGAAACCTTATAGATGGTGTCAAGGAGCTTTTAGTCAAGTTTTGATACGAGGATTAGAGTGCATTGAATCTTAGATTTAGTTGATGAAGGATGGAGATTGAAAAAGTAGAAAGTTTCTTATTTTAGAAACTTTATAAAACATCAATCTTTTGGAAATAGGAAACTCTAGATATGGTGTTAAGGGGCTTTTAGCCAAGTTTTGAGATGTGGATGAGATGGTATTAAATCTTAGATTTAGTTGATAAAGGATGGCGATTGAAAAAATAGAAATTTTTTTATTTTAGAAACCTTACAAAACATCAATCTTTTAGACATAAGAGTACCTAGAGATGGTGTCAATGAGCTTTTAGCCAAGTTTTGGGATGATGATTAGATGGTATTGAATCTTAGATTTAGTTGATCTCGGATGGAGATTGAAAAAATAAAAAGTTTCTTAGTTTAGAAACTTTATAAAACATCAATCTTTTTGACATAGGAAACCCTATAGATGGTGTCACGGAGTGTGGGACCCTATCCCGCGAGAGGGGTCGGGTGCTAGCCGCCACACTCTCTCTTGGTCTCTCGAACCCACGTGATTGGCGTGTACCTTTTTTTCTTTTATTATTGATTTTCCAACCAAGCCGGCAACAACTAAGCCATAGGGTGCAAACAAACGTGCAACCCAGTACCTACAACGGCAGAGGTAAACCGCCGAGCTTAGGAAGGTGTGATTTAATTCATCTTTTCTGTGAACTTGGGATCACTTGAGGAATCCGAATTTCACACAAAGGAGAATGACAGAGTCGCCACCTAGATGAGAAATTTAGGACTTATAAATAACCCAAAATCTAGACTCGTTACCTGGTTACGAGAATGGAAGGTATGGGGAGTTACCATCACATGCACCATCCTCGCCCGATAATCCGGTATTCGATTCCAAAAGTTAACTCTCTTGAATTTTTTTTAAATGGCTCATTTAACTCTATTGAAGTGCGAACTATGTGACATGCATCCTAAAATCTAATTTTAATATAATTCCTAAATGTGTATCTTGATTTTCTTAATTTGTTTGAATTCAATCTAAGTGAAAGTTCTCCTAAAATTCTAATTTCATGGAAAGTTCTAAGTGATTTAATTACTTTTAATTTAAGGATTAATATACAAAATCCCACCACTTATGTGTGAAGCCGACTCGGGCTTGGTATGCCACTCAAGTATCCAAGTTGCCTACGTATCCCAGCCTCACTAGAATCAGAGTCAATCGTAGTTGGATGCACCTAAACTAAGCTACTTATGCCTAACTCATTTAGGACACCGATCTAGACTGGACAGACTGTTTCAATAGTTTTAGAGAGATTATTTAATTCAAGTTGAATAGATTTTATTATCCTAGCACTTCATCTAAGATGCTAAATGGTCCTATCTAAATGCAAGTCGTCCCTTAGACTAATGCAGGTTAACCTACATCCTAACTAGGTTTTTCCTAGGAAAAAATTGGGTTACTAGTGTAACTAAATCTATGGCACGGTTGCACTAATAGCAAATGACCGTGTTGAGGCTGGACTCCTAACTCTAGGACTCCCTTAAACCTAGGACACAACGTGATGTAAGTGTTCCTAAGGACCCTAAAAGGTTTCTACGATAGGAGACCGCAATCCAACGACTCATAGACTTTAAGTTAATTCAATTTGTTGATATTAGTGATTTTTAGATTCAATGATTTTTTATTTTGAAGGATTTTCGATTCCTAAATATCTAAGGGATACCAAAGGTTCTATGGTTTGCCAGTTTCGACCTCGAATCGCAATCATGGATGTGAATATTGCTCTCAACCCTTGTATAATTTAGCACGTAAGTTATAGTATCTTATTGCCTGGCATGTTTCTCAGGATTTCCGTGGACAGTGGACCTCAGAGCCAATATAATACTATAATTTATAGACTCCAATTATGCAGGATTAATCGCAATTAGTATACAATTGTGGTTGCGATCTTGACAATTAGACTATTGCGGTATAGCAAATTTACATGGGAGATCTATGAACCCTAAGGTTTCTGTTTCAAACAAGTTAGGGATTAAATTTATGATGTAAAGTTAAGATTTGTTGGAGGTTTTTACTGACTTTTGGATTGATTTGCTATTAATTATGATTTATTAACATTAAGACCAGATTGCTAGGATTACACATAAACCCTAAGCATTCAAACTCCAAATTAGCTGAAACGTTTCTAGTAACAAGATATGGATGATTGTGGCTTACTAAAAAAATTTCATGAATTGTCATTAAGATTTGATATCAATTTCCGATTTCTCAAAATTCAAATCAATTCATAGATTAAGACAGTAACTTATAGCATATCAATTTCAAATTAATCCAAACTTTCACAGAATACAGATATAGATGAGTATAGCTTACTGGAAATTTTTATGAATTATCATTAAGCTTTGATATCAATTTCTAATTTTTCAAAATTCAAATCAGGTTATAGATTAACACAGTAATCTATAGCATATCAATTTCAAATTGACTCAAACTCTTACAGTATAAAGATAATCATGAGATTAGGCTACTGTATGACGTTCATGGATTTTTATTATGATTTGATGCCAATTGAAATTCACACAAAAATTGGATGAAACTAAAGAATTACTTAAAAAGCAAACCTAATGGTATTCTAAAATTAAATAAAAAATTCCAGTAGATATATAATATAGATTATAAAATTTTCTATCAAAATTTCAAAACTTAAAAATTAAATCTCTTCCATAAAATTGATTTTTAAATAGAAAAGGGGAAGTTGTTTCCAATGAATTGAAACCCGTTTATTAAAATAAATTACAAAACCATATTACAACTTTGCAAAACCAATTGAATTCTCTAACATTCCAGTAACCTAAGTTACTGGTTTGTAAATAAAATTTTTAAAAATTTACTACGAAAAAGAATTACGGCACGTAAACCGAAGAATCGATTAGAAAACAGTAAAGAGAATATTTTTTTCAAAATTTTATTCCATGAAAACTTCAATTTATAATTAAACATGAGTTCTGAAAAGTTTCATCAATTTTTAAATTCGTTTGATATTTATTAAAAATAACCCAAAATTAAAATAAATTAAAACCGGATTTTAAATAATCAAAAAATTTCAAAATTTTTTTGGTGAATTGGAAATACAAAAATCGGTTTGGAACCAATTTTCATAAAATTTAGACTTATATGACCCGTTTTTCATTTTATTCTTTATTATTTTTCTAAAACAAATATGATGTCACCAACCACCTCATCCCATGTTGGACATTTTTGCATGTGGCCTCCACATGTGGGGCACCCACTTATGTGGCCGACCCACATGGACCTCATCTTGTGGGCTTTAGCCCAATAGGCCTTATGACATGTATTTTGGGTTTTTTTTAATGAAAATTCAATAAAATCCTTTAAACTCAAAATTTTTTATTGATGAACCCAACCCATATGATATTTATAGTGCACCCCTAACACGTGATCGAACCATTTTTTTTGGGAAAATAACTTTTCGGACCAAAATGCCCCTATTTGACCATTACACATCCAAATGCGACCAAAATACCCTCAGAATTTTCAAATTAAGCGAAACCCCTGAGAAATTCTAAATTTAGCAGGTTTTCCAAAAGAATTACACAGGAAAAGACCAAATTACCTCGAGATGCAAGAATTTGGCGAGACTAGGAAAAACCCTAAGAAATTCCAAAAATAGCAGATTTCCGAAAATTTATGAACGGACTCAAGATTTCTTAGACACAACTTAGGGACCAAATATGACATGTTGGAAATGTCTAAAATACCCCCGAAGTGCAACACTAAGATAAAACCATGAGAGATCTAAATTTAGCAGGTTTTTCAAATCTTACTAAATTACTCCTAATCATTAGCCGTACCCTTAAGATTGTTTTGGATATATGAGAAATAATTGAAATATCCATAAGATGATAAAAATGTGGAAGCCCCATGAGTTTCTAAAAATAGCAGCTTTTTTAAAATTCATAAAAGCCTCAAGATTTCTCAAATAAGGCGAGGGTCAAACGAGACACATCGGGAATGACCAAAATACACTTGTAGTGTAAAAATGGGCAAAAATGAGGGAAACCCCAAAAATTCTAAAAGAAGCAGGTTTTTTCACTTGCTTGTAATCTTAATTTTACATCTTTTGGGAGGCCAAATGAACCCCCTAGAGACCTTTAGGATTGAGAATCATCTTCAAAACTCCTGCAACAATGCGAAATCTACCCTAAAATGCATGGATGCCTAATTCGAGGTGGAATGCGGACTCGAGACTTGACAAACTACTGAATCTTTTGCTTTTTAAACTATAGCAAAATGGGGGTGTCTACATGGAGCTTTTAGCCAAGTTTTGATAACAGGATGAGATGATATTGAATCTTAGATTTAGTTGATGAAGGATGGAGATTGAAAAAAAGGAAAGTTTCTTATTTTAGAAACTTTATAAAACATCAATCTTTTAGACATAGGAGACCATAGAGATGATGTCAATGAGCTTTTAGCCATATTTTGAGATGAGGATAAGATGATATTAAATCTTAGATTTAGTTGATGAAGGATGGAGATTGAAAAAAAAGTTTCTGATTTTAGAAACTTTATAAAACATCAATCTTTTAGACATAGGAGACCCTAGAGATGGTGCCAATGAAATTTTAGCCAAGTTTTGGGAAGATGATGAGATGGTATTAAATTTTAGATTTAGTTGATAAAGGAAGGAGTTTGAAAAAATAGAAAGTTACTTATTTTAGAAACTTCATAAAATATTCATCTTTTAGATATAGGAAATCCTAAAGATGGTTTTGAGGAGCTTTAAGTCAAGCTTTGAGATGAGGATGAGATGGCATTGAATCTTAGATTTAGTTGATTAAGAATGGAGTAGCAATGTTTTGGGATGAGGATGAGATGAAATAGAATCTTAGATTTAGTTGATGAAGGATGGAGATTGAAAAAATAGAAAGTTTCTTATTTTATAAACTTTATAAGACATCTATCTTTTAGACATAAGAAACCCTAGAGATGATTTTAAGGAGCTTTAAGCCAAGTTTTGAGATGAGGATGAGATGGTATTGAATCTTAGATTTAGTTGATAAAGGATGGAGATTGAAAAAATTGAAAGTTTCTTATTTTAGAAACTTTATAAAACATTAATCTTTTAGACATATGAAACCGTAGAGATGGTGTTAAGAAGATTTTAGCCAAGTTTTGAGATGATGATGAGATGGTATTGAATCTTAGATTTAGTTGATAACGGATGGAGATTGAAAAAATAAAAATTTTCTTATTTTAGAAACTTTATAAAACATCATTCTTTTAGAAATAGGAGACGGTAGAGATGGTGTCAATGAGCATTTAGCCAGGTTTTGCGATTATGATGAGAAGGAATTGAATCTTAGATTTAGTTGATTAAGGATAGAGGTTAAAAAAAAAGAAAGTTTCGTATGTTAGAAACTTTATAAAACATTCATCTTTTAGAGTTAAGAAACCCTAAAGATGTTGTTAAGGTGCTTTTAGCCAAGTTCTGGGATGAGGATGAGAAATAGAAAGTTTTTTATTTTATAAACATTATAAAACATCCACCATTTAGACATAAGAAACCCAATAGATGGTGTCAACGACCTTTTAGCCAAGTTTTGAGAACATGATTAGTTGGTATTGATTGAATCTTAGATTTAGTTGATAAATGATGGAGATTGTAAAATAAAAAGTTTCTTATTTTAGAAACTTAATGGAACAAGAATCTTTTGAACAAAGGAAACCTCATAAATGGTGTCAAGGAGCTTTTAGTCAAGTTTTGAGATGAGGATTAGATGGTATTGAATCATAGATTTATTTGAACAAGGATGGAGATTGAAAAAATAGAAAGTTTGTTATTTTAGAAACTTTATAAAACATCCATTTTTTAGACATAGGAAACCCTAGAGATTGTGTTAAGGAGCTTTTAGCCAAGTTTTGAGATGAGGATGAGATGAAATTGAATCTTAGATTTGGTTGACAACGGATGAAGATTGAAAAAATAGAAAGTTTCTTATTATAGAAACTTTATAAAACAGCATTCTTTTAGACGTAGGAAACCATAGAGACGATGTCAACTAGCTTTAAGCTAAGTTTTGGGATGAGAATGAGATGATATTAAATCTTAGATTTACTTGATAAAGGATGGTGATTGAAAAAATAGAAAGTTTCTTATTTTAGAAACTTTATAAAACATCTTTTAGACATATGAGAACCTAGAGACGGTGTCAATGAGCTTTTAGCCGTGTTTTGGGATGAGGATGAGATGATATTTAATCTTAGATTTATTTGATTATGGATGGAAAGATTGAAAAAATAGAAAGTTTCTTATTTTAGAAACTTTGTAAAACACCCATCTTTTTGAAATAAGAAACCCTAGTGATGATGTCAACGAGCTTCAAGCCATGTTTTAGGATGAGAATAAGAGGGTATTGAATCTTAGATTTAGTTGATGAAGGATGGAGATTGAAAAATTAGAAAGTTTCTTATTTTAGAAACTTTATAAAACATTCATATTTTAGACATAGGAATCCCCATATATGGTGTTAAGGAGCTTTTAGCAAAGTTTTGAGATGAAGATGAAATGGTATTGAATCTTAGATTTAGTTGATCCAGGATGTAGATTGAAAAAAGTGAAAGTTTCTTATTTTAGAAACTTTAAAAAATATCCATCTTTTGGACATAGGAGATCCTAGAGATGGTGTCACAGAGCTTTTTGTCATGTTTTGAGAAGATGATGGAATGGTATTGAATCTTAAATTTAGTTGAAGAAGGGTGGAGATTGACAAAATTAAAAGTTTCATATTTTAGAAAATTTATAAAACATCAATCTTTTAGATATAGTAAACCCTAGAAATGGTGTCAAGGAGCTTTTAGCCAAGTTTTGGGATGAGGATGAGATGGTAATGAATCTTACATTTAGTTGATCAAGGATAGAGATTGAAAAAATAGAAAGTCTCTGATTTTAGAAACTTTATAAAACATCCATCTTTTCGACATTGCAAACCCTATAGATGGTGTTAAGGAGCTTTTAGCCACGTTTTGAGAGCTTTAAGCCAGGTTTTGAGATGATGATTAGATGGAATTGAATCTTCATTTTAGTTGATGAAGGATGAAGATTGAAAAAATAGAAAGTTTCTAATCTTAAAAACTTTACAAAACATCCAACTTTTAGACATATGAGACCCTGGAGATAGTGTCAATGAGCTTTTACGCAAGTTTTGAAATGAGGATTAGGTGGTATTGAATCTTTGATTTAGTTGATTAAGGATGGAGATTGAAAAATAGAAAGTTTCTTATTTTAGAAACTTTACAAAACATCAATCTTTTAGACATAAGAAACCATAGAGATGGTGCCAATGAGCTTTTAGCCAAGTTTTGAAATGAGGATGAGATGGTAATGAACCTTAGATTTCGTTAATAAAGGGTGGAATGTTAAAAAAGAAAGGTTCTGCTTTTAGAAACTTTAGAACACAACCATCTTTTAGACATAGGAAACCCTAGAGATGATGTCAACGAGCTTTTAGCCATGTTTCGAGATGAGGATTAGATGGTATTGAATCTTAGATTCAGTTGATCAAGGATGGAGATTGAAAAAAAAGAAAGTTTCTTACTTTAGAAACTTTATAAAATAAAAATCTTTAAAACTTAGTAAACCCTAGAAAAGGTGTGAAGGGGCTTTTAGCTAAGTTTTGGGATGAGGCTGAGATGCTATTTAATCTTAGATTTAGTTTATGAAGGACGGATATTGTAAAGAAAGAAAGTTTATTATTTTAGAAACTTTATAAAACATCCATCTTTTCTACATAGGAAACCCTAGATTTGTTGTCAACGAACTTTTAGCCCTGTTTTGATATGAGGATTAGATGGTATTTAATCTTAGATTTAGTTGATCAAGTATGGAGATTAAAAAAATAGAAAGTTTCTTATTTTAGAAACTTTATAAAACATACATCTTTTAGACATTGGAAAACCTAGAGATGGTGTCAAAGAACTTTTAGCCAAGTTTTGAGATGAGGATGAGATGATATCCTAGATTTAGTTAGTGAAGGAAAAAGATTGATAAAATATGAAGTTTTTTATTTTAGAAATTATATAAAACATCCAACTTTTATACATCGGAAACCCTTGATATGGTGTCAAGGAGCTTTTAGCTAAGTTTTGAGCTTTTAGCTACTGATTTTTCCTTGTTTGGTCCTTGGACCTTCTGTACGAGGCTTTTTCAGCCTCCATAGCTCCTTGTATCTTCTTTAGTTCTTTAATGAATTCTGGTCGGGGTCTTGCCTAACCCCTCTTTACCGATCAAAAAAAAAAAAAAAAAAAAAAATAAAATAAAAAGTTTATTATTTTAGTAACTTTATAAAACAACAATATTTTACACATAGGAAACCCTAGGGATGGTGTCAAGGAGCTTTTAGCCAAGTTTTGAGATGATGATGAGATGACATAAAAACTTAGATTTAGTTGATGATAGATGGATATTGAAAAAATAAAAGTTTCTTATTTTAGAAACTTTATTAAACATCCATCTCATAGATATAGGAAACCCTTGAGATGGTGTGAAAAAACTTTTAGCCAAGATTTGAAATGACGATGAGAACTTAGCTAAAAGCTCTTTAACACCATCTCTAGGGTTTCCTATATCTAAAAGATGGATATTTGATAAAGTTTCTAAAATAAGAAACTATCTATTTTTTCATTCTCCATCATTTATCAACTAAATCTATGGTTCAATATCATCTCATCTTCTTATCTAAACTTGCCTAAAAGCTCATTCACACCTTCTTTGGGGTTTACTAAGTCTAAAAGATTGATGTTTTACAAAGTTTCTAAAATAAGAAACTTTTTTTTTTTTTCAATCTCCATCCTTCATCAACTAAATCTAATATGGAGATTGAAAAAAAGAAAGTTTCTGATTTTTGAAACTTTATAAAACATCCATATTTTAAACATAGGAAACCTTATACATGGTGTCAAGGAGCTTTTAGCCAACTTTTGAGATGAAGATGAGATGATTTTGAATCATAGATTTAGTTCATGCAGGATTGAGATTGAGAAAATAGAAAGTTTCTTATTTTAGAAACTTTAAAAAATATCAATCTTTTAGACGTAAGAGACCTTACAGACGGCGTCAAGGAGCTTTGAGCCATGTTTTGGGATGATGATGAGATGGTATTAAATCTTAGATTTACCTGATGAATGATAGATTGAAAAAATAGAAAGTTTCTTATTTTAGAAACTTTATAAAAACATCCATCTTTTACACATAGGAAACCTTAGAGAGGGTGTGAAGGAGCTTTCAGCCAAGTTTTGAGATGAGAATGAGATCGTATTGAATCTTAGATTTGGTTGACAGCGGATGAAGATTGAAAAAATAGAAAGTTTCTTATTATAGAAACTTTATAAAATAATAATCTTTTAGACATAAGAACCCTTAGAGATGATGTCAACTAGAGTTTTGGGATGAGAATGAGATGATATTAAATCTTAGATTTACTTGATAAAAGATGATGATTGAAAAAATTAAAAGTTCTTATTTTAGAAACTTTATAAAACATCTTTTAGACATATGAGAACCTAGAGACGGTGTCAATGAGCTTTTAGCCGTGTTTTGGGATGAGGATGAGATGATATTGAATCTTAGATTTATTTGATTATGGATAGAGATTGGAAAAATAGAAAGTTTCATATCTTAGAAACTTTGTAAAAGATCCATCATTTAGAAATAATAAACCCTAGTGATGATGTCAACGAGCTTTAAGCCATGTTTTGGGATGAGAATAAGAAGGTATTAAATCTTAGATTTACTTGATGAAGGATAGAAATTGAAAAACTAGAAAGTTTCTTATTTTAGAAACTTTATAAAACATTCATCATTTAGACATAGGAATCCCCATATAAGGTGTTCAGGAGCTTTTAGCCAAAGTTTGAGATAAAGATGAGATGGTATTGAATCTTAGATTTAGTTGATCCAGGATGGAGATTGAAAAAATTGAAAGTTTCTTATTTTAGAAACTTTAAAAAATATCCATCTTTTAGACATAAGAGATCATAGAGATGGTGTCACAGAGCTTTTAGCCAAGTTTTGAGAACATGATGGGATGGTATTGAATCTTAGATTTAGTTTAAGAAGGGTGGAAATTGATAAAATTAAAAGATTCATATTTTAGAAAATTTATAAAATATCAATATTTTAGATATAGTAAACCCTAGAAATGGTGTTAAGGAGCTTTTAGCCAAGTTTTGGGATGAGAATGAGATGGTAATGAATCTTAGATTTAGTTGATCAAGGATAGAGATTGAGAAAACAGAAAGTTTCTGATTTTAGAAACTTTATAAAACATCCATCTTTTAGACATAGCAAACCCTATAGATGGTGTTAAGGAGCTTTTAGCCACGTTTTGAGAGCTTTAAGCCAGGTTTTGAGATGAGGATTAGATGGTATTGAATCTTCGTTTTAGTTGATCAAGGATGAAGATTGAAAAAATAGAAAGTTTCTAATTTTAAAAACTTTATAAAACATCCAACTTTAGACATAGGAGACCCTAGAGATGGTGTCAATGAGCTTTTAGCCAAGTTTTGAAATGAGGAATAGGTGGTGTTGAATCTTTGATTTAGTTGATTAAGGTTGGAGATTGAAAAATAGAAAGTTTCTTATTTTAGAAACTTTACAAAACATCAATCTCTTAGACATAAGAAACCTTAGAGATGGTGTCAATGAGCTTTTAGCCAAGTTTTGAAATGAGGATGAGATGGTAATGAACCTTAGATTTCGTTAGTAAAGGGTGGAGATTGTTAAAAAAGAAAGTTTATGCTTTTATAAACTTTAGAAAACATCCATCTTTTAGACATAGGAAACCCTAGAGATGATGTGAACGAGCTTTTAGCCATGTTTTGAGATGAGGATTAGATGGTATTGAATCTTAAGTTTAGTTGATCGAGGAGGGAGATTGAAAAAAAAAAGTTTCTTACTTTAGAAACTTTATAAAATAAAAATCTTTTACACTTAGTAAACCCTAGAAAAGGTGTGAAGGGGCTTTTAGCTAAGTTTTGGGATGAGGAAGAGATGATATTTAATCTTTGTAGACACCCCATTTTGGCCGTACCTTGAGCCTCCCTTATTTGAACAAAAACCTAACCAAATCAATCAACTAGGGTCCACAGGCTGGCGACTCTGCTGGGGAATTCTTGGAACATTGCCTAACTCTGTTAAAATGCCATTTGTTATTAATTTTGAAGGATTTTGAGCTAAAATCATTATAAATGAGAATGTAATCGCTTAGAATCCAGGGACACCAAATAGGTGTTTAAAACAAGGGATTCACACACTACACAACATACATCATTTTTTATTTTCATTTTTCTTTTATTGATTTTGTTATTATGGGCTCCATGGGATAGATACAATGCGTGCCAGATGGGATGTCATTACCCTACTAGTACTATTGTATCTATTTCCAAGCTATGCGCCAGAGCTGCAGCCGTAGACACTGGGTGTGCTGGTGTTCTACAGCAGCCGATGAGCGATGAACATACTCTGTATAATGCTGGGTGTGCTGGCATTATACATCAAGGGTATGGTCATAAGCATAGTACCCTGCAGAAATGCCTGGGCCTTACTTTTATTTCATTATATTATGTATATATATTAGCTGCTCCCTTTAGAACCAAAATTAGGGAACCCTTGCTAAGACATTATATATATGTACTCATATAGGACGAACATGTGCGACCAGCATATGTGAGCCTAGGATAGAAGTCAACCTACCCATGTAGTGTAGAAGGGCAAGTCACGCCGTGATTGCCCGCCGCGTTATCTAGTACACTCACAGACACTTTTGAGTCAAGATTTTCTTGGCTCTGCTAGATCAGGTTAGGGCTGGTGCCCCTGGTTAGGGTATGTATGTATATATGTACGTGCATGTATTATATCTATTTGTAGATTAGGACCTGTATCCTAGATTAGGTTTCCGTATCTATCTCAAGTCGTGTATTCCTTCGGACCTGATCGATGACATTGCTTTTACTTGGTCGTCGCCTGGGTCGTGATCTATCCTGTGATTTTTTATCATATGATTATTCCAGTATCTTAGGTTTATGTCCAGAAGATTTCTTAATCTATTATCATCAGTTAGAGCTTTCTTGTTCTTTCAGTTGTGGGTTTAGCCGATGACTTTCTTTTATCACCTTTTATGGCCATGGTCTAATCCCTGATTCCTCGTTGTCCTGATCGGCCTTCCTGCTAACTTGTTAGACCAGGGTCTGTCTGTAAATAGAATTTTCTGGTCTAACTGTCAGCTACATAGCGTCATTCTTCAGTCTTCCAAAATGGTTAATCGTTTTCCCCAGTCTTTATCCTGATCATGGTCTATGTTTTGTCTCCTAAGTGTATGGTAGTGTTCCTTCGTGCATGTACTACTCATTGAGTCGATGTACAGTTTTGCTATCTTCTTGTACATACCCTATTTGTCGAGTCAGTCGTTCAGATTAGGCCCTTTTTGCAGTAGATGTTCCAGATCTGATTCATCCTATTTGCAATCTTTTGATGCATTTGATAGTGTTTCCTCTACTTGTGTTGGGGCTATATCTGCCATTTCGTCTTCAGATTGTACGAATCTTTTCTGTATATTTCGGTTTGGTTGTTCGGTTAGATTAGAACCCTCCTTTCCAATGAGGGATTTCTGGTTTAATCACTTGTATGTACATTATCTCAAAGTCACCTAATTAGTGGTCTATAATTGATCTTCTTATGGCCAATGATCTATTCATTTCCCTCGGATCATGAGTTCATTCGGGTTGAGTACACAGATACATGTCATATATGTATATTATCCTTCGACTGTGTACTCATTCTTTTGATATGCCAAGGGTTCATGCTGTGTATGGAAATTACTCATTGTGTTAGATTTTGCTATTTGCATGTTTTGTCTTAGATGTGGTTGATGGTTTGTCCGCTATCTCTGTGACCATGATCTACCATTATCGATCATCTTGATCATACAGTTGTCAATGTCCATCATCAGATTTGAGATCCAGTCTATGACCTACTTCTGTCATTTTGTGGCCGTGATCTACTTTTCTGATCTATTCGAAAGTCTATGATTATTGATGAGCAAAATCAGTGTCGCCAGTTGTATCCTTCCCATATGATTGGTCAAGTTTATCCCCGTTATTTCATTATTCAGGATCATCTTCACTCTTTTCTGATCTTATCCTATCTGCGATCAGGTTGAATCATGTCGAACAAAGTGATGAGGAGCTGGATAAGTGAGTCAATTCAAGCTCTTCCGCGCGAGCGTGCAGAGTGGAGTATGGCCGACAAGTTCATCAGCACGTTTAATCATTTGAGCGCATCCGGTGTGAACTGGCAATTTCTTCAAGCAGCTGCAAAACTTTGGGATCCTATTCTTCATGTTTTTCAATTAGGTCCCTTTGAAATCTGTCCTATATTCGAAGATTGGTGCGCCCTGTTAGAACTCCCACCTGAGGGACTCTGGATCCAACCTTCGAGTATAGCGTCTCCTCGTTCCCTTTTTTGTAAGCTTTTCGAGAACAAAACTGTTGATGCTATACCCTATTTCAAGGAAACGTACGTGCAATTCGATGACCTCATTGAGCGTTTTTCTAAAAGCATTGACCCTACCGATTCCCGTTTTCAAAATTGTCGGCGCAATGCTTTAATCTTTGGTGTCCTTGCACGTCACGTTATTCGTGAAGACTCCAGTATTGCCCCAGTGACTTTACTGAGTGTGGTCGACCAAATTAGTGAAGGAAGGAATCCTGTCCCAATCATGCTAGCGGAAACCTTCTCTGGGCTGGATCTTATTGCTCGGCAAGAGGTTAAAGATAACTTCCATGGGTGTGTCAAACTGCTTTATCTGTGGCTTTGTGAAAAACTCACCATCCTTCGGCCGCGGAGCTCCCTTCAGTACACCCTCAAGGATCACCTTTCGTGGCAACCAATGGCCAATAAACCCAAATCCATTGATGAGTGGCATAATTGGTTGCAGCACGTGGAGAAGGATCAATTCCACTGGGTGAGTCATTCATGTTTATACGTTATCACTAGTACTTACCCACACCCATTTGTGTATCTTATGGGTTTGGAGAAGTCAACCTTTTATGCACCCACTCGTTTACTTTACCAGATCACGGGAAATCCATGTCCTCCCGGATTTGTAAATCCTCCTCCTTGCGAAAAGCTTACTCCCGATCTCATAAAGTCTATTGTAGCTGCTTGGGGAAACAAGGTTACATATAAAAGATTTGCTTTATCATCTAAGGTCCATCGGAAAGAGTTACCAGAAGAGCCCGTGAGCAAGAGAGCTCGGATTGAGGAACCTTGAAAATCTATATCATGTTTTGTTTTTTTTTTTTATTTCTGCATTTCACATCATTGTCAGTCTGCTTATCCAGCTGTGATCAGAGAACAATATTTTTCATCCTTTGTAATCACAATTTGAATTTTGTTAATGAAAGTGTGTTTTTGTTTCTTTTGTCATTGTTTGATCAAAATAGTTTATCTCGATTATCAAAATTTTAATCTAGTGCTTATACTTCCATTACAGGATTCTTGATTGAGCAGCCATTGCTCCTAAGAAAATCCTCGTTTCAAAATCAACCTGGTCCCGTCAGTCCGCTAATTCCAGGCTGAGTCGTTTTTCTTCCTCACCAATTTCTTTTACCTCCCCTGCATTACCTTTCTCCAATCTCCAGGAAATCCCTTCGCCTGTCCAATTTCCTATTGCACAGATGGCTGACTCTGGAAACGCTATAGCTGAGATGAGTGAGATGATGAAGGCTATGCTTCAACAGATGAATAATATGAATGAAGAGATAGCCCGTCTGAAAAATGACAGAGAGTCTACTTCCAGAGAACATGTAGCTCAGCACCCATCAGTTATACCTCCTCCCCCTCCTGCAATGGCCGGGCCTGCGGTCTTGAACGTCGAAGACGATCTTGATAATGAGCAGTATGAAGAAGAAAATCGTCATCCTAATCTGAATAGAGCCAATGAGGACAGAGCGATGGCGGACAGAATGGATAGGCTGGCCCAAGAGATGGAAAACATAAAATTTCAAGGCCCGAAAAAGTTGAACATGGCCGATTTTATGTTGTATCCGGGAGTCACATTGCCTCCTAGATTCAAAGTTCCGGACATGGATAAATACGATGGGACCGGGTGTCCTCGAAGCCATCTAATGTCAGTTCTTCCGCTTTTACAACAGCATGGTCTATCTCCGGAGCAAGTTGCTCTATTATTTCCTAGATCCCTTGTTGGAACAGCTAAGAAGTGGTTCCTGAGTTTGAAAACAGAGGAGATCCGAACTCTAGAGAGTATTGCAAACAGGTTCGTCGAACAATTCTCTATGGAAGAGGGGATCGATGTAACTAAGAGAGATTTGAAGGCTTTGAAACAGGGCCATAATGAAACTTTTACTTCCTTCATCCGTAGATGGAGAAGGAAAGCTGCCCAGATGACTCATCGGTTGTCAGATGAGGATCAGATCAAGATTGTGGTGAAAAACCTATCACCACAATATTACCACCATATGGCTATCCAATATTTCCTTGATTTTAACCATCTTATTAAGACTGGGACTCAGATAGAAGATGCATTGGCTAAAGGCCTGAGATCTAGAGTACCATCTGATGGCAAAGAAGGGAAGCGACCTGTGATGGCGCCGAAAGAGGTCCATAATGTCAATTATGTCAGGCCGCCCCCACCCGGAGTAGTTACTGAAGTAAGAAGGCCGACAATGGAGCAGAAGCCTCTTCGTCATTTTGATCCCCTTCCGTATTCTTTGTCCGTAGCTTTGAAGAAGCTATTGAAGGACAAGAAGATCAAGCTGCCTGACATTAAGCCTCCTCCCAACCCGTTGCCGAGATCCTGGAGAGAGGATCAGTTCTGTGATTATCACCGCAACACTGGCCATATCACTGACAGGTGTTTAGCTTTGAAACACCAAATTCAGAACATGATCGATAGGAAGGAACTGTCAATCCAGTTACCAAATGTAACTAGAAACCCCCTTCCTACGCATGCAATGCCGCCTCCATCCTCGGTCAATGTCATTTGCGCCGAGGAGTCTGTCATTGATCCGGCTTCCTTCATATGTGCTGTGGAATCCGAAGAACCCTATGTTTGGAAATTTGAAGAAGAAGATCAGTGTTCAGAATCTGAAAAACCCTATGTCTTATCCTGGAATGACCCTGATGTGGCTGGGCCATCAAACCAATCCTATATTCTCCAGTGTGAGGATGAAAAGAAAGAAAGCGAATCTCTGTATGTCTTAAGGGTGAGTGATGATGAGGAAGAAGAAATACAAACCCCATACATCCTTAAGATAGATGATGAAGATTTGTTGTTATTGAACGATCAGTGTGATGAACTCCGCCACGTCACACGGGGTGGACGAGTCTTTAAGCCAGCTGAGCTTAGAGTTGAAAATCCCGCTGAAGTTGCAAGAGGGGTTGACAGTCAGAGGCAGAAACAAAGACTTGATGAAGAGGAAGATAACCTACTGAATCAGCTTAAGAAAACCCAAGCTAATGTTTCAATTTGGGGTTTACTGATGGCATCGCCGAAGCACAGACAGGGTGTACTTCGTGAATTGAACTCGTCCCAGGTATCAGTTGAGATCACTCCTGACGAGCTGGTCGGTTTGGTGGCCATGACCAAGGCTTCAAAAGCCTTATCTTTCTCAGATGAGGACTTGCCTTCATAAGGAAAGGATCATACTCGTCCTCTCAAGATTACCCTGCTTTGCAATCAGAAGAAAGTATCAGAAGTACTGGTAGACAATGGGTCAGCTTTGAACGTGTGTCCTTTGAGCACTGCCACTACTCTGGGGTTTGGGCCTGAAGACTTCATTCCGTCTGAGCAGGGTATACTGGCATATGATGGAACCCGAAGGGACGTTATTGGAACCTTGGCTACTGAGATTGTCATCGGAGGAGAAACCTTTGACATTGAATTCCAAGTATTAGATATCAAGACTTCCTTTTGTCTCTTGCTTGGTCGACCTTGGTTGCATAAGGTTGGAGTTATCCCTTCCACACTTCATCAAAAACTGAAATTCATTCGAAACAATCGGGTGATCACAGTTAAAGGAGATCCCGAGCCAGAAGTCGGACAAATATCTCAAGAGCTTGTTACTGAAAATACAAGAGATATCAGTCTGACAGGATTTTCAGTGGAGGTTTCAGCTATCACCATGAAAGAAGCTATGAATGAAGAAATTATGTTTCTTTCTAGCACTAATACTCGGGTAGTCAAGATGATGCGCCGATTTGGATATCTCCCAGGGGCAGGTTTGGGGAAGAATATGCAGGGTCCGACTGAGCGGCCTGAGTTGAAAGCGGTTGACGGATTATTTGGGTTGGGATACAAGCCGACTCGCAAGGAGGTGCAGGAAATGAGAGCCTACATGTTTAAATGGGCAGAATGTCGCCGCAAAGGTTTAGAGTTTACAATGGGACCTTTCAGCAAAGTCATGAATGGTAGATTCCGAAAAGAGGGAGCTGATTGCCCTTATTATGGTTTCTCAGAGCCATGGTATGATGAGAATGGGACCAAGCTGCCGGGTCTTGAGATTTTCTTTGCAGATGAGCTGCCAGCAGAATTTTACAGTAAGCAGATTACAGAGGCAGTAGTGACAGAGGAACCAGACTCAGACTGGGTTGAAAATTTTGAGCCAGAATTCCTAGATTCTTTGTTTCAGACCGAGGCACCAGTCATTGCTATGATTGGAAGAGATGCACTTTTTCTGAACCCAGAGGACTATATCACCCCAGCCGAGGGACCTCTGGATAACTGGACCTCACAGGTTATACCCCAAGTAATCCCTCAGTACATTCCAGTCCCTTCAAAAGAGTCAGTTATTTCAAAGTATGTGTCAATTTCTGAGTCCGTCCCAGAGTCTGTCATTTCTAACTTTTCTTTTGATGCAGGTACTGTAGAAGTCGGGTCTACCTCTGGAGTAGGTGACAAGTCTGTCCTGGGTAGCGTTGAGTCCGAGTCTGAGGGCATATTCATTGATTCTTTGGCTGTACATGTTTCTAGTTGTGTCGATACTGATGTCGACTTATTTTTTCATTCTGTTTCAAAATCTGTAACGCCTGATGTGGGCAAGTCATCTGATGTAATCATTCATTCTGATGAAATAAAAGATTCTTTTGCTTACATTCCTGTACTTGTCTCTTCTACTGATCCTGCTTCTAAACCTGATCAAGTAACTAATAATGATAATCAAGACTCCCCCTCTAATGAGGTAGCCGACGAAACTCCCCTTGAAATCAAGCATGTGATTCAACAAGAGGAGAGTCGCCGCGCTAAACCACTTGAAGAGGAAATTGAAACCGTAAATATAGGTGATGAAACCTTAATTCGGGAAATACGAATTGGCAAAATTTTATCTCCTGAGGAGCGTGAAGAATTAATCACCTTGCTAAAAGAGTTTAAGGAGGTTTTTGCTTGGTCTTACGACGACATGCCAGGATTGAGTGAGGACATTGTCCAACACAAATTACCTCTAATCCCTGGCATCAAGCCTAAGAAGCAAAAACTCCGGAAGCTTAAAACAGAATGGGAGTTGAAAGTTCATGACGAGGTTAAGAAACTACTCGAAGTGAAATTCATTGAAGTAGTCGAGTACCCTGAATGGCTTGCAAATATTGTACCTGTGCCCAAGAAAGATGGAAAAGTCAGGATGTGTGTCGATTTCAGAGATTTGAACAAGGCAAGTCCGAAAGATGATTTTCCGCTTCCGAATATTGATCTCCTGGTTGACAATACCGCTGGACATGCACTCTTATCCTTTATGGATGGATTCTCAGGATATAACCAGATCAAAATGGCGCCTGAGGACATGATGAAGACGGCATTTATTACTCAGTGGGGGACATATTGCTACAGAGTGATGCCATTTGGTCTCAAGAATGCTGGTGCCACCTATCAGAGGGCCGCGACTACTCTTCTTCATGACATGATTCACAAAGAAGTCGAGGTCTATGTAGATGACATGATTGTCAAAGGCAGGACTCGGCCAGAGCATACAATCGCTTTGAGAAAGTTCTTCGAGCGAATTCAGAAGTTTCAGCTTCGCTTGAACCCTAATAAATGTGTATTTGGGGTCACGTCAGGGAAGTTGCTTGGATTCATGGTCAGTGAAAGAGGAATCGAAGTGGACCCTCAGAAGATCAAGGCTATCCAAGAAATGCAACCACCAAAAACAGAAAAGCAGATTCGTGGATTTCTTGGCAAAGTGCAATACTTGAGGAGATTCATATCTCATTTAACTATGACATGTGAACCAATCTTCAAGTTATTAAAAAAGAATTCCTCCAAGAAATGGAATGAAGAATGTCAGGAAGCGTTTGAAAAGGTCAAGCAGTGTTTGTCTTTGCCTCCTGTCTTATCCCCGGTCATTCCTGGTCAACCGTTGTTGATGTATTTGTCCATCACGGATACAGCAATGGGTTGTATGCTTGCTCAGCAGGAGGCAGGGTCTAAGAAAGAAAAGCCCATTTACTACATCAGTAAGAAAATGTTGGAGTATGAAATCAAGTACACTGTCTTGGAAAAGACGTGTTTAGCATTGGTCTGGGCGACTCAAAGGCTTAGACATTATCTTCTGTCGAACAAGATATTTTTGCTCTCACGGATGGATCCGTTGAAGTATTTGTTCGAAAAACCCGCTCTTACTGGAAGAACAGCCAGATGGTTGCTATTACTGTCTGAGTTTGACATCACTTATGTCACTCAGAAATCAATTAAGGGGCGGGTCATCGCTGAGCAGCTAGCTGATGCTCCTATTGAAGAGAATGCTTTTCTGAAGGCTGATTTTCCTGATGAAGAGATTATGGACATTGAAGAAGAGATTCCGAGTTCCAAATGGCTTATGTACTTTGACGGAGCTGTCAATAATCATGGTCAAGGAATAGGGGCAGTTTTGGTATCTCCAAAGAAGGAGTACATTCCATTATCCATCAAGTTGCAATTTGAGTGCACCAATAACATGGCAGAATATGAAGCATGCATCGCAGGACTTGAGGCAGCTTTGGCTTTGCGAATTCAAGACATCGACGTATTCGGAGATTCAATCCTGATCATTTGTCAAATAAATGGGGATTGGAAGACAAAGGAGGCGAGGTTGATCTCATATCATACTTATCTCGAATCTCTGGTCAAAAAGTTCAGGAATGTCACCTTCACTCATCTGTCAAGGACGAGAAATCACTTTGCTGATGCTCTGGCTACTCTGGCATCAATGTTGGACATTTCTGCTACAATGGAGGTTCAACCTTTAGCTGTAAGATTGCAATGGGCTCCAGCACATGTGAATGCCATTGAAATATCTGCCAGATGTCCAGATGGAAAGCCATGGTATACAGATATCAGAAATTTCATTTCAGGCAAGGGACATCCGCCTGAAGCTTCCAGCAAAGAGAGGAAAACTCTTCAGAAGTTCGCTGCCAACTTCATCATTTGTGGTGAAGAGTTGTACAGAAGGTCATTTGACGGTATTCAGCTTCTGTGTGTTGATGAAGATCAGGCTGCAGAGCTCATAGAGCAAACACATGAAGGTGTTTGTGGTCCTCACATGAATGGTAAGATGCTGTCAAGGAAAATCCTTAGACTTGGCTTCTATTGGCCCTCAATGGAAACAGATTGTTTCGCATTCGTGAAGAAATGTCATAAATGCCAAGTCTATGCGAATCTTATTCATGTGCCTCCGTCAGAGCTGCATTCTATGACCTCGCCATGGCCATTCTCAGTATGGGGAATTGATATCATTGGCAAAGTCTATCCCAAATCGTCAAGTGGGCACGAGTACATCTTGGTGGCCATTGATTATTTCACGAAATGGATAGAAGCTGCTTCATATGCTTCCATAACTTCCAATACAGTTGCGAAGTTCATCCGTGCAAACATCATTTGCAGATATGGAGTACCTCATGAATTGATTTCTGATAATGGATCTCATTTCAAGAAAGAAGTAGTACACCTGTGCGAAGAGTTTAAAATCAAGCATCACAAGTCATCTCCTTACAGACCGCAGACCAACGGGGCGGTAGAAGCAGCGAATAAGAATATCAAGGTCATAATCAGTAAGATGACCGAGACTTATAAGGACTGGTCGAACAAGCTTCCTTTTGCTTTGTGGGCTTACAGGACATCGATCAGATCCTCTACAGGTGTAACTCCATACTCTCTAGTGTATGGAATGGAAGCAGTCCTCCCTATTGAAGTGAGAATCCCGTCTCTAAGAGTTATGATGGAAGCGAATCTGCCAGAGTCTGAGTGGGCCAAAGCCAGACATCAGGAATTGCAGATGATTGATGAAAAGAGGCTGAGAGCTTTGTATCACATCCAAGGGTATCAGAGAAGAATTGAAAGAGCCTTTAACAAGAAAGTCAAGGTCCGGGACCTGAAACCAGGAGATCTCGTCTTGAAGTCTTACAGGGCACCAGTGTTTGATCCCAGAGGGAAGTTCAGGCCAAATTGGTCTGGTCCTTACATTGTTGATGAAGTCCTGCCTGGAAAAGCCGTAAGACTCCTCAATGAAAATGGAGAAAAATTAACAGAACCTACAAACCTGGACCAACTAAAAAAGTACTATGCTTAGATACACCAGGAGGCCGTCTTTGATCGATCAGAGCTCAAAAGCCAACAACCTCAAAGTAAAAAAAAAAACCATTTGCAAACACTTTGGGCCTAAAAAAAAAAAAAAACACTTTCATTCTTTGATAAACTCAAACCAGGGGCATCTTTTATGACTTGCGTCATAAAAGATAATAGCCTGAACTACGTCATGACCTGATCCCTCTCTACAGGGTACGTAGGTAGCCTGATTAATTCGGGTTCGGTCAAATCCTTCAAACCTTTCAAATCCTTAAAAACAAAAAAGAAGGAAAGAAAGAACAAAATAAACAATTTTTGAAACCCAAATGGGCGAACTACGCGGACCTGATTCTCATTTCTTTGGGGATACGTAGGCAGTCTGGAAGGCCAGATTCGGTCAAATACATGAAAACTTACCAAATGTTAACCTGTTTGAACCCAAGCCTACCTAAAAGTCTTTCTGGTGTACTTAGGCCCAGGTTTGTAGAGAAACAGAAAGAAAATAAAAAAATATATATATATATGGAGTCTTAGACCCGCTAGACTGAAAACCCGCAAGGGTGGTCTAGGCAAAAGTTAGGGTCATTTGCCCGCTAAGCTGAAAACCTGAAAGGGCGGCTTAGGCAAAAATTAAGGCATGCGGTCCGCCAAATCGAAAACCTGAAAAAGCGATTTGGTCATGGCAGTGACTTCATAAAGGACAGAACCTCTGAAAGCCAGCAAGACTTTCATTTCTTCGGCGGCACTACTTCAAAAGTCTGAGTAAGCACCGACAGAAATTCTTCTGACACTCTCAAGGCTAAGGGGTTAAGACTAAGCAATCCAAGGGAATAATAACCATGATGGAAATACTGGAAAAAAGGAATGAAACACCCTTAAATACGGTTTTCAAAAGATTTTAAGAGTGGTAGACTGTACCATTTTAAAAATACTTATCAGACTAAGAAGCAGATTCAGTCTCTCTTAGAGTTTAAGTCATTGTGCCCGTCGAAGCTCTCATTTGCTGGTTGTCCAAGTCTTTTTCTATGTCGAGTCAAGGTCAAATTCCAGAGTCCTGTGTGGTTAATATTCCTCCCAAGGCTGGGGTGATGAAAAAAATGATGAATTTGTATCCCCTCAAGAGTGATGCGCAGCAGAGTGAAGTTCAGAAGATGATTGATTCTCAAGTCCATATGGCAGTCTTTCAAGCCCATATGAAATGGCAGAGATCGTCAGAATTGAAAGGCAATTGTCGGGCAGATACAGCCTGTTGTAAACCTGAAAGCTTTGTAACCTCAAGTATTCAATGAAATGAAATTTTTTTTTTTTAACCATTTCCTGTGTTTTGCTCTCTTACGAATCTGTTATGGAAGTATTTCATACTAGGGGCATCTTTTATGACTTACGTCATAAAAGATATCAAGCGTGATGATAACTAGGATAGCTATTCTCAGCAAATGAAAACCAGAGAAGCTTGAACACAATCTTTGAGTCAGTCTCTTCAATCAAATTGTTTTCTTTTGAAGTCCAGTTTTCAGAAAATCTTATCCCTAGCGGAGTTTAGAATTTGCTCCTGCAATTGTCAAACCTTCAGCAAAATGCTTTTCAATCATTTTAAAAGGGTTAATACCTGAAATCTTCTTCAAGTTCCTTGAGTTTTATCTTCAGCAAAGATCATGCATTTTCAATCATTCTTGGCAAAGAATGATTTATTTACCTTGTGAAATCGATCAAAGTTGGTCATTTCTTCAATCGTTTTAATGAATTTTTCTTTCATTTAAAAAAAATATATATGTCCGCCAGTGGCTCCGCGATTTGGAGTTTGGTCTTTTCTTTCACCATTTGAAAGATTTTAAAAGTTGTTTTCGCCAATGGCTCCGCGATTTGGAGTTTGGTCTTTTCTTTCACCATTTGAAAGATTTTAAAAGATGTTTTCGCCAATGGCTCCGCGATTTGGAGTTTGGTCTTTTCTTTCACCATTTGAAAGATTTTAAAAGTTGTTTTCGCCAATGGCTCCGCGATTTGGAGTTTGGTCTTTTCTTTCACCATTTGAAAGATTTTAAAAGATGTTTTCGCCAATGGCTCCGCGGTTTGGAGTTTGGTCATTTCTTTCACCATTTGAAAGATTTTAAAAGTTGTTTCCGCCAAGGGCTCCGCGATTTGGAGTTTGGTTTTTTCTTTCACCATTTGAAAGATTTTAAAAGCTGTTTTCGCCAATGGCTCCGTAATTTGGAGTTTGGTCATTTCTTTCACCATTTGAAAGATTTTAAAAGATGTTTTTGCCAATGGCTCCGCGATTTGGAGTTTGGTCATTTCTTTCACCATTTGAAAGATTTTAAAAGATGTTTTTGCCAATGGCTCCGCGATTTGGAGTTTGGTCATTTCTCTCACCATTTGAAAAGTTTTAAAAGTTAAAAAAAATGTTTTCAAAGTATTCAAGTCCATTTTCACATGGCATTCAAAGTCCGTTTTCACACGGCATCCAAAGGTATTCAAGTCCATTTTCACATGGCATTCAAAGTCCGTTTTCACACGGCATCCAAAGTCATTCAAGTCCATTTTCACATGGCATTCAAGTCCATTTTCACATGGCATTCAAAGTCCGTTTCCACGCGGCATTCAAGTCCGTTTCTACACGGCATCCAGATTCATTTTCTCTCCAAATTTCAAGATCATTCATAATCAAATCTATCCTTTAATGTTTTGCAAGAGAGGCTATCTCGTCAATATGTACTGAGTTAAGAGTTGGAGAGAGGTTATATCACTAGCGTTTACAAAGTCATAGTCTGGTGAAAGGCTATTTCACCATCTTATCTGGTGAATATTTTTTTTTTTTTTTTTTCAAAAATCAAAATTTAATTTGATTCTTTTTCGGGTCGGCCAAAATGGTTTGTCTGTTCGGCTTTGACATTCACGTGACAAGCACGCTCTGCCAAAGAGGGGCATCTGTAGACACCCCATTTTGGCCGTACCTTGAGCCTCCCTTATTTGAACAAAAACCTAACCAAATCAATCAACTAGGGTCCACAATCTTAGATTTAGTTTATGAAGGATGGATATTGTAAAGAAAGGAAGTTTCTGATTTTAGAAAGTTTATAAAACATCCATCTTTTAGATATAGGAAATCCTAGATTTGCTGTCAACGAGCTTTTAGCCTTGTTGTAATATGAGGATTATATGGTATTTAATCTTAGATTTAGTTGATCAAGTACGAGATTGAAAAAAATAGAAAGTTTCTTATTTTAGAAACTTTATAAAACATCCATCTTTTAGACATTGGAAAACCTAGAGATGGTGTCAAAGAGCTTTTAGCCAAGTTTTGAGATGAGGATGAGATGGTATTGAATCCTAGATTTAGTTGATGAAGGAAGAAGATTGATAAAATATGAAGTTTTTTATTTTAGAAACTATATAAAACATCCAACTTTTAATAATCGAAAACCCTTGATATGGTGTCAAGGAGGTTTTAGCTAAGTTTTGAGATCAGGATGAGATGATATTGAATCTTAGATTTAGTTAATGATGGATGGAGATCGAAAAAAATAAAAAGTTTCTTATTTTAGAAACTTTATAAAAGAACAATCTTTTATACGAAGGAAAACCCTAGGGATGGTATGAAGGAGCATTTAGTCAAGTTTAGAGATGATGATGAGATGATATTAAAACTTAGATTTAGTTGATGACAGATGGATATTGAAAAAATAAAAGTTTCTTATTTTAAAAACTTTATGAAACATCTATCTCATAGATATTGGACACCCTTGAGACGGTGTGAAGAAACGTTTAGCTAAGATTTGAGATGACGATGAGAACTTAGCTAAAAGCTGCTTAACACCATCTCTAGGGTTTCATATATTTAAAAGATGGATGGTTGACAAAGTTTCTAAAATAAGAAACTATCTATTTTTTCATTCTCCATCAATTATCAACTAAATTTGTCGTTCAATATCATCTAATCCTCATATCAAAACTTGGCTAAAAGCTCCTTCACACCTTCTCTGGGGTTTACTAAGTCTAAAAGATTGTTATTTTACAAAGTTCCCTTAATAAGAAACTTTCTGTCTTTTCAATCTCCATCTTTCATCAACTAAATCTATTATATAGATTTAAAAAATAGAAAGTTTCTGATTTTTGAAACTTTATAAAACGTCTATATTTTAGACATAGGAAACCTTATAGATGGTGTCAATGAGCTTTTAGCCAACTTTTGAGATGAAGATGAGATGGTTTTGAATCATAGATTTAGTTCATGCAGGATGGAGATTGAAAAAATATACAGTTTCTTATTTTAGAAACTCTAAAAAAACAATCTTTTAGACGTAAGAGACCTTATAGACGGCATCAAGGAGCTTTGAGCCATGTTTTGGGATGATGATGAGATTGTATTGAATCTTAGATTTAGCTGATGAAAGATGGAGATTGAAAAAATAGAAACTTTCATATTTTAGAAACTTTATAAAACATCCATCTTTTAGACATAGGAAACCCTAGATATAGTGTGAATGAGCTTTCAGCCAAGTTTTGAGATGAGAATGAGATGGTATTGAATCTTACATTTGGTTGACAACGGATGAAGATTGAAAAAATAGAAAGTTTCTTATTATAGAAACTTTATAAAACATCAATCTTTTAGACATAGGAAACCTTAGATATGATACCAACTAGCTTTAAGCTAAGTTTTTGGAAGAGAATGAGATGATATTAAATCTTAGATTTACTTGATAAAGGATGGTGATTGAAAAAATTAAAAGCTCTTATTTTAGAAACTTTATAAAACATCTTTTAGACATATGAGAACCAAGAGACGGTGTCAATGAGCTTTTAGCCGTGTTTTGGGTTGAGGATGAGATGATATTGAATCTTAGATTTATTTGATTATGGATGGAGATTGAAAAAATAGAAAGTTTCTTATTTTAGAAACTTTGTAAAACATCCATCTTTTAAAAATAAGAAACCATAGTGATGATGTCAACGAGATTTAAGCCATGTTTTGGGATGAGAATAAGAGAGTATTGAATCTTAGATTTAGTTGATGAAGGATAGAGATTGAAAACTTAGAAAGTTTCTTATTTTAGAAACTTTATAAAACATTCATCTTTTAGACATAGGAATCCCCATATATGGGGTTAAGGAGATTTTAGCCAAGTTTTGAGATGAAGATGAGATGGTATTGAATCTTAGATTTAGTTGATCCAGGATGGAGATTGAAAAAATTAAAAGTTTCTTATTTTTGAAACTTTAAAAAATATCCTTCTTTTAGACGTAGGAGATCCTAGAGATGTTGTCACAGGGCTTTTAGCTAGGTTTTGAAAAGATGATGGAATGGTATTGAATCTTAGCATTAGTTGAAGAAGGGTGGAGATTAACAAAATTAAAAGTTTTCATATTTTAGAAAATTTTTAAAACATCAATCTTTTAGATATGGTAAACCGTAGAAATGGTGTCAAGGAGCTTTTAGCCAATTTTTGGGATGAGGATGAGATGGTAATGAATCTTAGTTTTAGTTGATCTATGATAGGGATTGAAAAAACAGAAAGTTTCTGATTTTAGAAACTTTATAAAACATCCATCTTTTAGACATAGCAAACCCTATAGACGGTGTTAAGTAGCTTTTAGCCACGTTTTGATAGCTTTAAGCCAGGTTTTGAGATGAGGATTAGATGGTATTGAATCTTCGTTTTAGTTGATCAAGGATGAAGATTGAAAAAATCGAAAGTTTCTAATTTTAAAAACTTTATAAAACATCCAACTTTTAGACATAGGAGACCCTAGAGATGGTGTCAATGAGCTTTTAGCCAAGGTTTGAAATGAGGATTAGGTGGTATTAAATCTTTGATATAGTTGATTAAGGATGGAGATTGAAAACTAGAAAGTTTCTTATTTTAAAATTTTTACAAAACATCAATCTTTTAGACATAAGAAACCTTAGAGATGGTGCCAATGAGCTTTTAGCCAAGTTTTGAAATAAGGATGAGATGGTAATGAATCTTAGATTTCGTTAATAAAGGGTGGAGATTGTTAAAAAAGAAAGTTTATGCTTTTATAAACTTTAGAAAACATCCATCTTTTAGACATAGAAAACCCTAGAGATGATGTGAACGAGCTTTTAGCCATGTTTTGAGATGAGGATTAGATGGTATTGAATCTTAGATTTAGTTGATCGAAGAGGGAGATTGAAAAAAAAAAGTTTCTTACTTTAGAAACTTTATAAAATAAAAATCTTTTACACTTACCCTAGAAAAGGTGTCAAGGGGCTTTTAGCTAAGTTTTGGGATGAGGAAGAGATGATATTTAATCTTAGATTTAGTTTATGAATGATGGATATTGTAAAGAAAGAAAGTTTCTGATTTTAGAAACTTTATAAAACATCCATCTTTTAGACATAGGAAACCTCAGATTTGCTGTCAATGAGCTTTTTGCCCTGTTTTGATATTAGAATTAGATGGTGTTTAATCTTAGATTTAGTTGATCAAGTATGGAGATTGAAAAAAATAGAAAGTTTCATATTTTAGAAACTTTATAATACATCCATCTTTTAGACATTTAAAAACCTAGAGATGTTGTCGAAGAGCTTTTAGCCAAGTTTTAAGATGAGGATGAGATGATATTGAATCCTAAATTTAGTTGATGAAGGAAGAAGATTGATAAAATAGGAAGTTTTTTACTTTAGAAACTATATAAAACATCCAACTTTTATACTTCGGAAACCCTTGATATGGTGTCAATGAGCTTTTAGCTAAGTTTTGAGATGAGGATGAGATGTTATTGAATGTTAGATTTAGTTAATGAAGGATGGAGATCGTAAAAAGAAAAATTTTCTTATTTTAGAAACTTTATAAAACAACAATCTTTTATACATAGGAAACCCTAGGGATGGTGTCAAGGAGCTTTTAGCCAAGTTTTGAGATGATGATGAGATGACATTAAAACTTAGATTTAGTTGATGATGTATGGATATTGAAAAATAAAGTTTCTTATTTTAGAAACTTTATGAAACATCCATCTCATAGATATAGGAAACCCTTGAGATGGTGTGAAGAAACATTTAGCCAAGATTTGAGATGGCGATGAGAACTTAGCTAAAAGCTCCATAACACCATCTCTAGGGTTTCCTATATCTAAAAGATGGATGTTTGATAAAGTTTCTAAAATAAGAAACTATCTATATTTTCATTCTCCATAATTTTTCAATTAAATCTTTAGTTCAATATCATCTCACCCTCATATCAAAACTTGGCTAAAAGCTCCTTCACACCTTCTCTGGGGTTTACTAAGTCTAAAAGATTGATGTTTTACAAAGTTTCTAAAATAAGAAACTATATGTTTTTCCAATCTCCATCCTTCATCAACTAAATCTAACATGGAGATTGAAAAATAGAAAGTTTCTGATTTTGGAAACTTTATAAAACGTCCATATTTTAGACATAGGAAACCTTATAGATGGTGTCAAGGAGGTTTTAGCCAACTTTTGAGATGAAGATGAGATGGTTTTGAATCATTAATTTAGTTCAAGTAGGATGGAGATTGAAAAACTAGAAAGTTTCTTATTTTAGAAACTTTAAAAAACATCCATCTTTTAGACGTAAGAGACCTTACAGACGACGTCAAGCAGCTTTGAGCCATGTTTTGGGATGATGATGAGATGATATTGAATCTTCTTAGATTTAGCTGATGAAGGATGGAGATTGAGAAAATAGAAAGTTTCTTATTTTTGAAACTTTGTAAAACATCCATCTTTTAGACATATGAAATCCTAGAGATGGTGTGAAGGAGCTTTCAGTTAAGTTTCTTACTGTAGGAACATTTTAAAACATCAATCTTTTAGGCATAGGAAACCTTAGATTTGATGTCAACTAGCTTTAAGTTAAGTTTTGGGATGAGAATGAGATGATATTAAATCTTAGATTTACTTGATAAAGGATGGTGATTGAAAAAATTAGAAGTTCTTATTTTAGAAACTTTATAAAACATCATTTAGACATATGAGAACTTAGAGACGGTGTTAATAAGCTTTTAGCCGTGTTTTGGGATGTGGATGAGATGATATGGAATCTTAGATTTAATTGATTATGGATGGAGATTGAAAAAATAGAAAGTTTCTTATTTTAGAAACTTTGTAAAACATCTATCTTTTAGAAATAAGAAACCGTAGTGATGATGTCAACGAGCTTTAAGCCATATTTTGGGATGAGAATAAGAGGGTATTGAATCTTAGATTTAGTTGATGAAGGATGGAGATTGAAAAATTAGAAAGCTTCTTATTTTAGAAACTTTATAAAACATATATATCTTTTAGACATAGGAATCCCCATATATGGTGTTAAGGAGCTTTTAGCCAAGTGTTGAGATGAAGATGAGAGGGTATTGAATCTTAGAATTAGTTGATCCAGGATTGAGAATGAAAAAATTGAAAGTTTCTTATTTTAGAAACGTTAAAAAATATCCATCTTTTAGATATAAGAGATCCTAGAGATGGTGTTACAGAGCTTTTAGCCAAGTTTTGAGAAGATGATGAGATGGTATTGAATCTTAGATTTAGTTGAAGAAGGCTGGAGATTGATAAAATTAAAATTTTCATATTTTCAAAAATTTATAAAACATCAATCTTTTAGATTTAGTAAACCCTAGAAATGTTGTTAAGGAGCTTTTAGCTAAGTTTTGGGATGAGAATGAGATGGTAATGAATTTTAGATTTAGTTGATCAAGGATAGAGATTGAAAAAATAGAAAGTTTCTGATTTTAGAAACCTTATAAAACATCCATCTTTTAGACATAGCAAACCCTATAAATGGTGTTAAGGGTTTTTTAGCCACGTTTTGAAAGCTAAAGCTAGGTTTTTAGATGAGGATTAGATGGTATTGAATCTTCGTTTTAGTTAATCAAGGATGAAGATTGAAAAAATAGAAAGTTTCTAATTTTAAAAACTTTATAAAACATCCAACTTTTAGACAAAGGAGACTGAAATTCCAAGGGTAGGCCCGAGTACTAGTCTAATGGCAACTAATGATGAAGTAAAATTAGGTTCCTAACAAGTTTTAATCTTTTGAAAGCTTCTAACCCAATTTTGAAGATTAAGAGATCAAGAATGAAAATTAAGCACACAAGTTAAATCCTAAGTGCAATGCAAATGTAAAGCAAAAGATAAGGGAGAGTGCACCCGAGATTTAAAGTGGTTCGGTCCTCCAAACGTGAGGCCTACTCCACTCCACCAACCAAACCCGTTGATGGCTTCACTATTTGATCTTCTTAACTTCGGCGAAGATCGGTGCCGATTACAATTCCAATTGCCTTTAACCTTGGTGGCAATCCTCACCACGGAGAGTGGGCTCCGCTTCTCCGAACACTCGCCCAAATACAATCTTCTTGATAAAGAAAGAAAAAAACAAAAAATCACTTACAAAGGTTTACAAGGTTTGTAGAAGATGTACAAATTTGAGCCTAATGATCTAAATCCTAAATCTAGAGGATGAGAGGCATAAACAAGCTTGATTCACTCTTAGGATATTCCAATAGGTTTTTAGAGTGTTAGGATTGATAATTGGGAAGTTTAGAATACCCATATATATAGAAAAATCAAATATGACCGTTTGAGGGGCATAGTGGTAAATCTGGCCAAATCCCCAACGGCTATAATTTCTTCTCGAAATAGTGGTCTCGGAGTTCCGAGAGATTTTCTTGGAGTTCCGAGAATTTCTCGGAGTTCCGGGAATACAAACAGAGTTGGAAAAATGCTATTGGACCATTTCTCGGAGTTCCGAGCTCGGAGCTCCGAGAATTCTCTCAGAATTCCGAGAAGCAGATTTTCAATTCTTGTTTCTTATTCATTGGGGCTTCCAACTCTACCCCAAGTTGGGATTGTTATGAGGGTTCCAAAGTGTTGGAACACCACAAGGACAATCTCTTAAACATTTTTAGGGTGTGTGAGATTACTTTATTTATGCCTTTTAACACCTAAACTAGGATTGAATCTTTACATTCTAAAACGACTTCGATCTTCAATTGCGATGCTTCAAGTCTTCATGCATCTTGGATCTCCGATGTCTTTTGCCATCCTAATGTGGTCAAATAAGAGCTTCTTGGCCTCAATCCAAGCAATCTTGTCTTAGCACAATTATGATCTACAACTTAGACATTCAAACACATTAGTGATATAAAATCACTTGTGTATTGGAATCATCAAAAGAAGATGGGAATGCCAAGGTGGGAACCATTGGGCTTTGTGGACCCCGATTAGAGAGAGGCGGGGGACGTGCCCCCAACGAAGACAGAAAATCTCTCTCTACAGATCATCCACGTGAATGGAGAGCTCTACCAAGGAACTCTCGAAAGAAGTGCCCCTCACAGCATGAGTGGCGATACAAAGGGAGATACCCCTTGATTCGAGGACTAACCCAGATTCGAGGCGTACCTTAAACAAAGAAGAGTCACCATCCAAGGAAGTGGGCCATGGATCCCATACTATGCTCTATTGCAAAGGATAACCAGAGATATAAAAAAAGAAGGTTCGTGCTTGGTTACGAATTTGGAAGGTCCGAAGAGCACCTCATCCGCCCAAGTGCAAACACCTGGTCTCTTATGCCATTTACTTATTGATTTTGAAGAGTTTTGGGCGAAAGTCATATGAAATGGGAGCGAATATCTCCGAGAAGACGTCTATTTAATCATGCATGTCTCGGAGATGATTAATAAGCACACATAAAAGAAATGAAATAAGTGTCACCTGAGAATAACTAGGTTATGAATGTCATACCTAATTGGTGTCTAAGTTCTGGTGTGCAAACACATGCATGCTACAGCTAAAAGTATAGGATCTGTACATGAAAGTAAAAAAACACAACAAAACTCACAACACAAATCAATTCCATACATGACTGGACAAGACGAATCCTAAAACTGTAATGCAGGACTTGACTCGGACCAGAATGGCCATCCACCCTGGCTGTACTACGTATCCCGGCATCGGGAAGAATCGGAGTCAACGTAGTTCGATGACCTATTCTAAACTACGATGCCTAACCATCTAGAACCGCTATCCTAGACTTGATCCACTAGACTCGACCGATTTTTAAAGCTTTTTGTACGATTATTAAAGTTCAAGGAAATTGTAATTTTTAGGACTCTCTATATGTCCTAACTAATGCAAGTTGATTAGCCTTAAGCTAATGCAGGTGGGCCCTACATCCTATGTGTATCTAGGCTGTGCATTCTAAGAAAAATCATGGGCTGACTATATGTTTTCTAGTTTAGCCATCGGTTCGACTAAATGTCTAACCGACCAACTCGAGACCTCCTAACTCTAGGGACACCCACACGACAGGACACATCATATCAATACAAATCAAGACAGACTCCTAACTCTAAAACACCGCGAATATCTAGGACAGGCTCCTAACTCTAAGGGAAGATCTTTTTGAAAAAGGTTTTGAAGATTTTTTGTATTTTTGGAAGGTTTGAAATGTTTATTTTTAAAAGTTTGGCTGGACTTGGGATGTGGATCCCAAGCTGCACTACGTACCCTATGGAAAGGGATCAAGCCAACGTAGTTCGGATCAGAATTTCCTAACTACTCTCCTAATGACTCAAGAATTTTTGAGATTTTTGATTTTTCAGATGTTTTTGAGGTTTTGACACAAGAGGACAGAATCCTATCATCATAAGGAGAGGACAAACTCCAGATATCCCGCAAAGGTTGGACAGCATCCTATGCTTTGCGAGAGAATTGGAAAGAATCACGACTCTGCAAGGGTTGGACAGCATCCTATACCTTGCAGGAGTGGATAAGATCACACGACTTGATGAGAGGTTGAACAGAATCGTAACCCCTATGATGATAGGACTGACTCCTGAAACTGAAGGATTGATTCCTATGCTAAAGACTGACTCCTAGATTTGTAACTCTAAGAGGGGTAGCTATCTAGACAAAACATGCCTTCTAGAGAAAGGGGAGACAAGGAGGGGCGCTAATGAGACTAGGCAAGTCTCCTAAAAGAGAGGGGCTCCAAGTATTTTCATCATTGCTCCTGCAATGATAAAAAGGAAAAGGCAACTCATAGACCAAGTTGGTCTTCTTCTTAGAGAGGGTAATGCTTTAGCATGAGACTGAGTTAGTCTTCTCAGGATAAACTACTTTACTGAGACATAGCCTTCATTTATGAATGCCCTATCCATAGGAAATAGACAAATAAGAATAAAAATGATTCAAAACTGCTAAGAATACAATATAGCCATATCCTTCGTATCAATGCACTTATCAATACATCATAATGATTCTTATAATATTAACATCAGCATAAAGTAAAGATCAGATGACAAATAACAGATAACAGATAACAAATAACAAATATAAGATTTGCTGAAAACGATAACAGATAACAAATAGCAGATAACAGATATAAGATTTGCTGAAAATGATAACAGGTAACAGATAACACATAAGATTTGCTGAAAATGATAACAGATAACAGATAACAGATATAAGATTTGCTGAAAATGATAACAAATAACAAATATAGAAGGAAATGTTATAACTCCAGGTCTGATAACAGATAACAGCAAGTAAAACAATTTGCTGAAAATGAGATATTGTTCAGCAAAATAGAGGTCAAGCTTCTCTTCTCTTTTTCTTCCCTCTCTTCCCCCAAACTCAAAATGACAACCTTCTTCTTTCTCATTTCGAAATTAAGCCATGAAGGTCAGAGAAAATACTTTTAAACCTCAGACCCTACTACAATTCTCGCATAAACCCACTTCACAACTCAAAAAAAAAAAATTTAACCAAGAAAAATTAAAGAGCACAATATCAAACACAGATAGAAGTGGCTAAATTTAAAGTCAGAGATATTGTGATAGGAGTTAAGGGTATCAAAATTAATAACCATGGAAATGAAAACCTGAAATCCTAAAATTGAACGAGAATAATCTTGAATTGTTTCAGGCAATAAAATTAGAGGTTCAGACAGAGTTTATGTGACCCCAAGGCTAAGGTACATTACTTCTAAAATATTTGACGACTTATGACAAACCTGACAGAATTCCAATAGACCATTTCAAGGAAAGGGATAGACTCAAAAAGTGTCATTCATCGACTAATGATGCATAGACAAAGAGATTCAACCTCTGCAGCATTAATCATAAGACTTGGAATTAGAGCCACATCCCATTTATTGAATCAACTGACCAGGCATTGAATCATGCTGAACTTTCAAAGTAAAGAATAAACCTACTTGCATTTAACTCTCTCTCCCATTTTAGAAAAAACATATGGTGATACAGGCATCGAGAAAACAAAAGCCATTCAATTTCAGGTTAACCGCTTAATCAATTCAATGTATCATTTGAAATGCTTACTCAACAAAAATCATTAGCATTGAACCTTTCAATTGTACTTCACATAAAGAGATCGTGAAAGAACAGCTTAGAATGGCTTTAATGAGATAAGGATAATTGGCAGATTTGCAGAGGTTAGAGGTAGTGGCTGAGGAGTGAAGTTGAGATGATGTAGAGAAGTTATATCATTTCAATCTAACCTTTCCCTACTACTTCCATGTTTATTCTCAGCTACTAGTTGACATAAAGGAGGCAAGAGAGAATGAAATTTTTGACATGAAAATTAGTAGGCAAGATTCTCATAGTACATTTCACTCTTAAAATATCATCACACCAAAAAAAAAACCTAGGAACTTGCACAATCTATATGATACCTTATACATACACAAATCACACTCTATATGATATAGTTAAATGCAAATACCAACCATGAATAGCAACTAGTAACCTAAGAATAAGTTTAATATAACACACAACTCTTAACTCCATAAGCTTGCAGACAAGATAAAGATCATATATAGCTTTTCGAGTTACTACACAGTTTCAAAAGAAAATTTTAATGAAGAACATATTGAGGATGCAATTGGAAAGCCATAGTTGAGTTAACAACATTCATCCCTATTCAGGCCAAATAAATTTCCATAATATGCATAATTTTTGCCTTGTTAAAAAGAAATGAAAAATCAAATTTACATTGTGAAGAGTCCAAATTTAAATTCTCATATGAAGTCCAAATTCTCCTATGAATAGATTTATCAAATATATCTCTCTTGGTGTTTTAATGCTCTAAAATGAAATTAAAAAAAAAAACACACAGAGCCTAACTTTAAATTCCACACGAATTTTGCCATGACTATACTGTATATTAAATTCCACACAAAGCTTCAAACATATGTCATTATTGCAGAATAATCAAATACCTCAATGCCATCAAAGTAGTATCTTAAAATTTACACCAAACAATAATAATAGGTTTGACAAAATTATTCATATGAACACTATTCAGTTCCTTGAAGTAAATGCAAATTTCTCAGCTAAAATTTTTAGACTACAATCATCCTTTTACAAAAAAAAATCATAATGCATCCAAAATATCTAACCCTGAATTAACACATAAAACTTTAAAACAATCATTTTTCTTAAGTTTGTATTTTTTTTTTACAAAAACAGCCAATCTGAGAAAAACAGAGGAATTGAACTCAATAGGAATGCTTAAAATTTTTGTCAGAGACAGCACCAAGAGGATATAGTTTAAAGATAAATACATACATCTAACTCTAAAACCTTAAGAAAATCATGTTTAGAGAGTCAAGATATGATATCAACTCTAAATTCTACACTATAATCAGCACTTCTAAACAGCGTAAATCAATTATCACATCTACACTATTCTAGCTAATCATTTCACAGTATAAACAAAATTTGAAAGAATGTACATATCTGTTAGAAGAGATTAAAACCTGAAGAAACCTTTTTTTTTTCTTAGAAAATTCTGAACCCTTTTCGATCCACGAACTCCTCTCTCTATCACTGGAGAACAATTCTGATCCAAGCCTCTTATGTTGAAAGGAATTTCTGAGCTTGCTCTCCATAGATCTGAACTTGTATCATATAGATCTTAGCATTTTCATGATGAAAACACTTAGAATTTCAGGTCTAAGGATAAAACGAGGATCAGATCTTGGATTTTTCATAGAAAATGAAAGGTTTTTGAAAGGAAAAAGGGAGAAATATCTCAGATCTAGGATTTCTTCACTTCTGCTAGGGTTTGATGAAGAATAAAAGCAAAGAATATGAAAATCTAATGAAGAATCAAGAGAATACAAATAGTTAGAGAAGAATAGTGACTGGATTTTGGCCAGAATCTGGCAGAGAACGATCGGAGAAGAAGAGAAAGGGGATTAGGGTTTGAGCATAGCCGGAGAAGACAAAGGTATTTTCAAGGAAGGTAATAGCAATCGGAGATCGGTCGGAGCTCCGGTAGATCCGGTCGGAGAAGATGAACTCGGTTAGGGTTTGAACAAAGGATCTCTCTCTCTCTCTTAAAATTAAGGAAAACCTTGAATTAGTGAAAAATGAGGGGGGTAAGCTTTAAAAAAAACAAGAATAGCTGAAATTCGTAGGAATTCTACCGAAATTTGACCTGAGAAGATGAGGAATGTTAGGGTTTACACAGAGGAACAGAGGAATATAAGAGTTTTGAAGTGAAAAGATGAAGGAGACATGCTGATTATAGTTTATTCTTACCGAAGAATGTGAACGGCCGGAAAATGATCGGGATTTGGAGGAAAATGATCGGAAGATTAAGGTTTTAAACTAGATGTACTTTCTCTCTCCTAAATTCTCAGAGTTTATCTCTCTAAAAATCAGCTTAGAAAAGGATTTTTTTTTTTAACAAAGGGAGGTTGCTATTTATAGGTAAAACTGGGGTGGCTGATATCTACACTCCAATTTGATAAAGCACGCGAAAAGTTGATATGGCGCGCCCGCCATTTTTGTCTTTTTCGGCTCATGTACGTCCTTCACAGGATAAATTCACCCCCTTTCAGGATAAATTCACACCCCTTTTCTGGTTTACACTACGGTTCCAACTTGGCTCGTTCACTAGGCAAACGTACTTGGATTTCGACGAAATTTTGCAGGGACCTTGGTAGGACCCTAAGCTAACTTGGGGTGAAATTTGGGACCCTAGTTGATTGATTTGGTTGGGTTTTGTTCAAACAAGAGAGATTTAGGGCACGGTAAAAATGGGGTGTCTACAGGCTTACAATCTCCCCCTTTTTTATGATGACAAGCACAAGAGATTTTCCAATAAAAGCATACATAATTTTCTTACACTAGATTTTTCTCCCCCTTTGGCATCAATAAAAAAGATGGGGTAAAAGAAAATCACAGGGATGAAAATTTACAAATTTTAAGCTTCCCCTTTTTCAAGGAAAAAGACAAACAAAAAACTCCCCCTAATTACAGTTTTTATTCAACATAAGAGGGTATATTTAATTAACCAAAAAAAGATATTCAATTTTAAGTGCAAGCCCCTAATCTAAGCACATGTGAAGAGAATCATATGGGGGCTTTAGAAACCCAAGCTTTCTTGGTTCCACCACAATCCCTAATCTTAGATGCACATTGGAATTGGTAGTGACCATTGATTCCACAATAATGGCATCTAACATGAGGGTTAAATAGACTAGTCCTATCATAAGATATATGATTAGGTCTATGACTAGCCTTCTTCAAGATTATGTCAATAATTTTATCACCATTTAGGAATCCATGGAGACATAATCTTAACCTTTCATTTTCATTATGAAGATGGGTTATTTGATTTAGAAAATCATTAGTGTCATCTTCATAAGATTTGGAAGAGCTTGCCACATGAAGTTTAACAATTTGGCAAGTTTTCTCATCCAAATTACCCTTAAGGGTTTTAATCTCAAGTTTAAAATTTTTAATTTGTGCTTGAGATTTAGATATGGAAGAAGATGACTCATTTTTCAAAATATCAAGTTCATTTTCTAATTTTGAAATAGATTTTTTAAAAACTTTATTTTTTTAAATTTGAGAATGCAAGGTAATGCACAATTCATCATAAGATATGTTTCCACTATCACTACTTGATGAATTACAAGATGGGTTAGAATTTACCTAAACTTCATGGGAGAGTGCCATGAGGCAAAGATCATCCTTATTAGCTTCCCCTTCACTTGAACTTTTGCCCGACGTGCTAGAAGCATCCCAAGCGGCTATAAGAACCTTGTTCTTCTTCCAATCCTTCTTCTTTCCCTTGTACTTTGAGGAAGATGAGTTGAGAAGAGGGCACTCCGGTCTTTTGTGTCCCGTCTTCTTACAATTATAGCATCTTATACCACCCTCAACTTCACTTTCTTCTTCTTCTTTTTATCATTTTTGTGCTTCTTTCTCCATAAGCTTTTGAATTTTCTCAAAGCTTCTTCTTCATCACTATCCGCCTCACTTGAGGAAGATGAGTCCGCTTTCATCTTGAGTGCTAAGGATCTACTCTCTTTTTCTTTCTCTTTTGGCTTCTTCTCCTTTTGTCGGCTAGTGAAGAGCATCTCATTAGTGATAAGAGATCCTACAAGCTCTTCCATAGTTAGTTTCTTGAGATCCTTTGATTCTTGTATGGCGGTGACCTTTGGATCCCAATGTGGAGGAAGTGACCTACGCAACTTACTCACAAGCTCATCAGTAGGATAAGATTTACCAAGATTAGCTAATTCATTGATATTTTAGAAAATCAGGTATACATTTCGAAAATACTTTCATTTTAACCCATTCTAAACATTTCATATATGCTCTTTAACAAGTTTATTTTAGAGTCCTTGACTTGTGATGTTCCCTCATGGGTAACGACAAGAGTATCCCAAATAACCTTGGCGGAATAAAAAAGAGCTACTCTATTAAACTCCTCCGTAGATAAGGTGCAAAACAAAGAGTTTATAGCTTTGTAATTTAAATTTACATGCCTTTTCTCTACAACATTTCATTTTTCAAATGGTTTGGAAGGCAAAATGTATCAATTTTCAACAATATGCCAAAGTTCCACATCTATAAAAAGAAGATAGATGCACATCCTTTGTCTTCCAATCTCCATAGTTGGACCCATCAAAGAAATGATGTCTAGTTGTGGAATGGCTTTCCAGAAGTCCGGTTCCATTTATGTTTGCCATTTCACAATTACAAAGTTGCCAATGATCTTATTATCTTTCCCTTGTTAAATTTTTAAAATAAATTTACCAAAGATTTCAAGAAAAGAAATCTTTTAAGAGCCAAGGCTCTGATACCAAGTGAAATTCCAAGGGTAGGCCCGAGTACTAGTCTAATGGCAACTAATGAGGAGGTAAAATTAGGTTCCTAACAAGTTTTAATCTTTTGAAAGCTTTTAACCTAATTTTGAAGATTAAGAGATCAAGAATAAAAATTAAGCACACAAGTTAAATCCTAAGTGCAATGCAAATGTAAAGCAAGAGATAAGAGAGAGTGCACCCGAGATTTAAAGTGGTTCGGTCCTCCAAACGCGAGGCCTACTCCACTCCACCAACCAAACCCGTTGATGGCTTCACTATTTGATCTTCTTAACTTCGGCGAAGATCGGGGCCGATTATAATTCAAATTGCCTTTAACCTTGGTGGCATTCCTCACCACGGAGAGTGGGCTCTGCTTCTCCGAACACTCGCCCAAATACAATCTTTTGGATAAAGAAAGAAAGAAACAAAAAATCACTCACAAGGGTTTACAAGGTTTGTAGAAGATGTACAAATTTGAGCCTAATGATCTAAATCCTAAATCTAGAGGATGAGAGGCATAAACAAGCTTGATTCACTCTTAGGATATTCCAATAGGTTTTTAGAGTGTTAGGATTGATAATTTGGAAGTTTAGAATACCCATATATATAGAAAAACTAAATATGACCATTTGAGGGGCATAGTGGTAAATCTGGCAAAATCCCCAACGGCTATAATTTCTTCCCGAAATAGTAGTCTCGGAGTTCCGAGAGATTTTCTCGGAGTTCCGGGAATACAAACAGAAGTTGGAAAAATGCTAATGGACCATTTCTCGGAGTTCCGAGAAGCCTATATGCAGCAGATTTTCAATTCTTGTTTCTTATTCATTGGGGCTTCCAACTCTACACCAAGTTGGGATTGTTATGAGGGTTCCAAAGTGTTGGAACACCACAAGGACAATCTCTTAAACATTTTTAGGGTGTGTGAGATTACTTTATTTATGCCTCTAAACACCTAAACTAGGATTGGATCTTTACATTCTAAAACGACTTCGATCTTCAATTGCGATGCTTCAAGTCTTCATGCATCTTAGATCTCCGATGTCTTTGGCCATCCTAATGTGGTCTAATTAGAGCTTCTTGGCCTCAATCCAAGCAATCTTGTCTTAGCACAATTATGATCTACAACTTAGACATTCAAACACATTAGTGAGATAAAATCACTTGTGTATTGGAATCATCAAAAGAAGGTGGGAATGCCAAGGTGGGAACCATTGGGCTTACAGAGACCCTAGAGATGGTGTCAATGAGCTTTTAGCCAAGTTTTGAAATGAGGATTAGATGATATTGAATCTTTGATTTAGTTGATTAAGGATGGAGATTGAAAAATAGAAAGTTTCATATTTTAGAAACGTTACAAAACATCAATCTTTTAGACATAAGAAACCTTAGAGATGGTGCCAATGAGCTTTTAGCCAAGTTTTGAAATGAGGATGAGATGGTAATGAATCTTAGATTTCGTTTATAAAGGGTGGAGATTGTTAAAAAGAAAGTTTATGCTTTTAGAAACTTTAGAAAACATCCATCATTTAGACATAGGAAACCCTAGAGATGATGTGAACGAGCTTTTAGCCATGTTTTGAGATGATGATTAGATGTTATTGAATCTTAGATTTAGTTGATCAAGGATGGAGATAGAAAAAAAAAAAAGTTTCTTACTTTAGAAACTTTATAAAACAAAAATCTTTCAAACTTAGTAAACCCTAGAAAAGGTGTGAAGGGGCTTTTAGCTAAGTTTTGGGATGAGGATGAGATGGTATTTAATCTTAGATTTAGTTTATGGAGGATGGATATTGTAAAGAAAGAAAGTTTCTGATTTTAGAAACTTTATAAAACATCCATCTTTTAGACATAGGAAACCCTAGATTTGTTGTCAACGAGCTTTTAACCTTGTTTTGATATGCGGATTAGATGGTATTTAATCTTAGATTTAGTTGATCAAGTATGGAGATTGAAAAAAATAGAAAGTTTCTTATTTTAGAAACTTTATAAAACATCCATCTTTTAGATATTGGAAAACCTAGAGATGGTGTCAAAGAGCTTTTAGCCAAGTTTTGAGATGAGGATGAGATGATATTGAATCGTAGATTTAGTTGATGAAGGAAGAAGATTGATAAAATAGGAAGTTGTTTATTTTAGAAACTATATAAAACATTCAACTTTTGTACATCGTAAACCCTTGATATGGTGTCAAGGAGCTTTTAGCTAAGTTTTGAGATAAGGATGAGATAATATTGAATCTTAGATTTAGTTAATGAAGGATGGAGATCAAAAAAATAAAAAGTTTCTTATTTTAGAAACTTTATAAAACAATAATCTTTTGTACATAGGGATGGTGTCAAGGAGCTTTTAGCCAAGTTTTGAGATGATGATGAGATGACAATAAAACTTAGATTTTGTTGATGATGGATGAATATTGAAAAAATAAAAGTTTCTTATTTTAGAAACTATATGAAACATCCATCTCATAGATATAGGAAACCCTTGAGATGGTGTGAAGAAACATTTAACCAAGATTTGAGATGACGATGAGAACTTAGCTAAAAGCTCCTTAACACCATCTATAGGGTTTCCTATATCTAAAAGATGGATGTTTAGTAAAGTTTCTAAAATAAGAAACTATCTATTTTTTCATTCTCCATCCTTTATCAACTAAATCATATCAAAACTTGGCTAAAAGCTCATTCACACCTTCTCTAGGGTTTACTAAGTGTAAAAGATTGATGTTTTACAAAGTTTCTAAAATAAGAAACTTTCTGTTTTTTCAATCTCCATCCTTCATCAACTAAATTTAATATGGAGATTGAAAAAATATAAAGTTTCTAATTTTTGAAACTTAATAAAACGTGTCCATATTTTAGACATAGGAAACCTTATAGATGGTGTCAAGGAGCTTTTAGCTAAGTTTTGAGATGAAGATGAGATAGTGTTGAGTCATAGATTTAGTTCATGCAGGATGGAGATTGAAAAAGTAGAAATTTTCTTATTTTAGAAACTTTAAAAAACATCCATCTTTTAGACGTAAGAGACATTACAGACGGCATCAAGGAGCTTTGAGCCATGTTTTGGGATGATGATGAGATGGTATTGAATATTAGATTTAGCTGATGAAGGATGGATATTGAAAAAATAGAAAGTTTCTTATTTTCGAAACTTTATAAAACATCCATCTTTTAGACATAGGAAACCATAGAGATGGTGTGAAGGAGCTTTTAGCCAAGTTTTGAGATGAGAATGAGATGGTGTTGAAGGATGGAATGCGATGATATTAAATCATAGATTTACTTGATGAAGGATGGAGATTGAAAAAATATAAAGTTACGTTTTTTAGAAACTTTATAAATCATCCATCTTTTAGACATAGGAAACCCTAGAGATAGTGTCAAGGAGCTTTTGGCTAAGTTTTGAGATGAGAATGAGATGATATTAAATCTTTGATTTTGTTGATGAAGGATGGAGATATAAAAAATAGAAAGTTTCTTATTTTTGAAACTTTATAAGACATCCTTCTTTTAGACATAGGAAACCATAGACATGGGGTCAACGAGCTTTTAGGTAAGTTTTGAGATGAGGATGAGATGGTATTGAATCTTAGATTTGGTTGATGAAGGGTGGAGATTGAAAAAATAGAAAGCTTCTTATATTGAAAACCTTATGAAACATCAATCTTTTGGACATAGGAAACCCTAGAGATGATGTGAACGAGCTTTTAGCCAAGTTTTGGGATGAGAATGAGAGGGTATTGAATCTTAGATTTAGTTGATTAAGGATGGAAATTGAAAAACTAGAAAGTTTCTTATTTTAGAAACTTTACATAATATTATTTTTTAGACTTAGTAAACCCTAAAGATGGTGTCAAGGAGCTTTTAGCCATGTTTCGAGATTAGGGTGAGATGGTACTAAATCTTAGATTTAGGTTATAAAGGATGGGGACTCAAAAAATAGAAAGTTCTTATTTTTGAAACGTTATATAAATATCAATCTTTTAAACATAGGAAATCATATAAATGGTGTCAATGAGCTTTTAGCCAAGTTTTGAGATGAGGATGAGATGGTATTGAATCTTAGATTTAGTTGATAAAGGTGGGAGATTGAAAAAATAGAAAGTTTCTTATTTTATAAACTTTATAAAACAACCAGCTTTTAGAAATAGGAGACCCTAGAGATGTTGTGAAGGAGCTTTTAACCAAGTTTTGAGATGAGGATGAGATGATATTGAATCTTAGATTTAGTTGATTAAGAATGGAGTAGCAATGTTTTGTGATGAGGATGTGATGAAATTAAATCTTAGATTTAGTTGAACGATGGAGATTGAAACATAGAACAATTATTTTAGAAAATTTATGAAGCATCAATCTTTTAAACTTAGTAAACCCCAGAGATGGTATCATAGAGCTTTTAGCCAAGTTTTGGGTTGAGGAAGAGACCGTACTGAATCTTAGATTTAGTTGATTAAGGATGGAGATTGAAAAAATAGAAAGTTTCTTATTTTAGAAACTTTGTAAGACATCCATATTTTAGACATAGGAAACCCTAGAGATGGTTTTAAGGAGCTTTTAGCCTAGTTTTGAGATGAGGATGAGAAGGTACTGAATCTTAGATTTAGTTGATAAAAGATGGAGATTGAAAAAATAGAAAGTTTCTGATTTTAGAAACTTTATAAAACATCCATCTTTTAGACATATATAACCGTAGAGATGGTGTTAAGGAGCTTTTAGCCTAGTTTTGAGATGATGATGAGATGGTATTTAATCTTAAATTTAGTTAATAAAGGATGGAGATTGAAAACATAAAAAGTTACTTATTTTAGTAACATTATAAAGCATTCATCTTTTAGAGAATGAAACCCTAGAGATGATGTCAACGAGCTTTTAGCTAAGTTATGGGAAAAGAATGAGAGGGTACGGAATCATAGATTTAGTTGATTAAGTATGGAGATTGAAGAAAAAGAAAGTTTCGTATGTTAGAAACTTTATAAAACATCTATCTTTTAGACATAAGAAACCCTAAAGATGGTGTCAAGTTGCTTTTAGCCATGTTCTGGGATGAGGATGAGATGGTATGAATCGTAGATGTAGTTGGTGAAGGATAGATATTGAAAAATAGAAAGTTTCTTATTTTATAAACATTATAAAACATCCACCTTTTAAACATAGGAAACCCAATAGATAGTGTCAAGGAGCTTTAGCTAAGTTTTGAGATTAGAATGAGATGATATTGAATCTTTGATTTAATTGATGAAAGATGGAGATTGAAAAAATAGAAAGTTTCGTATTTTAGCAACTTTATAAGACATCCATCTTTTAGACATAAGAAACCATAGAGATGGGGTCAAGGAGCTTTTAGGTAAGTTCTGAGATGAGGATGAGATGGTATTGAATCTTAGATTTAGTAGATAAAGGATGAAGATTGAAAAATTGAAAGTTTCTTATTTAAAAACTTTCTAAAACATCCATCCTTTAAACATAGAAGACCCTAGAGACGGTGTCAATGAGCTTTTAGCCATGTTTTGGGATGAGGATGAGATGATATTGAATCTTAGATTTAGTTGATGAATGATGGAAATTGAAAAAATAGAAAGTTTCTTATTTCATAAACTTTATAAAATAATAATTTTTTAGACTTAGTTAACTCTAGAGATGGTGGCAAGGTGCTTTTAGCCATGTTTTGAGATTAGGGTGAGATGGTAATAAATCTTAGATTTAGGTTATAAAGGATGGAGATTGAAAAAATAGAAATTTCCTAATTTTAGAAACTTTATAAAACTTCCATCCTTTAGACAAAGAAACCCTAGAGATGATGTAAACGAGCTTTTAGCGAAGTTTGGGGATAAGAATGAGAGGGTACTGAATCACAGATTTAGTTGATTAAGTATGGAGATTGAAAAAATAGAAAGTTTCGTATGTAATAAACTTTATAAAATATCAATCTTTTAGACATAAGAAACCCTAAAGATGGTGTCAAGGTGCTTTTAGCCAAGTTCTGGGATGAGGATGAGGTTGTATTGAATCGTAGATTTAGTTGGTGAAGGATAGATATTAAAAAAAAAAGTTCCTTATTTTATAAACATTATAAAACATCCACCTTTTAGACATAGGAAACCCAATAGATGGTGTCAACGAGCTTTTAGCTAAGATTTGGGATGAGAATGAGAGGGTATTAAATCTTAGATTTAGTTGATAAATGATAGAGAATGAAAAAATAGAAAGTTTCTTATTTTAGAAACCTTATAAAACATCCTTCTTTTAGACATAGGAGAACCTAGAGACGGTGTGAAGGAGCCTTTAGCCGTATTTTGGGATGAGGATTAGATGATATCGAATCCTAGATTTGTTTGATTATGGATGGAGATTGAAAAATAGAAAGTTTCTTGTCTTAGAAACTTTGTAAAACATCCATCTTTTAGAAATAAGAAACCCTAGTGATGATGTAAACGAGCTTTAAGCCATGTTTTGGGATGAGAATAAGAGGGTATTGAATTTTAGATTTTGTTGATGAAGGATGGAGATTGAAAAATTAGAAAGTTTCTTATTTTAGAAACTTTATAAAACATCCATCTTTTAGACATAGGAAACCTCATATATGGGGTTAAGGAGCTTTTAGCAGTGTTTTGTGATGAAGGAGAGATGGTATTGAATCTTAGATTTAGTTGATCCAGGATGGAGATTGAAAAAATAGAAAGTTTCTTATTTTAGTGACTTTAAAAAATATCCATCTTTTAGACATAAGATGATCCTAGAGATGGTATCACTGAGCTTTTGGCGAAGTTTTGAGAAGATGATGAGATAGTATTGAATCTTAGATTTAGTTGAAGAATGGTGGAGATTGAAAAAATTAAAAGTTTTCTAGACATAGTAAACCTTAGAAATGGTATCAAGGCGCTTTGGCCAAGTTTTGAGATGAGGATGAGATGATATTTAATCTTTGATTTAGTTGATGAAGGATGGAGATTGAAAAAATAGGAAGTTGTTTATATTAGAAACTATATAAAACACCCATCTTTTATACATCGGGAACCCTATATATGGTGTTAAGGAGCTTTCAACCAACTTTTGAAATTAGGATGAGATGCTATTGAATCTTAGATTTAGTTAATGAAGGATGGAGATTGAAAAAATAAAAAAGTTTCTTATTTTAAAAACTTTATAAAACATCAATCTTTTATACATAAGAAACCGTAGGGATGGCCTCAAGGAGCTTTTAGCTAAGTTTTTAGATGATGATGAGAAGATATTGAAACTTAGATTTAGTTGATGATAGATGGATATTGAACAAATAAAAGTTTCGTATTTTAGAAACTTTATAAAACATCCATCTTATAAACGTAGGAAACCCTTGAGATGGTGTGAAGGAGCTTTTATCCAAGTTTTGAGATGAGGATGAGAACTTAGCTAAAAGCTTCTTAACACCATCTCTAGGGTTTCCTATGTCTAAAAGATTGATGTTTGATAAACTTTCTAAAATAAGAAACTTTCTATTTTTTCATTCTCCATCCTTCATCAACTAAATCTATGATTCAATACCATCTCCTCCTCATATCAAAACTTCACTAAAAGCTCCATCAAAACTTAGCTAAAAGCTCCTTCACACATTCTCTAGGGTTTACTAAGTGTAAAAGATTGATATTTTGTAAGTTTCTATAATAAGAAACTTTCTGCTTTTTCAATCAACATCATTCATCAACTTTATCTAAGATGGAAATTGAAAAAATAGAAAATTTCTGATTTTTGAAACTTTATAAAACGTCCATCTTTTAGACAAAGGAAACCTTATAGATGGTGTGAAGGAGCTTTTTGCCAAGTTTTGAGATGAAGATGAGATGGTTTTGAATATTAGATTTAGTTGATCTAAGATGTAGATTGAAAAAATAGATAGTTTCTTATTTTAGAAACTTTAAAAAACGTCACTGTTTTTGACGTAGTAGACCTTACAGATGGCATCAATGAGCTTTTAGCCATGTTTTGGGATGATGATGAGATGGTATTGAATCTTAGATTTAGCTGATGAAGGATGGAGATTGAAAAAATAGAAAGTTTCTTATTTTAGAAACTTTATAAAACATCCATCTTTTAGACATAGGAAAACCCTAGAGATAGTGTCAAGAAGCTTTTAGCGAAGTTTGAAATGAGGATGAGATGGTATTGAATCTTATATTTAGTTGATGAAGGATGGAGGTTGAAAAAATAGAAAGTTTCTACTTTTAGAAACTTTATAAAACAATCATCTTTTAGACATAAGAAACCTTTGAGATGGTGTGAATGATGTTTTTGCTAAGTTTTGAGATGATGATGAGATAATATTGATTCTTAGATTTAGTTGATGAAAGATGGAGACTAAAAAAATATAAAGTTTTTTATTTTAGAAAATTATATGACATCCATCTTTTAGACGTAGGAACCCCTACAAATGGGGTCAAGGAGCTTTTAACAAAGTTTTAGGATGAGGATAAGAGGGTATTGAATCTAAGATTTAGTTGATTATGGATGGAGATTAAAAAAGTAGAAAGTTTCTTATTTTAGATACCTTATAAAACATCCATCTTTTACACATAAGAGACCCTAGAGACGGTGTTAAGGAGCTTTTAAGTATGTTTTGGCGTGAGGATGAGATGACATTTAATCTTAGATTTACTTGATGAAGGATAGAGATTGAAAAAATAGAAAGTTTATTATTTTATAGACTTTATAAAACATCCATCTCTTAGTTATAGGAAACCCAAGATATGGTGTCAAGGTGCTTTTAGCCAAGTTTTGGGATGATGATGAGATGTTATTGAATCATAGATTTAATTGGTGAAGGATAGAGATTGAAATATAAAACGTTTCTTATTTTGGAAACTTTATAAAACATCAATCTTTAAGACATAGGAAACCTCATAAATGGTGTTAAGGAGCTTTTAGCTAAGTTCTGAGATGAGGATTAGATTGTATTGAATTTTTGATTTATTTGAACGAAGATGGAGATTTAAAAAATAGAAAGATTCTTATTTTAAAAACTTTAGAAAACATCCATCTTTTAGACATAGGAAACCTTAGAGAGTCAAGGAGTTTTTAGCTAACTTTTGAGATGCGGATGAGATGATATTGAATCTTAGATTTAGTCGATGATGATAGAGATTAAAAGAAGAAAGTTTCTTATTTTAGAAACTATATAAGCATCAATCTTTTGGACATAGGAAACCCTACAAATAGTGTGAATGAGCTTTTAGCCAAGTTTTGAGATGAGGAGAGATGAGATTGAATCTTATATTTAGTTGATATAGGATGAAGATTGAAAAAATAGAAAGTTTCTTATTTTAGAAACTTTATACAACATTCATTTTTTAGAGATAGGATACCCTATACACGGTGTCAAGAAGCTTTTAACCATGTTTTGGAATAACGATGAGATGATACTGAATCATAGATTTAGTTGATGAAGGATGGGGATGGAAAAAACAAAAAGTTTCTTCTTTTAGAAACTTTATAAAACATCCATCTTTTAGACATAAGAAACCTTAGAGATGATGTCAACGAGCTTTCAGCCAAGTTTTGAGACGAGAATGAGACGGTACTTAATCATAGATTAGTTGATTAAGATGTATATTGAAAAAATGGAAAGTTTCTTATTTTAGAAACTTTATAAAAAATCTTCTTTTAGATATACAAAACCCTAGAGATGGTGTCAAAGTACTTTTAGCCAAGTTTTGAGAAGAGGACGAGATGGTATTTATTCTTAGATTTTGTTGATAAAGGATGGAGATGGAAAAAATAGACTTCTATCTTTTAGACATAGGAAACCTTTTGAGATGATGTCAACTAGCTTTTAGCAAAGTATTGGGATGAGAAGTAGAGGGTAGTGAATCTTAGATTTAGTTGATTAATGATGGAGATTGAAAAAGTAGAAAGTTTCATATTTTAGAAACTTTATAAAACAACCATCTTTATGAAATAGAAAAACCCTTGAGATGGTGTTAAGGAGCTTTTAGCTAAGTTTTGAGATGAGGATGAGATGATATTGAATCTTAGATTTAGTTGATTGAGGATGGAGATGGGAAGAATAGAATGTTTCTTATTTTAGAAAGTTTGTAAAATATCAATCTTTTGGACGTAGGAAACCCTAGAGATGATGTCAACGAGCTTTAAGCCAAGTTTTTGGGTGAGAGTTATAGGGTACTGAATCTTAGATTTAGTTGATGAAGGATAGAGATTTAAAAAATGAAAGTTTCTTATTTTAGAAACTTTTTAAAACATCAATCTGTTAGACATAGGAAACTCTAGAGATGGTGTCTAGGTGCATTTAGCCAAATTTTGGGGTGAAGATGAGATGGTATTTAATCGTAGATTTAGTTGGTGAAGATGAAGATTGAAAAATAGAAAGTTTCATATTTTAGAAACTTTATAAAACATCAATCTTTTAGGCATAGGAAACCCTAAAGATGGTGTCAAGGAGCTTTTGGCTAAGTTTTGAGATTAGGATGAGATGATACTGAATATTTGATTTAGTTGATGAAGGATAGAGATTGAAAAAATAAAAAGTTTCTTATTTTATAAACTTAATAAGACATCCAACTTTTAGACATAGGAAACCCTAGAGATGTGGCAATGAGCTTTTACCTCAGTTTTGAGATGAGGATGAGATGGTATTGAATAGATTTAATTGATAAATGATGGAGATTGAAAAAATAGAAAGTTTCTGATTTTAAAAACTTTGTAAAACATCCATCTCTTAGACATAGGAAACCCTAGATATGTTGTCAACGAGCTTTTAGCCCTGTTTTGATGCGAGGATTAAATGGTATTGAATTTAGGTTTAGTTGATCAAGGATGGAGATTGAAAAAAATAGTAAGTTTCTTATTTTAGAAACTTTATTAAACATCAATCTTTTGGACATTGGAAGACCTAGAGATGGTGTCAAAAAGCTTTTAGCCAAGTTTTGAGATGTTGAATCTTAGATTTAATTGATGAAGGATGGAGATTGAAAAAATATGAAGTTTTTTATTTTAGAAACTATATAAAACATCCACCTCTTATACATCAGAAACCTAGATATGGTGTTAAGGAGCTTTAAGCCAACTTTCGAGATTAGGATGAGATGATATTGAATCTTAGATTTAGTTAATGAAGGATGGAGATTGAAAAATAGAATGTTTCTTATTTTAGAAACTTTACAAAACATCAAATAAAAGTTACGTATTTTAGAAACTTTATAAAACATTCATCTTATAGACATTGGAAACCCTTGAGATGGTGTGAAGGAACCTTTATCCAAGTTTTGAGATGAGGATGAGAACTTAGCTAAAAGCTCCTTAACACCATCTCTAGGGTTTCCTATGTCGAAAAGATGTATATTATATAAAGTTTCTAAAATAAGAAATTTTCTATTTTTCATTCTCCATCCTTCATCAACTAAATCTATGATTCAATACCATATCATCCTCATATCAAAACTTGGCTAAAAGTTCCTTCAAAACTTGGCTAAAAGCTCCATCACACATTCTTTATGGTTTACTAAGTCTAAAAGATTGATGTTTTGAAAGTTTCTAAAATAAGAAACTTTCTATTATTTCAATCTACATCCTTCATCAACTAAATCTAAGATGAAAATTGGAAAAATAGAAAGTTTCTGATTTTGGAAACTTTATAAAACGTCAATCTTTTAGACATAGAAAACCTTATAGATGGTGTGAAGGAGCTTTTTGCCAAGTTTTGAGATGTAGATGAGATGGTCTTGAATCTTAGATTTAGTCGATCCAGGATGGAGATTGAAAAAATAAAAAGTTTCTTATTTTAGAAACTTTAAAAACATCAATGTTTTAGACTTAGTAGACCTTACAAATGGCGTCAAAGAGCTTTTAGCCATGTTTTGGGATGATGATGAGATGGTATTGAATCTTAGATTTAGCTGATGAAGGATGGAGATTGAAAAAATAGAAAGTTTTTTATTTTATAAACTTTATAAAACATCCACCTTTTAGACATAGGAAACCCTAGAGATGATGTCAATCAGCTTTTAGCCTAGTTTTGAGATGAGAATGATGAGATTGTATTGAATCTTCAATTTAGTTAATGAAGGATGGAGATTGAAAAAAATAGAAAGTTTCGTATTTTACAAACCTTATAAATTATCCATCTTTTAGACATAGTAAACCATAGAAATAGTGTCAAGAAGCTTTTAACTAAGTTTTGAGATGAGGATGAGATGATATTGAATCTTTAATTTAGTTGATGAAAGATTGAGATTGAAAAAATAGAAAGTTTTTTATTTTAGAAACATTTTAAGACATCGATCTGTTAGACATAGGAAACCCCAGAGATGGGGTCAAGGAGATTTAAGCTAAGTTTTGAGATGAGGATGAGATGATATTGAATCTTAGATTTAGTTGATAAAAGATGAAGGTTGAAAAATAGAAAGTTTCTTATTTTAGAAATTTATAAAACATCCATCTTTTAGACATAGGAGACCCTAGAGACGGTGTCAATGAGCTTTTAACCATGTTTTGAGATTAGGGTGAGATGGTAATAAATCTTAGATTTAGGTTATATAGGATGGAGATTGAAAAAATATGAAGTTTATTATTTTAGAAACTTTATAAAATATCCATCTTTTAAACATAGGAAATCCTAGAAACGGTGTAAATGAGCTTTTAGCCAAGTTTTGAGATAAGGATGAGATGGTATTGAATCTTAGATTTAGTGGTTGGAGATTGAAAAAATAGAAAGTTTCTTATTTTATAAACTTTATAAAATAACAATATTATAGACATAGGAGACCCTAGAGATGGTGTGAATGAGTTTTTAGCCTAGTTTTTGGGTGATGTTAAGATGATTTTGAATCTTAGATTTAGTTGATCATGGATGAAAATTGAAAAAATAGAGAGTTTATTATTTTAAAAACTTTACAAAACATCTATCTTTTAGACGTAGGAAACCCTAGAGATGATGTCAATTAGGTTTTAACCAAGTTTTGGGATGAGAATGAAAGGGTAATGAATCTTAGATTTAGTTGATGATGGATGGAGATTGAAAAAATAGAAAAATATAAATCTTTTTGACTTAGTAAACCCTTGAGATGGTGTCAAGGAGCTTTTAGCGAAGTTTTCAGGTGAGGATTAGATGGTATTGAAAATTAGATTTAGTTGATGAAGGATGGAGATTGAAAAAATAAAAGTTTCTAAAAGGAAACCTTATAGATGGTGTGAAGGAGGTTTTTGCTAAGTTTTGAGATGATGATGAGATGTATTTGATTCTTCGATTTCTTTGATGAAGGATGGACACTAAAAAAATAGAAAGTTTCTTATTTTAGAAACATTATATGATATCAATCTTTTAGACATAGTAACCCCTAGAGATGGGGTCAAGGAGCTTTTAACAAAGTTTTAGGATGAGGATGAGAGGATATTAAATCTAAGATTGAGTTGATGAAGCATGGAGATTGGAAAAGTAGAAAGTTTCTTATTTTAGATACTTTATAAAACATTCATCTTTTACACATAAGAGACCCTAGAGACGGTGTTAAGGAGCTTTTAACTATGTTTTGGGGGGAGGATGAGATGATATTTAATCTTAGATTTAGTTGATGAAAGATAGATATTGAAAAAAAAAAGTTTATTAATTTGTTGACTTTATAAAACATCAATCTTTTAGTTACAGGAAACCCTAGAGATGAAGGTAACGAGCTTTTAACAAAGTTTTGGGATGCGAATGAGAGGGTACTGAGTCTTAGATTTAGTTGATGAAGGATGGAGATTAGAAAAATAGAAAGTTTCTTATTTTAGAAACTTTAAAAAACATACGTCATTTAGACATAGGAAACCCTAGTTATGGTGTGAAGGTGCTTTTGGCAAAGTTTTGGGATGACGATGGGATGGTATTGAATCATAGATTTAGTTGGTGAAGGATAGAGATTGAAATATAAAAAGTTTCTTATTTTGGAAACTTTATAAAACATCAATCTTTAAGACAGAGGATACCCCATAAATGGTGTCAAGGAGCTTTTAGCTAAGCTCTGAGATGAGGATTAGATTTTATTGAATTTTTGACTTATTTGAACGAGGATGGAGATTTGAAAAATAGAAAGTTTCTTATTTTTAAAACTTTAGAAAACATCCATATTTTAGACTTAGGAAACCCTAGATATGGTGTCAAGGAGCTTTTAGCTAAGTTTTGAGATACGAATGAGATGATATTGAATCTTAGATTTAGTTGATGAAGGATGGAGAATTGAAAAAAGAAAGTTTCTTATTTTAGAAACTGTGTAAGACATTAATCTTTTAGACATAGGAAACCCTACAGATGGTGTGAATGAGCTTTTAGCCAAGTTTTGAAATGAGGATGAGATGGTATTCAATCTTATATTTAGTTGATAAAGGATGAAGATTGAAAAAATGGAAAGTTTCTTATTTTAGAAACTTTATAAAACATTCATGTTTTAGAGAGAGGAGACCTTAGACACGGTGTCAAGAAGCTTTTAACGATGTTTTAGAATAACGATGAGATGATACTGAATCATAGATTTAGTTGATGAAGGATGGGGATTGAAAAAATAAAAAATTTCTTCTTTTAGAAACTTTATAAAACATCCATCTTTTAGACATAAGAAACCTTAGAGATGATGTCAACGAGCTTTCAGCCAAGTTTTGAGATAAGAATGACAAGGTACTGCATCATTGATTTAGTTGATTAAGTATGTAATGTAGATTGAAAAAATAGAAAGTTTCTTATTTTAGAAACTTTATAAAAATCCTTCTTTTAGATATAAGAAAACCCTAGAGTTGGTGTCAAGGAGCATTTAGCCAAGTTTTGAGAAGAGGATGAGATGGTATTTAATCTTAGATTTAGTTGATAAAGGATGGAGATGGAAAAAATAGAAAGTTTCTTATTATAGAAACTTTATAAAACTTCCATCTTTTAGACATAGGAAACCCTAGAGCTGATGTCAATTACCTTTTAGCTAAGTTTCGTGAAGAGAAGTAGAGAGTACTGAATCTTAGATTCAGTTGATTAATGATGGAGATTGAAAAAGGAGAATGTTTCATATTTTAGAAACATTATGAAACAACCATCTTTAAGACATTGAAAATCCTTGAGATTGTGTTAAGGAGCTTTTAGCTAAGTTTTGAGACGAGGATGAGATGGTATTGAATCTTAGATTTAGTTGATTAAGGATGGAGATTGAAAGAATAGAAAGTTTCTTATTATAGAAACTTTATAAAACTTCCATCTTCTAGACATAGGAAACCCTAGAGATGATGTCAACTTGCTTTTAGCCAAGTTTTTGGATGAGAAATAGAGGGTACTGAATCTTAGATTTAGTTGATTAATGACGGTGTTTGAAAAAGTAGAAAGTTTCATATTTTAGAAACTTTATAAAACAACCATCTTTAAGACCAAGAAAACCCTTGAGATTGGGTTAAGGAGCTTTTAGCTAAGTTTTGAGATGAAGATGAGATCGTATTGAATCTTAGATTTAGTTGATTAAAGATGGAGATTGAAAGAAAAGAAAGTTTCTTATTTTAGAAACTTTGTAAAACATCAATCTATTGGACATAGGAAACCCTAGAGATGATGTCAACGAGCTTTAAGCCATGTTTTTGGATGAGAAGTATAGGGTACTGAATTTTAGATTTAGTTGATGAAAGATGGAGATTGAAAAATTAGAAAGTTTCTTATTTTAAAAACTCTTTAAAACAACAATCTGTTAGACGTAGGAAACCCTAAAGATGGTGTCTAGGTGCTTTTAGCCAAATTTTGGGATGAAGATGAGATGATATTTAATCGTAGATTTAGTTGGTGAAGGATGAAGATTGAAAAATGGAAAGTTTCATATTTTAGAAACTTTATAAAACATCCATCTTTTAGACATAGGAAACCCTAGAGATGATGTCAATGTGCTTTTAGCTACGTTTTGATATTAGGAGGAGAAGATATTGAATCTTTGATTTAGTTGATGAATTATAGAGATTGAAAAAATAGAAAGTTTCTTATTTTATAAACTTTATAAGACATCCAACTTTTCGACAAAGGAAACCCTAGAGATGTGGCAAGGAGCTTTTAGCTCAGTTTTGAGATGAGGATGAGATGATATTGAATCTTAGATTTAATTGATAAATGATGAATATTGAAAAAATAGAAAGTTTTTGAATTTAGATACTTTATAAAACATCTATTTTTTAGACATAAGAAACCCTAGAGATGGTGTGAAGGAGCTTTTAGCTAAGTTTTGAGGTGAGGATGAGATGATATTGAATCTTTGATTTAGTTGATAAAGGATAGAGATTGAAAAAGTACAAAGTTTCTTATTTTAGAAAGATATAAAACATCCATCATTTAGACATAGGAAACCTTAGAGATGGTGTCAAGGTGCTTTTAGCCAAGTTTTGGGATGATGATGAGATGGTATTGAATTGTAGATTTAGTTGGAGAAGGATGGAGATTGAAAAATAGAAAGTTTCTTAATTTAGAACCTTTATGAAACATCCATCTTTTAGTCATAGGAAACCCTAGAGATGGTGTCATACAGCTTTTAAGTAAGTTTTGAGATAAGGATGAGATGGTATTGAATCTTAGATTTAGTTGATAAAGGATGGAGATGGAAAAAATATAAAGTTTCTTACTATAGAAACTTTATAAAACTTCCATCTTTTAGACATAGTAAGCTGTAGAGATAATGTCAACGAGCTTTTAGCAAAGTTTTGGGATGAGAAGTAGAGGGTACTGAATCTTAGATTTAGTTAATACAGGATGGAGATTGAAAAAGTAAAAAGTTTCTTATTTTAGAAACTTTCTAAAACATCGATCTTTTAGACATATGAAACAGTAGAGATGGTGTGAAGGTACGTTTAGCCAAGTTTTGGGATGAGGATGAGATGGTATTTAATCGTAGATTTTGTTGGTGAAGGATGGAGATTGAAAAAAAAAGAAAGTTTCTTATTTTATAAACTTTATAAGACATCAATCTTTTAGATATAGCTAGAGATTTGGTAAAGGAGTTTTTAGCTCAATTTTGAGAAGAGAATGAGATGATATTGAATTTTAGATTTAGTTGATTAAGGATGGAGATTGAAAGAAGAAAAAGTTTCTTAATTTACAAAGTTTATAAAACATCTATCTTTTAGACTTAGGAAACCTAGAGATGATGTCAACGAGCTTTAAGCCAAGTTTTTGGATGAGAAGTAGAGGGTTCTGATCTTAGATTTAGTTGATGAAGGATGTAGATTGAAAAATTAGAAAGTTTCATATTTTAGAAACGTTTTAAAACACCAATCTTTTAGACAAAAGAAACTTTAGAGATGGTGTCTAGGTGCTTTTAACCAAGTTTTGGAATGAGGATGAGATGGTATTTAGTCGTAGATTTAGTTGGTGAAGGATGGAGATTGAAAAATAGAAAGTTTCATATTTTAGAAACTTTATAAAACATCCATCTTTTAGACATAGGAAACCCTAGAGATGGTGTCAAGGAGCATTTAGCTAAGTTTTGAGATGAGGATGAGATGAAATTGAATATTTGATTTAGTTGATGAAGGATAGAGATTGGAAAAATAGAAAGTTTCTTATTTTATAAACTTAATAAGACATCCAACTTTTTGACATAGAAAACCCTAAAGATAGGGTTAAGGAGCTTTTAGCTCAGTTTTGAGAGAAGGATGAGATGGTATTGAATCTTAGATTTAGTTGATAAATGATGAAGATTGAAAAATAGAAAGTTTCTTATTTTAGACACTTTATAAAACATCAATCTTTTAGACATAAAAAACCCTAGAGATGGTGTAAAGGAGCTTTTAGCTAAGTTTTGAGATGGGGATGAGATGATATTGAATCTTTGATTTAGTTGATGAGGGATGGAGATTGAAAAAATAGAAAGTTTTTTATTTTAGAAACTTATAAAACATCCATCATTTAGACTTAGGAAACCCTACAGATGGTGTCAAGGTGCTTTTAGACAAGTTTTGGGATGAGGATGAGATGGTATTGAATCGTAGATTTAGTTGGTGAAGGATGGTGATTGAGAAATAAAAAGTTTCTTATTTTAGAAACTTTATAAAACCTCCATCTTTTAGACATAGGAAATCCTAGAGATGATGGCTAGGAGCTTTTAGCTAAGTTTTGAGATGAGGATGAGATGATATTGACTTTTTGATTTAGTTGATGAATGATGGAGATTGAAAAAATAGAAAGTTTCTTCTTTTAGAAACTTATAAAACATCAGTCTTTTAGATGTATGAGACCCTAGAGACGGTGTCAAGGAGCTTGTAAGCCCAATGGTTCCCACCTTGGCATTCCCATCTTCTTTTGATGATTCCAATACACAAGTGATTTTATATCACTAATGTGTTTGAATATCTAAGTTGTAGATCATAATTGTGCTACGACAAGATTGCTTGGATTGAGGCCAAGAAGCTCTCATTAGACCACATTCGGAAGACCAAGACATCAGAGATCCAAGACGCATGAAGACTTGAAGCATCACAATTGAAGATCGAAGTCGTTTTAGAATGTAAAGATTCAATCATAGTTTAGGTGTTTAGAGGCATAAATAAAGTAAATCACACACCCCTAAATGTTTAAGAGATTGTCCTTGTGGTGTTCCAACACTTTGGAACCCTCATAAACAATCCCAACTTGGTGTAGAGGTGGACGCCCAATTGAATAAGAAACAAAATTGAAACACCAGCTACATAAAGACTTCTCGGAACTCCGAGCTCGGAACTCCGAGAAATTCTGCGGAGCACCGAGAAATGGTCCAGTAGCATTTTTTCAACTTCTGTTTATATTCCCGGAACTCCGAGAGAAATTCTCGGAACACCATTGGGGTTTTTGCCAGAATTGCCACTATGCCCCCAAACGGTCATATTTTGGGTTTTTTATATATATGGGTATTCTAAACTTTCCAACCATCAATCCTAACACTCTAAAAACCTATTGGAATATCCTCAGATTGTATTAAGCTTGTTTATGCCTCTCATCCTCTAGAATTAGGATTTGGATCATAGGCTCAAATTTGTACATCTTCTTCAAACTTTGTAAACCCCTTGTGAGGGATTTTTTGTTTGTTTCTTTCTTTATCAAGATGATTGTATTTGGGCGAGTGTTCGGAGAAGCGGAGCCCACTCTCCGTGGTGAGGATTGCCACCAAGTTTAAAGGCAATTGGAATTGTAATTGGCACCAATCTTTACCGAAGTTAAGAAGATCAACATAGTGAAGCCATCAATGAGTTTGGTTGGTGGGGTGGAGTGGGCCTCGCGTTTTGAGGACCGAACCACTTTAAATCTCGGGGGCACATCTCTTGCTTTACATTTGCATTGCACTTAGGATTTAACTTGTATGCTTAATTGTCTTTTTGATCTCTTAAATCTTCAAAATTGGGTTAGAGTTTTCAAAAGCTTAAAACTTGTTAGTAACCTAATTTTCCCTCCTCATAAGTTGCCATTAAGATAGTACTCGGGCCTACCTTTGGAATTTCAGAGCTTTTAGCCGAGTTTTGGGATGAGAATGACAGAGTATTGAATCTCAGATTTAGTTGATGACAGATGGAGTTTGAAAAATAGAAAGTTTCTTATTTAGAAACTTTATAAAATATCAATCTTTTAAACATAAGGAACCCTAAAGATGTTGTCAATGTGCTTTTAGCCATATTTTGGGATGAGAATGAGATGATATTGAATCGTAGATTTTTTTGGTGAAGGATCGAGATTGAAAAATAGAAGGTTTCTTGTTTTATAAACTTTATAAAACATCCACATTTTAGACATAGAAAACCCAATAGATGGTGTCAACGAGCTTTTAGCCAATGAAAAATTTCTTATTTTAGAAAGTTTATAAAACATCAATCTTTTAGACATAAGAAACCTCATAAATGGTGTGAAGGAGCTTTTAGCCGAGTTTTGAGATGAGGATTAGATGATATTGAATCTTTGATTTATTTAAACAAGGATGTAGATTGAAAAAAAAAAAAAGTTTCTTATCTTATTTTAGAAACTTTATAAAACATCCATCTATTAGACATAGGAGACCCTAGAGATGGTGTTAATGAGCTTTTAGCCACGTTCAGGATGAGGATAAGATGATATTAAATCTTAGATTTAGTTGATGTAGGATGGAGATTAATAAAATAAAAGGTTTCTTATTTTAGAAACTTTGTTAAACATCCATCATTTAGACATAAGAAACCTTAGTGATGATGTCAACGAGCTTTTAGCCAAGTTTTAGGCTGAGAATGAGAGGGTATAAATCTTAGATTTAGTTGATAAATGATGAAATTGAAAAAATAGATAGTTTTTTATCTTAGAAACTTTTTAAAACACCCTTCTTTTAGACATAAAAGAACCTAGAGACAGTGTCAAAGAGCTTTTAGCCGTGTTTTGGGATGAGGATAAGATAATATTGAATCTTAGATTTAGTTGATTAAGGATGGAGATTGAAAAAATAGAAAGCTTCTTATTTTAGAAACTTTGTAAAAAAAATTATTTAGACATAAGAAACCCTAGTGATGATGTTAACGAGCTTTAAGCCATGTTTTGGGATGAGAATAAGAGGGTATTGAATCTTAGATTTAGTTGGTGAGAGATGGAGATTGAAAAATTAGAAAGTTTCTTATTTTAAAAACTTTATTAAACATCCATCTTTTAGACATAGGAAACCCTAGAGAGGGTGTCAACGTGCTTTTAGCCAAGTTTTCGGATGAGGATGAGATGATATTGAATAGTAGATTTAGTTGGTGAAGGATGGGGATTGAAAAATAGAAAGTTTCTTATTTTAGAAAGTTTATAAAATATCCATCTTTTTGACATAAGAAATCCTAGAGATGGTGTGAAGGGGCTTTTAGCTAAGTTTTGAGATGAGGGTGAGATGATATTGAATATTTGATTTAGTTGATGAAGGAAGGAGATTTAAAAAATAGAAAGTTTCTAAAATAAGAAACTTTAAAAGACTTCCAACTTTTAGACATAGAAAACCCTAGAGATGGGGTGTAGGAGCTCTTAGCTAAGTTTTGAGATCAGGAGGTGATGGAATTGAATCTTAGATTTAGTTGATAAAGGATGAAGATTGAAAAAATAGAAAGTTTCTTATTTTAGAATATTTATAAAAGATCAATCTTTAAGAGATAAGAGACCTTAGAGACGGTGTAAATGAGCTTTTAACCATGTTTTGGTATAAGGATGAGATGATATTGAATTTAAGATTTAATTGATGAGGGATGGAGATTGAAAAAATAGAAAGTTTCTTATTTTAGAAACTTTAAAAAATATTAATTTTTTGGACTTAGTAAACCTTAGAGATGGTGTAAAGGAGGTTTTGGCCAAGTTTTGAGGTTAGGTTGAGATGGTATTAAATCTTAGTTTTATGTTATAAAGGATGGAGATTGAAAAAATAGAAAGTTTCTTATTTTAGAAACTTTATAAGACATCCATCTTTTAGACATAGGAAACCCTAGAGATGGGGTGTAGGAGCTTTTAGCTAAGTTTTGAGATGAGGAGCTGATGGAATTGAATCTTAGATTTAGCTGATAAAGGATGAAGATTGAAAAAATAGAATTAGAATCTTTATAAAAGATCTATCTTTAAGAGATAAGAGACCCTAGAGACGGTGTAAATGAGCTTTTAACCATGTTTTGGGATGAGGAAGAGATTATAATGAATTTAAGATTTAGTTGATGAGGGATGGAGATTGAAAAAATAGAAAGTTTCTTATTTTAAAAACTTTAAAAAATATAAATTTTTTAGACTTAGTAAACCCCAGAGATGGTGTAAAGGAGGTTTTGGCCAAGTTTTGAGGTTAGGTTGAGATGGTATTAAATCTTAGTTTTAGGTTATAAAGGATGGAGATTGAAAAAATAGAAAGTTTCTTATTTTAGAAACTTTATAAAACATCCATCTTTTAAACATAGGAAACCCTAGAAATGGTGTGAATGAGCTTTTAATCAAGTTTTGAGATTAGGATGAGATGGTATTGAATCTTTGATTTAGTTGATAAAGGGTTGAAATTGAAAAAATAGAAAGTTTCAACTTTATAAAACAACCATATTTTAGATATAGGAGACCCTAGAGATGGTGTGAATGAGATTTTAGCCTTGTTTTGGTACGATGATAAGATGGTTTTGAATCTTAGATTTAGTTGATCATGGATGGAGATTGAAAAAATAGATAGTTTCTTATTTCAGAAACTTTATAAAGCATCTATCTTTTAGACATAAGAAACCCTAGTGATGATGTCAACGAGGTTTTAACCAAGTTTTGGGATGAGAATGAGAGGGTATTGAATCTTAGATTTAGTTGATGAACGATGGAGATTAAAAAATAGAAAGTTTCTTATTTTAGAAACTTTATAAAACATCAATCTTTTAGACTCAGTAAACCCTAGAGATGGTGTCAAGGAGCTTTTAGCCAAGTTTCGAGATGGCGATGAGATGGTATCGAATCTTAGATTAAGTTGATGAAGGATGGAGATTGGAAAAATAGAAAGTTTCTTACTTTAGACACTTTATAAAACATCCATCTTTTACACATAGGAAACCCGAGAGATGGTGTCAAGGAGCGTTTAGCTAAGTGTTTAGATGACGATGAGAAGATATTGAATCTTAGATTTAGTTGATGAACGATGGAGACTAAAAAAATAGAACGTTTCTTATTTTAGAAACTTTATAAGACATCAATCTTTTAGACATAGGAACCCCTAGAGATGGTGTCGATGAGCATTTAGCCAAGTTTTGAGATGAGGATGAGAGGGTATTGAATCTTAGATTTAGTTGATAAAGGATGGAGATTGAAAAAATAGACAGTTTCTTATTTAAGAAACTTTATAAAACATACATCTTTTTGACGTAACAAACCCTAGAGATGGTGTGAAGGTGCTTTTAGCCATGTTTTGGGTTGAGGATGAGATGGTATTGAATCGTAGATTTAGTTGGAGAGGGATAGTGATTGAAAAATAGAAAGTTACTTATTTTAGAAACTTTATAAAACTTCCACCTTTTTGACATAGGAAACCTATAGATGGTGTCAACGAACTTTTAGCAATGTTTTGAGATTAGGATTTGATAGTATTGAATCGTAGATTTAGTTGATCAAGGATGGAGATTGTAAAATAGAAAGTTTCTTATTTTAGAAACTTTGTAAAACATCAATCTTTTAGACATAAGAAATCCTACAGATGGTGTCAAGGAGCTTTTAGCCAAGTTTTGAGATGAGGATTAGATGGTATTGAATCTTTGATTTATTTGAACAAGGATGGAGATTAAAAAATAGAAAGTTCCTTATTTTAGGAACTTTATAAAACATCCATCTTTTAAACATAGAAAACCCTAGATATGGTGTCGATGAGCTTTTAGCTAAGTTTTGAGATGGGGACGAGATGATATTGAATCTTAGATTCAGTTGATGAATGATGGAGATTGAAAAAATAGAAAGTTTCTTATTTTTAAAACTTTATAAGACATCTATCTTTTAGACGTTGGAAACCCAAAAGATGGTGCCGAGGAGCTTTTAGCTAAGTTTTGAGATGAGGATGAGATGGTTTTGCATCTTAAATTTAGTTTTTAAAGGATGAAGATTGAAAAAATAGAAAGTTTCTTATTTTAGAAACTTTACAAAACATCAATCTTTTAAAGGTAGGAGACCCTTGACACAGTGTCAATGAGCTTTTAGCCAAGTTTTGGGATGAGAATGAGAGCGTATTGAATCTCAGATTTAGTTGATGAATGATGAAAATTGACGAAATAGAAGGTTTGTTATTTTAGAAACTTTATAAAATATCAGTCTTTTAGACGTAGTAAACCCTAGAGATGGTGTCAAGGAGCTTTTAGCCATGTTTCGAGATAAGGATGATATGGTATTGAATCTTAGATTTAGTTTACGGGCTTTTATTATTTTAGGAACTTTATAAAACATCCCTCTTTTTTACATAGGAAACCCTAGAGATGGTGTGAAGGTGCTTTTAGCCAAGTTTTGAGATGAGGATGAGATAATATTGAATCTTAGACTTCGTTGATGAATGATAGAGATTGAAAAAATATAAAGTTTCTTATTTTAAACACTTTATAAAACATCAATCTTTTACATTTAGAAAACCCTAGAGATGGTGTTATGGAACTTTGCCATGTTCTAGGATGATGATGAGATGACTAAAAGCTCCTAGACACCATCTCTAGGGTTTCCAATGTGTAAAAAATGAATATTTTATAAAGTTTATAAAATCTGAAACTTTTCATTTTTTCAATATCCACCCTCATCAACTAAATCTAAGACTCAATACCCTCTCATTCTCATCCAAAAATATGGCAAAAAGCGCGTTGACATCGTCTCTAAGATTTTAATACCATAAAAGATGGATGTTTTATAAAGTTTAAAAAATAAGAAACTTGATATTTTGTCAATCTCCATCCTTAATCAACTAAATCTAAGATTCAATACCATCTCATCCTCATCTCAAAACTTGGCTAAAAGTACCTTGACACCACCTCTAGGTTTTCCTGTGTCTAAAAGATAGATGTTTTATAAAGTTTCTAAAATAATAAACTTTTTATTTTTTCTCCATCTTTCATCCACTAAATTTAAGATTCATTACCATCACTAACTCATCCGAAAACATGGCTAAAAGATGGATGAAGGGTCTCATATGTCTAAAAGATGGATGTTTTATAAAGTTTCTAAAATAAGAAGTTTTGTATTTTTACAATCTCCACCCTTTATAAAGTTTCAATACCCTCTCACTCTCATCTCAAAACTTGGCTAAAAACTCGTTGACATTATCTATAGGGTTCAAATACCCTTAAAGATGAATCTAGAAGCTCCTTGACACCATCTCTAAGGTTTACTAACTCTAAAAGATTGATATTTAGAGTTGGGATCACATAACTCAGCAGCCTCATTTGCCCCAACTCAATAAGATTATGAGAACAGGGCTCTACTCCATCAACGATGCTGACAGAATCATTTGGAAGGACAACCCAAATGGGAAGTTTTCCCTCAGATCAGCTTGGAATCAAAGTAGAATTAGATGCGCTGAGGTTCCTTGGTTCAAGACGGTCTGGAATAAAGGCCATATCCCTAGGCACAGCTTCATTACCTGGCAAGCAATGCAAAACAGGCTAAGTATGCGGGATAGGCTATTCTTCCTAGGCTCAAACAGAGATATAAAGTGTCTCCTCTGTAAAACTGAGCCTGAATCTGTGAATCATCTTTTTTTCCACTGCTCCTACTCAGCCTGGATTTGGAGGTCCATTCTTTGGAGATGTGGGTACAGGAGAAAACCGCTTCAGACCCTCCTATAGGAAGAAATGTGGATTCGGGAAAAATGTAAAGGAGATGGCCAGGCCACTTCGATTATGAGGATTAGCTTCTGTGTGGTGGTGTACGAGATCTGGAGAGAAAGGAACAGCCGCCTGCATGGTAAATCACCTTGCCACAAAAACAGTATCCTCCAACGCAGCATCAGGGCTGTCCACTCTAGACTCGCTTATCTTCAACTTGGAGACGTCGAGAACAGGAAAAATGTTGACACTGCTGCAAATTTTGGATTACCAAGTTTTCAAGTGAAGATAGATGGTGAATTCTGCTCATGGGCCAGGCCGGAGCAAAGATTCATAAAGGTAAATACAGATGCAGCAGTTCAGAATGGGAAGGGTGGAATTGGAGGTTTACTTCGTAATTCTGCTGGGGAGGTAAAAGTCATGTTTTCTATTCGGTTGGGCTGTGAAGAGATCCATCTTCTGGAAATGAAAGCAATCCTTCATGGAATCAGGCTAGCTCTCATGGGGGGGCACGATTCCATCTGGATCGAATCTGACTCTTTGACTGCTGTGAATGTGATCTCAAAGAAGTGGGAGTGTCCTTGGAAAGCTATTCCAATCGTAGAAGAAATTCGAGACGCTCTCTTACAATTTCAGAGCTGAAAATTGACCCACATTTGGAGAGAAGCGAACGAAGCCGCGGACTTTTTGTCGAAGCCGGACTGCTGTTGCGAGGGGCCCGTCATCTCGCCTTCTATTCTCCCCCCAAAACTTAGGGATATTTTGGCACTGGATGCAGCTGGCCATATGTACCCTCGCTTGTAAGGTTAGTTTAATGTCCCAAAGATACGTGTTGGAGGCCAGTGTTGTGTTTAGCTGCTGGTGTTGTGGTGAGATCTGTAGCCCTCCTTGTGGCTTATTTCAGCAGCCCTCTTTGATTTTCTTCTTGGCTAGGTGCCTTTGTTGCCCTTGTGGCCCCCCTCTGTAATCCTTGTCATTGGTTTTAATATATCTGGTCGGGGTCTGCCTAACCCCAGCTTACCAATAAAAATAAAAATAAAAGATTGATATTTTATAACGTTTCTAAAATAAGAAACCTTCTATTTTTCAATCTCCATTCTTCATCAACTAGATCTAAGATTCAACACCCTCACATTCTTAACACAAAACATGGCTAAAAGCTCATTGACATCATCTCTAGGGTTTCCTATGTCTAAAAGTTGAAAGTTTTATAAAGTTTCTAAACGAAGAAACTTTCTATTTTTTCAACTCCATCCTTCGTCAACTAAATCTAAGATTCAATTTCATCGCATCCTTATCCCAAAACTTAGCTAAAAGCTCCTTAACAACATCTCTAGGGTTTCCAATGTCTAAAAGATGGATGTCTTATAAAGTTTCTAAATTAAGAAACTTTCTATTTTTTCAATCTCCATCATGCATCCACTAAATCTAAGATTGAATATCATCTCATCTTTATCTCAAAACTTGGCAAAAAGCTCCTTGACACCCTCTCTAGGATTTGCTATGCCTAAAAGATGAATGTTTTGTAAAGTTTCTGAAATAAGAAACTTTCTATTTTTTCAATCTCCATCCTTAATCAACTAAATCTAAGATTCAATATCATTTCATCATCATCTCAAAACACTGCTTAAAGCTCCATCACACCATCTCTAGGGTTTCCGATGTCTAAAAGATGTATGTTTTATAAAGTTTCTAAAATCAGAAACTTTCTATTTCTTTTCAATTCTTATCCTTATCCTAAAACTTGGCTAAAAGCTCCTTTACACCATCTATATGTTTCCTATGTCTAAAAGATTGATGTTTTAGAAAGTTTCTAAAATCAGAAACTTTCTATTTTTTCATTCTCCATACTTCATCAACTAAATCTAAAACTTGTTAGAAACCTAATTCTTCCCTCCTCATTTGTTGCCAATTCGGGACCACCCTTGGAATTTCACTTGGTATTAGAGCAAAGGCAAGAAAATATTTTCTTTTCTATAAATCTTTGGTAAATTTTCCTTTAAAAATTTCAAACAAGGGAAAGATCATAAGATCTTTAGCAACTTTCTAATTGTGAAATGGCGGATAGAGATGGAACCGGACTTCCGGAGGGCCATTCCACAACTAAACCTCCCTTCTTTAATGGGTCCAATTATGGACATTGGAAGACAAGGATGCGCATCTATCTTCTTTCGATAGATGTGGAACTTTGGCACATTGTTGAAAATGGATACATGTTGCCTTCCAAACCATTTGAAGAATGGAATGTCGTAGAAAAAAGGCATGCAAATTTAAATTACAAAGCTATAAATTCTTTGTTTTGTGCCCTATCTACGGAGGAGTTTAATCGAGTTGCTCTTTTTGATTCCGCCAAGGTTATTTGGGATACACTTGCCGTTACCCATGAGGGAACATCTCAAGTTAAGGATTCCAAAATAAACTTGTTAAAGAGTCCGGGTCATGTTCCAAGGCAAGAATGATTCCGCCAAGGTTATCTGGCAGGAATGAAGTGGAGAATCACCCACATCTGGAGAGAGGACAACATGGCAGCTGATTTTTTGTCCAAGAGAGAGTGCCCCTTTAAAGGCCATTCCACTTCTCAGATGACAGTTCTTGACGAGCTTCTTGCTATTGTAAAATCTGATAGAGAGAGAACAAAGTATCTACGTCTGAAAAATCAGAACTGATTCTGGCTTCTATGCTGCTCCCGCTCTTCCCCTTTTGTTTCCCATGTTTGGCTGTTTAGGCTCTGTTCCTTATTGTCCTTTTGCCGTTTTGTGGTTTGCCTATTGGGAGTCTGTTCCCCCCTGGCTGGTTTATTGGCCCCCTTGATGTATCTCTTTATTTCTTTAATGATATTTGGTAGGGGTCTTGCCTAACCCCAGCTTAACCATCAAAAAAAAAAAAACTTGTTAAAGAACAAATATGAAATGTTTAGAATGGATCAAAACGAAAGCATTTCCGAAATGTATACCCGTTTTTCTAAAATTTCTAATGAACTAGCAAATCTTGGTAAATCTTATCCTACTGATGAGCTTGTGAGTAAGTTGCTTAGGTCTCTTCCTCCATATTGGGATCCAAAGGTAACGCCATACAAGAATCAAAGAATCTCAAGACGCTAACCATGGAGGAACTTGTAGGATCTCTCATCACCCATGAGATGCTCCTCACTAGTCGACAAGAGGAGAAGAAGCCGAAAGAGAAAGAAAAAGAGAGTCGATCTCTAGCTTTAAAAGCCTCCAAAGGGAATTCATCATCCTCTAGCGAGGCGGATAGCGATGAAGAAGAAGCTTTAAGAAAATTTAAAAGCTTATGGAGAAAGAAACATAAAAAGGATAAAACGAAGAAGAAAGAAGAAAGTGAAGTAGAAGGAGGAATAAGGTGCTATAATTGCAAGAAGATCGGACACAAAAGACTGGATTGTCCTCTTCTCAAGTCATCTTCCTCAAAATATAAGGGAAAGAAGGAATGGAAGAAACATAAGGCTCTTGCCGCCGGATGGGATGCTACTAGCACCTCGGGAAAGAGTTCAAGCGAAGGGGAAGAAAAGAAAGATGATATTTGCTTCATGGCACTCACCCATGAAGATGAGGTAAACTCTAACCCCTCGTGTTATTCATCTAGTAGTGATAGTGAAAAAATATCATATGATGAATTATGCTCAACCTTGCACTCTCAAATTTCTAAAAATAAAGTTCAAAAGAAATCCATTTCAAAATTAGAAAATGAACTTATTTTTTTGAAAAATGAATCTTCTTCCAAATCTCAAGCACAACTTGAAAATTTTAAACTTGAGATTGAAACCCTTAAGGGTTATTTGGATGAGAAAACTTGCCAAATTGCAAGACTCCAAGATGTGGCAAGCTCTTCCAAATCTTATGAAGATGAATTTAATAATTTTTTAAATAAAATAACCCATCTTCATAATGAAAATGAAAGGTTAAGATTATGTCTCTATGGATTCTTAAATGGTGACAAAATTATTGACATAATCTTAAAGAAGACTAGTCTAAGACCTAAACATGCATATGATAGGACTAGTTTATCTAACCCTCATGTTAGATGCCATTATTGTAGAATTAATGGTCATTACCAATTCCAATGTGCATCTAAGATTAGGGATAATGGTGGAACCAAGAAATCTTGGGTTCCCAAAGCCCCCATATGATTATCTTCATATGTGCTTAGGGGCGTTTGCTCTAAAAATTGAATATCTTTCTGTGGGTAAATTAAAATATCCCCTCTTATGTTGAATAAAAATTCTAAATAGGGGGAGTTCTAGGTTTGTCTTTTTCCTTGAAAAAGGGGGAGCTTTAAATTGAATATTTCATCCCTTTGTTTCTCTTTTACCTCAATCTTTTTGATTGATGCCAAAGGGGGAGAGAATTCTAGTGTAAGGAAAATATGTATGCTTTTATTGGAAAATCTCTTGTGCTTGTCATCATCAAAAAGGGGGAGATTGTAAGCCCAATGGTTTCCACCTTAGCATTCCCATCTTATTTTGATGATTCCAATACACAAGTGATTTATGATCACTAGTATGTGTTTGATTGTCTAAGTTGTAGATCACATTGGTGCTAAGACAACATTGCTTGGATTGAGGCCAAAAAGATCTCATTGGACCACATCATGAAGGCCAAAGACATCGAAGTCCAAGACATATGAAGACTTGAAGAATCCATTGAAGATCAAAGTCATATTTAGATTGTAAAAGATCCAATCTTAGTTTTAGATTTTAGAGGCATAATTAAGTAAATAATCAAACACCCTAAATATATAAGTGATTGTCTTTATGGATTTCCAACACCTTGGAACCCTCATAGCAATCCCAACTTGGTGTTAAGTTGGAGGCCTAAAAACAAGAAATGAAAATTTGCATGAAATAGGCTTCATGGAACTCCGAGAGAAATTTTCGGAACTCCAAGAAATGGTCCAGTAGACTTTTTTCCAACTTCTGTTTGTATTCCCGGAACTCCGAGATTTTTTCTCGGAACTCCGAGAACACTACAACGGTCGGATTTTTAGCCGTTGCGATTTTTCCTGGAATTACAACAATGCCATTGAACGGTCATATTTGGTTTTTCTTATATATATGGGCATTCCAAACATTCCAATCATGGATCCTAACACTCTAAAACTCCATTTGAACATTCAAAGAGTGAATCAAACTTGATTATGCCTCTCATCCTCTAAAGCTTAGGATTTGGATCATAGGCTAAATTTGTACATCTTCTACACTTTGTAAACCCTTGTGAGGGATTGTTTTTTGTTCTTTCTTTCTTATCAAGAACTTGTATTGGGCGAGTGTTCGAAGAAGCGTAGCCCACTCTCCGTGGTGAAGATTGCCACCAAGGTTAAAGGTAATCGGAATTTGTAATCGGCACCGATCTTCGCCGAAGTTAAGAAGATCACATAGTGAAGCCATCAACGGGTTTGGTTGGTGGAGTAGAGTAGGCCTTGCGTTTGGAGGACCGAACCACTTTAAATCTCGGGTGCAATCTCTCTTACTTTTGCTCTTTATTTGCATTTGCACTTTAGATTTAACTTGTGTGCTTGAATTTTACTGTTGATCTCTTAATTTCCAAAATTGGGTTTGAGTTTTCAAAAGAGTTAAAACTTGTTAGAAACCTAATTCTTATCTCCTCATTTGTTGCCAATTCGGGACCACCCTTGGAATTTCACTTACTGTTTTAGAAATGTTTTGGCTTAAAAAGGTTACGCGGTCGCCCGCTATGGGCTTACTGTTTCTAAAATTCATTTTGCTTAAAAACTTTTCGCGATCGACCAGGGGGTTAGCGATCGACCTGCCCGATAAATTTCGAGATGTGTTCACATTCTAGTAACCATCTCGCGGTCACCCGACATGTTCTGGTCGACTAGCCCTAAGTTAAATTCTGTTTTTAACTTTGAAATATAGGGGCTTTTGAGCTATGGTCTTTGGGCTTTAAACATGTGTTTTCAAATACATTTATGCACTTAGGAAAATGGTTTTAGAGATGATTTGAAAACATTAAAACATGCAAACACAAAATACCAAGAGGACTCCTATGCATTCTACGAAATATAACCTTGGGTCCTCTTGATCTTCAATCTTGTTTGGCGCTTGCACAATCTTCTCCTTGTCTTGAGATAGTCTTCAAACTTGTTCTTGCCTTGTGGATCCCTTGATTCTTCAATATACCATACAGCTTGAAGGGAGACCACCAAGACTTGACTTTCTTCAAGACTAGCCCTTGTTTTTCTTGCTTCAAGTGTTGACATGAAAGGAACCTGTCTTAATCACAACACTTGAACAACCATTAGCAAACTACCATCAATTTGGGTTTGTTGATCATCAAAACATGAGAGGGATGCACCCTTGGGCTTACATTCTCTCCCTTTTTGATGATGACAAGCCTAAATTGAATCTGGGATTGGAGCTCCCCCTTGATGAAACATTTATACAAATTTTGCCTCCCCCTCAATATATGCTTATCATAAATATGAAGATTAAAAGATATATGAATCCATTCAGAACAAATGACAATGAGCACAAGATAAGCATAGGTAGAGCTAATATGGTGACTAGGGAAAGCATATGCATGGAACACAACAGTGTGAGAACACACATGCATACATAAGCAATTTACCATTCTTCTCCCCCTTTTGTCACATCAAAAAGAATAGGGAATGATAAAACAAGTGAAGATCCCCCTTTTTTGTGTTTTAAAAAAGCCGGTTTCTCCCTCTTTTTTGTAGAATACATGCCTAGATACATATAGTATTTAGAGAACAAGTACACATGATCATGGTCTTGATGAAGCATGAAGCCTAATGATTAGATGTCTTAATTAAAATATGAGTGTACACTCTCCATCTTACGGGTAGTACGAATTGAGTAGCTTTTAAGTTTAAGTTGACATCATGACCATGCATTCCATAATATACAATCATTAAAGTATATAGAGTATATGTATATGCATGCTGGTTCAAAATTCTTTTACCTGTTGAAGTGACCACATATTCAAACCACTCCGAAGATCACAAAATCTCTCTTCACTTAGGGGTTTGGTGAATATGTCAGCAAGTTGAGCATCAGTGTGAATGTACTCAATTGATATGTCACCTTTCTGTGAATGATCTCTAAGAAAATGATGTCTTCTCTCTATATACTTTATCCTAGAGTGTTGAATAGGGTTCTTGGTTAGATTGATAGCACTAGTGTTATCACAATGAATCGGAACACATTTAAAGGTGAGACAATAGTCTTCCAAGGTGTTCTTCATCCAAAGGACTTGGGCACAACAAGCTCTTGCAGCAATGTATTCGGCCTCTGTGGTGGATAAGGCGACCGAATTTTGCTTCTTACTAAACCAAGAAACAAGAGATCTACTTAGGAACTGACAAGTGCCGCTTGTACTTTTTCGATCCACTCGACATCCGGCAAAGTCAGCATCCGAATACCCTACTAGGTTTAAATCATTGGACTTTTCATACCATAAACCTAAGCTAGGAGTTCCCTTGAGATATTTGAATATTCTTTTGACACCTTGCAAATGGGATTCCTTAGGGTCTGACTGAAATCTAGCACATAAACAAACACTAAACATAATGTCCCGTCGGCTAGCAGTCAAATATAGTAGACTCCCTATCATACCCCTATATTGTTTTTGATCAACAGATGGGCCAAGATCATCTTTTTGCTTAGTTTGGTGGATGTACTCATGGGAGTAGGCTTTGTTGGAGAGCTATCCATCCCAAACTTTTTAAGCAATTCTCTTGTATATTTTTCTTGATTTATGAATATGTCATTTCTTAAATGATGAATTTGTAGACCTAGAAAATATTTGAGTCCTCCCATCATGCTCATTTCACATTCATCTTGTATACATTGAGCAAAATCTTTACACATACTCTCATTTGTTGATCCAAAGATGGTATCATCAACATATACTTGTACAATGAGTATGTCACTTTCTTGACGTTTGATAAAAAGGGTTTTATCCACCTTACCCATATCAAAATATTTGTCTAATAGAAATGAACTAAGTGAAATTCCAAGGGTAGGTCCGAGTACTATTCTAATGGCAACTAATGAGGAGGGAAAATTAGGTTCCTAACAAGTTTTAAGCTTTTGAAAACTCTAACCCAATTTTGAAGATTTAAGAGATCAAAAAAGCACACAAGTTGAATCCTAAGTGCAATGCAAATGTAAAGCAAGAGATAAGAGAGAGTGCACCCGAGATTTAAAGTGGTTCGGTCCTCAAAACGCGAGGCCTACTCCACTCCACCAACCAAACTCGTTGATGGCTTCACTATGTTGATCTTCTTAACTTCGGCGAAGATCGGTGCCAATTACAATTCCAATTGCCTTTAACCTTGGTAGCAATCCTCACCACGGAGAGTGGGCTCCGCTTCTCTGAACACTCGCCCGAATACAATCGTCTTGATAAAGAAAGAAAGAAACAAAAAATCCCTCACAAGGGTTTATAATGTTTGTAGAAGATGTACAAATTGAAGCCTATGATCCAAATCCTAATTCTAGAGGATGAGAGGCATAAACAAGCTTAATATACTCTTAGGATATTCCAATAGGTTTTTAGAGTTTTAGGATTGATCATTGGGAAGTTTAGAATACCCATATATATAGAAAAACCCAAATATGACCGTTTGGGGGCATAGTCGTAATTCTGGCAAAGTTCCCCAACGGATATATTTTTTCCCGTTATAGTGTTCTCGGAGTTCCGGGAATTGAAACAGAAGATGGAAAAATGTTACTGGACCAAATCTCGGAGCTCCGAGGAATTTCTCGGAGTTCCGAGCTCAGAGCTTCGAGCCAAAAAAAAAAAAAAAATTCTCTCGGAGTTCCGAGAAGCCTATTTCCAACAGATTTTCAATTCTTATTTCTTTATGCATTCGAGCTTCCAACTCTACACCAAATGGGATTATTATGAGGGTTCCAAATTGTTGGAACACCACAAGGACAACCACTTAAGCATTTAGGGTGTGTGAGATTACTTTATTTATGCCTCTAAACACCTAAACTAGGATTGGATCTTTACATTCTAAAACGACTTCGATCTTCAATTGCGATGCTTCAAGTCTTCATGCCTCTTGGATCTCCGATGTCTTTGGCCTTCCTAATGCGGTCCAATGAGAGTTTTTTGGCCTTAATCCAAGCAACCTTGTCTTAGTACAATCATGATCTACAACTTAGACATACAAACACATTAGTGATATAAAATCACTTGTTTATTGGAATCATCAAAAGAAGACGGGAATGCCAAGGTGGGAACCATTAGGCTTACACTAAGCTTGTCATACCAAGCTCTAGGAGCTTGCTTTAAACCATATAAGGCTTTGTCCAATTTATAGACATGGTTAGGGAATTTGAAATCTTCAAATCCGGAAGGTTGTTCAACATAAACTTCCTCCATTATGTATCCATTTAGGAATGCACTCTTGACATCCATTTGATATAACTTGAATCCTTTATGGCAAGCAAATGTAAGAAGCATCATAATGGCCTCTAACCGGGCTACGGGTGCAAAGGTTTCATCATAGTCGATTTCTTCTTCTTGATTATAACCTTGGGCTACTAATCGAGCTTTGTTTCTTTGAATCTCCCCTTGTTCATCAAACTTTTTTCTATAGACCCATCTAGTGCCGATCACAGGATGGTCTCTAGGTCTAGGAACTAATTTCCAAACTTTGTTCCTTTCGAATTGATTTAGCTCCTCTTGCATGGCAATAATCCAAAAATTATCTTTCTCCGCCTCATCTTGTGGACCCCGATCCTAGAGAGAGAGGTGGGGGACGAGCCCCCAACGGTCTCTAGATCATCCACGTGAAGGAGAGCTCAACCAAGGAACTCTTGAAAGAGTGCCCCTCACAGCATGAGTGGCGACGTAAAATAAGATACCCCTCGATTTGGGGACTAGCCCGGAATTCGAGACGTACCTTAAACAAAAAAGAGTCGCCATCCAGGGAAGTCGGTCCTAGGACCCATACCATGCTCTGTTACAATGGATAACCAGAGATACAAAAGGTTCGTGCCTGATTACAAATGGAGAAGGTCCGAAGAGCACCCCCAATTTGTCCGAGTGCAAGCACTTGGTCTCTTATGCCATTTATTATTAACTTTGAAGAGTTTTGGGTGAAAATCATATGAAATGGGAACAAATATCTCTGAGAAAATGTCCACCTAAACATGCATAACCCAGGGATAATAAGAACATACAAAATAAATAAAAGAAGTGTCACTTAAGCATAGGTAAGTTATAAGTGACATGCCTAATGGATGTCTAAGTTCTGGTGGACAAACACATGCATGGTACAACTAAAGGTATAAGGTCTGTACAGGAAATAACAGATACGATAATCAGATAATCATGAAAGCAGTAAAGAACTATAGCTAAAAAAATCAGCAAGAAATAATAAATAAGAATAAGTAAAGAGTTATAGCTAAGCATATAGTCAAGAAGTAATAGACTGGTATGCAGTAAAGAGCTACAGCTAAGTATGTGAGTGATCAAATAAGGAAATAATCTCAATCTGAAAGAAAACACACAAGAAAAATGCTAACCACAAACACAAACTCTAAAAAAAACTAACAATAAACCCTAAGACTCTAATGTTGTCCTCGACTCTTGAATGGTCTAATATTCATCTAAGCCGCCTACGTATCCCCACCTCCACGAGAATCAGAGTCACGTAGTTCTTCGCGCCTATTCTAAACTATGATGCCTAAGACAGCTAGACCTCTACCCTAGACACGACCTAAAAGACCGAACTAGTTATTAAAGTTTCTTGTGCGATTATTTATATTCCAGTGGATTGTGGATTTTAGGACGCCCTATATGCCCTAACCAAATGCAGGTTAGCCCTAAGCTAATGCAGGTGGTTCCTACAACCTATGTGTAAGTAGGTTGTGTGTCCTAAGAAATTAATGGGATCACTAACGCATCCTAGACCTAGTCATCAGTTGGCAAAAAGTATCGCCAGCTGACCAGACGGAGGCGTTCCTAGCTAGGACAAACTCCTAATTCTTACACAAACACACAACAAATCAAGGACAAACTCTTAACTCTAAAACTCTCTATCTAGAATCAAACTCCTAACTCTAGAGGAAGAGCTTTTTTAAAGTTTATTCAAAATGATTCAAAATGTTATTTTCAAAAGTTTGGCTGGACTTGGGATAAAGATCCCCAGCTGAACTACGTACCTCGTGAAAGAGGATCAAGCCAACGTAGTTCTGAAATAAACTCTCCTACTACGCTCCTAAAATCTTTTTAACTTTTCAAAAAGTTTTAATATTTTTGAGTTTCAAGTTTTTAAATGTTTTTCTGAATTTTTAAGAGTTTCTGATGTTTTTTGGATTTTCAAAATATTTTCAAGTGTTTCTAAGATTTTTAAATGTTTTAACCCTTAGAAAGGGAACACACTAAACAGCGCACTAGGGCCAAACCATAGGGCTAAAGGGGAAACCCCGAAATCAAATAAACTCACTAAAAGTGAAATGATTACCAAACGAGTAAACTAGTATCCCAAGATAAAATGAAAATGATCTAAGATCCCAAGTAGGTAGGCTCTAATAAGACTAACATAGTCTCTAAAAAGGAAGAAACACCAACATTAAAGAATAAACTCATACTTTATAAAAATAAACTCTAAAATTACAAGGCAAACTATAGGATAAACTCATAAACTAAAGGGGTGAACTAATAGTCTATATGATAGACTCCTAAACAATCAACTCTAAAAAGGGGTACAAATAGGTCAAAGCATGACCAACACTCTATAAAGGGGGTACAAATAAGTGAAAACATGTTTAATAAAGGAGAGGAAACAACTAAAACTAATAAGACAAAATATGTCTTCTATGGGGGCTCCAAATATCTTTATCATTGCCCTTACAACGATAGGAACTAATGGCTTTTTATGGTTACATGTCTAAAAGGTTTCTAAAAGACTGGGCTAGTCTTAAAACTAAAGAGGGGAGTGCTACTCGGACCGACTAAGTCCCCTAAAGGATGGGCTTGGGCTAACGCCTTCATCGCCATTACAATGGAGGAAAACTAATATATGAGGATGTCTAAAAGTCTAAGAAATCTCTATCTACAGAAAGAGGGAATAAGAGGAAAGATGGTACTACAACGACCGGGTAAGTCCCTCCAATGATGGGCTTCGTCTAACACCTTCATCGCCCTTTGCAATGAAGGAAGAATTCTATGGTTATCTAAAAGACTTAGCAAGTCTTCTAAATGAGAAAGGGGAGAGCTAATCGGACTAAACAAGTCCCCTAAGGATGGGCTTGGGCTAACGCCTTCATCACCCTCTAGGCTAAGCATGAATCAAGCATCAAAGGCACGCATTTGCATTCTACATGGAAGCTGAAAATTTGTATTTCAAATTACACTATCCAAATTGCAAAACTAGCGAACGTGATACACATCAAAGTTGTAGGTGAAATATAAGGGAACATTTTATTAGTTACGTACTTCAGCCAGTTTCCACCGGAAGGAGCCGGAAAATGACCATCTCCGGGCGAATTTCAGATTTCAATTCTGCAGTTTTACTTTTCAAAAGTTCTGATTTGATTTTGCAAAACAGATGATCAAAAATACATTTTCAAGAACAGTATTCAACTACAAAGTTTTATACAATTGATCAATAAACTTTTCTTCGTTGACAATTTTGGCTGGATCGTGTCAGAAGTGGTCCGAAAATGGTCATCTTTGGGCTGATTTCATATTTCATTTATGTACTTTTGCTTTTCAAAAGTTCTGATTTGGTTTGCAAAACAGAGGATCAAAAAAACATTTTCAAGAAACGTGTTCAACTACAAAGTTTTATTCAATTGATCCAATAAACTTTTCTCTGTTGACAATTTCGGATGGATCTTGCCGGAAGTGGCCGGAAAACGGCCATTTCCGATCAAGTCCAAATCTGGAAATGTAGTATTTTTGGCTGACATCTTAAAATCATCATAATTTTTTCATTTTTCATCGTTAAGAGGCCTGGAAGATGTCAAATCGAAGATCTCAGAAAAATTTACAACTTCTGTGGGTATTACGTTCGCTATATCTAACCGAATTTTAGCTAAAAATTGAAAATAAAATTTGGACAGCATGTAATTCAACACAATTTCATGACATTTCACATTAAAACATCATTGAAACACAAGATCTATTGGAATTTGACACAAATATATGATAATACATGCTGATTAGGCTTAGATCTAACCATGTTAGTTTCAGTTTTGAAGATCTTTAAGGAATTTTCACAAAAACACACATAGATTCACCATTTTGCACCGAATTTTGAGCTGAAATCTTAAAACGGCCATAACTTCTTTGTTTCTTGGCCAATTTTGGGCATTTATACGCCAAATCGAAGATCTCAACAAGTACTAGACCGTCACGTACGAAATTTCCATGAATTCCTACAAAAAATTGACAAAAAATGGCAAAAACGAGACTGGACAACACTTAGTTTTACAATTTTTACATCAAAATTTGACTAGAACTCAAAATTTGAGGTGAATTGCTTTAGATCTTCAAATGAGACATGTTTTTTTTTAAATATATTTTGATAGATTTTAGCCCTAGGTTGCTAGATCTAACCAATTTTAAGCATTTTTCACTTAGATTTCCCATTTTAGCCTAGATTTTCAAATCAAACTCAAAATCTACTAACCTTTTGCTCTTCTCTTGGATAGCTCCTTGAAAGCTTCTTTCTCTCTCTAGATCTCCTTTTTTATCTCGATCTTCTTCTTTCTCTCTTTAGATCTCTTTCTTTCTCTAGATCTCTTTCTTTCTCTCTCTAGATCTCCTTCTTTCTCTCTTTAGATCTCATTTCTCTCTCTAGATCTTCTTTTTCTAGAATTCTCTCTCTCTCTCTCTAGAAAACTCTCTCTTTAGAATCTTCTCTCTCTCTCTAGAAAGCTCTCTCCCCCTCTCTCTAAAATTAGATTAAAAGCCCTAATTTTCTTCAAATGAGAGCCAAAATGCTCTATTTATAGAGTTTTTCCTTAATTTTTGTCCCCCATTAGTTTATAGGACAACCCATTTTTAAAAATTTTACTTTAGTTTTGGTTGCAAAAGGATAGCCATTTGGAAAAAAGTTTAATAAAAAATTAACTAAAAGAAGATTTTCACCCTTTAAGTTACCTTGGACAACCCCATTTTCATGTATATGTTGTATTTTAACTAAATGAGGGGTATTTTCAAATAAAACTCTTCATGGGCGACATTACAGGGATAATGCACCCTCCTTTCTGCTCTAGTGTAAAAACTAGCTACCTTACAGGATATTTCACTCCCCTTTCGCACTACAATTTTAATTCAGCTCGTCTTATTAGGCATTATGCTTGGATTTTGGTGAAATTTTGCAGGGACATAGTTGGGATCCTAACCTATCCGAGGGTGAAATTTGGGGCCCTAAATCCCTAATTTGATGAGGTTTTGATTAAACAAGATATAAAAGGGGTTCGGTCAAAATGGGGTGTCTACCCATCTATACTCTTAGGCTCTATATGTAACAAGAATGCAGCAAACTCATAAACATTTCTATACTGAGACCTTGTTTTGACTCCTTGAGAGGTATCACTGATGATTTGGATACTTTGGTGACCAGATAGAATCTGTTTCCCGTTTCCTTTATCATCCACCTCTTTAGGAGGACTTTCTAGCTCTAGTGTCTCTAGAATTTCGCTAGTGTTATCAACAAGCACTTCTTTTTTAATTTAATTTAGGTTTGTGTTTCGGGAAATAACCTCATAGTCTTCATCATCATGTGATTTTTTTATTTCTTCACTAAGTTCATCAAATTTCACATGAATAACTTCTTCAATCTATTGAATACTCTATATGATTTACTTCTAGTAGAGTATCCAAGGAAAATACCTTCATCGGATTTGGCATCAAATTTATGAAGGTTATCTTTTATATTCAAGCTACAACACTTACATCCAAACACCTTAAAATATTTAATATTAGGCTTTCTATCATTCCAAAGCTCATAAGGTGTCTTGTGAGTGTGAGGTCTAATCATGACTCTATTGATGACATAGCAAGATGTGTTAACGGCTTCCGCCCAAAAAATTTTAGGCACATTTTTGTCATGAAGCATAGACCTAGTCATTTCCTGAAGAACCCTATTTTTCCTTTCCACTACACCATTCTGTTGTGGGGTTTTAGGTGTTTTAGGTGTTGAAAAATTGTGATCAATTCCATGTTCTTTTCAATATGAACTAAAGTAAATGTTTTCAAATTCGGTTCCATGATCACTCATAATTTTTGAAAATTTACAACCTTTTTCAACTTGTAATCTATTGCATAAAGTACAAAATTTTTCAAACGTTTCATCTTTGGATGCAAGAAAACAAACCCAAGTAAATCGAGAGAAATCATCAACAATCACAAACACATATCTTCTCCCATTGAGACTACATGTTTTCATGGGACCAAACAAATCCATATGCAATAATTGTAATGGTCTAGAGGTAGATATAATATGCTTGGGTTTAAATGAGTCTTTGTGTTGTTTACCAAGTTGACAACCTCTACATACAATATCATTCTCATATTTCAACTTGGGTAAACCTTTCACAATTTGTTTTGAGGCAAGCCTCGACATTAGATCCATATTCGCATGTCCTAGCCTTTTGTGCCAAATCCATGAATTGACTTTCGCAGATGAAAGATATTTCACGTCTTAGTCATTTAGCTCTTCTAGGACCAATGAATATAGGCTTCCGTCTCTGGCCGTTGCAAATTTAATTTTGCTTTCATTTTCTTTTTTAATTATGCACTTGTTATTTTTAAACAGAATTTCACAATTAACATCGCATAGTTGGCTAATACTAAACAAATTTTGATGAAGGCCTTCAACAAGAAAAATATTTTTTATACTAAGATCTTTGAATTTAATAGTACCTTCCCCCAATGATTTTTCCTTTGCCATTGTCTCCAAGGGTAACATGTCCTTGATTTCCCATGACAATGCTTGAGAATTTGGTGGGGTTTCCGCTCATGTGTCTTGAGTATCCACTGTCCAGGTACCATCTATCCGTTGTGGCTCTTGAGCTCAAACACTCCTATAAGAAAGATTCAGGTCTTGCCCTTAGGTACCCAACCTATGTTGGGTCCTCCATTGTTAGTATCAAAAGACCTATCTTTTGTTACCCAAACAAGTTTAGATGATTTTCTCTTTGTACATGCATAGTTCTAATGTCTAAGTTTTCCACAAAAATAGCATGTTGGTGAATAGATGTTGAAGTTCTTGTAAGGGGTTTTAGACTTGACAAACTTGTTTTTGTAAGCAACCTTCTTTTGGGGCTCTTAGTAGCCAAGACCTTGTTTTCCAATAGAAGCCTTGCTTGCTAAAATTTTATCGAGTTTCTCTTTTCCACAAGCATGTCTAGGAACAAGTGTATCATTTTCAATTTTAAGTTTCCTATTCTCATTGTATAGTTTTTCAATATCAATATACAATTTTTCATTTTCTTCTTTTAAGTGATCAAATTTATATTTTTAATTTTCATGTTTTTCTTTTAGTAAGGTGTTCTCCATAAAGAGTTGATCATTTAATGAAGATTTTTTTTATCAAGCTCATTCTTCATTTTTTCAAAATCGTTGGTTATGAAAACTTCAAGAAGTAGTGCTTTGTTGACTGTTTGAAAAGTGTCTATTAATTCATTCAGGGTAGGTTGTTCATTTTCATTATCACTTTCACTACCACTACTATTATTACTATTACTACTTTGAACAAAAGAGTCTAAGATTTGACTTACATTGAGCTTGGAGGAATCACTAGCCATGTAGCATACAAAATTGGATTTCTCATCTCCACTTGATTTGCTTTCTGACGTGTCACTTAGGCCATCCCAATTAGCACTAAAACTTTTTTTCTTTTTGTCATCTTTTCCGTTTCTTCTATCTTCTTTCTTTTTCAATAACAGACAGTAAGTACGAATATGACCCTCTTTGCCACATTCGATACATCAAATAGTATCATCATCATTATCTCTTCTTCTTCTGTCTTTATCTCTCTTTGGGGAGGTGCTTCTTCTTGAGCTCCTATTTTTCCTATTGAACTTTCCAAACCTAGAGATCCGTTTGGAGAGGAGAGCCATTTTTGAGGTTAGGTTTTCCATACTTAGCTCTCTTTCACTGTCATCTTCTTCGCTTTTGACTCTAGCCTTGAAAGCCACATCCTTCTTCCTTCTTTCCTTTTCTATTGCTTTCCCTCTTATTCATCTTCATCTCATGAGTGATGAGGTTACCCATGAGGTCGTTTAGTTCGAGGTATCCAAGTCTTTTGATGGCTCTACTGCCGTGATCATTGGATCCCATGAGTCGGGAAAGCATCTTAGAAGCCTTTGGACCAGTTCATAATTTGTACAGGTTTTTCCTAAAGCATTAAACTCATTTACAATATTAGTAAACCTTGTGAACAGAGATAGATTCTCCTTCATGCATCTTAAAGGCTTCAAAATCACTAATAAGCATATTTACTTTAGATTTCTTTACTTGAGTTGTCCCTTCATGGGTTGTCTCAAGTGAGGTCCAAATTTTCCTCGCCGTCTTACAAGTTGAGACTCTATTGAATTCTTCACGAGAAAGAGCACAAAATAGTAGTGTTACTCCCTTAGCATCCAATGTAGCCTTTCTCTTGTCGACGGGATTCCATTCCTTTCTATCCATTGTGGGTTCAATGTACCCATCTTGGATTAACTCCCAAATTTCAAAATCTACGGATTTTAAATAAAAAGCGATTCTAATTTTTCAATACCCGTAGTTTAGTCCATTAAAATACGGAGGTCTATTTGAGGCTCTATTAAGAACCTTTAGGTTTGATACCAAGTGAAATCCCAAAGGGAAACAACCAAGAGGGGAGTGGTGAATTGGTGTTTTCAAATTTTTCTATTTGAAAAGGTAGGGCAAGTGAGTTTGGCCTAATTAGTTCTAACCCTTGTTCAAGTTATATTAAAAATAAAAGGGAAAGAGATTACCAACACCACAAGAGAGAGGAGAAAGAGTGAGGAGACCACACAATGATTTATAGTGGTTCGGTCACAACTTGACCTACTCTACTACCCAAGTACTTCGCCTTTCCTTGGGATTTTCTCCACTATGGTAAGACTCATTGATGCTGTCTCACAAAGCGTATACACATTCACCACCTCCACAAGGGGACACACCCTTGTATTACAAATCCACCTCCAAAGATGTTCTTCGTTGCACTCTGACCTCGAAGTAAGAAACTCGTCTTTGCAATCTCACATACACATAAAGGGAATAATAAAGGAAAATGAAGAACACTCAAGCCTCTTATAGGCGTATACAACTCTCAAAGCTCACAAGACTCCCAATGATTAACACTAAAAGCTTAGGGAGAACCTCTTGACAAGAAATGAATGGAAGTTTAAATGCTCAAGAGATTTGAAGAAGAATCCTTTTGATTTTCAAGAGAAAGCTCCAAGTTTGATATTCAAAAAATATTCAAAAGGGTGTTTAGAGAAGATCTTTGATCGGGTTTAAATAGCCCTAGTTCATTTGAGAGAGAACAAGGGCAAAACTGTAATAAAACTGGGTGGTTGCACCTACCCACTGTACACCCGAACGACTCTTTTGCGAGTCCGCCACGGTCAACCGAGCCACCGCGGTCGCACGCCCTTACCGAGCGCCCTTTTTCATTTTTAAAATCTGTATCACTGCGGTCGACCGAGGTTGTTGCGGTCGCCCTCCGATAGCTTACTGTTTGAGAAATATTTTGGCTTAAAAAGGTTACATGGTCGACCGGACCTTCGCGGTCAACCGTCATGCGCTTACTGTTTCTAAAATTCATTTTGCCTAAAAACTTTTCGCGGTCGACCGAGGGGTTAGCGGTCGACTGGCCCGATAAATTTCGAGATGTGTTGACATTCCAGTAAGCATCTCGCGGTCGCCAGGCACGTCCCGGTCGACCAGCCCTGAGTGAAATTCTGTTTTTAACTTTGAAATATAGGGGCTTTTGGGCCATGGTCTTTGGGCTTTAAACATGTGTTTTCAAATATATTTATACACTTAGAAAAATGATTTTAGAGATGATTTGAAAACATTAAAACATGCAAACACAAAATGCCAAGATGACTCCTATGCATTCTACGAAATATAACCTTGGGTCCTCTTGATCTTCAATCTTGTTTGGCGCTTGCACGATCTTCTCCTTGTCTTGAGATAGTCTTCAAACATGTTCTTGCACTTGTGGATCACTTGATTCTTCAATATACCATACGGCTTGAAGAGAGACCACCAAGACTTGACTTTCTCCAAGACTAGCCCTTGTTTTTTTTGCTTCAAGTGTTGACATGAATGGACCCTGTCTTAATCACAACACTTGAACAACCATTAGCAAACTACCATCAATTTGGGTTTGTTGATCATCAAAAAAAGAGAGGGATTTACCCTTGGGCTTACATACCCCCAAACGGTCATATTTTCAAATGGGTTATATATGCACTATCTTAACCTCTCTAAACCATCTTTGAACATTATCTTGAACATTCTAAAGATCAAACCAAAGTGTTCTTAGTGCCTCTCACATCTCTAACCAAGGAAGTGGATTAGGCTTAAATTTGTACATCTACATCCATCATTTGTAACCCTTGTAAAATGATATTTAGTTTTCTTTCTTTGAAGAACATTGTATTTTTGGCGAGTGCAAAGAGACGCGTAGCCATCTCAATAGCGAGTGTTCGAGATGCAGAGCTTTCTCCGATTCGAGGCGAGTCTTGCGAGGCGGAGCTGAATCATTGTAATTGGGTTGATTCCTCACCATTAAGGGAATCCGTAGTGAAAGCACCAAGAGGTCTTGGTGGAGTGGAGTAGGTTCTTGAGTGACTGAACTATAAATCTCGGGTGCACTCTCTTTATTTTGTGATTGTGCATTTGTGGTTTATTTCATTTGTGTTTAAAGTTTTAATTTGCCATTTAGTTTTTCATTTAAGCAAAATTTTTGCCAAAGTTTTTTTTTTAACAAACCCAATTCACCCCCCCTTTTGGGTTGCAATCTCCACTGGGATTTCAGTATTAAATCTTAGATTTAGTTGCTGAATGATGGAGATTGAAAAAATAAAAAGTTTCCTAATTTAGAAATTATAAAAAACATCAATCTTTTACACTTAGTAAACCCTAAAGATGGTGTCAAAGAGCATTTAGCAAAGTTTTAAGATTTGGATTAGATGGTATTGAATCTTAGATTTAGTTGATAAATGATGGAGATTGAAGAAATAGAAAGTTTCTTATTTTAGAAACTTTATAAAACATCCATCTTTTAGACATAGGAAACCCTCTAGATGGTGTCAAGGAGCTTTTAGACAAGTTTTGAGATGAGGATTTGATGGTACTGAATCTTAGATTGAGATGATGAAGGATGGTGATTGGAAAAAAATAATGGTTCTTATTTTTGAAACCCAAGAGATGGTGTCAAAGAGCTTTTAGCCAAGTTTTGGGATGAGGATGAGATGGAGTGAAGGAGCTTTTAGCCAAGTTTTGGGATAAGAATGAGACGGTATTGAATCTTAGATTTATTTGTTGAATGATGAAGATTGAAAAAATAAAAAGTTTCTTATTTTAGAAACTTTGTAAAACACCAATCTTTTACCCTTAGTAAATCCTAGAAACGGTAGCCAAGTTTTGGGATGAGTTAGCGATGGTATTTATTCTTAGATTGAGTTGATGAAGGATGGGGATTGAAAAAATAAAGAGTTTCATATTGTAGAAACTTTATAAAACATCAATCTTTTAGACCAAGTAAATCCTAGAGATAATGTCAAAGAGGTTTTAGACTGATCTTCTATACTATTGAAACTCTACAGATGATGTCAACGAGCTTTTAGCCAAGTTTTGAGATAAGAATCAAAGGGCAATGAATCTTTGATTTAGTTGATAAATGATGGAGATTGAAAAAATAAAAAATTTCTTATTTTAGAAACTTTATAAAACATCCATCTTTTAGACATATGAGACCCTATAGATGGTGTGAAGAAGCTTTTAGCCATGTTATTGGAAGAAGATAAGATGATTTTGAATCTTAGATTTAGTTGATGAAAAATGGAGATTGAAAAAATAGAAAGTTTCTAATTTTAGAAACTTTTAAAAATCCACCTTTTAGACATACGAAAACCTAGAGCTGGGGTCAAGGAGGTTTGAGCCATGTTTTGGGATGAATTAGCGATGGTATTGAATCTTAAATTCAGTTGATTAAGGATGGAGAAAAAATAAATAGTTTTTTATTTTAGAAACTTTATAGAAAATCTATCTTTTAGATATATGAAACCCTATGAGATTGTGTTAAGGAGCTTTTACCCAAGTTTTGATACGATGATGAGATTCTATTGAATCTTAGATTTAGTTGATTGAAAAACAGAAAGTTTCAAAAAATATCCATCTTTTTGACATAGGAAACCCTCTAGACGGTATCAATGAGCTTTTAGCCAAGTTTTGAGATGAGGATTAGATGGTATTGAATCTTAGATTGAGTTGATGAATGATGGAAATTGAAAAAATATAAAGTTTCTAATTTTAGAAACTTTATAAAACATCCATCTTTTATACATAGGAAACCCTAGAGATGGTGTGAAATAGCTTTTTTCCAAGTTTTGAGAAGAGGATGAGATGGTATTGAGTCTTAGATTTAGTTGATAGAGGATGGAGAATGAAAAAATAGGAAGTTTCTTATTTTAGAAACTTTAGAAAACATCCATCTTTTAGACGTAGGAGACCCTAGAGATGGTGTCAAAGCTCTTTTAGCCAGGTTTTGGAATGATGATGAGATGGTTTTAAACCTTAGATTTATTTGATGAAGGATGGAGATTGAAAAAATAGAAAGTTTCTTATTTTAGAAACTTTATAAAACATCCATCTTTTAGACATAGGAAACCCTAGAGATGGTGTCAAGGGGCTTTTAAGCCAAGTTTTGAGATTAGGATGAGATGCTATTGAATCTCAGAATTAGTTGATGAAGGATTGATATTGAAAAAATAGAAAGTTACTAATTTTAGAAAATTTAAAAAACATCAATCTTTTAGACGTAAGAGACCCTAGAGATGGTGTCAATGTGCTTTTAGCTAAGTTTTGGGATGATGATGAGATGGTATTGAATCTTAGATTTAGTTGATGAAGGATGGAGATTCACAAAATAGAAAGTTTCTTATTGTAGAAACTTTATGAAACATCCATCTTTTATGGTATTGAAACCCTAGAGATGATGTCAACGAGCTTTTAGCCAAGTTTTGGGATGAGAATGAGAGGGTATTGAATCTTAGATTTAGTGGATGAAGGATGGAGATTGAAAAGACAAAAAGTTTCTGATTTTAAAAACTTTATAAAACACTCATATTTTAGACATTGGAAACACTAGAGATGGTGTTAAGGAGCTTTTATCCATCACATCCTCATCCCAAAACATGGCAAGGTTCCTTGTCACCTTCTCTAGAGTTTACTAAGGGTAAAAGATTGATGTTTTATATAGTTTCTAAAACTATTTTTTAAATCTCCAACCATCACCAACTAAATCTAAGATCCAGTATCATCTTATCCTCATCTCACAACTTGGCTAAAAGCACTTTGACACTATCTCTAGGGTTTGCTATGTCTAAACAATGGACGTTTTACAAAGTTTCTAAAAAAAGAAGCTTTCTATTTTTTCAATCTCCATCTTTCATCAACAAAATTTAAGATTCAATACCATCCATCATCATCACAAAACATGGCTAAAAGCTCATTGACACCATCTCTAGGGTTTTCTACGTCTAAAAGATTGATGTTTTGTAAACTTTCTAAAATAAGTAACTTTTTATTTTTTCAACCTCCATCCTTTATCAACAAAATCTAAGATTCAATACCATCTCATCCTTATCTCAAAACATGGCTAAAAGCCACTTCACACAATCTCAATGATTTCCAATGTCTAAAAGATTGATGTTTTATTAAGTTTCTAAAATAAGAAACTTTCTATTTTTTCAATCTCCATCCTTCATCAACTTAATCTAAGATTTAGACCATCTGATAATTATCCAAAAACCTGGGTAAAAGCTCTTTGACACCATCTCTAGGGTCTCCTATGTCTAAAAGATGGATGTTTTACAAAGTTTCTAAAATAAGATACTTTCTACTTTTTCATTCTCCATCCTCTATGAACTAAATCTAAGATTCAATACCTTCTCATTCTCTTCTTAAAACTTGGCTAAAAGCTCCTTCACACCATCTCTAGAGTTTCTTATGTCTAAAAGATTGATGTTTTATAAAGTTTCTAAAATAAGAAACTTTATATTTTTTCAATTTCCATCATTCATCAACTCAATCTAAGATTCAAAATTATCTCATCATCAACCCAAAACTTGGCTAAAAGCCCTTTGACACCATCTCCAGGGTCTCCTATGTCTATAAGATGGATGTTTTATAAAATTTCTAAAATAAGAAACTTTCTATTTTTTCAATCTACATCATTTATAAACTAAATCAATTATTCAATACCCTCTCATCCTCATCTCAAAACTTGGCAAAAAGCCCTCTGACACCATCTTTAGGGTATCATATGTGTAAAAGATTGACGTTTTATAAAGTTTCTAAAATAAGAAACTTTTAATTTTTTCAATATCCATCCTTCATCAACTAAATCTAATATTAAATACCATCTCATCTTCATTTCAAAACATGGCTTAAAGCTCGTTTACACCAACTCTAAGGTTTACTAAGTCTAAAAGATTCTTATTTTATAAAGTTTCTAAAATAAGAAACTTTCTATTTTTTCAATCTCCATCTTTCTTAAACTAAAGCTATGATTCATTACCCTCTCATTCTCATCCCAAAGCAAGGCTAAAACCACGTTGACATCATCTCTAGGGTTTCTTACGCCTAAAAGATGGAAGTTTTATAAAGTTTCTAAAATAAGAAACTTTCTATTTTTTCAATCTCCATCATTCATCAACTAAATCTAAGATGCAATATCATCTCATCCTCATCCTAAAACATGACTTAAAGCTCCTTGACACCGTCTCTAGGGTCTCCTACGTCTAAAAGATGGATGTTTTGTAAAGTTTTTAAATTAAGAAACTTCATATTTTTTCAATCTTCATCCTTCATCAACTAAATCTAAGATTAAATACCATCTCATCCTCATCTCAAAACTTGGCTAAAAGCTCCTTGACACCTTCTTTAGGATTTCATATGTCTAAAAGATGGATGTCTTGTAAAGTTTCAGAAATAAAAAACTTTATATTTTTTCAATCTCCATCATTTATCAACTAAATCTAAGATTAAATACCCTCATTCTCATCCCAAAACTTAGCTAAAAGCTCGTTGACATCATCTCTAGGATTTCCTCTGTCTAAAAGATGGATGTTATATAAAGTTTTTATTATAATAAACTTTCTATTTTTTCAATCTTCATCCTTCATCAACTAAATCTAAGATTTAATACCATCTAATCCTCATCTCAAAACTTGGCTAAAAGCTCCTTAACACCATCTCGAGGATGTCCTATTTCTAAAAGATGGGTGTTTTATAAAGTTTCTAAAATAAAAAAACTTTCTATTTTTTCAATCTCCATCCTTCATCAACTAAATCTAAGATTCAATATCATCTAATAATACTCATCACAAAACTTAGCTAAAAGCACTTTGACACCATATCTAGGGTTTACTAAAAGTAAAAGATTGATATTTTTTAAAGTTTCTAAAATAAGACTTTTTATTTCATCAATCTCTATCCTTCAGCAACTAAATCTAAGATTTAATACCCTCTCATTCTAATCTCAAAATTTGGCAAAAAGCTCCTTGACACAATCTTTAGGGTATCTTATGTCCAAAAGATGGATGTTTTATAAAGTTTCTAAAATAAGAAGCTTTCTATTTTTTTAATTTCCATCCTTCATCAACTAAATCTAAGATTCATACCCTCTGATTCTCAACCCAAAACTTAGCTAAAAGTTGGTTGACATCATCTCTAGGATTTCAAAACGATATAAGGTGGTCCTTCATCAACTAAATCTAAGTTTCAATACCATCTCATCCTCATCTCAAAACATGGCTAAAAGCTCCTTGACACCATCTCTAGGGTCTCCTATGGCTAAAAAATGAATGTTTTCAAAAGTTTCTAAAATAAGAAGAAACTTTTCATTTTTTCAATCTTCATACTTTATCAACTAAATCTAAGATTCAATACCATCTCGTCGTGATCTCAAAACTTGAGAAAAAGCTTATTAACACAATCTCGAGGGTTTCCTACGTTTAAAAGATGAATGTTTTATAAAGTTCCAAAAATTAGAAACATTGTAGTTCTTCAATCTCCATCATTCATCAACTAAATCTAAGATTCAATACTAAATAATCCTTATCTCAGAATTTGGCTAAAAGCTCTTTGACACCATCTCTAGGGTTTACTAAATATAAAAGATTGATGTTTTATAAAGTTTCAAAAATAAGAAACTTTTTATTTTTTCAATCTCCATAATTCAACACCTAAATCTAAGATTCAGTACCCTCTCATTCTTATCTCAAAACTTGGCTAAAAGCTCATTGACAGAATCTCTAGGGTCAGCTATGTCTAAACGATGAATGTTTTATAAACTTTCTAAAATAAGAAACTTCTATTTTTGCAATCTCCATCCTTTATCAACAAAATCCAAGATTCAATACCATCACATCCTCATCTCAAAACTTGGCTAAAAGCTCATTGACACAATCACTAGGATTTCCTATGTCTAAAAGATGGATGTTTTACAAAGTTTCTAAAATAAGAAAACTTTCTATTTTTTCAATCTCCATCATTCATCAACTAAATCTAAGAGTCAATACCCTATAGTTCTCATCCCAAAACTTGGTTAAAAGCTCGTTGACATCATCTCTAGGGTTTCAATTCCATAAAAGATGGTCATTCATCCACTAAATATCTGATTTAATACCATATCATCCTCATCTTAAAACTTGGCTAAAAGCTCCTGGACACCATCTCTAGGGTCTCATATGTCTAAAAGATTGATGTTTTATAAAATTTCTAAAATAAAAAACTTTCTAGGTTTTGAATCTTCGATTTAGTTGATGAATGATGGAGATTGAAAAAATATAAAGTTTTTTATTTTTGAAAATTTGTAACAACATTCTTTTAGACATAGTAAACCCTAGAGATGATGTCAACGAGCTTTCACCCAAATTTTGAGATGAGAAAGAGAGGGTATGAATCTTAATTTTAGTTGATGAAGGATGGAGAATGAAAAAATAGAAAGTTTCTTATTTTTGAAACTTTATAAAACATCAACCTTTTAGACTTAGTAAACCCTGGATATGGTGTCAATGAGCTATTAGCCATATTTTGAAAAGAAGATGAGATGGTATTGAATCTTAAATTTAGTTCACGAATGTTGGAATTTGAAAAAATAGAAAGTTTCTTATTTTAGAAACTTTATAAAACATCAATCTTTTAGACTCATTAAACCCTAGAGTTAGTGTCAAGGAGCTTTTAGCCAAGTTTTGAGATGAGGATGAAATGGTATTAAATCTTAGATTTAGTTGATCAATGATAGAGATTGAAAAAATAGAAACTTTATTATTTTAAAAACTTTATAAAACATCCATCTTTTAGATATAGCAAACCTTAGAGATGGAGTTAAGGTGCTTTTACCCTAGTTTTGAGATGAGGATGAGATGATATTGAATCTTAGATTTAATTGATGAAGGATGGAGATTGAAAACAGTAGAAAGTTTTTTATTTTATAAACTTTATAAAACATCCATCTTTTACACATATGAAACCTTATAGATGATGTCAACGAGCTTTTAGCCAAGTTTTGGGATGAGGATGAGATGGTATTGAATATGAGATTTAGTTGATAAGGGATGGAGATTGAAAAAATAAAAAGTTTCTTATTTTAGAAACTTTGTAAAACATCCATCTTTTAGACATAAGAGACCCTAAAGATTGTGCCAAAGAGCTTTTAGCCAAGTTTTGGGATGATGATGAGACAGTTTCGAATCTTAGATTTAGTTGATGAAGGAATGAGATTGAAAAAATAGAAAGTTTCTTATTTTAGAAACTTTATAAAACATTAATCTTTGAGATATAGGAAACACTAGAGATGATGTTAACGAGCTTTTAGCCAAGTTTTGAGATAAGGATGAGATGGTATTGAATCTTAGATTTAGTTGATAAAGGATGGAGATTGAAAAAAATAGAAAGTTTCTTATTTTAGAAACTGCATAAAACATCAATCTTTTAGACATAGGAAACCGTAGAGATGGTGTCGAAGACCTTTTAGCCAAGTTTTGAGATAGGAATGAGATGGTATTGAATCTTAGATTTAGTTGAAGAATGATGGAGATTGAAAAAATAGAAAGTTTCTTATTTTAGAAACTTTATAAAACATCAATCTTTTAGACGTAGTAAACCCTAGAGATGGTGTCAATGAGCTTTTTGCGTAGTTTTGAGATTGGGATGGGATGGTGTTGAATCTTAGATTTAGTTGATGAAGGATGGGAACAGAAAAAATAGAAAGTTTTTTATTTTAGAAACTTTATAAAATATCTATCTTTTAGATATAAAAAACCCTAAAGATAGTGTCAATGAGCTTTTACCTAAGTTTTGAGATTAGGAATCAATGGTATTGAATCTTAGATTTAGTGGATGAAAGGTGGAAATTTTAAAAAAAGAAAGTTTATGATTTTAGAAACTTTCTGAAAATCCATCTTTTAAATATAAGAAACCCTAAAGATGATGCCAACGAGCTCTTAGGCATGTTTTGAGATGAGGATTAGATGATATTGAATCTTAGATTTAGTTGATTAAAGATGGAGATTGAAAAAATAGAAAGTTTCTAATTTTAGAATATTTATAAAACATCAATCTTTTAGACTTAGCAAACCCTAGAGATGGTGTAAATGAGCATTTAGCGAGGTTTTATGATGATGATGAGATGGTATTGATATTAGATTTAGTTGATAAAGGATGGTGATTGAAAAAATAGAAAGTTTCATATTTTACAAACTTTATAAAACATCTATCTTTTAGACAAAGAACCCTAGAGATGGTGTCATGGTGCTTTTAGCCAAGTTTTGAGAGGAGAATGAGAGAGTATTGAATCTTAGATTTAGTTGATTAAAGATGAAGATTGAAAAATAGAAAGTTTCTTATTTTGAAAACTTTATAAAAAATTGATCTTTTAGACATAGGAAACCCTAGAGATGGTATCAAGGGGCTTTGACCCGAGTTTTGAGATTAAGATGAGATGATATTGAGTCTTAGATTTAGTTGATGAAGGATGAAGATTGAAAAAGTATAAATTTTCTTATATTAGAAACTTTATAAAACATCAATCTTTTAGACGTAGGAAACCCCATAAATGGTGTCACGGTGCTTTTAGACAAGTTTTGAGATGAGGATTAGATGGTATTGAATCTTAGATTTAATTGATCAAGCATAGAGATTGAAAAAATAGAAAGTTCCTTAATTTAGTAACTTTAAAAAACATCAATCTTTTAGACTTAGCAAACCGTAGAGATGGTGTTATTGAGCTTTTAGCCGAGTTTTGAGATGAGGATGAGATGATATTGAATATTAGATTTAGTTGATAAAGGATAGAGATTGAAGAAATAGAAATTTTCTGATTTTACAAACTTTATAAAACATTCATCTATTAAACATATGAAACCTCATTGATGATGTCAAGGAGCTTTTAGCGAAGTTTCAAGATGAGGATTGTATGGTATTGAATATTAGATTTAGTTTATAAATGATGGAGATTGAAAAAAAAGAAAGTTTTTTATTTTAGAAACATTGTAAAACATCCATCTTTTAGACATAGGAAACCTTGGAGATGTTTTGAATGAGCTTTTAGCCAAGTTTTGAGATGAAGATGAGATGGTATTTAATCTTAGATTTAGTTGGTGAAGGATTGAGATTGAAACAATAGTTAGTTTCTTATTTTAGAAACCTTATAAAACATCAATCTTTTAAACATAGGAAACCCTAGAGATGGTGTCAATGAGCTTTTAGCCAAGTTTTGATATGAGAATTGGATGGTATTTAATCTTAGATTTAGTTGATCACGGATAGAAATTGAAAAAATAGAAAGTTTCGGATGTTAAAAACTTTATAAAACAACAACCTTTTAGACATAAGAAACTCTATAGATAGTGTGAAGGAGCTTTTAGCCAAGTTTTGAGATGAAGATGACATGATATTTAATCATAGATTTAGACTATGAAGGATGGAGATTGAAAAAATAGAAACTTTATTATTTTAGAAACTTTATAAAGCATTAATCTTTTAGACTTAGGAAACCCTACAGATGGTGTGAAGGAGCTTTTAGCCACGTTTTGAGATGATGATTAGTTGGTATTGAAACTTAGATTTAGTTGATAAAAGATGAAGATTGAAGAAATAGAAAATTTATTATTTTGGAAACTTTGTAAAACATCCATCTTTTGGACATAGGAGATCCTAGAGATAGTGTTAATGTGCTGTTAGCCAAGTTTTGAGATGAGGATGAGATGGTATTAAATCTTAAATTTAGTTGAAGATGGATGGAGATTGAAAAAATAGAAAGTTTCTTATTTTAAAAACTTTATAAAACATTCATCTTTTAGACGTAAGAAATCGTAGAGATGGTGTGAAGGAGCTTTTAGCCAAGTTTGGTGATGAGGTTGCGATGGTAATGAATCTTAGATTTAGTTGATTAAGTTTCTTATTTTAGAAACTTTATAAAACATCAATCTTTTAGACATATGAAACCTTATAGAGGGTGTCAAGGAGCTTTTAGCCGTGTTTTGAAATGGCGATTTGATGATATTGAAGCTTAGATTTAGTTAATCAAGGATGAAGATTGAAAAAATAAAAAATTTCTTATTGTAGAAAATTTATAAGACATCAATCTTTTAGACATAGGAAACCTCATAGATGGTGTCAATGAGGTTTTAGCCATGTTTTGAGATGAGGATTAGATGGCATTGAATCTGAGATTTAGTTTCTTATTCAGTTGATAAAGGATCGAGATTGAAAAAATAGAAAGTTTCTTATTTTAGAAACTTTATAAAATATTCATCTTTCAAGCATAAGAGACCATAGAGATGGTGTCAAGGAGCTCTTAGACAAGTTTTGAGATGATGATCCAAAACTTTATAAAACATCCATTGTTTAGACGGAGGAAACCCTAGAGATGGTGTGAAGGAGCTTTTAGCAAAGTTTTAAGAAGAGGATAAGATGATATTGAATCTTAGATTTAGTTGATGAATGATGGAAATTGAAAAAATAAAAAGTTTCTTATTTTATAAACTATATAAGACATCCATCTTTTAGACATATGAAAACCTAGAGATGGTGTTAAGGAGCTTTTAACCAAGTTTTGAGATGAGGATGAGATGGTATTGAATCTTAGATTTAGTTGATAAACGGTGGAGATTGAAAAAATTGTAAGTTGCTTATTTTTGAAACTTTATAAAACATCCATCTTTTAAATATACGAGACCCTAGAGATGGTGTCAAGGAGATTTTAGCCATGTTTTGGGATGAGGATAAGATGATATTGAATCTTAGATTTAGTTTAAGAAGTATGAAACTTGAAAAAATAGAAAGTTTCATATATTAGAAACTTTATAAAACATTCATCTTTTAGACATGACCCTAGAGATGGTGTCAACGACCTTTTATCCAAGTTTTGGGACGATGATGAGATGGTATTGAATCTTAGATTTAGTTGAACAAGGATGGAGATTGGAAAAGTAGAACGTTTCTTATTTTAGAAACTTTATAAAACATCCATCTTTTAGACGTAAGAAACCCTAGAGATGGTGTGAAGGACCTTTTAGCAAAGTTTGGTGATGAGGTTGCAATGGTATTGAATTCTAGAATTAGTTGATTAAGTTTCTTATTTTAGAAACTTTATAAAACATCCATCTTTTAGACATAAAAAATCCTATAGATGGTGTCAAGGGGATTTTAACCATGTTTTGAAATGAGGATTTGATGGTATTAAAGCTTAGATTTAGTTGATCAAGGATGGAGATTGAAAAAATAGAAAATTTGTTATTATAGAAAATTTATAAGACATCAATCTTTAAGATATAGGAAACCCAATAGATGGTGTCAATGAGCTTTTACCAAAGTTTTGAGATGTGGATTAGATTGTATTGAATCTTGGATTTAGTTGATCAAGGGTGGAGATTAGAAAATACAAAGTTTCTTATTTCAGAAACTTTATAAAACATACATATTTTAGACATGGAAACCTTAGATATGGTGTGAAAGGGATTTTAGCCAAGTTTTGTGATGAAGATGAGATGATATTTAATCTTAGATTTAGTTGATTGAGGATGGAAATTGAAAAAATTTAAAGTTTCTTATGTTGAAAACTTCGAAAGACATCCATCTTTTAGACGTAAGAAAACCTCGAGATGGTGTTAAGGAGCTTTTAGCCAAGTTTTGAGATAAGGATGAGAACGTATTGAATCTTAGATTTAGTTGATAAAAGATGGAGATTGAAAAAATAGAAAGTTTCTTTTTTTAGAAACTTTATAAAACATTCATCTTTTAGACATAGGAAACCCTAGAGATGGTGTCAAGGAGCTTTTAGCCAAGTTTAGGGATGAGAATGAGAGGGTGTTGAATCTTAGAATTAATTGTTGAAGGATAGAGATTGAAAAAAATAGAAAGTTTGCTATTTTATAAACTTTATAAAACATCAATTTTTTAGACTTAGTAAACCCTAGATATGGTATAAAGTTACTATTAGCCAGGTTCTGAAATGAGGATGAGATGGTATTGAATCTTATATTTAGTTGATAACGGATGGAGATTGAAAAAATAGAAAGTTTCTTATTTTTCATACTTTATAAAACATCCATCCTTTAGACGTATGAAACCCTAGAGATGGTGTCAAGGAGCTTTTTGCCATGTTTTGATATCAGGATGAGATGGTATTTAATCTTAGATTTAGTTGATGAAAGATGGAGGTTGAAACAATAGAAAGTTTCTTATTTTAAAAACTTTATAAATTATCAATCTTTTAGACTTAGTAAACCGAAGAGATGGTGTAAAGGAGCTTTTAGCCAAGTTTTAAGATGATGATGAGATGATATTGAATCTTAGATTTAGTGTATGAAGGATGGAGATTGAAAAAATAGAAAGTTTCTTCTTGTAGAATTTTTTTAAAATATCTATCTTTTGGACAATAAAAACTGTAGAGATAGTGTGAAGGAGCTTTTATCTAAGTTTTGAGATGAGGATGCGATGGTATTAAATCATAGATTTAGTTGATGAATGATGGGGATTGTAAAAAAAGAAAGTTTCTGAATTTAGAAACTATATAAAACATCCATCTTTTAAATATAGAAAACACTAGAGATGATGTCAACACGCTTTTAGTCATGTTTTGAGATGAGGATTAGATGGTAGGGGTGGACATGGGTCGGGTCTAACCCGAAGAACCGAACCGGTCCGGTTCACAGTTCTTTATATTTTAAAAAAACTAACATTTAACAAAAATTTTAGAAAGGGCAGTGATGTTCCCTCCCAGATGGATAAAATTACCCTCCTCCCCCGGCTTTATTTTAACATTTTGACTTTTGCATTTTTACCGAATAAAAAATTAATAGAGGCACCCCGTTTTAACTTTTAACTTACGTAAAGGGAGGAGAAAATTTGAAACCCTAGATTGCTATTTGCTGAGGTGAAAAGAAAACCCTAAATCTCATCTCTCTTTGTCTCCCTTCCCATGTCTCTGCCTTCAACTATTCAAGCATTAAGATTTAAAGAGAAGAAGAACAAGAAAGCCCACTGCTTTTTTCTCTTTCATTGCAAGGTTTGGATTTTTTCTATTTCTTTTATGTTTTTTTTCTCACAAAAAACGTGAAAGGGGTGATTACTTGGGCCTCTTTGTTTTGGATTTTGAAAATCGAATGTGATTCGGTTCGGTTGTGACTTGTGAGCCCTACGATTATTTGGGCCCTATTATTATTGGATTTTGAGAATCAAATGTGAGTCCTTTAATCAGTTCAAAAGAACAGGGCCTAAAGATTATGAATAGGGCCTTTAATCAAACGAACAGGACCTTAATCAAACGAAGATTTTTGGATGCCGAGAAGATTTACTTGGGCCCTGTTATTTTTGGTTGCCGAGAAGATTTACTTGGGCCCTGTTATTTTTGGTTGCTGAGAAGATTTTGATTGGGATTTCTCACATTTGCAACCCTTTTTGCATTGCTAAATGGATCCGGATCAAATTCTTGGATTTTCAATTCAGCTCTTTTTGCACTGCGATTTGGGTAAACCCAGAACCGAACCGAACCGAACTGATCGAGTTCGGTTCTAGTTCGGTTCGGTTCTGTGGAACCATGGTTCGGTTCCGGTTCCCAAATTTGGGAACTGATAGGGAATCGGTTCGGTTATGAGGATACCCCAAAACCGAACCGAACCGACCCATGTCCACCCGTATTGAATCATAGATTTAGTTGATTAAGGATGGAGATTGAAAAAACAGGAAGTTTTTTATTTTAGAATATTTATAAAATATCAATCTTTTAGACTTAGTAAACCCTAGAGATGGTGTGAATGAGCTTTTAGGCAAGTTTTGAGATGATCATGAGAGGGTATTGTATCTTAGATTTAGTTGATTAAAGTTGGAGATTTAAAAAATAGAAAGTTTCTTATTTTAGAATCTAAAACATCCATCTTTTAAACATAGGAGACCTTAGGGATGGTGTCAAGGAACTTTTAACTAAGTTTTGGGATGACGATGAGATGGTTCTGAATCTTAGATTTAGTTGAGGAATGATGGAGACTGAAAAAATAGAAAGTTTCTTATTTTAGAAACTTTATAGAGCATCTATCTTTTAGATATAGGAGAACCTAGGGATGGTGTCAAGGAGCTTTTAGCCAAGTTTTGGGATGACGATGAGATGGTTTTGAATCTTAGATTTAGTTGATGAAAGATGGAGATTGAAAAATAGAAAGTTTCTTATTTTAGAAATTTTATAAAATATCATTCTTTTAGACTTATTAAACCTTAGAGATAGCATAAGAGAGCTTTTATCCAAGTTTTAAGATGAGGATGAGATGATATTGCATCTTAGAATTAGTTGATTAAGGATGCAAATTGTAAAAAAAGAAAGTTTTTGATTTTAGAAACTTTACAAAACACCCATCTTTTAAACGTAGGAAACCAGAGAGATGATGTCAACGAGCTTTTAGCCATGTTTTGGGAAGAGGATGAGATCGTATTGAATATTAGATTTAGTTGTTAAAGGATGCAGATTGAAAAAATAGAAAGTTTGTTATTTAAGAAACTTTATAAACATCCACCTTTTAGAAATAGGAAACCCTAGAGCTGTAGTCAAGGAGCTTTTAGCAAAGTTTTGAGATGATAATGAGAGGGTATTAAATCTTAGATTTAGTTGATTAAAGATGGAGATTGAGAAAATAGAAAGCTTCTTATTTTAGAAAGTATATAAAACATCCGTCTTTTAGACATAGAAAACCCTAGAGATGTATCTTGGCGCTTTTAGCCTAGTTTTGAGATGAGGTAGAGATGATATTGAATCTTAGATTTACTTAGTAAATGATGGACATTGAAAAAATAGAGAGTTTCAAAATTTTAAAACTTTATAAAACATCCATCTTTTAGACAAAGGAGACCTTAGAGATGGTGTCAAGGAGCTTTTAGCCAAGTTTTGGGATGACGATGAGATGATTTTGAATCTTAGGTTTAGTTGATGAAGGATGGAGATTGAAAAAATAGAAAGTTTCTTATTTTAGAAAGTTCATAAAACATCCATCTTTTTTACATAAGAGACCCTAGAGATGGTGTCATGGAGCTCTTAGCCAAGTTTTGGGATGATGATGAGTTCGTTTTGAATCTTAGATTTAGTTGATGAAGGATGGAGAATGAAAAAATAGAAAGTTTCTAATTTTAGAATCTTTATAAGAATCCATCTTTTAGACATATGAAAACTTAGAGATGGTGTGAAGGAGCTTTTAGCCATTGTTTTATATGAGGGTGAGATGGTATTGACTCTTAGATTTAGTTAATAAAAGATGGGGATTGAAAAAATAGAAAGTTTCTTATTTTAGAAACTTTATAAAACATCCATTTTTTAGACATAAGAGACCCTAGATAATGTGTTATGGTGCATTTAGCCATGTTTTGGGAAGAGGATAAGTAGATATTGAATCTTAGTTTTAGTTGAAAAATGATGGATATTGAAAAAAATGAAAGTTCCCTATTTTAGAAACTTTATAAAACAATAATCTTTTAGACATAGGAAACCCTTGAGATGGTGTCAAGGAGGTTTCAGCTAGATTTTGAGATGAGGATGAAATGATATTGAATCTTAGATTTAGTTGATAAATAATGAAGATTGAAAAAATTGAAAGTTTCTTATTTTAGAAACTTTATAAAACATCCATCTTTTTTTTTTTTTTTGGTAGGTAAGCTGGGGTTAGGCAGGACCCCGACCAGATATATTAAACAACAAAAACATTACAAATTAGGGGGGCGACGAGGGCAGCAAAGGCATAGAGCCAGCAACAACAATAAAGAAAACCACATTACAGTCTGGTGAAGATAGCTCCAGAGGAGTCTAGAGCAATTTGGTCCAGGAAATCTTGGATAGGGGAAGGCCGAGGCGAGCTCCCACCATTGATCAGCAGGTCTAAGTCTTCCCCTTTGGAGGGAAAGTCAATTTTCGAGAGTAGATCAGCAGCAGCATTACCCTCTCGCCAAATATGGGATATCCTCCACGCATTGAAGTTGAGAAGAGTCTTTTTTATTATAGCAAGAGTAGGGATAGCCTTCCAGGTGCATTGGGAATTACCATTGATCAGATTGACAGCCGAGGAAGAGTCAGATTCCAACCAAACATGAGGGAAATGGTGTCTGGCTGCAAGCTGAATTCCCCTGAGCAGGGCCTGGAGCTCTAACAGGTAAATAGGATGATTTTTTACTCTGACTGAAAAAAATTTCAGACAGTTGCCTTCTGGGTTCCTAATGAGACCACCCAACCCGCCAGAATCATTTAGAAGAGAAGCATCCGTGTTAATTTTGACCCAAGCAGGAGGGGGCTTGACCCAAGAAACGAGTTTTGGGGTCGGATCTTTTGGATGGCAGGGGAGTTTTATTCTAAAGTTTTCCTATGTTTTCCATCTTTTAGACATAGGAAAAGCTCTATGTCATCCTCATCTCAAAACTTGGCTAAAACATCCAAAACTTTTTATTCAATCTTTATACAACATCCATCTTTCAGAATAAAGAAACCATAGAGATGATGTCAAGGCGCTTTTACCCAAGTTTTGATATCAAATTGAGAGGGTATTGATTCCTAGATTTAGATGATGAAGGATGGAGATTGAAAAAATAGAAAGTTTCTTATTTTAGAAACTTTATAAGACATCCATATGTAGACATAAGAATCCCTAGAGATGATGTCAATGAGCGTTTAGACAAGTTTTGAGATTACGATGAGATGATATTGAATCCTTGATTTAGTTGATTAAGGATAGAGATTGAAAAAAATAGAAAGTTTCCTATTTTATAAAGTTTATAAGACATCCATCTTTTAGACATAAGAAACCCTAGAGCTGGTGTCTAGGAGCTTTTAGCCAAATTTTGGGATAAAGATGAGATGAAATTGAATCTTAGATTTAGTTGATGAAGGATTGAGATTGAAAAAATGTAAAGTTTCTTAGTTTATAAACTTTATAAAATATCAACATTTTAGACATAGGAAACCTTAGAGATTGTGTGAATGTGCTTTTAGCGAAGTTCTGAGAAAAGGATGAGATGGTATTGAATGTTAGATTTAGTTGATAAAAGATGAAGATTGAAAAAATAGAAAGTTTCTTATTTTAGAAACTTTATAAAACATCCATCTTTTAAACATATGAGACCCTAGAGATGGTGTTAAGGAGCTTTTAACCATGTTTTGGGATTGGGATGAGATGATATTTAATCTTAGATTTAGTTGATGAACGATGGAGGTGGAAAGAATAAAGAGTTTCTTATTTTAAAAAGTTTATGAAACATCAATCTTTTTGACAAAGGAGACCCTAGAGATGGTGTCAACGAGCTTTTAGTCAAGTTTTAGGGTGATGATTAGAAGGTAATGAATCTTATATTCAGTTGAGGAAGGTGGAGATTGAAAAAATAGAAAGTTTCTTATTTTAGAAACTTTATAAAACATACATCTGTCAGACATAGGAAACCCTAGAGATGGTGTCAAGGAGCTTTTACCCATATTTTGGGATGAGAATGAGAGGGTATTGAATCTTAGATTTAGTTGATGAAGGATAGAGATTGAAAAAATAGAAAGTTTCTTAATTTAGAAACTTTATAAAACAACAAGTTTTTAAACTTTATAAACCCTAGATATGGTGTAAAGTTGTTATTAGCCAGGTTTTGAAATGAGGATGAGATGGTATTGAATCTTAGATTTAGTTGATAAAGGATAGAGATTGAAAAAATAGAAAGTTTCTTATTTTACAAACTTTTTAAAACATCCATCCTTTAGACATAGGAAACCCTAGAGATGATGTCAATGAGCTTTTAGTCAAGTTTTTAGATGAGGATGAGATGGTATTGAATCTTAGATTTAGTTGATGAAGGATAGAGATTGAAAAAATAGAAAGTTTCTTATTTTACAAACTTTATAAAACATCCATCCTTTAGACATAGGAAACCCTAGAGATTGTGTCAAGGAGCTTTTATTGAAGTTTTGATTTGAGGATGAGATGGTATTGAATCTTAGATTTAGTTGATGAATGATAGAGATTGAAAAAAAAGAAAGTTTCTTATTTTAGAAATTTTATAAAATATCATACTTTTAGACTTATTAAACCCTAAAGATGGTGTAAGGGAGCTTTTAGCCAAGTTTTAAGATTAGGATGAGATGATACTGCATCTTAGATTTAGTTGATGAAGGGTAGTGTAAGCCGAATGGTTCCCACCTTTGCATTCTTATCTTCTTTTGATGATTCCAATACACAAGTGATTTTAGTTCACTAATGTGTTTGATTGTCTAAGTTGTAGATCATGATTGTGTTAAGACCAGATTGCTTGGATTGAGGCTAAGAAGCTCTCATTGGACCGCATTCGGAAGGCCAACAAAGACATTGGAGATCCAAGACGCATGAAGACTTGAAGCATTGCAATTGAAGATCGAAGTCGTTTAGATTGTATAAGATCCAATCCTAGTTTTGATTTTAAGAGGCATAAATAAAATAACCACACACCCCTAAAATGTTTAAGAGATTGAACTTGTGGTGTTCCAACACTTTGGAAGCCTCATAACAATCCCATCATGTTGTAAACTCGGAAGCCCAAACAAATAAGAAACAAAAATGGAAAGCCAGCTGGAATTAGGCTTCTCGGAACTCCGAGAAAGTTTTCAGAGCTCCGAGAAATGGTCCAGGGATTAAAATCCATCTCCTGTTTGTATTCCCGGAACTCCGAGAGAAATTCTCGGAACTCCGAGAAATTCTCTCGGAACTCCGAGACCACTAGTTCGGGAAAAAAATATAGCCGTTGGGGTTATTGCCAGAATTACGACTATGCCCCCAAATGGTCATATTTGAATTTTTCTATATATATGGGTATTCTAAACTTCCCAACCATCAATCCTAACACTCTAAAAACCTATTGGAATATCCTAAGAGTGTATTAAGCTTGTTTATGCCTCGCATCCTCTAGAATTAGGATTTGGATCATAGGATTAAATTTGTACAACTTCTTCAACCTTGTAAACCCTTGTGAGGGATTTTTTGTTTGTTTCTTTCTTTATCAAGACGATTGTATTTGGGCGAGTGTTCAGAGAAACGAAGCCCACTCTCCGTGGTGAGGATTGCCACCAAGGTTAAAGGCAATTGGAATTGTAATTGGCACCGATATTCGCCGAAGTTAAGAAGATCAACATAGTGAGCCATCAACTTGGCACCTAACCACTTTAAATCTCGGGTGCATTCTCTCTTATCTCTTGATATTTGCATTGCACTTAGGATTTAACTTGTATGCTTAATTGCTTTTTTGATCTCTTAAATCTTCAAAATTGGGTTAAATTTTTTAAAAGCTTAAAACTTGTTAGAAACCTAATTTTCCCTCCTCATAAGTGACCATTAGAATAGTACTTGGGCCTATCCTTAGAATTTCACTTGGTAGCAGAGCCTTGGCTCTTAAAAGATTTTCTTTTTTTAAATCTTTGGTAAAATTTTCAAATTTAACAAGGGAAAGATCGTAAGATCATTGGCAACTGTCTATTTATGAAATGGAAACATAATTGGAACCGGATTTTCGGAAGGCCATTCCACAACTAGACCTCCTTTCTTTTATGGGTCCAACTATGGACATTGAAAGACAAGGATGCGCATCTATCTTCTTTCGATTGATGTGGAACTTTGGCATATTGTTGAAAATGGATACACTTTGCCTTCCAAACCATTTGAAGAATGAAATGTTGTAGAGAAAAGGCAAGCAAATTTAAATTACAAAGCTATAAATTCTTTGTTTTGCGCCTTATCTACGGAGGAGTTTAATAGAGTAGCTCTTTTTTATTCCGCCAAGGTTATTTGGGATACCCTTGCCGTTACCCATGAGGGAACATCACAAGTCAAGGATTCCAAAGTAAACTTGTTAAAGAGCAAATATGAAATATTTAGAATGGTTCAAAACGAAAGTATTTCTGAAATGTATACCCGATTTTCTAAAATAACAAATGAATTAACTAATCTTGGTAAATCTTATCCTACTGATGAGCTTGTGAGTACATTACTTAGGTCACTTCCTCCACATTGGGCTCCAAAGGTCACCGCCGTACAAGAATCAAAAGATCTCAAGACGCTAACTATGGATGAGCTTGTAGGATCTCTTATCACTCATGAGATGCTCCTCACTAGCCGTCAAGAAGAGAAGAAGCCGAAAGAGAAAGAAAAAGAAAGTCGATCTCTAGCTCTAAAGGCCTCCAAGACAGACTCATCATCCTCAAGTGAAGCAGATAGTGATGAGGAAGAAGCTTTAAGAAAGTTTAAAAGCTTGTGGAGAAAGAAGCACAAAAAGGATAAAAAAAGAAGAAAGAAGAAAGTGAAGTAGAAGGAGGAATAAGGTGTTACAATTTGCAAGAAGACGGGATACAAAAGACCGGAGTGTCCACTTCTCAAGTCATCTTCCTCGAAGTACAAGGGAAAGAAGAAAGATTGGAAGAAGAACAAGGGTCTTATAGCCGCTTGGGATGCTTCTAACACATCGGGAAAAAGCTCAAGTGAAGGGGAAGCTAATAAGGATGATCTTTGCTTCATGGCACTCACCTATGAAGATGAGGTAAATTCTAACCCCTCTTGTAATTCATCAAGTAGTAATAGTGGAAACATATCTTATGATGAATTGTGCATTACTTTGCATTCTCAAATTTCAAAAAATAAAGTTCTTAAAAAATCTATTTCAAAATTAGAAAATGAACTTGATGTTTTGAAAAATGAATATTCTTCTTCCATGTCTCAAGCTCAAGTACAAATTGAAAATTTTAAACTTGAGATTGAAACCTTTAAGGGTAGTTTGGATGAGAAATCTTGCCAATTAGTACAATTTCAAAATGTGGCAAGCTCTTCCAAATCTTATGAAGATGACATTAATGATTTTCTAAATCAAATAACCCATCTTCATGATGAAAATGAAAGGTTAAGATTATGTCTCCATGAATTCTTACATGGTGATAAAATTATTGACATAATTTTGAAGAAGGCTAGTCATAGACCTAATCATGTATTTTATGATAGGACTAGTCTATCTAACTCTCATGTTAGATGCCATTATTATGGAATCAATGGTCACTACCAATTTCAATGTGCATTTAAGATCAGGAATTGTGGTGGAACCAAGAAAGCTAGGGTTCCGAAAGCCCCCATATGATTCTATTCATATTTGTTTTTAGATTAGGGGCTAGCACTTAATATTTGTATATCTTTCTCCTTGAATTTAAAAATCTCCTCTTGTATTGAATTTGTTTTCCAAATAGGGGGAGTTCTAGGTTTGTCTTTTTTCTTGAAAAAGGGGGAGCTTAAAATTGTAAATTTTAACCCTTTTATTTTTCTTATACCCCATCTTTTTGTTGATGACAAAGAGGAAGAAAAATCTAGCTTAAGGAAGGAACATATGTGTGCCTTTATTGGAAAATATCTTGTGCATGTCATCATCAAAAAGGGGGAGATTGTAAGCCCAGTGGTTCCCACCTTGGCATTCCCATCTTCTTTTTATGATTCCAATACACAAGTGATTTTAGTTCACTAATGTGTTTGATTGTCTAAGTTGTAGATCATGATTGTGTTAAGATAAGATTGCTTGGATTGAGGCCAACAAGCTCTCATTGGACCGCATTCAGAAGGCCAAAGACATCGGAGATCCAAGACGCATGAAGACTTGAAGCATCGCAATTGAAGATCGAAGTCGTTTAAATTGTATAAGATCCAATCCTAGTTTTGATTTTAAGAGGCATAAATAAAATAACCACACACCCCTAAAATATTTAAGAGATTGAACTTGTGGTGTTCCAACACTTTGGAACCCTCATAACAATCCCATCATGGTGTAAATTTGGAAGCCCAACAAATAAGAAACAGAAATGGAAAACCAGCTGGAATTAGGCTTATCGAAACTTCGAGAATATTCTCAGAGCTCCGAGCTCGGAACTCCGAGAAATGGTCCAGGGATTAAAATCCATCTCCTGTTTGTATTCCCAGAACTCCGAGACCACTAGTCCGGGAAAAAAATATAGTCGTTGGGGTTTTTACCAGAATTACGACTATGCCCCCAAACAGTCATATTTGGGTTTTTCTCAATATATGGGTATTCTAAACTTCCCAACCATCAATCCTAACACTGTAAAAATCTATTGGAATATCTTAAGAGTGTATTAAGGTTGTTTATGCCTCTCATCCTCTAGAATTAGGATTTGGATCATAGGCTTAAATGTGTACATCTTCTTCAACCTTGTAAACCCTTGTGAGGGATTTTTTGTTTCTTTCTTTCTTTATCAAGACGATTATATTTGGGCGAGTGTTCGGAGAAGCGAAGCCCACTCTCCATGATGAAGATATCCACTAAGGTTAAAGGCAATTGGAATTGTAATTGGCACATATCTTCGTCAAAGTTAAGAAGATCAACATAATGAAGCCATAAACAAGTTTGGCTGGTGGAATGGAGTAGGCCTCGCGTTTTGAGGACCGAACCACTTTAAATCTCGGGTGCATTCTCTCTTATCTCTTGCTTTATATTTGCATTGCACTTAGGATTTAACTTGTATGGTTAATTGCTTTTTTGATCTCTTAAATCTTCAAAATTGGGATAAAGTTTTTAGAAGCTTAAAACTTGTTAGAAACCTAATTTTCCCTCCTCATAAGTTGCCATTAGAATAGTACTTGGGCCTATCCTTGGAATTTCAGATGGAGATTTAAAATATAGAAAGTTTCTTATTTTAAAATTTTTATAAAATATCTATCTTTTAGACATATAAAAACCTAGTAAAAAAAGAAAGTTTCTGATTTTAGAAACTTTTCAAAACATCCAATCTTTTAAACGTAGAAAACCCGAGAGATGATGTCAACGAGCTTTTAGCCATGTTTTTAAATGAGGATTAGATGGTATTGAATCTTAGATTTTGTTGGTTAAGGATGGAGATTGAAAAAATAAATTTTTTATTATTTTAGAATATTTATAAAACATCAATCTTTTAGACTTAGTAAACTCTAGAGGTGGTGTCAATGAGATTTTAGCCAAGTTATGGGAAGATGATGAGATGGTATTGAATATTAGATTTAGTTGATAAATGATGGAGATTGAAAAAATAGAAAGTTTCTTATTTAAGAAACTTTATAAACATCAATCTTTAGAAATAGGAAACCCTACAGCTGTAGTCAAGGAGCTTTTAGCCAAGTTTTGAGATGATATTGAGAGGGTATTAAATCTTAGATTTAGTTGATTAAAGATGGAGATTGAGAAAATAAAAAGTTACTTATTTTAGATAGTTTATAAAAAATAGGATGAGATGGTATTAGATTTAGTCGACGGAGGATGGAGACTGAAAACATCCATCTTTTAGACATAAGAAACCCTAAAGAAGATGTCAACGACCTTTTTGCCAAGTTCTGAGACTAGGATGAGATGATATTGAATCTTAGATTTAGTTGATAAAGGATGGAGATATAAAAAATAGAAAGTTTCTGTTTTTAGAAACTTTATAAAACATCCATCTTTTAGACATAAAAAATCCTAGAGATGGTGTCAAGGAGGTTTTAGCCAAGTTTTGATATGAGGATGAGATGGTATTGAATCTTAGATTTAGTCGATGGAGGATGGAGACTGAAAACATAGAAAGTTTCTTATTTTATAAACATTATAAAACATCAATCTTTTAGAGATGGTGTGAAGGAGCTTTTATCCAAGTTTTATGATGATGATGAGATAGTATTGAATCTTAGATTTATCTGATGAATGATGGAGATTGAAAAAATAAAAAGTTTCTTATTTTGGAAATTATATAAAATATCTATATTTAAGACATATAAAACCCTAGAGATAGTGTCAAGGAGCTTTTAGCCAAGTTTTGAGATGAGGATGCGATGGTATTGAATCTTAGATTTAATTAATGAATGATGGAGATTGTAAAAAAAGAAAATTTCTTATTTTAGAAACTTTATAAAACATTAATCTTTTAAACATAAGACACCTTAGAGATGGTGTCATGAAGCTTTTAACCATGTTTTGGGATGAGGATAAGATGATATTGAATCTTAGATTTTGCTGGCGAAGGAAGGAGATTGAAAAAATAAAAAGTTTCTTATTATATAAACTATATAAAACATCCATCTTTTAGACATAGGAAAATCTAGAGATGGTGTAAAGGAGCTTTTAGCCAAGTTTTGAGATGATAATGAGAGGGCTTAGATTTAGTCGGTTAAAGATGAAATTGAAAAAAAAAAGTTGCTTATTTTAAAAACTTTATAAAATATTAATCTTTTAGACATAGGAAACCCTAGAGATGGAATGAAGGAGCTTTTAGCGAGTTTTGAGATGAGGATGAAATGATATTAAATCTTAGATTTAGTTGATGAAGGATGGAGAAGGAAAAAAATAGAAAGTTTCTTATTTTAGAAAGTTTATAAAACATCAATCTTTAAGACTTGGTAAACCGTAGAGAAGGAGTTAAGGAGCTTTTAGCTAAGTTTTAAGATGAGGATGAGATGTTATTGAATCTTAGATTTAGTTGATAAGGGATGGAGATTGAAAAAATAGAAAGTCTCTGATTTTAAAAACTTTCTAAAACATCCATCTTCTAGACATAAGAGACCCTAGAGATGGTGTCAATGAGCTTTTTGCCATGTTTTGGGTTGAGGATAAGATGATATTGAATCTTAGATTTAGTTGATGAATGATGGAGATTGAAAAGATAGAAAGTTTCTTATTATACAAAGTTTATAAAAAATCTAACTTTTAGACATAGGAAACCCTAGAGATGGTGTCAAGGAACTTTTAACCAAGTTTTGGGATGAGGAAAAGATGGTAATGAATCTTAGATTTAGTTGACGACGGATGGAGATTGAAAAATATAAAGTTTCTTATTTTAGAAACTTTATAGAACAACTATCTTATAGTCCTAGAAAACCCTATAGATGGTGTCAAGGTGCTTTTAGCTAAGTTTTGAGATGAGGATTAGATGGTTTTGAATCTTAGATTTAGTTGATTAAGGATGCCGATTAAGAAAATAGAATGTTTCTTATTTTAGAAACTTTATAAAAGAACAATCTTTTAGACATAGGAAACCCCATATCAACTAAATCTTACAGATGGTGTCAAGGAGCTTTTATAGCTATGTTTTGGGATGAGGATGAGATGATATTGAATCTTTGATTTAGTTGGTGAAGGATGGAGATTGAAATAATAGAAACTTTTTTATTTCAAAAACTTATAAAACATCCATCTTTTAGACATACGAATCCCTAGAGATTGTGTCAAAGTACTTTTAAACAAGTTTAAGGATGAGGATGAGATCGTACTGAATCACAGATTTAGTTGGTGAAGGATGGAGATTGAAAAATCGAAAGTTTCTTTTTTTAGAAACTTTTTGAAACATCCATCTTTTAGACATAGGAAACCGTAGAGATGGTGTGAAAGAGCTTTTAGCTAAGTTTTGAGATGAGGATGAGATGCTATTGAATCTTTGATTTAGTTGATGAAGGATGGAGATTGAAAAAATAGAAAGTTTCATATTTTAGAAGCTTACAAAACATCAATCTTTTAGAAAAAATATAGATGGTGTTAAGGAGATTTTAGCCAAGTTTTAGGATGAGAATGAGAGAGTGTTGAATCTCAGATTCAGTTGATGACGGATAGAGATTGAAAAATCGAAAGTTTCTTATTTTAGAAACTTCATAAAACACCATACTTTTAGGCATAAGAAACCCTAGAGATGATGTCAACGAGCTTTTAGCCATGTTTTGGGAAACACCATTCTTTGACTTAGTTGATTAAGTACAAAGATTGAAAAAATAGAAAGTTTCTTATTTTTGAAACTTTATAAAACATCCATCTTTTAGACATAGGAAACCATATAGATGGGGTTAAGGAGCTTTTAGCTCAGTTTTGAGATGAGGATGAGATGGTATTGAATCTTAGATTTAGTTGATAAATGATGAAGATTGAAAAAATAGAAAGTTTCTTATTTTTGAAACTTTATAAAATATCCATCTTTTAGACATAAGAAATCTTAGAGATGGTGTCAAGGAGCTTTTAGCTAAATTTTGAGATGAGTATGAGATGATATTGAATCTTTGATTTAGTTGATGAAGGATGGAGATTGAAAAAATAGAAACTTTCTTATTGTAGAGACTTATAAAACATCCATCTTTTAGACATAGGAAACCCTAGAGATGGAGTCAAGGTGGTTTTAGCCAAGTTTTGGGATGAGGATGAGATGGTGTTGAATAGTTGATTTAGTTGGTGAAGGAAGGAGATTGAAAAATAGAAAGTTTATTTTTTTAGAAACTTTATAAAACATCTATCTTTTAGACATGTGAAACCCTAGAGATGGTGTCAAGGGGCTAAAGCCTAGTTTTGGGATGAGGATGAGATGGTATTTAATCATAGATTTACTTGGAGAATGATGGATATTGAACAAAAGAAGGTTTCATATTTTAAAATTTTTATAAAACAATCATCTTTTAGACATAGGAAACCTTAGAGATGGTGTGAAGGAGGTTTTAGCTTTGTTTAGAGATGTGGATGTGATAATATTGAATCTTAGATTTAGTTGATTAAGGAGTGAGATTGAAAAAAAAAAGTTTCTTATTTTAGAAACTGTGTAAGACATCAATCTTTAGACATATGAAACCCTACAGATGGTGTGAGGGAGCTTTTAGCTAAGTTTTGAGATGAGGATGAGAAGGTATTGAATCTTGTATTTAGTTGACAAATGATGAAGATAGAAAAAATAGAAAGTTTCTTATTTTAGAAACTTTATAAAACTTCCATCTTTCAGAGATAGGAGACCCTAGACACGGTGTCAAGGAGCTTTTAATTATGTTTTAGGATAACGATGAGATGATACTGACTCTTAGATTTAGTTGATGAAGGATGTGAATTGAAAAAATAAAAAAATTTCTTCTTTTAGAAACTTTATAAAACATCAGCTTTTAGACATATGAAACCCTAGAGATGATGTCAACGAGCTTTGAGCCAAGTTTTGCGATAAGAATGAGAAGACCCTGAATCATAGATTTAGTTGATTAAGTTTGGATATTGAAAAAATAGAAAGTTTCTTATTTTAGAAAATCTATAAAAATCCATCTTTTAGACATAGGAAACCCTAGAAATGGTGTCAATGAGCTTTTAACCAAGTTTTGGGATGACGATGAAATGGTATTGAATCTTAAATTTAGTTGCCGATGGATAGAGATTGAAAAAATAGAAAGCTTCTTATTTCAGAAACTTTATAAAACAATACCTTTTAGACATAGGAAACCCCATATCAACTAAATCTTAGAGATGGTCTCAAGGAGCTTTTAGCCATGTTTTGATATGAGGATGAGATGATATTGAATATTTGATTTAGTTCATGAAGGATGGAGATTGAAATAATAGAAAGTTTATTATTTTAGAAACTTATAAAACATCCATCTTTTAGACAAAGAAACCCTAGAGATGGTGTCAAGGTGCTTTTAGCCAAGTTTTAGGATGAGGATGAGATGGTATTGAATCGTAGATTTAGTTGGTGAATGATGGAGAGGTAAAAATTGAAAGTTTCTTATTTTAGAAACTTTGTAAAACATCCATCTTTTAGACTTAGGAAACCCTAGAGATGGGGTCAAAGAGCTTTTACTAAGTTTTGAGATGAGGATGAGATGATAGTGAATCTTTGATTTAGTTGATGAAGGATGGAGATTGAAAAATTAGAAAGTTTTTTATTTTAGGAACTTATAAAACATCCATCTTTTAGACATATGTGACTCTAGAGATGGTGTCAAGGAGATTTTAGCCAAGTTTTGGGACGAGAATGGGAGACTATTGAATCTCAGATTTAGTTTATGATGGATGGAGATTGAAAAATAGAAAGTTTCTTATTTTAGAAACTTTATAAAACATCCATCATTTTGACATAGGAAATCGTTGAGATGATGTCAACGAGCTTTTATCTAAGTTTTGGGATAAGAAAGAGAAGGTACTAAATCATAGATTTAGTTGATTAAGTATAGAGATTGAAAAAATAGAAAGTTTCTTATTTTAGAAACTTTATAAAAATCCCTCTTTTAGACATAGAAAATCCTAGAGATGGTGACAATATGCTTTTACCGAAGTTTTGAGATGAGGATGAGATGGTATTGAATCTTAGATTTAGTTGATAAAGTTTAGAGATGGAAAAAATATAAAGTTTCTTATTTTAGAAACTTTATAAGACATTCATCTTTTAGACATAGGAAACCCTAGAGATGGGGTCGATGAGCTCTTACCTCAGTTTTGAGATGAGGATGAGATGGTATTGAATCTTAAATTTAGTTGATAAATGATGAAGATTGGAAAAATAGAAAGTTTCTAATTTTACAAACTTTATAAAGCATCCATCTTTTAGACATAAAAAATCCTAGAGATTGTTTCTAGGAGCTTTTAGCTAAGTTTTGAGGTGAAGATGAGATGATATTGAATATTTGATTTAGTTGATGAAGGATGAAGATTGAAAAAATAAAAGGTTTCTTATTTTAGAAACTTATAAAACATCCATCTTTTAGACATAGGAAACCTAAAGATGGAGTCAAGTGGCTTTTAGCCAAGTTTTGGGATGAGGATGAGATGGTAATGAATCGTAGATTTAGTTGGTGAAGGGTGGATATTGAAAAATAGAAAGTTTCATATTTTAGAAACTTTAAAAAACATTCATCTTTTTGACTTAGGAAACCCTAGAGATGGGGTCAAGGAGGTTTTAGCTAAGGGTGATGCGGATGAGATGATATTGAATCCTAGATCTAATTGATTAAGGGGTGAGATTGAAAAAAGAAGAAAGTTTCTTATTTTAGAAACTATCTAAGACATCAATCTTTTAGACAGAGGAAACCCTACAAATGGTGTGAAGGAGCTTTTAGCTAAGTTTTGAGATGAGGATGAGATGGTATTGAATCTTATATTTAGTTGATTAATGATGAAGATTGAAAAAATAGAAAGTTTCTTATTTTAGAAACTTTATAAAACATCCATCTTTTAGAGATAGGAGACCCTAGACACGGTGTCAAGGAGCTTTTAAACATGTTTTGGGATAACGATGAGATGATACTGAATCTTAGATTTAGTTGATGAAGGATGTGAATTGAAAAAATAGAAAGTTTCTTCTTTTAGAAACTTTATAAAACATTAATTTTTTAGACATATGAAACCCTAGAGATGATGTCAATGAGCTTTTGGCCAAGTTTTGGGATAAGAATGAGAAGACATTGAATTGTAGATTTAGTTGATTAAGTATGGAGATTGAAAAAATAGAAAGTTTCTTATTTTAGAAAATTTATAGAAATCCTCTTTTAGACATATGAAACCCTAGAGATGTGTGAAGGAGCTTTTAGCCATATTTGAGATGAGAATGAGATTGTATTGAATCTTAGATTTGGTTGATAAAGAATGGAGATGGAAAAAATAGAAAGTTTCTTATTATAGTAACTTTATAAAACACCCATCCTTTAGACTTATGAAACCCTAGAGATGTTGTCAACGTGCTTTTAGCCAAGTTTTGGGATGAGAATGAGAGGGTATTAAATCTTAGATTCAGTTGATAATGGATGGAGATTGAAAAAATAGAAAGTTTCTTATTTTAGAAACTTTATAAACATCCTTCTTTTAGACACAGGAGAACCTAGAGACGATGTCACAGAGCTTTTAGCCGTGTTTTGGGAGGAGGATGAGATGATATTGAATCTTAGATTTAGTTGATTAAGGACGGAGATTGAAAGAATATAAAGTTTCTTATTTTAGAAACTTTGTAAAACATCAATCTTTTAGACATAAGAAACCCTAGAAATGATGTCAACGAGCTTTAAGCCAAGTTTTTGGATGAGAAGAAGAGCTACTGAATCTTAGATTTAGTTGATGAAGGATGGAGATTGAAAAATTAGAAAGTTTCTTATTTTAGAAACTTTAAAAAATATCAATCTTATAGACATAGGAAACCCTAGAGATGGTGTTAAGGTGCTTTTAGCCAAGTTTCAGGATAAGGATGAAATGGTATTTAATCGTAGATTAAGTTGGTGAAGGATGGAGATTGAAAAATAGAAAGTTCCTGAAATACAAGGTGACAACCCGAGAGGGGGGGTGAATTGGCTAATTAAAAAGTTGGGGCTTAATTAATTGGATTCCTAAAATCAATTTACCAACTAAGCCTTAACGTGTTTAACCCTTGATCAATTAATAGAGATATTAAGAGTTAGGGTTTCGATGTTACTTTAAGCATGCATTCACTAACCCTTGTTTCATTAAAACATAGATACAAGTTGAGTTAGAGATTACCAATCACCACAATGTGCAAATGATAAGGAGAAGAAGAAAGCATCCACAAGGCACAATATTTATAGTGGTTCGGTCACAACTTGACCTAAGCCACTCTTCCAAGTTTTCCTCCTTAGGATTCTTTATTAACCACTAAGATTCTTCAAATGGCGAATCTCAAAGCCTTACACCAACTCTTTCTTCAAAGGGATCACCCTTTTTTACACGAAGCCTTTCCGAGGACACCTTCCTCGTACACTTGATTTACCTTTCTTTCCGGGCCAAATCGGAGACCCTCAAACATAGAATGAAGAAATAAAAAGAAAGAAACTCTCAAGTGTGCCCGGTCGACCTTCAGTGAAATTCCATTTTAACTTTAAAATCCAGGGGCTTTTGGGCTATGGTCTTTGGGCTTTAGTCGAAGATTTTCAAACACATTTTTGGTTGTGTTGATGGTTTTCAAAGATGTAAAATGTTAAGTATAAAAATCATTTTGAAAACCTTTTGGAAGTGCATTTTATATAAAATCAAGAGGACTCCAAATACATTCTAAAAATAAGAACCTTGAGTCTTCTTGGAATGTCTTGGCATCTTTGCACTTTCTTGGACTTATTCGGCTTGAGTGAACATTTTGAACTTGTCTTGGCTCTTGTGACATCCTCCAATCTTCACTGCATGTTGTGAAGTGCATGAGGTGTCACCAATGACTTCTTCAACTCCAAGCTTCTTCTTGACACTTGCTTAGGAACTTGTGGGATCTTCAGGATGAGCTTCTTTACTTGAGCATCTTCAAATGAGGATGACTCCAAAGTAGGTGCAAGCTCTTGGTTCCTTTGATCCTTGATCCACAAGTCATGTGTTGTGTTGAGTTGTGTAATGGCGATATAGCATATCAAATTCCAGTGTAGAGCACAACATCTCAAAGCAACACTTTTAGTCTGACAATGCTAATCAATTTGTGTTTGCTAGTATCAAAACAAGAAGGTAAGGTGAATGATTGAAGCCATGTGCACCCTTGGCCTTACATTCTCACCATTTTTTATGATGGCAAACAAATTGATTAGGGAGGTAGGAGATATCATGATAATGGATATTAAACATGAATATGATATACACAATGGAGCATAGTTCCCCCTCACTATATGCACAAATATAATTAATAACTGTAAAACATATGGTGCATATACAATTGGACTAATTAATCAATTCCCAAAATTCTCCTCCTTTTGGCAACAACAAAAAGGTAGGAATAAACAAGTGAAAGTATAAGTGGGGTGCCAAGATGAATAATAGCTTTCTAAGCTATGTGCCTTGTATATGATATATCATTGAAGCACTAAGAATGGTTATCAAAGAGAAAATAAAAGTGAAATGCATGATAAGCCTCTTTTTTTTATTTTTTTTATTTTGGGATCAAATGATTTGCAAGTTAAGCACAACAATAGGGGCAATAAACCATGTGAGCACAACACATTGGTCTATATAATCATGAATATATAACCATGGAGTTCTCCCCCTATGAATTTGTCATAGGCCCTAGGAGAAACCTGTGTTAGAGGGCATGACAAGGTACAATGATGCAAGGTGAATGATTTTAAACACTTGGACTTCATTTCCAACTTTTGAAGGCAGATAAGTATCTACCTGAGCAAAGATATGCTCAGATCTATGACTTAATCATTTAAGTTTACAAGTTATATTTTAATGGAGATTTCTTGTCAAAGGGCAGAGAAGTCTCTTCCTGAGCATCAACATGCTCAGAACTATAACATAACTTTTGAGTTTAAGTTTGTTTGACCCTAAATGATTATACATTTGTAAGTGAAAAGCTCCCCCTGATTATGTGCGATTAATCTAAATGTAATTGTCTCTAGCACATAAGCCCGTGATTTTTAATCACCTTACCCATTTCAATTGTCTCTAGCACATAAGCCCATGATAAGTACACTTTGAATTAGAATGGGTGATTATTAGACATAGGATTATAAAGTTGAAACAACTACAGTCTAATAAACACATGGATACCAAAAGAGTAAACAATAAAATGAGTACATATCCATGGCAACCAAAAGAACTCATGTATATATAAAGATGAGACAGGAATAGATCCCATATACATGAATGAATGATGGAAGAGACACACCCTCTTCACATCATGAACCAAAATACACAAAAAGCCCCTTACTGGGCAGATATCCTATACATCCATAATCATGCCTCACAAGGCATACCCATCCACATATCATAAAGCCCATACTGGGCATGTGCAAACCAAAACAAAAGGCCACATCGGGCATAACCATCATCCATGAAGAAAATAAACATAATGTCTGAAAGCCCATACTGAGTGAGAAGAAGAAATCAAGAAATATGATCAAGCAGCTAAAAGATGTGATCAACTGCAGCTGCTGCCGAGAAGGTGCTGGTCATCTGTCAATCCTGAGGAGGAGGAGGAGTAGGATGATGCTCACGGGGTGGAGATCGGGAGGTGTAGTATCTGGTGGACTGACTCCTCTGATACCCCTGCATCATCTCCCTATGCTGCCTCGCCATAAGCTGCATAAGACTCTCATGATCAGAGGCTCTCTGTCTCTTTGCAGTCGTAAAAGCAGTGGAGAGTGTATCAAAACCAGTCGTGAGAGTGTCATTGCCAGTCCTCAAGGATCCAATGTCTGTAAGCCCAATGGTTTTTACCTTGGCATTCCCATCTTGTTTTGATGATTCCAATACACAAGTGATCATTTATCACTAATGTGTTTGTTTGTCTAAGTTGTAGATCTTGATAAAGTAAGATCAAGGATGCTTGGATTGAAGGCCAAGAAGCCCACATTGGACCACTAATTGGAAGGCCAAAGTCATCAAGCAAGAAGTCATGAAGACTTGAAGACATGAAGAAATTAATATTGAAGACCATTTCTTAAATGTAATTGATCCAAACCTAGATTAGGTTTTTAGAGGCATGATTAAAGTAATCTCACACACCCTAAATAAACAAGTGATTGTACTTGTGGAGTTCCAACACCTTGGAACCCTCATAGCAATCCCATCTTGATTGAGAACTGGAAGCCCAAAAAACAGAATTGAAAATCTGCTCTGCATAGGCTTCTCGGAACTCCGAGAATTCTCGGAACTCCGAGAATTATTCTCGGAACTCCGAGAAATGGTCCAGTAGACTTTTTCCAATTTCTGTGAGGCTTCTCGGAACTCCGAGATTTTTTCTCGGAACTCCGAGAATTCTCGGAACTCCGAGAACACTCCAACGGTCTGAAAAAGAGCCGTTTGGAATTTTGCTGGAATTACCTCAATGCCATTGAACGGTCATATTTTGGTTTTCCTATAAATATGAGTGTTCTAAACATACAAACTATCAATCCTAACACTCTTAAACTTCATTTGAATACCCAAGAGTGAATCAAGCTTCAATTGTGCCTCTCATCACCAACTCTAGGATTTGGATCATAGGCTATCAATTGTACATCTTTTGTAACCCTTGTGAAGGGATCTTTTAGTTCTTTCTTTCATCTTTCAAGATTTGTATTCGGGCGAGTATTCGGAGAAGCGGAGCCCTTTTTCTCCGTGGTGAGGATTGCCACCAAGGTTAAAGCACTTGTAATTGGCACCGATCTTCGCCAAGGTTAAGAAGATCAAATAGTGAAGCCATCAACGGGTTTGGTTGGTGGAGTGGAGTAGGCCTCGAGTTTGAGGACCGAACCACTTTAAATCTCGGGTGCACTCTTTCTATCTCTTTGCTCTTTCATTTGCATTGCACCATTTGATTTAACTTGTATGCTTAAAATATTGTTTTTGATCTCTTAATCGGTTTAAGTTTTTCAAATTGGTAAATTCTAGTTTTCTTAAACAACCGTATTCTCCCTCCTCATAGTTGCCATTTCTATTATAACTTGGGACCCCCTATATCGGATTTTCAATGTCTCTGGCTAGAGCTTCATATGAGCTAGTGGTGGGAGCTTGGCACTGCTCAGAGCCTGTGCTTGCGCGTGTGTTCTACTCTGCTGCGGCGTCAGGGCCACTCGTTCAACTTCATCCACGACCTCATTAATATCATCCTGTCCAACCATACTAGGTCCACCTGCTCCAGGTATAGGAATTCTCATAAGGGTAATGGTGGAGTGGTTGAGAGGAGGATCAGGGTTTGTTGAGAAGACTTTTTCTAGATTCATCTTATGAAGGCTTAGGAGTTTAGTAATTTGCATCCCATACGGTAGGCCACCCTGTCCTCTTTTCACTGCCTCATCCATATACCCAAACATGATGAAGCCTAAATGTAATTGGATCTTTTTCATAATGCAATGGATTATGAGGGCTTCAAAGGGCTTCACTGCATCAAAATTTCCTACTCTAGGGGTGATATTGTATGCTACAACTTTATGAACCACTCTAGCTGCATCATTCATTGTGCTAGCCTTGATGTTTAACTTATCCTTTGGAGGAGCAACACCTAATGTCTCATATACTTCTTCTCTTGAAAAATAATTTTCTATTTCGTCTTTCCCCCAAAAGAAGATCTTCTTTCCTGCATTAGGTATGTCAAGCCAAGCACAGAAGTTTTTGAAATTTAACCCAAATTTGTCTCCTTGAATATTGGTACTCATCACTACTCCTTCATAGGAAATTTTAAAATGGCATAAAAATACCTAACTATCTCAAGATAGACTTGAGCGCTATAGACTAGAAAGAAGGACTAACCTTGGAATTCAAAAAGTGATAGAAGATCAAATTTATTAAAATCTTGAAAAATAACCTTTCGTCCTGAGATATCAACTCGATCTATGAAGGCTTGGTAACGTTCCTTGGCTTGTTTGCTGAAGAAATGTTTGTTGGGGAACACCTCTTCTTCCGGTTTGGTTCGCGCCTTTTTATTCTTTTGTACGATGGTTTTCCTTGGTGTCGACATTTTAGAGGCTAGGATTTTGAGAGGGATAAAAAAATGAGAGACAAATAAAGGGATGATGAACAATGAAAATAAGGTAAGAGATTAAAGGAGATACGGTAAGGAAAATAACGAACAAGGACAATGAAGAGATTTAATGGAGAGAAACGAAGAATGAGGAAGGAGAATGAGAAATGGAAGAAGGAAAACGGATCAAACCTCACTAAAATGCCTTAAACTTGATGATCTTCAATTGAAAATGGCTTGGAAGCAAAGGAAGAAGAAAACCCTAGGAGAAGACACGAAATGGCGGGAGTAAAAATGAAACAACGAAAATCTATTTAAAGCAGTTTTCGATCATCGCGGTCGACCGGGCTATCGCGGTCGCCCACTGTGACGCTATTGTCCGTTTTTATTTTTCACTCGCGACCATCCACGGTCGACTGGGTTCACGCGGTCGTCCACCGCGACGCTACTGTTCATTTTTCAATTTTGTCCATATTGCCTTCCGCGGTCGCCCTCCGAGGCTCGGTCGACCGCCACACCCCTGTTTTCAATTTCTTGATATTTTTCAAGGGATTTTGTGAAAAAGTTGATTTTCTCCTATTTTTCTCGCATTCAAGGGATTCTAATGAACATATAAACTCGATCCCTAGGCTATGTCAGGAGTCCTAAAAATTCATTTCTATTTTTCTATCATTTAAGCTCAAATGGATGAGTGGACATATGTTTTCAATAAGTCCCTTTTTTGGATGCACTAGATGAATTTTGCTAGATACACAATATGATATATGTTGATCTATATCTAGCAATGCATGTTAGTTCATCTAAATGTGGATGCTAAGTGCATATTTGTGTGTTTTTGCACTTAGATGGTTTTTTCAAAGATTTTCAATGAAGTACAAGCATAGTCTAGAAAAGTATTTTCTTATTTTCTTCATAGACTATGAGATGAATATGATGTGATCATGAAGCTCAATAAGCAAAGATGTATTCTATTAAATACATGACTAATGATATGCATCTATGCTTCATTATAAAATCATATATCTTTAAAGCACGAATAATCAAGATACAATGAATGCAACATTGAAATAGTATCTTGAAAGAATTCATATGATATAACAATGAAAGCACAACCCCATATATTAATAATTTTAAATAATGAGTTGAGTGGGAGATTTGGGAACCCAAATCCATTTGGTTCCAATCAAATTTGTATGTGGGAGTGTATCTTTTCTTATCCACACCAACTTGCTTGATCTCACAAATCTAAGCCTACACCTAGATTTGTGATGCCCTAATCTACCACAATATGAACATGAATAAGTGTGGGTAGATGAGGAGCAATAAGAACCACAAGAATACATATGATGACAAAGATATTTGTCATTTTCTTCTTGTATACTTTGGTTCTTCATAGAGAGTTCTTTATTAACTGATTTAATCTCAATTAATTGACTTTCAAAGCAATTGTTTGAAGGGTCCGCCTCAACCCCAGCTTACCTACCAAAAAAAAAAAGCAATTGTTTGTTGAGATAAATTAGCTTTTAATTTTTCTTTATTTAAATTTTTATTTGTGGTTTCAAGGCTTTCCTTTTCTTTTCCAAGACCAATGCACTTTTTAATTAGGTCATCATTTTTGTTTATCAGATTTTGCTCAAATGACTTAATTTTTCATTTCTTTTCAAACAATCATTAATTTTTAATTTGTTTTTCTAAATCGGAGAATGAATATTTGAAAGAATTCTCCTTTGCAAAAGATTTTTGTTGATTCTCTTTTTGTTCAACAACAATATTTTTATCATTTAAAAAGAGAGTATCATTTTTCTCATAAAAATTTTCAAAATTAGTCCAAATATCTTTTGCATTAGAACATGATAAAATTTTCTCAAAAGCATTGGGACATAGTCCACAACATATTATAATAATAGCTTTTGAATTTAATGAAAATAATTTTGCATCATTTTTAGTGTATTCCCTTGGAATAGAAAATCCCCTTTCAATGACATCTAAGATGTCTGAAATCCAAGTAGAGACTTGGTTTAGAAACCTAGAAGGGAGGTGAATAGGATGTTTATAAAATTTTTGCCTTTTGAAAACTTTTACTAATTTCACCCTTGTTTTATCCCTTGGTTAATTAAGTTGAATTAGTTAAGCTTAACCAATTTTCACAAATGTATATAAGCTTAAAAACCCTTGTTTAAACAACCAACTTAATTAGGAGATTTAGTGGGCTAATTAACAATGTAAATATATTCACGTTGGATGGCAATGCTAACTCACTCAATTCTAAATAATAAGACAAGCACAAATAAGAGAGTGAGAGAGGGAATGAGAAATCGAGAAATACCAATGCAAGAGACACAAGGATTTATAGTGGTTCGGCCAAAGGCCTACTCCCCTCTACTCAAGGTCGCACTTGAGGATTTTCACTATTGAGACCTCCACGACGCCCGGCTCCGAGGCGATTACACTCTCAAGGGAATTAAATGAGGATCCCCTTCCACCTTTACAATGACCCTCCTTCTCCGCCGTGTTCTAAGCGCTTCACCCAAGGGAATTAAACACGGATGCCCTTGCCACCGATCGAATGAAGAAGAAGAAGAAGTATTAGCCTCTTACTAGGCTTGATTACAAGTTGTAGCTCACACACTTTCTCTCAAGAATAATTTGCAAATGAAAGCCTAAACCAATCTCAAATGATTTTTGCAAAATCAAGGCACAATGAGTTTGGTGAGAGTTTTTACCCAAAAATGATTCACAAATAATTTTCTAGGGTTTGTTAGAGTTGGACAATGTTCATCTCATGTTTTACACCCATTAGATGGGTATATATGGTGTCCCAACTCAATATGACCGTTTCAAGGGCAAAACGGTTATTTTCGGGTCAAACAGTCAACTAGCCGTTGGACCACAACGGCTATATTTTTTGAACAAAAACACTTCTCAGAATTCCGAGACATTTCTCGGAGTTCCGAGCAAATTCTTGGAGTTCCGAGCAAATTCTCGGAGTTTCGAGAATTCAAACAGAGCTTTTAATTTTAGAACCTCGATCATTTCTTTGAGCTCCGAGAATTTTCTCGGAGTTCTGAGCTCGGAGCTCCGAGAATAATTCTCGGAGTTCTGAGACTTGATTTCCAGCAAACAGTGTCTCATTTGAAAAATTCATATCTCCTTCGTTTCGCATCGGATTTCGATGTTCTTATACTCTACGGATATGAGAAAAATGAGAGATATATGTTAAAAATATTTTCAAAAATATTTGAAAATGTTTTAAATAATTTTTGATAGGATTTAGTTGCTGGTCCAGGTTGTTGCTTCGGAACTCTGTTTTGTTCATTCTTGTGCTGAATGTCATATGGGTCCGAACATGTTGGTACACCACCATGGCCATTCACTTATCCATTTAAGTCCTTAAAGGGTGTGTTAGTCTCTTTGAAAAATATATTTTTAGGGGTTTTAAGATGTGCCTTGATAAGAGAAAACACAAGAGAGAAAGATGATACATACTACCATTCTAAGTACTCTCTTGTTTTCTTGAGCCAATCTTCATTTGATCTTCAATAGTGTGCTTGGTTTGCTTTGGGATCTTCAAGGTTGAGCGTTTTTGCTTGACACCTTTCAAAGATGATGCCACCATTTGGTTCAAGCTCCTTTGAAAGTTGTTGATCCACAAGCTTTGGCCTTCATTGATCTTCCTCTGTTTGTTCAATGCTTGGAGATGGTTGTGTGGAACTTCTCCTTGGTTGATCCTCCAAGGTATGGTTTGTCCAAGTATGCTCTGGCTCCTTTGTCCTTTATTTAGTTCATCTTCAAGCTTAGGCCATCTGTGTGTGTGCTAGCATGGATTGACCTGTGAATTACCTGTCTATAGCACAACACTCAAGGTAAATAATTAGTCCATAAATGACTAACCAATTTGCGTTTGTTAATCATCAAAACAAGGTGATTGAGTGAACTCATGGGGAACCCTTGGGCTAACAATCTCCCCCTTTTTTATGATGACAAACCAAATTGATTAGAGAGGTGGGAGGATCCTCTTATGAGGATTAGATAAGCAAGATGAGTGCGACTACTCCCCCTCAACATATGCATAAGTTATATTTAACAAATTATTGTACAAGAATGCATATGATTATGGATCTAATCAATTACCCAAATTCTCCCCCTTTTGGCATTAGCAAAAAGGAAGGATTAAGCATTTAAGCACAATTACATAAAGCATCAAAGATATTCAATGAGAATATGATGCTCCCCCTAACTTCCTATCATGAGTTACCAATTAAAATCAAAGTATAATCCAAAGTATATATGGCATGATTAGAGACAATCAACATAGGAAATGAATAATCGCAAAACAAATCAAGCCTATGTTAGCAAAACAAAGAGACATTTCAATTTTAGCACAAATTTTTAGGGTGTATCTTAATATATATATATATATATATATATATATATATATATATATATATCCAATATAAATCTACCATATGACCCGTAATATAATAATAGATTAGCAAATTAAAGCTTATATTTTACTTATCATGAAAGAAAACAAGCAAGTGTATAGTTTAGCATGATAAACCCCCTTTTGTTTTTGAAATTCCTATTAGAATCTTATCATGTGGTAATGTGGAGTTATAGACTCATCATGATAAGCAAGAATATATATTTTCAAGTTAAAAATATTTTCTTAAATTGTCATGCATATAAATGGACATTTGATCCTAATATGGTTAACTATTAGGATATATGGCATGACTGCTAGCTCTATCATGGACACAAGGATAACCAAGTAGAAATACGCATGATAAGCATTCAAATTCATAGAAACTAAGATTAGCAATTTTAGTTTACTCCTATGAATGTATATCTAGAAGGATATGCAATTTTTAGCATTATTAGTTGGGATATATTTGAATGGACAATGTGAGCATCTCACAATGATCCATGTGAACATAAAAATAGCAAAGATTAGCTCTCCCCCTTAGTATTTGTCATTGGCCTTAGATAAACTTAAGATTTAAGGCATGACATGACATAATAGGCCAAAGATATGACAATGGAATACTTGGCCACCAAAACTTATTCTCGGAATAGATGACATCATATTAGATCATCCAAGATAAGTCAAAAAGCCTAGAAGAATATATCACTAAGACCTGGGCTATGGGCTTCTTGTCTTAAACTCTAAAACACACATAAAAGCACAAGACAGGCCCGAACAACCCATGTGGAGCAATCATGCTCCAAATGAGTGTACTTATCATATGTGAGGTGATAACCACATTAGGAATCATATGATAAGTAACTAAGGACAAATTTACCTTTAAGCTCCCCCTTTGAAAATGAATCATGCAATGCATGAATCCAAAGGGATGTCCTTGCATAGACTCCAAAGGTTTTTGGATATATTTTCCAAAAGATACCAAGTTAAACTCAACCCTCGGGCTACAATGACACTTCCTCTCCAAGTGTCAGTTTATCATGATAAAATGATAGCCATAGTCTAGCTCATCATGATAAACAAGCATAGCACAAAATTTTTTCAATCTTTGGCTAATGCTCCCCCTAAATGTGATTTAATATTTTTCAAATTCACGCTTTACTTCCCTAAGTATGTAATATGCATAACTAGCTAGGGAGATCACATATAAATGTATCCCTATTCATGTTTGAGATGTTGGCACAAGGCCAATTTGTTAGATATTTTAATTAATGTGAATGTACCATCTCCCTCTTAGAATCTAAGAAGGCTAAGGGCACCAATTGAGTGACTTTTAAGATTAAGGTTTAACATCTCATATGTGTAGATATTATCAGACAAGGGGTGATAACTATAGAATATGTATATACCAATTTGAGTTCAATTCTATATGACTAAAACATAGTGAGAATGGTCAATAAAATACCATGTCTTAGAGAGACATCCATGATTCATGAAGGTGAGAGTATACCTTATGAGAAGATATGATCATCAAGATTTCCATGGAAAATCTACCATGTTTGGACACAAAGGGCATGACACATAATGTGCATGGTCCAAACATTACATCTACATCCACAACCACATGTAAAATGACAAGGCATTAGGCACAAGGTGCATAAGCCCTATTGAAAAATAAAAAATGTGTGGGAGGCACATGTTCCCATCACAATCTAATGTATACAACCACCATAGTGAATTTCAATTTTACTCAAGTGAGTAACTGCCTAAATATGATTCTAGATTCCTATGATATTTTCATATCAAGTCATACATTGAATCTAGATTCACATTTCAACTTCCCTACATATTATATCATTTTGTGTTTCTAGGGAAAGATCTAAGGAAAATACAGTTTAAAGAATAATATTTTGGCATATTCACAACTTTCACTCAAATACTATTTGATTGCCAAAAAATTTCCATTTAAGTTCAACTCTTTAAACCTATGGGTTTCTTTTCTTTTGGTTTTGCTAGAATGATGTGATCAATTAACTTAACTCCTATCAACTACCAAAAATGGTTCAAATTTTAAAGATGTACTTGAAGTTTTAATTTGAACACATGGGCAAGAGTTGTGGTTGAATATTCTATAAGGATCAATTATGGTTTTCACATTAAGTTCAAGTGTGGCATGTTATGTGGATGGATACTAAGTGCAATAAGATCTAAGTCATAGTGTGTGCACTTAGCCAAATATCTACCAAAGAGGATAGTGTACTTCTACTAGGCACAATGACATGGGATAACAAATTAGACAATCCTATTGTCTCATATCACATATGGTATGAATAGCCAATCATAGATACCTAACGATCAAACATGATAAGTCTAGTGTAACTATATTTTATTTCTTTACAAAGATGTGATCATTAAGCACAACATGTATAGATGCATGTGAATAAAATTAATCACATGATATCTATACAAACATATTCTCAAAAGATTCTCACATTGAAGCATAAAACAAATACTAGACATCAAATAATATCTAGGGAACCTTTTCCAAAAGATATGACAATTGAGTGCAAGATATCAAAGTCTTATAAAAATCAAGTTTCAAGCATAAAGACTTCGGATTTTCAAAAGATAATCATTTGAAGCACAAAATATGGATATATGGCATTCAAGCAAGACAAGTATATTGTATCCAAATAAATTTTCATATGATATAAAATTAAAGTACATCCCCTAATCTAAGATAAACACAATACAGATCATGTTGGGGGTTTTGGAACCCAAACCATCTTGGTTCCAACCAAGTTTGTCTTAGGTGATAAGTCTTTTTTTACCCAAACAAACTTACTACTTTTTACAAGTTTAAATGTACATTTAAACTTGTAATGTCCAAATCTACCACAATAGTCACAAGATGCGTAAGAGTAGGTAGATGAACGGGATGAACATGATGAATTACAAGAGTGATCATGATGGTAATTGAATTTTACATTCTCTTGTAACTTATGATTTTCCAACCTTAATGTTTCATTCTTGATTATCAAATCATTAATTTTCATTTTGTAGTTGATTGATTGAAGAGATGAAAACATTTCTAACTTTTCTTCTTCTTCTTTAAGGAGTTGGTTTTCTTCTCTTAGTGATACAATAGTTTCACTTAATTCGATAAAATTATTTTTAAGCATTTCATTTTCTTCACTAAGATGTGCATGATCTTTTTCTACTTCCCTAAACTCCTTATTAATACTAGCTAAATTGTTTTTCAAGTTTGAATTCTTAGCTAGTTGATCCTTAAGTTTCTTATTCAAATCTTAAAAAGCACAATGTAGTTCTTCAAATGTGAAATCAATATTTTTCAATGCATTTTCATTAGACTTCTCAATTATTCCATTTAAGCATAGGATTTCACTTTGACAAGATTTTTCAAGTTTGTTTAAAATCTCTTTAGCATTAGTACATGAAGATACCTTCTCATAAATGTGTGGTGGTAATGCACAACATGTTGCAATTAGGGTTTTTGTATTTAGTAAAGATAATTTTTTATTATATTCATTTAATCCTTTAGATTTAGCATTTAAAATAAATCTATTTTCAACTATCTTTACCATATCTTTATCTAGACCTTTTAAGTATGTCTTCATATGGATCAACAATGATCCATAATCCGAACCATCCAAAATAGGCAGTCTAGATCCCATCTTTTAAGTTGCCAAAAAATTTAATCTTTTAACTCTTAACCGGTTAGGGCTTAATCAAGAGCCCAAGCTCTGATACCAATTGAAATCCAAGTAGAGACTTGGTTTGAAAACCTAGAGGGGGGGTGAATAGGATGTTTATAAAACTTTTGCCTTTTGAAAACTTTTACTAATTTCACCCTAGTTTTATCCCTTGGTTAATTAAGTTGAATTAGTTAAGTTTAACCAATTTTCACAAATGTATATAAGCTTAAAAACCCTTGTTTAAACAACCAACTTAATTAGGAGATTTAGTGGGCTAATTAGCAATGTAAAGATATTCACGTTGGATGGCAATGCTAACTCACTCAATTCTAAATAATAAGACAAGCACAAATAAGAGAGTGAGAGAGGGAGTGAGAAATCGAGAAATACCAATGCAAGCGACACAAGGATTTATAGTGGTTTGGCCAAAGACCTACTCCACTCTACTCAAGGTCGCACTTGAGGATTTCCACTCTTGAGACCTCCACGATGCCCGCCTCGAGGCGATTACACTCTCAAGGGAATTAAATGAGGATGCCCTTCCACCTTTACAATGACTCTCCTTCTCCGCCGAGTTCTAAGCGCTTCACTCAAGGGAATTAAACACGGATGCCCTTGCCACCGATCGAATAATGAAGAAGAAGTATTAGCCTCTTACTAGGCTTGATTACAAGTTGTAGCTCACACACTTTCTCACAAGAATAATTTACAAATGAAAGCTTAAACCAATCTCAAATGATTTTTCCAAAATCAAGGCACAATGAGTTTGGTGAGAGTTTTTACCCAAAAATGATTCACAAATAATTTTTTATGGTTTGTTAGAGTTGGACAATGTTCATCTCATGTTTTAGACCCATTAGATGGGTATATATGGTATCCCAACTCAATATGATCGTTTCAGGGGTAAAACGGTTATTTTCGGGTCAAACAGTCAACTAACCGTTGGACCACAACGTCTATATTTTTTTGAACAAAAACACTTCTCGGAGTTTCGAGCAAATTCTCGGAGTTCCGAGAATTCAAACAGAGATTTTAATTTTAGAACCTGGATCATTTCTCGGAGCTCCGAGAATTTTCTCAGAGTTCCGAGCTCGGAGCTCTGAGACTTGATTTCCAGCAAACAGTGTCTCATTTGAAAAATTCATATCTCCTTCGTTTAGCATCGGATTTTAATGTTCTTATACTCTACGGATATGAGAAAAATGAGAGATATCTGTTAAAAATATTTTCAAAAATATTTGAAAATGGTTTAAACAAGTTTTGATAGGATTTAGTTGTTGGTCCAGGTTGTTGCTTCGGAACTCTGTTTTGTTCATTCTTGTGCTGAATGTCATATGCGTCCCAACATGTTGGTACACCACCATGGCCATTTACTTATCCATTTAAGTTAAAGGGTGTGTTAGTCTCTTTGAAAAATATATTTTTAGGGGTTTTAACATGTGCCTTGATAAGAGAAAACACAAGAGAGAAATGTGATATATACTACCATTCTAAGTACTCTCTTGTTCTCTTGAGCCAATCTTCATTTGATCTTCAATGGTGTGCTTGACTTGCTTTGGGATCTTCAAGGTTGAACGTTTTTGCTTGACACCTTCCAAGGATGATGCCACCATTTGGTTCAAGCTCCTTTGAAAGTTGTTGATCCACACAAGCTTTGGCCTTCATTGATCTTCCTTTGTTTGTTCAATGCTTTGAGATGGTTGTGTGGAACTTCTCCTTGGTTGATCCTCCAAGGTATGGTTTGTCCAAGTATGCTCTAGCTCCGTTGTCCTTTATTTGGTTCATCTTCAAGCTTAGGCCATCTGTGTGTGTGTGTGTGCTAGCATGAATTTTTTTTTTTTTTTTGATTGGTAAGCTGGGGTTAGGCAGACCCCGACTGGATATATTAAAACCAATAAGCAAGAATTACAAGGGGGGCCCAGATGGGCAGCAAAGGCATAGAGCCAAAAGGAGAATCAAAGAGCAGTGCAGAAGGATCCCACAGTTGGGGGTACATATAGCCCCCCAACACCAACAACTAACCACAGCATTGATCACCGCTGCGGATCTGAAGGTCACATCGATAACCCTACACACGAGGGTAAAGGTGGCCGGCTGCATCAAGATCCAGGATATCCCTAAGAGTTGGGGGGATAGTAGAAGGGAGGAGGACAGCTCCTTCGCAACAACAGTCGGGCTTAGACAGGAAGTCTGCGGCCCCGTTCGCTTCTCTCCAAATATGAGACAATTTCCAGTTCTGAGTGTTTCTGAGGGCGTCACGAATTTCTTCAACAATTGGAATGGCTTTCCAGGGACACTCCCACTTTTCTAAGATCACATTTACTGCAACCAAAGAATCGGATTCAATCCAGATTGATTCATACCCTTCCGTGCGCGCGAGTATGATCCCATGGAGGATGGCTTTCATTTCCAGAAGATGGATCTCCTCACAGCCCGACCGAAGAGAGAACATGACTTGGACCTCCCCCATCGAGTTCCGAATTAAGCCCCCTATTCCACCCATCCCATTGTGAACAGCAGCATCAGTATTAATCTTGTAAAATTCATGATCCGGCCTGATCCAGGAGCAGAAGACAGCGTCGGTTTTCACTTGGATACAAGGAAGACCAAAATTTGCGGCAGTTGCAACATTTTTCCGGCTAATAACATCGTCCAGGTGAAGATGAGCAAGCCTAGAATGAATGATACTGAGGCAACTGTGGAGGGTACTCGTCTTATGGCAAGGGTGCTTCCCGTGCAGCCGGCTATTCCTTTCTCTCCATATCATGTACACCACCACACAGAAACTAAGTCGCATAATCGAGGTGGCTTGCCCATCCCTTTTAAACTTTTCCCGGATCCACATTTCTTCCTGTAAGAGGGTCTTGAGCGGCTTCCTCCTGAACCCACACCGCCACAGAATGGATCTCCAGATCCATGCCGAATAGGAGCATCGAAAGAAGAGATGGTTCACCGATTCAGGGCCAGCGTTACAGAGCAGACAGCTGAGATCTCTGTGGGATCCGAGGAAGCATAGCCTGTCCCGAGTACTGAGCCTGTTTTGCATTGCTTGCCAGGTGGTGAAGCTGTACCTAGGGATATGGCCTTTATGCCAGACAGTCTTGAACCGGGGAACCTCAGCCCAACGAGTTCTACATTGGTTCCAAGCAGATCTGAGAGAAAATTTCCCATTTGGGTTGCCCTTCCAAATAATTCTGTCGACTTCGTGATGGGAGAACAGCCCAGTTTTCATAATCCTGTGGAGTTGGGGCAAGTGAGCTTGGTGGAGGATGTGAGCCCAACTTCCATCTTGCTGCATGCATTCAATGGATGTCTGCTTAGTTAGACAGAACAGCTCGCCTTCAGTTGTTTGAGTGTGGACGGGTCCATCCGGATGCCACGGGTCAGTCCAAAAATCGATGTTTCTACCTTTGCCCACACACTAGCACATAAAGGGCTTCGCCAAAGTTCTACAATTAAAGATACTTCTCACCCCCCAGGCCGGGTTCGAAGGCATAGGCCTATTCCAAAAGGAACTTTTCTTGAGGTATTTGATTTTGAACCATCTAACCCACAGAGATTCCCTGTTCTGAACAATGTGCCAGAGGAGTTTTAATTGAGAGGCTCTATTGATATCAACAACGCTGCGGATCCCCACACCCCCTTCTCTTTTTGGTCGACAGACCGAAGCCCAAGCAATTGGAGAGTATTGATTCTGTTGGTCAGACCCCCCCCAGAGGAAATTTCTGAATATTTTCTCAATCTCGAGCAGAATTTCCATGGGGATGTTGTAGGTAGCAGACCAATAAATCTGGAATGAGGTGAGAACAGCTTTGAACAATTCGATTCGCCCCGCCCGGGATAGCTTTTTGTTATTCCACATGCCTAATCTGCTCCGAATTTTGGTTAATAATGGCTGACAATCGTGGCTGGACAGTCTCTTGGTAATCAGAGGGAGACCCAAGTATTTAATGGGGAGCGAACCTTCCTTGATGCAGAGGGAAGAGCAAATCAGGTCTTTGAGCTGAGCAGAAGTGCCGGACAAGAAAGCTTCACTTTTCTGGAAGTTAACATCCAGACCAGCAATGCGCTTGAAAGATTGGAGACATTCCTTGATCCCTGCAACAGATTTGAGGTCTGGGGTGATGAAAACCATGACATCATCAGCATACATGACATGATTTATATTAAGATTTCCTTTGGAAAACGGAGTTTTGATTTTACCCAAGGCTTGAGCCGAATTCAACATGCAGGAGAAGATTTCCATTACCAGGCAGAATAACAGAGGGGACAGGGGATCTCCTTGCCTTAGCCCATTAGAGGACTGAAAGAAGCCCTTCGAAGAACCATTGAGAAGCACCGAGAAAGAAGGAGAGGCAATGCACTTTGAAATCCAGGTGCACCACAAGGTGGGGAAACCAATTTTTCTCATGAATCCAAGGAGGGCTTCATGAATAACATAATCATAAGCTTTTTTCAGGTCAAGCTTTAAACATAAGGCTTTAGTGTTCGAGGCCTTGTGGAAGTTGTGGCACAGGTCATGGGAGAGGAGGACATTATCTTGGATAAGCCGATCCTTGATGAAAGGAGATTGATTGGGGCTGACAATCCTGTTCAGAACTTTGCTGAGTCTAGACGCCAGCAGCTTGGATATGATTTTATAGAAGAAATTGCACAAGGAGATGGGTCTAAAATGGTTGGGGGAGGATGCTCCACTACATTTTGGAATCAGAGCTATGAAAGTGGTATTGAATGCAGGAAGGAGGTTGCCAGTTCGAAAGAAATAATGGATGGCTTCAACAACCTCAGTCGCAATTAGGTACCAGAAGTGCTTAAAAAAGACCCCATTAAAGCCATCAGGACCAGGGGCTCGGTTCCCATCACACTTGAAAACCACCTCCTTTATTTCCTCGGCCTGGAAAGGTCTGACAAGGTCACGGGCATCATCAGGGGACAGTTTATACTGGGGGGCAGGAAGATCTCCAGTCATAGGGCAATTGTGGTTAAGCAAGCAAGAGAAGTGATTAACCAGGATATCCGCAATTCCCTTGGGTTCAGTACAAAGCTCACCATTATCATCTTCAATTGCCTGAATCTGGTTCTGGTTTCTGTGCATGGACATGGGAGAGTGAAAATATTCAGTATTAGAGTCACCAAGATTAAGCCAGTCAACTCTGGATTTTTGATGAAACAAACTCTCCTCCTGCTGGGCAGTCCGGGTGAACTTCTCTCTGATGTCTTGTTCCGCAGCTCTGAGGCTAAGGTTCCGAGGGTCCAGACCAATCTTAGTTTGGATCTCATCTAAATCTTTTCTGAATTGAGGAGCCAGGATGTCAATCCTCCCGAAGCTATTATGATTCCAGATTTTTATAGCTCTCTTAGTACCTTGGAGTTTCTTGAAGATTCTGAACATTGGATTTCCACTGATCTTCAGGTGCCAAGCTCTCTCAACAACCTCATAGAGGGAAGTATCAGAAAGCCACATGTTATGGAATTTGAAAGGTTTTCCCCCTGTAGACTGCACTGGGGAAGTGGAAACAATGATAGGGGAGTGATCAGACAACCCAGGATTTTTGTAGTGAACATAGGAGATTGGGAACCCATGTAGCCATTCCTCATTCACTAAAGCTCTGTCAAGCCTACGAAGTTTAAGGTGACCAGTGCGAGAACTGTTAGTCCAAGAGAGAGTTTGCCCAACGGATCTTAAGTCAAGAAGAGAGCAGTCCTCAATACAAGCATTGAACTCATTCATGTCGGAGGTGTTTGGATCAGCTCCTCCCCATCTCTCATCAGCAAAACGAGTGATATTGAAATCTCCCAAGGCAATCCAAGGAACCGGAGCAGCCGGAACAAGCCCCACTAAAGATGACCAGAGTTGCCTGCGCTCGGGAGCATCGTTAGATACATAGATAGCAGATAGATGAATACAGTGACCAGTCAAGATACAGTAACATCCCCCGTGGATAATTTGGGAATTCATATAGAGGACTTGAAAGGATATCACCTTTGGGTCCCAGAGGACCCAGATTCTTCCCTTGCCACAGAATTCATAATTTGTTTGGCACTTCCAATTTTCGCTAATTTCAGACAAGAACCTCTGCACGTCGACTTCCTTGGCTTTGGGTTCAGACAGGCACAAGAGGGAGAGCTTATTCTCTTGGATGATCCGCTTTATATCCCCCCTTTTAGTTTCGGAGCAAAGGCCCCTAACATTCCAAGCTCCTAGAATTACCATCAGAACAGGGTGGGAGAAGTTTGATGGGCCTGCCAGAAGGAGGCATTACGCAGGCATGGAGTTGGGAACTATCATGGCCATTTAAGTCCTGAGCCTCCTGAACTTGAGCTTCAACCATAACTGGGCTTTCCTCAGGAATTCTACCTGATGAGGATGTGACATGGACGAATTCTTTTCCAAGACAGCCTACCAATTTATCTCGATCGTCTATATTGGATTCGACTTGATCCTCACTCTCTTCCCCCTCTTCATTTTCATTTCCTTCAACATCAGCCAGGGCATCAAAGCTGTTTTGAATCTGGATTGCTGTATCCACCACATGGGCACTGACACCACTTAGAATTCTGCTATGCTCCACTTGGGGGAATATACAGGTGGGTTTGACTGGCCTTTTCTCCCGGTCTCTAGCAGGTTTTACTGCTTGTGGATTGACCTGTGAATTACCTGTCTATAGCACAACACTCAAGGCAAATAATTAGTCCATAAATGACTAATCAATTTGCGTTTGTTAATCATCAAAACAAGGTGATTGAGTGAACCCATGGGGAACCCTTGGGCTAACAATGTCAAAGTCTATGGTTTTGAGATAGGCAAGCATTTTAATTTTCCAACCTCTAAAATTTGTTCCATAAAAAAATGGAGGAATTATAGTGGATTGACCTAGCTCATAATCCATTGGATTGTCACGGATCTTTATCTCTTGTAGATTTTGAATTTTAAAAATCTCTTTAAGAGCCTAAGGTTTGATACCAAGTGAAATACAAGGTGATAACCCAAGAGGGGGGTGAATTGGCTAATTAAAAATTTGGGGCTTAATTAATTGAATTCCTAAAATTAATTTACCAACTAAGCCTTAACATGTTTAACCCTTGATCAATTAATAGAGATATTAGGAGTTAAGGTTTGGATGTTACTTTAAGCATGCATTCACTAACCCTTGTTTGATTAAAACATAGATACAAGTTGGGTTAGAGATTACCAATCACCACAATGTGCAAATGAGAAGGAGAAGAAGAAAGCATCCACAAGGCACAAGATTTATAGTGGTTCGGTCACAACTTGACCTACTCTACTCTTCCAAGTTTTCCTTGGGATTCTTCACTAACCACTATGATTCTTCAAAGGGCAAACCTCAAAGCCTTACACCAATTCCTTCTTCAAAGGGATCACACCCTTTTCTGCACGAAGCCTTTCCGAGGACACCTTCCTCGTACACTTGATTTACCTTCCTTTCCGGGCCAAATCGAAGACCCTCAAACATAGAATGAAGAAATAAAAAGAAAGAAACTCTCAATGCCTCTTGATAGGCGGATTACAAAGTTGTAAGCTCACAAACTCTCCAAAGAATATATACAAATGTAAAGCCTATGAAGATCCTCTTGATAGAATGTAAAAATGCAAATTCAAAGAGGTTTAACCTTTCATATAAAAGTTTTGGTTCAAGAAGATGGGATTTTATCTTGACAAATGTTATGTACAAAGGTTTGGATAGTGTATATATAGCCCACAAGGAAATATGACCGTTTGGGGGTAAAACTGTAATTTACAGGGTTGAAAAAGTCAACCTGCGAAAGCCCCAACGGATCTATTTCCCAGTCGCGGCGATCGACCGAGGCACGGCGGTCGCCCGCCCTTATCGGGCTCTTAATTTGAAATTTAAAATTCATACCGGTGCGGTCAACCGGCCCAATTGCGGTCGACCGGCGATGGCTTACTATTTGAATTTAGTTTTCGCTCGAAACACTATCGCAGTCGACCGGACCCATGGAGGTCGACCGCTCACACCATACTGGATTGTTTCTGTTTTGAACAGAAAAGTATCTGCGGTCACCCAGCTTGACCCGGTCGACCGGCCCGATAAATTTCGAGATAACCTGGATTTTCAAGTTCCATCCCGCAGTCGCCCTACATAGCCCGGTCGACCGGCCGTGAGTGAAATTCCATTTTAACTTTAAAATCCAAAAGCTTTTGGGCTATGGTCTTTGGGCTTTAGTCCAAGGTTTTCAAACATATTTTTGGGTGTGATGATGGTTTTCAAAGATGTAAAATCCTAAGTATAAAAACCATTTTGAAAATCTTTTGAAAGTGCATTTTATATAAAATCAAGAGGACTCCAAATACATTATAAAAATAAGAACCTTGAGTCTTTTTTGAATATCTTGGCTCCTTTGCACTTTCTTGGACTTCATCGGCTTGAGTGAACATTTTGACCTTGTCTTGGCTCTTGTGACATCCTCCAATCTTCACTACATGTGTTGAGGTGCATGAGGTGTCACCAATGACTTGTTCAACTCCAAGCTTCTTCTTGACACTTGCTTAGGAACTTGTGGGATCTTCATGATAAGCTTCTTTACTTGAGCATCTTCAAATGAGGATGACTCCAAAGTAAGTGCAAGCTCTTGGTTCCTTTGATCGTTGATCCACAAGTCATGTGTTGTGTTGCGTTGTGTAATGGTGATATAACATATCAAATTCCTATGTAGAGCACAACATCTCAAAGCAACACATTAGTCTGACAATGCTAATCAATTTGTGTTTGCTAGCATCAAAACAAGAAGGTAAGGTGAATGATTGAACCAAGAGATGGTGTCAAGGAACTTTACCTAAGTTTTGAGATGAGGATGAAAAGATATTGATTCTTTTATTTAGTTGATGAAGGATGGAGATTGAAAAAATAGAAAGTTTCTTATTTTAGAAAGTTTACAAGAGATACATCTTTTAGACATAGGAAACCCTAGAGATGGGGTGAAGGAGCTTTTATCTCAGTTTTGAGATGAGAATGAGATGGAATTGAATCTTAGATTTAGTTGATAATTGATGAAGATTGAAAAAATAGAAAGTTTCTCATTTTAGAAACTTTAGAAAACATTCATCTTTTAGACATGAAATCCTAGAGATCCTAAAGATGGTGTCAAGGTACTTTTAGCCAAGTTTTGGGATGAGGATGAGATGGTGTTGAATCGTAGATTTAGTTGCTGAATGATGGAGACTGAAAAATAGAAAGTTTCTTATTTTAGATACTTATAAAACATCCATCTTTTTGACATAGGAAACCCTAGAGATGGTTTTTTTTTTTTTTTGGTTGGCAAGCTGGGGTTAGGCAGGACCCCTACCAGATTCATTAAAAGGAAATAAGAAATACAAACTAAGGAGGCTCAAAAGCCAACAAGAAGGGAACAAGCTCCCAGCACATCAACAGCCAAGAAAAATAATAGAAAAAACAAATGCCATTCGGAGGAGTGACCAAATTTCCGAAGGGAACATCCTCTCTGCAGTCCAACATCCATAGAATTTGAATTAAGGATTGGATCCATTCGATCCCTTGAGATATGGGAAAGGACCTTACCGACCAAATAGGGATCCAGCAGGAAGGCTCAAAATAATCGACATAGAGACTATGGGAAGGAGCCCAAGAACTGGGAAAATGAGCAGGATCTGCGCCCATGTTACAGCCGAGTGTTTACCCTCCCGGAGAAGTCATCAGTAAGAATATCAACAAGAGCAGAGGGGATAAGATTGGTATCTATATTAGTTCCTTTGCACGTACAATCCACTTTGGACAAAAAATCAGCTGCTCTATTTGCCTCCCTCCAGACATGGGAGATTTTCCACGCTGTGAAAAAGGAGAGGGAGAGTTTTATAGAATCTAGCATAGTAAGCATTTTCCAAGGGTAGCGTAGGACTCCCGATATAATTTTTTCAGCAATTGAGGAATCAGTTTCGATCCAGATGTGTTGAATGTTCAATTGAAGGGCAGATTTAAGCCCAAATACAATAGCTTCCATCTCAAGCACATTTATGGATTCGGGCAGCCTATTGACAGAATACATAACATACGATTCTCCTTTTTCATTTCGAACAATACCTCCAATTGATCCTTAATCCCCGGAGAGCGAAGCATCAGGATTCAGCTTGAGGAAGGGAGGGCTTGGGGGAATCCATCTACAAAACTTTGGAAAGCATGGGCGAGGAAGCAGACATATCCTGAGATTGGCAGCGATGTCTTCGTTCCTCTCAAATTTCAAGTCATATAGCAGCAGGTAGGATATTCTATTTTGGATTACGAATAGGATGTTTCGCAGAACAATTTGCTTGTGGGTCGACTTCTGGTTACATAATCTGGAATTTCTTTCAGCCCAAATGCTATAAATCGCAGCCGAGAACGCAACTTTAATGGCGGTAGATATCTGATTTTTTCCTTGAAATGTGAACCTCATCCATTCTTCTTCCGCTCTCAGGGAGTTTGCTGGTTTTCTTCTCTGCTTGAACCTCCGTAAAACGTTTCTCCAAATCCAGAAAGAGAATGCACAGTTAAAGAATAAGTGATCATGAGATTCTTGTTCTTGGTTACACAAGGTGCACCGAGGATCTCTTGAGCTGCCCAGAAATTGGAGACGATCAATAGTGCTAAGTTTACCTTGAATCGCTTGCCAAGCTATCATACAATGCCGAGGGATATATCCATGGAACCAGATGGATCGAAACCAGCAAGGTTTTTCATTTTTGTGACGAATTTGCTCCCAAGCACTTCGTATAGAGAATGTACCATTCGTCTCTGGTTTCCAAATAACAGTGTTATCAACAGGGGATAGATGATAAATAGCCGAGTTAAGGATGCTACCCAAATTATACGGGGGTGAGATAAGAGCGGTATCCCAAGTTCCATTCAGCCGAACGTCTTCAATGGTTGCATTGCGAGGGATGTTGTAGATCATCCTTCCCACTGAAGTTTGAGAATCAATTGGACCATTTGGGTGCCAGGGGTCCTTCCAAAAATTGATGCCTTTTCCAGCTCCCACAGCATAACAAATGAACTTTTGAGCCTCTTTTCTGGAATTGAGGATACTTCGAGCCACCGAGGATGGATTTGAGGGAATGGGCATCTGCCAGAAATTCTTTTTTTGAATATATTTCAGAGAACCATTGAACCGAGGGAGTATTTCTTTTGTCAACGATATGCCAAAGTAACTTGAGCTGAGCTGCAGAATTTAGATCTCCCAGTTTTCTGATGCCCAGACCTCCTTCATCTTTTGGGCGACAGATAGTTTCCCAAGCGATAGAATGATATTTCTTGTGCATAGAAGAGCCAGCCCATAAAAAGTCCCTAAATTTTTTTTCAATGGAGTTCAGCACCCCCACAGGGATATTGAAAGCAGCAGACCAAAACAGCTGGAAGGAATTAAGGACAGACTTGATGAGCTCAATCCTGCCAGCCCTGGAGAGAAATCGATTAGACCAGAGAGATATTCTTTTCCTGATATTAGATATCAGGGGGGAGCATTCTTTTGAAGTCATCCGAGAGGAGAAGAGGGGCAATCCCAAATATTTTACTGGAAGGGAGCCTTCAGTAATAGTGAGTGAATTACATATTCTTCTTTTCAGGGAGAGGGGCACTGCGGCGAAAAAAACTTCACATTTGCTTCTATTGACATCCAAGCCAGTGCTTTTCTTGAATTCAGAGAGGCAGTTGTTGATCTCCGAGACAGCGGTTAGGGAAGCTTCCGAGAACAGCAGCACATCGTCAGCAAACAACAAATGGGATATGCGAAGAGGGCCTCTAGAGAATGAGGGGGGATTGCTGGCTTGGAGAGCCGAGGCTTCGATAATGACAGAATACATTTCCATAACTATGCAAAACAAAAGAGGGGAGAGAGGGTCGCCTTGTCTGAGGCCATTGGAAGATTTGAAGTACCCTTTTGGCGTACCGTTGACGAGGATAGAAAAGCAGGGGGTCGAAATGCATTGTCTGATCCAATTTCTCCACTTTTCATTAAATCCAATCTTTTTCAGGAAATCGAGGAGGGAATCATGCCTGACATTGTCAAAAGCTTTCCTTAGATCCATTTTAACACACATGGCATTTTTGAATCTTTTGCAATGGAATCTGTGGTCATGAGCTAGCAAAATGTTATCTTGGATAAGTCTGCCCTTGATGAATGCGGATTGCGCCGGACTGATGATTAGATTCATGCTCCTTTTTAACCGATTGGCCAACAGTTTGGTTATCACTTTATAAATGAAGTTGCATAAGGAAATAGGCCTGTATTGATCAGGTGAAGAAGCTCCGGAACATTTGGGAATAAGAGAAATAAATGTAGCATTCATTTCAGTGAGCAACTTTCCAGATTTGAAAAAATTTTGTATGGCTTCAATGGTGTCATTTCCAACAAGATACCAGAATTTTTTGAAGAAATGACCATTAAATCCGTCAGGCCCAGGGGCTTTGTCCTCCCTTGAAGAGTATATGACTGCTTCAATTTCTTCTGAGGAGAACTCAGCCGTAATCTCTTCAGCCACAGCAGCAGAGATAGTGCGACTAGGCTCAAGGGTTGAGAGGATCTGGTTGGGAGGCTGAGAGTTGAGAATGTTTTTGAAATAGGAAACCAGAATATTGGAGATTTGATTAGGTTCTGTAGTGAATTCACCACTGCCATTTGCAAGACCCTGAATGGTATTTGAGTTCCGGCGGGAGTTTATCACGGTATGAAAGAAATGAGAATTTGAATCTCCAAGATTTAGCCAATCAATCCGGGATTTCTGTTGAAGCAGAGATTCTTCCAACTTTGCAGTGCGGAGGAATTTTTTGTTAGTTTGGCGTTCTTCTTCTTTTAGAGTACTGTTCCCAGGGTTAGCAGCAGCTTTCATTTGAATCTCTTCCAACTCTTTGCGGTACAAAGGGGCCAATACATCGATTCTACCAAAAATGTGAGCATTCCAGTTTTTAATTTCAGTCTTCACAAATTTCAGCTTCTGGGTCAAACGATACATTGGGTTGCCGACAATTTTCCTATTCCAGGCTTTCTCAACAATGGGGGAAATGGATATATCTTCAGTCCACATATTATGAAATCTGAAGGGTTTAGCACCCAAACTTTGGTGGTTTTGGAGGTTAACAACGATTGGGGCATGATCAGAAAGACCGGGAGGGAGAAATTGAGCAGTTGAAAGGGGGAAGGAGTTAATCCAATCGTCATTAACTAAGGCTCTATCAAGGGTTCAGAGCTTTAAGTTATTGGATTGGGATTTGTTGTTCCAGGAGAATTGAGAGCCGAGGGCTTTAAATCTGTTAGGGAGTAGTCATCGATACAGTTGTTAAAATCCTCAAGATCTTTACTGACCGGAAGAGCTCCTCGGAATCGTTCATCGGAGAATCTAGTAGTGTTGAAATCCCCTATGACAATCCTCAGAAAGTTACAAATGAAAATCCTGCCAATTCGCATCCTTCAATATCTTCCCCAAACGGCAGCACCATCTTCAAAAGGAACCCCCTAGCAATTCCTTCCCCCACGCATGGAAATAGTTTTTCTACTTTGGAGGACCTGGATCAAGATGGCATTGCTCCCTGGCAAACGGTTAAAAAGAAAAAAGGAAAGCCTCCGGTTCTTCTTCTCCGGCCCTCTCCGACATGTATTCTGCCTTCCCTCTCAAAATTGCCCCCAAAACTCGGTTAAGGTTGGGACTCTATGGTGGCGGTTCCTTTGGGGTGTCTTTGCCATTTATCCGTATTGGTGGTTGACTCGTGTGCTCAACTTTCCTGTGTGCTTGTTGGGCCTCCAGCTATGATTTTTTCTTGTGATTTAGCTTGTCGCTTTGGTTCGTATTTTGTTTTACCCTTTGTAGAGCTCGTAGCCTTATTTTGTTTGGCTTGAGTCTTTTGGGTGTTCCCCCCTTCCATGTGTATGGGGGCTTGTTTCTTTTTCTTTCATGATGTATCTTTTATCTTATATAATATATCTGGTCGGGGTCCGCCTAACCCCAGCTTACCCATCAAAAAAAAAAAAAAAAAAAAAAAAAAAAAAAAAAAAAAAAAAAAAATTTTCTGAATGCCCAGACGCAATAAGCCTAATATCTTCCCATAAGACTCTTCGGCTAGAGCCAGAATTGTGAGCATACACAGCAGTTAGCAAGAAAGAAAAATTTGATTGCAGAAAAGAAACGTTACCATTAATGAATTGAGGGGAACTTTGCTGGAGATGAAAGTGGAGCAGATTTGGGTCCAGATGATCCAGATACGACCATTTTCGGCATGATCATAATTGTCAACAGAAAGCCAGCCATCTTTTATATCAGAGATATATTCTTCCATTTTTCCTTTAGGAGCTCTGGTTTCAGATACACAGATGAGGGGAATTTTATTTTTGAGAAGGACATTGCCGATATCCTTCCTCTTTATTTGAGACCCGAGACCCCTAACGTTCCAAGCTGCGATCTTCATCATCAATGACAGATTTAGGAGTGGGAGAACGGCCTGTGAGGCTTTGGAAAGTGGTACACACTTGTTCTTTTGGAATACTCCGAGGAGATTCAAATGATTCATCAAGTTCCTCCAAAATGGAGAAAGAATTGTGAACTTTTGGAAAAGAGAGATCAATGGATTGGGAGGGTGATTTAGGCTCAGAACTATTAGGCGGGATTTCTTTGGAGCAAAGAGGGATTGGAGCTGACTGATTGATTGTTTCAGGGAGATGCTGAGAGGAAGGAAGGGAAGTGGTTCGGGATTGCTCATCCACAAAAATCTCCTGGCCCTCAACAGCAGGAGGAGTGGAATGAATCGGGTCAGATTTAGCTTTCGGTTTCCACTGTTTTTTCTCAACCTTTTCTTTGGGATTTTCTTTGGGAGTATGAGGGCAAGTTGCCGGGGAGTGACTAAAGGTTTTACAAGTTTGACATGGTGAAGGTTTTCAGTCATATTCGACTGGCTGCTTTATGACTCCAGAAGGAGTTTTTAGAGTAACATGAGTTGGGAAATCAGAGGAAGCATCGACTTCTACGCAAATCCTGGCATAGGTAAGCCGAGTACCATTTAAAGTATAAGGATCCATATACAATGGTTTGCCCACACCACTCGCGACTTTACAGAGGTTTGTGGTTGTCCAGAATTTCAAATGAAGGCCAGGGAGTCTGATCCACACAGGAATAGAAGATAAGCTTAGTTTTTCAAAAGGCATATCATGGAGCCATTTCCTCAGAATTAGGGGGTGACCTCCGTAAGAATGATGGGATTGGAGAATGGAGTTGCAATCTTCTTCGTTTCTGAATTTGAAAAGAAAGAAACCCCCTGCAAGGGCAAACAGTTCGAAATCTCCTTTTAATTTCCAGGCTTTGAGCAGATGAGATTTAAGGGGAGGGAAATACGGTCTTTTTCCAAGGTAATACCCAATAAGGCAGTTGATCCATCTGCTGGAGGATTCATTGAACTCTGGTTCTTCAAATTCAAAGCATGGAGATCCATCCTCTGCAATCTCTGGTTTTGAATAAGGTAATGGAGGGATTTCAGGGGAAGAAGATGAAGGGTTAGAGAATAGGGTAGACCAAGTTGGGATTGCATTGGATTCTGAGGCAGACAGAGATTTTGCAGGTTTCTCTTTAGTTGCTGTAGAATTCGAATTGGTTTCAAGGACAGGGAATTCACTTTCCCTCCCAGGGGTAAAGATGCCTTTTCCATTTCCAGCAGAGGAGGCAGAGATCGGACCTGGTCTCTCGTCAGTCAACACTGCTGGGTTGGTGAGTTGAGGAACTCGAGGCAGTGGTTGGTGCATATTCTCCCCTTTAGCAGCTGCAATTAGCTTTTGGTTGAGGATAGGGCTGTGACCTGGGGTTAAAGGATTGGGGACAGGTAATATTGGGACAAAGGAGACAGCAGAGGGTAGGTGTTGACTGACAGGGTTCACAGAACAGACTGCTGGACAATACCCCTTTCCCTGAATGGGGTGGTTTGTTCCCTGGCTTTCTGGATCAATGGAGGAACTGCCAAATAAGGAAGGTTTCTCTCCATCATTCTCATCTTCTCCATTTTGCCATTCCAAAGGTAGGAAGTTGTTGAGGGTGGGTGAGGGTGGAGCACAATGGATGGCTTGAGGGGTGTGGGATTTTCGAGGAGGAGGGGTTTTGGAAGATGGACCAGTCGACTTCTCAGATTTTTTTTGAGAGAGGGAAGGCTGAGCTGGGTTTTTAGTGAACCTTTTGTGCATTCGAGTACCTCGCTTGAAGTGAGTTGAGGGATCATGATCATTTCCAGGGGGGTCATCAAGAGGAAACAAGTTCTTTAGGTATGCAATACGCTGGGCAGAGTTTGCACCTTTTTCAGAGAGAGAAGAAGCCTTTGGTCCAACATAGATGGGGAGCGTTTCAAACTCATGGGTATCCTCCAGCTCACTAGCTGCTGAAAACACATTTCCATGGGAAGAGGGGGAGCTCTTACCTGGTTCGAAGAGAGGTGGTAGCTGGGGTGCAGCAATAGAAGAGAGGCCATCGAAGTGGTAGATTTCCTCAAGCTCACGAGCTGTTTGAGGCACAGATCCATGGGATGAAGGAGGGGAGCCATACCCATCAGTTTTGGGACTGGCCAGAAACGGCCTTCCACAGGGCCTTTGCCTGGGTCAGGAGGAATCTCCATGGCCTGGAATCCCTCCAAACCACCCAAGAAACCGAAGAACAAATTAGCTCCCCAAGAGGGAGGAAGGAAAAGTTTTTTTTAACTTCTGGTTAAAATCCTATCAGTTCTGGTGCTCTCACAACCCTAGAGATGGTTGTCAAGGAGCTTTTAGCAAAATTTTGAGATGAGGATGAGATGATATTGAATCTTTGATTTAGTTGATGAAGGATGGAGATTGAAAAATAGAAAGTTTCTTATTTTAGAAACTTATAAAACAACCATCTTTTAGACATATGAGACCCTAGAGACGGTGTCAAGAAGCTTTTAGCCAAATTTTGGGATCTGAATGAGAGAGTATTGAATGTCAGATTTAGTTGATGACGAATGGAGATTGAAAAATAGAAAGTTTCTTATTTTAGAAACTTTATAAAATAAGAATCTTTTAGACGTAAGAAACCCTAAAGATGGTGCCAAGGTGCTTTTAGCCAAGTTTTGGGATGAGGGTGAGATGGTATTGAATCGTAGATTTTGTTGGTGAAAGATTGAGATTGAAAAATAGAAAGTTTCTTATTTTATAAACTTTATAAAACATCCACCTTTTAGACATAGAAACCAAATAAATGGTGGAACGAGCTTTTTGTCAAGTTTTGAGATGAGGATTAGATGGTATTAAATTTTAGATTTAGTTGATTAAGGATGGAGATTATAAAATGAAAAGTTTCTCCTGTTAGAAACTTTATAAAACATCAATCTTTTAGACATAGAAAACCTCATAAATGGTGTGAATGAGCTTTTAGCTATGTTTTGATATGAGGATTAGATGGTATTGAATCTTTGATTTATTTGAACAAAGATGGAGATTGGAAAAAAAGGAAAGTTTCTTATTTTAGAAACTTTATAAGACACCAATCTTTTAGACATAGAAAACCCTAGAGATGGTGTCAAGAAGCTTTTAGCCAAGTTTTGAGATGAGGCTGATGTGGTATTGAATCTTAGATTTTGTTGATAAAGGATGGAGATTGAAAAAAAACAACGTTTCTTATTTTAGAAACATGCTAAAACATTTATCTATTAGAAATTAGAAACCCTAGTGATGATGTAAACGAGCTTTAAGCCATGTTTTGGGATGAGAATAAGAGGGTATTGAATCTTAGATTTAGTTGATGAAGGATGGAGATTGAAAAATTAGGAACTTTATAAAACATCCATCTTTTAGACATAAGAAACCCTAGAGATGGTGTCAAGGTGCTTTTAGCCAAGTATTAGGAGGAGGATCAGATGGTATTGAATCGTTGATTTAGTTGGTGAGATGGAGATTGAAAAATATAAAGTTTCTTATTTTAGAAACTTTATAAAACATCCAACTTTTAGACATAGGAAACCCTAGAGAAGGTGTGAAGGTGCTTATAGCTAAGTTTTGACATGAAGATGAGATGATATTGAATCTTTGATTTAGTTGATGAAGGATGGAGATTGAAAAAATAGAAAGTTTCTTTTCTTAGAAACTTTATAAGACATCCATCTTTTAGACATTGGAAACCCTAGAGATGGGGTCAAGGAGCTTTTAGCTAAGTTTTGAGATAAGGATGAGATGTTATTGAATCTTAGATTTTGTTGATAAATGATGAAGATTGAAAAATAGAAAGTTTCTTATTTAAAAAACTTTATAAAACATCTATCCTTTAGACATAGGAGACCCTAGAGACGGTGTTAGGAGCTTTTAGCCATGTTTTGGGATGAGGATGAGATGATATTAAATCTTAGATTTAGTTAATAAAGGATGGAGATTAAAAAAATAGAAAGTTTCTTATTTTATAGACTTTAAAAAATATTAATTTTTTAGACTTAGTAAACTCTAGAGATGGTGTAAAGGAGCTTTTAGCCAGGTTTTGTGATTATGATGAGATGGTATTAAATCTTAGATTTAGGTTATAAATGATGGAGATTGAAAAAATAGAAAGTCATAAATTAGAAACTTTATAAAATATCCATCTTTTAAACATAGAAAATCCTAGAAATTGTGTCAATGAGGTTTTAACCATGTTTTGAGATTAGGATGAGATGGTATTAAATCTTAGATTTAGTAGATAAAGGATGGAGATTAAAAAAATAAAAAGTTTCTTATTTTATAAACTTTATAAAACTTCTATCTTTTAGATATAGGAAACCCTAAAGATGATGTCGACGAGGTTTTAACCAAGTTTTGGGATGAGAATGAGAGGGTATTGAATCTTTGATTTAGTTGATGAAGGAAGGAGAATTAAAAAATAGAAAGTTTCTTATTCTAGAAACTTTATAAAACATCAGTCTTCTAGACTTAGTAAACCCTAGAGAAGGTGTCGAGGAGCTTTAAGCCAAGTTTTGAGATGAGGATGGGATGGTCTTGAATCTTAGATTTTGTTGATGAAGGATGGATATTGAAAAAATTGAAAGTTTCTTATTTTAGAAACTTTATAAAATATCCCTCTTTTAGACATAGGAAATTCTAGAGATGGTGTGAAGGAGCTTTTAGCAAAGTTTTGAGATGAGGATGAGATGATACTGAACCTTAGATTTAGTTTATTAAGGATGGAGACTAAAAAAATAGAAAGTTTCTTAATTTAGTAACTTTATAATACATCATTCTTTTAGACATAGGAACCCCTGGAGATGGTGTCAAGGAGCTTTTACCCAATTTTTGAGATGAGGATGAGAGGGTATTGAATCTTAGATTTAGTTGATAGAGGATGGAGATTGAAAAAATAGAAAGTTTCTTATTTTAGATACTTTGTAAAAATCCATCTTTTACACATAAGAGACCCTAGAGACGGTGTTAAGGAGCTTTTAACTATGTCTTGGGGTGAGGATGAATTGGTATTAACTCTTACATTTAGTTGAGGAAGGAGAAAGATTGAAAAAATAGAAAGTTCACTATTTTAGTGACTTTATAAAACATCCATCTTTTTGTTATTGGAAACCCTAGAGATGATGTCAACGAGCATTTAGCAAAGTTTTAGGATGAGAATGAGAGGGTATTGAATTTTAGATTTAGTTGACGAAGGATGGAGATTAAAAAAATAGAAAGTTACTTATTTTAGAAACTTTAAGAAATAGACGTCATTTAGACATAGGAAACCCTAGAGATGGTGTCAAGGTACTTTTATCCAAGTTTTGGGATGCGGATGAGATGGTATTGAATCATAGATTTAGATGGTGAATGACAGATATTGAAAAATAAAAGGTTTCTTATTTTTGAAACTTTATAGAACATCCACCTTTTAGACATAGGAAACCTTATAGATGGTGTCAACGATCTTTTAGCTAAGTTTTGAGATGAAGATTAGATGTTAATATAATCTTTGCCTGTCATTTTCCGCAACGGATTGGCGAAACTCTGAGGAGAGAGAAACTCTGAGGAGAGAAAAAACCTCCCCCTCTCTCCGACGAGAGACGGCGGCGGCCGGCGAAGCAGCAAGGGCCCAAGCCCTTCTTGTTTCCCCTCTGCCAAAGATTGAAAAATTCTTGAGCAACGCCGGTCAATGGCAGATGGACCATCCGATGATTCTGGCTCGGATGATGTTCCTGTTTTTCCCAACCTGAAACTCTGGTCCCCGGGGCTTCCCTCCAGTGTAAATCCTGCTACTGATAATGCAAAAATGGGAATCCTCGCTGGCCCAGTCTTGGTGAATCATGTTGACAAGCCTCATCAGATGACATTCTCCCAGTTCATCACTTTCAAGCTCAGCAACACTCCCTTCTTGAGTGATCGGCTGAAAGATCTAAAAGACCAGGTCGCAAATGGAAAATTCGTTGAAGCTCTCTCGGTCAAAGGAAAAATGGAAATCCTAAAAGGCATTGACGAGGAGCTATCCACCAATTCTAACCACTGTAGTCCTTCAGGCTCATGTGAGTCTAGCAGCTCCTCTAGGAAGAAAAAGAATAAAAAGAGCAGGAGGAAGGCAAAGACATGCTATCAAAAGCAAATTGCTGAAGAGGAAGAGTTGCTAAGCTATGAAGATAGGGTGAAACGACTCATGGAGTTTTCTCCTCCTAGAAAATCAACTGCCGGAACCCCTTGCTCAAAGCCGGAATCCCAGACTCCTTGCCCAGTTTCAGAGGAAATGGTTTTGCAAAACCATGGGAAATGCAAAACCAGTACTACCTCTGAAAACCAGATTAGTGGTTTGGATAATACCACTGTGGCCCACAATGAGAAACCCGTTTTCCCATTATCCTCTGGTCAAATGAGACAGCCATGTTTTCTTGATAGGACCTCTGCAGCAAGGCCTTCTGGTTCTGGTACTATGGCAGAAAAAGTGATGGAGGGGACACCCTGCTGCCACCCTTCTTTGACTTCTAAGCCCAATTCCAGCATGGCCCACGTCCTGGAAAAGGACAATGCACTCTTAGGACCAGTTAATGGACTTATCTCACCCAGAAAACCACTCCTTGAAGCTGGATCTGAAAATCAAAATGTTGTAATTCCCGCCCAGCCCTCTCTTGCAAAGCAAAACACTTTGACTAAAGTGCAGCTTCCTATTGGCCAGGTTTTGCATCTGTCTGAACCAGTGGACCAGACCCTGGCTATAGACAATGAGTCTCTTCTATCCCATTTTGAAAACCCTTTATCCCGCCCGGTCCCATCTCAAAATTTTGAATCAAATGAGATATCTTTAGAAACCCCTGCTGAAACTTTAGATGGTGGAGAAACCAGGGAGAAGGACCATGTGCACTCCAAATCCATAGAGAAGCAAAAGAATCCAACAGAACCCACCCCTCCAAAGACTGCAACAAATGGCATTCCCCCCAACCCTTGGAGATCTCTTTTTGCACCCCAGCCCACTCCCTCTGTGTCCACAAAGCTTAATCACCTCATACCTGGAGAGGAGGAAACAGCTAGTATGCAACTTCTATTCGAAGATGAGGAGATCAAAAATTCGATATGGGAAGATTGCCTTGTTGGGTACTTCTTGGGGAGAAAACCGTTCTTCTCATCCTTAAGAGATAACCTATCTCGTAAGTGGAAGCTCAGAGGTGACATGCAGCTGTTTGCCTTGGAAAATAATTTCTTCCTATTCAAATTTTCTGATTCAGATGACTGTTCTAGAATTCTTGAAGATACCGGCCATTCTTTTGGCGGAAGACCTCTTATCCTTCAGAGATGGGATCCAGAATCTATCCTCGAAAAGAAAAAGATTACTGCTGTTCCAGTTTGGATTCGGCTTCCAAGCCTTCACTTAAAATTCTGGAATCATCATTGTCTTAGCCGAATCGCTAGTATGTTTGGAAAGCCTCTGTATATGGATTCCCATACGGCTGAAGCCACTAGACTCAAGTACGCTCGATTTTGTGTCCAAGTAAGTGTTGATCAGATTTTTCCAGAATCAATCAAGCTCAAAACCTCATCGGGAGAGATAACTCAAGATATTATCTACGATTGGAAACCGAATGCCTGTAAATTCTGTAGTGATTTTATTCACACAACAGATCATTGTGATTTATCTAGGCAGATTCTAGCTCCAACCAAAAAGGAATGGAGGATTGTTCAAAAGAGTGCTGAGAGTTTGGCTGCGCCATCAGATCTTCCTCCCTCAAGTTCAAAGCAGTTTTCAGATTCTAAGGAAAGATTAGACACCCATCAGGATGGGAAAAGTTGTGCCAACAGATTCTCTGCTCTAGAAGTAAAAGATAGTAATCCTCCCTTGAAGTTGAGCATTCGGCAAGAGGAGAAGCTCAAGGAAAAAATGGTCATTTCTTCCCCCCCGATCCCTGATAATGGACCTTGGCATCTGGTTCGAAAAAAAAAGAGCAATTCCCCTTTCTCTCTTCTTTCTCCTTCAGCTAGGGGGCATCCATTGTTCCCTCTTGGAAGAAGATAGTTTGTCGGTTTGTGGGTTTGCTGCGGGATGATGCAGAGCTCTCATCTTGCTGCGGGATCGGATTTTGGGTTTTGCTGGTCTTTCTTTTGGTAGTTCGTCTAGGTCTCTACTTTTGTTGATTTGCTCGTCTAGCTCGAGATTCCTTGTGCCCGTTCTCTTTTGTTTCCCCCCTCCGCATGTGGTTGGGGTAGTTTTTATGTTTTTCTTGCTGTAGTATCCATTCTCTTTCTAATATATCTGGTAGGGGTCTGCCTAACCCCAGCTTACCAATCAAAAAAAAAAAAAAAAAGATTAGATGTTAATGAATTTTAGATTTAGTTGATCGAGGACAGAGATTGTAAAATTAAAAGTTTCTTATTTTAGAAACAATATAAAACATCAATCTTTAAGACATAGGAAACCCCATAAATGGTGTCAAGGAGCTTTTAGCTAAGTTTTGAGATAAGGATTAGATAGTATTGAATTTTTGATTTATTTGAACATGGATGGAGATTGAAAAAATAAAAAGTATCTAATTTTAGAAATTTAAGAAAACATCAATCTTTTAAACATAAGAAACCCTAGAGATGGTGTAAAGAAGCTTTTAACTATGTTTTGAGATACGGATGAGATGATATTGAATCTTAGATTTAGTTGATGAAGGATGGAGATTGAAAAAAAAGTTTCTTATTTTAGAAACTGAATAAGACATCAATCTTTTGGACAAAGGAAACCCTACAGATGGAGTGAAGGAGCTTTTAGCCAAGTTTTGAGATAAGGATGAGATGGGATTAAATCTTATATTTAGTTTATAAAGGATGAAGATTGAAAAAATAGAAAGTTCCTTATTTTAGAAACTTTAAAAAATATCCATCTTTTAGAGATAAGAGACCCTAGACACGGTGTCAATGAGCTTTTAACCATGTTTTGGGATAACGATGAGATGATACTGAATCTTAGATTTAGTTAATGAAGAATGGGAGTTGAAAAAAAAAAAGTTTTTTATTTTAGAAACTTTGTAAAAATCCATGTTTTTGACATAGGAAACCCTAGAGATGATGTCAAGGAGCTTTTAGCCAAGTTTTGAGACGAGGATGAGATGGTATTGAGTCTTAGATTTAGTTGATAAAGGATAGAGATGGAAAAAATAGAAAGTTTCTTGTTTCTTCTATAAATCATCCAAATTTTAAATATAGGAAACGCTAGAGATGTTGTCAACGAGCTTTTAGCCGAGTTATGGGATGAGAATGAGAGGGTATTAAATCTTACATTTAGTTGATAAAGGGTGGATATTGAAAAAATAGAAAGTTACTTATTTTAGAAACATTCTAAAACATCATTCTTTTCGACATAAGAGAACCTAGAGACGGTGGCAATCAGCCTTTAGCCGTGTTTTTGGATGAGGATGAGAAGGTATTGAATCTTAGATTTAGTTGATTAGGAATGGAGATTGAAAGAATAAAAAGTTTCTTATTTTATAAACTTTGTAAAATATCCATACTTTGGACATTGGAAACCTTAGAGAATATGTCAACGAGCTTTAAGCCAAGTTTTTGGATGAAAAGTAGAGGGTACTGAATCTTAGATTTAGTTTATGAAGGATGGAGATTGAAAAATTAGAAAGTTTCTTATTTTAGAAACTTTCTAAATCATCAATCTTTTAGACATAGGAAACCCTATAGATGGTGTCAAGCTGCTTTCATCCAAGTTTTAGGATAAGGATGAGATGGTATTTAATCGTAGATTTGGTTGGTGAAATATGAAGATTGAAAAATAAAAAGTTTCCTATTTTAGAAACTTTTATAAAACATCCATCTTTTAGACATAGGAAACCCTAGATCTGATGTCAAGGAGCTTTTAGCTAAGTTTTGAGATTATGATGCGATGATATTGAATCTTTGATTTAATTGATAAATGATGAAGATTGAAAATATAGAAAGTTTCTTATTTTAGAAACTTTATAAAACATCTATCTTTTAGACATAGGAACCCTAGAGATGATGTCAACGAGATTTTAACCAAGTTTTAGGATGACAAGGAGAGAGTATTGAATCTTAGATTTAGTTGATGAAGGATGGAGATTGAAAAAATAGAAAGCTTCTTATTCCAGAAACTTTATAAAACATCAATCTTTTGAACTTAGTAAACCCTAAAGATGGTGTCAATGTTCTTTTTGCCAAGTTCTGGGATGATGATGAGATGGTATTGACTGTTAGATTTTGTTGGTGAAGGATTGAGATTGAAAAAGAGAAAGTTTCTTATTTTATAAAATTTATAAAACGTCCACCTTTTAGACATAGGAAACCCAATAGATGGTGTCAACGAGCTTTTAGCCAAGTTTTCTGAAGATGATTAGTTGGTATTGAATTTTAGATTTAGTTGATCAAGGATGGAGATTGTAAAATAGAAAGTTTCTTATTTTAGTAACTTTATAAAACATCAATCTTTTAGACATAGGTAACCTGATAAATGGGGTGAAGGAGCTTTTAGCTGAGTCTTGAGATGAGGATTAGATGTTATTCAATCTTTGATTTAATTGAACAAGGCTGGTGATTGAGAAAAAAAGAAAGTTTCTTACTTTAGAAACTATATAAAACAACTATCTTTTAGACATAAGAAACCCTAGAGATGGTGTCAAGGAGCTTTTAGCCATGTTTTGAGATTAGGCTGAGATGGTATTGAATCTTAGATTTAGTCGATAAAGGATGGAGATTGAAAAAATAGAAAGTTTCTTATTTTAGAAACATTGTTAAACATCTATCATTTAGAAATAACAAACCCTAGTGATGATGTCAACGAGCTTTAAGCCATGTTTTGGGATGAGCATATGAGGGTATTGAATCTCAGATTTAGTTGATAAAGGATGGAGATTGAAAAATTAGAAAGCTTCTTATTTTAGGAACTTTATAAAACATCAATCTTTTAGATATAGGAAACCCTAGAGATATAGTCAAGGTGCTTTAACCCAAGTTTTGAGATGAGAATGAGATGGTATTGAAGCTTTGATTTAGTTGATTAAGGATGGAGATTGAAAAAATAAAAAGTTTCTTATTTTAGAAACTTTATAAGACATCCATCTTTTAGACATATGAGGCCCTAGAGATGGGGTCAAGGAGCTTTTAACTAAGTTTTGAGATGAGGATGAGATGGTATTGAATCTTAGATTTTGTTGATAAATGATGAAAATTGAAAAATATAAAGTTTCTTATTCTAAAAACTTTATAAATCATCTATCTTTAAGACATAGGAGACCCTAGAGACGGTGTCAATGAGCTTTTAGCCATGTTTTGGGATGAGGATGAGGTGATTTTGAATCTTAGATTTAGTTGATGAGGGACGGAGATTGCAAAAATAGAAAGTTTCTTATTTTAGAAACTTTATAAAACATTAATTTTTTAGACATAATAAACCCTATAGATGGTGTTAAGGAGCTTCTAGCCAACTTTTGAGATTAGGGTGAGATGGTATTAAGTCTTAGATTTAGGTTATACAGGATGGAGATTGAAAAACTAAAAGGTTTCTTATTTTAAAAACTTTATAAAACATTAATTTGTTAGACTGAGTAAACCCTAGAGAGGGTGTCAAGGAGCCTTTAGGCAAGTTTTGATATTAGGGTGAGATGGTATTAAATCTTAGATTTAGGTTATAAAGGATGAAGATTGAAAAACTAGAAAGTTTCTTATTTTAGAAACATTATAAAATATCCATCTTTTAAACATAGGAAATCCTAGAAATGGTGTCAATGAGCTTTTTGCCAAGTTTTGAGATGAGGATGAGATGTTATTGAATTTTAGATTTAGATGATAAAGAATGGAGATTGAAAAAATCGAAAGTTTCTTATTTTATAAACTTTATAAAACAACCATCTTTTAGACATAGGTGACCCTAGAGATGGTGAGAAGAAGCTTTTAGCCAAGTTTTGGGATGATGATAAGATGGTTTTGAATCTTAGATTTAGTTGATCATGGATGGAGATTGAAAAAATAGAAAATTTCTTATATTAGAAATTTTATAGAACATCTATCTTTTAGACAAAGGAAACTATAAAGATGATGTGAACCAGGTTTTAACCGAGTTTTGGGATGAGAATGAGAGGGTATTGAATCTTAGATTTAGTTGATGAAGGATGGAGATTGAAAAAATAGAAAGTTTCTTATTCTAGATACTTTATAAGACATTAATCTTTTAGACTTAGTAAACCTATAGATGGTGTCAAGGAGCTTTTAGCCTAGTTTTGAGATAAGGATGAGATGGTATTGAATCTTAGATTTGGTTGATGAAGGATGGAGATTGAAAACATCCATCTTTTAGACATATGAAACCCTAGAGATTGTGTCAATGAGCTTTTACCTAAGTTTTGAGATGAGAATGTGATGATATTGAATCTTAGATTTAGTTGATGAAAGATGGAGACTAAAAAACTAGGAAGTTTCTTATTTTAGAAATTTTATAAGACATCAACCTTTTAGACATAAGAACCCATAGAGATGGGGTGAAGGTGCTTTTAGCCAAGTTTAGAGATGAGGATGAGAGGGTATTGAATATTAGATTTAGTTGATAAAGGATGGTGATTGAAATAATAGAAAGTTTCTTATTTTAGATACTTTATAAAACATCCATCTTTTACACATAAGACACCCTAAAGACGATGTTACGGAGCTTTTAACTATGTTTTGGGGTGAGGATGAGATGATCTTGAATCTTAGATTTAGTTGATGAAGGATGGAGAATGAAAAAATAGGAAGTTTATTATTTTAGAAATTTTATAAAACATCCATCTTTTAGTTATAGGAACCCTAGAGATGATGTCAACGAGCTTTTAGCCAAGTTTTGAGATGAGAATGAGAGGGTACTGAATCATAGATTTAGTTGATGAATGATGGAGATTAAATAAATAGAAAGTTTCTTATTTTTGAAACTTTAAAAAACATACGTCATTTAGACATAGGAAACCCTAGAGATGGTGTTAAGGTGCTTTGAGCCAAGTTTTGGGATGAGGATGAGATGGTATTGAATCGTAAATTTAGATGGTGAAGAATTGATATTGAAAACTAAAAAGTTTCTTATTTTAGAAACTTTGTAAAACATCCACCTTTTAGACATAGGAAACTTTATAGATTGTGTCAACGAGCTTTTAGCCAAATTTTTGAGATGAAGATTAGATGTCATTGAATCTTAGATTTAGTTGATAAGGGATGAAGATGGTAAAATTCAAAGTTTCTTATTTTAGAAACTTTATAAAACATCAATATTTAAGACATAAGAAACCCTATAAATGGTGTCAAGGAGCTTTTAGCTATGTTTTGAGATGAGGATTAGATGGTATTTAATTTTTAAGTTATTTGAACAAGGATGAAAATTGAAAAAATAGAAAATTTCTAATTTTAGAAACTTTAGGAAACATCAATCTTTTAGATATAGGAAACCCTGGAGATGGTGTCAAGGAGCTTTTAGCTAAGTTTTGAGATACGGATGAGATGATATTGAATCTTAGATTTAGTTGATGAAAGCTAGAGATTGAAAAAAAAAGTTTCTTATTTTAGAAACTGTATTAGACATCAATCTTTTAGACATAGGAAACCCTACAGATAGGCTAAATGAGCTTTTAGCGAAGTTTTGGAGATGCAGATGCGATTGTATTAAATCTTATATTTAAATGATAAAGGATGAAGATTGAAAAAAAAGAAAGTTTCTTATTTTAGAAACTTTATAAAACATCCAACTTTTAGAGATAAGTGACCATAGACACGGTGTCAATGAGCTTTAAACCATGTTTTGGGATAGCGAAGAGATGATACTGAATCTTAGATTTAGTTGATGAAGGATGATGATTGAAAAATTAGAAAGTTTCTTATTTTAGAAACTTTATAAAACATCTATCTTTTAGACAAAAAAAACCTTAGAGAATATGTCAACGAGCTTTTAGCCAAGTTTTGGGATAAGAATGAGAGGGTACTGAATCATAGATTTAGTTGATTAAGTAAGGAGATTGAAACTTTATAAAAATCCATCTTTTGGTATTGAATCGTAGATTTAGTTTTGGGAAGAGGATGAGATGGTATTGAATCGTAGATTCAGTTGGTGAAGGATGGAGATTCAAAAATATAAAGTCTCTTACTTTAAAATTTTTATACAACATCAATCTTTTAGGCACAGGAAACCCTAGAGATAGTGTGAAGGAGCTTTTAGCTAAGTTTTGGGATGAAGATGAGATGATATTGAATATTTGATTTAGTTGATAAATGATGGAGAATGAAAAATTAAAAGTTTCTTATTGTAAAAACTTTATAAGACATCCAACTTTTAAACTTATGAAACCCTAGAGATGGGGTCAAGGAGCTTTTAGCTTAGTTTTGAGATGAGGATGAGATGGCATTGAATCTTAAATTTAGTTAATAAATGATGAAAATTGAAAAAGAGAAAGTTTCTTATTACAAAACAATCATCTTTTAGACCTAAGAGACCCTAGAGACGGTGTCAAGGAGCTTTTAGCCATGTTTTTTGATGAATGTCAGGTGATATTGTATCTTAGATTTAGTTGATAAAGGATAGAGATTGAAAAAATAGAAAGTTTCTTATATTAGGAACTTTATAAAACATAAATTTTTTAGAGTTAGTAAACCCTAGAGATGGTGTCAAGGAACTTTTAGCCAAGTTTTGAGATTAGGGTGAGATGGTATTAAATCTTAGATTTAGGTTATAAATGATGAATATTGAAAAACTAGAAAGTTTCTTTTTTTAGAAACTTTATAAAATATTAATTTTTTAGACTTTGTAAACCGTAGAAATAGTGTCAAGGAGTTTTTAGCCAAAATTTGAGATTATGGTGAGATGGTAATAAATCTTAGATTTAGGTTATAAAGGATGGAGATTGAAAAACTAGAAAGTTTCTTATGTTAGAAACTTTATAAAATATCCATCTTTTAAACATAGGAAATCATAGAAATGGTGTCAATGAGGTTTTAGCCAAGTTTTGAGATGAGGATGGGATGATATTGAATCTTTGATTTAGATGATAAAGGATGGAGATTGAAAAAATAGAGAGTTTCTTATTTTAAAAACTTTATACAACAACCATCTTCTAGAAATAGGTGACCCCATCGTGTGAAGGAGCTTTTAGCCTAGTTTTGGGATGATGATAACATGATTTTGAATCTTAGATTTAGGGTATCATGGATGGAGTTTGAAAAAATAGAAAGTCTCTTATTTTAGAAACTTTATAAAACATCTATCTTTTAGACAAACGATACCCAAAAGATGATGTCAACGAGGTTTTAACCAAGATTTGGGATGAGAATGAGAGGGTGTTGAATCTTAGATTTAGTTGTTGACGAATAGAGATTGAAAAAATTGAAAGTTTCTTATTCTAGAAACTTTATAAGACATCAATCTTTTAGACTTAGTAAACCTTAAAGATGGTGTCTACGAGCTTTTAGCCTTAGTTTGAGATGATGATAAGATGGTATTTAATATTAGATTTGGTTGATGAATGATGTAGACTAAAAAATAGAAAGTTTCTTATTTTAGAAATTTTTTAAAACATCCAACTTTTAGACATAAGAAACCCTAGAGATGGTGTCAAGGAGCTTTTAGCTAAGTTTTGAGATGAGTATGACATGATATTAAATCTTAGAATTAGTTGATGAAGGATGGAGACTAAAAAAATAGAAAGTTTCTTATTTTAGAAACTTTATAAGACATCAATCTTTTAGACATAAGAAGCCCTAGAGATGGTGTCAAGGAGCTTTTAGCCAAGTTTTGAGATGAGGATGAGAGGGTATTGAATATTAGATTTCTGATAAAGGATGGATATTGAACAAATAGAAAGTTTCTTATTTTAGATACTTTATAAAACATCCATCTTTTACAAATAAGAGACCCTAAAGACGGTGTGAAGGAGCTTTTAACTATGTTTTAGGGTGAGCATGAGATGATCTTGAATCTTAGATTTAGTTGATGAATGATGGAGATTGAAAAAATAGAAAGTTTATTATTTTAGAGATTTTATAAAACATCTATCTTTTAGTTATAGGAACCCTAGAGAAGATGTCAACGAGCTTTTAGCCAAGTTTTGGGATGAGAATGAGAAGGTACTAAATCATAGATTTAGTTGATGAAGGATGGAGATTAAAAAAATTGAAAGTTTCTTATTTTTGAATCTTTAAAAAACATACGTCATTTAGACATAGGAAACCCTAGAGATTGTGTCAAGGTGCTTTGAGCCAAGTTTTGGGATGAGGATGAGATGGTATTGGATCGTAGATTTAGAAGGATAGAGATTGAAAAATAAAAAGTTTCTTATTTAAGAAACTTTATAAAACATCCACCTTTTAGACGTAGGAAACTTTATAGATGGTGTCAACGGGCTTTTAGCCATATTTTTTAGATGAAAATTAAATGTTATTGAATCTTAGATTTAGTTGATCAAGGATGGAGATGGTAAAATTGAAAGTTTCTTATTTTTGAAACTTTATAAAACTTCAATCTTTAAGACATAGGAAACCCTATAAATGGTGTGAAGGAGCTTCTAGCTAAGTTTTGAGATGAGGATTAATGATATTTAATTTTTGATTTATATGAACAAGGATGGAGATTGAAAAAATAAAAAGTTTTTAATTTTAGAAACTTTACAAAACATCAATCTTTTAGACATAGGAAACCCTGAAGATGGTATCAAGGAGCTTTTAGTTAAGTTTTGAGATGCGAATGAGATGATATTGAATCTTAAATTTAGTTGATGAAGGATGGAGATTGAAAAAAAAAGTTTCTTATTTTAGACACTGTATAAGACATCAATCTTTTAGACATAAGAAACCCTACAGATGGTATGATTGAACTTTTATCCAAGTTCAGAGATGAGGATGAGATGGTATTGAAGCTTATACTTAGTTGATAAAGGATGCAGATTGAAAAAATAGAAAGTTTCTTATTTTAGAAACTTTATAAAACATCCAACTTTTAGAGATAAGTGACCTTAGACACGGTGTCAAGGCGCTTTTAACCATGTTTTGAGATAACGATTAGATGATACTGAATCTTAGATTTAGATGATGAAGGATGGGAATTCAAAAAATAGAATGTTTCTTATTTTACAAAGTTTATAAAACATCTATCTTTTAGACATAGAAAACCTTAGAGATGATGTCAAGGTGCTTTTAGCCAAGTTTTGAGATGATGATGAGATGGTATTGGATCTTAGATTTAGTTGATAAATGATGGAGATTGAAAAAATAGAAAGTTTCTTAGTTTACAAACATTATAAAGGATCATTCTTTTAGACATAGGAGAACCTAGAGACGGTGTCAATGAGCTTTTAGCCGTGTTTTGGGATTAGGATGAGAAGATATTGAATCATAGATTTAGTTGATTTAGGATGGAGATTGAAAGATTATTTTAGAAACTTTGTAAAACATACATCTTTTAGACATAGGAAACCCTAGAGGATCATGTCAACGAGCTTTAAGCAAGTTTTTGGATGAGAAGTGGAGCGTACTGAATCATAGATTTAGTTGATGAAGGATGGAGATTGAAAAATTAGAAAGTTTCTTATTTTAGAAACATTCTAAAAGATCAATCTTTTAGACATAAGAATCCCTAGAGATAGGGTCAAGGTGCTTTTAGCCACGTTTTAGGATGAGGATGAGATGGTATTGAATCGTAGATTTAGATGGTGAAGGATGAATATTGAAAAATGGAAAGTTTCTTATTTTAGAAACTTTATAAAACATCTATCTTTTGGACATAAGAAACCCTAGAGATGGTGTCAAAGAGCTTTTAGCTAAGTTTTGAGATGAGGATGAGATGATATTGAATCTTTGATTTAGTTGATAAATGATGGAGATTGAAAAAATTGAAAGTTTCTTATTTTAGAAAATTTATAAGACATCCATCTTTTAGACGTAGGAACCTCTAGAGATGGGGTCAATGAGCTTTTTGCTCAGTTTTGAGATGCGGATGAGATTGTATTGAATCTTAGATTTAGTTGATAAATGATGAAGATTGAAAAAATAGAAAGTTCCTTATTTTAGAAACTTTATAAAACATCCATCTTTTAGACATAAGAAACCGTAGAGATGGTGTGAAGGAGCTTTTAGCTAATTTTTGATATGAGGATGAGATGATATTGAACCTTTGATTTAGTTGATGAAGGACGTAGACTAAAAAATAGAAAATTTCTTATTTTAGAAACTTTGTAAGACATCCATCTTTTAGACATATGAACCCTCTAGAGATGGTGTCGAGGAGCTTTTAGCTAAGTATTGAGATTAGGATGAGAGGGTATTGGATCTTAGATTTAGTTGATAATTGAAAAAAAATAGAAAGTTTCTTATTTTAGATACTTTATAAAACATCCATCTTTTACACATAAGAGACCCTAAAGATGATGTCAAGGTGCTTTTAGCCAAGTTTTGGGATGGGGATGAGATGGCATTGAATCGTAGATTTCTCACTTTATAAACTTTATAAAACATCCAGCTATATTAGACATAGGAAACCCAATAGATGATGTAAATGAGCTTTTAGCCAAGTTTTGAGAAGATGATTAGATGATTTTGAATTTTAGATTTAGTTGATCAAGGATATAGATTGTAAAATGGAAAGTTTCTTATTTTAAAAACTTTATAAAACATCAATCTTTTAGACATAGGAAACCTCATAAATGGTGTGAAGGCGCTTTTAGCTAAGTTCTGAGATGAGGATTAGATGGTATTCAATCTTTGATTTATTTGAACAAGGATGGAGATTGAAAAAAAAAGAAAGTTTCTTATTTTAGAAACTTTATAAAATAATTATCTTTTAGACATAAGAAACCTTTTAGATGGTGTCAAGGAGCTTTTAGCCAAGTTTTGAGATGAGGATTAGAAGATATTGAATTTTAGATTTAGTTGGTAAAGGATAGAGATTGAAAAAATAAAAAGTTTGATATTGTATAAACTTTATAAAACATCAATCTTTTAGACATAGGAAATCCTAGAGACGATATCAACGAGCTTTTAACCATGTTTTGGGATGAGAATGAGAGGGTATTAAATCTTATATTTAGTTGATAAAGGATGGTGGTTGAAATAGAAAGTTTCTTATTTTAGAAGCTTCATAAAACATCCTTCTTTTAGACATAGGAGAACCTAGAGACGGTGTCAAGGAGCTTTTCACCGTGTTTTTGGATGAGGATAAGATAATATTGAATCTAAGATTTAGTTGATTAAGGAAGGAGATTGAAAATATGAAAAGTTTATTATTTTTGAAACTTTGTAAAACATCCATCTTTTTGACATAAGAAACCCTAGTGATGATGTAAACGAGTTTTAAGCTAAGTTTTGGGATGAGAATAAGAGGGTATTGAATCTTAGATTTTGTTGATGAAGGATGGAGATTGAAAAATTAGAAAGTTTCATATTTTATAAACTTTATAAAACATCCATCTTTTAGAGATAGAAAACCCTAAAAATGGTGTCAATGTGCTTTTCGCCAAGTTTTGGGAACAGGATGAGTTGGTATTGAATCGTAGATTTAGTTGGTGAAGTATGGGGATTGAAAAATAGAAAGTTTCTTATTTTTTGAACTTTACAAAACATCCATCTTTTAAACATAGGAAACCCTAGAGATTGTGTCAAAGAGCTTTTAGGTCTTGAGATGATGATGAGTTGATATTGAATCTTTGATTTAGTTGATGAAGGATGGAGATTGAAAAAATCAAAAGTTTCTTATTTTAGAAACTTTAAAAGACATCAATCTTTTAGACATAGGAAACCGAGATGGGGTCAAGGAGTTAGTATCTAAGTTTTGAGATAGGGATGAGATGGTATTAAATCTTACATCTAGTTTATAAGGGATGAAAATTGACAAAATAGAAAATATCTTATTTTAGAAACTTTATAAAACATCCATCTTTTAGTCATATGAGATCCTAGAGATGGTGTAATGGAGCTTCTAGCCATGTTTTTGGATGTAGATGAGATGATATTGAATCTTAGATTTAGATGATGAAGAATGGAGATTGAAAAAATACAAAGTTTCTTATTTAGAAACTTTATAAAACATTTATTTTTTAGACTTAGTAAACCCTATAGATGGTGTCAATGAGCTTTTAGCCAAGTTTTGAGATTAGGGTAAGAAGGTATTAAATCTAAAATTTAGGTTGTAAAGGATGGAGATTGAAAAAATAGAAAGTTTCTTATTTTAAGAACTTTATAAAACATTAATCTTTTAAAAATAAGAAATCCTAGAAACGGTGTAAAAGAGCTTTTAGCCAAGTTTTGAGATTATGATGAGATAGTATTGAATCTTAGATGCAGTTGATAAAGGATGGAGATTGAAAATACAGAAAGTTTCTTATCTAATAAACTTTATAAAACAACAATCTTTTAGACATAGGAGACCCTAGAGATGGTGTGAAGAAGCTTCTAGCTTAGTTTTGGGATTATGATAAGATGGTTTTGAATCTTAGATTTAGTTGATCATGGATGGAGATTGAAAAAATAGAAAGTTTCTTATTTTTGAAACTTTATAAAGCATCTATCTTTTAGACATAGGAAACCGTAGAGATGATGTCAACGAGATTTTAACCAAGTTTTGGGATGAGAATGAGAGGGTATTGAATCTTAGATTTAGTTGATGAATGATGGAGATCGAAAAAAAAGAAAAGTTTCTTATTTTAGAAACTTTATAAAACATCCATCTTTTAGACATAGGAAATCCTAGAGATGGTGTCAAGGAGCTTTTAGCTGAGTTTTGAGATGAGGATTAGATGATATTGAATCTTAGAGTTAGTTTATGATGGATCTGGACTAAAAAATAGAAAGTTTCTTATTTTAGAAACTTTATAAGACATAGGAACCCCTAGAGATGGTGTCAAGGAGCTTTTAGCAAAATTTTGAGATTAGGGTGAGATGGTATTAAATCTTAGATTTAGGTTATAAAGGATCAAGGTTGAAAAAATAGAAAGTTTCTTATTTTAGAAACTTTATAAAACTCTTAGATTTAGTTGATAAAGGATGGAGATTGAAAAAATAAAAAGCTTTTTATTTTATAAACTTTATAAAACAACCATCTTTTAGACATAAGAGACCTTAGAGATGATGTCAAGGAGCTTTTATCCTAGTTTTGGGATGATGATAAGATGGTTTTGTATCTTAGATTTAGTTGATCATGGATGGAGATTGAAAAGATAGAATTTTTTTTATTTTAGAAACTTTATAAAGCATCTATCTTTTACACATAAGAAACCGTAAAGATAATGTCAACGAGGTTTTTACTAAGTTTTGCGATGAGAATTTGAGGGTATTGAATCTTAGATTTAGTTGATGAAGGATGGAGATTGAAAAAATAGAAAGTTTCTTATTTTAGAAACTTTATAAACTATTAATCTTTTAGACTTAGTTAACCCTATAGATTGTGTAAATAAGCTTTTAGCGAAGTTTGGAGATGAGGATGAGATGGTATTGAATCTTAGATTTCGTTCATAAAGGATGAAGATTGAAAAAATAAAAAGTTTTTTATTTTAGAAACTTTATAAAACATCTACTTTTAAACATACGAAACCCTAGAGATTATGTTAACGAGCTTTTAGCCAACTTTTGAGATGAGAATGAGAGGGGATTGAATCTTATATTTAGTTGATTAAGAATTGAGATTGAAAAAATAGAAAGTTTGTTATCTTAGAAACGTTGTAAGACATCCATCTTTTAGACATACGAAACCCTAGAGATGTTGTCACGTAGAATTTAGCCAATTTTTGATATGAGGATGTGAGATGGTATTGAATCTTAGATTTAGTTGATGAAGGATGGAGATTGAAAAAATAGGAAGTTTCTTATTTTAGAAACTTATAAAACATCTATCTTTTAAACATAGGAACCCCTAGAGATAATATCAACGAGCTTTTAGTCAAGTTTTGGGTTGAGAATAAGAGGGTATTGAATCTTAGATTTAGTTGATGAAGAGATTCAAAAAATAGAAGGTTTCTTATTTTAGAAACTTTACAAAATATCAATCTTTTAGACTTAATAAACCTTAGAGATGGTGTCGAGGAGCTTTTAGCCAAGTTTTGAGATAAGGATGATATGGTTTTGAATCTTAGATTTAGTTTACGACGGATGGAGATTGAAAAATTGATAGTTTCTTAGTTTAGAAACTATGTAAAACATCATTCTTTTAGACATTTTCCCCTATAGAAAGTTTCTTGTTTTAGAAACTTCATATAATATCAATCTTTTAGACTCAGTAAACCCTGGAGATGGTGTCAATTCGCTTTTAGACAAGTTTGGAGATGAGGATGAGATGGTATTGAATCTTATATTCGGTTGATAAAGGATGGGGATTGAAAAAATAGAATTTTTTTTATTTTAGAAACTTTATAAAACATCAATCTTTTAGACATATGAAACCCTAGAGATGATGTCAATGAGCTACTAGCCAACTTTTGAGATGAGAATGAGAGGGTATTGAATCTTATATTTAGTTGATTAAAGGTGGAGATTAAAAAAATAGAAAGTTTCTTACTTTATATACTTTATAAAACATCCATCTTTTAGATGTAGGAGACCCTAGACACGTTGTCTAGGAGCTTTTAGCCATATTTTGGGATGAGGATGAGCTGATATTGAATCTTAGATTTAGTTGAAGAATGATGGAGATTGAAAATATAGAATGTTTCTTGTTTTAGAAACTTTATAAAACATCAATCTTTTAGTCATAGGAAGCCCTAAAGATGATATCAACTGGCATTTAGCCAAGACTTGGGATGAGAATGAGAGGGTATTAAATCTTAGATTTAGTTGATAAAGGATGAAGACTGAAAAAATAGAAAGTTTTTTATTTTAGGATGATATGGTATTGAATCTTAGATTTAGTTTACGACGGATGGAGATTAAAAAATAAAAAGTTTCTTATTTTAGAAACTTTTTAAAACATCCATCTTTTAGACATATGAAACCCTAGAGATGATGTCAACGAGCTTTTAGCCAAGTTTTGGGATTAGAATGAGAGGGTATTGAATCTAAGATTTCGTTGATTAAGGATGGCAATTGAAAAAATAGAAAGTTTCTTATTTTAGAATATTTGTAAAACATCAATCTTTTAGACTTAGTAAACCATAGAGATGGTTTAGAGAAGGTTTTAGCCAAGTCTGAGCCATAGGAAACCATAGAGATGGGGTCAAGGAGCTTTAAGCCAAGTTTTGAGGTGAGCATGAGATGGTATTGAATCTTACATTTAGTTGATAAAGAATGAAGATTGAAAAAATAGAAAGTTTCATATTTTAAAAACTTTAGAAAACATCCATCTTTTAGACATAGGTAACCCTAGATATGGTGTCAAGGACCTTATAGCTAAGTTTTGAGATGAGGATGAGATGATATTGAATCTTACATTTAGTTGATGAAATTGTGTGAAGAAGCTTTTAGCCAAGTTTTGGGTTTAGGATGTGAGATGGTATTGAATCTTATATTTAGTTGATAAATGATGAAGATTGAAAAAATAGACAGTTTCTTATTTTAAAAACTTTATAAAACATCCATCTTTAGATATAGGGGACCTTAGTGTCAATGAACTTTTATCCATGTTTAGGGATTACAATTAGATGATACTGAATCTTAGATTTAGCTGATGAAGGATTGAGATTAAAAAGTTTCTTCTTTTAGAAACTTTATAAAATATCAATCTTTTAGACATTGGAAGCCCTAGAGATGATGTGAACGAGCTTTTAGCTAAATTTTGGGATGGGAATAAGAGGGTGTAAAATCTTAGATTTAGTTAATTAAGGATGAAGATTGAAAAAATAGAAAGTTTCTTATTTTAGAAACTTTACCAAACATCCATCTTTTAGACGTAGGAAGCCCTAGAGATGATGTCAACGAGCATTTAACCAAGTTTTGGGATGAGAATGAGAGGGTATTGAATCTTAGATTTAGTTGATTAAGGATGAATATTGAAAAAATAGAAAGTTTCTAATTTTAGAAACTTTATAAAATATCAATCTTTTAGACTTAGTAAACTGTAAAGATGGTGTTAAGGAGCTTTTAGTCAAGTTTTGAGATGAGAATGAGATGGTAATGAATCTTAGATTTAGTTGATGAAGGATAGAGAAGGAAAAAATAGAAAGTTTCTTATTTTAGAAACTTTATAAAACATACATCTTTTAGACATAAGAAACCCTAGAGATGGTGTCCAGGTGCTTTTAACAAAGTTTTGGGATGAAGATGAGATGTTATTGAATCGTAGATTTAGTTGGAGAAGGATAGAGATTGAAAAATAGAAAGTTTCTTATTTTAGAAACATTATAAAACATCCACCTTTTAGAAATAGGAAACCTTATAAAGATGGTGTCAATGAGCTTTTAGCCAAGTTTTGTGATTAGGATTAGATGGTATTGAATTTTAGATTTAGTTGATCAATGATGCAGATTGTAAAATAGAAAGACTCATATTTTAGAAACTTTATAAAACATCAATCTTTTAGACATAGGAAACCCAATAGATGGTGTCAATGAACTTTTAGCCAATATTTGAGATGTGAGGATTAGATGGTATCGAATCTTTGATTTATTTGAACAAGGATGGAGATTGAAAAAATAGAACGTTTCTTAATTTAGAAACTTTATAAAACAGCTAACTTTTAGACATTAGAAACCCTAGAGATGCTGTGAAGGAGCTTTTAGCTAAGTTTTGAGATGAAGATGAGATGATACTGAATCTTAGATTTAGTTGATGAAAGATGGAGATTGAAAAAACAGACAGTTTCTTATTATTGAAACTTTGTAAGAAATGAATCTTTTAGACATAGGAAACCCAAAAGTTGGTGTCGAGGAGGTTTTAAGCAAGTTTTGAGATGAGGATGAGATGGTATTGAATCTTAGATTAAGTTTATAAAGGATGAAGATTGAAAAAATAAAAAAGTGTCTTATTTTAGAAACTTTACAAAATGAAGGATGGAGATTGAAAAATAGAAAGTTGATGAAGGATGGAGATTGAAAAAATAGAAAGTTTTTTATTTTAGAAACTTTATAAAACATCTATCTTTTAGACATAAGAAGCATTAGAGGTGATATCAACGAGCTTTTAGCCAAGTTTTGGGATGAGAATGAGAGGATATTGAATTTAGATTTAGTTGATGGAGGATGGAGATTGAGAAAATAGAAGGTTTCTTATTTTAGAAACTTTATAAAATATCAATATTTTAGACTTAATAAACCCTAGAGATGGTGTCAGGCAGCTTTTACCCAAGTTTTGAGATGAGGATGATATGCTATTGAATCTTAGATTTAGTTTACGACGGATGGATATTGAAAAATTGAAAGTTTCTTATTTTAGAAACTTTATTAAACATCTATCTTTTAGACATATGAAACTCTAGAGATGATGTCAACGTGCTTTTAGCCAAGTTTTTGGATCAGAATGAGAGGGTATTGAATCTTAGATTTCGTTGATGAAGGATGGAGATTGAAAAATAGAATATTTTTTATTTTTGAAACTTTATAAAACATCAATATTTTAGACTTAGTAAACCCTAGAGATGGTCTAAAGAAGGTTTTTGCCAAGTTTTGAGATGAAGAAGTATTGGTTTTCAATCTTAGATTTAGTTGAAACCCTAGAGATGGTGTTATGGAGTTTTTAGCCAAGTTTTGAGATAAGGATGAGATGGTATTGAATCTTAGATTTAGTTGATTAAAGATGAAGATTGAAAAAATAGAAAGTTTTTTATTTTAGAAACTTTATAACGCATCTATCTTTTGGACATTCCTAGAGATGGTGTCCACACATCACATCTAACATTTATGCCTAAAAAGAGTTGGTATCAGTATCATCTGTCATCAGAATGAGCACTAGAATCCACCGTCTCTCAAGGAGGCGGAGAAGACTAGAGCCAATTCAATGCCAAATAACCCTGCTACCTGTCTACACATATGACATATAATCCTAACTCATCACATCTAAGAAAGCGGTAAACAAACGCAAGCATAAATATAGCTAAAGAGACAAACCTTTACAGTGAGCAAATGCCAGTAGATTATAGCAAAAGTAATAATCAGCAATTGTAAAGAGCTACAGCTAAGCATGTGAGAACTACAGCGAAACATGTGAGTAATCAAATAAGAAAATAATCCTAGTATGAAAGAAGACATACTGTCATAGTCTTATACAAGAAACAATGATAACCACAAACACAAACCCTAAAGCACTAACAACAAACCCTTAGACTCTAATTATTTTTTTGCCTGAATCTTGGATAGTCTGATGTTCATCTGAAGCCGCCTACGTATCCTCGCCTCTACAGGAATTAAGGCCACGTAGTTCTCGCACCTATTCTAAACTACATTGCCTAACAAATCTAAGACTGCTATCCTAGACTCAATCAATTAGACTCGACTAATTGTTAATAGCTTATTGCATATGATTAGTTAGGTTCCACTTGTTTGGGAGTTTTATGAGTCCTTATATGTCTTAACTAATGCTAGTTAGCCCTAAACTAATGCAGGTGGGCCCTACATCCTATGTGCACTGGGCTGTAATCCTAAAGAAGATAATGGGCTATGGAGCTTTTAGCCAAGTTTTGGGATGAGGATGGTAATGAATCTTAGATTTAGTTTATTACGGATGGCGATGTAAAAATTTAAAGTTTCTTATTTTAGAAACTTTATAAAACATCCATCTTTTAGACATCGGAAATCCTAGAGATGATGTCAACAAGCTTTTAGCCAGGTTTTGGGATCAGAATGAAAGGGTATTGAATCTTAGATTTAATTGGTGAAGGATAGAGACTGAAAAATAGAAAGTTTCTAATTTTTGAAACTTTATAAGACATCCATCTTTTAGACATACAAAACCCTAGAGATGGTGTCAAAGAGCTTTTACCTAAGTTTTGAGATGAAGATGGGATGGTATTGAATCTTCGATTTAGATGACAAAGGATAGAGAATGAAAAAATAGAAAGTTTCATATTTTAGAAACTTCATAAAACATCTATCTTTTATACATAGGAGACCCTAGAGAAGGTGTCGAGGAGCTTTTAGCCATGTTTTGGGCTGAAGATGAGATGATATTGAATCTTAGATTTAGTTCATGAATGATGGAAATTGAAAAAATAAAACGTTTCTTATTTTAGAAACCATATAAAACATCCATCTTTTAGACATAGGAAACCCTATAGATGATGTCAACGAGCTTTTAGCAAAGTTTTTGGATGAGAATGAGAAAGTATTGAATTTTAGATTTAGTTGATGAAGGATGTAGATTGAAAAAATAGAAAGTTTCTTATTTTAGAAACTTTATAAAATATCAATTTTTTAGACTTAATAAACCCTAGAGATGATGTCAATGAGCTTTTAGGTAAGGTTTGAGATGACGATGAGATGGTATTGAATCATAGATTTAGTTGATAAAGTATGGAGATTGAAAAAATAGGAAGTTTCTTATTCTAGAAACTTTATAAAACATCCATCTTTTAGACGTAGGAAACCCTAGAGGAGGTGTCAAAGAGCTTTTAGCCAAGTTTTGAGATGAGGATAAGATGCTATTGAATCTTTGATTTATTTGAGATGGAGATTGAAAAAAAAGAAAGTTTTCTTTTTTAGAAAGCTTATAAACATCCATATTTTTGACATAGGAGACCCTAGAGATGGTGTGAATGAGCTTTTACCTTAGTTTTGGGATGATGATAAGATGGTATTAAATCGTAGATTTAGGTGATGAAGTATGGTGATTGAAAAAATAGAAAGTTTCTTATTTTAGAAACTTTACAAAACATCAAAATTTTTTACACTTAGAAAACCCTAGAGATGGTGTCAAGGAACTTTGCCAAGTTCTGGGATGAGGATGAGATGGATAAAAGCTCTTTGACACGATCTCTAGGGTTTCTAATGTCTAAAAGATAGATGTTTTATAAAGTTTATAAAATCTGAAACTTTCTGTGTTTTCAATATCCATCCTTCATCAAGTAAATCTAAGATTCAATACCCTCTCATTCTCATCTCAAAACTACGCTAAAAGCTCGTGGACATCATCTCTAAGGTTTTAATAACATGAAAGATGGATGTTATATAAAGTTTAAAAATAAGAAACTTTAAATTTTGTTAATCTCCATCCATCATCAACTAAATCAAAGATTCAATAATATTTCATCGCCATCCCAAAACTTGGCTCAAAGCTCATTGACATCATCTTTAAGGTCTCCTATGTTTAAAAGATTGATGTTTTATAAAGTTTCTACAATCAGAAACATTTTGTTTTTTCAATCTCAATCCTTCATTAACTAAATCTAAGATTCAATGCTATCTCATCCTCGTCTCAAAATTTCGCTAAAACTCATTGCCACCATCTCTAAGGTTTCCTATGTTTAAAAAATGGATGTTGTATAAAGTTTCAAAAATTAGAAACTTCCTATTTTTTCAATCTCGATCCTTGATCAACTAAATCTAAGATTCAATACCATCTAAACCTCATCTCAAAACTTCGTTAAGAAACTAAATCTAAGATTCAATAAGAAACTTTCTATTTTTTCAATCTCCATTCCTCCTTGACACCATCTCTAGGGTTTACTAACTGTAAAAGATTGTCGTTTTCTAAAGTTTCGAAAATAATAAATTTTATATTTCTTCAATCTCCGTCCTTCAAAAAGTAAATCTAAGATTCAATACCGTCTCATTCTTATCACAAAACTTGGTTAAAAGCTCGTTGACACCATCTCATTCTAATCCCAAAACTTGGCTAAATGCTCCTTAATACCATCTCTAAGGTTTCCTAAGTTTAAAAGATGGATGTTTTATAAAGTTTCTAAAATCAGAAACTTTCAGTTTTTTCAATCTCCATCATTCATTAACTAATTCTAAGATTCAATACCCTCTCATTCTCATCCCAAAACTTAGCAAAATGCTCATGGACATCATCTCTAGGGTTTACTAATTTTAAATGATTGATATTTTATAAAGTTTCCAAAATAAGAAACTTTCTATTTTCTAAATCTCCATCATTCACCAACTAAATCTAAGATTCAATATCATCTCATCCTCATCTCAAAACGTGGCTAAAGGCTCATTGACACCATCTCTAAGGTTTAGTAAGTCTAAAAGATGGATGTTTTAACGTTTCTAAAGTAAGAAGCTTTTTATTTTTTCATTCTCCATTCTTCATCAATCTCCATCCTTCATCAACTAAATCTAAGATTCAATACCACCGCATCGTCATATCAAAACATGGCTAAAAGCTCATTGACACCATCTCTACGGTTTCATATGTCTTAAACATAAATGTTTTATAAAGTTTCTAAAATATGAAACTTTTTATTTTTTCTCCATCCTTCATCAACTAAATCTAACATTCAATACCATCGCTAATTCATCCCAAAACTTGGCTCAAAGCTCCATGACACCGTCTCTATTAGGTTTACGAAGTGTAAAAGATTTATGTTTTATAAAGTTTATAAAAGATGAAACTTTCTATTTTCTCAATCTCCATCCTTCATCAACTAAATCTATGATTCAATACCCTCTCATTCTCATCCCAAAACTTGGCTAAAAGCTCGTTGACACCATCTCATCCTCATCCCAAAACTTGGTTAAAAGCTCCTTAACACTATTTCGAGGGTTTCCTATGTCTAAAAGATAGATTTCTTTATAAAGTTTATAAAATAAGAAACTTTCTTTTTCTTCAATCTCCATCCTTCTTCAACTAAATATATGATTCAATACCATCTAAACCTGATCTCAAAACTTGACTAAAAGCCCCTTGACACCATATAGATGGTTTTCTATGTCTAAAAGATGGATGTTTTATAAATTTTCTTTAGATAAGAAACTTCCTGTTTTTCAATCTCCATCCTTCCTCAACTAAATCTAAAATTCAATATCATCTCATCCTCATCCCAAAACATGGCTAAAAGCACCTTGACACCATCTTTACGGTTTACTAAGTTTAAAAGATGTTTAATAAACTTTCTAATATAAGAAACTTTCTATTTTTTCAATCTAGATCATTCATCAACTAAATCTAAGATTCTATACCCACTTATTCTCATCCCAAAACTTGGTTAAAAGCTCGTTGACCTCATCTATAGGGTTTCCGATGTCTAAAAGTTGGCTGTTTCATAAAGTTTTTAAAATAAGAAACTTTCTATTTTTTCAAACTCCATCCTTCACCGACTAAATCTAACATTCAATATCATCTCATCCTCATCCCAAAACATGGCTAAAAGATCCTTGACCCCATCCCTCTAGGGTCTCCTATGTCTAAAAGATGGATGTTTTATAAAGCTTCTAAAATTAGAAACTTTTTATTTTTTCAATCATCATCCTTGTTCAACGAAATCTAAGATGGTATTGAATCTTAGATTTATTTGATCAAGAATGGAGATTGAAAAAATCGAAAGTTTCTTATTTTAGAAAGTTTTAAAAACCTTCATCTTTTAGATATAGGAAACCCTATAGATGGTGCCAAGGAGCTTTTAGCTCAATTTTGAGATTATGATGAGATGATATTAAATAGTGGATTTAGTTGATGAATTATGGATATTGAAAGAATAGAAAGTTCCTTATTTTATAAACAATATAAAACATACAACTTTTACACGTAAGAAACCCTAGAGATGATGTCAACGAGCTTCTAACCAAATTTTGGGATAAGAATGAGAGGGTATTGAACCTTAGATTTAGTTGATAAAAGATGGAGATTGAAAAATAGAAAGTTTCTTATTTTATAAACTTTATAAAACATCATTCTTTGAGACTTACGAAACCCTAGAGATGTTGTCAACGAGCTTTTATCCAAGTTTTGAGATGAGGATTAGATGGTATTGAATATTAGATTTGGTTGATGAATGATGGAGATTGAATAAATAAAAAGTTTCTTATTTTAGAAACTTTGTAAAACATCCATCTTTTAGACACAGGAAACTCTCGAGATTGTGTTAAGTAGGTTTTAGCCAAATTTTGAGATGAGGATGAGATCGTAACGAATCTTAGATTTAGTTGATAAAGGATGAAGATTGAAGAAATAAAAAAATTTCTACTGTAGAAACTTTATAAAACATCAATCTTTTAGACGTTGGAGACCGTAGAGATGGTGTGAATGAGCTTTTAGCCCAGTTTTGAGATTAGGATGAGATGATATTGAATATTTGATTTAGTTGACGAAAGACCATGTTTTATGGTATTGAAACCCTAGAGATAATGTCAACCAGCTTTTTGCCAAGTTTTGGGATGAGAATGAGAGGGTATTGAATCTTAGATTTAGTTGATCAAGGATGAAGATTGAAAAAATAGAAAGTTTATTCTTTTAAAAAGTTTATAAAACATCCATCTTTTAGACATAGGAAACCCTAGAGAAGCTGTCAATGAGCTTTTAGCCAAGTTTTAAGTTGGAAATGAGAGGGTATTAAATCTTAGATTTAGTTGTTGAGGGACGGGGATTGAAAAAATAATAAGTTTCTTATTTTCAAAACTTTATAAAACATCAATCTTTTACGCTTAGTAAAACCCTAGAGATGTTGTCAAAGCGCTTTTAGCCAAGTTTTGAGATCACGATTAGATTGTATTGAATCTTAGATTTTGTTGTTAATGATGGAGGTTGAAAAAATAGAAAGTTTCTTATTTTAGAAACTTTATAAAACATCCATTTTTTAGACATAGGAAACCCTTGAGATGGTGTTAAGGAGCTTTTAACCAAGTTTTGAGATGAGGATGAGATGGTATTGAATCTTACATTTTGCTGATAAAGGATGGAAATAAAAAATAGAAAGTTTCTTACTTTAGAAACTTTGTAAAGCATCCATCTTTTAGAGATAAGAAGCCCTAGAGATGGTGTGAAGGAGCTTTTAGCCAAGTTTTGAGATGAGAATAAGATGGTATTGAAACAAAGATTTAGTTGATGAATGACCATCTTTTATGATATTTAAACCCTAAAGATGAAGTCAACGAGCTTTTAGCTAAGTTTGGGGATGAGAATGAAAGGGTTTTGAATCTTAGATTTAGTTAATGAAGGACGGAGAATGAAAAAAGAGAAAGTTTCTTATTTTAGAAACTGTATAAAACATCTATCTTTTAGTGATAGTAAACCCTGGAGAAGTTGTGAAGGTGCATTTAGCCGAGTTTTGAGATGAGAATGAGAGGGTGTTGAATCTTAGATTTAGTTGATGAAGGATGGAGATTTAAAAACTAGAAAGTTTCTTATGTTAGAAACTTTATGAAGATTAATCTTTTACACTTAATAAACCCTAGAGATTGTGTCAAGGAGCTTTTAGCTAAGTTTTGAGAAGAAGATGAGATGGTATTGAATCATAGATTTAGTTGATGAAGGACTATCTTTTATGGTATTGAAACCCTAGAGATGATGATGTCAACGAGCTTCTAGCAAAGTTTTGGGATTAGAATAAAGGGTATTGAATCTTATATTTAGTTGATTAAGGATGGAGATTTTAAAAATAGAAAGTTTCTTATTTTACAAACTTTTTAAAACGTCTATCTTTTAGACATAGGAAACCTTAGAGATGGTGTCAAAGTGCTTTTAGCAAAGTTTTGAGATGAGAATTAGAGGGTACTGAATCTTAGATTTAGTTGCTGAAGGATTGAGGTTGAGATTAGGAAGAGATGGTATTGAATCTTTGATTTAGTTGATGAAAGACCATCTTTTATGGTATTGAAACCCAAGAGGTAAACCAACATTTTGCCAAGTTTTGGGATAAGAATGAGAGGGTATTGAATCTTAGATTTAGTTGATGAAGGATGAAGATTGAAAAAATAGAAAGTTTCTTCTTTTAAAAACTTTATAAAACATCCATGTTTTAGACATAGGAAACCCTAGAGACGCTGTCAAGGAGCTTTTAGCCAAGTTTTGAGTTAGGAATGAGAGGTATTAAATCTTAGATTTAGTTGCTGAAGGATGGGGATTGAAAAAATAAAAAGTTTCTTATTTTCGAAACTTTATAAAACATCAATCTTTTCCACTTAGTAAACCTTAGAGATGGTGTCAAAGTGCTTTTAGCCAAGTGTTGAGAAGAGGATTATGTGGTATTGAATCTTAGATTTAGTTGATGATGGATGGAGATTGAAGAAATAGAAAGTTTCTCATTTTAGAAACTTTATAAAAAATCAATCTTTTAGACATAAGAAACCCTCGAGATTGTGGTAATGAGATTTTTGCCAAGGTTTGAGATGAGGATGAGATGGTATTGATTCTTAGCTTTAAGTTATAAAGTTTGAAGATTGAAAAAATAGAAAGTTTCTTATTTTAGAAACTTTATAAAACATCCATCTTTTAGCCATAGGAGACCCTAGAGATGGTGTCAAGGAGCTTTTAGCCAATTTTTGAGATTAGGATGTGATGGTATTGAATCTTAGATTCTGTTGATGAAGGACTATAAGCCCAAGGGTCTTCTCTCCTATCTTGTTTTGATGATTCTAAACATAATTGATTGTGTTATTGAATACTAATCAATTTACCTTGAAGTGTTGTGTTTAAGATAGGATTGATCATTGAAGAAACCAACACACTACATGGTCATGCTTGAAGACGTACCAACACAAGAGTTAAAGGAGATAAGTGGAGCTCACATCATCTCTCAAGCAAGCATACAAAAGATGGAAGATCAATTGAAGACCAAGACTAAAGAGAAGTTTTTTTTTTTTTTTTTTTGATGGGCAAGCTGGGGTTAGGCAAGACCCCCACCAGATATATTAATAACAAATAGAAATACAAAAGAGAGAAAGAACAAGAAAAACAGAAGCAAAGGCAAACAGGCCAAAGAAAGAACAACTAGAGCAAGCCGATATTACCTACGAATATATATTCGCCCACCCTTATCTGAGTTGATGATTTCTAATAAAACGGGGGGAGATAGAGAAGGGTGAATGCAATCTCCTTTGCATATGCAGTCTCTTTTAGACAAAAAATCAGCAGCCATGTTACCTTCTCTCCAAAGGTGAGAGATTTTCCAAGAATGAAAAAGAGAAAGCTGACGCCGAATAGCCTCCATAGCTTCATGCAACTTCCAAGGGTGATTAGTGCGACCATTAATACAATTCACAGCCAAGATTGAATCAGATTCAATCCAAAGGGAATGAGAAGGATGGTTGCTTGCTAGATCAATGCCTCGTTTGATAGCCAAGATTTCCAAATTACCGATTGTATCAGGAGGAACGTTGACGGAAAACATTCCAAGAACAGCCCCTAAATGGTCACGAAGAATTCCCCCAAGACCACCTCCCTCATCATCCAATGAAGCATCCGTATTGATTTTCAGCATATCTTGATCAGGAGGGATCCATCTACACTCTTGCAGGGTAATCTGATTCTGCCTGAGCTTGTACCCCAAATTAGCCGCAATTTTAAGATTTCTGCCATTCTCATTATCTGTGATTTCAATGTCCCCCATTTTCCGTTTAATTTCAGCAAGAATATCCTGGAGAAGGAGCTCTTTGGGGCGGGAAATCTTATCAAAGATACGCTTATTTCTCTCAATCCAAATTTTATGAACTGCAAATGAGAAACAAAGACGAATCCCCGTAGCAGCCTGACCATCTCCCGTAAAATGAGATCTGATCCACTCTTCCTCCTCAAAGAACGATTTAGAAGCTTTTCTTTTGGAGCATGCTCTACACAGAATGGAATTCCAAATCCAAGAGGAATAACCACACCTGAAAAAGAGATGATTTACAGTTTCCCTTTCTCTATTACATAACACACAGTTTAGGTCAGTATTAGAATCTAAAAAAGGAAGTCTGTCTTTAGTTGGGAGCTTGTTTTGATTGGCCTTCCATGCGGTAATTCTGAAACTTGGAATATTCCCTTTACACCAAAGTGTGCTAGTCCAGGGGGGAGAAGCAGATTTTAAACGAATGGACTCCCAGGCAGATTTTGTGCTGAAGGAACCGTCGAGAGTTGGCTTCCAGATGGGAATGTTGTGATTGTCTGAGGTGAAAATTCCTTCCAGGAGAATGGCTTTTTCAACTTTAAGAGAGGCTTTATCCATAACTTGATCCCAATTTCTGTTTTGATAGATTTGAGCTAGATTTGAAACAGAGGAAAGGGAGTAGTCGCAGACTCTCCGAGACAGCAAGGAGCATAACGGACCATTAGGGAGCCAAGGCTGATCCCACAAATCGATGGCTTCAGCCTTGCCAACCAAGTAACAAATAAGAGGTTTAGCAAGATCTCTCATTTTAAGGATGCACCTGATTCCCCAAGATGGTTTAGCTGGCAATTGAATGATCCAAAAGTTTCGATCTCTGATATATCTTTGATGCAGCCATTGAACCCATAACGCATTTTTGTTATTTATGAAGTTCCATAGCAGCTTAAGTTGCAGGGCTCTATTCATATCAAAAATACTGCGAAGACCGAGCCCTCCTTCCTTCATTGGTTTACAAAAATAATCCCAACCTATTGAATGGTGTTTCTTTTGACCTTCCGAGGCACCCCAAACAAAGGATCTGAAAATTTTGTCGATGTCGTTGAGGACACCATTGGGGATGTTGAAAGCCGTAGACCAGAAGATTTGAAAAGAGGAGAGAACAGACTTGATAAGTTCGATCCTGCCAGCTTGAGAGAGATTTTTGTGACTCCAGCAGTCAATTCTTTGTCTGACTTTAGAAATAAGGGGAGCACAATCAGCGATAGTAAGCCTCGAAGTAAACAGGGGCAGACCAAGATATCTGATCGGGAACTGCCCTTCTTGAAAACCAAGAACCTGAATGATTTCTCTTTTCTGATGGGAGCATACACCAGAGAAGAAAATTTCGCTTTTATGAAAGTTTGCTTTTAATCCAGTAGTGTCTGAGAAAAGCTGAAGACATCTTAGTAAACCCAAGGCAGAAAATGTGTCAGCAGTGGCAAAAATAGTTAAATCATCAGCGAATAAGAGATGAGTAATGCAGAGATTTCCTTGGGAAAAAGGAGAGGAAAACTGGTGAGACTTGAGAGCATTTTCAAGGATGATAGAGAGCATTTCCATTACAATACAAAAAAGCAAGGGAGAAAGAGGGTCGCCCTGACGAAGACCATTCGAAGACAAGAACTTACCCTTAGGTGAGCCGTTAACAAGAACAGCAAAAGAGGGATGAAGAATGCACTCCGAGACCCATCTGATCCAGAGTGGAGGAAAATTTTGATAGCATAAAATTAAGAAGAGCCCCCCTGTTCACATTATCAAACGCTTTGGCAAGATCAAGTTTAAGGCACATGGAAGGAGTTGGAGAGTGAAGGTGAAAATTGTGCAGGAGGTCATGGGTCAGAAGGATATTGTCATGGATCTGTCTTCCTTTAACAAACGCAGACTGGGCAGGGTTTATAATCTTATCGATTACCAGCTTGAGTCTATTAGCCAAAATCTTAGAAATGGTTTTATAAGAAAAGTTACAGAGGGAGATAGGCCGGAATTTGGCTGGGGTATTGGATTCAGGACCCTTGGGAATCAAGGAAATGAAAGTAGAATTAACCTCCTTCAAAAGCTTACCAGATTTAAAAAAGTTACGGATTGCTTTGGTGAAGTCATTGCCGAGGATATACCAAAAAGTCTGAAAAAATAGGGCATTAAACCCGTCAGGCCCCGGAGCTTTATCCCCATTAGACTCAAACACAGTATTCCGGATTTCCTCATCGGTAATCGGACAGACAAGGCTTACCGCATCAGAATGAGATAATTTTCTCTCAGCTTCAGGAGTGGTAGTATTTTGAGAGTGACCAGAGTTTAAGATTTTGGTGAAGTGAGTCACAAAAATTTGAGAAATCTCTTCAGGGTCAGAGGTTGCCGAACCATCATCTCTGTTTATAACCATAATTTGGTTTCTATTTTGCCGAGCTTTGAGAGACGAGTGGAAAAACTTGGTATTCGCATCACCCTCTTTGAGCCATTGTATCCTGGATTTCTGCCGAAACAATGATTCTTCCATATTCATTATCGAAAGGAATTCATCCCTGATCCTGGACTCTTCTTTTATCAGAAATTCATTAGAAGGATCTTTTTCCAAGCGATTTTGGATATCTTCAAGGTTGATTTTGATTAAGGGAGCTCTAATATCAATTCGACCAAAAACATTTTGGTTCCACTCCTTGAGCTTACGCTTGACTTCTCTTAACTTTTGAGAAAGGCAATACATGGGATTACCTTTGATTTTAATAGCCCAGGCCATTTCGACAACAGGATAAAGAGACAAGTCCTTTAACCACATGTTCATGAATCGGAAAGGTTTAGGACCAAAACTAGTAGAATCTCCCAGGGAGATAGCAAAGGGACAGTGATCAGATATGCCCCAAGGAAAGAATTCAGCAAAAGACCGGGGATGGACATTTTAACCAGAGATCATTAATAAGCACTCTATCTAATTTGGCAGATTTCCTTGAAGCCTTGTCAGAACGGTTCATCCAGGTATGCTTTTTTTTTTTTTTTTGGTTGGTAAGCTGGGGTTAGGCAGACCCCGACCAGATATATTAATAACAAAGGAAAGGATTACAAAGGAGGGCCACAAGGGCGACAAAGGCAAATAGCCAAAAAGAAAATAAAAGTGGAGTGCTGAAAAATGCCACAAGGTGGGCTACAGATAGCACCACAACACCAACAACTAAACACAACACTTGTCTTCAACACGTAGCTTAGGGACATTAAGCTAATCTGATGAGGGGTGTGGAGGAATAACCACTCCCTCCCAATAGTGCTCTGCAAGCGGCTTAAAGCAAGGCACATCTTTCTCTTCATCACAAGATTGGGACAACTACACTCTAGAATAAACCATTCCATCATAATCAAGGGACACGATGTTGTGAAGATCTGAAGGAATAGAAACTGACTGAATATCTTCACCTTTGAGAGAGCAATTTGGTTTTGAGAGGTAATCAGCTGCTTGGTGAGCCTCTCTCCAAATATGTGAGATTTTCCAGCTTTTGAACTTATTAAGCAGGTTCATGATCTTCTCAAAAGTAGGGATCTTCTTCCAAGAACAAGTCCACATCTTCTCTATAATTTTCACAGTCATCATCGAATCTGATTCAACCCAGATGTGCTGAATATTCTTTCTGTGAGCAAGCTCTAAGCCATGGAGGACTGCTTCCATTTCTAAACCATGAATCTCTTCCACAGGTTTATCAACAGAGAACATGGCTATGATATTCCTCTTTCCATCTCTTAGAATCCCCCCAATCCCCGCACCTTCGGAGTTGAGGGCTCCATCAGTATTTAATTTGACCATTTCCCCCACCGGCATAACCCAAGAGCAGAACTTACTATCAGTTTTCCTATAGATGTAGGGAAAGTTCCAATTTTTTGACACTTCCTCAATTTTGCTGGACCGAATATCCTCAAGGTTAAGGAATAGGACTCGATCTCTAATGGCATTTAGAGCAGCAGCAAGGATTCTTTGTTTATGAACCTCTTTGTTTTCAAAAATGCGAGTATTCCTCTCCAGCCAAATCATATAAACAGCAGTGTTAAAGGCTATTCTCATTGCTATAGCTGTCTGCCCTCTTCCTCTGAAATTCCTCCTAATCCACTCTTCCTCTTTCGCTAAAGTTCGGATTAGGTTCCTCCTATGAGTAAATCTCCATAAAATCGATTTCCAAATCCAAGATGAGAAGGAGCATTTGAAGAATAAATGGTCAATAGTTTCAGGGTTCACCTTACAAAGGGGGCATCTTGTTTCTCTGGAAGGGTTCAAAAACAGAATTCTATCCCTTGTGCTCAGTTTATAAGTAAGAGCTTGCCAGGTAACCAAGCTCTGTCTAGGAACACTACCCTTAAACCAAACCGAAGATGTCCATTCCAAAACAGGATGCTTCTTTCTCACTTGATTCCAAGCGCTCTTTATGCTAAAAGCACCATCAGGAGCAGGTTTCCAAACGGCATAGTCGTAGGGATTCTGGGAAAACAGGCCAGAGTTTATTACAGTCTTAAGCTCTTGGAATTGAGGTTGGGTCAAATTTTATCCCAAGTCCCATTCATTCGGAATTCTTTAACAGATCCTTCCTTTGGGAGGTTAAAAATCCTACCTTCTGATGAATTGAGAATCCCATCTGGGTGCCACGGATGCTTCCAAAAATCAATAGAAGACCCCTCCCCCACCACGTAACAAATGAATTTTTTAGCACTTTGCCTCTGCTGAAGGATGCTCCTAGCTCCCCAGGAAGGAGATGAAGGCATGGGACCAGAAACATCTCCCTCTTATATATTTTTCTTTGAACCAACGGACCCAGGGGTGTTACAATCTTGCACTATTCTCCAAAGGAGTTTTAACTGGCAGGATTCGTTCACATCTTTCAGCCTTCTTAACCCGACCCCTCTTACTTCCACTGGCCTGCACAGAGTTGCCCAAGCTACCGGAATAAACTTTTTTTGCAGAGAACACCCAGCCCAGAAGAAATTCCGAAAAATTGTTTCAATGTTATTCAGGACTTCCTTCGGGAGATTATAAGTTGCAGACCAATAAATCTGGACAGTTTTTATAAGTTCCAAACGCCCCGCCCTTGAAAGATTTTTGTTACTCCATAATGCAATCTTGTTCCTAATTCTGCTAATGAGAGGCTGGCAGTCACCCTTAGTCAACCGAGTAGTAACCAAAGGCAACCCCAAATATCTAACAGGCAGCACCCCTTCACAAAAGCCCATGACACAGCTGATCTGAACTCTCTGCTGAGGAGGAATTCCAGAGAAGAAAATTTCACTCTTGTTTAGGCTGGCCTCAAGACCCGAACAATCCTTGAAATCTAGAAGGCATTGGGTCAACCCAGCTGCATTAGAGAGATTAGCATCTGCAAAAAGCATTACATCATCAGCGAAGAATAAATGGTTGATACAATAGTTTCCTCTAGCAAAGGGAGAAGAAATTCTTCCTTCCAGCTGGGCTTTGTAGAGAATACAGCTAAGCATCTCCATTACAACACAGAACAGAAGAGGAGATATTGGATCACCTTGGCGCAGCCCATTGGAAGATCTGAAGAACCCCCGAGGGGGTCCATTAATCAAAATCGAGAAAGAAGGAGTAGAAATACATTGGAGGATCCACTTGCACCAGATATCAGGGAATCTAAGCTTTCTCAAGAATTGAACAAGGGATCCATGACAAACATTGTCATAAGCCTTCTTCAAATCAATTTTGACACACATGGCTTTGACATTAGATTTCCGGTGAAAATTATGACAAATATCATGGGTCAGAAGGACATTTTCTTGGATCAGTCTACCTTTGATAAAGGCAGATTGGGAGGGATTGATAATCCTATGCATGACTTTTCTCATCCTATTAGCCATCAATTTGGTAATGACCTTATACACATGATTACAGAGGGATATAGGCCTATACTGATCAGGGATTGAGGCGTTATTACATTTAGGAATCAAGGCTATAAAGGAAGTGTTAAGAGCAAGGAGGAGATTGCCAGTTTTGAAGAAATACTGGATGGCCGCCACCGTCTCTTTGCCAATAAGATACCAAAAGCTCTTGAAGAAAGCTCCATTAAACCCATCAGGACCAAGAGCTTTATTATCATCCATGGCATGGATGGAAATACATATCTCATCTTCAGTGAACGCAAGAAGAAGGTCGCATATCTCCTCATTATTCAAGGTAGTGATAGGATCAGGCACAATATAAGTAGTCTCTTCTATCCTCCCCGATTGAGTAGTGAGAATGTCTTTGAAGTAAGAGATAAGAGTCCTCAATCTCCTTGCTATCAGTGGTTATTTGCCCATCAGATCTAGTGATACCTTGAATAGAGTTTTGATTTCTCCTCATATTCATGGCAGAATGGAAGAAACTATTGTTGGAGTCCCCCAAATTTAGCCAATTGACTCTGGATTTCTGGTGCAGCATAGATTCTTCCAATTTGGCAGTAGCAGTAAACTCAATCTTAGTAGAAATTTCTTCTTGTTTCAGGGCCACATTGGCCGGATTGGCAGCCACGTGCGTTTGGATGTCTCCTAATTTTTGTCTGATATCAGCCATCTTAGTATCAATACGACCAAATTTTTTTGAATTCCAATCTTTTATAACCCTTTTAACCTCTTGCAGCTTCTTGCACAGTTTAAACATAGGGTTCCCTCTAATTTCTTTTGCCCAAGCCCTTTCTACTAATTCAAAAATGGAAGTATCCCTCAACCACATATTGAAGAACCTGAAAGGTTTCCCTCCTCTGGAGGCTGATGTCTGAAGCCTGATAACAATTGGAGAATGATCCGAGAGACCCGGATTTTTATACTCAGCAGAAGAGTTAGGGAAGGAAGCAAACCATTCATCATTGCCGAGAGCCCGATCTAGCATCTGAAACTTCAAGTCGCCAATGCCGGAGTTGTTGTTCCAAGACAAGGTATGCCCAAAGGCCCGAAGATCCGCCAAGTAACACTGATCAATACAGTCATTGAATTCCTCAACATGATTCAGATTGGGGCCAGCCCCACCCCACTGTTCCACTTGATATCTAGTTACATTAAAGTCCCCAGCAACAATCCAAGGCATTGATATAGCAGAAGCTATTCTAATTAACTGAGTCCATAGATTTCTCCTCTCATCTCCCGCATTTGCCGCATAAACAGCGGTTAATAAGAACTTTATATTTGTCTGCAGGAACTGAACTTCACCATGGATATATTGGTACGCATCTTCTAATATGTTAACCTGAACATACCGCGGATCCCATATAATCCAGATTCTACCTTTAATAGTGTGATTATAATTCGCGTAACATCGCCATCCTTCCCCAATTTCATTAACAAAAGAGAGCATATCTTCTTTCTGAGCTTTAGTTTCAGTAAGACAGAGAAGGGAGATTTTTGTGGTCTCCAATAGATACCGAATTTCCCCCCTCTTGGTAAGGGAGCAGAGCCCTCTAACATTACATGCTCCAAGATTCATCATCGACCCTTAGAGTTAAGGATTGGGCTGTATCTTCAGTGACATTAATTTTAGTGGGATCACAAAAACTTTGAAGTCCCTCTATCTGGACAGTACTACCTCCCTTTTCTCTCTGAATGATACAGCCCTCTAGCACATCATCACTTCCATCTTCATGCATGACTCCTTCTTCCTGCTCTTCCTCCAGGATCGCAAAGCTATTTTGGAGTTTAAACTCCTGGGTAGGGGTCATTCATTTGGGGAAGGATTACAAAATCACCATCCTTCTCATTATGAGTCTCACTTTCAGTAACCATTTCAGCAATAATTCCACTGATTTTTTCGGATCCACTTTCTGTTGAGGCTACCTGAGGGCATTGAATTTCAGAGGCGGACTTTACTGGCCGCCATTCTTGTTTAGTTTTAAGAGCCGATTGCTGGATATTTTTGGGGCATGCCTCTGATGTGTGGCTGAAATTGTGACAATTTTTACAGGCAGTAGGCTTCCAATCATATTCAACACTTTGGACATGGACTCCAAATGGAGTGTGAATGGGAATGGTCTCAGGATATTCTGCACCCGCCTCCACCTCAACACAAAGCCGAGCGAAATACAATCTAGATGCCTCAATTGTTCTAGAATCCATATACAAAGGATTCCCAATGAAGCTGGCTATCTTGCTTATCCCTTTCGCACTCCAGAACTCTAGAGGGAGGCTTGGGAAACGGATCCAAATAGGCACAGAAGTAAGATTTAGTTTTCCAGGGGTATTCCAGGTCTCCATTTTCTGAGAATAAGAGGCCTCCCAGCATAGGAATGATCTCCTGATTCAAGAACTGCCTCACAATCATCATAGCAAGTGAACTGAAATAAATAGAACCCCTTGCTGAGAGTAAACAACATTAGATCTCCTTTAAGTTTCCACTTCCTCTTCAAGTTCTCCCTGAGATTTAAGAAGTACGGTCTTCTCCCTATGAAGTATCCCACTAAGGAGTGGTTCCACTTGCTCCCTATCTCCCCGATTTCATCAAGCTGAAAGGAGATTTTCTTATTACCTCCTTCCTCCATCACAGAATTATCAAAGTGCAGCTTAGATGGTTCTTTCTCCTTTTTCTGCTCAAAGAGAGACCTCCATGGACCATTAACATTAGGCTTTACAGTATTCAGGTCTCCAAGAGGCCAAATGGAAGGCAAGGGCTCTAGAGACAGGTCTTTACCCAGTGGTAATTTCGAATTTTCCCTCCCACTTACAGGTTTGATAGTATCACATGGCTCACTGACCTTTCCTTGGTTATTCTGACCTACAGCAGCAGGTCCAACTTCCAAGAAACTGCCTTTCTCGTCAGAAAACAGAGCAGAAGCACCATTTTCAATTCTGGACAGAATTTCAAATTTTCCTGCTGCTGCTAGTTGTTTATTGATTGGTGGGCTACAGCTAGGTGGGCTAGGGACAGCAGAAAACGTACTATGCTCCTCTGGTCTGGTCTCTACACTTGCTTGCACTCTAGGGACCATCGGTCTCTCCATGTTTCCATTTTTGGCTAGCTTCTTCAACCTCTGATTTTCCTCTTCTGGTAAAACTTCATGAAAAAAATCACTAACTTTGGGAGCTTTTGGGGCTGGTTTCTCAACTATTCCAGCATTAATTCTATGGCCCAGATGAGGAACAATGGTAGCTTTACCTGTGTTTTTACCCCTACCTTTCTTTTTCTCTGAGGAGGACCCCTCTTGGGACGAAACTGGAATGATTTTATGAACTCTGGTTCCTCTTTTAGTATGTGTGCTAGGGTCATAATCTAGCTGAACTTCATCATTTACTTGAGAAATCAGTTTCTGGGAGAAAGAGGAGGAATTTGAAGGGCATGGCCCCTCTAGGATCTTCTGAAAATCACTGGGAAGAACTTCATTTGGCCAGTAGCTTTTATTTAAGAGGAGAGCATCACAGAGATGTTTATCAGCAGTAGATGGGGCAACATCCTTGCAGGATCAGGGGGTTCCATTAAGGAGGAAAAATTCCCCAAAAAAGACTTGTTTCCCAGGAAGGAGAAAGGGGCGAGAAGGGCTTGGGCCCTTGGCCTCCCGCCGGCAGAGGCCGGAGGAAGAAGATGATCTCCTCGAAGAGGAGAGTTTCTCTCACTAGGAAATCTCAGAGTTTCTCTCACTAGGAAATCTAAGCTGAGGATGAGATGGTATTGAAACTTTCCAGGTATGCTTGTGGCCTATAGAACGAAGATCCATGAGATTACAATTAGAAATGCAATTATTAAATTCATCCATGTCGCCATGATTTAGTTTAACACAACCACTCCTCTCCTGGTTGTATCTAACCACATTAAAATCACCAAGGAGGATCCAAGGCTTTTGGATCCTAGCTTCAATTTCCTCCAGATCAGACCAAAGGGATCTTCTAGAGATGTTGTAGTTATGAGCATAAATTGCGGAAGTGATGAAAGAAAACTGAGATTGGATGATGGTGGCCTCAGCATGGAGAAGCTGGCTGCTTTCCTCGATCACATTGATGACGACGACTTTTGGGTCCCACAGAATCCAAATTCTACCCTTAACAACGGAAGAGTAATTACCATAGGAGTGCCAACTTTCATAGATAATGGAAGAATACTTCTTGAGAAGATGAGCTTTCGCCTTAGTTTCCATAAGGCAGATGATAGGGATGTTGTGTTTACGAACGAAATTTCGAACTTCTTTCCTTTTGAGATCAGAGCATAATCCTCTGATATTCCAAGCTCCAATGACCTTCATTGGGAACGATTTAGAAATAAAGGGGGGGCTTCTGAATCAGAAGCAATCACCAAAGCCACCGGGGTCTGGAAAGAGTTTAGAAGCTCAGAATCTGACATTGTGTCGATCCTGTCACTAGAGACAGCACATGTCGAGAGTTTCTCATTAGATTGCTCCCGAGGATCCTGTTCCTCTTCCTCATTTCTACTAGGGATATCATTGGCAGGAGTGGCAGCTTTTTCGCCCATGATGGATCTGAGGTGATCCCCCCCCCTCATCAATTGATCCTTTTAGAACAGGAGCATTCCCCGCATCATCAATTTTGATATCACCCAAGGCATCTAAGGTGCTAAAATTGTTGTGGGATAGCCAATTCGGTTGATTAAGAAGGTCTAGGGAGTGGTCTTGGTCAGGAGCAGAGGAAACACTCAGATGATTTCCTTCCTGCCGAACTTCAAGAAGGGAAACCGAAGTTTCTTTTGGGTCCTGAGAATTGATTTGGTGAGCTGTTGGGATAGATTTCTCCTTCCGAATCCATTCCATCTTGTTGGTTTTTGATGGAGGGGGCTTTTGAAGGCATCTGGTCAGGGAGTGACTAAAATCCTTACAAACAGTGCAAGCTGATGGCTTCCAGTCATATTCAACATTCTGGGTCTCTTCACCAGAGGGAGTTTCAATGTGAATTATGTCGGGAAGGGGGCTATCGACAGAAATTTCAACACAGACACGCGCAAAATGAAATCGAGTGTTTGCTGCTGTTTGAGAATCCATATACAACGGTTTGCCAATAATGCTTGCTAATTTTCCTAGACCTCTCGCTGTCCAGTACTTAAGATGAAGAGCAGGGAAACGGATCCATGTAGGGATGGATTGAATCTTAAGCCTTTTCATGGGGATGGAAGGGTTCCAACGCTGGAGAATAAGGGTTCTCCCTCCATAGATTGTTGTTGATTCTAAAACCTTGTTACAATCATCTTCAACATTGAATTGAAACAGGAAGAAGCTGTTTGGGAGAGCAGTTAGAGTGAATCACCTTTGAGGGTCCATTTTTTTCTCAAGTGTTCCTTGAGTGCATCAAAATACGGCCTTCTACCAATGAAATATCCAAGGAGAGAATTGTTCCATTTGGAGTTTGCTTCTTCAAAATCCTCTTCCCTGAATCTGGCTTTGATGATGCCATTGGCAGCCATTACAGTATCATGAGTTCCCAAGGAGAGATCATATGATTCATGAGATTTGCTGAATAAATCACACCATTTTCCTAGAGCAGGAGGGGGAGTAGCTGATGAAGTTTCTGATAGGGAATCTGCTACGGTCTCTACCTGCTGGAAAGAAGAGGGGCAGGGAACAGATGGGCGGGAGGATTCAAATTCTGGGGGGGAATCCTTGGAAGTACAGGAGGTAGGAGGGAGGCTGACATATCAGGAAGACCACAGGGCCTGTGGTCAAAGTAGGTATATGTCTTATTCTCAGTACTAAGCTGAGCAAGACTTTCAACCCTTCCCTGCCCTCACAAGATTTTGATTGATTTGGGGAGACTCTAGAGGGCTAGGTGGGTGATCTTGACCGATGGATACCTGATGAGAGGTAAGACTACCCTGTGGAATATCCACCAGACAAAGGGCTGATTCATTTCCTGTTGCAGGTATCTCCTTCAGCCTCGGTTTTTTACTTCAGTGGTTAAGGTTCACCAAAGAATCCGTAACAGATGTTAAAAACTGGTTTAAGGTGGGAGGCGATGGAGCAGGTTTCAAAGAAGGGCCTTCCAAAGTGATTTTTTGAGGATGGGAAGGGGATGCTTTCTTATGTTTTCTGGGGGAGGATTTGATTTCTGTGGTTTTAAGGGGACTCTTTTTCTTATTAGATTGGAGCAGATCAGCAGTGTCCCTACCAGCCAAAAGAGAGTCCAGTAGGACCCGCCCTGGATCAGGAGGCTTAGAGAGATCCATATGAAACAAACCAGCAAGATTAAAAAAGAACAAACAAAACAGAAGCGAAATCAATGGGACAAACAAAAACAGCAACGACTAAAGAGAAGTTGAAGGTTACATAGGTATCATTGTACATCCTTTCTCTTTAGATTTCCAAGACAAGGCAAAGTGTTTTAAAAGAGTTTTTCAAACACACTTAAGAACTTAAAATGGATTAGTGAATGGTTATGTGGTGGACCAACATGTTGGGACCCTCATAAACATTCCAAAACTATCATAGAAGTTGAGTTCCAAAAGCCCAAAATCAGATAAGCAATAAAATCTCAAAATCTGCTGATTTTTAGGCTTCTCGGAACTCCAAGATTTTTCTCGGAGCTCCGAGCTCGGAACTCCGAGAAATGGTCCAGTAGCTTCTAGCCATTTTCTCGGAACTCCGAGAAATGGTCCAGTAGAAATTCTCATCTTCTGGCCGTTCTCTCGGAACTCCGAGAATATTTCTCGGAACTCCGAGAACCTCGCGACAGACCAAAATATAGCCGTTGGGATTTGAATAAATTTGTGATTTTTGATATTACCACCCCCAAACGGTCATATTATGATGAAAGGTTATATATACAACATCAAGAGGACTTTTCCTCACTCTTGAATATTTGGAAAATCATCCTTAAGCTTTCAAACACTTGCAAATCCTTTTAGCTTGAGAAATTGTTTTCTTCTCCCCAAACTTGCCTTGCAACTTGCAAATCTTTTGAGTTTGAATTTAGGCCTTCACTTGCAACCTACATTGGAGAGCTATCAAGGGACTACATTGTGCATCAAGCTTTCAAGAAGAAGCCAAGCAAATCTTCATCTTCCATTATTGTAAAGGTGGCTAGGGCATCCTATCTTAATACCCTAGAGAGCAATCGGTTAGAACTCGGCGAAGAAGGAGAGTCGGTGTAAAGGTGTAAGGGGGCATCCTTATTTGATATCCCTTGGAAGTGTAATCGCCTAGGAGCCGGGCATCGTGGAGGTCTCCAATAGTGGAAATCCTTAAGGACGATCTTAAGAAGAGTGGAGTAGGGCTTTGCCCGAACCACTATATATCGGTGTGTTCTTTCTTATTCTTGCACTTTCATTCTTATTTTTATTTGGTATTTCTATTTGTGTTGATCTCATTTGAACTAACCAAAATCTAATTAAGAGAAGAAAATTCTAATTAGGGTTCACTAATTAATTTTCAAAAGGGCTAATTCTAGTTTTAAAATCAATTCACCCCCCCTCTTGTTTATTTCAATTGGTATCAGAGCCTCGTCTCTAATTTTTAAAACCCTAACCGGTCTAGAGTAAAGATTCTAAAAATGGCAAACCATCATCAACACCATGAAGGTTACTCAAACACTAGGCCACCCTACTTTGATGGAATAAACTATGGATTTTGGAAAACCAAAATGAAAATATTTTTAACCCAAGATTACCAAATGTGGAGAGCAATTAATAATGAATATATATTACCCACTAGAAATCTAAATGATTGGACCGAAGCCGAACAACTAGCCTCAAACTACAACGCCAAAGCCATGAATTCCCTAATTTGTGCTTTGTCTCCCGGAGAATTCAATAGAGTGTCAAATTTAAATTCAGCTAAGAAAATTTGGAACACCTTAGAAGTCACCAATGAGGGAACCAACCAAGTCAAAGAATCTAAAATGAATCACTTATTTAGGCAATATGAACTCTTTCAAATGACACCCGATGAAACTATTGCCGACATGTACACTAGATTCACGAACCTTGTAAATGGATTAAGGGGACTTGGAAAGCTATTTTCAAATAGAGATTTAGTGACGAAAATCCTTAGATCCCTACCTTTGTCATAGGAATCCAAAACCTCTGCAATCACCGAAGCCAAGGACATGAATACATTGAACCTAGATGAACTAATAGGGTCCTTGATAACCCATGAAATGATTTTCAAAACAAAAGCACCCGAAATTGAAACTAAAATTGAAAAAGGAAAATGAGTTGCTTTTGCTTGTAATGTAGGTGACAATGAAGATGCAAAGGAAGACATGGAAGATGAAGTTGCCCTCCTAACAAGAAGGATCAAATTCTTGCAAAGGAACATGGGAGGCATGAAAAATAGAAGGACAAATCCTCCATTCAAGAAGAAAGAAGAGCTCGGTGATGGATCATCTCAACCCCGATGCTATGGAAGCAAGAAGCTTGGACACATTCGCCCGGACTGTCCACTCAACAATGAGCCCTCTTCAAACAACCGTTTCAAGAGAAGAGAAGGCAAGAAAGGAATGACCGGAAATTGAAAGTGAAGGCGAACAAAATGATGGAGAAGATTGCTTGATTGCAAGAAATGTTTGCTTCATGGCCTCAACAAACGACAATCAAGAGGTAAATACTTTAAATAATGTCATTGTTTTAAAAGAAGTTCTAGATTCCTTGCAAAATGCACATGATGAACTTGAGATTGAATTTGATAAAAATGCATCACTTGAAAATTCTCTCTCTAACATGACAAAAGAATTTGGTTGGTTAAAGAAAAATCATGAATTTTTAGAGGATGAAAATGAAAAATACAAAGTTAAAATTCATAATTTAAATGCTTCTATCAAAATCTTAAATGAAAATCGTCAAGAACTTTCTATTGAAAACAACAAGCTAAAGCATGAAAATAGTAAATTATCTTTTGAATATGATGAACTAAAGAAACTATTTGAAAATTTTGAACATAGTTCATTGAAATTGGATAGGCTTGTTAACATTCAAAGAATGCCACATGATAAAAGTGGACTTGGACACAAATGGAATACTACAATATCCAACTATAAAAACAAACTTGTAAAGGCTTCTTCTAGTAATACCAAAACTTGCTTTTATTGTGGTTTAGAAGGTCATTATAAAGTTGCTTGCATGCATGCTAAACAAGATAAAATCAAATTAAACTCTAAAGTGAAAATAAATGAACATAGCAAGATTAGGAAGATTTGGGTACCTAAAGGATCTCACTTGCCTATTCATATGTACGTGTGCCTTAAAAGCCATAACAAGAAGAATACATGGTACCTTGATAGTGGATGCTCTAGACATATGACCGGAGACCTCACTCAATTTGCATCCCTATCACTCAAGGATGGTGGAGATGACAAGAAAGGAAAAGTCAAAGGAGAAGGCACCATAGGTAACTGTGGGATCTAGGACCCGTAATTAACCAGAAATCTAGACTCGCTACCTGGTTACGAGAATGGAAGGTATGAGGAGTTATCCACCACATGCACCATTCCTGCCCGATAATCGGTCTTCGATTCCAAAAGCTAACTCTTTTAAATTTATTTTAAATGGCTCATTCAACTCTATGTTAATGTGCGAACTAAGTGACATGCATCCTAGAATCTAATTTCAATGTGAATCCTAGATGTGTATCTTGATTTATTAGTTTGTCTGGATTCATTCTAAGTGAAAGTTCTCCTAGAATTCTAATTTCATGGAAAACCCTAACTGATTTGATTAAGTATTTACAAGAAAATTAATATACAAAACACCACAATTTGTTGTGGTGCCGACTCGCGGGTGGTATGCCGTCAGACATCCAAGCTGCCTACGTACCCAAGCCTCACTGGGATCAGAGTCGACGTAGTTCGGTGCACCTAAGCTAAGCTACATATGCATATGCCTAACTCAACTAGGACACCGACTTAGACGGATTTGACTGTTTCAACAGTTTTAAGAGGAATTATTTAATTCAAGTTGAGGATTTTATTATCTTAGGATTTCATCTAAGATGCTGTATGATTCTTATCTAAATGCAAGTTGTTCCTTAGACTAATGCAGGTTTTGCCTACATCCTAGTTTACTAGGCTTGTCCTAGGGAAAGATCGGGTGACTAGTGTAACTAGACCTATGGTACGGTTGCTATTCATAGCAAGCGTCCGTGATGAGGCTGGACTCCTACCTCTAGGACTCCCTAAAACCTAGGACACGGCACGACACCAGTGTTCCTAAATTGGGCTCTAATGGTTCTTAGATTGGAAACCATAATCCAATGGTTCCGAAAGACACAAGATAAATCGATTTAAGTTCTCGAGGTTAATGAGTTTCAGATTTCAAAGATTTTCAGTTTCTAGACATTTAAGGATTACCAATGGTTCTAGGGTTCACCAATTTCGGCCTTGAATGGCATCCAAAGGAGGGAATCGTGCGCTCTTTCCTTGTGCAATTTAATACTTAGGTTATAGCATCTTATTGCCTGGCAGAATCTCAGGATTTCCGTGGACACTAACCTCGGAGCCAACAACATGCTATAACTTAAATATTCAAATTGTCAAAGATCAAGTTGCAATTGGGATACGATTATGGATGCACTGGCCATTTTTCCAGGAAAATCTAAAGATCCTAAAATTTATGTTTCAATGGATTAAGGAGTGAACATGTGACAGAATTTTAAAGTTCTTTAGGAATTTTTATATGATTTTCAATTAATTTCGAATTTTCCATGGATTTTATCAATTTTAAGCATATGAGCGGTTTTACAAGTGAAATTGTTGCAAATAAATTCGAAATGATTTGAAATTTCTACAGCAGCAAGATGAAAATGTATGTAGCTTACAGGATGAGTTTTGCATATTTTTACATTAAATTCACATTTAATCTTGATTAAACCATTAAATGTCCAGATTGCACAATTAACACATAAACTAGTAGAAATATAACTCTAAATTCTATGAAATTTCTACAGAAATACTATATGAATCAAAATAGCATGCAGTGAGATTTTCATGAATTTTAGAAATTATTTACTACCAATTCCGGATTTTACAATTTCCAGACCAGATTATAAATTAACACTACATCCCATATTAAAACAGATCCAAATCACACGCAAATTTTACAGTAACAAGTAATATGGAAGATAAGACTACTGTAAAAATTTTATGAATTTTAATGATGATCTGATGTTAGTAAAAAGTCTCCTAAAATCTGATAAGTTTCAAAGAAAATATTAAATAATATACCAAATAAACTCCAAAAATCTTTACAAATTCATGGTAAAATGAATCAGTAACATATTATTTTCCCACGAAATTTCATTAATTTTAGAATCTGTTTGGTATATAATTTAATTTTTCTTTGTCAAAAGATGTTTTTTGAAGAGTTTTCCATTTTTAAAACACAATTTGCGGAAAAAATCAGAAAAATTCGGAAAAATACAGAAATATTTTGAGAACAATGCACTTACCTGTGGTGAAGATCTCCGCCCAATCCAAAAAAATATAAAAAATCCTGCCGCCGCCGATCCGCTCCGCCGTCTTTCGCTTTCTCTGGAGTGTTTAGAGGGAGTGATTGAGGGAGTGAAGAGATAATGGAAGAAGAATATTAGGGAGAGGGATGGAAGAATATATTGAGGAAAGGGATTGGAGGGAGTGATTAGAAGAGATAATGGAAGAGAAAGAGATAATGGAAGATAAATTTCTTTTTTTTTTCCCTCCCCCTCTTATGGATGGGAAGGGAGATATATATAGGGAGAGAAAGAGAGAGAGAGATATGTTGGTGGAGAGCTCATCATGTTGTCCCTCTTAGTGGAGAATCCATCATTATTGTTCTTAGTGGAGGGCCCATCATGTTTCTTAGTGGAGAGTCCATCATTATTGCTCTTAGTGGAGGGCCCATCATGTTTCTTAGTGGAGAGTCCATCATTATTGCTCTTAGTGGAGGGCCCATCATGTTTCTTAGTGGAGAGTCCATCATTATTGCTCTTAGTGGAGGGCCCATCATGTTTCTTAGTGGAGAGTCCATCATTATTGCTCTTAGTGGAGGGCCCATCATGTTTCTTAGTGGAGAGTCCATCATTATTGCTCTTAGTGGAGGGCCCATCATGTTTCTTAGTGGAGAGCTACCATCATTGCTCTTCATAAGAGGCCTCACAAGAGGCCCCACTGAGGCCCCACAACGCGGGCCCCACAATGTGGGCCCTCGGTTGATTCGATTTTAAACAAATGTTCAATGCGGGCCCACCAAACGAGTCCAAATTTAATCAAAATGCATCATGCGGCCCCACCAAATGGGTCCAACTTTCTCGATCCAAATTTAATCGAAGCACCCAATGCGGGCCCACCAAACGGGTCCCAATTCTCTCTGGTTTAGATTTTTCTGAATAATCCTTCTCAACATTTAGCGGGAAAATACGAAACACGACGGAAACGACCAAAAATATTTAGAAATGTAACAAACGGATGCGGGAAAGAAAGACATTGGAAAACCGACGGAAAACAAACCCTAATTTCTTTATCGATTAAGGTAGAGCAAAATGGGGTGTCTACAGATGCCCCTCTTTGGTAGAGATGACGTAGTCATCGAATACCAAAGTCAAAATGACAGAGCCATTTTGCGTAGCTTTAATCGACAAAAGACTCTACACAAACGGAACTTAGACGCAAACATTTACTACCTAATGCAAGGCCCTAAATGAAATCCTAGAATTAGAACATAATAAGAAATCCTGATGCGGTGCCGTTCACAAACGGGCAACGAGAGAATGAGATACCACTTTCGAATGGATTCCGAACAGAAAGAACAAAGATCGTTCTCAAGCGGTTTTTTTTTTTTTTTTTTTTTTTTTTTTTAAAAAGAAAATGAGACATCTTTCACAAGCGGGCTCAAGGAGGATAAGAGACCATTCACAAATGGATTCAGAAAATGAGGTACCGTTCACAAACGGGCTCAAGGAGAAGACGAGACCATTCACAAATGGACTCGAAAATGAGGTACCGTTTACAAACGGGCTTAAAGAGAACACATGACCATTCACAAATGGACTCGAGAAACGAGGCACCGTTCACAAACGGGCTCAAGGAGAACATGAGACCATTCACAAATGGACTCAGAAAATGAGGTACCATTCACAAACGGGCTCAAGGAGAATAAAAGACCATTCACAAATGGGCTCAGAAAATGAGGTACCGTTCACCAACGGGCTCAAGGAGAAGACGAGACCATTCACAAATGGATTCGAGAAACGAGGCACCGTTCACAAACGGGCTCAAGGAAAACATGAGACCATTCACAAATAGACTCAGAAAATGAGGTACCGTTCACAAACGGGCTCAAGGAGAATAAAAAGACCATTCACAAATGAGCTCAGAAAATGAGGTACCGTTCACCAACGGGCTCAAGGAGAAGACGAGACCATTCACAAATGGATTCGAGAAACGAGGCACCGTTCACAAACGGGCTCAAGGAAAACATGAGACCATTCACAAATAGACTCAGAAAATGAGGTACCGTTCACAAACGGGCTTAAGGAGAAGACGAGACCATTCACAAATGGACTCGAGAAACGAGGCACCGTTCACAAACGGGCTCTAGGAGAACATGAGACCATTCATAAATGGACTCGAGAAATGAGGCACCGTTCACAAATGGGCTCAAAGAAACAAGATAGCTTCAACCACGAAGAATTTAGAGATTTTTCATAAACTTGAATTTGACGTAGGATTGGATTTGATGAATTTTTGATTTTTCAGAAATAAGACAGCGTCCACAAACGGGCTCAAGGAGGACATGAGACCATTCACAAATAGACTCAGAAAATGAAGTACCGTTCACAAACGGGCTTAAGGAGAAGACGGGACCATTTACAAATGGACTCGAGAAATGAGGCACCGTTCACAAACGGGCTCAAAGAAACAAGATAGCTTTGATTGATGAACTCAACAACGAAGAATTTAGAGTTTTTTCATGAACTTGAATTTGACATAGGATTGGATTTGATGAATTTTTGATTTTTCAGAAATAAGGCACCGTCCACAAACGGGCTCAAGGAGGACATGAGACCATTCACAAATAGACTCAGAAAATGAAGTACCGTTCACAAACGGGCTTAAGGAGAAGACGGGACCATTTACAAATGGACTCGAGAAATGAGGCACCGTTCACAAACGGGCTCAAAGAAACAAGATAGCTTTGATTGATGAACTCAACAACGAAGAATTTAGAGTTTTTTCATGAACTTGAATTTGACATAGGATTGGATTTGATGAATTTTTGATTTTTCAAAAATAAGGCACCGTCCACAAACGGGCTCAAGGAGGACATGAGACCGTAAATGGACTCAGAAAAATGAGACACCGTTCACAAACGGATTCAAGGAGAAGACGAGACCATTTTCAAATGGACTCGAGAAAAGAGGCACCGTTCACAAACAGGCTCAAAGAAACAAGATAGCTTTGATTGATGAATTCAACAACGAAGAATTTAGAGTTTTTTCATGAACTTGAATTTGACATAGGATTGGATTTGATGAATTTTTGATTTTTCAGAAATAAGGCACCGTCCACAAACGGGCTCAAGGAGGACATGAGACCGTAAATGGACTCAGAAAAATGAGACACCGTTCACAAACGGGTTCAAGGAGAAAACGAGACCATTTACAAATGGACTCGAGAAAAGAGGCACCGTTCACAAACAGGCTCAAAGAAACAAGATAGCTTTGATTGATGAATTCAATAACGAAGAATTTAGAGATTTTTCATGAACTTGAATTTGACATAAGATTGGATTTGATGAATTTTTGATTTTTTTGAACTTAATGAAATCGAGGATGTTATAGATCGTGCCTGACAAAGATATCGGAAACTAGGACTTTGACGAATGATGAAACGGCAAACCGAAGAACCATTACTAACAAGAATGGATTAGAAACACTTTTATGAAACTTCAACAAGATTTTTCTCAAAGAGACTGCTGGTCTTGTCTTTGGGGATTTGGATGACTGAAACCTTGAACAAGACACTTGAAATTGGTAATCTAGAACAACGGCTCTCTTGGATATAATCATGGAAAAGTGGGACTTGCCTCTTGATAGGTGTTTAGATAAACATTTCTTGACCAGGAAAGTATTTAACTAACTGGAAGGAAATTCTGAATTTTAACGGTTCATCTTTCTGAGAAATTGGCTCGACCATCATTGCATCTGAGGCTCTTCCAAGCTTAAGATGCCTTCCTGGGGTATGATCTTTTTACGGAAGCTGGGCTTTCTGATGTTTCTACTTCTGAATTCTTCTGGGTTGATCATCTTTGAAATATAGCTGTTTGACTAGATTCTCGAACTTTTTCAGGTACAATCGCAGGGAGCTGACGAGGCCGGGCCTCCTTCACCGAGACAGTTGCATCATTTGGACATATGGATGACGATTGACTCTTTTTAAATAGAAAACTTAGATAAAAGGCACTACTCAAAGGATTGAGGAGCTCTAAAGGAGTGAACATAGAATAACAACGATTGATTAACTACACTGACAGACACAGTAATGCTTCTGACTTAGTTAACATTTTATTTGGTAAGTCTATCCTTTCAAGGAATATTTTTTTCAATTGGTAAACACTGGACTTTTTCCTTAAAACAGTAATGCCTCAATGATTTAATTACAACTCCTAGGATTGCTTAGCTCCAATGCCCCCAGTTTTGAGGATGTCGCTTGAATTTGTTTGAACTTCAATTGATCTTCAGTCCTGATACCGGCTGTAACCTTCTTATAAATTTGCTTGAACTTCAGTTGATCTTCAGTCTTGATACTGGCTGTAGCCTTCTTATAATGATTCTCTTACCGTGACCAAGTCACCTCTTCAGGGTTTTTAACTTGGCGGACCGTGGTAGCCTTAACTTTTGCCTGAACCGTCTTTCTAGGTTTTCGATTCAGCAGGCTATCCCCTTAGCTTTTGCCTAAGCCGCCCTTTCGGGTTTTCAACTTAACAGGGGAATGATCTTAAATTTTGCCTAAACCGCCCTTTCAGGTTTTCAGTCTAGCAGATCTTCAAACTCCATTTTTTTTTTTATTCATCATCATTTTTTTTTGTTTCGGGACCTAGATCATTAGTTCTGAACACCGGAAGGACTTTATAGGTAGGATAGGGCTTTTCAAAGAATGGCTTAAGGTTCAACAAAGATTTCGACCGAACCTGTGAATAGGTTGCCTACATATCCCAAGGTAGGAATCAGGTCGTGTATAGTTTAGGGCGAATGCCCCTAGTTTGAAGATAAATTGTTCGAAAGTTTATTGATTTTTCTTTTTTTTCTTCTTTCTGGAATAATTGACTTCTCTTCTTTAGGAACTTGTCCCCTTTTTTTTTTTCTGAAATGATTGAATTTCTTTTTTTTTTTTGGATTGATTGAATTGCTTTTCTTTTTTGAATTGACCGAACTCAGTTTAACCGAGCTGCCTACGTACCCCAGTGTAGGGATCAGGTCTCGCGTAGTTCGGGGCGAATGCCCCTAGTTTGATGGGTTTTCAAGAAAATTTCATTTAGGCTCGAAGGGTTTGCAAACCAGTATTCTTTTGACGTTGGGTTCTGATTTTGGGATTTATTCGGCCAAAGGAGGCCTTCCGATGTTCAGATTGGGAGTCGATCTAGTTTACTAGAGTCCCTCTGGTACTGATGATTTATTTTTTTATTTTCTTTTTCTTTTTTTTTACGGAGTTTGACGGCATTTCCAGGTAAGAGATAATAAATCTTCTTCTTTCAAGATTCTAATACGTGCCTTCGACTTTCATAGAGCGAAACTTGTTCTTCGACATCCTCCATCTATGGATTTGTAACTCTTGATATCTGATGATCACTTTTCAATGCTTGCTCTTGAACTTCTTATCTCGAATTTGATGGCTTCATGTTATGAATTTGAGAACCAAGGTCATTGATTGGAAATATGAAAGTTGTTTCCACTCCATGCCCCTTGCATAGCATATGATATTCACTTCATTCTTTCTTGAACCTTCTATCTGGGTCTTTCTCTTGGCATTAATGGTAACACTTACCGGACCATCTTTTTATCCTCAAAATGGGTTTACCAATTCTTCACACTTTTCAGAGGGTAATGTATTTTCAATCGGCATTTACTGGATCAAGGTTTCAGTGCCAGTGTTTACCACTTTAATTTCATCTTTGAAAGGCTGAGATTGGCGCTCCTCCTCTTGTTCAAGTAATTGTTGTGACTCAAGTGGAGTTTCGCCAATTTTGTCCTCATTTGAGGAGGGAGTCTTACTTTAAGATCAGAAGCAAACTTAAGAAACAGACACAAGTGAATTATTGGACACGACCTATCCTGAACATGCTCAGGATTCACAACTCTAAATAAAAAAGAGAGATGACTTGCCTGGACTAGGCATTGACCTTGAAATGTAAGACCGGACTTAACAATTGTACTGACCATGATGACTGATTCGCATAGGGGAATGCCCCTAGTTCAAGGATTATGATAGTGAACTCTGAAGGACTTAGCAAAATAATCTTGAAAAAGGTAGCCCCTAGAGGAGGAAGAGACCAAGGATACAAGCAAGATTGGATCATCTGGACCACGCATGATCAGATCATGAGATTGCATAATCGAAAGATTGTGAGATTCTGTTCCTGCCAGTTACGGGATGTCATGAAGATACGATCGAATCGTATGACAGAAGAATGAAAGACGCACGATCAAAAGATTAGATGAGATAGCATAAGATTGCTTTCAACAGATAGATCATGAATGACTAATCCTATGAGATCTTTGGAAATGATGGGATTTATATCCTAATCCCAAGGGAAAGTTTTTAATCTTCACACATTTTAACAGTGTTACCTGAAGGCATCAACCCTAATCTTAATCTAGCGGAGTGGAGATAGGATCTCGACTCATGACTTTGTTCGTGTACCTAAGAACCGATCATAGCCATTGGAAGATGGACTACGACCTAATCTAGACACAAATAGGTAGGATATCCTAAACTAGGCTCACACACGTGATACACATGTGTTCGTATACTACATGCATGTGTGGGTTAATCTAGGGGTAAGGCCAAGAGTTCCCTTAGCGCGAATCCATGTTCGATATACTGTACCAGTGTCCGGCGTATCAGTACGTGAACAAGGGATCCGTTTACGTACCATAAAGGTACTAGACTAAGGGTGGAATGCTTCTCTAACACAGAGGCACCAGGTGATGAAATCCCAGTCAACCATGCTAGATAACACTCCGGGTTCCTAAAATAGGATGTGTGTGCACGTGAGATGCAAGGGTTTAGATGCAAGTGATGTAGGTGTGTGCAATATGTTTGCGCAATCTATGATGCCTTCAGGTTTTGTTAGATTAAGTTCAAGTAAAATGTGATGAGAAAATAAAACAAGACAAACTAATCTAACAAGTATAGAGTTTTTATGAGCCAGTTAAATTAAATTCAAATGAATTATCTTTTGAAATTTTAATGAAGTTAGGTGATCCCCAGCAGAGTCGCCAGACTGTGGGACACGATCCCACGAGAGGGGCGGGGCGCGAGCCGCCGCGCGCTCTCTCTCTTGGTCTCTCGTACCCACGCGATTGGCGTGTGCATTTTAATTATTGATTTGAATTTGTCTTTCCTGTAAACTTGGGATCACTAAGGCAATCCGAATTCCACACGAAAGAGACTGACAGAGTCGCCACCTAGATGTGGGATCTAGGACCCGTAATTAACCAGAAATCTAGACTCGCTACCTGGTTACGAGAATGGAAGGTATGAGGAGTTATCCACCACATGCACCATTCCTGCCCGATAATCGGTCTTCGATTCCAAAAGCTAACTCTTTTAAATTTATTTTAAATGGCTCATTCAACTCTATGTTAATGTGCGAACTAAGTGACATGCATCCTAGAATCTAATTTCAATGTGAATCCTAGATGTGTATCTTGATTTATTAGTTTGTCTGGATTCATTCTAAGTGAAAGTTCTCCTAGAATTCTAATTTCATGGAAAACCCTAACTGATTTGATTAAGTATTTACAAGAAAATTAATATACAAAACACCACAATTTGTTGTGGTGCCGACTCGCGGGTGGTATGCCGTCAGACATCCAAGCTGCCTACGTACCCAAGCCTCACTGGGATCAGAGTCGACGTAGTTCGGTGCACCTAAGCTAAGCTACATATGCATATGCCTAACTCAACTAGGACACCGACTTAGACGGATTTGACTGTTTCAACAGTTTTAAGAGGAATTATTTAATTCAAGTTGAGGATTTTATTATCTTAGGATTTCATCTAAGATGCTGTATGATTCTTATCTAAATGCAAGTTGTTCCTTAGACTAATGCAGGTTTTGCCTACATCCTAGTTTACTAGGCTTGTCCTAGGGAAAGATCGGGTGACTAGTGTAACTAGACCTATGGTACGGTTGCTATTCATAGCAAGCGTCCGTGATGAGGCTGGACTCCTACCTCTAGGACTCCCTAAAACCTAGGACACGGCACGACACCAGTGTTCCTAAATTGGGCTCTAATGGTTCTTAGATTGGAAACCATAATCCAATGGTTCCGAAAGACACAAGATAAATCGATTTAAGTTCTCGAGGTTAATGAGTTTCAGATTTCAAAGATTTTCAGTTTCTAGACATTTAAGGATTACCAATGGTTCTAGGGTTCACCAATTTCGGCCTTGAATGGCATCCAAAGGAGGGAATCGTGCGCTCTTTCCTTGTGCAATTTAATACTTAGGTTATAGCATCTTATTGCCTGGCAGAATCTCAGGATTTCCGTGGACACTAACCTCGGAGCCAACAACATGCTATAACTTAAATATTCAAATTGTCAAAGATCAAGTTGCAATTGGGATACGATTATGGATGCACTGGCCATTTTTCCAGGAAAATCTAAAGATCCTAAAATTTCTGTTTCAATGGATTAAGGAGTGAACATGTGACAGAATTTTAAAGTTCTTTAGGAATTTTTATATGATTTTCAATTAATTTCGAATTTTCCATGGATTTTATCAATTTTAAGCATATGAGCGGTTTTACAAGTGAAATTGTTGCAAATAAATTCGAAATGATTTGAAATTTCTACAGCAGCAAGATGAAAATGTATGTAGCTTACAGGATGAGTTTTGCATATTTTTACATTAAATTCACATTTAATCTTGATTAAACCATTAAATGTCCAGATTGCACAATTAACACATAAACTAGTAGAAATATAACTCTAAATTCTATGAAATTTCTACAGAAATACTATATGAATCAAAATAGCATGCAGTGAGATTTTCATGAATTTTAGAAATTATTTACTACCAATTCCGGATTTTACAATTTCCAGACCAGATTATAAATTAACACTACATCCCATATTAAAACAGATCCAAATCACACGCAAATTTTACAGTAACAAGTAATATGGAAGATAAGACTACTGTAAAAATTTTATGAATTTTAATGATGATCTGATGTTAGTAAAAAGTCTCCTAAAATCTGATAAGTTTCAAAGAAAATATTAAATAATATACCAAATAAACTCCAAAAATCTTTACAAATTCATGGTAAAATGAATCAGTAACATATTATTTTCCCACGAAATTTCATTAATTTTAGAATCTGTTTGGTATATAATTTAATTTTTCTTTGTCAAAAGATGTTTTTTGAAGAGTTTTCCATTTTTAAAACACAATTTGCGGAAAAAATCAGAAAAATTCGGAAAAATACAGAAATATTTTGAGAACAATGCACTTACCTGTGGTGAAGATCTCCGCCCAATCCAAAAAAATATAAAAAATCCTGCCGCCGCCGATCCGCTCCGCCGTCTTTCGCTTTCTCTGGAGTGTTTAGAGGGAGTGATTGAGGGAGTGAAGAGATAATGGAAGAAGAATATTAGGGAGAGGGATGGAAGAATATATTGAGGAAAGGGATTGGAGGGAGTGATTAGAAGAGATAATGGAAGAGAAAGAGATAATGGAAGATAAATTTCTTTTTTTTTTCCCTCCCCCTCTTATGGATGGGAAGGGAGATATATATAGGGAGAGAAAGAGAGAGAGAGATATGTTGGTGGAGAGCTCATCATGTTGTCCCTCTTAGTGGAGAATCCATCATTATTGTTCTTAGTGGAGGGCCCATCATGTTTCTTAGTGGAGAGTCCATCATTATTGCTCTTAGTGGAGGGCCCATCATGTTTCTTAGTGGAGAGTCCATCATTATTGCTCTTAGTGGAGGGCCCATCATGTTTCTTAGTGGAGAGTCCATCATTATTGCTCTTAGTAGAGGGCCCATCATGTTTCTTAGTGGAGAGTCCATCATTATTGCTCTTAGTGGAGGGCCCATCATGTTTCTTAGTGGAGAGTCCATCATTATTGCTCTTAGTGGAGGGCCCATCATGTTTCTTAGTGGAGAGCTACCATCATTGCTCTTCATAAGAGGCCTCACAAGAGGCCCCACTGAGGCCCCACAACGCGGGCCCCACAATGTGGGCCCTCGGTTGATTCGATTTTAAACAAATGTTCAATGCGGGCCCACCAAACGAGTCCAAATTTAATCAAAATGCATCATGCGGCCCCACCAAATGGGTCCAACTTTCTCGATCCAAATTTAATCGAAGCACCCAATGCGGGCCCACCAAACGGGTCCCAATTCTCTCTGGTTTAGATTTTTCTGAATAATCCTTCTCAACATTTAGCGGGAAAATACGAAACACGACGGAAACGACCAAAAATATTTAGAAATGTAACAAACGGATGCGGGAAAGAAAGACATTGGAAAACCGACGGAAAACAAACCCTAATTTCTTTATCGATTAAGGTAGAGCAAAATGGGGTGTCTACAGTAACTCTACCTCTCCCATACATGATGTGCTTTATGTTGATGGCTTATCCCATAATCTTATTAGCATTAGGTTTTGAAGTAGTTTTCAACCACGACAAATGCATTGTTAAAAATAAGATAGATGGAAAAGTGAAATTCATAGGATCTAGAGACAATAACATTTACACCATTAGACTAGATGATCTTAGACTCCAAAATGTGACTTGTCTTGTCATGCCGGAATGGATCTCATTTCGACCCTCTTCTCAAAAGAAATTGTTAGAGGATTGCCTAAGTTCAAATACACCAAAGATCACATTTGTATAACTTGTCAATTAGGAAAACAATTAAAAAGCTCATTTGCCCCTAAAAATATGATTTCAACCACCTACCCCTTGCAACTACTTCATATGGACCTTTTTAGACCAATGAAGACAAGTAGCTTAGGTGGAAAGAGGTACGTGTTTGTCATCGTGGATGACTACTAACGATTTACATGGATCATATTTTTAGCTCATAAAGATGAAACCTATGAAAATTTTCTTAAATTGTGTAATCAAATACAAAATGAAAAAGGTATTGCCATATCTTACATTAGAAGTGACCATGGAACGGAATTTGAAAATATACATTTTGACACTTACTGTAATAAACATGGCATCAAACACAATTTTTCGGCACCTAGGACACCTCAACAAAATGAGGTTGTAGAAAGAAAGAATCGAACCCTCCAAGAAATGGCTAGAACTATGTTGCATGAAAATGATCTCCCTAGATACTTTTGGGCGGAGGCGATTAGCACCGCTTGCTATATCATAAATAGGGTATATATAAGGCCAATTTCTAAGAAAATACCTTATGATGAGCTTTGGAAAAACATGAAACCAAATATAAACTATTTTAGAGTTTTTGGATGTAAATGCTTCATCTTAAACATTAAAGATAATTTACACAAATTTGATAAGAAGTCGGATGATGGCATATTCTTAGGGTATTCTTCACATAGCAAGGCATATAGAGTATTTAATAGAAGAACCCTAGTTGTAGAAGAATCCATGCATCTGACATTTGATGAGAGAGAGCCAACACCTCAAGAAATGCCACATGATGAGGATGAACCTATTGAACATCTCTTACCTAAGACAAATGCTCCTCCCCATACATCTACAAGTGATACATTACCTAGTGAGGAAGTAGAAAATGAAGATAATGACTCATTGCCTAGGGATAGGAGAATATTGGTAGATCATCCTGAATCCCAAATCTTGGGTGATGCCACATCGTCGGTAAGAACTAGATCATACTATCGTAGTGTGAGCAATAACTTGGCGTTCCTATCCGAATTAGAGCCTAAGTCCATCAAGGAAGCCGAAAAGGATGAATATTGGTTGATGGCTATGCAATAAGAGTTAAGTCAATTCGAAAGGAACAATGTGTGGAGGCTAGTACCTAGACCTAGTGATCATCCAGTCATTGGCACGAGATGGGTGTATAGAAACAAATTGGATGAAAATGGAATTATCACTAGAAATAAAGCTAGGCTTGCAGCCCAATGGTACAATCAGAAGGAGGGAATAGACTATGATGAAACATTTGCTCCTGTTGCCCGTATGGAAGCTATTAGGATACTCTTGGCATATGCATCTCACAAAGGATTTAAACTCTATCAAATGGATGTCAAGAGTGCCTTCCTAAATGGCTATATCCAAGAGGAAGTGTATGTTGAGCAACCTCCAGATTTTGAGGACTACAAACATCCAAATCATATCTTCAGGCTTGATAAAGCTTTATATGGATTAAAGCAAGCTCCTAGAGCTTGGTATGAGAGGCTTTGCACTTTCCTAGTGGAAAAAGGATTTGAGATGGGAAAGGTGGATAAAACATTATTTATCAAAAGAGAAAATCAAGATATCCTCCTTGTCCAGATTTATGTGGATGACACCATCTGTGGCTCAACTAATCAAAAAATGTGTGATGAATTTGCAACTCTAATGAAAAATGAATTTGAAATGAGCATGATGGGTGAGTTAACCTACTTCTTAGGACTCCAAATTAAACAATATCAAAATGGGATATTTTTAAATGAAGAAAAATATACAAAGGAGTTATTAAAGAAGTATGACATGGCCAGTAAGACATCAAGAATTCCCATGAGTACAACTGCTAAGCTAGAAAAAGATGAATTTGGCAACTCTATAGATCAAAAGATGTATAAGGGTATGATATGTAGCTTACTCTATCTGACAGCCAGCAGACCAGATATTATGTTTACTGTCTGTCTCTGTGCTCGATTTCAATCGGATCCAAAAGAGTCTCACCTATCGGCAGTTAAGAAGATCTTCAAATACTTAAGAGGAACCCAAAGTCTAGGAGTATGGTATGAAAGATCATCTGCCTTCACTCTCATTGGATATTCAGATGCAGACTTCGCTGGATGTAGAGTAGATAGGAAAAGCACTAGTGGGACTTATCAATTCTTGGGAAAATCACTTGTTTCATGGTTTAGCAAGAAACAAAATTCAGTAGCTCTGTCCACAACAGAAGCAGAATATGTAGCAGCTGGTGCTATAAGTTTGACTATGCAATTAAAATGGAAAAGTCCTATGGATGAAAAGCACATTGATGGACTATGCAATTAAAATGGAAAATATTCTCATCCAATGTGACAATACTAGTGCTATAAGTTTGACAAAGAACCCCATACAACACTCTAGAACAAAATATATTGAGATTAGGCACCACTTCATTAGAGATCACTCACAAAAAGGGGATATTTGCTTAAAATATATCAATACTGAGGATCAATTGGCGGATATCTTTACAAAACCCCTTAGTGATGATAGAATATGTTATATCCGAAGTGCTTTAAACATTTGGAGTGCGGATCAAGTTAAAGAAATTGCCAAATAAATACTTTGTGCCTTTCACCAGCTTATCTATGTAGTATTTATCTATATCATCTTTGTTTGGTAGTATCTGCATGAATGAGATGTCAAATATTAATCTTAAAAATCACTCAATTGGTACTCTTAGCCCTCTTAGTTTTCTAAGTTGGAGAGGTACCTTCACTTTAATTAAAAATACTTAACAATTTGACTTATGTCAACATCTCGATCATTAACAGGTATATGTGCATTACTTGGCTAAATATTTTTATACCATAAGCATTGATTTAGGAGGAGTACCTAACTCAATTCTCATTTACTCCTAAATTGCTTTATATTTTAGGTCACCCTTTCTGTCGATGACAACAGGGGGAGAAGTTTGAAATTGATTATCTATTCAATTGACTATATGCACCATATGCTTTTAATTGTTATAATTTATCTGTGTGCATATATTGAGGGGGAGTTCCAGCAATCACTTGCCTACTATGTCACTCCACACACACCTCATAATCAATTTTGTTTGTCATCATCAAAAAGGGGGAGATTGTAAGCCCAAGGGTCTACTCTCCTATCTTGTTTTGATGATTCTAAACATAATTGATTGTGTTATTGAATACTAATCAATTTACCTTGAAGTGTTGTGTTTAAGATAGGATTGATCATTGAAGAAACCAACACACTACATGGTCATGCTTGAAGACGTACCAACACAAGAGTCAAAGGAGTTAAGTGGAGCTCACATCATCTCTCAAGCAAGCATACAAAAGATGGAAGATCAATTGAAGACCAAGACTAAAGAGAAGTTGAAGGTTACATAGGTATCATTGTACATCCTTTCTCTTTAGATTTCCAAGACAAGGCAAAGTGTTTTAAAAGAGTTTTTCAAACACACTTAAGAACTTAAAATGGATTAGTGAATGGTTATGCGGTGGACCAACATGTTGGGACCCTCATAAACATTCCAAAATTATCATAGAAGTTGAGTTCAAAAGCCCAAAATCAGATAAGCAATAAAATCTCAAAATCTGCTGATTTTTAGGCTTCTCGGAACTCCGAGATTTTTCTTGAAGCTCCGAGCTCGGAACTCCGAGAAATGGTCCAGTAGCTTCTGGCCATTTTCTCGGAACTCGGAGATTTTTCTTGAAGCTTCGAGCTCGGAACTCCGAGAAATGGTCCAGTAGCTTCTGGCCATTTTCTCGGAACTCCGAGAAATGGTCCAGTAGAAATTCCCATCTTCTGGCCGTTCTCTCGGAACTCCGAGAATATTTCTCGGAGCTCCGAGAACCTCGCGACAGACCAAAATATAGCCGTTGGGATTTGAATAAATTTGTGATTTTTGATATTACCACCCCCAAACGGTCATATTATGATGAAAGGTTATATATACAACATCAAGAGGACTTTTCCTCACTCTTGAATATTTGGAAAATCATCTTTAAGCTTTCAAACACTTGCAAATCCTTTTAGCTTGAGAAATTGTTTTCTTCTCCCCAAACTTGCCTTGCAACTTGCAAATCTTTTGAGTTTGGATTTAGGCCTTCACATGCAACCTACATTAGAGAGCTATCAAGGGACTACATTGTGCATCAAGCTTTCAAGAAGAAGCCAAGCAAATCTTCATCTTCCATTATTGTAAAGGTGGCTAGGGCATCCTATCTTAATACCCTAGAGAAAAATCGCTTAGAACTCGGCGAAGAAGGAGAGTCGGTGTAAAGGTGTAAGGGTATCCTTATTTTGATATCCCTTGGAAGTGTAATCGCCTAGGAGCCGGGCATCGTGGAGGTCTCCAATAGTGGAAATCCTTAAGGACGATCTTAAGAAGAGTGGAGTAGGGCTTTGCCCGAACCACTATATATCGGTGTGTTCTTTCTTATTCTTGCACTTTCATTCTTATTTTTGGTTTGGTATTTCAATTTGTGTTGATCTCATTTGAACTAACCAAAATCTAATTAAGAGAAGAAAATTCTAATTAGGGTTCACTAATTAATTTTCAAAAGGGCTAATTCTAGTTTTAAAATCAATTCACCCCCCCCTCTTGTTTATTTCAATCCATCTTTTATGGTATTGAAACCCTAGAGATGATGTCAACCAGCTTTTAGCCAAGTTTTGGGATGAGAATGAGAGGGTACTGAATCTCAGATCTAGTTGCTGAAGGATGGAGATTGAAAAAAGAGAAAGTTACCTATTTTAATACTTTATAAAACATCATTCTTTTAGACATAGGAAACCCTAGAGATGGTGTCAAGGAGTTTTTAGCCATGTTTTGAGATTAGAATGAGATAGTATTGAATCTTAGATTTAGTTCCTGAAGGATTGAGATTGAAAAAATAAAATTTTTCTTCTTTTAGAAACTTTATAAAACTTCAAACTTTTACTTTTAGTAAACCCTAGATATGGGGTCAAAGTGCTTTTAGCTAAGTTTTCGGATGAGGATTAGATGAAAAAGGATGGAGAGTAAAAAAATAGAAATTTTTTATATTTTAGAAACTTTATAAAACATCCATCATTTAGAAATAGGAAAACCTTGAGATGGTGTTAAAGGGCTTCTAGCCAAGTTTTGAGATGAGAATGAGAGGGTATTGAATCTTAGATTTGGTTGATGAAGGATGGAGTTTTAAAAAGTAGAAAGTTTTTTATTTTAGAAACTTTATAAAACATCAATCTTTTACCCTAAGAATACCCTAGAGATGCTGTCAAGGAACTTTTAGCCATTTTTTGAGATGAGGATTAGTTGGTATTGAATCTTAGATTTAGTTGATAAAGCCTAGAGATTGAAAAAATAGAGAGTTTCTTAATTTAGAAACTTTATTAAACATCCATATTTTGGACATAGGAAACCCTAAAGATGGTGTTAAGGAGCTTTTAGCCAAGTTTTGAGAAGAGGACGGGATGGTATTAAATCTTAGATTTAGTTGATAAATGGTGGAGATTGAAAAACTAGAAAGTTTCTTATTTTAGAAACTTTATAAAACATCCATCTTTTAGACATAGGAGACCCTAGAGATAGTGTCCAGGAGCTTTTAGGCGTGTTTTGAGGTGAGGATTAGATGGTATTGAATAATAGGTTTAGTTGATGAATGACCATCTTTTACGGTATTGAAACCCTAGAGATGATGTCAACGAGCTTTTAGCCAAGTTTTGGGATGAGAATAAGAGGGTATTGAATCTTAGATTTACTTGATGAATGATGGAGATTGAAAAAATAGAAAGTTTCTTATTTTAGAAACTTTATAAAACATCCATCTTTTAGAGATAGGACACCCTAGAGATGGTGTCAAGTAGCTTTTAGCCAAGTATTGAGATGAGAATGAGAGGGTATTGAATCTTAGATTTCGTTGTGAAGGATGGAGATTGAAAAAATAAAAAGTTTCTTTTTTTAGAAACTTTATGAAACCTAAATCTTTTACACTTAGTAAACCTTAGAGATGGTGTCTAAGAGCTTTTAGCCAAATTTTGAGATTTGGATTCGATGGTATTAAATCTTAGATGAAGGATGGGGATTGAAGAAATATAAAGTTTCTTATTATAGAAACTTTATAAAACATCCATTCTTTAGACTTAGGAAACCCATCGAGATTGTGTTAAGGTGCTTTTAGCCAAATTTTGAGATGTGGATAATATGTTATTGAATCTTAGCTTTAGTGTATAAAGGATGAAGATTGAAAAAAAAATAGTTTCGTACTTTAGAAACTTTATAAAACATCAATCTTTTAGACATAAGAGATCCTAGAGATGATGTAAATGAGCTTTTAACCAAGTTTTGAGATTATGATGAGGTGGTGTTGAATCTTAGATTTAGTTGGTGAAAGACCATCTTTATGGTATTGAAACCCTAAAGATGATGTCAACCAGCTTTTTGCCAAGTTTTGGGATGAGAATGAGAGGGTATTGAATCTTAGATTTAGTTGATGAAGGATAGAGATTGAAAAATTGAAAGTTTCTTATTTTAGAAACTTTATAAAACATCAATCTTTAAGACATAGGAAACCCTGGAGATGTTGTCATGGAGCTTTTAGCGATGTTTTGAGTTGAGAATGAGAGCGTATTAAATCTTATATTTAGTTGCTGAAGGATGGAGATTGAAAAAATAAAAAGTTTCTTATTTTAGAAGCTTTATAAAATATCAATCTTTTACACTTAGTAAACCCTAGAGATGTTGTCTAAGAGCTTTTAGCCAAGTTTTGAGATTTGGATTAGATGGTATTGAATCTTCGATTTAGTTGATGAAAGATGGAGATTGAAGAAATAGAAAATTTCTTATTTTAGAAATTTTATAAAACATTCATCTTTAAGACATAGGAAACCCTCGAGACTGTGTTAAGGAGCTTTTAGCCAAATTTTGAAATGGGGATGTGATGGTATTGAATCTTAGCTTTAGTTGATAAAGGATGAAGATTATAAAAATAAAAAGTTTTATATTTTAGAAACTTTATGAAACATCAAACTTTAGCGAAGTTTTGAGATTAGGATGAGATGATATTGAATCTTAGATTTAGTTGATGAAAGACCATCTTTTACGGTATTGAAACCCTAGAGATGATGTCAACGAGCTTTTCGCCAAGTTTTGGGATGAGAATGAGAGGGTATTGAATCTTAGATTTAGTTGATGAAGGATGGAGATTGAAAAAATAGAAAGTTTCTTATTTTAGAAACTTTATAAAACATCCATCTTTTAGAGATAGGACACCCTAGAGATGGTGTCAAGTAGCTTTTAGCCAAGTATTGAGATGAGAATGAGAGGGTACTAAATCTTAGATTTCGTTGTGAAGGATGGAGATTGAAAAAATAAAAAGTTTCTCTTTTTAGAAACTTTATGAAACCTAAATCTTTTACACTTAGTAAACCTTAGAGATGGTGTCTAAGAGCTTTTAGCCAAATTTTGAGATTTGGATTCGATGGTATTGAATCTTAGATGAAGGATGGGGATTGAAGAAATATAAAGTTTCTTATTTTAGAAACTTTATTAAACTTCCATTCTTTAGACTTAGGAAACCCATCGAGATTGTGTTAAGGTGCTTTTAGCCAAATTTTGAGATGTGGATAAGATGTTATTGAATCTTAGCTTTAGTGTATAAAGGATGAAGATTGAAAAAAAAAATAGTTTCGTAGTTTAGAAACTTTATAAAACATCAATCTTTTAGACATAAGAGACCCTAGAGATGGTGTGAAGGAGCTTTTAACCAAGTTTTGAGATTAGGATGAGGTGGTGTTGAATCTTAGATTTAGTTGGTGAAAGACCATCTTTTATGGTATTGAAACCCTAAAGATGATGTCAACCAGCTTTTTGCCAAGTTTTGGGATGAGAATGAGAGGGTATTGAATCTTAGATTTAGTTGATGACGGATAGAGATTGAAAAATTAAAAGTTTCTTATTTTAGAAACTTTATAAAACATCAATCTTTAAGACATAGGAAACGCTGGAGATGTTGTCATGGAGCTTTTAGCGATGTTTTGAGTTGAGAATGAGAGCGTATTAAATCTTATATTTAGTTGCTGAAGGATGGAGATTGAAAAAATAAAAAGTTTCTTATTTTAGAAGCTTTATAAAATATCAAGCTTTTACACTTAGTAAACCCTAGAGATGTTGTCTAAGAGCTTTTAGCCAAGTTTTGAGATTTGGATTAGATGGTATTGAATCTTGGATTTAGTTGATGAAAGATGGAGATTGAAGAAATAGAAAGTTTCTTATTTTAGAAATTTTATAAAACATTCATCTTTAAGACATAGGAAACCCTCGAGACTGTGTTAAGGAGCTTCTAGCCAAATTTTGCAATGGGGATGTGATGGTATTGAATCTTAGCTTTAGTTGATAAAGGATGAAGATTATAAAAATAAAAAGTTTCATATTTTAGAAACTTTATTAAACATCAAACTTTAGCGAAGTTTTGAGATTAGGATGAGATGATATTGAATCTTAGATTTAGTTGATGAAAGACCATCTTTTACGGTATTGAAACCCTAGAGATGATGTCAACCAGCTTTTCGCCAAGTTTTGGGATTAGAATGAGAGGGTATTGAATCTTAGATTTAGTTGATGAAGGATGGAGATTGAAAAAATAGAAAGTTTCTTATTTTAGAAACTTTATAAAACATCAATCTTTTAGAGATAGGACACCCTAGAGATGGTGTCAAGTAGCTTTTAGCCAAGTATTGAGATGAGAATGAGAGGGTATTGAATCTTAGATTTCGTTGTGAAGGATGGAGATTGAAAAAATAAAAAGTTTCTTTTTTTAGAAACTTCATGAAACTTAAATCTTTTACGCTTAGTAAACCTTAGAGATGGTGTCTAAGAGCTTTTAGCCAAATTTTGAGATTTGGATTCGATGGTATTGAATCTTAGATGAAGGATGGGGATTGAAGAAATATAAAGTTTCTTATTTTAGAAACTTTATAAAACTTCCATTCTTTAGACTTAGGAAACCCATCGAGATTGTGTTAAGGTGCTTTTAGCCAAATTTTGAGATGTGGATAAGATGTTATTGAATCTTAGCTTTAGTGTATAAATGATGATAATTGAAAAAAAAAATAGTTTCGTACTTTAGAAACTTTATAAAACATCAATCTTTTTGACATAAGAGACCCTAGAGATGGTGTGAAGGAGCTTTTAACCAAGTTTTGAGATTATGATGAGGTGGTGTTGAATCTTAGATTTAGTTGGTGAAAGACAATCTTTTATGGTATTGAAATCCTAAAGATGATGTCAACCAGCTTTTTGCCAAGTTTTGGGATGAGAATGAGAGGGTATTGAATCTTACATTTAGTTGATGAAGGATAGAGATTGAAAAATTGAAAGTTTCTTATTTTAGAAACTTTATAAAACATCAATCTTTAAGACATAGGAAACCCTGGAGATGTTGTCATGGAGCTTTTGGTGATGTTTTGAGTTGAGAATGAGAGCGTATTAAATCTTATATTTAGTTGCTGAAGGATGGAGATTGAAAAAATAAAAAGTTTCTTATTTTAAAAGCTTTATAAAATATCAATCTTTTACACTTAGTAAACCATAGAGATGTTGTGTAAGAGCTTTTAGCCAAGTTTTGAGATTTGGATTAGATGGTATTGAATCTTAGATTTAGTTGATGAAAGATGGAGATTGAAGAAATAGAAAGTTTCTTATTTTAGAAATTTTATAAAACATTCATCTTTAAGACATAGGAAACCCTCGAGACTGTGTTAAGGAGCTTTTAGCCAAATTTTGCAATGGGGATGTGATGGTATTGAATCTTAGCTTTAGTTGATAAAGGATGAAGATTATAAAAAAAAAAAGTTTCATATTTTAGAAACTTTATGAAACATCAAACTTTAGCGAAGTTTTGAGATTAGGATGAGATGATATTGAATCTTAGATTTAGTTGATGAAAGACCATCTTTTACGGTATTGAAACCCTAGAGATGATGTCAACGAGCTTTTCGCCAAGTTTTGGGATGAGAATGAGAGGGTATTGAATCTTAGATTTAGTTGATGAAGGATGGAGATTGAAAAAATAGAAAGTTTCTTATTTTAGAAACTTTATAAAACATCCATCTTTTAGAGATAGGACACCCTAGAGATGGTGTCAAGTAGGTTTTAGCCAAGTATTGAGATGAGAATGAGAGGGTATTGAATCTTAGATTTCGTTGTGAAGGATGGAGATTGAAAAAATAAAAAGTTTCTTTTTTTAGAAACTTTATGAAACCTAAATCTTTTACACTTAGTAAACCTTAGAGATGGTGTCTAAGAGCTTTTAGCCAAATTTTGAGATTTGGATTCGATGGTATTGAATCTTAGATGAAGGATGGGGATTGAAGAAATATAAAGTTTCTTATTTTAGAAACTTTATAAAACTTCCATTCTTTAGACTTAGGAAACCCATCGAGATTGTGTTAAGGTGCTTTTAGCCAAATTTTGAGATGTGGATAAGATGTTATTGAATCTTAGCTTTAGTGTATAAAGGATGAAGATTGAAAAAAAAAATTGTTTCTTAGTTTAGAAACTTTATAAAACTTCAATCTTTTAGACATAAGAGACCCTAGAGATGGTGTGAAAGAGCTTTTAACCAAGTTTTGAGATTAGGATGAGGTGGTGTTGAATCTTAGATTTAGTTGGTGAAAGACCATCTTTTATGATATTGAAACCATAAAGATGATGTCAACCATCTTTTTGCCAAGTTTTGGGATGAGAATGAGAGGGTATTGAATCTTAGATTTAGTTGATGAAGGATAGAGATTGAAAAATTGAAATTTCTTATTTTAGAAACTTTATAAAACATCAATCTTTAAGACATAGGAAACCCTGGAGATGTTGTCATGGAGCTTTTAGCGATGTTTTGAGTTGAGAATGAGAGCGTATTAAATCTTATATTTAGTTGCTGAAGGATGGAGACTGAAAAGATAAAAAGTTTCTTATTTTAGAAGCTTTATAAAATATCAATCTTTTACACTTAGTAAACCCTAGAGATGTTGTCTAAGAGCTTTTAGCCATGTTTTGAGATTTGGAATAGATGGTATTGAATCTTAGATTTAGTTGATGAAAGATGGAGATTGAAGAAATAGAAAGTTTCTTATTTTAGAAATTTTATAAAACATTCATCTTTAAGACATAGGAAACCCTCGAGACTGTGTTAAGGAGCTTTTAGCCAAATTTTGCAATGGGGATGTGATGGTATTGAATCTTAGCTTTAGTTGATAAAGGATGAAGATTATAAAAATAAAAAGTTTCATATTTTAGAAACTTTATGAAACATCAAACTTTAGCGAAGTTTGAGATTAGGATGAGATGATATTGAATCTTAGATTTAGTTGATGAAAGACCATCTTTTATGGTATTGAAACCCTTGAGATGATGTCAACCAGCTTTTCACCAAATTTTGGGATGAGAATGAGAGGGTATTGAATCTTAGATTTAGTTGATGAAGGATGGAGATTGAAAAAATAGAAAGTTTCTTATTTTAGAAAGTTTATAAAACATCCATCTTTTAGAGATAGGACACCCTAGAGATGGTGTCAAGTAGCTTTTAGTCAAGTATTGAGATGAGAATGAGAGGGTATTGAATCTTAGATTTCGTTGTAAAGGATGGAGATTGAAAAAATAAAAAGTTTCTTTTTTTAGAAACTTTATGAAACCTAAATCTTTTACACTTAGTAAACCTTAGAGATGGTGTCTAGGAGCTTTTAGCCAAATTTTGAGATTTGGACTCGATGGTATTGAATCTTAGATGAAGGATGGGGATTGAAGAAATATAAAGTTTCTTATTTTAGAAACTTTATAAAACATCCATTCTTTAGACTTAGGAAACCCATCGAGATTGTGTTAAGGTGCTTTTAGCCAAATTTTGAGATGTGGATAAGATGTTATTGAATCTTAGCTTTAGTGTATAAAGGATGAAGATTGAAAAAAAAAATTGTTTCGTAGTTTAGAAACTTTATAAAACATCAATCTTTTAGACATAAGAGACCCTGGAGATGGTGTGAAGGAGCTTTTAACCAAGTTTTGAGATTAGGATGAGGTGGTGTTGAATCTTAGATTTAGTTGGTGAAAGACCATCTTTTATGGTATTGAAACCCTAAAGATGATGTCAACCAGGTTTTTGCCAAGTTTTGGGATGAGAATGAGAGGGTATTGAATCTTAGATTTAGTTGATGAATGATAGATATTGAAAAATTGAAAGTTTCCTATTTTATAAACTTTATAAAACATCAATCTTTAAGACATAGGAAACCCTGGAGATGTTGTCATGGAGCTTTTGGTGATGTTTTGAGTTGAGAATGAGAGCGTATTAAATCTTATATTTAGTTGCTGAATGATGGAGATTGAAAAAATAAAAAGTTTCTTATTTTAGAAGCTTTATAAAATATCAATCTTTTACACTTAGTAAACCCTAGAGATGTTGTGTAAGAGCTTTTAGCCAAGTTTTGAGATTTGGATTAGATGGTATTGAATCTTAGATTTAGTTGATGAAAGATGGAGATTGAAGAAATAGAAAGTTTCTTATTTTAGAAATTTTATAAAACATTCATCTTTAAGACATAGGAAACCCTCGAGACTGTGTTAAGGTACTTTTAGCCAAATTTTGCAATGGGGATGTGATGGTATTGAATCTTAGCTTTAGTTGATAAAGGATGAAGATTATAAAAATAAAAAGTTTTACATTTTAGAAACTTTATGAAACATCAAACTTTAGCGAAGTTTTGAGATTAGGATGAGATGATATTGAATCTTAGATTTAGTTGATGAAAGACCATCTTTTACGGTATTGAAACCCTAGAGATGATGTCAACCAGCTTTTCGCCACGTTTTGGGATGAGAATGAGAGGGTATTGAATCTTAGATTTAGTTGATGAAGGATGGAGATTGAAAAAATAGAAAGTTTCTTATTTTAGAAACTTTATAAAACATCCATCTTTTAGAGATAGGACACCCTAGAGATGGTGTCAAGTTGCTTTTAGCCAAGTATGGAGATGAGAATGAGAGGGTATTGAATCTTAGAATTCGTTGTGAAGGATGGAGATTGAAAAAATAAAAAGTTTCTTTTTTTAAAAACTTTATGAAACCTAAATCTTTTACACTTAGTAAACCTTAGAGATGGTGTCTAAGAGCTTTTAGCCAAATTTTGAGATTTGGATTCGATGGTATTGAATCTTAGATGAAGGATGGGGATTGAAGAAATATAAAGTTTCTTATTTTAGAAACTTTATAAAACATCCATTCTTTAGACTTAGGAAACCCATCGAGATTGTGTTAAGGTGCTTTTAGCCAAATTTTGAGATGTGGATAAGATGTTATTGAATCTTAGCTTTAGTGTATAAAGGATGAAGATTGAAAAAAAAATTGTTTCGTAGTTTAGAAACTTTATAAAACATCAATCTTTTAGACATAAGAGACCCTAGAGATGGTGTGAAGGAGCTTTTAACCAAGTTTTGAGATTAGGATGAGGTGGTGTTGAATCTTAGATTTAGTTGGTGAAAGACCATCTTTTATGGTATTGAAACCCTAAAGATGATGTCAACCAGCTTTTTGCCAAGTTTTGGGATGAGAATGAGAGGGTATTGAATCTGAGATTTAGTTGATGAAGGATAGAGATTGAAAAATTGAAAGTTTTCTATTTTAGAAACTTTATAAAACATCAATCTTTAAGACATAAGAAACCCTGGAGATGTTGTCATGGAGCTTTTGGCGATGTTTTGAGTTGAGAATGAGAGCGTATTAAATCTTATATTTAGTTGCTGAAGGATGGAGATTGAAAAAATAAAAAGTTTCATATTTTAGAAGCTTTATAAAATATCAATCTTTTACACTTAGTAAACCCTAGAGATGTTGTCTAAGAGCTTGTAGCCAAGTTTTGAGATTCGGATTAGATGGTATTGAATCTTAGATTTAGTTGATGACAGATGGAGATTGAAGAAATAGAATGTTTCTTATTTTAGAAATTTTATAAAACATTCAATCTTTAAGACATAGGAAACCCTCGAGACTGTGTTAAGGAGCTTTTAGCCAAAGTTTGCAATGGGGATGTGATGGTATTGAATCTTACCTTTAGTTGATAAAGGATGTAGATTATAAAAATAAAAAGTTTCATATTTTAGAAACTTTATAAAACATCAAACTTTAGCGAAGTTTTGACATTAGGATGAGATGATATTGAATCTTAGATTTAGTTGATGAAAGACCATCTTTTACGGTATTGAAACCCTAGAGATGATGTCAACCAGCTTTTCGCCAAGTTTTGGGATGAGAATGAGAGGGTATTGAATCTTAGATTTAGTTTATGAAGGATGGAGATTGAAAAAATAGAAAGTTTCTTATTTTAGAAACTTTATAAAACATCCATCTTTAAGAGATAGGACACCCTAGAGATGGTGTCAAGTTGCTTTTAGCCAAGTATTGAGATGAGAATGAGAGGGTATTGAATCTTAGATTTCGTTGTAAAGGATGGAGATTGAAAAAATATAAAGTTTCTTATTTTAGAAACTTTATAAAACATCCATTCTTTAGACTTAGGAAACCCATCGAGATTGTGTTAAGGTGCTTTTAGCCAAATTTTGAGATGTGGATAAGATGTTATTGAATCTTAGCTTTAGTGTATAAAAGGATGAAGATTGAAAAAAAATAGTTTCGTAGTTTAGAAACTTTATAAAACATCAATCTTTTAGACATAAGAGACCCTAGAGATGGTGTGAAGGAGCTTTTAACCAAGTTTTGAGATTAGGATGAGGTGGTGTTGAATCTTAGATTTAGTTGGTGAAAGACCATCTTTTTATGGTATTGAAACCCTAAAGATGAGGTCAACCAGCTTTTTGCGAAGTTTTGGGATGAGAATGAGAGGGTATTGAATCTTAGATTTAGTTGATGAAGGATAGAGATTGAAAAATTGAAAGTTTCTTATTTTAGAAACTTTATAAAACATCAATCTTTAAGACATAAGAAACCCTGGAGATGTTGTCATGGAGCTTTTAGCGATCTTTTGAGTTGAGAATGAGAGCGTATTAAATCTTATATTTAGTTGCTGAAGGATGGAGATTGAAAAAATAAAAAGTTTCTTATTTTAGAAGCTTTATAAAATATCAATCTTTTACACTTAGTAAACCCCAGAGATGTTGTCTAAGAGCTTTTAGCCAAGTTTTGAGATTTGGATTAGATGGTATTGAATCTTAGATTTAGTTGATGAAAGATGGAGATTGAAGAAATAGAAACTTTCTTATTTTAGAAATTTTATAAAACATTCATCTTTAAGACGTAGGAAACCCTCGAGACTGTGTTAAGGAGCTTCTAGCCAAATTTTGCAATTGGGATGTGATGGTATTGAATCTTAGCTTTAGTTGATAAAGGATGAAGATTATAAAAATAAAAAGTTTCATATTTTAGAAACTTTATGAAACATCAAACTTTAGCGAAGTTTTGAGATTAGGATGAGATGATATTGAATCTTAGATTTAGTTGATGAAAGACCATCTTTTACGGTATTGAAACCCTAGAGATGATGTCAACCAGCTTTTCGCCAAGTTTTGGGATGAGAATGAGAGGGTATTGAATCTTAGATTTAGTTGATGAAGGATGGAGATTGAAAAAATAGAAAGTTTCTTATTTTAGAAACTTTATAAAACATCCATCTTTTAGACAGAAGAGACCCTAGAGATGGTGTGAAAGAGCTTTTAACCAAGTTTTGAGATTAGGATGAGGTGGTGTTGAATCTTAGATTTAGTTGGTGAAAGACCATCTTTTTATGGTATTGAAACCCTAAAGATGATGTCAACCAGCTTTTTGCCAAGTTTTGGGATGAGAATGAGAGGGTATTGAATCTTAGATTTAGTTGATGAAGGATGGAGATTGAAAAAATAGAAAGTTTCTTATTTTAGAAACTTTATAAAACATCCATCTTTTAGACAGAAGAGACCCTAGAGATGGTGTGAAAGAGCTTTTAACCAAGTTTTGAGATTAGGATGAGGTGGTGTTGAATCTTAGATTTAGTTGGTGAAAGACCATCTTTTTATGGTATTGAAACCCTAAAGATGATGTCAACCAGCTTTTTGCGAAGTTTTGGGATGAGAATGAGAGGGTATTGAATCTTAGATTTAGTTGATGAAGGATAGAGATTGAAAAATTGAAAGTTTCTTATTTTAGAAACTTTATAAAACATCAATCTTTAAGACATAAGAAACCCTGGAGATGTTGTCATGGAGCTTTTAGCGATCTTTTGAGTTGAGAATGAGAGCGTATTAAATCTTATATTTAGTTGCTGAAGGATGGAGATTGAAAAAATAAAAAGTTTCTTATTTTAGAAGCTTTATAAAATATCAATCTTTTACACTTAGTAAACCCTAGAGATGGTGTCTAAGAGCTTTTAGCCAAGTTTTGAGATTTGGATTTGATGGTATTGAATCTTAGATTTAGTTGATGAAAGATGGAGATTGAAGAAATAGAAACTTTCTTATTTTAGAAATTTTATAAAACATTCATCTTTAAGACGTAGGAAACCCTCGAGACTGTGTTAAGGAGCTTCTAGCCAAATTTTGCAATTGGGATGTGATGGTATTGAATCTTAGCTTTAGTTGATAAAGGATGAAGATTATAAAAATAAAAAGTTTCATATTTTAGAAACTTTATGAAACATCAAACTTTAGCGAAGTTTTGAGATTATGATGAGATGATATTGAATCTTAGATTTAGTTGATGAAAGACCATCTTTTACGGTATTGAAACCCTAGAGATGATGTCAACCAGCTTTTCGCCAAGTTTTGGGATGAGAATGAGAGGGTATTGAATCTTAGATTTAGTTTATGAAGGATGGAGATTGAAAAAATAGAAAGTTTCTTATTTTAGAAACTTTATAAAACATCCATCTTTTAGAGATAGGACACCCTAGAGATGGTGTCAAGTAGCTTTTAGCCAAGTATTGAGATGAGAATGAGAGGGTATTGAATCTTAGATTTTGTTGTGAAGGATGGAGATTGAAAAATTAAAAAGTTTCTTTTTTTAGAAACTTTATGAAACCTAAATCTTTTACACTTAGTAAAACCTTAGAGATGGTGTCTAAGAGCTTTTAGCCAAATTTTGAGATTTGGATTCGATGGTATTGAATCTTAGATGAAGGATGGGGATTGAAGAAATATAAAGTTTCTTATTTTAGAAACTTTATAAAACATCCATTCTTTAGACTTAGGAAACCCATCGGGATTGTGTAAAGGTGCTTTTAGCCAAATTTTGAGATGTGGATAAGATGTTATTGAATCTTAGCTTTAGTGTATAAAGGATGAAGATTGAAAAAAAAATAGTTTCGTAGTTTAGAAACTTTATAAAACATCAATCTTTTAGACATAAGAGACCCTAGAGATGGTGTGAAGGAGCTTTTAACCAAGTTTTGAGATTAGGATGAGGTGGTGTTGAATCTTAGATTTAGTTGGTGAAAGACCATCTTTTATGGTATTGAAACCCTAAAGATGATGTCAACCAGCTTTTTGCCAAGTTTTGGGATGAGAATGAGAGGGTATTGAATCTTAGATTTAGTTGATGAAGGATAGAGATTGAAAAATTGAAAGTTTCTTATTTTAGAAACTTTATAAAACATCAATCTTTAAGACATAGGAAACCCTGGAGATATTGTCATGGAGCTTTTAGCGATGTTTTGAGTTGAGAATGAGAGCGTATTAAATCTTATATTTAGTTGCTGAAGGATGGAGATTGAAAAAATAAAAAGTTTCGTATTTTAGAAGCTTTCTAAAATATCAATCTTTTACACTTAGTAAACCCTAGAGATGTTGTCTAAGAGCTTTTAGCCAAGTTTTGAGATTCGGATTAGATGGTATTGAATCTTAGATTTAGTTGATGACAGATGGAGATTGAAGAAATAGAATGTTTCTTATTTTTGAAATTTTATAAAACATTCATCTTTAAGACATAGGAAACCCTCGAGACTGTGTTAAGGAGCTTTTAGCCAAATTTTGCAATGGGGATGTGATGGTATTGAATCTTAGCTTTAGTTGATAAAGGATGTAGATTATAAAAATAAAAAGTTTCATATTTTAGAAACTTTATAAAACATCAAACTTTAGCGAAGTTTTGATATTAGGATGAGATGATATTGAATCTTAGATTTAGTTGATGAAAGACCATCTTTTACGGTATTGAAACCCTAGAGATGATGTCAACCAGCTTTTCGCCAAGTTTTGGGATGAGAATGAGAGGGTATTGAATCTTAGATTTAGTTGATGAAGGATGGAGATTGAAAAAATAGAAAGTTTCTTATTTTAGAAACTTTATAAAACATCCATCTTTTAGAGATAGGACACCATAGAGATGGTGTCAAGTTGCTTTTAGCCAAGTATTGAGATGAGAATGAGAGGGTATTGAATCTTAGATTTCGTTGTAAAGGATGGAGATTGAAAAAATATAAAGTTTCTTATTTTAGAAACTTTATAAAAAAATCCATTCTTTAGACTTAGGAAACCCATCGAGATTGTGTTAAGGTGCTTTTAGCCAAATTTTGAGATGTGGATAAGATGTTATTGAATCTTAGCTTTAGTGTATAAAAGGATGAAGATTGAAAAAAAAATAGTTTCGTAGTTTAGAAACTTTATAAAACATCAATCTTTTAGACAGAAGAGACCCTAGAGATGGTGTGAAAGAGCTTTTAACCAAGTTTTGAGATTAGGATGAAGTGGTGTTGAATCTTAGATTTAGTTGGTGAAAGACCATCTTTTTATGGTATTGAAACCCTAAAGATGATGTCAACCAGCTTTTTGCCAAGTTTTGGGATGAGAATGAGAGGGTATTGAATCTTAGATTTAGTTGATGAAGGATAGAGATTGAAAAATTGAAAGTTTCTTATTTTAGAAACTTTATAAAACATCAATCTTTAAGACATAAGAAACCCTGGAGATGTTGTCATGGAGCTTTTAGCGATCTTTTGAGTTGAGAATGAGAGCGTATTAAATCTTATATTTAGTTGCTGAAGGATGGAGATTGAAAAAATAAAAAGTTTCTTATTTTAGAAGCTTCATAAAATATCAATCTTTTACACTTAGTAAACCCTAGAGATGTTGTCTAAGAGCTTTTAGCCAAGTTTTGAGATTTGGATTAGATGGTATTGAATCTTAGATTTAGTTGATGAAATATGGAGATTGAAGAAATATAAACTTTCTTATTTTAGAAATTTTATAAAACATTCATCTTTAAGACGTAGGAAACCCTCGAGACTGTGTTAAGGAGCTTCTAGCCAAATTTTGCAATGGGGATGTGATGGTATTGAATCTTAGCTTTAGTTGATAAAGGATGAAGATTATAAAAATAAAAAGTTTCATATTTTAGAAACTTTATGAAACATCAAACTTTAGCGAAGTTTTGAGATTAGGATGAGATGATATTGAATCTTAGATTTAGTTGATGAAAGACCATCTTTTACGGTATTGAAACCCTAGAGATGATGTCAACCAGCTTTTTGCCAAGTTTTGGGATGAGAATGAGAGGGTATTGAATCTTAGATTTAGTTGATGAAGGATGGAGATTGAAAAAATAGAAAGTTTCTTATTTTAGAAACTTTATAAAACATCCATCTTTTAGAGATAGGACACCCTAGAGATGGTGTCAAGTAGCTTTTAGCCAAGTATTGAGATGAGAATGAGAGGGTATTGATTCTTAGAATTCCGTTGTGAAGGATAGAGATTGAAAAAATAAAAAGTTTCTTTTTTTAAAAACTTTATTAAACCTAAATCTTTTACACTTAGTAAACCTTAGAGATGGTGTCTAAGAGCTTTTAGCCAAATTTTGAGATTTGGATTCGATGGTATTGAATCTTAGATGAAGGATGGGGATTGAAGAAATATAAAGTTTCTTATTTTAGAAACTTTATAAAACATCCATTCTTTAGACTTAGGAAACCCATCGAGATTGTGTTAAGGTGCTTTTAGCCAAATTTTGAGATGTGGATAAGATGTTATTGAATCTTAGCTTTAGTGTATAAAGGATGAAGATTGAAAAAAAAATTGTTTCGTAGTTTAGAAACTTTATAAAACATCAATCTTTTAGACATAAGAGACCCTAGAGATGATGTGAAGGAGCTTTTAACCAAGTTTTGAGATTAGGATGAGGAGGTGTTGAATCTTAGATTTAGTTGGTGAAAGACCATCTTTTATGGTATTGAAACCATCAAGATGATGTCAACCAGCTTTTTGCCAAGTTTTGGGATGAGAATGAGAGGGTGTTGAATCTTTGATTTAGTTGATGAAGGATAGAGATTGAAAAATTGAAAGTTTCTTATTTTAGAAACTTTATAAAACATCAATCTTTAAGACATAGGAAACCCTGGAGATGTTGTCATGGAGCTTTTAGCGATGTTTTGAGTTGAGAATGAGAGCGTATTAAATCTGGTATTTAGTTGCTGAAGGATGGAGATTGAAAAAATAAAAAGTTTCTTATTTTAGAAGCTTTATAAAATATCAATCTTTTGCACTTAGTAAACCCTAGAGATGTTGTCTAAGAGCTTTTAGCCAAGTTTTGAGATTTAGATTAGATGGTATTGAATCTTAGATTTAGTTGATGAAAGATGGAGATTGAAGAAATAGAAAGTTTCTTATTTTAGAAATTTTATAAAACATTCATCTTTAAGACATAGGAAACCCTCGAGACTGTGTTAAGGAGCTTTTAGCCAAATTTTGCAATGGGGATGTGATGGTATTGAATCTTAGCTTTAGTTGATAAAGGATGAAGATTATAAAAATAAAAAGTTTCATATTTTAGAAACTTTATGAAACATCAAACTTTAGCGAAGTTTTGAGATTAGGATGAGATGATATTGAATCTTAGATTTAGTCGATGAAAGACCATCTTTTACGGTATTGAAACCCTAGAGATGATGTCAACCAGCTTTTCGCCAAGTTTTGGGATGAGAATGAGAGGGTATTGAATCTTAGATTTAGTTGATGAATGATGGAGATTGAAAAAATAGAAAGTTTCTTATTTTAGAAACTTTATAAAACATCCATCTTTTAGAGATAGGACACCCTAGAGATGGTGTCAAGTAGCTTTTAGCCAAGTATTGAGATGAGAATGAGAGGGTATTGAATCTTAGATTTCGTTGTGAAGGATCGATATTGAAAAAATAAAAAGTTTCTTTTTTTAGAAACTTTATGAAACCTAAATCTTTTACACTTAGTAAACCTTAGAGATGGTGTCTAAGAGCTTTTAGCCAAATTTTGAGATTTGGATTCGATGGTATTGAATCTTAGATGAAGGATGGGGATTGAAGAAATATAAAGTTTCTTATTTTCGAAACTTTATAAAACATCCATTTTTTAGACTTAGGAAACCCATCGAGATTTTGTTAAGTTGCTTTTAGCCAAATTTTGAGATGTGGATAAGATGTTATTGAATCTTAGCTTTAGTGTATAAAGGATGAAGATTGAAAAAAAATAGTTTCGTAGTTTAGAAACTTTATAAAACATCAATCTTTTAGACATAAGAGACCCTAGAGATGGTGTGAAGGAGCTTTTAACCAAGTTTTGAGATTATGATGAGCTGGTGTTAAATCTTAGATTTAGTTGGTGAAAGACCATCTTTTATGGTATTGAAACCCTAAAGATGATGTCAACCAGCTTTTTGCCAAGTTTTGGGATGAGAATGAGAGGGTATTGAATCTTAGATTTAGTTGATGAAGGATAGAGATTGAAAAATTGAAAGTTTCTTATTTTAGAAACTTTATAAAACATCAATCTTTAAGACATAGGAAACCCTGGAGATGTTGTCATGGAGCTTTTAGCGATCTTTTGAGTTGAGAATGAGAGCGTATTAAATCTTATATTTAGTTGCTGAAGGATGGAGATTGAAAAAATAAAAAGTTTCTTATTTTAGAAGCTTTATAAAATATCAATCTTTCACACTTAGTAAACCCTAGAGATGTTGTCTAAGAGCTTTTAGCCAAGTTTTGAGATTTGGATTAGATGGTATTGAATCTTAGATTTAGTTGATGAAAGATGGAGATTGAAGAAATAGAAACTTTCTTATTTTAGAAATTTTATAAAACATTCATCTTTAAGACGTAGGAAACCCTCGAGACTGTGTTAAGGAGCTTCTAGCCAAATTTTGCAATGGGGATGTCATGGTATTGAATCTTAGCTGTAGTTGATAAAGGATGAAGATTATAAAAATAAAAAGTTTCATATTTTAGAAACTTTATGAAACATCAAACTTTAGCGAAGTTTTGAGATTAGTATGAGATGATATTGAATCTTAGATTTAGTTGATGAAAGACCATCTTTTACGGTATTGAAACCCTAGAGATAATGTCAACCAGCTTTTCGCCAAGTTTTGGGATGAGAATGAGAAGGTATTGAATCTTGGATTTAGTTGATGAAGGATGGAGATTGAAAAAATAGAAAGTTTCTTATTTTAGAAACTTTATAAAACATCCATCTTTTAGAGATAGGACACCCTAGAGATGGTGTCAAGTAGCTTTTAGCCAAGTATTGAGATGAGAATGAGAGGGTATTGAATCTTAGATTTCGTTGTGAAGGATGGAGATTGAAAAAATAAAAAATTTCTTTTTTTAGAAACTTTATGAAACCTAAATCTTTTACACTTAGTAAACCTTAGAGATGGTGTCTAAGAGCTTTTAGCCAAATTTTGAGATTTGGATTCGATGGGATTGAATCTTAGATGATGGATGGGGATTGAAGAAATATAAAGTTTCTTATTTTAGAAACTTTATAAAACATCCATTCTTTAGACTTAGGAAACCCATCGAGATTGTGTTAAGGTGCTTTTAGCCAAATTTTGAGATGTGGATAAGATGTTATTGAATCTTAGCTTTAGTGTATAAAGGATGAAGATTGAAAATTAAATAGTTTCGTAGTTTAGAAACTTTATAAAACATCAATCTTTTAGACATAAGAGACCCTAGAGATGGTGTGAAGAAGCTTTTAACCAAGTTTTGAGATTATGATGATGTGGTGTTGAATCTTAGATTTAGTTGGTGAAAGACCATCTTTTATGGTATTGAAACCCTAAAGATGATGTCAACCAGCCTTTTGCCAAGTTTTGGGATGAGAATGAGAGAGGGTATTGAATATTAGATTTAGTTGATGAATGATAGAGATTGAAAAATTGAAAGTTTCTTATTTTAGAAACTTTATAAAACATCAATCTTTAAGACATAGGAAACCCTGGAGATGTTGTCATGGAGCTTTTAGCGATGTTTTGAGTTGAGAATGAGAGCGTATTAAATATTATATTTAGTTGCTGAAGGATGGAGATTGAAAAAATAAAAAGTTTCTTATTTTAGAAGCTTTATAAAATATCAATCTTTTACACTTAGTTAACCCTAGAGATGTTGTCTAAGAGCTTGTAGCCAAGTTTTGAGATTTGGATTAGATGGTATTGAATCTTAAATTTAGTTGATGAAAGATGGAGATTGAAGAAATAGAAAGTTTCTTATTTTAGAAATTTTATAAAACATTCATCTTTAAGACATAGGAAACCCTCGAGACTGTGTTAAGGAGCTTTTAGCCAAATTTTGCAATGGGGATGTGATGGTATTGAATCTTAGCTTTAGTTGATAAAGGATGAAGATTAAAAAAATAAAAAGTTTCATATTTTAGAAACTTTATGAAACATCAAACTTTAGCGAAGTTTTGAGATTATGATGAGATGATATTGAATCTTAGATTTAGTTGATGAAAGACCATCTTTTACGGTATTGAAACCCTAGAGATGATGTCAACCAGCTTTTCGCCAAGTTTTGGGATGAGAATGAGAGGGTATTGAATCTTAGATTTAGTTGATGAAGGATGGAGATTGAAAAAATAGAAAGTTTCTTATTTTAGAAACTTTATAAAACATCCATCTTTTAGAGATAGGACACCCTAGAGATGGTGTCAAGTAGCTTTTAGCCAAGTATTGAGATGAGAATGAGAGGGTATTGAATCTTAGATTTCGTTGTGAAGGATGGAGATTGAAAAAATAAAAAGTTTCTTTTTTTAGAAACTTTATGAAACCTAAATCTTTTACACTTAGTAAAACCTTAGAGATGGTGTCTAAGAGCTTTTAGCCAAATTTTGAGATTTGGATTCGATGGTATTGAATCTTAGATGAAGGATGGGGATTGAAGAAATATAAAGTTTCTTATTTTAGAAACTTTATAAAAGATCCATTCTTTAGACTTAGGAAACCCATCGGGATTGTGTTAAGGTGCTTTTAGCCAAATTTTGAAATGTGGATAAGATGTTATTGAATCTTAGCTTTAGTGTATAAACGATGAAGATTGAAAAAAAAATAGTTTCGTAGTTTAGAAACTTTATAAAACATCAATCTTTTATAGATAAGAGACCCTAGAGATGGTGTGAAGGAGCTTTTAACCAAGTTTTGAGATTAGGATGAGGTAGTGTTGAATCTTAGATTTAGTTGGTGAAAGACCATCTTTTATGGTATTGAAACCCTAAAGATGATGTCAACCAGCTTTTTGCCAAGTTTTGGGATGAGAATGAGAGGGTATTGAATCTTAGATTTAGTTGATGAAGGATAGAGATTGAAAAATTGAAAGTTTCTTATTTTAGAAACTTTATAAAACATCAATCTTTAAGACATAGGAAACCCTGGAGATGTTGTCATGGAGCTTTTAGCGATGTTTTGAGTTGAGAATGAGAGCGTATTAAATCTTATATTTAGTTGCTGAAGGATGGAGATTGAAAAAATAAAAAGTTTCGTATTTTAGAAGCTTTATAAAATATCAATCTTTTACACTTAGTAAACCCTAGAGATGTTGTCTAAGAGCTTTTAGCCAAGTTTTGAGATTCGGATTAGATGGTATTGAATCTTAGATTTAGTTGATGAAAGATGGAGATTGAAGAAATAGAAACTTTCTTATTTTAGAAATTTTATAAAACATTCATCTTTAAGACATAGGAAACCCTCGAGACTGTGGTAAGGAGCTTTTAGCCAAATTTTGCAATGGGGATGTGATGGTATTGAATCTTAGCTTTAGTTGATAAAGGATGAAGATTATAAAAATAAAAAGTTTCATATTTTAAAAACTTTATAAAACATCAAACTTTAGCGAAGTTTTGAGATTAGGATGAGATGATATTGAATCTTAGATTTAGTTGATGAAAGACCATCTTTTACGGTATTGAAACCCTAGAGATGATGTCAACCAGCTTTTCGCCAAGTTTTGGGATGAGAATGAGAGGGTATTGAATCTTAGATTTAGTTGATGAAGGATGGAGATTGAAAAAATAGAAAGTTTCTTATTTTAGAAACTTTATAAAACATCCATCTTTTAGAGATAGGACACCCTAGAGATGGTGTCAAGTAGCTTTTAGCCAAGTATTGAGATGAGAATGAGAGGGTATTGAATCTTAGATTTCGTTGTGAAGGATGGAGATTGAAAAAATAAAAAATTTCTTTTTTTAGAAACTTTATGAAACCTAAATCTTTTACACTTAGTAAACCTTAGAGATGGTGTCTAAGAGCTTTTAGCCAAATTTTGAGATTTGGATTCGATGGGATTTAATCTTAGATGAAGGATGGGGATTGAAGAAATATAAAGTTTCTTATTTTAGAAACTTTATAAAACATCCATTCTTTAGACTTAGGAAACCCATCGAGATTGTGTTAAGGTGCTTTTAGCCAAATTTTGAGATGTGGATAAGATGTTATTGAATCTTAGCTTTAGTGTATAAAGGATGAAGATTGAAAAAAAAATAGTTTCGTAGTTTAGAAACTTTATAAAACATCAATCTTTTAGACATAAGAGACCCTAGAGATGGTGTGAAGGAGCTTTTAACCAAGTTTTGAGATTATGATGATGTGGTGTTGAATCTTAGATTTAGTTGGTGAAAGACCATCTTTTATGTTATTGAAACCCTAAAGATGATGTCAACCAGCTTTTTGCCATGTTTTGGGATGAGAATGAGAGGGTATTGAATCTTAGATTTAGTTGATGAAGGATAGAGATTGAAAAATTGAAAGTTTCTTATTTTAGAAACTTTATAAAACATCAATCTTTAAGACATAGGAAACCCTGGAGATGTTGTCATGGAGCTTTTAGCGATGTTTTGAGTTGAGAATGAGAGCGTATTAAATCTTATATTTAGTTGCTGAAGGATGGAGATTGAAAAAATAAAAAGTTTCGTATTTTAGAAGCTTTATAAAATATCAATCTTTTACACTTAGTAAACCTTAGAGATGTTGTCTAAGAGCTTTTAGCCAATTTTTGAGATTCGGATTAGATGGTATTAAATCTTAGATTTAGTTGATGAAAGATGGAGATTGAAGAAATAGAAAGTTTCTTATTTTAGAAATTTTATAAAACATTCATCTTTAAGACATAGGAAACCCTCGAGACTGTGGTAAGGAGCTTTTAGCCAAATTTTGCAATGGGGATGTGATGGTATTGAATCTTAGCTTTAGTTGATAAAGGATGAAGATTATAAAAATAAAAAGTTTCATATTTTAAAAACTTTATAAAACATCAAACTTTAGCGAAGTTTTGAGATTAGGATGAGATGATATTGAATCTTAGATTTAGTTGATGAAAGACCATCTTTTACGGTATTGAAACCCTAGAGATGATGTCAACCAGCTTTTCGCCAAGTTTTGGGATGAGAATGAGAAGGTATTGAATCTTAGATTTAGTTGATGAAGGATGGAGATTGAAAAAATAGAAAGTTTCTTATTTTAGAAACTTTATAAAACATCCATCTTTTAGAGATAGGACACCCTAGAGATGGTGTCAAGTAGCTTTTAGCCAAGTATTGAGATGAGAATGAGAGGGTATTGAATCTTAGATTTCGTTGTGAAGGATGGAGATTGAAAAAATAAAAAATTTCTTTTTTTAGAAACTTTATGAAACCTAAATCTTTTACACTTAGTAAACCTTAGAGATGGTGTCTAAGAGCTTTTAGCCAAATTTTGAGATTTGGATTCGATGGGATTGAATCTTAGATGAAGGATGGGGATTGAAGAAATATAAAGTTTCTTATTTTAGAAACTTTATAAAACATCCATTCTTTAGACTTAGGAAACCCATCGAGATTGTGTTAAGGTGCTTTTAGCCAAATTTTGAGATGTGGATAAGATGTTATTGAATCTTAGCTTTAGTGTATAAAGGATGAAGATTGAAAAAAAATAGTTTCGTAGTTTAGAAGCTTTATAAAACATCAATCTTTTAGACATAAGAGACCCTAGAGATGGTGTGAAGAAGCTTTTAACCAAGTTTTGAGATTATGATGATGTGGTGTTGAATCTTAGATTTAGTTGGTGAAAGACCATCTTTTATGGTATTGAAACCCTAAAGATGATGTCAACCAGCCTTTTGCCAAGTTTTGGGATGAGAATGAGAGAGGGTATTGAATCTTAGATTTAGTTGATGAATGATAGAGATTGAAAAATTGAAAGTTTCTTATTTTAGAAACTTTATAAAACATCAATCTTTAAGACATAGGAAACCCTGGAGATGTTGTCATGGAGCTTTTAGCGATGTTTTGAGTTGAGAATGAGAGCGTATTAAATATTATATTTAGTTGCTGAAGGATGGAGATTGAAAAAATAAAAAGTTTCTTATTTTAGAAGCTTTATAAAATATCAATCTTTTACACTTAGTAAACCCTAGAGATGTTGTCTAAGAGCTTGTAGCCAAGTTTTGAGATTTGGATTAGATGGTATTGAATCTTAAATTTAGTTGATGAAAGATGGAGATTGAAGAAATAGAAAGTTTCTTATTTTAGAAATTTTATAAAACATTCATCTTTAAGACATAGGAAACCCTCGAGACTGTGTTAAGGAGCTTTTAGCCAAATTTTGCAATGGGGATGTGATGGTATTGAATCTTAGCTTTAGTTGATAAAGGATGAATATTAAAAAAATAAAAAGTTTCATATTTTAGAAACTTTATGAAACATCAAACTTTAGCGAAGTTTTGAGATTATGATGAGATGATATTGAATCTTAGATTTAGTTGATGAAAGACCATCTTTTACGGTATTGAAACCCTAGAGATGATGTCAACCAGCTTTTCGCCAAGTTTTGGGATGAGAATGAGAGGGTATTGAATCTTAGATTTAGTTGATGAAGGATGGAGATTGAAAAAATAGAAAGTTTCTTATTTTAGAAACTTTATAAAACATCCATCTTTTAGAGATAGGACACCCTAGAGATGGTGTCAAGTAGCTTTTAGCCAAGTATTGAGATGAGAATGAGAGGGTATTGAATCTTAGATTTCGTTGTGAAGGATGGAGATTGAAAAAATAAAAAGTTTCTTTTTTTAGAAACTTTATGAAACCTAAATCTTTTACACTTAGTAAAACCTTAGAGATGGTGTCTAAGAGCTTTTAGCCAAATTTTGAGATTTGGATTCGATGGTATTGAATCTTAGATGAAGGATGGGGATTGAAGAAATATAAAGTTTCTTATTTTAGAAACTTTATAAAAGATCCATTCTTTAGACTTAGGAAACCCATCGGGATTGTGTTAAGGTGCGTTTAGCCAAATTTTGAAATGTGGATAAGATGTTATTGAATCTTAACTTTAGTGTATAAAGGATGAAGATTGAAAAAAAAATAGTTTCGTAGTTTAGAAACTTTATAAAACATCAATCTTTTATAGATAAGAGACCCTAGAGATGGTGTGAAGGAGCTTTTAACCAAGTTTTGAGATTAGGATGAGGTAGTGTTGAATCTTAGATTTAGTTGGTGAAAGGCCATCTTTTATGGTATTGAAACCCTAAAGATGATGTCAACCAGCTTTTTGCCAAGTTTTGGGATGAGAATGAGAGGGTATTGAATCTTAGATTTAGTTGATGAAGGATAGAGATTGAAAAATTGAAAGTTTCTTATTTTAGAAACTTTATAAAACATCAATCTTTAAGACATAGGAAACCCTGGAGATGTTGTCATGGAGCTTTTAGCGATGTTTTGAGTTGAGAATGAGAGCGTATTAAATCTTATATTTAGTTGCTGAAGGATGGAGATTGAAAAAATAAAAAGTTTCGTATTTTAGAAGCTTTATAAAATATCAATCTTTTACACTTAGTAAACCCTAGAGATGTTGTCTAAGAGCTTTTAGCCAAGTTTTGAGATTCGGATTAGATGGTATTGAATCTTAGATTTAGTTGATGAAAGATGGAGATTGAAGAAATAGAAAGTTTCTTATTTTAGAAATTTTATAAAACATTCATCTTTAAGACATAGGAAACCCTCGAGACTGTGGTAAGGAGCTTTTAGCCAAATTTTGCAATGGGGATGTGATGGTATTGAATCTTAGCTTTAGTTGATAAATGATGAAGATTATAAAAATAAAAAGTTTCATATTTTAAAAACTTTATAAAACATCAAACTTTAGCGAAGTTTTGAGATTAGGATGAGATGATATTGAATCTTAGATTTAGTTGATGAAAGACCATCTTTTACGGTATTGAAACCCTAGAGATGATGTCAACCAGCTTTTCGCCAAGTTTTGGGATGAGAATGAGAGGGTATTGAATCTTAGATTTAGTTGATGAAGGATGGAGATTGAAAAAATAGAAAGTTTCTTATTTTAGAAACTTTATAAAACATCCATCTTTTAGAGATAGGACACCCTAGAGATGGTGTCAAGTAGCTTTTAGCCAAGTATTGAGATGAGAATGAGAGGGTATTGAATCTTAGATTTCGTTGTGAAGGATGGAGATTGAAAAAATAAAAAATTTCTTTTTTTAGAAACTTTATGAAACCTAAATCTTTTACACTTAGTAAACCTTAGAGATGGTGTCTAAGAGCTTTTAGCCAAATTTTGAGATTTGGATTCGATGGGATTTAATCTTAGATGAAGGATGGGGATTGAAGAAATATAAAGTTTCTTATTTTAGAAACTTTATAAAACATCCATTCTTTAGACTTAGGAAACCCATCGAGATTGTGTTAAGGTGCTTTTAGCCAAATTTTGAGATGTGGATAAGATGTTATTGAATCTTAGCTTTAGTGTATAAAGGATGAAGATTGAAAAAAAAATAGTTTCGTAGTTTAGAAACTTTATAAAACATCAATCTTTTAGACATAAGAGACCCTAGAGATGGTGTGAAGGAGCTTTTAACCAAGTTTTGAGATTATGATGATGTGGTGTTGAATCTTAGATTTAGTTGGTGAAAGACCATCTTTTATGGTATTGAAACCCTAAAGATGATGTCAACCAGCTTTTTGCCAAGTTTTGGGATGAGAATGAGAGAGGGTATTGAATCTTAGATTTAGTTGATGAATGATAGAGATTGAAAAATTGAAAGTTTCTTATTTTAGAAACTTTATAAAACATCAATCTTTACGACATAGGAAACCCTGGAGATGTTGTCATGGAGCTTTTAGCGATGTTTTGAGTTGAGAATGAGAGCGTATTAAATCTTATATTTAGTTGCTGAAGGATGGAGATTGAAAAAATAAAAAGTTTCTTATTTTAGAAGCTTTATAAAATATCAATCTTTTACACTTAGTAAACCCTAGAGATGTTGTCTAAGAGCTTGTAGCCAAGTTTTGAGATTTGGATTAGATGGTATTGAATCTTAAATTTAGTTGATGAAAGATGGAGATTGAAGAAATAGAAAGTTTCTTATTTTAGAAATTTTATAAAACATTCATCTTTAAGACATAGGAAACCCTCGAGACTGTGTTAAGGAGCTTTTAGCCAAATTTTGCAATGGGGATGTGATGGTATTGAATCTTAGCTTTAGTTGATAAAGGATGAAGATTAAAAAAATAAAAAGTTTCATATTTTAGAAACTTTATGAAACATCAAACTTTAGCGAAGTTTTGAGATTAGGATGAGATGATATTGAATCTTAGATTTAGTTGATGAAAGACCATCTTTTACGGTATTGAAACCCTAGAGATGATGTCAACCAGCTTTTCGCCAAGTTTTGGGATGAGAATGAGAGGGTATTGAATCTTAGATTTAGTTGATGAAGGATGGAGATTGAAAAAAGGAAAGTTTCTTATTTTAGTAACTTTATAAAACATCTATCTTTTAGATATAGGAAACCATACAGATGATGTCATGGGCCTTTTAGCCATGTTTTGAGTTGAGAATGAGAGCGTATTAAATCTTAGATTTAGTTGCTGAAGGATGTAGATTGAAAAAATAAAAAGTTTCTTATTTTAGAAACTTTATAAAACATCTATCTTTTACACTTAGTAAACCCTAGAGATGGCGTGTAAGCCCAATGGTTCCCACCTTAGCATTCCCATCTTATTTTGATGATTCTAGTACACAAGTGATTTTATGTCACTAATGTGTTTGGTTGTCTAAGTTGTAGATTATAATTGCGCTAAGACAAGATTGCTTGGATTGAGGCCAAGAAGCTCTCATTGGACCACATTCGGAAGGCCAAAGACATCGAAGATCCAAGACGAATGAAGACTTGAAGAATCGCATTGAAGATCGAAATCAATTTAGATTGTACAAGATCCAATCTTAACTTAAGTTTAAGAGGCATAAATTAAGTTAATCTCACACACCCTAAATGTATAAGAGATTGTCTTTGTGGTGTTCCAACACTTTGGAACCCTCGCAGCAATCCCAACTTAGTGTAGAGTTGGAAGCCCAAGAAACATAATTGAAAATCTACTGCTGATAGGCTTCTTGGAACTCCGAGAGATTCCTTGGAGCTCCGAGATTTGGTCCAGTAGAAATTTTCCAACTTCTGTTTGTATTCCCGGAACTTCGAGAGAAATTCTTCGAACCCCGAGAGAAATTCTCAGAACTCCGAGACCACTATAACGGTAAGAAAAATAGCCGTTGGGAATTTTCACAGGAATTACCACTATGCCCTTGAACGGTCATATTTGGGTTTTTCTATAAATATGGGCATTCTAAACTTCCCAATCATCAATAATAACACTCAAAAACTCTACTTGAACATCTTATGAGTGAATCAAACTTTTTTATGCCTCTCATCCTCTAAGATTAGGATTTGGATCATTAGGCTCAATTTGTACATCTTCTACAAATCTTATAAACCCTTGTGAGGGATTTTTGTTTCCTTCTTTCTTATTCAAGAACATTGTATTGGGCGAGTGTTTAGAGAAGCGTAGCCCACTCCTCGTGGTGAAGATTGCCACCAAGGTTAAAGGCGATCGGAATTGTAATCGGCATTGATCTTCGCCGAAGTTAAGAAGATCATATAGTGAAGCCATCAACGGGTTTGGTGGTGGAGTGGAGTAGGCCTCGCGTTTGGAGGACCGAACCACTTTAAATCTCGGGTGCACTCTCTCTTAATCTCTTGCTTTACATTTGCATTGCACCTTTAGATTTAACTTGTGTGCTTGAATTTCATCTTGATCTCTTAATCTTCAAAATTTGGTTTGAGTTTTTCAAAAGATTAAAACTTGTTGCAACCTAATTTTTTTACTCCTCATTAGTTGCCAATTCGGGACCACCCTTGAATTTTCATGGCGTCAAAGGGCTTTTAACCAAGTTATGAGATTTGGATTAGATGATATTGAATCTTAGATTTAGTTGATGAAGGATGGAGATTGAAGAAATAGAAAGTTTCTTATTTTAGAAACTTTATAAAATATCCATCTTTTAGACATAGGGAACCCTCGAGATTGTGTTTAGGAGCTTTTAGCCAAACTTTGAGATGAGGATGAGATGGTATTGAATCTTAGATTTAGTTGATAATGGATGAAGATTGAAAAAAGAAAAAAAGTTTCATACTTTAGAAACTTAATAAAACATTAATCTTTTCGACATAAGAGACTCTCAAGATGGTGTGAAGGAGTTGTAGCCATGTATTGAGATTATGATGAGATGGTATTGAATCTTAGATTTAGTTGGTGAAAGACCATCTTTTATGGTATTGAAACCCTAGAGATGATGTCAACCAGCTTTTCGCCAAGTTTTGAGTTGAGAATGAGAGGGTATTTGAAGTACAGGTGTGACAACCCAAGAGGGGGGGTGAATTGGTCACTTTGAAATTTTAGGCTTAATTAAGGAAGATTAAAAATTAATCTTCTAATTAATCACTAATTAGTTTAACCCTTGTTCAAATATGTATATCAATAAAAGCTAGGATTTAGATTTTCTAATCATGCACATTTACTAACCCTTGTTCAAATGGATATCATAATGCAATTAGGGTTTATAACATTTAACACAAGTGCATTTACTAACCCATGTTCAATTAAAGCATAACAAAAGTAAGGTTAGAAATTACCAATCACAACACGTGCAAGAGAGAGAGAAGAAAGAGCAAGCATCCACAAGGCACAAGATTTATACTGGTTCGGTCACAACTTGACCTACTCCACTCTTCCAAGTTTACCTCATTGAGATCTCCACTAAAATGATCAAGCCGTACACCCGACTCCTTCATCTCCAAAGGGAACAAACCCTTTCTTTTCCATTCTCAAGAGCCAAAGCGAAGACCCTCGCACGAAGCCTTGGCAAGGGAATCAAACCCTCACACATGATTCACCATTCTTCACAGGCCGAATCAGAGACCCTTTTCTTCACCTTTCTTTATGGGCCGAAGAGAAGACCATCTCATGAAGAACAAATTAAATGTAAAACTCTCAATGCCTCTTAATAGGCGGATTACAACTTTGTAAGCACACATTCACTCAAATAAATAAACAAATAAAAGCGCTATGGAGTGCCTCTTGATAACATGTAGAAATGGAAGATCAAAGAGGTTTTTAGCAATTGAAATAGAATGTTGAAGCTCAAGGAGAAATGGGATTTCATCTTTCTCAAAATGTTCAAAAGCTTATAGAGATAGATTTTAATGATGTATATATAGTATATTTAAAAATATGACCATTTGGGGTAAAACTGTAAATAAACGGCTTGAAAAAGTTAAGCAGAAAATGCCCCAACGGCTAGTTTGCTCGACCGTGGCGGTCGACCGGGCTACGGCGGTTGTCCGCCCCTATCGGGCGCCCTATTCTATTTTTAAATTTCTTACCGTCGCGGTCGACCGGCCACATGGCAGTTGCCCGGCGAAGGCTAACTATTTGCTCAAAAAATTTGGCTAAAAAAACTATCCTGGCCGACCGACCCGCGGCGGTCGTCCGTCCAAACCATGTAGGATTGTTCTGTTTTGAAACAAACACATATCCGCGGTCATCCGGCTTAACCCGGTCGACTGGCCCGATAAAATTCGAGATGACCTGGACCCAAGTTCGCTGTGTTTGTGCGAAACCCCATCAAATCAACTAGGTAGGGTCCCAAACTTCACCTTAAGCTAGATTAGAATCTCACCGAGGTCTCCTCAAAATTTGATCGAAATCCAAGTACGTTTGCCTAGCGAATGAGCCGGGAGAGGACCGTAGTGTAAACATGAAAGAGGGGGGTTGAATTAATCAGGATAGGGGCTATCCATGGGGGAAAAGGAGATAGAAGTATCATTTTCATATAAAAGGGGGGTGCATAATCCCGTCTGGGCCATGCTTGATTCGCGCGCCCATCAAATATTGGCGCGCCCACCATTTCTGTGCGCCTATTAATTTGAGGTGTGCCAATATCAGCAGCTTTTGTTTTAAATATATAAGAAAAATCAACGAGAGAAATATATTCCTATAGAGAATCATCGTGATTCAACCTTTCATTGAATATATTGAATCTAAAATAGAAATTATGCTCTGAGAGAGAAAAATCCCCAAATCCCTCATTTTTTCTGATCGTTTTCCTCGGCAAGCTCGCCGGAGCTCCGATCAAACTCCGAACATTGTACTCTTCCTATTCTCTTCCTTATTTCTCACTGTTCTTCCTTTCATTTGCACAAACCCTAACATCTTCATCTCTTTCTCTTCTCTAGCCCATCTCTTCTTTTCTCCGATCGGATCTTTCCTACTCCGGCCAAATCTGGTTGTTCTCCGATCATCTCTTACTTGTATCTTCTCTTTAATCACTTGTTAAAAATTTGATCTATCGTTTTACTCATTTTCTCAAACCCTAACTCTGTATTTCATTTCTGATCTTTTTTTTCCGGCGAATTTACCTGAGCTTAGGTCAAGCTCTGGTAGATTTGATCTTACAAACGCTCAATCTGTGTGTTTGAACTTTAATTACTCATAGATCGAAGTTGTTCCTGTAGTTTTCAAGAGGAATTCTTTCTTCTTCGGTATTCTTATAAATCTAATTTCATTCTCGAACCATTTGATCTGTGCTCAAGAGACAAAAGTGACAAGTTTTCCTTCGATCTGGTTGTTTATTCTCCGGATCTAAACAATGTCAACCAGATTTGATGATTTCTGCAATTTTCAAGTGTGAGCATTCCTCTGCAATCTAAAAAAAAGAAAAAAAAGAGAAAGAAAAAGAAAGAGCATTTACAGACCTAGTTCATATTTGGAGATCGCTAAGCTAAAGGGACATTCAGAGCTAAGGATAAGAAATATTAGAGTTATTAAAGGGCTTCAAAGGATCTGTAAAGAAGGAGGAAGAGCAGAGTCATTTTATACAAGTAAGTCTGGTTAAATATTATTTTTTTTGTGTTTCACGTCTATAAATTTTTTAGAATTTATGAAATTCTTAGGTCTGATTTCTTCGTTTGATGCAAGCTTAGGTATTTTGTTGATCTTTAGTGACTTATGATCATAAATTGATGATGTGATAATTTATATTAGGCAGAATTATTCGAGTAATGTTTTAAGTATGATCATTGACTTCCGATTTCAAGATCTGTAGTTGTAAGTTGATTAAAATTTTGTCCTTTCTTTGCTGATAAGATTGATAAAAGTAGTATTTGATTTTGTAATTTAAGGAATTTGTAATGTGATTAGCTTCAAACATCAGTTTATGTTTAACAATTCATCATTTCCAATATTAAAGTTTTTTTTTATGGAACCTGTTATGATCTCTTGAAGAACAATTGAGGTTTAGGAACTTTACAACTGATAATCTTTGGCTGGGTTGATGTTGAGGATTTAAAAAGCTTTTTTTTTATTTATCAAAAATGACATTAACTTAGCACGATATAAATTTTTAACTTGGTTCCATTCTATGTATGGACTCATGACATTAATCTGTCATAGAAATAGTAGAGGTCTGCCTTTGTTATCTTAACTGATTGTTCATTATGTCTGTTGGAAATTATAATAGTTAGGTAGCTGTTTGGAAACAATTCTGAAGACATGGTAGTGTCCATAACAGCTCTTGTTTTTCTTGTTGAGACATAGAAATACCCCTGTAATTTTTTCTTTGATAAGATTTAATGGTGTTTAATAGCAGCCTTCATTGTGTTAAAGTCATTTAAATGAAATTAGTACCCTTGGATTTTACTTTTAATTGGAAGTTACTTCAGGGTGATATTTAGGATATCTATTGTTGCTATTATTACAAAATTTATTTCTGTTCAAAACGTTTGAGTATTATGTGCTATTTTATTTGAGGAAGGGCTAGTAAAATCCCGTAAAGTTCTTTTTTTTATGTCAAAGCCATTACTTGTGTACTTATTTAATACCAATGAAATTGAACATAAAGTAAAAGAACTAAGTATTTAGGTTTCATAGTGATTTGGAAATAATGTCAATATGCTCAGTTACTGACCCTAGGCAAAATCTTTGGACTGATCTTTTGGATTTGTTTTTTTTTTTTTTTTTAGGCCCTGATGATTTTTAGATAGGGTAAATGAATCTATAAGGAATGTAGAAGGTAATAATGGTAATGAAAAAGGGCTGATGTTTGTATTATTCTGTTGAAATGGTAGTGCTATTATTGTTCTATACCCATTAAGACTAATTACTGATTCACTTACGTGTTGAATTGCATATCAGGTTAGAATTCAAAGAGATGGGTATATAATAGTATCAATAAAGATTTGATTTAAATATTGTAGAATAGATGAAGATGCCAGATGTTGATATTGAGGTTGCTTCATGTTAATGAGCATATCAAGTTCTTGTGGGTCGAATCATTTATGGTGTGCATTACCTTAAAAGTAGACATTTGCTATATCTCATTTGTTTTCTCGAACATTTTTTTTTTTAGGAATTTATGAAAGAGTTTACTTGCATTTCAAAGTTTGTATGTACGAAAGTGGTTTGCCCAAATATCTTGTATTGACAGTTTATGGTTAGGTAGCCAATTTAAATCCAATAATCTTTATGTGGTAAATAATCATATTATGAAGTGTGTACGAGCTTGTCAAGGTTTTTTTTAGTTTGAGAGGTTCCCTTTACTGAGCTGAAAAAGAGATATAATGAATAGTATAAGTATCCAAATAATGATGATGTCTATAGTAGTGTATTCTCATATACTTTATTTATTCATATTTTTTTGATACATTTGGTAAGCATACAGAAGTCAGCTTACCTGTTTGGAGATTTTGTTTCTTAAGGTTTAATGTTTTGTTTAATTGACAGAAGCTCTACTTCTTGTATAGCATGAATTTTTATCTTTGGTTTAGATAACCCTGAAATGTATAGAGATTACATTTTTTATTTTTATTTTTTTTCTTTCTTGGGTAATGATATTCATTTTCTTATATATATATATGATTGTTCCTATTGGAAGAATATGTTTTTTGAATTAGTCCATGCCCAACGCTGTGTGTGTGTGCGCCTTTGTTTTAGACCTTACACAAATCAGCTAAGATTTAGCCACTGTTTGAGCACAGTTTTTCACCTCATTTCAGCCTCTGTTTCAACACAGTTTTTCACCCCACTTCAGCCCCTTTGTTTGAGCACAGTTTTCACCCTACTTCAGCCCCTCTTTCAACACAGTTTTCACCTCACTTTAGCCCCTGTTTGAGTACAGTTTTCATTCACTTTTAGCCCCTGTTTGAGCACAGTTTTCACCCACGAATCAGCCCATGATTTAGCACCTGTTTTGACATAAATTCAGCCCATGATTTGGCACCTGTTTTGACACAGAATCTGTCCACAGTGCAGCCTCATTTTAGCACAAATTCCATCCATAGTTCACCCTCTTTAATTGCATGGATTTTGAAGTTAGTGGAAATAAAATGATGAAGTTAGTAGAAATAAAATGATCAGCAGGTTGGGTGATAAGGATCATTTCAAGAGAAAAAAATTTTCTGGGTTTGTATCCATGCATAGCAAACAAATGAATGTTCTGAATCATCTAAAAATATAGGTTTGTCTGTTTAGATCATTATTAATAAAGGTCTGTAGTGTTTTGGTCGTGGCATGATTTGAAGTTATGACAAAAATCCCTATGGCAGTCATATTTTTTTTTAAGGAAATAAGAGCTATGTTAGGTTGATTTATGCAGAAATAAGTGAAAGTTTGTTCTAATGCTTATACTGCTTAAGAGTTCTGAACTTTTGACATTTGGAAATAAGCTAGGCTACATCTCATATTTGCTCGGGCATTTAATGTGAGGAAAAATTTAAGGCATCTGGTTTATACAATTATATGCTAGAGCTTAAGTTTAAATACGTTTTCCTAAGTGATTTGGACACCAAGCCCAGAATGCCTGGCTTACTCAGATATCTACATAACCTGAATACAGTATATATTTGATAATGGCACTGTCCTCTTTAATTTTCCACTTTTATAACAATTCCCTAAAAAGCGATCAAACATGTAAACAGAAGAATGTTTAATAAAGTGAGGAGTGTCATTATCAGAATATAGGATTGAAATTAATTCCATACAAATTGTACCCGAAAAGAACAAAAAACATAGTGAATACCTTTAATTTCTGTCTAGCATCTGTATCAACATGCATGTGAGACAAATAAAAGTCAAGTGAATACCTTAGAAATGGATATGTTTGAAATGAACTGCATGCTTCAGCTATTGTTCTTTGGATTATGCCTTTGGTCCAAATTCCTAAATTTTGTTGGTAAATGAACCCCAAAGAGTTGTCCACTTTTAGAAATTATACCAGCACAATCATATTTGATCATCTGCTTGGTTTTGGCTTGTTTTATATTAGGAAAAGGATAATTTTGAGCTAGCTATTCTTTGATAGTATATACCTTATCTTGTTTGTGAAGAATTCTTTTGGGAACAACAAATACCATTTTATACATCTTTGGGAAGGGTTTTAAATGTTATCCTTTTATACAGGGATATATTGAATTTCGCTCTTCATTTCTATTTTCTTTGAGCAGTAGTGACTCACTATTTTTGTAATGGTTAATAGTTGCTAATCAGCCTCATTTATGAGAGTTTAAAGTTGTTATAAATCTTGGACGTTTGGTATAAATATGCTCAGTAGTGCATCTCTTCTAATTTTCATACTTGATTAGATGGTGTTGTAGGGCGATGAAGGTTCTAGCCCAAGCCCATACTTAGGGGACTTGCTCAGTCCAAGTAGTGCTCCCCTCTTTGTTTGGTAGACTTTCCAAGTCTTTCAAATACCTTTTTAGATAGAGTCTTTCCCTCATTACAAAGGCGATGATAGGGATACTTGGAGCCCACCTTTGTGTATAGGAGGCATGCCTTGCCTCATTCATAGAGCCCCTATTTGGAGACAAGCCTTGTCTCATTTAGAGAGTTTCCTTTTAGGAGGCTTACTTAGCCTCATGTTAGAGCCCTCCTTTCTTCTAGAGAGAGCCTTTGGTTTATTTCCTCTCGCGTTTTGGTAGCATTATTAGACAGTCATTGACTCATTTTCCCCCCCTCTTTTAGAGTTACTTGTTTAGGAGTTTATCCTTTTAGTGTAGTCGTCGCTCCTCTTTGATTAGAGACTAACTCAGTCTTATTAGAGCTTTGCTCGTTTGAGATCTTAGATTCGTTTTCTTTGTTCTTGGGACACTAACTTTCGTGTCATGGTTTGTCTTTTTTGAGACGCTTGTTGTTTGTTCGGGGTTTTCCCTTTAGATTTAGCGCTTTGCCCTAGTTTGTGTTTATACTTGCGTGTTCCCTTGAAGGGTGAAAATATTTTAAAAATCCAAAAACATTAGAAATTTGAAACTCAAAAACATTTGAAATCTCTTAAAATTCAAAAACATATGAAAACTTTAAAAAATATCAAAATTTTTAAATCATCAGGAGTTTTAAGCTTTTTAGTAAATTAGAAGAGTTCGTTTTCCGAACTACGTTGGCTTGATCCTCTTCCACGAGGTACGTAGTGCAGCTTGGGATCCACATCCCAGGTTCAGCCAAACCTTTAAAAATAAATTTGTCGAACCTTCAAAAAAAAATACAAAGCTTCTTCAAAACCTTTTCAAAAGATCTTCCCCTAGAGTTAGGAGTCTGTCCTAGCTGTTTGGGGTGTTTTAGAGTTAGGCGGCTGTCCTGATTTGTATTGATATGGTGTGTCCTGTCGTGTGAGTGTCCCTAGAGTTAGGAGGCCTTGAGTTGATTGGCTCGACATTTAGTCGAACCGATGGCTAGACTAGGAAGCATATAGTCAGCCTATTGTTTTTCTTAGGATGCACAGCCTAGTTACACATAGGATAGCCCACCTGCATTAGTTAAGGCTAATCAACTTGCATTAGTTAGGGCATATAGAGAGTCCTAAAAATTATAATTCACCTGAACTTAAGTAATCATGCAAAAAGCTTTAAAAATCAGTTGAGTCCAGTGGATCGAGTCTAGGATAGCGGTTCTAGATGGTTAGGCATCGTCGTTAGAATAGGTCATCGAACTACGTTGACTCCGATTCTTCCCGAGGCCGGGATACGTAGAGCAGCTGGGATGGACGGCCATCTTGGTCCGAGTCAAGTCCTGCATTAGAATTTTAGGATTTGTCTTGTCCAGTCATATATAATTGATTTGTGTTTTATGTTTTGACGTGTTTTCTTACTTTCTTGTACTGATATTATACCTTTAGTTGTAGCTTCCATGTGTATGTCCACCAGAACTTAGACACCCATTAGGCATGTCACTCATAACCTAGCTTTGCTTAGGTGACACATTTTTTTCATTTCATTTTGTGTATGCTTATTTCTTTATCCTCAGGAAATGCATGCTTAGGTAGACGATTCATGAGAATTGTTCCTATTTCATATGATTTTCGCTCGAAACTCTTTAAATTTAATAATAAATGGCATAAGAGACCAAGTGCTTGCACTCGGACCAATTGGGGGTGCTCTCAGACCTTCTCCATTCGTAATCAGGCACGGACCCATATATGTTTCTGGTTATCCATGGTATACAGAGCATATTTTGTTTAAAGGATCCATGGCCGTATACCATGGATGGCGACTCTGAGTTTGTTTAGGTACGTTTCGAATCCGGAGTAGTTCCCGAATCGAGAGGTATCTCTTTTATATCGCCACTCGTGCTATGCTAGGATGGTGGCATCCGTTTCGAGAGTGCCTTGGTAGAGCTCTCCTTCACACGTGGATGATCCTAGAGGCCGCTGGGGGCTCGTCCCCCACCTCTCTCCCGGATCGGGGTCCAGAGGCTGGCGACTCTGCTGGGGATCTCTTGGAAGATTGCCTAACTCTGTTAAAATGCCATTTATTACTAACTTCGAAGAATTTTGGGCTAAAATCATTTTAAATGGGAACCTTTTTCGCTTAGAATCCAGGGGCACCAAATAGGTGTTTAAAACAAGGGATTCACACACTGCACGGCATACATCATTTTGTTTTTTATTTTTCTCTTATTTGATTTTATTATTATTGGCTCCATGGGATAGATACAGTACATGCCAGATGGGATGTCATTACCCTGCTGGGATTGTTGTATCTATTACCAAGCTATGCGCCGGTGCTACAGCCGGAAACACTAGGCGTACTTGTTTTTTCAGCAGCCGATGAGCAATGAAGCATACTATGTATAACACTAGGCGTACTTGTGTTATATATTTTAAGTATGGATCATAAGCATAGTACCCGATATATTGAGTCCGGAGTTCTACTTTCATTTTACATATATTATGTACATGAATATATTTGCTGACTTAGTGAAACCCAATTAGGATCTGCATGTGCTTATATATATATTGCATTCATATAAGGACGAACATGTGTTGCTTACACATGTTGGAGCCTAGATTTAGGAGCCATGTCCTATCCATAGATTATTGTAGCTCACCCTATGTGACTACAGCGCGGTCCTAGTACACTCACATGTCTATCTTGAGTCAAGTGTCTTGACTCTATGGGATCATATTTTAGGGCTAGTGCCCCTGGTTAGGATATATATGTATATATCTTATATATTGATTATCAGATTGGGGCCTGCTCTTTAGTGAGGTTTTCTTGTCTAATCTAATCAGTTGTATAAGTCCGTTTTTCAGATCTAGACCCGACCAGTGGCTTTTACTTGCCCCTCTCATGGTCGTGGCCTATCTTTTGCTCTGTTCATTGAGATTTTGTCCATATATCTCTTGATTATAAGATCAGGACCTACTTTCTAGTAGAGATTCCTGGCTTGAATCAATCCATCTTGTTTATTCATCTCTCAGATCTAAACCTGGCTAGTGGCTTATACTTGTCACACTCATAGCTACGGTTTATTCCTTGACCCAGTGATGATAAATTTTACCTGTTTTTATCCTTCAGATTCAAGCCTCATTTGTCCATTCTTTTGTTGTGTCATTCATATTGCGTATGTATTAATCAAATTTTTGCTTTTTTGTCTTTAGATATGGTCGACAGTTTGTCTGCTGTCTCTATGACCATAGTCTATCATTGTTGATCTCCTTGATCATACAGTTTTGACATCCATCTTCCAGATTTAGATCCGGTCTATGATCTACTTTTGTCATTTTGTGACCGCGGTCTCGTTTCTGAGTTTCTGATCATCAGTAGAACATTCGATGTCGCCAATTGTATCCTTCTTCTGTTTGATCGTTAAGTTTATCTCTATTTTTTTATTATTCCAAGTTATCTTCATTCCCTCATTATATCCCTTCCTATCTTTGTGTCAGGTCTGATTATGGCAAATATTTTGTTGGACAACTGGATAGCCGATGCTATTAAAGCTCTTCCTTGTGAACATTCACAGAGAAATATGGCTGATCATTTCATCAATTCGTTCACTCATTTGAACAGTCAGGAAATAAATTGGAAGTTTCTCCAAGCAGCTGCTGGACTTTGGGATCCTGTTCTTCATATTTTCCGATTTGGCCGTTTTGAACTCTGTCCCATATTTGAGGACTGGTGTACCCTGCTAGAGCTCCCATCTGAGGGACTCTGGATCAAACCTTCAAGAATAGAATCCCCTCATAATCTGTTTTGCAAACTATTCAAAAATGAAACTGTGGATGCTCTGCCGTGCCTAACGGATAAGTGCGTGAAAGTTCAAGACTTGATTAACCTTTTTTCTGAAAACGTCGATCCTACGAATTCCCGTTTTCAGGATTGTCGACGTAACGCTTTAATCTTTATGGTCTTCGCACGTCACGTTCTTCGCAAAAACTCCCATGTTGCATCTTTGACCCTATTAAGAGTGGTAGATCAGATTAATGAGGGGAGGAATCGTATACCCACCATGTTAGCAGAGACCTTTTTGGGATTAGACCTTATTGCTTCCCAAGAAGTCAAAGACAATTTCTATGGATGTGTTAAATTGCTATATGTCTGGCTTGGTGAGAAACTCCAAATTCTTCAGCGACAAAACCAAAATCCGTATATCCTGAAGAATTTCCGTACATGGAAACCAATCGCCAATCAACCTCAGTCCATTGATGAATGGCGCAGTTGGTTGCAGCATGTAGAGGAGAGCCAGTTTCGTTGGGTGAGTCATTCATGCTTCCAAGTTTTCATTAGCACTTACCCACATCCGTTTGTTTACCTCATGGGTCTTGAGAAATCATCTTTTTATGCACCCATGCGATTTCTCCATCAGGTTACGAGAATTTCATGTCCTCCCGGAGCCGTAATCCCTCCTCTTTGTGAAGATCTCACTCCTGATCTTATCAGATCCATTGTGGCTGCTTGGGGAAACAAAAATATGAAAAGGAGATTCAGTTTATCATCCAAGTCCAACGTAGAGAAATATCGAAAGAGCCTGCAAGCAGGAAAGCTCGGATCGAGGAGCCTTGAGGATCCATATCATGTTTTGTTATCTTGATTTCTGCATTTTCCATTTATTGTCAATCTGCTTATCCAATTGTGATCAGAGATTAGTATTGTCATCTATTGTAATCACAATTCAAATTTTATCAAGGAAAGTGTGTTTGTTTTCTCTTATCTTTATTTGCTCAGAATGTCTTATTTCACTCATCACTCATTTTTAATCTAATATGTTCATTTCCATTCAGGATTCTGAAAGAGAGCAAGCATCGCTCCATCAAAAGATAACCAGTCCAAACCTACATGGTCTAGACCTTCCTCTGTTTCTAGACTTGTTCGTCATTTTGACTCACCTATATCATCCAGAGAATCTTTATCTCTTACACTTGAGTTACCTAACTCATCTGAGTCTGACCAAATGGCTGATTTGACTGATCCCATGGTGATCATCCAAGAAATGTTGAGAAACATGTCTCGAGATATCTCGGGATTAAAAGAGGAAATGGCCGTGCTAAAATCCCAAAATACTGACAAGACCTCTACTTCTAGAGCGCCTGTCATCCAGCCTAATCCTGATGCATTTCCTAACCCTAATAGACCTCATATTCCTCCTGAGGAGATTGACCTAGACGAGGACCAATATGCTGAAGAATATTGTGCTCCTCAGACGAATAGGGAGAAGGAGTTATTCAGTATGTGTCAGAAGATGGCTAAGGACATTGAAAGCATGAAATTCCAAGGGCCGAAGATGTTCGATATTTCTGAGTACTTTGAGACTCCGAGTGTCACTTTACTGCCAAAGTTCAAGGCACCGGATTATGATAGGTATGATGGCACTGGGTGCCCGAGGAACCATGTCAGGTGGTTCATAACCCTCTCTCAGTAGCACGGGTTGAGTCATGAACAAATGGCTCAGCTATTTCCCATGTCTCTCTTAGGAATAGCTAAAAAGTGGTTTGTGAGGTTGAAGCCGAAAGAAACCAGAACTTTAGACGATATATTGAATCTGTTTGTCGAACAGTTTTCGATGGAGGAGGGGATAGAGATAACAAAGAGAGACCTGAAGCAGCTAAAGCAAGGTCCTCAAGAAACTTTCACGTTGTTTATTAGGCGCTGGAGGCGCAAATCTGCACAGTTGAGTCAGAGGATGCCAGAAGAAGATCAAATTAAGTTAGTGATCAAAAGTTTGTCTCCGCAGTACTTTCATTTCATAGCACCCCAGCACTATCCCAGTTTTGATCATTTGATAAAAACTGGCACCCAGACAGAGGACCCTATAGCTAAGGGGCTTAGACCAAAGACACTGTCTGATGTGCGGGAGGGCAAGAGGCCTATGGCTCCACCTAAAGAGGTTCATGCAGTGAATTATTTTAAGCCAGCTTTCAGACCAGAGGTCAAGGCTGTTGCTGAGGTGGCTAGACCAGTGAGGAAAAATGTTTTTAGGCAATTCGATCCACTCCCTTAACCTTTACCCATGATATTGAAAAAGCTGGTTAGAGACAAAAAGATAAAGCTTCCGGATTTGAAACCTGTGCCAAATCCATTACCACCATATTGGAGGCTGGATCAGCATTGTGAGTATCACAGGAATTCAGGTCATTTGACTGAAAACTGCCTCGCCTTGAAGCATGCCATTCAAAACCTGATTGATAAGGATGAGCTCTCAGTTAAAGGGCCGAATATTACTCAGAATCCTCTCCCGAATCATCGTGCTATCCCTCCTCCTGTAACCAACGCCATCTTTCTGGATAAGCCCGTCCTTGATCCCTCTACTCTTATATGTGCTATCATGTCAGATAACACCTATGTTTTGGAGTTTGATGAGGAAGAGCTTCAGGATGTGAAAGGGAACCAGCCATATGTATTGTCATTCAGCGACATAGAGATTGGTGAGTCCTCTTCGTCTCAGTCGTATATCTCTCATTATGGTGATATGGGGAAAGAAGGGAAGACTCCATATGTTTTGGAAATGGATGATTTTGAACGAGAAGATGTCAGAATTCCTTACATTTTAAGTATGGATGATGACGAATTATTGTTGCTGGATGATCAACGTGACGAGATGCGTCACATGACCAGGGGAGGGTGAGTCTTTAAACCTCCTGAGTTGAGCGCTGACAATCCGGCTGAGATTGTAAGGGCTGCTGATGGCCAGAGGCAGAATCGGCTTGTGGTAAGTGAAGAAGATGATAACCTCCTGAAACAATTGAAGAAGACCCAAGCGAACATCTCTGTTTGGGGTCTTTTGATGTCATCTTCGAAGCATCAGAAAGTGGTGTTCAAAGAGCTGAACTCCGCTCAGGTATCTGTTGAGATAACTCCTGACGAGCTTGTTAGCGTAGTCTCCGTGGCTAGAGCAACAAAAACTCTTTCATTCACAGACAGTGATTTGCCCCCAGAGGGGAAAGACCATACGAAGCCGCTCCGAATTACTGTCGTTTGTAACAAGAAGAAGGTGCCTGAGGTCCTTATAGATAATGGGTCTGCATTGAATGTATGCCCGCTCAGTACAGCGACTACTCTTGGTTTTGGACCTGAGAATTTTGTTCCTTCTGACCAGGGTATTCTGGCTTATGATGGGACCAGAAGAGATGTGATAAGGACTCTAGTCACAGAGGTACAGATAGGAGGAGAAGAATTTGACATTGAATTCCAAGTGTTAGATATTAAAGCCTCCTTTTTTTTGCTCTTGGGGTGTCCTTGGTTACATAAACTCGGAGCTGTCCCATCCACCTTACATCAGAAATTGAAATTCATTCTAAACCATAAGGTGATCACTGTTAAGGGAGACCCAGATTTTGAAGTGGGTCAGATTTTGCAGGAATTGATCCTGGGAAAAGAGGGAGATATTAGTTTGACTGGTTTCTCCTTGGAAGTGACAACTATAACTTTGGCAGAAGCAATGAATGAAGAAATCTTTTTCTTAAGCAGTACCAATTCAAACGTAGTCAGGATGATACGTCTACAGGGTTATATCCCAGGGGCAGGACTTGGCAGATACCATCAGGGTATGACTGAGTGGTCAGTGTTCAAGACCTTTAACGGTTTGGTTAGACTTGGTTATGAACCGACCAAGGCAGAGGTCAAAGAGATGAAGCGATACATGATGAAATGGGCAAAGTGTCGCCGCAGAGGTTTGGACTTGCCGATGAGACCATTTGATCTAAGAATGAATGGGCATTTCCGTAAGGAAGGAGCAAATTTTCCTTTCTGTGGCTTTACAGAAACCTGGATAGACGAGTCTACTGGGCAGAGACTTCTTGGGTTGGAGATTTTCTTTGATTGTGATTTAGATGATGAGCCGATAAGTTCACAGACTGCTGAAATAGACTGGGCAGATGCAATGGGGCCGGATGCACTGAGCTCTTTTTTTCATGAGAGGTCACAAACTGTGGCCGTGATCAGCAGGAGCCCTCTCATACTAAATCCCACTCATCTTATCACCCCGGCTGAGGGACCTTTGACTAACTGGACCTCTCAGGTCCTACCTTAGGTTACTTTTCAGTCCTGTCATTCTCCCTCAAAAGAGTCAGTTGTTTATAGGTATGTGTCATTTTCTGAATCTAATTCAGAGCCTTCCATTTCTAATCATTCTTTTAATGCAGGTACTGTAGAGGTCAAGTCTATTTCTGAGGTCGGTGATGAGTCCTTTTCTCCTAGTGAAGTCAAGTTGGAGGCTGTTTCTGCTGACGGGCCAGGCATTTCTTCTTTGCATTTGTTTGAAACGGTTGATACTGATGTCAACCTATCATTTGAGTCTGTAAATACATTTCATGAGTCCATTGTAAAGCCTGATGTGGGCCATTCGTCATTGGATGTATTCAATTCTACTTTCAATGAAATAAAGGAGTTTTCTTTTGTGTATATTCCTGTTTCTGTTTCATCTACTGAATCTGCTTTAAAATCTGATAATAATAATATTAATCAAGACTCCTCCTCTGATGAGGATGCCGATGAAACTTCCCCTGAAATCAAACACATGATTCAACAGGAGGAGATTCGCTGAGCAAAACCACTCGAAGAGGAGATTGAAATCGTGAATATTGGTGATGAAACTTTAATTTGGGAAATAAGGATTGGCAAAACTTTATCTCCTGAGGAGTGCAAGGAATTAATCTCTTTACTTAAAGAGTTCAAGGGGGTTTTTGCTTGGTCTTATGATGACATGCCGGGATTGAGTGAGGAGATTGTTCAGCACAAATTACCCTTAATCCCTGGCATTAATCCAAAGAAGCAAAAACTCTGAAAACTCAAAACTGAATGGGAGTTGAAAGTTTATGAAGAAGTCAAGAAGCTTCTAGAGGTGAAATTCATCCAAGTGGTTGAATATCCTGAATGGCTCACTAATGTAGTACCGGTGCCTAAAAAGGATGGGAAGGTTCGAATGTGTGTTGATTTTTGGGACCTGAACAAGGCAAGTCCAAAAGATGATTTTCCATTGCCGAACATTGATCTTCTGGTGGATAATACGGCTGGACATGCACTGTTATCCTTTATGGATGGATTCACGGGATATAACCAGATCAAGATGGCACCTGAGGACATGATGAAAAAATAGTATTCATTACTCAGTGGGGTACTTACTGCTACAGAGTGATGCCGTTCGGTTTAAAGAATGCCGGTGCAACTTATCAGAGGGCTGCAACCACTCTTCTTCATGATAAGATTCACAAAGAAGTCGAAGTCTATGTAGATGACATGATTGTTAAAGCAAAGACTAGACCAGAGCATACAGTTGCCTTGAGAAAATTCTTTGAGAGAATCAAGAAATATCAGCTTCGCCTGAATCCAAACAAGTGTGTATTCGGAGTTACATCAGGGAAACTCCTTGGATTTATGGTCAGTGAAAGAGGAATTGAGGTTGATCCTCAAAAGATCAAGGCAATCCAGGAAATGGAATTGCCTAAGACAGAAAAGCAGATCAGAGGTTTCCTTGGGAAAGTTCAATACTTGAGAAGGTTCATATCTCGTTTAACTATGACATGTGAACCAATTTTCAAGCTTTTAAAGAAGAATTCCTCGAAGAAATGGAACGAGGAATGTCAGGAAGCTTTTGAAAAAGTTAAACAGTGTTTATCTTTGCCTCCTATTTTATCTCCCGTTATTCCAGCCGAACCATTGTTGTTGTACTTGTCAATCACAGACACAGCAATGGGTTGTATGCTTGCTCAGAAAGATGCAGGGTTTAAGAGGGAGAAGCCAATCTATTATATCAGTAAGAAGATGCTAGAATATGAGTTAAAATACACTGTTTTGGAAAAGACTTGTCTAGCATTAGTTTGGGCTACCCAAAGGCTTAGACAGTATCTATTATCAAACAAGGTATTTTTACTTTCACGGATGGATCCGTTAAAGTACTTGTTTGAGAAACTGTGGACCTCGATCCGAGAGAGGGCGCGGGGGACGTGCCCCACACTAGCAGTCTCACTGGATCATCCACGTGAATGGAGAGCTCTACCAAGGAACTCTCGAAAAAAGTGCCTCTCACAACATGAGTGGCGATAAAAAGGTGAGATACCTCTCGATTCGGGGACTAGCCCAGATTCGAGGCGTACCTTAAACAAAGAAGAGTCGCCATCCAAGGAAAAAAAAGCAAATGGGCCCTGGATCCCATACTATGCTCTGTTGCAACGGATAACCAGAGATATAAAATAAGGTTCGTGCCTGGTTACGAATTCGGAAGGTCTAAAGAGCACCTCATCCGCCCAAGTGCAAACACCTGGTCTCTTATGCCATTTACTTAATAATTTTGAAGAGTTTTGGGCGAAAATCATATGAAATGGGAACACAAATCTCCGAGAAGACGTCTATCTAATCATGCATGTCTCGGAGGAATAATAAACACACATAAAAGAAATAAAAGTGTCACCTGAGAATAACTAGGTTATGAATGTCAAACCTAAATTGGTGTCTAAGTTCTGGTGTGCAAACATGCATGCTACAGCTAAAAGCATAAGGTCTGCGCAATAAAGTAAGAAAACACTGCAAAACATAGAAAATGACTCGATACCATACAACCCTAAGACTCTAATCTATACCTAGGCCCGAGTCTTTAGATGATCTGAGGTTCATCCAAAGAAGCCTACGTATCCCCGCCTCCATGAGAATCAAGGCAACGTAGTTCTTCGCACCTATTCTAAGCTATGATGCCTAAGACATCTAGACCTCTATCCTAGACTCGATCTAAAAGACCGGACTAGTTCTTAAAGCTTCTTGTGTGATTATTTAAATTCCAATGGATTGTAGATTTTAGGACACCCTATATGCCCTAACTAAATGCAGGTTAGCCCTAAGCTAATGCAGGTGGTTCCTATAATCTATGTGTAGCTAGGCTGTATATCCTAAGAAAAATAGTAGGATCTATCGCATCTTAGACATAGTCATCAATTGGCGATGTGGATCGCCAACTGACCGGATGGAGGCGTAAAACTCCTAGCTAGGACTCACTCTTAACTCTAACACAAACAAATAAAACACACAACAAACAAACAACGAACGAGGGAGCAACTCCCGACTCAAAAACTCTCTAACTAGGACAACCTCCTAACTCTAGAGGAAGATCCTTTCGAAAAAACAATATTTTGAAAGATTTTTGTAATTTTGAAAGATTTAAAATGCTTATTTTTAAAGGTTTGGCTGGAGTTGGGATGTGGATCCCAAGCTGCACTACGTACCCTGTTGAAAGGGATCAAGCCAACATAGTTCGGAAACAGAATTCCCTAACTACTCTGAAAGACTCAAATTTTTTGAGATTTTTTGGATTTTAAGATATTTTTGATATTTTGGTTGTTTTATAGTGTTTTTTGAGTTTTTGACACAAGAGGATTGAATCCTATCATCATAAGGGGAGGACAGACTCCGGATATCTCACAAAGGTTGGACAGCATCCTATGCTTTGCGGGGGAAAAGAACAGAAACACAGCTCTGCAAGGGTTGGACAGCATCCTATACCTTGCAAGAGTGGATAGAAAAAACACATGATTTGATAAGAGGTAGAATAGAATCCTAACCCCTATGATGATAGGACTGACTCCCTAGACTAAGGACGGATTCCTATGCTAGTGGACTGTCAAACTAAGATAAAGCTCACAAGTAATAAGGAAACAGAGACCTTGTGCATATTTGGCAAAGGTAAAACACCCAGCCGGGCCGGACAGCTACCTAGCCCTAGGGTGCAACAAATGTGCAACCCAATACCCATAAGGGTAGGGGTATGATGCCAAGCCGAGTAGGGTGTTCTCCCAAAACCAAAAGACGCACAAAGAGGAGGTTTAGCAAGAGAATGAGACTGGGTAAATCTCTTAGACACAGAAGTAGGATAGAGAAAAATGCTAGCAAAACTGGGCAAGTCTCCCAAGCACAAGAATGGGCTCCAAAAGAGGTGCTGACGAGACATGGCATGTCTCCTAAGGGTGAACTCACTAATGAGACAAAGCTTGTCTCTAAAAAGTATAACTTTTCTTACATGAGACATAGCCTGTCTCCCTAAATTGGGGCTCTAAATGACAATGCTTAAGGGTATCCCAAAAGACTGGGCATGTCTTAAAAACAAACGAGGGGAGGGCTACTCGGACTAAGAGAGTCTCCTAAGGATGGGCTTAGGCTAGCGCCTTCATCTCCCTACAAGAAAAGGGGATTCTAGTATCTAAAGAAAATTAACAGCAATCTATAAGACTGTGTTAGTCTATCAAAGAGAGAAGAAAAGGATACCAGATAATCGCAAATTCCACTCTATTCTTATAAAAATAAATCAAGTGCTAAGCAAAAAAGAATTTTCAATAATAAAATAAATAAATAAAAGAAAAACACACAATTTATAGCAATCATAAAATGATAAACAACATTAATTAGTCTAGACCAGCCGCTGGATAGCCTAATAAAGTAAAAGAAAACAATATCAAACACTTCTATGCCCAACCACAAACAACACCCCAATATGGGGATGAAATCAGATGATGCTAAAGTAATCATCTGATATCATAATACACATGATAATATTTCTAATCCCGCCTTGAAATCATACAATACTCATGTCGATAATATCGAATAGAGTAGTCATCTGATCTCCTTCTTCCTATTAAACAATTTATTTAAATAAAAAGGAATGAGAAGCAAAATATAAATGACAGCATATAGTGGAATCTTTAGTAGATTATCTAAATTCTAAGGTATTCATGAACAAAAAAGGCAAAATTAAACTTACCTGAATCCGGATTGTTTGGATTACCTTCGACCTACAAATCATAGTGTTATTCTTGTGCATTGAATCTGCTCTTTCTCCTCTTTTCAAATGGCCAATGAGACTTCCAACTTCTTTTCCGATGAAGTTTCCCTCAGAAAAATCCAATTCACCATCAGCAACCCCTTAATACAGCAACCCCTTAATACAGCAATTCTCGAAGAAAATGCTGAGCTTGCATCTGTGCAGCCCTAACCTTCGCCTTTACCCGATGAAAGAACTGCTCGCGAGAAAGCAACTTAATATTCTTCAAATACATATCGAAAGGGATAGACCCTTCTTGAGCAGCTTTATTCAGTGAATAAATCAAGTCCTCAATCACCAAATCCACCGAAGTACAATCAAGCATCTGCTTAGACAGAGCATCAGAAGGCTCAAAAACATCATCAATTTCAACATACCCTTTTTTATAATCCACTGGTTTTCCTTCCAGCCAACACATCCACTCGAGATAGGACGAATCCACCCAAAACAATGATGGCAACCATTGCAAAAGATCGAAATGTATTCGCAACAATCATACTCCTTCCCAATGCAGCAAGGAACTGGAAAAGTCCAGAGGCCATCTGGCTAAGTACTACGAGTAACAGAAACTGTCTAAACAACCTTTTAGCACTTGGATCGTAGCCAATGACATAATGAGTCATGAAAACTGTATCATGGTGTATCTTGGTGCGAAGGAATACCGTCATTGATGCGATTGGAACGTCCAGAATATATAGACAAATGAATTCCTCTTCATAAGCAAAAATTCTCTTGAGATGGAGGCTTTCAACAGTTCCCTCATATTGGCACCATATTTGGAAGTTGTCAGAGCTGTGGGATGGCTTTTGCTCTTGTCAAATGGAATGGCGAGTTCATCTCCTAACTTCTGGCCAACATGGAACGATTGGAATGCCTCTGAAAATTCTTTGACTCGAATGAATCTGTAAGGCTCATCTTTGCGTATCTAGTATTGCTGCTGATCTTTCCTTGATGTCATTTCCTGCAAGAAATCGGAGACACCTTTTCTCTCTGGGCATTTAAAACCCATTGATTCAAAGAACTCAAGCACATATTCTCGTGGATCTTCATACACAATTTGCCCATTGGACAGAAGAATAATGTTGTCAAAGAGGATGTAAGTCGCAGTGGATATCTCATCCATGAACAAATGCCCTCGCAGATCCAACAAGCATTTCCCCTGTTGTAACACGCTTCTTCTGTCCTCCAGAGATTCCCCTCAACATTTCATCCCCTACCAAGGTATCAGCGCATATTTCTAGTCCTAAAATCTTCAGAATATAACCCGTAACTACACTGCTATCTTGCCCTCTCAGAATCCTCAAATGTGGTCATTCATTCGATCTCAATAAGCGGAAGGCATTTTGCAGAGAGATCAATCGAGAGAAAAATGTTAGAATTCAACTCAATTCAGAAGCAATAAACCAAGCAACAAACTCAATTTTCTCAGACTAAAAAAAAAACTAATCTTTCAATCCAAAGTCAAAACGAAGTGAATTCACTTGCCATACTATGAAAACCTAAGATTTCAAACATCAAGTTTCGATTCCAACAGTAAAAAAAAAACTCAACAATTAGAAGCGATCGAGAGATTACCACCTCTCTTTAGAGTTTTGCAATGAGCAAAAGTGAGTAAGACTGAGGCAGCAGATAAAAGCAAATGCCGATTGAGACGCCATGGAGATTCTAGATCTTTACGTACAGAGGTTGATGGAAGAACGGATCTGAGATTTCATTTCTCGATTTTTTTTTAAATTTCTTCCCTTGCCAGAGCTTTAGCGATCCCGCCGGAAAATAGAGATCGGAGAAGAGATTATGGTCGGAGCTTCACGGCCGGAGCTCGGAATTCCACCGGAATTTGGTAGGAGAAGAAAGGGGAACAAGCTAGGATTCGATCGGCTCTCTCTCTCTCTCTTGGATCTCATGGCAAACGGCTGGAATTCGACCGGAGATTAGACGGATCTGGATCGGAGAACAAGGATAAGCAAGCTAGGGTTTGTAGCTGTGATCGGAGCTTGCTGGAGAAGATGACTCTTGGCCGGAGCTTAGATCTGCCGGAAAATGGAGTCCACCGATGCTTTGTTGATCAGATCTAGTGATTATCAAGGTAGAAGACAACAGATCAGAGGCTAGCAAGAATTTTGGCTGGAACTACAGCAAGGCTGCCAGAGAAGATAATCGGTCGGAGCTTGAAATTCTACCGGAGAAGGAGCTTTTACCAGAGAAGAAGGAGTACGGTGGCTAACAAGTGGTGAAGGGAGTGATGTGGAGAAAATCCGGCGGTCGGATCTTGCCAGAAAAGAAGAAAAAGATCGGAAAAGCATGGGTCGGTTTGAAAAAAATGGGGATCTCTCTCTCTGCGAATTTTTTCCTTCTCCTCCCTTTTTTTTTCTTTTTTTTAGCTTGTAGAGGTGGGTTGATATCAGCACTACTAATTTTGATGAGCTCACTATTGCAAAAAAAAAATGATAAACGCACTAACAGATAGTGTCCTATTCGGCTCTGGGTCGGCCTCCTCCAGGATAATCCACCCCCCTCTGCGAACTTGCACCACGACATTGCTTGACTTGTTCGATAGGCAAACACGCTCGGATTTCGACGAAATTTTGCAGGGACCTTGGTGGGACCCAAAGCTACCTTGAGGTGAAATTTGGGAACCTAGTTCATTCATTTGATGGGTTTTTTCTAAAACTTGGAGGGTTTAGGGCACGGTCAAAATGGGGTGTCTACAGATGCCCCTCTTTGGCAGAGCGTGCTTGTCGCGCGAATGTCAAAGTTGAACAGACAACACATTTTGGCCGACCCAAAAAAAGAAAGCAAATCAAATTTTGATTTTTGTTTTTGAAAATGATATTTACAAAGATAACACGGTGAAATAGCCTTTCACCGGACTCTGACTCTGCAAATGCTGGTGAGATAGCCTCTCTCCAACTCGTAACTCAACAATTGATATATGGGCGAGATAGCCTCTCTTGCAAAACATTAAATGATAGATTTGATTGTAAATGATCTTGAAATTTGGAGAAAAAATGGATTTGAATGCCGTGTAAAAACGGACTTAAATGCCGCGTGGAAACGGACTTTGAATGCCGTGTGAAAACGGACTTTGAGTGCCATGTGAAAATGGACTTGAATTGACTTTGAATGCCGTGTGAAAACGAACTTTGAGTGCCATGGCGAAAACATTTTTTTTAAATCTTTCAAATGGTGAAAGAAATGACCAAACTCCAAATCGCGGAGCCATTGGCGAAAACAGCTTTTAAAATCTTTCAAATGGTGAAAGAAAGGACCAAACTCCAAATCACGGAGCCATTAGCGAAAACAGCTTTTAAAATCTTTCAAATGGTGAAAGAAATGACCAAACTCCAAATCGCGGAGCCATTGGCAAAAACATCTTTTAAAATCTTTCAAATGGTGAAAGAAATGACCAAACTCCAAATCACGGAGCCATTGGCGAAAACAGCTTTTAAAATCTTTCAAATGGTGAAAGAAATGACCAAACTCCAAATCGCGGAGCCATTGGCAAAAACAGCTTTTAAAATCTTTCAAATGGTGAAAGAAATGACCAAACTCCAAATCGCGGAGCCATTGGCAAAAACATCTTTTAAAATCTTTCAAATTGTGAAAGAAATGACCAAACTCCAAATCACGGAGCCATTGGCGAAAACAGCTTTTAAAATCTTTCAAATGGTGAAAGAAATGACCAAACTCCAAATCGCGGAGCCATTGGCAAAAACAACTTTTAAAATCTTTCAAATGGTGAAAGAAATGACCAAACTCCAAATCGCGGAGCCATTGGCGAAAACAGCTTTTAAAATCTTTCAAATGGTGAAAGAAATGACCAAACTCCAAATCGCGGAGCCATTGGCGAAAACAGCTTTTAAAATCTTTCAAATGGTGAAAGAAATGACCAAACTCCAAATTGCGGAGCAATTGGCGAAAACAGCTTTTAAAATCTTTCAAATGGTGAAAGAAATGACCAAACTCCAAATCGCGGAGCCATTGGCGAAAACAACTTTTAAAATCTTTCAAATGGTGAAAGAAATGACCAAACTCCAAATCGCGGAGCCATTGGCGAAAACAGCTTTTAAAATCTTTCAAATGGTGAAAGAAATGACCAAACTCCAAATTGCGGAGCCATTGGCGAAAACAGCTTTTAAAATCTTTCAAATGGTGAAAGAAATGACCAAACTCCAAATTACGGAGCAATTGGCGAAAACAGCTTTTAAAATCTTTCAAATGGTGAAAGAAATGACCAAACTCCAAATCGCGGAGCCATTGGCGAAAACAGCTTTTAAAATCTTTCAAATGGTGAAAGAAATGACCAAACTCCAAATCGCGGAGCAATTGGCGAAAACAGCTTTTAAAATCTTTCAAATGGTGAAAGAAATGACCAAACTCCAAATCGCGGAGCCATTGGCGAAAACAGCTTTTAAAATCTTTCAAATGGTGAAAGAAATGACCAAACTCCAAATCGCGGAGCCATTGGCGAAAACAGCTTTTAAAATCTTTCAAATGGTGAAAGAAATGACCAAACTCCAAATTATGGAGCAATTGGCGAAAACAGCTTTTAAAATCTTTCAAATGGTGAAAGAAATGACCAAACTCGAAATCGCGGAGCCATTGGCGAAAACAGCTTTTAAAATCTTTCAAATGGTGAAAGAAATGACCAAACTCCAAATTGCGGAGCAATTGGCGAAAACAGCTTTTAAAATCTTTCAAATGGTGAAAGAAATGACCAAACTCCAAATCGCGGAGCCATTGGCGAAAACAACTTTTAAAATCTTTCAAATGGTGAAAGAAATGACCAAACTCCAAATTGCGGAGCCATTGGCGAAAACAGCTTTTAAAATCTTTCAAATGGTGAAAGAAATGACCAAACTCTAAATCGCGGAGCCATTGGCGAAAACAGCTTTTAAAATCTTTCAAATGGTGAAAGAAATGACCAAACTCCAAATCGCGGAGCCATTGGCGAAAACAGCTTTTAAAATCTTTCAAATGGTGAAAGAAATGACCAAACTCCAAATCGCGGAGCAATTGGCGAAAACAGCTTTTAAAATCTTTCAAATGGTGAAAGAAATGACCAAACTCCAAATCGCGGAGCCATTGGCGAAAACAGCTTTTAAAATCTTTCAAATGATGAAAGAAATGACCAAACTCCAAATCGCGGAGCCATTGGCGAAAACAGCTTTTAAAATCTTTCAAATGGTGAAAGAAATGACCAAACTCCAAATTACGGAGCAATTGGCGAGAACAGCTTTTAAAATCTTTCAAATGGTGAAAGAAATGGCCAAACTCCAAATCGCGGAGCCATTGGCGAAAACAGCTTTTAAAATCTTTCAAATGGTGAAAGAAATGACCAAACTCCAAATCGCGGAGCAATTGGTGAAAACAGCTTTTAAAATCTTTCAAATGGTGAAAGAAATGACCAAACTCCAAATCGCGGAGCCATTGGCGAAAACAGCTTTTAAAATCTTTCAAATGGTGAAAGAAATGACCAAACTCCAAATCACGGAGCCAAAGGCAGAAATATTTTTTAAAATGAAAGGAAAATTCATTGAAATGATTGAAGAAATGAGTAACTTTGATCGATTTCACAAGGTGAATAAGTCATTCTTCGACAAGAATGATTGACAATGCATGATCTTTGCTGAAGATAAAACTCAAGAAACTTGAAGAAAATTTCAGGTATTGACCCTTTTAGAATGAGTGAAAAGCATTTTGCTAAGGGTTTCACGATTGGAGGAGCAAATTCTAGACTCCGCTAGGGATAAGATTTTCTGAAAACTTGACTTTAAAAGAAAACAATTTGATTGAAGAGACTGGCTCAAAGATTGTGCTCAAGCTTCTCTGGTTTCTATTTGCTGAGAATAGCTATCTCAGTTATTATTATGTTTGATATCTTTTATGACGTAAGTCATAAAAGATGCCCCTAGTATGATATGCTTCCATGGTAAAGTCTTAAGACAGCAGAACCAGGGTAAGTAGAAAAGATTTGGGTTTACACAAGGTTCTTTCTTTTGCATAATGGTAAAACCATCTCCACAAAGACTGAATCTAAGAATTGCTCCTTTTGCTGAAAATATTACTTGAGGCTTTGATGTTTCGGACAGGTCTGAAAAAGAAGTTTCCTGCCCTTCTTTAATTCCTAAACCAGGATCTACTTCGGATTTTACTTTTCACTTTGGAAGGTGTACACCCATTCTTTCCAGTGCCAAACACTTTAAACTTCAAAAAGAGGACAAATATTGAGTAGGAACAGACTCCTAAAGACTCTTTCAAAGAAGACTTACGATATTCAAGGACTTGACTCAATTTTGATTCACCCTTAGATCAAATGTGTATTTTTAAATGGTAAGGCTAGCCACTCTTAAAATAATTTCGAAAACCATGTCAAAAGGCACTAATTTCCTCCATCAGGATTTCCGTCATGGTTATTATTCCCTTGGATTGCTTAGTTTTAATGCCCTTAGTTTAGAAAGGTGTCAAAATAAATCTTACTGACACTACTTGGATTCTAAGATCCTGCCCTGTGTAGTGATTGTTTCTCCATCTCTTTGAATCTCATATGGTGGGAACTCATGATTATTGTATTCCAGGTTTCTGATCTAGCAAACCATTTGCCTCAGCTTTTGCCTGGAATTCTCATACTATTCAAACGTCAGAGTTCCTCATAACCGAGGAAACTCCTTCCATGCTTATCAGCCCACTTTTTGTGGGAAGTCTTTGCCTTTGACTGGATTGCCTCTTCAATTTTTAACCCATCAGACCGCTACCCTCACTTTCGCAGAAGCTAACCCCTTTGCTTGTTGACTTAGCAAACGCATGACTCTAGGCCGCCCTTTCGGGTTTCCAACCTAGTAGGTCTTCAGACTCTCGTTCTTTTCATTTCTTTCTGTTTTTGTTTTCAATTGCCTAGAACTTTTGCTCGTTTCACCAGAAGAACTTTATAGGTAGGCTCGGGTTCAAAAGGGTTAGATATCAAAAGTTCAAACGATTTGGACCGAATCTAGTCTTGCCAGACTACCTACGTACCTCAAAAATAGAGGATCAGATCCGCGTAGTTCGCTTTGGGGTTTACAAAGAATGGTTTAGCTTTTTAGCTTCAAAATTTTGGAAGGGGATAGTTTAACTTTTATCCCAAAGGTTTGACCGAACCTGAATTGATCAGGTTGCCTACGTACCCCTGAAGAGTTAGGGATCAGGTCCGACGTAGTTCGGGTGCATAATGCCCCGGGTTTATAATGTGTTTGAAAAGAAACATTGGCTTTAAATTGTTGGCCCAAAGAGTTCGCAAATGGTTTTTCATACGTTGGGATTTTGGCTATAAAAGCTCAAGCGTCCAAGGATGGCCTCCTGGTGTGTTTGACATACAAGCTCTTTTGCTTAAGGTTCAAAGACTTTGAATATTTTTGTCGAGGAGTCTGGCGTTTTTCTGGCAAGACTTCAACCACGGTGCTCCATTCTCATATCAGAATCTTGAATTTATGTTCAAGATTCCATAATTCTCATTTGTCTCCAAATGGTGAAGACGATTCTCATATTCAATCTATCTCATCGACTCCATCATCTGGGTCCTTGATATTCCAAAAAAAAAACTAACATAGAGACACATCCCCTTCTCTTTATCTTTTTCTCATATTCTCTTCAGCTTTCAGACATTAAAAATGCCCTTATTCTTAAAATATTCCACCTCGGAATCATAATGAAAATACACAGCCCAGGTGTCCTTTTTAGGGCTCAAATCTAGGACTTCATTTTCTGAAAGTCTTCTTTTAACCCTTCATCAACTCCATTGGATGTCTTATGCCCATCTATCTAGAATTTTGCTTTTTGACCCAACGTCTCAAACAAATAGAGTCTTGCTTTGCACAACACAGGGCATTCACTTGGTTAATCCTTATAGGATCAAGCAAGACCATCTCAAACCCTTCTAAATAGGTTTATCAATTCTTTGCTCTCTTCGGGAGATAAAGTTTTGCCAATCCATCTTTCCCGAGTTTTAGATTTCGATACCACTATCAATAGCTTCGATTTCCTCTTTGAGTGGCTATGCTCGACGCTCTTCCTCTCATTTGACCATGTTCCAGATCTTGAGGAGAATTTCGTCTGCATTCTCATCCTAGAAGGGTGTCTTAATTTGTTTAAACATTAAATCTACGAGTTAATCAAAGAGTATCAAAGATACGAAATCAACCACTTTATAGAATTGAAGACTGTACGTTCATTGATGATTTTTGACACACCTTAATGGGCTTTTCATCAGTTCTGATAGAAAACAGAACGCTGACTCTATATAAGAAAGACTGACAGATATGACACTTCTCTCTTTCTCTTCTTTTTTTTTTTTTTTTACATCTACATAACTGAACTTTTTCAACTTAGAGAGAAGAAAGTTGATGTACACTCAATGAAAGACAAATCTAAAGACATAGAACACTTCTTCAAAGGTAGTGAACTGACACTGAAAGTTTATAGGTGATACACCTTTCCTCATGATAATGATAACTATAAAGTTCAATCCCGAAGTAGGAATCCCAGAAAATGCAACTCCACAAGGTCTAGGTTAAATGGGGCAACAAAAGGCTTATGTTGACAATGTGGGTAAAACAATAGACTGCCTGGATCAAGTATGATTGGAAATGGTCAGTCTTTAGAAAGAATGGTCTTTCGCTAATCATAGACTCTTAACTTGGAAGCACACACACTAGATCAATAGTCATGGGATAAAGATTCTAAACAAATAGAGATATGAGTATTCTTGAGCATATCCATTGATATTTTGAGTTGGAATGTCAAAAGGAGACTGTCGATGAAGGTCAAAAGAAGATATACAGTGATAACATGACCTACACCCACAGGGTCTCAAAGAGTCATCAATCCACTCATTTGAGTTTTCTTTAGATATGGCTACTCTCTTTTCTTTTCTTTTTAAGAAAGATTAGGAATGATAAACACCCATAATCGAAATATGTTTTGATCTCAGCAATGACTATGCACTCGAGATATAGATGGGAAAGATATAACCAATCCATTAATAGACAACAAATGTATACACAAATTGAATCTATGATGCAACACAAGAATAGTTATCCTCCAAAAAGGGTAACAAATAGATTGCAATCACGAAAATGACATATACAGGCCACTTACATAGGAAAACTAAAAGAATATAAACGCAACTGATCAAATCAGAAGCTCTTACTAGAAATGAACTTTAAACTAACTGAAGCTTGATATGGGAATCATAACAAGGCAAACTAACTCTAAAGAATAGCAGTCACGCTTAAAATGATTTGGATAAAAATCTGGTAGCGTAACGGCTATACAAGAGGGTCAGGGTAAAGTAAACTCATGATCTAACCAACTTTATAGAATAACTGTCATACACAAAAAGGTTCTAGGTAAAATTCGATAGCATAACGGTGCTACAAAGGGTATATGGGTAAAAAGAAACAGTAGTGCAGCACTCTTGAAAAGAATACCAACACCTCAAAATGACAGTGTCACTAGAAAAAGATAATAGGGTGAAACCTCGACCATAGCTAAAAACTATGTGACACGGGGTTTAATCCAATAACCGAAAGATCGAATAACAGATCATGACGATGATAATGGACAAATAAGAGTCATAGACTAGATCTGAGACTGGATAATAAGTGGAGATAACCCACTGAAATGAATAAGGATCCCTAACTAAAGGGAGAGAGGAGAACCCTAATCTAACAATCAAAATATACATATATATATATATACACATATATATCCTAACCAGGGGTACCAGCCCTAAATATATCCAAACAGAGTCAAGATACTTGACTCAAGACAGACATGTGAGTGTACTAGGACCGCTTTGTAACCACATAAGGTGAGTTACAATAATCTATACACAGGACAAGGTTCCTAAATCTAGGTTCCAACATGTGTAAGTAACACATGTTCGCTCCTATATGAATAAAATACATATATAAGTACAAGCAAGTCCTAATTGGATTTTTACTAGGTTAGCAAATATACTCATGTACATAATATATGTAAAAGGAAAGTAGAGCTCCGGACTCAATCAGGTACTATGCATATGATCCATACTTAGTATGTATAACACAAGTGCACCGAGTGCTATACATAGTATGCTTCATTGCTCATCGGCTGCTGTAAACACAAGTGCACCGAGTGTTTACGGGTGCAGCACGAGCGCATAGCTTGGAAATAGATACAACAGCACCAACAGGGTAATGACATCTCATGTGGCACGCATTGTTTCTATCCCGTGGAGCCAATTATAATAAAATCAATAAAAGAAAATAAAGAACAAAATGATGTATGTCTCTGTGCAGTGTGTGAATCCCTTGTTTTAAACACCTATTTGGTGCCCCTGGATTCTACGCGTTTGAATTCCAATTTATAATGATTTTAGCTCAAAATTCTTCAAAATTAATAACAAATGGCATTTTAACAGAGTTAGGCAATGTCTCGAAAGAGATTATCCCCAGCAGAGTCGCCAGCCTGTGGACCCCGATCCGAGAGAGGGCGCGGGGGACGTGCCCCACACTAGCAGTCTCACTGGATCATCCACGTGAATGGAGAGCTCTACCAAGGAACTCTCGAAAGAAGTGCCTCTCATAGCATGAGTGACGATAAAAAGGTGAGATACCTCTCGATTCGGGGACTAGCCCAGATTCGAGGCGTACCTTAAACAAAGAAGAGTCGCCATCCAAGGAAAAAAAAGCAAATGGGCCCTGGATCCCATACTATGCTCTGTTGCAACGGATAACCAGAGATATAAAATAAGGTTCGTGCCTGGTTACGAATTCGGAAGGTCTAAAGAGCACCTCATCCGCCCAAGTGCAAACACCTGGTCTCTTATGCCATTTACTTAATAATTTTGAAGAGTTTTGGGCGAAAATCATATGAAATGGGAACACAAATCTCCGAGAAGACGTCTATCTAATCATGCATGTCTCGGAGGAATAATAAACACACATAAAAGAAATAAAAGTGTCACCTGAGAATAACTAGGTTATGAATGTCAAACCTAAATTGGTGTCTAAGTTCTGGTGTGCAAACACATGCATGCTACAGCTAAAAGCATAAGGTCTGCGCAATAAAGTAAGAAAACACTGCAAAACATAGAAAATGACTCGATACCATACAACCCTAAGACTCTAATCTATACCTAGGCCCGAGTCTTTAGATGATCTGAGGTTCATCCAAAGAAGCCTACGTATCCCCGCCTCCACGAGAATCAAGGCAACGTAGTTCTTCGCACCTATTCTAAGCTATGATGCCTAAGACATCTAGACCTCTATCCTAGACTCGATCTAAAAGACCGGACTAGTTCTTAAAGCTTCTTGTGTGATTATTTAAATTCCAATGGATTGTAGATTTTAGGACACCCTATATGCCCTAACTAAATGCAGGTTAGCCCTAAGCTAATGCAGGTGGTTCCTATAATCTATGTGTAGCTAGGCTGTATATCCTAAGAAAAACAGTAGGATCTATCGCATCTTAGACATAGTCATCAATTGGCGATGTGGATCGCCAACTGACCGGATGGAGGCGTAAAACTCCTAGCTAGGACTCACTCCTAACTCTAACACAAACAAATAAAACACACAACAAACAAACAACGAACGAGGGAGCAACTCCCGACTCAAAAACTCTCTAACTAGGACAACCTCCTAACTCTAGAGGAAGATCCTTTCGAAAAAACAATATTTTGAAAGATTTTTGTAATTTTGAAAGATTTAAAATGCTTATTTTTAAAGGTTTGGCTGGACTTGGGATGTGGATCCCAAGCTGCACTACGTACCCTGTTGAAAGGGATCAAGCCAACGTAGTTCGGAAACAGAATTCCCTAACTACTCTGAAAGACTCAAAATTTTTGAGATTTTTTGGATTTTAAGATATTTTTGATATTTTGGTTGTTTTTTAGTATTTTTTGAGTTTTTGACACAAGAGGATTGAATCCTATCATCATAAGGGGAGGACAGACTCCGGATATCTCACAAAGGTTGGACAGCATCCTATGCTTTGCGGGGGAAAAGAACAGAAACACAGCTCTGCAAGGGTTGGACAGCATCCTATACCTTGCAAGAGTGGATAGAAAAAACACATGATTTGATAAGAGGTAGAATAGAATCCTAACCCCTATGATGATAGGACTGGCTCCCTAGACTAAGGACGGATTCCTATGCTAGTGGACTGTCAAACTAAGATAAAGCTCACAAGTAATAAGGAAAAAGAGACCTTGTGCATATTTGGCAAAGGTAAAACACCCAGCCGGGCCGGACAGCTACCTAGCCCTAGGGTGCAACAAATGTGCAACCCAATACCCATAAGGGTAGGGGTATGATGCCAAGCCGAGTAGGGTGTTCTCCCAAAACCAAAAGACGCACAAAGAGGAGGTTTAGCAAGAGAATGAGACTGGGTAAATCTCTTAGACACAGAAGTAGGATAGAGAAAAATGCTAGCAAAACTGGGCAAGTCTCCCAAGCACAAGAATGGGCTCCAAAAGAGGTGCTGACGAGACATGGCATGTCTCCTAAGGGTGAACTCACTAATGAGACAAAGCTTGTCTCTAAAAAGTATAACTTTTCTTACATGAGACATAGCCTGTCTCCCTAAATTGGGGCTCTAAATGACAATGCTTAAGGGTATCCCAAAAGACTGGGCATGTCTTAAAAACAAACGAGGGGAGGGCTACTCGGACTAAGAGAGTCTCCTAAGGATGGGCTTAGGCTAGCGCCTTCATCTCCCTACAAGAAAAGGGGATTCTAGTATCTAAAGAAAATTAACAGCAATCTATAAGACTGTGTTAGTCTATCAAAGAGAGAAGAAAAGGATACCAGATAATCGCAAATTCCACTCTATTCTTATAAAAATAAATCAAGTGCTAAGCAAAAAAGAATTTTCAATAATAAAATAAATAAATAAAAGAAAAACACACAATTTATAGCAATCATAAAATGATAAACAACATTAATTAGTCTAGACCAGCCGCTGGATAGCCTAATAAAGTAAAAGAAAACAATATCAAACACTTCTATGCCCAACCACAAACAACACCCCAATATGGGGATGAAATCAGATGATGCTAAAGTAATCATCTGATATCATAATACACATGATAATATTTCTAATCCCGCCTTGAAATCATACAATACTCATGTCGATAATATCGAATAGAGTAGTCATCTGATCTCCTTCTTCCTATTAAACAATTTATTTAAATAAAAAGGAATGAGAAGCAAAATATAAATGACAGCATATAGTGGAATCTTTAGTAGATTATCTAAATTCTAAGGTATTCATGAACAAAAAAGGCAAAATTAAACTTACCTGAATCCGGATTGTTTGGATTACCTTCGACCTACAAATCATAGTGTTATTCTTGTGCATTGAATCTGCTCTTTCTCCTCTTTTCAAATGGCCAATGAGACTTCCAACTTCTTTTCCGATGAAGTTTCCCTCAGAAAAATCCAATTCACCATCAGCAACCCCTTAATACAGCAACCCCTTAATACAGCAATTCTCGAAGAAAATGCTGAGCTTGCATCTGTGCAGCCCTAACCTTCGCCTTTACCCGATGAAAGAACTGCTCGCGAGAAAGCAACTTAATATTCTTCAAATACATATCGAAAGGGATAGACCCTTCTTGAGCAGCTTTATTCAGTGAATAAATCAAGTCCTCAATCACCAAATCCACCGAAGTACAATCAAGCATCTGCTTAGACAGAGCATCAGAAGGCTCAAAAACATCATCAATTTCAACATACCCTTTTTTATAATCCACTGGTTTTCCTTCCAGCCAACACATCCACTCGAGATAGGACGAATCCACCCAAAACAATGATGGCAACCATTGCAAAAGATCGAAATGTATTCGCAACAATCATACTCCTTCCCAATGCAGCAAGGAACTGGAAAAGTCCAGAGGCCATCTGGCTAAGTACTACGAGTAACAGAAACTGTCTAAACAACCTTTTAGCACTTGGATCGTAGCCAATGACATAATGAGTCATGAAAACTGTATCATGGTGTATCTTGGTGCGAAGGAATACCGTCATTGATGCGATTGGAACGTCCAGAATATATAGACAAATGAATTCCTCTTCATAAGCAAAAATTCTCTTGAGATGGAGGCTTTCAACAGTTCCCTCATATTGGCACCATATTTGGAAGTTGTCAGAGCTGTGGGATGGCTTTTGCTCTTGTCAAATGGAATGGCGAGTTCATCTCCTAACTTCTGGCCAACATGGAACGATTGGAATGCCTCTGAAAATTCTTTGACTCGAATGAATCTGTAAGGCTCATCTTTGCGTATCCAGTATTGCTGCTGATCTTTCCTTGATGTCATTTCCTGCAAGAAATCGGAGACACCTTTTCTCTCTGGGCATTTAAAACCCATTGATTCAAAGAACTCAAGCACATATTCTCGTGGATCTTCATACACAATTTGCCCAGTGGACAGAATAATAATGTTGTCAAAGAGGATGTAAGTCGCAGTGGATATCTCATCCATGAACAAATGCCCTCGCGGATCCAACAAGCATTTCCCCTGTTGTAACACGCTTCTTCTGTCCTCCAGAGATTCTCCTCAACATTTCATCCCCTACCAAGGTATCAGCGCATATTTCTAGTCCTAAAATCTTCAGAATATAACCCGTAACTACACTGCTATCTTGCCCTCTCAGAATCCTCAAATGTGGTCATTCATTCGATCTCAATAAGCGGAAGGCATTTTGCAGAGAGATCAATCGAGAGAAAAATGTTAGAATTCAACTCAATTCAGAAGCAATAAACCAAGCAACAAACTCAATTTTCTCAGACTAAAAAAAAAACTAATCTTTCAATCCAAAGTCAAAACGAAGTGAATTCACTTGCCATACTATGAAAACCTAAGATTTCAAACATCAAGTTTCGATTCCAACAGTAAAAAAAAAACTCAACAATTAGAAGCGATCGAGAGATTACCACCTCTCTTTAGAGTTTTGCAATGAGCAAAAGTGAGTAAGACTGAGGCAGCAGATAAAAGCAAATGCCGATTGAGACGCCATGGAGATTCTAGATCTTTACGTACAGAGGTTGATGGAAGAACGGATCTGAGATTTCATTTCTCGATTTTTTTTAAAATTTCTTCCCTTGCCGGAGCTTTAGCGATCCCGCCGGAAAATAGAGATCGGAGAAGAGATTATGGTCGGAGCTTCACGGCCGGAGCTCGGAATTCCACCGGAATTTGGTCGGAGAAGAAAGGGGAACAAGCTAGGATTCGATCGGCTCTCTCTCTCTCTCTTGGATCTCATGGCAAACGGCTGGAATTCGACCGGAGATTAGACGGATCTGGATCGGAGAACAAGGATAAGCAAGCTAGGGTTTGTAGCTGTGATCGGAGCTTGCTGGAGAAGATGACTCTTGGCCGGAGCTTAGATCTGCCGAAAAATGGAGTCCACCGATGCTTTGTTGACAGATCCAGTGATTATCAAGGTAGAAGACAACAGATCAGAGGCTAGCAAGAATTTTGGCTGGAACTACAGCAAGGCTGCCAGAGAAGATAATCGGTCGGAGCTTGAAATTCTACCGGAGAAGGAGCTTTTACCGGAGAAGAAGGAGTACGGTGGCTAACAAGTGGTGAAGGGAGTGTGATGTGGAGAAAATCCGGCGGTCGGATCTTTCCAGAAAAGAAGAAAAAGATCGGAAAAGCATGGGTTAGGGTTTGAAAAAAATGGGGATCTCTCTCTCTGCGAATTTTTTCCTTCTCCTCCCTTTTTTTTCTTTTTTTTTTCTTTTTTTTAGCTTGTAGCAGCTATTTATAGAAAATAGAGGTGGGTTGATATCAGCACTACTAATTTTGATGAGCTCACTATTGCGAAAAAAAAAATGATAAGCGCACTAACAGATAGTGTCCTATTCGGCTCTGGGTCGACCTCCTCCAGGATAATCCACCCCCCTCTGCGAACTTGCACCACGACATTGCTTGACTTGTTCGATAGGCAAACACGCTCGGATTTCGACGAAATTTTGCAGGGACCTTGGTGGGAGCCAAAGCTACCTTGAGGTGAAATGTGGGAACCTAGTTCATTCATTTGATGGGTTTTTTCTCAAACTTGGAGGGTTTAGGGCACGGTCAAAATGGGGTGTCTACAGAAACCCGCTCTTACAGGCAGAACTGCAAGGTGGTTATTGTTACTATCTAAGTTTGACATCACTTATGTCACTCAGAAGTCAGTTAAGGGGCGGGTCATAGCTAAGCAATTGGCTGATGCTCTTGTTGAGGAGGGTGCTTTTCTGAAGGCTGAGTTTCCTGATGAAGAGATCATGGATATTGAAGAAGAAACTCCAAGTACCAAGTGGTCGATGTATTTTGACGGAGCAGTCAATAACCGGGGTCAAGGAGTTGGTGCAGTTTTGATATCTCCAGAGAAAGAGTATATCCATCAAGCTGCAGTTTGAATGTACAAACAACATGGCAGAATATGAAGCCTGTATTGCAGGGCTTGAGGCAGCTTTAGCTCTTCAAATTCAGGACATAGATGTGTTTGGGGACTCAATGCTCATTATTTGTCAGATCAATGGACAATGGAAAACTCGAGAGGATAAATTGAACCCTTATAACACATATTTGGAATCTCGGGTTAAAAAATTTAAGAATATCATTTTTACTCACTTGTCAAGAACCAGGAACCATTTTGCTAATGCTTTGGCTACTTTGGCTTCGATGCTTGACATCTCTGCAACTATGGAGGTCCAGCCCTTAGCTGTGAGATTACAGTGGGCTCCTGCGCATGTGAATGGGATTGAAATATCAGCTAGGTGTCCAGATGGGAAGCCATGGTTTATTGATATAAAGAACCTCATTTCTGGTAAAGGACATCCTTTTGAAGCTTCGAGCAAAGAGAGAAAAACTCTTCAGAGATTAGCTGCCAACTTCATCATTTGTGGTGAAGAGCTGTACAGGCGATCTTTTGATGGTATACAACTCCTGTGTGTTGATGAGGAGACCCATGAAGGAGTTTGTGGCCCTCATATGAATGGGAAAATGTTGTCCAGAAAGATTTTGAGACTTGGTTTTTATTGGCCCACAATGGAAGCAGACTGCTTTGCCTTTGTGAAGAAATGCCACAAGTGCCAGGTCTATGCGAATCTTATTCATATTCCTCCTTCGGAGTTGCATTCTTTGTCTTCGCCATGGCCATTCTCAGTATGGGGAATAGACATAATTGGGAAGATTTATCCGAAGTCCTCGAGTGAGCATGAGTACATTTTGGTAGCTATCGACTACTTTACGAAGTGGATTGAGGCTGCATCCTATGCTTCCATAACTTCGAACACAGTTGCGAAGTTCATTCGTGCAAATATCATTTGCAGATACGGAGTACCTCATGATCTGATTTCAGATAATGGATCGCATTTCAAAAAAGAGGTTTTACACCTGTGTGAAGAGTTCAAGATCAGACATCATAAGTCATCTCCTTACAGACCTCAAACAAATGGGGCTGTAGAGGCAGCGAACAAGAATATCAAAGTCATTATCAGTAAGATGACTGAGACTTATAAAGACTGGTCGAACAAACTTCCATATGCTTTGTGGGCTTATCGGACATCGATCAGGTCTTCGACAGGTGTGACTCCGTATTCTTTAGTGTATGGAATTGAAGCGGTTTTGCCTGTTGAGCTGAGAATTCCCTCTTTGAGAGTGATGATAGAGGCTGACTTACCAGAGTCTGAGTGGGCAAGACATGATGAGCTGCAGATGATAGATGAAAAGAGGCTGAGAGCCTTATATCACCTTCAGGGATATCAAAGGCGGATTGAGAGAGCTTTCAACAAGAAAGTTCGTGTCCGAGACTTGAAGCCTGGAGATCTTGTTTTGAAGTCCTACAGGGCACCAATATTTGATCCGAGGGGGAAATTCAGGCCAAACTGGTCTGGTCCTTACATCATTGATGAAGTCCTGCCTGGAAAAGCCGTAAGACTCCTCATTGAAAACGGAGAAAAATTAAATGAACCTACAAACCTGGATCAGTTAAAGAAATATTACGCCTGATACACCAGGAGGCCATCTTTGATCGATTTGAGCTTTGAGCCATCAACCTATATGTTTAAAACCATTTGCAAACCTTTTGAGCCAATAAAAAAATAATACTTCCTTTCTTTGACAAACTTAAACCAGGGGCATCTTTTATGACTTGCGTCATAAAAGATATTGAACCTGAACTACGTTATGACCTGATCCCTTTTTAAGGGTACGTAGGTAGTCTGATTAATTCAGGTTCGGTCACATCTTTCGTAACATTTTGAAAATAAAAATCTTTGAAACCCCAAATGGGCGAACTACGCAGACCTGATTCCCATTTTCTTCAGGGATACGTAGGCAGTCTGGAGGGTCCAGATTCGGTTTAAATACATTCAAACACACCAATGTTTACCCTGCTTGAACCTAAGCCTACCTGAAAGTCCTTCTGGTGTATTTTTTGCCCAGGTTTGTAGAGAAACAGAAAGAAAAAAAATGATGGAGTCTTAGACCCGCTAGACTGAAAACCTGCGAGGGCGGTCTAGGCAAAAGTTAGGATCATTCACCCGCTAAGCTGAAAATCTGAAAGGACGGCTTAGGCAAAAATTAGGGTGTAGCGCCTGCTGGATAGAAAATCTGCAAGGGCAGACAGTCCAGGCAAAATATAAGGCATGCGGTCCGCTAAATCGAAAACCTGAAAAGGTGATTTGGTCATGGCAGTGACTTCATGCAGAAAGGATAATTTCCAAGAGCCAGCTAGACTTTCATTTTTCTTTGGCATCACTCTAGTGTCTGAGTCCCAGTAGAGCTTCCTTTGGTACTCTTTGGATTAAGGAGGTTGAAACTAAGCAATCCAAAGGGATAATAACCATGACTGAAATACCGAAAAGATGAATGAAACGTCTTTAAACACGATTTTCAAAAGATTCTAAGAGTAGTTAGCTTTTACCATTTAAAAATATTTATCAGTTTAAGAAGCGGATTCAGTCTCTATTAGCATAAAAGTCATGTGTTTGTCAGAGTCCTCATTTTGTTACTTGTCAAAGTCTTTCCTTTGTCGAGTCGAGTTCAAGTTTTGAGGTCTTGTTAGTCAAAGTTCTCCCAAAGCTGGGGTGATAAAAAATCCTCAGAGAAGCAGAAAATTTGTGGCTGTTGTGAATAATGTGAAACCGAGCAGAGTACAGAAAGTGACAGACTTTTAAACTCCTTTGCAGTATCAGCAGATGGCAGAAATGAAAAGAATTTTGAGTAGAACAAGTTTCTTGTACCTGTGAAAAGCCTTGTAAATTCAAGTGTTCGTGAGATGAATCTTTTGTAAATCCCAAGTGTTTGATAATGAAAAACCTTTGGCTTATTTTTCTTGTGTTGCTCTATAATGAATCTTGTTATGGAAGTAATCGTACTAGGGCCATCTTTTATAACTTATGTCATAAAAGATGTCAATCAAGTAATGATATCTGAGATGGATATTTTCATCAGATAGAGACTAAAGAAGTTTGAACATGCTCTTTTGGGTTGAACTCCTTAGTCCAGTTGTTCTCCTTTGGAGCCAAATCTTTTGGAAATTCTTTACCCCAGCGGAGTCTATAATTCATTCTGGCAATCTTCAAACCTTTGTTGAGTGTTTTTCATTTTTGAAAAAGAGTTGGTATCAGAAAATTTCTTCAAGTTACTTGAGTCTGGTCTTTGACCGAAATCATACATTTTTCGTCACTCTTTGTGAGAGATGATTGGTTTATCAATGAAATCAATAAGAGTTGATCTTTTGCTTCATTTGTTTTGAGATTTTTAATAAGGTAAAAAGTTACCAGAGTCTGTATCTTATGGCCTGGTCCTTTTCTTTCATCAATTTGAAAGTTTATAATGTCTTTTCTTTCAATCATCCATTGTTTTGAGTTTCTAATAAGATTAGAAATTAAATGCTCCGTGTGTCACGGTCTTGATTTTCTTTCATCGTGTTGAGAAGTTTCTAATAAAGTTGGAAATTACTGGAGTTTGTGCTTCGTGGTTTGGTCTTTTTCTTTAGTTTTCGAAATAAGACTCTTTAAGTGTTTGGTTTTATACTCGTTTTGGTGAAGTTTTTCATACAATGATAAAAAAAAAACTCTTTGAGTGTTTAGTTTTGTATCTGTATGAAGCTAGTTGATGCCCCCATACAAATCAAGGTTGGTCCGCAATGTGTTGCTACCTAATGAAGTTAGGGGTCAGACATATCTGCGAGGGTTCATATGGAGCTGATTTATGCAGAGCCTTATGAATCTGGGTTTACATGGAGCTGGTCTATGCAGCGCCATGTAAATTTTGGGGTGATTCGCTACCTTAAAAGAGAGGAGTCAGAGTTACCCTGATAGCTAAACAGATGGATTTTCAGCAATGGTCTGTATAGCTATCGCCCTGGTATTAAACTCTGTGAGTGTTTGGTTTTATGCTTATTATCGTATATTTGTGAAAGGTTCGCATGGAGCTGGTTTATGCAGCACCGCATTTATTTTGAAAAATTGCATGGAACTGGTTTATACAGCACCATGTTTCTGGAAAAGAAATCTTTGGATGTTTGGTTTTGTAATATCTATGAGGGGTTCATATGGATCTGATTTTTGCAGAACCATAAGAATATGGATTTATAAGAAGCTGGTTTATGCAGCATCGCATATATATAAAAAAAAACTCTTTGAGTGTTTGGTTTTATGTTTGTTTTAGTATGTTTAAGAGGAGGTTCATATGGATCTGGTTTGTGCAGAACCATAGGAATTTGGATTTCTATGGAGCTGGTTTATGCGGCACCATATAAAATAAAATTTCTTTGAGTGTTTGTGATTTCAAAAATGAAAGAGTGTTTGTGTTTTGTGATTGTTTAGTTGAGTCATGAGCGTTAGAGAGAGGCTATCTCTTTGAGATGTCATGGTTCCTATATATATATATATATATATATATATTTTTAGGGATTAGTGAGGGATCATTTCCCTATTTGTTTTGAGTCCTGTAGTGTCTTTTTGTTGTTTTATTTTTGTGAATATCATTTTTGAACCAAAAACCCAAAAAATTACTTTCTTTTGTTTTCGGGTCGATCAAAATGTGTTGTCTGTTCAACTTTGGCATTCGCGCGACAAGCACGCTTTGCCAAAGAGGGGCATCTGTAGACACCCCATTTTGACCGGACCCAAGTTCGCTGTGTTTGTGTGAAACCCCATCAAATCAACTAGGTAGGGTCCCAAACTTCACCCTAAGCTAGATTAGAGTCTCACCGAGGTCCCCTCACAATTTCGTCGAAATCCGAGCACGTTTGCCTAGCGAACGAGCCGGGAGAGGACCGTAGTGTAAACATGAAAGAGGGGGGTTGAATTAATCAGGATAGGGGCTGTCCATGGGGGAAAAGGAGATAGAAGTATCATTTTCATATAAAAGGGGGGTGTATAATCCCGTCTGGGCCGCGCTTGATTCGCGCGCCCATCAAATATTGGCACGCCCACCATTTCTGTGCGCCCATTAATTTGAGGTGTGCCAATATCAGCAGCTTTTGTTTTAAATATATAAGAAAAATCAACGAGAGAAATAAGGGATCTGGTCATTTTTCATAGAAAATCGAGAGAGAGAAATCTGAGAGAGAAAAATCCCCAAATCCCTCATTTTTTCTCATCTTTTTCCTCTGCAAGCTCGCCGGAGCTCCGATCAAACTCCGAACATTGTACTCTTCTTATTCTCTTCCTTATTTCTCACTGTTCTTCCTTTCATTTGCACAAACCGTAATCTCTTTCTCTTCTCTAGCCCATCTCTTCTTTTCTCCGATCGGATCTTTCCTACTCCGGCCAGATCTGGTTGTTCTCCGATCATCTCTTACCTGTATCTTCTCTTTAATCACTTGTTAAAAATTCGATCTATCGTTTTACTCATTTTCTCAAACCCTAACTCTGTATTTCATTTCTGATCTTCTTTTTCCGGCGAATTTACCTGAGCTTAGGTCAAGCTCTGGTAGATTTGATCATACAAACGCACAATCTGTGTGTTTGAACTTTAATTACTCATAGATCGAAGTTGTTCCTGTATTTTTCAAGAGGAATTCTTTCTTCTTCTGTATTCTTATAAATCTAATTTCGTTCTCGAACCATTTGATCTGTGCTCAAGAGACAAAAGTGACAAGTTTTCCTTCGATCTGGTTGTTTATTCTCCGGATCTAAACAATGTCAACCAGATTTGATGATTTCTGCAATTTTCAAGTGTGAGCATTCCTCTGCAATCTAAAAAAAAGAAAAAAAAGAGAAAGGAAAAGAAAGAGCATTTACAGACCTAGTACATATTTGGAGATCGCTAAGCTAAAGGGACATTCGGAGCTAAGGATAAGAAAGATTAGAGTTATTAAAGGATCTGTAAAGAAGGGGGAAGAGCAGAGTCATTCTATACAAGTCTGGTTAAATATTAATTTTTTTTGTGTTTGTGAGTCTATAAATTTTTTAGAATTTATGAAATTCTTAGGTCTGATTTCTTCGTTTGATGCAAGGTTAGGTATTTTGTTGATCTTTAGTGACTTATGATCATAAATTGTTGATGTGATAATTTATATTAGGCAGAATTATTCGAGTAATGTTTTAAGTATGATCATTGACTTCCGATTTCAAGATCTGTAGTTGTAAGTTGATTAAAATTTTGTCCTTTCTTTGCTGATAAGATTGATCTTAAATTTTTTTTTTTAGATTTTGTTAGGTTTTAGTTTAGTGATAAAAGTAGTAATTGATTTCGTAATTTAAGGAATTTGTAATGTGATTAGCTTCAAACATCAGTTTATGTTTAACAATTCATCATTTCCAATATTAAAGTTTTTTTTTTAATGGAACCTGTTATGATCTCTTGAAGAACAATTGAGGTTTAGGAACTTTACAACTGATAATGTTTGGCTGGGTTGATGTTGAGGATTTAAAAAGATTTTTTTTTTTTATATAAAAAAGGACATTAACTTAGCATGATGTAAATTTTTAACTTGGTTCCATTCTATGTCTGGACTCATGACATTAATCTGTCATAGAAATAGTAGAGGTCTGCCTTTGTTATCTTAACTGATTGTTCGTTATGTCTGTTGGAAATTATAATAGTTAGGTAGCTGTTTGGGAACAATTCTGAAGACATAGTAGTGTCCATAACAGCTCTTGTTTTTCTTGTTGAGACATAGAAATACCCCTGTAATTTTTTATTTGATAAGATTTAATGGTGTTTAATAGCAGCCTTCATTGTGTTAAAGTCATTTAAATGAAATTAATACCCTTGGATTTTACTTTTAATTGGAAGTTACTTCAAGGTGATATTTAGGATATCTATTGTTGCTATTATTACAAAATTTATTTCTGTTCAAAACGTTTGAGTATTATGTGCTATTTTATTTGAGGAATGGCTAGTAAAATCCCGTAAAGTTCTTTTTTTTATGTCAAAGCCATTACTTGTGTACTTATTTAATACCAATGAAATTGAACATAAAGTAAAAGAACTAAGTATTTAGGTTTCATAGTGATTTGGAAATAATGTCAATATGCTCAGTTACTGACCCTAGGCAGAATCTTTGGATTGATCTTTTGGATTTGTTTTTTTTTTTTTAGGCCCTAATGATTTTTAGATAGGGTAAATGAATCTATAAGGAATGTAGAAGGTAATAATGGTAATAAAAAAGGGCTGATGTTTGTATTATTCTGTTGAAATGGTAGTACTATTATTGTTCTATACCCATTAAGACTAATTACTGATTCACTTACCTGTTGAATTGCATATCAGGTTAGCATTCAAAGAGATGGGTATATAATAGTATCAATAAAGATTTGATTTAAATATTGTAGAATAGATGAAGATGCCAGATGTTGATATTGAGGTTGCTTCATGTTAATGAGCATATCAAGTTCTTGTGGGTCGAATCATTTATGGTGTGCATTACCTTAAAAGTAGACATTTGCTATATCTCATTTGTTTTCTCGAACATATTTTTTTTAGGAATTTATGAAAGAGTTTACTTGCATTTCAGAGTTTGTATGTACGAAAGTGGTTTGCCCAAATATCTTGTATTGATAGTTTATGGTTAGGTAGCCACTTTAAATCCAATAATCTTTATGTGGTAAATAATCATATTATGAAGTGTGTACGAGCTTGTCAAGTTTTTTTTTAGTTTGAGAGGTTCCCTTTACTGAGCTGAAAAAGAGATATAATGAATAGTATAAGTATCCAATTAATGATGATGTCTATAGTAGTGTATTCTCATATACTTTATTTATTCATTTTTTTTGATACATTTGGTAAGCATACAGAAGTCAGCTTACCTGTTTGGAGATTTTGTTTCTTATGGTTTAATGTTTTGTTTAATTGACAGAAGCTCTACTTCTTGTATAGCATGAATTTTTATCTTTGGTTCAGATAACCTTGAAATGTATAGAGATTAAATTTATTTTTATTTTTTTTCTTTCTTGGGTAATGATATTCATTTTCTTATATATATATATATATATATGATTGTTCCTATTGGAAGAATATGTTTTTTGAATTAGTCCATGCCCAACGCTGTGTGTGTGTGTGCGCCTTTGTTTTAGACCTTACACAAATCAGCTAAGATTTAGCCACTGTTTGAGCACAGTTTTACACCTCAGTTCAGCCTCTGTTTCAACACAGTTTTTCACCCCACTTCAGCCCCTTTGTTTGAGCACAGTTTTCACCCTACTTCAGCCCCTGTTTCAACACAGTTTTCACCTCACTTTAGCCCCTGTTTGAGCACAGTTTTCACTCACTTTTAGCCCCTGTTTGAGCACAGTTTTCACCCACGAATCAGCCCATGATTTGGCACCTGTTTTGACATAAATTCATCCCATGATTTGGCACCTGTTTTGACAAAGAATCTGTCCACAGTGCAGCCTCATTTTAGCACAAATTCCATCCATAGTTCACCCTCTTTAATTGCATGGATTTTGAAGTTAGTGGAAATAAAATGATGAAGTTAGTAGAAATAAAAGGATCAGCCGGTTGGGTGATAAGGATCATTTCAAGAGAAATTTTTTTTCTGGGTTTGTATCCATGCATAGCAAACAAATGAATGTTCTGAATCATCTAAAAATATAGGTTTGTCTGTTTAGATCATTATTAATAAAGGTCTGTAGTGTTTTGGTCGTGGCATGATTTGAAGTTATGGCAAAAATCCCTATGGCAGTCATATTTTTTTTAAGGAAATAAGAGCTATGTTAGGTTGATTTATGTAGAAATAAGTGAAAGTTTGTTCTAATGCTTATACTGCTTAAGAGTTCTGAACTTTTGACATTTGGAAATAAGCTAGGCTACATCTCATATTTGCTCGGACATTTAATGTGAGGAAAAATTTAAGGCATCTGGTTTATACAATTATATGCTAGAGCTTAAGTTTAAATATGTTTTCCTAAGTGATTTGGACACCAACCCCAGAATGCCTGGCATACTCATATATCTGCATAATTTGAATAAAGTACATATTTGATAATGGCACTGTTCTCTTTAATTTTCCACTTTTATAAGAATTCCCTAAAAAGCTATCAAACATGTAAACAGAAGAATGTTTAACAAAGTGAGGAGTGTCATTATCAGAATATAGGATTGAAATTAATTCCATACAAATTGTACCTGAAAAGAACAAAAAACATAGTGAGTACCTTTAATTTTTGTCTAGCATCTGTATCAACATTGGTTCAACATGCATGTGAGACAAATAAAAGTCAAGTGTTATGGCTTAGAAATGAATATGTTTGAAATGAATTGCATGCTTCAGCTATTGTTCTTTGGATTTTGCCTTTGGTCCAAATTCCTAAATTTTGTTGGTAAATGAACCCCTTTAGTTGTCCACTTTTAGAAATTATACCAGCACAATCATATTTGATCATCTGCTTGGTTTTGGCTTGTTTTATATTAGGAAAAGGATAATTTTGAGCTAGCTATTCTTTGATAGTATATACCTTATCTTGTCTGTGAAGAATTCTTTTGGGAACAACAAATACCATTCTATACATCTTTGGGAAGGGTTTTAAATTTTATCCTTTTATACAAGGATATATTGAATTTCGCTCTTTCATTTCTATTTTCTTTAAGCAGTAGTGACTCACTATTATTGTAATGGTTAATAGTTGCTAATCATCCTCATTTATGAGAGTTTAAAGTTGTTATAAATCTTGGACGTTTGGTATAAATATGCTCAGTAGTGCATCTCTTCTAATTTTCATACTTGATTAGATGGTGTTGTAGGGCGATGAAGGTGCTAGCCCAAGCCCATACTTAGGGGACTTGCTCAGTCCAAGTAGTGCTCCCCTCTTTATTTGGTAGACTTTCCAAGTCTTTCAAATATCTTTTTAGATAGAGTCTTTCCCTCATTACAAAGGCGATGATAGGGATACTTGGAGCCCACCTTTGTGTATAGGAGGCATGCCTTGCCTCATTCATAGAGCCCCTATTTGGAGACAAGCCTTATCTCATTTAGAGAGTTCCCCTTTAGGAGGCTTACTTAACCTCATGTTAGAGCCCCCCTTTCTTCTAGAGAGAGCCTTTGGCTTATTTCCTCTGCGTTTTGGTAGCATTATTAGAGAGTCATTGACTCATTTGCCCCCCCTCTTTTAGAGTTACTTGTTTAGGAGTTTATCCTTTTAGTGTAGTCGTCGCTCCTCTTTGATTAGAGACTAACTCAGTCTTATTAGAGCTTTGCTCGTTTGAGATCTTAAATTCGTTTTCTCTATTCTTGGGACACTAACTTTCGTGTCGTGGTTTGTCTTTTTTGAGACGCTTGTTGTTTGTTCCGGGTTTCCCCTTTAGATTTAGGGCTTTGCCCTAGTTTGTGGTTATACTTGCGTGTTCCCTTGAAGGGTGAAAACATTTTAAAAATCCAAAAACATTAGAAATTTTGAAACTCAAAAACATTTGAAATCTCTTAAAATTCAAAAACATATGAAAACTTTAAAAAATATCAAAAGTTTTAAATCATCAGGAGTTTTAAGCTTTTTAGTAGTAAATTAGAAGAGTTCGTTTTCCGAACTACGTTGGCTTGATCCTCTTCCACGAGGTACGTAGTGCAGCTTGGGATCCACATCCCAGGTCCAGCCAAACCTTTAAAAATAAATTTGTCAAACCTTCAAAAAAAAAATACAAAGCTTCTTCAAAACCTTTTCAAAAGATCTTCCCCTAGAGTTAGGAGTCTGTCCTAGCTGTTTGGGGTGTTTTAGAGTTAGGAGGCTGTCCTGATTTGTATTGATATGGTGTGTCCTGTCGTGTGAGTGTCCCTAGAGTTAGGAGGCCTCGAGTTGATCGGTTAGACATTTAGTTGAACCGATGGCTAGACTAGGAAGCATATAGTCAGCCTATTATTTTCCTTAGGATGCACAGCCTAGTTACATATAGGATATAGGGCCCACCTGCATTAGCTTAAGGCTAATCAACTTGCATTAGTTAGGGCATATAGAGAGTTCTAAAATTTACAATTCACCTGAACTTAAGTAATCATGCAAAAAGCTTTAAAAATCAGTCGAGTCTAGTGGATCGAGTCTAGGATAGCGGTTCTAGATGGTTAGGCATCGTAGTTATAATAGGTCATCGAACTACGTTGACTCCGATTCTTCCCGAGGCCGGGATACGTAGACCAGCTAGGATGGACGGCCATCTTGGTCCGAGTCAAGTCCTGTATTAGAGTTTTAGGATTTGTCTTGTCCAGTCATATATATAATTGATTTGTGTTTTATGTTTTGACGTGTTTTCTTACTTTCTTGTACTGATACTATACCTTTAGTTGTAGCTTGCATGTGTATGTCCACCAGAACTTAGACACCCATTAGGCATGTCACTCATAACCTAGCTTTGCTTAGGTGACACATTTTTTTCATTTTATTTTGTGTATGCTTATTTCTTTATCCTCAGGAAATGCATGCTTAGGTAGACGATTCCTGAGAATTATTCCTATTTCATATGATTTTTGCCCGAAACTCTTTAAATTTAATAATAAATGGTATAAGAGACCAAGTGCTTGCACTCGGACGAATTTGGGGTGCTCTCAGACCTTCTCCATTCGTAATTAGGCACGGACCCATATATATTTCTCGTTATTCATGGTATACAGAGCATATTTTGTTTAAAGGATCCATGGCCGTATACCATGGATGGCGACTCTGAGTTTGTTTAGGTACGTTTCGAATCCGGACTTGTTCCCGAATCCAGAGGTATCTCTTTTATATCGCCACTCGTGCTATGCTATGAGGGTGGCCTCCGTTTCGAGAGTTCCTTGGTAGAGCTCTCCTTCACACGTGGATGATCCTAGAGGCCGTTGGGGGCTCGTGCCCCACCTCTCTCCCAGATCGGGGTCCACACCCGGCCAGGCCCGGTCCACCGGCCCTTGTAAAACTTCCATTTTAACTTTAAAGATGAGGGGCTTTTGGGCTATGGTCTTTGGGCTTAAGTCCAAGGTTTTCAAACACATTTTTTGGGTGTGTTGATGGTTTTCAAAGATGTAAAATGTTAAAAACCATTTGAAAACCTTTTGATAGTATTTTTAATCATAAAATCAAGAGGACTCCAAATGCATTCTAAAAATAAGAACCTTGGGTCTTCTTGGAATGTCTTGGCTCCTTTGCACTTTCTTGGACTTCTTTAGCTTGGGTGAACATCTTGTCCTCGTCTTGGCTCTTGTGACTTGTCCTCCAATCTTCAATGCATGTTGAGGTACATGAGGTGTCACCAGGATGTCTTCAATGTCGGACCAAGCTCTTGGTTCTTTTGCTCCTTGATCCACAAGCCATGTGTTGTGAAGAGTTGTGTAATGGCGACTATGACATGAAAATCCTGTATACAACACAACACCTCAAAGCAACACATCAGTCCATAAATACTAATCAATTTAGTTTCCTAGCATCAAAACAAGAAGGTAAGGTGAATGATTAACCCATGGAAACCCTTGGGCTTACAATATTGAATCATAGATTTAGTTGATGAAGGATGGAGATTGAAAAAATAGAAAGTTTGATATTTTAGAAACTTTATAAAACATCCATCTTTTAGACATAGGAAACCCTAAAGATGGTGTCAAGGAGCTTTTAGCCAAGTTTTGAGTTGAGAAGGAGAGGATATTTGTAAGCCCAATGGTTCCATCCTTGGCATTACCTTCTTATTTTGATGATTCCATACACAAGTGATTTTATATCACTAATGTGCTTTTGATTGTCTAAGTTACAGATCTCATTAATGTGCAATCAAGGAAGCTTGGATCAAGGCATTGAAGCTAAATTGGAATGCATTTGGAGTGCCAAAGCTAGGATGATCCAAGAAGCTTGGTGGACTTGAAGCCTTGAAGACCAAGAGAAGATTGTAGTGCTTTTCAAGTCAATAGAGTTTGTACTCCTCTCTTTGTTTTTAGAGATGTCAAAGGCACTAAACATAGGATAAAATGTATTTGAAATTGTATTTAAAAATGTAGGATTAAATCCCGAAGTCCATAGCCCAAAAGTTCCAAAAGTTTTTAAAGAAAAAAAGGAATTTCATATAGGGCCGGTCGACTGGCCTATGCCGGGTGAGCGCGAGATGGAACCTAGAATTCCAAGCATCTCGAAACTTATCGGGGCCGGTCACCGAGGTAGTCTTGGCCGACCGCGGATGTGCTGTTGCTTCATACAGAAACAATCCAGCATGGTTGGGGCGGACGACCGCCAAGAGTCGGTTGACCGCGTAAAGGTTTTGAGCCGAATTTTTTGAGCGAACAGGTAGTCCTCGCCGGACGACCGCGACGATAGAGAATTTGAAAATAAAAAAAGGAGCCCGATAAGGGTGGGCAACCGCTGTGGCCCGGTCGACCGTAGCGGCCTGGCAAAAGTGCCGTTGGGGCTTTTTCTTATTGACTTTTTCAACTCCGTTTTTTTACAGTTTTACCCCCAAACGGTCATATTTTCAAATGGGCTTTATATATACTATCTAAACCTTTCTAAATCATCTTTGAACATTCTAAAGATCAAACCAAAGTGTTCTTACTCCCTCTCTCATCTTTAACCAAGGAAGTGGATTAGGCTTAAATTTGTACATCTACATCCAATCTTTGTAACCCTTGTAAAGGGATTTTTAGTTTTCTTTCTTTGAAGAACATTGTATTTTTGGCGAGTGCGAAGAGACGCGTAGCCATTTCAAGAGCGAGTGTTGGAAACGCAGAGCTTTCTCCGGTTCGTGGCGAATCTTACGAGGCAGAGCCGAACCATTGTAACTGGGTTGATTCACCGCCATTAAGGGAATCTGCAGTGAAAGCACCAAGAGGTCTTAGTGGAGTGAAGTAGGTCCTTGAGTGACCGAACCACTATAAATATCGGGTGTACTCTATGTATTTCTCTCACTCTCTTTATTTTGTGATTGTGCATTTGTGGTTTATTTTCATTTGTGTTTAAAGTTTTAATTTGCCATTTAGTTTTATTTTCATTTGGCAAAGTTTTTTTTTTTTAAAGAACATAATTCACCCCCCTCTTGGGTTGCCATCACCCCTGGGATTTCACTTGGTATCAAAGCATAAGGCTCTTATTTAGGTTTTGAAAAAAATTTCAAAAATAGAAGAGAAAAAGATAATGGCAACCCCATCCGGATATGTTGAAGGACAATCCATTTATAGACCCACATACTTTAATGGTTCAAATTATGGGTATTGGAAAACCCGGATGGATTTCATTTTACAATCCTTAGACTTTGAAATGTGGGACTTAATTGAAGATGGATACATTCCTCCCACAATTGATAGAAGTGAGTGGTCGGCCGCTCAAAAGAAGGGAGCCGCATTGAATGCTAAAGGAGTGAACACAATCTTTTGTTCTCTATCTCCCGACGAATTCAATCAGGTGTCTACTTATAATACGACTAAGGATATATGGACAATCCTTGAAACCACTCATTAGGGGACTTCACAAGTCAAAAAGTCTAAAGTTAGTCTTCTTGTTAGTGATTTAGAAGCTTTTAATATGAACGAAAATGAATCCATTTCCCAAATGTATTATCGTTTTACTAACATTGTTAATGAGCTTGAAGGTTTGGGTAAAACCTATGCAAATTTCGAATTGGTGACGAGGCTTCTCTGGTGTCTTCCATTTAGTTGGGACCCCAAGGTCACGGCGATCGAAGAATCTAAAGATCTTGACAGTGTGAAGTTAGATGAGTTAGTTGGATCCCTCATTACACATGAAATGAAGATGAAGAAAAGGAAAAAGCAACAAGCCGAGGCTTCAAAACTCAAGGAGAAAGACAAAGGAAAATGCATTGCCTTCACCGCCAAATCATCATCCTCTTCCTCAAGTTCCGATAGTGATGAATTGGAAGCTGAGGAAAAGAAAAAGGAGGAGGACCCAATAAAATACTATGAATGTAGCAAACCTAGACACTGTAGCCACCCCATTTTGACCTGACCCAAATTTCCCAAAAATTGAATAAATCCCGAAATCCGGGTCCCGAAACCGAATTCACTGAATTCCCGAATCGAATCCCCAAATTTTTGAAACCAAATCCAAATGCGAGAAGAACCCAAGGTTTCACTAGCTTACTCTGCCCTTCAAGAAATGTAAGGCCCTCGAAAGGTTGTTGCTTTTCTCAGAGGGTTTCCTGCAAATTTTCAAGGAAAATTGTAAAAAACGGAAGAAAAGATAAGCTAAATTTGTGCCATTATCGATTTCCAGATAAAAGAGAGAGATGGATGGCTGAGATGAGAAGGCAACAAATGGATGGCTAGGATTAGAGTGAGGAAAGAAAAAAAAACTAGCTATAAAATTCCATGGGAGCTCATGAGAGAGAGGGGGGATTTCCCCATTTTTTTTTTTTGGTTTAGCAGAGAAAAGGAGAGAAAAGGGGAGAAAAATGGGCAAAAACAGAGAGAGGAAGGAGAAGGAGACCGGCCACCTCCTATCTCCACCACTGACCACCATCCTTCCACCATCACCTCCACCTTCGCCCCATCCTCTCATCCATACGGCCATCGTCATCCAACCTCTCCTTAAACCCCAAAATCCGACCCTACCCTTTGCCGGAATCCGGCCTCAAACCCGAAACCCAAAACCCATCTTCTCCAACCCCCATCACCACCGGCCTCCACCATCACCATCACTCCCTTCACCTCCACCTCCACCAACAGCAACCACCAAAGAAAACAGAAAGAGAGAGGGAGAGACCTCCATCTCCATGGATTCCGGCGAGCTTGCCGGAATCCAACCGAACCAAGCCCATACCCATCTCCTATCCACCATCCTTCTCACCCCTGCAGATTTAAAAAAAAAAAAAAAAACCTCTTCCACGGCCACTTTCTTCTACCCCCCAAACCCTCTTCCTCTTCCACCCTCATCTCCTCTCCATCGAACCACCAGCCACCTCCATTGATTCCGACAGGCTTGCCGGAATCCGACCACCCAAACCTCCATTGAAACCCCCTCTTCCCCCCTCGTCTTATCCAACCACCACCTCCAAAAACCGAAATCCATCTCCACCCCAAACTCACTTCGAAAATCCTCTTCTACCCTCATCTTCTCCAACCACCACCTCAAAAAACTGAAACCCATCTCCACCCCAACCCCACTTCAAAACCCATATCAAAACCACCATAGCCTTTTCCCACCACCATCATCCACCACAATCCTCATCTTCTTCCTCCATTCTACACCATCTTGAGCTCAATCCCCGCCATCAAAACCTTACTCTGGCACCCGCCGTTAACTCCGGCCATCCCACTGAAGTCCATTTCTCCCTCCCATTCTTTCTCGCTGATTTAGGGAAATGACTCTCTACGGTTTCTGAAAATAAGAATGAGAAGAAGCAAAAGAGGTTTATGGAATTTTAGAGAGGGTTTCATAAGGAAAGAGAAGATGGTTTTGCTCTCAATTTCCAAAAAAAAAATAGAGAATAGAAGGAGAAAGAGGGAGCCGAAGGAGATAGAGGGGGAGTTGGGTCCGAGCACCCTTGTCGCCACCAACCACCGGGCTCCTTGCAGGTGGGCCACATCTTCCCACCTCCTCTAGACCCCCTCCACTCAGCCACAATCATCACTATCAACCCATGTCTTCTTCTTCTATCATCCCTTAAACCCTCTATCTACCACCATCTTCAAGCTTCAATCTGTCAATTCTCGAGTACAACCGACTCCCGCAAATCATTCGATCCGTGCCGATCGTCTTCAATCTTAGGTAATTCTCACAATTTCTATCATTTCATTTTTATAGTTTATGGGATTGAATGGTTTGGATCATAGATAGTGTGTCTGGAATTGATAGAAAAGATCCTCTATACTTTCCTTGCACTCTATTTTCCTTGCCCCAAATGCTGTGATTTTTTTTTAGAGCTCAATCCCCGCCATTCTACACCATCTTGAGATCAATCCCCGCCATCAAAACCTTACTCTGGCACCCGCCGTTAACTCCAGCCATCCCACCGAAGTCCATTTCTCCCTCCCATTCTCTCTCGCTGATTTGGGGAAATGACTCTCTACGGTTTCTGAAAATAAGAATGAGAAGAAGCAAAAGAGGTTTATGGAATTTTAGAGAGGGTTTCATAAGGAAAGAGAAGATGGGTTTGCTCTCAATTTCCAAAAAAAAAACAGAGAATAGAAGGAGAAAGAGGGAGCCGAAGGAGATAGAGGGGGAGTTGGGTCCGAGCACCCTTGTCGCCACCAACCACCTGGCTCCTTGCAGGCGGCCACATCTTCCCACCTCCTCTACACCCCCTCCACTCAGCCACAATCATCACTATCAACCCATGCCTTCTTCTTCTATCATCCCTTAAACCCTCTATCTACCACCATCTTCAAGCTTCCATCCGTCAATTCTCGAGTACAACCGACTCCCGCAAATCATTCAATCCGTGCCGATCGTCTTCAATCTTAGGTAATTCTCACAATTTCTATCATTTCATTTTTATAGTTTATGGGATTGAATGGTTTGGATCATAGATAGTGTGTCTGTAAGTGATAGAAAAGATCCTCTATACTTTCCTTGCACTCTATTTTCCTTGCCCCAAATGCTGTGATTTTTTTTTAGATGGGACCTTTCTAGAAAGCATTTAATATTCTACTCCTTTTCTTCCTTGGTCCAACTGACTTCGCTTCACATGGGGCAAGTGGGTTGAAATGATTGTGCTTGCTGATTGAGTTGGCCTCGTTTGATATGGAACAAGTTGACCTCTTTTACCAAGGCAGAATCAATTTAGTCTCTCGTGAAACAAGTCGGTCGAAGTGATTGATATATCTTGGTCAAGCCCAGCGTCGTTTCGTTGGGAAAAGTTGGTCGAAAGGGCAAACCCCTCATTCTCTTCTCTTTTGTTTCTCCTGTTGATTTTGCTTCGACATTTGGGATCATTGTAGGGTTTCATCTTAATTTACTCGTCGCCCATTGGGACTTTCTGAATCATCTCTATCATTCATGATCTACTTCATTTATTCGGGATTACTGTTTGCACGTTCCTCGGGATACTTTTTCAATTTTTTGAGATTCCATCGATTACGGAACACATTGTCTGGTTTCGGCGACGACGGACGGCAACCCCCTGAGCCAAAACCCCCTTTCAATCAAAAAAGGGATAAAAAAAATACATAAAAATCAAATAACAAAAATCCAAAAAACATCAAAAAAAAAACACTCAAAGCGTATTTCGAAATGCTGGTTCGAACTACGTTGGCTTGATCGCTTTCTACAGGGTACGTAGGCAGCTTGGGATCTTCATCCCAAGTTCAGTCAAACTTTTCAATAAAATCATTTAAACCCTTAAAAAAAAAATCATTTCAGCATCCAAAAATATCTTTCAAGCTTTTCCAAAAATACAAAAACTAAAATGGGCAAGGGTGGTGATTGCCAGGTCACTCAGAGCCTTCTTTTCATTTCATTTTCGATTTTGATCGTGGTTTGCCGGTCTTATCGGTTTTCCAACGTTTTATCGGGTTTTGGGATGGGCGACGACGTAGCGTGGCCCCTTTACAGGGATTGTCCTCGCTGAGCCCAACGATAGGCTATGACGATCGCGAGACTTGTCCGATCTTTAGCGGATCAGGATCACTGAGCTCGATTCCTTTAGAATCGCTCCCTGAGTCTATCGTATGTCCCATTTTCTTTTCCCTGGCATTTTGGGTTTGCGCATACCGTCTATTTTCTGATTCCTTTCTTTCCTCGCATCTTTTAGTTTATCGTGTGTTTGTCTTCGGTTACTTGTGTGTTTACTTTCAGCTTGCTTATTCCTTGTGTGTTTAGTTTCATATGCTTAGCTGTAGATATTTACTGCTTTTCTGCTTATCATATCTGCTATTACTTGCTTAGCTGTAGCTGTGCATGCGGATGTTATTGCTTTCCTAGATGTGATGAGTTAGGAGTAGATGCGGTGAGTTAGGATTTGGATCTTTATTTTCTTTTGCCCATCCCCGGGTCATGCATGCTTAGATAGACGTTTCTTCGGGGATACTCGTTCCCATTTCACATGATTTTAGCCCAAAACTCTTCAAAATTAATTTAAAATGGCATAAGAGACCAGGTGCTTGCACTTGGGAGAATTGGGGGCGCTTAATATCTTCCCCATTCGTCATCAGGCACGGACTTTTGTATCTCTGGTTATCCGTTGCAACAGAGTATTTCATGGGATCCAGGGCCTACTTCCTTGGATGGCGACTCTTCTTTGTTATAGGTACATCTTGGTTCCGGGCTGGTCTTTGAATCGAGAGGTATCTCATTTATATCGCCACCCATGCTGTGAGTGGCATTATTTCGAGAGTTCCTTGGTAGAGCTCTCCTTCACATTGTGGAGATCTTAGAGGATCGGCGTGGGATCTCGTGTCCCTCGCCCATTCGTCCTCGGGATCGGGGTCCACAAACACATAAAACTGGAATGCCCTCTCCTCAAGAACAAGAAGAAGAAGAAATATGGGAAAAAATTTAGAGCAAACGTGGTAAATTGGGATTGGATTAGTGATAGCACTAGTTCATCATCAAGTAAGAGCTCCAAAGAAGAAAAATCAAACTTCTGTATTTCGGCCCATGTTGAACCTACAGTATGTCTAATGGCCAATATCGAAGAAGATAAAAATGAGGTATGCTCCCATCCATCTTCTAGTTCAAGTTCTAATGATAATGAAATGACTTATAATGAAGTTTGGGAAACCTTGGATTTGCAAATGTCAAAAAATAAAGCTTTAAAGAAAAATCTTTCTCATATTAAAAAAGAACTTGAATCTTTAAATCAAAACGTTTCTTCTAAGTTTCAAGCCCAAGCCAAAATGGAAGGAGATTTAAAGTTTGAAAATGAGACCCTTAAGGGTCGCTTGAGTGAACTTGAGACTCATGTTTTGAGCTTTCAAAACATGGCAAGTTCATCTAAGTCTTTTGAAGATGAAAGATTTGAGTTTTCAAACTATTTAAATCATCTTCAAAATGAAAATGAGAGGCTAAGGATGTGTCTATATGGTTTTATGAATGGAGATAAAATTATAGACATAATCCTTAGAAAGGCTAGTGTAAGATCTAGAAGTGTATATCATAATGTAACTAGCCTAGCTAACCCCTTAATTCAATGCCATTATTGCGGCCTTCATGGGCATTATCAATTCCAATGTGCATCAAAATTGAGTAGGGATAGCATTGGGACCAAAATTTCTTGGGTTCCCAAAGCCCCAACTTAATTTCCCAACTTAATTTCATTTTGAAATTGGTTGAGTATTAGGGGCTTGTGCTAAATCTTGAAAATCCATTGCATTTTATGATATAAAGCCCAATGTTCAAATGTATTCTTGGTTATTTGCTTACCTTGGCAGGTTTTGTTTTATTAAAAAAAATCCCTCTTTTTTGAGTGTTTGTTTTTTGATAGGAAGAGTTATTTTCATAAAATGGGAGAGATTTAAACTTTGTTTGTATATTTTTTTCCAATCCTTCATTTATTATATTTGTCAATCAAATAGGGGGAGTTATATGTGTGCATGTTTTCCTTGATTTAGGGGGAGTTTCCATATTGCATATCTTTTCCCTTGCTATTGTCTCTTGCCCCATCTTTTTGTTGATGCCATCGGGGGAGAGAAATGTATGTGCTTATTAGCAAATCTCTTGTGAATGTCACCATAAAAAAGGGGGAGAATGTAAGCCCAATGGTTCCATCCTTGGCATTACCTTCTTATTTTGATGATTCCGTACACAAGTGATTTTATATCACTAATGTGCTTTTGATTGTCTAAGTTGTAGATCTCATTAGTGTGCAATCAAGGAAGCTTGGATGACATTGAAGCAAAATTGGAAAGCATTTGGAGTGCCAAAGCTAGGATGATCCAAGAAGCTTGGTGGACTTGAAGCCTTGAAGACCAAGAGAAGATTGTAGTGCTTTTCAAGTCAATAGAGTTTGTACTCCTTTCCTTATTTTTAGAGATGTCAAAGGCACTAAACATAGGATAAAATGTATTTGAAATTGTATTTGAAAATGTAGGATTAAATCCCAAAGTCCATGGCCCAAAAGTCCCAAAAGTTTTTAAAGTAAAATAGGAATTTCATACAGGGCCGGTCGACAGCGAGATGGAACCTGGAATTCCAGGCATCTCGAAACTTATTGAGCCGGTCGACCGATGTAGTCCTGGCTGACGGCGGATGTGTTGCTGTTTCATACAGAAACAATCCAGCATGGTTGGGGCGGACGACCGCAAAAGGTCGGTCGACCGCGTAAAGGTTTTGAGTTGAATTTTTTGAGCGAACAGGTAGTCCTCGCCAGACGACCGCCACTGGGTCAGTCGACCGCGACAATAGAGAATTTGAAAATAAAAAAAGGCGTCCGATAAGGGCGGGCGACCATTGTGGCCCGATCGACCGCCGCGGCCTAGCAAAAGAGCCGTTGGGGCTTTTTCTCGTTGACTTTTTCAACTCCGTTTTTTTCAGTTTTACCCCCAAACGGTCATATTTTCAAATGAGCTATATATACACTATCTAAACCTTTCTAAACCATCTTTGAACATTATTTTGAACATTCTAAAGAACAAACCAAAGTGTTCTTAGTGCCTCTGTCATCTCTAACGAAGAAAGTGGATTAGGCTTAAATTTGTACATCTACATCTACATCCATACACTATCTAAACCTTTCTAAACCATCTTTGAACATTATTTTGAACATTTTAAAGAACAAACCAAAGTGTTCTTACTGCCTCTGTCATCTCTAATGAAGAAAGTGGATTAGGCTTAAATTTGTACATCTACATCCATCCTTTGTAACCCTTGTAAAGGGATTTTTAGTTTTTTTTCTTTGAAGAACATTGTATTTTTCGCGAGTGTGAAGAGATGCGTAGCCATCTCAAGTGCGAGTGTTGGAGACGCAGACCTTTCTCCGGTTCGTGCTGAGTCTTCCGACGCGGAGTCGAAACATTGTAATTTGGTTGATTCCCTGCCATTAAGGGAATCCGTAGTGAAAGCACTAAGAGGTCTTGGTGGAGTGGTGTAAGTCCTCGAGTGACCGAACCACTATAAATCTCGGGTGCACTCTCTCTATTTCTCTCACTCTTTATTTTGTGATTGTACATTTGTGGTTTATTTTCATTTGTGTTTAAAGTTTTAATTTGCCATTTAGTTTTTCATTTCGACAATATTTTTGGCAAAGTTTTTATTTTAAAAAACCCAATTCATCCCCCTCTTGGGTTGCCATCTGCCTGGAATTTCAGTATTAAATCTTAGATTCAGTTGCTGAAGGATGGATATTGAAAAAAATAAAAAGTTTCTTATTTTAGAAACTTTAAAAAACATCAATCTTTTACACTTAGGAAACCCTAGAGATGGTGTCAAAGAGCTTTTAGCCAAGTATTGAGATTTGGATTAGATGGTAATGAATCTTAGATTTAGTTGATGAAGGATGGGGATTGAAGAAATAGAAAGTTTCTTATTTTAGAAACTTTACAAAAGATCCATCTTTTAGACATAGGAAACCCTCGAGATTTTGTTAAGAAGCTTTTAGCCAAATTTTGAGATGGGGATGACATAGTATTGAATCTTAGATTTACTTGATAAAGGATGGAGATTGAAGAAATAAAAAGTTTACTATTTTAGAAACTTTATAAAACATCAATCTTTTAGACAAAGGAGACCGTAGAGACGGTGTGAATGAGCTTTTAGTCATATTTTGATATTAGGATGAGATGGTATTGAATCTTTGATTTAGTTGATGAAAGACCATCTTTTATAGTATAGAAACCCTAGAGATGATGTCAACCAGCATTTTGCCAAGTTTTGGGATGAGAATGAGAGGGTATTGAATCTTAGATTTAGTTAATGAAGGATGGAGATTGAAAAAAATAGAAAGTTTCTTATTTTAGAAACTTTATAAAACATCCATCTTTTAGACATAGGAAACCCTAGAGATGGTGTCAAGGACCTTTCAGCCAAGTTTTGAGTTGAGAATGAGAAGGTATTAAATCTTAGATTTAGTTGTTGAAGGATGAAGATTGAAAAAATAAAAAGTTTCTTACTATAAAAACTTTATAAAACATCAATCTTTTACACTAAGTTGTGGAAGGGCTTTTAGCCAAGTTTTGAGATGAGGATTAGATGGTATTGAATCTTAGATTTTGTTGATTAAGGATGGAGATTGAAAAAATAGAAAGTTTCCTATTTTAGAAACTTTATAAAACATCCATCTTTTAGGCATATGAAACACTCGAGATGTTGTTAAGGAGCTTTTAACGAAGTTTTGAGATGAGGATGAGTTGGTATTGAATCTTACATTTAGTTGATGAATGATGGAGATTAAAAAAATAAAAAGTTTCTTATTTTAGAAACTTTATAAAACATCCATCTTTTAGACTTAGGAAACCCTTTAGATGGTGTCAATGAGCTTTTAGCCAAGTTTTGATATGAGGATTAGATGGTATTGAATCTTAGATTTAGTTGATTAAGGATGGAGATTGAAAAATTAAAAAGTTTCTAATTTTAGAAACTTTATAAAACATCCATCTTTTAGACATAGGAAACTCTAGAGATGGTGTCAAGGAGCTTTTAACCAAGTTTTGAGATGAGAATGAGAGAGTACTGAATCTTAGATTTAGTTGCTGAAGGATGGATATTGAAAAAATAAAAAATTTCTTATTTTAGAAACTTTTTGAAACATTAGTCTTTTTCACTTAGTAAACCCTAGATATGGTGTCAATGAGCTTTTACCCAAGTTTTGAGATGAGGATTAGATGGTATTGAATCTTGCGTTTAATAGATGGAGGATGGAAATTGAGAAACTAAAAAAGTTTCTTATTTTTGAAACTTTATAAAATATCCATCTTTTAGATATATGAAATGCTAGAGATTGTGTTAGGGAGCTTTTAGCCAAGTTTTCAGATGAGAATGAGATGGTATCGAATCTTAGATTAGATGATGAAGGATGGAGATTGAAAAAATAGAAAATTTCTTATTTTTAAACCTTTATAAAACATCCATGTTTTAGGCAAAAGAGACCCTTGAGATAGTGTCAAGGAGCTTTTAGGGAAGTTTAGGGATGAGGATGACATGGTATTTAATCATAGATTTAGTTGATGAAGGACCATCTTTTATGGTATTTAAACCTTAGAGATGATGTAAAGTTTCTTTTAGCCAAGTTTTGGGAAGAGAATGAGAGGGTATTGAATCTTAAATTTAGTTGATAAAGGATGGAGAGATTAAATAATAGAAAGTTTATTATTTTAGAAACTTTATAAAATATCCATCTTTTAGACAAAGGAAACCCTAGAGATATTGTCAATGAGCTTTTAGCAAAGTTTTGAGATGAGAGTGAGAGGGTACTGAATTTTAGATTTAATTGCTGAAGGATGAAGATTGAAAAAATAAAAAGTTTATTATTTTAAAAACTTTATAAAACATCAATTTTGTACACTTAGTAAACCCTATAGATGGTGTCAAATGGCTTTTAGCCAAGTTTTGAGATGAGGATTAGAAGGTATTGAATCTTAGATTTAGTTGATGAAGGATGGAGAATGAAAAAATAGAAAGTTTCTTATTTTATAAAGTTTATAAAACATCAATATTTTAGACATAGTAAACCATAGAGATGGTGTCAAAGAGCTTTTAGCCGATACTTTGGGATATGAATGAAAAAACCGTCGTATTGAATCTTAGATTTACTTGTTAAATGATGGAGATTGAAAAAATAGAAAGTTTCTTATTTTAGAAACTTTATAAAACATCAATCTTTTACACTTAGTAAAGCCTAGAAATGGTGCCAAGGAGAACCGAGACAAGTTTTGGGATGAGTTAGCGATAGTATTGAATCTTAGATTTAATTGATGACGGATGGGGAGAAATAAATGTTTCTTACTTTAGGAACTTTAAAAAAACAAGTATCATTTATACATATGAAACCCTAGAGATTGAGTCATGGAGCTTTTAGCCAAGTTTTGAGTTGAGGATGTAATGGTAATGAATCTCAAATTTAGTTGATAAAAGGATGGAGAATGAAAAACTAGAAAGTTTCTGATTTTAGAAACTTTACAAAACATTCATCTTTTGCACATAGGAAACCCTATAGATGGTGTCAAGAAGCTTTTAGCCAAGTTTTAGGTTGAGGATGAGAATTGAAAAAATAAAAAGTTTTTTATTTTAGAAACTTTAAAAAACATACATCTATTAGATATAGAAAACCCTACAGATGCTGTCGATGTGCTTTTAGCCAAGTTTTGAGATGATGATAAGATGATGTTGAATCTTAGATTTAGTTGACGCCTGATGGAGATTGAAAAAATAGAAAGTTTCTTAATTTAGAAACTTCATAAGACATCCATCATTTAGACAACCATAGAGATTGTGTGAATGAGCTTTTAGGCAAGTTTTGGGATGAGGATGAGATGAATTTTAATCTTAGATTTAGTTGATGAAGGGTGGAGATTGAAGAAATAGTAAGTTTCTTTAGAAACTTTACGGAACATTCATCTTTTAGACATAGAAAACCCTAGAGATCCTGTCAATGAGCTTTTATCCAAGTTTTGAGATGAGGATGAGGTGATATTGAATCTTAGATTTAGTTAACAGATGATGGAGATTGAAAAAATAGAAAGTTTCTTAATTTATAAACTTTATAAAACATCCATCTTTTAGACATAGGAAACCCTAGAGATAGTGTCAATGAGCTTTTAGGCAAGTTTTGGGATGAGGGTGAGATGAAATTTAATCTTAGATTTAGTTGATGAAGGATGGAGATTGAAGAAATAGAAAGTTTCTTATATTAGAAACTTTACAAAACATTCATCTTTTAGACATAGAAAATCCTAGAGATGTTGTCATGAAGCTTTTAGCCAAGTTTTGAGATGAGGATGAGATGATATTGAATCTTACATTTGGTGGACGCATGGTGGAGATTGAAAAAATAAAAAGTTTTTTAATTTAAAAACTCTATAAGACATTCATCTTTTAGACATAGGAAACCCTAGAGATAGTGTTAAGGAGCTTTTAGCCAAGTTTGGGGATGGGGATGAGATGAAATTGAATCTTAGATTTAGTTGATGAAGGATGGAGATTGAAGAAATAGAAAGTTTCTTATTTTAGAAACTTTACAGAACATTCATCTTTTGGAAATAAGAAACGATAGAGATGGTGTGAAGGAGCTTCGAGCCAAGTTTTGGGATGTGTTAGCGATGATATTGAATCTTAAATTTAGTTGATGAAGGATGGCGAAAAAATAAAAGTCTCTTATTTTAGAATTTTTTAAAAACATCTATCTTTTTGACATATCAAACCCAAGGAGATGGTGTCATGGAGCTTTTAGCCAAGTTTTTATATGAGGATGAGATGGTATTGAATCTTAGATTTAGTTGATGAAGGATGGATATTGAAAAACAAAAAGTTTCTAATCTTAGAACTTTTGTAAAACATCCATCTTTTAGACATCAGAAACCCTCTAGATGGTGTCAAGGAGCTTTTAGACAAGTTTTGAGATGAGGATTACATGGTACTGAATCTTTGATTGAGTTGATGAAGGATGGAGATTGAAAATATATAAATTTTCTTATTTTACAAACTTTATAAAACATCCGTCTTTTAGACATAAGAAACCCAAGAGATGATGTCAAAGTGCTTTTAGCCAAGTTTTGGGATGAGAATGAGATGGTGTCAAAGAGCTTTTAGCCAAGTTTTAGGATAAGAATGAGACGGTTTGAATTTTAAATTTATTTGTTGAATGATGGAGATTGAAAAAATAGAAAGTTTCTTATTTTAAAAACTTTGTAAAACATCAATCTTTTACACTTAGTAAACCCTAGAAATGGTGTTAAGGAGCGCTGAGCCAAGTTTTGAGATGAGTTAGCGATGGTCTTGAGTCTTCGATTTAGTTGATTAAGGATGGGGAAAAAATAAAAAGTTTCTTATTTTAAAAATTTTATAAAACATCTATCTTTTAGGCATATGAAACCCTAGAAATTGTGTCAAGGATCTTTTAGCCAAGTTTTGAGATGAGGATGCTATGGTAATGAATCTTAATTTTAGTTGATGGATGATAGAGAATGAAAAAATAAAAAGTTTCTGATTTTAGAAACTTTAAAAAATATCAATCTTTTAGACATAGAAAAAAACCCTTTAGATGGTGTTAAGGAGCTTTAACCAAGTTTTAGGTTAAGGATGAGAATTGAAAAAATAGAAAGTTTCTGATTTTAGAAACATTATAAAACATACATCTTTTAGAAATAGAAAACCCTAGAGATGCTGTCAAGGAGCTTTTAGCCAAATTTTGAGATGATATTGAATTTTAGATTTAGTTGACGCATGATAGAGATTGAAAAAATAGAAAGTTTCTTAATTTTGAAACTTTATAAGATATCCATCTTTTAGACATAGGAAACCCTGGAGATAATGTCAATGAGCGTTTAGCCAAGTTTTGGGATGAGGATAAGATTAAATTTAATCTTAAATTTAGTTGATGAAAGATTGAGATTGAAGAAATAGAAAGTTTCTTATTTTAGAAACTTTACAAAATATTTATCTTTCAGACATTGGAAACCCTAGAGATGGTGTCAAGGTGCTTTTAACCAAGTTTTGAGATGAGAAAAAGATGATATTGAATCTTAGATTTAGTTAACGGATGATGGAGATTGAAAAAATAGAAAGTTTCATAATTTAGAAACTTTAGAAGACATCCATCTTTTAGACGTATGAAATCCTAGAAATGGTGTCAAGGAGCTTTTAGCCAAGTTTTGGGATGAGGATGCGATGAAATTGAATCTTAGATTTAGTTGATTAATGATGGAGGTGAAGTCAATGAGCTTTAGCGAAGTTTTGAGTTGAGAATTAGAGGGTTTTTAATCTTAGACTTAGTTGATGAAGAATGAAGATTGAAAAAATAGAAAGTTTCGTATTTTAGAAACTTTATAAAACATCATTCTTTTAGACTTACTAAACCCTAGAGATGTTGTCAAGGAGCTTTTAGATTGATCTTTTATAGTATTGAAACTCTACAGATGATGTCAACGACCTTTTAGCCACGTTCTGAGATGAGAATGGGAGGGCAATGAATCTTAAATTTAGTTGATAAATTTAGAAACATTATAAAACATCCATCTTTTAGACATATGAAATCCTATAGATGGTGTCAATGAGCTTTTAGCCATGTTTTGGGATGAATATAAGATGATTTTAATTCTTAGATTTAGGTGATGAAAAATGGAGATTTGAAAAATATAAAGTTTCTTATTTTAGAAACTTTATAAAACACCCACCTTTTAGACATAGGAAACCCTAGAGATGGTGTCAAGGAGCTTTGAGCCAAGTTTTAAGATGAGTTAGCGATGGTATTGAATCTTAAATTTAGTTGATGAAGGATGGCGAAAAAATAAAAAGTTTCTTATTTTAGAAACTTTATAAAAAATCTATCTTTCAGACATATGAAACCTTAGGAGATGGTGTCAAGGAGCTTTTAGCTAAGTTTTGATACCAGGATGAGATGGCATTTAATCTTAGATTTAGTTAATGAAGGATGGAGATTGAAAAATATCCATCTTTTAGACATAGGAAACCCTCTAGATGGTGTCAAGGAGCTTTTAGCTAAGTTTTGAGACGAGGATTAGATGGTATTGAATCTTAGATTGAGTTGATGAAGGATGGTGATTTAAAAAATATAAAGTTTCTAATTTTAAAAATTTCACAAAAAACATCCATCTTTTAGACATAGGAAACCCTAGAGATGGTGTGAAGGAGCTTCTTGCCAAGTTTTGAGAAGAGGATGAGATGGTATTGAATCTTAGATTTAGTTGATGGAGGATGGAGAATGAAAAAATAGGAAGTTTCTTATTATAGAAACTTTACAAAACATCCATCTTTTAGACATAAGAGACCCTAGAGTGAAAGTGCTTTTAGCCTTGTTTTGGGATGATGATATGATGATTTTAAATCTTAAATTTAGTTGAACAAGGATGGAGATTGAAAAAAAAGAAAGCTTCTTATTTTAGAAACTGTATAAAACATCCAATTTTTCGACATAGGAAACCCTATAGATGGTGTAAAGGAGCTTTTAGCCAAGTTTTGAGATTATGATGAAATGGTAATGAATTAAGTTTTGAGATTAGGATGAGATGGTATTGAATCTTAGAATTAGTTGATGAAGGATTGAGATTGAAAAACCAGAAAGTTTCTAATTTTAGAAACTTTATAAAACATCAATCTTTTAGACATAAGAGACCTTAGAGATGGTGTCAGTGTGTTTTTACGTAAGTTTTTGGATGACGATAAGATGGTATTGATTCTAAGATTTAGTTGATGAAGAGTGAAGATTGACAAAATAGAAAGTTTCTTATTTTAGAAACTTTATAAAACATCTATCTTTTAGACCTAGGAAACCCTAGAGATTATGTCAACAAGCTTTTAGCCAAGTTTTGGATGGGAATGAGAGGATTTTGAATCTTAGATTTATTTGATTAAGGATGGAGATTGAAGAAATAGAAAGTTTCATATTTTTGAAGCTTTATAAGACATCCATCTTGTACACTTTGTAAACCTTAGAGAAGGTGTCAAAGAGCTTTTAGCAAAGTTTTGAGATGACGATTAGATAGTATTGAAACTTAGATTTAGTTGATAAAGGATGGAGAATGAAAAAATAGAAAGTTTCTTATTTTTGAAACTTTATAAAACATTAATCTTTTGGACTTTGTAAACCATAGAGATGGTGTCAATGAGCTTTTAGCTAAGTTTTGGGATAAGAATGAGACGGTATTGAATCTTAGATTTACTTGTTGAATGATGGAGATTGAAAAACTAGAAAGTTTCTTATTTTAGAAACTTTGTAAAACGTCAATCTTTTACACTTAGTAATCCCTAGAAATTGTGTGAAGGAGCTCTGAGCTAAGTTTTGGGATGACTTAGCGATAGTATTGAATCTTAGATATAGTTGATGACGGATGGGGGAGAATAAAAAGTTTCTTATTTTAGGAACTTTATAAAATATCTATCTTTTAGACATATGAAACACTAGAGATTGTGTCAAGGAGCTTTTAGCCAAGTTTTGATATGAGGATTCGAAGGTAATGAATCTTAACTTTAGTTGATAAAGGATGGAGAATGAAAAAACATATAGTTTCTGATTTTAGAAACTTTACAAAACATTCATCTTTTGCGCATAGGAAACCCTATAGATTGTGTCAAGAAGCTTTTAGCCAAGTTTTAGGTTGAGGATGAGAATTGAAAAAACAGAAAGTTTCTGATTTTAGAAACTTTATGAAACATTCATCTATTAGACATAAAAAACCCTACAGATGCTGTCAATGAGCTTTTAGCCAAGTTTTGAGATGAGGATAAGATAATGTTGAATCTTAGATTTAGTTGACGCATGATGGAGATTGAAAAAATAGAAAGTTTCTTAATTTATAAACGTTATAAGACATCCATGTTTTAGACATAGGAAACCCTAGAGATAGTGTGAAGGTGCTCTTAGGCAAGTTTTGGGATGAGGATGAGATGAAATTTAATCTTAGATTTTGTTGATGAAGGATGGAGAATGAAGAAATAGAAAGTTTCTTATTTTAGAAACTTTACAAAATATTCATCTTTTAGACATAGAACCCTAGAAATGATGACAAGGAGCTTTTCGCCATGTGTCGAGATTAGGATGAGATGATATTGAATCTTAGATTTAGTTGACGCATGAGGAAGATTGAAAAAATAGAAAGTTTCTAAATTTAGAAACTTTATACGACATCCATCTTTTAAACATAGGAAACCCTAGAGATTGTGCCACAGAGCTTTTAGCCAAGTTTCAGGGTGGGGATGAGATGAAAATGAATCTTAGATTTAGTTGATGAATGATGGAAATTGAAGAAATAGATAGGTTCATATTTTAGAAACTTTACAAAATATTCATCTTTAGACGTAGGAAACCGTAGAGATGGTGTCAAGGAGCTTTGAGCCAAGATTTGAGATGAGTTAGCGATGGTATTGTATCTTAAATTTAGTGGATAAAGGATAGCGAAAAAATAAAAAAGTTTCTTATTTTAGAAGTTTAGTAAAAGATCCATCTTCTAGATATAATAAACCCTCTAGATGGTGTCAAGGAGCATTTAGGCATGTTTTAAGAAGAGGGTTAGATGGTACTGAATCTTAGATTGAGTTGATGTAGGATGGAGATTGAAAAAATAAAAAGTTTCTTATTTTAGAAACTTTATAAAACATCTATCTTTTAGACATATGAAACCATAGAGATTGTGTCAAGGAGCTTTTAGCCAAGTTTTGAGATGAGGATGCGATCGTAATGAATCTTAAATTTAGTTGATCAAGGATGGAGAATGAAAAAACTAAAAGTTTCTGATTTTAGAAACTTTATAAAACATCCATCTTTTAGACATAGGAAACCCTATAGATGGTGTCAAGAAGTTTTTAGCCAAGTTTTAGGATGAGGATGAGAATTGAAAAAACAGAAAGTTTCTAATTTTAAAAACATTATAAAACATATATCTTTTTGACATAGAAAATCCTAGATATGCTGTCAAGGAGCTTCTAGCCAAGTTTTGAGATGAGGATGAGATGATGTTGAATCTTAGATTTATTTGACCTATAATAGAGATTGAAAAAATAAAAAGTTTCATAATTTAGAAACCTTATAAGACATCCATCTTTTAGACGTAGGAAACCCTAGAGATGGTGTGAAGGAGCTATACAAAACATCTATCTTTTAGACATAACAAACCCTAGAGATGATGCAATGAGCTTTTACCTAAGTTTTGACGTGAGAATAAGAGGGTATTGAATCTTAGATTTAATTGATGAAGAATGGAGATTGAAAAAAAAGAAAGTTTTGTATTTTAGAATCATTTTAAAACATCAATCTTTTAGACTTAGTAAACCCTGGAGATGTTGTCAAGGAGCTTTTAGAATTATCTTTTATAGTATTGTGTAGACACCCCATTTTGACTAAGCCCTAAACCCTCCCGGCTTGTGCCAAATCCATCCGAATCTCACCAATAGGGTCCCAAACTTCACCCCAAGCCTGGTTAGGGTTTCACTAAGGTCCCTCCAAAATTTCAGAAAGATCCGAGCTCGTTTGCCCAGCAATCGGGCTGAGAGGGTGTGTGTAGTGTAAATAGGGGGTGGCCCATTAGTTTTTTCATTTTACCCCAAAATCCGTGTATTTGAAGGAAAATTCCAGTCATCCAAAGATCCTAAGTGCCCATAAATACATTTTTAGAAGCCTTAGGACCTCAGAAATGTCCTGGCAAAATTTCAGAAAAATCCGACAAAAAAATTCGAAAAAGACAAGCGGAGTTTGTGCAGTTATCAGGAAATAGGGGGTGTGTTATCCAATTGAATTCGCGCATTTGTGCGCTTATCAAATGGAGTGCGAATATCAAATTCTAAATTTTCCTATAAATATTAATCAAGGCCTTTTTTTTTTTCAGATCTAGTTTTTTTTTTTATCACAGAGAGAGAGAGAAATCCCTAAAATTACAAACCCTCGTTCATTCTCCGATCTAGCCGATCTCCGGCCATATTCCGGTAGGTTCTTCCGGCCATTCACATTTTCCGGTAAGATCCGTGATCTCCAGCCGAAAGTCAACCGAATCTCCGATCTTTTTCTCAGAAATCCTAATTTCATACTCATCATCTTCTCCGACAAGGATACCGGAGCTCCGGCCGGCCATTACCTAGTTTTCTTTGTTAGTCTTTTCCATCATTACTTTTCCTCTTTTAGCATCTCTAAACCTTAGATCCCTCTCTTGAAATCCTAACTGAAAATCAGATCTAAAAAAAAATACAGGAAAATAGATCTTGATTTTTTCCGATCGAAATTCTACCGAATTCCGGCAAATCTTCTTATTTTCCAGTCGAATTTCATCCAAAGTTTTGGCAAATTCATTTTATCAAACAAGTTCTTTGGATTTTCGGTGCCGGATGTCTTCTTCGAAAAAAATTCTTTCTCGCCTGCAAATTCATCTCTTCTAGCCGTAAACTCCGTCTGCAAAAAGAGGGAGATCCATAAGAAAATAAGAAAGAAGGTCAGATCTGAGGCATAAGAGGAAGAAAGGATTAATCCAAGACTACAAGTCGTTTGGATCTTGGTGAAATTGGAGGTAGGTAGATTTTTTTTCTTTTTCTCTTAGCATTAAAATTTCTTGAAACTGCTTATTTAATGATAATTTTATGCTTATGAAGATTCCTTAAGTTGTAGCTATGCTCTGTTTGTTTAAAAGTTTCTAATAATTGATTAGATGATTATCTTGTTTTTCTCTACATTGGTTATTTAAGATAAAATTGATATAGAATTTGAATAAATATATGATTCTCTTTTGGTTATGGCATTATTCATATTTCGAATTGTTAAGGTCTGTTGCAAACTAACAGGTTCTGGCATTTTCTTCGTTTGATTTGGGTTTTTAAATGTTAGAATAAGGAAAAGAAGAGAATACAGGTATTATTGTGTCTTTAATGTATGGTTAGATTAAGTGAAAGCTCAGTTGATGAAAATACCCCTTGCTTGGATCTCATGTAATATCTTTGCCTTATTCTTGTGTAGTAATTACTTCATGCCCATTTTTAGATAAGAAGTTGTTATGAATTTGAGAATGCATAAAATTGTCCAGGTAGTGCTATGAAATATCATTATCTGCAACATTTATTATTTTTTTTTTTAATTATTTGTAGTATAGTAAATTTGTGAGACGCTCGTTCTCTCTTATTCATTGTTAGATTATTCTTAATAGCTGATTTGTTTGAATGCTTATGCTGGTCTTTATTTGTATACTTATGATGATGGGTTTACATTTGATCTTACCTTTTATAGTGTATCATTTAAAGTTATTCAAAAATAATAATACATTGTTATTGAAATTTGTGTCATAACCTTACTGTCATTAGGGATTTCAGAAATAGGAGATATTGAAATATGAAGATGATTAGGACTCTGCATTTTTGTTGTGTTCATTGATGAGATTTGGGTCATTTTACGTGGTCCATATTAATTGTTTGCATCAAGTTGAGGAAAACATTTGTATATGAGGTCATCTCACTGACGTATGGTCAAAAAAGTACATAGGGCATTGACCTCTGTTCAAGGAGACATTTAGTGGAGAATTTGTCTATACTCTTAAACTCTACTTATATGAAATATAATTCAAAGAGTATTGAGAAGGCCTGAGTGATGAATTTCCTAATTGGTTAGATGATCAGATGAGCATTAACTATATTTGGCTTACTATGTTCAATAAGATTCCCCTATTGATTTTTTTTTTCTTTCATGAGGTGACAATAGTGTAACCATAATTTTCTATGAACATTATCTTAATTTGTAGATGATAGTGAGTCAGTCATATTTGGATAGTTGTGGATTCCAGTTTTGTTTCTGAGAGCATTTGGAAATTATTATAGTGTTCTGATGGTGTTCTCCTGATAAAGGATGCATTAGAGATTTGCTTATGTCCTTCTTTGGTTGTTATGTATGTGAACAATTGTATAGGCAAGATGCTTTATAGAGCAAATGTTAGTAATTCCCAAGATCAGGTTTATTCAATGCTAAAGACTATAATGAGAATGTTTGAAATTTTTCAAAAAAAGAATTTTAGAGTCAATTCAATCTGTTGATCAAGAACTGGGCATATGTAAAATTATATCAAGTTGTTAACTATGTTGGGTTATACATGTGTAAAATATGGTGTTATTACTATCTCTCTTTGATAACTACACCAAGACAACATATACCTACAAAGCTTGCAGTTCACTCTTAGTTTCTTTTGATTGATTTGATGTTGCTAAAAATGAGGGTTTAGGTGTTCTTCTATCTATATAGTTACCTGATCATTACTTGCTTAAGTGTATGTGAAGATTTCTAATTTCTTAGTGTAAGATTTTTCTTTTCCTTTATTTGATTTTCTATATTCTTATTAACTCATAATTAATATGGGTCATGGCATCGTAGTTCACCTATGATGATGTTTAAAAAACTAGCCTGGTTTGAATAGCTCTATATGAAAATAATTTCAATTTAGTTGTATATTGTGAGCATATAATGAATCTTTCTGTTATAAAAGGTTCAGTTTTTCGGGATAATTTCATAATGCTATAATCTATTTCAAAGTCTATTCATGCGATGACCTGTTGATTTTAAATTCATCTACATTAATAACCTTCATCATTGCCATGTGTAGAAGCTATCACTAATACCATTGATTTTTGTAACTTGTGACAAAAATACATTCACCTCTATATTCTTTACACAGCAACATGTCAGATTCAGCACAATAGGTTGCATATGGTTTCTCTTTTAGTTATATTGCTTAGGTTTCGAAGAATATTTCATTGGCACATGCTATGATTCTCATATTGCTTAAGGTAAGATGCTTTTATGAGTGCACTATTCCTGTGCTTGGGAAGAATGAGCAGTAGTAATGATAGAGTTTTCACCTTTAATATTCTTATAGGAAGGTTTATTTGATTACATTTACTTATCAGGTTATTGTTTGTTTATTATTACTCTTACATATTGGTATTGCCATGTGACATGTTTTGCATTATAGTTTTATGAGGCACCCAATTTCCATCATCATACTTTAATAGGGAATGAGCTTATATTATAGGTTTTTCTTTTAGTTCATTTCATTATTAAAAATGATGTTATATCCTTAGAGGCTTGCAGAATTGCAGTAGCATCTTCCCCCTTTCTCATTGTGAAAGGGCAATGAAGGCGATAGCCTAAGCCCACCCTTAGAGGGATTTATTGGATTATGATAATACCCTCTCCCCTCTTCTTTTCTCTTATTTAATTTTGAGTTAGATTCTGAAGATAAATGGATTGTTCAGGTGAGATTATATCAAAGTTCATTATACTCATTCTTTTTTATTTAAATAAATTGTTAATAGGAAGAAGGAGATCAGATGACTACTCTATTCGATATTATCGACATGAGTACTGTCTGATCTCAAGGCGGGATTAGAAATATTATCATGTGTATATGATATCAGATGATTACTTTGGCATCATCTGATTTCATTGGAGTCCCCGTATTGGGGTTTGTGGTTGGTTTTGAAGTGTTTTGATATTGTTTTTTACTTTATTAGGCTATCCAGCGGCTGGTCTGGACTAATTAATGTTATTTATCATTTTATGATTGCTATTAGATTGTATATTTTTCTTTGCTTAGCACTTGATTTATTCTTAGAATAAAATTTGCGATTATCTGGTAGCCTTTTCTTCTCTTTTTGATAGACTAACACAGTCTTATAGATTTCTGTTAAAATTCTTTGATATTAGAATTCCCTCTCGTTGCAAGGGCGACGAAGGCGCTAGCCTAAGCCCATCCTTAGGGGACTCGCTTAGTCCAAGTAGCACTCCTCTCATTTACTTAAAGACTTGTCCAAGTCTTTATGGTGTGTATCCCCTAGAAGTTAGAAATCCATTCATTGCAAGGGTAATGAAAGAGTTCTCTAGAGTCCTCTCAGGGAGACAGGCTATGTCTCAGACAGAGAAAGTTGTATCCTTTAGAGACAAGCTTTGTCTCGTTAGTGAGTCCATCCTTAGGAGACATGCCGTGTCTCGTCAGCACCTCTCTTGGAGCTTATCTTTTTGTTTAGGAGTCTCTCACAATCTCATTTTTCTTTCTAAACCTCATCTTTGTGCGTCTCTTGGTTTTTGGAAGAACACCTTGCTCGGCTTGGCATCATACCCCTTACCCTATGGGTATTGGGTTGCACATTTGTTGCACCCTAGGGCTAGGTAGCTGTCCGGCCCGGCTGAGTGTTTTACTTAAACCAAATATGCACAAGGTCTCTTTTTCCTTGTTCGCATTTTTTCTCTATCCTACCTATATGTCTAAGAGACTTGCCCAGTCTCATTCTATTAGCATCCTCTTCTTTGTGTATCATTTGGTTTTGGGAGAACATCCTACTCGGCTTGGCATCATACCCCTTACCCTTATGGGTATTGGGTTGCACATTTGTTGCACCCTAGGGCTAGGTAGCTGTCCGGCCCGGCTGGATGTTTTACCTTTGCCAAATATGCACAAGGTCTTTCCTTATTACTTGTTGAGCTTTATCTTAGTTTGATCAGTCCACTAGCATAGGAATCCGTCCTTAGTCTAGAGAGTCAGTCCTCTTGTTCAGGAATCAAATTCTATCATCATAGGGGTTAGGATTCTATTCTACCTCTCATCGTATCATGTTTTTCTATCCACTCTTGCAAGGTATAGGATGCTGTCCAACCCTTGCAGAGTCGTGTTTCTGTCTTTTTCCCCCGCAAAGCATAGGATGCTGTCCAACCTTTGCGGGATATCGGGAGTCTGTCCTCCCCTTATGATGATAGGATTTGTCCCCCTTGAGTCAAAAACACTTAAAAACAACAAAAACATCTGAAAAACCAAAAATCTCAAAAATCTTGAGTCATTAGAAGTAGTTAGGAAATCTGTTCCGAACTACGTTGGCTTGATCCTCTTTCACGAGGTACGTAGTGCAGCTTGGGATTCACATCCCAAGTCCAGCCAAACTTTCAAAAATAAACATTTCAAACATTCAAAAAAATACAAAAAAAAAAATTCAAAACCTTTTCAAAAAGATCTTTCTCCTAGAGTTAGGAGTCTGTCTTAGCCGTTTCGGGTGTTTTAGAGTTAGGAGTCTGTCATGATTTGTTGATATGGTGTGTCCTGTCGTGTGAGTGTCCCTAGAGTTAGGAGGCCTCAAGTCGATCGGTTAGACATTCAGTCGAACCGATGGCTAGACTAGGAAGCATATAGTCAGCCCATGGTTTTCCTTAGGTTGCACAGCCTAGTTACACATAGGATATAGGGCCCACCTGCATTAGCTTAAGGTTAATAAACTTGCATTAGTTAGGGCATATAGAGAGTCCTAAAAATTACAATTCACATGAACTTAAGCAATTGTACAAAAAAGCTTTAAAAATCAGTCGAGTCTAGTGGATCGAGTCTAGGATAGTGGTTCTAGATGGTTAGGCATAGTAGTTTGGAATAGGGCATCGAACTACGTTGACTCCGATTCTTTCCGAGGCCGGGATACGTAGAGCAGCTTGGATGGACGGCCATCTTGGTCCGAGTCAGGTCGCATTAGAGTTAGGACTCATTTTGTCCAGTCAGGTATAGAGTTGATTTGTGTTGTATTGTTTTTGCTGTGTCTTCTTACTTTCATGTACAGATCCTATACATTTAACTGTGACATGCATGTGTTTGCACACCAGAACTTAGACACCCATTAGGCATGTCACTTATAACCTAGTTTTGCTTAGGTGACACATCTTTCATTTATTTTGTGTATGTGTTTAATTTTCATCTCTGAGACATGCATGATTAGGTAGACGTCTTCTCAGAGATATATGTTCCCATTTCATATGACTTTCGCTCAAAACTCTTCAAAATCAATAACAAATGGCATAAGAGACCAGGTGCTTGCACTTGGGTGGATGAGGTGCTCTTCAGACCTTCCGAATTCGTAACCAGGCACGAACCCTCTTTTTATAATCTCTGGTTATCCGTTGCAACAGAGCATAGTATGGGATCCTTGGCCCACTTCCTTGGATGGCGACTCTTCTTTGTTTAAGGTACGCCTCGAATCTGGGCTAGTCCCCGAATCGAGAGGTATCTCACCTTTTATATCGCCACTCATGCTGTGAGAGGCACTTCTTTCGAGAGTTCCTTGGTAGAGCTCTCCATTCACGTGGATGATCCTGAGACTGACTCGCGTGGGGGCACACGTCCCCGCCGCCTCTCTCGGATCGGGGTCCACATATTGAAACTCTACAGATGATGTCAACGAGCTTTTAGCCAAGTTTTAAGATGAGAATGAGAAGGTAAAGAATCTTTGATTTAGTTGATAAAGGATGGATAATGAAAAAATAAAAATTTCTTATTTTAGAAACTTTATAAAACATACATCTTTTAGACATATGAGACCCTATAGATGGTGTCAAGGAGCTTTTAGCCATGTTTAAGGATGAAGATAAGATGATTTTTATTTGCACAACACTTGTCTTCAACACGTAACTTATGGACATTATCTCCTTGTATGTGACAAAAGAGGAACAAGGGTTATTCATAACTGTAAAAGAAGCTGGCATGGATTAGTTCTTCCTCTTCCCTGGTTCCTTGTCCCTGGTTTTAGTTATTTTTAGATAGTTCCATTGTTTGTTTGTATCAAAGCTCTGGTTCAAGAATTGGCAGCAATGGAGGATCAAATAAACGATCAATTTCAGAACTCTCCTGGTTCTGTTTTGCAACCTGAACCAGAGCCAAGCCTCTTTCATCATGTTAATTCCCTTAGTGAAAACTCTCTTTCTTCGGGGATCTCGGATGAGGAAATAGGAGGAGCTTTTGCAGGGCTAAATAACTGGTCCCCGGGACTAGCGCCAGCATCAGATTCCCTTATGCAAGTTCCAAATGATGGGTTCCTACCTGATATCCCTGATGAAGAGCAGAATCCTTTAGAGTCCGAGATGGGCATCTCTAAGGGAATCTCAGATTCAGAACCTGAAAATCTCTCCTTTCTCCACCTGGTCAAATTCAAAATTGACTCCTTGCCTTCCCCAAATAGAACTCTACAGAGGCTTCGTATCCAAATTTGTAATGGCGAACTGGATAACATTCAAGCTTCTGTTCATGAAAAAATGGATTTTCTTAAAGCAGTTGATAGGGAGATCAAACTGAGCTCTCCCTTATCCAAAAAGAAGAAAAGCCACAAAAAGTCCAAGAAACTTGCAAAGTCCCATGTCAAGCATCACATAGAAGACGAAGAAGATATTTTCTCATCCTTTGAAGATCGTCTGAAGCAGCTAATGAGAACTACCTCTACAAGAAGTGAAAGCCTGCCTTCAGATGATGAACCCACCAGTTCAGTGCAAAATACCACCATCTTGAATCAGCAAACCACCTTCTTGAATTTCGAAAACCACTTCCCTGGTTTGGCTAATTCCTCTGCTACTCCCTGATGGTGCCCCATCTGCTGCTGATAAGCATCTCTGTGATGCTATCCTCTGTAATAAAAGCTACTGGCCTAATGAAGTTCTTCCCAGTGATTTTCAGAAGATACTAGAGGGCCCATGCCCTTCAACTACCTCCTCCTTCACCAAGAAACTGGTTTCTCAAGTGAATGATGAAGTTCAGCTAGATTACGACCCTAGCACACATACTGAAAGAGGAACCATAGTTCATAAAATCATTCCAGAATCGACCCAAGAGGGGTCCTCATCAGGGAAAAAGAAAGGTAGGGGTAAAAACACAGGTAATGCTACCAATGTCCCTCATCTGGTTCACAGAAATAATGCTGGACTAGTTGAGAAACCAGCCCCTAAAGCTCCCAAAGTTAGTGACTTTTTTCATGAAGTTCTTCCATAAAAGGAAAATCAGAGGTTGAAGAAGCTAGCCAAAAATGGAAATTTGGAGAGACTGATGGTCCCTAGAGTGCAAGCAAGTGCAGAGACCAGACCAGTGGAGCATAGTACTATTTCTGCAGGTTCTAGTCCTCCTAGCTCTAGCCCACCAATCAATAAAAAATTAGCAGCAGCAGGAAAATTTGAAATTCTGTCCAAAATCAAAAATGGTTCTTGTGCTCTGTTTTCTGACGAGAAAGGAAGTTTCTTGGAAGTTGGACCTGCTGTTGCAGGTCAGAAAAAATAAGGAAAGCTCCTTGAGCCCTGTGATACTGTGCAATCTGCAAGTGGGTGGGAAAATTCGAAATTACCACTGGGTAAAGACCTGCCTCCAGAAGCCTGGCCTTCCATTTGTCCTCTTGGTGACCTGAATACTGAAAAGCCCAATGTTAATGGTCTGTGGAGGTCTCTCTTTGAGCAGAAAAAGGAGAAAGAACCATCTAAGCTGCACTTCGATGACTCTGTAATGGAGGAAGGAGGTAATAAGACAATCTCCTTTCAGCTTGATGAGATCGAGGAGATAGGGAGCAAGTGGAACCACTCCTTAGTGGGATATTTCATAGGGAGAAAACCGTACTTCTTAAATCTCAGAGAGAACTTGAAGAGGAAGTGGAAACTTAAAGGAGATTGTGAGGCAGTTCTTGAATCAGGAGATCATTCTTATGCTGGGAGGCCTCTTATTCTCAGAAAATGGAGACCTGGAATACCACTGGAAAAGCTGAACCTTACTTCTGTGCCCATTTGGATCCGTTTCCCAGGCCTCCCTCTAGAGTTTTGGAGTGCGAAAGGGATAAGTAAAATAGCCAGCTTCATTGGGAATCCTTTGTATATGGATTCTAGAACAACTGAGGCATCAAGATTGTATTTCGCTCGGCTTTGTGTTGAGGTGGAGGTGGGTGCAGAATATCCTGAGACCATTCCCATTCACACTCCGTTTGGAGTCCATGTCCAAAGTGTCGAATATGATTGGAAGCCTACTACCTGTAAAAATTGTCACAATTTCAGCCACACATCAGAGGCATGCCCCAAAAATATCAATCAGCCGGCTCTTAAAACTAAACAAGAATGGAGGCCCGTAAAATGCCCTCAGGTATCCTCAACAGAAAGTGGATCTGAAAAAATCAGTGGAATTATTGCCGAAATGGTTACTAACAGTGAGACTCCGAATAAGAAGGATGGTGATTTAATTATCCTTCCCCAAATGAATGATCCTACCCAGAAGTTTATACTCCAAAATAGCTTTGCGATCTTGGAGGAAGAGGAGGAAGAAAGAGTCATGCATGAAGATGGAAGTGATGATGTGTCAGAGGGATGTATAATTCAGAGAGATAAGGGAGGTAGTACTGTCCAGAATTACAGAGAGGGGCTTCAAAGTATTCGTGATCCCTCTGAAATTAATGTCACTGCTGAAGATACAGCCCAATCCTTAACTCTAAGGGTTGAGAATGATGAATCTTGGAGCGTGGAATGTTAGGGGGCTCTGCTCCCTTATCAAGAGGAGGGAAGTTCGGTATCTATTGGAGACCACTAAAATTTCCCTTCTCTGTCTTACTGAAACTAAAGCTTATAAAAAAGATATGCTTTCTTTTGTTAATGAAATTGGTGAAGGATGGCGATGTTATGCGAATTATAGTCACACTATTAAAGGTAGAATTTGGATTATATGGGATCCGCAGTATGTTCAGGTTAACATATTAGAATATGTGTACCAATATATCCATGGTGAAGTTCAGTTCCTGCAGACAAATATAAAGTTCTTATTAACCGCTGTCTATGCGGCTAATGCGGGAGGTGAGAGGAGGAATCTATGGACTCAGTTAATTAGAATGGCTTCTGCTATATCAATGCCTTGGATTGTTGCTGGGGACTTTAACGTAACTAGATATCAAGAGGAACGGTGGGGTGGGGCTGGTCCCAATCTGAATCATGTTGAGGAATTCAATGACTGTATTGATCAGTGTTACTTGGCGGATCTTTGGGCCTTTGGGCATACCTTGTCTTGGAACAACAACTCCGGCATTAGCGACTTGAAGTTTCGGATGCTTGATAGGGCTCTCGGCAATGATGAATGGTTTGCCTCCTTCCCTAATTCTTCTGCTGAGTATAAAAATCCGGGTCTCTCGGATCATTCTCCAATTGTTATCAGGCTTCAGCCATCAGCCTCAAGTGGAGGGAAACCTTTCAGGTTCTTCAATATGTGGTTGAGGGATACTTCCATTTTTGAATTAGTAGAGAGGGTTTGGGCAAAAGAAATTAGAGGGAACCCTATGTTTAAACTGTGCAAGAAGCTGCAAGAGGTGAAAAGGGTTATAAAAGAATGGAATTCAAAAAAATTTGGTCGTATTGATACTAAGATGGCTGATATCAGACAAAAATTAGGAGACATCCAAATGCAGGTGGCTGCCAATCCGGCCAATGCGGCCCTGAAACAAGAAGAAATTTCTACTAAGATTGAGTTTACTGCTACTACCAAATTGGAAGAATCTATGCTGCATCAGAAATCCAGAGTCAATTGGCTAAATTTGGGGGACTCCAACAATAGTTTCTTCTATTCTGCCATGAATATGAGGAGAAATCAAAACTCTATTCAAGGTATCACTAGATCTGATGGGCATTTAACCACTGATAGCAAGGAGATTGAGGAGACTCTTATCTCTTACTTCAAAGACATTCTCACTACTCAATCGGGGAGGACAGAGGAGACTACTTATATTGTGCCTGATCCTGTCATTACCTTGAATAATGAGGAGATATGCGACCTTCTTCTGGCGTTCACTGAAGAGGAGATATGTATTACCATCCATGCCATGGATGATAATAAAGCTCCTGGTCCTGATGGGTTTAATGGAGCTTTTTTCAAGAGCTTTTGGTATCTTATTGGCAAAGAGACGGTGGCGGCCATCCAGTATTTCTTCGAAACTGGCAAACTCCTCCCTGCTCTTAACACTTCTTTTATATCCTTGATTCCTAAATGCAATAATGCCTCAACCCCTGATCAGTATAGGCCTATATCCCTCTGTAATCATGTGTACAAGGTCATTACCAAATTGATGGCAAATAGGATGAGAAAAGTCATGCATAGGATTATAAATCCCTCCCAATCTGCCTTTATCAAAGGTAGGTTGATCCAAGAAAATGTCCTTCTGACCCATGATATTTGTCATAAGTTTCACCGAAAATCTAATGTCAAAGCCATGTGTGTCAAAATTGATTTGAAGAAGGCTTATGACAATGTTTGTCATGGGTCCCTCGTTCATTTCTTGAGAAAGCTTAGATTCCCTGATATCTGGTGCAAGTGGATCCTCCAATGTATTTCTACTCCTTCTTTCTCAATTTTGATTAATGGATCACCTAGGGGGTTCTTCAGATCTTCAAATGGGCTGCGCCAAGGTGATCCAATATCTCCTCTTCTGTTCTGTGTTGTGATGGAGATGCTTAGCTGTATTCTTCACAAAGCTCAGCTGGAAGGAAGAATTTCTTCTCCCTTTGCTAGAGGAAACTTTTGTATCAACCATTTATTCTTCTCTGATGATGTAATGCTTTTTGCAGATGCTAGTCTTTCTAATGCAGCTGGGTTGACTCAATGCCTTCTAGATTTCAAGGATTGTTCGGGTCTTGAGGCCAGCCTGACCAAGAGTGAAATTTTCTTCTCTGGAATCCCTCCTCAGCAGAGAGTTCAGATCAGTAGTGTTATGGGCTTTTGTGAAGGGGTGCTGCCTGTTCGATATTTGGGGTTGCCGTTGGTTACTACCCGGCTGACTAAGGGTGACTGTCAGCCTCTCATTAGCAGAATTAGGAACAAGATTGCATTATGGAGTAATAAAAATCTTTCAAGGGCGGGGCATTTGGAACTGATAAAAACTGTCCTGAGCTCCTTCCAGCTTTATTGGTCTGCAACTTATAATCTCCCGAAGGAAGTCCTGACTGACATTGAAACAATTTTTAGGAATTTCTTCTGGGCTGGGTGTTCTCGGCAAAAGAAGTTTACTCCGGTAGCTTGGGCAACTCTTTGCAGGCCAGTGGAAGTAGGAGGGGTCGGGTTAAGAAGACTGAAAGATGTGAACGAATCCTGCCAGTTAAAACTTCTTTCGAGAATAGTGCAAGATTGTAACACCCCATGGGTTCATTGGTTTAAAGAAAAATATATAAGAGGGAGATGTTTCTGGTCCATCCCCATGCCCTCATCTCCTTCCTGGGGAGCTAGGAGCATCCTCCAGCAGAGGCAAAGTGCTAAAAATTTCATTTGTTACGTGGTGGGGGAGGGGTCTTCTATTGATTTTTGGAAGCATCCGTGGCACCCAGATGGGACACTCAATTCATCAGATGGTAGGCTTTTTAACCTCCCAAAAGAAGGATCTGTTAAAGAATTCCGAATGAATGGGACTTGGGACAAAATTCTGACCCAACCTCAATTTCAAGAGCTTAAGATTGTAATAAATTCTGGCCTGTTCTCCCAGAATCCCTATGACTATGCTGTTTGGAAACCTGCTCCTGATGGTGCTTTTAGCATCAAGAACGCCTGGAATCAAGTGAGAAAGAAGCATCCTGTTTTGGAATGGACATCTTCGGTCTGGTTTAAGGGTAGTGTTCCTAGACAGAGCTTGGTTACCTGGCAAGCTCTTTCCTATAAATTGAGCACAAGGGATAGAATTTTGTTTATAAACCCTTCCAGAGAAACAAGATGCCCTCTTTGTAAGGTCAATCCTGAAACCATTGACCATTTATTCTTCAAATGCTCCTTCTCATCTTGGATTTGGAAGTCGATTTTATGGAGATTTACTCATAGGAGAAACCTGTTTTGAACTTTAGCAAAAGAGGAAGAGTGGATTAGGAGGAATTTCAGAGGAAGAGGGTAGACAGCTACAGCAATGAGAATAGCCTTTAACACTGCTGTTTATATGATTTGGCTGGAGAGGAACACTCGCATATTTGAAAACAAAGAGGTTCATAAACAAAGAATCCTTGCTGCTGCTCTAAATGCCATTAGAGACCAAGTTCTATTCCTTAACCTTGAGGATATTCAGTCCACTGATTCCTCTCTTCCTCCACTGATTCCCGCTGTCCTCTTTGTAAATCTGATCGGGAAACGAGAGATCATCTATTCTTCTCTTGTTCCTACTCGGCCTGGGTCTGGCGCTGCATTCTTTGGAAGGTCTCTGACAGAAAGAAACAACTCCCCTCCCTTATTGCAGAAGAGAAGTGGATCCAGCAGAAATTTAAAGGAAACTCGCAAGCTTCTCTACTGCAAAGATTGCTTTCTCTGCTTCCATCTACTTCATTTGGCTAGAAAGAAACCAAAGACTGTTTGAAGGTAAGTCTTCTCACAAACAAGATATTCTCAGTAGCATTCTCCTATCCACACGCATCAGAGTTTTGCACCTCAAGCCTCAAGATAATTTGAGCGATCTTGCGATCAAGATCGCCTCGAATTTTAATCTCCCTCTATTTCAGAAAGACAAGCCCACCAAATTTTGTAGATGGATACCGCCGTATAGATCCCATCAGAAGCTGAATTGTGATGCGTCCCTTTCCTCCGATGGAGGATCCGTTGGGGGCATTATCCGAAACAGTGATGGTGATTCCCTTGGATGTTACTCTCTTTGCGTCTCACCTGCTGCCATTCATGAGCTAGAAATTGAGGCCGTTCTTCATGGAGTAATCCTTGCCAAGAAGCTCAAATCCAAACACATTTGGATCGAATCTGACTCTCTTCATGCTGTGCGTGTCATCAAAGGTATTCAAAATTGCCCGTGGAGGAAGTTAGGGACACTCGACTCAATCACCACGGCCCTAAAGCATTTCGACTCTTGGAATATGTCTCACTCATGGAGAGAAGCAAACAAAGCTGCTGATATACTCTCCAAATTTGATTACCATTGTAAGGGTGTCTCGATTCTCCCCAATTTCAGATCCCCCCCCTTTAAATGATGTAATTCTCTCCGATGCGTCTGGAGAAGAATATGCTCGAATGTAATCTTTTTCTTTATCAATATATCTGGTTGGGGTCCGCCTCAACTCCAGCTTACCTACCAAAAAAAAAAAAAAAAAGATATTCAGTCCAGTAAAAATGAGGAAGTGTCAAAAAATTGGAATTTTCCCTACTTCTATAGAAAAACTGATAGAAAGTTCTGTTCTTGGGTTGTGCCGGTGGGGGAAATGGTCAAATTAAATACTGATGGCGCTCTCAACTCAGAAGGTGCAGGGATCGGGGGGATTCTAAGAGATGGTAAGAGGAATATCATAGCCATGTTCTCTGTTGATAAACCTGTGGAAGAGATTCATGGGTTAGAAATGGAAGCAGTCCTACATGGCTTAGAGCTTGCTCACAGAAAGAATACTCAGCACATCTGGGTTGAATCAGATTTGATGATGACTGTGAAAATTATAGAGAAGATGTGGACTTGTCCTTGGAAGAAGATCCCTACTTTTGAGAAGATCATGAACATGCTTAACAAATTCAAAAGCTGGGAAATCTCTCATATTTGGAGAGAGGCTAACCAAGCAGCTGATTACCTCTCAAAACCAAATTGCTCTATCAAAGGCAAAGATATTCAGCTGGTTTCTATTCCTCCAGATCTCCAGAACATTGTGTCCCTTGATTATGATGGGATGGTTTATTCTAGAGTGTAGTCGTCCCAATCTTGTGAAGAAGAGAAGGATGTGCCTTGCTAGCCGCTTGCAGATCTCTGTTGGGAGGGAGTGGTTCTTCGTTCACATTCTTCATCAGATTAGCTTAATGCCCCTATGCTATGTGTTGAAGACAAGTATTGTTTCTAGATGTTGGTGCTGTAGTGCTATCTGTAGCCCACCTTGTGGCATTTTTCAGCAATCCACTTTGATTTTCTTATTGGCTATTTGCCTTTGTAGCCCTTGTGGCCCCCCTTTGTAATCCTTTCTATTGTTCTTAATATATCTGGTCGGGGTCTGCCTAACCCCAGCTTACCAACCAAAAAAAAAAAAAACCATCTTCGCCCCTGGTAATGAATATCCAGTGATCTCTTCAAACTTCGGTTCAAGCAGAGACCCTCAAGTCCCTCCTGTTATTTGCATTACTGCTCCAAATTCAGCTGGTGTTGACCCTCTCAAGATTAATGGTGGTCTTTCTGATGCAAAGGCAATTGGGAAGGAGATTTCTTCAGCAAATATAGTTGACCTGCTACCAGCTGTAAATCTCCCTTGGAAAAATCTGTTCAATGATCAGAATTCCACTCCTTGCACTGCAAACCATCCTATCCCAACTAAACTCACAGAAATTTCGCCAGCTGAGGAAGAAAAATCAAATCTGGAAATTCTTTTTCAAGATGAAGAGATCCAAAGGTATGAAAATCAGTGGGCAAATTGTCTTGTGGGGTATTTCCTTGGGATACGGCCATTCTTCTCCACTCTTAAAGAAACCCTCTCTAGGAAATGGAACCTTACAGGCCCTCTCCAAGTTGTTTCTCTGCAAAATGGATTCCTTTTGCTAAAGTTCTCCTGCTCTGAAGAATGTACTAGAGTCCTGGAAGGCAACAACCTCCATTATGGAGGAAAACCTCTTATATTGCAGAGGTGGGATTCTGATTCCTTACTTGAAAAGAAAAAATTGCCAGAAATCCCAATTTGGGTTCATCTTCCTGGGATTCACCTCAAATTCTGGAACCCTCACTGCTTGAGTAGAATTGGAAGCATGATCGGAAAACCGCTTTACATGGATACCCACACAGCTGAAACTTCAAGACTCCACTTTGCAAGAATTTGCATCCAAATTTCAGCAGAGCAAGCCCTCCTTGACTCTCTATAAAGCTTAAAACTTCCTCTGGGGAGATCATTCAAGAAATTGTTTATGATTGGAAGCCCAAGGCATGTTCTAGGTGCAAAGATTTCAGCCACTCTTTGGAGAATTGTACCTTAATTTCTTCTCATGTGGTCCCCAAAAAGGTTTGGAAACCTGTCCAAAAGAGTGTTGTCCCTGAGCAAGCTAAGTCTTCTCCCGAAAATCATCCTCCTTCCTGTAGGAGCCTGCCTCCTAATCAGAATCTTCTCTATAATAGATTTGATGCCCTCTGTGATCAAGGAAATATGGTATCCAAAGGAGCAACCATCACCCCGATTCCTCCAGACGCAATTGACAAAGGCAAAGCAACTGGGATAACAAATGTGATTGATAGTAGTAAGCCCCCATTAGATAGTCCATTATCTAATTCAGCTTCTATTCCCTCTTCTTCCAATGGAGAACCTTGGAATTTAGTCTCAAAAAAGAAAGGGAAGGTTTTGCCTTTTGTTCCCCCCTACCTGGGTTTCGAACTCCACCAGCTTTCAAAGGCATTATCCCTGGAAGGTTCTGATCCCCAGAGGGCTGTAGCTACTTTTCTCTCCGGTCCTTGCTTGGTGGGTTGCTATAGTCCCCCCTTGCAGTGTTGGAGCTTTGCCCTTGTTCGGGCTTGTCTTCTATTTTGTTTTTTTTTCTTTGCTGTATCTTGGGATTTCGCCCTGTTTTGTTGCTTTTGTTTTGGCTTGTTGCTTCTTTGTTTCCCCCTTCATGTTAGGGGGTTGCTCTCTTGCTCCTTGTATATCTTTCGTTTTCTATTAATATATCTGGTCGGGGTCCTGCCTAACCCCAGCTTACCCATCAAAAAAAAAAAAAAAGATTCAATACCAGCTAATCATAATCTCAAAACTTGCCTAAAAGCTCCTTGACTACATCTCTAGGGTTTACTAATTCTAAAAGATTGATGTTTTATAAAGTCTGTAAAATCAGAAACTCTTTATTTTTTTAATCACTATCCTTAATCAACTAAATCTAAGATTCAATACCCTCACATTCTCATCCCAAAACTTGGATAAAAGCTCATTGACACCATCTCTGGGGTTTCCTACGTCTAAAAGATTGATATTTTATAAAGGTTCTAAAATCAGAAACTTTATTTTTTCTCAATCTCCATTCTTAACCAACTAAATGTTTAGATTAATAACCATCTCATCCTCATCCCAAAACATGGCAAAAAGCTCCTTAACACCATCTCCAGGGTTTCCTATGTCTAGAAGATGGATGTTTTATAAAGTTTCCAAAATAAGAAATTTTCTATTTTTTCAAACTCCATCCTTAATCAACTAAACCTCAAATTCAATACCCTTTCTTTCTCATCCCAAAACTTGGCTAAAAGCACCTTCACACCTTCACACCTTCTATAGGGTCTCCCATGTTTAAAAGATGGATGTTTTATAAGTTCTAAAATAAGAAACTTTCTATTTTTCAATCTCTATCCTTAATTAACTAAATCTAAGATTCAATACCATCTCATCCTAATCTCAAAACTTGGCTAAAAGCTACTTGACAACATCTCTAGGGTTTACTAATTTTAAAAGATTGATGTTTTATAAAGTTTCTAAAATCAGAAACTCTTTATTTTTTCAATCTTTATCCTTCATCGACTAAATCTAAGATTCAATACCCTTACATTCTCATCCCAAAACTTGGCTAAAAGCTCATTGACACCATCTCTAGGATTTCCTACGTCTAAAAGATGGATGGTTGTTTATAAAGGTTCTAAAATCAGAAATTTTATTTTTTCTCAATCTCCATTCTTCACCAACTAAATCTAAGATTAATTATCATCTCATCCTCATCCCAAAACATGACTAAAAGCTCCTTAACACTATCTCTAGGGTTTCCTATGTCTAAAAGACAGATGTTTTATAAAGTTTCCAAAATAAGAAATTTTCTATTTTTCAATCTCCATCCTTCATCAACTAAACCTTAGATTCAATACCCTTTCTTTGTCATCCCAAAACTTGGCTAAAAGCTCGTTTACATCATCTCTAGGGTTTCAATACCATAAAAGATGGATGTTTCGCATGTTAGACATAGCAAAAAGCTTCATATAAACCATGGAGCTTTTTAGAAAGATTGAAAAAAGATGGATGTTTTATAAACTTTCTAAAATTAAAAACTTCCTATTTTTTCAATCTCCATCCTTGATCAACTAAATCTAAGATTTAATACCATCGAATCAACATCCCAAAACTTGGCTAAAAGCACATTTACACCATCTCTAGGGTCTCTTATGTCTAAAAGATGGATGTTTTATAAAGTTTCTAAAATAAGAAACTTTCTATTTTTTCAATCTCCATTCTTCAGCAACTAAATCTAAGATTAATTACTATCTCATCCTAATCCCAAAAGTCGGCTAAAAGTAACTTAACACCATCTCTAGGGTTTCTTATCTCTAAAAGATGGAGGTTTTATAGAGTTTCTAAACTAAGAAGCTTTCTCTTTTTTCAATCTCCATCCTTCGTCAACTAAATCTAAGATTCAATATCATCTCATCCTCATACGAAAACATGGCTAAAAGCTCATTGACACCATCTCTAGGGTTCCCTATGTCTAAAAGATGGATGTTTCAATAAATTTCTAAAATAAGAAACTTTCTATTTTTTCACTCTCCATCCTTCATCAACAAAATCTAAGATTCAATACCCTCTCATTCTCATCCTAAACTTGGCCAAAAGCTCGTTGACATCATCTAAAAGGTGGATGTTTAGAAACTTTATAAAACATCCATCTTTTAGACGTAGGAAACCCTACAGACGGTGTCAAGGTGCTTGTAGCCAAGCTTTGAGATGACGAATACATGATAATGAATCGTAGATTTAGTTGACGACGGATGGAGATTAAAAAATTAGAAAGTTTCTTATTTTAGAAACTTTATAAAACATCAATCTTTTAGACATAGGAAACCCCATAGATGGTGTCAACAAGCTTTTAGCTAAGTTTTGAGATGATGATGAGATGGTATTGAATCTTAGATTTAGTTTATGAAGGATGGAGATTGAAGAAATTGAAAGTTTCTTATTTTAGAAACTTTAAAAAATATCCATCTTTCAGACATAGGAAACCCTACAGTTGGTGTCAAGGAGGTTTTAGCCAAGTTTTGAGATGAGGATAAGATGAGAATGAATCTTAGATTTAGTTGATAAAGTAAGATTGAAAAAATAGAAAGTTCTTATTTTAGAAACTTTATTAGACATCCATCGTTTATACATAGGAAACCCTAGAGATGGTGTCAAGGAGCTTTTAGCCATCATTTAGACATCCCAAAACTTGGCACAGAGCTCCTTGACACCATTTCTAGGGTTTACTAAGTGTAAAAGATTGATGTTTTACAAACTTTCTAAAATAAGAAACTTTTTATTTTCAATCTCCATCATTTAACAAGTAAATCTAAGATTCAGTATTCGATCATTCTCATCCCAAAACTTGGCTAAGAGCTCGTTGGCATCATCTCTAGGGTTTCCTACGTCTAAAAGATTTATGTTTTCTAAAGTTTCTAAAATCAGAAACTTTCTGCCTTTTCAATCTGCATCCTTCATCCACTAAATCTAAGATTCAATACCCTATCATTCTCATCCCAAAACATGGCTAAAAGCTCGTTGACATCTTCTCTATGGTTTCAATACCATACAAGATGGTTGTTTTATAAAGTTTCTAAAATAAGAAAGTATTTATTTTTTCGCCATCCTTCATCAACTAAATTTAAGATAAAATACCATCACTAACTCATCCCAAAACTTGGCTCAAAGCTCCTTGACACCATCTCTAGGGTTTTCTATGTCTAAAAGGTGGATGTTTTATAAAGTTTCTGAAATAATAAACTATCTACTTTTTCAATCTCCATTTTTTAATAACTCAATCTAAGATTCAAAATCATCTTATCTTCATCCCAAAACATGGCTAAAAGCTCCTTGACACCATCTTTAGGGTCTCATTTGTCTAAAAGCTCGATGTTTTATAAAGTTTCTAAAATAAGAACTTTTCTATTTTTCCAATCTCCATCTTTTATCAACAAAATCGAAGATTCATTACCCTCTCATTCTTATCTCAAAACTTGGCGCTAAAAGCTCGTTGACATCATCTGTAGAGTTTCAATACTATAAAAGTTCAATCTAAAAGCTCATTGACAACATCTCTAGGGTTTACTAAGTCTAAGATATTCAAGTTTTATAAAGTTTCTAAAATACGAAACTTTCTATTTTTTCAATCTCCATTCTTCATCAACTAAATTTAAGATTCAACATCCTCTCATTTTCAAGTCAAAACTTAGCTAAAAGCACCTTGACATCATCTCTAGGGTTTCCAATGTCTAAAAGATTGATGTTTTATAAAGTTTCTAAAATAAGAAACTTTCTATTTTTTCAATCTTCATCATTCATCAACTAAATCTAAGATTCAATTTCATCTCATCCTCATCCCAAAACTTGGCTAAATGCTTCTTGACACCATCTCTAGGTTTTCTATGTCTAAGAGATGGATGTTTTATAAAGTTTCAAAAAACAGGAACTTTCTGTCTTTTCAATCTCCATCCTTCATCCACTAAATTTAAGATTCAATAAGAAATTTTTTTTTCTCCCCATCCTTCATCAACTAAATCTAAGATTAAATACCATCGTTAACTCATCCAAAAACTACACTCAGAGCTCCTTGTCAGCATTTCTAGGGTTTACTAAGTGTAAATGATTGATGTTTTACAAAGTTTCTAAAATAAGAAACTTTCTATCTTTTCAATCTCCATCATTTATCAAGTAAATCTATGATTCAATATCCTCTCACTCTCATCCCAAAACTTGGATAAAAGCTCGTTGACATCATCTCTAGGGTTTCCTATGTCTAAAAGATGGATGTTTTAGAAAGTTTCAAAAAACAGAAACTTTCTGTGTTTTCAATCTCCATCCTTTCATCCACTAAATCTAAGATTCAATACCCTCTCATTCTCATCCCAAAACATGGCTAAAAGCTCGTTGACATCGTCTCTAGGGTTTCAATACCACAAAAGATGGATGTTTTATAAAGTTTCAAAAATAAGAAACTTTCTATTTTGTCAATTTCTATCCTTCATCAACTAAATCTAAGATTCAATACAATTTCATCATCATCCCAAAACTTGGCCAAAAGCACATTAATACCATCTCTAAGGTCTCCAATGTCTAAAAGATGGATGTTTTATAAAGTTTCTAAAATTAGAAACTTTCTGTTTTTTCAATCTCAATCCTTGATCAACTAATTCTAAGATTCAATACCATCTCATCCTAAAGTCAAAACTTGGCTGAAAGCTCCTTAACACCATTTCTATGGTTTCCTATGTCTAAAAAATGGATGTTTTACAAAGTTTCTAAAATAAGTAACTTTCTATTTTTTCAATCTTCATCCTTCATCAAGAAAATCTAAGATTTTAAACCATCTCATCATTATCCCAAAACCAGGTAAAAGAACTTGGACACCATCTCTAGGGTCTCATATGTCTAAAAGATGGATGTTTTATAATGTTTCTAAAATAAGAAACTTCCTATTTTTTCATTCTCCATCCTCCAACAACTAAATCTAAGATTCAATACCATCTCATCTTCTTCCAGGCTAAAAGCTTCTTCACACCATATCTAGGGTTTCCTATGTCTAAAAGATGGATGCTTTACAAAGTTTCTGAGATTAGAAACTTTCTATTTTTCAATCTCCATCCTTCATCAACAAAATCTAAGATTCAATACATTCTCATCCTAGTATCAAAACTTGGCTAAAAGCTCATTGACACCATCTCCTAGGGTTTCATATGTCTAAAAGATAGATTTTTTATAAAGTTTCTAGAAGAAACTTTTTATTTTTTCACCATCCTTCATCAACTAAATTTAAGATTAAATACCATTAACTCATCCCAAAACTTGGCTCAAAGCTCCTTGACACTATCTCTAGGGTTTTCTATTACTAAAAGTTGGATGTTTTATAAAGTTTCTAAAATAATAAACTCTCTATTTTTTCAACCTCCATTTTTCAATAACTAAATCTAAGATTCAAAATCATCTTATCTTCATCCTAAAACATTGCTAAAAGCTCCTTGAACCATCTATAGGGTCTCATATGTCTAAAAACTGGATGTTTTATAAAGTTTCTAAAATAAGAAACTTTCTATTTTTTTAATCTCCATCATTCATCAACTAAATCTAAGATTCAATTTCATCTCATCCTCATCCCAAAACTTGGCTAAAAGCTTCTTGACACCATCTCTAAGGTTTCCTACGTCTAAAAGATGGATGTTTTATAAAGTTTCTAAAATTTCATTCTCCATCCTTCATCAACTAAATCTAAGATTTAATACCTTCTCATCCTCATATTAAAACTAGGCTTAAAGCTCTTTCACACCATCTCTAGGGTTTCCTATGCCTAAAATATGGACGTCTTATAATGTTTCAAAATTAAGAAACTTTCTATTTTTTCAATCTCCATCATCCGTTAACTAAATCTAAGATTCTATATCATCTCATTCTCATCTCAAAACTTGGCTTAAAGCTCCTTGACACCATCTCTATGATTTTCTATGTATAAAAGATGAACATTAAGTTTTTAAAATAAGAAACTTTCTATTTCTTTAATCTACATCCTTCTTCAACTAAATCTAAGATTCAATTTCATCTCATCCTCCAAAAACAATCCTAAAAGATCCTTGACACCATCTCTAGGGTTTCCTATGTCTAAAAGTTGGATGTTTTATAAATTTTCTAAAATTTCAATCTCCATCCTTCATCAACTAAATCTAAGATTTAAAACCTTCTCATCCTCATCTTAAAACTAGGCTAAAAGCTCTTTCACAGCATCTCTAGGGTTTCCTATGCCTAAAAGATGGATGTCTTATAAAGTTTCAAAATTAAGAAACTTTCTATTTTTTCAATCTCCATCCTCCGTCAACTAAATCTAAGATTCTATATCATCTTATTCTCATATCAAAACTTGGCTAAAAGCTCCTTGACAGCAGATGTAGGGTTTTGTATGTCTAATAGATGTATGTTTTATAAAGTTTCTAAAATCAGAAACTTTCTATTTTTTCAATTCTCATCCTTAACCTAAAACTTCGCTAAAAGCTTCTTGACACCATCTATAAGGTTCCCTATGTCTAAAAGATGAATGTTTTATAAAGTTTCTAAAGTAAAAACTTTCTGTTTTTTCTTTCTCCATCCTTATTCAACTAAATTTAAGATTCATTACCATCGCATCCTCATCTCAAAACATGGCTAAAAGCTCCTTGACAAAATCTCTAGGGTTTCATATGTCTAAAAGATAGATGTTTTATAAAGTTCATAAAATAAGAAATTTGTTTTTCTCCCCATTCTTCATCAACTAAATTTAAGATTCAATACCATTGTTAACTCATCCAAAAACTTGGCTCAGAGCTCCTTGTAACCATTTCTAGGGTTTACTAAGTGTAAATGATTGATGTTTTACAAAGTTTCTAAAATAAGAAACATTCTATCTTTTGAATCTCCATCATTTATCAAGTAAATCTAAGATTCAATATCCTCACTCTCATCCCAAAACTTGGATAAAAGCTCGTTGACATCATCTCTAGGGTTTCCTATGTCTAAAAGATTGATGTTTTAGAAAGTTTGAAAAATCAGAAACTTTCCGTCTTTTCAATATCTATCATTCATCCACTAAATCTAAGATTCAATACCATCTCATTCTTATCCTAAAACATTGCTAAAAGCTCGTTGACATCGTCTCTAGGGTTTCAATACTACAAAAGAGGGATGTCTTATAAAGTTTCAAAAATAAGAAACTTTCTATTTTGTCAATCTCTCTCCTTCATCAACTAAATCTAAGATTCAATACCATTTCATCATCATCCCAAAACTTGGCCAAAAGCACATTAAAACCATCTCTAGGGTCTCCAATGTCGAAAAGATGGATGTTTTATAAAGTTTCTAAATTTAGAAACTTTCTGTTTTTTCAATCTCAATCCTTCATCAACTAATTGTAACATTCAATACCTTCTCATCTTAATCTCAAAATGTGGCTAAAAGCTCCTTAACACCATTTCTAAGGTTTCCTATGTCTAAACAATGGATGTTTTACAAAGTTTCTAAAATAAGTAACTTTCTATTTTTTAAATCTTCATCCTTCATCAACAAAATCTAAGATTTTAAACCATCTCATCATCATCCCAAAACCAGGCTAAAAGCACTTTGACACCATCTCTAGGGTCTCATATGTCTAAAAGATGGATGTTTTATAATGTTTCTAAAATAAGAAACTTTCTATTTTTTCATTCTCCATCCTCCAACAACTAAATCTAAGATTCAATACCATCTCATCATCTGCTCAAAACTTGGCAAAAAGCTTCTTCACACCATCTCTAGGGTTTCCTATGTCTAAAAGATGGATGTTTTATAAAGTTTCTGAGATTAGAAACTTTCTATTTTTCAATCTCCATCCTTCATTAAAAAAATCTAAGATTCAATACATTCTCAACCTAGTATCAAAACTTGGATAAAAGCTCCTGGACAGCATCTCCTAGGGTTTCATATGTCTAAAAGATAGATTTTTTATAAAGTTTCTAAAATAAGAAACTATTTATTTTTTCGCCATCCTTCATCAACTAAATTTAAGATTAGATACCATCGCTAACTCATCCCAAAACTTGGCTCAAAGCTCCTTGACACCATCTCTAGGGTTTTCTATAGCTAAAAGGTGGATGTTTTATAAAGTTTCTGAAATAATAAACTATCTATTTTTTCAATCTCCATTTTTTAATAACTCAATCTAAGATTCAAAATCATCTTATCTTCATCCTAAAATATGGCTAAAAGCTCCTTGACACCATCTATAGGGTCTCATATGTCTAATAGATATATGTTTTTTAAAGTTTCTAAAATAAGAAATTTTTTATTTTTTCATTATCCATCCTTTATCAACTAAATCAAAGATTCTTTACCTTCTCATTCTCATCTTAAAACTTGGCTAAAAGCTCGTTGGCATCATTTGTAGAGTTTCAATACTATAAAAGATAATTCTAAAAGCTCATTGACAACATCTCCAGGATTTACTAAGTCTAAAAGATTGATGTTTTAAAAAGATTCTAAAATACAAAACTTTCTTCTTTTTCAATCTTCATTCTTCATCAACTAAATCTAAGATTCAATACCCTCTTATTCTCAAGTCAAAACTTAGCTAAAATCTCATTGACATCATCTCTAGGGTTTGTTATGTCTAAAAGATGGATGTTTTATAAAGTTTCTAAAATAAGAAGCTTTCTATTTTTTCAATCTCCATCATTCATCAACTAAATCTAAGATTCAATTTCATCTCATCCTCATCCCTAAACTTGGCTAAAAGCTCCTTGACACCATCTCTAGGGTTTCTTACGTCTAATAGATGGATGTCTTATAAAGTTTATAAATTAAGAAATTTTTTATTTTTTCAATCTCTATTATGCTTCAAATAAATCTATGATTCAATACCATGTAATCATCATCTCAAAACTTGGCTAAAAGCACTTTGACACAATCTCTAGGGTTTACTAAGAGGAAAAGATTGATGTTTTATAAAGTTTCGAAAATAAGAAACTTTTTATTTTTTCAATCCCCATCCTTCAGCAACTAAATCTAAGATTTAATACCCTCTCATTCCTAACTCAAAACTTTGCTAAAAGCTCCTTGACAGCGTTTCTAGGGTTTCCTATGTTTGAAAGATTGATATTTTATAAATTTTTTAAAAGAAGAAACTTTCTATTTTTTCAATCTTCGTCATTCATCAACTAAATCTAAGATTCAATACCCTCTCATTCTTTTTTTTTTTGGTTGGCAAGCTGGGGTTAGGCAGGACCCCCACCAGATTCATTGAAATAAAGAGCAAATACAAACTAAGGAGGCTCAAAAGCCAACAAGAAGGGAACAAGCTCCCAGCACAACAACAGCCAAGAGAAATAAGAGAAAAAACAGCTTCCATTCGGAGGATTACCCAAATTTCCAAAGGGAACAGACTCCCTGTTGGCCAAAAACCAGAGCATTCTAATTAAGGACTGGAGCCACTCAATTCCTTGAGATATGGAAGAAAACCCTCCCGACCAATTAGGGATCCAAAAAGAAGGCTCAAAATAATCGACATAGAAACTATGGGAAGGAGCCCAAAATCTGGAAAAAAGAACAGGATCTGCGCCCACGTTACAGCCGAGTGTAAACCTTACCAGAGGAGTCATCAGTAATAATATCAGCAAGAGCAGAGGGGATAAGGTTGGTAGCTATATTAGCGCCTTTGCACATACAATCCACTTTGGACAGAAAGTCAGCTGCTCTATTTGCCTCCCTCCAGACGTGAGAGATTTTCCATGAAGTGAGAGAGGAGAGGGAGAGTTTTATAGAGTCCAGCGTGTTAAGCAGTTTCCAAGGGCAGCAAAGAACTCCAGATATGATTTTTTCCGCAATCGAGGAATCAGTTTCGATCCAGATGTGCTGAAAGTTCAATTGAAGGGCAGATTTAAGCCCAAATGCAATTGCTTCCAGCTCAAGGACATTTATGGAATCAGGCAGTCTATTGACAGAATACATAGCATATGGTTCTCCTTTTTTCATTTCGAATAAGACCTCCAATTGAGCCATAGTCCCCGGAGAGCGAAGCATCAGAATTCAGCTTGAGGAAGGGAAGGCTTGGGGGTATCCAGCTACAAAACTTTTGAAAGCAAGGGCGAGGAATCAGACATATCCTGAGGTTGGCAGCGATAGCTTCATTCCTATCAGATTTCAAGTCATATAACAGCAGGTAGGATATTCTATTTTGGATAACACATAGGATGTTTCGCAGCACAATTTGCTTGTGAGTCGACTTTTGGTTAAATATTCTGCAATTCCTTTCATCCCAAATGCTATAGATCGCAGCAGAGTATGCAATTTTAAAGGCGGTAGATATCTGACTTTTCCCTCGAAAAGTGAACCGCATCCATTCTTCTTCCGCTCTAAGGGAGTTTGCTGGTTTTCTTCTCTGCTTAAATCTCCGTAAAACGTTTCGCCAAATCCAGGAAGAGAATGCACAGTTAAAGAATAAGTGATCATGAGATTCTTGATCTTGATTACACAAGATGCACCGAGTATCTCTTGAGCTGCCCAGAAATTGAAGGCGATCAATAGTGCTGAGTTTACCTTGAAGCGCTTGCCAAGCTATCATACAATGCCGAGGGATATACCCATGGAACCAGATAGATCGAAACCAGCAAGGTTTTTCATTTTTTTGACGAATTTGCTCCCAAGCACTGCGCATAGAGAATTTACCATTCGATTCTGGTTTCCAAATGACAGTGTTATCAACAGAGGATAGATGATAAATTGCCGAGTGAAGGATGCTACCCAAATTATACAGGGGGGAGATAAGAGTGGTATCCTAAGTACCATTCAGCCGAACGTCTTCAATGGTCACAGTGCGAGGGATGTTGTAAATTATCCTTCCCACAGAAGTTTGGGAGTCAATTGGTCCATTTGGATGCCATGGATCCGTCCAAAAATTTATACCTTTTCCAGCTCCCACAGCATAACAAATGAACTTTTTTCCAGCTTCTCTGGAATTGAGGATACTTCGAGCCACCGAGGATGGATTTGAGGGCATGGGCATCTGCCAGAAATTCCTATTTTGAATATATTTCAGGTAGAACCATTGAACCCAGGGAGTATTTCTTTTGTCAACGATATGCCAAAGTAACTTGAGCTGAGCTGCAGAATTAAGATCTCCCAGTTTTCTAATGCCCAGACCTCCTTCATCTTTTGGGCGACAGATAGTTTCCCAAGCGATAGAGTGATATTTCTTTTGCATAGAAGAACCAGCCCATAAAAAGTCCCTAAATTTTTTTTCAATGGAGTTCAGCACCCCCAAAGGGATATTGAAAGCAGCAGACCAAAACAGCTGAAAGGAATTAAGGACAGACTTGATAAGCTCAATCCTGCCAGCCCTGGAGAGAAATCGATTAGACCATAGAGATATTCTTTTCCTGATTTTAGATATCAGAGGGGAACATTCTTTTGCAGATATCCGAGAGGAGAAGAGGGGCAATCCCAAGTATTTTACCGGAAGGGAGCCTTCAGTAATAGAGAGCGAATTACAGATTCTTCTTTTCAGGGAGAGGGGCATAGCAGCAAAAAAAACTTCACATTTGCTTCTATTGACATCCAATCCAGAGCTTTTCTTGAATTCAGAAAGGCAGGTGTTGATCTCTGAGACAGCGGATAGGGATGCTTCCGAGAACAGCAGCACATCGTCAGCAAACAGTAAATGGGAGATGTGGAGGTGGCCTCTAGAGAATGAGGGGGGGTTGCTGATTTGGAGAGCTGAGGCCTCAATAATGACAGAGTACATTTCCATAATTATACAAAACAAAAGAGGGGAGAGAGGGTCACCTTGTCTAAGGCCATTGGAAGATTTGAAATACCCTTTCGGCGTACCGTTGACGAGGACAGAAAAACAGGGGGTCGAAATGCATTGTCTGATCCAATTTCTCCACTTTTCATTAAATCCAATCTTTTTCAGGAAATCGAGGAGGGAATCATGCCTGACATTGTCAAAAGCTTTCCTTAGATCCATTTTAACACACATGGCATTTTTGAATCCTTTACAATGGAATCTGTGACAGAGGTCATGTGCCAGCAAAATGTTATCTTGGATAAGTCTGCCCTTGATGAATGCGGATTGAGCCGGACTGATGATCAGATTCATGCTCATTTTTAGCCGGTTGGCCAACAATTTTGTTATCACTTTATAAATGAAGTTGCATAAGGAAATAGGCCTGTATTGATCGGGAGAAGAAGCTCCGGAACATTTGGGAATAAGCGAAATAAATGTAGCATTCATTTCAGTTAACAGCTTTCCAGATTTGAAAAATTTTTGTATAGCTTCAATAGTGTCGGTTCCAACAAGATACTAGAATTTTTTGAAAAAATGCCCATTAAAACCATCGGGCCCAGGGGCTTTGTCTTCCTTTGAAGAATTTATGACTGCTTCAATTTCTTCTGAGGAAAACTCAGCCGTAAGCTCTTCAGCAACTGCGGCAGAGATAGTGCGGCTAGGTTCAGGGGTTGAGAGGATCTGATCGGGAGGTTGAGAATTGAGCATGTTTTTGAAGTAGGAAACCAGAATATTTGAGATTTGATCCGGTTCGGCTGTGATTTCTCCACTGCCATTTGCAAGACCCTGAATGGTATTTGAGTTCCTACGGGAGTTTATCACAGTATGAAAGAAATGAGAATTTGAGTCGCCAAGATTTAGCCAATCAATCCGGGATTTCTGGCGAAGCAGAGATTCTTCCAACTTTGCAGTGTGGAGGAATTTTTCGATAGATTGGCGTTCTTCATCTTTCAGAGCACTGTTCCCCGGGTCAGTAGCAACTTTAGATTGAATCTCAGCCAACTCTTTTCGATACAAAGGGGCCAATACATCGATTCTACCAAAAATTTGAGCATTCCAGTTTTTAATTTCAGTCTTCACAAATTTCAGCTTCTGGGTCAAACGGTACATTGGGTTTCCGACTATTTTCCTATTCCAGGCTTTCTCAACAATGGGGAAAAGGGATATATCTTCAGTCCACATATTGTGGAATCGGAAGGGTTTAGCACCCAAACTTTGGTGGTTTTGGAGGTTAACAACAATTGGGGCATGATCAGAAAGACCGGGAGGGAGAAATTTTGCAGTTGAAAGGGGGAAAGAGTTAATCCAATCGTGATTAACTAGGGCTCTATCAAGGGTTCGGAGCTTTAAGTTATTGAATCGGGAATTGTTGGTCCAGGAGAATTGAGAGCCGAGGGCTTTTAAATCTGTTAGGGAGCAGTCATCAATACAATTGTTAAAATCCTCAAGATCATTACTGACCGGAAGCGCACCTCCGAATCGTTCATCGGAGAATCTAGTAGTGTTAAAATCTCCTATGACAATCCAATTTTCTGAATGCCTAGACGCAATAAGCCTAATATCTTGCCATAAAACTCTTCTGCTAGGGCCAGAGTTGTGAGCATACACAGCAGTTAGCAGGAAGAAAACATTAGTTTGCAGGAAAGAAACTTTACCATGGATGAATTGAGGGGAACTTTCCTGGAGCTGAAAGTGAATTAGATTTGGGTCCCAGATGATCCAGATACGACCATTTTCGGCATGATCATAATTGTCAACAGAAAGCCAGCCATCTTTTATATCCGAGATATATTTAGCCATTTTTTCTTTAGGAGCTCTGGTTTCAGTTACACAGATGAGGGGAATTTTATTTTTGAGGAGGGCATTACTGATATCCGTCCTCTTTATTTGGGTCCCGAGACCCCTAAGGTTCCAAGCCCCGATCTTCATCATCGATGACAGATTTAGGAGTGGGAGAGCGGCCTGTGAGGCTTTGGAAAGTGATACACACTTGTTCTTTTGGAATGCTCCGGGGAGATTCAAATGAGTCATCAAGTTCCTCCAAAATGGAGAAAGAATTGTGATCTCTTGGGAAAGAGAGATCAATGGGTTGGGGGGGTGATTTAGGCTCAGAACTGTTAGACGGGAGTTCGTTGGAGCAAAGGGGGATTGGAGCTGACTGATTGATTTTTTCAGGGTGATCCTGGATTAGGATAGAGGAAGGAAGGGGGGCATTTTGGGATTGCGCATCCACCAAATTCTCCTGGCCCTCAACAGCAGGAGGAGTGGAATGAATCGGGTCAGATTTAGCTTTTGGTTTCCACTGTTTTTTCTCAACCTTTGCGGTGGGATTTTCTTTGGGAGTACGAGGACATGTTGCCGGGGAATGACTAAAAGTTTTACAAGTTTGACATGGGGAAGGTTTCTAGTCATATTCGACTGGCTGCTTGATGACTCCAGAAGGAGTTTTTAGGGTAATATGAGGAGGGAAATCAGAGGAAGCATCGACTTCTACGCAAATCCTGGCATAGGTAAGCCGAGTACCATTTAAAGTGTAAGGATCCATGTACAATGGTTTGCCCACACCACTCGCAACTTTACAGAGGTTTGTGGTTGTCCAGAATTTCAAATGAAGACCAGGGAGTCTGATCCACACAGGAATAGAAGATAAGCTTAGCTTTTCAAACGGCATATCATGGAGCCATTTCCGCAGAATTAGAGGATGACCTCCGTAGGAATGATGGGATTGGAGAATGGAGTTGCAATCTTCTTCATTTCGGAATTTGAATAGAAAGAAACCCCCTGCAAGAGCAAAAAGTTCGAAATCTCCTTTTAATTTCCAGGTTTTGAGCAGATGGGATTTAAGGGCAGGGAAATAAGGTCTTTTTCCAAGGTAATATCCAATAAGGCAATTGATCCATCTGCTAGAGGATTCATTGAACTCTGGTCCTTCAAATTCGAAGCATGGAGATCCATCCTCTGCAATTTCTGGTTTTGAGTAAGGTAATGGAGGAATATCAGGGGAAGAGGATGAAGGATTAGAGAATAAGGTAGACCAAGTGGGATTTGCATTGGTTTCTGGGGTAGGGAGAAGGTTGACAGGTTTCTCTTGGAGTGCTGTATGATTCAAAATGGTTTCAAGGATAGGGAATTCGTTTTCCCTCCCAGGGGTAGATAGGACTTTTCCATTTCCAGCAGAGGGTGCAGAGAACAGACCTGAACTCTTTCCAGCAGAGAGTGCAGAGAACAGACCTGGGCTCTCGTCAGTCAACACTGCTGGATTGGAGAGTTGAGGAACTCGAGGCAGTGGTTGGTGAGCTGGGTTGGTGAGTGGGGGTAATCGAGACAAAGGTAGGTGAGCTGGGTTGGTGGTCTTTGCAGGAAAAGGAATTTCCGAAACTACCCCTGTCTTCAACCTCCTAGCAGCACACAAACCAGGAAGAGAACCAGCTGGGGGAGAAAGAGAAGCACGATTCCTATGGGAATGGAAAATAGGGTTAGGAGAGTCCAGAGATGGAGCATTGACTACATGGGTTTTGCCTTCTCTTTTGTTTTTTTTGGATGGATTATTTCCAGAGGTGGGGGGGTAGGATTTCGGTTGGGCAGAATCTTGTGAAGTCTGGTTCCATTTTTGAAGTGAGTTGAGGGATCGTATTCAAGGATGGGGTCTAGAGCTGCATAAAGACTATGGTCTATAGTGGGAAATGCTCCAGCAGCAGATGTCTCCATTATGGCCTGGATACAAGGAGGAGAAGTCTGTCTTGAATCAGAGATGGGTTCATCATCATCAGTCCAGAACCGTCCCTTCAGTGCCATCTGAGCATGGGGGGATATTTCAGTAGAAAATGCTTTTCCAGGGTCTGGAGGGCGTTCCATGGCAGATTGAGGAACAGGGAGAGCTTGAGCCTTAGTTGCTTAATCCGCTGCCGCCGGCTTTCGCCGGAGAGAAGTGGGGGAGAAGAAGAAGTTTCTCTCTCCTCAGAGTTTCTCTCTCCTCAGAAGAAGTGGGGGAGCTATACCTCTCATCCCAAAACTCTCATTCTCATCCCAAAACTTGGCAAAAAGCTGGTTTACATCATCTCTAGGGTTTCAATACCTTAAAAGATGGTCTTTCATCAACTAAATCAAAGATTTAATACCATCTCTTCCAAATCTCAACCTCAATCCTTCAGCAACTAAATCTAAGATTCAGGACCCTCTAATTCTCATCCCAAAACTTTGTTAAAAGCACTTTGACACCATCTCTAGGGTTTCCTATGTCTAAAAGATATAAGTTTTAAAAAGTTTCTAAATAAGCAACTTTCTATTTTTAAAATCTCCATCCTTAATCAACTAAATCTAAGATTCAATACCCACTATTCTAATCCCAAAACTTTGATAGAAGCTCGGTGACATCATCTGTAGGGTTTCAATACCATAAAAGATAGTCTTTCATCAACTAAATCTATGATTCAATACCATCTCATCTTCTTCTCAAAACTTGGCTAAAAGCTCCTTCACATAATCTCTAGGGTTTATTAAGTGTAAAAGATTAATCTTTAATAAAGTTTCTAACATAAGAAATTTTTAGTTTTTAAATCTCCATTCTTCATCAACTAAATCTAAGATTCAACACCCTCTCATTCTCATCTCAAAACATGGCTAAATACACCTTCACAACTTCTCCAGGGTTTACAATCACTAAAAGATAGATGTTTTATACAGTTTCTAAAATAAGAAACTTTCTATTTTTTGAATCTCCGTCCTTCATTAACTAAATCTAAGATTCAAAACCCTCTCATTCTCATCCCAAAACTTAGCTAAAAGCTCGTTGACATCATCTTTAGTGTTTAAATATCATAAAAGATGGTCATTCATCAACTAAATCTCTATTTCAATACCATCTCATTCTCAACTCAAAACTTGGCAAAAAGCTCCTTCACACCATCTCAGGGCTTCCTATGTCTAAAAGATGGATGTTTTATAAAGTTTCTAAAGTAAGAAACTTTCTATTTTTTTTTATTTCCATTTTTTATCAGCTAAATGTAAGATTCAATACCATCTCATCCTCATCTCAAAACTTGGCTAAAAGCTCCTTAACACCATCTCAAGGGTTTGTTATGTCTAGAAAACGGATGTTTTATAAAGTTTCTAAAATAAGAAACTTTCAATTTTTTCAATCTCAATCAGTAATCAATAAAATCTAAGATTCAATACCATCTAATCGTAATCTCAAAACTTCCCTAAAAGGACTTTGACAACATCTCTAGGGTTTACTAAGTGTAACTTTTAATTTTTTCAATCCCCATCCCTCAGCAACTAAATCTATGATTTAATACCCTCTCATTTACAACTAAAACTTAGCTAAAAGCTCCTTCACAGCATCTCTAGGGTTTCCTATGTCTAAAAGATGAATATTTTATAAAGCTTTTAAAAGAATAAACTTTCTATTTTTTCAATCATCATCCTTCATCAACTAAATCTAAGATTCAATACCCTCTCATTCTCATCCCAAAACTTCGTAAAAAGCCGGTTTACATCATCTCTAGGGTTTCAATACCATTAAACATGGTCTTTCGTCAACTAAATCAAATATTCAATATCATCTCATCCTAATCTCAAAACTGGGCTAAAAGCTCCTTCACACCATCTCTATGGTCTCCAACGTCTAAAAGATTAATATTTTATAAAGTTTCTACAGTAGGAAACTTTTTATTTCTTCAATCTTCATCCTTTATAAACTAAATCTACGATTCATTACGATCTCATCCTCATCTCAAAATTTGGCTAAAAGCTCTTTAACACAATCTTGAGAGTTTCCTGTGTCTAAAAGATGGATATTTTATAAAGTTTATAAAATAAGAAACTTTCTATTTATTCAATCTCCATCATTCATCAACCAAATCTAAGATTCAAGACCATCTAATCCTCATCTCAAAACTTGGTTAAAAGCTCGTTGACAACATCTCTAGGGTTTAGTAAGTCTAAAGATGGATGTTTTATAAAGTTTCTAAAATATGAAACTTTCTATTTTTCAATCTCCATCTTTTATCAACTAAATGTAAGGTTCAATACCCTCTCATTCTTATCCTAAAACTTGGTTAAAAGCTCGTTGACATCCTCTCTAGGGTTTCTTATGTCTAAAAGTTGTATGTTTTATATTGTTTATAAAATAAGGAACTTTCTATTTTTTCAATATCCATAATTCATCAACTAAATCTACGATTTAATATCATCTAATCATCATCTCAAAACTGGGCTAAAAGCTCCTTGGCACAATCTATAGGGTTTTCTAGATCTAAAAGATGGAGGTTTTTTAAACTTTCTAAAATAAGAAACTTTCGATTTTTTCAATATCTGTAGACACCCCATTTTGACCGTACCTTAAACCTCCCATGTTTGACTGAAACCCCTTCAAATGAATGATTTAGGGTCCCAAACTTCGCCCTAAGCTAGGTTAGGGTTTCGTCTAGGTCCTTGCAAAATTTCGTTGGAATCCGAGCTCGTTTGATCAGCAAACGGATTGAATCAATGTCGTAGTTTAAAGCTGTAAGGGGGGTGGATTATCTGCAGAGGGGGTGCGCCTTTGAGGTGTAAAATTTCGAATTTGTCTTCTGCCAATAGGACAAAGCGGCGGGAGTGCGCTTAGCGAACCGCGCGCTTTATCCATAATTGGAGTGCCAATATCAAAAATTTTCTTATATATATATAAATTCGAGGTTACTGTTAAGAAAAAAAAAATCTAAAAAGAGAGAAATCGCAAAGAGAAGAAAAGAGAAGAAGAGAAAGAAGAAATCTGGGTTTTCCATTTTCACTCAGACTTTCCGATCGAATCTCCCGCAGATCCGGTCATAACCTCCACCATTCCGATCACGTTCGGATCGTCACCTCTTTTTTTTTTTTTTCTCCGATCTTGCCCCGGTCAAAATCCGGCAAGAATCCGATCGGATCTGGCTGAGATCCACCTTTTCTCCGATCCTCTTCTCCGGCAGCTTGCTGGTTTTGATTTCTTGCAGATCCGGTCATTCCTCTTCTCCTCCGATCAATCCTTCATCTCCGGCCCGGACTCCGATGAAATTCCATCTTCTCCGGCGAGTTGTGCCGGAATCTGGTCAAAAGCTTGGACAAGCTCATCTTCTCCGGTCTTAGCTCTGTTTGTTCCTTTAAACTTCAAGAGAGATCTGCGATCTGAGAAAATAAAAAAAAATCCGTTCAAAGCCGTAGCTTTTGTTCATCTTCTCCGGCAAGATCTTGCCGGAATCCGGCCGTCTGCCAGAGACCCGACCTCTGGAATTCCATCCCCTCGCCTTCTTCACACTTCATCGAGCCTTAGAAGGTTCGTCTATCGTCTCCGGCCATCTCCTTCACCTTCTCCGGTACCTTCTTTCTCCAGCAACCTCCAGCAACCTCCAATCGTCTCTCTGCAAATCCTATCGGATCTATCATCCGATCGACGGCTCCGATATTTCCTCCGGTCATCTATTTCGCAGCCACAATTTGTCCAACTGCACTCTTCGTTTATACAGATCTGAGATCGAGAGAGATTTAAAAAGAGAAATCCCCAAATTGCTTTCACCAAACCCTAGATCCGATCCAAGCTCCGATCTTGGGCGTGTGGACTCGTCTGTTGCATCAACGGATCGTATCTTCATCCTCTTCTTCATTTGTTGCTTCAAGTGCCCGGAATAGGTAATTCTTAGCGTAATCTGCTTAAATAGAAGGTAATTGATATGTATCTTTCTCAGATTTTTGTTTGATTTCGTTCATGATTGATGAAAATTCTATATGATTTGTGTTAGCATGATTATTAGATTAGAGATATCTAAAATTTTCTTGAAATTTATAGATATTTTTGTTAGAAGGATTTTGCTTTGATGAATTGATGTGTTGAGTAAAGATAAGAATTTTGATTTAGAATTTTAGTAACTCCTCACGATTTATGATTATTCTCCTTGGACGATTCCCAGTTGATAACATACAATAGTGATTTATAGAGTCTGTGGCAGTCTTTCTTTATAATATGGGTTAAATTCTGTTTCCTTTTTCTTATGTTTATAGTACACGATTTTTTTCGATCTTGCTGAGAATTGTGGATATTTGTAGGATTCTGTGCTCGTTTTCTTAGAGGTTTGGTGTGGTTCTAATTTTATTAAGAGAGTTGTAGAAGTTTAGTTTTCTTCCAAAACCGCAACACTGTAAGCAGTACATGTTCAGCCATGTTTAATAAGCTTATAAAAATTAATTCATCTATTCATGATTCAATCCATATTCTATGCGCATCTCATCTCATCTGTCCAATAGCTTGATTGAAATTGATTATATGAGTGTTTGAATCATAACTTGTAGAATAATTCTTTTTCTTTATGAATCATTCTTATTTGGCTGTTCATGTCTATGGAAGAAGAAAATTGTTTTGATATAAAAAAAAAAAAAAAATCCTTGTGGCTGCATTGGTGGTTGGATCCCATGCTCTTTCTTATAATAACAAGGATCTTAGATATTTTGTGACAATTTTGCGATTCAAGGTGAGATTCCAAAATTTCTAAAAGAGAGAAAAGTATTTTTCTTACTCATGTTGCTGATGTGAGTTTGCTATGCTAAGTGTGTTTTCTTTAATTGTTCTCGGGTTTTCATACTTTTGACAGAACCTTGATTTTTTCAACACATTTTCTCGAGCCAAACGAGAACTATGAATGCCCATTTCAGCCCATGGTTAAACCCCCTGTTATGCAATAAAATTTTTACAAATTAATGCCCCCTGCAAAGCACTAAAATTTGTACAAATTAGAAATATCATTTAATATATTTAGCCTGTTGAATATTTAATGCTTGTCTTTTATACTAATCTTTGAGTTAGATTTTGAAGATGGTGATAAATGGAATGCTCGGGTGAGACTCTCTTGAGATTTATAAACTTGTTTTTTTTTTTTTTAATTTTAAAATTGTTTAGGGAAGAAGGAGATCAGATGACTACTCTATTCGATATTATCGACATGAGTACTGTCTGATCTCAAGGCGGGCTTAGAAATATTATCCTGTGTATTTGTGATATCAGATGATTACTTTAGCATCATCTGATTTCACCCCCATATCGGGGCAGTGGTACTTGTGGTTGGGCATAGAAGTGTTTGATATTATTTTTTTACTTTATTAGGCTATCCAGCGGCTGGTCTGGACTAATTAATGTTGTTAATCATTTTATGATTGTTATTCTTACAGATTGTGCACTCCTTAGTTGTAAATCATACTTTGCTAATACTTGATTTGTTTTTATAATAATTGAATGGAAATTTGAGATTACCTAGTAGCCTTTTTCTTCTCTATTTTGATTAGACTAGCACAGTCTTTTGAATTTCTGATTAGATTTCTTTAGACACTATAACCTGTACTAGGAGACATACTCTGTCTCGTTAGGCAATTCTCCTTTGGAGGCAAGCCTCATTTTTAGCTTAACCTCAAGGAGGTTGCTTTGATTTTTATAAAAGGTGTACCCATAGGAGGCATGCCTTGCCTCATTTAGAAAGCCTTTGAATCATTCGTTTGTGTGATGATGTTATCAGGGGAGTCTTTGACTCATTTGATCTTTATTGATGTTATTAGGGAGTCATCTGTCTTGGCTTTTTAAGTAATTAGCCTTTAGAAGGCCTGCTTGGCCTTATTTGTAGAATCCTCTCAATTAGTTGTCTTAGCCTTGCTTTTCCCTTGCCAGGGCAATGATAAGATTACTTGGAGCCCATCTTTGTGTGTGTTTGGAAGACCCGCCCGGTCTCATTCTCTCGTTAGTCCTCCTCTCTGTGCATCGTCTAGTTTTGGGAGAACACCTTACTCGGCTTGACAACATACCCCTATCCTTATGGGTATTGGGTTGCACATTTGTTGCAACCTATGGCCAGGTAGCTGTCCGGCCCGGTTGGGTGTTTTACCTCTGCCAAATGTGCAAAGTCGTGTTTCCTTTTCTCTTTTAGAGAGTCTTTGACTCATCTACCCTTTAGTTGTTGTCAGAGGAGTCTTTGACTCGTGTTTTCATCTCTTGGAGAGTCCTTGACTCGTGTATCCTTTAGTTGTTGTCAGTAGAGTCTTTGACTCGTGTGTTCTTCTCTCTTAGAGAGTCTTCGAATCGTGTTTCCATTTCTTTTAGAGAGTATTTATCCTCTAGTTGCTTTTATTAGAGAGTCTTTGACTCGGTTGCTCCCTTTGTGCTCTTATTAGAGAGTCTTTGACTCATTTGCTCTTATAACGGTGTTATTAGAGCATAGTTTCCCTTATTCACCCTAGGGTTTGTCCCTAAGGTGTTATTTTGTATATTCCCTCCGGTCTTTGGCCAAAAGGGTGAAAGCATCAGAAATTTTAAAATCCATAAACATTGAAATCATTAAAAATCTCAAAAACATTAGAAACTTAAAACATAAAAATGGTTGATTTGCTGTAATTGTTTGATAGGTAAAAAGTTCGTTTCGAACTACGTTGGCTTGATCCCCTTCCACGAGGTACGTAGTGCAGCTTGGGATCCATATCCCAAGTCCAGCCAAACTTTGTAAATAAATGTTTTACCCCATTTTTCTTCAAAACCTTGTTTTCAACAAGATCTTCCTCTAGAGTTAGGACTTTGTCTTAGATGAAGGGTTTTAGAGTTAGGGTTTGTCTTTGATTTGTTGTTGCTTGTTGTGTGTTTGTATTAGAGTTAGGAGTTTGTCCTAGCTAGGAGCGCCTCCGTCCGGTCAGTTGGCGATTCACATCGCCGACTGATGACTAGGTCTAGGATGCGTTAATGATCCCATTGTTTTCCTTATGATGCACAGCCTAGTTACGCATAGGTTGTAGGAACCACCTGCATTAGCTTAGGGCTAACTAGCATTTAGTTAGGGCATATAGGGTGTCCTAAAATCTACAATTCACTGGAATTTAAATAATCGTTCAAGAAGCTTTAATAACTAGTCCAGTCTTTTAGATCGAGTCTAAGATAGAGGTCTAGTTGTCTTAGGCATCCTAGCTTAGAATAGGCGCGAAGAACTACGTTTTTTCAATTCTCATCCTTAACCTAAAACTTGGCTAAAAGCTCATTAACACCATCAATAGGGTTTCCTATGTCTAAAAGATTGATGTTTTTTAAAGTTTTTAAAATCAGAAACTTTTTATTTTTTCATTCTCTATCATTCATCAACTAAAATTAAGATTCATTACCATCACATCCTCATCTCAAAACTTGGCTAAAAGATCCTTAACACAATCTCTAGGGTTTCATATGCCTAAAAGATAGATGTTTTATAAAAATTTTAAAATAAGAAACATTTTCTTTTTTCCCCATCCTTAATCAACTAAATCTAAGACTCAATACCATCGCTAACTCATCCCAAAACTTGGCTCAACGCTCCTTAACACCATTTCTAGGCTTTACTAACTGTAAAAGATTGATGTTTTAGAAAGTTTCTAAAATAAGAAACTTTCTAGTTTTTCAATCTCCATCATTCAACAAATAAATCTAAGATTCAATACCGTCTCATTCTTAGCCTAAAACTTGGCTAAAAGCTCCTTGATACCATCTCATTCTCATCCCAAAACTTGGCTAAAAGCACTTTCACACCATCTCTTGGGTTTCTTATGTCTAAAAGATGGATGTTTTATAAAGTTTCTAAAATAAGAAACTTTATATATTTTCAATCTCCATCCTTCATCAACTCAATCTAAGATTCAGTACCATGTAATCCTCATCTCAAAACTTGTCTAAAAGTTCCTTGACACCATCTAGAGCGTTTCCTTTGTCTAAAAGATGGATGTTTTATAAAAGTTCTAAGATTAGAAAATTTTCGTTTTTCAATATCCATCCTTCATCAACTAAATCTAAGATTCAATACCATCTCATCCTCATATCAAAACATGGCTAAAAGCTCCATGACACCATCTCCTAGGGTTTGATATGTCAAAAAGATAGATGTTTTTAAAAAATTCTAAAATAAGAAACTTTTATTTTTTCGCCATCCATCATCAACTAAATTTAAGATTCAATATCATCGCGAACACATCCCAAAGCTTGGCTCAAAGCTCATTCACACCATCTCTAGGGTTTCTTATTTCTAAAAGGATGAATGTTTTGTAAAGTTATTAAAATAAGAAACCTTATATTTCTTCAATCTCCATCCTTCATCAACTAAATCTAAGATTCAATTTCATCTCATCCCCATCCCTAAACTTGGCTAAAAGCTCCTTGACAGTATCTCTAGGGTTTCCTATGTCTAAAAGATGAATGTCTTATAAAGTTTCTAAATTAAGAAACTTTTTATTTTTTCAATCTCCACCAGGCGTCAACTAAATATAAGATTCAATATCATCTCATCCTCATCTCAAAAATTGGCTAAAAGCTTCTTGACAGCATCTCTAGGGTTTTCTATGTCTAAAAGATGAATGTTTTGTAAAGTTTCTAAAATAAGAAACTTTCTATTTCTTCAATCTCCATCTTTCAAACTAAATCTAAGATTAAATTTCATCTCATCCTCATCCCAAAACTTGCCTAAAAGCTCATTGACACTACCTCTATGGTTTCCTATGTCTAAAAGATGGATGTCTTATAAAGTTTTTAAATTAAGAAACTTTCTATTTTTTCAATCTCCATCAGGCGTCAACTAAATCTAAGATTCAACATCATCTTATCCTTATCTCAAAACTTGGGTAAAAGCACCTAGACAGCATCTGTAGGGTTTTCTATGTCTAATAGATGTATGTTTTTTAAAGTTTCTAAGATAAAAAACTTTCTGTTGTTTCAATTCTCATCCTCAACCTAAAACTTGTCTAAAAGCTCATTGACACCATCTATAAGGTTTCCTATGTCTAAAAGATGAATGTTTTATAAAGTTTCTAAAATAAAAAACTTTCTATTTTTTCATTCTCCAATCTTCATCAACTAAATTTAAGATTCATTACCATCACATCCTCAACTCAAAACTTGGCTAAAATCTCCATGACTCAATCTCTAGGGTTTCATATGTATAAATGATACTTATCTTTTAAAGTTCCTAAAGTAAGAAACATTTGATTTTCTCCCCATCCGTCATCAATTAAATCTAAGATTCAATACCATCGCTAACTCATCCCAAAACTTGGCTCAGTTCTCCTTGGCACCATTTCTAGGGTTTACTAAGTGTAAAAGACTGATGTTTTATAAAGTTTCTAAAATAAGAAACTTTATATTTCTTCAATCTCCGTCCTCGATCAACTAAATCTAAGATTCAATATCATCTAATCCTCATCTCAAAACTTGGCTAAAAGCTCATTTACACCATCTAGAGGGTTTCCTAAGTCTAAAAGATGGATGTTTTATAAAGTTTCTAAAATAAGAAACTTTCTATTTTTTTAATCTCCATCAGTTATCAACTAAATGGAAGATTCAATACCAACTCATCCTCATCTCAAAACTTCGCTAAAAGCTCATTAACAACATCTCGAGGGTTTCATATGTCTACAAGATGGATTTTTTATAAAGTTTCTAAAATAAGAAACTTTCTATTTTTTCAATCTCCATCCTTAATCAACAAAATCTAAGATTCAATACCGTCTAATCCTCATCTCAAAACTTGGCTAAAAGCCCTTCCACAACATCTTTAGGGTTTACTTAGTGTAAAAGATTGATGTTCTATAAAGTTTCTATAAAAAGAAACTTTTTATTTTTTCAATCATCATCCTTCAGCAACTAAATCTAAGATTTAATACCCTCTCATTCTCAACTCAAAACTTGGCTAAAAGCTCATTGACACTATCTCTAGGGTTTCCTATATCTAAAAGATGGATATTTAAAGTTTTTAAAATTAGAAACTTTCTATTTTTTCAATCTCCGTCCTTGATCAACTAAATCTAAGATTCAATACCATCTAATCCTCATCTCAAAACTTGGCTAAAAGCTCATTGACACCATCTAGAGGGTTTCCCAAGTCTAAAAGATGGATGTTTTATAAAGTTTCTAAAATAAGAAACTTTCTATTTTTTTAATCTCCATCATTTATCAACTAAATGTAAGATTCAATACCAACTCATCATCATCTCAAAACTTTGCAAAAATCTCCTTAACAACATCTCGAGGGTTTCATATGTCTAAAAGATGGATGTTTTATAAAGTTTCTAAAATAAGAAACTTTCTATTTTTTCAATCTCCATCCTTAATCAACAAAATCTAATATTCAATACCATCTAATCCTCATCTCAAAACTTGGCTAAAAGCCCTTCCACAACATCTCTAGGGTTTACTTAGTGTAAAAGATTGATATTTTATAAAGTTTCTATAATAAGAAACTTTTTATTTTTTCAATCTTCATCCTTCAGCAACTAAATCTAAGATTTAATACCCTCTCATTCTCATCTCAAAACTTGGCTGAAAGCTCCTTCACACCGTCTCTAGGGTTTCCTATGTCTAAAAGATGGATGTTTTATAAAGTTTATAAACTAAGAAACTTTCTATTTTTTCAATCTCCATCCTTCATTAACTAAATCTAAGTTTCAATACCCTCTCATTCTCATCCCAAAACTTGGCAAAAAGTTGGTTGACATCATCTCTAGGGTTTCTATACCGTAAAAGATGGTCTTTCATCAACTAAATCAAAGATTCAATACCATCTCATCCTAATCTCAAAACATGACTAAAAGCTCATTCACACCGTCTCTACGGTCTCCTTTGTCTAAAAGATTGATGTTTTATAAAGTTTCTAAAATAGTAAACTTTTTATTTCTTCAATCTTCATCATTTATCAACTAAATCTAAGATTCAATACTATCCCATGCCCATCTCAAAATTTGGCTAAAAGCTCCTTAACACAATCTTGAGGGTTTCCTATGTCTAAAATATTGATGTTTTATAAAGTTTCTAAAATAAGAAACTTTCTATTTCTTCAATCTCCATCCATCATCAACTAAATCTAAGATTCATTACCATCTAATCCAAATCTCAATACTTGGCTAAAAGCTCTTTGACACCATCTCTAGGGTTTCCTAAGTGTAAAAGATTGATATTTTTTAAAGTTTCTAAAATAAGAAATTTTTTATTTATTTTAATCTCCATCCTTCAGCAACTGAATCTAAGATTTAATACTGAAATTCCAGGGGAGATGGCAATCCAAGAGGGGGGTGAATTGGGTTTTTTTTAAAAACTTTGCCAAAAATATTGTGGAAATGAAAAACTAAATGGCAAATTAAAACTTTAAACACAAATGAAAATAAACCACATATGTACAATCACAAAATAAAGAGAGTGAGAGAAATAGAGAGAGTGCACTCGAGATTTGTAGTGGTTCGGTCACTCGAGGACTTAAACCACTCCACCAAGACCTCTTAGTGGTTTCACTACGGATTCCCTTAATGGCGGGGAATAAACCAAATTACAATGGTTCGGCTCCGCCTCGCAAGACTCAGCATGAACCGGAGAAAGCTCTGCGTCTTCAACACTTGCTCTTGAGATGGCTACGCATCTCTTCGCACTCGCCAAAAATACAATGTTCATCAAAGAAAGAAAACTAAAAATCCCTTTATAAGGGTTACAATGGATGGATGTAGATGTACAAATTTAAGCCCAATCCACTTTATTGGTTAGAGATGAGAGAGGCACTAAGAACACTTTGGTTTGTTCTTTAGAATGTTCAAAATAATGTTCAAAGATGGTTTAGAAAGGTTTCGATAGTGTATATATAGCCCATTTGAAAATATGACCGTTTGGGGGTAAAACTGAAAAAAAACGGAGTTGAAAAAGTCAACGAGAAAAAGCCCCAACGGCTCTTTTGCTAGGCTGCGGCGGTCGACCGGGCCACAACGGTCGCTCGCCCTTATCGGGCACATTTTTTTATTTTCAAATTCTCTATTGTCGCGGTCGACCTACCTAGTGGCGGTCGTCTGGCGAGGACTACCTGTTCGCTCAAAAAATTTTGCTCAAAACCTTTACGCGGTCGACCGATCCTTTCCTGTCGTCCTCCCCAACCATGCTGGATTGTTTCTGTATGAAACAGCAACACATCCACGGTCGGCCAGGACTACATCGGTCGACTGGCCCGATAAGTTTCGAGATGCCTGGAATTCCAGGTTCCATCTCGTGGTCAACCGGTCGACCTGCCCTGTATGAAATTCCTATTTTACTTTAAAAACTTTTGGAACTTTTGGGCCACGGACTTTGGGATTTAATCCTACATTTTCAAATACAATTTCAAATACATTTTATCCTATGTTTAGTGCCTTTGACATCTCTAAAAACAAGGAGAGGAGTACAAACTCTATTGACTTGAAAAGCACTACAATCTTCTCCTGGTCTTCAAGGCTTCAAGTCCACCAAGCTTCTTGGATCATCCTAGCTTTGGCACTCCAAATGCATTCCAATTTAGCTTCAATGTCTTGATCCAAGCTTCCTTGATTGCACACTAATGAGATCTACAACTTAGACAATCAAAAGCACATTAGTGATATAAAATCACTTGTGTATGGAATCATCAAAATAAGAAGGTAATGCCAAGGATGGAACCATTGGGCTTACATTCTCCCCCTTTTTTATGGTGACATTCACAAGAGATTTGCTAATAAGCACATACATTTCTCTCCCCCGATGGCATCAACAAAAAGATGGGGCAAGAGACAATAACAAGGGAAAAGATATGCAATATGGAAACCCCCTAAATCAAGGAAAACATGAACACATATGTCTCTCCCTATTTGATTGACAAATATAATAAATGAGGGATTGGAAAAAAATATACAAACTAAGTTTAAATCTCTCCACTTTTATGAAAATAACTCTTTCTATCAAAAAACAAACACTCAAAACAAGAGGGATTTTTTTTTTTTATAAAATAAAACCTGCCAAGGTAAGCAAATAACCAAGAATACATTTGAACCTTGGGCTTTATATCATTAAATGCAATGGATTTTCAAGATTTAGCACAAAACCCTAATACTAAACCAATTTCAAAATGAAATTAAGTTGGGGCTTTAGGAACCCAAGAAATTTTGGTCCCAATGCTATCCCTACTCAATTTTGATGCACTTTGGAATTGATAATGCCCATGAAGGCTGCAATAATGGCATCGAATTGAGGGGTTAGCTAGGCTAGTTACATTATGATATACACTTCTAGATCTTACACTAGCCTTTCTAAGGATTATGTCTATAATTTTGTCTCCATTCATAAAACCATATAGACACATCCTTAGCCTCTCATTTTCATTTTGAAGATGATTTAAATAGTTTGAAAACTCAAATCTTTCATCTTCAAAAGACTTGGATGAACTTGCCATGTTTTGAAAGCTCAAAACATGAGTCTCAAGTTCACTCAAGCGACCCTTAAGGGTCTCATTTTCAAACTTTAAATCTCCTTCCATTTTAGCTTGGGCTTGAAATTTAGAAGAAAAGTTTTGATTTAAAGATTCAAGTTCTTTTTGAATATGAGAAAGATTTTTCTTTAAAGCTTTATTTTTTGACATTTGCAAATCCAAGGTTTCACAAACTTCATTATAAGTCATTTCATTATCATTAGAACTTAAACTAGAAGATGGATAGGAGCATACCTCATTTTTATCTTCTTCGATGTTGGCCATTAGACATACGGTAGGCTCAACATGGGCCGAAATACAGAAGTTTGATTTTTCTTCCTTGGAGCTCTTACTTGATGATGAACTATTGCTATCACTAAGCTAATCCCAATTTGCCACGTGTGCTCTAAACTTTTTCCCATATTTCTTCTTCTTGTTCTTGAGGAGAGGGCATTCTGGTTTTATGTGTCCTTGTTTGCCACATTGATAGTATTTTATTGGGTCCTCCTCCTTCATCTTTTTCTCTTTTTTCTTCTTAACTTTTCTTCCTTTCTTCTTCCACATCTTCTTAAACTTCTTGAAAGCCTCCAATTCATCGCTATTGGAACTTGAGGAAGAAGATGATGATTTGGCGGTGAAGGCAATGGATTTTCCTTTGTCTTTCTCCTTGAGTTTTGAAGCTTCCGCTTGTTGGTTTTCCCTTCTCTTCATCTTCATTTCATGTGTAATGAGGGATCCAACTAACTCATCTAACTTCACATTGTCAAGATCTTTAGATTCTTCGATCGCTGTGACCTTGGGGTCCCAACTAAATGGAAGACACCGGAGAAGCCTCTTCACCAATTCGAAATTTGCATTAGGTTTTACCTAAACCTTCAAGCTCATTAAGAATATTAGTAAAACGATAATACATTTCAAAAATGGATTCATTTTCGTTCATTTTAAAGGCTTCTAAATCACTAACAAGAAGGACTAACTTTAAACATAAATGAAAATAAACCACAAATGCACAATCACAAAATAAAGAGAGTGAGAGAAATACATAGAGTGCACCCGAGATTTATAGTGGTTCGGTCACTCAAGGACCTACTTCACTCCACCAAGACCTCTTGGTGCTTTCACTACAGATTCCCTTAATGGCGGTGAATCAACCCAATTACAATGGTTCGGCTCTGCCTCGCAAGACTCGCCACGAACCGGAGAAAGCTCTGTGTCTCCAACACTCGCTCTTGAGATGGCTACGCGTCTCTTCGCACTCGTAAAAAATACAATGTTCTTCAAAGAAAGAAAACTAAAAATCCCTTTACAAGGGTTACAAAGGATAGATGTAGATGTACAAATTTAAGCCTAATCCACTTCCTTGGTTAGAGATGAGAGAGGCACTAAGAACACTTTGGTTTGATCTTTAGAATGTTTAAAATAATGTTCAAAGATGGTTTAGAAAGGTTTAGATAGTGTATATAAAGCCCATTTGAAAATATGACCGTTTGAGGGTAAAACTGTAAAAAAACGGAGTTGGAAAAGTCAACAAGAAAAAGCCCCAATGGCACTTTTGCCAGGCCGCGACGGTCGACCGGGCCACAGTGGTCGCCCGCCCTTATCGGGCGCCTTTTTTTATTTTCAAATTCTCTATCGTCGCGGTCGACCGACCCAATGGTGGTCGTCTGGCAAGGACTACCTGTTCGCTCACAAAATTCAGCTCAAAACCTTTACGCGGTTGACCGACTCTTGGCGGTCGTCCGCCCCAACCATGTTGGATTGTTTCTATATGAAACAACAACACATCCGCGGTCGGCCGGGACTACCTCGGTCGACCGGCCCCGATAAGTTTCGAGATGCTTAAAATTCCAGGCTCCATCTCGCGCTCGCCTGGCATAGGCCAGTCGACCGGCCCTATATGAAATTCCATTTTTACTTTAAAAACTTTTGGAACTTTTGGGCCATGGACTTTGAGATTTAATCCTACATTTTCAAATACAATTTCAAATACATTTTATCCTATGTTTAGTGCTTTTGACATCTCTAAAAACAAAGAGAGGAGTACAAACTCTATTGACTTGAAAAGCACTACAATCTTCTCTTGGTCTTCAAGGCTTCAAGTCCACCAAGCTTCTTGGATCATCCTAGCTTTGGCACTCCAAATGCATTCCAATTTAGCTTCAATGCCTTGATCCAAGCTTCCTTGATTACAAATTAATGAGATCTACAACTTAGACAATCAAAAGCTCATTAGTGATATAAAATCACTTGTGTATGGAATTATCAAAATAAGAAGGTAATGCCAAGGATGGAACCATTAAGCTTACAAATATCCTCTCATTCTCAACTCAAAACTTGGCTAAAAGCTCCTTGACACCATCTCTAGGGTTTCCTATGTCTAAAAGATTGATGTTTTATAAAGTTTCTAAAATAAGAAACTTTCTATTTTTTCAATCTTCATCCTTCATCAACTAAATCTATGATTCAATACTGTAAGCCCAAGGGTTTCCATGGGTAAATCATTCACCTTACCTTCTTGTTTTGATGCTAGCAAACTAAATTGATTAGCATTTATCGACTGATGTGTTGCTTTGAGGTGTTGTGTTGTATACAGGATTTTCATGTCATAGTCGTCATTACACAACTCTTCATAACACATGGCTTGTGGATCAAGGAGCAAAGGAACCAAGAGCTTGGACCGACATTGAAGACATTCTCATTTGAAGATGTTCGAATCAAGAAGTTCATCATGAAGATTCCACAAGTTCCCTAAGCAAGTGTCAAGAAGGAGCTTGGAGTTGAACATGCCATGGTGACGCCTCATGTACCTCAACATGCATTGAAGATTGGAGGACAAGTCACAAGAGCCAAGACAAGGACAAGATGTTCACCAAAGCTGAAGAAGTCCAAGAAAGTGCAAAGGAGCCAAGACATTCCAAGAAGACTTAAGGTTCTTATTTTTAGAATGTATTTGGAGTCCTCTTGATTTCATGATTAAATGCACTTTCAAAAGGTTTTCAAATGGTTTTTAATATTTTACATCTTTGAAAACCATCAACACACCCAAAAATGTGTTTGAAAACCTTGAACTTAAGCCCAAAGACCATAGGCCAAAGGCCCCTCATCTTTAAAGTTAAAATGGAAGTTTTACCAGGGCCGGTCGACCGACCACGGGATGGAACCTAGAAATCCATGTCATCTCGAATTTTATTGGGCCGGTCGACCAGGTTAAGCTGGGTGACCACGGATATGTGTCTGTTTCAAAACAGAACAATCCTACATGGTTTGGACGGACGACCGCCGCGGGTCGGTCAACCGGGATAGGTTTTTGAGCCAAAATTTTTGAGAAAACAGTTAGCCTTCGCCGGACGACCGCCGTGTGGCCGGTCGACCGCGACGGTAAGAAATTTAAAAATAGAATAGGGCGCCCGATAGGGGCGGACGACCGCCGTAGCCCGGTCGACCGCCGCAGTCGAGCAAACTAGCCGTTGGGGCTTTTTCTGGTTGACTTTTTCAAGCCGTTTATTTATAGTTTTACCCCAAATGGTCATATTTTTAAATAAATTATATATACATCATTAAAATCTATCTCTATAAACTTTTGAACATTTTGAGAAAGATCAAATCCCATTTCTCCTTGAGCTTCAACATTCAATTTCAAATGTTAGGAACCTCTCTGATCTTCCATTTCTACATGTTATCAAGAGGCACTCCATAGCACTTTTATTTGTTTATTTCTTTGAGTGAATGTGTGCTTACAAAGTTGTAATCCGCCTATTAAGAGGCATTGAGAGTTTTACATTTAATTTGTTCTTCATGAGAGAGTCTTCTCTTTGGCCCCTAAAGAAAGGTGAAGAAAAGGGTCTCTGATTCGGCCCGTGAAAAACGGTGAATCATGTGTGGGGGTTTGATTCCCTTGCCAAGGCCTCATGCGAGGGGCTTCGCTTTGGCCCTTGAGAATGGAAAAGAAAGGGTTTGTTCTCTTTGGAGATGAAAGAGTCGGGTGTACGGTTTGATCATTTTAGTGGAGATCCCAAGGAGGTAAACTTGGAAGAGTGGAGTAGGTCAAGTTGTGACCGAACCAGTATAAATCTTGTGCCTTGTGGATGCTTGCTCTTTTCTCTCTCTCTCTCTCTCTCTTGCACGTGTGGTGATTTGTAATTTCTAACCTTACTTTTGTTCTGCTTTAATTGAACATGGGTTAGTAAATGCACTTGTGTTAAATGTTATAAACCCTAATTGCATTATGATATCCATTTGAACAAGGGTTAGTAAATGTGCATGATTAGAAAGTCTAAATCCTAGCTTTTATTGATATAAATATTTGAACAAGGGTTAAACTAATTAGTGATTAATTAGAAGATTAATTTTTAATCTTTCTTAATTAAGCCTCAAATTTCTAATTGACCAATTCACTCCCCTCTTGGATTGTCACACCTGTACTTCAAATACCCTCTCATTCTCATCCCAAAACTTGGCAAAAAGCTGGTTGACATCATCTCTAGGGTTTCAATACCATAAAAGACGGTCGTTCACCAACTAAATCTAAGATTCAATACCATCTCATCCTAATCTCAATACATGGCTAAAAATCCTTCACACCATCTCGAGGGTCTCTTATGTCGAAAAGATTGATGTTTTATTAAGTTATTAAAGTAGGAAACTTTTTTCTTTTTTCAATCTTCATCCATTATCAACTAAATCTAAGATTCAATACCATCTCATCCTCATCTCAAAATTTAGCTAAAAGCTCCTTAACACAATCTCAAGGGTTCCCTATGTCTAAAAGATGGATATTTTATAAAGTTTCTAAAATAAGAAACTTTTTATTTCTTCAATCTCCATCCTTCATCAACTAAATCTAAGATTCAATATCATCTAATTCAAATCTCATAACTTAGCTAAAAGCTCTTTGACACCATCTCTAGGGTTTACTAAGTGTAAAAGATAGATGTTTTATAAAGTTTCTAAAATAAGAAACTTTTTATTTTTTCAATCTACATACTTCAGCAACTAAATTTAAGATTTAATACGCTCTCATTCTCAACTCAAAACATGGTGAAATCCCACTGGGCAACCCAACAGGGGGGGGTGAATTGGGTGTCTTTAAAAAAAATTTATCCTCTTTAAAAAATTTTGTAAGATTAGTTTCAAAATCTTAAATGAATATCCTCTCTTAGACCTTTTGTCAAACACTTGTTAGATGGCTTTTGAAAACCCTAGTTGATTATTCTCTTTTTAATCTTTCTATGAAAATACTTGGTAGTTAATTAAAGATTGTAAATCCTACAACAAGGTAAAGGAATTAGATGAATGGTTTCTTTTAGGCCTTTTATCAAACACTTGGTGGAAGGCTCATGCAAACTTAATTAACAAGATTAAATGGGCTAATTAGCAAGGTACTAGATAAGCAAGTTAATTACCATTGCTAACTACTCACTCAATTCTAAGTGTATATTCTAAGTGTATAAGCAAGCACAAATAAGAGTGAGGGTGAGAGAGATAAATACCACACAAGAGACGCGAAGATTTATAGTGGTTCGGTCTTAACCCCAAGACCTACTCCACTCTTCTCAAGTTTTGTCTCCTTGAGGAATCCACTATATTCCAAGGAACTTAAATACGGCGTTCCTTTCGCCTTATACAATTCGAGCGTCCAAGGTCAAAGGGTCTTAAATACGGCGCCCTCAAGTTTACAATGAAGAAGAAGATTGAAGCACACTCTTTAGCCTCTTGAAGGCTTGATACAATGTAAAGCTCACAAGAGTCTCTCAAAGATAATTACAAAGATAAGCCTAGGTCTACTCCCTTTAGATATTCCGAAATTGAGGCACAACGGTGTTTTCCACTCTCTAATATATTTACAACAAGTTTAGGAATAAGAGAGATTGGTTCACATGCTTAGGGAACCCATATATATAGAGAAAACCCAAAACTAGCCGTTACAAGGGTATTTCTGTAATTCTGGGCAACTTCCCGACGGATCTATTTCAGGGCATTTTTGATATTTTCCAGATTTCAGACTCAGTTTTGTAAAATTCATATCTCACTCGTTTCTAGTCAGATTTCAACGTTCTTATACTCGATTTGAACAGAAATGATGAGCTCTTTCTGTTAAAAATATTTTCAAAAATATTTAAAAATGTTTAGGATCAGTTATGATAGGATTTATGACCTGATCTCAAAATTCAAGTGCTAAGTGTGCCGATTTGAATCTTTTGCAATTCTAAGCTATCTATGGCACTAGGGCTTTGGTCGACGGGTCTTTTCCTTATATTCTAATATTGTTTGGGACCTTATTAGTGACTTGATTATGCCTCAACAAGGGATACCTAAGTGGGATTAAATTATACAATCTAACATAAGACTCATTACTCACATCTTCAACTTTAAAGCTCATCTTCAAGTCTTGGTCTCTTACATGGATCACTCCTTCAAGTTGGTTCAAGCTCCTTGACAAGTTGTTGATCTCCAAGCTTTGGCCTTCATCGATCTTTCTTTGTTTGTTCAATGCTTTGAGATGACTAACGTTGAGCTTCTCCTTGGTTGATCCTCCAAGGTATGATTGATCCTTTGTATGCTCTAGCTCCTTTGACACATGTTTGGTTCATCTTCAAGCATAGGCCATCAATGGTGTGTGCTAGCATGGATTAACTTGTGAATCTCCTGTCCATAGCACAACACTCAAGGCAAACAATTAGTCCATAAAAGACTAATCAATTTGCGTTTGTTAATCATCAAAATAAGGTGATTGAATGAACCCATGGGGAACCCTTGGGCTAACAATCTCCCCCTTTTTTATGATGACAAACCAAATTAATTAGAGAGGTGGGAGGATCCTCTTATGAAGATTAGATAAGAAAGATGAGTGTGACTACTCCCCCCTCAACATATGCATAAGATAAATTTAACAAGTTTTAGCATACATGCATATGGATTATGTACAATCTAATCAATTTCATACTTCTCCCCCTTTTGGCATAAGCAAAAAGGAAGGATACACAATTAAGTACAAAAGTAATAATGCATTAAAGATTTTTAATCAAACTAGATGCTTCCCTAGCTTCTTATCATGATTTACGAATTAAAATCAAAGTATATATGGCATGATAAGAGCATAACAACATAAGAGATGAATAAACTAATACAAATCAAGCCTATGTTAGAAAAACAAAGAGACATACCAATTTAGCACAAATTTTAGGATATATCTTGGTATATATAAAAATCAAATATAAATCTACCCTATGACCCATAATACAATATTAGATTAGCAAGTTAAGGCTTATATTTTACTTATCATGAAAGAAAAATAGCAAGATTTAGATCTAGCATGATAAGCCCCCGAATTTTTTGAATTCCTATTAGAATCTTATCATGAAGAGATGGTTGAAATAATGTTGAACCCATCATGATAAGCAAGAATAGATATTTTCAAGTTAAAAACGTTCTCTGAAATTGACATGCATAGAAATGAGCATTTGATGCTAATATAGCATGACAAACAAACTTATCATGAAGTGAAATGACACATGATAAGCAATCAAATTCATAGGAACGAAGATTAGCAATTTCAGTTCACTCCTATGAATAAATATCTAAAATGATATGCAATTCTTAGCTCAATTAGAGGGGATATGTTTGAATGGACAATGTGAGCATCTCACAATGACCCATATAAACATGAAGATAGCAAAGATTAGCTCTCCCCCTATCATTGGCCTTAGGTGAAACCTATATGGCAAGGAATGATATGACACAATAGGCCAAAGGAATGAAAGTTAGTACATGGCCAACAAAAATTATCCTTGGAATAGATGATAGCACATTCGATTATCCACAATAAGTATGAAGCCTAATAGGATATGACCTTAAAATCTAGGCAATGGGCTTACTTTTCTTAAACTCAAAATACATATACAAGCACAAGATAATGCCAAAACAACCCATATGGAGCAACCATACTCCAAATGAGTGCACTTATCATATGTAATGAAGTATACATATTAAACAACATATGATAAGATGAGAAGGACATATATTACATATATAGTACCCCCTTTGTTAGAGACTCATACAAAGTATGAATCCAAAGGGCTATCCAATACATAGTTACCAAGGGTTTTTGGATATATTTTTCAAAAGATACCAAGTTAGACTCAACCCTTGGGCTACAATGACACTTACTCTCTAAGTGTCGGTTTATCATGATCAAAATGATAGCCATAGTCTAGCTCATCATGATAAACAAGCATATCACAAAAGATTTGCAATTTTTTGCTCATGCTCCCCCTAAGTGTGATATTATTTTCTACAATTTCAAATTTTATTCCCCAAGTATATATCATACAAACAAGTTAGGGAGATCACACAAATACATATACCTATTCAAGATTGAGATGGTGGCATAAGGCCAATTGATTAAGTATTTTAATTATTGTGAAGGTACCGACTCCCCCTTTGGTCAAAGTGGGCTATGGGCTCCAATTGAGTAGCTTCTAAGGTTAAGGTTTGACATCTCAATTATGTAGATACTACCAACCAGGGGTGATAACTATAGATTACTTAAATATACCAATTTGGATCAATTCTATAGGATTTAGACATAGAAGAATGGACAATAAAGTACAATGTCTAAGAGAGACATCCATGGCTCATGAGTAAGAGTATACCACTATGGGTAATCATGGGGAAGATATAATTTATATCAAAACATCCATGGATAGTCTACCATGTTTGGACATAAAGAACATGACATATAAGGTGCATCGTCCAAATATTTGCATTTACATCTACAAACCACCAATATAAAGACAAGGCATTAGGCACAAAGTGCATAAGCCCATAGAAAACTAAAATGCGTGGGAGACACATGTTCCCATCACAAGGTATAGGGTATCAACCACCAAGGTCAAATATGCCAAAATAAGATACTAGATTCACAAGATATTTTCAATTTTACTTAAATACATTTAAACCTAGACCATTTTTAATTTTTCCTACAAAATATATTCTATAAGATTCTAGGGATGGATCCAAGGACTCTAAGGATAAATATCAAGTTAATACCTTGGACATATGAATTCCAAAAAGGATTTTCAAGACTATATGAATAATTTATATTACTTGTAAAGAGCAAGATTCACATTAGTCATAAAAAAATATCCAATTAAAACCTTTGGAAATACATATACTTACAACCCATTAAAGACTTTACATATAATGATAACCATTTAGGTATAATAGGAAAGTCCAGTGATAGTGTAAAGGATAGTTGGTGCACAGAGATTTTCAAATACATTTTCTCAACTAGGGCATAAAAAATTGTCTAAGAAAGGGTTTGAAATAATTTTCCTAGATATGATATTTAAGCACATAATTTTGCTAGAAGAAATAAATAAATCAATTCCAGTATATACTAATCTAGCAAATACCATTTTTATCTAAATTAGAGTTAAAATATCATGTGGATGACTACTAAGTGAAAAATGATCTAAGTCTTAGTGAGTGCACTTAGAGTAGTATATATAGATACACAAGAATCAAACAATATAAGTCTAATGTATCTATAAGTTGTTTCTTTAAACAAAATGTGATCTTTAAAACACATATGAGGCTAGATGCAAGAAAATATTAATTTGACATCTAGTACCCAAATAAACTCAAGGGATATGGCATTTAAGCTCAAGATTAACTAGATACATGGGAATCAAGCATATTGTATCTAGAAGTATACATTCCATGGGATTTGACAATTTTAGCTCAAACATAAACTAGACATCAAGTGAGATATCTAGGGAACCTTTTCCAATAGATATAACAATTTAGTGCAATGTGTCAAAGTCTAATACAAATCAAGTTTTAAGCATATAGACTTTGGATTTTTAAAAAGATAAACATTTAAGCACAAAATATGGATACATGGCATTCATGCAAGATAGACATTTTTGTATCCAAACAACCATTTTCATATGATATAAACATTGAAGCACATCCCTACATCTACTAAATCACAAATAGATCAAGTAGGGAGTTTTGGAACCCAAACCATCTTGGGTCCATGCAAGTTTGTTCTATGAAATGATCATCTTTTCTAATCCACACATACTTGCAAGATTTCACAAACCTAAGTCTACACATAGATTTGTGATGACCTAATCTACCACAATAATCACATGAATCATAAGAATAGGTAGATGATCTAGATGAACAATTACAAGAATGCATAGGCACACAAACATGTCTGGCATTCATTTCTTGTAGGAATTTGTTTTCCAACTCAAGATTTTTATTTTTCAATCTCATTTCTTCAATTATCATTTTCAAGTGATTTATTTCATGAGATGGGGATGTTTTTACTTCATCTTCTTTTTCCATCAAGATTTTGAGTTCCTCCATTAATTCAAAATTTCTCTTTTCAAGAATATTGTTATCTTTAATCAACTTCTTTTCTTCATTTAACAAATTTTGATTGTCATTTTCAAGGTTTTCAAATTCCTTAGAAATTGAGTTGAGAGAGTTTTTAAGTTTTTGATTCTTGGAGACTTTAAGATTTAAGGCGTTATTTAGTTTCTCATATCCATCAAGAAGTTCTTCAATTGTAAGAGGCTCATCCATATCAAAATTATTATTTTCTTCATTGTTGTTTTCTAATGCCATAAAACATTTAACAATAAAAATATTTTCAAGTGAGGTCCATATTTATTTGGCATTTTTACAATTAGCTATTTTTTCAAACATATGAGAAGATAAGGCACAACATATGGCATTCATAGCTTTTGAGTTCAAGCAATATAATCTTTTATCATTTCACTAATTCTCTTAGATTTGGAGTTTAAGACAAAACCATTTTCAATCACTTTCAATAATTCACTATCTAGACTCTTGAGATAAGACCTCATATGGATCGACCAAGATCCATAGTTGGTTCCATCAAAACAAGGAAGTCTAGAAGTCATTAGGTTACCAATATAGATCTTTTCTCTTGAAGAAATTTGAAAGTTCAAAAATCTATATAAGAGCCTTTAGCTTTGATACCAAGTGAAATCCCACTAGGCAACCCAAGAGGGGGGTGAATTTGGTGTCTTTAAAAAAAATTTATCCTCTTTAAAAAATTTTGTAAGATTAGTTTCAAAATCTTAAATGAATATCCTCTCTTAGGCCTTTTGTCAAACACTTGTTAGATGGCTTTTGAAAACCCTAGTTGATTATTCCCTTTTTAATCTTTCTATGAAAATACTTGGTAGTTGATTAAAGATTGTAAATCCCACAACAAGGTAAAGGAATTAGATGAATGGTTTCTTTTAGGCCTTTTATCAAACACTTGGTGGAAGGCTCATGCAAACTTAATTAACAAGATTAAATGGGCTAATTAGCAAGGTACTAGATAATCAAGTTAATTACCATTGCTAACTACTCACTCAATTCTAAGTGTATAAATGCAAGCACAAATAAGAGTGAGGGTGAGAGAGATAAATACCACACAAGAGACGTGAAGATTTATAGTGGTTCGGTCTTAACCCCAAGACCTACTCCACTCTTCTCAAGTTTTGTCTCCTTGAGGAATCCACTATCTTCCAAGGAACTTAAATATGGCGTTCCTTTCGCCTTATACAATCCGAGCGTCCAAGCTCCAAGGGTCTTAAATACGGCGCCCTTTGTTGCCAAGTTTACAATGAAGAAGAAGATTGAAGCACACTCTTTAGCCTCTTGAAGGCTTGATACAATGTAAAGCTCACAAGAGTCTCTCAAAGATAATTACAAAGATAAGCCTAGGTTTAATCCCTTTAGATATTCCCAAATTGAGGCATAAGGGTGTTTTCCACTCTCTAATCTGTTTACAACAAGTTTAGGAATGAGAGAGATTGGTTCACATGCTTAGGGAACCCATATATATAGAGAAAACCCAAAACTAGCCGTTACAAGGGCATTTCTGTAATTCTGGGCAACTTTCCAACTGATTTATTTCAGGGCATTTTTGACATTTTTCAAATTTTAGACTCGGTTTTGTAAAATTCATATCTCACTCATTTCTAGTCGGATTTCGACGTTCTTATACTCGATTTGAACAGAAATGATGAGCTCTTTCTGTTAAAAATATTTTCAAAAATATTTAAAAATATTTAGAATCAGGTATGATAGGATTTATGACCTGATCTCAAAATTCAAGTGCTAAGTGTGCCGATTTGAATCTTTTACAATTCTAAGCTATCTATGGCACTAGGGCTTTGGTCGACGGGTCTTTTTCTTATATTCTAATATTGTTTGGGACCTTATTAGTGACTTGATTATGCCTCAACAAGGGATACCTAAGTGGGATTAAATTATACAATCTAACACAAGACTCATTACTCACATCTTCAACTTTAAAGCACATCTTCAAGTCTTGGTCTCTTGCATGGATCACTCCTTCAGGTTGGTTCAAGATCCTTGACAAGTTATTGATCTCCAAGCTTTAGCCTTCATCGATCTTTCTTTGTTTGTTCAATGCTTTGAGATGACTAATGTTGAGCTTCTCCTTGGTTGATCCTCCAAGGTATGATTGATCATTTGTATGCTCTAGCTCCTTTGACACATGTTTGGTTCATCTTCAAGCATAGGCCATCGTGGTGTGTGCTAACATGGATTAACCTGTGAATCTCCTGTCCATAGCACAACACTCAAGGCAAACAATTAGTGTATAAAAGACTAATCAATTTGCGTTTGTTAATCATCAAAATAAGGTGATTGAATGAACCCATGGGGAACCCTTGGGCTAACACATGGCTAACAGGCCCATGACATCATCTCTATGGTTTCCTATATCTAAAAGATGGATGTTTATAAAGTTTCTAAAATAAGAAACTTTCCATTTTTCAATCTCCATCCTTCATTAACTAAATCTAAGATTCAGTACCCTCTCATTCTCATCCCAAAACTTGGCAAAAAGCTGGTTGACATCATCTCTAGGGTTTCAATTCCATAAAAGATGGTCTTTCATCAACTAAATCTAAGATTCAATACCATCTCATCCTAATCTCAAAACTTCGCTAAAAGCTCCTTCACACCATCTCTAGGGTCTCCTATGTCAAAAAGAAGGATGTTTCATAAAGTTTCTAAAATATGAAACTTTTTCTTTTTTCAATCTTCATCCTTTATCAACTAAAGCTAAGATTCAATACCATCTCATCCCCATCACAAAATTTGGCTAAAAGCTCCTTAACACAATCTCGAGGGTTTCCTATGTCTTAAAGATGGATGTTTTATAAAGTTTCTAAAATAAGAAACTTTCTATTTCTTCAATCTCGATCCTTCATCAACTAAATCTAAGATTCAATACCATCTAATCCAAATCTCAAAACTCGGCTAAAAGCTCTTAGACAACATATCTAGGGTTTACTAAGTGTAAAAGATTGATGTTTTATAAAGTTTCTAAAATAAGAAACTTTTTATTTTTTCAATCTCCATCCTTCAACAACTAAATATAAGATTTAAAACGCTCTCATTCTCAACTCAAAACATCGCTAAAATCTCCATGACATCATCTCTAGAGTTTCTTATGTCTAAAAGATGGATGTTTTATAAAGTTTCTAAAATAAGAAACTTTGAATTTTTCAATCTCCATCCTTCATCAACTAAATCTAAGATTCAATACCCTCTCATTCTCATCTCAAAACTTTGCAAAAAGCTGGTTGACATCATCTTTAGGGTTTCAATACCATAAAAGATGGTCTTTCAACAACTAAATCTAATATTCAACACCACCTCATCCTAATCTCAAAAATTGGTTAAAAGCTCCTTCACACCATCTCTAGGGTCTCTTATGTCTAGAAGATTGATGTTTTCTAAAGTTTCTAAAATACGAAACTATTTTTTTTTCAATCTTCATCCTTTATACACTAAAGCTAAGATTCAATACCATATTATCCCCATCTCAAAATTTGGCTAAACGTTCCTTAACGTCTAAACGATGGATGTTTTATAAAGTTTCTAAAATAAGAAACTTTATATTTCTTCAATCCCCATCCTTCATCTGAGATTCAATACCATCGAAACCAAATCTCAAAATTTGGCTAAAAGCTCTTAGACGCCATCTCTAGGGTTTACTAAGTGTAAAAGATTTATGTTTTATAAAGTTTCTAAAATAAGGAACTTTTTATTTTTTCAATCTCCATCCTTCACAACGAAATCTAAGATTCATTACCCTCTAATTCTCATCTCAAAACTTGGCTAAAAGCTACTTGACACCATCTCTAGGATGTCATATGTCTAAAAGATGGATGTTTTATAAAGTTTCTAAAATAAGAAACTTTCTATTTTTTCAATCTCCACCATTCATCAACTAAATTTAAGATTCAATACCCTCTCATTCTCATCCCAAAACTTGGCAAAAAGCTCGTTGACATCATCTCTAGGGTTTCAATACCGTAAAAGATGGTCTTTCATCAACTAAACCTATGATTCAATACCATCTCATCTTTATCTCAAGACACGGCTAAAAGCTCATGGACACCATCTCTAGGGTCTCCTCTGTCTAAAAGATTGATGTTTTATAAAGTTTCTTAAATAAGAAACTTTCTAGTTGTTCAATCTCCATCATTTATCAACTAAATCAAAGATTTAATACTATCCCATCCTCTTCTCAAAACTTGGCTAAAAGCTCCTTAACACCATCTGTAGGGTTTCCTATGTCCAAAAGATGGATGTTTAATAAAGTTTCTAAATTAAGAAACTTTCTATTTTTTCAATCTCTAGGCTTTATCAACTAAATCTAAGATTCAATACCATCTAATCCTCATGTCAAAAAATGGCTAAAAGTTCCTTGACAGCATCTCTAGGGTATTCTTAGGGTAAAAGATTGATGTTTTATAAAGTTTCTAAAATAAAAAACACCCTATTTTATAAAACTCCATCCTTCATTAACCAAATCTAAGATTCAATACCCTCTCATTCTCATCTCAAAATTTGGCTAAAAGCCCCTTAACACCATCTCAAGGTTTTCCTATTTCTAAATGATGGATGTTTTATAAAGTTTCTAAAATAAAAAAAATTTCTATTTTTTCAGTCTCCATCCTTCATCAATTAAATCTAGGATTCAATATCATCTAATCCTCATCTCAAAACTAAGCTAAAGTTTCTTACCATCTTAGATTTAGTTGACGAAGGACGGAAATTGAAAAAACAGAAAGTTTCTTATTTTAGGAACTTTATAAAACATCAATCTTTTAGACATATGAAACCCTAGAGATTTTGTCAACGAGCTTTTAGCCAAGTTTTATGATGAGAATGAGAGGGTATTGAATCTTAGATTTAGTTGATGAAGGACTATCTTTTACGGTATTGAAACCCTAGAGATGATGTCAACGAGCTTTTAGCCAAGTTTTGGGATGAGAATGAGAGGGAATTGAATCTTAGATTTAGTTGATTAAGGATGGAGATTGAAAACAAGAAAGTTTCTTATTGTAGAAACTTTACAAAACATCAATCTTTTAGACTTAGTAAACCCTAGTCATGGTGTCAATGAGGATGAGATGATAATGAATCTTAGATTTAGTTGATCAAAGATGGAGATTGAAAAAATAAGAAGTTTCTTATTTTAGAAACTTTGTAAGACATCCATCTTTTAGACGTAAGAAACCCTAGAAATGGTGTGACGGAGCTTTTAGCCAAGTTTTGAGATGAGGATGAGATGGTAATGAATCTTAGATTTAGTTGATAAAGGATGGAGATTGAAAAATAAAAAGTTTCTTATTTTAGAAAGTTTATACAACATATATCTTTTAGACATAAGAGACCCCAAGAGACGGTGTCGAGGAACTTTTAGCAATGTTTTGGGATGAGGATTAGACGATGTTCATTCTTAGATTTAGTTGATGAAGGATGGAGTTTGAAAAAATAGAAATTTTTTATTTTAGAAACTTTTAAAAACATCCTTCTTTTAGACGTCGAAAACCCTAAAGATGATATCAACGAACTTTTAGCCAAGTTTTGGATTTAGTTGATGAAGGATGGAGATTGAAAAAATAGAAAGTTTCTTATTTCTGAAACTTTACAAGACATCCATCTTTTAGACATATGAAACCCTAAAGATGGTGTCAAGGAGCTTTTAGCCAAGTTTTGAGATGAGGATGAGATGGTATTTAATCTTAGATTTAATTGATGAAGGATGGAGATTGAAAAAATAGAAAGTTTCTTAATTTAGAAACTTTACAAAACATCCATCTTTTAGACATAGGAGACCCTAGAGACGGTGTCAAGGAGGTTTTAGTCATGTTTTGGGGTGAGGATGAGATGATATTGCATCTTAGATTTAGTTGATGAATGATAGAGATTGAAAAATAGAAAGTTTCTTATTTTAGAAACTTTATAAAACATCCGTCTTTTAGACGTAAGAAACCCTAGAGATGATGTCAACGTGGTTTTAGCTATGCTTTAGGATGAGAATGAGAGGGTAATGAATCATAGATTTAGTTGATGAAAGATGGAGATTGAAAAAATAGAAAGATTCTTATTTTAGAAACTTTATAAAACAAGAATCTTTTAGACTTAGTAAACCCTAGAGTTGGTGTAAAGGAGCTTTAAGCCATGTTTTGAAATGAGGATGAGAAGGTATTTAATCTTAGATTTAGTTGAGGAAGGATGGATATTGAAAAAATTGAAAGTTTCTTATTTTAGAAACTTTATAAAACGTCAATCTTTTACACATAAGATACCCTAAAGATGGTGTCAAAGGGCTTTTTGCCAAGTTTTCAGATGAGGATGAGATGGTATTGAATAATAGATTTAGTTTATAAAGGATGTAGATTGAAAAAATAGAAAGTTTCTTATTTTAGAAATTTTACAATACATCAATCTTTTAGATATAGGAGACCGTTGAGATGGTGTCAAGTGGCTTTTAGCCAAGTTTTGGGTTGATGATGAGATAGTTTTGAATCTTAGATTGAGTTGATGAATGATGGAGATTGAAAAAATATAAATATTCTTATTTTAGAAACTTTATAAAACATCAATCTTTTAGACATAGGAAACTCTAGAGATGGTGTGAAGGAGCTTTTAGCCTAGTTTTTCGAAAAGAATGAGATGGTATTGAATCTTAGATTTAGTTGATAGAGGATGGAGAATGAAAAAGTCGAAAGTTTCTTATTTTAGAAACTTTATAAAAACAACCATCTTTTAAACATAGGAGACCCTAGAGATGGTATCAAAGAGCTTTTACCTAGGTTTTGGGATAATGATCAGACGGTCTAAATCTTAGATTAAGTTGATGAAGGATGGAGATTGAAAAAATAGAAAGTTTCTTATTTTAGAAACTTCATAAAACATCCATCTTTTAGACATAGGAAATCCTAGAGATGGTGTGAAGGGGCTTTTAGACATGTTTTGAGATGCGGATGAGATGGTATTGAATCTTTGATTTTGTTGATAAACGATGGAGGTTGAAAAAATAAAAAGTTTCTTAGTTTATAAAGTTTACAAAACATCAATATTTTAGACATAGCTCAAATGGATGAATGGACATATGTTTTCAATAAGTCCCTTTTTTGGATGCACTAGATGAATTTTGCTAGATACACAATATGATATATGTTGATCTATATCTAGCAATGTTTGACATGTTAGTTCATCTAAATATGGATGCTAAGTGCATATTTGTGTGTTTTTGCACTTAGATGGATTTTTCAAAGATTTTCAATGAAGTACAAGCATAGTCTAGAAAAGTATTTTCTTATTTTCTATATAAACTATGAGATGAATATGATGTGATCATGAAGCTCAATAAGCAAATATGCATTCTATTAAATACATGACTATTGATATGCATCTATGCTTGATTATAAAATGATATATCTTTAAAGCACGAATGATCAAGATACAATGAATGCAACATTGAAATAGTATCTAGAAAGAATTCATATGATATAACAATGAAAGCACAACCCCATATATTAATAATTTTAAATAATGAGTTGAGTGGGGGATTTTGGAACCCAAATCCATTTGGTTCCAATCAAGTTTGTGTGTGGGAGTGTATCTTTTCTTATCCACAGCAACTTGCTTGATCTTACAAATCTAAGCCTACACCTAGATTTGTGATGCCCTAATCTACCACAATATGAACATGAATAAGTGTGGGTAGATGAGGAGCAACAAGAACCACAAGAATATATATGATGACAAAGATATTTGTCCTTTTCTTCTTGTAGTCTTTGGTTCTTCATAGAGAGTTCTTTATTAACTAATTTAATCTCAATTAATTGGCTTTCAAAGCAATTTGTTTGTTGAGATAAATTAGCTTTTAATTTTTCTTCATTGAAATTCTTGTTTGTGGTTTCAAGGCTTTCCTTTTCTTTTCCAAGACCAATGCACTTTTTAATTAGGTAATCATTTTTGTTTATCAAGATTCTGCTCAAATGACTTAATTTTTTATTTCTTTTCAAACAATCATTAATTTCCAATTTCAAATTTTCAATTTGTTTCTCTAAATCGGAGAATGAATGTTTGAAAGAATTCTCCTTTGCAAAAGATTTTTGTTGATTCTCTTTTTGTTCACCAACAATATTTTTATCATTTAAAAAGAGAGTATCATTTTTTTCATAAAAATTTTCAAAATTAGTCCAAATATCTTTTGCATTGGAACATGATGAAATTTTCTCAAAAGCATTGGGACATAGTCTACAACATAGTATAATAATAGCTTTTGAATTTAATGAAAATAATTTTGCATCATTTTTAGTACATTCCTTTGGAATAAAAAATCCCCTTTCAATGACATCTAAGATGTCAAAGTCTATGGATTTGAGATAGGCAAGCATTTTAATTTTCCAACCTCTAAAATTTGTTCCATCAAAAAATGGAGGAATTATAGTAGATTGACCTAGCTCATAATCCATTGGATTGTCGCGGATCTTTATCTCTTGTAGATTTTGAATTTTAAAAATCTCTTTAAGAGCATAAGCTTTGATACCAAGTGAAATACAAGGTGACAACCCAAGAGGGGGGGTGAATTGGCTAATTAAAATTTTGGGGCTTAATTAATTGGATTCCTAAAATCAATTTACCAACTAAGCCTTAACATGTTTAACCCTTGATCAATTAATAGAGATATTAAGAGTTAGGGTTTGGATGTTACTTGAAGCATGCATTCACTAACCGTTGTTTGATTAAAACATAGATACAAGTTGGGCTAGAGATTACCAATCACCACAATGTGCAAATGAGAAGGAGAAGAAGAAAGCATCCACAAGGCACAAGATTTATAGTGGTTCGGTCACAACTTGACCTACTCCACTCGTCCAAGTTTTCCTCCTTGGGATTCTTCACTAACCACTAAGATTCTTCAAAGGGCAAATCTCAAAGCCTTACACCAACTCCTTCTTCAAAGGGATCACACCCTTTTCTGCACGAAGCCTTTCCGAGGACACCTTCCTCGTACACTTGATTTACTTTTCTTTACGGGCAAAATCGGAGACCCTCAAACATAGAATGAAGAAATAAAAAGAAAGAAACTCTCAATGCCTCTTGATAGGCGGATTACAAAGTTGTAAGCTCACAAACTCTCCAAAGAATATATACAAATGTAAAGCCTATGGAGATCCTCTTGATAGAATGTAAAAATGCAAATTCAAAGAGGTTTAACCTTTCATATAAAAGTTTTGGTTCAAGAAGATGTGATTTTATCTTAACAAAGGTTGTGTAGAAAGGTTTGGATAGTGTATATATAGCCCACAAGGAAATATGACCGTTTGGGGGTCAAACTGTAATTTACAGGGTTGAAAAAGTTAACCTGCGAAAGCCCCAACGGATCTATTTCCCAGTCGCGGCGGTCGACCGAGGCACGGCGGTCGCCCGCCCTTATCGGGCTCTTAATTTGAAATTCAAAATTCATACAGGCGCGGTCGACCGGCGATGGCTTACTGTTTGAATTTCATTTTCGCTCAAAACACTATTGCAGTCGACCGGACCCATGGAGGTCGACCGTCCACACCATACTGGATTGTTTCTGTTTTGAACAGAAACGTATCTGCGGTTGCCCAGCTTGACCCAGTCGATCGGCCCGATAAATTTTGAGATACCCTGGATTTTCAGGTTATCCTGCGGTCGACCGGGCTATCCCAGTCGACCGGCCTTGGGTGAAATTCCATTTTAACTTCAAAATCCAGGAGCTTTTGGGCTATGGTCTTTGGGCTTTAGTCCAAGGTTTTCAAACACATTTTTGGGTGATGATGGTTTTCAAAGACGTAAAATGTTAAGTATAAAAACTATTTTGAAAACCTTTTGAAAGTGCATTTTATATAAAATCGAGAGGACTCCAAATACATTATAAAAATAAGAACCTTGAGTCTTCTTTGAATGTCTTGGCTCCTTTGCACTTTCTTGGACTTCATCGGCTTGAGTGAACATTTTGACCTTGTCTTGGTTCTTGTGACATCCTCAAATCTTCACTACATGTTGTGAGGTGCATGAGGTGTCACCAATGACTTGTTCAACTCCAAGCTTCTTCTTGACACTTGCTTAGGAACTTGTGGGATCTTCATGATAAGCTTCTTTACTTGAGCATCTTCAAATGAGGATGACTCCAAAGTAGGTGCAAGCTCTTGGTTCCTTTGATCCTTGATCCACAAGTCATGTGTTGTGTTGAGTTGTGTAATGGCGATATAACATATCAAATTCCTGTGTAGAGCACAACATCTGAAAGCAACACATTAGTCTGACAATGCTAATCCATTTGTGTTTGCTAGCATAAAAACAAGAAGGTAAGGTGAATGATTGAACCAATGTGCACCCTTGGACTTGCAGTTTCTTATTTTAGAAACTTTATAAAACATCCATGTTTTAGACATAGGAAACCCTAGAGATGGTGTCAAGGAGCTTTACCTAAGTTTTGAGATGAGGATGAAAATATATTGATTCTTTTATTAAGTTGAAGAATGATGGAGATTGAAAAAATAAAAAGTTTTTTATTTTAGAAAGTTTACAAGACATCCATCTTTTAGACATAGGAAACCCTAGAGATGGGGTCAAGGAGCTTTTAGCTCAGTTTTGAGATGAGAATGAGATGGAATTTAATCTTACATTTAGTTGATAATTGATTAAGATTGAAAAAATAGAATGTTTCTCATTTTAGAAACTTTATAAAACATCCATCTTTTAGACATATGAAATCCTAGAGATGGGGTCAATGAGCTTTTAGCTGAGTTTTGAGATGAGGATGAGATGATATTTAATCTTTGATTTAGTTGATGAATGATGGAGAATGATAAATAGAAAGTTTCTTATTTTAGAAACTTATAAAACATCCATCTTTTAGACATATGAGACCCTAGAGATGGTGTCAATGAGCATTTAGCCAAGTTTTGGGATGAGAATGAGAGAGTAATGAATCTCATATTTAGTTGATGACGGATGGAGATTGAAAAATAGAAAGTTTCTTATTTTAGAAACTTTATAAAACATTCATGTTTTAGATATAGGAAACCCAAGAGATGATGTCAACGAACTGTTGGTCAAGATTTGGGATAAGAATCAGCGGGTACTGAATCATAGAATTAGTTTATTAAGCATGGAGATTGAAAAAATAGAAAGTTTCTTCTTTTAGAAACTTTATAAAAATCCATCTTTTAGACATAGGAAATCCTAGAGATGGTGTCAAAGAGCTTTTAGCCAAGTTTTGAGATGAGGATGAGATTGTATTGAAACTTAAATTTAGTTGATAAAGGATGGAGATGGAAAAAATATAATTTTTTTATTATAGAAACTTTATAAAACTTCAATCTTTAGACATAGAAAACCCTAGAGATGTTGCCATCGAGCTTTTAGCAAAGTTTTGGGATGAGAATGAGAGGGTATTAAATCTTAGACTTATAAAGGATGGAGATTGAAAAAATAGAAAGTTTCTTATTTTAGAAACTTTATAAAATATAGTTCTTTTAGACATTGGAGAACCTAGAGACGGTGTGAAGGAGCTTTAAGCCGTGTTTTGGGATGATGATGAGATGATATTGAATCTTAGATTTAGTTGATTAGTGATGAAGATTGAAAGAATAGAAAGTTTCTTATTTTATAAACTTTGTAAAATATCAATCTTTTAGACATAGGAAACCCTAGAGATGATGTCAATGAGCTTTAAGCCAAGTTTTTGGATGAAAACTAGAGGATAGAATCTTAGATTTAGTTGATGAAGGATGGAGATTGAAAAATTAGAAAGTTTCTTATTTTAGAAACTTTCTAAAACATCAAAATTTTAGACATAGGAAATCATAGAGAAGGGGTTAAGGTGCTTTTAGTCAAGTTTTGGGACGAGGATGAGATGGTGTTGAATCGTCGATTTAGTTGGTTAAGGGCGGAGATTGACAAATAGAAAATTTCTTATTTTAAGAACTTTATAAAACATCTATCTTTTAGACATAGGAAACTCTAGAGATGGTGTCAACGAGCTTTTAGCTAAGTTTTGAGAAGAGCAGGAGAAGATATTGAATCTTTGATTTAGTTGATGAAGGATGGAGATTGAAAGAATAGAAAGTTTCTTCTTTTATAAACTTTATAAGACATTCATTTCTAGACTTAGGAAACCCTAGAGATGAGGTCAATGAGCTTTTAGCCTTGTTTTGAGATGAGGATGAGATGATATGTAATCTTAAATTTAGTTGTTAAATGATGAAGATTGAAAAAATAGAAAGTTTCTTATTTTAGAAACTTTATAAAACATTCATCTTTTAGACATACGAAACTATACGGATGCTGTCAAGGTGCTTTTAGCTAAGTTTTGAGATGAGGAGGAGATGACATTGAATCTTTCATTTTGTTGATGAAGGATGAAGATTGAAAAAATAAAAAGTTTCTTTTTTTAGAAACTTATAAAACATCCATATTTTAGACGTAAGAAACCCTAGAGATGGTGTGAAGGTGCTTTTAGCCAAGTTTTAGGATGAGGATGAGATGGTATTGAATCGTAGATTTAGTAGGTGAAGGATGGAGATTGAAATATAGAATGTTTCTTATTTTAGATACTTTATAAAACATCCATCTTTTTGACATAGGAAACCCTAGAGATGGTTGTCAATGAGCTTTTAGCAAAATTTTGAGATGAGGATGAGATGATATTGAATATTTGATTTAGTTGATGAATGATGGACATTGAAAAAATAGAAGGTTTCTTATTTTAGAAACTTATAAAACAACCATCTTTTAGACATATGAGACCCAAGAGACGGTGTAAAGGAGCTTTTAGCCAAATTTTGGGATTTGAATGAGAGAGTATTGAATCTCAGATTTAGTTGATGACGGATGGAGATTGAAAAATAGAAACTTTCTTATTTTAGAAACTTTATAAAACAAGAATCTTTTAGACATAAGAAACCCTAAAGATGGTGCGAATGTGCTTTTAGCTAAGTTTTGGGATGAGGGTGAGATGGTATTGAATCGTAGATTTTGTTGGTGAAAGATTGAGATTGAAAAATAGGAAGTTTCTTATTTTATAAACTTTATAAAACATACACCTTTTAGACATAGGAAACCAAATAAATGGTGGCAACGAGCTTTTAGCCAGGTTTTGAGATGAGGATAAGATGGTATTAAATTTTAGATTTAGTTGATCAAGGATGGAGATTATAAAAAGGAAAGTTTCTTCTGTTAGAAACTTTATAAAACATCAAACTTTTAGATATAGGAAACCTCATAAATGGTGTGAAGGAGCTTTTAGCTAAGTTTTGATATGAGGATTAGATGGTATTGAATCTTTGATTTTTTTGAACAAGGATGAAGATTGAAAAAAAGGAAAGTTTCTTATGTTAGAAACTTTATAAGACACTAATCTTTTAGACATAGAAAACCCTAGAGATGGTGTCAAGGTGCTTTTAGCCAAGTTTTGAGATGAGGCTAAGGTGGTATTGAATCTTAGATTTTGTTGATAAAGGATGGAGATTGAAAAAATGGAACGTTTCTTATTTTAGAAACTTGGTAAAACAATTTTCTTTTAGAAATTAGAAACCCTAGTGATGATGTAAACGAGCCTTAAGCCATGTTTTGGGATGAGAATAAGAGGGTATTGAATCTTAGATTTAGTTGATGAAGGACGGAAATTGAAAAATTAGAAACTTTCTTATTTTAGGAACTTTATAAAATATCCATCTTTTAGACATAGGAAACCTTATATATGGTGTCGAGGTGCTTTTAGCCAAGTATTGGAATGAGGATCAGATGGTAATGAATCGTAGATTTAGTTGGTGAAGGATGGAGATTGAAAAATATAAAGTTTCTTACTTTAGAAACTTTATAAAACATCCAACTTTTAGACATAGGAAACCCTAGAGAAGGTGTGAAGGTGGTTATAGCTAAGTTTTGACATGAAGATTAGATGATATTGAATCTTTGATTTAGTTGATGAATGATGGAGTTTGAAAAAATAGAAAGTTTCTTTTTTTAGAAACTTTATAAGACATCCATCTCTTAGACATTGGAAACCCTAGAGATGGGGTAAAGGAGCTTTTAGCTAAGTTTTGAGATAAGGATGAGATATTATTGAATCTTAGATTTAGTTGATAAATGATGAAGATTGAAAAATAGAAAGTTTCTTATTTAAAAAACTTTATAAAACATCTATCATTTAGACATAGAAGACCCTAGAGACGGTGTTAAGGGGCTTTTAGCCATGGTTTGGGATGAGGATGAGATGATATTAAATCTTAGATTTAGTTGATAAAGGATGGAGATTGAAAAAATAGAAAGTTTCTTATTTTATAGACTTTGTAAAACATTAATTTTTTAGACTTAGTAAACTCTAAAGATGGTGTAAAGGAGCTTTTAGCCAAGTTTTGTGATTATGATGAGATGGTATTAAATCTTAGATTTAGGTTATAAAGGATGGAGATTGAAAAAATAGAGAGTCTCTTTTATTAGAAACTTTATAAAATATCCATCTTTTAAACATTAAAAATCCTAGAAATTGTGTCAATGAGGTTTTAGCCAAGTTTTGAGATTAGGATGAGATAGTATTAAATCTTAGATTTAGTAGATAAAGGATGGAGATTAAAAAATAGAAAGTTTCTTATTTTATAAACTTCCTAAAACAACCATCTTTTGGACATAAGAGACCCTAGAGAAGGTGTGAAGGCGCTTTTGGCCTAGTTTTGGGATGATGATAAGATGGTTTTGAATCTTAGATTTAGTTGATCATGGATGGAGATTTTAAAAAATAGAAAGTTTCTTATTTTAAAAACTTTATAAAACTTCTATCTTTTAGATATAGGAAACCCTAAAGATGATTCGACGAGGTTTTAACCAAGTTTTAGGACGAGAATGAGAGGGTATTGAATCTTAGATTTAGTGTAAGAAAGATGGAGATTGAAAAAATAGAAAGTTTCTTATTCTAGAAACTTTATAAAACATCAGTCTTCAAAACTTAGTAAACCCTAGAGATGGGGTCGAGGAGCTTTAACCCAAGTTTTGAGATGACGGATGGAGATTGAAAAAATTGAAAGTTTCTTATTTTAGAAACTTTATAAAATATCCGTCTTTTAGACATAGGAAATTCTAGAGATGGTGTGAAGGAGCTTTTAGCAAAGTTTTGAGATGAGGATGAAATGATATTGAATCTTAGATTTAGTTGATTAATGATGGAGACTAAAAAAATAGAAAGTTTCTTATTTTAGTAACTTTATAAGACATCAATCTTTTAGACATAGGAACCCCTACAGATGGTCTCAACGAGCTTTTAGCCAAGTTTTGAGATGAGGATGAGATGGTATTGAATTTTATATTTAGTTGATAGAGGATGGAGATTGAAAAAATAGAAAATTTCTTATTTTAGATACTTTGTAAAACATCCATCTTTTACACATAAGAGACCCTGGAGATGGTGTTAAGGAGCTTTTAACTATGTCTTTGGGTGACGATGAAATGATATTTAATCTTAGATTTAGTTGATGAAGGATGGAGATTGAAAAAATAGAAAGTTTACTATTTTAGTGACTTTATAAAACATCTATCTTTTAGTTATTGGAAACCCTAGAGATGATATCAACGAGCTTTTAGCGAAGTTTTAGGATGAGAATGAGAGGGTATTGAATCTTAGATTTAGTTGACGAAGGATGGAGATTAAAAAAATAGAAAGTTACTTATTTTAGAAACTTTAAAAAATCGACGTCATTTAGACATAGGAAACCCTAGAGATGGTGTCAAGGTGCTTTTATCGTTGTTTTGGGATGTTGACGAGATGGTACTGAATCGTAGATTTAGATGGTGAAGGATAGATATTGAAAAATAAAAGGTTTCTTATTTTTGAAACTTTATAAAACATCCACCTTTTAGACATAGGAAACCTTATAGATGGTGTCAACGATCTTTTAGCCAAGTTTTGAGATGAAGATTAGATGTTATTAAATTTTAGATTTAGTTGATCGAGGACAGAGATTGTGAAATTAAAAGTTTCTTACTTTAGAAACATTATAAAACATCAATCTTTAAGACAAAGGAAACCCCATAAATGGTGTCAAGGAGATTTTAGCTAAGTTTTAAGATAAGGATTAGATGGTATTGAAATTTTGATTTATTTGAACATGGATGGAGATTGAAAAAACAGAAAGTTTCTAATTTTAGAAACTTTAGAAAACATCCACCTTTTAAACATATGAAACCCTAGAGATGGTGTAAAGAAGCTTTTAGCTAAGTTTTGAGATGCGGATGAGATGATATTGAATCTTAGATTTAGTTGATGAAGGATGAAGATTGAAAAAAAAAGTTCCTTATTTTAGAAACTGAATAAGACCTCAATTTTTTAGACAAAGGAAACCCTACAGATGGAGAGAAGGAGCTTTTAGCCAAGTTTTGAGATAAGGATGCGATGGTATTAAATCTTATATTTAGTTTATAAAGGATGAAGATCGAAAAAATAGAAAGTTTCTAATTTTAGAAACTTTAAAAAACATCCATCTTTTAGAGATAAGAGACCCTAGACACGGTGTCAATGAGCTTTTAACCTTGTTTTGGGATAACGATGAGAAGATATTGAATCTTAGATTTAGTTAATGAATGATGGGAATTGAAAAAATAAAAAGTTTCTTATTTTAGAAACTTTGTAAAAATCCACGTTTTTGACATAGGAAACCCTAGAGATGATGTCAATGAGCTTTTAGCCCAGTTTTGAGACGAGGATGAGATGGTATTGAATCTTAGATTTAGTTGATAAAGGATGGAGATTGGAAAAATAGAAAGTTTCTTATTAAAGAAACTTTAGAAATCATCTAAATTTTAAACATAGGAAATGCTAGAGATGTTGTCAACGAGCTTTTAGCCTGGGATGAGAATGAGAGGGTATTAAATCATAAATTTAGTTGATAAATGATGGATATTGAAAAAATAGAAAGTTTCTTGTTTTAGAAGCTTTATAAAACATCCCTCTTTTAGACATAGGAGAACCTAGAGACGGTGGCAATGAGCCTTTAGCCGTGTTTTTCGATGAGGATGAGAAGGTATTGAATCTTAGATTTAGTTGATTAAGAATGGAGATTGAAAGAATAGAAAGGTTCTTATTTTAGAAACTTTGTAAAATATCCATCATTTGGACATTAGAAACCCTAGAGAATATGTCAACGAGCTTTAAGCCAAGTTTTTGGATGAAAAGTAGAGGGTATTGAATCTTAGATTTAGTTTAAGAAGAATGAAGATTGAAAAATTAGAAAGTTTCTTATTTTAGAAATATTCTAAAACATCAATCTTTTAGACATAGGAAGCCCTATAGATGGTGTCAAGGTGCTTTTAGCCAAGTTTTAGGATGAGGATGAGATGGTATTGAATCGTAGATTTGGTTGGTTAAAGATGGAGATTGAAAAATAGAAAGTTTCTTATTTTAGAAACTTTATAAAACATCCGTCTTTTAGACATAGGAAATCCTAGATCTGGTGTCAAGGATCTCTTAGCTAAGTTTTGAGAGTAAGATGAGATGATATTGAATCTTTGATTTAGTGGATGAAGGATGGAGATTGAAAAAATATAAAGTTTCTTATTTTAGAAACTTTATAAGACATCCATCTTTTAGACATAGGAAACTCTAGAGATGGGGTCAAGGAGCTTTTAGCTCAGTTTTGAGACGAGGATGAGATGCTATTCAATCGTAGATTTAATTGATAAATGATGAAGATTGAAAATATTGAAAGTTTCTTATTTTAGAAACTTTATAAAATATCTATCTTTTAGACATAGGAAACCCTAGAGATTATGTCAACGAGATTTTAACCATGTTTTAGGATGAGAAGGAGAGAGTATTGAATCTTAGATTTAGTTGATGAAGGATGGAGATTGAAAAAATAAAAAGCTTTTTATTCCAGAAACTTTATAGAACATCAATCTTTTAAACTTAGTAAACCCTAGAGATGGTGTCAAGGTTCTTTTTGCCAAGTTTTGGGAAGAGGATGAGATGGTATTGACTCATAGATTTTGTTGGTGAAGGATGGAGATTGAAAAATAGAAAGTTTCTTATTTTATAAACTTTATAAAACATCGGCCTTTTAGACATAGGAAACCCAATAGATGGTGTCAACGAGCTTTTAGCCAAGTTTTGTGATGAGGATTAGATGGTATTGAATTTTAGATTTAGTTGATCAAGGATGGAGATTGTAAAATGGAAAGTTTCTTATTTTAGTAACTTTATAAAACATCAATCTTTCAGACATCGGTAACCTGATAAATGGGGTGAAGGAGCTTTTAGCTGAGTCTTGAGATGAGGATTAGATGGTATTGAATCTTTGATTTAATTGAACAAGGCTGGAGATTGAAAAAAAAAAGCTTCTTACTTTCGAAACTATATAAAACAACCATCTTTTAGACATAAGAAACCTTAGAGATGGTGTCAAGGAGCTTTAAGCCAAGTTTTGAGATTAGGCTGAGATGGTTTTAAATCTTAGATTTAGTTGATAAAAGATGGAGATTGAAAAAATAGAAAGTTTCTTATTTTAGAAACATTGTTAAACATCTATCATTCAGAAATTAGAAACCCTAGTGATGATGTCAACGAGCTTTAAGGCATGTTTTGGGATGAGCATATGAGGGTATTGAATCTTAGATTTAATTGATGAAGGATGGAGATTGAAAAATTAGAAAGCTTCTTATTTTAGGAATTTTATAAAACATCAATCTTTTAGACATAGGAAACCTTAGAGATAGAGTCAAGGTGCTTTAAGCCAAGTTTTGGGATGAGGATGAGATGGTATTGAATCTTAGATTTAGTTGGTAAAGGATGGAGATTGAAAAAAATAGAATGTTTCTTATTTTAGAAACTTTGTAAAACATCCATCATTTAGAAATAAAAAACCTTAGTGATGATGTCAACGAGCTTTAACGCATGTTTTGGGATGAGCATATGAGCGTATTGAATCTTAGATTTAGTTGATGAAGGATGAGGATTGAAAAATTAGAAAGCTTCTTATTTATGGAACTTTAAAAAACATCAATCTTTTATCTATAGGAACCCTATAGATGGAGTGAAGGTGCTTTTAGCCAAGTTTTGGGATAAGGATGAGATGATATTGAATCTTAGATTTAGTTGATAAAGGATGGAGATTGACAAAATAGAAAGTTTTTTATTTTAAAAACTTTGTAAAACATCCATCATTTAGAAATAAAAAACCCCAGTGATGAGGTCAACGAGCTTTAAGCCAAGTTTTGGGATGAGCACAAGAGGGTATTGAATCTTAGAGTTAGTTGATAAAGGATGGAGATTGAAAAATTAGAAAGCTTCTTATTTTAGGAACTTTATAAGACATCCATCTTTTAGACAAAAGAAACCCTAGAGATGGAGTCAAGGTGCTTTTAACCAAGTGTTGGGATGGGGATGAGATGGTATTGAATCGTAGATTTAGTTGGTGAAGGATGGAGATTCAAAAATACAAAGTCTCTTATTTTAGAAACTTTATAAAACATCCATCTTTTAGACGTAGGAAACCCTAGAGATAGTGTAAAGGAGCTTTTTGCTAAGTTTTGAGATGAAGATGAGATGATATTGAATATTTGATTTAGTTGATGAAGGATGGAGATTGAAAAAATAGAAAGTTTCTTATTTTAGAAACTTTGTAAAACATTAATTTTTTAGACTTAGTAAATCCTAGAGATGGTGTGAAGGAGCTTTTAGCCAACTTTTGAGATTAGGGTGCGATGGTATTAAGTCTTAGATTTAGGTTATACAGGACGGAGATTGAAAAACTAAAAAGTTTCTTATTTTAAAAACTTTATAATACATTAATTTGTTAGACTGAGTATACCCTAGAGATGGTGCCAAGGAGTCGTTAGGCAAGTTTTGAGATTAGGGTGAGATGGTATTAAATCTAAGATTTAGGTTATAAAGGATGGAGATTGAAAAACTAGAAAGTTTCTTATTGTAGAAACTTTATAAAATATCCATCTTTTAAACATAGAAAATCCTAGAAATGGTGTCAATGAGCTTTTAGCCAAGTTTTGAGATGAGTATGAGATGTTATTGAATTTTAGGTTTAGATGATAAAGGAATGAGATTGAAAAAATAGAAAGTTTCTTATTTTATAAAGTTTAGGGTAAATTACATTTACACCCCCTCTTGTTTCTGACACATCCACTTCAACCCCTATAGTTTAAAACGTATAGTTTAAAACGTGACAAAGACATCCCCTCTAGTTTCGTTTTGTTTTAAGTATACCCTTCCGTCAACTGGCCGTTACGTTAACCTGACGGAACTGCAGAAAGTAACCAGGGTTGATATTTTATGGACCAAAATACCCCCGTATCTGTGTTCTCTTTGTATAAGGCATTTATGAGTCTACTTTGCCATTATCGCTGCCAGAGTGTGTGTTCTTGCTGAGAGCCCTATTTCATCTCGACCTTGTCGGCGTATTCTTTATGCTTGGTTGCCGAGACCCTCCTTGTACAGTCGTTATGCTGCTGGATTTTCTCCAAAAACCTTAAGCGTAACCATTATCCTTTAGGGTTATTGATAAACCATGTGCTTACCGTACCACATCTCCATGTACTTATGTTATGCTGCCGGATTTTAGCCAAGAGAAAGATGTGCTTGTGTTACCTTTTGTTTCAATTTGCATATTACATTGCCATGTGATTACTTCACACTAAGCCTAATGTTTGTGTTGTCCATGACAAGAGACTTGCCCAGTTGCCCATCATATCTCCCAAAAGAACCTCTCCATCTCTAAACCTTCCTGGTCTAGCCAGTCTGCTGTACCTATTTCCTCTCACCTTGCCCAGATGGTTGAGTCTACTGAGAGTCCCATCCTGGCCGAAATGAGGGAAATGATGATGAAATCCAGGACCTGATAGACGGGGATCCCCTCACTCTTCTCGAACTCAAATGCTTCCGAGAACTCTGCACCTAACCATGTTGCACCTCTTTCACCCACCATGGGAACCACTCTACCCTTTCAACCTTTCAATGATCTCACCACCTTTACCTGTACCGCCTCTGGGCTGGAAAATGAATGGGAAGGAAAAGGAAAGATGTCATAGCTTGAACCCCTCGAAAACATCATACCAGAGAAAGCCTTGCCATTGTCAGGTGCTAAAGATCAATTTGAGCTGGGTCAACAGAAACCAAAGAGGCCGTTCCTTCTAAGATTCTAACTCCAGGGTTGCTCTCTCCAATCATTATCATCATTAATGAAGGCACGATGTCATGAACTTTCAGCGCTAGTCCATTGCCTCCAAAAAGTGTCATTTCTTTGAAATTCGTCCTTGTCGTGTGTGTAACCACTCTCTTGTCCAAGTTGGTAGGTCAAATAATCAAGTTAGTGTCAAGTCCAAGTATTTTGTGTTTGTTCGCCCTTCTTATGGTGAGTCAGCATTCAACCCGTTGTTATGTCTGATGTAAAGCCCAATGTTGCGTGTCGAGTATCATCAATGTACATAAACTTCTCAATGAAAGGAACATGTGTTTTCAATGTCAATTTTCCTCTGTGTTTCCTCTTGGATCTAATGTTGAACAAACTAAGACACCCTCCTCGGACGAGGATGCCGACGAAATTTCCCTCGAGATCTGAAAGATGGTCAAACGAGAGGAAAGCGTCGAGTAAAGCCACTTAAAGACGAAATCGAAACTGTCGATGGTGGTATTGAAATCTGAAACTCGAGAAATACGGATTGGCAAAACTTTATCTCCCGAAGAGCGCGAAGAATCGATAAGCCTACTAAGAGGGTTCAAAGTAGTTCTGCTTGGCCATATGAGGATAAACCGGGAGCATGCCCTAGTGCTATTCAATGAAAGAGTCCCTCAGCTTTAGACATCAGGTCGAAAAGGCAAAAATTTCAGAAAGGGGAGCATCGGACATCAAGTGATGATAGTAAAAAGACTGAGAAAAAAACTTTCGAACAACAAAGTCACAATCAAAGAACATGAGTCCCATAAGAATACTTGGGTCGTGCATTGCGATGTAATTTCAAGTTAAAGCATTCAAGGTGTAGGGGCATTCCCCACATCCAAGCAAAAAAAAATCGGAAGAAAAAGAACATCCAAAAGAAAGAAAGATGGAATCCAGAACAAAAAGGAGAAGGGAACGTGCCCCTATGTCAACTCCTTAGAAATATCAGAATCCCAAGAAGTGGAGTCGGTTTTAAAGCATCTTCAGCATATAGAGAAGACCCTGAGTCTTAGAATACTGAGCATCAGTGCAAGATCCCAAAGACAAAGTGGGAATTCAATCAGTCAAGTTTGCGCAGTACAGATGAAGTCTTGCCAGGAAATACCGCCAGACTCCTTAAAAAAAAAAAGAGAAAAAGATTCAAAGCCGTTGAACCTCAATCACTTCAGAAGCCTGTACACCAGAAGGCCATCATTGGCTGTTTGAACCTTCAAAACCAAAAATCCCAAATTTGAAAAATCCTTTTGCAAACCCCTTTGGGCCTTAACAAATCAACATTCTTTTCAAACACCCACAAACCAGGGGCACTTTGTCTGAACTACGCAGACCTGATCCCCTGTTCTTCAGGGGTACGTAGGCAACCTGGTCTTCCAGGTTCGGTCAACCTTTGAGTTAAAAGCTAAATTATTCTTTTCCAAACCCCAAGCGAACTACGCGGACCTGATCCTCCATTTTTGGGGTATGTAAGCAATCTGGTTAGACCAAATTCGGTCGAAATCGTTTGAACCAAACAAATATCCAACCCTTTTGAACCCACGCCCACCTAGAAAGTCCTTCTAGTGAACAAGGAAAGGTTCGAGGCAAAAGCAGAAAGAAAAGAGAAAAACGATGGAGTCTGAAGACCCGTTAGGCTGAAAACCCGAAAGGGCGGCCTAGGCAAAAGTTAGGGTCATTCACCCGCTAAGTTGACAACCAAAAAGTCGGCTTAGGCAAAAAAAGTCAGGGTACTCAAGCCTGCTGGACCGAAAACCCGAAAGGGCGATCCAGGCAAAAGATAGGGCAAGCGGTCCGCCGGATTGAAAACCTGGAAAGGCAATCTGGTCAATGGCAGTGACTTCTCACAAGGAGCGAATCAATGAGGTGAAGAAAGAACCTTCAACCAGAGCAAAATCTCAGAGTCCAAGGAGTGCCAGCAAGCTTATTTTGACGCTCCTCTAAACTAGGGCATTGAAACCGAGCAATCTAAAAGGGATAATAACCATGAAGGAAATACCGAATGAGGAGAGTAGTGTCCCTTGACACGGTATTCGAAATACTCTTAGAGGGGCTAGGCCATACCCTAAAACATATAACACATAAGATCCAAGAGTGAGTAAAAAAAAATTAAAAAAATGAGTCAAGTCTCTAGAGTAATAGTTTTCTTTGATTGAGTCATTTGAAATCGTTTCTCCTATTTATTTGTTGTCATTTCCCTTTGAAGTCGAAGTCCCTGGCGTTGGAAGAATGGTAGCATATCCAAAAAAAATAAAATCGGAGTAAATCCTAGTTAGGTATTAGAAGGGGCAAGAGACATCCTATTCAAACCTACCAAAGACCTTAAGCCTCCAGAAGTGAGCAATGCAAAGATGAGATTCTTAGACTCAACCGTCACGGTGATAGTCCTACTCTCTCCATAAAAAGTAAAAAAAACCTATGCAACCTTAAGCATTCATGAAACCAAGCATCTTTTCTTCAACTATCATTGTTCTTTCCTTGAGACTCTCGTCATGGAAGCACAAGTACACTAGGGGCATCTTTTACGACTTGCGTCATAAAAGATGTCCAGGACACAAAGGCAATCAGAATAAACCAATGTCTCCAGCAAGTTGAGATGAGAGAAGCTCGAGCACATCTCGAGTCAAACCTCCAAATTCCCCAGCTGAGTCTACTCCATAGTCAGTTCATCGGCAAAGCTAATCCCCAATGGAGTCTAACATCTATTTCCCAGAGAGTCTGCTGGCAATTGCTCAAAGCGTTTAATTCCCAGCAAAAATCTAATTTTTTCAAAAATGGGTCAGTACCCAAAATCCCAGCAAATCATGTGAGTCCGGCCTCAGCAAGGAACTCACACTCCCATTTTCTCAGCAGGAGACAAAGTAATCTCCAAAGAAATCAATCCAAATCAATCAATTTAAATCAATCAATCGATCAAAAGTGTGAGAGTATAAATCTTTTCACAAGAATTTTACTCCGCGAGCAAATTTCCATCGCTTGTTACTGCGTGAGGGTCTCGTATAACAGTGCTTTCTCTTTTGATTAGTGCGTGAGGGTTCTGCCTAATTAAATTCCACCTTTTGTTACTATGAGAGGATCCAAGCCCGTCTCATACGGCATCTAAGCCCGTCTCATATGGCATCTAAGCCCGTCTCCTACGGCATCTAAGCCCGTCTCCTACGGCATCCAAGCCCGTCTCATACGGCATCCAAGCCCGTCTCATACAGTATCCAAGCCCGTTCTATACGGCATCCAAGCCCATTCTACACGGCATCTAAGCCCGTCTCATACGGCACCTAAGCCCGTCTCATACGGCATCTAAGCCCGTCTCATACGGCATCTAAGCCCATCTCATACGGCATCTAAGCCCGTCTCATACGGCATCCAAGCCCATCTCATACGGCATCCAAGCCCGTCCTACACGGCATCCAAGCCCGTTCTACACGGCATCTAAGCCCGTCTCATACGGCACCTAAGCCCGTCTCATACGGCATCTAAGCCCGTCTCATACAGCATCCAAGCCCGTCTCATACGGCATCCAAGCCCGTTCTACACGGCATCTAAGCCCGTCTCATACGACATCTAAGCCCGTCTCATACGCCATCCAAGCCCGTCTCATACGGCATCCAAGCCCGTTCTACACGGCATCTAAGCCCGTTCTCGTACGGCATCTAAGCCCGTTCTCGCACGGCATCCGCCATCCTGAAGCATCCTTTCCAAAGTCCCATGTGGCATCATTTCCAAAGTCCCCTGAGGCATCCTTTCCAAAGTCCTCTGAGGCATCCAATTCGGGTAAGACCCTCGAGGCATCTCACCCTTCAAGAATTCAATCTTCACAAAATCATTTTCTTTATGTTTTCCTTCTTTAACCAAATGTTCGGGGCAAGTTAAAATCCATCATCCTTTTGGCTTTGGCATTCGTGCGACGAGCACCCTCTGCCAAAGAGGGGCAACTGTAGACACCCCATTTTGACCTAACCCCAATTTCCCAAAAAAATAAAAATAAAAAATCATTTTGAATAAATCCCGAAATCTGAGTCCCGAAGCCGAATTTACTATCTTCCCGAATCAAGTCTCAAGTTCCCGAAACCTATGGTCCGGAATCAAATTTAAAGTTTCCCAAAATATCCAATATGGGTGTGCTAATACCAACTCCATGGGCAGTAAACAAATAAGAGCTAAATGTTAACCAACCCCATTTTTTACCAGACCACCCCTCGTAGTTAAAAAGAGTTGTCATAAATACACTTGAAGAGGGTTGTCCAAGGAATGAATGGGGGCATGAATATATCATTTCCCTATATCCCACGGAACTAGGGCATCGAGAAGGGGGCGCTTCTTCATTTTTTTAGAGGGGAGAGGGCAACAACACACAGGGAAAAAGAGAGGGAGCGGCAGAAAGGAAGCCCCCATCGCCACCCTTCTCCACCACCGACATCCACCACCTCCGCCAACACCATTTCCCTACCCAAAACCCATCAAACCCATCGCCACCTTCACCCTTCTCCACCACCGACATCCACCACCTCCGCCAACAACATTTCCCTACCCAAAACCCATCAAACCCATCGCCACCCTTCTCCACCACCGACATTCTCCACCTCCATCTCCACCCCAACACCACCCTTCGAAAATCCTCCACCATCCTCCACCTTCACCTTCCACAACCTCCAAAACCGAAACCCATTTCTACCCCAAACCCACCTCGAAAACCCATAGCCACCACCACCGGCCTCCCTCAAACCCTCTTTTTCTTTCTTTAAAAAAAAAAGAAAAAAAAAGGAAAACAGAGCAATAGAGAGAGAGAGAGAGAGAGAAACAGAGAGAGAAAGGGAGGGAGCTCGAGCTCCACCGCGCCACCACCAACCGCCGTGCCACCTCCGACCACCGATCACTACCTCCACTAGCCGCCTCCCTCTCCTCAAGCCACCATCCAAATCCACGGCCATCATCTATTTCCCATTTCTTCAAACCCCCTTCTTTTCCCTTCACCCTCGTCCATTTTAATCCCATCTCCACCTTCATCTCTGCGAATCCGACCCTAACCGATTTCATTTTCCCACCATCTCCCTCTCATCACTTTCATTTTCCAAAGCTCTAAATCAGCAGCTTATTTTTTTTAAAAAAAAGAAAATCCGTTCAATAGTGGTTTAAAAGGGGAAAGGTAAAGAGATCTGGTCGCATCTCTGCAGATCCGACGCTCTTTCCATCTTCTCTGGTGAATTCTTTCACCTCGCGATGACCCCGAATTTGGGCCCCAATCTCGTTCGGTTCTGGCAATGTTTGCAATTCACGGTCACCATTTCTGAGGTTTGTGATATTACAGCCATCAAATTTGTCGAGAACCTCCATTGCACAGACCTCACCTGACCTTGTTGACAACTCCAGGTAACTCTCTCTCTCTCTCTATGTCATTCATGGTGTGAGTGAGAATTCTGTTTATCATGGTGATGCTAGGCTTCCAATTCATTCTAATGCTCTCAATTTGGGTTTCTACATCTCTAATTTGAGGTTTAGATTTTCTCTGTGTTTGCTGTCATTAAAACTCTAGTTTTAGTTTTGTGATTGCTTTTGAGAGTATACATGAGTAAAGGTTTCATAATCTACTGGAAGGGCAAACTCTATCTTCTACCTCTCGGGTTCACTCTCCTCATATTCCTCGGGATCCTTTTCAAGCTTCGGGATCCCATCGATTACAGGGACGCATCGTCGGGTTTAGGCGATGACGGACGGCAATCTCTTGAGCCAAAACCCCCCTTTCGATCAAAAGGGATAAAAATACATAAAAATCAAATAACAAATATCCAAAAAATATTAAAAAACACTCAAAGCGTATTTCGAAAAGCAGTTCGAACTACGTTGGCTTGATCCCTTTTCACAGGGTACGTAGGCAGCTTGGGACCGTCATCCCAAGTTCAGTCAAACTTTTCAATAAAATCATTTAAACCCTTCAAAAAAATCATTTCAGCATCAAAAAATATCTTTCAAGCTTTTCTCAAAAATACAAAAACCAAAATGGGCAAGGATGGTGATTGCCAGGTTACTCGGAGCCTTCTTTCTATTTTCATTTCCGATTTTAATCGTGGTTTTCCGGTTTTATCGGTTTTCCGACGTTTTATCGGGTTTTGGGACGGGCGACGACGTAGCGTGGCCTCTTCACAGGGATTGTCCTCGCTGAGCCCAACGATAGGCTATGACGATCGTGACACTTATCCAATCTTCAGCGGATCAGGATCGTTGAGCTTGATTCATTAGAATCGCTCCCTGAGCCTAACGTACGCTCCCTTTTATTTTCCCTGGCATTCTCGGTCCTCATGTACCGTTAATTTTTCGATTCATTTCTTTCCTCGCATCTTTTAGCTTATCGTGTGTTTCTCTTTGGTTCCTTGTGTGTTTATTTGCAGCTAGCTTATTCCTTGTGCGTTTAGTTTCACATGCTTAGCTGTAGATATCTACTGCTTCTCTGCTTATCATATCTGTTATTACTTGCTTAGCTGTAGCTGTGCATGCGGATGTTATTGCTTTCCTAGATGTGATGGGTTAGGAGTAGATGCGGTGGGTTAGGATTTGGATGTTTATTTTCTTTTGCCCATCCCCGGGTCATGCATGCTTAGGTAGACGTTTTCTCGGGGATACGCGTTCCCATTTCACATGATTTTAGCCCAAAACTCTTCAAAATTAATTAAAAATGGCATAAGAGACCAGGTGCTTGCACTTGGGCGAATTGGAGGCGCTTAACACCTTCCCCATTCATCATCAGGCACGGACTTTTGTATCTCTGGTTATCTGTTGCAACAGAGTATTTCATGGGATCCAGGGCCTACTTCCTTGGATGGCGACTCTTCTTTGTTATAGGTATATCTTGGTTCCGGGCCAGTCCTTGAATCGAGAGGTATCTCATTTATATCGCCACCCATGCTGTGAGTGGCACCATTTCGAGAGTTCCTTGGTAGAGCTCTCCTTCACATTGTGGAGATCTTAGAGGATCGGCGTGGGATCTCATGTCCCTCGCCTGCCGTCCTCGGGATCGGGGTCCACAATCTCATATGCAACAGGGAGAAGGATTTCAAATAAAAACTTTCAATTCCATTCATAAGTGCCCTAGATCATATAACAACCACCATGTTTCTTCTACTTGGTTGTCGTCAAAATATCTTGAGAAGATCAGGGATGATCCCGGGAATGTTCATGCAATACAGAAGAGTATTAAGAGAGATTTCAAGGTTGATGTACCTAAGTCAAAGATTTATAGGGCCAAGAGGAAAGCTTTAGAATGCATTGAGGGACGGTATGTTGAGCAATATGCTAGAATTTGGGACTACTGTGATCTTGTCAGGGTTAAAAACCCAGGTAGTTGTTTGAAGTTGAAGGTCGAGAGGCCTACTTTGGAAGTGTTTCCAACCTTTCAGAGGCTATATATCAGTCTCCATGCTATGAGGTCGGGATTCTTGGCCGGTTGTAGTCCTTTTATAGGCTTGGATGGCTGCCATTTAAAAGGTTCATGGGGAGGCCAAATTCTAAGTGCAGTTGGGAAGGATGCAAATGATCAGATGTTCCCAATAGCGTATGCAATAGTGGAGGCTGAATTGAAAGAGTCATGGACTTGGTTTCTGACAACAGTCCTCAATGACATTGGTCAAATTGAGAATCTTGGTTGGACCTTCATTTCTGACAGACAGAAGGTATACATCATTTACTTACAGTTTCAAGTGTTTATATGGTAATGTAGTTGTCTTTTAATTCTAGAATTCTATAATTGTACCTATCACCTTGTTATTGCAGGGATTGGTTGAAACTTTTGAAGATATCTTGCCAAATGCGGACCACAGGTTTTGTTTCAGGCATATGTATAGCAACTTTAAGGTGGAGTTCAAGGGTAAGATTTTGAAGGATACTATGTGGGTAGCAGCATATGCTAGCACTCCGATTGAATTTCAGAGGCACATGGCAGAGATGGAGAAGCTTGATAAGCAAGCTCATGCATATCTTACGAAAATTAATCCTACATTGTGGTCAAGATCAGCATTTAGCCCTAAGCCAAAATGCAATCTTCTAGTGAACAACCTGTCGGAGACATTCAATGCCTTTATTCTACCTGCTAGGGACAAGCCCATTCTAACGATGTTGGAAACCATAAGAAGGCTTCTTATGAGGAGATTCCAGAAGCAGAGATCAGATATGGAGAGTTATGGGGGACCTATCTGCCCCAAAAATACAAGAGGAGTTGGAGAAGGCAAAGGTTGCGGCTTGTGATTGCCATGTCGAATGGTCTGGTGGGGAGGAGTATGAGGTCCAAAGGTATGGGAAGCAATATGTTGTTAACTTAGGGCAAAAGACTTGTGGATGTAGGAGTTGGGACTTTAGTGGTATCCCATGCATGCAATGCTATTGCAGCCATCTTCTACCAGCATCAGACTGTAGAGAAATATGTCGACCCATGCTACCAGAAAGATGCCTTCCAGAGGAGTTACAAAGAACTAATTCACCCCATGCCTAGTATGGAGCAGTGGCAATCTTTAAACATAGACCCGGTCCTCCCACCTCCAATAAGAAGGCCCCCAGGAAGGCTAAAGAAGCTGAGGAGGAGGGATGCAGATGAACCCAGAAGACCTACAAATCCATTCAAGTTAGTAAGAAAGAATGGGTAACTAAAATGTAGTAAGTGTGGTCTGTTTGGACACAACAGTCGCACTTGCAAAGGGCCTATCAAGGAAAAAAGGAAGTCGGCTTCTCGAGGGAGAAGAACACCATCTACTACTAGTGATGCAGCTGGTGCTAGTACATCTGTTGTTGGGCATCGTAGGGGAAAAGAACCAGTCACCAGGGGCTCGCACACACCTAGAGGAAGAAGTGAGAGAGGTGGGAGAGGTAGTAGAGGTGGGAGAAGAGGCCATTTTCCTCTTATCCGACAAGAAAAGTAAGTAACCTTCATAGTTCCTTATCTTTCCATATGAGTTAGTACATATCACTATGCCCTAACTTCTTCTTGTTGGCAACTTTGCAGTCACCTCGCAAATTAAGTGCACCTGGTGCTACTGCTAGTACTTCTACTGTTAGAAGTACTTATGTACCTTATTTTGGGACCCAACAGTCTTCAGCTCTAGGTGGGAAGTGATGTTTGGATTCTCTTCATAGATGACTTGAGCTCCAGGTGGAGGGCTTTTGATGGGCATGCTTACTTTCAAGTTGAAGATGGCTAATGTTTTGGAAGTTTATTACAGGGATTAGTTATGTTATGTTAACAATGTTATGCAAACACTGTTTTTTCTATGTTCTTCATGAATACTTGGGGGGTCAAATACAAAATGTTACTTGTTCATGACTGTTTGTGGGCCGACTGGTTGTCTTCTTCTTGCATGTGGAGGGTTTTGGGTTTTTGTAATGAACATGTGTAATTTGACATTGGTTTTTCAGATGGCATACGTGTCTTTGTAATGCAAATGACAGACAGGTAGTTCTCCATGGCTTGTATTAAATGAACAGGTGGTCTATGCTTCTATTGAATGAACAAGTGATCTATGCTTGTATTGAATGGATATTTGTCCATGGGTTGTATTAAATGAACAGGTGCTCTATGCTTGTATTGAATGGAATTTGCTTCATGCTTATATTCAATCAACAGGTGCTCTATGCATGTAATGAATGGGATCTGCTTCATGCTTGTATTCAATGAACAAGTTCTACATGCTTGTATTCAATGAACTTGCGCTAGATGCTTGTATTGAATGAACAGGTGCAGCAGAATCATTGAAAGAACAGGTGCTTCATGCTTGTATTGAATGAACAGGTGCTTCATGTTTCTATTCAATGAACATGTGCTTCATGCTTGTATTCAATGGACAGGTGCTTCAAATGGGTTGTATTCAATGAACAGGTGCACTATGCTTCTATTGAATGGTATCTGCTTCTTATGGTTTGTATAGAATGGCATAGGGTTCAGATGGGTTGTAATGCTTACCGTACAATTCACTTGTGTTGTATTGAATGGCAATGGTTGAGATGGTATATGGTCTGTCTTCTTATATGGTCTAAGTCTGTCTTCTTATATGGTTCAGATGGGTTGAGATGGTATATGCTATGGTAATTGAATAAGGTAATTCAACCTGGTAATTCAAAATGGTAGTTCAACATGGTAATTCAACCAGCTCATTCAACCTGATAATTGAACATGGCAATTCACAGTGGTTATTGAAGGTGCTGGCAATTGATGTTGATTGCATTCAATCATTATTAATGTTGGTTGAATTCCTTTCATGGTTAGTAAGTCAACATGGTAATTGAACCTAGTAATTCAGACCAACCATTAAGAAGTATTCAGACCTCCCAATTAAGAAGTAAAAACCGAAATAAGACCAAGCATCATGATAAGAAATAGATTGAAATCCACTTTCATTTCTTGAACACATTTCCTACATAGATAGAGTTAGATTAGAAGTCTTTCAAAACATCATTTCAATACAGACAAATCCATGGGTATACACCCACTAAGAAAACAGCACATAGAAGAGAAACACCCCATGACATGGCAAGTAAGGTCCGCAAAATCTTTTCCCTGCGACGATACTTGTCGACTTCAGCGTCCAACCTTTCAAGCTTCGCCAGCACCTTTGAGAACTTCTGCATAACCTTCGGTACGATAGCACTTCCTCGAACACATATCGGTGGATCCACCCATTCGAAAAAACCACAAGAAGCATCCATCTGAAATCATACAAGCTCATTTAGAGTTACCCCATAATTCATATCCAAAGTATGACTATTCACAAAAGATTGCTCACCTCATACTCAGAACACCCCAAAAACCTTCGCCCGACGTTAGTGCTAGTCCATGATGTCCTTAGTGGCGCTCGTTGTCCACAGTGGCATGGTGTGAAGGCAGAACCTTGTGAATGTTTACCACTCGAAGAGGAACCAGCTAATGCCATCTACCTAGGCCAAAAAATTACCCAACTTTTTCCAAATTAGGCAAACCCTTATAATGCACTTATAAGGGTTTCTTACTTGTAAATTAACCAACATTAACTGATAAGATTTCTATTAATAAAACTCATTCCAAACCCTAACTTACAAGGGTTTCTGACAAATAAATCACAGCTACAAATCAAATACAAGAAAACCCCCAGAACTCAAATACAAAAAAACCCTCACAAATCAAACACAAGAAAACCCCCAGAACTCAAATACAAAAAAACCCTCACAAATCAAACACAAGAAAACCCCCAAAAATCACAGCCAAGTAAACAACAAACATTATGGTTTTTTAAAAAGTAACATTAGGTTTACAGAACGACAAAAAATACATTGGATGAAATGACAAACTTTTCTACCTCAAATAGTAACAAATTTCACCACAGACGTGATTAATAGTATATTACTTCGTTTGCACAAGGGGAAATGATGAAATACATAGATGTAGTATAAAATCACAAAACATACCTGTAACCACGTGGGAGGTGTGTCCAGACAAGAACCCTAAGCCTTTGATGTTCCCTCTTCCACAACGAAGCTCTGTTTCAGATATTTAAAAAAAAACGGTCTGTAAATGCCTTATAAAGGATGGAGACTGAGTATACCCTAGAGATGGTGCCAAGGAGTCGTTAGGCAAGTTTTGAGATTAGGGTGAGATGGTATTAAATCTAAGATTTAGGTTATAAAGGATGGAGATTGAAAAACTAGAAAGTTTCTTATTGTAGAAACTTTATAAAATATCCATCTTTTAAACATAGAAAATCCTAGAAATGGTGTCAATGAGCTTTTAGCCAAGTTTTGAGATGAGTATGAGATGTTATTGAATTTTAGGTTTAGATGATAAAGGAATGAGATTGAAAAAATAGAAAGTTTCTTATTTTATAAAGTTTAGGGTAAATTACATTTACACCCCCTCTTGTTTCTGACACATCCACTTCAACCCCTATAGTTTAAAACGTATAGTTTAAAACGTGACAAAGACATCCCCTCTAGTTTCGTTTTGTTTTAAGTATACCCCTTCCGTCAACTGGCCGTTACGTTAACCTGACGGAACTGCAGAAAGTAACCAGGGTTGATATTTTATGGACCAAAATACCCCCGTATCTGTGTTCTCTTTGTATAAGGCATTTACAGACCGTTTTTTTTTAAATATCTGAAACAGAGCTTCGTTGTGGAAGAGGGAACATCAAAGGCTTAGGGTTCTTGTCTGGACACACCTCCCACGTGGTTACAGGTATGTTTTGTGATTTTATACTACATCTATGTATTTCATCATTTCCCCTTGTGCAAACGAAGTAATATACTATTAATCACGTCTGTGGTGAAATTTGTTACTATTTGAGGTAGAAAAGTTTGTCATTTCATCCAATGTATTTTTTGTCGTTCTGTAAACCTAATGTTACTTTTTAAAAAACCATAATGTTTGTTGTTTACTTGGCTGTGATTTTTGGGGGTTTTCTTGTGTTTGATTTGTGAGGGTTTTTTTGTATTTGAGTTCTGGGGGTTTTCTTGTGTTTGATTTGTGAGGGTTTTTTTGTATTTGAGTTCTGGGGGTTTTCTTGTATTTGATTTGTAGCTGTGATTTATTTGTCAGAAACCCTTGTAAGTTAGGGTTTGGAATGAGTTTTATTAATAGAAATCTTATCAGTTAATGTTGGTTAATTTACAAGTAAGAAACCCTTATAAGTGCATTATAAGGGTTTGCCTAATTTGGAAAAAGTTGGGTAATTTTTTGGCCTAGGTAGATGGCATTAGCTGGTTCCTCTTCGAGTGGTAAACATTCACAAGGTTCTGCCTTCACACCATGCCACTGTGGACAACGAGCGCCACTAAGGACATCATGGACTAGCACTAACGTCGGGCGAAGGTTTTTGGGGTGTTCTGAGTATGAGGTGAGCAATCTTTTGTGAATAGTCATACTTTGGATATGAATTATGGGGTAACTCTAAATGAGCTTGTATGATTTCAGATGGATGCTTCTTGTGGTTTTTTCGAATGGGTGGATCCACCGATATGTGTTCGAGGAAGTGCTATCGTACCGAAGGTTATGCAGAAGTTCTCAAAGGTGCTGGCGAAGCTTGAAAGGTTGGACGCTGAAGTCGACAAGTATCGTCGCAGGGAAAAGATTTTGCGGACCTTACTTGCCATGTCATGGGGTGTTTCTCTTCTATGTGCTGTTTTCTTAGTGGGTGTATACCCATGGATTTGTCTGTATTGAAATGATGTTTTGAAAGACTTCTAATCTAACTCTATCTATGTAGGAAATGTGTTCAAGAAATGAAAGTGGATTTCAATCTATTTCTTATCATGATGCTTGGTCTTATTTCGGTTTTTACTTCTTAATTGGGAGGTCTGAATACTTCTTAATGGTTGGTCTGAATTACTAGGTTCAATTACCATGTTGACTTACTAACCATGAAAGGAATTCAACCAACATTAATAATGATTGAATGCAATCAACATCAATTGCCAGCACCTTCAATAACCACTGTGAATTGCCATGTTCAATTATCAGGTTGAATGAGCTGGTTGAATTACCATGTTGAACTACCATTTTGAATTACCAGGTTGAATTACCTTATTCAATTACCATAGCATATACCATCTCAACCCATCTGAACCATATAAGAAGACAGACTTAGACCATATAAGAAGACAGACCATATACCATCTCAACCATTGCCATTCAATACAACACAAGTGAATTGTACGGTAAGCATTACAACCCATCTGAACCCTATGCCATTCTATACAAACCATAAGAAGCAGATACCATTCAATAGAAGCATAGTGCACCTGTTCATTGAATACAACCCATTTGAAGCACCTGTCCATTGAATACAAGCATGAAGCACATGTTCATTGAATAGAAACATGAAGCACCTGTTCATTCAATACAAGCATGAAGCACTGTAGACACCCCATTTTGACCGGACCCAAGTTCGCTATGCTTGGGAGAAACCCCATCCGATCATTTCCGCCATGTTTCGCATTTTTCCGTGAGAGGTTGAGAGAGATTATTCATAAGAATCCAAGCGAGGGAGAATTTGGACCAGTTTGGTGGGCCCGCATTGAACATTTGTTTAAAATTCAAATCAACCGAGGGCCCACATTGTGGGGCCCACGTTGTGGGGCCCGCGTTGTGGGGCCCACATTGTGGGGCCTCAGTAGGGCCTCTTGTGAGGCCTCTTATGAAGAACAATAATGATGGATTCTCCACTAAAGAAACATGATGGGCCCTCCACTAAGAACAATAATGATGGATTCTCCACTAAGAAACATGATGGGCCCCCCACTAAGAAGAATGATGATGGATTCTCCACTAAGAAACATGATGGGCCCTCCACTAAGAAGAATGATGATGGATTCTCCACTAAGAAACATGATGGGCCCTCCACTAAGAAGAATGATGATGGATTCTCCACTAAGAAACATGATGGGCCCTCCACTAAGAAGAATGATGATGGATTCTCCACTAAGAGGGACAACATGATGAGCTCTCCACCAACACATCTCTCTCTCTCTCTCTTTCTCTCCCTATATATATCTTCCTTCCCATCCATAAAAGAGGAGGAGAAAGAGGAGGAGATTTACCTTCCATTATCTCTTTCTCTTCCATTATCTCTTCCAATCACTCCCTCAAATCCCTTTCCCTATATTCTTCTTCCATTATCTCTCCCAATCACCTCCCAATCCTTCCCTCTAAGAGAAAGCGAAAGACGGCGGATCGGATCGGCGGCGGCAAGATCTTCACCACAGGTAGGTGCATTTTTCTCAAAATATTTCTGTATTTTTCCGAATTTTTCTGATTTTTTCCGCAAATTGTGTTTTAAAAATAGAAAACTCTTCAAAAAAACATTTTTTGATGAAGAAAAATTAAATTATATACCAAACAGATTCCAAATTTAATGCAATTTCGTGGGAAATTAATATGGTACTGATTCATTTTACCATGAATATTTAAGGATTTTTGGAGTTTATTTGGTATATTATTTAATGCTTTCTTTGAAAATTATCAGATTTTGTGAGACTTGTTACTGACATCAAATCACCCTTAAAATTCTTACAATTTTTACAGTAGTCTTATCTTCCATATTTCTTGTTACTGTAAAATTTTCGAGTGATTTGGATCTGTTTTCATATGGGATGTAGTGTTAATTCTTAATCTGGTCTGAAAATTGTAAAATCCGAAATCGGTAGTAAATAGTCTTTATAATTTATGAAATTCTCACCGCATGCTCATTTTATTGATATCTTATTTCTGTAGAAATTTCATAGAATTTATATGTCTATTTCTTGTAGTTTCTGTGTTAATTTGGCAATCTGGTCATTTAATTGTTAAATCAAGATTAAATATGAATTTAATGTAAAAATCTGCAAAACTCATCTATTAAGCTACATACATTCCCATCTTGCTGCTGTAGAAATTTCAACTCATTTCGAATTCGTTTGCAATAATTTCACTTGTAAAATCATTCATATGCTTAAAATTGATACAATCCATTGAAAATTCGAAATTAATTACTACCAAGTGATTTTCAACATTCGAAATTCGAAATTAAAATTGATAAAATCCATTGATAAAATCACATTTACTCAAACTTAATCTAACAAAACCTGAAGGCATCATAGATTGCGCGAACTTATTGCACACACTTACATCACTTTCATCTAAACCCCTGCATCTCACATGCACACACGTCCCATTTTAGGAACCCGGAGTGTTATCTAGCATGGTTGACTGGGATTTCATCACCTGGTGCCTCTGTGCTAGAGAAGCATTCCACCCTTAGCCTAGTACCTTTATGGTACGTAAACGGATCTCTTGTTCACGTACTGATACGCCGGACACTGGTACAGTATATCGAACATGGATTCGCGCTAAGGGAACTCTTGGCCTTACCCCTAGATTAACCCACACATGCATGTAGTATACGAACACATGTGCATCACGTGTGTGAGCCTAGTTTAGGATATCCTACCCATTTGTGTCTAGATTAGGCCGTAGTCCATCTTCCAATGGCTACGATCGGTCCTAGGTACACAAACAAAGTCATGAGTCGAGATCCTTTCTCCACTCCGCTAGATTAGGGTTAGGGTTGATGCCTTCAGGTAACACTGATAAAATGTGTGAAGATTAAAAAACTTTTCCTTTGGGGTTAGGATGTAAATCCCATTCATTTCCAAAGATCTCATAGGATTAGTCATTCATGATCCATCCGTTGAAAGCAATCTTATGCTATCTCATCTCATCTTGATCACAGATTTTCAATCTTCTATTATATGATTCGATCGCGTTTCCATATCTTTTAGAGAGTCTTTTGACTCATCTGTCTTTAGCTGTTGTCAGTGGAGTCTTTGACTCGTGTTTTCTTTTCCTTTAGAGAGTCTTTGACTCATATATCCTTTAGTTGGTGTTAGTGGAGTCTTTGACTCGTGTTTCTTTTCCTTTAGAGAGTCTTTGACTCATATATCCTTTAGTTGGTGTTAGTGGAGTCTTTGACTCGTATTTTCATCTCTTTTAGAGAGTCTTTGACTCATTTATCCTTTAGTTGGTGTTAGTGGAGTCTTTGACTCGTATTTCTTTTCCTTTAGAGAGTCTTTGACTCATATATCCTTTAGTTGGTGTTAGTGGAGTCTTTGACTCGTATTTTCATCTCTTTTAGAGAGTCTTTGACTCATTTATCCTTTAGTTGGTGTTAGTGGAGTCTTTGACTCGTATTTCTTTTCCTTTAGAGAGTCTTTGACTCATATATCCTTTAGTTGGTGTTAGTGGAGTCTTTGACTCGTGTTTTTCATCTCTTTTAGAGAATCTTTACTCATTAATCCTTTAGTTAATGTTAGTGGAGTCTTTGACTCGTATTTTCATCTCTTTTAGAGAGTCTTTGACTCATTTATCCTTTAGTTGGTGTTAGTGGAGTCTTTGACTCGTATTTCTTTTCCTTTAGAGAGTCTTTGACTCATATATCCTTTAGTTGGTGTTAGTGGAGTCTTTGACTCGTGTTTTTCATATCTTTTAGAGAGTCTTTACTCATTAATCCTTTAGTTAATGTTAGTGGAGTCTTTGACTCGTGTTTCTTTTCCTTTAGAGAGTCTTTGACTCATTTATCTTTTAGTTGGTGTCATTGGAGTCTTTGACTCGTGTTTCCGTTTTTAGAGAGTCTTTGACTCATCTGTTTCATTTGCAGTATTATTAGAGAGTCTTTGACTTCGTTATCTCATTTCAGTGTTATCAGTTGCTCTTATTAGAGAGTCTTTGACTCGTTTATCCTTTAGTCGCTTTTATTAGAGAGTCTTTGACTCATTTATTCTTCAGTTACTGTCATTAGAGAGTCTTTGACTCATTTGCTCTTATAATAATATTATTAGAGCATAGTTGATTTGCCGTAAGTGTTTGATAGTTAGAGAGTTAGTTTCGAACTACGTTGGCTTGATCCTCTTCCACGAGGTACGTAGTGCAGCTTGGGATCCACATCCCAAGTCCAGCCAAACCTTTAAAAATAAAAATTTTAAATCTTTCAAAGTTACAAAAATATTCAAACCATTTTCAAAAAGATCTTCCTCTAGAGTTAGGAGTATGTCCTAGCTGTTTAGGTTGTGTTCTAGAGTTAGGAGTTTGTCTTGATTTGTATTGATATGGTATGTCCTGTCGTGTGAGTGTCCCTAGAGTTAGGAGGCCTCGAGCCGATCGGTTGGACATTTAGTCGAACCGATGGCTAGACTAGGCATATAGTCAGCCCGTGGTTTTCATTAGGTTGCACAGCCTAGTTACACATAGGATTGTAGGAACCACCTGCATTAGCCTAAGGCTAATCAACTTGCATTAGTTAGGGCATATAGGGTGTCCTAAAATCCACAATTCACTGGAATTTTAATAATCATACAAGAAGCTTTAATAACTGGTTCGGTCTTTTAGATCGAGTCTAGGATAGAGGGCTAGATGTCTTAGGCATCATAATTTAGAATAGGGCATCGAACTACGTGGGCTCCGATTCTTCCCGAGGCCGGGATACGTAGCGCAGCTAGGATGGATGGCCATTCTGGTCCGAGTCCAGTCCTGCATTAGAGTTAGGACTTGTCTTGTCCCGTCATATATAGCATAGATTTGTGTCTCATGTTTTGATATGTTTTCTTACTTTCTTGTACTGATACTATACCTTTGGTTGTAGCTTGCATGTGCGTGTCCACCAGAAACTTAGACACCCATTAGGCATGTCACTCATAACCTAGCTTTGCTTAGGTGACACATTTTTCATTTCATTTTACGTGTTTATTTCTCCATTCTCAGGAAATGCATGCTTAGGTAGACGATTCCTGAGGATTGTTCCCATTTCACATGATTTTTACTCAAACTTCTTTGGAATTAATGAAAATGGCATAAGAGACCAAGTGCTTGCACTCAGGCGAATTGGGGGTGCTCTCAGACCTTCCCCATTCGTAACCAGGCACGAACCCATATATATTTCTGGTTATCCATTGCACAGAGGATTTGATTTTAGGGTTCCATGGCCTATCCATGGATGGCGACTCTGAGTTTATTTTGGGTATGTCTCGGTTTCGAACCTCGGTTCCGAATCAAGACATATCCCTTTCTTTTTATATCGCCACTCGTGCTATGCAATGAGGGTGGCATCCGTTTTGAGAGTTCCTTGGCAGAGCTCTCCTTCACATTGTGGAGATCTTAGAGGATTGCTGTGGGGACCTCGCGTCCCTCGCCGCACTCGTCCTCTCAGGATCGGGGTCCACAGGCTGGCGACTCTGCTGGGGAGTTCTTGAAACATTGCCTAACTCTTTAAAAATGCCATTTTTATTAACTTTGGAGAAATTTGAGCTAAAATCATTTTAAATGGGAACTCTATCGTTAGAATCCAGGGGCACCAGGTAGGTGCGTAATTAAAACAAAGGATTCACACACTGCACATCATGCATTGTCATATTTTTTATTTTTTTTATTATTTTTCATTGTTTTTCATTATTGGCTCCATGGGATAGATTCAATGCGTGCCTGACTGGGATGTTATTACATCCTGATGGTACTGTTGAATCTATTTCCAAGCTATGCGCCAGCGCTGCAGCATATTAAGTATGTTTCATACGCATAGTACCCATTAGATTGAGTCCGGAGCCCTACTTTGTTTTATATATATTATATATATACTTACTGACCTAGTGAAGCCCAACTAGGGAGTACCCGTGTGTATATTGCATTCATATAGGGTCGAACATCTGTTGCTTACACATGTGGAGCCTAGAGGAGCTTTGCCCCATTTGTAGACTAGGGTAGCTCATTTTTACATTGCTACAACACTGTCCTAGCACACTCATCAGTCTGTCTTGAGTCGAGATTTTCTCGACTCCGCTAGATTAGAATTAGGGCTGGTGCCCCTGGTTAGGATTTGTGTGTATGTGTATTTACTTATATATACTGATTATGTATATTATGGTTCTCCTCTTAGTTAGAGATTCCTTATTCCTTTCAGTCGGTTATATCCATTCTGAATTTAGATCTAGATCTAGTCAGTGGATTTTGACCGTCATTACCTTGGCCGGGTTTAGCCCTTGATCTGTTGATTATAGGGTTTGACCCATTGTTGTATATTCTCACCTTTGGTTAGTCCATCTGTTGATCGCCCTTCTCTAGTAACCGTTATTCATACCTTTCGATTGAGCTAGGGTGATCCCTTGTATAGTCGTTATACTGCCGGATTTTATCCAGAACATTTTGAGCATGAAGGCTACTCTTTAGAGTCTGTTTACTTAGTCTGGACCTTGACCTCCTCGTATAGCCGTTATGCTGCTGGATTTTATCCAAAAGCATGTTAAGCATGATTGCTATCCTTTGGAGTCAGTCTGCCTTGTCTTGATTTTCATGTATACATCATTCAGTAGGATTAAATCCTTACCCGTTTTGTCTTGAGATCTGGCCGATAGCTCGTTTGCTGTCCTTATGACCATGGTCTATCATTTCATCTCATATTGATCGTACAGTTGTTGATATCCATCATTCAGATTTTAGATCTGGTCTTTGACCCTACTTTTGTCATTCTTATGGCCATGGTCTATTATCTGAGCCATTGATTTTTTGATCCATGTTTACCTATCATATATCTTTTACCCTTGGATCATATCGAAATCATTAATGGAAAAGTTTGATCTTACCTGTATTCTTTGAGTGCATGATCATTGCTGAGATCGAAATTTATTTTGATTATGGATGTTTATCGTTCCTGACTCTTTCATTCCCAAAAAGAAGAGCAGTTATACTCAAATGAGACTTCAAGGTGTGGATTGAGAATTCATTGAAACCCTGTTGATGTAGGTCATAATATCACTGTCTATTTCGCTTTGACCTTCATAGACAATATTTCTTTGATTTTTAGAATAAAATACCCTTTGGTGTATTTCAAGATTACTCTTTTCTCTGTTTGTTCAGAATCTTTATCCCATGACTATTGATCTAGTGTGTGTGCTTCCAAGTCAAGAGTCTATGTTTAGCGAAAGACCATTCTTTCTAAAGACTGACAATTTCCAATCATACTTGATCTAGGCAGTCTATTATTTTACCCACATTGTCAACATAAGCCTTTTGTTGCCCCATTTAACCAAGACCTTGTGGAGTTGCTTTTTCTGGGATTTCTACTCCGGGATTGAACTTTATAGTTATCATTATCATGAGGAAAGGTGTATCACCTATAAGCTTTCAGTGTCAGTTCACTACCTTTGAAGAAGTGTCCTGTATCTTTAGATTTGTCTTTGAGCGTACATCAACTTTCTTCTCTCTAAGTTGAAAAAGTTCAGTCATGTGGATGTTAAAAGAAAAAAAAAGAAGTCATGTCTGTCAATCTTTCTTATATGGAGTCAGTATTCTGTTTTCTATCAGAACTGATGAAGAGCCCAATGAGGTGTGTCAAAAATCATCAATGTACTTACAGTCTTCAATTCAATAAAATTGTTGATTTCATATCTTTGATACTCTATGATTCACTCTTAGATCTAATGTTTAAACAACTAAAGACCCCCTTCTCAGATGAGAATGCAAACGAAATTCACCTCGAGATCTGAAAGATGGTCGAACGAGAGGAAGCGCGTCGAGCATAGCCACTTAAAGAAGAAATCAAAGCCATTGATAGTGGTATCGAAATCCGAAACTCGGGATGGATGGATTGGAAAAACTTTATCTCCTAAGGAGCGCAAAGAATTGATAAACCTGTTTAGAGGGATTTGAGGTAGTTTTGCTTGATCCTATAATGATAAACCAGGGGAATGCCCTGTCGTTGATCAAAGCAAGACTTCATCTGCTTTAGACATCCAGTTGAGGAATAAAATTTTAAAGAGATAAGCGTCAGGCATCCTGTGGAGCTGATGAGATATTGAGAGAAGATTTTCAGACAGAGTTGTGGAATCTTGAGCATAAATTCAAGATCTTTGAGACGGGAGTGGAGCACAGTGGTTGAAGTTTTGCCAGAAAACCACCAGACTCCTCAAAAAAAAAAAAAAATTTCAAAGGCTTTGAACCTTAAACAAAAGGGCTTGTACATCAAATACATCAGGAGGCCATCCTTGATCGTTTGAGCTTTTATAGCCAAAATCCTAATGTTTTAAAATCCATTTGTAAACCCTTTGGGCCAAAAGCAAAATTAAAACAACTTCTTTTCAAACACATTATAAACCCGGGGCATTTATGCACCCGAACTACGTCGGACCTGATCCCCACCTCTTCAGGGGTACGTAGGCAACTTGATTAATTCAAGTTCGGTCAAACCTTGGGATAAAATCCCCTTTGAAAATTTTGAAGCTAAATGCTAAACCATTCTTTGAAAAATCCCAAAGCGAACTACGCGGACCTGATCCTCCATTTTTGGGGTACGTAGGTAGTCTGGCTAGACCAGATTCGGTCCAAATCTTTAGAACCTTAGGTATTCAACCCTTTGGAACCCAAGCTCACCTAGAAAGTCCTTCTGGTGAAACAAGCAAAGGTTCGAGGCGAATGAAAAGAAAAACAGAAAGAAAAGAATGAGAGTCTGAAGACCCACTAGGTTGAAAACCCGAAAGGGCGGCCTAGAGATATACATTTGCTAAGTTAACAGCCAAAAGAGTTAGCTTATGCAAAAAGTCAGGGTAGTGGTCTGCTGGATTGAAAACTTGAAGAGGTAATCCAGTCAAGGGCAAAGACTTCCCATGAACAGTTGAGTTGAATAGAAGCAGAAGGAGTTCCTCAGTTACGTAGAATTCCCAAGTTTGAGTACAAGCAAAAGTTGAGATAAGTGGTCTTTCAGACTGAAAGCTTGGAAAGCAAAAGTTATGACTTCTTTTGAAGAGAGAAATCAGGGAGACGGAGAAGCCACCTCTGCACAGGGCAGAATCCTGGAATCCGAGTAGTGTCAGCGAGACTTATTTTGACACCTTTTTAAACTAGGGGCATTAAGACCGAGCAATCCGAAAGGGGTAACAACCATGACGGAGATCCCGATGGAGGAAATTAGGTCATCTTGACATAGTTTTTGAGAGTGCTCTAAGAGTGGCTAACCTTACCATAACAAAATAACACATTTTATCTAAGGGTGAATCAAAATTTAGTCAAGTCCCTTGAATATTGTAAGTCTTCTTTGAAAGAGTCATCAGAAGTCTGTTTCTGGTTTATCATTGTTTTTCTTTTAGAATCAAAAGTGTTTGGCACTGGAGAGAATGGGTGTATACCTTCCAAAGTGAAAAGAAAATTCAAAGTAGATCCTGGTTTAAGAATCAAAGAAGGGCAAGAGATTTGTTATTCAGACCTGCCTGAAACATCAAAGCCTCAAGCACTGAGCAAAATGAAGAATTCTTACATTCAGCCTTTGTGTAGATGGTTTTACCACTATACCAAAGAAAGAACCCATGCAAACTCAAATTTTTTCTACTTACCTTGCTTTTGCCTTCTTAAGACTTTGTCATGGAAGCACATCATACTAGGGGCATCTTTTATGACTTACGTCATAAAAGATATTACACAATGATAACTGGGATATCTATTCTTAGCAAATAGAAAGCAGAGAAGCTTGAACATGCTCTTTGAGTTGAATTCCTTGATCCAATTGTTTCTTTTGGAGTCAGTTTCAGAAACTTTAATTCCCAGCGGAGTATAAAATCTACTCCTGCATCCTTCAAACCTCATCAAAATGCTTCTCACCTGTTAAAGAGAGTCAGCACCTGAAAATCTCATCAATCTATTTGAGTTTTGCTTTCAGCAAAGATCATGCGCTCCTAGTTATTCTTGGTAAGAGATGACTGGCCCATTAGTGAAATTGATCAAAGATGGTAAATTCTTCATTCCTTTTGAAAGATTTTAACAGAGTTTGAAATTACCGAACTTGCGTTACGCGGTTTGGTCTTTTTGAAAGATTTTAACAGAGTTTGAAATTACCGAACCTGTGTTACACAGTTTGGTCGTTTTGAAAGTTTTTAACAGAGATAGAAATTACCGAACCTGTGTTACACGGTTTGGTCCTTTTGAAAGATTTTAATAGAGATGGAAATTATCGAACCTGTGTTACACGGTTTGGTCTTTTTGAAATGTTTTAATAAGGAAAATATTTCCGATCCTGTGTTACACGGATTGGTCTTTTCTTCCTTCTCCCGGGTATTTAGTACCCCGATGATTAGTAGTGTAATGTCAAGTAGTGACTTACCTAATCATCGTTCCGCAATGTGCAGCTTCTTAACGAGTTAGGAGTCATGTGTATCTGCGAAGAGGTTTGTAGGGGACTGTTTAGCAGGACCTACGAATTTGGGTTTATGTGGAACTGTTTAGCAGAACCGCGTGATCCAGAGTGATTCGCTACCTTGAAAGAGAGGAGTCAGAGTTACTCGGATAGTTAAACAGATTTATTTTCAGTAATGATCTGTATAACTATCGCTAGGCTTGAGACTTAGTCTCGCCTCTGGTACTTAGTACCCAGATGATTAGTAGTGTAATGTCAAGTGGTGACTTACCTAATCATCGTCCCGCAATGTGCAGCTTCCTAACGTGTTAGGAGTCATGTGTATCTGCGAAGAGGTTTGTAGGGGACTGTTTAGCAGGACCTACGAATTTGGATTTACGTGGAACTGTTTAGCAGAACCGCATGATCCGGAGTGATTCGCTACCTTGAAAGAGAGGAGTCAGAGTTACTCGGATAGTTACACAGATTTATTTTCAGCAATGATCTGTATAACTATCGCTGGGCTTGAGACTTAGTCTCGCCTCGGGTATTAGAAGTTTGAGTTTAGCTTGAATATTCGATTACCCTAATAATTGGTCGAGTCTTTGACTGATCGGCATGATTTAAAAAAAAAAAAAAAAAAAAAAAAAAACTCTTTGAGTGTTTGGTTTTGAACTTGTTTTGGACGAGTTTCAATACATTGGTCTTTGGCCTATTTTTGTAGGTTTCTAAAAAGAAAAAAAACTCTTTGAGTGTTTGGTTTTGAACTTGTTTTGGACGAGTTTCAATACATTGGTCTTTGGCCTATTTTTGCAGGTTTCTAAAAAGGAAAAACTCTTTGAGTGTTTGGTTTTGAACTTGTTTTGGACGAGTTTCAAAACATTGGTCTTTGGCCTATTTTTGCAGGTTTCTAAAAAGGAAAAACTCTTTGAGTGTTTGGTTTTGAACTTGTTTTGGACGAGTTTCAATACATTGGTCTTTGGCCTATTTTTGCAGGTTTCTAAAAAGGAAAAACTCTTTAAGTGTTTGAGTTTGTGCTTGTCTTAGACAAATTGCAACGTGGTTTCTAAGAAAAAAAAAATGAAAGCTCTTTGAGTAATTGAAGTGATTGGTTTGTTTGTTTGGTTTGTGCTCTTTGAGCAATTGTTATGTGTACTTTGGCTTAGCCTGATATATAAAAAAAAAGAAAAAGAAAAAATGTTTGTGTTTTTGTAATCGTTCGTTCGTTTTTTATTAATTAGTCGAGTCATGAGTATTAGGGAGAGACTATCTCTTTGAGATGTCTTAGTTGCCGAGTTAAGAGTCGGTGAGAGACTATCTCCCTATTGTTAGTAGAGTTTTATCTTTGTGAATATCGTTTTAAAACTGAAAACCCAAAAATTTGCTTTGTTTTGGTTTCGGGTCAGTCAAAATGTGTCGTCTGTTCAGCTTTGCCATTCGCGTGTTACACACGCTCTGCCAAAGAGGGGCATCTGTAGACACCCCATTTTGACCGGACCCAAGTTCGCTATGCTTGGGAGAAACCCCATCCGATCATTTCCGCCATGTTTCGCATTTTTCCGTGAGAGGTTGAGAGAGATTATTCATAAGAATCCAAGCGAGGGAGAATTTGGACCAGTTTGGTGGGCCCGCATTGAACATTTGTTTAAAATTCGAATCAACCGAGGGCCCACATTGTGGGGCCCACGTTGTGGGGCCCGCGTTGTGGGGCCCACATTGTGGGGCCTCAGTAGGGCCTCTTGTGAGGCCTCTTATGAAGAACAATAATGATGGATTCTCCACTAAAGAAACATGATGGGCCCTCCACTAAGAACAATAATGATGGATTCTCCACTAAGAAACATGATGGGCCCCCCACTAAGAAGAATGATGATGGATTCTCCACTAAGAAACATGATGGGCCCTCCACTAAGAAGAATGATGATGGATTCTCCACTAAGAAACATGATGGGCCCTCCACTAAGAAGAATGATGATGGATTCTCCACTAAGAAACATGATGGGCCCTCCACTAAGAAGAATGATGATGGATTCTCCACTAAGAGGGACAACATGATGAGCTCTCCACCAACACATCTCTCTCTCTCTCTCTTTCTCTCCCTATATATATCTTCCTTCCCATCCATAAAAGAGGAGGAGAAAGAGGAGGAGATTTACCTTCCATTATCTCTTTCTCTTCCATTATCTCTTCCAATCACTCCCTCAAATCCCTTTCCCTATATTCTTCTTCCATTATCTCTCCCAATCACCTCCCAATCCTTCCCTCTAAGAGAAAGCGAAAGACGGCGGATCGGATCGGCGGCGGCAAGATCTTCACCACAGGTAGGTGCATTTTTCTCAAAATATTTCTGTATTTTTCCGAATTTTTCTGATTTTTTCCGCAAATTGTGTTTTAAAAATAGAAAACTCTTCAAAAAAACATTTTTTGATGAAGAAAAATTAAATTATATACCAAACAGATTCCAAATTTAATGCAATTTCGTGGGAAATTAATATGGTACTGATTCATTTTACCATGAATATTTAAGGATTTTTGGAGTTTATTTGGTATATTATTTAATGCTTTCTTTGAAAATTATCAGATTTTGTGAGACTTGTTACTGACATCAAATCACCCTTAAAATTCTTACAATTTTTACAGTAGTCTTATCTTCCATATTTCTTGTTACTGTAAAATTTTCGAGTGATTTGGATCTGTTTTCATATGGGATGTAGTGTTAATTCTTAATCTGGTCTGAAAATTGTAAAATCCGAAATCGGTAGTAAATAGTCTTTATAATTTATGAAATTCTCACCGCATGCTCATTTTATTGATATCTTATTTCTGTAGAAATTTCATAGAATTTATATGTCTATTTCTTGTAGTTTCTGTGTTAATTTGGCAATCTGGTCATTTAATTGTTAAATCAAGATTAAATATGAATTTAATGTAAAAATCTGCAAAACTCATCTATTAAGCTACATACATTCCCATCTTGCTGCTGTAGAAATTTCAACTCATTTCGAATTCGTTTGCAATAATTTCACTTGTAAAATCATTCATATGCTTAAAATTGATACAATCCATTGAAAATTCGAAATTAATTACTACCAAGTGATTTTCAACATTCGAAATTCGAAATTAAAATTGATAAAATCCATTGATAAAATCACATTTACTCAAACTTAATCTAACAAAACCTGAAGGCATCATAGATTGCGCGAACTTATTGCACACACTTACATCACTTTCATCTAAACCCCTGCATCTCACATGCACACACGTCCCATTTTAGGAACCCGGAGTGTTATCTAGCATGGTTGACTGGGATTTCATCACCTGGTGCCTCTGTGCTAGAGAAGCATTCCACCCTTAGCCTAGTACCTTTATGGTACGTAAACGGATCTCTTGTTCACGTACTGATACGCCGGACACTGGTACAGTATATCGAACATGGATTCGCGCTAAGGGAACTCTTGGCCTTACCCCTAGATTAACCCACACATGCATGTAGTATACGAACACATGTGCATCACGTGTGTGAGCCTAGTTTAGGATATCCTACCCATTTGTGTCTAGATTAGGCCGTAGTCCATCTTCCAATGGCTACGATCGGTCCTAGGTACACAAACAAAGTCATGAGTCGAGATCCTTTCTCCACTCCGCTAGATTAGGGTTAGGGTTGATGCCTTCAGGTAACACTGATAAAATGTGTGAAGATTAAAAAACTTTTCCTTTGGGGTTAGGATGTAAATCCCATTCATTTCCAAAGATCTCATAGGATTAGTCATTCATGATCCATCCGTTGAAAGCAATCTTATGCTATCTCATCTCATCTTGATCACAGATTTTCAATCTTCTATTATATGATTCGATCGCGTTTCCATATCTTTTAGAGAGTCTTTTGACTCATCTGTCTTTAGCTGTTGTCAGTGGAGTCTTTGACTCGTGTTTTCTTTTCCTTTAGAGAGTCTTTGACTCATATATCCTTTAGTTGGTGTTAGTGGAGTCTTTGACTCGTGTTTCTTTTCCTTTAGAGAGTCTTTGACTCATATATCCTTTAGTTGGTGTTAGTGGAGTCTTTGACTCGTATTTTCATCTCTTTTAGAGAGTCTTTGACTCATTTATCCTTTAGTTGGTGTTAGTGGAGTCTTTGACTCGTATTTCTTTTCCTTTAGAGAGTCTTTGACTCATATATCCTTTAGTTGGTGTTAGTGGAGTCTTTGACTCGTATTTTCATCTCTTTTAGAGAGTCTTTGACTCATTTATCCTTTAGTTGGTGTTAGTGGAGTCTTTGACTCGTATTTCTTTTCCTTTAGAGAGTCTTTGACTCATATATCCTTTAGTTGGTGTTAGTGGAGTCTTTGACTCGTGTTTTTCATCTCTTTTAGAGAATCTTTACTCATTAATCCTTTAGTTAATGTTAGTGGAGTCTTTGACTCGTATTTTCATCTCTTTTAGAGAGTCTTTGACTCATTTATCCTTTAGTTGGTGTTAGTGGAGTCTTTGACTCGTATTTCTTTTCCTTTAGAGAGTCTTTGACTCATATATCCTTTAGTTGGTGTTAGTGGAGTCTTTGACTCGTGTTTTTCATATCTTTTAGAGAGTCTTTACTCATTAATCCTTTAGTTAATGTTAGTGGAGTCTTTGACTCGTGTTTCTTTTCCTTTAGAGAGTCTTTGACTCATTTATCTTTTAGTTGGTGTCATTGGAGTCTTTGACTCGTGTTTCCGTTTTTAGAGAGTCTTTGACTCATCTGTTTCATTTGCAGTATTATTAGAGAGTCTTTGACTTCGTTATCTCATTTCAGTGTTATCAGTTGCTCTTATTAGAGAGTCTTTGACTCGTTTATCCTTTAGTCGCTTTTATTAGAGAGTCTTTGACTCATTTATTCTTCAGTTACTGTCATTAGAGAGTCTTTGACTCATTTGCTCTTATAATAATATTATTAGAGCATAGTTGATTTGCCGTAAGTGTTTGATAGTTAGAGAGTTAGTTTCGAACTACGTTGGCTTGATCCTCTTCCACGAGGTACGTAGTGCAGCTTGGGATCCACATCCCAAGTCCAGCCAAACCTTTAAAAATAAAAATTTTAAATCTTTCAAAGTTACAAAAATATTCAAACCATTTTCAAAAAGATCTTCCTCTAGAGTTAGGAGTATGTCCTAGCTGTTTAGGTTGTGTTCTAGAGTTAGGAGTTTGTCTTGATTTGTATTGATATGGTATGTCCTGTCGTGTGAGTGTCCCTAGAGTTAGGAGGCCTCGAGCCGATCGGTTGGACATTTAGTCGAACCGATGGCTAGACTAGGCATATAGTCAGCCCGTGGTTTTCATTAGGTTGCACAGCCTAGTTACACATAGGATTGTAGGAACCACCTGCATTAGCCTAAGGCTAATCAACTTGCATTAGTTAGGGCATATAGGGTGTCCTAAAATCCACAATTCACTGGAATTTTAATAATCATACAAGAAGCTTTAATAACTGGTTCGGTCTTTTAGATCGAGTCTAGGATAGAGGGCTAGATGTCTTAGGCATCATAATTTAGAATAGGGCATCGAACTACGTGGGCTCCGATTCTTCCCGAGGCCGGGATACGTAGCGCAGCTAGGATGGATGGCCATTCTGGTCCGAGTCCAGTCCTGCATTAGAGTTAGGACTTGTCTTGTCCCGTCATATATAGCATAGATTTGTGTCTCATGTTTTGATATGTTTTCTTACTTTCTTGTACTGATACTATACCTTTGGTTGTAGCTTGCATGTGCGTGTCCACCAGAAACTTAGACACCCATTAGGCATGTCACTCATAACCTAGCTTTGCTTAGGTGACACATTTTTCATTTCATTTTACGTGTTTATTTCTCCATTCTCAGGAAATGCATGCTTAGGTAGACGATTCCTGAGGATTGTTCCCATTTCACATGATTTTTACTCAAACTTCTTTGGAATTAATGAAAATGGCATAAGAGACCAAGTGCTTGCACTCAGGCGAATTGGGGGTGCTCTCAGACCTTCCCCATTCGTAACCAGGCACGAACCCATATATATTTCTGGTTATCCATTGCACAGAGGATTTGATTTTAGGGTTCCATGGCCTATCCATGGATGGCGACTCTGAGTTTATTTTGGGTATGTCTCGGTTTCGAACCTCGGTTCCGAATCAAGACATATCCCTTTCTTTTTATATCGCCACTCGTGCTATGCAATGAGGGTGGCATCCGTTTTGAGAGTTCCTTGGCAGAGCTCTCCTTCACACGTGGATGATCCAGAAAGAGGACGGTGTGGGGGCCTGTCCCCTCACCTCATCGTATCCTCAGGATCGGGGTCCACAAGCACCTGTTCTTTCAATGATTCTGCTGCACCTGTTCATTCAATACAAGCATCTAGCGCAAGTTCATTGAATACAAGCATGTAGAACTTGTTCATTGAATACAAGCATGAAGCAGATCCCATTCATTACATGCATAGAGCACCTGTTGATTGAATATAAGCATGAAGCAAATTCCATTCAATACAAGCATAGAGCACCTGTTCATTTAATACAACCCATGGACAAATATCCATTCAATACAAGCATAGATCACTTGTTCATTCAATAGAAGCATAGACCACCTGTTCATTTAATACAAGCCATGGAGAACTACCTGTCTGTCATTTGCATTACAAAGACACGTATGCCATCTGAAAAACCAATGTCAAATTACACATGTTCATTACAAAAACCCAAAACCCTCCACATGCAAGAAGAAGACAACCAGTCGGCCCACAAACAGTCATGAACAAGTAACATTTTGTATTTGACCCCCCAAGTATTCATGAAGAACATAGAAAAAACAGTGTTTGCATAACATTGTTAACATAACATAACTAATCCCTGTAATAAACTTCCAAAACATTAGCCATCTTCAACTTGAAAGTAAGCATGCCCATCAAAAGCCCTCCACCTGGAGCTCAAGTCATCTATGAAGAGAATCCAAACATCACTTCCCACCTAGAGCTGAAGACTGTTGGGTCCCAAAATAAGGTACATAAGTACTTCTAACAGTAGAAGTACTAGCAGTAGCGCCAGGTGCACTTAATTTGCGAGGTGACTGCAAAGTTGCCAACAAGAAGAAGTTAGGGCATAGTGATATGTACTAACTCATATGGAAAGATAAGGAACTATGAAGGTTACTTACTTTTCTTGTCGGATAAGAGGAAAATGGCCTCTTCTCCCACCTCTACTACCTCTCCCACCTCTCTCACTTCTTCCTCTAGGTGTGTGCGAGCCCCTGGTGACTGGTTCTTTTCCCCTACGATGCCCAACAACAGATGTACTAGCACCAGCTGCATCACTAGTAGTAGATGGTGTTCTTCTCCCTCGAGAAGCCGACTTCCTTTTTTCCTTGATAGGCCCTTTGCAAGTGCGACTGTTGTGTCCAAACAGAAAACACTTACTACATTTTAGTTACCCATTCTTTCTTACTAACTTGAATGGATTTGTAGGTCTTCTGGGTTCATCTGCATCCCTCCTCCTCAGCTTCTTTAGCCTTCCTGGGGGCCTTCTTATTGGAGGTGGGAGGACCGGGTCTATGTTTAAAGATTGCCACTGCTCCATACTAGGCATGGGGTGAATTAGTTCTTTGTAACTCCTCTGGAAGGCATCTTTCTGGTAGCATGGGTCGACATATTTCTCTACAGTCTGATGCTGGTAGAAGATGGCTGCAATAGCATTGCATGCATGGGATACCACTAAAGTCCCAACTCCTACATCCACAAGTCTTTTGCCCTAAGTTAACAACATATTGCTTCCCATACCTTTGGACCTCATACTCCTCCCCACCAGACCATTCGACATGGCAATCACAAGCCGCAACCTTTGCCTTCTCCAACTCCTCTTGTATTTTTGGGGCAGATAGGTCCCCCATAACTCTCCATATCTGATCTCTGCTTCTGGAATCTCCTCATAAGAAGCCTTCTTATGGTTTCCAACATCGTTAGAATGGGCTTGTCCCTAGCAGGTAGAATAAAGGCATTGAATGTCTCCGACAGGTTGTTCACTAGAAGATTGCATTTTGGCTTAGGGCTAAATGCTGATCTTGACCACAATGTAGGATTAATTTTCGTAAGATATGCATGAGCTTGCTTATCAAGCTTCTCCATCTCTGCCATGTGCCTCTGAAATTCAATCGGAGTGCTAGCATATGCTGCTACCCACATAGTATCCTTCAAAATCTTACCCTTGAACTCCACCTTAAAGTTGCTATACATATGCCTGAAACAAAACCTGTGGTCCGCATTTGGCAAGATATCTTCAAAAGTTTCAACCAATCCCTGCAATAACAAGGTGATAGGTACAATTATAGAATTCTAGAATTAAAAGACAACTACATTACCATATAAACACTTGAAACTGTAAGTAAATGATGTATACCTTCTGTCTGTCAGAAATGAAGGTCCAACCAAGATTCTCAATTTGACCAATGTCATTGAGGACTGTTGTCAGAAACCAAGTCCATGACTCTTTCAATTCAGCCTCCACTATTGCATACGCTATTGGGAACATCTGATCATTTGCATCCTTCCCAACTGCACTTAGAATTTGGCCTCCCCATGAACCTTTTAAATGGCAGCCATCCAAGCCTATAAAAGGACTACAACCGGCCAAGAATCCCGACCTCATAGCATGGAGACTGATATATAGCCTCTGAAAGGTTGGAAACACTTCCAAAGTAGGCCTCTCGACCTTCAACTTCAAACAACTACCTGGGTTTTTAACCCTGACAAGATCACAGTAGTCCCAAATTCTAGCATATTGCTCAACATACCGTCCCTCAATGCATTCTAAAGCTTTCCTCTTGGCCCTATAAATCTTTGACTTAGGTACATCAACCTTGAAATCTCTCTTAATACTCTTCTGTATTGCATGAACATTCCCGGGATCATCCCTGATCTTCTCAAGATATTTTGACGACAACCAAGTAGAAGAAACATGGTGGTTGTTATATGATCTAGGGCACTTATGAATGGAATTGAAAGTTTTTATTTGAAATCCTTCTCCCTGTTGCATATGAGATTGTGGACCCCGATCCCGAGGACGGCAGGCGAGGGACATGAGATCCCACGCCGATCCTCTAAGATCTCCACAATGTGAAGGAGAGCTCTACCAAGGAACTCTCGAAATGGTGCCACTCACAGCATGGGTGGCGATATAAATGAGATACCTCTCGATTCAAGGACTGGCCCGGAACCAAGATATACCTATAACAAAGAAGAGTCGCCATCCAAGGAAGTAGGCCCTGGATCCCATGAAATACTCTGTTGCAACAGATAACCAGAGATACAAAAGTCCGTGCCTGATGATGAATGGGGAAGGTGTTAAGCGCCTCCAATTCGCCCAAGTGCAAGCACCTGGTCTCTTATGCCATTTTTAATTAATTTTGAAGAGTTTTGGGCTAAAATCATGTGAAATGGGAACGCGTATCCCCGAGAAAACGTCTACCTAAGCATGCATGACCCGGGGATGGGCAAAAGAAAATAAACATCCAAATCCTAACCCACCGCATCTACTCCTAACCCATCACATCTAGGAAAGCAATAACATCCGCATGCACAGCTACAGCTAAGCAAGTAATAACAGATATGATAAGCAGAGAAGCAGTAGATATCTACAGCTAAGCATGTGAAACTAAACGCACAAGGAATAAGCTAGCTGCAAATAAACACACAAGGAACCAAAGAGAAACACACGATAAGCTAAAAGATGCGAGGAAAGAAATGAATCGAAAAATTAACGGTACATGAGGACCGAGAATGCCAGGGAAAATAAAAGGGAGCGTACGTTAGGCTCAGGGAGCGATTCTAATGAATCAAGCTCAACGATCCTGATCCGCTGAAGATTGGATAAGTGTCACGATCGTCATAGCCTATCGTTGGGCTCAGCGAGGACAATCCCTGTGAAGAGGCCACGCTACGTCGTCGCCCGTCCCAAAACCCGATAAAACGTCGGAAAACCGATAAAACCGGAAAACCACGATTAAAATCGGAAATGAAAATAGAAAGAAGGCTCCGAGTAACCTGGCAATCACCATCCTTGCCCATTTTGGTTTTTGTATTTTTGAGAAAAGCTTGAAAGATATTTTTTGATGCTGAAATGATTTTTTTGAAGGGTTTAAATGATTTTATTGAAAAGTTTGACTGAACTTGGGATGACGGTCCCAAGCTGCCTACGTACCCTGTGAAAAGGGATCAAGCCAACGTAGTTCGAACTGCTTTTCGAAATACGCTTTGAGTCTTTTTTGATATTTTTTGGATATTTGTTATTTGATTTTTATGTATTTTTATCCCTTTTGATCGAAAGGGGGGTTTTGGCTCAAGAGATTGCCGTCCGTCATCGCCTAAACCCGACGATGCGTCCCTGTAATCGATGGGATCCCGAAGCCTGAAAAGGATCCCGAGGAATATGAGGAGAGTGAACCCGAGAGGTAGAAGATAGAGTTTGCCCTTCCAGTAGATTATGAAACCTTTACTCATGTATACTCTCAAAAGCAATCACAAAACTAAAACTAGAGTTTTAATGACAGCAAACACAGAGAAAATCTAAACCTCAAATTAGAGATGTAGAAACCCAAATTGAGAGCATTAGAATGAATTGGAAGCCTAGCATCACCATGATAAACAGAATTCTCACTCACACCATGAATGACATAGAGAGAGAGAGAGAGTTACCTGGAGTTGTCAACAAGGTCAGGTGAGGTCTGTGCAATGGAGGTTCTCGACAAATTTGATGGCTGTAATATCACAAACCTCAGAAATGGTGACCGTGAATTGCAAACATTGCCAGAACCGAACGAGATTGGGGCCCAAATTCGGGGTCATCGCGAGGTGAAAGAATTCACCAGAGAAGATGGAAAGAGCGTCGGATCTGCAGAGATGCGACCAGATCTCTTTACCTTTCCCCTTTTAAACCACTATTGAACGGATTTTCTTTTTTTTAAAAAAAATAAGCTGCTGATTTAGAGCTTTGGAAAATGAAAGTGATGAGAGGGAGATGGTGGGAAAATGAAATCGGTTAGGGTCGGATTCGCAGAGATGAAGGTGGAGATGGGATTAAAATGGACGAGGGTGAAGGGAAAAGAAGGGGGTTTGAAGAAATGGGAAATAGATGATGGCCGTGGATTTGGATGGTGGCTTGAGGAGAGGGAGGCGGCTAGTGGAGGTAGTGATCGGTGGTCGGAGGTGGCACGGCGGTTGGTGGTGGCGCGGTGGAGCTCGAGCTCCCTCCCTTTCTCTCTCTGTTTCTCTCTCTCTCTCTCTCTATTGCTCTGTTTTCCTTTTTTTTTCTTTTTTTTTTAAAGAAAGAAAAAGAGGGTTTGAGGGAGGCCGGTGGTGGTGGCTATGGGTTTTCGAGGTGGGTTTGGGGTAGAAATGGGTTTCGGTTTTGGAGGTTGTGGAAGGTGAAGGTGGAGGATGGTGGAGGATTTTCGAAGGGTGGTGTTGGGGTGGAGATGGAGGTGGAGAATGTCGGTGGTGGAGAAGGGTGGCGATGGGTTTGATGGGTTTTGGGTAGGGAAATGTTGTTGGCGGAGGTGGTGGATGTCGGTGGTGGAGAAGGGTGAAGGTGGCGATGGGTTTGATGGGTTTTGGGTAGGGAAATGGTGTTGGCGGAGGTGGTGGATGTCGGTGGTGGAGAAGGGTGGCGATGGGGGCTTCCTTTCTGCCGCTCCCTCTCTTTTTCCCTGTGTGTTGTTGCCCTCTCCCCTCTAAAAAAATGAAGAAGCGCCCCCTTCTCGATGCCCTAGTTCCGTGGGATATAGGGAAATGATATATTCATGCCCCCATTCATTCCTTGGACAACCCTCTTCAAGTGTATTTATGACAACTCTTTTTAACTACGAGGGGTGGTCTGGTAAAAAATGGGGTTGGTTAACATTTAGCTCTTATTTGTTTACTGCCCATGGAGTTGGTATTAGCACACCCATATTGGATATTTTGGGAAACTTTAAATTTGATTCCGGACCATAGGTTTCGGGAACTTGAGACTTGATTCGGGAAGATAGTAAATTCGGCTTCGGGACTCAGATTTCGGGATTTATTCAAAATGATTTTTTATTTTTATTTTTTTGGGAAATTGGGGTTAGGTCAAAATGGGGTGTCTACAGTTGCCCCTCTTTGGCAGAGGGTGCTCGTCGCACGAATGCCAAAGCCAAAAGGATGATGGATTTTAACTTGCCCCGAACATTTGGTTAAAGAAGGAAAACATAAAGAAAATGATTTTGTGAAGATTGAATTCTTGAAGGGTGAGATGCCTCGAGGGTCTTACCCGAATTGGATGCCTCAGAGGACTTTGGAAAGGATGCCTCAGGGGACTTTGGAAATGATGCCACATGGGACTTTGGAAAGGATGCTTCAGGATGGCGGATGCCGTGCGAGAACGGGCTTAGATGCCGTACGAGAACGGGCTTAGATGCCGTGTAGAACGGGCTTGGATGCCATATGAGACGGGCTTGGATGGCGTATGAGACGGGCTTAGATGTCGTATGAGACGGGCTTAGATGCCGTGTAGAACGGGCTTGGATGCCGTATGAGACGGGCTTGGATGCTGTATGAGACGGGCTTAGATGCCGTATGAGACGGGCTTAGGTGCCGTATGAGACGGGCTTAGATGCCGTGTAGAACGGGCTTGGATGCCGTGTAGGACGGGCTTGGATGCCGTATGAGATGGGCTTGGATGCCGTATGAGACGGGCTTAGATGCCGTATGAGATGGGCTTAGATGCCGTATGAGACGGGCTTAGATGCCGTATGAGACGGGCTTAGGTGCCGTATGAGACGGGCTTAGATGCCGTGTAGAATGGGCTTGGATGCCGTATAGAACGGGCTTGGATACTGTATGAGACGGGCTTGGATGCCGTATGAGACGGGCTTGGATGCCGTAGGAGACGGGCTTAGATGCCGTAGGAGACGGGCTTAGATGCCATATGAGACGGGCTTAGATGCCGTATGAGACGGGCTTGGATCCTCTCATAGTAACAAAAGGTGGAATTTAATTAGGCAGAACCCTCACGCACTAATCAAAAGAGAAAGCACTGTTATACGAGACCCTCACGCAGTAACAAGCGATGGAAATTTGCTCGCGGAGTAAAATTCTTGTGAAAAGATTTATACTCTCACACTTTTGATCGATTGATTGATTTAAATTGATTGATTTGGATTGATTTCTTTGGAGATTACTTTGTCTCCTGCTGAGAAAATGGGAGTGTGAGTTCCTTGCTGAGGCCGGACTCACATGATTTGCTGGGATTTTGGGTACTGACCCATTTTTGAAAAAATTAGATTTTTGCTGGGAATTAAACGCTTTGAGCAATTGCCAGCAGACTCTCTGGGAAATAGATGTTAGACTCCATTGGGGATTAGCTTTGCCGATGAACTGACTATGGAGTAGACTCAGCTGGGGAATTTGGAGGTTTGACTCGAGATGTGCTCGAGCTTCTCTCATCTCAACTTGCTGGAGACATTGGTTTATTCTGATTGCCTTTGTGTCCTGGACATCTTTTATGACGCAAGTCGTAAAAGATGCCCCTAGTGTACTTGTGCTTCCATGACGAGAGTCTCAAGGAAAGAACAATGATAGTTGAAGAAAAGATGCTTGGTTTCATGAATGCTTAAGGTTGCATAGGTTTTTTTTACTTTTTATGGAGAGAGTAGGACTATCACCGTGACGGTTGAGTCTAAGAATCTCATCTTTGCATTGCTCACTTCTGGAGGCTTAAGGTCTTTGGTAGGTTTGAATAGGATGTCTCTTGCCCCTTCTAATACCTAACTAGGATTTACTCCGATTTTATTTTTTTTGGATATGCTACCATTCTTCCAACGCCAGGGACTTCGACTTCAAAGGGAAATGACAACAAATAAATAGGAGAAACGATTTCAAATGACTCAATCAAAGAAAACTATTACTCTAGAGACTTGACTCATTTTTTTAATTTTTTTTTACTCACTCTTGGATCTTATGTGTTATATGTTTTAGGGTATGGCCTAGCCCCTCTAAGAGTATTTCGAATACCGTGTCAAGGGACACTACTCTCCTCATTCGGTATTTCCTTCATGGTTATTATCCCTTTTAGATTGCTCGGTTTCAATGCCCTAGTTTAGAGGAGCGTCAAAATAAGCTTGCTGGCACTCCTTGGACTCTGAGATTTTGCTCTGGTTGAAGGTTCTTTCTTCACCTCATTGATTCGCTCCTTGTGAGAAGTCACTGCCATTGACCAGATTGCCTTTCCAGGTTTTCAATCCGGCGGACCGCTTGCCCTATCTTTTGCCTGGATCGCCCTTTCGGGTTTTCGGTCCAGCAGGCTTGAGTACCCTGACTTTTTTTGCCTAAGCCGACTTTTTGGTTGTCAACTTAGCGGGTGAATGACCCTAACTTTTGCCTAGGCCGCCCTTTCGGGTTTTCAGCCTAACGGGTCTTCAGACTCCATCGTTTTTCTCTTTTCTTTCTGCTTTTGCCTCGAACCTTTCCTTGTTCACTAGAAGGACTTTCTAGGTGGGCGTGGGTTCAAAAGGGTTGGATATTTGTTTGGTTCAAACGATTTCGACCGAATTTGGTCTAACCAGATTGCTTACATACCCCAAAAATGGAGGATCAGGTCCGCGTAGTTCGCTTGGGGTTTGGAAAAGAATAATTTAGCTTTTAACTCAAAGGTTGACCGAACCTGGAAGACCAGGTTGCCTACGTACCCCTGAAGAACAGGGGATCAGGTCTGCGTAGTTCAGACAAAGTGCCCCTGGTTTGTGGGTGTTTGAAAAGAATGTTGATTTGTTAAGGCCCAAAGGGGTTTGCAAAAGGATTTTTCAAATTTGGGATTTTTGGTTTTGAAGGTTCAAACAGCCAATGATGGCCTTCTGGTGTACAGGCTTCTGAAGTGATTGAGGTTCAACGGCTTTGAATCTTTTTCTCTTTTTTTTTTTAAGGAGTCTGGCGGTATTTCCTGGCAAGACTTCATCTGTACTGCGCAAACTTGACTGATTGAATTCCCACTTTGTCTTTGGGATCTTGCACTGATGCTCAGTATTCTAAGACTCAGGGTCTTCTCTATATGCTGAAGATGCTTTAAAACCGACTCCACTTCTTGGGATTCTGATATTTCTAAGGAGTTGACATAGGGGCACGTTCCCTTCTCCTTTTTGTTCTGGATTCCATCTTTCTTTCTTTTGGATGTTCTTTTTCTTCCGATTTTTTTTTGCTTGGATGTGGGGAATGCCCCTACACCTTGAATGCTTTAACTTGAAATTACATCGCAATGCACGACCCAAGTATTCTTATGGGACTCATGTTCTTTGATTGTGACTTTGTTGTTCGAAAGTTTTTTTCTCAGTCTTTTTACTATCATCACTTGATGTCCGATGCTCCCCTTTCTGAAATTTTTGCCTTTTCGACCTGATGTCTAAAGCTGAGGGACTCTTTCATTGAATAGCACTAGGGCATGCTCCCGGTTTATCCTCATATGGCCAAGCAGAACTACTTTGAACCCTCTTAGTAGGCTTATCGATTCTTCGCGCTCTTCGGGAGATAAAGTTTTGCCAATCCGTATTTCTCGAGTTTCAGATTTCAATACCACCATCGACAGTTTCGATTTCGTCTTTAAGTGGCTTTACTCGACGCTTTCCTCTCGTTTGACCATCTTTCAGATCTCGAGGGAAATTTCGTCGGCATCCTCGTCCGAGGAGGGTGTCTTAGTTTGTTCAACATTAGATCCAAGAGGAAACACAGAGGAAAATTGACATTGAAAACACATGTTCCTTTCATTGAGAAGTTTATGTACATTGATGATACTCGACACGCAACATTGGGCTTTACATCAGACATAACAACGGGTTGAATGCTGACTCACCATAAGAAGGGCGAACAAACACAAAATACTTGGACTTGACACTAACTTGATTATTTGACCTACCAACTTGGACAAGAGAGTGGTTACACACACGACAAGGACGAATTTCAAAGAAATGACACTTTTTGGAGGCAATGGACTAGCGCTGAAAGTTCATGACATCGTGCCTTCATTAATGATGATAATGATTGGAGAGAGCAACCCTGGAGTTAGAATCTTAGAAGGAACGGCCTCTTTGGTTTCTGTTGACCCAGCTCAAATTGATCTTTAGCACCTGACAATGGCAAGGCTTTCTCTGGTATGATGTTTTCGAGGGGTTCAAGCTATGACATCTTTCCTTTTCCTTCCCATTCATTTTCCAGCCCAGAGGCGGTACAGGTAAAGGTGGTGAGATCATTGAAAGGTTGAAAGGGTAGAGTGGTTCCCATGGTGGGTGAAAGAGGTGCAACATGGTTAGGTGCAGAGTTCTCGGAAGCATTTGAGTTCGAGAAGAGTGAGGGGATCCCCGTCTATCAGGTCCTGGATTTCATCATCATTTCCCTCATTTCGGCCAGGATGGGACTCTCAGTAGACTCAACCATCTGGGCAAGGTGAGAGGAAATAGGTACAGCAGACTGGCTAGACCAGGAAGGTTTAGAGATGGAGAGGTTCTTTTGGGAGATATGATGGGCAACTGGGCAAGTCTCTTGTCATGGACAACACAAACATTAGGCTTAGTGTGAAGTAATCACATGGCAATGTAATATGCAAATTGAAACAAAAGGTAACACAAGCACATCTTTCTCTTGGCTAAAATCCGGCAGCATAACATAAGTACATGGAGATGTGGTACGGTAAGCACATGGTTTATCAATAACCCTAAAGGATAATGGTTACGCTTAAGGTTTTTGGAGAAAATCCAGCAGCATAACGACTGTACAAGGAGGGTCTCGGCAACCAAGCATAAAGAATACGCCGACAAGGTCGAGATGAAATAGGGCTCTCAGCAAGAACACACACTCTGGCAGCGATAATGGCAAAGTAGACTCATAATTGGCATGCAGAGCGATCTGATCAGGATCGATCAAAGGATCAAGCTCAGGAAGATAAATCATGACTATAAAGATAATGATGTGAAACCAACGATTTGATCATAATCAAAATGACAGATGGATGGGAAAAATGGATTAGATTAGGAGGTAATAAATATATATACATATATATATATATATATATATATACATCCTAACCAGAGGCACCAGCCCTAAATATAATCCCGCAGAGTCAAGACACTTGACTCAAGACAGACATGTGAGTGTACTAGGACCGCGTTGTAGCCACTTAAAGTGAACTACAATAATCTATAGACAGGACAAGGTTCCTAAATCTAGGCTCCACATGTGTAAGCAACACATGTTCGTCCATAAATGCAAACAAAATGACTATGCAATATATAGAAGGGTACCGTTGAGAGGTCCACCTGGCCGGGTGCATAGTTACTTGTACACTGTGACATAGAGTCCAGTGTACGAACTATGTCCGTTTTACACATGAAGTGTCCAGGTGCTGGGTATACTACTGGTGCGGTGGCGCTAGAAGGCGGGTACAGCCCTCACGGCTCCTACTCATAGTATCTCTCCGAGGTAAGCAGTCTGATAGCACATCCACAGCAGAAAGTAACCACAAAACAGATAATATATGCAAATGATGGAAGTGAGTGTGTGAGCCCTTGTTTTATTTACGCACCTATCTGGTGCCCCTGGCATTCTAACGGAAAAGGTTCCCATTTCACATGATTTCAGTCCAAATTTCTTCCAAAATTAGTAAAAATGGCATTTTTAAAGAGTTAGGCAATGTTCCAAGAACTCCCCAGCAGAGTCGCCAGCCTGTGGACCCCGATCCCGAGGACGGCGGGCGAGGGACACGAGATCCCACGCTGATCCTCTAAGATCTTTACAATGTGAAGGAGAGCTCTACCAAGGAACTCTCGAAATGGTGCCACTCACAGCATGGGTGGCGATATAAATGAGATACCTCTCGATTCAAGGACTTGCCCGGAACCAAGATATACCTATAATAAAGAAGAGTCGCCATCCAAGGAAGTAGGCCCTGGATCCCATGAAATACTCTATTGCAACAGATAACCAGAGATACAAAAGTCCGTGCCTGATGACGAATGGTGTTAAGCGCCCCCAATTCGCCCAAGTGCAAGCACCTGGTCTCTTAAGCCATTTTTAATTAATTTTGAAGAGTTTTGGGCAAAAATCATGTGAAATGGGAACGAGTATCCCCGACAAAACGTCTACCTAAGCATGCATGACCCGGGGATGGGCAAAAGAAAATAAACATCCAAATCCTAACCCACCGCATCTACTCCTAACCCATCACATCTAGGAAAGCAATAACATCCGCATGCACAGCTACAGCTAAGCAAGTAATAGCAGATATGATAAGCAGAGAAGCAGTAGATATCTATAGCTAAGCATGTTAAACTAAACGCACAAGGAATAAGCAAGCTGCAAATAAACACACAAGGAACCAAAGACAAACACACGATAAGCTAAAAGATGCGAGGAAAGAAATGAATCGAAAAATCAACGGTACATGAGGACCGAGAATGCCATGGAAAATAAAAGGGAGGGTACGATAGGCTCAGGGAGCGATTCTAATGAATCAAGCTCAGCGATCCTGATCCGTTGAAGATCGGATAAGTCTCACGATCGTCATAGCCTATCGTTGGGCTCAGCGAGGACAATCCCTGTGAAGGGGCCACGCTACGTCGTCGCCCGTCCCAAAACCCGATAAAACGTCGGAAAACCGATAAGACCAGAAAACCACGATTAAAATCGGAAATGAAAATGGAAAGAAGGCTCCGAGTGACCTGGCAATCACCATCCTTGCCCATTTTGGTTTTTGTATTTTTGAGAAAAGCTTGAAAGATATTTTTTGATGTTGAAATGATTTTATTGAAAAGTTTGACTGAACTTGGGATGACGGTCCCAAGCTGCCTACGTACCCTGTGAAAAGGGATCAAGCCAACGTAGTTCGAACTGCTTTTCGAAATACGCTTTGAGTCTTTTTTGATATTTTTTGGATTTTTGTTATTTGATTTTTATGTATTTTTATCCCTTCTGATCGAAGGGGGGTTTTGGCTCAAGAGGTTGCCGTCCGTCATCGCCTAAACCCGATGATGCGTCCCCGTAATCGATGGGATCCCGAAGCTTGAAAAGGATCCCGAGGAATATGAGGAGAGTGAACCCGAGAGGTAGAAGATAGAGTTTGCCCTTCCAGTAGATTATGAAACCTTTACTCATGTATATCTCAAAAGCAATCACAAAACTAAAACTAGAGTTTTAATGACAGCAAACACAGAGAAAATCTAAACCTCAAATTAGAAATGTAGAAACCTAAATTGAGAGCATTAGAATGAATTGGAAGCCTAGCATCACCATGATAAACAGAATTCTCACTCACACCATGAATGACATAGAGAGAGAGAGAGAGAGTTACTTCGAATTGTCAACAAGGTCAGGTGAGGTCTGTGCAATGGAGGTTCTCGACAAATTTGATGGCTGTAATATCACAAACCTCAGAAATGGTGACTGTGAATTGCAAACATTGCCAGAACCGAACGAGATTGGGCCCCAAATTTGGGGTCATCGCGAGGTGAAAGAATTCACCAGAGAAGATGGAAAGAGCATCGGATCTGCAGAGATGCGACCAGATCTCTTTACCTTTCCCCTTTTAAACCACTATTGAACGGATTTTCTTTTTTTTAAAAATAAGCCGCTGATTTAGAGCTTTGGAAAATGAAAGTGATGAGAGGGAGATGGTGGGAAAATGAAATCGGTTAGGGTCAGATTCGCAGAGATGAAGGTGGAGATGGGATTAAAATGGAGGAGGGTGAAGGGAGAAGAAGGGGGTTTGAAGAAATGGGAAATAAATGATGGCCGTGGATTTGGATGGTGGCTTGAGGAGAGGGAGGCGGCTAGTGGAGGTAGTGATCGGTGGTCGGAGGTGGCACGACGGTTGGTGGTGGCGCGGTGGAGCTCAAGCTCCCTTCCTTTCTCTCTCTGTTTCTCTCTCTCTCTATTGCTCTGTTTTCCTTTTTTTTTTTAAAGAAAGAAAAAGAGGGTTTGAGGGAGGCCGGTGGTGGTGGCTATGGGTTTTCAAGGTGGGTTTGGGGTAGAAATGGGTTTCGGTTTTGGAGGTTGTGGAAGGTGAAGGTGGAGGATGGTGGAGGATTTTTGAAGGGTGGAGATGGAGGTGGAGGATGGTGTTGGGGTGGAGATGGAGGTGGAGGATGGTGGTGGTGGGTTTCGGTTTTTGGAGGTGTAGAAAGTGGGTTTCGGCTTTGGGGGTGGAGGAAGGTGAAGGTGGAGGATGGTGGAGGTTTTCGAAGGGTGGTGTTGGGGTGGAGATGGAGGTGGAGGATGTCGGTGGTGGAGAAGGGTGGCGATGGGTTTGATGGGTTTTGGGTAGGGAAATGTTGTTGGCGGAGGTGGTGGATGTCGGTGGTGGAGAAGGGTGAAGGTGGCGATGGGTTTGATGGGTTTTGGGTAGGGAAATGGTGTTGGCGGAGGTGGTGGATGTCGGTGGTGGAGAAGGGTGGCGATGGGGGCTTCCTTTCTGCCGCTCCCTCTCTTTTTCCCTGTGTGTTGTTGCCCTCTCCCCTCTAAAAAAATGAAGAAGCCCCCCCTTCTCGATGCCCTAGTTCCGTGGGATATAGGGAAATGATATATTCATGCCCCCATTCATTCCTTGGACAACCCTCTTCAAGTGTATTTATGACTACTCTTTTTAACTACGAGGGGTGGTCTGGGTAAAAAATGGGGTTGGTTAACATTTAGCTCTTATTTGTTTACTGCCCATGGAGTTGGTATTAGCACACCCATATTGGATATTTTGGGAAACTTTAAATTTGGTTCCGGAACTTAGGTTTCGGGAACTTGAGACTTGATTCGGGAAGATAGTGAATTCGGCTTCGGGACTCAGATTTCGGGATTTATTCAAAATGATTTTTTATTTTTATTTTTTTGGGAAATTGGGGTTAGGTCAAAATGGGGTGTCTACAGAGATGCATGTATTCTCCAACCACATTTGCTCTTGCATTCTGCGGTAACTCTGGAAGGCTCATTCTTCACATACATGTAGTCAAACCCATGCTGAATTGCATACTCTTTCAATGCAGCTCTAAACACTTTGTGGGAGCTGAAAATCATCCCCACGACCAACAGTAGCTTCTCCCATGTCCACATGCTCATTGAACTCTATCTTGGGTTCTCTTTCATCTGAAGAAGATATTGAACTTCTAAGGATTACTCATCTTCCTCATCTTCACATGCATTTGACCTCAGAGGATCATCAGGTATAACCTCCTCTGCACATGCCCCAACCACATCTTCCTCTTCATGTACATCATCTCCCACAAATTCACCTCCTCCCAAAATATCAGCAGATTCATCGACATAATCAAACTCACTGCCTAGTCCACAACTACTCCCATTGTAATCTGACATTCTAGAGGCAACAAAATCTTCATCCTCTGAATGAGAGTCTTCAAAATCCTCACAATGTTCATCACTACTATTTGATAGAATGGGGGTGTGCTCTTCTTCATCGATAGCTTCACCATGCCTCTCGCTACCACCTGTTGGAATGGGGGTGTGCTCTTCATCATCGACAGCTTCACCATGCCTCTCACTACCACCTGTTGGAATGGAGGAGCTACCACCTATTGGAATGGAGGTGCTACCACCTGTTGGAATGGGCGTGTGCTCTTCATCATCGACAGCTTCACCATGCCTCTCACTACCACCTGTTGGAATGGAGGAGCTACCACCTGTTGGAATGGAGGAGCTACCACCTATTGGAATGGAGGTGCTACCACCTATTGGAATGGGGGTGTGCTCTTCATCATCGACAGCTTCACCATGCCTCTCACTACCACCTGTTGGAATGGAGGAGCTACCACCTATTGGAATGGAGGTGCTACCACCTGTTGGAATGGGCGTGTGCTCTTCATCATCGACAGCTTCACCATGCCTCTCACTACCACCTGTTGGAATGGAGGAGCTACCACCTATTGGAATGGAGGTGCTACCACCTATTGGAATGGGGGGGTGCTCTTCATCATCAACAGCTTTACCATGCCTCTCACTACCACCTGTTGGAATGGAGGAGCTACCACCTATTGGAATGGAGGTGCTACCTCCTGTTGGAATGGGCGTGTGCTCTTCATCATCGACAGCTTCACCATGCCTCTCACTACCACCTGTTGGAATGGAGGAGCTACCACCTATTGGAATGGAGGTGCTACCACCTATTGGAATGGGGGGGTGCTCTTCATCATCAACAGCTTTACCATGCCTCTCACTACCACCTGTTGGAATGGAGGAGCTACCACCTATTGGAATGGAGGTGCTACCTCTTGTTGGAATGGGGGTGTGCTCTTCATTATCGACAGCTTCACCATGCCTCTCACTACCACCTGTTGGAATGGGGGTGTGCTCTTCATCATCGACAGCTTCACCATGCCTCTCACTACCACCTGTTGGAATGGAGGAGCTACCACCTATTGGAATGGAGGTGCTACCACCTGTTGGAATGGGCGTGTGCTCTTCATCATCGACAGCTTCACCATGCCTCTCACTACCACCTGTTGGAATGGAGGAGCTACCACCTATTGGAATGGAGGTGCTACCACCTATTGGAATGGGGGGGTGCTCTTCATCATCAACAGCTTTACCATGCCTCTCACTACCACCTGTTGGAATGGAGGAGCTACCACCTATTGGAATGGAGGTGCTACCTCTTGTTGGAATGGGGGTGTGCTCTTCATTATCGACAGCTTCACCATGCCTCTCACTACCACCTGTTGGCATGGGGGCCACAACTTGCCCATGCAAACCTCCATCACCTCCCACAACATGTCCTTGTGATGTCCCTCCCAAGACATCAGCTACACTTACTGGCAATGGGGGAGTGTCAAGATATATCTGAATTGTAGACTTCTCTTTATGAAGGTCTATCATTTCTAGGACATCTTTGTCTGAATCAATCCTTCGAAAACCACAATGCTTACCTCTCCGTGGGACCCTATGGTACATAAACAAATGGATAGGAACACCAACTATCTCTCCCACCATGTCTTGCATTTCAAACAATGATAACAAATCTGGGTCGATGTCATCGATGTGCGTCACAGTTCCCCCTTATACCCCCTCTTTTTACTGTCAAATTTCCCATCATGATGCACCTCGAAAGTGAGTTACCCAGGGGCCATCACTGCCATATAAAGGTAAAGAACAAAGTTAAAATACACTGAAAGGGACAACATATACGCATTGCATTTGACTCAACAGTGATAGAAGGGGACCATTTCAAAGCATCATATAATCATTTCAAATCAACATATAATCATTTCCAGTAGGGGACCACTACATATACTAATTTGCATGGGGACAACCCTAATTTTAAAGCAAAAGCATTGACTTTGCAAAGGGGGAGAACAACATACAGTCCCTTACAGTGGGAGAGCACAATATATACCCAATTGCACCGCTAGACCCCTAATTAGAAAGCAAAAAACATTAACTTTGCAAAGGGGGGACCACAACATTCACTCATTGCGCAGAGGGAGACCCTACTTTCAAAGCATAGATCATAGAATTTCCAGTGGGGGGACCACAACATTTGCACATTTGCAGTGGCAGACCCCTATTTTCAATCCAAAATACATGGATTCTCCAGGGGGGACCACAACATATGCACCCTACTTTCAAAGCAAAAAAAACACTGAATCTCCAGTGGGGGAACCCAACATGCTTAATGTGAACACAAATATGCAACACAGATACCACAACAATCTAAGTGGGACCACAGTAACACCATATGCAAGACAGATAGCACAAAAAGCCCTAAAAAAGGGGCAAAATGACATATTTCTCACAAATTGGGACCACAACATAGTGTTTCTCCACAAAAAAATTCGACATTCCACAAAAACCAATAAAATACTCATAAATCCTAACTAATATTACAGTTTACATCGAAAGAACACCTAACCCGACAATTTTCCATTAAAAATCACAGAAACTTTGTTTTAAGTGGGAACTTTGGAATCAAGCCTTTAAAACTTCATAAAATATTTAGAGACAAAAGGGTTTGTAAACTATTTTAACATCTACCAATCATTTTCTACAATATTCCCACAACACGACATTAAAAGACAAAATTCTTCCAAACCTGAAACGCTTGAAGAAGACGAATGTTTTAGAAACCCTCGAATCGATGGTTCCAAGGTTGAAGATGACAGGAAATCATCGTTCGTCTTCCACACAGTGAAAACCCTAGTTCCGTCGAGTAAAAACCCAAAGATAACAAACCCAACTGTTGTTTTCTTCATTTTCAGTCAACTTAAAACAGAGGGCAAATGGGTCATTTCACGCGTGCCGTTTGCACTGTCCAGTGAAAAAAAACCTAACGAAACTAGAGGTGATGTCTTTGTCACGTTTTGAACTATAGGGGTTGAAGTGGATGTATTAGAAACTAGAGGGGGTGTAAATGTAATTTACCCTTAACTTTATAAAACAACCATCTTTTAGACATTGGTGACTCTAGAGATGGTGAGAAGGAGCTTTTAGCCTAGTTTTGGGATGATGATAAGATGGTTTTGAATCTTAGATTTAGTTGATCATGGATGGAGATTGAAAAATTAGAAAGTTACTTTTATTAGAAATTTTATAAAACATCTATTTTTTAGACAAAGGAAACCCTAAAGATGATGTCAACGAGGTTTTAACCGAGTTTTGGGATGAGAATGAGAGGGTATTGAATCTTAGATTTAGTTGATGAAGGATGGAGATTGAAAAATAGAAAGTTTCTTATTCTAGAAACTTTATAAGACATCAATCTTTTAGACTTAGTAAACCCTATAGATGGTATCAAGGAGCTCTTAGCCTAGTTTTGAGATGAGGATGAGATGGTATTGAATCATAGATTTGGTTGATGAAGGATGGAGATTGAAAAAATAGAAAGTTTCTTTTTTTAGAAACTTTATAAAACATCCATCTTTTAGACATATGAAACCCTAGAGATTGTGTCAATGAGCTTTTAGCTAAGTTTTGAGATGAGGATGTGATGATATTGAATCTTAGATTTAGTTGATGAAGGATAGAGACTAAAAGACTAGAAAGTTTATTATTTTAGAAAGTTTATAAGACATCAATCTTTAGAGATAAGAACCCCTAGAGACGGGGTAAAGGTGCTTTTAGCCAAGTTTAGGGATGGGGATGCGAGGGTATTGAATATTATATTTAGTTGATAAAGGATGGTAATTGAAATAATAGAAAGTTTCTTATTTTACATACTTTATAAAATATCCATCTTTTACACATAAGACACCCTAGAGACGGTGTTAATGAGCTTTTAACTATGTTTTGGGGTGAGGATCAGATGATCTTGAATCTTAGATTTAGTTGATGAAGGATGGAGATTTAAAAAATAAAAAGTTTATTATTTTAGAGATTTTATAAAACATCCATCTTTTAGTTATAGGAACCCTAGAGATGATGTCAACGAGCTTTTAGCCAAGTTTTGGAATGAGAATGAGAGGGTACTAAATCATAGATTTAGTTGATGAAGGATGAAGATTAAATAAATAGAAAGTTTCTTATTTTTTATACTTTAAAAAACATACGTCAATTAGACATAGGAAACCTAGAGATAGTGTTAAGGTGCTTTGAGCCAAGTTTTGGGATAAGGATGAGATGGTATTGAATCATAGATTTAGATGGTGAAGAATAGATATTGAAAACTAAAAGGTTTCTTATTTTAGAAACTTTGTAAGACATCCACCTTTTAGACATAGGAAACTTTATAAATGGTGTCAACGAGCTTTTAGCCAAATTTTTGAGATGAAGATTAGATGTTATTGAATCTTACATTTAGTTGATCAAGGATGGAGATGGTAAAATTGAAAGTTTCTTATTTTAGAAACTTTATAAAACATCAATATTTAAGACATAGGAAACCCTATAAATGGTGTCAATGTGCTTTTAGCTAAGTTTTAAGATGAGGATTAGATGGTATTTTATTTTTGATTTATTTGGACAAGGATGGAAATTGAAAAAATAGAAAGTTTCTAATTTTAAAAACTTTAGGAAACATCAGTCTTTTAGATACAGGAAACCCTGGAGATGGTGCCAAGGAGCTTTTAGCTAGGTTTTGAGATGCGGATGAGATGATATTCAACCTTAGATTTAGTTGATGAAGGCTAAAGATTGAAAAAAAAGGTTTCTTATTTTAGAAATTGTATTAGACATCAATCTTTTAGACATAGGAAACCCTACAGATAGTGTGAATGAGCTTTTAGCCAAGTTTAGAGATGAAGATGAGATTGTATTAAATCTTATATTTAAATGATAAAGGATGAAGATTGAAAAAGTAGAAAGTTTTTTATTTTAGAAACTTTATAAAACATCCAACTTTTAAAGATAAGTGACCATAGACACGGTGTCAAGGAGCTTTAAACCATGTTTTAGGATAACGAAGAGATGATACTGAATCTTAGATTTAGTTGATGAAGGATGATAATTGAAAAAATAGAAAGTTTCTTATTTTAGAAACTTTATAAAACATCTATCTTTTAGACAAAGGAAACCCAGAGAATATGTCAACGAGCTTTTAGCCAAGTTTTGGGATAAGAATGAGAGGGTACTGAATCATAGATTTAGTTGATTAAGTGAGGAGATTAAAACTTTATAAAAATCCATCTTTTAGACGTAGAAAACCCTAGAGATGGTGTAAAGAAGCTTTTTAGCCAAGTTTTGGGAAGAGGATGAGATGGTATTGAATCGTAGATTTAGTTGATTAAGGATGGAGATTCAAAAATATAAAGTCTCTTACTTTAAAAATTTATAAACCATCAATCTTTTAGACATAGGAAACCCTATAGATAGTGTGAAGGAGCTTTTAGCTAAGTTTTGGGATGAAGATGAGATGAGATTGACTCTTTGATTTAGTTGATAAATGATGGAGAATGAAAAATTAAAAGTTTCTTATTTTAGAACTTTATAAGACATCCAACTTTTAAACTTATGAAACACTAGAGATGGGGTCAAGGAGCTTTTAGCTAAGTTTTGAGATGAGGATGAGATGGTATCGAATCTTAGATTTAGTTAATAAATGATGAAAATTGAAAAAGAGCAAGTTTCTTATTTTAAAAACTTTATAAAACAATCATCTTTTAGACTTAAGAGACCCTAGAGCCGGTGTCGAGGAACTTTTAGCAATGTTTTTTTATGAGGATCAGGTGATATTGAATCTTAGATTTAGTTGATGAAGGATGGAGATTGAAAAAAATAGAAAGTTTTTTATTTTAGAAACTTTATAAAACATTAATTTTTAAGAGTTAATGTAGACACCCCATTTTGACAAGGCCCTAAAGTCCCTAAAATTGAATATCCAATAGAATTCCCAAATTTCGAGTCCCCAGATGTCCCGAAATTAATCTCGAAATTCCTGAGGGGTGGCCCCAAAGAGGTTGTTAGTATTCTCGAGAATCCCCCTGCAAAATTTCAGGGCAATCGGGCGAAAAGTGGAGAACAAGACGGGCGAGTGTGTGCCATCATCAAAACTGGCTGTGCTCATATCATTCCCCTCGTTCGATGCAAAATGAGGGTGCGCCCATGTCGGCCCATTGGTCAATCGGTGTAAAAATTTGGAACAGGTTAGCGCGGCTATCGAAGCAGGGTAGTATTGGTGCTATCTCTCTTTATTACGAAAGAGGGGGTTGAAAACAACCAAGTGAGGGTGCTCATTGATGGAAATAAAAGCAAGTAGGGCATAATGGCAATAGGGTAAAATCACCTTGTCCTAGGGGTATTTTAATAAAATGAGTGTTGCTTCCTTTACAAGCCACAAGCATAGCCATTGGATCAAGGAGATGAGGTGTAGGGTCTAGATTAGTTAGAACACTTTAGGGTTTTAGGGTTTCTAAAATGGAGTGTTTGTGGAGGGAGTAGATCAAGGGTGGAGATCACCCAAGGAAAGGAAGATACCACATAGAGGGTTAGGATTAGAGTTAGGGATTGAACCCTAAGTATAAAAATCAAAGAGAGCTTGTGGGAGAAGGGGAGCGTCTCATTTTTCATTTGAGAAGAAAAAAAAACAGGAGAGGAAAAAACCAGAAAGAAGAAAAAAAACCAGAGGGAAAAAACCAAAGGAAAAAAAAACCAGAGAGAAAAAAAAAACCAACCAGGGAGGGAACCAGAGAGAAGAAACCAGGAGGGAGGAAAAAAAAAAAGGAAACCAGAGAAAAAAAAAAACCATTGCTTTGAGCTGCAGAGAGAAAGAGAGAGAGAGAGAGTCTTCTCCTCCGGCGAGGCCAAGCCCATCTCCGGCCACCACCACCTCCAGCCGGAATCCGGCAAGGATAAACCCATTTCCCTTGCCGTCGGCAAGCTTCCATCCACACCACCATCATCTCGGCACCGGCAAGCTGCCTCCGTCTCCTCCCTCATCTCTTCACTTCCCAACCACTAGCCACCTCTGCGACTCCACCCCCAAACCCATCTCAAAAAAAAAAAAAAAGAACCGAACACCCTCTTCTCCGGCTAGCTTGCCGGAATCCGGCAAGCCCCCATCCACAAACCTTCTTCTTCCTCTCTACCCCATCCATCCACTCCCGCCGGCCGGCCACCGCTCGACCAAACCCACATCTTCAACCTCCACACGGTTTTTTGCAAAACCCAAAACCCACGTTCACCTTCTTCTCCGGCGAGCTTGCCGGAATCCGGCAAGCCCCCAACATTACCTCCTTTTTCTTCCCTCCACCCAAACCACCACCGAACTCCACCCAAAGCACCACCAACCGCACCACCCAAACCCGAGACCCATTTTCGAAAAACCCACTTCCTCCTCCATCTTCTCCGGCAAACCGCCCTCGTTGCCACCACCATCAACCCCTCTCCGTGGCCACCCATCATCATCCCGAAATCCTACCCCAACCTCCATTAAAACCGCCCATCACCACCACCACCTCTATCATTTTGTGTTCTTCTTGCAAATCCAAAACCCATTTTCCGAAAAACCCAACCTCCGGCCACCTTCCAACCTCCGGCCACCTTCCAACCTTCGGCCTCTCCCCAGCCTCCGTCCTCTTCCCAGCCACCTACCACCACCACCACCTCCTCCATCTCCTCTAAAACCCCTCTTTCTTTCTTTTTCTTTTTTTTCTCTCCTCCTCTGGCCGAACCCCCACAGTTTCCTCCTCCACCGAGCCGCCATCTCCATTAAACCCCCTTCTCTTCCCACCTCGCCGCGCCTCCACCATACCCGAACCACCCCCATCAGTCATCGCACCCCACCACCTCTGCAACCCCACCTCCACCGTCGGCCACCACTTCCACCTTCACCCATTCTACCTAAACCCATCTCAGAAGAACCACCTCCACCATCCGATTCTCCCTCCCTGCAACTCCACCCGACCCTAAAATCAAAAAAAAAATCTTCTTAGAGAGGAAGAGAGGGAGAGAAGAGAGAGAGGGAGAGAAGAGAGAGGGGGAGAGAGAGGGAGAGAAGAAGGGTTTGTTCTTTTTTTATATAAGAAAAATATATAAAAAATAAAAATATAATAATAAAAAAAAAGAGAAAGCATTTTCCGAAAGGGGAGCTCGAGCTCCACTTTCCGAGCGCTCTCCGATCAACCCTGTTTCATCCGCCGAGACTCCGTCTTCCCCATTCCATTGACACCCCATCTCCGATCCAACCCAACAACTACCAAGATTACCTTCATCGATTCCGGCAATTTTGCCGAAATCCGACCGTTTCCTCTCCTTTGATCTTGGATCTTTCATCATCGTCATCGCTGGTCTTGCATTCAACCCAAGAGAGGTTCTGCACATGCATTGCGTCCTCGCTGCGCGGGAATCGTCTCCGGATCGGCAACTTTGTGCGGCACCGGCAATGGAAAATTAAAGAGTAACTAGCTCAACTCAGGTAATTGCTATCCTTTGATATTAACCCCTGTGTCTAATAATTTGATGGTTTCCCTCTCTTGCCAATGCTTGCTGCCATGTTGATTGTGTTTTATTGGATCACTAGCTGTCTGACTACAAAATCGATAAGGTCAGATCTTACTCTTGATCTTTGCCCTTAATTTTTAGTGATGATCCCTGCTAGCAACCCCCATTTCTAATGTTTTCTTCAGGCCTACTATCGGTATGATCATATTTTAATGAATAAATGCACCACCATGTTTTCTATTGTATTCACTTAGGTTATCTCTTCAGATGCCATTAAACCCATTTTAGAATGGGTAACAACTCTTCGTCTCTTCTTCAGATGTTTCTGCAGTGTTCGGGATCCCTGTGTGCTCAGGACCTCTGTAGGGTTTCTATGACCCTCATGTGTTCGCGATTCTTCTAGGAATTTTCAGGATTCTGTGTCTTTCAAGATTTATTTCTATTTCCGAGATTGTCTCTAATGCCTTTCAAGACTCTCCTCGAGTCTAAGGATTCCTTTGGTTTCGGAATGCTTCGTCGGGTTCAGGCTATGACGGAATGCTTCTTGAGCCAACCCCCTTCCCTTCCTGCCTTTGAGTCTTCGCAGGTTAAGGGATTTCTTCCTCTTTAGAGTCAGTCCTAGAGAGTTTAGGAGTCAGTTTTACCATCCTAGGGTTTAGGTGTCTGTCCTACCCCTGTAGAGTTTAGGATTTTGTCCTATCCCTTCATAAAATTTAGGATTCCGTCCTTCCATCTTTCAGAGTCAGTCTTCAGCATAGGAGTCAGTCCTTCAGTCTTTCAGGGGTCTGTCCTATCATCATAGGGGTTAGGATTCTGTCCACCCTCTCATCAAGTCGTGCGTTTTTTCTATCCACTCCTGCAAGGTATAGGATGCTGTCCAACCCTTGCAGAGTTGTTATTCTGTTCATTCCGCGTTTTTTCTATCCACTCCTGCAAGGTATAGGATGCTGTCCAACCCTTGCAGAGTCGTGATTCTGTTCATTCCCCCCGCAAAGCATAGGATGCTGTCCAACCTTTGCGGGATATCAGAAGTCTGTCCTCCCCTTGTGATGATAGGATTCTGTCCTCTTGTGTCGAAAAAATTAAAAACATCTGAAAAATAAAAAATTCCAAAAACTCGAGTCATTAAGAGTAGTTAGGAAATCCCGGTCCGAACTACGGATGGCTTGATCCCTAGCTGAGGGGTACGTAGGCAGCTCAGGCGTGCTGCTGGTATCCTGAGTGCAGTCACCATTTTTGTAAATATTTCTCACAACTTTCACAATTTTCACAACTTCAAAACCTTCCAAAACTACAAAAATTCTTCAAGATAACCTTGCAAACAATTTTCAAAAGATCTTCCCATAGAGTTAGGAGTCTGTCCTAGGCGTTTGGGGTGTCTTAGAGTTAGGAGTCTGTCCTGATCTTGTGGATTTGTCATGCCTGGTCGTGTGAGTGTCCCTAGAGTTAGGAGGCCTCAGGTCGTGGTCGGTTAGACACTTAGTCGAGCCGATGACTAGATTAGAATGCGCTTAGATAGCCCATGGTTTTCCTTAGGACGCACAGCCTAGTCGCACATAGGGTGTAGGGTCCACTTGCATTAGTTAGGGCATATAGGGAGTCCTAAAAATTACCATTCACTTGAACTTAAGTAATGGCGCAAGAAGCTTTAAAAACTAGTCAGGTCTAGTTGATCGAGTCTAGGATAGCGGTCCTAGAAGGTTAGGCATTGTAGTTTAGCATAGGTCGCCGAACTACGTTGGCTCTGATTCTTCCCGAGGCCGGGATACGTAGTGCAGCTAAGGTGGATGGCCATCTTGGTCCGAGTCAATTATCGCATTAGAGTCTAGGGTTTGTCATATTGTATGTTTTGCTGTGTTTTCTTACTTTCATGTACAGATCCTATACTTTTAGTTGTAGCATGCATGTGTTTGTCCACCAGAACATAGACACCAATTAGGCATGACACTCATAACCTAGCTATTCTTAGGTGTCATATCTTTCATTTCTTTTTGTATGTGCTTCTTATTCATCTCCGAGATATGCATGATTAGCTAGACGTTATCTCGGGGATATTCGTTCCCATTTCACATGATTTTTACCCAAAACTCTTCAAAGTTAATAATAAATGGCATAAGAGACCAGGTGCTCGCACTTGGGCGAATCGGGGGCGCCTAATCCCTTCCCCATTCGTCATCAGGCACGAACCTTTTATATCTCTGGTTATCTGTTGCGACAGAACACAGCATGGGATCCAGGGCCCACTTCCTTGGATGGCGACTCTTTCTTTGTTTAAGGTGCGTCTCAAATCTGGGCTAGTCCCCGAATCGAGAGGTATCTCACTTCACATCGCCGCTCATGCTGTGAGGGGCACTCTTTCGAGAGTTCCTTGGCGGAGCTCTCCTTCACGTGGATGATCCCGAGACTTGCGTGGGGGCACGTCCCCCGGCCTCTCTCGGATCGGGTTCCACAGTTAGTAAACCCTAGAGATGGTGTCAAGAAACTTTTAGCCAGGTTTTGAGATTAGGGTGAGATGGTATTAAATCTTAGATTTAGGTTATAAAGGATGGAGATTGAAAAACTAGAAAGTTTCTTTTTTTAGAAACTTTATAAAACATTAATTTTTTAGACTTTGTAAGCCGTAGAGATAGTGTCAAGGAGCTTTTAGCCAAGTTTTGAGATTATGGTGAGATGGTATTAAATCTTAGATTTAGGTTATAAAGGATGGAGATTAAAAAACTAGAAAGTTTCTTATTTTAGAAAATTTATAAAATATCCATCTTTTAAACATAGGAAATCATAGAAATGGTGTCAATGAGCTTTTAGCCAAGTTTTGAGATGAACATGAGATGATATTGAATCTTAGATTTAGATGATAAAGGATGGAGATTGAAAAAATAGAAAGTTTCTTATTTTAAAAACTTTATAAAACAACCATCGTTTAGAAATAGGTGACCCTAGAGATGGTGTGAAGGAGCTTTTAGCCTAGTTTTGGGATGATGATAAGATGACTCTTAATCTTAGATTTAAGTTATCATGGATGGAGATTGAAAAAATAGAAAGTCTCTTATTTTAGAAACTTTATAAAACATCTATCTTTTACACAAATGATACCCTAAAGATGATGTCAAATCTTAGATTTAATTGATGAGGAATGGAGATTGAAAAAATTGAAAGTTTCTTATTCTAGAAACTTTATAAGACATCAATCTTTTAGACTTAGTAAACCCGAAAGATGGTGTTTAGAAGCTTTTAGCCTAGTTTTGAGATAAGGATAAGATGGTATTCAGTCTTAGATTTGGTTAATGAATGATGGAGATTGAAAAATAGAAATTTTCTTATTTTAGAAACTTTATAAAACATCCATCTTTTAGACATAGGAAACTCTAGAGATGGTGTCAATGAGCTTTTAGCTAAGTTTTGAGATGAGTATGAGATGATATTAAATCTTAGAATTTGTTGATGAAGGATGGAGACTAAAAAAATAGAAAGTTTCTTATTTTAGAAACTTTATAAGATCAATCTTTTAGACATAAGAACCCCTAGAGATGGAGTCAAGGAGCTTTTAGCCAAGTTTTGAGATGAGGATGAGAGGGTATTGAATCTTAGATTTGGTTGATAAAGGATGGAGATTGAAAAGTAGAAAGTTTCTTATTTTAGATACTTTATAAAACATCCATCTTTTACACATAAGAGACCCTAAAGACGGTGTTAAGGAGCTTTTAACTATATTTTAGGGTGAGCATGAGATGATCTTGAATCTTAGATTTAGTTGATGAAGGATGGAGATTGAAAGAATAGAAAGTTTATTATTTTAGAGATTTTATAAAACATCTATCTTTTAGTTATAGGAACCCTAGAGAAAATGTCAATGAGCTTTTAGCCAAGTTTTGAGATAAGAATGAGAGGGTACTGAATCATAGATTTAGTTGATGAAGGATGGAGATTAAAAAAATAGAAAGTTTCTTATTTTAGAAACTTTATAAAACATCAATATTTAAGACATAGGAAACCCTATAAATGGTGTCAAGGTGCTTTTAGCTAAGTTTTGAAATGAGGATTAGATTGTATTTTATTTTTGATTTATGTGGACAAGGATGGAAATTTAAAAAATAGAAAGTTTCTAATTTTAGAAACTTTAGGAAACGTCAATCTTTTAAATACAGGAAACCCTGGAGATGTTGTCAAGGAGCTTTTAGCTAAGTTTTGAGATGCGGATGAGATGATATTGAATCTTAGATTTAGTTTATGAAGGCTGGAGATTGAAAAAAAGTTTCTTATTTTAGAAACTGTATTAGACATCAATCTTTTAGACATAGGAAACCCTACAGATAGTGTGAATGAGCTTTTAGCCAAGTTTAGAGATGAAGATGAGATTGTATTAAATCTAATATTTAAATGATAAAGGATGAAGATTGAAAAAATAGAAAGTTTCTTATTTTAGAAACTTTATAAAACATCCAACTTTTAAAGATAAGTGACCATAGACACGGTGTCAAGGAGATTTAAACCATGTTTTGGGATAACGAAGAGATGATACTGAATCTTAGATTTAGTTGATGAAGGATGATAATTGAAAAAATAGAAAGTTTCTTATTTTAGAAACTTTATAAAACATCTATCTTTTAGACAAAGAAAACCCTAGAGAATATGTCAACGAGCTTTTAGCCAAGTTTTGGGATAAGAATGAGAGGGTACTGAACCATAGATTTACTTGATTAAGTGAGGAAATTAAAACTTTATAAAAATACATCTTTTAGACGTAGAAAACCCTAGAGATGGTGTGAAGGAGCTTTTTAGCAAAGTTTTGGGGAGAGGATGAGATGGTATTGAATCGTAGATTTAGTTGGTGAATGATGGAGATTCAAAAATATAATGTCTCTTACTTTAAAATTTTTTATAAACCATCAATCTTTTAGACATAGGAAACCCCTAGACATATTGTGAAGGAGCTTTTAGCTAAGTTTTGGGATGAAGATGAGATGATATTGAATCTTTGATTTAGTTGCTAAATGATGGAAAATGAAAAATTAAAAGTTTCTTATTTTAGAACTTTATAAGACATCCAACTTTTAAACTTATGAAACCCTAGAGATGGGGTCAAGGAGTTTTTAGCTAAGTTTTGAGATGAGGATGAGATGGTATCGAATCTTTGATTTAGTTAATAAATGATGAAAATTGAAAAAGAGCAAGTTTCTTATTTTAAAAACTTTATAAAACAATCATCTTTTAGACATAAGAGACCCTAGAGCCGGTGTCGAGGAACTTTTAGCAATGTGTTTTATGAGGATCAGGTGATATTGAATCTTAGATTTAGTTGATAAAGGATGGAGATTGAAAAAATAGAAAGTTTTTTATTTTAGAAACTTTATAAAAGATTAATTTTTTAGAGTTAGTAAACCCTAGAGATGGTGTCAAGGAACTTTTAGCCAGGTTTTGAGATTAGGGTGAGATGGTATTAAATCTTAGATTTAGGTTATAAAGGATGGAGATTGAAAAACTAGAAAGTTTCTTATTTTAGAAACTTTATAAAATATCCATCTTTTAAACATAGGAAATCATAGAAATGGTGTCAATGAGCTTTTAGCCAAGTTTTGAGATAAACATGAGATGATATTGAATCTTAGATTTAGATGGTAAAGGATGGAGATTGAAAAAATAGAATGTTTCTTATTTTAAAAACTTTATAAAACAACCATCGTTTAGAAATAGGTGACCCTAGAGATGGTGTGAAGGAGCTTTTAGCCTAGTTTTGGGATGATGATAAGATGGCTCTTAATCTTACATTTAGGTTATCATAGATGGAGATTAAAAAAATAGAAAGTCTCTTATTTTAGAAACTTTATAAAACATCTATCTTTTAGACAAATAATACCCTAAAGATGATGTCAACGAGGTTTTAACCCAGATTTGAGATGAGAATGAGAGGGTGTCATATCTTAGATTTAATTGATGAGGAATGGAGATTGAAAAAATTGAAAGTTTCTTATTCTAGAAACTTTATAAGACATCAATCTTTTAGACTTAGTAAACCCTAAAGATGGTGTCTAGAAGCTTTTAGCCTAGTTTTGAGATGAGGATAAGATAATATTCAATCTTAGATTTGGTTAATGAATGATGGAGATTGAAAAATAGAAAGTTTCTTATTTTAGAAACTTTATAAAACATCCATCTTTTAGACATAGGAAATCGTAGAGATGGTGTCAATGAGCTTTTAGCTAAGTTTTGAGATGAGTATGAGATGATATTAAATCTTAGAATTAGTTGATGAAGGATGGAGACTAAAAAAATAGAAAGTTTCTTATTTTAGAAACTTTATAAGACATCAATCTTTTAGACATAAGAACCCCTAGAGATGGAGTCAAGGAGCTTTTAGCCAAGTTTTGAGATGAGGATGAGAGGGTATTGAATCTTAGATTTGGTTGATAAAGGAGGAGATTGAAAAATAGAAAGTTTCTTATTTTAGATACTTTATAAAACATCCATCTTTTACACATAAGAGACCCTAAAGACAGTGTTAAGGAGCTTTTAACTATATTTTAGGGTGAGCATGAGATGATCTTGAATCTTAGATTTAGTTGATGAAGGATGGAGATTGAAAAAATAGAAAGTTTATTATTTTAGAGATTTTATAAAACATCTATCTTTTAGTTATAGGAACACTAGAGAAGATGTCAACGAGCTTTTAGCCAAGTTTTGGGATAAGAATGAGAGGGTACTGAATCATAGATATAGTTGATGAAGGATGGAGATTAAAAAAATAGAAAGTTTCTTATTTTTGAAACTTTAAAAAGCATACGTCATTTAGACATAGGAAACCCTAGAGATGGTGTCAAGGTGCTTTGAGCCAAGTTTTGGGATGAGGATGAGATGGTATTGAATCGTAGATTTAGAAGGATAGAGATTGAAAAATAAAAAGTTTCTTATTTTAGAAACTTTATAAAACATCCACCTTTTTAGACGTAGGAAACTTTATAGACGGTGTCAACAGGCTTTTAGCCATATATTTTTAATGAAGATTAACTGTTATTGAATCTTAGATTTAGTTTATCAAGGATGGAGATGGTAAAATTGAAAGTTTCTTATTTTAGAAACTTTATAAAACATCAATCTTTAAGACATAGAAAACCCTATAAATGGTGTGAAGTAGCTTTTAGCTAAGTTTTGAGATGAGGATTAGATGAAATTTAATTTTTGATTTATGTGGACAATGATGGAGATTGAAAAAATAAAAAGTTTTTAATTTTAGAAACTTTAGAAAACATCAATCTTTCAGACATAGGAAACCCTGAAGATGGTGTCAATGAGCTTTTAGTTAAGTTTTGTGATGCGAATGAGATTGAAAAAAAAAATTTCTTATTTTAGAAACTGTATAAGACATCAATATTTTAGACATAAGAAACCCTACAGATGGTGTGAATGAACTTTTATCCAAGTTCAGAGATGAGGATGAGATGGTATTGAATCTTATACGTAGTTAATAAAGGATGAAGATTGAAAAAATAGAAAGTTTCTTATTTTAGAAACTTTATTAAACATCCAACTTTTAGAGATAAGTGACCCTAGACACGGTGTCAAGGAGCTTTTAACAATGTTTTGGGATAACGATTAGATGATACTGAATCTTAGATTTATATGATGAAGGACAGGAATTCAAAAAATAGAATGTTTCTTATTTTAGAAACTTTATAAAATATCTATCTTTTAGACAAAGGAAACCCTAGAGAATATGTCAACGAGCTTTTAGCCATGTTTTGGGATAGGAATGAGAGGGTATTGTATCATAGATTTAGTTGATTAAGTAAGGGGATTGAAACTTTATAAAAATCCTTCTTTTAGATATAGAAAACCTTAGATATGGTGTCAAGGAGCTTTTAGCCTAGTTTTGAGATGAGGATGAGATGGTATTGGATCTTACTTTAGTTGATAAAGGATGGAGATTGAAAAAATAGAAAGTTTCTTACTTCACAAACATTATAAAGCATCCTTCTTTTAGACATAGGAGAACCTAGAGACGGTGTCAATGAGCGTTTAGCTGTGTTTTGAGATGAGGATGAGAAGATATTGAATCATAGATTTAGTTGATTTAGGATGGAGATTTAAAGATTAAAAAGTTTCTTATTTTAGAAACTTTGTAAAACATACATCTTTTAGACATAGGAAACCCTAGAGATGATGTCAACGAGCTTTAAGCCAAGTTTTTGGATGAGAAGTGGAGGGTACTGAATCCTAGATTTAGTTGATGAGGATGAGGATGATATTTAATCTTTCATTTAGTTGATAAAGGATGAAGATTGAAAAAATCGAACTTATTTTAGAAACTTTATAAGACATCCATCTTTTAGATGTAGGAAACTCTAGAGAAGGGGTCAATGAGCTTTTTGCTCAGCTTTGAGATGAGGATGAGATTGTATTGAATCTTAGATTTAGTTGATAAATGATGAAGATTGAAAAAATATAATGTTTCTTATTTTAGAAACTTTGTAAAACTTCCATCTTTTTGACATAAGAAACCCTAGTGATGATGTCAACGAGTTTTAAGCTAAGTTTTGGGATGAGAATAAGAGGGTATTGAATCTTAGATTTAGTTGATGAAGGATGGAGATTGAAAAATTAGAAAGTTTCATATTTCAGAAACTTTATAAAACATCCATCTTTTAGACATAGGAAACCCTAGAGATGGTGTCAAGGTGCTTTTAGCCAAGTTTTAGGATCAGGATGAGTTGGTATTGAATCGTAGATTTAGTTGGTGAAGTATGGGGATTGAAAAATAGAAAGTTTCTTATTTTATGAACTTTATAAAACATCCATCTTTTAGACATAGGAAACCCTAGAGATGGTGTCAAAGAGCTTTTAGCTAAGTTTTGAGATGATGGTGAGATGATATTGAATCTTTGATTTAGTTGATGAAGGATGTAGATTGAAAAAATCAAAAATTTCTTATTTTAGAAACTTTAAAAGACATCCATCTTTTAGACATAGGAAACCATAGCGATGAGGTCAAGGAGTTAGTATCTAAGTTTTGAGATAGGGATGAGATGGTATTGAATCTTACATCTAGTTTATAAAGGATGAAAATTGACATAATAGAAAGTTTCTTATTTTAGAAACTTTATAAAACATCCATCTTTTAGACATATGAGACCCTAGAGATGGTGTCATGGAGCTTCTAGCCATGTTTTTGGATGTAGATGAGATGATATTGAATCTTGGATTTAGATGATGAAGAATGGAGATTGAAAAATAGAAAGTTTCTTATTTTAGAAACTTTATAAAATATTAATTTTTTAGACTTAGTAAACCCTATAGATGGTGTCAATGAGCTTTTAGCGAAGTTTTGAGATTAGGATGAGAAGGTATTAAATCTAAGATTTAGGTTGTAAAGGATGGAGATTGAAACAATAGAAAGTTTCTTATTTTAGAAACTTTATAAAACATCAATCTTTTAAACATAAGAAATCCTAGAAACGGTGTCAATGAGCTTTTAGCCAAGTTTTGAGATTATGATGAGATAGTATTGAATCTTAGATTTAGTTGATAAAGGATGGAGATTGAAAATATAGAAAGTTTCTTAGCTAATAAAATTTATAAAACAACAATCTTTTAGACATAGGAGACCCTAGAGATGGTGCGAAGGAGCTTCTAGCTTAGTTTTGGGATTATAAAAAGATGGTTTTGAATCTTAGATTCAGTTGATCATGGATGGAGATTGGAAAAATAGAAAGTTTCTTATTTTTGAAACTTTATAAAGCATCTATCTTTTAGACATAAGAAACCGTAGAGATGATGTCAACGAGATTTTAACCAAGTTTTGGGATGAGAATGAGAGGGTATTGAATCTTAGATTTAGTTGATGAAGGATGGAGATCGAAAAAATAGAAAAGTTTCTTATTTTTGAAACTTTATAAAACATCCATCTTTTAGACATAGGAAACCCTCGAGATGGTGTCAAGGAGCTTTTAGCTGAGTTTTGAGATGAGGATTAGATGATATTGAATCTTAGAGTTAATTTATGAAGGATGTGGACTAAAAAAATTGAAAGTTTCTTATTTTAGAAACTTTATAAGTCATCAATCTTCTAGACATAGGAACCCCTAGAGATGGTGTCAAGGAGCTTTTAGCAAAATTTTGAGATTAAGGTAAGATGGTATTAAATCTTAGATTTGGGTTATAAATGATGGAGGTTGAAAAACTAGAAAGTTTCTTATTTTAGAAACTTTATAAAACTCTTAGATTTAGTTGATAAAGGATAGAGATTGAAAAAATAGAATGTTTCTTATTTTATAAACTTTATAAAACAACCATCTTTTAGACGAAAGAGACCTTAGAGATGGTGTGAAGGAGCTTTTAGCCTAGTTTTGGGATGATGATAAGATGGTTTTGTATCTTAGATTTAGTTGATCATGGATGGAGATTGAAAAAATAGAATTTTTCTTATTTTTTAAACTTTATAAAGCATCTATCTGTTACACATAAGAAACCCTAGAAATAAAGTCAATGAGGTTTTAAATAAGTTTTAGGATGAGAATTTGATGGTATTGAATCTTAGATTTAGTTGATGAAGGATGGAGATTGAAAAAATAGAAAGTTTCATATTTTAGAAACTTTATAAACTATTAATCTTTTAGACTTAGTAAACCCTATAGATAGTGTAAATGAGCTTTTAGCGAAGTTTGGAGATGAGGATGAGATGGTATTGAATCTTAGATTTAGTTGTTAAATGATGGAGATTGAAAAAATAAAGAGTTTTTTATTTTACAAACTTTATAAAATATCTATCTTTTAGATATACAAAGCCCTAGAGATTATGTTAACAAGCTTTTAGGCAACTTTTGAGATGAGAATGAGAGGGGATTGAATCTTATATTTAGATAATTAAGGATTGAGATTGAAAAAATAGAAAGTTTCTTATCTTATAAACTTTGTAAGAAATCCATCTTTTAGGCAACTTTTGAGCTGAGGATGAGATGGTATTGAATCTTAGATATAGTTGATGAAGGATGGAGATTGAAAAAATAGAAAGTTTCTTATTTTAGAAACTTATAAAACATCTATCTTTTAAACATAGGAAGACCTAGAGATAATATCAACGAGCTTTTAGCCAAGTTTTGGGTTGAGAATGAGAGGGTATTGAATCTTAGATTTAGTTGAGGAAGGATGGAGATTGAAAAAATATAAGGTTTTTATTTTATTTTAGAAACTTTACAAAATATCAATCTTTTAGACATATCAAACCCTATAGAAAGTTTCTTGTTTTAGAAACTTTATATAATATCAATCTTTTAGACTTAGTAAACCCTAGAGATGGTTTCAATGAGCTTTTAGACAAGTTTGGAGATGAGGATGAAATGGTATTGAATCTTATATTTAGTTAATAAAGGATGGAGATTGAAAAAATAGAAAGTTTTTTATTTTAGAAATTTTATAAAATATCCATCGTTTAGACATATGAAACCCTAGAGATGATGTCAACGAGCTATTAGCCAACTTTTGAGATGAGAATGAGAGGGTATTGAATCTTATATTTAGTTGATTAAGGATGGAGATTGAAAAAATAGAAAGTGTTTTATTTTAGAAACTTTGTGTGACATCCATCTTTTAGACATAAAAAACCCTAGAGATGGTGTCAAGGGGCTTTTAGCTAAGTTTTGAGATGAGGATGAGATGATATTGAATCTTAGATTTAGTTGATAAAGGATGGAGATTGAAAAATAGAAGTTCCTTATTTTAGAAACTTTATAAAACATCAATCTTTTAGACATATGAGATGAGGATGAGATGATATTGAATCTTAGATTTAGTTGATAAAGAATAGATATTTAAAATATAGATGGTTTCTTATTTAAAAAACTTTGAAGACATCAATATTTTAGCATAGGAAACCTTAGGGATGGTGTCAAGGAGCTTTTAGCGAAGTTTTGAGAAGATGATGAGATGATATTGAATTTTAGATTTAGTTGATAAGGGATGGAGATTGAAAAAATAGAAAGTTTATTTTTGTAGAAAGTTAAAAAAAACATCCATCTTTTAGACATATGAGACCCTAGAGACGGTGTCAATGAGCTTTTAGCCATGTTTTGGGATGAGGATGCGAGAGTATTGAATCTTAGATTTAGTTGATTAATGATGGAGATTGAAAAAAAAGAAAGCTTCTTAATTTAGGAACTTTATAAAATATCAATCTTTTAGACTTAGTAAACCGTAAAGATAGTGTTAAGGAGCTTTTAGCCAAGTTTTGAGATGAGGATGTGAGGTATTGAATCTTAGGCTTAGTTGATGATTGATAGAGATTGAAAAAATCAAAAGTTTATTATTTTAGAAACTTTATAAAACATCAATCTTTTAGACATAGGAAACCCCATAGATGGTGTCAAGGAGCTTTTAGCGAAGTGTTGAGATGCGGATGAGATGATATTGATATTTAGATTTCGTTGATTAAGGATGGAGGTTGAAAAAATAGAAAGTTTCTTATTTTAGAAAATTTGTATAACCTCAATCTTTTAGACTCAGTAAACTTTAGAGATGGTTTAAAGAAAGTTTTAGCCAAGTTTTAAGACATAGGAAACCTTAGAGATGGGGTCAAGGAGCTTTTAGCCAAGTTAAGAGGTGAGCATGACATGGTATTGAATCTTAGATTTAGTTGATAAAGAGTGAAGATTGAAAAAATATAAAGTTTCATTTTTTAAAAACTTTAGAAAATATAGGTAACCGTAGAGATGGTGTCAAGGAGCTTATAGCTAAGATTTGAGATGAGGATGAGATGATATTAAATCTTACATTTAGTTGATGAAGGATGGAGATTGAAAAAAAGAAACTTTCTTATTTTAGAAACTGTATAAGACATCAATCTTTTAGACATAGGAAACCTTACAGATGGTGTGAATGAGCTTTTAGCCAAGTTTTGGGATGAGGATGAGATGGTATTAAATCTTATATTTAGTTGATAAAGGATGAAGATTAAAAAATAGACAGTTTCTTATTTTAAAAACTTTATAGAACATCCATCTTTAGATATAGCGGACCCTAGACGCGGTGTCAATGAGCTTTTAACCATGTTTAGGGATTACGATGAGATGATACTGAATCTTAGATTTAGCTGAAGAAGGATTGAGATTGAAAAAGGAGAAAGTTTCTTGTTTTAGAAACTTTATAAAATATCCTTGGGATGGGAATGAGAGGGTATAAAATTTTAGATTTAGTTGATTAAGGATGGAGATTGAAAAAATAGAAAGTTTCTTATTTTAGAAACTTTATCAAACATCCATGTTTTAGACTTACGAAACCCTAGAGATGATATCAACGAGCATTTAGCCAAGTTTTGGGATGAGAATGAGAGGTATTGAATCTTAGATTTAGTTGATAAAGGATGAAGATTGAAAAAATAGAAAGTTTCTTATTTTAGAAACTTTATAAAATATCAATCTTTTAGATTTAGTAAACTGTAAAGATGGTGTCAAGGAGCTTTTAGTCAAGTTTTGAGATGAGAATAAGATGGTAATGAATCTTAGATTTAGTTGATGAAGGATGGAGAAGGAAAAAATAGAAAGTTTCTTATTTTAAAATTTTTATAAAACATACATCTTTTAGAAATAAGAAACCCTAGAGATGGTGTCAAGGTGCTCTTAGCAAAGTTTTGGGATGAAGATGAGATGTAATTGAATCGTAGATTTAGTAGGAGAAGGATAGAGATCGAAAAATAGAAAGTTTCTTATTTTAGAAACATTATAAAACACCACCTTTTAGACATAGGAAACCCTATAGATGGTGTCAACGAGATTTTAGCCAAGTTTTGTGATTAGGATTAGATGGTATTGAATTTTAGATTTAGTTGATCAATGATGGACATTGTAAAATAGAAAGATTCTTATTTTAGAAACATTATAAAACATCAATCTTTTAGACATACGAAACCCCATAGATGGTGTCAAGGAACTTTTAGCCAAGATTTGAGATGAGGATTAGATGGTGTCGAATCTTTTGATTTATTTGAACTAGGATGGAGATTGAAAAAAATAGAAAGTTTCTTAATTTAGAAACTTTATAAAACATCTAACTTTTAGACATTAGAAACCCTAGAGATGGTGTGAAGGAGCTTTTAGCTAAGTTTTGGGATGATGATGAGATGATATTAGTTGATGAAGGATGTAGATTGAAAAAATAGAAAGTTTCTTATTATTGAAACTTTGTAAGAAATCAATATTTTAGACATAGGAAACCCAAAAGTTGGTGTCGATGAGGTTTTAAGCAAGTTTTGAGATGAGGATGAATTGGTATTGAATCTTAGAATTAGTTTATAAAGGACGAAGATTGAAAAAATAGAAAGTTTTTTATTTTAGAAACTTTACAAAACATCAATCTTTAAGAGGTAGGAGACCTTAGACACGATATTAATGAGCTTTTAGCCATGTTTTGGGATGAGGATGAGATAATATTGAATCTTAGATTTAGTTGATTAAGGATGGAGATTGAAAAATTGAAAGTTTCTTATTTTAGAAACTTTATAAAACATATATCTTTTAGACATAAGAAGCCCTAGAGATGATGTCAATGAGCTTTTAGCCAAGTTTTGGGCTCAGAATGAGAGGGTATTGAATCTAAAATTTTGTTGATTAAGGATGGAGGTTGAAAAAATAGAAAGTTTCTTATTTTTGAGAATTTGTATAACCTCAATCTTTTAGACTCAGTAAACTTTAGAGATGGTTTAAAGAAGGTTTTAGCCAAGTTTTAAGACAATAAACCTTAGAGATGGGGTCAAGGAGCTTTTAGCCAAGTTAAGAGGTGAGCATGACATGGTATTGAATCTTAGATTTAGTTGATAAAGAATGAAGATTGAAAAAATATAAAGTTTCATATTTTAAAAACTTTAGAAAATATAGGTAACTCTAGAGATGGTGTCAAGGAGCTTATAGCTAAGATTTGAGATGAGGATGAGATGATATTAAATCATAGATTTAGTTGATGAAGGATGGAGATTGGAAAAAAGAAACTTTCTTATTTTAGAAACTGTATAAGACATCAATCTTTTAGACATAGGAAACCTTACAGATGGTGTGAAGGAGCTTTTAGCCAAGTTTTGGGATGAGGATGAGATGGTATTAAATCTTATATTTAGTTGATAAAGGATGAAGATTAAAAAATAGACAGTTTCTTATTTTAAAAACTTTATAGAACATCCATCTTTAGATATAGCGGACCCTAGACACGGTCTCAATGAGTTTTTATCATGTTTAGGGATTACGATGAGATGATACTGAATCTTAGATTTAGCTGAAGAAGGATTGAGATTGAAAAAGGAGAAAGTTTCTTGTTTTAGAAACTTTATAAAATATCCATCTTTAAGACATTGGAAGCCCTAGAGATGATGTGAACAAGCTTTTAGCTAAGTTTTGGGATGGGAATGAGAGGGTATAAAATCTTAGATTTAGTTGATTAAGGATGGAGATTGAAAAATAGAAAGTTTCTTATTTTAGAAACTTTATCAAACATCCATGTTTTGAGAAACCCTAGAGATGATATCAACGAGCATTTAGCCAAGTTTTGGGATGAGAATGAGAGGGTATTGAATCTTAGATTTAGTTGATAAATGATGAAGATTGAAAAAATAGAAAGTTTCTTATTTTAGAAACTTTATAAAATATCAATCTTTTTTATTTAGTAAACTGTAAAGATGGTGTCAAGGAGCTTTTAGTCAAGTTTTGATATGAGAATGAGATGGTAATGAATCTTAGATTTAGTTGATGAAGGATGGAGAAGGAAAAAATAGAAAGTTTCTTATTTTAAAAACTTTATAAAACATACATCTTTTAGACATAAGAAACCATAGAGATGGTGTCAAGGTGCTCTTAGTAAAGTTTTGGGATGAAGATGAGATGTAATTGAATCGTAGATTTAGTAGGAGAAGGATAGAGATCGAAAAATAGAAAGTTTCTTATTTTAGAAACATCCACCTTTTAGACATAGGAAACCCTATAGATGGTGTAAAATAGAAAGATTCTTATTTTAGAAACTTTATAAAACATCAATCTATTAGACATAGGAAACCCCATTGATCGTGTCAAGGAACTTTTAGCCAAGATTTGAGATGAGGATTAGATGGTATCGAATCTTTGATTTATTTGAACTAGGATGGAGATTGAAAAAAATAGAAAGTTTCTTAATTTAGAAACTTTATAAAACATCTAACTTTTAGACATTAGAAACCCTAGAGATGGTGTGAAGGAGCTTTTAGCTAAGTTTTGAGATGATAATGAGATGATATTGAATCTTAAATTTAGTTGATGAAGGATGGAGAATGAAAAAATAGAAAGTTTCTTATTATTGAAACTTTCTGAGAAATAAATATTTTGGACATAGGAAACCCAAAAGTTGGTGTCGATGAGGTTCTAAGCAGGTTTTGAGATAAGGATGAGATGGTATTGAATCTTAAAATTAGTTTATAAAGGACGAAGATTGAAAAAATAGAAAGTTTCTTATTTTAGAAACTTTACAAAACATCAATCTTTAAGAAGTTGGAGACCTTAGACACGATGTCAAGGAGCTTTTAGCCACTTTTTGGGATGAGGATGAGATAATATTGAATCTTAGATTTAGTTGATTAAATATGGAGATTGAAAAATAGAAAGTTTCTTATTTTAGAAACTTTAGAAAAGACATATCTTTTAGACATAAGAAGCCCTAGAGGTGATATCAACGAGCTTTTAGGCTAGTTTTGGGATGAGAATGAGAGGGTATTGAATTTAGATTTAGTTGATGGAGGATGGAGATTGAAAAAATAGAAGGTTTCTTATTTTAGAAACTTTACAAAATATCAATGTTTTAGACTTAATAAACCCTAGAGATGGTGTCAGAGAGCTTTTAGCCAAGTTTTTAGATGAGGATGATATGGTATTGAATCTTAGATTTAGTTTACGACGGATGGAGATTGAGAAATTGAAAGTTTCTTATTTTAGAAACTTTATTAAACATATATCTTTTAGACGTATGAAACCCTAGAGATGATGTCAACGTGCTTGTAGCCAAGTTTTGGGATCAGAATGAGAGGGTATTGAATTTTAGATTTCGTTGATGACAGATGGAGATTGAAAAAATAGAATGTTTTTTATTTTTGAAACTTTATAAAACATCAATATTTTAGACTTAGTAAACCCTAGAGATGGTGTAAAGAAGTATTTTGCCAAGTTTTGAGATGAGAAAGTATTGGTTTTCAATCTTAGATTTACTTGATGATGGATGGATATTGAAAAAAATAGAAAGATTCTTATTTTAGAAACTTTATAAAACCTCCATCTTTTAGACATTGGAAACCCTAGAGATGGTGTCATGGAGTTTTTAGCCAAGTTTTTAGGTGTGGATGATATAGTATTGAATCTTCGATTTAGTTGATAGAGAATGGAGATTGAAAAAAGAGAAAGTTTCTTATTTTAGAAACTTAAAAAACATCCATCTTTCAGACATAGGAGACCTTAGATATGGTGTCAAGGGGCTTTCAGCCTAGTTTTGGGATGATGATGTGGTGGTATTGAATCTTAGATTTGGTTGATGAAGGATGGAGATTGAAAAAATAGAAAGTTTCTTATTTTGAAAACTTTATAAAACATCAATCTTTTGGACATAGAAAACCGTAGAAATGATGTCAACGAGCTTCTAGCCAAGTTTTGGGATGAAAATGAGAGGGTATTAAATCTTAGATTTAGTTGATGAATGATGGAGATTGAAAAAATAGAAAGTTTCTTAATTTTGGAACTTTAAAAAATATCAATCTTTTAGATTTAGTAAACCCTAGAGATGGTGTGAATGAGCTTTTAGCCAAGTTTTGAGATATGGATGAGATGGTATTGATTCTTTGATTTAGTTGATGAAGGATGGAGATTGAAAAAACCGAAAGTTTTTTTATTTTAGAAACTTTATAAAGCATCTATCTTTTAGACATTCCTAAAGATGGTGTCCACACATCACATCTAACTTCTATGCCTAAAAAGAGTTGGTATCAGTATCATCTGTCATCAGAATGAGCACTAGAATCCACCGTCTCTCAAGGAGGTGGAGAAGACTAGAGCCAATCCAATGCCAAATAGCCCTGCTACCTGTCTCCACATATCCCATATAATCCTTACTCATCAATTCTAAAAAAGTGGTAAACAAACGCAAGCATAACTATAGCTAAAGAGACAAACCTTTACAGTGAGCAAATGCCAGTCAATGATAGCAAAAGTAATAATCAGCAATTGTAAAGAGCTACAGCTAAGCATGTGAGAACTACAGCTAAACATGTGAGTAATCAAGTAAGAAAATAATCGTAGTATGAAAGAAGACATACTGTCATGGTCTTATGCAAGAAACAATGATAACCACAAACACAAACCCTAAAGCACTAACAACAAACCCTAAGACTCTAATTATTTTTTTGCCTGAATCCGCCTACGCATCCTCACCTCTACATGAATTAAGGCCACGTAGTTCTCGCACCTATTCTAAACTACAATGCCTAACAAATCTAAGACTGCGATCCTAGACTCAATCAATTAGACTCGACTAATTGTTAATAGCTTATTGCATATGATTAGTTAGGTTCCATTTGTTTGTGAGTTTTAAGACTCCCTATATGTCCTAATTAATGCAACTTAGCCCTAAACTAATGCAGGTGTACCCTACATCCTATGTGCACTGGGCTGTGATCCTAAAGAGATAATGGGCTATGGAGCTTTTAACCAAGTTTTGGGATGAGGATGAGATGGTAATAAATCTTAGATTTGGATGGCGATTGAAAAATTGAAAGTTTCTTATTTTAGAAACTTTATAAAACATCCATCTTTTAGACATCGGAAACCCTAGAGATGATGTCAGCGAGCTTTTTGCCAGGTTTTGGGATCAGAATGAAATGGTATTGAATCTTAGATTTAATTGATAAAGGATAGAGACTGAAAAATAGAAAGTTTCTAATTTTTGAAACTTTATAAGACATCCATTTTTTAGACATAAGAAACCCTAGAGATGGTGTCAAAGAGCTTTTACCTAAGTTTTGAGATGAGGATGGGATGGTATTAAATCTTTGATTTAGTTGACAAAGGATGGAGAATGAAAAAATAGAAAGTTTCATATTTTAGAAACTTCATAGAACATCTATATTTTAGACATAAGAGACCCTACAGAAGGTGTCGAGGAGCTTTTAGCCATGTTTTGGGCTGAAGATGAGATGATATTGAATCTTAGATTTAGTTCATGAATGATGGAGATTGAAAAAATAAAAAGTTTCTTATTATAGAAACTTTATAAAACATCCATCTTTTAGACATAAGAAACCCTAGAGATGATGTCAACGAATTTTAGCAAAGTTTTTGGATGAGAATCAGAAAGTATTGAATTTGAGATTTAGTTGATGAAGGATGTGTACTGAAAAAATAGAAAATTTCTTATTTTAGAAACTTTATAAAATATCAATTTTTTAGACTTAATAAATCCTAGAGATGGTGCAAGGAGCTTTTAGGTAAGGTTTGAGAAGAGGATGAGATGGTATTGAATCATAGATTTAGTTGATAAAGTATGGAGATTGAAAAAATAGAAAGTTTCTTATTCTAGAAACTTTATAAAACATCCATCTTTTAGACATCGGAAACCCTAGAGATGATGTCAACGAGCTTCTAGCCATGTTTTTGGATCAGAATGAAAGGGTATTGAATCTTAGATTTAATTGATGAATGATAGAGACTGAAAAATAGAAAGTTTCTAATTTTTGAAACTTTATAAGACATCCATCTTTTAGACATACGAAACCCTAGAATTGGTGTCAAAGAGCTTTTACCTAAGTTTTGAGATGAGGATGGGATGGTATTAAATCTTCGATTTAGTTGACAAAGGATGGAGAATGAAAAATTATAAAGTTTCATATTTTAGAAACTTCATAAAACATCTATCTTTTATACATAGGAAACCCTAGAGAAGGTGTCGAGGAGCGTTTAGCCATGTTTTGGGCTGAAGATGAGATGATATTGAATCTTAGATTTAGTTCATGAATGATGGAGATTGGAAAAATAAAAAGTTTCTTATTATAGAAACTTTATAAAACAGCCATCTTTTTTAAACATAAGAAACCCTAGAGATGATGTCAACGAGCTTTTAGAAAAGTTTTTGGATGAGAATCAGAAAGTATTGAATTTGAGATTTAGTTGATGAAGGATGTATACTGAAAAAATAGAAAATTTCTTATTTTAGAAACTTTATAAATATCAATTTTTTAGACTTAATAAACCCTAGAGATGGTGCAAGGAGCTTTTAGGTAAGGTTTGAGAAGAGGATGAGATGGTATTGAATCATAGATTTAGTTGATAAAGTATGGAGATTGAAAAATAGAAAGTTTCTTATTCTAGAAACTTTATAAAACATCCTCTTTTAGAAGTAGGAAACCCTAGAGGAGGTGTCAAAGTGCTTTTACCCAAGTTTTGAGATGAAGATGAGATGGTATTGAATCTTAGATTTAGTTGATAAAGGATGGAGATTGAAAAAAAAGAAAGTTTTCTTTTTTAGAAAGCTTATAAAACATCCATATTTTAGACATAGGAGACCCTAAAGATGGTGTGAATGAGCTTTTACCTAAGTTTTGGGATGATGATAAGATGGTATTAAATTTTAGATTTAGGTGATGAAGTATGGTGGATGAAAAAATAGAAAGTTTCTTATTTTAGAAACTTTATAAAACATCAATCTTTTTGACATAGGAAACCCTAGAGATGGTGTGAAGGGGCTTTTAGCCAAGTTTTGAGATGAGGATGAGATGATATTGAATCTTAGATTTAGTTAATGAATGATAGAGATTGAAAAAATATAAAGTTTCTTATTTTAGACACTTTATAAAACATTAATCTTTTACACTTAGTAAACCCTAGAGACGGTGTCAAGGAACTTCGCCAAGTTCTGGGATGAGGATGAGATGGATAAAAGCTCATTGACACGATCTCTAGGGTTTCTAATGTCTAAAAGATAGATGTTTTATAAAGTTTATAAAATCTGAAACTTTCTGTTTTTTCAATATCCGTCCTTCATCAAGTAAATCTAAGGTTCAATACCCTCTCAGTCTCATCTCAAAACTTAGCAAAAAGCTAGTTGATATCATCTCTAAGGTTTTAATACCATAAAAGATGGATGTTATATAAAGTTTAAAAAATAAGAAACTTTATATTTTGTCAATCTCCATCCATCATCAACTAAATCAAAGATTCAATAATATTTCACCGCCATCCCAAAACTTGGCTCAAAGCTCATTGACACCATCTTTAAGGTCTCCTATGTTTAAAAGATAGATGTTTTATAAAGTTTCTACAATCAGAAACATTCTGTTTTTTCAATCTCAATCCTTCATCAACTAAATCTAAGGTTCAATGCTATCTTATCCTCATCTCAAATTTTGGCTAAAAGCTCATTGACACCATCTCTAAGGTTTCCTATGTCTAAAAGATTGATGTTGTATAAAGTTTCAAAAATCACAAACTTTCTATTTTTTAAATCTCCCTCCTTGATCAACTAAATCTAAGATTCAATACCATCTAAACCTCATCTTAAAACTTAACTAAAAGCTCCTTGACACCATATAGATGGTTTCCTATGTCTAAAAGATTGATGTTTTATAAAATTTATTTAGATCAGAAACTTCCTGTTTTTCAATCTCAATCATTCCTTAACTAAATCTAAAATTCAATACCATCTCATCCTTATATCAAAACTTGGCTAAAAGCTCCTTGACACCATCCCTAGGGTTTCTTATGTCCAAAAGATAGATATTTTATAAAGTTTCTAAAATAAGAAACTTTTTATTTTTTCTCCATCCTTCATCAACTTAATTTAAGAATCAATACCATCGCTAGCTCATCCAAAAACATGATGAAAAGATTGATGTAGGGTCTCATATGTCTAAAAGATGGATGTTACATAAAGTTTCTAAAACAAAATTTTTTCTATTTTTTCAATCTCCATCCTTTATCAACTCAATCTAAGATTCAATACACTCTCATTCTCATCTCAAAACTTTGCTAAAAACTCGTTGACATGATCTCTAGGGTTTAGATGCCCTAAAAGATGAATCTAGAAGCTCCTTGACACCATTTCTACGGTTTACTAAGTCTAAAATATTGATGTTTTATAAAGTTTCTAAAATAAGAAACTTTCTATTTTTTCAATCTCCATTCTTCATCAACTAGATCTAAGATTCAATACCCTCACATTCTAATCTTGAAACTTGGCTAAAAGCTCCTTGACATCATCTCTAGGTTTTCATATGTCTAAAAGATGAATGTTATGTAAAGTTTCTAAAATAAGAAACATTCTATTTTTTCAATCTCCATCCTTAATCAACTAAATCTAAGATTTAATATCATTTCATTATCATCTCAAAATTTGGCTAAAAGCTCCATGACACCATCTGTAGGGTTTCTTATGCTTAAAAGATGTTTATTTTATAAAGTTTTTAAAATCAGAAACTTTCTATTTTTTCAATTCTCATTCTCATCCTAAAACTTAGCTAAAAGCTCATTTACACCATCTATAGGGTTTCCTATGTCTAAAAGATTGATGTTTTAGAACACAAACTTTCTATCTTTTCAGTCTCCATACTTCATCAACTAAATCTAAGATTTATTACCATCGCATCCTCATCTCAAAACTTGGCTAAAAGATCCTTTACACCATCTCTAAGGTTTCATACGTCTAAAAGATTGATGTTTTATAAAGTTTCTAAAATAAGAAATTTTTTATTTCTTCCTTATCTTTCGTCAACTAAATCTATGATTCAATACCATTGCTAACTCATCCCAAAATTTAACTCAAAGCTCCCTGACACCATCTCTAGGGTTTACTAACTGTAAAAGATTGTTGTTTTCTAAAGTTTCAAAAATAATAAATTTTATATTTCTTCAATCTCCATCCTTCATGAAGTAAATTTAAGATTCAATACCGTCTCATTCTTATCCCAAACCTTGGCTAAAAGCTCGTTGACACCATCTTATTCTAATCCCAAAACTTGGCTAAATGCTTCTTAATACCATCTCTAGGGTTTCCTATGTTTAAAAGATGGATGTTTTATAAAGTTTCTAAAATAAGAAACTTTCAGTTTTTTCAATCTCCATCCTTCATCAACTAATTCTAAGATTCAATACCCTCTCATTCTCATCCCAAAACTTGGCAAAAAGCTCGTTGCCATCATCTCTAGGGTTTACTAATTTTAAATGATTGATGTTTTATAAAGTTTCTAAAATAAGAAACTTTCTATTTTCTCAATCTCCATCATTCACCAACTAAATCTAAGATTCAATATCATCTCATCCTCATCTCAAAACGTGGCTAAAATCTCATTGACACCATCTCTAAGGTTTAGTAAGTCTAAAAGATGGATGTTTTAACGTTTCTAAAATAAGAAGCTTTTTATTTTTTCATTCTCCATTCTTCATCAATCTCCATCCTTCATCAACTAAATCTAAGATTCAATACCACCGCATCGTCATCTCAAAACATGGCTAAAAGCTCATTGACACCATCTCTACAGTTTCATATGTCTTAAACATAGATGTTTTATAAAGTTTCTAAAAGATGAAACTTTTTATTTTTTCTCCATCCTTCATCAACTAAATCTAACATTCAATACCATCGCTAATTCATCCCAAAACTTGGCTCAAAGGCCCATGACACCATCTCTAGGTTTACGAAGTGTAAAAGATTTATGTTTTATAAAGTTTCTAAAATATGAAACTTTCTATTTTCTCAATCTCCATCCTTCATCAACTAAATCTATGATTCAATACCCTCTGATTCTCATCCCAAAACTTGGCTAAAAGCTTGTTGACACCATCTCATCCTCATCCCACAACTTGGTTAAAAGCTCCTTAACACTATTTCTACGGTTTCCTATGTCTAAAAGATTGATTTTTTTATAAAGTTTCTAAAATAAGAAACTTTCTTTTTTTTTCAATCTCCATCCTTCTTCAACTAAATCTAAGATTCAATAGCATCTAAACCTCATCTCAAAACTTGGCTAAAAGCTCCTTGACACTATATAGATGGTTTTCTATGTCTAAAAGATGGATGTTTTATAAAGTTTCTTTAGATAAGAAACTTCCTGTTTTTCAATCTCTATCCTTCCTCAACTAAATCTAAAATTCAATATCATCTCATCCACATCCCAAAACATGGCCAGAAGCACCTTTACACCATCTCTAGGGTTTGCCAAGTCTAAAAGATTGATGTTTAATAAAGTTTCTATACCCACTTATTCTCATCCCAAAACTTTGTTAAAAGCTCGTTGACCTCATTTGTAGGTTTCCTATGTCTAAAAGGTGGCTGTTTCATAAAGTTTTTAAAATAAGAAACTTTCTATTTTTTCAAACTCCATCCTTCATCAACTAAATCTAAGATTCAATATCATCTCATCATCATCCCAAAACATGGCTAAAAGCTCATTGACACCGTCTCTAGGGTCTCCTACGTCTAAAAGATGGATGTTTTATAAAGCTTTTAAAATCAGAAACTTTCTATTTATTCAATCTCCATCATTCATCAACCAAATCTAAGATTCAATACCATCTAATCCTCATCTCAAAACTTGGATAAAAGCTCGTTGTCAACATCTCTAGAGTTTAGTAAGTCTAAAAGATGGATGTTATATAAAGTTTCTAAAATAATAAACTTTCTATTTTCCAATCTCCATCTTTTATCAACTAAATCTATGGTTCAATACCCTCTCATTCTTATCCCAAAACTTGGTTAGAAGCTCGTTGACATCATATCTAGGGTTTCTTATATCTAAAAGTTGTGTGTTTTATATTGTTTATAAAATAAGGAACTTTCTATTTTTCCAATATTCATAATTCATCAACTAAATCTATGATTTAATATCATCTCATCCTCATGCCAAAACATGGCTAAAAGCTCATTAACACCATCTCTAGGGTCTCCTACGTCTAAAAGATGGATATTTTATAAAGCTTCTAAAATTAGAAATTTTTTATTTTTTCAATCATCATCCTTCTTCAAAAATTTTTATTTTTTCAATCATCATCCTTTTTCAAAATCGAAAGTTTCTTATTTTAGAAAGTTTAAAAAACCTCTGTCTTTTAGATATAGGAAACCCTATAGATGGTGCCAACGAGCTTTTAGCCCAGTTTTGAGATGATGATGAGATGATATTGAATCGTAGATTTAGTTGATGAATTATGGATATTTAAAAAATAGAAAGTTTCTTATTTTATAAACAATATAAAACATACAACTTTTAGACATAGGAAACCCTAGAGATGATGTCAACGAGCTTCTAACCAAATTTTGGGATAAGAATGAGAGGGTATTGAACCTTAGATTTAGTTGATAAAAGATGGAGATTGAAAAATAGAAAGTTTCTTATTTTAGAAACTTTATAAAACATCCATCTTTTAGACTTACCCTAGAGATGTTGTCAACGAGCTTTTACCCAAGTTTTGAGATGAGGATTAGATGGTATTGAATCTTAGATTTGGTTGATGAATGATGGAGATTGAATAAATAGAATGTATCTTAATTTAGAAACTTTATAAAACGTCCATCTTTTAGACACATGAAACTCTCGAGATTGTGTTAAGGAGCTTTTAGCCAAATTTTGAGATGAGGATGAGATTGTAATGAATCTTAGATTTAGTTGATAAAGGATAAAGATTGAAGAAATAAAAAGTTTTCAACTGTAGAAACTTTATAAAACATCAATCTTTTATACGTTGGAGACCGTAGAGTTAGTGTGAAGGAGCTTTTAGCCTAGTTTTGAGATTATGATGAGATGATATTGAATATTTGATTTAGTTGACGAAAGACCATGTTTTATGGTATTGAAACCCTAGAGATGATGTAAACCAACTTTTTGCAAGGTTTTGGGATGAGAATGAGCGGGTATTGAATCTTAGATTTAGTTGATGAAGGATGAAGATTGAAAAAATAGAAAGCTTATTCTTTTAAAAACTTTATAAAATATCCATCTTTTAGACATAGGAAGCCTTAAAGACGTTGTCAAGGAGCTTTTAGCCAAGTTTTAAGTTGGAAATGAGAGGGTATTAAATCTTAGATTTAGTTGCTGAGGGATGGGATTGAAAAAAAAAAGTTTCTTATTTTCGAAACATTGTAAAACATCAATCTTTTACACTTAGTAAACCCTAGAGATGTTGTCAAAGAGCTTTTACCCAAGTTTTGAGATGAGGATTTGATGGTATTGAATCTTAGATTTGGTTGATGAATGATGGAGATTGAATAAATAGAATGTATCTTAATTTAGAAACTTTATAAAACATCCATCTTTTAGACACATGAAACTCTCGAGATTGTGTTAAGGAGCTTTTAGCCAAATTTTGAGATGAGGATGAGATTGTAATGAATCTTAGATTTAGTTGATAAAGGATAAAGATTGAAGAAATAAAAAGTTTTCAACTGTAGAAACTTTATAAAACATCAATCTTTTATACGTTGGAGACCGTAGAGTTGGTGTGAAGGAGCTTTTAGCCTAGTTTTGAGATTATGATGAGATGATATTGAATATTTGATTTAGTTGACGAAAGACCATGTTTTATGGTATTGAAACCCTAGAGATGATGTAAACCAACTTTTTGCAAGGTTTTGGGATGAGAATGAGCGGGTATTGAATCTTAGATTTAGTTGATGAAGGATGAAGATTGAAAAAATAGAAAGTTTATTCTTTTAAAAACTTTATAAAATATCCATCTTTTAGACATAGGAAGCCTTAAAGACGTTGTCAAGGAGCTTTTAGCCAAGTTTTAAGTTGGAAATGAGAGGGTATTAAATCTTAGATTTAGTTGCTGAGGGATGGGATTGAAAAAAAAGTTTCTTATTTTTGAAACATTGTAAAACATCAATCTTTTATACTTAGTAAACCCTAGAGATGTTGTCAAAGAGCTTTTAGCCAAGTTTTGAGATGACGATTAGATGGTAATAAATCTTAGATTTTGTTGATTAATGATGGAGATTGAAAAAATAGAAAGTTTCTTATTTTAGAAACTTTATAAAACATCCATATTTAAGACATAGGAAACCCTTGAGATGGTGTTAAGGAGCTTTTAGCAAAATTTTGAGATGAGGATGAGATGGTATTGAATCTTACATTTAGCTGATAAAGGATGGAAATAAAAAAAATAGAAAGTTTCTTACTTTAGAAACTTTGTAAAACATCCATCTTTTAGACATAGGAAGCCCTAGAGATGGTGTGAAGGAGCTTTTAGCCAAGTTTTGAGATGAGAATGAGATGGTATTGAAACAGAGATTTAGTTGATGAATGACCATCTTTTATGATATTTAAACCCTAAAGATGATGTCAACAAGCTTTTAGCTAAGTTTTGGGATGAGAATGAGAGGGTTTTGAATCTTAGATTTAGTTAATGAAGGACGAAGATTGAAAAAATAGAAAGTTTCTTATTTTAGAAACTGTATAAAACATCTATCTTTTAGTTATCGTAAACCCTGGAGAAGTTGTGAAGGTGCATTTGGCCAAGTTTTGAGAAGAGAATGAGAGGGTGTTGAATCTTAGATTTAGTTGATAAAGGATGGAGATTTAAAAACAAGAAAGTTTCTTATGTTAGAAACTTTATGAAAGATTAATCTTTTACACTTAATAAACCTTAGAGATTGTGTCAAGGAGCTTTTAGCCAAGTTTTGAGAAGAAGATGAGATGGTATTGAATCATAGATTTAGTTGATGAAGGACTATCTTTTATGGTATTTAAACCCTAGAGACGATGTCAACGAGCTTCTAGCAAAGTTTTGGGATTAGAATAGAGGGTATTGAATCTTAGATTTAGTTAATTAAGGATGGAGATTTTAAAAATAGAAAGTTTCTTATTTTAGAAACTTTTTAAAACTTCTATCTTTTAGACATAGGAAACCCTAGAGATGGTGTCAAAGCGCATTTAGCAAACTTTTGAGATGAGAATTTGAGGGTACTGAATCTTAGATTTACTTGCTGAAGGATTGAGGTTGAGATTAGGAAGAGATGGTATTGAATCTTTGATTTAGTTGATGAAAGGCCATCTTTTATGGTATTGAAACCCTAAAGATGATGTAAACTAGCTTTTTGCCAAGGTTTGGGATGAGAATGAGAGGGTATTGAATCTTAGATTTAGTTGATGAAGGATGGAGATTGAAAAAATAGAAAGTTTCTTCTTTTAAAAACTTTATAAAACATCCATCTTTCAGACGTAGGAAACTCTAGAGACGCTGTCAAGGAGCTTTTAGCCAAGTTTTGAGTTAGGAATGGGAGGGTATTAAATCTTAGATTTAGTTGCTGAGGGATGGGATTGAAAAAAAAAAGTTTCTTTTTTTCGAAATTTTGTAAAACATCAATCTTTTACACTTAGTAAACCCTAGAGATGTTGTCAAAGAGCTTTTAGCCAAGTTTTGAGATGACGATTAGATGGTATTGAATCTTAGATTTTGTTGATTAATGATGGAGATTGGAAAAATAGAAAGTTTCTTATTTTATAAACTTTATAAAACATCCATATTTTAGACATAGGAAACCCTTGAGATTGTGTTAAGGAGCTTTTAGCAAAATTTTGAGATGAGGATGAGATGGTATTGAATCTTACATTTAGCTGATAAAGGATGGAAATAAAAAAAATAGAAAGTTTCTTACTTTAGAAACTTTGTAAAACATCCATCTTTTAGACATAAGAAACCCTAGAGATGGTGTTAAGGAGCTTTTAGCCAAGTTTTGAGATGAGAATGAGATGGTATTGAAACAGAGATTTAGTTGATGAATGACCATCTTTCATGATATTTAAACCCTAAAGATGATGTCAACGAGCTTTTAGCTAAGTTTTGGGATGAGAATGAGAGGGTTTTGAATCTTAGATTTAGTTAATGAAGGACGAAGATTGAAAAAATAGAAAGTTTCTTATTTTAGAAACTGTATAAAACATTTATCTTTTAGTGATAGTAAACCCTGGAGAAGTTGTGAAGGTGCATTTGGCCAAGTTTTGAGAAGAGAATGAGAGGGTGTTGAATCTTAGATTTAGTTGATAAAGGATGGAGATTTAAAAACTAGAAAGTTTCTTATGTTAGAAACTTTATGAAAGATTAATCTTTTACACTTAATAAACCTTAGAGATTGTGTCAAGGAGCTTTTAGCCAAGTTTTGAGAAGAAGATGAGATGGTATTGAATCATAGAATTAGTTGATGAAGGACTATCTTTTATGGTATTTAAACCCTAGAGACGATGTCAACGAGCTTCTAGCAAAGTTTTGGGATTAGAATAGAGGGTATTGAATCTTAGATTTAGTTGATTAAGGTTGGAGATTTTAAAAATAGAAAGTTTCTTATTTTAGAAACTTTTTAAAACTTCTATCTTTTAGACATAAGAAACCCTAGAGATGGTGTCAAAGCGCATTTAGCAAACTTTTGAGATGAGAATTTGAGGGTATTGAATCTTAGATTTACTTGCTGAAGGATTGAGGTTGAGATTAGGAAGAGATGGTATTGAATCTTTGATTTAGTTGATGAAAGGTCATCTTTTATGGTATTGAAACCCTAAAGATGATGTAAACCAGCTTTTTGCCAAGCTTTGGGATGAGAATGAGAGGGTATTGAATCTTAGATTTAGTTGATGAAGGATGGAGAATGAAAAAATAGAAAGTTTCTTCTTTCAAAAACTTTATAAAACATCCATCTTTTAGACGTAGGAAACCCTAGAGACGCTGTCAAGGAGCTTTTAGCCAAGTTTTGAGTTAGGAATGGGAGGGTATTAAATCTTAGATTTAGTTGCTGAAGGATGGGGATTGAAAAAAAAAGTTTCTTATTTTCGAAACTTTATAAAACATCAATCTTTTCCACTTAGTAAACCCTAGAGATGGTGTCAAATTGCTTTTAGCCAAGTTTTGAGAAGAGGATTATGTGGTATTGAATCTTAGATTTAGTTGATGATGGATGGAGATTGAAGAAATAGAAAGTTTCTCATTTTAGAAACTTTACAAAAAATAAATCTTTTAGGCATAAGAAAGCCTCGAGATTGTGGTAATGAGCTTTTTGCTAAGGTTTGAGATGAGGAAGAGATGGTTTTGAATCTTAGATTTAAGTTATAAAGTTTGAAGATTGAAAAAATAGAAAGTTTCTTACTTTAGAAACTTTATAAAACATCAATCGTTTAGCCATAGGAGACCCTGGAGATGGTGTCAAGAAGCTTTTAGCCAATTTTTGAGATGAGGATGAGATGGTATTTAATCTTAGATTCAATTGAAGAATGGCCATCTTTTATGGTATTGAAACCCTAGAGATGATGTCAACCAAGTTTTAGCCAAGTTTTGGGATGAGAATGAGAGGGTACTGAATCTTAGATTTAGTTGATGAAGGATGGAGATTGAAAAAAGAGAAAGTTACTTATTTTAATACTTTATAAAAAATCATTCTTTTAGACATAGGAAACCCTAGAGATGGTGTCAATGAGCTTTTAGCCATGTTTTGAGATTGTAATGAGATAGTATTGAATCTTAGATTTAGTTGCGGAAGGATTGAGATTGAAAAAATAAAATTTTTCTCCTTTTAGAAACTTTATAAAACATCAGTCATTTACTTTTAGTAAACCCTAGATATGGGGTCAAAGTGCTTTTAGCTAAATTTTGAGATGAGGATTAGATGATATTGAATCCTAAATTTAATTGATGAAGGATAGAGACTGAAAAAATAGAATTTTTTTTTAGAAACTTTATAAAACATCCATCATTTAGAAATAGCAAAACCTTGAGATGGTGTTAAGGGCTTTTAGCCAAGTTTTGAGATGAGAATGAGAGGGTGTTGAATCTTCGATTTGGTTAATGAAGGATGGAGTTTTAAAAAATAGAAAGTTTTTTATTTTAGAAACTTTATAAAACATCAATCTTTTACTCTAAAAATACCCTAGAGATGCTGTCAAGGAACTTTTAGCTATTTTTTGACATAAGGACTAGATGATATTGAATCTTAGATTTAGTTGATAAAGCCTAGAGATTGAAAAAATAGAAAATTTCTTAATTTAGAAACTTTATTAAACATCCATCTTTTGGACATAGGAAACCCTAAAGATGGTGTTAAGGAGCTTTTAGCCTTGTTTTGATAAGAGGATGGGATGGTATTAAATCTTAGATTTAGTTGATAAATGATGGAGATTGAACAACTAGAAAGTTTCTTATTTTAGACAGAGGAGACCCTAGAGATGGTGTCCAAGAGCTTTTAGCCATGTTTTGGGATGAGGATGAGATGGTATTCAATCATAGGTTTAGTTGATGAAAGACCATCTTTTACGGTGCTGAAACCCTAGAGATGATGTCAACGAGCTTTTAGCCAAGTTTTGGGATGAGAATGAGAGGGTATTGAATCTTAGATTTAGTTGATAAATGATGGAGATTGAAAAAATAGAAAGTTTCTTATTTTAGAAACTTTATAAAACATCCATCTTTTAGACATAAGACACCCTAGAGATGGTGTCAAGTAGCTTTTAGCCAAGTTTTGAGATGAGAATGAGAGGGTATTGAATCTTAGATTTCGTATTGATGGATGGAGATTGAAAAAATAAAAAGTTTCTTATTTTAGAAACTTTATAAAACATAAATCTTTTACACTTAGTAAACCCTAGAGATGGTGTCTAAGAGCTTTTAGCCAAAATTTGAGATTTGGATTCGATGGTATTGAATCTTAGATGAGGGATGGGGATTGAAGAAATATAAAGTTTCTTATTTTAGAAAATTTATAAAAACTCCATCGTTTAGACTTAGGAAACCCATCGAGATTGTGTTAAGGAGCTTTTAGCCAAATTTTGAGGTGGGGATAAGATGGTATTGAATCTTAGCTGTAGTGTATAAAGGATGAAGATTGAAAAAAAAATAGTTTCGTATTTTAGAAACTTTATAAAACATCGATGTTTTAGACATAGGAGACCCTAGAGATGGTGTGAAGGAGCTTTTAACCAAGTTTTGAGATTAGGATGAGGTGGTGTTGAATCTTAGATTTAGTTGATGGAAGACCATCTTTTATGGTATTGAAACCCTAAAGATGATGTCAACCAGCTTTTTGCCTAGTTTTGGGATGAGAATGAGAGGGTATTGAATCTTAGATTTAGTTGATGAAGGATGGAGATTGAAAAATTGAAAGTTTCTTATTTTAGAAAGTTTATAAAACATCCATATTTTAGACATAGGAAATCCTAGAGATGATGTCATGGAGCTTTTAGCGATGTTTTGAGTTGAGATTGAGCGTATTAAATCTTATATTTAGTTGCTGAAGGATGTAAATTGAAAAAATAAAAAAGTTTCTTATTTTAGAAACTTTATAAAACATCTATCTTTTACACTTACCAAACCTTAGAGATGGTGTGAAAGAGCTTTAACCAAGTTATGAGATTTGGATTAGATGATATTGAATCTTAGATTTAGGTGATGAAGGATGGAGATTGAAGAAATATAAAGTTTCTTATTTTAGAAACTTTATAAAATATCCATCTTTTAGACATAGGGAACCCTCGAGATTGTGTTAAGGAGCTTTTAGCCAAATTTTGAGAAGATGATGAGATGGTATTGAATCTTAGATTTAGTTGATAATGGATGAAGATTGAAAAAAGAAAAAAATCAATCTTTTCTAAATAGGATACCCTCGAGATGGTCTGAAGGAGTTTTAGCCATGTAATGAGATTAGGATGAGATGGTATTGAATCTTAGATTTAGTTGGTGAAAGACCATCTTTTATGGTATTGAAACCCTAGAGATGAAGTCAACCAGCTTTTCGCCAAGTTTTGGGATGAGAATGAGAGAGTATTTGATGTACATGTGTGACAATTCAAGAGAGGGGGTGAATTGGTCAATTAGAAATTTTAGGCTTAATTAAGGAAGATTAAAATTTAATCTTCTAATTAATCACTAATTAGTTTAACCCTTGTTCAAATATGTATATCAATAAAAGCTAGGATTTAGACTTTCTAATCATGCACATTTACTAACCCTTGTTCAAATGGATATCATAATGCAATTAGGGTTTATAACATTTGACACAAGTGCATTTACTAACCCATGTTCAATTAAAGCATAACAAAAGTAAGGTTAGAAATTACCAATCACCACACGTGCAAGAGAGAGAGAGAGAAAAGAGCAAGCATCCACAGGGCTCAAGATTTATATTGGTTCGGTCAGAACTTGACCTACTCCACTCTTCCAAGTTTACCTCCTTGGGATCTCCACTAAAATGATCAAGCCGTAGACCTAACTCCTTCATCTCCAAAGGGAACAAACCCTTTCTTTTCCATTCTCAAGGGCCAAAGCGAAGCCCCTCGCACGAAGCCTTGGCAAGGGAATCAAACCGTCACACATGATTCACCGTTCTTCACGGGCCGAATCAGAGACCCTTTTCTTCACCTTTCTTTATGGGCCGAAGAGCCTCTCATGAAGAACAAGTTAAATGTAAAACTCTCAATGCCTCTTAATAGGCGGATTACAACTTTGTAAGCACACATTCACTCAAAGAAATAAACAAATAAAAGCGCTATGGAGTGCCTCTTGATAACATGTAGAAATGGAAGATCAAAGAGGTTTTTAGCATTTGAAATAGAATGTGGAAGCTCAAGGAGAATTGGGATTTGATCTTTCTCAAAATGTTCAAAAGCTTATACAGATAGATTTTAATGATGTATATATAGTGTATTTAAAAATATGACCATTTGGGGTAAAACTGTAAATAAACGGCTTGAAAAAGTTAAGCAGAAAATGCCCCAACGGCTAGTTTGCTCGACCCGGCTACGGCGATCGTCCGCCCCTATCGGGCGCCCTATTCTATTTTTAAATTTCTTACCGTCGCGGTCGACCGGCCACACGGCGGTCGCCCGGCGAAGGCTAACTGTTTGCTCAAAAAATTTGGCTCAAAAACCTATCCCGGTAGACCGACCCGCGGTGGTCGTCCGTCCAAACCATGTAGGATTGTTCTGTTTTGAAACAGACACATATCCGCAGTCACCCGGCTTAACCCGGTCTACCGGCCCGATAAAATTCGAGATGACCTGGATTTCTAGGTTCCATCCCGCGGTCCCCCGGCCTAGCCCGGTCGACCGACCCAGGTAAAACATCCATTTTAACTTTAAAGATGAGGGGCTTTTGGGCTATGGTCTTTGGGCTTAAGTCCAAGGTTTTCAAACACATTTTTCGGTGTGTTGATGGTTTTCAAAGATGTAAAATGTTAAAAACCATTTGAAAACCTTTTGAAAGTGCATTTAATCATAAAATCAAGAGGACTCCAAATACATTCTAAAAATAAGAACCTTGAGTCTTCTTGGAATGTCTTGGTTCCTTTGCACTTTCTTGGACTTCTTCAGCTTGGGTGAACATCTTGTCCTTGTCTTGGCTCTTGTGAATTGTCCTCCAATCTTCAATGCATGTTGAGGTACATGAGGTGTCACCATGGCATGTTCAACTCCAAGCTCCTTCTTAACACTTGCTTAGGGAACTTGTGGAATCTTCATGATGAACTTCTTGATTCGAACATCTTCAAATGAGCATGTCTTCAATGTCGGTCGAAGCTCTTGGTTCCTTTGCTCCTTGATCCATAAGCCATGTGTTTTGAAGAGTTGTGTAATGGCGACTATGACATGAAAATCCTGTATACAACACAACACCTCAAAGCAACACATCAGTCCATAAATGCTAATCAATTTAGTTTGCTAGCATCAAAACAAGAAGGTAAGGTGAATGATTAACCCATGGAAACCCTTGGGCTTACAGTATTGAATCATAGATTTAGTTGATGAAGGATGGAGATTGAAAAAATAAAAAGTTTCTTATTTTAGAAACTTTATAAAACATCCATCTTTTAGATATAGGAAACCCTAGAGATGGTGTCAAGGAGCTTTTAGCCAAGTTTTGAGTTGAGAATGAGAGGATATTTGTAAGCCCAATGGTTCCATCATTGGCATTACCTTCTTATTTTGATGATTCCATACACAAGTGATTTTATATCACTAATGTGCTTTTGATTGTCTAAGTTGTAGATCTCATTAATGTGCAATCAAGGAAGCTTGGATCAAGGCATTGAAGCTAAATTGGAATGCATTTGCAGTGCCAAAGTTAGGATGATCCAAGAAGCTTGGTGGACTTGAAGCCTTGAAGACCAAGAGAAGATTGTAGTGCTTTTCAAGTCAATAGAGTTTGTACTCCTCTCTTTGTTTTTAGAGATGTCAAAGGCACTAAACATAGGATAAAATGTATTTGAAATTGTATTTGAAAATGTAGGATTCAATCCCAAAGTCCATGGCCTAAAAGTTCCAAAAGTTTTTAAAGTAAAAAAGGCATTTCATATAGGGCCGGTCGACTGGCCTATGCCGGGTGAGCGCGAGATGAAACCTGGAATTCCAAGCCTCTCGAAACTTATCGGGGCCAGTCGACCGAGGTAGTCTCAGTCGACCGCGGATGTGTTGTTGTTTCATACAGAAACAATCCAGCGTGGTTGGGGCGGACGACCGCCAAGAGTCGGTCGACTTGGCGGTCGTCCGCGTAAAGGTTTTGAGCCAAAATTTTTGAGCGAACAGGTAGTTCTCGCCAGACTACCGCCATTGGGTCGGTCGACCGCGACGATAGAGAATTTGAAAATAAAAAAAGGCGCCCGATAAGGGCGGGTGACCGCTGTGGCCCATCGACCGTAGCGGCCTGGCAAAAGTGTCGTTGGGGCTTTTTCTTGTTGACTTTTTCAACTCCGTTTTTTACAGTTTTACCCCCAAACGGTCATATTTTCAATGGACTTTATATATACTATCTAAACCTTTCTAAACCATCTTTGAACATTATTTTGATTCTAAAGATCAAACCAAAGTGTTCTTAGTGCCTCTCTCATCTCTAACCAAGGAAGTGGATTAGGCTTAAATTTGTACATCTACATCCATCCTTTGTAACCCTTGTAAAGGGATTTTTAGTTTTCTTTCTTTGAAGAACATTGTATTTTTGGCGAGTGCGAAGAGACGCGTAGCCATCTTGTTAGCCCAAGGGTTCAACAAGTACTCCTATTGAAATATTTTGATGATTAACAAACTCAATTTGTTATAAAACAAAGGTTTTATACACTAATGATTTCCATTGGCAAAGCTATAATGTTCACAGCATAGCATCGTCAAGAGTGCATGACAAACGGCAATTCATTCTAGATCAAGAAAACAGTCATCAAACTCAACTATCACACTTTTGCCACACTTCTTGGGATTAGCTCTGAGGGCCTCTCACACTATTTCTGGCCGAAAGATGGGACACATTCACGTGATGATATTGATCATGACACTGTCTATGGTCGGATTACACGGCGCTACCACTCCAATATGCCCGTACACTCTGCTGATCTCATTCCGGTTGCGCACATGCTACATAACTTCATGTACCACATCTTCACACCTCGTGCTGGGATGAGTGAAGCCCTAAGACCCTTAGAGGCATATATTATCTACAGCATCCTCGAGGGCCGCCAGCTTTATCTGCCTTATATCATGTTTCGCTACATGTTTCAGACCCCTGGCCGCTACCGCTCTTCGTTGCCATATGGCATGATTCTCACCCGTGTCTTCCGCCACTTTGGCATCCTCTTGGATGGAGAGATGACCATGACTCCGACTGCCCCGTTTGATGTTCAGACCTTTAACCGCATGGCTCTCAATCAAGCAGCGATTGACATTGATTCTGACGATGGAGGCGGCTACGAAGCCGAGGACCAGGCTGCACCGGCACCCCAGCCATCACAGGATACCTCTCAGTTTTGCACTCGCCAGGATTTGGCTCACATGTAGGAGGCTATTGAGTGATCCATGGCCTCACAGTTTGAGCAGCTGTCTACCCATGTCGACTCTGAGATTTCGACTCGCTTCCAGACCCTGACTACCCATGTTGATGAACAATGGGCCGCCTATTATCGCTACCTCTCCGGTGACCAGTGGGGCCAGCGCCGGGCAGTTCTTCACATCAGCCACCGCCTCCTCCGGAGCAGTAGATGGCTCTCGTTCTCTGATGGTGGATCCCATTTTGCTCTGATTTAGGCTTATCTATCTGTTTCTATTATCTGTTGGTTGTATGGATCCTATTAGCTAGATGCTTCTCAAGTCAGTTGGATCTTGTTGGGATGTATTCAGTTTATCTACTTCTGTCACTGTTATGATGTGCCGTGGATGCTATGTCCTTTGAATGGCATACACTTTTATGTATGCCATTTCACATCATCTATATATATATATATATATCTCTTTGGTTTACTGTGCGGTGTGCTTCAATGTTTTATTTCTTTGCTTGCATACCTTGTCTTATGCCTGCTTTCTCTCTTGCTTTGCACTTCACTTGTCTCATTGGTTCTCACCTACACTCTTTCCTTTTGTTCCACCTTTTTTATGATGACAAAAGGGGGAGAATATTTGAGCTCCCAAGTCATAATAACATGCATATATTAAGGGGGAGCAAAGGTCTATGCTTATAATTTTGCAATCAAATTTCAATCATTAAAAGTAATGCCTTAAATGTTCAATTAAATCAAACTCTTAGGGGGAGCCCAAATTGTTTTATTCATCCCTAAAGGGGGAGCTCCTACCCTAAAACAAATTATGTTTGTCATCATAAAAAAGGGAGAGACTGTTAGCCCAAGGGTTCAACAAGTACTCCTATTGAAATATTTTGATGATTAACAAACTCAATTTGTTATAAAATAAAGGTTTTATACACTAATGATTTCCATTGGCAAAGCTATAATGTTCACAGCATAGCATCCTCAAGAGTGCATGACAAACGACAATTCATTCTAGCTCAAAGTGATATCAAAGGCATGAAGAAAGCATCACCATCTCAAAGGCATTCAAAGACAAGGTTGAACTCTAGCCTAACAAGAATGACAATCATCTCAAAAGTTCAAGCTTGGCTCAAGCACAAGAATGGCAATCAACTCAAAAGTTCAAGCTTGGCGCAAGCACCAATGGAGCTGAGTGAAGACACTACAAAGTGCCAACAAGATTGAAGACCAAGTAAATTTAGAATGTAAATGGTCCCTCATGTATAATCTAGGTCTATGGCACAAAGGAGAGAGTTAAAATCAAACTAATTAGAACTTAATGGGTTTGTGAATGATCATAGTGGTGTCCCAACATTGTTGAACCCTCATGACATTCTAATTATCTTGATAAATCAAAGTTCCAAAAGCCCAAACGAAAACAGCCAAAATATAAGAAAAAAATCTACTGTTGTAGGCTTCTCGGAACTCCGAGAATATTCTCGGAGCTCCAAGCTCGGAACTCCGAGAAAATTCTCGGAGCTCCGAGGAACCACTGAGAATTGTTCCAGGTTCAAAAAAAATAAGGCTCGGAGCTCCGAGAAGACCGTTGGGGAGCTTAAAAATTGTGTATTTCTCTCCCCTCTATTTATATGAACCTTGGGACTCTTGGAACATAACCTAAGGAGTTTACAAAGATTTTAAGAGCACAAAAAGGCATTCATTCTCCTTCTCCTTAAGATCTTCACTCTCCATCTCTCTCTTGTGCCATTTTTCTTTGATTATTCTTGAGAGACTTTAGGACTTTCATTTGTTCATCTTGTTCTTGTGAGAGTGAGTGAGCTTTACTTTAAATTAGCCTATCTAGAGGCAAGCAAGCTAAAACCTTTCATCTTCTTTGTATTTGGCTCGAAGGGCGCCGTAGAAGACCCTTGGAGCTTGAAGCTCGATTTGTACAAGGCGGAAGGAACGCCGTATTTAAGTCCCTTGGAGAAGATAGTGGAATCCTCAAGGAGAGTAACTTGAGAAGAGTGGAGTAGATCTTGAGCTAAGACCGAACCACTATAAAAATTATTGTGTCAAAGCTTCTTTGTCTCTTCACCTCTTCTCTTGTGGTAAGCTTTTTACTATTGTTTTAAATACTATTTTTGAGTTTCTATTCAATCTAAAACTAGTGCAATCTAAGTTTTCAAAATCCTTAAAATTTAAAAAGAAACCCAATTCACCCCCTCTTGGGTTGCTAAATGGAATTTCACATCTCAAGAGCGAGTGTTGGAGACGCAGAGTTTTCTCCGGTTCGTGGCGAGTCTTGCGAGGCAGGGCTTAACCATTGTAATTGGGTTGATTCCCCGCCATTAAGGGAATCTGTAGTGAAAGCACCAAGAGGTCTTGGTGGAGTGAAGTAGGTCCTTGAGTGACTGAACCACTATAAATCTCGGGTGTACTCTATGTATTTCTCTCTCTCTTTATTTTGTGATTGTGCATTTGTGGTTTATTTTCATTTGTGTTTAAAGTTTTAATTTGCCATTTAGTTTTTCATTTCCGCAATTTTTTTGGCAAAGTTTTTTTTAAAAAGAACCTAATTCACCCCCCCTCTTGGGTTGCCATCACCCTTGGGATTTCACTTGGTATCAAAGCACAAGGCTCTTATTTAGGTTTTTGAAAAAAAAATTAAAAATAGAAGAGACAAAGATAATGGCAAACCCATCCGGATATGTTGAAGGACAATCCGTTTATAGACCCACAAACTTTAATGGTTCAAATTATGGGTAATGGAAAACCCGGATGGATTTCTTTTTACAACCCTTAGACTTTGAAATGTGGGAGTTAATTGAAGATGGATACATTCCTCCCACAAGTGATAGAAGTGAGTGGTCGGCCGCTCAAAAGAAGGGAGCCGCATTGAATGCTAAAGGAGTGAACACAATCTTTTGTTCTCTATCTCCCGACGAATTCAATCGGGTGTCTACTTGTAATACGGCTAAGGATATATGGACAATCCTTGAAACCACTCATTAGGGGACTTCACAAGTCAAAAAGTCTAAAGTTAGTCTTCTTGTTAGTGATTTAGAAGCTTTTAAAATGAACGAAAATGAATCCATTTCCTATGCAAATTTCGAATGAGCTTGAAGGTTTAGGTAAAACCTATGCAAATTTTGAATTGGTGACGAGGCTTCTCCGATGTCTTCCATTTAGTTGGGACCCCAAGGTCATGGCGATCGAAGAATCTAAAGATCTTGACAATGTGAAGTTAGATGAGTTAGTTGGATCCCTCATTACACATGAAATGAAGATGAAGAGAAGGGAAAACCAACAAGCCGAGGCTTCAAAACTCAAGGAGAAAGACAAAGGAAAATCCATTGCCTTTACCGCCAAATCATCATCTTCTTCCTCAAGTTCCGATAGCAATGAATTGGAAGCTTTCAGAAGTTTAAGAAGATGTGGAAGAAGAAAGGAAGAAAAGATAAGAAGAAAAATGAGGAAAAGAAGAAGGAGGAGGACCCAATAAAATACTATGAATGTGGCAAACTCGGACACATAAAACCGGAATACCCTCTCCTCAAGAACAAGAAGAAGAAATATGGAAAAAAGTTTAGAGCACACATGGCAAATTGGGATTGGCTTAGTGATAGCACTAGTTCATCATCAAGTAAGAGCTCTAAGGAAGAAAAATCAAACTTATGTATTTCGGCCCATGTTGAACCTACCGTATGTCTAATGGCCAACATCGAAGAAGATAAAAATGAGGTATGATCCCATCCATCTTCTAGTTCAAGTTCTAATGATAATGAAATGACTTATAATGAAGTTTGTGAAACCTTGGATTTGCAAATGTCAAAAAATAAAGCTTTAAAGAAAAATCTTTCTCATATTCAAAAAGAACTTGAATCTTTAAATCAAAACTTTTCTTCTAAGTTTCAAGCCCAAGCCAAAATGGAAGGAGATTTAAAGTTTGAAAATGAGACCCTTAAGGGTCGCTTAAGTGAACTTGAGACTCATGTTTGAGCTTTCAAAACATGGCAAGTTCATCCAAATCTTTTGAAGATGAAGATTTGAGTTTTCAAACTATTTAAATCATCTTCAAAATGAAAATGAAAGGCTAAGGATGTGTCTATATGGTTTTATGAATGGAGACATAATTATAGACATAATCCTTAGAAAGGCTAGTGTAAGATCTAGAAGCGTATATCATAATGTAACTAGCCTAGCTAACCCCTCAATTCGATGCCATTATTGCGGCCTTCATGGGCATTATCAATTCCAATGTGCATCAAAATTGAGTAGGGATAGCATTGGGACCAAAATTTCTTGGGTTCCCAAAGCCCCAACTTAATTTCATTTTGAAATTGGTTTAGTATTAGGGGCTTGTGCTAAATCTTGAATATCCATTGCATTTAATGTTATAAAACCCAAGGTTCAAATGTATTCTTGGTTATTTGCTTATCTTGGCAGGTTTTGTTTTATAAAAAAAAATAATCCCTCTTGTTTTGAGTGTTTGTTTTTTGATAGGAAGAGTTATTTTCATAAAAGGGGAGAGATTTAAACTTAGTTTGTATATTTTTTTCCAATCCCTCATTTATTATATTTGTCAATCAAATAAGGAGAGTTATATATGTGCATGTTTTTCTTGATTTAGGGGGAGTTTTCATATTGCATATCTTTTTCCTTGTTATTGTCTCTTGCCCCATCTTTTTGTTGATGCCATCGGGGGAGAGAAATATATGTGCTTATTAGCAAATCTCTTGTGAATGTCAACTTCAAAAAGGGGGAGAATGTAAGCCCAATAGTCCCATCCTTGGCATTACCTTCTTATTTTGATGATTCTATACACAAGTGATTTTATATCACTAATGTGCTTTTGATTGTCTAAGTTGTAGATCTCATTAGTGTGCAATCAATTGAAAAAATAGAAAGTTGCTTAATTTAGAAACTTCATAAGACATCCATCTTTTAGACATAGGAAACCCTAGTGATAGTGTGACGGAGCTTTTAGGCAAGTTTTGGGATGAGGATGAGATGAAATTTAATCTTAGATTTAGTTGATGAATGATGGAGATTGAAGAAATAGAAAGTTTCTTATTTTAGAAACTTTACAAAATATTCATCTTTTAGACATAGAAAACCCTAGAGATGCTGTCAAGAAGCTTTTAGCCAAGTTTTGAGATGAGGATGAGATGATATTGAATCTTACATTTAGTTGACGCATGGTGGAGATTGAAAAAATAAAAAGTTTCTTAATTTAGAAACTTTATATAAGATATTCATCTTTTAGACATAGGAAACCCTAGAGATAGTGTCAAGGAGCTTTTAGCCAAGTTTTGGGATGGGGATGAGATGAAATTGAATCTTAGATTAGTTGATGAAGGATGGAGATTGAAGAAATAGAAAGTTTCTTATTTTAGAAACTTTACAAAACATTCATCTTTTAGAAATAAGAAACCCTAGAGATGGTGTGAAGGAGCTTTGAGCCAAGTTTTGAGATGTGTTAGCGATGATATTGAATCTTAAATTTAGTTGATGAAGGATGGCGAAAAATAAAAGTTTCTTATTTTAGAACTTTTTAAAAACATCTATCTTTTTAACATATCAAACCCTCCGAGAAGGTGTCATAGAGCTTTTAGCCAAGTTTTGATATGAGGATGAGATGGTATTGAATCTTAGATTTAGTTGATGAAGGATGGATATTGAAAAACAAAATGTTTCTAATCTTAGAACTTTTTTAAAACATCCATCTTTTAGACATAGGAAACCCTCTAGATGGTGTCAAGGTTTAGACAAGTTTTGAGATGAGGATTACATGGTACTGAATCTTAGATTGAGTTGATGAAGGATGGAGATTGAAAATATATAAAGTTTCTTATTTTAGAAACTTTATAAAAACATCCATCTATTAGTCATAAGAAACCCAAGAGATGGTGTCAAAGTGCTTTTAGCCAAGTTTTGGGATGAGAATGAGATGGTGTCAAGGTGCTTTTAGCCAAGTTTTAGGATAAGAATGAGACGGTATTGAATCTTAGATTTATTTGTTGAATGATGGAGATTGAAAAAATAGAAAGTTTCTTATTTTAGAAACTTTGTAAAACATCAATCTTTTACACTTAGTAAACTCTAGAAATGGTGTTAAGGAGCGCTAAGCCAAGTTTTGGGATGAGTTAGCGATGGTAATGAGTCTTAGATTTTTTTAATTAAGGATGGGGAAAAAATTAAAAGTTTGTTATGTTAAAAACTTTATAAAATATCTATCTTTTAGACATATGAAACCCTAGAGATTGTGTCAAGGATCTTTTAGCCAAGTTTTGAGATGAGGATGCGATGGTAATGAATCTTAATTTTAGTTGATGAATGATAGAGAATGAAAAAATAAAAACTTTCTAATTTTAGAAACTTTAAAAAACATCAATCTTTTAGACATAGGAAACCCTATAGATGGTGTTAAGGTGCTTTTAGCCAAGTTTTAGGTTAAGGTGAGAATTGAAAAAAATAAAAAGTTTCTGATTTTAGAAACATTATAAAACTTACTTCTTTTAGAAATAGAAAACCCTAGAGATGCTGTCAAGGAGCTTTTAGCCAAATTTTGAGATGATATTGAATCTTAGATTTAGTTGACGCATGATGGAGATTGAAAAAATAGAAAGTTTCTTAATTATGAAACTTTATAAGATATCCATCTTTTAGACATAGGAAACCGTGGAGATAGTGTCAAGGAGCGTTTAGCCAAGTTTTGGGAATAGGATAAAATTAAATTTAATCTTAAATTTAGTGGATGAAAGATTGAGATTGAAGAAATAGAAAGTTTCTTATATTAGAATCCTTAGAAAACATTCATCTTTTAGACATAGGAAACCCTAGAGATGGTGTCAAGGTGCTTTTAACCAAGTTTTGAGATGAGAATGAGATGATATTGAATCTTAGATTTAGTTAACGGAGGATGGAGATTGAAAAAATAGAAAGTTTCGTAATTTAGAAACTTTAGTAGACATCCATCTTTTAGACATACGAAATCCTAGAGATGGTGTCAAGGAGCTTTTAGCCAAATTTTGGGATGAGGATGCGATGAAATTGAATCTTAGATTTAGTTGATTAAATGATGGAGATTGAAAAGATAGAAAGTTTCTTATTTTTGAAACTATATAAAACATCCATCTTTTAGACATAGGAAACCATAGAGATGAAGTCAAGGAGCTTTAGCTAAATTTTGAGTTGAGAATTAGAGGGTATTTAATCTTCGATTTAGTTGATGAAGAATGGAGATTGAAAAAATAGAAAGTTTCGTATTTTAGAAACTTTATAAAACGTCAATCTTTTAGACTTACTAAACCCTAGAGATGTTGTCAAGGAGCTTTTATATTGTTCTTTTATAGTATTGAAACTCTACAGATGATGTCAACGAGCTTTTAGCCAAGTTTTAGGTTAAGGATGAGAATTGAAAAAATAGAAAGTTTCTAATTTTAGAAACTTTATGAAACATTCATCTATTAGACATGGAAAACCCTACAGATGCTGTCAATGAGCTTTTAGCCAAGTTTTGAGATGAGGATAAGATTTAGTTGACGCATGATGGAGATTGAAAAAATAGAATGTTTCTTAATTTAGAAACTTTATAAGACATTCATCTTTTAGACATAGGAAATCCTAGAGATAGTGTGAAGGAGCTTTTAGGCAAGTTTTGGGATGAGGATGAGATGAAATTTAATCTTAGATTTTGTTGATGAAGGATGGAGAATGAAGAAATAAAAAGTTTCTTATTTTAAAAACTTTACAAAATATTCATCAGTTAGACATAGAAAACCCTAGAAATGATGACAATGAGCTTTTCGCCATGTTTTGAGATTAGGATGAGATGATATTGAATCTTAGATTTAGTTGACGCATGAGGGAGATTGAAAAAATAGAAAGTTTCTAAATTTAGAAACTTTATACGACATCCATCTTTTAGACATAGGAAACCCTAGAGATAGTGCAAATGAGCTTTTTGCCAAGTTTTGGGATGGGGATGAGATGAAAATGAATCTTAGATTTACTTGATGAATGATGGAGATTGAAGAAATAGAAAGTTTCTTATTTTAGAAACTTTACAAAACATTCATCTTTTAGACATAGGAAACCGTAGAGATTGTGTCAGGAGCTTTGAGCAAAGATTTGAGATGAGTTAGCGATGGTATTGAATCTTAAATTTAGTTGATGAAGGATAGCGAAAAATAAAAAGTTTCTTATTTTAGAAGTTAAATAAAAGATCCATTTTCTAGATATAAGAAACCCTCTAGATGGTGTCAAGGAGCATTTAGACATGTTTTAAGAAGAGGGTTAGATGGTACTGAATCTTAGATTGAGTTTATGAAGGATGGAGATTGAAAAAATAAAAAATTTCTTATTTTAGAAACTTTATAAAACATCCATCTTTTAGACATAGGAAACCCAAGAGATGGTGACAAAGAGCTTTTAGCCAAGTTTTGAGATGAGAATGGAATGGTGTCAATGAGCTTTTAGCCAAGTTTTAGAATAAGAATGGGACGGTATTGAATCTTAGATTTATTTGTGGAATGATGGAGATTGAAAAAAAAAAGTTTCATATTTTAGAAACTTTTTAAAATATCAATTTTTTTACACTTAGTAAACCCTATAAATGGTGTCAAGGAACTCCGAGCCATGTTTTTGGATGTGTTAGCGATGGTATTGAATCATAGATTTAGTTGATGAAGGATGGGGAAAAATAAAAAGTTTCTTATTTTACAAACTTTTTAAAACATCTATCTTTTAGACATATGAAACCTTAGATATTGTGTCAAGGAGCTTTTAGCCAAGTTTTGAAATGAGAATGCGATGGTAATGAATCTTAAATTTAGTTGATGAAGGATGGAGAATGAAAAGACAGAAAGTTTCTGATTTTAGAAACTTTATAAACCATCCATCGTTTAGACATAGGAAACCCTATAGATGGTGTCAAGAAGCTTTTAGCCAAGTTTTAGGATGAGGATGAAAATTGAAAAAATAGAAAGTTTCTGATTTTAAAAACATTATAAAACATACATCTTTTTGACATAAATCCTAGATATGTTGTCAAGGAGCTTCTAGCCAAGTTTTGAGATCAAGATGAGATGATGTTGAATCTAGATTTATTTGACGCAAAATAGAGATTGAAAGAAAAAAAAGTTTCTTAATTTAGAAACTTTATAAGACATCCATCTTTTAGACGTAGGAAACCCTATTGATGGTGTGAATGAGCTTTTAGCAAAGTTTTGGGATGAGGATGAGATGAAATTTAATCTTAGATTTAGTTAATGAATGATGGAGATTGAAAAAATAGAAAGTTTCTTATTTTAGAAAACTTATAAAATATCCATCTTTTAGACATAACAAACCCTAGAGATGATGTCAATGAGCTTTTACCTAAGTTTTGACTTGAGAATAAGAGGGTATTGAATTTTAGATTTAGTTGATGAAGAATGGAGATTGAAAAAAAAGAAAGTTTTATATTTTAGAATCTTTTTAAAACATCATTCTTTTAGACTTAGTAAACCCTGGAGATGTTTACAAGCTTTTAGAATTATCTTTTATAATATTGAAACTCTACAGATGATGTCAACGAGCTTTTAGCCAAGTTTTGAGATGAGAATGAGAAGGTAAAGAATCTTAGATTTAGTTGATAAAGGATGGATAATGAAAAAATATAAAATTTCCTATTTTAGAAACTTTATAAAACATCCATCTTTTAGACATATGAGACCCTATAGATGGTGTCAATGAGCTTTTAGCCATGTTTTAGGATGAATATAAGATGATTTTGAATCTTAGATTGAGTTATTGAAAAATGGAGATTGAAAAAATAGATAGTTTATTATTTTAGAAACTTTATAAAACATCTACCTTTTAGACATAGAAAACCCTAGAGATGGTGTCAAGGAGCTTTGAGCCAAGTCTTGGGATGAGTTAGCGATGGTATTTAATCTTAAATTTAGTTGATGAAGGATGGTGAAAAAAAAAGTTTCTTATTTTAGAGACTTTATAAAAAATCTATCTTTTAGACATATGAAACCCTAGGAGATGGTATCAAGGAGCTTTTAGCCATATTTTGATACTTGGATAAGAATGTATTGAATCTTAGATTTTGTTGATGAAGGATGGAGATTGAAAAATAGAAAGTTCCTAATCTCAAAAACTTTATAAAACATCCATGTTTTAGACATAGGAAACCCTAGAGATGGTGTGAAGAATCTTTTTGCCAAGTTTTGAGAAGAGGATGAGATGGTATTGAATCTTAGATTTAGTTGTTGGAGGATGGAGAATGGAAAAATAGGAAGTTTCTTATTTTAGAAACATTATAAAACATCCATCTTTTAGACATATGAGACCCTAAAGATGGTGTCAAAGTGCTTTTTGCCTGGTTTTGGGATGATAATGAGATGATTTAAAATCTTAGATTTTGTTGATGAGGGATGAAGATTGAAAAAATAGAAAGTTACTTATTTTATAAACTTTGTAAAACATCCATTTTTTAGACATAGGAAACCCTATAAATGGTGTTAAGGAGCTTTTAGCCAAGTTTTGAGATTAAGATGAGATGGTATTGAATGTTAGAATTAGTTGATGAAGGATTGAGATTGCAAAAACAGAAATATAAAACATCCATCTTTTAGACATTGGAGACTCTAGAGATGGTGTTAATGTGCTTTTGGCCAAGTTTTGGGATGATGATGAAATGGTATTGAATCTTAGATTTAGTTGATGAAAGATAGAGATTGACAAAATAGAAAGTTTTTTTTATTTTTGAAACTTTATAAAACATCCATCTTTTGTGGTATTGAAACCCTAGAGACGATATCAACGAGCTTTTAGCCATGTTTTGGGATGAGAATGAGAGGGTATTGAATCTTAGATTTAGTGGATGAAGGAAGGAGATTGAAAAGACAGAAAGTTTCTAATTTTTGAAACTTTCTAAAACATCCATCTTTTAAACATAGGAAACCCTAGAGATGATGTCAACCAGCTTTTATCCATGTTTTGGGATGAGAGTGAGAGGATATTGAATCTTAGATTTACTTGATAAATGATGGAGATTGAAAAGATAGAAAGTTTCTTATTTTAGAAACTTTGTAAAACATCAATCATTTACACTTAGTAAAGCCTAGAAATGGTGACAAGGAGCTCTGAGCGTAGTTTTTGGATGAGTTAACGATGGTATTGAATCTTAGATTTAGTTGATGAAAGATGGGGAGAAAAAAAAATTTCTTATTTTAGGAACTTTATAAAACATCTATCTTTTAGACATACAAAACCCTAGCGATTTTGTCAAGGAGCTTTTAGCCATGTTTTGAGATGAGCATGTGATGGTAATGAATCTTATATTTAGTTGAAGAAGGATGGAGAAAGAAAAAACAGAAAGTTTTTATTTTAGAAACTTTAGAAAACATTCATCTTTTTGACATAGGAAACCTTATAGATGGTGTCAGGGAGCTTTTAGTGAAGTTTTAGGTTAATGATGAGAATTGAAAAAACAGAAAGTTTCTGATTTTAGAAACTTTATAAAACATACATCTATTAGACATAGAAAACCCTACAGATTCTGTCAAGGAGCTTTTAGCCAAGTTTTGATATTAGGATGAGATGATGTTGAATCTTAGATTAAGTTGACGCATGATGGAGATTGAAAATATTGAAAGTTTCTTAATTTAGAAACTTTATAAGACATCCATCTTTGAGACATAGGAAACCGTATAGATAGTGTCTAGGAGCTTTTAGGCAAGTTTTGGTAGGATGAGATGAAATTGAATCTTAGATTTAGTTGAAGAAGGATGTAGATTGAAGAAATATAAAGTTTCTTATTTTAAAAACTTTGCGAAACGTTCATCTTTTAGACATAGAAAACCCTAGAGATGGTGTCAAGGAGCTTTAAGCCAAGTTTTGAGATGAGAATGAGATGATATTAAATCTTAGATTTAGTTAACGGAGGATGGACATTGAAAAAATAGAAAGTTTCTTAATTTTGAAACGTTATAAGACATCCATCTTTTAGGCATAGGAAACCCTGGGAAGGTGTTGAAAGAGCTTTTAGCCTAGTTTTAAGATAAGGATGAGAAGGTATTAAATCTTTGATTTAGTTGATGAAGGATGGAGATTGAAATTTTAGAAACTTTATAAAACATCCATCTTTTAGACATAGGAAACCCTAGAGATCATGTCAAGATGCTTTTAGCCAAGTTTTGGGATGAGGTTGAGATGAAATTGAATCTTAGATTTAGTTGATGAATGATGGAGATTGAAAAAATAGAAAGTTTCTTATTTTAGAAACTTTATAAAACATCAATCTTTTAGGCATTGAAAACCCTAGAGAAGATGTCAAGGTGCTTTTAGCTAAGTTTTGACCTGAAAATGAGAGGGTGTTGAATCTTAGATTTAGTTAATAAAGAATGGAGATTGAAAAAATAGAAAGTTTCCTATTTTAGAAACTTTATGAAACTTCAATCTCTTAGACTTAGTAACATTAGAGATGTTGTCAATGAGAGGGTAATGAATCTTAGATTTTGTTGATAAAATATGGAGATTGGAAAAATAGAAATTTCTTATTTTAGAAACTTTATAAAACATCCATCTTTTAGACATATGAGACCCTAAAGATGGTGTCATTGAGCTTTTAGCTATGTTTTGGGATGAAGATAAGACGATTTTGAATCTTTCATTTAGTTGATGAAAAATAAAGATTGAAATGATAGAAAGTTTCTTATTTTAGAAACTTTATAAAACATCCACCTTTTAGACATAGGAAACCCTGGAGCCAATGTCAAGGAGCTTTGAGCTAAATTTTGGGATGAGTTAGCGATGATATTGAATCTTAAATTTAGTTGATGAAGGATGGCAAAAAATAAAATGCGTCTTATTTTAGAAATTTTATAAAAACTCTATCTTTTAGACACATGAAACCCTTGGAGATTGTGTCCCGGAGCTCTTAACCAACTTTTGGGATGATGATGAGATGTTATTGAATCTTAGATTTTATGATGAAAGATGGAGGTTGAAAAATAAAAAGTTTCTTTTTTAAGAAACATTATAAAACATCAATCTTTTTGACATATGAGACCCTAGAGATGGTGTCAATGTTCTTTTAGCCAAGTTTTGGGATGATGATGAGATGGTATTGAATCTTAGATTTAGTTGATGAAAGATGGAGATTGAAAAGACAGAAAGTTTCTGATTTTAGAAACTATATAAAACATCAATCTTTTAGACATAGGAAACCCTAGAGATGATGCCAACGAGCTTTTAGCCAAGTTTTGGGATGAGAATGATCGAATACTGAATCTTAGATTTACTTGTTAAATGATGGAGATTGAAAATAGAAAGTTTCTTATTTTAGAAACTTTGAAAAACATCAATCTTTTACACTTAGTAAACACTAGAAATGGTGTCAAGGAGCTCGGTGCCAAGTTTTGGGATGAGTTAGCGATGGTATTGAATCTTAGATTTAGTTGATGAAGGATGGAGAGAAAATAAAAAGTTTCTTATTTTAGGAACTTTATAAAATATCTATCTTTTAGACATATGAAACCCTAAAGATTGTGTGAAGGAGCTTTTAGCTATGTTTTGAGATGAGGAGCGAGGATAATGAATCTTAAATTTAGTTGATGAAGGATGTAGAAAGAAAAACAGAAAGTTTCTTATTTTAGAAACTTTCTAAAATTATCATCTTTTAGACATAGGAAACCCTGTAGATGGTGTCAATGAGCTTTTAGCTATGTTTTAGGTTGAGGATTAGAATTGAAAAAATAGAAAGTTTATGATTTTAGAAACGTTATAAATCATACATCTATTAGGCATAGAAAACCCTACTGATGCTGTCAAGGAGCTTTTAGCCAAGTTTTGAGATGAGGATGAGATGATGTTGAATCTTAGATTTAGTTGACACATGATGGTGATTTAAAAAGTAGAAAGTTTCTTAATTTAGAAACTTTATAAGACATCCATCTTTTTGACATAGGAAACCCTAGAGATTGTGTCAATGAGCATTTAGCCAAGTTTTGGGATGAGGATGAGATTAAATTTATTCTTAGATTTAGTTGATGAAAGATTGAGATTGAAGAAATAGATAGTTTCTTATTTTGGAAACTTTACAAAACATTAATCTTTTAGACATAGGAAATCCTAGAGATGGTGTCAAGGAGCTTTTAGCCAAGTTTTGAGATAAGAATGAGATGATATTGAATCTTAGATTTAGTTAACGAATGATGGAATTGAGAAAATAGAAAGTTTCTTATTTTAGAAAAATAAGAAACTTTATAAGACATCCATCTTTCAGATATAGGAAGCCCTAGAGATGGTGTCATAGAGCTTTTAGCCAAGTTTTGGGTTGAGGATGAGATGAAATTGAATCTTAGATTTAGTTGATGAATGATGGAGATTGACAAAATAGAAAGTTTCTAATTTTAGAAACTTTTTAAAACATCCATCTTTTAGACATAGGAAACCCTAGAGATGATTCAAGGGGCTTTTAGCCAGGTTTTGTGTTGAGAATGAGAGGGTATTGAATCTTAGATTTAGTTGATGAAGAATGGAGATTGAAAAAAAAGAAAGTTTAATATTTTAGAAACTTTATAAAACATCAATCTTTTAGACTTAGTAAACCCTAGAGTTGTTGTCAAGGAGCTTTAAGATTGATCTTTTATAGTATTAAAACTCTACAGATGATGACAACAAGCTTTTAGCCACGTTTTGAGATGAGAATGAGAGGGTAATGAATCATAGATTTAGTTGATAAAATATTAAGGTTAAAAAAATAAAAAATTTATTATTTTAGAAACTTTATAAAATATCAATCTTTTAGACATATGAGACCCTATAGATGGTGTAAAGGAGCTTTTGGCCATGTTTAGGGATGAAAATAAGATGATTTTGATTCTAGATTTAGGTGATGAAAAAGGGAGATTGAAAAAATAGAAAGTTCCTTATTTTAGAAACTTTATAAAACCTCCACCCATTAAACATAGGAAAACCTAGAGTTGGTGTCAAGGAGCTTTTAGTGAAGTTTTGGGCTGAGTTAGCGATGGTATTAAATCATAAATTTAGTTGATGAAGGATGGCGAAAAAATAAAAAGTTTCTTATTTTAGAAACTTTATAAAAATTCTCTCTTTTAGACATATGAAACCCTTGGAGATGGTGTCAACGAGCTTTTATCCAAGTTTTGATACGAGGATGAGATGGTATTGAATCTTAGATTTAGTTAATGAAGGATAGAGATTGAAAAACATAAAGTTTCTAAGATTAGAAACTTTATAAAACATCCATCTTTTAGACATAGGAAACCCTCTAAATGGTGTCAAGAAACTTTTAGCCAAGTTTTGAGATGAGGATTATATGGTATTGAATCTTAGATTTAGTTGATGAGGGATGGAGATTGAAAAAATATTAAGAAACTTTATAAAATATATCCACCTTTTAGATATAGGAAACCCTAGAGATTCTGTCAAAGAGCTTTTATCCAAGTTTTGAGATGATGATGAGATGATATTGAATCTTAGATTTAGATTTCGTTAATCTGGCTTGTTTCCTCATCTTTTGGATCTTGTTAGTGCGTTCTTGGGCCTCTAAATGTATGCTATGTACTACTGATTTTTCCTTGTTTGGTCCTTGGACCTTCTGTACGAGGCTTTTTCAGCCTCCATAGCTCCTTGTATCTTCTTTAGTTCTTTATTGAATTCTGGTCGGGGTCTTGCCTAACCCCTCTTTACCGATCAAAAAAAAAAAAAAGGATGATGGAGGTTGAAAAAATAGAAAGTTTCTTAATCTAGAAACTTTATAAGACGTCCACCTTTTAGACATAGGAAACCCTAGAGATAGTGTTAAGAAGCTTTTCGGCAAGTTTTGGGATGAAGATGTGATGAAATTTAATCTTAGATTTAGTTGATGAAGGATGAAGATTGATTTTTTATAAAGTTTTGGGATGAGGAGCTTAAAAGATGGATGTTTTATAAAGTTTCTAAAATAAGAAACTTTGTATTTTTTCAATCCCTATCCTTCATCAACTTAATCTAATCTTCAATACCCTCTCATTCTCATCCCAAAACTTGGCTAAAAGCTCGTTGACATCATCTCTAGAGTTTCATATGTGTAAAAGATGGATGTTTTATAAAGTTTCTAAAATAAAAAACTTTCTATTTTTTTCAATTTGCATCATTCATCAACTAAATTTAAGATTAAATAGCATTTGATCCTCATCCCAAACCTTGGCTAAAAGCTTAATGACACCATCTCTAATAGATGGATGTTTTAGGCTGATGATGAGATTGTATTGAATCTTAGATTTAGTTGATGAAGGATGGAGATTGAAAAAATAAAAAACTTTTTTATTTTAGAAACTTTATAAAACATCCATCTTTTACACTTAGTAAACCCTAGAGATGGTGTGAAGGAGCTTTTAGCCAAGTTTTGAGATGAGAATGAGATGCTATTGAATCTTAGATTTAGTTGATAAAGTATAGAGATTGAAAATATTAATAGTTCCTTATTTTAGAAACTTTATAAAATAATAATCTTTTTGACATAAAAGACCCTAGAGACGGTGTCAAGGAGCTTTTAGCCTTGTTTTAGAGTGAGGATGAGATGCTATTGAATCCTAGATTTAGTTGAAAGATGAAAATTGAAAAAATAGAAAGTTCCTTATTTTAGAAATGTTATAAGACATCAATTTTTTAGCCATAGGAAACCCTAGAGATTATGTGAAGGAGCTTTTAGCCAAGTTTTTGGATGAAAATGAAAAGGTACTGAATCTTAGATTTACTTGATTAAGGATGGAAATTGAAAAAATAGAAAGTTTCTTATTTTAGAAACTTTATAAAACATCAATCTTTTAGAGTTAGTAAACCCTAGAGATGGTGTCAATGAGCATTTAGCAAAGTTTTGAGAACATGATTGGATGGTATTAAATCATAGATTTCGTTGATCAAGGATGGAGATTGAAAAAGTAGAAAGTTTCTTATTTGAGAAACTTTTTAAAACATCAATCTTATACACTTAAGAAACGCTTGAGATGGTGGCAAGGAGCTTTTAGCCAAGTTTTGGGATGAGGATGAGATGATATTCAAGTGTAAATTTAGTTGGTGAAGGATGGACATTGAAAACTACAAAATTTCTTAGTTTAAAAATTTTATAAAACATCCATCTTTTAGACATAGGAAACCCTATAGATGGTGTTAATGAGCTTTTAGCCAAGTATTGGGATAACGATGGGATGGTATTGAATCTTAGATTTAATTGATAAAGGATAGATCTTTATAAAACATCAATCTTTAAGACAAAGGAAACCCTAGAGATGGTGTCATAGAGCTTTTAGCCTTCTTTTGAGATGATGAGGGGATGGTATTGAATCTTAGATTTAGTTGATGAAGGATGGAGATTGAAAAAATAGAAAGTTTAATATTTTAAAAACTTTATTAAATATCTATCTTTAGACATAGGAAACCCTAGATATGATGTCAACGAGCTTTTAGCCAAATTTTGGGATGAGAATGAGAGGATATTGAATGTTAGATTAACTGGATAAAGATTTTTTAAATCTCCATCCTTGTTCAACTAAATCTAAGATTCAATACCAGCTAATCCTCATCTCAAAACTTCCCTAAAAGCTCCTTGACACCATCTATAGGGTTTCTCAGAAACTTTCTATTTTTTCGGTCTCCATCCTTGATCAACTAAATCTAAGATTCAATACCATCTCATCCTCATCTCAAAACTTGACAAAAAGCTCCTTGACACCATCTTTAAGGTTTACTAAGTCTAAAAGATTGATTTTTTATAAAGTTTATAAACTAAGAAACTTTCTAGTTTATCAATCTCCGTCCATAATTAATGAAATCTAAGATTTAATACCATCTCATCCTAATCTCAAAACTTGGCTAAAAGCTCCTTGACAACATCTCTAGGGTTTTCTAATTCTAAAAGATTGATGTTTTATAAAGTTTGTAAAATCAGAAACTCTTTATTTTTTCAATCTCTATCCTTCATCAACTAAATGTAAGATTCAATACCCTCACCTTCTCATCCCAAAACTTGGCTAAAAGCTCATTGATACCATCTCTAGGGTTTCCTACGTCTAAAAGATTGATGTTTTTATAAAGGTTCTAAAATCAAAAACTTTATTTTTTCTCAATCTCCATTCTTAACCAACCAAATGTAAGATTAATTACCATCTCATCCTCATCCCAAAACATGGCAAAACGCTCCTTAACAACATCTCCATGGTTTCCCTTGTCTAGAAGATGGATTTTTGATAAAGTTACCAAAATAAGAAATTTTCTATTTTTTCAATCTCCATCCTTCATCAACTAAACCTTAGATTCAATACCCCTTCTTTCTCATCCCAAAACTTGGCTAAAAGCACCTTCATACCGTCTATAGGGTCTCCCATGTTTAAAAAGATGGATGTTTTATAAAGTTTCTAAAATAAGAAACTTTCTATTCTTCAATCTCCATCCTTTATTAACTAAATCTAAGATTCAATACCATGTCATCCAAATCTCAAAACTTGGCTAAAAGCTCCTTGATAACATCTTTAGGGTTTACTAATTTTAAAACATTGATGTCTTATAAAGTTTCTAAAATCAGAAATTCTTTATTTTTTCAATCTTTATCCTTCATCAACTAAATCTAAGATTCAATATCCTCACATTCTCATCCCAAAACTTAGCTAAAAGCTCATTGATACCATATCTAGGGTTTCATATGCCTAAAATATTGATATTTTATAAAGTTTCTAAAATAAGAAATTTCTATTTTTTCAATATCCATCACTTATCAAATAAATCTAAGATTCAAAATCTTCTTATCCTCATGCTAAAACATGGCTAAAAGCTCATTGACACCATCTCTAGGGTTTCATGTGTCCAAAAGATGGATGTTTTATAAAGTTTCTAAAATGAGAAACTTTCTATTTTTTCAATCTCCATCATTTATCAACTAAATCTAGGATACAATACCAATTTATCGTCATCTCAAAACTTGGCTAAAAGTTCCTTGACACCATCTCTAGGGTTTCCTATGTCTTAAAGATGGATATCTTATAAAGTTTCTAAAAGAAGAACTTTTATATTTTTTCAATCTCCATCCTATATCAACTAAATCCATGATTCATTGTCATCTTATCCTCATCTCAATAGTTGGCTAAAAGCACCTTCACACTATCTGTAGGGTTTCATATGTCTAAAAGATGGATGCTTTTTTAACTTTCAAAAATAAGAAACTTTCAATTTTTTCAATCTTCATCCTTCATCAACTAAATCTAAGATTCAATACCATCTCATCCTCATCTCAAAACTTGGCGGAAAGCTCCTTGACACCATCTATGGGGTTTCCTAAATCTAAAGGATTGATGTTTAATATAGTTTCTAAAATAAGAAACTTTCTAATTTTTCAATCTCAATCCGTCATCAACCAAATCTAAGATTCATTATCATTTCATCCTCATCTCAAAACTTGGCTACAAGCGCCTTGAGACAATCTCTAGGGTTTCTTATGTCTTAAAGATGGATGTTTTATAAAGTTTCTAAACATCCACCTTTTAGATGATGTCAACGAGCTTTTAGCCAAGTTTGGGATGAGAATGAGAGGGTATTGAATCTTAGATTTCGTTGATGAAGGATGGAGATTGTAAAACAGAAAGTTTCTGATTTTAGAAACTTTATAAAACATCCATCTTTTGGACATAGGGAACCCTATAGATGGTCTCAAGGAGCTTCTAGCCAATTTTTGGTATGAGGATGAGATGATATTGAATCTTAGATTTAGTTGATGAAGGATGGAGATTGAAAAAATAAAAAGTTTCTTAGTTTAGAAACTTTATAAAACCTCCATCTTTTAGACACAGGAAACCCTAGAGATTGTGTCCAGGAGCTTTTAGCCAAGTTTCTGGATGAGTATGAGATGGTAATCAATCATAGATTTAGTTGATGAAGAATAGAGACTGAAAAAATAGAAAGTTTCTTATTTGAGAAACTTTGTAAAACATCAATCTTTTAGACATAAGAGACCCAAGAGATGGTGTCAATGAGCTTTTAGCCATGTTTTGGGATGAGAATGAGAGGGTATTGAATCTTAGATTTAGTCGATAGAGGATGGAGATTAAAAAAGTATAAAGTTTCGTATTTTAGAAACTTAATAAAACATCCATCTTTTAGACATAATAGGCCCTAAAGATGGTGTCAATGAGCTTTTAGCCAAGTTTTGAGATGATGATTAGATGGTATTGAATCATAAATTTAGTTGATGAATGATGGAGATTGAAAAAATAGAAAGTTTCACATTTTCGAAACATTATAAAACATTCATCTTTTAGACAGTAAATCCTAAAGGTGGGTGCTAAGGAGCTTTTAGCCAAGTTTCGAGATGATGATGAGATGGTATTGGATCTTATATTTAATTGAAAAAATAGAAAGTTTTTTATTTTAGAACCTTTATAAAACATCCATCTTTTAGACATACAAAAACCCTAGAGATGGTGTCAATGTGCTTTTATCCAAGTTTTGGGATGAGAATGAGTTCATTGTATCTTAGATTTTGTTGATGAAAGATAGAGATTGAAAAAATAAAGGGTTTCTGACTTTAGAAACTTAATAAAACATCCATCTTTTAGACTTAGTAAACCCTAGAGATGTTGTCAATGAGGTTTTTGCCAAGTTTTGGGATGAGGATGAGATGGTATTGAATGTTAAATTTAGTTAATTAAGGATGGAGATGAAAAAAAATAGAAAGTTTCTTATTTTATAAACTTTATAAAACATCTATCTTTTAAACATATGAGACCCTAGAGACGGTGTGAAGGAGCTTTTAGCCTAGTGTTGAGATGATGATGGGATGGTATTGAATCATTGATTTAGTTAATTAAGGATGGAGATTGAAAAAATAGAAAGTTTCTTATTTTAGAAACTTTATAAAACATCAATCTTTTAAACTTAGTAAACCGTAGAGATGGTGTCAATGAGCTTTTAGCCAAGTTTTGAAATGAGGATGAGATGAGGTTGAATCTTAGATTTAGTTGATCATGGATGAAGAATGAAAAAATAAAAAGTTTCTGGGAAACCTTATAGATGGTATCAAGGAGCGTTTAGCGTAGTTTTGAGATTAGGATTAAATGGTATTGAATCTTAGATTTTGTTGATCAAGGATGGAGATTTAAGAAATCTTTATCAACTAAATCTAACAATCAATATCCTCTCATTCTCCTCCCAAAACTTGGCTAAAAGCTCGTTAACATCATCTCTAGGGTTTCCTATGTCTAAAAGATGTTTAATAAAGTTTCTGAAATAAGAAACTTTCTATTTTTTCATTCTCCCTCCGTCATCAACTAAATCTACGATTCAAAACCATCTAATCGTCATCCCAAAACTTGGCTAAGAGCTCATTGACACCATCTATAAGGTTTTTAATGTCTAAAAGATGGATGTTTTATAAAGTTTCTAAAATAAGAAACTTTGTACCTTTCAGTCTCTATCCTTCACCAACTAAATCTACGATTGAATACCATCTCATCCTCTTCCCTAAACTTGGCTAGAAACTCCTTGACACCATCTTTAGGGTTTCTTATGTGTATAAGATTGATGTTTTATAAAGTTTGTAAAATAAAAAAACTTTCTATTTTTTCAATTTCCATCCTTGATCAACTAAATCTAAGATTCAATACCATCCAATCCTCGTCTCAAAACTTGGCTATATACTCCTTGACACCATCTCTAGGATTTACTAAGTTTATAAGATTGAGGTTTTATAAAGTTTCTAAAATAAGAAACTTTCTATTTTTTCAATCTCTATCCTTAATCAACTAAATCTACCGTTACCATATCAGCATCATCCCAAAACAATGATTGCTTCCCGATCATCTCGAATGTCACTAAAAAAATCAATGGTTGGAGTAACCGTTTCCTTTCCTCGGCGGGAAGGATTGAGTTGGTGAAATCAGTAATTCAGTCTTATCAAGTCTTTTGGTCCTCTTCTTTTAACATCCCCTTGGGAGTTATCGACAAGATTGAAAGGCTTTGTAGGGATTTTGTTTGGGCTGGCAGTGAGAAAGCTAAGAAAGTCCATACGGTGGCTTGGGAAACTATTTGCAGACCTAAGGAAGAATGTGGTTTGGGTATCCGTAAGCTAAGAGACATAAATTCGGCTCTCCAGTGCAAATTATTGTGGAGGCTTATCCAAGACAGTAATTCTTTGTGGAGAAAATGGATATTTGCGAAATCTATAAAAAACAAGAACATTTGGTCCATGAAAGTTCCCTCGAAACCGTCTTGGGCAGTCAGGAGCATTCTTCGAGCTAGAGAGGTCATCAAAGATAAGACTTGCTACTTAGTTGGGAAAGAAGCTGAAATTGAGCTTTGGACTCAGCCTTGGCATCCGGATGGCGTTTTGGAGCAACTCATCTCTAAGTCTGTGACTGATTATTCTCTCTCCTCGATGAAATGTCTGGGTGAGATTCATTCAAAGGAAGGCTGGAATCCAATTATCAATAAACCATCTCTCAATCAGGAAAAATCTATTCTCCAGAGGTCGTTGTTTCAGGAGGAAGACGAAAACAGAGCAATCTGGAAGCCTAATATTGATCGTTATTTCTCTGTCAAAAGCGCTTGGAACTCAATTAGGCAGCAAAATGTGGTCGTCCCATGGGCCTCTTCAGTCTGGTTTCCGGGTCATGTTCCAAGGCAAGCTTTGATCACTTGGAAAGTTCTTCACATGAAATTGCTTACTAGAGATCATCCGATTTTCTGTAATAGAGTGATGGATGATAGATGTCCTCTCTGTAATTCAGAGAAGGAGACTATAAATCACTTATTCTTCAGGTGTGGCTTCTCAGCTTGGGTCTGGCGATCTATTTTGTGGCGGTATGGATCTAGAAGAAAACTGAAGAAAACTATCCAGGATGAAGAAGAGTGGTTAAGAATCCATTGTAGAAGTAAATCTCAAAGTTCCACTGCCATGAAAATTGCTTTTGCATCTGCTATCTACAGGTTATGGAGAGAGAGGGACCTGAGAATCTTTGAAAAAAAATCAAATCATAAGACCAGAATTCTCCGCTTCATTCTTGACGAAGTATTGTCAAGAGTTAATAGTCTAACTCTCTGGGACAGTAATGAAGTGCATAAGGTCGCTGTTGCAAATCACTTTGGTTACAAGCTTTCTGTAAAGGAGAAAGAGTTGCAATTCTATTGTTGGCTTCCGCCTGAATTGGGAGAATTCAAGCTAAATACTGATGCCTCTTTAGTTGATGAAGGAGGAGGGATTGGAGGAATTCTAAGAAACAAGGATGGCGAAATAATTCATGTTTTCTCTAAAAATACTGATGGGGAATGAGATCTTCGCCTTGGAAATTCAAGCAATATGTGAAGGAGTGGCCGTTGCAAAATATCTGGGTATTACTTCTCTTTGGATTGAAGCAGAGTCTTTCTTTGCTGTTAACTCTTTCAACAAACGCTCTTTACCTCCGTGGAAAAAAATCCTGTCGATCCAAAGAGCTTGGACTAATCTGGCAGGAATGAAGTGGAGAATCACCCACATCTGGAGAGAGGGCAACATGGCAGCTGATTTTTTGTCCAAGAGAGAGTGCCCCTTTAAAAGCCATTCCACTTCTCAGATGACAGTTCCTGACGAGCTTCTTGCTATTGTAAAATCTGATAGAGAGAGAACAAAGTATCTGCGTCTGAACAATCGGAACTGATTCTGTCGCTGCTCCCGCTCTTCCCCTTTTGTTTCCCATGTTTGGCTATTTAGGCTCTGTTCCTTATTGTCCTTTTGCTGTTATGTGGATTGCCATTATGTGGTTTGCCTATTGGGAGTCTGTTCCCCCCTGGCTGGTTTATTGGCCCCCTTGATGTATCTCTCTATTTCTTTAATGATATCTGGTAGGGGTCTTGCCTAACCCCAGCTTAACCATAAAAAAAAAAAGGATTATCCCAAAACATGGCTAAAAGCTCGTTCACATCATCTATAGGGTTTCCTATGTCTAAAAGATTGATGTTTTATGAAGTTTTTTAAAAAAGAAACTTTCTATTTTTTCAATCTCTATCCTTCATTAACTAAATCTGAGATTCAGTACACTCTCCTTCTCATCCCAAAACATTGATAAAAGCTCTTTGACATCATCTCTAGGGTTTATTATGTCTAAAAGATAGATGTTTTATAAAGTTTTTAAAATACGAAATCATCTCCATCCTTCATCAACTAAATCTAAGATTTAATATCATCCCATCTTCATCTCAAAACTTTGCTGAAAGCTCCTTCACACCATCTCTAGGGTTTTTACTAAGTCTATAAGATTGATGTTTTAAAATGTTTCTAAAATAAGAAACTTTCAATCTTCATCCTTGATCAACTAAATCTAATATTCAATACCATCTAATCTCTTAGATTTAGTTGACGAAGGATGAAGATTGAAAAAAAAAAGTTTCCTATTTTAGAACTTTATAAAAAATTCATCTTTTAGACACATGAAACTCTATAAATGGTGTTAAGGAGCTTCTAGCCAAGTTTTGAGATGAGGATTAGATGGTATTGAATCTTAGATTTTGTTGACCAAGGATGGAGATTGAAAAAACCTTTATAAACTAAAGATAACATTCAATACCCTCTCATTCTCATCCCAAAACTTGGCTAAAAGCTCATTGACATCATCTCTAGGTTTTCTATATCTAAAAGATGAAAGTTTCTAAAATAAGAAACTTTCTATTTTTTCAATCTTCATCCTTAATCAACTTAATCCAAGATGCAATACCATTTAATCAAAATCCCAAAACTTGGCTAAAAGCTCATTGACACCATCTCTAGGGTCTCCTATGTCTAAAAGATGGATGTTTTATAATGTTTCTAAACTAAGAAACTTTTTATTTTTTCAATCTCCATCCCTCATCAACTAAATCTAAGATTCATTATCATGTCATCATCAACTCAAAGCCTGGCTACAAGCACCTTGACACCGTCTCTAGGGTTTCCTACGTCTAAAAGATGGATGTTTTATAAAGTTTCTAAACATCCACCTTTTAGATGATGTGAACGAGCTTTTAGCCAAGTTTGGGATGAGAATGAGAGGGTACTGAATCTTAGATTTTGTTGATGAAGGATGGAGAGTGAAAAAATAGAAAGTTTCTGATTTTAGAAATTTATTAAAACATCCATCTTTTAGACATAGGGAACCCTAGAGATGGCGTTAATGAGCTTTTAGCCTAGTTTTGGTATGAGGATGAGATGATATTGAATCTTAGATTTAGTTGATGAAGGATGGAGATTGAAAAAATAGGAAGCTTTTTAGTTTAGAAACTCTATAAAACTTCCATCTTTTAGAGATAAGAAACCCTAGAGATGGTGTTAAGGTGATTTTAGCCAAGTTTTGGGATTAGGATGAGATAGTAATTAATCTTAGATTTAGTTGCTGAAGAATGAAGATTGAAAAAATAGAAAGTTTCTTATTTTAGAAACTTTATAAAACATCCATCTTTCAGACATAAGAGACCCTAGAGATTGTGTAAATGTGCTTTTAGCCAAGTTTTGGGATGATGATTCGATGCTATTGAATCTTAGATTTAGTTGATCAAGGATGGAGATTGAAAAAATAGGAAGTTTTTAATTTTTGAAAGTTTATAAAATATCTATTTTTTCAATCTTTCTAAAAAGCTCATTGGTTTATATGGAGCTTTTTGCTATGTCTAAGATACGAAACATCCATTTTTTACGGTATTGAAACCCTAGAGATGATGTAAACGAGCTTTTAGCCATGTTTTGCGATGACAATGAAAGGGTATTGAATCTAAGGTTTAGTTGATGAAGGATGGAGATTGAAAAAATAGAAAATTTCTTATTTTGGAAACTTTATAAAACATCCATCTTTTAGACATAGGAAAGTCTAGAGATAGTGTTAAGGAGCTTTTAGTCATGTTTTGGGATGAGGATGAGATGATAATTAATCTTAGATTTAGTTGGTAAAGAATGGAGATTGAGAAAAGATAAAGTTTCTGATTTTAGAACCTTTATAAAACATCCATCTTTTAGACGTAGGAAACCCTAGAGATGGTGTCAATGAGCTTTTAGCCAAGTTTTGGGATGAGAATGTGAGGGTATTGAATCTTAGATTTAGTTGATGAAGGATAAAGATTGAAAAAATAAAGAGTTTCTGATTTTAGAAACTTTATAAAACATCAATCTTTTAAAATTAGTAAACCCTAGAGATGTTGTCAAGGAGCTTTTAGCCAAGTTTTGAGATTAGGATGAGATGGTATTGAATCTTAGATTTAGTTAATTAAGGATGGAGATTGAAATATAGAAAGTTTCTTATTTTAGGAACTTTATAAAACATCCATCTTTTAAACATGGGAGACCCTATAGACGGTACGAAGGAGCTTTTAGCCAAGTTTTGGGATGAGAAAGAAAGGGTATTGAATCTAAGGTTTAGTTTATGAAGGATGGAGATTGAAAAAATAGAAAATTTCTTATTTTGGAAAGTTTATAAAACATCCATCTTTTAGACATAGGAAACCCTGGAGATGGTGTTAAGGAGCTTTTAGCCATGTTTTGGGATAAGGAAGAGATGGTAATTAATCTTAGATTTAGTTGGTTAGGAATGGAGATTGAGAAAAAATAAAGTTTCTGATTTTAGAACCTTTATAAAACATCAAACTTTTAGACGTAGGAAACCCTAGAGATGGTGTCAATGAGCTTTTAGCCAAGTTTTGGGATGAGAACGTGAGGCTATTGAATCGTAGATTTAGTTGATAAAGGATAGAGATTGAAAAAATAAAGAGTTTCTGATTTTACAGATTTATAAAACATCAATCTTTCAGAATTAGTAAACCCTAGAGATGTAGTGAAGGAGCTTTTACCCAAGTTTTGAGATTATGATTAGCTGGTATTGAATCTTAGATTTAGGTGAACATGGATGGAAGTTTAAAAAATCTTTATCCACTTAATCTAACATTCAATATCCTCTCATTCTCATCTCAAAACTTGGCTAAAAGCTCGTTGACATCATATCTAGGGTTTCCTATGTCTAAAAGATTGATGTTTAATATTGTTTCTAAAATATGAAACTTTCTATTTTTTCAATTTTCATCCTTCATCAACTAAATCTAAGATTCAATATCATCTCCTCATTATCTCAAAACATGGCTGAAAGCTCTATGACACCATCTATAGGGTTTCATATGTCTAAAAGATGGATGTTTTATAAAGTTTCTAAAATAAGAAATTTTCTATTTTTTTAATATCCATCTTTTATCAACTAAATTTAAGATTCATTACCCTCTCATTCTCATCTCAGAACGTGGCTAAAAGGTCGTTGACATCATCTGTAAACTTTCAATACTATAAAAGATCAATCTAAAAGCTCTTTGACAACATCTATAGGGTTTAGTAAGTCTAAAAGATTGACGTTTTATAAAGTTTCTAAAATACGAAACTTTCTATTTTTTCAATCTCCATTCTTCATCAACTAAGTCTAATATTAAATACCCTCTAATTCTCAACTTAAAACTTAGTTAAAGCTCTTTGACCTTATCTCTAGGGTTTCTTATTTCTAAAAGATGGATGTTTTATATAGTTTTGAAAATAAGAAACTTTCTATTTTTTCAACCTCCATCATTAATCAACTAAATCTAAGATTCAATTTCATCGCATCCTCATCCCAAAACTTGGCTAAAAGCTCCTTGACACCATCTGTAGGGTTTCATACGTCTAAAAGATGGATGTCTTCTAAAGTTTATAAATTAAGAAACTTTCTATTTTTTCTATCTCCATCATCCGTTAACTAAATCGAAGATTCAATATCATCTCATTCTCATCTCAAAACTTGGTTAAAAGCACCTTGACACCATCTCTATGGTTTCCTTTGTCTAAAAGATGAATGTTGTGTAAAGTTTCTAAAATAAGAAACTTTCTATTTCTTCAATCTCAATCTTTCATCAACTAAATTTAAGATTAAATTTAATCTTATCCTCATCCCAAAACTTGGCAAAACGCTCCTTGACACTATCTCCAGGGTTTCATATGTCTAAAAGATGGATATCTTATAAAGTTTCAAAATTAAGAAACTTTCTATTTTGTCAATCTCCATCATGCGTCAGCTAAATCTAAGATTCAATATCATCACAAAAGTTGGCTAAAAGCTCCTTGACAGCATCTCTAGGGTTTTCTATTTCTAAAAGATGTATATTTTATAATGTTTCTAAAATCATAAACTTTCTGTTTTTTTCAATTCTTATCCTTAACCTAAAACTTGGCTAAAAGCTCCTTAACACCATCTATAGGGTTTCCTATGTCTAAAAGATTGATGTTTTTTAAAGTTTCTAAAATCAGAAACTTTTTATTTTTTCATTCTCCATCATTCATCAACTAAAATTAAGATTCATTACCATCGCATCCTCATCTCAAAACTTGGCTAAAAGATCCTTGACACAATCTCTAGGGTTTCATATGTCTAAAAGATAGATGTTTTATAGAGTTTTTAAAATAACAAACTTTTTATTTCTTCCCCATCCTTAATCAACTAAATCTAAGACTCAATACCATCGTTAACTCATCCCAAAACTTGGCTCAGCGCTCCTTAACACCATTTATAGGGTTTACTAAGTGTAAAAGATTGATGTTTTTCAAAGTTTCTAAAATAAGAAACTTTCTATTTTTTTAATCTCCATCATTCAATAAATAAATCTAAGATTCAATACCGTCTCATTCTTATCCTAGAACTTGGCTAAAAGCTCTATGACACCATCTCATTCTCATGCCAAAACTTGGCTAAAAGCACTTTGACACCATCTCTTGGGTTTCTTATGTCTAAAAGATGTATGTTTTATAAAGTTTCTAAAATAAGAAACTTTATATATTTTCAATCTCCATCCTTCATCAACTCAATCTAAGATTCAGAACCATGTAATCCTCATCTCAAAACTTGTCTAAAAGCTCCTTGACACCATCTAGAGGGTTTCCTATGTTTAAAAGATGGATGTTTTATAAAAGTTCTAAGATTAGAAACTTTCTGGTTTTCAATATCCATCACTCTTCAACTAAATCTAAGATTCAATACCATCTCATCTTCATATCAAAACTTGGCTAAAAGCTCCATGACACCATCTCCTAGGGTTTGATACGTCAAAAGATAGATGTTTTTAAAAAATTCTAAAATAACAAACTTTTATTTTTTCGCCATCCTTCATCAACTAAATTTAAGATTCAATACCATCGCTAACACATCCCAAAACATGGCTCAAAACTCCTTCACACCATCTCTAGGGTTTCTTATTTCTAAAAGATGAATGTTTTGTGAAGTTTCTAAAATAAGAAACTTTCTATGTTTTCAGTCTCCATCCTTCATCAACTAAATCTAAGATTCAATTTCATCTCATCCCCATCCCAAAACTTAGTTAAAGCTCCTTGACACTATCTCTAGGGTTGCCCATGTCTAAAAGATGAATGTCTTATAAAGTTTCTAAATTAAGAAACTTTTTATTTTATCATTGTCCACCATGTGTCAACTAAATGTAAGACTCAATATCATCTCATCCTCATCTCAAAACTTGGCTAAAAGTTTCTTGACAGCATCTCTAGGATTTTCTATGTCTAAAAAATGAATGTTATGTAAAGTTTCTAAAATAAGAAACCTTTTATTTCTTCAATCTCCATCCTTCATCAACTAAATCTAAGATTAAATTTCATCTCATCCTCATCCCAAAACTTACCTAAAAGCTCATTGACACAATCTTTAGGGTTTCCTATGTCTAAAAGATGGATGTTTTATAAAGGTTCTAAATTAAGAAACTTTCTATTTTTTCAATCTCCATCATCCGTTAACTAACTCTAAGATTCAATATCACCTCATCTTCATCTCAAAACTTGGATAAAAGCTCATTGACAGGATCTCTAGGGTTTTCAATGTCCAAAAGATGAATGTTCTGTAAAGTTTCTAAAGAAACTTACTATTTCTTCATTCTCATCCTTCATCAACTAAATCTAAGATTAAATTTCATCTCATCCTCATCCCAAAACTTGCCTAAAAGCTTCTTCACACTATCTCTATGATTTCCTATGTCTAAAAGATGGATGTCTTATGAAGTTTCTAAATTAAGAAACTTTCTATTTTTTCAACATCATCTTTCTTTGAAGATTTATTTTTTGACATTTGCAAGTCCAAGGTTTCACAAACTTCATTATAAGTCATTTCATTATCATTAGAACTTGAACTAGAAGATGGATGGGAGCATACCTCATTTTTATCTTCTTCGATGTTGGCCATTAGACATACGGTAGGTTCAACATGGGCCGAAATACAGAAGTTTGATTTTTCTTCCTTGGAGCTCTTACTTGATGATGAACTAGGGCTATCACTAAGCCAATCCCAATTTGCCACGTGTGCTCTAAACTTCTTCCCATATTTCTTCTTCTTGTTCTTGAGGAGAGGGCATTCCGGTTTTATGTGTCCGGGTTTGCCACATTCATAGCATTTTATTAGGTCCTCCTTCTTCTTTTCCTCCTTTTTCTTCTTATCTTTTCTTCCTTTCTTCTGCCACATCTTCTTAAACTTCTTCAAAGCTTCCAATTCATCGCTATTGGAACTTGAGGAAGAAGATGATGATTTGGAGGTGAAGGTAATGGATTTGCCCTTGTCTTTCTCCTTGAGTTTTGAAGCCTCGGCTTGTTGGTTTTCCCTTCTCTTCATCTTCATTTCATGTGTAATGAGGGATCCAACTAACTCATCTAACTTCACATTGTCAAGATCTTTAGATTCTTCAATCGCCGTGACCTTGGGGTCCCAACTAAATGGAAGACACCGGAGAAGCCTCGTCACCAATTCGAAATTTGCATAGGTTTTACCTAAACCTTCAAGCTCATTAACAATATTAGTAAAACGAGAATACATTTCGGAAATGGATTCATTTTCGTTCATTTTAAAAGCTTCTAAATCACTAACAAGAAGACTAACTTTAGAATTTTTGACTTGTGAAGTCCCCTAATGAGTGGTTTCAAGAATTGTCCATATATCCTTAGCCGTATTACAAGTAGACACCCGATTGAATTTGTCGGGAGATAGACAACAAAAGATTGTGTTCACTCCTTTAGCATTCAATGCGACTCCCTTCTTTTGAGCGGCCGACCACTCACTTCTATCACTTGTGGGAGGAATGTATCCATCTTCAATTAACTCCCACATTTCAAAGTCTAAGGGTTCTAAAAAGAAATCCAACTGGGTTTTCCAGTCGACCGGCCCTATATGAAATTCCTTTTTTACTTTAAAAACTTTTGGAACTTTTGGGCCATGGACTTTGGGATTTAATCCTACATTTTCAAATACAATTTCAAATACATTTTATCCTATGTTTAGTGCCTTTGACCTCTCTAAAAACAAAGAGAGGAGTACAAACTCTATTGACTTGGAAAGCACTACAATCTTCTCTTGGTCTTCAAGGCTTCAAGTCCACCAAGCTTCTCAGATCATCCTAGCTTTGGCACTCCAAATGCATTCCAATTTAGCTTCAATACCTTGATCCAAGCTTCCTTGATTGCACATTAATGAGATCTACAACTTAGACAATCAAAAGCACATTAGTGATCTAAAATCACTTGTGTATGGAATCATCAAAATAAGAAGGTAATGCTAACGATGGAACCATTGGGCTTACAAATATCCTCTCATTCTCAACTCAAAACTTGGCTAAAAGCTCCTTGACACCATCTCTAGGGTTTCCTATGTCTAAAAGATGGATGTTTTATAAAGTTTCTAAAATAAGAAACTTTCTATTTTTTCAATCTCTATCCTTCATCAACTAAATCTATGATTCAATACTGTAAGCCCAAGGGTTTCGATGGGTTAATCATTCACCTTACCTTCTTGTTTTGATGCTAGCAAACTAAATTGATTAGCATTTATGGAATGATGTGTTGCTTTGAGGTGTTGGGTTGTATACAGGATTTTCATGTCATAGTCGCCATTACACAACTGTTCACAACACATGGCTTGTGGATCAAGGAGCAAAGGAACCAAGAGCTTGGACCGACATTGAATACATCCTCATTTGAAGATGTTCGAATCAAGAAGTTCATCATGAAGATTCCACAGGTTTCCTAAGCAAGTGTCAAGAAGGAGCTTGGAGTTGAACATGCCATGGTGACACCTCATGTACCTCAACATGCATTGAAGATTGGAGGACAACTCACAAGATCCAAGACAAGGACAAGATGTTCACCTAAGCTGAAGAAGTCCAAGAAAGTGCTAAGGAGCCAAGACATTCCAAGAAGACTCAAGGTTCTTATTTTTGGAATGTATTTAGAGTCTTCTTGATTTTAGGATTAAATGCACTTTCAAAAGGTTTTCAAATAATTTTTAACATTTCACATCTTTGAAAACCATCAACACATCCAAGAATGTGTTTGGAAACCTTGGACTTAAGCCCAAAGACCATAGCCCAAAAGCCCCTCATCTTTAAAGTTAAAATGAAAGTTTTACCATGGTCGGTAGACCGGGCTAGGCCGGGCGACCGCGGGATGGAACCTAGAAATCCAGGTCATCTCGAATTTTATCGGGCCGGTCGACCGGGTTAAGCCGGGTGACCGCGGATATGTGTCTGTTTCAAAACAGAACAATCCTACATGGTTTGGACGGACGACCGCCGCTAGTCGGTCGACCGGGATAGGTTTTTTAGCCAAATTTTTTGAGCAAACAGTTAGCTTTCGCCGGGCGATCGCCGTGTGGTCGGTCGACTGCGACGGTAAGAAATTTAAAAATAGAATAGGGCGCCCGATAGGGGCGGATGACTGCCGTAGCCTGGTCGACCGCCGCGGTCAAGCAAACTAGCCGTTGGGGCATTTTCTGCTTGACTTTTTCAAGCCGTTTATTTACAGTTCTACCCCAAATGGTCATATTTTTAAATACACTATATATACATCATTAAAATCTATCTCTATAAGCTTTTGAACATTCTGAGAAAGACCAAATTCCATTTCTGCTTGAGCTTCAACATTCTATTTCAAATGCTAAAAACCTCTTTGATCTTCCATTTCTACATGTTATCAAGAGGCACTCCATAGCGCTTTTATTTGTTTATTTCTTTGAGTGAATGTGTGCTTACAAAGTTGTAATCCGCCTATTAAGAGGCATTGAGAGTTTTACATTTAATTTGTTCTTCATGAGAGGGTCTTCTCTTCAGCCCGTAAAGAAAGGTGAAGAAAAGGGTCTCTGATTCGGCCCGTGAAGAACGGTGAATCATGTGTGAGGGTTTGATTCCCTTGCCAAGGCTTCGTGCGAGGGGCTTCGCTTTGGCCCTTGAGAATGGAAAAGAAAGTGTTTGTTCCCTTTGGAGATGAAGGAGTCGGGTGTACGGCTTGATCATTTTAATGGAGATCCCAATGAGGTAAACTTGGAAGAGTTGAGTAGGTCAAGTTGTGACCGAACCAGTATAAATCTTGTGCCTTGTGGATGCTTGCTCTTTTCTCTCTCTCTCTCTTGCACGTGTGGTGATTGCTAATTTCTAACCTTACTATTGTTATGCTTTAATTGAACATGGGTTAGTAAATGCACTTGTGTTAAATGTTATAAACCCTAATTGCATTATGATATCCATTTGAACAAGGGTTAGTAAATGTGCATGATTAGAAAGTCTAAATCCTAGCTTTTATTGATATACATATTTGAACACGGGTTAAAGTAATTAGTGATTAATTACAAGATTAATTTTTAATCTTCCTTAATTAAGCCTAAAATTTCTAACTGACCAATTCACCCCCCCTCTTGGATTGTCACACCTGTAATTCAATTAGCCTCTCATTCTCATCCCAAAACTTGGCGAAAAGCTGGTTGACATCATCTCTAGGGTTTCAGTACCATAAAAGATGGCCTTTCACCAACTAAAACTAAGATTCAATACCATCTCATCCTAATCTCAATACATAGCTAAAACTCCTTTACACCATCTCTAGGGTCTCTTATGTCGAAAAGATAGATGTTTTATTAACTTTCTAAAGTAGAAAACTTTTTTCTCTTTTCAATCTTCATCCATTATCAACTAAATCTAAGATTCAATACCATCTCATCCTCATTTCAAAATTTGGCTAAAATCTCCTTAACACAATCTCGAGGGTTCCCTATGTCTAAAAGATGGATATTTTATAAAGTTTCTAAAATAAGAAACTTTCTATTTCTTCAATCTCCATCCCTTATCAACTAAATCAAATATTCAATATCATCTAATCCAAATCTCGTAAGTTGGCTAAAAGCTCTTTGACACCATCTCTAGGGTTTACTAAGTGTAAAAGATAGATGTTTTATAAAGTTTCTAAAATAAGAAACTTTTTATTTTTTCAATCTACATCCTTCAACAACTAAATCTAAGATTTAATACGCTCTCATTCTCAACTCAAAACATGGCTAAAAGGCCCATGACATCATCTCTATGGTTTCCTATATCTAAAAGATGGATGTTTTATAAAGTTTTTAAAATAAGAAACTTTCGATTTTTCAATCTCCATCCTTCATCAACTAAATCTAAGATTCAATACCCTCTCATTCTCATCCCAAAACTTGGCAAAAAGCTGGTTGACATCATCTCTAGGGTTTCAATACCATAAAAGATGCTTTTTCATCAACTAAATCTAAGGTTTAATACCATCTCATCCTAATCTCAAAACTTCGCTAAAAGCTCCTTCACACCATCTCTAGGGTCTCCTATGTCTAAAAGATTGATGTTTCCTAAAGTTTTTAAAATATGAAACTTTTTATTTTTACAATCTTCATCCTTTATCAACTAAAGCTAAGATTCAATACTATCTCATCCCCATGACAAAGTTTGGCTAAAAGCTCCTTAACACAATCTCGAGGGTTTCCTATGTCTTAACGATGGATGTTTTATAAAGTTTCTAAAATAAGAAACTTTCTATTTCTTCAATCTCCATCCTTCATCACCTAAATCTAAGATTCAATACCATCTAATCCAAATATCAAAACTTGGCTAAAAGCTCTTAGACAACATCTCTAGGGTTTACTAAGTGTAAAAGATTGATGTTTTATAAAGTTTCTAAAATAAGAAACTTATTATTTTTTCAATCTCCATCCTTCAGCAACTAAATATAAGATTTAATACGCTCTCATTCTCAACTCAAAACATCGCCAAAAGCTCCATGACATCATCTGTAGGGTTTCCTATGTCTAAAAGATTGATGTTTTATAAAGTTTTTAAAATAAGAAACTTTCAATTTTTAAATCTTCATCCTTCATCAACTAAATCTAAGATTCAATACCCTCTCATTCTCATCCCAAAACTTTGCAAAAAGCTGGTTAACATCATCTTTAGGGTTTGAATAACATAAAAGATGGTCTTTCATCAACTAAATCTAAGATTCAACACCACCTCATCTTAGTCTTAAAACTTGGTTAAAAGCTCCTTCACACCATCTCTAGGGTCCCATAAGTCTAAAAGATTGATGTTTTATAAAGTTTCTAAAATACGAAACTATTTTTTTTTCAATCTTTATCCTTTATACACTAAAGCTAAGATTCAATACCATCTTATCCCCATCGCAATATTTGGCTAAAAGCTCCTTAACACAATCTCGATGGGTTTCGTAAGTCTAAACGATGGATGTTTTATAAAGTTTCTAAAATAAGAAACTTTATATTTCTTCAATCCCCATCCTTCATCGAAGATTCAATACCATCGAATCCAAATCTCAAAATTTGGCTAAAAGCTCTTAGACACCATCTCTAGGGTTTACTAATTGTAAAAGATTTATGTTTTATAAAGTTTCTAAAATAAGAAACGTTTTATTTTTTCAATCTCCATCCTTCACAACGAAATCTAAGATTCAATACCTTCTCATTCTCATCTCAAAACTTGGCTAAAAGCTACTTGACACCATCTCTAAGGTGTCTTATGTCTTAAAGATGGATGTTTATAAAGTTTCTAAAATAAGAAACTTTCTATTTTTTTAATCTCCATCATTCATCAACTAAATCTAAGATTCAATACCCTCTCATTCTCATCCCAAAACTTGGCTAAAAGCTCGTTGACATCATCACTAGGGTTTCAATACCGTAAAAGATGGTCTTTCATCAACTAAACCTATGATTCACTACCATCTCATCCTCATCCCAAAACACGGCTAAAAGCTCCTGGACAATCTCTAGGGTCTCCTCTGTCTAAAAGATGGATGTTTTATAAAGTTTCTAAAATAACAAACTTTCTAGTTGTTCAATCTCCATCATTTTTCAACTAAATCTAAGATTTAATATCATCCCATCCTCTTATCAAAACTTGGCTAAAAGCTCCTTAACACCATCTCTAGGGTTTCCTATGTCCAAAAGATGGATGTTTAATAAAGTTTCTAAATTAAGAAACTTTCTATATTTTCAATCTCTAGGCTTTATCAACTAAATCTAAGATTCAATACTATCTAATCCTCATGTCAAAAAATGGCTAAAAGTTCCTTGACAGCATCGCTAGGGTATTCTTAGAGTAAACGATTGATGTTTTATATAGTTTCTAAAATAAAAAACATTCTATTTTTTAAAACTCCATCCTTCATTATCCAAATCTAAGATTCAATACCCTCTCATTCTCATCTCAAAACTTGGCTAAATACCCCTTAACATCATCTCAAGATTTTCCTATTTCTAAATGATGGATGTTTTATAAAGATTGTAAAAGAAGAAATTTTTTATTTTTTCAATCTCAATCCTTCAGCAACTAAATCTAAGATTCAATACTATCTCATTCTAATCTCAAAACGTGATGGCTAAAAGCTCCTTGAGACCATCTCTAGGGTTTCCTATGTCTAAAAGAATGATGTTTTATAAAGTATTAAAATAAGTAACTTTCTCTTTTTTCAATCTCCATCCTTCATCAACTAAATCTAAGATTTAGTACGCTCTTATTCTCATCCCAAAATTTGGCTAAAAGCTGGTTGACTTCATCTCTAGGGTTTCAATACCATAAAAGATGGCCCTTCATCAACTGAATCTAAGATTCAATACCATCTCATCCTCATCTCAAAAATTGGCTAAAAGCTCCATTACACCATCTCTAGGGGGCTCCTATGGCTAAAAGATTGATGTTTTATAAAGTTTCTAAAATAAGAAATTTTCTATTTTTTTAATCTTCAAACTTTGTAACTTAAATCTAAGATTCAATACCATCTCATCCTCATCTCAAACCTTGGCAAAAAGCTCATTACCAGAATCTCGATGGTTTCTTATGTCTAAAAGATTGATATTTTATACAGTTTCTAAAATGAGAAACTTTCTATTTCTTCAATCTCCATCCATCATCAACTAAATCTAGGATTCAATACCACATAATCCTCTTCTCAAAACTTGGCTAAAAGCACTTTGACACCATCTCTAGGGTTTACTAACTGGAAAAGATTGATGTTTTATAATGTTTCAAAAATAAGAAACCTTTTTTTCAATCCCCATCCTTCAGCAACTAAATCTAAGTTTTAATACCCTCTCATTCCTAACTCAAAACTTGGCTAAAAGCTCCTTGACAGCGTCTCTAGGGTTTCCTATGTCTAAAAGATGGATGTTATATAAAGTTTTTAAAAGAAGAAATTTTCTATTTTTTCAATCTTCATCCTTTATCCACTAAATCTAAGATTCAATAGCCTCTCATTCTCATCCCAAAACTTGGCAAAAAGCTGGTTTATATCATCTCTAGGGTTTTAATACCATAAAAGATGGTATTTCATCAACTAAATCCAAGATTCAATACCATCACTTCCTAATCTCAACCTCAATCCTTCAGCAACTAAATCTAAGATTCAGTACCCTCTAATTCTCATCTCAAAACTTTGCGAAAAGCACTTTGACACGATCTCTAGGGTTTCCAATGTCTAAAATATAGAAGTTTTAAAAAGTTTCTAAAATAAGAAACTTTCAATTTTTAAAATCTACATCCTTAATTAACTAAATCTAAGATTAAATACCCTCTATTCTAATCCCAAAACTTTGCTAGAAGCTCGTTGACATCATCTCTAGGGTTTCAATACTATAAAAGATAGTCCTTCATCAACTAAATCTATTATTTAATACCATCTCATCTTCTTCTCAAAACTTGGCTAAAAGCTCTTTGACACAATCTGTAGGGTTTATTAAGTGTAAAAAATTAATCTTTCACAAAGTTTCTAACATAAGAAACTTTCTAGTTTTTAAATCTCCATCATTCATCAACTAAATCTAAGATTCAACACCCTCTCATTCTCATCTCAAAACTTGGCTAAATGCACCTCCACAACTTCTCCAGGGTTTACTATCACTAAAAGATAGTTGTTTTATACAGTTTCTAAAATAAGAAACTTTCTATTTTTTCAATCTCCGTTCTTGATTAACTAAATCTAAGATTCAAAACCCTCTCATTCTCATCCCAAAAATTAGCTAAAAGCTCGTTGTCATCATCTTTAGGGTTTAAATATCATAAAAGATGGTCATTCATCAATTAAATCTCTGTTTCAATACCATCTCATTCTCATCTCAAAACTTGGCTAAAAGCTCCCTCACACCATCTCTAGGGCTTCCTATGTCTAAAAGATGGATGTTTTACAAAGTTTCTAAAGTAAGAAACTTTCTATTTTTTTTATTTCCATCCTTTATCAGCTAAATGTAAGATTCAATACCATCTCATCCTCATCTCAAAACTTGGCTAAAAGCTCCTTAACACCATCTCAAGGGTTTCTTATGTCTAAAAAATGGATGTTTTATAAAGTTTCTAAAAAAGAAACTTTCTATTTTTTCAATCTCCATCATTAATCAACAAAATCTAAGATTCAATACCATATAATCGTCATCTCAAAACTTGGCTAAAAGCTCTTTGAAAACATCTCTAGGGTTTACTAAGTATAAAAGATTGATGTTTTATAAAGTTTCAAAAATAAGAAACTTTTTACTTTTTCAATCCCCATCCCTCGGGAACTAAATCTAAGATTTAATACCGTCTCATTTCCAACTTAAAACTTGGCTAAAAGCTCCTTGGCAGCATCTATAGGGTTTCCTATGTCTAAAAGATTGATGTTTTATAAAGTTTTTAAAAGAATAAACATTCTATTTTTTCAATCTTCATCCTTCATCAACTAAATCTAAGATTCAATACCCTCTCATTCTTATCCCAAAACTTGGCAAAAAGCTGGTTCACATCATGTCTAGGGTTTCAATACCATAAAACATGGTCTTTCATCAACTAAATCAAATATTTAATATCATCTCATCCTAATCTCAAAATTGGGCTAAAAGCTCCTTCACACCATCTCTACAGTCTCCAACGTCTAAAAGATTGATGTTTTATAAAGTTTCTACAGTACAAAACTTTTTATTTCTTCAGTCTTTATCCTTTATCAACTAAATCTAAGATTCATTACGATCTGATCCTCATCTCAAAATTTGGCTAAAAGCTCCTTAATACAATCTTGAGAGTTTCCTGTGTCTAAAAGATAGATATTTTATAAAGTTTCTAAAATAAGAAACTTTCTATTTATTCAATCTCCATCATTCATCAACCAAATCTAAGATTCAATACCATCTAATCCTCATCTCAAAACTTGGATAAAAGCTCGTTGACAACATTTCTAGGGTTTAGTAAGTCTAAAAGATGGATGTTTTATAAAGTTTATAAAATAACAAACTTTCTATTTTTCAATCTCCATCTTTTATCAACTAAATCTAAGGTTCAATACCCTCCCATTTTTATCTTAAAACTTGGTAAGAAGCTCGTTGACATAATCTCTAGGGTTTCCTATGTCTAAAAGTTCTATGTTTTTTATTGTTTATAAAATAAGGAACTTTCTATTTTTTCAATATCCATAATTCATCAACTAAATCTACGATTTAATATCATCTCATCACCATCTCAAAACTGGGCTAAAAGCTCATTGGCACCATCTATAGGGTTTCCTATATCTAAAAGATTGAGGTTTTTTAAACTTTCTACAATAAGAAACTTTTGATTTTTTCAATCTCCATCCTTGATCAACTAAATCTAAGATTCAATACCATCTTAGATTTTGTTGAAGAAGGATGATGATTGAAAAAATAAAAAGTTTCTAATTTTAGAAGCTTTATAAAACATCCATCTTTCAGACATAGGAGACCCTAGAGACGGTGTCAATGAGCTTTTAGCAATGTTTTGGGATGAGGATGAGATGATATTGAATCTTAGATTTAGTTGATGAAGGATGGAGTTTGAAAAAAATAGAAAGTTTCTTATTTTAAAAACTTTATGAAACAGCCACCTTTTAGACATAGGAAACCCTACAGATGAGGTCAACGAGCTTTTAACCAAGTTTTGGGATGAGAATAAGTGGGTATAGAATCTTAGATTTAGTTGATGAATGATCTAGATTAAAAAATAGAAAGTTTCGTATATTGGAAACTTTATTAAACATCAATCTTTTAGACTTGGTAAACCCTAGAGATTGTGTCAAAGTGTTTTTAGCCATGTTTTGGGATGAGGATGAGATGATATTGAATTTTAGATTTAGTTGAAGAAGGATGGAGATTGAAAAATTTGTAGTTTCTTATCTAAAGAAACTTTATAAAACATTCATCTTTTAGACATAGAAAACCATCTATATGGTGTCAATGAGCTTTTAGTCAAGTTTTGAGATGAGGTTTAGATGGTATTGAATCTTAGATTTAGTTGAAGAAGGATGGAGATTGAAAAAAAAAAGAAAGTTTCTTATTTTAGAAACTTTATAAAAAAATCCATCTTTTAGACATAGGAAACCCTAGAAATGGTGTTAAGGAGCTTTTAACCAAGTTTTGGGATGAGGATGAGATGGTGTGAACGAGCTTTTACTCAAGTTTTGGGATGAGAATGAGAGGGTATTGAATCATAGATTTAGTTGATGAAGGATGGAGATTGAGAAAATAGAAAGTTTCGTATTTTAGAAACTTTATAAAACATAAATCTTTTACACTTCGTAAACCTAGAGATGGTATCATGGAGCTTTTTGCCTAATTTTGGGATGAATTAGCGATGGTATTGAATGTTAGATTTAGTTGATGAAGAATGGAGAAAAAATAAAAAGTTTCATATTTTAGAAAGTTTATAAAACATCTATGTTTAAGACATATGAAACCGTAGAGACGGTGTAAATGAGCTTTTAGCCATGTTTTGAGATGACGATGCGGTGATATTGAATCTTAGATTTAGTTGATGAAGGATGGAGATTGATGAAGAATGGAGAATGAAAAAATAAAAAACTTCTTATTTTAGAAACGTTAAAACATCCATCTTTTAGACTTACTAAACCATAGAGATGGGGTCAATGAGCTTTTAGCCATGTTTTGAGATCGGGATGAGATGATATTGAATCTTAGATTTAGTTGGTGAATGATGGAGATTGAGAAAATAGAAAGTTTCTTATTTTAGAAACTTTATAAAACATCAATCATTTAAAATTAGTAAACCCTAGAGATGATGTTAACGAGCATTTTGCTAAGTTTTGGGATGAGAATGAGAGGGTATTGAATCTTAGAATTAGTTGATGAATGATGGAGATTGAAAAAACAGAAAGTTTCTGATTTTAGAAACTTTATAAAACATCTATCTTTTAAACATAAGAAACCCTAGAGATGGTATAAAGGAGCATTTAGTGAAGTTTTGGGATTAGAATGAGATGGTGTCAACGAGCTTTTAGGCAAGTTTTGGGATAAGAATGAGACGGTATTGAATCTTAGATTTACTTTATGAAGGATGGTGATTGAAGAAATATAAAATTTATTATTTTTGAAACTTTAGAAAACTACAATCTTTTACAGTTAGTAAACCCTAGAGATGGTATCAGTGAGCTTTGAGCCAAATTTTGGGATGAGTTAGCGATGATATTGAATCATAGATTTAGTTGATGAAAGATGAGGAAGAAATAAAAAATTTCTTATTTTAGAAACTTTATAAAATATCAATCATTTAGACATATGAAACCTTAGAGATGGTGTAAAGGATCTTTTAGCCAAGTTTTGAGATGAGGATGCGATGATAATGAATCTTAGATTTAGTTGATGAAGTATGGAGACTGAAAAAATAGAAAGTTTGTGTTCTAAAACATCAATCTTTTAGACATAGAAACCCTATAGATGGTGTAAATGAGCTTTTAGCTAAGTTTTAGGATGAGGATGAGAATTGAAAAAACAGAAAGTTTCTGATTTTAGAAACTTTATAAAACAAACATCTTTTAAACATAAGAAACCCTACAGATTGTGTCATGGAGCTTTTAGCCAAGTTTTGAGATGATAATGAAATGATATTGAATCCTAGATTTAGTTGATTAACGATGGAGATTGAAAAAATAGAAAGTTTCTTATTTTAGAAACTTTACATAACATTAATCTTTTAGACATAAGAAACCCTAGAGATGATGTCAATGAGCTTTTAGCCAAGTTTCAAGATGAGAATGTGAGGGTATTGAATCTTAGATCTAGTTGATGAAGAATGGAGATTGAAAAATATAAAGTTTCTTATTTTAGAAACTTTATAAAACATCAATATTTTAGACTTAGTAAACAGTAGAGATGGTGTCAAGGAGCTTCTAGATTCATCTTTTAGGGTATCTAAACCCTAGAGATCATGTCAACGAGCTTTAGCAAAGTTTTGAGTTGAGAATGAGAGGGTATTGAACCTTAGATTTAGTTGATAAAGGACGGAGATTGAAAAAATAAAAAAAAATTTATTTTAGAAACTTTATGTAACATCCATCTTTTAGACATATGAGACCCTACATCCATCTTTTAGCCATGTTTTTGGATGAGTTAGCGATGATATTGATTCTTAAATTTAGTTGATGAAGGATGGAGAAAAAATAAAAAGTTTCTTGTTTTAGAAACTTTATGAAATATCTATCTTTTAGACATAAGAAACCCTAAGGATGGTGTCAAAGACCTTTTAGCCAAGTTTTGATATTAGGATGAGATTGTATTGAATTTTAGATTTAGTTGAGGAAGGATTGAGATTGAAAAACAGGAAGTTTCTTATCTAAAGAAATTTTATAAAACATCTATCTTTTAGACATAGGAAACCATCTATATGGTGTCAAGGAGATTTTAGTTAAGTTTTGAGATGAGGTTTAGATGGTATTGAATCTTAGATTTAGTTGATCAATGATGGAGATTGAAAAAATAAAAAGTTTCTGATTTTTGAAACTTTATACAACATCCATCTTTTAGGCATAGGAAACCTTAGAGATGGTGTCAATGAGCTTTTAGCCAAATTTTGAGATGAGGATGAGATAGTATTGAATCTTAGATTTAGTTGATGAAGGATTGAAATTGAAAAAACAGAATGTTTCTTATTGTAGAAACTTTATAAAACATCCATCTTTTAAACATATGAGACCTTAAAGATGGTGTCAATGAGCTTTGAGCCATGTTTTGGGATGGCGATGAAATATTATTGAATCTTTGATTTAGTTGATGATGGATGGAGATTGACAAAATATAAAGTTTCTAATTTTTTAAACTTTTTTATAACATCCATCTTTTTAGGTATTAAAACCTTAGAGATGATGTCAACGAGCTTTTAGCTAAGTTTTGGGATGAGAATGAGAGGGTATTGAATCTTAGATTTACTTGATGAAGGATGGATATTGAAAAACAGAAAGTTTCAGATTTTATAAACTTTATAAAACATCTATCTTTTAGACATTAGAAACCCTAGAGATCGTGTCAAGGAGCTTTTATCCATCTCATCCTCATCCCAGAACTTGGCAAAGTTCCTTGACACCATCTCTAGGGTTTACTAAGTGTAAAAGATTGATGTTTTATAAAGTGTCTAAAATAAGGAACTTTATATTTTTTCAATCTCCATCATTCATTAACCAAATCTAAGAGTCAATATCATCTCATCCTCATCTCAAAACTTAGCTAAAAACTCTTTGACACCACCTCTACGGTTTCCTATGTCTAAAAGATGGATGTTTTATAAAGTTTCTAGAATAAGAAACTTTCTATTTTTCAATCTCCATACTTTATCAACTAAATCTATGATTTAATACCATCTCATCCTCGTTTCAAACCTTACCTAAAAGCTCATTGACACCATCTCTAGGGTTTATTAAGTCTAAAAAATTGATTTTTTATAAAGTTTCTAAAATAAGAAACTTTCTATTTTTTCAATCTACATCCTTCATCAACTAAATCTAAAATTCAATACTTTCTCATTCTCATCCAAAAACTTTCTTAAAAGCTCGTTGACATCATCTCTAGGGTTTCGTATGTCTAAAAGATAGATGTTTTTATTTTTTCAATTTCCATCATTCATGAACTAAATCTAAGATTCAATATCATCTCATTTTCAGCACAAAATATGGCTAAAAGCTCCTCGACACCTTCTCTAGGGTCTTCCATGTCTAAAAGATAAATGTTTTATGAAGTTTCTAAAATATGAAACTTTCTATTTTTTCATTCTTTATCCTTTGTCAACTAAATTGAAGATTTAATATCATCCCATCCTCATCTGAAAACCTAGGTAAAAGCACTTTGACACCATCTCTAGTGTTTCGTATGTCTAAAAGATGGATGTCTTATAAAGTTTCAAAAATTAGAAACTTTCTATTTTTCAGTCTCTATCTTTCATCAATTAAATATAAGATTCAAAACCCTTTCATTCTGATCCCAAAATCTGGCTAAAAGCTCATTGACATCATCTCTAGGGTTTCCGATGTCTAAAAGATGGATGTTTTATAATGTTTCTAAAATAAGAAACTTTCAAATTTTCAATCGCCATCCGTAATAAACTAAATCTAAGATTCATTACGATTATAGCCCAGTGCACATAGGATGTAGGGCCCACCTGCATTAGTTTATGGCTAACTAGCATTAGTTAGGACATATAGGGAGTCTTAAAACTCACAAATAAGTGGAACCTAACTAATCATATGCAATAAGCTATTAACAATTAGTCGAGTCTAATTGATTGAGTCTAGGATAGCAGTCTTAGATTTGTTAGGCATTGTAGTTTAGAATAGGTGCGAGAACTACGTGGCCTTAATTCCTGTAGAGGCGAGGATGCGTAGGCGGCCTCAGATGAACATCAGACTATCCAAGATTCAGGCAAAAAAATAATAGAGTCTTAGGGTTTGTTATTAGTGCTTTAGGGTTTGTGTTTGTGGTTATCATTGTTTCTTGTATAAGACCATGACAGTATGTCTTCTTTCATACTAGGATTATTTTCTTATTTGATTACTCACATGTTCAGCTGTAGTTCTCACATGCTTAACTGTAGCTCTTTACAATTGCTGATTATTACTTTTGCTATCATCTACTAGCATTTGTTCACTGTAAAGGTTTGTCCCTTTAGCTATAGTTATGCTTGCGTTTGTTTACCGCTTTCTTAGATGTGATGAGTTAGGATTATATGTGATATGTGGAGACAGGTAGCAGGGTTATTTGGCATTGGATTGGCTTTAGTCTTCTCCGCCTCCTTGAGAGACGGTGGATTCATTCTGATGACAAATGATACTGATACCAACTCTTTTAGGCATAGATATTAGATGTGATGTGTGGACACCATCTCGAGGAATGTCTAAAAGATAGATCCTTTATAAAGTTTCTAAAATAAAAAACTTTCTGTTTTTTCAATCTCCATCCTTCATCAACTAAATCTAAGATTCAATACCATCTTATCCTTATCTCAAAACTTGGCTAAAAACTCCATGACACCATCTTTAGGGTTTCCAATGTCTAAAAGGTGGATGTTTTATAAAGTTTCTAAAATAAGAAACTTTCTACTTTTTTCAATCTCCATCCATCATCAACTAAATCTGAGATTGAAAATCAATACTTCCTCATCTCAAAACTTGGGAAAAACCTTCTTTACACCATCTCTAGGGTTTACTAAGTCTAAAAGATTGATATTCTATAAAGTTCCTAAAATAAGAAACTTTCAATATTTTCAATCTCCAACCTTCATCAACTAAATCTAAGATTCAATACCCTCTCATTCTCATCCCAAAACTTGGCTAAAAGCACATTGACATCATCTCTAAAGTTTCATATGTCTAAAAGATAGATGTTTAATAAAGTTTCTAAAATAAGAAACTTTCAATTTTTCAATCTCCATCAGTCGTAAACTAAATCTAAGATTGAATACCATATCATCCTCATCTTAAAACTTGGCTAAAAGCTCCCTGACACCATCCCTAGGGTTTATTAAGTCTAAAAGATTGATATTTTGTAAAGTTTCTAAAATAAGAAACCTTCTATTTTTTTAATCTCCATCCTCCATCAACTAAATCTAAATTCAATACCCTCTCATTCTCATCCCAAAACTTGGCTAAAAGCTGGCTGATATCACCTCTAGGGCTTCTTATGTCTAAAAGATAGATGTTTTATAAAGTTTATAAAATAAGAAACTTTCTATTTTTTCAATCTCCATCTTTCATCAACCAAATCTAAGATTCAATATTATCTCATCCTCATCCGAAAACAAGGCTAAAAGCTCCTTGACATATTGTCTAAGGTCTTCTACCTCTAAAAAATTGAAGTTTTGTAAAGTTTCTAAAATAAGACACTTTCTATTTTTTCAATCTTCATCATTTATAAACTAAATCTAAGATTCAATACCATCTCATCCTCATCTCAAAATTTGCTTAAAACCTCCTCGACACCAACTTTTGGATTTTCTATGTCTAAAAGAATGATTTCTTACAAAGTTTCAATAATAAGAAACTTTCATTTTTTTCAATTTCCATCCTTCATCAACTAAGTCTAAGATTCAGTATCATCTCATCCTGATCACAAAACTTAGATAAAAGCTCCTTCACACCATCTCTAGGGTTTCTAATGTCTAAAAGTTAAATGTTTTATAAAGTTTCTAAATTAAGAAACGTTCTTTTTTTCAATCTCTATCCTTGTTCAAATAAATCAAAGATTCGATACCATCTAATCCTCATCTCAAATCTTGGCTAAAAGTTCCTTGACACCATCTATGGGGTTTCCTATGTATAAAAGATTGACATTTTATAAAGTTTCTAAAATAAGAATCTTTCTATTTTACAATTTGCATCATTGATCAAGTAAATCTAAAATTCAATACCATCTAATCCTAATCACAAGACTTGGCTAAAAGTTCGTTAACACCATCTATAGGGTTTCCTATGTCTAAAAGGTGGATGTTTTATAATGTTTCTAAAATAAGAAACTTTCTATTTTTCAATCTCTATCATTCTCCAACTAAATCTATGATTCAATAACATCTCATCTTCATCCCAAAACTTTGCTAAAAGCACATTGACACCATCTCTAGGGTTTCTTACGTCTAAAAGATGTATGTTTTATAAAGTTACTAAAATAAGAAACTTTCTATTTTTTCCTTCTTTATCCTTCATAAACTAAATCTAAGATTCAAGACCATCTCATTCTAATCCCAAAACTTGGCTAAATGCTCGTTGGTATCATCTCTAGGGCTTCCTAAGTCTAAAAGATGGATGTTTGATAAAGTTTCTAAAATTAGAAACTTTCTATTTTTTCAATCTCCATCCTTAATCAACTAAATCTAAGATTTTACACCCTCTCATTCCCATCCCAAAACTTAGCTAAAAGGTCGTTCAAATCATCTCTAGGGCTTTCAATGTCTAAAAGATAGATATTTTATAAAGTTTCAAAAAGAAGAAACTTTCTCCTTCTTCAATCTCAATCCTTCATCAGCTAAATCTAAGATTCAGTATCATCTCATTGTAATCCCTGAACATGGTTAAAAGCTCATTGACACCGTGTCTATGGTCCCCTATATCTAAAGATGGATGTTTTATAAATTTTCTAAAATAAGAAACTGTCTATTTTTTCAATCTTCAACCTTTATCAACAAAATATAAGATTCAATATCATCTCATCCTCATCCCAAAACTTGGCTAAAAGCACCTTCACACAATCTGTAGAGTTTCCTATGTTTAAAAGATTGATGTTTTCTAAAGTTTTTAAAATATGAAACTTTCTATTTTTTCAATCTTCATTCTTTATCAACAAATCTAAGATTCAATACCATCTCATGCTCACCTCAAAACTTGGCTAAAAGCTCCTTGACCCCATCTTCATGGTTTTCTATGTCTCAAAACTTGGCTAAAGCCTTCTTTAAACCATCTCTATCGTTTACTAAGTCTAAAAGATTTATGTTTTACAAATTTTCTAAAATAAGAAACTCTCTATTTTTTCAACCTCCATCCTTAATCAACGAAATCTTAGATTCAATACCTCTCAATCTGATTCCAAAACTTGGCTAAAAGCTCGTTGACATTATCTCTAGGGTTTCATATGTCTAAAAGATGGATGTTTTAAAAAGTTTCTAAAATAAGAAACTTTTTATTTTTCAATCTCCATCCGTCGTAAACTAAATCTAAGATTCAATACCATATCATCCTCATCTCAAAACTTGGTTAAAATCTCCTTGACACAATCTCTAGGGTTTAGTAAGTCTAAAAGATTGATCTTTTATAAAGTTTCTAAAATAAGAAACTTTCTATTTTTTCAATCTCCATCCTTTATCAACTAAATCTATGATTCAGTACCCTCTCATTCTCATCTCAAGCCTTGGACCATCTCTATGGCTTCCTATGACTAAAAGATGGATGTTTTATAAAGTTTCTAAAATAAGAAACCTTCTATATTTTCAATCTCCATCATTCAACAACTAAATCTAAGATTCAATATCAGCTCATCCCAAAAATATGGCTAAAAGCTCCTGGACGGTCTAGGGTCTCCTACATCTAAAAGTTTGATGTTTTGTAAAGTTTCTAAAATAAGAAACTTTCTATTTTTCAATCTTCATCCTTTATAAACTAATTCTAAGATTCAATACCGTCTCATCTACTTCTCAAAACTTGGGTAAAAGCTCCTCGACACCATCTTTTGGGTTTCCTATATCTAAAAGATTGATGTCTTATAAAGTTTTAAAAAAAAGAAAATTTTTATTTTTTCAATCTCCACCATTCATCAACTAAATTTAAAATTCAATATCATCTCATCCGCATCTCAAAACTTTGCTAAAAACACCTCGGCACCATCTATGGGCTTTCCTATGTCTAAAAGATTGATGTTTTATAAAGTCTCTAAAATAAGAAACTTTCTATTTTTTCAGTCTCTATCCTTCATCAACTAAATCTAAGATTCATTACCATCTCATCCTCATCTTAAAACTTGGCTAAAAGCTCCTTAACACCATCTTTACGGTTTACTAAGTCTAAAAGATTGATATTTTATAAACTTCCTAAAATAAGAAACTTTCAATTTTTTCAATCTCCAACCTTCATCAACTAAATCTAAGATTCAATACCCTCTCATTCTCATCTCAAAACTTGGCTAAATGCTCGTTGATATCATCTCTAGGGCTTCCTATGTCTAAAAGATGAATGTTTGATAAAGTTTCTAAAATAAGAAAATTTCTATTTTTTCAATCTCCATCATTAATCAACTAAATCTAAGATTCAATACCCTCTCATCCTCATCCCAAAACAGGGCTAAAAGCTCATTGACAACGTCTCTAGGGTCTCATATGTCTAAAAGATGGATATTTTTTAAACTTTCTACAGAAATAAACTTTTGATTTTTTCAATCACCATCATTTATCAACTAAATCTAAATTTTAATACCATCTCTTCCTCATCTCAAAAATTGGCTAAAAGCTCCTTGACACCATCCCTAAGGTTTCCTATGTTAAAAGATTGATGTCTTACAAAGTTTCTAAAATAAGAAACCATCTATTGTTTAAATCTCTATTCTTTATCAACTAAATCTAAGATTCAATATCATCTCATCCTAATCTCAAAACTTGGCTAAAAGTTCCTTGACACCATATATAGGGTTTCATATGTCTGAAAGATTATAAAGTTTCTAAAATAAGAAACTTTCTATTTTTTCAATCTCCATCCTTTATCAACTAAATCTAATATTCAATATCATCTCATCCTCATCTCAAAACATAGCTAAAAGCCCCTTGACACTATCTCTAGAGTATTTTAGGTCTAAAAGATGGGTGTCATACAAAGTTTCTAAAATAAAAAACTTTTTATTTTTTCAATCTCCATCTTTAATCAACTAAATATAAGATTCAATACCCTCTCATTCTCATCTCAAAAGTTGGCTAGTAGCTCGTTGACATCATCTCTAGGGTTTTATATGTCTAAAAGATTGATGTTTTATAAAGTTTCTAAAATAAAAAAATTTCTATTTTTTCAATCCCCATCCTTTATCAACTAAATATAAGATTCAATACCATCTCATACTTATCTCCAAACTTGTCTAAAAGCTCATTGAGGTGATCTTCAGGGTTTACTAAGTCTTAAATGATGATATTATATAAAGTTTCTAAAACAAGAAACTTTCTATAGGGTTTCATATGTCTAAAAGAATGATGTTTTACATAGTTTCTAAACTAAGAAAATTTCAATTTTTCAATCTCCATCCGTCGTAAACTAAATCTAAGATTCAAAATCATATCATCCTGATCTCAAAACTTGGCTAAAAGCTCCCTGACACCATCTCTAAGGTTTATTAAGTCTAAAAGATTGATATTTTGTAAACTTTCTAAAATAAGATACCCTCTATTTTTGAATCTCCATCCTTTATCAACTAAATCTAAGATTCAATACCCTCTCATCTTCAACCCAAAACTTGGCTAAAAGCTCGTTGATATTATTTCAAGGGATTCCTATGTTTAAAAGATAGATGTTTTATAAGTTTCTAAAATAAGAAACTTTCTATTTTTTCAATCTCAATCCTTCATCAACTAAATATAAGATTCAATACCATCTCATCCTCATCTCAAAAATTGGCTAAAATCTACTTGACAATATCTCTAGGGTTTCGTATGTCTAAAAGATAGATGTCTTACAACGTTTCTAAGATAAGAAACTTTCTTTTTTTTTCAATCTCAATCATTAATCAACTAAATATAAGATTCAATCCCCTCTCATTCTCCTCTCAAAAGTTGGCTAAAAGCTCGTTAACATAATATCTAGGGTTTCGTATGTTTAAAGGATAGATGTTTTATAAAGTTTCTAAAATAAAAAACTTTTTATTTTTTCAATCTCCATCATTTATCAACTAAATCAAAGATTCAATACCATCTCATCCTCATCTCTAAACTTCGCTAAAAGCTCATTTACACCAACTATAGGGTTTACTAAGTCTAAAAGATTAATAGTTTGTAAACTTTCTAAAATAAGAAACTTTCTATTTTTTCAATCTCCATCCTTCATCAACTAAATCTAAGATTCAAAACCCTCAAATTCTCATCCCAAAACTTGGTTAAAACCTCATTGACATTATCTCTAGGGTTTCTTATGTGTAAAAGATAGATGCTTTATAAAGTTTCTAAAATAAGAAAAATTCTATCTTTTCAATCTCTATCCATGATCAACTAAATCTAAGATACAAAACCATCTTATTATCATCCCAAAACTAGGCTAAAAGCTCCTTCACACCATCTCGAAGGTCTCTTATGTCTAAAAGATGGTTGTTTTATAAAGTTTATAAAATAATAAAATTTTTATTTTTTCAATCTCCATCCTTTATCAAATAAATCTAAGAGTTTTATAAAGTTTCTAAAATAAGAAACGTTCTATTTTTTCAACCTCCATAGTTTAAAACCTAAATCTAAGATTTAATACCATCTCACCATAATCTCAAAATTTTGCTAAAAACTCCTTCACACCATCTCTAGGGGTTCCTATGTCTAAAAGTTTGATATCTTATAAAGTTTCTAAAATAAGAAACTTTCTATTTTTTTAGTCCACATCTTTCATAAACTAACTCTAAGATTCAAAATCATCTAATCCTCATCTCAAAACTCAGCTAAAAGCTCCTTGACACCATCTCTAGGGTTTCCTATGTCAAAAAGATGGATGTTTTATAAAGTTTCTAAAATAAGGAACTTTTCTATTTTTTCGATCTCCATCCTTCATTAACTAAATATAAGATTCAATACCCTCTCATTCTCATCCCAAAACTTGGTTAAAATCTCGTTGACATCGTCTCTAAGGTTTCCTATGTCTAAAAGATAGATGCTATATAATGTTTCAAAAATAAGAACCTTTCTATTTTTCCAATCTCCATCCATGATCAACTAAATCTAAGATTCAAAATCATCTTATCATAATCCCAAAACTAAGTTAGAAACTCCTTCACACCATCTCTAGGGTCTCATAAGTCTAAAAGATTGTTGTTTTATAAAGTTTATTCGATAGGAAACTTTCTATATTTTCAATCTCCATCCTTTATCAACTAAATCTAAGATTCAATACTATCTCATCATAATCTCAAAACTTGGCTAAAAGCTCATTTACACCGTTTCAGGATTTCTTATATTTAAAACATTGATGTTTTATAAAGTTTCTAAAATAAGAAACTTTCTATTTTTTCAATCTCCATCCTTTACAACCTAAATTTTAGATTTAATACCTTACCTTAATCTCAAAACTTGGCTAAAAGCTCATTGACACCAGCTATAGGGTTTACTAAGTCTAAAAAATAAATGTTTTATAAAGTTTTTAAATAAGAAACTTTCTATTTTTTCAATCTCCATTCTTCATCATCTAAATTTAAGATTCAATATCATCTCATCTACATCCAAAAATATGGCTAGAAACTGCATGACACCATTTTTAGAGTCTCCTATGTCTAAAAGATGGATGTTTTATAAAGTTTCTAAAATAAGAAATTTTCTATTTTGTCAATTTTCATCCTTTATAAACTAGATGTAAGATTCAATACCATCTCATCCCTATCTCAAAACTTAGATACTAACTCCTTGACCCCATCTCTATGGTTTCCTATGTCTAAAAGATTGATGTCTTTTAAAGTTTCCAAAATAAGAAACTTTCGATTTTTTAAATCTCCATCCTTCATCAACTAAATCAAAGATTCAATATCTACTCATCATCATCTCAAAACTTAGCTAAAAGCTCTTTGACACCATCTCTAGGGTTTCCTATGTCTAAAAGATGGATGTTTAATAAAGTTCATAAAATAAGAAACTTTCTATTTTTCAATCCCCATACTTCACCAAGTAAATCTACGATTCAATACCAACTCATCCTGATCCCAAAACTTGGCTAAAAGCACCCTGACACAATTTCTAGGGTTTCCTATGTCTAAAAGATGGATGTTTTTATAAAGTTTCTAAAATATGAAACTTTTTAATTTTTCAATCTCCATCCTTCATCAACTAAGTCTAAGATTCTATACCCTCTTATTCTCATCCCAAAACTTAGCTTAAAACTCGTTGACATCATCATTAGGGTTTCTTATGTAAAAAAGATGGATGTTTTACAAAGTTTCTAAAATAATAAACTTTTCATATTTTCAATCTCCATCCTTAATCAACTAAATCTTAGATTCAATATTATCTCCTCCTCATCCCAAAACACAGCAAAAAGCTCCTTGACACCGTCTCTAGGTTCTCCAATGTCTATAAGAATGATGTTTTACGAAGTTTCTACAATAAGAAACTTTCTATTTCAATCACTATCCTTTATCAACTAAATGTAAGATTTAATACCCTTTCATTCTCATCCCAAAACATGGTTAAAAGCTCGTTGATATCATCTCATCCTCATCTCAAAACTTGGCTAAAAGCTCCTTGACACCTTCTCCAGGGTTTCTTATGTCTAAAAGATGGTTGTTTTATAAAGTTTCTAAAATAAGAAACTTTCTTTTTTTTCAATCTCCATGCTTGTTCAAATAAATCAAAGATTGAATACCATCTAATCCTCATCACAAAACTTAGCTAAAAGCGCCTTCACACCATTTATGAGGTTTCCTATGTCTAAAAGATTGATGTTTTATAAAGTTTTTAAAATAAGAAACTTTTCATTTTACAATCTCCATCCTTGATCAACTAAATCTAAAATTCAAAATCATCTAATCATCTTCTCAAAACTTGGCTAAAAGCTCCTTGACACCATCTATTGGGTTTCCTATGTCTAATAGCTGGATGTTTTATAAAGTTTATAAAGTGAGAAACTTTCTATTTTTTAATCTCAATCCTTCACCAACAAAATCTACGATTCAATACCATCTCATCCCCATCCCAAAACTTAGCTAAAAGCACCTTGACATCATCTTTCGGGTCTCTTATGTGTAAAAGATTGATGTTTTATAAAGTATCTAAAATAAGAAACTTTTTATTTTTTCAATCACCATCATTTATCAACTAAATCTAAGATCCAATACCCTCTCATCTTAATCTCAATACTTGGCTAAAAGCTCCTCGACACCATCTCTAGAGGGTTCCTATGTCTAAAAGATGGATGTCTTACAAAGTTTCTAAAATAAGGAACTTTCTATTTTTTTAGTCTACGTCCTTCATCAACTAAATCAAACATTCAGTATCATCTCATCCTCATATCAAAAATTAGCTAAAAGCTTCTTCACACCATCTCTAGGGTTTCTTATGTCTAAAAGATTGATGTTTTATAAAGTTTCTAAAATAAGAAACTTTCTATTTTTTCATTCTTCTTCATTTATCAACTAAATCTAAGATTCAATACAATCTCATCATCATCTCAAAACTGTGCAAAAAGCTCATTGACCACATCTCTAGAGTTTCTTACGCCTAAAAGATGGATGTCTTATGAAGTTTCTAAAATAAGAAACTTTCAATTTTTTCAATCTCCATCATTTATCAACAAAATCAAAGATTCAATATCATCTCATCCTCATTTCAAAACTTAGCTAAATGCTCTTTGACACCATCTCTAGGGTTTCCTATGTCCAACAGATAGATGTTTTATAAAGTTTCTAAAGTAAGAAACTTTCTATTTTTCAATATTCATTCTTCACCATCGAAATCTACAATTCAATACCTTCTCATCCTCATCCTAACACGTGGCTAAAAGCACCTTGACACTATCTCTAGGGGAGCTAAAAGATTGATGTTTCAGAAAGTTTCTAAAATAAGAAACTTTCTAATTTTTCAATCTCCATCCGTCATCAACTAGATCTATGATTCAGTACCCTCCACTTCTCATCCAAAAACTTGGCTTAAAGCTCGTTCACATCATCTCTATGGTTTCCTATGTCTAAAAGATGTATGTTTTACAAAGTTTCTAAGATAAGAAACTTTCTATTCTCTCAATCTCCATCCTGAATTAAGAAAATCTATGATTCAATATCTTCTCATCCTAATCTCAAAACACGACTAAAAGCTCATTGACACCGTCTCTAGGTTCTCCTATGTCTAAAAGAATGATGCTTTATAAAGTAAGAAACTTTCTATTTTTTCAATCTCCATCCTTTATCAACTAAATCTAAGATCCAAGACCATCTCATCCTCATCTCAAAACTTGGCTAAAAGCACCTTGACACCATCTCTAAGGTTTTCTATGTCTAAAAGATGGATTTTTATAAAGTTTCAATCTCCTTACTTAATCAACTAAATCTATGATACAGTACCCTCTCATTGTTATCCCAAAACATGGTTAAAAGCTCGTTGACATATTCTCTAGGGTTTCCTTTATCTAAAAGTTAGATGTTTTATAAAGATTCTAAAATAAGAAACACTCTATTTTTTGAATTCCCATCCTTCATCATCTAAATCTAAGATTCAATATCATCTAATCGTTATCTAAAAACATGGTTAAGAGCTCCTTGACACCGTGTCTAGGGTTACTTATCTCTAAAATTTGGATGTTTTATAAAGTTTCAAAAATAAGAAACTTTCTATTTTTTCAATCTTCATCATTTATAAACTAAGTATAAGATTCAATATCATCTCATCCTCATCTCTGAACTTGGATAAAAGTTCATTCGCACCATCTGTAGGGTTTCTTATGTCTGAAAGATTGATGTCTTATACAGTTTCTAAAATAAGAAACTTTTTTTTTTCAATCTCCATCATTCATCAACGAAATCTAAGATTTAATATCATCTCATTCGCATCTTAAAACTTAATTAAAAGCTCATTGACACCATCTTCAGGGTTTCCTATGTCTAAAAGATTGATGTTTTCTAAAGTTTCTAAAATTAAAAACTTTTTATTTTTTCAATCTCCATCCTTATTCAGATAAATCAAAAATTAAATACCATTAATCCTCATCTCAAAACTTAGCTAAAAGCTCATTCACACCATTTATAGGGTTTCCTATGCCTTAAAGATTGATGTTTTATAAAGTTTCTAAAATAAGGAACTTTCAATTTTACCATCTCCATCCTTGGTCAACTAAATCTAAGATTCAATAACATTTAATCTTCTTTTAAAAAATATGGCTAAAAGCCCGTTGACACCATCTATAAAGTTTCCTACGTCTAAAAGGTGCATGTTTTATAAAGTTTCTAAAGTAAGAAACTTTTTATTTTTCAATCTCTATCATTCTAAATCTACGATTCAATAATATCTCATCCTCATCCCAAAACTTGGCTCAAAGCACCTTGTCACCATCTCTAGGGTTTCCTGTTTCTAAATGACGTATGATTTTTAAAGTTTCAAAAATAAGAAACTTTCTATTTTTTTAATCTCCATCCTTCATCAACTAAATCTATGATTCAGTACCCTCTCATTCTCATCCCAAAACTTGGCTAAAAGCTCGTTGACATCTTCTCTCGGGTTCCTATATCTAAAAGATAGATGTTTTTATAAAATCTCTAAAATAATAAACTTTCTATTTTTTCAATATCCATCCTTCATCAACTAAACCTAGGATTCAAGATCATCTCATGCTCACCCTAAAACAAAGTAAAAAGCTCCTTAACACCGTCTTTAGGGTCTCTTATGTGTAAAAGATGGATGTTTTATAAAGTATCTGAAATAAGAAACTTTCTATTTTTTCAATATCCATCATTTATCAGCTAAATCTAAGATTCAATACTCTCTCATCCTCATCTCAAAACTTGGCCAAAAGCTCCTTAACACCATCTCTAGGGGTCTTACGTCTAAAAGATTGATGTCTTATCAAGTTTCTAAAATAAGAAACTTTCTATTTTTTTAGTCTCCATCCTTCATCAACTAATTCTAAGATTTAATATCATCTCATACTCATCTAAAAACTTAGCTAAAAGCTCCTTCACACCATCTCTATTGTTTTCTATGTCTACAAGTTGGATGTTTTAAAAAGTTTCTAAAGTAAGAAACTTTTTATTTTTTAATCTCCGTCATTCATCAACCAAATCTAAGATTGAATACCATCTTTTCCTCATCTCAAAACTAGGCTAAAAGCTCCAAGACCCCATCTTTAGGGTTTACTAAGTCTAAAAGATTGATGTCTTATAAAGTTTATATAATAAGAAACTTTCAATTTTTTCAATCTCCATTCGTCATCAACTAAATCTAAGATTCAACACCCTCTCATTCTCCTCCCAAATCTTGGTTAAAACCTCGTTGACATCATCTTTAGGGTATCGTTTGTGTGAAAGATAAATGTTTTATAAAGTTTCTAAAATAAGAGACTTTCTATTTTTTCAATCTCCATCCATGATAACCTAAATCTAAGATTCAAAATCATCTTATCATCATCCCAAAACTAGGCTAAGAGCTCCTTCACACCATCTCTAGGGTCACCTATTTCTAAAAAATGGTTGTTTTATAAAGTTTTTAAAATATGAAACTTTCTATTTTTTCAATCTCCATCCTTTATCATCTAAATCTAAGAATCAATATCATCTCATTCTCATCTCAAAACTTGGTTAAAAGCTCATTGACACCATTTCTATGATTTCCTATGTTTAAAAGATAGATATTTTATAAAGTTTCTAAAATAACAAACTTTCTAGTTTTTCAATCTCCATCCTTTATAACCTAAATCTAATATTAAATACAATCTCACCCTAATCTCAAAACTTGGCTAAAAGCTCCTTGACACTATCTCTACGGTATACAAAGTCTAAAAAATAAATGTTTTATAAAGTTTCTAAAAAAAGAAACTTTCGAATTTTTCAATATCCATCCTTTATAATCTAAATCTAAGATTTAATACCATCTTACCCTAATCTCAAAACTTGGCTGAAAGTTCATTGACACCATCTCTAGGGTTTACTAACTCAAAAAAAAATTAATATTTTATAAAGTTCCTAATATAAGAAACTTTCTATTTTTTCAATCTCCATCCTTCATCAACTAAATCTAAGATTCAATATCACCTGATCCTCATCAAAAAATATGGCTAAAAGCTCCTTGACGCTGTCTCTAGGGTCTCTTAGGTCTAAAAGATGATTGTTTTATAAAGTTTTTAAAATAAAAAACTTTCTCTTTTTCAATTTTTATCATTTATTAACTAAATCTAAGATTCAATACCATCTCATCCTCATCTCAAAACTTAGCTAAAAGCTCCTTGACCCCATCTCTAGGGTTTCATAAGATTAAAAGTTTGATGTCTTATAAAGTTTCTAAAATAAGAAACTTTTAATTTTTCATTCTCCATCATTTATCAACTAAATCAAAGATTCAATATCATCTCATCTTCATCCCAAAACTTAGCTAAAAGCTCCTTCACACTATCTCTAGGGTTTCCTATGTTTAAAAGATTGATGTTTTATAAAAATTTTAAATTAAGAGACTTTATATTTTTGAATCTCCATCCTTAACCAACTAAATCTACGATTCAATACCATCTCATCCTCTTCCCAAAACTTGGCTAAAAAGCTCCTTGACACCATCTCTAGGGTTTTTTACGTCTAAAAGATGGATTTTTATAAAGTTTCAATCTCCTTACTTAATCAACTAAATCTATGATTCAGTACCCTCTCATTCTAATCCCAAAACTTGGCTAAAAGCTCGTTGACATATTCTCTAGGGTTTCCTTTGTCTAAAAAATAGATGTTTTATAAAGTTTCTAAAATATGAAACTTTCTATTTTTTCAATTTTCATCCTTCATCAACTAAATCTAAGATTCAGTATCATCTCTTCGTTATCCCAAAACATGGTTTAAAGTTCCTTGACACTGTGTTTATAGTCACTTATCTCTAAAAGTTGAATGTTTTATAAAGTTTCTAAAATAAGAAACTTTCTATTTTTTCAATCTTCATCCTTTATCATTTAAATATAAGATTTAATACAATCTCATCTTCATCTGTAAACTTGACTAAGAGCTCATTCACCCTATCTGTAGTGTTTTCTATGTCTAAAAGATTGATGTCTAATACAGTTTATAAAATAAGAAACTTTTTTTTTTCAATCTCTAGCCTTCATCAACTAAATCTAATATTCAATATCATCTCAACCGCATATCAAAACTTAGCTAAAAGCTCATTGACACCATCTCCAGGGTTTCCTATATCTAAAAGATTGATGTTTCCTAAAGTTTCTAAAATTAGAAACTTTCTATTTTTTCAATTTTCATCCTTGTTCAAATAAATCAAAAATTAGCTAAAAGCACATTGACACCATTTATAGGGTTTCCTATGTCTTAAATATTGATGTTTTATAAAGTTTCTAAAATAAGAAACTTTCAATTTTACCATCTCCATCCTTGATCAACTAAATCTAAGATTCAATAACATCTAATCTTCATCTCAAAAACTTGGCTAAAAGCTCGTTGACACCATCTATAATGTTTCCTACGTCTAAAAGGTGGATGTTTTACAAAGTTTCTAAAATAAGAAACTTTTTAGTTTTCAATATCTATTCTTCACCATCTAAATCTACGATTCAATACCATCTCAACCTCATCCCAAAACTTCGCTCAAAGCACCTTAACACCATCTCTAGGGTTTCCTATGTCTAAATGACGTATGTTTTTTAAAGTTTCAAAAATAAGAAACTTTCTATTTATTTAATCTCCATCCTTCATCAACTAAATCTATGATTCAGTACCCTCTCATTCTCATCCCAAAACTTGGCTAAAAGCTCGTTGACATCATTTCTAGGGTTCCTATAACTAAAAGATGGATGTTTTATAAAATCTCTAAAATAGTAAACTTTCTATTTTTTCATTCTCCATCCTTCATCAACTAAATCTAAGATTCAAGATCCTCTCATCCTCACCACAAAACATAGTTAAAAGCTCCTTAACACCGTCTCTAGTGTGTCTTATGTATAAAAGATGAATGTTTTATAAAGTATATAAAATAAGAAACTTTCTATTATTTCAATCACCATCCTTCATCAACTAAATCGAATATTCAATACCCTCTCATCGTCATCTCTAAACTTGGCTAAAAGCACCTTCACCCCATCTCTAGGGGTTCTTATGTCTAAAAGATTGATGTCTTTTAAAGTTTTGAAAATAAGAAACTTTCTATTTTTTAGTCTCCATCCTTCATCAACTAAATCTAATATTCAATATCATCACATCCCCATCTTAAAACATAGCTAAAAGCTCATTGACACTGTCTCTAGGGTTTCATATGTCTAAAAGATGGATGTTTTATAAAGTTTCTAAAATAAGAAACTTTCTATTTTTTCAATCTCCATCCTTCATCAACCAAATCTAAGATTCAATACCATCTCATCCTCATCTCAAAACTAGGCTAAAAGCTCATTGACACCATCTATAAGGTTTACTAAGTCTAAAAGATTGATGACTTATAAAGTTTCTAGAATAAGAAACTTTATATTTTTTCAATCTCTATCCTGCATCAACTAAATCTAAGATTCAATACCCTCTCATTTTCATCCCAAAACTCGGTTAAAACCTTGTTCACATCATCTTTATGGTTTTCTTTGTCTAAAAGATAGATGTTCCATAAAATTTCTAATATAAGAAACTTTTTGTTTTTTCAATCTCTATCCATGATCAACTAAATCTAAGATTCAAAACCATCTTATCATCATCCCAAAACTTGGCTAAAAGCTCATTCACACCATTTCTAGGGTCACATATGTCTAAAAGATTGTTGTTTTATAAAGTTTATTAAATAAGAAACTTTCTATTTTTTCAATTCCCATTCTTTATCATCTAAATCTAAAATTCAATAACATCTCATGCTCATCTCAAAACTTGGCTAAAAGCTCATTGACACCATTTCCATTTCTAGGATTTCCTATGTTTAAAAGATGGATATTTTATAAAGTTTATAAAATAAGACACTTTTTAGTTTTTCAATCTCCATCCTTTATAACCTAAATTTAAGATTTAATATCCTCTCACCCTAATCTCAAAACTTGCCTAAAGGCTCCTTGACACCATCTCTAGGGTTTACTCAGTCTAACAAATTAATGTTTTATAAAGTTTTTAAAATAAGAAACCTTTTACTTTTTCAATCTCTGTCCTGTATAACCTAAATCTAAGACTTAATACCATCTCACTCTAATCTCAAAAGTTGGCTAAAAGCTCCTTGACACCATCTACACAGTTTACTAGGTCTAAAAAATTAATGTTTTATAAAGTTTCTAAAATAAGAAACTTTCTATTTTTGCCATCTCCATCCCTCATCAACTAAATTTAAGATTCAAAATCACCTCATCCACATCCCAAAACATGGCTAAAAGCTCATTGACACCGTCTCTAGGGTCTCCTATGTCTAAAAGATGGATGCTTTATAAAGTTTTTAAAATAAAAAACTTTCTATTTTTCAATTTTCATCATTTATCAACAAAATCTAAGATTCAATACCATCTCATCCTCATCTCAAAACTTAGTTAAAAGCTCCTTGACCCAATCTCTAGGGCCTCATATGTCTAAAATATGGATGTCTTATAAAGTTTCTAAAATAAGAAACTTTCTATTTTTCAATCTCCATCCTCCATCAACTAAATCAAAGATTCAATATCATCTCATCTTCATCTCAAAACTTAGCTAAAAGCTCCTTTACACTATCTTTAGGGTTTCCTACGTCTAAACGATGGATGTTTTATAAAGTTTCTAAAATAAGAGACTTTATATTTTTGAATCTCCATCCCTGACCAACTAAATCTACGATTCAATACCATCTCATCCCCATCCCAAAACTTGGTTAAAAGCATCTTGATTCTATCTCTAGGGTTTCTTATGTCTGAAAGATGGATGTCTTATAAAGTTCCTACAATAAGAAGCTTTCTAATTTTTAAATCTCCATCCTTTATCAACTAAATCTAAGATTCAATACCCTCTTGTGCTCATCCCAAGACATCGCTTAAAGCTCGTTGACATTATCACTAGGGTTTCTTATTTATAAATGATGGATGTTTTACAAAGTGTTTAAAATAAAAAACTTTCTATTTTTTCAATCTCCATCCTTTATCAACTAAATCTAAGATTCAATACCATCTCATCCTTATCCTAAAACTTGGCTAAAAGCACATTGACTCCATCAATAGGGTTTCCTATAGACAAAAGATTGAAGTTTTATAAAGTTCCTTCATTAAGAAGCTTTCTAATTTTTCAGTCTTCATCCTTCATCATGTTAAACTAAGATTCAATACGCTCATATGCTAATCCCAAAACATGCCTTATAGCTCGTTGACATCATCACTAAGGTTTCTTATTTCTAAATGATGGATGTTTTACAAAGTTTCTAAAATAAGAAACATTCTATTTTTTTAATCTCCATCCTTTATCAACTAAATCTAAGATTCAATACCATCTCATCCTCATCCCAAAACTTGGCTTAAAGCACCTTGACTCTATCTCTAGGGTTTCCTATTTCTAAAAGATTGATGTTTTATAAAGCTCCTAAAATAAGAAGCTTTCTAATTTTTCAATCTCCATCCTTCATCAATTAAATCTAAGATTCAATATCCTCATATGCTCATCCCAAAACATGGCTTAAAGCTCGTTGACATCATCACTAGGGTTTCTTATTTCTAAATGATAGATGTTTAACAATGTTTCTAAAATAAGAAACTTTCTATTTTTTCAATCTCCATCATTTATCAAGTAAATCTAAGATTCAATACCATCTCAACATAATCTCAAAACTTGGCTAAAAGCTCTTTGACACCATCTCTAGGGTTTCTTATGTCTAAAAGATAGTTGTTTTATATAGTTTCTAAAGTAAGAAACTTTCTATATTTTCAATCTTCATCATTTATCAATTAAATCTACGATTCAATAGCATCTCATCCTCATCTCAAAATAGAGCTAAAAGCTCCTTAACCCCATCCTAGAGTTTCCTATGTCTAAAAGAAGGATGTCTGATAAAGTTTCTAAAATAAGAAACTTTCTATTGTTTCAATCTTCATCCTTCATCCACTAAATCAAAGATTCAATATCATCTCATCCTAATCTCAAAACTTAGCTAAAACCTCTTTCACACCAGATCTAGGGTTTCCTATGTCTAAAAGACGGATGTTTTATAAAGTTTCTAAAATAAGAAACTTTCTATTTTTCAAACTCCATCTTTCACCAACCAAATCAACGATTCAATACCATCTCATCCTCATCCTAAAACTTGGCTTGAAGCACTTTGACACCATCTATAGGGTTTCCTATGTCTAAAAGATTGATGTTTTAGAAAGTTTCTAAAATAAGAAACTTTCTTATTTTTCAATCTCCATCCTTCATAAACTAAATCTAAGATTCAGTACCCTCTACTCTTCATCCAAAAACTTGGCTTAAAGCTCGTTGACATATTCTCTAAGGTTTTCAATGTCCAAATGATGGATATTTTACAAAGTTTCTAAATTAAGAAACATTGTATTCTTTCCATCTCCATTCTTAATCAACTAAATCTAAGATTCAATACCTTCTCATCCTCATCCAGAAACACGGCTAAAGGCTCATTGCCACCGTCTCTAGGTTCTCCTATGTCTAAAAGAAGGATGTTTTATAAAGTTTCTAAAATAAGAAACTTTCTATTTCTTCAATATCCATCATTTATCAACTAAATCTAAGATTTAATACCCTCTCATTCTCATCCCATAACTCGGCTAAAAGCTCGTTGACAACATCTCTAGCGTTTCCTATGTTTAAAATTTGGATGATTTATAAAGTTTCTTCAATAAGAAACTTTCTATTTTTTCCACCTCCATCCTTTATCAACTAAATCTAAGATTCAATACCATCTCATCCTCGTCTCAAAACTTGGCTAGAAGGTCCTTGACATCATCTCTACGGTTTCTTATGTCAAAAACATGGATTTTTACAAAGTTTCTAAAATAAGAAACTTTTTATTTTTTCAGTTCCCATCCTTCATTAACTAAATCTAAGATTCAGTATCATCTCATCGTTATCCCAAAACATGGTTAAAAGCTCATTGACACCGTGTCTAGGGTCTCTTATCTCTAAAAGATGGATGTTTTTTAAAGTTTCTAAAATAAGAAACTTTATATTTTTTCAATCTTCATCCTTTATAAACTAAGTATAAGATTTAATACCATCTCATCCTTATCTCAAAACTTGGCTAAAAGCTCCTTCACTCCATCTGTAGGGTTTCCTTTCTCTAAAAGATTGATGTGTTATTGAGTTTCTAAAATAAGAAACTTTTTTTTTTCAATCTCCATCCTTCATCAACTAAATCTAAGATTCAATATCATCTCATCCGCATCTCAAAACTTAGCTAAAAGCTTCTTTACACCATCTCTAGGGTTTCATATGTTTAAAAGATGGATGTTTTCTAAAGTTTCTAAAATTAGAAACTTTTTATTTTTTCAATCTCCATCCATGTTCAAATAAATCAAAAATTCAATACCATCTAATCCTCATCTCAAAACTTAGCTAAAAGCTCCTTGACACCATTTATGGGGTTTCCTATGTCTTAAAGATTGATGTTTTATATTATTTCTAAAATAATATTACAATGTCTGTCCTCGATGAACTAAATCTAAAATTCAATAACATATAATCTTCATCTCAGAACTTGGCTAAAAGATCGTTGACACCATCTATAAGGTTTCCTATGTCTAAAAGGTGGATGTTTTATAAAGTTTCAAAAATAAGAAACCTTTTATTTTTCAATATCTATCCTTCACCATCTAAATCTACGATTCAATACCATCTCATCCGCATCCCAAAACTTGGATAAAAGCACCTTGACACCATCTCTAGGGTTTCCTATGTCTAAATAACGTCTATATTTTAAAGTTTCTAGAATAAGTAACTTTCTATTTTTTTAATCTCCATCCTTCGTCAACTAAATTTAAGATTCAATACCCTCTCATTCTAATCTAAAACTTTGCTAAAAGCTCATTGACATCATCTCTAGGGTTTCCAATAACTAAAATATGGATGTTTTATAAAGTCACTAAAATAGTAAACTTTCTATTTTTTCAATCTTCATCCTTCATCAACTAAATGTAAGATTTAATATCATTTCATCCTCACCCCAAGACATAGTTAAAAGGTCCTTAACACCGTCTCTAAGGTCTCTTATCTGTAAAAGATGGATGTTTTACAAAGTATCTAAAATATGAAACTTTCTATTTTTTCAATCTCCATCCTCTATCAACTAAATCTAAGATTCAATACCCTCTCATCCTCATCTCAAAAATTGGCTAAAAGCTCATTGACACCATCTCTAGGTGTTCCTATGTCTAAAAGATTGATGTCTTATAAAGTTACTCAAATAAGAAACTTTCTATTTTTTTAGTCTCCATCATTAATCAACTAAATCTAAGATTCAATATCATCTCATCAACATCTCAAAACTTTCCAAAAAGCACCTTCACACCATCTCTAGAATTTCCTACGTCTAAAAGAGGGATATTTTATAAAGTTTCTAAAATAAAAAACTTTCAATTTTTTCAATCTCCGTCCTTCATCAACAAAATCTAAGATTCAAGACCATCCCATCCTCATCTCAAAACTTGGCTTAAAGCTACTCGACACCATCTCTAGGGTTTACTATGTTTAGAAGACTGATGTTTTACAAAGTTTCTAGAATAAGAAACTTTCTATTTTTTCAATCTCCATCCTTCATCAACTAAATCTAAGATTCAATACCCTGTCATTCTCATCCCAAAACTTGGTTAAAACCTCGTCGACATCATCTTTAGGGTTTCCTATATCTAAAAGATAGAAGTTTTATAAAGTTTTTAAAATAAGAAACTTTATATTTTTTCAATCTCCATCCATGATCAACTAAATCTATGATTCAAAACCATCTTATCATTATCCCAAAATTAGGCTAAAAGCGTCTTCACGCCTTCTCTCGGGTCTCTTATGTCTAAAAGATGGTTGTTTTATGACGTTTATAAAATAAGAAACTTTCTATTTTTTTAATCTCCATCCTTTATCTACTAAATCTAAGATTTAATACCATCTCATCCTAATCTCAAAACTTGGCTAAAACCTCATTGATACAATTTCTATGATTTTCTATGTTTAAAAGATGGATATTTTATAAAGTTTCTAATATAAGAGACTTTCTATTTTTTCAATCTCCATCCTTTATAACCTAAATCTAAGATTTAATACCATCTCATCATAATCACAAGACTTGGCTAAAAGGTCCTTTACACCATCTCTAGAGTTTACAAAGTCTAAAAAATTAATGTTTTATAAAGTCTATAAAATAAGAAACTTTCTATTTTTTCAATATCCATCCTTTATCAACTAAATCTAAGATTTAATATTATCTCATCCTCATCCCAAAACATGGCTAAAAGCTCCTTAACACCGTCCCTAAGGTCTCCTTTGTTGAAAGGATAGATGTTTTATAAAGTTTTTTAAATAAGAAACTTTCTATTTTTCAATCTTCATCATTTATCAACTAAATCTAAGATTCAATAACATCTCATCCTTATCTCAAAACTTAGCTAAAAGCTCATTCACCCCATCTCTAGGGTTTCCAATGTCTAAAAAATTGATGTCTTATAAAGTTTCTAAAAAATGAAACTTTCTATTTTTTCAATCTCCATCCTTCATCAACTAAATTAAAGATTCAATATCATCTCTTCTTCATCTCAAAACTTAGCTATAAGCACCTTCACACCTTCTCTAGGGTTTTCCTATGTCTAAAAGTTGGATGTTTTATAAAGTTTCAAAAATAAGAAACTTTATATTTTTCAATCTCCATCCTTCTCCAACTAAATCTAAGATTCAATTCCCTCTTATTCTCATCCCAAAACATGGTTTAAAGCTCGTTTACATCATTACTAGGGTTTCTAATTTCTAAAAGATGAATGTTTTACCAAGTTTCTAAAACATGAAACGTTCTATTTTTTCAATCTCCATCCTTTATCAACAAAATCTAAGATTCCATACCACCTTAGCCTCATCTCAAAATTGGCTAAAAGCTCCTTGACACCATATTTAGGGTTTTCTATGTCTAAAAGAATGGTGTCTTATAAAGTTTCTAAAATAAGAAACTTTCCTTTTTTTTCAATCTCCATCCTTGTTCAAATAAATCAAAGATTCAATACCACCTAATCCTCATATCAAAACTTAGCTAAAAGCTCATTCACACCATTTAAGAGGTTTCCTATGTCTAAAAGATTGATGTTTTATAAAGTTTCTAACCAAAGAAACTTTTCATTTTATAATCTCCATCCTTGATCAACTAAATCTAAAATTTAATACCATCTAATCCTCATCTCAAAACTTGGCTAAAAGCTCGTTGCCACCATTTATTTGGTTTCCTATGTCTAAAAAGTGGATGTTTTATAAAGTTTATAAAATAAGAAACTTTTTATTTTTCAATCTCAATCATTCACCAATAAAATCTACGATTCAATACCATCTCACCCTCATCCCAAAAGTTGGCTAAAAGCACCATTGCACTATCTTTAGGGTTTCTTATGTCTAAAAGATTCTTATTTTATAAAGTTTCTAAAATAAGAAACTTTCTATTTTTCAATATCCATCCGTCATCAACTAAATCTGAGATTCAATACTCTCTCATTCAAATCCCAAAATTTGGCTAAAAGCTCCTTGACACCGTCTCTAGGGTCTCATATGTCTAAAATATGGTTGTTTTATAAGTTTGTAAAATAAGAAGCTTTCTATTTTTTTCAATCTCCATCCTTCATCAACTAAATCAAAGATTCAGTATCATCACATCCTCATCTCAAAATTTTGCTAAAACCTCCTTGACAACCATCTCTAGGGTTTCCTATGTCAAAAAGATGGATGTTTTATAAAGTATCTAAAATAAGAAACTTTCTAGTTTTCAATCTCCATCCTTCACCAACTAAATCTACGATTCAACACCATCTCATCCTTATCCCAAAACTTGGCTAAAAGCACATTGACACCATCTCTAGGGTTTCTTACGTCTAAAAGATGGATGTTTTATAAGTTTCTAAAATAAGAAACTTTCTATTTTTTCAATCTCCATCCTTCATCAACAAAATCAAAGATTCAATATCATCTCATCCTCATCTCAAAACTTAGCTAAAAGCAAATTGACAACATCTGTATGGTTTCTTATGTCTAAAAGATGGATGTTTTATAAAGTTTCTAAAATAAGAAACTTTCTATTTTTTCAATCTTCATCATTTAGCAACTAAATCTAAGATTAAATACAATCTCATCCTCATCTCAAAACAGGGCCAAAAGCTCCTTGAACCCATCTCTAGGGTTTCCTATGTCTAGAAATGGATGTCTTATAAAGTTTCTAAAATAAGTAACTTTCTATTTTTTCAATCTCCATCCTTCATCAACTAAATCAAAGATTCAATATCTTCTCATCCTCTTCTCAAAACTTAGTTAAAAGCTCATTGACACAATCTCTAGGGTTTCCTATGTCAAAAAGATAGATGTTTTTTAAAGTTTCTAAAATAAGAAACTTTCTATTTTTCAATCTCCGAACTTAACTAACTAAATCGACAATTCAACACCATCTCATCCTCATCCCAAAACTTGGCTAAAAGCACCTTGACACCTTCTCTATGATTTCCTATGTCTAAAAGTTTGATGTTTTAGAAAGTTTCTAAAATGAGATACTTTCTAATTTTTCAATCTCTATCCTTCATCAACTAAATCTATGATTTAGTACCCTCTAATTTTCATCCAAAAACTTGGCTTAAAGCTCGTTTGCATTATCTCTAGGGTTTCCTATCTCTAAAAGATTGATGTTTTACAATGTTTCTTAAATAAGAAACTTTCTATTCTTTCAATCTCCATCATTAATCAACTAAATCTAAGATTCATTATCATCTCATCCTCATCCGTAAACACGGCTTAAAGCTCCTTCACACCGTCTGTAGGATCTCCAATGTCTAAAAGAACAATATTTTATAAAGTTTCTAAATATAAGAAACTTTCTATTTTTTCAATCTCCATCCTTTATCAATCTAAGATTTAATACCCTCTCATTCTCATCCCAAAACTTTGCTAAAAGCTCGTTGGCAACATCTCTAGGGTTTCCTATGTCTAAAAGATGGATGTTTTATAAAGTTTCTATGTTAAAAAAATTTATATTTTTTCCATCTCCATCCTTTATCAACTAAATCTAAGTTCCAATACAATCTCATCCTCATCTCAAAACTTGGCTAAAAGCTCTTTGACACCATCTCTAGGATTTCCTATGTCTAAAAGATGGATTTTTATAAAGTTTCTAAAAGAAGAAACTTTCTATTTTTTCAATCTCCATGCTTAATAAACTAAATCTATGATTCAGTACCCGCTCATTCTTATCCCAAATCTTGGTCAAAAGTTCATTGACATCATCTATTGGGTTTCCTATGTCTAAAAGATGAATGTTTTATAAAGTTTCTAAAATAAGAAACTTTCTATTTTTCAATCTCCATCCGTCATCAACTAAATCTGAGATTCATTACTCTCTCATTCTCATTCCAAAACTTGGCTAAATGCTCCTTGACACCGTCTCTAGGGTCTCATATGTCTAAAAGATGGATGTTTTATAAGTTTCTAAAATAAGAAACTTTCTATTTTATCATTCTCCATTCTTCATCAACTAAATCAAAGATTAAATATCATCTCATCCTCATCTCAAAACTCAGCTAAAAGCTCCTTGACACCATCTCTAGGATTTCATATGTCTAAAAGATGGATGTTTTATAAAGTCTCTAAAATGAGAAACTTTCTATTTTTTCAATCTTCATCAATTAGCAACTGAATCTAAGATTCAATTCCATCTCATTCTCATCTCAAAATTGAGCTAAAAGCTCATTGACCCCATCTCTAGGGTTTCCTATGTCTAAAAGATGGATGTCTTGTAAACTTTCTAAAATATGAAACTTTCTATTTTTTCAATCTCCATCCTTCATCAACTAAATAAAAGAATCAATATCTTTTTACCCTCATCTCAAAACTTAGGTAAAGTTCGTTGACACCATCTCTTGGTTAAATCATTCACCTTAGCTTCTTGTTTTGATGCTAGCAAACACAAATTAATTAGCATTATCAGACTAATGTGTTGCTCTGAGATGTTGTGCTCTACAAAGGAATTTGATATGTTATATCGCCATTAAAATTTTAATTAGCCAATTCACCCCCCCTCTTGGGTTGTCACCTTGTATTTCACTTAGTATCAAAGCTTAGGCTCTTAAAGAGATTTTTAAAATTCAAAATCTACAAGAGATAAAGATCCTTGACAATCCAATGGATTATGAGCTAGGTCAATCCACTATAATTCCTCCATTTTTTGATGGAAGTAATTTTAGAGGTTGGAAAATTAAAATGCTTGCCTATCTCAAATCCATAGACTTTGACATCTTAGATGTCATTGAAAGGGGATTTTCTATTCCAAGGGAATGCACTAAAAATGATGCAAAATTATTTTCATTAAATTCAAAAGCTATTATTATAATATGTTGTGGACTATGCCCCAATGCTTTTGAAAAAAAATTATCATGTTCCAATGCAAAAGATATTTGGACTAATTTTGAAAATTTTTATGAGAAAAATGATACTCTCTTTTTAAATGATAAAAATACTGTTGTTGAACAAAAAGAGAATCAACAAAAATCTTTTGCAAAGGAGAATTCTTTCAAACATTCATTCTCCGATTTAGAAAAACAAATTTAAAATTTAAAATTCAAAATTAATGATTGTTTGAAAAGAAATGAAAAATTAAGTCATTTCAGCAAAATCTTTATAAACAAAAATGATGACCTAATTAAAAAGTGCATTGGTCTTGGAAAAGAAAAGGAAAGCCATGAAATCACAAACAAGAATTTAAATGAAGAAAAATTAAAAGCTAATTTATCTCGACAAACAAATTGCTTTGAAAGTCAATTAATTGAGATTAAATCAGTTAATAACTCTCTATGAAGAACCAAGGAATACAAGAAGAAAATGATAAATATCTTTGTCATCATATGTATTCTTGTGGTTCTTGTTGCTCTTCATCTACCCACACTTATTCATGTTCATATTGTGGTAGATTAGGGCATCACAAATCTAGGTGTAGGCTTAGATTTGTGAGATCAAGCAAGTTGGTGTGGATAAGAAAAGATACACTCCCACACACAAACTTGATTGGAACCAAATGGATTTGGGTTCCAAAATCCCCCACTCAACTCATTATTTAAAATTATTAATATATGAGGTTGTACTTTCATTGTTATATCATATGAATTCTTTCTAGATACTATTTCAATGTTGCATTCATTGTATAATGATCATTCGTGCTTTAAAGATATATCATTTTATAATCAAGCATAGATGCATATCATTAGTCATGTATTTAATAGAATGCATCTTTGGTTATTGAGCTTCATGATCACATGAGTTCTTTTGGTTGCCATGGATATGTACTCATTTTATTGTTTACTCTTTTGGTATCCATGTGTTTATTAGACTGTAGTTGTTTCAACTTTATAATCCTATGTCTAATAATCACCCATTCTAATTCAAAGTGTACTTCTCATTTGAATGGGGCAAAAATTGAAACGGGTAAGGTGATTAAAAATCATTGGCTTATGTGCTAGAGACAATTACATTTAGATTAATCGCACATAATCAGGGGCAGCTTTTCACTTACAAATGTATAATCATTTAGGGTCAAACAAACTTAAACTCAAAAGTTATGTTATAGTTCTGAGCATGTTGATTGTAAGGAAGAGACTTCTCTGCCCTTTGACAAGAAATCCCCATTAAAATATAACTTGTAAACTTAAATGATTAAATCATAGATCTGAGCATATCTTTGCTTAGGTAGATACTTATTTGCCTTCAAAAGTTGGAAATGAAGTCCAAGTGTTTAAAATCATTCACCTTGCATCATTGTACCTTGTCATGCCCTCTAACACAGGTTTCAGCTAGGGTCTATGCCAAATTCATAGGGGGAGAACTCCATGGTTATATATTCATGATTATATAGACCAATGTAATGTGCTCACATGGTTTATTGCCCCTATTGTTGTGCTTAACTTGCAAATCATTTGATCACAAAAATAAATAAAAAATAAAAAATGGCTTATCATTCATTTCACTTTTATTTTCTGTTTGGCTCTGTTCACTTGTCATCTCGAGAAAAGAAAGGATGGGAAAGTAACCCAAATTTTCTCGGGAAACCACTTTTTCGTATGTTTGCTTGCTTTCTCGAGAAAGTTGGTAAGAGGACGTGGAAAATGTAATTAGCGTCAAAAAATGATGTGGAAAGTCACATTTTCTCGCCAATTCCTTTGCAATTTTCCTACAAAAAATATGGAAAAAAGCGAGGGATAAAGTCTCGGGAAAAACCGTCGGGCTCCCCTCCTCGAAACATTTGTTCTCGCTACAAACCCTCCGACGAAACCCACCGGCTCCATCACCATCTCCGGCGAGCTCTCCCCTCCGGCAAGGCAAAAAAAGGTTTGATCTCCTCTCCCTCTCTCTCATTTACTCCTTTTTTTTCCTCTTTCTTCTTCAAATGTGGAATGCCTTCTTGTTTTTTTCATTTTTGTGGGGTTTGTGCTGAATTCTTTTTAGGTTTTATAAGCTTTTTGAGTTGTTTGGGCTCCGATCTGTAACCTTTTAGGGTTTATTCCGCTTTGAGGGTTCGGTTTAGAGTATTTTTTTTCATTAGGGTTTCGATTTTAACGGGATTAAATCGATGGTGGTTTTAACCATTCTCATTTTTACATTGATTCTGGTTTCTTGTTATTCCCTTATTTCATGTTATTGCCTTTGTTTCTTCTCAATTTTCTTTCTATTTGTTGTTTTTTCTTAAAACTAGAAATGAAACCCTAGCCGCTCGTCTTCATCTTCCTCGGGCACTCCGGTCACGGTAAATACTCCGGCGAGTACACAAATACCGACGAAGCACATCTTTCTCCTCTGTCGAACAAGGTATTGTTTCGTTCCTTCTTCCCCATGTGAGAGCTTCATCTTTTTATTTTTTTCTGTCAGAGAGTTTCTGATTTATAGAGGATCTGTTATGTTGGGGGTTCAATTGTTAGGGTTTTGTGTTTTCTTTGTTAAACAAACTTCTGGTTTTGTTTCTTTTCTTTAAACTCGTTTTCCCATGGATTATGGTTTATTTTTCTCTTTCCCTCTTCTAGATTAGGGGTTTTTTTTTTGTGGTTGATTTCCAACTCCTAATTATCTTTCTTGTTTTGATTTGGACCATGGGCTACATTGTTTTAATTAGAGCAGATGAGTAGAATTAATTGGAACAGATGAGTAGTTTTTCTTGCAAGATTTTTGTGATACTATGTACGTGTTGTTTATGCGGTAGCATTTAATGCGAAAAAAAGTTTTGGTTGTTGGTGATGTGGGTTGGGGATGCATTTTTTTGTGGTGGATTTGAGGTGCTAATGTGGGTTGGGGATGTATTTTTTTGGTGGTGGATCTGAGGTGCTGATCAGGGTAGGGGATATATTTTTGTAGATGATGTTGTTTGGTGTTACGGTGGTTGTGGTTGCTTGTCGGTGCTTTGGTGGTTGGTGGTGGCTGTAGGAGTTTTGTTTCGATGGTTGTGACTGTGGTTATGGTGTCTTTGCGGGTTGTGTTCTTATCCTAAATGTTATTTGTTTTAGTATTTGGTAGGGTTGCCATCATGCCTCGTCAACCAGCAGATAGGCGGATGTTGATCCTTCGAGCTGCAGCTATAGTTATCTCTGCGGCGGCCGCAGTTACGCTTAGGGTTTGACTATACCTTGAGCAGAATATTACAAGAGCCCCTTACGAAAGCGGGTACTTAACCCGTAGGACCTTTGTTAGACGTATCACGCACGCAGAGAACCATTGTGTTGCTCTTCTTCATATGGATGTTCGGTGCTTCTGCTCCTTCGTGGGCCTTTTCAGAAGCACAACATTGTTGGAAGACACAATTCACTGCACTGTTGAGGAACAGGTGGCTATTTTCTTAAGTGTGATTGCACACAATGAAAGGAATTGTACTGTTAGGGCAACCACAAGAAGGTCAGGGGCTACTGTTTCAAAGTATTTTAATAAGGTTCTCGATGCTGTTCTCATCCTACAAGACATGTTCATAGTACGTCCATCAGGGGAGACACCACGGGCAATCCTTGATAATCCTAATTTTATGCCTTACTTTAAGGTACGTTTACGATAGCTACGCATTTCGACTGAAGGTTGTTAGTAATTGAGGCCGGTATGTTAACACTTACAGTTGACATCTGAATGTCCTTATTATAGGATTGTATTGGTGCAATTGACGGGACCCACATTCATGCAAAAGTATCTCAGGATATTCAAAAAAGATATATTTGTCGTAAGCACTTCCCATCCCAAAATGTGTTAGCCTGTTGCGACTTTGACCTAAAGTTTACGTACGTCTTTTGTGGGTGGGAGGGGTCGGCATCGGACTCACGGGTGTTAGCATCTGCTATATCAAAGCCGAACGGGATTCCCATTTTGCCAGGTAATAATTAGCTTATTAGACTGTTTGTATTGATGCGGTTTCTGTAGTACTTAGCTAATTTAATTATAATCCTTTGTTTGATTGTAAGAAAGTTTTACCTTGGTGATGCCGGGTATCCATGCCTGTCCTATTTTATAACTCCAATTCGAGGTATTGGTTACCATCTCAATCAGATTAGAGGGCGCAGACTTAGGAAAGACGAGGAGTTGTATAATCAAAGGCATTCTTCAGCCAGGAATGTAATCGAATGAACTTTTGGTGTCTTGAAGAAGCGATTCAGCATATTAAATTCAGCACCCATGTATTCATATTCCAAGCAGATCGACATAGTGTTGGCCTGTTGCTGCGTCCACAACCACATTAGGAGGGACGTCACTCCTACATTCAGGATGTTGACGATGAGCTGGCATCGCTTCTAGTTGAGGAGGAAGAGGAGGAAGAAGGACCTGTTCCTCCTCCTCCTATGACCAGGGCCGAGGATGTAAGGGAAGGTAGTAACATTCGAACCGCAATCATGAATCAAATGTGGAATGATTTCCAAGCACGTCGTCGTTAGGAAATGACATGGTCGCAATAGTTGTGCACCTGTGTTTGGATGTAGATTTCACAATTTCGATGTGTAGTTTGTTGGAACCGTAGCTTATATTCCTTGTTTTGTTGAAATTTATGTAATTTCTATGTTTACATTAGTATTGATTCATGGGTTAATGTTACTTCTATGTTTGCATTAGTACTGGTTATCTATACTTCTTTGATTGAATATTGACTGGTGCCGGGTTTAAGGAGTGCGCTTACAATATTGTTGCGCATCAAGTGTCTGATGTCCTGAACAAGACCTTGACTAAAGATAATGTCAAGAATCGATTAAAGACAATCAAGACAACCTACAGGACTCTGAACTCCATTATTAATCTCAGTGGCTTTGGCTGGGATGAAACCTTGTGCAAGATATCGGTTGACGAAGAAGTGAAGAATGATTACTTGAAGGTAATAAATTTTTAGCGTATATCACTGCGAGTCAATTATAAGTTACGTGTTTAAATCATCTCTTCATGACAATGACAATTATTGTCTGCAGCTGCATCCAGAAAACCAGAGGTTCTTTTCGAAACGATATCCACTCTACAAAGAGATGAAAGCTGTATGCGATGATGATTACGCACGTGGAGAGGAGGTGAGAGATAGGACAGCGGTCCCCACTCAGGCGACGCAGGAAACACCGGGTGCTTCTTCATCGGGTGCTTCTTCATGATATGGACGACAGCTTCCTCCGTACTCCGCCACGTGCTAGACCTTCTTCATCTACACCTGCCGTAGATGCATCCATGGGCTATAGTGACTCCTCTCCTATCAGGGGCCCAACTTCTGCTACTGGTGGGAAGAAGTCAAAGAAGTCCTAATGCTGCACTTGTATCGAGTTGCAAGTTGTGTCTTCCAGCATTAATAGGGTTGCTGATGCCATAATTTCTACTGGTGAGGTGCACAGCCTCCCTGACCTTAAAGATGCGGTGCTGAACATTGGTGGTTTCCCCAGAGGTGACCTCCTTGATGCTTATGTGTACCTACACGGGCGTCACAAGGAAGCTGAGGCATTCATTTCTTTGGACGATATGGACCGCGTTGAGATGTTGGGGCGCATTATGCGGCGCTTGCCTATGCAGTTATGAGTTCATTTTTTCGGCCAATGTTTTTTGGCGGTTGGGTCTTTTTGTTGAACCGTTTATATTTGAACTAACCATGTGATGTTAATCTATATTTTGGTTGTATGGGTTTGATGAGTTTGTTGGTATGGGTTTGATGGACTAAATTAGTATGGGTTTGATGGACTAAATTATCTATGGGTTTGATTGCATCAATAGTTTTTGTATGTTCAAGATAAAGCTTGTGAATGAAAAACCTTGCTTGAGATCTAAGTAAATGTTGTTTATCTATCATTTGTTATTGCAACTATTATGTGTTGTTTATGTAGTACCAGGTAATGGCGAAGGATAAGTTTTATGTGGTTTTCAAGGGACGACAGGTGGGCATAGTCGACAGTTGGGCAGATTGTCACCTTCAACTGAACAGGTATAGTGGAGCATCTTATCGCTCCTATGCCACAAGGAAGGAGGCAGAAGTAGCCTTAAATGCATATGATGAGCGCCATGAGGATTTGAAAGACAAGCGTGAAGAGGACATCCACAGTGTTCCTTGGTTTTTTGGGTTTGCCATTGGTGTGGGGTTAGTACCTATGATAGTAGTATTTTAGACTTTTTTCCCACTTGTTTATGAGGTATGTTTACTCACATTATGGTTTTATATGCAGGCTGGGCATTAAAATGGTTGTTGATGCCAAAATTACTACTAATGAGGTACACAGCCTCCCTGACCTCAAAGATGCAGTGCTGAACATTGATGGTTTCGTTAGAGGTGACCTTATTGATGCTTATGTGTACCTTCACGGGCATCACAAGGAAGCTGGGGCCTTCCTTTCTCTGGACGAGATGGACCGAGTGGAGATGTTGAGGCGCATTCTGCGGCGTATGCGCCGTTTGGCTATGTGATGTTTATCTATTTTTTGTTGAACCGTTTATATATGAACTATATTTTGGATGTATGAGTTAGGTGGAAATGTTATAACTAATGTTTAATTTATTTTTGGATGATTTGATTCTTATAATTGGTTAGTTTTAGTTTATGATAATTTCTATACATCACATATGTATTGATTGAAGGCCTATAAATAGGTGAGAGCTCCTCACTTGGAGATCATACAACACCTTCTTTCTTATATTATGGTGAAATTTCTTTTATAACCACTCTCTCTGCTTATGGTTCCTCTTTTGTTCCATGATACCAAATATAAGGTATGTACTAAACACTAACAACTATTTTTAAATTTGTTATAGCACAGTGTTCTGCATATGTCTTCTACGATGCATCTAGAACCAGTGATAGAAGACTACACATTTGTCTTCTACCATTTTGAGGAGTACCAGGTCTTCTACCTCTCAATCTCATAGAGGCAAGAGTAGGCATGGCAACACTGATTTCTAATTCCCATTGTAGTCAATGCCATTTCCCCATGCGCCTAAGTCCCTGGACATTCCCCTTTGCTATCAGAACAGAGTCCATTATGACAAAATTGGCCTAGGCATCCACTCTAGATCAAAACATCCACTCTATGATCCGTTGAAAGATTGGATGAGATTGTGCAAATGTTTCTTAATGATTTCAAAGAGGGTCTGCTGGAAATTCATGGCTGGCCTACTAATCTACATGCATATAGAGTCTCCAAAGCAGCTCTCAACACTTACGCAAGGATTCTAGCAAAGAGATATCCCACTTTCTGTATAAATTGTGTGAATCCTGGTGCTGTTAAAACAGATCATAATATTTTGGTTGGATACTACCAGTTTAAGAGTGAATAAGCATTGCATCCAAATCATATTATTTTAAGATCAAACTGGATACTTCTCGTACATGCATTTATGTTCTTCCATGCTTCAAACTTTAAAATTATTAGATATTTGAAGCTCAAACTGGATACTTCCTGTGCATGCATTTATGTTTTTTCATGGCTCAAACTTTAAAATTCATGGTTCATACTTCCTTTGCTGTCAGAACAGAGTCCACTCTAGGCCAGGTAATGTTTCAGTCTTTTGGCTTTGACTAAGTGAAAATGTGTTAGTCATGATTTCACAGAATGCTTTTTTTTTTTTTTTTTTTTTTTTTTTTGATCGGTAAAGAGGGGTTAGGCAAGACCCCGACCAGAATTCATTAAAGAACTAAAGAAGATACAAGGAGCTATGGAGGCTGAAAAAGCCTCGTACAGAAGGTCCAAGGACCAAACAAGGAAAAATCAGTAGTACATAGCATACATTTAGAGGCCCAAGAACGCACTAACAAGATCCAAAAGATGAGGAAACAAGCCAGATTAACGAAGGCACACAAAGTCTTCCAGGTGATCAGCATAAAGAATCCTTATAATCTCGGGTAGGAGGTCCCTGTAGCATCGAGGGAGGTAATGACTTTAAGTTCTTGGGGGATGAGATGAATGGGAATGTCATCACCTTCACAGCAGCAGTCTGGTTTGGAGAGAAAATCCGCCCCCGCATTTGCCTCCCTCCAGATATGGGAGATATGCCATTCCGTGAAGGTAGAGAGGATTTGTCTGATATTGTGAATGATTGGGATAGCCTTCCAGGGGGTTTGCCAAAGATGAAGAATGACATTAACAGATAGCAGCGAGTCAGATTCGATCCACAAATTGTGGCAGCCCTTGGCAGCAGCCAACTTGATACCATAATAAATGGCCTTCATTTCAAGAAGGTGAATGTCCTCAACGTCAGCTCTGATAGAATACAGAGCGAGAGTATCCCCATGCCAGTTTCGGATAATCCCACCAAGCCCAGCTTTGTCATTGACCAGGGCGGCATCAGAGTTAAGCTTAGACCAGTTAGCTTTAGGACATTCCCAAGAACATAACTGGGCAATCTGATCCTTTTGGATACAAGCAAGGCCAAAACTTTCAGCAGTTTTAATATTTCTTGGATTCCTTATGTCATTGAGATGGAGATGAAGCATTCTACCTCGAATAGCACTAAGGATGGTCTGGAGGATGAACTGTTTATGTCTTGGAGGTTTGCCATGAAGTCTGTTATTCCTTTCGCACCAGATCATATAGATGGCAGAACAGAAACCCACCTTAATGAGGGTTGAAGCCTGACCATCACCCTTGAAATTGCACCGGATCCATTCCTCTTCTTTCAAAAGAGTCTTGTGAGGTCGACGTCTATAACCACATTTCCAGATGATAGTACGCCAGATCCACGAAGAGAAGGAACAATTAAAGAACAGGTGATCGACGGATTCAGGAACAACTCGGCATAAAGGGCATTTGAGGTCACTATTTCGATCCAAGAAGTATAGTCTATCGCGAGTACTAAGTCTGTTCAGTAAGGCTTGCCAGGCAATGAAACTATACCTCGGTATGTGGCCTTTATTCCAAATGACTTTCCACCAGGGAGATGGAGGGTGATGGTTTCTAAGACCGTCCCAAGCAGACTTTGTAGAAAATAAGCCACTAGGAGAGGGTTTCCAAATAGCCTTGTCAGTAGGGCCAAACAGGCCAGATTGAATGAGGCCTCTGAGATCACTGAGATGGGATTGATTTAAGATATGAGACCAGCTTCCATCTTTCTTCATGTCTGCAATGGAAGCAGAGTTGATAAGGTTGAAAATTATTCCTTCAGATGTTTGGGAACAGACAGGCCCATTGGGATGCCAAGGCTGAGACCAAAATTCAACGTTCTTACCTTCCCCAACACTATAGCAAATCTGAGAGACAGCCAAGGATCTGCAATGGAAGATACTCCGAACCCCCCAAGGAGGATTAGCAGGCATGGGCCTGGACCAGAAATTTTTCTTCCTTAGATATTTCAATTTAAACCATTTAACCCACAAAGACTTTCTGTCAGCAATGATTTGCCATAGGAGCTTGATTTGAGCAGCTCTATTCATATCAGAGAGATTTCGGATACCAGTTCCCCCTTCTTGCTTTGGCCTACAAATAGTATCCCAAGAGACCGGATGGTAACTTTTCTTCCCGGACCAGAGGAATTCCCGGAAAAGCTTTTCAATCGAATTTAGAACTCCAGTAGGAATGTTGAACGTAGCAGACCAGTAGATTTGAAAGGACGATAGCACAGTCTTGATCAATTCGATTCTACCCGCTCTCGAGAGGTGCTTGTTACTCCACAGAGCTAGCTTATTACGGATTTTGCTGAGAAGAGGTTGACAATCCCTTGCAGTTAGACGGGTGGTAACCAAAGGGAGTCCCAGGTATCGAATGGGGAGAGTACCTTGTTTGATATCAAGGAGGGAACTCAAATCCCTTTTAGTTTGATCATTAACGCCAGTGATAAACAATTCACTTTTCTGAGGATTAGCTTCTAGACCTGAAATTGCTTTGAAAGTATCAAGACATTCTTGAATACCAGCACTAGAAGTAGGTGTTGGGAGGGAAAAAATCATAACATCATCAGCGTACAATACATGAGTGATCTGAAGCTGACCTTTCCGGAAGGGAGTAGAGATTCTCCCAGCTAAAAGGGCATTGTTTAGAATGACAGATAGCATTTCCATGATAAGGCAGAAGAGGAGGGGAGAGAGTGGATCTCCTTGTCTAAGCCCATTTGTAGCTTTGAAAAAACCTCTTGAGGATCCATTTATAAGGATTGAGAAAGAGGCTGTGGAGATACATTTGAGAACCCAATTGCACCAGACCTGAGGGAACCCAATTTTGAGCATGAATTTGATAAGGGCTGCATGAAGAACATTATCATAAGCCTTCCTGAGATCAAGTTTAATACACATTGCCTTCTTATTTGTATCCCGATGAAAGTTGTGACAGAGATCATGAGTGAGAAGCACATTATCTTGAATCAATCTGTCCTTAATGAAAGCAGATTGATTTGGACTAATAATTGTACACATTACTCTGCTCATTCGGGATGCCATCAGCGATGTAATGGCCTTGTAAATGAAGTTGCAAAGGGCAATGGGCCTGAAATGTTCAGGCATGGAAGCATTGTTGCATTTAGGGATTAAAGCAATGAAGGTAGAGTTCAGGGCAGGGGGGAGGTTACTGGTTCGGAAAAAGAATTGAATTGCAGCCACTACCTCATCACCCACAATGTACCAGAATCTTTTGAAGAAGTTTCCATTGAATCCGTCAGGACCCGGGGCTCTATTACCATCGACTTTGAATATGGATTCTTTAATCTCTTCAGGAGTGAAGGGACGAATTAGAAGATTAGCTTCTGCAGCAGGTAAGGGAAAAAGGGGGTCAGGAACATCATTCATGAGACTTTGGTTATGGTTCAGCAGGTCCTTGAAGTGATTGACAATCGTTTCTTCCACAACACTTTGATCTGTAGAAATTTCACCATTGGGGAGCTGAATTCCATGAATCGAATTTTGGTTTCTTCTCATTGCCATTGCAGCATGGAAAAAGGCAGTATTTGAATCACCCAGATTAAGCCAGTCAATTCTAGACTTTTGATGGTAGAGCTGTTCTTCTTGGCTTGCAATGGAACGATATTCGTCGCGAGCGGTGAGTTCCTCCTGACGAAGGGCAAGATTAGCAGGGTCCCCAGCAAGCTGGCTCTGGATGTTGTCTAGATTCTGCTTAAGGAGAGGAGCCTTAATGTCAACTCTTCCAAAAACATTTTTATTCCACTCTTTGATAGCATGCTTAACGTTTTGGAGTTTTTTGGAGAGTCTGAAGAGGGGGTTCCCCTTTATTTTGCAGTACCAAGCTTGTTCAACAATAGGGTAGAGAGAGTGGTCAGATAACCACATGTTGTGAAACTTGAAAGGTTTACCACCACTAGATTCTTTAGGACAGAGGGTAATTATTATAGGAGCATGGTCGGATAAACCGGGGTTCTTGTAAAGAAGGACAGATTTTGGGTGAGAGGTCAGCCACTCCACATTTATTAAGGCTCTGTCCAATCTCCGGAGCTTCAGGTTACCAGTCCGAGAGCTATTGTTCCATGATAGCGATTGCCCAACAGCCCTTAGATCAGTTAGAGAACAGTTGTCAATGCATATATTGAAATCATCCATATCATGCTGAACCGGATCAGCTCCTCCCCAGTTCTCCTCAGAGAAACGGGTAGTATTGAAATCCCCCAACGAGATCCACGGATTTTGAATACCATTTGCAATTCCACCCATAGTACCCCAGAGAATACGTCTTTCAGCTGGATTATTGGAAGCATAAACAGCAGTAAACTCAAATTTCTGGTGAGAGCCAGGGATGAAGCACTCACCATGAATATGTTGAAAAGAAACTGAACTGATTTGGATTTGAATGACTTGGGGATTCCATAGAACCCAAATGCGACCCTTGCGAGTATAATCATAATTGGCATGGACAGACCAGTTATCACATATATCAGAGATGAGGCCTTGCATATCTTCTTTGGGAGCTTTTGTTTCCAGGAGGCAGATAAGAGATAGCTTGTTTTCTATTATAAGTCTTCGGATATCTGCCCGCTTAGTTTCAGATCGAATGCCCCTAATATTCCAAGCTGCTAGACTGAGCATTGGATACGAGTTTTTGAGTAGAATTGGGTCTTAGGGACGTAGGCTCGTGTACCAGAATCATGGACATCAGGTTTTCCTTCTCGAGCAATTGAGGAGAGGGAACAGCATGCCCAGGACTATTATGGAGGGGTTGCTGATCAAGGCCCAATTTAGGATCTTCAGCAGGAGTTTCGACATTACCAGTAATCTGCCCTTCTGTATTTTGGGGATCAGGCTCAAGAGTAAGGGAAGGAGAATTACACTGAACTTCATTGGGAATCATCATGGATTCGTCAGAACTAGGAGTAACAGTAGTTTCATTTTCATTTCCTTCACCATCATCCAGGGCATCAAAGCTGTTTTGAATCTGGATTGATGTATCCACCACATGGGTGCTGCCAGCACTTAGAATTCTGCTCTGCTCCACATCTTGGGGGTTTTTACAGGTGGGTTCGACTAGCCTTTCCTCCCGGACTCTATCAGGTTTAACTGCTTGCAGGGGTTGCTTTGGGGGGTTTTTAACTGGTCGCCATTCCTGCTTATGGTTGTGTTGTGGAACCTGAAGGTTTTTGGGGCAAGCTTCTGAGGTATGACTGAAGTCAATACAGGTTGTACAGGCTGATGGTTTCCAGTCATATTGCACGTTTTGGTTGTGGATGCCATAAGGGGTGTGTATGGGAATGATTTCGGGAAATTCTGCCCCTGCTTCCACTTCCACACACATACGCGCGTAACTTAGTCTAGTTTCTTCAGCAGTCCTTGAATCCATGTACAAAGGATTCCCTATGAAACTGGCTATTTTACTTAATCCTTTAGCACTCCAGAACTCAAGAGGCAACCCTGGAAAACAGACCCACACAGGGATGGAGGTAAGGTTTAGCTTCTCGAGGGGGGTCCCTGGTTTCCATTTTCGTAAAATCAAAGGTCTCCCAGCATAGGAGTGCTCCCCTGATTCCAGCACTGAGTCACAGTCCTCCAGACAGGTGAACTGAAACAAATAAAACCCATTTGAGAGAGTATAAATCTGCAGTTCTCCTTTAAGGTTCCACTTTCGTGAGAGATTTTCTCTCAGATTCATGAAGTACGGCCTCCTACCAATAAAGTATCCCACCAAAGAAGTTCTCCATTTATTGCCAATCTCCTCAAGCTCCTCATTCTCGAAAGAAATCCTCTTTTTCCCCGATTCAGCAGCTACAGGGTTTACAAACTCAAGTTTTGAAAGACCCTTAGTAGATTTTTCCCCAAAGAGGGATCTCCAAGGACTGGTTTTAGCTTGGGTAGCAGTACCTCCTGTTGCTAAATGAGTAGTATCAGACCCATCAGTTTCCAGGGGCATGGGAAATGGCGTTGGAGCTGTCCCAACAGAGTGGGCGGGAAAATCTGAGCTAGGAGAAGGAGTTGTTGCGTTTGAGATTTCAATTGGGCGGGAATAGTTCCCAGGGGTGGAAAAGAGAAATGAGTGGGGGTGTGGACCAATGCTAATTTTTTCTACTTTTGCTGCTGCAATCAGCTTTTGATTTAAAAAAGGACTGGGTTCTGGAGAGAGAACAGAACTGGTTGGGAATGATGAGGGAACAGATAAGGCTGGTTTTGAATAAGGGAATAGGGGGGTGTCAGGGGGTGCTGTGGGATTCAAAATGGTTTCAAGGATAGAGAATTCTTTTTCCCTCCCAGGGGTAGATAGGACTTTACCATTTCCAGCAGAGGGGACAGGGAACAGAACTGGACTCTTTCCAGCAGAGAGTGCAGAGGACAGACCTGGGTTCTCGTCAGTCAACACTGCTGGATTGGTGAGGTGAGGGATTCGAGGCAGTGGTTGGTGAGCTGGGTTGGTGAGTGAGGGTAATCGAGACAAAGGTAGGTGAGCTGGGTTGGTAGTCTTTGCAGGAATTTTCGAAACTACCCCTGTCTTCAACCTCCTAGCAGCACCCAAACCAGAAAGAGAACCAGCTGGAGTTTTGCCTTCTCTTTTGTTTTTTTTTGATGGATTATTTCCAGAGGATGGGGAGGTAGGAAATCGGTTGGGCAGAATCTTGTGGAGTCTGGTTCCATTTTTGAAGTGAGTTGAGGGATCGTATTCAAGGATGGGATCTAGAGCTGCATAAAGACTATGATCTATAGTGGGAAATGCTCCAGCAGCAGATGTAACCATTGTTGAATTCATACCTGGTTTAGAAAGAGGAGATGGCATTTGTTCGGCACAGGAAGAGAGCCCATCAAAGAGAAAATTATCCTCAAGCTCACAATCTGCTTGAGGCATCTTTCCATGGGATGAGGGGTAGTGGCCAAGACCAGCTGGTTTTGGATGTGCCCAGAAACGTCCATCCAGAACAGTAGACTTTCCTGGGTCAGGAGGAATCTCCATGGTCTGGAATTCCTCCAACACCACCAACAAAAAACCGAACAGCTTCCCAGGAGGGAGGAAAGGAAACGAGAAGGGCTTGGGCCCTTGGCCTCCAGCCGGCTGGCCAGAGGAAGAAGATGATCTCCTCGAAGAGGAGATGTTCTCTCACTAGAAATCGCAGAGCTTCTCTCACTAGAAATCGCAGAGCTTTTCTTTTCTTTTCACCATCTTCCTTCACAGAATGCTTTATTAGATATTGTCTTGAACAAGTACCACATTCACTAGCATTCCACCAGTTAGACGTGTCTCAGATTCATCTACATAGTGCTCTCTTGGGAAGTTTGTTTTAAAAAGTAACAAGCAGGTAAGATGTGCCCAATAGGGATGTGAAACTCAACTCTTTCATGAGAGGCTACTGATATTGGCACTGCTTTGTTTTGATACTCGGCCAAACTCACCTTGTCTTTTATTAAGTAAACAATTGTCCTAACTCCTAAGCTATTTCAATTCTGTTTCTTTGATAACAGGACAATAAGTGTATAGTTCTTAACTGGCCTTTGGCAGCGGCAATTGCAGCTGTGAGAAGTGTGACTGATTTCATCTATCTTTTGCACATGCTTCTTCAGGTAAGCACCAATCAACCACATCCATTGGTTCCTGGTTGGGTCCCCTTGTTTTCTTTACTTATCATGTATTATTTTTTTTATTTTTTAGTGAAATGGAGGTCAGGTAGTTTGTTGTCTGTTTATTCAGATTCTCAGTGCATTGAATTGGTAGTTTGTTGTCTGTTTATTCAGTCAAGTACAGTCCTCCATGTTTCTGAGTTGGCTGTTCTATGCCCAAATAGAGGCAGGCCTATCCTTACTAGTGGAATTGGTAGAGGCACTTAATCGCCTCCTTATAAATGAATCTGGTATGAATGTTACATCTTCTGATTCTTTCAGTATACTCTGTGCCACTGTATTTTTTATGGAGGAATGATAGAATGAAGGGCGATGTTGCAAAAATCAGCTACAAGGGTGCTTCTATTGGTTGGTTTGAGCATAGTGCATTCAAGGCATTGCGGGTCTTGAGAATCTCATGTGGCAAAGTAGTTTTCGAGCAGCCCATTTGATTCAAGCCATGGTGTGGGCTCTTTATGGAAGGCCTGAGGGGATGGCACCTCTTGATCAACAGTACCAGTTATTTGCATCGTATGGAGCAATCAAGTTTCCGTTACCACAAGAAGATTCATTTATAAAGCACAGACAAAATGCTGAGCTGATTTTCCCTACGTTCAAAACGTTTAATTTTGCATTATTTTTGTACTTGGACATGAATTTTCTAGCAATAGTTGCAACCTTATACTGAAGTTGGAACTTTAAAATTATAGAAGATGTGCACTGGGTGAATGCCTTGTACGGATTCTGTACTGATAGGCAAATGCACTGAACCATTGGATGTCCTAGTCAAAGTTAACTGTGAAGAAACAGTGTTTGGCCTGAACCTGTTGAATAGGATTGTGGCTTTTCTTACTTGAACATCTTCTTCTATTCAGTTGTGCAAGAGTTCAACAAGGTAAGAAGCATTGTCTGTTATGTCTTGTAAAGATGTGAAACCATATTTCTTTTCTTACTTGAACACCTCCATCTATTCAATTGTTAAGAGTTCAACAAGGTTTTGGAAAGAATGTGACTTGTAGGAATATGAAACCATATTTGATTTCTGGCCTGTATGAAATCTCTTGTTTGGTTTGCAAATATAGAATTAGCTGTTTTATTATGGTCAATAGGTTTACATATTTCTATCTGATAACCAAGCAGCCTCTTTATTATTTCAAGTAAAAGGATGTTTTTACCAATAAATCCCTAGTCTATTATTTTAATTAGTCACCACGAATCAGAACAGTAACGTCTGATTCACAATTCAAAGTGGTCATTCTCAACCAAGTTCAAACCATTCCAGAAAAAAAGAAACTAGTTCAACTAGCTTGAACTACTGATCTGTTAGGCCACCACTATGGTCTTCGTATCAAGCTGAATAGAGACGGGCCCGTGAGTAACTTTCTTTTGTAAAACCCCATACCAAAATCTTGTGCAAAATATGTTTAATATGGGTTTCTACATATTTTTCCTTGCTTTCTGGGCAAGTGAACAACGAGAAAATAACTTTCCTGCATATTTTCCCTCCCTTTCTGGGCAAGTGAACAGCGAGAAAGCATGGGAAAATCACAGTTTCTTTCCTTTCCTTTCCATTTTGCCACGTCAGATTCCTTTCCTTTCCTTTCCTTTCCTTTCCCGGAAAAACAAGTGAACAGAGCCTTTGATAACCATTCTTAGTGTTTCAATGATATATCATATAGAAGGCACATAGCTTAGAAAGCTATTATTCGTCTTGACACCCCACTTGTACTTTCACTTGTTTATTCCTACCTTTTTGCTGTTGCCAAAAGGGTGAGAATTTTGGGAATTGATTAGTTAGTCCAATTGTATATGCACCATATGTTTTACAGTTATTAATTATATTTGTGCATATAGTGAGAGGGAGCGATGCTCCATTGTGTATATCATATTCATGTTTAATATCCATTACCATGATATCTCCTATCTCCCTAATCAATTTGTTTGCCATCATAAAAAAGGGAAAGAATGTTAGCCCAAGGGTGCACATGGGTTCAATCATTCACCTTACCTTTTTGTTTTGATACTAGCAAACACAAATTGATTAGTATTGTCACACTAATCTGTTGCTTTGAGATGTTATGCTCTACACTGGAATTTGATATGCTATATCGCCATTACACAACTCAACACAACACATGACTTGTGGATCAAGGATCAAAGGAAGTAAGAGCTTGCACCTACTTTGGAGTCATCCTCTTTTGAAGATGCTCAAGTAAAGAATCTCATCCTGAAGATCCCACAAGTTCCTAAGCAAGTGTCAAGAAGAAGCTTGGAGTTGAACAAGTCATTGGTGACACCTCATGCACCTCACAACATGTAGTGAAGATTGGAGGATGTCACAAGAGCCAAGACAAGGTCAAAATGTTCACTCAAGCCGAATAAGTCCAAGAAAGTGCAAAGATGCCAAGACATTCCAAGAAGACTCAAGGTTCTTATTTTTAGAATGTATTTGGAGTCCTCTTGATTTTATATAAAATGCACTTTCAAAAGGTTTTCAGAATGATTTTTATACTTAACATTTTACATCTTTCAAAACCATCAACACAACCAAAAATGTGTTTGAAAATCTTGGACTAAAGCCCAAAGACCATAGCCCAAAAGCCCCTGGATTTTAAAGTTAAAATGGAATTTCACTCAAGGCCGGTGGACCGAGGCAAGCCGGGCGACCGCTGATACGTTTGTGTTCAAAACAAAAACAATCCAATATGGTGTGGGCGGTCGACCTCCATGGGTCCGGTCGACCGCGATAGTGTTTTGAGCAAAAGTTAAATTCAAACAATAAGCCCTCGCGGGGCGACCGCCATTGGGCTAGTGGACCGCGTCGATATGAATTTTGAATTCCAAATTAAGAGCCCAATAAGGGCGGGCGACCGCCGTGCCTCGATCGACCGCCGCGACTGGGAAATAGATCCGTTGAGGCTTTCACAGGTTGACTTTTTCAACCCTGTAAATTACAGTTTTACCCCCAAACGGTCATATTTCCTTGTGGGCTATATATACACTATCCAAACCTTTCTGCGTAACCTTTGTCAAGATAAAACCCCATATTCTTGAACCAAAACTTTTATATGAAAGGTTAAACCTGTTTGAATTTGCATTTTTACATTCTATCAAGAGGATCTCCATAGGCTTTACATTTGTATATATTCTTTGGAGAGTTTGTGAGCTTACAACTTTGTAATCCGCCTATCCAGAGGCATTGAGAGTTTCTTTCTTTTTATTTCTTCATTCTATGTTTGAGGGTCTCTGATTTGGCCCGGAAAGAAAGGTAAATCAAGTGTACGAGGAAGGTGTCCTCGGAAAGGCTTCGTGCAGAAAAGGGTGATCCCTTTGAAGAAAGAGTTGGTGTAAGGCTTTGAGATTTGCCCTTTGTAGAATCTTAGTGGTTAATGAAGAATTCTAAGGAGAAAAACTTGGAAGAGTAGCTTAGGTCAAGTTGTAACCGAACCACTATAAATCTTGTGCCTTGTGGATGCTTTCTTCTTCTCCTTATCATTTGCACATTGTGGTGATTGGTAATCTCTAAGTCAACTTGTGTCTATGTTTTAATAAAACAAGGGTTAGTGAATGCATGCTTAAAGTAACATCCAAACCCTAACTCTTAATATCTCTATTAATTGATCAAGGGTTAAACATGTTAAGGCTTGGTTGGTAAATTGATTTTAAGAATCCAATTAATTAAGCCCCAAATTTTTAATAAGCCAATTCACCTCCCTCTTGGGTTGTCACCTTGTATTTCAGGAAGTTTCTATTTTTCAATCTCCATCCTTCACCAACTTAATCTACGATTAAATACCATCTCATCCTTATCCCGAAACTTGGCTAAAAGCACCTTAACACCATCTCTAGGGATTCCTATGTCTACAAGATTGATATTTTTTAAAGTTTCTAAAATACGAAACTTTCTAATTTTTCAATCTCCATCTTTTTCATCAACTAAATCTAAGATTTAGTAGCTCTACTTCTCATCCAAAAACTTGGCTTAAAGCTCGTTGACATCATTTCTAGGCTTTCTTATGTCTAAAAGATGGATGTTTTACAAAGCTTCTAAAATAAGAAATTTTCTATTCTTTCAATCTCCGTCCTTAATCAACTAAATCTAAGATTCAATATCATCTCATTCTCCTCCCAAAACATGGCTAAAAACACCGTGACATCGTCTCTAGGTTCTCCTCTGTCTAAAAGAAGGATGTTTATAAAGTTTCTAAAATAAGAAACTTTTTATTTTTTCAATCTCCATCCTTTATCAACTAAATCTAAGATTTAATACCCTCTCATTCTCATCCCAAAACTTGGCTAAAAGCACGTTGACAACATCTGCAGGGTTTCATGAGTCTAAAAGATGGATGTTTTATAAGGTTTCTATAATAAGAAACTTTCTATTTTTCCCATCTTCATCATTTATCAACTAAATCTAAGATTCAATACAATATCATCCTCATCTCAAATATGGCTAAAAGCTCCTTCACACCATCTCTAGGGTTTCCTATGTCTAAAAGATGGATTTCTATAAATTTTCTAAAATAAGTAACTTTCTATTTTCTCAATCTCCATACTTAATCAACTAAATCTACGATTCAATGTCTTCTCATTCTTATCCCAAAACTTGGCCAACAGCTCGTTGACATCATCTCTAGGGTTTCCTTTATCTAAAAGATTGATGTTTTATAAAGTTTCTAAAAGAAGAAACTTTCTATTTTTCAATTCACATCCTTCATCAACTAAATCTAAGATTCAGTATCATCTCATCGTTATCCCAAAACATGGTTAAAAGCTCCTTGACACCGTGTCTAGGGTCTCCTATCTCTAAAAGAAGGATGTTTTATAAAGTTTCTAAAATAAGAAACTTTGTATTTTTTCAATCTTCACCATTAATCAACTAAATATAAAATTCAATACCATCTGATCCTCATCTCAAAACTAGCTAAAAGCTCCTTCACACCATTTGTAGGGTTTCCTTTGTCTTAAAGATTGATGTCTTATAGAGTTTCTAAAATAAGAAACTTTCTTCTTTGTTTCAATCTCACTCCTTAATATATTAAATCTAGGATTCAATATCATCTCATCCGCATCTCAAAACTAAGCTAAAACCTCCTTGACACCATCTCTAGGGTTTCCTAAGTCTAAAAGATGAATGTTTTTTAAAGTTTCTAAAATATGAAACTTTCTATTTTTCAATATCCATCATTCACCAACAAAATCAATGATTCAATACCATCGCATCCTCACCCCAAAACTTGGTTAAAAGCCCCTTGACATCATCTCTATGGTTTCTTATGTAGAAAAGATGGATGTTTTATAAAGTTTCTAAAAAAAGAAACTTTCTATTTTTCAACCTCCACCCTTCACTAACTAAATCTACGATTCAATACCATCTCATCCTCATCCTAAAACTTGGCTAAAAGCCCCATGACTCTATCTTTAGGGTTTCCTATGTCTAAAAGATGGATGTTTTATAAGTTTTTAAAATAAGAAACTTTTTATTTTTCAATCCCCATCCTTCATCAACTAAATCAAATATTCAATATCATCTCATCCTCACCTCAAAACTTAGCTAAAAGCTCCTTGAAACCATCTCTAGGATTTTTTATGTTAAAAAGATGGATGTTTTATAAAGTTTCTAAAGTGAGAAACTTTCTATTTTTCCAATCTTCATTATTTATCAACTAAATTTAAGATTCAATACCATCTCATCCTCATCTCAAAACTGAGGTAAAAGCTCATCGACCCCATCTCTAGGGTTTCCTATGTCTAAAGATGAATGTCTTGTAAAGTTTCTGAATTAAGAAACTTTCTATTTTTTCTATCTCTAAACTTTATCAACTAAATCTAAGATTCAATACCATCTCATCCTCATCTCAAAACTTGGGTAAAAGTATCTTGTCACCATCCCTAGGATTTTCTATGTCTAAAAGAGGGATTTTTATAAAGTTTCTAAAATAAGAAACTTTCTATTTTTTGAATCTCTATACTTAATCAACTAAATCTATGATTTAGTACCTTCTCTTTCTTATCCCAAAACTTGGATAAAAGCTCGTTGACATCATCTCAAGGGTTTCCTATGTCAAAATGATGGATGTTTGATAAAATTTTCTAAAATAAGAAACTTTCTATTTTTCAATCTCTATCCGTCATCAACTAAATCTGAGATTCAATACTCTCCCATTCTCATCCCAAAACTTGGCTAAAATCTCCTTGACACCATCTCTAGGGTTACATATGTCTAAAAGATGGATGTTTTATAAGTTTCTAAAATAAAAAACTTTCTATTTTTTCAATCTCCATCCTTCATCAACTAAATCTAAGATGCACTATCATCTCATCCTTATCTCAAAACTTAGTAAAAGCTCTTTGACCCCATCTCTAGGGTTTCCTATGTCTAAAAGATGGATGTTTTACAAAGTTTCTAAAATAAGAAACTTTCTATTTTTACCTCTCCATCATTCACCAACTAAATCTACGATTCAATACCATCTCATCCTCATCCTAAAACTTGGCTAAAAGCACCTTGACACCTTCTCTAGGGTTTCCTTTGTCTAAAAGATGGATGTTTTATAAGTTTCTAAAATAAGAAACTTTCTATTATTTCAATCTCCATCCTTCATCAACTAAATCAAAGATTCAATATCATCTCATCCTCATCTCAAAACATGGCTAAAAGCTCATTGACACCATCTCTAAGATTTAGTTGATATGGGGTTTCCTATGTCTAAAAGGTGTTGTTTTATAAAGTTTCTGAAATAAGAAACTTTCTATTTTTTCAATCTCTATCCATCGTCAACTAAATCTAAGATTCAATACCATTTCATCGTCATCCCAAAACTTGGTTAAAAGCTCGTTAACACCATTTCTAGGGTTTCCTATGTCTAAAAGATGGATTTTTATAGATTTTCTAAAATAAGAAACTTTCTATTTTTTCAATCTCCAAACTTAATCAACTAAATCTATGATTCAGTGTCTTCTCATTCTTATCGCAAAACTTGGCTCAAAGCTCGTTGACATCATCTTTAGGGTTTCATATGTCTAAAAGCTGATGTTTTATAAAGTTTCTAAAAGAAGAGACTTTCTATTTTCTCAATTCACATCCTTCATCAACTAAATCTAAGATTCAGTAGCATCTCATCGCTATCCTAAAACATGGTTAAAAGCTCCTTGACACCGTGTCTAGGGTCTCCTATCTTTGAAAGATGGAAGTTTTATAAAGTTTCTAAAATAAGGAACTTTCTATTTTTTCTCTCTTCATCATTTGTCAACTAAAGATAAGATTCAATACCATCTCATCTTCATCTCAAAACTTAGCTAAAAGCTTCCTCACACCATCTGTAGGGTTTCATATGTCTAAAGATTGATGTCTTATACAGTTTCTAAAATAAGAAACTTGCTTTTTTCAATCTCACTCCTTAATCAACTAAATCTAAGATTCAATATTATCACATCCGCATCTCTAAACATAGCTAAAACCTCCTTCACACCATCTCTAAGGTTTCCTATGTCTAAAAGATAATTGTTTTCTAAAGTTTCTAAAATATGAAACCTTCTTTTTTTCAATATCCATCATTCTCCAAGCAAATCTACGATTAAATACCATCTCATCCTCTTCTCAAAACTTGGCTAAAAGCCCCTTGACACCATCTCTAGGGTTTCATATGTCTAAAAGATGGATGTTTTATAAAGTTTCTAAAAAAATAAACTTTCTATTTTTCAATCTCCTTCGTTCACCAACTAAATCAACGATTCAATACCATCTCATCCTCATCCGAAAACTTGGCTAAAAGCACATTCACTCCATCTCTAGGGTTTCCTATGTCTAAAATATGGATGTTTTATAAGTCTCTAAAATAAGAAACTTTCTATTTTTTCAATCTCCATCCTTCATCAACTAAATCAAAGATTCAATATCATCTTATACTCATATCAAAATTTAGCTAAAAGCTCCTCGACACCATCTCTACAATTTCTTATGTCTAAAAGATGGATGTTTTATAAAGTTTCTAAAATAAGAAACTTTCCATTTTTTCAAGATTCATCATTTATCAACTAAATCTAAGATTCAATACCATCTCATCGTCATCTCAAAACTGAGCTAAATGCTCCTTAACCCCATCTATAGAGTTTCCTATGTTTAAAAGATGGATGTCTTATAAAGTTTCTAAAATAAGAAACTTTCTATTTTTTCCATCATCATCCTTTATCAACTAAATCTAAGACATCTCATCCTCATCTAAAAACTTGGGTAAAAGCTCCTTGTCACCATCTCTAGAATTTCCTATGTCTAAAAGATGGATTTTATAAAGTTTTTAAAATAAGGAACTTTCTATTTTTTCAATCTTTGTACTTAATCAACTAAATGTATGATTCAGTACTCTATTATCCTTATCCCAAAACTTGGCTAAAAGCTCATTGACATCATCTCTAGGGTTTCCTATGTCTAAAAGAATGGTGTTTTATGAAGTTTCTAAAATAAGAAACTTTTGATTTTTCAATCTCCATCCGTTATCAACTGAATCTGAGATTCAATACTCTCTCATTCTCCTTAACACCATCTATATTTTTTCTAAACGAGGGATGTTTTATAAGCTTGTAAAATATAAAACTTTCTATTTTTTCAATCTCCATCCTTCATCAACTAAATCAAAGAATCAATATCATCCCATCATCATCTCAAAACTTAGCTAAAAGCTCTTTCACACCATCTCTACGGTTTCCTATCTCTAAAAGATGGATGTTTCAAAAAGTTTCTAAAATAAGAAACTTTCAATTTTTCAATCTCCATCCTTCACAAACTAAATCTACGATTCAGTACCATCTCATCATCATCCCAAAACATGGTTAAAAGCACTTTGACACCATCTGTAGGGTTTCATATGTCTAAAAGATGGATGTTTTACAAGTTTCTGAAATAAAAAGTTTTTATTATTTCAATCTCCATCCTTCACCAACTAAATCAAATATTCAATTTCATCTCATCATCATTTCAAAACATAATGAAAAGCTCATTGACACCATCTCTAAGATTCAGTTGATATGGGGTTTCCTATGTCTTAAAGATTGTTGTTTTATAAAGTTTCTAAAGTAAGAAACATTCTATTTTCTCAATCGCCATCCTTGATCAACTAAATCTAACATTCAAAACCATCTAATCCTCATCTCAAAACTTAGCTAAAAGCACCTTGACACCATCTATAGGGTTTTCTAGGTCTATAAGATAGTTGTTTTATAATGTTTCTAAAATAAGAAACTTTATATTTTTCAATCTCCATCCGTCGTCAACTAAATCTAAGATTCAATACCATCTCTTCCTCATCCCAAAATTTGGTTAAAATCTCCTTGACACCATCTCTAGGGTTTCCTATGTCTAAAAGTTGAATCTTTTTTAAATTTTCTGTAATAAGAAACTTTCTATCTTTTCAATCTCCATCATTCATCAACTAAATCTAAGATTCAATATCATCTTATCCTCAACCCAAAACATGGCTAAAAGCTCCTTGACACAATCTCTAGGGTCTCTTATGTATAGAAGATGGATGTTTTATAAAAATTTTAAAATCAGAGACTTTCTATTTTTTCAATCTCCATCCCTTATCAACTAAATCTAAGATTCAATACCATCTCATCCTCATCTTAAAACTTAGCTAAAAGCTCATTGACACCATCTCTACAGTTTACTAAGTCTTAAAGATTGATGTTTTATAAAGTTTCTAAAATAAGAAACTTTCTAGTTTTTCCTTCTCCATCCTTCATCAACTAAATCTAAGATTTAATATCATTTCATCCTAATCTCAAAACTCGATAAAAGCTCCTTAATTCCATCTCTAAGGTTTCTATGTCTAAAAGATTGATGTTTTATAAAGGTTTTAAAATAAGAAACTTTTTTTTTCAATCTTCATCTTTAACCGACTAAATCTAATCCCTCTCATTATCATCTCAAAACTTGCCTAAAAGCTCCTTTACAACATCTATAGAGTTTCCTATGTCTAAAAGATGGATGTTTTATATAGTTTATATAATAAAACACTTTTTATTTTTTCAATCTCCTTCCTTTGTTAGCAAAATCTAAGATTCAATATCATCTTATCATCATCCCAAAACATGGTTAAAAGCTCCATGACACCATATCTAAGGTGTCTTATGTTTAAAAGATGGATGTTTTATAAAGTTTCTAAAATGAGAAATTTTCTTTTTTTACAATCTCCATCATTCATTAATTAAATCTAAGATTCAATACCATCGCATCATCATCTCAAAACTTGGCTAAAAGCTCCTTGACACTATCTCTAGGGTTTTATATGTCTTAAAGATAGATATTTTATATAATTTCCAAAATAAGAAACTTTTTATTTTTTCAATCTCCATCCTTCATCAGCTAAATCTAAGATTCAATACTATCTCATCACCATCTTAAAACTTGGATAAAAGCTCCTTCACACCATCTCTAAGGTTTACTAAGTCCAAAAGATTGATGTTTTATAATGTTTCAAAAATAAGAAACTTTCTATGTTTTCAGTCTCCATCCTCCATCGACTAAATCTACGATTCAATACCATCTCATCATCATCTGAAAACTTGGCTAAAAGCTCCTTGACATCATCTCTAGGATTTTTTATGTCTAAAAGATGGATGTTTTATAAAGTTTCTAAAATAAGAAATTTTCTATTTATTCAATCTCCATCCTTCTTCAACTAAATCTAATATTCGAAACCAACTTATCATCATCCCAAAACTTGGCTAAGAGCTCCATGGCACCATCTCAAGGGTCTCATATGTAAAAAAGATTGATGTTTTATAAACTTTCAAAAATAAGAAACTTTCTATTTTTTTAATCTCCATCCTTCATCAACTAAACCTAAGATTCAAAACCATCGAATCGTCATTCCAAAACTTGGCTAAAAGCTCCTTGACACAATCTCCAGGGTCTCCTGTGTCTAAAAGATGGATGTTTTATAAAGTTTCAAAAATATGAAACTTTCTATATTTGCAATGTCCATCAGTTATCAAGTAAATCTAAGATTCATTATCTTCTCTACCTCATCTCAAAACTAGGCTAAAAGCTCCAAGATACATCTCTAGGGTTTCCTATGTCTAAAAGATGGAGGTTCTATAAACTATCTACAATAAGTAACTTTTTATTTTCTCAATCTCCATCTTTAATCAACTAAATCTAAGATTCAACACCCTCTCAAAATCATCTCAAAACTTGGCTAAAAGCTCCTTGACTACAGCTGTAGGGTTTCCTATTTCTAAAGATGGATGTTTATAAAGTTTCTTAAATAAGAAACTTTTTATTTTTTCAATCTCCATCCTTTATCAACTAAATCTAATATTCAATACTATCTCATCCTCTTCCCATAACTTGGCTAAAAGCTCATTGACACCATCTCTAGGATTTACTAAGTCTAAAAGATTGATGCTTTATAAATATTCTAAAATATTAAACTTTTTATTTTTTCAATCTCCATCCTGAATCAACTGAATCTAAGATTCAAAATCATCTAATCCTCATCTCAAAACTTGGCTAAAAGCTCGTTGACATCATCTCTCGGGTTTTCTACCTTTAAAAGATTGGATGTTTTGTAAAGTTTCTAAAATCAGAAACTTTCTTTTTTTACAATCTCCATCTTTAATCAACTAAATCTAAGATTCAATACCATTGCATCCTCATCTCAAAACTTGGCTAAAAGCTCCTTGACACCATCACTAGGTTTTTATATGTCTAAAAGATAGATATTTTATAAAAATTTTAAAATAAGAAACTTTATATTTTTTCAATCTCCATCTGAAATTCCAAGGATAGGCCCAAGTACTATTCTAATGGCAACTTATGAGGAGGGAAAATTAGGTTTCTAACAAGTTTTAAAAACTTTAACCCAATTTTGAAGATTTAAGAGATCAAAAAAGCAATTAAGCATACAAGTTAAATCCTAAGTGCAATGCATATATAAAGCAAGAGATAAGAGAGAATGCACCCGAGATTTAAAGTGGTTCGGTCCTCAAAACGCAAGGCCTACTCCACTCCACAAACCAAACCCATTGATGGATTCACTATGTTGATCTTCTTAACTTCGACGAAGATCGGTGCCAATTACAATTCAATTTGCCTTTAACCTTGGTGGCAATCCTCACCACGGAGAGTGGGCTTCGCTTCTCCAAACACTCGCCCAAATATAATCGTCTCGATAAAGAAAGAAATAAATAAAAATTCCCTCACAAGGGTTTACAAGGTTGAAGAAGATGTACAAATTTAAGCCTATGATCCAAATCCTAATCCTAGAGGATGAGAGGCATAAACAAGCTTAATACACTCTTACGATATTCCAATAGATTTTTAGAGTGTTAGGATTGATGGTTGGGAAGTTTAGAATACCTATATATATAGAGAAACCCAAATATGACCGTTTGGGGGCATAGTCGTAATTCTGGCAAAAACCCCAACGGCTATATTTTTTCCCCGAACTAGTCGTCTCGGAGTTCCGAGAATACAAACAGGAGATGGATTTTAATCCTTGGACCATTTCTCGGAGCTCCGAGAACTTTCTCGGAGTTCCGAGAAGCCTAATTCCAGCTGGTTTTCCATTTCTGTTTCTTATTTCTTGGGCTTCCAAATTTACACCATGATGGGATTGTTATGAGGGTTCCAAAGTGTTGGAACACCACAAGTTCAATCTCTTAAACATTTTAGGGGTGTGTGGTTATTTTATTTATGCCTCTTAAAATCAAAACTAGGATTGGATCTTATACAATTTAAACGACTTTGATCTTCAATTGCGATGCTTCAAGTCTTCATTCGTCTTGGATCTCCAATGTCTTTGGCCTTTCGAATGCGGTCCAATGAGAGCTTCTTGGCCTCAATCCAAGCAATCTTATCTTAACACAATCATGATCTACAACTTAGACAATCAAACACATTAGTGAACTAAAATCACTTGTGTATTGGAATTATAAAAAGAAGATGGGAATGCCAAGGTGGGAACCACTGGGCTTACAATCTCCCCCTTTTTGATGATGACAAGCACAAGAGATTTTCCAATAAAGGCACACAGATTTTCCTTCCTTACGTTAGATTTTTCTCCCCCTTTGTCATCAACAAAAAGATGGGGTATAAGAAAAACAAAAGGGATAAAATTTACAATTTTAAGCTCCCCCTTTTTCAAGGAAAAAGACAAACCTAGAACTCCCCTATTTGGAAAACAAATTCAATACAAGAGGAGATTTTAAAATTCAAGAAGAAAGATATACAAATATTAAGTTCTAGCCCCTAATCTAAAAACAAATATGAATTGAATCATATGGGGGCCTTCGGAACCGTAGCTTTCTTGGTTCGACAATAATGGCATCTAACATGAGGGTCAGATAGACTAGTCCTATCAAAAAATACATGATTAGGTCTATGACTAGCCTTCTTCAAGATTAAATCAATAATTTTATCACCATGTAAGAATCCATGGAGACATAATCTTAACCTATCATTTTCATTATGAAGATGGATTATTTGATTTAGAAAATCATTAGTGTCATCTTCATAAGATTTGAAAGAGCTTGCCACATTTTGAAATTGTACTAATTGGCAAGATTTCTCATCCAAACTACCCTTAAGGGTTTCAATCTCAAGTTTAAAATTTTTAATTTGTACTTGAGCTTGAGACATGGAAGAAGAAGATTCATTTTTCAAAACATCAAGTTCATTTTCTAATTTTGAAATAGATTTTTTAAGAACTTTATTTTTTAAAATTTTAGAATGCAAAGTAATGTACAATTCATCATAAGATATGTTTCCACTATCACTACTTGATGAATTACAAGAGGGGCTAGAATTTACCTCATCTTCATGGGTGAGTGCCATGAAGCAAAGATCATCCTTATTAGCTTTCCCTTCACTTGAGCTTTTTCCCAAAGTGCTAGAAGCATCCCAAGCGGCTACAAGACCCTTGTTCTTCTTCCAATCTTTCTTCTTTCCCAAGTACTTCGAGGAAGATGACTTGAGAAGTGGACACTCTGGTCTTTTGTGTCCCGTCTTCTTGCAATTGTAACACCTTATTCCTCCTTCTACTTCACTTTCTTCTTTCTTCTTCTTCTTTTTATCCTTTTTGTGCTTCTTTCTCCACAAGCTTTTAAACTTTCTTAAAGCTTCTTCGTCATCACTATCTGCTTCACTTGAGGATGATGAGTCCGTCTTAAAGGCCTTTAGAGCTAGAGATCGACTTTCTTTTTCTTTCTCTTTCGGCTTCTTCTCTTCTTGACGGCTAGTGAGGAGCATCTCATGAGTGATAAGAGATCCTACAAGCTCCTCCATAGTTAGCGTCTTGAAATCCTTTGATTCTTGTACGGCAGTGACCTTTGAATCCCAATGTGGAGGAAGTGACCTAAGTAACTTACCCACAAGCTCATCAGTAGGATAAGATTTACCAAGATTAGCTAATTCATTTGTTATTTTAGAAAATCGGGTATACATTTCGGAAATACTTTCGTTTTGAACCATTCTAAACATTTTATATTTGCTCTTTAACAAGTTTACTTTGGAATCCTTGACTTGTGATGTTCCCTCATGGGCAACGGCAAGGGTAGCCCAAATAATCTTGGCGGAATAAAAAAGAGCTACTCTATTAAACTCCTCCGTAGATAAGGCGCAAAACAAAGAATTTATAGCTTTGCAATTTAAATTTGCTTGCCTTTTCTCTACAACATTTCATTCTTCAAATGGTTTGGAAGGCCAAGTGTATCCATTTTCAACAATATGCCAAAGTTCCACATCAATCGAAAGAAGATAGATGCGCATCCTTATCTTCCAATGTCCATAGTTGGATCCATAAAAGAAAGGAGGTCTACTTGTGGAATGGCCTTCCGGAAGTCCGGTTCCAATTATGTTTGCCATTTCACAAATAGAAATTGCCAATGATCTTACGATCTTTCCCTTGTTAAATTTGAAAAATTTACCAAAGATTTAAAAAAAGAAAATCTTTTAAGAGCGAAGGCTCTGATACCAAGTGAAATTCCAAGGATAGGCCCAAGTACTATTCTAAGAGCCACTCATGAGGAAGGAAAATTAGGTTTCTAACAAGTTTTAAGCTTTTGAAAACTTTAACCCAATTTTGAAGATTTAAGAGATCAAAAAAGCAATTAAGCACACAAGTTAAATCCTAAGTGCAATGCAAATATAAAGCAAGAGATAAGAGAGAATGCACCCGAGATTTAAAGTGGTTAGGTCCTCAAAAAGCGAGGCCTACTCCACTCCACCAACCAAACCCGTTGATGGCTTCACTATGTTGATCTTCTTAACTTCGGCGAAGATCGGTGCCAATTACAATTCCAATTGGCTTTAACCTTGGTGGCAATCCTCACCACGGAGAGTGGGCTTCGCTTCTCCGAACACTCGCCCAAATACAATCGTCTTTATAAAGAAAGAAAGAAACAAAAAATCCCTCACAAGAGTTTACAAGGTTGAAGAAGATGTACATATTTAAGCCTATGATCCAAATCCTAATTCTAGAGGATGAGAGGCATAAACAAGCTTAATACACTCTTAGGATATTCCAATAGGTTCTTAGAGTGTTAGGATTGATGGTTGGGAAGTTTAGAATACCCATATATATATAGAAAAACCCAAATATGACTGTTTGGGGGCGTAGTCGTAATTCTGGCAAAAACCCCAACGGCTATATTTATTTCTCGACCTAGTGGTCTCGGAGTTCCAAGAGAATTTCTCTCGGAGTTCCGGGAATACAAACAGGAGATGGATTTTAATCCCTGGACCATTTCTCGTAGCTCCGAGAACATTCTCAGAGTTCCGAGAAGCCTAATTCCAGCTGGTTTTCCATTTCTGTTTCTTATTTGTTTGGGCTTCCAAATTTACACCATGATGGGATTGTTATGAGGCTTCCAAAGTGTTGGAACACCACAAGTTCAATCTCTTAAACATTTTACGGGTGTGTGGTTATTTTATTTATGCCTCTTAAAATCAAAACTAGGATTGGATCTTATACATTCTAAACGACTTCGATCTTGAATTGCGATGCTTCAAGTCTTCATGCGTCTTGGATCTCCGATGTCTTTGGCGTTCCGAATGCGGTTCAATGAGAGCTTCTTGGCCTCAATCCAAGCAATCTGGTCTTAACACAATCATGATCTACAACTTAGACAGTCAAACACATTAGTGAACTAAAATCACTTGTGTATTGGAATCATCAAAAAAAGATGGGAATGCCAAGGTGAGAACCATTGGGCATACAACATCCTTCTTCAACTAAATCTAAGAAGCAATATCATCTTATCCTCATCTTAAAACTTGGCTAAAAGCTCCCTTACACCATCTCTAGGGTTTAATAAGTCTAAAAGAATGATATTTTATAAAATTTCTAAAATAAGAAACTTTCTATTTTTTCAATCTCCATTCTTCATCAACTAAATCTAAGATTCGATACCATCTCATCCTCATTTCAAAACCTGGCAAATAACAACTTTACACCATATCTAGGGTTTATAAAATCTAAAAAATTATTGTTTTATAAAGTTTTTAAATTAACAAACTTTCTATTTTTTCAATCTCTATCCTTCATCAACTAAATCTAAGATTCAATACCCTCTCATTCTCATCCCAAAATATGGCTAAAAGCTCATTGACACCATCTCTAGGGTTTCCTATGTCTGAAAGATGTATGTTTTATAAAGTTTCTAAACTAAGAAACTTTTTATTTTTTCAATCTCCACCTTCCTCAACTGAATATAAGATTCATTACCTTCTCATCATCACCCCAAAACTTGACTAAAAAGCTCATCGACACCATCTCTAGGGTCTCCTTTGTCTAAAAGATTTATGTTTCATAAACTTTTTAAAAGAAGAAACTTTCTATTCTTTCCACCTCCATCATTCATCAACTAGATCTAAGATTAAATATCATCTCATCCTAATCCCAAAACATGGTTAAAAGCTCCTTAACACCATCTCTAGGGCTCATATGTTTAAAAGATTGATGTTTTATAAAGTTTCTAAAATAAGAAACTTTCTATTTTTTCAATCTTCATCTTTTATCAACTAAATCTAATATTCAATACCATCTCATCATTTTCTCAAAACTTTGCTAAAAGCTCATTCACACAATCTCTAGGGTTTCCAATGTCTAAAAGGTTGATATTTTATAAAGTTTATAAACTAAGAAACTTTTTATTTTTTCAATCTCCATCCTTCATTAACTAAATCTAAGATTCAATTTTATCTCATCCTTATCCCAAAATTTGGCTAAAAGCTCCTAGACACCATCTCTAGGGTTTCTTATGTCTAAAAGATGGATGTCTTATAAACTTTCTAAAATAAAAAACTTTCTATTTTTTTCAATCTCTATCCTTAATCAACTAAATCTAGGATTCAATATCATCTCATCGTAATCTCAAAACTTGTCTAAACGCTCCTTGATATCATCTCTAGGGATTCTTATGTCTAAATATGGATGTCTTATAAAGTTTCTAAAATAAGAAACTTTCTATTTTTTCAATCTCAATCCTTCATCATCTAAATCTAGGAATCAATACCCTCTCAATCTGATCTCAAAACTTGGGTAAAAGCTCCTTGACATCATCTCTATGGTTTCTTTAGTCTGAAAGATGGGTGTCGTATAAAGATTCAATAAAAAGTTTTGGATGTTTTAGCCAAGTTTTGAGATGAGGATGACATAAAGCTTTTCCTATGTCTAAAAGATGGATGTTTTATAAAGTTTCTAAAATAAGAAACTTTCAATTTTTTCAATCTTCATCATTCATCACCTAAATCTAAGATTCAATATCATCTCATCCTCATCTCAAAATTTAGCTGAAAGCTCCTTGACACCATCTGAAGGGTTTCTATGTCTAAAAGATTATTGTTTTATAAAATTTCTAAAATAGGAAACTTTCTATTTTTTCAATATTCATCATTTATCAACTAAAACTAAGATTCAATATCAACTTATCATCTTCCCAAAACATGGCTAAACGCACCATAACACATTATCTAGGGTCTCTTATGTCTAAAAGATGGATGTTTTATAAAGTTTCTAAAATAAGAAACTTTCTATTTTTTCAATCCCTATCTTTTATTAACTAAATCTAAGAGTCAACACCATCTCACCCTCATCTCAAAACATAGCTAAAAGCTCCTTCACACTATCTCAGGTTTTCATATGTCTAAAAGATGGATTCTTGTAAAGATTCTAAAATTAGAAACTTTTTATTTTTTCATTCTCCATCCTTCATCAACTAAATCTAAGATTCAAAACCAACTCATCATCATCCCAAAACATGGCTAAGAGCTCCATGACACCATCTCTAGGGTCTCCTATGTCAAAAAGATGGATGTTTTATAAACTTTCTAAAATAAGAAACTTTCTATTTTTTCAATCTCCATCCTTCATCAACTAAACCTAAGATTCAAAACCATATGATCGTCATCCCAAGACATGGCTAAAAGCTCCTTGACACCATCTCTAGGGTCTCCTCTGTCTAAAAGATGGATGTTTTATAAAGTTTCAAAATTTTGAAACTCTCTATTTTTTCAATGTCCATCATTTATCAAGTAAATCTAAGATTCAATATCATCTCAACCTCATCTCAAAACTAGGCTAAAAGCTCTAAGATACATCTCTAGTGTTTTCTATATCTAAAAGATGGATGTTTTATAAACTTTTTTAAATAAGAAACTTTTTATTTTCTAAATGTCCATCTTTAATCAACTAAATCTAAGATTTAATACCCTCTCAATATCATCTCAAAACTTGGCTAAAAGCTCCTTGACTGCAGCTCTAGGGTTTCCTTTAACAACTACATCTAAGATTCAGTACCATCTCATCCTCTTCCCAAAACATGGCTAAAAGTTCGTTGACATCATCTCTCGGGTTTCCTACGTTTAAAACATGGGTGTTTTGTAAAGTTTCTAAAATCAGAAACTTTCTTTTTTTACAATCTCCATCCTTAATCAACTAAATCTAAGATGCAATATCATCTCATCCTCATCTTAAAACTTGGCTAAAAGATCCCTTACACTATCTCTAGGATTTAATAAGTCTAAAAGAATGATATTTTATAACTTTCTATTTTTCAATCTCCATCTTTCATCAACTAAATCTAAGACTCAAAACCATCTCATCGTCATCCCAAAACTTTGCCACAAGCTCCTTAACACCATCTCTAGGGTCTCCTATATCCAAAAGATAGATGTTTTATAAAGTTCCTAAAATAAGAAACTTTCTATTTTTCGAGTCTCCATCCTTCCTCAACTAAATCTAAGGTTCAAAACCATCTCATCGTCATCCCAAAACTTGGCTAAAAGCTCCTTGACAACATCCCTAGGGTCTCATGTCTAAAAGATGGATGTTTTATAAAGATTCTAAAATAAGAAACTTTCTATTTTTTAAATCTCCAACTTTAATCAACTAAATCTAAGATACAATACCCTCTCATGATCATCTCAAAACTTGGCTAAAAGCTCATTCACACCATCCCTAGGGTTTACTAAGTCTAAAACAATGATATTTGATAAATATTCTAAAAGAAGAAACTTTCTATTTTTTAAATCTCCATCCTTAATCAACTAAATCTAAGATTCAATACCATCTAATCCTCATCTCAAAACATGGCTAAAAGCTTGTTGACATCATCACTAGGGTTTTCTATATTTAAAAGATAGATGTTTTATATAGTTTCTAAATTCAGAAACTTTCTTTTTTTACAATCCCCATCCTTCAACAACTAAATCTATGATTTAATACCATCGCATCCTCAACTCAAAACTTAGCTAAAAGCTTCTTCACACTATCTCCACTGTTTTTATTGTCTAAAAGATAGATATTTTAAAAAATTTCTACAAGAAGAAACTTCCTATTTTTTCAATCTCCATCCTTCATACACTAAATCTAAAGATTCAATAACATCTCATCATCATCTTAAAACTTGGCTAAAAGCTCCTTCACACCATCTCTTGGGTTTACTAAGTCTAAAAGATTGAAAATTTATAAAGTTTTTAAAATAAGAAACTTTCTATTGTTTCAACCTCCATCTTTCATCAACTAAATCTAAGATTAAATACCATCTCATCGTCATCTCAAAACTTGGCAAAAAGCTCCTTGAGGCCATCTCTAGGGTTTCATACGTCTAACTGATGGATGTTTTATAAAGTTTGAAAAATAAGAAACTTTCTATTTTTTCAATCTCCATCCTTTATCAACTAAATATAAGATTCAATATCATCTCATCCTCATTTCAAAACCTGACTAATAGCAACTTAATACCATATCTAGGGTTTACTAAGTCTAAAAAACTGATGTTTTATAAAGTTTCTAAAATAGGAAACTTTCTATTTTTTTCATTCTCTATCCTTCATCAATTAATTCTAAGATTCAATACCCTCTCATTCTCATTCCTAAACTTGGCTAAAAGCTCATTGACACCATCTCTGGGGTTTCCTATGTCTAAAAGATTGATGTTTTATAAAGTTTCTAAAATAAGAAACTTTTTCTTTTTTCAATCTCCATCTTTTATCAACTAAATCTAAGATTCAATACGTTCTCATCCTATCTCAAAACTTGGCTAAAAGCTCCTTAACACCATCTCGAGGTTTTCCTATGTCTAAAAGATGGATGTCTTTTGAAGTTTTCAACATAAGAAACTTTAATTTTTTTCAATTTCCATTCTCAATCAACTAAATCTAAGATTAAATATCATCTCATCTTCATCTCAAAACTTGGCTTAAAGCCCTTTCACACCATATCTAAGGTTTCAAATGTCTAAAATATGTATGTTTTATAAAGTTTCTAAAATAAGAAACTTTCTATTTTCCAATCTCCACCCTTGATCAACTAAATCCAAGATTCAATACAATCTAATCCATATCTCAAAACTTTGCTAAAAGCTCATTGACACCATTTATTGGGTTTCCTATGTCCAAAAGATTAATATCTTATAAATTTTCTATAATAAGAAATTTTCTATTTTTTCAATCTTCATCCTTGATCAACTAATCTAAGCTTCAATACCATCAAATCCTCATTTCAAAACATGGCAAAAAGCCCCTTGACACCATCTATAGGGTTTCCTATCTCTAAAAGATGGATGTTTTATAAAGTTTCTAAAATAAGAAACTTAATCACCTAATTCTAGGATTCAATACCATTGCAACCTCATCACCAAACTTTGCTAAAAGGTCCTTCACATCATCTCTAGGGTTTCTTACATCTAAACGATTGATATTTTATAAAGTTTGTAAAATAAGAAACTTTCTACTTTCCCAATCTCCATCATTGTTCAACTAAATCTAAGATTCAATAATACCATCTCATCGTCATCTCAAAACTTGGCTAAAAGCTCAATGACACTGTCTCTAGGGTCTCTTATGTCCAAAAGATGGATATTTTACAAAGATTCTAAAATAATAAACATTCTATTTTTTCAATCTCCATCCTTTATCAACTAAATCTAAGATTCAATACCAACAAACCCTCATCTCAAAACTTGGCTAAAAGCTCCTCCACACCATCTGTAGGGTTTTCTAAGTCTAAAAGATTAATATTTTATAAAGTTTCTAAAATAATAAACTTTCTATATTTTCAATCTTCATCCTTCATATTCTAAATCTATGATCAATACCATGTCATCCTCATCCCAAAACACGGCTAAAAGCTCCTTCACACCATTTATAGGATTTCTTATGTCTAAAAGGTGGATGTTTTATAAAGTTTCTAAAATTTGAAACTTTCTGTTTTTTCAATTTCTATCCGTGATCAACAAAATCTAAGATTCAATACCATTTAATCCTCATCTCAAAACTTGGCTAAAAGCCCATTGACACCATCTCTACGGTTTCCTATGTTTAAAAGATAGATGTTTCATAAAGTTTCTAAAGTAAGAGACTTTCTATTTTTTCAATCTCTTTACTTAATCAACTAAATCTAAGATTTTATACCATCTCATCATCATCCCAAAACTTGGCTAAAAGGTCATTGACACCATCTCTAGGGTCTCCTATGTTTAAAAGATGAATATTTTATAAAGTTTCTAATATATGAAACTTTCTATTTTTGGAATCTCCATACTTCTTTAACTAAATCTAAGATTCAATATCATCTTATCGTCATCCCAAAACATGGCTAAAATTACCTTGACACCATCTCTAGGGTCTCGTATATTTAAAGGATGGATGTTTTATAAAGTTTCAAAAATAAGCAACTTACAATTTTTTCAATCTCCACCCTTTATCAACTAAATCTAAGATTCAATACCATCTCATCCTCATCTCAAAACTTGGTTAAAAGCTCCTTAACACCATCTCTAGGTTTTCCTATGTCTAAAAGATGGATGTCTTATATAGTTTCTAAAATAAAAAACTTTCTATTTTTTCAATTTCCATCATTCATCAACTAAATCTAAGATTCAATATCATCTTATCCTCATCTCAAAACTTTGCTAAAAGCTCATTCACACCATCTCTAGGGTTTCCTCTGTCAAAAACATGGATGTTTTATAAAGTCTCGGATCATCATCTCAAAACTTGGCTAAGAGCTCCTTCAAATCATCTCTAGGGTCTCTTATGCTTAAAAGATGAATATTTTGTAAAGTTTCTAAAATAAGAAACTTTCTATTTTTTCAATCTCGATCCTTTATCACGTGAATAAGAAACTAAATCTCAGATTCAATACCATCTAATCCTCATCTCAAAACTTGGCTAAAAGCTCCTTGACACCATCTATGGGGTTTCCTATGTCTAAAAGATTGATGTCTTATAAATTTTCTACAATAAGAAATTTTTTATTTTTTCAATCTTCATCCTTGATTAACTAAATTTAAGCTTCAATACCATCAAATCCTCATTTCGAAACACGGCTAAAAGCTCATTGACACCATCTATAAGGTTTCATATGTCTAAAAGATTGATATTTTACAAAGTTTCTAAAATAAGAAACTTAATCAACTAAATCTAAGATTCGTTACCATCGCAACCTCATCACCAAACTTGGCTAAAAGCTCCTTCACACCATCTTTACGATTTCTTACGTCTAAAAGATGGAAGTTTTATAAAGTTTTTAAAATAAGAAACTTTCTATTTTTTCAATCTCCATCCTTCTTCAACTAAATTTAAGATTTAATACAATCTCATCCGCATCTCAAAACTTGGCTAAAAGCTCATTGACACTATCTCTAGGATCTCCTATGTCCTAAAGATGGATGTATTACAAAGTTTCTAAAATAATAAACTTTCTATTTTTTCAATCTCTACCTTTTATCAACTAAATCTAAGATTCAATACCAACTAATCATCATCTCAAAACTAGGCTAAAAGCTCCTTCACACCACTGTAGGGTTTCCTAAGTCTAAAAGATTAATTTTTTGTAAAGTTTCTAAAATAATAAACTTTCTATTTTTTCAATTCCATCCTTCATACTCTAAATCTATGATTAAATACCATGTCATCCTCATCTCAAAACTTGGCTAAAAGCTCCTTCACACTATCTATAAGGTTTCTTATGTCTAAAAGGTTGTTGTTTTATAAACTTTTTAAAATCTGAAACTTTCTATTTTTTCAATTTCTATCCGTGATCAACTAAATCTAAGATTAAATACCATCTAATCCTCATATCAAAACTTGGCTAAAAGCTCATTGACACCATCTCTAGGGTTTCCGATGTTTAAAAGATTGATGTTTTATAAAGTTTCTAAAATAAGAAACTAAATAGTGTTTCAATCGCAATCCTTCACCAACTAAATCTAAGATTAAATACCATCTCATCCTCATCTCAAAACTTGGCTAAAAGCTCATTCAAAACATCTCTAGGGTTTCCTTTGTATAAAAGATGGATGTTTTACAATGTTTCTACAATAAAAAACTTTCTATTTTTTCAATCTCCATCGTTTATCAACTAAATCTAATATTCAATACAATACAATCCTCATCTCGAAACTTCGCTAAAAGCTCCTTGACATCATCAATCGGGTTTCATATGTTTAATAGATGAATGTTTTATAAAGTTTGTAAAATAAGAAAAATTTCTATTTCTTCAATCTCTATTATTTATCAACTAAATCTAATAATCAATATCATCTCATCCTCATCTCAAAACTTGGCTAAAAGCTCATTGACACCATTTCTAGGGTTTCTTATATTTAAAAGATGGTTGTTTTATAAAGTTTATAAAGAAAACTTTTAATTTTTTCAATATCTATCCTTTGTCAATTAAATCTAAGATTCAATACTATTTCCTCCTCATTTTAAAACTTGGCTAAAAGCTGCTTGACACCATCTCTAGGGTTTCCTTTGTGCAAGATGTTTTATAAGGTTTCTAAAATAAAAAACCTTCTATTTTTTCAATATTCATCTTTCATCAACTAAATCTAAGATTCAATACCATTTCATTCTCATCCCAAAACTTGCCTCAAAGCTCATTAACACCATCTTTAGGGTTTCTTATGTGTAAAAGATGGATGTTTTATAAATTTTCTGTAAGCCCAATGGTTTCCACCTTGGCATTCCCATCTTATTTTGATGATTCCAATACATGAGTGATTTATGATCACTAATGTGTTTGATTGTCTAAGTTGTAGATCACATTGGTGCTAAAGACAAGATTGCTTGGATTAAGGCCAAAGAAGCTCTCATTGGACCACATCATGAAGGCCAAAGTCATCGAAGTCCAAGACGATTGAAGACTTGAAGAATCGCATTGAAGATTGAAGTCAATTTAGATTGTAAAAGATCCAATCTTAATTTAGATTTTAGAGGCATAATTAAGTTAATCTCACACACCCTAAATGTATAAGAGATTGTCCTTGTGGTGTTCCAACACCTTGGAACCCTCATAGCAATCCCATCTTGGTTGAGAGTTGGAAGCCCAAGAAACAGAATTAAAAATCTGCCTGTCATAGGCTTCTCGAAACTCCGAGAGAATTCTCGGAGCTCCGAGCTCGGAACTCCGAGACATTCCTCCGAGCTCCGAGAAATGGTCCAGTAGCTTTTTTTCAATTCTGTTTGTATTCCCGGAACTCCGAGATTTTTTCTCGGAACTCCGAGAACACTATAACAGTCAGATTTTTAGCCGTTGGGAATTTTCCAAGAATTACAACAATGCCACTGAACGGTCATATTTTGGTTTTCCTATAAATATGGGTATTCCTATCATACCAAACATCAATCCTAACACTCTTAAACTTTACTTGAAGATTCAAAGAGTGAATCAAAGCTTATTTATGCCTCTCATCTTCTAAGATTAAGATTTGGATCATAGGCTAAATTTGTACATCTTCTACTTCTTGTAAACCCTTGTGAGGGATTTTTTGTTCTTTCTTTCTTACTCAAAAGAACTTGCATTGGGCGAGTGTTCGGAGAAGCGTAGCCCACTCTCCGTGGTGAAGATCGCCATCAAGGTTAAAGGCTGTTGGAATTGTAATCGGCATTGATCTTCGCCGAAGTTAAGAAGATCACTAGTGAAGCCATCAACAGGTTTGGTTGGTGGAGTGGAGTAGGTCTCGCGTTTTGAGGACCGAACCACTTTAAATCTCGGGTGCCCTCTCTCTTGAACTCTAGCTCTTTATTTTGCATTGCACCTTTAGATTTAACTTGTGTGCTTGAATTTAATTCTTGATCTCTTAATCTTCTAAATATTGGGTTGAAGTTTTCAAAAGCTTAAAACTCGTTAGCAACCTAATTTTTCACTCCTCATTAGTTGCCAATCCCAGGACCACCCTTGGATTTTCAGTTCCTAAAATAAGAAACATTCTACTTTTTCAATCTTCATCCTTCATTAACAAACTCTATGATTCAATACCCTCTCATTCTCATCTCAAAACTTTGCTAAAAGCTATTTGTCATCATCTCTAAGGTTTCCTATATTAAAAGATGGATGTTTTATAAAGTTTCTAATATAAGAAACTTTCTATTTTTAAATTTCCATCAGTAATCAACTAAATTTACCATTCAATACTATCTCATCATCATCCCAAAACCTAGCTTAAAGCTCAATGACACAATCTCTAACGTCTTTTATGTCTAAAAGATAGATGTTTTATAAAGTTTCTAAAATAAGATACTTTCTATTTTTTCAATCTCGATTCCTCATCAACTAAATCTAACATTCAATGTCATCTTATCATTATCCCAAAACATGGCTAAAAGCACCATGACACCATCTCTAGGGTCTTCAATATCTAAAAGATGGATGTTTGATAAAGTTTCTAAAGTAAGAAACTTCCTATTTTTTCAATCTCCATCCTTTATCAACTAAATCTAAGATATAATACCATCTCATCCTCATCTTAAAACTTGGCTAAAAGCTCAATAACACCATCTCTACGGTTTGCAAAGTCTAAAAGATTGATGTTTTATAAAGTTTCTAAATTAAGAAACTTTCAATTTTTTCAATCTCTATCCTTGATCAATTAAATCTAAGATTCTATACCATCTAATCCACATCTCAAAACTTGTCTAAAAGCACCTTGACACCATTTATGGGGTTTCGTACGTCTAAAAGATTAATGTTTTATAAAGTTTCTAATATAAGAAAATTTATATTTTTTCAATCTCCATCCTTCATCAACTAAATCTAAGAATTAATATCATCTCATCTTTATCTCAAAACTCGGCTCAAAGCCCCTTGATATCATCTCTAGGGTTTCCTATGTCTAAAAGATCAATTTTTTATAAAGTTTTCAAAATAAGAAACTTTCTATTTTTCAATCTTCATCTTTAATCAACTAAATCTAAGATTCAATATTCTCTCATTCTCCTCTCAAAACTTGGCTAAAAGCACCATGACACCATCTCTAGGGTTCCTATGTCTAAATGATAGATGTTTTATAAAGTTTCTAAAATATGAAACTTTCTATTTTTTCAATCACCATCCTTTATCAACTAAATCTAATATCAATACCATCTCATCATCATCCTAAAACCTCGCTAAATGCTCCTTTACACCATCTCTAGGGTTTGCTAAGTCTAAAAGATTGGTGTTTTATAAATATTCTAAAATTAGAAACTTTCTATTTTTTCAATCTCCATCTTTAATCAACTAAATCTAAGATTCAATACCATCTAATCCTCATCTCAAAACATGGCTAAGAGCTCATTGACATCATCTCTAGGGTTTCTTATATTTAAAAGATGAATATTTTAGGAAGTTTCTAAAATCAGAAACTTTCTTTTTTTAAAATTTCCAGCCTTCATCAACTAAATATAAGATTCAATACCATCGCATCTGAATCTCAAAACTTAGGTAAAAGCTCCTTGACACTATCTTTAGGATTTTTTATGTCTAAAAGATAGATATTTTATAAAGTTTTTAAAATAAAAAACATTCTATTTTTTCAGTTCCCGTCCGTCATGAGATTCAACACCATCTCTTCCCCATCTCAAAACTAGCCAAAAAGCTCATTGACACCATCTTTAGGGTTTACTACGTCTAAAAGATTGATGTTTTATAAAGTTTCTAAAATAAGAAACTTTCTATTTTTTCAATCTCCATCCTTCTTCAACTAAATCTAAGATTCAATACCATCTCATCCCCATCTCAAAACTTGGCTAAAAGGTCATCGACACCATCTCTAGGGTTTGCTATGTCTAAAAGATGGATGTTTTATGCAGTTTTTGAAATAACAAACTTTCTATTTTTTTCATTCTCCATCCTTTATCAACTAAATCTAAGATTCAATACCATCTCATCCTTATCTCAAAACTTGGCTAAAAGCTCGTTAACATCGTCTCTAGTGTTTTCTTTGTGTAAAAGATTAATATTTTATAAAGTTTCTAAAATAAGAAACTTTCTATTTTTTCAATCTCATTCCTTTATCAACTAAATCTAAGATTCAAAACTATCTCATCATCATCCCAAAACTTGGCTAAAAGCTCTTTGGCACAATCTCTATGGTCTCTTACATCTAAAAGATGGATGTTTTACAAAGTTTCTAAAATAATAAACTTTTTATTTTTTCAATCTCCGTCCCTTATCAACTAAATCTCAGATTCAATACCATCTCATCCTCATCCCAAAACTTGGCTAAAAGCTCGTTGACATCATCTGTAAGGTTTTATATGTGTAAAAGATGAATGTTTTCTAAAGTTAATAAAATAAGAAACTTTCTACTTTTTCAATCTCCATCCTTCATCAATTAAATCTAAGATTCAATATCATCTCATCCTCATCTCAAAACTAGGGTAAAAGCACCTTAACTCCATCTCTAAGGTTTTCTTTTTCTAAAAGATGGATGTTTTATAAAGTTTCTATTTTTTCAATCTCTATCATTGATCAACTAAATCTAAGATTTAATACCATTTCATCATCCTCTCAAAACTTAGCTAAAAGCTCATTGACACTAACTCTAAGGTTTACTAAGTCTAAAAGATTGATGTTTTATAAAGTTTCTAAAATAAGAAACTTTCTATTTTTTCAATTTCAATCATTCGTGAACTAAATTTAAGGTTCAATATCATCTCATATTCTTCTCAAAATATGGCTAATAGCTCCTTCACACCATATCTAGGGTTTACTAAGTCTAAAAGATTGATGTTTTATAAAGTTTCTAAAATAAGAAACTTTCTATTGTTTCATTATCCATCCTTCATCAACTAAATTTAAGATTCAATACCCTCTCTTTCTCATCTCAAAATTTGGCTGAAAGCTCGTTGACAACATCTCTAGGGTTTACTATGTCTAGAAGAATGTTGTTTTACAAATTTTCAAAAATAAAAAAATTTATATTTTTTCAATCTGCATCATTCATCAACTAAATCTAAGATTCAAAACCATCTCATCCTCATCTCAAAACTTGGCTAAACGCTCCTTGAGGATGAGATGTTATTAAATCTTAGATTTAGTTGATGAAGGATGGGGAATGAAAAAATAGAAAGTTTCTTATTTTAGAAATTTTATAAAACATCCATCTTTGAGACATAAGAAACCTTAGAGATGCTATCAATGAGTTTTTAGCTATGTATTGAGAAGAGAATGAGATGGTAATGAATCTTAGATTTAGGTGATGAAGTTTGGAGATTGAAAAAATCAAAAGTTTCTTATTATTGAAACTTTATAAAACATTAGTCTTTTAGACTTAGTAAACTATAGAGATGGTGTCAAGGAGCTTTTAGCCAAGTTTTGAGGATACCATGAGATGGAATTGAACCTTAGATTCACTTGATGGAGGATGGAAATTGAAAAAATAAAAACTTTTGTATTTTAGAAACTTTATAAACCATCAATCTTTTAGACTTAGTAAACCCTAGAGATGGTGTCAATGAGCTTTTAGCTAAGTTTTGAGATGAGCATGACATTGTATTGAATCTTAGATTTAGTTGTTGAAGGATGGAGATTGAAAAAATAAAAAGGTTCTTATTTTAGAAACTTTATAAAACATCAATCTTTTAGACTTAGGAAACCCTAGAGATGGTGTCAAAGAGCTTTTAGCCAAGTTTTGAGAGGAGGATGAGATGGTATTGAATCTTAGATTTAGTTGAAGAAGGATGGAGATTGAAGAAAGAGAAAGTTTCTTATTTTAGAAACTTTAGAAAACATCAATCTTTTCGACATAGGAAACTGTAGAGATTGTGTTAACGAGCTTTTAGCTAAGTTTTGGGATGAGGATGAGAGGGTATTGAATCCTAGATATAGTTGATGAAGGATAGAGATTAAAAAAATAAAAAGTTTCCTATTTTAGAAACTTTATAAAATATCCATCTTTTAGACACGGTGACCCTAGAGATGGTGTAAATGTGCTTTTAGCAAATTTTTGGGATGAGGATGAAAGGGTATTGATTCTTAGATTTACTTGATGAAGGATGGAGATTGAAAAAATGGATAGTTTCTTATTTTAGGAACTTTATAAAACATCCATATTTTAGACATAAGAAACCTTATAGATAGTGATTAATAAGCTTTTTGTCAAGTTTTGTGAGGAGGATTAGATGGTATTGAATCTTACATTTAGTTGATAAATGATAGAGACTGAAAAAATAGGAAGTTTCTTATTTTAGAAACTTTAAAAAACATGAATCTTTTAGACATAAGAAACCCCATAGATGGTGTCAAAGTGCTTTTAGCAAAGTTTTGAGATGAGGATGAGATGATATTGAATCTTAGATTTAGTTGATAAAGGATGGAGATTGAAAAAATAGAAAGTTTTTTATTTTAGAAACTTTATAAAACATCCTTCTTTTAGACATATGAAACCCTAAAGATGATGTCAGTGAGCTTTTAGCCAAGTTTTGGGTTGAGAATGAGAGGGTAATGAATCTTAGATTTAGCTGATGAAGGATGGAGATTTTAAAAATACAATGTTTCTTACTTTAGAAACTTTATAAAACATCAGTCTTTTAGACATAAGAAACTCTAGAGATGGTGGCAACGAGCTTTTAACTAAGTTTTGGGATGACGATAAGATGATATTGAATCTTAGTTTTAGTTTATGAAGGATGGAGATTGAAAAAATAAAAATTTTCTTATTTTAGAAACTTTGTAATGCATCAACCTTTTAGACATAGGGAACCATAGAGATGGTGTTAAGGAGCTTTTAGCCAAGTTTTGAGATGTGGTGAGATAGTATTGAATCTTAGATTTAGTTTATAAAGGTTGTGGGTTGAAAAAATAGAAAGTTTCTTATTTTAAGAACTTTATAAATCAGCCATCTTTTACACATAAGAGACTCTAGAGACGGTGTCAATGAGATTTTAGCCATGTTTTGGGATAAGGATGAGATGATATTGAATCTTAAATTTAGTTGATGAAAGATGGAGATTGAAAAAATAAAAAGTTTCATATTTTAGGAACTTTATAAAACATCCATCTTTTGGACATTGGAAACCCTAGAGATGATGTCAACAAGCTTTTAGCTAATTTTTGCGTTGAGAATGAGTGGGTATTGAATCTTAGATTTAGATGATGAAGGATGGAGATTGAAAAAATTAAAGTTTCTTATTTTTGAAGGTTTACAAAACATCAATCTTTTAGACTTTGTAAATCCTAGAGATGTTGTAAAGTTGATTTTAGCCAAGTTTTGAGATGAGGATGAGATGGTATTTTATCTTAGATTTAGTTGATGAAGGATGGAGATTGAAAAAATTGAAAGTTTCACATTTTACAAACTTTATAAAATATTTATCTTTTAGACACAGGAAACCCTAAAGATGATGTCAATGAGCTTTTAACCATATTTTGGGATGGGAATGAGAGGGTGTTGAATTTTATATTTAGGTGATTACGTATGGAGATTGAAAAAAATAGACGGTTTCTTATTTGAGAAACTTTATAAGACATCAACTTTTTAGACTTAGTAAACCCTAGTAATGGTGTAAAGGAGCTTCTAGCCAAGTTTTGAGATGAGGATGAGATGGTATTGAAAATTAGATTTAGTTGATGAAAGATGGAGATTGAAAAAATAGAAAGTTTCTTATTTTAGAAACTTTATGTAACATCCATCTTTTTGACATAGGACACCCTAGAAATTGTGTCAAGGAGTTTTTAGCCAAGTTCTGAGATGAGGATGAGATGGTATTGAATCTTAGATTTAGTTTATGAAGGATTGAGATTGAAAAAATAGAAAGTTTCCTGTTTTAGAAACTTTATAAAATAACCATCTTTTGGACATAGGAGACGCTAGATATGGTGTCAAGGAGCTTTTAACCTAGTTTTAGGCTAATGAGGAGATGGTTTTGATTCTTAGATTTAGTTGATGAAGGATAAAGATTGAAAAAATAGAAAATTTCTTACCTTAGAAACTTTTTAAAACGTCCATCTTTTAAACATAGGAAACCCTAGAGGTGGTGTCAAAGTGCTTTTAGCCAAGTTTTGAGATGAGGATGAGATAGTATTGAATCGTAGATTTAGTTGGTGAAGGATGGAGAATGAAAAATAGAAAAATTCTTATTTTAAAAACTTTATAAAATTTACATCTTTTCAACATAGGAAACTCTAGAGATGGCGTCAAGGGGCTTTTAGCCTAGTTTTGGGATGAGGATGAGATTATATTGAATCTTGGATTTAGTTGATTAAGGAATGAGATTGAAAAAATAGAAAGTTTCTAATTTTAGAAAGTTTATAAAACATCATCTTTTAGACATAAGAAAGGGCTTTTAGCAAAGTTTTGGGACGAGAATGAGAGGGTATTTCATCTGAGATTTAGTTGAAAAAGGATGAAAATTGGAAAATAGAAAGTTTCTTATTTTAGAAACTGTATTAAACATTCATCTTTTAGACATAGGAGACCTTAGACACAGTGTCAAGGAGCATTTAGCCGTGTTTTGGGATGAGGATGAGAGGGTATTGAATCTTAGATATACTTGATGAAGGATGTAGATCGAAACTTGTTTAGAGATGGTGTCAGAGACCTTTTAGCCAAGTTTTGAGATGAGGATGAGATGGTATTGAATCTTAGGTTAAGTTGATGAAGGATGGAGGTTGATAAAATAGAAAGTTTCTTATTTTAAAAATATTATAAAACATCTATCTTTTAGACATAGGAAACCTTTTAGATGATGTCAACGAGCTTTTAGCTATGTTTTGGGATGAGAATGAGAGGGTATTGAATATTAAATTTAGTAGATGAAGGATGGAGATTGAAAAAATAAAAGTTTCTTATTTTAAAAACTTTATACAACATTTATCTTTTAGACAAAGAAAACCCTAGAGATGGTGTCAAGGGGCTTTGAGCGAAGTTTTGAGACGAGGATGAGATCATATTGAATCGTAGATTTAGTATATGAAGGATAGAGATTAAAAAAATAGAAAGTTTCTTATTTAAGAAACTTTATAAAATATTCATCTTTTAGAGATAGGAGACCCTTGACATGGCGTGAAGGAACTTTTTTCCATATTTTGCGATGAGGATGAGGTGATATTGAATCTTAGATTTAGCTGATAAAGGATGTAGATTGAAAAAATACAAAGTTTCTTACTTTAAAAACTTTATAAAACATCCATCTTTTAGGAATGGAAGCCCTAGAGATTATGTCAACAAACTTTTAGCCAAATTTTGGGATGAGAATGAGAGAGTTTTGAATCTTAGATTTAGTAGATTAAGGATAGAGATTTAAAAAATAAAAAGTTTCTTATTTTAGAAACTGTATAAAATATCCATCTTTTAGGCTTTGTAAACCCTAGTTATGGTGTAACGGAGCTTTTAAACAAGTTTTGAGATGAGGATGAGATGGTATTCAATTTTAGATTTAGTTTATGAAGGATGGAGATTGAAAAAATAGTAAGTTCTTTCTTTTAGACACTTTATAAAACATCCATCTTTTAGACATAAGATACCCTAAATATGATGTCATGGTGCTTTTCGCCGAGTTTTGAGATGAGGATGAGATGGTATTGAATCTTAGATTTAGTTGATAAAAGATGGAGACTGAAAAAACAGAAAGTAAAATTTTAGACACTTTAAAAAACATCCATCTTTTAGACATAGAAAACAAAGGAGATGATGTGAACGAGCTTTTAGCCAACTTTTGGGATTAGAATGAGAGGGTATTGAATATTAAATTTAGTTGATTAAGGATGAAGATTGGAGAAAAGAAAGTTTCTTATTTTAGAAATTTTATAACACATTAATCTTTTAGACTTAGTATACTCTAGACATGGTGTCAAAGAGCTTTTAGGCATGTTTTGGAATGAGGATGAGATGATATTGAATCTTAGATTTAGTTGATTAAGGATAGAGATAGAAAAAATTGAAAGTTTCTTATAATAGAAACTTTATATAACATCCATCTTTTAGACATAGGAAATCCTAGAGATGATGTCAACGAGCTTTTAGCTAAGTTTTGGGATGAGAATGAGGGTATTTAATCTGAGATTTAGTTGATAAAGGATGGAGATTGAAAAAATAGAAAGTTTCTTATTTTAGAAATTTAATAAAATATATTTCTTTTTAACTTAGAAAAATCAAGAGATGATGTCAATGAGCTTTTAGCCAAGTATTGAGATGAGGATGAGATGTTATTGAATCTTAGATTTAGTTGATAATAGATGGTGATTGAAAAAATAAAAAGTTTCTTATTTTAAAAACTTTATAAAACATCCATCTTTTAAAGAAAGAAGACCCTAGACAAGGCGTCCAGGAACTTTTAGCCATATTTTGGGATGAGGATGAGATGATATTTAATCTTAGAATTAGTTGATGAAGCATTGGGATTGAAAAAATAAAATGTTTCTTATTTTAGAAACTTTAAAAAACATTCATCTTTTAGACATAAAAAGCCCTAGAGATGATGTCAACGAGCTTTTAAGCAAGTTTTGGGATGAGAATGTGTGGGTTTTGATTTTAAGATTTAGTTGATGAAGGATGGGGATTGAAAAAATAGAAAGATTCTTAATTTAGAAACTTTATAAAATATCCATCTTTTAGACTTAGTAAACCCTAGAGATGGTGTAAAGAAGCTTTTTGCCAAGTTTTGAGATGAGGATGAGATGGTATTCAATGTTAGATTCAGTTGATGAATGATGAAGATTGAAAAAATAGAAAGTTTCTTATTTTAGAAACTTTATAACACATCCATCTTTTAGACATAAGATACCCTAGATATGTTCTAAAGTTGCTTTTACCCGAGTTTTGAGATTAGGATGAGATGGTATTAAATCTTAGATTTAGCTGATAAAGGATGGAGATTGAAAAAAAAAGTTTATTATTTTAGAAACTTTAAAAAACATCAATCTTTTAAACATAGGAAACCCAAGAGACGATGTCAATGAGCTTTTAGTTAAGTTTTGGGATGAAAATGAGAGGGTATTGAATATTGAATTTAGCTGATTAAGGATGGAGATTGCAAAAAAGAAAGTTTTTTTTTTAGAAACTTTATAAAACATTAATCTTTTAGACTTAGTAAACTCTAGACAAGGTGTCAAAGAGGTTTTCGCCATGTTTTGGAATTAGGATGAGATGATATTGAATCTTAGTTTTAGTTGATGAAGGATGGAGACTGAAAAATAGAAAGTTTCTTATTTTAGAATCATTGTAAGACATCCATCTTTTAAACATAGGAAACCCTAGAGATGGTGTGAATGAGCTTTTAGCCAGGTTTTGAGATGAGGATGAGATGTTATTGAATCTTAGATTTAGTTGATAAAGGATGGAGATTGAAAAAATAAAAAGTTTCTTATTTTTAGCCAATTTTTGAGATGAGGATGAGATGATATTGAATCCTAGATTTAGTTGATGAATGATGGAGATTGAAAAAATATAAAATTTCTTATTTTAGAAACGTTATATAACATCAATCTTTTATACATAGGAAATCTTAGAGATGTTGTGAAGGAAGTTGTAACCAAGTTATGAATGAGGTTGAGATGGTATTGAATATTAGATTTAGTTGATAAAGGATGAAGATTGAAAAAACAGAAAGTTTTTTATCTTAAAAACTTTATAAGACATTCATCTTTTATAAATAGAAAACCTTAGACATGATGTCAACGAGCTCTTAGCGAAGTTTTGGGATGAGAATGGGAGGGTATTGAATCTTAGATTTAGTTGATTAAGGATGGAGAGTGAAAAAAAAGACAGTTTCTTATTTTAAAAACTTTATAAGACATCAATCTTTTAGACTTAGTAAGCTCTAGACATGGCGTTAAGGAGCTTATAGCCATATTTTGGAATGAAGATGAGATGATATTGAATCTTAGATTTGTTCATGAACGATGGAAATTGAAAAAATAGAAAGTTTGTAATTTTAGAAACTTTTTAAGACATCCATCTTTTAGACATAGGAAACCGTAGAGATGATGTGATGGAGCTTTTAGCCAAGTTTTGAGATTATGATGAGATGGTATTGAATCTTAGATTTAGTTGATAAATGATAGAGATTGAAAAAAAAAGTTTCTTATTTTAGAAACTTTATAAAATATCAATCTTTTTGACTTAGTAAACCCTAGAGATGGTGTAAATGAGGTTCTAGCTAAGTTTTGAGATGAGGATGAGATTGTATTGAATCTTATATTTATTTGATGTAGGATGGAGATTGAAAAATTATAAAGTTTTTTTATTTTTGAAACCTTATAAACATCCATCATTTAGACATAGGAAACTCTATAGTTGATGTTAAGGAGATTTTAACCCAATTTTGAGATGAGGATGATATGGTAATGAATCTTAGATTTAGTTGATGAAGGATGGAGATTGAAAAAATTGAAAGTTTTTTATTTTAGAAACTTTGTAAGACATCCATCTTTTAGATATTGAAAACCCTAGATATGGTGTGAAGGAGCTTTTAGCCAAGTTTTGAAATGAGGATGAGATTGTATTGAACCTTATATTTGGTTGATGAAGGATGAAGATTGAAAAAATACAAAGTTTTCTTATTTTAGAAACTTTATAAAACATCAATCTTTTAGACTTAGTAAACCCTAGACATGGTGTCAATGAGCTTTTAGCCATGTTTTGGAATGAGGATGTGATGATATTGAATCTTAGTTTTAGTTGATGAAGGAATGGAGATTGAAAAAATAAAATATTTATTAGTTTAAAAACTTTGTAAGACATCCCTCTTTTGTACATAGGAAAACCTAGAGATGGTGTAAATGAGCTTTTAGCCAAATTTTGAGATGAGGATGAGATGGTATTGAATCTTAGATTTAGTTGATAAATGATGGAGATTGAATAAATAGGAAGTTTTTTATTTTAGAAACATTGTAAGACATCCATCTTTTAGACGTAGGAATCCCTAGAGATGGTGTCAAGAAGCTTTTAGCCAAGTTTTGAAATGAGGTTGAGATTGTTTTGAATCTTAGATTTAGTTGATGAAAGATGGAGATTGAAAAAATAGAAAGTTTCTTATTTTAGAAACTATATAAAATATCAATCTTTTAGACTTAGTAAACCCTAGACATGGTGTCAATGAACTTTGCCCATGTTTTGGAATCAGGATGAGTTGATATTGAATCTTAGATTTAGTTAATGAAGGATGGATATTGAAAAAATAGAAAGTTTCTTATTTTTGAAACTTTATAAAACATCCATCTTTTAGACATAGGAGACTCTAGAGACGGTGTCAAGGAGCTTTTAGCCATGTTTTGGGTTGGGGATGAGATAATATTGAATCTTAGATTTATTTAATGAATGATGGAGATTGAAAAAATAAATACTTCTTATTTTGCAAACTTTATAAAACATCAATCTTTTAGGCATATGAAACCTTAGAGATGATGTCAACGAGGGTTTAGCCAAGTTTTGGGTTGAGAATTAGAGGGAATTGAATCTTAGATTTAGTTGATGAACGATGAAGATTGAAAAAATAGAAAGTTTTTTACTTCTGAAACTTTTTAAGAGATCCTTCTTTTTTACATTGGAAACCCTAGAGATGGTGTGAATGAGCTATTAGCCAAGTTTTGATATGAGGATGAGATGGTATTGAATCTTAGATTTAGTTGATGACATGGTTTTAAATTTTGACCGAAATCCGAAATTTTGAATTTCGGTTGGGATCGAAATTGAAATTTCCCAAAATCCCATTTTTCGCTAAATACCAAATTTGGCACTTTTAAAAAAAAAAAAATTGTTACAAAATGTTGGCCTCAATTTTGAAATTAAATAAATACTCTTTTTAACTTCTTACTAAATTTTGATTGAAATTACGGTTTTCTCTAGGACCGAAACCGGTCTTTTAAACCATGGTTGATGAAGGATGGAGATTGAGAAAATAAAAAGTTTCTTATGCTAGAAACTTTATAAAACTTCCATCTTTTAGACATAAGAGACCCTAGAGATGGTGTGAAGGAGCTTTTAGCTATGTTTTGGGATAAGGATGAGATGATACTGAATCTTAGATTTAGTTGTCGAAGGACGGAGATTGAAAAAATAGAAAGTTTCTTATTTTAGGAACTTTATAAAACATCAATCTTTTAGACATATGAAACCCTAAAGATTATGTAAACGAGCTTTTAGCCAAGTTTTATGATGAGAATGAGCGGAAATTGAATCTTAGATTTAGTTGATGAAGGTGGAGATTGAATGAATATAAAGTTTCTTATTTCTGGAACTTTTTAAGACATCCATCTTTTGGACATAGAAAACCCTAGAGATGGTGTGAAGGAGCTTTTAGCCAAGTTTTGAGATGAAAATGAGATTGTATTGAATCTTAGATTTAGTTGATTAAGGATGGAGATTGGAAAAATAGATTGTTTTTTATCTTAGAAACTTTATAAAACATCCATCTTTTTGACATAAGAGACCCTAGAGACAGTGTCAAGGAGCATTTAACCAAGTTTTGGGTTGAGGATGAGATGATATTTAATCTTAGATTTAGTTGATGAAGGATAAAGATTGAAAAAGTAGAAAGTTTCTTATTTAGAAACTTTATAAAATATCCATCTTTTAGACATAGGAAACCCTAGAGATGATGTCAACGAGTTTTTAGCCAAGTTTTGGGATGAGAATGAGAGGGTATTGAATCTTAGATTTTGTTGATGAAAGATAGAGATTGGAAAAATAGAAAGTTTTAACCATAAATCTTTTAGACTTAATAAACCCTAGAGTTGGTGTAAAGGAGCTTTTAGCCAAGTTTTGAGATTATGATGAGATGGTATTGAATTTTAGATTTAGTTGATGAATGATGGATATTGAAAAAATAGAAAGTTTCTTACTTTAAAAACTTTATAAAACATCCATCTTTTACACATCGGAAACCCTAAAGATCGTGTCAAACAGCTTTTAGCCAAGTTTTGAGGTGATTAGATGGAATTGAATCTTCGATTTAGTTGATAAAGGATGTAGATTGAAAAAATAGAAAGTTTCTTATTTTAGAAACTTTATAAAACATCCATCTTTTAGACATAGGAGACCCTTGAGATGGTGTCAAGGAGCTTTTAGCCATGTTTGGGGTTGATGATGAGATGGTTTTGATTCTTAGATTGAGTTGATGAAGGATGGAGATTGACAAATTAAAAATTTCTTATTTTAGAAACTTTATAAAACATCAATCTTTCAGACATAAAAAATCCTATATATGGTGTAAAGGAGCTTTTAGCCAAGTTTTGAGAGGAGGATGAGATAGTATTGAATATTAGATTTAGTTAATAGAGGATATTGAATGAAAAAATAGAAAATTTCTTACTTTAGAAACTATAAAACATCCATGTTTTAGACATAGGAGACCCTGGAGATGGTGTCAAAGAGCTTTTAGCCAAGTTTTGGGATGCTGGTGAAGGATGGAGATTGAAAAAATAGAAAGTTTTCTATTTTAGAAACTTTGTAAAATATCCATCTTTTAGACATAGGAAATCATAGAGATTATGTTACGGAGCTTTTAGCTAAGTTTTAAGATGAGGATGTAATGGTATTGAATCTTGGATTTTGTTGATAAAGGATGGATGGGCATGGAAAAAATAGAAAGTTTCTTATTTTAGAAAGTTTATAAAACATCCATCGTTTAGACATAGCTGACCCTAGAGATGCTGTCAATGAGCTTTTAGGCAAGTTTTGGGATAATGATGAGATGGTATTGAATCTTAGATTTAGTTGATGAAGGATGGAGATTGAAAAAATAGAAAGTTTCTTGTTTTAGAAACTTTATAAAATATCCATCTTTTAGACGTAGGAAATCCTAGAGACTGTGTCAATGAGCTTTTAGCCAAGTTTTGAGATGAGGATGTGATGATATTGAATCTTGGATTTTGTTGATAAAGGATGGAGATTGAAAAAATAGAAAGTTTCTTATTTTAGAAAGTTTATAAAACATCCATCGTTTAGACATAGCTGACCCTAAAGATTCTGTCAATGAGCTTTTAGCCAAGTTTTGAGATAAGAATGAGAGGGTACTGAATCTTAGTTTTAGTTGCTGAATGATGGGGATTGAAAAAATAAAAAGTTTCTTATTTTATAAACTTTATAAAACATCAATCTTTTGTACTTAGGGTATGTTCACTTACGTTCCCGGGAGACCAAATCCCCGGAAAACACCTATTTTTTCCCGAGAAATCTAAAATTAGCGGTGTTCACTTGTCTTCCTGGGAAATTAGCAGTGGGTAGGTGGAAATTGAAAAAATGACTTGGAAATTGAATAAATGCGCTGGAGAGAAACATTTTCTCACGAGATTGGGAAACCAAATCCCAATAAATTGGTGCGATTTGGTTTCCCGGGAAAGAAAAAGTGGGTTTCGTGAAGTGGGTTTTGAGTGGCAAACGGTCTTCCTCTCAACTTCATCTCGCACGTTGTCTTCCTCCTCAATTCCTTGTGAAGAAGCTCGGAGGTAAGCCACTGGTAGCTCCTTCCTTCGCTCAGTTTTATGAAGGTCGGTGAGACTCTCCTCCAAATACGAACTATTTATCATTCTACCTGCTAAAGGAGTGAAGAGAACAGAGAGAGAGAGAGAGAGAGAGAGAGAGAGAGAGAGAGAGAGAGAGAGAGAGAGAGAGAGAGAGAGAGAGAGATTTCCAACAACACAGAACCCTCAAAGGTATTGATACACTTTGATTTTGTGTCTTTCATCTGTAACTTTGAATTTTTGGTCTAAACCTAGGGCCTTTTTTTTTGTTCCTTTTCATGTTATTTCTAGATAAACCCTCTGATTCTATGATTTTGAGCGTTGGATTCTGATAAGTATGTTTGTCCCTGGATTTTAGAGTTCTTGCTATTCTTTCCTTGTTCTTTTGCCTTTTCTTCTTCCAAACCTGAAAATCTAGGGTTCGGTTGCATTTCTCGTTGGAACATCGTTATCACAGTTTTTGGGTTTTTAGTGCACTTTGAAATCTTGTTTTCATCACTTTTTTATGTTTCTCTTGTGAGATCTGGTTGTTTTCCGATGAGTGAGGGTTTGAATATGGTTTACTGGAATCTAGGGTTCTATTGTTATGGTAACTCTGTTATTTTTTTATTTTTTTTAAGAATTTTGAGAACTTAGGAGGGTTTGAATTCAATACGATCAGAATATTAGCTTTTGCAATTTTTTTTGCCATCGAAATCGCTAGTAGATTGATGGTTTCAGAAATATATTTGTTTGCAGTTTAATCGTTGGTGAAAATATGTGCTCTCTTCTATTCTCCTTGCCATTTCTGTGTTGATTTTCTGTTTCTCTATGTCAAAGCTTTTATTTTCTGATGAGCTAGGGGGTCAAATCTAATATATCATCTGAAATCTTGTTCCAGAATTGTTAATTTGTTTGGTTCTGTTTCTGATTTGACTGGGTTCGGTCTTTCTTCCTATTATTTCTTTTTTTTCTGTACGGAATGAGAATAATCTAGGGTTCTATTTCAATTATCCAGAACATAACTTTCTGAAATCTTAGTGTTTCTTAAGTTCACAGTTCGAATCACTGATTCACAGGTCAAATTTATGCTTTTTAACTGTTTCCCTATGTACAAACTATTTGTTTTCTAAGGAACTTGTTTTGACTTTGAATTTTATTTATCCATCCCTTTTGATTAGTTTGAATTCTGTTTCTGATTTGTTTTCTGGTGTTCTTTTTCTGTTACTACAGGTCTAGGGTTAGGGTTTTGAGGAGTTTGGGATTTGATCCAAGTAGAAGAGAAGTAGTGTTTTGAATTTCCATTGAAAAAGAAAAAAATGAATATGGGAGCGATGGATGATGACATTTGTTATCTTGTTTTCCTACTGATTATCACCAGTCATCTTGTTTTCCTTTTGGTTATGATGTTTGATAGTTTAAAATTATATATTGTTTGATAGCAATTTCTTCATTACTTTCATATGTGTTGTGTTGTTTCAAAAGTCCCTTCGCATACATCTTTCTTCTTTTTTTGGTAGACTCTTCTCTCCGGCACCGAATGGCGTTTCTGTTCTCCCTCCCTCTTTCACTCCTACTACTACTGTTCGGATCTTGAGGTATATTTTCTCTTATAAGCTCAATTCCATGTCGTGTTTGGGGCTTCTTATTATCTATGCTTGGGATTGCTTTCTATGTGGTGCCTATGTTTGAATGGGTGGTTGTGGGTCTTTTGGTGGTTCGGCGCTTGGATGTTTTGTCTGAAAGGGGATTGTGGGTGTTGTAGGGCTACCATCATGCCGCGAGAAGCAGTAAATAGGAGGATGATGATTGTTCGAGCAGCAGCGGTAGTTATGGCTATGGCGTCTGCATTGTTATTTAGGATTAGACGAAACCTTCATCGCAGGACACGAGCCCCTTACGAATCAGGGTACCTAACCCACAGGGAATATGTTACACGTATCACACATGCAGAGAATCACTGTGTCGCTATACTTCGTATGGATGTTCGCTGCTTCCGCACTTTTGTGGCCATCTTAAGAAACACGGCCCTACTCGAAGACACAATCCACTGTTGTGTCGAGGAACAAGTGGCCATTTTCTTACAAATACTTGGTCACAACGATAGGAACCGCCGTGTTAGGGCAGTAATTAGACGGTCAGGGGCAACGGTTTCGAAATATTTTAACAAGGTTTTGGATGCCGTGCTAAATATCCGGCACTTGTTCATCTTACCTCCTTCAACGGAGACACCACATCAAATCGCTGGAAATCAGAACTGGATGCCCTACTTTAAGGTAGCAAGCATTACCTCTGTATTTCTTAGTAATTGATTAGGGCCTTAGGTTCATATGCTGATGTATCCTGATGTTTAATGTGTACATTGTAGGATTGCATTGGTGCAATCGACGGGACTCACATACATGCAAGAGTAAGTGCAGAGTTGAATGACAGATTTTGGTGTCGTAAGAGATACCCATCTCAGAATGTGCTCGCTGCATGTGACTTCGACATGAAGTTCACTTACATGTTAGCTGGGTGGGAGGGGTCGGCATCAGACTCACGGGTCTTGGCATCCGCTTTATCACTCGCGAAACCCATTTCGTGTCCACCCGGTACTTAAGACTTTATTTTTTACACCTTACCTTACCTTTAGTTTATGGTCTGAGTTATGAAACTTAGACATAATCCTTCTTGTGAGTGCAAGAAAATACTACCTTGCAGATGCTGGGCACCCATGCCTGGCTCATTTTATAACTCCATTCCACGGCCATAGTTACCACTTGAACGAGATCAGGGGGCGCAGGCCTCGATATCCTGAGGAGTTATATAATCAGAGGCATTCAGGGGTTAGGAATGTAATCGAGCGAACTTTTGGGGTCCTGAAGAAGCGATTCACCATAATAAATTCAACACCCATGTATTCTTTAAAACGGCAGGTGGACATTGTGTTAGACTGTTGCTGCGTCCACAACCACATCAGGAGGGAGATGCCAAACGATGGGTACATTGAAGTGGTTGACCGTGACTTGGCAGTAGCCCCTCCGGAGGAGATTCCGCCACCGCTTCCTTTGCCCCCTATTTCTAGGGCCGAGGATGTCAGAGCAGGAGGACTGATCCGTACAGGCATTATGGATCATTTGTGGCGTGATTTCGAGGCACGTCGTGGTCATACTTAGGATGATCTGTTGTTTACTATTACATTTTATTATCTATCTTTGGGTTGTAACTATGTTCACTCGCGAATACTTTGTTGTTATTACACTTTGCTTTTATTACTTTGTCTTTGGGATGAATGCGTATTTGCTTTTAGTACTACTTTGTTTGCTTTTAGTACTATTTTTTATGGTATCATGTTTCCTACATGAACAATGTTACAGGTAAGATGTCGTCTACTTCAAGGTTGTCGAAGGCCAGGAAAAAAAATCACTGGGGAGAGGATGAGGATAGACTACTTGTTACAAGCTTAGCTCATCAGGTTGCCTTGGGCAACAAGATTGCTCGTTGGTTTAAAGAGCTTGCATTAAATGCAGTGGCACAGGATCTTACCACTAGAATTGGTAGGGATATCACGAAAGATCATGTGAGGAACAGAATGAAGACAATGAAAACCAATTACAGGATTCTTCACACTATCCTCAGTCGTAGCGGTTTTGGGTGGGATACAATACAATGCAAAATAAGTGTTGAGAATGAAGTGAAGAATGATTACCTGCAGGTAATCTCCAATAGAGTTGTTTATGATTTGTTTTTCTCTGTAATCAGTTTCCACTCATTACTTACAATTACACCATTTTTTTCCAGAGTAGTCCCGGACACCTTCGGTTCTTTAACACCCGTTACCCCCTTTATGAAGAATGGAATTATGTGTTTGGGGAGGATCATGCTACAGGAGAGTTTCTTGACGACAGCCATGCCCCTTCCCAGGATGAGTTGGGTACTTTTCCTTCCAACGACCCAGTGGGGCTCGACGATATGGCCGACAGATTCCCCCCTGTAGGTAATGGTTTAGGGGCTGATATTCCGACTACTCTGTTTTGTACTGGTTTTTTAAGTAATGGTGTAAGCCCAAGGGTCTACTCTCCTATCTTGTTTTGATGATTCTAAACATAATTGATTGTGTTTTTGAATACTAATCAATTTGCTTTGAAGTGTTGTGTTTGAGATAGGATTGATCATTGAAGAAACCAACACACAACATGGTCATGCTTGGAGATATCCCATACAAGAGTCAAAGGAGCTAAGTGAAGCTCACCTCATCTCTCAAGCAAGCATACACAAGATGGAAGATCAATTGAAGACCAAGACTAAAGAGAAGTTGAAAGCTACATAGGTATCATTGTACATCCTTTCTCTTTAGATTTCCAAGTCAAGGCAAAGTGTTTTCAAAATGTTTTTTTTCTAAGAACACTTAAGAACTTAAAATGGATTAGTGAATGGTTATGTGGTGGACCAACATGTTGGGACCCTCATAAACATTCCAAAATAATCATAGGAGTTGAGTTCCAAAAGCTAAAAATCAAATAAGCAATAAAAATCAAAATCTGTGGATTTTTAGGCTTCTCGGAACTCCGAGAATTTTTCTCGGAGCTCCGAGCTCGGAACTCCGAGAATTTTTCTCGGAGCTCCGAGCTCGGAACTCCGAGAATTTTTCTCGGAGCTCCGAGCTCGGAACTCCGAGAAAAGGTCCAGTAGCATCTGGACATTTTCTCGGAACTCCGAGAAAATTTCTCGGAACTCCGAGAAATGGTCCAGTAGAAATTTTATTTCTTCTGGCCGTTGTCTCGGAACTCCGAGAATATTTCTCGGAACTCCGAGAATTCTCGGAACTCCGAGAATGGTTCTCGGAACTCCGAGAATGGTTCTCGGAACTCCGAGAACCTTGCGACAGCTCAAAAAAGAGCCGTTGGGTTTTGAATTAAAATTTGTTTTTTGTTATCTACACCCCCAAACGGTCATATTTTGAGGAGAGACTATTTATACAATATCTAGAGGATTATTTCCTCTCTCTTGATCTTTGAAAAACATCCTTAAGCATCAAAAACATTTGCAATCCATTTTAGCTTGAGTTTTTGTTTTTCATCCCAAACTTGCCTTTCACTTGTGAATCTTTTGAGTTTGGATATAGTAGTGCTTTCACTTGCAATCTTTGTTGAAGAGCAATCAAGGAACCTCAAAGGGCATCAAGCTTTCAAGAAGAAGCCAAGCTATCAAATCTTCCATATCTTGTATAGGTGGCTAGGGCATTCCTTTTTTAATTCCCTAAGAGAGCAACCGCTTAGAACTCGGCGGAGAAGGAGAGTCTTTGTAAAGGTGTAAGGGCATCCTTGTTTAATATCCCTTGGAATTGTAACCGCCTCGGAGCCGGGCATCGTGGAGGTCTCCAATAGTGGAATCCCTCAAGTGCGACCTTGAGTAGAGTGGAGTAGGCCGTTGGCCGAACCACTATATATCGGTGTGTCATTTCTCACTCTTGCATTTCCATTGTTGTTTTGGTTTGGCTTTTCACTTTGTTCTTTCAATTATATTTGCACTAACCAAATATTTAATTAAGTGAAGAAAAATTCCAATTAGGGTTTATAGATAATTTTCAAAAGGCCTAATATTGAGTTAAATTCAATTCACCCCCCCTCTTGAGTATTTCAATTGGTATCAAAGCCTCGTCTCTATTTTTTTGAAAACCCTAACCGGTTTAGAGTAAAGATTCAAAAATGGCAAACTACCCTCAACATCATGAAGGTTATTCAAACACTAGGCCACCCTATTTTGATGGTACAAATTATGGTTTTTGGAAAACTAAAATGAAAATCTTTTTAACTCAAGACTATCAAATGTGGAGAGCAATTAATAATGAATATATCCTACCCACAAGAAATTTAAATGATTGGACCGAAGCCGAACAACAAGCTTCGAATTATAATGCCAAAGCCATGAATTCTCTCATTTGTGCTCTATCTCCCGGAGAATTCAATAGAGTATCAAATTTGAATTCGGCTAAGGAAATTTGGGACACTCTAAAAGTCACCCATGAAGGAACCAATCAAGTTAAAGAATCTAAAATGAACCATCTTTTTCGGCAATACGAACTTTTTCAAATGACACCCGATGAAACAATTGCCGACATGTACACTAGATTCACCAATCTTGTAAATGGATTAAGGGGACTTGGAAAACAATTTTCCAATAGAGATTTAGTAACTAAAATTCTTAGGTCCCTACCTTTGTCTTGGGAATCCAAAACCTCCGCAATCACCGAAGTCAAGGACATGAACACTTTGAACCTAGATGAACTTATAGGGTCCTTGATCACACATGAAATGATTTTCAAAACAAAAGCACCCGAAATCGAAACTAAAATCGAAAAAGGAAAAGGAATTGCTTTTGCTTGTAATGTAGGTGAAAGTGAAGATGCAAAGGAAGACATCGAGGATGAAGTAGCTCTCCTAACAAGAAGGATCAAATTCTTGCAAAGAAACATGGGAGGCATGAGAAATAGAAGGACCAATCCTCCATTCAAGAAGAAAGAAGAAGTTGGTGATGGATCTTCTCAACCCCGATGTTACGGTTGCAAGAAGCTTGGACACATTCGCCCGGATTGTCCACTCAACAATGAACCTACTTCAAACAACCGCTTCAAGAGAAGAGAAGGCAAGAAAGGAATGTCCGCCACATGGGATGAGGAGATTGAAAGCGAAGGCGAACAAAATGATGGGGAAGATTGCCTATTAGCAAGAAATGTGTGCTTCATGGTCTCAACAAACGACAACAATGAGGTAAACACTTTAAATGATGTCATTATCTTACAAGAAGTTTTAGATTCCTTACAAAGTGCAAATGATGAACTTGAAATTCAATTTGATAAAATTGCATCACTTGAAAATTCTCTTGCTAACATGACAAAAGAATTTGGTTGGTTAAAAAAGGATCATGAATTCTTAGATGATGAAAATGAAAAATGCAAAGTAGAGATTCATGAGCTAAATGCTACCATTAAGACTTTGAATGAAAATCGACAAAATCTTTCTATTGAAAATAACAAACTAAAGCATGAAAACGGTAAACTATCTTTTGAATATGATGAACTCAAGAAACTCTTTGAAAAATTTGAAAATAGTTCATTAAAATTGGATAAACTTGTAAATCTTCAAAGAATGTCAAGTGATAAAAGTGGACTTGGACATAGATGGAATACCACAATATCTAACTATAAAAACAAACTTGAAAAGACTTCCTCTAGTAGTACCAAAATTTGCTTTTATTGTGGATTGTTAGGTCATTATAAAGTTGCTTGCTTGCATGCTAAACAAGATAAGATCAAATTGAACTCTAAAGTGAAAACAAATGAACATAGCAAGATTAGGAAGATTTGGGTACCTAAGGGATCTCACTTGCCTATTCCTATGTAGGTATGCCTTAAAAGCCACAACAAGAGGAACACATGGTACCTTGATAGTGGATGCTCTAGACACATGACCGGAGATCTCACTCAATTCGCATCCCTATCACTCAAGGATGGTGGAGAAGTTACCTTTGGAGATGATAAGAAAGGAAAAGTCAAAGGTGAAGGCACCATAGGTAACTCTACCTCTCCCATACATGATGTACTCTTTGTTGATGGCTTGTCCCATAATCTTATTAGCATTAGTCAATTATGTGATAATGGTTTTGAAGTTGTCTTCAATCCCGATAAATGCATTGTTAAAAATAAGATAAATGGAGAAGTCAAATTCATAGGTTTAAGAGACAATAACATTTACACAATCGGATTAGATGATCTTAGACTTTAAAATGTAACTTGTCTAAATGCCATAAGTGAGGATTCTTGGCTATGGCATAGGAGGTTGGGTCATGCCGGAATGGATCTCATTTCGACCCTCTCCTCAAAAGAAAGTGTTAGAGGATTGCCTAAGTTCAAATTCATCAAGGATCACATTTGTAGAACTTGTCAATTAGGAAAACAATTGAAAAGCTCTTTTGCACCTAAAAATATGATTTCAACTTCCTACCCCTTGGAGCTACTTCATATGGATCTTTTTGGACCAATGAAGACTAGTAGCCTAGGTGGAAAGAGGTACGTGTTTGTAGTTGTTGATGACTACTCACGATTCACATGGGTCATATTTCTAGGACATAAAGATGAAACTTATGAAAACTTTCTTACATTGTGCAATCAAATTCAAAATGAAAAAGGTATTGCCATCTCCCACATTAGAAGTGATCATGGAACTGAATTTGAAAATGTACATTTTGACACTTATTGTAATGAACATGGCATAAAACATAATTTTTCCGCACCTAGAACACCTCAACAAAATGGAGTAGTAGAAAGAAAGAATCGAACTCTCCAAGAAATGGCTAGAACTATGTTGCATGAAAATGATCTCCCTAGATATTTTTGGGCGGAAGCGGTTAGCACCGCTTGCTATATCATAAACAGGGTATATCTAAGGCCAATTTCTAAGAAAACACCTTATGAGCTTTGGAAAAACTTGAAACTAAATATAAGCTACTTTAGAGTGTTTGGATGTAAATGCTTTATTTTAAACATCAAAGATAATCTACACAAATTTGATAGGAAATCGGATGATGGAATATTCTTAGGGTATTCTTCTCATAGCAAGGCATATAGAGTATTTAATAGGAGAACCCTAGTAGTAGAAGAATCCATGCATGTGACATTTGATGAAAGAGAGCCAACACCACAAGAAATGCCACATGATGAGGATGAACCCATTGAACATCTTTTTCCAAAATTGAGTGCTCCTCCTCATGCATCAACAAGTCATACATTACCTAGTGAGGAAGTAGAAAATAAAAATGATGACTCATTGCCTAGGGATAGGAGAACATTGGTAGATCATCCTGAATCCCAAATTTTAGGTGATGCCACATTGCCAGTAAGAACTAGATCATACTATCGTAGTGTGAGTAACAATTTGGCGTTCCTATCCGAATTAGAACCAAAATCCATCAAGGAAGCTGAAAAGGATGAATATTGGTTGATGGCTATGCAAGAAGAGCTAAGTCAATTCGAAAGGAACAAAGTGTGGAGGCTAGTACCTAGACCTAGTGATCATCCAGTCATTGGCACGAGATGGGTGTATAGAAATAAATTGGATGAAAATGGAATTATCACTAGGAATAAAGCTAGGCTTGTAGCCCAAGGGTACAATCAGGAGGAAGGGATAGATTATGATGAGACATTTGCTCCTGTTGCCCGTATGGAGGCTATTAGGATACTGCTGGCATATGCATCTCATAAAGGATTTAAACTATATCAAATGGATGTCAAAAGTGCCTTCCTAAATGGCTATATCCAAGAGGAAGTGTATGTTGAGCAACCTCCAGGTTTTGAAGACTTCAAACATCTAAATCATGTCTTCAGGCTTGATAAAGCTTTATATGGATTAAAGCAAGCTCCTAGAGCTTGGTATGAGAGGCTTTGCACTTTCTTAGTTGAAAAGGGATTCGAGATGGGAAAGGTGGATAAAACCTTATTTATCAAAAGAGAAAATCATGATATCCTCCTTGTCCAAATCTATGTGGATGATACCATCTGTGGCTCAACTAATCAAAAATTGTGTGATGAATTTGCAACCTTAATGAAAAATGAATTTGAAATGAGCATGATGGGAGAGTTAACCTACTTCTTAGGACTCCAAATTAAACAATACAAAAATGGAATATTTTTAAATCAAGAAAAATATACAAAGGAGTTATTAAAGAAGTATGGCATGGATAGCAGTAAGACATCAAGAATTCCCATGAGTACTACTGCTAAGCTAGAAAAAGATGAATTTGGCAAATCTGTGGATCAGAAATTGTATAGGGGTATGATAGGTAGTTTGCTCTATTTGACAGCCAGCAGACCAGACATTATGTTTACTGTCTGTCTCTGTGCTCGATTTCAATCGGATCCTAAAGAATCCCACCTATCAGCCGTTAAGAAGATCTTCAAGTACTTAAGAGGAACCCAAAGTCTAGGACTGTGGTATGAAAGATCATCTTCCTTCACTCTCATCGGATATTCAGATGCAGACTTTGCTGGATGTAGAGTAGATAGGAAAAGCACTAGTGGAACTTGCCAATTCTTGGGTAAATCACTTGTTTCATGGTTTAGCAAGAAGCAAAATTCAGTAGCTCTGTCCACAACAGAAGCAGAATATGTGGCAGCTGGAGCTTGCTGTGCTCAAGTCCTATGGATGAAAAGCACATTGATGGACTATGCAATCAAAATGGAAAATATTCTCATCCAATGTGACAATACTAGTGCTATAAGCTTAACAAAGAACCCCATACAACACTCAAGAACAAAACACATTGAGATTAGGCACCACTTCATCAGAGATCACTCACAAAAAGGGGATATTTGCTTAAAATATATCAACACTGAAGAACAATTAGCGGATATCTTTACAAAACCCCTTAGTGATGATAGAATTTGCTATATCCGAAGTGCCTTAAACATATGGAGTGCGGATCAAATCAAAGGAATTGCCAAATAAATACTTTGTGTCTTTAACCAGCTTATCTATATAGTATTTATATATATAATCTTTGTTTGGTAGTATCTGCATGAATGAGATGTCAAATTTTTAATCTTAAAAATCACTCAATTGATATTCTTAGCCTTCTTAGTTTTTCTAAGTTGGAGAGGTATCTTCACTTTAATTAAAATACCTAACATCTTGACATATGTCAACATCTCGATCATGAACAGGTATATGTACATTACTTGGTTATATATTTTTATACCATAAGCATTGATTTAGGGGGAGTTATCCACTCCTAAATTTTTTTTTACACCCTTTCTGTCGATGACAAAAGGGGGAGAAGTTTGAAATTGATTATCTATTCAATTGACTATATGCACCACTTGCTTATAACTTGTATCATTTATATGTGTGCATATATTGAGGGGGAGTTCTAGTATTCACTTGCCTACTATGTCACTCCACACACACCTCATAATCAATTTTGTTTGTCATCATCAAAAAGGGGGAGATTGTAAGCCCAAGGGTCTACTCTCCTATCTTGTTTTGATGATTCTAAACATAATTGATTGTGTTTTTGAATACTAATCAATTTGCTTTGAAGTGTTGTGTTTGAGATAGGATTGATCATTGAAGAAACCAACACACAACATGGTCATGCTTGGAGATATCCCATACAAGAGTCAAAGGAGCTAAGTGAAGCTCACCTCATCTCTCAAGCAAGCATACACAAGATGGAAGATCAATTGAAGACCAAGACTAAAGAGAAGTTGAAAGCTACATAGGTATCATTGTACATCCTTTCTCTTTAGATTTCCAAGTCAAGGCAAAGTGTTTTCAAAATGTTTTTTTTCTAAGAACACTTAAGAACTTAAAATGGATTAGTGAATGGTTATGTGGTGGACCAACATGTTGGGACCCTCATAAACATTCCAAAATAATCATAGGAGTTGAGTTCCAAAAGCTAAAAATCAAATAAGCAATAAAAATCAAAATCTGTGGATTTTTAGGCTTCTCGGAGCTCCGAGCTCGGAACTCCGAGAGTTCCCTCGGAACTCCGAGAAAAGGTCCAGTAGCATCTGGACATTTTCTCGGAACTCCGAGAAATGGTCCAGTAGAAATTTTATTTCTTCTGGCCGTTGTCTCGGAACTCCGAGAATATTTCTCGGAACTCCGAGAATGGTTCTCGGAACTCCGAGAACCTTGCGACAGCTCAAAAAAGAGCCGTTGGGTTTTGAATTAAAATTTGTTTTTTGTTATCTACACCCCCAAACGGTCATATTTTGAGGAGAGACTATTTATACAATATCTAGAGGATTATTTCCTCTCTCTTGATCTTTGAAAAACATCCTTAAGCATCAAAAACATTTGCAATCCATTTTAGCTTGAGTTTTTATTTTTCATCCCAAACTTGCCTTTCACTTGTGAATCTTTTGAGTTTGGATATAGTAGTGCTTTCACTTGCAATCTTTGTTGAAGAGCAATCAAGGAACTACAAAGGGCATCAAGCTTTCAAGAAGAAGCCAAGCTATCAAATCTTCCATATCTTGTATAGGTGGCTAGGGCATTCCTTTTTTAATTCCCTAAGAGAGCAACCGCTTAGAACTCGGCGGAGAAGGAGAGTCTTTGTAAAGGTGTAAGGGCATCCTTGTTTAATATCCCTTGGAATTGTAACCGCCTCGGAGCCGGGCATCGTGGAGGTCTCCAATAGTGGAATCCCTCAAGTGCGACCTTGAGTAGAGTGGAGTAGGCCGTTGGCCGAACCACTATATATCGGTGTGTCATTTCTCACTCTTGCATTTCCATTGTTGTTTTGGTTTGGCTTTTCACTTTGTTCTTTCAATTATATTTGCACTAACCAAATATTTAATTAAGTGAAGAAAAATTCCAATTAGGGTTTATAGATAATTTTTAAAAGGCCTAATATTGAGTTAAATTCAATTCACCCCCCCTCTTGAGTATTTCAAATGGTTTTTTTAAGGTTTAGGGGCTGATATTCCGACTACTCTGTTTTGTTAATGGCACAACCCGACTACTTCGTCCCATTATGGTTTGTTTATAAGTAATGGTTCTATGTCAAAGGGTAGTCTATAATAGTAGATGTTGACCTGAGAATGTAGTGCCATTAATAAAATGTTATAGTTTGTATTTTAGCTTTTAGCAATAGACATCAACATCATATATATATATATATATATATATTTTTTTTTTGTTAACAGTTATTAGGTACTATTCATAATCCTTAAGCTGGTCTGGTTGCTCATATTGTTTGATACCATGATGACGTTCATTTCATATATTTCTTTGAGTAGCATAAGTTCACTTTGTCTCATTCATTTCAACTGATTCGCATGTTAAGATGGAGTTCATTGGTCAGAGCATGCTATTTAGATCGAATTGTCATCTAGCTCACCAATTATTTTGTGTCCAATATTCAAATAAAAAGTTAAATGAACCTGACCATGAATTCAATGACAAAGCTTTGTTAATTTGATCTATTATAAAACTATTTTTTTATGTATGAACTTTGATTCCAAGTTGTGTCTGGATTGCATTCCCACATAGCAGCTCACAATTGTTTTTTTGGATGTTTTAACTAGTTCCAAATGATTTTGGTTCGTTAGATGTTCGTTAATACCATGACAAAGGTCTCAGATGTCCTATTTTTATGCTGTAGTAATGGTGTTTTGGATAGCAGGTACTACTACCCTCTCCTGTGTCATCAGTCTATTTTGATTTAAATAGCTATAGCCAGAACCAAAATTATATTGAGTAGTCCAAGTAACTTGGAGACAATTAGGATATGTGATTACAAAGCCATCTCAGAAAAATGTAATCTATTTCACATCCAAAGCAAAAGAGAAGAAGAGAAACACTGGGTGGCAGTGCCAATACTGTTTGGGTTTCAAAAAACTCAATGGAACAACTGCCAATAGTGTCAGACACATAACTGCACATTTAAAGATGTTCACATTCCTCATTAAGAGCCCCCTGGATTGCAGAATATTTTAATCTTCCCAGTTAAATGCAATCCATTTATGTTTGTTGGGTGTGAAGGGTGTAACAGATAACAGATTGGTGGAGGGAAAACTTGAGTACAGCTATGCAGTATTTTACTGTTTCTGCCACATTAACTATGCATTCTGCAAAAGTTGGAAGGGTGGTTATTGCTGCTTGTTTCAAGGTAGCTTAGCGAAATTTGTCAGTTTAGATCATATTAATGTTCAATGTACCCTCACTCTTAGTAGTCACTATAGTTTCAACTCCATGACACCTTTTGCTTTGGCCATATATTCTCTATAAATTCGTTGAATTTTTTTCATATGTTGATAGGCTTCTTAAGATTGTCATTTGGGTCCAGTTCACTAGTAATAGGGGAGGCTTAAGCAGTTCTTGGATCAGGGTATAGACTATACAACCTTGAAACCTGACTTGGACTTGAGGTCCCGAGTTCAAGATGATTCAAAACTTCTATGTGCTTTTTCTGGCCTGTAAACATGACATAGTAGCCATTCTTTTGTCCTTTTTTCCACTGCTAGTCAACTCATTAATATGTGGATCAATTGAAATGTAGAAACCTGATCAACTATTCGGAAAATCTAATTAATATGTTCCTTTCTCCTTTTTTCCACTGCCTGTTCCAATCTCCCAATTGTAACTATCTAAACCAACTTAAATGTATGATCTTGCATTTTCTGTTACAAATGAATGTCTTTGTATGTGCATTTCCTCTTTTTTTTTGTCAGTCAGAATGCATCATGCAAGTGAACAACACTAATCATGTGAATGTGTATAAGCATAGCTATGATAACAGCTTCGGAATCAGAGATTTGAGGTCAGGCTTGAGATTGGGGCTGGGGGTCGGAACCCTATGATTCAATAATACACATCCAAAATTGGGGGTGGGGGTCGGAGCCCTATGATTCAATAAATTAATTCTCTTTGGCAAACTTGATCCCCTTCTCGATTGAGGATTTGAGTTCAGGCTTGAGATTTTCCAGACCTTGCTTTTCGTAGTCAGAGAAAGGTCCCAACCCAACTACTTCCTACACACCGTTCTTCCCCAGCCTTACCTACACCATTCCACAAACATCAATGTATTAACAAACATCTCCAAGCATCATTAAAAAAAAAAAAAAAAAGGCCGTGTTCGTTTGGGATTTCGAGATTGATTTTGAGACCAAAACTGAATACTAGATTCGTTTAAATGCAATTTTGAGTCCAATAATCAGTTTTGGATTCAAAAAAGAAAAAAAAAGGCGTAAACAATCAGGCAAAAGTTAAGTTCATGTAGCTTTAATAACACTGTGCAGCCAGAGGGGTAAATAGTGATAACTCATTTTGGGTAAATAATGCACCACATTAGCAATCTATTAACCAAAGGATATAAGGGATGCTTTACATTGATTGGCAAGTGAACAGGCATGGGAAACCTTGTCCTGCACAATTTCCCGGGATTTCCTGCGCAAGTGAACAGCTGTGGGAAACCTTTTCCTACACAGTTTCTCGGGATTTCTTTTCCTTTTGCCACGTCAGATTCTCGGGAAACCTTTTCTTTTCCTTTCCCGGGAAACAAGTGAACAGAGCCTTAGTAAACCCTAAAGATGGTGTCAAAGAGCTTTTAGCCAAATTTTGAGATGAGGATTAGATAGTGTTGAATCTTAGATTTAGTTGATGAATGATGGAGATTGAAGAAATAAAAAGTTTCTTATTTTTGAAACTTTATAAAACATTCATCTTTTAGACGAAGGAAACCCTCGAGATTGTGTTAATAAGCTTTTTGCCAAGTTTTGAGATCAGGATGAGATGGTATTGAATCTTAGATTTAGTTGATAAAGTATGAAGATTGAAAAAATAAAAAGTTTCTTATTTTAGAAACTTTTCAAAACATCCATTTTTTAGCCATAGGAGACCCTAGAGATGGTGACAAGGAGCTTTTAGCCATGTTTTGAGATGTTGATGAGATGGTATTGAAACTTAGATTTAGTTGATGAAGGACCACCTTTTATGGTATTGAAATCCTAGAGATGATGTCAACCAACTTTTAGCTAAGTTTTGGGTTGAGAATCAGAGGGTATTAAATCTTAGATTTAGTTGATTAAGGATGGAGATTGAAAAAATAGAAAGCTTCTTATTTTAGAAACATTATAAAACATACATCTTTTGGACATAAGATACCCTAGAGATGGTGTTAAGGAGCTTTTTGCCAAATTTTGAGATTAGAATGAGAGGGTATTGAATCTTAGATTTAGTTGCTGAAGGATAGAGATTGAAGAAATAAAAAGTTTCTTACTTTAGAAACTTTATAAAATATCAATCTTTTACTTTTAGTAAACCCTAGATATGGTGTCAAAGTGCTTTTAGCGAAGTTTTGAGATGAGGATTAGATGGTATTGAATCTTAGATTTAGTTGATGAAGGATGGAGATTGAAACAATAGAAAGTTTTTTCTATTTTAGAAACTTTATAAAACATCCATCTTTTAGAAATAGGAAATCCTCGAGATGGTATTAAGGAGCTTTTAGCCAAGTTTTGCGATGAGGATTAGATGGAATTGAATTTTAGATTTAGTTGATGAAAGATGGAGATTGAAAAAATAGAAAATTTCTTATTTTTAAAACTTTGTAAAACATTAATCTTTTACCTATAGTATACCCTAAAGATGTTGTCAATGAGCTTTTAGCCAAGTCTTGAGATGACGATTAGATGGTATTGAATCTTAAATTTAGTTGATGAAGCATGTATATTCAAAAAATAAAAAGTTTCTTATTTCAGAAACTTTATAAAAATCCATCTTTTTGGACATAGGAAACCTTAGAGATCGTGTTAAAGAGCTTTTAGTCAAGTTTTTAGATGAGGATGAGATGGTATCGAATCTTAGATTTAGTTGATAAAAGATAGAAGTTTAAAAACTAGAAAGTTTCTTATTTTAGAAACTTTATAAGACATCAATCTTTTAGACATATGATGGTGTTCAGGAGCTTTTAGGCAAGTTTTAATATGAGGATGAGATGGTATTAAATCAGATATTTAGTGGACGAATGACCATCTTTTAGGGTATTGAAACCCTAGAGATGATGTCAACGAGCTTTTAACCAAGTTTTAGGATGAGAACGAGAGGAATACTCTTAGATTTAGTTGATGAATGATGGTGATTGAAAAAATAGAAAGTTTCTTATTTTAGAAACTTTATAAAACATCCATCTTTTACAAATAGGAAATCCTAGAGATTGTGTGAAGGAGCTTTTAGCCAAGTTTTGAGATGAGGATGTGATGGTATTGAATCTTGGATTTGGTTGATAAAGGATGGAGATTGAAAAAATAGAAAGTTTTTTATTTTAGAAAGTTTATAAAACATCTATCGTTTCGACATAGCTGACCCTAGAGACTCTGTCAATGAGCTTTTACCCAAGTTTTGACATAAGAATGAGAGGGTACTGAATCTTAGATTTAGTTGCTGAATGATGGAGATTCAAAAAATAAAAAGTTTCTTATTTTAAAAACTTTATAAAACATCAATCTTTTATACTTAGTAAACCCTAGAGATGGTGTCAAAGAGCTTTTAACCAAATTTTGAGATGAGGATTCGGTAGTATTGAATCTTAGATTTAGTTGATGAATGATGGAGATTGAAGAAATAGAAAGTTTCTAATTTTTGAAACTGTATAAAACATTCATCTTTTAGACGTAGGAAACCCTCGAGATTGTGTTAATAAGCTTTTTGCCAAGTTTTGAGATCACGACGAGATGGTATTGAATCTTAGATTTAGTTGATAAAGTATGAAGATTGAAAAAACAAAAAAGTTTCTTATTTTAGAAACTTTTCAAAACATCATTTTTTTAGCCATAGGAGACCCTAGAGATGGTGTCAAGGAGCTTTTAGCCATGTTTTGAGATTAGGATGAGATGGTATTGAAACTTAGATTTAGTTGATGAACGACCACCTTATATGGTTTTGAAATCCTAGAGATGATGTCAACAAACTTTTAGCTAAGTTTTGGGTTGAGAATCTGAGGGTATTGAATCTTAGATTTAGGTGATGAAGAATGGCGATTGAAAAAATAGAAAGCTTCTTATTTTAGAAACTTTATAAAATATCAATCTTTTGGACATAATATCAAGGAGCTTTTTGCCAAATTTTGACATTAGAATTAGAGGGTATTGAATCTTAGATTTAGTTGCTGAAGGATAGAGATTGAAGAAATAAAAAGTTTTTTATTTTAGAAACTTTATAAAATATCAATCTTTTACCTTTAGTAAACCCTAGATATGGTGTCAAAGTGCTTTTAGCTAAGTCTTGAGATAAGGATTAAATGGTATTGAATCTTAGATTTAGTTGATGAAGGATAGAGATTGAAAAAATAGAAAGTTTTTTTATTTTAGAAACTTTATAAAACATCCATCTTTTAGAAATAGGAAATCCTCGAGATGTTATTAATGAGCTTTTAGCCAAGTTTTGAGATGAGGATTAGATAGTATTGAATCTTAAATTTAGTTGATGAAGCATGGAGATTGAAAAAATAGAAAGTTTCTTATTTTAGAAACTTTATAAAACATCAATCTTTTACCCTTATTATACCCTAAAGATGCTGTCAATGATCTTTTAGCCAAGTTTTGAGATGAGGATTTGATGGTATTGAATCTTAGATTTAGTTGATTAAGCATGTATTTTGAAAAAATAAAAAGTTTCTTATTTCAGAAACTTTATAAAAATCCATCTTTTTGGACATAGGAAACCCTAGAGATGGTGTTAAAGAGCTTTTAGCCAAGTTTTTAGATGAGGATGAGATGGTATAGAATCTTAGATTTAGTTGATAAAGGATAGAGAATTAAAAACTAGAAAGTTTCTTATTTTAGAAACTTTATAAAACATTAATCTTTTAGACATATGAGACCCTAGAGATGGTGTCTAGGTGCTTTTCGCCAAGTTTTAAGATGAGGATGGGATGGTATTAAATCAGATATTTAGTGGATGAATGACCATCTTTTACGGTATTGAAACCCTAGAGATGATGTGAACGAGCTTTTAACCAAGTTTTGGGATCAGAACGAGAGGGCATTGACGCTTTGATTTAGTTGTTGAATGAAGGAGATTGAAAAAATAGAAAGTTTCTTATTTTAGAAACCTTATAAAACATCCATCTTTTAGACATAGGAAACCCTAGAGATCGTGTCAATGAGCTTTTAGCTAAGTTTTGAGATGAGAATGAGAGGGTATTGAATCTTAGATTTAGTTGTTGAAGGATGGAGATTGAAAAAATAAAAAGTTTCTTATTTTACAAACTTTGTAAAACATCAATCTTTTACACATAGTAAACCCTAGAGATTGTGTCAAAGAGCTTTTAGCCAAGTTTTGAGATTTGGATTAGATGGTATTGAATCTTAGATTTAGTTGATGGATAATGGAGATTGAAGAAATAGAAAGTTTCATATGTATGAAACTTTGTAAAACATCAATCTTTTTTAGAGAGAAAACCCTCGAGATTGTGTTAAGGAGCTTTTAGCCAAATTTTTAGTTGGGGATGAGACGATATTGAATCTTAGATATAGTTGATAAATGATGAAGATTGAAGAAATAAAAAGTTTCTTATTTTAGAAACTTTAAAAAACATAAATCTTTTAGACATAAGAGACCCTAGAAATGATGTGAATGAGCTTTTAGCTAAGTTTTGAGTATAGAATGAGTTGGTATTGAATCTTAGATTAAGTTGATGAAAGACCTTCTTTTATTGTATTGAAACCCTAGAGATTAAGAGGGTATTGAATCTTAGATTTAGTTGATGAAAGATGGAGATTGAAAAAATTAAAAGTTTCTTATTTTAGAAACTTTATAAAACATCTATCTTCAAGACATAGGAAACCCTAGAGATAGTGTCATGGAGCTTTTAGCCAAGTTTTGAGTTGAGAATGAGAGGGTCTTAAATCTTAGATTTAGTTGCTGAAGGATGAAGATTGAAAAAATAAAAAGTTTCTTATTTTAGAAACATTGTAAAACATTAATCTTTTACACTTAGTAAACCTTAGAGATGTTGTGAAAGCGCTTTTTGCCAAGTTTTGAGATGAGGATTAGATGGTATTGAACCTTGGATTTAGTTGATAAAGGATAGAGATTGAAAAAATAAAATGTTTCTTATTTTAGAAACTTTATAAAACATCCATCTTTTAGACATAGGAGATCTTATAGATGGTGTGAAGGAGCTTTTAACCAAGTTTTGAGATGAGCATGAGATGGTATTGAATCTTAGATTAGTTGATGAAGGACCATCTTTTACGGTATTGAAACCCTAGAGATGATGTCAACAAGCTTTTAGCCAAGTTTTAAGATGAGAATGAGAGGGTATTGAATCTTAGATTTAGTTGATTAAGGATGGAGATTGAAAGGAAGAAAGTTTCATATTTTAGAAACTTTACAAAACATCAATCTTTTAGACTTAGTAAACCCTAGTCATGATGTCAATGAGCTTTTAGCCATGTTTTGGAATGAGGATGAGAAGATATTGAATCTTAGATTTAGTTTATGAAGGATGGAGATTGAAAAAATAGAAAGTTTTGTATTTTAAAAACTTTGTAAGACATCCATCTTTTAGACGTAAGAAACCTTAGAGATGGTGTGAATGAGCTTTTAGCCAAGTTTTGAGATGAGGATGAGATGGTAATGAATCTTCGATTTAGTTACTAAAGGATGGAGATTGAAAAATAAAAAGTTTCTTATTTTAGAAACTTTATAAAACATCCATCTTTCAGACATAAGAGACCCTAGTGACGGTGTCGAGGAACTTTTAGCCATGTTTTGGGATGAGGAGGAGACGATGTTCAATCTTAGATTTAGTTGATGAAGGATGGAGTTTGGAAAAAATAGAAATTTTGTATTTTAGAAACTTTAAAAAACATCCTTCTTTTAGACGTCGGAAACCCTAGAGATGATGTCAACGAACTTTTAGGCAAGTTTTGGGAAGAGAATGAGAGAGAATTGAATCTTAGATTTAGTTGATGAATGATGGAGATTGAAACAATAGAAAGTTTCTTATTTCTGAAACTTTATTAGACATCCATCTTTTACACATATGAAACCCTAAAGATGGTGTCAATGAGCTTTTAGCCAAGTTTTGAGATGAGGATGAGATGGTATTTAATCTTAGATTTAGTTGATGAAGGATGGAGATTGAAAAAGTAGAAAGTATATTAATTTAGAAACTTTACGAAACATCCATCTTTTAGACATAAGAGACCCTAGTGACGGTGTCAAGGAGCTTTTAGTCATGTTTTGGGATGAGGATGAGATGATATTGCATCTTAGATTTAGTTGATGAATGATGGAGATTGAAAAAATGGAAAGTTTCTTATTTTAGAAACTTTATAAAACATCCATCTTTTAAACGTAAGAAACCCTAGAGATGATGTCAACGTGGTTTTAGCCTTGCTTTGGGATGAGAATGAGAGGGTAATGGATAATATATTTAGTTGATGAAAGATGGATATTGAAAAAATAGAAAGTTTCTTATTTTAGAAACTTTATAAAACAAGAATCTTTTAGACTTAGTAAACCTTAGAGTTGGTGTAAATGAGCTTTAAGCCATGTTTTGAAATGAAGATGAGATGGTATTTAATCTTAGATTTAGTTGATGAAGGATGAATATTGAAAAAATTGAAAGTTTGTTATTTTAGAAACTTTATAAAACGTCCATCTTTTACACATAGGATACCCTAAAGGTGGTGTCAAAGGGCTTTTTGCCAAATTTTGAGATGAGGATGAGATGTTATTGAATAATAGATTTAGGTTATAAAGGATGTAGATTGAAAAAATAGAAAGTTTCTTATTTTTGAAATTTTATAAAACATCCATCTTTTAGACATACGAGACCCTTGAGATGATGTCAAGGGGCTTTTAGCCAAGTTTTGGGTTCATGATGAGATAGTTTTGACTCTTAGATTGAGTTGATGAATGATGGAGATTGAAAAAATATAAAGTTTCTTATTTTAGAAACTTTATAAAACAACCATCTTTTAGACATAGGAATCTCTCGAGATGGTATGAAGGGGCTTTTAGCCAAGTTTTAGGAAGAGAATGAGAAGGTATTGAATCTTAGATTTAGTTGATAGAGGATGGAGAATGAAAAAGTAGAAAGTTTCTTATTTTAGAAACTTTGTAAAACATCCATCTTTCAGACATAGGAGACCCTAGAGATGGCGTCAAAGAGCTTTTACCCAGGTTTTGGGATGATGATCAGATGGTCTAAATCATAGATTAAGTTGATGAATGATGGAGATTGAAAAAATAAAAAGTTTCTTATTTTTGAAACTTCATAAAACATCCATCTTTTAGACATTGGAAATCCTAGAGAAGGTGTGAAGGGGCATTTAGCCATGTTTTGAGATGAGGATGAGATGGTAATGAATCTTAGATTTTGTTGATGAAAGATGGAGATTGAAAAAAATAAAAAGCTTCTTTTTTAAGAAACTTTGTAAAACGTCCATTGTTTAGACATAGGAAACCCTAGAGATGGTGTCAAGGAGCTTTTAGCCAAGTTTTGAGCTGAGGATAAGATGATATTGAATCTTTGATTTAGTTGGTGATGGTTGGAGATTTAAAAAATAGAAAGTTTCTTATTTTAGAAACTATATAAAATATCAATCTTTTACCCTTAGTAAACCCCTAGAGTAGGTGACCAGGAACCATGCCATGTTTTGGGATGAGGATGTGACGGATAAAAGCTCCTTGACACCATCTCTAGTGTTTCCAGTATCTAAAATAGGAATGTTTAATAAATTTTTTAAATCAGAAACTTTCTGTCTTTTCAATCTCCATCCTTCATCCACTAAATCTAAGATTCAATATCCTCTCATTCTCATCCCAAAACTTGGCTAAAATCTCGTTGAAATCATCTCTAGGGTTTCAATACCATAAAAAATGAAAGTTTTTAAAGTTTCTACAATAAGAAACTTTCTATTTTGTGAATCTCCATCCTTCATCAACTAAATCTAAGATTCAATACCATCTCATCATCATCCCAAAACTTAGCTAAAAGCAAACTGGCACCATCTCTAGGGTCTCTTACGTTTAAAAGATGGATGTTTTATAAAGTTTATAAAATTAGTAACTATCTATTTTTTCATTATCAATCCTTCATCAACTAATTCTAAGATTCAATAGCATCTCATCCTAGTCTCAAAACTTGGCTTAAAAGCCCCTTGACACCATCTCTAGGGTTTCTTATGTCTGAAAGATGGATGTTTTATAAAGTTTCTAAAATAAGAAACTTTCTATTTTTTCAGTCTCCATCCTTCATCAAATAAATCTAAGGTTTAAAACCATCTCATCATCATTCCAAAACCTGGATAAAAGCGCTTTGACACCATCTCTAGGATCTCCTACGTCTAAAAGATGGATGTTTTATAAAGTTTCTAAAATATGAAACTTCATATTTTTTTATTCTCCATCCTCTATCAAGTAAATTTAAGATTCAATACCATCTCATCCTCTTCTCAAAACTTGGAAAAAGCTCTTTCACAACATCTCTAGGGTTTCCTATGTATAAAAGATGGATGTTTTATAAAGCTTCTAAAATTAAAAACTTTATATTTTTTCAATCTCCATCATTTATCAACTCAATCTAAGATTCAATACCATCTAATCCTCATCTCAAAACTAGGTTAAAAGCTCCTTGACACCGTCTAGAGGGTTTCCTATGTCAAAAAGATGGATATTTTTTAAAACTTTCTGTTTTTCAATCTCCATCCTTCATCAACTAAATCTATGATTCAATAGAATATTATCCTCTATCAAAACTTGGGTAAAAGCTCATTAACACAATCTCCTAGGGTTTCATATGTCTAAAAGATAGATTTTCTATAAAGTTTCTTAAATAAGAAACTATTTATATTTTCTCCATCCTTCATCAACTAAATTTAAGACTCAATACCATCGCTAATTCATCCGAAAACATGGCTCAAACCTCCTTGACACCATCTCTAGAGTTTCGTATGTCTAAAAGGTGGATGTTTTTTAAAGTTTCTAAAATTAAAAACTTTCTATTTTTTCATCAACTAATTCTAAGATTAAAAATCATCTTATCTTCATCCAATAACATGGCTAAAAGCTTCTTCACACCATCAACTTTTCTATTTTTTCAATCTCCATCATTTATCAACTAAATCAAAGATTCATTGCCCTCTGATTCTTATCTCAAAACTTGGCTAAAAGCTCATTAACATCATCTGTAGAGTTTCAATAGTATAGAAGATCAGTTTTAAAGCTCCTTGACAGCATCTCTAGGATTACTAGGTTTAAAAGATTGATGTTTTATAAAGTTTCTAAAATATGAAACTCTCTATTTCTTCAATCTCCTTCTCTAGGGTTTACTAAGTGTACAAGATTGATATTTTATAAAGCTTCTAAAATAAGAAACTTTTTATTTTTTCAATCTCCATCCTTCAGCAATTAAATCCAAGATTCAGTGCCCTCTCATTCTCCTTTCAAAACGTGGCTCAAAGCTCCTTGACACCATCTCTAGGGTTTCCTATGTCTAAAAGATGAATATTTTGTAAAGTTTTTAAAATAAGAAACTTTCTATTTCTTCAATCTCAATCCTTCATCAACTAATTCTAAGATTCAATACCCTCTCATGCCCATCCAAAAACTTGGCTAAAAGCTCCTTGACACTTTCTCTAAGGTTAAATATCATCCCATCCTCATCTCAAAACTTAGCTAAAAGCTCCTTCACAGCATCTCTAGGATTTTCTATGTCTAAAAGATGGATGTTTTATAAAGTTTCTAAAATAAGAAACTTTCTATTTTTTCATTCTCCATCCTTCATCAACTAAATTTTAGATTCATTACCATTGCATCCTTATCTCAAAACTTGGCTAAAAGCTCCTTGACACAATCTCTAGGGTTTTATAAGTCTAAAAGATAGATGTTCTATAAAGTTTCTAAAATAAGAAACTTTTTTATTTTTTCCCCATCTTTCATCAACTCAATCTAAGAATAAATACCCTCGCTAACTCATCCCAAAACTTGGCTCAGAGCTACTTGATACCATTTCTAGGGTTTACTAAGTGTAAAAGATTGGTGTTTTACAAAGTTTCTAAAATAAGAAACTTTTTATTTTTTCAATCTCCATCATTCAACAAATAAATCTAACATTCAATACCGTCTCATTCTTATCCCAAAACTTGACTAAAAGCTCTTTGACACCATCTCTTCGGTTTCCTATGTCTAAAAGATGGATGTTTTTTTAAAGTTTCAAAAATAAGAAACATTTTTTTTCCAATCTCCATCCTTCATCATCTCAATCTAAGATTCAGTACCATCTAATCCTCATCTCAAAACTTGTCTAAAAGCTCCTTGACACCATCTAGAGGATTTCCTATGTCTAAAAGATGAATGTTTTATAAAGTTTCTAAGATCAGAAACTTTCTGTTTTTCAATCTTCATCCTTCATCAACTAAATCTCAGATTCAATACCATCTCATCCTAATATCAAAACTTGGCCAAAAGCACATTGACACCATCTCCTAGGGTTTCATATGTCTAAAAGATAGATGTTTTATAAAAATTCTAAAATAAGAAACTCTTTCGTTTTTCGCCATCCTTCATCAACTAAATTTAAGATTCAATACCATCGCTAACTCATCCCAAAACTTGGCTCAAAGCTCCTTGACACCATCTCTAGGGTTTCCTATGCCTAAAAGATGAATGTTTTGTAAACATTCTAAAATAAGAAACTTTCTATTTCTTCAATCTCCATCCTTCATCAACTAAATCTAAGATTCAACTTCATCTCATCCTCATCCCAAAACTTGGCTAAAAACTCCTTAACACTATCTTTAGGGTTTCTTATGTCTAAAAGATGGATTTCTTATAAAGTTTATAAATTAAGAAACTTTCTATTTTTTCAATCTCCATCATGCGTCAACTAAATCTAATATTTAACATCATCTCAACATCATCTCAAAACTTGGCTAAAAGCACATTGACAGCATCTGTAGGATTTTCTATGTCTGAAAGATGTATGTTTTATAAAATTTCTAAAATCAGAAACTTTCTATTTTTTCCATTCTCATCCTCAATCTAAAACTTGGCTAAAAGCTCATTGACACCATCTATAGGCTTTCCTATGTCTAAAAGATGAATGTTCTGTAAAGTTTCTAAAATAAGAAACTATATATTTTTTCAATCTCAATCCTTCATCAACTAATTCTAAGATTTAATACCTTCTCATCCCCATCCTAAAACTTGGCTAAAAGCTCCTTGACACTTTCTCTAGGGTCTCCTCTGTTTAAAAGATGGATGTCTTATAAAGTTTCTAAATTAAGAAACTTTCTATTTTTTCAATCACCATCATGCGTCAACTAAATCTAAGATTCAACATCATCTCAACCTCATCTCAAAACTTTGCTAAAAGCTCCTTGACAGCATCTTCATGGTTTTCTATATCTAAAAGATTGAGGTTTTATAAAGTTTCTAAAATCAGAAACTTTCTGTTTTTTCATTCTCCATCCTTCATCAACTAAATTTAAAATTCGTTACCATCGCATCCAAATCTCAAAACTTGGTTAATAGCTCCATGACACAATCTCTAGGGTTTCATATGTCTAAAAGATAGATGTTCTTTTATTTTTTCCCCATCCTTCATCAACTAAATCTAAAATTCAATACCATCGCTAACTCATCCCAAAATATGGCTCAGAGCTCCTTGACACCATTTCTAGGGTTTATAAAGTGTAATAGATTGATGTTTTACAAAGTTTCTAAAATAAGAAACTTTCTATTTTTTCAATCTTCAGCATTCAACAAGCAAATCTAAGATTCATTACCGTCTCATTCTTATCCCAAAACTTGGCCAAAAGCTCCTTGACACCATCTCTATGGTTTACTAAATCTAAGAGATTATTGTTTTATAAAGATTCTAAAATAAGAAACTTTCTACTTTTTCATTCTCCTTTCTTTATCAACTAAATCTAAGATTCAATACCATCTAATCCTCATCTCAAAACTTGGCTAATAGCTCTTTGACACCATCTCTAGCGTTTACTAAGTGTACAAGATTGATGTTTTATAAAGTTTCTAAAACAAGAAACTTTTTATTTTTTCAATCTCCATCCTTCAGCAATTAAATCTAAGATTCAGTACCCTCTCCTTCTCATCGCAAAACTTGGCTAAAAGCTCATTGACACCATCTCTAGGGTTTCCTTTGTTTAAAAGATGGATGATTTATTAAGTTTCTAAAATAATATACTTTCTATTTTTTCAATCGTCATCCTTCATCAACTAAATCTAAGATTCAATACTCTCTCATTCTCATCCCAAAACTTGGCTAAAAGCTTCGTTACATTATCTCTAGGGTTTCAAAACCATAAAAGATGGTCCATCTTCAACAAAATCTATGATTAAATACCATCTCATCCTCATCCCAAAACTTGCCTAAAAGGTCATTAACACCATCTCAAGGGTCTCTTATGTCTAAAAGATGGATGTTTATGAACGTTCAAAAATAAGAAACTTTCAATTTTTTCAATCCCCATCCTTCATCAACTAAATTTAAGATTCAATACCATCTCATCCTCATCTCTAAACTTGGCTAAAAGCTCCTTAACACAATCTCTAGTGTTTCCTATATCCAATAGATAGATGTTTTATAAAGTTTCAAAAATAATGAACTTTCTATTTTTTCAATCTCCATCCTTTATCAACTAAATCTAAGATTCAATACCATCTAATCCTCATCTAAAAACTTGGCTAAAAGCTCCTTGACACCATCTCTAGGATTTACAAAGTGTAAAATATTAATCTTTTATAAAGTTACGAAAATATGAAACTTTTTATTTTTTCAATCTCCATCCTTCAGCAACTAAATATAGGGTTTCCTATGTCTAAAAGATGGATGTTTTATAAAGTTTCTAAAATACGAAACTTTCTATTATTTTAATCTCCCTCTTTCGTCAACTAAATCTAAGGTTCAATACCATCTCATTCTCATCTCAACACTTGGCTAAAGCTCCTTGACACCATCTCTAGGGTTTCCTATGTCTAAAAGATTGATGTTTTATAAAGTTCCTAAAATAAGAAACTTTCTATTTTTTTAATCTCCATCCTTTATCAACTAAATGTAAGATTAAATACCATCTCATCCTCATTTCAAAACTTGGCTAAAAGCTCCTTAACACCATCTCGAGGGTTTCCTATGTCAAAAAGATTGTTGTTTTATAAAGTTTCCAAAATAAGAAATTTCGATTTTTTCGATCTCCATCCTTAATCAATAAAACCTAAGATTCAATACCATCTAATACTCATCTCAAAACTTGGCTAAAAGCTCTTTGACAATATCTCTAGGGTTTACTAAGTGTAAAAGATTGATATTTTATAAAGTTTCTAAAATAAGAAACTTTTAATTTTTTCAATCTCCTTCGTTCAGCAACTAAATCTAAGATTTAATACCTTCTCATTTTAAACTCAAAACTTGGCTAAATGCTCCTTTATACCATATCTAGGGTTTCTTATGTCTAAAAGATGAATGTTTTATATAGTTTCTAAAATAAGAAACTTTCTATTTTTTCAATTTCCATCTTTTATCAACTAAATCTAAGATTCAATACCCTCTCATTCTCATCTTAAAACTTGGCAAAAATCTGGTTGACATCTTCTCTAGGATTTCAATACCATAAAAGATGGTCTTTCATCAACTAAATCAAAAATTCAATACCATCTCATCCTATTCTCAAAACTTGGCTAAAAGCTCTTTCACACCCTCTCTACGGGTCTCTTATGTCTAAAAGATTGATGTTTTATAAAGTTTTTAAAATAGAAAACTTTTTATTTCTTCAATCTTCATCCTTTATCAACTAAATCTACGATTCAATACCATCTCATCCCTATTTCAAAATTTGGCTAAAAGCTCTTTAACAAAATCTCGAGGGTTTCCTATGTTTAAAAGATAGATGTTTTATAAAGTTTCTAAAATAAGAAACTTTCTATTTCTTCAATCTCCATCCTTTATCAACTAAATCTAAGATTCAATACCATCTAATCCAAATCTTAAAACTTGGCTAAATGCTCTTTGACACCATCTCTATGGTTTACTAAGTGTAAAAGATTGATGTTTTTTATAGTTTCTAAAATAAGAAACTTTTTATGTTTTCAATCTCCATCTTTCAGCAACTAAATCTAAGATTTAATATTGAAATCCCAGAGGTGATGGCAACCCAAAAGGGGGGGTGAATTGGGTTTTTTTTTAAAAAACTTTGGCAAAATTTTTGCTTAAATGAAAAACTAAATGGCGAATTAAAACTTTAAACACAAATGAAATAAACCGCAAATGCACAATCACAAAATAAAGAGAGTTAGAGAAATAGAGAGAGTGCACCCGAGATTTATAGTGGTTCGGTCACTCAAGGACCTACTCCACTCCACCAAGACCTCTTGATGCTTTCACTACGGATTCCCTTAATGGCGGTGAATCAACCCAATTACAATGGTTCGGCTCCGCCTCGCAAGACTCACCGCGAACCGGAGAAAGCTTTGTCTCGAACACTCGCTATTGAGATAGCTACGCGTCTCTTCGCACTCGCCAAAAATACAATGTTCTTCAAAGAAAGAAAACTAAATATCCCTTTACAAGGGTTACAAATGATGGATGTAGATGTACAAATTTAAGCCTAATCCACTTCCTTGGTTAGAGATGTGAGAGGTACTAAGAACACTTTGGTTTGATCTTTAGAATGTTCAAAATAACATTCAAAGATGGTTTAGAAATGTTAAGATAATGTATATATAGCCCATTTGAAAAAATGACCGTTTGGGGGTATATAAGCCCAAGGATACATCCCTCTCTTGTTTTGATGATCAACAAACCCAAATTGATGGTAGTTTGCTAATGGTTGGTCAAGTGTTGTGATTAAGACAGGGTCCATTCATGTCAACACTTGAAGCAAGAAAAACAAGGGCTAGTTGTGGGACCCGATCCCGCGAGAGGGGAATGACGCGCGAGCCGTCTCCCTCTCTCTTGGTCTCTCGTACCCACGCGAATGGCGTGTGTTTTTTATTATTGATCGAATGGCGTGTGTTTTTTATTATTGATTTTAATTACCCAACCAAGCAGGCAGAAACCAAGCCATAGGGTGCAAACAAACGTGCAACCCAGTACCCATAAGGGCAGGGGTAAGCCGCCGAGCCTAGCAAGGTGTGATTTAATTCATCTTTTCCTTGAACTTGGGATCACTATGGCAATCCAAATTCCACGCAAAAGAGAGTGACAGAGTCGCCACCTAGATGAGAGATCTAGGACCCATAATTGACCAAAAATCTAGACTTGTTACCTGTAGACACCCCATTTTGACCGGACCCAAGTTCGCTATGTTTGTGCGAATCCCCATCCAATCATCAAGCTAATATTCCAAATTCAACCCCAAGGTAGATTAGAGTCCCAAGAGAATCACCGCAAAATTTTGGTCAAATTCGTTAAGGTCTCCATGGTAAGCGAATGGAGTGTGATAGAGAGTATATTGTAAAAGAATGCAGGAAGAAGGGGGATCAATTAATCGAATCAGGGGTGCCCTGAGCATGTATAAATTAGTATAATAAATCAAGGTAGGGGGCTGCCCGAGGGAAGAAAAGGGGATAAATATATCACTTCGTACAAAAGGAGGGTGCGTAATCTCGTTCGAATCCAATCCAGTTTGGCGTGCCCATAAATTTTGTGCGCCCATCAAAATAGAGTAGTGCCAATAGTAGCAACCTTTATTTGGTATATAAAAAAAAATCAACGAAAAAAAAAAGGGGGAGGAGCTTTTCATGTTCTCTGAAATTTTCGAGAGAGAGGGAGAGGAGAGAAAACCCAGATTTGAAACCCAAACTCGTCTACCTTCTCTGATCTAGCTCCGGCAAGCCTCCGGCCGAGCTCCGATCCCCTTCATCCTCTTCTCACCGGTCAATCAAGCCACCAACCTCTGATCAGATTTTCTGATCATCCGCGGCCAAAATCCATTTTCTCCGGTAAGCCACCATGGATTCCGGCAAGACCTCATTCAACCTACCACTTCCACCTATAAAAGGGGTCTGATCGAGTTTTAAGGGGGATCTTTCCTAATTTTCATTTCTCATGACAGAGAAAGAGGCGAGAAAGAGAAAAAGGAAAGTAGGCTCCGATCATCTTCTCCGGCTTAGGCTCCGGCCAGCTCTAGATCTGAGCTAAGAAATCCATATGGAGAGAGAGAGAGAGAGCTGAAGAGGGAAATTCATGAAACCATCTTCTTTTTCTTCTTCTCCGGTGCGATCATCTCCGGTGCGATCTTCTCCGGCGCGATCCTCTGTGGTGGAGTATCGGTTTTCTGTCATTTTATATCGGTTTTTCTGCTGTTTGAGCTGGTAAGGTTTCGGATTAGGAAAAATCGGAAGGAGGAGGTGCAGATGTGAGATCTGTTGAGGATTTTGTAAGTTGTGGTTTCTTCCAAGGTTTCTGTGAAGGGGAATTGTAATAGGGGAAGAGGAGAGAGTTTCTCTTTCGGTTGTAGCGAGCCAAACGATGGCGGAATCGCAAGGAAGGCCGTTCTGGAGCCGCCATGCCGGATTTCAGCTTCTCCGGCTGCCGGAAAAGATTCCGAGGACTCTCTCTATACAGAGCTCTGGCACGCTTGTGCCGGATCGCTCATGACAGTTCCTCGAGTAAGTGAGAGAATTTTCTTATTTTCGCAAGGGCATATAGAACAGGTTGAGGCGTCCACGAATCAGATTGCAGACCAGTAGATGCCTGTTATCTCCTGTCAAAGGTACTTTGCCGTATAATGAACGTAGAATTGAAGGCCGAACCGGACACAGATGAGGAAGAAGTTTTTACCACTTGCGACAAGAGAAAGAAAAGGAGTTATTGTCAGAGGAGAAGAAGAACAGAGCGCGATGCATTGTCTCAGGTAATTGAAGGAGAGCAAAAGAAAAGGTAAGTTGATTTTATTATTCAGTTTTGTCCTTTTCTTTCTTTAGTTTTATTTTATTCTTTTCTTAAGGCATTCATGGATAGATACTACAATGATTTCTTTTCTTTGGTGCTTGTATTGATTTTGATGGACTCTGTTGATTGATCTGTACTTGTTTCTATTTTGAGCTGATAGTTTCTATTGTGGATACTCCCAAAGATGCTTATGTGTGAATGAAAGTGTTATAGGGCTTGACTTTCTTTTTGGTGGTTCTTGTGTTGGACTTTGGGATTATTGATGCAAGTAATGCGCTTTCATTAAAATTATGGGAAAGAAGTTTCATTTTAGCAAGGGCGATTAAGGCGCTAGCCCAAGCCCATCCTTAGGGGACTCGCTCAATCCAAGTAGCGCTCCCCTCTTTTGTTTAGTAGGCCTACCCAACCTTTTGGATTTCTTTTAACCATTTTTTTAAAAAAAGAACCCTTCTCTGGGCAATGATAAGGTCACTTGGAGCCCGTCTTTGAGTTTTGTGGCTCACCGTTTTTTGCACTTGAATCTGCGCAAGTTGATGCCTCCTGTTATGCACCAAAATTTATAAAAATTAGAAATATAATTGCATGCATTTATATAATTTGTTGAAAATTTAACATTCTTCTTTTATGTTAAGTTTTGAGTTAGGTTCTGAAGATGAATGGACTGTTCAGGTGAGACTATCTTGAAAGCTTATCATAATTAATTTTATTTAAATAAATTTTTTTAAGAAAGAAGGAGATCAGATGACTACTCTATTCGATATTATCGACATGAGTACTGTCTGATTTCAAGGCGGGATTAAAAATATTATCATGTGTATTATGATATCAGATGATTACTTTAGCATCATCTGATTTCATCCCCATATTGGGGTGGTGTTTGTGTTTGGGCATAGAAGTGTTTGATATTGTTTTTCCTTTATTAGGCTATCCAGCGGCTGGTCTGGACTAATTAATGTTGTTTATCATTTTATGATTGCTACAGGTTGTGCACTCTTTAGTTGTAGATCATATTTTGCTGATATTTGATTTGTTTTTATAATAATTGATTGAAAATTTGAGATTATCTGGTATCCTTTTTCCTCTCTCTTTGGATAGACTAGCGCAGTCTTCTAGACTTCTTTAGATACTATAACCTGTACTAGGAGACATACTCTGTCTCGTTAGGCAATCCTCCTTTGGAGGCAAGCCTCATTTTTAGCTTAACCTCAAGGAGGTTGCTTTGATTTTGATAAATGGTGTACCCGTAGGAGGCATGCCTTGCCTCATTTAGAGAGCCTTTGAATCATTCGTTTGTGTGGTGATGTCATCGGGGGAGTCTTTGACTCATTTGATCTTTATTGATGTTATTAGGGAGTCATCTGTCTTGGCTTTGCAAGTAATTAGCCTTTAGAAGGCCTGCTTGGCCTCATTGGTAGAATCCTCTCTGAGATTGCACTTCAATTTGTGACTCTGTTAATTAGAGACCAATTTGGTCAATTAGTTGTCTTAGCCTTGCTTCCCCATTGTAAGGGCAATGATAAGGTTACTTGGAGCCCACCTTTGTGTGTGTTTGGGAGACCTGCCCGGTCTCATTCTCTCGCTAGTTCTCATCTTTGTGCTTCGTTTGGTTTTGGAAGAACACCCTACTCGGCTTGGCTTCATACCCCTACCCTTATGGGTATTGGGTTGCACATTTGTTGCACCCTAGGGCTAGGTAGCTGTCCGGCCTGGCTTACCTTTGCCAAATATGCACAAGGTCTCTTATTCCTTTTGCTTGTAAGCTTCTCCTTAGTCGATAGTCCATTCGCATAGGAGTCAGCCTTGATTAGAGAGTCTTTGACTCATTCATCCTTTAGATAGTGTTATTAGAGAGTCTTTGACTTATTCGCCTTTTAGGTAGTGTTATAGGAAAGTCTTTGACTCATTTGTCTTTCAGGTGGTGTTATTAAAGAGTTCTGACTCAATCTTTCTCTTATTGGTTTTTCTAGAGAGTCTTTGACTCATCTATCCTTTAGTTGGTGTTAGTGGAGTTTTTGACTCGTGTTTCCTTCTCTTTTAGAGAGTCTATGACTCATCTATCTTTTAGTTGGTATTAGTGGAGTCTTTGACTCGTGTTTTATTTCTCTTTTATAGAGTCTTTGACTCATTTATCCTTTAGTTGGTATTATTGGAGTCTTTGACTCATATTTTCGTTTCTTTTAGAGAGTCTTTGACTCACTTCGTTTTCTTAGTTGGTATTATTAGAGAGTCTTTGACTCATTCGTTCTTTTGTGGTATTACTAGGGAGTCTTTGACTCGTTGGTTCTTCCGTTGGTGTTATTTGGGAGTCTTTGACTCATTCCTCCTCTAAGTTGTAGTATTAGAGAGCCTGTGGCTCATTTGTCTTCTTTGATACTGTTAGTAAGGAGTTTCTCCTTAGTCTTGTTGTCATTTCTTCTTCTTTGGAGACTAGCCTAGTCTCATTATAGCTTTGCCTTTTGAGATCGTAGATCTTTTTGTTGTCCTCGATAGTTTAGTTTGCCTTGTTTATGGGTTTCCCCTATTTGCCCTAGGGTTTGGCCCTAGGGTTTTGCTTTGTATTTTCCCTTAGGTCTTTGACCAAAAGGGTGAAAACTCTTTACTTCAAAAACTTTTGAAAACTTTAAAAATATGAAAAACATCTGAAAAACCTTAAAAAGCCTAAAGTGTTGAGTGTTTTAGAATTAGTAGTTAGAGAGTTCGTTTCGAACTACGTTGGCTTGATCCTCTTCCACGAGGTACGTAGTGCAGCTTGGGATTTATATCCCAAGTCCAGCCAAACTTTTTTGTAAATAAACGTTTTAAACCTTCTTCAAAAACCTATAAAATCTTGTTTTCAAAATATCTTCCTCTAGAGTTAGGAGTTTCTCCTAGATAGAGAGTTTTAGAGGTAGGGTTTTTCTTTTGATAGGTTGTTTGATTGTTTGTTTGCTGTGTGCTTGTTTTAGAGTTAGGGGTCTGTCCTAGAGTTATAGGAGCGCCTCCGTCCGGTCAGTCGGCGATCCACATCGCCGAGTGATGACTAGAGTAGGATACGCTAGTCCACCTTTGGTTTTCCTTAGGAAATACAGCCTAGTTACACATAGGTTGTAGGAACCACCTGCATTAGCCTAGGGCTAATCTGCATTTAGTTAGGGCATATAGGGTGTCCTAAAATCCACAATTCACTGGAATTTAAATAATCATATAATAAACTTTAATAACTAGTCCGGTCTTTTAGATCGAGTCTAGGATAGAGGTCTAGGTGTCTTAGGCATCATAGCTTAGAATAGGCGCGAAGAACTACGTTGCCTTGATTCTCGTGGAGGCGGGGATACGTAGGCTTCTTTGGATGAATACCAGACCATCCGAGGACTCAGGCTAATAATTTAGAGTCTTAGGATTTGTTGTGTAGTTATTGTATGATTTGATATGTTTTCTCATTTTTTTGTACTGATCTCATACCTTTAGCTATAGCTTGCATGTGTTTGCACATCAGAACTTAGACACCCATTAGGCTTGTCACTCATAACCTAGCTATGCTTAGGTGGCACATCTTTCATTTTATTTTATATGTGTTTATTATTTTTATCCTCAGGAAATGCATGCTTAGGTAGACGAGTCCTGAGGATTGTTCCCATTTCACATGATTTTTATTCAAACTTCTTTGGAGTTACTAAAAATGGTATAAGAGACCAAGTGCTTGCACTCGGACGAATTGGGGGTGCTCTCAGACCTTCCTCATTCGTAACCAGGCACGAACCCATATATATTTCTGGTTATCCATTGCACAGAGGATTTGATTTTAGGGTTCCATGGCATATCCATGGATGGCGACTCTGAGTTTATTTCAGGTATGTCTTGGTTTCGAGCCTTGGCTCCGGATCGAGACATATCTCTTTCTTTTTATATCGCCACTCGTGTTATGCTATGAGGGTGGCATCCGTTTTGAGAGTTCCTTGGTAGAGCTCTCCTTCACACGTGGATGATCCAGAGGGTGTTAGGGACCCGTTCCCTCGCCGCCTATCTCGGATCGGGGTCCACAGGCTGGCGACTCTGCTGGGGATTTCTTGAAACATTGCCTAACTCTATAAAAATGCCATTTTTACTAACTTTGGAGAAATTTAAGTTAAAATCATTTTAAATGGGAATTCTATCGTTAGAATCTAGGGGCACCAGACAGGTGCGTAATTAAAACGAGGGATTCACACACTACACATCATGCATTATCATATTTGTTATTTATTTCATTGTTTTTCCTTCTTGGCTCCACGGGATAGATCCAATGCGTACCCGACTGGGATGTCTTCACCCTGATGGTACTGTTGAATCTATTTCCAAGCTATGCGCCAGCGCTGCAGCCGTAAACACTCGGTGCACTTGTGTTTACAGCAGCCGATGAGCAATGAAGCGTACTATGTATAACACTCGGTGCACTTGAGTTATACATATTAAGTATGTTTCATACGCATAGTACCCGGTAGATTGAGTCCCCTACTTTGTTTTATATATTATGTATATACTTACTGACCTAGTGAAATCCAACTAGGAAGTACCCATGTTTATATAAGTATATTGCATTCATATAGGGTCGAACGTGTGTTGCTTACACATGTGAAGCCTAGAGTTAGGAGCTTTGCCCCATTTATAGACTAGGGCAGCTCATTTTATATGGCTACAACACGGTCCTAGCACACTCACCAGTCTGTCTTGAGTCGAGATTTTCTCGACTCCGCTAGATTAGAATTAGAGCTGGTGCCCCTGGTTAGGATTTGTGTGTATGTGTATATACCTATATATACTGTTTATGTATATTAGGGTTCTCCTCTTAGTCAGAGATTCTTTATTCATTTCAATTTGTTATATCCATTCCTTATTCAGATCTAGATCTAGTCAGTGGCTTTTTACCGCCATTACCTTGGCCAGGTTTGGTCCTTGATCTCTTGATTATAGTGTTTGACCTGTTGTTGTATATTCTCACCTTTGGTCAGTCTTTTAGTTGATCACCTTTCTCTGATAATCATTGTTCATATATCTTTGATTGAGTTACGAGGATTCCTTGTCTAGCGTCGTTATGCTGCCGAATTTTTCGCAGAATATTTTGAGCATAACCGCTATTTCTTAGACTTAGGAAAACCGTGAGTTTGCCTTTTCTTGACTTTCTTGTCTAGCTGTTATGCTGCCAAATTTTTCGCAACACATTTTGAGCATAACGGCTACTCTTTAGAGTCAGTTTATTTTGTCTGGACCTTGACCTCCTCGTATAGCCGTTATGCTGCTGGATTTTATCCAAAAACATGTTAAGCATGATTGCTATCCTTTGGAGTCAGTCTATCTTGTCTTGATTCCCATGTATACATCATTCAGTAGGATTAAATCCTTATTTGTCAACCTGTTTTGTCTTGAGATCTGGCCGATAGCTCGTTTGCTGTCCTTATGACCATGGTCTATCATTTCTGATCATATTGATCGTACAATTGTTGGTATCCATCATTTAGATTTTAGATCTGGTCCTTGACCCTACTTTTGTCATTCTTATGGCCATGGTTTATTATCCGAGCCATTGATTTTTCATTGATCCATGTTTACCTATCATATATCTTTTACCCTTGGATCATATCGAAATCTTTGATGAAAAAGTTTGATCTTACCGGTATTCTTTGAGTGCATGATCATTACTGAGATCGAAACTTATTTTGATTAGGGATGTTTATCGTTCCTGACTCTTTCATTCCCAAAAAGAAGAGCAGTTACTCAAATGAGACTTAAAGGTGTGGATTGAGAATTCATTGAGACCCTGTTGATGTAGGTCATATTATCACTGTCTATTTTTCTTTAACCTTCATAGACAGTATTTCTTTGATTTTCAGAATAAAATACCCTTTGGTGTGTTTCAAGAATACTCATATCTCTATTTGTTCAAAATCTTTATCCCATGACTATTGATCTAGTGTGTGCTTCTAAGTCAACAGTCTGTGTTTAGCGAAAGACCATTCTTTCAAAAGACTGACCATTTCCAATCATACTTGATCCAGGCAGTCTATTGTTTTACCCACAATGTCAACATAAGCCTTTTGTTGCCCCATTTAACCTAGACCTTGTGGAATTGCCTTTTTTGAGATTCCTACTCCAGGATCAAACTTTATAGTTATCATTCTCATGAGGAAAGGTGTATCATCTATAAACTTTCAGTGTCAGTTCACTACTTTTGAAGAAGTGTCCTGTGTCTTTAGATTTGCCTTTCATTGAGTGTACATCAACTTTCTTTTTTCTAAGTTGAAAAAGTTCAGTTATGTAGATGTTAAAAAAAAAAAGAAAAAAAAGAAGTCATATCTGTCAATCTTTCTTATATAGAGTCAGTGTTCTGTTTTCTATCAGAACTGATGAAGAGCCCATTGAGGTGTGTCAAAAATCATCAATGTACTTACAGTCTTCAATTCAATAAAATTGTTGATTTCGTATCTTTGATACTCAATGATTCACTCTTAGATCTAATGTTTAAACAACTAAAGACCCCCTTCTCAGATGAGAATGCAGACGAAATTCACCTCGAGATCTGAAAGATGGTCGAACGAGAGGAAGAGCGTCGAGCATAGCCACTTAAAGAAGAAATCGAAGCCATTGATAGTGGTATCGAAATCCGAAACTTGGGAAAGATGGAGTGGCAAAACTTTATCTCCCGAGGAGCGCAAAGAATTGATAAACCTGTTTATAGGGGTTTGAGGTAGTCTTGCTTGATCCTATAAGGATAAACCAGGGGAATGCCCTGTTGTTGAGCAAAGCAAGACTTCACCTGCTTTAGACATCCAGTTTAAGAGTAAAATTTTAAAGAGATAAGCATCAGACATCCTGTGGAGCTGATGAGATACTGAGAGAAGATTTTCAGACAAGGAGTTGTGGAATCTTGATCATAAATCCAAGATCTTTGAGATGGGAGTGGAGCACAGTGGTTGAAGTTTTGCCTGGTATGCCGTCAGACTCCTCGAAAAAAAGTTCAAAGTTTTTTAACCTTAAACAAAAGAGCTTGTACATCAAATACATCAGGAGGCCATCCTTAATCGTTTGAGCCTTAATAGCCAAAATCCTAACATTTTAAAATCCTTTGAGAACCCTTTGGGCCAACAATTTAAAGCCAATACTTCTTTTCAAACACATTATAAACCCGGGGCATTTATGCACCCGAACTACGTCGGACCTGATCCCCATTTCTTCAGGGGTACGTAGGCAACTTGATTAATTCGAGTTCGGTCAAACCTTGGGATAAAATCCCTTTTCAAAATTTTGAAGCTAAATGCTAAACCATTCTTTGAAAAATCCCTAAGCGAACTACGCGGATCTGATCCTCCATTTTTGGGGTACGTAGGTAGTCTGGCTAGACCAGATTCGGTCCAAATCCTTAGAACCTTAGGTATTCAACCCTTTTGAACCCAAGCCCACCTAGAAAGTCCTTCTGGTGAAACAAGCAAAGGTTCAAGGCAAATGAAAGCAAAAACAGAAAAAAGAATGAGAGTCTGAAGACCCGCTAGGTTGAAAACCCGAAAGGGCGGCCTAGATAAAGTCATTTTCTTGCTAAGTCAATAACCAAAGAGATTGGCTTATGTAAAGTAGGGGTAGCGGTCTGCTGGATTGAAAACTTGAAGAGACAATCTAGTCAGAGGCAAATACTTTCCTTGAAAAGTTGAGTTGAATAGAAGCAGAAGGAGTTCCTCAATTACGCAGAATTCCCAAGTTTGAGTGCAAGCAAAAGTTGAGACAAGTAGTCTTTTAGACTGAAAACATGAAAAGCAAAAGTTGAGATAAGTAGTCTTTTAGACTGAAAGCTTGGAAAGCAAAAGTTGAGATAAGTAGTCTTTTAGACTGAAAGCTTGGAAAGCAAAAGTTGAGATAAATGGTCTTTTAGACTGAAAATTTGAGAGACATTAGTTTTGACTTCTTTCGAAAAGAGAAATCAAGGAGATGGAGAAGCAACCTCTACATAGGGCAAGATCCTGGAATCCGAGTAGTGTCGACAAGACTTACTTTGATATCTTTTTAAACTAGGGGCATTAAAACCGAGCAATCCGAAGGGGGTAATAACCATGACGGAAATCCCGATGGAGGAAATTAGAGCCTCTTGGCATGGTTTTTTAGACTACTCTAAGAGTGGCTGACCTTACCATTTAAAAATCACACATTTTATCTAAGGGTGAATCAGAATTTAGTCAAGTCCTTTGAATAATTGTAAGTCTTCTTTGAAAGAGTCCTCAGGAGTCTATTCCTTGTTTATCATTGTTTTCTTTTAGAATCAAAAGTGTTTGGCACTGGAGAGAATGGGTGTACACCTTTCGAAATGTAAAGAAAAATCTAGAGTAGATCATGGTTTAAGAATCAAAGAAGGGCAAGAAATTTGTTATTCAGACCTGCCTGAAACATTAAAGCCTCAAGCACTGAGCAAAATGAAGAACTCTTACGTTCAGCCTTTGTAGAGTTGATCTTATACCTATACCAAAGAAAAAACCCATGCAAACTCAAATTTTTCCTACTTACCTTGGTTCTGCTTTCTTAAGACCTTGTCATGGAAGCACATCATACTAGGGGCATCTTTTATGACTTGCGTCATAAAAGATATTACAATGATAATTGGGATATCTATTCTTAGCAAATAGAAACCAGAGAACCTTGAACATACTCTTTGAGTTGAATTCCTTGATCAAATTGTTTCTTTTGGAGTCAATTTCAGAAACTTCAATTCCCAGCGGAGTATAGAATCTACTCCTCCATCCTTCAAACCTCATCAGAATGCTTTTCACCTGTTAAAGAGAGTCAGCACCTGAAAATCTCATCAATCTACTTGAGTTTTGCTTTCAGCAAAGATCATGCGCTCGTAGTTATTCTCGGTAAGAGATGACTGGCCCATTATTGAAATCAATCAAAGATGGTAAATTCTTCATTCCTTTTGAAGGTTTTTAATAAGGATAGAAATTGATGGTTCCGTGTTCCACGGTTTGGTTTTTCTTCCATGGTTTTAGAAAGTTTTCAATGAAGGAAGAAATTACTATATTCTGTGTTACACGGTTTGATATTTTCTTCCATTATAAAAAATAAAATAAAAACCTTTGGTTTGCACATGTTTTGACAAAATTTTAAAAAAAAAGGGGCTCTTTGAGTGATTAGTGTGTTCTTATCTGATTTGTACTCTTTGAGTGTTTGGTTTTTGTTTGCTGTGGCAAAATTTTAATTCAATGACAAACTCTTTGAGTGTTTTTAAAGGAAGAAATCACCGAACCTGTGTTACACGGTTTGGTCTTTTCTTCAATCTTTTTGAAAAATTTTAATTGGGGAAAAATTGCTAATCCTGTGTTACACGGATTGGTCTTTTCTTCCTTCTTCCGGGTATTTAGTACCCCGATGATTAGTAATGTAATGTCAAGTAGTGACTTACCTAATCATCGTTCCGCAATGTGCAGCTTCCTAACGTGTTAGGAGTCATGCGTATCTGCGAAGAGGTTTGTATGGGACTGTTTAGCAGGACATACGAATTTGGGTTTACGTGGAACTGTTTAGCAGAACCGCGTGATCCGGAGTGATTCGCTACCTTGAAAGAGAGGAGTCAGAATTACTCGGATAGTTAAACAGATTTATTTTCAGCAATGATCTGTATAACTATCGCTAGGCTTGAGACTTAGTCTCGCCTCGGGTATTAGAAGTTTGAGTTTAGCTCGAATATTCGAGTACCCTAGTAAGTGGTCGAGTAAGTTTTAGACTGATCGACGGGATAAATTACCGGACTTGCGTTACGCGGTTTGGTCTTTTTGAAAGATTTTAACAGAGTTTGAAATTACCGAACTTGCGTTACGCGGTTTGGTCTTTTTGAAAGATTTTAACAGAGTTTGAAATTACCGAACTTGCGTTACGGGGTTTGGTCTTTTTGAAAGTTTTTAACAGAGTTTGAAATTACCGAACTTGCGTTACGCGGTTTGGTCTTTTTGAAAGATTTTAACAGAGTTTGAAATTACCAAACTTGCGTTACGCGGTTTGGTCTTTTTGAAAGATTTTAACAGAGTTTGAAATTACCGAACTTGCGTTACGCGGTTTGGTCTTTTTGAAAGATTTTAACAGAGTTATAAATTACCGAACCTGTGTTACACGGTTTGGTCTTTTTTGAAAGGTTTTAGTAGGGAAAATATTTCTGATCCTGTGTTACACGGATTGGTCTTTTCTTCCTTCTCCCGGGTATTTAGTACCCTGATGATTAGTATTGTAATGTCAAGTAGTGACTTACCTAATCATCGTTCCGCAATGTGCAGCTTCCTAACGTGTTAGGAGTCATGTGTATCTGCGAAGAGGTTTGTATGGGACTGTTTAGCAGGACATATGAATTTGGGTTTACGTGGAACTGTTTAGCAGAACCGCGTGATCCGGAGTGATTCGCTACCTTGAAAGAGAGGAGTCAGAATTACTCGGATAGTTAAACAGATTTATTTTCAGCAATGATCTGTATAACTATCGCTAGGCTTGAGACTTAGTCTCGCCTTGGGTATTAGAAGTTTGAGTTTAGCTCGAATATTCGAGTACCCTAATAATTGGTCAAGTCTTAGACTGATCGGCATGATAAAATTTTTTACTCTTTGAGTGTTTGGAATTTGTACTTGTTTTAGACAAGTTTCAAAAGGTTTATAACAAAATAAAAAAAAATAAAAAAACTCTTTGAGTGTTTAGTTTTGAACTTGTTTTGGACGAGTCTCAATACGTTGGTCTTTGGCCTATTTTTGCAGGTTTCTAAAAAGGAAAAACTCTTTGAGTGTTTAAGTTTGTGCTTGTCTTAGAGCAATTGTTATGTTTACTTTGGCTTAGCCTGATAAAAAGGAAGAAGGAGTGTTTGTGTTTTTGTAATCGTTCGTTCGTCTTTTGTTAACTAGTTTAGATAGTTGGGTCGTGAGCGTTAGAGAGAGGCTATCTCTTTGAGATGTCTTAGTTGCCGAGTTAAGAGTCGGTGAGAGGTTATCTCCCTTTAGTTGGTAGAGTCTTTCCCCTATGAATGCCGTTCTTAGAACCAAAAATCCAAAAATTCGCTTTGCTTTCGGGTCGGTCAAAATGTGTCGTCTGTTCAGCTTTGCCATTCGCGTGACAAGCACGCTCTGCAAAAGAGGGGCATCTGTAGACACCCCATTTTGACCGGACCCAAGTTCGCTATGTTTGTGCGAATCCCCATCCAATCATCAAGCTAATATTTCAAATTCAACCCCAAGGTAGATTAGAGTCCCAAGAGAATCACCGCAAAATTTCGCTCAAATTCGTTAAGGTCTCCATGGTAAGCGAATGGAGTGTGATAGAGAGTATATTGTAAAAGAATGCAGGAAGAAGGGGGATCAATTAATCGAATCAGGGGTGCTCTGAGCATGTATAAATTAGTATAATAAATCAAGGTAGGGGGCTGCCCGAGGGAAGAAAAGGGGATAAATATATCATTTCGTACAAAAGGAGGGTGCGTAATCCCGTTCGAATCCAATCCAGTTTGGCGTGCCCATAAATTTTGTGCGCCCATCAAAATAGAGTAGTGCCAATAGTAGCAACCTTTATTTGGTATATAAAAAAAAATCAACGAAAAAAAAAAGGGGGAGGAGCTTTTCATGTTCTCTGAAATTTTCGAGAGAGAGGGAGAGGAGAGAAAACCCAGATTTGAAACCCAAACTCGTCTACCTTCTCTGATCTAGCTCCGGCAAGCCTCCGGCCGAGCTCCGATCTCCTTCATCCTCTTCTCACCGGTCAATCAAGCCACCAACCTCTGATCAGATTTTCTGATCATCCGCGGCCAAAATCCATTTTCTCCGGTAAGCCACCATGGATTCCGGCAAGACCTCATTCAACCTACCACTTCCACCTATAAAAGGGGTCTGATCGAGTTTTAAGGGGGATCTTTCCTAATTTTCATTTCTCATGACAGAGAAAGAGGCGAGAAAGAGAAAAAGGAAAGTAGGCTCCGATCATCTTCTCCGGCTTAGGCTCCGGCCGAGGCTCCGGCCAGCTCTAGATCTGAGCTAAGAAATCCATATGGAGAGAGAGAGAGAGAGCTTAAGAGGGAAATTCATGAAACCATCTTCTTTTTCTTCTTCTCCAGTGCGATCATCTCCGGTGCGATCTTCTCCGGCGCGATCCTCTGTGGTGGAGTATCGGTTTTCTGTCATTTTATATCAGTTTTTCTGCTGTTTGAGCTGGTAAGGTTTCGGATTAGGAAAAATCGGAAGGAGGAGGTGCAGATGTGAGATCTGTTGAGGATTTTGTAAGTTGTGGTTTCTTCCAAGGTTTCTGTGAAGGGGAATTGTAATAGGGAAAGAGGAGAGAGTTTCTCTTTCGGTTGTAGCGAGCCAAACGATGACGGAATCGCAAGGAAGGCCGTTCTGGAGCCGCCATGCCGGATTTCAGCTTCTCCGGCTGCCGGAAAAGATTCCGAGGACTCTCTCTATACAGAGCTCTGGCACGCTTGTGCCGGATCGCTCATGACAGTTCCTCGAGTAAGTGAGAGAATTTTCTTATTTTCACAAGGGCATATAGAACAGGTTGAGGCGTCCACGAATCAGATTGCAGACCAGTAGATGCCTGTTATCTCCTGTCAAAGGTACTTTGCCGTATAATGAACGTAGAATTGAAGGCTGAACCGGACACAGATGAGGAAGAAGTTTTTACCACTTGCGACAAGAGAAAGAAAAGGAGTTATTGTCAGAGGAGAAGAAGAACAGAGCGCGATGCATTGTCTCAGGTAATTGAAGGAGAGCAAAAGAAAAGGTAAGTTGATTTTATTATTCAGTTTTGTCCTTTTCTTTCTTTAGTTTTATTTTATTCTTTTCTTAAGGCATTCATGGATAGATACTACAATGATTTCTTTTCTTTGGTGCTTGTATTGATTTTGATGGACTCTGTTGATTGATCTGTACTTGTTTCTATTTTGAGCTGATAGTTTCTATTGTGGATACTCCCAAAGATGCTTATGTGTGAATGAAAGTGTTATAGGGCTTGACTTTCTTTTTGGTGGTTCTTGTGTTGGACTTTGGGATTATTGATGCAAGTAATACGCTTTCATTAAAATTATGGGAAAGAAGTTTCATTTTAGCAAGGGCGATTAAGGCGCTAGCCCAAGCCCATCCTTAGGGGACTCGCTCAATCCAAGTAGCGCTCCCCTCTTTTGTTTAGTAGGCCTACCCAACCTTTTGGATTTCTTTTAACCATTTTTTTAAAAAAGAACCCTTCTCTGGGCAATGATAAGGTCACTTGGAGCCCGTCTTTGTGTTTTGTGGCTCACCGTTTTTTGCACTTGAATCTGCGCAAGTTGATGCCTCCTGTTATGCACCAAAATTTATAAAAATTAGAAATATAATTGCATGCATTTATATAATTTGTTGAAAATTTAACATTCTTCTTTTATGTTAAGTTTTGAGTTAGGTTCTGAAGATGAATGGACTGTTCAGGTGAGACTATCTTGAAAGCTTATCATAATTAATTTTATTTAAATAAATTTTTTTAAGAAAGAAGGAGATCAGATGACTACTCTATTCGATATTATCGACATGAGTACTGTCTGATTTCAAGGCGGGATTAAAAATATTATCATGTGTATTATGATATCAGATGATTACTTTAGCATCATCTGATTTCATCCCCATATTGGGGTGGTGTTTGTGTTTGGGCATAGAAGTGTTTGATATTGTTTTTCCTTTATTAGGCTATCCAGCGGCTGGTCTGGACTAATTAATGTTGTTTATCATTTTATGATTGCTACAGGTTGTGCACTCTTTAGTTGTAGATCATATTTTGCTGATATTTGATTTGTTTTTATAATAATTGATTGAAAATTTGAGATTATCTGGTATCCTTTTTCCTCTCTCTTTGGATAGACTAGCGCAGTCTTCTAGACTTCTTTAGATACTATAACCTGTACTAGGAGACATACTCTGTCTCGTTAGGCAATCCTCCTTTGGAGGCAAGCCTCATTTTTAGCTTAACCTCAAGGAGGTTGCTTTGATTTTGTTAAATGGTGTACCCGTAGGAGGCATGCCTTGCCTCATTTAGAGAGCCTTTGAATCATTCGTTTGTGTGGTGATGTCATCGGGGGAGTCTTTGACTCATTTGATCTTTATTGATGTTATTAGGGAGTCATCTGTCTTGGCTTTGCAAGTAATTAGCCTTTAGAAGGCCTGCTTGGCCTCATTTGTAGAATCCTCTCTGAGATTGCACTTCAATTTGTGACTCTGTTAATTAGAGACCAATTTGGTCAATTAGTTGTCTTAGCCTTGCTTCCCCATTGTAAGGGCAATGATAAGGTTACTTGGAGCCCACCTTTGTGTGTGTTTGGGAGGCCCGCCCGGTCTCATTCTCTCGCTAGTTCTCCTCTTTGTGCTTTGTTTGGTTTTGGAAGAACACCCTACTCGGCTTGGCTTCATACCCCTACCCTTATGGGTATTGGGTTGCACATTTGTTGCACCCTAGGGCTAGGTAGCTGTCCGGCCTGGCTTACCTTTGCCAAATATGCACAAGGTCTCTTATTCCTTTTGCTTGTAAGCTTCTCCTTAGTCGATAGTCCATTCGCATAGGAGTCAGCCTTGATTAGAGAGTCTTTGACTCATTCATCCTTTAGATAGTGTTATTAGAGAGTCTTTGACTTATTCGCCTTTTAGGTAGTGTTATAGGAAAGTCTTTGACTCATTTGTCTTTCAGGTGGTGTTATTAAAGAGTTCTGACTCAATCTTTCTCTTATTGGTTTTTCTAGAGAGTCTTTGACTCATCTATCCTTTAGTTGGTGTTAGTGGAGTTTTTGACTCGTGTTTCCTTCTCTTTTAGAGAGTCTATGACTCATCTATCTTTTAGTTGGTATTAGTGGAGTCTTTGACTCGTGTTTTATTTCTCTTTTATAGAGTCTTTGACTCATTTATCCTTTAGTTGGTATTATTGGAGTCTTTGACTCATATTTTCATTTCTTTTAGAGAGTCTTTGACTCACTTCGTTTTCTTAGTTGGTATTATTAGAGAGTCTTTGACTCATTCGTTCTTTTGTGGTATTACTAGGGAGTCTTTGACTCGTTGGTTCTTCCGTTGGTGTTATTTGGGAGTCTTTGACTCATTCCTCCTCTAAGTTGTAGTATTAGAGAGCCTGTGGCTCATTTGTCTTCTTTGATACTGTTAGTAAGGAGTTTCTCCTTAGTCTTGTTGTCATTTCTTCTTCTTTGGAGACTAGCCTAGTCTCATTATAGCTTTGCCTTTTGAGATCGTAGATCTTTTTGTTGTCCTCGATAGTTTAGTTTGCCTTGTTTATGGGTTTCCCCTATTTGCCCTAGGGTTTGGCCCTAGGGTTTTGCTTTGTATTTTCCCTTAGGTCTTTGACCAAAAGGGTGAAAACTCTTTACTTCAAAAACTTTTGAAAACTTTAAAAATATGAAAAACATCTGAAAAACCTTAAAAAGCCTAAAGTGTTGAGTGTTTTAGAATTAGTAGTTAGAGAGTTCGTTTTGAACTACGTTGGCTTGATCCTCTTCCACGAGGTACGTAGTGCAGCTTGGGATTTATATCCCAAGTCCAGCCAAACTTTTTTGTAAATAAATGTTTTAAACCTTCTTCAAAAACCTATAAAATCTTGTTTTCAAAATATCTTCCTCTAGAGTTAGGAGTTTCTCCTAGATAGAGAGTTTTAGAGGTAGGGTTTTTCTTTTGATAGGTTGTTTGATTGTTTGTTTGCTGTGTGCTTGTTTTAGAGTTAGGGGTCTGTCCTAGAGTTATAGGAGCGCCTCCGTCCGGTCAGTCGGCGATCCACATCGCCGAGTGATGACTAGAGTAGGATACGCTAGTCCACCTTTGGTTTTCCTTATGAAATACAGCCTAGTTACACATAGGTTGTAGGAACCACCTGCATTAGCCTAGGGCTAATCTGCATTTAGTTAGGGCATATAGGGTGTCTTAAAATCCACAATTCACTGGAATTTAAATAATCATATAATAAACTTTAATAACTAGTCCGGTCTTTTAGATCGAGTCTAGGATAGAGGTCTAGGTGTCTTAGGCATCATAGCTTAGAATAGGCGCGAAGAACTACGTTGCCTTGATTCTCGTGGAGGCGGGGATACGTAGGCTTCTTTGGATGAATACCAGACCATCCGAGGACTCAGGCTAATAATTTAGAGTCTTAGGATTTGTTGTGTAGTTATTGTATGATTTGATATGTTTTCTCATTTTTTTGTACTGATCTCATACCTTTAGATATAGCTTGCATGTGTTTGCACATCAGAACTTAGACAGCCATTAGGCTTGTCACTCATAACCTAGCTATGCTTAGGTGGCACATCTTTCATTTTATTTTATATGTGTTTATTATTTTTATCCTCAGGAAATGCATGCTTAGGTAGACGAGTCCTGAGGATTGTTCCCATTTCACTTGATTTTTATTCAAACTTCTTTGGAGTTACTAAAAATGGCATAAGAGACCAAGTGCTTGCACTCGGACGAATTGGGGGTGCTCTCAGACCTTCCCCATTCGTAACCAGGCACGAACTCATATATATTTCTGGTTATCCATTGCACAGAGGATTTGATTTTAGGGTTCCATGGCATATCCATGGATGGTGACTCTGAGTTTATTTCAGGTATGTCTTGGTTTCGAGCCTTGGCTCCGGATCGAGACATATCTCTTTCTTTTTATATCGCCACTCGTGTTATGCTATGAGGGTGGCATCCGTTTTGAGAGTTCCTTGGTAGAGCTCTCCTTCACACGTGGATGATCTAGAGGGTGTTAGGGACCCGTTCCCTCGCCGCCTATCTCGGATCGGGGTCCACATTACCCGGTTACGAGAATGGAAGGTATAGGGAGTTACCACCACATGCACCATTCCTGCCCGATAATCGGTCTTCAATTTCAAAAGTTAACTCTTTTGAATTTCTTTTAAATGGCTCATTTAACTCTATATTAATGTGCGAACTACATGACATGCATCCTAAGATCTAATTTCAGTGTAATTCCTAAATGTGTATCTTGATTTTCTTAATTTGTTTGAATTCAATCTAAGTGAAAGTTCTCCTAAAATTCTAATTTCATAGAAAGTCCTAAGTGATTTAATTACTTTTAATTTAAGGATTAATGTACAAAACCCTACCACTTATGTGTGGAGCGGACTCGGGCTTGGTATGCCACTCAAGTATCAAGTTGCCTACGTATCCCAGCCTCACTGGAATCAGAGTCGATCGTAGTTCGGTGCACCTAAACTAAGCTACTTATGCCTAACTCATCTAGGACACCGATCTGGATTGGATTGACTGTTTCAACAATTTAAGAGAGATTATTTAGTTCAAGTTGAAGATTTTATTATCCTAGGACTCCATCTAAGATGCTATATGATCCTATCTAAGTGCAAGTTGTCCCTTAGACTAATGCAGGTTAAACTACATCCTAGGTAACTAGGCTTGTCCTATGGGAAAAAGGGATAAGTAGTGTAACTAGATCTATGACTCAATTGCTAATAATAGCAATCGATCGTGATGAGGCTGAACTCCCTGACTCTAGGACACCCTAAAACCTAGAATACAACATGACACAAGTGTTCCTAAATGGGGCTCTAATGGTTCCTACGATGGGAAGCTGTAATCCAACGGTTCCAAATACATGGAGTGAGTTAGTTCAATTTGTTGAACTTGATGATTTTTTATTTCAAGGATTTTTTATTCCTAAACATCTAAGGAATACCAAAGGCTCTATGGTTCGCAAGTTTCGGCCTCAAATCGCAACCATGGAAGGGAATCGTGCTCTCAACACTTGTATAATTTAGCACGTAAATTATAGTATCTTATTGCCTGGCATATTTGTCAGAATTTCCGTGGATAGTGGACCTCGGAGCCAATATCATACTATAATTTACACACTCCAATTTTGCAGGATTAATCGCAATTAGTATACAATTACGGTTGCGATCTCGGCAGTTAGACTATCGCGGTATAGCGAATTTACAATGGAGATCTACGTACCCTAAGGTTTCTGTTTCAAACAAGTTAGGGATTAAATTCATGATGTAAAGTTAAGATTTGTTTGATATTTTTACTGACTTTTGTGTTGATTTGCTATTAAATTATGATTTATTAACATTAAGACCAGATTGCTAGGATTACACAGAAATCCAAAGCAATCAAACCTCAAATAAGCTGAAAATTTTTCAGTAACAAGATATGGATGATTGTGGCTTACTGAAAAAATTTCATGAATTATCATTAAGATTTGATATCAATTTCTGATTTTCTAAAATTTAAATCAAATTATAGATTAACACAGCAACTTATAGCATATCAATTTTAAATTAATCCAAACTTTCACAGAATAGAGACCTGGATTATTATAGCTTATTGGAAAACTTATATGAATTTTCATTAAGATTTGATATCAATTTCCAATTTCTCAAAATTCAAATCAGTTCATAGATTAACACAGTAACTTATAGCATATCAATTTCAAATTAATCCAAACTTTCATAGAATAAATATAATCATAAGATTAGACTACGGTATGACTTTCATGGACTTTTATTACGATGTGGTATCAATTGAAATTCACACAAAAATTTGATGAAACCAAAGAATTACTTAAAAAGCAAACCTAACAGTATCCTAAAATCAAATAAAAATTTTCAGTAGATATATAATAGATTACAAAAATTTTCTATCAAAATTTCAAAACTTAAAAATTAAATCTCCTCTATAAAATTGATTTTTAAATAGAAAAGAGGAACTTGTTTCTTAGGAATTGAAACCCATTTATTAAAATAAATTACAAAACCATATTAAAACTTTACAAAACCAATTGAAATTTTTATCTAACATTTCAGTAACCAAAATTACTGGTTTGTAAAGAAAAATTTCAAAAATTTACTAATTTAATACGAAAACGAATTACGGCACGTAAAACGAAGAAGCGATTAGAAAACAAATAAAAAAACATTTTTTTGAAAAAAAAATTTCATGAGAAATTCAATTTATTATTGAAAATTAATTATGGAGAGTTTCATCAATTTGTAAAACATTCTGATATTTATTAAAAATGGCCGAAATTTAAAATAATTTAAAACCAGATTAAACAAATTCAAAAAACCTTTGAAAATTTTTGGGTCTTCTGGAAATCAAAACATTGGTTTCGACACAAGATTTCACAAATTTTGGACATGGTTTGATATACTTTTGGATTCGTTCATCAAGAAATAACTCCTTTCGGGGTTATTGTTTGAAAAATAGAATGAAAATTAAAACGGCCAAACCGTGATTGAAAATTAAGTTTCCAGTAGTATTTTATTTTATAGAAATCCCCAAAAATATCTTTTTTTAAAGAAACCCACGTTTTCTAACACTTGCTTTGATAATCCGATTTAAATCCATATTGAATAAAAAATGAAAGAAAATCATTATTAAATGGAGGAAATTTAATTTTTTGGTGAAATTTTGAATTTTGAAAACTTATAATCTATATTATAACATACTGAAATTTCAAGGAAAAATTCATTGATTTGATCTACCAAAAGTAAAACCCTAGCATGCTTTTCTACTTTTGATATTACAAAGATAAAGATCCTACCGTTGATCGCGGTCCTTGTTTCTAGGGTGCATAGATCCGAGGTATACGCTTTGTCGCACCCTTTTATATGATGAAGAAGACCCAAAGAACACCCCAAAGATCCTTGTTGTGTGATTTGTTGAAGAAGAAAAGGGATTTTAAGAATCCCTTTTGTGAAGAACCCTTGAGAGATATGAACACACTTTATGAGAGAAGAGGTTTTTTTTTTTTTTTTCTTGGGAGGAGAGAGAAAAATGACGAATTTGGATTTTTTCCAATCTTTTCTATGATTGTTTGCTTTGATTTTTATACAAAAAAAGCTCGGGTTAAGAGAGAAATAGTAATTTCCAATGTGAGAGCTCCCTTTTTGGCTTGTTTCCAATTTTCCCCTCTTGCTTTCTTTCTTTCTTGTTTCCAAATTGGATTTGATTCCAATTTTAATTTCTTGTCAATCAAGACATGCAAGCAATCATTCATCTTTTCCTTCTTTCCTTCTTTTCATTTTTTATTCTTTTTATTCTTCTTTTAACAAATATGATGTCACCATTGTGACATCATCAAGGTTGGGTGCTCAACTAATGTGGGTCAACCATGTGGGCCGCCCACCATGGTGGTTGACCCATATGAGTGAACCCACATGAGCTCCATCTTTGCGGGCTTTAGCCCAATGGGCCATTTCACACGGGTTTCGGGTTTTTCCGTAAAAAATCAATAAAATATTTCTAAATTCAACATTCTATATATGGACCCAACTCATTTGACATTTATGGTGCATCCCTCACACATGATCGGACCATCTTTTTTGGAAAATAACTTTTCGGACCAAAATGTCCTTATTTGACTGTTAGACATCCAAATGCGACCAAAATACCCTCAGATTGGTTCACCCCTAAAGGGAAAAATTAAAAATGGAAAGTCTTTGTGGTCAAACTTCAAAAATAGAAACTTTTAAAATTGGGTCCTTTCGGTGAGCAATATTAAACAGGATCATTTGGTATCCCCTGAAAATACCCAAAATGCTTTCAACACTTAGAATTTTCAAATTAAGAGAAACTCTTGAGAAATTCTAAATTTAGCAGGTTTTCCAAAATTCAGGAAATCATTCATAATCTCTCAGACATATTTCGGGGATCAAAAGAATTACACAGGAAAAGACCAAATTACACAGGAAAAGACCAAATTACACCGAGGTGCTAGAATTTGGTGAGACTAGGGAAAATCCTGAGAAATTCTAAAAATAGCAGATTTTCGAAAGTTTATGAACGGACTCAAGATTTCTTAGACACAACTTAGGGACCAAATATGATATGTTTGGAAATGTCTAAAATACCCCCGAAGTGCAAGACTAAGAGAAAATCTTGAGAGATCTAAATTTAGCAGGTTTCCCAAATCTTACGAAATTACTCATAATCCATCAGTCGTACCCTCGAGATGGTTTTGGACATATGAGAAATGATTGAAATATCCATAAGATGATGAAAATGTGGAAGCCTCATGAGTTTATAAAAATAGCAGCTTTTTCAAAATTTGTAAAATCACTCATGATTTCTCAAATATAACTCGGGGGTCAAACGAGACACATCGGGAATGACCAAAATACCCCTGCAGTGCAAAATAGGCAAAAATGAGGGAAACCCTGAAAATTCTAAAAATAGCAGGTTTTTTCATTTGCTTGGAAACTTGAACTTTCATCTTCCAGAGGCCAAAAGAACCCCCTAGAGACCATCAGGATCGCGAATCAACTTCAAAACTCCCATAATGAAATGAAATCTACCCTAAAATGCATTGATGCCTAATCTAATGCTGAATACGGATTCAAAACTCGATGATACTACCGAATCTTTTGCTTTTTAAAGCGTAGCAAAATGGGGGTGTCTACACTAGTCTTGGAGAAAGTCAAGTCTTGGTGGTCTCCCTTCAAGCCGTATGGTATATTGAAGAATCAAGGGATCCACAAGTGCAAGAACATGTTTGAAGACTATTTGAAGACAAGGAGAAGATCGTGCAAGCGCCAAACAAGATTAAAGATCAAGAGGAGCCAAGGTTATATTTCGTAGAATGCATAGGATTCCTCTTGGCATTTTGTGTTTGCATGTTTTAATGTTTTCAAATCATCTCTAAAACCATTTTTCTAAGTGCATAAATGTATTTGAAAACATATGTTTAAAGCCCAAAGACCATGGCCCAAAAGCCCTTATATTTCAAAGTTAAAAATAGAATTTCACTCAGGGTCGGTCAACCGGGACATGCCGGCGACTGCGAAATGCTTACTGGAATGTCAACACATCTCGAAATTTATCGGGCCAGTGGACCGCTAACCCCTCGGTCGACCGCGAAAAGTTTTTAGGCAAAATGAATTTTAGAAACAGTAAGCCCATGGTGGGTGACTGCGAAGGTCCAGTCGACCGCGTAACCTTTTTAAGCCAAAATATTTCTAAAACAGTAAGCTATCGGCGGGCGACCGCGACAACCTCGGTCGACCGCAACGATAAAGATTTTAAAAATTAAAAAGGGTGCGCGATAAGGGCGGGCGACCGTGGTGGCTTGGTCGACCGCGGCGGACTCGCAAAAGAGTCATTGGGGTGTACAGTGGGTAGGTGCAACCACCCAGTTGTATTACAGTTTTGCCCTTGTTCTCTCTCAAATGAACTAGGGCTATTTAAACCCCATCAAAGATCTTCTCTAAACACCCTTTTGAATATTTTTTGAATATCAAACTTAGACCTTTCTCTTGAAAATCAAAAGGATTCTTCTTCAAATCTCTTGAGCATTTAAACTTGCATTCATTTCTTGTCAAGAGGTTCTCCCTAAGCTTTTAGTGTTAATCATTGGGAGTCTTGTGAGCTTTGAGAGTTGTATACGCCTAAAAGAGGCTTGAGTGTTCTTCATTTTCCTTTCTTCTTCCATTTATGTATATGTGAGATTACAAAGACGAGTTTCTTGCTTCGAGGTCGGAGTGCAACGAAGAACATCTTTGGAGGTGGATTTGTAATACAAGGGTGTGTCCCCTTGTGGAGGTGGTGAATGTGTATACGCTTTGTGAGACGGCGTCAATGAGTCTTACCATAGTGGAGAAAATCCCAAGGAAAGGCGAAGTACTTGGGTAGTGGAGTAGGTCAAGTTGTGACCGAACCACTATAAATCATTGTCCTCACTCGTTTTCCTCTCTCTTGTGGTGTTGGTAATCTCTTTCCCTTTTATTTTTAATATAACTTGAACAAGGGTTAGAACTAATTAGGCCAAACTCACTTGCCTTAGCTTTTCAAATAGAAAAATTTGAAAACACCAATTCACCCCGCTCTTGGTTGTTGCCCTTTGGGATTTCACTTGGTATCAAAGCTAAAGGTTCTTAATAGAGATTTTATATTCTAAAATCTACAAGAGAATGATCTATGGCAATCGATCCTCCTCCATCCTCATCTAATCCCCTTCCTCTTCCGGTTGCTCCCTCGGGGTATATAGAGGGTCATGCCTCAAATAGACCTCCGTATTTTAATGGACTAAACTAGGAGTATTGAAAAATTAGAATGGCTTTTTATTTAAAATTCGTAGATTTTGAAATTTGTGAGTTAATCCAAGATGGGTACATTGAACCCACAACGGATAGAAAGGAATGGAATCCCATCGACAAGAGAAAGGCTACATTAGATGCCAAGGGAGAAACACTACTATTTTGTGCTCTTTCTCCTGAAGAATTCAATAGAGTCTCAACTTGTAAGATGGCGAGGAAAATTTGGACCTCACTTGAGACAACCCATGAAGGGACAACTCAAGTAAAGAAATCTAAAGTAAATATGCTTATTAGTGATTTTGAAGCCTTTGAGATGCATGAAGGAGAATCTATCTCTGTTCACAAGGTTTACTTATATTGTAAATGAGTTGAATGCTTTAGGAAAAACCTTACAAATTATGAACTGGTCCACAGGCTTCTAAGATGCTTTCCCGACTCGTGGGATCCAATGATCACGGTAGTAGAGCAATCAAAAGACTTGGATACCCTCGAACTAAACGACCTCATGGGTAACCTCATCACTCATGAGATGAAGATGAATAAGAGGGAAAGCAAAAGAAAAGGAAAGAAGGAAGAGTCTAGGAAGAAGGATGTGGCTTTCAAGACTAGAGTCAAAAGCGAAGAAGATGACAGTGAGAGAGAGCTAGGTATGGAAAACCTAACTTCAGAAATGGCTCTCATCTCCAAATGGATCTCTAGGTTTGGGAAGTTCAATAGGAAAAAATAGGAGCTCAAGAAGAAGCACCTCGCCAAAGAGAGATAAAGACAGAAGAAGAAGAGATAATGATGATGATACTATTCGATGTTTCGAATGTGGCAAAGAGGGTTATATTCATACTTACTGTCCGTTATTGAAAAAGAAGGAAGATAGAAGAAAAGAAAAAGATGACAAAAAGAAAAAGAGTTTTAGTGCTAATTGGGATGGCCTAAGTGACACGTCAGAAAGCAAATCAAGTGGAGACGAGAAATCTAACTTTGTATGCTATATGGCTTGTGATTCTTCCAAGCTCAATGTAAGTAAAATCTTAGACTCTTTTGTTCAAAGTAGTGATAGTAATAATAGTAGTGGTAGTGAAAGTGATAATGAAAATTACCATGAATTAATTAATAGACACTTGTCAAACAGTCAACAAAGCACTACTTCTTGAAGTTTCCAAAAATCAAAAATTGAAAAAGTGTCTTGAAATGATAACCAAGGATTTTGGAAAACTGAAGAATGAGCTTGATAAAAAATCTTCATTAGATGATCAACTCTTTCTGGAGAACACCTTACTAAAAGGAAAACATGAAAATCAAAAATATAAATTTGATCACTTAAAAGAAGAAAATGAAAAATTGTATATTGATATTGAAAAACTATACAATGAGAACAAGAAACTTAAAATTGAAAATGATACACTTGTTCTTAGACATGCTTGTGGAAAAGAGAAACTCGATGAAATTTTAGCAAGCGAGGCTTCTATTGGAAAACAAGGTCTTGGCTACCAAAAGCCCCAAAAGAAGGTTGCTTACAAAAATAACTTTGTCAAGTCTAAAACCCCTTACAAGAATTTCAACATCCATTCACCAACATGCTATTTTTGTGGAAAACTTGGACATTACAACTATGCATGTACAAAGATAAAATCATCTAAACTTATTTGGGTAAGAAAAGATAGGTCTTTTGATACTAACATTGGAGGACCAAACATAGCTTGGGTACCTAAGGGCAAGACAAATCTTTCTTGTAGGGGTGTTTGAGCTCAAGAGCCACAACGGATAGATGGTACCTAGACAGTGGATGCTCAAGACACATGAGCGGAGACCCCACCAAATTCTAAAGCATTGTCATGGGAAATCAAGGACATGTTACCTTTGGAGACATTGGCAAAGGAAAAATCATTGGGGAAGTTACTATTAAATTCAAAGATCTTAGTATAAAAAATATTTTTCTTCTTGAAGGCCTTCATCAAAATTTGTTAAGTACTAACCAACTATGCGATGTTAATTGTGAAGTTCTGTTTAAAAATAACAAGTGCATAATTAAGAAAGAAAATGAAAACAAAATTAAATTTGCAACGGCCAGAGACGGAAGCCTATGTGGTCCTAGAAGAGCTAAATGACCAAGACGTGAAATGTCTTTTCTCTACGAAAGTCAATTCATGGATTTGGCACAAAAGGCTAGGACATGCGAATATGGATCTAATGTCGAGGCTTGCCTCAAAAGAAATTGTGAAAGGTTTACCCAAGTTGAAATATGAGAACGATATTGTATGTAGAGGTTTAGAGGTTGTCAACTTGGTAAACAACACAAAGATTCATTTAAACCCAAGCAGATTATATCTACCTCTAGACCATTACAATTATTGCATATGGATTTGTTGGGTCCCATGAAAATATGTTGTCTCAATGGTAGAAGATATGTGTTTGTGATTGTTGATGATTTCTCTAGATTTACTTTGGTTTGTTTTCTTGCATCCAAAGATGAAACGTTTGAAAAATTTTGTACTTTATGCAATAGATTACAAGTTGAAAAAGGTTGTAAAATTTTAAAAATTTGGAGTGATCATGGAACCGAATTTAAAAACATTCACTTTAGTTCATATTGCAAAGAACATGGAATTGATCACAATATTTCAACACCTAGAACCCCACAACAGAATGGTGTAGTGGAAAGGAAAAATAGGGTTCTTCAGGAAATGGCTAGGTGCTTCATGACAAAAATGTGCCCATAATTTTTTGGGCGGAAGCCGTTAACACGTCTTGCTATGTCATCAATAGAGTCATGATTAGACCTCACACTCACAAGACACCTTATGAGCTTTGGAATGATAGAAAGCCTAATACTAAATATTTTAAGGTGTTTGGATGTAAGTGTTATAGCTTGAATATAAAAGATAACCTTCATAAATTTGATGCCAAATCCGATGAAGGTATTTTCTTTGGATACTCTACTAGAAGTAAATCATATAGAGTATTCAATAGATTGAAGAAGTCATTCATGTGAACTTTGATGAACTTAGTGAAGAAATAAAAAAATCACATGATGATGAAGACTTTGAGGTTATTCCCCGAAACACAAACCTAAATTAAATTTAAAAAGAAGTACTTGTTGATAACACTAGCGAAACTCTAGAGACACTAGAGCTAGAAAGTCCTCCTAAAGAGGTGGATGATCAAGGAAAAGGGAAACGGATTCTATCTGGTCACCAAAGTATCCAAATCATCGGTGATACCTCTCAAGGAGTCAAAACAAGGTCTCAGCATAGAAATGTTTATGAGTTTGCTGCATTCTTGTCACATATAGAGCCTAAGAGTATAGATGTGTAGACACCCCATTTTGACCGAACTCCTTTTATATCTTATTTAATCAAAACCTCATCAAATTAGGAATTTAGGGCCCCAAATTTCACCCTCGGATAGGTTAGGATCCCAACTATGTCCCTGCAAAATTTCATCAAAATCCGAGCAAAATGCCTAATAAGACGAGCCGAATTAGAATTATAGTGCGAAAGGGGAGTGAAATATCCTGTAAGGTGGCTAGTTTTTGCACTAGAGCAGAAAAGAGGGTCCATTATCCCTGTAATGTCGCCCATGAAGAGTTTTATTTGAAAATACCCCTCATTTAGTTAAAATACAACATATACATGAATATGGGGTTGTCCAAGGTTACTTAAGGGGTGAAAATTTTCTTTTAGTTAATTTTTTATTAAACTTTTTAAAATGGCCATCCTTTTGCAACCAAAATTAAAGCAAAATTTTTGAAAAGGGGTTGTCCTATAAACTAATGGGGGACAAAAATTAAGGGAAAACTCTATAAATAAAGCATCTGGGCTCTCATTTGAAGAAAATTAGGGCTTTTAATCTAATTTTAGAGAGAGCGGGAGAGAGCTTTCTAGAGAGAGAGAGCTTTCTAGAAAAAGAATGAGATCTAGAGAGAGAAATGAGATCTAAAGAGAGAAAGAAGGAGATCTAGAGAGAGAAAGAAGGTGATCTAGAGAAAGAAGGAGATCTAAAAAGAGAAAGAAGAAGATCTAGAGAAAGAAAGGAGATCTAGAGAGAGAAAGAAGCTTTTAAGGAGAGATCCAAGAGAAGAGCACAAGGTTATTAGATTTTTAGTTTGATTTTGAGTTTTCTTTGAAAATCTAGCCTAATATGGGAAATCTAAGTGGAAAATGCTTAAAATTGGTTAGATCTAGCAACCTAGGGCTAAAATCTATCAAAATATATTTAAAAAAACATGTCTCATTTGAAGATCTAAAGCAATTCACCTCAAATTTTGAGTTCTAGTCGAATTTTGATGTAAAAATTGCAAAACTAAGTGCTGTCCAGCCTCATTTTTGCCATTGTTTGTCAATTTTAGGTAGGAATTCATAAAAATTTCACACGTGAATGTGTAGTACTTGTTGAGATCTTCGATTTGGCGTATAAATGCCCAAAATTGGCCAAGAAACGAAGAAGTTATGGCCGTTTTAAGATTTCAGCTCAAAATTCGGTGCAAAATGGTGAATCTATGTGTTTTTGTGAAAATTCCTTAAAGATCTTCAAAACTGAAAGTAACATGGTTAGATCTAAGCCTAATCAGCATGTATTATCATATATTTGTGTCAAATTCCAATAAATCTTGTGTTTCAATGAAGTTTTGATGTGAAATGTCATGAAATTGTGTTGAACTACATGCTGTCCAGATTTTATTTTCAATTTTTAACTAAAATTCGGTTAGATCTAGCAAAAGTAATACACACGGAAGTTGTAGATTTTTCTGAGATCTTCGATTTGACATCTTTTGGGCCTCTTAATGACGAAAAATGAAAAAATTATGATGATTTTAAGATGTCAGCCAAAAATACTACATTTCCAGATTTGGACTTCAACAGAAATTTTCCGGCCACTTCCGGCAAGATCCATTCGAAATTTTCAACAGAGAAACGTTTATTGGATCAATTGAATAAAACTTTATAGTTGAACACGTTTCTTGAAAATATTTTTTTGATTCTCTGTTTTGCAAAACCAAATCAGAACTTTTGAAAAGCAAAACTACATAAATGAAATCTGAAATCAGCCCAAAGATGACCATTTTCGGACCACTTCCGACACGATCCAGCCAAAATTGTCAACGGAGAAATGTTTATTTGATCAATTGTATAAAACTTTGTAGTTGAATACTGTTTTTGAAAATGTATTTTTGATCATCTGTTTTGCAAAATCAAATCAGAACTTTTGAAAAGCAAAACTGCAAAATTGAAATCTGAAATTTGCCCGGAGATGGTCATTTTCCAGCTCTTTCCGGTGGAAACTGACCGAAGTGCATAACTAATCAAATGTTTCCTTATGTGTCTCCTACAACGTTGATGTGTATCATGTTTGCTAGTTTTGCAATTTGGATAGTGTAATTTGAAATAAAAATTTTCAGCTTCCATGTAGAATGCAAATGCGTGCTTTTGATGCTTGATTCATCCTTAGGCTAGAGGGCGATGAAGGCATTAGCCCAAGCCCATCCTTAGGGGACTTGTTTAGTTCAAGTAGCTCTCCCCTCTCTCATTTAGAAGACTTGCTAAGTCTTTTAGACAACCATAGAATTCTTCCTTCATTGATAAGGGCGATGAAGGCGTTAGCCGAAGCCCATCGTTGGAGGGACTTACCCGGTCGTTGTAGTACCCTCTTTCCTCTTATTCCCTCTTTCTTTAGATAGAGATTTCTTAGACTTTTAGACATCCTCAGATATTAGTTTTCCTCCATTGCAATGGCGATGAAGGCGTTAGCCCAAGCCCATCCTTTAGGGGACTTACTCGGTCCGATTAGTACTCCCCTCTTTAGTTTTAAGACTAGCCCAATCTTTTAGAAACCTTTTAGACATGTAACCTTAAAAAAACCATTAGTTCTTATCGTTGTAAGGGCAATGATAAGAATATTTGGAGCCCCCATAGAAGACATATTTTATCTTATTAGTTTTAGTTGTTTCCTCTCCTTTGTTAAACATGTTTTCACTTATTTGTACCCCCTTTATAGAGTGTTGGTCATGCTTTGACCTATTTGTACCCCATTTTAGAGTTGATTGTTTAGGAGTCTATCATATAGACTATTAGTTCACCCCTTTAGTTTATGAGTTTATCCTATAGTTTGCCTTGTAATTTTAGAGTTTATTCTTTAATGTTGGTGTTTCTTCCTTTTAGAGACTGTTAGTCTTATTAGAGCCTACCTATTTGGGATCTTAGATCATTTTTATTTTATCTTGGGACACCAGTTTACTCGTTTGGCAATCATTTCACTTTTAGTGAGTTTATTTGATTTCTGAGTTTCCCCTTTAGCCCTATGGGTTGGCCCTAGTGTGCTGTTTGGCGTGTTCCCTTTTTAAGGGTTAAAACATTTAAAAATCTCAGAAACACTTGAAAACATTTTGAAATTCCAAAAAACATCAGAAACTCTTAAAAATTCAAAAAAACATTTAAAAACTTGAAACTCAAAAATATTAAAACTTTTTGTAAAGTTAAAAAGATTTTAGGAGCGTAGTAGGAGAGTTTGTTTCCGAACTACGTTGGCTTGATCCTCTTTCACGAGGTACGTAGTGCAGTTGGGGATCTTTATCCCAAGTCCAGCCAAACTTTTGAAAATAACATTTTAAATCTTTTTGAATAAACTTTAAAACCTTGTTTTCAAAAAGCTCTTCCTCTAGAGTTAGGAGTTTGATTCTAGATAGAGAGTTTTAGAGTTAAGAGTTTGTCATTGATTTGTTGTGTGTTTGTGTAAGAGTTACGAGTATGTGGAGCTAGGAACGCCTCCATTTGGTCAGCTGGCAATACTTTTTGCCGACTGATGACTAGGTCTAGGATGCGTTAGTGATCCCATTATTTTTCTTAGGACACACAACCTAGTTACACATAAGTTGTAGGAACCACCTGCATTAGCTTAGGGCTAACCTGCATTTAGTTAGGGCATATAGGGCGTCCTAAAATCCACAATCCACTGGAATATAAATAATCGCACAAGAAACTTTAATAACTAGTCCGGTCTTTTAGGTCGTGTCTAGGATAAGGTATTAACAATTAGTCAAGTTTCTAAAATAAGAAATTTTCTATTATCTAGTCTATATCCTTCATCAACTAAATCAAAGATTCAGTATCATCTCATCCTCATATCAAAAATTAGCTAAAAGCTCATTGACGCCATCTCCAGGGTTTCTTATGTCTAAAAGATGGATGTTTTAAAAAGTTTCTAAAATAAGAAACTTTCTCTTTTTTCAATATTCATCATTTATCAACTAAATCTAACATTCAATACAATCTCATACTCATCTCAAAACTGAGCAAAAAGCTTCTTAACCCCATCTCTAGAGGTTCCTATGTCTAAAAGATCGATGTCTTATAAAGTTTCTAAAATAAGAAACTTTCGATTTTTTCAATCTCCATCATTTCTCAACTAAATCAAAGATTCAATATCATCTTATCCTCATCTCAAAACTTAGTTAAAAGCTCCTTGACACCATCTCTAGGATTTCCTATGTCTAAAAGATAGATGTTTTATAAAGTTTCTAAAATAAGAAACTTTCTATTTTTCAATCCCCATCCTTCACCAGCTAAATCTACGATTCAATACCATCTCATCCTAATCCTAAAACTTGGCTAAAAGCAACTTGACACCATCTCTAGGATTTCTTATGTCGAAAAGATTGATGTTTTAGAAAGTTCCTAAAATAAGAAACTTTCTAATGTTTCAATCTCCATCCTTCATCAACTAAATCTATGATTCATGACCCTCTACTTCTCATCCAAAAACTTGGCGTAAAGCTCGATAACTTCAACTCAAGGGTTTCTTATATCTAAAAGATGTATGTTTTACAAAGTTTCTAAAATAAAAAATGTTTTATTCTTTCAATATCCATCTTAAATCAACTAAATCTAAGATTCAATATCTTCTCATCCTCATCCCTAAACAAGGGTAAAAGCTCATTGACACCGTCTCTTGGTTCTCCTATGTCTAAAAGAAGGATGCTTTATAATGTTTGTAAAGTAAGAAACTTTCTATTTTTTGAATCTCCATCATTTATCAACTAAATCTAAGATTTAATACCCTCTAATTCTCATCCCAAAACTTGGCTAAAAGCTCGTTGACAACATCTCTAAGGTTTCCTATGTCTAAAAGATGGATGTTTTATAAAGTTTCCATAATAAGAAACTTTCTATTTTTTCCATCTCCGCCCTTTATCAACTAAAGCTAAGATCCAATACCATCTCATCGTCATATCAAAACTTTGCTAAAAGCTCCGTGACACCATCTCTAGGGTTTTCTATGTCTAAAAGATTGAGGTCTTATAAAGTTTCTAAAATAAAAAAATTTCTAGTTTTTTAGTCTCCATCCTTCATCAACTAAATCTAAGATTCAATATCACCTCATCCTCATCTCAAAACTTAGCTAAAAGCTCATTGACACAATCTCTAGGGTTTCATATGTCTAAAAGATTGATGTTTTATAAAGTTTCTAAAATAAGAAACTTTCTATTTTTTTCAATCTGCATCATTCAACAACCAAATCTAAGATTCAATACCATCTCATCCTCATCTCAAAAATAGGCTAAAAGCTCCTTGACACCATCTATAGGATTTACTAAGTCTAAAAGATTGATGTCTTATAAAGTTTCTAGAATAAGAAACTTTCTATTTTTTCAATCTCTCCATCCTTCATCAAGTAAATCTAAGATTCAATACCCTCTCATTCTCATCCCAAAACTCGGTTAAAACCTTGTTGACATCATGTTTAGGGTTTTCTTTGTCTAAAAAATGGATGTTCTATAAAATTACTAATATAAGAAACTTTGTATTTTTTCAATCTCCATCCATGATCAGTTTAAATCTAAGATTTAAAACCATCTTATCATCATCCCAAAACTAGGCTAAAAGCTCCTTCACACCATCTCTAGGGACCGCCTATGTCTAAAAGATCGTTGTTTTATAAAGTTTATAAAATAAGAAACTTTCTATCTTTTCAATCTCCATCATTTATCATCTAATTCTAAAATTCAATAACATCTCACCACATCTCAAACCTTGGCTAAAAGCTCATTGACACCATTTGTAGGATTTCATATGTTTAAAAGATGGATATTTTATAAAGTTTCTAAAATAAGAAAGTTTTTAGTTTTTCAATCTCCATCCTTTATAACCTAAAGCTAAGATTTAATACCATCTCACCCTAATCTCAAAACTTGGCTAAAGGCTCCTAGACACCATGTCTAGGGTTTACGAAGTCTAACAAATTAATGTTTTATAAAGTTTTTAAAATAAGAAACTTTTCTAGTTTTTCAATCTCCATCTTTTATAACCTAAATCTAAGATTTAATATCATCTCACCCTAATCTCAAAAGTTGACTAAAAGCTCATTGACACCATCTCTAGGGTTTACTAAGTCTAAAAAATTAATGTTTATAAAGTTTCTAAAATAAGAAACTTTCTATTTTTTCAATCTCCAACCTTCATCAACTAAATCTAAGAGTCAATATCACCTTATCCTCAACCCAAAACATGGCTAAAAGCTCATTCACACTGTCTCTAGGGTCTCCTATGTCTAAAAGATGGATGTTTTATAAAGTTTTTAGAATAAGAAACTTTTTATTTTTCAATTTTCATCATTTATCAACTTAATCTAAGATTCAATACCATCCCATCCTCATCTCAAAACTTAGTTAAAAGCTCCTTGACCCCATCTCTAGCGTCTTAGATGTCTAAAAGAACATGTCATAAAGTTTCTAAAATAAGAAACTTTCTATTTTTTCAATCTCCATCGTTCATCAACTAAATCAAAGATTCAATATCATCTCATCTTCATCTCAAAACTTAGCTAGAAGCTCCTTAACACTATCTTTAGGGTTTCATATGTCTAAAAGATGAATGTTTTATAAAGTTTCTAAAATAAGAGATTTTATGTTTTTAAATCTCCATCCTTCACCAACTAAATTTACGATTCAATACCATCTCATCCTCATCCTAAAACTTGGCTAAAAGTACCTTGACTCCATCTCTAAGGTTTCCTACGTCTAAAAGATGGATGTATTATAAAGTTCCTAAAGTAAGATGCTTTCTAATTTTTCAATCTCCATAATTCATCAACTAAATCTAAGATTCAATACCCTCATCTGCTCATTCCAAAACATGGCTTAAAGCTCGTTGACATCATCAGTAGGGTTTCTTATTTCTAAATGATAGATGTTTTAAAAAGTTTCTAAAATAATAAACTTTCTATTTTTTCAATGTCAATCATTTATCAACAAAATCAAAGATTAAATATCATCTCATCTTCATCTCAAAACTTAGCTAAAATCTCCTTCACACTTTCTCTCGGGTTTCCTATGTCTAAAAGATGGATGTTTTATAAAGTTTCTAAAATAAGCAACTTTATATTTTTGAATCTCCATCCTTCACCAACTAAATCTACGATTCAATACCATCTCTTCCCCATCCCAAAACTTGGATAAAAGCACTTTGACTAAATCTCTAGGGTTTCTTATGTCTAAAAGATGGATGTCTTATTAAGTTCCTAAAATAAGAAGCTTTCTAATTTTTCAATCTCCATCCTTCATCAACTAAATCTAAGATACAATACTCTCATGTGCTCATCCCAAAACATGGCTTAAAGCTCGTTGACATGATCACTTGGGTTCTTATTTCTAAGTGATAGAGGTTTTACAAAGTTTTTAAAATATGAACACTTTCTATTTTTTCAATCTCCATCCTTTATCAACTAAATCTAAGATTCAATATCATCTCATCCTTATCCCAAAACTTGGTTAAAAGCACATTGACTCCAGCTATAGGGTTTTCTATTGATAAAAGAGTGATGTTTTATGAAGTTCATAAAATAAGAAGCTTTCTAATTTTTCAATCTTCATCCTTTATCAACTAAATCTAAGATTCAATACCATCTCATCCTCATCTCAAAACTTGGATTAAAGCACCTTCACTCCATCTCTAGGGTTTCTTATGTCTAAAAGATTGATGTTTTATAAAGTTTCTAAAATAAGAAGGTTTCTAATTTTTCAATCTCCATCATTCATCAACTAAATCTAAGATTCAATACCCTCATATGCTCATCCCAAAACATGGCTTAAAGCTCGTTGACATAATCACTAGGGTTTCTTATTTCTAAATGATGGATGTTTAACAATGTTTCTAAAATAAGAAACTTTCTATTTTTTCAATCTCCATCCTTCATCAACTAAATCTAAGATTCAATACTCTCTCATTCTCATCCTAAAACTTGGTTAAAATCTCGTTGACATAATCTCTAGGGTTTCTTATGTCTAAAAGATTGATGTTTTATAAAGTTTCTAAAATAAGAAAATTTCTATTTTTTCAATCTTCATCATTTATCAACAAAATCTACGATTCAATAGCATCTCATCCTCATCTCAAAACTGAGCTAAAAGCTCCTTCACCCCATCTCTAGAGTTTCCTACATCTAAAAGATGGATGTCTTATAAAGTTTCTAAAATAAGAAACTTTCTATTTTTTCAATCTCCATCCATCATCAACTAAATCAAAGATTCAATATCATCTCATCCAAATCTCAAAACTTAGCTTAAAGCGCCTTGACACCATATCTAAGGTTTCGTATGTCTAAAAGACGGATGTTTTATAAAGTTTCTAAAAAAAGAAACTTTCTATTTTTCAATCTCCATCTTTCGCCAACTAAATCTATGATTCAATACCATCTCATCCTCATTCTAAAACTTGGCTAAAACACCTTGACACCATCTATAGGGTTTCCTATTTCTAAAAGATTGATATTTTATAAAGTTTCTAAAATCAGAAACTTTCTAATTTTTCAATCTCCAGCTTCATAAACCAAATCTAAGATTCAATATCATCTTATCTTCATCTATCAACTAAACTTAAGATTCAATACCCTCTCATCCTCATCTCAAAACTTGGCTAAAAACTCCTTGACACCATCTCTAGGGGTTCATATGTCTAAAAGATTGATGTCTTATAAAGTTACTAAAATAAGAAACTTTTTATTTTTTTAGTCTCCATCCTTAATCAACTAAAGCTAAGATTCAATATCATCTCATCCTCGTCTCAAAACTTTGCTAAAAGGTCCTTCACACCATCTCTAGAATTTCCTATGTCTAAAAGAGAGATGTTTTATAAAGTTTCTAAAATAAGAAACTTTCAATTTTTTCAATCTCCATCCTTTATCAATGAAATCTAAGATTTAATACCATCCCATCCTCATCTCAAAACTTTGCTTAAAGCTCTTTCACAACATCTCTAGGGTTTACTAAGTCTAGAAGACTGATGTTTTTCTATTTTTTCAATCTCCATCATTCATCAACTAAATCTAAGATTCAATACCTTCTCATTCTCATCCCAAAACTTGGTTAAAACCACGTCGACATCATCTTGAGGGTTTCCTATGTCTGAAAGATAGAAGTTTTACAAAGTTTTTAAAATGAGAAACTTTCTATTTTTTCAGTCTCCATCCATGATCAACTAAATCTAAGATTTAAAACCATCTTATCATCATCCCAAAACTAGGCTAAAAGCGCCTCCACACCTTCTCTAGGGTCTCTTATGTCTAAAAGATGGTTGTTTTATGAAGTTTATAAATTAAGAAACTTTCTATTTTTTCAACCTCCATTCTTTATCTACTAAATCTAAGATTTAGTACCATCTCATCCTCATCTCAAAACTTGGCTAAAACCTAATTGACACAATTTCTAGGATTTCCTATGTTTAAAAGATGGATATTTTATAAAGTTTCTAATGTAAGAAACTTTCTATTTTTCCAATCTCCATCCTTTATAACCTAAATCTAAGATATAATACCATCTCATCCTAATCACAAAACTTGGCTAAAAGCTCCTTTACACCATCTCTAGAGTTTACTAAGTCTAAAAAATTAATATTTTATAAAGTCTATAAAATAAAAAACTTTTCTATTTTTTCAATCTCCATCCTTTATCACCTAAATCTAAGATTAAATATCATCTCATCCTCATCCGAAAACCTGGTAAAAGCTCCTTAACACCGTCTCTAGGGTCTCCTACGTCAAAAGGATAGATGTTTTACAATATTTTTTAAATAAGAAACTTTCTATTTTTCAATCTTCATCATTTATCAACTAAATCTAAGATTCAATAACATCTTATCCTATTCTCAAAACTTAGCTAAAAGCTCCTTGACCCCATCTCTAGGGTTTCCTATGACTAAAAGATGGATGTGTTATAAAGTTTCTAAAATAAGAAACTTTCTATGTTTTCAATCTCCATCATTCATCAATTAAATCAAAGATTCAATATCATCTCATCTTAATCTGAAAACTTAGCTAGTAGCACCTTCACACCTTCTCTAGGGTTTCCTACGTCTAAAAGTTGGATGTTTTATGAAGTTTCTAAAATAAGAAACTTTATATTTTTCAATCTCCATCCTTGACTAACTAAATCTACGATTCAATACAATCTGATCCTCATCCCAATACTTGGCTAAAAGCACCTTGACACCATCTCTAGAGTTTTCTATGTCTAAAAGATGGATATTTTATAAATTTCCTAAAATAAGAAACTTTCTAATCTTTGAATCTCCATCCTTCATCAACTAAATCTAAGATTCAATACCCTCTTATTCTCATCCCAAAAGATGGCTTAAAGCTCGTTGACATCATCACTAGGGTTTCTAATTTCTAAGAGATGAATGTTTTACCAAGTTTCTAAAATAAGAAAAGTTCTATTTTTTCAATCTTCATCCTTTATCAACAAAATCTAAGATTCAATACCACCTCAGCCTCATCTCAAAACTTGGCTAAAAGCTTCTTGACACCATCTCTAGGGTTTTCGATGTCTAAAATATTGGTGTCCTATAAAGTTCCTAAAATAACAAACTTCATTTTTTTTCAATCTCCATCCTTGTTCAAATAAATCAAAGATTCAATACCATCTAATCCTCATATCAAAACTTAGCTAAAAGCTCCTTCACACCATTTATGAGGTTTTCTATGTCTAAAAGATTGATGTTTTATAAAGTTTCTAACAGAAGAAAATTTTCATTTTCTAATCTCCATCCTTAATTAACTAAATCTAAAAGCTAGTACCATCTAATCCCCATCTCAAAACTTGGCTAAAAGCTCGTTGCCACCATTTATTTGGCTTCTTATGTCTAAAAGGTAGATGTTTTATAAAGTTTATAAAATAAGAAACTTTCTATTTTTCAATCTCAATCCTTCTCCAACAAAATCTACGATTCAATATCATCTCATCCTCATCCCAAAACTTGGCTAAAAGCACCTTGGTACTATCTTTAGGGTTTCTTATGTCTAAAAGATTGTTCTTTTATAAAGTTTCTAAAATAAGAAACTTTCTATTTTTCAATCTCCATCCGTCATCAACTAAATCTAAGATTCAATACTCTCTCATTGTCATTCCAAAACTTAGTTAAAAGCTCATTCACACCGTCTCCAGGGTCTCATATGTCAAAAAATGGTTGTTTTATAAGTTTCTAAAATAAGAAACTTTCTACTTTTTCAATCTCCATCCTTCATCAACTAAATCAAAGATTCAATATCATCTCATCCTCATCTCAAAATTTTGCTAAAAGCTCTTTCACACCATCTCTAGGGTTTCCTCTGTAAAAAAGATGGATGTTTTATAAAGTTTCTAAAATAAGAAACTTTAAAATTTTCAATCTCCATCCTTCACCAACTAAATCTACGATTCAATACCATCTCATCCTCATCCCAAAACTTGGCTAAAAGCACCTTGACACCATCTCTAGGGTTTCCTTGTCTAAAAGATAAATGTTTTTATAAGTTTCTAAAATTAGAAACTTTCTATTTTTTTAATCTCCATCCTTCATCAACAAAATCAAAGATTCAATACCATCTCATCCTCATCTCAAAACATAGCTAAAAACACCTTGACACCATCTGTATGGTTTCTTATGTCTAAAAGATGGATGTTTAATAAAGTTTCTAAAATAAGAAACTTTCTATTTTTTCAATCTTCATAATTTCTCAACTAAATCTAAGATTCAATACCATCTCATCCTCATCTCAAAACTGGGCTAAAAGCTCCTTGACCCCATCTCTAGGGTTTCCTATTTTTAAAAATGGCTGTCTTATAAAGTTTATAAAATAAGAAACTTTCTATTTTTTCAATCTCCATCCTTCATCAACTAAATCAAAGAATCAATATCTTCTCTTCATCTTCTCAAAACTTAGCTAAAAACTCCTTCACACCATCTCAAGGCTTTCCTATGTCTAAAAGATAGATATTTTATAAAGTTCCTAAAAGAAGAAACTTTCTATTTTTCAATCTCCGCCCTTAACCAACTAAATCGACGATTCAAATAACATCACATCCTCATCCCAAAATTTGGCTAAAATCATCTTGACACCATCTCTATGATTTCCTATGTTGAAAAGTTTTATGTTTTACAGAGTTTCTAAAATAAGAAACTTTCTAATTTTTCAATCTCCATCCTTCATCAACTAAACCAAAGATTCAATATCATCTCGTCTTAATCTGAAAACTTAGCTATTAGCACCTTCACACCTTCTCTAGGGTTTCCTATGTCACAAAGTTTGATCTTTTATAAAGTTTCTAAAATAAGTAAATTTCTATTTTTCAATCTCCATCCTTCACCAACTAAATCTATGATTCAATACAATCTGATCCTCATCCCAATACTTGGCAAAAAGCACCTTGACACCATCTTTACGTTTTTCTATGTCAAAAAGATGGATGTTTTATAAATTTCCTGAAATAAGAAAGTTTCTAATTTTTCAATCTCCATCCTTCATCAACTCAATCTAAGATTCAATACCCTCTTATTCTCATCCTAAAATTTGGCTTAAAGCTCGTTAACATCATCACTAGGGTTTCTAATTTCTAAAAGATGAATGTTTTACCAAGTTTCTAAAATAAGAAACGTTCTATTTTTTCAATCTTCATCCTTTATCAACAAAATCTAAGATTCAATACCACCTCAGCCTCATCTCAAAAGTTTGCTAAAAGCTTCTTGACACCATCTCTAGGGTTTTTTATGTCTAAAAGATTGGTGTCTTATAAAGTTTTTAAATAAGAAACTTTTTTTTTCAATCTCCATCCTTGTTCAAATAAATCAAAGATTCAATACCATTTAATCCTCATATCAAAACTTAGCTAAAAGCTCTTTCACACCATTTATGAGGTTTCTTATGTCTAAAAGATTGATGTTTTATAAAGTTTCTAATAGAAGAAATTTTTCATTTTATAATCTTCATCCTTGATCAACTAAATATAAAATCTAATACCATCTAATCCTCATCCCAAAACTTGGTTAAAAGCTCGTTGCCACCATTTATTTGGTTTCGAATGTCTAAAAGGTGGATGTTTTATAAAGTTTATAATATAAGAAACTTTCTATTTTTCAATCTCAATCCTTCTCTAACAAAATCTACGATTCTATACCATCTCATCCTCATCCCAAAACTTGGCTAAAAGCACCTTGGCACTATCTTTAGGGTTTCTTATGTCTAAAAGACTGTTGTTTTATAAAGTTTCTAAAATAAGAAACTTTCTATTTTTCAATCTCCATCCGTTATCAACTAAATCTAAGATTCAATACTCTCTCATTCTTATCCCAAAACTTGGCTAAAAGCTCCTTCACACTGTCTCTAGGGTCTCATATGTCAAAAGATGGTTGTTTTATATGTTTCTAAAATAAGAAACTTTCTATTTTTTTAATCTCCATCCTTCATGAAATAAATTAAAGATTTAATATCATCTCATCCTCATCTCAAAATTTTGCTAAAAGCTCATTGACTCTATCTCTAGGATTTTCACTGTAAAAAAAGATGGATGTTTTATGAAGTTTCTAAAATAAGAAACTTTATATTTTTCAATCTCCATCCTTCACCAACTAAATCTACGATTCAATACCATCTCATCCTCATCCCAAAACTTGGCTAAAAGCACCATGACACCATCTCTAGGGTTTCCTATGTGTAGAAGATGGATGTTTTATAAGTTTCAAAAATAAACTTTATATTTTTTCAATCTCCATCCTTCATCAACAAAGTCAAAGATTTAATACCATCTCATCCTCATCTCAAAACTTAGCTAAAGGCACCTTGACCCCATCTGTATGGTTTCTTATGTCTAAAAGCTGGATGTTTTATAAAGTGTCTAAAATAAGAAACTTTCTATTTTTTCAATCTTCATAATTTCTCAACTAAATCTAAGATTCAATACCATCTCATCCTCATCTCAAAACTAGGGTAAAAGCTCCTTGACCCCATCTCTAGGGTTTCTTATGTCTAAAAATGGGTGTCTTATAAAGTTTCTAAAATAAGAAACTTTCTATTTTTTCAATCTTCATCCTTCATCAACTAAATCAAAGAATCAATATATTCTCATCCTCTTCTCAAAACTTAGCTAAAAGCTTATTGACACCATCTTTAGGATTTCTTATGTCTAAAAGATAGATGTTTTATAATGTTTCTAAAATAACAAACTTTGTATTTTTCAATCTCCGCCCTTAACCAACTAAATCGATGATTCAATACCATCTCATCCTCATCCCAAAATTTGGCTAGAAGCACCTTGACACCATATCTATGATTTCCTATGTCTAAAAGTTTTATGTTTTAGATAGTTTCTAAAATAAGAAGCTTTCTAATTTTTCAATCTCCATCATTAATCAACTAAATCTAAGATTCAATATCATCTCATCCTCATCCCAAACACAGCTTAAAGCTCCTTAACACCGTCTCTAGGTTCTCCAATGTCTAAGAGAACGATGTTTACTAAAGTTTCTAAAATAAGAAACTTTCTATTTTTTCAAGCTCCATCCTTTACCAATCTAAGATTTAAAGCCCTCTCATTCTCATCCCAAAACTTGGCTAAAAGGTCGTTGACAACATCTCTAGGGTTTCCTATGTATAAAAGATGGATGTTTTATAATGTTTATATAATAAAAAAAATTCTATTTTTTCCATCCCCATCTTTTATAAACTAAATCTAAGTTTCAATACCATCTCATCCTCATCTCAAAACTTGGCTAAAAGCTCCTTGACACCATCTCTAGGATTTCCTATGCCTAAAAGATGGAATTTTATAAAGTTTCTAAAAGAAGAAACATTCTATTTTTTCAATCTCCATACCTAATCAACTAAATTTATGATTCAGTACCTGCTCATTCTTATCCCAAACCTTGGCCAAAAGTTTGTTGACATCATCTCTTAGGTTTCATATGTCTAAAAGATGGATGTTTTATAAAGTTTCTTAAATAAGAAACTTTCTATTTTTCAATCTCCATCCGTCATCAGCTAAATCTGGGATTCGTTACTCTCTCTTTCTCATCCCAAAACTTGGCTAAATGCTCCTTGACACCGTCTCTAGGGTCTCATATGTCTAAAAGATGGATGTTTTCTAAATTTCTAAAATAAGAAACTTTATATTTTATCAATCTTCATCCTTCATCAACTAAATCAAAGATTAAATATCATCTCATCCTCATCTCGAAACTCAGCTAAAAGCTCATTGACACCATCTCTAGGATTTGTTATGTCTAAAAGATGGATGTTTTATAAAGTTTTTAAAATAAGAAACTTTCTTTTTTTTTCGATCTTCATCAATTATCAACTAAATCTAAGATTCAATTCCATCTCAGTCTCATCTCAAAACTGAGCTAAAAGCTCCTTGCCCCATCTCTAGGGTTTCCTACGTCTAAAAGATGGATGTCTTGTAAATTTTCTAAAATAAGAAATTTTCTATTTTTTAAATCTCCATCCTTTCTCAACTAAATAAAAGAATCAATAACTTTTCATCCTCATCACAAAACTTAGGTAAGCTCCTCGACACCATCTCTAGGGTTTCCTATGTCTAAAAGATGGATGTTTTATAAAGTTTCTAAAATAAGAAACTGTAAGCCCAAGGGTGCACATTGGTTCAATCATTCACTTTACCTTCTTGTTTTGATGCTAGCAAACACAAATTGATTAACATTGTCAGACTAATGTGTTGCTTTGAGATGTTGTGCTTTACACAGGAATTTGATATGTTATATCGGCATTACACAACACATGACTTGTGGATCAAGGATTAAAGGAACCAAGAGCTTGCACCTACTTTTGAGTCATCCTCATTTAAAGATGCTCAAGTAAAGAACCTCATCATGAAGATCCTACAAGTTCCTAAGCAAGTGTTAAGAAGAAGCTTGGAGTTGAACAAGTCATTGGTGACACCTCATGCACCTCACATCATGCAGTGAAGATTGGAGGATGTCACAAGAGCCAAGACAAGGTCAAAATGTTCACTCAAGCCGATGAAGTCCAAGAAAGTGCAAAGGAGCCAAGACATTCCAAGAAGACTCAAGGTTCTTATTTTTAGAATGTATTTGGAGTCCTCTTGATTTTATATAAAATGCACTTTCAAAAGGTTTTCAAAATGATTTTTATACTTAACATTTTACATCTTTGAAAACCATCAACACACCCAAAAATGTGTTTGAAAACCTTAGACTAAAGCCCAAAGACCATATCCCAAAAGCTCTTGGATTTTAAAGTTAAAATGAAATTTCACTCAGGGCCGGTTGACCGGGCTATGCCGAGCGACCGCGGGATGGAACCTAGAAATCCAGGTTATCTCGAAATATATCGGGCCGGTCGACCGGGTCAAGCTGGGGGACTGCAGATACGTTTCTGTTCAAAACAGAAACAATCCAGTATGGTGTGGGCAATCGACCTCCATGGGTCCGGTCGACTGCGATAGTGTTTTGAGCGAAAATTAAATTCAAACAGTAAGCCCTCGCCGGTCGACCGACCGCGCCGGTTTGAATTTTGAATTTCAAATGAAGAGCCTGATAAGGGCGGGTGACTGCCGCAACTGGGAAATAGATCCGTTGGGGCTTTCGCAGGTTGACTTTTCAACCCTATAAATTACAGTTCTACCGCAAACGGTTATATTTTCTTGCGGGCTATATATACACTATCCAAACCTTTCTACATAACCTTTGTCAAGATAAAATCCCATCTTCTTGAACCAAAACTTTATATGAAAGGTTAAATCTCTTTGAATTTGCAATTTTACATTCTATCAAGAGGATCTCCATAGGCTTTACATTTGTATATATTCTTTGGAGAATTTGTGAGCTTACAACTTTGTAATCCGCCTATCAAGAGGTATTGAGAGTTTCTTTCTTTTTATTTCTTCATTCTATGTTTGAGGGTCTCCGATTTAGCCCAGAAAGAAAGGTAAATCAAGTGTACGAGGAAGGTGTCATCGGAAAAGCTTCGTGCAGAAAATGGTGTGATCCCTTTGAAGAAGGAGTTGGTGTAAGGCTTTGAGATTTGCCCTTTGAAGAATCTTAGTGGTTAGTGAAGAATCTCAAGGAGAAAAACTTGGAAAAGTGGAGTAGGTCAAGTTGTGACCGAACTAGTATAAATCTTGTGCCTTGTGGATGCTTTATTCTTCTCCTTCTCATTTGCACATTGTGGTGATTGGTAATCTCTAACCCAACTTGTATCTATGTTTTAATCAAACAAGGGTTAGTGAATGCATGCTTAAAGTAACAACCAAATCCTAACTCTTAATATCTCTATTAATTGATCAAGGGTTAAACATGCTAAGGCTTAATTGGTAAATTGATTTTACGAATCCAATTAATTAAGCCCCAAATTTTTAATTAACTAATTCACCTCCCCTCTTGGGTTGTCACCTTGTATTTCACTTGGTATCAAAGCTTAGGTTCTTAAAGAGATTTTTAAAATTCAAAATCTAGAAGCGATAGAGATCCGTGACAATCCGATGGATTATGAGCTAGGTCAATCCACTATAACTCCATTTTTTGATGGAACAAATTTTAGAGGTTGGAAAATTAAAATGCTTGCCTATCTCAAATCCATAGACTTTGACATCTTAGATGTCATTAGAAGGGAATTTTCTATTCCAAGGGAATGCACTAAAAATGATGCAAAATTATTTTCATTAAATTCAAAAGCTATTATTATAATATGTTTTGGACTATGTCCCAATGCTTTTGAGAAAATTTCATCATGTTCTAATGCAAAAGATATTTGGAGTAATCTTGAAAATTTTGTGAGAAAAATGATACTCTCTTTTTAAATGATAAAAATACTGTTGTTGAACAAAAAGAGAATCAACAAAAATCTTTTGCAAAGGAAAATTCTTTCAAACATTCATTCTCCGATTTAGAAAAACAAATTGAAAATTTGAAATTCAAAATTAAAGATTGTTTGAAAAGAAATGAAAAACTAAGTCATTTGAGCAAAATCTTGATAAACTAAAATGATGACCTAATTAAAAAGTGCATTGGTCTTAGAAAAGAAAAGGAAAGCCTTGAAACAACAAACAATAATTTAAATGAAGAAAAATTAAAAGCTAATTTATCTCAACAAACAAATTGCTTTAAAAGTTAATTAATTGAGATTAAATTAGTTAATAAAGAACTCTCTATGAAGAACCAAAGAATACAAGAAGAAAATGACAAATATCTTTGTCATCATATGTATTCTTGTGGTTCTTATTGCTCATCACCTACCCACACTTATTCATGTTCATATTGTGGTAGATTAGGGCATCACAAATCTACGTGTAGTCTTAGATTTGTGAGATCAAGAAAGTTTGTGTGGATAAGAAAAGATACACTTCCACACACAAACTTGATTGGAACCAAATGGATTTGGGTTCCAAAATCCCCCACTCAACTCATTATTTAAAATTATTAAAATATGGGGTTGTGCTTTCATTGTTATATCATATGAATTCTTTCTAGATACTATTTCAATGTTGCATTCATTGTATCTTGATCATTCAAGCTTTAAAGATATATCATTTTATAATCAAGCATAAATGCATATCATTAGTCATGTATTTAATAGATTGCATCTTTGCTTATTGAGCTTCATGATCACGTCATATTCATCTCATAGTCTATGTAGAAAATAAGAAAATACTTTTCAAGACTATGCTTGTACTTCATTGAAAATCTTTTAGAAAAATCCATGTAAGTGCAAAAACACACAAATATGCACTTAGCATCCACATTTAGATGAACTAACATGTCAAACATTGCTAGATATAGATCAACATATATCATATTGTGTATCTAGCAAAATTCATCTAGTGCATCCAAAAAAGGGACTTATTGAAAACATATGTCCATTCATCCATTTGAGCTTAAATGATAGAAAAATAGAAATGAATTTTTAGGAGTCCTCACATAGCCTAGGGATCGAGTTTACATGTTCATTAGAATCCCTTGAATGCGAAAAAAATAGGAGAAAATCAATTTTTTCACAAAATCCCTTGAAAAATATCAAGAAATTGAAAACAGGGGTGTGGCGGTCGACCAAGCCTCTGAGGGCGACCTACCGTATGGGATGCAAATTACTAAACTCCTAAGGCTCATAAGATGAATCTAGAAAAAGTCTTCTCAACAAACCCTGATCCTCTGCTCAACCACTCCACCATTACCCTTATGAGAATTCCTATACCTGGAGCAGGTGGACCTAGTATGGTTGGACAGGATGATATTGATGAGTCCGTGGATGAAGCTGAACGAGTGGCCCTGACGCCGCGGCATAGTAGAACACATGCGCAAGCACAGTCTCAGCAGTGCCAAGCTCCCACCACTACCTCATATGAAGCTCTAGCCAGAGACATTGCATCCTTGAGGACCGGCAAGGACACTCTCACGACTGGTTTTGATACACTCTCTCCATTGATTTTACGACTGCAGAGAGCCAGAGAGCCTCTGATCATGAGTCTTATGCAGCTTATGGTGAGGCAGCATAAGGAGATGATGCAGGCGTATCAGAGGAGTCAGTCCACTAGATACTACACCTCCCGGTCTCCACCCCGTGAGCATCATCCTCCTCCTCAGGATTGACAGATGACCAGCACCTTCTCGGCAGCAGCTGCAGTTGATCATATCTTTTAGGTGCTTGATCATATTTCTTGATTCCTTCTTCTCACTCAGTATGGGCTTTCAGTCATTATGTTTATATTTTGGTTCAATTATTCACCTTACCTTCTTGTTTTGATACTAGCAAACACAAATTGATTAGCATTGTCAGACTAATGTGTTGCTTTGAGATGTTGTGCTATACACAAGAATTTGATATGCTATATCGCCATTACACAACTCAACACAACACATGACTTGTGGATCAAGGATCAAAGGAACCAAGAGCTTGCACCTACTTTTGAGTCATCCTCATTTGAAGATGCTCAAGTAAAGAAGCTCATCATGAAGATCCCACAAGTTCCTAAGCAAGTGTCAAGAAGAAGCTTGGAGTTGAACAAGTCATTGGTGACACCTCATGCACCTCACAACATACAGTGAAGATTGGAGGATGTCACAAGAGCCAAGACAAGGTCAAAATGTTCACTCAAGCCGAATAAGTCCAAGAAAGTGCAAAGGAGCTAAGACATTCCAAGAAGACTCAAGGTTCTTATTTTTAGAATGTATTTGGAGTCCTCTTGATTTTATATAAAATGCACTTTCAAAAGGTTTTTAAAATGGTTTTTATACTTAACATTTTACATCTTTGAAAACCATCAACACACTCAAAAATGTGTTGGAAAATCTTGGACTAAAACCAAAAGACCATAGCCCAAAAGTTCCTGGATTTTAAAGTTAAAATGGAATTTCACTATAGCCCGGGCGACCGCGGAATGGAACCTGGAAATCCAGGTTATCTCGAAATTTATCCGGCCGGTCGACCGGGGCAAGCCGGGCGACAGCATATACGTTTCTGTTCAAAACAAAAACAATCCAATATGGTGTGGGCGGTCAACCTCCATGGGTCCGGTCGACCGCGATAGTGTTTTGAGTGAAAATTAAATTCAAACAGTAAGCCCTCGCCGGGCGACCGCCATTGGGCCAGTCGACCGCGCTGGTATGAATTTTGAATTTCAAATTAAGAGCCCGATAAGGGCGGGCTACCGCCGTGACTTGGAAGTAGATCCGTTGGGGCTTTCGCAGGTTGACTTTTTCAACCCTGTAAATTACAGCTTTACCCCCAAACGGTCATATTTCCTTGTGGGCACTATCCAAACCTTTCTACATAACCTTTGTCAAGATAAAATCCTATCTTCTTGAACCAAAACTTTTATGTGAAAGGTTAAACCTCTTTGAATTTGCATTTTCACATTCTATCAAGAGGATCTCCATAGGCTTTACATTTGTATATATTCTTTGGAGAGTTTGTGAGCTTACAACTTTGTAATCCGCCTATCAAGAGGCATTAAGAGTTTCTTTTTTTTTATTTCTTCATTCTATGTTTGAGGGTCTCCGATTTAGCCCGGAAAGAAAGGTAAATCAACTGTACGAGGAAGGTGTCCTCGGAAAGGCTTCATGCAGAAAAGGGTGTAATCCCTTTGAAGAAAGAGTTGGTGTAAGGCTTTGAGATTCGCCCTTTGAAGAATCTTAGTGGTTAGTAAAGAATCTCAAGGAAGAAAACTTGGAAGAGTGGCTTAGGTCAAGTTGTGATCGAACCACTATAAATCTTGTATCTTTTGGATGCTTTCTTCTTCTCCTTCTCATTTGCACATTGTGGTGATTGGTAATCTCTAACCCAACTTGTATCTATGTTTTAATCAAACAAGGGTTAGTGAATGCATGCTTAAAGTAACATCCAAACCCTAACTCTTAATATCTCTATTAATTAATCAAGGGTTAAACATGTTAAGGCTTAATTGGTAAATTCATTTTAGGAATCCAATTAATTAAGCCCCAAATTTTTAATTAGCCAATTCGCCCCCCTCTTGGGTTGTCACCTTGTATTTCAGGAACTTTCTATATTTCAATCTCCATCCCTCACCAACTTAATCTACGATTCAATACCATCTCATCCTTATCTCGAAACTTGGCTAAAAGCACCTTAGCACCATCTCTAGGGTTTCTTATGTCTAAAACATTGAAGTTTTTTAAAGTTTCTAAAATAAGAAACTTTCTAATTTTTCAATCTCCATCCTTCATCAACTAAATTTAAGATTCAGTACCTCTACTTCTCATCCAAAATCAAGGCTTAAAGCTAGTTCATGACATCATTTCTAGGGTTTCCTACGTCTAAAAGATGGATGTTTTACAAAGTTTCTAAAATAAGAAACTTTCTATTCTTTCAATCTCCGTCCTTAATCAACTAAATCTAAGATTCAATATCTTCTCATCCTCATCCAAAATCCCGGCTAAAAGCTACTTGACACCGTCTCTAGCTTCTCCTATGTCCAAAAGAAGGATGTTTATAAAGTTTTTAAAATAAGAAACTTTCTATTTTTTCAATTTTCATCATTTATCAACTAAATCTAAGATTTAATACCCTCTCATTCTCATCCCAAAACTTGGCTAAAAGCTCGTTGACAACATCTCTAGGGTTTCATAAGTCTAAAAGATGGATTTTTATATCTCTAGGGTTCCATCTCTATCATTTATCAACTAAATCTAAGATTTAATACCCTCTCATTCTCATCCCAAAACTTGGCTAAAAGCTCGTTGACAACATCTCTAGGGTTTCATAAGTCTAAAAGATGGATTTTTATATCTCTAGGGTTCCATCTCTATGACCCCATCTATAGGGTTTCCTATGTCTAAAAGATGGATGTCTTATAAATTTCTAAAATAAGGAACTTTCTATTTTTTCCATCCTCGTCCTTTATCAAGAAAATCTAAGATTCAATACCATTCCATCCTTATCTCAAAACTTGGATAAAAGCTGATTGTCACCATCTCTATGATTTTATATGTCTAAAAGATGGATTTTTATAAAGTTTTTAAAATAAGAAAATTTTTAATATTTCAATCTCAATACTTAATCAACGAAATCTATGATTCAGTACTCTATCATTCTTATCTCAAAACTTGGCTAAAAGCTCGTTGACATCATCTCTAGGGTTTCCTATGTCTAAAATAATGATGTTTTATAAAGTTTCTAAATAAGAAACTTTCGATTTTTCAATCTCCATCCGTCATCAACTAAATCTGAGATTCAATACTCTGTCATTCTCATCCCAAAACTTGGCTAAAATCTCCTTGACACCATCTATGTTTTTTCTAAAAGATGAATGTTTTATAAGCTTCTAAATAAATAAATTTTCTATTATTTCAATCTCCATCCGTCATCAACTAAATCAAAGATTCAATATCATCTCATCCTCATCTCAAAACTTATATAAAAGCACTTTCACACCATCTCTACGGTTTTCTTTGTCTAAAAGATGGATGTTTTATAAAGTTTCTAAGATAAGAAGCTTTCTATTTTTCAATCTCCATCCTTCACCAACTAAATCTACGGTTCAATACCATCTCATCCTCATCCCAAAACTTGGTTAAGAGCACCTTGACACCATCTCTAGGGTTTCGTATGTCTAAAAGATGAATGTTTTATAAGTTTCTAAAATAAAAAACTTTATATTACTTCAATCTCTATCCTTCATCAACTAAATCAAAGATTCAATATCATCTCATCCTCATCTCAAAAGTCGCTAAAAGCTCCTTAATTTCATCTCTAGGGTTTCCTATGTCTAAAAGATGGATGTTTTTAACCGACTAAATCTAAGCCCTCTCATTATCATCTCAAAACTTGGCTAAAAGCTCCTTTACACCATCTCTATGGTTTCCTATGTCTAAAAGATGGATGTTTTATAAAGTTTATATAATAAGAGATTTTTAATTTTTTCAATCTCCTTCCTTCCTCAACTAAATCTAAGATTCAATATCATCTTATCCACATCCCAACACATGGTTAAAAGCTCCTTAACACCATATATAAGGTGTCTTATGCTTAAAAGATCGATGTTTTATAAAGTTTCTAAAATGAGAAATTTTTTTTTTACATTCTCCATCATTCATTAATTAAATCTAAGATTCAATACCATCGCATCCTCATATCAAAACTTGGCTAAAAGCTCCTTGACACTATCTCTAAGGTTTTATATGTCATAAAGATAGACATTCTATATAATTCCACAATAAGAAACTTTTTATTTTTTCAATCTCCATCCCTCATCAACTAAATCTAAGATTCAATACTATCTCATCCTCATCTTAAAACTTGGATAAAAGCACCTTCACACCATCTCTAAGGTTTACTAAGTCTAAAAGATTGATGTTTTATAACGTTTCTAAAATAAGAAACTTTCTATGTTTTCAATCTCCATCCTCCATCAACTAAATCTACGATTCAATACCATCTCATCCTCATCTCAAAACTTGGCTAAAAGCACCTTGACACCATCTCTAGGATTTCTTATGTCTAAGAGATGGATGTTTTATAAAGCTTCTAAAAACAGAAACTTTCTATTTTTTATATCTCCATCATTTATCAACTAAATCTAAGATTCAATACCATCTCATCCTAGTTTCAAAACTTGGCTAAAAGTTCGTTGACATCATCTCTTGGGTATCTTATGTCTAGAAGATTGATGTTTTATAAAGTTTCTAAAATAAGAAACTTTCTATTTTTTTCAATATCCCTTCATCAACTAAATCTAAGATTCGAAACCAACTCATCATCATCCCAAAACATGCCTAAGAGCACCATGACACCATCTCTATGGTCTCCTATGTCAAAAAGATGGATGTTTTATAAACTTTCTATTTTTTCAATCTCCATCCTTCATCAACTAAACCTAAGATTAAAAACCATCTCATCGTCATCCCAAAACTTAGCTAAAAGCTCCTTGACACCATCTCTAGGGTCTTCTGTGTGTAAAAGATTGATGTTTTTACAATCTCCATTCTTCATCAGCTAAATCTAAGATTCAATACCATTGCATCCTCATCTCAAAACTTGGCTAAAAGCTCCTTGACACTATCATTAGGTTTTTATGTCTTAAAGATTGATATTTTATAAAAATTTTAAAATAAGAAACTGTAAGCCCAATGGGTTTTACCTTGGCATTCCCATCTTGTTTTGATGATTCCAATACACAAGTGATCATTTATCACTAATGTGTTTGTTTGTCTAAGTTGTAGATCTTGATAAAGTAAGATCAAGGATGCTTGGATTGAAGGCCAAGAAGCCCACATTGGACCATGAAATCCAAGTAGTGACTTGGTTTGGCAACCTAGAGGGGGGGTGAATAGGATGTTTATAAAACTTTTACCTTTTGAAAACTTTTACTAAAATTTCACCCAAGACTTATCCCTTGTTTAATTAAGTTTGAAATAGTTGAACTTAAACAATATTACAAATTAATATAAGTTCAAAAACCCTTGTTGATTAGCAAACTTAATTAGGTGATTTATAGCCTAGTTAGCAAGGTACCAATATTCAATCAAAACCAAAATGCTAACTACTCACTCAATTCCAAATATGTAAGAATGCAAGCACAAATAAATAAGAAAGTGAGAGGGAGAGAAAGATAGAGAAATACCAACACAAGTGACACAAAGATTTATAGTGGTTCGGCAAACGGCCTACTCCACTCTACTCAAGGTCGCACTTGAGGATTTCCACTATTGAGACCTCCACGACGCCCGGCTCCGAGGCTTTTACACTCCAAGGGAATTAGATAAGGATGCCCTTCCACCTTTACAATGACTCTCCTTCTCCGCCGAGTTCTAAGCGCTTTCTCACAAGGGAATTAAACACGGATGCCCTTGCCACCGATAGAATAAAGAGGAAGATAAAAGCTTTGCCTCTATGTAGGCTACAATGCAAGTTGAAGCTCCAAAGATGCTCTCAAGAATAAACAAGTTTAAGCCTAAACCAATCTCAAAAGATTTTCTCAAATCAAGACACAAAGAGTTTGGTTGGTGAGAGAATTTAACCCAAAAATAGTTCACAAGTGATTTTCTAGGGTTTGTAGAAGTTGGACAATGTTCATATCTTGTTTTAGACCCATTAGATGGGTATATATGAAGTCCCAACTCCATGTGACCGTTTGGGGGGTAAAACAGTCAAAACTGGGTCAAAAAATCAACTAGCCGTTGGGCCTCCAACGGCTATAATTTTTTGAGAAAATACACTTCTCGGAGTTCCGAGAGTTCTCTCGGAGTTCCGAGCTCGGAGCTCCGAGGGTTTCTCGGAGTTCCGAGAAACCAAACAGAGATTTAAGTTTAAGAACCTGGTGCATTTCTCGGAGTTCCGAGCTCGGAGCTCCGAGAATAATTCTCGGAGTTCCGAGACTGGTTTCCAGCAAACAGTGTCGAACTTGTAAAATTCATATCTCCCTCATTTCTCTTCGGATTTTGACGTTCCTATACTCTATGGATATGAGAAAAATGAGAGCTATCTGTTAAAAATATTTTCAAAAATATTTGAAAATGTTTTAAATAAGTTTTGATAGGATTTAGTTGCTGGTCCAGGTTGTTGCTTCGGAATTCTGTTTTGTTCTTTCTTGTGTTGAATGCCATATGGGTCCCAACATGTTGGTACACCACCATGGCCATTCACTTATCCATTTAAGTCCTTAAAGGGTGTGTTAGTCTCTTTGAAAAACATATTTTAGGGGTTTTAAGATGTGCCTTGATCAAGAGAAAACACAAGAGAGAAAGGTGATACATACTACCCTTTTGAACACTCTCTTGAATGAACTCTTGAGCCAATCTTCATTTGATCTTCAATGTGGTTCTTGGATTGCTTGTGGGATCTTCACTTGAGCTCCTTGCTTTAACATCTTCCAAGGATGATGCCACCAATGTGTTCAAGCTCCTTTGCATGTTGATCCTCAAGCATGTGTTGTGTTGCATTGTGTAATGGCGATATGACATGTCAAGCATGTCAAGTTCCTGTCTAAGACACAACACTCAAGGCAACTGATCAGTCCATAAACGACTAATCAATTTGTGTTTGTTAATCATCAAAACAAGGTGATTGAATGAACCCATGGGGAATCCTTGGGGAACCCTTGGGCTTACAGACCACTAATTGGAAGGCCAAAGTCATCAAGCAAGAAGTCATGAAGACTTGAAGACATGAAGAAATTAATATTGAAGACCATTTTTTGTCTTTTAGAATGTAATTGATCCAAACCTAGATTAGGTTTTTAGAGGCATAATTAAGTTAATCTCACAAACCCAAAATAAACAAGTGATTGTATTTGTGGAGTTCCAACACCTTGGAACCCTCATAGCAATCCCATCTTGGTTAAGAATTGGAAGCCCAAAACAGAATTGAAAATCTGCTCTGTATAGGCTTCTCGGAACTCCGAGAGTTTTTCTCGGAACTCCGAGAATTCTCGGAACTCCGAGAATTATTCTCGGAACTCCGAGAAATGGTCCAGTAGACTTTTTCCAATTTCTGTGTGGCTTCTCGGAACTCCGAGATTTTTTCTCGGAACTCCGAGAACACTCCAACGGTCTGAAAAAGAGCCGTTTGGAATTTTACTGGAATTACCGTAATGCCACTGAACGGTCATATTTTGGTCTTCCTATAAATATGGGTGTTCTAAACATACAAACGATCAATCCTAACACTCTTAAACTTCATTTGAATACCCAAGAGTGAATCAAGCTTCAATTGTGCCTCTCATCACCAACTCTAGGATTTGGATCATAGGCTCTCAATTGTACATCTTTCGTAACCCTTGTGAAGGGATTTTTTAGTTCTTTCTTTCATCTTTCAAGATTTGTATTCGGGCGAGTATTCGGAGAAGCGGAGCCCTTTTTTCTCCGTGGTGAGGATTGCCACCAAGGTTAAAGCAATTGTAATTGGCACCGATCTTCGCCAAGGTTAAGAAGATCAAATAGTGAAGCCATCAACGGGTTTGGTTGGTGGAGTGGAGTAGGCCTCGGGTTTGAGGACCGAACCACTTTAAATCTCGGGTGCACTCTTTCTATCTCTTTGCTCTTTCATTTGCATTGCACCATTAGATTTAACTTGTATGCTTAAAATATTGTTTTTGATCCCTTAATCGGTTTAAGGTTTTCAAATTGGTAAATTCTAGTTTTCTTAAACAACCGCATTCTCCCTCCTCATAGTTGCCATTTCTATTATAACTTGGGACCCCCTATATCGGATTTTCAGAAACATTCTATTTTTTTAATCTCCATCATTCATCAACTAATTCTAAGATACAATATCATCTCATCCGCATCTTAAAACTTGGCTAAAAGCTCCTTTACACCATCTCTAGGGTTTTATAAGTCTAAAAGAATGATATTTTATAAAATTTCTAAAAAAAGAAATTTTCTATGTTTTCAATCTGCATCCTTCAGTAACTAAATCTAAGATTTAATACCATCACATCCTTATCTCAAAACTTAACTAAATGCTCCTCGACACCATCTTTAAGGTATCCTATGTCTAAAGGATGGATGTTTTATAAAGTGTGTAAAATAACAAACTTTCTATTTTTTCAATCTCCATCATTTATCAACTAAATCTAAGATTCAATATCATCTCATCCGCATTTCAAAACCTGGCTAATAACAACTTTACACCATATCTAGGGTTATAAAGTCTAAAAAATTGATGTTTTATAAATTTTCTATAATAACAAACTTTCTACTTTTTCGATCTCTATCCTTCATCAACTAAATCTAAGATTCAATACCCTCTCATTCTCATCCCAAAACATGGCCAAAAGCTCCTTGACACCATCTCTAGGGTTTCCTATGTCTGAAAGATGTATGTTTTATAAAGTTTCTAAAATAAGAAATTTTCTATTTTTTCAATCTCCACCTTCCTCAACTGAATATAAGATTCATTACCTTCTCAGCATCACCCCAAAACTTGACTAAAAGCTCATTGACACCATCTCTAGGGTCTCCTTTGTCTAAAAGATTGATGTTTCATAAACTTTTTAAAATAAGAAACTTTCTATTCTTTCCATCTCCATCCTTCATAAACTAAATCTAAGGTTAAATATCATCTCATACTAATCCCAAAACAAGGTTAAATGTTCCTTAACACCATCTCTAGGTTCTCTTATGTTTAAAAGATGGATGTTTTATAAAGTTTCTAAAAGAAAAAAACTTTATATTTTTTCAATCTCCATCCGTCATCAACTAAATCTAAGATTCAATACCATCTCATCATTTTCTCAAAACTTGGCTAAAAGCTCCTTCGCACATTCTCTAGGGTTTCCTATGTGTAAGAGGTTGATATTTTATAAAGTTTCTAAACTAAGAAACTTTATATTTTTTCAATCTCCATCCGTCATCAACTAAATCTAAGATTCAATTTCATCTCATCCTCCTCTCAAAACTTAGTTAAAAGCTCCTTGACCCCATCTCTAGGGTCTCATATGTCTAAAAGATGGATGTCTTATAAAGTTTCAAAATAAGAAACTTTCTATTTTTTTCAATCTCTATCCTTAATCAACTAAATCTAGGATTTAATATCATCTCATCGTCATCTCAAAACTTGTCTAAAAGCTCATTGACATCATCTCTAGGGATTCTTATATCTAAATATGGATGTTTAATAAAGTTTATAAAATAAGAAATTTTCAATTTTTTCAATCTACATCCTTCATCACCTAAATCTAGGATTCATTACCCTCTCAATCTCATCTCAAAACTTAGGTAAAAGCGCCTTGACATCATCATCTCTATGGTTTCTTAAGTCTGAAAGATGGGTGTCGTATAAAGAATCAATAGAAAGTTTTGGATGTTTTACCAAGTTTTGAGGTGAGGATGACATGAAACTTTTCCTATGTCTAAAAGATGGATGTTTTATAAAGTTTCTAAAATAAGAAACTTTCTATTTTTTCAATCTCTATTTTTTATCAACTAAATCTAAGATTCAATATCATCTCATCCTCATCTCAAAATTTGGCTGAAAGCTCCTTCACACCATCTCAAGGGTTTCCTATGTCTAAAACATTATTGTTTTGTAAAGTTTCTAAAACAGGAAACTTTCTATTTTTTCAATCTCCATCCTTTATCAACTAAATCTAAGACTTAATATCATCTTATCCTCTTCCGAAAACTTGGCTCGACGCACCATGACACATTATCTAGGGTCTCTTATGTCTAAACGATGGATGTTTTATAAAGTTTCTAAAATCTAAAATAAGAAATTTTCTATTTTTCAATTTTCATCATTTATCAACAAATTCTAAGATTCAATACCATCTCAACCTCATCTCAAAACTTGGTTAAAAGTTCCTTGACAACATCTCTAGGGTTTCCTATGTCTAAAAGATGGATGATTTATAAAGTTTCTAAAATAAGAAACTTTATAATTTTTCAATCTCCATCATTCATCAACTAAATCTAAGATTTAATATCATCTCATCCTCATCTCAAAAATTGGCTAAAAGCTCATTGACACCATCTCTAGGGTTTACTAAATCTAAAAGATTGATAATTTATAAAGTTTTTAAAATAAGAAACTTTCTATTGTTTCAACCTCCATCTTTCATCAACTAAATCTAAGATTAAATACCATCTCATCCTCATCTCAAAACTTGGCTAAAAGCTCCTTGACATTATCTCTAGGGTTTCATACGTCTAGAGGATGGATGTTTTATAAAGTTTGAAACATAAGAAACTTTCTATTTTTTTAATCTCCATCCTGCATCAACTAAGTCTAAGATTCAAAACCATCTCATCCTCAATTCAGAACCTGACTAATAGTAACTTTATACCATATCTAGGGTTTACTAAGTCTAAAAATTTGATGTTTTATAAAGTTTCTAAAATAACAAACTTTCTAGCTTTTTCAATCTCTATCCTTCATCAATTAATTCTAAGATTTAATACCCTCTGATTCTCATCCCTAAACTTGGTTAAAAGCTCCATGACACCATCTCTAGGGTTTCCTATTTCTAAAAGATGGATGTTTTCTAAAGTTTCTAAAATAAGAAACTTTCAATTTTTTCAATCTCCATTCTTCATCAACTAAATCTAAGATTTTATACCATCTCATCATCATCTCAAAACTAGGCTAAAAGATTATTGACATCACCTCTAGGGTCTCCTATGTCTAAAAGATGAATGTTTTATAAAGTTTCTAATATATGAAACTTTCTATTTTTTCAATCTCCATACTTTGTCAACTAAATCTAAGATTCAATATCATCTTATTTTCATCCCAAAACATGGCTAAAATCTCATTCACATCATCTCTAGGGTCTCGTATGTTTAAAAGATAGATGTTTTATAAAGTTTCAAAAATAAGCAACTTAATTTTTAAAATCTCCACCCTTTTATCAACTGAATCTAAGATTCAATACCATCTCATCATCATCTCAAAACTTAGTTAAAAGCTCCTTAACATCATCCATAGGTTTTCCTATGTCTAAAAGATGGATGTCTTATATAGTTTCTAAAATAAGAAACTTTCTATTTTTTTCAATTTCCATCATTCATCAACTAAATCTAAGATTCAATATCATCTTATCCTCATCTCAAAACTTTGCTAAAAGCTCTTTCATACCGTCTCTAAGGTTTCCTCTGTCTAAGAGATAGATGTCTTATAAAGTTTCTGATCGCCATCCCAAAACTTGGCTAAGAGCTCCTTGACACCATCTCTAGGGTCTCTTATGTCTAAAAGATAGATGTTTTATAAAGTTTCTAAAATAAGAAACTTTCTATTTTTTCAATATCCATCCTTTATCAACTAAATGTAAGGTTCAATACCATCTCATCCTCATCTCAAAACTTGGCTAAAAGCTCCTTCACACCATTTCTAAGGTCTCTTATGTCTAAAAGATTAATGTTTTATAAAGTTTCTACTTTAAGAAACTTTCTATTTTTCAATCTTTATTCTTTGTCAACTAAATCTAAGATTAAATATCATCTTATCCTCATCCAAAAACATGGCTAATAGGTCATTGACCCCATCTCTAGGGTCACGTATATCTAAAAGATGGATCTTTTATAAAGTTTCAAAAATAAGCAACTTACAAAATTTTCAATTTCCACCATTTATCAACAAAATCCAAGTTTCAATACCATCTCATCCTCATATCAAAACTTAGTTAGAAGCTCCTTGACACCATCTCTAGGTTTTCCTATGTCTAAAAGATGGATGTTTTATAAAGTTTCTAAAATAAGAACATTTCTATTTTTTCAATTTACATCATTCATCACCTAAATCTAAGATTCAATATCATCTCATCCTCATCTCAAAACTTAGGTAAAAACTTCTTCACACCATCTCTAGGGTTTTCTCTTTCTAAAAGAGGGATGTTTTATAAAGTTTCTCATCATCATCCCAAAATTTAGCTAAAAGCTCGTTGACACCATCTCAAGGTTCTCTTATATCTAACAGATGGATGTTTTATAACGTTTATAAAATAAGAAACTTTCTTTTTTTTCATTCTCCATCCTTGATGAACTAAATCTCAGATTCAAACCATCTAATCCTCATCTCAAATCTTGGCTGAAAGGTCCTTGAGGGGTTTCCTACATCTAAAGGATTGATGTTTTATAAAGTTTCTAAAATAAGAAGCTTTCTATTTTCTCAAACTCCAACCTAAGATTCAATACCATCTCATCCTCATCTCAAAACTTGGCTAAAAGCTCCTTCACAGCATCTCTAGGGTTTCATATGTCTAAAAGATAGATGTTTTATAAAATTTATAATAAAAGAAACTTTCTATTTTTTTAATCCCCATCCTTCATCAACTAATTCTAAGATTCAATACCATCTCATTCTCATCCCAAAACTTGCCCAAAAGCTCATTGACACCATCTCTAAGGTTTCCTATGTGTAAAAGATGTATGTTTTATAAAGTTTCTAAAATAAGAAACATTCTATTTTTTCAATCTTCATCCTTCATCAACAAACTCTATGATTCAATACCCTCTCATTCTCATCTCAAAACTTGGCTAAAAGCTATTTGTCATCATCTCTAAGGTTTCATATATTAAAAGATGGATGTTTTATAAAGTTTCTAATATATGAACCTTTCTATTTTTTAAATTTCCATCATTAATCAAGTAAATCTAACATTCAATACCATCTCATCATCATCCCAAAACCTAGCTTAAAGCTCAACACAATCTCTAAGGTCTCTTATGTCTAAAAGATAGATATTTTATAAAGTTTCTAAAATAAGAAACTTTGTATTTTCTCAATCTCGATTCTTCATCAACTAAATCAAAGATTCAATGACATCTTATCCTTATCCCAAAACATGGCTAACAGCAACTTTACACCATCTCTAGGGTCTTCAATGTCTAAAAGATGGATGTTTGATAAAGTTTCTAAAATAAGAAACTTCCTATTTTTTTAATATCCATCCTTTATTAACTAAATCTAATATTCAATACCATCTCATCCTCATCTCAAAACTTGGCTAAAAGCTCCATAACACCATCTCTACGGTTTGCTAAGTCTAAAAGATTGATGTTTTATAAAGTTTCTAAATTAAGAAACTTTCTATTTTTCCAATCTCTATCCTTCATCAATTAAATCTAAGATTCAATACCATATAATCCTCATCTCAAAACTTGGCTAAAAGCACCTTGACACCATTTATGGGGTTTCCTATTTCTAAAAGATTGATGTTTTATAAAGTTTCTAATATAAGAAAATTTATATTTTTTCAATCTCCATCCTTCATCAACTAAATCTAAGATTCAATATCATCTCATCTTCATCTCAAAACTCGGCTAAAAGCCCCTTGATATCATCTCTAGGGTTTCCTATGTCTAAGAGATCAATTTTTTATAAAGTTTTTAAAATAAAAAACATTCTATTTTTCAATCTCCAACTTTAATCAACTAAATCTAAGATTCAATACCCTTTCATTCTCTTCTCAAAACTTGGCTAAAAGCACCTTAACATCATCTTTAGGGTTCCTATGTCTAAAAGATAGATGTTTTATAAAGTTTCTATAATATGAAACTTTCTATTTTTTCAATAACTATCCTTTATCAACTAAATCTAATATCAATACCATTTCATCCTCATCCTAAAACCTCGTTAATGCTCATTGACACCATCTCTAGGGTCTACTAAGTCTAAAAGATTGATGTTTTATAAATATTCTAAAATTAGAAACTTTTATTTTTTCAATCTCCATCCTTAATAAACTAAATCTAAGATTCAATATCATCTAATCCTCATCTCAAAACATGGCTAAGAGCTCGTTGACTTTATCTCTAGGGTTTCTTATATTTAAAAGGTGGATATTTTATGAAGTTTCTAAAATTAGAAACTTTTTTTTATTTTTAAATCTCCATGCTTCATCAACTACATCAAAGACTCAATACTATCGCATCATCATCTCAAAACTTAGGTAAAAGCTCGTTGACACCATCTTTAGGGTTTTATATGGAGATTGACAAAATAGAGAGTTTCTTATTTTATAAATTTTATAAAACATCAATCTTTGAGACGTAGTAAACCCTAGAGATGGTGTCAAAGTGCTTTTTACCTAGTATCAATCTTAGATTTAGTTGATGAAGGATGGGATTGAAAAAATAGAAAGTTTCTTATTTTATAAATTTTATAAAACATCAATCTTTGAGACTTAGTAAACCCTAGAGATGGTGTCAAGAGCTTTTAGCCAAGTTTTGAGATGAGGATAACATTGTATTGAATCTTAGATTTTGTTGATGAATGATGGAGATTGAAAAAATAAAAAGTTTCTTATTTTAAAAACTTTATAAAACATCAATCTTTTAGACTTAGTAAACCCTAGAGATGGTGTCAAAGAGCTTTTAGCCAAGTTTTGAGATGAGGATGAGATGGCATTTAATCTTAGATTTAGTTGAAGAAGGATGGAGATTGAAAAAAGAGAAAGTTTCTTATTTTAGAAACTTTAGAAAACATCCATCTTTTAGACATAAGAAACTGTAGAGATGGTCTTAATGACCTTTTAGCTATGTTTTGGGATGAGGATGAGTAGGTATTGAATCTTATATTTAGTTGATGAAGGATAGAGATTGAGAGAATAAAAAAGTTTCCTATTTTAGAAACTTTATAAAACATCCATATTTTAGACACAGGAGTCCCTAGACGAGCTGTAATTGTGCTTTTAGCAAATTTTTGGGATGAGGATGAAAGGGTATTGAATCTTAGATTTAGTTGATGAAAGAGAGAGATTGAAATAACAGAGTTTGTAATTTTAAAAACTTCACAAAACACCCATCTTTTAGACATAGGAAACCCCATAGATGGTGTCAAGGAGCTTTTTGCCAAGTTTTGAGATGAGGATTAGATGGTAATGAATCTTAGAATTAGTTGATCCAGAATGGAGATTGAAAAAAATTGAAAGTTTCTTATTTTAGATACTTTAATAAACATCCATCTTTTAGACATAAGACCCCTAGAGACGGTGTCAATGACCTTTTAGCAATGTTTGATGATGAGATGGTATTGATTCTTAGATTTAGTTGATGAAGGATGAAGATTGAAAAAATAGAAAGTTTCTTATTTTAGAAACTTTATAAAACATCCAGCTTTTAGACATAAGAAACCCTATAGATAGTGTCAATAAGCTTTTTACCAAGTTTTGGGATGAGAATTAGATGGTATTGAATATTAGATTTAGTTGATAAATGATAGAGATTAAAAAAATAGAAAGTTTCTTATTGTAGAAACTTTTAAAAAAATCAATCTTTTAGACATAGGAAACCTCATAGATGGTGTCAAAGTGCTTTTAGCAAAGTTTTGAGATAAGGATGAGATGTTATTGAATCTCAGATTTAGTTGATAAGGCTGGTGATTGAAAAAATAGAAGGTTTTTTATTTTAGAAACTTTATAAAACATCCATCTTTTAGACATAGGAAACCCTAAAGATGATGTCAGCGAGCTTTTACCCAAGTTTTGGGTTGAGAATGAGAGGGTATTGAATCTTAGATTTAGCTGATGAAGGATGGAGATTTTAAAAATAGAATATTTCTTACTTTAGATACTTTATAAAACATCCATCTTTTAGACATAAGAAACTCTAGAGATGGTGTAAATGAGCTTTTAGCCAAGTTTTGGGATGACGATAAGATGGTATTGAATCTTAGATTTAGTTGATGAAGGATGGAGATTGGAAAAATATAAATTTTCTTATTTTAGAAATTTTGTAGTACATCAACCTTTTAGACATAGGAAACCGTAGAGATGGTATTAAGGAGCTTTTAGCCAAGTTTTTAGATAAGGTGAGATGGTATTGAATCTTAGATTTAGTTTGTAAAGGTTGTAAAATGAAAAAATAGAAAGTTTCTTATTTTAAGAACTTTATAAAGCATCCATCTTTTACACATAAGCGCCGTAAAGACGGTGTCAAGGAGATTTTAGATATGTTTTAGGATAAGGATGAGATGATATTAAATCTTAGATTTAGTTGATGAAAGATGGAGATTGAAAAAATAGAAAGTTTCATATTTTAAAAACTTTATAAAACATCCATCTTCTAGACATTGGAAACCCTAGAGATGATGTCAACAAGCTTTTAGCTAAGTTTTGGGTTGAGAATGAGTGGGTATTGAATCTTAGATTTAGTTGATGAAGGATGGAGATTGAAAAAATACAAAGTTTCTTATTTTTGAAGGTTTGTAAAACATCAATCTTTTAGACTTTGTAAACCCTAGAGATGGTGTAAAGTTGCTTTTAGCCAAGTTTTGAGTTGAGGATGAGATGATATTTAATTTTAGATTTAGTTGATGAAGGATGGAGATTGAAAATATTGAAAGTTTCACATTTTACAAACTTTATAAAATATTCATCTTTTAGACATATGAAACCCTAGAGATGATGTCAAGGTGCTTTTAACCAAGTTTTGGGATGGGAATGAGAGGGTGTTGAATTTTTATATTTAGGTGATTACGTATGGAGATTGGAAAAATAGAAAGTTTCTTATTTTAGAAATTTTATAAGACATCAACATGTTAGACTTAGTAAACCTAGTAATGGTGTAAAGTAGCTTTTTAGCCAAGTTTCGTTAATAAAGGATGGAGATTGAAAAAATAGAATTTTTCTTATTTTAGAAAATTTATATAATATCCATCTTTTAGACATAGGACACCCTAGAAATTGTGTCAAGGGGCTTTTAGCCAAGTTTGGAGATGAAGACGAGATAGTATTGAATCTTAGATTTAGTAGATAAAGGATTGAGATTGAAAAAATTGAAAGTTTCTTATTTTAGAAACTTTATAAAACAACCATCTTTTAGACATAAGAGACGCTAGAGATGGTGTCAAGGAACTTTTAACTTAGTTTTAGGATGATGAGGAGATAGTTTTGAATCTTAGATTTAGTTGATGAATGATAGAGATTGAAAAAATAAAAAATTTCTTACCTTAGAAACTTTTTAAAACATCAATCTTTTAAACATAGGAAACCCTTGAGATGGTGTCAAGGGGCTTTTAGCTAAGTGTTGAGATGAGGAAGAGATAGTATTGAATTGTAGATTTAGTTGGTAAATGATTGAGATCGAAAAATAGAAAATTTCTTATTTTAGAAACTTTATAAAATATACATCTTTTCGACATAGGAAACCCTAGAGATGGCGTCAAGGGGCTTTTAGCCATATTTTGAGAAGAGGATGAGATGGTATTGAATCTTAGATTTAGTTAATTAAGGATTGAGATTGAAAAAATAGAAAGTTTCTAATTTTAGAAACTTTATAAAACATCCATCCGTTAGACAAAAGAAACCCTAGATATAATGTGAAAGAGCTTTTAGCCAAGTTTTAAGATGATGATGAGATGGTATTGAACCTTAGACTTAGTTTATATAGGATGGAGAATGAAAAAATAGAAAACTTCTTACAATAGCAACTTTATAAAGCATTAATCTTTTATGCATATGGAACCCTAGCGATGATGTCAACTAGCTTTTAGCCAAGTTTTGGGATGAGAATGAGAGGGTATTTCAACTGAGATTTAGTTGATAAAGGATGAAAATTGGAAAAATAGAAAGTTCCTTATTTTAGAAACTTTATGAAATATTCATCTTTTGGACATATGAGACCCTAGAGACAGTGTCAAGGAGCTTTTAGCCGTGTTTTGGGATGATGATGAGTTGGTTTTGAATCTTAGATTTAGTTGATGAAGGATATAGATCGTAAAAATTGAAAGTTTCTTATTTTTGAAACTTGTTTAGAGATGGTGTCAAAGAGCTTTTAGCCAAGTTTTGAGATGCGGATGGGATGGTATTGAATCTTAGATTTAGTTGATGAAGGATGGAGGTTGATAAAATAGAAAGTTTCTTATTTTAAAAATATTATAAAACATCCATCTTTTAGACATAGGAAACCCTATAGATGATGACAACGAGCTTTTAGCCAAGTTTTGGGATGAGAATGAGAGGGTATTAAATATTAAATTTAGTAGATGAAGCATGGAGATTGAAAAAATAAAAGTTTCTTATTTTAAAAACTTTATACAACACCTATCTTTTAGACTTAGGAAACCATAGAGATGGTGTCAAGAGGCTTTGAGCCAAGTTTTGAGACGAGGATGAGATGATATTGAATTGTAGTTTTAGTTTATGAAGGATGGAGATTGAAAAAATAGAAAGTTTCTTATTTTAGAAACTTTATAAAACATCCATCGTTTAGAGATAGGAGACCCTTGACACGGAGTGAAGGAACTTTTAGCCATGTTTTGCGATGAGGATGAGGTGATATTGAATCTTCGATTGAGTTGATAAATGATGTAGATTCAAAAAATACGAAGTTTCTTACTTTAAAAACTTTATAAAACATCCATCTTTTAGACATAAGAAGCCATAGAGATTATGTCAAAGAACTTTTACCCAAGTTTTGGGATGGGAATGAGAGAGTTTTGAATCTCAGAATAAGTTGATTAAGGATGGATATTGAAAAAATAAAAAGTTTCTTATTTTAGAAACTTTATAAAATATTCATCTTTTAGGCTTTGTAAACCCTAGTGATGGTGTAACGGAGCTTTTAGCCAAGTTTTGAGATGAAGATGAGATTGTATTCAATTTTAGATTTAGTTTATGAAGGATGGGATTGAAAAAATAGAAAGTTCTTTATTTTAGACACTTTATAAAACATTCATCGTTTAGACATAAAATACCCTAAATATGATGACATGGTGCTTTTTCGCCGAGTTTTGAGATGAGGATGAGATGGTAATCTTAGATTTAGTTGATAAAAGATGGAGACTAAAAAAACAGAAAGTTTTTTGTTTTAGACACTTTATGAAACATCCATCTTTTAGACATAGGAAACCCAAGAGATAATGTCAACGTGCTTTTAGCCAAGTTTTCGGATGAGAATCAGAGGGTATTGAATATTAAATTTAGTTGATTAAGGATGCAGATTGGAAAAAAGAGAGTTTCTTATTTTAGAAACTTTATAAAACATCAATCTTTTAGACTTAGTAAACTCCAGATATGGTGTCAAAGAGCTTGTGGGCATGTTTTGGAATGAGGATGAGATGATATTGAATCTTATATTTAGTTGATGATGGATGGAGATTGAAAAAATAAAAAATTTCTTATAATAGAAACTTTATAAAACATCCATCTTTTAGAGATAGGAAATCATAGAGATGATGTCAACGAGCTTTTAGCCAAGTTTTGGGATGAGAATGAGAGGGTATTTAATCTGAGATTTAGTTGATAAAGGATGGAGATTGAAAAAATAGAAAGTTTCTTATTTTAGAAACTTTATAAAACATCCATCTTTTAGACATATGAGACCCTAGAGACAGTGTCAAGGAGCTTTTAGCTATGTTTTGAAATGAGGAAGAGATGATATTGAATCTTAGATTTAGTTGATGAAGGATGTATATTGAAAAAATTGAAAGTTTCATATTTTAGAAACTGGTTTAGAGATGGTGTTAAAGAGCTTTTAGCCAAGTTTTGAGATGAGAATGAGTTGATTTTGAATCTTAGAGTTAGTTGATGAAGAATGGAGGTTGAAAAAATAGAAAGTTTCTTATTTTAAAAATAATATAAAATATTCATATTTTAGACATAGGAAACCCTAGATATGATGTCAACAAGCTTTTAGCCATGTGTTGGGTTGCGAATGAGAGGTTATTGAATCTTAAATTTAGTTGACGAAGGATGGAGAGTGAAAAAATAAAAAGTTTTTTATTTTAGAAACTTTATCAAACATCTATTTTTTAAACATACGAAACCCTAGAGATGGTCAATGAGGTTTGAGTCAAGTTTCGAGAGGAGGATGAGAAGATATTGAACTGTAGATTTAGTTTATGAAGGATGGAGATTGAAAAAATAGAAATTTTCCTATTTTAGAAACTTTGTAAAATATATTTCTTTTTGGCTTAGTAAACCCTAGAGATGATGTCAAGGAGCTTTTAGCCAAGTATTGAGATGAGGATGAGATGTTATTGAATCTTATATTTAGTTGATTATAGATGGAGATTGAAAAAATAGAAAGTTTCTTATTTTATAAACTTTATAAAACATACATCTTTTAAAGATAGGAGACCCTAGACGCGTAAAGGAACTTTTAGCCATGTTTTGGGATGATGATGAGATGATATTTAATCTTAGATTTAGTTGATTAAGGATGGGGATTGAAAAAATGGAAAGATTCTTAATTTAGATACTTTATAAAATATCCATCTTTTAGACTTAGTAAACCCTAGAGATGGTGTGAATGAGCTTTTAGCCAAGTTTTGAGATGAGGATGAGAGGGTATTCAATGTTAGATTTAGTTGATGATGGATGGAAATTGAAAAAATAGAAAGTTTTTAATTTTAGAAACTTTATAACACATCCATCTTTTAGACATAGGATACCCTAGATATGTTGTAAAGCTACTTTCAGCCGAGTTTTGAGATTAGGATGAGATGGTATTGAATCTTAGATTTAGTTGATAAAGGATGGATATCGAAAAAAAGAAAATTTTTCAATTTAGTAACTTTAAAAAACATCTATCTTTTAGACATAGGAGACCCAAGAGATGATGTCAACGAGCTTTTAGCCAAGTTTTAGGAGGAGAATGAGAGGGTATTGAATATTAAATTTAGTTGATTAAGGATAGAGATTGAAAAAAAGAAAGTTTCTTATTTTAGAAACTTTATAAAACATCAATCTCTTAGACTTACTAAACTCTAGACATGGTGTCAAAGAGCTTTTACCAATGTTTTGCAATGAGGATGAGATGATATTGAATCTTAGTTTTAGTTGATTAACTTAGTTTTAGTTGATTAAGGATGGAGATTGAAAAAATAGAAAGTTTCTTATTTTAGAATTTTTGTAAGACATCCATCTTTTAAACATAGGAATCCAAAGAGATGGTGTGAAGGTGCTTTTAGCCAAGTTTTTAGATGAGGATGAGATGGTATTGAATCTTAGATTTAGTTGATAAAGGATGGATATTAAAAAAATAGAATGTTTCTTATTTTAGAAACTTTATAAAATATCAATCTTTTAGACTTAGTAAACCCTAGAGATGGTGTCAATGAGCTTTTAGCCAATTTTTGAGATGAGGATGAGATGGTATTGAATCTTAGATTTAGTTGATGAAGGATGAAGATTGAAAAAATATAAAGTTTCTTATTTTAGAAACTTTATAAATCATCCATCTTTTAGACATAGGAAACCCTAGAGATGTTGTCAAGGAACTTTTAACCAAGTTTTGAGATGAGGTTGAGATGGTATTGAATCTTAGATTTAGTTGATGAAGGATGGTGATTGAAATAATAGAAAGTTTCTTATTTGTGAAACTTTGTAAGATATCCATCTTTTAGACATAGGAAACTCTAGAGATGGTGTCAAGGAGCTTTTAGCCAAGTTTTGAGATGAAGATGAGATGGTATTAAATCTTAGATTTAGTTGATTAAGGATGGAGATTGAAAAAATAGAATGTTTGTTATCTTAGAAACTTTATAAAACATCCATCTTTTTGACATAAGAGACCCTAGAGACGGTGTCAAGGAGCATTTAGCCAAGTTTTGGGTTGAGGATGAGATAATATTTAATCTTAGATTTAGTTTATGAAAGATAAAGATTGAAAAAATAGAAAGTTTCTTATTTTAGAAACTTTATAAAACATCAATCTTTTAGACATAGGAAACTCTAGAGATGATGTCAACGAGCTTTTAGCCAAGTTTTGGGATGAGAATGAGAGGGTATTGAATTTTAGATTTTGTTGATGAAGGATAGAGATTGAAAAAATAGAAAGTTTCATATTTTAGAAACTTTATAAACCATAAATCTTTTAGACTTAGTAAACCCTTGAGTTGGTGTAAAGGAGCTTTTAGCCAAAGTTTGAGATGAGGATGAGATGGTATTGAATTTTAGAATTAGTTGATAAGGATGGATATTGAAAATATAGAAGGTTTCTTATTTTCTAAACTTTATAAAACGTCCATCTTTTACACATCGGAAACCCTAAAGATCGTGTTAAACAGCTTTTAGCCAAGTTTTGAGATGATGAGATGGAATTGAATCTTCGATTTAGTTGATAAAGGATGTAGATTGAAAAAATAGAAAGTTTCTTATTTTAGAAACTTTATAAAACATCCATCTCTTAGACATAAGAGACCCTTGAGATGGTGTCAAGGGGCTTTTAGCCATGTTTGGAGTTGATGATGAGATGATTTTGAATCTTAGATTGAGTTTATGAAGGATGGAGATTGAAAAATTACAAAGTTTCTTATTTCAGAAACTTTATAAAACATCCATCTTTTAGACATAGAAAATCCTAGATATGGTGTAAAGAAGCTTTTAGCCAAGTTTTGAGAAGATGATGAGATGATATTGAATCTTAGATTTAGTTGATAGAGGATATTGAATGAAAAAATAGAAAGTTTCTTATTTTAGAAACTCTAAAACATCCATCTTTTAGACATAGGCGACCCTGGAGATGGTGTCTAAAAGCTTTTAGCCAAGTTTTGGGATGATGATGAGATGATTTTAAATCTTATATTTAGTTGATGAAAGATGGAGATTGAAAAAATAGAAAGTTTTCTGTTTTAGAAACTTTGTAAAATATCCATCCTTTTGACATAGGAAATCTTAAAGATGGTGTTAAGAAGCTTTTAGTCAAATTTTGAGATGAGGATGTGATGGTATTGGATCTTGGATTTTGTTGATAAATGATGGAGATTGAAAAAATAGAAAGTTTCTTATTTTAGAAAATTTATATAACATCCATCGTTTAGACATAGCTGACCCTAGAGATGGGTCAATGAGCTTTTAGCCAAGTTTTGAATTGATGATGAGATGGTATTGAATCTTAGATTTAGCTGATGAAGGATGGAGATTGAAAAAATAGAAAGTTTCTTATTTTGGAAACTTTATAAAACATCCATCTTTTAGACATTGGAAACTCTAGAGATGGTGTGAAGGAGCTTTTAGCAAAGTTTTGAGATGAGAATGAGAGGGTACTGAATCTTAGATTTAGTTGCTGAATGATGGAGATTGAAAAAATAAAAAGTTTCATATTTTAGAAACTTTATAAAACATCAAACTTTTATACTTAGTAAACCCTAGAGATTGTGTCAAAGAGCTTTTAGCAAAATTTTGAGATGAGGATTAGATGGTATTGAATCTTAGATTTAGTTGATGAAGGATGGAGATTGAAGAAATAGAAAGTTTCTTATTTTAGAAACTTTATAAAACATCCATCTTTTAGACGTAGAAAATCCTCGAGATTGTGTTAATAAGCTTTTTGCCAAGTTTTATGATCAGGACGAGATGGTATTGAATATTAGATTTAGTTGATAAAGTAAGAAGATTAAAAAAATAGAAAGTTTCTTATTTTTGAAACTTTTCAAAACATCAATTTTTAGCCATAGGAGACCTTAGAGATGGTGTCAATGAGCTTTTAGCCATGTTTTGAGGTGAGGATGAGATGGTATTGAAACTTAGTTTTAGTTGATGAAGGACCACCTTTTATTGTATTGAAACCCTAGAGATGATGCCAGCCAACTTTTAGCCATGTTTTGGGTTGAGAATCAGAGGGTATTGAATCTTAGATTTAGTGGATGAATGATGAAGATTGAAAAATTAGAAAGCTTCTTATTTTAGAAACTTTATAAAACATCCATCTTTCGGACATAAGAAACCCTAGAGATGGTGTCAAGGAGTTTTTTGCTAACTTTTGAGAGTAGAATGAGAGGGTATTGAATCTTAGATTTAGTTGATGAAGGATGGAGATTGAAAAAATAGAAAGTTTTATACTTTAGAAACTTTATAAAACATCGATCTTTTAGAAATAGGAAATCCTCGAGATGGTGTTAAGGAGCTTTTAGCCAAGTTTTGAGAAGAGGATTAGATGGTATTGAATCTTAGATTTAGTTGATGAAGGATGGAGATTGAAAAAATAGAAAGTTTCTTCTTTTAGAAACTTTATAAAACATGAATCTTTACCCTTAGTATACCTTAAAGTTGTTGTCAAGGAGCTTTTAGCCAGATTTTGAGATCCGGATTAGATGGTATTATATCTTAGATTTAGTTGATGAAACATGTATATTGAAAAAATAGAAAGTTTCTTATTTTAGAAAGTTTATAAAAATTCATCTTTTTTTACATAGGAAACCCTAGAGATGGTGTTAAGGAGCTTTTTGCCAAGTTTTTAGATGAGGAAGAGATGGTATCGAATCTTATATTTAGCTGATAATGATAGAGATTTAAAAACTAGAAAGTTTCTTATTTTGGAAACTTTATAAAACATCAATCTTTTAGACATATGAGACCCTATAGATGGTGTCCTGGAGCTTTTAGCCAAGTTTTGAGATGAGGATGAGATGGTATTTAATCAGATATTTAGTGGATGAATGACCATCTTTTAGGGTATTGAAACCCTAGAGATGATGTCAACGAGGTTTTAACCAAGTTTTGCGATTAGAACTAGTGGGTATTGAATCTTAGATTTAGTTGATGAATGAAAAAGTAGAAAGTTTCTTATTTTAGAAACTTTATAAAACATCCATCTTTTAGACATAGGAAACCCAAGAGATCGTGTCAAGGAGCTTTTAGCTAAGTTTTGAAATGAGAATGTGAGGGTATTGAATCTTAGATTTAGTTGTTGAAGGATGGAGATTGAAAAAATAAAAAGTTTCTTCTTTTACAAACTTTATAAAACATCAATCTTTTAGACTTAGTAAACCCTAGAGATTGTGTCAAAGAGCTTTTAGCCAAGTTTTGAGATTTTGATTAGATGGTATTGAATCTTAGATTTAGTTGATGAACAATGAAGATTGAAGAAATAGAAAGAAATAGAAAGTTTCTTATTTATGAAACTATATAAAACATCAATCTTTTAGACAAAGGAGGCATGTTTTGGGATGAGCATATGAGGGTATTGAATCTTAGATTTAGTTGATCAAGGATGAAGATTGAAAAATTAGAAAGCTTCTTATTTTAGGAACTTTATAAAACATCAATCTTTTATCTATAGGAAACCCTATAGATGGAGTCAAGGTGCTTCTAGCCAATATTTGGGATAAGGATGAGATGGTATTGAATCTTAGATTTAGTTGATAAAGGATGGAGATTGAAAAAATAGAAAGTTTATTATTTTAAAAACTTTGTAAAACCACTATAACCCAAGTGATGATGTCAACGTGCTTTAAGCCATGTTTTGGGATGAGCACATGAGAGTATTGAATCTTAGACTTAGTTTATGAAGGATGGAGATTGAAAAATTAGAAAGTTTCTTATTTTAGGAACTTTATAAGACATCCATCCTTTAGACATAAGAAACCCTAGAGATGGAGTCAAAATGCTTTTATCCAAGTTTTGGGATGGGGATGAGATGGTATTGAATCGTATATTTAGTTGGTGAAGGATGGAGATTCAAAAATATAAAGTCTCTTATTTTACAAACTTTATAAAAGATCAATCTTTTAGACATAGGAAACCCGAGAGATAGTGTGAATGAGCTTTAAGCTAAGTTTTGAGATGAAGATGTGATGATATTTAATCTTTGATTTAGTTGATAAATGATGGACATTGAAAAAATAGAAAGATTCTTATTTTAGAAATATTTTAAGACATCCATCATTTAGAAAAACGAAACCCTAGTGATGATGTCAACGAGCTTTAAGACATGTTTTGGAATGAACATATGAGGGTATTGAATCTTACATTTAGTTGATGTAGGATGGAGATTGAAAAATTAGAAAGCTTCCTAGTTTAGGAACTTTATATTACATCAATCTTTTAGACATAGGAAACCCTAGAGATGGAGTCAAGGTACTTTTAGCCAAGTTTTAGGATGAGGATGAGATGGTATTGAATCGTAGATTTAGTTCGTGAAGGATGGAGATTCAAAAACATAAAATCTCTTATTTTAGAAACTTTGTAAAACATTCATCTTTTAGACATAGGAAATCCTAAAGATAATGTGAAAGGGCATTTAGCTAAGTTTTGAGATTAAGATGAGAGAATATTTAATTTTTGATTTAGTTGATGAAGGATGGAGATTAAAAAAATAGAAAGTTTCTTATTTTAGAAACTTTATATGACATCCATCTTTTAGACATATGAGACCCTAGAGATGGGGTCAAGGAGCTTTTAACTAAGTTTTGAGATGAGGATGAGATGGTATTGAATCTTAAATTTAGTTGATAAATGATAAAAATTGAAAAATACAAAGTTTCTTATTCTAAAACTTTATAAAACATCAATCTTTTAGACATAAGAGACCCTAGAGACGGTGTGAATGAGCTTTTAGCCATGTTTTGGGATGAGGATGAGGATATTGACTCTTAGATTTAGTTGATGAAGGAGGGAGATTGAAAAAATAAAAAGTTTCTTATTTTAGAAACTTTATAAAATGTTAATTTTTTAGACTTAGTAAACCCTGGAGATGGTGTCAAGGAGCTTTTAGCCAACTTTTGAGATTAGGGTGAGATGGTATTAAATCTTAGATTTAGGTTATAAAGGATGGTGATTGAAAAACTAGAAAGTTTCTTCATTTAAAAATTTTATAAAACATTAATTTGTTAGACTTAGTAAACCCTAGACATTGTGTCAAGGAGCCTTTAGCAAAGTTTTGAGATGAGGTTGAGATGGTATTAAATCTTAGATTTAGGGTATAAAGGATGAAGATTGAAAAACTAGAAAGTTTCTTATTTTAGAAACTTTATAAAATATCCATCTTTTAAACATAGAAAATCCTATAAATGGTGTCAATGAGCTTTTAGCCAAGTTTTGAGATGACGATGACATGTTATTGAATTTTAGATTTAGATGATAAAGGATGGAGATTGAAAAAATAAAAAGTTTCTTATTTTATAAACTTTATAAAACAACCATCTTTTAGACATAGGTGACCCTAGATATGGTGTGAATGAGCTTTTAGCCTAGTTTTGGGATGATGATGAGATGATTTTGAATCTTAGATTTAGTTGATCATAGATGGAGATTGAAAAATTAGAAAGTTCCTTTTATTAGAAATTTTATAAAACATCTATTTTTTAGACAAAGGAAACCCTAAAGCTGATGTCAACGAGGTTTTAACCGAGTTTTGGGATGAGAATGAGATGGTATTTAATCTTAGATTTGGATGATGAAGGATTGAGATTGAAAAAATAGAAAGTTTCTTATTTTCAAAACTTTATAAAACATCCATCTTTTAGACATGAAACCCTAGAAATGGTGCCAAGGAGCTTTTAGCTAAGTTTCGAGATGAGGATGAGATGATATTGAATCTTAGATTTAGTTGATGAAGGATGGAGACTAAAAAACTAGAAAGTTTCTTATTTTAGAAACTTTATAAAACATCAATCTTTTAGACATAAGAACCACTAGAGATGGTGTCAAGGAGCTTGTAGCCAAGTTTTTAGATGAGGATGAGAGGGTATTGAATCTTAGATTTAGTTGATAAAGGATGGAGATTGAAACAATAGAAAGTTTCTTATTTAAGATACTTTATAAAACATCCATCTTTTACACATAAGAGACCTTAGAGACGGTGTTAAGGAGATTTTAACTATGTTTTGGGGTGAGGATGAGATGATCTTGAATCTTAGACTTAGTTGGTGAAGGATAGAGATTGAAAAAATAGAAAGTTTATTATTTTAGAGATTTTATAAAACATCAATCTTTTAGTTATCGGAACCCTAGATTTAGTTGATGAAAGATAGAGATTTAATAAATAGAAAGTTTCTTATTTTTGAAACTTTAAAAAATATAAATCATTTAGACAAAGGAAACCCTAGAGATGGTGTTAAGGTGCTTTGAGCCAAGTTTTGGGATGAGATAGTTTTGAATTGTAGATTTAGATGGTGAAGAATAGATATTGAAAAATAAAAAGTTTTTTAGTTTAGAAACTTTGTAAAAGATCCACCTTATAGACATAGGAAACTTTATAGATGGTGTCAACGAGCTTTTAACCAAGTTTTTGAGATGAAGATTAGATGTTATTGAATCTTAGATTGAGTTAATCAAGGATGGGGATGGTAAAATTGAAAGTTTCTTATTTTAGAAATATTATAAAACATCAATATTTAAGACATAGGAAACCCTATAAATGGTGTCAAGAAGCTTTTAGCTAAGTTATGAGATGAGGATTAGATGTTATTTAATTTTTGATTTATTTGAACAAGGATGGATTTTGAAAAAATAGAAAGTTTCTAATTTTAGAAACTTTAGAAAACATCAATCTTTTAGACATAGGAAACCCTGGAGATGGTGTCAATGAGGTTTTAGCTAAGTTTTGAGATGCGGATGAGATGATATTGAATCTTAGATTTAGTTAATGAAGGCTAGAGATTGAAAAAAAAAAGTTACTTATTTTAGAAACTGTATAAGGCATCAATCTTTTAGACATAGAAAACCCTACAGATAGTGTGAATAAGCTTTTACCCAAGTTTAGAGATGAGGATGAGATTGTATTGAATATTATATTTTGTTGATAAAGGATGAAGATTGAAAAAATAGAAAGTTTCTTATTTTAGAAACTTTACAAAACATCCAACTTTTAGAGATAAGTGACCCTAGACACGATGTCAAGGAGCTTTAAACCATATTTTGGGATAACGAAGAGATGATACTGAATCTTAGATTTAGTTGATAAAGGATGAGAATAGAAAAAATAGAAAGTTTCTTATTTTAGAAACTTTATAAAATATCTATCTTTTAGACAAAGGAAACTGTTAGCCCAAGGGTTTCCCATGGGTTCATTCTTAACAAACACAAATTGATTAGTCTTTTATGGACTAATTGTTTGCCTTGAGTGTTGTGCTATACACAGGGAATTCACATGTCAATCATGCTAGCACACACCGTTGATAGCCTATGCTTGAAGATGAACCAACAAAGGACAAAGGAGCTAGAGCATATTTGGACAAACCATACCTTGGAGGATCAACCAAGGAGAAGTTCCACACAACCATCTCAAAGCATTGAACAAACAAAAGAAGATCAATGAAGGCCAAAGCTTGTGGATCAACAACTTGCAAAGGAGCTTGAACCAAATGGTGGCATCATCCTTTGAAGGTGTCAAGCAAAGAAGCTCAACCTTGAAGATCCCAAAGCAAGCCAAGCACACCATTGAAGATCAAATGAAGATTGGCTCAAGAGAACAAGGGAGTACTTAGAATGGTAGTATGTATCACCTTTCTCTCTTATATTTTTTCTTGATCAAGGCACACCTTAAAACTCCTAAAAATATATTTTTCAAAGAGACTAACACACCCTTTAAGGACTTAAATGGATAAGTGAATGGCTATGGTGGTGCACCAACATGTTGGGTCCCATATGGCATTCAACACAACATTGAACAAAACAGAGTTTTAAGAGTACAATCTGGACCAACAACTAAATCCTATCAAAATTTGTTTAAGCCATTTTCAAATATTTTTGGAAATATTTTTAACAGATATCTCTCATTTTTCTCATATTCGTAGAGTATAAGAACGTCGAAATCCGACAAGAAACGAACGAGATATGAATTTTTCAAATTGGAAGCTGATTGCTGGAAATCCAGTCTCGGAGCTCCGAGAATTTTCTCGGAACTCCGAGCTTGGAACGCCGAGACATTTCTCGGAGCTCCGAGAAAACAACTTGGACAAAAAAAATAGAGCCGTTGGGGGTCTAACAACTAGTAATTGACCCGAAAATGACCGAAATACCCCCAAAACGGTCATATTGAGTTGGAACTCTATATACACACATTGTATGGACCTAAAACAATTAGATGAATATGTTCCAACTCAAAAGAACCCTTGAAAACTACTTGCAATCATTTTTGGGTTAATTTTCTCTCACCAACCTCTTGTTCCTTGATTTGAGAAAATCATTTGAGATTGGTTTAGGCATTACTTGTAATCATCTTTGAGAGTGCATTGTGAGCTTTACTTTGTATTAGCCTATCTAGAGGCAAGTGAGCAACATCTTCTTCTCTTCATTATATTTGACAACAAAGGGCGCCCTATTTAAGACCCTTGGAGCTTGGACGCTCGGATTGTACAAGGCGAAAGGAACGCTGTATTTAAGTTCCTTGGAAGATAGTGGATACCTCAAGGAGAGCAAACTTGAGAAGAGTGGAGTAGGTCTTGGGTTTAAGACCGAACCACTATAAAAGCGCTTGTGTCAAAGCCTCTTGTCTCTCGACCTTTTTCTCTTGATTGGTGATTGGTACACATCTCTCTTACTTTCTCTTGTAGGTGCTTTAATATTCATATCCTTGCTTGAGTGAGTGATTAGCACTTAAGTTAAAATTGCATATTCATCTCTTTCTAATTAAGTCTCTCATCATTCTAGTCAAGTTATAAAATCAACTAGGGAGTAAAGTTTACATCATTACCATTAAGCTTAATTAATCAAACTAACTTGATTGTGAAAAGTTAAAACTAGGGTAATTTTGGTAAGGAGTTTTTGAAGAGAATAAGTTTTTTAAAAAAACCCAATTCACCCCCTTCTTGGGTTGCCTAGTGGGATTTCACTTGTTATCAGAGCTAAAGGCTCTTACATAGATTTTTGAACTTTCAAATTTCTTCAAGAGAAAAGTTCTATATTGACTACCTAATGGCTTCTAGATTTCCTTGTTTTGATTGAACCAACTATGGATCTTGGTCGATTCATATGAGGTCTTATCTAAAGAGTCTAGATAAAGACTTGCTTAAATCAATTGAAAATGACTTTGTTTTAAATTCCAAATCTAAGAGAATTAGTGATTACGATAAAAGATTATTTTCTCTTAACTCAAAAGCCATGATTTCCTTATGTTGCTCCTTGCCCTCACATCTATTTGAAAAAGTTTCTTCATGCAAAAATGCTAAAGAAATTTGGATTTCATTAGAAAACAATTTCAAAGAAAATATTTACTTGATGGCTCTTGAAAATCAAAATGAAGAAAATGATGATTTAAGTGATGATGAGTTAGATGGTTTGTGCCTCCTAATTATGAAGATCTTGTGAATAACTATGTTAAACTTAATGATCAATTTGAACTACAAACCACAAAGAACTAATCACTTAAAAAATCTCTCAAATCAATTTCAAATGAACTTGAAGATCTTCAAAATGAATATGTAAATTTACAAAATGAAGAAAATAAATTAATTGAATATAACATTGAACTTGAAAAGAAAAACCTTGATTTATTGGAAAAACTTAAAGTTATCAATGAAGAAGAAGATAGAAATAGAGTTTTCTCATCTCTTGAATCAGTAAACTTAAAAAGGAAAATAACTGATTTGAAAATCGAGAATGAGAAACTTGAGTTGGAAAACTATTATCTACAAGAAGAAAAAGCTAAATACAATTGTCACCATATGCATTCTTGTAGTTCATCATGTTCATCTAGTCCTTCTACCTATTCTTCCATGTCTTGTGATTATTGTGGAAGATTAGAACATTACAAATCTAGATGTAGATTTAGATTTGTAAAAAGCTCTAAGTTTGTGTGGGTTAGAAAAGACTCATTACATCACACAAACTTAGTTGGGCCCAAGATGGTTTGGGTTCCAAAACCCCCTACTTGAGGCATTCTACATGCTTCGTAGATTTTGGGGTATGTGCTATAACTTGAATATCATTTGAGAAATTTGGTTGAATAGATATAATGTGCTTATTCTTGTTTTGATTCCATGTATCTATACATGCTTGTGCTTAAATGAAAAATCTCTTCTTAGAATTCAAAGTCTATGTGCTTAAACTTATTTACAATAAGACTTTGACATGCTATATTTAAGTGTAAAATCTACTGAAAAAGGCTCCCTAGATATCCCATTTGATATCTAGTCTATGTTGTGCTAAAATTGTTAAATTTTATGAAAACTATGCTTCTAGATACAATATGCTTGATTCCCATGTAGCCTTAAGATTAAATGCTATATCAATTGTGTTTATTTGGATGCTAGATGTCACATTAATATTTCCTTGCATCTAGCCTCATATGTGTTTTAATGATCACATCTTTTTCAAAAGAAACACATATAGATACTATAGACTTATAGTGTTTGATTCTTGTGTAACTATATATACTATTCTAAGTGCACTCACTAAGACTTAGATCCTTTTGCACTTAGCAGTCATCCACATGTAAAATCACAATAGAGCACTTAATGTGAAAACCATGATTGATCTTACATGAATATCAACCTCTTCATTGCCCATGAGTTCAAGTTAAACCCATAAGAGTATAACTTTCATATTTGAACTATAATTTGGATTGTGATTGTGAAAAGTTAAAACTAGGGTAATTTTGGTAAGGAGTTTTTAAGAGAATAAGTTTTTAATTCACCCCCCTCTTGGGTTGCCTAGTGGGATTTCAGAAACCATAGAGAATATGTCAACGAGCTTTTAGCCAAGTTTTGGGATCAGAATGAGAGGGTACTGAATAATATATTTAGTTGATTAAGTAAGGAGATTGAAACTTTATAAAAATCCATCTTTTAGACGTCAAAAACCCTAGAGATGGTGTCAATGAGCTTTTAGCCATGTTTTGGGAAGAGGATGAGATGGTATTGCATCGTAGATTTAGTTGGTGAAGGATGGCGATTCAAAAATATAAAGTCTCTTATTTTAAAAATTTTATAAAACATCCATCTTTTAGACATAGGAAACCCTAGAGATAGTGTGAATGAGCATTTAGCTAAGTTTTGAGATTAAGATGAGATGATATTGCATCTTTGATTTAGTTGATGAAGGATGGAGATTGAACAAATTGAACGTTTCTTATTTTAGAAACTTTATAAGACATCCAACTTTTAGACTTACGAAACCCTAGGGTTGGGCTCAAGGAGCTTTTAGCTAAGTTCTGAGATGAGGATGAGATGGTATTGAATCTTAGATTTAGTTAATAAATGATGAAAATTGAAAAATAGAAAGTTTCTTATTTTAATAACTTTATAAAACAACCATATTTTAGACATAAAAGACCCTAGAAACGGTGTGAAAGAGCTTTTAGCCATGTTTTTGGATGAGGATGAGGTGATATTGAATCTTAGATTTAGTTGATTAAGGATGGAGATTGAAAAAATAGAAAGTTTCTTATTTTAGAAACTTTATAAAATATTAATTTTTTAGAGTTAGTAAACCCTAGTGATGGTGTCAAGGAGCTTTTAATCAAGTTTTGAGATTATGGTGAGATGGTATTAAATCTTTGATTTAGGTTATAAATGATGGAGATTGAAAAACTAGAATGTTTCTTTTTTTAGAAACTTTATAAAACATTAATTTTTTGGGCTTAGTAAGCCCTAGAGATGGTGTCAAGGAGCTTTTAGCCAAGTTTTAAAATTAGGGTGAGATGGTATTAAATCTTAGATTTAGGTTATAAAGGATGGAGATTGAAAAACTAGAAAGTTTCTTATTTTAGAAACTTTATAAAATATCCATCTTTTAAACTATCGAAATCATAGAAATGGTGTCAATGGGCTTTTAGCCAAGTTTTGAGATGAGGATGAGATGGTATTGAATCTTAGATTTAGATGAAGGATGGAGATTGAAAAAATAGAAAGTTTCTTATTTTATAAACTTTATAAAACAACCATCTTTTAGACATAGTTGACCTTAGAGATGGTGTGAATGAGCTTTTAGCCTAGTTTTACGATGATGATAAGATAGTTTTGAATCTTAGGTTTAGGTTATCATGGATGGAGATTGAAAAAATAGAAAGTCTCTTATTTTAGGAACTTTATAAAACATCTATCTTTTAGACAAAGGAAACCCTAAAAATGATGTCAACGAGGTTTTAACCAAGATTTGGGATGAGAATGAGAGGGTGTTGAATCTTAGATTTAGTTGATGAGGGATGGAGATTGAAAAAATAGAAAACTTCATATTCCAGAGACTTTATAAGATATTAATCTTTTTGACTTAGTAAACCCTAAAGATGGTGTCAAGGAGCTTTTAGCATAGTTTTGTGATGAGGATGAGCTGGTATCCAATCTTAGATTTGGTTGATGAAAGATAGAGATTGAAAGTACAAAGTTTCTTATTTTAGAAACTTTAGAAAACATCCATCTTTTAGACATAGGCAACCCTAGAGATGGTGTCAAAGACCTTTGAGCTGAGTTTTGAGATGAGTATGAGATGATATGAAATCTTAGAATTAGTTAATGAAGGATAGAGACTAAAATAGAAAGTTTATTATTTTAGAAACTTTATAAGACATCAATCTTTTAGACATAAGAACCCCTAGAGATGGTGTCAATGAGCTTTTAGCCAAGTTTTGAGATGAGGATGAGAGGCTATTGAATCTGAGAATTAGTTTATGAAGGATAGAGATTGAAAAAAATAGAAAGTTTGTTATTTTAGATACTTTATAAAACATCCATCTTTTACACATAAGAGACCCTAGAGACGGTGATAAAGAGCACGCCCGCCATTTTGTATCCAAATCCAAATACAAAAACATGAAAGATCACACACAAAACACACAGATTTACGTGGTTCACCCAGCCAGTTTGGTATGGGCTACGTCCACAGCAGAGCGACAAGCCAACGATTCCACTATTTTGAATAAAATATTAGAAACCCTCACACGTCTCTAGGGCGTCTCCTGATATCACATATTTCACCAATAACAGAGTTTGATCGTGTTTTTTGGAGATTTGAGATCCCAAGATATATTTCACATCTCTACCAAAGCACCTACTAGTTGAAAGATCCAAATCATGTTCACATCCAAATCATGTTTGTTACTTTTTATTGGGAGGAATATTTCTTGGTATTTAATTACAGCCAAAACTGCTGATAAAGTGCTGCATACTGTTGATCAAAACAATTTTTGAGTACTGACAATCTAAGAAATTTTTTGAATGAGAAATGCCACTATCCTTTATGTGCCTTGCAAGTTTTTGGGGTTTCCTATTCTATCTATTTAGATGTTTGGGTAATATTATTTGCTTCTATTTCCCTAGGTTTGACGAGTGCAATATCTCTCCATTGACAATCAAGGCACTCTCTTTAGCTGGTTATGTGCAGATGACCAGGGTGCAAGAAGGCACACTTACTGTTTGCCTTGAGGGTATGTGAAACCTTTGGTTGTTAAACTTAAATTTATCTTAAGATCAATTTTTCTGAGGTTTTGTGCTTGAGCCCATATCTCATATGGAAAATCCTAAGTGCGTCAACCACAAGGTGGTGGGTTCAAGCCAGGTTACCGATCAAATTATTTTGGACTGAATTTTGAACTGTGGCTCACAATATTGTTGAGGACGGCAGTGGGCCCACAATTGTTGGGCCATGGGCCAGAATTGTACATCAAAACCATCTTCACTTTTGAAATTGAGTTTTGAGTGATAATATTGTTCTTACTTACGCAGGTCATTCTATTTTTTTTCTTCTTTTGAATTTTAACTATGTTTTGTGGTGAGGATCAAAGGAAGGAGATTGAAAAAATAGAAAGTTTCTTATTTTAGAAACTTTGTAAGACATCCATCTTTTAGACATAGGAAACCCTAGAGATGGTGTCAAGGAGCTTTTAGCCAAGTTTTAAAATGAGGATGAGATTGTATTGAATCTTAGATTTAGTTGATGAAGGATAGAGATTGAAAAAAAAAAGTTTATTATTTTAGAGATTTTATAAAACATCTGTCTTTTAGTTATAGAAACCCTAGAGAAGATGTCAACGAGCTTTTAGCCAAGTTTTGGGATGAGAATGAGAGGGTACTGAATCTTAGATTTAGTTGATGAAGGATGGAGATTAAAAAAAAGAAAGTTTCTTATTTTTGAAACTTTAAAAAACATACGTCATTTAGATATAGGAAACCATAAAGATGGTGTCAATGTGCTTTGAGCCAAGTTTTGGGATGAGGATGATATGGTATTGAATCGTAAATTTAGATGGTGAAGGATAAAGATTACAAAATAAAAAGTTTCTTATTTTAGAAACTTTATAAAACACCCACCTTTTAGACATAGGAAACTTTAAAGATGGTGTGAACGAGCTTTTAGCCCTGTTTTTTAGATGAAGATTAATGTTATTGAATCTTAGATTTAGTTTATCAAGGATGGAGATTGTAAAATTGAAAGTTTCTTATTTTAGAAACTTTATAAAACATCAATCTTTAAGACATAGGAAACCCTATAAATGGGTGAAGGGGCGTTTAGCTATGTTTTGAGATGAGGATTAGATGGTATTTAATTTTTTATTTACATGAACAAGGATGGAGATTGAAAAAATAGAAAGTTTCTAAAAACATCAATCTTTTATACATAGGAAACCCTGGAGATGGTGTCAAGGAGGTTTTAGCTAAATTTTGATATGCGGATAAGATGATATTGAATCTTAGATTTAGTTGATGAAGGATGAAGATTGAAAAAAAAAAGTTTCTTATTTTAGAAACTGCATAAGACATCAATCTTTTAGACATAGGAAACCCTACAGATGGTGTGAATGAGCATTTAGCCAAGTTTAGAGATGAGGATGAGATGGTATTGAATCTTATACTAAGTTGATAAAGGATGAAGATTGAAAATATAGAAAGTTTCTTATTTTAGAAACTTTATAAAACATCCAAGTTTTAGAGATAAGTAACCCTAAACACGGTGTCAAGGAGCTTTTAACCATGTTTTGGGATAACGATGAGATGATACAGAATCTTAGATTTAGTTGATGAAGGATGGGAATTCAAAAAATAGAAAGTTTCTTATTTTAGAAACTTTATAAAATATCTATCTTTTAGACAAAGGTAACCCTAGAGATGGTGTTAAGGAGCTTTTAGCCAGTTTTAGATGAGGATGAGATGGTATTGGATCTTAGATTTAGTTGATAAATGATGTAGATGGAAAAAATAGAAAGTTTCTTATTATGAAAACTTTATATAACATCCATCTTTTAGACATAGGAAACCCTAGAGATGTTGTCAACGATCTTTTAGCCAAGTTTTGGGATGAGAATGAGAGGGTATTAAATCTTAGATTTAGTTTATAAAGGATGGAGATTGAAAAAATAGAAAGTTTCTTACTTTACAAACATTATAAAGCATCATTCTTTTAGACATAGGAGAACCGAGAGACGGTGTCAAGGAGCTTTTAGCCGTGTTTTGGGATGAGGATGAGAAGATATTGAATCTTAGATTTAGTTGATTTAGGATGGATATTGAAGGAATAGAAAGTTTGTTATTTTAGAAACTTTGTTTTACTTACATCTTTTAGACATAAGTAACCCTAGAGATGATGTCAACAAGCTTTAAGCCAAGTTTTTGGATGAGAAGTAGAGGGTACTGAATCATAGATTTAGTTGATGAAGGATGGAAATTGAAAAATTAGAAAGTTTTTATTTTAGAAACTTTGTAAAACATCAATCTTTTAGACATAAGAAACCCTAGAGATGGTGTCAAGGTGCTTTTAGCCAAGTTTTAGGATGAAGATGAGATGATATTGAATTGTAGATTTAGCTGGTGAATGATGGACATTGAAAAATAGAAAGTTTCTTACTTTAGAAACTTTATAAAACATCTATCTTTTAGACATAGGAAATTCTAGAGATGGTGTCAACGAGCTTTTAACTAAGTTTTGAGATGATGATGAGATGATATTGAATCCTAGATTTAGTTGATTAAGGATAGAGATTGAAAAAAGAGAAAGTTTCTTATTTTAGAAACTTTATAAAACATCCATCTTTTAGACATAAGAAACCCTAGAGATGGTGTCAATGAACTTTTAGCTAATTTTTGATATGAGGATGAGATGATACTGAATCTTTGATTTAGTTGATGAAGGAAGTAGACTAAAAAATAGAAAGTTTCTTATTTTAGAAAATTTGTAAGAATTAGTTGATAAAGGATGGAGATTGAAAAAATAGAAAGTTTCTTAGTTTAGATACTTTATAAAATATCCATCTTTTACATATAAGAGACCCTAAAGATGATGTGAAGGTGCTTTTAGCCATGTTTTGGGATGAGAATGAGATGGTATTGAATCGTAGATTTTGTTGGTGAAGGATTGAGATTAAAAAATAGAAAGTTTCTTACTTTATAAACTTTATAAAACATCCAGCTTTTAGACATAGAAAACCCAATAGATGAGGATGAGATGGTATTGGATCTTAGATTTAGTTGATAAAGGATGAAGATGGAAAAAATAGAAAGTTTCTTATTATGAAAACTTTATATAACATCCATCTTTTAGACATAGAAAACCCTAGAGATGTTGTCAACGAGCTTTTAGCCAAGTTTTGGGATGAGAATGAGAGGGTATTAAATCTTAGATTTCGTTGATAAAAAAAGGAGATTGAAAAAATAGAAATTTCTTACTTTACAAACATTATAAAGCATCATTCTTTTAGACATAGGAGAACCGAGAGACGGTGGCAAGGAGCTTTTAGCCGTGTTTTGGGATGAGGATGAGAAGATATTGAATCTTAGATTTAGTTGATTTAGGATGGATATTGAAAGAATAGAAAGTTTCTTATTTTAGAAACTTTGTTTAACGTACATCTTTTAGACATAGGTAAACCTAGAGATGATGTCAACAAGCTTTAAGCCAAAGTCTTTTGATGAGAAGTAGAGGGTACTGAATCATAAATTTAGTTGATGAAGGATGGAGATTGAAAAATTAGAAATTTTTTATTTTAGAAACTTTGTAAAACATCAATCTTTTAGACATAAGAAACCCTAGAGATGGTGTCAAGGTGCTTTTAGCCAAGTTTTAGGATGAGGATGAGATGGTATTGAATCCTAGATTTAGCTGGTGAATGATGGACATTGAGAAATAGAAAGTTTCTTATTTTAGAAACTTTATAAAACATCTATCTTTTAGACATAGGAAATTCTAGAGATGGTGTCAACGAGCTTTTAACTAAGTTTTGAGATGATGATGAGATGATATTGAATCCTAGATTTAGTTGATTAAGGATAGAGATTGAAAAAAATAGAAAGTTTCTTATTTTAGATACTTTATAAAACATCCATCTTTTAGACATAAGAAATCCTAGAGATGGTGTCAATGAACTTTTAGCTAATTTTTGATATGAGGATGAGATGATATTGAATCTTTGATTTAGTTGATGAAGGTTATAGACTAAAAAATATAAAGTTTCTTATTTTAGAAACTTTGTAAAACATCCATCTTTTAGAGGAACCGTCTAGTGATGCTGTCGATGAGCTTTTAGCCAAGTATTGAGATTAGGATGAGAGGGTATTGGATCTTAGATTAAGTTGATAAAAGATGGAGATTGAAAAAATAGAAAGTTTTTTAGTTTAGATACTTTATAAAACATCCATCTTTTAACCATAAGAGACCCTAAAGATGATGTGAAGGTGCTTTAGCCATGTTTTGGGATGAGGAAGAGATGGTATTGAATCGTAGATTTTGTTGGTTAAGGATTGAGATTAAAAAATAGAAAGTTTCTTACTTTATAAACGTTATAAAACATCCAGCTTTTAGACATAGGAAACCCAATAGATGATGTCAACAAGCTTTTAGCTATGTTTTGAGAGAAGGATTAGATGGTTTTGAATTTTAGACTTAGTTGATCAAGGATGGAGATTGTAAAAGGAAAAGTTTCTTATTTTAAAGACTTTATAAAACATTAATCTTTTAGACATAGAAAACCTCATAAATGGTGTGAAAGAACTTTTAGCTAAGTTTTGAGAGGAGGATTAGATGGTATTCAATCTTTGATTTATTTGAACAGGGATGGAGATTGAAAAAATAAAAAGTTTCATATTATATAAAGTTTATAAAACATGAATTTTTTAGACATAGGAAATCCTAGAGATAATATCAACGAGCTTTTAGCCAAAGTTTGGGATGAGAATGAGAGGGTATTAAATCTTATTTTTAGTTGATGAAGGATGGTGATTGAAATAGAAAGTTTCTTATTTTAGAAACTTTATAAAACAACCTTCTTTTATACATAGGAGAACCTAGAGATGTTGTCAAAGAGCTTTTAGCCGTGTTTTGTGATGAGGATATGATACAATTGAATCTAATATTTAGTTGATTAAGGATGAAGATTGAAAATATGAAAAGTTTATTATTTTAGAAACTTTGTAAAACATCCATCTTTTAGACATAAGAAACCCTACTGATGATGTCAACGAGTTTTAAGCTAAGTTTTGGGATGAGAATAAGAGGGTATTGAATCTTAGATTTAGTTGATGAAGGATAGAGATTGAAAAATTAGAAAGTTTCATATTTTAGAAAGTTTATAAAACATCCATCTTTTAGACATAGGAAACCCTAGAAATGGTGTCAATGTGCTTTTAGCCAAGTTTTGGGATAAGGATGAGTTGGTATTGAATCGTAGATTTAGTTGGTGAAGGATTGAGATTGAAAAATAGAAAGTTTCTTATTTTAGGAACTTTGTAAAATATGCATCTTTTAGACATAAGAAACCCTAGAGATGGTGTCAAAGGGCTTTTAGCTAAGTTTTGAGATGATGATAAGATGATATTGAATCTTTGATTTAGTTGATGAAGGATGGAGATGAAAAAAATCGAAAGTTTGTTATTTTAGAAACTTTAAAAGACATCTATCTTTTAGACATCGGAAACTATAGAGATGGGGTGAAGGAGTTAGTATCAGTTTTGAGATAAGGAAGAGATAGTATTGAATCTTAGATCTACTTTATAAAGGATGAAAATTGAAAAATAGAAAGTTTCTTATTTTAGAAACTTCATAAAACATCCATCTTTTAGACGTAAGAGACCCTAGAGACGGTGTCAAGGAGCTTCTAGCCAAGTTTTTAGATGTATATGAGATGATATTGAATCTTAGATTTAGATGATGAAGAATGGAGATTGAAAAAATAAAAAGTTTCTTATTTTAGAAACTTTATAAAACATTTTTTTACCTAGTAAACCCTACAGAAGGTGTCAATGAGCTTTTAGCTAAGTTTTGAGATTACGGTGAGAAGATATTAAATCTAAGATTTAGGTTGTAAAGGATGGAGATTGAGAAAATAGGAAGTTTCTTATTTTAGAAACTTTATAAAACATCAATCTTTTAAGCATAAGAAATCCTAAAAATTGTGTCAGTTAGCTTTTAGCCAAGTTTTGAGATTATTATGAGATAGTATTCAATCTTAGATTTAGTTGATAAATGATGGAGATTAAAAATATAGAAATTTTCTTATTTTAAAAACTTTATAAAACAACAATCTTTTAGATATAAGAGACCCTAGAGATGGTGTGAAGGAGCTTCTAGGTTACTTTTGGGATTATGATAAGTTGGTTTTGAATCTTAGATTTAGTTGATCATGGATAGAGATTGAAAAAATAGAAAGTTTCTTATTTTAGAAACTTTATAAAGCATCTATCTTTTAGACATAGGAAACCCTAGAGATAAGGGTGTCAATTTTGGCTCAGGCTCGGAAGCTCGCTCAAGCTCGACTCAAAAAAAGCTCGGCTCGAATCCTTAACGAGCCGAGCTGAGCCGGATCGCCAGGCTCGTTAAGCTTAACGTGTCGAGCCTGATTTAGGCCAGGCTCGGCTCGGCTCGTTAAGGCTCGTTAAGAATTTAATATATTTAAATATATATATTATATATTAATATATACACTAAAAGGGTTGCCCATGGAGTGAAAGGGGGAGGCAAAATATGTCACTTCATTTTTGGAACCCCATTTGTTACTTCCACCCCCCATAGTGTAAAAAAAGTAGTCAAATTACACTAGATAGGGCTGTCTAGGGAAAATGAGGGGTGTGAACTTAATATAACCCGAACTCGGTAAGGCTCGCGAGCCTGGTCGAGCCTGACCGAGCCGAGCCGAGCCCAAGCCTGGTTCGAGCCCAAGCCGAGCTTTTGAGCTTAACCAGCCGAGCCAAGCCTGGCCAAGCTCGGCTCGGCTCGTTTACACCCCTACCTAGAGATGATGTTAACGAGGTTTTAACCAAGTTTTGGGATGAGAATATGACAGGGTAATGAATCTTAGATTTAGTTGAAGAAGGATGGAATTGAAAAAATAGAAAGTTTCTAATTTTAGAACTTTATAAAACATCTATCTTTTAGACTTGGTAAACCCTAGAGATGGTGTCAAGGGGCTTTTAGCCCAGTTTCGAGATGAGGATGAGTTGGTATTAAATCTTAGATTTAGTTGATGAAGGATGGAGATCGAAAAAATAGAAAAGTTTCATACTTTAGAAACTTTATAAAACATCAATCTTTTAGACATAGGAAACCTTAGAGATGGTGTCAAGGAGCTTTTAGCTGTGTTTTGAGATGATGATTAGAATATATTGAATCTTAGAGTTAGTTTATGAAGGATGTGGACTAAAAAAATAAAAAGTTTCTTATTTTAGAAACTTTATAAGACATCCATCTTTTAGACATAGGAACCCGTAGAGATGGTGTCAAGGAGCTTTTAGCAAAGTTTTGAGATTATGGTGAGATGGTATTAAATCTTAGAATTAGTTTACAAAGGATGGAGGTTGAAAAAATAGAAAGTTTCTTATTTTAGAAATTTTATAAAACTCTTAGATTTAATTGATAAAGGATGAAGAATGAAAAAATAGAAAGTTTCTTAGTTTATAAACTTTATAAAATTATCATCTTTTGGACATAAGAGATCTTAGAGATGGTGTGAAGGAGCTTTTAGCCTAGTTTTGGGATGATGATAAGATGGTTTTGTATCTTAGATTTAGTTGATCATGGATCGAGATTGAAAAAATAGAATGTTTCTTATTTTAGAAACGTTGTAAAGCATCTATCTTTTAGACATAAGAAACCCTAGAGATAATGTCAACGAGGTTTTAACCAAGTTTTGGGCTTGAGAATGTGAGGGGATTGAATCTTAGATTTAGTTGATGAAGGATGGAGAATGAAAAAATAGAAAGTTCCTTATTTTAGAAACTTTATAAACTATTAATCTTTTAGACTTAGTAAACCCTAGAGATGGTGTAAATGAGGTATTAGCCAAGTTTGGAGATGAGGATGAGATGGTATTGAATCTTAGATTTAGTTGATAAGGGATAGAGATTGAAAAAATAGAAAGTTTTTTATTTTGGAAACTTTATAAAACATCAATCTTTTAGGCATAGGAAACCCTAGAGATGATATTACCGAGCTTTTAGCCAACTTTTCAGATGAGAATGAGAGGGGATTGAATCTTAGATTTAGTTGATTAAAGGATGGAGATTGAAAAAATAGAAAGTTTCTTATTTTAGAAACTTTGTAAGACATCCATCATTTAGACATACGAAACCCTAGAAATGTTGTCAAGTAGATTTTAGCCAAGTTTTGAGATGAGGATGAGATGGTATTGAATCTTAGATTTAGTTGATGAAGGATGGAGATTGAAAAAGTAGAAAGTTTCTTATTTTAGAAACTTTATAAAACATCTGTTTTTTAGATATAGGAAGCCCTAGAGATAATCCCAACGAGCTTTTAGCCAAGTTTTGGGATGAGAATGAGAGGGTATTGAATCTTAGATTTAGTTGATGAAGGATGGAGATTGAAAAAATAGAAAGTTTCTTATTTTAGAAACTTTGTAACCTACTAATCTTTTAAACTTAGTAAACCCTAAAGATGGTGTAAATGAGCTTTTAGCTAAGTTTGGAGATTAGGATAAGATGGTATTGAATCTTAGATTTACTTGATGAGGGATGAAGATTGAAAAAATAGAAAGTTTTTTATTTTAGAAACTTTATAAAACATCTATCTTTTAGACATATGAAACCCTATAGAGAGTTTCGTGTTTTAGAAACTATATAAAATATCAATCTTTTAGCCAAGTTTTGGGATGAGAATGAGATGGTATTGAATCTTATATTTAGTTGATGAACGATGGATATTTAAAAAATAAAAAGTTTTTTATTTTAGAAACTTTATAAAACATCCATCTTTTAGACATATCAAACCCTAGAGATGATGTCAACGTGCTATTACCAACTTTTGAGATGACAATGAGAGGGTATTGAATCATATATTTAGTTGCTTAAGGATGGAGATTGAGAAAATGAAAAGTTTTTTATTTTAGAAACTTTCTAAGACAAGCATCTTTTAGATATAAGAAGCCCTAGAGAGGGTGTCATGGGGCTTTTAGCTACGTTTTGAGATGAGGATAAGATGGTATTGAATCTTAGATTTAGTTGATAAAGGATGGAGATTGAAAAGGTAGAAAGTTTTTTATTTTAGAAACTTTATAAAACATCCATATTTTAGACACAGGAAACCCTATATATGTGTCAAGGAACTTTTAGCAGAGTTTTGAGATGAGGATGAGAGGATATTGAATCTTAGATTTAGTTGATGAATAATAGAGATTTAAAAAATAGATGGTTTCTTATTTTAGAAACTTTGTAAGACATTTAACTTTTAGCAAAGGAACCCTTAGGGTTGGTGTGAAGGAGCTTTTAGCTAAGTTTTGAGATGAGGATGAGATGGTATTGAATCTTAGAATTAATTGACAGAGCTTTTAGCCATGTTTTGGGATGAGGATGAGAGAGTATTGAATCTTAGATTTAGTTGATTAGTGATGGAGATTGTAAAAATAGAAAGTTTCTTATTTTAGATGAAATCCCACTAGGCAACCCAAGAGGGGGGTGAATTGGGTTTCTTTAAAAAACTTATTCTCTTTAAAAACTCCTTACCAAAATTACCCTACTTTTAACTTTTCTTAATCAAGTCAGTTTGATTAATTAAGCTTAATAGTAATGTTGTAAACTTTACTCTCTAGTTGATTTTATAACTTGACTAGAATGATGAGAGGCTTAATTAGAAAGAGATGAATATGCAATTTCAACTTAAGTGCCAATCACTCACTGAAGCAAGGATTTGAATATTAAAGCACTTATAAGAGAGAGTAAGAGAGATGTGTAGCAATCACCAATCAAGAGAAGGAGGTAGAGAGACAAGAGGCTTTGACACAAGCGCTTTTATAGTGGTTCGGTCTTAAACCAAAGACCTACACCACTCTTCTCAAGTTTTCTCTCCTTGAGGTATCCACTATCTTCCAAGGAACTTAAATATGGCATTCCTTTCGCCTTGTACAATCCAAGCGTCCAAGCTCCAAGGATCTTAAATACGGCGCCCTTTGTTGCCAAATACAATGAAGAGAAGATGTTGCTCACTTGCCTCTAGATAGGCTAATACAAAGTAGAGCTCACAATGCACTCTCAAAGATAATTACAAGTAATGCCTAAACTAATCTAAAATGATTTTCTCAAGTCAAAGAACAAGAGGTTGGTGAGAGAAAAATAACCCAAAATGATTGCAAGTAGTTTTCAAGGGTTCTTTTGAGTTGGAACATATTCGTCTGTTCGTTTTAGGTCCATACAATGTGTATATATAGAGTTCCAACTCAATATGACCGTTTAGGGGGTATTTCGGTCATTTTCGGGTCAAAAAACTACTAGCCGTTGGACCTCCAACGGCTCTTTTTTTTGTGTCTAGGTTGTTTTATCGGAGCTCCGAGAAATGTCTCGGAATTCCGAGAAAATTCTCGGAGCTCCGAGACTGGATTTCCAACAATCAGCTTCCAATTTGAAAAATTCATATCTCCTTCGTTTCTTGTAGGATTTCGACATTCTTATACTCTACGGATATGAGAAAAGTGAGAGTTATCTGTTAAAAATATTTTCAAAAATATTTGAAAATGTTTTAAACCAGTTTTGATAGGATTTAGTTGCTGGTCCAGATTGTACTCTTAAAACTATGTTTTGTTCAATGTTGTGTTGAATGCCATATGGGACTCAACATGTTGGTGCACCACCATGGCCATTCACTTATCCATTTAAGTCCTTAAAGGGTGTGTTAGTCTCTTTGAAAAAAATATTTTTAGGGGTTTTAAGGTGTGCCTTGATTAAGAAAAAATACAAGAGAGAAAGGTGATACATACTACCATTCTAAGTACTCCCTTGTTCTCTTGAGCCAATCTTCGATTGATCTTCAATGGTGTGCTTGGCTTGCTTTGGGATCTTCAAGGTTGAGCTTCTTTGCTTGACACCTTCAAAGGATGATGCCACCATTTGGTTGAAGCTCCTTTGCAAGTTGTTGATCCACAAGCTTTGGCCTTCATTGATCTTCCTTTGTTTGTTCAATGCTTTGAGATGGTTGTGTGAAACTTCTCCTTGGTTGATCCTCCAAGGTATGGTTTGTCCAAATATGCTCTAGCTCATTTGTCCTTTGTTTGGTTCATCTTCAAGCATAGGCCATCAATGGTGTGTGCTAGCATGGATTGACATGTGAATTCCCTGTGTATAGCACAACACTCAACGCAAACAATTAGTCCATAAAAGACTAATCAATTTGTGTTTCTTAATTATCAAAACAAGGTGATTGAATAAACCCATGGGGAACCCTTAGGCTAACAATCTCCCCCTTTTTGATGATGACAAACCAAATTTATTAGAGAGGTGGGAGGATCCTCTTATGAGGACTAGATAAATAATGTGAGCATAACTACTCCCCCTCAACATATGCATGAGTTATATTTAACAAATTATAGTACAAGAATGCATATGATTGTGGATCTAATCAATTACACAAATTCTCCCCCTTTTGGCATTAGCAAAAAGGAAGGATTAAACATTTAAGCATAATACAAAAAGCATCAAAGATATTCAGTGAGACTAGATGCTCCCCTTGCTTCTTATCATGATTAGCCAATGAAATCAATGTATATATGGCATGATAAAAGACAACCAACGTAGGAAAGGAATAACACAAAACAAGTCAAGCCTATGTTGGAAAAACAAAGAGACATTCTAATTTTAGCTTAAATTTTTAGGGTATATCATAGTATATGAATAAAACCAATATAAATCTACCCTATGACCCATAATACATTAATATATTAGCAAGTTAAAGCTTATATTTTACTTATCATGAAAGAAAATAAGCAAGTTTAAAGCTTAGCATGATAACCCCCAATTTGTTTGAATTCCTTTTAGAATCTTATCATGAAGTGATATGTAGTTATTATATCAAGTAAAACCTATCATGATAAGCAAGAATAGGTATAATGAAAGTTAAGAACTCCCCCTTTTGAATTGTCATGCATATGGTTAACTTTTAGCACATTTCATGACAAGATAGCGAGGTATATCATGGGTATATGAGTGAAAAATGAAAAACACACATGATAACCATTCAACTTCATAGAAATTAGGATGAGCAAGTGTAGTGTACTTCTATGAATGACAATCAATAGTGATATTAAGGTTTTAGCACAAAATTCAAAAAGTTGATCATAAAATCCTTTTTTTTTGTTAAAGATATGCAAGTTAAAGCACAAATATGTGGGGAATATCAAAATGGACAATCCACACAAGTCATTGTGGTACATACGATTCTAAATATAACACTAGTAAGCTTTCCCCCTTTGTCTTCTGTCATTGGCCTTAGGTGAAACCTATATGACAATGCATGACATGCCACAATAGGCTAAAGGTATGAAAGTGAATATATGGCCAACAAAGAAACTTATCATGATTATATATACTAAATAACTTTAGAAACACATGATAATGATGTCTAATTATAAAAAATAAGATAAACAACTCTAAGAAAGATCAATGAAAGAGATTCTAGGGAATACACAAGGTAAACTACTAGAATGGAAACTTATCCTTGGAATGACAATTACCACATATTAATACTAAAATGATACCAAATGAAATCAAATAGATGATCCGAGGTAAGTATGAGGCCTAATGGTTATGACCTTAAAATCTAGGCTATGGGCTTACTTGTCTTAAACTCAAAATACACATACAAGCACAAGACAATGCCAAAAGACACATATGGAGCAACCATACTCCAAATGAGTGAACTTTTCATATAAGAGATGATATACACATTAGAATTCATATGATAAGCCTCTAGGGAAAAGATCTAAGTTTTAAGCTCCCCATTTGAAAAAGAATCATACAATGTATTACTCCAAAGGGTGTCCTAACATAGTCTCCAAGAGATTTTAGATATTTTCCTTTGATACCAAATAAGACTCAATCCTTGGGCAACAATTGACACTTACACTTTAAGCGTCGGTTTATCATGATAAGAATAAAGCCATAGTCTAGCTCATCATGATAAACAATCTTAGCACAAAAGAATTGCAATTTAAGCTCATGCTCCCCCTAAATGTGATACAAATTTCTACAATTTCAAATTTTGCTTCCGTTAAGTATATATCATATAAACTAGATAGGAAGATCATACAACAACATATACCTATCCATGTTTGAGATGGTGGCATAAGGCCATATGATTAAGTATTTTAATTAGATGAAGGTACCGTCTCCATCTTAGGAACTAAGAAGGCTAAGGGTACCAATTGAGTGGCTTTTAAGGTTAATGTTTGACATCTCATACATGTGAGTACCATACAAAACAAGGGATGATAACTATAGATTACTTATTTATACCAATCAATGCTCCAATCTATAAAACTTAGACATAGAGGAATGGACCATTAAGGAATCAAGTCTAAGAGATATCTATGGCTCATGAGTGTGAGTGTATCTCATGAGGAAGGTATGATCAAAATCAAGGCTTCCATGGATACACAACAAGGTTTGGACACAAAGAAGACATTACAAGAAAAATATAAGGTCCAAACACCTACATCCTACATCCACAACCACTTATGTAATGATAAGGCATTTAATTTCTTAGTTTTGCTATAAATGATATATAAATGACTTTAAGTACCAAATAATCTAGCAAAAGCGGAAATTTTGTTCAAACTATAGTTTAAATATGAAAGATATACTCTTATTGGTTTAACTTGCTCATGGGCAATGAAGAGGTTGATATTCATGTAAGATCAAACATGGTTTTCACATTAAGTGCTCTATTGTGATTTTACATGTGGATGACTGCTAAGTGCAAAAGGATCTAAGTCTTAGTGAGTGCACTTAGAGTAGTATATATAGATACACAAGAATCAAACACTATAAGTCTATAGTATCTATATGTGTTTCTTTTGAAAAAGATGTGATCATTAAAACACATATGAGCTAGATGCAAGGAAATATTAATGTGACATCTAGCATCCAAATAAACACAATTGATATAGCATTTAATCTTAAGGCTAACCAGAAATATGGGAATAAAGCATATTGTATCTAAAAGCATAGTTTTCATAAAATTTAACAATTTTAGCACAACATAGACTAGATATCAAATGGGATATCTAGGAAACCTTTTCCAATAGATTTTACACTTAAATATAGCATGTCAAAGTCTTATTGTAAATAAGTTTAAGCACATAGACTTTGAATTCTAAGAAGAGATTTTTTATTTAAACACAAGCATGTATAGATACATGGAATGAAAACAAGAATAAGCACATTGTATCTATTCAACCAAATTTCTCAAATGATATTCAAGTTATAGCACATACCCCAAAATCTACGAAGCATGTAGAATGCCTCAAGTAGGGGGTTTTGGAACCAAAACCATGTTGGGCCCAACTAAGTTTGTGTGATGTGATGAGTCTTTTCTAACCCACACAAACTTAGAGCTTTTTACAAATCTAAATCTACATCTAGATTTGTAATGTCCTAATCTACCACAATAATCACAAGACATGGAAGAATAGGTAGAAGGACTAGATGAACATGATGAACTACAAGAATGCATATGGTGACAATTATGTTTAGATTAAAGAGATGAGATGAGAAAGCAGTTATTTTCCTTTTTAAGTTTATTGATTCAAGAGATGAGAAAACTCTATTTCTATCTTCTTCTTCATTGATAACTTTAAGTTTTTCCAATAAATCAAGGTTTTTCTTTTCAAGTTCAATGTTATATTCAATTAATTTCTTTTCTTCATTTTATAAATTTACATATTCATTTTGAAGATTTTCAAGTTCATTTGAAATTGATTTGAGAGATTTTTTAAGTGATTGATTCTTTGTGGTTTGTAGTTCAAATTGATCATTAAGTCAAACATAGTTATTCACAAGATCTTCATAATTTGGAGGCACAAAACCATCTAACTCATCATCACTTAAATCACAATTTTCTTCATTTTGATTTTCAAGAGCCATCAAGCAAATATTTTCTTTGAAATTATTTTCTAATGAAATCCAAATTTCTTTAGCATTTTTGCATGAAGAAATTTTTCAAATAGATGTGAGGGCAAGGAGCAACATAAGGAAATCATGGCTTTTGAGTTAAGAGAAAATAATCTTTTATCATAATCACTAATTCTCTTAGATTTGAAATTTAAAACAAAGCTATTTTCAATTGATTTAAGCAAGTCTTTATCTAGACTCTTTAGATAAGACCTCATATGGATCGACCAAGATCCATAGTTGGTTCCATCAAAACAAGGAAGTCTAGAAGCCATTAGGTTGCCAATATAGATCTTTTCTCTTGAAGAAACTTGAAAGTTCAAAAATCTATATTAGAGCCTTTAGCTCTGATACCAAGTGAAATCCCACAAGGCAACCCAAGGGGGGGTGAATTGGGTTTCTTTAAAAAACTTATTCTCTTTAAAAACTCCTTACCAAAATTACCCTAGTTTTAACTTTTCTAAACAAGTTAGTTTGATTAATTAAGCTTAATAGTAATGATGTAAACTTTACTCCCTAGTTGATTTTATAACTTGACTAGAATGATGAGAGGCTTAATTAGAAAGAGATGGATATCCAATTTCAACTTAAGTGCCAATCACTCACTCAAGCAAGGATATGAATATTAAAGCACCTACAACAGAGAGTAAGAGAGATGTGTACCAATCACCAATCAAAAGACGGAGGTAGAGAGACAAGAGGCTTTGACACAATCGCTTTTATAGTGGTTCGGTCTTAAACCAAAGACCTACTCCACTCTTCTCAAGTTTGCTCTCCTTGAGGTATCCACTATCTTCCATGGAACTTAAATACGGCGTTCCTTTCGCCTTGTACAATCCGAGCATCCAAGCTCCAAGGGTCATAAATACGGCGCTCTTTGTTGCCAAATACAATGAAGAGAAGAAGATGTTGCTCACTTGCCTCTAGATAGGCTAATACAAAGTAGAGCTCACAATGCACTCTCAAAGATAATTGCTAGTAATGCCTAAACCAATCTCAAATGATTTTCTCAAATCAAAGAACAAGAGGTTGGTGAGAGAAAATTAACCCAAAATGATTGCAAGTAGTTTTCAAGGGTTCTTTTGAGTTGGAACATGTTCGTCTGTTCGTTGTAGGTCCATACAATGTGTATATATAGAGTTCCAACTCAATATGACCGTTTAGGGGGTATTTCGGTCATTTTTGGGTCAAAAAACTACTAGCCGTTGGACCTCCAACGGCTCTTTTTTTTGTGTCCAGGTTGTTTTCTCGGAGCTCCGAGAAATGTCTCGAAGTTCCGAGAAAATTCTCAGAGCTCCGAGACTGGATTTCCAACAATTAGCTTCCAATTTGAAAAAGTCATATCTCCTTCGTTTCTTGTCGGATTTCGACGTTCGTATACTCTACGGATATGAGAAAAATGAGAGCTATCTGTTAAAAATATTTTTAAAAATATTTGAAAATTTTTAAATAAGTTTTGATAGGATTTAGTTACTGGTCCAGATTGTACTCTTAAAACTCTGTTTTGTTCAATGTTGTGTTGAATGCCATATGGGACCCAACATGTTGGTGCACCACCATGGCCATTCACTTATCCATTTAAGTCCTTAAAGGGTGTGTTAGTCTCTTTGAAAAAAATATTTTAAGGGGTTTTAAAGTGTGCCTTGATTAAGAAAAAATACAAGAGAGAAAGGTGATACATACTACCATTCTAAGTACTCCCTTGTTCTCTTGAGCCAATCTTCGTTTGATCTTCAATGGTATGCTTGGCTTGCTTTGGGATCTTCAAGGTTGAGCTTCTTTGCTTAACACCTTCAAAGGATGATGCCACCATTTGGTTGAAGCTCCTTTGCAAGTTGTTGATCCACAAGCTTTGGCCTTCATTGATCTTTCTTTGTTTGTTAAATGCTTTGAGATGGTTGTGTGGAACTTCTCCTTGGTTGATCCTCCAAGGTATGGTTTGTCCAAATATGCTCTAGCTCCTTTGTCCTTTGTTTGGTTCATCTTCAAGCATAGGCCATCAATGGTGTGTGCTAGCATGGATTGACATGTGAATTCCCTGTGTAAAGCACAACACTCAAGGCAAACAATTAGTCCATAAAAGACTAATCAATTTGTGTTTCTTAATCATCAAAACAAGGTTATTGAATGAACCCATGGGGAACCCCTGGGCTAACATTAGAAACTTTATCAAACATCCATCTTTTAGACATAAAAAGCCCTAGAGATGATATCAACAAGCATTTAACCATGTTTTGGGATGAGAATGAGAGGGTATTGAATCTTAGATTTAGTTGATGAAGGATGGAGATTGAAAAAAGAGAAAGTTTCTTATTTTGTAAACTTTATAAAACAAACATCTTTTAGACATAAGAAGCCCAAGATATGCTGTCAATGTGCTTTTAGCTAAGTTTTGGCATCAGGTTGAGATTGTATTGAATCATAGATTTAGTTGAAGAAGGATAGAGATTGAAAAACAAAAAGTTTATTATTTTAGAAACATAATAAAATATCCACGTTTTAGACATAGGAAACCCTATAGATGGTGTCCATGAGCTTTTAGCTAAGTTTTGAGATTATGATTAGATGGTATTGAATATTAGATTCAGTTGATTAAGGATGGAGATTGTAAAATAGAAAGTTTCTTATTTTAGGAACTTTATAAAACATCAATCTCTTAGACATAGGAAACCCCATAGATGGTGTCAAGGAGCTTTTTGCAAAGTTTTGAGATGGGGATGAGATGATATTGAATCTTCGATTTAGTTGATGAAGGATGGAGATTAAAAAAATAGAAAGTTTCTTATTTTTGAATCTTTATAAGACATCAATCTTTTAGACATAGAAAACCCAAAAGATGGTGTCGTGGAGCTTTTAGCCAAGTTTTGAGATGTGGATGAGATGGTACTGCATCTTAGAATTAGTTTATAAAGGATGAAGATTGAAAAAATAGAAAGTTTCTTATTTTAGAAACTTTACAAAACATCAATCTTTTAGATGTAGGAGACCCTAGACACGGTGTCAACGAGCTTTTTGCCATATTTTGAGATGAGGATGAGCTGATATTGAATGTTAGATTTAGTAGATTAAGGATGGAGATTGAAAAAATAGAAGGTTTCTTGTTTTAGAAACTTTATAAAACATCCATCTTTTAAACATAGGAAGCTCTAGAGATGATATCAATGTTCATTTAGCCAAGTCTTAGGATGAGAATGAGAGGGTATTGATTCTTAGATTTAGTTGATGAATGATGGAGATTGATAAAATAGAAGGTTTCTTATTTTAGAAACTTTACAAAGTATCAATCTTTTAGACTTAATAAACCCTAGAGATGGTGTCAAGGAGCTTTTAGCCAAGTTTTGAGATGAGGATGATATGGTATTGAATTTTAGATTTAGTTTACGACGGATGGAGATTGAAAAATATAAAGTTTCTTATTTTAGAAACTTTTTAAAACATCCATCTTTTAGACATATAAAATCCTAGAGATGATGTCAACGAGCTTTTAGCCAAGTTTTGGGATCAGAATGAGAGGGTATTGAATCTAAGATTTCGTTGATGAAGGATGGAGGTTGAAAAAATAGAAAGTTTCTTATTTTAGAAAATTTGTAAAACATCAATCTTTTAGACTTAGTAAATCATAGAGATGGTTTAAAGAAGGTTTTAGCCAAGTTTTGAGACATAGGAAACCCTCGAGAATGGGTTAAGGAGCTTTTAGCCAAGTTTTGAGGTGAGTATGAGATGGTATTGAATCTTAAATTTAGTTGATAAAGAATGAAGATTGAAAAAATAGAAAGTTCCATATTTTAAAAACTTTGGAAAACATCCATCTTTTAGACATAGGTAACCCTAGAGTTGGTATCAACACTACAACAAAACCGGGTTTTCCCTACGGACAAATCCGTATGGAAAAGTACCAAAATCTGTAGGTAAAGATCTTTCCCTACGGAATTTAATGTGCACTACTTCCGTAAGCTAGGTGGGCGTAGGGAAAGCCCTTTTCCTACGGATTTGACTTTCCGTAGGGATAGGCCACCTTTCCCTATGGAAGAATCCGTAGAGACAGGTCTAGACTTTCCCTACGAAATTTACTAAATACCGTAGGAAATGTGTACCTTTCCCTACGGTGTTTGAAAATTATCCATAGGGAAAAGGTGATTTTTCCTACCGAATTTTCAAAATCCATAGGGAAAAGGTGTTTTTTCCATACCAAATTTCTGAAAATCAGTAGGGAAAAGCAGGTATTTAACTACGGAATATCAAAAATTTCATAGGGAAAAGGTGGTGTTTCCCTACCGAATTTCTTCCCTTCGAAATTTCCAATAAAACATAGGTAAAAGGTGCTTTCCCCTACAAAATTTCAAAATATAGGCAGGTTAAAGTTGCTTTTAGATACGAAATTTCAAAATAACCCGTAGGGAAAATGAACTTTTCCTTACGGATTTAAAAAATCAGTAAGTAAAAGGTGTTTTCCCTACGGAATTTTCAAAAAACTTGTAGGCCTTTTCAATTTTCTAATCCATTAAATAATAATTTCTTGTGACCTATTGTATTTGTACAGTCCACAAATAATCTATATAAAACATCAAATGTTTCACAATTATACCATCCATTTTTCTACATTATATACAAATATATAAAAAGTTAATTAGATTAACTTAATCTTTAAAATTACAATAATTCATCAATACCAATGTCACTTGAATTCACTTCAAAATTGTTCCCTCAACCAAACTCAACAAAAAACTGCATAACACCATCTTCACCATCTCTTCATCATCTCTTCGATCATCATCATCATTTACGATCAAACAATTTAACCTACAAACACAAAGCATGTACATATTAATGATAAATTAAAAAGTGCATATAAAGTAAATTCACTTCAAGAATTTAACTTGCCCATTAAAACTAATTGTACACTTACAAATGGAATAAAGAAAATACCATGCACTGTAACTCAAGTACAGGTATATTAAAATCTATCACAGATCATCAAGAAGTATATATGGTTCATAAACTCATCCTACCTCTCATATATAAGCAAATGTCATACTGTGCTTTCCCTCCCAACAGAGATTCTAGAACACTTAGGCCATCTTGCTCGCAAGAACATGTTCTAGTCTTTCAATGTATTCAAAAGGGAACCAACCCGCTTTCACCTTGCATTCACTTTCCGCAGAACCATTACTAGCTTCCTGGCCATAGTACCAGTAGAAAAAGGTGAGGAAGGTAGAGGAGAAAGGGTAACAAAAATTACTAAATGATATATTTTTTTCGTTGTAAAATGGGTGTAAAACAAACGAAATGGACCCTAAAAAGCATTTCAGTATCACAAAAGCAAACGACTGGATCAAAGAAGGATCAATTAGAACAATCTTGACATCACACAATCATGAAAAAGATACTGATGATTCACATGGAAAAGCCCATCATAACACAGAAGAAGCTGCTAATGAGCGCATTACAAGCATAGACATATGTCAATTAAGATGTTGTTCGCTAGATTGATAAAATGACAATAAGGGTATCATTTAGGCTAAAGCTCAGACCATATATATTGACATACACATGTACATAATAAATTTTCCTCACAAGCAATGAAAGCTTTTTCTTAAGAATGAAAAGTTTTAACTCCCAATAATGGCTGAAGTAACCAAGAGTTATATGAGGAAAAAATTCAAAATGCCTCCTACCTTGCAAGTAAGGAAAGAGAAGAGTCTAGCACTTTATATTTTTATACTAATTACCCAAAGATTGTAATTTTGATACACGTATGTCAACTTAGTATGATGTTGTAAATTGTTCCTCCAAACAAATTGATGAGTTGCAGAACAGATACATCAATGGCATTTCTAAAAGAGCTTTAGAGAAATTTTCCTCTGCCATGCTCTCCCTTGGAGCCCATTTATGTAAACTCGATGCAGGTCATTTTTGACTTCCTATGTTTTTGGGCTGAAGGGGGTGGAGCCACTGCCCCTCTCATCCCCCAATAAAATTTCGTACTTACTAATGAGTAGAACATAAGAGCAATGAAAACCACCAGAGTTAATTGAATAGACGCATAAATCCATAAATATCTCATCTGCCCTAAATGCACCAAATACATAATATGCCATCTAAATGGATGATAGATACACAAAATAAATTATAATCAGAATCCGAACCTACCAGTTGTTAATATTTACAACAGGACTGCCGATAACAGTAATAACTGAAAGGAATGGGATTACATCCGGCTTAGCCATCTTAGATGTTGTCATTGATTCTAAGAGATCCGATACACAGGAAAATGGCAGAGCAATGGAGATAGAACCGGAACCCAATTTGGGAACCGGAACCCAATTTGGAAACCTGAAATTAATTGAAATATCACCAGGAGAGCTTTTTAATACATCTGAAGAAGCTACATAAGAAGTTCTTAGCTTACCCGCAATTGTTTGAGAAAAAAAAAGTAGGGAAGCATACCAACAATGATAAGAACAGGGACGTCCTGCCAAACTCTGACAATATCACATGAAAAAGATTTAGCAACCCAACGCCATGCCAAAAACTGAAAAAAGCATGTGTTCTCATTTTCATAAATAAAGAACCAAAAGAGGCAATTTTTGCAAGTCTTGAGATCTTATGAAACCATTGAACCAGGATTCTTCAATTCCTTAAGCCATGAGTTAGCGATTAAGGTTAGTTTCTGCAAACTTTTCAAGGGATTTGCTAAGAACAATCAAGACACTTCATTTATAATTTTTAAAATGCAATGAACTGACTTCATGGATTCCTCTGTACCATTCTAAGAAAGAAGGAAAATGGTCCAGAGAACTTCGGTTTCAAAATTGCCTGGGTGTAGAGAGAAGGAACCAATAAATTGAGAGATGCTGGTTCATTTGGAACTAAATAACGAGGATAATATGGATGAAGTAGCTGTAACAATGAGCGTCGTCCATTCTGACAGTTCAGAACATTAAACGGACTTATAAAACCATGTAAAAATGAATATGATGTTACATCACAAGCGCCAACTTGGGAGTTGTCTGCTAAGCTCCCTACAGAAAGAAATTCTAAAACATTGCAGAACTGCTCGAGAACCACGATACAAAAAACATTCCGCCAAATACAGATATACCATCACGTGCATTTTCAGACAGATCGAGGACTATGATAAAAAACATTGTTGCACTGATCAAAATCATGAACTCTAGAGTTTGCAACAAGAAGGATGCTAAACAAAGAAAGGCTGTTTGTATAAACTTATGAAAAACTGCCATTGATATCATTTAGCCCACTTATCAACTGCAATTGTATTCATTAAACCACTGCTTACTCTATTTTGTTCACGTACTACGTTCCAATTAAACTAATTCTAGTCTATATCTACATCGGAAAGAAAAGGTAAAATGTATATATATGTGGTTAAAAATAGTGTCTTCAAATATGAGTAGTCCATATCTGTTGGAAATTAGCGTCCTCCAAATTTGGGTCTACGATATCTGTCGCAAATGTAACGCTGCCATAATTGGTGACAGAAAAAGAAATGGAATTGAAATTTAGATTTCTTCGGAGGTAGAAAATAAAAGAATCAGCATAAAATGCAAATATCCATTATAGGATCAGGAAGAAACCAATAAATGCCATCAAATGCATTGTACAACACATTTATCTCATGGAAAAAATGTTAAAAGACTCGTTATCAGGTACAGCATCCCGTCCCTTACATGCAATCTGGAAGAAATGGAAAAAAATAAAACTTTGATGTTCAAAGAGTTCCTTGACAATTTGATCATCTCCAAAAGCATAATTAAGAATGACGAAATATAAAACCATCCATCTCACCTTAACATGTTTAATACCTTGTTTATTCCAATCTGACGATGGATAGTAGGGAGTAGCATTCATCAGATCAATCACTGAACTAAGTTGTAGAAGGCAACCAGAAAAAAAAAAGATTGATCTGCAAGTAAAGATGTTCAATCTTGCAACAACAGTGGGTACAGTTTAGCGATGAGAACTGCTTCAATATTACCATTCATACGTCTGTACATTGTACAACTTATAGTACCATCTTAAGTGTTTCTATGGTGCACGGCACTTGCTGTTCGAAGGAACATGTAAACTGATACCTCCACTTCATAATCAGATATATACACAGGAAGCCTTTGTAAAGTTATTCCTTGATTTAGTCACCGTTGCTCATTTTTATCCTGCTATACTTCACTTCTTAACACTCTTTGTCGATGCATCACTTGTTTCAATGAATCTCTTTTACTAGGCACTACAGAATCATTGTAAAACTCGCCTAGAGGAACCTTAGATAGAATTATACAACCATAATTCACAAATATTAAAGAGGAAAAATGCTCTAAAATTCAAAAACCCGAAAGAGAAGAAGACCTGGTCAAAGCAAGGCCCTTGACAAGTCCTAGGTAAAGGGCGGCCCAGTGTACAAGGCTCCTGCCATTGCGGGGTCTGGGGAGGGCTAGATGTACTAGGGAGCCAATGCATGAAGGACATGGTGGAGCACACAGGTGACTCACATTTGGAAACATGGTTCTTTACTTGTAAAATTACATAATGTAATATGTGCAAATGAGCACAAGGGAGTGTGCCTAGTGTGTGTACATATGAGGGGCATGTGGGTGTGGTAAATATGCCAACTCAGCCTTAAGGGGGCATACTTACCAATCCAGAACATTCCTTGGGTCATGGATGTAGTCACCACAAATGTCTGCATTCTTGTGAATTCTTTGGTTTCTAACAAGGAACCTTATTCTTTGTTCCTCTAATCTTTCTACTAAGAACTGAACTTGGTCATATCTGATCTGCTAGTACTCTAGTGACAGAACATTATTCTTTGTTCTTTTAATACCCCTACTAAGAATTGAACTTGGTTGTATCTGATCTGCTAGTAGTCTAGTTACAAACTTTCAATATCCCTACAAACAAGACCAATACAGCGAGCCTTTGAGTGATCGAATAAGTTCTGACGAATTCCTCACAAATTTCCCCACTTAATGGTTGTAATCCAAACTACAGAGAAGGAATTAAGGCCCTATTTGGTTGCAAAAACGTGAAATACAGCTAGGCATTTCTCGGAATATAGAACGCCAAATGTTGTTTGGTTGCCAAATTTGAGCTCAAATTCCATTTGACTACAAGCCATGGAGGGGACATCATTATTAGCTTTTTTCCTAGGTGGCGCCTACACGGCGGAATCGTCCCCCTACTAATCTTCCAATGGAAAACCTCCATTTTGGTGGATTTTAGTAGGGAGAAGAGTAGAATATGTCTCGTCTTGTATAATCATTACATTTTTCTCTCTTTCTCTCTCTTCTGCTATCTATTTTGGTAATGACACCCCTACATTTTCCACATGATTTGACGCCCAACCAAACACACTACCACTCTTCCCCTATTCTCCTCTAGACAACTCTACACATCTCCCATCCTTGACACCTCCCTGTTGACTACTACTTCCACTACTCTCCCAGCAAACCAAACATGGCCTAAGTTCTTGTGGCTACCATGTATTCATTGAGTGATTGTTTCCTTCCAAACTGCTGAACATGTGTCTTGACAAGAGCCTTCAAAAATTATGTCCAAACAAATCAGATCTAAACGCTAGTACAGATCAAAATTGGACCAGATTTAAAACACCTAGGGAGGCCAAGTGCACGAGGCTCCTGCCATTGCAGAGTCTGGGGAGGGCTATAGATGTACGCAGCCTTACTCCTAATTTAGAGCACCTAGGATGTGTCCAAAATTATAGCATAAAAATTCAGATCCATAGTGCTCTTGGTTTACTATTTTCAAATTACCTTGGCTGGCCCTAAGCAAGATTTTTAACTAAATCAGTCCTCCTCTCAGCTTTCTCTTTGCAAACAAACCACATCATATGCTCACCCACAACACTGACTCCATCATTGTCACTCAATCTTGATAAAAGACACTTGAAATTCATTCCTAGTTTGAAATAAAATGGGGCCAACCCAACCATATAGTTTAACATTTTTCACTTACAGAATGAAGAGGTCACTCGTTCAGACTAGCATTGCATCTAGTACAAAAGTAGGCACAATTCGAATCACATTACAGTCGATGCAATGAAACCCATCAATCAGTCCACAACTTAACCAATAATGTAATATGTCGCACTGAAGAGAACCCCATACACATACTTATTTCTTAAAGGGTCGAGTGTTGAATAAAAATTGTCGAGCAAAAAAAGCAACAAATCCATCCATTATCACAGAACCAAATAGAGGTAGGTGTAGGTAAAGCCATATAATTACTCTACCGCCATTACCAATACACAAATGAATTACCTTGATTATCTAGAAATTCCTTGTGAGAATGTATAGGGTTGGTAGTTCGTTTTTAACACAATAGAACAATCAAAAAAATTGAATACGGAAAATAAACCCTAATGCAAGAGAGGGAAAAAAAACCCTAAAGCAGAATAGGGAAAAAACTCCTTATGATGATGTTGTCAGGGAAGAAGAAGACGAAAAAAAACCCTAATGTTGATTAGGGCAAAATAAGGCAAAATAAGGCAAAACAATAATGATAAAATTAAACCAATCGAAACATACCTTGATGATATCATCTACGACAAGTCTCGTGAGTTGTTCGTCGTTGTTGCAGAGCACCAATAGGGAAAAGGTGCAGGGAACCAAAGAGGTAAGCTCCAATGAGGGATGTGCGAGGAACTAAAGAGAGGGTGTGATCTGGGTTTTCTAGAAATAATCCCCTTTATTCACCGAGGTATGAGGTTGTTGTTAGATAACGATCAGGAAGAGAACAATCGTCATCTCAGAGGTGAAAATCGGAAATGGATAAGGATTATCTTTGGCCGAAATTTGTATGGGCTTTCGTGAAGGAATGGAAGGCGGCTAGATCCGGATGGGAGGAAATGGAAAAGGGAGAGGGAATGGGAAAAATGGAGAATAGGGTTTCTTAGGCGTCGAGTTTGGCAATGGTTCGAAGTTCTGATAGTGCTCAGTGCAAGCTGGAAGAGAGAGGGTTTGGGAGCACTAGGGAACGAACAAAGGAACTGATGGGTTTACCCCCTTCCCGGGGCTAACTTTGTCATTTCGACAATTAAGCATGGGTAAATATGGAAAAAGGATTCGTAATTTATGAGTTTCCGCTCTCCGCTTCCCCCATAATTCAAACTTTGCATTTAATTTCCGTAGGGAAAACCAAAAAAAGATATTCCAACGATTTTTTTACGTAGCCGTAAGCAAAAGTTCCAATTTCCTACCAAAAAAATACTAGTTTCCGTGGGTAATAGGATACCGTAGGCATATATAATATGAATTCCCTACTGATTCCTACTCAAACCGTAGGTAAAAACTCTATACCTACGAAAAAATTAACACCCGCAGGGATATAGTGCATTTAAATCTGTAGGTAAAAAGTAAACTTGTCCCTATGGATGTAACTAAAGTTGGTAAGGAAAGCCCACTTTTGTTGTAGTGTAATGAGCTTTTAGCTAAGTTTTGAGATGAGGATGAGATGGTATTGAATCTTATATTTAGTTGATGAAGGTTGGAGATTGAAAAAATGAAAGTTTTTTATTTTAGATACTGTATAAGACATCTATCTTTTAGACATAGGAAACCCTATAGATGGTGTGAAGGAGCTTTTAGCCAAGTTTTGGGATGAGGATGAGATGGTATTAAATCTTATATTTAGTTGATAAAGGATGAAGATTGAAAAAATAGATAGTTTCTTTTTTTAGAAACTTTATAAAACATCAATCTTTAGATATAGGAGACCCTAGACACGGTGTCAAAGGGCTTTTAACCATGTTTAGGGATTACGATGAGATGATACTGAATCTTAGATTTTGTTGATGAAGGATTGAGATTGAAAAAAGAGATAGTTTCTTCTTTTAGAAACTTTATAAAATATCCAGCTTTTAGACATTGGAAGCCCTAGAGTGGATGTGAACGAGCTTTTAGCTAAGTTTTGGGATGGCAATGAGAGGGTATAAAATCTTAGATTTAGTTGATGAAAGATGGAGAATGAAAAAATAGAAAGTTTCTTATTCTAGAAACTTTATCAAACATCCGTCTTTTAGACTTAGGAAGCCCTAGAGATGATATTATCGAGCATTTAGCCAAGTTTTGGGATGAGAATGAGAGGGTATTGAATCTTAGATTAGGTTGATGAAGGATGAAGATTGAAAAAATAGAAAGTTTCTTATTTTAGAAACTTTATAAAATATCAATCTTTTAGACTTAGTAAACAGTAAAGATTGTGTCAATGAGCTTTTGGTTAAGTTTTAAGATGAGAATGAGATGGTATTGAATCTTTGATTTAGTTGATGAAGGATAGAGATGGAAAAAATAGAAAGTTTCTTATTTTAGAAACTTTATAAAACTTACATCTTTTAGACATAAGAAACCCTAGAGATGGTGTCAATGTGCTATTAGACAAGTTTTTGGATGAGGATGAGATGGTATTGAATCGTAGAGTTAGTTGGAGAAGGATAGAGATTAGAAAAATAGAAAGTTTCTTATTTTAGAAACATGTTAAAACATCCACCTTTTACACATAGGAAACCCTATAGATGGTGTGAACGAGCTTTTAGCCAAGTTTTGAGAGTAGGATTAGCTGGTATTGAATCTTAGATTTAGTTGATCAATGATGGAGATTGTAAATTAGAAAGATTCTTATTTTTGAAACTTTATAAAACATCAATCTTTTAGACATAGGAAGCCCTAGAGGTGATATCAATGAGCTTTTAGCCAAGTTTTGGGATGAGAATAAGAGGGTATTGAATTTAGATTTAGTTGCTGGAGGATGGAGATTGAAAAAATAGAACGTTTCTTATTTTAGAAACTTTACAAAATATCAATATTTTAGACTTAATAAACCCTGGAGATGGAGTCATAGAGCTTTTAGCCAAGTTTTGAGATCAGGATGATATGGTATTGAATCTTAGATTTAGTTTAAGACGGATGGGGATTGAAAAATTGAAAGTTTCTTATTTTAGAAACTTTATAAAACATCCATCTTTTAGACATATGAAACCCTAGAGATGATGTTAACGAGTTTTTAGCCAAGTTTTGGGTTCACAATGAGAGGGTATTGAATCTTAGATTTTATTGATGAAGGATGGAGATTCAAAAAATAAAATATTTCTTATTTTTGAAACTTTTTAAAACATCAGTATTTTAGACTTAGTAAACCCTAGAGATGGTGTAAATAAGGTTTTTGCCAAGTTTTGAGATGAGGAAGAGTTTTGAGATGAGGAAGTATTTGTTTTCATTCTTAGATTTAGTTGATGATGGATGGAGATTTAAAAAAAAGAAAGTTTCTTATTTTAGAAACTTTATAAAGCATCCATCTTTTAGACATTGGAAACCCTAGAGATGGTGTCGTGGAGTTTTTTGCCAAGTTTTTGGGTGAGGATGAAATGGTATTGAATCTTAGACTTAGTTGATAGAGAATGGAGATTGAAAAAATAGAAAGTTTCTTATTTTAGAAACTTAAAAACACATCCATCTTTTAGACATAGGAGACCCTAGATATGGTGTCAAGGGGCTTTCAGCCTAGTTTTGGGATGATGATGTGATGGTATTAAATATTAGATTTTGTTGATGAAGGATGGCGATTGAAAAAATAGAAAGTTTCTTATTTTGAAAACTTTATAAAACATCAATATTTTAGACATAGGAAACCTTAGAGATGATGTCAATGAGCTTTTAGCCAAGTTTTGGGATGAGAATGAGAGGGTATTGAATCTTAGATTTAGTTGATGATGGATGGAGATTGAAAAAATAGAAAGTTTCTTATTTTAGAAACTTTGTAACCTACTAATCTTTTAAACTTAGTAAACCCTAAAGATGGTGTAAATGAGCTTTTAGCTAAGTTTGGAGATTAGGATAAGATGGTATTGAATCTTAGATTTACTTGATGAGGGATGAAGATTGAAAAAATAGAAAGTTTTTTATTTTAGAAACTTTATAAAACATCTATGTTTTAGACATTCCTAGAGATGGTGTCCACACATCACATCTAACATCTATGCCTAAAAAGAGTTGGTATCAATATCATCTATCATCAGAATGAGCACTTGAATCCACCGTCTCTCAGGGAGGCGGAGAAGACTAGAGCCAATCCAATGCCAAATAACCCTGCTACTTGTCTTCACATATCACATCTAATCCTAACTCATCACATCTAAGGAAGCGGTAAACAAACGCATGCACAACTATAGCTAAAGAGACAAACCTGTACAATGAGCAAATGCCAGTAGATGATAGCAAAAGTAATAATCAGCAATAGTAAAGAGCTACACCTAAGCATGTGAGAGCTACAACTAAACATGTGAGTAATCAAATCAGAAAACAATCTTAGTCTGAAAGAAGACATACTGTCATGGTCTTATGCAAGAAACAATGATAATTACAAACACAAAACCTATAGCACTAACAACAAACCCTCATACTCTAATTATTTTTTTGCCTGAATCTTGGATAGTCTGATGTTCATCTGAAGCAGCCTACGCATCCTCGCCTCTACAGGAATTAAGGCCACATAGTTCTCGCACCTATTCTAAACTAAAATATCTAACAAATCTGAGAGTGCTATCCTAGACTCAATCAACTATACTTGACTAATTGTTAATAGCATATTGCATATGATTAGTTAGGTTCCACTTGTTTGTGAGTTTTAAGACTCCCTATATGTCCTAACTAATCCTAGTTAGCCCTAAACTAATGCAGGTGGGCCCTACATCCTAAGTGCACTGGGCTGTGATCCAAAAGAAGATAATAAGCTATGGAGCTTGTAGCCAAGTTTTGGGATGAGGATGAGATGGTAGTGAATCTTAGATTTAGTTTATTACGGATGACGATTGAAAAATTGGAAGTTTCTTATTTTAGAAACTTTATAAAACATCCATCTTTTAGACATCGGAAACCCTATAGATGATGTCAACGAGCTTTTAGCCAGGTTTTGGGATCAGAATGAAAGGGTATTGAATCTTAGATTTAATTGATGAAGGATAGAGACTAAAAAACAGAAAGTTTCTAATTTTTGAAACTTTATAAGACATCCATCTTTTAGACATACGAAACCCTAGAGATGGTGTCAAAGAGCTTTTACCTAAGTTATGAGATGAGGATGGGATGGTATTAAATCTTAGATTTAGTTGACGAAGGATGGAGAATGAAAAAAATATAAAGTTTCATATTTTAGAAACTTCATAAAACATCTATCTTTTAGACATAGGAGACCCTAGAGAAGGTGTCGAGGAGCTTTTAGCCATGTTTTGGGCTGAAGATTAGATGATATTGAATCTTAGATTTAGTTGATGGAGGATGGAGATTGAAAAAATAAAAAGTTTATTATTATAGATACTTTATAAAACATCCATGTTTTAGACATAAGAAACCCTAGAGATGATGTCAACGAGCTTTTAGCAAAGTTTTTGGATGAGAATGAGAAAGTATTGAATTTTAGATTTAGTCCATGAAGGATGTAGATTGAAAAAATAGAAAGTTTCTTATTTTAGAAACTTTATAAAACATCAATTTTTTAGACTTAATAAACCATAGAGATGGTGTCAAGGAGCTTTTAGGTAAGCTTTGAGATGAGGATGAGATGGTATTCAATCAGAGATTTAGTAGATAAAGTATGGAGATTGAAAACATATTGAAATTCCACTTAGCAACCCAAGAGGGGGTGAATTGGGTTTCTTTTCAAATTTTAAGAATTTTGAAAACTTAGATTGCACTAGTTTTAGATTGAATAGGAAATCAAAAATAGTATTCAAAGCAATAGTGAAAACTTACCACACAAGAAGAGGTGAAGAGGCAAAGAAGCTTTGACACCAAGATTTTTATAGTGGTTCGGTCTTATCTCAAGACCTACTCCACTCTTCTCAAGTTACTCTCCTTGAGGATTCCACTATCTTCTCCAAGGAACTTAAATACGGCGTTCCTTCCGCCTTGTACAAATCGAGCTCTACGCTCCAAGGGTCTTCTACGGCGCCCTTTGTGCCAAATACAAAGAAGATGAAATGAAAAAGCTTGCTTGCCTCTAGATAGGCTAATTTAAGGTAAAGCTCACTCACTCTCACAAGAACAAGATTGAACAAGTGAAGGTCCTAAGGTCTCTCAAGAATAATCTAAGGTAAATGGCACAAGAGAGAGATGGAGAGTGAAGATCTTCAAGAGAAGGAGAACAAATGACTTTTTGTGCTCTTGAAATCTTTGTAATGTCCTTAGGTAGAAAACCCAAGAGTCCCTAAGTTCATATAAATAGAGGGGACAAAAAAAGACAAAATATTCGCACCCCAACGGTCGTCTCGGACTCCGGGCTCGGAGCTCCGAGCGGCTAATTTTTTGAACCTGGAACAATTCTCGGAGTTCCGAGAATTTTCTCGGAGTTCCGAGCTCGGAGCTCCGAGAATATTCTCGGAGTTCCGAGAAGCCTACGGCCAGCAGATTTTCCTTATGTTTTGCTGATTTTGTTTGGGCTTTTGGAACTTTGATTTTTCAAGATAAATGGAGTGTCATGAGGGTCCAACAATGTTGAGACACCACTATGAACATTCACAAACCCATTAAATTCTATCTAGGTTGATTTTAACTCTCCTTTGTGCCATAGACCTAGACTAAACATTGAGGACCGTTTACATTCTAAATTTACTTGGTCTTCAATCTTGTTGGCACCTTGTAGAGGCTTTGACATGTCTTCACTCAACTCCATTGATGCTTGAGTTGATTTGCCATTCTTGTGCTTGAGTTCAACCTCGAGTTCAACCTTGTCATGCACTCTTGAGGATGGTACACTGTGAACATTATAACTTTGCCAATGGAAATCATTAGTGTATAAAACCTTTAAAACAAATTTAGTTTGTTAATCATCAAAATAATTCAATAGGAGTACTTGTTGAACCCTTGGGCTAACACATATAAAGTTTCTTATTCTAGAAACTTTATAAAACATCCATCTTTTAGACGTAGGAAACCCTAGATGTGGTGTCAAAGAGCTTTTAGCCAAGTTTTGAGATGAGGATGAGATGGTATTGAATCTTAGATTTAGTTGATAAAGGATGGAGATTTAAAAAATAGAAAGTTTCCTTTTTTAGAAAGCTTATAAAACATCTATATTTTTTACATAGGAGACCCTAGAGATGGTGTGAAGGAGCTTTTGGCCAAGTTTTGAGATGAGGATGAGATGATATTGAATCTTAGATTTAGTTAATGAATGATGGAGATTGAAAAAATATAAAGTTTCTTATTTTAGACACTTTATAAAACATCAATCTTTTACACTTAGTAAACCTTAGAGATGGTGTCAAGGAACTCTGCCAAGTTCTGTGATGAGGATGAGATGGATAAAAGCTCCTTGACATGATCTCTAAGGTTTCTAATGTCTAAAAGATAGATGTTTTATAAAGTTTATAAAATCTGAAAGTTTCTGTTTTTTCAATATCCATCCTTCATCAACTAAATCTAAGATTCAATACCCTCTCATTCTCATCCCAAAACTTAGCTAAAAGCTCGTTGACATCATCTCTATGGTTTTAATACCATAAAAGATGAATGTTATATTAGTTCAAAAAATAAGAAACTTTATATTTTGTCATTCTCCATCCATCATCAACTAAATCTAAGATTCAATAACATTTCATCGCCATCCCAAAACTTGGGTAAAAGCTCATTGACACCATCTTTAAGGTCTCCAATGTTTTAAAGATGGATGTTTTACAAAGTTTCTACAATCAGAAACATTCTATTTTTTGAATCTAAATCCTTCATCAACTAATTCAATGTTATCTCATCCTCATCTCAAAATTTGGCTAAAACCTCATTGACACCATCTTTAAGGTTTCCTATGTCTAAAAGATGGATGTTGTATAAAGTTTCAGAAATCAGAAACTTTCTATTTTTTCAATCTCCATCCTTGATCAACTAAATCTAAGATTCAATACCATCTAAACGTCATCTCAAAACTTAACTCAAAGCTCATTTACACCATATAGATGGTTTCCTATGTCTAAAAGATGGATGTTTTATAAAGTTTCTTTAGATCAGAAAATTCTTGTTTTTCAATCTTCATCCTTCATCAACTAAATCTAAAATTCAATACCATCTCATCCTCATATTAAAACTTGGGTAAAAGCTCCTAGACACCATCCCTATAGTTTCTTATGTCTAAAAGATAGATATTTTATAAAGTTTTTAAAATAAGAGACTTTTATTTTTTTCTCCATCCTTCATCAACTAAATTTAAGAATCAATACCATCGCTACCTCATCCAAAAACATGGCTAAAAGATGGATGTAGGGTCTCATATGTCTAAAAGATGGATGCTTCATAAAGTTTCTAAAATAAGAAATTTTCTATTTTTTCAATCTCCATCCTTTATCAACTAAATCTAAGATTCAATACCCTCTTATTCTCATCTCAAAACTTGGCTAAAAACTCATTGACATGATCTCTAGGGTTTAGATACCCTAAAAGATGAATCTAGAAGCTCGTTGACACCATCTCTATGGTTTACTAAGTCTAAAATATTGATGTTTTATAAAGTTTCTAAAATAAAAAATTTCTATTTTTTCAATCTCCATTCTTCATCAACCAGATCTAAGATTCAATACCCTCACATTCTCATCTCGAAACTTAGCTAAAAGCTCATGGACATCATCTCTAGGGTTTCTTATGTCTAAAAGATTAATGTTATGTAAAGTTTCTAAAAGAAGAAACTTTCTATTTTTTCAATCTCCATCCTTAATCAACTAAATCTAAGATTCAATATCATTTCATCATTATCTCAAAACTTGGCTAAAAGCTTCATGACACCATTTGTAGGGTTTCCTATGTCTAAAAGATGTTTGTTTTAAAAAGTTTTTAAAATCAGAAACTTTCTGTTTTTTTTAATTCTCATCCTCATCCTAAAAATTAGCTAAAGGCTCCTTTACACCATCTATAGGATTTCCTATGTCGAAAAGATTGATGTTTTAGAAATTTTCTAAAAGCACAAACTTTCTATTTTTTCAGTCTCCATACTTCATCAATTAAATCTAAGATTCATTCATCGCATCCTCATCTCAAAACTTGGCTAAAAGATCCTTCACACCATCTCTAGGGTTTCATATGTCTAAAAGATAGATGTTTTATAAAGTTTCTAAAAGAATTTTTTTTTATTTCTTCCTCATCTTTGATCAACTAAATCTATGATTCAATACCATCGCTAACTCATCACAAAATTTGGCACAAAGCTCCCTGACACCATCTCTAAGGTAAGTGTAAAAGATTGTTGTTATCTAAAGTTTCAAAAATAAGAAATTTTATATTTCTTCAATCTCCATCCTTCATAAAGTAAATCTAAGATTCAATACCGTCTCATTCGTATCCCAAAACTTGGCTAAAAGCTCGTTGACACCATCTCATCCTAATCCCAAAACTTGGCTAAATGCTCCTTAACACCATCTCTAGGGTTTCCTATGTTTAAAAGATGGATATTCTACAAAGTTTCTAAAATAAGAAACTTTCTATTTTTTCAATCTCCATCCTTCATCAACTAATTCTAAGATTCAATACCCTCTCATTCTCATTCCAAAACTTGGCAAAATGCTCGTTGACATCATCTTAGGGTTTACTAATTTTGAAAAAATAGAAAGTTTCTTATTTTAAAAACTTTATAAAACATCATTTTTTTAGACATAGGAAACCCTTGAGATGGTGTTAAGGAGCTTTTAGCGAAGTTTTAAGATGAGGATGAGATGGTATTGAATCTTACATTTAGCTGATAAAGGATGGAAATAAAAAACAAGTTTCTTACTTTAGAAACTTTATAAAACATCCATCTTTTAGCCATAAGAAGCGCTAGAGATGGTGTGTGAAGGAGCTTTTAGCCAAGTTTTGAGATGAGAATGAAATGGTATTGAAACAAAGATTTAGTTGATGAAGGACCATCTTTTATGATATTTAAACCCTAAAGATGATGTCAACGAGCTTTTAGCTAAGTTTTGAGATGAGAATGAGAGGGTTTTGAATCTTAGATTTAGTTAATGAAGGATGGAGATTGAAAAAATAGAAAGTTTCTTATTTTAAAAACTATATAAAACATCTATCTTTTAGAGATAGTAAACCCTGGAGATGTTGTGAAGGTGCATTTAGCCAACTTTTGAGATGACAATGAGAGGGTGTTGAATCTTTGATTTAGTTGATTAAGGATGACGACTTCAAAACTAGAAAGTTTCTTATTTTAGAAACTTTATGAAAGATTAATCTTTTACACTTAATAAACCCTAGAGATTGTGTTAAGGAGCTTTTCGCCAAGTTTTGGGAAGAAGATGAGATGTTATTGAATCATAGATTTAGTTGATGAAGGACTATCTTCTATGGTATTGAAACCCTAGAGATGATGTCAAAGAGCTTCTAACAAAGTTCTATTTAATATCATCTCATACTCAGCTCAAAACTTAGCTAAAAGCTCTTTGACACCATCTCTAGGGTTTCCTATTTCTAAAAGATGGATGTTTTATAAAGTTTCTAAAATAAGAAACTTTCTATTTTTCAATCTCTACCTTTCATCAACCAAATCTAAGATTGAATACCATCGCATCCTCATCTCAAAATTAGGCTAAAAGCTCATTGACACCATCTTTAGGGTTTACTAAGTCTAAAAGATTGATATCTTATAATGTTTCTAGAATAAGAAGTTTTCTATTTTTTCAATCTCCATCCCTCATCAACTAAATCTAAGATTCAACACCATCTCATTCTCATCCCAAATTTTGGTTAAAACCTCGTTGACATCATCTTTAGGGTTTCCTTTGTCTACATGATAGATGTTTTATAAAGTTTCTAAAATAAGAGCCTTTTTATTTTTTCAATCTCCATCTATCATAACCTAAACCTAAGATTCAAAACCATCTTATCATCATCCTAAAACTAGGCTAAAAGCTCCTTCACAGCATCTCTAGCGTCACCTTTGCCTAAAAGATGGTTGTTTTATAAAGTTTATAAAATAAGAAACTTTCTATTTTTTCAATGTCCATCCTTTATCATCTAATTCTAAAATTCAATAACATCTTATCCTCATCTCAAAACTTGGCTAAAAGCTCATTGACACCATTTCTAGTTTTTCAATCTCCATCCTTTATAACCTAAATCTAAGATTTAATATCATCTCACCCTAATTTTAAACCTTGGCTAAAAGCTCCTTGACACCATCTCTAGGGTTTACTAAGTCTAAAAAACTAATATTTTATAAAGTTTCTAAAAAAAGAAACTTTCTAGTTTTTCAATCTCCATCCTTTATAACCTAAATCTAAGATTCAATACCATCTCACCCTAATATCAAAACTTGGTTAAAAGCTCCTTGACACCTTCTCTAAGGTTTACTAACTCTAAAAAATTAATGTTTTCTAAAGTTTCTAAAATAAGAAACTTTCTATTTTTTCAATCTCCATCCTTAATCAACTAAATCTAAGATTCAATATCACCTCATCCTCATCCAAAAACATGGCTAAAAGCACTTTCACACTGTCTCTAGGGTCTCTTATGTCTAAAATATGGTTGTTTTATGAAGTTTTTAAAATAAGAAAGTTTCTATTTTTCAATTTTCATCATTTATTAACTAAATCTAAGATTCAATAACATCACATCCTCATCTCAAAACTTAGCTAAAAGCACTTTGACCCCATCCCTAGGGTTTCGTAAGTCTAAAAGTTGGATATCTTATAAAGTTTCTAAAATAAGAAACTTTCAATTTTTTCAATCTCCATCCTTCATCAACTAAATCAAAGATTCAATATCATCTAATCTTCATCTCAAAACTTACCTAAAAGCTCCTCCACACTATCTCTAGGGTTTCCTATGTCTAAAAGATGGATGTCTTATAAATTTTTTAAAATAAGAGACTTTATATTTTTGAATCGCCATCCTTCACCAACTAAATCTACGATTCAATACCTTCTCATCCTCTTCCCAAAACTTGGCTAAAAGCTCCTTAACACCATCTCTAGGGCTTTCTACGTCTAAAAGATGGATTTTTATAAAGTTTCAATCTCTTTACTTAATCAACTAAATTTATGATTCAGTACCCTCTCATTCTTATCCCAAAACTTGTTTAAAAGCTCGTTGACATATTCTCTATGGTTTCCTTTGTCTAAAAGATAGATGTTTTATAAAGTTTCTATAATAAGAAACTTTCTATTTTTTCAATTCTCATCCTTCATCAACTAAATCTAAGATTCAGTATCATCTCTTCGTTATTCCAAAACATGGTTTAAAGCTCCTTGACACAATGTCTAGGGTCACTTATCTCTAAAAGTTGGTTGTTTTGTAAAGTTTCTAAAATAAGAAACTTTCTATTTTTTCAATCTTCAGCCTTTATCAACAAAATTTAAGATTCAATACAATCTCATCATCATCTCTAAACTTGGGTTACAGCTCATTCACACTATCTGTAGGGTTTCCTATGTCTAAAAGATTGATGTCTTATACAGTTTCTAAAATAAGAAACTTTTTTTTCCAATCTCTAGCCTTCATCAACTATTCAATATCATCTCATCCGCATCTCAAAACTTAGCTAAAAGCTCCTTGACACCATCTCCAGGGTTTCCTATGTCTAAAAGATTGATGTTTTCTAAAGTTTCTAAAATTAGAAACTTTCTATTTTTTCAATCTCCATCCTTGTTCAAATAAATCAAAAATTCAATAACATCTAATCCTCATCTCAAAACTTAACTAAAAGCTCATTGACACTATTTATAGGGTTTCCTATGTCTTAAATATTGATGTTTTATAAAGTTTCTAAAATAAGAAACTTTCAATTTTACCATCTCCATCCTTGATCAACTAAATCTAAGATTCAATAACATCTAATCTTCATCTAAAAAACTTGGCTAAAAGCTCGTTGACACCATCTATAAAGTTTCTTATGTCTAAAAGGTAGATGTTTTACAAAGTTTCTAAGCTAAAAAACTTTTTATTTTTCAATATCTACTCTTCACCATTTAAATCTACGATTCAATACCATCTTCATTCTCATCTCAAAATTAGGCTAAAAGTTCCTTGACATCATCTCTAGGGTTCCTATAACTAAAAGATGGATGTTATATAAAATCTCTAAAATAATAAACTTTCTATTTTTTCAATCTCTATCTTTCATAAACTAAATCTAAGATTCTATACCCTCTCATCCTCATCTAAAAACTTGGCTAAAAGCTCCTTGACACCATCTCTAGTGGTTCTTATGTCTAAAAGATTGATGTCTTATAAAGTTTCAAACATAAGAAACTTTTTAGTTTTTTAGTCTCCATCCTTCATCAACTAAATCTAAGATTCAATATCATCTCTTCCTCATCTCGAAACTTAGCTAAAAGCTGTTGTTATAGAAAATTTATAAAACATCAATTTTTTAGACTTTATAAATCCTAAATATGGTGTAAAGTTGTTATTACCCAGGTTTTGAAATGCGGATGAGATGGTATTGAATCTTAGATTTAGTTGATATTTGATGGAGATTGAAAAAATAGAAAGTTTGTTATTTTACACACTTTATAAAACATCCATCCTTTAGACATAGGAAACCTTAGAGATGGTGTCAATGAGCATTTAGTTAAGTTTTGAGATGAGGATGTGATGGTATTAAATCTTAGATTTAGTTGATGAAGGATGCAGATTGAAAAAATAAAAAATTTCTTATTTTAGAAATTTTAGAAAATATCATTCTTTTAGACTTATAAAACCCTAGAGATGGTGTAAGGGAGCTTTTAGCCAAGTTTTAAGATGCGGATGAGATGATATTGTGTCTTAGATTTAGTTGATGAATGATGGAGATTGAAAAAATAAAATGTTTCTTACTTTTAAAATTTTATAAAATATCAATCTTTAAGACATATAAAAACCTAGTGATAGTGTCAATGAGCTTTTAGCCAAGTTTTGAGATGAGGATGCATTGGTATTGAATTTTAGATTTAGTTGATGAAGAGTGAAGATTGTAAAAAATCCATCTTTTACACACAGAAAACCCTAGAGATGTTGTGAAGGAGCTTTTAGCCATGTTTTGGGATGACGATGAGATGGTTTTGAATCTTAGGTTTAGTTGATGAAGGATGGAGATTGAAAAAATAGAAAGTTTCTTATTTTAGAAAGTTTATAAAACATCCATCTTTTTGACATAGGAGACCCTAGAGATGGTGTCATGGAGCTCTTAGGCATGTTTTGAGATGATGATGAGTTGGTTTTGAATCTTAGATTTAGTTGATGAAGGATGGATATTGAAAAAAATAGAAAGTTTCTTATTTTAGAAACTTTATAAAACATCAATCTTCTAGACATAAGATACCCTAGAGATGATGTCAACAAACTTTTAGCCAAGTTTTGAGACTAGGATGAGATGGTATTGAATCTTAAATTAAGTTGATAAAGGATGGAGATATAAAAAATAGAAAGTTTCTATTTTTAGAAGCTTTATAAAACAGCCATCTTTTAGACATAAAAAATCCTAGAGATGGTGTCAAGGTGCTTTTAGCCAAGTTTTGAGATGAGGATGAGATGGTATTGAATCGTAGATTTAGTTGATGGAGGATGGAGATTGAAAACATAGAAAGTTGAGCAGCACATTCATAAGCAGGAATGGAGACCAGTAAAAAACCCCTATAAGCAACCCCAACAAACTGTCAATCAAGATAGAGAAAGGGTGGAAAGGCCTGCCAAATCCCCCTGTAAGCTCCCCCAAGTTGAGGAGCAGAGCAGAAAGCTTAGTAATGTCAGCACACAAGTGGAGGAGACAGCAACTCAGATTCATAACAGCTTTGATGTCCTGGCTGATGTTGAAGGAAATGAACATGAAACCCAACCTTCTTACCTTCAGCGAAAAATAAGTACCCATAATGATTTCAGCATTTTAGATTCCTTGGACCCGGAAACCCCGTTTGTGACCAGGACATCTTCATCCTTTCTATGCACAGATTCCTCGTCCATTTACCCATCTGATCCCAATCTCGATCCCAATCAGCCTATCCCTCAAATCTGTACCCAGGAACAAATTGCCCACCCTCCTACTCTGTCCTCGCCTTTTATCCTTCCTACCGAACCCCTCAGTACTGCATCATTTGACTCTGGCAAAGTCTGTCCTCCTCTGAATTGTATCTCCCCCATCCTCTCCCATGGAGCCGAGCCGCCATCTGCCCTGAACTCTCAATGAAACTAATCTCTATTTGGAATACTCGGGGTCTCTGCACCCGCATAAAAAGCAGAGAAATCAAGAGTTTCTTAAGGAGCTCAAACACCTCAATTTGTTGTTTACTTGAAACTAAGGCTATGTGCAATAAGATGAAGGATTATGTCAATGACTGTTGTGAAGGTTGGGATGCTCATGGAAACTATTCTTGTGTTCTTAAAGGTAGGATTTGGATTCTCTGGGACAAAGCTAAGATTAATTTGAAGATTGTTGAGGAATCTAGTCAACACATTCACTGTGAGGTAGCAGTCATCCAGTCTGGTATGGCCTTCACTATGACCTCCGCTTATGCCCATAACTACTATATTTCTAGAAGAGAGCTGTGGACCAATATGGAAAAAATTGCCTCATCTAACCAGGCTCCATGGATAGTGCTTGGAGACTTCAATGCTGTGCGCAGCCAGGAGGAAAGGTATGGGTACCCTCCTAATATAGCTCAAATGGAGGAGTTTAATTCTTGCATTACCACCTGTGCTCTTACTGACCTTCGTTCTGTGGGTCTAAATCTAACTTGGAACAACAAAGGAAAGCTAGGAAACCTGAAAATGGCTAAGCTTGATAGATCTCTAGTCAATGATGAATGGCTCCATTCCTATCCGAATTCCTATACTGAATTCATAGCTCCTGGAATCTCTGATCACAGCCCTTTCATTGTGTCTTGTTCAAATCACAATTCTTCTGGTCCTAGACCTTTCAAATTCATGGACATGTGGTTGGACGATCAATCACTTTACCCTATTGTTGAACGTGCTTGGAACCTTAAGGTAAAAGGTAATCCCATGTACTCCTTTGTCCAAAAGCTGAAAGTGGTCAAAAATAATATCAAAGTTTGGAACAGAGAAGTTTTTGGTAGAATTGATATTAAAGTGCCCATCATCAGAAAGTCGTTATTGAATGTTCAAGCTCAAATTGAGAAGGATCCAACTTGCATCCATCTCCTTGAAAAGGAAGCCATTCTTAGAGAGGACCTAATAAGACACTCCTCCCTTGAAGAATCTTATCTAAAATAGAAATCTAGAGCTCAATGGCTTCAATTGGGAGACTCAAACTCTAAATTCTTTTATTCCCATTTGAAGGTGAGGCAAAATCAAAATTCTATCCTCGCAATGAAGACTGAAGATGGCACCCAAGTCACTGATCCTTCTGAAATCTCCTCTATCCTGATCAGTCACTTCTCCAAGATTCTCAACAACGGAAAAATTCAGAGTACAGCTTCTCCTGACCCAATCAGAAAGCTAAATGTTGGGGATGCAGCCTCTTTATCTAAGCCAATATCTTCTGCTGAGATCAAAGACGTGGTTTGGAAAGCAAATGGAGACAAATCTCCAGGTCCGGATGGATTTAATGCCTCCTTTTTCCGTGCTTTCTGGTACCTTCTTGGAGATGATTTCAATGCTGCTATTCAAAATTTCTTCAAATCAGGTAAGCTCCTCAAATCCGTCAACGCCACTTTTATTTCCCTCCCGAAAGGTCCTGAAACCTCCTCCCCATCCCAGTACCGTCCAATCTCTCTTTGCAACTTCCTGTACAAAACTATAACCAAAATCCTGGCCAACAGTCTTCGGACTGTCATATCCAACCTTATTAGTCCTTCCCAATCTGCTTTCATTAGAGGGCGTCAAATCCAAGACAATATCCTTCTCACCCATGATCTGCTACATAACTTTCATCTCCCCTCCGCCACCCCTTCCATGTGCCTAAAAATTGATCTTGCGAAAGCCTTCGATAACATCAATCGCCACGCCCTGCTATCCTTCATGCGCAAGCAAGGTTTTGATTCCATCTGGCTAGAATGGATCGAAGAATGTATTTCAAACCCTTCTTTTTCTATCCTGTTGAATGGCTCCCCTCAAGGTTTCTTTACTTCTTCTAATGGCCTTCGACAAGGAGACCCCCTCTTCCCCCTCCTCTTCTCTATCTCCATGGAAATGCTTTCTGTCCTTCTTGAAAATGCCACTTTATCCAATGCTCTTTCCACCCAGTTTGTCCAAGGCCCTTTATCTATTTCTCATCTGTTATTCGCAGATGATCTAATGATCTTCGTCAAAGGAACTTCAGAAAATGCTATTGTCCTCTCTTCCTGTCTTAACCAATTCAATAGCATCACTGGGCTGGAGGCTAACCCTTCAAAATCTGAAGTCTTTTTTCGTGGTACTATTCCTAGAGATAAGCAGGAGATCCTCGAAATCCTGTGGTTTATCGAAGGAGCCCTCCCCATTAGATATCTTGGTCTCCCATTGTTTACTTCGAGACTCACTATTTTTGACTGTGCTCCATTGATTACTAAAGTTCGCAAGCGCATTGCCAACTGGACTAGCGAATGCCTAAGCCAAGCTGGAAGAATTGAACTTGTGAAAACTGTGTTAAACAGTTTCATGATCTATTGGTCTTCTGCTTTTGATATTCCAAAGGGTGTCATGGACACGATTGAGATAATTTTCAGATCATTCATATGGGGCAGCGCTGACGGAAAAAAAACTCACCGTTCAGTTTCGTGGGCAGAAATGTGCAAACCCAAAAGCCAAGGGGGTACCGGGCTTAGGCTTATCAGGGACATTAATGTTTCTCCCAGAATCAAGTAGGTATGGTCCATCATTTCAGGCAAGATTAACCTCTGGAACAGCTGGTTTTCTCTGAAATACATCAAAAGAAAAAATTTCTGGACCATAAACCAACCTTCCAAACCTTCCTGGGGGATTAGAAGTATCCTGAGGAGTAGGGATTTGGCTAAACCTCATATCTGCTACTTTGTGGGCAATGAAGCCGAAATTGATCTTTGGAACCAACCTTGGCATCCGCGGGGTGTCATTTCATCCCTCATATCTAGGCACAAAACTGATTCCTCCTTCTCATCCATGAACTCCTTAGACCAATTGCACTTCGAGGGATCCTGGAACCCTATTCTGAACATCGGATCTCTCACCCATGAAAAAGCCCTTTTATCCGAAGCCATCTTCAACGATTCAGCAAACAATCTCCCTATTTAGAAGCCAAACAGTAATGGTCTTTTCTCCGCGAAAAGTGGGTGGGAAGTCAGCAGACAGAAATTCGAAAAACTTGATTGGGCCTCGAGAATTTGGTTCAGAGGCTTTATCCCTCGTCATGCTCTTGTCTCTTGGAAAGCTCTCATCAACGGCCTAAGTACCACTGATAATCTTCCTTTCCTGGACTCATCAGTTAACAGGAGTTGCATCTTATGCAATTCAGGTCTTGAAACTGTTAACCACCTCTTCTTCCAATGTAGCTACTCGAAATGGATATGGAAATCTCTTCTTGTGAAGCTCAGGCACAGACGTAATCCTAAACCTGATCTTGTTCAGGAAGAGCAATGGCTTGCTACCAACTTTAAAGGTGCTGGCCAGTCAGCTGAATTGGCCTACATAGCTTTTGAAGCATTAGCTTTTGAAGCATCAATCTACAAAATCTGGATTGAGAGGAATCATCGAGTTTTTCACAATATTTCTCGTCCAAACACAGTGCTGATGTCTGATCTTCTTTCCCTGGTAAGATCAAAGATTCAGGGCATGAAGATTGAGGATGTTGATAACCAAAGCAATCTCTCTATAGCTTCCAATTTTGGCTGTACCTTATGCCCTACGATCTGTCCTCCTCAAGCCTTCTCCTGGATTAAACCGCTTCAAGGGTGTTTTAAAATTAACTCCGATGCTTCTTTGGATAAGGAAGGAGGTGGTATTGGCGGTGTAATTCGGGACAACAATGGATTCCTTGTTTCCATGTTCTCTGCTAACGTGGAGGGGGAGGATATTCTTGCTCTGGAAATTCGTGCTGTCCTTGAAGGATTGCAGCTGGACGCATTCTTAGGTATTGACAAAATCTGGATGGAAGTTGACTCTAAATCTGCAGCTGATGTGATCAATGGAATCTCTAAAATTCCTTGGAGATGCTTCCACCGTATTCAGGAAATCCACCAGCTCTTATCTCTATTCCTCCAATGGAGAATCTCTCACATTTGGCGAGAAGGGAATAGTGTTGCAGACTTCCTATCCAAACGGAAATGCCCTTGCAAAGGGATAGATATCCCTCCTTTCCTGTCTCCACCGGCTCTCCTTCAGCTCCTGGATACTGATAGGAGTGGCATTGAGTTATGTAGAATGTAAATCCTCCATGACTTGTATCTCTGTCTTTTGGATTCTCTGTTGTTGGGAGCTTGTTCCCTTCTTGTTGGCTTATCAGCCCCCTTAGTTGTAACTCTTTTTATTTCCTACTGCCTAGTTAGGGTCCTGCCTAACCCCTGCTTACTCATCAAAAAAAAAATCAAAAATTAAATATCATCTCATCTTCATCTCAAAACTTAGCTAAAAGCTCCTTCACACAATCTCTCGGGTTTCCTATGTCTAAAAGATTGATGTTTTATAAAGTTTCTAAAATAAGAGACTTTATATTTTTGAATCTCCATCCTTCACCAACTAAATCTACGATTCAATACCATCTCATCCCCATCCCAAAACTTGGATAAAAGCCCTTTGGCTCCATCTCTAGGATTTCTTATGTCTAAAAGATAGATGTACTATAAAGTTCCTAAAATAAGAAGCTTTCTAATTTTTCAATCTCCATCCTTCATCAACTAAATCTAAGATTCAATACTCTCATGTGCTCATCCCAAAACATGGCTTACAGCTCGTTGACATCATCACTTGGGTTTCTTATTTCTGAATGATAGTAGTTTTACAAAGTTTTTAAAATAAGAAACTTTCTATTTTTTCAATCTCCATCCTTTATCAACTAAATCTAAGATTCAATACCATCTCATCCTTATCGCAAAACTTGGCTAAAAGCACCTTGACTCCATCTATAGGGTTTACTATAGATAAAGGATTGATGTTTTATAAAGTTCCTAAAATAAGAAGCTTTCTAATTTTTCAATCTTCATCCTTTAATCAACTAAATCTAAGATTCAATACCCTCATATGCTCATCCCAAAACATGCCTTAAAGCTCGTTGACATCATCCTAGGGTTTCTTATTTCTAAATGACGGACGTTTTACAAATCTCAATACTTGACAAACAAAATCTATGAGTCAATATCATCTCATCCTCATCCCAAAAATTGGCTAAAAGCACCTTGACACTATCTCTAAGGTTTACTAAGTCTAAATGATTGATGTTTTACAAAGTTTCTGGAATAAGAAACTTTCTATTTTTTCAATCTCCATCCTTCATCAACTAAATCTAAGATTCAATACTCTCTCATTCTCATCCTAAAACTTGGTTAAAATCTCGTTGACATCATTTCTAGGGTTTCCTATGTCTAAAAGATAGATGTTTTATAAAGTTTCTAAAATAAGAAACTTTTTATATTTTCAATCTTCATCATTTATCAACTAAATCTAAGATTCAATACAATCTCATCCTCATCTCAAAACTGAGCAAAAAGCTCCTTAACCCCATCTCTAGAGTTTCCTATGTCTAAAAGATGGATCTCTTATAAAGCTTCTAAAATAAGAAACTTTCTATTTTTTCAATCACCATCCTTCATCAACTAAATAAAAGAGTCAATATCATCTCATCCAAATCTCAAAACTTAGCTAAAAGCTCCTTGACACCATATCTAGGGTTTCCTATGTCTAAAAGACGGATGTTTTAAAAAGTTTCTAAAAAAAGAAACTTTCAATCTATTTTTCAATCTCCATCTTTCACCAACTAAATCTACGATTCAATACCATCTCATCCTCATTCCAAAATTTGGCTAAAAGCACCTTTACACCATTTCTAGGGTTTCATATGTTTTAAAGATTCATATTTTAGAAAGTTTCTAAAATAAGAAACTTTCTAATTTTTCAATCTCCATCCTTCATAAACTAAATCTAAGATTCAATATCATCTCATCCTCATCTATCAACTAAATCTAAGATTCAACACCCTCTCATCCTCATCTCAAAACTTGGCTAAAAGCTCCTTAACACCATCTCTAGGGGTTCCTATGTCTAAAAGATTGATGTCTTATAAAGTTACTAAAATAAGAAACTTTTTATGTTTTTAGTCCCCATCCTTAAACCACTAAATGTAAGATTCAATATCATCTCATCCTCATCTCAAAACTTTGCTAAAAGCTCTTCACACCATCTCTAGAATTTCCTATTTCTAAAAGACAGATGTTTTATAAAGTTTCTAAAATAAGGAACTTTTAATTTTTTCAATCTCCATCCTTAATCAACGAAATCTAAGATCAATACCATCCCATCCTCATCTCAAAACTTAGCTTAAAGCTCATTGACACCATATCTAGGGTTTACTTTGTCTAGAAGGCTTATGTTTTATAAAGTTTCTAGAGTAAGAAACTTTCTATTTTTTCAACCTCCATCCTTCATCAACTAATTTTAGGATTCAATTCCCTCTCATTCTCATCCCAAAACATGGTTAAAACCTCGTCGACATCATCTTTAGGATTTCCTATATCTAAAAGATAGAAGTTTTATAAAGTTTTTAAAATAAGAAACTTTCTATTTTTTCAATCTCCATCCATGATCAACTATATCTAAGATTCAAAACTATCTTATCATAATCCCAAACTAGGCTAAAAGCATCTCCACACCTTCTCTAGGGTCTCCTATGTCTAAAATATGATTGTTTTATGAAGTTTATAAAATAAGAAACTTTCTATTTTTTCAATCTCCATTATTTATCTACTAAATTTAAGATATAATACCATCCCATCCTGATATCAAAACTTGGCTAAAATCTCATTGACACAATTTCTAGGATTTCCTATGTTTAAAAGATGGATATTTTATAAAGTTTCTAATGTAAGAGACTTTCTATTTTTTTAATCTCCATCCTTTATAACCTAAATCTAAGATTTAATACCATCTCATCCTAATCACAAAACTTGGCCAAAAGCTCATTTACACCATCCCTAGAGTTTACTAAGTTTAAAAAATTAATGTTTTATAAAGTCTATAAAAAAAAAACTTTCTATTTTTCAATCTTCATCATTTATCAACAAAATTTAAGATTCAATAACATCTCATCCTAATCTCAAAACTTAGCTAAAAGCTCCTTGACCCCATCTCTAGGGTTTCCTATGTCTAAAAGATGGATGTCTTATAAAGTTTCTAAAATAAGAAATTTTCAATTTTTTCAATCTTCATCCTTCATCAACTAAATCAAAAATTCAATATCATTTCATCTTAATCTGAAAACTTAGCTATTAGCACCTTCACAGCTTTTCTAGGGTTTCCTATGTCTAAAAGTTGGATGTTTTATAAAGTTTCTAGAATAAGAAACTTCATATATTTCAATCTCCATCCTTCACCAACTAAATCTACGATTCAATACGATCTGATGCTCATCCCAATACTTGGCTAAAAACACCTTGACACTATCTCTAGGATTTTCTATGTCTCAAAGAAGGATGTTTTATAAATTTCCTAAAATAAGAAACTTTCTAATTTTTCAATCTCCATCTTTCATCAACTAAATCTAAGATTCAATACCCTCTTATTCTCATCCCAAAAGATGGCTTAAAGCTCGTTGACATCATCACTAGGGTTTCTAATTTCTAAACGATGAATGTTTTTTCAATCTTCATCCTTTATCAACAAAATCTAAGATTCAATACCACCTCAGCCTCATCTCAAAACTTGGCTGAAAGCTTCTTGACACCATCTCTAGGGTTTTCTATGTCTAAAAGATTGGTGTCTTATAAAGTTTCTAAAATAAGAAACTTTTTTTTTTCAATCTCCATCCTTGTTCAAATAAATCAAAGATTCAATACCATATAATCCTCATATCAAAACTTAGCTAAAAGCTCATTCACACCATTTATGAGGTTTTCGATGTCTAAAAGATTGATGTTTTATAAAGTTTCTAACAGAAGAAATTTTTTATTTTACAATCTCCATCCTTGATCAACTAAATCTAAAATTTAGTACCATCTAATTCACATCTCAAAACTTGGCTAAAAGCTCGTTGCCACCATTTATTTGGTTTCCCATGTCTCAAAAGGTGGATGTTTTATAAAGTTTATAAACTAAGAAACTTTCTATTTTTCAATCTCAATCCTTCACCAACAAAATCAAATATTCAATACCATCTCATCCTCATCTCAAAACTTAGCTAAAAGCACATTGACACCATCTGTATGGTTTTTTATGTCTAAAAGATGGATGTTTTAGAAAGTTTCTAAAATAACAAACTTTCTATTTTTTCAATCTTCATAATTTCTCAACTAAATCTAAGATTCAATACCATCTCATCATCTTCTCAAAATTGGGCTAAAAGCTCCTTGACCCCATCTCTAGGGTTTCCTATGTCTAAAAATGGATGTCATACAAAGTTTCTAAAATAATAAACTTTCTATTTTTTCAATCTCCATCTTCATCAACTAAATCAAAGAATCAATATCTTCTCATCCTCTTCTCAAAACTTAGCTAAAAACTCCTTCACACCATCTCTAGGGTTTCCTATGTCTAAAAGATAGATGTTTTATAAAGTTTCTAAAATAAGAAACTTTCAATTTTTCGATCTCTGCCCTTAACCAACTAAATCAACGATTCAATACCATCTCATTCTCATCCGAAAATTTGGCTAAAAGCACCTTGACACCATCTCTATGATTTCCTATGTCTAAAAGTTTGATGTTTTAGAAAGTTTCTAAAATAAGAAACTTTCTAATTTTTCAATCTCCATCATTAATCAACTAAATCTAAGATTCAATATCATCTCATCCTCATCCAAAAACACGGCTCAAAGGTCCTTGACACCGTCTGTAGGTTCTCCAATGTCTAAAAGAACGATGTTTTATAAAGTTTCTAAAATAAGAAACTTTCTATTTTTTCAATCTCTACCCTTTATCAATCTAAGATTTAAAACCCTCTCATTCTCATCCCAAAACTTGGCTAAAACCTCGTTGACAACATCTCTAGGGTTTCCTATGTCTAAAAGATGGATGTTTTATGATGTTTATATAATAATTTTTTTTTTATTTTTTTCATCTCCATCATTTATCAACTAAATCTAAGTTTCAATACCATCTCATCGTCATCTCAAAACTTGGCTAAAACCTCCTTCAGACCTTCTCTAGGATTTCCTACGTCTAAAAGATGATTTTTTATAAAGTTTCTAAAAGAAGAAACTTTCTATTTTTTCAATCTCCATACTTAATCAACTAAATTTATGATTCAGTACCTGCTCATTCTTATCCCCAATCTTGGCCAAAAGTTCGTTGACATCATCTCTTGGGTTTCCTATGTCTAAAAGATTGATGTTTTATAAAGTTTGTAAAATAAGAAACTTTCTATTTTTCAATCTCCATCTGTCATCAACTAAATCTGAGATTTGTTAGTCTCTCATTCTCATCCCAAAACTTGGTTAAATGCTCTTTGACACCGTCTCTAGAGTCTCATATGTTTAAAAGATGGATATTTTCTAAGTTTCTAAAATAAGAAACTTTCTATTTTTTCAATCTCCATCCTTCATCAACTAAATCAAAGATTAAATATCATTTCATCCTAATCTCAAAACTCTGCTAAAAGCTCCTTGACACCATCTCTAGGATTTCTTATGTTTAAAATATGAATCTTATATTTTTTCAATCTTCATCAATTATCAACTAAATCTAAGATTGAATTCCATCTCATTCTCAACTCAAAACTGAGCTAAAAGCTCCTTGACCCCATCTCTAGGGTTTCCTATGTCTAAAACATGGATGTCTTGTAAACTTTCTAAAATAAGAAATTTTCTATTTTTTAAATCTCCATCATTTCTCAACTAAATAAAAGAATCAATATCGTTTCATCCTCATCTCAAAACTTAGGTAAAGCTCCTTGACACCATCTCTAGGGTTTGCTATGTCTAAAAGATGGATGTTTTATAAAGTTTCTAAAATAAGAAACTGTAAGCCCAAGGGTGCACATTGTTTCATTCAATCACCTTACCTTTTTGTTTTGATGCTAGCAAACACAAATTGATTATCATTGTCAGACTAATGTGTTGCTTTGAGATGTTGTGCTCTACACAGGAATTTGATATGCTATATCGCCATTACACAACTCAACACAACACATGACTTGTGGATCAAGGATCAAAGGAACCAAGAGCTTGCACCTACTTTTGAGTCATCCTCATTTGAAGATGCTTAAGTAAAGAAGCTCATCATGAAGATCCCACAAGTTCCTAAGCAAGTGTCAAGAAGAAGCTTGGAGTTGAACAAGTCATTGGTGACACCTCATGCACCTCACATCATGCAGTGAAGATTGGAGGATGTCACAAGAGCCAAGACAAGGTCAAAATGTTCACTCAAGCCGTTGAAGTCCAAGAAAGTGTAAAGGAGCCAAGACATTCCAAGAAGAGTCATGGTTCTTATTTTTAGAATGTATTTGGAGTCCTCTTGATTTTATATAAAATGTACTTTCAAAATATTTTCAAAATAGTTTTTATACTTAACATTTAATATCTTTGAGAACCATCAACACACCCAAAAATGTGTTTGAAAACCCTCGACTAAAGCCCAAAGACCATAGCCCAAAAGTCCCTGGATTTTAAAGTTAAAATGAAATTTCACTCAGGGCTGGTCGACCTGGCTATCCAGGGCGAACGCGGGATGGAACCTGAAAATCCAGGTTATCTCGAAATTTATAGGGCCGGTCGACCGGGTCAAGCTGGGCGGCCGCAGATACGTTTCTGTTCAAAACAGAAACAATCCAGTATGGTGTTCGGTCGACCTCCATGGGTCCGGTCGACTACGATAGTGTTTTGAGCGAAAATTAAATTCAAATAGTAAGCCCTCGCCGGTCAACCGACCGCGCCGGTATGAATTTTGAATTTTAAATTAAGAGCCCGATAAGGGCGGGTGACCGCCGCGACTGGGAAATAGATCTGTTGGGACTTTCGCAGGTTGACTCTTTCAACCTTGTAAATTATAGTTTTACCCCCAAACGGGCATATTTTCTTGTGGGATATATATACACTATCCAAACCTTTCTACATAACCTTTGTCAAGATAAAATCCCATCTTCTTGAACCAAAACTTTTATATGATAGGTTTAACCTCTTTGAATTTGCATTTTTGCATTCTATCAAGAGGATCTCCATAGGCTTTACATTTGTATATATATTCTTTGGAGAGTTTGTGAGCTTACAACTTTATAATCAGCCTATCAAGAGGCATTGAGAGTTTCTTTCTTTTTATTTCTTTGTTCTATATTTGAGGGTCTCCGATTTGGCCCGGAAAGAAAGGTAAATCAAGTGTACGAGGAAGGTGTCCTCGAAAAAGTTTCATGCAGAAAAGGGTGTGATCCCTTTGAAGAAGGAGTTGGTGTAAGGCTTTGAGATTTACCATTTGAAGAATCTTAGTGGTTAGTGAAGAATCCCAAGGAGGAAAACTTGGAAGAGTGGAGTAGGTCAAGTTGTGACCGAACCACTATAAATCTTGTACCTTGTGGATGCTTTCTTCTTCTCCTTCTCATTTGCACATTGTGGTGATTGGTAATCTCTAACCCAACTTGTATCTATGTTTTAATCAAACAAGGGTTAGTGAATGCATGCTTAAAGTAACACCCAAACCCTAACTCTTAATATCTCTATTAATTGATCAAGGGTTAAACATGTTAAGGCTTAATTGGTAAATTGATTTTAAGAGTCCAATTAATTAAGCCCCAAATTTTGACTTAGCCAATTCACCCCCCCTCTTGGGTTGTCACCTTGTATTTCACTTGGTATCAAAGCTTAGGCTCTTAAAGAGATTTTTAAAATTCAAAATCTACAAGCGATAAAGATCCGTGACAATCCGATGGATTATGAGCTAGGTCAATCCACTATAATTCCTCCATTTTTTTATTGAACAAATTGTAGAGGTTGGAAAATTAAAATGCTTGCCTATCTCAAATTCATAGACTTTGACATCTTAGATGTCATTGAAAGGGAATTTTCTATTCCAAGGGAATGCACTAAAAATGATGCAAAATTATTTTCATTAAATTCAAAAGTTATTATTATAATATGTTGTGGACTATGTCCCAATGCTTTTGAGAAAATTTCATCATGTTCTAATGCAAAAGATATTTGGACTAATCTTGAAAATTTTTATGAGAAAAATGATACTCTCTTTTTAAATGATAAAAATACTGTTGTTAAAGAAAAAGAGAATCAACAAAAATCTTTTGCAAAGTAAAAATCTTTCAAACATTCATTCTCCGATTTAGAAAAACAAATTGAAAATTAATGATTGTTTGAAAAGAAATGAAAAGTTATGTCATTTGAGCAAAATCTTAATAAACAAAAATAATGACCTAATTTAAAAGTGCATTGGTCTTGGAAAAGAAAAGGAAAGCCTTGATACCACAAACAAGAATTTAAATGAAGAAAAATTAAAAGCTAATTTATCTCAACAAACAAATTGCTTTGAAAGGCAATTAATTGAGATTAAATTAGTTAATAAAGAATTCTCTATGAAGGACCAAAGAATACAAGAAGAAAATGACAAATATCTTTGTCATCGTATGTATTCTTGTGGTTCTTGTTGCTCCTCATCTACCCACACTTATTCATGTTCATATTGTGGTAGATTAGGGCATCACAAATCTAGGTGTAGGCTTAGATTTGTGAGATCAATAAAGTTGGTGTGGATAAGAAAAGATACACTCCCACACACAAACTTGATTGGAACCAAATGGATTTGGGTTCCAAAATCCCTCACTCAACTCATTATTTAAAATTATTAATATATGGGGTTGAGCTTTCATTGTTATATCATATGAATTCTTTCTAGATACTATTTCAATGTTGCATTCATTGTATCTTGACCATTCGTGCTTTAAAGATATATCATTTTATAATCAAGCATAGATGCATATCATTAGTCATGTATTTAATAGAATGCATCTTTGCTTATTGAGCTTCATGATCTCATCATATTCGTCTCATAGTCTATGTAGAAAATAAGAAAATACTTTTCTAGACTATGCTTGTACTTCATTGAAAATCTTTTAGAAAAATCCATCTAAGTGCAAAAACAAACAAATATGCACTTAGCATCCACATTTAGATGAACTAACATGTCAAACATTGCTAGATATATATCAACATATATCATATTGTGTATCTAGCAAAATTCATCTAGTGCATCTAAAAAAGGGACTTATTGAAAACGTATGTCCATTCATCCATTTGAGCTTAAATGATAGAAAAATAGAAATGAATTTTGAGGAGTTCTCACATAGCCTAGGGATCTAGTTTACATGTTCATTAGAATCCCTTGAATGCGAGAAAAATAGGAGAAAATCAATTTTTTCACAAAATACCTTGAAAAATATCAAGAAATTGAAAACAGGGGTGTGGCGGTCGACCGAGCCCCCGAGGGAGACCGCGGAAGGCAATATGGACAAAATTGAAAAATGGACAAAATTGAAAAATGGACAGTAGCGTCACAGCGGCCCGGTCGACCGCGACGATCGAAAACTGCTTTAAATAGATTTCCGTTGTTTCATTTTTACTCCCGCCAGTTCTTGTCTTGTCCCAGGGTTTTCTTCTTCCTTTGCTTCCAAGCCATTTTCAATTGAAGATCGTCAAGTTTAAGGCATTTTAGTGAGGTTTGATCCGTGTCCCTTCTTCCATTTCTCATTCTCGTTTCTCTCCATTAAATCTTTTCATTGTTCTTGTTCGTTATTTTTCTTACCGTATCTCCTTTAATCTCTCACCTTATTTTCATTGTTCATCATCCCTTTATTTGTCTCTCATTTTTTTTGTCCCTCTCAAAAACCCTAGCCTCTAAAATGTCGACACCAAGGAAAACCATCGCACAAAAGAATAAAAAGGCCCGAACCGAACCGGAAGAAGAGGTGTTCCCCAACAAACATTTCTTCAGCAAACAAGCCAAGGAACGTTACGAAGCCTTCATAGATCGAGTTGTCATCTCAGGACGAAAGGTTATTTTTCAAGATTTTAACAAATTTGATCTTCTATCAGTTTTTGAATTTCAAGGTTGGTCCTTCTTTCTAGTCTATAGTGCTACAGTCTATCTTGAGATAGTTAGGTATTTTTATGCCAATTTGAAAATTTCTTATGAAGGAGTAGTGATGAATACCCATCTTCAAGGAGACAAATTTGGGTTAAATTTGAAAAACTTTTGTGCTTGGCTTGACATACCTAATGCAGGAAAGAAGATCTTCTTTTGGGGGAAAGACGAAATAGAAAATTACTTTTCAAGAGAAGAAGTATATGAGACATTAGGTGTTGCTCCTCCAAAGGATAAGTTAAACATCAAGGCTAGCACAATGAATGATGCAGCTAGAGTGGTTCATAAAGTTGTAGCATACAATATCACCCCTAGAGCAGGAAATTTTGATGCAGTGAAGCCCTTTGAAGCCCTCATAATCCATTGCATTATGAAAAAGATCCAATTACATTTAGGCTTCATCATGTTGGGGTATATGGATGAGGCAGTCAAAAGAGGACATGGTGGCCTACCGTATGGGATGCAAATTACTAAACTCCTAAGGCTTCATAAGATGAATCTAGAAAAAGTCTTCTCAACAAACCCTGATCCTCCGCTCAGCCACTCCACCATTACCCTTATGAGATTCCTATACCTGGAGCAAGTGGACCTAGTATGGGTTGGACATGATGATATTGATGAGGCAGTGGATGAAGTTGAACGAGTGACCTTGACGCCGCGGCAGAGTAGAACACATGCGCAAGCACAGGCTCAGCAGCGCCAAGCTCCCACCACTAGCTCATATGAAGCTCTAACCAGAGACATTGCATCCTTGAGGACCGGCAAGGACACTCTCACGACTGGTTTTGATACACTCTCCACTGCTTTTACGACTGCAGAGAGCCAGAGAGCCTCTGATCATGAGAGTCTTATGCAGCTTATGGCGAGGCAGCATAGGGAGATGATGCAGGCGTATCAGAGGAGTCAGTCCACCAGACACTACACCTCCCGGTCTCCACCCCGTGAGCATCATCCTCCTCCTCCTCAAGATTGACAGATGGCCAGTACCTTCTCGACAGCAGTTGCAGTTGATCACATCTTTTAGCTGCTTGATCATATTTCTTCATTCCTTCTTCTCGCTCAGTATGGGCTTTCAGACATTATGTTTATTTTCTTCATGGATGATGGTTATGCCCGATGTGGCCTTTTGTTTTGGTTTGCACATGCCCAGTATGGGCTTTATGATATGTGGATGGGTATACCTTGTGAGGCTTGATTATGGATGTATAGGATATCTGCCCAGTAAGGGGCTTTTTATGTTTTTATTTTGGTTCATGATGTGAAGAGGGTGTGTCTCTTCCATCATTCATTCATGTATATGGGATATATTCCTGTCTCATCTTTATATATACATGAGTTCTTTTGGTTGTCATGGATATGTACTCATTTTATTATTTACTCTTTTGGTATCCATGTTTTTATTACACTGTAGTTGTGCTAGAGACAATTACATTTAGATTAATCGCAAATAATCAGGGGGGGCTTTTCACTTACAAATGTATAATCATTTAGGGTCAAACAAACTTAAACTCAAAAGTTATGTTATAGTTCTGAGCATGTTGATGCTCAGGAAGAGAGTTCTCTGCCCTTTGACAAGAAATCCCCATTAAAATACAACTTGTAAACTTAAATGATTAAGTCATAGAAGTTCTCTGCCTTCAAATGTTAGAAATGAAGTTCAATTGTTTAAAATCATTCACCTTGCATCATTGTACCTTGTCATGCCCTCTAACACAGGTTTCACCTAGGCCTATGACAAATTGATAGGGGGAGAACTCCATGGTTATATATTCATGATTATATAGACCAATGTGATGTGCTCACATGGTTTATTGCCCCTATTGTTGTGCTTAACTTGCAAATCATTTGATCACAAAAATAAAAACAAAATTAAAAAAATGGGTTATCATGCATTTCACTTTTATTTTCTCTTTGATAACCATTCTTAGTGCTTCAATGATATATCATATACAAGGCACATAGCTTAGAAAGCTATTATTCCTCTTGACACCCCACTTGTACTTTCACTTGTTTATTCCTACCTTTTTGCTGTTGCCAAAAGGGGGAGAATTTTGGGAATTGATTAGTTAGTCCAATTGTATATGCACCATATGTTTTACAGTTATTAATTATATTTGTGCATATAGTGAGGGGGAGCTATGCTCCATTATGTATATCATTTTCATGTTTAGTATCCATTATCATGATATCTCCTACCTCCCTAATCAATTTGTTTGTCATCATCAAAAAAGGGGGGAATGTAAGCCCAATGGTGCACATGGGTTCAATCATTCACCTTACATTCTTGTTTTGATACTAGTAAATACAAATTGATTAGCATTGTCAGACTAATATGTTGCTTTGAGATGTTGTGCTCTACATAGGAATTTGATATGCTATATCACCATTACACAACTCAACACAACACATGACTTGTGGATCAAGGATCAAAGGAACCAAGAGATCGCACCTACTTTGGAGTCATCCTCATTTGAAGATGCTCAAGTAAAGAAGCTCATCATGAAGATCCCACAAGTTCCTAAGCAAATGTCAAGAAGAAGCTTGGAGTTGAACAAGTCATTGGTGACCCCTCATGCACCTCACAACATGCAGTGAAGATTTGAGGATGTCACAAGAGCCAAGACAAGGTCAAAATGTTCATTCAAGCCGAATAAGTCCAAGAAAGTGCAAAGGAGCCAAGACATTCCAAGAAGACTCAAGGTTCTTATTTTTAGAATGTATTTGGAGTCCTCTTGATTTTATATAAAATGCACTTTCAAAAGGTTTTCAAAATGATTTATATACTTAACATTTTACATCTTTGAAAACCATCAACACACTCAAAAATGTGTTTGAAAATCTTGGACTAAAGCCAAAAGACCATAGCCCAAAAGCCCATGGATTTTAAAGTTAAAATGGAATTTCACTCAAGGCCGGTCGACCGGGCTATGCGGGGCGACCGCGGGATGGTACCTGGAAATCCAGGTTATCTCGAAATTTATCGGACCGGTCGACCGGGACAAGTCGGGCGACCGTGGATACATTTCTGTTCAAAACAAAAACAATCCAATATGGTGTGGGAGGTCGACCTCCATGGGTCCGGTCGACCGCGATAGTGTTTTGAGCAAAAAATAAATTCAAACAGTAAGCCCTCGTCGGGCGACCACCATTGGGCCGGTCGACTACGCCGATATGAATTTTGAATTTCAAATTAAGAGCCCGCTAAGGGCGGGCTACCGCACTGCCTCGGTCGACCGCCGCGACTGAAAAATAGATCCGTTGGGGCTTTCGCAGGTTGACTTTTTTAACCCTGTAAATTACAGTTTTACCCCCAAACGGTCATATTTTCTTGTGGGATATACACTATCCAAACCTTTCTACATAACCTTTGTCAAGATAAAATCCCATCTTCTTGAACCAAAACTTTTATATGAAAGGTTAAACCTCTTTGAATTTGTATTTTCACATTCTATCAAAAGGATCTCCATAGGCTTTACATTTGTATATATTCTTTGGAGAGTTTGTGAGCTTACAACTTTGTAATCCGCCTATCAAGAGGCATTGAGAATTTCTTTCTTTTTATTTCTTCATTCTATGTTTGAGGGTCTCCGATTTGGCCCAAAAAGAATGGTAAATCAAGTGTACGAAGAAGGTGTCCTCGAAAAGGCTTCATGCAGAAAAGGGTGTAATCCCTTTGAAGAAAGAGTTGGTGTAAGGCTTTGAGATTCGCCCTTTGAAGAATCTTAGTGGTTAGTGAAGAATCCCAAGGAAGAAAACATGGAAGAGTGGCTTAGGTCAAGTTGTGACCGAACCACTATAAATCTTGTATCTTGTGGATGCTTTCTTCTTGTCCTTCTCATTTGCACATTGTGGTGATTGGCAATCTCTTACCCAACTTGTAACTAAGTTTTAATCAAACAAGGGTTAGTGAATGCATGCTTAAAGTAACACCCAAACCCTAACTCTTAATATCTCTATTAATTGATCAAGGGTTAAACATGTTCAGGCTTAATTGGTAAATTGATTTTAAGAATCCAATTAATTAAGCCTCAAAATTTTAATTAGCCAATTCACCCCCCCTTGGGTTGTCACCTTGTATTTCAGGAACTTTCTATTTTTCAATCTCCATCCCTCACCAACTTAATCTCGAAACTTGGCTAAAAGCACCTAACACCATCTCTGGGGTTTCTTATGTCTAAAAGAGTGAAGTTTTTTAAAGTTTCGAAAATAAGAAACTTTCTAATTTTTCAATCTTCGTCCTTCATCAACTAAATCTATCTAAGATTCAGTACCTCGACTTTTCATCCAAAAACTTGGCTTAAATCTCGTTGACATCATTTCTAGGGTTTCCTATGTCTAAAAGATGGATGTTTTCAAATTTTCTAAAATAAGAATCTTTCTATTCTTTCAATCTCCGTCCTTAATCAACTAAATCTAAGATTCAATATCATCACATCCTCATCCTAAAACACGGCTAAAAGCTCCTTGACACCGTCTCTAGGTTCTCCTATGTCTAAATGAAGGAAGTTTATAAAGTTTCTAAAATAAGAGACTTTCTATTTTCTCAATTTTCCACCTTTATCAACTAAATCTAAGATTTAATACCCTCTCATTCTCATCCCAAAACTTGGCTAAAAGCTCGTTGACAACATCTCTAGCGTTTTATAAGTCTAAAAGATGGATGTTTTATAAATTTTCTATAATAAGAAACTTTCTATTTTTTCCATCTGTATCCTTTATCAACTAAATCTAAAATTCCATACAATCTCATCCTCATCTCAAAATATGGCTAAAAGCTCCTTGACACAATCTCTTGGGTTTCCTATGTCTAAAAGATAAATTTTTATAAATTTTCTAAAATAAAAAACTTTCTATTTTTTCAATCACCGTACTTAATCAACTAAATCTACGATTCAGTGTCTTCTCATTCTTATCCCAAAACTTGGTTAAAAGCTCGTTGACATCATCTCTAGAGTTTTCTATGTCTAGAAGATTGATGTTTTATAAAGTGTCTAAAAGAAGAAACTTTCTATTTTTTCAATTCAAATCCTTGATCAACTAAATCTAAGATTCAGTATCCTCTCATCGTTATCCAAAACATGGTTAAAAGCTCATTGACACCGTGTCTAAGGTCTCCCATCTGTAAAAGATGGATGTTTTATAAAGTTTCTAAAATAAGAAACTTTCTATTTTTTCAATATTCATCATTAATTAACTAAATATAAGATTCAATACCATCTCATCCTCATCTCAAAACTTAGCTAAAAGCTCCTTCACACCATCTGTAGGGTTTCCTCTGTCTAAAAGATTGATGTCTTATACAACTTCTAAAATAAGAAATCAATTTTCTAAGATTCAATATCAACTCATCCGCATCTCAAAACTTAGCTAAAACCTCCTTGACACCATCTCTAGGGTGAATGATGGATATTTTTCAATATTCATCTTTCACCAACTAAATCTACGATCCAATACCATCTCATCCTCACCCCAAAACTTGGCTAAAAGCTCCTCGACCCCATCTCTAGGGTTTCCTATGTCTAAAAGATGAATGTCTTATAAAGTTTCTACAATAAGAAACTTTCTATTTTTTTCCACTTCTAAACTTTATCAACTAAATCTAAGATTCAATGCCATCTCATCCTCATCTCAAAACTTGGGTGAAGCAACTTGTGACCACCTCTAGGATTTTCTCTGTCTAAAAGATGGATTTTTATAAAGTTTCTAAATAAGAAACTTTCTTTTTTTTTCATTCTCTATACTTAATCAACTAAATTTATGATTCAGTACCCTCTCATTCTTATCCCAAAACATGGATAAAAGCTCGTTAACATCATCTCAAGGGTTTCCTATGTCTAAAGGATGGATGTTTTATAAAGTCTCTAAAATAAGAAACTATATATTCTTTCAATCTCCGTCCTTAATCAACTAAATCTAAGATTCAATATCATCTCATCCTCATCCCAAAACATGGCTAAAAGCTCCTTGACACCGTCTCTAGGGTCACATATGTCTAAAAGATGGATGTGTTATAAGGTTCTAAAATAAAAAAACTTTCTATTTTTTCAATCTCTATCCTTCATCAAGTAAATCAAAGATTCACTATCATCTCATCCTCATCTCAAAACTTAGCTAAAAGCTCTTTGACCCCATCTCTAGGGTTTCCAATGTCTAAAACATGGATGTTTTACAAAGTTTCTAAAATAAGAAACTTTATATTTTTACCTCTTCATCCTTCACCAATTAAATCTACGATTCAATACCATCTCATCATCATCCCAAAACTTGGCTAAAAGCACCTTTACACCATCTCTAGGGTTTCTTATGTCTAAAAGATGGATGTTTTATAAGTTTATAAAATAAGAAACTTTCTATTATTTCAATCTCCATCCTTCATCAACTAAATCAAAGATTCAATATCATCTCATCCTAATCTCAAAATATAGCAAAAAGCTCCTTGACACTGTGGGACACGATCCCGCGAGAGGGGTGGGGCGCGAGCCGCCATGCACTCTCTTGGTCTCTAATACCCACGCGATTGGCGTGTGCTTCTTAGTGTTGATTTAGATTCGTCTTTTATGTGAACTTGGGATCACTAAGGCAATCCGAATTCCACATAAAAGAGACTGACAGAGTCGCCACCTAGATATGGGATCTAGGACCCGTAATTAACCAGAAATCTAGACTCGCTACCTGGTTACAAGAATGGAAGGTATGGGGATTTATCCACCACATGCACCATTCCTGCCCGATAATCGGTCTTCGATTCCAAAAGCTAACTCTTTTAAATTTATTTTAAATGGCTCATTCAACTCTATGTTAATATGTTATCTACGGGACATGCATCCTATGATTTAATTTCAATGTGAATCCTAAATGTGTATTTTGATTTCTTGATTTGTCTGGATTCAATCTAAGTGCAAGTTCTCCTAAGATTCTAATCTCATAGAAGATCCTAAGTGATTTAATTAAGAATTTACAATAAAATTAAAATACAAAACACCACAATTTGTTGTGGTGCCGACTCGCGGTTGGTATGCCATCTGACATCCAAGCTGCCTACGTACCCAAGCCTCACTGGGATCAGAGTCGACGTAGTTCGGTGCACCTAAGCTAAGCTACTTATGCCTAACTCAACTAGGACACCGACTTAAACGGATTTGACTGTTTCAACAGTTTTAAAAGTAGTTATTTAATTCAAGTTGAGGATTTTATTATCTTAGGATTTCATCTAAGATGCTGTATGATTCTTATCTAAATGCAAGTTGTTCCTTAGACTAATGCAGGTTTGCCTACATCCTAGTTTACTAGGCTTGTCTTAAGGAAAGATTGGGTGACTAGTGTAACTAGACCTATGGTACGGTTGCTATTCATAGCAAGCGTCCGTGATGAGGCTGGACTCCTAACTCTAGGACTCCCTAAAACCTAGGACACGGCACGACACCAGTGTTCCTAAATTGGGCTCTAATGGTTCTTAGATTGGAAACCATAATCCAATGGTTCCGAAAGACACAAGATAAATCGATTTAAGTTCTCGAGGTTAATGAGTTTCAGATTTCGAAGATTTTCAGTTTCTAGACATTTAAGGATTACCAATGGTTCTAGGGTTCACCAATTTCGGCCTTGAATGGCATCCAAAGGAGGGAATCGTGCGCTCTTTCCTTGTGCAATTTAATACTTAGGTTATAGCATCTTATTGCCTGGCAGAATCTCAGGATTTCCGTGGACAATAACCTCGGAGCCAACAACATGCTATAACTTAAATATTCAAATTGTCAAAGATCAAGTTGCAATTGGGATACGATTATGGATGCACTGGCCATTTTTCCAGGAAAATCTAAAGATCCTAAAATTTCTGTTTTAATGGATTAAGGAGTGAACATGTGACAGAATTTTAAAGTTCTTTAGGAATTTTTATATGATTTTCAATTAATTTCGAATTTTCCATGGATTTTATCAATTTTAAGCATATGAGCGGTTTTACAAGTGAAATTGTTGCAAATAAATTCGAAATGATTTGAAATTTCTACAGCAGCAAGATGAAAATGTATGTAGCTTACAGGATGAGTTTTGCATATTTTTACATTAAATTCACATTTAATCTTGATTAATCCATTAAATGTCCAGATTGCACAATTAACACATAAACTAGTAGAAATACAACTCTAAATTCTATGAAATTTCTACAGAAATACTATATGAATCAAAATAGCATGCAGTGAGATTTTCATGAATTTTAGAAATTATTTACTACCAATTTCGGATTTTACAATTTCCAGACCAGATTATAAATTAACACTACATCCCATATTAAAACAGATCCAAATAACACGAAACTTTTACAGTAACAAGTAATATGCAAGATAAGACTACTGTAAAAATTGTATGAATTTTAATGATGATCTGATGTTAGTAAAAATTCTCCTAAAATCTGATAAGTTTCAAAGAGAATATTAAATAATATACCAAATAAACTCCAAAAATCTTTATAAATTCATGGTAAAATGAATCAGTAACATATTATTTTCCCACGAAATTTCATTAATTTTAGAATCTGTTTGGTATATAATTTAATTTTTCTTCGTCAAAAGATGTTTTTTGAAGAGTTTTCCATTTTTAAAACACAATTTGCGGAAAAAATCAGAAAAATTCGGAAAAATACAGAAATATTTTGAGAACAATGCACCTACCTGTGGTGAAGATCTCCGCCCAATCCAAAAAAATATAAAAAATCCTGCCGCCGCCGATCCGCTCCGCCGTCTTTCGCTTTCTCTGGAGTGTTTAGAGGGAGTGATTGAGGGAGTGAAGAGATAATGGAAGAAGAATATTAGGGAGAGGGATGGAAGAATATATTGAGGAAAGGGATTGGAGGGAGTGATTAGAAGAGATAATGGAAGAGAAAGAGATAATGGAAGATAAATTTCTCTTTTTTTTTTTTTATGGATGGGAAGGAAGATATATATAGGGAGAGAAAGAGAGAGAGAGAGATATGTTGGTGGAGAGCTCATCATGTTGTCCCTCTTAGTGGAGAATCCATCATTATTGTTCTTAGTGGAGGGCCCATCATGTTTCTTAGTGGAGAATCCATCATTATTGTTCTTAGTGGAGGGCCCATCATGTTGTCTTAGTGGAGAGCTACCATCATTGCTCTTCATAAGAGGCCTCACAAGAGGCCCCATTGAGGCCCCACAACGCGGGCCCCACAACGCGGGCCCCACAACGCGGGCCCCACAACGCGGGCCCCACAACGTGGGCCCCACAACATGGGCCCCACAATGTGGGCCCCCGGTTGATTCAATTTTAAACAAATGTTCAATGCGGGCCCACCAAACGGGTACAAATTCTCCCTTGCTCGGATTCTCACGAATAACCCTTCTCCGCACTTTAGCGGAAAAAATCAGAACAATGCAGAAATGACCAGAAAGATTTGAGAAAGCGTAAGGGACGAACACCGGAATAGAAAACATTGAAAAATTGACAGCGAAACCCTAATTTCTTTTTTAATCAAAGCAGAGCAAAATGGGGTGTCTACAGATGCCCCTCTTTGGTAGAGATGACGTAGTCATCGAATACCAAAGTCAAAATGACAGAACCATTTTGCGTAGCTTTAATCGACAAAAGACTCTACGGAACCTAGACGCAAGCATTTACTACCTAATGTAAAACCCAAAACGAAGTCCTAGAATTGGAATGTAGTAAAAAAAATCCCGCTGCGGTGCCGCTCGACATCACATTTATATGATGTTCAAAGAGAAAAGACCATTTTTGAATGGACTCAGAATGAAATACCATATTTTTACGGCTTCCAAGGAAATGAGACATCACATTTGTATGATGCTCAAAGAGAGTAAGAGACCATAGTTGTATGGACCTGAAGAGAATGGAATACCGTATTTTTACGGAGTTCCAAAGAAATGAGGTATCATATTTGTATGATGCTCAAAGAGAATAAGAGAACGTAGTTGTATGGACTCGAAGAGAATGGAACACCGTATTTTTTACGGAGTTCCAAGGAAATGAGGTATCATATTTGTATGATGCTCAAAGAGAATAAGAGAACATTTTTGAATGGACTCAGAAGAGAATGGAATACCGTATTTTTACGGAGTTCCAAAGAAATGAGGTATCATATTTGTATGATGCTCAAAGAGAATAAGAGAACATTTTTGAATGGACTCAGAAGAGAATGGAATACCGTATTTTTTACGGAGTTCCAAGGAAATGAGGTATCATATTTGTATGATGCTCAAAGAGAATAAGAGAACATTTTTGAATGGACTCAGAAGAGAATGGAATACCGTATTTTTTACGGAGTTCCAAGGAAATGAGGTATCATATTTGTATGATGCTCAAAGAGAATAAGAGAACATTTTTGAATGGACTTAGAAGAGAATGGAATACCGTATTTTTACGGAGTTCCAAGGAAATGAGGTATCATATTTGTATGATGCTCAAAGGGAATAAGAGAACATTTTTTAATGGACTCAGAATGAAATACCGTATTTTTACGGCTTCAATCTTCGGTTGAGATTAATGAATTTGGAGGTTTTTTTATGAATTTGAATTTGACATAGAATTGGATTTGATGAATTTGGGGAATTTGAATTTGACGTAGGATTGGAGTTGATGAATTTTGGGATTTTGAATTTTGACGTAGAATTGGACTTGATGAATTTTGGGAATTTGAATTTAACGTAGAATTGGATTTGATGAATTACGGAATTCCAAGGAAATGAGGTATCATATTTGTATGATGCTCAAAGAGAATAAGAGAACATTTTTGAATGGACTTAGAAGAAAATGGAATACCGTATTTTTACGGAGTTCCAAGGAAATGAGATATCATATTTGTATGATGTTCAAAGAAAGAAGACCACTTTCAAATGGACTCAGAGAGTATATGATAACAGAGATTATCAGGAAAGGGGGAACTGGAATCTCCAATTAACAATTTTGGAAGCAAATGATTCAATACCCCCATGCAGCAAAGGTCTTTCAAGGCTTGAATATGAGATGCCACTTTATTAGCAACCTGCCCCAGTTTAAGGCCTTCTAACCTTCTTCTATTCATTGACCAGAGATCATTCTTGCAACGATTTTTCACCATTCGTGACAGTCGCACCTTTTCCAAGTTTCTCGGAATCCGTTAATGAACCTGCCTTCAGAGTGATTGCACCCTACAACAATTCTTTAAAATAGCATTTGTAAATTTTTCTAAAAATAGAACCACAGACATTGGTAATAAAAAGACAAAATAAGAAAGATTACTCAAGTGATCTCGTGATGCTTCTGACTTATCAGTATTTTCTTTTGGGTTAGGTTAGCCTCTTTTAAAGAATGTTTCTCCACTGATAAACATCTTCACTTATTTTTTAAGACAGTGATACTTCATATATCCTTCTATCAACTTTCGGATTGTTTTGAAATTAATGCCCTTAGTTTCGGGAATCATTGTTATTTTTGCCTGACCTACTGAGAGTTCAGAGGTCGATGTAATTCTTCTGGCGTGAACCCCATCTTACCACGACCAAGTATTCCTTTTTAGATTTTCAACTTGGCGGACCGTTCAACCTTAACTTTTGCCTGAATCGCCTTTTAGGTTTTCAACTCAGCAGGCTACCCCCTTAACTTTTGCCTAAGCTGCCTTTTCAGGTTTTCAACTTAGCAGAGGAATGATCCTGAATTTTGCCTAGATCGCCTTTTCAGGTTTTCAATCTAGCGGATTTTCAAGCTCCATTTTTTTTTTTTTTTTTTTTTTTTTTTTTTTTTTTTTTGAACACCAAAAGGACTTTACAGGTGAGGTAGAGCTTTTCAAAGAATGGCTTAAGGTTTTGCAAGAGTTTCGACCGAACCTGTGAACAGGTTGCCTACGTATCCCAGTGTAGGAATCAGGTCATGCGTAGTTCAGGGGAATGCCCCTAGTACATTGGGTTTTGAAGGAAAATTTTATGTAGGCTCGAAAGGGTTTGCAAAAGGTTATATATTTTTTGATTTTGGGTTATGAATTTGGGTTTTATTCGGCCAAAAGACGGCCTTCTGGTGTTCAAGCATAGAACCTCTTGAGTTGATCAAGATTTGTTGGTTCCGGCAATATTTCTCCATTTAAATTACGGAGCTTGACGGCTTTTCCGGGTAAGATTTGGTCCACGATGTATGGCCCTGACCAATTAGGCTTGAATTTGCCTCTTGGGTCAAGCACTGGTGCTCGATTTTCTTTTAGAACAAGATTGCCTTCTTCGAGATCTCTGATTTTAACCTTTTTATTAAAAGCCCGGGCTATTCTGCGCTGATAACCCTGCACATGGTAAAGTGCTTTTAACCTCTTTTCATCTAGCATGTTCAGCTCTTTATATCTGGCGTCTGCCCATTCATTTTCTGGCAACTTGACTTCAGTCAATACTCGGAGCGAAGGTACACGGATCTCCACAGGTAGCACTGCTTCCATACCATAAACAAGAGAGTAAGGGGTTGCCCCAGTTGAAGCTCTAATTGATGTTCTGTAAGCCCACAATGCGTACGGCAACTTATTCGACCAATCCTTATAAGTTTCTGACATCTTGCTAATGATAGTCTTGACATTTTTGTTTGCTGCTTCCACCGCTCCATTTGTCTGCGGCCGATAAGGTGAAGATTTATGATGCTTAATCTTGAACTCTTCGCAAAGAGTGATAACTTCTTTCTTGAAATGAGATCCGTTATCTGAGATAAGTTCATGGGGAATTCCATATCTGCATATGATGTTGGTTCGTATGAATTTAGCAACTGATGCGGATGTAAGCTTTGCATAAGAAGCGGCCTCAACCCACTTAGTGAAGTAGTCAATTGCAACGAGTATGTACTCGTGACCACTAGATGACTTAGGGGAAATTTTGCCAATAATGTCAATTCCCCAAACCGAAAACGGCCAAGGAGAAGTAAGAGAATGCAATTCGGTAGGTGGTACATGGATGAGATTCGCATGTATCTGACATTTATAGCATTTCTTCACAAATGTGTGACAATCTGCTTCCAATGTTGGCCAATAGTACCCCAGACGTAGGATCTTCTTTGACAACATCTTCCCATTCATATGAGGTCCACACACCCCTTCATGAACATCTGCGAGAATTTTTTCTGCCTGATCTTCAGTGACACATAAGAGTTGAATTCCGTCGAAGGACCGTCGATACAGCTCTCCTCCACAAATGACAAAGTTAGCCGCCAATCTCTGCAAAGTCCTTATCTCCTTATTCGACGCCTCATTAGGATGCCCCTGGCCCGAGATGTAGTTCTTTATGTCCGTATACCATGGTTTACCATCGGGACATCTTGCAGCTATCTCTATAGCATCAACATATGCAGGAGCCCATTGCTCTTGAACCGTGATGGGCCTCATTTTCATATTGTGAGGTATGTCAATCATAGAAGCTAACGTCGCTAAGGCATCGGCGAATCTATTCTTCAACCTTGGCAAATAACTGAAAGTGATGTGCTGGAATTGCTTAGCGAGAATATCCAAGTATTCATGATATGGCAGCAACTTTTCTTCTTTGGTTCTCCATTCTCCTTGGGTTTGGCAAATGATTAACATTGAATCTCCATATACGTCAAGATTCTCTATGCCTAAGGCCAATGCTGCCTCAAGCCCAACAATGCATGCTTCATACTCTGCCATATTGTTGGTGCAATTGAATTGTAACTTAACTGCAAGGGGAACATGCTCATTTCGGGGTGACACAAGCAATGCCCCTACTCCTTGCCCTGTTTGGTTTGCTGCTCCATCAAAATAGAGGGTCCAACCAGTTTCTGGATATTCATCTTCTACCATCATGATCTCTTCATCTGGGAACATCGTCTTGAAAGGCTGATTTTCTTCTCGGGGTGCTTCTGCCAATTGTTCAGCAATGACTCGGCCCTTTACTGATTTTTGGGTTACATGGGTGATGTCAAACTTAGACAACAACAATAACCATCTGGCAGTCCTGCCTGTCAAGGCTGGTTTTTCAAAGAGATATTTCAGAGGATCCATCCTTGACAGGAGCAAGACCTTATGTGATAAAATGTAATGCCTGAGTCGCTGAGTAGCCCAAACCAAGGCTAAGCAGGTTTTTTCTAGGACAGTATACTTCTGTTCATACTCCAACATCTTCTTGCTAAGATAATACACAGCCTTTTCATGCTTGGTTTCTGGATCTTGCTGCGCTAACATACAACCCATTGTGGTTTCTGTTACTGACAAATAAAGCAGCAATGGATGTCCCGGTATCACTGGTGCTACTATCGGTGGTTCAGACAAACTTTGCTTTATCTTTTCAAAGGCCTGCTGACATTCCTCTGTCCATTCTTTGGAAGAGTTCTTCTTTAAGAGCTTAAAGATAGGTTCACAAGTTGATGTCAGATGAGCGATGAATCGCCTTAGGAACTGTATCCTTCCTAGGAATCCCCGAATTTCCTTCTCGGTTCTAGGCGGCGGCATCTCCTGGATAGCCTCAATCTTCTGAGGATCCACCTCTATACCCCTTTGACTCACCATGAATCCTAACAACTTACCAGAGGTAACCCCGAATACACACTTGCTAGGATTCAGGCGAAGCTGGTATTTGAGTATTCTTTCAAAGAACTTCTTGAGGTTCGGGATGTGATCCCTCCTTTCCCTAGCTTTTACAATCATATCATCGACATAAACTTCGACTTCTCTATGTATCATGTCATGGAGTAAGGCTGTAGCTGCTCTTTGATACGTCGCACCAGCATTCTTAAGACCAAATGGCATTACCCGATAGCAATATGTCCCCCATTGTGTAATGAACGAGGTCTTAGCCATGTCCTCGGGTGCCATCTTAATTTGATTGTAGCCCGAGAAACCATCCATGAAAGATAGTAATTCATGCCCGGCCGTATTGTCCACCAAGATATCGATATGTGGTAGAGGGAAATCATCTTTTGGACTTGCCTTGTTCAAATCCCTAAAATCTACACACATTCTCACCTTTCCATCTTTCTTTGGTACAGGTACTATATTTGCGAGCCATTCTGGATATTCCACCACTTGCAGAAATCCAGCATTCAACTGCTTAGTAACCTCTTCTTCTACTTTCAGGACCCACTCAGGCTTCATTCTCCTTAGCTTCTGCTTTTTAGGTTTAATCCCAGGCAACAAAGGTAGCTTGTGTTGAACAATGTCTTCGCTCAACCCGGGCATATCTTTGTAGGACCAGGCAAAAACTTCTTTATATTCCTTAAGTAGGTTTATTAATTCATCGCGCTCTTCAGATGATAGAGTATTTCCAATTCGTATTTCCTGTATTAAATCTTCTGTTCCGATGTTTATAATTTCGATTTCATCTTTAAGAGGCTGGGCTCGGCGCTCCTCCTCTTGTTTGAGCATATGCTGTAATTCAAAGGGAGTTTCGTCGATCCCCTCTTCCTCGTCTGAGGAGGGAGTGTTATCATTATTATTAAAGTCAGAAGCAAACACAGAGACATACTGAGAATCAGATTTCATTGAATTGAAAGAAGTTACATCATTATCATTGGACTCATCCTGAACAGGCTCAGGATTCACATAGTAAATAAACTCAGAAAATGACTCGCCTGGACTAGGCACTGACACCGATTCACTCGACTTGACTAGACTTGACTTAGCAATATAATAAGGTGGAAAAACATCAGAACTCCAGTTTGAAAGATTTTCTGTTGCAGGTGCAATCTGACTCTGAGGTTCAGTAAAGGTATCATTACTCTGAATAACTGCCACCAGCACATCTTCACAGTCAGTCTCTTCTTGCTTTTTAGAATGATCTAAAACGGGCAACTCCTGACAAACAACATCAGGCACATCTTCTTCGAACAAAGACCCCAACATATCTGGCTCAAGGCAGACTATCCAATCCTCAACAGTTTTTTCAACACAATATACCGGCGGTTCTGTTTCTGGGAGAGCAAGGCCACTGAATATTTCAAAACCTGGTATCATGATCCCTGTTACTGAGTCATACCATGGTTCAGAAAACCCATAGTATGGAGAAGTCTCACCTTCTTTGATAAAGTGACCATTCATTGATAAGGAATATGGAGTCATCGGGAGTATCCTTCCAGTGCGGCGGATTTCTTCCTTCAATTTCAACAATTCTTTCATGGATTCCTCCTCCTCCTCAGTAGGTATATACCCAAGACCGAAAGCTCCAGAGTTTGCTTTGATTGGGCGCCAGTGAGACGCTTTGCTTGGATCACGGCCTAAATTCATACCCGGAAAGTAGTTCATTTTTCTCATCATCTTGGCAACCACAGGACTGATGGCAAAAGGCAAATACAACTCCTCCCGAGAGGCATCTTCATAGGAAATAGCAGTAACATCGAATGCGAAACCATTCAAGTTGTAATCATCTGCTTTTGTAACTGGAAGAATCCGAGTTTCTCCTGTTATCTGCCCTATTTCTGGCTCTTCGTCGCCTCTGACAGTGATCAATTTTCCTTCTTTAATGAACTTCAGTTTTTGATGAAGGGTTGAGGCAACAACACCTTCCTTATGCAACCAGGGTCGTCCCAGAAGTATATTGAACGAGGCCTTGATATCAATAACTTGAAATTCCACCTCAAATTCTTGACCGCCTATAACGATCCTGGTGGTAAGGACTCCGACCACATTTCTGCGGGTATTGTCATATGCGAGGATACCAAGGGTTGATTCGGCAAAATCAGTGGGACCGAAACCCAAGGTAATGGCAGTTCTTAATGGACATACATTCAACGCGGATCCATTATCTACCAGCACAGACGGTACTTTCTTGCCTTCGCAAACAACAGTGACATGAAGAGCTCTAGCATGATTCCGACCTTGAGGAGGCAGCTCCTGGTCTGAGAAACTAATGGCCCTGGTGGCGTGTGTCAGAGCGACAACTTCAGCTAGTTGCTCTGGAGATATTTCTGAGGACACCTGTGTGGTATTCAGTTCTTTCAACACAGCCTCTCTGTGTTTCTTCGATGCTATCAACAACCCCCAAACAGATATGACAGCCTGAGTTTTCTTCAACTGCTGAACAACTTCATCATCTGGGTCCTTCACGTATTGCGGCTCCTCTCCTCGAGCCAATGCCCCTGGATTTTCGACTCTTAATTCAGCAGGTTTGAAAATTCTTCCACCCCTTGTCACATGTCTGACTTCATCCAATTCTGGCTCACCATAGGTGATAATTTGAGGGACTTGTGGCTCATAGGTGATTACCAAGGGAGGTACAGACTCCCTTAGGTATGATTCATCACAGAAGATGATTTCGGGTTCAGAAATGGGTTCTAAAGCACATATGAGGGTGAGAGGGTCAAACTCAGGATCTCCTATGGTTATGGCATTAACGGCAGCGGGAGGATTAGCATGACCAGGTAGCGGGTTTTGGGTAACATTGGGTCTTGGTTGGAATGCAATGACTTTCTCATCAATAAGTTTCTGGATTCTGAATTTCAAGGCGATGCAATTGTCTGTAAGATGACCAGGACCCCTGTGATACTCACAGTGTAGGTCGGCTCGCCAATTGGCAGGTAAAGGATTGGGGGGAGGCCGGGTGGCAGGTAGGGTTATGCGACCTGAAGCCAGACACTGCTTAAGCACCTCCGAAGATGGAATGGGAAGAGGAGTAAATTCTACCCGGGCTTGTTGCCGAGGTGCGGTCGCAGGTTGAGCATAGTCCATTACTAGAGGTTCCTGGGATTTAGAGGATTGAGCATTGGAATGGGAGATACTACTGACTTGGGCTGGTGGGGATTTTTTGAAATCTCTAGGATTTGGGTTGCTACGGTTGAATACACCTTGAGCCATAGCCTCCTCTATCTGGGTGCCAGCCACAATGAAGTGTTTGAAGTCTGGATAGTATTGCAATGACATGTGATACTGGAGCTGGGGGGAAATATTTTTCATGATTATCTGGACTTGCTCTTCCTCAGACGGGCGCTCCATCATCTGAGCTGCTATTCTCCTCCATCTTTTCACAAAAATCAGAAAGGATTCTCTCGAGTCTTGTTTTGTTCTCTCTAAATCCTTTCTGGTGATTTCTGTCCCATCATCATATTTGAACTGCCTGATGAATTGCTCGCCGATATCCTTCCATGTCCTGTAACGAGTCTTGTCCAAGACCATGAACCATCTCCTAGCAACCTTGGTTAGGGAAACTGGGAACAATTGAGCCATTTGCTCAGGAGATAAGCCTTGAGGCTGACACATGATGGTGAACATTTGTAAATGTGTGATTGGACAACCCACACCATCATATTTGTCGAAATCGGGCATTTGAAAATTAGCAGGAAGGCGGATTTCGGGAAATAGAGTAAGATCACTGGGATTGAAACTACCCTGGTCTTGAAACTGAATGTCTTGAACTTTTCTGGTAAGAGTCTCTAATTTCTCCATAACAGACTTATCAACCATGGACTGAGAAGGTCTACTGCGATTCTCGCTATACTGCTCTTTTTCCAAATCTTCTTCGGTTTTATCATGGATATTGATGAACACTGGCTGGACAGGTGCTGCTGAAGTAGCTGCTTGGTGCACAGGCCCTTTATCCTTGGACAACGATTGTCCGAACTTCTCAGAAAGTTGAGCCTTGATAACTTGGTTCTCTTCCTTGAGTTCTTGAAGCTGCCGGAGAATCAAGGTAAGAGTATCGGTGATAGCAGCGAGTGGAGGACTGTCCTGGTTTTCTGCCATTGGTGAGGATGAGGACGGGAAAGAATGAGATGCTGGGGTTCTCAGAGAAGGTGGCGGGGATACAGATTTCCTCTGTAATCGAGAAGAGACCCGAACCCAAGGAGTATTAGGGTTAGCTATGGTGTCTACGGCCCTGTAATATTTGAAAGACATATTTAAAATCAGAAAGAAGTAGACACTGATGTATGCATAGACGAAGATACTGAAAGAAAAAGGTGAACTTTTATTGATAGATCATTAAAGCTTGAGTACATGGTTCGATCTTTCAAAGATAGACTGATAAGAGAAAACATGACATTAAGCACTCTTTCTAGACTTCTTCTTTGGACGACTATCTTCCTCAACTGACTCCTTGAAAGATTTGATGACTCGAACATCCCAAGCAGATGAAACGGCTTTGACAATCTTGGGCTTGAGATCCTCAGGCGGATAGAAATGACGAAGGGGAGGCACAATGGATTGCTCCCTTCCATACTGACGCTGAATCCTGGCAGGAATATAAAAGGAAGTCTTTTTGAGGCCAAGAAGGCGAACGTAGTTAGCTTCTTCAGTATTGAAGACAGCTTCTTGGATTCCAGGGATTTGCCAATAAATCTGATCTTCATGGCGAGAACTCAACCACTCAGCCCAATCGCCTTTATGATTGAAAGAAACATCATGACGCCATTCACTGAAGGTGTATAACGTATGATCAAAATGCACAGGAGCTGCAATTTTTAGCTTGTGGCATAACCACACGTGAAGTAATGCAGGACATCCTGAGAAGGACCCAACAAAAGATCGAACATAAGAGCCTGGACCTGAGCTGGCACGAAGACGAGCCATCTCATCCAATCCATTGAAGGTTTCTGCAAGCATAGTAGGAATTGGATTGGCGCCACGATCCATCTGATCAACGAGGTCCAAGAGAACAGCTGACGCACAGCGAGAAGGCTGGACAGTGAGGAACCTAGCAAAGGAGCAGAATCTCAGAGCGCGACCTCGGGCTTTTTGAATATCAACAGCACCAATATGCCCAACAGGAGGGTAAATGTCAATCAGTTGTTGCATGGACACTTCCTGGTCTTTGATGAAAGAGTTCATGGATTCATCTGGATTATTCATCAAGCGAAGGAACAAAGGACGATAATCCGACACGTAAGATGGCTTCACCAGAGGGCCATCTACAGGATATTCCAATAAGGCACACCATTCTTCAAAGGTGGGACACATTTCTTGGTTGCCAAAACGGAAGACATGATGATCGGGATCCCAACACTCTGATGCAGCATAGAGTAATCCCCAATCGAGCTTGATGGTGGCCACGTAACCGAAAAGATTTTTCTCTTGCTCACTTATGGCATAGATATGGGATTCTCTTAATGTACCACGGATCCAATCAAGAATTGTACGAGTAGACATGGTGTCTGTAAGCCAGGAGAAAGGATACAGGGATAATCAGGATTACATGAACATGAGATTAGGATGAGTTCCTACCAATATAAAGGAAGTATGGATACTCGATCGAATCAGATAATATAAGATTAAAAATCGTACGATCGAGATGAGATGAGATAGCATAAGATTGCTTTCAACGGATGGATCATGAATGACTAATCCTATGAGATCTTTGGAAATGAATGGGATTTAAATCCTAACCCCAAAGGGAAAATTTTTTAATCTTTGCACATTTTATCAGTGTTACCTGAAGGCATCAACCCTAATCCTAATCTAGCGGAGTGGAGAGAGGATCTCGACTCATGACTTTGTTTGTGTACCTAGGACCGATCGTAGCCATTAGAAGATGGTCTACGGCCTAATCTAGACACAAATAGGTAGGATATCCTAAACTAGGCTCACACACGTGATGCACATGTGTTCGTATACTACATGCATGTGTGGGTTAATCTAGGGGTAAGGCCAAGAGTTCCCTTAGCGCGAATCCCTGTTCGATATACTGTACCAGTGTCCGGCGTATCAGTACGTGAACAAGAGATCCGTTTACGTACCATAAAGGTACTAGGCTAAGGGTGGAATGCTTCTCTAGCACAGAGGCACCAGGTGATGAAATCCCAGTCAACCATGCTAGATAACACTCCGGGTTCCTAAAATAGGACGTGTGTGCATGTGAGATGCAGGGGTTTAGATGAAAGTGATGTAAGTGTGTGCAATAAGTTCGCGCAATCTATGATGCCTTCAGGTTTTGTTAGATTAAGTTTGAGTATATGTGATGAGAAAATAAAGCATACAAACTAATCTAACAAGCATAAAAGAGATAGAGTTTTCATGAGCCAGTTAAAATAGATTCAAATGAGTTATCCTTTGGAATTGTAATGAAGTTAGGTGGTCCCCAGCAGAGTCGCCAGACTGTGGGACACGATCCCGCGAGAGGGGTGGGGCGCGAGCCGCCATGCACTCTCTTGGTCTCTAATACCCACGCGATTGGCGTGTGCTTCTTAGTGTTGATTTAGATTCGTCTTTTATGTGAACTTGGGATCACTAAGGCAATCCGAATTCCACATAAAAGAGACTGACAGAGTCGCCACCTAGATATGGGATCTAGGACCCGTAATTAACCAGAAATCTAGACTCGCTACCTGGTTACAAGAATGGAAGGTATGGGGATTTATCCACCACATGCACCATTCCTGCCCGATAATCGGTCTTCGATTCCAAAAGCTAACTCTTTTAAATTTATTTTAAATGGCTCATTCAACTCTATGTTAATATGTTATCTACGGGACATGCATCCTATGATTTAATTTCAATGTGAATCCTAAATGTGTATTTTGATTTCTTGATTTGTCTGGATTCAATCTAAGTGCAAGTTCTCCTAAGATTCTAATCTCATAGAAGATCCTAAGTGATTTAATTAAGAATTTACAATAAAATTAAAATACAAAACACCACAATTTGTTGTGGTGCCGACTCGCGGTTGGTATGCCATCTGACATCCAAGCTGCCTACGTACCCAAGCCTCACTGGGATCAGAGTCGACGTAGTTCGGTGCACCTAAGCTAAGCTACTTATGCCTAACTCAACTAGGACACCGACTTAAACGGATTTGACTGTTTCAACAGTTTTAAAAGTAGTTATTTAATTCAAGTTGAGGATTTTATTATCTTAGGATTTCATCTAAGATGCTGTATGATTCTTATCTAAATGCAAGTTGTTCCTTAGACTAATGCAGGTTTGCCTACATCCTAGTTTACTAGGCTTGTCTTAAGGAAAGATTGGGTGACTAGTGTAACTAGACCTATGGTACGGTTGCTATTCATAGCAAGCGTCCGTGATGAGGCTGGACTCCTAACTCTAGGACTCCCTAAAACCTAGGACACGGCACGACACCAGTGTTCCTAAATTGGGCTCTAATGGTTCTTAGATTGGAAACCATAATCCAATGGTTCCGAAAGACACAAGATAAATCGATTTAAGTTCTCGAGGTTAATGAGTTTCAGATTTCGAAGATTTTCAGTTTCTAGACATTTAAGGATTACCAATGGTTCTAGGGTTCACCAATTTCGGCCTTGAATGGCATCCAAAGGAGGGAATCGTGCGCTCTTTCCTTGTGCAATTTAATACTTAGGTTATAGCATCTTATTGCCTGGCAGAATCTCAGGATTTCCGTGGACAATAACCTCGGAGCCAACAACATGCTATAACTTAAATATTCAAATTGTCAAAGATCAAGTTGCAATTGGGATACGATTATGGATGCACTGGCCATTTTTCCAGGAAAATCTAAAGATCCTAAAATTTCTGTTTTAATGGATTAAGGAGTGAACATGTGACAGAATTTTAAAGTTCTTTAGGAATTTTTATATGATTTTCAATTAATTTCGAATTTTCCATGGATTTTATCAATTTTAAGCATATGAGCGGTTTTACAAGTGAAATTGTTGCAAATAAATTCGAAATGATTTGAAATTTCTACAGCAGCAAGATGAAAATGTATGTAGCTTACAGGATGAGTTTTGCATATTTTTACATTAAATTCACATTTAATCTTGATTAATCCATTAAATGTCCAGATTGCACAATTAACACATAAACTAGTAGAAATACAACTCTAAATTCTATGAAATTTCTACAGAAATACTATATGAATCAAAATAGCATGCAGTGAGATTTTCATGAATTTTAGAAATTATTTACTACCAATTTCGGATTTTACAATTTCCAGACCAGATTATAAATTAACACTACATCCCATATTAAAACAGATCCAAATAACACGAAACTTTTACAGTAACAAGTAATATGCAAGATAAGACTACTGTAAAAATTTTATGAATTTTAATGATGATCTGATGTTAGTAACAATTCTCCTAAAATCTGATAAGTTTCAAAGAGAATATTAAATAATATACCAAATAAACTCCAAAAATCTTTATAAATTCATGGTAAAATGAATCAGTAACATATTATTTTCCCACGAAATTTCATTAATTTTAGAATCTGTTTGGTATATAATTTAATTTTTCTTCGTCAAAAGATGTTTTTTGAAGAGTTTTCCATTTTTAAAACACAATTTGCGGAAAAAATCAGAAAAATTCGGAAAAATACAGAAATATTTTGAGAACAATGCACCTACCTGTGGTGAAGATCTCCGCCCAATCCAAAAAAATATAAAAAATCCTGCCGCCGCCGATCCGCTCCGCCGTCTTTCGCTTTCTCTGGAGTGTTTAGAGGGAGTGATTGAGGGAGTGAAGAGATAATGGAAGAAGAATATTAGGGAGAGGGATGGAAGAATATATTGAGGAAAGGGATTGGAGGGAGTGATTAGAAGAGATAATGGAAGAGAAAGAGATAATGGAAGATAAATTTCTCTTTTTTTTTTTTTATGGATGGGAAGGAAGATATATATAGGGAGAGAAAGAGAGAGAGAGAGATATGTTGGTGGAGAGCTCATCATGTTGTCCCTCTTAGTGGAGAATCCATCATTATTGTTCTTAGTGGAGGGCCCATCATGTTTCTTAGTGGAGAATCCATCATTATTGTTCTTAGTGGAGGGCCCATCATGTTTCTTAGTGGAGAATCCATCATTATTGTTCTTAGTGGAGGGCCCATCATGTTTCTTAGTGGAGAATCCATCATTATTGTTCTTAGTGGAGGGCCCATCATGTTGTCTTAGTGGAGAGCTACCATCATTGCTCTTCATAAGAGGCCTCACAAGAGGCCCCATTGAGGCCCCACAACGCGGGCCCCACAACGCGGGCCCCACAACGCGGGCCCCACAACGCGGGCCCCACAACGTGGGCCCCACAACATGGGCCCCACAATGTGGGCCCCCGGTTGATTCAATTTTAAACAAATGTTCAATGCGGGCCCACCAAACGGGTACAAATTCTCCCTTGCTCGGATTCTCACGAATAACCCTTCTCCGCACTTTAGCGGAAAAAATCAGAACAATGCAGAAATGACCAGAAAGATTTGAGAAAGCGTAAGGGACGAACACCGGAATAGAAAACATTGAAAAATTGACAGCGAAACCCTAATTTCTTTTTTAATCAAAGCAGAGCAAAATGGGGTGTCTACAGACACCATCTATAAGATTTAGTTGATATGGGGTTTCCTATATCTAAAAGATTGTTATTTTATAAAGTTTCTAAAATAAGAAACTTTCTATTTTTCCAATCTCCATCCATCGTCAACTAAATATAAGATTCATTACCATCTCATCGTCATCTCAAAACTTGGTTAAAAGCTCCTTGACACTATCTCTAGGGTTTCTTATGTCTAAAAGATTGATTTTTATAAATTTTCTAAAATAAGAAACTTTCTATTTTTTCAATCTCCAAACTTAATCAACTAAATCTATGATTCAGTATCTTCCCTCTCGTTGATATCATCTCTAGGGTTTCATATGTCTAAAAGCTGATGTTTTATAAAGTTTCTAAAAGAAGAAACTTTCTATTTTTTCAATTCTCATCCTTCATCAACTAAATCTAAGATTCAGTATAATCTCATCGTTATCCCAAAACATGGTTAAAAGCCCTTCACACCGTGTCTAGGGTCTCATATCTTTAAAAGATGGAAGATTTATAAAGTTTCTAAATTAAGAAACTTTCTATTTTTTCTATCTTCATCATTTGTCAACTAAATATAAGATTCAATACCAACTCATCATCTTCTCAAAACTTAGCTAAAAGCTCTCTAACACCATCTGTAGGTTTCATATGTCTAAAAGATTGATGTCTTATACTCCTTAATCAAATAAATCTAAGATTCAATATCATCACATTCGCGTCTCAAAACATAGCTAAAACTCATACACACCATCTCTAAGCTTTCCTATGTCTAAAAGATGGATGTTTTCTAAAGTTTCAAAAATATGAAACCGTATATTTTTCAATATCCATCATTCACCAACTAAACCTACGATTAAATACCATCTCATCCTCATCCCAAAACTTGGCTAAAAAAAACTTGACATCATCTCTAGGGTTTCATATGTCTAAACGATGGATGTTTTATAAAGTTTCTAAAAAAATAAACTTTCTATTTTTCAATCTCCTTCCTTCACCAACTAAATCAACGATTCAATACCATCTCATCCTCATCCCAAAATTTCGCTAAAAGCACCTTCACTCCATCTCTAAGGATTTTTATGTCTAAAAGATGGATATTTTATGAAGTTTCTAAAATAAGAAACTTTCTATTTTTTCAATCTTCATCATTTATCAACTAAATCTAAGATTCAATACCATCTCATCCTCATCTCAAAACTGAGCTAAAAGCTCCTTGACCCCATATATAAGGTTTCCTATGTCTAAAAGATGGATGTCTTATAAAGTTTCTATAATAAGAAACTTTCTATTTTTTCCATCATCATCCTTTATCAACTAAATCTAAGATTCAATACCATTTCATCCTTATCTCACAACTTGGGTAAAAGCTCCTTGTCACCATCTCTAGGATTTCCTATGTCAAAAAGATGAATTTTTATAAAGTTTCTAAAATAAGAAACTTTATATTTTTTCAATCTCTATACGTAATCAACTAAATCTACGATTCAATACCATCTCATCCTCATCCCAAAATTTCGCTAAAAGCACCTTTACTCCATCTCTAGGGTTTTTTATGTCTAAAAGATGGATATTTTATGAAGTTTCTAAAATAAGAAACTTTCTATTTTTTTAAATCTTCATCATTTATCAACTAAATCTAAGATTCAATACCATCTCATCCTCATCTCAAAACTGAGCTAAAAGCTCATTGACCTCATCTATAGGGTTTCCTATGTCTAAAAGATTGATGTTTTATAAAGTTTCTAAAATAAGAAACTTTCTAAAATAAAGATTGATGTCAACGAGCTTTTAGCCAAGTTTTGGGATAAGAATGACAGAGTACTGAATCATAGATTTAGTTGCTTAAGTATAGAGATTGAAAAAATAGAAAGTTTCTTATTTTAGAAACTTTATAAAAATTCATCTTTTAGACATAGGAAATCCTAGAGATGGTGACAAGGAGCTTTTATCCAAGTTGTGAGATAAGGATGAAATGGTATTGAATCTTAGATTTAGTTGATAAATGATGATTATGGAAAAAATAGAAAGTTTCTTATTTTAGAAACTTTGTAAGACATCCATCTTTTAGACATAGGAAACCCTATAGATGGGGTCAAGGAGCTTTTAGCTCAGTTTTGAGATGAGGATGAAATGGTATTGAATCTTAGATTTAGTTGATAAATGATGAAGATTGAAAAAATTAGAAAGTTTCTTATATTAGAAACTTCATAAAATATCCATCTTTTAGACATAAAAAATCCTAGAGATGGAGTGAAGGTGCTTTTAGCGAAATTTTGGGATGAGGATGAGATGGTATTGAATCGTTGATTTAGTTGGTGAAGGAAGGAGATTGAAAAATAGAAAGTTTATTTTTTTAGAAACTTTATAAAACATCCATCTTTTAGACATATGAAACCCTAGAGATGATGTCAAGTTTTTTTAGCCAAGTTTTGGGATGAGGATGAGATGGTATTTAATCGTAGGTTTAGTTGGTGAATGATGGATATTTAAAAATATACGGTTTCATATTTTTGAAACTTTAGAAAACATCCATCTTTTAGACATAGGAAACCTTAGAGATGGTGTGTAGGAGTTTTAGCTATGTTTTGAGACACGAATGTGATGATATTGAATCTTAGATTTAGTTGATTAAGGAGTATAAGACATCAATCTTTTAGACATATGAAACCCTACAGATGGTGTTAGGGAGCTTTTAGCTAAGTTTTGAGAAGATGATGAGTTGGTATTGAATCTTATATTTAGTTGATAAATGATGAAGATTGAAAAAATTAGAAAGTTTCTTATTTTAGAAACTTCATAAAATATCCATCTTTTATACATAAAAAACCCTATAGATGGAGTGAAGGTGCTTTTAGCGAAATTTTGGGACGAGGATGAGATGGTATTGAATCGTTGATTTAGTTGGTGAAGGAAGGAGATTGAAAAATAGAAAGTTTATTTTTGTAGAAACTTTTTAAAACATCTATCGTTTAGACATATGACACCCTAGTAAACCCTAGAGAAGGTGACAAGGAACCTAGCTATGTTTTGGGATGAGGATGAGATGGATAAAAGCTCATTGACACCATATCTAGTGTTTCCTATGTCTAAAAGATGAATGTTTTATAAAGTTTCTAAAATAAGAAACTTTCAATTTTTCAATCTCTATATGTCATCAACTAAATCTGATATTCGAATGGCTAAAATCTCCTTGACACCATCTATATTTTTTCTAAAAGATGGATGTTTTATAAGCTTCTAAAATAAGAAACTTTCTATTTTTTCAATCGCTATCCTTCATCAACTAAATCAAAGATTCAATATCATCTCATCCTGTTCTCAAAACTTAGCTAAAAGCACTTTTAAACCATCTCTACGCTTTCCTTTGTCTAAAAGATGGATGTTTTATAAAGTTTCTAAGATAAGAAACTTTCTATTTTTCAATCTCCATCCTTCACCAAGTAAATCTACGATTCAGTATCAACTCATCATCATCCCAAAACTTGGTTAAGAGCACCTTGACACCATTTATAGGGTTTCGTATGTCTAAAAGATGGATGGTTTATAAGTTTCTCAAACAAATTTTTTTTGATTATTTCAATCTCCATCCTTCATCAACTAAATCAAAGATTCAATATCATCTCATCCTCATCTCAAAACATAGCTAAAAGCTCCTTCACACAATCTCTAAGATTTAGTTGATATGGGATTTCGTATGTCTAAAAGAGTGTTGTTTTATAAAGGGTCTAAAATAAGAAACATTCTATTTTCTCAATCGCCATCCATGATCAACTAAATCTAAGATTCAAAATCATCTAATCCTCATCTCGAAACTTAGCTAAAAGCACCTTGACACCATCTATAGAGTTTTCTAGGTCTATAAGATAGATCTTTTAGAAACTTTATATTTTTCAATCTCCATTCGTCGTCAACTAAATCAAAGATTCAATACCATCTCTTCCTCATCCCAAAACTTGGTTAAAAGCTCATTCACACCATCTCTAGGGTTTCTTATATCTAAAAGTGGGATTTTTTATAAAGTTTCTATAATAAGAAACTTTCTATTTTTTTCAATCTCCATCATTCATCAACTAAATCAAAGATTTAATATCATCTTACCCTCATCCCAAAATATGGCTAAAAGCTCATTGACACCATCTCTAGGGTCTCTTATGTCTAAAAGATGGATGTTTTATAAAGGTTTTAAAATCAGAGACTTTTTAAATTTTCAATCTCCATCCTTCATCAATTAAATCTAAGATTCAATACCCTCTCATCCTCTTCTTAAAACATAGCCAAAATCTCATTAACACCATCTCTATGGTTTACTAAGTCTAAAAGATTGATGTTTTATAAAATTTATGAAATAAGAAACTTTCTATTTTTTCATTCTCCATCCTTCATCAACTAAATCTAAGATTTAATATAATTTCATCCCCATCTCAACACTTGCTAAAAGCTCCTTAATTCCATCTCTAGGGTTTCCTATGTCTAAAAGATGGATGTTTATAAAGTTTTTAAAGTAAGAAACTTTTTTTTTTCTATCTTTATCTTTAACCGACTAAATCTAAGCACTCTCATTATCATCTCAAAACTTGACTAAAAGCACTTTTACACCATCACTATGGTTTCCTATGTCTAAAAGATGGATGTTTTATAAAGTTTATATAATAAGAAACTTTTTATTTTTTTCAATCTTCTTCATTTGTCAACTAAATCTAAGATTCAATATCATGTTATCCTCATCCCAAAACATGGTTAAAAGCTCATTGACACCATATCTAAGGTGTCTAATGCTTAAAAGATGGATGTTTTATAAAGTTTCTAAAATGACAAATTTTTTTTTATAATCTCCGTCATTCATTAATTAAATCTAAGATTCAATACCATCGCATACTCATATCAAAACTTAGCTAAAAGCTCCTTGACACTATCTCTAGGGTTTTATATGTCATAAAGATAGATATTCTATATAATTTCTAAAATAAGAAACGTTTTATTTTTTCAATCTCCATCCCTTATCAACTAAATCTAAGATTCAATATTATCTCATCCTCATCTTAAAACTTGGATAAAAGTTCCTTCACACCATCTCTAAGGTTTACTAAGTCTAATAGATTGATGTTTTATAATGTTTCTAAAATAAGAAACTTTCTATGTTTTCAATCTCCATCCTCCATCAACTAAATCTACGATATAATACCATCTCATCCTCGTCTCAAAACTTGGCTAAAAGCTCCTTGACACCAACTCTAGGAGTTTTTATGTCTAAAAGATGGAGGTTTTATAAAGCTTCTAAAAACAGAAACTTTATATTTTTTATATCTCCATCCTTTATCAACTAAATCTAAGATTTAATACCATCTCATCCTAGTCACAAAACTTGGCTAAAAGTACGTTGACATCATCTCTAGGGTTTCTTATGTCTAAAAGATTGATGTTTTAAAAAGTTTCTAAAATAAGAAACTTTCTATTTTTTCAATCTCCATCCTTTATCCACTAAATCTAAGATGCAATATCATCTCATCCTCATCTTAAAACTTGGCTAAAAGCTCCCTTACACCTTCTCTAGGGTTTAATAAGTCTAAAAGAAGGATATTTTATAAAATTTCAAAAATAAGAAACTTTCTATTTTTTCAATCTCCATCCTTCATCAACTAAATCTAAGATTTAATACCATCTCATCTTCATCTCAAAACTTAACTAAAAGCTCATTGACACCATCTCTAGGGTTTTCTATATCTAACGGATGGAAGTTTTATAAAGTTTGTAAAATAACAAACTTTCTATTTTTTCAATCTACATCCTTTATCAACTAAATCTAAGATTTAATACCATCTCATCCGCATTTCAAAACCTGGCTTATAACAACTTTACACCATATCTAGGGTTTATAAAGTCTAAAAAATTGATGTTTTATAAAGTTTCTAAAATAACAAACTTTCTATTTTTTCAATCTCTATCTGTCATCAACTAAATCTAAGACTCAATACCCTCTCCTCCTCATCCCAAAACATGGCTAAAAGCTCTTTGACACCATCTCTAGGGTTTCCTATGTCTGAAAGATGTATGTTTTATACAGTTTCTAAAATAAGAAATTTTCTATTTTTTCAATCTCCACCTTCCTCAACTGAATATAAGATTCATTATCTTCTCATCATCACCCCAAAACTTGAGTAAAAGCCCTTTGACAACATCTCTAGGGTCTCCTTTGTCTAAAAGATTGATGTTTCATAAAAATTTTAAAATAAGAAACTTCTATTCTTTCCATCTCCATCCTTCATCAACTAAATCTAAGATTAAATATCATCTCATCATATTCCCAAAACATGGTTAAAAGCTCCTTAACACCATCTCTAGGTTCTCCTATGTTTAAAAGATGGATGTTTTATAAAGTTCCTAAAATAAGAAACTTTCTATTTTTTCAATCATCATCCTTTATCAACTAAATCTAAGATTCAATACCATCTCATCCTTTTCTTAAAACTTGGCTAAAAGCTCCTTCGCACATTCTCTAGGGTTTCCTATGTCTAAAAGGTTGATATTTTATAAAGTTTATAAACTAAGAAAACTTTATATTTTTTCAATCTCCATCCATCATCAACTAAATCTAAGAATCAATTTCATCTCATCCTTGTCCCAAGATTTGGCTAATAGCTCCTAGACACCATCTCTAGGGTTTCTTATGTCTAAAAGATGGATGTCTTATAAATTTTCTAAAATAAGAAACTTTCTATTTTTTTGAATCTCTATCCTTAATCAACTAAATCTAGGATTCAATATCATCTCATCGTCATCTCAAAACTTGTCTAATAGCTTTTGGACATCATCTCTAGGGATTCTTATATCTAAATATGGATGTTTTATAAAGTTTCTAAAATAAGAAACTTTCTATTTTTTCAAACTCCATCTGTCGTCATCTAAATCTAGGATTCATTACCCTCGCAATCTCATCTCAAATATTGGGTAAAAGCGCCTTGACATCATCTCTATGGTTTCTTAAGTCTGAAAAATGGGTGCCGTATAAAGAATCAATAGAAAGTTTATGATGTTTTAGCCAAGTTTTGAGATGAGGATGACATGGAGTTTTTCCTATGTCTAAAAGATGGATGTTTTATAAAGTTTCTAAAATAAGAAATTTTCTATTTTTTCAAACTCGTTCCTTTATCAACTAAATCTAAGATTTAATATCATCTCATCCTCATCTCAAAATTTGGCTGAAAGCTCCTTGACACCATCTCATGGGTTTCCTATGTCTAAAAGGTTATTGTTTTATAAAGTTTCTAAAATAGAAAACTTTCTATTTTTTCAATCTCCATCCTTTATCAACTAAATCTAGGATTCAATATCAACTCATCATCTTCCCAAACCATGGCTAAACACACCATGACACATTATTTAGGGTCTCTTATGTCTAAAAGATGGATGTTTTATAAAGTTTCTAAAATCTAAAATAAGAAACTTTCTATTTCTCAATTTCCATCCTTTATAAACAAATTCTAAAATTCAATATCATCTCATCCTCAACTCAAAACATGGCTCAAACCTCCTTGATACCATCACTATGGTTCTCTATGTCCTAAAGATTGATGTTTTATAAAGTTTCTAAAATCTGAAACTTTCTATTTTTTAAATCTCCAAGTTTAATAAACTAAATCTAAGATACAATACCCTCTCATCATCATTTCAAAAGTCAACTAAATCTAAGATACAATACCCTCTCATCATCATCTCAAAACATGGCTTAAAGCTCCTTCACACCATCTCTAAGGTTTACTAAGTCTAAAAGATTGATGTTTTATAAATATTCTAAAATCAGAAACTTTCTATTTTTTCAATCTCTATCCTTAATCAACTAAATCTAAGATTCAATACCATCTAATCCTCATCTCAAAACATGGCTAAAAGCTCGTTGACATCATCTCTAGGGTTTTCTATGTTTAAAAGATGGATGTTTTATATAGTTTCTAAATTCAGAAACTTTCTTTTTTACAATCCCCATCCTTCATCAACTAAAGCTATGATTTAATACCATCACATCATCATCTCAAAACTTAGCTAAAAGCTCCTTCACACTATCTCCACTGTTTTTATTGTCTAAAAGATAGTTATTTTAAAAAATTTCTACAAGAAGAAACTTTCCAATTTTTCAATCTCCATCCTTCATACACTGAATCTAAGATTCAATACCATCTCATCATCATCTTAAAACTTGGCTAAAAGCTGCTTCACACCATCTCTTGGGTTTACTAAGTCTAAAAGATTGATAATTTATAAAGTTTTTAAAATAAGAAACTTTATATTCTTTCAATCTCCATCCTTCATCAACTATATCTAAGATTCAATACCAACACGTTCACATCCCAAAACTTAGCTAAAACCTTGTTGACATCATCTCTAGGGTTTCCTATGTCTAAAAAATGGATGTTTTATAAAGTTTCTAAAATATGAAACTTTAAATTTTTTGAATCTCCATCCTTCATCAACTAAATCTAATATTCAATTTCGTCTCATCCCCATCCCAAAACTTGGCAAAAACCTCCTAGACACTATCTCTAAGGTTTTCTATGTCTAAAAGATGGGTGTCTTATAAAGTTTCTAAATTAAGAAACTTTCTATTTTGTCAATCTCCATCATGCGTCAACTAAATCTAAGATTCAATATCATCTCATCCTCATCTCAAAACTTGGTTAAAAGCTCATTGACAGCATCTCTAGGGTTTTCTATGTTTAAAAGATTAATGTTTTGTAAAGTTTCTAAAATAAGAAGCTTTCTATTTCCTCAATCTCCATCCTTCATCAACTAAATCTAAGATTAAATTTCATCTCATCCTCATCCCAAAACTTGCCTAAAAGCTCTTTGACACTATCTCTAGGGTATCCTATGTCTAAAAGATGGATGTCTTAAAAAGTTTAAAAATTAAGAAACTTTCTATTTTTTTCAATCTCCATCATGCGTTGACTAAATCTAAGTTTCAAATTCATCTCATCCTCATCTCAAAACTTGGCTGAAAGCTCATTGACAGCATCTGTAGGGTTTTCTATGTCTAATAGATGTATGTTTTATAAAGTTTCTAAAATTAGAAAATTTCTATTTTTTCAATTCTCATCCTCAACCTAAAACTTGGCTGAAAGCTCATTGGCACCATCTACAGGGTTTCCTATATCTAAAAGATGAATGTTTTATAAAGTTTCTAAAATCAGAAACTTTCTGTTTTTTCTTTCTCTATCCTTCATCAACTAAATTTTAGATTCATTACCATCGCATCCCCATCTCAAAACATGCCTAAAAGCTCCTTCACACAATCTTTAGGGTTTCATATGTCTAAAAGATAGATGTTTTATAAAGTTTATAAAATAAGAAACTTTTTATTTTGTCCCCATCCGTCATCAATTAAATCTAAGATTCAATACCATCGCTAACTTATCCCTAAACTTGGCTCAGAGCACCTTGACACCATTTCTAGGGTTTACTAAGTGTAAAAGACTCATGCTTTACAAAGTTTCTAAAATAAGAAACTTTCTATTTTCAGTCTCCATCATTCAACAAGTAAATCTAAGATTCATTATTCTCTCATTCTAATCCCAAAACTTGGCTAAAAGCTCGTTCGCATCATCTCTAGGGTTTCCTATGTCTAAAAGATTGATGTTTTATAAAGTTTCTAAAATCAGAAACTTTCTGTCTTTTCAATCTTCATCCTTCATCCACTAAATATAAGATTCAATACCCTATCATTCTCATCCCAAAACATGGCTAAAAGCTCGTTGACATCATCTCTATGGTTTCAATACCATACATGTTGGTTGTTTTATAAAGTTTCTCAAATAAGAAACTTTCTATTTTGTCAATCTCAATCTTTCATCAATTAAATCTAAGATTCAATACCATCTCCTCATCATCCCAAAACTTAGCAAAAAGAACATTGACACCATCTCTAGGGTCTCCTATGTCTAAAAGATAAATGTTTCATAAAGTTTCTTAAAAAAGAAACTTTCTTTTTTTCAACCTTCCATCCTTCATCAATAAAATCTAAGATTCAATACCATCTCATCATCATCCCAAATGTTGGCTAAAAAGCTTCTTGACACCATCTCCTAGGGTTTCATGTGTCTAAAATAAGAATAATTTTATTTTTTTCCCATCCTTCATCAACTAAATTTAAGATTCAATACCATCGCTAACACATCCCAAAACTTGGCTCAAAGCTCCTTGACACCATCTCTAGGGTTTCTTATGTCTAAAATAAGAAACTTTCTATTTTTTCAATCTCTATTTTTCATCAACTAAATCTAAGATTCAAAATCATCTTATCTTCATCCCAAAACATGGCTAAAAGCTCCTTGACACCCTCTTTAGGGTCTCATATGTCTAAAAGGTGAATGTTTTAAAAAGTTTCTAAAATAAGAAACTTTCTATTTTTTCAATTCTCATCCTTAACCTCAAACTTGGCTAAAAGCTCCTTGACACAATATATAGGGTTTCCTATGTCTAAAAGATTAATATTTTATAAAGTTTCTAAAATAAAAAACTTTCCGTTTTTTCTTTCTCCATCATTCTTCAACTAAATTTAAGATTCATTACCATCGCATCATCTTCTCAAAACATAGCTAAAAGCTCTTTGACACAACCTCTAGGGTTTCATATGTATAAAAGATAGATATTTTATAAAGTTCCTAAAATAAGAAACTTTTTTTTCTCCCCGTTCTTCATCAACTAAATCTAAGATTCAATACCATCGCTAACTCATCCCAAAACTTGGCTCAGAGCTCCTTGTAACCATTCCTAGCGTTTACTAAGTGTAAATGATTGATGTTTTACAAAGTTTCTAAAATAAGTAACTTTCTATTTTTTCAATCTCCATCATTCATCAAGTAAATTTAAGATTCAATATCCTCTCATTCACATCCCAAAACTTGGATAAAAGCTAGTTGAAATCATCTCTAGGGTTCCTATGTCTAAAAGATGGATGTTTTATAAAGTTACAAAAATCAAAAACCTTTTGTCTTTTCAATCTCCATCCTTCATCCGCTAAATCTAAGATTCAATACCCTCTCATTCTCATCCCAAAACATGGCTAAAAGCTCGTTGACATCGTCTCTAGGGTTTCAATACCATAAAAGATGGATGTTTCATAAAGTTTCAAAAATAAGAAACTTTCTATTTTGTCAATCTCTATCCTTTATCAACTAAATCTAAGATTCAATTCTATTTCATCATCATCCCAAAACTTGGCCAAAAGCACATTAAAACCATCTCTAGGGTCTCCTATGTCTAAAAGATGGATATTTTATAAAGTTTCTAAAATTAGAAACTTCTGTTTTTTCAATCTCAATCCTTCATCAACTAATTCTAGGATTCAATACCATCTCATCCTAATCTCAAAACTTGGCTAAAAGCTCCTTAACACCATTTCTAGGGTTTCCTATGTCTAAAAAATGGATGTTTTACAAAGTATCTAAAATAAGGAACTTTCTATTTTTTCAATCTTCATCATTCATCAACAAAATCTAAGATTTTAAACCATCTCATCATCATCCCAAAACCAGGCTAAATGCTCTTTGACACTATCTCTAGGGTCTCATATGTCTAAAAGACGGATGTTTTATAAAGTTTCTAAAATAAGAAACTTCCTATTTTTTCATTCTCCATCCTCTAACAACTAAACCTAAGATTCAATACCATCTCATCATCTTCTCAAAACTTGGCAAAAAGCTCCTTCACACCATCTCTACGGTTTCATATGTCTAAAAGATGGATGTTTTATAAAGTTTCTATGATTAGAAACTTTCTGTTTTTCAATCTCCATCCTTCATCAACAAAATCTAAGATTCAATACATTCTCATCCTACGATCAAAACACGGCTAAAAGCTCCTTCAAACCATCTCCTAGGATTTCATATGTCTAAAAGATAGATTTTCTCTAAAGTTTCTAAAATAAGAAACTTTTTATTTTTTCGCCCTCCTTCATCAACTAAATTTAAGATTCAATACCATCGCTAACTCATCCCAAAACTTGGCTCAAAGCTCCTTGACACCATCTCTAGGGTTTCCTATGTCTAAAAAGTGGAAGTTTTATAAAGTTTCTAAAATAATAAACTTTCTATTTTTTCAATCTCCATTTTTCAATAACTAAATCTAAGATTTAAAATCATCTTATCTTCATCCTAAAACATTGCTAAACGCTCATTAACACTATCTATAGGGTCTCATATCTCTAAAAGATAGATGTTTTATAAAGTGTCTAAAATAAGAAATTTTCTATTTTTACAATTCCATCTTTTATCAACTAAATCTAAGATTCTTTACCCTCTCATTCTCATCTCAAAACTTGGCTAAAAGCTCGTTGACATCATCTGTAGAGTTTCAATACTATAAAAGATAATTCTAAAAGCTCCTTCACAACATCTCCACGGTTTACTATGTCTAAAAGATTGATGTTTTTAAAAGTCTCAAAAATACAAAACTTTTTTTTTTTTCAATCTCCATTCTTCATCAACTAAATCTAAGATTCAATACCCTCTTATTCTCAAGTCAAAACTTAGCTAAAAGCTCATTGACATCATCTCTAGGGTTTGTCATGTCTAAAATATGGATATTTTATAAACTTTCTAAAATAAGAAATTTTCTATTTTTTCAATCTCAATCATTCATCAACTACATCTAAGATTCAATTTCATCTCATCCTCATCGCTAAACTTGGCTAAAAGCTAATTCCCACCATCTCTAGGGTTTCCTACGTCTTAAAGATGGATGTCTTATAAAGTTTCTAAATTAAGAAACCTTTTATTTTTTCAATCTCTATTATACGTCAAATAAATCTAAGATTCAATATCATCTCATCCTCTTCTCAAAACTTGGCTAGAAGCTCCTTGACAGCATGTCTAGGATTTTCTATGTTAAAAAGATGTAAGCTTTATAAGGTTTCTAAAATCAGAAACTTTCTGTTTTTTCAATTCTCATCCTCTTCCTAAAACTTGGCTAAAAGCTTCTTGACACCATCTATAGAGTTTCCTATGTCTAAAAGATGAATGTTTTATAAAGTTTCTAAAATCAGAAACTTTCTATTTTCTCATTCTTCATCCTTCATCAACTAAATTTAAGATTCATTACCATCTCATCCTCATCTCAAAACTTGGCTAAAAACTCCTTCACACAATCTCTAGGGTTTCATATGTATGTCTAAAAGATAGATATTTTATAAAGTTTCTAAAATAAGAAACTTTTTATTTTGTCCCCATCCTTCATCAACTAAATCTAAGATTCAATACCATCGCTAACACATCCCAAAACATGGCTCGGAGCTCCTTGACACAATTTCTAGGGTTTACTAAGTGTAAAAGATTGATGTTTTACAAAGTTTCTAAAATATGAAACTTTCTATTTTTTCAATCTCCAGCATTCAACAAATAAATCTAAGATTCAATACCGTCTCATTCTTATTCTAAAACTTGGCTAAAAGCTCCTTCACACCATCCCATTCTCATCTCAAAACTTGGCTAAAAGCTCTTTGTCATCTCTCTTACGTTTCCTATGTCTAAAATATGGATGTTTTATAAAGTTTCTAAAATAAGAAACTTTTTATTTTCTCAATCTACATTTTTCACCAACTCAATCTAAGATTCAGTACCATCTAACCCTCATCTCAAAACTTGTCTGAAAGGTCCTTGACACCATCTAGAAGGTTTCTTATATCTAGAAGATGGATCCTTTATTAAACTTCTAAAATAAGAAATTTTTTATTTGTTCGCTATCCTTCATCAACTAAATTTAAAATTCAATAACATCGCTAACTCATCTCAAACCATGGCTCAAAGCTCCTCCACACCATCTCTACGGTTTCCTATGTCTAAAAGATGAATGTTTTGTAAAGTTTCTAAAATAAGAAACTTTCTATTTCTTCAATCTCCATCCTTGATCAACTAAATCTAAGATTCAATTTCATGTCATCCCCATCCCAAAACTTGACTAAAAGCTCCTTGGCACTATCTCTAGGGTTTCATATGTCTAAAAGATGGATGTCGTATAAAGTAATTTAGAAACTTTCTATTTTTTCAATCTCCCTCATGCGTCAACTAAATCTAAGATTCAATATCATCTCATCCTAATCTCAAAACATGGCTAAAAGCTCCTTGTCAGCATTTCTAGGGTTTTCTGTCTAAAAGATGAATATTTTGTAAAGTTTCTAAAATAAGAAATTTTTTATTTATTCATTCTCCATCCTTCATCAACAAAAGCTAAGATTAAATTTCATCTCATTCTCATCCCAAAACTTGCCTAAAAGCTCCTTCACACTATCTCTAGGGTTTCCTATGTCTAAAAAATGGATATCTTATAAAGTTTTTAAATTAAGAAACTTTCTATTTTTTCAATCTCCATCATGCGTCAACTAAATCTAAGATTCAACATTATCTTATCATCATCTCAAAACTTGGTTAAAAGATCCTTGACAGCATCTGTAGGGTTTTCTATTTCTAATAGATTTATGTTTCATAAAGTTTCTAAAATAAGAAACTTTCTATTTTTTCAATTGTCATCCTTAACATAAAACTTGGCTAAAAGCTCCTTGATACCATCTATAGGGTTTCCTATGCGCAAAAGATGAATGTTTTGTAAAGTTTCTAAAATCAGAAAATTTCTGCTTTTTCATTCTCCATCCTTCATCAACTAAATTTAAGATTCATTACCATCGCATCATCGTCTCAAAACTTGGCTAAAAGCACCTTGACACAATCTCTAGTGTTTCATATGTCTAAACGATAGATATTTTATAAAGTTCCTAAAATAAGGAATTTTTTTTTTCTACCCATCTGTCATCAACTATATCTAAGATTCAATACTATCGCTAAGTCATCCCAAAACTTAGCTCAGAGCTCCTTCACACCATTTCTAGGGATTACTAAGTGTAAAAGATTGACGTTTTACAAAGTTTCTAAAATAAGAAACTTTCTAATTTTTCGTTCTCCATCATTCAACAAGTAAATCTAAGATTCAATACTGTCTCATTCTTATCCCAAAAAATTGGCTAAAAGCTCCTTGACACCATCTTTATGGTTTACAAAGTCTAAAATATTAATGTTTTATATAGTTTCTAAAATAAGAAACTTTTTATTTTTTCATTCTCCATCCTTCATCAACTAAATCTAAGTTTCAACACCATCTAATCCTCATCCCAAAACTTGGCTAAAAGCTCTTTGACACCTTCTCTAGGATTTACAATGTGTACAAGAAGGTTGTCTTATAAAGTTTCAAAAATAAGAAACATTCTTTTTCTTCAATCTCCATCCTTAATCAAATAAATCTAAGATTCAATATTCTCTCATTCTCATCCCAAAACTTGGCTAAAAGCTTGTTGCCATTATCTCTAGGGTTTCTTATTTGTAAAACATGGATGTTTTATAAAGTTTCTAAAATAAGAAACTTTCTATTTTGTCAATCTTCATCCTTCAACAACTAAATCTTAGAATCAATACCATCTCATCGTCATCCAAAAACTTAGCTAAAAGTACACTGACACCATCTCTAGGGTCTCTTATGTCTAAAAGATGGATGTTTCATAAAGTTTCTAAAATTAGATACTTTCTGTTTTTTCAATCTCAATCCTTCATCAACTAATTCTAAGATTCAATACCATCTCATCCTAATCTCAAAACTTGGCTAAAAGCTCCTTGACACTATCTATAGGGTTTCCTATGTCTAAAAATTAGATATTTTATAAAGTTTCTAAAATAAGAAGCTTTTTTTTTTTCAATCTCCATCTTTCATCAACTAAATTTAAGATTTAAAAGCATCTCATCATCATCCCAAAACTATGCTAAAAGCTCTTTAACACCATCTCTATGGTCTCCTATGTCTATTGATAGAAATTTTTTAAAGTTTTTAAAATAAGAAACATCCTAATCTCGAAACTTGGCAAAAAGCTCCTTCACACCATCTCTAGGATTTCCTATGTCTAAAAGATGGATGTATTTTATAAAATTTCTAAAATTATAAACTTTATATTTTTTAAATCTCTATCCTTCATCAACTCAATCTAAGATTCAATACTATCTAATCTTCATCTCAAAACTTAGCTAAAAGCTCGATGACACCATCTAGAGGGTTTCCTATGTCTAAAAGATGGATGATTTATAAAGTTTCTAAGATTAGAAACTTTCTGTTTTTCAATCTCCATCCTTTATTAACTATATCTAAGATTCAATACGATCATCATCGTATCAAAACTTGGCTAAAAGCTCCTTGACACCATCTCCTAGGGTTTCCTATGTCTAAAAGATAGAATTTTTATAAAGTTTCTAAAATAAGTAACTTTTTATTTTTTCACCATCCTTCATCAACTAAATTTAAGATTCAATACCATCGCTAACTCATCCCAAAACTTGGCTCAAAGTTCCTTGACACCATCTCTAAGGTTTCCTATGTCTAAAAGGTGGATGTTTTATAAAGTTTCTAAAATAAGAAACTTTCTATTTTTCAATCTTCATTTTTCATCACCTAAATCTAAGAATCAAAATCTTCTTATCATCATCCCAAACATGGCTAAAAGCTCATTGACACAATCTATAAGGTTTCATATGTTTAAAAGGTGGATGTTTTATAAAGTTTCTAACATAAGAAATTTTCTATTTTTTTAATCTCCATCTTTTATCAACTAAATCTAAGATTCATTGCCCCCTCATTCTCATCTCAGAACGTGGCTAAAAGCTCTTTGACATCATCTGTAGAGTTTCAATACTATAAAAGATCAATCTAAAAGCTCCTTGACAACATCTCTACGGTTTAGTAAGTATAAAAGATTGATGTTTTATAAAGTTTCTACAATACGAAAGTTTCTATTTTTTCAATCTTCATTCTTCATCAACTAAAGCTAATATTCAATACCCTCTCATTTTTAACTCAAAACATAGCTAAAAGCTCCTTTACTTCATCTCTAGGGTTTCCTATGTCTAAAAGATGGATGATTTGTAAAGTTTCAAAAATAAGAAACTTTCTATTTTTTCATTCTCCGTTATTAATCAACTAAATCTAAGATTCAATTTCATCTCACCCTCATCCCAAAACTTGGCTAAAAGCTCCTTCACACCATCTCTAGGGTTTCGTACGTCTAAAAGATGGATTTCTTCTAAAGTTTCTAAATTAAGAAACCTTATATTTTTTCAATCTCCATCCTCCGTTAACTAAATCTAAGATTCAATATCATCTCATTCTCATCTCAAAACTTGGTTAAAAGCTCATTGACATCATCTCTAAGGTTTCTTATGTCTAAAAGATGAATGTTTTGTAAAGTTTCTAAAATAAGAAACTTTCGCTTTCTTCAATCTCAATCTTTCATCGACTAAATCTAATACTAAATTTCATCTTATCCTCATCCCAAAACTTGGCTAAACTATCCTTGACACTATCTCCAGGGTTTCCTATGTCTAAACGATGGATATCTTATAAACTTTCAAAATTAAGAAACTTTCTATTTTTTCAATCTCCATCATGCGTCAACTAAATCTAAGATTCAATATCAACTCAAAACTTGGCTAAAAGCTCATTGACAGCATCTCTAGGGTTTTCTATTTCTAAAAGATGTATGTTTTATAATGTTTTAAAAATCAGAAACTTCCTGTTTTTTCAATTCTCATCCTCATCCTAAAACTTAGGGCTGCAACTCGGGTCGGGCGGGTCGGGTTTTGAAGAACCCAACCCAACCCGAGAAATATCTCGGGTCGGGTCGGGTCGGGTTTTTTTCCGGAAAACCCACGAGACCCAAACCCGGCCCTACCCATGATAAATCTCGGGTCGGGTCGGGTCGGGTCGGGTTTTTTCACGTTGACGCAATTTTTTAAGGAAAACTCTTGTTTGGCAAGAACCTACAAAGCGATGTTGTAAACACAGTTCTTAGATAGAGCCTGTCCAAGGAACTACCTCAACAAGTTGGTCCTCAGTGAGAGCAGACAAACTAACAATTATTAGGCAAGCATACAAAATTGGAAGAAGTCATAAGAACGGCATTTAGCTTTAACCTCGGACACTTAGAAGGACATATCCGCCGCCTCATGATCCGATCCGGGATATTATATGAGAACCTTAATTCATCACTCGAACGCCTTTTGACTATGCTTGCCCTTTGCATTAATCGGACCAATGCTTGGACAACTTCAGACATAGGAGGACGAAACTCTGCCTCCGGCTATAAGAACCATGAAACCACTGTTTAGAACTATTCTAAAGATGAAAGGTATCTTTAGAATCAGACTCGCCCAGAGCACATAACAAGGGAAACAGAAGGCTAAAAAGTTTAGCACTAAAATAATCAAAGAAGAAAATAAAGGGATGATTAAATACTAATTTTCTTTTGCTGATTAGGGAGAGTATTATAAAACTTAAGTATAATACGTTTATGAAAGAGTCCCTGTTTTTGGTTTAGCACTAAAATAATCAAAGAAGAAAATAAAGGGATGATTAAATACTAATTTTCTTTTGCTGATTAGGGAGAGTATTATAAAATTTAAGTATAATACGTTTTTGGAAAGAGTCCCTGTTTTTGCTTTTACGTTTTTTGCTTTTACGTATTATAAAACTTAAAGTATCTCGGGTCGGGTCGGGTCGGGCCCCTTCAAACCCGGCTCGACCCGAGATTCATGCGGGCTTTTTTAATCTAAACCCGGCTCGACCCAAGACCCAAGAAACATCAACCCGACCCAGGCTATTTTCGGGTCGGGTCGATGCGGGTCGGGTTTTACCCGGCTCAAGTTGCAGCCCTACTAAAACTTGGCTAAAAGCTCCTTAACACCATCTATAGGGTTTCCTGTGTCTAAAAAATTGATGTTTTTTAAATTTTCTAAAATCAGAAACTTTTTATTTTTTCATTCTCTATCCTTCATTAACTAAAATTAAGATTCATTACTACCGCATCCTCATCTCAAAACTTGGCTAAACGCTCATTGACATTATCTCTAGGGTTTCATATGTCTAAAAGATAGATGATTCATAAAGTTTCTAAAATAAGAAACATTTTATTTTTTCCCCATCCTTCATCAACTAAATCTAAGACTCAATACCATCACTAACTCATCCCAAAACTTAGCTCAGCGCTCCGTAACACCATTTCTAGGGTTTACTAAGTGTCAAAGATTGATGTTTTACAAAGTTTCTAAAATAAGAAACTTTCTATTTTTTCAATCTCCATCATTCAACAAATAAATCTAAGATTCAATACCGTCTCATTCTTACCCTAAAACTTGGCTAAAAGCTCCTTGACACCATGTCATTCTCATCCCAAAACTTGGCTAAAAGCACTTTGACACCATGTCTTGAGTTTCTTATATCTAAAAGATTGATGTTTTATAAAGTTTCTAAAATAAGAAACTTTCTATATTTTCAATCTCCATCATTCATTAACTCAATCTAAGATTCAGTACCATGTAATCCTCATCTCAAAACTTGTCTAAAAGCTCCTTGTCACCATCTAGAGGATTTTCTATGTCTAAAAGATAAATGTTTTATAAAAGTTCTAAGATTAGAAACTTTCTGTTTTTCAATATCCATCCTTCATCAACTAAATCTAAGATTCAATACCATCTCATCATCATATCAAAACTTGGCAAAAAGCTCCATGACACCATCTCCTAGGGCTTCATATGTAAAAAAGATAGATGATTTTTAGAAATTCTAAAATAAGAAACTTTTATTTTTTCGCCATCCTTCATCAACTAAATTTAAGATTCAATACCATCGCTAAGTCATCCCAAAACTTAGATCAAAGCTCCTTCACACCATCTCTAGGGTTTCCTATGTCTAAAAGCTGAATGTTTTGTAAAGTTTCTAAAATAAGAAACTCTTTATTTCTTCAATTTCCATCCTTCATCAACTAAATCTAAGATTAAATTTCATCTCATCTTCATCCCAAAACTTGCCTAAAAGCTCCTTCACACTATCTCTCGGGTTTCCTATGTCTAAAAGATGGATGTCTTATGAAGTTTCTAAATTAAGAAACTTTCTATTTCTTCAATCTCCATCAGGCATCAACTATAAGCTTAAACATCATCTTATCCTCATCTCAAAACTTGGATAAAAGCTCATTGACAGCATCTGTAGGATTTTCTATGTCTAACAGATGTATGTTTTTTAAAGTATCCAAAATAAAAAAACTTTCTGTTTTTTCAATTCTCATCCTCAACCAAAAACTTGTCTAAAAGCTCATTGACACCATCTATAGAGTTTCCTATGTCTAAAAGAAGAATGTTTTATTAAGTTTCTAAAATCAGAAACTTTCTTTTTTTTTTCATTCTTCATCCTTTATCAACTAAATTTAAGATTCATTACCATCACATCCTCAACTCAAAACTTGGCTAAAAGCTCCTTCACTCAATTTCTAGGGTTTTATATGTATAAAAGATAGTTATTTTTTTAAAGTTCCTAAAGTAAGAAACATTTGATTTTCTCCCCATCCGTCATCAATTAAAATCTAAGATTCAATACCATCGTTAACTCAACCCAAAACTTGGCTCAGTTCTCCTTGACACCATTTCTAGGATTTACTAAGTGTAAAAGATTGATGTTTACAAAGTTTCTAAAATAAGAAACTTTCTATTTTTTCAATCTCCATCATTCAACAAGTAAATCTAAGATTCAATACCGTCTCATTCTTATCCCAAAATATGGCTAAAAGCTCATTGACACCATCTCTATGATTTACTATGTCTAAAATATTGATGTTTTATAAACTTTCTAAAATAAGAAACTTTTTATTGTTTCATTCTCCATCCTTAATTAACTAAATCTAAGATTCAATAATATCTGATCCTCATCTCAAAACTTGGGTAAAATCCATTTGACATCATCTCTAGGTTTTACTAAGTGTACAAAATTGATGTTTTATAAAGTTTCTAAAATAAGAAACTTTTTATTTTTTCAATCTCCATCCTTTAGCAATTAAATCTAAGATTCAGTACCCTCTCACTCTCATCTCAAAACTTTGTTAAAAGCTCATTGACAACATCTCTAGGGTTTCATTTGTCTAAAAGATGGATGTTTTATAAAGTTTCTAAAATAATAAACTTTCTATTTTTTAATCTCTCCATCCTTTATCAACTAAATCTAAGAATCAATACCATCTCATTCTCTTCCCAAGACTTGGATAAAAGCAACTTTACATCATCTCTAAGGTTTCAATACCATAAAAGATGGCTCTTCATCAACTAAATCTATGATTAAATTTCATCTCATCCTCATCCCAAAACTTGCCTAAAAGCTCTTTGACACTATCTAAAGGGTCTCTTTTGCCTAAAAGATGGATGTTTTATAAAGGTCCTAAAATAAGAAATTTTTTATTTTTTTCAATCAGATCCTTCTTCAACTAATTCTAAGATTCAATCGCATCTCCTCCTCATCTGAAAACTTGGCTAAAAGTTCCCTAACACAAAGCGTTTCCTATATCTAAAAGATGGATATTTTATAAAGTTTCAAAAATAAAAACTTTTTTATTTTTTGAATTTCCATCCTTCATCAACTAAATGAAAGATTCAATACCATCTAATCCTCATCTCAAAACTTGGGTAAAAGCTCCTTGACACCATCTCTAGGGTTTACTAAGTGTAAAAGATTGATGTTTTATAAAGTTTCTAAAATAAGAAACTTTTTATTTTTTCAATCTCCATCATTCAGCAACTAAATCTTAGATTCAGTACTCTCTCATTCTCGTCACAAAACTTGGTTAAAAGCTCCTTGACACCATCTATAGAGTTTCCTATGTCTAAAAGATGGATGTTTTATAAAGTTTCTAAAATCAGAAACTTTCTATTTTTTCAATCTCCATCCTTGATCAACTAAATCTAAGATTCAATACCATCTAATCCTCATCTCAAAACTTGGCTAAAATCTCATTGACATCATCTAGAGGGTTTCCTATGTCTAAAAGATTGGTGTTTTTTAAAGTTTCTAAAATAAGAAACTTTCTATTTTTTTAATCTCCTTCCTTTATCAACTAAATGTAAGATTCAATACAAACTCATCCTCATCTCAAAACTTCACTAAAAGTTTCTTAACAACATCTCGAGTGTTTCCTATGTCTAAAAGATGGATGTTTTATAAGGTTTCTAAAATAAGAAACTTTTTATTTTCAATCTCCATCCTTAATCAACAAAATCTAAGATTCAATACCAGCTAATCCTCATCTCAAAACTTGGCTAAAAGCTCTTCCACAACATCTCTAGGGTTTACTTAGTGTAAAAGATTGATGTTTTATACAGTTTCAATCTTCATCCTTTAGTAACTAAATCTTAGATTTAATACCCTCTCATTCTCAACTCAAAACTTAGCTGAAAGCTCCTTGACACCATCTCTAGGGTTTCCTATGTCTAAAAGATGGATGTTTTATAAAGTTTTTAAAATAAGAAACTCTCTATTTTTTTCAATCTCCATCTTTCATCAACTAAATCTAAGATTCAATGCTCTCTCATTCTCATCCCAAAACTTGGCAAAAAGCTGGTTGACATCATCTCTAGGGTTTCTATATCATAAAAGATGGTCTTTCATCAACTAAATCAAAGATTCAATACCATCTCATCCTAATCTCAAAACATGACTAAAAGCTCATTCACACCGTCTCTACGGTGTACTTTGTCTAAAAGATTGATGTTTTATAAAGTTTCTAAAATAGAAAACATTGTATTTCTTCATTCTTCATCATTTATCAACTAAATCTAAGATTCAATACTATCTCATCCCCATCTCAAAATTTGGCTAAAAAGCTCCTTAACACAATCTCGAGGTTTTCCTATGTCTAAAAGATGGCTGTTTTATAAAGTTTCTAAAATAAGAAACTTTCTATTTTTTCAATCTTCATCCTTCATCAACTAAATCAAAGATTCATTACCATCTAATCGAAATCTCAATACTTGGCTAAAAGCTCTTTGTGACCATCTCTAGGGTTTCCGAAGTGTAAAAAATTGATGTTTTTAAAATTTCTAAAATAAGAAACTTTTTATTTTTTCAATCTACATCCTTCAATAACTGAGCCTAAGATTTAGTACTGATTTTCCAGGGGTGATGGCAACCCAAGAGGGGGATGAATTGGGTTTAAAAAAAAAAAAAAACTTTGCCAAAAATATTGTGGAAATGAGAAACTAAATGGCAATTTAAAACATTAAACACAAATAAAAATAAACCACAAATGCACAATCACAAAATAGAGTGAGAGAAATAGAGAGAGTGCACCCGAGATTTATAGTGGTTCGGTCACTCGAGGACCTACACCACTCCACCAAGACCTCTTGGTGCTTTCACTATGGATTCCCTTAATGGCGGGGAATCAACCAAATTACAATGGTTCGGCTCCACCTCGCAAGACTCGGCACGAACTGGAGAAAGCTCTGCGTCTCTAACACTCGCTCTTGAGATGGCTACGCATCTCTTCGCCCTCGCCAAAAATACAATGTTCTTCAAAGAAAGAAAACTAAAAATCCCTTTACAAGGGTTACAAAGGATGGATGTAGATGTACAAATTTAAGCCTAATCTACTTCCTTGGTTAGAGATAAGAGAGGCACTAAGAACACTTTAGTTTGTTCTTTAGAATGTTCAAAATAATGTTCAAAAATACAATGTTCAAAGATGTTTTTCAAATTCGCTATCGTCGCGGTCGACCGACCCAGTGGCGGTCGTCCGGCGAGGACTACTTGTTTGCTCAAAAAATTCAGCTCAAAACCTTTACGCAGTCGACCGACCCTTTGCGGTCGTCCGCCCCAACCATACTGGATTGTTTCTGTATGAAACCGTAACAAATCCGCAGTCGGCCAGGACTACCTCGGTCAACCGGCCCGATAAGTTTCGAGATGCCTGGAATTCTAGGTTCCATCTCGTGGTCACCCGGTCGACCGGCCCTGTACGAAATTCCTATTTTACTTTAAAAACTTTTGGGACTTTTGGGCCATGGACTTTGGGATTTAATCCTACATTTGCAAATACAATTTTAAATACATTTTATCCTATGTTTAGTGCCTTTGACATCTCTAAAAACAAGGAGAGAGGAGTACAAACTCTATTGACTTGAAAAGCACTACAATCTTCTCTTGGTCTTCAAGGCTTCAAGTCCACCAAGCTTCTTGGATCATCCTAGCTTTGGCACTCCAAATGCATTCCAATTTAACTTCAATGCCTTGATCCAAGCTTCCTTGATTGCACACTAATGAGATCTACAACTTAGACAATCAAAAGCACATTAGTGATATAAAATCACTTGTGTATGGAATAATCAAAACAAGAAGGTAATGCCAAGGATGGAACCATTGGGTTTACATTCAACCCCTTTTTTTATGGTGACATTCACAAGAGATTTGCTAATAAGCACATACATTTCTCTCCCCGTATGGCATCAACAAAAAGATGGGGCAAGAGACAATAACAAGGGAAAATATATGCAATATGGAAACTCCCCCTAAATCAAGGAAAACATGCACACATGTAACTCCCTCTATTTAATTAACAAATATAATAAATGAGGGATTGGAAAAAAATATACAAACTAAGTTTAAATCTCTCCCCTTTTATGAAAATAACTCTTCCTATCAAAGACAAACACTCAAAACAAGAGGGATTTTTTTTTTATATAAAACAAAACCTTCCAAGGTAAGCAAATAACCAATAATACATTTGAACCTTGGGCTTTATATCATTAAATGCAATGGATATTCAAGATTTAGCACAAGCCCCTAATACTAAACCAATTTCAAAATGAAATTAAGTTGGGGCTTTGGGAACCCAAGAAATTTTGGTCCCAATGCTATCCCTACTCAATTTTGATGCACATTGGAATTGATAATACCCATGAAGGCCGGACTAATGGCATCAAATTGAGGGGTTAGCTAGGCTAGTTACATTATGATATACACTTCTAGATCTTACACTAGCCTTTCTAAGGATTATGTCTATAATTTTGTCTACATTCATAAAACCATATAGACACATCGTTAGCCTCTCATTTTCATTTTGAAGATGATTTAAATAGTTTGAAAACTCAAATATTTCATCTTCAAAAGACTTGGATGAACTTGCCATGTTTTGAAAGCTCAAAACATGAGTCTCAAGTTCACTCAAGCGACCCTTAAGGGTCTCATTTTCAAACTTTAAATCTCCTTCCATTTTGGCTTGGGCTTGAAACTTAGAAGAAAAGTTTTGATTTAAAGATTCAAGTTCTTTTTTAATATGAGAAAGATATTTTTTTAATGTTTTATTTTTTGACATTTGCAAATCCAAGGTTTCGCAAACTTCATTATAAGTCATTTCATTATCATTAGAACTTGAACTAGAAGATGGATGGGAGCATACCTCATTTTTATCTTCTTTGATGTTGGCCATTGGACATACGGTAGGTTCAACATGGGCCGAGATACAGAAGTTTGATTTTTCTACCTTGGATAGCCCAGTCGACCGGCCCTATATGAAATTCCTTTTTTACTTTAAAAACTTTTGGGACTTTTGGGCCATGGACTTTGGGATTTAATCCTACATTTTCAAATTCAATTTCAAATAAATTTTATCCTATGTTTAATGCCTTTGACATCTCTAAAAACGAAGAGAGGAGTACAAACTCTATTGACTTGAAAAGTACTACAATCTTCTCTTGGTCTTCAAGGCTTCAAGTCCACCAAGCTTCTTGGATCATCCTAGCTTTGGCACTTCAAATGCATTCCAATTTAGCTTCAATGCCTTGATCCAAGCTTCCTTGATTGCATACTAATGAGATCTACAACTTAGACAATCAAAAGCACATTAGTGATATAAGATCACTTATGTATGGAATCATCAAAACAAGAAGGTAATGCCAAGGATGGAACCATTGGGCTTACAAATAACCTCTCATTCTCAACTCAAAACTTGGCTAAAAGCTCCTTGACACCATCTCTAGGGTTTCTTATGTCTAAAAGATGGATGTTTTATAAAGTTTCTAAAATAAGAAACTTTCTATTTTTTCAATCTCCATCCTTCATCAACTAAATCTATGATTCAATACTGTAAGCCTAAAGAACCCATGTGTTAATCATTCACCTTACCTTCTTGTTTTGATACTAGCAAACTAAATTGATTAGCATTTATGGACTGATGTGTTGCTTTGAGGTGTTGTGTTGTATACAGGATTCTCATGTCATAGTCGCCATTACACAACTCTTCACAACACATGGCTTGTGGATCAAGGAGCAAAGGAACCAAGAGCTTGCACCGACATTGAAGACATCCTCATTTGAAGATGTTCGAATCAAGAAGCTCATCATGAAGATTCCACAAGTTCCCTAAGCAAGTGTCAAGAAGGAGCTTCGAGTTGAACATGCCATGGTGACACCTCATGTACCTCAACATGCATTGAAGATTGGAGGACAAGTCATAAGAGCCAAGACAAGGACAAGATGTTCACCCAAGCTGAAGAAGTCTAAGAAAGGGCAAAGGAGCCAAGACATTCAAAGAAGACTCAAGGTTTTTATTTTTAGAATGCATTTGGAGTCCTCTTGATTTTATGATTAAATGCACTTTCAAAAGATTTTCAAATGGTTTTTATACTTAATATTTTACATCTTTGAAAACCATCAACACACCCAAAAATGTGTTTGAAAACCTTGGACTTAAGCCCAAAGACGATAGCCCAAAAGCCCCTGATCTTTAAAGTTAAAATGGAATTTTTACCAGGGCCGGTCGACCGGGCTAGGCCGGGCGACCGCGGGTTGGAACCTAGAAATCCAGGCCATCTCGAATTTTATTGGGCCGGTCGACCGCGTTAAGCCGGGGGACCGCGGATATGTGTCTGTTTCAAAACAGAACAATCCTACATGGTTTGGACGGACGAACGCCGCAGGTCGGTCAACCGGGATAGGTTTTTGAGCCAAATTTTTTTAGCAAACAGTTAGCCTTCGCCGGGCGACCGCCGTGTGGCCAGTCGACCGCGACGGTAAGAAATTTGAAAATAGAATAGGGTGCCCGATAGAGGTGGACGACCGCCGTAGCTCGGTCGACCGCCGCGGTCGAGCAAACTTGCCGTTGGGGCGTTTTCTGCTTGACTTTTTCAAGCCGTTTACTTACAGTTTTACCCCAAATGGTCATATTTTCAAATACAGTATATATACATCATTAAAATCTATCTCTATAAGCTTTTGAACATTTTGAGAAAGATCAAATCCCATTTCTCCTTAAGCTTCAACATTCTATTTCAAATGCTAAAAATCTCTTTGATCTTCCATTTCTACATGTTATCAAGAGGCACTCCATAACGCTTTTATTTGTTTATTTCTTTGAGTGAATGTGTGCTTAAAAAGTTGAAATCCGTCTATTAAGAGGCATTGAGAGTTTTACATTTAATTTGTTCTTCATGAGAGGGTCTTCTCTTCGGCCCGTAAAGAAAGGTGAAGAAAAGGGTCTCTGATTTGGCCCGTGAAGAACGGTGAATCTTGTGTGAGGGTTTGATTCCCTTGCCAAGGCTTCGTGCGAAGGGCTTCGCTTTGGCCCTTGAGAATGGAAAAGAAAGGGTTTGTTCCCTTTGGAGATGAACGAGTCAGGTGTACAGCTTGATCATTTTAGTGGAGATCCCAAGGAGGTAAACTTTGAAGAGTGGAGTAGGTCAAGCTATGACCGAACCAGTATAAATCTTGTGCCTTGTGGATGCTTGCTCTTTTCTCTCTCTCTCTCTCTCTCTCTCTCTCTCTCTTGCGCGTGTGGTGATTGGTGATTTCTAACCTTACTTTTGTTATGCTTTAATTGAACATGGGTTAGTAAATGCACTTGTGTTAAACGTTATAAACCCTAATTGCATTATGATATCCCTTTGAACAAGGGTTAGTAAATGTGCATGATTAGAAAGTCTAAATCCTAGCTTTTATTGATATACATATTTGAACAAGGGTTAGACTAATTAGTGATTAATTAGAAGATTAATTTTTAATATTCCTTAATTAAGCCTAAAATTTCTAATTGACCAATTCACCCCCCTTTTGGATTGTCACACCTGTACTTCAAATACCCTCTCATTCTCATCCCAAATGTTGGCGAACAGCTGGTTGACATCATCTCTTGGGTTTCAATACCATAAAAGATGGTCTGTCACCAACTAAATCTTAGATTCAATACCATCTTATCCTAATCTCAATACATGGCTAAAACTCCTTCACACCATCTCGAGGGTCTCTAATGTCGAAAAGATTGATGTTTTATGAAGTTTCTAAATTAGAAAACTTTTTCCTTTTTTCAATCTTCATCCTTTATCAACTAAATCTAAGATTCAATACCATCTCATCCTCATCCCAAAATTTCGCTAAAAGCTCCTTAACACAATCTCGAGGGTTCCCTATGTTCAAAAGATGGATGTTTTATAAAGTTTCTAAAATAAGAAACTTTCTATTTCTTCAATCTCCATCCTTTATCAACTAAATCTAAGATTCAATATCATATAATCCAAATCTCATAACTTGGCTAAAAGCTCTTTGACACCATCTATAGGGTTTACTAAGTGTAAAAGATTGATGTTTTATAAAGTTTCTAAAATAAGAAACTTTTTTTTTTCAATCTCCATCCTTCAGCAACTAAATCTAAGATTTAATATGCTCTCATTATCAACTCAAAATATGGCTAAAATGCCCATGACATCATCTCTATGGATTCCTATATCTAAAAGATGGATGTTTTATCAAGTTTCTAAAAAAAGAAACTTTCTATTTTTCAATCTCCATCCTTCATCAACTAAATCGAAGATTCAATACCCTCTCATTCTCATCCCAAAACTTGGCAAAAAGCTGGTTGCCATCATCTCTAGGGTTTCAATACGATAAAAGATGGTCTTTCATCAACTAAATCTAAGATTCAATACCATCTCATCCTAATCTCAAAACTTGGCTAAAAGCTCCTTCACACCATCTCTAGGGTTTCCTATGTCTAAGAGATTGATGTTTTATAAAGTTTCTAAAATAGAAAACTTTTTATTTTTTCAATCTTCATCCTTTATCAACAAAAGCTAAGATTCAATACCAACTTATCCCCATCTCAAAATTTGGCTAAAAGCTCCTTAACACAATCACGAGGGTTTCCTATGTCTAAAAGATGGATGTTTTATAAAGTTTCTAAAATAAGAAACTTTCTATTTTTTCAATCTCCATCCTTCATCAACAAAATCTAAGATTCAATACCATCTAATCCAAATCTCAAAACTTGGCTAAAATCTCTTAGACACCATCTCTAGGGTTTACTAAGTGAAAAAGATTTATGGTTTATAAAGTTTCTAAAATAAGAAACTTTTTATTTTTTCAATCTACATCCTTCACAACTAAATCTAAGATTCAACACCCTCTCATTCTCATCTCAAAACTTGGCTAAAAGCTACTTGACACCATCTCTAGGGTGTCTTATTCTAAATGATGGATGTTTTATAAAGTTTCTAAAATAAGAAATTTTCTATTATTTCAATCTCCATCATTCATTAACTAAATCTAAGATTCAATACCCTCTCATTCTCATCCCAAAACTTGGCTAAAAGCTCGTTGACATCATCTTTAGGGTTTCAATACCATAAAAGATGGTCCTTCATCAACCAAATCTATGATTCAATACCATCTCATCCTCATCTCAAAACTCGGCTAAAAGCTTCTGGACACCATCTCTAGGGTCTCCTATGTCTAAAAGATGGATGTTTTATAAAGTTTCTAAAATAAGAAACTATCTAGTTTTTCAATTTCCATCCTTTATCAACTAAATCTAAGATTTAATACCATCTCATCCTCTTTTGAAAACTTGGCTAAAAGCTCCTTAACACCATCTCTAGGGTTTCAAATGTCCAAAAGAAGTATGTTTTATGAAGTTTCTAAAATAAGAAACTTTCTATTTTTTCAATCTCCAGGCTTCATCAACTAAATCTAAGATTCAATACCATCTAATCCTCATCTCAAAACATGGCAAAAAGTTCCTTGACAGCATCTTTAGGGTATTCTTAGTGTTAAAGATTGATGTTTTATAAAGTTTCTAAAATAAGAAACTTTCTATTTTTTAAAACTCTTTCCTTCATTAACCAAATTTAAGATTCAATACCATCTCATTCTCAGCTCAAAACTTGGTTGAGAAACCTAGTACGAACCATAGATCAGCTGCTGCATGAAGATGAGTGGGATCCTGTGCTTGATACCCATCCCTACTCCGACATCAAAGCCATCTTCAGATCAAGGCTTTTCATCCCCGGCTCGGTGGATACTCCGGTGTGGAAACCTAGTACCAATGGTAATTTTTCTCTCAGAACTGCTTGGAATACCGTTAGAAACCAAGATCATAAGGTTGAGTGGTCCAAGACTCTATGGTGCAAAGGTCACATTCCTCGGTACTCTTTTACTGCTTGGCTAGCCATCAATAACAAGCTTAGCACCATTGACAGGCTTTGTTTTCTCCCCCAAAACAGGAATACTAGATGCCTTTTGTGCAACTCGGAACCTGAAAGTGTAAACCATCTTTTCTTCTAGTGCTCCTTCTCATCTTGGGTTTGAAGATCTATGTTATGGAGATTCAGTTTCAGAGACGGAAACCAAAAAAGACCCTTAATGAAGAGGAGCAATGGCTAAGAGATAATTGTATGGGGAACAATCAAGGCTCAACTAGTCTGAGGTTGGCATTCGCTGCCTCCATCTACCATGTGTGGACGGAACGGAATAGTAGACTTCACGGCAAACCCAGGTCTCATAAATCTGAAGTCTTATATAAAATTATGAGAGCCACCCGATCTCGGCTTCAATTCCTTGGACTCTATGACATAGATAATGCCCGAGCTCAATTTACTGCTGCAAATTTTCAGTGTACTGTTCATACCAAGACAAAGAACAACAAACAATGTCAGTGGATTATGCCTGATCACGGAGTGCATAAAGTTAATACAGATGCTTCTTTGGAGGGTGATCTTGCCTCTATAGGTGGTGTCATTAGGAACCATGCTGGGCCTTTTATCTCTGCCTTTTCCCTAAATGTTGAAGCTCAAAGTATTCATGGGCTTGAGCTCCAAGCTGTTCAGCAGGGAATTATGAGTGCTTTTTGTCTTCAGCTCACTCGCATTTGGCTTGAATCTGACTCTTTATTTGCTGTCCGCATTATTGAAGGAAAGTTCGATTGCCCGTGGAAGGAGTGGCCTTTACTTGCGAAAATTTGGGCTCTCTTGACCCCGTTTGAAGATTGGAAAATATCACACATTTGGACGGAAGGGAATGTTGTTGCTGATTTTTTTATCTAAACGTTGTTTTCAGATTAAAAATGACGTACTAGGTAGGGCTGATATTCCCTTAGATGTTGTTAAGCTCATTGAGTTAGATGCCTCTGGTATGTTGTATGATAGGTTGTAAGGCCTCTTGTGGTGGTAGGTTTGGGTTTTCTTTACTTGTTGTATTGGCCTTGTGCCTTTTCTGCCCGTCTGGGCCCCCTTTGTATTCCGTTTTATTCTGATTTTATATATCTGGTTGGGGTCCTGCCTAACCCCTGCTTGCCCATAAAAAAAAAAGAAGCTCAAAACTTGGCTAAAAGCCCCTTAACACCTTCTCGAGGTTTTCCTATTTCATAAAGATGGATGTTTTACAAAGTTTCTAAAATAAAAAAAATTTCTATTTTTTCAGTCTCCATCTTTCATCAACTAAATCTAGGATTCAATATCATCTAATCCTCATCTCAAAACTGAGCTAAAAGCCCTTTGACCCCATCTCTAGGGTTTACTAAAAGTAAAAGATTGATGTTTTATAAAGTTTCTAAAAGAAGAAATTTTTTTGTTTTTTCAATCTCAATCCTTCAGCAACTAAATCTAAGATTCAATACCATCTCATTCTAATATCAAAACATGGCTAAAAGCTCCTTAACACTATCTCTAGGATTTCCTATGTCACAAAGAACGATGTTTTATTAAGTATTAAGATGAGAAACTTCCTATTTTTTCAATCTCCATCCTTAATCAACTAAATCTAAGATTCAATACCCTCTCATTCTCATCCCAAACTTAGATTCAATACCCTCTCATCCTCATCCCAAAAATTGGCTAAACACTCCTTGACACCATCTCTAGGGTCTCCTATGGCTAATAGATGGATGTTTTATAACGTTTCTAAAATAAGAAACTTTCTATTTTTTCAATCTTCAACCTTTATAACCTAAATTTAAGATTCAATACCATCTCATCCTCATCTCAAACCTTGGCAAAAAGCTCATTAACACAATATCGAGGGTTTCTTATGTCCAGAAGATTAATTTTTTATAAAGTTTCTAAAATGAGAAACTTTCTATTTCTTCAATCTCCATCCATTGTCAACTAAATCTAAGATTCAATACAACATAATCCTCATCTCAGAACTTGGCTGAAAGCTCTTTGACACCATCTCTAGGGTTTACTGAGTGGAAAAGATTGATGTTTTATAAAGTTTCGAAAATAAGAAACTTTTTATTATTTCAATCCCCATCTTTCAGCAACTAAATCTAAGGTTTAATACCCTCCCATTCCCAACTCAAAACTTGGCTAAAAGGTCTTTGACATTGTCTTTTGAGTTTCCTATGTGTAAAAGTTGGATGTTTTATAAAGTTTTTAAAGAAGAAACTTTCTATTTTTTTCATTCTTCATCCTTGGCTAAAAGCTCGTTGATATCACCTCTAGGGCTTCCTATGTCTAAAAGATAGATGTTTTATAAAATTTCTAAAATAAGAAACTTTCTATTTTTTCAATATCCATCATTCATCAACTAAATCTAAGATTCAATATCATCTCATCCTCATCCCAAAATAAGGCTAAAAGCTCCTTGACACCGTATCTAAGGTCTCCTACCTCTAAAACATTGATGTTTTGTAAAGTTTCTAAAATAATAAACTTTCTATTTTTTCAATTTTCATCATTTATAAACTAAATCTAAGATTCAATACCATCTCATCCTCATCTCAAAACTTGTCTAAAAGCTCCTCGAGACCAACTTTTGGGTTTCATATGTCTAAAAGATTAATTTCTGACAAAGTTTCAATAATAAGCAACTTTCTATTTTTTCAATCTCCATCCTTCATGAACTAAATTTAAGATTCAATATCATCTCATCCTCATCTCAAAACTTAGCTAAAAACTCCTTCACACCATCTCTAGGGTTTCTAATGTCTAAAAGTTAGATGTTTTATAAAGTTACTAAAATTAGAAACTTTCTATTTTTTCAATCTCCATCCATGTTCAAATAAATCAAAGATTTGATACCATCGAATCGCCATCTCAAATCTTGGCTAAAAGTTCCTTGACACCATCTACGGGGTTTCCTAAGTCTAAAAGATTGATGTTTTATAAAGTTTCTAAAATAAGAATCTTTCTAATTTACAATCTCCATCACTGATCAACTAAATATGAGATTCAATACCATCTAATCCTAATATTAAAACTTGGCTAAAAGCTCATTCACACCATCTATAGGGTTTCCTATGTCTAAAAGGTGGATGTTTTATAAGGTTTCTAAAATAAGAAACTTGCTACTTTTCAATCTCTATCTTTGTTCAACTAAATCTACGATTCAATACCATCTCATCCTCATCCCAAAAGTTGGCTAAAAGCACGTTGACACCATCTCTAGGGTTTCTTATGTCTAAAAGATGTAAGTTTTATAAAGTTTCTAAAATAAGAAACTTTCTATTTTTTTCATCTCTATCCTTCATCAACTAAATCTAAGATTCAATACCATCTCATTCTCATATCAAAACTTAACTAAAAGGCTGCTTGACACCATCTTTACGGTTTACTAAGTCTAAAAGATTGATATTTAATAAAGTTTCTAAAGTAAGAAACTTTCTATTTTTTCAATCCTCATCCTTCATCAACTAAATCTAAGATTCAATACCCTCTTATTCTCATCCCAAAACTTGCCTAAATGCTCGATGATATCATCTCTAGAGCTTCCTAAGTCTGAAAGATGGATGTTTGATAAAGTTTCTAAAATAAGAAACTTTCTTTCTATTTTTCAATCTCCATCTTTCATCAACTAATTTTACACCCTCTCATTCCCATCCCAAAACTTAGCTAAAAGCTCGTTCACATCCACTCTAGGGCTTCCAATGTCTAAAAGATGGATATTTTATAAAGTTTATAAAAGAAGAAACTTTCTCTTTTCTCAATCTCAATCCTTCATCAACTAAATCTAAGATTCAGTATCATCTCATCGTAATCCCTAAACATGGTTAAAAGCTCTTTGACACCGTTCTAGGGTCCCCTATATCTAAAATGGATGTTTTATAAAGTTTGTAAAATAAGAAACTATCTATTTTTTCAATCTTCATCCTTTATCAACTAAATATAAGATTTAATACCATCTCATCCTTATCCCAAAACTTGGCAAAAAGCTCCTTCACACCATCTGTAGGGTTTTCTATGTCTAAAAGATTGATGTCTAATACAGTTTCTAAAACAAGAAACTTTCTTTTTTTCAATCTCCAACCTTCATCAACTAAATGTAAGATTCAATATCATCTCATCTTCATCTCAAAACTTAGCTAAAAGCTCCTTGACATCATCTCTAGGGTTATCTATGTCTAAAAGATGGATGTTTTCTAAAGTGAACATTTCCTACACACTTGTGTAGGTAAGTTACCTACACACTACCTTAAAATACAGTGGGGGCCCACATTGTTCGGGTGATCCAAACAATTCATTTGAATGGTCCTCACATAGATAGGGTGTCCACAAAAAATCAGATCCATAGGATCATCCTAACCATTCAAACTATGGAGGCAAAAAATGGACTAATTTGTGAAGCTTTATACACGTCCATTTTACCTCCACAAAACGTAGGGTTGGGATGATCTTATGGAGCTGATTTTTTGTGGACACCCTATCTATGTGAGGACCATTCAAATGAATTGTTTGGATCACCCAAACAATGTGGGCCCCCACTGTATTTTAAGGTAGTGTGTAGGTAACTTACCTACACAAGTGTGTAGGAAATGTTCTCTCTTTAAAATATGAAACTTTCTATTTTTTCAATCTTCATTCTTTATCAATTAAATTTAAGATTCAATACCATCTCATACTCACCTCAAAACTTGGCTAAAAGCTGTGGACCCCGATCCTTAGAGAGAAGTGGGGGACGAGCCCCCAATGGCCTCTGGATCATCCACGTATGAAGGAGAGCTCTACCAAGGAACTCTCGAAACGGATGCCACCCTCATAGCATAGCACGAGTGGCGATACAAACTAGATACCTCTTGATCCAAGGATAAATCCTCAAACCAAGATGTACCTAAAATAACTCAGAGTCGCCATCCATGGATAGGCCATGGAACCCCAAAATCAAATCCTTTGTGCAATGGATAACCAGAAATATATATGGGCTCGTGCCTGGTTACGAATGGAGAAGGTCCGAAGACCACCCCCAATTCGTCCGAGTGCAAGCACTTGGTCTCTTATGCCATTTTCATTAACTCCAAAGAATTTTGGGTAAAATCATGTGAAATGGGAACAAAATATCCTCGGGAAGACGAGACCTAATCATGCATGAACAGGGGATGAAATAATAAGCACATACAAAACAAAATAAAAAATGTGTCGCCTAATCATAACTAGGTTATGAGTGACATACCTAACTGGTGTCTAAGTTCTGGTGGACAAACACATGCATGCTACAGCTACAGGTATAGGGTATGCACAAGAAAGTAAAAAAACACAACAAAATATACAATATAACAACACAACAAATCCTAAGACTCTAAACGATTTAGCCCGAGTCCTTGGATGGTCTGATGTTCATCCAAAGAAGCCTACGTATCCCCGCCTCCACGAGAATCAAGGCAACGTAGTTCTTCGCACCTATTCTAAGCTATGATGCCTAAGACATCTAGACATCTATCCTAGACTCGACCTAAAAGACCGGACCAGTTATTAAAGCTTCTTATGCGATTATTTAAATTCCAGTGGATTGTGAATTTTAGGACACCCTATATGCCCTAACTAAATGCAGGTTAGCCCCAAGCTAATGCAGCTGGTTCCTACAACCTATGTGTAACTAGGCTGTGCGTCCTAAGGAAAACAATGGGATCACTAGCGCATCCTAGACCTAGTCATCAGTAGGTGATGTGGATCGCTAACTGACCGGACGGAGGCGTAACAAACCCCTAACTCTAACACAAACACTAACACAAACACAAACAAAACACACAACACATCAAAGACAAACTCCTAACTCTAAAACTCTCTATCTATGACAAAGTCCTAACTCTAGAGGAAGATCTTTTGAAATCAAGGCTGTAAAGTTGTTTATTCAAAAAGGTTTAAAACACTATTTACAAAAGTTTGGCTGGACTTGGGATAAAGATCCCAAGCTGCACTACGTACCTCGTGGAAGAGGATCAAGCCAACATAGTTCGAAAGAAACTTCTTAACTACGCTCATAAAAACTTTGACTCTTTTTTTATTTTTCAATGCTTTTAACGAATTTCCAAATGTTTTTGTTTTTTTAAATTTCTGATGTTTTTGGATTTTAAAGCTTTAAATGTTTTTTTTTTGAATTTTTAAAATTCTCCAATGTTTTAGGATCTTTAAATGTTTTCGCTCTTAAAGGGAACACACAAGTAACACCACAAACTAGGGTAAAGCCCTAAATCTAAAGGGGAAACCCCGAATAAGCAACTAGTGTCAAAGACACGAATAAACCACAAACAAGTAAACAAGTGTCCCAAGAACAGAGAAAACGATCTAATATCCCAAGCAGGTAAGCTCTAATAAGACTGAGTTAGTCTCTAATGAAAAAAATTCTAACTAACCACACTAAAAGGGGAGCGCAAATGAGTCAGAGACTCTCTAATAGCACTATTAAAAGAGAAGGCAAATAAGTCAAAGACTCGCTATTAACACTACCAAAATAGGGGCAAAAAATGACTCAAAGACTCGCTAGAATATGGGGGCCATTCTAACATGAGGCTAGGTAAGCCACCTAGAGGGGAAACTCTCTAAATGAGACTCATGGAATTTGGAAGGTCTGGACATGATTTAGAAGTGATCCTAGAAGTTTAGATGTCTAAGTCGACATACAGCACGGGTTCCATTCATTTAACATTAAAAAAAAAATTGAAAGCACTCTACACAACATGCAATTTTCACTAGTAAAGCTCTAAAATACAAAGTAAATCTTGAAAATTGATCAATATATGATTCGAAACTTGCTACCAAGCTCAAAACATCCAAAACAATCATTGAAATTGAATAGAGCTCAAGTTGTCCATGATTTTCAAGAAATAGCACAATTATGACATATAGTGTGAAAAATGTTACTTTGCATCAACTTTTGGACCCCTCAAACATCAAACCCATCAAAAACTCTACTAATAAAAATTGTAGATCATAGCATGAATGACATTCTCTCAGTTGACCATTTCGTTTGGATCCGGACAAAAGTGGCCGGAAAATAGCCTATTCCGATCCATCGCCATTAAAAGACATATTAGTGTTTTTACTAAAAGTTCGGGCTCAGTTTTGACACTCAAAACATCGCTTCTGGAAAACTTTGCTGAAGGACAAAGTAATAGAAAATCTTGTGAAAAACATTTGTTCATTTTACTGCTTCGGACGAAACAGACCTGAAATAGCCTAAAAATGGCCAACAACCTGCTGTTGCAGAAATGACAGTTTTTTCAGAAAAATTGAAGCTTGTAAGTATTTTTTGACATATTAAAAGGCCTTTATGGAAAAATTTGTTCAATAAGACAGTTTTAGGAAATATTATAACAAACACTTTTCCAGTTGACAGTTTTCAACAATTCCAAGCAGAAGCAGCCCAAAAGTTACTCGACACGATAATTTCTAAAAAACTTCAAAACAAAACATTATAGACTGAAAACTTTAAACGGGCATAACTTTCTCGTCTTTTGGCCAAATTTGGGCCGCCATATGTCGAACTAACCGGCTCGACGAGATCTACAAAATTGAAATGTTTGTTTTTTGAAATTTTTCAGCATTTGAGGTCGAAAAGGAGCAAATTCAAAACAGGACAGCAGTTATGCAGTGTAGGACAGCAACTATGCGATTCTAGTAAGACACTACTCTTACACATAGAAATCCACACACACACACGCATACACACACATATATATACATACACTCACAAATACATAGTCACACATAAACACACGTTCTCAAACACACAGTCACATAAGCACACGCTCACACGAGCACACATAGCATCCATTTAACCCAATTTCCAGAATAACTAGGACCAAGTGAAAGGAAAAAAATGGTCCGGATCATATAGTAATATTTTTTTTAAAGCATAGTTGTGCCATAATCTAAAACAGGGACATATGATGAGGTTTTGGGTAATGAAAATGGGTTGATCATGGAGCATGAACCATGACTGCACTTTGTGCTAACATGGGCTGATTTTCTGGACTGCATTTTGTGCACAAACAGGGCTGATTCATGAGCCGAACCCATGCACCAATAGGGGCTGAATTATGGACTAAACCTATGTAAAAACAGGGCTGAAATGTGGGCTAAACCTGTGTAAAAAATAGGGTTAAAATGGGGCTAAACCTGTGTAAAAACAGGGCTGAAGTGAGGGCTGAACTTGTTACAACAAAGTGGGGCTGCCAGTATCAATGGTGAGATGGTGGCTGCAAATACCAAAGTGAGGGTATGAAATTGTACCACCACTAATGCACATAGTGCTGACAATATAGAGAGAAACTGAACCTGTACCGTTACTCCACTACCAATGTTAGCAATGAAGAGATAGACTGAACAACAGCTAGAATTTTTGAAAGCCACACAATTGCATAGCTCAAATTACTTCTACTACTCAATGCAAATGACAACAGATGACAGAGGAGAGATCAAAACCAAACATAGTGTATGCATTACTTGAAAATCTATATTAAAATCATGAAATTGATGTGAGAGCTACACTAGGTGATTAAATCTTAACTCTCAGTGATTTTGGATATTTGAATCAAAGATCGCAATTCATGGCCAAAATGCAGCTCTCAAAATGATATTCTAGATATTTGGATCAAAGATCACACTTCATGGCCAAAATACACCCTCAAAACGATATTCGAATCCGCACATGAAGACTCACAAAATCAATGCAAAACTATAACACTGGACTGAACAATTTCATGACGCCTAGCGGGCAACTCAGAAGTTCAACACTAAAATGCAATTACAACCAGTCAACAATGTCAGAGTATTATCTTCTCTTCTTAGGTCATTGAACCAATAGTATATATGCATGCATTTGGACATTATTTACAAGCAACGGGTACACTAGGTACCGAATGCTCTCATTTCAATTGATTCAACAGTAGGGGTCTCTATCAAACATAACATGTGATTTGGGCATTAGATGGATCGTTCCAAACAAGGGGGAGTGAGAAGAAATTTCCAGAAATCAATTTTTCCTGACACATTTAAAACTCTATGGGCAAGAATTTATTTTGAGTTACTAAAGAAAATGAAGACCAAATCCATGCTATTTTCATAGGCTTTTTAGAACTAATTCCAAATATCGAATGAGTAATGGGACCTTACCTATGCTGAAGGAGACTAACTGCCGCGGTTGGGGACGTTGATGGTTATGCTAGCAAAAATAGTGTCGATGGAAGTTGCTGTCGGGCCTCTTCTCTTCTCCGGTCTCTCAATTTCTCGGACCCAAAGAAATTTTACTTAACTTCTCCTCTGTACGCCTCCTTCTCTACTCCTTTTAGTATTTTAGAAACCACTATGTTGATATATGATTCCCAACTGAATTGAGTTCTGTTGAGCTCCGGCTGAACAAGAGTCCCCTCTTACTCCTCTTCACGAACCCCCAATGACATAGAGAGAAATGGTGATACATAGAATTTGCTTATGATAGAAATGGAGGTTGGGGAATCAAAGGTATTGAGAACAGGGGAAATGAAATCTCAAGATAATGATGGTTATATAAAATGGAATGGATCCTTACAATGGCTGAAGTGGAGATCACTAGAATTAATGATTTTTGCCGGAGAAAATGGCCGGCCAATCTTCCACCCCTCTCTCTTCTCTTCTCCTTGCTTTTCTACTTCCCATTCAACCTTAGAAGCCCTCTTCTCTGCCACTTCTTTACCCTGTTAAAACTCTTCTTACAAACCCCAAATAAATAAAAAATTCCCAAATCAGCCTCGTACTCTTCTTTCCACCCAGCCTTTCAAAACCCAAATCTTAATTCCTTAATAGCTCAAACATACAAGAATCTTTACAGTGATATAGAGGTGAGAGAGATCCAAGAACGATGGTGGAAATGGGTAATAGAACCTGGTAACGGATGGATCCGATGATAGAAGATGCTAGTGGTGGTCAAAATCCAAAGATTAGAAAGTGATGATGGAGGAATGAAGATGATGGTGGAGATGGGTAGCTTTTCCGGAATCCGACGAGGTGTGGTCGGAGAAGAGGAGACGGGGTAGGGTTTGAAGATGAGGTGGTGCGGGTGGAGGTCGGTGGAGAAGAAGAAGAAGAAGAAGAAGAGGAAGGTGGTGGTCGGAGGTGGTGGAGATGGACGGTCGGAAATGGGGACGATGATGGTGGCCGACGAGGTTTGATCGGAGAAGATGAGAATAGGTGGCTTGCTCTCTCCTTTTTCTCTTTTGGTGGCTGTAAAAAAAAAAAATTGAGTTCTCCCCCATTGAGAAACCCTAACTGATCCTACTTCTGCAAAAGGGTAATGATAAATTCGTCCCTCCTTTTCTCATGGGACAACCTCCTCTATGATTGATGCACCCCCCCTTTTACAAACTCATCTCTTCCATTTTTCGTTATTTGCACCCTCTCTTGGATATTTCAACCCCCTATTTGGATAATTCATTCCCCTCTTATGCTGGGAAGGATGCAATAATGACACAAACTCAGCTCAACTTATTGGGTACTCTTTAACAACTTTTACAAAACTTTGCAAGGACCTACTAGGGCTCATAACCTATGCTATGGAAAAGCATGGGACACTAACACACTTATTTAAGTGAATTTTATTCAAAATAAGAGTTTAGGGTTCAGTCAAAATGGGGTGTCTACAAAAGCTCCATGACCCCATCTCTAGGGTTTCCTATGCCTCAAAACTTGGCTAAAACCTTCTTTAAACCATCTCTATGGTTTACTAAGTCTAAAAGATTGATGTTTTACAAATTTTCTAAAATAAGAAACTTTCTATTTTTTCAACCTCCATCCTTCATCAACAAAATCTTAGATTCAATACCCTCTCATTCTGATCCCAAAACTTGGCTAAAAGCTCGTTGACATCATCTTTAGGGTTTCATATATCTAAAAGATGGATGTTCTAAAAGGTTTCTAAAATAAGAAACTTTATATTTTTCAATGTCCATCCGTCGTAAACTAAATCTAAAATTCAATACCATATCATCCTCATCGCAAAACTTGGCTAAAATCTCCTTGACACCATATCTAGGGTTTATTAAGTCTAAAAGATTGATATTTTGTAAAGTTTCTAAAATAAGAAACCTTCTATTTTTTCATTCTCCATCCTTAATCAATTAAATCTAAGATTCAATACCCTCTCATTCTCATCCTAAGACTTGGCTAAATGCTCGTTGATATCATCTCTAGGGCTTCCTATGTTTAAAAGATGGATGTTTTATAAAGTTTCTAAAACCAGGAACCTTCTATTTTTTCAATCTCCATCCTTAATTAACTAAATCTAAGATTCAATATCAGCTCATCCTCATCCCAAAATATGGCAAAAAGCTCCTTGACACCGTGTTTAGGGTCTCCTACATCTAAAACATTGATGTTTTGTAAAATAAAAAACTTTCTATTTTTTCAATCTCCATCCTTTATAAACTAATTTTAAGATTCAATACCATCTCATCCACATCTCAAAACTTAGCTTAAAGCTCCTCGACACCATGTTTTGGGTTTCCTATGTCTAAAAGATTAGTGTCTTATAAAGTTTCAAAAATAAGAAACTTTCTATTTTTTCAATCTCCATCCTTCATCAACTAAATCTAAGATTCAATATCATCTCATCCCCACCTCAAAACTTTGCAAAAAGATCCTTCACACCATCTATGTGGTTTCCTATGTCTAAAAGATTGATGTTTTATAAACTTACTAAAATAAGAAACTTTCTATTTTACAATCTCCTTCCTTGATCAACTAAATCTAATATTCAATACCATCTAATCATAATCTCAAAACTTGGCTAAAAGCTCATGGACACCGTCTATAGGGTTTCCTATGTCTAAAAGGTGGATGTTTTATAAAGTTTCTAAAATAAGGAACTTTCTGTTTTTCAATCTCTATCCTTCTCCAACTAAATCTACGATTCAATACCATCTCAACCTCATCCCAAAACTTAGCTAAAAGCACCTTGACAGCATATCTTGGTTTTCTTATGTCTAAAAGATGTTTGTTTTATTAAGTTTCTAAAATAAGAAACTTTTTATTTTTTCAATCTCTATCCATCATCAACTAAATCTAAGATTCAATACCATCTCATTCTCATCTAAAAACTTGGCTAAAAGCTCCTTCACACCATCTTTACGGTTTACTAAGTTTAAAAGATTGATATTTTAGAAAGTTTCTAAAATAAAAAACTTTCTATTTTTACAATATCCATCCTTCATCAACTAAATGAAAGACCACTCATTCTTATTCCAAAACTTGGCTAAATGCTCGTTGATATCATCTCTAGGGCTTCTTATGTCTAAAAGATGGAAGTTTGATAAAATTTCTAATTTTAGAAACTTTCTATTTTTACAATCTCCATCATTAATCAACTAAATCTAAGATTCAATACCCTCTCATCCTCATCCCAAAACATGGCTAAAAGCTCATTGACACCGTCTCTAGGGTTTCATATGTGTAAAAGATGGAAGTTTTTTAAACTTTCTACAATAACAAACTTTCTATTTTTTCAATCTCTATCCTTTATCAAACTAAATTTAAGATTCAATATCATCTCATCCTCATCTCAAAACTTGGCTAAAAGCTTCTTTACACCATCCCTAAGGTTTCCTTTGCTAAAAGATAGATGTCTTACAAAGTTTCTAAAATAAGAAATCATCTATTTTTTAAATCTCTATTCTTCATCAACTAAATCTAAGATTCAATATCATCTCATCCTCATCTGAAAACTCGGCTAAAAGTTCCTTGACACCATATAAAGGGTTTCCTATGTCTAAAAGATTGATGTTTTATAAAGTTTCTAAAATAAGAAACTTTCTATTTTTTTAATCCCCATCCTTTATCAACTAAATCTAAGATTCAATACCATCTCATCCTCATCTCAAAACTTAGCTTAAAGCCCCATGACACCATCTCTAGGGTTTCTTATGTCTAAAAGATGGATGTCTTAGAAAGTTTCTAAAATAAAAAACTTTCTATTTTTTCAATCTCTATCCTTAATCAACTAAATATAAGATTTACATTCTCATTCTCATCTCAAAAGTTGACCAATAGCTCGTTGACATCATCTCTAGGGTTTCATATGTCTAAAAGATGGATGTTTTATAAAGTTTCTAAAATAAAAAACTTTCTATTTTTTAAATATCCATCCTTCATCAACTAAATATAAGATTCAATACCATCTCATTCTCATCCCAAAACTTGGCTAAAAGATTGATATTTTATATAGTTTCTAAAACAAGAAACTCTCTATAGGGTTTCACATGTCTAAAAGATTGATGTTTTATATAGTTTCTAAATTATGAAACTTCTAATTTTTCAATCTCCATCCGTCGTAAACTAAATCTAAGTTTCAAAACCATATCATCCTTATCTGAAAACTTGGCTAAAAGCTCCTTCACACCATCTCTAAGGTTTATTAAGTCTAAAAGATTGATATTTTGTAAAGTTTCTAAAATAAGAAACATTCTACTTTTTCAATCTACATCCTTAATCAACTAAATCTAAGATTCAATACCCTCTCATTCTCATCCCAAAACCTGGCTAAAAGCTCGTTGGTATTATCTCTAGGGCTTCCTATGTCTAAAAGACAGATGTTTTATAAAGTTTCTAAAATAAAAAACTTTCCATTTTTTCAATCTCCATCCTTCATCAACTAAATCTAAGATTCAATACCATCTCATCCTCATATCAAAACTTGGCTAAAATCTACTTGACAACATCTCTAGGGTTTCGTATGTTGGATGTCTTACAAAGTTTCGAAAATAAGAAACTTTCTATTTTTTCAATCTCCATCCTTAATCAACTAAATCTAAGATTCAATCCCCTCTCATTCTCATCTCAAAAGTTGGCTAAAAGCTCGTTAACATCATCTCTAGGGTTTCTATGTCTAAAAGATAGTTGTTTTATAAAGTTTTCTAAAATAAAAAACTTTCTATTTTTTCAATCTCCATCCCTTATCAAACTTGGCTAAAAGCTCATTTACACCATCTCTAGGGTTTACTAATTCTAAAAGATTAATAGTTAATAAAGTTTCTAAAATAAGAAACTTTCTATTTTTCAATCTCCATCCTTCATCAACTAAATCTAAGATTCAATACCCTCACATTCTCATCCCAAAACTTGGTTAAGACCTCGTTGACATTATCTCAAGGGTTTCTTATGTCTAAAAGATAGATGCTTTATAACGTTTCTAAAATAAGAAATATTCTATTTTTTCAATCTCCATCCATGATCAACTAAATCTAAGATACAAAACCATCTTATCATCATCCCAAAACTAGGGTAAAAGCTCCTTCACACCATCTGTAAGATCTCTTATGTCTAAAAGATGGATATTTTATAAAGTTTATAAAATAAGAAACTTTCTATTTTTTCAATCTCCATCCTTTTCCAACTAAATCTAAGAGTTTTATAAATTTTCTAAATTATGAAACTTTCAATTTTTTAAACCTCCATCCTTTATAAACTAAATCTAAGATTTAATACCATCTCACCATAATCTCAAAACTTTCTAAAAGCTCCTTGACACCATCTCTACGGGTTCCTATGTCTAAAAGATGGAGGTCTTATAAAGTTTCTAAAATAAGAAACTTTTTTACTTTTTTAGTCCACATCCTTCATAAACAAACTCTAAGATTCAATATCATCTAATCCTCATCTCAAAACTCAGCTAAAAGCTCCTTGACACCATCTTTAGGGTTTCCAACTCATCCTTCATCAACTAAATCTAAGATTTAATACCAACTCATCATCATCTCGAAACTTGGCTAGAAGACCATTGACACCATCTCTAGAGTTTATTAAGTCAAATGATAGATGTTTTATAAAGTTCTAAAATTAGAAACTTTCTATTTTTTCAATCTCCATCCTTCTTCAACTAAATCTAAGATTCATTACCCTCTCATTCTCATCCGAAAACTTGGTTAAAATCTCGTTGACATCATATCTAGGGTTTTCTATGTCTAAAAGATAGATCCTTTATAAAGTTTCTAAAATAAGAACATTTCTATTTTTTCAATCTCCATCCATAATCAACTAAATCTAAGATTCAAAACCATCTTATCATAATCCCAAAACTAAGCTAGAAGCTCCTTCACACCATCTCTAGGGTCTCCTATGTCTAAAAGATTTTTGTTTTATAAAGTTTTTAAAATAAGAAACATTCTATATTTTCAATCTCCATCATTTATCAACTAAATATAAGATTCAATACTATCTCATCCTAATCTCAAAACTTGGCTAAAAGCTCAATGACACTATTTCTAAAATTTCTTATGTTTAAAATATTGTTGTTTTATAAAGTTTCTAAAATAAGAAATTTTTTATTTTTTCAATATCCATCATTTACAACCTAAATCTTAGATTTAATACCTTCTCACCCCAATCACAAAACTTGGCTAAAAGCTCATTGACACCTTCTCAAGGGTTTACTAAGTCAAAAAAATTAATATTTTATAAAGTTTCTAAAATAAGAAACTTTCTAATTTTTCCATCTCCATTCTTCATCATCAAAATCTAAGATTCAATATCATCTCATCTACATCTAAAAATATGGCTAGAAGCTCCTTGACACCGTCTCTAGGCTCTAGGGTCTCTTATGTCTAAAAGATGGATGCTTTAAAAAGTTTGTAAAATAAGAAAATTTATATTTTTTTAATTTTCGTCCTTTATAAAGTAGATCTAAGATTCAATACCATCTCATCCTTATTTCGAAACTTATACTAATTCATTCACCCCATCTCTATGGTTTCCTATGCCTAAAAGACAGATGTCTTTTAAAGTTTCTAAAATAAGAAACTTCTGACTTTTTCATTCTCTATCCTTCATCAACTAAATCAAAGATTCAATAACATCTCATCATCATCTCAAAACTTAGCTAAAAGATCTTTGACACCATCTCTAGGGTTTCATATGTCTAAAAGATGGAAGTTTTACAAAGTTCCTAAAATAATAAACTTTCTATTTTTCAATCTCCATCATTCACCAACTAAATCTACGATTCAATACCAACTCATCCTGATCTCAAAACTTGGCTAAAAGCACTTCGACACCATCTCTAGGGTTTCCTAAGTCTAAAAGATGGATGTTTTATAAAGTTTCTAAAATATGAAACTTTTGAATTTTTCAATCTCCATCCTTTATCAACTAAATCTAAGATTCAATACCCTCTTACTCTCATCCAAAAACTTAGTTTAAAACTCATTGACATCATCACTAGGGTTTCTTATGTCTAAAAGATTGATGTTTTACAAAGTTTCTAAAATAATAAACTTTCCATATTTTCAATCTCCATCCTTAATCAACTAAATATTAGATTCAATATTATCTCTTCCTCATCCCAAAACACGGCTAAAAGGTCCTTGACACCATCTCTAGGTTCTCCTATGTCTAAAAGAATGATGTTTTATAAAGTTTCTAAAATAAGAAACTTTCTATTTCAATCACCATCCTTCATCAACTAAATAAAAGATTTATAACCCTCTCATTCTCATCCGAAAACTTGGCTAAAAGCTCGTTGATATCATCTCTAGGATTTCCTATTTCTAAAAGATTGATGTTTTATAAAGTCTATAATATGAAACTTTTTATTTTTTCAATCTCCATCCTTGTTCAAATAAATCAAAGATTGAATACCATCTAATACTCATCTCAAAACTTAGCTAAAAGTTCTTTCACACCATTTATGAGGTTTCCTGTGTCTAAAAGATTGATGTTTTACAAAGTTTTTACAATAAGAAACCGTCAATTTTACAATCTCCATCCTTGATCAACTAAATCTAAAATTCAAAACCATCTAATCCTCATCTCAAAACATAGCTAAAAGCTCGTTGACACCATCTATTGGGTTTCCTATGTCTAAAAGCTGGATATTTTATAAAGTTTATAAAGTAAGAAACTTTCTATTTTTTAATCTCAATCCTTCACCAATAAAATCTACGATTCAATACCATCTCATCCTCATCCCAAAACATTGCTAAAAGCACCTTGACATCATCTTTAGGGTCTCTTATGTGTAAAAGATGGATGTTTTATAAAGTATCTAACATAAGAAACATTTTATTTTTTCAATCTCCATCCTTTATCAACTAAATCTAAGATCCAATACGCTCTCATCCTAATATCAACACTTGGCTAAAAGCTCCTCGACACCATCACTAGAGGGTTCTTATGTCCAAAAGATTGATGTCTTACAAAGTTTCTAAAATAAGAAACTTTCTATTTTTTAGTCTATATCCTTCATCAACTAAATCAAAGATTCAGTATCATCTCATCCTCATATAAAAAATTAGCTAAAAGCTCATTGACACCATCTCCAGGGTTTCTTATGTCCAAAAGATGGAAGTTTTATAAAGTTTTTAAAATAAGAAACTTTTTATTTTTTCAATCTTCATCATTTATCAACTAAATCTAAGATTCAATACAATCTTTTCCTCATCTCAAAACTGAGCAAAAAGCTCCTTAACCCAATCACTAGAGTTCCCTATGTCTAAAAAATGGATGTCTTAAAAAGTTTCTAAACAAGAAACTTTCGATTTTTTCAATCTCCATCCTTTCTCAACTAAATCAAAGATTCAATTTCATCTCATCCTCATCTCAAAACTTAGTTAAAAGCTCATTCACACCCTCTGTAGGATTTTCTATGTCTAAAAGATAGGTGTTTTATAAAGTTTCTAAAATAAGAAACTTTCTATTTTTCAATCTCCATCCTTCACCAGCTAAATCTGCGATTCAATACCATCTCATCCTCATCCTAAAAGTTGGCTAAAAGTACCTTGACACCATCTTTAGGGTTTCTTATGTCTAAAAGATTGTTGTTTTAGAAAGTTTCTAAAATAGGAAACTTTCTAATTTTTCAATCTCCATCCTTCATCAACTAAATCTATGATTCAGGACCCACTACTTCTCATCCAAAAACTTGGTTTAAAGCTCGTTGACATCATCTCTAGGGTTTCCTATGTCTAAAAGATGTACGTTTTACAAAGTTTCTAAAATAAAAAACTTTATATTCTTTCAATATCTATCCTAAATCAACTAAATCTAAGATTCAATATCTTCTCATCCTCATCCCAAAATACGGCTAAATGCTCCTTGACACCGTCTCTCGGTTCTCCTATGTCTAAAAGAATGATGACTTATAATGTGTGTAAAGTAAGAAACTTTTTATTTTTTCAATCTACGATTCAATATCCATCCTTTATCAACTAAATCTAAGATTTAATACCCTCTCATTCTCATCCCAAAACTTGGCTAAAAGCTCGTTGACAACATCTCTAGGGTTTCCTATGTCTAAAAGATGGATGTTTTATAAAGTTTCCATAATAAGAAACTTTCTATTTTTTCCATCTCCATCCTTTATCAACTAAATCTAAGATCCAATACCATCTCATCATCATCTCAAAACTTGGCTAAAAGCTCCTTGACACTATCTCTAGGAGTTTCTATGTCTAAAAGATTGATGTCTTATAAAGTTTCTAAAATAATAAACTTTCTAGTTTTTTAGTCTCTATCCTTCATCAACTAAATCTAAGATTCAATATCATCTCATCCTCATCTCAAAACTTAGCTAAAAGCTCATTGACACCATCTTTAGGGTTTCATATGTCTAAAAAATTGATGTTTTATAAAGTTTCTAAAATAAAAAACTTTCCATTTTTTCAATCTGCATCCTTCATCAACCAAATCTAAGATTCAATACCATCTCTTCCTCATCTCAAAACTATGCTAAAAGCTCATTGACACCATCTATAGAGTTTACTAAGTCTAAAAGATTGATGTCTTATAAAGTTTCTAGAATAAGAAACATTCTATTTTTTCGATATCCATCATTCATCAACTAAATCTAAGATTCAATACCCTATCATTCTCATCCCAAATCTCGGTTAAAACCTCATTGACATCATCTTTAGGGTTTCCTTTGTCCAAAAAATAGATGTTCTTTAAACTAATATAAGGAACTTTCTATTTTTTCAGTCTCCATCAATGATCAACTAAATCTAAGATTCAAAACTATCTTATCATCATCCTAAAATTAGGCTAAAAGCTCCTTCACACCATCTCTAGGGTCACCTATGTCTAAAAGACCGTTGTTTTATAAAGTTTATAAAATGAGAAACTTTCTATTTTTTCAATCTTCATCCTTTATCATCTAAATCTAAATTTCAATAACATCTCATCCCCATCTGAAAACTTGGCTAAGAGCTCATCGACACCATTTCTAGGATTTCATATGTTTAAAATATGGGTATTTTATAAAGTTTCTAAAATAAGAAACTTTCTAGTTTTTCAATCTCCATCCTTTATAACCTAAATCTAAGATTTAATACCATCTCACCCAAATCTCAAAACTTCGCTAAAAGCTCCTTGACACCGTCTCTAGGGTTTACTAAGTCTAAAAAATTAATATTTTATAAGGTTTCTAAAATAAGAAACTTTCCATTTTTTCAATCTCCATCCTTCATCAACTAAATCTAAGAGTTAATATCACCCCATCCTCATCCCAAAACATGGCTAAAAGCTCATTCACACCGTCTCTAGGGTCTCTTACGTCTATAAGATTGATGTTCTATAAAGTTTTTAGAATAAGAAACTTTCTATTTTTCATTTGTCATCACTTATCAACTTAATCTAAGATTTAATACCATCTCATCCTCAACTCAAAACTTAGTTAAAAGCTCCTTGACCCCATCTCTAGGGTATCAGATATCCAAAAGATGGATGTCTTATAAAGTTTCTAAATAATAAACTTTCTATTTTTTCAATATATATCCTTCATCAACGAAATCAAAGATTCAATATCATCTCATCTTCATCTCAAAACTTAGCTAAAAGCCCCTTCACACTATCTTTAGGGTTTCATATGTCTAAAAGATGAATGTTTTATAAAGTTTCTAAAATAAGAGATTTTATGTTTTTGAATCTCTATCATTTACCAACTAAATCTACGATTCAATACCATTTCATCCTCATCCTAAAACTTGGCTAAAAGTACCTTAACTCCACCTCTAGGGTTTCCTATGTCTAAAAGATGGATGTATTAAAAAGTTCCTAAAGTAAGAAGCTTTCTAATTTTTCAATCTCCATCATTCATCAACTAAATCTAAGATTCAATACCCTCATATGCTCATTCCAAAACATGGCTTAAAGCTCGTTGACATCATCACTAGGGTTTCTTATTTCTAAATGATGGATGTTTTAAAAAGTTTCTAAAATAAGAAACTTTCTATTTTTTCAATGTCCATCCTTTATCAACTAAATCAAAGATTAAATATCATCTCATCTTCATATAAAAACTTAGCTAAAAGCTCCTTCATACTATCTCTCAGGTTTCCTATGTCTAAAAGATTGATGTTTTATAAAGTTTCTAAAAGAAGAGACTTTATATTTTTGAATCTCCAACCTTCACAAACTAAATCAACGATTCAATACCATCTCATCCCCATCCCAAAACTTGGATAAAAGCACTTTGACTCCATCTCTAGGGTTTCTTATGTCTAAAAGATGGATGTCTTATAACGTTCCTAAAATAAGAAGCTTTCGAATTTTTCAATCTCCATCCTTCAACAACTAAATCTAAGATACAATACTCTCATGTGCTCATCCTAAAACATGGCTTAAAGCTCGTTGACATCATCACTTGGGTTTCTTATTTCTAAATGATAGAGGATTTACAAAGTTCTTAATATAAGAAATATTCTATTTTTTCAATCTCCATCATTTATCAACTAAATCTAAGATTCAATACCATCTCATCCTTATCCCAAAACTTGGCTAAAAGCACCTTTACTCTATCTATAGGGTTTCCTATTGATAAAAGATTGATGTTTTATAAAGTTCATAAAATAAGAAGCCTTCCTATGTCCAAAAGGTGGATGTTTTAGAAAGTTTATAAAATAAGAATCTTTTTATTTTTCAATCTCAATCCTTCACCAACAAAATCTACGAGTCAATATTATTTCATCCTCATCCCAAAAATTGGCTAAAGCACCTTGACACCACATCTAATGTTTACTAAGTCTAAAAGATTGATGTTTTATAAAGTTTTTAGAATAAGAAACTTTCTATTTTTTCAATCTTCATCCTTCATCAACTAAATCTAAGATTCAGTACTCTCTCATTCTCATCCTAAAACTTGGTGAAAATCTCGTTGACATAATCTCTAGGGTTTCCTATGTCTAAAAGATAGATGTTTTATAAAGTTTCTAAAATAAGAAACTTTCAATTTTTTCAATATTCATCATTTATCAACTAAATCTACGATTTAATAGCAACTCATCCTCATCTCAAAACTAAGCTAAAAGCTCCTTCACCCCATCTCTAGGGTTTCCTATGTCTAAATGACGGATTTTTTCTAAAGTTTCAAAAAAAGAAACTTTCTATTTTTCAATCTTCATCTTTCACCAACTAAATCTACGATTCAATACCATCTCATCCTCATTCTAAAACTTAGCTAAAAGCTCCTTGATACCATCTATAGGGTTTCCAATGTCTAAAAGATTGATATTTTAGAAAGTTTCTAAAATAAGAAACTTTCTAATTTTTCAATCTCCATCCTTCATAAACTAAATCTCTGATTCAATATCATCTCATCCTCATCTATCAACTAAATGTAAGAGTCAGTACCCTCTCATCCTCATCTTAAAACTTGGCTAAAAGCTCCTACACACCATCTGTAGGGGTTCATATGTCTAAAAGATTGATGTCTTATACAGTTACTGAAAGAAGAAACTTTTTAATTTTTTAGTCTCCATCCTTAATTAACTAAATCTAAAATTCAATCTCATCTCATCCTCATCTCAAAACTTTGTTAAAAGCTCCTTCACACCATCTCCAGAATTTCCTATGTCTAACAGACGGATGTGTTATAAAGTTTATAAAATAAGAAACTTTTAATTTTTTCAATCTCCATCCTTCATTAATGAAATCTAAGATTTAATACCATCGCATCCTCATCTCAAAACATTGCTTAAAACTCCTTGGCACCATCTCTAGGATTTACTAAGTCTAGAAGACTGATGTTTTATAAAGTTCCTAAAATAAGAAACTTTCTATTTTTCAATCTCCATCCTTCACCAACTAAATCTACGATTCAATACCAACTCATCATGATCCCAAAACTTTGCTAAAAGCACCTTGACACCATCTCTAGGGTTTCCTATGTCTAAAAGAATGATGTTTTATAAAGTTTCTAAAATATGAAATTTCTAATTTTTCAATCTCCATCCTTCATCAACTAAATCTAAGATTCAATCCCCTCTTATTCTCAACCAAAAACTTAGCTTAAAACTCGTTGACATCATCACTAGGGTATCTTATGTCTGAAAGATGGATGTTATACAAAGTTTCTAAAATAATAAACTTTACATATTTTCAATCTCCATCCTTAATCAACTAAATATTAGATTCAATATTATCTCTTCCTCATCCCAAAACACGGCTAAAAGGTCCTTGACACAATCTCTAGGTTCTCCTATATCTAAAAGAATGATGTTTTATAAAATTTCTAAAATAAGAAACTTTTTATTTCAATCACCATCCTTCATCAACTAAAATAAGATTTAATACTCCCTCATTCTCATCCCAAAACTTGGCTAAAAGCTCGTTGATATCATCTCTAGGATTTCCTATGTCTAAAAGATTGATGTTTTATAAAGTTTATATAATATGAAACTTTTTATTTTTTCAATATCCATCCTTGTTCAAATAAATCAAAGATTGAATACCAGATAATCCTAATATCAAAACTTAGCTAAAAGTTCTTTCACACCATTTATGAGGTTTCATATGTCTCAAAGATTGATGTTTTATAAAGTTTTTAAAATAAGAATCTTTCCATTTTACAATCTCCATCATTGATCAACTAAATCTGAAATTCAAAATCATCCAATCCTCATCTCAAAACATAGCTAAAAGCTCGTTGACACCATCTATTGGGTTTCCTATGTCTAAAAGCTGGATGTTTTATAAAGTTTATAAAGTAAGTAACTTTCTATTTTTTAATCTCAATCCTTCACCAACAAAGTCTACGATTCAATACCATCTCATCCTCATCCCAAAACATGGCTAAAAAGCACCTTGACATCATCTTTAGGGTCTCTTATGTGTAAAAGATGGATGTTTTCTAAAGTATCTAAAATAAGAAACTTTCTTTTTTTTCCCTCTACGTCCTTTATCAACTAAATCTAAGATCCAATACGCTCTTATCCTAATCTCAATACTTGGCTAAAAGCTCCTCGACACCATCACTAGAGGGTTCCTATGTCTAAAAGATTGATGTCGTACAAAGTTTCTAAAATAAGAAACTTTCTATTTTTTAGTCTATATCCTGCATCAACTAAATCAAAGATTCAGTATCATCTCATCCACATATCAAAAATTACCTAAAAGCTCCTTGACACCAACTCCAGGGTTTCTTATGTCTAAAAGATGGATATTTTATAAAGTTTCTAAAATAAGAAACTTTCTATTTTTTCAATCTTCATCATTTATCAACTAAATCTAAGATTCAATACAATCTCATCCTAATCTCAAAACTGAGCAAAAAGCTCCTTAACCCCATCCCTAGAGTTTCCTATGTCTAAAAGATGCATGTCTTATAAAGTTTCTAAAATAAGAAACTTTCGATTTTTTCAATCTCCCTCCTTTCTCAACTAAATCAAAGATTGAATATCATCTCATCCTCAGCTCAAAACTTAGTTAAAAGCTCCTTCACACCATCTCTAGGATTTCTTATGTCTAAATGATAGATGTTTTATAAAGTTTCTAAAATAAGAAACTTTCTATTTTTCAATCTCCATCCTTCACCAGCTAAATCTACGATTCAATACCATTTCATCCTAATCCTAAAACTTGGCTAAAAGCACCTTGACACCATCTCTAGGGTTTCTTATGTCTAAAAGATTGATGTTTTAGAAAGTTTATAAAATAAGAAACTTTCAAAATTTTCAATCTCGATCCATCATCAACTAAATCTATAATTCAGTACCCTCTACTTCTCATCCCAAAACTTGGCTTCAAACTCGTTGACATCATCTCTAGGGTTTCCTATGTCTAAAAGATACATGTTTTACAAAGTTTCTAAAATAAGAAAGTTTCCATGTTACAAAACTTGGCTAAAAGCTCGTTGATATCATCTCTAGGATTTCCTATGTCTAAAATATTGATGTTTTATAAAGTTTATATAATATGAAACTTTTTATTTTTTCAATATCCATCCTGGTTCAAATAAATCAAAGATTGAATACCATCTAATCCTAATAACAAAACTTAGCTAAAAGGTCTTTCACACCATTTATGAGGTTTCATATGTCTAAAACATTGATGTTTTATAAAGTTTTTAAAATAAGAAACTTTCCATTTTATAATCTCCATCCTTGATCAACTAAATCTAAAATTCAAAACTATCAAATCCTCATCTCAAAACATAGCTAAAAGCTCGTTGACACCAACTATTGGGTTTCCTATGTCTAAAAGCTGGATGTTTTATAAAGTTAATAAAGTACGAAACTTTCTATTTTTTAATTTCAATCCTTCACCAACAAAATCTACGATTCAATACCCTCTCATTCTCATCCCAAAACTTGGCTAAAAGCTCGTTGATATCATCTCTAGGATTTCCTATGTCTAAAAGATTGATGTTTTATAAAGTTTATATAATATGAAACTTTTTATTTTTTTAATATCCATCCTTGTTCAAATAAATCAAATATTGAATACCATCTAATCCTAATATCAAAACTTAGCTAAAAGTTCTTTCACACCATTTATGAGGTTTCATATGTCTAAGAGATTGATGTTTTATAAAGTTTTTAAAATAAGAATCTTTCCATTTTACAATCTCCATCATTGATCAACTAAATCTGAAATTCAAAATCATCCAATCCTCATCTCAAAACATAGCTAAAAGCTCGTTGACACCATCTATTGGGTTTCTATGTCTAAAAGCTGGATGTTTTATAAAGTTTATAAAGTAAGTAACTTTCTATTTTTTAATCTCAATCCTTCAGCAACAAAGTCTACGATTCAATACCATCTCATCCTCATCCCAAAACATGGCTAAAAAGCACCTTGACATCATCTTTAGGGTCTCTTATGTGTAAAAGATGGATGTTTTCTAAAGTATCTAAAATAAGAAACTTTCTTTTTTTTCCCTGTACGTCCTTTATCAACTAAATCTAAGATCTAATACGCTCTTATCATAATCTCAATACTTGGCTAAAAGCTCCTCGACACCATCACTAGAGGGTTCCTATGTCTAAAAGATTGATGTCGTACAAAGTTTCTAAAATAAGAAACTTTCTATTTTTTAGTCTATATCCTTCATCAACTAAATCAAAGATTCAGTATCATCTCATCCACATATCAAAAATTACCTAAAACCTCCTTGACACCAATTCCAGGGTTTCTTATGTCTAAAAGATGGATATTTTATAAAGTTTCTAAAATAAAAAACTTTCTATTTTTTCAATCTTCATCATTTATCAACTAAATCTAAGATTCAATACAATCTCATCCTAATCTCAAAACTGAGCAAAAAGCTCCTTAACCCCATCCCTAGAGTTTCCTATGTCTAAAAGATGCATGTCTTATAAAGTTTCTAAAATAAGAAACTTTCGATTTTTTCAATCTCCCTCCTTTCTCAACTAAATCAAAGATTGAATATCATCTCATCCTCAGCTCAAAACTTAGTTAAAAGCTCCTTCACACCATCTCTAGGATTTCTTATGTCTAAATGATAGATGTTTTATAAAGTTTCTAAAATAAGAAACTTTCTATTTTTCAATCTCCATCCTTCACCAGCTAAATCTACGATTCAATACCATCTCATCCTCATCCTAAAACTAGGCTAAAAGCACCTTGACACCATCTCTAGGGTTTCTTATGTCTAAAAGATTGATGTTTTAGAAAGTTTATAAAATAAGAAACTTTCAAAATCTTCAATCTCGATCCATCATCAACTAAATCTATAATTCAGTACCCTCTACTTCTCATCCAAAAACTTAGCTTCAAGCTCGTTGACATCATCTCTAGGGTTTCCTATGTCTAAAAGATGCATGTTTTACCAAGTTTCTAAAATAAGAAAGTTTCCATGTTACAAAACTTGGCTAAAAGCTCGTTGATATCACCTCTAGGATTTCCTATGTCTAAAATATTGATGTTTTATAAAGTTTATATAATATGAAACTTTTTATTTTTTCAATATTCATCCTGGTTCAAATAAATCAAAGATTGAATACCATCTAATCCTAATAACAAAACTTAGCTAAAAGGTCTTTCACACCATTTATGAGGTTTCATATGTCTAAAATATTGATGTTTTATAAAGTTTTTAAAATAAGAAACTTTCCATTTTATAATCTCCATCCTTGATCAACTAAATCTAAAATTCAAAACTATCTAATCCTCATCTCAAAACATAGCTAAAAGCTCGTTGACAGCATCTATTGGGTTTCCTATGTCTAAAAGCTGGATGTTTTATAAAGTTAATAAAGTAAGAAACTTTCTATTTTTTAATCTCAATCATTCACCAACAAAATCTACGATTCAATACCCTCTCATTCTCATCCCAAAACTTGGCTAAAAGCTCGTTGATATCATCTCTAGGATTTCGTATGTCTAAAAGATTGATGTTTTATAAAGTTTATATAATATGAAACTTTTTATTTTTTCAATATCCATCCTTGTTCAAATAAATCAAAGATTGAATACCATCTAATCCTAATATCAAAACTTAGCTAAAAGTTCTTTCACACCATTTATGAGGTTTCATATGTCTCAGAGATTGATGTTTTATAAAGTTTTTAAAACAAGAATCTTTCCATTTTACAATCTCCATCATTGATCAACTAAATCTGAAATTCAAAATCATCCAATCCTCATCTCAAAACATAGCTAAAAGCTCGTTGACACCATCTATTGGGTTTCCTATGTCTAAAAGCCGGATGTTTTATAAAGTTAATAAAGTAAGAAACTTTCTATTTTTTAATCTCAATCCTTCACCAACAAAATCTACGATTCAATACCATCTCATCCTCATCCCAAAACATGGCTAAAAGCACCTTGACATCATCTTTAGGGTCTCTTATGTGTAAAAGATGGATGTTTTCTAAAGTATCTAAAATAAGAAACTTTCTATTTTTTCAATCTCCATCCTCTATCAACTAAATCTAAGATTCAATACCCTCTCATTCTCAACCCAAAACTTGGTTAAAACCTCGTCGACGTCATCTTGAGGGTTTCCTATGTCTAAAAGATAGAAGTTTTATAAAGTTTTTAAAATAAGAAACTTTCTATTTTTTCAATCTCCATCCATGATCAACTAAATCTAAGATTGAAAATCATCTTATCATCATCCCAAAAGTAGGCTAAAAGCGCCTCCACACCTTCTCTAGGGTCTCTTATGTGTAAAATATGGTTGTTTTATGAAGTTTCTAAAATAAGAAACTTTCTATTTTTTGAATATCCATTCTTTATCTACTAAATCTAAGATTTAATACCATCTCATCCTCATCTCAAAACTTGGCTAAAACCTAATTGACAAAATTTCTTGGATTTCCTTTGTTTAAAAGATGGATATTTTATAAAGATTCTAATTTAAGAGACTTTCTATTTTTTCAATCTCAATCCTTTATAACATAAATCTAAGATTTAATACCATCTCATCCTAATCACAAAACTTGGCTTAAAGCTCCTTTACACCAATCTCCTAAATCTAAGATTTAATACCGTCTCTAGGGTCTCCTATGTCAAAAGGATTGATGTTTTATAAAGTTTTTTAAATAAGAAACTTTCTATTTTTCAATCTGCATCATTTATCAACTAAATCTAAGATTCAATAACATCTCATCCTAATCTCAAAAGTTAGCTAAAAGCTCCTTGACCACATATCTAGGGTTTCCTATGTCTAAAAGATGGATGTCTTATAAAGTTTCTAAAATAAGAAACTTTCTATTTTTTCAATCTCCATTCTTCATCAACTAAATCAAAGATTCAATATCATCTCATCTTAATCTGAAAACTTAGCTATTAGCTCCTTCACACCTTCTCTTGGGTTTCCAATGTCTAAAAGTTGAATGTTTTATAAAGTTTCCAAAATAAGAAACTTCATATTTTTCAATCTCCATCATCACCCCAATACTTGGCTAAAAGCACCTTGACACCATCTCTAGGATTTTCTTTGTCTAAAAGATGGATATTTTATAAATTTCCTAAAATAAGAAACTTTTTAATTTTTTAATCTCCATCCTTCATGAACTAAATCTAAGATTCAATACCCTCTTATTCTCATCCCAAAAGATGTCTTAAAGCCTGTTGACATCATCACTAGGGTTTTAATTTTTAAAAGATGAATGTTTTACCAAGTTTCTAAAATAAGAAACGTTCTATTTTTTCAATCTTCATCCTTTATCAACAAAATCTAAGATTCAAAACCACCTCAGCCTTATCTCAAAACTTGGCTAAAAGCTTCTTAACACCATCTCTAGGGTTTTCTATGTCTAAAGGATTGGTGTCTTATAAAGTTTTTAAATAAGAAACTTTTTTTTTTTCAATCTCCATCCTTGTTCAAATAAATCAAAGATTCAATATCATTTAATCCCAATATCAAAACTTAGCTAAAAGCTCATTCACACCATTTATGAGGTTTCCTATGTCTAAAAGATTGATGTTTTATAAAGTTTCTAACAGAAGAAATTTTCCATTTTATAATCTTGATCCTTGATCAACTAAATCTCAAATCTATTACCATATAATCCTCATCTCAAAACTTGGCTAAAAGCTCGTTGCCAACATTTATTTGGTTTCCTATGTCTAAAAGGTGGATGTTTTATAAAGTTTATAAAATAAGAAACCTTCTATTTTTCAATCTCAATCCTTCACCAACAAAATCTACGATTCAATATCATCTCATCCTCATCCCAAAACTTGGCTAAAAGCACCTTGGCACTATCTTTAGGGTTTCTTATGTCTAAAAGATTGTTGTTTTATAAAGTTACTAAAATAAGAAACTTTATATTTTTCAATCTCCATCCATCATCAACTAAATCTGAGATTCAATACTCTCACATTCTCATCCCAAAACTTGGCTTAAAGCTCCTTCACACCGTCTCTAGGGTCTCATATGTCAAAAGATGGTTGTTTTACAAGTTTCTAAAATAAGAAACTTTCAATTTTTTCAATCTCCATCCTTCATCAACTAAATTAAAGATTTAATATCATCTCATCCTCATCTTAAAATTTTGTTAAAAGCTCATTGACACCATCTCTAAGGTTTCCTTTGTAAAAAAAGATGGATGTTTTATAAAGTTTCTAAAATAAGAAACTTTATATTTTTCAATCTCCATCCTTCACCAACTAAATCTATAATTCAATACCATCTCATGCTCATCCCAAAACTTGGCTAAAAGCACATTGACACTATCTCTAGGGTTTCCTATGTCTAAAAGATGGATGTTTTATAAGTTTCTAAAATAAGAAACTTTCTATTTTTTCAATCTCCATCCTTCATCAACAAAATTAAAGATTCAATACCATCTCATCATCACCTCAAAACTTAGCTAAAAGCACATTGACACCATCTGTATGGTTTCTTATGTCTAAAAGATTTATGTTTTATAAAGTTTCTAAAATAAGAAACTTTCTACTTTTTCAATCTTCATAATTTCTCAGATAAATCTAAGATTCAATACCATTCATCCTCATCTCAAAACTGGGGTAAATGATCCTCGACCCCATCTCTAGGGTTTCCTATGTCTAAAAATGGGTGTTTTATAAAGTTTCTAAAATAAGAAACTTTCTATTTTTTCAATCACCTTCCTTCATCAACTAAATCAAAGAATCAATATCTTCTCATCCTCTTCTCCAAACTTAGCTAAAAGCTCCTTGACACCATCTCTAGGGTTTCCTATGTCTAAAAGATAGATGTTTTATAAAGTTTCTAAAATAAGAAACTTTGTATTTTTCAATCTCCGCCCTTAACCAACTAAATCGATGATTCAATACCATCTCATCCTCATCCTAAAATTTGGCTAAAAGCACCTTGACACCATCTCTATGATTTCTTATGTCTAAAAGTTTGATGTTTTAGAAAGTTTCTAAAATAATAAACTTTCTAATTTTTCAATCTCCATCATTAGTCAACAAAATCTAAGATTCAATATCATCTCATTCTCATCCCAAACATGGCTTAAAGGTCCTTGACACCGTCTGTAGGTTCTCTCAATGTCTAAAAGAACGATGTTTAAATCAAGTTTCTAAAATAAGAAACTTTTATTTTTTTCAATTTCCATCCTTTATCAATCTAAGATTTATAACCCTCTCATTCTCATCCCAAAACTTGACTAAAAGCTCGTTGACAACATCTCTAGGGTTTCCTATGTTTAAAAGATGAATGTTTTATAATGTTTATATAATAAAAAAATTTCTATTTTTTCCATCTCCATCTTTTATCAACTAAATCTAAGTTTCAATACCATCTCATCCTCATCTCAAAACTTGGCTAAAAACTCCTTGACACCATCTCTAGGCTTTCCTATGTCTAAAAGATGGAATTTTATAAAGTTTCTAAAAGAAGAAACTTTCTATTTTTTCAATCTCCATACTTAATCAACTAAATTTATGATTCAGTACCTGGTCATTCTTATCCCAAACCTTGGCCAAAAGTTCGTTGACATCATCTCCTGGGTTTCCTGTCTAAAAGATGGATGTTTTATAAAGTTTCAAAAATAAGAAACTTTCTATTTTTCAATCTCCATCCATCATCAAGATTCGTTACTCTCTCATTCTCATCCCAAAACTTGGCTAAATCCTCATTGACACCATCTCTAGGGTCTCATATGTCTAAGAGATTGATGTTTTCTAAGTTTCTAAAATAAGAAACTTTCTATTTTATCAATATTCATCCTTCATCAAGTAAATCAAAGATTAAATATCATCTCATCCTCATCTCAAAACTCAGCTAAAAGCTCATTAACATCATCTCTAGGATTTCTATGTCTAAAAGATGGATGTTTTATAAAGTTTCTAAAATAAGAAACTTTCTATTTTTTCAATCTTCATCAATTATCAACTAAATCTAAGATTCAATTTGATCCCAGTCTCATCTCAAAACTGAGCTAAAAGCTCCTTAACCCCATCTCTAGGGTTTCCTATGTCTAAAAGATGGATGTCTTGTAAACTTTTTAAAATAATAAATTTTCTATTTTTTCAATCTCCATCCTTTCTCAACTAAATAAAAGAATCAATATCTTTTCATCCTCATCTCAAAACTTAGGTAAAGCTCCTTGACACCATCTCTAGGGTTTCCTATGTCTAAAAGATGGATGTTTTATAAAGTTTCTAAAATAAGAAATTGTATTCCCAAGGGTGCACATTGGTTCAATCATTCACCTTACCTTATTGTTTTGATGCTAGCAAACACAAATTGATTAGCATTGTCAGACTAATGTGTTGCTTTGAGATGTTGTGCTTTACACAGGAATTTGATATGCTATATCGTCATTACACAACACATGACTTGTGGATCAAGGATCAAAGGAACCAAGAGCTTGCACCTACTTTTGAGTCATCCTCATTTGAAGATTCTCAAGTAAAGAAGCTCATCATGAAGATGCCACAAGTTCCTAAGCAAGTGTCAAGAAGAAGCTTGGAGTTGAACAAGTCATTGGTGACACCTCATGCACATCACATCATGCAGTGAAGATTGGAGAATGTCACAAGAGCCAAGACAAGGTCAAAATGTTCACTCAAGCCGTTGAAGCCCAAGAAAGTTCAAAGGAGCCAAGACATTCCAGGAACACTCATGGTTCTTATTTTTAGAATGTATTTGGATTCCTCTTGATTTTATATAAAATGCACTTTCAAAAGGTTTTCAAAATAATTTTTATACTTAACATTTTACATCTTTGAAAACCATCAACACACCCAAAAGTGTGTTTGAAAACCTTGGACTAAAGCCCAAAGACCATAGCCCAAAAGCTCCTGGATTTTAAAGTTAAAATGAAATTTCACCTAGGGCCGGTCGACCGGACTATGCCGGGCTACCGCGAGATGGAACCTAGAAATCCAGGTTATCTCGAAATTTATCAGGCCGGTCGACCGGGTCAAGCTGGGCGACCGCAGATACGTTTCTGTTCAAAATAGAAACAATCCAGTATGGTGTGGGCGGTCGACCTCCATGGGTCCGGTCAACTGCGATAGTGTTTTGAGCGAAAATTAAATTCAAACAGGTAATCCCTCGCCAGTCGACCGACCACGCCGGTATGAATTTTGAATTTCAAATTAAGAGCCCGATAGGGGCGGGCGACCGCCGTGCCTCAGTCGACCGTCGCGACTAGGAAATAGATCCGTTGGGGCTTTCGCAGGTTGACTTTTTCAACCTTGTAAATTACAGTTTTACCCCCAAACGGTCATATTTTCTTGTGAGCTATATATACACTATCCAAACCTTTCTACATAACCTTTGTCTAGATAAAATCTCATCTTCTTGAACCAAAACTTTTATATGAAAGGTTAAACCTTTTTGAATTTGCATTTTTACATTCTATCAAGAGGATCTCCATAGGCTACATTTGTATATATTCTTTGGAAAGTTTATGAGCTTACAACTTTGTAATCCGCCTATCAAGAGGCATTGAGAGTTTATTTCTTTTTATTTCTTCATTCTATGTTTGAGGGTCTCTGATTTGGCCCGGAAAGAAAGGTAAAGCAAGTGTACGAGGAAGGTGTCCTCGGAAAAGCTTCGTGCAGAAAAGGGTGTGATCCCTTTGAAGAAGGAGTTGGTGTAAGGCTTTGAGATTTTCCCTTTGAAGAATCTTAGTGGTTAGTGAAGAATCCCAAGGAGAAAAACTTGGAAGAGTTAAGTAGGTCAAGTTGTGACCGAACTAGTATAAATCTTGTGCCTTGTGGATGCTTTCTTCTTCTCCTTCTCATTTGCACATTGTGGTGATTGGTAATCTTTAACCCAACTTGTATCTATGTTTTAATCAAACAAGAGTTAGTGAATTCATGCTTAAAGTAACATCCAAACCCTAACTCTTAATATCCCTATTAATTGATCAAGGGTTAAACATGTTAAGGCTTAATTGGTAAATTGATTTTAGGAATCCAATTAATTAAGCCCCAAATTTTTAATTAGCCAATTCACCCCCTTCTTGGGTTGTCACCTTGTATTTCACTTGGTATCAAAGCTTAGGTTCTTAAAGAGATTTTTAAAATTCAAAATCTACAAGCGATAAAGATCTGTGACAATCCGATGGATTATGAGCTAGGTCAATCCACTATAATTCCTCCATTTTTTTATGGAACAAATTTTAGAGGTTGGAAAATTAAAATGCTTGCTTATCTCAAATCCATAAACTTTGACATCTTAGATGTCATTGAAAGGGGATTTTCTATTTCAAGGGAATGCACTAAAAATGATACAAACTTATTTTCATTAAATTCAAAAGCTATTATTCTAATATGTTGTGGACTATGTCCCAATGCTTTTGAGAAAATTTCATCATGTTCCAATGCAAAAGATATTTGGACTAATCTTGGAAATTTTTATGAGAAAAATGATACTCTCTTTTTAAATGATAAAAATACTGTTGTTGAACAAAAAGAGAATCAACAGAAATCTTTTGCAAAGGAAAATTCTTTCAAACATTCATTCTCCGATTTAGAAAAACAAATTGAAAATTTGAAATTGAAAATTAAAGATTGTTTGAAAAGAAATAAAAAATTAAGTCAGTTGAGCAAAATCTTGATAAACAAAAATGATGACCTAATTAAAAAGTGCATTGGTCTTAGAAAAGAAAAGGAAAACCTTGAAACCACAAACAAGAATTTAAATGAAGAAAAATTAAAAGCTAATTTATCTCAACAAACAAATTGCTTTGAAAGTCAATTAATTGAGATTAAATTAGTTAATAAAGAACTCTCTATGAAGAACCAAAGAATACATGAAGAAAATGAAAAATATCTTTGTCATCTTATGTATTCTTGTGGTTCTTGTTGCTCCTAATCTACCCACACTTATTCATGTTCATATTGTGGTAGATTAGGGCATCACAAATCTAGGTGTAGGCTTAGATTTGTGAGATCAAGAAAGTTGGTGTGGATAAGAAAAGATACACTCCCACACACAAACTTGATTGGAACCAAATGGATTTGGGTTCCAAAATCCTCCACTCAACTCATTATTTAAAATTATTAATATATGGGGTTGTGCTTTCATTGTTATATCATATGAATTCTTTCTAGATACTATTTCAATGTTGCCTTCATTGTATCTTGATTATTCGTGCTTTAAAGATATATCATTTTATAATCAAGCATAGATGCATATCATTAGTCAAGTATTTAATAGAATGCATCTTTGCTTATTGAGCTTCATGATCACATCATATTCATCTCATAGTCTATGTAGAAAATAAGAAAATACTTTTCTAGAATATGCTTGTACTTCATTGAAAATCTTTTAGAAAAATTCATCTAAGTGCAAAAATACACAAATATGCACTTAGCATCCACATTTAGATGAACTAACATCTCAAGCATTGCTAGATATAGATCAACATATATCATATTGTGTATCTAGCAAAATTCATCTAGTGCATCCAAAAAAAGGGACTTACTGAAAACATATGTCCATTCATCCATTTGAGCTTAAATGATAGAAAAATAGAAATGAATTTTTAGGAGTCTCATAGCCTAGGGATCAAGTTTACATGTTCATTAGAATCCCTTGAATGCGAGAAAAATAGGAGAAAATCGATTTTTTCAGAAAATCCCTCGAAAAATATCACGAAATTGAAAACAGGGGTGTGGCGGTCGACCGAGCCTCGGAGGGCGACCGTGGAAGGCAATATGGACAAAATTGAAATGAACAGTAGCGTCGCGGCGGACGACCGCATGAACCCGGTCGACCGTGGATGGTCGCAAGTGAAAAACAAAAACGGACAGTAGTGTCACAGCGGGCGACCGCGACGATCGAAAAGTGCTTTAAATAGATTTCTGTTGTTTCATTTTTACTCTCGCCATTTCGTGTCTTCTCCTAGGGTTTTCTTCTTCCTTTGCTTTCAAGCTATTTTCAATTGAAGATCATCAAGTTTAAGGCATTTTAGTGATGTTTGATCTGTTTCCCTTCTTCCATTTCTCATTCTCCTTCCTCATTCTTCGTTTCTCTCCATTAAATCTCTTCATTGTTCTTGTTCGTTATTTTCCTTACCGTATCTCCTTTAATCTCTCACCTTATTTTCATTGTTCATCATCCCTTTATTTGCCTCTCATTTTTTTTATCCCTCTCAAAACCCTAGCCTCTAAAAAGTCGAAACCAAGGAAAACCATCGCACAAAAGAATAAAAAGGCGCGAACTGAACCGGAAGAAGAGGTGTTCCCCAAGAAACATTTCTTCAGCAAACAAGCCAAGGAACGTTACCAAGCCTTCATAGATCGAGTTGTCATCACAGGACGAAAGGATATTTTTCAAGATTTTAACAAATTTGATCTTCCATCACTTTTTGAATTCCAAGGTTGGTCATTCTTTCTAGTCTATAGCGCTGCAGTCTATCTTGAGATAGTTAGGTATTTTTATGCCAATTTGAAAATTTCCTATGAAGGAGTAGTGATGAATACCCATCTTCAAGGAGACAAATTTGGGTTAAATTTGAAAAACTTTTGTGCTTGGCTTGACATACCTAATGCAGGAAAGAAGATCTTCTTTTGGGGGAAAGATGAAATAGAAAATCATTTTTCAAGAGAAGAAGTATATGAGACATTAGGTGTTGCTCCTCCAAAGGATAAGTTAAACATCAAGGCTAGCACAATGAATGATGCAGCTAGAGTGGTTCATAAAGTTGTAGCATACAATATCACCCCTAGAGCAGGAAATTTTGATGCAGTGAAGCCCTTTGAAGCCCTCATAATCCATTGCATTATGAAAAAGATCCAATTACATTTAGGCTTCATCATGTTGGGGTATATGGATGAGGCAGTCAAAAGAGAACAGGGTGGCCTACCGTACGGGATGCAAATTACTAAACTCTTAAGGCTCAAAAGATGAATCTAGAAAAAGTCTTCTCAACAAACCCTGATCCTTCGCTCAACCACTCCACCATTACCCTTATGAGAATTCCTATACCTGGAGCAGGTGGACCTAGTATGATTGGACAGGATGATATTGATGAGGCCGTGGATGAAGCTGAACGAGTGGCCCTGACGCCGTGGCAGAGTAGAACACATGCGCAAGCACAGTCTCAGCAGTGCCAAGCTCCCACCACTAGCTCATATGAAGCTCTAGCCAGAGACATTGCATCCTTGAGGACCGGCAAGGACACTCTCACGACTGGTTTTGATACACTCTCTCCACTGATTTTACGACTGCAGAGAGCCAGAGAGCCTCTGATCATGAGAGTCTTATGCAGCTTATGGCGAGGCAGCATAAGGAGATGATGCAGGCGTATCAGAGGAGTCAGTCCAACAGATACTACACCTCCCGGTCTCCACCCCGTGAGCATCATCCTCCTCCTCCTCAGGATTGACAGATGACTAGCACCTTCTCGGCAGCAGCTGCAGTTGATCACATCTTTTAGGTGCTTGATCATATTTCTTGATTCCTTCTTCTCACTCAGTATGGGCTTTCAATCATTATGTTTATATTTTGGTTCAATCATTCACCTTACCTTCTTGTTTTGATACTAGCAAACACAAATTGATTAGCATTGTCAGACTAATGTGTTGCTTTGAGATGTTGTGCTCTACACAGAAATTTGATATGCTATATCGCCATTACACAACTCAACACAACACATGACTTGTGGATCAAGGATCAAAGGAACCAAGAGCTTGCACCTACTTTTGAGTCATCCTCATTTGAAGATGCTCAAGTAAAGAAGCTCATCATGAAGATCCCACAAGTTCCTAAGCAAAGTGTCAAGAAGAAGCTTGGAGTTGAACAAGTCATTGGTGACACCTCATGCACCTCACAATATGCAGTGAAGATTGGAGGATGTCACAAGAGCCAAGACAAGGTCAAAATGTTCACTCAAGCCGAATAAGTCCAAGAAAGTGCAAAGGAGCAAAGACATTCCAAGAAGACTCAAGGTTCTTATTTTTAGAATGTATTTGGAGTCCTCTTGATTTTATATAAAATGCACTTTCAAAAGGTTTTTAAAATGGTTTTTATACTTAACATTTTACATCTTTGAAAACCATCAACACACTCAAAAATGTGTTTGAAAATCTTGGACTAAAGCCAAACGACCAGAGCCCAAAAGCCCTGGATTTTAAAGTTAAAATGGAATTTCACTATAGCCCGGGCGACCGCGGAATGGAACCTGAAAATCAAAGTTATCTTGAAATATATTGGGCCGGTTGACCGGGGCAAGCCGAGCGACCGCGGATACGTTTCTGTTCAAAACAAAAACAATCCAATATGATGTGGGCGGTCGACCTCCATGGGTCCGGTCGACCGCGATAGTGTTTTGAGCGAAAATTAAATTCAAACATTAAGCCCTCGCCGGGCGACCGCCATTGGGCCGGTAGACCGCGCCCGTATGAAATTTGAATTCAAATTAAGAGCAGATAAGGGCGGGCTACCGCCGTGCCTCGGTCGACTGCCGTGACTTGGAAGTAGATCCGTTGGGGCTTTCGCAAGTTGACTTTTTCAACCCTGTAAATTACAGTTTTACCCCCAAACGGTCATATTTCCTAGTGGGCACTATCCAAACCTTTCTACATAACCTTTGTCAAGATAAAATCCCATCCTCTTGAACCAAAACTTTTATATGAAAGGTTAAACCTCTTTGAATTTGCATTTTCACATTCTATCAAGAGGATCTCCATAGGCTTTACATTTGTATATATTCTTTGGAGAGTTCGTGAGCTTACAACTTTGTAATCCGCCTAACAAGAGGCATTGAGAGTTTCTTTCTTTTTATTTCTTCATTCTATGTTTGAGGGTCTCCGATTTGACCCTGAAAGAAAGGTAAATCAATTGTACGAGGAAGGTGTCCTCAGAAAGGCTTCATGCAGAAAAGGGTGTAATCCCTTTGAAGAAAGAGTTGGTGTAAGGCTTTGAGATTCACCCTTTGAAGAATCTTAGTCGTTAGTGAAGAATCCCAAGGAAGAAAACTTGGAAGAGTGGCTTAGGTCAAGTTGTGACCGAACCACTACAAATCTTGTACCTTATGGATGCTTTCTTCTTCTCCTTCTCATTTGCACATTGTGGTGATTGGTAATCTCTAACCCAACTTGTATCTATGTTTTAATCAAACAAGGGTTAGTGAGTGCATGCTTAAAGTAACATCCAAACCCTAACTCTTAATATCTCTATTAATTGATCAAGGGTTAAACATGTTAAGGCTTAATTGGTAAATTGATTTTAAGAATCGAATTAATTAAGCCCCAAATTTTTAATTAGCCAATTCACCCCCCTCTTGAGTTGTCACCTTGTATTTCAGGAACTTTCTATATTTCAATCTCCATCCCTCACCAACTTAATCTACGATTCAATACCATCTCATCCTTATCCCGAAACTTGGCGAAAAGTATCTTAGCACCATCTCTAGGGTTTCATATGTCTAAAACATTGAAGTTTTTTAAAGTTTCTAAAATAAGAAACTTTCTAATTTTTCAATCTCCATCATTCATCAACTAAATCTAAGATTCAGTACATCTACTTCTCATCCAAAATCAAGGCTTAAAGCTAGTTGATGACATCATTTCTAGGATTTCCTATATCTAAAAGATGGATGTTTTACAATGTTTCTAAAATAAGAAACTTTCTATTCTTTCAATCTCTGTCCTTAATCAACTAAATCTAAGATTAAATATCTTCTCATCCTCATCCCAAAACACGGCTAAAAGCTCCTTGACACCGTCTCTAGCTTCTCCTATGTCTAAAAGAAGGATAGTTAAAAAGTTTCTAAAATAAGAAACTTTCTATTTTTTCAATTTTCATCATTTATCGACTAAATCTAAGATTTAATACCCTCTCATTCTCATCCCAAAACTTGGCTAAAAGCTCGTTGACAACATCCCTAGGGTTTCGTAAGTATAAAAGGTGGATGTTTTATAAAGTTTCTACAATAAGAAACTTTCTAATTTTTCCATCTCTATCATTTATCAACTAAATCTAAAATTTCATACAATCTCATCCTAATCTCAAAATATGGCTAAAAGCTCCTTGATACCATCTCTAGGGTTTCCTATGTCTAAAAGATGGATTTTTATAAATTTTCTAAAATAAGAAACTTTCTATTTTTTCAATCACCATACCTAATCAACTAAATCTACGATTCAGTGTCTTCACATTCTTATCACAAAACTTGGCTAAAAGCTCGTTGACATCATCTCTAGGGTCTCCTATCTCTAAAAGATGGATGTTTTATAAAGTTTCTAAATTAAGAAACTTTCTATTTTTTCAATCTTCATCACTAATCAACTAAATATAAGATTCAACACCATCTCATCCTCATCTCAAAACTTAGCTAAAAGCTCCTTCACACCATCTGTAGAGTTTCCTCTGTCTAAAAGATTGATGTCTTATACAGTTTCTAAAATAAGGAACTTTTTTTTTCATTCTCACTCCTTAATCAATTAAATCTAAGATTCAATATCATCTCATCGGCATCTCAAAACTTAGCTAAAACCACCTTGACACCATCTCTAGGGTTTCCTATGTCTAAAAGTTGGATGTTTTCTAAAGTTTCTAAAATATGAAACTTTCTATGTTTCAATATCCATCACTCACCAACTAAATCTACGATTCAATATCATCTCATCCTCACCCCAAAACTTGGCTAAAAGCTCATTGACACCATCTCTAGGGTTTCTTATGTCTAAAAAATTGATGTTTTATAAGTTTCTAAAGTAAGAAACTTTCTATTTTTTCAATCTCCAGCTCTCTTCTAGAAATATAGTAAACGGAGGTCATAGTGAAGGCCATACCAGACTGGATGACTTCTACCTCACAGTGAATGTGCTGACTAGATTCCTCAACAATCTTCAAATTAATCTTAGCTTTGTCCTAGAGAATCCAAATCGTACCTTTAAGAACACAAGAATAGTTTCCATGAGCATCCCAACCTTCACAACAGTCATTGACATAATCTTTCATCTTATTGCACATAGCCTTAGTTTCAAGTAAACAACAAATTGAGGTGTTTGAGCTCCTTAAGAAACTCTTGATTTCTCTACGTTTTATGCGGGTGTAGAGACCCCGAGTATTCCAAACAGAGATTAGTTTCATTGAGAGTTCAGGGCAGATGACGGCTCGGCTCCATGGGAGAGGATGGGGGAGATACAATTCAGAGGAGGACAGACTTTGCCAGAGTCAAATGATGCAGTACTGAGGGGTTCAGTAGGAAGGATAAAAGGCGAGGACATAGTAGGAGGGTGGGCAATTTGTTCCTGGGTACAGATTTGAGGTATAGGCTGATTGGGATCGAGATTGGGATCAGATGGGTAAATGGACGAGGAATCCGTGCATAGAAAGGATGAAGATGTCCTGGTCACAAACGGGGTTTCCGGGTCCAAGGAATCTAAAATGCTGAAATCATTATGGGTACTTATTTTTGGCTGATGGTAAGAAGGTTGGGTTTCATGTTCATTTCCTTCAACATCAGCCAGGGCATCAAAGCTGTTATGAATCTGAGTTGCTGTCTCCTCCACTTGTGTGCTGACATTACTAAGCTTTCTGCTCTGCTCCTCAACTTGGGGAAGCTTACAGGGGGATTTGGCAGGCCTTTCCACCCTTTCTCTATCTTGATTGACGGTTTGTTGGGGTTGCTTAGAGGGGTTTTTTACTGGTCTCTATTCCTGCTTATGAATGTGCTGCTCAACTTTCTATGTTTTCAATCTCCATCCTCCATCAACTAAATCTACGATTCAATACCATCTCATCCTCATCTCAAAACTTGGCTAAAAGCACCTTGACACCATCTCTAGGATTTTTTATGTCTAAAAGATGGATGTGTTATAAAGCTTCTAAAAACAGAAACTTTCTATTTTTTATATCTTCATCCTTTATCAACTTAATTTAAGATTCAATACCATCTCATCCTAGTCTCAAAACTTGGCTAAAAGTTCGTTGACATCATCTCTAGGGTATCTTATGTCTAGAAGATTGATGTTTTATAAAGTTTCTAAAATAAGAAACTTTCTATTTTTTTCAATATCCATCCTTCATCAACTAAATCTAAGATTCAAAACCAACTCATCATCATCCCAAAACATGCCTAAGAGCTCCATGACACCATCTCTAGGGTCTCCTATGTAAAAAAGATGGATGTTTTATAAACTTTCTAAAATAAGAAACTTTCTATTTTTTCAATCTCCATCCTTCATCAACTAAACCTAAGATTCAAAATCATCTCATCGTCATCCCAAAACATGGCTAAAAGCTCCTTCACAGCATCTCTAGGGTCTTCTATGTGTAAAAGATGGATTTTTTACAATCTCCATTCTTCATCAACTAAATCTAAGATTCAATACCAATGCATCCTCATCTCAAAACTTGGTTAAAAGCTCCTTGACACTATCACTAGGTTTTTATATGTCTTAAAGATAGATATTTTATAAAATTTTAAAAGTAAGAAACATTCTATTTTTTCAATCTCCATCATTCATCAACTAAATCTAAGATACAATATCATCTCATCCGCATCTTAAAACTTGGCTAAAAGCTCCCTTACACCATCTCTAGGGTTTTATAAGTCTAAAAGAATGATATTTTCTAAAATTTCTAAAATATAAAATTTTCTATTTTTTCAATCTGCATCCTTCATCAACTAAATCTAAGATTTAATACCATCACATCCTCATCTCAAAACTTAACTAAATGCTCCTTGACACCATCTCTAAGGTTTCCTATGTCTAAAGGATGGATGTTTTATAAAGTGTGTAAAATAACAAACTTTCTATTTTTTCAATCTCGATCATTTATCAACTAAATCTAAGATTCAATACCATCTCATCCGCATTTCAAAACCTGGGTAATAACAACTTTACACCATATCTAGGGTTTATAAAGTCTAAAAAATTGATGTTTTATAAATTTTCTATAATAACAAACTTTCTACTTTTTCAATCTCTATCCTTCATCAACTAAATCTAAGATTGAATACCCTCTCATTCTCATCCCAAAACATGCCTAAAAGCTGCTTGACACCATCTCTAGGGTTTCCTATGTCTAAAAGGTTGATATTTTATAAAGTTTATAAACTAAGAAACTTTATATTTTTTCAATCTCCATCATTCATCAACTAAATCTAAGATTCAATTTCATCTCATCCTCATCTCAAAACTTAGTTAAAAGCTCCTTGACCCCATCTCTAGGGTCTCATATGTCTAAAAGATGGATGTCTTATAAAGTTTCCAAAATAAGAAACTTTCTATTTTTTTCAATCTCTATCCTTAATCAACTAAATCTAGGATTCAATATCATCTCATCGTCATCTTAAAACTTGTCTAAAAGCTCATTGACATCATCTCTAGAGATTCTTATATCTAAATATGGATGTTTAATAAAGTTTCTAAAATAAGAAACTTTCTATTTTTTCAATCTACATCCTTCATCATCTAAATCTAGGATTCATTACCCTCTCAATCTCATCTCAAAACTTAGGTAAAAGCGCCTTGACATCATCATCTCTGTGGTTTCTTAAGTCTAAAAGATGGGTGTCGTATAAAGAATCAATAGAAAGTTTTAGATGTTTTACCAAGTTTTGAGATGAGGATGACATGGAGCTTTTCCTATGTCTAAAAGATGGATGTTTTATAAAGTTTCTAAAATAAGAAACTTTCTATTTTTTCAATCTCTATCCTTTATTAACTAAATCTAAGATTCAATATCATCTCATCCTCATCTCGAAATTTGGCTGAAAGATCCTTCACACCATCTCAAGGGTTTCCTATGTCTAAAAGATTATTCTTTTATAAAGTTTCTAAAACAGGAAACTTTCTATTTTTTCAATCTCCATCCTTTATCAACTAAATCTAAGATTCAATATCAACTTATCCGCTTCCGAAAACTTGGCTAAACACACCATGACACATTATCTAGGGTCCCTTATGTCTAAAAGATGGATGTTTTATAAAGTTTCTAAAATCTAAAATAAGAAATTTTCTATTTTTCAATTTTCATCATTTATCAACAAATTCTAAGATTCAATACCATCTCAACCTCATCTCAAAACTTGGTTAAAAGTTCCTTGACAACATCTCTAGGGTTTCCTATGTCTAAAAGATGGACGATTTATAAATTTCTAAAATAAGAAACTTTATATTTTTTCAATCTCCATGCTTCATCAACTAAATCTAAGATTCAATACCATCTCATCCTCATCTCAAAAATTGGCTAAAAGCTCATTGACGCCATCTCTAGGGTTTACTAAGTCTAAAAGATTGATAATTTATAATGTTTTTAAAATAAGAAACTTTCTATTATTTCAACCTCCATCTTTCATTAACTAAATCTAAGGTTAAATACCATCTCATCCTCATCTCAAAACTTGACTAAAAGCTCATTGACACCATCTCTAGGGTTTCATACATCTAGAGGATGGATGTTTTATAAAGTTTGAAAAATAAGAAACTTTCTATTTTTTCAATCTCCATCCTTCATCAACTAAATCTAAGATTCAAAACCATCTCATCCTCAATTCAGAATCTGGCTAATAGTAACTTTATACCATATCTAGGGTTTACTAAGTCTAAAAAACTGATGTTTTATAAAGTTTCTAAAATAACAAGCTTTCTACTTTTTTCAATCTCTATCCTTCATCAATTAATTCGAAGATTCAATACTCTCTGATTCTCATCCCTAAACTTGGTTAAAAGCTCTATGACACCATCTCTAGGGTTTCCTATTTCTAAAAGATGGATGTTTTCTAAAGTTTTAAAAATACGAAACTTTCTATTTTTTCAATCTCCATCCTTCATCAACTAAATTTAAGATTTTATACCATCTCATCATCATCCCAAAACTAGGCTAAAAGATGATTGACATGACCTTTAGGGTCTCCTATGTTTAAAAGATGAATGTTTTATAAAGTTTCTAATATATGAAACTTTCTATTTTTTCAATCTCCATACTTCGTCAACTAAATCTAAGATTCAATGTCATCTTATCTTCATCCCAAAACATGGCTAAAATCTCCTTCACATCATCTCTAGGGTCTCGTATGTTTAAAAGATGGATGTTTTATAAAGTTTCAAAAATAAGCAACTTACAATTTTTTCAATCTCCACCATTTATCAACTAATTCTAAGATTCAATACCATCTCATCCTCATCTCAAAACTTAGTTAAACGCTCCTTAACACCATCCATAGGTTTTTCTATGTCTAAAAGATGGATGTCTTATATAGTTTCTAAAATAAGAAACTTTCTATTTTTTCAATTTCCATCATTCATCAACTAAATCTAAGATTTAATATCATCTTATCCTCATCTCAAAACTTTGCTAAAAGCTCTTTCACACCATTTCTAGGGTTTCCTCTGTCTAAGAGATAGATGTCTTATAAAGTTTCTTATCGCCATCCCAAAACTTGGCTAAGAGCTCCTTGACACCATCTCTAGGGTCTCTTATGTCTAAAAGATTGATGTTTTATAAAGTTTCTAAAATAAGAAACTTTCTATTTTTTCAATATCCATCCTTTATCAACTAAATGTAAGGTTCAATACCATCTCATCCTCATCTCAAAACTTGGCTAAAAGCTCCTTCACACCATCTCTATGGTCTCTTATGTGTAAAAGATTAATGTTTTATAAAGTTTATACTTTAAGAAACTTTCTATTTTTTCAATCTCTATTCTTCGTCAACTAAATCTAAGATTAAATATCATCTTATCCTCATCCCAAAACATGGCTAATAGGTGCTTGACCCCATCTCTAGGGTCACGTTTATGTAAAAGATGGATCTTTTATAAAGTTTCAAAAATAAGCAACTTACAATTTTTTCAATTTCCACCCTTTATCAACAAAATCCAAGTTTCAATACCATCTCATCCTCATCTCAAAACTTAGTTAGAAGCTCCTTGACACCATCTCTAGGTTTTCCTATGTCTAAAAGATGGATGTTTTATAAAGTTTCTAAAATAAGAACCTTTCTATTTTTTCAATTTCCATCCTTCATCACCTAAATCTAAGATTCAATATCATCTCATCCTCATCTCAAAACTTAGCTAAAAGCTTCTTCACACCATCTCTAAGTTTTCTCTATCTAAAAGAGGGATGTTTTATAAACTTTCTCATCATCATCCCAAAACTTAGTTAGAAGCTCGTTGACACCATCTCAAGGTTCTCTTATATCTAACAGATTGATGTTTTATAAAGTTTATAAAATAAGAAACTTTCTTTTTTTTTCATTCTCTATCCTTGATCAACTAAATCTCAGATTCAATACCATCTAATCCTCATCTCAAATCTTGGCTAAAAGGTCCATGACACCATATATGGGGTTTGCTATATCTAAAGGATTGATGTTTTATAAAGTTTCTAAAATAAGAAACTTTCTATTTTCTCAAACTCCAACCTTTATCAACTAAATCTAAGATTCAATACCATCTCATCCTCATTTCAAAACTTGGCTAAAAGCTCATTCACAGCATATCTAGGGTTTCATATGTCTAAAAGATAGATGTCTTATAAAGTTTATAATAAAAGAAACTTCCTATTTTTTCAATCCCCATCCTTCATCAACTAATTCTAAGATTCAATACCATCTCATTCTCATCCCAAAACTTGCCCAAAAGCTCATTGACACCATCTCTAAGGTTTCCTATGTGTAAAAGATGTATGTTTTATAAAGTATCTAAAATAAGAAACATTCTATTTTTTCAATCTTCATCCTTCATCAACAAACTCTATGATTCAATACCCTCTCATTCTCATCTCAAAACTTGGCTAAAAGTTATTTGTCATCATCTCTAAGGTTTCATATATTAAAAGATGGATGTTTTATAAAGATTCTAATATATGAAACTTTCTATTTTTTAAATTTCCATCATTAATCAAGTAAATTTAACATTCAATACCATCTCATCATCATCCCAAAACCTAGCTTAAAGCTCGACACAATCTCTAAGGTCTCTTATGTCCAAAAGTTAGATATTTTATAAAGTTTCTAAAACAAGAAACTTTGTATTTTCTCAATCTCGATTCTTCATCAACTAAATCGAAGATTCAATGTCATCTTATCATTATCCCAAAACATGGCTAAAAGCACCTTTACACCATCTCTAGGGTCTTCAATGTCCAAAAGATGGATGTTTGATATAGTTTCTAAAATAAGAAACTTCCTATTTTTTTAATCTCCATCCTTTATTAACTAAATCTGATATTCAATACCATCTCATCCTCATCTCAAAACTTGGCTAAAAGCTCCATAACACCATCTCTACGGCTTGCTAAGTCTAAAAGATTGATGTTTTATAAAGTTTCTAAATTAAGAAACTTTCTATTTTTCCAATCCGAATCCTTCATCAATTAAATCTAAGATTCAATACCATCTCATCCTCATCTCAAAACTTGGCTAAAAGTACCATGACACCATTTATGAGGTTTCTTATTTCTAAAAGATTGATGTTTTATAAAGTTTCTAATATAAGAAAATTTATATTTTTTCAATATCCATCCTTCATCAACTAAATCTAAGATTCAATATCATCTCATCTTCAACTCAAAACTCGGCTAAAATCCCCTTGATACCATCTCTAGGGTTTCCTATGTCTAAAAGATCAATTTTTTATAAAGTTTTTAAAATAAAAAACTTTCTATTTTTCAATCTCCAACTTTAATCAACTAAATCTAAGATTCAATACCCTTTCATTCTCCTCTCAAAACTTGGCTAAAAGCACCTTGACATCATCTCTAGGGTTCCTATGTCTAAAAGATAGATGTTTTATAAAGTTTCTATATTAATAAACTTTCTATTTTTTCAATCACTATCCTTTATCAACTAAATCTAATCTCAATACCATTTCATCCTCATCCTAAAACCTCGCTAAATACTCATTGACACCATCTCTAGGGTCTACTAAGTCTAAAAGATTGATGTTTTATAAATATTCTAAAATTAGAAATTTTTTATTTTTTCAATCACCATCCTTAATAAACTAAATCTAAGATTCAATACCATCTAATCCTCATCTCAAAACATGGCTAAGAGCTCGTTGACTTCATCTCTAGGGTTTCTTATATTTAAAAGATGGATATTTTATGAAGTTTCTAAAATCAGAAACTTTTTTTTTAAGTCTCCATTCTTCATCAACTAAATCTAAGACTCAATACGATCGCATCATCATCTCAAAACTTAGGTAAAAGCTCATTGACACTATCTTTAGGGTTTTATATAGAGATTGAAAAAATAGAAAGTTTCTTATTTTAGAAACTTTATAAAACATCAATCTTTTAGACGTAGTAAACCCTAGAGATGGTGTCAATGAGCTTTTTGCCTAGTTTTGAGATGGGGATGAGAGGGTATTAAATCTTAGATTTAGTTGATGAAGGATGGGGATTGAAAAAATAGAAAGTTTCTTATTTTATAAATTTTATAAAACATCCATCTTTGAGACATAGGAAACCTTAGAGGTGCTGTAAAAGGAGTTTTTAGCTATGTATTGAGAAGATGATGAAATGGTATAAAATCTTAGATTTAGTTGATGAAGTTTGGAGATTGAAATAATAGAAAGTTTCTTATTTTAGAAACTTTATAAAATATCAATCTCTTAGACTTAGTAAACCTTAGAGATGGTGTCAAGGGGCTTTTAGCCAAGTTTTGAGCTTAGCATAAGATGGTATTGAACCTTAGATTCACTTGATTAAGGATGGAGATTGAAAAAATAAAAAGTTTCGCATTTTAGAAACTTTATAAAACATCAATCTTTTAGACATAGTAAACCCTAGAGATGGTGTCAAAGAGCTTTTAGCCAAGTTTTGAGATGAGGATGAGATGGTATTTAATCTTAGATTTAGTTGAAGAAGGATGGAGATTGAAAAAAGAGAAAGTTTCTTATTTTAGAAACTTTAAAAAAACATCCATCTTTTAGACATAAGAAACTGTAGAGATGGTGTTAACGACCTTTTAGCTAAGTTTTGGGATGAGGATGAGTGGGCATTGAATCTTAGATTTAGTTGATGAAGGATAGAGATTGGAAAAATAAAAAGTTTCCTATTTTAGAAACTTTATAAAACATCCATCTTTTAGACACAGGAGTCCCTAGACAAGCTGTAATTGTGCTTTTAGCAATTTTTTGGGATGAGGATGAAAGGGTATTGAATCTTAGATTTAGTTGATTAAAGATAGAGATTGAAATAATAGAGTTTGTAATTTTAAAAACTTCACAAAGCATCCATCTTTTAGACATAGGAAACCCTATAGATGGTGTAAAGGAGCTTTTTGCCAAGTTTTGAGATGAGGATTAGATGGTAATGAATCCTAGAATTAGTTGATCCAGAATGGAGATTGAAAAAATTCAAAGTTTCTTATTTTAGATACTTTAATAAACATCCATCTTTTAGACATAAGAGCCCCTAGAGACGGTGTCAATGACCTTTTAGCAATGTTTTGGTATGATGATAATATGGTATTGATTCTTAGATTTAGTTGATGAAGGATGAAGATTGAAAAAATAGAAAGTTTCTTATTTTAGTAACTTTATAAAACATCCAGCTTTTAGACATAAGAAACCCTATAGATAGTGTCAATAAGATTTTTACCAAGTTTTGGGATGAGGATTAGATGGTATTGAATATTAGATTTAGTTGATAAATGATAGAGATTGAAAAAATATAAACTTTCTTATTTTAGAAACTTTTAAAAAAATCAATCTTTTAGACATTGGAAACCCCATAGATGGTGTCAAATTTCTTTTAACAAAGTTTTGAGATAAGGATGAGATGGTATTGAATCTTAGATTTAGTTGATAAAGGCTGGAGATTGAAAAAATAGAAAGTTTTTATTTTAGAAACTTTATAAAACATCCATCTTTTAGACATAGGAAACCCTAAAGATGATGTCAGCGAGCTTTTACCCAAATTTTGGGTTGAGATTGAGAGCGTATTGAATCTTAGATTTAGCTGATGAAGGATGGAGATTTTAAAAATAGAATGTTTCTTACTTTAGATACTTTATAAAACATCCATCTTTTAGACATAAGAAACTCTAGAGATGGTGTAAATGAGCTTTTAGCCAAGTTTTGAGATGACGATAAGATGGTATTGAATCTTAGATTTAGTTGATGAAGGATGGAGATTGGAAAAATATAAAGTTTCTTATTTTAGAAACTTTGTAATACATCAACCTTTTAGCCATAGGAAGCCATAGAGATGGTATTGGGGAGCTTTTAGCCAAGTTTTGAGATAAGGTGAGATGGTATTGAATCTTCGATTTAGTTTGTAATGGTTGTGAAATGAAAAAGTAGAAAGTTTTTTATTTTAAGAACTTTATAAAACATTCATCTTTTACACATAAGAGACCCTAGAGATGGTGTGAAGGAGATTTTAGATATGTTTTAGGATAAGGATGAGATAATATTAAATCTTAGATTTAGTTGATGAAAGATGGAGATTGAGAAAATAGAAAGTTTCATATTTTATAAACTTTATAAAACATCCATCTTCTAGAATTGGAAACCCTAGAGATGATGTCAACAAGATTTTAGCTAAGTTTTGGGTTGAGAATGAGTGGGTATTGAATCTTAGATTTAGTTGATCAAGGATGGAGATTGAAAAAATATAAAGTTTCTTATTTTTGAAGGTTTATAAAACATCAATCTTTTAGACTTTGTAAACCCTAGAGATGGTGTAAAGTTACTTTTAGCCAAGTTTTGAGTTGAGTATGAGATGGTATTTAATCTTAGATTTTGTTGATGAAGGATGGAGATTGAAAATATTGAAAGTTTCACATTTTACAAACTTTGTAAAATATTCATCTTTTAGACATATGAAACCCTAGAGATGATGTCAAGGAGCTTTTAACCAAGTTTTGGGATGGGAATGAGAGGGTGTTGAATTTTATATTTAGGTGATTACGTATGTAGAATGAAAAAATAGAAAGTTTCTTATTTTAGAAATTTTATAAGAGATCAACATGTTAGACTTAGTAAACCTAATAATGGTGTAAAGGAGCTTTTAGCCAAGTTTCGTTGATAAAGGATGGAGATTGAAAAAATAGAAATTTTCTTATTTTAGAAACTTTATATAACATCCATCTTTTAGACATAGGACACCCTAGAAATTGTGTTAAGGGGCTTTTAGCCAAGTTTTGAGATGAGGATGAGATAGTATTGAATCTTAGATTTAGTAGATAAATGATTGAGATTGAAAAAATAGAAAGTTTCTTATTTTAGTAACTTTATAAAACAACCATCTTTTAGACATAAGAGACGCTAGAGATGGTGTCAAGGAGCTTTTAACTTAGTTTTAAGATGATGAGGAGACAGTTTTGAATCTTAGATTTAGTTGATGAAGGATAGAGATTGAAAAAATAGAAAATTTCTTACCTTAGAAACTTTTTAAAACATTCATCTTTTAACCATAGGAAACCCTAAAGATGGTGTCAAGGGGCTTTTAGCCAAGTTTTGAGATGAGGATGAGATAGTATTGAATTGTAGATTTAGTTGGTGAAGGATGGAGATTGAAAAATAGAAAATTTCTTATTTTAGAAACTTTATAAAATATACATCTTTTCGACATAGGAAACCATAGAGATGGCGTCAAGGGGCTTTTAGCCATATTTTGAGATGAGGATGAGATGGTATTGAATCTTAGATTTAGTTGATTAAGGATTGAGATTAAAAAAATAGAAAGTTTTTAATTTTAGAAAGTTTATAAAACATCCATCTGTTAGACAAAAGAAACCCTAGATATGGTGTGAAAGAGCTTTTAGCCAATTTTGAGATGATGATGAGATGGTATTCAACCTTAGACTTAGTTTATATAGGATGGAGAATGAAAAAATATAAAACTTCTTACAATAGAAACTTTATAAAACATTCATCTTTTATGCATATGGAACCCTAGAGATGATGTCAACCAGCTTTTAGCCAAGTTTTGGGATGATAATGAGAGGGTATTTCAACTGAGATTTAGTTCATAAAGGATGAAAATTAAAAAAATAGAAAGTTCCTTATTTTAGAAACTTTATGAAATATTCATCTTTTGAACATATGAGACCCTAGAGACAGTGTCAAGGAGCTTTTACCCGTGTTTTGGGATGAGGATGAGTTGATTTTGAATCTTAGATTTAGTTGATGAAGGATTAAGATCGTAAAAATTGAAAGTTTCTTATTTTTGAAACTGGTTTAGAGATGGTGTCAAAGAGCTTTTAGCCAAGTTTGGAGATGCGGATGGGATGGTATTGAATCTTAGATTTAGTTGATGAAGGATGGAGGTTGATAAAATAGAAAGTTTCTTATTTTAAAAACTTTATAAAACATCCATCTTTTAGACATAGGAAACCCTATAGATGATATTAACAATCTTTTAGCCAAGTTTTGGGATGAGAATGAGAGGGTATTGAATATTAAATTTAGTAGATGAAGCATGGAGATTGAAAAATAAAAGTTTCTTATTTTAAAAATTATCTACAACACCTATCTTTTAGACTTAGGAAACCATAGAGATGGTGTCAAGGGGCTTTGAGCCAAGTTTTGAGACGAGGATGAGATGATATTGAATTCTAGATTTAGTTTATGAAGGATGGAGATTGAAAAAATAGAAAGTTTCGTATTTTAGAAACTTTATAAAACATCCATCTTTTAGGGATAGGAGACCCTTGACACTGTGTGAAGGAACTTTTAGCCATGTTTTGCGATGAGGATGAGGTGATATTAAATCTTAGATTTAGTTGATCAATGATGTAGATTGAAAAAATACAAAGTTTCTTACTTTAAAATTTTTATAAAACATCCATCTTTTAGACATAGGAAACCATAGAGATTATGTCAACGAACTTTTACCCAAGTTTTGGGATGGGAATGAGAGAGTTTTGAATCTCATAATAAGTTGATTGAGGATGGATATTGAAAAAAATAAAAAGTTTCTTATTTTAAAAACTTTATAAAATATCCATCTTTTAGGCCTAGTAAACCCTAGTGATGGTGTAACGGAGCTTTTAGCCAAGTTTTGAGATGAGGATGAGATTGTATTCAATTTTAGATTTAGATTATGAAGGATGGAGATTGAAAAAATAGAAAGTTCTTTATTTTAGACACTTTATAAAACATTCATCGTTTAAACATAAAATACCCTAAATATGATGTCATGGTGCTTTTTCGCCGAGTTTTGTGATGAGGATGAGATGGTATTTAATCTTAGATTTAGTAGATAAAAGATGGAGACTGAAAAAACAAATAGTTTTTTGTTTTAGACACTTTATAAAACATCCATCTTTTAGACGTAGGAAACCCAAGAGATGATGTCAACGGGCTTTTAGCCAAGTTTTCGGATGAGAATCAGAGGGTATTGACTATTAAATTTAGTTGATTAAGGATGCAGATTGGAAAAAAGAAAGTTTCTTATTTTAGAAACTTTATAAAACATCAATCTTTTAAACTTAGTAAACACTAGATATGGTGTCAAAGAGCTTTTAGGCATGTTTTGGATTGAGGATGAGATGATATTGAATCTTAGATTTAGTTGATGATGGATGGAGATTGAAAAAATAGAAAATTTCTTATAATAGAAACTTTATAAAATATCCTTCTTTTAGAGTTAGGAAATTCAAGAGATGATGTCAACGAGCTTTTAGCGAAGTTTTGGGATGAGAATGAGAGGGTATTTAATCTGAGATTTAGTTGATAAAGGATAGAGATTGAAAAAATAGAAAGTTTCTTATTTTAGGAACTTTATAAAACATCCATCTTTTAGACATATGAGACCCTAGAGACAGTGTCAATGAGCTTTTACTGTGTTTCAAAATGATGAAGAGATGATATTGAATCTTAGATTTAGTTGATGAAGGATGTATATTGAAAAAATTGAAAGTTTCATATTTTAGAAACTGGTTTAGAGATGATGTTAAAGAGCTTTTAGCCAAGGTTTGAGATGAGAATGAGTTGATTTTGAATCTTAGAGTTAGTTGATGAAGGATGGAGGTTTAAAAAATAGAAAGTTTCTTATCTTAAAAACAATATAAAATATTCATATTTTAGACATAGGAAACCCTAGATATGATGTCAACGAGCTTTTAGCCATGTATTGGGATGCGAATGAGAGGTTATTGAATCTTAAATTTAGTTGATGAAGAATGGAGAGTGAAAAAATAGAAAGTTTCTTATTTTAGAAACTTTATCAAACATCTATCTTTTTGACATACGAAACCCTAGAGATGGTCAATGAGGTTGGAGCTAACTTTTGAGACGAGGATGAGAAGATATTGAACTGTAGATTTAGTTTATGAAGGATGGAAAAAACCCTAGAGATGATGTCAAGGAGCTTTTAGCCAAGTATTGAGATAAGGATGAGATGTTATTGAATCTTAGATTTAGTTGATTATAATTGGGGATTGAAAAAATAGAAAGATTCTTAATTTAGATACTTTATTAAATATCCATCTTTTAGACTTAGTAAACCCTAGAGATGGTGTAAAGGAGCTTTTAGCCAAGTTTTGAGATGAGGATGAGATGGTAATCATTGTTAGATTTAGTTGATGAAGGATGGAGATTGAAAAAATAGAAAGTTTCTAATTTTAGAAACTTTATAACTCATCCATGTTTTAGACATATGATACCCTTGATATGTTATAAAGCTACTTTTAGCCGGGTATTGAGATTAGGATGAGATAGTATTGAATCATAGATTTAGTTGATAAAGGATGGATATCGAAAAAAAAGTAAGTTTTTCAATTTAGTAACTTTAAAAAACATCTATCTTTTAGACATAGGAGACCCAAGAGATGATGTCAACGAGCTTTTAGCCAAGTTTTGGAATGAGCATGAGAGGGTATTGAATATTAAATTTAGTTGATTAAGGATAGAGATTGAAACAAAGAAAGTTTCTTAATTTAGAAACTTTGTAAAACATCAATCTCTCAGACTTAGTAAACTCTTGACATGGTGTCAAAGAGCTTTTACCAATGTTTTGGAATGAGGATGAGATGATATTGAATCTTGGTTTTAGTTGATTAACTTAGTTTTAGTTGATCAATGATGGATATTGAAAAAATAGAAAGTTTCTTATTTTAGAATTTTTGTAAGACATCCATCTTTTAAACATAGGAAACCCAAGAGATGGTGTGAAGGTGCTTTTAGCCAAGTTTTTAGATGAGGATGAGATGGTATTGAATCTTAGATTTAGTTGATAAATGATGGATATTGAAAAAATAGAAAGTTTCTTATTTTAGAAACTTTATAAAATATCAATCTTTTAGACTTAGTAAACCCTAGAGATGGTGTCAATGAGCTTTTAGCCAATTTTTGAGATGAGGATGATATGGTATTGAATCTTAGATTTAGTTGATGAAGGATGGAGATTGAAAAAATATAAAGTTTCTTCTTTTAGAAACTTTGTAAATCATCCATCTTTTACACATAGGAAACCCTAGAGATGTTGTCAAGGAACTTTTAACCAAGTTTTGAGATGAGGTTGAGATGGTATTGAATCTTAGATTTAGTTGATAAAGGATGGAGATTGGATAAACAGAAAGTTTTTTATCTTAGAAACTTTATAAAAAATCCATCTTTTAGACATAGGAAATCCTAGACATGATGTCAACTAGCTTTTAGCAAAGTTTTGGGATGAGAATGAGAGGGTAGTGAATCTTAGATTTAGTCGATTAAGGATGGGAATGAAAAAAAAGAAAGTTTCTTATTTTAGTAACTTTACAAAACATCAATCTTTTAGACTTAGTAAACCTTAGACATGGTGTCAAGGAGCTTTTAGCCATGTTTTGGAATGAAGATTAGAGGATATTAAATCTTACATTTAGTTGATAAAGAAAGGAGATTGAAAAAATAGAAAGTTTCTTATTTTAAAAACTTTGTAAGACATCCATCTTTTAGACATAGGAAACCCTAGAGATGGTGTCAAGGAGATTTTAGCCAAGTTTTTAAATGAGGATGAGATTGTATTGAATCTTAGATTTAGTTGATTAAGGATAGAGATTGAAAAAAAAATCTTATTTTTGAAACTTTATAAGACATCAGTCTTTTAGACTTAGTAAGCTCTAGACATGTTGTCAATGAGCTTTTAGCCATATTTTCGAATGAAGATGAGATGATATTGAATCTTAGAAGTTGTTGAGGAAGGATTGAGATTGAAAAAATAGAAAGTTTGTTATTTTAGAAACTTTGTAAGACTTTCATCTTTTAGACATAGGAAACCGTAGAGATGGTGTGAAGGAGCTTTTACCCAAGTTTTGAGATTAGGATGAGATGGTATTGAATCTTAGATTTAGTTGATAAATGATGGAGATTGAAAAAATAGAAACTTTCTTATTTTAGAAACTTTATAAAATATTAATCTTTTAGACTTAGTAAATCCTAGAGATGGTGTCAATGAGCCTTTAGCTAAGTTTTGAGATGAGGATGAGATGGTATTGAATCTTAGATTTATTTGATGAACGACGGAGATTGAAAAATTATAAACTTTCTTATTTTTGAAACTTTATAAAACATCCATCTTTTAGACATAGGAAACTCTAGAGATGTTTTCAAGGAGTTTTCAACCAAGTTTTGAGATGAGAATGATAAGGTAATGAATCTTAGATTTAGTTGATAAAGGATGGAAATTGAAAAAATAGAAAATTTTTTATTTTAGAAACTTTGTAAGACATACATCTTTTAAACATAGAAAACCGTAGAGATGGTGTGAAGGAGATTTTAGCCAAGTTTTGAAATGAGGATAAGATTGTATTAAATATTAGATTTGGTTGATGAAGGATGGAGATTGAAAAAATATAAAGTTTCGTATTTTAGAAACTTTATAACACATCAATCTTTTAGACTTAGTAAACCCTAGACATGGTGTGAAGGAGCTTTTAGCCATGTTTTGGAATGAGGATGTGATGATATTGAATCTTAGATTTAGTTGATGAATGATGGAGATTGAAAAAATAAAATATTTGGTATTTTAGAAACTATGTAAGACATCTGTCTTTTAGACATAGGAAACCCTAGAGATGGTGTAACGGAGCATTTAGCCAAATTTTGAGATGTGGATGAGATGGTATTGAATCTTAGATTTAGTTGATACAGGATGGAGATTGAATGAACAGAAAGTTTTATATTTTTGAAAGTTTGTAAGACATCCATCTTTTAGATGTAGGAAACCAAATAGATAATGTCAAGAAGCTTTTACCCAAGTTTTGAAATGAGGATGTGATTGTTTTTAATCTTAGATTTAGTTGACGTAGGATGGAGATTGAAAAAATAAAAGTTTCTTATTTTAGAAACTATATAAAACATAAATATTTTAGACTTAGTAAAACCTAGACATGGTGTTAAGGAGATTTTAGCCGTGTTTTGGAATGAGGATGAGATGATATTGAATCTTCGATTTAGTTGTTGAAGGATGGAGATTGAAAAAATAGAAAGTTTCTTATTTTAGAGACTTTTTAAGACATCAATCTTTTAGACATAGGAAACCCTAGAGATGATGTCAATGAGCTTTTAGCCAAGTTATGAAATGATGATGAGATTGTATTGAATCTGAGACTTAGTTGAGGAATGATGGAGATTGAAAAAATATAAACATCTTATTTTGCAAACTTTATAAAACATCAATCTTTTAGACATACGAATCCCAGAGATGATGTCAACGAGGTTTTAGCCAAGTTTTGGGATGAGAATTAGAGGGAATTGAATCTTAGATTTAGTTGAAGAACGATGGAGAATGAAAAAATAGAAAGTTTTTTATTTCTGAAACTTTATAAGACATCATTCTTTTTCACATTGGAAACCCTAGTGATGGTGTGAAGTTGTTATTAGCCAAGTTTTGAGATGAGGATGAGATGGTATTGAATCTTAGATTTAGTTGATGATATGGTTTTAAATTTCAATCGAAATCCGAATATTCGAATTTCGGTTGGGACCGAAACCGAAATTTTCCGAAATCCCTTTTTTCGTATTTTTGGGACTTTTTTTTAAAAAAAAATTGTTTCAAAATTTCGGCTGAAATTTAAGGATTTCGGTCCGAAATTTGAAAATTAAATAAATACTCTTTTTAATTTCTTATCAAATTTTCACCGAAATTACGGTTTTCTCAGGACCAAAACCGGTATTTTAAACCATGGTTGATGAAGGATTGAGATTGAGAAAATAAAAAATTTCTTATAGAAACTTTATAAAACCTCCATATTTTAAATATAGGAGACCCTAGAGACGGTGTGAATGAGCTTTTTGCCATGTTTTGGTATGAGGATGAGATGATACTGAATCGTAGATTTAGTTGACGAATGATGGAGATTGAAAAAATAAAAGTTTCTTATTTTAGAAACTTTATAAAACATCAATCTTTTAGACATATGAAACCCTAGAGATGATGTCAACGAGCTTTTAGCCAAGTTTTATGATGAGAATGAGAGGAAATTTAATCTTAGATTTAGTTGATGAAGGATGGTGATTGAAAGAATATAAAGTTTCTTATTTGTGAAACTTTGTAAGATATCCATCTTTTAGACATAGGAAACCCTAGAGATGGTGTCAAGGAGCTTTTAACCAAGTTTTGAGATGAAGATGAGATGGTATTGAATCTTAGATTTCGTTGATTAAGGATGGAGATTGAAAAAATAGAATGTTTCTTATCTTAGAAACTTTATAAAACATCCATCTTTTTTACATAAGAGACCCTAGAGACGGTGTCAAGGAGCATTTAGCCAAGTTTTGGGTTGAGGATGAGATGATATTTAATCTTAGATTTAGTTTTTGAAAAGTAAAGATTGAAAAAATAGAAAGTTTCTTATTTTACAAACTTTATAAAACATCAATATTTTAGGCATAGGAAACCCTAGAGATGATGTCAACGAGCTTTTAGCCAAGTTTTGGGATGAGAATGAGAGGGTATTGAATTTTAGATTTTGTTGATGAAGGATAAAGATTGAAAAAATAGACAGTTTCTTATTTTAGAAACTTTATAAACCATAAATCTTTTAGACTTAATAAACCCTAGAGATGGTGTAAAGGAGCTCCTAGCCAAATTTTGAGATGAGGATTGAATTTTAGAATTAGTTGTTAAGGATGGATATTGAAAATATAGAAGATTTCTTATTTTATAAACTTTATAAAACGTCCATCTTTTACACATCGGAAACCCTAAAGATCGTGTTAAACAGCTTTCAGCCAAGTTTTGAGATGATGAGATGGAATTGAATCTTCGATTTACTTGATAAAGGATGTAGATTGAAAAAATACAACGTTTCTAATTTTAGAAACTTTATAAAACATCCATCTTTTAGACATAAGAGACCCTTGAGATGGTGTCAAGGGACTTCTGGCCATGTCTGGAGTTGATGATGAGATGGTTTTGACTCTTAGATTGAGTTGATGAAGGATGGAGATTGAAAAATTAAGAAATTTTATAAAACATCCATCTTTTAGACATAGAAAACCCTAGATATGATGTAAAGAAGCTTTTAGCCAAGTATTGAGAAGAGGATGACATGGTATTGAATCTTAGATTTAGTTGATAGAAGATATTGAATGAAAAAATTGAAAGTTTCTTATTTTAAAAAACATCCATCTTTTAGACATAGGCGACCCTGGAGATGGTGCCAAAGAGCTTTTAGCCAAGTTTTGGGATGATGATGAGATGGTTTTAAATCATAGATTTAGTTGATGAAAGATGGAGATTGAAAAAATATAAAGTTTCTTGTTTTAGAAACTTTGTAAAATATCCATCTTTTAGACATAGGGAATCTTAAAGATAGTGTTAAGGAGCTTTTAGTCAAATTTTGAGATGTGGATGTGATGGTATTGGATCTTGGATTTTGTTGATAAAGGATGGAGATTGAAAAAATAGAAAGTTTCTTATTTTAGAGACTTTTTAAGACATCAATCTTTTAGACATAGGAAACCCTAGAGATGATGTCAATGAGCTTTTAGCCAAGTTATGAAATGAGGATGAGATTGTATTGAATCTGAGACTTAGTTGAGGAATGATGGAGATTGAAAAAATATAAACATCTTATTTTGCAAACTTTATAAAACATCAATCTTTTAGACATACGAATCCCAGAGATGATGTCAACGAGGTTTTAGCCAAGTTTTGGGATGAGAATTAGAGGGAATTGAATCTTAGATTTAGTTGACGAACGATGGAGAATGAAAAAATAGAAAGTTTTTTATTTCTGAAACTTTATAAGACATCATTCTTTTTCACATTGGAAACCCTAGTGATGGTGTGAAGTTGTTATTAGCCAAGTTTTGAGATGAGGATGAGATGGTATTGAATCTTAGATTTAGTTGATGATATGGTTTTAAATTTCAATCGAAATCCGAATATTCGAATTTCGGTTGGGACCGAAACCGAAATTTTCCGAAATCCCTTTTTTCGTATTTTTGGGACTTTTTTAAAAAAAAAATTGTTTCAAAATTTCGGCTGAAATTTAAGGATTTCGGTCCGAAATTTGAAAATTAAATAAATACTCTTTTTAATTTCTTATCAAATTTTCACCGAAATTACGGTTTTCTCAGGACCAAAACCGGTATTTTAAACCATGGTTGATGAAGGATTGAGATTGAGAAAATAAAAAGTTTCTTACAGAAACTTTATAAAACCTCCATATTTTAAATATAGGAGACCCTAGAGACGGTGTGAATGAGCTTTTTGCCATGTTTTGGTATGAGGATGAGATGATACTGAATCGTAGATTTAGTTGACGAATGATGGAGATTGAAAAAATAAAAGTTTCTTATTTTAGAAACTTTATAAAACATCAATCTTTTAGACATATGAAACCCTAGAGATGATGTCAACGAGCTTTTAGCCAAGTTTTATGATGAGAATGAGAGGAAATTTAATCTTAGATTTAGTTGATGAAGGATGGTGATTGAAAGAATAGAAAGTTTCTTATTTGTGAAACTTTGTAAGATATCCATCTTTTAGACATAGGAAACCCTAGAGATGGTGTCAAGGAGCTTTTAACCAAGTTTTGAGATGAAGATGAGATGGTATTGAATCTTAGATTTCGTTGATTAAGGATGGAGATTGAAAAAATAGAATGTTTCTTATCTTAGAAACTTTATAAAACATCCATCTTTTTTACATAAGAGACCCTAGAGACGGTGTCAAGGAGCATTTAGCCAAGTTTTGGGTTGAGGATGAGATGATATTTAATCTTAGATTTAGTTTTTGAAAAGTAAAGATTGAAAAAATAGAAAGTTTCTTATTTTACAAACTTTATAAAACATCAATATTTTAGGCATAGGAAACCCTAGAGATGATGTCAACGAGCTTTTAGCCAAGTTTTGGGATGAGAATGAGAGGGTATTGAATTTTAGATTTTGTTGATGAAGGATAAAGATTGAAAAAATAGACAGTTTCTTATTTTAGAAACTTTATAAACCATAAATCTTTTAGACTTAATAAACCTTAGAGATGGTGTAAAGGAGCTCCTAGCCAAATTTTGAGATGAGGATTGAATTTTAGAATTAGTTGTTAAGGATGGATATTGAAAATATAGAAGATTTCTTATTTTATAAACTTTATAAAACGTCCATCTTTTACACATCGGAAACCCTAAAGATCGTGTTAAACAGCTTTCAGCCAAGTTTTGAGATGATGAGATGGAATTGAATCTTCGATTTACTTGATAAAGGATGTAGATTGAAAAAATACAACGTTTCTAATTTTAGAAACTTTATAAAACATCCATCTTTTAGACATAAGAGACCCTTGAGATGGTGTCAAGGGACTTCTGGCCATGTCTCGAGTTGATGATGAGATGGTTTTGATTCTTAGATTGAGTTGATGAAGGATGGAGATTGAAAAATTAAGAAACTTTATAAAACATCCATCTTTTAGACATAGAAAACCCTAGATATGATGTAAAGAAGCTTTTAGCCAAGTATTGAGAAGAGGATGACATGGTATTGAATCTTAGATTTAGTTGATAGAAGATATTGAATGAAAAAATTGAAAGTTTCTTATTTTAAAAACTCTAAAACATCCATCTTTTAGACATAGGCGACCCTGGAGATGGTGCCAAAGAGCTTTTAGCCAAGTTTTGGGATGATGATGAGATGGTTTTAAATCTTAGATTTAGTTGATGAAAGATGGAGATTGAAAAAATATAAAGTTTCTTGTTTTAGAAACTTTGTAAAATATCCATCTTTTAGACAGAGGGAATCTTAAAGATGGTGTTAAGGAGCTTTTAGTCAAATTTTGAGATGTGGATGTGATGGTATTGGATCTTGGATTTTGTTGATAAAGGATGGAGATTGAAAAAATAGAAAGTTTCTTATTTTAGAAAGTTTATATAACATCCATCGTTTAGACATAGCTGACCCTGGAGATGGTGTCAATGAGCTTTTAGCTAAGTTTTTGGATTGATGATGAGATGGTATTGAATCTTAGATTTAGCTGATGAAGGATGGAGATTGAAAAAATAGAAAGTTTCTTATTTTGGAAACTTTATAAAACATCCATCTTTTAGACATTGGAAACTCTAGAGATGGTGTGAAGGAGCTTTTAGCAAAGTTTTGAGATGAGAATGAGAGGGTACTGAATCTTAGATTTAGTTGCTGAATGATGGAGATTAAAAAAATAAAAAGTTTCATATTTTAGAAACTTTATAAAACATCAAACTTTTTTACTTAGTAAATCCTAAAGATTGTGTCAAATAGCTTTTAGCAAAATTTTGCGATGAGGATTAGATGGTATTGAATCTTAGATTTAGTTGATGAAGGATGGAGATTGAAGAAATAGAAAGTTTCTTATTTTAGAAACTTTATAAAACATCCATCTTTTAGACGTAGGAAATCCTCGAGATTGGGTTAATAAGCTTTTTGCCAAGTTTTGAGATCAGGACGAGATGGTATTAAATCTTAGATTTAGTTGATAAAGTAAGTAGATTGAAAAAATAGAAAGTTTCTTATTTTTGAAACTTTTCAAAACATCCATTTTTAACCATAAGAGACCCTAGAGATGGTGTCAAGGTGCTTTTAGCCAAGTTTTGAGGAGAGGATGAGAAGGTATTGAAACTTAGATTTAGTTAATGAAGGACCACCTTTTATTGTATTGAAACCCTAGAGATGATGTCAACCAACTTTTAGCTACGTTTTGTGTTGAGAATCAGAGGGTATTGAATCTTAGATTTAGTTGATGAAGGATGGAGATTGAAAAAATAGAAAGCTTCTTATTTTAGAAACTTTATAAAACATCCATCTTTTGGACATAAGAAACCCTAGAGATGGTATCAAGGAGTTTTTTTGCCAAGTTTTGAAAGTAGAATTAGAGGGTATTGAATCTTAGATTTAGTTGCGGAAGGATAGAGATTGAACAAATAAAAAGTTTCATATTTTAGAAACTTTATAAAATATCAATCTTTTACTTTTTGTAAACCCGAGATATGGTGTCGAAGTGCTTTTAGCTAAGTTTTGAGATGAGGATTTGATGGTATTGAATCTTAGATTTAGTTGATGAAGGTATATTGAAAAAATAGAAAGTTTCTTATTTTAGTAAGTTTATAAAAATCCATCTTTTTGGATATAGGAAACCCTAGAGATAGTGTTAAGGAGCTTTTTGCCAACTTTTTAGATGAGGAAGAGATGGTATCGAATCTTATATTTAGTTGATAAATGATAGAGATTTAAAAACTAGAAAGTTTCTTATTTTGGAAACTTTATAAAACATCAATCTTTTAGACATATGAGACCCTATAGATGGTGTCCTGGAGCTTTTCGCCAAGTTTTGAGATGAGGATGAGATGGTATTAAATCAAATATTTAGTAGATGACTGACCATATTTTACGGTATTGAAACCCTAGAGATGATGTCAACGAGCTTTTAAGCAAGTTTTGCGATTAGAACTAGAGGGTATTGAATCTTAGATTTAGTTGGTGAATGATAGAGATTGAAAAAGTAGAAAGTTTCTTATTTTAAAAACTTTATAAAACATCAATCTTTTAGACATAGGAAACCCTAGAGATCGTGTCAAGGAGCTTTTAGCTAAGTTTTGAAATGAGAATAAGAGGGTATTGAATCTTAGATTTAGTTGTTGAAGGATGGAGATTGAAAAAATAAAAAGTTTCTTCTTTTACAAACTTTATAAAACATCAATTTTTTACACTTAGTAAATCCTAGAGATTGTGTCAAAGAGCTTTTAGCCAAGTTTTGAGATTTTGATTAGATGGTATTGAATCTTAGATTTAGTTGGTGAACAATGGAGATTGAAGAAATAGAAAGTTTCTTATTTATGAAACTATATAAAACATCAATCTTTTAGACAAAGGAGGCATGTTTTGGGATGAGCATATGAGGGTATTGAATCTTAGATTTAGTTGATGAAGGATGAAGATTGAAAAATTAGAAAGCTTCTTATTTTAGGAACTTTATAAAACATCAATCTTTTATCTATAGGAAACCCTATAGATGGAGTCAAGGTGCTTGTAGCCAAGATTTGGGACAAGGATGAGATGGTATTGAATCTTAGATTTAGTTGATAAAGGATGGAGATTGAAAAAATAGAAAGTTTATTATTTTAAAAACTTTGTAAAACCACTATCATTCAGAAATAAGAAACCCAAGTGATGATGTCAACGTGCTTTAAGCCATGTTTTGGGATGAGCATATGAGAGTATTGAATTTTAGATTTAGTTGATGAAGGATGGAGATTGAAAAATTAGAAAGCTTCTTATTTTAGGAACTTTATAAGACATCCATCTTTTAGACATAACAAACCCTAGAGATGGAGTCAAAATGCTTTTATCCAAGTTTTGGGATGGGGACGAGATGGTATTGAATCGTACATTTAGTTGGTGAAGGATGGAGATTCAAAAATATAAAGTTTCTTATTTTACAAACTTTATGAAACATCAATCTTTTAGACATAGGAAACCCGAGAGATAGTGTGAATGAGCTTTTAGCTAAGTTTTGAGATGAAGATGAGATGATATTTAATCTTTGATTTAGTTGATAAATGATGGACATTGAAAAAATAGAAAGATTCTTGTTTTAGAAATATTTTAAGACATCCAGCATTTAGAAATAAGAAACCCTAGTGATGATGTCAACGAGCTTTAAGTCATGTTTTGGAATGAGCATATGAGGGTATTGAATCTTACATTTAGTTGATGAAGGATGGAGATTGAAAAATTAGAAAGCTTCTTAGTTTAGGAAGTTTATAATACATCAATCTTTTAGACATAGGAAACCCTAGAGATGAAGTCAAGGTACTTTTAGCAAAGTTTTAGGATGATGATGAGATGGTATTGAATCGTAGAATTAGTTCGTGAAGGATGGAGATTCAAAAACATAAAATCTCTTATTTTAGAAACTTTGTAAAACATTCATCTTTTAGACATAGGAAATCCTAAAGATAATGTGAAGGGGCTTTTAGCTAAGTTTCGAGATTAAGATGAGAGAATATTGAATTTTTGATTTAGTTGATGAATGATGGAGATTGAAAAAATATAAAGTTTCTTATTTTAGAAACTTTATAAGACATCCATCTTTTAGACATATGAGACTCTAGAGATGGGGTCAAGGAGCTTTTAACTAAGTTTTGAGATGAGGATGAGATGGTATTGAATCTTAGATTTAGTTGATAAATGATGAAAATTAAAAAATACAAAGTTTCTTATTCTAAAAACTTTATAAAACATCAATCTTTTAGACATAGGAGACCCTAGAGACGGTTTGAATGAGCTTTTAGCCATGTTTTGGGATGAGGATGAGGTGATATTGACTCTTAGATTTAGTTGATGAAGGAGGGAGATTGAAAAAATAGAAAGTTTCTTATTTTAGAAGCTTTATAAGAGATCCATCTTTTAGACATAGGAAACTCTAGAGATGGGGTTAAGGAGCTTTTAGCCAACTTTTGAGATTAGGGTGAGATGGTATTAAATCATAGATTTAGGTTATAAAGGATGGTGATTAAAAAATTAGAAAGTTTCTTATTTTAAAATTTTTATAAAACATTAATTTGTTAGACTTAGTAAACCCTAGACATTGTGTCAAGGAGCCTTTAGCAAAGTTTTGAGATTAGGGTGAGATGGAATTAAATCTTAGAATTAGGTTATAAAGGATGGAGATTGAAAAACTAGAAAGTTTCTTATTTTAGAAACTTTATAAAATATCCATCTTTTAAACATAGAAAATCCTAGAAATGGTGTCAATGAGCTTTTAGCCAAGTTTTGAGATGATGATGACATGTTATTGAATTTTAGATTTAGATGATAAAGGATGGAGATTGAAAAAATAGAAAGCTTCTTATATTATAAACTTTATAAAACAACCATCTTTTAGACATAGGTGACCCTAGATATGGTGTGAATGAGCTTTTAGCCTAGTTTTGGGATGCTGATAAGATGGTTTTGAATCTTAGATTTAGTTGATCATGGATGGAGATTGAAAAATTAGAAAGTTTCTTTCATTTGAAATTTTACAAAACATCTATTTTTTAGACAAAGGAAACCCTAAAGATGATGTCAACGAGGTTTTAACCGAGTTTTGGGATGAGAATGAGAGGGTATTGAATCTTAGATTTAGTTGATAAAGGATGGAGATTGAAAAAATAGAAAGTTTCTTATTCTAGAAACTTTAAAAGACATCAATCTTTTATCTTTTAAACTTAGTAAACCCTATAAATGGTGTCAAGGAGCTTTTAGCCTAGTTTTGAGATGAGGATGAGATGGTATTGAATCTTAGATTTGGATGATGAATGATGGAGATTGAAAAAATAGGAGGTTTCTTATTTTAGAAACTTTAGAAAACATCTATCTTTTATACATATGAAACCCTAGAAATGGTGTTAAGGAGCTTTTAGCTAAGTTTCGAGATGAGGATGAGATGATATTGAATCTTAGATTTAGTTGATGAAGGATGGAGACTAAAAAACTAGAAAGTTTCTTATTTTAGAAACTTTATAAGACATCAATCTTTTAGACATAAGAACCACTAGAGATGGTGTCAATGAGCTTTTAGCCAAGTTTTTAGATGAGGATGAGAGGGTACTGAATCTTAGATTTAGTTGATAAAGGATGGAGATTGAAAAAATAGAAAGTTTCTTATTTTAGATACTTTATAAAACATCCATCTTTTACACATAAGAGAACGTAGAGACGGTGTTAAGGAGATTTTAACTATGTTTTGGGGTGAGGATGAGATGATCCTGAATCTTAGATTTAGTTGATGAAGGATGGAGATTAAAAAAATAGAAAGTTTATAAAAGATGCATCTTTTAGTTATAGGAACCCTAGAGATGATGTCAACGAGCTTTTAGCCAAGTTTTGGGATGAGAATGAGAGGGTACTGAATCATAGATTTAGTTGATTAAGGATGGAGATTGAAAAAATAGAAAGTTTCTTATTTTAGAGATTTTATAAAACATGCATCTTTTAGTTATATGAACCCTAGAGATGATGTCAACGAGCTTTTAGCCATGTTTTGGGATGAGATGGTTTTCAATCGTAGATATAGATGGTGAAGAATAGATATTGAAAAATAAAAAGTTTTTTACTTTAGAAACTTTGTAAAACATCCACTTTTTAGACATAGGAAACTTTATTGATGGTGTCAACGAGCTTTTAGCCAAGTTTTTCAGATGAAGATTAGATGTTATTGAATCTTAGATTGAGTTGATTAAGGATGGAAATGGTAAAATTGAAAGTTTCTTATTTTAGAAACTTTATAAAACATCAATATTTAAGACATAGGAAACCCTATAAATGATGCCAATGAGGTTTTAGCTAAGTTATGAGATGAGGATTAGATGTTATTTACTTTTTGATTTATTTGAGCAAGGATGGATTTTGAAAAAATAGAAAGCTTCTAATTTTAGAAACTTTAGAAAACATCAATCTTTTAGATATAAGAAACCCTGGAGATGGTGTCAATGAGGTTTTAGCTAAGTTTTGAAATGCGGATGAGATGATATTGAATCTTAGATTTAGTTGATGAAGGCTGGAGATTGAAAAAAAAGTTTCTTATTTTAGAAACTGTATAAGGCATCAAACTTTTAGACATAGGAAACCCTACAGATAATGTGAATAAGCTTTTCCCCAAGTTTAGAGTCTGGATGAGATTGTATTGAATCTTATATTTTGTTGATAAAGGATGAAGATTGAAAAAATAGAAAGTTTCTTATTTTAGAGACTTTATAAAACAACCAACTTTTAGATATAAGTGACTCTAGACACGGTGTCAAGGAGCTTTAAACCATGTTTTGGGATAACGAAGAGATGATACTGAATCTTAGATTTATTGATGAAGGATGAAAATTGAAAAAATAGAAATTTTCTTATTTTAAAAACTTTATAAAACATCTATCTTTTAGACAAAGGAAACCATAGAGAATATGTCAACGAGCTTTTAGCCAAGTTTTGGGATAAGAATGAGAGGGTACTGAATCATAGATTTAGTTGATTAAGTAAGGAGATTGAAACTTTATAAAAATCCATCTTTTAGACGTCGAAAACCCTAGAGATGGTGTCAATGAGCTTTTAGCCATGTTTTGGGAAGAGGATGAGATGGTATTGAATCGTAGATTTAGATGGTGATTGATGGGGATTCAAAATTAGAAAGTCTCTTATTTTAAAAATTTTATAAAACATCCATCTTTTAGACATAGGAAACCCTAGAGAAGATGAGATGATATTGTATCTTTGATTTAGTTGATGAAGGATGGAGATTAAAAAAATTCAAAGTTTCTTATTTTAGAAACTTTATAAGACATTCAACTTTGAGACTTACGAAACCCTAGGGTTGGGGTCAAGGAGCTTTTAGCTAAGTTTTGAGATGAGGATGAGATGGTATTGAATCTTAGATTTAGTTAATAAATGATGAAAATTGAAAAATAGAAAGTTTCTTATTTTAAGAACTTTATAAAACAACTATATTTTTTACATAAAAGACCCTAGAGACAGTGTGAAAGGGCTTTTAGCCATGTTTTTGGATGAGGATGAGGTGATATTGAATCTTAGATTTAGTTGATTAAGGATGGAGATTGAAAAAATAGGAAGTTTCTTATTTTAGAAACTTTAATTTTTTAGAGTTAGTAAACCCTAGAGATGGTGTCAATGAGCTTTTAATCAAGTTTTGAGATTATGGTGAGATGGTATTAAATCTTAGATTTAGGTTATGAACGATGGAGATTGAAAAACTAGAATGTTTCTTTTTTTAGAAACTTTATAAAACATTAATTTTTTAGACTTAGTAAGCCCTAGAGATGGTGTCAAGGAGCTTTTAACCAAGTTTTAAGATTAGGGTGAGATGGTATTAAATCTTAGATTTAGGTTATAAAGGATGGAGATTGAAAAACTATAAAGTTTCTTATTTTAGAAACTTTATAAAATATCCATCTTTTAAACTATCGAAATCATAGAAATGCTGTCAATGGGCTTTTAGCAAAGTTTTGAGACGAGGATGAGATGGTATTGAATCTTAGATTTAGATGAAGGATGGAGATTGAAAAAATAGAAAGTTTCTTATTTTATAAACTTTATAAAACAACCATCTTTTAGACATAGGTGACCCTAGAGATGGTGTGAAGGAGCTTTTAGCCTAGTTTGCGATGATGATAAGATGGTTTTGAATCTTTGGTTTAGGTTATCATGGATGGAGATTGAAAAAATAGAAAGTCTCTTATTTTAGAAACTTTATAAAACATCTATCTTTTGGACAAAGGAAACCCTAAAGATGATGTCAACGAGGTTTTAACCAAGATTTGGGATGAGAATGAGCGGGTGTTGAATCTTAGATTATGTTGATTAGAGATGGAGATTGAAAAAATAGAAAACTTCTTATTCTAGAAACTTTATAAGATATTAATATTTTAGACTTAGTAAACCCTAAAGATGGTGTCAATGAGCTTTTAGCATAGTTTTGAGATCAGGATGAGATGGTATTCCATCTTAGATTTGGTTGATGAAAGATGGAGAATGAAAGTAGAAAGTTTCTTATTTTAGAAACATTATAAAACATCCATCTTTTAGACATAGGCAACCCTAGAGATGGTGTCAAAGAGCTTTAAGCTGTGTTTTGAGATGAGTATGAGATGATATAAAATCTTAGAATTAGTTGATGAAGGATAGAGACTAAAATAGAAAGTTTATTATTTTAGAAACTTTATAAGACATCAATCTATTAGACATAAGAACCCCTAGAGATGGTGTCATTGAGCTTTTAGCCAAGTTTTGAGATGAGGATGAGAGGGTATTGAATCTGAGATTTAGTTGATGAAGGATAGAGATTGAAAAAATAGAAAGTTTGTTATTTTAGATACTTTATAAAACATCCATCTTTTACACATAAGAGACCCTAGAGACGATGTTAAAGTGCTTTTAACTATGTTTTGGGGTGAGGATGAAATGATCTTGAATCTTAGATTTAGTTGATGAAGCATAGAGATTGAAAAAAAAGAAAGTTTGTTATTTTAGAGATTTTATAAAATATCTGTCTTTTAGTTATAAGAACCCTAGAGAAGATTTCAACGAGCTTTTAGCCAAGTTTTGGGATGAGAATGAGAGGGTACTGAATCATAGATTTAGTTGATGAAGGATGGAGATTAAAAAAATAGAAAGTTTCTTATTTTTGAAACTTTAAAAAACATACGTCATTTAGATATAGGAAACCCTTAAGATTGTGTTAATGTGCTTTGAGCCAAGTTTTGGGGTGAGGATGATATGGTATTGAACCGTAGATTTAGATGGTGAAGGATAGAGATTAAAAAATAAAAAGTTTCTTATTTTAGAACTTTATAAAACACCCACCTTTTAGACATAGGAAACTTTACAGATGGTGTCAACGAGCTTTTAGCCCTGGTTTTTAGATGAAGATGAAATGTTATTGAATCTTAGATTTAGTTGATCAAGGATGGAGATGGTAAAATTTAAAGTTTCTTATTTTAGAAACTTTATAAAACATCAATCTTTAAGACAAAGGAAACCCTATAAATGGTGTGAAGGGGCGTTTAGCTAAGTTTTGAGATGAGGATTAGATGGTATTTAATTTTTGATTTATATGAACAAGGATGGAGATTGAAAAAATAGAAAGTTTCTAATTTTAGAAACTTTAGAAAACATCAATCTTTTATACATAAGAAACTCTGGAGATGGTGTCAATGAGGTTTTAGCTAAGTTTTGATATTCGGATGAGATGATATTGAATCTTAGATTTAGTTGATGAAGGATGAAGATTGAAAAAAAAAGTTTCGTATTTTAGAAACTGCATAAGACATCAATCTTTTAGACATAGGAAACCCTACAGATGGTGTGAATGAGCTTTTAGCCAAGTTTAGAGATGAGGATGAGATGGTATTGGATCTTATACTAAGTTGATAAAGGATGAAGATTGAAAATACAGGAAGTTTCTTATTTTAGAAACTTTATAAAACATCCAACTTTTAGAGATAAGTAACCCTAAACATGGTGTCAAGGAGCTTTTAACCATGTTTTGGGATAACGATGAGATGATACAGAATCTTAGATTTAGTTGATGAAGGATGGGAATTCAAAAAATATAAAGTTTCTTATTTTAGAAACTTTATAAAACATCTATCTTTTAGACAAAGAAAACCCTAGAGAATATGTCAACGAGTTTTTAGCTAAGTTTTGGGATAAGAATGAGAGGGTACTGAATCATAGATTTAGTTGATTAAGTAAGGAGATTGAAACTTTATAAAAATCCACCTTTTAGACATAGAAAACCCTAGAGATGGTGTCAAGGAGCTTTTAGCCAAGTTTGAGATGAGGATGAGATGGTATTGGATCTTAGATTTAGTTGATAAAGGATGGAGATGGAAAAAATAGAAAGTTTCTTATTATGAAAACTTTATATAACATCCATCTTTTAGACATAGGAAACCCTAGAGATGTTGTCAACGATATTTTAGCCAAGTTTTGGGATGAGAATGAGAGGGTATTAAATCTTAGATTTAGTTGATAAAGGATGGAGATTGAAAAAATAGAAAGTTTCTTACTTTACAAACATTATAAAGCATCATTCTTTTAGACATAGGAGAACCGAGAGACGGTGTCAAGGAGCTTTTAGCCGTGTTTTGGGATGAGGATGAGAAGATATTGAATCTTAGATTTAGTTGATTTAGGATGGATATTGAAGGAATAGAAAGTTTGTTATTTTAGAAACTTTGTTTTACTTACATCTTTTAGACATAAGTAACCCTAGAGATGATGTCAACAAGCTTTAAGCCAAGTTTTTGGATGAGAAGTAGAGGGTACTGAATCATAGATTTAGTTGATGAAGGATGGAGATTGAAAAATTAGAAAGCTTTTATTTTAGAAACTTTGTAAAACATCAATCTTTTAGACATAAGAAACCCTAGAGATGGTGTCAAGGTGCTTTTAGCCAAGTTTTAGGATGAAGATGAGATGATATTGAATTGTAGATTTAGCTGGTGAATGATGGACATTGAAAAATAGAAAGTTTCTTACTTTAGAAACTTTATAAAACATCTATCTTTTAGACATAGGAAATTCTAGAGATGGTGTCAACGAGCTTTTAACGAAGTTTTGAGATGATGATGAGATGATATTGAATCCTAGATTTAGTTGATTAAGGATAGAGATTGAAAAAAGAGAAAGTTTCTTATTTTAGAAACTTTATAAAACATCCATCTTTTAGACATAAGAAACCCTAGAGATGGTGTCAATGAACTTTTAGCTAATTTTTGATATGAGGATGAGATGATACTGAATCTTTGATTTAGTTGATGAAGGAAGTAGACTAAAAAATAGAAAGTTTCTTATTTTAGAAAATTTGTAAGAATTAGTTGATAAAGGATGGAGATTGAAAAAATAGAAAGTTTCTTAGTTTAGATACTTTATAAAACATCCATCTTTTACACATAAGAGACCCTAAAGATGATGTGAAGGTGCTTTTAGCCATGTTTTGGGATGAGAATGAGATGGTATTGAATCGTAGATTTTGTTGGTGAAGGATTGAGATTAAAAAATAGAAAGTTTCTTACTTTATAAACTTTATAAAACATCCAGCTTTTAGACATAGAAAACCCAATAGATGATGTCAACGAGCTTTTAGCTATGTTTTGAGATGAGGATTAGATGATTTTGGATTTTAGATTTAGTTGATCAAGGATGAAAATTGTAAAATGAAAATTTTCTTATTTTAAAGACTATCAAACATCAATCTTTTAGACGTCGAAAACCTCATAAATTGTGTGAAAGAACTTTTAGCTAAGTTTTGAGAGGAGGATTAGATGGTATTAAATCTTCGATTTATTTGAACAGGAATGGAGATTGAAAAAATAAAAAGTTTCATATTATATAAACTTTATAAAACATGAATCTTTTAGACATAGGAAATCCTAGAGATAATATCAACGAGCTTTTAGCCAAGTTTTGGGATGAGAATGAGAGGGTATTAAATCTTACTTTTAGTTGATGAAGGATGATGATTGAAATAGAAATAAGAAACTTTATAAAACAACCCTCTTTTAGACATAGGAGAACCTAGAGACGGTGTCAAAGAGCTTTTAGCCGTGTTTTGGGATGAGGATGTGAAAATATTGAATCTAATATTTAGTTGATTAAGGATGAAGATTGAAAATATGAAAAGTTTATTATTTTAGAAACTTTGTAAAACATCCATCTTTTAGACATAAGAAACCCTAGTGATGATGTCAACGAGTTTTAAGCTAAGTTTTGGGATGAGAATAAGAGGGTATTGAATCTTAGATTTAGTTGTTGAAGGATAGAGATTGAAAAATTAGAAAGTTTCATATTTTAGAAACTTTATAAAACATCCATCTTTTAGACATAAGAAACCCTAGAAATGGTGTCAAGGTGCTTTTAGCCAAGTTTTGGGATAAGGATGAGTTGGTATTGAATAATAGATTTAGTTGGAAAAGGATGGAGATTGAAAAATAGAAAGTTTCTTATTTTAGGAACTTTGTAAAACATCCATCTTTTAGACATAAGAAACCCTAGAGATGGTGTCAAAGAGCTTTTAGCTAAGTTTTGAGATGATGATAAGATGATATTGAATCTTTGATTTAGTTGATGAAGGATGGAGATTGAAAAAATTGAAAGTTTCTAATTTTTCAATCTCTATCCTTTAGACATCGGAAACCATAGAGATGGGGTGAAGGAGTTAGTATAATTTTGAGATAAGGATGAGATAGTATTGAATCTTAGATCTACTTTATAAAGGATGAAAATTGAAAAAATAGAAAGTTTCTTATTTTAGAAACTTCCTAAAACATCCATCTTTTAGACGTAAGAGACCCTAGAGACGGTGTCAAGGAGCTTCTAGCCAAGTTTTTAGTTGTATATGAGGTGATATTGAATCTTAGATTTAGATGATGAAGAATGGAGATTGAAAAAATAAAAAGAAAATAAAACATTTTTCTTTTTACCTAGTAAACCCTAGAGAAGGTGTCAATGAGCTTTTAGCCAAGTTTTGAGATTAGGGTGAGAAGATATTAAATCTAAGAGTTAGGTTGTAAAGGATGGAGATTGAAAAAATAGGAAGTTTCTTATTTTAGAAACTTTATAAAACATTAATCTTTTAAACATAAGAAATCCTAAAAATTGTGTCAATTAGCTTTTAGCCAAGTTTTGAGATTATGATGAGATAGTATTGAATCTTAGATTTAGTTGATAAAGGATGGAGATTAAAAATATAGAAATTTTCTTATTTTAAAAGTTTTATAAAACAACAATCTTTTAGACATATGAGACCCTAGAGATGGTGTGAAGGAGCTTCTAGCTTAGTTTTGGGATTATGATAAGATGGTTTTGAATCTTAGATTTAGTTGATCATGGATAGAGATTGAAAAAATAGAAAGTTTCTTATTTTAGAAACTTTATAAAGTATCTATCTTTTAGACATAGGAAACCCTAAAGATAAGGGTGTCAATTTTGGCTCAGGCTCGGAAGCTCGCTTGAGCTCGGTTCGAAAAAAGCTCGGCTCGAATCCTTAACGAGCCGAGCCGAGCCGGCTCGCCAGGCTCATTAAGCTTAACGAGGAAAGCCTGATTTAGGCCAGGCTCGGCTCGGCTCGGCTCGTTAAGAATTTAATATATTTAAATATATATATTATTGTAAGCCCAATGGTTTTCACCTTGGCATTCCCATCTTGTTTTGATGATTCCAATACACAAGTGATCTTTTATCACTAATGTGTTTGAATGTCTAAGTTGTAGATTATGATAAAGTAAGATCAAGGATGCTTGGATTGAAGGCCAAGAAGCTCACATTGGACCACCAATTGGAAGGCCAAAGTCATCAAGCAAGAAGTCATGAAAACTTGAAGATATGAAGAAATTCATATTGAAGACCATTTTTTGTCTTTTAGAATGTATTTGATCCAAACCTAGATTAGGCTTTTAGAGGCATAATTAAGTTAATCTCACACACCCTAAATAAACAAGTGATTGTATTTGTGGAGTTCCAACACCTTGGAACCCTCATAGCAATCCCATCATTGTTGAGAATTGGAAGCCCAAAACAGAATTGAAAATCTGCTCTGGGCTTCTCGGAACTCCGAGAGTTTTTCTCGGAACTCCGAGAATTCTCGGAACTCCGAGAGTTTTTCTCGGAACTCCGAGAATTCTCGGAACTCCGAGAAATGGTCCAGTAGATCATTTTCCAATTCTGTGTGTATTCTCGGAACTCCGAGAACACTCCAACGGTCTGAAAAAGAGCCGTTTGGAATTTTGCTGGAATTACCTCAATGCCATTGAACGGTCATATTTTGGTTTTCCTATAAATATGGGTGTTCTAAACATACAAACAATCAATCCTAACACTCTAAAACTTCATTTGAATATCCAAGAGTGAATCAAACCTCAATTGTGCCTCTCATCACCATCTTTAGGATTTGGATCATAGGCTCAAATTTGTACATCCATTTTGTAACCCTTGTGAGGGATTTTTCATTTCTTTCTTTCAACCTTCGAGTGTTGTATTCGGGCGAGTATTCGGAGAAGCGAAGCCCATTCTCCGTGGTGAGGATAGCCACCGAGGTTAAAGCTATTGGGGTGAGGATAGCCACCAAAGTTAAAGCTATTGTAATTGGCATTCGATCTTCGCCAAGGTTAAGAAGATCAAATAGTGAAGCCATCAACGGGTTTGGTTGGTGGAGTGGAGTAGGCCTCGGATTTGAGGACCGAACCACTTTAAATCTCGGGTGCACTCTTTCTATCTCTTTGCTCTCTTATTTGCATTGCACCATTAGATTTAACTTGTATGCTTGAATATTAATTCTTGATCTCTTAATCTTAAAATCGGTTTAAAAGGTTTTAAATTGGTAGATTCTATTTCTTAAAACAACCATATTCTCCCTCCTCATTGAGTTGCCATTCTAGTATAACTTGGGACCCCCCTACATCGGATTTTCAATTGGTATCAGAGCCTTGGCTCTTAAAAGATTTTAAAATTTTTGTGAAAGTTATTCCAAAATCTAACTAGGGAAAGATTTTAATTTGGCAACTTCTAATTGTGAAATGGCACACCAAATTGGAACCGGACTTCCGGAAGGCCATTCCACAACTAGACCTCCTTTCTTCAATGGGTCAAACTATGGACATTGGAAAACAAGGATGCGCATCTATCTTCTTTCAATAGATGTGGAACTTTGGTACATTGTTGAAAATGGATACAATGTACCTTCCAAACCATTTGAAGAATGGAATGTGGTAGAGAAAAGGCAAGCTAATTTGAACTACAAAGCAATAAATTCTTTGTTTTGTGCCTTAGCTACCGAGGAGTTCAATCGAGTTGCTCTTTTTGATTCCGCCAAGACTATTTGGGATACCCTTGCGACTACCCATGAGGGAACATCACAAGTCAAGGATTCCAAAATAAACTTGTTAAAGAGCAAGTATGAAATGTTTAGAATGAGTCCAAACGAGAGTATTTCGGAAATGTATACTCGTTTTTCTATTATTTCTAACGAACTGGCTAATCTTGGTAAATCTTATCCTACTGATGAGCTTGTAAGTAAGCTGCTTAGGTCTCTTCCTCCACATTGGGATCCAAAGGTGACCGCGATTCAAGAGTCAAAAAATCTCAAGACGCTAACCATAGAGGAGCTTGTAGGATCTCTCATCACCCATGAGATGCTCCTTACTAGCCGACAAGAGGAAAAGAAGCCAAAGGAAAAGGAGAGGGAATTTAGATCCCTAGCACTCAAGGCTTCCAAGGAAGACTCATCAAGTGAAGCGGATAGTGACGAAGAAGAAGCTTTACGAAGATTCAAGAGCTTGTGGAGAAAGAAGCATAACAAAGATAAGAAGAAGAAAGAAGAAAGTGATGTTGATGGAGCCTTAAGATGCTTCAATTGCAAGAAGATTGGACACAAAAGACCGGATTGTCCACTTCTAAAGTCAACTTCCTCTAAGTACAAGGGTAAGAAGGATTGGAAGAAGCATAAGGCTCTTGCCGCCGGTTGGGATGCGTTAAGCACATCGGGCAAAAGCTCAAGTGAAGGGGAAGAAAATAAAAAAAATGATCTTTGCTTCATGACATTCACCCATGAAGTTGAGGTAAACTCTAACCCCTCATATTCTTCATCTAGTAGTAAAAGTGATAGCATACCTTATGATGAATTGTGTGAAACCTTGCATACCCAAATTTCCAAAAACAAGGTTCTTAAAAAATCCATTTTAAAATTAGAAAAAGAACTTGATTTTTTGAAAAGAGATTTATCTTCTTCCATATCTCAAGAACAAGTTACACTTGAAAATCATAAACTTGAGATTAATACCCTTAAGGGTAGTTTGGATGAGAAAACTTGCCAACTTTTAAAATTTCAAAATATGGCAAGCTCCTCCAATTCTTATGAAGATGAAAGAAATGAGCTTTTAGTTCAAACATCACATCTTCATAATGAAAATGAAAGACTTAGATTATGTTTACATGAATTTCTAAATGGAAATAAAATTATTGACATAATCCTAAGTAAAACTAGTCTTAGACCTCAACATGCTTATCATGATAGGACTAGTATATCTAACCCTCTTGTTAGATGCCATTTTTGTGGAATGAATGGTCATTACCAATTCCAATGTGCATCCAAGAGTAGGGCTAGATGTGGGACCAAGAAATCTTGGGTTCCCAAAACCCCCATATGATGTTATTCATATTGTGTAGATTAGGGGTTTTTGAACTTAAAATTGAATATATTTCATTTGTATTTTTTTGATAACCCCTCTTGTATTGTAAAATTATTTTAACTAGGGGGAGTTAAAATTGAATTTTTCCTTGAAAAAGGGGGAGCTTTAAAATTGTAAATTTTAAACCCTTTGTTTTTCTTACCCCTTCTTTTTGTTGATGACAAAGGGGGAGAAGAATCTAGAGTAAAGACTCTAGAGTAAGAAAAATGTGAAAAGAGTATATGCCTTAATTTGTAAATCTCTTGTGCTTGTCATCATAAAAAAGGGGGAGATTGTAAGCCCAATGGTTTTCACCTTGGCATTCCCATCTTGTTTTGATGATTCCAATACACAAGTGATCTTTTATCACTAATGTGTTTGAATGTCTAAGTTGTAGATTATGATAAAGTAAGATCAAGGATGCTTGGATTGAAGGCCAAGAAGCTCACATTGGACCACCAATTGGAAGGCCAAAGTCATCAAGCAATAAGTCATGAAGACTTGAAGACATGAAGAAATTCATATTGAAGACCATTTTCTGTCTTTTAGAATGTATTTGATCCAAACCTAGATTAGGCTTTTAGAGGCATAATTAAGTTAATCTCACACACCCTAAATAAACAAGTGATTGTATTTGTGGAGTTCCAACACCTTGGAACCCTCATAGCAATCCCATCATTGTTGAGAATTGGAAGCCCAAAACAGAATTGAAAATCTGCTCTGCATAGGCTTCTCGGAATCCGAGAGTTTTTCTCGGAACTCCGAGAATTATTCTCGGAACTCCGAGAAATATTCTCGGAACTCCGAGAAATGGTCCAGTAGATCATTTTCCAATTCTGTGTGTATTCTCGGAACTCCGAGATTTACTCTCGGAACTCTGAGAATTATTCTCGGAACTCCGAGAACACTCCAACGGTCTGAAAAAGAGCCGTTTGGAATTTTGCTGGAATTACCTCAATGCCATTGAACGGTCATATTTTGGTTTTCCTATAAATATGGGTGTTCTAAACATACAAACAATCAATCCTAACACTCTAAAACTTCATTTGAATATCCAAGAGTGAATCAAACCTCAATTGTGCCTCTCATCACCATCTTTAGGATTTGGATCATAGGCTCAAATTTGTACATCCATTTTGTAACCCTTGTGAGGGATTTTTCATTTCTTTCTTTCAACCTTCGAGTGTTGTATTCGGGCGAGTATTCGGAGAAGCGAAGCCCATTCTCCGTGGTGAGGATAGCCACCGAGGTTAAAGCTATTGGGGTGAGGATAGCCACCAAAGTTAAAGCTATTGTAATTGGCATTCGATCTTCGCCAAGGTTAAGAAGATCAAATAGTGAAGCCATCAACGGGTTTGGTTGGTGGAGTGGAGTAGGCCTCGGATTTGAGGACCGAACCACTTTAAATCTCGGGTGCACTCTTTCTATCTCTTTGCTCTCTTATTTGCATTGCACCATTAGATTTAACTTGTATGCTTGAATATTAATTCTTAATCTCTTAATCTTAAAATCGGTTTAAAAGGTTTTAAATTGGTAGATTCTATTTCTTAAAACAACCATATTCTCCCTCATCATTGTGTTGCCATTCTAGTATAACTTGGGACCCCCCTACATCGGATTTTCAATTATTATATATTAATATATACACTAAAAGGGTTGTCCATGGAGTGAAAGGGGGAGGCAAAATATGTCACTTCATTTTTGGAACCCCATTTTTTACTTCCACCCCCCATAGTGTAAAAAAAGTAGTCATATTACACTAGATAGGGCTGTCCAGGGAAGATGAGGGGTGTGAACTTAATATAACCCGAGCTCGGTAAGGCTCGCGAGCCGCTCGTGAGCCTAGACGAGCCTGACCGAGCCGAGCCGAGCCCGAGCCTGGTTCGAGCCCGAGCCGAGCTTTTGAGCTTAACGAGCCGAGCCGAGCGTGACCGAGCTCGACTCGGCTCGGCTCGTTCACACCCCTACCTAGAGATGATGTTAATGAGGTTTTAACCAAGTTTTGGGATGAGAATATGATAGGGTAATGAATCTTAGATTTAGTTGAAGAAGGATGGAGATTGAAAAAATAAAAAGTTTCTAATTTTAGAACTTTATAAAACATCTATCTTTTAGACTTAGTAAACTCTAGAGATGGTGTGAAGGGGCTTTTAGCCAAGTTTCGAGATGATGATGAGTTGGAATTAAATCTAAGATTTAGTTGATGAAGGATGGAGATCGAAAAAATAGAAAAGTTTCTTAGTTTAGAAACTTTTTTAGACATAGGAAACCCTAAAGATGGTGTCAAGGAGCTTTTAGGTGAGTTTTGAGATGAGGATTAGATGATATTGAATCTTAGAGTTTGTTTATGAAGGATGTGGACTAAAAAAATAAAAAAGTTTCTTATTTTAGAAACTTTATAAGACATCCATCTTTTAGACATAGGAACCTGTATAGATGGTGTCAAGGAGCTTTTAGCAAAGTTTTGAGATTATGGTGAGATGGTATTAAATCTTTGATTTAGTTTACAAATGATGGAGGTTGAAAAAATAGAAAGTTTCTTATTTTAGAAACTTTATAAAACTCTTAGATTTAGTTGATAAAGGATGGAGATTGAAAGAAATAGAAAGTTTCTTAGTTTATAAACTTTATAAAATTATCATCTTTTAGACATAAGAGATCTTATAGATGGTGTGAAGGAGCTTTTAGCCTAGTTTTGGGATGATGATAAGATGGTTTTGTATCTTAGATTTAGTTGATCATGGATGCAGATTGAAAAAATAGAATGTTTCTTATTTTAGAAACGTTGCAAAGCATCTATCTTTTAGACATAAGAAACCCTAGAGATAATGTGAACGAAGTTTTGACAAAGTTTTGGGTTTGAGAATGTGAGGGTATTGAATCTTAGATTTAGTTGATGAAAGATGGAGATTGAAAAAATAGAAAGTTTCTTATTTTAGAAACTTTATAAACTATTAAACTTTTAGACTTAGTAAACCCTAGAGATGGTGTAAATGAGGTATTACCCAAGTTTGGAGATGAGGATGAGATGGTATTGAATCTTAGATTTAGTTGATACGGGATGGAGATTGAAAATATAGAAAGTTTTTTATTTTAAGAACTTTATAAAACATCAATCTTTTAGGCATAGGAAACCCTAGAGATGATGTTACCGAGCTTTTAGCCAACTTTTGAGATGAAAATGAGAGGGGATTGAATCTTACATTTAGTTGATTAAGGATTGAGATTGAAAAAATAGAAAGTTTCTTATTTTAGAAACTTTGTAAGACATCCATCTTTTATACATACGAAACCCTAGAGATGTTGTCAAGTAGATTTTTTCCAAGTTTTGAGATGATGATAAGATGGTATTGAATCTTAGATTTAGTTGATGAAGGATGGAGATTGAAAAAGTAGAAAGTTTCTTATTTTAGAAACTTTATAAAACATCTGTCTTTTAGACATAGGAAGCCCTAGAGATAATATCAACGAGCTTTTAGCCAAGTTTTGGGATGAGAATGAGAGGGTATTGAATCGTAGATTTAGTTGATGAAGGATGGAGATTGAAAAAATAGAAAGTTTCTTATTTTAGAAACTTTGTAACCTACTAATCTTTTAAACTTAGTAAACCCTAGAGATGGTGTAAATGAGCTTTTAGCTAAGTTTGGAGATTAGGATAAGAGGGTATTGAATCTTAGATTTAGTTGATGAGGGAGGGAGATGGAAAAAAATAGAAAGTGTTTTATTTTAGAAACTTTATAAAACATCTATCTTTTAGACATAGGAAACCCTAGAGATGATGTTAACGAGCTTTTAACCAACTTTTGAGATGAGAATGAGAGGGGATTGAATCTTAGATTTAGTTGATTAAGGATGGAGATTGAAAAAATAGAAAGTTTCTTATTTTAGAAACTTTGTAAGACATCCATCTTTTAGACATACGAAACCCTAGAGATGTTGTCAAGTAGATTTTAGCCAAGTTTTGAGATGAGGATGAGATGGTATTGAATCTTAGATTTAGTTGATGAAGGATGGAGATTGAAAAATCTTTATAAAACATCTGTCTTTTAGACATAGGAAGCCCTAGAGATAATATCAACGAGCTTTTACCCAAGTTTTGGGATGAGAATGAGAGGGTATTGAATCTTAGATTTAGTTGATGAAGGTTGGAGATTGAAAAAGTAGAAGGTTCCTTATTTTCAAAACTTTACAAAATATCAATCTTTTAAACTTAATAAACCTTAGAGATGGTGTCAATGAGCTTTTAGCCAACTTTTGAGATCAGGATGATATGGTTTTGAATCTTAGATTTAGTTTACGATGAATGGAGATTGAAAAATTGAAAGTCTCATAGTTTAGAAACTATATAAAACATCAATCTTTTAGACATATGAAACCTTATAGAGAGTTTCGTGTTTTAGAAACTATATAAAATATCAATCTTTTAACCAAGTTTTGGGATGAGAATGAGATGGTATTGAATCTTATATTTAGTTGATGAGGGATGGATACTTAAAAAATAGAAAGTTTTTAATTTTAGAAACTTTATAAAACATCCATCTTTTAGACATATGAAACCCTAGAGATGATGTCAACGTGTTATTAGCCAACTTTTGAGATGAGAATGAGAGGGTATTGAATCATATATTTAGTTGCTTAAGGATGGAGATTGAAAAAATAGAAAGTTTTTTATTTTAGAAACTTTCTAAGACATGCATCTTTTAGACATAAGAAACCCTAGAGATGGTGTCATGGTGGTTTTAGCTACGTTTTGAGATGAGGATAAGATGGTATTGAATCTTAGATTTAGTTGATAAAGGATGGAGATTGAAAAAGTAGAAAGTTTCTTATTTTAGAAACTTTATAAAACATCCATCTTTTAGACATAGGAAACCCTATATATGGTGTCAAGGAACTTTTAACAGAGTTTTGAGATGAGAATGAGAGGATATTGAATCTTAGATTTAGTTGATGAATAATAGAGATTTAAAAAATAGATGGTTTCTTATTTTAGAAACTTTGTAAGACATCTATCTTTTAGCATAGGAAACCTTAGGGTTGGTGTCAAAGAGCTTTTAGCCAAATTTTGAGATGAGGATGAGATGGTATTGAATCTTAGAATTAGTTGATAAAGGATAGAGATTGAAAAAATAGAAAGTTAGTTGTTGTAAAAAGTTTAAAAAATATTCATCTTTTAGACATATGAGACCCTAAAGACGGTGTCAATGAGCTTTTAGCCATGTTTTGGGATGAGGATGAGGGGATTGAATCTTAGATTTAGTTGATTGATGATGGAGATTGTAAAAATTGAAAGTTTCTTATTTTAGAAACTTTATCAAACATCAATCTTTTAGACATAAAAAGCCCTAGAGATGATATCAACAAGCATTTAGCCATGTTTTGGGATGAGAATGAGAGGGTATTGAATCTTAGATTTAGTTGACGAAGGATGGAGATTGAAAAAATAGAAAGTTTCTTATTTTAGAAACTTTATAAAATATCAATCTTTTAAACTTAGTAAACCATAAAGATGGTGTGAAGGAGCTTTTAGCCAAGTTTTGAGATGAGGATGAGATGGTATTGAATCTTAGATTTAGTTGATGATGGATAGAGATTGAAAAAAGAGAAAGTTTCTTATTTTGGAAACTTTATAAAACAAACTTCTTTTAGGCATAAGAAACCCAAGATATGCTGTGAAGGTGCTTTTAGCTAAGTTTTGGCATCGGGTTGAGATGGTATTGAATCGTAGATTTAGTTGGAGAAGGATAGAGATTGAAAAACAGAAAGTTGATTATTTTAGAAACTTAATAAAATAACCACGTTTTAGACATAGGAAACCCTATAGATGGTGTCCATAAGCTTTTAGCTAAGTTTTGAGATTATGATTAGATGGTGTTGAATATTAGATTTAGTTGATTAAGGATGGAGATTGTAAAATAGAAAGTTTCTTATTTTAGGAACTTTATAAAACATCAATCGTTTAGACATAGGAAACCCCATAGATGGTGTCAATGAGCTTTTTGCAAAGTTTTGAGATGGGGATGAGATGATATTGAATCTTCGATTTAGTTGATGAAGGATGGAGATTGAAAAATAGAAAGTTTCTTATTTTTGAAACTTTATAAGACATCAATCTTTTAGACATAGAAAACCCAAAATATGGTGTCGTGGAGCTTTTAGCCAAGTTTTGAGATGTTGATGAGATGATACTGAATCTTAGAATTAGTTTATAAAGGATGAAGATTGAAAAAATAGAAAGTTTCTTATGTTAGAAACTTTACAAAACATCAATCTTTTAGATGTAGGAGACCCTAGACACGGTGTCAACGATCTTTTTGACATATTTTGAGATGAGGATGAGCTGATATTGAATCTTAGATTTAGTAGGTTAAGGATGGAGTTTGAAAAAATAGAAGGTTTCTTGTTTTAGAAACTTTATAAAAGATCCATCTTTTAAACATAGGAAGCTCTAGAGATGATATCAATGTGCATTTAGCCAAGTCTTAGGTGAGAATGAGAGGGTATTGATTCTTAGATTTAGTTGATGAATGATGGAGATTGATAAAATAAAAGGTTTCTTATTTTAGAAACTTTACAAAGTATCAATCTTTTAGACTTAATAAACCCTAGAGATGGTGTCAATGAGCTTTTAGCCAAGTTTTGAGATGAGGATGATATGGCATTGAATTTTAGATTTAGTTTACGATGGATGGAGATTGAAAAATATAAAGTTTCTTATTTTAGAAACTTTTTAAAACATCCATCGTTTAGACATATAAAACCATAGAGATGATGTCAACGAGCTTTTAGCCAAGTTTTGGGATCAGAATGAGAGGGTATTGAATCTAAGATTTCGTTGATGAAAGATGGGGGTTGAAAAAATAGAAAGTTTCTTATTTTAGAAAATTTGTAAAACATCAATCTTTTAGACTTAGTAAATCATAGAGATGGTTTAAAGAAGATTTTAGCAAAGTTTTGAGACATAGGAAACCCTAGAGAATGGGTTAAGGAGCTTTTAGCCAAGTTTTGAGGTGAATATGAGATGGTATTGAATCTTAAATTTAGTTGATAAAGAATGAAGATTGAAAAAATAGAAAGTTTCATATTTTAAAAACTTCGGAAAACATCCATCTTTTTGACATATGTAACCCTAGAGATGGTATCAAGGAGCTTTAAGCTGACTTTTGAGATGAGGATGAGATGATATTGAATCTTACATTTAGTTGATGAAGGTTGGAGATTGAAAAAATGAAAGTTTCTTATTTTAGATACTCTATAAGACATCTATCTTTTAGACATAAGAAACCCTATAGATGGTGTGAAGGAGCTTTCAGCCAAGTTTTGGGATGAGGATGAGATGGCATTAAATCTTATATTTAGTTGATAAATGATGAAGATTGAAAAAATAGATAGTTTCTTATTTTAGAAACTTTATAAAACATCAATCTTTAGATATAAGAGACCCTAGACACGGTGTCAAAGGGCTTTTAACCATGTTTAGGGATTATGATGAGATGATACTGAATCTTAGATTTTGTTGATGAAGGATTGAGATTGAAAAAAGAGATAGTTTCTTCTTTTAGAAACTTTATAAAATATCCAGCTGAAATACTCAAGAGGGGGGTGAATTGAATTTAACTCAATATTAGGCCTTTTCAAAATTACCTATGAACCCTAATTGGAATTTTTCTTCACTTAATTAAATATTTGGTTAGTGCAAATATAATTTGAAAAACAAAATGAAATGCCAAATCAAACAATAATGGAAATGCAAGAGTGAGAAATGACACACCGATATATAGTAGTTCGGCCAACGGCCTACTCCACTCTACTCAAGGACGCACTTGAGGGATTCCACTATTGGAGACCTCCACGATGCCCGGCTCCGAGGCGGTTACAATTCCAAGGGATATTAAACAAGGATGCCCTTACACCTTTACAAAGACTCTCCTTCTCCGCCGAGTTCTAAGCGGTTGCTCTCTAGGGAATTAAAAACGAAATGCCCTAGCCAGCTATACAAGATATGAAAGATTGATAGCTTGGCTTCTTCTTGAAAGCTTGATGCTCTTTGTAGATCCTTGATTGCTCTTCAATGATGGTTGCAAGTGAAAGCTCTAAAATCCCAACTCAAATAGATTTGCAAGTTGCAAGGCAAGTTTGGGAAAAACAAAATCTCAAGCAATAATAGGTTGCAAGTTTTCTTTGATGCTCAAAGATGTTTTCAAATGATCAAGAGAGAGAGAAAAACATCTCTACATATTGTATTTATAGCCTCTCCAAAGAATATGACCGTTTGGGGGTGGAAATATCAAAAAACAAGAATTAATTCAAATCCCAACGGCTATATTCTGAGCTGTCGCAGGGTTCTCGGAGTTCCGAGAACCATTCTCGGAGTTCCGAGAATTCTCGGAGTTCCGAGAAATATTCTCGGAGTTCCGAGACAACGGCCAGAAAATGGAATTTTTCTACTGGACCATTTCTCGGAGTTCCAAGAAAATGTCCAGACGCTACTGGACCTTTTCTCGGAGTTCCGAGCTCGGAGCTCTGAGAAAAATCTCGGAGTTCCGAGAAGCCTAAAAATCCACATATTTTGAGATTTTATTTCTTGTTTGATTTTTTGCTTTTGGAACTCATCTCCTATGATTATTTTGGAATGTTTATGAGGGTCCCAACATGTTGGTCCACCACATAACCATTCACTAATCCATTTTAATTTCTTAAGTGTTCTTTGAAAAACATTTTGAAAACACTTTGCCTTGACTTGGAAATCTAAAGAGAAAGGATGTACAATGATACCTATGTAGCTTTCAACTTCTCTTTAGTCTTGGTCTTCAATTGATCTTCCATCTTGTGTATGCTTGCTTGAGAGATGAGGTGAGCTTCACTTAGCTCCTTTGACTCTTGTATGGGATATCTCCAAGCATGACCATGTTGTGTGTTGGTTTCTTCAATGATCAATCCTATCTCAAACACAACACTTCAAAGCAAATTGATTAGTATTCAAAAACACAATCAATTATGTTTAGAATCATCAAAACAAGATAGGAGAGTAGACCCTTGGGCTTACAATCTCCCCCTTTTTGATGATGACAAACAAAATTGATTATGAGGTGTGTGTGGAGTGACATAGTAGTAGGCAAGTGAATACTGGAACTCCCCCTCAATATATGCACACATATAAATGATACAAGTTATAAGCATGTGGTGCATATAGTCAATTGAATAGATAATCAATTTCAAACTTCTCCCCCTTTTGTCATCGACAGAAAGGGTGTAAAAAAAAATTAGGAGTGGATAACTCCCCCTACATCAATGCTTATGGTATAGAAATATATAACCAAGTAATGTACATATACCTGTACATGATCGAGATGTTGACATATGTCAAAATGTTAGGTATTTTAATTAAAGTGAAGATACCTCTCCAACTTAGAAAACTAAGAAGGCTAAGAATATCAATTGAGTGATTTTTAAGATTAGTATTTTACATCTCATTCATGCAGATACTACCAAACAAAGATGATATATATATAAACACTATATAGATAAGCTGGTGAAAGGCACAAAGTATTTATTTGGCAATTTCTTTGATTTGATCCGCACTCCATATGTTTAAGGCACTTCGGATATAGCAAATTCTATCATCACTAAGGGGTTTTGTAAAGATATCCGCTAATTGTTCTTCAGTGTTGATATATTTTAAGCAAATATCCCCTTTTTGTGAGTGATCTCTACTGAAGTGGTGCCTGATCTCAATATGTTTTGTTCTTGAGTGTTGTATGGGGTTCTTTGTTAAGCTTATAGCACTAGTGTTGTCACATTGGATGAGAATATTGTCCATTTTAATTGCATAGTCCATCAATGTGCTTTTCATCCATAGGACTTGAGCACAGCAAGCTCCAGCTGCCACATATTCTGCTTCTGTTGTGGACAGAGCTACTAAATTTTGCTTCTTGCTAAACCATGAAACAAGTGATTTATCCAAGAATTGGCAAGTCCCACTAGTGCTTTTCCTATCTACTCTACATCCAGCGAAGTCTGCATCTGAATATCCGATGAGAGTGAAGGAAGATGATCTTTCATACCATAGTCCTAAACTTTGGGTTCCTCTTAGGTACTTGAAGATCTTCTTAACTGCCGATAGGTGAGACTCTTTTGGATCCGATTGAAATCGAGCACAGAGACAGACAGTAAACATAATGTCTGGTCTGCTGGCCGTCAAATAGAGTAAACTACCTATCATACCCCTATACATCTTTTGATCCACAGATTTGCCAAATTCATCCTTTTCTAGCTTAGCAGTAGTACTCATGGGAATTCTTGATATCTTACTGCTATCCATGCCATACTTCTTTAATAACTCCTTTGTATATTTTTCTTGATTTAAAAATATTCCATTTTTATATTGTTTAATTTGGAGTCCTAAGAAGTAGGTTAACTCACCCATCATGCTCATTTCAAATTCATTTTTCATAAGAGTTGCAAATTCATCACATAATTTTTGATTAGTTGAGCCACAGATGGTATCATCCACATAGATCTGGACAAGGAGGATATCTTGATTTTCTCTTTTGATAAACAGTGTTTTATCCACCTTTCCCATCTCAAATCCTTTTTCAACCAAGAAAGTGCAAAGCCTCTCATACCAAGCTCTAGGAGCTTGCTTTAATCCATATAAAGCTTTATCAAGCCTGAAGACATGATTTGGATGTTTGAAGTCTTTAAAACCTGGAGGTTGCTCAACATACACTTCCTCTTGGATATAGCCATTTAGGAAAGCACTTTTGACATCCATTTGATATAGTTTAAATCCTTTATGAGATGCATATGCCAAAAGTATCCTAATAGCCTCCATACGGGCAACAGGAGCAAATGTCTCATCATAATCTATCCCTTCCTCCTGATTGTACCCTTGGGCTACAAGCCTAGCTTTATTCCTAGTGATAATTCCATTTTCATCCAATTTATTTCTATACACCCATCTCGTGCCAATGACTGGATGATCACTAGGTCTAGGCACTAGTCTCCACACTTTGGTCCTTTCAAATTGACTCAATTCTTCTTGCATGGCCATCAACCAATATTCATCCTTTTCAGCTTCCTTGATGGATTTTGGTTCTACTTCGGATAGGAAGCCAAATTGTTACTCACACTACGATAGTATGATCTAGTTCTCACTGGCGATGTGGCATCACCTAAAATTTGGGATTCAGGATGATCTACCAATGTTCTCCTATCCCTAGGCAATGAGTTATCATCTACATTTTCTGCTTCCTCACTAGGTAATGTATGACTTGTAGATGCATGAGGAGGAGCACTTAACTTAGGTAAGAGATGTTCATTAGGTTCATCCTCATCATGTGGCATTTCTTGAGGTGTTGGCTCTCTCTCATCAAATGTCACATGCATGGATTCTTCGACAACTAGGGTTCTTCTATTAAATACTCTATATGCCTTGCTATGTGAAGAGTACCCTAAGAATATTCCATCATCCGACTTCTTATCAAATTTGTGTAAATTATCTTTAATGTTCAAAATGAAGCATTTACATCCAAACACTCTAAAATAGCTTATATTTGGTTTCAAGTTTTTCCAAAGCTCATAAGGTGTTTTCTTAGAAATTGGCCTTAAATATACCCTGTTTATAATATAGCAAGCGGTGCTAACCGCTTCCGCCCAAAAATATCTAGGGAGATCATTTTCATGCAACATAGTTCTAGCCATTTCTTGGAGAGTTCGATTCTTTCTTTCTACTACTCCATTTTGTTGAGGTGTTCTAGGTGCGGAAAAATTATGTTTTATGCCATGTTCATTACAATAAGTGTCAAAATGTACATTTTCAAATTCCGTTCCATGATCACTTCTAATGTAAGAGATAGCAACACCTTCTTCATTTTGTATTTGATTGCACAATGTAAGGAAGTTTTCATAAGTTTCATCTTTGTGTGCTAGAAATATGACCCAAGTGAACCGTGAGTAGTCATCCACAACTACGAACACGTACCTCTTTCCACCTAGGCTACTTGTCTTCATTGGTCCAAAAAGATCCATATGAAGTAGCTCCAAGGGGTAGGAAGTTGAAATCATATTTTTAGGTGCAAATGAGCTTTTCAATTGTTTTCCTAATTGACAAGTTCTACAAATGTGATCTTTGATGTATTTGAACTTAGGCAATCCTCTAACACTTTCTTTTGAGGAGAGGGTCGAAATGAGATCCATTCCGGCGTGACCCAACCTCCTATGCCATAGCCAAGAATCCTCACTAATGGCATTTAGACAAGTCACATTTTGGAGTCTAAGATCATCTAGTCCAATTGTATAAATGTTATTGTCTCTAGACTCTATGAATTTTACTTCTCCATTTATCTTATTTTTAACAATGCATTTATCGGGATTGAAGACAACTTCAAAACCATTATCACATAATTGACTAATGCTAATAAGATTATGGGACAAGCCATCAACAAATAGTACATCATGTATGGGAGAGGTAGAGTTACCTATGGTGCCTTCACCTTTGACTTTTCCTTTCTTATCATCTCCAAAGGTAACGTCTCCACCATCCTTGAGCGATAGGGATGCGAATTGAGTAAGGTCTCCGGTCATATGTCTAGAGCATCCACTATCAAGGTACCATGTGTTCTTCTTGTTATGGCTTTTAAGGCATACCTACATATGAATAGGCAAGTGAGATCCCTTAGGTACCCAAATCTTCCTAATCTTGCTATGTTCATTTGTTTTCACATTAGAGTTCAACTTAATCTTATCTTGTTTAGCATGTAAGCAAGCAACCTTGTAATGACCTTCTAGACCACAATAAAAGCAAATTTTGGTACCGCTAGAAGAAACCTTTTCAAGTTTAGTTTTATAGTTGGATATTGTGGTGTTCCATTTATGTCCAAGTCCACTTTTGTCACTTGACATTCTTTGAAGATTTACAAGCCTATCCAATTTTAATGAACTATTTTCAAATTTTTCAAAAAGTTTCTTTAGTTCATCATACTCAAAGGATAATCTACCATTTTCATGCTTTAGATTGTTGTTTTCATTTGAGAGTTCTTGTCGGTTTTTATTTAAGATTTTGATAGAAGCATTTAACTCATGAATTTCTACTTTGTATTTTTCATTCTTATCATCTAAAAATTCATGATCCTTTTTTAACCAACCAAATTCTTTTGTCATGTTAGCAAGAGAATTTTCAAGTGATGCAATTTTATCAAATTGAATTTCAAGTTCATCATTTGCATTTTGTAGGGAATCAAGAACTTCTTTTAAAACAATAACATCATTTAAAGTGTTTACCTCATTGTTGTCGTTTGTTGAGGCCATGAAGCATACGTTCCTTGCTATCAAGCAATCTTCGCCATCATTTTGTTCGCCTTCGCTATCAATTTCCTCATCCCATGTGGCGGTCATTCCTTTCTTGCCATCTCTTCTCTTGAAGCGGGTGTTTGAAGTTGGTTCATTGTTGAGTGGACAATCCGGGCGAATGTGTCCAAGCTTCTTGCAACCGTAACATCGTGGTTGAGAAGATCCATCACCGATTTCTTCTTTCTTCTTGAATGGAGGGTTTGTCCTTCTATTTTTCATCCCTCCCATGTTCCTTTGCAAGAATTTGATCCTTCTTGTTAGAAGGGCAACTTCATCTTCCATGTCTTCTTTTGCATCTTCATTTTCACCTACATTACAAGCAAAAGCAATTCCTTTTCCTTTTTCGATTTTAGTTTCGATTTCGGGTGCTTTTGTTTTGAAAATCATTTCATGGGTGATCAAGGACCCTATTAGTTCATCTAGGTTCAATGTGTTCATGTCCTTGGCTTCGGTGATTGCGGAGGTTTTGGATTCCCAAGACAAAGGTAAGGACCTAAGGATTTTAGTCACTAAATCTCTATTGGAAAATTGTTTTCCAAGACCCCTTAATCCATTTACAAGATTGGTGAATCTAGTGTACATGTCGGCAATTGTTTCATCGGGTGTCATTTGAAAGAGTTCGTATTGCCGAAAAAGATGGTTCATTTTAGATTCTTTTACTTGATTGGTTCCCTCATGGGTGACTTTTAAAGTGTCCCAAATTTCCTTAGCCGAATTCAAATTTGATACTCTATTGAATTCTCCGGGAGATAGAGCACAAATAAGAGAATTCATGGCTTTGGCATTATAATTCGAAGCTTGTTGTTCGGCTTCGGTCCAATCATTTAAATTTCTTGTGGGTAAGATGTATTCATTATTAATTGCTCTCCACATTTGATAGTCTTGGGTTAAAAAGATTTTCATTTTGGTTTTCCAAAAACCATAGTTTGTTCCATCAAAATAGGGTGGCCTAGTGTTTGAATAACCTTCATGGTGTTGAGGGTAGTTTGCCATTTTAGAATCTTTACTCTAGACCGGTTAGGGTTTTCTAAAAATTAGAGACGAGGCTCTGATACCAATTGAAATACTCAAGAGGGGGGGTGAATTGAATTTAACTCAATATTAGGCCTTTTCAAAATTACCTATGAACCTTAATTGGAATTTTTCTTCACTTAATTAAATATTTGGTTAGTGCAAATATAATTTGAAAAACAAAATGAAATGCCAAATCAAACAATAATGGAAATGCAAGAGTGAGAAATGACACACCGATATATAGTGGTTCGGCCAACGGCCTACTCCACTCTACTCAAGGACGCACTTGAGGGATTCCACTATTGGAGACCTCCACGATGCCCGGCTCCGAGGCGGTTACAATTCCAAGGGATATTAAACAAGGATGCCCTTACACCTTTACAAAGACTCTCCTTCTCCGCCGAGTTCTAAGCGGTTGCTCTCTAGGGAATTAAAAACGGAATGCCCTAGCCACCTATACAAGATATGAAAGATTGATAGCTTACAATTCTTGAAAGCTTGATGCTCTTTGTAGATCCTTGATTGCTCTTCAATGATGGTTGCAAGTGAAAGCTCTAAAATCCCAACTCAAATAGATTTGCAAGTTGCAAGGCAAGTTTGGGGAAAACAAAATCTCAAGCAATAATAGGTTGCAAGTTTTCTTTGATGCTTAAAGATGTTTTCAAATGATCAAGAGAGAGAGAAAAACTTCTCTACATATTGTATTTATAGCCTCTCCAAAGAATATGACCGTTTGGGGGTGGAAATATCAAAAAACAAGAATTAATTCAAATCCCAACGGCTATATTCTGAGCTGTCGCAGGGTTCTCGGAGTTCCGAGAAATATTCTCGGAGTTCCGAGACAACGGCCAGAAAATGGAATTTTTCTACTGGACCATTTCTCGGAGTTCCGAGAAAATTTCTCGGAGTTCCGAGGGAACTCTCGGAGTTCCGAGCTCGGAGCTCCGAGAAGCCTAAAAATCCACATATTTTGAGATTTTATTTCTTGTTTGATTTTTGGCTTTTGGAACTCATCTCCTATGATTATTTTGGAATGTTTATGAGGGTCCCAACATGTTGGTCCACCACATAACCATTCACTAATCCATTTTAAGTTCTTAAGTGTTCTTTGAAAAACATTTTGAAAACACTTTGCCTTGACTTGGAAATCTAAAGAGAAAGGATGTACAATGATACCTATGTAGCTTTCAACTTCTCTTTAGTCTTGGTCTTCAATTGATCTTCCATCTTGTGTATGCTTGCTTGAGAGATGAGGTGAGCTTCACTTAGCTCCTTTGACTCTTGTAAGGGATATCTCCAAGCATGACCATGTTGTGTGTTGGTTTCTTCAATGATCAATCCTATCTCAAACACAACACTTCAAAGCAAATCGATTAGTATTCAAAAACACAATCAATTATGTTTAGAATCATCAAAACAAGATAGGAGAGTAGACCCTTGGGCTTACACCAGCTTTTAGACATTGGAAGCCCTAGAGTGGATGTGAACGAGCTTTTAGCTAAGTTTTGGGATGGTAATGAGAGGGTATAAAATCTTAGATTTAGTTGATGAAAGATGGAGATTGAAAAAATAAAAAGTTTCTTATTTTAGAAACTTTATCCAACATCCGTCTTTTAGACTTAGGAAGCCCTAGAGATGATATTATCGAGCATTTAGCCAAGTTTTGGGATGAGAATGAGAGGGTATTGAATCTTAGATTATGTTGATGAAGGATGAAGATTGAAAAAATAGAAAGTTTATTATTTTAGAAACTTTATAAAATATCAATCTTTTAGACTTAGTAAAGAGTAAAGATGGTGTCAATGAGCTTTTAGTTAAGTTTTGAGATGAGAATGAGATGGTATTGAATCTTTGATTTAGTTGATGAAGGATAGAGATGGAAAAAATAAAAAGTTTCTTATTTTAGAAACTTTATAAAACTTACATCTTTTAGACATAAGAAACCCTAGAGATGGTGTCAATATGCTATTAGACAAGTTTTAGGATGAAGATGAGATGGTATTGAATCGTAGATTTAGTTGGAGAAGGATAGGGATTAGAAAAATAGAAAGTTTCTTATTTTAAAAACATTTTAAAACATCCACCTTCTAGACAAAGCAAACCCTATAGATGGTGTGAACGAGCTTTTAGCCAAGTTTTGAGATTAGGATTAGCTGGTATTGAATCTTAGATTTAGTTGATCAATGATGGAGATTGAAAATTAGAAAGATTCTTATTTTTGAAACTTTATAAAACATCAATCTTTTAGACATATGAAACCCTATAGATGGTGTCAATGAACTTTTAGCCAAGATTTGAGATGAGGATTAGATGGTATCGAATCTTTGATATATTTGAACAAGGATTGTGATTGAAAAAATAGAAAGTTTCTTATTTTAGAAACTTTATTAAACATCTAAATTTTAGACATTAGAAACCTTAGAGATGGTGTGAAGGAGCTTTTAGCTAAGTTTTGAGATGAGGATGAGATGATATTGAATCTTAAATTTAGCAGATTGAAAAAATAGAAAGTTTCTTATTATTGAAACTTTGTAAGAAATCAATCTTTTAGACATAGGAAACCCAAAAGTTGGTGTCGAGGAGGTTTTAGACAAGTTTTGAGATGAGGATGAGATACTATCGAATCTTAGATTTAGTTTATAAAGGATGAAAATTGAAAAAATAGAAAGTTTCTTATTTTAGAAACTTTACAAAACATCAATCTTTTATAGGTAGGAGAACTTAGACACGGTGTCAAGGAGCTTTTAGCCATGTTTTGGGATGAGGATGAGATGATATTAAATCTTAGATTTAGTTGATGAAGGATGAAGATTGAAAAAATAGAAAGTTTCTTATTTTAAAAACTTTATAAAACATCTATCTTTTAGACATAGGAAGCCCTAGAGGTGATATCAATGAGCTTTTAGCCAAGTTTTGGGATGAGAATGAGAGGGTATTAAATTTAGATTTAGTTGCTGGAGGATGGAGATTGAAAAAATAGAAGATTTCTTATTTTAGAAACTTTACAAAATATCAATATTTTACACTTAATAAACCCTAGAGATGGTGTCGTAGAGCTTTGAGCCAAGTTTTGAGATGAGGATGATATGGTATTGAATCTTAGATTTAGTTTAAGACGGATGGAGATTGAAAAATTGAAAGTTTCTTATTTTAGAAACTTTATAAAACATCCATCTTTTAGACATATGAAACCCTAGAGATGATGTCAACGAGTTTTTAGCCAAGTTTTGAGTTCACAATGAGAGGGCATTGAATCTTAGATTTCATTGATGAAGGATGGAGATTCAAAACATAAAATATTTCTTATTTTCAAAACTTTTTAAAACATCAATATTTTAGACTTAGTAAACCCTAGAGATGGTGTAAAGAAGGTTTTTGCCAAGTTTTGAGATGATGAAGAGTTTTGAGATGAGGAAGTATTTGTTTTCATTCTTAGATTTAGTTGATAATGGATGGAGATTTAAAAAATAGAAAGTTTCTTATTTTAGAAACTTTATAAAGCATCCATCTTTTAGACATTGGAAACCCTAGTGATGGTGTCATGGAGTTTTTTGCCAAGTTTTTGGGTGAGGATGATATAGTATTGAATCTTAGATTTAGTTGATAGAGAATGGAGATTGAAAAAATAGAAAGTTTCTTATTTTAAAAACTTAAAAACACATCCATCTTTTAGACATAGGAGACCCTAGATATGGTGTCAAGGGGCTTTAAGCCTAGTTTCGGGATAATGATGTGATGGTATAGAATCTTAGATTTGGTTGATGAAGGATGGCGATTGAAAAAATAGAAAGTTTCTTATTTTGAAAACTTTATAAAACATCAATATTTTAGACATAGGAAACCTTAGAGATGATGTCAATGAGCCTTTGGCCAAGTTTTGGGATGAGAATGAGAGGGTATTGAATCTTATATTTAGTTGATGATGGATGGAGATTGAAAAAATAGAAAGTTTCTTACTTTTGAAACTTTATAAACCCAATCTTTTATATTTAGTAAACCCTAGAGATAGTGTGAATGAGCTTTTAGCCAAGTTTTGAGATAATGATGAGATGATATTGAATCTTAGATTTAGTTGGTGAAGGATGGAGATTGAAAAAATAGAAAGTTTTTTATTTTAGAAACTTTATAAAGCATCTATGTTTTACACATTCCTAGAGATGGTGTCCACACATCACATCTAACATCTATGCCTAAAAAGAGTTGGTATCAATATCATCTACCATCAGAATGAGCACTTGAATCCACCGTCTCTCAGGGAGGCGGAGAAGACTAGAGCCAATCCAATGCCAAATAACCCTGCTACCTGTCTTCACATATCACATCTAATCCTAACTCATCACATCTAAGGAAGCGGTAAACAAACGCATGCACAACTATAGCTAAAGAGACAAACTTGTACAATGAGCAAATGCCAGTAGATGATAGCAAAAGTAATAATCAGCAATAGTAAAGAGCTACACCTAAGCATGTGAGTAATCAAATCAGAAAATAATCTTAGTCTGAAAGAAGACATACTGTCATGGTCTTATGCAAGAAACAATGGTAACTACAAACACAAACCCTATAGCACTAACAACAAATCCTAAGACTTTAATTATTTTTTTGCCTGAATCTTGGATAGTCTGATGTTCATCTGAAGCAGCCTATGCATCCTCGCCTCTAAGGAATTAAGGCCACATAGTTCTCGCACCTATTCTAAACTACAATATCTAACAAATCTGAGACTGCTATCCTAGACTCAATCAACTATACTTGACTAATTGTTAATAGCTTATTGCATATGATTAGTCAGGTTCCACTTGCTTGTGAGTTTTAAGACTCCCTATATGTCCTAACTAATGCTAATTAGCCCTAAACTACTACAGGTGGGCCCTACATCCTAAGTGCACTACGCTGTGATCCAAAAGAAGATAATGAGCTATGGAGCTTTTAGCCAAGTTTTGGGGATGAGGATGAGATGGTAGTGAATCGTAGATTTAGTTTATTACGGATGACGATTGAAAAATTGAAAGTTTCTTATTTTAGAAACTTTATAAAACATCCATCTTTTAGACATCGGAAACCCTGGAGATGATGTCAACGAGCTTTTAGCCAGGTTTTGGGATCAGAATGAAAGAGTATTGAATCTTAGATTTAATTGATGAAGGATAGAGACTAAAAAATAGAAAGTTTCTAATTTTTGAAACTTTATAAGACATCCATCTTTTAGACATACGAAACCCTAGAGATTGTGTCAAAGAGCTTTTACTTAAGTTATGAGATGAGGATGGGATGGTATTAAATCTTAGATTTAGTTGACAAAGGATGGAGAATGAAAAAAATAGAAAGTTTCTTATTTTAGAAACTTCATAAAACATCTATCTTTTAAACATAGGAGACCCTACAGAAGGTGTCAAGGAGCTTTTAGCCATGTTTTGGGCTGACGATGAGATGATATTGAATCTTAGATTTAGTTGATGAAGGATGGAGATTGAAAAAATAGAAAGTTTCTTATTTTAGAAACTTAATAAAACATCAATTTTTTAGACTTAAAAACCATAGAGATGGTGTCAAGGAGCTTTTAGGTAAGGATTGAGATGAGGATGAGATGGTATTGAATCATAGATTTAGTTGATAAAGTATGGAGATTGAAAAAATAGAAAGTTTCTTATTCTAGAAACTTTATAAAACATCCATATTTTAGACGTAGGAAACCCTAGAGGTGGTGTCAAAGAGCTTTTAGCCAAGTTTTGAGATGAGGATGAGATGGTATTGAATCTTAGATTTAGTTGATAAGGGATGGAGATTGAAAAAATAGAAAGTTTCCTTTTTTAGAAAGCTTATAAAACATCCATATTTTAGACATAGGAGACCCTTGAGATGGTGTGAATGGGCTTTTACCTAAGTTTTGGGATGATGATAAGTTGGTATTAAATCGTAGATTTAGGTGATGAAGTTTGGAGATTGAAAAAGTTGAAAGTTTCTTATTTTAGAAACTTTATAAAACATCAATCTTTTTTACATAAGAAACCCTAGAGATGGTGTGAAGGAGCTTTTGGCCAAGTTTTGAGATGAAGATGAGATGATATTGAATCTTAGATTTAGTTAATGAATGATGGAGATTGAAAAAATATAAAGTTTCTTATTTTAGATACTTTATAAAACATCAATCTCTTACACTTAGTAAACCCTAGAGATGGTGTTAACGAACTTTGTCAAGTTCTGTGATGAGGATGAGATGGATAAAAGCTCCTTGACACGATCTCTAAGGTTTCTAATGTCTAAAAGATAGATGTTTTATAAAGTTAATAAAATCTGAAACTTTCTGTTTTTTCAATATCCATCATTCATCAACTAAATGTAAGATTCAATACCCTCTCATTCTCATCCCAAAACTTAGCTAAAAGCTCGTTGACATCATCTCTATGGTTTTAATACCATAAAAGATGGATGTTATATAAAGTTTAAAAAATAAGAAACTTTATATTTTGTCAATCTTCATCCATCATCAACTAAATCTAAGATTCAAAAACTTTTCATCGCCATCCCAAAACTTGGGTAAAAGCTCATTGACACCATCTTTAAGGTCCCCTATGTTTAAAAGATGGATGTTTTACAAAGTTTCTACAATCAGAAACATTCTGTTTTTTCAATCTAAATCCTTCATCAACTAATTCAATGTTATCTCATCCTCATCTCAAAATTTGGCTAAAACCTCATTGACACCATCTGTAAGGTTTCCTATGTCTAAAAGATGGATGTTGTATAAAGTTTCAGTAATCAAAAACTTTCTATTTTTTCAATCTCCATCCTTGATCAACTAAATCTAAGATTCAATAACTTTTCATCGCCATCCCAAAACTTGGGTAAAAGCTCATTGACACCATCTTTAAGGTCCCCTATGTTTAAAAGATGGATGTTTTACAAAGTTTATACAATCAGAAACATTCTGTTTTTTCAATCTAAATCCTTCATCAACTAATTCAATGTTATCTCATCCTCATCTCAAAATTTGGCTAAAACCTCATTGACACCATCTATAAGGTTTCCTATGTCTAAAAGATGGATGTTGTATAAAGTTTCAGTAATCAGAAACTTTCTATTTTTTCAATCTCCATCCTTGATCAACTAAATCTAAGATTCAATACCATCTAAACCTCATCTCAAAACTTAACTCAAAGCTCCTTGACACCATATAGATGGTTTCCTATGTCTAAAAGATTGATATTTTATAAAGTTTCTTTAGATCAGAAACTTCTTGTTTTTCAGTCTCCATCCTTCATCAACTAAATCTAAAATTCAATACCATCTCATCCACATATCAAAACTTGGCTAAAAGCTCATTGACACCATCCCTAGGGTTTCTTATGTCTAAAAGATAGATATTTTATAAAGTTTTAAAAATAAGAGACTTTTTATTTTTTCTCCATCCTTCATCAACTAAATTTAAGAATCAATACTATCGCTAACTCATCCAAAAACATGGCTAAAAGATGGATGTAGGGTCTCATATGTCTAAAAGATGGATGCTTCATATAGTTTCTTAAATAAGAAATTTTTCATTTTTTCAATCTCCATCCTTTATCAACTAAATCTAAGATTCAATACCCTCTCATTCTCATCTCAAAACTTGGCTAAAAACTCGTTGAGATGATCTCTAGGGTTTAGATACCCTAAAAGATGTATCTAGAAGCTCCTTGACACCATCTCTATGCTTTACTAAGTCTAAAATATTGATGTTTTATAAAGTTTCTAAAATAAGAAACTTTCTATTTTTTCAATCTCCATTCTTCATCAACCATATCTAAGATTCAATACCCTCACATTCGCATATCAAATCTTAGCTAAAAGCTCCTTGACATCATCTCTAGGGTTTCTTATGTTTAAAAGATGAATGTTATGTAAAGTTTCTAGATTAAGAAACTTTCTATTTTTTCAATCTCCATCCTTAATCAACTAAATCTAAGATTCAATATCATTTCATCATTATCTCAAAACTTTGCTAAAAGCTTTATGACACCATCTGTAGGGTTTCCTATATCTAAAATGTTTGTTTTATAAAGTTTCTAAAATCAGAAACTTTCTATTTTTTTAATTCTCATCCTCATCCTAAAAATTAGCTAAAGGCTCCTTTACACCATCTATAGGATTTCCTATATCGAAAAGATTGATGTTTTAGAAATTTTCTAAAAGCACAAACTTTCTATTTTTTCAGTCTCCATACTTCATCAATTAAATCTAAGTTTCATTACCAACGCATCCTCATCTCAAAACTTGGCTAAAAGATCCTTCACACCATCTCTAGGGTTTCATATGTCTAAAAGATAGATGTTTTATAAAGTTTCTAAAAGAAATTTTTTTTATTTCTTCCTCATCTTTCATCAACTAAATATATGATTCAATACCATCGCTAACTCATCCCAAAATTTGGCACAAAGCTCCCTGACACCATCTTTAAGGTTTACTAAGTGTAAAAGATTGTTGTTTTCTAAAGTTTCAAAAATAAGAAATTTTATATTTCTTCAATCTCCATCCTTCATAAAGTAAATCTAAGATTCAATACCGTCTCATTCTTATCCCAAAACTTGGCTAAAAGCCCGTTGACACCATCTCATCCCAAGCAGTGACTTGGTTTGGCAACCTAGAGGGGGGGTGAATAGGATGTTTATAAAATCTTTACCTTTTAAAAATTTTTCCTAAGATTTCACCAAAGACTTATCCCTTGTTTAATTAAGTTTGAAATAGTTGAACTTAAACAATATTACAAATTAATAAAAGTTCAAAACCCTTGTTGATTAGCAAACTTAATTAGGTAATTTTAATATAGCCTAGTTAGCAAGGTTAAGATATTTAGGTTGATTATCAATGCTAACTACTCACTCAATTCTAAGCACAAATAATCAAATAAGAGAGTGAGAGGGAGTGAGAGAAATACCAATCACACAAGTGACACAAAGATTTATAGTGGTTCGGCAAATGGCCTACTCCACTCTTCTCAAGGTCGCACTTGAGGATTTCCACTATTGAGACCTCCACAACGCCCGGCTCCGAGGCTTTTACACTCCAAGGGAATTAAATAAGGATGCCCTTCCACCTTTACAATGACTCTCATTCTCCGCCGAGTTCTAAGCGGTTCAGCCAAGGGAATTAAAAACAACGGATGCCCTTGCCACCGATCGAATAAAGAAGAAGATAAAAGCTTTGCCTCTATGTAGGCTACAATGCAAGTTGAAGCTCCAAGGATGCTCTAAAGAATAAACAAGTTTAAGCCTAAACCAATCTCAAAAGATTTTCTCAAATCAAGGCACAAAGATTTTGGTTGGTGAGAGAATTTAACCCAAAAATAGTTCACAAATGATTTTCTATGGTTTCTTGAAGTTGGACAATGTTCCTCATGTGTTTTGGACCCTTGAATGGGTATATATAAAGTCCCAACTCCATGTGACCGTTTGGGGGGTAAAACAGTCAAAACTAGGTCAAAAAATCAACTAGCCGTTGCACCCCAACGGCTATATTTTTTTGAAGAAAAACATTTCTCGAAGTTCCGAGCGAAATTCTCGGAGTTCCGAGAATTCAAACAGAGCCTTTAAGTTTAGAATCTGGTGCATTTCTCGGAGCTCCGAGAATGTTCTCGGAGTTCCGAGCTCGGAGCTCCGAGAATAATTCTCGGAGTTCCGAGACTGGTTTCCAGCAAACAGTGTCGAACTTGTAAAATTCATATCTCCCTCATTTCTCGTCGGATTTTGACGTTCCTATACTCTACGGATATGAGAAAAATGAGAGCTATCTGTTAAAAATATTTTCAAAAATATTTGAAAATGTTTTAAATAAGTTTTGATAGGATTTAGTTGCTGGTCCAGGTTGTTGCTTCGGAACTCTGTTTTGTTCATTCTTGTGTTGAATGCCATATGGGTCCCAACATGTTGGTACACCACCATGGCCATTCACTTATCCATTTAAGTCCTTAAAGGGTGTGTTAGTCTCTTTGAAAAACATATTTTTAGGGGTTTTAAGATGTGCCTTGATAAGAGAAAACACAAGAGAGATAGGTGATACAATCTACCCTTTTTACCATTCTCTTGAATGAACTCTTGAGGTAGCCATTGCTTGATCTTCTCTTTGAGTGCATGGCTTGCTTTGGGATCTTCAAGGTTGAGCTTCTTTGCTTGACACCTTCCAAGGATGATGCCACCATTTGGTTCAAGCTTTTTTGCAAGTTGTTGATCCACAAGCTTTGGCCTTCATTGTTCTTCCTTTGTTTGTTCAATGCTTTGAGATGGTTGATGATGAGCTTCTCCTTGGTACCTCCAAGGTGTGATTGGTCCAAGTATGTTCCGAGCTCTTTTGCCATTGTGTTTGGTTCATCTTCAAGCATAGGCCAATAAGGTGTGTGCTAGTATGATTTGACTTGTGTAGGACTTGTCTAAAGCACAACACTCAAGGCAAATGATTAGTCCATAAATGACTAATCAATTTGCGTTTGTTAATCATCAAAACAAGGTGATTGAATAAACCCATGGGGAACCCTTGGGCTTACAATGGATCTTTTACAAAGTTTCTAAAATAAGAAACTTTTTGTTCTTTCAATCTCTATCCTTCATCAACTAATTCTAAGATTCAATATCCTCTCATTCTCATCCCAAAACTTGGCAAAATGCTCGTTGACATCATCTCTAGGGTTTACTAATTTTGAAAAAATAGAAAGTTTCTTATTTTAGAATCTTTATAAAACATCCTTTTTAGACATAGGAAACCCTTGAGATGGTGTTAAGGAGCTTTTAGCAAAGTTTTAAGATGAGGATGAGATGGTATTGAATCTTACATTTAGATAATAAAGGATGAAAATAAAAAAAAATAGAAAGTTTCTTACTTTAGAAACTGTATAAAACATCCATCTTTTAGACATAGGAAGCGCTAGAGATGGTGTGTGAATGAGCTTTTAGCCAAGTGTTGAGATGAGAATGAAATGGTATTGAGACAAAGATTTAGTTGATGAAGGACCATCTTTTATGATATTTAAACCCTAAAGATGATGTCAATGAGCTTTTAGCTAAGTTTTGGGATGAGAATGAGAGGGTTTTGAATCTTAGATTTAGTTAATGAAGGACGGAGATTGAAAAAATAGAAAGTTTCTTATTTTAGAAACTGTATAAAACATCTATCTTTTAGAGATAGTAAACCCTGGAGATGTTGTGAAGGTGCATTTAGCCAACTTTTGAGATGAGAATGAGAGGGTTTTGAATCTTTGATTTAGTTGATGAAGGATGGCGATTTAAAAACTAGAAAGTTTCTTATTTTAGAAACTTTATGAAAGATTAATCTTTTACACTTAATAAATCCTAGAGATTGTGTCAAGGAGCTTTTCGCCAAGTTTTGGGAAGAAGATGAGATGGTATTGAATCATAGATTTAGTTGATGAAGGACTATCTTCAATGGTATTGAAACCCTAGAGATGATGTCAACGAGCTTCTAACAAAGTTCTATTTAATATCATTTCATACTCATCTCAAAACTTAGCTAAAAGCTCTTTGACACCATCTCTAGGGTTTCCTATGTCTAAAAGATGGATGTTTTATAAAGTTTCTAAAATACGAAACTTTCTATTTTTCAATCTCTACCTTTCATCAACCAAATCTAAGATTGAATACCATCGCATCCTCATCTCAAAATTAGGCTAAATGTTCCTTGCCACCATCTTTAGGGTTTACTAAGTCTAAAAGATTGATATCTTATAAAGTTTCTAGAATAAGAAGTTTTCTATTTTTTCAATCTCCATCCCTCATCAACTAAATCTAAGATTCAACACCATCTCATTCTCATCCCAAATCTTGGTTAAAACCTCGTTGACATCATCTTTAGGGTTTCCTTTATCTAAAAGATAGATGTTTTATAAAGTTTCTAAAATAAGAGACTTTTTATTTTTTCAATCTCCATCCAGGATAACCTAAACCTAAGATTCAAAACCATCTTATCATCATCCTAAAACTAGGCTAAAAGCTCCTTCACACCATCTCTAGGGTCACTTTTGTATAAAAGATGGTTGTTTTATAAAGTTTATAAAATAAGAAACTTCCTATTTTTTCAATCTCCATCCTTTATCATCTAATTCTAAAATTCAATAACATCTTATTCTCATCTCAAAACTTGGCTAAAAGCTCATTGACACCATTTCTAGTTTTTCAATCTCCATCCTTTATAACCTAAATCTAAGATTTAATACCATCTCACCCTAATCTCAAACCTTGGCTAAAAGCTCCTTGACACCATCTCTAGGGTTTACTAAGTCTAACAAACTAATGTTTTATAAAGTTTCTAAAAGAAGAAACTTTCTAGTTTTTCAATCTCCATCCTTTATAACCTAAATCTAAGATTCAATACCATATCACCCTAATATCAAAACTTGGTTAAAAGCTCCTTGACACCTTCTCTAGGGTTTACTAAGTCTAACAAACTAATGTTTTATAAAGTTTCTAAAAGAAGAAACTTTCTAGTTTTTCAATCTCCATCCTTTATAACCTAAATCTAAGATTCAATACCATATCACCCTAATATCAAAACTTGGTTAAAAGCTCCTTGACACCTTCTCTAGGGTTTACTAACTCTAAAAAATTAATGTTTTATAAAGTTTATAAAATAAGAAACTTTCTATTTTTTCAATCTCCATCCTTAATCAACCAAATCTAAGATTCAATATCACCTCATCCTCATCCAAAAACATGGCTAAAAGCACTTTCACACCGTCTCTAGGGTCTCTTATGTCTAAAATATGGTTGTTTTATGAAGTTTTTAAAATAAGTAACATTCTATTTTTCAATTTTCATCAATTATTAACTAAATCTAAGATTCAATAACATCTCATCCTCATCTCAAAACTTAGCTAAAAGCACCTTGACCCCATCCCTAGGGTTTCGTAAGTCTAAAAGTTGGATGTCTTATAAAGTTTCTAAAATAAGAAACTTTCAATTTTTTCAATCTCCATCCTTCATCAACTAAATCAAAGATTCATTATCATCTAATCTTCATCTCAAAACGTACCTAAAAGCTCATTTACACTATCTCTAGGGTTTCCTATGTCTAAAAGATGGATGTTTTATAAAATTTTTAAAATAAGAGACTTTACATTTTTGAATCGCCATCCTTCACCAACTAAATTTACGATTCAATACCATCTCAACCTCTTCCCAAAACTTGGCTAAAAGCTCCTTAACACCATCTCTGGGGTTTTCTACGTCTAAAAGATGGATTTTTATAAAGTTTCAATCTCTTTACTTAATCAACTAAATTTATGATTCAGTACCCTCTCATTCTTATCCCAAAACTTGTTTAAAAGCTCGTTGACATATTCTCTATGGTTTCCTTTATCCAAAAGATAAATGTTTTATAAAGTTTCTAAAATAAGAAACTTTCTATTTTTTCAATTCTCATCCTTCATCAACTAAATCTAAGATTCAGTATCATCCCTTCGTTATTCCAAAACATGGTTTAAAGCTCCTTGACACAATGTCTAGGGTCACTTATCTCTAAAAGTTGGATGTTTTGTAAAGTTTCTTATTTAAGAAACTTTCTATTTTTCAATCTTCAGCCTTCACCAACAAAATATAAGATTCAATACAATATCATCCTCGTCTCTAAACTTGAGTTAAAGCTCATTCACACTATCTGTAGGGTTTTCTATGTCTAAAAGATTGATGTCTTATACAGTTTCTAAAATAAGAAACTTTTTTTTTTCAATCTCTAGCCTTCATCAACTAAATCTAAGATTCAATATCATCTCATCCACATCTCAAAACTTAGCTAAAAGCTCCTTGACACCATCTCCAGGGTTTTCTATGTCTAAAAGATTGATGTTTTCTAAAATTTCTAAAATTAGAAACTTTCTATTTTTTCAATCTCCATCCTTGTTCAAATAAATCAAAAATTAAATAACATCTAATCCTCATCTCAAAACTTAGCTAAAAGCTCATTGACACTATTTATAGGGTTTCCTATGTCTTAAATATTGATGTTTTATAAAGTTTCTAAAATAAGAAACTTTCAATTTTACCATCTCCAACCTTGATAAACTAAATCTAAGATTCAATAACATCTAATCTTCATCTAAAAAACTTGGCTAAAAGCTCTTTGACACCATTTATAAAGTTTCCTATGTCTAAAAGATAGATGTTTTACAAAGTTTCTAAGCTATAAAACTTTTTCTTTTTCAATATCTATTCTTCACCATTTAAATCTACGATTCAATACCATCTCATCCCAAAACTTGGCTCAAAGCACCTTTACACCATCTCTATGGTTTCCTTTGTCTAAATGACGTATATTTTTTAAAGCTTCAAAAATAAGAAACTTTCTACTTATTTAATCTCTATCCTTCATCAGCTAAATCCATGATTCAGTACCCTCTCATTCTCATCCCAAAACTTGGCTAAAAGTTCGTTGACGTCATCTCTAGGGTTCCTATAACTAAAAGATGGATGTTTTATAAAATCTCTAAAATAATAAACTTTCTATTTTTTCAATCTCTATCCTTCATCAACTAAATCTACGATTCAAGATCATCTCATCATCACCCGAAAACATAGTTAAAATTTCCTTAACACCGTCTCTAAGGTTTCTTATGTGTAAAAGATGGATGTTTTATAAAGTATCTAAAATAAGAAACTTTCTATTTTTTCAATTCCATCATTTATCAACTAAATCTAAGATTCAATACCCTCTCATCCTCATCTAAAAACTTGGCTAAAAGCTCCTTGACACCATCTCTAGTGGTTCTTATGTCTAAAAGATTGATGTCTTATAAAGTTTATAAAATAAGAAACTTTCTATTTTTTCAATCTCCATCCTTTAACATCTAAATCAAAAATTCAGTAACATCTCATCGTCATCTGAAAACATGGCTAAAAGCTCATTGACACCATTTTCAGGATTTTCTATGTTTAAAAGATGGATATTTTATAAAGTTTCTAAAATAAGAAACTTTCTAGTTTTTCAATCTCCATCCTTTATAACCTAAATCTAAGATTTAATACCATCTCACCCTAATCTCAAAACTTGGCTAAAGGCTCCTTCACACAATGTCTAGGGTTTACTAAGTCTAACAAATTAATGTTTTATAAAGTTTTTAAAATAAGAAACTTTCTAGTTTTTCAATCACCATCCTTTATAACCTAAATCTAAGATTTAATACCATCTCACCCTAATCTCAAAAGTTGGCTAAAAGCTCATTAACACCATCTCTAGGGTTTATTAAGTCTAAAAAATTAATGTTTTATAAAGTTTCTAAAATAAGAAACTTTCTATTTTTTCAATCTCCCTATTTCATCAACTAAATCTAATAGTCAATATCACCTCATTCTCATCCCAAAACATGGCTAAAAGCTGATTCACACCGTCTCTAGGGTCTTATATGTCTAAATTATTGGTGTTTAATAAAGTTTTTAGAATAAGAAACTTTCTATTTTTCAATTTTTATCATTTACCAACTAAATCTAAGATTCAATACCATCTCATCCTCATCTCAAAACTTAGTTAAAAGCTCCTTGACCCCATCTCTAGGGTCTCATATGTCTAAAAGATGGATGTCTTATAAAGTTTCTAAAATACGAAACTTTCTATTTTTTCAATCTCCATCCTTCATCAACTAAATCAAAAATTCAATATTATCTCATCTTCATCTCAAAACTTAGCTAAAAGCCCATTCAAATTATCTTTAGGGTTTCCTATGTCTAAAAGATGAATGTTTTATAAAGTTTCTAAAATAAGAGATTTTATGTTTTTGAATCTCCATCCTTCACCAACTAAAACTACGATTCAAGACCACATCCTAAAACTTGGCTAAAACTACCTTGACTCCATCTCTAGGGTTGTCTATGTCTAAAATGTGGATGTATTATAAAGTTTCTAAACTAAGAAGCTCTCTAATTTTTCAATCTCCATCCTTCATCAACTAAATGTAAGATTCAATACCCTCATATGCTCGTTCTAAAACATGGCTTAAAGCTCGTTGACATCATCACTAGGGTTTCTTATTTCTAAATGACGGATGTTTTAAAAAGTTTCTAAAATAAGAAACTTTATATTTTTTCAATATCCATCCTTTATCAACTAAATCAAAAATTAAATATCATCTCATCTTCATCTCAAAACTTAGCTAAAACTTCCTTCACACTATCTCTCGGGTTTCCTATGTCTAAAAGATTGATGTTTTATAAAGTTTCTAAAATAAGAGACTTCATATTTTTGAATCTCCATCTTTCACCAACTAAATCTACGATTCAATACCATCTCATCCCCATCCCAAAACTTGGATAAAAGCACTTCGACTCCATCTCTAGGATTTCTTATGTCTAAAAGATAGATATATTATAAAGTTCCTAAAATAGAAGCTTTCTAATTTTTCAATCTCCATCCTTCATCAACTAAATCTAAGATTCAATACTCTCATGTGCTCATCCCAAAACATGGCTTAAAGCTCGTTGACATCATCACTTGGGTTTCTTATTTCTGAATGATAGTAGTTTTACAAAGTTTTTAAAATAAGAAACTTTCTATTTTTTCAATCTCCATCCTTTATCAACTAAATCTAAGATTCAATACCATCTCATCCTTATCCCAAAACTTGGCTAAAAGCACCTTGACTCCATCTATAGGGTTTCCTATAGATAAAAGATTGATGTTTTATAAAGTTCCTAAAATAAGAAGCTTTCTAATTTTCAATCTTCATCCTTTAATCAACTAAATCTAAGATTCAATACCCTCATATGCTCATCCCAAAATATGCCTTAAAGCTCGTTGACATCATCACTAGGGTTTCTTATTTCAAAATGATGTACGTTTTACAAAGTTTCTAAAATAAGAAGCTTCCTATTTTTCAATCTCAATCCTTCACAAACAAAATCTACGAGTCAATATCATCTCACCCTCATCCTAAAAATTGGCTAAAAGCACCTTGACACTATCTTTAAGGTTTACTAAGTCTAAAAGATTGATGTTTTACAAAGTTTCTGGAATAAGAAACTTTCTATTTTTTCAATCTCCATCCTTCATCAACTAAATCTAAGATTCAATACTCTCTCATTCTCATCCTAAAACTTGATTAAAATCTCGTTGACATCATCTCTAGGGTTTCCTATGTCTAAAAGATAGATGTTTTATAAAGTTTTTAAAATAAGAAACTTTCTATTTTTTCAATCTTCATCATTTATCAACTAAATATAAGATTCAATACAATCTCTTCCTCATCTCAAAACTGAGCAAAAAGCTCCTTAACCCCATCTCTAGAGTTTCCTATGTCTAAAAGATGGATGTCTTATAAAGCTTCTATTTTTTCGATCTCCATCCTTCATCAACTAAATCAAAGATTCAATATCATCTCATCCAAATCTCAAAACTTAGCTAAAAGCTCCTTGACACCATATCTAGGGTTTCCTATGTGTAAAAGACGGATGTTTTATAAAGTTTCTAAAAAAAGAAACTTTGTATTTTTCAATCTCCATCTTTCACCAACTAAATCTATGATTCAATACCATCTCATCCTGATTCTAAAACTTGGCTAAAAGCACATTTACACCATCTCTAGGGTTTCATATGTCTAAAAGATTGATATTTTAGAAAGTTTCTAAAATAAGAAACTTTCTAATTTTTCAATCTCCATCCTTCATAAACTAAATATAAGATTCAATATCATCTCATCCTCATCTATCAACTAAATCTAAGATTCAACACCCTCTCATCCCCATCTCAAAACTTGGCTAAAAGCTCCTTAACACCATCTTTAGGGGTTCCTATGTCTAAAAGATTGATGTCTTATAAAGTTACTAAAACAAGAAATTTTCTATGTTTTTAGTCCCCATCCTTAATCCACTAAATCTAAGATTCAATATCATCTCATCATCATCTCAAAACTTTGCTAAAAGCTCCTTCACACCATCTCAAGAATTTCCTATTTCTAAAAGACGGATGTTTTATAAAGTTTCTAAAATAAGAAACTTTCAATTTTTTCAATCTCCATCCTTAATCAACGAAATATAAGATTCAACACCATCCCCATACTCATCTCAAAACTTGGCTTAAAGCTCCTTGACACCATGTAAGCCCAATGATTTTCACCTTGGCATTCCCATCTTATTTTGATGATTCCAATACACAAGTGATTTATGATCACTAATGTGTTTGATTGTCTAAGTTGTAGATCACATTGGTGCTAAGACAACATTACTTGGATTGAGGCCAAGAAGCTCTCATTGAACCACATCATGAAGGCCAAAGACATCGAAATCCAAGACAAATGAAGACTTGAAGAATCCATTGAAGATCAAGTTATATTAGATTGTATTAAGATCCAATCCTAGTTTAGGATTTTGAAAGGCATAATTAAGTTAATCTCACACACCCTAAATAAATAAGTGATTGTATTTGTGGAGTTCCAACACCTTGGAACCCTCATAGCAATCCCAACTTGGTGTTAAGTTGGAAGCCTAAAAACATGAAGAGAAAATCTGCTCAGCATAGGCTTCTCGGAACTCCGAGATAAATTCTCGGAATTTCGAGAATTCTCGGAACTCCGAGAAATGGTCCAGTAGACTTTTTTTCATCTTATGTTAGTATTTCCGGAACTCCGAGAATTCTCGGAACTCCGAGAACACTATAACGGTCATATTTTGATTTTCCTATATATATGGGCATTCTAAACTTCCAAATTATCAATTCTAACACTCTAAAACTTCATTTGAACATCCAAAGAGTGAACCAAACTTGATTATGCCTCTCATCCTCTAAAGATTAGGATTCGGATCTATAGGCTCAATTTGTACATCTTCTACAATTTGTAAACCCTTGTGAGAGATTTTTTGTTCTTTTTTTTTTATCAAGAACGTTGTATCGGGCGAATGTTCGGAGAAGCGTAGCCCACTCTCCGTGGTGAAGATTGCCACCAAGGTTAAAGGTGATCGGAATTTGTAATCGGCACCGATCTTCGCCGAAGTTAAGAAGATCACATAGTGAAGCCATCAACGGGTTTGGTTGATGGAGTGGAGTAGGCCTCGCGTTTGGAGGACCGAACCACTTTAAATCTCGGGTGCAATATCTCTTACTCTTGCTCTTTATTAGCATTTGCACTTTAGATTTAACTTGTGCGCTTGAATTTTATTGTTGATCTCTTAATTTCCAAAATTGGGTTTGAGTTTTCAAAAGAGTTAAAACTTGTTAGCAACCTAATTTCTCACTCCTCATAAGTTGCCGTATTCGGGACCACCCTTGGAATTTCACTTGGTATCAGAGCAAAGGCTCTTAAAAGATTTTCTTTTCTATAAATCTTTGGAAAAATTTTCTTTAAAAATTTCAACAAGGGAAAGATCATAAGATCTTTGGCAACTTTCTAATTGTGAAATGGCGGATAGAAATGGAACCGGACTTCCGGAGGGCCATTCCACAACTAGACCTCCCTGCTTTAATGGGTCCAACTATGGACATTGGAAGACAAGGATGCGCATCTATCTCCTTTCGATAGATGTGGAACTTTGGCACATTGTTGAAAATGGATACATGTTGCCTTCCAAACCATTTGAAGAATGGAATGTCGTAGAAAAAAGGCATGCAAATTTAAATTACAAAGCTATAAATTCTTTGTTTTGCGCCTTATCTACGGAGGAGTTTAATCGAGTTGCTCTTTTTTATTCCGCCAAGGTTATTTGGGATACACTTACCGTTACCCATGAGGGAACATCTCAAGTTAAGGATTCCAAAATAAACTTGTTAAAGAGCAAATATGAAATGTTTAGAATGGATCAAAACGAAAGCATTTCCGAAATGTATACACGTTTTTCTAAAATTTCTAATGAACTAGCTAATCTTGGTAAATCTTATCCTACTGATGAGCTTGTGAGTAAGTTGCTTAGGTCTCTTCCTCCATATTGGGATCCAAAGGTAAGCGCCATACAAGAATCAAAGAATCTCAAGACGTTAACCATGGAGGAGCTTGTAGGATCTCTCATCACCCATGAGATGCTCCTCACTAGCCGACAAGAGGAGAAGAAGCCGAAAGAGAAAGAGAAAGAGAGTCGATCTCTAGCTCTAAAAGCCTTCAAAGCAAACTCATCATCCTCTAGCGAGGCGGATAGCGATGAAGAAGAAGCTTTAAGGAAATTTAAAAGCTTATGGAGAAAGAAACATAAAAAGGATAAAACGAAGAAGAAAGAAGAAAGTGAAGTAGAAGGAGGAATAAGATGCTATAATTGCAAGAAGACCGGACACAAAAGACCGGATTGTCCACTTCTCAAGTCAACTTCCTCAAAATACAAGGGAAAGAAGGAATGGAAGAAACATAAAGCTCTTGCCGCTGGATGGGATGCTACTAGCACCTCGGGAAAGAGTTCAAGCGAAGGGGAAGAAAATAAAAAGGATGATCTTTGCTTCATGGCACTCACGCATGAAGATGAGGTAAATTCAAATCCCCCGTGTTATTCATCTAGTAGTGATAGTGAAAAAATATCATATGATGAATTGTGCTCTACCTTGCACTCTCAAATTTCTAAAAATAAAGTTCAAAAGAAATCCATTTCAAAATTAGAAAATGAACTTAATTTTTTGAAAAATGAATTTTCTTCCAAATCTCAAGCACAACTTGAAAATTTCAACTTGAGATTGAAACCCTTAAGGGTTGTTTGGATGAGAAAACTTGCCAAATTGCAAAACTCCAAGCTATGGCAAGCTCTTCCAAATCTTATGAAGATGAATTTAATGATTTTCTAAATCAAATAACCCATCTTCACAATGAAAATGAAAGATTAAGATTATGTCTCCATGGATTCTTAAATGGTGACAAAATTATTGACATAATCTTAAAGAAGACTAGTCAAAGGCCTAAACATGCATATGATAGGACTAGCGTATCTAACCCTCATGTTAGATGCCATTATTGTGGAATAAATGGTCATTACCAATTCCAATGTGCATCTAAGATTAGGGATAGTGTTGGAACGAAGAAATCTTGGGTTCCCAAAGCCCCCATATGATTTTCATCATATGTGCTTAGATTAGGGGCTTGCTCTAAAATTGAATATCTTTCTATGGATAATTAAAATATCCCCTCTTATGTTGAATAAAAATTCTAAATAGGGGGAGTTCTAGGTTTGTCTTTTTCCTTGAAAAAGGGGGAGCATTAAATTGAATATTTCATCCCTTTGTTTCTCTTTTACCCCAATCTTTTTGATTGATGACAAAGGGGGAGAGAATTTAGTATTAGGAAAAATATATGTGCTTTTTATTGGAAAATCTCTTGTGCTTGTCATCATAAAAAAGGGAGAGATTGTAAGCCCAATGATTTTCACCTTGGCATTCCCATCTTATTTTGATGATTCCAATACACAAGTGATTTATGATCACTAATGTGTTTGATTGTCTAAGTTGTAGATCACATTGGTGCTAAGACAACATTGCTTGGATTGAGGCCAAGAAGCTCTCATTGAACCACATCATGAAGGCCAAAGACATCGAAGTCCAAGACAAATGAAGACTTGAAGAATCCATTGAAGATCCAGTTATATTAGATTGTGTTAAGATCCAATCCTAGTTTAGGATTTTGAAAGGCATAATTAAGTTAATCTCACACACCCTAAATAAATAAGTGATTGTATTTGTGGAGTTCCAACACCTTGGAACCCTCATAGCAATCCCAACTTGGTGTTAAATTGGAAGCCTAAAAACATGAAGAGAAAATCTGCTCAGCATAGGCTTCTCGGAACTCCGAGATAAATTCTCGGAACTCCGAGAATTCTTGGAACTCCGAGAAATGGTCCAGTAGACTTTTTTTCATCTTCTGTTAGTATTCCCGGAACTCCGAGATTTTTTCTCGGAACTCCGAGAACACTATAACGGTCATATTTTGAGCCGTTGGGAATTTTGCTGGAATTACCACAATGCCATTGAACGGTCATATTTTGATTTTCCTATATATATGGGCATTCTAAACTTCCAAATTATCAATTCTAACACTCTAAAACTTCATTTGAACGTCTAAAGAGTGAACCAAACTTGATTATGCCTCTCATCCTCTAAAGATTAGGATTCGGATCTATAGGCTCAATTTGTACATCTTCTACAATTTGTAAACCCTTGTGAGGGATTTTTTGTTCTTTCTTTTTTTTATCAAGAACGTTGTATCGGGCGAGTGTTCGGAGAAGCGTAGCCCACTCTCCGTGGTGAAGATTGCCACCAAGGTTAAAGGTGATCGGAATTTGTAATCGACACCGATCTTCGCCGAAGTTAAGAAGATCACATAGTGAAGCCATCAACGGGTTTGGTTGGTGGAGTGGAGTAGGCCTCGCGTTTGGAGGACCGAACCACTTTAAATCTCGGGTGCAATCTCTCTTACTCTTGCTCTTTATTTGCATTTGCACTTTAGATTTAACTTGTGCGCTTGAATTTTATTGTTGATCTCTTAATTTCCAAAATTGGGTTTGAGTTTTCAAAAGAGTTAAAACTTGTTAGCAACCTAGTTTCTCACTCCTCATAAGTTGCCGTACTGGGGACCACCCTTGGAATTTCACACCATCTCTAGGGTTTACTTTGTCTAGAAGACTTATGTTTTATAAAGTTTCTAGAGTAAGAAACTTTCTATTTTTTCAACCTCCATCCTTCATCTCTATTTTTTCAACCTCCATCATTCATCAACTAATTTTAAGATTCAATTCCCTCTCATTCTCATCCCAAAACGTGGTTAAAACCTCGTCGACATCATCTTTAGGGTTTCCTTTATCTAAAAGATAGAAGTTTTATAAAGTTTTTAAAATAAGAAACTTTCTATTTTTTCAATCTCCATCCATGATCAACTAAATCTAATATTCAAAACCATCTTATCATCATCCCAAACTAGGCTAAAATTGCCTCCACACCTTCTCTAGGGTCTCCTATGTCTAAAATATGATTGTTTTATGAAATTTATAAAATAAGAAACTTTCTATTTTTTCAATCTCCATTCTTTATCTACTAAATATAAGATTTAATACCATCCCAACCTCATCTCAAAACTTGGCTAAAACCTCATTGACATAATTTCTAGGATTTTGTATGTTTAAAAGATGGATAGTTTATAAAGTTTCTAATGTAAGAGACTTTCTATTTTTTCATTCTCCATCCTTTATAACCTAAATCTAAGATTTAATATCATCTCATCCTAATCACAAAACTTGGCTAAAAGCTCCTTTACACCATCTCTAGAGGTTACTAAGTTTAAAAAATTAATGTTTTATAAAGTTTATAAAAAAAAAACTTTCTATGTTTTCAATCTCCATCCTTCATCAACTAAATCTAAGATTCAATATCATCTCATCCTCATCCTAAAACATGGCTAAAAGCTCCTTAACACCGTCTCTAGGGTCTCATATGTGAAAATGATAGATGTTTTATAATGTTTTTTAAATAAGAAACTTACTATTTTCAATCTTGATCATTTATCAAGTAAATTTAAGATTCAATAACATCTCATCCTAATCTCAAAACTTAGCTAAAAGCTCTTTGACCCCATCTCTAGGGTTTCCTATGTCTAAAAGATGGATGTCTTATAAAGTTTCTAAAATAAGAAACCTTCTATTTTTTCAATCTCCATCCTTCATCAACTAAATCAAAGATTCAATATCATCTCATCTTAATCTGAAAACTTAGCTATTAGCACCTTCACACCTTCTCTAGGGTTTCCTATGTCTAAAAGTTGGATGTTTTAGAAACTTTATATTTTTCAATCTCCATCCTTCACCAACTAAATTTACGATTCTATACAATCTGATCCTTATCCCAATACTTGGCTAAAAGCACCTTGACACTATCTCTAGGGTTTTTTATGTCTAAAAGATGGATGTTTTATAAATTTCCTAAAATAAGAAACTTTCTAATTTTTCAATCTCCATCCTTCATCAACTAAATCAAAGATTCAATACCCTCTTATTCTCATCCCAAAAGATGGCTTAAAGCTCGTTGACATCATCACTAGGGTTTCTAATTTCTAAACGATGAATGTTTTACCAAGTTTCTAAAATAAGAAACGTTCTATTTTTTCAATCTTCATCCTTTATAAACAAAATCTAAGATTCAATACCACCTCAGCCTCATCTAAAAACTTGGCTGAAAGCTTCTTGACACCATCTCTAGTGTTTTTTATGTCTAAAAGATTGGTGTCTTATAAAGTTTCTAAAATAAGAAACTTTTTTTTTGAATCTCCATCCTTGTTCAAAGAAATCAAAGATTCAATACCATATAATCCTCATATGAAAACTTAGCTAAAAGCTCATTCACACCATTTAGGTGGTTTTCTATGTCTAAAAGATTGATGTTTTATAAACTTTCTAACAGAAGAAATTTTCTATTTTGCAATCTCCATCCTTGATCAACTAAATCTAAAATTTAATACCATCTAATCCTCATCACAAAACTTGGCTAAAAGCTCGTTGCCACCATTTATTTGGTTTCCTATGTCTCAAAAGGTGGATGTTTTATAAAGTTTATAAAATAAGAAACTTTCTATTTTTCAATCTCAATCCTTCACCAACAAACTCTACGATTAAATACCATCTCATCCTCATCCCAAAACTTGGCTAAAAGCACATTGGCACAATCTTTAGGGTTTCTTATGTCTAAAAGATTGTTATTTTATAAAGTTTCTAAAAGAAGAAACTTTCTATTTTTCAATCTCCATCCGTCATCAACTAAATCAAAGATTCTATAATCTCTCATTCTCATCCCAAAAGCACCTTGACACCGTCTTTAGGGTCTCATATGTAAAAAAGTTGTTTGTTTTATAAGTTTCTAAAATAAGAAACTTTCTATTTTTTCAATCTCCATACCTTATCAACTAAATCAAAGATTCAATATCAACTCATCCTCATCTCAAAATTTTGCTAAAAGCTCCTTGACACCATCTCTAAGGTTTCCTCTGTAAAAAAGATGCATGTTTTATAAAGTTTCTAAAATAAGAAACTTTATAATTTTCAATCTCCGTCCTTCACCAACTAAATCTACGATTCAATACCATCTCATCCTAATCCCAAAACTTGGCTAAAAGCACCTTGACACCATCTCTAGGGTTTCCTATGTCTGAAAGATGGATGTTTTATAAGTTTCTAAAATAAGAAACTTTCTATTTTTTCAATCTCCATCCTTTATCAACAAAATCAAATATTCAATACCATCTCATCCTCATCTCAAAACTTAGCTAAAAGCACATTGACACCATCTGTATGGTTTCTTATATCTAAAAGATGGATGTTTTATAAAGTTTCTAAAATAAGAAACTTTCTATTTTTTCAATCTTCATAATTTTTTGAAATTTCAAGGGTGGTCCCGAATTGGCAACAAATGAGGAGGGAAGAATTAGGTTTCTAATAAGTTTTAACTCTTTTGAAAACTCAAACCCAATTTTGAAAATTAAGAGATCAATAATAAAATTCAAGCACACAAGTTAAATCTAAAGTGTAAATGCAAATAAAGAGCAAGAGTAAGAGAGATTGCACCCGAGATTTAAAGTGGTTCGGTCCTCCAAACGCGAGGCCTACTCCACTCCACCAACCAAACCCGTTGATGGCTTCACTATGTGATCTTCTTAATTTCGGCCAAGATCGGTGCCGATTACAAATTCCGATTACCTTTAACCTTGGTGGCAATCTTCACCACGGAGAGTGGGCTACGCTTCTCCGAACACTCGCCCAATACAAGTTCTTGATAAGAAAGAAAGAATAAAAGACAATCCCTCACAAGGGTTTACAAAGTGTAGAAGATGTACAAATTTAGCCTATGATCCAAATCCTAAGCTTTAGAGGATGAGAGGCATAATCAAGTTTGATTCACTCTTTGGATGTTCAAATAGAGTTTTAGAGTGTTAGGATTGATCATTGGAATGTTTGGAATGCCCATATATATAGGAAAAACCAAATATGACCGTTCAATGGCATTGTTGTAATTCCTGGAAAATTCGCAACGACTAAAAATCCGACCGTTGTAGTGTTCTCGGAGTTCCGGGAATACAAACAGAAGTTGGAAATTTCGCAACGGCTAAAAATTCGACCATTTCTCGAAGTTCCGAGAAGCCTATTTCATGCAGATTTTCATTTCTTGTTTTTAGGCTTCCAACTTAACACCAAGTTGGGATTGCTATGAGGGTTCCAAGGTGTTGGAACTCCACAAAGTCAAATCACTTATATATTTAGGGTGTTTGTTTATTTACTTAATTATGCCTCTAAAATCTAAAACTAAGATTGGATCTTTTACAATCTAAATATGATTTTGGTCTTCAATGGATTCTTCAAGTCTTCATTTGTCTTGGACTTCGATGTCTTTGGCCTTCATGATGTGGTCCAATGAGATCTTCTTGGCCTCAATCCAAGCAATGTTGTCTTAGCACCAATGTGATCTACAACTTAGACAATCAAACACATTAGTGATCATAAATCACTTGTGTATTAGAATCATAAAAAAAAAAGATGGGAATGCCAAGGTGGAATCCATTGGGCTTCCATTTTTCAACTAAATCTAAGATTCCATACCATCTCATCCTCATCTCAAAATTGGGCTAAAAGCTCCATGACCCCATCTCTAGGGTTTCCTATGTCTAAAAATGGATGTCTTACAAAGTTTCTAAAATAAGAAACTTTCTATTTTTTCAATCTCCACCCTTCATCAATTAAATCAAAGAATCAATATCTTCTCATCATCTTCACAAAACTTAGCTAAAAACTCCTTCACACCATCTCTAGGGCTTCCTATGTCTAAAACATAGATGTTTTATAAAGTTTCTAAAATAAGAAACTTTTAATTTTTCAATCTCCACCCTTAACCACTAAATTGACGATTCAATACCAACTCATTCTCATCCGAAAATTTGGCTACAAGCACCTTGACACCATCTCTATGATTTCCTATGTCTAAAAGTTTGATGTTTTAGAATGTTTCTAAAATAAGAAACTTTCTAATTTTTCAATCTCCATCATTAATCAACTAAATCTAAACTTTCTATTTTTTCAATTTCCATCATTTATCAACTAAATCCAAGATTTAATACCCTCTCATTCTCATCCCAAAACTTGGCTAAAAGCTCGTTGACAACATCTCTAGGGTTTCATAAGTCTAAAAGATGGATGTTTTATAAAGTTTCTATAATAAGAAACTTTCTATTTCTTTCATCTCTATCCTTTATCAACTAAATCTAAAATTCCATACAATCTCATCCTCATCTCAAAATATGGCTAAAAGCTCCTTGACACAATCTCTAGGGTTTCTTATGTCTAAAAGATGGATTTTTAAAAATTTTCTAAAATAAAAGACTTTCTATTTTTTCAATCACCGTACTTAATCAACTAAATCTATGATTCAGTGTCTTCTCGTTGACATCATCTCTAGAGTTTTCTATGTCTAAAAGATTGATGTTTTATAAAGTGTCTAAAAAAGAAACTCTCCATTTTTTCAATTCAAATCCTTCATCAACTAAATCTAAGATTTAGTATCCTCTCATCGTTATCCAAAACATGGTTAAAAGCTCATTGACACCGTGTCTAGGGTCTCCTATCTCTAAAAGATGGATGTTTTATAAAGTTTCTAAAATAAGAAACTTTCTATTTTTTCAATCTTCATCATTAATTAACTAAATATAAGATTCAATACCATCTCATCCTTATCTCAAAACTTAGTTAAAAGCTCCTTCACACCATCTGTAGGGTTTCTTCTGTCTAAAAGATTGATGTCTTATACAACTTCTAAAATAAGAAACTTTTTTTTTCAATCTCACCCCTTAATTAATTGAATCTAAGATTCAATATCACCTCATCCGCATCTCAAAACTTAGCTAAAACCTCCTTGACACCATCTCTAGGGTGAATGATGGATATTTTTTAATATCCATCGTTCACCAACTAAATCTACGATTCAATACCATCTCATCCTCACCCCAAAACTTGGCTAAAAGCTCCTCGACCCCATCTCTAGGGTTTCCTATGTCTAAAAGATGAATGTCTTATAAAGTTTCTAAAATAAGAAACTTTCTATTTTTTCCACCTCTAAACTTTATCAACTAAATCTAAGATTCAATGCCATCTCATCCTCATCTCAAAACTTGGGTAAAAGCATCTTGTGACCATCTCTAGGATTTTCTATGTCTAAAAGATGGATTTTTATAAAGTTTCTAAAATAAGAAACTTTCTTTTTTTTCATTTTCTATACTTAATCAACTAAATTTATGATTCAGTACCCTCTCATTCTTATCCCAAAACTTGGATAAAAGCTCGTTAACATCATCTCAAGGGTTTCCTATGTCTAAATGATGGATGTTTTATAAAGGTTCTAAAATAAGAAACTTTCTATTCTTTCAATCTCCGTCCTTAATCAACTAAATCAAAGATTCACTACCATCTCATCCTCATCTCAAAACCTAGCTAAAACCTCTTTGACCCCATCTCTAAGGTTTCCAATGTCTAAAAGATGGATGTTTAACAAAGTTTCTAAAATAAGAAACTTTATATTTTTACCTCTTCATCCTTCACCAACTAAATCTACGATTCAATACCATCTCATCATCATCCCAAAACTTGGCTAAAAGCACCTTCACACCATCTCTAGGGTTTCTTATGTCTAAAAGATGGATGTTTTATAAGTTTATAAAATAAGAAACTTTCTATTATTTCAATCTCCATCCTTCATCAACTAAATCAAAGATTCAATATCATCTCATCCTAATCTCAAAATATAGCAAAAAGCTCCTTGACACCATCTCTAAGATTTAGTTGATATGGGGTTTCCTATATCTAAAAGATTGTTGTTTTATAAAGTTTCTAAAACAAGAAACTTTCTATTTTTTCAATCTCCATCCATCGTCATCCCAAAACTTGGTTAAAAGCTCCTTGACACTATCTCTAGGGTTTCCTATGTCTAAAAGATTGATTTTTATAAATTTTCTAAAATAAGAAACTTTCTATTTTTTCAATCTCCAAACTTAATCAACTAAATCTATGATTCAGTATCTTCCCTTTCTTATCCCAAAACTTGGCTAAAAGCTCATTGACATCATCTCTAGGGTTTCATATGTCTAAAAGCTGATGTTTTATAAAGTTTCTAAAAGAAGAAACTTTCTATTTTTCCAATTCTCATCCTTCATCAACTAAATCTAAGATTCAGTATCATCTTATCTTTATCCCAAAACATGGTTTAAAGCTCCTTCACACTGTGTCTAGGGTCTCATATCTTTAAAAGATGGAAGATTTATAAAGTTTCTAAATTAAGAAACTTTCTATTTTTTCTATCTTCATCATTTGTCAACTAAATATAAGATTCAATACCAACTCATCATCATCTCAAAACTTAGCTAAAAGCTTCCTCACACCATCTGTAGGGTTTCATATGTCTAAAAGATTGATGTCTTATACAGTTTTAAAAATAAGGAACTTTTTTTTTCAATCTTACTCCTTAATCAACTAAATCTAAGATTCAATATCATCACATTCGCGTCTCAAAACATAGTTAAAACTCCTACAAACCATCTCTAAGGTTTCCTATGTCTAAAAGATGGATGTTTTCTAAAGTTTCAAAAATATGAAACCGTATATTTTTCCATATCCATCATTCACCAACTAAATCTACGATTAAATACCATCTCATCCTCATCCCAAAACTTGGCTAAAATCCACTTGACATCATCTCTAGGGTTTCATATGTCTAAACGATGTATGTTTTACAAAGTTTCTAAAAAAATAAACTTTCTATTTTTCAATCTCCTTCCTTCACCAACTAAATCAACGATTCAATACCATCTCATCCTCATCCCAAAATTTCGCTAAAAGCACCTTCACTCCATCTCTGGGATTTTTTATGTCTAAAAGATGGATATTTTATGAAGTTTCTAAAACAAGAAACTTTCTATTTTTTCAATCTTCATCATTTATCAACTAAATCTAAGATTCAATACCATTTCATCCTCATCTCAAAACTGAGCTAAAAGCTCCTTGACCACATCTATAGGGTGTCCTATGTCTAAAAGATGGATGTCTTATAAAGTTTCTAAAATAAGAAACTTTCTATTTTTTCCATCATCATCCTTTATCAACTAAATCTAAGATTCAATACCATTTCATCCTTATCTCACAACTTGGGTAAAAGCTCATTGTCACCATCTCTAGGATTTCCTATGTCTAAAAGATGAATTTTTATAAAGTTTCTAAAATAAGAAACTTTCTATTTTTTCAATCTCTATACTTAATCAACTAAATCTATGGTTCAGTACTCTATCATTCTTATTCCAAAACTTGGCTAAAAGCTCGTTGACATCAATCTTTATTTCAGAAAGTTTCATATTTTAGAAACTTTATAAAACATCAATCTTTTAGACATAGGAAACCCTATAGATGGGGTGAAGGAGCTTTTAGCTCAGTTTTGAGATGAGGATGAGATGGTATTGAATCTTAGATTTAGTTGATAAATGATGAAGATTGAAAAAATAGAAAGTTTCTTATTTTAGAAACTTCTCTTTTAGACATAAGAAACCCTTGAGATGGAGTGAAGGTGCTTTTAGTGAAATTTTGGGATGAGGATGAGATGGTATTGAATCGTTGATTTAGTTGGTGAAAGAAGGAGATTGAAAAATAGAAAGTTTATTTTTGTAGAAACTTTATAAAACATCTATCGTTTAGACATCGGACACCCTAGTAAACCCTAGAGAAGGTGACAAAGAACCTAGCTATGTTTTGGGATGAGGATGGGATGGATAAAAGCTCATTGACACCATCTCTAGTGTTTCCTATGTCTAAAAGATGAATGTTTTATAAAGTTTCTAAAATAAGAAACTTTCAACTTTTCAATCTCTATCCGTCATCAACTAAATCTAAGATTCAGTACTCTCTCATTCTCATCCCAAAACTTGGCTAAAATCTCCTTGACACCATCTATATTTTTTCTAAAAGATGGATGTTTTATAAGCTTCTAAAATAAGAAACTTTCTATTTTTTCAATCTCTATCATTCATCAACTAAATCAAAGATTCAATATCATCTCATCCTCTTCTCAAAACTTAGCTAAAAGCACTTTCAAACCATCTCTACGGTTTCCTTTCTCTAAAAGATGGATATTTTATAAAGCTTTTAAGATAAGAAACTTTCTATTTTTCGATCTCCATCCTTCACCAACTCAATCTACGATTCAGTACCAACTCATCCTCATCCCAAAACTTGGTTAAGAGCACCTTGACACCATCTATAGGGTTTCGTATGTCTAAAAGATGGATGTTTTATAAGTTTCTGAAATAAAATTTTTTTGATTATTTCAATCCCCATCCTTCTTGAACTAAATCAAAGATTCAATATCATCTCATCCTCATCTCAAAACATAGCTAAAAGCTCCTTGACACCATCTCTAAGATTTAGTTGATAGGGGATTTCGTATGCCTAAAAGAGTGTTATTTCATAAAGTTTCTAAATTAAGAAACATTCTATTTTCTCAATCGCCATCCTTGATCAACTAAATCTAAGATTCAAAACCATCTAATCCTAATCACGAAACTTAGGTAAAAGCACCTTGACACCATCTATAGAGTTTTCTAGGTCTATAAGATAGATCTTTTAGAAAGTTTCTAAAATAAGAAATTTTTTATTTTTCAATCTCCATCCGTCGTCAACTAAATCAAAGATTCAATACCATCTCTTCCTCATCCCAAAACTTGGTTAAAAGCACCTTCACACCATCTCTAAGATTTCCTATATCTAAAAGTTGGATTTTTTATAAAGTTTCTATAATAAGAAACTTTCTATTTTTTCAATCTCCATCATTCATCAACTAAATCAAAGACTCAATATCATCTTACCTTCATCCCAAAATATGGCTAAAAGCGCAGTGACACCATCTCTAGGGTCTCTTATGTATAAAAGATGGATGTTTTATAAAGTTTTTAAAATCAGAGATTTTTTAATTTTTCAATCTCCATCCTTCATCAATTAAATCTAAGATTCAATACCCTCTCATCCTCTTCTTAAAACATAGCCAAAAACACATTAACACCATCTCTACGGTTTACTAAGTTAAATGAATGATGTTTTATAAAATTTCTAAAATAAGAAACTTTCTATTTTTTCATTCTCCTTCCTTCATCAACTAAATTTAAGATTTAATATCATTTCATCCTCATCTCAGAACTCGTTAAAAGCTCCTTAATTCCAACTCTAGGGTTTCCTATGTCTAAAAGATGGATGTTTTATAAAGTTTTTAAAGTAAGAAACTTTTTTTTTCAATCTTTATCTTTAACCGACTAAATCTAGCACTCTCATTATCATCTCAAAACTTGGCTAAAAGCACTTTTACACCATCTCTATGATTTCCTATTTCTAAAAGATGGATGTTTTATAAAGTTTATATAATAAGAAACTTTTTATTTTTTCAATCTTCTTCATTCGTCAACTAAATCTAAGATCCAATATCATATTATCCTCATCCCAAAACATGGTTAAAAGCTCATTGACACCATATCTAAGGTATCTTATGCTTAAAAGATGGATGTTTTATAAAGTTTCTAAAATGAGAAATTTTTTTTTTTACAATCTCCGTCATTCATTAATTAAATCTAAGATTCAATACCATCTCATCCTCATATCAAAACTTGGCTAAAAGCAACTTGAACTATCTCTAGGGTTTTATATGTCATAAAGATAGATATTCTATATAATTTCTAAAACAAGAAACTATTTATTTCTTCAATCTCTATCCCTCATCAACTAAATCTAAGATTCAATATTATCTCATCCTCATCTTAAAACTTGGATAACAGCTCCTTCACACCATCTCTAAGGTTTACTAAGTCTAATAGATTGATGTTTTATAATATTTCTAAAATAAGAAACTTTCTATATTTTCAATCTCCATCCTCCATCAACTAAATCTACGATATAATACCATCTCATCCTCATCTCAAAACTTGGCTAAAACCTACTTGACACCATCTCTAGGATTTTTTATGTCTAAAAGATGGAGGTTTTATAAAGCTTCTAAAAACAGAAACTTTCTATTTTTTATATCTCCATCATTTATCAATTAAATCTAAGATCTAATACCATCTCATCCTAGTCACAAAACTTGGCTAAAAGTACGTTGACATCATCTCTAGGGTTTCTTATGTCTAAAAGATTAATGTTTTAAAAAGTTTTAAAAATACGAAACTTTCTATTTTTTCAATCTCCATCCTTCATCAACTAAATCTAAGATTCAAAACCTACTCATCATCATCCCAAAACTTGCCTAAGAGCTCCATGACACCATCTCTAGGGTCTCCTATCTAAAAAATATGGATGTTTTATAAACTTCCTAAACTAAGAAACTTTCTATTTTTTCAATCTCCATCCTTCAACAACTAAACCTAAGATTCGAAACCATCTCATCGTCATCCCAAAACTTGGCTAAAAGCTCTTTGACACTATCTCTAGGGTCTCCTGTGTTTAAAAGATAGATGTTTTTACAATCTCCATCCTTCATCAACTTAATCTAAGATTCAATACCATTGCATCATCATCTCAAAACTTGGCTAAAAGCTCCTTGACACTATCACTAGGTTTTTATATGTTTCAAAGATAGATATTTCATAAAATTTTTAAAATAAGAAACTTTCTATTTTTTCAATCTCTATCCTTCATCAATTAAATCTAAGATGCAATATCATCTCATCCTCATCTTAAAACTTGGCTAAAAGCTCCCTTACACCTTCTCTAGGGTTTAATAAGTCTAAAAGAATGATATTTTATAAAATTTCAAAAATAAGAAACTTTCTATTTTTTCAATTTCAATCCTTCATCAACTAAATCTAAGATTTAATACCATCTGATCCTCATCTCAAAACTTAACAAAAAGCTTATTGACACCATCTCTAGGGTTTCCTATATCTAAATGATGGATGTTTTATAAAGTTTGTAAAATAACAAACTTTCTATTTTTCAATCTCCATCCTTTATCAACTAAATGTAAGATTTAATACCATCTCATCCGCATTTCAAAACCTGGCTAATAACAACTTTACACCATGTCTAGGGTTTATAAAGTCTAAAAAATTGATGTTTTATAAAGTTTGTAAAATAACAAACTTTCTATTTTTTCAATCTCTATCCGTAATCAACTAAATCTAAGATTCAATACCCTCTCATTCTTATCCCAAAACATGGCTGAAAGCCCTTTGACACCATCTCTAAGGTTTCCTATGTCTGAAAGATGTATGTTTTATACAGTTTCTAAAATAAGAAACTTTCTATTTTTTCAATCTCCACCTTCCTCAACTGAATATAAGATTCAATACCTTCACATCATCACCCCAAAACTTGACTAAAAGCTCTTTGACAACATCTCTAGGGTCTCCTTTGTCTAAAAGATTGATGTTTCATAAAGTTTTTAAAATAAGAAACTTCTATTCTTTCCATCTCCATCCTTCATCAACTAAATCTAAGATTAAATATCATCTCATCCTAATCCCAAAACATGGTTAAAAGCTCCTTAACACCATCTCTACCTTCTCCTACGTTTAAAAGATGGATGTTTTATAAAGTTCCTAAAATAAGAAACTTTCTATTTTTTCAATCTTCATCCTTTATCAAATAAATCTAAGATTCAATACCATCTCATCATTTTCTCAAAACTTTGCTAAAAGCTCCTTCGCACATTCTCTAGTGTTTCCTTTGTCTAAAAGGTTGATATTTTATAAAATTTATAAACTAAGAAACTTTATATTTTTCAATCTCCATCCATCATCAACTAAATCTAAGATTCAATTTCATCTCATCCTTATCCCAGGCTAAAAGCTCCTAGACACCATCTCTAGGATTCCTTATGTCTAAAAGATGGTTGTCTTATAAAGTTTCTAAAAAAAGAAACTTTCTATTTTTTTTAATCTCTATCCTTAATCAACTAAATCTAGGATTCAATATGATCTCATCATCATCTCAAAACTTGTCTAATAGCTCCTATACATCATCTCTAGGGAATCTTATATCTAAATATGGATGTTTCATAAAGTTTCTAAAATTAGAAACTTTCTATTTTTTCAATCTCCATCCGTCGTCATCTAATTCTAGGATTCATTACCCTCGCAATCTCATCTCAAATATTGGGTAAAAGCGCCTTGACATCATCTCTATGGTTTCTTAAGTCTGAAAGATGGGTGTCGTATAAAGAATCAATAGAAAGTTTATGATGTTTTAGCCAAGTTTTGAGATGAGGATGACATGGAGTTTTTCCTATGTCTAAAAGATGGATGTTTTATAAGGTTTCTAAAATAAGAAACTTTCTATTTTTTCAAACTCGTTCCTTTATCAACTAAATCTAAGATTTAATATCATCTCATCCTCATCTAAAAATTTGGCTGAAAGCTCCTTGACACCATCTCAAGGGATTCCTATGTCTAAAAGGTTATTGTTTTATAAAGTTTCTAAAATAGGAAACTTTCTATTTTTTCAATCTCCATCTTTTATCAACTAAATCTAAGATTCAATATCAACTCATCATCTTCCCAAAACATGGCTAAACGCACCATGACACATTATCTAGGGTCTCTAATGTCTAAAAGATGGATGTTTTATAAAGTTTCTAAAATATAAAATAAGAAACTTTCTATTTCTCAATTTCCATCATTTATAAACAAATTCTAAAATTCATTATCATCTCATCGTCATCTCAAAACATGGCTAAAACCTCCTTGATACCATCACTATGGCTCCCTATGTCTTAAAGATTGATGTTTTATAAAGTTTATAAAATATGAAACTTTCTATTTTTAAAATCTCCAAGTTTAATAAACTAAATCTAAGATACAATACCCTCTTATCATCATCTCAAAAATCAACTAAATCTAAGATACAATACCCTCTCGTCATCATCTCAAAAATCAACTAAATCTAAGATACAATACCCTCTCATCATCTTCTCAAAACTTGGCTAAAAGCTCCTTCACACCATCTCTAGGGTTTACTAAGTCTAAAAGATTGATGTTCTATAAATATTCTAAAATTAGAAACTTTCTATTTTTTCAATCTCTATCCTTAATCAACTAAATCTAAGATTTAATACCATCTAATCCTCATCTCAAAGCAGGGCTAAAAGCTCGTTGACATTATCTCTAGGGTTTTCTATGTTTAAAAGATAGATGTTTTATATAGTTTCTAAATTCAGAAACTTTCTTTTTTTACCATCCCCATCCCTCATCAACTAAATCTATGATTCAATTTCATCTCATCCCCATCCCAAAACTTGGTAAAAACCTCATAGACACTATCTCTATGGTTTTCTATATCTAAAAGATGGGTGTCTTATAAAGTTTATAAATTAAGAAACTTTCTATTTTGTCAATCTCCAACATGCGTCAACTAAATCTAAGATTGAATATCATCTCATCCTCATCTCAAAACTTGGTTAAAAGCTCCTTGACAGCATCTCTAGGGTTTCCTATGTCTAAAAGATGAATGTTTTATAAAGTTTCTAAAATTAGAAATTTTCTGTTTTTTCTTTCCCCATCCTTCATCAACTACATTTTAGAGTCATTACCATCGCATCCTCATATCAAAAAATGCCTAAAAGCTCCTTCACACAATCTTTAGGGTTTCATACGTCTAAAAGATAAATGTTTTATAAAGTTTATAAAATAAGAAACTTTTTATTTTGTCTCCATCCGTCATCAACTAAATCTTAGATTCAATACCATCGCTCACTCATCCCAAAACTTGGCTCAGAGCACCTTGACACCATTTCTAGGATTTACTAAGTGTAAAAGACTGATGTTTTACAAAGTTTCTAAAATAAGAAGCTTTCTATTTTCAATCTCCATCATTCAACAAGTAAATCTAAGATTCATTATTCTCTCATTCTCATCCCAAAACTTAGCTAAACGCTCGTTGGCATCATCTCTAGGGTTTCCTATGTCTAAAAGATTGTTGTTTTATAAAGTTTCTAAAATCAGAAACTTTTTGTATTTTCAATCTTCATCCTTCATCCACTAAATATAAGATTCAATATACCCTATCATTCTCATCCCAAAACATGGCTAAAAGCTCGTTGACATCATCTCTATGGTTTCAATACCATACAAGTTGGTTGTTTTATAAAGTTTCTCAAATAAGAAACTTTCTATTTTGTCAATCTCCATCTTTCATCAATTAAATCTAAGATTCAATACCATCTCATTATCATCCTAAAACTTAGCAAAAAGAACATTGACACCCTCTCTAGGGTCTCCTATGTCTAAAAGATGAATGTTTCATAAAGTTTCTTAAAAAAGAAACTTTCTATTTTTCAACCCCATCCTTCATCAATAAAATCTAAGATTCAACACCATCTCATCATCATCCCAAATGTTGGCTAAAAACTCCTTGACACCATCTCCTAGAGTTTCATGTGTCTAAAAGATAGATTTTTTATAAAGTTTCTAAAACAAGAAACATTTTATTTTTTTGCCATCCTTCATCAACTAAATTTAAGATTCAATACCATCGCTAACTCATCCCAAAACTTGGCTCAAAGCTCCTTGATACCATCTCTATGGTTTCCGATGTTTAAAATAAGACATTTTCTATTTTTTTCAATCTCTATTTTTCATCAACTAAATCTAAGATTAAAAATCATCTTATCTTCATCCCAAAACATGGCTAAAAGCTCCTTGACACCATCTTTAGGGTCTCATATGTCTAAAAGGTGTATGTTTTAAAAAGTTTCTAAAATAAGAAACTTTCTATTTTTTCAATTCTCATCCTTAACCTAAAACTTGGCTAAAAGCTCCTTGACACAATCTATAGGGTTTCCTATGTCTGAAAGATTAATATTTTATAAAGTTTCTAAAATAATAAAAAATTTATTTTGTCTTTCTCCATCATTCTTCAACTAAATTTAAGATTCATTACAATCGCATCCTCTTCATAAAATAAAGCTAAAAGCTCCTTGACACAATCTCTGGGGTTTCATATTTCTAAAAGATAGATGTTTTATAAAATTCCTAAAATAAGAAACTTTTTCTTTCTCCACATCCTTCATCAACTAAAGCTAAGATTCAATACCATTGCTAACTCATCCCAAAACTTGGCTCAGAGCTCATTGTCACCATTTCTAGGGTTTACTAAGTGTAAATGATTGATGTTTTACAAAGTTTCTAAAATAAGAAACTTTCTATTTTTTCAATCTCCATCATTCATCAAGTAAATTTAAGATTCAATATCCTCTCATTCACATCCCAAAACTTGGATAAAAGCTAGTTGAAATCATCTCTAGGGTTTCCTGTGTCTAAAAGATTGATGTTTTATAAAGTTTCAAAAATCAGAAACTTTCTGTCTTTTCAATCTCCATCCTTCATCCACTAAATCTAAGATTCAATACAGTCTCATTCTCATCCCAAAACATGGCTAAAAGCTCGTTGACATCGTCTCTAAGGTTTCAATACCATAAAAGATGGATGTTTCATAAAGTTTCAAAAATAAGAAACTTTCTATTATGTCAATCTCTATCCTTTATCAACTAAATCTAAGATTCAATTCATTTCATCATCATCCCAAAATTTGGCCAAAAGCACATTAACACCATCTCTAGGGTCTCCTATGTCTAAAAGATGGATGTTTTATAAAGTTTCTAAAATTAGAAACTTCTGTTTTTTCAATCTCAATCATTCATCAACTAATTCTAAGATTCAATACAATCTCATCCTAATCTCAAAACTTGGCTAAAATCTCCTTAACACCATTTCTAGGGTTTCCTATGTCTAAAAAAATGATGTTTTACAAAGTTTCTAAAATAAGTAACTTTCTATTTTTTCAATCTTCATCCTTCATCAACAAAATCTAAGATTTTAAACCATCTCATGATCATCCCAAAACCAGGCTAAATGCTAAATAAGAAACTTCCTATTTTTTCATTCTCCATCCTCCAACAACTAAACCTAAGATTCAATATCAGCTCATCATCTTCTCAAAACTTGGCAAAAAGCTCCTTCACGCCATCTCTATGGTTTCATATGTCTAAAAGATGGATGTTTTATAAAGTTTCTATGATTAGAAACTTTCTGTTTTTCAATGTCCATCCTTCATCAACAAAATATAAGATTCAATACATTCTCATCCTAGGATCAAAACATGGCTAAAAGCTCCTTGAAACCATCTCCTAGGATTTCATATGTTAAAAGATAGATTTTTTCTAAACTTTCTAAAATAAGAAACTTTTTATTTTTTCGCCCTCATTCATCAACTAAATTGAAGATTCAATACCATCGCTAACTCATCCCAAACCTTGGCTCAAAGCTCCTTGACACTATCTATAGGGTCTCATATATCTAAAAGATGGATGTTTTATAAAGTTTCTAAAATAAGAAATTTTCTATTTTTTACAATTCCATCATTTATCAACTAAATCTAAGATTCTTTACCCTCTCATTCTCATCTCAAAACTTGGGTAAACGCTCGTTGACATCATCTGTAGAGTTTCAATACTATAAAAGATAATTCTAAAAGCTCCTTCACAACATCTCCACGGTTTACTAAATCTAAAAGATTGATGTTTTTAAAAGTCTCAAAAATACAAAAAAAAAAATTTTCAACCTCCATTCTTCATCAACTAAATCTAAGATTCAATACCCTCTTAGTCTCAAGTCAAAACTTAGCTAAAAGCTCATTGACATCATCTTTGCGGTTTGTTATGTCTAAAATATGGATGTTTTATAAAGTTTCTAAAATAAGAAATTTTCTATTTTTTCAATCTCCATCATTCATCAACTAAATCTAAGATTCAATTTCATCTCATCCTCATCCCTAAACTTGGCTAAAAGCTCATTCACACCATCTCTACGGATTCCTACGTCTAAAAGATGGATGTCTTATAAAGTTTCTAAATTAAGAAACTTTTTATTTTTTCAATCTCTATTATGCGTCAAATAAATCTAAGATTCAATATCATTTGATCCTCATCTCAAAACTTGGCTAGAAGCTCCTTGACAGCATGTCTAGGATTTTCTATGTAAAAAAGATGTAAGTTTTATAATGTTCCAAAAATCAAACACTTTCATTTTTTCAATTCTCATCCTCTTCCTAAAACTTGGCTAAAAGCTCATTCACACCATCCCATTCTCATCTCAAAACTTGGCTAAAAGCTCTTTGTCATCATCTCTTAGGTTTCCTATGGCTAAAATATGGATGTTTTATAAATTTTCTAAAATAAGAAACTTTTTATTTTCTCAATCTACATTTTTCACCAACTCAATCTAAGATTCAGTACCATCTAACCCTCTTCTCAAAACTTGTTTAAAAGGTCCTTGACACCATCTAGAAGGTTTCTTATATCTAGAAGATGGATCTTTTATTAAACTTCCAAAATAAGAAATTTTTTATTTTTTCGCTATCCTTCATCAACTAAATTTAAGATTCAATACCATCCCTAACTCATCTCAAATCTTGGCTCAAAACTCCTTGACACCATCTCTACGGTTTCCTATGTCTAAAAGATGAATGTTTTGTAAAGTTTCTAAAATAAGAAACTTTCTATTTCTTCAATCTCCATCCTTGATCATCTAAATCTAAGATTCAATTTCATCTCATCCCCATCCCAAAACTTGGCTAAAAGCTCCTTGGCACTATCTCTAGGGTTTCCTAAGTCTAAAAGATGGATGTCGTATAAAGTTTCTAAATTTAGAAACTTTCTATTTTTTCAATCTCCCTCATGCGTTAACTAAATCTAAGATTCAATATCATCTCATCCTAATCTCAAAACATGGCTAGAAGCTCCTTGTCAGCATTTCTAGGGTTTTCTATGTCTAAAACATGAATATTTTGTAAAGTTTCTAAAATAAGAAACTTTCTATTTATTCACTCTCCATCCTTCATCAACAAAAGCTAAGATTAAATTTCATCTCATCCTCATCCCAAAACTTGCCTAAAAGCTCCTTCACACTATCTCTAGGGTTTCCTATGTCTAAAAAATGGATGTCTTATAAAGTTTTTAAATTAAGAAACTTTCTATTTTTTCAATCTCCATCATGCGTCAACTAAATCTAAGATTTCACATTATCTTATCCTCATCTCAAAACATGGCTAAAAGCTCCTTGATAGCATCTGTAGGGTTTTCTATGTCTAATAGATGTATGTTTCATAAAGTTTCTAAAATAAGAAACTTTCTGTTTTTTCAATTGTCATCCTTAACAAAAAACTTGGCTAAAAGCTACTTGATACCATCTATAGGGTTTCCTATCCGCAAAAGATGAGTTTCTAAAATCAGAAAATTTCTGCTTTTTCCTTCTACATCCTTCATCAACTAAATTTAAGATTCATTACCATCGCATCCTCATCTCAAAACTTGGCTAAAATCTCCTTGACACAATCTCTAGTGTTTCATATGTCGAAAAGATAGATATTTTATAAAGTTCCTAAAATAAGAAAAAAAAATTTCTACCCATCCGTCATCAACTATATCTAAGATTCAATATTATCGCTAAGTCATCCCAAAACTTAGTTCAGAGCTCCTTCACACCATTTCTAGGGATTACTAAGTGTAAAAGATTGACGTTTTACAAAGTTTCTAAAATAAGAAACTTTCTATTTTTTCAATCTCCATCATTCAACAAGTAAATCTAAGTTTCAATACCGTCTCATTCTTATCCCAAAACTTGGCTAAAAGCCCCTTGACACCATCTCTATGGTTTACAAAGTCTAAAATATTAATGTTTTATAAAGTTTCTAAATTAAGAAACTTTCTATTTTTTCATTCTCCATCCTTCATCAACTAAATCGAAGTTTCAATACCATCTAATCCTCATCCCAGAACTTGGCTAAAAGCTCTTTGACACCTTCTCTAGGATTTACAATGTGTACAAGAAGGATGTCTTATAAAGTTTATAAAATAAGAAACTTTCTATTTTGTCAATCTTCATCCTTCATCAACTAAATCTTAGAATCAATACCATCTCATCGCCATCCAAAAACTTACCTAAAAGCACACTTACACCATCTCTAGGGTCTCTTATGTCTAAAAGATGGATATTTTATAAAGTTTCTAAAATTAGAAACTTTCTGTTTTTTCAATCTCAATCCTTCATCAACTAATTCTAAGATTCAATACCATCTCATCCTAATCTCAAAACTTGTCTAAAAGCTCCTTGACACCATCTATAGGGTTTCCTATGTCTAAAAATTAGATATTTTATAAAGTTTCTAAAATAAGAAGCTTTCTTTTTTTTTCAATCTCCATCTTTCATCAACTAAATTTAATATTTAAAACCATCTCATCATCATCCCAAAACTAGGCTAAAAGCTCTTTAACACCATCTCTAGGGTCTCCTATGTCTATTGTTAGAAATTTTTTAAAGTTTTTAAAATAAGAAACTTCCTATTTTTTCATTTTCCATCCTCTATCAACTAAATCTAAGATTCAACACCATCTAATCATTTTCTCAAAACTTGGCAAAAAGCTCCTTCACACCATCTCTAGGATTTCCTTTGTCTAAAAGATGGATGTATTTTATAAAATTTCTAAAATTAGAAACTTTATATTTTTTAAATCTCCATCCTTCATCAACTCAATCTTAGATTTAATACCATCTAATCCTCATCTCTAAACTTAACTAAAAGCTCAATGACACCATCTAGAGGGTTTCCTATGTCTAAAAGATGGATGATTTATAAAGTTTCTAAGATTAGAAACTTTCTGTTTTTCAATCTCCATCCTTTATTAACTAAATCTAAGATTCAATACGATCATCATCGTATCAAAACTTGGCTAAAAGCTCCTTGACACCATCTCCTAAGGTTTCATATGTCTAAAAGATAGATTTTTTATAAAGTTTCTAAAATAAGTAACTTTTTTATTTTTTCACCATCCTTCATCAACTAAATTTAAGATTCAATACCATCGCTAACTCATCCCAAAACTTGGCTCAAAGTTCCTTGATATCATCTCTAGGGTTTCCTATGTCTAAAAGGTGGATGTTTTATAATGTTTTTAAAATAAGAAACTTTCTATTTTTTCATCACCTAAATCTAAGAATCAAAATCTTCTTATCATCATCCCAAACATTGCTAAAAGCTCATTGACACAATCTATAGGGTTTCATATGTTTAAAAGGTGGATGTTTTATAAAGTTTCTAAAATAAGAAATTTTTTATTTTTTTTATCTCCATCTTTTATCAACTAAATCTAAGATTCATTACCCCCTCATTTTTATCTCAGAACGTGGCTAAAAGCTCATTGACATCATATGTAGAGTTTCAATACCATAAATGATCAATCTAAAAGCTCCTTTACAACATCTCTATGGTTTAGTAAGTCTAAAAGATTGATGTTTTATAAAGTTTCTACAATACGAAACTTTCTGTTTTTTCAATCTTCATTCTTCATCAACTAAATCTAAGATTCAATACCCTCTCATTCTCAACTCAAAACATAGCTAAAAGCTCATTGACTTCATCTCTAGGGTTTCCTATGTCTAAAAGATAGATGTTTTGTAAAGTTTCAAAAATAAGAAACTTTCTATTTTTTCAATCTATGTCATTAATCAACTAAATCTAAGATTCAATTTCATCTCATCCTCATCCCAAAACTTGGTTAAAAGCTCCTTGACACCATCTCTAGGGTTTCGTACGTCTAAAAGATGGATGCCTTCTAAAGTTTCTAAATTAAGAAACTTTATATTTTTTCAATCTCCATCCTCCGTTAACTAAATCTAAGATTCAATATCATCTCATTCTCATCTCAAAACTTGGTTAAAAGCTCATTAATACCATCTCTAAGGTTTCTTATGTCTAAAAGATGAATGTTTTGTAAAGTTTCTAAAATAAGAAACTCTCGATTTCTTCAATCTCAATCTTTCATGAACTAAATCTAAGACTAAATTTCATCTTATCCTCATCCCAAAACTTGGCTAAACTGTCCTTGACACTGTCTCCAGGATTTCCTATGTCTAAACGATGGATATCTTATAAACTTTCAAAATTAAGAAACTTTCTATTTTTTCAATGTCCATCATGCGTCAACTAAATCTAAGAATCAATATCATCTCAAAACTTGGCAAAAAGCTCCTTGACAGCATCTCTAGGGTTTTCTATTTCTAAAAGATGTATGTTTTATAATGTTTCAAAAATCAGAAACTTTCTGTTTTTTCAATTCTCATCCTCATCCTAAAACTTGGCTAAAAGCTCCTTAACACCATCTATAGGATTTCCTATGTCTAAAAAATTGATGTTTTTTAAAGTTTCTAAAATCAGAAACTTTTTATTTTTTCATTCTCTATGCTTCATCAACTAAAATTAAGATTCATTACTACCGCATCCTCATCTTAAAACTTGGCTAAAAGCTCATTGACATTATCTCTAGGGTTTCATATGTCTAAAAGATAGATGATTCATAAAGTTTCAAAAATAAGAAACATTTTATTTTTTCCCCATCCTTCATCAACTAAATCTAAGACTCAATACCCTCGCTAACTCATCTCAAAACTTAACTCAGCTCTCCGTAACACTATTTCTAGGGTTTACTAAGGGTAAAAGATTGATGTTTTACAAAGTTTCTAAAATAAGAAACTTTCTATTTTTTCAATCTCCATCATTCAACAAATAAATCTAAGATTCAATACCGTCTCATTCTTACCCTAAAACTTGGCTAAAAGCTCCTTGACACCATGTCATTCTCATCCCAAAACTTGGCTAAAAGCACTTTGACACCATGTCTAAAAGGAGGATGTTTTACAAGGTTTCTAAAATAAGAAACTTTGTATTTTTCAATTTCTATCTTTCTCCAACTAAATCTACGATTCAATTCTCATCCTCATCCCAAAAGTTGGCTAAAAGCACCTTGACACCATTTCTAGGGTTTCTTATGTCTAAAAGATGTAAGTTTTATAAAGTTTCTAAAATAAGAAACTTTCTATTTTTTTCATCTCTATCCTTCATCAACTAAATCTAAGATTCAATACCATCTCATTCTCATCTCAAAACTTAACTAAAAGGCTCCTTGACACCATCTTTACGGTTTAAGTCTAAAAGATTGATATTTAATAAAGTTTCTAAAATAAGAAACTTTCTATTTTTTCAATCTTCATCCTTCATCAACTAAATCTAAGATTCAATACCCTCTTTTTCTCCTCCCAAAACTTGGCTAAATGCTCGATGATATCATCTCTAGAGCTTCCTAAGTCTAAAAGATGGATGTTTGATAATATTTCTAAAATAAGAAACTTTCTATTTTTCAATCTCCATCTTTCATCAACTGAATATAAGATTTTATACCCTCTCATTCTCATCCCAAAACTTAGCTAAAAGCTCGTTCACATCCACTCTAAGGCTTCTAATGTCTAAAAGATGGATATTTTATACAGTTTCTAAAAGACGAAACTTTCTCTTTTCTCAATCTCAATCCTTCATCAACTAAATCTAAGATTCAGTATCATCTCATTGTAATCCCTAAACATGGTTAAAAGCTCTTTGACACCGTTCTAGGGTCCCCTATATCTCTAATGGATGTTTTATAAAGTTTCTAAAATAAGAAACTATTTATTTTTTCAATCTTCAGCCTTTATCAACTAAATATAAGATTTAATACCATCTCATCCTTATCCCAAAACTTGGCAAAAAGCTCTTTCACACCATCTGTAGGGTTTCCTATGTCTAAAAGATTGATGTCTGATACAGTTTCTAAAACAAGAAACTTTTTTTTTTCAATCTCTAACCTTCATCAACTAAATGTAAGATTCAATATCATCTCATCTTCATCTCAAAACTTAGCTAAAAGCTCGTTGACATCATCTTTAGGGTTATCTATGTCTAAAAGATGGATGTTTTATAAAGTTTTTAAAATATGAAACTTTCTATTTTTTCAATCTTCATTCTTTATCAACTAAATTTAAGATTCAATACCATCTCATACTCACCTCAAAACTTGGCTAAAAGTTGTGGACCCCGATCCCTAGAGAGAGATGGGGGACGAGCCCCCAATGGCCTCTGGATCATCCACGTATGAAGGAGAGCTCTACTAAGGAACTCTCGGAACGGATGCCACCCTCATAGCATAGCACGACTGGCGATACAAACTAGATACCTCTTGATCCAAGGATAAATCCTCAAACCAAGATATACCTAAAATAACTCAGAGTCACCATCCATGGATAGGCCATGGAACTCCAAAATCCTCTGTGCAATGGATAACCAGAAATATATATGGGCTCGTGCCTGGTTACGAATGGAGAAGGTCCGAAGAGCACCCCCAATTCGTCTGAGTGTAAGCACTTGGTCTCTTATGCCATTTTCATTAACTCCAAAGAATTTTGGGTAAAATCATGTGAAATGGGAACAAAATATCCCCGGGAAGACGAGACCTAATCATGCATGACCAGGGGATGAAATAATAAGCACATACAAAACAAAATAAAAAATGTGTCGCCTAATCACAACTAGGTTATGAGTGACATACCTAACTGGTGTCTAAGTTCTGGTGGACAAACACATGCATGCTACAGCTACAGGTGTAGGGTCTGCACAAGAAAGTAAGAAAACACATCAAAATATACAATATAACAACACAACAAATCCTAAGACTCTAAACGATTTAGCTCGAGTCCTTGGATGGTCTGATGTTCATCCAAAGAAGCATACGTATCCTGCCTCCACGAAAATCAAGGCAACGTAGTTCTTCGGACCTATTCTAAGCTATGATGCCTAAGACATCTAGACATATATCCTAGACTCGACCTAAAAGACCGGACCAGTTATTAAAGCTTCTTATGGGATTATTTAAATTCCAGTGGATTGTGGATTTTAGGACACCCTATATGCCCTAAGTAAATGCAGGTTAGCCCCAAGCTAATGCAGGTGGATCCTACAACCTATGTGTAACTAGGCTGTGCGTCCTAAGGAAAACAATAGGATCACTAGCGCATCCTAGACCTAGTCATCAGTCGGTGATGTGGATCGCCAACTGACCGGACGGAGGCGTAACAAACTCCAAACTCTAACACAAACACAAACAAAACACACAGCACATCAAAGACAAACTCCTAACTCTAAAACTCTCTATCTAGGACAAAGTCCTAACTCTAGAGGAAGATCTTTTGAAATCAAGGCTGTAAAGTTGTTTATTCAAAAAGGTTTAAAACACTAATTACAAAAGTTTGGCTGGACTTGGGATAAAGATCCCAAGCTGCACTACGTACCTCGTGGAAGAGGATCAAGCCAACGTAGTTCGAAAGAAACTTCTTAACTACGCTCATAAAAACTGACTCCTTTTTATTTTTCAATGCTTTTAACGAATTTCCAAATTTTTTTGTTATTTTAAATTTCTGATGTTTTTGGATTTTAAAGCTTTAGATGTTTTTTTTTTGAATTTTTAAAATTCTCCAATGTTTTAGGATCTTTAAATGTTTTCGCTCTTAAAGGGAATACACAAGTAACACCACAAACTAGGGAAAAGCCCTAAATCTAAAGGGGAAACCCCGAATAAGCAACTAGTGTCAAAGACACACGAATAAACCACAAACAAGTAAACAAGTGTCCCAAGAACAGAGAAAACGATCTAAAATATCCTAAGCAGGTAAGATCTAATAAGACTGAGTTAGTCTCTAATGAAAAAACTTCTAACTAACCGCACTAAAAGGGGAGCGCAAATGAGTCAGAGACTCTCTAATAGCACTATTAAAAGAGAAGGCAAATAAGTCAAAGACTCGCTATTAACACTACCAAAATAGGGGCAAAAAACGACTCAAAGACTCGCTAGAAGATGGGGCCACTCTAACATGAGGCTAGGTAAGCCTCCTAGAGGGGAAACTCTCTAAATGAGACTCATGGAATTTGGAAGGTCTGGACATGATTTGGAAGTGATCCTAGAAGTTTAGATGTCTAGGTCGACATACAGCACGGGTTCCATTCATTTAACATTAAAAAAAAAATTGAAAGCACTACACAACATGCAATTTTCACTAGTAAAGCTCTAAAATACAAAGTAAATCGTGAAAATTGATCAATATATGATTTGAAACTTGCTACCAAGCTCAAAACATCCAAAACAATCATTGAAATTGAATAGAGCTCAAGTTGTCCATGACTTTCAAGAAATAGCACAATTATGACATATAGTGTGAAAAATGCAACTTTACACCGACTTTTGGACCCCTCAAACATCAAAAACTCTACTAATAAAAATTGTAGATCTTAGCATGAATGACATTCTCTCAGTTGACCATTTTGTTTGAATCTGGCCAGAAGTGGCCGGAAAATAGCCTATTCTGATTCATCGCCATTAAAAGACATATTAGTGTTTTTACTGAAAGTTCGGGCTCAGTTTTGACACTCAAAACATCGCTTCTGAAAAACTCTGCTCAAGGACAAAGTAATAGAAAATCTTGTGAAGAACATTTTTTCGTTTTACGACTTCGGACGAAACAGACCTGAAATAGCCTAAAATGGCCAACAAGCTGCTATTACAGAAATGACAGTTTTTTTCAGAAAAACTGAAGCTTGTAAGTATTTTTTGACATATTAAAAGGCCTTTATGGAAAAATTTGCTCAATAAGACAGTTTTAGAAAATATTATAAAACACGCTTTTCCAGTTGACAGTTTTGAACAATTCCAAGCAGAAGCAGCCCAAAAGTTACTCAACACGATAATTTCTAAAAAACTTGAACAAAAACATCATTATGGACTGAAAACTTTAAACGGGCATAACTCTCGTCTTTTGGCCAAATTTGGGCCGCCATATGTCGAACTAACCGGCTCGACGAGATCTACAAAATTGAAATGTTTGTTTTTCAAAAAATTTCAGCATTTGAGGTCGAAAAGGAGTAAATTCAAAACAAGACAGCAGTTGTGCAGTGTAGGACAGCAGTTATGCGGTGTAGGACAGCAGCTATGCGATTCTAATAAGACACAACTCTTAGACATAGACATCCACACACACGCATACACACATATATACACACAGAAATACAGTCACACATAAACACACACGTTCTCAAACACACAGTCACATAAGCACACGCTCACACGAGCACACATAGCATCCATTTAACCCAATTTCCAGAATAATGTAGACACCCCCATTTTGCTGAAAATTTTCCGGAGTCGTAATTTTCTCGAAAATCGTGTTTTAAAAATAGAAAACTCTTCAAAAACATCTTTTTGACGAAGAAAAATAAAATATATACTAAACAGATTCCAAAATTAATGAAATTTCGTGAAAAAATATTATGATACGGATACATTCTACCATCAAGTTTTGAGAATTTTTGAATTTTGTTTGATATATTATTTAATGTTTGATATATTCTTTAAAAATTATCAGATTTTGTGAGAATTTTTACTGACATCAGATCACAATTAAAATTATCAAAATTTTTACAGTAGTCTTATATTTTACATTTCTTACTGCTGTAAAACTTTCAAGTGATTTGGATTTTGTTTCCTAAGGGTTGTAGTGTAAATCCATAATCTAGTCTTAAAATTGAAAAATCCGAAATTGGTACTAAATGGTTTTTAAAATTCATGACAATCTCCCAGCATGCTATGTTTACCCATATCTTATTTCTGTAGAAATTTCAATGAATTTAGATTTCTATTTCTAGTAGTTTCTGTGATATTTTAACAATCTGGTCATATTATTTTTAAATCAAAATTAAATAGGAGCTTAATGTAAAAATCTGCAAAACTTTTTGAAATCCAAGTAGTGACTTGGTTTGGCAACCTAGAGGGGGGGTGAATAGGATGTTTATAAAACTTTTACCTTTTGAAAACTTTTACTAAAATTTCACCCAAGACTTATCCCTTGTTTAATTAAGTTTGAAATAGTTGAACTTAAACAATATTACAAATTAATAAAAGTTCAAAAACCCTTGTTAATTAGCAAACTTAATTAGGTGATTTAGCCTAGTTAGCAAGGTACCAATATTCAATCAAAACCAAAATGCTAACTACTCACTCAATTCCAAATATGTAAGAATGCAAGCACAAATAAATAAGAAAGTGAGAGGGAGAGAAAGATAGAGAAATACCAACACAAGTGACACAAAGATTTATAGTGGTTCGGCAAACGGCCTACTCCACTCTACTCAAGGTCGCACTTGAGGATTTCCACTATTGAGACCTCCACGACGCCCGGCTCCGAGGCTTTTACACTCCAAGGGAATTAGATAAGGATGCCCTTCCACCTTTACAATGACTCTCCTTCTCCGCCGAGTTCTAAGCGCTTTCTCCCAAGGGAATTAAACACGGATGCCCTTGCCACCGATCGAATAAAGAAGAAGATAAAAGCTTTGCCTCTATGTAGGCTACAATGCAAGTTGAAGCTCCAAGGATGCTCTCAAGAATAAACAAGTTTAAGCCTAAACCAATCTCAAAAGATTTTCTCAAATCAAGGCACAAAGAGTTTGGTTGGTGAGAGAATTTAACCAAAAATAGTTCACAAATGATTTTCTATGGTTTGTTGAAGTTGGACAATGTTCCTCTAGTGTTTTGGACCCTTGAATGGGTATATATAAAGTCCCAACTCCATGTGACCGTTTGGGGGGTAAAACAGTCAAAACTGGGTCAAAAAATCAACTAGCCGTTGCACCCCAACGGCTATATTTTTTTGAAGAAAAACATTTCTCGGAGTTCCGAGAAAAATTCTCGGAGTTCCGAGCGAAATTCTCGGAGTTCCGAGCAAATCTCGGAGTTCCGAGAATTCAAACAGAGCCTTTAAATTTAGAATCTGGTGCATTTCTCGGAGCTCCGAGAATGTTCTCGGAGTTCCGAGCTCGGAGCTCCGAGAATAATTCTCGGAGTTCCGAGACTGGTTTCCAGCAAACAGTGTCGAACTTGTAAAATTCATATCTCCCTCATTTCTCGTCGGATTTTGACGTTTCTATACTCTACGGATATGAGAAAAATGAGAGCTATCTGTTAAAAATATTTTCAAAAATATTTGAAAATGTTTTAAATAAGTTTTGATAGGATTTAGTTGCTGGTCCAGGTTGTTGCTTCGGAACTCTGTTTTGTTCATTCTTGTGTTGAATGCCATATGGGTCCCAACATGTTGGTACACCACCATGGCCATTCACTTATCCATTTAAGTCCTTAAAGGGTGTGTTAGTCTCTTTGAAAAACATATTTTAGGGGTTTTAAGATGTGCCTTGATCAAGAGAAAACACAAGAGAGAAAGGTGATACATACTACCCTTTTTAACACTCTCTTGAATGAACTCTTGAGCCAATCTTCATTTGATCTTCAATGTGGTTCTTGGATTGCTTGTGGGATCTTCACTTGAGCTCCTTGCTTTAACATCTTCCAAGGATGATGCCACCAATGTGTTCAAGCTCCTTTGCATGTTGATCCTCAAGCATGTGTTGTGTTGCATTGTGTAATGGCGATATGACATGTCAAGCATGTCAAGTTCCTGTCTAAGACACAACACTCAAGGCAACTGATCAGTCCATAAACGACTAATCAATTTGTGTTTGTTAATCATCAAAACAAGGTGATTGAATGAACCCATGGGGAATCCTTGGGGAACCCTTGGGCTTACACTTTTCTAGTAAGCTACATACATTCCCATCCTGTTACTGTAGAAATTTCAATCAATTTCGAATTCGTTTGCAATAAATTCACTTGTAAAATCACTCATGCGGTTTAAAATTGATAAAATCCACTCAAAATTGAAATTAATTTAAAATCATTATCAAAATTTCTAAAGAACCTTAAATTTTTGTTACATATTAATTCTTTAATCCATTGAAACAGAAATCTTAGGATCTTTAGATTTCCCTGGTAAAATGGCCAGTGCAACCGATCTTTGACAATTTGAATATTTAAGCTATAGCATGTTATTGGCTCCGAGGTTACTGTCCATAGAAATCCTGAGACATGCCAGGCAATAAGGTGCTATAACCTAAGTATTAAATTACACAAGGAAAGAGCGCACGATTCCCTTCCTTGGATGCCATTCGAGGCCGAAATTGGAGAACCCTAGAATCTTTGGTATTCCTTAAATGTCCAGAAACTGAAAATCCTTGAAATCTGAAATTACTTAACTTCAAGAACTTAAATCAATTTATCTCATGTCTTTCGGAACCATTGGATTATGGTTTCCGATATAAGAACCATTAGAGCCCAACTTAGGAACACTTATGTCAGGTCGTGTCCTAGGTCTTAGGGAGTCTTAGGTTTTAGGGAGTCCTAGAGTTAGGAGTCCAGCCTCATCACGGACGTTTGATATGGATAGCAACCGTGTCATAGATCTAGTTACATTAGTCACCCAATTTTTCCCTAGGACAAGCCTAGTTACCTAGGATGTAGGTTAACCTGCATTAGTCTAAGGGACAACTTGCACTTAGATAGGATCATATAGCATCTTAGATGAAGTCCTAGGATAATAAAATCTTCAACTTGAACTAAATAATTTCTCTTAAACTGTTGAAACAGTCAATCTAGTCTAGATCGGTGTCTTAGTTGAGTTAGGCATAAGTAGCTTAGCTTAGGTGCACTGAACTACGTCGACTCTGATCCTAGTGAGGCTTGGGTACGTAGGCAGCTTGGATGTCTGATGGCATACCAACCGCGAGTTGGCTCCACAACAAATTGTGGGGTTTTGTATATTAATTTTCTTGTAAATGCTTAATTAAACACTTAGGATTTTCCATGAAATTAGAATTTTAGGAGAATTTTCACTTAGATTGAATTCAAACAAATAAAGAAATCAAGATACACATTTAGGATCTACATTGAAATTAGATCTTAGGATGCATATCATTTAGTTCGCACATTAACATAGATTTGAATGAGCCATTTAAAATAAATTTAAAAGAGTTAGCTTTTGGAATCGAACACCGATTATCGGGCAGGAATGGTGCATGTGGTGGATAACTCCCCATACCTTCCATTCTCGTAACCAGGTAGCGAGTCTAGATTTCTAGTTAATTTCGGGTCCTAGATCCCACATTTAGGTGGCGACTCTGTCAGTCTCTTTTGTGTGGAATTCGGATTGCCTTAGTGATCCCAAGTTCACATAAAAGATGAATTAAAATCAATAATAAAAATGCACACGCCAATCGCGTGGGTACGAGAGACCAAGAGAGAGTGTGGTGGCTCGCGCCCCACCCCTCTCGCGGGATCGGGTCCCACAGCCGGGCCTGTGGAAAGGCTTCTTCTTGGAATAATAGTTAGATGGACCTGTAGAAAGGTTGCTCCCCATACTAACTACTAGGAGGTAAACAAACAACAGAATTCCAATTGATTCCACTGAGAGATTGATTGCCTCTTGCTGAGAACAATGGGAGTGCGGGTTTCTTGCTAGGACCGGACTCGGATAACTTGCTGGGTTTTGGGTATTAACCCCTTTTTTTTCTTTTTTTTAAGAGAATTGCATTCTGCTGGGGTTGAAGACTGTGGGAGCAAATTCTAGACTCCGTTGGGGAAACTAATTTTCTTGGAAAGTTGACTCTTCAGGAAGTGGACTCGTCTGAGGGATTTAGAGGTTTAGTTTGAGATATACTCGTACCTCTCTTATCTCAACTTACTGAAGACATTGGCATTGATTGCCCTTTGTGTGCTTGATATCTTTTATGACGCAAGTTATAAAAGATGCCCCTAGTGTGTTGTGATTCCATGACAAGAGTCTTAAGAAAACAGATCTTATCTCAACTTACTGAAGACATTGGCATTGATTGCCCTTTGTGTACTTGATATCTTTTATGACTCAAGTTATAAAAGATGCCCCAAGTGTGTAGTGATTCCATGACAAGAGTCTTAAGAAAACAGAACCAGGATAGGTAAGGGAAATTTGAATTTGCATAGGTTTGTTCTTTGGAATAGGAAGAAAAATCTCTACAATTGCTGAGTCTGAGAATTCCTTCTGTCACTGCTCACGGATTGAGGCCTTAATGTCTCTGGCAGGTCTAAACAAGATGTCTCTTGCCTATCTTTGATTCCTAAACCAGGATTTTCTTTGAATTTTCTTTGAATTTTGGAAGGTGTACTCTCGCTCTTCCAGTGCTAGACAACTTTAAACCTTGAGAACTTTACACCTTGAGAGAAACATGGATAAGAATGAGGAATAGACTTCTAATGACTCGATTAAATAAAATTTATACGATTCAAGGGACGACTCACTTTTGATTCACCCTTAGATCCAATGTATTAATTTTTAGAGTAAGGCTAGCCGCTCTCAGAGTAATCTCGAAAACTATGTCAAGAGGCACTAGTTTTCTCCATCGGTATTTCCGTCATGGTTATTACCCCCTTTCGGATTGCTCAGTTTTAATGCCCTTAGTTTAGAAGGGTATCAAAGTAAGTCTCGCCGACACTACTCAGATTCTGGGATCCTGCCCTGTTTGAAGACTGTTTCTTCATCTCTTTGATTCTCCTTCTTTCTAGGAAGTCAAACTGATGACTTCCAGGTTCTCAGGCTTGCAGACCGCTTGTCTTGACTTTTGCCTGGATCACTTGTACTACTCAAACTTTGGAGTCTTCATGATTAAGGAACTCCTTCTGAATCTTATCTTCTTACTCTTCATGTGAAGTCCTTGCCCCTGACTAGATTGCTTCCTCAAGTTTTCAATCCAGCAGACCGCTACCCTTATTGTTACATAAGCCAACTCCTTCGATTGTCGACTTAGCAGATAAATGATCATCGCTTTTGTCTAGGCCGCCCTTTCAGGTTTTCAACCTAGTGGGTCTTCAGACTCTCGTTCTTTTATTTTCTTTCTGTTTTTGTCTTCATTTGCCTTGAACCTTTATTTGTTTCACCAAAAGAGACCCAGATCGTTGAATGATCCACCCGTTCCATTGATATGGACACATCTGAGATCACAGGGTAGAATATTTCTTGGATTCAAACGATTTGGACCGAATCTGGTCTAGCCAGATTTCCTACGTACCCCAAAAATGGAGGATCAGGTCCACGTAGTTCGCTTTTGGGGTTTATCAAAGAATGGTTTAGCTATTTAGCTTCAAAATTTTGAAAGGGGGATGATTTAGCTTTTATCCCAATGGTTGACCGAACCTGAATTGATCAGGTTGCCTACGTACCCCTGAAGAGCTAGGGATCAGGTCATGACGTAGTTCAGGTGTATAAAATGCCCCTGGTTTATAATGTGGTTGAAAGAATTATTTGGTTTTAGCTTTTGGCTCAAGGGTTTGCAAACGGTCTTTCATACGTTGGGATTTTGGCATTTAAAGGCTCAAACGTTCAAGGATGGCCTCCTGGTGTTTTGACATTCAAGCTTTTGAATGTTTAAGGTTCAAGACTTTGAATATTTTTGTCGATTAGTTTGGCGGTATTTGCAAGCAAGACTTCAACCACGGTGCTCCATTTGAACTTATGCGCTTCTCGAATATCTTGAATTTATGCTCAAGGTTATATAGCTCTCGATAGTCTCCAAATGTTGGAGACAATTCTGATATTCAATCTATCTCATAGACTCCATCACTTGGGTCTTTAATTTTTCTAAGATGTTGTGTTAGGGACACATTCCCTTCTCCTTCTTGTCTTTCTTTGTTTTTAGACATTAGGAATGTCCTTACTCTTGAAGTATTCCACCTTGGAATCTCATTGAAAATATGTAGCTCAAGTGCTCTTTTCGGGCTCGAATTGATGACTTCATTTTCTGAAAATCTTCGCTAAATTTCTCATCAGCTCGACTGGATGTCTGATGTTTCACTCTTTTGAATTTTGCTTTACGACTAATATCTAAAGCCGATGGACTCTTGCTTTGCACAGGGCGTTCACCTGGTTTATCCTTATAGGATCAAGCAAGGCTACCTCGAACCCCTATAAACAGGTTTATCAATTCCTCGCTCTCCTTAGGAGATAAAGTTTTGCCAATCCATCTTTCCCGAGTTTCGGATTTCAATACCACTATCAACAGCTTTGATTTCTTCTTTGAGTGGCTATGCTCGACGCTCTTCCTCTCGTTTGATCATGTTTCAGATCTCGAGGGAAATTTCGTCTGCATTCTCATCCGAGAAGGGTGTCTTTAGTTATTTAAACATTAGATCTAAGAGTGAATCATAGAATATTGAAGACATTGAAATCAAACTTTATTGAATTGAAAACTTTCAAGTACATCAATAGTTCTCAACACGCCTCAGTGGGCTCTACATCAGACTTGACAAAAAATAAAACATTGACTCTAAATGAGAAAGAGTGACAAACATGACACACTTTTTTTTTTTTATATATTGACACTAAGACTCACCAACTTTCAACACAAGAGTTGGTATACACTTGATAGAACCATCTTGAGATATGACACTTGGAACATGACTTTTGAACAGAGATAAGGGTTTGGCACTGAAATTCGCGAGTAGCACGCCTTCCTCCATGATGTTGTCGGCTAGTGGTTCCGATCTTGGTATAGGAATCTCGGAAGAGGCGGTCCCATGTAGTTTTGTCTACTTGGTCCAAACTGCCCTTGAAAACCTGCCGGTGACATCATGCTCTCTGCCCTGACATTCTTCGGAGGCTCAAATTCTGACATCTTTCCTTTTCCTTTCGATTCATTTCTCTCCTCTGAGGCGGCATAAGCAGAGGTGGTGGAACCTTTGAAGGGTTGAATAGGTCTAACCGGTGCATAATTCACAAAAGCACAGAGTTCAGGAAGAAGGGAAGAGTCTTCATCTATCTCGTCCTGAATTTTGTGTTTCAATGCCAGGCACTTTTCTGTTGTATGACCAATACCTCTGTGGTACTCGCAATACTGATCTCTTCTCTAGTGTTTGGGGAGTGGGTTAGGAAGAAGCTTCGGATCTAAAAGTGTCAAACGCCCTTCACTGACCCATTTCTTCATGATAACTTCCTGAGAACATGGCAGCTGAGCGTATTCCCTCCTCAGTTTCTGACCCATCCTTTCTTCCACTTCTGTTGGCTTCTTAAGGGGTTGGTGAGATGATTCAATATTCTTAACCTCACTGGAAACAATGACAAGCTTTGTCCAACTATGCAAATCAACATATATGTCAAGAATTAAACTCTGAACTGATGCTTCTTCTGTCATAGTACCCATATCGGCAAACTGCTTAGGAGCTGAATCACATCCAGTGGACAGATATCATATCTGAGTTTTCATCTCCCTCATTTCTTCAGTTAGCATGGCCATCTGACCAAAAAGTTTAACCATCCAGTTTTCCACTCTGATGAGGGCCGACCTTTCAAATAATTCCTCCATTGGTCGAAAGTTTGATGGAATAGGTGGCGTTTCTGAGATAGGACGAATAAGGGATGCAGGATCCAATAATGGTTCATCCATAGAGATAGCTCCTACCATCGGTAAAGGGCCAACTGACCTTCGCACTGGTTTTCTAGTAGCACTGGGTTCTCCAACAACTACCGTACCATCCTTGAAAAGTTTTAGGATCTTATGTTTCAAGGCTTGGCAACTGTTGGTTGAATGTCCATGAACTCGATGATATTCACAGAAGTCTTGTTCATAAACATTTCTAGGAAGAGGATATGGAGGAGGAGAAGGTTCAGGAAGTTCAAGTTTACCCACTCCAACCAATTCTCTGAAAGCTTTTTCAAGATTCTTCGGTAATGAAGCAATCTCTTTATTTGGCTTCTGAATAGGCTTGTTTCCTTTTTGAGCTACCTTCTTGAAAGTTTGACGAGAGGTCTCCACATTGCTGACATCTTCAGCTGCTACCATAGTCCTCTTTCTGTCTCTAACATCAGTTGAGGTCCTTGTCTTTAGGCCTTTGGTCAGTGCATCCTCTATCTGGGTTCCAGTCTTAATGAGATGGTTGAAATCAAGAAAATACTGGATAGCCATATGATGGTAATACTGTGGAGACAGATTCTTAACCACAATCTTGATCTGATCTTCGTCGGACAATATGTGGGTCATCTGAGCAGCTTTTCTCCTCCATCTTCGGATGAAGGAAGTGAAAGTTTCATCATGCCCTTGTTTCAACATTTTCAGATCCCTTTTGGTTACATCGATTCCCTCTTCCATGGAAAATTGTTCCACAAACTTGTTTGCAATATCTTCTAAGGTTCTGATCTCTTCAGACTTTAAGCTCAAAAACCATTTCTTAGCAGTTCCGACTAGAGACCTAGGGAATAGGAGAGCAATCTGCTCTGGAGACAGACCATGCTGTTGTAATAGTGGGATAATGGACTTCAGATGGCTTGTGGGACACCCTGTCCCATCATACTTGTCAATATCAGGTACTGTGAACTTAGGAGGAAGAACAACACCTGGGGCTACAATAAAATCGGCCATGTTCAGCTTCTTAGGGCCTTAGAACTTCATGCTTTCCATTTCTCGGGTTAACTTATCTAACCTGTCTACAATCCCTTTGCTTTTATCAGTTCTATCCAGATGGGGAAGACAATTCTCTTCTGCGTACTGCTCTTCATCAAAGTCATCCTCAACTGGGAATACAACAGGTCTAGCTGCCACTGGGGGTGGAGGAGGTATAAGCGGAATTTGCTGGGGTGCAGGTCCTTCAGAAGCAGAACCTCTATCAGTTTTCAGACGGACTATCTCCTCACTCATATTATTCATCTGTTGGAGCATAGACTTCATCAATTCATTCATTTAGGCCAGAGTATTTCCGGATTCAGCCATAGGTTCTGGTGTGGGTTGAATAGAAATAGGTACTGAAAATGAGTGAAGTCAACAAGGTCAGACTCCCGCCATGGAATTGACAAACACTATAGTTCAATATAGGGTAATCAAATGAAAATCTCATATGCAAGTTGAGACAAGAGATGATGCGAATATATCTTTCCCATGGATAAAATCTGGCAGCATAACATCTATGCAAAGAGATATGGTAAGATAAGCACATAGAGTTTGTCAACAAGTCTAAAAGGATACCGACCAAACCCAAGGTATTTGGAGAAAATTCGGCAGCATAACAGCTATGCAGGGAGAAAGGGTAAGATAAAGCGAGGCTCTCTACAAGAATACACACTCGAATAAATATCAGCAGGACAAACTCTCAATCAAACAAGTGGAACATAATCAGATCAGAATCAATCATAGGAGAAGGATACGATAGGTAACACTGAATTTTTCATCCATGATGAAAGATGATCAGTAGATCAAAAAGAAGACTACGGCCACAAAATGACAGAAGTAGGTCATAGATCGGGTAAATCTTGAAGATAAATTGATAAAATTGATCTACTTAGATAAGGAAACCTCACTGAATAAGTAGGCCCTACTCTAATAATCAATATATATACATACATATACATATACATCCTAACCAGGGGCACCAGCCCTAACTATAATCCCACAGAGTCAAGACACTTGAATCAAAACAGACATGTGAGTGTCCTAGGACCGGGCTGTAGCCACATAAGGTGAGCTACAATAATCTATGGATAGGACATGGCTCCTAAATCTAAGCTCCACATGTGTAAGTAACACATATTCATCCCTATATGAATGTGATACATATATAAGCACATGCGACTCCTGATTAGGTTTTACTAAATCAACAAATATATCCATGTACATAATATATGTAAAATGAAAGTAGAGCTCCGGACTCAATATATCGGGCACTATGCATATGATTCATACTTTAAGTGTATAACACAAGTACACCGAGTGTTATATACAGTATGCTTCATTGCTCACCGGCTGCTGTAAACACAAGTACACCGAGTGTTTACGACTGCAGCACTGGCCCATAGCTTGCAAATAAATACAACAGCACCATCAGGGTAATGACATCCCATGTGGCACGCATTGTATCTATCCCGTGGAGCCAATAATAATAAAAATTAATAAAAGAAAATAATAATAAAATAAAAAAATGATGATGTATGCTGTGTAGTGTGTGTTTTAAACACCTATTTCGTGCCCCTGGATTCTAAGCGATTAAATTCCCATTTATAATGATTTTGGCTCAAATTTCTTCAAAATTAATTAAAATAGCATTTTAACAGAGTTAGGCAATATCTCGAAAGAATTCCCTAGCAGAGTCGCCAGCCTGTGGACCCCGATCCGAGAGAGGGGCGGGGGACGGGCCCCACACGAGACAGACAGAATGTCTCTCTCTCTCTACAGATCATCCACGTAAATGGAGAGCTCTACCAAGGAACTCTCGAAAGAATGTGCCTCTCACAGCATGAGTGGCGATATAAGGTGAGATACCTCTCGATTCAGGGAGTAGCCCAGATTGGAGGCGTACCTTAAACAAAGAAGAGTCGCCATCCAAGGAAGTGGGCCTTGGATCCCATACTATGCTCTATTGCAACGTATAACCAGAGATATAAAAAGAAGGTTCGTGCCTGGTTACGAATTTGGAAGGTCCGAAGAGCACCCTCGTCGGCCCAAGTCCAAGCACCTGGTCTCTTATGCCATTTATTATTGATTTTGAAGAGTTTTGAGCGAAAGTCATGTGAAATGGGAACATATATCTCCGAGAAGACGTCTACCTAATTATGCATGTCTCAGAGATGAGTAATAAACATACACAAAATAAATGAAAGAAGTGTCGCCTAAGAATATCTAAGTTATGAGTGTCATACCTAATTGGTGTCTGAGTTCTGGTGTGCAAACACATGCATGCTACAGCTAAAGGTATAGGATCTGTACATGAAAGTAAGAAAACACAGCAAAACAAACAACACAATTCAATTTTATACATGACTGGACAAGATAAATCCTAAAACTCTAATGCAGGACTTGACTCGGACCACAATGGCCATCCATCCTGGCTGCTCTACGTATCCCGACCTCGGGAAGAATCAGAGTCAACGTAGTTCGATGACCTGTTCTAAACTACAATGCCTAACCATCTAGAACCGCTATCCTAGACTCGATCCACTAGACTCGACTGATTTTTAAAGGTTTTTGTACGATTGCTTAAATTCAAGTGAATTGTAATTTTTAGGACTCTCTATATGCCCTAACTAATGCAAGTTGATTAGCCTTCAACTAATGCGGGTGGGCCCTACACCCTATGTGTATCTAGGCTGTGCAACCTAATGAATACCATGGGCTGACTATATGCTTCCTAGTCTAGCCATCAGGTCGACTAAATGTCTAACCGATCGACTCGAGGCCTCCTAACCCTAGGGACACTCACACGACAAGACACATCATATCAATACAAATCAGGACAGCCTCCTAACTCTAAAACACCTCAAACAGCTAGGACAGACTCCTAACTCTAGAGGAGATCTTTTTGAAAGGTTTTAAAGAAGTTCTGTATTTTTTGTAGAAGGTTTGAAATGTTTATTTTTAAAGGTTTGGCTGGACTTGGGATGTGGATGCCAAACTGTACTACGTACCCTGTGGAAAGGGATCAAGCCAACGTAGATCGGAAACAGAATTTTCTAACTACTCTTAATGACTGACATTTCAGATTTTTTAGTTTTTCAGATATTTTTGGATTTTCAAGTGTTTTTGACTCAAGAGGACAAATTCCTATCATCATAAGCGTATGACAGACTCCTGATATCCCGCAAAGGCAGCATCCTATGCTTTGCGGGGGGAAAATGATAGAATCACGACTCTGCAAGGGTTGGACAGCATCCTATACCTTGCAGGAGTGGATAAAAAAAATCACAATGATTTGATGAGAGGTTGGAAAGAATCTTAACCCCTATGATGATAGGATTGACTCCTGAAAGAAGGATTGACTCTCTAGTTAAAGAAAAACTCCTATGCTAATGGAAAAGAATTTCTGGCTAAGGACAGACTCTTATATGAAAGGACTGATTCTTAATGCATAACCCCAAGAGGGAAGTGCAAGTGAGACTAGGCTAGTCTCCTAAAAGAAGATAAGATAAAAGAGGGGTAGTGAGACTGGGCAAGTCTCTCAAACATAGAGATGGGCTCCAAGTAATCTTATCATTGCCATTGCAATGATGGACAAGGTTAGGGTGACTATCAGATCAAATTGATCCTCAACTAATGAAGGTGTTTTATAGATGAGGCTAAACAAGCTTCCTATGGATGACTCACTAATGAGACAAAGCCTGTCTCCAAAAGATTGATTACTTTTCTACCGAGACATAGCTTGTCTCTTAAAAGGGTGGGCTCTAGATAACTCTTTCATTGCCCTTGCAATGAATGAGTTTCTAATGTACAAGGGATACACACCTAAAAGACTGGGCAAGTCTTTTAAGTAAAGAGGGGAGTGCTACTTGGAGTGAGCAAGTTTCCTAATGATGGGCTTGGACTAAAGTCTTCATCGCCTTTGCAATAAATGGGCTTCTAATACCTAAGGGTATCCAAAAGACTAAGCAAGAAAAGAATACCAGTCACCAATATGCTAAAAGATCTATCTAGATGGTACAATACAATATTACATTCAAAGAAGGGAAAAAACTATATGTATTACTAGATAATTGTACAAATGCAACATGCCTTTTCTCTTCTAATGGATGTGTAAGGCTTTTTGAAAACAATAATAATTTTGGCAGCTCTAATTAAAGAGAGAAAGCATGCTGGACTTTAGCAATTATCAGAACATCATTGGGTAACATAATCTCTTCACCAATGGCTTAAATTTACTACAGGAATAGCTAGAGACATGAGGGAATTCATGCAACTATCAAGAAAAAAAACATTGGTGTTTCTCACAGACTTCATTGGGAAAGAAACTTCAATGCAAACAGGCTTCGAGACCTCTATAAACCCTCCAAGTATTATTACAAATCCCACAAGGTTTTCATAATCACAAAGAGAGACTACAGCCGAATCTTGCAATAATCGAACAGGGTTGAATTGGTATTATTCATAATCAACCTGTTGAATGAACAAGCCTCTCTTGGGCAAAAATGGAAACAATCCAACCATACATTGAAAACTACAATACACCATGACTTCAAGCAATTTTGCATAATATAGTGAAGGCAAGAAATTTGAGTAATCCTAAGACCCTCAACCTACCTGCACACTAGCAGTAAACCCATTCCCAATCCAAACTATGAAATTAAACCTGAGACACTAAGTTCGATTGTATATATTCACAAGAAACCGAATTGGCCGAGGAGTGAGATAAAAAACAAAAGGCTGCAAACAGGGCAGAATGGCCATGAGGTACAAAAGGAAGAAAAAAAAATCAAACAAAGCATGTTGGAGCAACTAGAATAAAGCAAACATGAAAACATCTGGCACGCCAGAACTCAGCCATACATGTATAGGGTTGATTTCCAACATTCATGAACTGGTGGCAACTCACATTTAAGAATGACTTATAATTCAAGCATGTATGGGATTAAATTGCATAGAACCAAGAAGATAATTGAAATGTATAAGAACCGGTGGTCACCAGCCTTATTATGAATTATGCTCTGGAAATTTCTAAAATCATATACTCTTTATGTTCCTTTTGGAACTTCACAAAGAAAAACTATCATTTAATTTCAAGATGAGAGCAAGACATTCTTATCCAAAGAGGTTTCAAACATTCACTGAGAAGTCATTGTCAAAATAAAGGAGAAATGTATTCACTGGACTTATTGAACTAAAAAAAAAACATTACAAAATCAATTAGTAATCACAAAATAGCTATCATCCATGGATTGTTTGAGCATAAAAAAAATTTGTAATCATATCATACAAACTGAAATCAAGACCAAAATTGAGATTCAAAATCAACTAGTACAATATGATTCAGGCATCAAAACTGGAAAACGTACAATCGAGTGGACCAAACACCATCCGATTAGAGAAGAGACTAAAATTAAGGAAAACAAATCTCATGATTCATGGAAGAACATGAGAGTTAAGAAAAATAACGGAAAACAAGGGAATCAGAGCTACCTTTTTCTTCCAGATCTGTAAGTGACTTGTATTAGTAGATCGAAATCTCCTGGAGGATTCAAACCTTAGAACATAGCCGGAATCCGTTTCAAAACCAAGATATCACCAGATCTGGTGACATTGATTGAAAAACCCTTTGAAAAAAATCTATAACTCTGCTTCATTGTTCAAAAGATCCAGATCTGAAATTTCTAGTATGAATCAAAGGTCATGGGGGTTTAGAAATGGATAAATCTAAGACACATAGCTTAGTTCTATGGCTTTAGAAATAGAATCTTAACCGGAGCTTTCTCTCTCTCTCTCTCTCTCTCTCTCTCTCTAACAGAGAATTTTTAATTTTTTTTAAAGGAGGGTTACGATGGTATTTATAAGGATTTTTTTGATGGTTGATATCCGTACTACCAGTTGATGGGCGCGCAGTTTTGCGCGAGAACTTGATAAACGCACGAATGGATCGTGTCTTATATGAATTTGGGTTAGCCCTCTCTTTGATAATTCACCCCCCTGTTCTGCATTTGCACTACTACCTTGCCTTTACTCGTTCACTAGGTAAACGTGTTCGGATTTCGATGAAATTTTGCAGGGACCTTGCTGTGACCCTAAGCTAGCCTAGGGTGATGTTTGGGGTCCTAAAACATTGGTTTGATAGGTTTTTGCTCAAACATGGGAGGCTCAGGGTACGGTCAAAATGGGGTGTCTACACCATCTCTAGGGTTTACTAAGTCTAAAAAATTAATATTTTATAAGGTTTCTAAAATAAGAAACTTTCCATTTTTTCAATCTCCATCCTTCATCAACTAAATCTAAGAGTCAATATCACCTCATCCTCATCCCAAAACATGGCTAAAAGCTCATTCACACCGTCTCTAGGGTCTCCTACGTCTAAAAGATGGATGTTTTATAAAGTTTTTAGAATAAGAAACTTTCTATTTTTCAATTGTCATCATTTATCAACTTAATCTAAGATTTAATACCATCACATCCTCAAATCAAAACTTAGTTAAAAGCTCCTTGACCCCATCTCTAGGGTATCAAATGTCTAAAAGATGGATGTCTTATATAGTTTCTAAAATAATAAACTTTCTATTTTTTCAATATCCATCCTTTACAACCTAAATCTTACATTTAATACCTTCTCACCCTAATCTCAGAACTTGGCTAAAAGCTCATTGACACCTTCTCTAGGGTTTACTAAGTCAAAAAAATTAATGTTTTATAAAGTTTCTAAAATAAGAAACTTTCTATTTTTTCAATCTCTATTCTTCATTATCTAAATCTAAGATTCAATATAATCTCATCTACATCTAAAAATATGGCTAGAAGCTCCTTGACACCGTCTCTAGGCTCTAGGGTCTCTTACGTCTAAAAGATGGATGTTTTATAAAGTTTGTAAAAAAAGAAACTTTCTATTTTTTTAATTTTCATCCTTTATAAAGTAGATCTAAGATTCAATACCATCTCATCCTTATCTCAAAACTTATACTAACTCCTTCACCCCATCTCTATGGTTTCTTATGCCTAAAAGATGGATGTCTTTTAAAGTTTCTAAAATTAGAAATTTCTGATTTTTTCATTCTCCATCCTACATCAACTAAATCAAAGATTCAATATCATCTTATCATCATCTCAAAACTTAGGTAAAAGCTCTTTCACACCATCTCTAGGGTTTCATATGTCTAAAAGATGGAAGTTTTATAAAGTTCCTAAAATAAGAAACTTTCTATTTTTCAATCTCCATCATTCACCAACTAAATCTATGATTCAATACCAACTCATCCTGATCCTAAAACTTGGCTAAAAGCACTTCGACACCATCTCTAGGGTTTCCTATGTCTAAAAGATGGATGTTTTATAAAGTTTCTAAAATATGAAACTTTCTAATTTTTCAATCTCCATCCTTCGTCATCTAAATCTAAGATTGAATACCCTCTTACTCTCATCCAAAAACTTAGTTTAAAACTCATTAACATCATTACTAGGGTTTCTTATGTCTAAAAGATTGATGTTTTACAAACTTTCTAAAATAATAAACTTTCCATATTTTCAATCTCCATCCTTAATCAACTAAATATTAGATTCAATATTATCTCTTCCTTATCCCAAAACACGGCTAAAAGGTCCTTGACACCATCTCTAGGTTCTCCTATGTCTAAAAGAATGATGTTTTATAAAGTTTCTAAAATAAGAAACTTTCTATTTCAATCACCATCCTTCATCAACTAAATAAAAGATTTAATACCCTCCCATTCTCATCCGAAAACTTGGCTAAAAGCTCGTTGATATCATCTCTAGGATTTCATATTTCTAAAAGATTGTTGTTCTATAAAGTCAATAATATGAAACTTTTTATTTTTTCAAACTCCATCCTTGTTCAAATAAATCAAAGATTGAATACCATCTAATCCTCATCTCAAAACTTACCTAAAAGTTCTTTCACACCATTTATGAGGTTTCCTGTGTCTAAAAGATTGATGTTTTATAATGTTTTTACAATAAGAAACTTTCAATTTTACAATCTCCATCCATGATCAATTAAATCTAAAATTCAAAACCATCTAATCCTCATCTCAAAAGATAGCTAAAAGCTCGTTGACACCATCTATTGGGTTTTCTATGTCTAAAAGCTGGATGTTTTATAAAGTTCATAAAGTAAGAAACTTTCTATTTTTTAATCTCAATCCTTCACCAACAAAATCTACGATTCAATACCATCTCATCCTCATCCCAAAACATTGCTAAAAGCACCTTGACATCATCTTTAGGGTCTCTTATGTGTAAAAGATTGATGTTTTCTAAAGTATCTAAAATAAGAAACTTTTTATTTTTTCAATCTCCATCCTTTATCAACTAAATCTAAGATCCAATACGCTCTCATCCTAATCTCAACACTTGGCTAAAAGCTCCTCGACACCATCACTAGAGGGTTCTTAGGTCTAAAAGTAGATGTCTTACAAAGTTTCTAAAATAAGAAACTTTTTATTTTTTAGTCTATATCCTTCATCAACTAAATCGAAGATTCAGTATCATCTCATCCTCATATCAAAAATTAGCTAAAAGCTCATTGACACCATCTCCAGGGTTTCTTATGTCCAAAAGATGAAAGTTTTATAAAGTTTCAAAAATAAGAAACTTTCTATTTTTTCAATCTTCATCATTTATCAACTAAATCTAAGATTCAATACAATCTCATCCTCATCTCAAAACTGAGCAAAAAACTCCTTAACCCAATCACTAGAGTTTCCTATGTCTAAAAGATGGATGTCTTATAAAGTTTCTAAACAAGAAACTTTCAATCTTTTCTATCTCCATCCTTTCTCAACTAAATCAAAGATTCAATATCATCTCATCCTCATCTCAAAACTTAGTTAAAAGCTCCTTCACACCATCTGTAGGATTTTCTATGTCTAAAAGATAGGTGTTTTATAAAGTTTCTAAAATAAGAAACTTTCTATTTTTAAATCTCCATCCTTCACCAGCTAAATCTACGATTCAATACCATCTCATCATCATCCTAAAAGTTGGCTAAAAGCACATTGACACCATCTCTAGGGTTTCTTATGTCTAAAAGATTGATGTTTTAGAAAGTTTCTAAAATAAGAAACTTTCTAATTTTTCAATCTCCATCCTTCATCAACTAAATCTATGATTCAGGACCCTCTACTTCTCATCCAAAAACTTGGCTTAAACCTCGTTGACATCATCTCTAGGGTTTCCTATGTCTAAAAGATATATGTTTTACAAAGTTTCTAAAATAAAAAACTTTATATTCTTTCAATATCCATCCTAAATGAACTAAATCTAAGATTCAATATCTTCTCATCCTCATCCCAAAATACGGCTAAAAGCTCCTTGACACCGTCTCTCGGTTCTCTTATGTCTAAAAGAATGATGCTTTATAATGTTTGTAAAGTAAGAAACTTTTTATTTTTTCAATCTCCATTATTTATAAACTAAATCTAAGATTTAATACCCTCTCATTCTCATCCCAAAACTTGGCTAAAAGCTCGTTGACAACATCTCTAGAGTTTCCTATATCTAAAAGATGGATGTTTTATAAAGTTTTCATGATAAGAAACTTTCTATTTTTTCCATCTCCATCCTTTACCAACTAAATCTAAGATCCAATACGATCTCATCATCATCTCAAAACTTGGCTAAAAGCCCCTTGACACCATCTCTAGGGTTTTCTATGTCTAAAAGATTGATGTCTTATAAAGTTTCTAAAATAATAAACTTTCTAGTTTTTCAGTCTCCATCCTTCATCAACTAAATCTAAGATTCAATATCATCTCATCCTCATCTCAAAACTTAGCTAAAAGCTCATTGACACCATCTTTAGGGTTTCATATGTCTAAAAAAAATTTTGTTTTATAAAGTTTCTAAAATAAAAAACTTTTCATTTTTTTCAATCTGCATCCTTCATCAACCAAATCTAAGATTCAATCCCATCTGTTCCTCACCTCAAAACTATGCCAAAAGCTCCTTGACACCATCTATAGGGTTTACTAAGTCTAAAAGATTAATGTCTTATAAAGTTTTTAGAATAAGAAACTTTCTATTTTTTCAATCTCCATCCTTCATCACCTAAAGCTAAGATTCAATACCCTGTCAATCTTATCCCAAATCTCGGTTAAAACCTCGCTGACATCATCTTTAGGGTTTCCTTTGTCTAAAAAATAGATGTTCTTTAAACTAATATAAGGAACTTTCTATTTTTTCAGTCTCCATCCATGATCAACTAAATCTAAGATTCAAAACTATCTTATCATCATCCTAAAACTAGGCTAAAAGCTCCTTCACACCATCTCTAGGGTCACCTATGTCTAAAAGATGGTTGTTTTATAAAGTTTATAAAATAAGAAACTTTCAATTTTTTCAATCTCCATCCTTTATCATCTAAATCTAAAATTCAGTAACATCTCATCCTCATCTCAAAACTTGGCTAAAAGCTCAATGACACCATTTCTAGGATTTCATATGTTTAAAATATGGGTATTTTATAAAGTTTCTAAAATAAGAAACTTTCTAGTTTTTCAATCTCCATCCTTTATAACCTAAATCTAAGATTTAATACCATCTCACCCTAATCTCAAAACTTGGCTAAAGGCTCCTTGACACCACGTCTATGGTTTACTAAGTCTACCAAATTAATGTTTTATAAAGTTTTTAAATTAAGAAATTTTTCTAGTTTTTCAATCTCCATCCTTTATAACCAAATCTAAGATTTAATACCATCTCACCCTAATCTCAAAAGTTGGCTAAAATCTCCTTGACACCATCTCTAGGGTTTACTAAGTCTAAAAAATTAATATTTTATAAGGTTTCTAAAATAAGAAACTTTCTATTTTTTCAATCACCATCCTTCTTCAAGTAAATCTAAGAGTCAATATCACCTCATCCTCATCCCAAAACATGGCTAAAAGCTCATTCACACCGTCTCTAGGGTCTCCCACGTCTAAAAGATAGATGTTTTATAAAGTTTTTAGAATAAGAAACTTTTTATTTTTCAATTGTCATCATTTATCAACTTAATCTAAGATTTAATACCATCTCATCCTCAACTCAAAACTTAGTTAAAAGCTCCTTGACCCCATCTTTAGGGTATCGGATGTCTAAAAGATGGATGTCTTTTAAAGTTTCTAAAATAAGAAACTTTCTATTTTTTCAATATCCATCCTTTACAACCTAAATCTTAGATTTAATACCTTCTCACCCTAATCTCAAAACTTGGCTAAAAGCTCATTGACACCTTCTCTAGGGTTTACTAAGTCAAAAAAATTAATATTTTATAAAGTTTCTAAAATAAGAAACTTTCTATTTTTTCAATCTCCATTCTTCATCATCTAAATCTAAGATTCAATATCATCTCATCTACATCTAAAAATATGGCTAGAAGCTCCTTGACATCGTCTCTAGGCTCTAGGGTCTCTTGCGTCTAAAAGATGGATGTTTTATAAAGTTTGTAAAATAAGAAACTTTCAATTTTTTTAATTTTCATCCTTTATAGAGTAGATCTAAGATTCAATACCATCTCATCCTTATCCCGAAACTTATACTAACTCCTTCACCCCATCTAAGTGGTTTCCTTTGCCTAAAAGATGGATGTCTTTTAAAGTTTCTAAAATAAGAAACTTCTGATTTTTTCATTCTCCATCCTTCATCAACTAAATCAAAGATTCAATATCATCTCATCATCATCTCAAAACTTAGGGAAAAGCTCTTTGACACCATCTCTAGGGTTTCATATGTCTAAAAGATGGAAGTTCCTAAAATAAGAAACTTTCTATTTTTCAATCCCCATCATTCACCAAGTAAATCTACGATTCAATACCAACTCATCCTGATCCCAAAACTTGGCTAAAAGCATTTTGACACCATCTCTAGGGTTTCCTATGTCTAAAAGATGGATGTTTTATAAAGTTTCTAAAATTTGAAACTTTCTAATTTTTCAATCTCCATGCTTCGTCAACTAAATCTAGAGTTTCCTATGTTTAAAAGATGGATGTCTTATAAAGTTTCTAAGATACGAAACTTTCTTTTTTTTCCTTCTCCATCCTTCATCAACTAAATCAAAGATTCAATATCATCTCATCCAAATCTCAAAACTTAGCGAAAAGCTCATTGACACCATATCTAGGGTTTCCTATGTCTAAAAGACGGATGTTTTATAAAGTTTCTAAAAAAAGAAACTTTCTATTTTTCAATCTCCATCTTTTACCAACTAAATCTACGATTCAATACCATCTCATCCTCATTCTAAAACTTGGCTAAAAGCACCTTGACACCATCTATAGGGTTTCCTTTGTCTAAAAGATTCATTTTTTAAAAAGTTTCTAAAGTAAGAAACTTTCTAATTTTTCAATCTCCATCCTTCATAAAGTAAATCTATGATTCAATATGATCTCATCGTCATCTATCAACTAATTCTAAGATTCAACACCCTCTCATCCTCATCTCAAAACTTGGCTAAAAGCTCCTTCACACCATCTGTAGGGGTTCATATGTCTAAAAGATTGATGTCTTATAAAATTACTAAAATAAGAAACTTTTTATTTTTTTAGTCTCCATCCTTAATCAACTAAATCTAAGATTCAACATCATCTCATCCTCATCTCAAAACTTTGCAAAAAGCTCCTTCACACCATCTCTAGAATTTCCTATGTCCAACAGACGGATGTTTTATAAAGTTTCTAAATAAGAAACTTCCAATTTTTTCAATCTCCATCCTTCATCAACAGAATCTAAGATTTAGTACCATCCCATCCTCATCTCAAAACTTTGCTTAAAGCTCCTTGACACCTAAAATAAGAAACTTTCTATTTTTCAATCCCCATCCTTCACCAACTAAAAATCTACGATTCAATACCAACTCATCATGATCCCAAAACTTGGCGAAAAGCACCTTGAAACCATCTCTAGGGTTTCCTATGTCTAAAAGATGGATGTTTTATAAAGTTTCTAAAATATGAAACTTTCTAATTTTTCAATCTCCATCCTTCATCAACTAAATCTAAGATTCAATACCCTCTTATGCTCATCCAAAAACTTAACTTAAAACTCGTTGACATCATCACTAGGGTTTCTTATGTCTAAAAGATGGATGTTTTACAAAGTTTCTAAAATAATAAACTTTCCATATTTTCAATCTGCATCCATAATCAACTAAATATTAGATTCAATATTATCTCTTCTTCATCCCAAAACACGGCTAAAAGCTCCTTGACACCATCTCTAGGTTCTCTTATATCTAAAAGAATGATGTTTATAAAGTTTCTAAAATAAGAAACTTTTTATTTTAATCACCATCCTTCATCAACTAAATATAAGATTTAATACTCTCTCATTCTCATCCCAAAACTTGGCTAAAAGCTCATTGATATCATCTGTAGGATTTTCCTATGTCTAAAAGATTGTTGTTTTATAAAGTTTATATAATATGAAACTTTTTATTCTTTCAATCTCCATCCTTGTTCAAATAAATCAAAGATTGAATACCATCTATTCCTAATAACAAAACTTAGCTAAAAGTTCTTTCACACCATTTATGAGGTTTCATATGTCTAAAAGATTGATGTTTTATAAAGTTTTTAAAATAAGAAACTTTCCATTTTATAATCTCCATCCTTGATCAACTAAATCTAAAATTCAAAACTATCTAATCCTCATCTCAAAACATAGCTAAAAGCTCGTTGACACCATCTATTAGGTTTCCTATGTCTCAAAGCTTCATGTTTTATAAAGTTTATAAAGTAAGAAACTTTCCATTTCTTAATCTCAATCCTTCACCAACAAAATCTACGATTCAATACCATCTCATCCTCATCCCAAAACAATATCAAAACCACCTTGACATCATCTTTAGGGTCTCTTATGTCTAAAAGATGGATGTTTTCTAAAGTATCTAAAATAAGAAACTTTCGATTTTTTCAATCTCCATCCTCCATCAACTAAATCTAAGATTCAATACCCTCTCATTCTCATCCCAAAACTTGGTTAAAACCTCGTCGACATCATCTTGAGGGTTTCCTATGTCTAAAAGATAGAAGTTTTATAAAGTTTTTAAAATAAAAAACTCTCTATTTTTTCAATCTCCATCCATGATCAACTAAATCGAGGATTCAAAATCATCTTATCATCATCCCAAAACTAGGCTAAAAGCGCCTCCACACCTTCTCTAGGGTCTCTTATGTCTAAAATATGGTTGTTTTATGAAGTTTATAAAATAAGAAACTTTCTATTTTTTCAATCTCCATTCTTTATCTACTAAATCTAAGATTTAATACCATCTCATCCTCATCTCAAAACTTGGCTAAAACCTAATTGACACAATTTCTACGATTTCCTTTGTTTAAAAGATGGATATTTTATAAAGTTTCTAATGTAAGAGACTTTCTATTTTTTCAATCTCAGTCCTTTATAACCTAAATCTAAGATTTAATACCATCTCATCCTAATCACAAAACTTGGCTAAAAGCTCCTTTACACCAATATCCTAAATCTAAGATTTAATACCGTCTTTAGGGTCTCCTATGTCAAAAGGATTGATGTTTTATAAAGTTTTTTAAATAAGAAACTTTCTATTTTTCAATCTTCTTCATTTATCAACTAAATCTAAGATTCAATAACATCTAATCCTAATCTTAAAACTTAGCTAAAAGCTCCTTTACCCCATCTCTAGGGTTTCCTATGTCTAAAAGATGGATGTCTTATAAAGTTTCTAAAATAAGAAACTTTCTATTTTTTCAATCTCCATCCTTCATCAACTAAATCAAAGATTCAATATCATCTCATCTTAATCTGAAACTTAGCTATTAGCACCTTCACACCTTCTCTTGGGTTTCCTATGTCTAAAAGTTGAATGTCTTATAAAGTTTCTAAAATAAGAAACTTCATATTTTTCAATCTTCATCCTTCACCAACTAAATCTACAATTCCATACAATCTGATCCGCTAAAAGCCTTGACACCATCTCTAGGGTTTTCTATGTCTAAAAGATGGATATTTTATAAATTTCCTAAAATAAGAAACTTTCTAATTTTTTAATCTCCATCCTTCATCAACTAAATCTAAGATTCAATACCCTTTTATTCTCATTCCAAAAGATGTCTTAAAGCTCGTTGAATTTTTTAATCTCCATCCTTCATCAACTAAATCTAAAAGATGAATGTTTTACCAAGTTTCTAAAATAAGAAACGTTCTATTTTTTCAATCTTCATCCTTTATCAACAAAATCTAAGATTCCAAATCACCCCAGCCTCATCTCAAAACTTGGCTAAAAGCTTCTTGACACCATATCTAGGGTTTTCTATGTCTAAAAGATTGGTGTCTTATAAAGTTTTTAAATAAGAAACTTTTTTTTTCAATCTCCATCCTTGTTCAAATAAATCAAAGATTCTATACCATTTAATCCTCATATCAAAACTTATCTAAAAGCTCATTCACACCATTTATGAGGTTTCCTATGTCTAAAAGATTGATGTTTTATAAAGTTTCTAACAGAAGAAATTTTCCATTTTATAATCTTGATCCCTGATCAACTAAATCTCAAATCTATTACCGTCTAATCCTCATCTCAAAACATGGCTAAAAGCTCGTTGCCACCATTTATTTGGTTTCCTATGTCTAAAAGGTGGATGTTTTATAAAGTTTATAAAATAAGAAACTTTCTATTTTTCAATCTCAATCCTTCACCAACAAAATCTACGATTCAATACCATCTCATCCTCATCTCAGAACTTCGATAAAAGCACCTTGGCACTATCTTTAGGTTTTCTTATGTCTAAAAGATTGTTGTTTTATAAAGTTACTAAAATAAGAAACTTTATATTTTTCAATCTCCATCCGTCATCAACTAAATCTGAGATTCAATACTCTCTCATTCTCACCCCAAAACTTGGCTTAAAGCTCCTTCACACCGTCTCTAGGGTCTCATATGTCAAAAGATGGTTGTTTTACAAGTTTCTAAAATAAGAAACTTTCTATTTTTTCAATCTCCATCCTTCATCAACTAAATTAAAGATTTAATATCATCTCATCCTCATCTCAAAATTTTCTTAAAAGCTCATTGACACCATCTCTAGGGTTTCCTTTGTAAAAAAAGATGGATGTTTTATAAAGTTTCTAAAATAAGAAACTTTATATTTTTCAATCTCCATCCTTCACCAACTAAATCTATGATTCAATAATATCTCATCCTCATCCTAAAACTTGATTAAAAGCACCTTGACACTATCTCTAGGGTTTCCTATGTCTAAAAGATTGATGTTTTATAAGTTTCTAAAATAAGAAACTTTCTATTTTTTCAATCTCCATCCTTCATCAACAAAATCAAAGATTCAATACCATCTCATCCTCATCTCAAACCTTAGCTAAAAGCACCTTGACACCATCTCTATGGTTTCTTATGTCTAAAAGATTTATGTTTTATAAAGTTTCTACAATAAGAAACTTTCTACTTTTTCAATCTTCATAATTTCTCAGATAAATCTAAGATTCAATACCATCCATCCTCATCTTAAAACTGGGGTAAAAGATCCTCGACCCCAACTCTAGGGTTTCCTATGTCTAAAAATGGGTGTCTTATAAAGTTTCTAAAATAAGAAACTTTCTATTTTTTCAATCTCCATCCTTCATCAACTAAATCAAAGAATCAATATCTTCTCATCATTTTCTCAAAACTTAGCTAACAGCTCCTTGACACCATCTCTAGAGTTTCCTATGTCTAAAATATAGATGTTTTATAAAGTTTCTAAAATAAGAAACTTTGTATTTTTCAATCTCCGCCCTTAACCAACTAAATTGATGATTCAATTCCATCTCATCCTCATTCTAAAATTTGGCTAAAAGCATCTTGACACCATCTCTATCATTTCCTATGTCTAAAAGTTTGATGTTTTAAAAAGTTTCTAAAATAATTAACTTTCTAATTTTTCAATCTGCATCATTAATCAACAAAATCTAAGATTCAATATCATCTCATCCTCATCCCAAACACGGCTTAGAGGTCCTTGACACCGTCTGTAGGTTCTCCAATGTCTAAAAGAACGATGTTTAAATAAAGTTTCTAAAATAAGAAACTTTTTATTTTTTCAATCTCTATCCTTTATCGATCTAAGATTTATAACCCTCTCATTCTCATCTCAAAACTTGGCTAAAAGCTCGTTGACAACATCTGTAGGGTTTCCTATGTCTAAAAGATGGATGTTTTATAATGTTTATATAATAAAAAAAATCTTATTTCTTCCATCTCCATCTTTTATCAACTAAATCTAAGTTTCAATACCATCTCATCCTCATCTCAAAACTTGGCTAAAAGCTCCTTGACACCATCTCTAGGATTTCCTATGTCTAAAAGATGGAATTTTATAAAGTTTCTAAAAGAAGAAACGTTATATTTTTTCAATCTCCATACTTAATCAACTAAATTTATGATTCAGTACCCACTCATTCTTATCCCAAACCTTGGCCAAAAGTTCGTTGACATCATCTCTTGGGTTTCCTATGTCTAAAAGATGGATGTTTTATAAAGTTTCTAAAATAAGAAACTTTCTATTTTTCAATCTCCATCCGTCATCAATTAAATCTGAGATTCGTTACTCTCTCATTCTCATCCAAAAACTTGGCTAAATGCTCCTTGACACCGTCTCTAGGGTCTCATATGTCTAAAAGATTGATGTTTTCTAAGTTTCTAAAATAAGAAACTTTCTATTTTATCAATCTTCATCCTTCATCAGCTAAATCAAAGATTAAATATCATCCTCATCTCAAAACTCAGCTAAAAGCTCATTAACACCATCTCTAGGATTTCATATGTCTAAAAGATGGATGTTTTATAAAGTTTCTAAAATAAGAAACTTTCTATTTTTTCAATCTTCATCAATTATCAACTAAATCTAAGATTCAATTTGATCTCAGTCTCATCTCAAAACTGAGCTAAAAGCTCCTTGACCCCATCTCTAGGGTTTCATATGTCTAAAAGATGGATGTCTTGTAAACTTTTGAAAATAAAAAATTTTCTATTTTTTCAATCTCCATCCTTTCTCAACTAAATAAATTGAGTCATCCTCATTTGAAGATGCTCAAGTAAAGAAGCTCATCATGAAGATCCCACAAATTCCTAAGTAAGTGTCAAGAAGAAGCTTAGAGTTGAACAAGTCATTGGTGACACTTCATGTACCTCACAACATGCAGTGAAGATTGGAGGATGTCACAATAGCCAAGAAAAGGTCAAAATGTTCTCTCAAGCCGAATAAGTCCAAGAAAGTGCAAAGGAGCCAAGACATTCCAAGAAGACTCAAGGTTCTTATTTTTAGAATGTATTTGGAGTCCTCTTGATTTTATATAAAATGCACTTTCAAAATGGTTTTTATACTTAACATTTTAAATCTTTGAAAACCATCAACACAATCAAAAATGTGTTTGAAAATCTTGTACTAAAGCCAAAAGACCAGAGCCCAAAAGCCAGGGATTTTAAAGTTAAAATGGAATTTCACTCAAGGCCATTCGACCGGGCGACCGCGGGATGGAACCTGGAAATCCAGGTTATCTAAAAATTTATCGGGCCGGTCGACCGGGGCAAGCCGGGCGACCTCGGATACGTTTCTGTTCAAAACAAAAGCAATCCAATATGGTGTGGGCGATCGATCTCCATGGGTCCGATCGAACGCGATAGTGTTTTGAGCAAAAATTAAATTCAAACAGTAAGGCCCTCGCAGCGCAACCGCCATTGGACCGGTCGACTGCGCCGGTATGAATTTTAAAATTCAAATTAAGAGCCCGATAAGGGCGGGCTACCGCCGTGCCTCGGTCGACCGCCGCGACTGGGAAATAGATCCGTTGGGGCTTTCGCAGGTTGACTTTTTCAACCCTGTAAATTACAGTTTTACCCCCAAACGGTCATATTTTCTTGTGGGCTATATATACACTATCCAAACCTTTCTACATAACCTTTGTCAAGATAAAATCCCATCTTCTTGAACCAAAACTTTTATATGAAAGGTTAAACCTCTTTGAATTTGCATTTTCACATTCTATCAAGAGTATCTCCATAGGCTTTACATTTGTATATATTCTTTGGAGAGTTTGTGAGCTTACAACTTTGTAATCCGCCTATCAAGAGGCATTGAGAGTTTCTTTCTTTTTATTTCTTCATTCTATGTTTGAGGGTCTCCGATTTGGCCCGGAAAGAAAGGTAAATCAACTGTACGAGGAAGGTTTCCTCGGAAAGGCTTCATGCAGAAAAGGGTGTAATCCCTTTGAAGAAAGAGTTAATGTAAGGCTTTGAGATTCGCCCTTTGAAGAATCTTAGTGGTTTGTGAAGAATCCCAAGGAAGAAAACTTGGAAGAGTGGAATTGGTCAAGTTGTGACCGAACCACTATAAATCTTGAACCTTGTGGATGCTTTCTTCTTCTGCTTCTCATTTGTACATTGTGGTGATTAGTAATCTCTAAGCCAACTTGTATCTATATTTTAATCAAACAAGGGTTAGTGAATGCATGCTTAAAGTAACATCCAAACCCTAACTCTTAATATCTCTATTAATTGATCAAGGGTTAAAACATGTTAAGGCTTAATTGGTAAATTGATTTTAGGAATCCAATTAATTAATCCCTGTGGTACCCTGATCCCGCGAGAGGGGTGTGGGGCGCGAGCCGCCGCTCTCTCTCTCTTGGTCTCTCGTATCCACGCGATTGGCGTGTGCATTTTAATATTGATTTGAATTCGTCTTTTATGTGAACTTGGGATCACTAAGGCAATCCGAATTCCACACGAAAGAGACTGACAGAGTCGCCACCTAGATGTGGGATCTAGGACCCGTAATTAACCAGAAATCTAGACTCGCTACCTGGTTACGAGAATGGAAGGTATGGGGAGTTATCCACCACATGCACCATTCTTGCCCGATAATCGGTCTTCGATTCCAAAAGCTAACTCTTTTAAATTTATTTTAAATGGCTCATTCAACTCTATGTTAATGTGCGAACTAAGTGACATGCATCTTATGATCTAATTTCAATGTGAATCCTAAATGTGTATCTTGATTTATTAATTTGTCTGGATTCAATCTAAGTGAAAGTTCTCCTAAAATTCTAATTTCATGGAAAGTCCTAAGTGATTTGATTAAGCATTTACAAGAAAATTAATATACAAAACACCACAATTTGTTTGTGGTGCCGACTCGCGGGTGGTATGCCATCAGACATCCAAGCTGCCTACGTACCCAAGCCTCACTGGGATCAGAGTCGACGTAGTTCGGTGCACCTAAGCTAAGTTACATATGCCTAACTCAACTAAGACACCGACCTAGACGGGATTGACTGTTTCAACAGTTTTAAGAGAAGTTATTTAATTCAAGTTGAGGATTTTATTATCTTAGGATTTCATCGAAGATGCTATATGATTCTTATCTAAATGCAAGTTGTCCCTTAGACTAATGCAGGTTAGCCTACATCCTAGTTTACTAGGCTTGTCCTATGGAAAAGATCGGGTGACTAGTGTAACTAAACCTATGGCACGGTTGCTATACATAGCAAACGTCCGTGATGAGGCTGGACTCCTGACTCTAGGACTCCCTAAAACCTAGGACTCCCTAAAACTTAGGACACGACACGACACGACACCAGTGTTCCTAAATTGGGCTCTAAGGGTTCCTAAAGGAATTTTGAATCCACCGGCTCTTGGGAATCTCGAATTCTTTTGGGTTTGTGGAAACTTTTAGAGTTTTCTTGAAGCTTTTATTATCTGAAGGTATTTAGTGTGTTTGGTAGCTTTTAAAGTTGTTTATTTAGAAGGTTTTAGTTTCATTTGAAATTTTTAGTGGTCTTTTGGTTAATGGCTTTTAACGGATTTTTATCAGTGGATTTTAAATGGGTGAATTTTAGTTTTGTTAATTTTAGGTTGGATGTACTTTAGATTAATGTCTTTCGATTTTGGTTTGGAAAATGACGTTAACACAACCAAGTTTTGACAATTGCACAAATTCGACAAACCATTGACCATTAAAAGATCTGACAAATGCAGCCCACTAAAACTGTCGTAACTCTTTAACCGCTTGGCCAAATTCAACGTACAAACATGCGTTGGAAAGATCTTTTATAGGGCTACAACTTTGTAGTTCTCCATTGTTTGTAAATCTGTGATTTAGAGGTTCGAATTTGTGTTGCAAACAAAAGGACAGCAACATTAAACTGGAAATGCCTAAAGGTGTGCCGCAACCATTTTGGACTTAACTTTTTAACCGCTCGCTGTCTGATCTAGCACGAATACTCGTTGGAAACGGCACGAAAATATCTACTACTTTGTAGTTAACCATTTCCCACGATTCTGTTGTTTAGAGGTCGAAAAATCTGTTTAAAGTCTAACAGCTAGCACTATGACGGGAATGATATTGGCACCCCCATGTTTTCTTTTGATAGTTCTTATTTTTTTAGTGATTAAAAGACGGTGAATATGAAAAATGGCTTGAATGGGCCTGAGATTAGATTCAAATGGGATGTTTGAAAAAGGGGTTGTTTTTATCTACTTGGCAAGGTGGGGTATGGATATTGGGTTCTTGAGATTGAGTGGGGGCTGTTGTTATCAAATTGGAGTGGGGGCTGTTGTTATCAATTGAAAGATGGAGGTTTTGTAAGCCAAATTAAATGGGTTTTGATAATTCATGTAAAATTCAAGTTTTCTTTCTTGTAAATGTTCAAAATTTTTAATGAATTGTTTTCCCAAAAGAAATCTAAATTCCCTAACAAGCCAATGATTTCAACATCCCATCGCAAATAGGTTCTAATGACCCTAACACATTAATTATATTTAGCATAAGTGAGAACATGACCAAGGCCAAACTAGTACAAAATTAAACATGACATCAACCAAAATATACGCAAAACAACACTCAATCCTACAAATATAGAAAAGAAAATAAAATTCCAAAAGACATACCTTTTTGTAGACGATATTCCATGCAAACTTATGGAGAAGAGGGATTTGGTCTAGAGAGAGGGCTTGAATTTTCTAAGAGAGGGGTTCTCTCCTCTTTTCTTTTTTTTTCCTTCTTTTCTTTGGTGAGATGAGAGGGTATTTATAGGAGAATGGGATAGGAGGTTAGGTGAGGTTAGGTGAGGTTAGGTAAGGTTAGGTGAGGTTAGGTGATGTTAGGTGAGGTTAGGTGAGGTTAGGTGAGGTTTGGATGGTTATGATGGGAGGAGAGGTTAGGTGAGGTTAGGTGAGGTTTGAATGGTTAGGATGAGAGGAGAGGTTAGGTGGTTTTGGATGGTTAGACCCAGGTCATGATCTGCCATTGATCTAACGATTTACGGAAATCGGGTCTCGGAATGGAATCAGGGTCCGGGCTATGAAGTGACCCTAGCTTATTTTGTCCCGATTGATGATCCGTAAAGTCAGATCAAGATATTAATGACCTAAAACATATAAATCAATGATAGAGGGGGTTCTCACATGGATTTAACACACTAATTTATTTGTTGATTAAAACAAAACAAAATGGGGTGTCTACAGATGCCCCTCTTTGGTAGAGATGACGTAGTCATTGAATACCAAAGTTAAAAATGACAGAACCATTTTGCGTAGTTTTAATCGACAAAGGACTCTCTAGACACAACGCACCTTAACATAATGCAAAACCTTAGATGAAACCCTAGAACTTGAATAATAATAAAAACTCGATGCGGCGCCGTTCACAAACGGGCAATTAGAGAATGAGATATCATTTTCGAATGGATTCTGAAGGGAAAGGACAAAGATCGCTCTCAAACAGTTTTTAGAAGGAGATGAGACGCCGCTCACAAGCGGGTTCAACGAGGATAAGAAGCATTCCCAAATGGACTTGGATAATGAGGCACCGTTCACAAACGGCCTCAAGGAGGATAGAAAACCATTCACAAATGGACTCGAGAAAAGAGGCACCGTTCACAAACGGGCTCAAGGAGAAGACAAGACCATTCACAAATGGACTCGAGAAATGAGGCACCGTTCACAAACGGGCTCAAGGAGGACGATACCATTCACAAATGGATTCGAGAAAAGAGGCACCGTTCACAAACGGGCTCAAGGAGAAGACAAGACCATTCACAAATGGACTCGAGAAATGAGGCACCGTTCACAAACGGGCTCAAGGAGGACGATACCATTCACAAATGGATTCGAGAAAAGAGGCACCATTCACAAACGGGCTCAAGGATAAGACAAGACCATTCACAAATGGACTCGAGAAATGAGGCACCATTCACAAACAGGCTCAAGGAGAAGACGAGACCATTCACAAATGGACTCGAGAAATGAGGCACCGTTCACAAACGGGCTCAAGGAGAAGACGAGACCATTCACAAATGGATTCGAAAAATGAGGCACCGTTCACAAACGGGCTCAAGGAGAAGACAAGACCATTCACAAATGGATTCGAGAAATGAGGCACCGTTCACAAACGGGCTCAAGGAGAAGACAAGACCATTCACAAATGGACTCGAGAAATGAGGCACCGTTCACAAACGGGCTCAAAGAGGACACGAGACCATTCACAAATGGACTCAGAAAATGAGGCACCGTTCACAAACGGGCTCAAGGAGAAGATGAGACCATTCACAAATGGACTCAGAGAATGAGACACCTGTTCACAAACGGGTTCGAAGAGAAGACGAGACCATTCACAAATGGACTCGAGAAATGAGGCACCGTTCACAAACGGGCTCGAAGAATTTAGGGATTTTTTTATGAACTTGAATTTGACGTAGGAATGGATTTTTATTTTTATTTTTTAATTAAGGATTTGGATTTGATAAATTTTTTTATTTTTGGAAAATGAGGTACCGTCCGCAAACGGGCTCAAGGAGAAGATGAGACCATTCACAAATGGCCTCGAGAAAAGAGGCACCGTTCACAAACGGGCTCAAAGAGGACATGAGACCATTCACAAATGGACTCAGAGAATGAGAAACATGTTCACAAACGGGTTCAAGGAGAAGACGAGACCATCCCCAAATGGCCTCGAGAAAAGAGGCACCGTTCACAAACGGGCTCAAAGAGGGCATGAGATTTTTCATGAACTTGAATTTGACGTAAGATTGGATTTGTTTGAATCGGGGATTGGTTTTGATGAATTTTTTATTTTTGGGAAATGAGGTACCGTCCGCAAACGGGCTCAAGGAGAAGACGAGACCATTCACAAACGGCCTCGAGAAATGAGGCACCTTTCACAGAAGGGCTCAAAGAGGACATGAGATTTTTCATGAACTTGAATTTGACGTAAGATTGGATTTGTTTGAATCGGGGATTGGATTTGATGAATTTTTATTTTTGGGAAATGAGGTACCGTCCGCAAACGGGCTCAAGGAGAAGACGAGACCATTCACAAATGGGCTCGAGAAATGAGGCACCGTTCACAAACGGGCTCAACGACACAAGATAGCTTTGATTGATGAATTCAACAATGAAAAATTTAGAGATTTTTATGAATTTGAATTTGACGTAGGATTGGATTTTTTGAATTGGGGATTGGATTTGATGAATTTTTGATTTTTTGAGAAATGAGGCACCGTCCACAAACGGGCTCAAGGAGGACATGAGACCGTTCATAAATGAACTCAGAAAATGAGGCACCGTTCACAAATGGGCTCAAGGAGAAGACGAAACCATTCACAAATGGACTCGAGAGATGAGGCACCGTTCACAAACGGGCTCAAGGAGAAGACGAGGCCATTTGCAAATGGGCTCGAGAAAAGAGGTACCGTTCACAAACGGGCTCGAAGAATTTAGAGATTTTCCATGAACTTGAATTTGACGTAAGATTGGATTTGATGAATTTTTTATTTTTTTGAACTCAATGAAATCGGGGATATTATGGATCGTGCCCGACAAAGATGTTGGAAACTAGGACTTTGACGAATGATGAAACGGCAAACCTTTGGAACGAAGAACCATTACTAGCAAGAATGGATTAGGAACATTTTTATGAAACTTCAACAAGATTTTTCTCAAAGAGACTGCTGGTCTTGTCTTCTGGGGATTTTGATAACTGAAACCTTGAACAAGACATTTGAGATTGGTAATTTAGAACAACGACTCTCTTGGATATTAACATAGAAAAGCGGGATCTGCTTCTTGACAGGTGTTTAGATAAACATTTCTTGACCAGGATAACTAACCGGAAGGGAATTATGAATTTGAATGGTTCATCTTTCTGAGAAATTGGCTCAACCACCATTGCATCTGAGGTTCTTCCAAGCTTAAGGTGCCTTCCTGGGGTATGATCTTTTTACGGAAGCTGGGCTTTCTGATGTTTCTACTTCTGAATTTTTCTGAGCTGATCTTCTTTGAAATGAAGTTGTTTGACTAAATTCTCGAGCTCTTTCAGGTATAATTGCAGGGAGCTGCCTAGGCCTGGCCTCCTTCACCAAGACAGTTACATCATTTGGACATAGGAACGACAATTGACTCTTTCTAAAGAGAAAACTTAGATGAAAGGCACTACTCAAAGGATTGAGCAGCCCTGAAGGAGTGAACTTAGAATAATAAAGATTGACTGACTATACTGACAAACATAGTGATGCTTCTGACTTAGTTAATGTTTTGTTTGGTAAGTCTATCCTTTCAAGGAATAGTTTTTCAATTGGTAAACACCGGACTTCTTCCTCGAAACAGTAATGCCTCAAGAATTTAATTACGACCCCTAAGATTGCTTAGCTTCAATGCCCCCAGTTTTGAGGATATCACTTGAATTTGCTTGAACTTCAGTTGATCTTCAGTCTTGATACCGGCTGTTGCCTTCTTATACTGATTCTCTTACCGTGACCAAGTCACCTCTTCAGGGTTTTTAACTTGGCGGACCGCGCTAGCCTTAACTTTTGCCTGAACCACCTTTCTAGGTTTTCGATCCAGCAGGCTATCCCCTTAGCTTTTGCCTAAGCCGCCCTTTCGGGTTTTCAACTTAGCAGGGGAATGATCTTAAATTTTGCCTAGACCGCCCTTTCAGGTTTTCAGTCTAGCAGATCTTCAAACTCCGTTATTTTTCTTATTCATCATCATTTCATTTTTTTATTGTATCTCAGGACCTAGCTCATTAGTTCTGAACACCAGAAGGACTTTTATAGGTAGGATAGGGCTTTTCAAAGAATGGCTTAAGGCTCAACAAAGATTTCGACCGAACCTGTGAACAGGTCGCCTACATATCCTAAGGTAGGAATCAGGTCGTGTGTAGTTCAGGGCGAATGCCCCTAGTTTGAAGATAAATTGTTTGATTTTTTTTTTCCTTTTTTCTTTTCTTTCTGGAACAATTAACTTCTCTTCTTTTGGAACTTGTCCCTCTCTTTTTTTTTTTTGAAAGGATTGAATTTCTTTTCCTTTTTGAATCGACCGAACTCGGTTCAACCGAGTTGCCTACGTACCCCAGTATAGGGATCAGGTCTCGCGTAGTTCGGGGAATGCCCCAAGTTTGATGGGTTTTCAAGAAAATTTGATTTAGGCTCGAAGGGTTTGCAAATCGGTATTCTTTTGACATTGGGTTTTGATTTTGGGATTTAATCGGCCAAAGGAGGCCTTTCGATGTTCAGATTGGGAATCGATCTAGGTTACTAGAGTCTGTCTGGTACTGATTATTTATTTCTTTTTTTTCTCTTTTTTTTTTTTCACGGAGTTTGACGGCATTTCCAGGTAAGATAATGGATTTTCTTCTTTCAAGATTCTAATGCGTGCTTTCGGCTTTCATAGAGCGAAACTTGTTCTTCGACATCCTCCATCTATGGAATTGTAACTCTTGATATCTGATGATCACTTTTCAATGCTTGCTCTTGAACTTCTTATCTCGAATTTGATGGCTTCATGTTATGAATTTGAGAACCAAGATCATCGATTGGAAATATGAAAGTTGTTTCTACTCCATGCCCCTTGCATAGCATATGATATTCACTTCATTCATTTTCTTTGAGCTTTCCATCTATGTCTTGCCCCTGGTATCGGTTGTAGCTTTTCTAGACAATCTTCTTATTCTTGAAATAATTTTATCAATTCTTCACACTCTTTAGAGGGTAATGTATTTTCAATCGGCATTCACTGAATCAAAGTTTCAGTGCCAGTGTTTATCATTTCAATTTCATCTTTGAAAGGTTGGGATTGGCGCTCCTCCTCTCGTTCAAGTAATTGCTGTGACTCAAGTGGAGTTTCGTCAATTTTGTCCTCATTTGAAGAGGGAGTCTTATTTTAAGATCAGAAGCACACTTAAGAACAGACACAAGTGAACTTTTTGGAACTGACCGAAATTTTATTTAAAGAAAAGCTATTACATCAGACGACCTATCCTGAACATGCTCAGGATTCACAACTCTAAATAAGAAAGGGAAACAGAAGATAACTTGCCTGGACTAGGCATTGACCTTTAACTGTAAGACCGGACTCAACAATTATACTGACCATGATGACTGACTCAACATAAAATAGTAAGTGACTAAAACTTTAACTGCTGCAACTGTTTGGCGTTGAAGGCTCGGCGAAGGCTGGTTCGTTCTGAACATCATCATGGCTGATACTTTCAATTTTGGACAATGATGACTGATTCGCATAGGGGAATGCCCCTAGCTCAAGGATTCTGAGAGTGAACTCTGAAGGACTTAGCAAAATAATCTTGAAAAGGTAGCCCCTAGAGGAGGAAGAGACCAGGGGTACAAGCAAGATTGGATTATCTGGACCAGGCATGATCAGATCATGAGAATGCATAATAGAAAGATTGTGAGATTCTGCATCTGCCAGTTAGGGGATGGCATGAAGATACGATCGAATCGTATGACAGAAGAACGAAAGACGCACGATCAAAAGATTAGATGAGATAGCATAAGATTGCTTTCAACGGATAGATCATGAATGACTAATCCTATGAGATCTTTGGAAATGATGGGATTTATATCCTAACTCAAAGGGAATTTTTTTTTTTCACATTTTATCAGTGTCACCTGAAGGCATCAACCTTAATCCTAATCTATCGGAGTGGAGAGAGAATCTCGACTCATGACTTTGTTCGTGTATATAAGGACCGATCGTGACCATTGGAAGATGGACCACGGCCTAATCTAAACACCAATGGGTAGGATATCCTAAACTAGGCTCACACACGTGATGCACATGTGTTCGTATACTACATGCATGTGTGGGTTAATCTAGGGGTAAGGCCAAGAGTTCCCTTAGCGCGAATCCCTGCTCGATATACTGTACCAGTGTCCGGCGTATCAGTACGTGAACAAGAGATCCGTTTACGTACCATAAAGGTACCAGGCTAAGGGTGGAATGCTTCTCTAGCACAGAGGCACCAGGTGATGAAATCCCAGTCAACCATGCTAGATAACACTCCGGGTTCCTAAAATAGGACGTGTGTGCACGTGAGATGCAAGGGTTTAGATGCAAGTGATGTAATTGTGTGCAATAAGTTCGCGCGATCTATGATGCCTTCAGGTTTTGTTAGATTAAGTTTGAGTAAAATGTGATGAGAAAATAAAACAAGACAAACTAATCTGACAAGTATACAAGAGATAGAGTTCTTATGAGCCAGTTAAATTAAATTCAAATGAATTATCTTTTGGAATTTTAATGAAGTTAGGTGATCCCCAGCAGAGTCGCCAGACTGTGGTACCCTGATCCCGCGAGAGGGGTGTGGGGCGCGAGCCGCCGCTCTCTCTCTCTTGGTCTCTCGTATCCACGCGATTGGCGTGTGCATTTTAATATTGATTTGAATTCGTCTTTTATGTGAACTTGGGATCACTAAGGCAATCCGAATTCCACACGAAAGAGACTGACAGAGTCGCCACCTAGATGTGGGATCTAGGACCCGTAATTAACCAGAAATCTAGACTCGCTACCTGGTTACGAGAATGGAAGGTATGGGGAGTTATCCACCACATGCACCATTCTTGCCCGATAATCGGTCTTCGATTCCAAAAGCTAACTCTTTTAAATTTATTTTAAATGGCTCATTCAACTCTATGTTAATGTGCGAACTAAGTGACATGCATCTTATGATCTAATTTCAATGTGAATCCTAAATGTGTATCTTGATTTATTAATTTGTCTGGATTCAATCTAAGTGAAAGTTCTCCTAAAATTCTAATTTCATGGAAAGTCCTAAGTGATTTGATTAAGCATTTACAAGAAAATTAATATACAAAACACCACAATTTGTTTGTGGTGCCGACTCGCGGGTGGTATGCCATCAGACATCCAAGCTGCCTACGTACCCAAGCCTCACTGGGATCAGAGTCGACGTAGTTCGGTGCACCTAAGCTAAGTTACATATGCCTAACTCAACTAAGACACCGACCTAGACGGGATTGACTGTTTCAACAGTTTTAAGAGAAGTTATTTAATTCAAGTTGAGGATTTTATTATCTTAGGATTTCATCGAAGATGCTATATGATTCTTATCTAAATGCAAGTTGTCCCTTAGACTAATGCAGGTTAGCCTACATCCTAGTTTACTAGGCTTGTCCTATGGAAAAGATCGGGTGACTAGTGTAACTAAACCTATGGCACGGTTGCTATACATAGCAAACGTCCGTGATGAGGCTGGACTCCTGACTCTAGGACTCCCTAAAACCTAGGACTCCCTAAAACTTAGGACACGACACGACACGACACCAGTGTTCCTAAATTGGGCTCTAAGGGTTCCTAAAGGAATTTTGAATCCACCGGCTCTTGGGAATCTCGAATTCTTTTGGGTTTGTGGAAACTTTTAGAGTTTTCTTGAAGCTTTTATTATCTGAAGGTATTTAGTGTGTTTGGTAGCTTTTAAAGTTGTTTATTTAGAAGGTTTTAGTTTCATTTGAAATTTTTAGTGGTCTTTTGGTTAATGGCTTTTAACGGATTTTTATCAGTGGATTTTAAATGGGTGAATTTTAGTTTTGTTAATTTTAGGTTGGATGTACTTTAGATTAATGTCTTTCGATTTTGGTTTGGAAAATGACGTTAACACAACCAAGTTTTGACAATTGCACAAATTCGACAAACCATTGACCATTAAAAGATCTGACAAATGCAGCCCACTAAAACTGTCGTAACTCTTTAACCGCTTGGCCAAATTCAACGTACAAACATGCGTTGGAAAGATCTTTTATAGGGCTACAACTTTGTAGTTCTCCATTGTTTGTAAATCTGTGATTTAGAGGTTCGAATTTGTGTTGCAAACAAAAGGACAGCAACATTAAACTGGAAATGCCTAAAGGTGTGCCGCAACCATTTTGGACTTAACTTTTTAACCGCTCGCTGTCTGATCTAGCACGAATACTCGTTGGAAACGGCACGAAAATATCTACTACTTTGTAGTTAACCATTTCCCACGATTCTGTTGTTTAGAGGTCGAAAAATCTGTTTAAAGTCTAACAGCTAGCACTATGACGGGAATGATATTGGCACCCCCATGTTTTCTTTTGATAGTTCTTATTTTTTTAGTGATTAAAAGACGGTGAATATGAAAAATGGCTTGAATGGGCCTGAGATTAGATTCAAATGGGATGTTTGAAAAAGGGGTTGTTTTTATCTACTTGGCAAGGTGGGGTATGGATATTGGGTTCTTGAGATTGAGTGGGGGCTGTTGTTATCAAATTGGAGTGGGGGCTGTTGTTATCAATTGAAAGATGGAGGTTTTGTAAGCCAAATTAAATGGGTTTTGATAATTCATGTAAAATTCAAGTTTTCTTTCTTGTAAATGTTCAAAATTTTTAATGAATTGTTTTCCCAAAAGAAATCTAAATTCCCTAACAAGCCAATGATTTCAACATCCCATCGCAAATAGGTTCTAATGACCCTAACACATTAATTATATTTAGCATAAGTGAGAACATGACCAAGGCCAAACTAGTACAAAATTAAACATGACATCAACCAAAATATACGCAAAACAACACTCAATCCTACAAATATAGAAAAGAAAATAAAATTCCAAAAGACATACCTTTTTGTAGACGATATTCCATGCAAACTTATGGAGAAGAGGGATTTGGTCTAGAGAGAGGGCTTGAATTTTCTAAGAGAGGGGTTCTCTCCTCTTTTCTTTTTTTTTCCTTCTTTTCTTTGGTGAGATGAGAGGGTATTTATAGGAGAATGGGATAGGAGGTTAGGTGAGGTTAGGTGAGGTTAGGTAAGGTTAGGTGAGGTTAGGTGATGTTAGGTGAGGTTAGGTGAGGTTAGGTGAGGTTTGGATGGTTATGATGGGAGGAGAGGTTAGGTGAGGTTAGGTGAGGTTTGAATGGTTAGGATGAGAGGAGAGGTTAGGTGGTTTTGGATGGTTAGACCCAGGTCATGATCTGCCATTGATCTAACGATTTACGGAAATCGGGTCTCGGAATGGAATCAGGGTCCGGGCTATGAAGTGACCCTAGCTTATTTTGTCCCGATTGATGATCCGTAAAGTCAGATCAAGATATTAATGACCTAAAACATATAAATCAATGATAGAGGGGGTTCTCACATGGATTTAACACACTAATTTATTTGTTGATTAAAACAAAACAAAATGGGGTGTCTACAATCCCCAAAATTTTAATTAGCCAATTCACCCCCCCTTGGGTTGTCACCTTGTATTTCAGGAACTTTCTATTTTTCAGTCCCCATCCATCACCAACCTAATCTACGATTCAATACCATCTCATCATTATACCGAAACTTGGCTAAAAGCACCATAGCACCATCTCTAGGGTTTCTTATGTCTAGAAGATTGAAGTTTTTTAAAGTTTCTAAAATAAGAAACTTTCTAATTTTTCAATCTCCATCCTTCATCAACTAAATCTAAGATTCAGTACCTCTATTTCTCATCCAAAAACTTGGCGTAAAGCTCGTTGACATCATTTCTAGGGTTTCCTATGTCTAAAAGATGGATGTTTTACAAAGTTTCTAAAATAAGAAACTTTCTATTCTTTCAATCTCCGTCCTTAATCAAGTAAATCAAAGATTCAATATCATCTCATCCTCATCCCAAAACACGGCTAAAAGCTCCTTGACACCTTCTCTAGGTTCTCCTATGTCTAAACGAAGGATGTTTATAAAGTTTCTAAAATAAGAAACTTTCTATTTTTTCAATTTCCATCATTTATCAACTAAATCTAAAATTTAATACCCTCTCATTCTCATCCCAAAACTTGGCTAAAAGCTCGATGACAACATCTCTAGGGTTGCATAAGTCTAAAAGATGGATGTTTTATAAAGTTTCTATAATAAGAAACTTTCTATTTTTTCCATCTCTATCATTTATCAACTAAATCTAAAATTCCATACGATCTCATCCTCATCTCAAAATATGGCTAAAAGCTCCTTGAAACCATCTCTAGGGTTTCCTATGTCCAAAAGATGGATTTTTATAAACTTTCTAAACTAAGAAACTTTCTATTTTTTCAATCTCCATACTTAATCAACTAAATCTACGATTCAGTGTCTTCCCATTCTTATCCCAAAACTTGGCTAAAAGCTCGTTGACATCATTTCTAGAGTTTCCTATGTCTAAAAGATTGATGTTTTATAAAGTTTCTAAAAGAAGAAACTTTCTATTTTTTCAATTCACATCCTTCATCGACTAAATCTAAGATTTAGTATCACTTCATCGTTATCCGAAAACATGGTTAAAAGCTCTTTGACACCGTGTCTAGGGTCTCCTATCTCTAAAAGATGGATATTTTATAAAGTTTCTAAAAGAAGAAACTTTCTATTTTTTCAATCTTCATCACTAATCAACTAAATATGTCATTCAACACCATCCCATCCTCATCTCCAAACTTAGCTAAAAGCTCCTTCACACCATCTGTAGGGTTTCCTCTGTCTAAAAGATTGATGTCTTATACAGTTTCTAAAATAAGAAACTTTTTTTCTCAATCTCACCCCTTAATCAATTAAATCTAAGATTCAATATCATCTCATCCGCATCTCAAAACTTAGCTAAAACCTCCTTGACACCATCTCTAGGGTTTCTTAAGTCTAAAAGATCGATGTTTTCTAAAGTTTCTAAAATATGAAACTTTCTATGTTTCAATATCCATCATTCACCAACTAAATCTACGATTTAATACCATCTCATCCTTACCTCAAAACTTGGCAAAAGCACCTTGACACCATCTCTACGGTTTCTTATGTCGAAAATTGGATGTTTTATAAAGTTTTTTTTTTAAAAAACTTTCTATTTTTCAATCTCCATCCTTCCCCAACTAAATCTAAGATTCAATACCATCTCATCCTCATCTCAAAACTTGGCTAAAAGCCCCTTGATTCCATCTCTAGGGTTTCCTATGTCTAAAAGATTGATGTTTTATAAGTTTCTAAAACAAGAAATCTTCTATTTTTTCAATCTCCATCATTCATCAACTAAATCAAAGATTCAATATCATCTCATCCTCATCTCAAAACTTAGCTAAAAGCACGTTCACACCATCTCTACAGTTTCCTTTGTCTAAAAGATGGATGTTTTATAAAGTTTCTAAGATAAGAAACTTTTTATTTTTCAATCTCCATCCTTCACCAACTAAATCTACGATTGAGTACCATCTCATCCTCATCCCAAAACTTGGTTAAGAGCACCTTGACACCATCTCTAAGATTTCGTATGTCTAAAAGATGAATGTTTTATAAGTTTCTAAAATTAAAAACTTTCTATTACTTCAACTCCATCCTTCATCAACTAAATCAAAGATTCAATATCATCTCATCCTCATCTTAAAATATAGCTAAGCTCCTTAATACCATCTCTAAGATTTAGTTGAAATGGGATTTCCTATGTCTACAAGATTGTTGTTGTATAAAGTTTCTAAAATAAGAAACAATTTATTTTCTCAATCGCCATCCTTGATCAACTAAATCTAAGATTCAAAACCATCTAATCCTCATCTCAAAACTTAGCTAAAACCAACTTGACACCATCTATAGGGTTTTCTAGGTCTACAAGATAGATCTTTTATAAAGTTTCTAAAATAAGAAACTTTATATTTTTCAATCTCCATCCGTCGTCAACTAAATCTAAGATTCAATACCATCTCTTCCTCATCCCAAAACTTAGTTAAAAGCTCCTTCACACCATCTTTAGGGTTTCCTATGTCTAAAAGTATGATGTTTTATAAATTTTTAAAATCAGAGACTTTCTAATTTTTCAATCTCCATCCTTCATCAACTAAATCTAAGATTCAATACCCTCTCATTCTCATCTTAAAACATAACTAAAAGCTCATTGACACCATCTTTACCGTTTACTTAGTCTAAAAGATTGATGTTTTATAAAGTTTCTAAAATAAAAAACTTTCTATTTTTTCATTCTCCATCCTTCATCAACTAAATCTAAGATTTAATATCATTTCATCCTCATCTCAAAACATGGTTAAAAGCTCCTTGCCACCATATCTAAGGTGTCTTATACTTAAAAGTGGATGTTTTATAAAGTTTCTAAAATGAGAAATATTTTTTTTTTACAATCTCCAACATTCATTAATTAAATCTAAGATTCAATACCATCGCATCCTCATATCAAAACTTGGCTAAAAGCCCATTGACACTATCTCTAGCGTTTTATATCTCATAAAGATAGATATTCTATATAATTTCCAAAATAAGAAACTTTTTATTTTTTCAATCTCCATCTCTCATCAACTAAATCTAAGATTCAATACTATCTCATCCTCATCTTAAAACTTGTGTATAAAAGCTCCTTCACACCATCTCTAAGGTTTACTAAGTCTAAAAGATTGGTGTTTTATAATGTTTCTAAAATAAGAAACTTTCTATGTTTTCAATCTCCATCCTTCATCAACTAAATCTACGATTCAATACCATCTCATCCTCATCTCAAAACTTGGCTAAAAGCTCCTTGACACCATCTCTAAGATTTTTTATGTCTAAAAGATGGACGTTTTATAAAGCTTCTAAAAACAGAAACTTTCTATTTTTTATATCTCCATCCTTTATCAACTAAATCTAAGATTCAATACCATCTCATCCTAGTCTCAAAACTTGGCTAAAAGTTCGTTGACATCATCTCTAGGGTATCTCATGTCTAAAGGATTGTTATTTTATAAAGTTTCTAAAATAAGAAACTTTATATTTTTTCAATCTCCATCCTTCATCAACTAAATCTAAGATTCAAAACCAACTCATCATCTTCCCAAAACTTGCCTAAGAGCTCCATGACACCATCTCTAGGATCCCCTATGTCAAAAAGATGGATGTTTTATAAACTTTCTAAAATAAGAAACCTTCTATTTTTTCAATCTCCATCCTTCATCAACTAAACCTAAGATTCAATACCATCTCATCGTCATCCCTAAACTTGGCTAAAAGCTATTTGACATCATCTCTAGGGTCTTCTGTGTTTAAAAGATTAATGTTTTTACAATCTCCATCCTTCATCAACTAAATCTAAGATTCAATACCATTGCATCCTCATCTCAAAACTTGGCTAAAAGCTCCTGACACTATCACTAGGTTTTTATATGTCTTAAAGATAAATATTTTATAAAATTTTTAAAATAAGAAACTTTCTATTTTTTCAATCTCTATCCTTCATCAACTAAATCTAAGATGCAATATCATCTCATCCGCATCTTAAAACTTGGCTAAAAGCTCCCTTACACCTTCTCTAGGGTTTAATAAGTCTCTAAAAGAATGATATTTTATAAAATTTCTAAAATAAGAAATTTTCTATTTTTGAAATCTCCATCCTTCATCAACTAAATCTAAGATTTAATACCATCACATCCTCATCTCAAAACTTAACTAAAAGCTCATTGACACCATCTCTAAGGTTTCCTATGTCTAAAGGATGGAAGTTTTATAAAGTTTGTAAAATAACAAAATTTCTATTTTTTCAATCTCAATCCTTTATCAACGAAATCTATGATTCAATACCATCTCATCCGCATTTCAAAACCTGGCTAATAACAACTTTACACCATATCTAGGGTTTATAAAGTCTAAAAAAATTATGTTTTATAAAGTTTATAAAATAACAAACTTTCTACTTTTTCAATCTCTATCATTCATCAACTAAATCTAAGATTCAATACCCTCTCATTCTCATCCTAAAACATGGCTAAAAGCTTCTTGACACCATCTCTAAGGTTTATTATGTCTGAACGATGTATATTTTATAAAGTTTCTAAAATAAGAAAGCTTCTATTTTTTCACCCCAAAACTTGACTAAAAGCTCATTGACACCATCTCTAGGGTCTCCTTTGTGTAAAAGATTGATGTTTCATAAACTTTTTAAAATAAGAAATTTTCTATTCTTTCCATCTCCATCCTTTATAAACTAAATCTAAGATCAAATATCATGTCATCCTAATCCCAAAACATGGTAGGTTCTCTTATGTTTAAAAGATGGATGTTTTATAAAGTTTCTAAATAAGAAACTTTCTAGTTTTTCAATATTCATCCTTTATTAACTAAATCTAAGATTCAATACCATCTCATCCTATTCTCAAAACTTGGCTAAAAGCTCCTTCGCACATTCTCTAGGGTTTTCTATGTCTAAAAGGTTAATATTTTATAAAGTTTATAAACTAAGAAACTTTATATTTTTCAATCTCCATCCTTCATCAACTAAATCTAAGATTCAATTTCATCTCATCATTATCCCAAAATTTGGGTAAAAGCTCATAGACACCATCTACAGGGTTTCTTATGTCTAAAAGATGGATGTCTTATAAAGTTTCTAAAATAAGAAACTTTCTATTTTTTCCATCTCTATCCTTAATCAACTAAATCTAGGATTCAATATCAACTCATCATCATCATAAAACTTGTCTAAAAGCTCATCGACATCGTCTCTAGGGATTCTTATATCTAAATATGGATGTTTTATAAAGTTTTTAAAATAAGAAACTTTCTATTTTTTCAATCTACATCCTTCATCATCTAAATCTAGGATTCATTACCCTCTCAATCTCATCACAAAACTTGGGTAAAAGCTCCTTGACATCATCTCTATGGTTTCTTAAGTCTGAAAGATAGGTGTCGTATAAAGAATCAATTTAAAGTTTTGGATGTTTTAGCCAAGTTTTGAGATGAGGATAACATGGAGCTTTTCCTATGTCTAAAACATGGATGTTTTATAAATTTTCTAAAATAAGAAACTTTCTATTTTTTCAATCTCCATCATTTATCAACTAAATCTAAGAATATCATCTCATCCTCATCTCAAAATTTGGCTGAAAGCTCCTTGACACCATCTCAAGGGTTTCCTATGTCTAAAAGATTATTGCTTTATAAAGTTTCTCAACCAGGAAACTTTTTATTTTTTCAATCTCCATTCTTTATCAACTAAATCTAAGATTCAATATCAACTTATCCTCTTCCCAAAACATGGCTAAACACACCATGACACATTAACTAGGGTCTCTTATGTCTAAAAGATGGATGTTTTATAAAGTTTCTAAAATCTAAAATAATAAACTTTCTATATTTCAATTTTCATCCTTTATCAACAAATTCTAAGATTCAATATCGTATCATCCTCATCTCAAAACATGGCTAAAACCTCCTTGATACCATCACTAGGGTTCCCTATGTCCCTAAATTAAGAAACTTTTTATTTTTTAAATCTCCAAGTTTAATCAACTAAATCTAAGATACAATACCCTCATCATCTCAAAACTTGGCTAAAAGCTCCTTCATACCATCTCTAGGGTTTACTAAGTCTAAAAGATTGATGTTTTATAAATATTCTAAAATCAGAAACTTTCTATTTTCTCAATCTCTATCCTTAATCAATTATATCTAAGATTCATTACCATCTAATCCTCATCTAAAAACCTGGGTAAAAGCTCGTTGACATCATCTCTAGGCTTTTCTATGTTTAAAAGATGGATGTTTTATATAGTTTCTAAATTCAGAAACTTTCTTTTTTTAAAATCCCCATCCTTCATCACCTAAATCTATGATTTAGTACCACCGCATCCTCATCTCAAAACTTAGCTAAAAGCTCCTTCACACTATCTCTACAGTTTCTATTATCTAAAAGATTGATAATTTATAAAGTTTTTAAAATAAGAAACTTTCTATTTTTTCAACCTCCATCTTTCATCAACTAAATCTAAGATTAAATACCATCTCATCTGCATCTCAAAACTTTGCTAAAAGCTCCTTGACACCATCTCTTGGGTTTCATACGTCTAAAGGATGGATGTTTTACAAAGTTTGAAAAATAAGAAACTTTCTATTTTTTCAATCTCCATCCTTCATCAACTAAATCTAAGATTCAAAACCATCTCATCCTCAATTCAGAACCTGGCTAATAGCAATTTAATACCATATCTAGGGTTTACTAAGTCTAAAAAATTAATGTTTTATAAAGTTTTTAAAATAACAAACTTTCTATTTTTTTCAATCTCGAGGTTTTCCCATGTCTAAAAAATTGATGTCTTATGAAGATTTTAACATAAGAAACTTTAAATTTTTTAAATTTTCATCATCAATCCACTAAATCTAAGATTAAATATCATCTCATCTTCATCTCAAAACTAGGCTAAAAGCTCGTTCACACCATCTCTAAGGTTTCTGTTGTCTAAAATATGTATGTTTTATAAAGTTTCTAAAATAAGAAAGTTTCGACTTTTCAATCTCATCCCTTAATCAACTAAATTCAAGATTCAATACCATCTAATCCTCATCTCAAAACTTTGCTAAAAGCTCCTTGACACCATCTATTGGGTTTCCTATGTCTAAAAGATTGATGTCTTATAAATTTTTTATAATAAGAAATTTTCTATTTTTTCAATCTCCATCCTTGATCAACTAAATCTAAGCTTCAATACCATCAAATCCTCATTTCAAAACATGGCTAAAAGCTCCTTGACACCATCTATAGGGTTTCGTATGTCTAAAAGATGGATATTTTATAAAGTTTCTAAAATAAGAAACTCAATCAACTAATTCTAAGATTCAATACTATTGCAACCTCATCACCAAACTTGGCTAAAAGCTCATTCACACCATCTCTACGGTTTCTTACGTCTAAAAGATTGATGTTTTATAAAGTTTCTAAAATAACAAACTTTCTAGTTTTCCAATCTCTATCATTCTTCAACTAAATCTAAGATTCAATACCATCTGATCGTCATCTCAAAACTTGGCTAAAAGCTCATTGACACTATCTCTAGGATCTCCTATGTCCAAAATATTGATGTTTTACAAAGTTTCTAAAATAATAAACTTTTTATTTTTTCAATCTCCATCCCTTATCAACTAAATCTAAGATTCAATACCAACAAATCATCATCTCAAAACTTGGCTAAAAGCTCCTTGACACCATCTGTAGGGTTCTCTAAGTCTAAAAGATTAATATTTTATAAAGTTTCTAAAATAATAAACTTTCTATTTTTTCAATCTCGAGCCTTAATATTCTAAATCTATGATTCAATACCATGTCATCCTCATCCCAAAACATGGCAAAAAGCTCATTCACACCATCTATAGGGTTTCTTATGTCTAAAAGGTGGATGTTTAATAAAGTTTCTAAAATTCGAAGCTTTCTGTTTTTTCAATTTCTATCCGTGATCAACAAAATCTAAGATTTAATACCATTTAATCTTCTCTTAAAATTTGGCTAAAAGCTCCTTGACACCATCTCTAGGGTTTCTTATGTTTAAAAGATAGATGTTTTGTAAAGTTTCTAAAATATGAAACTTTCTATTTTTTCAATATCAATCCTTCACCTACTAAATCTAAGATTAAATACCATCTCATCCTCGTCACAAAACTTGGCTAAAATCTCCTTCAAAACATCTCTAGGGTTTCCTATGTCTAAATGATGGATGTTTTACAAAGTTTCTTAAATAAAAAACTATCTATTTTTTCAATCTCCATGCTTTATCAAATAAATCTTATATTCAATACCATATAATCCTCATCTAGAAACTTGGCTAAAAGCTCCTTGACACCATCAATGGGGTTTCATAGGTTTAATAGATGGATATTTTACATAGTTTTTAATATCAGAAAATTCATATTTCTTCAATCTCCATCCTTTATCAACTAAATCTAAGATTCAATATCATCTCATCTTAATCTCAAAACTTAGCTAAAGGCTCATTAACACCATCTCTAGGGTTTCCTATGTTTAAAAGATGTTTGTTTTATAAAGTTTCTAAAATAAGAAACATTTAATTTTTTCAACCTCTATCCTTTATCAATTAAATCTAAGATTCAATACCATCTCATCCTCATCCCAAAACTTACCTAAAAGCTCATTGACATCATCTCTAAGGTTTCCTACGTCTAAAAGATGAAAGTTTTTTATAATTCTCAAATAACAAACTTTCTATTTTTCCAATCATCATCCTTGATTAACTAAATCTAAGATTCAATTCCATCTAAACTTTTTCTGGAAACTTGGGTAAAACCTCATTTACACCATCTCTAGGGTTTCCTATGTCTAAAAGATTGATGTTTTATAAAGTTTTTAAAATAAGAAACTTTCTATTTTTTCAATCTCCATCCTTCATTAACTAGATCTAAGATTCAATACCATCTCCTCCTCATCTTAACACTTGGCTAAAAGCTCCTTGATAAAATCTCTAGGGTTTCCTATATGTAAAGGCTGGATGTTTTATAAGTTTTCTAAAATAAGAAGCTTTCTATTTTTTCAATATTCATCCTTCATCAACTAAATCTAAGATTCAATACCCTCTCATTCTCATCCCAAAACTTGGCCAAAAGCTCGTTGACGTCATTTCTAGGGTTTCCTATATCTAAAAGATGGATGTTTTCTAAAGTTTCTAAAATAAGAAACTTTCAACTTTTTCAATCTCCATCCGTAATAAACTAAATCTAAGATTTTATACCATCTCATCATCTTCCCAAAACTTGGCTAAAAGGTCATTGACACCATCTCTAGGGTCTCCTATTTCTAAAAGATGAATGTCTTATAAAGTTTCTAATATATGAAACTTTCTATTTTTTTAGTCTCCATACTTCTTCAATTAAATCTAAGATTCAATATCATCTTATCTTCATCCCAAAACATGGCTAAAATCTCCTTCACATCATTTCCAGGGTCGTATGTTTAAAAGAAGGATGTTTTTTAAAGTTTAAAAAATAAGCAACTTATAATTTTTTCAATCTCCACCCTTTATCAACTAAATCTAAAATTCAATACCATCTCATCTTCATCTCAAAAATTAGCTAAAAGCTCCTTGAGACCATCTTTAGGGCTTCCTATGTTTAAAAGATGGTTGTTTTATAAACTTTCTAAATAAGAAACATTTAATTTTTTCAACCTCTATCCTTTATCAATTAAATCTAAGATTCAATACCATCTCATCCTCATCCCGAAACTTTGCTAAAAGCTCATCGACATCATCTCTAGGGTTTCCTACGTCTAAAAGACGGAAGTTTTTTAAAATTTCTCAAATAAGAAACTTTATATTTTTCCAATCATCATCCTTGATTAATTAAATTTAAGATTCAATACCATCTAAACCTCTTCTCAAAACTTGGCTAAAAGCTCATTTACACCATCTCTTGGGTTTCATATGTCTAAAAGATTGATGTTTTCTAAAGTTTCTAAAATAAGAAACTTTCTATTTTTTCAATCTTCATCCTTCATTAACTAGATCTAAGATTCAATACCATGTCCTCCTCATCTTAAAACTTTGGCTAGAAGCTCCTTTACACAATCTCTAGGGTTTCTTATCTGTAAAAGCTGGATGTTGTATAAGTTTTATAAAATAAGAAACTTTCTATTTTTTCAATATTCATTCTTCATCAACTAAATCTAAGATTCAATACCCTCTCATTCTCATCCCAAAACTTGGCCAAAAGCTCGTTGACGTCATCTCTAGGGTTTCTTATATCTAAAAGATGGATGTTTTCTAAAGTTTATAAAATAAGAAACTTTCTACTTTTTCAATCTCCATCCTTAATAAACTAAATCTAAGATTTTATACCATCTCATTATCATCCCAAAACTTGGCTAAAAGATCATTAACACCATCTCTAGGGTCTCCTATGTCTAAAAGATGAATGTTTTATAAAGTTTCTAATCTTTGAAACTTTTGATTTTTTCAATCTCCATACTTCGTCAACTAAATCTAAGATTCAATATCATCTTATCTTCATCCCAAAACATGGCTAAAATCTCCTTCACACCATCTCTAGGGTCTCGTATGTTTAAAAGATGGATGTTTTATAAAGTTTAAAAAATAAGCAACTTACAATTTTTTAAATCTCCACCCTTTATCAACTAAATCTAAGATTCAAAACCATCTCATCATCATCTCAAAACTTGGTTAAAAGCTCATTAACACCATATCTAGGTTTTCCTATGTCTAAAAGTTGGATGTGTTATATAGTTTCTAAAATAAGAAACTTTTTTTTTTCAATTTCCATCATTCATCAACTAAATCTAAGATTCAATATCATGTTATCCTCACCTCAAAACTTTGCTAAAATCTCCTTCACATCATCTCTAGCGTTTCCTTTGTCTAAAAGATGGATGTTTTATAAAGTTTCGGATCATCATCTCAAAACTTGGCTAAGAGCTCCTTGACACCATCTCTAGGGTCTCTTATGCTTAAAAGATGGATGTTTTATTAAGTTTCTCAAATAAGAAACTTTCTATTTCTTCAATCTCCATCCTTTATCAACTGAATATAAGGTGCAATACCTTCTCATCCTCCTCTCAAAACTTAGATAAAAGCTCCTTCACACCATCTCTAGGGTCTCTTATGTCTAAAAGATTAATGTTTTCTTAATTTTCTACTATACGAAAAAAATTTTCATTCTCCATTCTTCGTCAACTAATTCTAAGATTTAATATCATCTTATCCTCATCTCAATACATGGCTAAAATGTCCTTGACACCATCTCTAAGGTCACGTATGTCTAAAGGATGGATCTTTTCTAAAGTTTAAAAAATAAGCAACTTACAATTTTTTTCAATCTCCACCCTTTATCAACTAAATCCAAGTTTCAGTACCATCTCATCCCCAAGTCAAAACTTTGATAGAAGCTCGTTAACACCACCATCTCTAGGTTTTCCTATGTCTAAAAGATAGATGTCTTATAAAGTTTCTAAAATAAGAAACTTTCTATTTGTTCAATTTCGATCCTTCATCACCTAAATGTAAGATTCAATATCATCTCATCCTCATCTCAAAACTTGGCTAAAAGCTCCTTCACACCATCTCTAGGGTTTTCTCTTTCTAAAAGATGAATGTTTTGTAAAGTTTCTCATCATCTTCTCAAAACTTGGCTAAAAGCTCGTTGACACCATCTCTAGGGTCTCTTATGTCTAAAAGATGGATGCTTTATAAAGTTTATAAAATAAGAAACTTTCTATTTTTTCATTCTCCATTCCTGGATCAACTAAATCAGATTCAATACCATCATTACCTAATCTCAAAACTTGGCTAAAAGCTCATTAACACCATCTATGGGGTTTCTTATGTCAAAAAGATTGATGTCTTATAAATTTTATATAATTAGAAATTTTTTATTTTTTCAATCTCCATCATTGATCAACTAAATCTAAGCTTCAATACCATCAAATCCTCATTTCAAAACACGGCTAAAACCTCCTTTACACCATCTATAAGGTTTCATATGTCTAAAATATGGATACTTTATAAAGTTTCTAAAATAAAAAACATAATTAACTAATTCTAAGATTCAATACCATCGCAACCTCATCACCAAACTTGGCTAAAAGCTCCTTCACACCATCTCTCAGGTTTCTTACATCTAAAGATGGATGTTTTATAAAGTTTCTAAAATAAGAAACTTTCTATTTTTTCAATCTCCATCTTTCTTCAACTAAATCTAAGATTCAATACCATCTCATCCTCATCTTAAAACTTAGTTAAAAGCTCATTGACACTATCTCTAGGATCTCTTATGTCCAAAAGATGGATGTTTTACAAAGTTTCTAAAATAATAAACTTTCTATTTTTTCAATCTCCATCTTTTATCATCTAAATCTAAGAATCAATACCAACTAATCCCCATCTCAAGACTTGGCTAAAAGCTCTTCGACACCATCTGTAGGGTTTCGTAAGTCTAAAATTTTTATGTTTTATAAAGTATATAAAAGAATAAACTTTTTATTTTTTCAATCTCTATCATTCATACTCTAAATCTATGATTAAATACCATGTCATCCTCGTCTCTAAACTTGGCTAAAAGCTCCTTCACACTATTTATAGGGTTTCTTATGTCTAAAAGGTGGATGTTTGATAAAGTTTTTAAAATCCAAAACTTTCTATTTTTTCAATTTCTATCCATGACCAACTAAATCTAAGATTCAATATCATAAAACTTGGCTAAAAGCTCATTTACACCATCTCTAGGGTTTCCTACGTTTAAAAGATGGATGTTTTATAATGTTTCTAAAATAAGAAACTTTATATTGTTTCAATCTCAATCATTCACCAACTAAATTAAAGATTAAAGACCATCTCATCCTCATCTCAAAACTTGCCTAAAAGCTCCTTCAAAACATCTCTATGGTTTTCTATTTCTAAAAGATGGATGTTTTACAAAGTTTCTAAAATAAAAAACTTTGTATTTTTTCAATCTCCATCATTTATCAACTAAATCTAATATTCAATACCATATAATCCTCATCTCGAAACTTGACTAAAAGCTCCTTGACATCATCAATGGGGTTTCATATGTTTAATAGATGAATATTTTTTAAAGTTTGTAAAATCAGAAAATTTCAATTTCTTCAATCTCTATCCTTTATCAACTAAATCTAATATTCAATACCATCTCATCCTCATCTCAAAACTTAGCTAAAAGCTCATTGACACAATTTCTAGGATTTCTTATGTTTAAAAGATGGTTGTTTTATAAAGTTTCTAAAAGAAGAAAACTTTTAATTTTTTCAATCTCTAGCCCTTAACAATTAAATATAAGATTCAATGCCATCTCATCCTCATCCCAAAACTTAGCTAAAAGCTCATTGACACCATCTGTAGTGTTTCCTACGTCTAAAAGATGGAAATTTTTTAAAGTTTCTAAAATAAGAAACTTTCAAGTTTTCCAATCACCATCCTTGATTAACTAAATCTAAGATTCAATACCATCTAAACCTCTTCTCAAAACCTAGCTAAAAGCTCATTTACACCATCTCTAGGGTTTCCAATGTCCAAAAGATTGATGTTTTATGAAGTTACTAAAATAAGAAACTTGCTGTTTTTTCAATCTCCATCCTTCATCAACTAAATCTAAGATTCAATACCATCTCCTCCTCATTTTAAAACTTGGCTAAAAGCTCCTTTACACCATCTCTAGGATTTCCTTTGTGTAAAAGATGGATGTTTTATAAGGTTTCTAAAATAAGAAACCTTCTATTTTTTCAATATTCGTCTTTCATCAACTAAATCTAAGATTCAATACCCTCTCACTTTCATCCCAAAACTTGGCTAAAAGCTCGTTAATGTCATCTCTAGGGTTTCCTATGTCTAAAAGATGGATGTTTTCTAAAGTTTCTAAAATAAGAAACTTTCTACTTTTTCAACATCGATCCTTCATCAACTAAATCTAAGAATTTATACCATCTCATTATCATCCCAAAACTAGGCTAAAAAATGATTGACATCATCTCTAGGGTCTCCTATGTCTAAAAGATGAATATTTTATAAAGTTTCTAATTTATGAAACTTTCTATTTTTTCAATCTCCATACTTCGTCAACTAAATCTAAGATTCAATATCATCTTATCTTCATCCCAAAATATGGCTAAAATCTCATTCACACCATCTCTAGGGTCTCGTATGTTTAAAAGATGGATGTTTTATAAAGTTTCAAAAATAAGTAACTTACAATTTTTTCAATCTCCACCCTTTATCAACTAAATCTAAGATTCAATACCATCTCATCCTCATATCAAAACTTGGTTAAAAGCTCCTTAACACCATCCATAGGTTTTCTTATGTCTAAAAGATAGATGTCTTATATAGTTTCTAAAATAAGAAACATTCTATTTTTTCAATTTCCATCATTCATCAACTAAATCTAAGATTCAATATCATCTTATCATCATCACAAAACTTTACTAAAAGCTCCTTCACACCATCTCTAAGGTTTCCTCTGTCTAAGAAGTGGATGTCTTACAAAGTCTCTGGTTGCCATCCCAAAACTTGGCTAAGAGCACCTTGACACCATCTCTATGGTCTCTTATGTCTAAAAGATGGATGTTTTATAAAGTTTCTAAGATAAGAAACTTTCTATTTTTTCAATATCCATCCTTTATCAACTAAATGTAAGGTTCAATACCATCTCATCCTCATCTCAAAACTTGGCTAAAAGCTCTTTTACACCATCTCTAGGGTCTCTTATGTCTAAAAGATTAAAGTTTTATAAAGTTTCTACTTTAAGAAACTTTTTTTTTTCAATCTCTATTCTTCGTCAACTAAATCCAAGATTAAATATCATCCTATCCTCATCCCAAAACATGGCTAATAGCTCATTGAAAGCATCTTTAGGGTAACGTATATCTAAAAGATGGATCTTTTATAAAGTTTCAAAAATAAGCAACTTACAATTTTTTCAATCCACCCTTTATCAACTAAATCCAAGTTTCAATACCATCTCAACCTCATCTCAAAACTTAGTTAGAAGCTCCTTGACACCATCTCTAGGTTTTCCTATGTCTAAAATATGGATGTTTTATAAAGTTTTTAAAATAAGAACCTTTCTATTTTTTAAATTTCCATCTTTCATCACCTAAATCTAAGATTAAATATCAACTCATGCTCATCTTAAAACTTAGCTAAAAGCTCCTTCACACCATCTCTAGCGTTTTCTCTTTTTAAAAGAGGGATGTTTTATAAAGTTTCTCATCATCATCCCAAAACTTGGCTAAAAGCTCGTTGACACCATCTCAAAGTTCTCTTATATCTAACAAATGAATGTTTTATAAAGTTTATAAAATAAGAAACTTCTTTTTTTCATTCTCTATCCTTGATCAACTAAATCTTAGATTCAATACCATCTAATCCTCTTCTCAAAACTTGGCTAAAAGGTCCTTGACACCATATATGGGGTTTCCTATATCTAAAGGATTGATGTTTTATAAAGTATCTAAAATAAGAGACTTTCTATTTTCTCAATCTCCAACCTTTATCAACTAAATCTAAGATTCAATACCATCTCATCCTCATCTCAAAACTTGGCTAAAAGCTCCTTCACAGTATCTCTAGGGTTTCATATGTCTAAAAGATAGATGTTTTATAAAGTTTATAATAAAAGAAACTTTTTTATTTTTTCAATCCCCATCTTTCGTCAACTAATTCTAAGATTCAATACCATCTCATTCTCATCCCAAAACTGGCTCAAAAGCTCATTGACACCATCTCTAAGGTTTCCTATGTGTAAAAGATGTATGTTTTATAAAGTTTCTAAAATAAGAAACATTCTATTTTTTCAATCTTCATCTTTCATCAACAAACTCTATGATTCAATACCCTCTCATTCTCATCTCAAAACTTAGCTAAAAGCTATTTGTCATCATCTCTAAGGTTTCCCATATTAAAAGATGGATGTTTTACAAAGTTTATAATATAAGAAACTTTCTATTTTTTAAATTTCCATCATTAATCAACTAAATCTAACATTCAATACCATCTCATCATCATCCCAAAACCTAGCCTAAAGCTCAATGACACAATTTCTAAGGTCTCTTATGTCTAAAAGATAGATATTTTATAAAGTTTCTATAATAAGAAACTTTCTAGTTTTTCAATCTCGATTCTTCATCAACTAAATCGAAGATTCAATGTCATCTTCTCCTTATCCCAAAACATGGCTAAAAGCACATTTACACCATCTCTAGGGTCTTCAATGTCTAAAAGATTGATGTTTTATAAAGTTTCTAAATTAAGAAACTTTTTATTTTTTCAATCTCTACCCTTGATCAATTAAATCTAAGATTCAATACCATATAATTCTCATCTCAAAACTTGGCTAAAAGCACCTTGACACCATTTATTGGGTTTCCTATTTCTAAAAGATTGATGTTTTATAAAGTTTCTAATATAGGAAAATTTATATTTTTTCAATCTCCATCCTTCATCAACTAAATCTAAGATTCAATATTATCTCATCTTCATCTCAAAACTCGGCTAAAAGCCCCTTGATACCATCTCTAGGGTTTCCTATGTCTAAAAGTTCATTTTTTTATAAAGTTTTTAAAATAAAAAACTTTATATTTTTCAAACTCCAACTTTAATCAACTAAATCTAAGATTCAATACCCTTTCATTCTCCTCCCAAAACTTGGCTAGAAGCACCTTGACACCATCTCTAGGGTTCCTATGTTTAAAAGATAGATATTTTATAAAGTTTCTAAAATATGAAACTTTCTATTTTTTCAATCACTACCCTTTATCTACTAAATCTAATATCAACACCATCTCATCATCATCCTAAAACCTCGCTAAATGCTCCTTGACACCATCTCAAGTGTTTATTAAGTCTAAAAGATTGATGTTTTATAAATATTCTAAAATTAGAAACTTTCTATTTTTTTCAATCTCCATCCTTAATAAACTAAATCTAAGATTCAATACCATCTAATCCTCATCTCAAAATATGGCTAAGAGCTCGTTGACATCATCTCTAGGGTTTCTTATATTTAAAAGACGGATATTTTATGAAGTTTCTAAAATCAGAAACATTTTTTTTTAATTCTCCATCCTTCATCAACAAAATCTAAGACTCAATACCATCGCATCCTCATCTCAAAACTTAGGTAAAAGCTCATTGACACTATCTTTAGGGTTTTATATGTCTAAAAGATAGATATTTTATAAAGTTTCTAAAATAAGAAACTTTCTATTTTTTCAATTCCCATCCTTCAACAACTAAATTTAAGATTCAATACTATCTCATCCCCATCTCAAAACTAGGCAAAAAGCTCATTGACACCATCTCTAGGGTTTACTACGTCTAAAAGATTGACGTTTTATAAAGTTACTAAAATAAGGAACTTTCTATCTTTTTTAATCTCCATCCTTCTTTAGCTAAATCTAATATTCAATACCATCTCATCCCCATCTCAAAACTTGGCTAAAAGGTCCTCGACACAATCTCTATGGTTTCTTATGTCTAAAAGATGGACGTTTTATGCAGTTTCTAAAATAAGAAACTTTCTATTTTTTCAATCTCCATCCTTTATCAACTAAATCTAAGATTCAATACCATCTCATCCTTATCTCAAAACTTGGCTAAAAGCTCGTTAACATCATCTCTAATGTTTCCTGTGTCTAAATATTAATGTTTTATAGAGTTTCTAAAATAGGAAACTTTCTATTTTTTTAATCTCCTTCCTTCATCAACTAAATCTAATATTCAAAACCATCTCATCATCATCCCAAAACTTGGCTAAAAGCTCTTTGGCACAATCTCTAGGGTCTCCAATTTCTAAAAGATGGATGTTTTACAAAGTTTCTAAACTAAGAAACTTTTTATTTTTTCAATCTCCATCCCTTATCAACTAAATCTCAGATTTAATACCATCTCATCCTCATCTCAAAACTTTGCTAAAGCTCGTTGACATCATCTATAGGGTTTCATATGTGTAAAAGATGGATGTTTTAGAAAGTTTATAAAATAAGATACTTTCTGTTTTTTCTATCTCCATCCTTCATCAACTGAATCTAATATTCAATATCATCTCATCCTCATCTCAAAGGTTGCGTAAAAGCACCTTAACTCCATCTCTAGGGTTTTCTATATCTAAAAGATTGATGTTTTATAAAGTTTCTAAAATAGTAAATTTTTTATTTTTTCAATCTCAATCCTTGATCAACTAAATCTAAGATTTAATACCGTTTCATCCTCATCTCAAAACTTGGCTAAAAGCTCATTGACACTAACTATAGGGTTTATTAAGTCTAAAAGATTGATGTTTTATAAAGTTTCTAAAATAAGAAACTTTCTAGTTTTTCAATTTCAATCATTCATCAACTAAATTTAAGATTCAATACCATCTCATCTTCTTCTCAAAACATGGCTAATAGCTCCTTGACCCCATATCTAGGGATTACTAAGTCTAAAAGATTGATCTTTTATAAAGTTTCTAAAATATGATACTTTTTATTTTTCCAATCTCCATCCTTCATCAACTAAATCTAAGATTCGATACCCTCTCTTTCTCATCTCAAAAATTGGATGAAAGCTCGTTGATATCATCTCTAGGGTTTACATCTAAAACAATGTTGTTTTAGAAATTTTCAAAAATAAGAAACTTTATATTTTTTCAATCTCCATTATTAATCAACTAAATCTAAGATTCAAAACCATCTCATCCTCATCTCAAAACTTGGCTAAATGCTCATTGAGGATGAGATGGTATTAAATCTTAAATTTAGTTGATGAAGGATGGGGATTGAAAAAATAGAAATTTCTTATTTTATAAATTTTATAAAACATCCATCTTTAAGACATAGGAAACTTTAGAGATGCTGTCATGGAGGTTTTAGGTATGTATTGAGAAGAGGATGAAATTGTATTGAATCTTTGATTTAGTTGATGAAGTTTGGAGATTGAAAAAATAGAAAGTTTCTTATTTTAGAAACTTTATAAAACATCAATCTTTTAGACTTAGTAAACCTTAGAGATGGTGTCAAGGGGCTTTTAGCCAAGTTTTGATATGAGGATTAGATGGTATTGAATCCTAGAATTAGTTGATCTAGAATGGAGATTGAAAAAAATTAAAAGTTTCGTATTTTAGATACTTTAATAAACATCCATCTTTTAGACATAAGAGACGCTAGAGACGGTGTCAATGACCTTTTAGCAATGTTTTGGTATGATGATGAGATGATATTGATTCTTAGATTTAGTTTATTAAGGATGAAAATTGAAAAAATAGAAAGTTTCTTATTTTAGGAACTTTATAAAACTTCCATCTTTTAAACATAAGAAACCCTATAGATAGTGTCAATAAGCTTTTTACCAAGTTTTGGGATGAGGATTAGATGGTATTGAATCTTAGATTTAGTTGATAAATGATAGAGATTGAAAAAATAGAAAGTTTCTTATTTTAGAAACTTTTAAAAAAATCAATCTTTTAGACATAGGAAACCCCATAGATGGTGTCAAAGTGCTTTTAGCAAAGTTTTGAGATAATGATGGGATGGTATTGAATCTTAGATTTAGTTGATAAAGGCTGGAGATTAAAAAAATAGAAAGTTTTTTATTTTAGAAACTTTATAAAACATCCATCTTTTAGACATAGGAAACCCTAAAGATGATGTCAGTGAGCTTTTACCCAAGTTTTGGGTTGAGAATGAGAGGGTATTGAATATTAGATTTAGCTGATGAAAGATGGAGATTTTAAAAATAGAATGTTTCTTACTTTAGATACTTTATAAAACATCCATCTTTTAGACATAAGAAATTCTAGAGATGGTGTCAATGAGCTTTTAGCCAAGTTTTGGGATGACGATAAGATGGTATTGAATCTTAGATTTAGTTGATGAAGGATGGAGATTGAAAAAATAGAAAGTTTCTTATTTTAGAAACTTTGTAATGCAACCTTTTAGACGTAGGAAACCGTAGAGATGGTGTTAATGAGCTTTTAGCCAAGTTTTGAGATAAGGTGAGATAGTATTGAATCTTAGATTTAGTTTATAAAGGTTGTGAAATGGAAAAATAGAAAGTTCCTTATTTTAAGAACTTTATAAAACCTCCATCTTTTACACATAAGAGACCCTAGAGACGGTGTCAATGAGCTTTTACATATGTTTTGGGATAAGGATTAGATGATATTAAATCTTAGATTTAGTTGATGAAAGATGAAGATTGAAAAAATAGAAAGTTTCGTATTTTATAAACTTTATAATACATCCATCTTCTAAACATTGGAAACCCTAGAGATGATGTCAACAAGCTTTTAGCTAAGTTTTGGGTTGAGAATGAGTGGGTATTGAATCTTAGATTTGGTTGATGAAGTATGGAGATTGAAAAAATATAAAGTTTCTTATTTTTGAAGGTTTAAAAAACATCAATCTTTTAGACTTTGTAAACCACAGAGATGGTGTAAAGTTGCTTTTAGCCAAGTTTTAAGAATATGATGAGATGGTATTTAATTTTAGATTTAGTTGATGAAGGATGGAGATTGAAAATATTGAAAGTTTCACATTTTACAAACTTTATAAAATATTTAATTTTTAGACATAGGAAACCCTAGAGATGATGTCAGGGAGCTTTTAACCAAGTTTTGGGATGGGAATGAGAGGGTGTTGAATTTTATATTTAAGTGATTACGTATGGAGATTGAAAAAATAGAAAGTTTCTTCTTTTAGAAAGTTATAAGACATCAACTTTTTAGACTTAATAAACCATAGTAATGGTGTAAAGGAGCTTTTAGCCAAGTTTTGAGATGAGGATGAGATGGTACTGAAAATTAGATTTCGTTGACAAATGATGGAGATTGAAAAAATAGAAATTTTCATATTTTAGAAACCTTATATAACATCCATCTTTTAGACATAGGACACCCTAGAAATTGTGTCAAGGGGCTTTTAGCCAAGTTTTGAGATGAAGATGAGATAATATTGAATCTTAGATTTAGTTGATAAATATTGAGATTGAAAAAATAGAAAGTTTCTTATTTTAGAAACTTTATAAAACAAACATCTTTTAGACATAAGAGACGCTAGAGATGGTGTCAAGGAGATTTTAACCTAGTTTTAGGTTGATGAGGAGATGCTTTTGCATCTTAGATTTTGTTGATGAAGGATAGAGATTGAAAAAATAGGAAATTTCTTACCTTAGAAACTTTTTAAAACATCCATCTTTTATACATAGGAAACCCTAGAGATGGTGTCAAGCGACTTTTAGCTAAGTTTTGAGATGAGGATGAGATGGTATTGAATTGTAGATTTACTTGGTGAAGGATGGATATTGAAAAATAGAAAATTTCTTATTTTAAAAGCTTTATAAAATATACATCTTTTCGACCTAAGAAACCCTAGAGATGGCGTCAAGGGGCTTTTAGCCATATTTTGAGATGAGGATGAGATGGGATTGAATCTTAGATTTAGTTGATTAAGGATTTAGATTGAAAAACTAGAAAGTTTCTAATTTTAGAAACTTTATAAAACATCCATCTGTTAGACATAAGAAACCCTAGATATGGTGTGAAAGAGCTTTTAGCCAAGTTTTGAGATGAGGATGAGATGGTATTGAACCTTAGACTTAGTCTATAAAGGATGGAGAATGAAAAAATAGAAAACTTCTTACAATAGAAACTTTATAAAATATACATCTTTTATACATATGGAACCTTAGAGATGATGTCAACGAGCTTTTAGCCAAGTTTTGGGATGAGAATGAGAGGGTATTTCATCTGAGATTTAGTTGGTAAATGATGAAAATTGGAAAAATAGAAAGTTTCTTATTTTAGAAACTTTATGAAACATTCAACTTTTAGACATATGAGACCCTAGAGACTGTGTCAAGGAGCTTTTAGCCGTGTTTTGGGATGAGGATGAGATGGTTTTGAATCTTAGATTTAGTTGATGACGGATGTAGATCGTTAAAATTGAAAGTTTCTTATTTTTGAAACCGGTTTAGAAATTGTGTCAAAGAGCTTTTAGCCAAGTTTTTGAGATGCGGATGGGATGGTATTGAATCTTAGATTTAGTTTATGAAGGATGGAGGTTGATAAAATAAAAAAAATTTTATTTTAAAAATATTATAAAACATCTATCTTTTAGACATAGGAAACCCTATTGATGATGTCAACGAGCTTTTAGCCAAATTTTGGGATGAGAATGAGAGGGTATTGAATATTAAATTTAGTAGATGAAGGCTGGAGATTGAAAAAATAAAAGTTTCTTATTTTAAAAACTTTATACAACACCTATCTTTTAGACTTAGGAAACCGTAGAGATGGTGTCAAGGGGCTTTAAGCCAAGTTTTGAGACGAGGATGAGAGGATATTGAATTGTAGATTTAGTTTATGAAGGATGGAGATTGAAAAAAATAGAAAGTTTCTTATTTTAGAAACTTTATAAAACATCCATCTTTTAGAGATAGGAGACCCTTGACACGGCGTGAAGAAACTTTTAGCCATGTTTTGCGATGAGGATGAGGTGATACTGAATCTTAGATTTAGTTGATAAAGGATGTAGATTGAAAAAATTTAAAGCTTTGTTACTGTAAAAACTTTATAAAACATCCATCTTTGAGACATAGGAAGCCATAGAGATTATGTCAACGAACTTTTAGCCAAGTTTTGGGATGGGAATGAGATGGTTCTGAATCTTAGAATTAGTTGATTAAGGATGGTGATTAAAAAAATAAAAAGTTTCTTATTTTAGAAAGTTTATAAAATATCCATCTTTTGGGCTTAGTAAACCCTAGTGATGGTGTAACGGAGCTTTTATCCAAGTTTTGAGATGAGGATGAGATGGTATTCAATTTTAGATTTAGTTTATGAAGGATGGAGATTAAAAAAATAGAAAGTTCCTTATTTAAGACACTTTATAAAACATCAATCTTTTAGACATAAGATACCCTAAATATGATGTCATGGTGCTTTTCGCCGAGTTTTGAGATGAGGATGCGATGGTATTGAATCTTAGATTTAGTTGATAAAAGATGGAGACTGAAAAAAGAAAGTTTTTTATTTTAGAAACTTTATAAAATATTAATCTTTTAGACTAAGTAAACTCTAGACCTAGTGTCAAAGAGCTTTTAGGCATCATTTGGAATGAGGATGAGATGATATTGAATCTTAGATATAGTTGATGATGGATGGAGATTGAAAAAAAAGAAAATTTCTTAGTATAGAAACTTTATAAAACATCCATCTTTTAGACATAGGAAATCCTAGAGATGATGTCAACGAGCTTTTTGCCAAGTTTTGGGATGAGAATGACAGGTTATTTAATCTGAGATTTAGTTGATAAAGGATGGAGATTGAAGAAATAGAAAGTTTCTTATTTTACAAAGTTTATAAAACATCCATCTTTTAGACATATGAGCTTTTAGCTGTGTTTTGAAATGAGGAAGAGATGATATTGAATCTTAGATTTATTTGATGAATGATGTAGATTGAAAAAATTGAAAGTTTCTTATTTTAGAAACTGGTTTAGAGATTGTGTTAAAAAGCTTTTAGCCAAGTTTTGAGATGAGAATGAGTTGATTTTGAATCTTAAAGTTAGTAGATGAAGGATGGAGGTGGAAAAAATAGAAAGTTTCTTATTTGAAAAACAATATAAAATTTTCATATTTTAGACATAGGAAACCCTAGATATGGTGTCAACGAGCTTTTAGCCATGTTTTGGGATGCGAATGAGAGGGTATTGAATATTAAATTTAGTTGATGAAGGATGGAGAGTGAAAAAAAAGAAAGTTTATTTTAGAAATTTTATCAAACATCTATCTTTTTGACATACGAAACCCTAGATATTGTATGAATGAGCTTTGAGCCAAGTTTTGAGACGAGGATGAGAAGATATTGAACTGTAGATTTAGTTTATGAATGATAGAGATTGAAAAAATAGAAAGTTTCTTATTTTAGAAACTTTATAAAATATATTTCTTTTTGACTTAGTAAACCCTAGAGATGATGTCAAGGAGCTTTAAGCCAAGTATTGAGATGAGGATGAGATGTTATTGAATCTTAGATTTAGTTGATAATAGATGGAAATTGAAAAAATAGAAAGTTTCTTATTTTAGAAACTTTATAAAACATACATCTTCTAAAGATAGGAGACCCTAGACACGGCGTCAAGGAACTTTTAGCCATGTTTTGGGATGATGATGAGATGATATTTAATCTTAGATTTAGTTGATGAAGGATGGGGATTGAAAAAATAGAAAGATTCTTAATTTAGATACTTTATAAAATATCCATCTTTTAGACTTAGTAAACCCTAGAGATGGTGTAAAGGAGCTTTTAGCCAAGTTTTGAGATGAGGATGAGATGGTATTCAATGTTAGATTTAGTTGAAGAATGATGGAGATTGAAAAAATAGAAAGATTCAAAATTTTGAAACTTTGTAACACATCCACCTTTTAGACATAAGATACCCTAGATATGTTGTAAAGCTGCTTTTAGCCGGGTTTTGAGATTAGGATGAGATGTATTGAATCTTAGATTTAGTTGATAAATGATGGATATCGAAAAAAAAGAAAGTTTTTTAATTTAGAAACATTAAAAAATATCCATCTTTTACACATAGGAAACCCAAGAGATGATGTCAACTAGCTTTTAGCTAAGTTTTGAGATGAGAATGAGAGGGTATTGAATATTAAATATAGTTGATTAAGGATACAAATTGAAAAAAAGAAAGTTTCTTATTTTAGAAACTTTATAAAACATCAATCTCTTAGACTTAGTAAACTCTAGACATGGTGTCAAAGAGCTTTTAGCCATGTTTTGGAATGAGGATGAGATGATATTGAATCTTAGTTTTATTTGATTAAGGATGGAGATTGAAAAAATAGAAAGTTTCTTATTTTAGAATCTTTGTAAGAGATTCACCTTTTAAACATAGGAAACCATTGAGATGGTGTGAAGGAGCTTTTAGCCAAGTTTTGAGATGAGAATGAGATGGTATTGAATCTTAGATTTAGTTGATAAAGGATGGATATTGAAAAAATAGAAAGTTGGTTATTTTAAAAACTTCATAAAATATCAATCTTTTAGACTTAGTAAACCCTAGAGATGGTGTCAAGGAGCTTTTAGCCAATTTTTGAGATGAGGATGACATGGTATTGAATCTTAGATTTAGTTGATGAAGGATGGAGATTGAAAAAATATAAAGTTTCTTATTTTAGAAACTTTATAAGAAATCAATCTTTTAGACTTAGTAAGCTCTAGACATGTTGTCAAGGAGCTTCTAGCCATATTTTCGAATGAAGATGAGATGATATCGAATCTTAGATGTTGTTGAAGAAGGATTGAGATTAAAAAATAAAAAGTTTGTTATTTTAGAGACTTTATAAGACATCTATCTTTTAGACATACGAAACCGTAGAGATGGTGTGAAGGAGCTTTTAGCCAAGTTTTGAGATTAGGATGAGATGGTATTGAATCTTAGATTTAGTTGATAAAGGGTGGAGATTGAAAAAATAGAAAGTTTCTTACTTTAGAAACTTTATAAAATATTATTCTTTTCGACTTAGTAAACCTTAGAGACGGTGTCAATGAGCTTGTAGCTAAGTTTTGAGATGAGGATGAGATGATATTGAATCTTAGATTTATTTGGTGAAGGACGGAGATTGAAAAATTATAAACTTTCTTATTTTTGAAACATTATAAAACATCCATCTTTTAGACATAGGAAACTCTAGAGATTTTGTCAAGGAGCTTTCAACCAAGTTTTGAGATAAGAATGATAGGGTAATGAATCTTAGATTAGTTGATAAATGATGGAAATTGAAAAAACAGAAAGTTTTATATTTTAGAAACTTTGTAAGACATACATCTTTTAGACGTAGAAAACCGTAGAGATGGGGTGAAGGAGATTTTAGCCAAGTTTTGAAATGAGGATGAGATTGTATTGAATCTTAGATTTGGTTGATGAAGGAAGGAGATTGAAAAAATATAAAGTTTCGTATTTTAGAAACTTTACAAAACAACAATCTTTTTCACTTAGTAAACCATAGTCATGGTGTCAAGGAGCTTTTAGCCATGTTTTGGAATGAGGATGAGATGATATTGAATCTTAGATTTAGTTGATGAAGGATGGAGATTGAAAAATAGAAAGTTTCTTATTTTAGAAACTTTGTAAGACATTCATCTTTTAGACGTAAGAAACCGTAGAGATGGTGTGAAGGAGCTTTTAGCTAAGTTTTGAGATGAGGATGAGATGGCAATGAATCTTAGATTTAGTTGATAAAGGATGGAGATTGAAAAAATAAAAATTTTCTTATTTTAAAAACTTTATAAAACATCAATCTTTTAGACATAAGAGACCTTAGAGACGGTGTCGAGGAACTATTAACGATGTTTTGGGATGATGATGATACGATGTTCAATCTTAGATTTAGTTGATGAAAGATGGAGTTTAGAAAATTAGAAATTTTTAATTTTAGAAACTTTAAAAAACATCATTCTTTTAGACGCCGGATACCCTAGAGATGATGATGTCAACGAACTTTTAGCCAAGTTTTGGGATGAGAATGAGAGGAAATTGAATCTTAGATTTACTTGATGAAGGATAGAGATTGAAAAAATAGAAAGTTTTTTATTTTAGTAACTTTATAAAACATCAATCTTTTAGACTTAGTAAACCTTAGACATGTTGTCAATGAGCTTTTAGCCACGTTTTGAGATGAGGATGAGATGGTATTTAATCTTCGATTTAGTTGATGAAGGATGGAGTTTGAAAAAATAGAAAGTTTCTTAGTTTAGAAACTTTACAAAACATCAATCTTTTAGACATAGGAGACCCTGGAGACAGGTGTCAATGAGCTTTTAGTCATGTTTTGGGATGAGGATGAGATGATATTGCATCTTAGATTTACTTGATGAAGGATGGAGACCAAAAAAATAGTAAGTTTCTTATTTTATAAACTTTATAAATCAAGAATCTTTTAGACTTAGTAAACCCTAGAGTTGGTGTAAAGGAGCTTTAAGCCATGTTTTGAAATGAGGATGACATGGTATTTAATCTTATATGTAGTTGATGAAGGATGGATATTGAAAAAATTGAAAGTTTCTTACTTTAGAAACTTTATAAAAACTCCATCTTTTCCACATAGGATACCCTAAAGATGGTGTCAAAGGGCTTTTTGCCAAGGTTTGAGATGAGGATGAGATGATATTGAATAATAGATTTAGTTTATAAACGATGTAAATTGAAAAAATATAAAGTTTCTCATTTTAGAAATTTTATAAAACATTCATCTTTTATACATAGGAGACCCTTGAGATGGTGTCAAGGGGCTTTTAGCCAAGTTTTGGGTTGATGATGAGATGGGTTTGAATCTTAGATTGAGTTGATGAAGGATGGAGATTAAAAAAATATAAAGTTTCTTATTTTAGAAACTTTGTAAAACATCCATCTTTTTTACATAGGAAACTCTAGACATGGTGTGAAGGAGCTTTTAGCCAAGTTTTAAGAAGAGAATGAGATGGTATTGAATCTTAGATTTAGTTGATAGAGGATGGAGAATGAAAAAGTAGAAAGTTTCTTACTTTAGAAACTTTATAAAACATCCATATTTTAGACATAAGAGACCCTAGAGATGGTGTCAAAGAGCTTTTACCCAGGTTTTGGGATGATGATGGGATGGTTTAAATCTTAGATTAAGTTGCTGAAGGATGGAGATTGAAAAAATAGAAAGTTTCTTATTTTAGAAACTTCATAAAACATCAATCTTTTAGACATAGAAAATCCTATAGATGGTGTGAAGGAGCTTTTAGCAATGTTTTGAGATGAAGATGAGATGGTATTGAATCTTACATTTTGTTGATAAAGGATGGAGGTTGAAAAAATAAAAAGTTTCTTATTTTAGAAAGTTTATAAAACATCCATCTTTTAGACATAGGAGACCCTAGAGATGGTGTCAATGAGCTTTTAGCCATGTTTTGGGATGATGATGAGATGGCATTGAATCTTAGATTTAGTTGATGAAAGATAGAGATTGAAAAAATAGAAAGGTTTTTTTTTTGAAACTTTGTAAAACGTCTATTGTTTAGACATAAGAAACCCTAGAGTTTGTGTCAAGGAGCTTTTAGCCAAGTTTTGAGATCAGGATAAGACGATATTGAATCTTAGATTTAGTTGGTTAAAGTTGGAGATTTTAAAAATATAAAGTTTCTTATTTTAGAAACTTTATAAAACATCAATCTTTTACCCTTAGTAAACCCTAGAGAAGTTGACAAGGAACCTGGCCATGTTTTGGGATGAGGATGAGATGGATGAAAGCTCATTGACACCATCTCTAGTGTTTCCTATGTCTAAAAGATGAATGTTTTATAAAGTTTCTAAAATCAGAAACTTTCTGTCTTTTCAATCTACATCCTTCATCCACTAATTCTAAGATTCAGTACCCTCTCATTCTCGTCCCAAAACATGGCTAAAAGCTCGTTGACATCAAATCTAGGGTTTCAATACCATAAAAGATGGATGTTTTATAAAGTTTCTAAAATAAGAAACTTTCTATTTTGTGCATCTCCATCCTTCGTGAACTAAATCTAAGATTCAATACCATCTCATCATCATCCCAAAACTTTGCTAAAAGCACATCAACTAAATCTAAGATTCAATACCATCTCATCCTCATCTCAAAACTTCGCAAAAAACTCATTCACGCCATCTCTAGGGTTTCCTATGTATAAAGATGGAAGTTTTATAAAGTTTCTAAAATTAGAAACTTTATATTTTTTCAATCTCCATCATTCATCAACTCAATCTAAGATTCAATAACATCTAATCCTCATCTCAAAACTTGGCTAAGAGCTCCTTGACACCGTCTAGAGGGTTTCCTATGTCAAAAAGATGGATATTTATAAAGTTTCTAAGATTAAAAACTTTCTGTTTTTCAACCTCCATCATTCATCCACTAAATCTAAGATTCAATACCATATCATCCTCGTATCAAAACTTGGTGAAAAGCTCCTTGACACCATCTCCTAGGTTTCATATGTCTAAAAGATAGATTTTCTATAAAGTTTCTAAAATAAGAAACTATTTATTTTTTCGCCATCCTTCATCAACTAACTTTAAGATTCAATACCATCGCTAATTCATCCTAAAACATGGCTCACACCTCCTTGACACCATCTTTAGAGTTTCTTATGTCTAAAAGGTGGATGTTTTTTAAAGTTTCTAAAATTAGAAACTTCAATTTTTTCAATCTCCATTTTTATCAACTAAATCAAAGATTCAAAATCATCTTATCTTCATCCCATAACATGGCTAAAAGCTCCTTGCTATAGGGTCTCATATGTCTAAAAGATGGATGTTTTATAAAGTTTCTAAAATAAGAAATTTTCTATTTTTTCAATCTCTATCTTTTATCAACTAAATCTAAGATTCATTACCCTCTGAATCTCATCTCAAAACTTGGTTAAAAGCTCGTTCACATCATCTGTAGTGTTTCACTAGTATAGAAGATCAGTCTAAAAGCTCCTTGACAGCATCTCTAGGATTACTAGGTGTAAAATATTGATGTTTTATAAAGTGTACAAGATTGATATTTTATAAAGTTCCTAAAATAAGAAACTTTTTATTTTTTCAATCTCCATCCTTCAGCAATTAAATCCAAGATTCAATGCCCTCTCATTCTCCTCTCAAAACTTGGCTCAAAGCTCCTTGACACCATCTCTAGGGTTTCCTATGTCTAAAAGATGAATGTTTTGTAAAGTTTTTAACATAAGAAACTTTCTATTTCTTCAATCTCAGTCCTTCATCAACTAATTCTAAGATTCAATACCCTCTCATGCCTATCCTAAAACTTGGCTAAAAGCTTCTTAACACTTTCTCTAAGGTTTCATATGTCTAAAAGATTGATGTCTTATAAAGTTTCTAAATTAAGAAACTTTCTACTTTTTCATTCTCCATCATGCGTCAACTAAATCTAAGATTCAATATCATCTCAACCTCATCTCAAAACTTGGCTAAAAGCCCCTTCACAGCTTCTCTAGGGTTTTCTATGTCTAAAAGATAGATGTTCTATAAAGTTTATAAAATAAGAAACTTTTTATTTTTTCCCCACCCTTCATCAACTAAATCTAAGAATAAATACCTTCGCTAACTCATCCCAAAACTTGGCTCAGAGGTACTTGACACCATTTCTAGGGTTTACTAAGTTAAAAGATTGGTGTTTTTATTTTTTCAATCTCTATCATTCAACAAATAAATCTAAGATTCAATACCGCCTCATTCTTATCCCAAAACTTGGCTAAAAGCTCATTCACTCCATCTCATCCTCATCCCAAAACTTAGCTAAAAGCACATTCACTCCATCTCATCCTCATCCCAAAACTTGGCTAAAAGCTCTTTGACACCATCTCTTGGGTTTCCTATGTCTAAAAAGATTGATGTTTTTTAAACTTTCAAAAATAAGAAACTTTATTTTTTTTCAATCTCCATCCTTCATTATCTCAATCTAAGATTCAGTATCATCTAATCCTTATCTCAAAACTTGTCTAAAAGCTCCTTGACACCATCTAGAGGGTTTCCTGTGTCTAAAAGATGGATGTTTTATAAAGTTTCTAAGTTCAGAAACTTTCTGTTTTTCAATCTTCATCCTTCATCAACTAAATCTAAGATTCAATACGATCTCATCCTAATATCGAAACTTGGCTAAAAGCACATTGACACCATCTCCTATGGTTTCATATGTTTAAAAGATAGATGTTTTATAAAAATTCTAGAATAAGAAACTTTTTATTTTTTCGCCATCCTTAATCAACTAAATTTAAGATTCAATACCATCGCTAACTCATCCCAAAACTTGGCTCAAAGCTCCTTCACACCATTCTAGGGTTTCCTATGTCTAAAAGATGAATGTTTTGTAAAGTTTCTAAAATAAGAAACTTTCTATTTCTTTAATCTCCATCCTTCATCAACTAAATCTAAGATTCAACTTCATATCTTCCTCATACCAAAACTTGGCTAAAAGCTCCTTAACATTATCTTTAGGGTTTCTTATGTCTAAAAGATAGATGTCTTATAAAGTTTCTAAATTAAGAAACCTTCTATTTTTTTAATCTCCATCAAGCGTCAAATAAATCTAATATTCAACATCATCTCATCATAATCTTAAAAGTTGGCTAAAAGTACCTTGACAGCATCTGTAGGGTTTTTTATGTCTAAAAGATGTATGTTTTATAAAATTTCTAAAATCAGAAACTTTCTTTTTTTTCAATTCTCATCCTCAACCTAAAACTTGGCTAAAAGCTCATTGACACTATCTATAAGCTTTCCTATGTCTAAAAGATGAATATTTTGTAAAGTTTCTAAAATAAGAAACTATCTATTTTTTCAATCTCAATCATTCATCGACTAATTCTAAGATTCAATACCATCTCATCCCCATCCTAAAACTTGAAAAAGCTCATTGACATTTTCTCTAGGGTTTCCTCTGTTTAAAAGATGGATGTCTTATAATGTTTCTAAATTAAGGAACTTTCTATTTTTCAATCTCCATCATGCGTCAACTAAATCTAAGATTCAATATCATCTCATCCTCATCTCAAAATTTCGATAAAAGCTCCTTAACGACATCTCTATGATTTTCTATGTCTAAATGATGGAGGTTTTATAAAGTTTCTAAAATCAGAAACTTTCTCTTTTATTCATTCTCCATCCTTCGTCAACTAAATTTAAGATTCATTACCATCGCATCCTCAGCAACTAAACCGGGCGACCGCGAGATGCTTACTGGAATGTCAACACATCTCGAAATTTATCGGGCCGATCGACCAGTAACCCCTCGGTCGACCGCGAAAAGTTTTTAGGAAAAATGAATTTTAGAAACAGTAAGCCCATGGCGAGCGACCGTGAAGGTCCGGTCGACCGCGTAACCTTTTTAAGCCAAAATATTTCTAAAACAGTAAGCTATCGACGGGTGACCGCGACCACCTCAGTCGACCGCAGCAATAAAGATTTTGAAAATTAAAAAGGGCGCCCGATAAGGGCAGGCGACCGCGGTGGCTCGGTCGACCGCGACGGACTCGCAAAAGAGTCGTTGGGGTGTACAGTGGGTAGTTGCAACCACCCAGTTTTATTACAGTTTTGCCCTTGTTCTCTCTCAAATGAACTAGGGCTATTTAAACCCCATCAAAGACCTTCACTAAACACCATTTTGAATATTTTTTGAATATCAAACTTAGAGCTTTCTCTTGAAAATCAAAATGATTCTTCTTCAAATCTCTTGAACATTTAAACATGCATTTATTTCTTGTCAAGAGGTTCTCCCTAAGCTTTTAGTGTTAATCATTGGGAGTCTTGTGAGCTTTGAGAGTTGTATACGCCTATAAGAGGCTTGAGTGTTCTTCATTTTCCTTTCTTCTTCCCTTTATGTGTATGTGAGATTGCAAAGAGGAGTTTCTTACTTCAAGGCCGGAGTGCAACGAAGAAGAATGTCTTTAGAGGTGGATTTGTAATACAAGGGTGTGTCCCCTTGTGGAGGTGGTGAATGTGTATACGTTTTATGAGACGGCGGCAAGGAGTCTTACCATAGTGGAGAAAATCCCAAGGAAAGACGAAGTACTTGGGTAGTGGAGTAGGTTAAGTTGTGAACGAACCACTATAAATCATTGTGTGGTCTTCTCACTCTTTCTCCTCTCTTTTGTTGTGTTGGTAATCTCTTTCCCTTTTATTTTTAATATAACTTGAACAAGGGTTAGAACTAATTAGGCCAAACTCACGTGCCCAAGCTTTTCAAATAGAAAAATTTGAAAACACCAATTCACCCCCCTCTTGGTTGTTGCCCTTCGGGATTTCACTTGGTATCAAAGCTAAAGGTTCTTAATAGAGATTTTATATTCTAAAATCTACAAGAGAAAGATCCATGACAACCGATTGTGTTAAAGAGCTTTTAGCCAAATTTTGAGATTGGGATGAGATGATATTAAATCTTAGATTTAGTTGATAAATGATGAAGATTGAAGAAATAAAAAGTTTTTTATTTTAAAAACTTTATAAAACATCAATCTTGTAGACATAAGACACCCGTAGAGAGGGTATGAAGGAGCTTTTAGCCAAGTTTTGATATTAGAATGAGATGGTATTGAATTTTTTATTTAGTTGATGAAAGACCATCTTTTATGGTATTGAAACCCTAGAGATGATGTCAACCAGCTTTTTGCCAAGTTTTGAGATGAGAATGAGAGGGTATTGAATCTTAGATTTAGTTGAAGAATGATGCAAAATGAAAAAATAGAAAGTTTCTTATTTTAGAAACTTTATAAAACATTCATCTTTTAGACATAAGAAACCCTAGATATGGTATAAAGAAGCATTTAGCCAAATTTTGAGTTGAAAATGAGAGGGTAATAAATCTTAGATTTAGTTGCTGAACGAACGAGATTGAAAAAATAAAAAGTTTTTTTATTTTAGAAACTTTATAAAATATCAATCTTTTACACTTAGTAAACCCTAGATATATTGTCAAAGAGCTTTTAGCCAAGTTTTGAGATGAGTATTTGTAGACACCCTCATTTTCCTACACATTAACCAACAATAACCTAATATATTGATCCATCGAATTTCACTGGTAAAATATGCATCCTCACATTCCCCGAAAACCAAAATGATAAAGAGATGTACCTGGTAAGACGATTAGATCCGAAAAATTGGAAAAAATGCCCTGATTGGTGACTTAGAGTGTTAAATCCGTGTAAGAGTCCATCTATCATGGATTTATATGTTTTAAGGCATTGTTATCTCGATCTGACTTTACGGATCATCAATCGGGACAAAATAAGCTAGGGTCACTTCACAACTCGGACCCTGATTCCATTATGAGACCCAATTTCCGTAAATCGTTAGATCAAGGGCTAATTTTTTACCTGGGTATCTTTCTTTACTAAGAATTTGTGATCATTTATTCAAAATAATATCAATCAAGGTCGATCTCAAACTTGGATTAAACATTGGGCCATTTTAATTAAGCAAAAATCCAGTGAAAAGTTACGGATCAAGGCAGGATAAGCGAGATCCGTCGAAATGGTCCAATTAAATCATCAATATCAAAACTTTCTAATGGCTCATCTATTGTCAATACCATGGTTTAATAGTTTTAACCGTTGGCCCAAAGTTGATCGAATCAGTTGGTTCGTTCGGACCACCGATTTGTTCGATCTTTGGAAAAACAATCTACCGACGGAGATCGGAGGCTCGCATTGGTCGAAAATTCTGAAAATAGTATTTCTACGACAATATTGGGCTTAAATGAAAGAGGAAAAATTAACGATTCCAACGGCGAAAGAATTATCGAAATCGGACTTCAAAATCTCCTGAAAACCGCGTTTTTCGATTTTCACATTCAAAATATTTGAAAAACCTTTTACAAAGATTCTAGGAGATTTGGAGGCATCATCTCGTCCATTCTTTTGATCGAAATTGATCTCAACCACCCAATCTTATTCCATATCTTTGCAAAGATTTCAGGATATTTGGAGACCCCATCTCGCCCGTTCTTTCGATCACATGGAGATTGCAGTTAATCGCGGCCATCCAAATCGTTGCCATTTTCTACAAAGGCAACCAAATTGGACATTTTCCTTGTCTTGAAATTTGCTTCCAAAATCCACAAAGATTCCAAGGGCAAGTGGCATCATCTTGGACCTTGAATTGTTCCTAAATCTTCAGTGCTTGATCCTGACCACATAAGTGCTTGCCATTTTGAACGTAGCCATGGCTAAAATGGAAGATGCCAAAGAAGAAGGAGAATATTCTAGAAAAATTCGATCTTGGCCATCCCTTTTCCTTCCTTTCTCCATCACTCAATCTCCACCCTACACCTTTAGGCTCCTAAGAAGGCAACCTAGCTCACCCATTCCCCTATAAATACCCCTCCATTGCTCCATCCCAAAAGAACTCAATACTCCCTCTCTCTTTCTCCCTAAAAATTCGTCCAAACCTCCTCCTCCCTCTCTCTCATTTCTTCTTCTCTTCTTTGGTGGTGGAATCGCTAAAGAATCAAATCATCAACAAGGAAACACTGTCAAAAAGGACCCAAAGGCAAAAGGAGTCATCTTCAAACTTGAAAGAGGAGCCATCAAGCAAAAGGTCAATATCAAAGCTCTTCTTCAATCCAAGGGCTGATCTCCATCTAAAGGTAGGCCATCCAAAGTTCATTTTATTTATTTACATGCTTTTGTAACTTTGGCATAGTGGTTCTTGCATTTTTTTAGCCTTCCCAACCCCAACCCACTGGTCATACCCAATCATAGACTAACCTTGATTTACTCCATCCCAAAAATCCAATAGCATATCCCAGCCGCACCCCATAGCTATATCCTATAATCACTTCTCAACAGACCATTCGACCATACCTCATTTATACCATACCATAGTGGGATCCGATCACCCCAATCAGACCTTGCACAATTTAACTCCCCCAAAACCCGAACCCACTTGGACCCAACCCAAGTGAACCCCAACTCATCCCAACCCGAACCTAGCATGACCCAACTGAGTCAACCTATACCCAACCGAATATAACCACCCAACCCGATCAAAGCGGATCAGCCCAAGCCGACCCAAGTTAACCCGAGTGAGGCCGGGTCCACCCCGAGTGAGCCCATGTCCACCCCGAGTCAGCCCAGTTCCAACCCCAATCTAACTCGGTTCAGCCCTAATCCGATTCAGCCCCAACTCGGACCCGCAACCTGACCCCAGTCCGAGTGAGCCCGGTCCAACCCAGACCCAACCCAACCCAATCCGGTTCAGCCCCAACCCACCCGGTTCAATCCAACCCAATCCGAGTCGACCCTGGATCAATCCCATCCAAGCCGAACCTAACCCGACCCAATCCGGTTCAACCGGCATCTTGACCCCAACCCCACAGCAAAGCCGCACCTCACCCCATCCCCACTCGGCTCACCCAACACAACCCTCCTAGCCGAACCCAATGTCCTACATCCCTTAGCTATTTTGCTATGCCGCCACACCCACATCATCAAAATTAATCCCCACCGACCATAGCTATTACCCCACATCATGACCATAACCAACCCATGCCTTATCATCATCCCCACGGCCTAAGACCCATGTCCCCATCATACATTACCTGTACACTATAGCCGAACCCAACACTCCCATTTTCTGACCCAAGTTTTCAACCGACCATCCTGTATGTGCAATGCATCCGTGCAACCAAACCAAGATTGAATGCACAATAAGCATTACATGTGCTATGCACATCCATATGTACTGTGCACATTCCACCCAATCAAGACCCATTTAGGATAACCCTTAGCCTCTTTAATCCTATTTGGGTTCAACTGAACTGAACCCAAGTTGCTCCTAAACCGGTCCAACCTCGACCCCGCATCAGCCCCAAAACTCTAACCCGGTGCAACCCGACCCAACTCGGTTCAGCCCCTAACCTGAACCCCAACCCAGTCCGACTAGGACCGAGACTCAGCCCCAACCCGAGTCAAACCCAAACCCGCAACTTGTAACCCCAATCCACGTGGACCTCGCTTAAGCCGCGATCCAACCTGAGTTAAACCGGACCCACCCGGTCCACCCCGGATCAAACCGGTCCAACCCGATTCCGAACCAGAACCCAAACATGAACCCGACCTGAATTTTGAACCAGAATTCGATCATGACCCAAACCCCATGGCCCAAAAACTCCCTCAACGCAGTCCCCAAATCTCACCCAAAATTCCCTCAACTCAGTTTCAGAACCTCGCTCAAAACTCACCCTAATTCACCCTTATAATTTGACCGGAATCGCAGCCTAGTTCGATCCTACAATCTGACCCGAGTCGCACCCTGGTTTATCTCTACAAACTGACCCAATCTACCCCTTAAACTGACCCTACAAACTGACTCAATCTACCCCTTAAACTGACCCTACAAATTGATCTAATCTGCCCCTCCAACCTGACTCTGTAACCTGACCCGATTCGCCCTCCAACCTGACCCCATTCGCCCTCCAACCTGACCCCCTAACCTGACCTCATTCGCCCTCCAATTTGCCTCCCAAGCTGCACTCAGTTTGTCCCCCAACCTGCACTCAACTTACACCCCCAGCTGCACCTCCAATTCCACCCAACATGCACCCCCAACTGCACCTCCAATTCCGTCCAATCTGCGCCTAAAGTTGCACCACCAAGTCAACCCGAATCAACCCAAGTTCAACCCGAACCAACGCGACCCAACTTGGTTCAGCCCCAACCCGGTTCGACTCGGACTGAAACCGACTCAACCCAGTTCAAACCAGATCCCCACTCCGAACCCTATCCCAAACCCGAACCGCGACCTTGAACTCGCACCCTTGGACTCAACCCGACCCGACCCGACCCAGCCCAACACAACCCAACATGAACTTGACCTCACCCATCAGACCCGAACCTCTACATCCGACTCTACCTCGTGTCCATAGCTCTAACAGACCTTACCCTCTCTAGCACCCAATCCATCACATCTTGGACACCAATATTGGTTGGCCTGTTGTACCTCCCTACATCCAATTGCCCCCACCAATCCGAATAGCCAACCTGGACTCGACCCAATCCCTGACCGAGTCACACTCCAACCGTTTCATGCCCCAACCGAGTCATATAACCTAACCCAAACCGAGTTGCATCTTTTCCTAGCCTAGTCGCACCCCTTCTGCCTAACCGAGTCATCCCATGGCCTTTAACAAAGTCACCCAAAGTCCAATTGAATCACACTTCTATCTCCTCAACCAAACCTAAACACAAACCTAATCCATTTGTCCGAGTCTCATCTTTCCGATTCTTAAATTCCATTCCCAAATGAATCTTTGTCCAACCTATTGTTGTCAATTCTCAACTCGAAAGTCCAAACCTGAGTCTTCTATCTAAGATCTCGTCTCAAATCCCAAACTCAAATCTCCCGCGGAACTACGTGTGGCTTGATCCTCACCATGGGGTACATAGGCAACTTGGCACTCCCAAGTTCAGTCGCACCTTTCCACACCTTTCCACACCTTTCTGTACCTTTCCGCACCTTTCCGCACCTTTCCTCTCCTTCCTTCTGTCTCTTTCATTTTCAACACCCTTCTTCATCTCTTCCATTCCCTTCTCACCCTTTCCTTTTCCTTAAACCGTTTTGCATGTTAGATGTCGCATGATTAATTGCATGTTTAGATTTCTTTATTTATTATTTGTCCTCATCATATGCTTAGAAATCACATGTTTAGCCATCTTGCTAGTTGTGTTGCTTTGGTTTTTGCATGCTTAGATACTTTGTTAAATTTTGAACTCTTTGGAATAAAAAAAAAAAGAATCTTAAAGAATCTAAGAACTTATATCAAATTGGAAAACTTCAATTCAAAATCTAAACCTCCAAATTCTTAAGTTTTAGGTTCTAGGCTTGAAAAACTTAGAAATGGCACTCTAGGTTCCCCAATAGAATTCTTGGATCCAAATTCTCACAGAAATACTAAGATTCAACTTAGGTCCATTGCATTAGATCTAGGTTCATATAGCGTAGGTCACTTCACCTCAAATCAATTAATCAAATTCAACCCAAAACAAATCTCATCAATCTCAAAATAATCACATAGGCACATAGGCATGTAGTTGCATGTAGGATGCACTCCTGGCCCGCATGAGTCTAAACTGTGAACGGCTAAACAATTAGAATGCACTAGGTTAATAAAATTCACATTCACCCCCTTTGTTAAACCTAAATAATTAAAGCTTCCAAAAGTTAGGCAAGGTCGGTGCTGTACACTTCGTGCGGTTCACGTTTCGACTTCGTAACCAGGTAACTTGCCCAGAACTCAAAACGTAGACCAAATTAACAGAGTTAATCATGGGTCCTAGATCCCTAATCTAGGTGGCGACTCTGGTCATTGCTTCTTTCGTGAAGTTAGGACTTTTATCCTAAATTTATGAAAAAAAAGCAATCATATTCAAATCCAATGGACAAAGGCGTTATCATCATCACAAAACACCACCCTCGTGGGACCACCCCCCCTCGGGACGGGATCCACAGTATTAGATGGCATTGAATCTTAGGTTTTGTTGATTAAGGATGGAGATTGAAAAAATAGAAATTTCTTATTTTAGAAACATTATAAAACATCAATCTTTTAGACATAAGAAACCCTCGAGATGGTGTTAAGGAGCTTTTAGCCAAGTTTTGAAATGATGATGAGATGGTATTGAATCTTATATTTAGTTGATAAAGGATGAAGATTAAAAAAATAGAAAGTTTCTTATTTTAGAAACTTTATAAAACATCCATCGTTTAGACATATGAAATCCTAGAGATAGTGTAAAGGAGCTTTTAGCCAAGTGTTGAGATTAGAATGCGATGGTATTGAATCTTAGATTTAGTTGATGAAGGATGGAGATTGAAAAAATAGAAAGTTTCGTATTTTAGAAACTTTATAAAATATCCATCTTTTAGACATAGGAAACCCTAGAGATGGTGTCAATGAGCTTTTAGCCAAGTTTTGAGATGAGAATGAGAGAGTACTGAATCTTAGATTTAGTTGCTGAAGGATGGAGATTGAAAAAATAAAAAGTTTCTTATTTTAGTAACTTTATAAAACATTAATCTTTTACACTTAGTAAACCTAAAGATGGTGTCAAGGAGCTTTTAGCCAAGTTTTTAGATGATGATTAGATGGTATTGAATCTTAGATTTAGTTGATGAAGGATGGAGATTGAAAAAATAGAAAGTTTCTTATTTTTGAAACTTTATAAAACATTTATCTATTAGATATATAGAACACGCTAGAGATTGTGTTAAGCAGCTTTTAGCCAAGTTTAGAGATGAGGATGAGATGGTATTGAATCTTAGATTTAGTTGATAAAGGATGGAGATTGAAAAAATTAAAAGTTTCTTATTTTAGAACGTTCATAAATATCCATCTTTTAGACATAAAAGACCCTTGAGATGGTGCCAATGACCTTTTAGGCAAGTTTTGGGATGAGGATGGGATGGTATTTAATCATAGATTTAGTTGATGATGGACCATCTTTTATGGTTTTGAAATCTTAGAGATAATGTAATGGAGCTTTTAGCCAAGTTTTGGGATGAGAATGAGAGAGTATTGAATCTTAGATTTAGTTGATGAAGGATGGCGATTGAAAAAATAGAAAGTTTATTATTATAAAACTTTATAAAACATCAATCTTTTACACAAAGGAAACCCTAAAGATGGTGTCAATGAGCTTTTAGCCAAATTTTGCGATGAGAATAAGAGGATACTGAATCTTAGATATAATTGCTGAAGGATAGAGATTGAAAAAATAAAAAGTTTCTTATTTTAGAAACTTTATAGAACATAAATCTTGTACACTTAGTAAACCCTAGAGATGGTATCAAAGTGCTTTTAGCTAAGTTTTGAGATGAGGATTTGATGGTATTGAATCTTAGATTTAGTTGATAAAGAAAGGGGAATGAAAAAATAAAAAGTTTCTTATTTTAGAAACTTTATAAAACATCAATATCTTAGACTTAGTAAACCATAGAGATGGTGTCAATGAGCTTTTAGCCAAGTTTTGGGATAAAAATGAGACGGTATTGAATCTTAGATTTACTTGTTGAATGATGAAGATTGAAAAAAAAAAGTTTCTTATTTTAGAAACTTTGTAAAACATCACTCTATTACACTTTGTAAACCCTATAAATGGTGTCAAGCAGCTCTGAGCCATGTTTTGTGACGAGTTAGCGATGGTATTGAATCTTAGATTTAGTTGATGAAGGATGTGAAAAAATAAAAAGTTTTTTTATTTTAGAAAGTGTATAGAACATCTATCTTTTTGACATATGAAACCCTAGAGATTGTGTCAGGGAGCTATTAGTCAAGTTTTGAGATGAGGATGCGATGGTAATGAATCTCAAATTTAGTTGATGAAGGATGGAGAATGAAAAAAAGAGAAAGTTTTTTATTTTAGAAACTTTATAAAACCTCTATCTTTTAGACATAGAAAATCATAGACTTGTTGTCAAGGAGCTTTTAGCGAAATTTTGAGGTGAGGATGAGATGATATTGAATCTTAGATTTAGTTGACGCATGATGGAGATTGAAAAAATAGAAAGTTTATTAATTTAGAGACTTTATAAGACATCCATCTTTTAAACAGAGGAAACCCTAGAGAAAATGTCAATGAGCTTTTACCCAACTTTTAGGATGGGGATGAGATGGTAATGAATCTTAGAATTAGTTAATGAAGGATTGCGATTTAAGAAATAGATAGTTTCTTATTTTAGAAACTTTAGAAAACATTCATCTTTTATACATAGGAAAGCTTATAGATGATGGTGTCAATGAGCTTTTAGCCAAGTTTTAGGTTGAGGATGAGAACTAAAAAAATAGAATGTTTCTGATTTTAGAAACTTTATAAAACATACATCTTTTAGACATACAAAACCCTACAGATGTTGTCAAGATGCTTTTAGCCAAGTTTTGAGATTATGATAAGATGATGTTGAATATTAGATTTAGTTGACGCATGATTGTGATTGAAAAAATACATAATTTCTTAATTTAGAAACTTTATAAGACATCCATCTTTAAGACATAAGAAACCCTAAAGATAGTGTTAAGGAGCTTTTAGCCAAGTTTTGGGATGAGGAAGAGATGAAGTTGAATCTTAGATTTAGTTGATGAAGGATGGTGATTGAAGAAATATAAAGTTTCTTATTTTAGAATTTTTATAAAACATCTATCTTTTAAACATATGAAACCATAGGAGATAGTGTCAATGTGCTTTTAGCCAAGTTTCGATATTAGGATGAGATGGTATTGAATCTTAGATTTAGTTGATGAAGGATGAAGATTGAAAAACAGAAAGTTTCTGATCTTAGAAACTTTATAAAACATTCATCTTTTACACATAGAAAACTCTCTAGATGGTGTCAAGGAGCTTTTAGACAAGTTTTGAGATGAGGATTAGATGATACTGAATCTTAGGATTGAGATGAGGAATGATGAAGATTGGAAAAAAATAAAGTTTCTTATTTTTAAAAGTTTAAAAAACATCCATCTTTTAGACATGGAAAACCCAAGAGATGGTGTCAAAGAGCTTTTAGCCAAGTTTTGGGATGAGGATGAGATAGAGTGAAGGAGCTTTTAGCCAAGTTTTGAGATAAGAATGAGACGGTATTGAATCTTAGATTAATTTGTTGAATGATAGAGATTGAAAAGATAAAAGTTTCTTATTTTAGAAACTTTGTAAAACACCAATCTTTTAGACTTAGTAAACCCTGGAAATGGTGTCATGTAGCTCTGAGCCAAGTTTTGGGATGAGTTAGCGATGGTATTTATTCTTAGATTTAGTTGATGAACGGTGGGGAAAAAATAAAAAGTTTCTTATTTTAGAAACTTTACAGAACTTCTATCTTTTAGACTTATAAAACCCTAGAGATTATGTCAAGGATCTTTTTGCCAAGTTTTGAGATGAGGATGAAATGGTAATGAATCTTAAATTTAGTTGATAAAGGATGGAGAATGAAAAAACAGAAAGTTTCTGATTTTAGAAACTTTATAAACCACCTTTCAGACATAGAAAACCCTAGAGAAGCTGTGAAGGAGCTTTTAGCCAAGTTTTGAGATGAGGATGAGATGATATTGAATCTTAGATTTAGTTGACGCATGATGGAGATTGAAAAAGTAGAAAGTTTCTTAATTTAGAAACTTTAAGACATCAATCTTTTAGACATAGGAAACCTTAGAGAAAGTGTCAAGGAGCTTTTAGCCAAGTTTTGGGATGGGCATGAGAGGGTATTGAATCTTAAAATTAGTTGATGAAGGATTGAGATTGAAGAAATAGAAAGTTTCTTATTTTAAAAACTTTACAAAACATTCATCTTTTAGACATAGGAAACCCTAGAGATGGTGTCAAGGAGCTTTGAGCCGAGTTTTGAGAGGAGAATGAGAGGGCACTGAATCTTGGATTGAATTGCTGAAGGATGGAGATTGAAAAAATAAAAAGTTTCTTATTTTAGAAACTTTATAAAATATCAATCTTATACACTTAGTAAACCCTAGAGATGGAGATTGAAAAAATAGAGAGTTTAGTATTTTAGAAACTTTATCAAACATCAATCTTTTACACCTTGTAAATCCTAGAGATGTTGTCAAGGAGCTTTTAGACTGATCCTATATACTATTAAAACTCTACAGATGATGTCAACGAGCTTTTAGCCAAGTTTTAAGATGAGAATCAGAGGGTAATGAATCTAAGATTCAATACCCTCTGATTCTACTCTCAAAACTTGGCAAAAAACTCCTTGACACCATTTCTAGGGTTTCTTATGTCCAAAAGATGGATGTTTTATAAAGTTTCTAAAATAAGAAGCTTTCTATTTTTTCAATCTCCATCCTTCGTCAAGTAAATCTAAGATTCAATACCCTCTGATTCTCAACCCAAAACGTGGCTAAAAGTTGGTTGACATCATCTCTAGGGTTTCAAGATAATAAAAGGTGGTCCTTCATCAACTAAATCTAAGTTTCAATACCATTTCATCCTCACCTCAAAACATGGCTAAAAGCCCCTTGACATCATCTCTAGGGTCTCCAATGGCTAAAAATGGATGTTTTGAAAAACTTTCTACTTTTCAATCTTCTTACTCTATCAACTAAATCTAAGATTCAATACCAACTCGTCCTGATCTCAAAACTTGGCAAAACGCTTATTAACACAATCTCGAGGATTTCCTACGTCTAAAAGATGGATGTTTTATAAAGTTTCTAAAATATGAAACTTTATATTTCTTCAATCTCCATCCTTCATCAACTAAATCTAAGATTCAATATTATCTAATCCTCATCTCAAAATTTTGCTAAAAGCTCTTTGACACAATCTCTAGGGTTTACTAAGTATAAAAGTTTGATGTTTTATAAAGTTTCTAAAATATGAAATTTTTTATTTTTTCAATCTCCATCATTCAGCAACTAAATCTAAGATTCAGTACCCTCTCATTCTCATCTCAAAACTTTGCTAAAAGCTCCTTCACACCATCTCTAGAGTTTCCAATGTCTAAAAGATGGATGCTTTATAAAGTTTTCAAAATAAGAAACTTTCTATCTTTTCAATCTCCATCCTTCATCAACTAAATCTAAGATTTAATACCATCTCATCATCAATCCAAAACTTGGCTAAAAGCTCATTGACACCATCTCTAGGGTCACCTATGTCTAAACGATGGATGTTATAAGAAGTTTCAAAAATAAGAAACTTTCTATTTTTTCAATCTCCATCCTTTATCAACAAAATCTAAGATCCAATACCATCACATCCTCATCTCAAAATTTGACTACAAGCTTCTTAACACCATCTTTAAGATTTCCTATGTCTAAAAGTTGGATATTTTACGAAGTTTCTAAAACAAGAAACTTTCTACTTTTTCAAATCTAAGATTTAAAACCATCTCATCATCATCCCAAAACTTGGCTAAAAGCTCTTTGACACCATCTCCAGGGTCGCCAATGTCTAAAAGATGGATGTTTTAGAGTTTCTAAAATAAGAAACTCTCTATTTTTTCATTCAATATCCTCTATCAACTAAATCAAAGACTCAATACCATCTCATCCTCTTCTCAAAACTTGGCTAAAAGCTTCTTTACACCATATCTAGGATTTTCTATGTCTAAAAGATGGATGTTTGATAAAGTTTCTAAAATAAGAAACTTTGTAATTTTTCAATCGCCATCCTTCATCAACTCAATCTAAGATTCAAAACCATCTCATCATCAACCCCAAACATGGCTAAAAGCCCCTTGACACCATCTCAAGGGTCTCTTATATCTAAAAGATAGATGTTTTATAAAGTTTCTAAAATAAGAAACTTTCTATTTTTTCAATCTACATCCTTTATCAACTAAATCGAAGATAAAATTTCATCTCATCATCTCAAAACTTGCCTAAAAGCTGTTTAACATGATCTTTACGGTTTTCGATGTGTAAAAGATGGACGTTTTATAAAGTTTATTAAATAAGAAAACTTCTATATTTTCAATATCCATCCTTCATCAACTAATTCTAAAATTCAATACCATCTCATCCTCATCTTAAACTTTGGCTAAAAGCTCCTTTACACTAACTCTAGGGTTTATTAAGTCTAAAAGATTTATGGTTTATAAAGTTTCAAAAATATGAAACTTTCTATTTTTTCAATCTCTTTCCTTCATCAACAAAATCTAAAATTCCATACCCTCTCATTCTCCTCCCAAAACTTGGCTAAAAGCTCGTTGACATCATCTCTAGGGTTTCCTATGTCTAAAAGATTGATGTTTTATAAAGTTTCTAAAATAAGAAACTTTCTATTTTTTCAATCTTTATCTTTCATCAACTAAATCTAAGATTAAATATCATCTCATCTGATAAACACATTAATGTGTGAATTTTAGGTACTTAGGGATGCATATTATTTAATTAAAGCGGTGCTATGATGGTATTTTCCCTTGTTTTTATGTTTCAGGTTATTTTCAGAAAATCCATGGAAAATGGGCTTGGAGGGGAAATTAATTCAGATTTATTGACCGTCGTTTGAAGGGTCCAGATCAGCCCACAAAAAGGATTCATGAGATGCGCTCATTGGTAAGATCAAAATTCATATCGAGGCCTGCAAATTTAACGGTTCAGATCATATCAATGGGACGGTTTAGTGGTGCAAGTAATTTACAAGTTGACCGTCAATTGAATGGTTTGGATCGTTTATTGGAGATGAAAAGGAGAGGAGAAATATCAAGTGTTTGTGTACAATATAAATGAGGGGTAGTCTTGCCATTTGCAAATAATTATGGCGATGGGTGTAATTATTTTGAAGAGTAGGGACAATATGGTAGTCTCACAAACACCAGGAAAAGTTGAGTGGAATGGATGAATTCACCCCCTTACAACTCATCAATCACCGTATAACATTAGAGTTGAAAGCAAAAGGGGATCAAATTTGGTAATATGTACACCCAACTTTTATTATATTTTGTAACCGAGAAGAAAAAGGGATCAAAATTGGTAACTTCCAACCAAACCAAATTTGAGCCCAAATTATACACGTTTTCTCCCCTCTTTGGACGTTATTTCCACACTATTATGGTTAGGAAAAACATGTGGAATCTTATTTTTAGTAATATCCACCCCTACTTCTTAAGCAATCCACTTATTTCCTATTGGTGGAGAGTTTCCAAAAGCAAAAGGAGCCAAAATAAGAAGGAAGTGGACGATTCCTACTGGCATTAAGAAAGTTGGCAATTACCAAGAGGAGGTGGACGTTTTCTATTAATGGGGGCTCTGTATCTTCTTTCCAGTGGAGAGTTAACAAAAGAAATTCAATTTTTTTTACCCTCCCTTGGCTAACATCAACCAATTCCAAGAACTCAAATTCACAAGAAAGTTCAATCATCATGAACCATCCAAGAAGAATTGGAGAGGAGCTTTAAAGAGGAGGGTCGAAAATTTCTTTTCTTTCTTTTGGAATATGCTTGTACTTGGACAGTTCAATTAAAGGGGAAGCACTCTTATTCTTTTGAATTATTGTTTATTTTTATTTCTTTTAGTTTAGATTATTGATCATGGTAATCTTTTATTATTTGTGTTTTGAATAAATAATGAGTAGCTAAATTTTTAATCTTAGGGTTTAGATGAAGCCTTAAGGGTAGATTAAATTTGTTAGATTGTGTGATCTAACGGTCTAGATTCAATTTTGTGAATATAATTTTAATATACAAGGGGTTGTAAATTCGAATTATAGATCATATATGCCATTGATTATCTCTTGTATATGTGATCGTTGATGAGAATTTATAGAGTCTTGTATAGATATAGAAAATTGTTTGTGTACTTGATCAATTACTAATGGGAAATCTCATCCATTGATTGGATTTTTCATTGATCGGATTGATCATCTATACAAGTCAATCTAATTCAAGATTGTGATCGAAGCGAATCTATATATACAAACTAATAAATTTTATCTAACCTATGGTGGATTCTAACCCTAAGACTTTTTATTTGAATTTTAGGCAACATTCTAATAGTTTTACAACTTTGCACCTCGATAGTTCTCTAAGTTTTTCATTAAATTAAATAATTATAGTGTTAGATTAATGACTAAATTAGTGGTTAAAATTCTCAATCAAATCAGTCCTTTAATTTATTTTATAAAAAAAAATTAGTAATTAAATTGCTTGAATAGGGTTCCCTTAGATTAGAGAAGTTGTTTCTATTAATTGGAAAATTGTTGGACTAGTAAATTGGCTTTAATTTAATCATCTAGATTAGATAATCAGTAGATAATTAGTAGTAATATTTGGATAATTGTTCACTTTACCTAAGTTAAGAGGTTTAATAGCTCTTCCCTATGATCCACCCGTAGCTACGATTGACCCGTGCGCTTGCGGTATAATTTGTGCAAACAAGTTTTTGGCGCCGTTGCCAGGGAGGAGTTTTATTAAATTCTTAACTATTCGAAGTGTTTTTGTTTTAGTTATTTTTTATTTTTTAGTTTATATTAGATTTAATTATTGCATATTTTTAGTTGCTTCTTTATTTGCCTTCGTGATTTTGATTTTTGCATGAGTTTTGGTTGGGTACGAAATTCTGTGAACCGATTAGAAAGAGCAATTAGATCAGAAACAGAAATAAAAATTCAACCTATACCTATAGACATGGCAGATGAGGAAGCACCTAGAACCCTTAGGGATAGATTCTATCCAGCTCCACAACCAGAGAGACAGTTTATACCTAAAGCTCCTTATCCTAAGAGGCTTCAAAACAATAAAAAGGTTGCTGCCATGGACAAGATTTTAGATGTTTTTAAGCAAGTGCAAGTGAATATTCCATTATTAGATGCTATTTCCCAAGTCTATGCTTATGCCAAGGTGCTTAAGGACTTGTGCACTCAAAAGCGCACAACGAGCGTACCTAAGAAGGCTTTCTTGGCCGCCAATGTTAGTTCCATCTTATCTCAGCAAATGGTGGCCAAGTATAAGGACCCGGGATGTCCCACAATAGCTTGCACCATTGGCAACACAAGAATTGACCATGCCCTACTTGATTTGGGAGCAAGTGTCAATCTTTTGCCATATACTGTCTACCAGCAATTAGGACTAGGAGAACTCAAACCAACCACTGTCACTCTTCAGTTGGCAGATAGATCAGTCAAAACTCCTAAAGGGATGGTGAAGGATGTCTTAGTTAAGGTGGGAGAATTTCTGTTTCCTGTGGACTTCATAGTTTTAGATACCCAACCTGTTGCGCATGTTAAAGATCAAATCCCAATCATTTTAGCTAGGCCATTCCTTGCTACTAGTAATGCATTAATAAATTGTAGAAATGGCCTCATGAAACTCTCATTTGGTAACACATCAGTAGATTTCAATATTTTTAGATTAGGAAAGCATCCTAGTTTGCATGAAGAAGTTAATTTATTGCATTCATTCCCATATGAGATAGAAACTGAGTTTGATATTGATTTTGCTATAGATTTTCAAGAATGCTTAGAGCAGTTAGGAGACCCGGGAGAAGACTTCTTCTCTGAGGCTTTCAGCCTACAACACATAATGGAGCCTGTGGGACCCCTTTCTAAATCCCTTCCCAAGCCATCCATAGAGGAGCCCCCACAGCTAGATTTGAAGCCTTTGCCTTCAAATCTCAGGTATGCTTTCTTAGGCAATAATGAAACTCTTCCTGTTATTATTTCTTCTGATTTAACTTCTAGTCAAGAGGATGAGTTACTTAATTTGTTAAAGGAAAATAAGGAAGCCATAGCTTGGACCATGGCTGAAATCAAAGGAATTAGCCTTTCGATTTGCCAACATCATATCCAATTGATTGAGGGTTCCAAACCTTCAAGGGAATCCCAAAGAAGGGCTAATCCTGTGATGAAGGAAGCCATTCAAAAAGAAATTTTAAAGTGTCTTGATAATGGGATTATCTATCCCATCTCAGATAGTCAGTGGGTCAGTCCAGTCAGAGTGGTGCCTAAGAAGTTGGGAGTTACCGTTATACAATCCGCCACGAATGAACTTATACCTACTCGTATTCAAACGGGGTGGCGGGTTTGTATTGACTACCGAAAGCTTAATGCCGTCACTTGGAAGGACCATTTCCCTTTGCCTTTTATTGATCAGATGTTAGAGAGACTAGCAGGACATGATTACTATTATTTCTTAGATGGATATTCTGGTTATAATCAAATCCCTATAGCCCCTGAGGACCAAGAAAAGACTACTTTTACATGCCCTTTTGGAACTTTTGCGTGCAGACGCATGACTTTTGCTTACAGACGCATGCCCTTTGGGTTATGCAATGCACCTGCCACGTTCCAAAGGTGTATGATGAATATCTTCTCGGACATGGTGGAGACATTTCTCGAGGTCTTCATGGATGATTTTTCCATTCATGGCTCCACCTATGATGAGTGCCTTCACCATTTAAAGCTGGTATTGGAAAGAAGTAGAGAAAAGAACTTAGTTCTTAATTGGGAAAAGTGTCACTTTATGGTGAAGGAGGGTATAGTCTTAGGCCATGTAGTTTCAAAAGAGGGTTTAAAGGTAGATAAAGCCAAGGTGGACCTTATTTCCCATCTACCATCACCCAAAAATGTGAAGGACATCCGATCATTTTTGGGCCATGCTGGCTTTTATAGGAGATTCATAAAAGACTTTAGCAAAATAGCTAGGCCTCTAACTAACTTGCTTTCAAAGGATGAAAATTTTGATTTTTCCAATGAGTGCTTAGAGTCTTTTGAGCATTTAAAGAAGGAGCTAACCACGGCTCCTATCATTCAAGCACCCATATGGACTGAGCCATTTGAAATCATGTGTGATGCTTCTGACTTTGCCATTGGGGCTGTTTTGGGTCAAAGAATTAATAACTTATCCCATGTTATAAATTATGCTAGTAGGACCCTCAATGATGCGCAACTCAACTATACTACCACTGAAAAAGAATTCCTAGCAGTTGTGTTTGCTCTTGAGAAGTTTAGGTCCTACTTGATTGGCTCACATGTGATTGTTTATACAGATCATTCCGCCATCAAATATCTTGTGGCTAAGAAAGATGCCAAAGCGCCTCATTAGGTAGGTTTTGCTTCTTGAAGAATTTGACCTAGAGATTAGGAACAAGAAAGGTACAGAAAATTTGGTTGCAAACCACTTGTCCCGTCTCCCCAATGCAAAGGATGACGAATGTCCCATTAATGAGAGTTTTCCAGATGAGCAATTATTGGCCATCTCTAGTGAGCCTTGGTATGCAGATATAGTAAATTACTTGGTCACGGGTGCGACCCCAGATCATTGGTCCACCCAAGACAAGTATAGGTTTCACTCATAGGTCAAATATTTTTTCTGGGAAGACCCTTATCTATTCAAGACATGTTCGGATCAGATTGTCCGACGTTGTGTTCCAGATCATGAGCACCATTCTATTTTATCTTTTTGCCATGATCAGGCTTGTGGAGGACATTTTGGGCCAAAGAAAACCGCAACGAAAGTCCTTCAGTGTGGTTTCTATTGGCCCACCTTATTTAGGGATTCATTTGAGTATTGCAAGGCTTGCAAAGCCTGTCAGTCTTTAGGTCGTGTCACCAAGAGGAATATGATGCCCCTCAACCCCATTTTAGTAGTTGAGATTTTTGATGTGTGGGGCATAGACTTCATGGGTCCTTTTCCCAACTCTTTTGGGAATTTGTTCATCTTATTGGCCGTGGATTACGTTTCAAAATGGATTGAGGCCATAGCTTGTAAAGCCAATGACCTCAAGGTTGTGGTCAAATTTCTCAAAGAAAACATTTTTTCCCGCTTTGGTACACCACGTGTTATCATTAGTGATAGGGATAAACATTTTTGCAATAGACCTTTCGAGGCCCTTATGAAGAAATATGGGATCACCCATAAATTAGCTACCCCTTACCACCCCCAAGCTAGTGGCCAAGTGGAAGTGTCCAATAGGAAAATTAAGCAAATTTTAGAGAAGACTGTCAACCCCAATCGCAAGGATTGGTCCCTTAGGCTAGTGGATGCCTTATGGGCTCATAGAACCGCATTTAAGACTGACCTTGGTCAGTCTCCTTATCGCCTTGTGTATGGGAAGGCATGTCATCTTCCTGTTGAGTTAGAACACAAAGCCTTTTGGGCAATTAAAAATTTGAATTTTGATTTGTCTAAGGCAGAAAATCTTAGAAAACTTCAACTTGTGGAATTAGAGGAATTACGTAATGATGCATATGAGAATGCAAGAATTTACAAGGCGAAGACAAAGGCTTTTCACGATAAGCATATTTTGAGAAAATCTTTCAAGGAAGGTGAAAAAGTCCTTTTGTACAATTCAAGATTGCACATCTTTCCAGGTAAGTTGAGATCCCGTTGGGATGGTCCGTACTTAGTGCATAAAATTTTCTCACATGGTGCTATTGAAGTTTTAAATCAAAAGAATGGTGAGATTTTCAAAGTGAATGGACAACGGTTAAAGCCGTTCATTGCGCTACCTTCTACAAATTTGGAAGAGGCCATGGATCTCCATGAGCCTCTTTACTCTATGCCATCATGATTGCACGAGGTACGCCCCCTCTCTTTTTATTGTCCTTATATTCATTTATTTTTGCATGCATTGAGGACACTGCATGATTTACATATGGAAGCTGTTAACTTATTTGTAAAATTCTTTCTACGGTTTAAAGTAGGATTATTGCTTTTTCCCTTGTTTTTGTTGATATTTTGTAAAGGAAAGAAAGACTTAGATACCCTCTTGTATTTTAAAAGAAATTTTTTGTTTTATATTATTCCGTTTAAGGAAGGAAACTGGACTATATCTTAATTTGAGAATTAAAAAAAAAAAAAAAACACTTTTTACCTATAAGGCGATCCAATGTGTAATCTTGTTTACTTAAGTCTTAGTTAGGAGACGAGATTAGACTTTGGACTTTTACATGGTTAAGAAAAACGTGGAATGAAATACTGGAAAGAAAAAAAAAAGTTTCTTTGATTCAGTCTTGACTTGTAGCCTTTTTTGCTCGAGTAAGTAAGCCCGAGGGGTGTTTACACCTAATTCCTTAAAGCCAGCTGGCTTGAGAGTAATTGGCCTAAAGCTTATTTCAAGGGTCATCTAAAAAGCTTAAGTGGTCGAGACATTGCACGGATCAAAGTTATTTGAACTCTACTGCATCACTTTCTAAAGTTTCATGAAAAATATGATTTGGAGAAATATGCAACAATAATTCCAACGCTGCTTAGTAACCTGGGTGTCTGGTGCATGCCCTGCATGTCATTCACGCCAACAGCAGTAGAGGAATAAATGAGTTCAAGCCTTGAAAAAAAAAATAAAAAAAAAAAAAAAATATATATATATATATATATATATATATATATATTTGGGAATGTGGAAAGAAAGGATGGAATCATGTAACTGTCTATAGTTTTATCAAATTTCCGCACTAAGGTCTTTTGTAGACTAGACGGCATACTTGGATCTATCCTATAGGGACAAAAGTGTGAAAAACATTGAAAGGGTTTCTTGATTAAGATATATGATAATTTCACAACTTGAAATGAGATAATAAAATTTACGTATGGGGGTACTCTTGGTGGATTTCATTCTTGAGTAAAACATCAAGGCATTGGAATTGTTATATTCTATTTTATTTCGTAGTTCGACTTTGCATTTAAGTTAGAAAAATTTTGAATTTTCTGTGTAAATTCACTGTAAACACTCATGAGACACAACTCGTCCAATAGGGTAACCTAGGGGTTTAAAAGCTTGTTGCACGTGCTAAGTGCAGTCGTGATTCCTACGAAAGTGAGTTAGAATTTTATTTTATTTGTTTTTAGTTTAGTTTAGTTTTCTTTTTCTTCTTGTTTGCTTGAGGACAAGCAAATCTTAAGTATGGGGGAATCTGATGAACACATTAATGTGTGAATTTTAGGCACTTAGGGATGCATATTATTTAATTAAAGCAGTGCTATGACGGTATTGTCCCTTGTTTTTATGTTTCAGGTTATTTTCAGAAAATCCATGGAAAATGGGGTTGGAGGGGAAATTAATTCACATTTATTGACCGTCGTTTGAAGGGTCCAGATCAGCCCACAAAAAGGATTCAAGAGGTCCGCTCATTGGTAAGATCAAAATTCATATCGAGGCTTGCAAATTTAAAGATTCAGATCATATCAATGGGACGGTTTAGTAGTGCAAGTAATTTACAAGTTGACCGTCAATTGAATGGTTTGGATCGTTTATTGGAGATGAAAAGGAGAGGAGAAATGTCAAGTGTTTGTGTACAATATAAAGGAGGGGTAGTCTTGCCATTTGCAAATAATTATGGCGATGGGTGTAATTATTTTGAAGAGTAGGGACAATATGGTAGTGTCACAAGCACCATAAAAAGTTGAGTAGAATGGATGAATTCACCCCCTTACAACTCATCAATCACCGTATAACATTAGAGTTGAGAGCAAAAGGAGATCAAATTTGGTAATATGTACACCCAATTTTTATTATATTTTGTAACCGAGAAGAAAAAGGGATCAAAATTGGTAACTTCCAACCAAACCAAATTTGAGCCCAAATTATACACGTTTTCTCCCCTCTTTGGACGTTATTTCCACACTATTATGGTTAGGAAAAACATGTGGAATCTTATTTTTAGTAATATCCACCCCTACTTCTTAAGCAATCCACTTATTTCCTATTGGTGGAGAGTTTCCAAAAGCAAAAGGAGCCAAAATAAGAAAGAAGTGGACGATTCCTACTGGCATTAAGAAAGTTGGCAATTACCAAGAGGAGGTGGACGTTTTCTATTTATGGGGGCTCTCTATCTTCTCTCCAGTGGAGAGTTAACAAAAGAAATTCAATTTTTTTTAACTCTCCCTTGGCTACCATCAACCAATTCCAAGAACTCAAATTCAAAAGAAGGCTCAATCATCATGAACCATCCAAGAAGAATTGGAGAGGAGCTTTAAAGAGGAGGGTCGAAAATTTCTTTTCTTTCTTTTGGAAAGTGCTTGTACTTTGACAGTTCAATTAAAGGGGAAGCACTCTTATTCTTTTGAATTATTGTTTATTTTTATTTCTTTTAGTTTAGATTATTGATCATGGTAATCTTTTATTATTTGTGTTTTGAATAAATAATGAGTAGCTAAATTTTTAATCTTAGGGTTTAGATGAAGCCTTAAGGGTAGATTAAATTTGTTAGATTGTGTGATCTAACGGTCTAGATTCAATTTTGTGAATATAATTTTAATATACAAGGGGTTATAAATTCGAATTATAGATCATATATGCCATTGATTATCTCTTGTATATGTGATCGTTGATGAGAATTTATAGAGTCTTGTATAGATATTGAAAATTATTTGTGTACTTGATCAATTACTAATGGGAAATCTCATCCATTGATTGGATTTTTCATTGATCGGATTGATCATCTATACAAGTCAATCTAATTCAAGATTGTGATCGAAGCGAATCTATATATACAAACTAATAATTTTTATCTAACCTACGGTGGATTCTAACCCTAAGACTTTTTATTTGAATTTTAGGCAACATTCTAATAGTTTTACAACTTTGCACCTCGATAGTTCTGTAAGTTTTTCATTAAATTAAATAATTATTGTGTTAGATTAATTACTAAATTAGTGGTTAAAATTCTCAATCAAATCGGTCCTTTAATTTATTTAAAAAAAAATTAGTAGTTAAATTGCTTGAATAGGGTCCCTTAGATTAGAGAAGTTGTTTCTATTAATTGGAAAATTTTTAGACTAGTAAATTGGCTTTAATTTAATCATCTAGATTAGATAATCAGTAGATAATTAGTAGTAATATTTGGATAATTGCTCACTTTGCCCAAGTTAAGAGGTTTAATAGCTCTTCCCTGTGATCGACCCATAGCTATGATTGACCCATGCGCTTGCGGTATAATTTTGTGCAAAGATCATCCTCAACCCAGAACTTGGTTAAATGCTTCTTGACACCGTCTCTAGGGTCTCTTATGTCAAAAAGATTGATGTTTTATAAAGTTTCTAAGATAAGAAACATTCTATTTTTTCAATCTCCATCCTTAATCAACTAAATCTAAGATTCAATACTATCTCATCTTCATCTGAAAACTTGGCTAAAAGCTCCTTGACACCATCTGTAGGGTTTCCTATCTCTAAAAGACGAATATCTTACAAAGTTTCACAAATAAGAAACTTTCTATTCTTTCAATCACCATCCTTCATCAACTAAATCTAAGATTAAATTTCCTTTCATTCTCATCATAAAACTTGGCTAAAAGCTCATTGACATCATCTCTAGGGTTTCATATGTCTAAAAGATTGATGTTTTATAAAGTTTCTAAAGTAATAAACTTTTATTTTTTCAATCTCCATCCTTCGTCAACTAAATCTAAGATTCAGTATCATCTCATCCTCATACCAAAACATGGCAAAAAGCTCATTCACACCGTCTCTAGGGTCTCCTACATCTAAAATATGGAAGTTTTATAAAGTTTCTATAAGAAACTTTTTATTTTCTCAATCTCAATCCTTCATCAACCATGGTTTAAAATACCGGTTTCAGTCCCTGAGAAAACCGTAATTTCGGTCAAAATTTGGTAAGAAATTCAAAAGAGTATTTATTTAATTTCTAAATTTCGGACCGAAATCCTTAAATTGCCGAAATTTTGTAACAAATTTTTTTTTAAAAAAAGTCCAAAAATATTTAGCGAAAAAAGGGATTTCGAAAAATATCGGTTTTGGTCCCAACCGAAATTCGAATATTCGGATTTCGGTCGAAATTTAAAACCATGTCATCAACTAAATCTAAGATTCAATACCATCTCATCCTTATCTCAAAACTTGGCTAATAGCAACTTCACACCATCTCTAGGGTTCCAATGTACAAAAGAAGGATGTCTTATAAAGTTTCAGAAATAAAAAACTTTCTATTTTTTCATTCTCCATCGTTCTTCAACTAAATGTAAGATTCAATTCCCTCTAATTCTCATCCTAAAATTTGGCTAAAACCTCTTTGACATCATCTTTAGGGTTTCATATGTCTAAAAGATTCATGTTTTATAAAGTTTGCAAAATAAAATATTTATATTTTTTCAATCTCCATCATTCCTCAACTAAGTCTCAGATTTAATACAATCTCATCCTCATTTCAAAACTTGGCTAAAAGCTCCTTGACATCATCTCTAGGGTTTCCTATGTCTAAAAGATTGATGTCTTAAAAAGTCTCTAAAATAAGAAACTTTCTATTTTTTCAATCTCCATCCTTAAACAACTAAATCTAAGATTCAATATCATACCATCCTCATTCCAAAATAGGGCTAAAAGCTCCTTGTCATCATCTCTAAGGTTTCCTATGTCTAAAAGATTTATGTCTTAAAAAGTCTCTAAAATAAGAAACTTTCTATTTTTTCAATCTCCATCCTTAAACAACTAAATCTAAGATTAAAAACCATCTCATCCTCATTTCAAAACTTGGCTAAAAGCTTCTTGACACTATCTATTTGGTTTCCTACGTCTAAAAGATGGATGTCTTACAAAGTTTCAAAAATAAAAAAACTTTCTGTTTATTCAATCTCCATCCTTTATCAACTAAATCTAAGATTCAATACCATCTCATCCACATCTCAAAATTTGGCTGAAAGCTCCTTTACACCATCTCTAGGGTTTCCTATGTCTAAAAGACGGATGTCTTACATAGTTTCTAAAATACCAAACATTTTATTTTTTCAATCTCCATCATTCATCAACTAAATCTAAGATTCAATATCATCACATCCTCATTCCAAAACATAGCAAAAGCTCCTTGACACCATGTCTAGGGTTTACTAAGTCTAAAAGATTGATGTTTTATAAAGTTTCTAAAATACGAAACTTTATATTTTTTCAATCTCCATCCTTCCTCAATCAAATCTAATAATCCTCAATTCAAAACTTGGCTAAAATCTCCTTCACACCATCTCTACGGTTTTCTATGTCTAGAAGATGTATGTCTTACAAAGTTTCTAAAATAAAAAACCTTCTGTTTTTTCAATTTCCATCATTTATTAACTAGATCTATGATTCATTACCCTATCATTCTCATCGCAAAAATTGGTTAAAAGTTCCTAGACAACATCTCTAAAGTTTCCTATTTCTAAAAGATGGATGTTTTATAAAGTTTCAAAATTAAGAAAGTTTATAATTTTTCAATCTCCGTCCTTCATCAAATAAATCTAAGATTCAATACCATCTCATCCTCATCTCAAAACTTAGCTAAAAGCTCATTGACACCATCTCTAGGGTTTACTAAGTCTAAAAGATTAATATTTTATAAAGTTTCTAAAATAAGAAACTTTCTATTTTTCTAATCTCCATCATTTATCAACTAAATCTAAGATTTAGTATCATCTCATCCTAATCTCAAAACTTGGCTAAAAGCTCCTTCACACCATCTCTACGGTTTCCTATGTCTAAAAGATAGATGTCTCAGTAAGTTTCTAAAATAACAAACTTTTTATTTTTTCAATCTCAATCCTTCATCAACAACATCTAAGATTCAATATCATCTCATCTTCATTCGAAAATATGGCTAGAAGCTCATTGACAACATGTCTAGAGCTTACTAAGTCTAAAAGATTGATGTCTTATAAATTTTCTAAAATAAGAAACTTTCTATTTTTTCAATCTCTATCCTTAATCAACTAAATCTAAGATTCAATACAATCTCATCCTCATTTTAAAACTTGGCTAAAAGCTCCTTGACACCATCTCTAGGGTTTCCTATGGCTAAAAGATGGATGTCTTATAAGGTTTCTAAAATAAGAAACTTTCTATTTTTTCAATCTCCTTCCTTTATCAACTAAATCAATATCATCTAATCTTCATTCCAAAACATGGCTAAAAGCTCCTTGACACCATGTCTAAAGTTTACTAAGTCTAAAAGATTGATGTTTTATAAAGTTACTAAAATAAAAAACTTTCTTTTTCTTCATTCTCCATCCTTAATCGACTAAATCTAAGATTCACTACCCTCTCATTCTCTTCCCAAAACTTTTCTAAAAGCTCGTTGATATCATGTCTAGGATTTCCAATGTCTAAAAGATTGATCTTTTATAAAGTTTCTAAGATAAAAACTTTCTGTTTTTTCAATCTCCATCCTATATCAACTAAATCTAAGATTCAATACCATCTCAACCTCATCTCAAAACTTGGTTAAAAGTTCCTTTACAACAACTCTAGGGTTTCCTATGTCTAAAAGATGGAGGATTTATAAAGTTTCTAAAATAAGAAACTTTATATTTTTTCAATCTCCATCCTTCAGCAACTAAATCTAACATTCAATACCATCTATTCTTTATCTCAAAAATTGGCTAAAAGCTCATTAACACCATCTCTAGGGTTTACTAAGTCTAAAAGATTGATATTTTATAAAGTTTCTAAAATAAGAAACTTTCTATTTTTTCAATATCCATCCTTTATTAACTAAATCTAAGATTCAATACCATCTCATCCTCATCTAAAAACTTGGCTAAAAGCACCTTCGCACCATCTCTTGGGTTTCCTATGTTTAAAAGATGGATGTCTTACAAAAATTCTAAAATAAGAAACTTTCTATTTTTTCAATCTCCATCCTTAAACAACTAAAACTAAGATTCAATATCATCTCATCCTCATTCCAAAACATTGGTAAAAGCTCTTTGACACCATGTCTAGAGTTTACTAAGTCTAAGAGATTGATGTTTTATAAAGTTTCTAAAATAAGAAACTTTCTTTTTTTCAATCTCTATCCTTAATCAACTAAATTTAATATTCAATACCCTCCCATTCTCATCCCAAAACTTCGCTAAAAGCTCGTTGACATCATCTCTTGGGTCTCCTATGTCTAAAAGATAGATGTTTTTTAAAGTTACTAAATTGAAAAACTTTCTTTTGTTTCGATATCCATCATTTACCAACTAAATCTAAGATTCAATACCATCTCATCCAAATCTTAAAACTCGGCTAAAAGTAGATTTACAACATATCTAGGGTATCCTATGTCTAAAAGATGGATGTGTTATAAAGTTTCTAAAATTAGAAACTTTCTATTTTTTCAATCTCCATCCTTCATCAACTAAATCTAACATTGAATAGCATCTCATCCTCATCTCAAAACTTGGCTAAAAGCACATTTACACCATCTCTAGGGTTTACTGAGTCTAAAAGATGGATATTTTATAAAGTATCTAAATTAAGAATCTTTCTATTTTTTCAATCCCCATCCTTCATCAATTAAATCTAAGATTAAATATCATCTCATCATTATCCCAAAACATGGCTAAAAGTTTCTTTACGCCGTGTCTAGGGTCTCCTATCTTTACAAGATGTATGTTTTATAAAGTTTCTAAAATAACAAACTTTCTATTTTTTCAATCTGCATCTACAATCAACTAAATCTAAGATTCAATAACATCTCATCCTCATCTCAATACTTGGCTAAAAGCTCCTTGACATAATCTCTAGGGTTTACTAAGTTTACAAAGTTTCTAAAATAAGAAACTTTCTATTTTTTCAATCTCCATCCTTAATAAACTAAATCTACAGTTCAATATCTTCTCATCCTCGTCTAAAAACTTGGCTCAAACCTCATTGACCATCTCTAGGGTTTCGTATGTCAAAAAGATAGATGTTTGATAAAGTTTCTAAAATAAGAAACTTTCTATTTTTTCACTCTCCATCCTTCATCAACTAAATTAAAGATTCAATAACCTCTCATTCGCATCCCAAAACATGGCTAAAAGCTCGTTGACATCATATCTAGGGTTTCCTATGTCTAAAATATGGATATTTTATATTATTTTTAAAATAAGAAACTTTCTATTTTTTCAACCTCCATCCTTCATCAACTAACTCTAAGATTCAAAATCAACTCATTCTCATCTCAAAACTTGGCTAAAAGCTCTTTAACACCGTCTCTAAACCAGTTTCTAAAATATGAAACTTTAATTTTTTCAATATACATCTTTCATCAACTAAATCTAAGATTCAATATCATATCTTCCTCATTTCAAAACACAGCTAAAAGCTCCTTGACACTGTCTCTAGGGTCTCATATTTCTAAAAGATGGAAGTTTTATAAAGTTTCTAAAATAAGAAACTTTCTATTTTTTCATTCTCCATCCTTTATCAACTAAATCTCAGATTAAATACCCTCTCATTCTCATCGCAAAACTTGGCTAAAAGCTCGTTGACATCATCTCTAGGATTTCCTATCTCTAAAAGATGGATATTTTATAAAGTTTCTATTATAAGAGATTTTCTATTTTTTCAATCTTTATCCTTCATCAACTAAATCTAAGATTAAATATCATCTCATCCTCAACCCAAAACTTGGCTAAATGCTCATTGACACCGTCTCTAGGGTCTCTTATGTCAAAAAGATAGATGTTTTATAAAGTTTCTAAGATAACAAACATTCTATTTTTTCAATCTCTATCCTTAATCAATAAATCTAAGATTCAATACCATCTCATCTTCATCTCAAAACTTGGCTAAAAGCCCGTTGACATCTCATCCTCATTCCAAAACATGCCTAAAAGCTCTTTGACACCATCTCTAGAGTTTACTAAGTCTAAAAGATTGATGTTTTATAAAGTTTCTAAAATAAGAAACTTTCTTTTTCCAAATCTGCATCCTTAATCAACTCAATTTAATATTCAATACCCTCTGATTCTCATCCGAAAACTTGGCTAAAAGCCCGTTGACATCATCTCTTGGGTTTCTTATGTCTAAAATTTGGATGTTTTATAAAGTGTCTAAAAAAAAAACTTTCTGTTTTTTCAGTCTCCATCTTTTATCAACTAAATCTAAGATTAAATACCATCTCATCCTCATCTCAAAACTCAGTGAAAAAGCACCATGACATCATATTTAGGATTTTTTATGTCTAAACGATGAATGTTTATAAAGTGTCTAAAATAAAGAACTTTTTATTTTTTCAATCTCCATCCTTCATAAACGAAATCTAAAATTGAATACAATCTCATCCTAATCTCAAAACTTGGCTAAAAGCTCCGTTACACCATCACTAGGGTTTACTAAGCCTAAAAGATGGATATTTTATAAAGTTTCTAAAATAAGAAACTTTTTATTTTTTCAATATCCATCCTTAATCAACTTATTCTGAGATTTAAAACACTCTCATTCCCATCCCAAAACTTGGGTAAAAGTTCGTTGACATAATCTCTATGGCTTCATATGTCTAAAAGATGGATGTTTAATAAAGTTTTTAAAGTAAGAAACTTTGTATTTTTTCAATCTACATCATTTATCAATTAAATCTAAGATTCAATATCACCTCATCCTCATCGCAAAACATGACTAAAAGTTCATTCACGCCGTGTCAAGGGTCTCATATCTCTAAAAGATGGATGTTTTATAAAGTTTCTAAAATAAGAAACTTTCTATTTTTTCAATCTCCATCCTTCATAAACTAAATGTACAATTCAATATCATCTCATCCTCGTCTCAAAACTTGGCTCAAAGCCCATTGACACCATCTCTATGGTTTCCTAAGTCTAAAAGATAGGTGTTGTATAAAGTTTTTAAAATAAGAAACTTTTATTTTTTCAATCTCCATGCTTCATCTACTAAATTTAATATTCAATACCCTCCCATTCTCATCCCAAAACTTGGCTAAAAGCTTGTTGACATCATCTATAGGGTTTCCAATGTCTAAAAGATGGATGTTTTATAATGTTTTATCAACCTCCATCCTTCATCAACTAAATCTGAGATTCAATACCATCCCATCCGCATCTCAAAACTTGGCTAAAAGCTCTTTGACACAATCTCTAAACCAGTTTCAAAAATAAGAAACTTTCAATTTTTAAGATCTACATCCTTCATCAACTAACTCTAAGATTCAAAACCAACTCATCCTCATCCCAAAACATGGCTAAAAGCTCGTTGACACTGTCTCTAGGGTCTCATATGTCCAAAAGATGAATATTTCATAAAGTTTCTAAAATAAGAAACTTTCTATTTTTCCAATTTTCATCCTTTAGCAACTAAATCTCAGTTGAAATATCATCTCATTCTCATCCTAAAACTTAGCTAAAAGCTGGTTGACATCATCTCTAGGGTTCCATATGTGTAAAAGATGGATGTTTTATAAAGTTTCTATTGTAAGAAGTTTTCTATTTTTTCATTCTCAATCCTATATAAACTAAGTCTAAGGTTCAATACCATCTCATCCTCATCTCAAAACTTGGCTAAAAGCTCTTTCACACAATATCTAGGGATTCTTTTGTCTAACAGATGGATGTTTTATAAACTTTCTAAAATTAGGGAAACTTTCTATTTTTTCAATCTCAATCCTTAATCAACTAAATCTAAGATTCAATACAATCTCATCCTCATCTCAAAATATGGTTAAAAGCCCCTTGACACCATCTCCAGGGTTTCCTATGTCGAAAAGATGTATATTTTATAAAGTTTCTAAAATAAGAAATTTTCTATTTTTCAATCTCCATCCTTCACCAACTAAATCTACAATTCAATACTATCTGTTCCTCATCTCAAAACTTGGCTAAAAGACCCTTGACACCATCTCTAGGGTTTCCTATAAAAAGTTTCTGAGGTAAGAAATTTTCTATTTTTCAATCTCTATCATTCAAAACTGTCTCCTCATCATCCAAAAACTAAGTTAAAAGCTCCCTGACACCATCTCTATCGTCTCTTATGTCTAAAAGATGGTTGTTTTATAAAGTTTATAAAATAAGAAGCTTTCTATTTTTTCAATCTAAATCCTTTATCTACTAAATCCTTTATCTACTAAATCTAAGATTCAATACTATCTCATCTTCATCTCAAAACTTGGCTACAAGCCCCTTGACACAATTTCTAGGGTGTCCTATGTCTAAAAGATGGATGTTATATAAAGTTTCTAAAATAAGAAAATTTCTATTTTTTCAATCTCCATCCTTTATCAAAGAAACTTGGCTAAAAGCTCCTTTACACCATTACTATGTTTACTAAGTCTAACATGTTGATGTCTTATAAAATTTATAAAATAAGAAACTTTCTATTTTTTCAATCTCCATACGTAATCACCTAAATATAAAATTCAACACCATCTCATTCACATCCCAAAACTTGGTTAAAAGCTCCTTGACATCATCTCTAGGGTTTCATATGTCTCAAAGATGAATATTTTATAAAGTTTGTAAAATGTGAAACTTTCAATATTTTTAATCTCCATCCTTCATCAACTAAATCTACGATTAAATACCATCTCATCCTCATCTCAAAACTTGGCTAAAAGCAACTTTACACCATCTCTAGGGTTTACAAAGTCTAAAAGATTGATATTTTATAAACCTTCAAAAATAAGAAACTTTATATTTTTTCAATCTCCATCCTTCATCAACTAAATTTAAGATTCAATACCCACTCATTCTCAACCCAAAACTTAGCTAAAAGCTTGTTGACATCATCTCTAGGGTTTCCAATGTCTAGAGGATGAGTGTTTTATAAAGTTTATAAAATATGAAACTTTCTATTTTTTCAATCTCCATCTTTCATCAACTAAATCTAAGATTTAATATACTGTCATCCTTATCTTAAAACATATCTAAAAGCTCCTTGACACCGTCTCTAGGGTCTCTTATGTGTAAAAGATGGATGTTTTATAAAGTTCTTAAAATAAGAAACTTTCTATTTTTTCATTTCACAACCTTTACAAACTAAATCTAAGATTCAGTACCATCTCACCTTATCTCAAAACTTGGGTAAAAGGTCCTTAACACCATCTCTACGGTTTCCTATGTCTAAAAGGTTGATGTATTACAAAGTTTCTAAATTAGGAAACTTTATATTTTTCCAATCTCCATCCTTCATCAACTAAATCTAAGATTCAGTACCATCTTATCGTCATCCTAAAACTTGGCTAAAAGCCTATTTACACCATCTCTAGAGTTTCTTATGTCTAAAAGATGGATGTTTTATAAAGTATCTAAAGTAAGAAACATTCTATTTTTAAAATCTCCATCCTTCATCAGCTAAATCTAAGATTCAATACCCTCTCATTCTCAACCCAAAACTTGGGTAAAAGCTCGCTGACATCATCTTTAGGGTTTCATATGTCTAAAAGATGGATGTTTTATAAAGTTTCTAAAATAAAAAACTTTCTATTTTTTCAATCTCCAGCCTTTATCAACTAAATCTAAGATTCAATACCATCTCATCCTCATCTCAAAACTTGGTTAAAAGCTCTTTGACACCATCTCTAGGGTTTACTAAGTCTAAAAGATTGATGTTTTATAAAGTTTCTAAAATAAGAAACTTTTTATTTTTTCAATCTCCATCCTTCGTCAACAAAATCTAAGATTCAATACAATGTCATCCTGATCTCAAAACTTGGCTAAAAGCTTTTGACACCATCTCTAGGGTTTACTAAGTCAAAAAGATTGATGGTTTATAAAAGTTTTAAAATGCGAAACTTTTTTTTTTTCAATCTCCATCCTTAATCAAGTGAATCTAAGGCTCAATACCATCTAATGCTAACCTCAAAACTTGGCTAGAAGCCCATTGACACCATCTCTATGGTTTACTAAGTCTAAAAGATAGATGTTTTATAAAGTTTTTAAAATAAGAAACTTTTTATTTTTTCAATCTCCAAACTTCATCAACTAAATCTAAGATTCAATACCATTTCATCATCTTCTCAATACATAGCTAAAAACTCCTTTACAGCATCTCTAAGGTTTCCTATGTCTCAAAGATGGAAGTTTTATAAAATTTATAAAATAAGAAACTTTCTATTTTTTCAATCCCCATCATTCATCAATTAAATCTAAGATTTAATACCATCTCATCCCCATCTCAAAACTAGGCAAAAAGCTCATTGACACCATCTCTAGGGTACGTCTAGAAGATTAATGTTTTATAAAGTTTCTAAAATAAGAAACTTTCTATTTTTTCAATCTCCATATAAAACCATAAAGATAGTGTCAAGGACTTTTACCTAAGTTTTGAGATGATGATGTGATAGTATTGAGTCTTAGATTTAGTTGATGAAGGATGGAGATTTAAAAAAAAAAATTTCTGATTTTAGAAACTTCAAAAAATATCCATCTTTTAAATATAAGAAACCCTAGAGATGAAGTCAATGAGCTCTTAGCCATGTTTTAAGATTAGGATTAGATGGTATTGAATCTTAGATTTTGTTTATTAAGGATGGAGATTGAAAAAATAGAAAGTTTCTAATTTTAGAATATTTATAAAACATCAATCTTTTAGACTTAGTAGACCCTAAAGATGGTGTCAATGAGCATTTAGCGAGGTTTTAGGATGAGGATGAAATGGTATTGATATTAGATTTAGTTGATAAAGGATAGTGATTGAAAAAATAAAAAGTTTCATATTATAGAAACTTTATAAAACATCTATCTTTTTTACATAGGAACCCTAGAGATGATCTCAAGGTGCTTTTATACAAGTTTTGAGAGGAGAATGAAAGGGTATTGAATCTTATATTTAGTTGATTAAAGTTGGAGATTGAAAAATAGAAAGTTTTTTATTTTAAAAACTTTATAAAAAATTGGTCTTTTAGACATAAGAAACCCTAGAGATGGTACCAAGGAGTTTTTAGCCGAGTTTGGGGATGAAGATGAGATGATATTGAATCTTAGATTTAGTTGATGAAGGATGGAGATTGAAAAAATATAAATTTTCTTATATTAGAAACTTTATAAAACATCAATCTTTTAGAAATAGGAAACTCCATAAATGGTGTGAAGGTGCTTTTAGCCAATTTTTGAGATAAGGATTAGATGGTATTGAATCTTAGATTTAATTGATGAAGGATAGAGATTGGAAAAATCGAAAGTTTCTTAATTTAAAAACTTTATAAAACATCAATCTTTTAGACTTAGCAAACCGTAGAGATGGTTTTATAGAGCATTTAGCCAAGTTTTGAGATGAGGATGAGATGGTATTAAATATTAGATTTAGTTAATAAAGGATGGAGATTAAAAAAATAGGAAGTTTCTTATTTTAGAAACTTTATCAAACATCCATCTTTTAGACATTGAAAACCCTAGAGATGGTGTAAAGGTGCTTTTAGCCATGTTTTGGGATAAGGATAAGATGACATCGAATCTTCGATTTAGTTGATGAAGAATCGAGACTGAAAAAATAGAAAGTTTCTTATTTTAGAAACTTTAAAAATATCTATCTTTTAGACATAAGAGACTTTAGAGATTGTGTCTAGCTTTAAGCTAGGTTTTCGGATGATGATGAGATGGTATTGAATGTTAGATTTACTTGATTAATGATGGAAATTTAAAAAATAGAAAGTTTCATATATTAAAAAATTTATAAAACATCCATCTTTTAATATATGAAACCTTAGAGATGATGACAAATAGCTTTTAGCCAAGTTTTGAGATGAGAATGAGAGGGTATTGAATCATAGAGTTTGTTGATGAATGATGAAGATTGAAAAAATAGAATGTTTCTTATTTTAGAAACTTTATAAAACAAACATCTTTTACACATAGGAAACCTTAGAGATGGTGTCAATGAGCTTTTGGGCAAGTTTTGGGATGAGAATGAGATGGTATTTAATCTTAGAATTAGTTGATGAAGGATGGGGATTGAAAAAATAGAAAGTTTCTTTTGTTATAAACTTTATAAAACATCTATCTTTTAGACATATGAAACCCTAGAGATGTTGTGAAGGAGCTTTTAACCAAGTTTTGAGATGAGGATGGGATGGTATTGATTGTTAGATTTAGTTGATAAAGGTTGGAGTTTGAGAAAATAGAAAGTTTCTTATTTTAGAAACTTTGTAAAACATCAATCCTTTAGATATAGGAAACCCCATAGATGGTGTCAAAGACCTTTTAGCCAAGATTTGAGATGAGGATTAGATGGTATTGAATCTGAGATTTAGTTGATCAAGGATGGAAAATGAAAAAAAAGAAAGTTTCTTATTTTATAAACTTTATAAAACATCCATCTGTTACATATAAGAGAAGCTTGAGATGGTGTCAACGAGCTTTTAACTAAGTTTTGGGATGATGATGAGAAACTTTATAAAACATCCCTCTTTTAGAAAGAGAAAACCCTAGAGATGGTGTAAAGAAGCTTTTAGCTAAGTTTTGAGATGCGGATGAGATGATATTGAATCTTAGATTTAGGTGATGAATGATGGAAATTGAAAAAATAGAAAGGTTCTTATTTTAGAAACTTCATAAAACATCCATCTTTTAGACATAAGAGACCCTAGAGATGGTGTCGAGGAGCTTCTAACTAAGCTTTGAGATGAGGATGAGATGGTATTGAAACTTGGATTTTGTTGATAAAGGGTGGAAATTGAAAAAATTGTAAGTTGCTTATTTTTGAAACTTTATAAAAGATCCATCTTTTAGATATACGTGACCCTAGAGATGGGGTCAAGGACCTATTATCCATGTTTTGGGATGAGGATAAGACGATATTTAATCTTAGATTTAGTTGACGAAGAATAGTGATTGAAAAAATAGAAAAATAGAAAGTTTCTTAAAGTAGAAACTTTATAAAACATTAATCTTTTAGACATAAGAGACCTTAGAGATGGTGTGAAGGAGCTTTTAGCCACGTTTTGAGATGAGGATGAGATGGTGTAAGCCCAAGGGTTCTCCAAGGATTCCCCATGGGTTCATTCAATCACCTTGTTTTGATGATTAACAAACACAAATTGATTAGTCGTTTATGGACTGATCAGTTGCCTTGAGTGTTGTGTCTTAGACAGGAACTTGACATGCTTGACATGTCATATCGCCATTACACAATGCAACACAACACATGCTTGAGGATCAACATGCAAAGGAGCTTGAACACATTGGTGGCATCATCCTTGGAAGATGTTAAAGCAAGGAGCTCAAGTGAAGATCCCACAAGCAATCCAAGAACCACATTGAAGATCAAATGAAGATTGGCTCAAGAGTTCATTCAAGAGAGTGTTCAAAAGGGTAGTATGTATCACCTTTCTCTCTTGTGTTTTCTCTTGATCAAGGCACATCTTAAAACCCCTAAAATATGTTTTTCAAAGAGACTAACACACCCTTTAAGGACTTAAATGGATAAGTGAATGGCCATGGTGGTGTACCAACATGTTGGGACCCATATGGCATTCAACACAAGAATGAACAAAACAGAGTTCCGAAGCAACAACCTGGACCAGCAACTAAATCCTATCAAAACTTATTTAAAACATTTTCAAATATTTTTGAAAATATTTTTAACAGATAGCTCTCATTTTTCTCATATCCGTAGAGTATAGGAACGTCAAAATCCGAAGAGAAATGAGGGAGATATGAATTTTACAAGTTCGACACTGTTTGCTGGAAACCAGTCTCGGAACTCCGAGAATTATTCTCGGAGCTCCGATCTCGGAACTCCGAGAAAATTCTCGGAGCTCCGAGAAATGCACCAGGTTCTTAAACTTAAATCTCTGTTTGGTTTCTCGGAACTCCGAGAAACCCTCGGAGCTCCGAGCTCGGAACTCCGAGAAAACTCTCGGAACTCCGAGAAGTGTATTTTCTCAAAAAATTATAGCCGTTGGAGGCCCAACGGCTAGTTGATTTTTTGACCCAGTTTTGACTGTTTTACCCCCCAAACGGTCACATGGAGTTGGGACTTCATATATACCCATCTAATGGGTCTAAAACAATAGAGGAACATTGTCCAACTTCAACAAACCATAGAAAATCATTTGTGAACTATTTTTGGTTAAATTCTCTCACCAACCAAACTCTTTGTGCCTTGATTTGAGAAAATCTTTTGAGATTGGTTTAGGCTTAAACTTGTTTATTCTTGAGAGCATCCTTGGAGCTTCAACTTGCATTGTAGCCTACATAGAGGCAAAGCTTTTATCTTCTTCTTTATTCTATCGGTGGCAAGGGCATCCGTGTTTAATTCCCTTGGGAGAAAGCGCTTAGAACTCGGCGGAGAAGGAGAGTCATTGTAAAGGTGGAAGGGCATCCTTATCTAATTCCCTTGGAGTGTAAAAGCCTCGGAACCGGGCGTCGTGGACGTCTCAATAGTGGAAATCCTCAAGTGCGACCTTGAGTAGAGTGGAGTAGGCCGTTTGCCGAACCACTATAAATCTTTGTGTCACTTGTGTTGGTATTTCTCTATCTTTCTCTCCCTCTCACTTTCTTATTTATTTGTGCTTGCATTCTTACATATTTGGAATTGAGTGAGTAGTTAGCATTTTGGTTTTGATTGAATATTGGTACCTTGCTAACTAGGCTATAAATCACCTAATTAAGTTTGCTAATCAACAAGGGTTTTTGAACTTATATTAATTTGTAATATTGTTTAAGTTCAACTATTTCAAACTTAATTAAACAAGGGATAAGTCTTGGGTGAAATTTTAGTAAAAGTTTTCAAAACGTAAAAGTTTTATAAACATCCTATTCACCCCCCCTCTAGGTTGCCAAACCAAGTCACTACTTGGATTTCAATTGGTATCAAAGCTTGGGCTCTTGATTAAGACCCTAACCGGTTAAGAGTTGAACGATCTAGTTTTTTTTGGCAACTTAAAAGATGGGATCTAGACTACCTATTTTGGATGGTTCGGATTATGGATCATGGTTGATCCATATGAAGACATACTTAAAAGGTCTAGATAAAGATATGGTAAAGATAATTGAAAATGAATTTATTTTAAATGCTAAATCTAAAGGATTAAATGAATATAATAAAAAATTATCTTTATTAAATACGAAAGCCCTAATTGCAACTTGTTGTGCATTACCACCACACATTTATGAGAAGGTATCCTCATGTACTAATGCTAAAGAGATTTTAAACAAACTTGAAAAATCTTGTCAAAGTGAAATCCTATGCTTAAGTGGAATAATTGAGAAATCTAATGAAAATGCTTTGGAAAATATTGATTTCACATTTGAAGAACTACATTGTGCTTTTCAAGATTTGAATAAGAAACTTGAGGATCAACTAACTAAGAATTCAAACTTGAAAAATAATTTAGCTAGTATTCACAAGGAGTTTAGGTCACTAGAAATAGACCATGCACATCTTAGTGAAGAGAATGAAATGTTTGAAAATAATTTTATCGAACTAAGTGAAACCATTAAATCACTAAGAGAAGAAAATGAACTCCTTAAAGAAGAAGAAGATAAAATCAAGAATTCCTCATCTCTTGAAACAAATAAAATGGAAATCAATGATTTAAAAATCAAGAATGAGAAACTTGAGTTGGAAAATTACAAACTACAAGAAAGTGTAAAACATAATTGCCATCATGACCATTCTTGTAGATCATCATGTTCATCCCGTCCATCTACCTACTCATATATGTCTTGTGATTTTTGTGGTAGATTTGGACATTACAAATCTAAATGTATGTTTAGATTTGTAAAAAGCAGTAAGTTTGTTTGGGTTAAAAAGGACTTATCACCTAGAGCAAACTTGCTTGGAACCAAGATGGTTTGGGTTCCAAAATCCCCTACTTGAATCACATCATATGATTAGTAGATTTAGGGGTAATGAGCTTAAAATGAAATATCTTTTGATAGATTTGTTTGTGTAGATACCATGTACTTATTCTTGTTTGATTCTCATGTATCTATACGTTCTACTCTAAGTGCACACACTATGATTTAGATCTTATTGCACTTAGTATTCATCCACATTCATGCCACTATAGAATTTAATGTGAAAACCATAATTTGATCCTAATAGAATATTCAACCACACCTTTGTGCCCTTGTGTTCAAATTGTACTCACAAGTATATCATCATATTTGAACATTATTTTGGTAGTCGCTAGAAGCTAGGTTATACGATCTATCACATCTCTCTAGCAAAACCAAAAAGAGAAGAAACCCATAGGTTTAAAGACTTGAACTTAAATGAAATTTTTTTTGGCAATTAAATAGTTTTTGAGTGAAAGTTGTGAATATGCCAAAATATTATTCTTTAAACTCTATTTTCCTTGGATCTTTCCCTAAAATCACAAAATGATATAATATGTAGGGAAGTTGAAACATGAATCTAGATTCAATGTATGACTTGAAATGACAATATCATAGATATCTAGAATCATATTTGGGCATTTACTCACTTGAGTAAAATTAAAATTCATTAAGGTGGTTGTATACATTAGATTGTGATGGGAACATGTGCCTCCCACACATTTTTGGTTTTCAATAGGGCTTATGCACCTTGTGCCTAATGCCTTGTCATTTTACATGTGGTTGTGGATGTAGATGTAATGTTTGGACCTTGTACTTCATTTGTCATGTTCACTTTGTCCAAACATAGTAGACTATCCATGAAGGCCTTGATATGGATCATATCCTTCTTGTAAGGTATACTCTCACCTTCATGATTCATGGATGTCTCTCTAAGACATGGTACTTTATTGACCATTCTCATTATGTCTTAGTCCTATAGAATTGAACTCAAATTGGTTTAGATATATTCTATAGGTATCACCCCTTGTTTGATAATATCTACACGTATGAGATGTTAAACCTTAATCTTAAAAGTCACTCAATTGGTGCCCTTAGCCTTCTTAGATTCTAAGAGGGAGATGGTACATTCACCTTAATTAAAATATCTAACAAATTGGCCTTGTGCCAACATCTCAAACATGAATAGGTATATATTTATATGTGATCTCCCTAGCTAGTTATGTATGTTACATACTTAGGGAAGTAAAGCGTGAATTTGAAAATATGATATCACATTTAGGGGGAGCATGAGCCAAAGATTGAACATCTTTTGTGCTATGCTTGTTTATCATGATGAGCTAGACTATGACTATCTTTTTATCATGATAAACCGACACTTGGAGAGTAAAGTGTCTTCGTAGCCCAAGGGTTGATCTAAAATCATTCGTTTGAAGATCCCTTAGAGTCTATGTTAGGACTACCCTTTGGATTCATGCATTGCATGACTCTCTTTCAAAGGGGGAGCTTAAAGGTCAAGATTTGTCCTTAGTGGCTTATCATATGATACTCAATGTATATATCATTTGGATTATGATAAGTACACCCATTAGGAGCCATGATTGCTCCATATGTGGTTAGTTCGGGCTTGTCTTATGCTCCTAAATTGGTATCATCTAGCATGTGACTGTTTTAAGACAAAAAGCCCATAGCCTAGGACTTAAAGTCATATCTTTTAGGCTTTTAGACTTATCTTGGATGATCTAGATTGGTATCATCTATTCCAAGAATAAGTTTTGATGGCCAAGCATTTAATTGTCATATCTTTGGCCTATTGTGTAATGTCATACCTTGTTTTTATATAAGGCAAATGACAAATACAAAGGGGAGAGATTACCTTTGCTATATTCATGTTTAAAATGACTATAATGACTTGCTTATATAGTTCATTTTTTCATTCCGCACCTATATGTGCTTATATGTTCATACTTTAACAACAACAACAAAAAAGGCTTAAATGTTCATCTTTTTGAATTTTGTGCTCAATCTTGAATATCTTTCTTGTTTCCCATTCATAGGAGAAAATTATACTCTATGAATTTGATTGCTTATCATGTGTACTTTCACTTGAAAATTTGTATTTTCATGATAAGTTTCACTGTCATGCCATATATCCTAATAGTTAGCCATATTAGGATCAAATGTCCATTTCTATGCATGACAATTTAAGAATATATTTTTAACTTGAAATATATATATTCTTGCTTATCATGATGAGTCTATACTTACACATCACCTCATGATAAGATTCTAATAGGAATTTTAAAAACAAAAGGGGGCTTATCATGCTAAGTCTAAAACTTGCTTAATTTCTTTCATGATAAGTAAAATATAAGCTTTAACTTGCTAATCTATTACTATATTTTGGGTCATAGGGTAGATTTATATTGGAATTATATATATACTAAGATATACCCTAAAAAGTTGTGCTAAATTTGGAATGTCTCTTTGTTTTTCCAACATAGGCTTGATTTGTTTTGTGTCATTCCTTTCCTATGTTGATTATATCTTATCATGCCATATATACATTAATTTAATTGGTAAATCATGATAAGAAACTAGGGGGAGCATCATATTCTCATTGTATATCTTGATGCTTTATGTATTGTGCTTAAGTGCTTAATTCTTCCTTTTTGCTTATGCCAAAAGGGGGAGAATTTGTATAATTGATTAGATCCATTATCATATGCATTCTTGTATTATACCTTGTTGAATATATCTCATGCATATGTTGAGGGGGAGTAGTCATGATTAAATTGTCCATCTAATCCTCATAAGAGGTTCCTCCCACCTATCTAATTAATTTGGTTTGTCATCATCAAAAAGGGGGAGATTGTAAGCCCAAGGGTTCTCCAAGGATTCCCCATGGGTTCATTCAATCACCTTGTTTTGATGATTAACAAACACAAATTGATTAGTCGTTTATGGACTGATCAGTTGCCTTGAGTGTTGTGTCTTAGACAGGAACTTGACATGCTTGACATGTCATATCGCCATTACACAATGCAACACAACACATGCTTGAGGATCAACATGCAAAGGAGCTTGAACACATTGGTGGCATCATCCTTGGAAGATGTTAAAGCAAGGAGCTCAAGTGAAGATCCCACAAGCAATCCAAGAACCACATTGAAGATCAAATGAAGATTGGCTCAAGAATTCATTCAAGAGAGTGTTCAAAAGGGTAGTATGTATCACCTTTCTCTCTTGTGTTTTCTCTTGATCAAGGCACATCTTAAAACTCCTAAAATATGTTTTTCAAAGAGACTAACACACCCTTTAAGGACTTAAATGGATAAGTGAATGGCCATGGTGGTGTACCAACATGTTGGGACCCATATGGCATTCAACACAAGAATGAACAAAACAGAGTTCCGAAGCAACAACCTGGACCAGCAACTAAATCCTATCAAAACTTATTTAAAACATTTTCAAATATTTTTGAAAATATTTTTAGCAGATAGCTCTCATTTTTCTCATATCCGTAGAGTATAGGAACGTCAAAATCCGAAGAGAAATGAGGGAGATATGAATTTTACAAGTTCGACACTGTTTGCTGGAAACCAGTCTCGGAACTCCGAGAATTATTCTCGGAGCTCCGAGCTCGGAACTCCGAGAAAATTCTCGGAGCTCCGAGAAATGCACCAGGTTCTTAAACTTAAATCTCTGTTTGGTTTCTCGGAACTCCGAGAAACCCTCGGAGCTCCGAGCTCGGAACTCCGAGAAAACTCTCGGAACTCCGAGAAGTGTATTTTCTCAAAAAATTATAGCTGTTGGAGGCCCAACGGCTAGTTGATTTTTTGACCCAGTTTTGACTGTTTTACCCCCCAAACGGTCACATGGAGTTGGGACTTCATATATACCCATCTAATGGGTCTAAAACAAGAGAGGAACATTGTCCAACTTCAACAAACCATAGAAAATCATTTGTGAACTATTTTTGGTTAAATTCTCTCACCAACCAAACTCTTTGTGCCTTGATTTGAGAAAATCTTTTGAGATTGGTTTAGGCTTAAACTTGTTTATTCTTGAGAGCATCCTTGGAGCTTCAACTTGCATTGTAGCCTACATAGAGGCAAAGCTTTTATCTTCTTCTTTATTCTATCGGTGGCAAGGGCATCCGTGTTTAATTCCCTTGGGAGAAAGCGCTTAGAACTCGGCGGAGAAGGAGAGTCATTGTAAAGGTGGAAGGGCATCCTTATCTAATTCCCTTGGAGTGTAAAAGCCTCGGAGCCGGGCGTCGTGGACGTCTCAATAGTGGAAATCCTCAAGTGCGACCTTGAGTAGAGTGGAGTAGGCCGTTTGCCGAACCACTATAAATCTTTGTGTCACTTGTGTTGGTATTTCTCTATCTTTCTCTCCCTCTCACTTTCTTATTTATTTGTGCTTGCATTCTTACATATTTGGAATTGAGTGAGTAGTTAGCATTTTGGTTTTGATTGAATATTGGTACCTTGCTAACTAGGCTATAAATCACCTAATTAAGTTTGCTAATCAACAAGGATTTTTGAACTTATATTAATTTGTAATATTGTTTAAGTTCAACTATTTCAAACTTAATTAAACAAGGGATAAGTCTTGGGTGAAATTTTAGTAAAAGTTTTCAAAACGTAAAAGTTTTATAAACATCCTATTCACCCCCCCTCTAGGTTGCCAAACCAAGTCACTACTTGGATTTCAGATGGTATTGAACCTTACATTTAGTTGATAAAGGATGGATATTGAAAAAATAGAAAGTTTCTTATTTAAGAAAAAAATAGAAAGTTTCTTATTTAAGAAACTTTATAAAACATCCATCTTTTAGACATAAGAGACCCTAGAGATGGTGTCAATGAGCTCTTAGCCAAGTTCTGGGATGGTGATCAGAAACTTTATAAGACATCTATCTCTTAGACAGAGGAAACCCTAGAGATGGTGTGAAAGAGCTTTTAGCAACGTTTTGAGATGAGCATAAGATAATATTGAATCTTAGATTTAGTTGATGAAGGATGGAAATTGAAAAAATAGAAAGTTTCTTCTTTTAGAAACTATATAAGACATCCATCTTCTAGACATAGGAAAACCTATAGATCGTGTTAAGGAGCTTTTAACCAAGTTTTGAGATGATGATGAGATGTTATTGAATCTTAGATTTAGTTGATAAATGATGGAGATTGAAAAAATTGTAAGTTGCTTTTTTTTGAAACTTTATAAAATATCCATCTTTTAAACATACGAGACCCTAGAGATGATGTGAAGGAGATTTTAGCCATGTTTTGGGATGAAGATAAGATGATATTGAATCTTAGATTTAGTTGACGAAGTATGGAGATTGAAAAAATAGAAAGTTTCATATATTAGAAACTTTATAAAATATTCATCTTTTAGATATAGGAAATCCTAGAGATGGTTTCATGGAGCTTTTAACCAAGTTTAGGGATGAGAATCAGAGGGTATTGAATCTTAGAATTAATTGATGAAGGATAGAGATTGAAAAAAATAGAAAGTTAGTTATTTTAGAAACTTTATAAAACATCAATTTTTTAGACTTAGTAATCCCTAGATATGGTATAAAGTTACTATTAGCCAGGTTCTGAATTGAGGATGGGATGGTTTTGAATCATAGATTTAGTTGATGAAGGATGGAGATTGAAAAAATAGAAAGTTTCTTATTTTTCAAACTTTATAAAACATCCATCCTCTAGACGTATGAAACCCTATAGATGGTGTCAAGGAGCTTTTGGCCAAGTTTTGAGATGAGGATGAGATGGTATTTAATCTTAGATTTAGTTGATTAAAGATGGAGGTTCAAACAATAGAAAGTTTCTTACTTTAAAAACTTTATAAATTATCAATCTTTTAGACTTAGTAAAGCCAAGAGACGGTGTGAAGGAGCTTTTAGCCAAGTTTTAAGATGATGATGAGATGGTATTGAATCTTAGATTCAGTTGATTAAGGATAGAGATTGAAGAAATAGAAAGTTTCTGACTTTAGAATATTTATAAAACATCAATCTTTTAGACTTAGTAAACCCTAGAGATGGTGTGAAGGAGCTTTTAGCCAAGTTCTGAGATGATGATGAGAGGATACTGTATCTTAGATTTAGTTGATTAAACTTGGAGATTTAAAAAATAGAAAGTTTCTTATTTTAGAAACTTTATAAAACATCAATCTATAAAACATAAGGAACCCTAGTCATGGTATCAAGGAGGTTTTAGCCATGTTTTGAGATAAGGATGAGATGATATTGAATCTTAGAATTTGTTGATAAATGATGAAAATTGAAAAATAGAAAATTTCTTATTTTAGATTTTAGAAACTTTATAAAACATCCATCTTTTTGACATAAGAGACCCTAGATAATGTGTCATGGTGCGTTTAGTCAAGTTTTCGGAAGTGGATAAGTTGATATTTAGATTTAGTTGATAAAGGATGGAGATTGAAAAAACAGAAAGTTTCCTGTTTTAGAAACTTTATAAAACAGTAATCTTTTAGACATAGGAAACCCTTGAGATGGTGTGAAGGAGCTTTTAGCCAAATTTTGGGATGAGGATGAGATGATATTGAATCTTAGATTTAGTTGATAAAGGATAGAGATTGAAAAAATAGAAAGTTTCTTATTTTAGAAACTTTATAAAACATCCAACTTTTAGACATAGGAAAAGCTCCATGTCATCCTCATCTCAAAACTTAGCTAAAACATCCAAAACTTTCTATTGATTCTTTATACGACACCCATCTTTCAGACTTAAGAAACCATAGAGATGATGATGTCAAGGCGCTTTTACCTAAGTTTTGAGATGAGATTTAGAGGGTAATGAATCCTAGTTTAGATGATGAAGGATGTAGATTGAAAAAATAGAAAGTTTCTTATTTTAGAAACTTTATAAAACATCCATATTTAGATATAAGAATCCCTAGAGATGATGTCAATGAGCTTTTAGACAAGTTTTGAGATGACGATGAGAAGATATTGAATCTTAGATTTAGTTGATTAAGGATAGAGATTGAAAAAAATAGAAAGTTTCTTATTTTAAAAACTTTATAAGACATCAATCTTTTAGACAAAAAAAACCCTATAGATGGTGTCTATGAGCTTTTAGCCAAATTTTGGGATAAGGATGAGATGAAATTGAATCTTAGATTTAGTTGATGAAGGATGGAGATTGAAAAAATATAAAGTTTCTTAGTTTATAAACATTATAAAAATATCAACCTTTTAGACATAGGAAACCCTAGAGAATGTGCGAAGGAGGTTTTAGCCAAGTTTTGAGAAAATGATGAGATGGTATTGAATCTTAGATTTAGTTGATAAAGGATGAAGATTGAAAAAATAGAAAGTTTCTTCTTTTAGAAACTTTATAAAACATCCATCTTTTAAACATAAGAAAACCTAGAGATGGTGTTAAGGAACTTTTAACCATGTTTTGGGATTAGGATGAGATGATATTTAACCTTAGATTTAGTTTATGAAGGATGGAGATGGAAATAATAGATAGTTTCTTATTTTAAAAGGTTTATGAAACAGCAATCTTTTAGACAAAGGAGACCCTAGAGATGGTGTCAATGAGCTTTTAGTCAAGTTTTGGGGTGATGCTGACAACGTAATGAATCTTATACTCAGTTGAGGAAGGTGGAGATTGAAAAAATAAAAAATTTCTTATTTTAGAAACTTTATAAAACATACATCTTTCAGACATAGGAAACCTTAGAGATGGTGTCAAGGAGCTTTTAGCCATGTTTTGAGATGAGAATGAGAGGGTATTGAATCTTAGATTTAGTTGATGAAGGATAGAGATTGAAAAAGTAGAAAGTTTGTTATTATAGAAAATTTATAAAACATCAATTTTTTAGACTTTATAAACCCTAGATTTGGTGTAAAGTTGTTATTAGCCAGGTTTTGAAATGCGGATGAGATGGTATTGAATCTTAGATTTAGTTCATAAAGGATAGAGATTAAAAAAATAGAAAGTTTGTTATTTTACACACTTTATAAAACATCCATCCTTTAGACATAGGAAACCTTAGAGATGGTGTCAATGAGCTTTTAGTAAGTTTTGAGATGAGTATGTGATGGTATTAAATCATAGATTTAGTTGATGAAGGATGCAGATTGAAAAAATAAAAAATTTCTTATTTTAGAAATTTTATAAAATATCATTCTTTTAGACTTATAAAACCCTAGAGATGGTGTAAGGGAGCTTTTAGCCAAGTTTTAAGATGCGGATGAGATGATATTGCATCTTAGATTTAGTTGATGAATGATGGAGATTGAAAAAATAAAATGTTTCTTATTTTAAAATTTTTATAAAATATCTCTTTAAGACATATAAAAATCTAGTGATAGTGTCAAGGAGCTTTTAGCCAAGTTTTGAGATGAGGATGCAATAGTATTGAATCTTAGATTTAGTTGATGAAGAATGGAGATTGTAAAAACATCCATCTTTTAAACATAGAAGACCGTAGAGATGGTGTCAAGGAGCTTTTAGCCAAGTTTTGGGATGACGATGAGATAATTTTGAATCTTAGGTATAGTTGATAAAGGATGGAGATTGAAAAAATAGAAAATTTCTTATTTTAGAAAGTTTATGAAACATCAATCTTCTAGACATAAGATACCCTAGAGATTATGTCAACAAACTTTTAGCCAAGTTTTGAGACTAGGATGAGATGGTATTTGTGGGACATGATCCCGCGAGAGGGGCGTGGGGCGCGAGCCGCCGCGCCTCTCTCTCTCTTGGTCTCTCGTACCCACGCGATTGGCGTGTGCTTCTTAGTGTTGATTTAGATTCGTCTTTTATGTGAACTTGGGATCACTAAGGCAATCCGAATTCCACACGAAAGAGACTGACAGAGTCGCCACCTAGATGTGGGATCTAGGACCCGTAATTAACCAGAAATCTAGACTCGCTACCTAGTTACAAGAATGGAAGGTATGGGGAGTTATCCACCACATGCACCATTCCTGCCCGATAATCGGTCTTCGATTCCAAAAGCTAACTCTTTTAAATTTATTTTAAATGGCTCATTCAACTCTATGTTAATGTGCGAACTAAGTGACATGCATCCTAGAATCTAATTTCAATGTGAATCCTAGATGTGTATCTTGATTTATTAATTTGTCTGGATTCATTCTAAGTGAAAGTTCTCCTAGAATTCTAATTTCATGGAAAACCCTAACTGATTTGATTAAGTATTTACAAGAAAATTAATATACAAAACACCACAATTTGTTGTGGTGCCGACTCGCGGGTGGTATGCCGTCAGACATCCAAGCTGCCTACGTACCCAAGCCTCACTGGGATCAGAGTCGACGTAGTTCGGTGCACCTAAGCTAAGCTACATATGCCTAACTCAACTAGGACACCGACTTAGACGGATTTGACTGTTTCAACAGTTTTAAAAGAAGTTATTTAATTCAAGTTGAGGATTTTATTATCTTAGGATTTCATCTAAGATGCTATATGATTCTTATCTGAATGCAAGTTGTCCCTTAGACTAATGCAGGTTTGCCTACATCCTAGTTTACTAGGCTTGTCCTAGGGAAAGATCGGGTGACTAGTGTAACTAGACCTATGGCACGGTTGCTATACATAGCAAGCGTCCGTGATGAGGCTGGACTCCTAACTCTAGGACTCCCTAAAACCTAAGACTCCCTAAAACCTAGGACACGACATGACGTAAGTGTTCCTAAATTGGGATCTAAGGGTTCTTACGACGGAAACCGTGATCCAACGGTTCCGAAAGACACAAGACAAATCGATTTAAATTCTCGAGGTTAGTGAAAAAAAGGATGGAAGAGATGATGAAATAGTGTGAGGGAATGAGAAAGATAGAGAAAGGTGCGACTGAACTTGGGAGTGCCAAATTGCCTACGTACCCCGCGATGGGGATCAAGCCACACGTAGTTCCGATGGGGAGGTTGCTTGGTTTTTGGAAAACAGGTTTGGTATTTGGATCAGGAATCGGGTTTGTATTTGAGCATTGGACTTGAGATTCAGAAACATTGATTTATCAATGGGATTTTGGAATTGGGAATTTGCATCAAAGAATTGAGCATATAGGAATCATCAAGGGTTTGAATTTTGGGAATTCAAAATGGGCGGGCTTATGAGATTCGGCCAAATGGATTCAGACATGCGACTCGGATTGTGTTGGGATATTACTTGGTTGGATTGGGTTAATGGTTAGGGTCAAGTGAGTCGGGTCTAAGTTAGGAGCAAACCCGAGACTAGCCATGGTCTAACTAGGAGGAAGCAGGGTACAAACCAGGGTGCGGACCAGGGTGCACCAGGGTGCGAACCAGCAGGGAACCAGGGTGCGAACCAGCAGGGGAACTAGGGTGCAACCAGCAGGGAACCTGGGTGCAACCAGCAGCGAACCTGGGTGCGAACCAGCAGCGAACCAGGGTGCGAACCAGCAGGGGAACCAGGGTGCAACCAGGAGGGAACCTGGGTGCAACCAGCAGCGAACCTGGGTGCAACCAGGGTCTAACCAGAGTGCGAACCAGCAGGGAACCAGGGTGCGAACCAATATCGAACCAGGGTGCGAACCAGTAGGGAACCAGGGTGCAACCAGCAGGGAACCAGGGTGCAACCAGTAGGGAACCAGGGTGCAACCAGCAGGGGAACCAGGGTGCGAATCAGTAGGGAACCAGGGTGCAACCAGCATCGGACCTGGGTGCAACCAGCAGCGAACCTGGGTGCAACCAGGGTCTAACCAGAGGCTAACCAGGGGGAAAACGGACCCTACATGCTTCCTAACATGGTTTTTCTTTTAAAGTAAAAGATATGCATGAAAACAGACCCTACATAGAATTGAAATAAATGCCTACCTCTTTGGAAACCCACTTTGTGTTTGATTTTTCTTTGATGTTAATTCCTTGAAGATGATTCCTTGCTTGATAATGACTGCTTTTGATATATATCACCCAACGTATAAAATCACCCGATCCGGCAAGGATGGCCGAACCCTTGAAGAGATGAGGGAGAGAGATGAATTTTCTAAGAGAGGGGTTCTCTTTTCTTCTTTTTTCTTGGATGGTGGGATGAGAGGGTATTTATAGGAGAATGGGATAGGAGGTTAGGTGAGGTTAGGTGAGGTTAGGTAAGGTTAGGTGAGGTTAGGTGGTTAGGTGAGGTTAGGTGAGGTTAGGTGAGGTTTGGATGGTTAGGATGAGAGGAGAGGTTAGGTGAGGTTAGGTGAGGTTTGGATGGTTAGGATGAGAGGAGAGGTTAGGTGGTTTTGGATGGTTAGACCCAGGTCAAGATCTGCCATTGATCTAACGATTTACGGAAATCGGGTCTCGGAATGGAATCAGGGTTCGGGCTATGAAGTGACCCTATCTTATTTTGTCCCGATTGATGATCCGTAAAGTCAGATCAAGATATTAATGACCTAAAACATATATTAGGTTATTGTTGGTTAAAGTAAAGCAAAATGTGGGTGTCTACAGATGCCCCTCTTTGGTAGAGACGACGTAGTCATCGAATACCAAAGTTAAAATGACAGAACCATTTTGCGTAACTTTAATCGACAAAGGAACCCCCTAAACACAATGCAACCTAATATAATGCAAGACCTTAGATGAAATCCTAGAATTGGAATGCAATAAAACAAACCCGCTGCGGTGCCGCTGGCAACGAGAGAAATGGGATACCATTTTCAAATGGATTTTCGGAGGGAAAGGAATATCGCTTTTGAACAGCTTCAGAGGAAATGAGACGTCATTTTCAAATGGTCTCAGAGAGAATAATGGATGACTTTTGAAAGATTCTTAATGAAAATGCAGCATCATTTTTGAATGGGCTTGGGCAAGATAAAATACCGTATTTATACGGATTCCAAGGAAATGAGACATCATAGTTGTATGATGTTCAAAGGGTATAAGAGATCATTGTTGTATGGACTTGAAGAGAATGAAATACCGTATTTGTACGGATTCCAAGGAAATGAGACATCATAGTTGTATGATGTTCAAAGGGGATAAGAGACCATAGTTGTATGGACTCGAAGAGAATGAAATACCGTATTTGTACGGATTCCAAGGAAATGAGACATCATAGTTGTATGATGTTCAAAGGGTATAAGAGACCATAGTTGTATGGACTCGAAGAGAATGAAATACCGTATTTGTACGGATTCCAAGGAAATGAGACATCATAGTTGTATGATGTTCAAAGGGTATAAGAGACCATAGTTGTATGGACTCGAAGAGAATGAAATACCGTATTTGTAAGGATTCCAAGGAAATGAGACATCATAGTTGTATGATGTTCAAAGGGGATAAGAGATCAAAGTTGTATGGACTCGAAGAGAATGAAATACCGTATTTGTACGGATTCCAAGGAAATGAGACATCATAGTTGTATGATGTTCAAAGAGGATAAGAGACCATAGTTGTATGGACTTGAAGAGAATGAAATACCGTATTTGTACGGATTCCAAGGAAATGAGACATCATAGTTGTATGATGTTCAAAGGGGATAAGAGACCATAGTTGTATGGACTCGAAGAGAATGAAATACCGTATTTGTACGGATTCCAAGGAAATGAGACATCATAGTTGTATGATGTTCAAAGGGTATAAGAGACCATAGTTGTATGGACTCGAAGAGAATGAAATACCGTATTTGTAAGGATTCCAAGGAAATGAGACATCATAGTTGTATGATGTTCAAAGGGGATAAGAGACCATAGTTGTATGGACTCGAAGAGAATGAAATACCGTATTTGTACGGATTCCAAGGAAATGAGACATCATAGTTGTATGATGTTCAAAGAGGATAAGAGACCATAGTTGTATGGACTTGAAGAGAATGAAATACCGTATTTGTACGGATTCCAAGGAAATGAGACATCATAGTTGTATGATGTTCAAAGGGGATAAGAGACCATAGTTGTATGGACTCGAAGAGAATGAAATACCGTATTTGTACGGATTCCAAGGAAATGAGACATCATAGTTGTATGATGTTCAAAGGGTATAAGAGACCATAGTTGTATGGACTCGAAGAGAATGAAATACCGTATTTGTAAGGATTCCAAGGAAATGAGACATCATAGTTGTATGATGTTCAAAGGGGATAAGAGACCATAGTTGTATGGACTCGAAGAGAATGAAATACCGTATTTGTACGGATTCCAAGGAAATGAGACATCATAGATGTATGATGTTCAAAGAGGATAAGAGACCATAGTTGTATGGACTCGAAGAAAAGAGGCACCGTTCACAAACGGGCTCAAGGAGAAGACAAGACCATTCACAAATGGACTCGAGAAATGAGGCACCATTCACAAACGGGCTCAAGGAGGACGATACCATTCACAAATGGATTCGAGAAAAGAGGCGCCATTCACAAATGGGCTCAAGGATAAGACAAGACCATTCACAAATGGACTCGAGAAATGAGGCACCATTCACAAACGGGCTCAAGGAGAAGACGAGACCATTCACAAATGGATTCGAGAAATGAGGCACCGTTCACAAACGGGCTCAAGGAGAAGACAAGACCATTCACAAATGGACTCGAGAAATGAGGCACCGTTCACAAACGGGCTCAAAGAGGATACGAGACCATTCACAAATGGACTCAGAAAATGAGGCACCGTTCACAAACGGGCTCAAGGAGAAGATGAGACCATTCACAAATGGACTCAGAGAATGAGACACCGTTCACAAACGGGTTCAAGGAGAAGACGAGACCATTCACAAATGGACTTGAGAAATGAGGCCCCGTTCACAAACGGGCTTGAAGAATTTAGAGATTTTTTATGAACTTGAATTTGACGTAGGATTGGATTTTTTTTATTTTTATTTTTTAATTAAGGATTTGGATTTGATAAATTTTTTTATTTTTGGAAAATGAGGTACCGTCCGCAAACGGGCTCAAGGAGAAGATGAGACCATTCACAAATGGCCTCGAGAACAGAGGCACCGTTCACAAACGGGCTCAAAGAGGACATTAGAGCATTCACAAATGGACTCAGAGAATGAGAAACCTGTTCACAAACGGGTTCAAGGAGAAGACGAGACCATTCACAAATGGACTCGAGAAATGAGGCACCTTTCACAAAAGGGCTCAAAGAGGACATGAGATTTTTCATGAACTTGAATTTGACGTAAGATTGGATTTGTTTGAATCGGGGATTGGATTTGATGAATTTTGGATTTTTTTTTTTTTTTTTTTTTTTTGAACTCAATGAAATCGGGGACATTATAGATCGTGCCCAGTAAAGATATTGGAAACCAAGACTTTGACGAATGATGAGACGACCAACCTTATGAACGAAGAACCATTAGTAACAAGAATGGATTAGGAACACTTTTATGAAACTTCAACAAGATTTTTCTTAATGAGACTGTTGGTCTTGTCTTCTGGGGATTTTGATAACTGAAACCTTGAACAAGACAGTTGAGATTGGTAATTTAGAACAATGGCTCTCTTGGATATAATCATGGAAAAGTGGGATTTGCCTCTTGACAGGTGTTTAGATAAACATTTCTTGACCAGGATAGTATTTAACAACTGGAAGGAGATTCCGAATTTTAATGGTTCATCTTTCTGAGAAATTGGCTTAACCACCATTGCATCTGGGGCTCTTCCAAGCTTAAGGTGCCTTCCTGGGGTATGATCTTTTTACGAAAGTTGGGCTTTCTGATGTTTCTACTTCTGAACTCTTCTGAGTTGATCTTCTTTGAAATGTAGCTGTTTGACTAGATTCTCGAACTCCTTCATACGATCGCAGGGAGCTGACGAGGCTGGGCCTTCTTCACCGAGACAGTTGCATCATTTGGACACCAGGACGACGATTGACTCTTTCTAAAGAGAAAACTTAGATAAAATGCACTACTCAAAAGATTGAGCAGCTCTGAAGGAGTGAACATAGAATGACAAAGATTGACTGACTACACTGATAGACACAGTAATACTTCTGACTTAGTTAATATTTTATTTGGTAAGTCTATCCTTTCAAGGAATGTTTTTTTTCAATTGGTGCACATGGGACTTCTTCCTTGAAACAGTAATGCCTCAAGGATTTAATTACGCCCCTTAAGATTGCTTAGCTTCAATGCCCCCAGTTTTGAGGATATCACTTGAATTTGCTTGAATTTCAGTTGATCTTCAGTCTTGATACCGGCTGTAGCCTTCTTATACTGATTCTCTTACCGTGACCAAGTTACCTCTTCAGGGTTTTTAACTTGGCGGACCGCGCTAGCCTTAACTTTTGCCTGAACCACCTTTCTAGGTTTTCGATCCAGCAGGCTATCCCCTTAGCTTTTGCCTAAGCCGCCCTTTCGGGTTTTCAACTTAGCAGGGAAATGATCTTAAATTTTGCCTAGACCGCCCTTTCAGGTTTTCAGTCTAGCAGATCTTCAAACTCCGTTCTTTTTTTTTTCTTTTTGTGTTTCGGGACCTAGATCATTAAATCTGAACACCGGAGGGACTTTATAGGTAGGATAGGGCTTTACAAAGAATGGCTTAAGGCTCAACAAAGATTTCGACCAAACCTGTGAACAGGTTGCCTCCATATCCCCATGTAGGAATTAGGACGTGTGTAGTTCAGGGCAAATGCCCCTAGTTTGAAAATAAATTGTTTGAAGGTTAATTGATTTTTCTTTTTTTCTTTTCTTTCTGGAATAATTATCTTCTCTTCTTTTGGAACTTGTCCCTCTTTTTTTTTTGGAACGATTGATTTTTCTTTTTCTTTTTCTTTTGAATCGACCGAACTCGGTTTAACCGAGCTGCCTACGTACCCCAGTGTAGGGATCAGGTCTCGTGTAGTTCGGGGCGAATGCCCCTAGTTTGATGGGTTTTCAAGAAAATTTCATTCAGGCTCAAAGGGTTTGCAAACAGGTATTTGTTTTGACATTGGGTTCCGATTTTGGGATTTATTCGGCCAAAGAAGGCCTTCCGATGTTCAGATTGGGAGTCGATCTAGTTTACTAGAGTCCCTCTGGTACTGATTATTTATTTATTTATTTTTCTTCTTCTTTTTTTTTTTTTTTTTTTACGGAGTTTGACGGCATTTCCAGGTAAGAGATAATAGATCTTCTTCTTTCAAGATTCTAATACGCGCCTTCGACTTTCATAGAGCGAAACTTGTTCTTCGACATCCTCCATCTATGGATTTGTAACTCTTGATATCTGATGATCACTTTTCAATGCTTGCTCTTGAACTTCTTATCTCGAATTTGATGGCTTCATGTTATGGATTTAAGAACCAAGGTCATTGATTGGAAATATGAAAGTTGTTTCCACTCCATGCCCCTTGCATAGCATATGATATTCACTTCATTCTTTCTTGAACCTTCTATCTGGGTCTTTCTCTTGGCATTAATGGTAACGCTTACCGGACCATCTTTTTATCCTCAAAATGGGTTTACCAATTCTTTACACTCTTCAGAGGGTAATGTATTTTCAATCGGCATTTACTGGATCAAGGTTTCAGTGCCAGTGTTTACCACTTCAATTTCATCTTTGAAAGGCTGAGATTGGCGCTCCTCCTCTTGTTCAAGTAATCGTTGTGACTCAAGTGGAGTTTCGTCAATTTTGTCCTCATTCGAGGAGGGAGTCTTATTTTAAGATCAGAAGCACACTTAAGAAACGGACACAAGTGAATTATTGGGACTTCCAATTTCATTTAAAGAGAAAGCTCTTACATCTGACAACCTATTCTGAACATGCTCAGGATTCACGACCCTAAAATAGAAAAATCAAAAGATAACTTGCCTGGACTAGGCATTGACCTTTAATTGTAAGACCGGACTCAACAATTGTACTGACCATGGTGACTGACTCAACATAAAATAATAAATGACTAAAACTTTAACTGCTGCAACTGTCTAGCTTCGGAGGCTCGGCGAAAGCTGGTTCACAAGTAGTTGGGACAATAGAATGAATCCTAAAGGACCAAGACATGACAATGATGACAGATTCGCATAGGGGAATGCCCTTAGTTCAAGGATTATGAGAGTAAACTCTGAAGGATTTAGCAGAAATATTCTTGAAAAAGGTTGCCCTTAGAGGAGGAAGAGACCAAGGGTACAGGCAAGATTGGATCATCAAGATTGCACGATCAAATGATTGAGACACAATTTCCGCCAATGAAGACACAATCGAATCCCACAAGAGACGAATGATAGACACATGATCAAAATGTGAGATTGCATAGGACTATTTTCAACGGATAGATCATGAATGACTAATCCTATGAGATCTTTGAAAATGATGGGATTTATATCCTAACCCCAAAGGGAAAATTTTTAATCTTCACACATTTTATCAGTGTTACCTGAAGGCATCAACCTTACTCCTAATCTAGCGGAGTGGAGAGAGGATCTCGACTCATGACTTTGTTTGTGTACCTAGGACCGATCGTAGCCATTGGAAGATGGACTACGGCCTAATCTAGACACAAATGGGTAGGATATCCTAAACTAGGCTCACACACGTGATGCACATGTGTTCGTATACTACATGCATGTGTGGGTTAATCTAGGGGTAAGGCCAAGAGTTCCCTTAGCGCGAATCCATGTTCGATATACTGTACCAGTGTCCGGCGTATCAGTACGTGAACAAGAGATCCGTTTACGTACCATAAAGGTACTAGGCTAAGGGTGGAATGCTTCTCTAGCACAGAGGCACCAGGTGATGAAATCCCAGTCAACCATGCTAGATAACACTCCGGGTTCCTAAAATAGGATGTGTGTGCATGTGAGATGCAGGGTTTAGATGCAAGTGATGTAAGTGTGTGCAATAAGTTCGCGCAATCTATGATGCCTTCAGGTTTTATTAAATTAAGTTCGAGTAAAATGTGATGAGAAAATAAAATAAGACAAACTAATCTAACAAGCACAAGCATAAAAGAGATAGAGTTTTCATGAGCCAGTTAAAATAGATTCAAATGAGTTATCCTTTGGAATTGTAATGAAGTTAGGTGGTCCCCAGCAGAGTCGCCAGACTGTGGGACATGATCCCGCGAGAGGGGCGTGGGGCGCGAGCCGCCGCGCCTCTCTCTCTCTTGGTCTCTCGTACCCACGCGATTGGCGTGTGCTTCTTAGTGTTGATTTAGATTCGTCTTTTATGTGAACTTGGGATCACTAAGGCAATCCGAATTCCACACGAAAGAGACTGACAGAGTCGCCACCTAGATGTGGGATCTAGGACCCGTAATTAACCAGAAATCTAGACTCGCTACCTAGTTACAAGAATGGAAGGTATGGGGAGTTATCCACCACATGCACCATTCCTGCCCGATAATCGGTCTTCGATTCCAAAAGCTAACTCTTTTAAATTTATTTTAAATGGCTCATTCAACTCTATGTTAATGTGCGAACTAAGTGACATGCATCCTAGAATCTAATTTCAATGTGAATCCTAGATGTGTATCTTGATTTATTAATTTGTCTGGATTCATTCTAAGTGAAAGTTCTCCTAGAATTCTAATTTCATGGAAAACCCTAACTGATTTGATTAAGTATTTACAAGAAAATTAATATACAAAACACCACAATTTGTTGTGGTGCCGACTCGCGGGTGGTATGCCGTCAGACATCCAAGCTGCCTACGTACCCAAGCCTCACTGGGATCAGAGTCGACGTAGTTCGGTGCACCTAAGCTAAGCTACATATGCCTAACTCAACTAGGACACCGACTTAGACGGATTTGACTGTTTCAACAGTTTTAAAAGAAGTTATTTAATTCAAGTTGAGGATTTTATTATCTTAGGATTTCATCTAAGATGCTATATGATTCTTATCTGAATGCAAGTTGTCCCTTAGACTAATGCAGGTTTGCCTACATCCTAGTTTACTAGGCTTGTCCTAGGGAAAGATCGGGTGACTAGTGTAACTAGACCTATGGCACGGTTGCTATACATAGCAAGCGTCCGTGATGAGGCTGGACTCCTAACTCTAGGACTCCCTAAAACCTAAGACTCCCTAAAACCTAGGACACGACATGACGTAAGTGTTCCTAAATTGGGATCTAAGGGTTCTTACGACGGAAACCGTGATCCAACGGTTCCGAAAGACACAAGACAAATCGATTTAAATTCTCGAGGTTAGTGAAAAAAAGGATGGAAGAGATGATGAAATAGTGTGAGGGAATGAGAAAGATAGAGAAAGGTGCGACTGAACTTGGGAGTGCCAAATTGCCTACGTACCCCGCGATGGGGATCAAGCCACACGTAGTTCCGATGGGGAGGTTGCTTGGTTTTTGGAAAACAGGTTTGGTATTTGGATCAGGAATCGGGTTTGTATTTGAGCATTGGACTTGAGATTCAGAAACATTGATTTATCAATGGGATTTTGGAATTGGGAATTTGCATCAAAGAATTGAGCATATAGGAATCATCAAGGGTTTGAATTTTGGGAATTCAAAATGGGCGGGCTTATGAGATTCGGCCAAATGGATTCAGACATGCGACTCGGATTGTGTTGGGATATTACTTGGTTGGATTGGGTTAATGGTTAGGGTCAAGTGAGTCGGGTCTAAGTTAGGAGCAAACCCGAGACTAGCCATGGTCTAACTAGGAGGAAGCAGGGTACAAACCAGGGTGCGGACCAGGGTGCACCAGGGTGCGAACCAGCAGGGAACCAGGGTGCGAACCAGCAGGGGAACTAGGGTGCAACCAGCAGGGAACCTGGGTGCAACCAGCAGCGAACCTGGGTGCGAACCAGCAGCGAACCAGGGTGCGAACCAGCAGGGGAACCAGGGTGCAACCAGGAGGGAACCTGGGTGCAACCAGCAGCGAACCTGGGTGCAACCAGGGTCTAACCAGAGTGCGAACCAGCAGGGAACCAGGGTGCGAACCAATATCGAACCAGGGTGCGAACCAGTAGGGAACCAGGGTGCAACCAGCAGGGAACCAGGGTGCAACCAGTAGGGAACCAGGGTGCAACCAGCAGGGGAACCAGGGTGCGAATCAGTAGGGAACCAGGGTGCAACCAGCATCGGACCTGGGTGCAACCAGCAGCGAACCTGGGTGCAACCAGGGTCTAACCAGAGGCTAACCAGGGGGAAAACGGACCCTACATGCTTCCTAACATGGTTTTTCTTTTAAAGTAAAAGATATGCATGAAAACAGACCCTACATAGAATTGAAATAAATGCCTACCTCTTTGGAAACCCACTTTGTGTTTGATTTTTCTTTGATGTTAATTCCTTGAAGATGATTCCTTGCTTGATAATGACTGCTTTTGATATATATCACCCAACGTATAAAATCACCCGATCCGGCAAGGATGGCCGAACCCTTGAAGAGATGAGGGAGAGAGATGAATTTTCTAAGAGAGGGGTTCTCTTTTCTTCTTTTTTCTTGGATGGTGGGATGAGAGGGTATTTATAGGAGAATGGGATAGGAGGTTAGGTGAGGTTAGGTGAGGTTAGGTAAGGTTAGGTGAGGTTAGGTGGTTAGGTGAGGTTAGGTGAGGTTAGGTGAGGTTTGGATGGTTAGGATGAGAGGAGAGGTTAGGTGAGGTTAGGTGAGGTTTGGATGGTTAGGATGAGAGGAGAGGTTAGGTGGTTTTGGATGGTTAGACCCAGGTCAAGATCTGCCATTGATCTAACGATTTACGGAAATCGGGTCTCGGAATGGAATCAGGGTTCGGGCTATGAAGTGACCCTATCTTATTTTGTCCCGATTGATGATCCGTAAAGTCAGATCAAGATATTAATGACCTAAAACATATATTAGGTTATTGTTGGTTAAAGTAAAGCAAAATGTGGGTGTCTACAGTATTGAATCTTAGATTTAGTTGATAAAGGATGAAGATATAAAAAATAGAAAGTTTCTATTTTTAGAAGCTTTATAAAACATCCATCTTTTAGACATAAAAAATCCTAGAGATGGTGTCAATGTGCTTTTAGCCAAGTTTTGAGATGAGGATGAGATGGTATTGAATCGTAGATTTAGTTGATGGAGGATGGAGATTGAAAACATAGAAAGTTTCTTATTTTAGAAACATTATAAAACATCAATCTTTTAGACTTAGTAAAGCTTAGAGATGGTGTGAAGGAGCTTTTATCCAAGTTTTAAGATAAGGATGAGATTGTATTGAATCTTAGATTTAGTTGATAAGTGATGGAGATTGAAAAAATAAAAAGTTTTTTATTTTGGAAATTATAAAGAATATCTATCTTTATGACATATAAAACCTTAGAGATAGTGTCAAGGAGCTTTTAGCCAAGTTTTGATATGATGATGCGATGGTATTGAATCTTAGATTTAATTAATGAATGATGGAGATTGTAAAAAAAGAAAATTTCTCATTTTAGAAACTTTATAAAACATCGATCTTTTAAGCATAAGACACCTTAGATATGGTGTTAAGGAGCTTTCAACCATGTGTTGGGATGATGATAAGATGATATTGAATCTTAGATTTAGTTGACGAAGGAAGGAGATTGAAAAAATTAAAAGTCCCTTATTATATAAACTTTATAAAACATCCATCTTTTAGACATAAGAAACCATAGAGATGGTGTAAAGAAGCTTTTAGCCAAGTTTTGACATGATAATGAGATGGCATAGATTTAGTCGGTTAAAGATGAAGATTGAACTAAAAAAGTTTCTTATTTTAAAATTTTTATAAAACATCCATCTTTTAGACATAGGAAACCCTAGAGATGAAATTAAGGAGCTTTTACCGACTTTTGAGATGAGGATGAAATGATATTAAATCTTAGATTTAGTTGATGAAGGATGGAGAATGAAAAAATAGAAAGTTTCGTATTTTAGAAACTTTATAAAACATCAATCTTTTAGACTTAGTAAACCGTATAGATGGTGTCAATGAGCTTTTAGCTATGTTTTTAGATGAGGATGAGAGGGTATTGAATCTTAGATTTAGTTGATGAAGGATGGAGATTGAAAAATTAAAAAGTCTCTGATTTTAAAAACTTTATAAAACATGCATCTTTTCGACATAAGAGACCCTCGAGATGGTGTCAAGAAGCTTTTAGCCATGTTTTGGGATGAGGATAAGATGATATTGAATCTTAGATTTAGTTGATGAATGATGGAGGTTGAAAAAATAGAAAGTTTCTTATTATAGAAACTTTATAAAAAACCCAACTTTTAGACATAGGAAACCCTAGAGATGGTGTGAATGAGCTTTTAACTAAGTTTTGGGATGAGGAAGAGATGGTATTGAATATTAAATTTAGTTGACGACGGATGGAGATTGAAAAATATAAGGTTTCTTATTTTAGAAACTTTATAAAAGATCTATCTTATAGACCTAGAAAACCCTATAGATGGTGTCAAGTTGCGTTTAGCTAAGTTCTGAGATAAGGATTAGATGGTTTTGAATCTTAGATTTAGTTGATCAAGGATGGCGATTGAGAAAATTGAATGTTTCTTATTTTAGAAACTTTATAAAACAACGATCTTTTAGACATAAGAAATCCCATATCAACTTAATCTTAGAGATGGTGTGAATGAGCTTTTAGCTATGTTTTGAGATGAGGATGAGATGATATTGAATCTTTGATTTAGTTGATGAAGGATGGAGATTGATGTAATAGAAAGTTTTTTATTTTAGAAACTTATAAAACATTCATCTTTTAGACATACGAAACCCTAGATCTGGTGTCAAGGTGCTCTTAACCGAGTTTTGGGATGAGGATGAGATGGTACTGAATCATAGATTTAGTTGGTGAAGGATGGAGATTGAAAAATAGAAAGTTTCTAAAGAAACTTTATAAAATGTCCATCTTTTAGACAAAGGAAACAATAGAGATGGTGTGAAAGTGCTTTTAGCTAAGTTTTGAGATGAGGATGAGATGATATTAAATCTTTGATTTAGTTGATGATGGATGGAGATTGAAAAACTAGAAAGTTTCTTATTTTAGAAGCTTATAAAACATTCATCTTTTAGAAAAAATATAAATGGTGTCAAGGAAATTTTAGCCAAGTTTTGGGATGAGAATGAGAGAGTATCGAATCTCAGATTTAGTTGATGACGGATGGAGATTGAAAAATCAAAAATTTCTTATTTTAGAAACTTTATAAAACATCATTCTTTTAGACATAGGAAACCCTAGAGATGATGTCAACGAACTTTTAGCCAAGTTTTGAGATAAGAATGACAGAGTACTGAATCATAGATTTAGTTGATTAAGTATTGAGATTGAAAAATTAAAAATTTTCTTATTTTAAAAACTTTATAAAAGTCCATCTTTTAGACATAGAAAATCCTAGAGATGGTGACAATCAGTGTTTATCCAAGTTTTGAGATAAGGATGGAATGGTATTGAATCTTAGATTTTGTTGATAAAGGATGAGGATGGAAAAAATAGAAAGTTTCTTATTTTAGAAACTTTATAAGACATCCATCTTTTAGACATAGGAAACCCTATAGATGGGGTCAAGGAGCTTTTAGCTCAGTTTTGAGATTAGGATGAGATGGTTTTGAATCTTAGATTTAGTTGATAAATGATGAAGATTGAAAAATAGAAAGTTTCTTATTTTAAAAACTTCATAAAACCTCCATCTTTTACACATAAAAAATCCTAGAGATGGAGTGAAGGTGCTTTTAGCGAAGTTTTGGGATGATGATGAGATGGTATTGAATCGTTGATTTAGTTTGTGAAGGAAGGAGATTGAAAAATAGAAAGTTTATTTTTTTTTTAAACTTTATAAAACATCCATCTTTTAGACATATGAAACCCTAGAGATGAGGTCAAGTGGCTTTTAACCAAGTTTTGGGATGAGGATGTGATAGTATTTAATCATAGATTTAGTTGGTGAAGGATGGATATTGAAAAATAGAAGGTTTCATATTTTAGAAACTTTAGAAAACATCCATCTTTTAGACATAGGAAACCTTAAAGATGGTGTGAAGGAGGTTTTAGCTATATTTTGAGATGCGAATGTGATGATATTGAATCTTAGATTTAGTTGAATAAGGAGTGAGATTGAAAAAAAAAGTTTATTATTTTAAAAATTGTATAAGAAATCAATCTTTTAGACATATGAAACCCTACAGATGGTGTGAGAGAGCTTTTAGGTAATTTTTGAGATGATGATGAGTTGGTATTGAATCTTATATTTAGTTGACAAATGATGAAGATAGAAAAAATAGAAAGTTTCTTACTTTAGATACTTTATAAAACTCCCATCTTTTAACGATAGGAGATCCTAGACACGGTGTGAAGGAGCTTTTAACCATGTTTTGGGATAACGATGAGATGATACTGAATCTTAGATTTAGTTGACGGAGGATGTGAATTGAAAAACTAGAAAGTTTCTTCTTTTACGAACTTTATAAAACATCAGCTTTTAGACATATGAAACCCTAAAGATGATGTCAACGAGCTTTTAGCCAAGTTTTGGGATAAGAATGAGAAGATACTGAATCATAGATTTAGTTGATTAAGTTTGGAGATTGAAAAGATAGAAAGTTTTTTATTTTAAAAAATTTATAAAAATCCATCTTTTAGACATAGGAAACCCTAGAGATGGTGTCAAGGAACTTTTAAGCAAGTTTTCGGATGACGATGAGTTGGTAATGAATCTTAGATTTAGTTGACGATGGATGTAGATTGAAAAAATAGAAAGTTTTTATAAAACAACAATCTTTTAGACATAGGAAACCCATATCCACTAAATCTTAGAGATGGTGTCAAAAAGCTTTTAGCCTGTTTTGAGATGAGGATGAGATGATATTGAATCTTTGATTTAGTTGATGAAGGATAGAGATTGAAATAATAGAAAGTTTCTTATTTTAGAAACTTATAAAACATCCATATTTTAGACATAGGAAACCCTAGAGATGGTTCCAAGGTGCTTTTAGCCAAGTTTTGGGATGATGAAGAGATGGTATTGAATCGTAGATTTAGTTGGTGAATGATGGAGAGGTAAAAATAGAAAGTTTCTTATTTTAGAAACTTTGTAAAACATCCATCTTTTAGACATTGGAAACCCTAGAGATGGGATCAAAGAGCTTTTAGCTAAGTTTTGAGATGAGGATTGAGATGATAGTGAATCTTCGATTTAGTTGATGAAGGATGGAGATTGAAAAAATAGAAAGTTTTTTATTTTAGAACCTTATAAAACATCCATCTTTTAGACATATGTGACCCTAAAGACGGTGTCAAAGGGATTTTAGCCAAGTTTTGGGATGAGAATGAGAGAGTATTGAATCTCAGATTTAGTTGATGACGGATGGATATTGAAAAATAGAAAGTTTCTTATTTTAGAAACTTTATAAAGCATCCATCATTTAGGCATAGAAAACTCTTGAGATGATGTCAACGAGCTTTTATCCAAGTTTTGGGATAAGAATGAGAGGGTACTGAATCATAGATTTAGTTGATCAAGTATAGAGAATGAAAAAATAGAAAGTTTCTTATTTTATAAACTTTATAAAAATCCCTCCTTTAGGCAGAGAAAATCCTAGAGATGGTGACAAGATGCTTTTACCCAAGTTTTGAAATGAGGATGAGATGGTATTGAATCTTAGATTTAGTTGATAAAGTTTAGAGATGAAAAAAATAGAAAGTTTCTTATTTTTGAAACTTTGTAAGACAATCATCTTTTAGATATAAAAAATCCTAGAGATGGTTTCAAGGAGCTTTTAGCTAAGTTTTGAGATGAGGATGAGATGATATTGAATATTTGATTTAGTTGATGAAAGATGGAGATTGAAAAAATAGAAAGTTTCTTATTTTAGAAACTTATAAAACATCAATATTTTAGACATAAGAAACCCTAGAGATGGAGTCAAGGGGCTTTTAGCCAAGTTTTGGGATGAGGATGAGATGGTATTGAATTTTAGATTTAGATGGGGAAGGATGGAGATTGAAAAATAGAAAGTTTCTTTTTTAGAAACTTTATAAAACATCCAATTTTCGACATAAGAAACCGTAGAGATGATGTCAATAAGCTTTTAACCAAGTTTTGGGGTGAGGATGAGATGCTATTGAATCGTAGATTTAGTTGGTGAGTGATGGATATTGAAATATAGAAAGTTTCATATTTTAGAAACTTTAGAAAACATCCATCTTTTAGACATAGGAAACCCTAGAGATGGTGTCAAGGTGGTTTCAGCTAAGTTTTGAGATGCCGATGAGATGATATTGAATCTTAGATTTAATTGATTAAGGGGTGAGAATGAAAAAAAAAGTTTCTTATTTTAGAAACTGCATAAGACATCAATCTTTTAGACAGAGGAAACCCTACTGATGGTGTGAAGGAGTTTTTAGCTAAGTTTTGAGATGAGGATGAGATGGTATTGAATCTTATATTTAGTTGATTACTGATGAAGATTGAAAAAGTAGAAAGTTTCTTATTTTAGAAACTTTATAAAACATCCATCTTTTAGAGATAGGAGACCCTAGACACGGTGTCAAAGAGCTTTTAACCATGTTTTCGGATAACGATGAGAAGATACTGAATCTTAGATTTAGTTGATGAAGGACGTGAATTGAAAAAATAGAAAGTAAAACATCAATCTTTTAGACATAGGAAACTCTAGAGATGATGTCAATGAGCTTTTAGCCAAGTTTTGGAATAAGAATGTGAAGACACTGAATCGTAGATTTAGTTGATTAGGTATGGAGATTGAAAAATAGAAAGTTTCTTATTTTAGAAAATTTATAAAAATCCATCGTTTAGACATAGGAAACCCTAGAGATGTCAAGGAGCTTTTAGCCATATTTTGAGATGAGGATGAGATTGTATGGAATTTTAGATTTAGTTGATAAATGATAGAGATGGAAAAAATAGAAAGTTTCTTACTATAGAAACTTTATAAAACATCCATCTTTTAGACTTATGTAACCCTAGAGATGTTGTCAACGAGCTTTTAGCCAAGTTTTGGGATGAGAATGTGAGGGTATTAAATCTTAGATTTAGTTGATAAATGATGGAAATTAAAAAAATAGAAAGTTTCTATTTTAGAAACTTTATAAACATCATTCTTTTAGACAATAGAGAACCTAGAGACGGTGTCAAGGAGCTTTTAGCCGTGTTTTGGGTTGAGGATGAGAAGATATTGAATCTTAGATTTAGTTGAATAAGGACGGAGAATGAAAGAATAGAAAGTTTCTTATTTTAGAAACTTTGTAAAACATCCATCTTTTAGACATAGGAAACCCTAGAAATGATGTCAACTAGCTTTAAGCCAAGTTTTGGATGAGAAGTAGTGGTACTGAATCTTAGATTTAGTTGATGAAGGATGGAGATTGAAAAATTAGAAAGTTTCTTATTTTAGAAACTTTAAAAAACTTCAATGTTTTAGACATAAGAAACCCTAGAGATGGTGCTAAGGTGCTTTTAGCCAAGTTTCGGGATAAGGATGAGATGGTATTGAATCATAGATTAAGTTGGTGACGGATGGAGATTGAAATATAGAAAGTTCCTGAAATACAAGGTGACAACCCAAGAGGGGGGGTGAGTTGGCTAATTAAAAATTTGGGGCTTAATTAATTGGATTCCTAAAATCAATTTACCAATTAAGCCTTAACATGTTTAACCCTTGATCAATTAATAGAGATATTAAGAGTTAGGGTTTGGATGTTACTTTAAGCATGCATTCACTAACCCTTGTTTGATTAAAACGTAGATACAAGTTGGGTTAGAGATTACCAATCACCACAATGTGCAAATGAGAAGGAGAAGAAGAAAGCATCCACAAGGCACAAGATTTATACTGGTTCAGTCACAACTTGACCTAAGCCACTCTTCCAAGTTTTCTTCCTTGGAATTCTTCACTAACCACTAAGATTCTTCAAAGGCCGAATCTCAAAGCCTTACACCAACTCTTTCTTCAAAGGGATTACACCCTTTTCTGCATGAAGCTTTTCAGATGACACCTTCCTCGTACAGTTGATTTACCTTTCTTTCCGGGCCAAATCGGAGATCCTCAAACATAGAATGAAGAAATAAAAAGAAAGAAACTCTCAATGCCTCTTGATAGGCGGATTACAAAGTTGTAAGCTCACAAACTCTCCAAAGAATATATACAAATGTAAAGCCTATGGAGATCCTCTTGATAGAATGTGAAAATGCAAATTCAAAGAGGTTTAACCTTTCATATAAAAGTTTTGGTTCAAGAAGATGAGATTTTATCTTGACAAAGGTTATGTAGAAAGGTTTGAATAGTGTATATATAGCCCACAAGGAAATATGACCGTTTGGGGGTAAAACTGTAATTTACAGGGTTGAAAAAGTCAACCTGCGAAAGCCGCAACGGATCTACTTCCAAGTCACGGTGGTCGACCGAGGCATGGCGGTAGCCCGCCCTTATCGGGCTCTTAATTTGAAATTCAAAATTCATACCGGCGCGGTCGACCGGCCCAATGGTGGTCGCCCAGCGAGGGCTTACTGTTTGAATTTAATTTTCGCTCAAAACACTATCGCGGTCGATCGGACCCGTGGAGGTCGACCGCCCACATCATATTGGATTGTTTTTGTTTTGAACAAAAACGTATCCGCGGTCGGCCGGCCCGATAAATTTTGAGATAACCTGGATTTTCAGGTTCCATTCCGCGGTCGCCCGGGCTATAGTGAAATTCCCTTTTAACTTTAAAATCCAAGGACTTTTGGGCTATGGTCTTTTGGCTTTAGTCCAAGATTTTCAAACACATTTTTGAGTGTGTTGATGGTTTTCAAAGATGTAAAATGTTAAGTATAAAAACCATTTTAAAAACCTTTTGAAAGTGCATTTTTTATAAAATCAAGAGGACTCGAAATACATTCTAATAATAAGAACCTTGAGTCTTCTTGGAATGTCTTGGCTCCTTTGCACTTTCTTGGACTTATTCGGCTTGAGTGAACATTTTGACCTTGTCTTGGCTCTTGTGACATCCTCCAATCTTCACTGCATGTTGTGAGGTGCATGAGGTGTCACCAATGACTTGTTCAACTCCAAGCTTCTTCTTGACACTTGCTTAGGAACTTGTGGGATCTTCATGATGAGCTTCTTTACTTGAGCATCTTCAAATGAGGATGACTCAAAAGTATGTGCAAGCTCTTGGTTTCTTTGATCCTTGATCCATAGTCATGTGTTGTGTTGAGTTGTGTAATGGTGATATAGCATATCAAATTCTTGTGTAGAGCACAACATCTCAAAGCAACACATTAGTCTGACAATGCTAATCAATTTGTGTTTGCTAGTATCAAAACAAGAAGGTAAGGTGAATGATTGAACCAAAATATAAACATAATGACTGAAGCCCATACTGAGCGAGAAGAAGGAATCAAGAAATATGATCAAGCACCTAAAAGATGTGATCAACTGCAGCTGCTACCGAGATGGTGCTGGTCATCTGTCAATCCTGAGGAGGAGGAGGAGGATGGTCACGGGGTGGAGACCGGGAGGTGTAGTATCTGGTGGACTGACTCCTCTGATACGCCTGCATCATCTCCCTATGCTGCCTCGCCATAAGCTGCATAAGACTCTTATGATCAGAGACTCTCTGGCTCTCTGCAGTCGTAAAAGTAGTGGAGAGAGTGTATCAAAACCAGTCGTGACAGTGTCCTTGCCGGTCCTCAAGGATTCAATGTCTCTGGCTAGAGCTTCATATGAGCTAGTGATGGGAGCTTGCTACTGCTGAGACTGTGCTTGCGCATGTGCTCTACTCTGCTGCGGCGTCAGGGCAACTCGTTCAGCTTCATCCACGGCCTCATCAATATCATCTTGTCCAACCACACTAGGTCCACCTGCTCCAGGTATAGGAATTCTCATAAGGGTAATGGTGGAGTGGTTGAGCGGAGGATCAGGGTTTGTTGAGAAGACTTTTTCTAGATTCATCTTATGAGCCTTAGGAGTTTAGTAATTTGCATCCCATACGGTAGGCCACCCTGTTCTCTTTTGACTGTCTCATCCATATACCCCAACATGATGAAGTCTAAATGTAATTGGATCTTTTTCATAATACAATGGATTATGAGGGCTTCAAAGGGCTTAACTGCATCAAAATTTCCTGCTCTAGGGGTGATATTGTATGCTACAACTTTATGAACCACTCTAGCTGCATCATTCATTGTGCTAGCCTTGATGTTTAACTTATCCTTTCGAGGAGCAACACCTAATGTCTCAGATACTTCTTCTCCTGAAAAATGATTTTCTATTTCGTCTTTCCTCCAAAAGAAGATCTTCTTTCCTGCATTAGGTATGTCAAGCCAAGCACATAAGTTTTTCAAATTTAACCCAAATTTGTCTCCTTAAAGATGGGTATTCATCACTACTCCTTCATAGAAAATTTTTAAATTGGCATAAAAATACCTAACTATCTCAAGATAGACTGGAGCGCTATAGACTAGAAAGAAGGACCAACCTTGGAATTCAAAAAGTGATAGAAGATCAAATTTGTTAAAATCTTAAAACATAACCTTTCGTCTTGAGATGACAACTCGATCTATGAAGGCTTGGTAACGTTCCTTGGCTTGTTTGCTGAAGAAATGTTTGTTGAGGAACACCTTCTTCCAGTTCGGTTCGCGCCTTTTTATTCTTTTGTGCGATGGTTTTCCTTGGTGTCGACATTTTAGAGGCTCGGGTTTTGAGAGGGATAAAAAAAATGAGAGACAAATAAAGGGATGATGAACAATGAAAATAAGGTGAGAGATTAAAGGAGATACGGTAAGAAAAATAACAAACAAGAACAATGAAAATATTTAATGGAGAGAAACGAAGAATGAGAAATGGAAGAAGGGAAACGGATCAAACCTCACTAAAATGCCTTAAACTTGATGATCTTCAATTGAAAATGGCTTGGAAGCAAAGGAAGAAGAAAACCCTAGGAGAAGACACGAAATGGCGGGAGTAAAAATGAAACAACGAAAATCTATTTAAAGTAGTTTTCGATCGTCGCGGTCAACCGGGCTATCGCGGTCGCCCGCTGTGACGCTACTGTCCGTTTTTATTTTTCACTCGCGACCATCCACAGTCGACCGGGTTCACGGGGTTGTCCGCCACGACGCTACTGTTCATTTTTCAATTTTGTCCATATTGCCTTCCGCGGTCGCCCTCCGAGGCTCGGTCGACCGCCACACCCCTGTTTTCAATTTCTTGATATTTTTCAAGGAATTTTGTGAAAAAATCAATTTTCTCCTATTTTTTTCGAATTCAAGGGATTCTAATGAACATGTAAACTCGATCCCTAGGCTATGTGAGGACTCCTAAAAATTCATTTCTATTTTTCTATCATTTAAGCTCAAATGGATGAATGGACATATGTTTTCAATAAGTCCCTTTTTTGGATGCAGTAGATGAATTTTGCTAGATACACAATATGATATATGTTGATCTATATCTAGCAATGTTTGACATGTTAGTTCATCTAAATGTGGATGCTAAGTGCATATTTGTGTGTTTTTACACTTAGATGGATTTTTCTAAAAGATTTTCAATGAAGTACAAGCATAGTCTAGAAAAGTATTTTCTTATTTTCTATATAGACTATGAGATGAATATGATGTGATCATGAAGCTCAATAAGCAAAGATGCATTATATTAAATACATGACTAATGATATGCATCTATGCTTGATTATAAAATGATATATCTTTAAAGCACGAATGATCAAGATACAATGAATGCACATTGAAATAGTATCTAGAAAGAATTCATATGATATAACAATGAAAGCACAACCCCATATATTAATAATTTTAAATAATGAGTTGAGTGGGGGATTTTGGAACCCAAATCCATTTGGTTCCAATCAAGTTTGTGTGTGGGAGTGTATCTTTTCTTATCCACACCAACTTTCTTGATCTCACAAATCTAAGACTACACCTAGATTTGTGATGCCCTAATCTACCAAAATATGAACATGAATAAGTGTGGGTAGATGAGGAGCAACAAGAACCACAAGAATACATATGATGCATTTTCTTCTTCTATTCTTTGGTTCTTCATAGAGAGTTCTTTATTAACTAATTTATCTCAATTAATTGACTTTCAAAGCAATTTGTTTGTTGAGATAAATTAGCTTTTAATTTTTCTTCATTTAAATTATTGTTTGTGGTTTCAAGGCTTTCCTTTTCTTTTCTAAGACTAATGCACTTTTTAATTAGGTCATCATTTTTGTTTATCAAGATTTTGCTCAAATGACTTAATTTTTTATTTCTTCTCAAACAATCTTTAATTTTCAATTGTTTTTCTCAATCGGAGAACGAATATTTGAAAGAATTTTCCTTTGCAAAAGATTTTTGTTGATTCTCGTTTTCTTCAACAACAGTATTTTTATCATTTAAAAAGTGAGTATCATTTTTCTCATAAAAATTTTCAAGATTAGTCGAAATATCTTTTGCATTGGAACATGATGAAATTTTCTCAAAAGCATTGGGACATAGTCCAAAACATATTATAATAATATCTTTTGAATTTAATGAAAATAATTTTGCATCATTTTTAGTGCATTCTCTTGGAATAGAAAATCCCCTTTCAATGACATCTAAGATGTCAAAGTCTATGGATTTGAGATAGGCAAGCATTTTAATTTTTCAACCTCTAAAATTTGTTCCATCAAAAAATGGAGGAATTATAGTGGATTGACCTAGCTCATAATCCATCGGATTGTCACAGATCTCTATCGCTTGTAGATTTTGAATTTTAAAAATCTCTTTAAGAACCTAAGCTTTGATACCAAGTGAAATACAAGGTGACAACCCAAGAGGGGGGGTGAATTGGCTAATTAAAAATTTGGGGCTTAATTAATTGGATTCCTAAAATCAATTTACCAATTAAGCCTTAACATGTTTAACCCTTGATCAATTAATAGAGATATTAAGAGTTAGGGTTTGGATGTTACTTTAAGCATGCATTCACTAACCCTTGTTTGATTAAAACGTAGATACAAGTTGGGTTAGAGATTACCAATCACCACATTGTGCAAATGAGAAGGAGAAGAAGAAAGCATCCACAAGGCACAAGATTTATACTGGTTCAGTCACAACTTGACCTAAGCCACTCTTCCAAGTTTTCTTCCTTGGGATTCTTCACTAACCACTAAGATTCTTCAAAGGCCGAATCTCAAAGCCTTACACCAACTCTTTCTTCAAAGGGATCACACCCTTTTCTGCACGAAGCTTTTCCAAGGACACCTTCCTCGTACAGTTGATTTACCTTTCTTTTCGGGCCAAATCGGAGATCCTCAAACATAGAATGAAGAAATAAAAAGAAAGACACTCTCAATGCCTCTTGATAGGCGGATTACAAAGTTGCAAGCTCACAAACTCTCCAAAGAATATATACAAATGTAAAGCCTATGGAGATCCTCTTGATAGAATGTGAAAATGCAAATTCAAAGAGGTTTAACCTTTCATATAAAAGTTTTGGTTCTAGAAGATGGGATTTTATCTTGACAAAGGTTATGTAAAAAGGTTTGGATAGTGTATATATAGCCCGCAAGAAAATATCACCGTTTGGGGGTAAAAATGTAATTTACAGGGTTGAAAAGTCAACCTGCGAAAGCCCCAGCGGATCTATTTCCCAGTCGCAGCGGTCGACTGAGGCACGACGGTCGCCCGCCCTTATCGGGCTCTTAATTTGAAATTCAAAATTCATACCGGCGCGGTCGGTCGACCAGCGAGGGCTTACTGTTTGAATTTACTTTTCGCTCATAACACTATCGAATTCGACCGGACCCATGGAGGTCGACCGTCCACAGCATACTGGATTGTTTCTGTTTTGAACAGAAACATATTTGCAGTCGCCCAGCTTGACCCAGTCGACCGGCCCGAGAAATTTCGAGATAACCTGGATTTCTTGGTTCCATCCTGCGGTCGCCCGGCATAGCCTGGTCGACCGGCCCTGGGTGAAATTTCATTTTAACTTTAAAATCCAGGAGCTTTTGGGATATGGTCTTTGGGCTTTAGTCTAAGGTTTTCAAACACATTTTTGGGTGTGTTGATGGTTTTCAAAGATGTAAAATGTTAAGTATAAATATCATTTTGAAAACCTTTTGAAAGTCCATTTTAAATAAAATCAAGAGGACTCCAAATACATTCTGAAAATAAGAACCTTGAGTCTTTTTGGAATGTCTTGGCTCCTTTGCACTTTCTTGGACTTCATAGGCTTGAGTGAACAGTTTGACCTTGTCTTGGCTCTTGTGACATCCTTCAATCTTCACTGCATGATGTGAGGTGCATGAGGTGTCACCAATGACTTGTTCAACTCCAAGCTTCTTCTTAACACTTGCTTAGGAACTTGTGGGATCTTCATGATGAGCTTCTTTACTTGAGCATCTTCAAATGAGGATGACTCAAAACTAGGTTTAAGCTCTTGGTTCCTTTGATCCTTGATCCACAAGTCATGTGTTGTGTAATGGCGATATAGCATATCAAATTCCTGTGTAAAGCACAACATCTCAAAGCAACACATTAGTCTGACAATGCTAATCAATTTGTGTTTGCTAGCATCAAAACAAGAAGGTAAAGTGAATGATTGAACCAATGTGCACCCTTGGGCTTACAGTTTGTTATTCTAGAAACTTTATAAAACATCCATCTTTTAGACATAGGAAACCCTAAAGATGGTGTCGAGGAGCTTACCTAAGTTTTGTGATGAGGATGAAAAGATATTGATTCTTTTATTTAGTTGAGAAAGGATGGAGATTGAAAAAATAGAAAATTTATTATTTTAGAAAGTTTACAAGACATCCATCTTTTAGACATAGGAAACCCTAGTGATGGGGTCAATGAGCTTTTAGCTTAGTTTTGAGATGAGACTGAGATGGAATTGAATCTTAGATTTAATTGATAATTGATGAAGATTGAAAAAAAAGAAAGTTTCTTATTTTAGAAACTTTATAAAACATCCATCTTTTCGACATAACAAATCCTAGAGATGGGGTCAATGAGCTTTTAGCTGAGTTTTGAGGTGAGGATGAGATGATATTTAATCTTTGATTTAGTTCATGAAGGATGAAGAATGATAAAATAGAAAGTTTCGTATTTTATAAACATAGAAAACATCCATCTTTTAGACATATGAGACCTTAGAGACAGTGTCAAGGAGCATTTAGCCAAGTTTTGGGATGAGATTGAGAGAGTAACGAATCCCAGATTTAGTTGATGACGGATGGAGATTGAAAAATAGAAAGTTTCTTATTTTAGAAACTTTATAAAACATCCATCTTTTAGACATAGGAAACCTAAGAGATGATGTCAACGAACTTTAGGCCAAAGTTTGGGATAAGAATGAGCAGGTATTGAATCATAAATTTAGTTGATTTGGTATGGAGATTGAAAAAATAGAACGTTTATTCTTTTAGAAACTTTATAAAATTCCATCTTTTCGACATAGAAAATCCTAGAGATGGTGTCAAGGAGCTTTTAGCCAAGTTTTGAGATGAGGATGAGATGGTATTGAAACTTAGATTTAGTTGATAAAAAATGGAGATGGAAAAAATAGAAATTTTTTTATCATATAAACATTATAAAAACACCCATCTTTTACACATAGGAAACCCTAGAGATGTTGTCAACGAGCTTTTAGCCAAGTTTTGGGATGAGAATGAGAGGGTTTTAAATCTTAGATTGGTAAAGGTTGGAGATTGAAAAAATTGAAAGTTTCTTATTTTAGAAACTTTATTAAACATCGTTCTCTTAGACATTGGAGAACCTACAGACGGTGTCAAGGAGCTTTAAGCCGTGTTTGGGATGAGGATGAGATGATATTGAATCTTAGATTTAGTTGATTAGTGATGGAGATTGAAAAATTAGAAAATTTCTTATTTTAGAAACTTTCTAAGACGTCAAACTTCTAGACATAGGAAATCATAGAGATGGTGTCAAGGTGCTTCTAGCCAAATTTTGGGATGAGTATGAGATGGTATTGAATCATCGATTTAGTTGGTTACGTGCGGAGATTGAAAAATACAAAGTTTTTTATTTTATAAACTTTATCAAACATCTATCTTTTAGACATAGGAAGCCCTAAAGATTGTATCAAGGAGCTTTCAGCTAAGTTTTGAGAAGAGGATGAGAAGATATTGATTCTTTGATTTAGTTGATGAAGGATGGAGATTGAAAAAATAGAAAGTTTCTTATTTTAGAAACTTTATAAGACACCCATTTTTAGACATAAGAAACCCTAGAGATGGGGTCAAGGAGCTTTTACCATAGTTTTGAGATGAGGATGAGATAGTATTGAATCTTAGATTTAGTTGAGAAATTATGAAGATTGAAAAAATAGAAAGTTTCTTATTTTAGACACTTTATAAAACATTCATCTTTTAGACATAAGAAACCATACAGATGGTGTCAAGGTGCTTTTAGCTAAGTTTTGAGATGAGGATGAGATGGTATTGAATCTTTGACTTTGTTGATGAAGGATGGAGATTGAAAAAATATAAAGTTTCTTATTTTTGAAACTAAACCATCCATCTTCTAGACATAGGAAACCCTAGAGATGGTGTCAATGTGCTTTTAGCCAACTTTTGGGATGAGGATGAGATGGTATTGAATCGTAGATTTTGTTGGTGAAGGATGGAGATTGAAAAATATAAAGTTTCTTATTTTAGAAACTTTATAAAACATCCATCTTTTTTTATAGTGAAAACCCTAGAGATGGTGTCAATGAGCTTTTAGCAAAATTTTGAGATGAGGATGGGATGATGTTAAATCTTTAATTTAGTTGATGAAGGATGGATATTAAAAAAATAGAAAGTTTCTTATTTTAGAAACTTATAAAACAACCATCTTTTGACATATGAGACCCTAGAGACGGTGTGAAGAAGCTTTTAGCCAAGTTTTGGGATAAGAATGAGAGAGTATTGAATTTTAGATTTAGTTGATAATGGTTGGAGATTGAAAAATAGAAAGTTTCTTATTTTAGAAACTTTATAAAACAATAGTCTTTTAGACATAAGATACCCTAAAGATGCCAAGGTGCTTTTAGCCAAGTTTTGGGATGAGGATGAGATGGTATTGAATCGTAGATTTTGTTAGTGAAGGATTGAGAATGAAAAATAGAAAGTTTCTTATTTTATAAACTTTATAAAACATCCACCTTTTAGACATAGGAATCCAAATAAATGGTGGCAACGAGCTTTTAGCCAAGTTTTGATATGAGGATCAGATGGTACTAGATTTTAGATTTAGTTGATCAAGGATGACGATTATAAAATAAAAAATTTCTTCTGTTAGAAACTTTATATAACATCAATCTTTTAGACATAGGAAACCTCATAAATGATGTGAAATAGCATTTAGCTAAGTTTTGATATGATGATTAAATGGTATTGAGTCTTTCATTTATTTGAACAAGGATGGAGATTGAAAAAAAAAATGTTTCTTATTTAAAAAGTTTATAAGACACCAATCTTTTAGACATCGAAACCCTAGAGATGGTGTCAAGAAGCTTTTGTCAAAGTTTTGAGATGAGGCTGAGGTGGTATTGAATCTCAGATGTTCTTGATAAACGATGAAGATTGAAAAAATAGAATGTTTCTTATTTTAGAAACTCGGTAAAACATTCATCTTTTAGAAATTAGAAACCCTAGTGATGATGTCAACGAGCTTTAAGCCATGTTTTGGGATGAGAATAAGAAGGTATTGAATCTTAGATTTAGTTGATGAAGGATGGAGATTGAAAAATTAGAAGAAAATTATAAAACATCCATCTTTTAGACATAGAAAACCGTAGAGATGGTGTTAAGGTGCTTTTTGCCAAGTATTGGGATGAGGATCAGATTGTATTGAATCATAGATTTAGTTGGTGAAGGAAGGAGATTGAAAAATAGAAAGTTTCTTATTTTAGAAACTTTATAAAACATCAAACTTTTAGACATAGGAAACCCTAGAGAAGGTGTGAAGGTGCTAATAGCTAAGTTTTCAGATTAAGACGAGATGATATTGAATCTTTGATTTAGTTGATGAAGGATGGAGATTGAAAAATTAGAAAGTTTCTTATTATATAAACTTTCTAAAACAACAAACTTTTAGACATAGGAAATCGTAGAGATGGTGTTAAGGTACTTTTAGCCAAATTTTGGGAAGAGGATGTGATGGTATTGAATCATCGATTTAGTTGGTTAAGGGCGGAGATTGAAAAATACAAAGTTTCTTCTTTTAGAAACTTTATAAAACATCTATCTTTTAGACATAGGAAAACCTTGAGATGGTGTGAAGGAGCTTTTAGCTAAGTTTTGAAAAGAGGATGAGAAGATATTGATTCTTTGATTTAGTTGATGAAGGATGGAGATTGAAAAAATAGAAAGTTTCTTATTTTAGAAACTTTATAAGACATCCATTTTTAGACATAGGAAACCCTAGAGATGAGATCAAGGAGGTTTTAGCCAAGTTTTGAGATGAGGATGAGATGGTCTTGAATCTTAGATTTAGTTGAGAAATTATGAAGATTGAAGAAATAGAAAGCTTCTTATTTTAGAAACTTTATGAAACATCCATCTTTTAGACATAAGAAACCATACAGATGATGTCAAGGTGCTTTTAGCTAAGTTTTGAGATGAGGATGAGATGGTGTTGAATCTTTGATTTTGTTGATGAAGGATGGAGATTGAAAAAATAAAAAGTTTCTTATTTTAGAAACTTATAAAACATCCATCTTTTAGACATAGAGATGGTGTCAAGGTGCTTTTAGCCAAGTTTTGGGATGAGGATGAGATGATAAGAATCGTAGATTTAGTTGGTGAAGGATGGAGATTGAAAAATATAAAGTTTCTTATTTTAGAAACTTTATAAGACATCCATCTTTTTTACAGAGGAAACCCTAGAGATGGTGTGAAAGAGCTTTTAGCAAAATTTTGAGATGAGGATGATATGATATTGAATCTTAGATTTAGTTGATGAAGGATGGAGATTGAAAAAATAGAAAGTTTTTTATTTTATAAACTTTATAAAATATTAACTTTTTAGACTTAGTAAACTCTAGAGATGGTGTAAAGGAGCGTTTAGCCAAGTTTTGTGATTATGATGAGATGGTATTATATCTTAGATTTAGGTTATAAATGATGGAGATTGGAAAAATAGAAAGTATCTTACATTAGAAACTTTATAAAATATCCATATTTTAAACATAGGAAATCCTAGAAATTGTGTCAATTAGGTTTTAGTCAAGTTTTGAGATGAGGATGAGATGGTACTAAATCTTAGATTTAGTAGATAAAGAATGGAGGTTGAAAAATAGAAAGTTTCTTATTTTATAAACTTCATAAAATAGCCATATTTTAGACATAAGAGACCCTAGAGAAGGTGTGGAGGCGCTTTTAGCCTAGTTTTGGGATGATGATAAGATCGTTTTGAATCTTAGATTTAGTTTATCATGGATGGAGATTGAAAAAATAGAAAAATTCTCATTTTAAAAACTTCATAAAACTTTTATCTTTTAGACATAGGAAACCCTCAAGATGATGTCGACTAGGTTTTAACCAAGTTTTGGGATGAGAATGAGAATGTATTGAATTTTAGATTTAGTTGATGAAGGATGGAGATTGAAAAAATAGAAAGTTTTTTATTGTAGAAACTTTATAAAACATCAGTCTTCTAGACTTAGTAAACCGTAGAGATGGTGTCAAAGAGCTTTAAGCAAAGTTTTGAAATGAGGATGGGATGGTATTAAATTTTAGATTTCGTCGATAAATGATGGAGATTGAAAAAATAGAAAGTTTCTTATTTTAGAAACTTTATAAATCATCCGCCTTTTAGACATAGGAAATTCTAGGGATGGTGTGAAGGAGCTTTTAGCAAAGTTTTGAGATGAGGATGGGATGGTATTGAATCTTAGATTTAGTTGATTAAGGATGGAGACTAAAAAAATAAAAAGTTTCTTATTTTAGTAACTTTACAAGACATCAATCTTTTAGACATATGAACCCCTAGAGATGGTGTCAATGAGCTTTTAGCCAAGTTTTGAGATGAGGATGAGAGGGTATTGAATATTAAGTTTAGTTGATAGATGAGGATGAGATGATATTGAATCTTAGATTTGGTTTTTGAAAGCTGAATATTGAAAAATTAGAAGGTTTCTTATTTTAAAAACTTTCTAAAATATCAATATTTTAGAAATACGAAACCCTATAGATGGTGTCGAGGTGCTTTTAGCCAAGTTTTAGAATGAGGATGAGATGGTATTGAATCATAGATTTAGTTGGTGAAAGATGGAGATTGAAAAATAGAAAGTTTCTTTTTTTAGAAACTTTATAAAACATCCGTCTTTTAGATATAGGAAACCTTAGATATGGTGTCAAAGAGCTTTTAGCTAAGTTTTCAGATTTGGATGAGATGATATTGAATCTTTGATTTAGTTGATGAAGGATGGAGATTGAAAAAATAGAAAGTTTCTTATTTTAGAAACTTTATAAGACATCCATCTTTTAGACATAGGAAACTCTAGAGATGGGGTGAAGGAGCTTTTAGCTCAGTTTTGAGATGAGGATGAGATGTTATTGAATCGTAGATTTAGTTGATAAATGATGAAGATTGAAAAAATAGAAAGTTTCCTATTTTAGAAACTTTATAAAACATCTATCTTTTAGACATAAGAAACCTTAGAGATTATGTCAACGAGATTTTAACCAAGTTTTATGATGAGAATGAGAGAGTATTGAATCTTAGATTTAGTTGATGAAGGATGAAGATTGAAAAAATAGAAAGTTTCTTATTCTAGAAACTTTGTAAAACATCAATCTTTTAGACTTAGTAAACCTTAGAGATGGTGTGAAGGTGCTTTTAGCTAATTTTTGGGATGAGGATGAGATGATATTGACTCGTAGAGTTTGTTGGTAAAGGATTGAGATTGAAAAATAGAAAGTTTCTTATTTTATAAACTTTATAAAACATCCACCTTTTAGACAGAGGAAAGCCAATAGATGGTGTCAACGTGCTTTTAGCCTAGTTTTGAGATGGGGATTAGATGGCATTGAATTTTAGATTTAGTTCATCAAGGATAGAGATTGTAAAATAGAAAGTTTCTTATTTTAGTAACTTTATAAAAGATCAATCTTTTAGACATAAGACACCTCATAAATTGTGTGATCTTAGCTTTTAGCTGAGTCTTGAGATGAGGATTAGATGATATTCAATCTTTTATTTATTTGAACCAAGATGGAGATTGAAAAAAAAGAAAGTTTCTTACTTTAGAAACTATATAAAACAACCATCTTTAAGACATAAGAAACCCTAGAGATGCTGTCAAGGAGCTTTTAACCAACTTTTGAAATTAGGCTGAGTTGTTAAACATCCATCATTTAGAAATAAGAAACCCTAGTGATGATGTCAACGAGCTTTAAGCCTTGTTTTGGGATAAGCATATGAGGGTATTGAGTCTTAGGTTCTACTTGATGAATGATGGAGATTGAAAAATTTAAAAGCTTCTTATTTTAGGAACTTTATAAAACATCGATCTTTTAGACATAGGAAACCCTAGATATGTAGTCAAGGTGCTTTAAGCCAAGTTTTGAGATGAGGATGAGATGGTATTGAATCTTAGATTTAGTTGATAAAGGATGAAGATTGAAAAATTAGAAAGCTTCTTATTTTATGAACTTCATAAAACATCAATATTTTATCAATAGGAAACCCTATAGATGGAGTCAAGGTGCTTTTAGCCAAGTTTTGGGATAAGGATGAGATGGTATTGAATCTTAGATTTAGTCGATAAAGGATGGAGATTGAAAAAATAGAAAGTTTCATATTTTAAAAACTTTGTAAAACCTCTATCACTTAGAAATAAGAAACCCAAGTGATCATGTCAACGAGCTTTAAGCCATGTGTTGGGATGTGCATATGAGAGTATTGTATCTTAGATTTAGTTGATGAAGGATGGAGATTGAAAAAGATGGTATTGAATCTTAGATTTGCTTGATGAAGGATGCAGATTGAAAAATATAAAGTTTCTTATTTTAGAAACTTTATAAAACATCAATCTTTTAGACATATGAAATCCTAGAGATGGTGTCAATGAGCTTTTAACTAAGTTTTGAGATGAGGATGAGTTGATATTGAATCTTAAATTTAGTTGATGAAGGATGGAGACTAAAAAACTCTAAAGTTTCTTATTTTAGAAACTTTATAAGACATCAATCTTTTAGACATAGAAAACCCTAGAGTTGGTGTCAAGGAGCTTTTAGCCAAGTTTTGAGATGACGATGAGATGGTATTGGATCTTAGATTTAGTTGATAAAGGATGGAGATGGAAAAAATAGAAATGGAAACTTTATAAAACATACATCTTTTAGACATAGGAAACCCTAGAGATGTTGTCAACGAGCTTTTAGCCAAGTTTTGGGATGAGAATGAGAGGGTATTAAATCTTAGATTTAGTTGATAAATGATGGAGATTGAAAAAATTGAAAGTTTCTAACTTTACAAATATTATAAAGCATCATTCTTTTAGACATAGGAGAACCGAGAGACGGTGTCAAGGAGCTTTTAGCCGTGTTTTGGGATGAGGATGAGAAGATATTGAATCTTAGATTTAGTTGATTTAGGATGGATATTGAAAGAATAGAAAGTTTTTTATTTTATAAACTTTGTAAAACATACATCTTTTAGACATAAGAAACCGTAGAGTTGATGTCATCGAGCTTTACGCCAAGTTTTTGGATAAGAAGTAGAGGATACTACTGAAGCATAGATTTAGTTGATAAAGGATGGAGATTGAAAAATTAGAAAGTTTCTTATTTTAGGAACTTTCTAAAACATCAATCTTTTAGACATAAGAAACCCTATAGAGATGGTGTTAAAGTGCTTTTAGCCAAGTTTTAGGATGAGGATGAGATGGAATCGAATCGTAGATTTAGCTGGTGAAGGATGGAGATTGAAAAATAAAAAATTTCTTATTTTAGAAACTTTATAAAACATCTATCTTTTAGACATAAGAAAGCCTAAGAGATGGTGAAAAGGAGCTTTTAACTAAGTTTTGAGATGAGGATGATGATATTGAATCTTTGATTTAGTTGAGAAAGGATGGAGATTGAAAAAATCGAAAGTTTCTTATTTCAGAAACTTTATAAAACGTTCATCTTTTAGACCTAAGAAACCCTGGAGATGGTGTCAAGGAGCTTTTAGCTAATTGTTGATATGAGGATGAGATGATACTGAATCTTTGATTTAGTTGATGAGGGATATAGACTAAAAAATAGAAAGTTTCTTATTTTATAAACTTTGTAAGACATCCATCTTTTAGATATAGGAACCCTCTAGTGATGGTGTCGAGGAGCTTTTAGCCAAGTATTGAGATTAGGATGAGAGCGTATTGGATCTTAGATTTAGTTGATAAAGGATGTAGATTGAAAAAATAGAAAGTTTTTTATTTTAGATACTTTAGAAAACATCCATCTTTTACACATAAGAGACCCTAAAGATGATGTCAAGGTGCTTTTAGCCATGTTTTGGGATGAGGATGAGTTGATATTTAATCGTAGATTTTGTTGGTTAAGGATTGAGATTAAAAAATAGAAAGTTTCTTAGTTTATAAACTTTATAAAACATCCAGCTTTTAGACACAGGAAACCCAATGCATGGTGTCATCGAGATTTAAGCTATGTTTTGAGATGAGGATTAGATGGTTTTGAATTTTAGATTTAGTTGATCAAGGATGAAGATTGTAAAATGGAAAGTTTCTTATTTTAAAAACATTATAAAACAACAATCTTTTAGACATATGAAACCTCTTAAATGGAGTGAAAGAACTTTTAGCTAAGTTTTGATATTAGGATTAGATAGTATTAAATCTTTGATTTATTTGAACAAGGATGGAGATTGAAAAAATAAAAAGTTTCATATTATATAAACTTTATAAAACATCAATCTTTTAGACATAGGAAATCCTAGAGATGATATTAACGAGCTTTTAGGAAAGTTTTGGGATGAGAATGAGAGGGTATTAAATCTTATATTAAGTTGATGACGGATGGTGATTGAAATAAAAAGTTTCTTATTTTAGAAACTTTATAAAACATCATTCTTTTAGACATAGGAGAACCTAGCGATGGTGTCAAGGAGCGTTTAGCCGTGTTTTGGGATGAGGAAGAGAAAATATTGAATCAAAAATTTAGTTGATTAAGGATAGAGATTGAAAATATGGAAAAATTATTATTTTAGAAACTTTGTAAAACATCCAGCTTTTAGACATAAGAAACCCTAGTGATGATGTCAAAGAGTTTTAAGCTAAGTTTTTGGATGAGAATAAGAGGGTATTGAATCTTAGATTTAGTTGATGAAGTATGGAGATTGAAAAATTAGAAAGTTTCATATTTTAGAAACTTTATAAAACATCCATCTTTTAGACATAAGAAACCCTAGAGATGGTGTCAAGGTGCTTTTAGCCAAGTTTTGGGATCAGGATGAGTTGGTATTGAATCGTAGATTTAGTTGGTGAAGGATGGAGATTGAAAAATAGAAAGTTTCTTATTTTAGAAACTTTATAAAACATCAGTCTTCTAGACTTAGTAAACCCTAGAGATGTTGTAAAGGGGGTTTAAGCAAAGTTTTGAGATGAGGATGGGATGGTATTAAATCTTAGATTTCGTTGATGAAGGATGGAGATTGAAAAAATTGAAAGTTTCTTATTTTAGAAACTTTATAAAACATCCGTCTGTTAGACATAGGAAATTCTAGAGACGGTGTGAAGGGGCTTGTAGCAAAGTTTTGAGATGAGGATGAGATGATTTTGAATCTTAGATTTAGTTGATTAAGGATGGAGACTAAAAAATTAAAAAGTTTCTTATTTTAGTAACTTTATAAGACATCAATGTTTTAGACATATGAACCCCTAGAGATGGTCTGAAGGAGCTTTTAGCCAAGTTTTGAGATGAGGATGAGAGGATATTGAATCTTAGATTTAGTTGATAGATGAGGATGAGATGATATTGAATCATAGATTTAGTTGATGAAGGATGGAAATTGAAAAATTAGAAAGTTTCTTATTTTAGAAACTTTCTAAAATATCAATCTTTTAGACATAGGAAACCCTATAGGTGGTGTCAAGGTGCTTTTAGCCAAGTTTTGGGATCATGATGAGTTGATATTGAATCGTAGATTTAGTTGGTGAATGATGAAGATTGAAAAATAGAAAGATTATTGTTTTAGGAACTTTATAAAACATCAGTCTTCTAGACTTAGTAAACCCTAGAGATGGTGTCAATGAGCTTTAAGCAAAGTTTCGAGATGAGGATCGGATGGTATTAAATCTTAGATTTCGTTAATGAAGGATGGAGATTGAAAAAATTGAAAGTTTCTTATTTTAGAAACTGTATAAAACATTCGTCTGTTAGACATAGGAAATTCTACAGATTGTGTGAAGGGGCTTTTTGCTCAGTTTTGAGATGAGGATGAGATGCTATTGAGTCGTAGATTTAGTTGATAAATGATGAAGATTGTAAAAATAGAAAGTTTCTTATTTTAGAAACTTTGTAGAACATCTATCTTTTAGACATAGGAAACCTTAGAGATTATGTCAACGAGATTTAACCAAGTTTTAGGATGAGAATGAGAGATTATTGAATCTTAGATTTAGTTGATGAAGGATGAAGATTGAAAAAATAGAAAGTTTCTTATTCCAAAAACTTTGTAAAACATCAATCTTTTGGACTTAGTAAACCTTAAAGATGGTGTCAAGGTGCTTTTAGCCAATTTTTGGGATGAGGATGAGATGATATTGACTCGTAGATTTTGTTGGTGAAGGATTGAGATTGAAAAATAGAAAGTTTCTTATTTTATAAACTTTATAAAACATCCACCTTTTGGACATAGGAAACTAAATAGATGGTGTCAACGTGCTTTTAGCCAAGTTTTAAGATGAGGATTCGATGGAATTGAATTTTAGATTTAGTTGATTAAGGATGGAGATGGTAAAATGGAAAGTTTCTTATTTTAGTAACTTTATAAACCATAAATCTTTTAGACATAGGAAAACCTCGTAAATGGTGTGAAAGAGCTTTTAGCTGACTCTTAAGATGAGGATTAGATGGTATTGAATCTTTGATTTATTTGAACAACGATGGAGATTGAAAAAAAAGAAAGTTTCTTACTTTAGAAACTATATAAAACAACCATCTTTCAGACATAAGAAACCTTAGAGATGGTGTCAATGAGCTTTTAGCCAAGTTTTGAGATTAGGCTGAGATGGTATTGAATCTTAGATTTAGTTGATAAAGGATGGAGATTAAAAAAATTGAAAGTTTCTTATTTTAGAAACATTGTTAAACATCCATCATTTAGAAAAAAGAAACCGTAGTGATGATGTCAACGAGCTTTAGGCCATGTTTTGGGATGAAGATATGAGGGTATTGAATCTTAGATTTAGTTGATGAAGGAAGGAGATTGAAAAATAAGAAAGCTTCTTATTTTAGGAACTTTATAAAACATCAATCTTTTAGACATAGCAAACCCTAGAGAAGGAGTCAAGGTGCTTTAAGCCATGTTTTGGGATGAGGATGAGATGGTATTGAATCTTAGATTTAGTTGATAAAGGATGAGGATTGAAAAAATAGAAAGTTTCTTACTTTAGAAACTTTGTAAAAACGTCCATCATTTAGAAATAAGAAACCCTAGTGACGATGTCAACTAGCTTTAAGGCATGTTTTGGGATGAGCATATGAGGGTATTGAATCTTAGATTTAGTTGATGAAAGATGAAAATTGAAAAATTAGAAAGCTTCTTATCTTATGAACTTTATAAAATATCAATCTTTTATCAATAGGAAACCCTATAGATGGAGTCAAGGTGCTTTTAACTATGTTTTCTGATAAGGATGAGATATTATTGAATCTTAGATTTTGTTGATAAATGATGGAGATTGAAAAAATAGAAAGTTTCTTATTTTAAGAACTTTGTAAAACCTCTATCATTTGGGAAAAAGAAACCCAAGTGATGATGTCAACGAGCTTTAAGCCATGTTTTGGGATGAGCACATGAGAGTATTGTATCTTAGATTTAGTTGTTTAAGGATGGAGATTGAAAAATTAGAAAGCTTCTTATTTTAGGACCTTTATAAGACATCCATCTTTTAGACATAAGAAACCCTAGAGATGGAGTCAAAGTGCTTTTATCCAAGTTTTAGGATGGGATGAGATGGTACTGATTGTAGATTTAGTTGGTGAAGGATGGAGATTCAAAAATATAAAGTCTCTTATTTTAGAAACTTTATAAAACATCAATCTTTTAGACATAAGAAACCCGAGAGATAGTGTGAATGAGCTTTTAGCTAAGTTTTGAGATGAAAATGAGATGATATTTAGTCTTTAATTTAGTTGATAAAGGATGGACATTGAAAAAATAGAAATTTTCTTATTTTAGAAACTTTTTAAAACATCCATCATTTAGAAATAAGAAACCCTAGTGATGATGTCAACGAGCTTTAAGCCATGTTTTGGAATGAGCATATGAGGTATTGAATCTTAGATTTAGTTGATGAAGCATGGAGATTGAAAAATTAGAAAGCTTCTTACTTTAAGAACTTTATAATACATCCATCTTTTAGACATAGGAAACCTTAGAGATGGAGTCAAGGTACTTTTAGCCAAGTTTTAGGATGAGGATGAGATGGTATTGAATCGTAGATTTAGTTGGTGAAGAATGGAGATTCAAAAATATAAAATCTCTTATTTTAGAAACTTTATAAAACATTCATCTTTAAGACATATGAAACCCTAAAGATAGTGTGAAGGGGCTTTTAGCTAAGTTTTGAGATGAGGATGAGATGAAATTGAATCTTTGATTTAGTTGATGAATGATGGAGATTGAAAAAATAGAAAGTTTCTTATTTTAGAAACTTTATAAGACATTCATCTTTTAAACATCTGAGAACCTAGAAATGGGGTCCAGGAGCTTTTTCCCAACCTTTGAGATGAGGGTGAGATGGTATTGAATCTCAGATTTAGGTTATAAATAATGGAGATTGAAAAACTAGAAAGTTTCTTATTTTAGAAACTTTATAAAATATCAATATTTTAAACATATGAAATCCTAGAAATGTTGTCAATGAGCTTTTAACCAAGTTTTGAGATGAGGATGAGATGTTATTGAATTTTAGATGTAGATGATAAATGATGGAGATTGAAAAAATAGAAAGTTTCTTATTTTATAAACTTTAGAAAACAACCATCTTTTGAGTAACCTTAGAAATGGTGTTAAGGAGTTTTTTGCCAAGTTTTGAGATTATGATGAGATGGTATTAAATCTTAGAATTAGTTGATGAAGGATTGAAATTGAAAAAGCAGAAAGTTTCTAATTTTAGAAACTTTATAAAACATCCATATTTTAGACATAGGAGACCCTAGAGATGGTGTTAATGTTCTTTTGGCCAAGTTTTGGGAAGATGATGAAATGGAATTGAACGATTTAGTTGATGAAGGATAGAGATTGACAAAATAGAAAGTTTCTTATTTTTGAAACTTTATGAAACATCCATCTTTTATGGTATTAAAACCCTAGAGAAGATGTCAACGAGCTTTTAGCCATGCTTTGGGATGAGAATGAGAGGGTATTGAATCTTAGATTTAGTAGATGAAGGATGGAGATTGAAAAGACAAAAAGTTTTTTTTATTTTTGAAACTTTATAAAACATCGATCTTTTAGACATAGGAAACCCTAGAGATGATGTCAACTAGCTTTTATCCAAGTTTTGGGATGAGAATGAGAGGATATTGAATCTTATATTTACTTGATGAATGATGGCGATTGAAATAATAGAAAGTTTCTTATTTTAGAAATTATGTAAAACATCAATCATTTATACTTAGTAAACCCTAGAAATGGTGACAAGGACCTCTGAGCCAAGTATTGGGATGAGTTAGTGATGGTATTGAATCTTAGATTTAGTTGATGAAGGATGGGGAGAAAAAAAGTTTCTTATTTTAAGAACTTTATAAAACATCTATCTTTTAGACATATGAAACCCTAGAGATTGTGACAAGGAGCTTTTAGCCATGTTTTGAGATGACGATGCGATGGTAATGAATCTTAAATTTAGTTGAAGAAGGATGGAGAAAGAAAAAACAGAAAGTTTTTTATTTTAGAAACTTTATAAAACATTAATCTTTTAGACATAGGAAACCCTATAGATGGTGTCAATGAGCTTTTAGCCATGTTTTAGGTTAACGATGAGAATTGAAAAAATATAAAGTTTCTTATTTTAGAAACTTTATAAAACATACATCTATTAGACATAGAAAACCCTACAGATGCTGTCAAGGAGCTTTTAGCCAAGTTTTGAGATTAGGATGAGATGCTGTTGAATCTTAGATTTAGTTGACGCATGATGGAGATTGAAAAAAGAGAAAGTTTCTTAATTTAGAAACTTTATAAGACATACATCTTTGAGACATAGGAAACCCTAGAGATAGAGTCAAGGAGCTTTTAGGCAAGTTTTGGGAGGATGAGAGGAAATAGAATCTTAGATTTATAGTCTGAAGGATGTAGATTGAAGAAATAGAAAGTTTCTTATTTTAAAAACTTTGCGAAACATTCATCTTTTAGACATAGAAAACCCTAGAGATGGTGTCAAGGAGCTTTAAGCCAAGTTTTGAGATGAGAATGAGATGATATTGAATCTTAGATTTAGTTAACGGAGGATGGAGATTGAAAAAATAGAAAGTTTCTTAATTTTAAAACTTTATAAGGCATCCATCTTTTATAGATAGGAAACCCTAGAGATGGTGTCAAGAAGCTTTTAGCCAAGCTTTGGGATGAGGATGAGATGAAATTGAATCTTAGATTTAGTTGATGAATGATGGAGATTGAAAAAATAAAACTTTATAAAGCATCCATCCTTTAGACATTGGAAACCCTAGAGATGATGTTAAGGTGCTTTTAGCTAAGTTTTGACTTGAGAATGAGAGGGTATTGAATCTTAGATTTAGTTGATGAAAAATGAAGATTGAAAAAATAGAAAGTTTCATATTTTAGAAACTCTAAAAAACATCAATCTTTAAGACTTAGTAAACCCTAGAGATGTTGTCAAGGAGCTTTTAGATTGATCTTTTATAGTATTGAAACTCTACAGATGATGTCAACGTGCTTTTAACTAAGTTTTGAGATGAGAATGAGAGGGTAATGAATCTTAGATGTTATTGATAAAAGATGGAGATTGAAAAAATAGAAAATTTCTTACTTTTGAAACTTTATAAAACATCCATCTTTTAGACATATGAGACCCTAAAGATGGTGTCAATGAGCTTTTAGCCATGTTTTGGGATGAAGATAAGATGATTTTGAATCTTAGATTTAGTTGGTGAAAAATAGAGATTGAAAAAATAGAAAGTTTCTTATTTTAGACATAGGAAACCCTAGTGATGGTGTCAAGGAGCTTTGAGCCAAGTTTTGGGATGAGTTAGCGATGGGATTGAATCTAAAATTTAGTTGATGAAAGATGGCAAAAAAATAAAATATTTCCTAATTTAGAAACTTTATAAAAAATCTATCTTTTAGACACATGAAACCCTAGGAGATAGTGTCAAGGAGTTTTTAGCCAACTTTTGGGACGATGATGAGATGGTATTGAATCTTAGATTTTATTGATGAAGGATGGAGGTTGAAAAATAGAAAGTTTCTTTTTTACAACTTTATGAAACATCAATCTTTTAGACATAGAAGACCCTAGAGATGGATTCAATGTTCTTTTAGCTAAGTTTTGAGATGATGATGAGATGATATTGAATCTTAGATTTAGTTGATTAAAGATGGAGATTGACAAAATAGAAAGTTTCTTATTTTAGAAACTTTATAAAACAACCATCTTGTATGGTATTGAAACCATGGAGATGATGTCAACGGACTTTTAGCCATATTTTGGGATGAGAATGATAGGGTATTGAATCTTATATTTAGTGGATGAAGGATGGAGATTGAAAAGACAAAAGTTTCTGATTTTAGAAACTTTATAAAACATCAATCTTTTAGATATAGGAAACCCTAGAGATGATGCCAACCAGCTTTTAGCTAGGTTTTGGGATGATAATGAGAGAATAATGAATCTTAGATTTACTTGTTGAATGATGGATATTTAAAATAGAAAGTTACTTATTTTAGAAACTTTGTAAAACATCAATCTTTTACACTTAGTAAACCGTAGAAATTGTGTCAAGGAGCTCTGAGCTAAGTTTTGGGATGAGTTAGCGATGGTATTGAATCTTAGATTTAGTTGATGAAGGATGAGGAGAAAATAAAAAGTTTCTTATTTTAGGAACTTTATAAAACATCTATCTTTTAGACATTTGAAATCCTAAAGATTGTGTGAAGGAGCTTTTAGGCATGTTTTGAGATGAGGATGCGATGGTAATGAATCTTAAATTTAGTTGATGAAGGATGGAGGAAGGAAAAACAGAAAGTTTCTGATTTTAGAAACATTATAAAACATTTATCTTTTAGACATAGGAAACCCTGTAGATGGTGTCAATGAGCTTTTAGCCAAGTTTTAGGTTAAGGATGAGAATTGAAAAAAAGAAAGTTTTTGATTTTAGAAACTTTATAAAACATACATATATTAGACATATAAAACCCTACAGATGCTGTCAACGAGCTTTTAGCCAAGTTTTGAGATGAGGATGAGATGAATTTGAAACATAGATTTAGTTGACGCATGATGCAGATTGAAAAAATAGAAAGTTTCTTAATTTGTAAACTTTTTAAGACATCTATCTTTTAGACATATGATACCCTAGAGATAGTGTCAAAGGGCTTTTAGGCAATTTTGGGATGAGGATGAGATGAAATTTAATCTTAGATTTAGTAGATGAAGGATGGAGATTGAAGAATTAAAAAGCTTCTTATTTTAGAAACTTTACAAAACATTCATCTTTTAAACGTAGAAAACCTTAGAGATGCTGTCAAAGAGCTTTTAACCAAGTTTTGAGATGAGGATGAGATGATATTGAATCTTAGATTTAGTTGACGCATGATGGAGATTGAGAAAATAGAAAGTTTCTTAATTTAGAAACTTTATAAGACATATCTTTTAGACAAAGAAAACCCTAGAGATAGTGTCTAAGAGCTTTTTGCCAAGTTTTGGGATGGGGATAAGATGAAATTGAATCTTAGATTTAGTTGATGAATGGTGGAGATTGAAGAACTATAATGTTTCTTATTTTAGAAACTTTACAAAACATTCATCTTTTACACTTAGTAAACCCCAGAAATGGTGTGAAGGAGCTACGAGCCAAGTTTTGGGAGGAGTTAAGGATGGTAGTGAATCTTAGATTTAGTTGATGAAGGATGGTGAAAAAATAAAAAGTTTCTTATTTTAGAAACTTTTTAAAACATCTATCTTTTACACATATGAAACCCTAGAGAGTGTGTCAAGGAGCTTTTAGCCAAGTTTTGAGATTCGGATCCGATGATACTGAATCTTAAATTTAGATGATGGAGGATGGAGAATGAAAAAACAGAAACTTTCTGATTTTAAAAACTTAATAAAACATCCATCTTTTAGACATATGAAACCCTATAGATGTTGTGAAGGAGCTTTTAGCCAAGGTTTAGAATGAGGATGAGAATTGAAAAAATAGAAAGTTTCTGATTTTAGAAACCTTATAAAACATACATCTTTTAGACATAGAAAATCCTAATGATGTTGTCAAAGAGCTTTTAGCCAAGATATGAGATGAGGATGAGATGATATTAAATCTTAGATTTAGTTGACGCATGATGGAGATTTAAAAAGTAGAAAGTTTCTTAATTTATAAACTTTATAAGACATCCATTTTTTTGACATAGAGAACCGTAGAGATAGTGTCAATGAGCATTTAGCCAAGTTTTGGCATGAGGATGAGATGAAATTTAATCTTAGATTTAGTTGATGAAAGATTGAGATTGAAGAAATAGATAGCTTCCTATTTTGGAAACTTTAAAAAATATTAATCTTTTAGACATAGGAAACCCTAGAGATGGTGTCAAGGAGCTTTTAGCCAAGTTTTGAGATAAGAATGAGATGAAATTGAATCTTCGATTTAGTTAAAGGAGGATGGAGATTGAAAATATAGAAAGTTTCTTATTTGAGAAACTTTATAAGACATCCATCTTTTAGACATAAGAAACCCTAGAGATGGTGTCATGGATCTTTTAGCCAAGTTTTGGGATGAGGATGAAATAAAATTGAAGCTTAGATTTAGTTGATGAATGATCGAGATTGAAAAAATAGAAAGTTTCTTATTTTAGAAACTTTTTTAAACATCCATCTTTTAGATGTAGGAAACCCTAGAGATGATTCAAGGTGCTTTTAGCCAAGTTTTGAGTTGAGAATGAGAGGGTATTAAATCTTAGATTTAGTTGATGAAGAATGGAGATTTAAAAAATGGAAAGTTTCGTATTTTAGAAAGTTTATAAAATATCAATCTTTTAGACTTGGTAAACCCTAGATATGTTGTTAAGGAGCTTTAAGATTGATCTTTTATAGTATTGAAACTCTACAGATGATGTCAACGAGCTTTGAGCCACGATTTGAGATTAGAATGAGAGGGTAATGAATCATAGATTTAGTTGATAAAAGATTGAGATTAAAAAAATAATTTTTTATTTATTTTAGAAACTTTATAAAACATCCATCTTTTAGACATATGAGACCTTATAGATGGTGTGAAGGAGCTTTTAGCCAAGTTTAGGGATGAAGATAAGATGATTTTGATTCAAGATTTAGGTGATGAAAAATGGAGATTGAAAAAATAGAAAGTTCCTTATTTTAGAAACTTTATAAAACATCCACCTTTTAGACATAGGAAACCCTAAAAATGGTGTCAAAGAGCTTTGAACCAAGTTTTGTGATGACTTAGCGATGATATTGAATCATAAATTTAGTTAAAGAAGGATGGAGAAAAAATAAAAAGTTTCTTATTTTAGAAACTTTATAAAAAATCTATCGTTTAGACATATGAAACCCTAAGAGATTGTGTGAAGGAGCTTTTAGCCAAGTTTTGATACGAGGATGAGATGGTATTGAATCTTAGATTGAAGGATGGAGATTGAAAAACAGAAAGTTTGTAATCTTAGAAAATTTATTAAACATCCATCTTTTAGACATAGAAAATCATCTAGATGGTGTCAAGGAGCTTTTAGCCAAGTTTTGAGAAGAGGATTAGATGGTATTGGATCTTCTTACATTTAGTTGATGAGGGATGGAGATTGAAAAATATAAAGTTTCTTATTTTAGTAACCTTATAAAAAACATCCATCTTTTAGACATAGGAAACCTTAAAGATGCTGCCAAGGGCCTTTTATCCAAGTTTGGAGATGAGGATGAGATGATGTTGAATCTTAGATTTAGTTAACTGATGATGGAGATTGAAAAAATAGAAGTTTCTTAATTTAGAAACTTTAGAAGACGTCAATCTTTTAGACATAAGAAACCCTGGAGATAATGTCAATGAGCTTTTAGGCAAGTTTTGGGATGAGAATTAGATGAAATTTATCTTCGATTTAGTTGATGAAGGATGGAGATTGAAGAAATAGAAAGTTTCTTATTTTAGAAACTTTACAATACATTCATCTTTTAGACATAGAAAATCCTAGAGATGCTGTTAAGGTGCTTTTAGCTAAGTTTTGAGATGATGATGAGATTATATTGAATCTTATATTTAATTAACGCATGGTGGAGATTGAAAAAATAGAAAATTTTTTAGTTTAGAAACTTTATAAGACATCCATCTTTTAGACATATGAAACTCTAAAGTTAGTGTCAATGAGCTTTTAGTCAAGTTTTGGGATGGGGATAAGATGAAATTGAATCGTAGATTTAGTTGATGAAGAATGGAGATTGAAGAAATAGAAAGTTTCTTATTTTAGAAACTTTACAAAACATTCATCTTTTAGACATAGGAAATCCTAGAGATAGTGTCAAAGAGCTTTGAGCCAAGTTTTGCGATGAGTTAGTAATGGTATTGAATCTTAAATTTATTTGATGAAGGATGGCGAAAAAATAATAGTTTATTATTTTAGATATCTTATAAAACATCTATCTTTTAGACATATGAAATCCTAGGAGATGATGTAATGGAGCTTTTAGCTAAGTTTTCATATGAGGATGAGAAGGTATTGAATCTTTGATTTAGTTGATGAAGGATGGATATTGAAAAACAGTAAGTTTCTAATCTTAGAACCCTTATAAAACTTCTATCTTTAGATATAGGAAACCCTTTAGATGGTGTCAAGGAGCTTTTAGACAAGTTTTGAGATGAGGATTAGATGGTACTGAATCTTAGATTGAGTTAATAAAGGATGGAGATTGAAAAAAAATAAAGTTTCTTATTTTAGAAACTTTATAAAATATCCATCTTTTAGACATAGGAAACCCAAGAGATGGTGTCAAAGTGCTTTTAGCCAAATTTTTGCATAAGATGAGATGGTATCAAGGAGCTTTTAGCCAAGTTTTAGGTTAAGAATGAGACGGTATTGAATCTTAGATTTATTTGTTGAATGATGGATGTTGAAAAATTAAAAGTTTCTTATATTTAAAACTTTGTAAAATATCAATCTTTTACACTTAGTAAACCCTAGAAATGGGATGAGTTAGCGATGGTATCGAGTCTTAGATTTAGTTGATGAAGGATGAGGAAAAAATAAAAAGTTTCTTATTTTTGGAACTTTATAAAACATCAATCTTTTAGACATAGGAAATCTTATAAATGGTGTCAAGGAGCCTTTAGCCAAGTTTTGATACGAATGTTTTATTAAAGATCGATGTTTTACAAAGTTACTAAAATAAGAAACTTTTTTTTTTTAATCTCCATCCTTAATCAACTAAATCTAAGATTCAATACCATCTCCTCATCATCTCAAAACTTGGCTAAAAGCTCCTTGACACCATCTCTAGGGTTTCCTACGTCTAAAAGATGGATGTCTTATAAAGTTTAAGAAATAACAAACTTTTTATTTTTTCAATATCTATCCTTCATCAACTAAATCTAAGATTCAATTCCCTCTCATTTTCATCCCAAAACTTGCTTAAAAGGTCGTTGACATCATTTCTAGGGTTTCATATGTCTAAAAGATTGATATTTTATAAAGTTTCTAAAATAAGAAATTTTTTATATTTTCAATCTCCATCCTTCCTCAACTAAATCTAAGATTCAATATTATCTCATCATCTTCCCAAAACATGGCTAAAAGCCCTTTAACACCGTCTCTAAGGTCCCCTATGTCTAAAAGATGGATGTTTTATAAAGTTTCTAAAATTTCAATCTCCATCCTTTATCAACTAAATTTAAGATTTAATACATTCTCATCTTCATCTTAAAACTAGGCGAAAAGCTCTTTCACACCATCTCTAGGGTTTCCTATGCCTAAAAGATATATGTCTTATAAAGTTTCATTATCCTCTCATTCTCATCCCAAAACTTGGCTAAAAGCTCGTTGACATCATCTCTTGGGTTTACTATGTCTAAAAGATTGAAGTTTTATAAAGTTATTAAAATAAGTAACTTTCTATTTTTTCATCCTCCATCCTTCATCAACTAAATCTAAGATTCTATACCATCTCATCCTCATCTCAAAACTTGGCTAAAAGCTCCTTCACACCATCCCTAGGGTTTCCTATGTCTAAAAGATGTACGTCTTACAAAGTTTCTAAAATAAGAAACTTTCAATTTTTTCTATCTCTATCCTTCATCAACTAAATCTAAGAATCAATATCATCTCATCGTCAATCCAAAAGAAGGCTAAAAGCTCCTTGACATTATGTCTAGGGTTTACTAAGTCTAAAACATTGATGTTTTATAAAGTTTCTCAAAAAAGAAACTTTCTTCTTTTTAATCTCCATACATAATCAACTAAATCTAAGATTCAATACCCTCTCATTCTCATCCCAAAACTTGGCTAAAAGGTCCTTGACATCATCTTTAGGGTTTCAATACCATAAAAGATGGTCCTTCATCAATTAAAACTAAGATTCAATACCATAACATGCTCAAACAAAACTTGGCAAAAAGCTCATTGACACCATCAATATGATCTCCTATGTCTAAAAAATGGATGTTTTTTAAAGTTTCTAAAATAAGAAACTTTATATTTTTTCAATCTCCATCCTTTATCAACTAAATGTAAGATTCAATACCATCTCATCCTCATCTCAAAACATCGCTAAAAGCTACTTAAGACCATCTCGAGGGTTTCCTATGTCTAAAAGATGGATGTTTTACAAAGTTCCTATAATAAGAAACTTTCTAATTTCTCTATCTCCATCCTTAATCAACTAAATCTAAGATTGAATACCATCAAATCCTCATCTCAAAACTTGGCTAAAAGCTCTTTGACAACATCTATAAGGTTTACTAAGTGTAAAAGATTGATGTTTTCTAAAGTTTCTAAAATAAGAAAACTTTTTATTTTTTCAATCTCCATCTTTCAAAAACTAAATCCAATACTTAATACCCTCTCATTCTCAACTCAAAACTTGGCTAAAAGCTCCTTGACACCATCTCTAGGGTTTCCGATGTCTAAAAGATGGATGTTTTATAAATTTTCTAAAATAAGAAACCTTCTATTTTTTCAATCTCCATCCTTTATCAACTAAAACTAAGATTCAATACCCTCTCATTCTCATCCCAAAACTTTTCAAAAAGCTGGTTGACATCATCTCTAGGGTTTCAATTCCATAAAAGATGGTCTTTCATCAACTAAATATAAGATTCAATACCATCTCATCCTAATCTCAAAACTTGGCTGAAAGATCATTGACACCATCTCTAGGGTCTCCTATGTCTAAAAGATTGATGTTTTATAAAGTTTTTAAAATAAGAAAGTTTTTATTTTTCAAACTGCTTCCTTTATCAACTAAATCTAAGATTCAATACCATCTCATCCTCATCTCAAAATTTGGCTAAAACCTCTTAACACAATCTCGAGGGTTTCCTATGTCTAAAAGATGGATATTTTATAAAGTTTCTTAAATAAGAAACTTTCTATTTCTTCAATCTCCCACCTTCATCAACTAAATCAAAGAGCAATACCATCTAATCCAAATCTCAAAACTTGGCTAAAAGCTCTTTGACACAATCTCTAGGATTTACTATGTGTAAAATATTGATGATTTATAAAGTTTGTAAAATAAGAAACTTTTATTTTTTCAATCTCCATCATTCACCAACTAAATCTAAGTTTCAATACCCTCTCATTCTCAACTCAAAACTTGACTAAAAGCTCCTCGACACCATCTCTAGGGTTTCTTATGTCTAAAAGATGGATGTTTTTTAAAGTTTCTAAAATAAGAAACTTTCTATTTTTCCAATCTCCATCATTCATCCACTAAATCTAAGATTCAATACCGTCTCATTTTCATCTCAAAACTTGGCTAAAAGCTCGTTGACATCATCTATAGAGTTTCAATACCGTAAAAGATGGTTCTTCATCAACTAAATTTATGATTCAATACTATCTCATTCTCATCTCAAAACTTGGCTAAAAGCTCCTGGGCACCGTCTCTAGGGTCTCCTATGTCTAAAAGATGGATGTTTTAAACTAAGAAACTTTCTAGTTTTTTAATCTCTATCCTTTATCATCTAAATCTATGATTCAATACAATCTCATCCTCATCTCAAAACTTGGCTAAAAGCTCCTTAACACCATCTCTAGGGTTTCCTATGTCAAAAAGATGGTTTTTTATAAAGTTTCTAAAATAAGAAACTTTCTATTTTTTCAATTTACATGCTTCGTTAACAAAATCTAAAATTCAATATCATCTAATCCTCATCTCAAAACTTGCCTAAAAGCTCATTGACAGAATCTCTAGTATAAACTAAGTGAAAAAGATTGATGTTTTATAAAGTTTATAAAATAAGTAACTTTCTAGTTTTTCAAATCTCAGTCCTTCATTAACTAAATCTATGATTCAATACCCTCTCATTCTCATCTCAAAACTTGGCTAAAAGCCCCTTAACACCATCTTGAGATTTTCTTATTTCTAAAAGATGGATGTTTTATAAAGTTTTATAAATAAAAAACTTTCTATTTTTTCAATCTCCATCCTTTATCAACAAAATCTGAGATTCAATCCCATTTAATCTCATTTATCAACAAAATCTAAAAGCTCTTTGAAACCATCTCTAAGCTTTACCAAAAGAAAACGATTACTGTTTTATTAAGTTTCTAAAATAAGATATTGTTTATTTTTTCAATCTCCGTCCTTCATCAACTAAATCTAAGATTCAAGGGGCTTTTAGCTAAGTTTTTAGATGAGGATGACATGTTATTGAATCTTAGACTTAGTTGATGAAGGACGGAGATTGAAAAGATAAACAGTTTCTTATTTTAGAAACTTTATAAAACTTCAATCTTTTAGACTTAGTAAACCCTAAAGATGATGTCAAAGTGCTTTTAGCCAAGTTTTGAGATAAGGATGAGATGGTATTGAATCTTAGATTTAGTTGAAGATGGATGGAGTTTGAAAAAATAGAAAGTTTCTTATTTTAGAAACGTTTTAAAACATTAATCTTTTAGACATAGGAAACCGTATAGATTGTGTGAACGAGCTTTTAGCCAAGTTTTGGGATGAGGATGAGAGGGTATTGAATCTTAGATTTAGTTGATGAAAGATGGAGATTGAAAAATTAAAAAGTTTCCAATTTTAGAAACTTTGTAAAGCATCCATCTTTTAGACACATGAGACCCTAGAGATGGTGTAAATGTGCATTTAGCCATATTTTGGGATGAGGATGAGATGGTATTAAATCTTAGATTTAGTTGATGAAGGATGGAGATTGAAAAAATTGAAAGTTTCTCATTTTAGAAACTTTGTAAAACATCAGTCTTTTTTAGACATAAGAGACCTTAGAGACGGTGTCAAGGAGCTTTTTGATATGTTTTGGGATGAAGATGAGATGATATTGAATCTTAGATTTAGTTGATGAAGGATGGAGATTGAAAAAATAGAAAGTTTCTTATTTTAGAAACTTTATAAAACATCCATCTTTTAAACATAGAAAATCCTATAGATTGTGTGAAGGTGCTTTTATCGAAGTTTTGAGATGAGGATTAGATGATATTGAATCTTAGATTTTGTTGATCAATGATAGATACTGAAAAAATAGAAAGTTTCCTATTTTAGGAATTTTATAAAACATCAATCTTTTAGACATAGGAAACCCCATAGATGGTGTTATGAAACTTTTAGCCAAGTTTTGAGATGAATATGAGATGTTATTGAATCATAGATTTAGTTGATCCAGGATGGAGATTGAAATAAATAGAAAGTTTCTAAAATAAATAAAAAACATCCATCTTTTAGACATAGGAGATCCTAGAGATGGTATCAAGGCGCTTTTAGCCATGTTTTGGGATGATGAGATGTTATTGAATCATAGATTTAGTTGATCCAGGATAGAGATTGAAAGAAATATAAAGTTTCTTGTTTTAGAAACTTTAAAATTAGACATAGGAGATCCTAAAGATGGTGTCAAGGCGCTTTTAGCCATGTTTTTGGATGATGATGAGATGGTATTGAATCTTAGATTTAATTGATGAATGATGGAGATTAAAAAAATAGAAAGTTTCTGATTTTAGAAACTTTATAAAACATCAATCTTTTATGGTATTCAAACCCTAGTCGACGAGCTTTTAGCCAACTTTTGGGCAGAAAATGTGAGGGTATTGAATCTTAGATTTAGTTGATGAAGGATGGAGATTGAAAAAACAGAGAGTTTCTGATTTTTGAAACTTTATAAAACATCAATCTTTTAGACATTGGAAACCCTATAGATGGTGTAAATGAGGTTTTAGCTAATTTTCAGATTAGGATTAGATGGCATTGAATCTTAGATTAGTTGATCAATCATAGAGATTGAAAAAATAGAAAGTTTCTTATTTTAGAAACTTTATAAAATATCAATCTTTTTGACGTAGGAAATCACATAGATGGTGTCAAAGTGCTTTTAGCCAAGTTTTGAGATGTGGATGAGATGATATTGAATCTTAAATTTAGTTGATGAAGGATGGAGATTGGAAAAATAGAGAGTTTCTTATTTTAGAAACTTTATAAAATATCCATCTTTTAGACATATGAAACCGTAGAGATGGTGTCATTGAGCTTTTAGCCATGTTTTGAGATGAGGATAAGATGGTACTGAATCTTAGATTTAGTTGATAAAGGATGGAGATTGAAAAAATAGATAACTTCTTTTCCTGGAAACTATATAAAACATCCATCTTTTAGGCATAAGAGACCCTAGCGACGGTGTTAAAGGGCTTTTAGCCATGTTTTGGGATGAGGATGAGATGATGTTGAATCTTAGATTTAGTTGATAAATGATGGAGATTGAAAAAATAGAAATTTCTTAATTTTGAAATTAAATAAAACAACCATCTTTTAGACATAGGAAACTCTAAGTATGATGTTAACGAGCTCTTAACAAAGTTTTGGGTTGAGAATGAGAGGGTATTGAATCTTAGATTTAGTTGATGAAGGATGGAGATTTAAAAAATAAAAAGTTTATTATTTTAGAAACTTTGTAAAACATAAATATTTTAGAGTTTTTTTTTTGGTTGGTAAGCTGGGGTTAGGCAAGACCCCCACCAGATTCATTGATAGAGGAAAATTGTAGACTAAGGGGGCTCAAAAGCCAACAAGAAGGGAACAAGCTCCCAACACAGCAACAACCAAGAAAAAGAAGCATAAAAGCATTTGCCACACGGAGGCGTGACCAAAAGCCTGAAGGAGACTTTCTCATGACTGTCGGAAATCCAAAGCAAACTAACGAGAATCAGGAGCCACCCCATCCCGTGATCAAAGGGGGAGATCCATCCCGACCAAGTAGTGATCCAACTACAAGACTCATAAAAATCGACAGAGACTCAAGGGTAAAGGGCCCAAATATTGGAAAATTGAGCAGGATCTGCTCCCAAGTTACAACCGAGTGTACACCATACCAGAGTAGTCATCAGTAATAATATCAGCCAGGGCAGAGGGAATAAGGCTGACATCTATACCAGACCCTTTGCAAATACAGTCCACTTTGGATAGAAAATCTGCTGCTTTATTTGCCTCCCTCCAGACATGAGAAATTCTCCACGATGAGAAAGAGGATAGACAATTTTTAATAGTTTCCAGCGTATAAATCTTTTTCCAAGGGCAGAATATAACTCCTGTTATGATTTTTTCAGTAGTTGTTGAGTCAGTTTCGATCCAAATGTGCTAAATGTTCAAGACAGAGGCAATTTGAAGACCAAATGCTATTGCTTCCAGCTCAAGATCATTTATGGAGTCGGGAGGCCTATTAACAGAAAACAAAGCACACGGTTCTCCTTTTTATTTCGAACAATACCTCCAATTGAGCCATAATCCCCGGAGAGAGATGCATCAGAATTCAGTTTGAAGAAGGGGAGGCTTAGGGGTATCTAGCTGCAGAACTTTTGATAACATGGGCGAGGAAGCAGACATATACCAAGATTAGCAGCAATTTCTTCATTTCTTTCAGATTTCGAATCATATAGAAGCAGATGGGATATTCTGTTTTTGATGACCAAAAGGATGTTTCGCAGAATAATTTGCTTGTGGGTTGACTTCTGGTTAAAGATTCTGTTATTTCTTTCAGACCAAATGCTATAAATCGCAGCAGAGAAAGCAACTTTAATGGCAATAGATATCTGACGTTTCCCTTGGAATTTTAACCGCATCCACTCTTCTTCCGCTTTCAAAGAATTTGCTGGTTTTCTTCTCTGCTTGAACCTCCATAGAACATTTCTCCAAATCCAGGAAGAGAAAGCACAATTAAAGAATAAGTGATCATGATATTCTTGATCTTGATTACACAAGATGCAACGGGAATCTCCAGAGCTGCCCAGGAAATGGAGATGATCAATAGTCCTGAGTTTACCTTGAATTGCTTGCCAAGCTATCATACAATGCCGAGGGATATAGCCTAGAAACCAGATGGAATTAAACCAGCAAGGTTTTTCATTCTTCTGCCGAATTTGCTCCCAAGCACTACGAATAGAGAATTTACCATTCGACTCTAGTTTCCAAATAACAGTGTTAGCAACAAGGGATATATGATAAATTGCCGAGTTAAGGATGTTACCCAGATTTTAAGGGGGGGAGATAAGAACGGTATCCCATGATCCATTCAATCTTAAATCTTCAATGGTCGCCTTTCGAGGGATGTTGTAGAAAATCCTTCCCACAGAAGTTTGAGAATCAATTGGGCCATTTGGGTGCCAGGGATCGTTCCAAAAATTTATGCCTTTTCCAAATCCCACGGCATAACAAATATATTTTTTTGCATCTTCTCTGGATTTGAGAATACTTCTAGCCACCCAAGATGGGTTTGAGGGCATGGGCATCTACCAAAAATTTCTTTTTCGAATATATTTCAGATAGAACCATTGAACCCAAGGGGTATTTCTTTTCTCAACGATGTGCCAAAGAAGCTTGAGTTGAGCTGCAGAATTAAGATCTCCCAGTTTTTTGATTCCCAGGCTTCCTTCATCTTTTGGGCGACATATATTCTCCCAAGCGATAGAATGATATTTCTTTTGCATAGAAGAACCAGCCCATAAAAAGTCCCGAAAGATTTTTTCTATGGAATTCAGAACCCCCACAGGGATACTGAAAGCAGCAGACCAGAAAAGATGGAAGGAATTAAGAACGGACTTAATTAGCTCAATCCTTCCAGCCCTGGAGAGAAAACAGTTAGACCAGAGAGATATTAGTTTCCTGATATTAGATATCAGGGGGAAATATTTTAGAGTTAGTAAACCGTAGAGATGGTATGAAGGAGCTTTTAGCCAAGTTTTGGGATGAGGATAAGATAGTATTGAATCTTAGATTTAGTTGATGAATGATAAAGATTGACAGAATAGAAACTTTCTTATTTTATAAACTTGGTAAAACATCAACATTTTAGATATAGAAAATCCTAGAGAAGGTGTCAAGGAGCTTTTAGCCTAGTTTTGAGATGAGAATGAGATGGTATTGAATCTTAGATTTAGTTTATAAAGGATGGGGATCGAAAAAATAGAAAGTTTCTTATTTTTGAAACTTTATGAAACATCAATCTTTTAGACATAAGAGACTCTAGAGACGCTGTCAATGAGCTTTTAGCGATGTTTTGGGATGAGGATGAGATGATATTGAATCTTAGATTTAGTTAATGAAGGATGGAGATTGAAAAAATTAAATGTTTCATATTTTAGAAACTTTATAAAACATTCATCTTTTAGACATAGGATACCCTAGAGATGATGTCAACAAGCTTTTAGCTAAGTTTTGGGATGTGAACGTGTTGGTATTGAATCCTAGATATAGTTGATGAAGGATGGAGATTGAAAAAATATAAAGTTTCTTATTTTAGAAGGTTTATAAAACATCAATCTTTTAGACTTTATAAACCATACATATGGTGTACAGTTGCTTTTAGCCAAGTTTTGAGATGAGGATGAGATGTTATTTAATATTAGGTTTAGTTGATGAAGGATGGAGGTTGAAAAAATAGAAAGTTTCACATTTTAAAAACTTTATAAATCATCCATATTTAGACATGGGAAACCCTAGAGATGATGTCAACCAGCATTTAACCAACTTTTGGGATGAGAATGAGAGGGTGTTGAATTTTATATTTAGGTGATTAAGTATGGAGAGTGAAAAAAATAGAAAGCTTCTTATTTTAGAAATGTTAAAGTATAAAAGATAAATAACGCCTTTCTCCAACAGCTTAAGCTTTTAGAGAAGTTGGTAAGTTAACATGGTATCAGAGCCAAAGGTCTCGAGTTCAAACCTCTCGGATAGCAAAAATCCACATGCGATGGTCGGCCCAAAGTGGGACCACATGTGCCATGTGTTTGCCAAGTGGGCCAGACGTGCGGGGGAGTGTTTAAGTAAAAAAAAAATAACGCCTTTCTCCAACAGCTTAAGCTTTTAGAGAAGTTGGTAAGTTAACAAGAAACATTATAACACATTAATCTTTTAGACTTAGTAAACCCTAGAGATGGTGTGAAAGAGCTTTTAGCGAAGTTTTGAGATGAGGATGAGATAGAATTGAATCTTAGATTTAGTTGATGAAGGATGGACATTGAAAAAATAGAAAGTTTCTTATTTTATAAACTTTATAAAAAATCTATTGTTTAGACATATGACACCTTAGAAATTATGTCCAGGAGATTTTAGCTAAGTTTTGAGATGAGGATGAGATGGTATTGAATCTTAGATTTAGTTGATGAAGGATGGAGATTGAAAAAACAGAAAGTTTCTTATTTTAGAAATATTTTAAAACATCAACCTTTCAGACATAGAAAATCCTAGAGAAGGTGTCAAAGAGCTTTTAGCCAAGTTTTGATAAGAGAATGAGATGGTATTGAATCTTTGATTTAGTTTATAAAGGATGGGGATTGAACAAATAGAAAGTTTCTTATTTTAGAAACTTTATAAAACATCAATCTTTTAGACATAAGAGACTCTAGAGACGGTGTCAATGAGCTTTTAGCGATGTTTTGGGATGAGGATGAGATGATACTGAATTTTAGATTTAGTTAATGAAGGATGGAGATTGAAAAAATTAAAAGTTTCATATTTTAGAAACTTTATAAAACATCCATCTTTTAGACATAGGAAACCCTAGAGATGATGTCAACAAGCTTTTAGCTAAGTTTTGGGATGTGAACGTGTTGGTATTGAATCTTAGATATAGTTGATGAAGGATGGAGAGTGAAAAAATATAAAGTTTCTTATTTTAGAAGGTTAATAAAACATCAATCTTTTAGACTTTGTAAACCTCAAAGATGGTGCAAAGTAGCTTTTAGCCAAGCATTGAGATGAGGATGAGATGGTATTTAATCTTAGATTTAGTTGATGAAGGATGGAGATTGAAAAAATAAAAAGTTTCATATTTTAAAAACTTTATAAAACATCCATATAAACATGGGAAGCCCTAGAGATGGTGTGAAGGAGCTTTTAACCAAGTTTTGGGATGAGAATGATGTCAACGAGCTTTTAGGGATGAGAACGAGAGGGTGTTTAATTTTATATTTAGGTGATTAAGTACAGAGATTGAAAAAAATAGAAAGCTTCTTATTTTAGAAACATTATAAAACATTAATTTTTTAGACTTAGTTAAACCATAGAGATGATGTGAAGGAAGTCTTAGCCAAGTTTCGAGATGGGGATGAGATGGAATTGAATCTTAGATTTAGTTGATGAAGGATGGAGATTTAAAAAATAGAAAGTTTCTTATTTTAGAAACTTTGTAAAACATTTATCGTTTAGACATAGGACACCCTAGAAATTAGGTCACGGAGCTTTTAGCTTAGTTTTGAGATGAGGATGAGATGATATTGAATCTTAGATTTAGGTGATGAAAGATGGAGATTGAAAAAATAGAAAGTTTCTTATTTTAGAAACTTTATAAAGCAACCTTCTTTTAGACATAGGAGACGCTAAAGATGGTGTCACGGGGCTTTTAACCTAATTTCAGGATGATGATGCTATGGTTTTGAATCTTATATTTAGTTGATGATAGATGGAGATTGAAAAAATAGATTGTTTCTTATTTTAGAAGCATTATAAATCATCAATCTTTTAGACATAGGATACCCTAGAGATGGTGTCAAGGTGCGTTTAGCCAAATTTTGGGATGAAGATGAGATAGTATTGAATCGTAGAATTTGTTGGTGAATGATGGAGATTGGAAAATAGAAAATTTCTTATTAAAAACTTTATAAACTATCCATCTTTTCGACATTGAAAATCCTAGAGAGTGTGTCAATGAGCTTTTAACCAAGTTTTGAGATGCGGTTGTGATGGTATTGAATCTTAGATTTAGTTGATAAATGATGGAGATTGAAAAAATAGAAAGTTTCTAATTTTAGAAAGTTTATAAAACGAACATCTTTTAGACGTAGGAAACCCTAGAGATGGTGTCAAGAAGCTTTGAGCCAAGTTTTGAGATGAGGATGAGATGGTATTGAGTCTTAGACTTAGTTGATAAAGGATGGAGATTGAAAAAATAGAAAGTTTCTCATAATAGAAACTTTATAAAACATCAATCTTTTAGACATAGGAAACCCTAAAGAAGATGTCAACGAGCTTTTAGCCATGTTTTGGGAGGAGAATGAGAGGGTATTTAATCTGAGATTTAGTTAATAAAGGATGGAGATTGATAAAAATAGAAAGTTTCTTATTTTCGAAACTTTATAAAACATCCAACTTTTGGACTTTGGGATGAGGATGAGATGATATTGAAAAAATTAAAAATTTCTTATTTTAGAAACTGGATTAGAGATAGTGTGAAGGTACTTTTAAACAAGTTTTGAGATGAGGATGAGATGGTATTGAATCTTATACTTAGTTGGTGAAAGATGGATATTGAAAAAATAGAAAATTTCTTATCTTAGAAACTTTATAAGACATCAATCTTTTGGAAATGGGAAACCCTAAAGATGGTGTCAAGGAGATTTTAGCGAAGTATTGAGATGAGGATGAAAAGGCATTGAATCTTAGATTTAGTTGATAATGGGTGAAGATTGAAAAAATAGAAATTTTCTTAGTTTAGGAACTATATAAAACATCCTTCTTTTAGAGATAGGAGACCCTCGCACGGCGTCAATGAGCTTTTAGCCATGTTTTGGGATGAGGATGAGATGATATTGAATCTTAGATTTAGTTGATGAAGGATGGAGATTGAAACAATATAAATTTCATATTTTAGAAACTTAATAAAACAACCATCTTTTAGACATAAGAAACCCTAAGGATGTTGTTAACGAGCTTTTAACAAAGTTTTGGGATGAGGATGAGAGGGTATTGAATCTTAGATTTAGTTGATGAAGGATGGAGATTTAAAAAATAAAAAGTTTCTTATTTTAGAAACTTTATAAAACATAAATCTTTTAGAGTGAGTAAACCGTAGAGTTGGTATCAATGAGCTTTTAGCCAAGTTTTGGGATGAGGATAAGATGGTATTGAATCTTCGATTTAGTTGATGAATGATAAAGATTGAAAGAATATAAAGTTTCTTACTTTAGAAACTTTGTAAAACATCAACTTTTTAGACATAGAAAATCCTAGAGAAGGTGGCAAGGAGCTTTTAGCTAAATTTTGAGATGAGAATGAGATGGTACTGAATCTTAGATTTAGTTTATAAAGGATGGGGATTGAAAAAATGGAAAGTTTCTTATTTTACGAACTTTATAAAACATCAATCTTTTAGATATAAGAGACTCTAGAGATGGTGTCAAGGAGCTTTTTGCGATGTTTTTGGATGAGGATGAGATGATATTGAATCTTAGATTTAGTTAATGAAGGATGGAGATTGAAAAAAATTAAAAGTTTCATATTTTAGAAACTTTAGAAAACATCCATCATTTAGACATAGGAAACACTAGAGATGATGTCAACAAGCTTTTAGCTAAGTTTTGGGATGTGAACGTGTTGGTATTGAATCTTAGATATAGTTGATGAATGATGGAGATTGAAAAAATATAAAGTTTCTTTTTTTAGGAGGTTTATAAAACATCAATCTTTTAGACTTTGTAAACCCTAGAGATGGTTTAAAGTTGCTTTTAGCTAAGTTTTGAGATGGGGATGAGATGGTATTTAATATTAGATTTAGTTGATAAAGGATGGAGGACGAAAAAATAGAAATTTTCTTATTTTAAAAACTTTATAAAACATCCATCTTTTAGACATAGGAAACCCTAATGATGGTGTCACGGTACTTTGAGCCAAGTTTAGAGATGAGGATGAGATGATTTTGAATCGTAGATTTAGTTTATCACGGATGGAGTTTGAAAAAACTAAATGTTTCTTATTTTAAAAAGTTTATAAAATATATATTTTTTGGATTTAGTTCACCCTACAGATGGTGTAAAGGAGCCTTTTGCCAAGTTTTGAGATAGGGATGAGATTGTATTGAATCTTATACTTAGTTGGTGAAAGGTGGATATTAAAAAAATAGAAAGTTTTTTATTTTAGAAACTTTATAAGACATCCATCTTTTAGACATGGGAAACCCTAAAGATGGTGTCAAGGAGCTTTTAGCCCAGTATTGAGATGAGGATGAAAAGGCATTGAATCTTAGATTTAGTTGATAATGGGTGAAGATTGAAAAAATAGAAAGTTTCTTATTTTAGAAACTTTATAAAACATCCATCTTTTAGAGATAGGAGACCCTAGCACGGCGTCAATGAGCTTTTAGCCATGTTTTGTGATGTGAATGAGATGATATTGAATCTTAGATTTAGTTGATGAAGGAAGGAGATTGAAAAAATAAAAATTTCTTATTTTAGAAACTTAATAAAACAACCATATTTTAGATATTGGAAACCCTAAGGATGATGCTAACAAGCTTTTAACAAAGTTTTGGGATGAGAATGAGAGGGTATTGAATCTTAGATTTAGTTGATAAAGGATGAAGATTTAAAAAATAAAAGTTTCTTATTTTATAAACTTTATAAAATATAAATCTTTTAGAGTGAGTAAACTGTAGAGATGGTATCAAGGAGCTTTTAGTCAAGTTTTGGGATGAGGATAAGATGGTATTTAATCTTAGATTTAGTGAATGACTGATAAAGATTGAAAGAATAGAAAGTTTCTTATTTTATACACTTTGTAAAACATCAACCTTTTAGACATAGAAAATCCTAGAGAAGGTGTCAAGGAGCTTTTAGCCATGTTTTGATATGAGAATGAGATGCTATTGAATCTTAGATTTAGTTTATAAAGGATGGGGATTGAACTAATAGAAAGTTTCTTATTTTAATCTTTTAGACATACGAGACTCTAGAGACGGTGTGGATGAGCGTTTAGCGATGTTTTGGGATGAGGATGAGATGATATTGAATCTTAGATTTAGTTAATAAATGATGGAGATTGAAAAAATTAAAAGTTTCATATTTTAGAAACTTTATAAAACATCCATCTTTTAGACATAGGAAACCTTAGAGATGATGTCAACACGCTTTTAGCTAAGTTTTGGGATGTGAACGTGTTGGTATTGAATCTTAGATATAGTTGATGAAGGATGGAGATTGAAAAAATATAAAGTTTCTTATTTTAGAACGTTTATAAAACATCAATCTTTTAGACTTTGTAAACCATAGAGATGATGTAAAGTTGCTTTTAGCCAAGTTTTGAGATGAGGATGAGATGGTCTTTAATCTTAGATTTAGTTGATGAAGGATGGAGATTGAAAAAATAGAAAGTTTCACATTTTAGAAACTTTATAAAACATCTATATTTAGACATGGGAAACATCTACATTTAGTTGATGTTAACGAGCTTTTAATCAAGTTTTGGGATGAGAATGAGAGGGTGTTGAATTTTATATTTAGGTGATTAAGTATGAAGATTTAAAAAAATAGAAAGCTTTTTGTTTTAGAAACATTATAAAACATTAATCTTTTAGACTTAGTAAACCCTAGAGATGGTGTGGAGGAGCTTTTAGCGAAGTTTTGAGATGAAGATGAGAAGAAATTGAATCTTAGATATAGTTGATGAAGGACAGAGATTGAAAAAATAGAAAGTTTATTATTTTAAAAACTTTATAAAACATCTATCGTTTAGACATAGGACACCCTAGAAATTATGTCTAGGAGCTTTTAGCTAAGTTTTGAGATGAGGAAGAGATGGTATTGAATCTTAGATTTATTTGATGAATGATGGAGATTGAAAAAATAGAAAATTTCTTATTTTATAAACTTTATAAAGCAACCTTGTTTTAGACATAGGAGACGCTAGAGATGGTGTCAGGGGGTTTTAACCTAGTTTTAGGATGACGATGCGATGGTTTTGAATCTTATGTTTAGTTGAGGATAAATGGAGATTGAAAAAATAGATTGTTTCTTATTTTAGAAACTTTATAAATCATCAATCTTTTAGACATAGGAAACCTTAGAGATGGTGTCAAGGTGCTTTTAGCCAATTTTTGGGATGACAATGAGATGGTATTGAATTGTAGAATTTGTTGGTGAAGGATGAAGATTGGAAAATAGAAAATTTCTTATTAGAAACTTTATAAAATATCCATCTTTTCGACATTGAGAACCCATGAGAGTGTGTCAAGGAGCTTTTAGCCAAGTTTTGAGATGAGGTTGAGATGGTATTGAACCTTAGGTTTAGTTGATGAAGGATGGCGATTGAAAAAATAGAAAATTTATAATTTTAAAATGTTTATAAAACAACCATCTTTTAGACATAGGAAACCCTAGAAATGGTGTCAAGAAGCTTTTAGCCAAGTTTTGAGATGAGGATAAGATGGTATTGAATCATAGACTTAGTTGATAGATGATGGAGATTAAAAAAATAGAAAGTTTCTCATAATAGAAACTTTATAAAACATCAATCTTTTAGACATAGGAAACCCTAGAGAGGATGTCAACGAGCTTTTAGCAATGTTTTGGGAGGAGAATGAGAGGGTATTTAATCTAAGATTTAGTTGATAAAAGATGGAGATTGATAAAAATATAAAGTATCTTATTTTAGAAACTTTATAAAATATCTAATTTTGGACTTAGGAGACCCTAGAGATGGTGTTAAGAAGTTTTTAGCAGTGTTTTGGGATGAGGATGAGATGATATTGAAAAGCTCATTGACACCATCTCGAGGGTCTCTTCTGTCTAAAAGATGGATGTTTTATAAAGTTACTAAAATTAGAAACTTTCAGTTTTTTGAATCTCAATCCTTCATCAACTAAATCTAAGATTCAATACCATCTCATCGTAATCTCAAACTTGGCTAAAAGCTCCTTCACACCATCTCTAGGGTTTCCTATGTTTAAAAGATGGATGTTTTATAAAGTTTCAAAAATCAGAAAGTTTCTATTTTTTCAATCTCCATCCTTTATCAACAAAGTCTAAGATTCAATACCATCTAATCCTCATCTCAAAACTTTGCTAAAAGCTCATTGACACCATCTAGAGGGTTTCTTATATCGAAAAGATGGATGTTTTATAAAGTTTCTAAGATTACAAACTTTCTGTTTTTCAATCTCCATGTTTCATCAACTAAATCTAAGATTAAATACCATCTCATCAACATATTAAAAATTGGCTAAAAGCTCCTTGACATCTTCTTCAATCTCCATCAACTAATTTTAAGATTCAATACCATCACAGACTCATCCCAAAACTTGGCTCAAAACTCCTTGACACCATCTCCAGGGTTTCCTAAGTCTAAAAGGTGGAGGTTTTATAAAGTTTCTAAAATAAGAAACTTTCTGTTTTTTCAATCTCCATCCTTTATCAACTAAATCTAAGATTCAATACCCTCTCTTTCTAATCTCAAAACTTTGCTAAAAGCTCGTTGACATCCTCTGTAGTGTTTCTATAGTCTAAAAGATTGATATCTTATAAAGTTTCTAAATTAAGAAACTTTCTATTTTTTCCATCTCTTTCCAGCGCCAACCAAATCTATGATTCAATATCATCTAATCTCCATATCGAAGTTTGGCTAAAAGCTCCTTGACAGCATCTCTAGGGTTTTCTATGTCTAAAAGATTGAAAAAGTAGAAAGTTTTTAGGAAACCCTATAGATGGTGTCAAGGAGCATTTTGCCAAGTTTTGAGATAAGGATTAGATGGAATTGAATCTTAGATTTAGTTGATCAAGGATGGGGATTGAAAAAATATAAAGTTTCTTATTTTAAAAACTTTTTAAAAGCTCCATCTTTTAGACATAGCAAAACCCTAAAGATAGGGTGAAAGAGCTTTTAGCTAAGTTTTGAGATGAGGATGAGATGATATTGAACCTTAGATTTTAGTTGATGAAGGATGGAGATTGAAAATATAGAAACTTTCTTATTTTAAAAACTCTTTAAGATTTTCATCTTTTAAACATAGGGGATAGGAGACCCTACAGATGGCGTCAATGAGCTTTTAGCCAAGTTTTCGGATAAGGATTAGATGGAACTGAATCATAGATTTTATTGCTGAACGAGGGAGATTGAAAAAATAGAAAGTTTCTTATTATAGAAACTTTAAAAAACATACATCTTTTAAACATATATAACCCTAGAGATGGTGTTAAGGAGCTTTTAGCAAAATTTTGGTGATGAGGATGAGATGGTATTGAATCTTAGATTTAAATGATAAAGGATGGAGATTGAAAAAATAGAAAGTTTCTTAGTATAAAAGCTTTGTAAAACATTAATCTTTTACACTGAGTAAACCTAGAGAAGGTGTAATTGAGCTTTTAGCCAAGTTTTGAGATGATGATTAAATGGTATTCAATCTTAGATTTAGTTGATGAAGGATGGAGATTGATAAATTAGAAAGTTTTTTATTTTAGAAATTATATAAAACATCATTCAATTAGTCATAGGAAACCCTAGAGATGGTTTTAAGGAGATTTTAGCCAAGTTTTGAGATGAGAAACAGAGGGTATTGAATATTTGATTTAGTTGATGAATGAAAAAGTAGAAAGTTTCTAATTTTAGAAACTTTATAAAACATCAATCTTTCAGACATAGGAAACATTAGAGATGGTGTTAAGGAGCTTTTAGCCAAGTTTTGAGATGAGAATGAGATGATATTGAATCATAGATTTAGTTGATGAAGGACAATCTTTTATGGTATTGAAACCCTAAAGATGATGTCAACGAGCTTTTAGCCAAGTTTTGGGATGAGAATGAGAAAGTGTTGAATCTTAGATTTGGTTGATGAGGGATGGAGATTGAAAAAATAGAAAGTTTCATATTTTAGAAACTTTATAAAACTTCCATCTTTTAGACATAGTAAAGCCTGGAGATGGTGCCAAGGTGCTTTTACCCAAGTTTTGAGATGAGAATGAGAGGGTGTTGAATCTTGGATTTAGTTGATGAAGGATGGAGATTGAAAAACTAGAAAGTTTCTTATTTTAGAAACTTTATAAAACATAAATCTTTTACACTTAGTTAACCCTAGAGATTGTGTCAAGGAGCTTTTAGCCATGTTTTGCGATGAAGATCAGATGGTATTGAATTATAGATTTAGTTGATGACGGACCATCTTTTATGGTATTGAAACCCTCAAGATGATGTCAACGAGCTTTTAGCCAAGTTTTGGAATGAGAATGAGTGGGTATTGAATCTTAGATTTAGTCTATGAAAGATGAAGATTGAAAAAATAAAAAGTTTCTTATTTTAGAAGCTTTATAAAAGATCCATCTTTTAGACATAGGAAACCCTAGAGATGGTGTCAAGGAGCTTTTAGCAAAGTTCTGAGATGAGAATGAGATAGTACTGAATCTTAGATTTTGTTGCTGAAGGATGGAGATTGAAAAATAAAAAGTTTCTTATTTTATAAACTTTATAAAACATCAATATTTTATACTTAGTAAACCCTATAAATGGTGTGAAAGAGCTTTTAACGAAGTTTTGAGATGAAGATTAGACGGTATTGAATCTTAGATTTAGTTGTTGAAGGATGGAGATTGAAGAAATGAGAAGTTTCAAATTTTAGAAACTTTGTAAAACATTAATCTTTTAGATGTAGGAAACCCTCAAGATTGTGTTAATGAGCTTTTTGCTAAGTTTTGAGATTAGGATGAGATGGTATTTAATCTTAAATTTAGTTGATAAAGTTTGAAGATTGAAAAAACAGAAAGTTTCTTATTTTAGAAACTCTATAGATGGTATTGAATCTTAGATTTAGTTGATGAAAGACTATCTTTTATAGTATTAAAACCCTAGAGATGATGTCAACCCGCTTTTAGCTAAGTTTTGGGATGAGAACCAGAGGTTATTGAATTTTAGATTTAGTTGATTAAGGATAGAGATTGAAAAAATTGAAGCTTTCTTATTTTAGAAACTTTCAAAAACATCCATCTTTTCGACATAAGAAACCCTAGAAACGGTGTCCATGAGCTTTTAGCCAAGTTCTGAGATTAGAATGAGAGGGTATTGGATCATAGATTTAGTTTTTGAAGGATAGAGATTGAAAAAAATAAAAGGTACTTATTTTAGAAACTTTATAAAACAGTAATCTTTTTCTTTTGGTAAACCTTAGAGATGGTTTCAAAGAGCGTTTAGCTAAGTTTTAAGATGAGAATTTGATGAGATTGAATCTTAGATTTTGTTGATAAAGGATGGAGATTGAAAAAATAGAAAGTTTTTTATTTTTAAAACAATATAAAACATCCATCTTTTAGAAATAGGAAAACCTTGAGATGGTGTTAACAGGCTTTTCGCCAAGTTTTGAGATGAGAATGAGAGGGTATTGAATCATAAATTTAGTTAATGAAGGATTGAGATTGAAAAATTAGAAAGTTTCTTATTTTAGAAACTTCATAAAACATCAATCTTTTACACTTAGTATACACTAGAGATGCTGTAAAGGAGCTTTTAGGCAAGTTTTGAGACGTGGATTAGATGATGGAGATTGAAAAAATAGAAAGTTGCTTATTTTAGAAACTTTAAAAAACATCCATCTTTTAGACATAAGAAACCTTAGAGATGGTGTCGAGGAGCTTTTAGTCAAGTTTTGAGTTGAGAATGAGAGGGTATTGAAACTTAGATTTAGTTGTTGAAGGATGGAGATTGAAAAAATAAAAGTTTCTTATTTTACAAACTTTATAAATCATCAATATTTTACACATACTAAATCCTCGAGATTGTGTCAAAGAGCTTTTAGCCATGTTTTCAGATTTGGATTAGATGGTATTGATCTTAGACTTAGTTGATGAAGGCGGGAGATTGAAAAAATAGAAAGTTTCTTATTTTAGAAAAACTTTATAAAACATATATTTTTTAGACATAGGAAACCCTCGAGATTGTGTTAAGGCGCTTTTAGCCAAATTTTGAGATGAGAATGAGATGGTATTGAATCTTAGATTTAGTTGATAAAAGAAGCAGTTTGAAAAAAATAAAAACTTTCTTATTTTAAAAACTTTATAAAACATCAATCTCTTAGACATAGGAGACCCTAGAGATGGTGTGAAGGAGCTTTCAGCCAAGTTTTGAGATTAGGATGAGATGGTATTGAATCTTAGATTTAGTTGACGAAAGACCATCTTTTATGGAATTGAAACCCTGGAGACGATGTCAACCAGCTTTTTGCCAAGTTTTGGGATGAGGATGAGAGGGTATTGAATCTTAGATTTAGTTGATAAAGGATGGAGATTGAAAAAATAGAAAGTTTCTTATTTTAGAAAATTTATAAAACATCCATCTTTTAGGCATAGGAAACCCAAGAGATGGTGTCAAGGAGCTTATAGCCAAGTTTTGAGTTGAGAATGAGAGGGTATTAAATCTTAGATTTAGATTTTGAAAGATGGAGATTGAAAACATAAAAAGTATCTTATTTTAGAAACTTTAGAAAACATCATTCTTTTACAATTAGTAAACCATATAGAAGTTGTCAAAGAGCTTTTAGCCATGTTTTGAGATGAGAATTTGATGGTATTCAATCTTAGATTTAGTTGATTAAGGATGGAGATTGAGAAATTAGAAAGTTTCTTATTTTAGAAACTTTGTAAAACATCCATCTTTTAGACATAGGAAACCCTCGAGATGGTCTTAAGTAGCTTTTAGCGATGTTTTGAGATGAGGATGAGATGGTATTGAATCTTACATTTAGTTGATAAAGGATGGAGATTGAAAAAATATAAAGTTTCTTATTTTAGGCTTTAAAAAACATCCTTCTTTTAGACATAGGAGATCATATAGATGGTGTCAAGGAGCTTTTTGCCAAGTTTTGATATGAGCATGATATGGTACTGAATCTTAGTTTTAGTTGATGAAGTACCATCTTTTATGGTATTAAAACCCTAAAGATGATGTCTAGGACCTTTTAGCCATGTTTTGGGATGAGAATGAGACGGTATTGAATCTTAGATTTAGTTGATTATGGATGGAGATTAAAAAGAAGAAAGTTTCTTTTTTTAGTAACTTTATAAAACGTCAATCTTTTAGACTTAGTAAACCCTAGACATAGTGTCAATGAGCTTTTAGCCTTGTATTGGATTGACGATGAGATGATATTGATTCTTAGATTTAGTTGATGAAGGATAGAGATAGAAAAAATTGAAAGTTTCTTATTTTAGAAACTTTGTAAGACATACATCTTTTAGACATAGGAAACCCTAGGGATGGTGTGAAGGAGCTTTTAGCCAAGTTTTGAGATGAGGATGAGATGGTATAGAATCTTAGATTTAGTTGATGAAGGATGGAGGATGAAAAAATAGAAAGTTAATTATTTTAATAACTTTATAAAACTTCAATCTTTTAGACATAGTAAACCCAAGAGATGATGTCAACGAGCTTTTAGCCAAGTTTTGGGATGAGAATGAGAGGATATTGAATCTTAGATTTACTTGATGAAAGATGGAGATTGAAAAAATATGAAGTTTCTTATTTTTGAAACTTTATAAGACATCCATCTTTTAGGCATAGGTAACCCTAGAGATGGTGTGAAAGAGCTTTTAGCCTAATTTCTTATTTTAGAAACTTTATAAGATATCAATCTTTTAGACATATGAAACCCTAGAAATGATGTCAACAAGCTTTTAACCAAGTTTTGGGATGAAAATGAGAGGGAATTGAATCTTAGATTTAAGGATGGAGATTGAAAAAATAGAAAGTTTGTTATTTCTTAAACTTTGTAAGACATACATCTTTTAGACATGGCAAATCCTAGAGATGGTGTCAAGGAGCTTTTAGCCAAGTTTTGAGTGGTATTGATATCTTAGATTTAGTTGATTAAGGATGGAGATTAAAAAATAGAAAGTTTCTTATTTTAGTAACTTTATAAAACATCCATCTTTAATAAAACATTCATCTCAAAACTTGGCTAAAAGCTCCTTGACAGCATCTCTAGGGTTTTCTGCTTCTAAAAGATATATGTTTTATAATGGTTCTAAAATCAGAAATTTTTTATTTTTTCAATTCTCATCTTCATCCTAAAACTTGGCTAAAGGCTCCCTCACACCATCTATAAGGTTTCCTATGTCTAAAAGATTGATGTTTTATAAAGTTTCAAAAATAAGAAACTTTTTTATTTTTCCCCATCCTTCATCAACTAAATCTTAGACTCAATACCATCGCTAACTCATCCCAAAACTTGGTTCAGTGGTCCTTGACACCATTTCTAGGGATTACTATGTGTAAAAGATTGAACAAATAAATCTAATATTCAATACCGTCTCATTCTTAACCTAAAACTTGGCAAAAAGCTCCTTGACATCATCTCATTCTCATCCAAGAACTTGGCTAAAAGTACTTTGACACCTTCTCTTGGGTTTTCGATGTCTAAAAGATGGATGTTTTATAAAGTTTCTAGAATAAGAAACTTTATATTTTTTCAATCTCCATCCTTCATCAACTCAATCTAAGATTCCGTACCATCTAATCCTCATCTCAAAACTTGTCTAAAAGCTCCTTGACACCATCTAGAGGGTTTCTTATATCTAAAAATAGATGTTTTATAATGGTTCTAAGATTAGAAACTTTCTGTTTTTCAATATCCATCCTTCATCAACTAAATCAAAGATTCAATACCATCTCATCCTCATATGAAAACTTGGCTAAAAGCCCCTTGACACCATCTCCTAGGATTTCATATGTCTAAAAGATAGAAGTTTGATTAAAATTCTAAAATAAGAAACTTTTATTTTTTCGCCATCCTTCATCAAATAAATTTAAGATTCAATACCATCACTGACTCATCCCAAAACTTGGCTCAAAGCTCCTTGACACCATCTCTAGGACTTCCTATGTCTAAAAGATGAATGTTTTGTAAAGTTTCTAAAATAAGACACTTTCTATTTCTTCAATCTCCATCCTTCATCAACTAAATCTAAGATTAAATTTCATCTAATCCTCATCCCAAAAGTTGCCTAGAAGCACCTTGACACTATCTCTAGGGTTTCGTATGTCTAAAAGATTGACGTCTTTAAAACTTTCTAAATTATGAAACTTTCTATTTTTTCAATCTCCATCATCAGTTAACTAAAATCTAAGATTCAATATCATCTCATCCTCATCTCCAAACTTGGATAAAAGCTCCTTAGCAACATCTCTAGGATTTCCTATGTCTAAAAGATGGATGTTTTTTATAAGGTTTCTAAAATAAGAAACTTTATATTTTTTCAATCTCCATCCCTCATCAACTAAATCTAAGATCCAATACCATCTAATCCTCATCTCAAAACTTGGCTAAAAGCTCCTTGATCCCATCTAAAGGGTTTCCTATGTCTAAAAGATGGATGTTTTATAAATTTTATAAGATTAGAAACTTTCTGTTTTTCAATCTCCATCCTTCATTAACTAAATCTGAGATTCAATACCATCTCATCCTCGTATCAAAACTTGGCTAAAAGCTCATTGACACCATCTCTTAGGATTTCATATGTCCAAAAGATAGATTTGTTATAAAGTTTCTAAAATAAGAAACTTTTTATTTTTTCGCCATCCATCTTCAACTAAATTTATGATTCAATACCATCGCTAACTCATCCCAAAACTTGGTTCAAAGCTCCTTGACACCATCTTTAGGGTTTCCTATGTCTAAAAGGTGGATGTTTTATAAAGTTTCTAAAATAAGGAACTTTCTATTTTTTTAATCTCCATTTTTCATCAGCTAAATCTAGAATCAAAATCATCTTATCTTCATCCCTAAACTTGGCTAAAAGTTCCTTTACACCATCTATAAGGTCTCATATGTTTAAAAGATGGATGTTTTATAAAGTTTCTAAAATAAATTTTATTTTATTTTTTTAATCTAAATCTTTTATCAACTAAATCTATGATTCATTACCCTCTCATTCGCATCTCAAATCGTGGCTAAAAGCTCGTTGACATTATTTGTAGAGTTTCAATACTATAAAAGATCAATCTTAAAGCTTCTTAACAACATATCTAAGGTTTACTAAGTCTAAAAGATTGATGTTTTATAAAGTTTCTAAAATACGAAACTTTCCATTTTTTCAATCTCCATTCTTCATCAAGTAAATCTATGATTTAATACCCTCTCATTATCAACTCAAAATCAACTCAAAACTTGGCTAAAAGCCCCTTGAATCATCTCTAGGGTTTCCTATGTCTAAAAGATGGATGTTTAAAAACGCGTCTAAAATAAGAAACTTTCTATTTTTTCAATCTTCATCATGCAGCAACTAAATCTGAGATTCAATTTCATTTCATCCTCATCCCAAAACTTGGCTAAAAGCTCCATGACACCATCTCTAGGGTTTCTTACGTTTAAAAGATGGATCTATTATAAAGTTTCTAAAATAAGAAACTTTCTATAGTTTCAATCTCCATCCTCCGTTAACTAAATCTAAGATTCAATATCATCTCATTCTCATCTCAAAACTTGGCTAAAAGCTCCTTGACACCATCTCTAGGGTTTCATATGTCTAAAAGATTAATGTTTAGTAAAGTTTCCAAAATAAGAAACTATCTGTTTCTTCAATCTCAATCTTTCATCAACTAAATCTAAGATTAAATTTCATCTCATCCTCATCCCAAAACTTGGCTAAATGCTCCTTGACACTATCTCTACGGTTTCCTATTTCAAAAAGATGGATGTCTTATAAAGTTTATAAATTAAAAAACTTTTTACTTTCTAAATCTCCATCATGCGTCATCTAAATCTAAGATTTAATATCATCTCATCATCATCTCAAAACTTGGCTAAAAGCTTCTTGACAACATCTTTAGGATTTTCTATGTCTAAAAGATGTATGTTTTATAATGTTTCCAAAATCAGACACTTTCTATTTTTTCAATTCTCATCATTATTCTAAAACTTGGCTAAAAGCTCATTCACAACATCTATAGGGTTTCATATGTCTAAAAGATTGATGTTTTATAAAGTTTCTAAAATCAGAAAGTTTCTGTTTTTTCATTCTCCATCCTTCATCATCTAAATTTAAGATCCATTACCATCGGATCCGAATCTCAAAACTTGGCTAAAAGCTCCTTGACATACTCTCTAGGGTTTTATATGTCTAAAAGATAGATGTTTTATAAAGTTTCTAAAATAAGAAAGTTTTTTATTTTTTCACCATCCTTCAACAACTAAATCTAAGATTCAATACCATTCGTAACTCGTCCCAAAACTTGGCTCATAGCTCCTTCACACCATTTCTAGGGTTTACTAAGTGTAAAAGATGAATATTTTGTAAAGTTTCTAAATAAGAAAGATTATAGTTCTTCAATCTTCATCATTCATCAACTAAATCTAAGATTTAATTTCATCTCATCCCCATCCCAAAACTTGGCAAAAAGCTCCTAGACACTATCTCTAGGGTTTTCAATGTCTAAAATATGTGTATCTTATAAAGTTTCTAAATTAAGAAACTTTCTATTTTCTCAATCTCCATCATGCGTCAACTAAATCTAAGATTCAATATCATCTCATCCTCATCTCAAAACTTGGTTAAAAGCTCCTTGACAGCATCTCTAGGGTTTTCTATGTTAAAAAGATGAATGTTTTGTAAAGTTTCTAAAATAAGAAGCTTTCTAATTCTTCAATCTCCATCCTTCATCAACTAAATCTAAGATTAAATTTCATCTCATCCTCATCCCAAAATTGCCTAAAAGCTCTTTGACACTATCTCTAAGGTATCCTATGTCTAAAAGATGGATGTCTTAAAAAGTTTATAAATTAAGAAACTTTCAATTTTTTCATTCTCCATCCTGCGTCAACTAAATCTAAATTTAAAACTCATCTCATCCTCATCTCAAAACTTGGGTAAAAGATTCTTAACAGCATCAGTAGGGTTTTCTATGTCTAATAGATGTATGTTTTATAAAGTTTCTAAAATCAGAAACTTTCTGTTTTTTCTTTCTCCATCCTTTATCTTCTAAATTTAAGATTCATTACCATCGCATCCTCATCTCAAAACATGCCTAAAAGCTCCTTCACACAATCTTTAGGGTTTCATATGTCTAAAAGATAGATGTTTTATAAAGTTCCTAAAATAAGAAACTTTTTTATTTTCTCCCCATCATTCATCAACTAAATCAAAGATTCAATACCATCGCTAACTCATCCCAAAACTTAGCTCAGAGCTCCTTGACACCATTTCTATGGTTTACTAAGTGTTAAAGATTGATCTTTTACAAAGTTTCTAAAATAAGAAACTTTCTATTTTCAATCTCCATCATTCAACAAGTAAATCTAAGATTCATTATTCTCTCATTCTCATCCCAAAACTTGGCTAAAAGCTCGTTGGCATCATCTCTAGGGTTTCCTATATCTAAAAGATTGATGTTTTATATAGTTTCTAAAATCAGAAACCTTCTGTCTTTTCAATCCCATCCTTCATCCACTAAATATAAGATTCAATACCATATCATTCTCATCCTAAAACATGGCTAAAAGCCCGTTGACATCATCTTTATGATTTCAATACCATACAAGATGGTTGTTTTATAAAGTTTCTAAAATAAGAAACTTTCTATTTTGTCAACCTCCATCTTTCATCAACTAAATCTAAGATTCAATACCATCTCATCATCATCCCAAATCTTAGCTAAAAGAACATTGACACCATCTCTAGGGTCTCCTATGTCTAAAAGATGGATGTTTCATAAAGTTTCTTAAAAAAAGAACTTTATATTTTTCAACCTCCATCCTTCATCAATAAAATCTAAGATTCAACACCATCTCGTCATCAACCCAAAAGTTGGTTAAAAGCTCATTGACACCATCTCATAGGGTTTCATGTGTCTAAAAGATAGATTTTTTATAAAGTTTCTAAAATAGGAAACATTTTATTTTTTTGCCATCTTTCATGAACTAAATTTAAGTTTCAGTACTATCGCTAAGTTATCCCAAAACTTGGCTCAAAGCTCCTTGACACCATCTCTTGGGTTTCCTATGTCTAAAATAAGAAACTTTCTATTTTTTCAATCTCTATTTTTCATCAACTAAATCTAAAATTCAAAATCATCTTATCTTCATCCCAAAACATGGCTGAAAGCACTTTGACACCATCTTTAGGGTCTCATATGCCTAAAAGATTGATGTTTTATAAATTTTCTAAAATAAGAAATTTTCTTTTTTTTCAATTTCCATCTTTTATCGACCAAATCTAAGATTCATTACCCTCTCTTTCTCATCTCAAAACTTGGCTAAAAGCTCGTTGACATCATCTGTAGAGTTTCAATACTAAAAAAGATCAATCTAAAAGCTCATTGACAACATCTCTAGGGTTTACTAAGTCTAAAAGATTGATGTTTTTTAGAGTTTCTAAAATACGAAACTTTCTATTTTTCAATCTCCATTCTTCATCAAATAAATCTAAGATTCAATACCCTCTCATTCTCAAGTCAAAACTTAGCTAAAAGCACCTTGACAACATCTTTAGGGTTTCCGATGTCTAAAAGATGGATGTTTTATAAAGTTTTATTTATTCAATCTCCATCATTCATCAACTAAATCTAAGATTCAATTTCATCTCATCCTCATCCCAAAACTTGGCTAAAAGCTTCTTTACACCATCTATAGGGTTTCCTATGTCTAAAAGATGGATGTCTTTTAATGTTTCAAAATTAAGAAACTTTCTACTTTTTCAATCTCCATCCTCCGTTAACTAAATCTAAGATTCAATCTCATCTCATTCTCTTCTCAAAACTTGGCTTAAAGCTCCTTGACACCATCTCTAGGGTTTTCTATGTCTAAAAGATGAATATTTCGCAAAGTTTTTAAAATATGAAACTTTCTATTTCTTCAATCTACATCCTTCATCAACTAAATCTAAGATTCAATTTCCTCTCATCCTCCCAAAAATTGCCTAAAAGCTCCTTGACACTATCTCTAAGATTTCCTATGTCTCAAAGATGGATGTCTTATAAAGTTTCTAAATTAAGAAACTTTCTATTTTTTAAATCTCCATCATGCGTCAACTAAATAAGAAACTTGGCTAAAAACTCCTTGACACCATCTGTAGGGTTTTCTCTGTCTAATAGATGTATGTTTTATAAAGTTTCAAAAATAAGAAACTTTATATTTTTTCAATTCTCATCCTTAACCTAAAACTTGGCTAAAAGCTCATTGACATCATCCATACGGTTTCCTTTGTCTAAAAGATTAATGTTTTATAAAGTTTCTAAAATAAAAAACTTTCTGTTTTTTCTTTCTCAATCATTCTTCAACTAAATTTAAGATTCATTACCATCGCATTCTCATCTCAAAATAAAAGCTCCTTGACAAAATCTCTACGGTTTCATATGTCTAAAAGATATATGTTTTATAAAGTTCCTAAAATAAGAAACATTTTTTCTCCCCATCCTTCATCAACTAAATCTAAGATTCAATACCATCGCTTACTAATCCCAAAACCTGGTTCAGAGCTCCTTGTCAGCATTTCTAGGGTTTACTAAGTGTAAATTATTGATGTTTTACATAGTTTCTAAAATAAGAAACTTTCTATTTTTTCAATCTTCATCATTCATCAATTAAATCAAAGATTCAATATCCTCTCATTCTCATCCCAAAACTTGGATAAAAGCTAGTTGACATCATCTCTAGAATTTCCTATGTCTAAAAGATGGATGTTTTATAAAGTTTCAAAAATCAAAAACTTTCTGTCTTTTCAATCACCATCCTTCATCCACTAAATCTAAGATTCAATACCCTCTCATTCTCATCCCAAAGCATGTCTAAAAGCTCGTTGGCATCGTCTCTACGGTTTTAATACCATAAAAGATGGATGTTTCATAAAGTTTTAAAAATAAGAAACTTTCTATTTTGTCACTCTCTATCCTTCATCAACTAAATCGAAGATTCAATTCCATTTCATCATCGCCCCAAAACTTGGCCAAAAGCACATTAACACCATCTCTAGGGTCTCCTATGTCTAAAAGATGGATGTTTTTTAAAGTTTTTAAAATTAGAAACTTTCTGTTTTTTCAATCTCAATCCTTCATCAACTAATTCTAAGATTCAATAGCATCTCATCCTAATCTCACAACTTGGCTAAAAGCTCCTTAACACAATTTCTATGGTTTCTTATGTCTAAAAAACGGATGTTTTACAAAGTTTCTAAAATAAGTAACTTTCTATTTTTTCAATCTTCATCCTTCATCAACAAAATCTAAGATTTTAAATCATCTCATCCTCTTCTCAAAACTTGGCAAAAAGCTCATTCACACCATCTCTAGGGTTTCATATGTCTAAAAGATGGATGTTTTATAAAGTTTCTATGATTAGAAACTTTCTGTTTTTCAATCTCCATCCTTCATCAACAAAATCTAAGATTTAATACATTCTCATCCTAGGATCAAAACTTGGCTAAAAGCTCATTGAAACCATCTCCTAGGGTTTCATATGTCTAAAAGATAGATTTTTTATAAAATTTCTAAAATAAGAAACTTTTTATTTTTTCGCCATCCTTCATCAACTAAATTTAAGATTCAATAGTATCGCTAACTCATTCCAAAACTTGGCTTAAAGCTCCTTGACACCATCTCTAGGGTTTCCTATGTCTAAAAGGAAGATGTTTTATAAAGTTTCTAAAATAATAAACTTTCTATTTTTTCAATCTCCATTTTTCAATAACTAAAACTACGATACAAAATCATCTTATCTTCATCCTAAAACATGGCTAAAAGCTCATTGACACTATCTATATGGTCTCATATGTCTAAAAGATGGATGTTTTGTAAAGTTTCTAAAGTAAGAAATTTTCTATTTTTTCAATCTCCATCCTTTATCAACTAAATCTAAGATTCCTTACCCTCTCATTCTTATCTCAAAACTATGTTAAAAGCTCGTTGATATCATCTGTAGAGTTTCAATACTATGAAAGATAACTCTAAAAGCTCCTTGACAACATGTCCAGGATTTACTAAGTCTAAAAGATTGATGTTTTTAAAAGTCTCTAAAATACAAAACTTTATTTCTTTTCAATCTCCATTCTTCATCAACTAAATCTAAGATTCAATACCCTCTTATTCTCAAGTCAAAACTTGGCTAAAAGCTCCTTCACACCATCTCTAGGGTTTCCTACGTCTAAAAGATGGATGTCTTATAAAGTTTCTAAATTAAGAAACTTTTTATTTTTTCAATCTCTATTATGCGTCAAATAAATCTAAGATTCAATATCATCTCATCCTCATCTCAAAACTTGGCTAGAAGCTCCTTGATAGCATATCTAGGATTTTCTATGTCAAAAAGATGTAAGTTTTATAAAGTGTCTAAAATCAGAAACTTTCTGTTTTTTCAATTCCCATCCTCATCCTAAAACTTGGCTAAAAGCTTCTTGACACCGTCTATAGGGTTTCCTGTGTCTAAAAGATGGATGTTTTATACAGTTTCTAAAATCAGAAACTTTCTGTTTTTTCATTCTCCATCCTTCATCAACTGCAAGCCCAATGGTTTCCACCTTGGCATTCCCATCTTCTTTTGATGATTCCAATACACAAGTGATTTTATATCACTAATGTGTTTGATTGTCTAAGTTGTAGATCATGATTATGTTAAACAAGATTGCTTGGATTGAGGCCAAGAAGCTCTCATTGGACCGCATTCGGAAGGCCAAAGACATCGGAGATCCAAGACGCATGAAGACTTGAAGCATCGCAATTGAAGATCGAAGTCGTTTAGATTGTATAAGTGTAGACACCCCATTTTGACCGAACCCTTTTACCCAAAACCGAATAAATTCCTGAAATCGAGCAAAGTTTCGAAACCGATTCCAAAGGTCCCGAAGTCAAATAAATTCTCGAAGAGCTGAATCCCCAAATTCTTAAAGAACCGAGTCCCGAAATATCTTAAAAATTCCCTATTGCGAAGCTTGTTGAGCATTTTTGTAGCCCGGGAAATCTTTTTTTTTAGTAAAAGAACAACCATACATACATTATGAGGGGGGTTGTCCTAGAGAGCAGGGTTGAAATATATCATTTTCCTTTTGTATTGGAGCTCCGTTTCTTACCAGAGCCACCCCGTTGAGTTAGAGAGTACTTATAAAATACACTAGAAAGGGGGTTGTCCAGTTAGGAAGAGGGAGTGCAAGTATATCATCTCCTATCAAAAGGAGGGTGTATTATTGAAGTGAGGGAGTGCCCTTACCGGAATTTTTCATGTATATTTAACTAAGAAAGAATTGAGTGTGAATTATCAAAAGAAAGGGTTGCCTTGGAGATTGCCATGGAAGAATATATCATGGATGTATATAGTGTAAAAGAGGGGCGCTATAGCCAGACAGGGGCTGTCCATGGAGGATGGAGTGCAAGTATATCATTTCCCATATAAACTCCCCACCGAATTAGGGCTGAGGAGGTCCCCATTTTTCAGAAGAAAAAAAAACCCTAGCTGCAAGCTACGCGCGCAGCGAGAGAGAGTTAGGGGTTTGTCCTAAAGTGAAATTCCAAGGGTGGTCCCGAATTGGCAACAAATGAGGAGTGAGAAATTAGGTTGCTAACAAGTTTTAACTCTTTTGAAAACTCAAACCCAATTTTGGAAATTAAGAGATCAATAATAAAATTCAAGCACACAACTTAAATCTAAAGTGCAAATGCAAATAAAGAGCAAGAGTAAGAGAGATTGCACCCTAGATTTAAAGTGGTTCGGTCCTCCAAACGCGAGGCCTACTTCACTCCACCAACTAAACCCGTTGATGGCTTCACTATGTGATCTTCTTAACTTCGGCGAAGATCGGTGCCGATTACAAATTCCGATTACCTTTAACCTTGGTGGCAATCTTCACCACGGAGAGTGGGCTACGCTTCTCCGAACACTCGCCCAATACAAGTTCTTGATAAGAGAGAAAGAACAAAAACAATCCCTCACAAGGGTTTACAAAGTGTAGAAGATGTACAAATTTTGCCTATGATCCGAATCCTAATATTTAGAGGATGAGAGGCATAATCAAGTTTGGTTCACTCTTTGGATGTTCAAATGAAGTTTTAGAGTGTTAGGATCAATTATTGGAATGTTTGGAATGCACATATATATATAGGAAAAACCAAATATGACCGTTCAATGGCATTGTTGTAATTCCTGGAAAATTCGCAACGGCTAAAAATCCGACCGTTGTAGTGTTCTCGGAGTTCCGAGAAAAAATCTCGGAGTTCCGAGAATACAAACAGAAGTTGGAAAAAAGTCTACTTGACCATTTCTCGGAGTTCCGAGAAGCCTATTTCATGTAGATTTTCATTTCTTGTTTTTAGGCTTCCAACGTAACACCAAGTTGGGATTGCTATGAGGGTTCCAAGGTGTTGGAACTCCACAAATTCAATCACTTATATATGTAGGGTGTTTGTTTATATACTTAATTGCGCCTTTCAAAATCCAAAACTAAGATTGGATCTTTTATAATCTAAATATGACTTTGGTCTTCAATGGATTCTTCAAGTTTTCATTTGTCTTGGACTTCGATGTCTTTGGCCTTCATGATGTGGTCCAATGAGATCTTCTTGGCCTCAATCCAAGCAATGTTGTCTTAGCACCAATGTGATCTACAACTTAGACAATCAAACACATTAGTGATCATAAATCACTTGTGTATTGGAATCATCAAAATAAGATGGGAATGCCAAGGTGGAAACCATTGGGCTTACAATCTCCCCTTTTTTATGATGACAAGCACAAGAGATTTTCCAATTAAAAGCATACATATTTTCCTTACACTAGAATTATCTCCCCCTTTGGCATCACTCAAAAAGATTGGGGTAAAAGAGAAACAAAGGGATGAAATATTCAATTTAAAGCTCCCCCTTTTTCAAGGAAAAAGACAAACCTAGAACTCCCCCTATTTGGAAAATAATTTCAATGCAAGAGGGGGTTTTTAACTACCCATAAAAAGATCTTCAATCTTAATGCAAAAGCCCCTAATCTAAGCATATATGAAGATAATCATATGGGGGCTTTGGGAACCCAAGATTTCTTGATTCCACCATTATCCCTAATCTTAGATGCACATTGGAATTTGTAATGACCATTAATTCCACAATAATGGCATCTAACATGAGGGTTAGATAAACTAGTCCTATCATATGCATGTTTAGGTCTTTGACTAGTTTTCTTGAAGATTATGTCAATAATTTTGTCACCATTTAAGAATCCATGGAGACATAATCTTAACCTTTCATTTTCATTATGAAGATGGGTTATTTGATTTAGAAAATCATTAAATTCATCTTCATAAGATTTGGAAGAGCTTGCCACATCTTGGAGTTTTGCAATTTGGCAAGTTTTCTCATCCAAACAACCCTTAAGGGTTTCAATCTCAAGTTTAAAATTTTCAAGTTGTGCTTGAGATTTGGAAGAAGATTCATTTTTCAAAAAATTAAGTTCATTTTCTAATTTTGAAATGGATTTCTTTTGAACTTTATTTTTAGAAATTTGAGAGTGTAAGGTTGAGCACAATTCATCATATGATATTTTTTCACTATCACTACTAGATGAATAACACGAGGGGTTAGAGTTTACCTCATCTTCATGGGTGAGTGCCATGAAGCAAAGATCATCTTTCTTTTCTTCCCCTTCGTTTGAACTCTTTCCCGAGGTGCTAGTAGCATCCCATCCGGCGGCAAGAGCCTTATGTTTCTTCCATTCCTTCTTTCCCTTGTATTTTGAGGAAGATGACTTGAGAAGAGGACAATCCGGTCTTTTGTGTCCGGTCTTCTTGCAATTATAGCACATTATTCCTCCTTCTACTTCACTTTCTTCTTTCTTCTTCGTTTTATCCTTTTTATGTTTCTTTCTCCATAAGCTTTTAAATTTTCTTAAAGCTTCTTCTTCATCGCTATCCGCCTCGCTAGAGGATAATGAGTTTGCTTTGGAGGCTTTTAGAGCTAGAGATCGACTCTCTTTTTCTTTCTCTTTCGGCTTCTTCTCCTCTTGTCGGCTAGTGAGGAGCATCTCATGGGTGATGAGAGATCCTACAAGCTCCTCCATGATTAGCGTCTTGAGATTCTTTGATTCTTGTACGGCGGTTACCTTTGGATCCCAATGTGGAGGAAGAGATCTAAGCAACTTACTCACAAGCTCATCAGTAGGATAAAATTTACCAAGATTCGCTAATTCATTAGAAATTTTAGAAAAACGGGTATACATTTCGGAAATGCTTTCGTTATGATCCATTCTAAACATTTCCTATTTGCTCTTTAACAAGTTTATTTTGGAATCCTTAACTTGAGATGTTCCCTCATGGGTAACGGCAAGTATTTCCCAAATAACCTTGGCGGAATCAAAAAGAGCAACTCGATTAAACTCCTCCGTAGATAGCGCGGAAAACAAAGAATTTATACCTTTGTAATTTAAATTTGCATGCCTTTTTTCTACGACATTCCATTCTTCAAATGGTTTGGAAGGCAACATGTATCCATTTTCAACAATGTGCCAAAGTTCCACATCTATCGAAAGAAGATAGATGCGCATCCTCGTCTTCCAATGTCCATAATTGGACCCATTAAAGAAGGGAGATCTAGTTGTGGAATGGCCCTCCGGAAGTCCGGTTCCATTTCTATCCGCCATTTCACAATTAGAAAGTTGCCAAAGATCTTACGATCTTTCCCTTGTTTGAAATTTTTAACAAAAAATTTACCAAAGATTTATAAAAAAGAAAATCTTTTAAGAGCATTCGCTCTGATACCAAGTGAAATTCCAAGGGTGGTACCGAATTGGCAACAATTGAGGAGTGAGAAATTAGGTTGCTAACAAGTTTTAACTCTTTTGAAAACTCAAACCCAATTTTGGAAATTAAGAGATCAATAATAAAATTCAAGCATACAAGTTAAATCTAAAGTGCAAATGCAAATAAAGAGCAAGAGAAAGAGAGATTGCACCCGAGATTTAAAGTGGTTCGGTCCTCCAAACGCGAGGCCTACTCCACTCCACCAACCAAACCCGTTGATGGCTTCACTATGTGATCTTCTTAACTTCGGCGAAGATCGGTGCCGATTATAAATTCCGATTACCTTTAACCTTGGTGGCAATCTTCACCACGGAGAGTGGGCTACGCTTCTCCGAAAACTCGCCCAGTACAAGTTCTTGATAAGAGAGAAAGAACAAAAACCATCCCTCACAAGGGTTTACAAATTGTAGAAGATGTACAAATTTTGCCTATGATCCGAATCCTAATATTTAGAGGATGAGAGGCATAATCAAGTTTGGTTCACTCTTTGGATGTTCAAATGAAGTTTTAGAGTGTTAGGATCAATTATTGGAATGTTTGGAATGCCCATATATGTAGGAAAAACCAAATATGACCATTCAATGGCATTGTTGTAATTCCTGGAAAATTCGCAACGGCTAAAAATTCGACCGTTGTAGTGTTCTCGGAGTTCCGAGAATATTTCTCGGAGTTCCGGGAATATAAACAGAAGTTGGAAAAAAGTCTACTGGACCATTTCTCGGAGTTCCGAGAATTTTTCTCGGAGTTCCGAGAAGCCTATTTCATGCAGATTTTCATTTCTTGTTTTTAGGCTTCCAACTTAACACCAAGTTGGGATTGCTATGAGGGTTCCAAGGTTTTGGAACTCCACAAAGTCAATCACTTATATATTTAGGGTGTTTGTTTATTTACTTAATTATGCCTTTCAAAATTCAAAACTAAGATTGGATCTTTTACAATCTAAATATGACTTTGGTCTTCAATGGATTCTTTAAGTCTTCATTTGTCTTGGACTTCGATGTCTTTGGCCTTTATGATGTGGTCCAATGAGATCTTCTTGGCCTCAATCCAAGCAATGTTGTCTTAGCACCAATGTGATCTACAACTTAGACAATCAAACACATTAGTGATCATAAATCACTTGTGTATTGGAATCATCAAAATAAGATGGGAATGCCAAGGTGGAAACCATTGGGCTTACATAAAGTTATAGGAGCGCCTCGTTCGGTCAGTTAGCGATTCACATCGCCGACTGATGACTAGAATAAGATGTGTTAGTCCACCCTTTGTTTTTCCCAGGGCATACAGCCTAGTTACACGTAGGTTGTAGGAATCACCTGCATTAGCTTAAGGTTAACTTGTATTTAGTTAGGGCATATACGGTGTCCTAAAATCTACAATTCACTGGAATTTAAATAATCGCACAAGAAGCTTTAATAACTAGTCCGGTCTTTTAGGTCGAGTCTAGGATAGAGGTCTAGATGTCTTAGGTATCATAGCTTAGAATAGGTGCGAAGAACTACGTTGCCTTGATTCTCATGGAGGCGGCGATACGTAGGCTTCTTTGGATGAACATCAGACCATCCAAGGACTCGGGCTAAATCGTTTAGAGTCTTAGGATTTGTTGTGTTGTTATATTGTATATTTTGTTGTGTTTTCTTACTTTCTTGTGTAAACTCTATACCTTTAGCTGTAACATGCATCTGTTTGTCTACCAGAACTTAGACACCAGTTAGGTATGTCACTCATAACCTAGTTGTGATTAGGCGACACATTTTTTCTTTTGTTTTGTATGTACTTATTATTTTGTCCCCTGGTCATGGATGATTAGGTAGACGTCTTCCCGGGGATATTTTGTTCTCATTTCACATGATTTTACCCAAAATTCGTTGGAGTTAATGAAAATGGCATAAGAGACCAAGTGCTTGCACTCGGACGAATTGGGGGTGCTCTTCGGACCTTCTCCATTCGTAACCAGGCACGAGCCCATATATATTTCTGGTTATCCATTGCACAGAGGATTTGATTTTGGGGTTCCATGGCCTATCCATGGATGGCGACTCTGAGTTATTTTAGGTACATTTTGGTTTGAGGATTTATCCTTGGATCAAGAGGCATTTACTTTGTATCGCCACTCGTGCTATGCTATGAGGGTGGCATCCGTTTCGAGAGTTCCTTGGTAGAGCTCTCCTTCATACGTGGATGATCCAGAGGCCGCCGGGGGCTCGTTCCCGACCTCTCTCTCGATCAGGGTCCACAATAAGATCCAATTCTAGTTTAGATCTTAAGAGGCATAAATAAAGTAATCACACACCCCTAATGGACTAACATGTTTAAGTGATTGCCTTTGTGGTGTTCCAAACCTTTGGAACCCTCATAACAATCCCAACCTTGTATAAAATGTGGAAGTCTTGAAGCCCAAAACAAACAGCAAAACATATTTGAACACCAGCTGGAATTAGGCTTCTCGGAGCTCCAAGCTCGGAACTTCGAGAAAGTTCTCGGAGCTCCGAGAAAGTTCTCGTAGCTCCGAGAAATGGTCCAGTACGGTCCAGTAACATTTTTCCATCTTCTGTTTGTATTCCCGGAACTCCGAGATCCGAGAATTTCTCGGAGCTCCGAGAAAATCTCTCGGAACTCCGAGACCACTATGTCGGAAACAAAATTGTACCGTTGGGGATTTTGCCAGAATTACCACTATGCCTCTCAAACGGTCATATTTGGGTTTTCTATATATATGTGGGTTCTAAACTTCCCAACTATCAATCCTAACACTCTAAAAACCTATTGGAATATCCTAAGAGTGTATTAAGCTTGTTTATGCCTCTCATCCTCTAGAATTAGGATTTGGATCATAGGCTTCAATTTGTACATCTTCTTCAAACTTTGTAAACCCTTGTGAGGGATTTTTTTGTTCTTTCTTTCTTTGCTAAACGATTGTATTCGGGTGAGTGTTCGGAGAAGCGAAGCCCTCTCTCCGTAGTGAGGATTGCTACCAAGGTTAAAGGGAATTGGAATTATAATTGACACCGATCTTCGCCGAAGTTAAGAAGATCAACATAGTGAAGCCATCAACGGGTTTGGTTGGTGGAGTGGAGTAGGCCTCACGTTTTGAGGACCGAACCACTTTAAATCTCGGGTGCACTCTCTCTTATCTCTTGCTTTACATTTGCATTGCACTTAGGATTTAACTTGTACGCTTAATTGTCTTTTTGATCTCTTAAATCTTCAAAATTGGGTTAGAGTTTTCAAAAGCTTAAAACATGTTAGGAACCTAATTTTCCCTCCTCATAAGTTGCCATTAGAATAGTACTTGGGCCTACCCTTGGAATTTCATCAACTAAATTTAAGATTCATTACCATCGCATCCTCATCTCAAAACCTGGCTAAAAGCTCCTTCACACAATATCTAGAGTTTCATATGTCTAAAAGATAGATGTTTCATAAAGTTTCTAAAATAAGAAACTTTTTTATTTTGTCCCCATCCTTCGTCAACTAAATCTAAGATTCAATACCATCGCTAACACATCCCCAAACATGGCTCGGAACTCCTTGACACCATTTCTAAGGTTTACTAAGTGTAAAAGATTGCTGTTTTACAAAATTTCTAAAATATAAAACTTTCTATTTTTTCAATCTCCATCATTCAACAAATAAATCTAAGATTCAATACCGTCTCATTCTTATTCTACAACTTGGCTAAAAGCTCCTTGACACCATCCCATTCTCAGCTCAAAACTTGGCTAAAGCTCTTTGTCATCATCTCATGGGTTTCCTATGGCTAAAAGATGGAAGTTTTATAAAGTTTCTAAAATAAGAAACTTTTTATTTTTTCAATCTTCATCCTTCATCAACTCAATCTAAGATTCAGTACCATCTAACCCTCTCCTAAAAACTTGTCTGAAAGCTCCTTGACACCATTTAGAGGGTTTCTTATATCTAGAAGATGGATCTTTTATTAAACTTCAAAAATAAGAAACTTTTTATTTTTTCGCTATCCTTCATCAACTAAATTTAAGATTCAATACCATCGCTAACTCATATCAAATCTTGGCTCAAAGCTCCCTGACACCATCTCTACGGTTTCATATGTCTAAAAGATGAATGTTTTGTAAAGTTTCTAAAATTAGAAACTTTCTATTTCTTCAATCTCCATCCTTCATCAACTAAATCTAAGTTTCAATTTCATCTCTTCCCCATCCCAAAACTTGGCTAAAAGCTCCTAGGCACAATCTCTAGGGTTTCTTAGATGTCATATAAAGTTTCTAAATTTAGAAACTTTCTATTTTTTCAATCTCCCTCATGCGTCAGCATTTCTAAGGTTTTCTATGTCTAAAAGATAAATATTTTGTATAGTTTCTAAGATAAGAAACTTTCTATTTCTTTATTCTCCATCTTTCATCAACAAAATCTAAGATTAAATTTCATCTCATCCTCATCCGAAAACTTGCCTAAAAGCTCTTTCACACTATCTCTAGGGTTTCCTATGTCTAAAAAATGGATGTCTTATAAAGTTTTTAAATTAAGAAAACTTTAAAATTTTTCAATCTCCATCATGCGTCAACTAAATCTAAGATTCAACATTTTCTTATCCTCATCTCAAAACATGGTTAAAAGCTCCTTGACAGCATCTGTAGGATTTTCTATGTCTAATAGATGTATGTTTCATAAAGTTTCTAAAATCAGAAACCTTCTGTCTTTTCAATTCTCATCCCTAACCTAAAACTTGGCTAAAAGCTCCTTCACACCATCTATAGGGTTTCCTATGGATTTTCCTTTGTCTTTCTCTTTGAGTTTTGAAGCCTCGGCTTGTTGGTTTTCCCTTCTCTTCATCTTCATTTAATGTGTAATGAGGGATCCAACTAACTCATCTAACTTCACATTGTCAAGATCTTTAGATTCTTCAATCGCCGTGACCTTGGGGTCCCAACTAAATAGAAGACACCGGAGAAGCCTCGTCACCAATTCTAAATTTGCATAGGTTTTACCTAAACCTTCAAGCTCATTAAAAATATTAGTAAAACGAGAATACATTTCGGAAATAGATTCATTTTCATTTATTTTAAAAGCTTCTAAATCACTACCAAGAAGACTAACATTAGACTTTATGACTTGTGAAGTCTCCTAATGAGTGGTTTCAAGGATTGTCCATATATCCTTAGCCGTATTACAAGTAGACACCCGATTGAATTTGTCGGGAGATAGAGAATAAAAGATTGTGTTCACTCATTTAGCATTCAATGCAGCTCTCTTCTTTTGAGCGGCCGACCACTCACTTCTATCACTTGTGGGAGGAATGTATCCATCTTCAATTAACTCCCACATTTCAAAGTCTAAGGATTGTAAAAATAAATCCATCCGGGTTTTCCAATACCCATAATTTGAACCATTAAAGTATGTGGGTCTATAAACGGATTCTCCTTCAACATATCCGGATGAGGTTGCCATTATCTTTTTCTCTTCTATTTTTGAATTTTTTTTCAAAAACCTAAATAAGAGCCTTGTGCTTTGATACCAAGTGAAATCCCAGGGGTGATGGCAACCCAAGAGGAGGGGTGAATTAGTTTTTTTTTTTAAAAAAATTTGCCAAAAAAATTGCGGAAATGAAAAACTAAATGTCAAATTAAAACTTTAAACACAAATGAAAATAAACCACAAATGCACAATCACAAAATAAGAGAGTGAGAGAAATACAGAGAGTACACCCGAGATTTATAGTGGTTCGGTCATCAAGGACCTACTCCACTCCCGAGATTTATAGTGGTTCGATCAGTGTATTAAATTTCGAGACGAATCGGAATTGAAACACTCATGTAGATCATGATTTTGAGCACACACATATAATATTGAATTAAATTCAATTAAATGTTAAAATCATGCAAAAATATATAAAAAAATACCAAATAATCCTGGAAAAATCTGAGAATAGTGCACCTACCTGTGATAGAGATCTTCGCCGAATCCAAGAGCCGAAGAATCCGAAAAAACTCGCCGACGTGCAATCCGATCCGATTTCTTTCTCTTTTTCTTTCTTTGTTTTCACCACTGTGGAGAGAGAGAGAGATAGACGAGAGTGGGCTATGGAGAGTGTGGAGAGATGAAAGTGAAAGAGAGAGAGAGAGGCTGCTGTTGAGGGTGAGATGGGATATGAGAGTGGGTTGTGGAGAGTGTGGAGAGATGAGAGTGAGAGAGAGAGGAAGAATTACACCAAAAAAATCATGACCACTTTCTCCAGGAAAAATGAGCATATCCAAGAGACCGAGAAAGAGTCTTCGCTCAGACCTTCAAAAAAATTTTTTTTTTCTCTCCAAAAAACTGTCCCCCCCTCTTCTCATATCAATAAGATTATATCTATTGCCAAAAGCAAGAGCGAGAACCCACAATAGCACTTTTCCTTTTATAATTAGAGAATTCCTGAAAGTACTAAAAATACCCCCAAAAGTTGCTGGATTGAAAGAGAATGCTTTGATAAAAAAAACCAACGAGATTTCTTGGGTCAAAAGCATTACCAATTTTTTTATCCTAAATAAAGAAAGCATTGCTATAAAATGTATCACTATCAGGTTTGGGTTATATAAAAAAACGCAAATACTTAATTTGGATGGGTTGCCAAAAGAAAGAAACCAAGATTAGCCTCTTCTTTTTTCACGTGACATGCTTGTCCCTCCCCCCAAGATTTTTATTTTTTCACGTGACATGCCTATCAAATGGATGGGCCAATAGACACAGGTGGGAGCTATCCCATGAGTGGTTCGGATGATGCTTGTCCCTCCGCCCAAGATTTTTATTTTTTCACGTGACATGCCTATCAAATGGATGGGCCAATAGACACAGGTGGGAGCTATCCCATGAGTGGTTCGGATCATCCCCATGGTTTGGTCTGTTCAAGGGTTTCAATAAATCAATATTGGACTCACAACTTGAACTTCCTGAGATGATCCTAACCATTCATTAGATGGGTCGAAACATAAATGGGTTCAAATGTGCATTGGTCACGCCCTTAGTCTTTTCTATAGGATGATCTGAGCTATTCATTTGAATAAGCTATGGCATAAATGAGTTGCGCCCTCCTAAATCACTCTCTAGAACGATCCAAACCATGTAATTGATGGGCAGGTTGTGCACCCAACATCACCCCCATGGGCCGATCCGATCCGTTCATTTTGACAGGTCATGGCATGGACAACTTGTATCCTCCAAATATCATCCCCATGGGATGATCCAAACCATTAATTTATAAAGTTGTGCCTCAAAAATCACTTCAGAGGGTTATCCGAATAGCTCAACTTGATGGTCATAACAAAAATTGGTTGTTAAAATAACCTCCCTGAGATCTTGACTGTTCCCTTGATGGGCATCTTTATGCATTGGATCGAAATAGGTTCAAAACTCATTTTTTATTAAAACAAAGTGCGGGCCCCCTGTTTGATCCAAATCTAAACAAATGTTCAATGCGTGCCTACCAAACGGGTCTAAATTCTCTCTTGCTCGGATTCTCGTGAATAACCCTTCTCAACACTTAGCGGGAAAATGCAAAGCATGGCGGAAATAACCGAAAAGATCGAGAAAATATAAGAGACGGACACGGAAATAGAAAACACTGAAAAACCGATAGAAAAACACTAACTTCTTTGTTGATTAAAGTGGAGCAAAATGGGGGTGTCTACAGGGACTACCTCGGTCGACCGGCCCCGATAAGTTTCGAGATGCCTGGAATTCCAGGTTCCATCTCGTGCTTGCCCGGCATAGCCCAGTCGACAGGCCCTATATGAAATTCCTTTTTTACTTTAAAAACTTTTGGGACTTTTGGGCCATGGACTTTGGGATTTAATCCTACATTTTCAAATACAATTTCAAATAAATTTTATCCTATGTTTAATGCCTTTGACATCTCTAAAAACAAAGAGATCCTCATCTCAAAACTTGGCTAAAAGCACCTTGACACCATCCCTAAGGTTGCCTTTGCTAAAAGATAGATGTCTTACAAAGTTTCTAAAATAAGAACCCATCTATTTTTTAAATCTCTATTCTTCATCAACTAAATCTAAGATTCAATATCATCTCATCCTCATCTCAAAACTCGGCTAAAAGTTCCTTGACACCATATATAGGATTTCCTATGTCTAAAAGATGGATGTTTTATAAAGTTTCTAAAATAGGAAACTTTCTAGTTTTTAAGTCTCCATTCTTCGTCAACTATATTTAAGATTCAATATCATCTCATCCTCTTCTCAAAACTTAGCTAAAAGCTCATTGACACCATCTCTAGGGTTTCATATGACTAAAAGATTGATGTTTTATAAAGTTTCTAAAATAAGAAACTTTCTATTTTTTCAATCTGCATCCTTCATCAACCAAATCTAAGATTCAATACCATCTCATCCTCATATCAAAACTATGCTAAAAGCTCTTTGACACGATCTATAGGGTTTATTAAGTCTAAAAGAATGATGTCTTATAAAGTTTCTAGAATAAATAACTTTCTATTTTTTCAATCTCCATCATTCATCAACTAAATCTAGGATTCAATTCCCTGTCATTCTCATCCCAAAACTCGGTTAAAACCTCGTTGACATCAACTTTAGGGTTTCCTTTGTCTAAGAGATAGATGTTCTATAAAATTACTAATATAAGAAACTTTCTATTTTTTCAGCCTCCATCCATGATCAACTAAATCTAAGATTCAAAACTATCTTATCATTATCCCAAAACTAGGCTAAAAACTCCTTCCCACCATCTCTAGGGTCACATATGTCTAAAAGATGGTTGTTTTATAAAGTTTTTAAAATAAGAAACTTTCTATTTTTTCAATCTCCATCCCTTATCATCTAAATCTAAAATTCAATAAGATCTCATCCTCATCTCAAAACTTGGCTAAAGCTCAATGACACCATTTCTAGGATTTCATATTTTTAAAAGATGAATATTTTATAAAGTCTCTAAAATAAGAAACTTCCTAGTTTTTCAATCTCCATTCTTTATAACCTAAATCTAAGATTTAATACCATCTCACCCTAACCTCAAAACTTGGGTAAAGGCTCATTGACACCATGTCAAGGGTTTACTAAGTCTAACAAATTAATATTTTATAAAAATTTTAAAATAAGAAACTTTTCTAGTTTTTCAATCTCCATCCTTTATAACCTAAATCTAAGATTTAATACCATCTCACCCTCATCTCAAAAGTTGGCTAAAAGCTCCTTGACACCATCTCTAGGGTTTACTAAGTCTAAAAAATTAATGTTTTATAAAGTTTCTAAAATAAGAAACTTTCTATTTTTTCAATCTCCATCCTTCATCAACTAAATCTAAGAGTCAATATCACCTCATCCTTATCCCAAAACATGGCTAAAAGCTCATTCACACCGTCTCTAGGGTCTCCGATGTCTAAAAGAGGGATGTTTTATAAAGTTTTTAGAATAAGAAACTTTCTATTTTTTAATTTTCATCATTTATCAACTTAATCTAAGATTCAATATCATCCTATCCTCATCTCAAAACTTAGTTAGAAGCTCCTTGACCCCATCTCTAGGATCTCAGATGTCTAAAAGATTGATGTCTTATAAAGTTTCTAAAATAAGAAACTTTCTATTTTTTCAATCTCCATCCTTCATCAACTAAATCAAATATTCAATATCATCTCATCTTCATCTCAAAACTTAGCTAAAAGCCCCTTTACACTATCTTTAGGGTTTCATTTGTCTAAAAGATGAACGTTTTATAAAGTTTCTAAAATAAAAGATTTTATGTTTTTGAATCTCCATCCTTCGCCAACTAAATCTACGATTCAATACCATCTCATCCTCATCCTAAAAATTGGCTAAAAGTACCTTGACTCCATCTCTAGGGTTTCCTATGTCTAAAAGATGGATGTATTACAAAGTTCCTAAAGTAAGAAGCTTTCTAATTTTTCAATCTCCATCCTTCATCACCTAAATCTAAGATTCGATACCCTCATATGCTCATTCCAAACCATGGCTTAAAGCTCGTTGACATCATCACTAGGGTTTCTTATTTCTAAATGATGGATGTTTTAAAAAGTTTATAAAAAACTTTCTATTTTTTCAATGTCCACCATCCTTTATCAACAAAATCAAAGATTAAATATCATATCATCTTCATCTCAAAACTTAGCTAAAAGCTCCTTCACACCATCTCTCAAGTTTCCTATGTCTAAAAGATTGATGTTTTATAAAGTTTATAAAATAAGAGAATTTCTATTTTTGAATCTCTATCCTTCACCAACTAAATCTACGATTCAATACCATCTCATCCCCATCACAAAACTTGGATAAAAGCAATTTGACTCCATCTCTAGGGTTTCTTATGTCTAAAAGATGGATGTCTTATAAAGTTCCTAAAATAAGAAGCTTTCTAATTTTTCAATCTCCATCCTTCAACAACTAAATCTAAGATACAATACTCTCATGTACTCATCCCAAAACAAGGCTTAAAGCTCGTTGACATCGTCACTCGGGTTTCTTATTTCTAAATGATAGAGGTTTTACAAAGTTCTTAAAATAAGTAACTTTCTATTTTTTCAATATCCATCATTTATCAACTAAATCTAAGATTCAATACCATCTCATCCATATCCCAAAATTTGGCTAAAAGCACCTTGACTCCATCTATAGGGTTTCCTATTGATAAAAGATTGATGTTTTATAAAGTTCATAAAATAAGAAGCTTTCTAATTTTTCAATCTTCATCCTTCATCAACTAAATTTGAGATTCAATACCCTCATATGCTCATCCCAAAACATGGCTTAAAGCATGTTGACATCATCACTAGGGTTTCTTATTTCTAAATGATGGATGTTTAACACTGTTTCTAAAATAACAAACTTTCTATTTTTTCAATCTCCATCCTTTATCAACTAAATCTAAGATTCAATACCATCTCAGCCTAATTTCAAAACTTGGCTAAAAGCTCCTTGACACCATCTCTAGAGTTTCTTATGTCTTAAAGATGGTTGTTTTATATAGTTTCTAAAGTAAGAAACTTTCTTTTTTTCAATCTCCATCCTTGTTCAAATAAATCAAAGATTCAATACCATCTAATCCTCATCTCAAGACTCAGCTAAAAGCTCTTTCACACCATTTATGAGGTTTCCTATGTCTAAAAGATTGATGTTTTATAAAGTTCTTAAAATAAGAAGCTTTCTAATTTGTCAATCTTCATCCTTCATCAACTAAATTTGAGATTCAATACCCTTATATGCTCATCCCAAAACATGCCTTAAAGCTCATTGATATCATCACTAGGGTTTCTTATTTCTAAATGATGGACGTTTTACAAAGTTTCTAAAATAAGAAACTTTCTATTTTTTCAATCTTCATCCTTTATCAACTAAATCTAAGTTTCAATATCATCTCATCCTCATCCCAAAACTTGGATTAAATCACCTTGACTCCATCTCTAGGGTTTCTTATGTCTAAAAGATGGATGTCTTATAAAGTTCCTAAAATAAGAAGCTTTCTAATTTTTCAATCTCCATCCTTCAACAACTAAATCTAAGATACAATACTCTCATGTACTCATCCCAAAACAAGGCTTAAAGCTCGTTGACATCGTCACTCGGGTTTCTTATTTCTAAATGATAGAGGTTTTACAAAGTTCTTAAAATAAGTAACTTTCTATTTTTTCAATATCCATCATTTATCAACTAAATCTAAGATTCAATACCATCTCATCCATATCCCAAAATTTGGCTAAAAGCACCTTGACTCCATCTATAGGGTTTCCTATTGATAAAAGAATGATGTTTTATAAAGTTCATAAAATAAGAAGCTTTCTAATTTTTCAATCTTCATCCTTCATCAACTAAATTTGAGATTCAATACCCTCATATGCTCATCCCAAAACATGGCTTAAAGCATGTTGACATCATCATTAGGGTTTCTTATTTCTAAATGATGGATGTTTAACACTGTTTCTAAAATAACAAACTTTCTATTTTTTCAATCTCCATCCTTTATCAACTAAATCTAAGATTCAATACCATCTCAGCCTAATTTCAAAACTTGGCTAAAAGCTCCTTGACACCATCTCTAGAGTTTCTTATGTCTTAAAGATGGTTGTTTTATATAGTTTCTAAAGTAAGAAACTTTCTTTTTTTCAATCTCCATCCTTGTTCAAATAAATCAAAGATTCAATACCATCTAATCCTCATCTCAAGACTCAGCTAAAAGCTCTTTCACACCATTTATGAGGTTTTCTATGTCTAAAAGATTGATGTTTTATAAAGTTCTTAAAATAAGAAGCTTTCTAATTTGTCAATCTTCTTCCTTCATCAACTAAATTTGAGATTCAATACCCTTATATGCTCATCCCAAAACATGCCTTAAAGCTCGTTGACATCATCACTAGGGTTTCTTATTTCTAAATGATGGACGTTTTACAAAGTTTCTAAAATAAGAAACTTTCTATTTTTTCAATCTTCATCCTTTATCAACTAAATCTAAGTTTCAATATCATCTCATCCTCATCCCAAAACTTGGATTAAAGCACCTTGACTCCATCTCTAGGGTTTCCTATGTCTAAACAATTGATATTTTATAAAGTTCCTAAAATTAGAAGCTTTCTAATTTTTCAATCTCCATCCTTCATCAACTAAATCTAAGATTCAATACCCTCATATGCTCATCCCAAAACATGGCTTAAAGCATGTTGACATCATCACTAGGATTTCTTATTTCTAAATGATGGATGTTTAACAATGTTTCTAAAATAGCAAACTTTCTATTTTTTCAATCTCCATCCTTTATCAACTAAATCTAAGATTCAATAACATCTCAGCGTAATTTCAAAACTTGGTTAAAAGCTCCTTGACACCATCTCTAGAGTTTCTTATATCTTAAAGATGGTTGTTTTATAAAGTAAGAAACTTTCTTTTTTTTCAATCTCCATCCTTGTTCAAATAAATCAAAGATTCAATACCATCTAATCCTCATCTCAAGACTCAGCTAAAAGCTCTTTCACACCATTTATGAGGTTTCCTATGTCTAAAAGATTGATGTTTTATAAAGTTACTAAAATAAGAAACTTTTCATTTTACAATCTCCATCCTTGATCAACTAAATCTAAAATTCAATACCATCTAATTCTCATCTCAAACAATGGCTAAAGGCACGTTGACACCATCTATTGGATTTCCTAAGTCCAAAAGGTGGATGTTTTATAAAGTTTATAAAATAAGAAACTTTCTATTTTTCAATCTCAATCCTTCACCAACAAAATCTACAAGTGAATATGATATCATCCTCATCCCAAAAATTTGCTAAAAGCACCTTGACACCATCTATAAGGTTTACAAAGTCTAAAAGATTGATGTTTTACAAAGTTTTTGGAAAAAGAAACTTTTTATTTTTTCAATCTTCATCCTTAATCAACTAAATCTAAGATTCAATACTCTCTCATTCTCATCCTAAAACTTGGTTAAAATCTCGTTGACACAATCCCTAGAATTTCCTATGTCTAAAAGATAGATGTTTTATAAAGTTTCTAAAATATGAAACTTTCTATTTTTTAAATCTTCATCATTTATCAACTAAATCTACGATTAAATAGCATCTCATCCTCATCCCAAAACTGAGCTAAAAGCTCCTTCACCCCATCTCTAGAGTTTTCCTACGTCTAAAAGATGGATGTCTTATAAAGTTTCTAAAATAAGAAACTTTCTATTTTTTCAATCTCCATCCTTCATCAACTAAATGAAAGATTCAATATCATCTCATGCAAATCTCAAAACTTAGCTAAAAGCTCATTGACACCATATCTAGGGTTTCCTAGGTCTAAAAGACGGATGTTTTATGAAGTTTTTTAAAAAAGAAACTTTCTATTTTTCAATCTCCATCTCTCACCAACTAAATCTACGATTCAATACCATCTCATCCTCATTCTAAAACTTGGCTAAAAGTACCTTGACACCATCTATAGGGTTTCCTATGTCTAAAAGATTGATATTTTAGAAAGTTTCTAAAATAAGAAAGTTTCTAATTTTTCAATCTCCATCTTTCATAAACTAAATCTATGATTCAATATCATCTCATTCTCATCTATCAACTAAATCTAAGATTCAATAGCCTCTCATCGTCATCTCAAAACTTGGCTAAAAGCTCATTGACACCATCTCTAGGGGTTCATATGTCTAAAAGATTGATGTCTTATAAAGTTACTAAAATAAGAAACTTTTTGTTTTTTTAGTCTCCATCCTTAATCAACTAAATCTAAGATTCAATATCATCTCATCCTCATCTCAAAACTTTGTTAAAAGCCCCTTCACACCATCTCTAGAATTTCCTATGTCTAACAGACGGATGTTTTATAAAGTTTATAAAATAAGAAACTTTCAATTTTTTCAATCTCCATTCTTCATCAACGAAATCTAAGATTTAATACCATCCCATCCTCATCTCAAAACTTTGCTTAAAGCTCACTGACACCATCTCTAGGGTTTACTAAGTCTAGAAGACTGATGTTTTATAAAGTTCCTAAAATAAGAAACTTTCTATTTTTCAATCTCCATCATTCACCAACTAAATCTATGATTCAATACCAACTCATCCTGATCCCAAAACTTGGCTAAAAGCACCTTGACACCATCTCTAGGGTTTCCTATATCTAAAAGATGGATGTTTAATAAAGTTTCTAAAATATGAAACTTTCTACTTTTTCAATCTCCATCCTTCATCAACTAAATCTAAGATTCAATACCCAAGACTCATCCAAAAACTTAGCTTAAAACTTGTTGACATTATCACAACGGTGTCTTATGCCTAAAAAATGGATGTTTTACAATGTTTCTAAAATAATAAACTTTCCGTATTTTCAATCTCCATCCTTAATCAACTAAATATTAGATTCAATATTATCTCTTCCTCATCCCAAAACACGGCTAAAAGCTCATTGACACCATCTCTAGGTTCTCCTATGTCTAAAAGAAGGATGTTTTATAAAGTTTCTAAAATAAGAAACTTTCTATTTCAATCACCATCCTTCATCAACTAAATATAAGATTTAATACTCCCTCATTCTCATCCCAAAACTTGGCTAAAAGCTCGTTGATATCATCTCTAGGATTTCCAATGTTTTAAAAGATTGATGTTTTATAAAGTTTATATAGTATGAAACTTTTTATTTATTCAATCTCCATCCTTGTTCATATAAATCAAAGAATGAGTACCACCTAATCCTAATATAAGAACTTAGCTAAAAGTTCTTCCACACCATTTATGAGGTTTCATATGTCTAAAAGATTGATGTTTTATAAAGTTTTTAAAATAAGAAACTTTCCATTATAGAATCTCCATCCTTGATCAACTAAATCTAAAATTCAAAACCATCTATTCCTCATCTCAAAACATAGCTGAAAGCTCGTTGACACCATCTATTGGGTTTCCTATGTCTAAAAACTGGATGTTTTATAAAGTTTATAAATTAAGAAACTTTCTATTTTTTAATCTCAATCCATCACCAACAAAATCTACGATTCAATACCATCTCATCATCATCCCAAATCATGGCTAAAAGCACCTTGACATCATCTTTAGGGTCTCTTATGTGTAAAAGATGGATGTTTTCTAAAGTTTCTAAAATAAGAAACTTTCTATTTTTTCAATCTACATCATTTATCAACTATATCTAAGATCCAAACGCTCTCATCCTAATCTCAATACTTGGCTAAAAGCTCCTCGACACCATCACTAGAGGGTTCCTATGTCCAAAAGATGAATGTCTTACAAAGTTTCTAAAATAAGAAACTTTCTATTTTTTAGTCTATATTTCCGTCATCAACTAAATCAAAGATTCATTATCATCTCATCCTCATATCAAAAATTAGCTAAAAGCTCCTTGACACCATCTCCAAGGTTTCTTATGTCTATAAGATGGATGTTTTATAAAGTTTCTAAAATAAGAAACTTTCTATTTTTTCAATCTTCATCATTTATCAACTAAATCTAAGATTCAATACAATCTCATCCGAATCTCAAAACTGAGCAAAAAGCTCCTTACCCCATCTCTAGAGTTTCCTATGTCTAAAAGATGGATGTCTTATAAAGTTTCTAAAATAAGAAACTTTCGATTTTTTCAATCTCCTTTATTTCTCAACAAAATCAAAGATTCAATATCATCTCATCCTTATCTCAAAACATAGTTAAAAGCTCCTTGACACCGTCTCTAGGATTTCCTATGTCTAAAAGATAGATGTTTTATAAAGTTTCTACAATAAGAAACTTTCTATTTTTCAATCTCTATCCTTCACCTGCTAAATCTACGATTCAATACCATCTCATCCTCATCCTAAAACTTGGCTAAAAGCACCTTGACACCATCTCTAAGATTTCTTATGTCTAAAAGATTGATGTTTTATAAAGTTTCTAAAATAAGAAACTTTCTAATTTTCAATATGCATCCTTCATCAACAAAATCTACGATTCAGTACCCTCTACTTCTCATCCAAAAACTTGGCTTAAAGCTCGTTGACATCATCTCTAGGGTTTCCTCTGTCTAAAATATGTATGTTTTACAAAGTTTCTAAAATAAGAAACTTTCTATTCTTTCAATATCCATCCTAAATCAACTAAATCTAAGATTCAATATCTTATCATCCTCATCCCAAAAGACGGCTAAAAGCTCCTTGACACCGTCTCTCGGTTCTCCTATGTCTAAAAGAAGGATGCTTTATAATATTTGTAAAGTAAGAAACTTTCTATTTTTTCAATCTCCTTCATTTATCAACTAAATCTAAGATTTAATACCCTCTCATTCTCAACCCAAAACTTGGATAAAAGCTCGTTGACAACATCTCTAGGATTTCCAATGTCTAAAAGATTGATGTTTTTTAAAGTTTCCATAATAAGAAACTTTTTATTTTTTCCATCTCCATCCTTTATCAACTAAATCTAAGATCAAATATCTTCTCATCGTCATCTCAAAACTTGGCTAAAAGCTTGTTGACACCATCTCTAGGGTTTTCTATGTCTAAGAGATTGATGTCTTAAAGAGTTCCTAAAATAAGAAACTTTCTAGTTTTTAAGTCTCCATCCTTCATCAACTAAATCTAAGATTCAATATCATCTCATCCTCATTTCAAAACTTAACTGAAAGCTTCTGACACCATCTCTAGGTTTTCATATGTATAAAAGATGGATGTTTTATAAAGTTTCTAAAATAAGAGATTTAATGTTTTTAAATCTCCATCCTTCACCAACTAAATCTACGATTCAATACCATCTCATCCTCATCCTAAAACTCGGCTAAAAGTACCTTGACTCCATCTTTAGGGTTTCCTATGTCTAAAAGATGGATGTATTATAAAGTTCCTAAAGTAAGAAGCTTTCTAATTTTTGAATCTCCATCCTTCATCAACTAAATCTAAGATTCAATACCCTCATATGCTCATTCCAAAACATGGCTTAAAGCTCGTTAATATCATCACTAGGGTTTCTTATTTCTAAATGATGGATATTTTAAAAAGTTTCTAAAATAAGAAACTTTCTATTTTTTCAATATCCATCATTTATCAACTAAATCAAAGATTAAATATCATCTCATCTTCATTTCGAAACTTAGCTAAAAGCTCTTTCACACTATCTCTCGGGTTTCCTATGTCTAAAAGATTTATATTTTATAAAGTTTCTAAAATAAGAGACTTTATATTTTTGAATCTCCATCCTTCAACAACTATATCTACGATTCAATACCATCTCATCCCCATCCCAAAACTTGGATAAAAGCACTTTGACTCAATCTCTACGGTTCTTATGTCTAAAAGATAGATGTCTTATAAAGTTCCTAAAATAAAAAGCTTTCTAATTTTTCAATCTCCATCCTTCATCAACTAAATCTAAGATACAATACTCTCATGTGCTCATCCCAAAACATGGCTTAAAGCTCGTTGACATCAAAACTTGGGTTTCTTATTTCTAAATGATAGAGGTTTTACATATTTTTTTAAATAATAAACTTTCAATTTTTTCAATCTCCATCCTATATCAACTAAATCTAAGATTCAATACCATCTCATCCTTATCCCGAAACTTGGCTAAATGCACCTTGACTCCATCTATAGGGTATCCTATTGATAAAAGATTGATGTTTTATGAAGTTCATAAAATAAGATGCTTTCTAATTTTTCAATCTTCATCATTTATAAACTAAATCTAAGATTCAAGACCATCTCATCCTCATCCTAAAACTTGGCTTAAAGCACCTTGACTCCATCTCTAGGGTTTCCTATGTCTAAAAGATTGATGTTTTATAAAGTTCCTAAAATAAGAAACTTTCTACTTTTTCAATCTCCATCATTCATCAACTAAATCTAAGATTCAATACCCTCATATGCTCATCCCAAAACATGGCTCATCACTAGGGCTTTTTAATTCTAAATGATGGATGTTTAACAATGTTTATAAACTAAGAAATTTTTTATTTTTTCAATCTCCATCTTTTATCAACTAAATCTAAGATTCAATACCATCTCAGCCTAATTTCAAAACTTCTCTAAAAGCTCCTTGACACCATCTCTAGGATTTCTGATGTCTTAAAGATGGTTGGGTTATATAGTTTCTAAAGTAAGAAACTTTATTTTTTTCAATCTCAATTCTTCACTAACAAAATCTACGAGTCAATATCATCTCATCCTCATCCCAAAAATTGGCTAAAAGCACATTGACACCATCTTTAAGGTTTACTAAGCCTAAAAGATTGATACTTTACAAAGTTTCCGCAATAAGAAACTTTCTATTTTTTCAATCTCTATCCTTCATCAACTAAATCTAAGATTCAATACTCTCTCATTCCCATCCTAAAACTTGGTTAAAATCTCATTGACATAATCTCTAGGGTTTCCTATGTCTAAAAGATTGATGTTTTATAAAGTTTCTAAAATAAGAAACTTTTTATTTTTTCAATCTTCATCATTTATCAAGTAAATCTACGATTCAATATCATCTCATTGAAATCTCAAAACTTAGCTAAAAGCTCCTTGACACCAGGGTTTCCTATGTCTAAAAGACAAATGTTTTAAAAAGTTTCTAAAAAAATAAACTTTTTATTTTTCAATCTCCATCTTTCGGCAACTAAATCTACGATTCAATACCATCTCATCCTCATTCTAAAACTTGGCTAAAAACACCTTCGCACCATCTATAGCGTTTCCTATTTCTAAAAGATTGATATTTTAAAAAGTTTCTAAAATAAGAAACTTTCTAATTTTTCAATCTCCATCCTTAATAAACTAAATCTAAGATTCAATATCATCTCATCCGCATCTATCAACTAAATCTAAGATTCAATACCCTCTCATCATCATCTCAAAACTTGGCTTAAAGCTCCTTGACACCATCTCTAGGGGTTCATATGTCTAAAAGATTGATGTCTTATAAAGTTACTAAAATAAGAAACTTTTTATTTTTTTAGTCTCCATCCTTAATCAACTAAATCTAAGATTCAATATCATCTCATCCTCATCTCAAAACTTTGCTAAAAGCTCCTTCATACCATCTCTAGAATTTCCTATGTCTAAAAGACGGATGTTTTATAAAGTTTTTAAAATAAGAAACTTTCAATTTCTTCAATCTCCATCCTTCATCAACGAAATCTAAGATTTATTAACATCCCATCCTCATCTCAAAACTTTGCTTAAAGCTCCTTGACACCATCTCTAGGGTTTATTAAGTCTAGAAGACTGATGTTTTATAAAGTTTATAGAATAAGAAACTTTCTATTTTTTCAATCTCCATCCCTCATCAACTAAATCTAAGATTCAATACCCTCTCATTCTCATCTCAAACCTTGGCTAAAACCTCGTCGACATCATCTTGAGGGTTTCATATGTCTAAAAGATCGAAGTTTTATAAAGTTTTTAAAATAAGAAACAATCTATTTTTTCAATCTCCATCCATGATCAACAATCTAAGATTCAAAACCATCTTATCAACATCCCAAAACTAGGCTAAAAGCGCCCCCACACCTTCTTTAGGGTCTCTTATGTCAAAAATATGGTTGTTTTATGAAGTTTATAAAATAAGAAAGTTTCTATCTTTTCAATCTCCATTCTTTATCTACTAAATCTAAGATTTAATACCATCTCATCCTCATCTCAAAACTTAGCTAAAACCTAATTGACACAATTTCTAGGATTTCCTATGTTTAAAAGATGAATATTTTATAAAGTTTCTAATGTAAGAGACTTTCTATTTTTTCAATCTCGATCCTTTATAACCTAAATCTAAGATTTAATACCATCTCATCCTAATCACAAAACTTGGCTAAAAGCTCCTTTAAACCATCTCTAGAGTTTAACTAAGTCTAAAAAATTAATGTTTTATAAAGTTTATAAAATAAAAAACTTTTCATTTTTTCAATCTCCATCCTTTATCACCTAAATCTAAGATTCAATATCATCTCATCCTCATCCCAAAATATGGCTAAAAGCTCATTAACACCGTCTCTAGGATCTCCTATGTCAAAAGGATAGAAGTTTTATAAAGTTTTTTAAAGAAGAAATTTTCTATTTTTTCAATCTCTTTCCTTCATCAACTAAATCAAAGATTCAATATCATCTCATCTTAATCTGAAAACTTAGCTATTAGCACCTTCACACCTTCTCTAGGGTTTCCTATGTCTAAAAGTTGGATATTTTATAAAGTTTCTAAAATAAGAAACTTTATATTTTTCAATCTCCATCCTTGACCAACTAAATCTACGATTCAATACAATCTGATCCTCATCCCAATACTTGGCAAAAAGCACCTTGACACCATCTCTAGGATTTTTTATGTCTAAAAGATGGATGTTTTATAAATTTCGTAAAATAAGAAACTTTCTAATTTTTCAATCTCCATCCTTCATCAACTAAATCTAAGATTCAATACCCTCTTATTCTCATCCCAAAAGATGGCCTAAAGCTCGTTGACATCATCACTAGGGTTTCTAATTTCTAGAAGATGAATGTTTTACCAAGTTTCTAAAATAAGAAACGTTCTTTTTTCAATCTTCATCCTTTATCAACAAAATCTAAGATTCAATACCACCACAGCCTCATCTCAAAACTTGGCTAAAAGCTTCTTGACACCATCTCTAGAGTTTTCTGTGTCTAAAATATTGGTGTCTAAAAGAGTACCTAAAATAAGAAACTTTTTTTTTCAATCTCCATCATTGTTCAAAGAAATCAAACATTCAGTACCATCTAATCCTCATATCAACACTTTGCTAAAAGCTCTTTCACACCATTTATGAGGGTTCCTATGTCTAAAAGATTGATGTTTTATAAAGTTTCTAATAGAAGAAATTTTCCATTTTATAATCTCCATCTTTAATCAACTAAATCTAAAATCTAGTACCATCTAATCCTCATCTCAAAACTTGGCTAAAAGCTCGTTGCCACCATTTATTTAGTTTCTTATTTATAAAAGGTGGATGTTTTATAAAGTTTATAAAATAAGAAACTTTCTATTTTTCAATCTCAGTCCTTCACCAACAAAATCTACGATTCAATACCATCTCATCCTCAATACTCTCTCATTCTAATGCCAAAACTTGGCAAAAAGCTCCTTCACACCGTCTCTAGGGTCTGATATGTCAAAAGATGGTTGTTTTATAAGTTTCTAAAATAAGAAACTTTCTATTTTTTCAATCTCCACCCTTCATCAACTAAATCAAAGATTCAATATCATCTCATCCTCATCTGAAAAATTTTCTAAAAGGTGCTTCACACCATCTCTAGGGTTTCCTCTGTAAAACAGATGGATGTTTTATAAAGTTTCTAAAATAAGAAACTTTATATTTTTCAATCTCCATCCACCAACTAAATCTACGATTCATTACAATCTGATCCTCATCCCAATACTTGGCAAAAAGCACCTTGACACTATCTCTAGGGTTTTCTATGTCTAAAAGATAGATGTTTTATAAACTTTCTAAAATAAGAAACTTTCTAATTTTTCAATCTCCATCCTTCATCAACTAAATCTAAGATTCAATACTGTAGACACCCCATTTTGCTCTGCTTTAATCAACAAAGAAGTTAATGTTCTTGTTATCAGTCTTTTTCAGTGTTTTCCGTTCCCGTGTCCGCTCCTCTTCTTTTCTCCATCTTTTTGGTTATTTCTGTCATGTTTTGCGCCGTCCTGATAATTGTTGAGAGGGGTTGTTCGCGGGCATCTGAGCAAAAGAGAATTTGGACCCATTCGGTGGGCCCGCCTTGAACATGTCGATGGAATAGGATCAAGCAAGTAGGACCACTCACTGATCTTATTATATAGAACTACATCAAGAGTTGGACATTAGAGATAATAAATTTGAATAAAATTGGTTCATTTGTTGCAGTCACAAAGGTTTGGAAAATCGAAATTTTGAAGGAGTAGTTGATTGGCGAGGTAGTGGGGCCCACTATACATTTAATGTCTATCACATTAGAGTGATCCGAACCATTCTTGAAAATGATTTTTAAGCCGTGGATCGTCAAATTGATGGTTGAGATTATCCTAATTAGAATTAATTTTGGAGCACAATCAAGTTACACTATGGCCTAATAATTGGATGGTTTGGATCAATTGGAGTCGGCCAACATGTGTTTAAGAAAGGATACTAAAAATAAGAAATTTATAAAAGACCAAACACATTGAGTTGGTGGCTGATTTCGGCAACCCTTCCAAATTCGGTATTTTTCCTCTTTCAAAGCATGCAGCTCATGTTCTTTCCTTAATCCAATGTTTCTTTCTCCCACCCAATACTTGGCCGAGGAAGAAAGTTGATTTTCTTTAGGATCTCTTGCTCATTTTATCAAGGGTTACTTACTTGGGAATTGGAAAAAAGAGGAGACTTGCCTCACTTAAAAGAAGGGAAAAAACGAAACAATGGGAGAGATCTCAGATTCTTTGGGGGAGGGGAGGCTGGAGAGAACAAAAAAAAAAGAAAAAAAAAGACAAAAGGGAGGATCGTTTTCTTCCACTACAATCTCACGTTTTCTTTTTCTTTACTCCCCGTGGTTTTCCATCTCCCTCAATCTGTTTTCTCTCCATCAACCTCACGCCCTCTGGCTTAACAGATTGAGCTTGCACAACAGATATTATATGATCTGCCGCGTACCAGTTGACACGGGGATCATCAAGGAATGGCGCTTCAGCTTTTTCCCTCGTCCGCTCGCTGATCATGGCGGGGATTTTCATCACAACCTTTGCCCATGACATATCAGAAGGTTGTACTGTTGCCGTAAGAGGAGAAGTTGAATAAAATTCAACCAAAAGAGAAGAAGATAAAAAGCTTGCAAACCAAAAGAGAGAAGAAAGACAGAGGATCGTCGGTTTCTAAAAGCGTGGGAAAAAACAGAGTATTCTATACTCTGTTTTTTCCCTCTCTCTCTCTCCCTCTCTCTCTCTCTCTCTCCTTCTCTCTCTCTCTCTCTCTCACCTCTCTGTTACCCACGTTCTCTCTCTTTCTGTTTTTTTTTAAATATTCACCTTCCAAATCTCTATCTCTACTGTAACTCACTCCCTCTATCTCTATTACTCTTTCTCCATCTCTCTCACACTCTCTCTCACTCCCATTCTCTCTTACTCTCATAACCCATCTCTCCCTCTCTCCCTCCATCCGGCATTCTCACAGTGAAAAAATAAATAAATAAACAAAGAAAAAGAGAAAAAGGAAGAAGAAAGCGGGTCGAATCACACGTCAGCGGGATTTTTCGGATTCTCCGGCTCTCGGATTCTGCGGGGACCTCCACCATAGGTAGGTACACTGTTCTTGAATTTTTCCGAAATTATTTGGTATTTTTTTAGATTTGTTCATGATTTTTAAGCATTTAAATGATTTTTATTCAATATTAGATGTAAATGCTTAAAATCATGATCTGCATGAGTGTTTCAATTCTGTTTCGTCTCGAATTTTAATACAATGATCTATCTAAATAGAGTAAAATAACTATCGGATCGGATCGGACATTGGATCAACGGTTTTTTAGAATTTGAGTGAAGAGTGGAATTTTATTTAAAATAATGGCCGAGTAATTACGAAATTCGAAAAAATAGCCATCTCAGGATGATCTATTTTTTGGAATTTAAAATTTTTCTTGTGTTCATCACATCAGAACAAGGTTGGAGGACGTTTTCCGGAATCGTAATTTTCTCGAAAATCGTGTTTTAAAAATAGAAAACTCTTCAAAAATATCTTTTCGACGAAGAAAAATAAAATATATACTAAACGAATTCCAAAATTAATGAAATTTTGTGAAACAATAATATGATATTGATAAATTCTACCATGAATTTTTGAGAATTTTTAGAATTTGTTTGGTATATTATTTTATATTTTCTATGAAAATTATCAGATTTTGGGGGAATTTTTACTGATATCAGATCACAGATAAAATTCTCAAATTTTTTACAGTAGTCTTATATTTCATATTTCTTATTGCTATAAACGTTTCAAGTGATTGAGATCTTTTTTCGTATGGGGTGTTGTTAATTCATAATCTGGTTTGAAAATTGAAAAATTCGAAATTAATAGTAAATAGTTTCTAAAATTCATGCAAATCTCACAGCATGCTAGTTTTAGTTATATATTACTACTGTAGAAATTTCAATGAATTTAGATATCTATTTCTAGTAGTTTCTGTGTTATTTTTGCAATCTGGTCAATTAATTGTTAAATCAAAATTAAATATGAGCTTAATGTAAAAACTTGCAAAACTCTTCTAATAAGCTACATCTCATCATATCTTGCTGCTTTAGAAGTTTCAACTCATTTCAAATTCGTTTGCAACAGTTTCACTTGTAAAATCACTCATATGTTTAAAATTGATAAAATTCATTGAAAATCCGAAATTAATTGAAAATCATCTGAAAATCTCTAAAGAAACTTAAATCTCTGTCACATATTAACTCCTTAATCCATTGAAACAGAAATCCTAGGATCTTTAGATTTCCCTGGAAAAATGGCCAGCGCATCCATAACCGTATCCCTATTGCACTCGATCTTTGACGATTTGAATATTTAAGCTATAGCACGTTGTTGGCTCCGAGGTTACTGTCCACGGAAATCCTGAGATATGCCAGGCAATAAGGTGCTATAACCTAAGTATTAAATTGCGCAAGGAAAGAGCGCACGATTCCCTTCCTTGGATACTATTCTGGGCCGAAATTGGTGAACCCTAGAACCATTGGTATTCCTTAATTGTCCAGAAATCGAAAATCTTTGAAATCTGAAATTCATTAACTTCAAGAACTGAAATCGATTCATCTCGTGTCTCTCGGAACCATTGGATTATGGTTTCTATCATAAGAACCCTCAGAGCCCAATTTAGGAACACTGGTGTCGTGTCTTGTCCTAAGTTTTAGGCAGTCTTAGGTTTTAGGAGTCCTAGAGTTAGGAGTCCAGCCTCATCACGTACGCTTGCTATGGATAGCAACCATGCCTTAGGTCTAGTCACACTAGTCACCCCATCTTTCCCTAGGACAAGCCTAGTAAACTAGGATGTAGGCTAACCGGCATTAGTCTAAGGAACAATTTGCATTTAGATAAGAATCATATAACATCCTAGATGAAATCCTAGGATAATAAAATCCTCAACTTGAATTAAATAACTCCTCTTAAAACTGTTGAAACAGTCAAATCAGTATAGATCGGTGTCTTAGTTGAGTTAGGCATAAGTAGCTTAGCTTAGGTGCACCGAACTACGTCGACTCTGATCCCAGTGAGGCTTGAGTAGGTAGGCAGCTTGGATGTCTGATGGCATACCAACCGCGAGTCGGCTCCACAACAAATTGTGGGGTTTTGTATATTAATTTTCTTGTAAATGCTTAATTAAATCACTTAGGATTTTCCATGAAATTAGAATTTTATGAGAACTTTCACTTAGATTGAATTCAAACCAATTAAGAAATCAAGATACACATCTAGGATTCACATTGAAATTAGATCATAGGATGCATGTCACATAGTTCGCACATTAGCATAGAGTTGAATGAGCCATTTAAAAGAAATTCGAAAGAGTTAGCTTTTGGAATCGAAGACCGATTATCGGGCAGGAATGGTGCATGTGGTGGATAACTCTCCATACCTTCCATTCTTGTAACCAGGTAGCGAGTCTAGATTTCTGGTTAATCATGGGTCCTAGATCCCACATCTAGGTGACGACTCTGTCAGTCTCTTTTGTGTGGAATTCGGATTGCCTTAGTGATCCCAAGTTCACATAAAAGATGAATTAAAGTCAATAATAAAAATGCACACGCCAATCGCGTGGGTACGAGAGACCAAGAGAGAGCGTGGCGGCACGCGCCCCACCCCTCTCGCGGGATCGGGTGCCACAGTTTGGCGACTCTGCTGGGGACCACCTAACTTCATTAAATTCCCAAAGGATAACTCATTTGAATCTATTTTAACTGGCTCATGAAAACTCTATCTCTTATATACTGGTTAGATTAGTTTGTATGCTTTATTTTCTCATCATATTTACTTGAACTTAATCTAACAAAACCTGAAGGCATCATAGATTGCGCGAACTTATTGCACACACTTACATCTAAACCCTGCATCTCACATGCACACACATCATATTTTAGGAACCCGGAGTGTTATCTAGCATGGTTGACTGGGTTTCATCACCTGGTGCCTCTGTGCTAGAGAAGCATTCCACCCTTAGCCTAGCACCTTATGGTGCGTAAACGGATCTCTTGTTCACGTACTGATACGCCGAACACTGGTACAGTATATCGAACAGGGATTCGCGCTAAGGGAACTCTTGGCCTTACCCCTAGATTAACCCACACATGCATGTAGTATACGATCACATGTGCATCACGTGTGTGAGCCTAGCTTAGGATATCCTACCCATTTGTGTCTAGATTAGGCCGTAGTCCATCTTCCAATGGCTACGATCGGTCCTAGGTACACAAACAAAGTCATGAGTCGAGATCCTCTCTCTACTCCGCTAGATTAGGATTAGGGTTGATGCCTTCAGGTAACACTGTTAAAATGTGCAAAGATTAAAAACTTTCCCTTTGGGGTTAGGATTTAAATCTCATCATTTCCAAAGATCTCATAGGATTAGTCATTCATGATCTATCAATTGAAAGCAATCTTATGCTATCTCATCTAATCTTTTGATCGTGCGTCTTTCATTCTTCTGTCATACGATTCGATCGTATCTTCATGCCATCCCCTAACTGGCAGGAGCAGAATCTCACAATCTTTCGATTATACAATCTCATGATCTGATCATGCCTGGTTCAGATGATCCAATCTTGCTTGTACCCTTAGTCTCTTCTTACTCTAAGGACAACCTGTTTCAAGAATATTTTGCTAAGTCCTTCAGAGTTCACTCTCATAATCCTTGAACTAGGGGCATTCCCCACGTGCTATCATGTCATCATTGTTGTGTTTATTTGTTTTGAGGAACCATCATTTTACCTCCCATTCCTTAACTAGTCATATCATAATTATCATGTCAATCACAGAAAAGAAAAATTCCCTGAATGTCAAGCTCATATACTGTTCTTATTGTTCTCATGTCAGGACTGTTCGCAACTGAAAATCCAGGAAAGCTTCTTGGGTTTAAATCTATTCATGGTCAGTGAGGAAGCTAATTCCCCATTTTCTTTGGAAGCAATCCATTGTGCCTCCCCTTCGTCATTTCTATCCGCCTGAGGATCTCAAGCCCAAAATTGTCAAAGCCGTTTCATCTGCTTGGGATGCCAGAGTCATCAAACCTTTAAAGGAGTCAATTGTGGAAGATCGTCGTCTGAAGAAGTCTAGAAAGAGTGATTAGTTTCATGTTTAATCTTATCCGTTCATCTTTAAAAAAAATAAACCATGTACTCAAGCTTTGATGATTTATCAATAAAGTTTATCTTCCTCTCATTATCCTAGTCTATGCATGCATCGTTGTTTACTTCTTTCTGGGATTTTAAAAAGTGTCTTCCAAATATTTTAGGGCAGTGAACACCATAGCTAACCCTACTACTCCTTGGGTTCGGGTCTCTTCACGATTGGAAAGAAATTATGTCTCTCCACCACCCTCTCTGAGAACCCCAGCATCTCCTTCTTTCTCATCCTCACCAATGGCAGACAACCAAGATGGCCTTCCACCCGCTGCTATTACCGATACTCTTACCTTGATTCTCCAACAGCTTCAAGAACTCAAAGAAGAGAACCGAGTTATCAAGGCTCAGCTTTCTGAGAAGTTGGGACCGTCGTTGTCCAAGGATAAAGGGCCTATGCACCAAGCAGCTACATCAGCAGCACCTGCCCAACCAATGTTCATCAATATCCCTGATAAAGCCGAAGAAGACTTAGAAAAAGAGCAGTACAGCGAGGATCGCAGTAGGCCTTCTCAGTTCATGGTTGATAAGTCTGTTATGGAGAAATTAGAGACTCTTACCAGGAAATTTCAAGACATTCAGTTTCAAGACCAGGGTGGTTTCAATCCCAGTGATCTTACTCTATTTCCCGAAATCCGCCTTCCTGCCAATTTTCAAATGCCCGATTTCGACAAATATGATGGTGTGGGTTGTCCAATCACACATTTGCAAATGTTCACCATCATGTGTCAGCCTCAAGGCTTATCTCCTGAGCAAATGGCTCAATTGTTCCCAGTTTTCCTAACCAAGGTTGCTAGGAGATGGTTCATGGTCTTGGACAAGACTCGTTACAGGACATGGAAGGATATCGGCGAGCAATTCATCAGGCAGTTCAAATATGATGATGGGACAGAAATCACTAGGAAGGATCTTGAGAGAACCAAGCAGGACTCAAAATAGTCATTCTTAACTTTCGTCAAGAGATGGAGAAGGTTAGCGGCTCAAATGATGCAGCGTCCCTCAGAAGAGGAGCAAGTCAAGATGATTATGAAGAATATATCCTCTCAGCTCCATTATCACATGTCTCTTCAGTATTATCCCGATTTTAAACACTTCATCAATGCTGGTATGCAAATTGAGGTAGCAATGGCACAAGGAGTTTACAATAGAGAAAACCCCAATTCAAAAGAAGTTAAGACACAGACTCTAGCTAAGATCTCTGAGGTTGATAATGTATCAATGGCTAACCTGTCACGGAACTTTATGGTATTCAAATATACTCAATCAGGGATTGCAGCTCAGCAAAAGCCTAATAGGGAATTCACTCCTCTCCTGTTTCCACCATTTGTCATATTGCAGCAAGGATTGGAATCCGGCGATATCTACTTGCCTCGCATTAAGGAACCTCCTAATCCGCTCCCCAGGACATGGAGAGCGGAAGAGCACTGCGATTTTCATCGAGGATCGGGGCATAGTACTGATCAGTGCATAACTCTGAGGCATGTGATCCAGAAGTTGATCAATGAGCGCAAGCTACCATTTCAGCAAGCGCCAAATATTGCTGATAGTCCTATACAAAACCAGGTTGTACCGCCGCTGGATGATGTTTAATCACTTGGGGTTTGAGAAGCTCAGGTTCAGTTGCAGTGATAGAGAAGAACCAGAAGTTAAAAGGCACTTGTTATGATGATGATTCAGTTTTCGTCGAGCCTCTAAAGCCAGACAGTTGCAGCAGTCTTAGTCCTTTTGTTATTTTAATTAAGTCCAGTCATGATGTCAAGTCCAGTTATTAAATGCAGTCTTCTAAAAAGTTTGAATAAATTTCTAGTCCAGTTGAGTCTTTTCTTACTTTTATTTTTGAGTCAATAATGTAAATCCTGAGTATGTTCAGGATAAGTCTTATTAGATGTGGTCATTTTCAATTCAATAAGACTTGCTTTCTCTGTACATTCCAATGTGTGCTTCTGACTTTAATAAACAAAGAGAAAAATACTCCCTCCTCGAATGAGAAAGAAGATGCAGACGAAACTCCTCCTGAATTGCAGCATATGCTCAAACAAGAGGAGGAGCGTCGAGCTCAGCCTCTCAAAGAGAAAATTGAAATGGTAAGCACTGGCACTGAAACTTTGTTTTGGTGAATGCCGATTGAAAATACATTACCCTCTGAAGCATGTGAGGAATTGATAAACCTATTTCGAGAATAAAGAGATGGTCCAGTAAGCGCTATCATTAATGCCAGGAGAAAGACCCAGATAGAAGGTTCAAGAAAGAATGAAGTAAATGTCGCATGCTATACAAGGGACATGGATTCGAAACAACTTCCATATCTCCAGTCAATGGCCCGGGTCACAGGTTTCACCAGTGACAATGTAAAGCTATCAAATTCAATATGAAAAATGCAAGAGCAATCATCTCAGAGCGATCATCAAAATATCAAGGGCCACCGATTCAAGGATGAAATGATGTCCAAAAACCGATATGCACCCTCAAGATCAAATTACTTATCAATATCCAGAAGGAAGAAGAATCATTATCTCTTACCGGGAAATGCCGTCAAACTCTGTGAAAAAATAAATAAATAAATAAAATAATCAGTACCAGAGGGACTCTAGTAACCTATATCGATTCCCAATCTGAACATCGGAAGGCCTCCTTTGGCCGAATAAATCCCAAAATCAGAACCCAACGTCAAAAGAATACCGGTTTGCAAACCCTTCGAGCCTGAATGAAATTTTCTTGAAAACCCATCAAACTAGGAGCATCCGCCCCGAACTACGCGAGACCTGATCCCTGCACTGGGGTACGTAGGCAGCTCGGTTAAACCGAGTTCGGTCGATTCAAAAAAAAAAAAAAGAGAAAAGAAATTCGATCGTTCCAGAAAAAAAGAGAGGGACAAGTTCCAAAAGAAGAGAAAACAATCATTCCAAAAAAAAAAAAAAAAAAGAGGAAAATCAATTAACCTTCAAACAACTTATCTTCAAGCTAGGGGCATTCGCCCTGAACTACGCACGACCTGATTCCTACCCCTCTTGGGTTGTCACCTCGTATTTCATGAACTTTCTATTTTTCAATCTCCATCCCTCACCAACTTAATCTACGATTCAATATCATCTCATCCTTATCTCGAAACTTTACTAAAAGCACCTTAGCACCATCTCTAGGGTTTCTTATGTCTAAAAGATTGAAGTTTTTTAAAGTTTCTAAAATAAGAAACTTTCTAATTTTTAATCTCCATCCTTCATCAACTAAATCTAAGATTCAGTACCTCTACTTCTCATCTAAAAACTTGGCTTAAAGCTCGTTGACATCATTTTGAGGCTTTCCCATGTCTAAAAGATGGATGTTTTACAAAGTTTCTAAAATAAGAAACTTTCTATTCTTTCAATCTCCGTCCTTAATCAACTAAATCTAAGATTCAATATCATCTCATCCTCATCCCAAAACACGGCTAAAAGCTCCTTGACACCGTCTCTATGTTCTCCTATGTCTAAAAGAAGGATGTTTATAAAGTTTCTAAAATAAGAAACTTTCTATTTTTTCAATTTCCATCATTTATCAACTAAATCTAAGATTTAATACCCTCTCATTCTGATCCCAAAACTTGGCTAAAAGCTCGTTGACAACATCTCTAGGGTTTCATAAGTCTAAAAGATGGATGTTTTATAAAGTTTCTATAATAAGAAACTTTCTATTTTTTCGAACTCTATCCTTTATCAACTAAATCTAAAATTCCATACAATCTCATCCTCATCTCAAAATATCGCTAAAAGCTCCTAGACACCATCTCTAGGGTTTCCTATGTCTAAAAGATGGATTTTTATAAATTTTCTAAAATAAGAAACTTTCTATTTTTTCAATCTCCATACTTAATCAACTAAATTTACGATTCAGTGTCTTCACATTCTTATCCCAAAACTTGGCTAAAAGCTCGTTGACATCATCTCTAGAGTTTCCAATGTCTAAAAGATTGATGTTTTATAAAGTTTCTAAAAGAAGAAACTTTCTATTTTTTCAATTCACATCCTTCATCAACTAAATCTAAGATTCAGTATCATTTCATCGTTATCCGAAAACATGGTTAAAAGCACTTTGACACCGTGTCTTGGGTCTTCTATTTCTAAAAGATTGATGTTTTATAAATTTTCTAAAATAAGAAATTTTCTATTTTTTCAACCTTCATCACTAATCAACTAAATATAAGATTCAATACCATCTCATCCTCATCTCAAAACTTAGCTAAAAGCTTATTCACACCATCTGTTGGGTTTGCTCTGTCTAAAAGATTGATGTCTTATAAGTTTCTAAAATAAGAAACTATCTATTTTTTCAACCTCCATCCTTCATCAACTAAATCAAAGATTCAATATCATCCCATCCTCATCTCAAAACTTAGCTAAAAGCCCCTTGAAACCATCTCTAGGGTTTTTTATGTCTAAAAGATGGATGTTTTATAAAGTTTCTAAAATAAGAAACTTTCTTTTTTTCCAATCTCCATCATTTATCAACTAAATTTGATTCAATACCATCTCATCCTCATCTCAAAACTGAGGTAAAAGCTCTTCTTCCCGATCTCTAGGGTTTCTTATGTCTAAAAGATGAATGTCTAATAAAGTTTCTAAAATAAGAAACTTTCTATTTTTTTCATCACTAAACTTTATCAACTAAATCTAAGATTCAATACCATCTCATCCTCATCTCAAAACTTGGGTAAACGCATCTTGTCACCATCTCTAGGATTTTCTATGTCTAAAAGTTGGATTTTTATAAAGTTTATAAAATAAGAAACTTTCTATTTTTTCATTCTCTATACTTAATCAACTAAATTTATGATTCAGTACCCTCTCATTCTTATCTAAAACTTGGATAAAAGCTCGTTGACATCATCTCAAGGGTTTCCTATGTCTAAATGATGGATGTTTTATAAAGTTCCTAAAATAAGAAACTTTCTATTTTTCAATATCCATCCTTCATTAACTAAATCTGAGATTCAATACTCTCTCATTCTCATCCCAAAGCTTGGCTAAAATCCTCTTGACACCGTCTCTAGGGTAACATATTTCTAAAAGATGGATGTTTTATAAGGTTCAAAAATAAAAAAATTTCTATTTTTTCAATCTCCATCCTTCATCAACTGAATCAAATATTCACTATCATCTCATCCTCATCTCAAAACTTAGCTAGAAGCTCTTTGACCCCATCTCTAGAGTTTTCAATGTCTAAAAGATGGATGTTTTACAAAGTTTCTAAAATAAGAAGCTTTCTATTTTTACCTCTCCATCCTTCACAAACTAAATCTACGATTCAATACCATCTCATCATCATCCCAAAACTCTGCTAAAAGCACCTTGACACCATCTCTAGGGTTTCCTATGTCTTAAAGATGGAGGTTTTATAAGTTTCTAAAATAAGAAACTTTCTATTATTTCAATCTCCATCCTTCATCAACTAAATCAAAGATTCAATATCACCTCATCCTCATCTCAAAACATAGCTAAAAGTTCCTTGACACCATCTCTAAGATTTAGTTGATAAGGGGTTTCCTATGTCTAAAATATTGTTGTTTTATAAAGTTCCTAAAATAAGAAACATTTTATTTTTTTCAATTTCCATCCATCGTCAACTAAAGCTATGATTCATTACCATCTCATCGTCATCCGAAAACTTGGTTAAAAGCTCCTTGTCACCATCTCTAGGGTTACCTATGTCTAAAAGATGGATTTTTATAAATTTTCTAAAATAAGAAAATTTCTATTTTTTCAATCTCCAAACTTAATCAACAAAATCTATGATTCAGTATCTTCTCATTCTTATCCCAAAACTTGGCTAAAAGCTCGTTGATATCATTTCTAGGGTTTCATATGTCTAAAGGCTGATGTTTTATAAAGTTTCTAAAAGAAGAAACTTTCTATTTTTTCAATTCACAACCTTCATCAAGTAAATCTAAGATTCAGTATCATCTCATCGTTATCCCAAAACTTGGTTAAAAGCTCATTCACACCGTGTCTAGGGTCTCCTATCGTTAAAAGATGGAAGTTTTATAAAGTTTCTAAAATAAGAAACATTTTTATTTTTTCTATCTTCATCATTTGTCAACTAAATATAAGATTCAATACCAACTCATCATCATCTCAAAACTTTGCTGAAAGCTCTCTCACACCATTGTAGGGTTTCATTTGTCTAAAAGATTGATGTATTATACAGTTTTTAAAATAAGAAACTTTTTTTTTCAATCTCATTCCTTAATCAACTAAATCTAAGATTCAATATCATCACATCCGCATCTCAAAACATAGCTAAAACCTCCTTCACACCATCTTTAAGGTTTCTTATGTCTAAAAGATGGATGTTTTCTAAAGTTTCTAAAATATGAAACCTTCTATTTTTCAATATTCATCCCTTCACCAACTAAATCTACGATTAAAGACCATCTCATCCTCATCCCAAAACTTGGCTAAAAGCCACTTGACATCATCTCTAGGGTTTCATATGTTTAAAAGATGGATGTTTTATAAAGTTTCTAAAAAAAATAAACTTTCTATTTTTCAATCTCCTTCCTTCACCAACTAAATCAACGATTCAATACCATCTCATCCTCATCCCAAAACTTCGCTAAAGCACCTTGACTCCATCTCTAGGGTTTTTTATGTCTTAAAGATGGATGTTTTATGAAGTCTCTAAAATAAGAAACTTTCTATTTTTTCAATTTTCATCCTTTATCAACTAAATCAAAGATTAAATATCATCTCATCCTAATCTCAAAACTCTGCTAAAAGCTCCTTGTCACCATCTCTAGGATTTTCTATGTCTAAAATATGAATTTTAATAAAGTTTCTAAAATAAGAAAATTTCTATTTTTTCAATCTCTAAACTTAATCAACTAAATCTATGATTCAGTACTTTGTCATTCTTATCTCAAAACTTAGCTAAAAGCTCATTGACATCATCTCTAGGGTTTCGTATGTCTAAAAGAATGATGTTTCATAAAGTTTCTAAAATAAGAAACTTTCAATTTTTCAATCTCCATCCGTCATCAACTAAATCTGAGATTAAATACTGTAGCCACCCCATTTTGACTGAACCCTAAATCCCAAAAATAAATGAGAATCTTAAAACCGAATAAAGTCCTGAGACCGAATAAAATCACCAAAACCCGAATCCCATTGAAATTTAACTCGTGTTGCACCCCAATCCTAATTTTTATCCCAAAACCATCAAAAGGAGTGTGAAATATCAATGCAAGGTGTGCAAATCTCAATCCCATGAGGGAGAGGAAAAATGATTTTATCCCACCCCTTTTCTTGACCGAGCCACCCCCTTATAGTATAAAAGAGTAGTGATAAATGTAATTGAGGGGCGCTGTTCGAGTAAAAAGTGGGGTAGGAATATCATTTCCCTTTATAAGTGGAGGAGAGCAAAAAAAGGAGGAGGGTTTTTCATTTTCGTGAAAAACAGATCTGAGAAAGAGAGGGATTTTTCTCAAACCCTAACTCCTATTCCCCTTCTTCTCCGATCAATCCAACCGGATTCCGGCCAATCTTCGTTCGGATTCTCACCTTAATCAACTTGATTTTCCCCTTTGCTAGCTTCTGTTACTATTATTTCCTTGTTCTTTCACCATTACAGCTACAAACTCTAATTCAAACCCTAGCTGAGCTCTATTTTTCCGATCGAATCTAGCTCCGGCCAGCTCCGATCAGCTCCGGCCGACTATCTTGTTCTAGCTTTTCACCTTGTTTTCTTTTCATCCTTCATCTACTCTTCTCAGCTACGAATCTGTCGCAGATCTACTCTTTTGCTTAAAGTTTCAAGAGCTGAAACCCTACTTGGAGCTCTTATTTCTCATAGATCTAGGTCTTCAAAACTATAGATCAAGTTGTGAAAGCCTTAAATCTGCAGAGAGAGAGAGAGAGAGAGAGAGAAAAAGAGGCTTTTCAAGCCCTAACCCTAGATCTGAGGTGCGGATCTCCGGATTTGAGTCATCGCTTCTTTGATTTGTTCAAACATCATCAAGATCTATAAAAGGGAGCCGAGACGAACTCCTCTTCTCGCCTTCTCCGATCATCTTCTCCGGCGTATCCGGCAAGGCTCCGGTCATATTCTGATCAAATTCCGCCTTCTTCTCCGAGCAGATCTGGTTAGATTCCGGTCAATTTCTGGTAAGCCTCTTGCTAATCTTTCATTGTTTGTTCGTCGTGAAGATTCTCAATATATTTGTTCTTTTGAAATGATAAGAATCTGAGATTTGTTGTTTGCCTCTTTGAAACCCTAACTTCTATAAGATCTGTTATTGATTTCATTTTTTTTTCTCTCCTTGCTCTGTTTTGTGAGTAGCTGTTTAATTCAGAAATTTAAATGAATAATGCTTCAGTGATTGCAAGAGATTTTAAATAAGTTTAATTGTTTGAATCCTCATCTGTTGGATTTTTGAGCTTGACTGAAGATGTGGAGTTTTCTGTTCTTTTTGATCTTTGATCTTAACTTGAATTTCTATATGCTATTCCTTAGCTTGGAAAATTTAATCCTCATGTTCTGTAATCCATAAGATTAATTTTTGCTTTGTGTATAATCTCTAACATGATGCGTATGTCTATAAAATATATGTATTTTGTAGTTGTACGCTCTATTTGTACAGGTTTGGCAAAGAAATAATCTTTACTAGGGTATGTCTGGAGAATGATCATTATACGTATGTACTAGTTGTTGGATGACTCTAAAGAAGAAGGTAAGGCTCTGATCTTGTCATTGGTTTTAAAAAAAATTAGTGTTGAGTTCTCGAGTAACACATTTGGATGGCATAATGAAGCAACCGAATATCATGACTTGTTCTTGCATTAATCTCGTGAACCTAATAATGTGCATGCTTTTCTCAATGTGGCTTATATAAAAAAAATCTTTTGAAAATAACAAATATCATTGGACGACCTTTTGAGTATTAAAAGTTAGGTTGAGACAGTGCAATTTTGGGGGCAAGGTCATGATATTTTCATTTCCTCAAGATGATTATGAAGGGTTTGATGAATATTATCCGATTTTTGTAATTGTATTACTAGTAATTCTCTTCCGTCCCTTTTCCTTAAGTAGGGATTTCTTACCCCTTTAGGTACCTTTTGAACTTTAGGTCCCTCATTCATTGCCAGGGCGATGAAGGCGATAGCCCAAGCCCATCTTAAAGGGGAGAATTACTAAGTCTCAGTAATACCCTCTCCCTTCTCTTTCTTTCTATAGAGACTTCTTAGCCCTTTTCTTGTAAGGCGATGAAGGCGCTAGCCCAAGCCCATCCTTAGGGGACTCGCTTAGTCCAAGTAGCACTCCCCTCGTTTATTTTAAGACTTGCCCAGTCTTTTGTATCCCTTAAAGCATAAGGTCCTTCTCATTGCCAGGGCGATGAAAGAGTCATCTAGAGCCCCTGTTTAGGGAGACAAGCTATGTCTCGTGCAGAGAAAATCATTTTTCTTTGTCTTGATAATATATAAAAAAAAACTGAATAGAGAGTACTTTGAAATAAAATTTGAGAAGATTTCGATACGGATTTCCAAAATTAAGCCTATAGTCCAGTATTTATAAATTTAATACTTCTCTTTCATACTAAGCTTTGAGTTAGGGTTCGAAGACGGTAATAAATGGATTGTTCAGGTGAGATTATCTCAAAGCTTATTATACTCATTCTTTTTTATTTAAATAAATTGTTTAATAGGAAGAAGGAGATCAGATGACTACTCTATTCAATATTATCGACATGAGTACTGTCTGATTTCAAGGCGGGATATAGAAATATTATCATGTGTATATGATATCAGATGATTACTTTAGCATCATCTGATTTCATCCCCATATTGGGGTGGTGTTTGTGGTTGGGCATAGAAGTGTTTGATATTGTTTTCTTGTACTTTATTAGGCTATCCAGCGGCTGGTCTGGACTAATTAATGTTGTTTATCATTTTATGATTGCTATAGATTTTTTTATTGAAAATTCTTCTTTGCTTCGCACTTGATTTATTTTTATAAGAATAGAATGGAATTTGCGATTATCTAGTAGCCTTTTCTTCTCTCTTTGATAGACTAACACAGTCTTATAGATTTCTGTTAATTTTCTTTAGATACTAGAATCCCCTCTCATTGCAAGGGCTATGAAGGAGTCATCCCGAGCCCATTATTTTAGAGGACTTGCATAGTCCTAGTAATGTTTTTCCTTCTAATCTTTTCTTCATTTTAATGAGGCTGTTTAAGTCTTTCAGGTTTCTTTCCTTTGTCATTTCAAGCCCATCTCTAGGGGGACTTGCACAGTCCAAATAGCATTCCATTTTCTCAAAAGACTTGCCTAGTCTTTTCGATCCAAATCTTTGGAGACATGCATTGTCTCATTAATGAATCAACCTGAGTCAACCCCTAGGAGACTACCTCTAGTCTCACAGGTCTTAAACCCTCGTGTCAAAAACATCAAAAACATTCTAAAAACCAAAAACCTTAAAAATCTTGAGTCTTTCAGAGTAGTTAGGAAAATCAATTCCGAACTACGTTGGCTTGATCCTTTCCACAGGGTACGTAGTGCAGCTTGGGATCCACATCCCAGGTCCAGCCAAACCTTTAAAAATAAGCATTTCAAACATTCCAAAAAATACAAAAAACTTCAAAACTTTTTCAAAAAGATCTTCCCCTAGAGTTAGGAGTCTGTCCTAGATATTTAGGGTGTTTTAGAGTTAGGAGTTGGTCTTGATTTTTATTGATGTGGTGTGTCCTGTCGTGTGAGTGTCCCTAGAGTTAGGAGGCCTCAAGTCGATCGGTTAGACATTTAGTCGAACCGACGGCTAGACTATGAAGCATATAGTCAGCCCATGGTTTTCCTGAGGTTGCACACCCTAGTTACACATAGGATGTAGGGCCCACCTGCATTAGCTTAAGGCTAATCAACTTGCATTAGTTAGGGCATATAGAGAGTCCTAAAAATTACAATTCACATGAACTTAAGCAATTGTACAAAAAAGCTTTAAAAATCAGTCGAGTCTAGTGGATCGAGTCTAGGATAGCGGTTCTAGATGGTTAGGCATAGTAGTTTAGAATAGGGCATCGAACTACGTTGACTCCGATTCTTCCCGAGGCCGGGATACGTAGAGCAGCTGGGATGGACGGCCATCTTGGTCCGAGTCAGGTCGCATTAGAGTTAGGACTCATTTTGTCAAGTCATGTATAGAATTGAATTGTGTTGTGTGTTTTGCTGTGTTTTCTTACTTTCATGTACAGATCCTATACCTTTAGCTGTAGCATGCATGTGTTTGCACACCAGAACTCAGACACCAATTAGGTATGACACTCATAACCTAGTTATTCTCAGGCGACATTTCTTTCATTTCTTTTTATGTGTGTTTATTTTTCATCTCCGAGACATGCATCATCAGATAGACGTCTTCTCGGAGATATTCGTTCCTATTTCATATGACTTTCGCCCAAAACTCTTCAAAATCAATAATAAATGGCATAAGAGACCAGGTGTTTGCACTTGGGCGGATGAGGTGCTCTTTAGACCTTCCAAATTCGTAACCAGGCCCGAACCTTATTTTATATCTCTGGTTATCCATTGCAACAGAGCATAGTATGGGATCCTTGGCCCACTTTCTTGGATGGCGACTCTTCTTTGTTTAAGGTACGCCTCAAATCTGGGCTAGTCCCCGAATCGAGAGGTATCTCACCTTATATCGCCACTCATGCTGTGAGAGGCATTCTTCTTTCGAGAGTTCCTTGGTAGAGCTCTCCATTCACGTGGATGATCCTGAGACTGTTCGCACGTGGGGCCCGTCCCCCGCCGCCTCTCTCTCGGATCGGGGGTCCACAGGCTGGCGACTCTGCTGGGGAATAATCTTTCGAGATATTGCCTAACTCTGTTAAAATGCCATTTTTATTAATTTTGAAGAATTTTGAACTAAAGTCATTATCAATGGGAATTTAATGGATTAGAATCCAGGGGCACCAAATAGGTGTTTAAAACAAGGGATTCACACACCGCACAGCATACATCATTTTTATTTTATTTTTTCTTTTATTGATTTTTATTATTATTGGCTCCACGGGATAGATATAATGCGTGCCTCATGGGATATCACTATCCACATGGTGCTGTTGTATCTATTACCAAGCTATGCGCCGGTGCTGCGGCCGTAAACACTAGGCGTACTTTTGTTTACAGCAGCCGATGAGCAATGAAGCATACTATGTATAACACTAGGCGTACATGTGTTATACATTTTAAGTATGGATCATAAGCATAGTACCCGATATATTGAGTCCGGAGCTCTACTTTCATTTTACATATATTATGTATATGGATATATTTGCTGACTTAGTGAAACCCAATTAGGATCTGCATGTGCTTATATATATTTATATATTGCATTCATATAGGGTCGAACATGTGTTGCTTACACATGTTGAGCCTAGATTTAGGAGCCTTGTCCTCTCTATAGACTAGGGTAGCTTACCTTATGTAGCTACAACACGGTCCTACTGCATTCACATGTTTGTCTTGAGTCAAGCGTCTTGACTCTACTAGATTATATTTAGGGCTGGTGCCCCTGGTTAGGGTGTATATATGTATATATACCTATTTATATTGATTATTGGATTAGGGCCTTCTTATTCAGTGAGGTTTCCTTATCTAATTCTATCAATCCATCTTCAAGATTTGGACCTGGTCTATGACCTACTTCTGTCATTTTGTGGCTGTGGTCTTCTTTCTGATATATTGATCATCTTTGATCGTAGATGAAAAATTCAGTGTTGCCTATTGTATCCTTCTCCTATGATTGATTCTGATCTGATTATGTTCCACTTGTTTGATTGCGAGTTTATCTTGCTGACATTCATTCGAGTGTGTGTTCTTGCTGAGAGCCTTACTTTATCTTAAACCCAGTTGGCATACCCTTTTGTGATTAGTAGCTTTAGACCCTCTCTATATAGCTGTTATGCTGTCGAATTTTCTGCAAATACCTTGGGTTTGGTCGTTATCCTTTAGACTTGTTGACAAACTCTATGTGCTTATCTTACCACATCTCCTTGCATAGATGTTATGCTGCCGGATTTTATCCATGGGAGGATATATTCGTATCATCTTTTGTCTTAGCTTACATATGGCATTTTCATTCGATTACCCTATGCTGAACTATAGTGTTTGCCCATTCCATGGCAGGAGTTTGACCTTGTTGGCTTCACTCATTTGTAGTACATATTCCCATTCTACCTATACTTGAACCCATGGCGGAGAATGGAAATAATACCCTTGACACCAATGAGGTTATGAAGGCTATTCTGGCGCAGTTGGGCACCATTAATGAAGAGATAGCCCGTCTAAAAAATGATAAGAGTTCTACTTCTAAGGAGCATGCACCCCAGCATCCTTCAGTCATACCTCCTCCACCTCCTATGATGAGCAGACCAACAGTGTTCGCTGGTGAGGATGACTTCGAGGATGAGCAGTATGTAGAGGAGAATTGTCACCCTCATCTGGAGAGAGCTGATAAAAACAAAGGGATTGTAGACAGGTTGGATAAGCTAACCCTAGAAATGGAAAGCATGAAGTTCCAAGGCACTAAGAAGTTGAACATGTCTGACTTCATGATAGCCCCAGGTGTTGTTCTTCCTCCTAAGTTCACAGTACCTGATCTTGATAAGTATGATGGGACGGGGTGTCCCACAAGCCATTTGAAGTCTGTCATTCCTATTTTGCAACAGCATGGACTTTCTCCAGAGCAGATTGCCCTCGTATTCCCTCGATCTCTAGTCGGAACTGCAAAGAAATGGTTTTTGAGTCTAAAGTCTGATGAGATCAGAACTTTGGAAGACATTGCCAACAAGTTCGTGGAACAGTTTTCCATGGAAGAAGGAATAGACATAACCAAAAAGGATCTGAAAATGTTGAAACAGGGACATAATGAAACCTTCACTGCCTTCATCCGAAGATGGAGAAGGAAAGCAGCTCAGATGACCCACAGATTGTCCAATGAAGACCAGATCAAGATTGTGGTTAAGAATCTGTCTCCACAGCACTACCATCATATGGCTATCCAATACTTTCTCGATTTCAATCATCTCATCAAGACGGGAACCCAGGTGGAGGATGCACTGGCCAAAGGATTAAAGACAAGGACCTCAACTGATGTTAGAGAATGAAAGAGGGCTATGGTAGGAGTTAAAGAGGTCAGCAATGTGGAAACCTCTCGTCAACCTTTCAAGAACGTGGCTCAGAAAGGAAACAAACCTATTCAGAAGTCAGATAAAGAGATTCTTCCATTGCCGAAGAATCTTGAAAAAGCTTTGAGAGAATTGGTCGAAGTGGGTAAACTTGAACTTCCTGAACCTTCTCCTCCTCCAAATCCTCTTCCTAGCAACTTTTATGAACAAGACTTCTGTGAATATCATCGAGTTCATGGACATTCATCCAACAGTTGCCAAGCCTTGAAACATAAGATCCTAAAACTTATCAAGGATGGTAAGGTAGTTGTTGGAGAACCCGGTGCTACCAGAAAACCAATGCGAAGGTCAGTTGGCCCTTTACTGATGGTAGGAGGTATCTCTATGGATGAACCATTATTGGATCCTGCATCCCTCATTCGTCCTATCTCAGAAACACCACCTAGTCCATCAAACTCTCGACCAATGGAAGAATCTTTTGAAAGGTTGGCCCTCATCAGAATGGAAAACTGGATGGTTAAACTTTTTGGTCAGATGACCATGCTAACTGAAGAAGTGAGGGAGATGAAAACTCAGATACGATATCTATCTACCGGATGTGATTCAGCTCCTAAGCAGTTTGCCGATATAGGTACTATGACAGAAGAAACATCAGTTCAGAGTTTAATTCTTGACAGATATGTTGATTTGCATAGTGGGACAAAGCCTGCATTTGTTCCCAGTGAAGTTAAGAATGTTGGACCCTATCGTCAACCTTTTAAGAAGCCAATCATAGAGGTGGAGGAAAGGATGGGTCAGAGACTGAGGAGGGAATACACTCACCTACCTTGTCCTCAGGAACTTATCATGAAGAAATGGGTCAGTGAAGGTCGTTTGACACTTTTAGATCCGAAGCCTTTTCCTAATCCACTCCCCAAATCCTGGAGAAGAGATCAGTATTGTGAGTACCACGGATGTATTGGTCATACAACAGAAAAGTGCATGGCATTGAAACATAAAATTCAGGACGAGATAGATGGAGATTCTTCAATTCTTCCTGAACTCTATGCTTTCGCGAATTATGCACCGGTTAGACCCATTCAACCCTTCAAATGTCCCACCACATTTGCTTATGCCACCTCAGAACAGAGAAATGAATCGAAAGGAAAAGGAAAGATGTCAGAATTTGAGCCTCCGAAGAATGTCAGGGCAGAGAGCATGATGCCACCGACAGATTTTCAAGGGCAGTTTGGGCCAGGTAGACAGAACCACATGGGACCGCCTCTTCCGAGATTCCTATACCAAGACCGAAACCACTAGCCGACAAAATCATGGAGGAAGGCATGGTACTTGTGAACTTCAGTGCCTAGTCCTTGTCCATGTCCAAGTGTCATTGTTTCAAGTGAGGTGTTCCAAGTGTCATGTTTCAAGATTTGACTTCTATCAAGTGTATACCAACTCTTGTGTTGAAAGTTGGTGAGTGATAGTGTCAATGTCAAAAAAAAAGAAAAAAAAGAAAAAGGTGTCATGTTTGTCAGTCTTTCTCATTTAGAGTCAGTGTTTTATTTTCTGTCAAGTCTGATATGTAGCCCACTGAGGCGTGTTGAGAACTATTGATGTACTTGAAAGTTTTCAATTCAATAAAGTTTGATTTCAATGTTATCAGTATTCTTATGATTCAATCTTGGATCTAATGTTTAAATAACTAAAGACACCCTTCTCGGATGAGAATGCAGACGAAATTTCCCTCGAAATCTGAAACATGATCAAATGAGAGGAAGAGCGTCGAGCATAGCCACTCAAAGAAGAAATCAAAGCTGTTGATAGTGGTATTGAAATCCAAAACTCGGGAAAGATGGATTGACAAAACTTTATCTCCCGAGGAGCGCAAAGAATTGATAAACCTGTTTATAGGGGTTCGAGGTAGCCTTGCTTGATCCTATAAGGATAAACCGAGTGAACGCCCTGTGCAAAGCAAGACTCCATCGGCTTTAGATATCAGTCGTAAAGCAAAATTCAAGAGAGTGAAACATCAAACATCCAGTCGAGCTGATGAGAAATTTAGCGAAGACTTTCGGAAAATGAAGTCACCAATTCGAGCCCGAAAAGAGCACTTGGGCTACATGTTTTCAATGAGATTCTGAAGTGGAATACTTCAAGAGTAAGGACATTCCTAATGTCTAAAAAGTAAAAAAAAGAATATGAAAGAAAAGATAAAAAGGAGAAGGGAATGTGTCCTTTAGACAACTCCTTAGAAAAATCAAAGACCCAAGTGATGGAGTCTATGAGACAGATTGAATATCAGAATTGTCTCCAACATTTGGAAACTATCGAGAGCTGTATAACCTTAAGTATAAATTCAAGATATTCGAGAAGCGCACAAGTTCAAATGGGGCACCGTGGTTGAAATCTTACTTGCAAATACCGCCAGACTCCTCGATGAAAATATTCAAAGCCGTCGAACCTTAAACATTCAAAAGCTTGTACATCAAAACACCAGGAGGCCATCCTTGGACGTTTGAGCCTTTATAGCCAAAATCCCAACGTTTAAAAAAAATCCTTTTGTGAGCCCTTTGAGCCAACACTTTAAAACCAAACATTCTTTCAACCACATTATAAACCAGGGGCATTTATGCACCTGAACTACGTCATGACCTGATCCCTAACTCTTCAGGGGTACGTAGGCAACCTGATCAACTCAGGTTCGGTCAAAACCTTTGGGATAAAAGCTAAATCATCCCCCTTTCAAAATTTTGAAGCTAAAAAGCTAAACCATTCTTTGTAAACCCCAAAGCGAACTACGTGGATCTGATCCTCCATTTTTGGGGTACGTAGGTAGTCTGGCAAGACCAGATTCGATCCAAATCGTTTGAACTTTTGATATCTAACCCTTTTGAACCCGAGCCTACCTAGAAAGTCCTTCTGGTGAAACAAGCAAAGGTTCAAGGCAAATTAGAACAAAAAAAAAAAACAAAAACAGAAAGAAATGAAAAGAACGAGAGTCTGAAGACCTGCTAGGTTGAAAACCTGAAAGGGCGGCCTAGAGAAAAGTGAGAATCATTTTTTCTTGCTAAGTCAACAACCAAAGAGGTTGGCTTATGCAAAGTAAGGGTAGCGGTCTGCTAGATTGAAAAATTCAAGAAGGCAATCTAGTCAGCAGCAAAGACTTCCCACAGATAGAAAGTTTGTGAGAAACAAAAGGAGCTCCTCAGTTATGGAGAATTTTAGAAATTGAGTTTAGAGGGAGAACTCAAAGCAAGAATCAAGACAAGTGGTCTACAAGATTGAAAACCTGGAAGACATCAGTTTGACTTCTTGGAAAGAAGGAGAATCAAAGAGTTGGAGAAGCAGTCTTTAAACAGGGCAGGATCCCGGAGTCTGAGTAGTGTCGGCGAGACTTACTTTGATACCCTTCTAAACTAGGGGCATTAAAACTGAGCAATCCGAAGAGGGGTAGTAACCATGACGGAAATACCGATGGAGGAAATTAATGCCTTTTGACATGGTTTTCAAAATTACTCTGAGAGCGGCTAGCCTTACCCTAAAAAAATAATACATTGGATCTAAGGGTGAATCAAAAGTGAGTCGTCCCTTGAATCGTATAAATTTTTCTTTGATCGAGTCATTCGAAGTCTATTCCTTATTCTTATCCATTTTTCTCTCATGGTGTAAAGTTCTCAAGATCTAAAGTTGTCTGGCACTGGAAGAGCGAGAGTACACCTTCCAAAATGTGAAGAAAATTCAAAGAATATCCTGGTTTAGGAATCAAAGAGAGGCAAGAGACATCTTGTTCAGACCTGCCAGATACATCAAGGCTTCAAACAGTGAGCAGTGGCAGAAGGAATTCTCAGACTCAGCCATTATAGAGATTTTTCTTCCTATTCCAAAGAAAGAACCCATACAAATTCAAATTTTCCTTACCTATCCTGGTTCCGATTCCTTAAGACTCTTGTCATGGAATCACAACACACTAGGGGCATCTTTTATGACTTGCGTCATAAAAGATACCAAGCACATGAAAGGCAATCAGTGCCAATGTCTTCAGTAAGTTGAGATAAGAGATGTACGAGTATATCTCGAACCAAACTTCTAAGCTCCTCAGACAAGTCCACTCTCCTGAAGAGTCAACTTCCCAAGAAAATCAGTTTCCCCAGCGGAGTCTAGAATTTGCTCCCACAGTCTTCAACCCCAGCATAATACAATTCTCTTGAAAAAAAAGGTTAATACCCAAAACCCAGCAAGTTATCCGAGTCCAGTCCTAGCAAGGAACTCGCACTCGTAATGGTTCTCGGCAAGAGACAATCAATCTCTCAGTGGAATCGATCAAAATTTTCGCATCCAAAAGCAAAATTATTGTTTGTATCTCTTAGCAGTTAGTATAGAGAATAGCCTTTCCACAGGTCCATCTAACTGTTATTCTGGTGAAAGCCTTTCCACAGGCCCGTCATAGCTTTGATTCCCGTACTCTCTCATGTAGACTTCGGCTTGATCAAGGTATCCTCGACCTTTCGGTTCATTCGCAACTAGGTCAATCCTTTGAGCCTTGGACTCATTCGCAGTCTAGCTCATATCCTCGACTTTTGGGTTCATTCGCAACCAGGTCAATCCTTTGAGCCTTTGACTCATTCGCAGTCTCGCTCATATCCTCGACCTTTCGATTCATTTGCAACCAGGTCAATCCTTTGAGCTTTTGACTCATTCGCAGTCAAGCTTTTATCCTCAACTTTTTAGTTAGTCTGTAACCAAGTCTATCTTTTAGTGTCTGCCTCATTCGCAGTCAAGCTAGTGTTTCCGACTTTTTGGTTAATCTGTAACCGAGTCAATCCTTCAATTTCTGATTTGTCAGGCTATTACCTTTCTGGTTCATTCGCAACCAAGTCATCGTTCCGACCTTTTCGGTTCATCCGCAACCGAGCCGATCTCTGAGCTTTTGACTCTTTCGCAGTCAAGCTTTTCGGTTAATCTGTAACCGAACTAATCCTTTAACTTCTGATTCTATCAGGTTATTACCTTTCTGGTTCATTCGCAACCAAGTCATCATCTCGGCATTTCGGCTCATTCGCAGCCAGGCCAAAATCTTAGATTTTTTCGGTTCATTCGCAGTTAGGTCTATTTCCTATTTTCATGACTCATTCGCAGTCAAGTTAATCTCTTTTACTTCGGTTCGTTCGCAACCAAGTCATTATTCTGGTCTTATAGTTCATTGGCAACTAGGCCAATATTCCTGACTCTGACTCATTCGCAGTCAAGTCAATCCCTTGCTTTCTGGTTCGTTCGCAACCAAGCAAATTCTTGACTTTTTGACTCATTCGCAGTTTAAGTCAAGACAATTATCCAGTCCTTTAGTTCATTCGCAACTAGGCCAATTCCTGATTCTTCACCTCATTCGCTGCCAAGTTTCTCGCTGATTTCTTGATTCATTCGCAATCAAGCTAATCTCCCCGACTTCGACTCACTCACAGTCAAATCAATCTTCCAATTTTTAGCTTATTCGCAGCTAAAATCAAATTCCAGCCCTTTGGTTCATTCGCAACCAAGCTAAAATTTTAGATTCTTCGGGTCATTCGCTGCCAAGTTTCTCGCTGATTTCTTGATTCATTCGCAATCAAGCTAATCTCCCTGACTCTGACTCATTCGCAGTCGAGTCAACCCCTTGCTTTATGGTTCTTTTGCAACCAAGTCATTATTTTGGTCTTATGGTTCATTCGCAACTAAGCCAATATTCTTGACTCTGGCTCCCTCACAGTCAAGTCACCCCTTTGCTTTTCGGTTCGTTTGCAACTAATCAAGTTTTTGACCTTCCGACTCATTCGCAGTCAGGTCCATTATCCGATCTTCTGGTTCAATCACAACCAAACCAGTATCCTTCTCGGCTCATTCACAGCAAAATTAACCTTTCAACCTTAACTCGCTCGCAGTCAGCCTATTTCTCTTCAATTTCAAAGCTTGCTCGCAGTTAAATCATTGCTTTCAATATTTCCAGCTCATTCGCAGCCAATCGATCCTGTCGATACCTTTTGAAAGGGATGCCATAGCAATGTCCCTCCAAAGTTTTTCAATCGGACACTAGAATAGCGTCATCCATAACCCTTTTCTTAGAACCGCTTTCACTATACCCTTTTGTTTCACCCGGAATCTCGGGTCGGCCAAAATGTGTTGTCTGTTCAGCTTTGACATTCGCGCGACAAGCACGCTCTGCCAAAGAGGGGCATCTGTAGACACCCCATTTTGACTGAACCCTAAATCCCAAAAATAAATGAGAATCTTAAAACCGAATAAAGTCCTGAGACCGAATAAAATCACCAAAACCCGAATCCCATTGAAATTTAACTCGTGTTGCACCCCAATCCTAATTTTTATCCCAAAACCATCAAAAGGGGTGTGAAATATCAATGCAAGGTGTGCAAATATCAATCCCATGAGGGAGAGGAAAAATGATTTTATCCCACCCCTTTTCTTGACCGAGCCACCCCCTTATAGTATAAAAGAGTAGTGATAAATGTAATTGAGGGGGGCTGTCCGAGTAAAAAGTGGGGTAGGAATATCATTTCCCTTTATAAGTGGATCGAAGGAGAGCAAAAAAAGGAGGAGGGTTTTTCATTTTCGTGAAAAACAGATCTGAGAAAGAGAAGGATTTTTCTCAAACCCTAACTCCTATTCCCCTTCTTCTCCGATCAATCCAACCGGATTCCGGCCAATCTTCGGTCGGATTCTCACCTTAATCAACTTGATTTTCCCCTTTGCTAGCTTCTGTTACTATTATTTCCTTGTTCTTTCACCATTACAGCTACAAACTCTAATTCAAACCCTAGCTGAGCTCTATTTTTTCCGATCGAATCTAGCTCCGGCCAGCTCCGATCAGCTCCGGCCGACTATCTTGTTCTAGCTTTTCACCTTGTTTTCTTTTCATCCTTCATCTACTCTTCTCAGCTACGAATCTGTCGCAGATCTACTCTTTTGCTTAAAGTTTCAAGAGCTGAAACCCTACTTTGAGCTCTTATTTCTCATAGATCTAGGTCTTCAAAACTATAGATCAAGTTGTGAAAGCCTTAAATCTGCAGAGAGAGAGAGAGAGAGGAAAAGAGGATTTTCAAGCCCTAACCCTAGATCTGAGGTGCGGATCTCCGGATTTGAGTCATCGCTTCTTTGATTTGTTCAAACATCATTAAGATCTGTAAAAGGGAGCCGAGACGAACTCCTTTTCTCACCTTCTCCGATCATCTTCTCCGGCGGATCCGGCAAGGCTCCGGTCATATTCTGATCAAATTCCGCCTTCTTCTCCGAGCAGATCTGGTTAGATTCCGGTCAATTTCTGGTAAGCCTCTTGCTAATCTTTCATTGTTTGTTCGTCGTGAAGATTCTCAATATATTTGTTCTTTTGAAATGATAAGAATCTGAGATTTGTTGTTTGCCTCTTTGAAACCCTAACTTCTATAAGATCTGTTATTGATTTCATTTTTTTTTTCTCTCGTTGCTCTGTTTTGTGAGTAGCTGTTTAATTCAGAAATTTAAATGAATAATGCTTCAGTGATTGCAAGAGATTTTAAATAAGTTTAATTGTTTGAATCCTCATCTGTTGGATTTTTGAGCTTGACTGAAGATGTGGAGTTTTCTGTTCTTTTTGATCTTTGATCTTAACTTGAATTTCTATATGCTATTCCTTAGCTTGGAAAATTTAATCCTCATGTTCTGTAATCCATAAGATTAATTTTTGCTTTGTGTATAATCTCTAACATGATGCGTATGTCTATAAAATATATGTATTTTGTAGTTGTACGCTCTATTTGTACAGGTTTGGCAAAGAAATAATCTTTACTAGGGTATGTCTGGAGAATGATCATTATACGTATGTACTAGTTGTTGGATGACTCTAAAGAAGAAGGTAAGGCTCTGATCTTGTCATTGGTTTTAAAAAAAATTAGTGTTGAGTTCTCGAGTAACACATTTGGATGGCATAATGAAGCAACCGAATATCATGACTTGTTCTTGCATTAATCTCGTGAACCTAATAATGTGCATGCTTTTCTCAATGTGGCTTATATAAAAAAAATCTTTTGAAAATAACAAATATCATTGGACGACCTTTTGAGTATTAAAAGTTAGGTTGAGACAGTGCAATTTTGGGGGCAAGGTCATGGTGACAATATCAATGTGATGAACTGTCTCATGATATCAGTACCATCTTTTCATTAGTTCCATATTCTTGAATTTGGGTTAATTTGCCTCACTTTGTGAGAGTCTAAAATTTGCTACAAGTCCTAGGCATTTGGTAGGCCAGTCCATTTTCTTTTTATTATTGTTATCATTTTGCTGGAAAGTGGTAGCAGCTATGAAAGGGATGCTTGGGTTTTAATGATCATTTATCCTTCCTGTGTTTAAGATTGAGTTAAGAAAATGTTGCTATTGAATAGTATTATGATTGGAATAAGATATTGTTGGCATATGGGAGTGCAGATGTAGGTGGAGCTTATTTTTTCATACTCCTACCATAATGTACAGGAAGATACTTTTTGACAAGTTATGGATTGAACTATAGCATAGGTTTATGTTTATAAAAGCTGTTTTGGGATTTTAATTTGTTTCAGTTTTGAGGGTAGTCTAGACTAGACTTGTGAGACCAATTAACACCCCTGTTCAATGTCATTTTCTTGGGACTAGTTAGCTCTAATTCGTTACATAACTGTTCGAAGTTAATCCTCATTTTTCATATAGTGTTGAAAAGAGTATAGGTTTCAAATGGCTACACCCACTGATTAGGATTGATTGCTTATATGGAAACATCTGAAAGGAGTTTATGGTTTTATCTAACTGTACCTTTAAATTGTGCATGTAAAGGAGGTCATGGGTTGCATTATTTTGTGTTGCTGTTCATACTGTTGTAGTTTCTTCTCTCTTTTGATTTGCAAGAACTTGCATGGAGAAACAGCCCTTTAGAAATTAAGGCTAAGTCAGTACAATTGTTGGGGCAAGGTCATGATATTTTCATTTCCTCAAGATGATTATGAAGGGTTTGATGAATATTATCCGATTTTTGTAATTGTATTACTAGTAATTCTCTTCCGTCCTTTTTCCTTAAGTAGGGATTTCTTACCCCTTTAGGTACCTTTTGAACTTTAGGTCCCTCATTCATTGCCAGGGCGATGAAGGCGATAGCCCAAGCCCATCTTAAAGGGGAGAATTACTAAGTCTCAGTAATACCCTCTCCCTTCTCTTTCTTTCTATAGAGACTTCTTAGCCCTTTTCTTGTAGGGCGATGAAGGCGCTAGCCCAAGCCCATCCTTAGGGGACTCGCTTAGTCCAAGTAGCACTCCCCTCGTTTATTTTAAGACTTGCCCAGTCTTTTGTATCCCTTAAAGCATAAGGTCCTTCTCATTGCCAGGGCGATGAAAGAGTCATCTAGAGCCCCTGTTTAGGGAGACAAGCTATGTCTCGTGCAGAGAAAATCATTTTTCTTTGTCTTGATAAATATATAAAAAAAAAACTGAATAGAGAGTACTTTGAAATAAAATTTGAGAAGATTTTGATAAGGATTTCCAAAATTAAGCCTATAGTCCAGTATTTATAAATTTAATACTTCTCTTTCATACTAAGCTTTGAGTTAGGGTTCGAAGACGGTAATAAATGGATTGTTCAGGTGAGATTATCTCAAAGCTTATTATACTCATTCCTTTTTATTTAAATAAATTGTTTAATAGGAAGAAGGAGATCAGATGACTACTCTATTCGATATTATCGACATGAGTACTGTCTGATTTCAAGGCGGGATATAGAAATATTTTCATGTGTATATGATATCAGATGATTACTTTAGCATCATCTGATTTCATCCCCATATTGGGGTGGTTTTGTGGTTGGGCATAGAAGTGTTTGATATTGTTTTCTTTTACTTTATTAGGCTATCCAGCGGCTGGTCTGGACTAATTAATGTTGTTTATCATTTTATGATTGCTATAGATTTTTTTATTAAAAATTCTTCTTTGCTTAGCACTTGATTTATTTTTATAAGAATAGAATGGAATTTGCGATTATCTAGTAGCCTTTTCTTCTCTCTTTGATAGACTAACACAGTCTTATAGATTTCTGTTAATTTTCTTTAGATACTAGAATCCCCTCTCATTGCAAGGGCTATGAAGGAGTCATCCCGAGCCCATTATTTTAGAGGACTTGCATAGTCCTAGTAATGTTTTCCCTTCTAATCTTTTCTTCATTTTATGAGGCTGTTTAAGTCTTTCAGGTTTCTTTCCTTTGTCATTTCAAGCCCATCTCTAGGGGGACTTGCACAGTCCAAATAGCATTCCATTTTCTCAAAAGACTTGCCTAGTCTTTTAGATCCAAATCTTTGGAAACAGGCATTGTCTCATTAATGAATCAACCTGAGTCAACCCCTAGGAGACTACCTCTAGTCTCACAGGTCTTAAACCCTCTTCTAGTCGAAGACCAACTTGGTCTGTCAGTTATCTCATTTTCTTATCATTGTTTAGGCAATGATAAGGTTACTTGGAGCCCATCCTTGTGCTTAGGAGACTTGCCCAGTCTTGCTAGCATTTTTCTCTATCCTACCTCTGTGTCTAAGAGACTTACCCAGTCTCATTCTCTTGCTAAACCTCCTCTTTGTGCGTCGTTTAGTTTTGGGAGAACACCTTACTCGGCTTGGCAACATACCCCTACCCTTATGGGTATTGGGTTGCACATTTGTTGCACCCTAGGGCTAGGTAGTTGTCCAGCCCGGCTGGGTGTTTTTCATTTGCCAAATATGCACAGGGTCTCTTTTTTCCTTATTACTCGTGAGCTTTATTTTGGTTTGATAGTCCACTAGCATAGGAATCCGTCCTTAGTCTAGAGAGTCAGTCCTCTTGTTCAGGAATCAAATTCTATCATCATAGGGGTTAGGATTTTATCTAACCTTTCATCAGATTATGTTCTTCTATCCGCTCTTGCAAGGTATAGAATGCTGTCCAACTCTTGCAGAGTCGTATTTCTGTTCATTCCCCCGCAAAGCATAGGATGCTGTCCAACCTTTGCGGGATATCAGGAGTCTGTCCTCCCCTTATGATGATAGGATTCAGTCCTCTCGTGTCAAAAACATCAAAAACATTCTAAAAACCAAAAACCTTAAAAATCTTGAGTCTTTCAGAGTAGTTAGGAAAATCAATTCCGAACTACGTTGGCTTGATCCTTTCCACAGGGTACGTAGTGCAGCTTGGGATCCACATCCCAGGTCCAGCCAAACCTTCAAAAATAAACATTTCAAACATTCCAAAAAATACAAAAAACTTCAAAACTTTTTCAAAAAGATCTTCCCCTAAAGTTAGGAGTCTGTCCTAGATATTTAGGGTGTTTTAGAGTTAGGAGTTGGTCTTGATTTGTATTGATGTGGTGTGTCCTGTCGTGTGAGTGTCCCTAGAGTTAGGAGGCCTCAAGTCGATCGGTTAGACATTTAGTCGAACCGAAGGCTAGACTAGGAAGCATATAGTCAGCCCATGGTTTTCCTTAGGTTGCACAGCCTAGTTACACATAGGATGTAGGGCCCACCTGCATTAGCTTAAGGCTAATCAACTTGCATTAGTTAGGGCATATAGAGAGTCCTAAAAATTACAATTCACATGAACTTAAGCAATTGTACAAAAAAGCTTTAAAAATCAGTCGAGTCTAGTGGATCGAGTCTAGGATAGCGGTTCTAGATGATTAGGCATAGTAGTTTAGAATAGGGCATCGAACTACGTTGACTCCGATTCTTCCCGAGGCCGGGATACGTAGAGCAGCTGGGATGGACGGCCATCTTGGTCCGAGTCAGGTCGCATTAGAGTTAGGACTCATTTTGTCAAGTCATGTATAGAATTGAATTGTGTCGTGTGTTTTGCTGTGTTTTCTTACTTTCATGTACAGATCCTATACCTTTAGCTGTAGCATGCATGTGTTTGCACACCAGAACTCAGACACCAGTTAGGTATGACACTCATAACCTAGTTATTCTTAGGCGACATTTCTTTCATTTCTTTTTATGTGTGTTTATTTTTCATCTTCGAGACATGCATGATCAGATAGACGTCTTCTCGGAGATATTCGTTCCTATTTCATATGACTTTCGCCCAAAACTCTTCAAAATCAATAATAAATGGCATAAGAGACCAGGTGTTTGCACTTGGGCGGATTAGGTGCTCTTTAGACCTTCCAAATTCGTAACCAGGCACGAAACTTATTTTATATCTCTGGTTATCCGTTGCAACAGAGCATAGTATGGGATCCTTGGCCCACTTCCTTGGATGGCGACTCTTCTTTGTTTATGGTACGCCTCGAATCTGGGCTAATCCCCGAATCGAGAGGTATCTCACCTTATATCGCCACTCATGCTGTGAGAGGCATTCTTCTTTCGAGAGTTCCTTGGTAGAGCTCTCCATTCACGTGGATGATCCTGAGACTGTTCGCGCGTGGGGCCCGTCCCCCGCCGCCTCCCTCTCGGATCGGGGGTCCACAAATACTCTCTCATTCTCATCCCAAAACTTGGCTAAAATCTCCTTGACACCATCTATATTTTTTCAAAAAGTTGAATGTTTTTATAAGCTTCTAAAATAAGGAACTTTCTATTTTTTCAATCTCCATCCGTCATCAACTAAATCAAAGATTCAATATCATCTCATCCTCATCTCAAAACTTAGCTAAAAGCACTTTCACACCATATCTACGGTTTCCTTTATCTCAAAGATGGATGTTTTATAAAAATTTTAAGATAAGAAACTTTCTATTTTTCAATCTTCATCATTCACCAACTAAATCTACGATTCAGTAGCATCTCATCCTCATCCCAAAACTTGGTTAAGAGCACCTTGACACCATCTCTTGGGTTTCGTATGTCTAAAAGATGAATGTTTTATAAGTTTCAAAAATAAAAAATTTTCTATTACTTCAATCTCCATCCTTCATCAACTCAATCAAAGATTCATTATCATCATCTCATCCTCATCCCAAAACATAGCTAAAAGCTCTTTGACACCATCTTTAAGATTTAGTTGATATGGGATTTCCTATGTCTAAAATATTGTTGATTTATAAAGTTTTTAAAATAAGAAACATTCTATTTTCTCAGTCGCCATCCTTGATCAACTAAATCTAAGATTCAAAACTATCTAATCCTCATCTCAAAACTTAGCTAAAAGCAACTTGACACCATCTATAGGGTTTTCTTGGTCTATAAGATAGATCTTTTATAAAGTTTCTAAAATAAGAAACTATATATTTTTCAATTTCCATCCGTTGTCAACTAAATCTAAGATTCAATACCATCTTTTCCTTATCCCAAAACTTAGTTAAAAGCCCCTTCCACCATATCTAGGGTTTCTTAAGTCTAAAAGTTGGATTTTTTTATAAAGTTTCTATAAGAAGAAACTTTCTATTTTTTCAATCTCCATCATTCATCAACTAAATCTAAGATTCAATATCATCTTATCCTCATCCCAAAATATGGCTAAAAGCTCATTCACACCAGCTCTACGGTCTCTTATGTCTAAAAGATGGATGTTTTATAAAGTTTTTAAAATTAGAGACTTTCTAATTTTTCAATCTCCATCCTTCATCAACTAAATCTAAGATTTAATATCATTTCATCCTTATCTCAAAAGTCACTAAAAGCTCCTTAATTCCATCTCTAGGATTTCCTATGTCTAAAAGATGGATGTTTTATAAAGTTTATATAATAAGAAACTTTTTATTTTTTCAATCTCCTTCCTTCGTCAACTAAATCTAAGATTCAATATCATCTTATCCTCATCCCAAAACATGGTTAAAAGCTCCTTGACACCATATCTAAGGTGTCTTATGCTTAAAAGATGGATGTTTTATAAAGTTTCTAAAATGAGAAATTTTATTTTCTTACAATCTCCATCATTCATCAATTAAATCTAAGATTCAATACCATCGCATCCTTATATCAAAACTTGGCTAAAAGCTCCTCGACACTATCTCTAGGGTTTTATATGTCATAAAGATAGATAGTCTATATAATTTCCAAAAAAAGAAAATTTTTATTTTTTCAATCTCCATCCCTCATCAACTAAATCTAAGATTCAATACTATTTCATCCTCATCTTAAAACTTGGATAAAAGCTCCTTAACACCATCTCTAAGGTTTACTATGTCTAAAAGATTTATGTTTTATAATGTTTCTAAAATAAGAAACTTTCTATGTTTTCAATCTCCATCCTCCATCAACTAAATCTTCGATTAAATACCATCTCATCGTCATCTCAAAACTTGGCTAAAAGCTCCTTGACACCATCTCTAGGATTTTTTATGTCTAAAAGATGGATGTTTTATAAAGCTTCTAAAAACAGAAACTTTCTATTTTTTATATCTCCATCTTTTATCAACTAAATCTAAGATTCAATACCATCTCATCCTAGTCTCAAAACTTGGCTAAAAGTTTGTTGACATCATCTCTAGGGTATCTTATGTCTAAAAGATTGATGTTTTATAAAGTTTCTAAAATAAGAAACTTTCTATTTTTTCAATCTCCATCCTTCATCAACTAAATCTAAGATTCAAAATTAACTCATCATCATCCCAAAAGATGCCTAAGAGCTCCATCACACCATCTCTAGGGTCTCATATGTAAAAAAGATGGATGTTTTTTAAACTTTCAAAAATAAGAAACTTTCTATTTTTTCAATCTATATCCTTCATCAACTAAACCTAAGATTCAAAATCATCTAATCGTCATCCTAAAACATGGGTAAAAGCTCCTTGACACCATCTCAAGGGTCTTCTGTGTTTAAAAGATGGTTGTTTTTACAATCTCCATCCTTTGTCAACTAAATCTAAGATTCAATACCATTGCATCCTCATCTCAAAACTTGGCTAAAAGCTTCTTGACACTATCACTAGGTTTTCATGTCTTAAAGATAGATATTTTATAAAATTTTAAAAATATGAAACTTTCTACTTTTTCAATCTCGATCCTTCATCAACTAAATCTAAGATGCAATATCATCTCATCCGCATCTTAAAAATTGGCTAAAAGCTCCCTTACACCTTCTCTACGGTTTAAAAAGTCTAAAAGAATGATATTTTATAAAATTTCTAAAATAAGAAATTTTCTATTATTTCAATCTCCATCCTTCATCAACTAAATCTAAGATTTAATACCATCACATCCTCATCTCAAAACTTAACTAAAAGCGCCTTGACACCATCTCTAAGGTTTCCTATGTCTAAAGGATGGATGTTTTATAAAGTTTGTAAAATAACAAACTTTCTATTTTTTCAGTCTCCATCCTTTATAAACTAAATCTAAGATTCAATACCATCTCATCCGCATTACAAAACCTAGCTAATAACAACTTTACACCATATCTAAGGTTTATAAAGTCTAAAAAATTGATGTTTTATAAAGTTTCTAAAATAACAAACTTTCTACTTTTTCAATCTCTATCCTTCATCAACTAAATCTAAGATTCAATACCCTCTCATTCTCATCCCAAAACATGGCTAAAAGCTCCTTGACACCATCTCTAGGGTTTCCTATGTCTGAAAGATGTATGTTTTATAAAGTTTCTAAAATAAGAAACTTTCTATGTTTTCAATCTCCACCTTCCTCAACTGAATATAAGATTCATTACCTTCTCAGCATCACCCCAAAACTTGACTAAAAGCTCATTGACACCATCCCTAAGGTCTCCTTTGTCTAAAAGATTGATGTTTCATAAACTTTTTAAAATAAGAAACTTTCTATTCTTTCCATCTTCATCCTTCATTAACTAAATCTAAGATTAAATATCATCTCATCCTAATCCCAAAACATGGTTAAAAGCTCCTTAACACCATCTCTAGGTTCTCCTATGTTTAAAAGATGGATGTTTTATAAAGTTTCTAAAATAAGAAACTTTCTATTTTTTCAATCTTCATCCTTTATCAACAAAATTTAAGATTCAATACCATCTCATCTTTTTCTCAAAACTTGGCTAAAAGCTCCTTCGTACATTCTCTAGGGTTTCCTATGTCTAAAAGGTTGATATTTTATAAAGTTTATAAACTAAGAAACTTTGTATTTTTTCAATCTCCATCCTTCATCAACTAAATCTAAGATTCAATTTCATCTCATCCTTATCCGAAAATTTGGCTTAAAGCTCGTACACACCATTTATTGGGTTTCTTATGTCTAAAAGAGGGATGTCTTATAAAATTTCTAAAATAAGAAACTTTCTATTTTTTTCAATCCCTATCCTTAATCAACAAAATCTAGGATTCAATATCATCTCATCGTTATCTCAAAACTTGTCTAAAAGCTCTTTGACATCATCTCTAAGGATACTTATATCTAAATATGAATGTTTTATAAAGTTTCTAAAATAAGAAACTTTCTATTTTTTTAATCTACATCCTTCATCATCTAAATCTAAGATTCAATATCATCTCATCCTCATCTCAAAATTTGGTTGAAAGCTCCTTGACACCATCTCAAGGGTTTCGTATGTCTAAAAGATTATTGTTTTATAAAGTTTGTAAAACAGGAAACTTTCTATTTTTTCAATCTCCATCCTTTATCAACTAAATCTAAGATTCAATATCAACTTATCCTCTTCCCAAAACATGGCTAAACACACCACGACACATTATCTAGGGTCTCTTATGTCTAAAAGATGGATGTTTTATAAAGTTTCTAAAATCTAAAATAAGAAACTTCCGATTTTTCAATTTTCATCCTTTATCAACAAATTCTTAGATTCAATATCATCTCATCCTCATCTCAAAACATGGCTAAAACCTCCTTAAGATACTTTCTATTTTTTAAATCTCCAAGTTTAATAACCTAAATCTAAGATACAATACCCTCTCATCAACATCTCAAAACTTGGCTAAAAGCTCCTTCACACAATCTCTAGGGTTTACTAAGTCTAAAAGATTGATATTTTATAAATATTCTAAAATAAAAAAACTTTCTATTTTTTCAATCTCTATCCTTAATCAACTCAATCTAAGATTCAATACCATCTAATCCTCATCTCAAAACACGGCTAAAAGCTCGTTGACATCATCTCTAGGGTTTTCTATGTTTAAAAGATGGATGTTTTGTATTGTTTCTAAATTCCTAAACTTTCTTTTTTTACCATCGCATCAACTAATTATATGATTTAATACCATCGCATCCTCATCTCAAAACTTAGCTAAAAGCTCCTTCACACTATCTCTATAATTTTTATTGTCTAAAAGATAGATATTTAAAAAATTTCTACAAGAAGAAACTTTCTGTTTTTTCAATCTCCATTCTTCATACACTAAATCTAAGATTCAATATCATCTCATCATCATCTTAAAACTTGGCTAAAAGCCCCTTCACACCATCTCTTCGGTTTACTAAGTCTAAAAGATTGGTAATTCATAAAGTTTTTAAAATAAGAAACTTTCTATTGTTTCAACCTCCATCTTTCATCAACTAAATCTAAGATTAAATACCATCTCATCCTCATCTCAAAACTTGGCTAAAAGCTCATTGACACCATCTCTAGGGTTTCATACGTCTAAAGGATGGATGTTTTATAAAGTTTGAAAAATAAGAAACTTTCTATTTTTTCAATCTCCATACATCAACTAAATCTAAGATTCAAAACCATCTCATCCTCAATTCAGAACCTAGCTAATAGCAACTTTATACCATATCTAGGGTTTACCAAGTCTAAAAAATTGCTATTTTATAAACTTTCTAAAATAACAAACTTTCTATTTTTTTCAATCTCTATCCTTCATCAATTAGTTCAAGATTCAATACCCTCTGATTCTCATCCCTAAACTTGGTTAAAAGCTCCATGACACCATCTCTAGGGTTTCCAATATCTAAAAGATGGATGTTTTAAAAAGTTTCTAAAATAAGAAACTTTCTATTTTTTCAATCTCCATCTTTAATCAACTAAATCTAAGATTCAATACGTTCTCATCCTTATCCCAAAACTTGGCTAAAAGCTCCTTAATACCATCTCGAGGTTTTCCTATGTCTAAAAGATGGATGTCTTATGAATATTTTAACATAAGAGACTTTAAATTTTTTCAATTTCCATCCTCAATCAACTAAATCTAAGATTAAATATCATCCCATCCTCATCTCAAAACTTGGCTAAAAGCTCTTTCACACCATCTGTAAGGTTTCCGTTGTCTAAAATATGTATGTTTTATAAAGTTTCTAAAATAAGAAAGTTTCGATTTTTCAATCTCCACCCTTGATCAACTAAATCCAAGATTCAATACCATCTAAACCTCATCTGAAAACTTTGCTAAAAGCTCGTTGATACCATATATTGGGTTTCCTATGTCTAAAAGATTGATGTCTTATAAAGTTTTTATAAAAAGAAATTTTTTATTTTTTCAATCTCCATCCTTGATCAACTAAATGTAAGCTTCAATACCATCAAATTGTCATTTCAAAACATGGCTAAAAGCTCTTTGACACCATCTATAGGGTTTCGTATGTCTAAAAGAATGATGTTTTAAAAAGTTTCTAAAATAAGAAACTCAATCAACTAATTCTAAGATTCAATACCATTGCAACCTCATCACCAAACTTGGCTAAAAGCTCTTTCACACCATCTATAGGGTTCCTTACGTCTAAAAGATTGATGTTTTATAAAGTTTCTAAAATAAGAAACTTTCTACTTTTCCAATCTCCATCATTCTTCAACTAAATCTAAGATTCAATACCATCTCATCATCATCTCAAACCTTGGCTAAAAGCTCATTGACACTATCTCTAGGATCTTCTAAGTCCAAAAGATGGATGTTTTACAAAGTTTCTAAAATAAGAAACTTTCTATTTTTTCAATCTCAATCCTTTATCAACTAAATCTAAGATTCAATACCAACAAATCCTCATCTCAAAAGTTGGCTAAAAGCTCCTAGACACCATCTGTAGGGTTTTCTAAGTCTAAAAGATTAATGTTTTATAAAGTTTCTAAAATAATAAACTTTCTATTTTTTCAATCTTTAGTCTTCATATTCTAAATCTATGATTCAATCCCATGTCATCCTCATCCCAAAATATGGCAAAAAGCTCATTCACTCAATCTATAGGGTTTCTTATGTCTAAAAGGTGGATGTTTTATAAAGTTTTTAAAATTCGAAGCTTTCTGTTTTTTCGATTTCTATCCGTGATCAACAAAATCTAAGATTTAATACCATTTAATCCTCATCTCAAAACTTGACCAAAAGCTCCTTGACACCATCTCTAGGGTTTCTGATGTTTAAAGATAGAAGTTTTGTAAAGTTTCTAAAATATGAAACTTTCTATTTTTTTAATATCAATCCTTCACCAATTAAATCTAAGATTAAATACCATCTCATCCTCGTCTCAAAACTTGGCTAAAATCTCCTTCAAAACATCTCTAGGATTTCCTATGTCTAAAAGATGGATGTTTTACAAAGTTTTTTAAATAAAGAACTTTCTATTTTTTCTATCTCCATCCTTTATCAACTAAATCTAATATTCAATACCATATAATCCTCATCTCAAAACTTGGCTAAAAGCTCTTTGACACCATCAATGGGTATCATATGTTTAATAGATTGATGTTTTATAAAGTTTTTAATATCAGAAAATTTCTATTTCTTCAATCTCCATCCTTTATCAACTAAATCTAAGATTCAATATCATCTCATCTTCATCCCAAAGCTTAGCTAAAATCTCCTTGACACCATCTCTAGGGTTTCCTATGTTTAAAAGATGGTTGTTTTATAAAGTTTCTAAAATAAGAAACATTTAATTTTTTCAACCTCTATCCTTTATCAATTAAATCTAAGATTCAATACGATCTCATCCTCATCCCAAAACTTAGCTAAAAGCTCATTGACATCATCTGTAGGGTTTTCTACGTCTAAAAGATAGAAGTTTGTTAAAGTTTCTCAAATAAGAAACTTTCTATTTTTCCAATCATCATCCTTGATTAACTAAAAGCTCATTTACACCATCTCTAGGGTTTCCTATGTCTAAAAGATTGATGTTTTATAAAGTTTCTAAAATAAGAAACTTTCTATTTTTTCAATCTCCATCCTTCATTAACTTGATCTAAGATTCAATACCATCTCCTCCTCATCTTAAAACTTGGCTAAAAGCTCATTGACACCATCTTTAGGGTTTCTTAGGTGTAAAAGCCGGATGTTTTATGCAGTTTCTAAAATAAGAAACTTTCAATTTTTTCAATCTCCATCCTTTATCAACTAAATCTAAGATTCAATATCCTCTCATTCTCATCCCAAAACTTGGCCAAAAGCTCGTTGACGTCATCTCTAGGGTTTCCTATATCTAAAAGAAACTTTCTAAAGTTTCGAAAATAAGAAACTTTCTACTTTTTTAATCTCCATCCTTAATAAACTAAATCTATGATTTATAACATCTCATCATCGTCCCAAAACTTGGCTAAAAGGTCATTGACACCATCTCTAGAGTCTCCGATGTCTAAAAGATGAATGGTTTATAAAATTTCTAATATATGAAACTTTCTATTTTTTCAATCTCCATACTTCGTCCACTAAATCTAAGATTCAATATCATATTATCTTCATCCCAAAACATGGCTAAAATCTCCTTCACACCATCTCTAGGGTCTCGTATGTTTAAAAGATTGATGTTTTATAAAGTTTAAAAAATAAGCAACTTACAATTTTTTTCAATCTTCACCCTTTATCAACTAAATATAAGATTCAATACCATCTCATCAACATCTCAAAAGTTGGTTAAAAGCTCCTTAACACCATGTCTAGGTTTTCCTATGTCTAAACGATGGATGTCTTATATAGTTTCTAAAATAAGAAACTTTCTTTTTTTTTTCAATTTCCATCATTCATCAACTAAATCTAAGATTCAATATCATCTTATCTTTACCTCAAAACTTTGCTAATAGCTCCTTCACACCATCTCTAGGGTTTCCTTTGTCTAAAAGATGGATGTTTTATAAAGTTTCGGATCATCATCTCAAAACTTGGGTAAGAGCTCCTTTACACCATCTCTAGGGTCTCTTATGCTTAAAATATGGATGTTTTATTAAGTTTCAAAAATAAGAAACTTTCTATTTTTTCAATCACCATCCTTTATCAACTGAATATAAGGTTCAATACATTCTCATACTCCTCTCAAAACTTAGCTAAAAGCTCATTCACACCATCTCTAGGGTCTCTTATGTCTAAAAGATTAATGTTTTCTAAAGTTTCTACTATACGAAACTTTCAATTTTTTCAATCACCATTCTTCGTCAACTAATTCTAAGATTCAATATCATCTTATCCTCATCCCAAAACAGGGCTAAAAGGTCCTTGACATCATCTCTAGGGTCACGTATGTCTAAAGGATGGATCTTTTTTAAAGTTTCAAAAATAAGCAACTTACAATTTTTTTCAATCTCCACCCTTCATCAACTAAATCCAAGTTTCAGTACCATCTCATCCTCAAGTCAAAACTTTGATAGAAACTCCTTGACACCATCTCTAGGTTTTCCTATGTCTAAAAGATGGATGTCTAATAAAGTTTCTAAAATAAGAAACTTTCTATTTTTTCAATTTCCATCCTTCATCACCTAAATCTAAGATTCAATATCTTCTCATCCTTATCTCAAAACTTGGCTAAAAGCTCATTCACACTATCTCTAGGGTTTTCTCTTTCTAAAAGATGAATATTTTGTAAAGTTTCTCATCATCATCTCAAAACTTGGCTAAAAGCTCGTTGACACCATCTTAGGGTCTCTTATGTCTAAAAGATGGATGTTTTATAATGTTTATAAAATAAGAAACTATCTATTTTTTCATTCTCCATCCTGGATCAACTAAATTTCAGATTCAATACCATCTAATCCTCATCTCAAAACTTGGCTAAAAGCTCATTGACACCATCTATGGGGTTTCCTATGTCGAAAAGATTGATGTCTTATAAATTTTCTATACAGAAATTTTATATTTTTTCAATCTCCATCCTTGATCTACTAAAACTAAGCTTTAATACCCTCAAATCCTCATTTCATAACATGGCTAAAACCTCCTTGACTCCATCTATAAGGTTTCATATGTGTAAAAGATGGATGTTTTATAAAGTTTCTAAAATAAAAAAATTAATCAACTAATTCTAAGATTCAATACCATCGCAACCTCATTACCAAACTTGGCTACAAGCTCCTTCACACCATCTTTAGGGTTTCTTACGTCTAAAAGATTGATGTTTTATACAATCTCCATCTTTCTTCAACTAAATCTAAGATTCAATACCATCTCATCCTCATCTTAAAACTTGGCTAAAAGCTCATTGACACTATCTCTAGGATCTCCTCTGTAAAAAAGATGGATGTTTTACAAAGTTTCTAAAATAATAAACTTTCAATTTTTTCAATCTCCATCTTTTATCAACTAAATCTAAGATTCAATACCAACTAATCCTCATCTTAAGACATGGCTAAAAGTTACTTGACACCATCTGTAGGGTTTCCTAAGTCTAAAAGATTAATGTTTAATAAAGTATCTAAAATAGTAAACTTTCTATTTTTTCAATCTCCATCATTCATACTCTAAATCTATGACTAAATACCATGTCATCCGCGTCTCAAAACTTGGCTAAAAGCTCCTTCACACTATTTATAGGGTTTCTTATGTCTAAAAGGTAGATGTTTGATAAAGTTTCTAAAATCCAAAACTTTCTATTTTTTCAATTTCTATCCATGATCAACTAAATCGAAGATTCAATATCACCAAATCCTCATATCAAAACTTGGCTAAAAGCTCATTGACACCATCTCTAGGGTTTCTTATGTTTAATAGATTGATGTTTTATAAAGTTTCTAAAATAAGAAACTTTCTATTATTTCAATCTCAATCATTTATCAACTAAATCAAAGATTAAATATCATCTCATTCTCATCTCAAAACTTGGCTAAAAGCTCCTTCAAAACATCTCTAGGGTTTTCTATTTCTAAAAGACGGATGTTTTACAAACTTTCTAAAATAAAAAAACTTTCTATATTTTCAATCTCCATCCTTTATCAACTAAATCTAATATTCAATACCATATAATCCTCATCTAGAAACTTGATGAAAAGCTCCTTGACATCATTTCTAGGGTTTCTTATGTTTAAAAGATGGTTGTTTTATAAAGTTTCTACAATAAGAAAACTTTTGATTTTTTCAATCTCTATCTTTTAACAATTAAATCTAAGATTCAATACCAACTCATCCTCATCCCAAAACTTAGCTAAAAGCTCATTTACAGCATCTCTAGTGTTTCCTACGTCTAAAAGATTGAAATTTTTTAAAGTTTCTAAAATAAGAAACTTTCAAGTTTTGCAATCACCATCCTTGATTAACTAAATCTAAGATTCAATATCATCTAAACCTCTTCTCAAAACCTGGCTAAAAGCTCCTTTACACCATCTCTAGGGTTTCCTATGTCTAAAAGATTGATGGTTTATGAAGTTACTAAAATAAGAAACTTTCTGTTTTTTTAATCTCCATCCTTCATTAACTAAATCTAAGATTCAATACCATCTCCTCCTCATTTTAAAACTTTGGTAAAAGCTCCTTTACACCATCTCTAGGGTTTCCTTTGTGTAAAAGATGGATGTTTTATAAGGTTCCTAAAATAAGAAACCTTCTATTTTTTCAATATTCGTCTTTCATCAACTAAATCTAAGATTCAATACCCTCTCATTCTCATCCCAAAACTTAGCTAAAAGCTCGTTGACGTCATCTCTAGGGTTTCTTATGTCTAAAAGATGGACGTTTTCTAAAGTTTCTAAAATAAAAAACTTTCTATTTTTTCAATCTTCACCCTTCATCAACTAAATCTAAGATTTTATACCATAAGGTTCCTAAAAGATGATTGACATCATCTCTAGGGTCTCCTATGTCTAAAAGATGAATGTTTTATAAAGTTTCTAATATATGAAACTTTCTATTTTTTCAATCTCCATACTTCGTCAACTAAATCTAAGATTGAATATCATCTTATCTTCATCCCAAAAATGGCTAAAATCTGCTTCACACCATCGCTAAGGTCTCGTATGTTTAAAAGATTGACGTTTTATAAAGTTTCAAAAATAAGCAACTTTTAATTTTTTCAATCTCCACCCTTTATCAACTAAATCTAAGATTCAATAGCATCTCATCCTCATCTCAAAACTTGGTTAAAAGCTCCTTAACACCATCCATAGGTTTTCCTATGTCTAAAAGATGGATGTCTTATATAGTTTCTAAAATAAGAAACTTTCTATTTTTCAATTTCCATCCTTCATCAACTAAATCTAAGATTCAATATCATCTTATCCTCATCTCAAAACTTTGCTAAAAGCTCCTTCACACCATATCTAGGGTTTCCTCTGTCTAAGAGATGGTTGTCTTATAAAGTTCCCGATCTCCATCCCAAAACTTGGCTAAGAGCTCCTTGACACCATCTCTAGGGTCTCTAATGTCTAAAAGATGGATGTTTTACAATATTTCTAAAATAAGAAACTTTATATTTTTTCAATATCCATCCTTTATCAACTAAATGTAAGGTTCAATACCATCTCATCCTCATCTCAAAACTTGGCTATAAGCTCATTTACACCATCTCTAGGGTCTCTTATGTCTAAAAGATTAATATTTTATAAAGTTTCTACTTTAAGAAACTTTCTATTTTTTCAATCTCTATTCTTCGTCAACTAAATCAAGATTAAATATCATCTTCTCCTCATCACAAAACATGGCTAATTTGTCCTTGACACCATCTCTAGGGTCACGAATATCTAAAAGATGGATCTTTTATAAAGTTCCAAAAATAAGCAACTTTTAATTTTTTCAATCTCCACCCTTTATCAACTAAATCCAAGTTCCAATACCATCTCATCCTAATCTCAAAACTTAGTTAGAAGCTCCTTGACACCATCTCTAAGTTTTCCTATGTCTGAAAGATGAATGTTTTATAAAGTTTCCAAAATAAGAACCTTTCTATTTTTTCAATTTCCATCCTTCGTCACCTAAATCTAAGATTCAATATCATCTCATCCTCATCTCAAAACTTAACTAAAAGCTCCTTCGCACCATCTCTAGGGTTTTCTTTCTAAAAGAGGGATGTTTTATAAAGTTTCTCATCATCATTCCAAAACTTGGCTAAAAGCTCGTTGACACCATCTCAAGGTTCTTTTATATCTAACAGATAGATGTTTTAAAAAGTTTATAAAATAAGAAACTTTCTTTTTTTTCATTCTCCATCCTTGATCAACTAAATCTCATATTCAATAACATCTAATCCTCATCTCAAAACTGGGCTAAAAGGTACTTGACACCATCTATAGGGTTTCCTATATCTAAAGGATTGATGTTTTATAAAGTTTCTAAAATAAGAAACTTTTTATTTTCTCAATCTCCAACCTTTATCAACTAAATCTAAGTTTCAATACCATCTCATCCTCATCTCAAAACTTGGCTAAAAGCTCCTTCACAGCATCTCTAGGGTTTCATATGTTTAAAGGATAGATGTTTTATAAAGTTTACAATATAAGAAACTTTCTATTTTTTCAATCCCCATCCTTCATCAACTAATTCTAAGATTCAATATCATCTCATTCTCATCCCAAAACTTGCCCAAAAGCTCATTGACACCATCTCTAAGGTTTCCTATGTCTAAAAGATGTATGTTTTATAAAGTTTCTAAAATAAGAAACTTTCTATTTTTTCAATCTTCATCCTTCATCAACAAACTCAATGATTCAAGACCCTCTCATTCCCATCTCAAAACTTGGGTAAAAGCTATTTGTCATCATCTCTAAGGTTTCTTATATGAAAAGATAGATGTTTTATAAAGTTTCTAATATAAGAAACTTTCTATTTTTAAATTTCCATCATTAATCAACTAAATCTAACATTCAATACCATCTTATCATCATCTCAAAACCTAGCTTAAAGCTCAATGACACAATCTCTAAGGTCTCTTATGTCTAAAAGATAGATGTTTGATAAAGTTTCTAATATAAGAAAATTTATATTTTTTCAATCTCCATCCCTCATCAACTAAATCTAAGATTCAATATCATCTCATCTTCATCTCAAAACTCGGCTAAAAGCCCCTTGATACCATCTCTAGGGTTTCATATGTCTAAAATATCAATTTTTTATAAAGTTTTTAAAATAAAAAACTTTCTATTTTTCAATCTCCAACTTTAATCAACTAAATCTAAGATTCAATACCCTTTCATTCTCCTCTCAAAACTTGGCTAAAAGGACCTTGACACCATCTCTAGGGTTCCTATGTCTAAAAGATAGATGTTTTATAAAGTTTTTAAAATATGAAACTTTCTATTTTTTCAATCACTATCCTTTATCAACTAAATCTCATATCAAGACCCTCTCATCCACATTCTAAAACCTCGCTAAATGCTCCTTGACACCATCTCTAGGGTTTACTAAATCTAAAAGAATGATGTTTCATAAATATTTTAAAATTAGAAACTTTCTATTTTTTCAATCTCCATCTTTAATAAACTAAATCTAAGATTCAATATCATCTAACCCTCATCTCAAAACATGGCTAAAAGCGCGTTGACATCATCTCTAGGGTTTCTTATATTTAAAAGATGGATATTTTATGAAGTTTCTAAAATCAGAATTTGTTTTTTTAAATCTCCATCATTCATCAACTAAATCTAAGACTCAATACCATCGCATTCTCATCTCAAAACTTAGGTAAAAGCTCATTGACACTATCTTTAGGGTTTTATAAGTCTAAATGATAGATATTTTATAAAGTTTCTAAAATATGAAACTTTCTATTTTTTGAATTCCCATACTTCATCAACTAAATCTAAGATTCAACACTATCTCATCCCCATCTCAAAACTAGGCAAAAAGCTCATTGACACCATCTCTAGGGTTTACTACGTCTAAAAGATTGATGTTTTATAAAGTTTCTTAAATAAGAAACTTTCTATTTTTTCAATCTCCATCCTTCTTCAACTAAATCTAAGATTCAATACCATCTCATCCCCATCATAAAACTTGGCTAAAAGGTCCTCGACACAATCTCTAGGGTTTCTTTTGTCTAAAAGATGGACGTTTTCTGCAGTTTCTAAAATAAGAAACTTTCTATTTTTTCAATCTCCATCCTTTATCAACTAAATCTAAGATTCAATTCCATCCCATCCTTATCTCAAAACTTGGCTTAAAGCTCGTTAACATCATCTCTAGTGTTTCCTTTGTCTAAAAGATTAATGTTTTCTAAAGTTTCTAAAATAAAAAACTTTTTATTTTTTCAATCTCATTCCTTCATCAACTAAATCTAAGATTCAAAACCATCTCATCATCATCCCAAAACATGGCTAAAAGCACTTTAGCAAAATCTCTAGGGTCTCCAATTTCTAAAAGATGGATGTTTTACAAAGTTTCTAAACTAAGAAACTTTTTATTTTTTCAATCTCCATCCCTTATGAACTAAATCTCAGATTTAATACCATCTCATCCTCATCTCAAAACTTGGCTAAAAGCTCGTTGACATCATCTATAGGGTTTCATATGTGTAAAAGATGGATGTTTTATAAAGTTTAAAAAATAAGAAACTTTCTGTTTTTTCAATCTCCATCCTTCATCAACTAAATCTAAGATTCAATATCATCTCATCCTCATCTCAAAAGTTGGGTAAAAGCGCCTTAACTCCATCTCTATGGTTTTCTATATCTAAAAGATGGATGTTTTATAAAGTTTCTAAAATAATAAAGTTTTTATTTTTTCAATCTCCATCTTTGATCAACTAAATCCAAGATTTAATACATTTTCATCTTCAACTCAAAACTTGGCTAAAAGCTCCTTGACACTAACTCTATGGTTTACTAAGTCTAAAAGATTTGATGCTTTATAAAGTTTCTAATATAAGAATCTTTCTATTTTTTCTATTTCCATTTTTCATCAACTAAATTTAAGATTCAATACCATCTCATCTTATTCTCAAAAAATGGCTAATAGCTCCTTGACCTCATATCTAGGGCTTACTATGTCTAAAAGATTGATGTTTTATAAAGTTTCTAAAATAAGATACTTTTTATTTTTTCAATCTCCAGCCTTCATCAACTAAATCTAAGATTCGATACCCTCTCTTTCTCATCTCAAAAATTGGCTGAAAGCTCGTTGACATCGTCTCTAGGGTTTACTATGTCTAAAACAATGTTGTTTTACAAATTTTCAAAAATAAGAAACTGTATATTTTTCCAATCTCCATCATCCATCAACTAAATCTAAGATTCAAAACCATCTCATCCTCATCTCAAAACTTGGTTAAATGCTCATTGAGGATGAGATGGTATTAAATCTTAGATTTTGTTGATGAAGCATGGGGATTGAAAAATCAGAATGTTTCTTATTTTATAAATTTTATAAAACATCCATCTTTGAGACATAGGAAACCTTAGAGATGCTGTCAAAGAGTTTTTAGCTATGTATTGAGAAGATGATGAAATGGTATTGAATCTTAGATTTAGTTGATGAAGTTTGGGGATTGAAAAAATAGAAAGTTTCTTATTTTAGAGACTTTATAAAACATCAATCTTTTAGACTTAGTAAACCTTAGAGATGGTGTCAAGGAGCTTTTAGCCAAGTTTTGAGGTTAGCATGAGACGGTATTGAACCTTAGATTCACTTGATTAAGGATGGAGATTGAAAAAATAAAAAGTTTCATATTTTAGAAACTTTATAAACCATCAATCTTTTTGACTTAGTAAACCCTAGAAATGGTGTGAATGAGCTTTTAGCTAAGTTTTGAGATGAGGAGGACATTGTATTGAATCTTAGATTTTGTTGATGAAGGATGGAGATTGAAAAAATAAAATGTTTCTTATTTTAGAAACTTATAAAACATCAATCATTTAGACTTAGTAAACCCTAGAGATGGTGTCAAAGAGCTTTTTGCCGAGTTTTGAGATGAGGATGAGATGGTATTTAATCTTACAATTAGTTGAAGAATGATGGAGATTGAAAAAAGAGAAAGTTTCTTATTTTATAAACTTTAGAAAACATCCATCTTTTAGACGTAGGAAACTGTAGAGATGGTGTTAATGAGATTTTAGCTAAGTTTTGGGATGAGGATGAGTGGGTATTGAGTCTTAGATTTAGTTGATGAAGGACGGAGATTGAAAAAATAAAAAAATTTCCTATTTTAGAAACTTTATAAAATATCAATCTTTTAGACATATGAGTCCCTAGAGATGGTGTAAATGTGCTTTTAGCAAATTTTTAGGATGAGGATGAAAGGGTATTGAATCTTAGATTTAGTTGATGAAAGATAGAGATTGAAATAACAGAGTTTCTAATTTTAGAAACTTTACAAAACATCCATCTTTTAGACATAGGAAACCATATAGATGGTGTCAAGGAGCTTTTAGCCAAGTTTTGGGATGAGGATTAGATGGTATTGAATCCTACAATTAGTTGATCCAGAATGGAGATTGAAAAAATTGAAAGTTTCTTATTTTAGATACTTTAATAACCATCCATCTTTTACACATAAGAGACCCTAGAGACGGTGTCAAGGACCTTTTAGCAATATTTTGGTATGATGATGAGATGGTATTGATTCTTAGATTTAGTTGATAAAGGATGAAGATTGAAAAAATAGAAGTTTCTTATCTTAGGAACTTTATAAAACATCCATCTTTTAGACATAAGAAACCCTATAGATAATGTCGATAAGCTTTTTACCATGTTTTGGGATGAGGATTAGATAATATTGAATCTTAGATTTAGTTGATAAATGATAGAGATTGAAAATCAATCTTTTAGACATAGGAAACCCCATAATAGATGGTGTCAAAGTGCTTTCAGTAAAGTTTTGAGATAAGGATGAGATGATATTGAATCTTAGATTTAGTTGATAAAGGATGGAGATTGAAAAAATAGAAAGTTTTTTATCTTAGAAACTTTATGAAACATCCATCTTTTAGACATAGGAAACCCTAAAGATGATGTCAGTGAGCTTTTACCCAAGTTTTGGGTTGAGAATGAGAGGGTATTGAATCTTAGATTTAGCTGATGAAGGATGGAGATTTTAAAAATAGAATGTTTCTTACTTTAGATACTTTATAAAACATCCATCTTTTAGACATAAGAAACTCTAGAGATGGTGTCAATGAGCTTTTAGCCGAGTTTTGGGATGACGATAAGATGGTATTGAGTCTTAGATTTAGTTGATGAAGGTTGGAGATTGAAAAAATAGAAAGTTTCTTATTTTAGGAACTTTGTAATACATCAACCTTTTAGACATAGGAAACGGTAGAGATTGTGTTAAGAAGCTTTTAGCTAAGTTTTGAGATAAGGTGAGATGGTATTGAATCTTAGATTTAGTTTATAAAGGTTGTGAAATGAAAAAATAGAAAGTTTCTTATTTTAAGAACTTTATAAAACATCATCTTTTACACATAAGAGACCCTAGAGACGGTGTAAAGGAGCTTTTAGATATGTTTTGGGGTAAGGATGAGATGATATTAAATCTTAGATTTAGTTGATGAAAGATGGAGATTGAAAAAATAGAAAGTTTCATATTTTATAAACTTTATAAAACATCCATCTTCTAGACATTCGAAACCCTAGAGATGATGTCAACAAGCTTTTAGCTAAGTTTTGGGTTGAGAATGAGTGGGTATTGAATCTTAGATTTAGGTCATGAAGGATGGAGATTGAAAAAATATAAAGTTTCTTATTTTTGAAGGTTTATAAACATCAATCTTTCAGACTTTGTAAACACTAGAGATGGTGAAAAGTTGCTTTTAGCTAAGTTAGGAGATTAGGATGAGATGGTATTTAATCTTAGATTTAGTTGATGAAGGATGGAGATTGAAAATATTGAAAGTTTCACATTTTACAAACTTTATAAAATATTCATCTTTTAGATATAGGAAACCCTAAAGATGATGTCAAGGAGCTTTTAACCAAGTTTTAGGATGGGAATGAGAGGGTGTTGAATTTTATATTGAGGTGATTACGTATGGAGATTGAAAAAATAGAAAGTTTCTTATTTTAGAAAGTTAATAAGACATCAAATTTTTAGACTTAGTAAACCCTAGTAATGGTGTAAAGGAGCTTTTAGCCAAGTTTTGAGATGAGGATGAGATGGTATTGAAAATTAGATTTCGTTGATAAAGGATGGAGATTCAAAAAATAGAAATTTTCTTATTTTAGAAACTTTATGTAACATCCATCTTTTAGACACAGGACACCCTAGAAATTGTGTCAAGGGGCTTTTAGCCAAGTTTTCAGATGAAGATGAGATAGTATTGAATCTTAGATTTAGCTAATAAAGGATTGAGATTGATAAAATAGAAAGTTTCTTATTTTAAAAATATTGTAAAACATCCATCTTTTAGATATAGGAAACCCTATAAATGATGTCAACGAGCTTTTAGCAAAGTTTTGGGATGAGAATAAGAGGGTATTGAAAATTAAATTTACTTGATTAAGGATGGAGATTGGAAAAAAGAAAGTTTCTTATTTTAGAAACTTTATAAAAGATCAATCTGTTAGACTTAGTAAACTCTAGACATGGTGTCAAAGAGCTTTTAGGCATGTTTTGAAATGAGGATGAGATCATATTGAATCTTAGATTTAGTTGATAATGGATGGAGATTGAAAAAAATAAAAAATTTCTTATAATATAAACTTTATAAAACATCCATCTTTTAGACATAGGAAATCCTAGAGATGATGTCAACGAGCTTTCAGCAAAGTTTTGGGATGAGAATGAGAGGGTATTTAATCTGAGATTTAGTTGATAAAGGATGGAGATTGAAAAAATAGAAAGTTTCTTATTTTAGAAACTTTATAAAACGTCAATCTTTTAGACATATGAGACCCTAGAGACAGTGTCAAGGAGCTTTTAGCTGTGTTTTGAAATGAGGAAGAGATGATATTGAGTCTTAGATTGAGTTGCTGAAGCATGTAGATTGATAAAATTGAAAGTTTCTTATTTTAGAAACTGGTTTAGAGATGATGTTAAAGTGCTTTTGAGATGAGAATGAGTTGATTTTGAATCTCATAGTTAGTTGATGAAGGATGGAGATTGAAAAAATAGAAAGTTTCTTATTTTAAAAACAATATAAAATATCCATATTTTTGACATAGGAAACCCTAGATATGATGTCAACGAGCTTTTAGCCATGTTTTGGAATGCAAATGAGAGGGTACTGAATCCTAAATTTAATTGATGAAGGATGGAGAGTGAAAAAATAGAAAGTTTCTTTTTTTAGAAACTTTATGAACATCTATCTTTTTGACATACGAAAACCTAGAGATGGTATCAATGAGCTTTGAGCCAAGTTTTGAGACGAGGATGAGAAGATATTGAACTGTAGATTTAGTTTATGAATGATGGAGATTGAAAAAATAGAAAGTTTCTTATTTTAGAAACTTTGTAAAATATATTTCTTTTTGACTTAGTAAACCCTAGAGATGATGTCAAAGAGCTTTTAGCCAAGTATTGAGCTGAGGATGAGACGTTATTAAATCTTAGATTTAGTTAATAATAGATGGAGATTGAAAAAATAGAAAGTTTCTTATTTTAGAAACTTTATAAAACATACATCTTTTAAAGAGAGGAGACCCTAGACACGGCGGCGTCAAGGAACTTTTAGCCATGTTTTTGGATTGTGATGAGATGATATTTAATCTTAGATTTAGTTGATGAAGGATGGGGATTGAAAAAATAGAAAGATTCTTAATTTAGATACTTTATAAAATATCCATCTTTTAGACTTAGTAAACCCTAAAGATGGTGTAATGGAGCTTTTAGCCAAGTTTTGAGATGAGGATGAGATGGTATTCAATGTTAGATTTAGTTGATGAAGGATGGAGAGTGAAAAAATAGAAAGGAAACCCTAGACATAGGATACCCTAGATATGTTGTAAAGCTGCTTTTAGCCGGGTTTTGAGATTAGGATGAGATGGTATTGAATCTTAGATTTAGTTGATAAAGGATGGAAATCGAAAAAAAGAAAGTTTTTTAATTTAGAAACTTTAAAAAACATCTATCTTTTAGACATAGGAAACCCAAGAGATGATGTCAACGAGCTTTTAGCCAAGTTTTGGGATGAGAATGAGAGGGTATTGAATATTGAGTGAAAATACGATGTAGGGGGGTCCCAAGTTATACTAGATTGGCAACACAATGAGGAGGGAGAATATGGTTGTTTTAAGAAATAGAATCTACCAATTTAAAACCTTTAAACCGATTTTAAGATTAAGAGATCAAGAATTAATATTCAAGCATACAGGTTAAATCTAATGGTGCAATGCAAATAAAAGAGCAAAGAGATAGAAAGAGTGCACCCGAGATTTAAAGTGGTTCGGTCCTCAAATCCGAGGCCTACTCCACTCCACCAACCAAACCCGTTGATGGCTTCACTATTTGATCTTCTTAACCTTGGCGAAGATCGAATGCCAATTACAATAGCTTTAACTTTGGTGGCTATCCTCACCCCAATAGCTTTAACCTCGGTGGCTATCCTCACCACGGAGAATAGGCTACGCTTCTCCGAATACTCGCCCGAATACAACACTCGAAGGTTTGAAAGAAAGAAATGAAAAATCCCTCACAAGGGTTACAACATGGATGTACAAATTTGAGCCTATGATCCAAATCCTAAAGATGGTGATGAGAGGCACAATTGAAGTTTGATTCACTCTTGGATATTCAAATGAAATTTTAGAGTGTTAGGATTGATTTTTTTGAATGTTTAGAACACCCATATTTATAGGAAAAACAAAATATGACCGTTCAGTGGCATTACGGTAATTTCTGGAAAAACACCAACGGATATAAATCTAGCCGTTATTAGTGATCTCGGAGTTCCGAGAATAATTCTCGGAGTTCCGAGAATTCTCGGAGTTCCGAGAAAAAATCTCGGAGTTCCGAGAAAAAATCTCGGAGTTCCGGGAATTCTAACAGAATCTTAAAAATGTCTACTGGACCATTTCTCGGAGTTCCGAGAATATTTCTCGGAGTTCCGAGAATAATTCTCGGAGTTCCGAGAATTCTCGGAGTTCCGAGAAGCCTATGAAGAGCAGATTTTCAATTCTGTTTGGGCTTCCAATTCTCAACCAAGATGGGATTGCTATGAGGGTTCCAAGGTGTTGGAACTCCACAATTACAATCACTTGTTTATTTAGGGTGTGTGAGATTAACTTAATTATGCCTCTAAAAACCTAATCTAGGTTTGGATCAATTACATTCTAAAAGACAAAAAATGGTCTTCAATATGAATTTCTTCATGTCTTCAAGTCGTCATGACTTCTTGCTTGATGACTTTGGCCTTCCAATTAGTGGTTCAATGTGGGCTTCTTGGCCTTCAATCCAAGCATCCTTGATCTTACTTTATCATGATCTACAACTTAGACAATCAAACACATTAGTGATAAATGATCACTTGTGTATTGGAATCATCAAAACAAGATGGGAATGCCAAGGTAAAAACCATTGGGCTTACAATCTCCCCCTTTTTGATGATGACAAGCACAAGAGATTTACAAATCAAAGCATATACTGTTTTCACATTTTTCTTACTCTAGAGTCTTTACTCTAGATTCTTCTCCCCCTTTGTCATCAACAAAAAGAAGGGGTAAGAAAAACAAAGGGTTTAAAATTTACAATTTTAAAGCTCCCCCTTTATCAAAGAAAAATTCAATTTTAACTCCCCCTAGTTAAAATAATTTTACAATACAAGAGGGGTTATCAAAAAACCATACAAATGAAATATATTCAATTTTAAGTTCAAAAACCCCTAATCTACACAATATGAATAACATCATATGGGGGTTTTGGGAACCCAAGATTTCTTGGTCCCACATCTAGCCCTACTCTTGGATGCACATTGGAATTGGTAATGACCATTCATTCCACAAAAATGGCATCTAACAAGAGGGTTAGATACACTAGTCCTATCATGATAAGCATGTTGAGGTCTAAGACTAGTTTTACTTAGGATTATGTCAATAATTTTATTTCCATTTAGAAATCCATGTAAACATAATCTAAGTCTTTCATTTTCATTATGAAGATGGGATGTTTGAACTAAAAGCTCATTTCTTTCATCTTCATAAGAATTGGAGGAGCTTGCCATATTTTGAAATTTTAAAAGTTGGTAAGTTTTCTCATCCAAACTACCCTTAAGGGTATCAATCTCAAGTTTATGATTTGCAAGCTTAACTTGTTCTTGAGATATGGAAGAAGATAAATCAATTTTCAAAAATTCAAGTTCTTTTTCTAACTTTAAAATGGATTTTTTAAGAACTTTGTTTTTGGAAATTTGGGTATGCAAGGTTTTGCACAATTCATCATAAGGTATGCTATCACTTTTACTACTAGATGAAGAATATGAGGGGTTAGAGTTTACCTCAACTTCATGGGTGAATGTCATGAAGCAAAGATCATCTTTTTTATTTTCTTCCCCTTCACTTGAGCTTTTGCCCGATGTGCTTAACGCATCCCAACCGGCGGCAAGAGCCTTATGCTTCTTCCAATCCTTCTTACCCTTGTATTTAGAGGAAGTTGATTTTAGAAGTGGACAATCCGGTCTTTTGTGTCCAATCTTCTTGCAATTGAAGCATCTTAAGGCTCCATCAACATCACTTTCTTCTTTCTTCTTCTTATCTTTCTTATCTTCTTTCTCCACAAGCTCTTGAATCTTCGTAAAGCTTCTTCTTCGTCACTATCCGATTCACTTGATGAGTCTTCCTTGGAAGCCTTGAGTGCTAGGGATCTAAATTCCCTCTCCTTCTCCTTTGGCTTCTTTTCCTCTTGTCGGCTAGTAAGGAGCATCTCATGGGTGATGAGAAATCCTACAAGCTCCTCTATGGTTAGCGTCTTGAGATTTTTTAACTCTTGAATCGCGGTCACCTTTGGATCCCAATGTGGAGGAAGAGACCTAAGCAGCTTACTTACAAGCTCATCAGTAGGATAAGATTTACCAAGATTAGCCAGTTCGTTAGAAATAATAGAAAAACGAGTATACATTTCCGAAATACTCTCGTTTGGACTCATTCTAAACATTTCATACTTGCTCTTTAACAAGTTTATTTTGGAATCATTGACTTGTGATGTTCCCTCATGGGTAGTCGCAAGGGTATCCCAAATAGTCTTGGCGGAATCAAAAAGAGCAACTCGATTGAACTCCTCAGTAGCTAAGGCATAAAACAAAGAATTTATTGCTTTGTAGTTCAAATTAGCTTGCCTTTTCTCTACCACATTCCATTCTTCAAATGGTTTGGAAGGTACATTGTATCCATTATCAACAATGTACTAAAGTTTCACATCTATTGAAAGAAGATAGATGCGCATCCTTGTTTTCCAATGTCCATAGTTTGACCCATTGAAGAAAGGAGGTCTAGTTGTGGAATGGCCTTCCGGAAGTCCGGTTCCAATTTGGTGTGCCATTTCACAATTAGAAGTTGCCAAATTAAAATCTTTCCCTAGTTAGATTTTGGAATAACTTTCACAAAAATTTTAAAATCTTTTAAGAGCTAAGGCTCTGATACCAAGTGAAAATACGATGTAGGGAGGTCCCAAGTTATACTAGATTGGCAACACAATGAGGAGGGAGAATATGGTTGTTTTAAGAAATAGAATTTACCAATTTAAAACCTTTAAACCGATTTTAAGATTAAGAGATCAAGAATTAATATTCAAGCATACAGGTTAAATCTAATGGTGCAATGCAAATAAAAGGCACCCGAGATTTAAAGTGGTTCGGTCCTCAAATCCGAGGCCTACTCCACTCCACCAACCAAACCCGTTGATGGCTTCACTATTTGATCTTCTTAACCTTGGCGAAGATCGAATGCCAATTACAATAGCTTTAACTTTGGTGGCTATCCTCACCCCAATAGCTTTAACCTCGGTGGCTATCCTCACCACGGAGAATAGGCTACGCTTCTCCAAATACTCGCCCGAATACAACACTCGAAGGTTTGAAAGAAAGAAATGAAAAATCCCTCACAAGGGTTACAACATGGATGTACAAATTTGAGCCTATGATCCAAATCCTAAAGATGGTGATGAGAGGCACAATTGAAGTTTGATTCACTCTTGGATATTCAAATGAAATTTTAGAGTGTTAGGATTGATTTTTTTGAATGTTTAGAACACCCATATTTATAGGAAAAACAAAATATGACCGTTCAGTGGCATTACGGTAATTTCTGGAAAAACACCAACGGATATAAATCTAGCCGTTATTAGTGTTCTCGGAGTTTCGAGAATAATTCTCGAAGTTCCGAGAATTCTCGGAGTTCCGAGAAAAAATCTCGGAGTTCCGGGAATTCTAACAGAATCTTAAAAATGTCTACTGGACCATTTCTCGGAGTTCCGAGAATAATTCTCGGAGTTCCGAGAATTCTCGGAGTTCCGAGAAGCCTATGAAGAGCAGATTTTCAATTCTGTTTGGGCTTCCAATTCTCAACCAAGATGGGATTGCTATGAGGGTTCCAAGGTGTTGGAACTCCACAATTACAATCACTTGTTTATTTAGGGTGTGTGAGATTAACTTAATTATGCCTCTAAAAACCTAATCTAGGTTTGGATCAATTACATTCTAAAAGACAAAAAATGGTCTTCAATATGAATTTCTTCATGTCTTCAAGTCTTCATGACTTCTTGCTTGATGACTTTGGCCTTCCAATTAGTGGTTCAATGTGGGCTTCTTGGCCTTCAATCCAAGCATCCTTGATCTTACTTTATCATGATCTACAACTTAGACAATCAAACAAATTAGTGATAAATGATCACTTGTGTATTGGAATCATCAAAACAAGATGGGAATGCCAAGGTAAAAACCATTGGGCTTACAATATTGAATTTAGTTGATTAAGGATTCAGATTGAAAAAAACATCAATCTGTTAGGATGAGATGATATTGAATCTTAGATGTTGATGAATGATTGAGATTGAAAAAATAGAAAGTTTGTTATTTTAGAAACTTTGTAAGACATCCATCTTTTAGACATAGGAAACCGTAGAGATGGTGTGAAGGAGCTTTTAGCCAAGTTTTGAGATGAGGATGAGATGGTATTGAATCTTAGATTTAGTTGATAAATGATGGAGATTGAAAAAATATAAAGTTTCTTATTTTAGAAACTTTATAAAATATTAATCTTTTAGACTTAGTAAACCCTAGAGATCTCTTTTAGCTAAGTTTTGAGATGAGAATGAGATGGTATTAAATCTTAGATTTATTTGATGAAGGACGGAGATTGAAAAATTATAAATTTTCTTATTTTTGAAACTTTATAAAACATCAATCTTTTAGACATAGGAAACTCTAGAGATGTTGCCAAGGAGCTTTTAGCCAAGTTTTGAAATGAGGATGTAATTGTATTGAATCTTAGATTTGGTTCATGAAGAATGGAGATGGAAAAAAATACAAAGTTTCGTATTTTAGAAACTTTATAAAACATAAATCTTTTAGACTTAGTAAACCCTAGACATGGTGTCAAGGAGCTTTTAGCCATGTTTTGGAATGAGGATGTGATGATATTGAATCTTAGATTTAGTTGATGAATGATGAAGATTGAAAAAATAAAATCTTTGTTATTTTAGAAACTATGTAAGACATCCGTCTTTTAGACATAGGAAACCTTAGAGATGGTGTAAAGGAGCTTTTAGCCAAATTCTGAGATGAGGATGAGATGGTATTGAATCTTAGATTTAGTTGATAAAGGATGGAGATTGAATAAACAGAAAGATTTTTATTTTAGAAACTTTGTAAGACATCCATCTTTTAGACGTAGGAAACCCTAGAGATAGTGTCAAGAAGCTTTTAGCCAAGTTTTGAGTGAGGATGAGATTGTTTTGAATCTTAGATTTAGTTTATGTAGGATGGGGATTGAAAAAATAGAAAGTTTCTTATTTTAGAAACTATATAAAACATAAATCTTTTAGACTTAGTAAACCCTAGACATGGTGTTAAGCAGCTTTTAGACATGTTTTGAAATGAGGATCAGATGATATTGAATCTTAGATTTAGTTGTTGAAGGATGGAGATTGAAAAAATAGAGAGTTTCTTATTTTAGAAACTTTTTAAGATATCCATCTTTTAGACATAGGAAACCCTAGAGATGATGTCAAGGAGCTTTTAGCCAAGTTTTGAAATGAGGATGAGATTGTATTGAATCTGAGATTTAGTTGAGGAATGAAGGAGATTGAAAAAATATAAACTTCTTATTTTGCAAACTTTATAAAACATCAATCTTTTAGACATATGAAACCCTAGAGATGATGTTAACGAGGTGTTAGCCAAGTTTTGGGATGAGAATTAGAGGGAATTGAATCTTAGATTTAGTTGATGAACAATGGAGATTAAAAAAATAGAAAGTTTTTTATTTCTGAAACTTTATAAGAAATCCTTCTTTTTTATATTGGAAACCCTAGAGTTGGTGTGAAGTTGTTATTAGCCAAGTTTTGAGATGAGGATGAGATCGTATTGAATCTTAGATTTAATTGATGACATGGTTTTAAATTTCGACCGAAATCCAAATATTCGACTTTCGGTTGGGACCGAAACCGAAATTTCCAGAAATCCCATTTTTCGCTAAATACCAAATTTCAAAATTTCGGTTCAAAATTTTATTTTTGGGACTTTTAAAAAAAAACAATTGTTACAGAATTTCGGCCGAAATTTCAGGATTTCCGTATGAAATTTGGAAATTAAATAAATACTCTTTTTAATTTCTTACCAAATTTTGATCGAAATTACGGTTTTCTTAGGGACCGAAAGCGGTATTTTAAACCATGGTTGATGAAGGATTGAGATTGAGAAAATAAAAAGTTTCTTATTTTAGAAACTTTATAAAACTTCCATCTTTTAGACATAGGAGACCCTAGAGACGGTGTGAATGAGCTTTTGCCATGTTTTGGTATGAGGATGAGATGATACTGAATCTTAGATTTAGTTGATGAAGGATGGAGATTGAAAAAATAAAAGTTTCTTATTTTAGAAACTTTATAAAACATCAATCTTTTAGACATATGAAACCCTAGAGATGATGTCAATGGGCTTTTAGCCAAGTTTTATGATGAGAATGAGCGGAAATTTAATCTTAGATTTAGCTTATGAAGGATGGTGATTGAAAGAATAGAAAGTTTCTTATTTGTAAAACTTTTTAAGACATCCATCTTTTAGACATAGGAAAACCTAGAGATGGTGTCAAGGAGCTTTTAGCCAAGTTTTGAGATGAAGATGAGATGATATTGAATCTTAGATTTAGTTGATTAAGGATAGAGATTGAAAAAATAGAATGTTTGTTATCTTAGAAACTTTATAAAACATCCATCTTTTTGACATAAGAGACCCTAGAGACGGTGTCAAGGAGCATTTAGCCAAGTTTTGGGTTGAGGATGAGATGATATTTAATCTTAGATTTAGTTGATGAAGGATAAAGATTGAAAAAATAGAAAGTTTCTTATTTTATAAACTTTATAAAACATCAATCTTTTAGACATAGGAAACCCTAGAGATGATGTCAACGAGATTTTAGCCAAGTTTTGGGATGAGAATGAGAGGGTATTGAATTTTAGATTTTGTTGATGAAGGATAGAGATTGAAAAAATAGAAAGTTTCTCTATTTTAGAAACTTTATAAAACATAAATCTTTTAGACTTAATAAACCCTAGAGTTGGTGTAAAGGAGCTTTTAGCCAAGTTTTGACATGATGATGAGATGGTATTGAATTTTAGAATTAGTTGATGAAGGATGAATATTGAAAATTTAGAAGGTTTCTTCTTTTATAAACTTTATAAAACGTCCATCTTTTACACATCGGAAACCCTAAAGATCGTGTCAAACAGCTTTTAACCAAGTTTTGAGATGATGAGATGGAATTGAATCTTCGATTTAGTTGATAAAGGTTGTAGATTGAAAAAATAGAAAGCTTCTTATTTTAGAAACTTTATAAAATATCCATCTTTTAGACATAAGAGACCCTTGAGATGGTGTCAAGGGGCTTTTAGTCATGTTTGGGGTTGATGATGAGATGGTTTTGAATCTTAGATTGAGTTGATGAAGGATGGAGATTGAAAAATTACAAAGTTTCTTATTTTAGAAACTTTATAAAACATCCATCTTTTGGACATAGAAAACCCTAGATATAGAGTAAAGAAGCTTTTAGCCAAGTTTTGAGAAGAGGATGAGATGGTATTGAATCTTAGGTTCAGTTGATAGAGGATATTGAATGAAAAAATAGAAAGTTTCTTATTTTAGAAACTCTAAAACATTCATCTTTTAGACAAAGGAGACCCTGGAGATTGTGTCAAAGAGCTTTTAGACCAGTTTTGGGATGATAATGAGATGGTTTTAAATCTTAGATTTTGTTGATGAAACATGGAGATTGAAAGAATAGAAAGTTTGTTGTTTTAGAAACTTTATAAAACATCCATCTTTTAGACATACGAAATCCTAGAGATGGTGTTAAGGAGCTTTTAGTCAAGTTTTGAGACGAGGATGTGATGGTATTGGATCTTGGATTTTGTTGATAAAGGATGGAGATTGAAAAAATAGAAGCTTCTTTTTTTCAAACTTTATATAGCCTCCATCGTTTAGACATAGCTGACTCTAGAGATGGTGTCAATGAGCTTTTAGCCAAGTTTTGGATTGATGATGAGATAGTATTGAATCTTAGAATTCGCTGATGAAGGATGGAGATTGAAAAAATAGAAAGTTTCTTATTTTAGAAACTTTATAAAACATCCATCTTTTAGATATTAGAAACTCTAGGGATGGTGTCAAGGAGCTTTTAACAGAGTTTTGAGATGAGAATGAGAGTGTACTGAATCTTAGATTTAGTTGCTGAATGATGGAGATTGAAAAAAAAAGTTTCTTATTTTAGAAATTTTATAAAACATCAAACTTTTTTTTTTTTGATGGGCAACCTGGGGTTAGGCAGACCCCTACCAAATATATTTAAAAATAAAGAGAAATACATGAAGCTTTGGAGCAAACCCACCAACAGGCTGGGGGCAAACAACAACAAGGGAAAGCAAAAACAATCGAAAAAACTAAACCAAAAGCAAAACAAGAGCACCAAACTCCAAAGAGAAGAGCAGAGATTAGACTTCCTCAGCCACAAAGAATACTAGGCTCATAAACTTCTTCCAAGAGTTAATTTGGAGAAGAAAGGAAGCCCACTAGATGGAGTGGAAGGGAAGGTAAATGGCGGTTTTCTTTTCTTATTCTTTACTCTTAGCCAAGAGCTATGATCCAGAATTGAAGGCTGAGGATCAGATTTAGCATAATTGTCATCAAGGTGCTAGATGCTATCCTCACCCGGACATGATATGGGATCAGGGCTTGCAAGGGCAGCAAAACGATTGGAAGAGCCTTGGACTCGGGGAGCTAGAATGGGAGAGCAAAAGATATGATCAGGGGACTTTCTGTTTTGGGCCTCAGATGTCTTTCTATTTTGGGTCTCAGATGGTGGGGCAATGGAAGGGAAGGAAACAACAGTACTAGTGTCTTCAATTTTAGATGTTGATTGAACAGGCCTCCATTCTTTCCTAGGACGGAGGTGCACTTGATGGTTGATACAGTCTTCAGACAGATGCCCAAAATCCTTGCAATAGGAGCAGGCTTTGGGCTTCCATTCATAAGATATTTCTTGAGTGATCTCCCCTGAAGAAGTACATAACTTAATAGAGTCTGGGAGAGGATTATTTGCTGTAACCAGGACACACAATTTTGCATAATTGAGCCTAGTAGTCTCTGCGGTTTGTGAGTCCATGTATAGGGGTTTGCCAATCAAACTAGCTATCCTACTCAGGCAGTGAGGATTCCAAAACTTTAGGTGCAGACCATAGAGCCTAATCCAAATAGGGACTTCCAGCAAAATTTTTTTTCCATTGAGATATCTGGGTTCCATCTTTGGAGGATTAGCGGCCTTCCTCCATAGTTTTGTCCCGAGTCTTCCAGAACCCGAGAACAATCTTCAGCACAGGAAAATTTAAAGAGGAAGAACCCATGTTCCATGGTAAACATTTGAAGGGACCCTTTAAGTTTCCATTTGCGAGTGAGACCATCTCGAAGGGAGACAAAATAAGGTTTTTTCCCCAGAAAATATCCGACGAGGCAATTTGCCCATTTGTTTTCATGCTTCAGAATTTCTGCATCTTGAAAGAGTAATGCCATATTGGTTTTTTCAAAATCCTCAGGAATGATGTGTTCAAGATTGGATGGGGTGGGAGGGGAAGATGATTCAGAGAACAGATTTTTCCATGGGGACAACTGCTTATCTTTGCTGATAATGGCTTCAGAAATCCTCTCATGATTTGCATGAGATGGATCAGAAGGGGCAAGAGGGCTGTTGGTAGCCACAGGAGAAGAACCCACAACATGGAGTTGGTTTTCAGAGGGGATGGACGAAAGGCAGGTAGAAGACCCTTTTGACAGCACTTTATGCCTTAGAGAATCAACACAGCTTATTGCCTGGTCAGGGCATTTAATGTTGTTGGAGGCAAATAGAGACTTTTTTCCATGGTCTTTATCCTTACTAGTCTTTGCTTTAATTTGAATTAAGTCAGGGCAGGAAACTTCCATCCCATTGGATAAGACAGAAGTAGATTTCTGCATCCCATTAGCATTTAATGAAGCAGCAGATGGGACAGAACTCTTAGGCTGATGCAGCACCAAATTTGAAAGATCTTTTTCAACAGATTTCGAGGAGTTTTTCTCTGAAGGAATGGTGGTATTCAGGCCAGGACAAGTGGTATTCCGGTCAGGGACAAAGGATGCAATAGATTTCTCTACAGAATTCTCTTCCGGCGAAACAATGGAGGTGTTTAACTCAGAAGGAGAGAGTTCATCCATGGAGGTGTTTAACTCATTGATCCTACCATTTAGAATCTCAAAAATGTCCTCTTCAATCTTTTGCTTGATGTGGGATTTGGATTTCTTCCTTGAGTTCTTTCTCTTTTTGGATGACAAACCACTCTCAGATTTGGATGAACTGATCTCTTTGTCTAAGAGTTTTAGATACTTCATTTTATCCTTCACTGATACTTGAAGATGGTCGAGATCTCCTCTGACTATTGAATCTCGAAGTTTTAATAGTTTCTCAGATGGGGATGGAGTTGCTTCAATTTTGTATTTAACTATCTCTGGAAAGGATGATAGTTCAGGTTCACTTTCTGAAATGATGGTGCTGGGTTCATCAAAGGAAGAAGGGAGAGCAGAAAAAGAAAGTTCATCCGCGGAAGAAATCTGTTCTCCTAAATCATTTTCTCTTTCTAAGGCTGTTGGTTCCAAAGGAGAGGGTTGCTGATATTCTTCAACTTAAGATGATGTCAAAGAGCTTTTAGCAAAATTTTGAGATGAGGATTAGATGGTATTGAATCTTAGATTTAGTTGATGAAGGATGGAGATTTAAGAAATAGAAAGTTTCTTATTTTAGAAACTTTAATAAACATCCATCTTTTAGATGTAGGAAATCCTCAAGATTGTGTTAATAAGCTTTTTGCCAAGTTTTGAGATCAGGACGAGATGGTATTGAATCTTAGATTTAGTTGATAAAGTAAGAAGATTGAAAAAATAGAAAGTTCCGTATTTTAGAAACTTTTCAAAACATCCATTTGTAGCCATAGGAGACCCTAGAGATGGTGTCAAGGAGCTTTTAGCCATGTTTTGAGGTGAAGATGAGATGGTATTGAAACTTAGATTTAGTTGATGAAGGACCACCTTTTATGGTATTGAAACCCTAGAAATGATGTCAACCAACTTTTAGCCACGTTTTGGGTTGAGAATCAGAGGGTATTGAATCTTAGATTTAGTTGATGAAGGATGGGGATTGAAAAAATAGAAAGCTTCTTATTTTAGAAACTTTATAAAACATCCATCTTTTGGGCATAAGAAACCCTAGAGATGGTGTCAAGGAGTTTTTTGCCAAGTTTTGAGATTAGAATGAGAGGGTATTGAATCTTAGATTTAGTTGATGAAGGATGGAGATTGAAAAAATAGAAAGTTTTTTATTTTAAAAACTTTATAAAACATCCATCTTTTAGAAATTGGAAATCCTCGAGATGGTGTTAAGGAGCTTTTAGCCAAGTTTTTAGAAGAGGATTATATGGTATTGAATCTTAGATTTAGTTGATTAAGGATGGAGATTGAAAAAATAGAAAGTTTCTTATTTTAGAAACTTTATAAAACATCAATCTTTTACCCTTAGTATACCCTAAAGTTGTTGTCAAGGAGCTTTTAGCCAAATTTTGAGATGCGGATTAGATGGTATTGTATCTTAGATTTAGTTGATGAAACTTGTATATTGAAAAAATAGAAAGTTTCTTATTTTAGAAAGTTTATAAAAATCCATCTTTTTGGACATAGGAAACCTTAGAGATAGTGTTAAAAAGCTTTTAGCCAAGTTTTTAGATGATGATGAGATTGTATCGAATCTTAGATGTAGTTGATAAATGATAGAGATTCAAAAACTAGAAAGTTTCTTATTTTAGAAACTTTATAAAACATCAAACTTTTAGACATATGAGCCCCTAGAGATGGTGTCCTAGAGCTTTTAGCCAAATTTTTGAGATGAGGATGACATGGTACTTAATCAGATATTTAGTGGATGAATGACCATCTTTTACGGTATTGAAACCCTAGAGATGATGTCAACGAGCTTTTAACCAAGTTTTAGGATTAGAACGAGAGGGTATTGAATCTTAGATTTAGTTGATGAATGATGGAGATTGAAAAAATAGAAAGTTTCTTATTTTAGAAACTTTATAAAACATCCATATTTTAGACATAAGAAACCCTAGAGATCGTGTCAATGAGATTTTAGCTAAGTTTTGAGATGAGAATGAGAGGGTATTGAATTAGATTTAGTTGTTGAAGGATGGAGATTGAACAAATAAAAAGTTTCTTCTTTTCCAAACTTTATAAAACATCAATCTTTTACACTTAGTAAACCCTAGAGATTGTGTCAAAGAGCTTTTAGCCAAGTTTTCAGATTTGGATTAGATGGTATTTAATCTTAGATTTAGTTGATGAACAATGGAGATTGAAGAAATAGAAAGAAATAGAAAGTTTCTTATTTATGAAACTATATAAAACATCAATCTTTTAGACAAAGGAAACCCTCGAGATTGTGTTAAAGAGCTTTTAGCCAATTTTTTAGTTGGGGATGAGATGGTATTGAATCATAGATATAGTTGATAAAAGATGAAGATCGAAAAAATAAAAAGCTTCTTAATTTAGAAACTTTATAAAATATAATTCTTTTAGACATAGGAGACCCTAGACATGAGTGAAGGAGCTTTTAGCCAAGTTTTGTGTTTAGAATGGGTTGGTATTGAATCTTAGATTAAGTTGATGAAAGCCCATCTTTTATAGTATTGAAACCCTAGAGATTGAGATGGTATTGAATCTTAAATTTAGTTGATGAAGGATGGAGATTGAAAAAATTTAAAGTTTCTTATTTTAGAAACTTTATAAAACATCATTCTTTAAGACATAGGAAACCCTAGAGATAGTGTAAAGGAGCTTTTAGCCAAGTTTTGAGTTGAGAATAAGAGGGCATTAAAGTTTAGATTTTGTTGCTGAAGGATGGAGATTGAAAAAATAAAAAGTTTCTTATTTTAGAAACATTATAAAACATCAATCTTTTACACTTGGTAAACCCTAGAAATGTTGTCAAAGCGTTTTTTGCCAAGTTTTGATAAGAGGATTAGATAATATTGAATCTTAGATTTAGTTGATAAAGGATGGAGATTGAAAAAATAAAAAGTTTCTTATTTGAGAAACTTTATAAAACATCCATCTTTTAGACATAGGAGATCCTATAGATGGTGTGAAGGAGCTTTTAACAAAGTTTTGAGATGAGCATGAGATGGTTATGATCATTAGATTTAGTTGATGAAGGACCATCTTTTACGGTATTGAAACCCTAAAGATGATGTCAACGAGCTTTTAGCCAAGTTTTGGGTTGAGAATGAGAGGGTATTGAATCTTAGATTTAGTTGATTAAGGATGGAGATTGAAAAGAAGAAAATTTCTTATTTTAGAAAATTTACAAAACATCAATCTTTTAGACTTAGTAAACCCCAGTCCTGGTGTTAAGGAGCTTTTAGCCATGTTTTGGAATGAAGATGAGATGATATTGAATCTTAGATTTAGTTGATGAAGGATGGAGATTGAAAAAATAGAAAGTTTCTTATTTAGAAATTTAGTAAGACATCCATCTTTTAGACGTAAGAAACCCTAGAGATGGTGTAAAGGAACTTTTAGCCAAGTTTTGAGATAAGGATGAGATGGTATTGAATCTTAGATTTAGTTGATAAAGGATGGAGATTGAAAAAATAAAAGGTTTCTTATTTTAGAAACTTTATATAACATCCATCTTTTAGACATAAGAGACCCTAGGACGGTGTCAATGAACTTTTAGCGATGTTTTGGAATAAGGATGAGACGATGTTCAATCTTAGATTTAGTTGATGAAGGATGGAGTTTGAAAAAATAGAAATTTTTTATTTTAGAAACTTTAAAAAACATCATTCTTTTAGATGTCGGAAACCATAGAGATGATGTCAACGAACTTTTAGCCAAGTTTTGGGATGAGAATGAGAGGGAATTGAATCTTAGATTTAGTAGATGAAGGATTGAGATTGAAAAAATAAAAAGTTTCTTATTTTTGAAACTTTATAAGACGTCCGTCTTTTAGACATATGAAACCCTAAAGATGGTATCAAGGACCTTTTAGCCAAGTTTTGAGATGAGGATGAGATGGTATTTAATCTTCGATTTAGTTGATGAAGGATGGAGATTGAAAAAATAAAAAGTTTCTTAGTTTAGAAACTTTACAAATCATCAATCTTTTAGACATAGGAGACCCTAGAGACAGGTGTCAAGGAGCTTTTAGTCATGTTTTGGGATGAGGATGAGATGATATTACATCTTAGATTTAGTTGATGAAGGATGGAGACTGAAAAAACAGAAAGTTTCTTATTTTATAAACTTTATAAAACATCTATCTTTTAGACATAAGAAACCTTAGAGATGGTGTAAAGGAGCTTTAAGCAATGTTTTGAAATGAGGATGAGATGGTATTTAATCCTAGATTTAGTTGATGAAAGATGGATATTGAAAATATTGAAAGTTTCTTATTTTAGAAGCTTTATAAAAAGTCCATCTTTTACACGTAGGATACCCTAAAGATGGTGTCAAAGGGCTTTTTGCCAAGGTTTGAGATGAGGATGAGATGGTATTGAATAATAGATTTAGTTTATAAAGGATGTATATTGAAAAAATAGAAAGTTTCTTATTTTAGAAATTTTATAAAACATTCATCTTTTATACAAAAGAGACTCTTGAGATGGTGTCAAGGGGGCTTTTAGCCAAGTTTTGGGTTGATGATGAGATAATTTTGAATCTTAGATTGAGTTGATGAAGGATGGAGATTAAAAAAATATAAAGTTTCTTATTTTAGAAACTTTGTAAAATATCCATCTTTTAGACATAGGAAACTCTAGAGATGGTGTGAAGGAGCTTTTAGCCAACTTTTAAGAAGAGAATGAGATGGTATTAAATCTTAGATTTAGTTGATAGAGGATGGAAAATGAAAAAGTAGAATGTTTCTTATTTTAGAAAGTTTATAAAACATCCATCTTTTAGACATAGGAGACACTAGAGATGGTGTCAAAGATTTAAACCATCTCATCATCATCGATCAACTAAATCTAAGATTCAATACCACCTCATCATCATCCCAAAACTTTGCTAAAAGTACATCAACTAAATCTAAGATTCAATACCATCTCATCATCATCTCAAAACTTGGCTAAAAGCTCCTTGACACCGTCTAGAGGGTTTCCTATGTCAAAAAGATGGATATTTTATAAAGTTTCTAAGGTTAGAAACTTTCTGTTTTTCAATCTCCATCCTTCACTAACTAAATCTAAGATTCAATACCATATCATCCCCGTATTAAAACTTGGCGAAAAGCTCCTTGACACCATCCCCTACGGTTTCATATGTTTAAAAGATAGATTTTCTATAATGTTTCTAAAATAAGAAACTATTTATTTTTTCGCCATCCTTCATCAACTCACCTTAAGACTCAATACCATCGCTAATTCATCACAAAACATGGCTCAAACCTCCTTGACACCATCTCTAGGGTTTCCTATATCTAAAAGGTGGATGTTTTTTAAAGTTTCTAAAATTAGAAACTTTCTATTTTTTCAATCTCCATTTTTCATCAACTAAATCAAAGATTCAAAATCATCTTATCTTCATTTCATAACATGGCTAAAAGCTCCTTGACACCATCTATAGGGTCTCATATGTCTAAAAGATGGATGTTTTATAAAGTTTCTAAAAGAAGAAATTTTCTATTTTTTCAATCTCCATCTTTTATCAACTAAATCTAAGATTCATTACCCTCTGATTCTCATCTCAAAACATGGCTAAAAGCTCATTGACATCATCTGTAAAGTTTCAATAGTATAGAAGATCAGTCTAAATGCTCCTTGACAACATCTCTAGGATTTACTAGGTGTAAAAGATTGATGTTTTATAAAGTTTCTAAAGTACGAAACTCTCTATTTTTTCAATCTCCATCTCTAGGGTTAACTAAGTGTACAAGATTGATATTTTACAAAGTTTTTAAAATAAGAAACTTTTTATTTTTTCAATCTCCATCCTTCAGCAATTAAATCCAAGATTCTGTGCCCTCTCATTCTCCTCTCAAAAGTTGGCTCAAAGCTCCTTGACACCATCTCTAGGGTTTAGTTGCTGAGTGATGAATATTTTGTAAATATTTTTAAATAAGAAACTTTCTATTTCTTCAACCTCAATCCTTCATCAACTAATTCTAAGATTCAATACCCTCTCATGCCCATCCTAAAACTTGGCTAAAAGCTCCTTGACACTTTCTCTAAGGTTTCCTATGTCTAAAAGATTGATGTCTTATAAAGTTTCTAAATGAAGAAACTTTCTACTTTTTCAATCTCCATCATGCGTCAACTAAATCTAAGATTCAATATCATCTCATCCTCATCTCAAAACTTGGCTAAAAGCTCCGTCACAGCTTCTCTAGGATTTTCTATGTCTAAAAGATGGATGTTTTATAAAGTTTCTAAAATCAGAAACTTTATATTTTTTCATTCTCCATCCTTCATCAACTAAATTTAAGATTCATTACCAATGCATCCTCATCTCAAAACTTGGCTAAAAGCTCCTTGACACAATCTCTAGGATTTTATAAGTCTAAAAGATAGATGTTCTATAAAGTTTCTAAAATAAGAAACTTTTTATTTTTCCCCACCATTCATCAACTAAATCTAAGAATAAATACCATTGCTAACTCATCCCAAAACTTGGCTCAAAGCTACTTGACACCATTTCTAGGGTTTACTAAGTGTAAAAGATTGGTGTTTTTTTTATTTTTTCAATCTCTATCATTCAACAAATAAATCTAAGATTCAATACTGTCTCATTCTTATCCCAAAACTTGGCTAAAAACTCCTTCACTCCATCTCATCCTCATCCCAAAACTTGGCTAAAAGTTCTTTGACACCATATCTTGAGTTTCCTATGTCTAAAAGATGGATATTTTTTAAAGTTTCAAAAATAAGAAACTTTATTTTTTTCCAATCTCCATCCTTCATCATCTATATCTAAGATTCAGTATCATCTAATCCTCATCTCAAAACTTGTCTAAAAGCTCCTTGACACCATCTAGAGGGTTTCCTATGTCAAAAAGATTGATGTTTTATAAAGTTTCTAAGATCAGAAACTTTCTGTTTTTCAATCTTCATCCTTCATCAACTAAATCTAAGATTCAATACCATCTTATCCTAATATCGAAACTTGGCTAAAAGCACATTGACACCATCTCCTATGGTTTCATATGTTTAAAAGATAGATGTCTTATAAAAATTCTAAAATAAGAAACTCTTTATTTTTTCGCCATCATTAATCAACTAAATTTAAGATTCAATACCATCACTAACTCATCCCAAAACTTGGCTCAAAGCTCCTTCACACCATCCCTAGGGTTTCCTATGTCTAAAAGATGAATGTTTTATAAAGTTTCTAAAATAAAAAACTTTCTATTTCTTCAATCTCCATCCTTCGTCAACTAAGTCTAAGATTCAACTTCATCTCTTCCTCGTCTCAAAACTTGGCTAAAAGCTCCTTAACACTATTTTTAGGGTTTCTTATGTCTAAAAGGTCTTATAAAGTTTCTAAATTAAGAAACTTTCTATTTTTTCAATCTCCATCATGCGTCAACTAAAGCTAATATTCAACATCATCTCATCATAATCTCAAAACTTGGCTAAAAGCACCTTGACAGCATTTGTAGGGTTTTCTATGTCTAAAAGATGTATGTTTTATAAAATTTCTAAAATCAGAAACTTTCTATTTTTTCAATTCTTATCTTCAACCTAAAACTTGGCTAAAAGCTCAATGACACCATCTATAAGCTTTCCTATGTCTAAAAGATGAATGTTTTGTAAAGTTTCTAAAATAAGAAACCAATTATTTCTTCAATCTCAATCATTCATCAACTAATTCTAAGATTCAATACCATCTCATCCCCATCCTAAAACTTGGCTAATAGCTCATTGACATTTTCTCTAGCGTTTCCTCTGTTTAAAAGATGGATGTCTTATAAAGTTTCTAAATTAAGAAACTTTCTATTTTTTCAATCTCCATCATGCGTCAACTAAATCTAAGATTCAATATCATCTCATCCTCATCTCAAAACTTCGCTAAAAGCTCGTTGGCAACATCTCTATGATTTTCTATGTCTAAAAGATGGAGGTTTTATAAAGTTTCTAAAATCAGAAACTTTCTGTTTTTTTCATTCTCCATCCTTCATCAACTAAATTTAAGATTCATTACCATCACATCATCATCTCAAAACTTGGCTAATAGCTCCATGACACAATCTCTAGGGTTTCATATGTCAAAAAGATAGATGTTATATACAGTTTCTAAAATAAAAAACTTTTTATTTTTTCCCCATCCTTCATCAACTAAATCAAAGATTCAATACCATCGCTAACTCATCCCAAAACATGGGTCAGAGCTCCTTGACACCATTTCTAGGGTTTAAAAAGTGTAATAGATTGATGTTTTACAAAGTTTCTAAAATAAGAAACTTTTTTTTCAATCTTCATCATTCAACAAGTAAATCTAAGATTCAATACCGTCTCATTTTTATCCCAAAACTTGGCTAAAAGCTCCTTGACACCATCTCTATGGTTTACTAAGTCTAAGAGATTCATGTTTTATAAAGAGAAACTTTCTACTTTTTCATTCCTCTTTCTTTATCAACTAAATCTAAGATTCAATACCATCTAATCCTCATCTCAAAACTTGGCTAAAAGCTCTTTGACACCATTTCTAGGGTTTACTAAGTGTACAAGATTTATGTTTTATAATGTTTATAAAACAAGAAACTTTTTATTTTTTCAATCTCTATCCTTCAACAATTACATCTAAGATTCAGTACCCTCTCATTCTCATATCAAAACTTGGCTAAAAGCTCCTTAACACCATGTCTAGGGTTTCCTTTGTCTAAAAGATTGATGTTTTATAAAGTTTCTAAAATAATAAACTTTCTATTTTTTCAATTGCCATCCTTCATCAACTAAATCTAAGATTCAATACTCTCTCATTCTCATCCCAAAACTTGCCTAAAAGCTCATTGACACCATCTCAAGGGTCTCTTATGTCTAAAAGATGGATATTTATGAATGTTCTAAAATAAGAAACTTTCAATTTTTTCACTCTCCATCCTTCATCAACTAAATCTAAGATTCAATACCATCTCATCGTCATCTCTAAACTTGGCTAAAAGCTCCTTAACAAAATCTCTAGTGTTTCCTATATCTAATAGATAGATGTTTTATAAAGTTTCAAAAGTAAGAAGCTTTCTCTTTTTTCAATCTCCATCATTCATCAACTAAATCTAAGATTCAATACCATCCAATCCTCATCTAAAAACTTGGCTAAAAGCTCCTTCACACCATCTCTAAGATTTACTAAGTGTAAAAGATTGATATTTTTTTAAAAAAGTTACTAAAATAAGTAACTTTTTATTTTTCCAATCTCTATCATTCAGTAACTAAATCTAAGATTCAGTACTCTCTCATTCTCATCTCAAAACTTAGCTAAAAGCTCATTGACACCATCTCTAGGGTTTCCTATGTCTGAAAGATGGATGTTTTATAAAGTTTCTAAAATACGAAACTTTCTATTTTTTCAATCTCTATCCTTCATCAACTTAATCTAAGAATCAATACCATCTCATTCTCATCTCAAAACTTGGCTAAAAGCTCCTTTACACTATCTCTAGGGATTCCTATGTTTAAAAGATGGATGTTTTATAAAGTTTCTAAAATAAGAAACTTTATATTTTTTTAATCTCCATCCTTTACCAACTAAATGTATGATTCAATACCATCTCATCCTCATTTCAAAACTTGGCTAAAAGCTCCTTGACACCATCTCGAGGGTTTCCTATATCTAAAAGATTGATGTTTTATAAAGTTTCTAAAATAAGAAATTTCTATTTTTTCAATCTCCATCCTTAATCAACAAGACCTAAGATTCAATACCATGTAATACTCATCTCAAAAGTTGGCTAAAAGCTCTTTGACAACATCTCTAGGGTTTACTAAGTCTAAAGATCGTTAAAAGCTCCTTGACAACATCACTATGATTTTCTATGTCTAAAAGATGGAAGTTTTATAAAGTTTCTTAAATCATAAACTTTCTGTTTTTTTCATTCTCCATCCTTCATCAACTAAATTTAAGATTCATTACCATCGTATCCTCAACAACTAAACCCTAGAGATGGTGTCAAGGAGCTTTGGGCCAAGTTTTGAGAGGAGAATGAGAGGGCACTGAATCTTGGATTTAGTTGCTGAAGGATGGAGATTGAAAAAATATAAAGTTTCTCATTTTAGAAACTTTATAAAATATCAATCTTGTACACTTAGGAAACCCTAGAGATGGATATTGAAAAAATAGAGAGTTTCGTATTTTAGAAACTTTATAAAACATCAATCTTTTACATCTAGTAAATCCTAGAGATACTGTCAAGGAGCTTTTGGACTAATCTTCTACACTATTGAAACTCTACAGATGATGTCAACGAGCTTTTAGCCAAGTTTTCAGATGAGAATCAGAGGGTAATGAATCTTAGATTTAGTTGATAAAAGATGGAGATTGAAAAAATAGAAAATTTCTTATTTTAGAAACTTTATAAAACATCCATCTTTTAGACATATGAGACCCTATAGATGGTGTCAATGAACTTTTAGCCATGTTATGGGATGAAGATAAGATGATTTTGAATCTTTGATGTAGTTGATGAAAAATGGAGATTGAAAAATAGAAAGTTTCTAATTTTAGAAACTTTAAAAAATATCCACCTTTTACACATAAGAAACCCTAGAGATGCTAACAGGGAGGTTTGACCCATGTTTTGGGATGAATTAGCGATGGTATTGAATCTTGAAGTTAGTTGATGATGGATGGCGAAAAAATAAATAGTTTCTTATTTTAGAAACTTTATAGAAAATCTATCTTTTAGACATATGAAAACCTAGGAGATGGTGTCAAGGAGCTTTTTCCCAAATTTTGATACGAGGATGATATGGTTTTGAATCTTAGAATTAGTTGATGAAGGATGGAGATTGAAAAATTGATAGTTTCTAATCTTACAAACTTTATAAAATATCCATCTTTTTGACGTAGGAAACCCTCTAGACGGTGTCAAGGAGCTTTTAGCCAAGTTTTGAGTTAAGGATTAGATGTTATTGAATCTTAGATTGAGCTGATGAATGATGGAGATTGAAAAAATATAAAGTTTCTAATTTTAGAAACTTTATAAAACATCCATCTTTTATACATAGGAAACCCTAGAGATGGAGTGAATGAGCTTTTTACAAAGTTTTGAGAAGATGATGAGATGGTATTGAATCTTAGATTTAGTTGATGTGCTTTTAGCAAAGTTTTGTGATGATGATGAGATGGTATTGAATCTTAGATTTAGTTGATGAATGATGGAGATTCACAAAATAAAAAGTTTCATATTTTACAAACTTTATAAAACATCAATCTTTTATGGTATTGAAACCCTAGAGATGATGTCAGCGAGCTTTAAGCCAAGTTTTGGGATGAGAATGAGAGGGTACTAAATCTTACATTTAGTGGATGAAGGATAGAGATTGAAAAGACAGAAAGTTTCTGATTTTAGAAACTTTATAAAACATTCATCTTTTAGACATAAGAAACACTGGAGATGGTGTCAATGAGCTTTTATCCATCTCATCCTCATCCCAAAACATGGCTAGGTCCATTGTCACCTTCTCTAGGGTTTACTAAGGGTAAAAGATTGATGTTTCATAAAGTTTTCTAAAATAAGAAACTTTCTATTTTTAAAATCTTCAACTTTCACCAACTAAATCTGAAATTCAGTATCATCTCATCCTGATCTCAAAACTTGGCTAAAAGCTCCTTGACACAATCTCTAGGGTTTCTTACGTCTAAACAATGGACGTTTTACAAAGTTTCAAAAAACAAACCTTTCTATTTTTTTAATCTCCATCTTTCATCAGCTAAATCTAAGATTTAACACCATCTCATCACCATCCCAAAACATGGCTAAAAGCTCATTGACACAATCTCTAGGTTCCTTATGTCTAAAAGATGGATGTTTTATAAACTTTCTAAAATAAGAAACTTTTTATTTTTTCAACCTTCATCCTTTATCAACAAAATCTAAGATTCAATACCATCTCATCTTCATCTCAAAACATGGCTAAAAGCTCCTTCACACCATCTCTAGGATTTTCTATGTCTAAAAGATTAATGTTTCATGAAGTTTCTAAAATAAGAAACTTTCTATTTTTTCAATCTCCATCCTTCATCAACTTAATCTAAGATTTAAACCATCCCATCATCATCCCAAAAGCTGGAAAAAAGCTCTTTGTCACGATCTCTAGGGTCTCCTATATCTAAAAGATGGATGTTTTATAAAGTTTATAAAATAAGAAACATTCTACTTTTTCATTCTCCATCGTCTATCAAATAAATCTAATATTCAATACCATCTTATTCTCTTCTTAAAACTTGGCTAAAAGCGCCTTCACACCATTTCTAGAGTTTCATATGTCTAAAAGATGGATGTTTTACAAAGTTTCTAAAATAAGAAACTTTATATTTTTTTAATCTCCATCCTTCATCAACTAAATCTAAGATTCAAAACCATCTCATCATCAACCCAAAACTTGGCTAAAAGCCCATTGACACCATTTCAAGGGTCTCCTATCTATAAAAGATGAAAGTTTTATAAAATTTCTAAAATAAGAAACTTTTTATTTTTTCAATCTACATCCTTTACAACTAAATCTATTATTCAATACCATCTCATCCTCTTTTCAAACCTTGGCAAAAGCCCTTTGACACCATCTTTAGGGTATCCTATTTGTAAAAGATGGACTTTTTATAAAGTTTCTAAAATAAGAAACATTCAATTTTTTCAATATCCATCATTCATCAACTAAATCTAAGATTAAATACCATCTCATCCTCATTTCAAAACATGGCTTAAAGCACCTTTACACCAACTCTAAGGTTTACTAAGTCTAAAAGATTCTTGTTTTATAAAGTTTATAAAATAAGAAACTTTCTGTTTTTTCAATCTCCATCATTCATTAACTAAATTCATGATTCAATACCCTCTCATTCTCATCTCAAAGCATGGCTAAAAGCTCGTTGACATCATCTTTAGGGTTTCTTATGTCTAAAAGATAGATGTTTTATAATTGTTATAAAATAAGAACTTTCTATTTTTCACTCTCCATCCTTCATCAACTAAATCTAAGATGCAATATCATCTCATCATCATCCCAAAACATGACTAAAAGCTCCTTGACACCTGTCTCTAGGGTCTCCTATGTCTAAAAGATTGATGTTTTGTAAAGTTTCTAAACTAAGAAACTTTCTATTTTTTCAATCTCCATCCTTCATCAACTAAATCGAAGATTAAATACCATCTCAACCTCATCTCAAAACTTGGCTAAAAGCTCCTGGACACCATCTTTAGGGTTTCATATGTCTAAAAGACGGACGTGTTATAAAATTTCAGAAATAAGAAACTTTCTATTTTTTCAATCTTTATCACTCATCAACTAAATCTAAGATTCAATTCCCTCTCATTCTCATCCCAAAACTTGGATAAAAGTTCCTTGACATCATCTCTAGGGTTTCCGACGTCTAAAAGAATAATATTTTTTAAAGTTTCTAAAATAAAAAATTTCTATTTTTTCAAACTCCATCCTTCATCAACTAAATCTAAGATTGAACATCGTCTCATCCTCATCCCAAAACATCGCTAAACGGTCATCGACACCGTCTCTAGGGACTCTTATGTCTGAAAGATGGATGTTTTATAAAGTTTCTAAAAGAAGAAACTTTTTATTTTTTCAATCTCCATCCTTTATCAACTAAATCTAAGATTCATTACCATCTCATCCTCATCTCAAAACTTGGCTTAAAGCTCCTTCACACCATCTCTAGGGTTTCTTACGTCTAAAAGATTGATGTCTTACAAAGTTTCTAAAATAAGAAACTTTCTATTTTTTCAATCTCCATCATTCATCAACTAAATCTAAGATTCAATATCATCTCATCCTCATTCCAAAACATGGCTAAAAGCTCCATGACACAATGACTAGGGTTTACTAAGTCTAAAAGATTGATGTTTTGTAAAGTTTCTAAAATAAGAAACTTTCTTCTTTTCAATCTCTATCCTTAATCAACTAAATCTAAGATTCAATACCTTCTAATTCTCAACCCAAAACTTGGCTAAAAGCTCGTTGACATCATCTCTAGGGTTTCAATACCGTAAAAGATGGTCGTTCATCAAGTATATCTAAGATTCATTATCATCTCATGCTCATCTTAAAACTTAGTTAAAAGCATCTTCACACCATCTATAGGATCTCCTATGTCTAAAAGATGGATGTTTTATAAAGTTTCTAAAATAAGAAACTTCTTATTTTTTCAATCTCCATCCTTAATCAACTAAATCTAAGATTCATTACTATCTAATCCTCATCTCAAAACTTGGCAAAAAGTGCTTTGACAACATCTCTAGGGTTTACCAAGTGTAAAAGATTGATGTTTTATAATGTTTCTAAAATAAGAATCTTTTTATTTTTTCAATCTCCATCCTTGAGCAACAAAATCTAAGCTTTAATACCCTCTCATTCTCAACTCAAAACTTGGCTAAAAGCTCTTTTACACTATCTCTAGGGTTTCCTATGTCTTAAAGATGGATGTTTTAAAAAGTTTCTAAAATAAGAAACTTTAAATTTTTTCAATCTCCATCATTCATCAGCTAAATTTAAGATTCAATACCCTCTCAATCTCTTGGTTTTCAGTACCATAAAAGATGGTCTTTCATCAAATTAATCTAAGATTGAATACCAACTCATTCTAAACTCAAAACTTGGCTAAAAGCCCCTTCACTCATCTCTAGGGTCTCCTATGTCTAAAAGAATTATGTTTTATAAAGTTTCTAAATTAATAAGCTTTTTTTTTCAATCTTCACCTTTTATCAACTATATCTAAGATTCAATACCATCTCATCCCCAACTAAAAATTTGGCTAAAAGCTCCTTAACACAATCTCGAGGGTTTCCTTTGTCTAAAGGATTGATGTTTTATATAGTTTCATAAATAAGAAACTTTCTATTTCTTTTTATTTCTTCAATCTCCATTGTTCATCAACTAAATCAAAGAGTCAATACCATCTAATCCAAATCTCAAAACTTGGCTAAAACCTCTTTGACACAATCTCTAGGGTTTAGTAAGTGTAAAAGATTGATGTTTTATAAAGTTTGTAAAAGAAGGAACTTTTTATTTTTTCAATTTGCATCCTTCAACAACTAAATCTAGATTCAATACCCTCTCATTCTCATCTCAAAACTTGGTTAAAAGCTCGTTGACATCATCTCTATGGTTTCAATACTGTAAAAGATGGTCATTCATCAACTAAATATCTGATTAAATACCATCTCATCCTCATCTCAAAACTTGGCTAACAACTCCAGGACACCATCTCTAGGGTCTCATATGTCTAAAAGATTGATGTTTTATAAAGTTTCTAAAATAAGAAACTTTTTAGTTTTTAAATTTCTATCATTTATCAACTAAATCTAAGATTCGATACCATCTCATCCTCATCTAAAAACTTGTTAAAAGCTCTTTAACACCATCTCTAGGGTTTCCTATGTCTAAAAACATCGATTTTTATAAACTTTCAAAAATAAGAAACTTTCTATTTTTTCAATGTACATGTTTCATCAACTAAATCTAAGATACAACACCATCTAATCCGCATCACAAAATTTGGCTAAAAGCTCATTGACAACAACTTTAGGGTATACTAAGGGTAAAAGATTGATGTTTTATAAAGTTTCTAAAAGAAGAAACTTTCTATTTTTTCAAACTCCATCCTTCATCAATTAAATCTAAGATTCAATACCATCTAATCCTCTTCTCAAAACTTGGCTAAAAGCTCCTCAACACCATCTCGAGGATTTCCTATTTCTAAAAGATGGATGTTTTATAAAGTTTCTAAAATAAAAAACTTTCTATTTTTTCAATTGACACCATATCTAGGGTTTACAAAAAGTAAAAGATTGATATTTTATAAAGTTTCTAAAATAAGAAACTTTTTATTTCTACAATCTCTATCCTTCAGCAACTAAATTTAAGATTCAATACCCTCTCATTCTCAACCCAAAACGTAGCTAAGAGTTGGTTGACATCATCTCTAGGGTTTCAATACCATAAAAGGTGCTCCTTCATCAACTAAATCTAAGTTTCAATACCATCTCATCCTCACCTCAAAACATGGCTAAAAGCTCCTTGACACCATCTCTAGGGTCTCCTGTGGCTACAAATTGATGTTTTGAAAAGTTTCTAAAATAAGAAACTTTCCATTTTTCAATCTTCTTACTTTATCAATCAAATCTAAGATTCAATACCATCTCATCCTGATCTCAAAACTTGGCAAAAAGCTTATTAACACAATCTCGAGGATTTCCTACTTCTAAAAGATGGATATTTTATAAAGTTCGTAAAATAAGAAACTTTATATTTTTTCAATTTCCATCCTTCATCAACTAAATCTAAGATTCAATACCATCTAATCCTCACCTCAAAATTTTGCTAAAAGCTCTTTGACACCATCTCTAGGGTTTACTAAGTATAAAAGTTTGATGTTTTTATTTTTTCAATCTCCATCATTCAGCAACTAAATCTAAGATTAAGTACTCTCTCATTCTCATCTCAAAACTTTGCTAAAAGCTCCTTGAGACCATCTCTAGAGTTTCCAATGTCTAAAAGATGGATGTTTTATAAAGTTTCTAAAATAAGAAACTTTCTATTTTTTAAATCTACATCCTTCATCAGCTAAATCTAAGATTCAATACCATCTCATCATCAATCCAAAACTTGGCTAAAAGCTCATTTGACACCATCTCGAGGGTCAGCTATGTCTAAACGATGGATGTTATACAAACTTTCTAAAATAAGAAACTTTCTATTTTTTCAATCTCCATCCTTTATCAACAAAATCCAAGATCCAATACCATCACATCATCATCTCAAAACTTGACTAAAAGCTCATTAACACCATCTCTAGGATTTCCTATGTCTAAAAGATGGATATTTTATAAAGTTTCTAAAAGAAAAAACTTTTTATTTTTTCACTCTCCATCTTTGATCAACTAAATCTAAGATTTAAAACCATCTCATCATCATCCCAAAACTTGGCTAAAAGCTCTTTGACACCATCTCCAGGTTCTTCTATGTCTAAAAGATGGATGTTTTAGAGTTTCTACAATAAGAAAGTTTCTATTTTTTCATTCAATATCTTCTATCAACTAAATCTAAGATTCAATACCATCTCATCCTCTTCGCAAAACTTGGCTAAAAGCTTATTTACACCATATCTAGGGTTTTCAATGTCTAAAAGATGGATGTTTTATAAAGTTTCGAAAATAAGAAACTTTGTAATTTTTCAATCTCTATCCTTTATCAACTAAATCTATGATTCAATATCATCTCATCTTCATTCCAAAACATAGCTAAAAACTCCTTGACACCATGTCTAAGGTTTACTAAATCTAAAAGATTGATGTTTTATAAAGTTAGTAAAATAAGAAACTTTCTTTTTCTTCATTCTCCATCCTTAATCGACTAAATCTAAGATTCAATACCCTCTCATTCTCGTCCCAAAACTTTGCAAAAAGCTCGTTGACATCAAGTCTAGGATTTCTTATGTCTAAAAGATGGATGTTTTATAAAGTTTCTAAGATAAAAAACTTTCTGTTTTTTCAATCTCCATCCTTTATTAACTAAATCTAAGATTCAATATCATCTCATCCTCATCTCAAAAAATTGGCTAAAAGCTCTATGACACCATCTCTAGGGTTTACTAAGTCTAAAAGATTGATATTTTATAAAGTTTCTTATTTCTATTTTTGAATATCCATCTTTTATCAACTAAATCTAAGATTCAATATCATCTCATCCTCATCTCAAAACTTGGCTAAAAGCTCATTCACATCATCTCATCCTCATCTCGAAAATATGGCTAGAAGCTTATTGAAAACATGTCTAGAGCTTACTAAGTCTAAAAGATTGATGTCTTATAAAGTTTCTAAAATAAGAAACTTTCTATTTTTTCAATCTCCATCCTTCATCAACTAAATCTAAGACTCAATACAATCTCATCCTCATTTCAAAACTTGGCTAAAAGCTCATTGACACCATCTCTAGGGCTTGTATGTCTAAAAGATTGATGTCTTAAAAAGTTTCTAAAATAAGAAACTTTCTATTTTTTCAATCTCTATCCTTTATCAACTAAATCGATGATTCAATATCATCTCATCTTCATTCCAAAACATAGCTAAAAACTCCTTGACACCATGTCTAAGGTTTACTAAATCTAAAAGATTGATGTTTTATAAAGTTAGTAAAATAAGAAACTTTCTTTTTCTTCATTCTCCATCCTTAATCGACTAAATCTAAGATTCAATACCCTCTCATTCTCGTCCCAAAACTTTGCAAAAAGCTCGTTGACATCAAGTCTAGGATTTCTTATGTCTAAAAGATGGATGTTTTATAAAGTTTCTAAGATAAAAAACTTTCTGTTTTTTCAATCTCCATCCTTCATCAACTCAATCTAAGATTCAAAACCATCTCATCATCAACCCCAAACATGGCTAAAAGCCCCTTGACACCATCTCATGGGTCTCTTATGTCTAGAAGATGGATGTTTTATAAAGTTTCTAAAATAAGAAACTTTCTAATTTTTCAATCTATATCATTTATCAACTAAATCGAAGATTTAATTCCATCTCATCATCTCAAAACTTGGCTGAAAGCTGTTTCACACGATCTTTAGGGTTTCCTATGTCTAAAAGATTTATGTTTTATAAAGTTTCTAAAATAAGAAACTTTTATTTTTCAATCTCCATCCTTTGTCAACGAAATCTAAGATTCAGAATCATCTCATCCTCATTCCAAAACATGGCTAAAAGCTCCTTAACACCAAGTCTAGAGTTTACTAAGTCTAAAAGATTTATGTTTTATATAGTGTCTAAAATAAGAAACTTTCTATTTTTTCAATCTCCATCCTACATCAACTAAATCTAAGATTCAAAACAATCTCATCCTCATTTCAAAACTTGGCTAAAAGGTTTTTGACACTATCTCTAGGGTTTCATACGTCGAAAAGATGGATGTCTTACAAAGTTTCTAAATGAAAAAACTTTATGTTTATTCAATCTCCATCATTTATCAACTAAATCTAAGATTCAATATCATCTCATCCTAATATCAAAATTTGGCTAAAAGCTCCTTTACACCATCTCTAGGGTTTCCTATGTCTAAAAGACAGATGTCTTACATAGTTTCTAAAGTAACAAACATTTTATTTTTTCAATCTCCATCATTCATCAACAAAACCTAAGACTCAATATCATCACATCCTCATTCCAAAACACGGCTAAAAGCTCCTTGAGTCCATGTATAGGGTTTACTAAGTTTAAAAGATTGATGTTTTATAAAGTTTCTAAAATACGAAACTTTATATTTTTTCAATCTCCATCCTTCATCAACCAAATCTAAGATTCAATACAATCTCATCATAATTTCAAAATTTGGCAAAAATCTACTTGACACCATCTCTACGGTTTTCTATGTCTAAAAGATGTATGTCTTACAAAGTTTCTAAAATAAAAAACTTTCTATTTTTTCAATTTTCATCCTTTATCAACTAAATCTAAGATTCATTACCCTATCATTCTCATCTCAAAACTTGGTTAAAAGCTCATTGACAGCATCTCTAGAGTTTCCTATGTTTAAAAAAATGGATGTTTTATAAAGTTTCAAAAATAAGAAAGTTTATAATTTTTCAATCTCCGTCCTTAATCAAATAAATCTAAGATTCAATACCATCTCATCCTAATCTCCAAACTTAGCTAAAAGCTCATTGACCCAATCTCTAGGGTTTACTAAGTCTAAAAGATTAATATTTTATAAAGTTTCTAAAATAAGGAACTTTCTATTTTTTAATCTCCATCCCTTATCAACTAAATCCAAGATTCAATACCATCTCAACCTAATCTCAAAACTTGGCTAAAAGCTCCTTCACACCATCTCTACGGTTTCCTATGTCTAAAAGATGGATGTCTTACAAAGTTTCTAAAATAACAAACTTTCTATTTTTTTCATTCTCAATCCTTCATCAACAACATCTAAAGATTCAGTATCATCTCATCTTCATTCGAAAATATGGCTAGAAGCTTATTGACAACATGTCTAGAGCTTACTAAGTCTAAAAGATTGATGTCTTATAAAGTTTCTAAAATAAGGAACTTTCTATTTTTTCAATCTCCATCCTTCATCAACTAAATCTAAGACTCAATACAATCTCATCCTCATTTCAAAACTTGGCTAAAAGCTCCTTGACACCATCTCTAGGGCTTCTATGTCTAAAAGATTGATGTCTTACAAAGTTTCTAAAATAAGAAACTTTCTATTTTTTCAATCTCTACCCTTTATCAACTAAATCTATGATTCAATATCATCTCATCTTCATTCCAAAACATAGCTAAAAACTTCTTGACACCATGTCTAAGGTTTACTAAATCTACAAGATTGATGTTTTATAAAGTTAATAAAATAAGAAACTTTCTTTTTCTTCATTCTCCATCCTTAATCGACTAAATCTAAGATTCAATACCCTCTCATTCTCGTCCCAAAACTTTGCAAAAAGCTCGTTGACATCAAGTCTAGGATTTCTTATGTCTAAAAGATGGATGTTTTATAAAGTTTCTAAGATAAAAAACTTTCTGTTTTTTCAATCTCCATCCTTTATTAACTAAATCTAAGATTCAATATCATCTCATCCTCATCTCAAAAAATTGGCTAAAAGCTCTATGACACCATCTCTAGGGTTTACTAAGTCTAAAAGATTGATATTTTATAAAGTTTCTTATTTCTATTTTTGAATATCCATCTTTTATCAACTAAATCTAAGATTCAATATCATCTCATCCTCATCTCAAAACTTGGCTAAAAGCTCATTCACACCATCTCTAGGGTTTCCTATGTTTAAAAGATGGATGTCTTACAAAGATTCTAAAATAAGAAACTTTCTATTTTTTCAATCTCCATCCTTAATCAACTAAAACTAAGATTCAATATCATCTCATCCTCATTCCAAAACATGGCTAAAAGCACTTTGACACCATGTCTAAAGTTTACTAAGTGTAAGAGATTGATGTTTTATAAAGTTTCTAAAATAAGAAACTTTCTTTTTTTCAATCTCTATCCTTAATCAACTAAATTTAATATTCAATACCCTCTCATTCTCATCCCAAAACTTGGTTAAAAGCGTTGACATCATCTCTTGGGTTTCCTATGTCTAAAAGATGGATGTTTCTTAAAGTTTCTAAATTAAAAAACTTTCTTTTTTTCGATATCCATCCTTTATCAACTAAATCTAAGATATAATACCATCTCATCCTATTCTCAAAACCCGGCTAAAAGCAACTTTACAAAATATCTAGGGAATCCTATGTCTAAAAGATGGAAGTGTTATAAAGTTTCTAATTTTAGAAAGTTTCTTTTTTATCAATCTCCATCCTTCATCAACTAAATCTAACATTGAATACCATCTCATCCTCATCTCAAAACTTGGCTGAAAGCTCCTTTACACCATCTCTAGGGTTTACTAAGTCTAAAAGATGGATATTTTATAAAGTATCTAAATTAAGGGTGTTTCTATTTTTTCAATCCCCATCCTTCATCAACTAAATCTAAGATTAAATATCATCTCATCATCATCTCAAAACATAGCTAAAAGTTCTTTCACGCCGTGTCTAGGGTCTCCTATCTTTAAAAGATGTATGTTTTATAAAGTTTCTAAAATAAGAAACTTTCTATTTTTTCAACCTCCACCTATTATCAACTAAATCTAAGATTCAATAACATCTCATCCTCATCTGAATACTTGGCTAAAAGCTCCTTGACATCATCTCTAGGGTTTACTAAGTGAAAAAGAAATATATTTTACAAAGTTTCTAAAATAAGAAACTTTCTATTTTTTCAATCTCCATCCTTCATAAACTAAATCTACAGTTCAATATCTTCTCATCCTCGTCTGAAAACTTGGCTCAAAGCTCATTGATACCATCTCTAGGGTTTCGTATGTCAAAAAGATAGATGTTTGATAAAGTTTCTAAAATAAGAAACTTTCTATTTTTTCTCTCTCCATCCTTCATCAACTAAATTTAAGATTCAATAACCTCTCATTCGCATCCTAAAACATGGCTAAAAGCTCGTAGACATCATATCTAGGGTTTCCTATGTCTAAAATATGGATATTTTATATTGTTTTTAAAATAAGAAACTTTCTATTTTTTCAACTTCCATCATTCATCAACTAACTCTACAATTCAAAATCAACTCATTCTCATCTCAAAACTTGGCTACAAGCTCTTTAACACCATCTCTAAACCAGTTTCTAAAATAAGAAACTTTCAATCTTTTCAATCTACATCCTTCATCAACTGAATCTAAGATTCAATATCATCTCTTCCTCATTTCAAAACACAGCTATAAAAGCTCATTGACACTGTCTCTAAGGTCTTATATGTCTAAAAGATGGATGTTTTATAAAGTTTCTAAAATAAGAAACTTTCTATTTTTTCAATCTCCATCCTTTATCAACTAAATCTCAGATTAAATACCCTCTCATTCTTATCCCAAAACTTGGCTAAAAGCTCGTTGACATCATCTCTAGGATTTCCTATGTCTAAAAGATGGATGTTTTATAAAGTTTCTATTATAAGAAATTTTCTATTTCTTCAATCTCCATCCATCATCAACTAAATCTAAGATTCAATATCATCTCATCCTCATTCCAAAACATGCCTAAAAGCCCTTTGACACCATGTCTAGAGTTTACTAAGTCTAAAAGATTCATGTTTTATAAGGTTTCTAAAATAAGAAACTTTATTTTTTCCATTCTCCATCCTTAATCAACTAAATTTAATATTCAATACCCTCTTATTCTCATCCCAAAACTTGGCTAAAAGCTCGTTGACATCATCTCTTGGGTTTGCTATATCTAAAAGATGGATGTTTTATAAAGTGTCTAAAATAGAAAAACTTTCTGTTTTTTTAGTCTCCATCTTTTATCAACTAAATCTAAGATTCAATACCATCTCATCCTCATCTCAAAACTCGGCGAAAAGCACCATGACATCATATGTAGGGTATCTTATGTAAAAAAGATAGATGTTTTATAAAGTGTCTAAAATAAGGAACTTTCTACTTTTTCAATCTCCATCCTTCATAAACTAAATCTAAAATTGAATATCATCTCATCATCATCTCAAAACTTGACTAAAAGCTCCGTTATACCATCACTAGGTTTTACTAAGCCTAAAAGATGGATATTTTATAAAGTTTCTAAAATAAGAAACTTTTTTATTTTTTCAATCTCCATCCTTAATCAACTAATTCTAAGATTCAAAACCCTCTCATTCCCATCCCAAAACTTGGCTAAAAGTTCGTTAACATAATCTCTATAGCTTCCTATGTCTAAAAGATGGATGCTTTATAAAGTTTCTAAAATAAGAAACTTTCTATTTTTTCAATCTCCATCCTTCATAAACTAAATCTACAATTCAATATCATCTCATCCTCGTCTCAAAACTTGGCTCAAAGCCCCTTGACAGCATCTCTAGGGTTCCTTATGTTTAATAGATGGATGTTTTAAAAAGTTTCTAAGTTAAGAAATTTTTTATTTTTTCAATCTCTATCCTTCATCAACTAAATCAAAGATTCAAAACCATCTCCTCATCATCCTAAAACTAGGTTAAAAGCTCATTGACACCATCTCTAGCGTCTCTTATGTCTAAAAGATGGTTGTTTTATAAAGTTTCTAAAATAAGAAACTTTCTATTTTTTCAATCTCAATCCTTCATCAACTAAATCTAAGATTCAATACTATCTCAACTTCATCTCAAAACTTGAGTAAAAGCCCATTGACACAATTTATAGGGTGTCCTATGTCTAAAAGATGGATGTTATATAAAGTTTCTAAAATAAGAAAATTTCTAATTTTTCAATCTCCATCATTTATCAACGAAATCTAATATTCAATACCATCTCATCCTCATCTCAAAACTTGGTTAAAAGCTCATTGACATCATCTTTAGGGTTTCCTATGTCTAAAAGATGAATATTTTATAAAGTTTGTAAAATATGAAACTTTCAATATTTTCAATCTCCATCCTTCATCAACGAAATCTAAGATTAAATACCCACTCATTCTCAACCCAAAACTTGGGTAAAAGCAACTATACACCATCTCTAGAGTTTACAAAGTCTAAAAGATTGATGTTTTATAAACCTTCAAAAATAAGAAACTTTATATTTTTTCAATCTCCATCCTTCATCAACGAAATCTAAGATTCAATACCCACTCATTCTCAACCCAAAACTTAGCATCATCTCCAGGGTTTCCAATGTCTAGAAGATGGATGCTTTATAAAGTTTATAAAATATGAAACTCTCTATTTTTTCAATCTCCAACCCTCATCAACTAAATCTAAGATTTAATATCATCTCATCCTTATCCCAAAACAGATCTAAAAGCTCATTGACACCGTCTCTAGGGTCTCTTACGTGTAAAAGATGGATGTTTTATAAAGTTCTTAAAATAAGAAAGTTTCTATATTTTCATTTCAAAACCTTTATAAACTAAATCTAAGATTCAATACCATCTAACCTTATCTCAAAACTTAGCTAAAAGCTCCTTAACACCATCTCAATGGTTTCCTATGTCTAAAAGGTTGATGTATTACAAAGTTTCTAAAATAAGAAACTTTCTATTTTTTCAAAATCCATCCTTCATCAACTAAATCTAAGATTCAATACTATCTTATCGTCATCCCAAAACATGGCTAAAAGCTCATTGATACCATCTCTAGAGTCTCATATGTCTAAAAGATGAATGTTTTATAAAGTATCTAAAGTAAGAAACATTCAATTTTAGAAATCTCCATCCTTCATCAGCTAAATCTAAGATTCAATACCCTCTCATTCTCAACCCAAAACTTGGGTAAAAGCTCGCTAACATCATCTTTAGGGTTTCTTATGTCTAAAAGATGGATGTTTTATAAAGTTTCTAAAACAAAAAACTTTCTATTTTTTCAATCTCCATCCTTTATCAACTAAATCTAAGATTCAATATCATCTCATCCTTATCTCAAAACTTTGCTAAAAGCACTTTGACACCATCTATGGGGTTTCCTATGTCTGAAAGATTGATTTTTTTAAAAGTTTCTAAAATAAGAAACTTTCTATTTTTTCAATCTCTATCATTTATCAACTAAATCTAAGATTCAATACCATCTAATCCTCATCCCAAAACTTGGTAAAAAGCTTATTGACACTATCTACTTATGTCTAAAAGATGGATGTTTTATAAACTTCCTAAAATAAGAAACTTTCTATTTTTTCAATCTTCATCCTTCATCAACTAAATCAAAGAATCAATACCATCTCATCATCATAGCAAAACATTGCTAAAAAGTCCTTGACACCGTCTCTAGGGTGTCTTATGTCTAAAAGATGGATGTTTATTAAAGTATCTAAAATAAGAAACATTCAATTTTTTCAATCTACATTCTGGATCAACTAATTCCAGGATTCAATACCATCTAAACCTCATCTCAAAACTTGGTTAAAGGCTCATTTCACCATCTATAAGGTTTCCTATGTCTAAAAGATGGATGTTTTGTAAAGTTTTTAAAATTAGAAACTCTGTTATTTCAATCTCTATATTTCATCAAGTAAATCTAAGATTCAATACCCTTTCATCCTCATCCCAAAAATTTGCTAAAAGCACATTTACACCATCTCTAGGGACTCCTTTGTCTTAAAGATGGATGTTTTCTAAAGTTTCTAAAATAAGAAACTTTCTCCTTTTTCAATCTCCATCCTTCTTCAACTAAATCTAAGATTAAATACCATCTCATCCTCATCTCAAAACTTGGCTAAAAGCTCTTTGACACAATCTCTAGGGTTTTCTATGTCTAACAGATTGGTGTTTTATATAGCTCCTAATATAAGAAACTTTTTATTTTTTCAATCTTCATCCTTCATCAACAAAATCTAAGATTCAATACAATGTCATCCTCATCTCAAAACTTGGCTAAAAGCTCATTGACACCATCTTTAGGGTTTACTAAGTCAAAAAAATTGATGGTTTATAAAGTTTCTAAAGTACGAAATTTTTTATTTTTTCAATCTCCATCCTTAATCAAGTGAATCTAAGGTTCAATACTATCTCATGCTAACCTCAAAACTTGGCTAAAAGCCCCTTAACACCATCTATAAGGTTTATTAAGTCTAAAAGATTGATGTTTTATAAAGTTTCTAAAATAAGAAACTTTCTATTTTTTCAATCTCCAAACTTCATCAACTAAATCTAAGATTCAATATCATTTCATCCTCTTCTCAATACATAGCTAAAAACTCCTTGACAGCATCTCTAACGTTTCCTATGTCTCAAAGATGGATGTTTTATAAAATTTATAAAATAAGAAACTTTCTATTTTTTCAATCCCCATCCTTCATCAACTAAATGTAAGATTTAATACCATCTCATCCTCAATGAGCATTTAGCCAAGTTTTGAGATGAGGATGAGATGGTTTTGAATCTTAGATTTAGTTGAAGAATGATGGAGATTGAAAAAATATAAAGTTTCTTATTTTTGAAAATTTGTAAAACAAGATTGTTTTAGATATAGTAAACCCTAGAGATGATGTTAACGAGCTTTTAGGCAATTTTTAAGATGAGAAAGAGAGGGTATCGAATCTTAGATTTAGTTGATGAAGGATGGAGATTGAAAAAATAAAAAGCATCTTATTTTAGAAACTTTATAAAACGTCCATCTTGTAGACTTAGTAAGCCCTAGATATGGGGTCATGGAGCTACTATTTAGAGAAGAAGATGAGATGGTATTGAATCTTAAATTTAGTTGATGAAGGATTGAAATTGAAAAAATTGAAAGTTTCTTATTTTAGAGACTTTATAAAACATCAATCTTTTAGACTTAGTAAATTCTAGAGTTAGTGTCAAGGAGCTTTTAGCCAAGTTTTGAGATGAGGATGCGATGGTATTGAGTCTTAGTTTAGTTGATGAAGGATGGAGATTTCAAGAAAAAAAGAAAGTTTCTGATTTTAGAATGTTCATAAAATATCCATCTTTTAAAACAAAGAAACCTTAGAGATGATGCCAACGAGCTCTTAGCCATGTTTTGAGATGAGGATTAGATGGTATTGAATCTTAGATTTAGTTTATTAAGGATGGAGATTGAAAAAATAAAAAGTTTCTAATTTTAGAATATTTATAAAACATCAATCTTTTATACTTAGTAAACCCTAGAGATGGTGTCAAGGAACATTTAGCGAGGTTTTAGGATGAGGATGAGATGGTATTGATATTAGATTTAGTTGATAAAGGATAGTGATTGAAAAAATAGAAAGTTTCTTATTTTAGAAACTTTATAAAACATCTATCTTTTAGACATAGGAACCCTAGAGATGGTATCAAGGTGCTTTTAGCCAAGTTTTGAGAGGAGAATGAAAAGGAATTGAATCTTAGATTTAGATGATTAAAGTTGGAGATTGAAAAATAGAAAGTTTTTTATTTTAAAAACTTTATAAAAGATTGATCTTTTAGACATAGGAAACCCGAGAGATGGTATCAAGGGGCTTTTAGCCGAGTTTTGAGATGAAGATGAGATGATATTGAATCTTAGATTTAGTTGATTAAGGATGGAGATTGAAAAAATATAAATTTTCTTATATTAGAAACTTTATACAACATCAATCTTTTAGAAATAGGAAACCCCATAAATGGTGTCAAGGTACTTTTAGCCAAGTTTTGAGATGAGGATTGAATCTTAGATTTAATTGATCAAGGATAGAGATTGAAAAAATAGAAAGTTTCTTAATTTAGAAACTTTATAAAACATCAATCTTTTAGACTTAGCAAACCGTAGAGATGGTATTATGGGGCTTTTAGCCAAGTTTTGATATGAGGATGAGATGATATTGAATATTAGATTTAGTTAATAAAGGATGGAGATTAAAAAAATAAGAAGTTTTTTATTTTAGAAACTCTATCAAACATCCATCTTTTAGACATTGAAGACCTTAGAGATGGTGTAAAGGTGCTTTTAGCCATATTTTGGGATAATGATAAGATGACATTGAATCTTCGATTTAGTTGATGAAGAATCGAAATTGAAAAGATAGAAAGTTTCTTATTTTAGAAACTTTATAAAATATCTATCTTTTAGACATAAGAGACCTTAGAGATTGTGTCATTGAGCTTTAAGCCAGGTTTTGGGATGATGATGAGATGGTATTGAATGTTAGATTTAGTTGATTAATGATGGAAATTTAAAAAATAGAAAGTTTCTTATATTAGAAACTTTATAAAACATCCACCTTTTAACATAGGAAACCTTAGAGATGATGACAAATAGCTTTTAGCCAAGTTTTGATATGAGAATGAGAGGGTATTGAATAATAGAGTTTGTTGATGAAGGATGAAGATTGAAAAACTAGAATGTTTCTTATATTAGAAACTTTATTAAATCTTAGAATTAGTTGATGAAGGATGGGGATTGAAAAAATAGAGAGTTTTTATTTTATTATAAACTTTATAAAACATCTATCTTTTAGACATATGAAACCCTAGAGATGCTGTGAAGGAGCTTTTAGCCAAGTTTTGAGATGAGGATGAGATGGTATTGAATCTTAGATTTAGTTGTTAAAGGTTGGAGATTGAGAAAATAGAAAGTTTTTTATTTTAGAAACTTTATAAAACATCAATCCTTTAGATATAGGAAACCCCATAGATGGTGTCAAGGACCTTTTAGCCAAGTTTTGAGTTGAGGTTTAGATGGTATTGAATCTAAGATTTAGTTGATCAATGATGGAGAATGAAAAAAAAGAAAGTTCCTTATTTTATAAACTTTATAAAACATCCATCTGTTAGATATAAGAGAACCTTCAGATGGTGTCAACGAGCTTTTAGCCAAGTTTTGGGATGATGATGAGAAACTTTATAAAACATCCCTCTTTTAGAAAGAGAAAACCCTAGAGATGGTGTGATTGAGCTTTTAGCTAAGTTTTGAGATGAGGATGAGATGATATTCAATCTTAGATTTAGGTGATGAAGGATGGAAATTGAAAAAATAGAAAGGTTCTTATTTTAGAAACTTTATAAAACATCCATCTTTTAGACATAGGAAAACCTATAGATCGTGTCAATGAGCTTCTAACTAAGTTTTAAGATGAGGATGCGATGGTATTGAAACTTGGATTTAGTTGATAAAGGGTGGAGATTGAAAAAATTGTAAGTTGCTTATTTTTTAAACTTTATAAAAGATCCATCTTTTAGATATACGTGACCCTAGAGATGGTGTCAAAGACCTATTAGCCAAGTTTTGAGACAAGGATAAGATGATATTTAATCTTAGATTTAGTTGACGAAGAATTGAGATTGAAAAAATATAAAGTTTCTTAAAGTAGAAACTTTATAAAACATTAATCTTTTAGACATAAGAGACCCTAGAGATGGTGTGTAAGAGCTTTTAGCCAAGTTTTAAGATGAGGATGAGATGGTATTGAACCTTATATTTAGTTGATAAAGGATGGATATTGAAAAAATAGAAAGTTTCTTATTTTAGAAACTTTTTAAAACATCCATCTTTTAGACATAAGAGACCCTAGATATGGTGTGAAGGAGCTCTTAGCCAAGTTTTGCGATGACAATCAGAAACTTTATAAGACATCAATCTCTTAGACAGAGGAAATCCTAGAGATGGTGTGAAGGAGCTTTTAGCAAAGTTTTGAGATGAGGATAAGATGATATTGAATCTTAGATTTAGTTGATAAAGGATGAAAATTGAAAAAATAGAAAGTTTCTTATTTTAGAAACTATATAAGAGATCAATCGTTTAGACAGAGGAAAACGTATGGATGGTGTTAAGAAGCTTTTAAGCAAGTTTTGAGATGAGGATGAGATGGTATTGAATCTTAGATTTAGTTGATAAAGGTTAGAGATTGAAAAAATTGTAAGTTGCTTATTTTTGAAACTTTATAAAACATCCATCTTTTAAACGTACGAGACCCTAGAGATGGTGCGAAGGAGATTTTAGCCATGTTTTGGGATGACGGTAAGATTATATTGAATCTTAGATTTAGTTGACGAAGAATAGAGATTGAAAAAATAGAAAGTTTCATCTATTAGAAACTTTATAAAACATTCATCTTTTAGATATAAGAGACCCTAGAGATGATGTCAATCATCTTTTAGCCTAGTTTTGGGGTGATGATGAGATGGTATAAAATCTTAGTTTTAGTTGATGAAGGATGAAGATTGAAAAAATAGAAAGTTTCTTATTTTAGAAACTTTAAAAAACCTCCATCTTTTAGACATAGGAAACCCTAGAGATGACCTCAACGAGTGTTTAGCCAAGTTTTGGGATGAGAATGAGAGGGTATTGAATCTTAGATTTAGTTGATGAAAGACGAATATTGAAAAAATAGAAGGTTTCTTATTTTAGAAACCTTATAAAACATCCATCTTTTACACAAAGGAAACCCTAGAGATGGTGTAAAGGAGTTTTTAGCCAAGTTTTAAAATGAGGAGGAGATGGTATTGAATCTTAGATTTAGTTGATGAATGATGGAGATTGAAAAAACAGAAAGTTTTTTATTTTAGTAACTTCATAAAACATCAGTCTTTTAGACATAGGAAACCCTAGAGATGGTTTAAAGGAGCTTTTAACCAGGTTTTGAGAAGAGGTTTAGATGGTATTGAATCTTAGATTTAGTTAATCAAGGATGGTGATTGGAAAACTTGAAAGTTTCTTATTTTAGAAACTTTAAAAAATTTCCATCTTTTAGATGTAGGAAACACTAGAGATGGTGTAAATGAGCTTTTAGCTAAGTTTTGGGATGTGGATGAGATGATATTGAATTTTAGATTTAATTGTTAAAGAATAGAGATTGAAAAAATTAAAAGTTTTCTTATTTTAGAAACTTTATAAAACAACCATCTTTTAAACATAAGAAACCGTAGAAATGGTGTCAAGGAGCTTTTAGCCATGTTTTGAGATGAGGATGAGATGGTGTTGAATATTAGATTTAGTTGATAAAGGATAGAGATTGAAGAAATTGTAATTTTCTGATTTTACAAACTTTATAAAACATTCATCTATTAAACATATGAAACCCCATTGATGATGTCAAGGAACTTTTAGTCAAGTTTCGAGATGAGGATTATATGGTATTGAATATTAGATTTAATTGATAAAGGATGGACATTGAAAAAATAGAAAGTTTTTTATTTTAGAAACTTTGTAAAACTTCCATCTTTTAGAAATAGAAAACCCTAGAGATGTTTTGAAAGGGCTTTTAGCCAACTTTTGAGATGAGGATGAGATGGTATTTAATCTTTGATGTAGTTGATGAATGATTGAGATTGAAACAATAGAAATTTTCTTATTTTAGAAACTTTGTAAAATATCCATCTTTTAAACATAGGAAACCCTAGAGATGATGTCAATGAGCTTTTAGCCAAGTTTTGATATGAGGATTTGATGATATTGAATCTTAGATTTAGTTGATCATAGATAGAACTTTTAAAAATAGGAAGTTTTGGATTTTAGAAACTTTATCAAACATCTACCTTTTAGACATAAGAAACCGTATAAATAATGTGAATGAGCTTTTAGCCAAGTTTTGAGACGAGGACGACATGGTATTTAATCATAGATTTAGAGTATGAATGATGGAGATTGAAAAAATTGAAAGTTTATTATTATAGATACTTTATAAAACATTAATCTTTTAGACTTAGGAAACCCTACAGATGGTGTCAATGAGCTTTTAGCTAAGTCTTGAGATGAGGATTAGTTGGTATTGAATCATAGATTTAGTTGAAAAAAGATGGAGATTGAAAAAATAGAAAGTTTATTATTTTAGAAACTTTGTAAAACATCTATCTTTTGGACATAGGAGATCCTAGAGATAGTGTCATTGAGCTTTTAGCCCTGTTTTAAAATGAGGATGAGATGGTATTGAATCTTAGATTTAGTTGAAGAAAGATGGAGATTGAAAAAATAGAAAGTTTCTTATTTTAGAAACTTTATAAAACATCCATCTTTTAGACGTATGAAACCTTATAGATGGTGTCAATGAGATTTTAGCCGTGTTTTGAAATGAGGATTTGATGGTATTGCAGCTTAGATTTAGTTGATCAAGGATACAGATTGAAAAAATAAAAAATTTCTAATTATAGAAAATTTATAAGACATCAATCTTTTTGACATAGGAAACCCAATAGATCGTGTCAATGAGCTTTTAGCCAAATTTTGAGATGATGATTAGATGGTATTGAATCTGAGATTTAGTTGATCCAGGATGGAGAATGAAAAAATAGAAAGTTTCTTATTTTATAAACTTTATAAAACATCCATCTTTTAGACATAAGAGACCCTAGAGATGGTGTCAACGAGCTTTTAGCCAAATTTTGAGATGATGATGAGAAACTTTACAAAACATTCATCTTTTAGAAAGAGAAACCCTAGAGATGGTGTGAAGGAGCTTTTAGCTAAGTTTTGAGATGAGGATGAGATGATATTGAATCTTAGATTTAGGTGATGAAGGATGGAAATTGAAAAAATAGAAAGTTCCTTATTTTAGAAACTTCATAAGACATCCTTCTTTTAGACATAGGAAAACCTAGAGATGGTGTCAATGAGTTTCTATCAAAGTTTTGACTTGAGGATGAGATGGTACTGAAACTTGGATTTAGTTAATAAAGGGTGGAGATTGAAAAAAATTGTAAGTTGCTTATTTTTTAAACTTTAAAAAGTATCCATCCTTTAGACATATGTGACCCCAGAGACGGTGTCAAGGACCTTTTAGACATGTTTTGGGATGAGGATAAGATGATATTGAATCTTAGAATTAGTTGACGAAGAATGGAGATTGAAAAAAATTGAAAGGTTCGTATAGTAGAAACTTTAGCAAACATTAATCTTTTAGACTTATGAGACCCTAGAGATGGTTTGAAAGAGCTTTTAGCTAAGTTTTGAGAGGAGGATGAGAAGGTATTGGAACCTTACATTCAGCTGATAAAAGGATGGAGATTGAAAAATAGAAAGTTTCTTATTTTAGAAACTTAATAAAACATCCATCTTTTAAGCATAAGAGACCCTAGAGATGGTGTCAAGGAGCCCTTAGCTTAGTTTTGAGATGATGATCCGAAACTTTATAAAACATCCATCTTTTAGACAAAGAAAACCCTAGAGATGGTGTGAAGGAGCTTTTAGTAAAGTTTTAAGGTGAGAATAAGATGATATTGAATTTTAGATTTAGTTGATGAACGATGGAAATTGAAAAAAAAGAAAGTTTCTTATTTTAGAAACTATATAAGACATCCATCTTTTAGACATAGGAAAACCTAGAGATGGTGTTAAGGAGCTTTTAACCAAGTTTTGAGATGAGGATGAAATGATATTGAATCTTAGATTTAGTTGATAAAGGGTGGAGATAGAAAAAATTGTAAGTTGCTTATTTTTTAAACTTTATAAAACATCCATCTTTTAAACATTCGAGACTCTAGAGATGGTGTGAATGAGATTTTAGCCATGTTTTGGGATGAAGATAAAGATGATATTGAATCTTAGATTTAGTTGACAAAGTACGGAGATTCTAAAAATAAAAAGTTTCATATATTAGAAACTTTATAAAACCTTCATCTTTTTTACATAGGAGACCCTAGAGATGGTGTCAGTGACCTTTTAGCCAAGTTTTTGGATGATGATGAGATGGTACAAAATCTTAGATTTAGTTTATTAAGGATGGAGATTGAAAAAATAGAAAGTTTCTTATTTTACAAACTTTAAAAACCTCCATCTTTTAGACATAGGAAACCCTAGAGATGACGTCAACGAGCGTTTAGCCAAGTTTTGGGATGAGAACGAGAGGGTATTGAATCTTAGATTTAGTTGATAAAAGACGAATATTGAAAAAATAGAAGGTTTCTTATTTTAGAAACCTTATAAAACATCCATCTTTTACACAAAGAAAACCCTAGAGATGGTGTAAAGGAGTTTTTAGCCAAGTTTTAAAGTGAGGAGGAGATGGTATTGAATCTTAGATTTAGTTGATGAATGATGGAGATTGAAAAAACAGAAAGTTTTTTATTTTAGTAACTTCATAAAACATCATTCTTTTAGACATAGGAAACCCTAGAGATGGTTTAAAGGAGCTTTTAGCCAGGTTTTGAGAAGAGGTTTAGATGGTATTGAATCTTAGATTTAGTTAATCAAGGATGGTGATTGGAAAACTTGAAAGTTTCTTATTTTAGAAACTTTAAAAAATTTCCATCTTTTAGACGTAGGAAACACTAGAGATGGTGTAAATGAACTTTTAGCTAAGTTTTGGGATGTGGATGAGATGGTATTGAATCTTAGATTTAATTGTTAAAGAATAGAGATTGAAAAAATTAAAAGTTTTCTTATTTTAGAAACTTTATAAAACAACCATCTTTTAAACATAAGAAACCCTAGAAATGGTGTTAAGGAGGTTTTAGCTATGTTTTGAGATGAGGATGAGATGGTGTTGAATATTAGATTTAGTTGATAAAGGATAGAGATTGAAGAAATTATAATTTTCTGATTTTACAAACTTTATAAAACATTCATCTATTAAACATATGAAACTCCATTGATGATGTCAAGGAACTTTTAGTCAAGTTTCGAGATGAGGATTATATGGTATTGAATATTAGATTTAATTGATAAATGATGGAGATTGAAAAAAATAGAAAGTTTTTTATTTTAGAAACTTTGTAAAACTTCCATCTTTTAGAAATAGAAAACCCTAGAGATGTTTTGAAAGAGATTTTAGCCAACTTTTGATATGAGGATGAGATGGTATTTAATCTTTGATTTAGTTGATGAATGATTGAGATTGAAACAATAGAAAGTTTCTTATTTTAGAAATTTTATAAAATATCCATCTTTTAAACATAGGAAATCCTAGAGATGGTGTCAATGAGCTTTTAGCCAAGTTTTGATATGAGGATTTGATGATATTGAATCTTAGATTTAGTTGATTATGGATAGAAATTTAAAAAATAGGAAGTTTTGGATTTTAGAAACTTTATCAAACATCTAACTTTTAGACATAAGAAACCCTATAAATAATGTGAAGGAGCTTTTAGCCAAGTTTTGGGGTGAGGATGAGATGGTATTGAATCTTAGATTTAGTTGATAAAGGATGGAGATTGAAGAAATAGAAATTTTCTGATATTAAAAACTTTATTAAACATCCATCTATTAAACACATGAAACCCCATTGATGGTGTCAATGAGCTTTTAGCCAAGTTTTGAGATGAGGATTATATGTTATTGAATATTAGATTTATTTGATGAAGGATGGAGATTGAAAAAAAAAGTTTTTTATTTAAGAAACTTTGTAAAACATCAATCTTTTAGACATAGGTAACCTTAGAGATGTTTTAAAGGAGATTTTAGCTAAGTTTTGAGACGAGGATGAGATGGTATTTAATCTTAGATTTAGTTGGTAAAGGATTGATATTGAAAAAATAGAAACTTTCATATTTTAGAAACATTACAAAACATCCATCTTTTAAACATAAGAAACCCTAGAGATGGTGTCAAGGAGCTTTTAGCCGAGTTTTGAGATGAGGATTAAATGGTATTAAATCTTAGATTTTGTTGATCACGGATAGAAATTGATAAAACAGAAAGCTTCGAATTTTAGAAACTTTATAAAACATCCACCTGTTAGACATAAGAAACCCTATAGATGGTGTGAATAGCTTTTAGCCATGTTTTGGGATGAGGATGACATGGTATTAAATCATAGATTTAGAATATGAAGGCTGGAGATTGAAAAAATAAAAGTTTATTATTTTAGAAACTTTATAAAACATTAATCTTTTACACTAAGAAAACCCTAAAGATGGTGTCAAGGAGCTTTTAGCCAAGTTTTGAGATGAGGATTTGTTTGGTATTGAATGTTAGATTTAGTTGATAAAGGATGGAGATTGAAAAAAATAGAAAATTTATTATTTTAGAAACTTTGTAAAACATCCTTCTTTTGGACATAGAAGATCCTAGAGATAGTGTCAATGAGCTTTTAGCTAAGTTTTGAGATGACGATGAGATGGTATTGAATCTTAGATCTAGTTGAAGAAGGATAAAGATTGGAAAAGTAGAAAGTTTCTTATTTTAGAAACCTTATAAAACATCCATCTTTTAGACGTAAGAAACCCTAGAGATGGTGTGAAGGAGCTTTTAACCAAGTTTGGTGATGAGGTTCCAATGATATTGAATCTTAGAATTAGTTGATTGAGGTTCTTATTTTAGAAACTTTATAAAACATCCATCTTTTAGACATACGAAACCGTGTAAAGGAGCTTTTAGGCATGTTTTGAAATGAGGATTTGATAGTATTGAAGCTTAGATTTAGTTGACCAAGGCTGGAGATTGAAAAAATAGAAAATTTCTTATTATAGAAAATTTATAAGACATCAATCTTTTAGACATGGGAAACCCAATAGATGGTGTCAAGTAGCTTTTAGCAAAATTTTGAGATGAGAATTAGATGGTATTGAATCTTGGATTTAGTTTATCAAGGGTGGAGACTGAAAAATCAAAACTTTCTTATTTTAGAAACTTTATAAAACATACATATTTTAGACAACGGAAATCTTAGAGATGGATTGAAAGATCTTTTAGCCAAGTTTTGAGATAAAGAAGAGATGATTTTTAATCTTAGATTTAGTGGACTGAGGATGACAATTAATAAAATTTAAAGTTTCTTATATTAAAAACATCATAAGACATCCATCTTTGAGACATAGGAAAACCTCGAAATGGTGTTAAGGAGCTTTTAGCCAAGTTTGTAGATAAGGATGAGAACGTATTGAATCTTAGATTTAGTTGATAAAAGATGGAGATTAAAAAAATAGAAAGTTTCTTATTTTAGAAACTTTTTAAAACATCCATCTTTTAGACATAGGAACCCCTAGAGATGGTGTAATGAAGCTTTTAACCAAGTTTAGGGATGAGAATCAGAGGGTATTGAATCTTAGAATTAATTGATGAAAAAACCCTAGCGATGGTTTCAAGCAGCTTTTAGCTAAGTTTTCAGATGAGGATGAGATGATAATGAATCTTTGATTTAGTTGATGAAGGATGGAGATTGAAAAACTAAAAAGTTTCTTATTTTAGAAACTTATAAAACATCAATCTTTTAGACATAGGAAACCCTAGAGATGGAGTCAAGGGGCTTTTAGCTAAGTTTTGGGATGAGGATGAGATGGTATTGAATCTTAGATTTAGTTGGGGAAGTATGGAGATTGAAAAAAAAGAAAGTTTCTTAGTTTAGAAACTTTATAAAACATCAATCTTTTAGACATAAAAACCCCTAGAGATGGTATCAAGGAGTTTTAGCTATGTTTTGAGATGAGGATGAGATGATATTGAATCTTTGATTTAGTTGCTGAAGGATGGAGATTGAAAAAATAGAAAGTTTCTTATTTTAGAAACTTATAAAACATCAATCTTTTAGACATAGGAAACCCTAGAGATGGAGTCAAGGGCCTTTTAGCTAAGTTTTGGGATGAGGATGAGATGGTATTGAATCTTAGATTTAGTTGGGGAAGGATGGAGATTGAAAAATAGAAAGTTTCTTATTTTAGAAACTTTATAAAACATCAATCTTTTAGACATAAAAAAACCCTAGAGATGGTGTAGACACCCCATTTTGACCGAACCTTAATTTTCAAAATCGAATAAAATTCCGAAGTCGAGCAGGTGCCTCAAAGCCAACCTGAGTCTCGAAAGATTGATCCTTGTGTAAATTCGGGAAGGCAGAAGAGGGGCATATCATCAAAGTAAAGGAGTGCCAATACTAGTTCCCATTTGAAAAATAGAAGAATTTATGCCCTATTTCCTATCCCAAACCCTCCCCCTGCTGGTATAAAAGAGTAATAATCAATACATTAGGGGGCTGTCCAAGGGGAAAATGGGGGTACTAATATTTCATTCCTCTTAGGTTAAAAGGCCCAACGAATTAGGGTTTAGAAGAGCTCTTCTCATTTTTGGAGAAAAGGGGTGGGGTTCTTCATTTTAGAGGGAGAGCCTCATTTTCGCTCCTAACAGAGAGAGAGGGATAAACCCATAAACAGAGAGAGAGGGGACGAATTTTCTAAAAGAGGGAGAGAGGGGAGAAAACAGAGAGGAGGCTCAAGCTCCACCCACCGCCACCACACCAAGCTTCAGCCAGGGCCCTTACCTCCGCCAACTCCATTGAATCCGGCAAAGCCGCCGGAGCTCCAGCCGTTTTCCCCACCTTGACCCAACAACAGCTCTAAGATCCATTTGTATCGTTTCAAGGGTCTCTAAGCCATTTCTAGGGCTTCTGTGCTGAGAGAGAGAGAGAGAGAGAGGGAGGGGAAGGGATTAGGGTCTTGGTGGCTAGCCACCATTTTCTCCCCCACGACTACACCTCGCCGCCATCGCCATCAAGCCTCTATCCATGCCCAGTTCTCCACCTCTCAAACCCTTCTTTTCTTCTCCACCTTCTCAGCCGCCGACCATCACCACCGCCCACTCCAAACCTTCTTCCACCTCCATCTCCGGTCCCCATTCCAGCCGCACCACCCCTTTCTTCTCCGGTCGGATTCTCACCGGAATCCGACCATCCACCCATCTAAGCCACCATCGCCACCCTTCTTCCACCTCCATCTAGACCTTCAAACCCACCTCAATTAAATCCGACCCACCTCAAACCCATTTCACCCAAACCCACCACCATCAGCCACCTCCTATTTCTCTGCAAATCCGGCAACCCCTCTTCCAACCTCAGCCACCGGAATCCAACCACCAGAAACCCATCTCCATTTGCAACTTCGACCACCATCCCTCAATGCAAGGGTTCTCATTTTTGCAAGGAAAACAGAGGAAGAGAGAGAGAGAGAAAAAGGAAGAGAGAAAGAGGGGAGGTAGGGATCCGATCATCTTCTCCGATCGGATCCGTCCCGCCGGTTGACCCCCTCACCAGCCACCATTGCTTCCACCCCTTTATATTCTCCGGTCACCTCTTCCGATCGTCCCACCGAAATCCGGCATCTATAATCTCAGCAAACCCCTTTTCCTCCATCATTTTTTTCAAAACCCATTTCCATTTCTTATTCTTCTTAAACCCACTTTCCATTTCCTCAAACCCATTCCGACCCAAACCCACCTTTGTCAATCATCAAACCCTTCGTCAAATTCGAGATATACAGCCCTCTCTTCTCCGATCATGGCCATCTCCATCACTATCTTCATTTCTTTCCATTTATTTCAGCCAATACCACTTCAAAACCCATTTGATTTCTTCTAAGTTTTTTTTACGGAAACCCCAATCCTCTGATCTCCAGCCACCATCTACACCCAAATCACTTCTCATCCCCCATCTACCCCAAATCAACCATCACCTTCTTCCCCTATTCAACCTCCCATTTCTCTGTTTTCATCACCACCTCTAACCCATTTCATTAACCCTAGCCTAAAATTTGGCCTCATCCCCTTCTTTATACACCTCACTTCCACATCCATCACCATCTTGCGGCTATCCAACTACTGTAATCATCTTCCGATGGAGAAGAAGAGGAAGTAGCAAATCAAAGCAACCTTCAGAAATCATAAGATTTTCATTTTGTTTTCATCAAGATTCCAGGTAATTTCTCATTCCTGTTATATCTGTGAATATTGGATGGCATATATCATTTAGAATAGTGTTGGTCTGTGAATCTGTACATGGATGGTGTGTGACCCAGGGATTTGGTTTTAACTTGGTTCTTGAATCTAACTTGGGGTTCAATTTCTGTTAAGATGGATGAGTTATGGATGCTTAATTGATGTAGGAAATTAGGTTATTACTCTACTCCATGTCATGGGTATGAGTACTATCTGATTTCACAGGAGACCCCATGTCGAGGGTTTGTTTGTGTGTATCACTTGATTTTTGTTTCTTTACCCTATGTTGTGGGTATTATTGGAAGGATTTGTTTTCACTTATTTCTAGAGCATCCGTAGATTCCTGGAGTTTGACATTTTTATATATTTCCTGAAACTTTCTTTGGTTGAGTTAACCCTTGGTTTCTATATTTTGATTTGAAAATAGCATGTGTTAAGTAGATGATGTTTCTGGCATGACTGGTTTTGTTATCTGACCCCTTTTGGATTGGTTCTAATACCTGATCATTGTGAGGATGTCATTTCCTTGAGACATTCACCTGTATTCCTAACTGAATGTGTTTTGGGCCTTCATTTCGGATGGCTATGATGAGGCTACTCAGAGCCCTTCCTTTTTCTTTTCTGTTTTACCCCTGTGGGTTTTGGTATCGATATTCGGGTTTATTTGGGATTTCTTGAGCTAACCCTTGTTATCTTGATTTTCCATTAGAGCTTAAATTTTTCACAAGTGTTTTGCATTTCCATCAATTTTTGAGAATTTTCCTCTTGGGGTTTTGGCGACGATAGAACGTTTCTTGAGCCAACCTCTTCCCTTCCTGCCTTAGAGTTCTCGCAGGTTAAGGGATTTCCTCCTCTTAGAGTGTTTAACTAGTTAGGACCCTTCCTCAATGACTGATTGTTTAGTAATTCTTCTTATAGAATTTTTGCATGTCTCTTTTGTTTAGAAGTCTATCCTTAGGGTTAGTAGCTTTTCATCTATCGTTTGTTTAGGGTTTTCCCTCGCGGGTTAGATATCGTCTCATTTGGAGATTGATTAGGGCTCGTTAGTTTTGTTTTCGTCTCTTCGAGATTGTTCTTTTTCTTGGGACTTTAGTTCTCCCGTTTTGATTTCTTCCCCCTTAGGCTTTAGGGATCCCGTTTCCCTCTGTAATACTCTACCGCGATATGGTGGGTATAGAGGCTCTTCTGTCGGATCCCCTTTAGCTGAAGGGTGTTAACACACTTTTTAAACGTCAAAAATATAAAAGCACTTCAAAAACATTTGAAAACATCAAAAACCTTTAAAAAAATCTATAGTGTTGAGTTTTAGCGTATTAGGAGAGTTCGATTTTCGAACTACGTTGGCTTGATCCTCTTTTACGAGGTACGTAGTGCAGCTTGGGATTCTTATCCCAGGTCCAGCCAAACCTTTGTAAATAAATCATTTAACCCTTTTAAAAATACCAAAAATCTTCCAAAGCATTGTTTTCAAAAAATCTTCCTCTGGAGTTAGGGCTTTGTCCTAGATAGAGAGTTTTTAGAGTTAGGGTTTTGTCTTTGATTTGTTGTGTGCTTGTTGTATGTTTGTGTTAGAGTTAGGAGTTTGTCCTAGCTAGGAGCGCCTCTGTCCGGTCAGTTGGCGATTCCCATCGCCGACTGATGACTAGAATAGGATGCGTTAGTCAACCCTTTGTTTTCCTTAGGAAATACAACCTAGTTACACATAGGTTGTAGGAATCACCTGCATTAGCTTAGGGCTAACCTGCATTTAGTTAGGGCATATAGTGTCCTAAAATTCACAATTCACTGGAATTTAAATAATCGTACAATAAGCTTTAAGAACTAGTCTGGTCTTTTAGATCGAGTCTAAGATAGAGGTCTAGGTGTCTTAGGCATCATAGTTTAGAATAAGTGCGAAGAACTACGTTGCCTTGATTCTCGTGGAGGCAGGGATATGTAGGCTTCTTTGGATGAATACCAGACCATCCGAGGACTCGGGCTAATCATTTAGAGTCTTAGGATTTGTTGTGTAATTATTGTATTTCTTTTGATGTTATTTCTTACTTTCTTGTACTGATCCTATACCTTTAGCTATAGCTTGCATGTGTTTGCACATAAGAACTTAGACACCCTTTAGGCATGTCACTCATAACCTAGCTATGCTTAGGCAACACCTCTTTCATTTATTTTTTGTGTGCTTATTATTTCTATTCTCAGGAAATGCATGCTTAGATAGACGACTCCTGAGGATTGTTCCCATTTCACATGATTTTTGCCCAAAACTCTTCGAGGTTAATAATAAATGGCATAAGAGACCAAGTGTTCACACTCGGGCGAATTGGGGGCGCTCTTCAGACCTTCTCCATTCGTCATCAGGCACGGACCTTTTGTATCTCTGGTTATCCATTGCAAACAGAGCATTTGTTTTGGTTCCATGGTGCATCCATGGATGCCGACTCTGAGTTATTTTTAGGTACATCTCGGTTTCGAGCTCTGGCTCCTGATCAGGATGTATCTCATTCATTTTGTATCGCCACTCATGCTATGCTTTGAGAGTGGCAACAGTTTTGAGAGTTCCTCGGTAGAGCTCTCCTTCACGTTGTGGAGATCCGGAGGGTGTTGGGGACCCGTTCCCTCACCGTCCTCGGATCGGGGTCCACAGATGGTTTCAAGGAGTTTTAGCTATGTTTTGAGATGAGGATTAGATGATATTAAATGTTTGATTTAGTTGATGAAGGATGGAGATTGAAAAAATAGAAAGTTTCTTATTTTAGAAACTTATAAAACATCAATCTTTTAGACATAGGAAACCCTAGAGATGGAGTCAAGGGCCTTTTAGCTAAGTTTTGGGATGAAGATGAAATGGTATTGAATCTTAGATTTAGTTGGGGAAGGATGGAGATTGAAAAATAGAAAGTTTCTTTTTTTAGAAACTTTATAAAACATCCAATTTTCGACATAAGAAACCTTAGAGATGGTGTAAAGGAGCTTTAAGCCATATTTAGAAATGAGGATGAGATGGTATTTAATCTTAGATTTAGTTGATGAAGAATGGATATTGAAAAAATTGAAAGTTTCTTATTTTAGAAACATTATAAAAATTCCATCTTTTACACATAGGTTACCCTAAAGATGGTGTCAAAGGGCTTTTTGCCAAGGTTTGAGATGAGGATGAGATGGTATTGAATAATAGATTTAGATTATAAAGGATGTAGATTGAAAAAATAGAAAGTTTCTTATTTTAGAAATTTATAAAACATTCATCTTTTATACATAGGAGACTCTTGAGATGGTTTTAAGGGGCTTTTAGCCAAGTTTTGGGTTGATGATGAGATGGTTTTGAATCTTAGATTGAGTTGATGAAGGATAGAGATTAAAAAAATATAAAATTTCTTATTTTAAAAACTTTGTAAAACATCCATCTTTTAGACATTGGAAACTCTAGAGATGGTGTGAAGGAGCTTTTAGCCAACTTTTAAGAAGAGAATGAGATGGTATTGAATCTTAGATTTAGTTGATAGAGGATGGAAAATGAAAAAGTAGAAAGTTTCTTATTTTAGAAACTTTATAAAACATCCATCTTTTAGACATAGGAGACCCTAGAGATGGTGTCAAAGAGCTTTTACCCAGGTTTTGGGATAATGATGAGATGGTTTAAATCTTAGATTAAGTTGATGAAGGATGGAGATTGAAAAAATAGAAAGTTTCTTATTTCCAAAACTTCATAAAACATCAATCTTTTAGACATAGAAAATCCTAGAGATGGTGTGAAGGGGCTTTTAGCCATGTTTTGAGATGAAGATGAGATGGTATTGAATCTTAGATTTTGTTGATAAAGGATGGAGGTTCAAAAAATAAAAAGTTTCTTATTTTAGAAGGTTTATAAAACATCCATCTTTTAGATATAGGAGAACCTAGAGATGGTGTCAATGAGCTTTTAGCCATGTTCTGGGATGATGATGAAATGGTGTTGAATCTTAGATTTAGTTGATGAAAGATGGAGATTGAAAAAATAGAAAGGTTTTTGTTTAGAAACTTTGTAAAACGTCCATTGTTTAGACATATTAAACCCTAGAGATTGTGTCAAGAAGCTTTTAGCCAAGTTTTGAGATGAGGATAAGATGATATTGATTCTTAGATTTAGTTGGTGAAAGTTGAAGATTTTAAAAATAGAAAGTTTCTTATTTTAGAAACTTTATAAAACATCAATCTTTTACCCTTGGTAAACCCTAGAGAAGGTGAGAAGGAACCTGGCCATGTTTTGGGACGAGGATGAGATGGATATAAGCTCATTGACACCATCTCTAGTGTTTCCTATGTCTAAAAGATGAATGTTTTATAAAGTTTCTAAAATCAGAAACTTTCTGTCTTTTCAATCTCCATCCTTCACCAACTAAATCTAAGATTCAATACCATATCATCCCCGTATCAAAACTTGGCAAAAAGCTCATTGACACCATCTCTAAGGGTTTCATATTTCTAAAAGATAGATTTTCTATAATGTTTCTAAAATAAGAAACTATTTATTTTTTCGCCATCCTTCAACAACTCACCTTAAGATTCAATACCATCGTTAATTCATCACAAAACTTGGCTCAAACCTCCTTGACACCATCTCTAGGGTTTCCTATGTCTAAAAGGTGGATGTTTTTTAAAGTTTCTAAAATTAGAAACTTTCTATTTTTTCAATCTCCATTTTTCATCAACTAAATCAAAGATTCAAAATCATCTTATCTTCATCCCATAACATGGCTAAAAGCTCCTTCACACCATCTATAGGGTCTCATATGTCTAAAAGATGAATGTTTTATAAAGTTTTTAAAAGAAGAAATTTTCTATTTTTTCAATCTCCATCTTTTATCAACTAAATCTAAGATTCATTACCCTCTGATTCTCATCTCAAAACTTGGCTAAAATCTCGTTGACATCATCTGTAGAGTTTCAATAGTTTAGAAGATCAGTCTAAAAGCTCCTTGACAACATCTCTAGGATTTGCTAGGTGTAAAAGATTGATGTTTTATAAAGTTTCTAAAATACGAAACTCTCTATTTTTTCAATCTCCATCTCTAGGGTTAACTAAGTGTACAAGATTGATATTTTATAAAGTTTCTAAAATAAGAAATTTTTTATTTTTCAATCTCCATCCTTCAGCAATTAAATTTAAGATTCAGTTCCCTCTCATTCTCCTCTCAAAAGTTGGCTCAAAGCTCCTTGACACCATCTCTAGGGTTTAGTTGCTGAGTGATGAATGTTTTGTAAATATTTTAAAATAAGAAACTTTCTATTTCTTCAACCTCAATCCTTCATCAACTAATTCTAAGATTCAATACCCTCTCATGCCCATCCCAAAACTTGGCTAAAAGCACCTTGACACTTTCTCTAAGGTTTCCTATGTCTAAAAGATTGATGTCTTATGAAGTTTCTAAATTAAGAAACTTTCTACTTTTTCAATCTCTATCATGCGTCAACTAAATCTAAGATTCAATATCATCTCATCCTCATCTTAAAACTTGGCTAAAAGCTCCTTCACAGCTTCTCTAGGATTTTCTATGTCTAAAACATGGATGTTTTATAAAGTTTCTAAAATCAGAAACTTTCTGTTTTTTCATTCTCCATCCTTCTTCAACTAAATTTAAGATTCATTACCAATGCATCATCATCTCAAAACTTGGCTAAAAGCTCCTTGACACAATCTCTAGGATTTTATAAGTCTAAAAGACAGATGTTCTATAAAGTTTCTAAAATAAGAAACTTTTTATTTTTTCCCCACCCTCCTTCAACTAAATCTAAGAATAAATACCATCGCTAACTCATCCCAAAACTTGGCTCAGAGCTACTTGACACCATTTCTAGGATTTACTAAGTGTAAAAGATTGGTGTTTTATAAAGTTTCTAAAATAAGAAACTTTTTATTTTTTCAATCTCTATCATTCAACAAATAAATCTAAAATTCAATACCGTCTCATTCTTATCCGAAAACTTGGCTAAAAACTGCTTCACTCCATCTCATCGTCATCCCAAAACTTGGCTAAAAGCTCTTTGACACCTTCTCTTGGGTTTCTTATGTCTAAAAGATGGATATTTTTTAAAGTTTCAAAAATAAGAAACTTTATTTTTTTTCAATCTCCATCCTTCATCATCTCAATCTAAGATTCAGTATCATCTAATCCTCATCTCAAAACTTCTCTAAAAGCTCCTTCCCACCATCTAGTGGGTTTCCTATGTCTAAAAGATGGATGTTTTAAAAAGTTTCTAAGATCAGAAACTTTCAGTTTTTCAATCTTCATCCTTCATCAACTAAATCTAAGATTCAATACCATCTCATCCTAATATCGAAACTTGGCTAAAAGCACATTGACACCATCTCCTATGGTTTCATATGTTTAAAAGATAGATGTTTTATAAAAATTCTAAAAAAGAAAGTCTTTATTTTTTCACCATCCTTAATCAACTAAATTTAAGATTCAATACCATCGCTAACTCATCCCAAAACTTAGCTCAAAGCTCCTTCACACCATATCTAGGGTTTACTATGTCTAAAAAATGAATGTTTTATAAAGTTTCTAAAATAAGAAACTTTCTATTTCTTCAATCTCTATCCTTCATCAACTAAATCTAAGATTCAACTTCATCTCTTCCTCATCCCAAAACTTTGCTAAAAGCTCCTTAACACTATCTTTAGGGTTTCGTATGTCTAAAAGGTCTTATAAAGTTTCTAAATTAAGAAACTTTTTATTTTTTCAATCTCCATCATGCGTCAACTAAATCTAATATTCAACATCATCTCATCATAATCTCAAAACTTGGCTAAAAAGACCTTGACAACATCTGTAGGGTTTTCTATGTCTAAAAGATGTATGTTTTATAAAATTTCTAAAATCAGAAACTTTCTATTTTTTCAATTCTCATCCTCAACCTAAAACTTGGCTAAAAGCTCAGTGACACCATCTATAAGCTTTCCTATGTCTAAAAGATGAATGTTTTGTAAAGTTTCTAAAATAAGAAACTATCTATTTCTTCAATCTCAATCATTCATCAACTAATTATAATATTCAATACCATCTCATCCCCATCCTAAAACTTGGCAAATAGCTCATTGACATTTTGTCTTGGGTTTCCTCTGTTTAAAAGATGGATGTCTTATAAAGTTTCTAAATGAAGAAACTTTCTATTTTTTCAATCTCCATCACGCGTCAACTAAATCTAAGATTCCATATCATCTCATCCTCATCTCAAAACTTCGCTAAAAGCTCGTTGGCAACATCTCTATGATTTTCTATGTCTAAAAGATGGAGGTTTTATAAAGTTTCTAAAATCAGAAACTTTCTATTTTTTTCATTCTCCATCCTTTATCAACTAAATTTAAGATACATTACCATCGCATCATCATCTCAAAACTTGGCTAATAGCTCCATGACACAATCTCTAGGGTTTCATATGTCAAAAAGATATATGTTCTATACAGTTTCTAAAATAAAAAACTTTATATTGTTTCCCCATCCTTCATCAACTAAATCTAAGATTCAATACCATCGCTAACTCATCCCAAAACATGGCTCAGAGCTCCTTGACACCATTTCTAGGGTTTCAAAAGTGTAATAGATTGATGTTTTACAAAGTTTCTAAAATAAGAAACTTTTTTTTTTCAATCTTCATCATTCAACAAGTAAATCTAAGATTCAATACCGTCTCTTTTTTATCCAAAAACTTGGCTAAAAGCTCCTTGACACCATCTCTATGGTTTACTAACTCTAAGAGATTGATGTTTTTTCTACTTTTTCATTCCCCTTTCTTTATCAACTAAATATAAGATTCAATACCATCTAATCCTCATCTCAATACTTGGCTAAAAGCTCTTTGACACCATCTCTAGGGTTTACTAAGTGTACAAGATTTATATTTTATAAAGTTTCTAAAATAAGAAATTTTTATTTTTTCAATCTCTATCCTTCAGCAATTACATCTAAGATTCAGTACCCTCTCATTCTCATCTCAAAACTTGGCTAAAAGCTCCTTGACACCATCTCTAGGGTTTCCTTTGTCTAAAATATTGATGTTTTATAAAGTTTCTAAAATAATAAACTTTCTATTTTTTCAATTGCCATCCTTCATCAACTAAATCTAAGATTCAATACTCTCTCATTCTTATCCCAAAACTTAGCTAAAAGCTCCATTACATTATCTCTAAGGTTTCAAAACCATAAAAGATGGTCCATCATCAACAAAATCTATGATTAAATACCGTCATCCTCATCACAAAACTTGCCTAAAAGCTCCTTGACACCATCTCAAGGGTCTCTTATGTCTAAAAGATGGATATTTATGAACGTTCTAAAATAATTTTTTCAATATCCATCCTTCATCAACTAAATCTAAGATTCAATACCATATCATCCTCATCTCCAAACTTGGCTAAAAGCTCCTTAACAAAATCTGTAGCGTTTCCTATATCTAATAGATAGATGTTTTATAAAGTTTCAAAAATAAGAAACTTTCTATTTTTTCAATCTCCATCCTTCATCAACTAAATCTAAGATTCAATACCATCTAATCCTCATCTAAAAACTTGGCTATAAGCTCCTTGACACTATCTCTAAGGTCTACTAAGTATAAAAGATTGATGTTTTATAAAGTTACTAAAATAAGTAACTTTTTATTTTTTCAATCTCCATCCTTCAGCAACTAAATCTAAGATTCAGGACTCCCTCATTCTCATCTCAAAACTTAGCTAAAAGCTTATTGACACCATCTCTAGGGTTTCCTATATCTGAAAGATGGATGTTTTATAAAGTTTCTAAAATACGAAACTTTATATTTTTTCAATCTCCATCCTTCATCAACTAAAGCTAAGATTCAATATCATCTCATTTTCATCTCAAAACTTGGCTAAAGCTCCTTGACACCATCTCTAGGGTTTCTTATGTTTAAAAGATGGATGTTTTATAAACTTTCTAAGATAAGAAACTTTATATTTTTTAATCTCCATCCTTTATCAACTAAATGTAAGATTCAATACCATCTCATCCTCATTTCAAACTTTGGCTAAAAGCTCCTTAACACCATCTCGAGGGTTTCTTATGTCTAAAAGATTGATGTTTTATAAAGTTTCTAAAATAAGAAATTTCTATTTTTTCGATCACCATTCTTAATCAACAAAACCTAAGATTCAATACCATCTAATACTCATCTCAAAACTTGGCTAAAAGCTCTTTGACAACATCTCTAGGGTTTACTAAGTCTAAAGAACGTTAAAAGCTCCTTGACAACATCACTATGATTTTCTATGTCTAAAAGATGGAGGTTTTATAAAGTTTCTAAAATCATAAACTTTCTATTTTTTTCATTCTCCATCATTCATCAACTAAATTTAAGATTCATTACCATCGCATCCTCAACAACTAAATCCTAGAGATGGTGTCAAGGAGCTTTGAGCCAAGTTTTGAGAGGAGAATGAGAGGGCACTGAATCTTAGATTTAATTGCTGAAGTATGGAGATTGAAAAAATAAAACGTTTCTTCTTTTAGAAACTCTATAAAATATCAATCTTGTACACATAGTAATCCCTAGAGATGGAGATTGAAAAAATAGAGAGTTTCGTATTTTAGAAACTTTATAAAACATCAATCTTTTACATCTAGTAAATCCTAGAGATGTTGTCAAGGAGCTTTTAGACTGATCTTCTATACTATTGAAACTCTACAGATGTTGTCAACGAGCTTTTAGCCAAGTTTTGAGACGAGAATCTGAGGGTAATGAATCTTAGATTTAGTTGATAAAAGATAGAGGTTGAAAAAATAGAAAATTTCTTATTTTAGAAACTTTATAAAACATCCATCTTTTAGACATACGAGACCCTATAGATGGTGTCAATGAGCTTTTAGCCATGTTATGGGATGAAGATAAGATGATTTTGAATCATTGATGTAGTTGATGAAAAATGGAGATTGAAAAAATAGAAAGTTTTTAATTTTAGAAACTTTAAAAAAATCCACCTTTTACACATAGGAAACCCTAGATCTGCTAACAAGGAGGTTTGAGCCATGTTTTGGGATGAATTAGCGATGGTATTGAATTTTAAAGTTAGTTGATGAAGGTTGGCGAAAAAATAAATAGTTTCTTATTTTAGATACTTTATAGAAAATCTATCTTTTAGACATATGAAAACCTAGGAGATGGTGTCAAGGAGCTTTTTGCCAAGTTTTGATACGAGGATGATATGGTATTGAATCTTAGATTTAGTTGATGACGGATGGAGATTGAAAAACAGAAAGTTTCTAATCTTATAAACTTTTTAAAATATCCATCTTTTTGACATAGGAAACCCTCTAGACGGTGTCAATGAGCTTTTAGCCAAGTTTTGAGTTGATGATTAGATGTTATTGAATCTTAAATTGAGCTGATGAATGATAGAGATTGAAAAAATATAAAGTTTCTAATTTTAGAAACTTTATAAAACATCCATCTTTTATACATAGGAAACCCTAGAGATGGTGTGAAGTTTTGAGAAGAGGATGAGATGGTATTGAATCTTAGATTTAGTTGATGTGCTTTTCGCAAAGTTTTGTGATGATGATGAGATGATATTGAATCTTAGATTTAGTTGATAAATGATGGAGATTCACAAAATAGAAAGTTTCTTACTTTACGAACTTTATAAAACATCCATCTTTTATGGTATTGAAACCCTAGAGATGATGTCAACGAGCTTTTAGCCAAGTTTTGGGATGAGAATGAGAGGGTACTGAATCTTACATTTAATGGATGAAGGATGGAGATTGAAAAGAGAGAAAGTTTTTTATTTTAGAAACTTTATAAAACATTCATCTTTTAGACATAGGAAACACTAGAGATTGTGTCAATGAGCTTTTATCCATCTCATCCTCATCCCAAAATATGGCTAGGCTCCTTGACACAACCTCTAGGGTTTCCTATGTCTAAACAATGGACGTTTTACAAAGTTTCAAAAAACAAACCTTTCTATTTTTTCAATCTCCATCTTTCATCAGCTAAATCTAAGATTCAACACCATCTCATCATCATCCCAAAACATGGCTAAAAGCTCATTGACACCATCCCTAGGTTTTCTTATGTCTAAAAGATTGATGTTTTATAAACTTTCTAAAATAAGAAACTTTTTTATTTTTTCAACCTCCATCCTTTATCAACAAAATCTAAGATTCAATACCATGTCATCTTCATTTCAAAACATGGCTAAAAGCCCCTTCACACCATCTCTAGGATTTTCTATGTCTAAAAGATTAATGTTTTATGAAGTTTCTAAAATAAGAAACTTTCTATTTTTTCAATCTCCATCCTTCATCAACTTAATCTAAGATTTAAACCATCTCATCATCATCCCAAAACCTGGGTAAAAGCTCTTTGACACTATCTCTAGGGTCTCCTATGTCTAAAAGATGGATGTTTTATAAAGTTTCTAAAATAAGAAACTTTCTACTTTTTCATTCTCCATCCTCTATCAACTAAATCTAAGATTCAATACCATCTCATTCTCTTCTTAATACTTGGCTAAAAGCGCCTTCACACCATCTCTAGAGTTTCCTATATTTAAAAGATGGATGTTTTACAAAGTTTCTAAAATAAGAAACTTTATATTTTTTTAATCTCTATCCTTCATCAACTCAATCTAAGATTCAAAACCATCTTATCATCACACCAAAATTGGCTAAAAGTTCCTTGACACCATCTCAAGGGTCTCCTATGTATAAAAGATGAATGTTTTATAAAATTTCTAAAATATGAAACTTTCTATTTTTTCAATCTACATCCTTTACAACTGAATCTATTATTCAATACCATCTCATCCTCATCTCAAACCTTGGCAAAAAGTCCTTTGACACCATCTTTAGGGTATCTTATGTGTAAAAGATGGACTTTTTATAAAGTTTCTAAAATAAGAAACATTCAATTTTTTCAATATCCATCCTTCATCAACTAAATCTAAGATTAAATACCATCTCATCCTCATTTCAAAACATGGCTTAAAGCTCCTTTACACCAACTCTAAGGTCTACTAAGTCTAAAAGATTCTTGTTTTATAAAGTTTCTAAAATAAGAAACTTTCTATTTTTTCAATCTCCATCCATCATCAACTAAATCCATGATTCAATACCCTCTCATTCTCATCTCAAAGCATGGCTAAAAGCTCGTTGACATCATCTCTAGGGTTTCTTATGTCTAAAAGATAGATGTTTTATAACTATTTTTCACTCTCCATCCTTCATCAACTAAATCTAAGATGCAATATCATCTCATCATCATCCCAAAACATGACTAAAAGCTCCTTGACACCTGTCTCTAGGGTCTCCTATTTCTAAAAGATTGATGTTTTATAAGTTTCTAAACTAAGAAACTTTCTATTTTTTCAATCTCCATCCTTCATCAACTAAATCGAAGATTAAATACCATCTCATCCTCAGCTCAAAACTTGGCTAAAAGCTCATTGACACCATCTTTAGGGTTTCATTTCTCTAAAAGATGGACGTCTTATAAAATTTCAGAAATAAGAAACTTTCTATTTTCTCAATATCTATCATTCATCAACTAAATCTAATATTCAATTCCCTCTCATTCTCATCAGAAAACTTGGATAAAAGTTCGATGACATCATCTCTAGGGTTTCCGACGTCTAAAAGAAAAATAGTTTTTAAAGTTTCTAAAATAAAAAATTTCTATTTTTTCAAACTCCATCATTCATCAACTAAATCTAAGATTGAACATCGTCACATCCTCATCCCAAAACATCGCTAAAAGTTCCTCGACACCGTCTCTAGGGACTCTTATGTCTAAAAGATGTATATTTTATAAAGTTTCTAAAATAAGAAACTTTTTATTTTTTCAATCTCTATCATTTATCAACTAAATCTAAGATTCATTACCATCTCATGCTCATCTCAAAACTTGGCTAAAAGCTCCTACACACCATCTCTAGGATTTCTTACGTCTAAAATATTGATGTCTAACAAAGTTTCTAAAATAAGAAACTTTCTATTTTTACAATCTCCATCCTTCATCAACTAAATCTAAGATTCAATATCATCTCATCCTCATTCCAAAACATGGCTAAATGCTTCTTGACACCATGACTAGGGCTTACTAAGTCTAAAAGATTGATGTTTTGTAAAGTTTCTAAAATAAGAAACTTTCTTCATTTCAATCTCCATCCTTAATCAACTAAATCTAAGATTCAATACCCTCTAATTCTCAACCTAAAACTTGGCTAAAAGCTCGTTGACATCATCTCTAGGGTTTCAATACCGTAAAAGATGGTCGTTCATCAAGTAAATCTAAGATTCATTACCATCTCATGCTCATCTCAAAACTTGGTTAAAAGCTCCTTCACACAATCTATAAGATCTCCTATGTCTAAAAGATGGATGTTTTATAAAGTTTCTAAAATAAGAAACTTCCAATTTTTTCAATCTCGATCCTTTATCAACTAAATCTAAGATTCATTACTATCTAATCCTCATCTCAAAACTTGGCAGAAATCGCTTTGACAACATCTCTAGGGTTTACTAAGTGTAAAAGATTGATGTTTTATAATGTTTCTAAAATAAGAAACTTGTTATTTTTTCAATCTCCATCCTTTAGCAACAAAATCTAAGCTTTAATACCCTCTCATTCTCAAGTCAAAACTTGGCTAAAAGCTCCTTTACACTATCTCTAGGGTTTCCTATGTCTTAAAGATGGATGTTTTAAAAAGTTTCTAAAATAAGAAACTTTAAATTTTTTCAATCTCCATCATTCAACAGATAAATTTAAGATTCAATACCCTGTCAAACTCTAGGGTTTCAATACCATAAAAGATGGTCATTCATCAACTTAATCTATGATTCAATACCAACTCATTCTAAACTCAAAACTTGGCTAAAAGCTCCTTCACTCATCTCTAGGGTATCCTATGTCTAAAAGAATTATGTTTTATAAAGTTTCTAAATTAAGAAGCTTTTTATTTTTCCGATCTTCATCTTTTAGCAACTATATCTAAGATTCAATACCATTTCATCCCCAACTAAAAATTTGGCTAAAAGCTCCTTAACACAATTTCGAGTGTTTCCTTTGTCTAAAGAAGTGATGTTTTATATAGTTTCATAAATAAGAAACTTTCTATTTCTTACTATATCTTCAATCTCCATTGTTCATCAACTAAATCTAAGATTCAATACCATCTAATCCAAATCTCAAAACTTGGCTAAAAGCACTTTGACACGATCTCTAGGGTTTACTCTGTGTAAAAGATTGATGTTTTATAAAGTTTGTAAAAGAAGAAACATTTTATTTTTTCAATTTGTATCCTCCAACAACTAAATCTAAGATTCAATACCCTCTCATTCTCATCTAACACCTTCGTTAAAAGCTCGTTGACATCAACTCTATGGTTTCAATACCGTAAAAGATGGTCATTCATCCACTAAATATCTGATTAAATACCATCTCATCCTCATCTCAAAACTTGGCTAAAAGCTCCAGGACACCATCTCTAGGGTGTCATATGTCTAAAATATTGATGTTTTATAAAGTTTCTAAAATAAGAAACTTTTTAGTTTTTAAATCTCTATCATTTATCAACTAAATCTAAGATTCGATACCATCTCATCCTCATCTAAAAACTTGTTAAAAGCTCTTTAACACCATCTCTAGGGTTTCCTTTGTCCAAAAACATGGATTTTTATAAATTTTCTAAAATAAGAAATTTTCTATTTTTTCAATGAACATGTTTCATCAACTAAATCTACGATACAATACCATCTAATCCGGATCACAAAATTTGGCTAAAAGCTCCTTGACAACAACTTTAGGGTATACTAAGGGTAAAAGATTGATGTTTCATAGAGTTTCTAAAATAAGACTATTTCTATTTTTTCAATCACCATCCTTCATCAACTAAATCTAAGATTTAATACTGTCTAATCTTCTTCTCAAAACTTGGCTAAAAGCTCCTTAACACCATCTCGAGGATTGCCTATTTCTAAATGATAGATGTTTTATAAAGTTTCTAAAATAAAAAACCTTCTATTTTTTCAATCTCCATCGTTCATCAACTAAATCTAAGATTCAATACCATCGAATCCTCATCTCAAAACTTAGCTAAAAGCACTTCGACACCATATCTAGGGTTTACAAAAAGTAAAAGATTGATATTTTATAAAGTTTCTAAAATAAGAAACTTTTTATTTCTACAATCTCTATCCTTTAGCAGCTAAATCTAAGATTCAATACCCTCTCATTCTAATCTTAAAACTTGGGAAAAATCTCCTTGACACCATCTTTAGGGTTTCTTATGTCCAAAAGATGGATGTTTTATAAAGTCCCTAAAATAAGAAGCTTTTTATTTTTTCAATCTCCATCCTTCATCAACTAAATATAAGATTCAATACCCTCTGATTCTCAACTCAAAACGTAGCTAAAAGTTGGTTGACATCATCTCTAAGGTTTCAATACAATAAAAGGAGCTCCTTTAGCAACTAAATCTAAGTTTCAATACCATCTCATCCTCACCTCAAAACATGGCTAAAAGCTCCTTGACACCATCTCTAGGGTCTCCTATGGCTAAAAATGGATGTTAGAAACTTTCTATTTTTTCAATCTTCTTACTTTATCAACCAAATCTAAGATTCAATACCATCTCATCCTGATCTCAAAACTTGGCAAAAAGCTTATTAACACAATCTCGAGAATCTCCTAAGTCTAAAAGATGGATGTTTTATAAAGTTCGTAAAATAAGAAACTTTATATTTCTTCAATCTCCATCATTCATCAACTAAATCTAAGATTTAATACCATCTAATCCTCACCTCAAAATTTTTGCTAAAAGCTCTTTGACACCATCTCTAAGGTTTACTAAGTATAAAAGTTTGATGCTTTATTAAGTTTCTAAAATAAGAAACTTTTTATTTTTTCAATCTCCATCATTTCGCAACTAAATCTAAGATTCAGTACCCTCTCATTCTCATCTCAAAACTTTGTTAAAAGCTCATTGACACCATCTCTACAGCTTGTAATGTCTAAAAGATGGATGTTTTATAAACTTTCTAAAATAAGAAACTTTCTTTTTTTTCAATCTCCATCCTTCATCAGCTAAATCTAAGATTTAATACCATCTCATCATCAATCCAAAACTTGGCTAAAAGCTCATTGACACCAACTTTAGGGTTTCATATGTGTAAAAGATGGACTTCTTATAAAATTTCAAAAATAAGAAACTTTTTATTTTCTCAATCTCTATCATTCATCGACTAAATCTAATATTTAATTCCCTCTCATTCTCATCCCAAAACTTGGATAAAAGTTCGATGACATCCTCTCTAGGGTTTCCGACGTCTAAAAGAAAAATAGTTTTTAAAGTTTCTAAAATAAAAAATTTCTATTTTTTCAAACTCCATCCTTCATCAACTAAATCTAAGATTGAACATCGTCTCATCCTCATTCCAAAACATCGCTAAAAGTTCCTCGACACCGTCTCTAGGGACTCTTATGTCTAAAAGATGGATGTTTTATAAAGTTTCTAAAATAAGAAACTTTTTATTTTTCAATCTCTATCCTTTATCAACTAAATCTAAGATTCATTACCATCTCATCCTCATCTCAAAACTTGGCTAAAAGCTCCTTCACACCATCTCTAGGATTTCTTGTGTCTAAAATATTGATGTCTAACAAAGTTTCTAAAATAAGAAACTTTCTATTTTTACAATCTCCATCCTTCACCAACTAAATCTAAGATTCAATATCATCTCATCCTCATTCTAATACATGGCTAAAAGCTCATTGACACCATGACTAGGGTTTTCTAAGTCTAAAAGATTGATGTTTTGTATAGTTTCTAAAATAAGAAACTTTCTTCTTTTCAATCTTCATCCTTAATCAACTAAATATAAGATTCAATACCCTCTAATTCTCAACCCAAAACTTGGCTAAAAGCTCGTTGACATCATCTCTAGGGTTTCAATACCGTAAAAGATGGTCGTTCATCAAGTAAATCTAAGATTCATTACCATCTCATGCTCATCTCAAAACTTGGTTAAAAGCTCCTTCACACCATCTAAAGGATCTCCTATCTCTAAAAGATTGATGTTTCATAAAGTTTCTAAAATAAGAAACTTCCTATTTTTTCAATCTCCATCCTTTATCAACTAAATCTAAGATTCATTACTATCTAATCCTCATCTCAAAACTTAGCAAAAAGCGCTTTGACAACATCTCTAGGGTTTACCAAGTGTAAAAGATTGATGTTTTATAATGTTTCTAAAATAAGAAACTTTTTATTTTTTCAATATCCATCCTTTAGCAACAAAATCTAAGCTTTAATACCCTCTCATTCTCAACTCAAAACTCGGCTAAAAGCTCCTTTACACTATCTCTAGGGTTTCCTATGTCTTAAAGATGGATGTTTTAAAAAGTTTCCAAAATACGAAACTTTAAATTATTTCAATCTCCATCATTCAACAGCTAAATTTAAGATTCAATACCCTGTCAATCTCTAACGTTTCAATACCATAAAAGATGGTCATTCATCAACTTAATCTATGATTCAATACCAACTCATTCTAAACTCAAAACTTGGCTAAAAGCTCCTTCACTCATCTCTAGGGTATCCTATGTCTAAAAGAATTATGTTTTATAAAGTTTCTAAATTAAGAAGCTTTTTATTTTTCCAATCTTCATCTTTTAGCAACTATATCTAAGATTCAATACCATCTCATCTCCAACTAAAAATTTGGCTAAAAGCTCCTTAACACAATCTCGAGTGTTTCCTTTGTCTAAAGGAGTGATGTTTTATATAATTTCATAAATAAGAAACTTTCTATTACTTTTTATTTCTTCAATCTCCATTGTTCATCAACTAAATCTAAGATTCAATACCATCTAATCCAAATCTCAAAACTTGGCTAAAAGCACTTTGACACAATCTCTAGGGTTTACTAAGTGTAAAACATTGATGTTTTATAAAGTTTGTAAAAGAAGAAACTTTTTATTTTTTCAATTTGCAACCTTCCACAACTAAATCTAAGATTCAATACCCTCTCATTCTCATCTCAAACCTTGGTTAAAAGCTCGTTGACATCATCTCTATAGTTTCAATACCGTAAAAGATGGTCATTCATCCACTAAATATCTGATTAAATACTATCTCATCCTCATCTCAAAACATGGCTAAAAGCTCCAGGACACCATTTCTAGGCTCTCATATGTCTAAAAGATTGATGTTTATAAAGTTTCTAAAATAAGAAACTTTTTAGTTTTCAAATCTCTATCATTTATCAACTAAATCTAAGATTCGATACCATCTCATCCTCATCTAAAAACTTGCTAAAAGCTCTTTAACACCATCTCTAGGGTTTCCTATGTCCAAAAACATGGATTTTTATAAACTTTCTAAAATAAGAAACTTTCTATTTTTTCAATGAACATGTTTCATCAACTAAATCTAAGATACAATACCATCTAATCCGCATCACAAAATTTGGCTAAAAGCTCCTTGACAACAACTTTAGGGTATACTAAGGGTAAAAGATTGATGTTTCATAAAGTTTGTAAAATAAAAAAACTTCTATTTTTTCAATCTCCATCCTTCATCAACTAAATCTAAGATTCATTACCATCTAATCCTCTTCTCAAAACTTGGCTAAAAGCTCCTTAACACCATCTCCAGGATTTCCTATTTCTAAATGATAGATGTTTTATAAAGTTTCTAAAATAAAAAACTTTCTATTTTTTCAATCTCCATCATTCATCAACTAAATCTAAGATTCAATCCCATCTAATCCTCCTCTCAAAACTTAGCTAAAAGCACTTCGACACCATATCTAGGGTTTACAAAAAGTAAAAGATTGATATTTTATAAAGTTTCTAAAATAAGAAACTTTTTATTTCTACAATCTCTATCCTTCAGCACGTAAATCTAAGATTCAATACCCTCTCATTCTAATCTTAAAACTTGGGAAAAAACTCCTTGACAGCATCTCTAGGGTTTCTTATGTCCAAAAGATGGATGTTTTATAAAGTCCATAAAATAAGAAGCTTTTTATTTTTTCAATCTCCATCATTCATCAACTAAATATAAGATTCAATACTCTCTGATTCTCAACCCAAAACGTAGCTAAAAGTTGGTTGACATCATCTCTAGGGTTTCAATACCATAAAATGAGCTCTTTCATCAACTAAATCTAAGTTTCAATACCATCTCATCCTCACCTCAAAACATGGCTAAAAGCTCATTCACACCATCTCTAGGGTCTCATCCTCACCTCAAAACATGGCTAAAAGCTCATTTTCAATCTTCTTACTTTATCAACCAAATCTAAGATTCAATACCATCTCATCCTGATCTCAAAACTTGGCAAAAAGCTTATTAACACAATCTCGAGGATATCCTACGTCTAAAACATGGATGTTTTATAAAGTTCCTAAAATAAGAAACTTTATATTTCTTCAATCTCCATCATTCATCAACTCAATCAAGATTCAATACCATCTAATCCTCACCTCAAAATTTTGCTAAAAGCTCATTGACACAATCTCTAGGGTTTACTAAGTACAAAAGTTTGATGTTTTATTAAGTTTCTAAAATAAGAAACTTTTTATTTTTTCAATCTCCATCATTCCGCAACTAAATCTAAGATTCAGTATCCTCTCATTCTCATCTCAAAACTTTGCTAAAAGCTCCTTGACACCATCTCTAGAGTTTCTAATGTCTAAAAGATGGATGTTTTATAAAGTTTCTAAAATAAGAAACTTTCTATTTTTTCAATCTCCATCCTTCATCAGCTAAATCTAAGATTTAATACCATCTCATCATCAATCCAAAACTTGGCTAAAAGCTCATTGACACCATCTCTAGGGTCAGCTATGTCTAAACGATGGATGTTATATAAACTTTCTAAAATAATAAACTTTCTATTTTTCCAATCTCTATCATTTATCAACAAAATCCAAGATCCAATACCATCACATCCTCATCTCAAAACTTGATTAAAAGCTCCTTAACACCATCTCTAGGATTTCCTATGTCTAAAAGATGGATATTTTATAAAGTTTCTAAAAAGAAGAAACTTTCCTATATCTTTCATCAACTAATTCTAAGATTTAAAACCATCTCATCATCATCCCAAAATTTGGCTAAAAGCTCTTTGACACCATCTCCAGGGTCTCCTATGTCCTGAAGAAGGATGTTTTAGAGTTTCGAAAATAAGAAAATTTCTATTTTTTCATTCAATATCCTCTATCAACTAAATCTAAGATTCAATACCATCTCATCCTCTTCTCAAAACTTGGTTAGAAGCTTATTTACACCATATCTAGGGTTTTCTATGTCTAAAAGTTGGATGTTTTATAAAGTTTCTAAAATAAGAAACCTTGTAATTTTTCAATCTCCATCCTTCATCAACTCAATCTAAGAGTCAAAATCATCTCATCATCAACCTCAAACATGGCTAAAAGCCCCTTGACACCTCTCATGGGTCTCTTATGTCTAAAAGATATATGTTTTATAAAGTTTCTAAAATAAGAAACTTTCTATTTTTTCAATCTACATCATTTATCAACTAAATCGAAGATTTAATTCGATCTCATCATCTCAAAACTTGGCTAAAAGCTGTTTCACACGATCTTTAGGGTTTCCGATGTATAAAAGATGGACATTTTATAAAGTTTATAAAATAAGAAACCTTCTATATTTTCAATATCCATCATTCATCAACTAATTCTAAAATTCAATATCATCTCATCCTCATCTCAAAACTTGCCTAAAAGCTCTTTTACACCAACTCTAAGGTTTATTAAGTCTAAAAGATTTATGTTTTTTAAAGTTTCTAAATTAAGAAACTTTCTATTTTTTCAATCTTTATTTTTCATCACCTAAATCTAAGATTAAATATCATCTCATCCTCAACCCATAACTTGGCTAAATGCTTATTGACACCGTCTCCAAGGTCTCTTATGTCTAAAAGATTGAAGTTTTATAAAGTTTCTAAAGTAAGAAACTTTTATTTTTCTATATCCATCCTTCGTCAACTAAATCTAAGATTCAGAATCATCTCATCCTCATTCCAAAACATGGCTAAAAGCTCCTTAACACCAAGTCTAGGGTTTACTAAGTCAAAAAGATTTATGTTTTATATAGTTTCTAAACTAAGAAACTTTCTATTTTTTCAATCTCCATCCTACATCAACTAAATCTAAGATTCAAAACAATCTCATCCTCATTTTAAAACTTGGCTAAAAGCTTCTTGACACAATCTCTAGGGTTTCCTATGTCTAAAAGATGGATGTCTTACAAAGTTTCTAAATGAAAAAACTTTCTATTTATTCAATCTCCATCCTTTATCAACTAAATCTAAGATTCAATATCATCTCATCCTCATCTCAAAATTTGGCTAAAAGCTCCTTTACACCATCTCTAGGGTTTCCTATGTCTAAAAGACGGATGTCTTACATAGTTTCTGAAATAACAAACATTTTATTTTTTCTATCTCCATCATTCATCAACAAAATCTAAGATTCAATATCATCACATCCTCATTCCAAAACATGACTAAAAGCTCATTGACACCATGTATAGGATTTACTAAGTTTAAAAGATTGATGTTTTATAAAGTTTCTAAAATATAAAACTTTATATTTTTTCAATCTCCATCCTTCATCAACCAAATCTAAGTTTCAATACAATCTCATCCTCATTTCAAAACTTGGCTAAAATCTCCTTCACACCATCTCTACGGTTTTCAATGTCTATAAAATGTTTGTCTTACAAAGTTTCTAAAATTAAAAACTTTCTGTTTTTTCAATTTTCATCCTTTATCAACTAAATCTACGATTCATTACCCTATCATTCTCATCTGAAAACTTGGTTAAAAGCTCATTGACAACATCTCTAGAGTTTCCTATGTCTAAAAAGATTGATGTTTTATAAAGTTTTAAAAATAAGAAAGTTTATAATTTTTCAATCTCCGTCCTTAATCAAATAAATCTAAGATTCAGTACCATCTCATCCTAATGTCAAAACTTAGCTAAAAGATCACTGACACAATCTCTAAGGTTTACTAAGTCTAAAAGATTAATATTTTATAAAGTTTCTAAAATAAGAAACTTTCTATTTTTTCAATCTCCATCCTTTATCAACTAAATCTAAGATTCAATAGCATATCATCCTAATCTCAAAACTTGGCTAAAAGCACCTTCACACCATCTCTACGATTTCCTATGTCTAAAAGATGGATGTCTTACAAAGTTTCTAAAATAACAAACTTTCTATTTTTCCATTCTCAATCCTTCATCAACAACATCTAAGATTCAATATCATCTCATCTTCATTCGAAAATATGGCTAGAAGCTTATCGACAACATGTCTAGAGCTTACTAAGTCAAAAAGATTGATGTCTTATAAAGTTTCTAAAATAAGAAACTTTCTATTTTGTCAATCTCAATCCTTCATCAACTAAATCTAAGATTCAATACAATCTCATCCTCATTTCAAAACTTGGTTAAAAGCTCCTTGACACCATCTCTAGGGTTTCCTATGTCTAAAAGATTGATGTCTTACAAAGTTTCTAAAATAAGAAACTTTCTATTTTTTCAATCTCCATCATTTATCAACTAAATATATGATTCAATATCATCTCATCTTCATTCCAAAACATGGCTAAAAGCTCCTTGACACCATGTCTAAGGTTTACTAAGTCTAAAAGATTGATATTTTATAAAGTTACTAAAATAAGAAACTTTCTTTTTCTTCATTCTCCATCTTTAATTGACTAAATCTAAGATTCAATACCCTCTCATTCTCGTCCCAAAACTTTGCTAAGAGCTCGTTAACATCATGTCTAGGATTTCTTATGTTTAAAAGATGAATCTTTTATAAAGTTTCTAAGATAAAAAACTTTCTGTTTTCTCAATCTCTATCCTTTATCAACTAAATCTAAGATTCAATATCATCTCAACCTCATCTCAAAACTTGGTTAAAAGTTCCTTGACAGCATCTCTAGGGTTTCCTATGTCTAAAAGATTGATGCTTTATAAAGTTTCTAAAATATGAAACTTTATATTTTTTTAATCTCTATCCTTCATCAACTAAATCTAAGATTCAATATCATCTCATCCTCATCTCAAAAAATTGGCTAAAAGCTCCTTGACACCATCTCTAGGGTTTACTAAGTCTAAAAGATTGATATTTTATAAAGTTTCTAAAATAAGAAACTTTCTATTTTTTCCAATATCCATCATTTATCAACTAAATCTAAGATTCAATATCATCTTATCCTCATCTCAAAACTTGGCTAAAAGCCCCTTCACATCATCTCTAAGGTTTCCTATGTTTAAAAGATGGATGTCTTACAAAGATTATAAAATAAGAAACTTTCTATTTTTTCAATCTCCATCCTTAATCAACCAAAACTAAGATTCAATATCATCTCATCCTCATTCCAAAACATGGCTAAAAGCTCTTTCACACCATGTCTAGAGTTTACTAAGTGTAAGAGATTGATGTTTTATAAAGTTTCTGAAATAAGAAACTTTCTTTTTCTCAATCTCTATCCATAATCAACTAAATTTAATATTCAATACCCTCTCATTCTCATCCCAAAACTTGGCTAAAAGCTCGTTGACATCATCTCTTGGGTTTCCTATGTCTAAAAGATGGATGTTTCTTAAAGTTTCTAAATTAAAAAACTTTCTTTTTTTTCGATATCCATCCTTTATCAACAAAATCTAAGATATAATACCATCTCATCCTAATCTCAAAACCCGGCTAAAAGCAGGTTTACAACATATCTAGGGTATTCTATGTCTAAAAGATGGAAGTGTTATAAAGTTTCTAATTTTAGAAACTTTTTTTTTTCAATCTCCATCATTCATCAACTAAATCTAACATTGAATACCATCTCATCCTCATCTCAAAACTTGGCTTAAAGCTCCATTACACCATCACTAGGGTTTACTAAGTCTAAAAGATGAATATTTTAAAAAGTATCTAAATTAAGGGTCTTTCTATTTTTTCAATCCCCATCATTCATCAACTAAATCTAAGATTTAATATCATCTCATCATCATCTCAAAACATAGCTAAAAGTTCCTTCATGCCGTGTCTAGGGTCTCCTATCTTTAAAAGATGTATGTTTTATAAAGTTTCTAAAATAAGAAATTTTCTATTTTTTCAACATCCATCTATTATCAACTAAATCTAAGATTCAATAACGTCTCATCCTCATCTCAATACTTGGCTAAAAGCACCTTGACATCATTTGTAGGGTTTACTAAATCAAAAAGAAATATATTTTACAAAGTTTCTAAAATAAGAAACTTTCTATTTTTTCAATCTCCATCCTTCATAAACTAAATCTACAGTTCAATATCTTCTCATCCTCGTCTCAAACCTTAGCTCAAAGCTCATTGATACCATCTCTAGGGTTTCGTATGTCAAAAAGATAGATGTTTAATAAAGTTTCTAAAATAAGAAACTTTTAATTTTTTCACTCTCCATCCTTCATCAACTAAATTTAAGATTCAATACCCTCTCATTCGCATCCTAAAACATGGCTAAAAGCTCGTTGACATCATATCTAGGGTTTCCTATGTCTAAAATATGAATATTTTATATTGTTTTTAAAATAAGAAACTTTCTATTTTTTCAACCTCCATCCTTCATCAACTAACTCTAAGATTCAAAATCAACTCATTCTCATCTCAAAACTTGGCTAAAAGCTCTTTAACACCATCTCTAAACCAGTTTCTAAAATAAGAAAATTTCAATTTTTTCAATCTACATCCTTCATCAACTGAATCTAAGATTCAATATCATCTCTTCCTCATTTCAAAACACAGCCATAAAAGCTCCTTGACACTGTCTCTAGGGTCTTATATGTCTAAAAGATGGATGTTTTATAAAGTTTCTAAAATAAGAAACTTCCTATTTTTTCAATCTCCATCCTTTATCAACTAAATCTCAGATTAAATACCCTCTCATTCTCATCCCAAAACTTGGCTAAAAGCTCGTTGACATCATCTCTAAGATTTCCTATGACTAAAAGATGGATGTTTTATAAAGTTTCTATTACAAGAAATTTTCTATTTTTTCAATCTCCATCCATCATCAACTAAATCTAAGATTCAATATCATCTCATCCTCATTCCAAAACATGCCTAAAAGCTATTTCACACCATGTCTAGAGTTTATTAAGTCTAAAAGATTCATGTTTTATAAAGTTTCTAAAATAAGAAACTTTCTTTTTTCCAATCTCCATCCTTAATCAACTAAATTTAATATTCAATACCCTCTGATTCTCATCCCAAAACTTGGCTAAAAGCTCGTTGACATCATCTCTTGGGTTTCTTATGTCTAAAAGATGGGTGTTTTATAAGGTGTCTAAAATAAAAAACTTTCTGTTTTTTCAGTCTCCATCTTTTATCAACTAAATCTAAGGTTCAATACCATCTCATCCTCATCTAAATCTAAAGTGTATAAAATAAGGAACTTCCTATTTTTTCAATCTCCATCCTTCATAAACTAAATCTAAAATTGAATATCATCTCATCCTCATCTCAAAACTTGGCTAAAAGCTCCGTTATACCATCACTAGGTTTTACTAAGCCTAAAAGATGGATATTTTATAAAGTTTCTAAAATAAGAAACTTTTTTATTTTTTCAATCTCCATCCTTAATCAACTAATTCTAAGAATCAAAACCCTCTCATTCCCATCCCAAAACTTGGCTAAAAGTTCGTTGACATAATCTCTATGGCTTCCTATGTCTAAAAGATGGATGCTTTATAAAGTTTCTAAAATAAGAAATTTTTTATTTTTTCAATCTCCAGCTTTCATAAACTAAATCTACAATTCAATATCATCTCATCCTCGTCTCAAAACTTGGCTCAAAGCCCCTTCACACCATCTCTAGGGTTTCCTAAGTCTAAAATATAGGTGTTGTATAAAGTTTTTAAAATAAGAAACTTTTATTTTTTCAATCTCCATCCATAATCTACTAAATTTAATATTCAATACCCTCTCATTCTCATCTCAAAACTTGGCTAAAAGCTCGTTGACATCATCGGGTTTCCTATGTCTAAAAGATGAAGGTTTTATAATGTTTTTAAAATAATAAACTTTCTATTTTATCAACCTCCGTCCTTCATCAACTAAATCTAAGATTCAATACCATCCCATCCGCATCTTAAAACTTGGCTAAAAGCACTTTGACACCATCTCTAAACCCGTTTCAAAAATAAGAAACTTTCAATTTCTACGATCTACATCCTTCATCAACTAAACCTAAGATTCAAAACCATCTTATCCTCATCCCAAAACACGGCTAAAAGCTCCTTGACATTGTCTCTAGGGTCTCATATGTCTAAAAGATGAATGTTTCATAAAGTTTCTAAAATAAGAAACTTTCTATTTTTCCAATTTTCATCCTTTATCAACTAATTCTCAGATGAAATACCCTCTCTTTCTCATCCCAAAACTTGGCTAAAAGCTCATTGACATCATCTCTAGGATTCCATATGTGTAAAAGATGGATGTTTTATAAAGTTTCTATTGTAAGAAGTTTTCTATTTTTTCATTCTCCATCCTTTATGAACTAAGTCTAAGGTTCAGTACCATCTCATCCTCATCTCAAAACTTGGCTAAAAGCCCATTCACACCATATCTAGGATTTCTTATGTCTAACAGATGGATGTTTTATAAACTTTCTAAAATTAGAAACTTTCTATTTTTGCAATCTCAATCCTTAATCAACTATCTCATCTGAATCTCAACATATGGCTAAAAGCCCCTTGACGCCATCTCTAGGGTTTCTTACGTCGAAAAGATGTATATTTTATAAAGTTTCTAAAATAAGAAATTTTCTATTTTTCAATCTCCATCATTCACCAACTAAATCTACGATTCAATACCATCTCATCCTCATCTGAAAACTTGGCTAAAAGCCCCTTGACAGCATCTCTAGGGTTTCTTATGTTTAAAAGATGGATGTTTTAAAAAGTTTCAAGGGTAAGAAATTTTCTATTTTTTCAATCTCTATCCTTGATCAACTAAATCAAAAATTCAAAACCCTCTCCTCATCATCCTAAAACTAGGTTAAAAGCTCCTTGACACCATCTCTAGCGTCTCTTATGTCTAAAAGATGGTTGTTTTATAAAGTTTCTAAAATAAGAAACTTTCTATTTTTTCAATCTCAATCCTTCATCAACTAAATCTAAGATTCAATACTAGCTCAACTTCATCTCAAAACTTGGCTAAAAGCCCCTTGACACAATTTCTAGGGTGTCCTATGTCTAAAAGATGGATGTTATATAAAGTTTCTAAAATAAGAAAATTTCTATTTTTTCAATCTCCATCCTTTATCAACGAAATCTAATTTTCAATACCATCTCATCCTCATCTCAAAACTTGGTTAAAAGCTCATTGACATCATCTCTAGGGTTTCCTATGTCTAAAAGATGAATATTTTATAAAGTTTGTAAAATGTGAAACTTTCAATATTTTCAATCTCCATCCTTCATTAACTAAATCTAAGACTAAATACCTTCTCATCCTCATCTCAAAACTTGGGTAAAAGCAACTTTACACCATCTCTAGAGTTTACAAAGTCTAAAAGATTGATGTTTTATAAACCTTCAAAAATAAGAAACTTTATATTTTTTCAATCTCCATCCTTCATCAACGAAATCTAAGATTCAATACCCACTCATTCTCAACCCAAAACTTAGCTAAAAGCTTGTTAACATCATCTCTAGGGTTTCCAATGTCTAGAAAATGGATGCTTTATAAAGTTTATAAAATATGAAACTTTCAATTTTTTCAATCTCCATCTCTCATCAACTAAATCTAAGATTTAATTATCATCTCAGGCTTATCCCAAAACATATCTAAAAGCTCATTGACACCTTCTCTAGGGTCTCTTATGTGTAAAAGATGGATGTTTTATAAAGTTCTTAAAATAAGAAACTTTTTATATTTTCATTTCAAAACCTTTATAAACTAAATCTAAGATTCAATACCATCTCACCTTATCTCAAAACTTGGCTAAAAGCTCCTTAACACCATCTCTACGGTTTCCTATGTCTAAAAGGTTGATGTATTACAAAGTTTCTAAAATAAGAAACTTTCTATTATTTCAAATCCATCCTTCATCAACTAAATCTAAGATTCGATACTTTCTTATTGTCATCCCAAAACTTGGCTAAAAGCTCATTGACACTATCTCTAGAGTTTCATATGTTTAAAAGATGGATGTTTTATAAAGTATCTAAAGTAAGAAACATTCTATTTTTAAAATCTCCATCCTTCATCAGCTAAATCTAAGATTCAATACCCTCTCATTCTCAACGCAAAACTTGGGTAAAAGCTCGCTGACATCATCTTTAGGGTTTCTTATGGCTAAAAGATGGATGTTTTATAAAGTTTCAAAAATAAAAAACATTCTATTTTTTCAATCTCTATCCTTTATCAACTAAATCTAAGATTCAATATCATCTCATCCTTATCTCAAAACTTTGCTAAAATCAGTTTGACACCATCTATGGGGTTTCCTATGTCTGAAAGAATGATTTTTTTAAAAGTTTGTAAAATAAAATTGATTTAATACCATATAAACCTCGTCTCAAAACTTGGCTAAAAGCTCCTTGCACCATCTATAAGATTTCCTATGTCTAAAAGATAGATGTTTTGTAAAGTTTTTAAAATTAGAATCTCTGTTATTTCAATCTCTATCTTTCATCAACTAAATCTAAGATTCAATACCCTTTCATCCTCATCCCAAAAATTTGTTAAAAGCACATTTACACCATCTCTAGGGACTCCTTTGTCTTAAAGATGGATGTTTTATAAAGTTTCTAAAATAGAAAACTTTTTATTTTTCAATCTCTATCCTTCATCAACTAAATCTAAGATTCAATACCCACTCATCCTCATCCCAAAACTTAACTAAAAGTTCGTTAACACCATCTCTACAGTTTCCTATGTCTAAAAGATGGATGGTTTCTAAAGTTTTTAAAATAAGAAACTTTCTCTTTTTTCAATCTCCATCCTTCTTCAACTAAATCTAAGATTAAATACCATCACATCCGCATCTCAAAACATGGCTAAAAGCTCTTTGACACCATCTCTAGGGTTTACTAAGTCTAACAGATTGGTGTTTTATAAAGTTTCTAAAATAAGAAACTTTTTATTTTTTCAATCTCCATCATTCATCAACAAAATCTAAGATTCAATACAATGTCATCCTCATTTCAAAACTTGGCTAAAAGCTCCTTGACACCATCTCTAGGGTTTACTAAGTCAAAAAGATTGATGGTTTGTAAAGTTTCTAAAATACGAAACTTTTTATTTTTTCAATCTCCATCCTTAATCAAGTGAATCTAAGGTTCAATACCATCTCATGCTAACCTCAAAACTTGGCAAAAAGCCCCTTGACACCATCTCTAAGGTTTACTAAGTCTAAAAGATTGATGTTTTATAAAGTTTTTAAAATAAGAAACTTTCTATTTTTTCAATCTCCAAACTTCATCAACTAAATCTAAGATTCAGTACAATTTCATCATCTTCTCAATACATAGATAAAACCTCCTTGACAGCATCTCTAAGGTTTCCTATGTCTCAAAGATGGATGTTTTATAGAATTTATAAAATAAGAAACTTTCTATTTTTTCAATCACCATCCATCATCAACTAAATCTAAGATTTAATACCATCTCATCCTCAATGAGCATTTAGCCAAGTTTTGAGATGAGGATGAGATTGTTTTGAATCTTAGATTTAGTTGAAGAATGATGGAGATTGAAAAAATATAAAGTTTCTTATTTTTTAAAATTTGTAAAACAACATTGTTTTAGATATAATAAACCCTAGAGATGATGTTAACGAGCTTTCAGCCAATTTTTGAGATGAGAAAGAGAGGGTATCGAATCTTAGATTTAGTTGATGAAGGATGGAGATTGAAAAAATAAAAAGCATCTTATTTTAGACACTTTATAAAACATCCATCTTGTAGACTTTGTAAGCTCTAGAAATGGGGTCATGGAGCTATTAGCCATATTTAGAGAAGAAGATGAGATGGTATTGAATCTTAAATTTAGTTGATGAATGATTGAAATTGAAAAAATAGAAAGTTTCTTATTTTAGAAACTTTATCAAACATCAATCTTTTAGACTTAGTAAACTCTAGAGTTAGTGTCAAGGAGCTTTTAGCCAAGTTTTGAGATGAGGATGAAATAGTATTAAATCTTAGATTTAGTTGATCAAGGATGGAGATTGAAAAAATAAAAACTTTATTATTTTAAAAACTTTATAAAACATCAATCTTTTAGATATAGAAAATCCTAGAGATGGAGTTAAGGTGCATTTACCCAACTTTTGAGATGAGGATGAGATGATATTGAATCTTAGATTTAGTTGATGAAGTATGGAGATTGAATCTGAGATTTAATACCATTACAAACTTTATAAAACATCTATCTTTCACCCATATGAAACCCTATAGATGATGTCAACGAGCTTTTAGCCAAGTTTTGAGTTGAGGATGAAATGGAATTAAATCTGAGATTTAGTTGATAAGAGATGGAGATTGAAAAAATAAAAAGTTTCTTAGTTTAGTAACCTTGTAAAACATCCATCTTTTAGAAATTGGAGATCCTAGAGATTGTGCCAAAGAGCTTTTAGCCAAGTTTTGAGATGATGATGAGCTGGTTTTGAATCTTAGATTTAGTTGATGAAGAAAGGAGATTGAATAAATAGAAAGTTTCTTATTTTAGAAACTTTATAAAACATTAATCTTTTAGACACAGGAAACACTAGAGATGATGTTAACGAGCTTTTAGCTAAGTTTTGAGATAAGGATGAGATGGTATTGAATCTTAGATTTAGTTGATAAAGGATGGATATTGAAAAAATAGAAAGTTTCTTATTTTAGAAACTGCATAAAACGTCCATCTTTTAGACATAAGAAACTCTAGAGATTGTGTCGAGGACGTTTTTGCCAAGTTTTGAGATGAGGATGAGATGGTATTGAATCGTAGATTTAGTTGAAGAAGGATGGAGATTGAAAAAATAAAAAATTTCTTATTTTATAAACTTTATAAAACATCAATCTTTTAGACGTAGTAAACCGTAAAGATGGTGTCATTGAGCTTTTTGCCTAGTTTTGAGGTGGGGATGAGATAGTCTTGAATTTTAGATTTAGTTGATGAAGGATGGGAATTGAAAAAATAGAAAGTTTCTTATTTTAGAAACTTTATAAAATATCTATCTTTTAGACATATAAAACCCTAAAGATAGTGTCAAGGAGCTTTTACCTAAGTTTTGAGATGAGGATCCGATGGCATTGAGTCTTAGATTTAGTTGATGAAGGATGGAGATTTAAAGGAAAAAAGAAAGTTTCTGATTTTAGAAAGTTCATAAAATATCCATCTTTTAAATATAAAAAACCCTAGAGATGATGCCAACGAGGCCTTAGCCATGTTTTGAGATGAGGATTAGATTGTATTGAATCTTAGATTTAGTTTATTAAGGATGGAGATTGAAAAAATAGAAAGTTTCTAATTTTAGAATATTTATAAAACATCAATCTTTTAGACTTAGTAAACCCTAGAGATGGTGTCAAGGAGCATTTAGCGAGGTTTTAGGATGAGGATGAGATGGTATTGATCTTAGATTTAGTTGATAAAGGATAGTGATTGAAAAAATAGAAGTTTTCATTTTTTTGAAACTTTATAAAACATCTATCTTTTAGACATAGGAACCCTAGAGATGGTGTCAAGGTGCTTTTAGCCAAGTTTTGAGAGGAGAATGAAAGGGAATTGAATCTTAGATTTAGTTGATTAATGTTGGAGATTGAAAAATAGAAAGTTTTTTATTTTAAAAACTTTATAAAAAATTGATCTTTTAGACATAGGAAACCCGAGAGATGGTATCAAGGGGCTTTTAGCCGAGTTTTGAGATGAAGATGAGATGATATTGAATCTTAGATTTAGTTGATAAGGATGGAGATTGAAAAAATATACATTTTCTTGTATTAGAAACTTTATAAAATATCAATCTTTTAGAAATAGGAAACCCCATAAATGGTGTCAAGGTGCTTTTATCCAAGGTTTGAGATGAGGATGAGATGATATTGAATATTAGATTTAGTTAATAAAGGATGGAGATTAAAAAAATAGGAAGTTTATTATTTTAGAAACTTTATCAAACATCCATCTTTTAGACATTGAAGACCTTAGAGATGGTGTAAATGTGCTTTTAGCTATATTTTGGGATAAAGATAAGATGACATTAAATCTTCGATTTAGTTGATGAAGAATCGAAATTGAAAAAATAGAAAGTTTTTTATTTTAGTAACTTCATAAAACATCAATCTTTTAGACATAGGAAACCCTAGAGATGGTTTAAAGGAGCTTTTAGCCAAGTTTTGAGAAGAGGTTCAGATGTTATTGAATCTTAGATTTAGTTAATCAAGGATGATGATTGGAAAATTTGAAAGTTTCTTATTTTAGAAACTTTAAAAAATTTCCATCTTTTAGACGTAGGAAACACTAGAGATAGTGTAAATGAGCTTTAAGCTAAGTTTTGGGATGATGATGAGATGGTAGCGAATCTTAGATTTAATTGTTAAAGAATAGAGATTGAAAAAATTAAAAGTTTTCTTATTTTAGAAACTTTATAAAACAACCATCTTTTAAATATAAGAAACCTTAGAAATGGTGTCAAGGAGCTTTTAGCCAAGTTTTGAGATGAGGATGAGATGGTATTGAATATTAGATTTAGTTGATAAAGGATAGAGATAGAAGAAATTGTAATTTTCTGATTTTACAAACTTTATAAAACATTCATCTATTAAACATATGAAACCCCATTGACGATGTCAAGGAGCTTTTAGTCAAGTTTCGAGATGAGGATTATATGGTATTGAATATTAGATTTAGTTGATAAAGGATGGAGATTGAAAAAATTGAAAGTTTTTTATTTTAGAAACTTTGTAAAACTTCCATCTTTTAGAAATAGAAAACCCTAGAGATGTTTTGAAAGAGCTTTTAGCCAAGTTTTGAGATGATGATGAGATGGTATTTAATCTTTGATTTAGTTGATAAATGATTGAGATTGAAACAATAGAAAGTTTCTTATTTTAGAAACTTTATAAATTATTCATCTTTTAAACATAGGAAACCCTAGAGATGGTGTCAATGAGCTTTTAGCCAAGTTTTGATGAGGATTTGATGATATTGAATCTTAGATTTAGTTGATCATGGATAGAAATTGAAAAAATAGAAAGTTTTGGATTTTAGCAACTTTATCAACCATCCACATTTTAGACATAAGAAACCCTATAAATAATGTGAAGGAGCTTTTAGCCAAGTTTTGAGACGAGGATGACATGGTATATAATCATAGATTTAGAGTATGAATGACGGAGATTGAAAAAATAGAAAGTTTATTATTATAGATACTTTATAAAACATTAATTTTTTAGACTTAGGAAACCCTACAGATGGCGTCAATGAGTTTTTAGCCAAGTCTTGAGATGAGGATTAGTTGGTATTGAATCTTAGATTTAGTTGAAAAAAGATGGAGATAGAAAAAATAGAAAGTTTATTATTTTAGAAACTTTGTAAACCATCTATCTTTTGGACATAGGAGATCCTAGAGATAGTGTCAATGAGCTTTTAGCCAAGTTTTAAGATGAGGATGAGATGGTATTGAATCTTAGATTTCGTTGGAGAAAGATGGAGATTGAAAAAATAGAAAGTTTCTTATTTTAGAAACTTTATAAAACATCCATCTTTTAGACGTATGAAACCTTATAGATAGTGTCAATGAGGTTTCAGCCGTGTTTTGAAATGAGGATTTGATGGTATTGAAGCTTAGATTTAGTTGATCAAGGATGGAGATTGAAAAAATAGAAAATTTCTGATTATAGAAAATTTATAAGACATCAATCTTTTTGAGATAGGAAACTGTAAGCCCAATGGTTTCCACCTTGGTATTCCCATCTTATTTTGATTATTCCAATACACAAGTGATTTATGATCACTAATGTGTTTGATTGTCTAAATTGTAGATCACATTGGTGCTAAGACAACATTGCTTGGATTGAGGCCAAGAAGATCTCATTGGACCGATTATGAAGGCCAAAGACATCGGAGATCCAAGACAAATGAAGACTTGAAGAATCGCATTGAAGATCGAAGTCAATTTAGATTGTATAAAATCCAATCTTAGTTTTAGATTTTAAGAGGCATAATTAAGGAAATAAACACACACCCTAAATTTATATGTGATTGTCTTTGTGGTGTTCCAACACCTTGGAACCCTCATAGCAATCCCAACTTGGTGTTAAGTTGGAAGCCCAAAAACATGAAGTGAAAATCTGCTCTTCATAGGCTTCTCGGAACTCCGAGAGAAATTCTCGGAACTCCGAGAAATGGTCCAGTAGACTTTTTTTCATCTTCTGTTTGTATTCCCGGAACTCCGAGATTTTTTCTCAGAACTCCGAGAACACTATAACGGTCATATTTTGAGCCGTTGGGAATTTCGCTGGAATTTCTATATATATGGGCATTCTAAACTTCAAGACTATCAATCCTAACACTTTAAAACTTCATTTGAACATCCAAAGAGTGAATCAAACTTGATTATGCCTCTCATCCTCTAAGATTATGATTTGGATCCATAGGCTCAATTTGTACATCTTCTACAATTTGTAAACCCTTGTGAGGGATTTTTTTGTTCTTTCTTTCTTAGTCAAGAACTTGTATCGGGCGAGTGTTCGGAGAAGCGTAGCCCACTCTCCGTGGTGAAGATTGCCACCAAGGTTAAAGGTAATTGGAATTTGTAATCGGCACCGATCTTCGCCGAAGTTAAGAAGATCACATAGTGAAGCCATCAACGGGTTTGGTTGATGGAGTGGAGTAGGCCTCACGTTTGGAGGACCGAACCACTTTAAATCTCGGGTGCAATCTCTCTTACTCTTGCTCTTTATTTTGCATTTGCACTTTAGATTTAACTTGTGTGCTTGAGCTTTATTATTGATCTCTTAATTTCCAAAATTGGGTTTGAGTTTTCAAAAGAGTTAAAACTTGTTAGCAACCTAATTTCTCACTCCTCATAAGTTGCCGTACTCGGGACCACCCTTGGATTTTCACTTGGTATCAGAGCAAAGGCTCTTAAAAGATTTTCTTTTCTATAAATCTTTGGTAAATTTTTCTTTATAAATTTCAACAAGGGAAAGATCATAAAATCTTTGGCAACTTTCTAATTGTGAAATGGCGGATAGAAATGGAACCGGACTTCCGGAGGGCCATTCCACAACTAGACCACCCTTCTTTAATGGGTCCAATTATGGAGATTGGAAGACAAGGATGCGCATCTATCTTCTTTCGATAGATGTGGAGCTTTGGCACATTGTTGAAAATGGATACATGTTGCCTTCCAAACCATTTGAAGAATGGAATGTCGTAGAGAAAAGGCATGCAAATTTGAATTACAAAGCTATAAATTCTTTGTTTTGCGCCTTATCTACGGAGGAGTTTAATCGAGTTGCTCTTTTTGATTCCGCCAAGGTTATTTGGGATACACTTGCCGTTACCCATGAGGGAACATCTCAAGTTAAGGATTCCAAAATAAACTTGTTAAAGAGCAAATATGAAATGTTTAGAATGGATCAAAACGAAAGTATTTTCGAAATGTATACACGTTTTTCTAAAATTTCTAATGAACTAGCTAATCTTGGTAAATCTTATCCTACTGATGAGCTTGTGAGTAAGTTGCTTAGGTCTCTTCCTCCATATTGGGATCCAAAGGTAACCGCCATACAAGAATCAAAGAATCTCAAGACGCTAACCATGGAGGAGCTTGTAGGATCTCTCATCACCCATGAGATGCTCCTCACTAGCCGACAAGAGGAGAAGAAGCCGAAAGAGAAAGAGAAAGAGAGTCGTTCTCTAGCTCTAAAAGCCTTCAAAGCAAACTCATCATCCTCTAGCGAGGCAGATAGTGATGAAGAAGAAGCTTTAAGGAAATTTAAAAGCTTATGGAGAAAGAAACATAAAAAGGATAAAACGAAGAAGAAAGAAGAAAGTGAAGTAGAAGGAGGAATAAGGTGCTATAATTGCAAGAAGGCCGGACACAAAAGACCGGATTGTCCACTTCTCAAGTCATCTTCCTCAAAATACAAGGGAAAGAAGGAATGGAAGAAACATAAAGCTCTTGCCGCCCGATGGGATGTTACTAGCACCTCGGGAAAGAGTTCAAGCGAAGGGGAAGAAAAGAAAGACGATCTTTGCTTCATGGCACTCACTCATGAAGACGAGGTAAACTCTAAACATTTATGTTATTCATCTAGTAGTGATAGGGAAAAAATATCAAATGATGAATTGTGCTCAACCTTGCACTCTCAAATTTCTAAAAATAAAGTTCAAAAGAAATCCATTTCAAAATTAGAAAATGAACTTAATTTTTTGAAAAATGAATTTTCTTCCAAATCTCAAATACAACTTGAAAATTTTAAACTTGAGATTGAAACCCTTAAGGGTTGTTTGGATGAGAAATCTTGCCAAATTGCAAAACTCCAAGATGTGGCAAGCTCTTCCAAATCTTATGAAGATGAATTTAATGATTTTCTAAATCAAATAACCCATCTTCATAATGAAAATGAAAGGTTAAGATTATGTCTCCATGGATTCTTAAATGGTGACAAAATTATTGACATAATCTTAAAGAAGACTAGTCAAAGACCTAAACATGCATATGATAGGACTAGCGTATCTAACCCTCATGTTAGATGCCAATATTGTGGAATAAATGGTCATTACCAATTCCAATATGCATCTAAGATTAGGGATTATGGTGGAACCAAGAAATCTTAGGTTCCCAAAGCCCCCATACGATTTTCATCATATGTGCTTAGATTAAGGGCATGCTTAAAATTGAATATCTTTTTCAAAGTTAATTAAATATCCCCGCTTATGTTGAATAAAAATTCTAAATAGGGGGAGTTATAGGTTTGTCTTTTTCCTTGAAAAAGGGGGAGCTTTAAATTGAATAATTCATCCCTTTGTTTCTCTTTTACTCCAATCTTTTTGATTGATGCCAAAGGGGAGAGAATTCTAGTGTAAGGAAATATGATTGCTTTTATTGGAAAATCTCTTGTGCTTGTCATCATCAAAAAGGGGGAGATTGTAAGCCCAATGGTTTCCACCTTGGCATTCCCATCTTATTTTGATGATTCCAATACACAAGTGATTTATGATCACTAATGTGTTTGATTGTCTAAGTTGTAGATCACATTGGTGCTAAGACAACATTGCTTGGATTGAGGCCAAGAAGATCTCATTGGACCGATTATGAAGGCCAAAGACATCGGAGATCCAAGACAAATGAAGACTTGAAGAATCGCATTGAAGATCGAAGTCAATTTAGATTGTATAAAATTCAATCTTAGTTTTAGATTTTAAGAGGCATAATTAAGGAAATAAACACACACCCTAAATTTATATGTGATTGTCTTTGTGGTGTTCCAACACCTTGGAACCCTCATAACAATCCCAACTTTGTGTTAAGTTGGAAGCCCAAAAACATGAAGTGAAAATCTGCTCTTCATAGGCTTCTCGGAACTCCGAGAGAAATTCTCGGAACTCCGAGAAATGGTCCAGTAGACTTTTTTTCATCTTCTGTTTGTATTCCCGGAACTCCGAGAACACTATAACGGTCATATTTTGAGCCGTTGGGAATTTTGCTGGAATTACCACAATGCCATTGAACGGTCATATTTTGGTTTTTCTATATATATGGGCATTCTAAACTTCAAGACTATCAATCCTAACACTCTAAAACTTCATTTGAACATCTAAAGAGTGAATCAAACTTGATTATGCCTCTCATCCTCTAAGATTAGGATTTGGATCCATAGGCTCAATTTGTACATCTTCTACAATTTGTAAACCCTTGTGAGGGATTTTTTTGTTCTTTCTTTCTTAGTCAAGAACTTGTATCGGGCGAGTGTTCAGAGAAGCGTAGCCCACTCTCCGTGGTGAAGATTGCCACCAAGGTTAAAGGTAATTGGAATTTGTAATCGGCACCGATCTTCGCCGAAGTTAAGAAGATCACATAGTGAAGCCATCAACGGGTTTGGTTGGTGGAGTGGAGTAGGCCTCACGTTTGGAGGACCGAACCACTTTAAATCTCGGGTGCAATCTCTCTTACTCTTGCTCTTTATTTTGCATTTGCACTTTAGATTTAACTTGTGTGCTTGAACTTTATTATTCATCTCTTAATTTTCAAAATTGGGTTTGAGTTTTCAAAAGAGTTAAAACTTGTTAGCAACCTAATTTCTCACTCCTCATAAGTTGCCGTACTCGGGACCACCCTTGGATTTTCAGAAACCCAATAGATGGTGTCAAGGAGCTTTTAGCCAAGTTTTGAGATGATGATTAAATGGTATTGAATCTGAGATTTAGTTGATCCAGGATGGAGAATGAAAAAATAGAAAGTTTCTTATTTTATAAACTTTATAAAACATCTGTCTTTTACACATAAGAGACCCTAGAGATGGTGTCAACGAGCTTTTAGCCAAGTTTTAAGATGATGATGAGAAACTTTACAAAACATTCATCTTTTAGAAAGAGAAAACCCTAGAGATGGTGTGAAGGAGCTTTTAGCCAAGTTTTGAGATGAGAATGAGATGATATTGAATCTTAGATTTAGGTAATGAAGGATGGAAATTAAAAAAATAGAAAGTTTCTTATTTTAGAAACTTTATAAGAAATCCATCTTTTAGACATAGGAAAACCTAAATGGTGTCAATGAGCTTCTATCAAAGTTTTGACTTGAGGATGAGATGGTACTGAAACTTGGATTTAGTTAATAAAGGGTGGAGATTGAAAAAAATTGTAAGTTGCTTATTTTTGAAACTTTAAAAAATATCCATCCTTTAGACATACGTGACCCTAGAGATGCTGTCAAGGACCTTTTAGCCATGTTTTGGGATGAGGATAAGATGATATTGAATCTTAGAATTAGTTGACGAAGAATGGAGATTGAAAAAAATTGAAAGGTTTGTATAGTAGAAACTTTAGCAAACATTAATCTTTTAGATATAAGAGACCCTAGAGATGGTTTGAATGAGCTTTTAACTAAGTTTTGAGAGGAGGATGAGAAGGTATTGAACCTTACATTCAGTTGATAAAGGATGGGGATTGAAAAAATAGAAAGTTTCTGATTTTAGAAACTTAATAAAACATCCATCTTTTAAGCATAAGAGACCCTAGAGATGGTGTCAAAGAGCCCTTAGCTAAGTTTTGAGATGATGATCCGAAACTTTATAAAACATCCAGCTTTTAGACAAAGAAACCCTAGAGATGGTGTGAAGGAGCTTTTAGTAAAGTTTTGTGGTGAGGATAAGATGATATTGAATCTTAGATTTAGTTGATGAATAATGAAAATTGAAAAAAAAACAAAGTTTCTTATTTTAGAAACAATTTAAGACATCCATCTTTTAGACATAAGAAAACCTAGAGATGGTGTTAAGGAGCTTTTAACTAAGTTTTGAGATTAGGATGAAATGATATTGAATCTTAGATTTAGTTGATAAAGGGTAGAGATGGAAAAAATTGTAAGTTGCTTATTTTTTAAACTTTATAAAACATCCATCTTTTAAACATTTGAGACTCTAGAAATGGTGTGAAGGAGATTTTAGCCATGTTTTGGGATGAAGATAAGATGATATTGAATCTTAGATTTAGTTGACGAAGTACGAAGATTGAAAAAATAGAAAGTTTCATATATTAGAAACTTTATAAAACCTTCATCTTTTTTACATAGGAGACCCTAGAGATGGTGTCAAGTACCTTTTAGCCAAGTTTTTGGATGATGATGAGATTGTATAAAATCTTAGATTTACTTTATGAAATCCGAGGGGTGACTCGGTTTGGCAACCTAGAGGGGGGGTGAATAGGATGTTTATAAAACTTTTACCTTTTAAAAACTTTTACTAATTTCACCCTAGTTTTATCCCTTGTTTAATTAAGTTTGAAATGGTTGAACTTAAAACAATAATACAAATTAATATAAGTTCAAAACCCTTTTTGATTAGCAAACTTAATTAGGTGATTTAATAGCCTAGTTAGCAAGGTTAAGATTATTTAATTAAAATCAAGATGCTAACTACTCACTCAATTCTAAATATGTAAAAATGCAAGCACAAATAAATAAGAGAGCGAGAGGGAGTGAGAGAAATACCAATCACACAAGTGACACAAAGATTTATAGTGGTTCGGCAAACGGCCTACTCCACTCTACTCAAGGTCGCACTTGAGGATTTCCACTATTGAAACCTCCACGACGCCCGGCTCCGAGGCTTTTACACTCTAAGGGAATTAAATGAGGATGCCCTTCCACCTTTACAATGACTCTCCTACTTCGCCGAGTTCTAAGCGCTCCACCCAAGGGAATTAACACCGGATGCCCTTCCACCTTTCTTGTCTCTCCTACACCGCCGAGATCTAAGCGCTTTTCGAAGAAGATAGATAGCTTTGCCTCTAAGTAGGCTACAATGCACAATGAAGCTCTCACAATGTTCTCTAAGAAATAAACAAGTTTAAGCCTAAACCAATCTCAAATGATTTTCACTAATCAAGGCACAATGAGTTTGGTTGAGAGAAATTAACCCAAAAATGATTGCAAGTGTGTTTCTAGGGTTTCTTAGAGTTGGACAATGTTCATCTTAATGTTTTGAAACCATACAACTTGTATATATAGGTTCCCAACTCAATATGACCGTTTGAGGGGCAAAGTGGTACTTTTAGGGTCAAAAAATCCACTAGCCGTTGTAGCCGCAACGGCTATAATTTTTTGTCCCTGACTGTTTTCTCGGAGCTCCGAGAGATTTCTCGGAGTTCCGAGCTCGGAGTTCCGAGAAAATTCTCGGAGCTCCGAGACTGGTTTTCCAGCAGGATGGTCCTAACTTGTAAAATTCATAACTCCCTCATTTCTCGTCGGATTTTGACATTCTTATACTCTACGAATATGAGAAAAATGAGAGCTATCTGTTAAAAATATTTTCAAAAATATTTAAAAATATTTGAAATAAGTTTTGATAGGATTTAGTTGCTGGTCCAGGTTGTTGCTTCGGAACTTTATTTTGTTCAATGTTGGGTTGAATGCCATATGGGTCCCAACATGTTGGTACACCACCATGGCCATTCACTTATCCATTTAAGTCCTTAAAGGGTGTGTTAGTCTCTTTGAAAAACATATTTTTAGGGGTTTTAAGATGTGCCTTGATCAAGAGAAAACACAAGAGAGAAAGGTGATACATACTACCCTTTTGAACATTCTCTTGAATGAACTCTTGAGCCAATCTTCATTTGATCTTCAATGTGGTTCTTGGATTGCTTGTGGGATCTTCACTTGAGCTCCTTGCTTTAACATCTTCCAAGGATGATGCCACCAATGTGTTCAAGCTCCTTTGCATGTTGATCCTCAAGCATGTGTTGTGTTGCATTGTGTAATGGCGATATGACATGTCAAGCATGTCAAGTTCCTGTCTAAGACACAACACTCAAGGCAACTGATCAGTCCATAAACGACTAATCAATTTGTGTTTATTAATCATCAAAACAAGGTGATTGAATGAACCCATGGGGAACCCTTGGGGAACCCTTGGGCTTACACTTTATGAAGGATGGAGATTGAAAAAGTAGTCTTGTTTTAAAAACTTTAGAAAACATCCATCTTTTAGATATAGGAAACCCTAGAGATGATGTCAACGACCTTTTGGCCAAGTTTTGGGATGAGAATGAGAGGGTATTGAATCTTAGATTTAGTTGATGAAGGATGAATATTGAAAAAGTAGAAAGTTTCTTACTTTAGAAAACTTATAAAACATCCAGATTTTACACATTGGAATCCCTAGAGATGGTGTGAAGGAGCTTTTAGCCAAGTTTTAAGATGAGGATGAGATGGTATTGAATTTTAGATCTAGTTAATGAAGGATGGAGATTGAAAAAATAAAAAGTTTTCTTATTTTAGAAACTTTATAAAACATCAATCTTTTAGACATAGGAAACCCTAGAGATTGTTTAAATGAGCTTTTAGCCAAGTTTTGAGAAGTGCTTTAGATGGTATTAAATCTTAGATTTAGTTAATCAAGGATGATGATTGGAAAAATAGAAAGTTACTTATTTGAGAAACTTTAAAAAACATCCGTCTTTTAGACGTAGGTAACCCTAGAGATGATGTCAATGAGCTTTTAGCTAAGTTTTGGGATGAGGATGAGATGGTATTGACTCTTAGATTTAATTGATAAAGGATAGAGGCTGAAAAAATTAAATATTTCTTATTTTAGTAACTTTATAAAACAACCATCTTTTAAACATAGGAAACCCTAGCGATGGTGTGAAGGAGCTCTTAGCTAAGTTTTGAGATTAAGATGAGATGGTATTGAATCTTAGATTTAGTTGATAAAGGATGGAGATAAAAGAAATAGAAATTTTCTGATATTAAAAACTTTATAAAACATCCATCTATTAAACACATGAAACCCCATTGATGGTGTCAAGGAGCTTCTAGCCAACTTTTGAGATGAGGATTATATGTTATTGAATATTAGATTTAATTGATAAAGGATGGAGATTGAAAAAAAAGAAAGTTTTTTATTTAAGAAACTTTGTAAAACATCCATCTTTTAGACATATACCTAGAGATGTTTTGAAGGATATTTTAGCCAAGTTTTAAGACGATGATGAGATGGTTTTTAATCTTAGATTTAGTTGGTAAAGGAATGATATTGAAAAAATAGAAAGTTTCATATTTTAGAAACTTTACAAAACATCTATCTTTTAAACATAAGAAACCCTAGAGATGGTGTCAAGGAGCTTTTAGCCAAGTTTTGAGATGAGGATTAAATGGTATTAAATCTTAGATTTTGTTGATCACGGATAGAATTTCATAAAACAGAAAGCTTCGAATTTTAGAAACTTTATAAAACATCCACCTTTTAGACATAAGAAACCATATAGATGGTGTGAAGGAGCTTTTAGCCATGCCTTGTGATGAGGATGACATGGTATTGAATCATAGATCTAGAATATGAAGGCTGGATATTGAAAAAATAGAAAATTTATTATTTTAGAAACTTTATAAAATATTAATCTTTTAGACTTCGAAAACCATAAAGATGGTGTGAAGGATCTTTTAGCCAAGTTTTGAGATGAGGATTTGTTGGTATTGAATCTTAGATTTAGTTGATAAAGGATGGAGATTGAAAAAATAGAAAGTTTCTTATTTTAGAAACTTTGTAAAACATCCATCTTTTGGACATAGGAGATCCTAGAGATAGTGTCAATGAGCTTTTAGCCAAGATTTGAGATGACGATGAGATGGTATTGAATCTTAGATTTAGTTGAAGAAGGATAGAGATTGGAAAAGTAGAAAGTTTCTTATTTTAGAAAATTCCATATTTTAGACGTAAGAAACCCTAGAGATGGTGTGAAGGAGCTTTTAGCCAAGTTTGGTGATGAGGTTCCAATGATATTGTATTTTAGAATTAGTTGATTGAGTTTCTTATTTTAGAAACTTTATAAAACATTCAACTTTTAGACATACGAAACCGTGTCAATGAGCTTTTAGCAATGTTTTGAAATGAGGATTTGATGGTATTTAAGCTTAGATTTAGTTGATTAAGGATGGAGATTGAAAAAATTGAAAATTTCTTATTATAGAAAATTTATAAGACATCAATCTTTTGGACATAGGAAACCCAATAGATGGTGTCATGGAGCTTTTAGCAAAGTTTTGAGATGAGGATTAGATGATATTGAATCTTGGATTTAGTTGATCAAGGGTGGAGATTGAAAAATCGAAACTTTCTTATTTTAGAAACTTTATAAAACATACATATTTTAAACAACGGAAACCATCGAGATGGATTGAAACATCTTTTAGCTAAGTTTTGAGATGAAGATGAGATGATATTTAATCTTAGATTTAGTGGACTGAGGATGGAAATTGAAAAAATTTAAAGTTTCTTATATTAAAAACATCATAAGACATCCATCTTTTAGACATATGAAATCCTCGAGATGGTGTTAAGGACCTTTTAGCCAAGTTTTGAGATAAGGATGAAAAACGTATTGAATCTTAGATTTAGTTGATAAAAGATGGAGATTGAAAAAATAGAAAGTTTCTTATTTTAGAAACTTTTTAAAACATCCATCTTTTAGACATAGGAACCCCTAGAGATGGTGTCATGAAGCTTTTAACCAAGTTTAGGGATGAGAATCAAAGGGTATTGAATCTTAGAATTAATTGATGAAAAAACCCTAGCGATGGTTTCAAGGAGCATTTAGCTAAGTTTTCAGATAAGGATGAGATGATAATGAATCTTTGATTTAGTTGATGAAGGATGGAGATTGAAAAAATAGAAAGTTTCTTATTTTAGAAACTTATAAAATATCAATCTTTTAGACATAGGAAACCCTAGAGATGGAGTCAGGGGGTTTTAGCTAAGTTTTGGGATGAGGATGAGATGGTATTGAATCTTAGATTTAGTTGCGGAAGGATGGAGATTGAAAAAAAGAAAGTTTCTTATTTTAAAAACTTTATAAAACATCAATCTTTTAGACATAAAAAACCCTAGAGATGGTTTCAAGGAGTTTTAGCTATGTTTTGAGATGAGGATGAGATGATATTGAATCTTTGATTTAGTTGATGAAGGATGGAGATTGAAAAAATAGAAAGTTTCTTATTTTAAAAACTTATAAAACATCAATCTTTTAGACATAGGAAACCCTAGAGATGGAATCAAGGGGCTTTTAGCCAAGTTTTGGGATGAGGATGAGATGGTATTGAATCTTAGATTTAGTTTGGGAAGGATGGAGATTGAAAAATAGAAAGTTTCTTATTTTAGAAACTTTATAAAACATCCAATTTTCGAGATAAGAACCCATAGAGATGGTGTTAAGGAGCTTTTAGCCAAGTTTTGGGGTGAGGATGAGATGGTATTGAATCCTAGATTTAGTTGGTGAATGAGGGATATTGAAACAGAAAAAGTTTCATATTTGAGAAACTGTAGAAAACATCCATCTTTTAGACTTAGGAAACCCTAGAAATGGTGTGAAGGAGGTTTTAGCTAAGTTTTGAGATGTGGATGAGATGATATTGAATCTTAGATTTAATTGATTAAGGGGTGAGATTGAAAAAAATAGTTACTTATTTTAGAAACTGTATAAGACATCAATCTTTTAGACAGGAAACCCTACAAATGGTGTGAAGGAGCTTTTAGCTAAGTTTTGAGATGAGGATGAGATGATATTGAATCTTATATTTAGTTGAGTAGTGATGAAAATTGAAATAATAGAAAGTTTCTTATTTTAGAAACTTTATAAAACATCCATCTTTTAGAGATAGGAGACCCTAGACACGGTGTCAAAGAGCTTTTAACCATGTTTTCGGATAACAATGAGATGTTACTGAATCTTATATTTAGTTGATGAAGGATGTGAATTGAAAAAATAGAAAGTTTCTTCTTTTAGAAACTTTATAAAACATCAATCTTTTTGACAGGGGAAACTCTAGAGATGATGTCAACGACCTTTTAGCCAAGTTTTGGGATAAGAATGTGAAGACACCGAATCGTAGATTTAGTTGATTAAGTATGGAGATTGAAAAAATAGAAAGTTTCTTATTTTAGAAAATTTATAAAAATCCATCTTTTAGACATACGAAACCCTAGAGATGGTGTCAATGAGCTTTTAGCCATATTTTGAGATGATGATGAGATTATATGGAATTTTAGATTTAGTTGATAAAGGATAGAGATGGAAAAAATAGAAAGTTTCTTATTATTGAAACTTTAGAAAACATCCATCTTTTAGACTTATGAAACCCTAGAGATTTTGTCAACGAGCTTTTAGCCAAGTTTTGGGATGAGAATGAGAGGGTATTAAATCTTAGATTTAGTTCATAAACGATGGAAATTGAAAAAATAGAAAGTTTCTTGTTTTAGAAACTTTATAAATATCCTTCTTTTAGACATAGGAGAACCTAGAGACGGTGTCAAAGACCTTTTAGCCGTGTTTTGGGATGAGGTTGAAATGATATTGAATCTTAGATTTAGTTGATTAAGGACGGAGATTGAAAGAATTGAAAGTCTCTTATTTTAGAAACTTTGTAAAATATCCATCTTTTAAACATAGGAAACCCTAGAAATGATGTCAACGATCTTTAAGGCAAGTTTGTGGATGAGAGGTAGAGGTACTGAATCTTAGATTTAGTTGATGAAGGATGGAGATTGAAAAATTAGAAAGTTTCTTATTTTAGAAACTTTAAAAAAGTTCAATCTTTTAGACATAAGAAACCCTAGAGATGGTGCTACGGTGCTTTTAGCCAAGTTTCGGGATAAGGATGAGATGGTATTGAATCGTAGATTAAGTTGGTGAGGGATGGAGATTGAAAAATAGAAAGTTCCTGAAATACAAGGTGACAAACCAAGAGTGGGGTTGAATTGGCTAATTAAAAATTTGGGGCTTAATTTATTGGATTCCTAAAATCAATTTCCCAATTAAGCCTTAACATGTTTAACCCTTGATCAATTAATAGAGATATTAAGAGTTAGGGTTTGGATGTTACTTTAAGCATGCATTCACTAACCCTTGTTTGATTAAAACATAGATACAAGTTGGGTTAGAGATTACCAATCACCACAATGTGCAAATGAGAAGGAGGCGAAGACAGCATCCCCAAGGCACAAGATTTATAGTGGTTCGGTCACACCTTGACCTACTCCACTCTTCCAAGTTTTCCTCCTTGGGATTCTTCACTAACCACTAAGATTCTTCAAAGGGCAAATCTCAAAGCCTTACACCAACTCCTTCTTCAAAGGGATTACACCCTTTTCTGCACGAAGCTTTTCCGATGACACTTTCCCTGTACACTTGCTTTACCTTTCTTTCCAGGCCAAATCGGAGACCCTCAAACATAGAATGAAGAAAAAAAAAGAAAGAAACTCTCAATGCCTCTTAATAGGCGGATTACAAAGTTGTAAGCTCACAAACTCTCCAAAGAATATATACAAATGTAATGCCTATGGAGATCCTCTGGATAGAATGTAAAAATGCAAATTCAAAGAGGTTTAACCTTTCATATAAAAGTTTTGGTTCAAGAAGATGGGATTTTATCTTGACAAAGGTTATGTAGAAAGGTTTGGATAGTGTATATATAGCCCACAAGAAAATATGACCGTTTGGGGGTAAAACGATAATTTAAAGGGTTGAAAAAGTCAACCTACGAAAGCCCCAACGGATCTATTTCCCAGTCGCGGCGGTCGACGGAGGCACGGCGGTCGCCCGCCCTTCGGGCTCTTAATTTGAAATTCAAAATTCATACCGGCGCGGTCGGTCAACCGGCAAGGGCTTACTGTTTGAAATTCTCAAAACACTATCGGAGTCGACCGGACCCATGGAGGTCGACCGCCCACACCATACTGGATTGTTTCTGTTTTGAACAGAAACGTATCTGCGGTCGCCCAGCTTGACCCGGTTGACCGGCCCGCCCGGCATACCCCGGTCAACCGGCCTTAGTGAAATTTCATTTTAACTTTAAAATCCAGGGGCTTTTGGGCTATGGTCTTTGGGCTTTAGTCCAAGGTTTTCAAACACATTTTTGGGTGTGTTGATGGTTTTCAAAGATATAAAATGTTAAGTATAAAAACCATTTTGAAAACCTTTTGAAAGTGCATTTTATATAAAATCAAGATGACTCCAAATACATTCTAAAAATAAGAACCTTGAGTCTTCTTGGAATGCCTTGGCTCCTTTGCACTTTCTTGGACTTCATCAGCTTGAGTGAATATTTTGACATTGTCTTGGCTCTTGTGACTTCCTCCAATCTTCACTGCATGATGGGAGGTGCATGAGGTGTCACCAATGACTTGTTCAACTCCAAGCTTCTTCTTCACACTTGCTTAGGAACTTGTGGGATCTTCATGATGAGCTTCTTTACTTGAGCATCTTCAAATGAGGATGACTCAAAAGTAGTTGCAAGCTCTTGGTTCCTTTGATCCTTGATCCACAAGTCATGTGTTGTGTTGAGTTCTGTAATGGCGATATAGCATATCAAATTCCTGTGTAGAGCACAACATCTCAAAGCAACACATTAGTCTAACAATGCTAATCAATTTGTGTTTGCTAGCATCAAAATAAAAAGGTAATGTGAATGAATGAACCAATGTGTACCCTTGGGCTTAGAGTTTCTTATTTTAGAAACTTTATAAAACATCAATCTTTTAGACATAGGAAACCCTAGAGATGGTGTCAATGAGCTTTACCAAAGTTTTGAGATGAGGATGAAAAGATATTGATTCTTTAATTTAGTTGAGAAAGGACGGAGATTGAAAAAATAGAAAATTTCTTATTTTAGAAAGTTTACAAGACATCCATCTTTTAGACATAGGAAACCCTAGAGATGGGGTCAAGGAGCTTTTAGCTCAGTTTTGAGATGAGAATGAGATGGAATTGAATCTTAGATTTAGTTGATAATTGATGAAGTTTGAAAAAATAGAAAGTTTCTTATTTTAGAAATTTTAAAAAACATCCATCTTTTAGACATAAGAAATCCTAGATATGGTGTCAAAGAGCTTTTAGCTGAGTTTTGAGATGAGGATGAGATGATATTTAATCTTTGATTTAGTTGATGAAGGATGGAAATTGATAAAATAGATAGTTTCTTATTTTAGAAACTTAGAAAACATCCATCTTTTGGACATATGAGACCCTAGAGACGGTGTTAAGGAGCATTTAACCAAGTTTTGGGATGAGAATGAGAGACTAACGAATCTAAGATTTCGTTAATGACGGATGGAGATTGAAAAATAGAAAGTTTCTTATATTATAAACTTTCTAAAACATCCATCTTTTAGACATAGGAAACCCAAGAGATGATGTCAGCGAACTTTTGGCCAAGATTGGGGATAAGAATGAGCGGGTACTGAATCATAAATTTAGTTGATTAAGTATGGAGATTGAAAAAATAGTAAGTTTCTTCTTTTAGAAACTTTATAAAAATCCATCTTTTAGACATAGGAAATCCTAGAGATGGTGTCAAGGAGCTTTTAGCCAAGTTTTGAGATGAGGATGAGATGGTATTGAAACTTAGATTTAGTTGATAAATGAAGGAGATGGAAAAAATAGAAATTTTTTTATTATATAAACATCATAAAACATCCATCTTTTAGACATAGAAAACCCTAGAGATGTTGTCAACGAGCTTTTAGCCAAGTTTTGGGTTGAGAATGAGAGGGTTTTAAATCTTAGATTGATAAATGATGGAGATTGAAAAAATAGAAAGTTTCTTATTTTAGAAACTTTATAAAACATCGTTCTTTTAGACATTGGGGAAGCTACAGACGGGGTAAAGGACCTTTAAGCCGTCTTTTGGGATGAGGATGAGATGATATTGAATCTTAGATTTAGTTGATTAATGATGGAGATTGAAAAATAAGAAAGTTTCTTATTTTAGAAACTTCTAAAACATCAAACTTTTAGACAAAGGAACTCATAGAGATGGTGTCAAGGTGCTTTTAGCCAAATTTTCGGAGGAGGATGATATGGTATTGAATCGTCGATTTAGTTGGTTAAGGGCGGAGATTGAAAAAAAGAAAGTTTTTTTATTTTAGAAACTTTATAAAACATCTATCTTTTAGACATAAGAAACCCTAGAGATGGTGTCAAGGAGCTTTTAGCTAAGTTTTGAGAAGAGAATGAGAAGATATTGATTCTTTGATTTAGTTGATGAAGGATGGAGATTGAAAAAATAGAAAGTTTCTTATTTTAGAAACTTTATAAGACATCCATTTTTAGACATAGGAAACCCTAGAGATGGGGTAAAGGAGCTTTTAGCCCAGTTTTGAGATGAGGATTTGATGGTATTGAATCTTAGATTTAGTTTAGAAATTATGAAGATTGAAAAAATAGAAAGTTTCTTATTTTAGAAACTTTATAACACATCCATCTTTTAGACATAAGAAACCATACAGATGGTGTCAATGTGCTTTTACCTAAGTTTTGAGATGAGGATGAGATGGTATTGAATATTTGAATTTGTTGATGAAGGACGGAGATTGAAAAAATAGAAAGTTTCTTATTTTAGAAACTTATAAAACATCAATCTTTTAGACATAGGAAACCCTAGAGATGGTGTCAAGGTGCTTTTAGGCAAGTTTTGGGATGAGGATGAGATGGTATTGAATCGTAGATTTAGTTGGTGAAAGACGTAATTGAAAAATATAAAGTTTCTTATTTTAGAAACTTTATAAAACATCCATCTTTTTTACAGAGGAAACCATAGAGATGGTGTCAATGAGCTTTTAGCAAAATTTTGAGATGAGGATGAGATGATATTGAATCTTTGATTTAGTTGATGAATGATGGAGATTGAAGAAATAGAAAGTTTCTTATTTTAGAAACTTATAAAACAACCAACTTTTTTACATATGAGACCCTTGAGACGGTGTGAATGAGCTTTTACCCAAGTTTTGGGATGAGAATGAGAGAGTATTGAATCTCAGATTTAGTTGATGATGGTTGGAGAATGAAAAATAGAAAGTTTCTTATTTTAGAAACTTTATAAAACAACAATCTTTTAGACATAAGAAACCCTAAAGATAGTGCCAAGGTGCTTTTAGCCATGTTTTGGGATGATGATGAGATGGTATTGAATCGTAGATTTTGTTGGGGAATGATTGAGATTGAAAAATAGAAAGTTTCTTATTTTATAAACTTTATAAAACATCCACCTTTTAGACATAGGAAACCAAATAAATGGTGGCAACGAGCTTTTAGCCAAGTTTTGAGATGGGGATTAGATGGTATTAGATTTTAGATTTAGTTGATCAAGGATGGAGATTGTAAAATGGAAAATGTCTTCTGTTAGAAACTTTATAAAACATCAATCTTTTAGACATAGAAAACCTCATAAATGGTGTGAAGGAGCTTTTAGCTAAGTTTTGATATGAGGTGAAATTCCAAGGGTGGTCCCGAATTGGCAACAAATGAGGAGGGAAGAATTAGGTTTCTAACAAGTTTTAATTCTTTTGAAAACTCAAACCCAATTTTGGAAATTAAGAGATCAACAATAAATTTCAAGCACACAAGTTAAATCTAAAGTGCAAATGCAAATAAAGAGCAAGAGTAAGAGAGATTGCACCCGAGATTTAAAGTGGTTCGGTCCTCCAAACGTGAGGCCTACTCCACTCCACCAACCAAACCCGTTGATGGCTTCACTATGTGATCTTCTTAACTTTGACGAAGATCGGTGCCGATTACAAATTTCGATTACCTTTAATCTTGGTGGCAATCTTCACCACGGAGAGTGGGCTACGCTTCTCCGAACACTCGCCTGATACAAGTTCTAGACTAAGAAAGAAAGAACAAAAAATCCCTCACAAGGGTTTACAAGAATTGCAGAGGATGTACAAATTGAGCCTATGATCCAAATCCTAATCTTTAGAGGATGAGAGGCATAATCAAGTTTGATTCACTCTTTGGATGTTCAAATGAAGTTTTAGAGTGTTAGGATTTTTTTTGTCTTGAAGTTTAGAATGCCCATTTATATAGAAAAACCCAAATAGGACTGTTTGGTGGCATAGTGGTAATTCTGGAGAAAACACCAACGGATATAAATCTGACCGTTATTAGTGTTCTTGGAGTTCCGAGAATTTTTCTCGGAGTTCCGGGAATACAAACAGAAGATGAAAAATGTCTACTGGACCAAATCTCGGAGCTCCGAGGATTTCTCGGAGTTCCGAGCTCGGAGCTCCGAGAATTTCTCGGAGTTCCGAGAAGCCTATGTTGAGCAGATTTTCAATTCTGTTTTTGGGCTTCCAATTTCTCACCAACTTCGGATTGCTATGAGGGTTCCAAGTTATTGGTACACCAGAAGGACAATCTCTTATTCATTTAGGGTGTGTGAGATTAACTTAATTATGCCTTTCAAAATCCTAAACTAGGATTGGATCTTAATACAATCTAATATAACTTCGATCTTCAATGGATTCTTCAAGTCTTCATTTGTCTTGGATTTCGATGTCTTTGGCCTTCATGATGTGGTCCAATAAGATCTTCTTGGCCTCAATCCAAGCAATGTTGTCTTAGCACCAATGTGATCTACAACTTAGACAATCAAACACATTAGTGATCATAAATCACTTGTGTATTTGAATCATCAAAATAAGATGGGAATGCCAAGGTGGAAACCATTGGGCTTACAATCTCCCCCTTTTTTATGATGACAAGCACAAGAGATTTTCCAATAAAAGCATTCATATTTTCCTTACACTAGAATTCTCTCCCCCTTTGGCCTCAATAAAAAAGATTGGGGTAAAAGAGAAACAAAGGGATGAAATATTCAATTTAAAGCTCCCCCTTTTTCAAGGAAAAAGACAAACCTAGAACTCCCCCTATTTAGAATTTTTATTAAACATAAGAGGGAATATTTTAATTATCCATAGAAAGATATTCAATTTTAGAGAAAAAACCCCTAATCTAACCAAATATGAAGATAATCATATGGGGGCTTTGGGAACCCAAGAATTCTTGGTTCCAACACTATCCCTAATCTTAGATGCACATTGGAATTGGTAATGACCATTTATTCCACAATAATGGCATCTAACATGAGGGTTAGGTACGCTAGTCCTATCATATGCATGTTTAGGTCTTTGACTAGTCTTCTTTAAGATTATGTCAATAACTTTGTCACCATTTAAGAATCCATGGAGACATAATCTTAACCTTTCATTTTCATTTTGAAGATGGGTGATTTGATTTTGAAAATCATTAAATTCATCTTCATAAGATTTGGTAGAGCTTGCCACATCTTGGAGTTTTGCAATTTGGCAACTTTTCTCATCCAAACAACCCTTCAGGGTTTCAATCTCAAGTTTAAAATTTTCAAGTTGTGCTTGAGATTTGGAAGAAGATTCATTTTTTTAAAAATTAAGTTCATTTTCTAATTTTGAAATGGATTTCTTTTGAACTTTATTTTTAGAAATTTGAGAGTGCAAGGTTGAGCACAATTCATCATACGATATTCTTTCACTATCACTACTAGATGAATAACAAGAGGGGTTAGAATTTACCTCAACTTCATGGGAGAGTGCAATGAGGCAAAGATCATCATTCTTTTCTTCCCCTTCACTTGAGCTTTGTCCCGAGGTGCTCAAAGCATCCCAACCGGTGGCAAGAGCCTTGTGCTTCTTCCATTCCTTCTTTCCCTTGTATTTTGAGGAAGATGACTTGAGAAGTGGACAATCCGATCTTTTGTGTCCGGTCTTCTTGCAATTATAGCACCTTATTCCTCCTTCTACTTCACTTTCTTCTTTCTTCTTCATTTTATCATTTTTATGTTTCTTTCTCCATAAGCTTTTAAATTTTCTTAAAGCTTCTTCTTCATTGCTATCCGCCTCGCTAGAGGATGATGAGTTCGCTTTGGAGGCTTTTAGAGCTAGTGATCGACTCTCTTTTTCTTTCTCTTTCGGCTTCTTCTCCTCTTGTCGGCTAGTGAGGAGCATCTCATGGGTGATGAGAGATCCTACGAGCTCCTCCATGGTTAGCGTCTTGAGATTCTTTGATTCTTGTATGGCGGTTACCTTTGAATCCCAATATGGAGGAAGAGACCTAAGCAACTTACTTACAAGCTCATCAGTAGGATAAGATTTACCAAGATTAGCTAGTTCATTAGAAATTTTAGAAAAACGGGTATACATTTCAGAAATGCTTTCGTTTTGATCCATTCTAAACATTTCATATTTGCTCTTTAACAAGTTTATTTTGGAATCCTTAACTTGAGATGTTCCCTCATGGGTAACGGCAAGTGTATCCCAAATAACCTTGGCAGAATAAAAAAGAGCAACTCGATTAAACTCCTCCGTAGATGAGGCGCAAAACAAAGAATTTATAGCATTATAATTTAAATTTGCATGCCTTTTTTCTACGACATTCCATTCTTCAAATGGTTTGAAAGGCAACATGTATCCATTTTCAACAATGTGCCAAAGTTCCACATCTATCGAAAGAAGATAGATGCGCATCCTTGTCTTCCAATGTCCATAGTTGGACCCATTAAAGAAGGGGGGTCTAGTTGTGGAATGGCCCTCCGGAAGTCCGGTTCCATTTCTATCCGCCATTTCACAATTAGAAAGTTGCCAAAGATCTTATGATCTTTCCATTGTTTGAAATTTTTAAAGAAAAATTTACCAAAGATTTATAGAAAAGAAAATCTTTTAAGAGCCTTCGCTCTGATACCAAGTGAAATTCCAAGGGTGGTCCCGAATTGGCAACAAATGAGGAGGGAAGAATTAGGTTTCTAACAAGTTTTAATTCTTTTGAAAACTCAAACCCAATTTTGGAAATTAAGAGATGAACAATAAATTTCAAGCACATAAGTTAAATCTAAAGTGCAAATACAAATAAAGAGCAAGAGTAAGAGAGATTGCACCCGAGATTTAAAGTGGTTCGGTCCTTCGAACGTGAGGCCTACTCCACTCCACCAACCAGACCCGTTGATGGCTTCACTATGTGATCTTCTTAACTTCGGCGAAGATCGGTGCCGATTACAAATTTCGATTACCTTTAACCTTGGTGGCAATCTTCACCACGAAGAGTGGGCTACGCTTCTCCGAACACTCGCCCGATACAAGTTCTAGACTAAGAAAGAAAGAACAAAAAATCCCTCACAAGGGTTTACAAGAATTGCAGAGGATGTACAAATTGAGCCTATGATCCAAATCCTAATCTTTAGAGGATGAGAGGCATAATCAAGTTTGATTCACTCTTTGGATGTTCAAATGAAGTTTTAGAGTGTTAGGATTTTTTTGTCTTGAAGTTTAGAATGCCCATTTATATAGAAAAACCCAAATATGACCGTTTGGTGGTATAGTGGTAATTCTGGAGAAAACACCAACGGATATAAATCTGACCGTTATTAGTGTTCTCGGAGTTCCGGGAATACAAACAGAAGATGAAAAATGTCTACTGGACCAAATCTCGGAGCTCCAAGGATTTCTCGGAGTTCCGAGAAGCCTATGTTGAGCAGATTTTCAATTCTGTTTTTGGGCTTCCAATTTCTCACCAACTTCGGATTGCTATGAGGGTTCCAAGTTATTTGTACACCACAACGACAATCTCTTATACATTTAGGGTGTGTGAGATTAACTTAATTATGCCTTTCAAAATCCTAAACTAGGATTGGATCTTAATACAATCTAATATAACTTTGATCTTCAATGGATTCTTCAAGTCTTCATTTGTCTTGGACTTCGATGTCTTTGGCCTTCATGATGTGGTCCAATGAGATCTTCTTGGCCTCAATCCAAGCAATGTTGTCTTAGCGCCAATGTGATCTACAACTTAGACAATCAAACACATTAGTGATCATAAATCAGTTGTGTATTGAAATCATCAAAATAAGATGGGAATGCCAAGGTGGAAACCATTGGGCTTACATGAGGATTAGATGGTATTGAATCTTTCTTTTATTTGAACAAGGATGGAGATTGAAAAAAAAAGTTTCTTATTTTAGAAACTTTAAAAGACACCAATCTTTTAGAAATAGAAAACCCTAGAGATGTTGTCAAGAAGCTTTTAACCAAGTTTTGAGATGAGGCTGAGGTGGTATTGAATCTAAGATTTTGTTGATAAAGGATGAAGATTGAAAACTAAAACGTTTCTTATTTTATAAACTTGGTAAAACATTCATCTTTAGAAATTAGACACCTTAGTGATGATGTCAACGAGCTTTAAGCCATCTTTTGGGATGAGAATAAGAGGGTATTGAATCTTAGATTTAGTTGATGAAGGATGGATATTGAAAAATTAGAAAGTTTCTTATTTTAGGAAATTTATAAAACATCCATCTTTTAGGCATAGAAAACCCTAGAGATGGTGTCAAGGTGCTTTTAGCCAAGTATTGGGATGAGGATCAGATTGTATTGAATCGTAGATTTAGTTGGTGAAGGATAGAGATTGAAAAATAGAAAGTTTCTTATTCTAGAAACTTTATAAAACATCCAACTTTTAGACATAGGAAACCTTTGAGAAGGTGTGAATGTGCTAATAGCTAAGTTTTCAGATTAAGATGAGATGATATTGAATCTTTGATTTAGTTGATTAAGGATGGAGATTTAAAAAATAAAAAGTTTCTTATTTTAGAAACTTTATAAGACATCCATCTTTTAGACATAGGAAACCCTAGAGATGGGGTCAAGGAGCTTTTAGCTATGTTTTGAGATTAGGATGAGATTTATTTAATCTTAGATTTAGTTGATAAATGATGAAGATTGAAAAATAGAAAGTTTCTTATTTAAAAAACTTTATAAAACATCTATCCTTTTGACAAAGGAGACCCTAGAGACGGTGTTAAGGAGCTTTTAGCCATGTTTTGGGATGAGGATGGGAAGATATTGAATCTTAGATTTATGTGATAAAGGATGGAGATTGAAAAAATAGAAAGTTTTTTATTTTATAGACTTTATAAAATATTAATTTTTTAGACTTAGTAAACTCTAGAGATGGTGTAAAGGAGCTTTTTAGCCAAGCTTTGTGATCAGGATGAGATGGTATTAAATCTTAGATTTAGGTTAAAAATGATGGAGATTGACAAAATAGAAAGTCTTTTACATTAGAAACTATTTAAAATATCCATCTTTTAAACATAGGAAATCCTAGAAATTGTGTAAATGAGGTTTTAGCCAAGTTTTGAGATGAGGATGAGATGGTATTAAATCTTAGATTTAGTAGATAAAGAATGGAGATTGAAAAAATAGAAAATTTCTTATTTTCTAAATTGGAGACCCTAGAGAAGGTGTGGTGGCGCTTTTAGCCTAGTTTGGGATGATGATAAGGTGGTTTTAAATCTTAGATTTAGTTGATCATGGATGAAGATTGAAAAAATAGAAAGTTTCTTATTTTAAAAACTTTATAAAACTTCTATCTTTTAGACATAGGAAACCCTAATGATGATGTCGACGAGGTTTTAACCAAGTTTTGGGATGAGAATGAGAGGGAATTGAATCTTAGATTTAGTTGATTAAGGATGGAGATTGAAAAAATAGAAAGTTTCTTACTCTAGAAACTTTATAAGACATCAGTCTTCTAGACAAAGTAAACCCTAGAGATGGTGTCAAGGCGCTTTAAGCCAAGTTTTGAGAAGAGGATGGGATGGTATTGAATCTTAGATTTCGTTGATGAAGGATGGAGATTGAAAAAGTTAAAAGAATAAGAAACTTTATGAAACATCTGTCTTTTAGACATAGGAAATTCTAGAGATGGTGTGAAGGAGCTTTGAGCAAAGTTTTGAGATGAGGATGAGATGATATTGAATCTTAGATTTAGTTGATTAAGGATGGAGACTAAAAAAATAGAAAGTTTCTTATTTTAGTAACTTTATAAGACATCATTCTTTTAGACATATGAACCCCTAGAGATGGTGTTAAGGAGCTTTTAGCCAAGCTTTTAGATGAGGATGAGAGGGTGTTGAATCTTAGATTTAGTTGATAGATGAGGATGAGATGATATTGAATCTTAGATTTAGTTTATGAAGGATGTAGATTGAAAAATTAGAAAGTTTCTTATTTTAGAAACTTTCTTAAATATCAATATTTTAGACATAGGAAACCCTATAGATGGTGTCAAGGTGCTTTTAGCCAAGTTTTAGAATGAGGATGAGATGGTATTGAATCTTAAATTTAGTTGGAGAAAGATGGAGATTGAAAAATAGAAAGTTTCTTTTTTTAGAAACTTTATAAAACATCCGGGACATTGGAAACCTTAGATATGGTGTGAAGGAGCTTTTAGCTAAGTTTTGAGATTTGGATGAGATGATATTGAATCTTTGATTTAGTTGATTAAGGATGGAGATTGAATAAACAGAAAGTTTTTTATTTTTGAAACTTTGTAAGACATCCATCTTTTAGACATAGGATGGAGATTCAAAAATATAAAGTCTCTTATTTTAGAAACTGTATAAAATGTCAATCTTTAAGACATAGGAAACCTGAGAGATAGTGTGAATGAGCTTTTAGATAAGTTTTGAGATGAAGATGAGACGATATTTAATCTTTGATTTAGTTGATAAAGGATGGACATTGAAAAAATAGAAAGTTTCTTATTTTAGAAACTTTTTAAAACATTCATCATTTAGAAATAAGAAACCCTAGTGATGATGTCAACGAGCTTTAAGCCATGTTTTGGAATGAGCATATGAGGGTATTGAATCTTACATTTAGTTGATGACGGACGTAGATTGAAAAATTAAAAAGCTTCTTAGTTTAGAAACTTTATAATACATCCATCTTTTAGACATAGGAAACCCTAGAGATGGAGTCAATGTACTTTTAGCCAAGTTTTAGGATGAGGATGAGATGGTATTGAATCGTAGATTTAGTTGCTGAAGGATGGATATTCAAAAATATAAAATCTCTTATTTCAGAAACTTTATAAAACATTCATCTTTTAGACATAGGAAACCCTGAAGATAATGTGAAGGGGCTTTTAGCTAAGTTTTGAGATGAAGATGAGATAATATTGAATTTTTGATTTAGTTGATGAAGGATGGAGATTGAAAAAATAGAAAATTTCTTATTTTAGAAACTTTATAAGACATCCATCTTTTAGACATACGAGACCCTAGAGATGGGGTCAAGGAGCTTTTAACTAAGTTTTGAGATGAGGATGAGATGGTATTGAATCTTAGATTTAGTTGATAAATGATGAAAATCAAAAATTAGAAAGTTTCTTATTCTAAAAACTTTATAAAACATCAATCTTTTAGACATAGTGGATCCTAGAGACGGTGTGAATGAGCTTTTAGCCATATTTTGGGATGAGGATGAGGTGATATTGACTCTTAGATTTAGTTGATGAAGGAGGGAGATTGAAAAAATTGAAAGTTTCTTATTTTAGAAACTTTATAAAACATTAATTTTTTAGACACAGTAAACCCTAGAGATGTTGTCAAGGAGCTTTTAGCTAACTTTTGAGATTATGGAGAGATGATATTAAATCTTAGATTTAGGTTATAAAGGATGGAGATTGAAAAACTAGAAAGTTTCTTATTTTAAAAACTTTATAAAACCTTAACTTGTTAGATTCAGTAAACCCTAGACATTGTGTCAATGAGCCTTTAGCCAAGTTTTGAGATTAGGGTGAGATGGTATTAAATCTTACATTTAGGTTATAAAGGATGGAGATTGAAAGACTAGAAAGTTTCTTATTTTAAAAACTTTATAAAATATCCATCTTTTAAACAAAGAAAATCCTAGAAATGGTGTCAATTAGCTTTTAGCCAAGTTTTGAGATGACGATGAGATGTTATTGAATTTTACATTTAGATGATAAAGGACGGAGATTGAAAAAATAAAAAGTTTCTTATTTTATAAACTTTATAAAACAACCATATTTTAGACATAGGTGACCCTAGATATGGTGTGAATGAGCTTTTAGCCTAGTTTTGAGATGATGATAAGATGATTTTGAATCTTAGATTTAGTTGATCATGGATGGAGATTGAAAAATTAGAAAGTTTCTTATATTAGAAATTTTGTTGAACATCTATTTTTTAGACAAAGGAAACCCTAAAGATGATGTCAACGAGGTTTTAACCGAGTTTTGGGTTGAGAATGAGGGTATTGAATCTTAGATTTAGTTGATGAAGGATGGAGATTGAAAAAATAGAAAGTTTCTTATTCTAAAAATTTTATAAGACATCAATCTTTTAGACTTAGTAAACCCTATAAATGGTTTCAAGGAGCTTTTAGCCTAGTTTTGAGATGAGGATGAGATGGTATTGAATCTTAGATTTGGATGATGAAGGATGGAGATTGAAAAAATAGAAAGTTTCTTATTTTAGAAACTTTATAAAACATCAATCTTTTAGACCTAAGAAACCCTAGAAATGGTGTCAATGAGCTTTTAGCTAAGTTTCGTGATGAGGATGAGATGATATTGAATCTTAGATTTAGTTGATGAAGGATGGAGACTAAAAAACTAGAAAGTTTCTTACTTTAGAAACTTTATAAGACATCAATCTTTTAGACATAAGAACCACTAGAGCTGGTGTCAAGGAGCTTTTAGCCAAGTTTTTAGATGATGATGAGAGGGTATTGAATCTTCGATTTAGTTGATAAAGGATGGAGATTGAAAAAATAGAAAGTTTCTTATTTTAGATACTTTAGAAAACATCCATCTTTTACAAATGATCTTGAAAAAATAGAAAATTTATTATTATAGAAATTTTAAAAAACATCCTTCTTTTAGTTATAAGAACCCTAGAGATGATGTCAACGAGCTTTTAGCCAAGTTTTGGGATGAGAATGAAAGGGTACTGAATCATAGATTTAGTTGATGAAGGATAGAGATTAAATAAATAGAAAGTTTCTTATTTTTGAAACTTTAAAAAATATACGTCACTTAGACAAAGGAAAGTCTAGAGATGGTGTTAAGGTGCTTTGAGCCAGGTTTTGGTATGAGATGATATTGAATCGTAGATTTAGATGGTGAAGAATAGATATTGAAAAATAAAAAGTTTTTTAATTTAGAAACTTTCTAAAACATCCACCTTTTAGACATATGAAACTTTATAGATGGTGTCAACGAGCTTGTAGCCAAGTTTTTGAGATGAAGATTAGATGTTATTGAATCTTAGATTTAGTTGATCAAGGATGGCGACGGTAAAATTGAAAGTTTCTTATTTTAGAAACTTTATAAAACATCAATATTTAAGACATAGGAAACCCTACAAATGGTGTCAAGGAGCTTTTAGCTAAGTTTTAAGATGAGGATTAGATGTTATTTAATTTTTGATTTATTTGAACAAAGATGGAGATTGAAAAAATAGAAAGTTTCTAATTTTAGAAAAAATTAAAAACATGAATCTTTTAAAGATAGAAAACCCTGGAGATGGTGTGAAGGAGCTTTTAGCTAAGTTTTGAGATGCGGATGAGATGATATTGAATCCTAGAATTAGTTGATAAAGGCTAAAAATTGAAAAAAAAAAGAAAATTTCTTATTTTAGAAACAGCATACGACATCAATCTTTTAAACATAGGAAACCCTACAGATAGTGTGAATGAGCTTTTACCCAAGTTTAGAGATAAGGATGAGATTGTATTGAATCTTATATTTTGTTGATAAAGGAGGAAGATAGAAAAAATAGAAAGTTTCTTATTTTAGAAACTTTATAAAACATCCAACTTTTAGAGATAACTGACCCTAGACACGGTGTCAAGGAGCTTTAAACCATGTTTTGGGATAACGAAGAGATGATACTGAATCTTAGATTGAGTTGATGAAGGATGAGAATTGAAAAAATAGAAAGTTTCTTATTTTAGAAACTTTATAAAACATCTATCTTTTAGACAAAGGAAACCATAGAGAATATGTCAACGAGCTTTTAGCCAAGTTTTGGAATAAGAATGAGAAGGTACTGAATTATAGATTTAGTTGATTAAGTAAGGAGATCGAAACTTTCTAAAAATCCATCTTTCAGACGTAGAAAACCCTAGATTTGGTGTCAAGGAGCTTTGAGTCAAGTTCTAGGAAGAGGATGAGATGGTATTAAATCGTAGATTTAGTTGGTGAAGGATGACGATTCAAAAATATAAAGTCTCTTATTTTAAAAATTTTATAAAACATCCATCTTTTTGACATAGGAATCCCTAGAGATAGTGTGAATGAGCTTTTAGCTAAGTTTTGAAATGTAGATGAGATGATATTGAATCTTTGATTTAGTTGATGAAGGATGGAGATTGAAAAAATTGAAAGTTTCTTATTTTAGAAACTTTATAAGACATCCAACTTTTAGACTTACGAAACCCTACGGATGGGGTCAAGGAGCTTTTAGCTAAGTTTTGAGATGAGGATGAGATGGTATTGAATCTTAAATTTAGTTAATAAATGACGAAAATTAAAAAATAGAAACTTTCTTATTTTAAAAACTTTATAAAACAACCATATTTTAGACATAAGAGACCCTAGAGACGGTGTGAAAGGGCTTTTAGCCATGTTTTTGGATGAGGATGAGGTGATATTGAATCTTAGATTTAGTTGATTAAGGATGGAGATTGAAAAAATAAAAAGTTTCTTAATTTAGAAACTTTATAAAATACTAATATTTTAGAGTTAGTAAACCCTAGAGATGGTGTCAAGGAGGTTTTAATCAAGTTTTCAGATTAGAGTGAGATGGTATTAAATCTTAGATTTAGGTTATAAAGGATGGAGGTTGAAAAAGTAGAAAGTTTCATTTTTTAGAAACTTTATAAAATATTAATTTTTTAGACTTAGTAAACCTTAGAGATGGTGTCAAGGAGCTTTTAGCCAAGTTTTGAGATGAGGATGAGACGGTATTGAATCTTAGATTTAGATGAATGATGGAGATTGAAAAAATAGAAAATTTCTTATTTTATAAACTTTATAAAACAACCATCTTTTAGACGTAGGTGATCCTACAGATGTTGTGAAGGAGCTTTTAGCCTTGTTTTGGGATGATGATAAGATGGTTTTGAATCTTAGGTTTAGGTTATCATGGATGGAGGTTGAAAAAATAGAAAGTCTCTTATTTTAGAAACTTTATAAAACATCTATCTTTTAGACAAAGGAAACCCTAGAGATGGTGTTAAGGTGCTTTGAGCCAAGTTTTAGGATGAGATGGTATTGAATCGTAGATTTAGATGGTGAAGAATATATATTGAAAAATAAAATATTTTTTAGTTTAGAAACTTTGTAAACTGGATACCTTTTAGACATAGGAAACTTTATAGATGGTGTCAACGAGCTTGAAAATCCAAGGGTGGTCCTGAGTACGGCAACTTATGAGGAGTGAGAAATTAGGTTGCTAACAAGTTTTAACTCTTTTGAAAACTCAAACCCAATTTTGGAAATTAAGAGATCAATAATAAAGTTCAAGCACACAAGTTAAATCTAAAGTGCAAATGCAAAATAAAGAGCAAGAGTAAGAGAGATTGTACCCGAATTTAAAGTGGTTCGGTCATCCAAACGTGAGGCCTACTCCACTCCACCAACCAAACCCGTTGATGGCTTCACTATGTGATCTTCTTAACTTCGGCGAAGATCGGTGCCGATTACAAATTCCGATTACCTTTAACCTTAGTGGCAATCTTCACCACGGAGAGTGGGCTACGCTTTTCCGAACACTCGCCCGATACAAGTTCTTGACTAAGAAAGAAAGAACAAAAAAATCCCTCACAAGGGTTTACAAATTGTAGAAGATGTACAAATTGAGCCTATGGATCCAAATCCTAATCTTAGAGGATGAGAGGCATAATCAAGTTTGATTCACTCTTTGGATGTTCAAATGAAGTTTTAGAGTGTTAGGATTGATAGTCTTGAAGTTTAGAATGCCCATATATATAGAAAAACCAAAATATGACCGTTCAATGGCATTGTGGTAATTCCAGCAAAATTCCCAACGGCTCAAAATATGACCGTTATAGTGTTCTCGGAGTTCCGAGAAAAAATCTCGGAGTTCCGGGAATACAAACAGAAGATGAAAAAAAGTCTACTGGACTATTTCTCGGAGTTCCGAGAATTTCTCTCGGAGTTCCGAGAAGCCTATGAAGAGCAAATTTTCACTTCATGTTTTTGGGCTTCCAACTTAACACCAAGTTGGGATTGCTATGAGGGTTCCAAGGTATTGGAACACCACAAAGACAATCACATATAAATTTAGGGTGTGTGTTTATTTCCTTAATTATGCCTCTTAAAATCTAAAACTAAGATTGAATTTTATACAATCTAAATTGACTTCGATCTTCAATGCGATTCTTCAAGTCTTCATTTGTCTTGGATCTCCGATGTCTTTGGCCTTCATAATCGGTCCAATGAGATCTTCTTGGCCTCAATCCAAGCAATGTTGTCTTAGCACCAATGCGATCTACAACTTAGACAATCAAACACATTAGTGATCATAAATCACTTGTGTATTGGAATCATCAAAATAAGATGGGAATGCCAAGGTGGAAACCATTGGGCTTACAATCTCCCCCTTTTTGATGATGACAAGCACAAGAGATTTTCCAATAAAAGCATTTATATTTCCTTACACTAGAATTATCTCCCCCTTTGGCATCAATAAAAAAGATTGGGGTAAAAGAGAAACAAAGGGATGAATTATTCAATTTAAAGCTCCCCATTTTTCAAGGAAAAAGTCAAACCTAGAACTCCCCCTATTTAGAATTTTTATTCAACATAAGAGGGGATATTTAATTAACTTTGAAAAAGATATTCAATTTTAAGCATGCCCTTAATCTAAGTACATATGATGAAAATCATATGGGGGCTTTGGGAACCCAAGATTTCTTGGTTCGACCATAATCCCTAATCTTAGATGCACATTGGAATTGGTAATGACCATTTATTCCACAATAATGGCATCTAACATGAGGGTTAGATACGCTAGTCCTATCATATATATGTTTAGGTCTTTGACTAGTCTTCTGTAAGACTATGTCAATAATTTTGTCAACATTTAAGAATCCATGGAGACATAATCTTAACCTTTCATTTTCATTATGAAGATGGGTTATTTGATTTAGAAAATCATTAAATTCATCTTCATAAGATTTGGAAGAGCTTGCCACATCTTGGAGTTTTGCAATTTGGCAAGATTTCTCATCCAAACAACCCGGGTTTCAATCTCAAGTTTAAAATTGTCAAGTTGTATTTGAGATTTAGAAGAAAATTCATTTTTCAAAAAATTAAGTTCATTTTCTAATTTTGAAATGGATTTCTTTTGAACTTTATTTTTAGAAATTTGAGAGTGCAAGGTTGAGCACAATTCATCATATGATATTTTTTCACTATCACTACTAGATGAATAACATGAAGGGTTAGAGTTTACCTCGTCTTCATGAGTGAGTGCCATGAAGCAAAGATCGTCTTTATTTTCTTCCCCTTCGCTTGAACTCTTTCCCGAGGTGCTAGTAGCATCCCATCCGGTGGCAAGAGCTTTATGTTTCTTCCATTCCTTCTTTCCCCTGTATTTTTAGGAAGATGACTTGAGAAGTGGACAATCCAGTCTTTCGTGTCCGGGCTTCTTGCAATTATAGCACCTTATTCCTCCTTCTACTTCACTTTCTTCTTTCTTCTTCATTTTATCCTTTTTATGTTTCTTTCTCCATAAGCTTTTAAATTTCCTTAAAGCTTCTTCTTGATCGCTATCTGCCTCGCTAGAGGATGATGAGTTTGCTTTGAAGGCTTTTAGAGCTAGAGAACGACTATCTTTCTCTTTCTCTTTCGGCTTCTTCTCCTCTTGTCGGCTAGTGATGAGCATCTCATGGGTGATGAGAGATCCTACAAGCTCCTCCATAGTTAGCGTCTTGAGATTCTTTGATTCTTGTATGGCGGTTACCTTTGGATCCCAATATGGAGGAAGAGACCTAAGCTACTTACTCACAAGCTCATCAGTAGGATAAGATTTACCAAGATTAGCTAGTTCATTAGAAATTTTAGAAAAACGTGTATACATTTCGGAAATGCTGTCGTTTTGATCCATTCTAAACATTTCATATTTGCTTTTTAACAAGTTTATTTTGGAATCCTTAACTTGAGATGTTCCCTCATGGGTAACGGCAAGTGTATCCCAAATAACCTTGGCGGAATAAAAAAGAGCAACTCGATTAAACTCCTCCGTAGATAAGGCGCAAAACAAAGAATTTATAGCTTTGTAATTCAAATTTGCATGCCTTTTCTCTACGACATTCCATTCTTCAAATGGTTTGGAAGGCAATATGTATCCATTTTCAACAATGTGCCAAAGCTCCACATCTATCGAAAGAAGATAGATGCGCATCCTTGTCTTCCAATGTCCATAATTGGACCCATTAAAGAAGGGAGGTCTAGCTGTGGAATGGCCCTCCGGAAGTCCGGTTGCATTTCTATCCGCCATTTCACAATTAGAAAGTTGCCAAAGATCTTATGATCTTTCCCTTGTTGAAATTTATAAAGAAAAATTTACCAAAGATTTATAGAAAAGAGAATCTTTTAAGAGCCTTTGCTTTGATACCAAGTGAAAATCCAAGGGTGGTCCCGAGTACGGCAACTTATGAGGAGTGAGAAATTAGGTTGTTAACAAGTTTTAACTCTTTTGAAAACTCAAACCCAATTTTGGAAATTAAGAGATCAATAATAAAGTTCAAGCACACAAGTTAAATCTAAAGTGCAAATGCAAACTAAAGAGCAAGAGTAAGAGAGATTGCACCCGAGATTCAAAGTGGTTCGGTCCTCCAAACGTGAGGCCTACTCCACTCCACCAACCAAACCCGTTGATGGCTTCACTATGTGATCTTCTTAACTTCGGCGAAGATCGGTGCGGATTACAAATTCCGATTACCTTTAACCTTGGTGGCAATCTTCACCACGGAGAGTGGGCTACGCTTCTCCGAACACTCGCCCGATACAAGTTCTTGACTAAGAAAGAAAGAACAAAAAAATCCCTCACAAGGGTTTACAAATTATAGAAGATGTACAAATTGAGCATATGGATCCAAATCCTAATCTTAAAGGATGAGAGGCATAATCAAGTTTGATTCACTCTTTGGATGTTCAAATGAAGTTTTAGAGTGTTAGGATTAATAGTCTTGAAGTTTAGAATGCCCATATATATAGAAAAACCAAAATATGACCGTTCAATGGCATTGTGGTAATTCCAGCAAAATTCCCAACGGCTCAAAATATGACCGTTATAGTGTTCTCGGAGTTCCGAGAATATTTCTCGGAGTTCTGAGAATTCTCGGAGTTCTGAGAAAAAATCTCAGAGTTTCGGGAATACAAACAGAAGATGAAAAAAAGTCTACTGAACCATTTCTCGGAGTTCCGAGAATATTTCTCGGAGTTCCGAGAATTCTCGGAGTTCCGAGAAGCCTATGAAGAGCAGATTTTCACTTCATGCTTTTGGGCTTCCAACTTAACACCAAGTTGGGATTGCTATGAGGGTTCCGAGGTGTTGGAACACCACAAAGACAATCACATATAAATTTAGGGTGTGTGTTTATTTCCTTAATTATGCTTCTTAAAATCTAAAACTAAGATTGGATTTTATACAATCTAAATTGACTTCGATCTTCAATGCGATTCTTCAAGTCTTCATTTGTCTTGGATCTCCGATGTCTTTGGCCTTCGTAATAGGTCCAGTGAGATCTTCTTGGCCTCAATCCAAGCAATGTTGTCTTAGCACCAATGTGATCTACAACTTAGACCATCAAACACATTAGTGATCATAAATCACTTGTGTATTGGAATCATCAAAATAAGATGGGAATGCCAAGGTGGAAACGATTGGGCTTACAGAGCTTTTAGCCAAGTTTTTGAGATGAAGATTAGATGTTATTGAATCTTTGATTTAGTTGATCAAGGATGGAAATGGTAAAATTGAAAGTTTCTTATTTTAGAAACTTTATAAAACCTCAATATTTAAGACATAGAAAACCCTATAAATAGTGTCAAGGAGCTTTTAGCTAAGTTTCAAGATGAGGATTAGATGTTATTTAATTTTTGATTTATTTGAACAAGGATGGAGCTTGAAAAAATAGAAAGTTTCTTATTTTAGAAACTTTAGAAAACATCGATCTTTTAGACATAGGAAATCCTGGCGATGGTGTCAAGGGGCATTTAGCTAAGTTTTGATATGCGGATGAGATGATATTAAATCTTAGATTTAGTTGATGAAGGCTAGAGATTGAAAAAAAAAAGTTTCTTATTTTAGAAACTGTATAAGGCATCAATCTTTCAGACATAGGAAACCCTACAGATAGTGTGAAAGAGCTTTTACCCAAGTTTAGAGATGAGGATGAGATTGTATTGAATCTTATATTTTGTTGATAAAGGATGAAGAATGAAAAAATAGAAAGTTTCTTATTTTAGAAACTTTATAAAACATCCAACTTTTAGATATAACTGACCCTAGACACGGTGGCAAGGAGCTTTAAACCATGTTTTGAGATAACGAAGAGATGATACTGAATCTTAGATTTAGTTGATGAAGGATGAGAATTGAAAAAATAGAAAGTTTCTTATTTTAGAAACTTTATAAAACATCTATCTTTTAGACAAAGGAAACCATAGAGAATATGTCAACGAGCTTTTAGCCAAGTTTTGGGATACGAATGAGACGGTACCGAATCATAGATTTAGTTGATTAAGTAAGGAGATTGAAATTTTATAAAAATCCATCTTTTAGACGTAGAAAACCCTAGAGATGGTGTCAAGGAGCTTTTCGCCAAGTTTTGGGAAGAGGATGAGATGGTATTGAATCGTAGATTTAGTTGGTGAAAGATGGCGATCCAAAAATATAAAGTCTCTTATTTTAAAATTTTTATAAAACATCCATCTTTTAGACTTAGGAAACCCTAGAGATAGTGTGAAGGAGCTTTTAGCAAAGTTTTGAGAAGAAGATGAGATGATTTGAATCTTTGATTTAGTTGATGAAAGATGGAGATTGAAAAAATTGAAAGTTTCTTATTTTAGAAACTTTATAAGACATCCAACTTTTAGACTTACGAAACCCTAGGGATGGGGTCAAGGAGCTTTTAGCTAAGTTTTGAGATGAGGATGAGATGGTATTGAATCTTAGATTAAGTTAATAAACGATGAAAACTGAAAAATAGAAAGTTTCTTATTTTAAAAACTTTATAAAACAATCATATTTTAGACATAAGAGACCTTAGAGACGGTGTGAAAGAGATTTTAGCCATGTTTTTTGATGAGGTTGAGGTGATATTGAATCTTAGATTTAGTTGAATAAGGATGGAGATTGAAAAAATAGAAAATTTCTAATTTTAGAAACTTTATAAAACATCAATCTTTTAAACATAAGAAATCATAGAAATTGTGTTAATGAGCTTTTAACCAAGTTTTGAGATTATAGTTGGATGGTATTAAATCTTAGATTTAGGTTATAAAGGGTGGAGATTGAAAAACTAGAAAGTTTCTTATTTTAGAAACTTTATAAAATACCCATCTTTTAAACTATCGAAATCATGAAAATGATGTCAATGGGCTTTTAGCCAAGTTTTGAGATGAATATAAGATGATATTGAATCTTAGATTTAGATGAAGGATGGAGATTGAAAAAATAGAAAGTTTCTTATTTTATAAACTTTATCAAACAACCATCTTTTAGACATAGGTGACCCTAGAGATGGTGTGAAGGAGCTTTTAGCCTAGTTTTGGGATGATGATAAGATGATTTTGAATCTTAGGTTTAGGTTATCATTGATGGAGATTGAAAAAATAGAAAGTCTCTTATTTTAGAAACTTTATAAAACATCTATCTTTTAGACAAAGGAAACCCTAAAGATGATGTCAACGTGGTTTTAACCAAGATTTGGGATGAGAATGAGAGGGTGTTGAATCTTAGATTTAGTTGATGACGGATGGAGATTGAAAAAATAGAAAACTTCTTATTCTAGAAACTTAATAAGATATCAATCTTTTAGACTAGAAAACTCTAAAGATGGTGTCAATGAGCTTTTAGCCTAGTTTTGAGAAGAGGATGAGATGGTATTGAATTTTAGATTTAGTTGATGAAAGATAGAGATTGAAAAGTAGAAAGTTTCTTCTTTTAGAAACTTTATAAAACATCCATCTTTTAGACATAGGAAACCCTAGAGATGGTGTCAAAGAGCTTTGAGGTAAGTTTTGAGATGAGTATGAGATCTTATTAAATCTTAGAATTAGTTGATGAAGGATAGAGACTAAAATAGAAAGGTTATTATTTTAGAAACTTTATAAGACATCAATCTTTTAGACTTAAGAACCCCTAGAGATGGTGTCAATGAGCTTTTAGCCAACTTTTGTGATGAGGATGAGAGGGTATTGAATCTTAGATTTTGTTGATAAATGATGAAGATTGAAAAAATAGAAAGTTTGTTATTTTAGATACTTTATAAAACATCCATCTTTTACACATAAGAGACCCAAGAGACAGTGTTAAGGAGCTTTTAACTATGTTTTGGGGTGAGGATGAAATGATTTTAAATCTTAGATTTAGTTGATGAAGGATGGAGATTGAAAAATAGAAAGTTTATTATTTTAGAGATTTTATAAAACATCTGTATTTTAGTTATAGGAACCCTAGAAAGATATCAACGAGCTTTCAGCGAAGTTTTGGAATGAGAATGAGAGGGTACTGAATAATAGATTTAATTGATGAAGCATGGAGATTAAAAAAAATAGAAAGTTTCTTATTTTTGAAACTTTAAACAACATACGTCATTTAGGTATAGGAAACCCTAAAGATGGTGTCAATGTGCTTTGAGCCAAGTTTTGGGATGAGGATGAGAGAATATTGAATCGCAGATTTAGATGGTGAAGGATAGAGATTAAAAAAAAAGTTTCTTATTTTAGAAACTTTATAAAACACCCACCTTTTAGACATAGGAAACTTTATAGATGGTGTGAAAGACATAGGAAACCCTATAAATGGTGTGAAAGAGCTTTTAGCTAAGTTTTGAGATGAGGATTAGATAGTATTTAATTTTTGATATATATGAAGAAGGATGGAGATTGAAAAAATAGAAAGTTTCTAATTTTAGAAACTTTAGAAAACATCAATCTTTTATACATAGGAAACCCTGGAGATGGTGTCAAGGAGGCTTTAGCTAAGTTTTGAGATGTGGATGAGATGATATTGAATCTTAGATTTAGTTGGTGAAGGATGGAGATTAAAAAAAAAAGTTTCATATTTTAAAAACTGCATAAGACATCAATCTTTTAGACATCGGAAACCCTACAGATGGTGTGAATGAGCTTTTAGCCAAGTTTAGAGATGAGGATGAGATGGTATTGAATCTTATACTTAGTTGATAAAGGATGAAGATTGAAAAAATAGAAAGTTTCTTATTTTAGAAACTTTATAAAATATCCAACTTTTAGATATAAGTGACCCTAGACACGATCTCAAGGAGCTTTTAACCATGTTTTGGGATAACGATGAGATGATACAGAATCTTAGATTTAGTTGATGAAGGATGGGAATTCAAAAAATAGAAAGTTTCTTATTTTAGAAACTTTATAAAACATCTATCTTTTAGACAAAGGAAACCCTAGAGAATATGTCAACGAGCTTTTAGCCAAGTTTTGGGATAAGAATGAGAGGGTACTGAATCATAGATTTAGTTTATTAAGTAAGGAGATTGAAACTTTATAAAAATCCATCTTTTAGACATAGAATACTCTAGAGATGGTGTCAAGGATCTTTTAGCCAAGTTTTGAGATGAGGATGAGATGGTATTGGATCTTAGATTTAGTTGATAAATGATGGAAATGGAAAAAATAGAAAGTTTCTTATTATGAAAACTTTATAAAATATCCATCTTTTAGACATAGGAAACCCTAGAGATGTTGTCAATGAGCTTTTAGCCAACTTTTGAGATGAGAATGAGAGGGTATTAAATCTTAGATTTAGTTGATAAAGGATGGAGATTGAAAAAATAGAAAGTTTCTTACTTTACAGACGTTATAAAGCATCATTCTTTTAGGCATTGGAGAACCGAGAGACGATGTCAAGGAGCCTTTAGCCGTTGTTTGGGATGAGGATGAGATGATATTGAATCTTAGATTTAGTTGATTTAGGATGGATATTGAAAGAATAGAAAGTTTCTTATTTTAGAAACTTTGTAAAACATACATCTTTTAGACATAGGAAACCCAAGAGATGATGTCAACGAGCTTTAAGCCAAGTTTTTGGCTGAGAAGTAGAGGGTACTGAATCATAGATTTAGTTGATGAAGGATGGAAATTGAAAAATTAGAAAGTTTCTTATTTTAGAAACTTTCTAAAACATCAATCTTTTAGACATAAGAAACTCTAGAGATGGTGTCAAAGATGATACTGAATCTTTGATGTACTTGATGAAGGATATAGACTACAAAATAGAAAGTTTCTTATTTTAGAAACTTTGTAAGACAATCATCTTTTAGACATAGGAACCCTCTAGTGATGGTGTCGAGGAGCTTTTAGCCAAGTATTGAGATTAGGATGAGAGGGTATTCGATCTTAGATTTAGTTGATAAAGGATGGAGATTGAAAAAATAGAAAGTTTCTTATTTTAGATACTTTATAAAACATCCATCTTTTACACATAAGAGACCCTGAAGATGATGTCAAGGTGCTTTTAGCCATGTTTTGGGATGATGATGAGCTGGTAATTAATCGTAGATTTTGTTGGTGAAGGATTGAGATTAAAAAATAGAAAGTTTTTTACTTTATAAAACATCCAGCTTTTAGACATAGGAAACCCAATAGATGGTGTCAACGAGCTTTTAGCTATGTTTTGAGATGAGGATTAGATGGTTTTGAATTTTAGATTTAGTTGATCAAGGATTGAGATTGTAAAATGGAAAGTTTCTTATTTTAAAAACTTTATAAAACATCAATATTTTAGACATAGAAAACCTCATAAATTGTGTGAAAGAACTTTTAGCTAAGTTTTGAGTTGAGGATTAGATGGCATTCAATCTTTGATTTATTTGAACAAGGATGGAGATTGAAAAAATAAAAAGTTTCATATTATATAAACTTTATAAAACATAAATCTTTTCGACATAGGAAATCCTAGAGATGATATCAACGAGCTTTCAGCTAAGTTTTAGGATGAGAATGAGAGGCTATTAAATCTTATTTTTAGTTGATGAAGGATGGTGATTGAAATAGAAAGTTTCTTATTTTAGAAACTTTATAAAACATCCTTCTTTTAGACATAGGAGAACCTAGAGACGGTGTCAAGGACCTTTTAGCCGTGTTTTGGGATGAGGATGTGATAATATTGAATCTAATATTTAGTTGATTAAGGATGGAGATTGAACATATGGAACGTTTATTATTTTAGAAACTTTGTAAAACATCCATCTTTTTTACGTAAGAAACCCTAGTGATGATGTCAACGAGTTTTAGGCTAAGTTTTGGGATGAGAATAAGAGGGTATTGAATCTTAGATTTTATTGATGAAGGATGGAGATTGAAAAATTAGAAAGTTTCATATTTTAGAAACTTTATGACACATCTAACTTTTAGACATAGGAAACCCTAGAAATGGTGTCAAGGTGTTTTTAGCCAAGTTTTGGGATAAGGATGAGTCGGTATTGAATCGTAGATTTAGTTGGTGAAGGATGGAGATTGAAAAATAGAAAGTTTCTTATTTTAGGAACTTTGTAAAACATCCATCTTTTAGACATAAGAAACCCTAGAGATGGTGTCAAAGAACCTTTAGTTAAGTTTTGAGATGATGATGAGAGGATATTGAATCTTTGATTTAGTTGATGAAGGATGGAGATTGAAAAAATCGAAAGTTTCTTATTTTAGAAACTTTAAAAGACATCAATCTTTTAGACATCGGAAAACATAGAGATGGGGTGAAGAAGTTAGTATAAGTTTTGAGATAAGGATTAGATGGTATGGAATCTTAGATCTACTTTATAAAGGATGAAAATTGAAAAAATAGAAAGTTTCTTATTTTAGAAACTTTATAAAACATCCATCTTTTAGACGTAAGAGATCCTAGAGACGGTGTTAAGGAGCTTCTAGCAATGTTTTTAGATGTATATGAGATGATATTGAATCTTAGATTTAGATGATGAAGAATGGAGATTGAAAAAATAGAAAGTTTCTTATTTTAGAAACTTTATAAAACATTTTTTTTTTACTTAGTAAACCCTAGAAAATGTGTCAATGAGCTTTTATTCAAGTTTTGAGATTAGGGTGAGAAGGTATTAAATCTAAGATTTAGGTTGTAAAGGATGGAGATTGAAAAAATTGGAAGTTTCTTATTTTAGAAACTTTATAAAACATCAATCTTTTAAACATAAGAAATCATAGAAATTGTGTCAATGAGCTTTTAGCCAAGTTTTGAGATTTGGATGAGATAGTAGTGAATCTTAGATTAGTTGATAAAGGATGGAGATTAAAAATATAAAAAGTTTCTTATTTTAAAAACTTTATAAAACAACAATCTTTTGGACATAGGAGACCCTAGAGATGGTGTGAAGGAGCTTCTAGCTTAGTTTTGAGATTATGATAAGATGGTTTTGAATCTTAGATTTAGTTGATCATGGATGAAGATTGATAAAATAGAAAGTTTCTTATTTTAGAAACTTTATAAAGCATCTATCTTTTAGGAATAGGAAACCTTAGAGATGATGTTAACGAGGTTTTAACCAAGTTTTGGATGAGAATGAGAGGGTAATGAATCTTAGATTTAGTTGAAGAAGGATGGAGATTGAAAAAATCGAAAGTTTCTAATTTTAGAACTTAATAAAACATCTATCTTTTAGACTTAGTAAACCCTAGAGATGGTGTCAAGGGGCTTTCTGCCAAGTGTTAGCCCAAGGGTTCAACAAGTACTCCCATTGAAATGTTTTGATGATTAACAAACTCAATTTGTAATAAAATATAGGTTTTATACACTAATGATTTTCATTGGCAAAGTTATGATGTTCACAGCGTAGCATCCTCAAGAGTGCATGACAAACGGCAAATCATTCAAGCTCAAAGTGATATCAAAGGCATGAAGAAGGTATCACCATCTCAAAGGTATTCAAAGACAAGGTTGAACTCTAGCCTAACAAGAATGGTAATCAACTCAAAAAGTTCAAGCTTGGCTCAAGCATCAATGGAGCTGAGTGAAGACATGTCAAAGCCTCTATAAGGTGCCAACAAGATTGAAGACCAAGTAAATTTAGAACGTAAATGGTTCCTCATGTATAATCTAGGTCTATGGCACAAAGGAGAGAGTTAAAATCAACCTAGATAGAATTTAATTGGTTAGTGAATGTTCATGGTGGTGTCCCAACATATTTGGACCCACATAACATTCCATTTATCATGCTTAGATTGAGTTCCAAAAGCCCAAATAAAATCAGCAATTAAAACAGGAAATCCTACTGATTATAGGCTTCTCGGAACTCGGAGAATATTCTCGGAGCTCCGAGATCGGAACTCCGAAAAAATTCTCGGAGCTCCGAGAATTGTTCTAGGTTAAAAAAAAATAGGACTCGGAGCTCCGAGCCCGGAGTCCGAGAAGACCGTTGGGGAGCTTAAAAATTGTGTATTTTTCTCCCCTCTATATATATGAACCTTGGGACTCTTGGAACATTATCTAATGAGTTTACAAATATTTTTAAGAGCACTAAAAGGCTTGATTCTCTTTCTCCTTAAGATTTTCACTCTCTATCTCTCTCTTGTGCCTTTACCTTAGATTATTCTTGAGAGACTTTGGATTTTCATTTGTTGATCCTTTTCTTATGAGAGTGAGTGAGCTTTACTTGTAATTAGCCTATCTAGAGGCAAGCAAGCAAGAACCTTTCATCTTCTTTGTATTTGGCACAAAGGGCGCCGTAGTAAACCCTTGGAGCGTGAAGCTCGATTTGTACAAGGCGGAAGGAACGCCGTATTTAAGTTCCTTGGAGAAGATAGTGGAATCCTCAAGGAGAGTAACTTGAGAAGAGTGGAGTAGGTCTTGATCTAAGACCGAACCACTATAAAAATCCTTGTGTCAAAGCTTCTTTGTCTCTTCACCTCTTCTCTTGTGGTAAGCTTTTTACTATTGCTTTAAATACTATTTTTGATTTCCTATTCAATCTAAAACTAGTGCAATCTAAGTTTTCAAAATCCTTAAAATTTGAAAAGAAACCCAATTCACCCCCTCTTGAGTTGCTAAGTGGAATTTCACCAAGTTTCGAGATGAGGATGAGTTGGTATTAAATCTTAGATTCAGTTGATGAAGGATAGAGATAAAAAAAATAGAAAAGTTTCATACTTTAGAAACTTTATAAAACATCCATCTTTTAGACATATGAAACCCTAGAGATGGTGTCAAGGAGCTTTTTGCTGAGTTTTGAGATGATGATTAGATAATATTGAATCTTAGAGTTAGTTTATGAAGGATGTGGACTAAAAAAATAAAAAGTTTCTTATTTTAGAAACTTTATAAGACAGCCATCTTTTAGACATAGGAACCCCTAGAGATGGTGTCAAACAGCTTTTAGCAAAGTTTTGAGATTATGGTGAGATGGTATTAAATCTTAGATTTAGTTTATAAAGGATGGAGGTTGGAAAAATAGAAAGTTTCTTATTTTAGAAACTTTATAAAACTCTTTGATTTAGTTGATAAAGGATTGAGATTGAAAAAATAGAAAGTTTCTTATTTTATAAACTTTATAAAGGAATCATCTTTTAGACATAAGAGATCTTAGAGATGGTGTGAAGGAGCTTTTAGCGTAGTTTTGGGATGATGATAAGATGGTTTTATATCTTAGATTTAGTTGATCATGGATGGAGATTGAAAAAATAGAATGTTTCTTATTTTAGAAACGTTATAAAGCATCTATCTTTTAGACATAAGAACCCTAGAGATAATGTCAATGAGGTTTTAACCAAGTTTTGGGATGAGAATGTGAGGGTATTGAATCTTAGATTTAGTTGATGAAGGATGGAGATTGAAAAAATAGAAAGTTTCTTATCTTTGAAACATTATAAAGTATTAATCTTTTAGACTTAGTAAATCCTAGAGATGGTGTAAATGAGCTTTTAGCCAAGTTTGGAGATGAGGATGAGATGGTATTGAATCTTCGATTTAGTTGATAATGGATGGAGATTGAAAAAATAGAAAGTTTTTTATTTTAGAAACTTTATAAAACATCAATCTTTTAAGCATAGGAAACCCTAGAGATGATGTTAACGAGCTTTTAGCGAACTTTTAAGATGAGAATGAGAGGGGATTGAATCTTAGATTTAGTTGATTAATGATGGAGGTTTCTTGTTTTAGAAACTTTGTAAGACGTCTATCTTTTAGACATACGAAACCCTAGAGATGTTGTCAAGTAGATTTTAGCCAAGTTTTGAGATGAGGATGAGATGGTATTGAATCTTAGATTTAGTTGATGAAGGATGGAGATTGAAAAAATAGAAAGTTTCCTATTTTAGAAACTTTATAAAACATCTGTCTTTTACACATAGGAAGCCCTAAAGATAATACCAACGAGCTTTTAGCCAAGTTTTAGGATGAGAATGAGACGGTATTGAATCTTAGATTTAGTTGATGAAGGATGGTGATTGAAAAATTAAAAAGTTTCTTATTTTAGAAACTTTATAAAGTATTAATCTTTTAGACTTAGTAAACCCTAGAGATGGTGTAAATAAGCTTTTTGCCAAGTTTGGAGATGAGGATAAGATGGTATTGAATCTTAGATTTAGTTGATGAGGGATGGAGATTGGAAAACTAGAAATTTTTTTATTTTAGAAACTTTATAAAACATCTATCTTTTAGACATAGGAAACCCTAGAGATGATGTTAACGAGGTTTTAACCAACTTTTGAGATGACAATGAGAGGGGATTGAATCTTAGATTTAGTTGATTAAGGATAGAGATTGAAAAAAAAAAAGTTTCTTATTTTAGAAACTTTGTAAGACGTCCATCTTTTAGACATACTAAACCCTAGAGATGTTGTCAAGTAGATTTTAGCCAAGTTTTGAGATGAGGATGAGATGGTATTTAATCTTAGATTTAGTTGACGGAGGATGGAGATTGAAAAAATAGAAAGTTTCATATTTTAAAAACTTTATAAAACATCTGTCTTTTAGACATAGGAAGCCCTAGAGATAATACCAACGAGCTTTTAGCCAAGTTTTGGGATGAGAATGAGAGGGTATTGAATCTTAGATTTAGTTGATGAAGGATGGAGATTGAAAAAGTAGAAAGTTTTTTATTTTAGAAACTTTCAAAATAAAAAACTTTCAAAGACATCCACCTGTCTAGAGATGGTGTCATGGGGCTTTTAGCTAAGTTTTGAAATGAGGATGAGATGGTATTGAATCTTAGATTTAGTTGATAAAGGACGGAGATTGAAAAAATAGAAAGTTTCTCATTTTAGAAACTTTATAAAACATCCATCTTTTAGACATAGGAAACCCTATATATGGTGTCAAGGAACTTTTAGCCGAGTTTTGAGATGAGGATGAGATGATATTGAATCTTATAGTTAATGAAGAATAGAGATTTAAAAATTAGATGGTTTCTTATTTTAGAAACTTTGTAAGACATCTATCTTTTAGCAAAGGAAACGGATGGTGTAAAGGAGCTTTTAGCGATGTTTTGAGATGAGGATGAGATGGTATTGAATCTTAGATTTAGTTGATAAAGGTTAGAGTTTAAAAAAATAGAAACTTAGTTATTGTAAAAAGTTTGAAAAACATTAATCTTTTAGACATATGAGACTCTAGAGACGTTGTCAATGAGCTTTTAGCCATGTTTTGGGATGAGGATGAGAGGGTATTGAATGTAAGATTTAGTTGATTAATGATGGAGGTTGTAAAAATAGGAAGTTTCTTATTTTAGAAACTTTATCAAACATCCATCTTTTAGACATAAGAAGCCCTGGAGATGATATCGACAAGCAATTTAGCCATGTTTTGGGATGAGAATGAGAGGGTATTGAATCTTAGATTTAGTTGATGAAGGATGGAGATTGAAAAAATAAATAAGAATCTTTACAAAATATTAATATTTTAAACTTAGTAAATCGTAAAGATGGTGTCAAAGAGCTTTTAGCCAAGTTTTTAGATGAGGATGAGATGGTATTGAATCTTAGATTTAGTTGATGATGGATAGAGATTGAAAAAAAAGAAAGTTTCTTATTTTAGAGACTTTATAAAATAAACATCTTTTAGACATAAGAAACCCAAGATATGCTGTCAAGGTGCTTTTAGCTAAGTTTTGGGGTGAGGTTGAGATGGTATTGAATCGTAGATTTTGTTGGAGAAGGATTGAGATTGAAAAAAAGAAAGTTTATTATTTTAGAAACTTTATAAAACATCCACCTTTTAGACATAGGAAACCCGTTAGATGGTGTCCATGAACTTTTAGCTAAGTTTTGAGATTATGATTAGATGATATTTAATATTAGATTTAGTTGATTAAGGATGGAGATTGTAAAATAGAAAGTGTCTTATTTTAGAAACTTTATAAAGCATAAATCTCTTAGACATAGGAAACCCCATAGATGGTGTCAAGGAGCTTTTTGCAAAGTTTTGAGATGGGATGAGATGATATTGAATCTTCGATTTAGTTGATGAAGGATGGAGATTGAAAAAATAGAAAGTTTCTTATTTTTGAAACTTTATAAGACATCAATCTTTTTTACATAGGAAACTCAAAAGATGGTGTCGTGAAGCTTTTAGCCAAGTTTTCAGATGTGGATGAGATGGTCTTGAATCTTAGAATTAGTTTATAAAGGATGAAGATTGAAAAACAGAGAAAGTTTCTTATTTTAGAAACTTTTCAAAACATCAATCTTTTAGATGTAGGAGACCCTGGACACGGTGTCAAGGAGCTTTTTGCTATATTTTGGGATGATGATGAGCTGATATTGAATCTTAGATTTAGTAGATTAAGGATGGAGATTGAAAAAATAGAAGGTTTCTTGTTTTAGAAACTTTATAAAACATCCATCTTTTAAACATAGGAAGCTCTAGAGATGATATCAACGAGCATTTAGCCAAGTCTTAGGATGAGAATGAGAGGGTATTGATTCTTAGATTTAGTTGATGAAGGATAGAGATTGAAAAAATAGAAGGTTTCTTATTTTAGAAACTTTACAAAATCTCAATCTTTTAGACTTAATAAACCCTAGAGATGGTGTCAAAGAGCTTTTAGCCATGTTTTGAGATGAGGATGATATGGTATTGAATTTTAGATTTAGTTTACGACGGATGGAGATAAAAAAATATAACGTTTCTTATTTTATAAACTTTTTAAAACATCCATCTTTTAGACATATGAAACCCTAGAGATGATGTCAACGAGCTTTTAGCCAAGTTTTGGGATCAGAATGAGAGGGTATTGAATCTAAGATTTTGTTGATGAAGGATGGAGGTTGAAAAAATAGGAAGTTTCTTATTTTAGAAAATTTGTAAAACATCAATCTTTTAGACTTAGTAAATCATAGAGATGATTTAAAGAAGGTTTTAGCCAAGTTGTGAGACATAGGGAATCCTAGAGATGGAGTGAAGGAGCTTTTAGCCAAGTTTTGAGGTGAGTATGAGATGATATTGAATCTTAAATTTAGTTGATAAAGAATGAAGATTGAAAAAATACAAAGTTTTATATTTTAAAAACTTTGGAAAACATCCATATTTTAGACATAGGTAGCCCTAGAGATGGTATCAAGGAGCTTTTAGCTAAGTTTTGAGATGGGGATGAGATGATATTGAATCTTACGTTTAGTTGATGAAGGTTTAAGATTGAAAAAAATGAAAGTTTCTTATTTTAGAAACTGTATAAGACATCAATCTTTTAGCCATAGGAAACCCTACAGATAGTGTGAAGGAGCATTTAGCCAAGTTTTGGGATGAGGATGAGATGGTATTAAATCTTAGATTTAGTTAATGAATGATGGAGATTGAAAAAATATAAAGTTTCTTATTTTAGAGACTTTATAAAACATCAATCTTTTACACTAAGTAAACCCTAGAGATGGTGTCAAGGAACTTTGCCAAGTTCTGGGATGAGGATGAGATGGATAAAAGCTCCTTGACACGATAAGGTTTCTAATGTCTAAAAGATAGATGTTTTATAAAGTTTATAAAATTTGAAACTTTCTGTTTTTTCAATATCAATCCTTCATTAACTAAATCTAAGATTCAATACCCTCTCATTCTCATCCCAAAACTTAGCTAAAAGCTCGTTGACATCATCTGTAGGGTTTTAAAAACATAAAAGATGGATGTTATATAAAGTTTAAAAAATAAGAAACTTTGTATTTTGTCAATCTCCATCTATCATCAACTAAATCTAAGATTCAATAATATTTCATCGCCATCCCAAAACTTTGCTAAAAGCTCATTGACACCATCTTTAAGGTCTCCTATGTTTAAAAGATGGATGTTTTACAAAGTTTCTACAATCAGAAACATTTTATTTTTTCAATCTCAATCCTTCATCAACTGATTCAATACTATCTCATCCTCATCTCAAAATTTGGCTAAAACCTCATTGACACCATCTGTAAGGTTTCCTGTGTCTAAAAGATGGATGTTGTATAAAGTTTCAAAAATCAGAAACTTTCTATTTTTTCAATCTCCATCTTTGATCAACTAAATCTAAGATTCAATACCATCTAAACCTCATCTCAAAACTCAACTAAAAGCTCCTTGACCCCATATAGATGGTTTCCTATGTCTAAAAGATGGATGTTTTATAAAGTTTCTTTCGATCAGAAACTTTCTGTTTTTCAATCTCCATCTTTCCTCAACTAAATCTAAAATTCAATACCATCTCATCCTCATGTCAAAACTGGGCTGAAAGCTCCTTGACACCATCCCTAAGGTTTCTTAGGTCTAGAAGATAGATATTTTATAAAGTTTTTAAAATAAGAAAATTTTTATTTTTTCTCCATCCTTCATCAACTAAATTTAAGAATCAATATTATCGCTAATTCATCCAAAAATATGGCTAAAAGATGGATGTAGGGTCTCATAGGTCTAAAAGATTGATGCTTCATAAAATTTCTAAAATAAGAAATTTTCTATTTTTTCAATTTTCATCATTTATCAACTAAATCTAAGATTCAATACCCTCTCATTCTCATCTCAAAACTTGGTTAAAAACTCGTTGACATGATCTCTAGGGTTTAGATACCCTAAAAGAGGAATCTAGAAGCTCCTTGACACCATCTCTAAGGTTTACTAAGTCCAAAATATTGATGTTTTATAAAGTTTCTAAAATAAGAAATTTTCTATTTTTTCAATCTCCATTCTTCATTAACTGGATCTAAGATTTAATACCCTCACATTGTCATCTCGAAACTTGGCTAAAAGCTCCTTGACATCATCTCTAGGGTTTCTTATGTCTAAAAGATGAATGTTATGTAACGTTTCTAAAATAAGAAACTTTCTATTTTTTCAATCTCCATCCTTAATCAACTAAATCTAAGATTCAATATCATTTCATCATTATCTCAAAACTTGGCTAAAAGCTCCCTGACACCATCTGTAGGGTTTCCTAAGTCTAAAAGATGTTTGTTTTATAAAGTTTCTAAAATCAGAAACTTTCTGTTTTTTTAATTCTCATCCTCATCCTAAAAATTAGCTAAAAACTCCTTAAACCATCCATAGGATTTCTTATGTCGGAAAGATTAATGTTTTAGAAATTTTCTAAAATCACAAACTTTTTATTTTTCAGTCTCCATACTTCATCAATTAAATCTAAAATTCATTAGCATCGCATCCTCATCTCAAAACTTGGCTAAAAGATCCTTTACACCATCTTTAGGGTTTCATATGTCTAAAAGATAGATGTTTTATAAAGTTTCTAAAAGAATTTTTTAAAATTTTTTCCTCATCTTTCATCAACTAAATTTATGATTCAATACCATTGCTAACTTATCCCAAAATTTGGCTCAAAGCTCCCCAACACCATCTCTAAGGTTTACTAAGTGTAAAAGATTGTTGTTTTCTAAAGTTTCAATAATAAGAAATTTTATATTTCTTCAATCTCCATCCTTCATAAAGTAAATCTAAGATTTAATACCGTCTCATTCTTATCCCAAAACTTGGCTAAAAGCTCGTTGACACCATCTCATCCTAATCTCAAAACTTGGCTAAATGCTCCTTAACACCATCTCTAGGGTTTCCCATGTTTAAAAGATGGATGTTTTACAAAGTTTATAAAATCAGAAACTTTCTGTTTTTTAAATCTCCATCCTTCATCAACTATTTCTAAGATTCAATACCCTCTCATTGTCATCCCAAAACTTGGCAAAAAGCTCGTTGACATCATCTCTAGGGTTTACTAATTTTAAAAGATTGAGGTTTTATAAAGTTTCTAAAATAAGAAACTTTCTACTTTCTCAATCTCCAACAATCACCAACTAAATCTAAGATTCAATATCATCTCATCCTCATCTCAAAACATGGCTAAAAGCTCATTGACACCATCTCTAAGGTTGAGTAAGTCTAAAAGATGAATATTTTAACGTTTCTTAAATAAGAAGCTTTCTATTATTTCAATCTCCATCATTCATCAACTAAATCTAAGATTCAATACCACCGCATCGTCATCTCAAAACATGGCTAAAAGCTCATTGACACCATCTCTACGGTTTCATATGTCTTAAACATAGATGTTTGATAAAGTTTTTAAAATAAGAAACTTTTTATTTTTTCTCAATCCTTCATCAACTAAATCGAAGATTCAATACCATCGCTAACTCATCCCAAAACTTGGCTCAAAGCTCCATGACACCATCTCTAGGTTTACAAAGTCTAAAAGATTTATGTTTTATAAAGTTTCTAAAATATGAAACTTTCTATTTTCTCAATCTCCATCCTTCATCAACTAAATCTATGATCCAATACCCTTTCATTCTCATCCCAAAACTTGGTTAAAAGCTCCTTGACACCATCTCATCCGCATCCCAAAACTTGGTTAAAAGCTCATTAACACCATTTCTAGGGTTTTCTATGTCTAAAAGATGGATTTTTTTATTAAATTTCTGAAATAAGAAACTTTTATTTTTTTTTCAATCTCCATCCTTCATCAACTAAATCTAAGATTCATTACCATCTAAAGCTTATCTCAAAACTTGACTAAAAGTCCCTTCACACCATATTGATGGTTTCCTACGTTTAAAAGATAGATGTTTTATAAAGTTTCTTTTGATCAGAAACTTCCTGTTTTTCAATCTCCATCCTTCCTCAACTAAATCTAAAATTCAATATCATCTCATCCTTATCCCAAAACATGGCTAAAAGCACCTTGACATTATCTCTAAGGATTACTAAGTCTAAAAGGTGAATGTTTCATAAAGTTTTTGAAATAAGAAACTTTCTATTTTTTCAAACTCCATCCTTCATCAACTAAATCTAAAATTCAATATTATCTCATCCTCATCCGAAAACGTGGCTAAAAGCTCATTCACACCGTCTCTAGGGTCTCCTATATCTAAAAGATGGATGTTTTATAAAGCTTCTAAAATTAGAAATTTTTTTTTCAATCATCATCCTTCATCAACGAAATCTAAAATGATATTGAATCTTAGATTTAGTTGATCAAGGATGCAGATTGAAAAAATTTAAAGTTTCTTATTTTAGAAAGTTTAAAAAACCTCCATCTTTTAAACATAGGAAACCCTATAGATGGTGTCAAGGAGCTTTTCGCCCAGTTTTGAGATGATGATGAGATGACATTGAATCGGAGATTTAGTTGATGAATTATGGATATTGAAAAAATAGAAAGTTTTTTACTTTAAAAACAATATAAAACATACAACTTTTAGACATAGGAAACCCTAGAGATGATGTCAACGAGCTTTTAGCCATGTTTTGGGATAAGAATGAGAGGGTATTGAATCTTAGAATTAGTTGATAAAAGATGGAGATTGAAAAAATAAAAAGTTTCTTATTTTAGAAACTTTATAAAACATCCATCTTTTAGACTTACTAAACCCTAGAGCTGATGTCAACGAGCTTTTATCTAAGTTTTGAGATGACGATTAGATAGTATTGAATCTTAGATTTAGTTGATGAAGCCTGGAGATTGAAAAAATAGAAAGTTTCTTATTTTAGAAACTTCATAAAACATACTTCTTTTGGACATAGGAAACCCTAGAGATGGTGTTAAGGAGCTTTTAGCCAAGTTTTGAGAAGAGGATGAGATGGTATTAAATCTTAGATTTAGTTGATAAAGGATGGAGATTGAAAAACTAGATAGTTTCTTATTTTAGAAACTTTATAAAACATCCATCTTTTAGACATAGGAGACCCTAGAGATGGTGTCCAGAAGCTTTTAGCCGAGTTTTGAGATGAGGATGAGATGGTATTGAATCATAGATTTAGTTGATGAAGGACCATCTTTTACGGTATTGAAACCTTAAAGATGGTGTCAAGTAGCTTTTAGCCATGTTTTGAGATGAGAATGAGAAGATGTTGAATCTTAGATTTAGTTGTGAAGGATGTAGATTGAAAAAACATAAATCTTTTTCACTTAGTAAACCCTAGAGATGGTGTCTAAGAGATTTTAGCCAAGTTTTGAGATTTGGATTAGATGGTATTGAATCTTAGATTTTCTTGATGAAGGATGGAGATTGAAAAACTAGATAGTTTCTTATTTTAGAAACTTTATAAAACATCCAATTTTTAGACATAGGAAACCCTTGAGATGGTGTTAAGGAGCTTTTAGCGAAGTTTTAAGAAGAGGATGAGATGATATTGAATCTTACATTTAGCTAATAAAGGATGGAAATAAAAAAAATAGAAAGTTTCTTACTTTAGAAACTTTATAAAACATCCATCTTTTAGACATAGGAAGCGTTAAAGATGGTGTGAAGGAGCTTTTAGCCAAGTTTTGAGATGAGAATGAGATGCTATTGAAACAGAGATTTAGTTGATGAAGGACCATCTTTTATGATATTTAAACCCTAAAGATGATGTCAACGAGCTTTTAGCTAAGTTTTGGGAAGAGAATGAGAGGGTTTTGAATCATAGATTTAGTTAATGAAGGACGGAGATTGAAAAAATAGAAAGTTTTTTATTTTAGAAACTGTATAAAACATCTATCTTTTAGAGATAGTAAACCCTGGAGTTGTTGTGAAGGTGCATTTAGCCAACTTTTGATATGAGAATGAGAGGGTGTTGAATCTTTGATTTAGTCGATGAAGGATGACGATTTAAAAACTAGAAAGTTTCTTATTTTAGAAACTTTTTGAAAGATTAATCTTTTACACTTAATAAACCCTAGAGATGATGTCAACGAGCTTCTAGCAAAGTTTTTGGAGGAGAATAGAGGGTATTGAATTTTAGATTTACTTGATTAAGGATGGAGATTGTAAAAATAGAAAGTTTCTTATTTAGAAACATTTTAAAACATCAATCTTTTAGACATAGGAAACCCTAGAAATGGTGTCAAGGTGCTTTTAGCAAAGTTTTGAGATGAGAATTAGAGGGTACTGAATCTATGATTTAGTTGCTTAAGGATGGAGGTTGAGATGACAATTAATCTTTTATTTAGTTGATGAAAGACCATCTTTTATGTTATTGAAACCCTAGAGATGATGTAAACCAGCATTTTGCTAAGTTTTGGGATGAGAATGAGAGGGTATTGAATCTTAGATTTAGTTGATGAAGGATGAAGATTGAAAAAATAGAATGTTTCTTCTTTTAAAAACTTTATAAAACATCCATCTTTTAGACATAGGAAACCTTAGAGACGATGTCAAGGAGTTTTTGGCCAAGTTATGAGTTGGGAATGAGAGGATATTAAATCTTAGATTTAGTTGCTGAAGGATGGGAATTGAAAAAATAAAAAGTTTCTTATTTTCGAAACTTTATAAAACATCAATCTTTTCCACTTAGTAAACCCTAGAGATGGTGTCAAAGAGCTTTTAGCCAAGTTCTGAGATGAGGATTATGTGGTATTGAATCTTGGATTTAGTTGATGATGGATGGAGATTGAAGAAATAGAAAGTTTCTCATTTTAGAAACTTCATAAAAAATCAATCTTTTAGACATAAGAAACCCTCGATGTTGTGTTAATGAGCTTTTTGCCAATGTTTGAGATGAGGATGAGATGGTATTGAATCTTAGATTTAGGTTATAAAGTTTGAAAATTGAAAAATAGAAAGTTTCTTATTTTAGAAACTTTGTAAAACATCCATCTTTTAGCCATAGGAGACCCTAGAGATGGTGTCAAGGAGCTTTTAGCCAATTTTTGAGATGAGGATGAGATGGTATTGAATCTTAAATTCAGTTGATCAAGGGCCATCTTTTATGGTATTGAAACCCTATAGATGATGTCAACCAACTTTTAGCCAAGTTTGAGATGAGAATGAGAGGGTATTGAATCTAAGATTTAGTTGATAAATGATAGAGATTGAAAAAATAGGAAGTTTCTTATTTTAATACTTTATAAAACATCATTCTTTTAGACATAGGAAACCCTAGAGATGGTGTTAAGGAGCTTTTAGCCATGTTTTGAGATTAGAATGAGATGGTATTGAATCTTAGATTTAGTTGTTGAAGGATTGAGATTGAAAAAATAAAAATTTTCTTCTTTTAGAAACTTTATAAAATATCAATCTTTAATTTTTAGTAAACCCTGGAGATGGGGTCAAAGAGCTTTAAGCTAAGTTTTGAGATGATGACTTGATGATATTGAATCCTAGATTTATTTGATGAAGGATGGAGACTGAAAAAATAGAATTGTTTTTTTTATTTTGGAAACTTTGTAAAACATCCATCTTTTAGAAATAGGAAAACCTCGACAAGGTGTTAAGGGGCTTTTTGCCAAGTGTTGAGCTAAGAACGAGATGGTATTGAATCTTTGATTTGGTTAATGAAGGATGGAGTTTTTAAAAATAGATAGTTTCTAATTTTAGAAACTTTATAAAACATCAATCTTTTACCCTAAGAATAACCTAGAGATGCTGTCTAGGAACTTTTTGCCTTGTTTTGAGATGAGGATTAGATGGTATTGAATCTTAGATTTAGTTGATGAAGCCTAGAGATTAAAAAAACAAAAACTTTCTTATTTTAGAAACTTTATAAAACATACATCTTTTGGACATAGGAAATCCTAGAGATGGTGTTAAGGAGATTTTAGCCAAGTTTTGAGAAGAGGATGAGATGGTATTAAATCTTAGATTTAGTTGATAAATGATGGAGATTGAAAAACTAGATAGTTTCTTATTTTAGAAACTTTATAAAACATCCATTCTTTAGACATAGGAGACCCTAGAGATGGTGTCCAGGAGCTTTTACCCGAGTTTTGAGATGAGGATGAGATGGTATTGAATCATAGATTTAGTTGATGAAGGACCATCTTTTACGGTATTGAAACCCTAGAGATGTCAACGAGCTTTTATCCAAATTTTAAGATTTGGATTAGATGATATTGAATCTTAGATTTAGTTGATGAATGATGGAGATTGAAGAAATATAAAGTTTCTTATTTTAGAAACTTTATAAAACATCCATCTTTTAGACATAGGAAACCCTCGTGGTTGTCTGAAGGAGATTTTAGCCAAATTTTGAGATGGGGTAAGATGGTATTGAATCTTAGCTTTAGTTGATAAAGGATGAAGATTGAAAAATAAAAAGTTTCCTATTTTAGAAACTTTACAAAACATCAATCTCTTAGACATAGGAGAACCTAGAGATGGTGTGAAGGAGCTTTTAGCCAAGTTTTCAGATTAGGATGAGATGGTATTGAATCTTAGATTTAGTTGACGAAAGACCATATTTTATGGTATTGAAACCCTAGAGATGATGTCAACCAGCTTTTTGCCAAGTTTTGGGATGAGAATGAGAGGGTATTGAATCTTAGATTTAGTTGATGAAGGATGGAGATTGAAAAATTTAAAGTTTTTTATTTTGAAAACTTTATAAAACATCCATCTTTTAGACACAGGAAACCCTAGAGATGATGTCATGAAGCTTTTGGGGATGTTTTGAGGTGAGAATGGGAGCGTATTAAATCTTATATTTAGTTGCTGAAGGATGGAGATTGAAAAAATAAAAATTTCTTATTTGAAAAACTTTATAAAACATCAATCTTTTACACTTAGTAAACCCTAGAGATGGTGTCTAAGAGCTTTTAGCCAAGTTTTGAGATTTGGATTAGATGGTATTGAATCTTAGATTTTGTTGATGAAGGATGGAGATTGAAAAAATAGAAAGTTTCTTATTTTAAAAACTTTATAAAACATCAATCTTTAAGACATAGGAAACCCTCGAGATTGTGTAAAGGAGCTTTTAGCCAAATTTTGAGATGGGGATGAGATGGTATTGAATTTTGGCTTTGGTTGAAAAAGGATGAAGATTGAAAAAATAAAAAAGTTTCGTATTTTAGAAACTTTATCAAACATTAATCTTTTAGACATAGGAGACCCTAGAGGTTGTGTGAAGGAGCTTGTAGCTAAGTTTTGAGATTATGATGAGATGGTATTGAATCTTAGATTTAGTTGATGAAAGACCATATTTTATGTTATTGAAACCCTAGAGATGATGTCAACCAGCTTTTTGCCAAGTTTTGGGATGAGAATGAGAGGGTATTGAATCTTAGATTTAGTTGATGAAGGATGGAGATTGAAAAATTAAAAGTTTCTTATTTTAGAAACTTTATAAAATATCTATCTTTTAGACATAGAAAACCCTAGAGATGATGTCATTGAGGTTTTAGCGATGTTTTGAGTTGAGAATGAGAGTGTATTAAATCTTATATTTAGTTGCGGAAAGATGGAGATGGAAAAAATAAAAAATTTCTTATTTTAGAAACTTTATAAAACATTAATCTTTTACACTTACAAAACCCTGGAGATGGTGTCAGAGAGTTGTCTAACCTCGGAAATCTATCTGGTTTGGTCAGTCCCGACGATCGATTGGGTCGGATTAGAAGGATCTGGCGTCTTTGGAACCTCGGATTTATGGGAAGGTCCATTATTCTTCGGGTTCAACAAGTATTTATCGACACGCCCGACCCCTACCAACCTTTCGATTTCATTCTTCAGATTATAACAATCATCGGTTATGTGACCATGGTCGCCGTGAAAATGGCAATATTTGCTAGTATTACGCTTTCGGCCGGCACCTTTCATCTTTGGTGGCCATTGGAGATCCTCCTTTTCTCGAATTTCATAAAGGATATTTGCTACGGATGTATTTAAAGGAGTGTAGTTGTACCTTTCAAACTGTTGCGAGGGAGCTCGGTTACCAGATTGTGACTGTCGATTATCGGATCGAGGAGGTTTAGCCTGACCATTATTCGAATGAGCCTCCTCCTTCCCTTTCTTTGGGGCTTTGGCGAGTTCTAATTCTCTCTCCATGGCGAAAGATTCTTGGTTGTTGATATATTTGTCTGTTAGCGCCATTAGTTCCTGGAGATCTCGGGGAGGGTCGATATTCAAGGCTACCTTGAGATCCCTGTAGTGAACAGCCGATTTCATCGCCGCTCTAACTATCTCATGGTTAGGGTCTTTGATTTGTGATAATTCAGCCCTAAATCGACCTATAAAAGATCGTAAGGTTTCTTCCTTTCCTTGGCGGAGAGTGAGGAGTGTGTCGGCAGGTTTTTTCTGTGGCCGACTATTGGCGAAGTAGGTCACAAACTCCCTACCTAGCTCTCGAAAAGAGGATATGGAGTTAGGTTTAAGGCGACCGTACCAACTATTCGCTCCTCTTTTCAAATATGAAGAGAAGGCACGACACAGAGTTACGTCGTTAGCACCTTTAAATTCCATCGCCCTCTTATAGGATTGAAGATATTCCAATGGATCCGTTGTACCATCATAGAGATCAACTCCTGGTAGGTCAAAATTCGGTATCAGTTGAGCCTGTGCTATGGCATCTACGAACAGTGACTGTATTTCATTCTCCCATTCAGTTAGGAGGTCCGGTTTGTAAGGTTTCTTAATATGGTGTTGCATGTCCCTGACTTGTCGCTGAAGTTCAGCAAGGAGGTCCCAGTTAGGGGCATTGATTCCGTGTCTCAAATTGTGATGCAGGTTGTCTTGCCCTTGGTTCAGATTTCCTGACTTGTCGTTGGAGTTCAGCAAGGAGTCCTGAGTCAGGGGCATTGATTCCGTCTCTCAAATTGTGATGCGGGTTGTCTTGCCCTTGGTTCAGATTTCCTGTGCTACCAGCCCTTTGGGGGACGTTGTTGTTCTGGGTTGGAATAGGCCTAAAAGTCAATTCCGGTGCTCATCGGCCGTTCGCCTCAACGTTTCCATGATTCGGCCTGGGACTAGTAATCAAAGCAGAAGGTCGGTGATTTACTAGCCTTCGACTGCGAGGGTTTTTGACCTCAGGTGATTCGTCTTGTTCTTCCTCTAAAGGAGGATTTCTCACATCCGTGATTAGTGGAGGAACATTGACGTTTTGAACTATCGGTGGGGGGGGGTGGTAGACGTCTCAATATTTCCTGAAGGGCGACCGAAACGTTCCCCACTTGCGATGCAAGTTGGTTGAACATGGTCATAGTGACCGGAGTAGTGTCGTCGTTATTAGGCGTTTCCCCCAGAACTTGATTCTCGGGGATTGTAGCCTGTGCTTGACTCCTGGTCATTACTCCTTCGCCCTGTTGGTTACTTGCGACAGATTTTAAAGTTTTTGACCTCGAATTCGTCATGGTGGTCCCACGGATGGCGCCAATCTGATGATGCCGAATTCTGCTCTACACGATCTAGTAGTAATAGAGTCATTCCTGTAAGCAACTTGTACTCACAGAAAGATGTTAGTAGTACCAGAATTATGAAACTTCAATATTTAAGATAGAAATCGGAATCACAGGTGAATTGAAGGGAAAGAGATGAAGTTCAGAAGCATTACCAACGAAGAAGAGGTGGGAGATGATTTGACTGAACTTGGTCATCCTAAGCTGCCTACGTACCCCTTTTTTGAGAATCAAGTCTAACGTAGTTCCATTATGAATATGAGGATCCCTTTTATAGAGAATAGAGTCCATGATGATTAGAATCTTACTGTTTTAGGAGTCTTTCCTAATTGGTCGACTTCCCCAGGAGATAAGTTTATATCTATTTTCAATAGATATCATGTTTCCCTATACAAGTAAGTTAAATAATGGGTCTCCTTTTCTTGGAAAGTTACCGCCTTAGGGCGTGTTACCTCTTTGAGAGGCGGTTTTTCAAATATAGTCGTTGCTATTTATAAGGAGAGGCTAAAATCGTGTTATCCTTCCTATAGGTCGGTTCCTAATCACTCGGAGGTGCCACGTGTCTTTCATCCACGGTTAATTTCGATTTTACCCCCAACACCATCTATCCTAGTACTCAAATCGTTGGAGAAACATCCCAAAGTGTCAAAACTAGATCACATCATAGGAACGTTTGTACTACCTTAGCATTCATATCCCTAATAGGACCAAAATCCATAGATGAGAATGAAAAATATGAATTTTAGATGATAGCCATGCAAGAGGAACTAAGTCAAATTGAAAGAAACAAAGTTTGGAAGCTAGTCCATAGACCTAGAGGCGACCCCGTCAATGGAACAAGGTAGGTGTATATAAACAAATTCGATGAACATGGGGATATCAAAAGAAACAAGGAAAGAATTTTAACCAAAGGTTTCTACCAAGAAGAAGGTATAAATTGTTAGAGATTTTAGATATTGAGAAAATCAAGTGAGTTTTCACAAGTTTTATTTAAATTATAAAAACAATTTTAAGACAGGGCCGGTCGACCGGGGTATCCCGGGCGACCGCGGATAGATTACTGGAAACTTAATTAATTTCCAGGGAGGTGTCGGAGGTCTACAGCGGATGGCCCAGTCGACCGCGGTTCTTTGGATCATGAAAAATAAAATGAACAGGAGCATGCCGGTGGTCGACTGCGGTAGCCCGGTCGACCGCGACTGTTTGAAAAACTATCCGTTGGGAAGAAATGTACATGGCTTTTCACTTCCGTTTTTCAACCTTCTTTCATGTCTTTTCTTTCCCCAACAGTCATGGATATTTTTCAAACACAAAGGACACTTTGTAAGTGATCCAATACATTTAAATCGTAAAGAATTGCAATCGAATGATCATTATTCAAACTAATCCAAGAGATGTCTTGTAGGGATGTTTTCCTTAGTGAATAGACATCTTATGCTCTATAAAAAGAGCAGAAATATGTCTTTTTCAAGAACTGAATTGCTATACTTTCCTCTCTCTCTAGTAATCTTCTACTCTCTTGTTTTATCAATTTGCTGTGTTCATTAAACAGTGCATTATAATCTGTTTTCTGCAGAAATAGTTTTGTATTTTTTTCAAAGGCTTGAAGTTCTTAAAAGGGCATTTTGGGTTTGATTCCACTTTTGCAAAGTGTTATCAAACAGTTGTAGGACATTCCTACAAGCCTTCATTATATCTTGGAGGCAATTCGCAGATCCCCTTTGCACACAACTGGTAGGGGCAAAATTTGTCTTAAGGAAATCGATTACGCGACTTGAAGCAACTCTACTAATTTCTATATTTTTGGAAATCCCACCAACAATCTTAAGACAAATATTTTTCTTCTGTTGTTTCTGAGTGCTTCAATGGCATTGTTTTCTATTTGTCAAATGACCCAAGACTTCGTCAAACTTGAGCGCTTTGACAAAGGGAACTTCAAGCGGTGGCTGAAGAAGTTGCACTTCTTTCTCACTTCACTCAAGGTGGTTCATGTTCTCAAGACTCCAAGGCCTGTGGTGGTTGAAAATGAGACTCTAGCGCAGGCTCGTGAAAGGCTGAAATGGGAGCAAGACGACTACATTTGCAAGGGGTACATTCTCAACGCTATGTCGGATTCACTTTTCGACATATACCAAAGCATGGGATCAGCAAGTGAGATTTGGACTGCACTTGAAGCAAAGTACATGGCGGAAGATGCAAGTAGCAAGAAGTTTACTGTAAGTCGGTTCTTGAATTTCCATATGGTAGATGATAGGCCTATAATTGATCAGTTGCATAAGATTCAACATATAGTAACTCAAATACATTTACAAGGTATTCTTCTTTATGATTCTTTCATTGTTCCTTCGATAATTGACAAACTTCCACCAACTTGTAAAGACTTTAGAAAAAGTCTCAAGCACAAGAAAGAGGAAATGTCTCTTGAGGATTTGGGTCAATGCCTCAGGATTGAGGAAGAGTCAAGGATAAGAGATAACAAAGAAGAGCATGAACCTCTATCCTCTAAAATCCATTTAGTGGAAAATGTCAAAGAATCGAACCAACAAGGGAAGGCAATCGGAAGAGAAGCAAGAATCCTGAAAAGAAGTTCAATAAGAACAAGAAAAGGAAAGGGGCTTGTTTCAATTGTGGCAAACCAGGCCATTACTTGAGTCAGTGTCGACTTCTTAAGGATAAGAAGTCAGGTGCACCAATGGACATAGAAAAGTTTGTGGCCATGATTTCAGAGGCAAATATCCTTGAAGATGGCAATGATTGGTGGATTGACTCGGGCGCAACGAGGCATGTCTGCAAAGACAAGAATCTGTTTGCAAAGACAAGAATCTGTTTTCATCCTATGAATTGGTTGAAGATGGAAGTGTGCTCTACATGGGCAATTCATCTACAGCAGAAGTCAAAGGAAGAGGAAAGGTGGAATTAGAATTCACATCTGGAAAATGTCTCACTCTAACCAATGTCTATCATGTACCAGAAGTTAGAAAGAATTTAGTGTCTGGAAGCATTCTTAACAAGAATGGTTTCAAACTTGTATTTGAATCTGACAAATTTATTCTTTCTAAAGGGGGTACTTTTGTTGGTAAGGGACACATGTATGAGGGAATGTTCAAAATGAATATCAATAAAGTGAATGTGTTTGCTTATGTTGTTGATTCTTCTTTATCTTTATGGCATAGTTGCTTAGGACATGTTAATACTAGGAAAATGAATGATATGGTTAAACTAGAATTAATTCCTAAGTATCAACATAACTTGGTAGACAAATGGATGATATGCATGCAAACTAAGATCGTTACAAAGTCATTTCCTAAAGTTTATAAAAATAATAACTTGTTAGATCTTGTTCATAGTGATGTATGTGATATACATAGTGTCCCCACTAGCGGAGGCAAAAAGTACTTTATCACTTTTATTGATGGTATTCAAAGTACTGTTATGTATATCTCCTTAGTCACAAAAATTAAGTTTTAGAAAATTTTAAAGTGTATAAAACTGAAGTAGAAAACCAATGTGGATCAAAGATTAAATGCTTAAGATCCGATAGGGGTGGTGAATATTACTTTCCTGATTTTTGTGAATCGGAAGGCATTATTCATGAAACTACTACCCCTTATATTCCACAACAAATTGGAGTGGCTGAAAGAAAGAATAGGACTTTAACACAAATGGTAAATGCAATGCTCGTAAACTTTGGTCTAAACAAAAGTTTTTGGGGAGAAGCTTTGCTTACGGCTTGTCACATCTTCAATTGAGTTCCAAGTAAGAAATCTAATAATAACACCTTATGAGTTTTGGAAGAAAAGAAAAGCAAACTTAAATTACCTTAAAAGTCCCTAAGCCTAAGTTAAGAAAGTTAGGCGAGAAGGGTATTGAATGTATCTTTTTAGGATATGCCATTCATAGTAAGGCCTATAGGTTTCTAGTGATAGAACCCAATGACTATCTTGATGTAAACACTATAGTTGAGTCAAGAGATGCTATTTTCTATGAAAATAGATTTACTTCTATTCCAAAGGAAGTCGAGTCTAGTACTTCCATTGAACCCCCTCTAGAACTTCAAAGAGAAGTAAGTGAAACTAGTGAAATAAGAAGTAAAAGAGATCGAAAAGAAAAGAGTTTTGGTCTTGACTTTGTTACCTTTCTAGTAGAAGGAACAAGTGAAAAACTCAAAACTTCGATCATGTTAGACCTAAATATAAAAAGTGATCCTAAAACCTATGAAGAAGCCATAAAATCACAAGATGTTACTTTTTGGAAGGAAGCAATTAATGACGAAATGGATTCAATCAAGAGAAATAAGACTTGGATTTTAGTTGACCTACCTCATGGGTCAAAACCAATAGGTTGTAAATAGATCTTCAAAAAGAAGATGAGAGTAGATGGATCAATAGAAGAGTTTAAGGCAAGACTAGTTGCCAAAGGGTTTACACAAAAACCTGGTATTGATTATTTTGACCCTTATGCACCAGTGGCTAGAATTACTACCATTAGAGTCTTGATAACTCTTGCTTCCATATACAAACTTCATATTCACTAAATGAATGTTAAAACTGCATTCTTCAACTGTGAATTGGATGAAGAAGTATACATGGAACAACCAGAAGGTTTCATATTGTTAGGACAAGAGCATAAGGTTTGTAAACTGATCAAATCTTTGTATGGGCTTGTTCTAATTCCCAAAGAAGAGAGATCCTTACCGTTGATTGCGATCCTTGTCTCTAGGGTTGGTGATTCGAGATATACACTTTGTCCAACCCTTTTATACGCTCAAAAAGATCCAAAGAATACTCCAATAATCCTTGATTATATGATGCCTTGGAGAAGAAGAAGAAGTTCAAGAACCCCTTTTCTGAAGAACACTTGAGAGAGAGATGAACACACTTGAAGAGAGGAATGAATTCAAAGGAGGAAGAGAGAGAGGGATGAATTTTCTAGAGCCAGTCCAAAGGTTGTGCTTGCTTTGTTTTTATAGAAAAAGTTAGGGTTAGATTGGATTTGAAAGTTTCCAATGTGAGGACTCATCCCTTTAGTTAGTTTCTAATTCTCACATATGGCTTGCTTTTTCCTTACCTTTTAAATTGTATTTACTTCTAATATTGATTTCTTGCAAGCCAAGCAATGTAAGTTACACAATGGAGATCCTTCAAGATCAATCTAGAAGCCTTCTCACATAAGAAACTAGCTTTTATGAATGATTTTTGTCCAAGAAGGGTTGTCCGACGTTTGAGCACCTTTTGGACCTATTTAGAGGCCGATTCAGGACAAGTCATAAACAAGTAAGTTGTAGATCTTTTCGAGATGTTCGAAACAAGTATAATGAAAAATTTGTATGATAAAAGAGTAAAAAGTTATGATAGTTTTAGTAACCTGACCATACAAGCCCTTTCTAATTATAACTCTTCCTTTCTTTATTATTTTTCTAAAACAAATATGATGTCACCAACCACCTCATCTCATGTTGGACGTTCTTGCATGTGGCCTCCTCATGTGGGGCGCCCACTTATGTGGGTGACCCATATGGGTGGGTCCACATGGACCCCACCTTGTGGACTTTAGCCCAATAGGCCTTATGACATGTATTTTGGGTTTTTTTCAATGAAAATTCAATAAAATCCTTTAAATTCAAGTTTTTTATTAATGAACCCAACCCATATGATATTTATAGTGCACCCCAAACACGTGATTGAACCATCTTTTTTTTAGAAAAATAACTTTTTGGACCAAAATGCCACTATTTGACCATTACACATCCAAATGCGACCAAAATACCCTCAAATTGGTTCACCCCTAAAGGAAAAAATAAAAAAATAGGAAGTCTTTGTGGTCAAACTTCAGAAATAGAAACTTTTAAAGTAGGGTCCTTTCGGTGAGCAATATCAAACAGGATCATTTGGTATCCCCTGAAAATACCCAAAATGCTCTCAACACTCATAATTTCCAAATTAAGCGAAACCCTTGAGAAATTCTAAATTTAGCAGGTTTTCCAAAATTCAGGAAATCATTCATAATCTCTCAGACACCTTTCGGGATCAAAAGAATTACACAGGAACAATCCAAATTACCCCGAGGTGCAAGAATTTGGTGAGACTAAGGAAAACCCTGAGAAATTCCAAAAATAGTAGATTTTTAAAAATTTATGAACGGACTCAAGATTTCTTAGACACAACTTAGGGACCAAATATGACATGTTGGAAATGTCTAAAATACCCCCGAAGTGCTAGACTAAGAGAAAACCTTGAGAGATCTAAATTTAGCAGGTTTCCCAAATCTTACGAAATTACACCTAATTCATCAGCCGTACCCTCAAGATGGTTTTGAATATATGAGAAATGATTGAAATATCTATAAGATGATGAAAATGTGGAAGACCCATGAGTTTCTAAAAAATAACAGCTTTTTCAAAATTTGTAAAATCACTCAAGATTTCTCAAATATAACTCGGGTCTCAGACGAGATACATCGGGAATGACCAAAATGCCCCTGTAGTGTAAAAATGGGCAAAAATGAGGGAAACCCCGAAAATTCTAAAAATAGCAGGTTTTTTCACTTGCTTGAAAACTTGAATTTTCATCTTCTAGATACGATTGGAACACCCTAAAAACCTTTGGGATCGTGAATCAACTTCAGAATTCCTTCAACAAGGCGAAATCTATCCTAAAATGCACAGATGCCTAATCCTAGGTGGAATACGGACTCGAAACTTGACAAACTACCGAATCTTTTGCTTTTTTAAAGTGTAGCAAAATGGGGGTGTCTACACCATATAAAACAGTCAGTGGTCGGAATAGGTTTGTCTCCAAAAGAGAAGACAAACTGACTTGAGCATGACTCATGAATTGTGACCCTAATGATGGTCAGAAAAGGGGGTCTATCTTCCCAGGGGAAGATAAAGACTAATTGAGCAGAGCTTTGCCGCTGCCTTGAACATAATGAATAGTTTGGATGAGTCTAACCTTTCGGGAAGACTGACATGGTTTGAGTAGAGATCGGGTACTGGCATAACAATGATCATGACAAGACTATCTTCATACAAGAAGATGGATTTATTTGGGCAGAGCTCTGCCGCTTTTGACCATAACAGACGTCAGGGAAGGTCTATCTCTGTGTGAGAAGATAGATTCAAAGAGGATTTGACCGGGATGGCCGGGCAAGTCTATAGATAGACTTATCCGAGTAGAGCTTCACCGTCTTGACCATAATGATGGTTAGGACGGATCATGAGTCTTAAACAGTAGAGCCTGATGAGGCTGAGACCAAGATGGTCTGGATAAGTCTATCTTCACATGAGAAGACAGATTTATTTGGCCAGAGCTTTGCTGCTTTGACCATAATGATTGTCAGGATGGAAGATGAATGAGGGAGTAAGATTTCAAAGAGAAATAATAACCTTTATTTCTTAAAGATGGGGCCAGAATGAGGGTCTTTTGGTTAAGCGTGCTAACCGCGAGACGAACATCCCTCTAGGGTACAATAGTTGCTTATCCAAAGAAGGTGATGGTATGGGTTTGCAACTATGACTCTGGATAAAATAAAAGGGTTAGGATAACCTCTAGTTTTGGGTAAAAATGAGCAGCGACCGGCTCGCATCGAGCTAGGGTAATGACATCCACAGGAAGAATTGAGGCAACCCGGGAACACCTTTCTAGGCTCGACATGCCCTAAGTGGGCCAGAGGTTTAGTGTATTCCTATTTTGGGGAATATGCGCACATCTCTCGAGTGTATCTGGTTTTGGCTTTGCCTAACTCTAAGCTCAGCATGCCCTATGTGAGCATGGTATACATCTATGTGAGAGTGCCGTGCTTATGCATTGTGATGAAGGCTTGAAGGTCCCTCTCGCCGAAGTGACCAAACAACCCTTGCCAGGTGGTCACCAGGGCGGCAGGAAGTTCAATACATCATCGTTTTAACGCCACCACAATGGTGACGTGCAAAGAGGTGGTGCTTCCACATCAAATGGAGGCGTGACAAATAGCAATCGGGGTATTGACATCCTAAACACCACCGATCCATTCCAAGTGCTAGTTACTCCTGAGGGTAAAGGTATCCAAAATATGGCGTGTGCAGTGTTTCCAAAAAATAAAATGGGTAAGCCTAGGTGCCTCCTGGGGCATTTTCTCGCAATTTGGTGGCAATTTAGAGCATTGGCTCAAGCAATCCCTGCAGAACAAGCGTATGGTACTGAAAAGTAAATCTAACACTTGTTTTATTTCGCTCGTAAGAAGCATCCACAACTTGCAAAGTGTTCACAACTTGCGAGCTCCCCTGAAAACTACTTCTGGTTAAGGATAACCCTAATAATGGCGGAAAAAGCCAAGCTAATTGATTGAATTTTTTGAAAATGACACGTCAAGTCAATATAGAGCTACAGCCTTTTAATTTTCAATAAACAAGTATGCTGAAAGAATACTCTTATCCCCAGCAGAGTCCCCATTATGTGGGAGCCGATTTTTTCCCACGCGCATGAGGCGGCAGGGGATCACCACACTGGGGTTCTCTAGGACTGTTAGTTGATCTGTGTTTCTTGCGAACTAGGGACCGTGATCCGGACTTCGCAAGAAAGAGAAACTCAGAGTCTCCACCTAGGTTAGGGCCTAGAACCCGTGCCTATTCTTCCGATGAAAAGGGGAGTGTTACCCGAGTTTCATTGGGAGACAAGTAACCAAAGGGGTTCTTATGCTCTGGGCCTAGAACCTTTTAATTTTGCTCTATTTGTTAAGGCATGGTCCTTACAGATATCTGGGTAAGGGTTATGGTTACAGTCGGGGAAGGTGTTAGGCACCTCTCTTGCTCGGATCAATTCGGTCTCTTGACTTGATTTGGCATTTTTGAAGAATTTTAAGCAAGATAACTTATCATTTTATCCTTTATTTGAATTAAGCTTAATTCTAGGATGTAATTAAAATGAATTTACAAAAAGACCGAAAATAAGCGGTAGTTATCTTGATTGAGATCGTATGCTGTTGTATGAGTCCCGAAAAACCTCACAGCTGACCACAATCAGGTTAACTTAAATCAAACAGAAAAGACTATACACAAATTAAAAGAAAGGTAAAGGAGTTTATATTACAGGATCTGAGGGCAATGTGAGTCAGAGATCCTATAACGTCACCGCCTCGTACCTTTCTTTGTAATGGAAATTTCGTCAGCTGGAAAGTAAATGTAATTTTACCAGAGTCTGTACAGAAGTCGGCGGCGTAACGACGCTGTTTGGATGAGAGAGCTTCGAAGTTGTTGAGATTTCTGCGGTGTAACGAGGGTGATTAGACGACGAGACTTCGGTTTTGCCGAGATTTTGGCAGAACAATGACGCTATTTAGATAATAGGGCCTTACGTTCTCCGAAATTCGGCAGCGCAACGACGCTGTGTTGATGAATGGATTTTAGATTTTTTGAGATTTCGGCAGAACAACGACGCTATTTAGATAATAGGGCCTCGCATTCTCCGAAATTGGCTAGCGTAATGGTGCTGTGTTGACAAAGGGGCTTCGGGTTTGCCGAAATTCTGCAGAACAACAGTGCTATTTGAAGGATGTCGCTCCGAAGCTACCTAGAATTTCTCTACTTTCACTCTTCCAAAAGCAAAGGAACTAGGGTTTTTTGGGGAATCAGAAGGGGATTTGAACTCAAATCTCAGGGGGAAAACCAGAGAGGGTTTTTAGACAAAACAAAAGAGGGAAAAGGAGAGAGTAAAATCTGATTTACTCTTACCCCCTATTTATAGTGTTGGGGGGGGGGGTAAACTTTGGTAATTTCAACCCAATTTCGCAGGGGTCGAAATCAAATTTCGCCCCCTACAAAATTGAATGTCATCCAGATGATGTCATCTGGATGATGTCATCTGGATGGCATCATATTTTGGGTGGCGCGAGCTTTCGTTCCTTGTGTTGTATCAAAAAATGTGATTTTTTGTCTCTTATCAAGGGATTTTGGTGGTCAGTAACTTCTCTGATTGGATTCCGAATTACACGCGGTTAGATCCATTGGATTCCTCGTTCTGGGGAGTTTGCCATGAATCTAATGTCGCTTTCTTTTGAGAAATGAAGTGTTTTTGGGTAAAGACGGATATCTTTGACTCAATGTTAACTTCCCAATTGAAATGCCGTGAAAAAGGGGCTTTTCGGGTGATGCCGTAAAAGGCGGGTGCTATGTAAAAGCACGTTTTCTGGTTGCATCTCTGGGATAAAATAGTTTTCAAAAAGTGTTTTCTTCTGCAAATAGCCTAAAAAGAGATTGAGAGAAACCGATTTGGTGCTCTAGAACTCGTCATAAGGTTCTTCCTCGCGACACCTATCATGAGAACCACCTTGACAAAATTGGGTGTCTACAAATATAAGCATAGATTAAGGGGGAGCATATCTTGTTTTTATCAAACCCCAAAGGGAAGCTCATAACCATAATCAATTTACATTTGTCACCATAAAAAGGGGGAGAATGTTAGCCTAAGGATTTAACCCTACCTATGTTTTGATGATCCTCTAACCCAAATTGATTAAGTGTACTAATGTACCTTGTGTCACACCCCGAACCAAATCACACCATACCACGTGACTGCGCCGCATACCTGTAACCTATATCACAAATATGCAAGGCATAGTAATACAAGAAGATCCACAAGCAGAAATAATCTACTTTATTTCACTAATTTCTGGTCCATCAACAAATTAACCAAAATCCTACATAAGAATAACAACGTAGTCCTTACAACCCATCCCAAATGAAATAAACCATTAATTACAAGTTCTAAGAAATACTCACGCAAACAGATAAAGTAATAAATAGAGCAAGTCCAAGGGTTCAAGCGATCCTGCAACACTCGACTCCAAGCCACCAAGCCACGACTCGATCCAACTTTCGAGATCTGTAAAATGTTGTCAACAGTCAGCTAACAGCCTCGTACGTTTATATGAGGATCCATGACGGATCTGGGAATGCCATGAGAATAACGAAGGTCATAAAGATACGATAATCAACAAGAGTAATGTTAGAATAACCATAATGTAAACATCCAATACCCACAAAACCTTTGCTCCCTCGAACCGTGCAAAGAAAACACCTCACAATAGCCATATTAGTCCACCTAGGTACCCAATCCACCAATTTGAATTCCATCATATTAAATACGTAGGTTCTGTTGGAAGGATTTTCACCTGCAGGCGAGATCGCTACGTGCAATGGACCTAGAAATCACGTAGAATAAAATTTTCTTCGATTTCGCCCGTTAACCCAGGATCCTAGAGAACTAGATGATCATATGGTGATTAAAATAAACATTCAAAGATCAGTACTTTACCTTTAGGATTCGAAGTTACAAATTCTTCTGCTTGATCTACTCCTCGCATATCAGCGCACGTTCTCAACGCCACAAATCCGCAAGTTGAATTGATGGATTCTGATTCTTTTGCACAATTGGAGATGTAATAACTTTTATTCCAGGAAGTAACTGATACTACTCAGTCCTTTAGGTTGAGAGAAACAATTTCTCTTTTGAAGCCTTTTCCTAATTCTATCAAATAAAACTAGTTTTCCTAGAGAGAGTGTGTAGAGAGAGAAATTAGTGAGAGACTAGAAGAGAGAGAGTGCAATTACAAATTCTCAAAAGGGGAGAGAAAATTCAATGTTTTAGAGTTAGGAGACATCTAAAAATGTTCAAGAGGGTGTCTATATATGGATGAGAGTGGTTGTAGTTGGTTTGGATTTGTTTCCCTACAAAATTTCTTTTAAATCCTATCCTATTTTGAGTTTCACATGAAGTAGGATCAAAAGGACCAATAAAATGCTCTTGCCATGAGAGTGGTTCCCATCTCCTAACTTTTAGGAGATATTTTCTCCTATTTAATCTCTCAAACGGATGATCCTCTAATTTGTACAAAACAAATCCTTACTTTTTAGGCTACAATATCTCAATCCCCACAAAGTAGGAATTCAAAATTCATCTTATGCCAAACTAAGGGGTAAATAAATTAATTTGAATTCCCCAAAGGGGAATCCAAAACCAATTGGGAGTGAGGGTGGTCGTCCAAGCAAGGGGGAACTACCCCCATGGCTGAATTACACAGGATAATTCACCCCCCTTTGCATAATGTCAACTGCAAACAGGATAAATCACTCCCCTTCTGCATTACTCTCACTTATTAATGTAATTAATGTATTAAATCTCACATCATATGGGAATGAAAAAGGACCCAATGGATTTCTAAAATCGTTTTAAATATTTCCAATCAACATGGATCAAGTTAGGTGAGAATGATCAAGTTAGATGCGTAGTTGTAGAAAACTGGACACTATTGTCCGGAATGCCCTTTGAACAAGCAAGACAAAGACTACAAAGGAAAGAACAAGGATAAGAAGAAAAGCATGAATGCCAAATGGGATGGTTTGAGTTGTTCGTCCGGGAGCAATTCAAGCAATGAGGAAGATGCCAAGATTTGCTTTTATGGCATTTGAATCCCACCAAGATGAGGTATACTTGAGCACTATATCCACCGTGGACAGTATTTGTATAGTGGATGCTTAAGGCATACGACCGGGAACCCTTTCAAGTTCACAACACTCACCAAGAAGGATCAAGGCAAGGTGACATTTGGTGACAATGGGAAGGGAAGGATCATCGGTAAAGGTACTATAACTTTCAAAGATCACAAGATTAATAATGTATTACTTGTTGATGGCTTGATTCATAATTTACTTAGCATTAGCCAATTGTGTGATATAGGTAATGAAGTTTTAATAAAAAATAATAGATGTATTGTTAGGTGTGCACGTGATAATAAAGTTGAATTAATAGCAAGTAGGGACGTTAATGTGTACACATTAGTTTTATAAGAACTCATAAGTAAAAAGTTAAATGTCTTACCTCATTTGAAGATGACTCTTGGACTTTGTATAGAAAACTAGGTCATGAAAATATGGACCTCGTATCTAAATTATCTTCTAAAGAAATTGTTAATGGCTTCCCTAAACTTAACTTTATCAAAGATCATCTATATAAAGATTTTCAGTTAGGAAAGCAATCTAAAGAATCATTTATAGCCAAGAATACTATCTCTACTTCTAGACCCTTACAAGTTCTTCCACATGGATCTTTTTCGGCCGAATGAAGAAATGTAGTCTAGGTGGGAAGAGATATGTGTATGTTATCGATGATTACTCTAGATGCACATGGGTTATATTCCTAGTTAGTAAAGGTGAAACTTTTGCATGTTCTACAAATTATGCAATAAAATTCAACAAGAAAAAGGATGCACTATAACACAAATAAGAAGTGATCATGGAACAAAATTTGAAAACCAAAATTTTGAAAACTATTGTACTAAATTTGTAATTGAACATAACTTTTCAACACCAAGAACCCCACAACAAAATGGAGTAGTTGGAAGGAAAAATATAGCACTATAAGAAATGTTTAGAACTATGTTAAGTGATAGATAACAATATTCCAAGACATTTATGGGCCGAAGTTGTTAACACAACTCATTACATATTGAACAGAGTATTTATTAGGCCCACATTTGTAAAACACCTTATGAATTGTTGAAAGGAAGAAAACCAAATACAAGTCATTTTAGAATATTTAGATGTAAATGTTATATCTTAAAAGATAATCTTCATAAATTTGATCCTGAAGCAAACGAAGGAGTATTTTTAGCATTTCTACTAGAAGCAAATCTTATATAATATTCAATCAAATAACACTGAAAGTTAAAGAATTTATTCGTGCAAAATTTTATGAATCAAATGAAAATGTTAACATAAATAGAGAAGAAGATGAAATAAATCCTTTGCATTCAAAAGTTCATGAAGAAAGCATCATTGAACCCCTAGAAAAACTAGATCTAGATGGTGAACCCATAGGTGAAGAGGATGTCGATGAAACTTATAAGGGAAAGAGAATACTAGCCAATCATCCTAGTACTTAAATCATAGGAGAAGCATCCCAAGGTGTAAAAACTAGATCAAATCATAGGAATATTTTTGCTACCTTAGCATTCATATCCCTAATAGAACTAAAATTCATAGATGAGGCCGAAAAAGATGAATTTTTTATGATAGCCATGCAAGAGGAACTAAGTCAATTTTAAAGAAACAAAGTTTGGAAGCTAGTTCCTAGACCTAGAGACCACCCTGTCATTGGAACAAGGTGGGTGTATAGAAACAAATTGGATGAACATAGGGGTGTAAACGAGCCGAGCTGAGCCGAGCTTGGCCAGGCTCGGCTCGGCTCGTTAAGCTCAAAAGCTCGGCTCGAGCTCGGCTTGGGCTCGAACCAGGCTCGGGCTCAGCTCGGCTCGGTCAGGCTCGGCCAGGCTCGCGAGCCTTACCGAGCTCGGGTTATATTATGTTCACACCCCTCATCTTTCCTGGACAACCCTATTAGTGTAATTTGACTACTTTTTTTATACTATGGGGGGTGGTCCTAGTAACAAATGGGGTTCCAAAAATGAAGTGACATATTTTGCCCCCGCCTTTCACTCCCTGGAGAACCCTTTTAATGCATAAAGTAATATATAATATATATATATATTTAAATATATTAAATTCTTAACGAGCCTTAACGAGCCGAGCCGAGCCGAGCCTGGCCTAAATTGGGCTCGGCTCGTTAAGCTTAACGAGCCTGGAGAGCCGGCTCGGCTCGGCTCGTTAAGGATTCGAGCCGAGCTCGAGCGAGCCTCCGAGCCCGAGCCAAAATTGACACCCTTAGATGAACATGGAGATATGCGAAGAAACAAGGCAAGAATTTTATCCCAAGGTTTCTACTAAGAAGAAGGTATAAATTATGATGAGACCTTTGCTCCAGTTGTAATATTAGAGGACAATATGATGCTTCTTCCATTTGCCCATCACAAGGGCATCAAGTTATATCAAATGGATGCCAAGAGTGTATTCTTAAATGAGCATATTATGGAGGAGGTTTAAGTTAACCAACCTCCTGGATTTGAAGATTTCAAATACCCAGATCATGTCTATAGGTTGGACAAAGCCTTATATGGTTTAAAGTAATCTCCTAGAGCTTGGTATCAAAGGCTAAGTTCATTTCTCCTAGACAAAGGCTTTGAAATGGGAAAAGTGGATAATACCCAGTTCAGCAAGGGGAAAGATGAGGGCATACTCATTGTACAAATCTATGTTCATGAGAACGTCTTTAGTTCCACTAACGAGAGTAAGTGTGAGGAATTTGTCTAGTGCATGCGAAATGTGTTTGAAATGAGCATGATGGGTAAACTCAAATATTTCCTCGGTCTTCAAATTCATCAATTAAAAAATAGAAGCTTCATTAATCAAGAAAAATATACAAGAGAGTTGTTAAAAAGGTATGGGATGGATAGCTCACCAATCAAGCCTACCCCCATGAGCACATCCACCATACTAATCAACGATGATATGGTCCCATTAGTTGATCAGAAGAAATGTAGGGCATAATAGGTAGTTTGTTATATTTGGTAGCCAACAGACTGAATATTATGTTTAGTGAATGTTTGTGTGCTAGATTTCAGTAATACCCTAGGAAGTCACGTTGTTTGTTAGGAAAAAGGATCTTTAAATACTTTAAGGGAACCCCAGCCTAGGTTTGTGGTATGAAAAGTCGAATCATTTTGACCTAGTTAGATTTTTAGATGCCAACTTTCTTAGCTGTAGAGTTGATAAGAAAAGTACAAGCGGCACATGTTAGTTTCTTAAAAGATCCTTAGCATCTTCGTTCAGCAAAAAGCAGAACTTTGTTGCCTTATCTATAGCTGAAGCAAAGTACATTGCAACAGGGGCATGTTGTGCTCAAATCCTTTGGATGAAAAATACTTTAATGGACAAGTGCTATCAATCTGATCAAGAAGTAAGTTAACCAATCTAGGACTAAGCATATAGAGATTAGACATCATTTCCTTAGAGACAATTTACTAAAATATGATATATCAATTGAATACATTAACGTAAATAATCATCTTGCTGACATCTTTACTAAACAACTTAATGAAGACAAATTTTATGATATAAGAAGTGGACTAAACATTTGGAGTATGAACTAAGTAAAATTTTTTGTGAATGAAGCATGAGCTTGAATAATATATATTATACACTATATTGTTTGTTGATTAATATTGACTGCATGACCAGGATCTTCAAACCATAAATTTAAAAGGTACTCAATAGGTGCTCATTCGCTTTTATGGGGGGATAATACCATCACTCGAATTAAAACACCTAATTCATTAGCTAGATGCCAACATGAAGACCATGAACATGTCTATGTGTCGTTATTAGTACACTTATATGCATATCATCAGTTATTTCGGGGGAGAAAATGTTCATATAATTAATTGATTCCATCTTTTTTATATGACAAAAGAGAGAGAAGTTAGATGAATTGATAGCATAATCGTTCCATTTGGTATCATATTTAATATAAGCATAGATTGAGGGTAGGATATCTTGTTTTTATCAAACCCCAAGGGGGGAGCTCCTAACCATAATCAATTTAGATTTGTTATTATAAAAAGGGGGAGAATGTTAGCCTAAGGGTTCAACCGTACCTATGGGCTCAACCGTACCTATGTTTGGATGATCCTCTAACCCAAATTGATCAAGTGTACTAATGTACCTTGCAAGCAATGTATATTCAACAGGTTAGTCAAGTGAAGATCACAACTTGCACAAGTACCATGGATGCCCAAGCTTGAAGAAGAACGAATGCTAGTGACCCACTCATGGACTCAAAAGTCAAAGCATTCAAGAGTTGGTGAAGTCACATGCTCAAGTCAAGCCAAAGGTTCACAAGAAGAAGCAAAACCACAAGAGCGGACCATGGATACCTAGAGAATCAAGAAGACAAATTGTAGACACCCCCATTTTTCTACACTTTAAAAAAGTAAAAGATTCGGTAGTTTATCAAGTTTTGAGTCCGTATTCCACCTAGGATTAGGCATCTGTGCATTTTATGATAGATTTTGCCTCGTTGAAGGAATTCTGAAGTTGATTCACGATCCTAAAGGTTTCTAGGGTGTTCCAATGGTATCTAGAAGATGAAAGTTTGAGTTTCCAAGCAAGTGAAAAAAATAGCTATTTTTAGACTTTTTAGGATTTCCCTCATTTTTGTCCATTTTTACACTACAGGGGTATTTTAGTCATTCCCGATGTGTCCCGTTTGACGCCCGAGTTGTATTTGAGAAATCTTGAGTGATTTTATGAATTTTGAAAAAGCTGCTATTTTTAGAAACTCTCTGGGTTTTTCCCCAATTTGGGTATATTGGGGGTTGTGTTGGTCATTTCTAGTGTGCCTGAGACTATCTCTAAAGTATGATTGAAGAATCCTAGAAAATCTCAAGTGTTTTAGGGAACCTGCTATTTTTAGAAACTCATGGGGCTTCCACATTTTCATAATCTTATAGATATTTCAATCATTTGTCATATATCCAAAATCATCTTGAGGGTACGGCTGATGAATTAGGAGTAATTTCGTAAGATTTGGGAAACATACTAAATTTAGATCTCTCAAGGTTTTCTCTTAGTCTAGCACTTCGGGGGTATTTTAGACATTTCCAACATGTCATATTTGGTCCCTAAGTTGTGTCTAAGAAATCTTGAGTCCGTTCATAAATTTTTGAAAATCTGCTATTTTTGGAATTTCTCAGGGTTTTCCTTAGTCTCACCAAATTCTTACCCCTCGGGGTAATTTGGTCTTTTCCTGTGTAATTCTTTTGATCCCCGAAATGTGTCTGAGATATTATGAATGATTTCTTGAATTTTGGAAAGCCTGCTAAATTTAGAATTTCTCATGAGTTTCGCTTAATTTGGAAATCCTGAGTGTTGAGGGCATTTTGGATATTTTCAGGGGATACCAAATGATAATGTTTGATATTGCTCACCGAAAGGACCCAACTTTAAAAGTTTCTATTTTTTAAGTTTGACCACAAAGACTTTCCATTTTTAATTTTTCCCTTTAGGGGTGAACCAATTTGAGGGTATTTTGATCGCATTTGGATATCTAACGGTCAAATAGGGGCATTTTGGTCCAAAAAGTTGTTTTTAAAAAAAAAGATGGTTCGATCATGTGTTAGGGATGCACCATAAATGTCAAATGGGTTGGATTCATATATAGAATGTTGAATTTAGAAAGATTTTATTGAATTTTTACGGAAAAGCCCGAAACCCGTATGAAATGGCCCATTGGGCTAAAGCCCGCAAAGATGGAGCTCATGTGGGTTCACCCATGTGGGTTGACCACCCTGGTGGGTACCCCACATGGCTGACCCACATGAGTTGGGCGCCCAACCTTGATGATGTCACAATGGTGACATCATATTTGTTAAAAGAAAAATAAAAAGAATAAAAAGAAAAGAAGGAAAAGAGGAATGATTGCTTAAAAATGTTTTTTTTTTAAAGAAGTGATGTGTAATGGGATAGCATGTCTTGATTGACAAGAAATTAAGATTGGAATCAAATCCAATTTGGAAACAAGAAAGAAAGAAAGCAAGAGGAGAAAATTGGAAACAAGCCAAAGATGGGAGCTCTCATATGGGAAACTCTTTTTCTCTTTTAACCCTAGCTTTTTGTATAAAAATAAGGGGAAACAACCTTAGTAAGGAGCTAAAAAATTCGCCCACCCCTCTCTCCTATCTCTCAAAGAAAAGAAAAACCCTTCATTTCTCTAAGTGTGTTTGGTTCATCTCTCTCAAGTGCTCTACACAAAGGGTTCTTGAATTCTTCCTTCTTCTTCTTCAACATATCATATATTAAGGATTATTGGGTGATTCTTTGAGTCTTCTTGAGCGTATAAAAGGGTTGGACAAAGCGTATATCTCGGATCACCAACCCTAGAGACAATGATTGCGATCAACGGTAAGGATTCCTCAAATCAATGATTTTTACTTTTGACATATCAAATCAATGATTTTTCCTTTCAAATTCCAGTATGTTTTAATATAGATTATAATTTTTCAAAATCTAAAATTTCACCAAATAATTAATTTTCCTCCATATAAATATTGATTTTTTTTTTTTTTCGATATGGATTTAAATTGGATTTTCAAAACAAGTGTTTGAAAACATGGGATTTTTCAAAAGCCAATATTTTTTTAGGTTAACAAAAATTTTAAAACTAGTGGAAAGTAAGATCTTGGACCATGGTTTGACCGCCTCGATTTCCATTTTATTTTTCGAAAGATAACCCGGCAAAGGGTTATTTCTTGAAGAATAAAATAGAAAATGGGTCACGGCAATCCTAAATTTCATGAAAATTTGTTTCCAAATTGATTTTTGGATTTCCAGTTCACCCTAAAATTTTTGGAATGTTTTGATTTTTTTTAATCCGAATTTAAATTACTTTAAATTCGGCCTGTTTTTAATAAATACCAAAAGGTTTTGAAAATTGATGAAACTTTCCAGAATTAAAGTTTAAATCTAAAGTGAATTTTTTATGAAAATGAATTTTAAAAAAGATGTCTTCTTTACTATTAACTAATCGGTTCTCCGTTTTACGTACCGTAATTCCTTTTCATACTAAATTAGTGAATTTTCAAAAAATTTCTTTACAAACCAGTAACTTAGGTTAGTGGAATGTTAGAGAAAAAATTTCAATTGGTTTCTAAAGTTTAACTATGATTTTATAATTTATTTTAATAAACGGGTTTCAATTCCTAGGAAACAAATTAACTTTTTCTATTTACAAATCGATTTTATGGAGGAGTTTTAATTTTTTGGCTTTGAAATTTGATAGAAAATTTTATAATCTATTACATATCTACTGGAATGTTTCTTTGATTTTAGAATACCATTAGGTTTGCCTTTTAATTAATTCTATGATTTCATCCAATTTTTGTGTGGATTTTAATTGGCATCAAATCATTATAAAAATCTTTGAAATTTTTACAGTAGCCTAATATCATGATCCAATTTATACTGTAAAAGTTTAAGTTAATTTGAAAGCCATATTCTATAAGTTGCTTTCTTAATCCTTAATCTGACTTGAATTTTGAAAATTCAGACATTGATAGTAAAACTTAGTTATAATTTATGAACCTCTTCCAGTAAATTACAATCATCCATATCTTGTTACTGTAAAAGTTTCAACTGATTTGGAATTCGATTGCTTAGGGTTTCTGTGTAATCCTATAAATCTGGTCTTAATGTTAATAAATCACAACTTAATAGCAAATCAACACCAAAGTCAGTAAAAATCTCCAAAACTCTTAACTTTTCATCATGAATTCAATTCCTAACTTATTTGAAACAAAAACCGTAGGGTTCATTGATCTCCCATGTAAATTCGCTATATCGCGATAGTTCAACTGCCGAGATCACATCCATAATCGTATACTAATTGTGATCGATCCTGCATAATTTGAACATATAAATTATAGTATGTTGTTGGCTCCGAGGTCCACTGTCTATGAAAATCCTGAGAAACATGCCAGGCAATAATATACTATAATTTATGTGTTAAATTATACAGGTGTTGAGAGCATTATTCCCTTCCATAGATGCAATTCAAGGCTGAAACTAATCAAGCCCTAGAGCCTTTGGTATTCCTTAGATTTTAGGAATTGAAAACTTTTAAAGAATTGAAAATCATTAACTTCAGTAAACTGAATTGATTTAATCCTTGTCTGTGGGACCATTAAATTACGGTTTCCCATCGTAAGAACCTTTAGGGCCCCTTAGGAACACTTACGTCACGTTGTGTCCTAGGTTTTTTAGAGTCCTAGAGTTAGGAGTCCTGCCTCATCATGGCCGTTTGCTATGGATAGCAAACCGTGCCATAGATCTAGTTACACTAGTAATCCAATTTTCCCATAAGACAGGCCTAGTTACCTAGGATGTAGGTTCACCTGCATTAGTCTAAGGAATGTCTTGCACTTATATAAGACTATATAGCATCTTAGATAATGTCCTAGGATAATAAAATCTTCAACTTGAACTAAATAATCTCTCTTAAACTGTTGAAACAGTCAATCCAATCTAGATCGGTGTCCTAGATGAGTTAGGCATAAGTAGCTTAGTTTAGGTGTACCGAACTACGATCGACTCTAATTCCAGTGAGGCTGGGATACGTAGGCAACTTTGGATGCTTGAATGGCATACCGAGCCCGAGTCGGCCCACCACAAATGGTGGAATTTTGTATATTAGTTTTTATGAATTCTTAACTATATTAATTAAAAAATTTAGGACTTTTCATGAAACTAGAATTTTAGGAGAACTTTCACTTAGATTGAATCCAAACAGATTAAGAAAATCAAGATATACATTTAGGAATTATATTGAAATTAGATTTTAGGATGCATGTCACGTAATTCGCATACTGATATAGAGTTAATTGAGTCATTTAAAAGAAATTCAAGAGAGTTAACTTTTGAAATCGAAGACCGGTTTATCGGGCAAGAATGGTGCTTGTGGTGGTAACTCCCCATACCTTCAATTCTCGTAACCAGGTAACGAGTCTAGATTTCTGGTCAATTATGGGTCCTAGATGAGGCTAGGTGGCGACTCTGTCATTCTCTTTTGCGTGGAATTCGGATCGCTTTAGTGGTCCCAAGTTCACAGAAAAGATGAATTAAATCAATAATAAAAAGCACACGCCAATCGCGTGGGTACGAGAGAAAAAGAGAGGAGAGAGTGGCGTCTCGCCCGGTCGCTCCTCTCGCGGGTTCGGGTCCCACAGACTGGCGACTTTGTCATTCTCTTTTGCATGGAATTCGGATCGCTTTAGTGGTCCCAAGTTCACAGAAAAGATGAATTAAATCAATAATAAAAAGCACACGCCAATCGGGTGGGTACGAGAGACCAAGAGAGGAGAGAGTGGCGCCTCGCGCGCTCGCCCCTCTTGTGGGATCGGGTCCCACACAAATATAGTTTATATTTCTCAGATTGTATTGGAGATCCATTTTCAAATGGTTTTGCACAATTCAAAGCTTTTCATTAAAGTAATTATCTTAATAACCTTTTCACTTCAATTCAAAATGTTTTCAAAGATTTTAAAGATCTGAAATATTGTGAAAAGTTAAGACCGAGACCGTTTGATAAATTACCAAAAGTTTTAAAGAAAAAAAATCCCAAAATATGAAATTTCTTACAGTGCTTGTCGACCAGGCTAGGCTGGTCAACCCAGACTTGGATTCTTAGAAATCCATAATCTGAAATCTAAATAAGGCCTGTCGAAAGGGATAGGGTCGGTCGACCGAGTTGGGCTATTCGACTGAGCCTGGTAATAGTATAGTCGTTACAGGTTATAACAACTAGTTTTTCTTTTGGTAGTTTTGGATTCAAACTTGCCCATTTTACCATGAAACGGTCATATTTCATCATAGGCTATAAATATGGACTTAATTGATTCATTTATAACCTTTTTGATCATTTGGAAAACCTAATTACTTCAACATTTAAGACTTTTAAAGTTTTCCAACTACTTCTTCATAAAAGCTTTAACTTGTGCATTGATTACTTGAGAAGAAGTTCTCCGTAGGCTTATTTTGTAATTCATTTGGAGAGAATAAAGAACATCCAAAGTTGTATCAATCCAACCAAGAGGCTAGGAGAGATTCTTCCTTGTCCTTCATCTACATTGTAAAATAGGTCGAAGGGCATCTCTAAAACAATTCCCTTAGACAGAGTTTAAAGACTCGAACTTGTAAGTTGGTTTTTGATCCGGCCCCATTTCAAAGGAGGACCAACTTAGTGGAAGCCCCCAAGGAGGTAAACTTGGGTAGAGTGGATGTAGGCCTTAGTGTTGGACCTAAGGACCGAACCACTCTGAAATAAAGGTCTATAGAACCAAGAGGGGGGTGAATTGGTTTTATAAAAAATTTATACCATTTTTAAATTCAAGTATTAAACCTAATTTGATTTTTTCTTCTCTTGATTAGATTTTGGTTAGTTCGAATAATATCAAATCAAAAGGAAATGCCAAACCCAACAAAAATGAAAGTGCAAGATAAGGAAGGAACACACCGATGTATGGTGGTTCGGGCAAAGCCCTACTCCACTCTTCTTGAGATCGTCCTCAAGGATTTCCACTATATGAGACCTCCACGATGCCCGGCTCCGAGGCGATTACACTCCCAAGGGGTATTAAATGAGGATGCCCTTGACACCTTTACACCGACTCTCCTTCTACACCGAATTCTAAGCGTTGCTCCTTAGGGTATTAAAAATAGGATGCCCTAGCCACCTTTACAATGAATAGAAGATGAAGATTGCTTGGCTTCTCTTGAAAGCTTGATGCACAATGAAGTCCCCTTGAGTGCTCTCCACAATAGGTTGCAAATGAAAGCCCTAAATCCAAACTCAAATGATTTGCAATTGCAAGGCAAGTTTGGTGGAGAAGAAAAACAAAGTCTCAAGCTAAAGGGATTTGCAAGTTCTTTGAATGCTTAAGGATGTTTTTCAAAATGGTTCAAGAAAGGAAGATAATCCCTTGAATGTGTATTTATAGCCCCTTGAGAAGATATGACCATTTGGGGGTGTGAGTATCAAAAGCCACCAAAAAATAAATTTTAATTTGAAACCCAACGGCTCTTTTTTGTGCTATCGCGACGTTCTCGGAGTTCCTAGAGAATGGCCAGAAGTTGGAAAATACTACTGGACCATTTCTCAGAGTTTTGAGAAATTGTCTAGAGTATGAGAATACTCCCTGGACACTTTCTCGGAGCTCCGAGAAAAATCTCGGAGTTCCGAGAAGCCTAAAAATCAGCAGACTTTTCTGTTTTGTTGCTATTTGACTTTGGGCTTTTGGAACTCAAATCTTATGATAATTTGGAATGTTATGAGGGTCCCAACATGTTAGTCCACCACCTAACCATTCACTTAACCAATTAATTTTAATACGGGGAGTGTGGTTAGTTTTGAAAAACACATTTGAAAGATTTTGCCTTGACTTAGAAATCAAAGAGAGGATGTACAACAAGTCTAAATATGGTTACGCTCCTCTTTGGTCTTGGTCTTCATAGATCTTCTATGGTGTGCTTGCATTGCTTGAGTGTGTTGAAGTGAGCTCCACATTGATTGTTCTTCCAAGGTGAGTTATCTCATGTGGTCTCTAGCTCCTTTGACTCTTGTATGGTACATCTTCAAGCATGACCAAGTGATGTGATGGTTCCTTCTATGATCACCCTACCTTATCACAACACTTCAAGGCAAATTGATTAGTATTCAAGAACATAATCAATTTATGTTTAGAATCATCAAAACAAGATTGGAGAGTGGACCCTTGTGCTTACACACTCTACATCTTGTGTCAACTGTCGCTTCTGCTACCTTCCTCTATTTGGTGATTGGTAACATCTTATACTTGGTGGTTTTAATTTCTAATCTTATCAAGGGTTAGTTATGTTAGACACAATGAATTTGAACATTTTTTTCTATAAACCCAATTCACCCACCCTCTTCAGTTGCCCAGTGGGATTTCATATTCGAAGGTCCAATGCCTTGATCCAAGCTTTCCTTAACTTTGGTCCATTGAACACAAAGATATACAACTTTAAACATCAAACACATTAATTCATAGTATTCACTTGTGTTTTGCAAAACAAGATAGAGATAGCCAAGGGTTGAATCATTTGACTTACAATCTCAAATATAAAGCGTAATTCTTTAATCATATAACTCAAATTCCCCCGCCCCTTTGTCATCAACAAAAAGAAGGGGTTGGAGAGATATTAAAAACTCATAGGGATAAAAATATACGAAGTAGGAACTCCCCCTATGTCAAGGAAAATATTAACTCCCCCATTTTGATTAAAAATTGCAATTTAAGAGGGGTTTAAATAGCTAAAAACCAATTTGATTCCCCCTCTTTGAAGTCCCCCTATCTTAATTAGAAAATATAATTCAAGACCGGTTTTTAAAACAATATTTGCCAAGTATTTTAAAATCACAATATATGGTTGAACCTTGGGCTTTTAAAAACATTATTCAAAACGATATTCAAATTAGGGGTGCAACTTGGGTCAGACCCAACCCGAACCCGATGATTTCAACCCAATTTTTGCTCGGGTTGGGTTGACATTTTCCCAGGTTGGGTTGGGTTAGGGTTGGGAACCAATTTAATTTCGGGTTGGGTTAGGGTTGAGACCTTGGCAACCCGACCTGAACCCGACCTCCATATTCTAGTTCTACATGATTTTCTTAGGATTATGTTTTTTTTTTGTATTAATCTATTTGGGCCTAGATGAACCCGATCCCAACCCGACTCAACTTGAACCCAACCCGACCTAATTGGGAGGCGGGTTGGGTTAGGGTTGACCATCTTCATGAAGGTTATGCACAGTGAAATAAAAAACGCATAGAACTTTAAAATTTTCTTTTTGATCTTGCAATCGCCCAAGATCCTAGAGTCTAGATTAGTTAATTATATTAATCAAACATAAAGAAATACCTCTTTCAAGAAGAAATCAAGGAACCACGTTGCTTGATCTACTCCTCGAACGGTTGCGATCGTTCTAGACGCTATGAACCTCGCAAGTTGAACCGATGTATTCTTTTTCTTTGCTCGGACTATTGTGGATGTGAATAACTCTTATTCACCTCTTCAAGGCATGATCTAATCATTACCTTTGTTGTAGAGAATAGAGAAATTGATTCGAAGCCTTTCTCTTTCAAACTATCTCAATTGGAAGAGAGATAGAGAGAGAGAGAGATGGAAAAATGATTTTTCCAAAGGGGGAAGCATGGGAGAATGAATTTTTGAATATTTCTACTTCAATTTTCATTCAACCCTCTCTCACATGTAGAAAATAGAGTCTTGGTTTGATAAATTCTTATTTCTCTCTCCCAATTCCAATCCAATTGAGAAACCAACTTGCATTGAAACTCCTCAAGCGCATGGGACTCTCCCAAACCTCCAAGGCTATGTGGGGACAGTGATACATGGGAGAACATGTATAGATGCCTCCCTCCAACCCTTGTGGCCTTATCTCATAAGAGTTGGTGTTGGAAAAAAATTGCTTGCTTTGTAGATCTTACAATTTAGCAATTCTTATCCAACAAGGAGTTTGAGCGCAACTCAAAGTCCTTGAGAAATTGAGACTCTTTTATCCAGCTCTCAAACTGATTTAGGAGTGTTGTGGGCCTCACAAACCTTATCCACATGTGTAGTCCTATCCCAATTCCCAATTTCGTTCCAATTCTGCACTTTTGCAAAACCGGTTTGGGAATAACTATCCGCATTTGGATTACAAATTATTATGCTTATTATTAATCAAATTAATAATACATAATAATGTATAATAATTAAATTATTAATTAATAATTTAATTAATTAATAACTCACATCCAATGAGAGTCATTTCGGCTCCAATTTGTCTACGAAAATTTCTCTTACTGTCTTTTGTTACTCAAGAAAGATATATATATATATATATATATATATATATATATACATACATATATCAACACAAATATATATATACTTAATTAATATCCACACGAATCTAACGGATCATATCCGTCCGCGCAATTACATAAAATGCGGAACCCTGATCCGTTTGGATGTTACCGGGTCATTCGAGTTATGAGTGGGATCGTTGCAGGGATCCGACGGTCAATCCTGCAGAACCCTATGGTGGGCCCCACTGCTATCTCGCTCTTTAGTTAAACTACACTCGCATTAGGTCAGTGGCCTCCATAGAGACATAACCCTGAAGATGACCTTCAGATCATCTTAGCCCTAATCACATCATGTATGTGCAAGTCATTTATTCGTAACTACATCTACTGAGTTGAGTCATACGGGAGATGGACTCCATTTACCCCCTTGGCCCACTCTTGGTATACCATTTTGGTCAAACGGTGTTTGGCCTCCAAATGCATTTGTAAAATCATTTAAGAACAATCCAATGTTTCAAAAAACTTTTAGATAAACATTTTATCAAATCCGCCTGGTCAAGCTATTTAATAGGCCTACCGCTCTGAAAAAATTATAGATGTCAATCCCTAAATTTTAGGGTGAAGAATCCCTTGTTGTGTATCGCTATTGGTCTCAAGGGTTTGCTCTAGGATTTAGCTCTATCCGAATATGACTCTAAAATAGAATCACTATAAGATAGACTAACACCATAGAACGGGCCGACAGACCAATAAGATCCCTAGGGTCTAACGACATGTGAAGGGTCCTGTTTGGAAGAAAACTTTATACTTTCTTGTTCACAAGTTGTTCTTTATTTGATCCGGTTCGGTTGCACAATCCAATCGTCGCACCTACTATTCTTTCTTAGGGTCCACTACCCTGATGACCAAGATAAGTCACCTCACGACATGTGCATGTAGGCAAGACTGGTGCTAGATGTATACAAAAAGAGATGTCCAGTCTCTTTTCCAATTAGGAACTATTAAGGCTTGCATAGAACCGAGATGCCATATCTCCTTGCTCCCTTGGATCTGTAAATCCTTTGAGCATGGCATTTCTACAATGCTGCCTAAGGACGAACATGTGTCAATTAACAAGCACATCACACACATTCATTAATATAATTACCCATTCATGTCATGATATAATTCTTTATTAATTAGAAAATGTCATTCTATTGGCTTTTTAGGGCATATAAACTAACAATCTCCCACTTGCCTTCAAAGCCAGTCATGCATGTATCTTAGACCCATTCCCTCCAGATGCTTGTCAAATACCTTTGACTAAGGGATCTGTCACGTTGTCCACTGTAGCTACTTTAGCTATGGCCACATCCCCTCTGTCCAAAATCTCTCGTATCACATGATATTTCTGAAGGACGTGCTTTGACTTCTGATGATACTATGGTTCCTTTGCTTGAGCGATCGCCACACTGTTATCATAATACAACGTAATAGGTCTCTAAACAGAGGGCATGACTCCAAGTTCGTCTATAAACTTCCGCCGCAGCCATACTGCCTCTTTTGCCGCATCACTCGCAGTGATGTATTCCGCCTCAGTTGTGGAGTCCGCCATGGTGTGTTGCTTGTAACTCCTCCATGAAACTGCTCCATTGGCTAAGGTGAAGACAAAACTTGATGAGGATTTCATGCCGTCGACATCTAACTGAAAATCCACATCGGTATATCCAGAAATGACTAATTCGTCTCCTCCATATACTAAACAGTAATGTATAGTTCTTCTGAGGTCCTTAAAGATATTCTTAACTGATGTCTAATGCTCTGGATCTGGGTTTGATTGATATTTACTAACCACACTTACAGAGAAATAGATATCTGGCCTTGTACACAACATGGCATACATCAAGCTTCTCACTGCCGAAGCATAGGAAATCCTGTTCATTTCTTCCTTCTCTTCAGATGTCTTAGGAGACATCTTCTTAGAGAGCTTGATTCCATGCCTAAAAGGTATTAACCCTTTCTTGGAATCTGCCATATGATACTTGGCCAAAATCTTATCAATGTAAACTTCTTGTGATAATCCAAGTGTCCTATTCCAACGGTCTCTAAACAATTTAAGGCCAAGGATATAAGACTCTTCACCCAAATCCTTCATAGCAAAGGTACTAGATATCAATACTTTTGTATTAGACAACATTCCAGCATCATTCCCAATGAGTAAAATGTCATCTACATACAAAACAAGAAATGTCACAGCACTCCCACTGACCTTTTTGTAAACACAAGCCTTATCTACGTTTTCCGTATAGCCAAACTCTTTGACTGCTTGATGAAAACAAAGATTCCAACTACGGGATGCTTGCGTTAATCCATAAATGGATCTTTGCAACTTGCACACTTTCTGACTTCCTTCTCCGGCAGCTTTAAAATCTTCTGGCTGTATCATATAGATATCCTCTTGAATGTTTCTATTCAAGAAAGCGATTTTGACATCCATCTGCCATATCTAGAAGTCATAGTGTACTGAGATAGTTACTAGAATCCTAATAGACTTTAGCATGGCTACCAGTGAGAAGGTTTTTTCATAGTCAATTCCAACCTTTTGACTATATCCCATCACCACTAACCGTACTTTGTAGGTCTCTTCCTTACCGTCAGGGCCTTTCTTCCTCTCAAAGATCCATTTTGCATCCAAGAGGCTTAATTCCCTTTGGTGGATCGAGAAAAGTCTAGACCCCGTTAGTGTACATGGAGTCCATTTCGAATTTCATAGCTTCCATCCATTTTCTCGCATCGATGTCTAACATAGCTTCTTTGTAATTAAGGGGATCATTATCATTTTTATCTAAAATCATATCATATTTTTCACCCAAGTAGACTAATCTATCAGGTTGTGTGATCACCCTTCTACTACGTTGGAGTGTTTGTATAACTATAGTGGGATCTTCCTCAGTGTATTCTTCTCTTTCCATTGGAGTTTCAGGTTGTTGTTCCAAGGCAATCTTGTCCCTCTTGGAAGTATCTTGGATGAACTCTTCTTTTAAAAATACTGCTTTCCTGCTTACAAAACAATTTTGCTCGCTTGGGTTATAGAATATACAACCCCTTGTTTCCATAGGATATCCAATAAAAATCCATCTTTCGATTCTTGTCTCTAACTTATCAGCACTTATTCTTTCAACATGTGCGGAACACCCCTATATCCTCATATGATTCAATGAGGGTTTTCTACCCGTCCATATCTCCTATGGAGTAGATCGTACTTATTTAGTTGGGACACGATTTAAGACATAGAGCTCCGTTTCTAGGGCATATCCCCATAGAAACAAAGGTGCTTCTACGAAACTCATGATATACTGGACCATGTCCAACAAAGTCCTATTTCTACGTTCTGAAACACCATTCAATTTCGGTGTTGCAGGTGGGTCCATTGAGAGATGATTCCATTTTCATTTAAGTAATCCCTAAACTCATTCGAGAGATACTCTCCACCTCTATCACAGTGAAGAGTCTTTATTATTTTGTTTAACTGATGCTCTACCTCATTCTTGAACTGTTTGAACTTTCCAAATGTCTCAGACTCGTTGCATAAGGTACAAATATATGTGCCTTGAATGGTCATTAGTAAAAGTCACAAAGTATATCATCCCTCTTCTTGCCGGATGAGAAATGGGACCGCATACATCACTATGTATAATCTTCAACAAATCTTGGGATCTTCCACTCTTTCCCTTGAAAGGAAGTTTGGTCATTTTACCTTGAAGACATGCTTCACAAGTTGTAAAAGGTTCAACTTGGATAAAATCCAATGGACCGTCTTTTACCAATGTTGTAATCCTATCTAGGTTAATATGGCCTAATCGAAGATGCCATAGATGTGTGGGATTAGTAGTATTACTTGCCCTTTTGAGGTTCAAAATATTTTTAATTGGAATATTCTCAATGTTACTTACATTTTTAAGGCATTTACTATAAATAATCTGTTAACTAATGTATCTTCTGTCGTCATAGAATTTCCATGTTTGATAAAAACACCACTTTTATCAAAAGTTGTTGAATAAGAATCAATCAAAAGTTTATAAACTGAAATCAAATTCCTTCTAATGGAAGGTACGTAAAGACAATTATTTAAATGTAAATATCCTCATGAAAATGCTAGTAGTAGATCACCCACAGGTTGGACTGCAACCGTTGGATCCGTTCCAACCTGTAGGTAGAGTTTGCCCTCAGTCAACCTTCTGCCTCTCCTGGAGAGGTCTTGGTTGATGAAATTGTATGAGGCCCTAGATGGCAACCTAAGAAAGGGGGGGAATTGGGTTTTAAAACTTTTTTGCTAAAAACAATGTGGAAGCTAAAAATTAATCAAGCACAAAGAAGTAAAAAACAACAAATGCACAACCACATAAAGATAAAGAGAGATTAAGAGTAAAGAGAGAGCTCACCGGATTTTTAAGTGGTTTGGTCCAATGATCCACACCAAGGCCTACATCCACTCCACCGAGAATTTCGATGGCTTCAATATTTTGATTCCCATAAAGGAGGGGGATCAACCCAATTACAATCCGGAGAAGGGCTCTGCGTCTCCTTCACTTGCCTCTGTGGAGATGGCTCTGTAACTCCACACACACTCGCCAATTACAAGTATAATAAAAAGAAAATAAAAATATGAAGCCTATTCAAAATGCTAGATCAAACACTCAAGCTCTCAAACAAATCTCACTAGAAAGATGTACAAGATGAAGCCTAGATCTAATCCCTTTTAGATATTCCCAAATGACGCACAAGGGTGTTAACCACTCTTTAATATGATTAGAACATGTCTAGGGGTGAGAGACATGAGTTCAAAGGCTTAGGAAACTGATATATATATATATATATATAGGAAACCCAAAACAAGCAGTTACAGGGGCAAAACAGTAAATATTGTGAAGTTCCTGCAACTAGCCGTTATACCTCCAACGGCTATATTTTGGAGTACCAGACGTCTGGATTCAAACCAGATGGAACTTCAGACGTCTGGTTCATCATTTTGTTGCAACAAGTTCATATTCCTTGATTTTCAACTTATACCCATTAACTTGTAAAATTCATATATCCTTTGTTTCTTATCGGATTTCGACGTTCTTATACTTGATTTGAATAGAAATGATGAGATATTTCTGTTAAAAATATTTTCAAAAATATTTGAAAATGTCTTGGATCAATTATGATAGGATTTAGGTGTTGATCTCATACTGGCCTTCAGAACTCGATATTTTCTCTATTTATTTGGAATGCCATATGGGTCCAATATATTGGTACACCACTATGATCATTCACTTATCCATTTTGGTTGTTTGATTACTTGATTATGCCTCTAAATGGGATACCTAGGTGGGATTAGATTTACAATCTAACTCAAGACAAAGACAAGCAATTCTTCAACTTTGAAGATCTTCATGTCTTGGTCACTTCCGTGGATCTTCTCTTTTATTCTTTGGGTCTTCAAGATGTCTCCTTGATTTCTCCAAGCCTTCAACTTGCTTTGGCTTCCAATGATCTTCTTCAATTGGTTTATGCCACGATCCATGCAATGTCCTTGAATTTTATGTTTGATTGCTTGAATCTCCAACACATGCACTTAAACATCAAACACATTAGTAATACAACACAAATCAACTTGTGTTTGGAGTCATCAAAACATAGAAGTTTACCAAGGTGGGAACCATTGGGCTTACAATCTCCTCATTTTCTATGATGACAACACACAAGGTGATTGCCACATTTTCGCACTATTTACCTAAAACTTCTCCCCCTTTGTCATCAACAAAAAGATGGGGTGAGAGTTTTTAAAACATAAGGGTATTGAAAATCCAAGGGTGGTCCCGAAATGGCAACTAATGAGGAGTGAAAATTTAGGTTCCTAACAAGTTTAATCTTTTGAAAACCTCTACCCTAATTTTGTAGATTAAGGGATCAAGAAATGAATATTAAACACACATGTTAAATCCTAAGTGCAATGCAAATGTAGAGCAAAAGATAAGAGAGAGTGCACCCGAGATTTAAAGTGGTTCAGTCCTCAAAACGCGAGGCCTACTCCACTCCACCAACCAAACCCGTTGATGGCTTCACTAAGGATTCCTTTAATGGCGAGGAATCAACCCAATTACAATTTGGTTCGGCTCCGCCTCGCAAGACTTGCCACGAACCGGAGAAAGCTCCGCGTCTCCTCGCACTCGCTCTTGGGATGGCTCCGCATCCCCTTCGCACTAGCCCTCTAGGGATGGCTCCGCGTCCCTTCGCACTCGCCCAAATACAATCTTAGAATAAGAAAGAAAGAACTAAAAAATCCCTCACAAGGGTTTACAACTTTGAATAAGATGTACAAATTGAGCCTAATGATCCAAATCCTAATCTTAGAGGATGAGAGGCATAAACAAGCTTTGATTTACTCTTGGGATATTCAAATAGAGTTTAAGAGTGTTAGGATTGATAATTTGGAAGTTTAGAATACCTATATATATAGGAAAACCCAATATGACCGTTTGAGGGGCATTATCGTAAATCTGGCAAAGTCCCAACGGTCACATTTTTCTTCGTCTCAGAGTTCCGAGAAAAAATCTCGGAGTTCCGGGAATACAAACAGAATTGAGAAAATGTTACTGGATCATTTCTCGAAGCTCCGAGGAATCTCTCGGAGTTCCGAGCTCAGAGCTCCGAGAATTCTCTCGGAGTTCCGAGATGTCAAGCAGATTTTCAATTTCTGTTTTTGGGCTTCCATCTTTACACCAATTTGGGATTGTTATGAGGGTTCCAAAGTGTTGGAACACCACAAAGACAATCTCTTAGACATTTAGGGTGTGTGAGATTAAGTTAATTTATGCCTCTTAAAATCTAATTCTAAGATTGGGTCTTATACATTCTAATAGACTTCGATCTTCAATAGATTCTACAAGTCTTCAATTGTCTTGGATCTTCGATGTCTTTGGCCTTCCGAATGTGGTTCAATGAGAGCTTCTTGGCCTCATTCCAAGCAATCATGTCTTGACACCATTATGATCTACAACTTAGACATTCAAACACATTAGTGATCTTAAATCACTTGTGTATTGGAATCATCAAAATAAGATGGGAATGCCAAGGTGGAAACCATTGGGCTTACAATCTCCCCCTTTTTGATGATGACAAGCACAAGAGATTTTTCATTAAAAGCATGCATATATTTCCTTAACCTAGATTTCTCTCCCCCTTTGGCATCTATCAAAAAGATGGGGTAGAAGAAAAACAAAGGGATAAAATTTATAAATTTAAGCTCCCCATTTTTCAAGGAAAAAGACAAACATAGAACTCCCCCTATTTATAATTTTTCCCCCTATTTATAATTTTTATTCAACCTAAGAGGGGATATTTAATTAACCATAAAAAGATATTCAATTTTAAGCATAAGCCCCTAATCTAAGAACATATGAAGAGAATCATATGGGGGCTTTGGGAACCCAAGATTTCTTGGTTCCACCATATTCCCTAATCTTAGATGCACATTGGAATTGGTAATGACCATTAATTCCACAATAATGACATCTAACATGAGGGTTAGATAAACTAGTCCTATCATAATGTGCATGATTAGGTCTTTGACTAGTCTTCTTCAAGATTATGTCAATAATTTTATCACCATTTAAAAAACCATGGAGACATAATCTTAACCTTTCATTTTCCTTATGAAGATGGGTTATTTGATTTAGAAAATCATGATTGGCATCTTCATAAGTTTTGGAAGAGCTTGCCATATCTTGAATTTGGCAAGTTTTCTCATCCAAACAACCCTTAAGGGTTTTAATCTCAAGTTTAACATTTTCAGGTTGTGCTTGAGATTTGGATATGGAAGAGGATGACTCATTTTTCAAAAAATTAAGTTTATTTTCTAATTTTGAAATAGATTTTTTAAGAACCTTATTTTTAGAAATTTGAAAATGCAAGGTTGAGCATAATTCATCATAAGATATGTTTTCACTATCACTACTTGATGAATAGCAAGAGGGGTTAGAATTTACCTCAACATCATAGGAGAGAGCCATGAGGCAAAGATCCTCTTTTTTATCTTCCCCTTCTCTTGAACTCTTGTCCGACGTGCTTTCCCCATCCCAGCCGGCTGCAAGAGCCTTGTGTTTCTTCGAATCCTTTTTCCCCTTGTATCTTGAGGAAGATGACTTGAGAAGTGGACACTCCGGTTTTATGTGTGCCGTCTTCTTACAATTATAGCACCTAATTCCTCCTTCTACTTTACTTTCTTCTTTCTTCTTCTTTTTATCCTTTTTGTGTTGCTTTCTCCATAAGCTTTTAAATTTCCTTAAAGCTTCTTCCACATCGCTATCCGCATCACTTGATGATGAGTCCGTCTTTGAGGCCTTTAGAGTTAGAGATCGGCTTTCTCTTTCTTTCTCTTTCGACTTCTTCTCTTCTTGACGGCTAGTGATGAGCATCTCATGAGTGATTAGAGATCCTACAAGCTCCTCCATAGATAGCGTCTTGAGATCTTTTGATTCTTGGATGGCGGTGACTTTTGGGTCCCAATAAGGAGGAAGTGACCTAAGCAACTTACTCACAAGCTCATCAGTAGGATAAGATTTACCAAGATTAGCTAATTCATTAGAAATTTTAGAGAATCGGGTATACATATCGAAAATACTTTCATTTTGACCCATTCTAAACATTTCATATTTGCACTTTAACAAGTTTATTTTGGAATCCTTAACTTGTGATGTTCCCTTATGGGTAACGGCAAGTGTATCCCAAATAACCTTGGCGGAATAAAAAAGAGCAACTCGATTAAACTCCTCTGTAGATAAGGCGCAAAATAAAGAATTTATAGCTTTTTAATTCAAATTTGTGTGCCTTTTCTCTACGACACTCCATTCTTCAAATGGTTTGGAAGCCAAAATGTATCCATTTTCAACAATGTGCCAAAGTTCCACATCTATCGAAAGAAGATAGATGCGCATTCTTGTCTTCCAATGTCCATAGTTGGACCCATCAAAGAAAGGAGGTCTAGTTGTGGAATGGCCTTCCGGAAGTCCGGTTCCATTTTTATCCGCCATTTCACAATTAGAAAGTTGCCAAAGATCTTATGATCTTTCCCTTGTTGAAAACAAAAATTTTCCAAAGATTTTTAGAAAAGAAAATCTTTTAAGAGCCAAGGCTCTGATACCAAGTGAAAATCCAAGGGTGGTCCCGAAAGGGCAACTAATGAGGAGTGAAAATTTAGGTTCCTAACAAGTTTTAATCTTTTGAAAATCTCTAACCTAATTTTGTAGATTAAGGGATCAAGGAATGAATACTAATCACACAAGTTAAATCCTAAGTGCAATTCAAATGTAGAGCAAAAGATAAGATAGAGTGCACCCGAGATTTAAAGTGGTTCGGTCCTCAAAATGCGAGGCCTACTCCACTCCACCAACCAAACCCGTTGATGGCTTCACTAAGGATTCCTTTAATGGCGAGGAATCAACACAATTACAATTTGGTTCGGCTCCGCCTTGCAAGACTTGCCACGAACCGGAGAAAGCTCCGCGTCTCCTCGCACTCGCTCTTGGGATGGCTCCGCGTCCCCTTCGCACTAGCCCTCTAGGGATGGCTCCGCGTCCCTTCGCACTCGCCCAAATACAATCTTAGAATAAGAAAGAAAGAACTAAAAAATCCCTCACAAGGGTTTACAACTTTGAATAAGATGTACAAATTGAGCCTAATGATCCAAATCATAATCTTAGAGGATGAGAGGCATAAACAAGCTTTGATTCACTCTTAGGATATTCAAATAGAGTTTAAGAGTGTTAGGATTGATAATTCGGAAGTTTAGAATACCCATATATATAGGAAAACCCAATATGACCGTTTGAGGGACATTGTCGTAAATCTGGCAAAGTCCCAACGGTCACATTTTTCTTCCCGTTATAGTGGTCTCGGAGTTCCGAGAGATTTTCTCCGAGTTCCGAGAATACAAACAGAATTGAGAAAATGTTACTGGACCATTTCTCGGAGCTCCGAGGAATCTCTCGGAGTTCCGAGCTCGGAGCTCCGAGAAGCCTATGTCAAGCAGATTTTCAATTTCTATTTTTGGGCTTCCATCTTTACACCAAGTTGGGATTGTTATGAGGGTTCCAAAGTGTTGGAACACCACAAAGACAATCTCTTAGACATTTAGGGTGTGTGAGATTAACTTAATTTATGCCTCTTAAAATATAATTCTAAGATTGGATCTTATCATTCTAATAGACTTCGATCTTCAATAGATTCTACAAGTCTTCAATTGTCTTGGATCTTCGATGTCTTTGGCCCTCCGAATGTGGTTCAATGAGAGCTTCTTAGCCTCAGTCCAAGCAATCTTGTCTTGATACCTTTATGATCTACAACTTAGACATTCAAACACATTAGTGATCTTAAATCACTTGTGTATTGGAATCATCAAAATAAGATGGGAATGCCAAGGTGGAAACCATTGGGCTTACAATCTCCCCCTTTTTTTATGATGACAAGCACAAGAGATTTTTCATTAAAAGCATGCATATATTTTCTTAACCTAGATTTCTCTCCCCTTTGGCATCTATCAAAAAGATGGGGTAGAAGAAAAACAAAGGGATAAAATTTACAAATTTAAGCTCCCCCTTTTTCAAGAAAAAAGACAAATATAGAACTCCCCCTATTTAGAATTTTTATTCAACATAAGAGGGGATATTTAATTAACCATAAAAAGATATTTAATTTTAAGCATAAGCCCCAAATATAAGAACATATGAAGAGAATCATATGGGGGCTTTGGGAACCCAAGATTTCTTGGTTCCACCATAATCCCTAATCTTAGATGCACATTGGAATTGGTAATGACCATTAATTCCACAATAATGGCATCTAACATGAGGGTTAGATAAACTAGTCCTATCATAATGTGCGTGATTAGGTCTTTGACTAGTCTTCTTCAAGATTATGTCTATAATTTTATCACCATTTAAAAAACCATGGAGACATAATCGTAACCTTTCATTTTCATTATGAAGATGGGTTATTTGATTTAGAAAATCATTATTGGAATCTTCATAAGTTTTGGAAGAGCTTGCCATATCTTGAATTTGGCAAGTTATCTCATCCAAACAACCCTTAAGGGTTTTAATCTCAAGTTTAACATTTTCAAGTTGTGCTTGAGATTTGGATATGGAAGAGGATGACTCATTTTTCAAAAAATTAAGTTCATTTCCTAATATGGAAATAGATTTTTAAGAACCTTATTTTTAGAAATTTGAGAATGCAAGTTTGAGCATAATTCATAATAATATATGTTTTCACTATCACTACTTGATGAATAGCAAGAGGGGTTAGAATTTACCTCAACATCATGGGAGAGAGCCATGAGGCAAAGATCCTCTTTTTTATCTTCCCCTTCGCTTGAACTCTTCTCCGACGTGCTTTCCCCATCCCAACCGACTGGAAGAGCCTTGTGTTTCTTCCAATCCTTCTTTCCCTTATATCTTGAGGAAGATGACTTGAGAAGTGGACACTCCAGTTTTATGTGTGCCGTCTTCTTACAATTATAGCACATAATTCCTCCTTCTACTTTACTTTCTTCTATCTTCTTCTTTTTATCCTTTTTGTGTTGCTTTCTCCATAAGCTTTTAAATTTCCTTAAAGCTTCTTCCTCATCGCTATCCGCATCACTTGATGATGAGTCCGTCTTTGAGGCCTTTAGAGCTAGAGATCGGCTTTCTCTTTCTTTCTCTTTCGACTTCTTCTCTTCTTGACGGCTAGTGAGGAGCATCTCATGAGTGATTAGAGATCCTACAAGCTCCTCTATAGATAGCGTCTTGAGATCTTTTGATTCTTGGATGACGGTGACTTTTGGGTCTCAATAAGGAGGAAGTGACCTAAGCAACTTACTCACAAGCTCATCAGTAGGATAAGATTTACCAAGATTAGCTAATTCATTAGAAATTTTAGAGAATCGGGTATACATATCGGAAATACTTTCATTTTGACCGATTCTAAACATTTCAACTTTGCCCTTTAACAAGTTTATTTTGGAATCCTTAACTTGTGATGTTCCCTCATGGGTAACGGCAAGTGTATCCCAAATATCCTTGGGGGAATCAAAAAGAGCAACTCAATTAAACTCCTCCATAGATAAGGCGCAAAACAAAGAATTTATAGCTTTGTAATTTAAATTTGGGTGCCTTTTCTCTACGACACTCCATTCTTCAAATGGTTTGGAAGGCAAAATGTATCCATTTTCAACAATGTGCCGAAGTTCCACATCTATCAAAAGAAGATAGATGCGCATCCTTGTCTTCCAATGTCCATAGTTGGACCCATCAAAGAAAGGAGGTCTAGTTGTGGAATGGCCTTCCGGAAGTCCGGTTCCATTTTTATCCGCCATTTCACAATTAGAAAGTTGCCAAAGATCTTATGATCTTTCCCTTGTTGAAAACAAAAAATTTCTAAAGATTTTTAGAAAAGAAAATCTTTTAAGAGCCAAGGCTCTGATACCAAGTGAAAATCCAAGGGTGGTCCCGAAATGGCAACTAATAAGGAGTGAAAATTTAGGTTCCTAACAAGTTTTAATCTTTTGAAAATCTCTAACCTAATTTTGTAGATTAAGGGATCAAGGAATGAATACTAAGCACACAAGTTAAATCCTAAGTACAATGCAAATGTAGAGCAAAAGATAAGAGAGAGTGCACCCGAGATTTAAAGTGGTTCGGTCCTCAAAACGCGATGCCTACTCCACTCCACCAACCAAACCCGTTGATGGCTTCACTAAGGATTCCTTTAATGGCGAGGAATCAACCCAATTACAATTTGGTTCGGCTCCGCCTCGCAAGACTTGCCACGAACCGGAGAAAGCTCCGCATCTCCTCGCTCTCACTCTTGGGATGGCTCCGCATCCCCTTCGCACTAGCCCTCTAGGGATGGCTCCGCATCCCTTCGCACTCGCCCAAATACAATCTTAGAATAAGAAAGAAAGAACTAAAAAATCCCTCACAAGGGTTTACAACTTTGAATAAGATGTACAAATTGAGCCTAATGATCCAAATCCTAATCTTAGAGGATGAGAGTCATAAACAAGCTTTGTTTCACTCTTGGGATATTCAAATAGAGTTTAAGAGTGTTATGATTGATAATTTGGAAGTTTAGAATACCCATATATATAGGAAAACCCAATATGACCGTTTGAGGGGCATTGTCGTAAATCTGGCAAAGTCCCAACGGTCACATTTTTCTTCCCGTTATAGTGGTCTCGGAGTTCCGAGAAAAAATCTCGGAGTTCCGGGAATACAAACAGAATTGAGAAAATGTCACTGGACCATTTCTCGGAGCTCCGAGGAATCTCTCAGAGTTCCGAGAAGCCTATGTCAAGCAGATTTTCAATTTCTGTTTTTGGGCTTCCATCTTTACACCAAGTTGGGATTGTTATGAGGGTTCCAAAGTGTTGGAACACCACAAAGAAAATCTCTTAGACATTTAGGGTGTGTGAGATTAACTTAATTTATGCCTCTTAAAATGTAATTCTAAGATTGGATCTTATACATTCTAATAGACTTCGATCTTCAATAGATTCTACAAGTCTTCAATTGTCTTGGATCTTCGATGTCTTTGGCCTTCCGAATGTGGTTCAATGAGAGCTTCTTGGCCTCAATCCAAGCAATCTTGTCTTGACACCATTATGATCTACAACTTAGACATTCAAACACATTAGTGATCTTAAATCACTTGTGTATTGGAATCATCAAAATAAGATGGGAATGCCAAGGTGGAAACCATTGGGCTTACAGGTATAATATATACAATTTAAACCTCCCCTTTTGTCAAGGCATATTTCAATCGAAACTCCCTCTTTCTAAAAGTAAAATTCAAAATAAGGAGGGTTTAGTTACAAATGGGGTTGACAAAATAAAATCAACTTTGTTCTCCCCCTTTGTCAATATCATTCTCTCCCTTTGAAAAATAACATTTCAAATCAAGATGGTCTAACCAAGAATGGGAATTTTAAGAGAAAAACATATTAAGCTCCCTCCAAATCAAATCTCCCCCTTTTTCACATACAAAATGAATATTTGAGGGATTATCAAAACAAGCTAGCCAAGATGTAAGATAAATCAAATCAGACAAGAACCTTGGGCTAAAAAACCATAAAAAAAATAAAGATTTTCAATGAAAGCACAAGCCCCTAATCTAATGCAAAGGCATAGAAAATCTAAGTTGGGGCTTTTGGAACCCAAACCAACTTGGTTCCAATAGGTTTAGATTTACCTAAAATACTCATTTCAACCAAAATCATCTTAGTCTTAGGTAAACTTCTAAACACACTTTCATTTTTAAAATGTCCTAATCTACCACAAAAATGACATTTTGTGCAACAAGTAGATGGACATGTAACAATACAAGAAGATTTAAGATTGCCAACAATTATCTTTTCTCCTTGTAATTTTTTGTTTTTAAAAATCAATTTTTCATTTTCTTTTTCAAATGAATTACATCTTTGAATCAAGTCTTTGTTTATATTAATCAAACCATTGTTCATTTGATTCAAAGAATCATTTGAGGACGAGATATTATCAATTTCATTTGTCAAAGATTCCTGATTGATAAATTAAATAACCGCAAGTGTACGGATCGTGTAAATACGGGTCGAACTCAAGGAAGAGAAATCTAGTTGTCAATCCTATTCTTATACTGATTAGAATACTAGCTATGATATAATGTTGCCTGGAATGGACTCAGGATTTCCGTGGACTTAGACTTCGGAGCCAACACTATATATATGCGTATATTCTATTCAATCTAAGAATCAAATTCAACTAAGATCTTTTTGATTTAAAATTCTAATTTAGGCAAAGTGTACCAAATTTTAATGATCTCTATTAACTACTTATCTAATTTAATTAGAAAACTAAATTCTAAGGGCTTAAGTAAATTGAAAAATTGCAAAAGTAATTAGGAATAGTGTAAAAATATTAATTCAATATAAAAGATTACTTAGGGTTAGAATCCACCATGGTTTTGGATTAAATTGATTAATTAAAACAACTCTTGAATTAGGTTGAAAATCCAACTAAACAGTCAATAAATAATAAGATCTAAAAGATGTCATTATTTATGAGTATTTAATTGAATTAACCCTCTAATTTATATTAATTATATAGAATTTAGTCTTTGTTAATCAACAATCATCCATACGAAAGGGGAAAGCCAATGGCATGGATGATTGGGATTAGTACAAAAATAAAATCCTACATAATTTGTTATATAAGCCACTTGTTTTAATTACTTCTCTTTCTCCTTCCCCATGGCTTCATCTAAACCCTAAGTATAGTGGGTTTAGCTACTCACGGAGAAGGGGAAAGAAACATAGAAAATGGAGAGAATAGAGAAGAGAATTGTCATTAAAAACTTGAAAAGTAAAATAAAACACAAAGTACTTTCTCTTTTAATTGAAATTAAACAACAATACATTGAACTGGATTTGAAAGAAATAACAAAAATTAAAGAACACTTAGTCTTTTTCTCCTCTTCCCAACAGTTGAAACCTTGATTGCCTTCCTTCAAGCCTTGGGTCACCTTAGATCGAATTGTGGACGGTCGGATCGAGCCTTTAAATTGAAACAGAAAGCACACACCAAACACTTCCACACATAATTTTAACAAGAGCAAGAGCAAGAAAGTAATGGCAAAAGAGAAAGCAAGGGTTGTTCGGTTTTTAATGAGAAAGAGAATTGGGCAAAAATTAAGAGTGGAACAAAAGTGGTTGAGAATTGAAAAGCAAGAGAGAGGAAAAAGATTGCAAAAAAAATTGTTCGAGAGAGTGGTAGGATTCGGCAAGGGAGAGAGAGTAGAGAGTGTACAAGCGAAAACCTAGAGAAAGTAAAAAAAAAAAAATAGAGAGAGAGCAAGGAAGAGATAACAAGAGAATAAGCAAAGTAAATAGGGAGCGAGCATCCGAGAGAACCTCTTGCTTCTTAAGAAAGAGAGTAGGCGTTTTCTTTCTTTGGAACTTTTCTAAAACAAAGAGGACTAAAAGAAAGAAAGTTGCCAAAATTAAATAAGAGAGCTGCACTTGGCGTGGGAGAGATCTTCTCTGAGTATAAAACAAATAGAGTTCAACTTCACGTGGGACCCATTTCCAAATATAAAAGAGAAAATGAGGTAAGCTTCTAGTGACTTTCTTCTTGCATCCCCTTTAAAATAAAGCAACCACTAGATATTTTTAGACCATGACAGAAACATAACCGTCCAAACTAGTGAATAGAAAATTTTCTTGGATACTTGGCTTTGGTGGGACCCACTTATGTTGCTATTTCCTTATTTCCTTGCATGGCTTGCATGGCTTTCCGAAAGCCACGTTCTTGCCGATATTATAAATCTCACAAGATCTTCTCCAAGTGGGTCCTACATATGATGTAACCAAATTAATTGTTGGTTTCTTTCCTTTGCAACGTTTCTAAAAATAAAATCCACTTTCTAATAACCAAATTGGGATGACCGAGTATGGATGGGACCCACTAGAAATTGGATTGATCCAAACCATCCATTTAATTGATAATAATAGCCCAATTCCATTTGATGTTAAAAACAGCCCACCTCCTTTCAGTAACCAATTATAGATTTCATGGCTCTCTTGAAACGTAAGTTGATCCAAACCGTCCATTTCAGCCCACTTGATAGCAATTGATAACAACAACCCCTCTTTAATTTGTAATTCCAAACAGCCCATCTTCAAGACAAATTGGATGGGTCCCACTTAAAAATAAATAAGAAAGAGAGTGAAAGGTGGGCATCATGTGATGTAGTCCGATGGGATAAGAACATGGTTAATGGTGGTGTGCATACTGTTGTGGTAAAGGGATTTGAATAATGTAATATGAGATGAGATATGGTGGAGGTTGGATAAAATGCTCTGGAATGGGGTAATTATTATGGTGGGGTGTGAATGATGGATGGATGGAGTTGGTCTGATGGGGCATAGATGTGGTCCCACTTGCACCTCAATGGAGAAATGATATATTCGATTATTTTTTTCTTTCCTCTTTCTGCTTATGGCCCACATCATGATTTGATCCAAATCGTTCAATTTAATGGGCTACTTGTATAGGTAGAGAGAGAGAGAGAGAAAGAGTTAACCAGGCAAAAAGTAACTCGGACCCATGATGATCTAAACCGTCCAAGTGATGGCCACAACATAAATGGGTTGCCCTCCAAAACATCATTCTCATGGGCTGATCTTAACCGCTCATTTGAATGCCATAATATAAATCAATTGTACTCCTCCATAGGGTGATCCAAAATGTCCACTTGGTGGGCCACACTGTTAATTGATCGAATCGCCATCTTAGATTTTCATCTCTTGGAACTAAATTTTCCATAAGGAAAATTCCTTGAAGAATGATGGAAAGTTCTTCCCTTTTTTTGTCTTCTTAGCTCCATTTTATGTGGAATTCATGAATAACCCTGAAACACCAAAAGACACACAAAATACCTTAGTAGCACCGCTTTAATTATGAAAAATGCATGATTCCTACCACTACAATTCACACATAAATGTGTTTATCAAATTCCCCCACACTTGAACTTTGCTTGCCCTCAAGCAAACAAGAAGAAAAATAAAGAAAAATAGAAACAAAATAAAATCCTAACTCACTTTCGTAGGAATCACGATTGCACTTAGCATGTACAATAAGCCTTTAAACCCCTAGGTTACCCTAGTGGACGAGTTGTGTCTCGTGAGTGTTTGCAGTTAATATACACACAAAATTCTAAAAATAAACTTTTCTTTCCAAATCTCACTACAGATAAAGCCACAAATTTTTCAATCCTTTTTCTTTGATAAATTGCTCAAAATAGAAGAACAAGAATACCCCCATACTTAAACTTTGCATCCTATCCCAAGTTGGAAAAATTAGAAAAATATTTTAATCAAGGAATCCTCTTTTGAATTTGTCATACTTTGCTCCTTTAAACTTGCCTCTACTGTAATCGTACCATAAAAGAAATTTGATTCGGAAACTTCGTAGAAAACTTACAAATTTATATGGTCCACCATACTTTCAACTTTTCCTATAGTTTCTAAGAATAGAACTCATTTTTTTTGTAATCCTCTACTGCTTTTGGTGTGAATGACATGCAGGGCATGCACCAGACACCTAGGCTACTAAGCAGTGTCCGACTAATCTTTGATTTGCATATGTCATAGACATTGATGCATATGAGTTCAAGCTTTACTTTTGATTACGTGCAATGCTTTGATTTATTAAGCTTTCTAATTGACCCATGTATGGAGTTTTCAGTCAGTTGCTCTGAAGCCAGTTGGCTTTAAGGAACTAGGCATAAAAACCCTTCAGACTTAATAGCTCAAGTCAACAAGGCTACAAATCAAAACTATAATCAAGAAGCAAACTTTCTAAAAATCATTCTTTCTTTCTTTGTTTCAACCTTTCTTTCCTTTTTATCCATACCATATAAAAAGCAAGTTTCTATTTCTATTTCTTATTCAAATCCTTTGAAAAAGAAATATTCCAAAAGAAAACAAAACTAAGAAAGGAAAGTATTCTTTCTAATTTTTCAAATTCCAAAATTAAAATATCCACTAACTTTATTTCTTAAAATAAGAGAACAACTTTCTTTCTAAGAATACCAAGTTCTTTCTAATTTGTGAAAAATTACCAAAAATAAAACGAAAGGAAATTTTCTAACTTTAAACCATAGAAAAGAATAGAAAAGGAAAGTTTCTAAAAGCTACCCCCCATACTTGAATTATGCACTGTCCTCAATGCATTAAAAATAGAAACAAAAATATGAGGACTAAAAATAGAAAGGAGGGTACGTACCGTATTTTCTTAAGTAGAATTGGAATAGGAAGGTTCATGGAGATCCATGACTTCTTCCATATTCGGCTGTGACAACTCAATAAACGGCTTTAAACGTTGACCATTAACTTTAAAAATCTCACCATTGCTTGGATTTAGAACCTCAACCGTACCATGGGAGAAAACTTTATGCACAATGTATGGTCCATCCCAACGGGACCTTAACTTACCTGGAAAGATATGCAATCGTGAATTGTAAAGAAGCACTTTTTCGCCCTCTTGAAACGATTTTCTCAAAATATGTTTGTCATAAAAAGCTTTTGTCTTCTCTTTATAGATCTTTGCATTCTCGTACGCTTCATTGCGCAACCCCTCCAATTCAGAAAGTTGTAATCGCCTTTGAACACCTGCAGAAGACAAATCAAAGTTTAGTTTCTTAATAGCCCAAAAAGCTTTATGTTCCAATTCAACCGGGAGGTGACAAGCTTTGCCATACACAAGGCGGTAAGGAGACTGACCAAGATCAGTCTTGAATGCCGTCTGATGAGCCCACAAGGCATCCACTAATCTAATGGACCAATCTTTGCGGTTTGGATTCACTGTCTTCTCCAAAATTTGCTTAATTTGCCTATTTGAAACCTCCACTTGGCCACTCGTTTGAGGATGATAAGGGGTGGCCAACTTATGAGTAATACCATATTTCTTCATAAGAGCTTCAAACGGTCTATTACAAAAGTGCTTACCCCTATCACTAATGATGGCACGAGGTGTACCGAAGCGCGAAAAAATATTTTCTTTAAGAAACTTGACCACCACCTTGTGGTCATTGGATTTGCAAGCAATGGCTTCAATCCATTTTGACACATAATCTACACCTAACAAAATATACAAGTTTCCAAAAGAGTTGGGAAATGGTCCCATAAAATCAATACCCCACACATCGAAGATTTCTACCACTAAGATCGGGTTGAGGGGCATCATATTTCGCTTTGTAACTCTACCTAATGACTGACAAGATCTACATGCCTTACAAAAATCAAAAGCATCCCTAAAAAGACTTGGCCAATAGAAACCACACTGTAAAACTTTGTGCGCGGTTTTCTTTGCACTAAAGTGGCCACCACAGGCTTGATCATGGCAAAAAGATAGAATCGATTGATGCTCATGATCGGGCATACATCGTCGGACAATTTGATCCGAACAAGTTTTGAACAAATAGGGATCATCCCAAAAGAAATACTTTACCTGTGAGTGAAACCGGTATTTGTCTTGGTTGGACCAATGATCCGGTGTAGCACCTGTAACCAAGTAATTCACAATATCCGCATACCATGGCTCACTAAAAATAACAAACAATTGCTCATCAGGGAAGTTTTCATTAATTGGACCTTCGTCATTCTTTGCATTAGGAAGTCGAGACAAGTGATCGGCAACCAAGTTTTCCGTACCCTTTTTATCTCTAATTTCCAAATCAAACTCTTGAAGAAGTAAAACCCACCGAATGAGGCGAGCTTTAGCATCCTTCTTTCCAACAAGATACTTGATTGCCGAATGATCGGTATAAATTATCACATGCGATCCAATCAAGTAGGACCGAAACTTCTCTAATGCAAACACAACCGCTAAGAATTCTTTTTCCGTAGTGGTGTAGTTGAGTTGTGCATCATTGAGAGTCCTACTAGCATAATAGATTACATGGGGTAATTTATTGAATCTTTGACCCAACACGGCTCCTATTGCAAAGTCAGAAGCATCACACATAATTTCAAATGGTTCGGTCCAATTAGGTGCTCGAATGATGGGAGCCGTAGTTAGCTCATTTTTCAAACACTCAAAAGAATCGAAGCATTCTTTGGAAAACTCAAATTTTTTTATCTTTTGCTAACAAGTTGGTTAGAGGCCTAGCATTTTTAGAAAAATCTTTTATAAAACGCCGGTAAAAGCCCGCATGGCCCAAAAATGATCGAATATCCTTCACACTTTTGGGTGGTGGAAGATGGACAATGAGATCCACCTTGGCTTTATCAACCTTAATTCCCTCTTTAGAAATCACATGTCCTAGAACGATGCCCTCTTTTACCATAAAATGACACTTTTCCCAATTGAGGACAAGGTGCTTTTCTCTACTCCTTTCTAAGACTAATTTTAAGTGATGTAGACATTCGGCATAGGTGGAGCCATGAATAGAAAAATCATCCATAAAAACCTCTAAGAAGGTCTCCACCATGTCAGAAAAGATACTCATCATGCATCTTTGGAAAGTTTCCGGAGCATTGCATAAGCCAAAAGGCATGCGTCAATAAGCAAACGTTCCAAAGGGGCATGTGAATATCGTTTTCTCTTGATCTTCAGGAGCTATGGGAATTTGGTTGTAACCGGAATATCCATCAAGAAAGCAATAATACTCATGACCCGCTAACCTTTCTAACATTTGATCAATAAAAGGCAAAGGAAAGTGATCCTTCCAAGTAGCGGCATTAAGCTTTCGGTAGTCAATACAAACCAGCCACCCTGTTTGAATACGAGTAGGAATAAGTTCATTGGTGGCGGATTGTATAACGGTAACTCCCGACTTCTTAGGCACTACTTGGACGGGACTCACCCATTGGCTATCCGAGATGGGATAAATGATCCCATTATCTAACCATTTTAAAATCTCTTTTTGGATGGCTTCCTTCATCACAGGATTAGCGCTTCTTTGATGTTCCCTTGAAGGTTTGGCACCCTCAACGAGATGGATGTGATGTTGCACAATCGAAGGGCTAATTCCTTTGATGTCGGCCACTGTCCAACCTATGGGTTCCTTGTTATCTTTTAGCAATTTAATGAGTTCCTCCTCTTGAGGGGAGGTTAGGTCCGCAACAATTATTACAGGCAAAGTACAATTATCACCCAAAAATGCATAACGTAAATGAGAAGGCAAGGGCTTCAACTCCAACTGTGGCTCTTCTTCGATTGATGTCTTTGGAAGAGATGTTGCAAGTGGTCCAACGGGCTCCACATTTTGAATGGCAAAAGCTTTAGAAAAGAAGTCATCTCCTCCATCATCTCCTAGTGCATCCAAGATTCTTGGAATCCTGCATCAAAATCAATTTCAAAGTTAGAAACAATATCATCAGGAAAGGAATGCAACATATTGATTTCTTCATGAAAATTTGGTTGTTTTCCCAATCTAAAGACATTAAAATCAACCGATGTGTTTTCAAAAGACAATTTCATTAAGCCATTCCTACAGTTAATTAAAGCATTGCTAGTAGCAAGGAAAGGCCTACCAAGGATGATAGGGATTTGATCCTTGATATTAGCAATGGGTTCGGTATCTAACACAACAAAATCTACGGAAAATAAAAAATCACCTACTTTAACTAACACATCCTCAACCATCCCTTTGGGTGTTTTAATTGATCTATCCGCCAATTGAAGAGTGACGGTGGTTGGTTTGAGGTCTCCTAATCCTAGTTGCTTAAATACAGAAAAAGGCAAGAGATTTACACTTGCACCCAAATCCAAAAGAGCATGTTCAATATTTGTGTTACCAATAGTGCAATAAATAGTAGGACATCCTGGATCCTTATACTTAGCCACCATTTGTTGAGACAAGATGGAACTTATATTTGCTGCCAAGAAAGCTTTCTTGGGCACATTAGTTGTGCGCTTTTGTGTGCACAAATCTTTCAACACTTTGGCATAAGTAGGGACCTGAGAAATCGCATCTAATAAAGGAATGTTAATTTGCACTTGTTTAAACACATTTAAAATTTTATCCATGGCATCCACCTTCTTATTATTAGTAAGTCTTCTTGGAAAATGAGCTTTAGGAATGAAATCTCGTGCGGGGGAAGAAGTTACCTCTTCTGTACTTACCTGTTTGGGTTCCGCAATCGAACCTGTTGGAGGTGAGTCTTTACTTACCACTTTTGGAAGATCTTGTGCATTTTTAGAATGTTCAGATCTGACCTCCTCCTTGTGGTAATCTCTACCACTCCTTAAAGCATATATGGCATTACATTCGTTGAAGGGCTCTTGCGGCGGCAAAATTGGTTGAATGGCATTCAACTGATTTGGCGGTACCTATTATTCACATTCATATTCACGTTCCTTGGATTAGGAACGGGTTGACTTGGCATCTTCCCCTTTTCCCTCTCATGCAACGCCATGGCAAGTTGGGAGATTTGCTTCTCCATGTTGTGTTGGCTTGTCATGAAAGTGCTAGTGAGAAGTTCTATGCTTTTTTCTAAGGAAGCTATGCGTGCCGACTCTCCTTGTTTTGGAAAACCCAGCGGTTGCTGATTTGAAACATTATTAATCATGGGGTTTTGAAAAGTAGGAGAGGAAGGGGATGGCCGAACAAAAGTGGGAGGGAAGGTCGGCCTAGGTTGGCCGAATTGGCCTTGGCCTTGGAAATTAGATGGTCCACCTTGACTCCATGAAAAGTTGGGATGATTTCTCCATCCCGAATTATAAGTGCTAGAATAAGGATTATTAGAATACAAAGCACTTACATTCTCATTAGAATTACCAATTTTAGCAAGAGTTGGGCACTCTTCCATGACATGGTCCGTGGCTTGACACCAACTACACATAGGAACACTATGTGCAATTTGATTGACTTGTGAAGGTCCTTTGACAACTATGACTTCTAGCCTTTTGATTAGGCTATCAAGATGGGCCTCTTTTGCCACGGCACCCTCTATTAGAAATCCCTTACTTGAAGTGTCTCTCTCACCGTCTTGAGTGGATTCTCACTCTCTTGTTTTTTCCGCCAAATCAAGTAAGAAGTTCCATGCCGCGGCCTCATCCGTGAAAGATGTAAAACCGTTAGGACACATGGATTCAAGAAGTTGCTTTGTTTGGTAATCTATGCCCTCGTAAACAATTTGGCATAAGTGCCGCAAATCAATTCCATGGTGAGGACACTCTTGGAGTAGGTCTTTGAACCTCTCCATAAACTTAGAAAATGACTCTAATGGATTTTGTTTGAATTGTAAAATATCGTTCCTAAGCTTATTAGTTTTATGTAATGGAAATTTTTTTTTTAGGAAAGCGACGGCAAACTCCTCCCAAGTGGTGATGGAGTTCGTTGGTAAGCCATAGAGCCACTTCTTGGCTCCAGCCTTGAATGAAAACGTAATAAACCGCAACTTTACCGCATCATCGGTAAGTTGTTGCAACTTAATCAAAGCACATACATCTTCAAACTCACGCAAAAATAAATAAGCATCCTCCGAAGGGAGGCCATGAAAACGAGGAAGCAAAAAATAAATTGCGATTTTAGCTCAAAATTATTGCCCTGTGCAATCGGCAATCCAATGCAAGAAGGTTACGCAGTTCGGGGCGGATAGAAGCGATCGCGCAAACTCTTGGGCGTCTCTTGTTCTTCCGCCATGACTACTTGATTTGGATTTGGTGCGATGTCTTCCGCCGTCTCTAACCGGTTTGCTCTTTCTAGTCGATTGGCCGAGTTCCGCACCCAACCTGCACTCATAAACACAAGAAAACCAAGTAAGAGAGATGGATAGGCAAGAAACCAAAATTATAACTAAACTAAAAATAACTACTAATCTAACACTTCGAATAATTAAGATTCTAATGCAACTCTCTTCCCCGGCAGCGGCGCCAAAAACTTGATTGATAAATTAAATAACCGCAAGTGCACGGATCGTGTAAATACGGGTCGAACTCAAGGAAGAGAAATCTAGTTGTCAATCCTATTCTTATACTGATTAGAATACTAGCTATGATATAATGTTGCCTGGAATGGACTCAGGATTTCCGTGGACTTAGACCTCGGAGCCACCACTATATATAAGCGTATATTCTATTCAATCTAAGGATCAAATTCAACTAAGATCTTTTTGATTTAAAATTCTAATTTAGGCAAAGTGTACCAAATTTTAATGATCTCTATTAACTACTTATCTAATTTAATTAGAAAACTAAATTCTAAGGGCTTAAGTAAATTGAAAAATTGCAAAAGTAATTAGGAATAGTGTAAAAATATTAATTCTATATAAAAGATTACTTAGGGTTAGAATCCACCATGGTTTTGGATTAAATTGATTAATTAAAACAACTCTTGAATTAGGTTGAAAATCCAACTAAACAGTCAATAAATAATAAGATCTAAAAGATGTCATTATTTATGAGTATTTAATTGAATTAACCCTCTAATTTATATTAATTATATAGAATTTAATCTTTGTCAATCAACAATCATCCATACGAAAGGGGAAAGCCAATGGCATGGATGATTGGGATTAGTACAAAAATAAAATCCTACATAATTTGTTATGTAAGCCACTTGTTTTAATTACTTCTCTTTCTCCTTCCCCATGGCTTTATCTAAACCCTAAGTATAGTGGGTTTAGCTACTCATGGAGAAGGGGAAAGAAACATAGAAAATGGAGAGAATAGAGAAGAGAATTGTCATTAAAAACTTGAAAAGTAAAATAAAACACAAAGTACTTTCTCTTTTAATTGAAATTAAACAACAATACATTGAACTGGATTTGAAAGAAATAACAAAAATTAAAGAACACTTAGTCTTTTTCTCCTCTTCCCAAAAGTTGAAACCTTGATTGCCTTCCTTCAAGCCTTGGGTCACCTTAGATCGAATTGTGGACGGTCGGATCGAGCCTTTAAATTGAAAGAGAAAGCACACACCAAACACTTCCACACATAATTTTAACAAGAGCAAGAGCAAGAAAGTAATGGCAAAAGAGAAAGCAAGGGTTGTTCGGTTTTTAATGAGAAAGAGAATTGGGAAAAAATTAAGAGTGGAACAAAAGTGGTTGAGAATTGAAAAGCAAGAGAGAGGAAAAAGATTGCAAAAAAAATTGTTCGAGAGAGTGGTAGGATTCGTCAAGGGAGAGAGAGTAGAGAGTGTACAAGCGAAAACCTAGAGAAAGTAAAAAAAAAAAATAGAGAGAGAGCAAGGAAGAGATAACAAGAGAATAAGCAAAGTATATAGGGAACGAGCATCCGAGAGAACCTCTTGCTTCTTAAGAAAGAGAGTAGGCGTTTTCTTTCTTTGGAACTTTTCTAAAACAAAGAGGACTAAAAGAAAGAAAGTTGCCAAAATTAAATAAGAGAGCTGCACTTGGCGTGGGAGAGATCTTCTCTGAGTATAAAACAAATAGAGTTCAACTTCACGTGGGACCCATTTCCAAATATAAAAGAGAAAATGAGGTAAGCTTCTAGTGACTTTCTTCTTGCATCCCCTTTAAAATAAAGCAACCACTAGATATTTTTAGACCATGACAGAAACATAACCGTCCAAACTAGTGAATAGAAAATTTTCTTGGAAACTTGGCTTTGGTGGGACCCACTTATGTTGCTATTTCCTTATTTCCTTGCATGGCTTTCCGAAAGCCACGTTCTTGCCGATATTATAAATCTCACAAGATCTTCTCCAGGTGGGTCCTACATATGATGTAACCAAATTAATTGTTGGTTTCTTTCCCTTGCAACGTTTCTAAAAATAAAATCCACTTTCTAATAACCAAATTGGGATGACCGAGTATGGATGGGACCCACTAGAGATTGGATTGATCCAAACCATCCATTTAATTGATAATAATAGCCCAATTCCATTTGATGTTAAAAACAGCCCACCTCCTTTCAATAACCAATTATAGATTTCATGGCTCTCTTGAAACGTAAGTTGATCCAAACCGTCCATTTCAGCCCACTTGATAGCAATTGATAACAACAGCCCCTCTTTAATTTGTAATTCCAAACAGCCCATCTTCAAGACAAATTGGATGGGTCCCACTTAAAAATAAATAAAAAAGAGAGTGAAAGGTGGGCATCATGTGATGTAGTCCGATGGGATAAGAACATGGTTAATGGTGGTGTGCATACTGTTGTGGTAAAGGGATTTGAATAATGTAATATGAGATGAGATATGGTGGAGGTTGGATAAAATGCTCTGGAATGGGGTAATTATTATGGTGGGGTGTGAATGATGGATGGATGGAGTTGGTCTGATGGGGCATAGATGTGGTCCCACTTGCACCTCAATGGAGAAATGATATATTCGATTATTTTTTTCTTTCCTCTTTCTGCTTGTGGCCCACATCATGATTTGATCCAAATCGTTCAATTTAATGGGCTACTAGTATAGGTAGAGAGAGAGAGAGAGAAAGAGTTAACCAGGCAAAAAGCAACTCGGACCCATGATGATCTAAACCGTCCAAGTGATGGCCACAACATAAATGGGTTGCCCTCCAAAACATCATTCTCATGGGCTGATCTTAACCGCTCATTTGAATGCCATAATATAAATCAATTGTACTCCTCCATAGGGTGATCCAAAATGTCCACTTGGTGGGCCACACTGTTAATTGATCGAATCACCATCTTAGATTTTCATCTCTTGGAACTAAATTTTCCATAAGGAAAATTCCTTGAAAAACGATGGAAAGTTCTTCCCTTTTTTTGTCTTCTTAGCTCCATTTTATGTGGAATTCATGAATAACCCTGAAACACCAAAAGACACACAAAATACCTTAGTAGCACCGCTTTAATTATGAAAAATGCATGATTCCTACCACTACAATTCACACATAAATGTGTTCATCAATTCCACTTGATTTTTCAACATTGAAATTGATAAATTGAGTTTCTTATTTTCTTTTAAAAGATTTTCACATTTTGTACTCAAGTCCTTATTAGAAACATCACTTTTAACATGTGTTTGAGATGCATTTACATCAACTAATTCCAAATTACAAATAAGATTTGAAAAGATATTGTCAAGTTTTGTTCAAGTCTCATTTGCATTTGTGCAACTAGAAATTTTCTCAAACACATTTAGACACAAAGAGCAACAAATTGCAATAAAAGCTCTACTATTTAATGCGTGCAATTTGGAATCTATTTTCCTCCTTTTAGAAACACCATTTTCTACAAGTTTCAAAACCTCTAAATCCAAGGATCCTAGAAAGAACCTCATACAGGTTTTCCATTTCCCATTGTTGGTTCCATCAAAGGATGGACGGATAGAGATGGCATGTCCAACTTCAAGATCCATGGGTTTTGCCAAAAATGATCTTTAACTCTAACCGGTTAAGGCTTTTAAAAAAAAGAGCAATAGCTCTGATATCAATTGAAATTGTATGAGGCCCTAGATGGCAACCTAAGAAAGGGGGTGAATTCAGTTTTAAAACAATTTTGCCAAAAACGATGCGGAAGCTAAAAAATAATCAAGCACATAGAAGTAAAAAACCGCAAATGCACAACAACATAAAGATAAAGAGAGATTAAGAGTAAAGAGAGAGTGCATCGGATTTTTAAGTGGTTCGGTCCAAGGATCCACACCAAGGCCTACGTCCACTCCACCGAGAATTTCGATGGCTTCAATATTCTGATTCCCTTAACGGAGGGGAATCAATCCAATTACAATCCAGAGAAAGGCTCTACATCTCCTTCACTTGCCTCTGTGGAGATGGCTCCACGACTCCACACACACTCTCCAATTACAAGTATAATAAAAAGAAACTAAAAGCTCTCAAACACTCAAGCTCTCAAGCCTATTCAAAAGGCTAGATCAAACACTCAAGCTCTCAAGCCTATTCAAAAGGCTAGATCAAACACTCAAGCTCTCAAGCAAATCTCACTAGAAAGATGTACAAGATGAAGCCTAGATCTAATCCCTTTTAGATATTCCCAAATGAGGCATAAGGGTGTTAACCACTCTCTAATATGATTACAACATGTTTAGGGCTGAGAGAGATGAGTTCAAAGGCTTAGGGAACTCTTATATATATAGAGGAAATCCAAAACTAGCCGTTACAGGGGCAAAACAGTAAATACTGTGAAGTTCCTGAAACTAGCCGTTATACCTCCAACGACTATATTTTGCCGTACCAGACGTCTGGTTTCAAACCAGATGGAACACCAGACGTCTGGTTCAACATCTGGTTGCAACAGGTTCATATTCCTTGATTTTCAAGTTATACCCATTAACTTTTAAAGTTCATATCTCATTTGTTTCTTATTGGATTTCGGTGTTCTTATACTTGATTTGAAAGAAAACGATGAGATCTTTCTGTTGAAAATATTTTTAAAAATATTTGAAAATGTCTTGGATCAGTTATGATAGGATTTAGATGCTGATCTCATACTGGCCTTCAGAACTCGATACTTTCTCTATTGATTTGGAATGCCATATGGGTCCAATATATTGGTACACCACTATGATCATTCACTTATCCATTTAGGTTGTTTGATTACTCGATTATGCCTCTAAATGGGATATCTAGGTGGGATTAGATTTACAATCTAACTCAAGACAAACACAAGCAATTCTTCAACTTTGAAGATCTTCATGTCTTGGTTACTTCCATGGATCTTCTCTTTGATTATTTGGCTCTTCAATATGTCTCCTTGATGTCTCGAACGTTTCAATTTCCTTTGGCTTCCAATGATCTTCTTCATTTGGTTTATGCCACGATCCATGCAATGTCCTTGACTTTTGTGTTTGATTGCTTGAATCTCCAACACATGCACTTAAACATCAAACACATTAGTAATACAACACAAATCAACTTGTGATTGGAATCATCAAAACATAGAAGATTGCCAAGGTGGGAACCATTGGGCTTACAATTGACTTCTTCTTGAAAGTTTTTTTGTTCTTGACTTTGATAATATTTTTCTTAGAACCCTGTCCTTTACTCTTTCTTTTTTGCTTACCTTTCGGTTTGGGAGTTGAGACAACATTAGCTTCAACTAAGAAAGAGGATTTTTTATTCTTTTTCTGAAGGTCCTCAGTAGTTTGAAGATGATTCAACAACTCTATCAACGTCATTGACAGTTTGTTCATGTGGTAATTCATGACGAAGTCATTGAATGATGGTGGTAGGGAAGCTAACACCATGTTGACTTGCGTCTCTCCATCTAACATGGCTCCTAAAACTTCAAGCTCATTTAGATAGACCATCATATTTAATATGTGATCTATAACTAGGGTTCCTTCCACCATTTTAGTGGAAACTAGACCTTTAATCGCTATTTGTGTGGCACTGTGATTTTGTTCTCCAAACATCTCTGTAAGATTGTGCATAATATCAATGGACGAAGACATTTCGACATGTTGTTGTTGCAACACGTTCGATATCGACCCAAGGATATAGCACTTAACCATTTGGTCATCTTCATGCCAATTTGTGGCTCTGTCCTGACATCCTTGGGAGCATCGGGACCAGGCAACTCAGGTGCCTCAGTAGTCAAGACCTAATAAACCTTCTCTGTTGTGAGCACTAAGGTTAAGTTCCTCTTCCAGTCCATGTAATTTGAACCAGTAAGTTTGTTGTCCTCAAGAATCCTAGCTAATGGATTGAAGGATGCCATATCTATTGCAAAGGAAAGAGGCACAATATAGGCAAAAATAACCATTTTAGATTTATCAAGACATATAACCATTAGATCTGGGTTTTTTATCTGTAATGGTATTGCCCACATCTTGTCTCATTTATGTGCCCATCAAACACATAAATCAAAAGAAATAGCATAATTTCTCCAATGGAAATTGGATGCTCATTAACAACAACTTTGTTAAGTAGGAGTGGATTCATCTAATCCATCATATTATTAATATGATATCTGATTTGATTTTGGCCTCCTAGCATAATAGTTTATCTATCCTTTGGGCATCAACACTCGTTGCTTGGTTAAGCTAACACCCACTGCCTCAAAATCATTTTACAAAACATACTAGCTTCAGCTTTGGCATATGACTAATATATTTTGAAAATATCCCTTATCCTTATAGGAATCTATTAGTTACTCTAGATAGAAAATCAAGATCAGCTTCTGCTTTGACATCTGACCGTCTTACTCTCTAAACTAGCCAACCAATAGATGCTATGGAAGGCCATGGAGATTAATCATTTCGATTTAAATCCCCATTTAAAACTTAATACTTTCTAAAGAGGGTTTCTTTTAAGTGGGAAAAACTTATTCCTATGCATGCATCTAAAATAAACCATCCAATGGAAATACATACATAAGGAAAGTAAAATGGAATCATCCATCACACATCCAAACCACGAAAAAGTAAAACTAACACATCCATAAGCGTAATTTTGGCATCTTGGATTTATAGGGATTCTCTAACTAACTATTTTAAAATTATCTAATCATTTTAGAGTTAGTTAATCCTCATAATTCCTTATTACCAAAATTAAGGGTGAAATTTGCGCAACTATTTGCTATTTGCAATAGGAAAAAATCTGCCGAACTCAAGGCGATTTTGCAAAGGTATTGGTACTGATATACTTGATCCTATGAAGTATTTTAGATCAATAAAAATCATGAAGAATGCGTCCTCCCTCCATTGAATAGACAAAATCAAGGTTCGCCACCATCTATAGCCTTCTTGAAGCATCGCCATGTCCAAGTTCTCTTTGATTCTTTGATTGACCACCCTAAGAGCGATTTTCTTTCTTCATTACTTCTAATGTAATATGAAAATAAACTACCCTGGTGTCCTACACTAGTGTAAATAATATGTACATCAAAAGAAATTCTCCATGGGAAACCAGTTGTCCGCACGACTGCCTCAAGGGAGTACATTAACCAATAAAATCATTAATTATTACATTGCGGACTTTTAATTGCTACATATTCAGCAATATCAAACCATAAAAATAAATAACAAAAATCCACAAATATTATCCATATGCATCTCATGCATGGATAGAGGTCGAATAATCCTCTGTGCCCAATTTTCACCAATAGAGATCAAATCATGCTGAAATTAAATAAAATAATTTTTAATTCAGTCATAAAAACTACTGACATCTAAAGAAACTTGATATAATCAATCCTTACGATGTCAGAAGTTACCACAAAAAATTTCTCGTAAAAACGAAATCGTTTGAGCGAGAAAAGCTCAAAATAGTAGTTTTCAGGAACCCTTTCATAATAGCATAATTTTCAAATATTTTAAGCGGGAGAAAAATGATTCAGGCGATCATATTAGTTACTGATTATGCTAAGAATATACCTAAATAATGTTTGAAAATTTTAATCTTTGGCTATAAATATTTCACACAACTTTGGGGTCATTCTGAAATAAAACATGAAATTCTCGAAATAAAAATCAGCAAAAGACTGTACTTTTGGCCTAACTTGTAAAAATCATATCTCCCAGTTCGCTCATAGGATTTTGATGATTCTTGATGCGTTGGACTCGTATTTGAGTCTAATTTTTAACCATCAAGGTTGATTAGATCAAAAAAATGAGTAGATCGAAATTACTGATCTTTACACAACAGTCCATATGTTGATTAATTAACACAATGGACTAACAACCTCGGATAGTCAGGATAGAACGTCCGGACTCACAACGGATATACTGCATTATCTATCTTTGGTTAATTTAATCTCCTAATCTGAGCCCTAGTTGCTCTGATTCCACTTGAAGGAAGGTGGAATAGAAAACGCATAGAACTTAAAAATTTTCTTTTTGATCTTGCAATCGCCCAAGATCCTAGATTCTAGATTAGTTAATTGTGTTAATCAAACATAAAGAAATACCTCTTCGAAGAAGAAATCAAGGGCCCACGCTACTTGATCTACTCCTCGGTTGGTTGCGAACGTTCTAAACGCCGCGAACCCCGCAAGTTGAACCGATGGATTCTTTTTCTTTGCTTGGACTATTGTAGATGTGAATAACTCTTATTCATCTCTTTAAGGTCTGATCTAATCAATACCTTTGTTGTAGAGAACAGAGAAATTGATTGGAAACCTTTCCGTTTGAAACTATTTCAATTGGAAGAGAGATAGAGAGAGAGAGAGAGAAGGAAAACAATTTTTTCAAAGGGGGAGCAAGGGAGAATGAATTTTTGTGTATTTCCAACTTCAAATTTCGTTCAACCCTCTCTCATATATAGAAAATAGAGTTTTGTTTTGATAAATCCTTGTTTCTCTCTCCAAATTCCAATCCAATTGAGAATCCTCGAGTGAATGGGACTCCCAAACTTCCAAGGCCGTGTGGGGACACTCAAGATACATGGGAGAACATGTATGGATGCCTCCCTCAAGCCCTTGTGGCCTTATATCATAAGAGTTGGTGTTGGAAACAAATTGCTTGCTTTGTAGATCCTACAATTTAGTAATTCTTATGAAACAAGGAGTTTGAGTCCTGTTGACCCCGATCTGAGAGAGGCGGGGGACGAGCCCCCGAAACTCTTTGGATCATCCAATGATGTGAACTGACTACATCTACTTGCATGGACATGTGGCCCTATACCAAACTCATAACGGTCTAATGGGAAGTGATATATTCAACCCCCTCTCTACCTTTTGTAGATTTCATTTTTCTCATTTGAATGAGGAGGGTACCTCTTAATTTCTGAAGCCACACCCCACTGTTTTGTCTCATTAAAGATATGGGCATTTGTCCTATTTTGTCCAAACTTCCCTCTTAGTTAAAATTAAAGGACAGAGTGCTATTACCAAACACAAAGGAGCTCAAATTATTTTCATCAACTCAATTATTCATCTAGCAGTCCCACCAATGAGATGCCAATATCAAAATAACAAAGGGAAAAAAGGAAAAAAAATCAATGAGAAACGGGAAATTTTAAAGGCGGAAGGCATTTTTGTAATTTTTCAAAAAATGAGAAAATTGGGGTAACTAAACTAAATGACCTAACGGGAATTTAGGGACTAATCAGGTTCCAAGATTTTGAAAATCATTTACAAATGTGGATTTTTCAGGTTCTTTTGCATTTAGAGCTCGGTTTCAAAATTGGTTCGGGAACCTGAGACGTAATCTCGGGGACTTTGAATTTGATTTCGAGACTCGAGTTTTGGGAACTTCATTTGATTTTGGGATTTTTAGGGTTCAGTCAAAATGGGGTCTCTACAGATGCCCCTCTTTGGTAGAGGGCGCTTGTCGCATGAATGCCAAAGCGGAACAGACAACACATTTTGGCCGACCCGAAATCAATACAAAATAATTTTTTGGGTTTTCGATTCTAAAAATGATATTCATAAGGGTAGACTAGCAAAAAGATTGAAAATAATATTCACAAGGGTAGACTAGCAAAAAGATTGAAGACGATATTCATACGGGTAAACCGGATTCTATTTTTAAAATTTTGCATTCAACATAACTTATGACTAATTTGGTCAAGCGCTCGGCACATAACTCACCATTCAAAACCTATTGGTGAGACTGTCTCCCACCAAACATATAACACAGGTAACACATCGGTCACACAAGTATTCCTAACTCTGCACTTAGGTGGAGGTATACTATGGAACGACGGATTATGACTTGACTTTCATTACTAACAACAAAATAACTAGATAGAGGGAGCTGCGGTCCAACTTTTCATCAAATTAGACAAGAAAGAACAACAGCTGAATGAAAATTTTGATCAAGGGTCCATGGCGATAAGCCACGAAGAGCCTTGCGGATAATGAGGGTCCACGGTGATAAACCACGAAGAGCCAAGCAAGTGGGAATTGAGGGTCCTTGGTAATAAGCCATGAAGAGCCTCAAAAGCAAGAATCGAGGGTCCATAACTATAAGCAACGAAGAGCCTCGCGGAAAAGACATTTTTTTTCAGAAAACTGGATATCGAGGGTCCATAGCAATAAGGTACGAAGAGCCAAGAAGTAATCGAGGGTTCACGGCAACAAGCCATGAAGAGCCAAGCCATAATCTGGGGTCCGTGGTAATAAACCACGAAGAGCCCAGCAAGCAGAAATCGAGAGTCCATGGTGGTAAGCCACGAAGAGCCTCGCAAGAGAGATATTGGGTGATTAATGGATTAGAAAACTGGGAACCAAGGGTCTATAGCCATAAGCTATGAAGAGCGAAGAAGTAATCGAGGGTCCACGGTGACAAGCCATGAAGAGCCACGTAATGAATCTAGGCTCCATGGCAATAAACCACGAAGTGCCCAGCAGAAAAGAATTAAGGGTCCATGGCAATACCCCGTGAAGAGCCAAGCATTGAATCTGGGGTCCATAGCAATAAACCACGAAGAGCCCAGCATGCAGAAACAATGACATGTAAAATATATGAATGGAATGACTATGAATAGTGGGTCCATGATATATCTGAAAGGACATATCACGAAGAGCCATAAATAGGGGTGGACATGGTTCCGGTTCGAACCGGGGAACCGAACCGAACCGGCACATTTGGTTCGGTTCGGTTTGGTTCCAGCTATATATGGTTCGGTTCCGGTTCTAAAAATTTGGAACCGGTGGATATTCGGTTCGGTTCTGGGTTTGGGATCCCGGAACCGAGAGCAGAACCGAGAACCGACACTACTTACTTAGGGATTTGATAAAATCAGTCCTCCCCCATTTAATTCACCCCTCTGTAACGTTTTCCTTTGCCTTTAAAATTTTACTCACCCCCTTTTACCGATTTGTAGTTCATAACTTCATATATAATTTGATAGGGCCTATTTGTAGTCCACATATATAAATGATATCCCAACTTTGATATGCATTGGATATTGTATATTAGGAATTGCCCAAAACTTTGATACGAATGGTATATACCTGTTTGTAGTCCATATATACTGTTCACATATAATTTGATAGGGCATGTTTGATAGGCATATATACCTGTTTGGCTGTTTGTAGTTCGGTTGGGTAAACCCAGAACCGAACCGAGCCGAACCGATTATATATGGTTCTGGTTCGGTTCGGTTCCACACATATATGGTTCAGTTCTGGTTCCAATTCCAGGGAACCGATTATACATGGTTCGGTTCTGGGTTTAGCCCAAAACCGAACCGAACCGAACCATGTCCACCCCTAGCCATAAAGGAGTCAAGGGTCCATGCCATACCTGATCGGTAAACCATGAAGAGCCAAGAAAGGACAAGGATAGCAGGTCTATGATACAGCCTAAAAGACAGATCACGAAGAGCCACTCAAGAAGCAAGGGTCCATAGTGTACCTGAATGGTAGACCACGAAGAGCCACTCAAGGAGTAAGGGTCCATAGTGTACCTAAATGGTAGACCACGAAGAGCCTTGAATGAATAAGGGTAGTAGGTCCATGATGCAACCTAAAAGACAAATCACGAAAAGCCACTCAAGGAGCAAGGGTCCATAGTGTACTTGAATGGTAGACCACGAAGAGCCTTGAATGAATAAGGGTAATGAATCCATGATGCAACCCAAAAGATAGATCATGAAGAGCCACACATGAATGCAAGGGTCCATGGTGTACCTAACTGGCAAATCACGAAGAGCCTTGGGAACTAATAGGTGTTGTTGAAAATTGATTGATTTTGAATGATTTTTCTGGGATTAAATGTCTCTTGCCAAGAAGATTGGGGAGTACGAGTTCCTTGCTGAGGATCAGACTCAAATAACTGGATGGGTTTTTCTGGGTATTGACCCTTTCAACTGGTGAAAAAGCATTCTGCTGAGGTTTTGAAGGTTGCAGGAGCAAATTCTAGACTCCGCTGGGGAAATTGATTTTCTTTGAAAATTGACTCTTTTAGAAAGAGGGCTCATTTGAAGAGTTCAGAGATCTGGCGATCTGGCTCAAGACGTGCTTGTAACTCTCTTATCTCAACTTGTTGTAAACATTGGCACTGATTGCCTTTGTGTGTTTGATATCTTTTATGACGCAAGTCATAAAAGATGCCCCTAGTGTGTTGTACTTCCATAATAAGAATCTCAAGGAAAGCAAAACCAGGGTAGGTAAGGAAGATTTGGATTTGCATAGGTTCTTTCTTCAGAATAAGATAGAATAATAACTGAGCTCGAGAATTTCTCCTTTCAATGATGTTCATCACTTGAGGTTTTCTTCTTTCCAATAATCACTGCTTGTGAGATTTGACATCTTCACCATGTCTGGACAGGATATTTCTTGTGTTTCTTTGGGTCTATTCTTTTTTTTTCTTTCATTTCAGAAGGTATGCACCCATTCTTCCAGTGCCATACAACTTGAACCTTGAAGAAAAACGGATAAGAATGAGGAACAGACTTCCAAACACTCTATCAAAGAAGATGTACATTATTCAAAGGACTCGACTTAATTTTGATTCACTCTTAGACCTCATGTGTTTTTTTTTATAATAAGGTTAACCACTCTCAAAATAATTCCGAAAACAATGTCAAAAGGCACTAATTTCCTCTATCAGGATTTTCGTCGTGGTTATTACCCCCTTCAGATTTCTCAGTCTTAATGCCCCTAGTTTAGAAAGGTGCCACAGTACGTCTCACTGACACTACTCGGATTCCAAGATCCTGCCTTGTGTAGTGATTACTACTCCATCTCATTGATTCTCTTCTCACAAGAATCCATGACTACTGCTTTTCAGGTTTCTGATTTAGCAGATCATTTGTCTCACCTTCTGCCTGGAATTCTCACACTACCTGAATTCTTGAGTTCTTCATAACTGAAGAAGGAGACTCATTCTGTATTTCATCAACTCTATCTTTGTGGGAAGTCTTTGCCCTTGACTGGATTCCTTTTTCAGGTTTTTCAATCCCGTAAACCGCTACCCTTACTTTTGTATAAGTCAACTCCTTTGGGTGTTGACTTAGAAAATGCATGACTATCATTTTTGTCTAAACCGCCCTTTCGGATTTTCAACCTAGTGGGTCTTCAGACTCTCGTTCTTTTCTTTTCTTTCTGTTTTTGTTTTTGCCTTGAACCTCTGCTTGTTTCACCAGAAGGACTTTCTAGGTCGGCTTTGGTTCAAAAGGGTAAGATATCTAAGGTTCTAAGAATTTGGATCGAATCTAGTCTAGCCATACTACCTACGTACCCCAAAAATGGAGGATCAGGTCTGCGTAGTTTGCTTTGGGGTTTAACAAAGAATGGTTTAGCTTTTTAGCTTCAAAATTTTGGAAGATGGATGATTTAGCATTTATCCCAAAGGTTGACAGAACCTGAATTGATCAGGTTGCCTACGTACCCCTGAAGAGCTGGGGATCAGGTCCGACGTAGTTCAGGTGCATAAAATGCCCCTGGTTTATAATGTGGTTGAAAGAATTGTTTGGTTTTAAAGTGTTGGCTCAAAGGGCTCACAAAAGAATTTTTTAAACGTTGGAATTTTGGCTAAAAAGGCTAAAACGTCCAAGGATGGCCTCTTGATGTTTTGACGTGCAAGCTCTTGAGGAATAAGGTTCCACGACTTTGAATGTTTTTGTCGAGGAGTCTTGCGGTATTCTTGGGCAAGACTTCCATCACGATGCTCCACTTTCGAATCTTGGAGATCTTGAATCGGTACTCAAGATTCTACAACTCTTACGAGTCTCCAAATGCCGAAGACAATTCTCATATTCACTCTATCTCATCGACTCCATAACTTGGGTCTTTGATTTTTCTAAAGAGTTATCTTAGGAACACATTCCCTTCTCCTTTTTGTGTTTCTCTCATGCTTTTCTTTCTTTTGAATATTCACTTTATTTTGGACATAAGAACTGTTCCTACTCTCTGAATACAATGACTTGAAATCCCACTACGAGGTACAACCCAAATGTTTTTCTCAGGGATCAAATCTATGACTTCATTTTCTGACAGTTTTCTCTCGGTGTTTTCAGCAGCTTCACTTGATGTTTGATGCTCATATTTCTCTCAAATTTTGCCTTTTGACTCAATATCTAAAGCTGATGGAGTCTTACTTTTCATCACATCAGGGCATTCCCCTGGTTTATCCTTATAGGATCAAACAAGACAACCTTGAACCCCTCTAAATAGGTTTATCAATTCTCCGCACTCCTCGGGAGATAAAGTTTTGCCAATCCATCTTTCCCGAGTTTCGAATTTCGATACCCCTATCGATGGCTTCGATTTCTTCTTTGAGTGGCTATGCTCGACGCTCTTCCTGTCGTTTGACCATCTTTCAGATCTCGAGGGGAATTTCGTCTGCATTCTCATCCGAGAAGGGTGTCTTTAGTTTTACTTTAAACATTAGATCTAAGAGTGAATCATAGAACATCAAAGATACAAAATGAACAACTTTATTGAATTGAAGACTTCTTAAGTATATCAGTAACTCCCTTTTTTTTTGATGCGCCTCAATGGGCTCTACATTGGACTTGACAAAGGACGAAAACAACAGACTCTGAATGAACACGACTGACAAACATGACACACATTTTTTTTTGACATCGACACAATAAGACTTACCAACTTTGAGAGAAGAAAGTTGGTGTATACTTAGTGAAAGACAAACTTAAAACACAAGACACTTCTTCAATGGTAAATGAACTGGCATTGAAAGGTTATGGGTAGCACTCCTTCCTCCATGATGTCCATAACTAGGGGTTCAACCCTGGTGTAGGTCCTGTTGACCTGGCTTCAGCTGATCTTCAATAACTGGGATTGGTAATGATCTCGGTGGCATATAACTACCTCCTGACATTTCTAGCTCTGACATTCCCAAATTTGCAGCCGAAGTATCTCCTAGTTCAAATGTGAGATGAATGATGACGAAGGGATCTTCAAAAGGCTCAACCGTCGAGTTAGCTTTTGTAGCAGTTGAGAGAATTGCAACATGTCTAGGTGAAGAATTCTGAGTAGCATTAAACCCGGGCCAAATGGGACGGTCCCTATCTATGAGGTCCTGGATTGCAAATCTGAGGGAGCGGCAACGATTGGTGATGTGACCATGGCCTTGGTGATATTCACAGAATTCGTTCTTATAGTCTCAACTGCCCATCCTTAACAAGTTTCTTGAGAATGAACGCTAGAGGTCTCGGTAGTGGAGTGAACTTCTTAGGTTTTCGTGCTGGTTTTTCATCTCATTGACCAAGCTTAAGCACAACGAGTCAAGATGCTTGATGAGATGACTCAATAATGTTGATCTTCTTAGAATTAACAATTGATTTGCTATCGTTCCTTGGATTCTTCACGCTTTGGTGATCAATGGTCAATTCTTCAATTTCTTTAACACGTTCTTTCACTTTTCCTACTGACGTGGGAGATGGGAGACACTTCTTTTCAACCTGTTGCTTGCCTTTAGAATCGTCGATATGTGTTACCATGACCGAGACAGGAATAAGGATCATAGGAAGCAACTTCTCAACCTCTTTAGCAAGTTCGTCCTCCTTCCTTACGGCAGTGGGAGGTGGGAGACTCTTCTCTTCAACATGCTCCTTGTCTTTAGAATCACTAATTGGTGCTTTCATGGTCTGGACAGGAACGGGGATCACAGGAGGATGATTTTGGACTACAGCATCCTCAGAAATCACGGATTTTCAATCATATTTTATTTTTAAAAAGGCCACTTCCTCCTTCACATTGGACATTTCTCTAGATACTTCCCCCAGACATTCTATTACTTCAGAAATCACAGATTTTCCATCATCTTTTGTTTTCAAAAAGGCCACTTCCTCCTTCACACTGGACATTTCTCTAGATACTTCCCTCAGAAATTCTACCACTTCAGAAATCACGAATTTTCCATCATCTTTTCAGAAGGGCCACTTCCTCCTTCACACTTGACATCTCTCTAGATATTTCCCCCAGAAACTCTACCACTTCAGAAATCACGAATTTTTCATCATCTTTTGTTTTCAGAAAGGCCACTTCCTCCTTCACACTTGACATTTCTCTAGATTTTTCCCTCAGAAATTCTACCACTCTCGCTAGGATGTCCATAGGTAAAATCTTTTCCCTCAGAAAATCTTTTGTCTGGGTAAAATGAAAGGAAACCGGTGCAGCAGATGGGTGAGGTCAATTAAGTCTGACTCCTGTCATGGAAATGACAAACACTAACTTTAGCGTGGGGCAATCTCGTTGAATGTTATACACAAGTTGAAACAAGAGATAATACAAACACATCTCTCCCTTGGGTAAGAACCAACAGCATAACAATTGTAAGAAGGATCATGGTAAGATAAACACATGATTTATCAATATCGCTAAAGGATAGCAATCATACTGAAAATGTGTTGAGTAAAATCCGGCAGCATGACAGCCCTGAAAAAGGATCGTGGTAAGGTAAACTCATGGTTTATCAACTAACCTAAAAGGATAGCAATCACACTGAAAGTGTATTGGATAAAATTTGGCGACAAGACGGTTGTATAAAGTGATCCCCACAAGTCATCATAAGGGTATGTGAATAGAAACTCAATAATGTATATACGAATGGAAACTCAATAATGTAGGACTCTCAACAAGGATACTTGCACTCAAATGATGGTGGCAAGATGCAAGATAAGCACACAATCGGTAGAAGGAATATGGTCATCGAAGAGATGTAATCAAATGAAGGACTGATCATGAATGACGACGCCATGGGTCGGATTTGCGACAAAAAGACCGAAGGATAGATCATGGCAATAAGAATGGTGATTAAAAGCCATCGATATGATCATATTCCAAAAAATGAATGGATAAGGATAATTGATTAGATTAGGAAGCAAAACCTAATCTAATAAGTAAACCCTAATCTAATCATGTAAATCCACGATAGAAAACACAGATCAATTTTATGAACAATAGATCAAGGGATAGATTACAGATAAAGAGCCAATAATCTAATGATTATCCACATAATGAATAAATAGAAAGAATTGATTAAATTATAAGGAAAACCTAACTAAGAAATATACCCTAATTTAATAAGGAATATACAGTATAGGAATCAATAATACAAGATATAATCAAATTTTATGATCAACGGATTATGGAATAGACTATGGTCATAATGGTGGTAAGTAAAAGCCATTGACCAAATTTATATCGGAAAGATGAATCGATATAATTGATTGAATTAGATACGGAATATCTACTAAATAAGAAGGCCCTAATCTAATAATCAATAGATATAGATATATATACATATATCCTAACCAGGGGCACCAACCCTAGTCTAATCTAGCGGAGTTAAGAAGGTCTTGACTTATGACAGATTGATGAGTGTACTAGGACCATGTTGTAGCATGTAAGGTGAACTACCCTAGTCTATAAATGGGACAAGGCTCCTAACTCTAGGCTCCACATGTGTAAGCAACACATTTTCGTCCCTATATGAATGCAATATATATACATATATATACAACACATGCATCTCCTAGTTGGGTTTCACTAAGTCAGCAAATATATTTATGAACATAATATATGTAAAATGAAAGTAGAGCTCCGGACTCAATCTATAAGGCACTATGCATATGATCCATACTTTAGATGTATAACACAAGTACACCGAGTGTTATACATAGTATGCTTCATTGCTCATCGGCTGCTGTAAACACAGGTACACCGAGTGTTTACAGCCGCAGCACTGGCGCATAGCTTGGAAATAGATACAACAGTCCCATCAGGGTAATCACATACTGTATCTATCTCATTGAGCCAATAATGAAAAACAATGAAAGAAGTAAAGAATATGATAATGCATGTTGGGCAGTGTATGATCCCTTGTTTTAAGCATCTAGTTGGTGTCGTTGGATTTCTAAACGATTAAATTCCCATTTAACTTGATTTTTGGCCCAAATTTCTTCAAAAATTAATTAAAATGACATTTTAACAGAGTTAGGCAATATCTCGAAAGATCTCCAGCGGAGTCGCCAGCCTGTGGACCCCGATCTGAGAGAGGCGGGTGATGAGCCCCCGAAAGTCTCTGGATCATCCAATGATGAGAACTGACTACATCTACTTGCATGGACATGTAGCCCTATACCAAACTCATAATGGTCTAATGGGAAGCGATATATTCAACACCCTCTCTACCTTTTGCAGATTTCATTTTTCTGATTGGAATGAGGTGGGTAGCTCTTAATTTCTGAAGCCACACCCCACTGCTTTGTCTCATTCAAGATATGGGCACTTGTCCTATTTTGTCCAAACTTCCCTCTTAGTTAAAATTAAGGGACGGAGTGCTATTACCAAACACAAAGGAGCTCAAATTATTTTCATCAACTCAATTATTCATTTTTTCATAAAACAACCATTTTACATCTAGCGGTCCCACCAATGAGATGCCAATATCAAAATAACAAAGGGAAAAAATGAAAAAAAAATCAATGAGAAACGGAAAATTTTAAAGGCGAAAGGCTTTTTTATAATTTTTCAAAAAATGAGAAAATTTGGGTAACTAAACTAAAGGACCTAACGGGAATTTAGGGACTACTCGGGTTCCAACATTTTGAAAATCATTTACAAATGTGGATTTTTTAGGTTCTTTTGCATTTGGAGCTCGGGTTCAAAATTTGTTCGGGAACCTGAGACGTGATCTCAAGGACTTTGAATTTGATTTTGAGACTCGAGTTTCAGGAACTTTATTCGATTTTGGGATTTTTAGGGTTCGGTCAAAATGGGGTGTCTACAGAGTGCAACTCAAAGTCCTTAAGCAATTGGGACTCTTTTTCTCAGCTCTCCAACTGATTTAGGAGTGTTGTGGGCCCCAAAAACCTTATCCAAATGTGTAGTCCTATCCCAATTCCCAATTCCATTACAATTCTGTAACTTTTTCAAAACCGGTTTGGGAATAACTATCCGCATTAGGATTACACATTATTATGCTTATTATTAATCAAATTAATAATACATAACAATGTAAAATAATTAATTAATTAATTAACAATTTAATTAATTAATAACTCACATCCAATGTGAGTCATTTCAGCTCTAATTTGTCTTCGAAAAATTCTCTTACTGTCTCTTGTTACTTAACAAAGACATGTATATATATATACATATATCAACATATACATATATAAATATATATATATATATATACTTAATTAATATCCACATTAATCTAATGGATCATATTCGTCCTTGCAATTACATAAAATGCGGAACCCTGATCTGTTTGGATGTTACCTGGTCATTTGAGTTATGAGTGGGATCGTTACAGGGATCCGACGGTCAATCCTGCAGAACCCTATGGTGGGCCCCATTGCGATCTCGATTTGTAGTCAAACTACACTCGCATTTGGTCAGTGGCCTCCATCGAGACGTAACCCTAAAGATGACCGTCAGATCATCTTACCCCTAATCACATCATGTATGTACAAGTCATTTCATCGTAACTACATCTACTGAGTTGAGTCATAAGGACGGTGGACACCATTTACCCCCTTGGTCCACTCTTGGTATACCATTTTGGTCAAGCGGTGTTCGGTCTCCAAATGCATTTGTAAAATCCTTTCAGAACAATTCAATGTTTCATAAAACTTTCTGATAAACATTTTATCAAATCCGCCTGGCCAGGCTATTTAATAGGCCTACCGCTCTGAAAAAATTGTAGATGTCAATCCCTAAATTTTAGGGCGAAGAATCCCTTGTTGAGTAACACTATTGGTCTCGAGGATATATCTCTTTCCAAATGTGACTCTAACCTTTCTGAGACTGGCTTAGTCTCTTTGTGATATTTCTTCTCTTTGCATTTTCACAGGGTTAATGATGAGGATACTTGGAGCCCACTATTGTCTCGCCTTTCTTAGAAACTTACTTAGTCTTATTAGATTCTGTCTTACTCACCTCTTCGGATCATTCATTCCATCATTTAGGGACTCTTGTTCATTTATCTTTGGGATTCCCTTAGCTTCTAGGATTCCTTCCTTCAGTGTCAACATTTTGCCAGACCGTGGTGAGTACAGAGTGTCTCTTGTATGTTCCCTTTAGCTGAAAGGGTGAAAACACATAAAAATTAAAAAAACACTTAAAATGCTAAAAATTATAAAAGATTAAAAAAACACTAAAAACACATTTCAAAAAAGCTGTTTCCGAACTACGTTGGCTTGATCCCTTTCCATATGGTACGCAGGCAGCTTGGATCCACCCAAGTCCAATCAACATTTTCAAAACCTTTCAAAATAATAAAACGGTTTTTGAAAATTATAGAAAAACAGTTTTTAAAAAAAAACAAAAAAGAGAAGGTTTTTCTCCCCCTTGTCAGCATCACAATGAGATCGACTTCTTTCAGGACATTAGACCTAGGCGATGGATAATGATGATTTTCGTCTCTAGCCTACCATGCCTTTACCCCTTTTCTTTTGTTTACCATTTCTCTATTGATTTTTTGATTCATTGATTGGTTGCTTGCATGACTGTTGCTTGCTCATCTATGATTATCTCTAGCATTAGACAGATTATCACTCTCTTACATAGCCATATTTAGATTACATGCTTACTCTTGCTTACCTGTTAGCACATGATATTTGTTATTTTACTTCTTAGCGTTATCTCTTGATATATGTTCATTATCTGCTTACTTAGATCACATGCTTATTCTTGCTTATCTGTTTACATATGATATTTGTATTTGCTTTCTCATCATTATCTCTTTATATCTGTTCATTATCTGCTTAGCTGTAGCACATGATTATTTACTGATTTCCCTGTTATACCTTCTTAGCTATAGTGGAGATAAGTACTAGGGTCACACTACGTTGGAGTTGCTCTAGTCTTTTCCACCTTCCCATGAGAGATGTGAGGATTATTGATCTATTCTGTATATATGGTCTGTATATTTGAGAGGGGGAGATGACAGACTCTAGTGTTCCTTCCAAGGTTGGGTGAAACTGATATCAACCCTCCTTAGGATGTGGATGTGTTTTTCCTTTCTTTGTGGTTGTGATTGCTCATCCCCGAGCTATGTATGCTGTAGACAGGTCATCTACTCGGGGATGATGGTTCCTATTTACATATTTTCTCCCAAAATTCTTTAAAATTAATAAAAATGGCATTAGAGACCAATTTCTTGAGCGAGTGGCGTGCTTAACATCTTCCCCATTCATAACCAGACATAGACCCTTCCCTCTGAGACATGCTTTATCCATATAACAAAGTTCATTTATGGGTTACAGGCCATCATCCTGGATGGCGACTCTAGTCCTTATTTCCCATTGGATCTTTGGATCTGTGTGGGAATTTTATTCAGGTACGACTTGGTTTCGGGTCTTTTGATCCCAAATCAAGTGGTGTCGTATGCCATTACTCATACTGTGAGGGAAGCATTCGAGGGCCACACGGAGCTCTCCATTACGTGGAGATCAAGGAGCGGGGTTTCATACCCGCATTCCACCTCGAGGGCCCATAGATGTGCTTGTTATTCATCACATATTTGTCCTTAGGTAGCAAAGTAGGAATACCATGCTCAAGGATTCATAGATCCTAGGGAGCAAGGAGATATGGTATCCCAGTTCTTTGTAGATCTTAAAGGTTCCTGGTTTGGGCCGAGATTTGACATCTCCTCATGTACACAACCAGCACCAGTCTTGCCTACATGCACGTGTCGTGGAGTGGCTTATCTCAGTCACTTCGGTAGTAGACCCTAATGTGGGACCCGATCCCCAGAGAGGGGCTCGACGCGTGACCCTCTGTAGACACCCCATTTTGACCGTACCCTAAACCTTCCAAGTTTAAGCAAAACCCTATCAAACCAATGTTTTAAAACTCCAAATTTCACCTCAAGGTAGGTTAGGGTCCCAGCAAGGTCCCCGTAAAATTTCATCAAAATCCGAGCACGTTTGCCTGGCGAACGACTCATGCAATGTCGTGGTGCAAGTTCGCAGAGGGAGGTGCATTTATCCTGAACGGTACAGAGCCGATTTGGAATGGGACACGATAGCACTGTGCGCTTATCAAAATCCGCGCAACCGCGCGCCCATCAATTCCAGTAGTGCCAATATCAACACTTTGCTATACCTATAAATATCGACTTTACCCTCATTTTTTTGAGAAAAAAAAAGAAAGAAGAAAAAAAAGCTCTCGTTTTCCTTTTAGAGAGAGAAAGGGAGAGAAAAGAGAGACAGAAAGCAGATCTGAGAAAGAGAGAGAGGTCCGGTCACCTTCTCCAGTAATCCCGCCAGAATTTCACTGGAATCCGGTGTCATGGTCTTTAGAATCCTCATTATCCTCTTATTTTCTTTGATTCAAACCTAAAATCTCAGATTTTTTTCCTTTTAAACTTCCAAACCCTTCCTCTTTTCATTTTCCGATCAAGTTCTTCTCCTCTCCGATCAAGCTCCGTCCGGTCATCAATCTTCCTTTTCTCTTCTATTAATCCTTTCTATCTCCATTTCCATCTCATTTAAAACCTATTTCTACCCTAAAAACCCTAGATCTGAGTAGTGAAACCTTAGATCCGGTCATTGTGATCCTAAATCCGGCAGACTCCATTGATTCCGGCCATTTTCCGATTTCGGTCATTTCCTACTGACGGAAGTTGAAGAGGTTTTGAAGCTGGTTGAAGAAAAGGTCTCAATAAGTGAAAAGTTACAAGTAAAAAAAAAAGGAGAAGTGAAAGGGAGCTTAAAGTTTACAGGTTTTGATCAGAGGCTTGTCTGAGGTAAGTAGATGTTTAAATTTCATTTGTTTTTCATTGGATCTGTGATTTTTGTTAAACTTTCTTTAAGCAGATTATTTTTTCTTTTTAGATTCATTATTATCTAAAATATAATAATAATTTCAACTCTAAATCTCTTTGAATCTAAGAACTGAACTTTTGAAATTTGTTTGCTTTTGATCCAAATTTACTCTGTTTATTATTTGTGAATCTATTGATCTATTAAGCTGAAGTTTCGTCATTTCCTTTGACATCATAAGAAGAAAATGAACATAATTGTTCGATTAATTTTATTTTTGTGGGACTGAGTGGTGGGATGACTTTGTGTGGCTCGATTTCTCAGGTTTTCTTTGGAAAGGCTATTAAAAAAATTTATATCTTGCTTGCCTGATTTAAGAAAAGAAGTGATGATTATTTGTTTTTTTTTTTAGCCACCTGATCTTGCTCTTGATAAGCTACATGCTCTGATTTTAGCATTGAACCTTTAATTTTTTAACATGATCTGTCTGTGATTGTGTGTGGCTCAAAAAGTATCGTGTAGTTAAAAGTTTTGGTTATATATCTCTATCTGTAAGAGGCATCTTGTTAGTGGTTTGGATGCTTGATTATTTTGTATAAAAATTAAGGAATGATGTGAGATTGTAGCTGAGGCTTTATTTTAGTTGAGATTATAGAAGTTCTGAAAATTTTTGAGTATAAAGCTTGATTCTATTATTCCTTTTGGTTTATAACTTCATATTAGGATTGTCCAATTGGCGTGATTTTTGGGCCAGGGATAAGATGTCTTATTTTTCTCTTTAATTATATTGAGGCTCGGTTCTTAGTCTAAATACACAAGCGGTCATGGAGAAGGTGTTCCTGTTCATTTTATTAAAAGAAACTAGCTACCATAGTATATACAACATGGACATTGCATCCCACCGTGTATAAATAGCACAGAATTCCCAAGATAACCTTCCACTTGTTCTAATAAAACTCCAACCTGATTTCTTATTTCCACCAAATATGAGTCAATTATCACCACCCCTTCACATTAATATCAGCAGCCCCTATACCCTTGGTGCTAGCAGCCTTTACACCTTTGATAATGGCAACCCCCACATCCATTTGGTAATGGCAACCCCTTTTGATATGTCCAGCCCCATAACATCTCTTTGATATTGGCAGCCCTCACTTCTTTTTGATCTTGGCAGCCCTCACTTCAATTTGATATTTGCAACTTTTTTTTCACTTTCATTTTGGTAGCCACTACCATGATATTTGTAGCCCTTTTTCATTTGTATTTTAATAGCCATCACTTTGGTATTTGCAGCCCTTCTACCACTTTGAATTTATAGCTTATGTTGTCGACATTCGAAAGTTGAATCTCATTTTTGTTACTCTTCTTATGTTGAACTCTATTTTGATGTGGTTATGAAACAGGGTAGTAACAAAAATCAATTTAAAAAAAAAACAAAATAGTTAGCATACTATGTGTCACGATATATTTTATATCAATTGATGTGCGAAGGTGGATTGAATTCAGATAATTGCATAATTAGAACAAAGTCAGCTGAAAGGATTCATTGAGGTCATATGGTTTTGTTTAGAAAATACACCTGGATGACTCATCTGCTCATGAGGAATAATGTTAAGCACTGTCATGTTTTAATCAAAATTCATAGAATTTGATGAGGCTGTAAGAAGGGTAAAGTCCTTGGAATACTTTACAGATAATGAAAGATAGGTTGAGTTGATATGGTTACCCAAATAAAGATATGCCAATTGATTTGTGGTGCATGGATTCAAATTTTGTTGGAGTATGGTTATCTGCTATTTCTGTTTTCTTTAGGATCATTCTTGGAAGTTATAATATAATAACCAAGTCAAAGTAAAAAATATGTATGATAGAAAGCATATAATTGTGCTTATGTTGTTCAACAGGTTAGACCTTCACATATGAATGGGTATAGAAATTCTAAAAATCCTTTGCATATCTCTTTTAATTAATGTTTATTTGGTAGATTTTTTTATTTGAGCATGGCACAATTTGATGACATATTAGAAATCTGTTAAATATATTTGTGGTTTAATAGTAATCATTGATTGGAAAGGAGTGACCTGATAGCATTTTTAGTACTCTCTTGAGTTTTCCCTTATCATTGCAAGGGCGATGAAGGCGTTACCCCAAGCCCATTCTTAGAGGGACTTACCGGATATGGTAGTACCCTCTGTTCTTTTCTTATCTTCTTTAGGTAGAGAGTTCTCATCTTTTAGATGCCCTTACACTTTAGGTAATCCATTCTTTGCAAGGGCGATGAAGGAGTTATCCCAAGCCCATCTTTTAGGGAGACCTACTTGGTTCATGTAGTATCCCTCTTTCTTTTGTCTTTTATAAAGGCAGCCTCAAGTCGTTAGATCCTTCCTAGATCCTTCCATTCATCGCAAGGGCGATGAAGGCGCTAGCCTAAGCCCATCCATAGAGGACTCGCTTAGTCCAAGTAGTCGTCCCTTCATTTATTTTCAAGACTTACCTAGCCTTTTGGATACCCTTAAGCATTAGGAGCCTTTTCATTATAAGGGCGATGAAAGAGTCATCTAGAGCCTTCTTTTAGGAGACAGGCTATGTTTCGGCAGAAAATCAAACCTTTTGGAGATAAGCTCTGTGTCATTAGTGAGTCGCATATTAGGAGACTGCCCGAGTCTCACAAGTAGTTGTATCCTTATTAGAAGACCAACTCTGTCTATTAGTTGCCTCTCCTTGCATTATTGTATGGGCAATGATAAGGATACTTAGAGTCCATCTCTGTGTTTAGGAGACTTGCCTAATCTCGCTAACACCCTTTTTTTATCTCCTTTTCTTTTAGGAGACTAGCCTAGTCTCATTTGCACTCCCCTCTTGAGGTTGCGCACTAGGAATCAGTCCTTTCGTATAGGAGTCTTTCCATTAGCATTGGAGTCTATCCTTAGCTAGAGAGTCAGTCCATCTTTCAGGAGTCTGTCCTATCATCACAGGGGTTAGGATTCTTTCCAACCTCTCATCAAATCATGTAATTTTTATCCACTCTTGCAAGGTATAGGATGCTGTCCAACCCTTGCAGAGTCGTGATTCTGTCATTTTCCCCCGCAAAGCATAGGATGCTGTCCAATCTTTGCGGGATATCAGGAGTCTGTCATACTCTTATGATGATAGGAATTTGTCCTCTTGAGTAAAAAACACTTGAAAATTCAAAAACATCTAAAAATAAAAAATCTCAAAAATCTTGAGTCATTAGAAGTAGTTAGGAAATTCTGTTTCCGAACTACGTTGGCTTGATCCCTTTCCATAGGGTACGTAGTGCAGCTTGGGATCTATATCCCAAGTCCAGCCAAACCTTTAAAAATAAAAATTTTAAACCTTCAAAAAATATAAAATTCTTCAAAACCTTTTTGAAAAAGATCTTCCCCTAGAGTTAGGTGTCTGTCTTAGCTGTTTGGGGCGTTTTAGAGTTAGGAGTCTGTCCTGATTTGTATTGCTATGGTGTGTCCTGTCGTGTGAGTGTCCCTAGAGTTAGGAGGCCTCGAGTTGATCGGTTAAACATTTAGTCGAACTGATGGCTAGACTAGGAAGCATATAGTCAGCCCATGATCTTCATTAGGTTGCACAGCCTAGACACACATAGGGTGTAGGGCCCACCTACATTAGCTTAAGGCTAATCAACCTGCATTAGTTAGGACATATAGAGAGTCCTAAAAATTACAATTTACTTGAAATTCAGTAATCGTACAAAAAGCTTTAAAAAATCAGTCGAGTCTAGTGGATCGAGTCTAGGATAGCGGTTCTAGATGGTTATGCATCGTAGTTTAGAATAGGTCATCGAACTACTTTGACTCCGATTCTTCCCGAGGCCGGGATACGTAGAGCAGCTGGGATGGAGGTCCACACCCTCTCTCTTGATCTCCACTCATGCTGTGAGAGGCACTTCTTTCGAGAGTTCCTTGGTAGAGCTCTCCATTCACGTGGATGATCCATAGAGATTAGTGTGGGGGCTCGTCCCCCGCCTCTCTCGGATCGAGGTCCACACCCTCTCTCTTGATCTCTCGTACCCACGCGAATGGCGTGTGCCATTTTTTATTATTGATTTAATTCATCTTTTTTGTGAACTTGGGATCACTAAAGCAATCCAAATTTCACGCAAAAGAGAATGACAGAGTCGCCACCTAGATGAGAGGTCTAGAACCCATAATTAACCAGAAATCTAGATTCGTTACCTGATTACGAGAATGAAAGGTGTGGGGAGTTACCACCACATGCACCATCTTGCCCGATAATCCGGTCTTCAATTCCAAAAGTTAACTCTCATGATTTTCTTTTAAATTGTTCATTTAACTCTATATTAATGTGCGAACTATATGACATGCATCCTAAGATCTAATTTCAATGCATTTCCTAATGTGTATCTTGATTTTCTTAATTAGTTTGGATCCAATCTATGTGAAAGTTCTCATAAAATTCTAATTTGGGAAAAAGTCCTAAGTGATTTAATCAATTTTAATTTAAGGTTGTAAATGACGAAAGAAAAATAAAAACTACCATAAAAATCCCACTGATTGTGTGTGGGGCCGATTCGTGATTGGTATGCCATCAAGCATCCAAGCTGCCTACGTACCCAAGCCTCACTGGGATCAGAGTCGACGTAGTTCGGTGGTCTAAACAAAGCTACATGCCTAAGACATCTAGGACACCGATTTAGACTGGACTGACTGTTTTGACAGTTTAAGAGAAACTATTTAGTTCAAGTTGAATAGATTTTTTATCCTGGGACTCCATCTAAGATACTATACGATCCTATCTAAATGCAAGACGTTCCCCTAAACTAATGCAGGAGAACCTACATCCTAGGTTAACTAGATCTATGGCACGATTGCTATCCATAGCAAACGGTCGTGATGATGCTAGACTCCAAACTCTAGGACATCTTAAAACCTAGAACACAACGTGACGTAATGGTCCTAAAGGGCCTTAAGTGTTCCTACGAAGAGATACCGTAATTCAACGGTTCGAAAGACATGGATTAAATTAATTCTGTTTGTTGAAGTTAATGATTTTCAATTCCTTAAAGATTTTTTATTCCTAACATCTAAGGAATGCCAAAAGCTCTTAGGCTTGATGAATTTCATACTTAGATTGCATTCATGAAAGGGAATCGTGCGCTCTCCCCTTGCACAATTTAGCACGTAAATTATAGTATATTGTTGCCTGGTATGGTTTTTAGGATTTCCGTGGACTATAATCTCGGATCCAATGACATACTATAATTGAAATACCCAAATTATCAAGGATCAATTGCAATTGGAATATGATTATGAATGCGATCTTAGCGGTTAAACTAGCATAGAATAGCAAATTTGCAAAGGAAATCAACGATTCCTAAGGTTTCTACTTCCATAGTTTAAAGGTTGAATACATGATGGAGAATTTGAATTCTCTGGAAAAAATTTTAACAATTTGAATCTATTTCGATTTCCTTAAGGATTTTAAAATTTTCAGTTCAGATTATAGATTTAGACATCAACTTATAGGAAATCTGACCTAAATAAGCTAAAATTTTTACAGTAGCTTTATCTTGACCAGAAAAGACTATTGTAAAATTTTCATGGATTGTCAAGATGATTTACTATCAATTTTTGATTTTAAAGATATCTGTCCAGATTATGACATTACAATGAAACACATAGCAAAAATAGTTTGAATCAATCCAAACTTTGTGAAAATATGTAAGTATAGACGTAAATCTCAATCAAATATTTCCAGAATTGTTTACTGCAATTTGCTATTTTTTTGGATTTAATATGGCATGCTTGATTTGGCATAAAAAATCATAAGACATATCTAACAGTAACCAAAAATCTTGAAATATTTAAAGGAGGTCAGATCAGATTTTAGTTACTTTCCATCCAAATTTAACTTCTGAAAACTCTATTTACTTTTTGAAAATTGGTTTTTACCCAAAATATCACTAAGTAAACTAATTTTTAAATCTCTTAAATTAAATTCAAAATTCTTCAAAAACTTCTTACTGTTTCAAAACCTTAAAAGTCTGTTATTTTAAAATTTTCATCGATTTTGGATATGTTTTGACACATTTTTAAATTCGATCTTTGGAATTTTACTCCTTTAAGGGTAAAGTTCAAAAGGTCAAATCGCGGTTAAAACGAAGTCAAAATTTCTGAAAATTCCATATTTCTATGCTTTTTAATACACAAAAGACTCAGAGATTGAAAATTTTAAGAAATTTCAAAGGCTTATTAGAGTTGCTTTGTAAAGTGGATTTAAACCCTCTTATTCTCAAAAATCAGATTTTAATATTCAAAAATAGATTTTCTAAGAAAATTTTTTGATTATGAAATAACATAAACTTGATCTTATCTCCTCAAAATTTCACATGTAAACACATTCATCTTCATAGCTTTTCAAAGAAAATCCTAAATTTACTCCTAGCTTGCTTGTAGTTTAAACTACATAAAAGAGGGTTTTAGAAGACCAATCTTGCTAGCTCTCCTTGTCTTTAGGATAAGTAATCCCTGGATATACACTTTGACTTACCCTTTTAATCTTAAAAGAAAACCCCGAAGAATAATAATATAGCCTCCAATATGTTTGAATATGTTGAATATATGAAAGCACTTTGTGTAGAACCAAGTGGAAGATATGAGCACCAAAGCACCAAAGAAAGTGGAATGAATTCCAAGAAGGAAGAGAGAGAGGGACCAATTTTCAAGAGGAGGGCCAAACGTTGTGTGCTTGCTTTTATATAAAAGATTAGGGTTGAGAGAAGATTAGTAGTTTCCAATGTGAGAGCTCCTTCACTACAACAAAACTGGGATTTCCCTACCGAATCTAATTTCGTCTGTAGAGAAAAGTTTACTATGTCCCTACGGGTTTTTAAATCCGTAGGTACATACAATATGTCCCTACGGGTGTTAATTTTGCCGTAGTGATATAGGTTACACCTACGGGTTTTATAATATTAAGTAGGCAAAGACTGACATTTTTGCATATGGTTTCCTCGTAGCTACGGAAATTACTATATTGCCGTAGGAAAATATTAAGTTTTGCCTACCCTTACAAGAACAATTCCGTAAGGAAATCCTGTTTAGTTTTGCATACGGAAATTTCACTTATGGGGTGTGTTTTTGCGCGCAAAGCTGAAAGGCGGAACTCAAATTTTCGTGTCCTTTATTCCGTTTATACCCATGCCCACTTTTCGTAATGACCAAAAAGACCCCCTTTCTTAATTTCCTTCGAATGTTTGCCCTAATTCCTCTAAACTTACATTTTTATTTCTACTCTCCATTGCTCGCCTCCACCGCTAGCCTCCATCCTCGTTCTCCATCCAGAGCAGAAACCTTAGTCCCATTTGACCTTCATTTTGAAACCTTACTTTGGCATTTCCCTCCTCTAAATACTCCCAAGCGAGGCACCACTACGGCAAAAAATCATCCCAAGAAAGCCCTCTGTTCTCGCCTCGTTCGATTTCAAAGCCCCTCCCTCCCAAAAAAAAGAAATTTGATCTTCCTCTAAGCAGTGGTGACGAGAAGAGGGACAAAAAAAACTTTCTTAAAGGTATCCTTTCACTCTATATTCTCATACCTTACCGTTTCTTTCTTGTTTCTTTTATTTGCCCAAATTAGAAATCAATTAGGGTATACGGTGCATGTTTCATTTTTATTGTTCTTCTTTTCTAGGATTTGTATAATCTGGGATTAGGGTTTCTTATTTTTGAGTAAAATGGACATTTATCTTTCTCTTCACTGCCTGGGTTTCTTGGTTTTTGAACGTATTTCAGCGTCCAACCCTAATTTTCGAGGTTCCTTTCATTCTGAGTGTGTTCCCCGATAGTTGTTTAGAACTAGAAGGGGAGAAAATTAGAGATGTCTCAGTGTTTTAGAATTTAGTTTCTTTATATTTCTGACATAAGAACAGACATAAGGACGAGGTTTTAATTCTTTTATATGTTGATTCTGTTTCCACCCCTGAATTTCTACTCTCCATTGCTCGCCTCCACCGCTAGCCTCCATCCTCGTTCTCCATCCAGAGCAGAAACCTTAGTCCCATTTGACCTTCATTTTGAAACCTTACTTTGGCATTTCCCTCCTCTAAATACTCCCAAGCGAGGCACCACTACGGCAAAAAATCATCCCAAGAAAGCCCTCTGTTCTCGCCTCGTTCGATTTCAAAGCCCCTCCCTCCCAAAAAAAAGAAATTCGATCTTCCTCTAAGCAGTGGTGACGAGAAGAGGGACAAAAAAAACTTTCTTAAAGGTATCCTTTCACTCTATATTCTCATACCTTACCGTTTCTTTCTTATTTCTTTTATTTGCCCAAATTAGAAATCAATTAGGGTATACGGTGCATGTTTCATTTTTATTGTTCTTCTTTTCTAGGATTTGTATAATCTGGGATTAGGGTTTCTTATTTTTGAGTAAAATGGACATTTATCTTTCTCTTCACTGCCTGGGTTTCTTGGTTTTTGAAGGTATTTCAGCGTCCAACCCTAATTTTCGAGGTTCCTTTCATTCTGAGTGTGTTCCCCGATAGTTGTTTAGAACTAGAAGGGGAGAAAATTAGAGATGTCTCAGTGTTTTAGAATTTAGTTTCTTTATATTTCTGACATAAGAACAGACATAAGGACGAGGTTTTAATTCTTTTATATGTTGATTCTGTTTCCACCCCTGAATTTCAGACCTATAAGGAAAACATCACTTTTGTCTTTGTTAGCTTCCAATCTTGTAATTTGCTCAAAATTTGAGAGACATTCAATTTTACATCTAACAGCCCTTTAATTCCCATCTAAGAAAATCATCAGATTATATATGTTTGGCTATAGTTGAACTTTTTGCAATGTATTTTGACCATCCAAGCTCACTTCGGCCATCATTTCCTCTTTGGGTTTCACCTCTATCACTGTTTAATGGTGCGTCAGAATCTGTTTTAATGTGCCATAATCTGATTTTTCCCATCCGTACTTCTTCAGACTAGTGCTAACTGGTTTGAATTTGTAACTAAAGTTTCAGGCTATTGCAACATTCCTCGAGCTTGACTTGTCAACCGTACTTATGCCATCAATTCTACGTCGAATGACTATGAGAATATTCCTCGTAACTTTTTTATTTTTATTTTTCGTTCAAAGATTTTTCCCTCATCCCATAATAGCAGCCCACATACTCTTGATATTGTAGCCCTGTTCTCCACTCAGATTTCATTTTGGTGTTAAGATTTTGAGATGCGCAAGGATTAGGCAATCATTTTTTTTAATATATATAGGTACTGACACAATTGAACTGAATCAGCCCTTGGATTCATGGAATTACAAAGAACTGAGGGATATTTTTATGGTTAGAATAATAGGAGATATAAAGAGGAAGCATCAGTCATCTCTTTGTGTTTGTATTGTTACTTTCTTTGCTTGCTTTGATCCTGACCTTTACATTGGAAGAGTCATATAGAAATTTCTTTCTTTGGGATATGATCATCAATTATTGTTACAATCTTGAAGTCAAGTATCTATCACTATATCTTAGCACATATGAAATATCACTTTCTCAAATACTGTTATGTCATCTTTTATGCACCCCAGTTGCACTCTTAGCTGAAGCTTCAATAATAAATTATGTAGGTCTATCTAATATTATCGTCATTTCATTTGAGAGATGATGTTTGTAATCTGGTAAGCGTGATAAAACTTCTATAATTTATAGCCAAGTATTATAAGCTATATTTTTCTTGCAAACGTGAGCTGCGAAGCAACTTTCTGCGAAATAACCTAGCAAATCCCACATAATAATTAAAGTTTAAAAAATCCATAAATTAACTCGACTCAACTATGGTCTTGGTTTTGGTCCTGCTTGACTGTAGAGTGTGGCCAAAGTAAAATAATTTTTACTTGACCAACTAAAAATTGATATCTGCCCCCTCTTCTTTTTATAATGACACTCGTTTTCTTATTTTGCACATCTCTAATTAAATAGGCTGTAACATTCCCATTAGGGGACTAGCTTAGTCCATATAGCGTTTCATTTTTCATAGGGAAAGCATAGTATATATTCCTACCGAATAATTTTTCAGACGGAAATTTCTATTTTCTCGCAGGGAAACACTAACATTTCCCTACTGTTAAGTTAACATTGCCGTAAGTATATCATTCCATTTTTCCCCTACGATTTAGCGTTAAAAATTAAAAATTCTATTTATGATCGTAGTTTTTTATTTCTCTCTTTTTATACTTCTTCAACAGATTTATTGACCATTAGAAGATATATGAAATGGACAAGAGTTGGATGAACAAGAAAAGGTATAACGTGAATCATACGCTTGGTTAAATTTTCAAGTCCTGTTTATAGAATTTGTAAATTTTTTTATAGATAACGCCAGTTTTATTGGATTATGTAGGAATACAGTTGAATATGTGAATGGGATAAAGGAATTTTTAATATACGCTTTCAAAAACTGTGTTGATGGGAAGATCTTGTGCCCATGTACCAGATGTGTTTGCTCCTACCGGGTGAATGCTAAAACGGCAAAGGAGCATTTATTTTGGAGGGGAATGATGAAGAATTATACAACTTGGGTTTTCCATGGAGAAAAATCATCACATTATACCTCTACTAGCCGGAATAGTGTGGTTGAAGAAGAGGATGCGAATGACGACATGCATGAGATGTTGGATGACATGCAAGAAGCTATGGAAGGTAGAAATCCAACAAATGAAGATAGAGGGGAGGGGGGTGTTGATGAAGCAGGTCTTTCATTTTACAATTTGTTAAGGGACGCCGAACAAGAGTTGTACCCTGGTTCTAAGATGTTTACGAAGTTGTCTTTTATAGTTGAGTTGTTTCACATTAAGTGCCTATGTGGATGGAGTGATAAATCATTCAACATGTTACTAGATTTGTTAAAGCGTGCTTTTCCTGAGGGCGTATTATTGCCGAAGAACATGTATGAAACGAAGAAAATCATTCGGGAATTGGGACTCCATTACGACATGATTGATGCATGCCCGAACGATTGTATGTTATATTGGAGAGAGACCGCCAATCTTACCTCGTGTTACAAATGTGGTATCTCGAGATGGAAAACGGTTGAGAACAACTCAGATAATGACGGAATAGATTCGTGCAAGAAAGGAAAGAAAATTCCTGCAAAGGTTCTTCGCCATTTCCCCTTGAAACAAAGGCTTCAGATGCTATTCATGTCATAAAAAACAGCGGCCTACATGAGATGGCATGATGAGGGCAGGAAGGAAGACGGTGTATTAAGACATCCTGCTGATTCCCCAGCATGGCAAGATTTTGACGTACAACATGAAGGGTTTAGTTTGGAGACTCGCAATGTTCGTCTTGGGTTAGCAAGCGACGGGTTCAATCCATTCAGGACCATGAGCATTACACACAGCACATGGCCCGTCATTCTTATTCCTTATAATTTGCCACCATGGATGTGTATGAAGCAACCTTATATGATGATGTCTTTACTTATCCCTGGCCCACATTCACCTGGTAATGCAATTGATGTGTACTTGCAACCTTTGATTGAAGAGCTTAAGGAACTTTGGGTGCATGGGGTGGATACTTATGACCACTCACAAAAAGAATCTTTTAGAATGCGTGCAGCACTTCTATAGACTATTAGTGATTTTCCCGCTTATGCTATGTTGTCAGGATGGAGCACTAAAGGGGAAAAGGCTTGTCCTTGTTGCAATGTTGACACATGTTCTCAGTGGTTGACCCATGGAAGGAAGTTTTGTTACATGAGCCACCGGCGATTTCTACCAGAAGATCATAAATTTCGGGCAAATAGAAACCAGTTCAACGGTGAACAAGAATGGAGATCTCCACCTAGAAGGCTGTATGGTTCTGATGTGTTGAAGCAACTACAGGGCTTAAAATTCACATTAGGGAAGGGTCAAAAGAAGAAGAGACAAGAGAAATCGCCGAGGAAGAAAAAATTTCCGAAGAAGAAAAGTTCAACAGGGAATAAAAATTCACCGAAGAAGAAAAAATTACCGAAGATTACACTTTTACTAGGGCCGAAAAAATGGGTGAAGAAGAAAAATCCACCGTGGAAGAAAAAAAGTATCTTCTTTGAGTTGCCATATTGGGAAACTCTTCTTTTGCCTCATAATCTTGATGATCACATATTGAGAGGAATGTGGGCGACAAAGTGCTCGGTACGTTGTTGAATATTACAGGGAAAACAAAGGACACTGAAGAAGCTCGTCTCGACCTAGAAGAAATGTCTCTAAGGTCAAGGGATAGCTTCACGATGAGTAGGAAACAAAAGAAATTTTTTTGCGAAGTTTTAAAGCGAGTTAAGGTCCCAGATGGGTATGCTGCTAATATTTCAAGATGTGTCAATCTTGAATCACTGAAGATTTCAGGACTAAAGAGCCACGATTTTCATGTTCTGATGCAACAATTACTCCCATTAGCTGTACGACCAACGTTGCCAAAGAAAGTCAGTTCAGTCCTCATTGATTTATGTAATTTCTTCAAGGAGTTGTGTTCTAAAGTTTCGACGGGAGAACAGTTCGAAAGACTATCATCTCAGATTGCCGTGACTCTTTGTTGTCTCGAGACTATATTTCCCCCTGGTTTTTTTGATATTATGGTGCACTTACCCATTCATTTAGCATATGAGGCTAAACTAGCTGGACCTGTACACTACCGCTGGATGTACCCCGTCGAGAGGTAAATATTATTAAGTCTATTAGTTATCATTTTAATGGTAGTGTTTCAACTTCTAAAATAAAGATAAATCTATATCGTATCTTCAAAGGTACCTCCTCACGCTAAAGTCATATGTGCGCAATAGAAGTCGTCCTGAGGGATCAATTGCAGAAGGGTACCTAGCGGACGAATGCCTCACCTTTTGCTCAAGGTACTTGCAGAGTGTTGAGACACGTTTCAACCGACCATTGAGGAATGACGACAATAGGGCGCATGTAGCCGAAGAACATGTGTGGGGTGTGTTTTCCCACACAGGTCGTTTGTTTGGTGGTCCCAACATTGATGATCTTGATGAAGCCACATTGACACTAGCACATAGATATGTGTTAGACAACTGCAATGAGATCAGTGAATTCCATCTGTGAGTTAATTTCTCAACTTAGCAAATCTAGCTAATGTTGTCGAATCGATTATATCACCTCTAAAACTTAGACATCCTTACAATTTATATGTAGTGCACATATCGATGCCATTCGGGAGCAACATCCCCGTGGCCAACAATGGGACATAGAACGCATTCATAATGCAGAATTTCCGGAATGGTTTAAAGGCCAAGTAAGTAAATAATATAATAGTTTCATTGTAATCAAATGTTAATATGCACCTAACTAATTTTCATAGTATTGAAATGTTATGCTTCATTAATAGGTTCAGAAGTTGCGGGATGAGGGGAATGAGCCAGTGTCGGAAAATCTTCAGTGGTTGGCGCGTGGTCCATCACTAAGGGTAAAGAAGTACAATGGTTGTCTCATAAACGGTTTTCGTTTTCATACCAAAATGCTCGAGAGGAAAAGGAAGACGCAGAATAGTGGCGTCATTTTGGTTGCGAGAACTCCAAACTATTCAAGTAGAAAAGACAAAAACCCCATTCATGCGGACAAAAGTTACTATGGTGTTTTGACAGATATTTTTGAATTAGACTATTGTGGAAGCAGAAAAGCACTGCTATTCAAATGTGAATGGGCTGACTATCAAGCTGATAGGGGTGTTAAGAAGGACCCCCTTGGATTCACCCTTGTCAATTTAAAGCATTGTCGCAAGGATGATCCTTTTGTGTTGGCAGCTCAAGTACATCAAGTCTTCTACGTACAAGATCCCACAAATATAGATTGGTATGTGGTTAAGAAGACGACACCTAGGGACTTCTTTGATACAGAAGAGGAAGACTGTAGGGATGATTTTGAGACTGTCGATGCAAGCGAGGCACCACTTACTGATGATCTTATAGATATTTGGGAAATGTCGGAGTGAAGATGGGGCATATATTGTTGTGATGTTTATATCCTTTTGTAATGAACACACTTGTTTGATACTTAAGACATGTTTATGACAGTTGGTTCTAATACGATGTTTTTTGTGATTTTTCAATATTTGCTCCATGCAATGTTTTTTAATAATGAACCCCATTCACGCTATGATTTTTGCCTTGTTTTGATTGTTGGAATTGATTGGAATACTTAAGTACACTTTTTATTATGGCAATATGTCGATTGTTTGCATTTTCTTTTCCCTTTGAGCCAATTTTGCTGAACTATTGAGATTTTTTAGTACAGATTTCGACCATTGAATCTTGGCCAATTACATTGACAAAAATAATCAACGAGGAAGCAGGCATTTCGTATCCCCATCCACATTTTATGTAAGTGATTTAAAAACATATTATCATATTTTTCTTTATTCTTATGGTTATCTTGGTTCATTATTATCATAAATGAGCATGCATACTGTTATGATGAATTTTGTCCATTACAGCTTCACAGTATGAAAAGAGGCAGGGAGTTAAATATGTCACAGGTTCAAGAAGAGGGGGTCATCGAAGCCCAGGACTCCCATCAACATGACTCAATGGACTTACAACAGGTGGCATCGGAACCCCAAGAGGAGACCTCATCGAAAAGTAAGAAAAAGAGAGGACCCACAAAATTGGACTATTTATACAAGATGGAAGGTCACTTTACTGTCACACTAAATGCATACAAACAAGTGGTTGGAAAAAATGCTGGCAAATGTGGAAAGTTCTTGGGTATTATTGCTAAGACTGGGACTTTACTACCCATTGAGGTGTTTTCTTGGAAAAATATGCCGGAATCTAATAAAGAGGATGCATGGAGTACATTATTGGTATGTATTAGGAGATAAAGTTGATTATCCTTCTATAGTGAATATATTATTTTATCTTATGCTGTAACTATATCTTAACCATGCCACTTTTAATTTTGATATATGTAGGAAAAGTTTGATGTTCCAAAAGATGGAAAAGATTGGGCGATGATCCAATTAAATGAAAAATGGAAGGACCACAAGTACCAATTAAGAAGAAAATACTTCAATGAAACAAGTGATGAAGTGATTTTTCCACCTCAGCCTAATAAGATTGTCGAGTCACAATACATTAAGTTGTGGGAACATTGGAAGAGTGATGAGTTCAAGGTATTTATATAGTTCTTAATTAACTATTGGAAGGGTGACCTTCCCAACTAATTAGACTATGAACTCGATATTGCAGGCTCAAAGCACAAAAAATACTTCAAATCGCAATCAGTCTTGGACACCACATACGGGGGGATCTAAGGCATTCACTGTTATTACCGAGGAAATGGTAACTTTTAATTTGAATATTTGTTCTTTCTTGAATTTGCAATTGATCTTAATTAATAAACCTTAATTTTTCTTCTATGTTGATGATAGGAGGAAAAGACGAAGAAATCATATGGGCGGGATGAATTATGGATCATGACCCGTACTCACAGTGATGGGACCTTTGTTGAAAATTCAAGAGATGCTATTGTATGTTAATAATGTGCATACCAAACGGTTCACTTTCATTCCTCACTTATTGATAAGGCAGTCTTTAACAATTTATTTGCATTCTTATTGTAGGCAAAAATACGCGAGCTTCAGGAAACACAACCAATGGAGAGCTCACAGTGTAACCTGGCTTCCAAAGACGACATCCTCAGCAAAGCTTTGGGTCCGGATAAACATGGTCGTGTTCGTTGTTTAGGGCTGAGCCCAACCCCATCTTCTCTATGGGGGAAAAAACCCCGTCGTGAGACAAGCAGTAAGTCTAGATGTGAGGTATTAGAGAAGGAATTAGCCGCGATGAAAGAGGAGATGAGGCAGATGAAAGACATATTCATGCAAAATGTAAGTATTCATAGTTATATTATGGTTTATATTTGTTGGGAAGTGATATATCCGCTCCTTTTATGTATATGGCATACAAATGTATGATTCTTTTATTAATTAATGGTAGGGTATTATTGGAGGGGAACATAATTCACTGAATCAACTGCACTCGTCTGTTGCAAGTCGCATTGATCAGCCTAATGCTATGGGCAGTCCTCCTATTACTCCTCATATTGTTCTTCCTACTCACATTGCTCCCCTTTCCGCTCCTATTGATTCTAGTATTCCCTCTGTTCTTCAAAGGCCTCTTATTGTTGCTGCTACTACTAATTCTCCAATTGCTCTTCCTACCAATCTTCATGTTCCTATTGCTCAGCATACCACTCTTGTTGGTGCTAACACTCCTCGTGCTTCACCTCGGACTAAGGCTCGTAATAACCAGGTATTTATATTTTTTGTTATGCAAGTTTAAGTACATGATAATTCTTATTAGTGAATGAATGAAGTTCTTATGTGCACCATATTTTCAGATTCGGCATACCACTCCTGTTGTTGCTAAGACTCCTCGTTCTTCACCTCAGACTAAGGCTCGTAATAACCAGGTATTTATATTTTTTTTGTTATGCAAGTTTAAGTACATGATACTTCTTATTACTGATTGAATGAAGTTCTTATGTGCACCATATTTATGATTTAATTATTTTCAGATTCAGCATACCGCTCATGTTGCTGCTAAGACTCCTCGTGCTTCACCTCAGACTAAGGATCGTAATAACTAGGTATTTAATTATTTTTTGTCCAACTTTAAATATATGGTAGTTCTTATTAGTGAATGAATGAAGTTCTTATGGGCACCATATTTATGACTTAATTGTTTTCAGATTCATGTATGTATTCCCTGTAAGTTGATGAATTTTGAAGGCGATGCTGTGGCAAAAGGGTTCCTCAAAAGTGAAGATCCCAACCAAATTGTAGGGGGAAAAAAATTGGGTGAGGGATGGTGTGAAGTAACGATCAATGGAGGTATATCCCGAAAAGCAAAGTTGCCAAGATCGAATGGAAAACTTCAAGTCATCGGCGATGTCTTAGGAAGTAATGTTGCTTGGCCTCGTGCATTTGTAAGTGTATAATTTGTTTTGAAAGGCAATTTAAATTCTTAAAATGGGTTTACTTTATATGCATCTGTTCATTTAACATTAATTTATACATGGTATGTGTTTGTAGGTTAAATTGTTAACTCGCAAATGATAATGGGAATTGAGGAGATGATGAAGAGGAGATGAAGAAGATGATGAAGAGAGGAGAAGATAAAGAATGTTGACCAATATAATATTTTGTTTTGATATGGTTGGGAACAATGTAGCTACTATTTTGTTTTGATGTGGATGGGAATAATATAGTATTTTGTTTTGATATGTGGTTCGGAACATTGTAGTATTTTGTTGATGGAACAATTATAAGATGTTAGCTATGGACGAATTGTGAATTCATATATATTCTAAATTTAGATAATTTTTTTTATTTTTATATGTTGTGGGAAATGGGTGTTATAATAGAAATTTTGATAATATGTTTAGATTGTCTGTGGAAAGTACAGGTATCATATAGGTCACAGAAAATGGTTATTTATAATGGATTTTAAAAAAAAAATTGAAAAGTCTATCCCTACATATTTTATTTTGCATTTATGCAGGGAAAAAACCTTTTAGCTACGGCTGAATTTAACTTGTCTGTAGGGAAAAGTGCCATTTTCCTACTTTTTCCCTGAAAATATGTAGGGAAAAACTCCTTTTGCCTACTTGATTTTTACCAATCCGTAGGGAAATCCCTCTTTACCCTACGGTTTTTTAAATTTTAGTAAGGAAAACTAATTGGAAAAAACCTTTTACCTACAGTTTTTAGATATCCCGTATGGAGAAACACCATTTTAACTACGGATTTTATGAAACACCGTAGGGAAAATCACATTATCCCTACGGATGTTCTGGATATTTAGTAGGAATAAACACACATTTACCTACGGAGTTATGAATTTACGTAGGGAATGTTCAACACTTCCCCTTCGGATTATTCCGTAGGTAAAAGTAGTATATCCCTACGGAGCACAAAATCCGTAGGGAAAAGGCTTTCCCTACCCCCACCTAGCCTACGGAAGGAGGGAACGGCAAAATCCGTAGAGAAAGGTCTATCCCTACGGATTTTGATACTTTTCCCTACGGTTTTTTCCGTAGGGAAAGCCCGGTTTTGTTGTAGTGCTTTCTTTAGCTTGTTTCCAATTTATGCTTTGACTTTCTCATTCTTTGATTTTCATATTGAACTTATTTCTAAACCTTGTTTCTTACAACCTAAGCAATGCTAAATTACACAATAGAGATCCTTCAAGATCAATCTAAAAGCCTTCGCACATAGAAAACTAGCTTTTATGAATGAATTTCGTCCAAAGAGGGCTGCCCAATGTTTGAGCTGGTTTTTGACCTATTTAGAGGTTGATTCAGGCAAAGTCGTAAACTAGAAAATTGTAGATCTTTTCGAGATATTCAAAAGAAGTATAAAAAAAGAATTTTTTGGGCATGAAGGTAAATAGTTATGGCCATTTTACTAACCTAACCATACTAGCCCTTTCTAATTATAACTCTTACTTTCTTTATATTTTTTTTCAAACCAAATATGATGTCACTAACCACCTCATCCCATGTTGGACATTTTTGCATGTGGCTTCCTCATGTGGGACGCCCACTTATGTGGCTGACCGATATGGGTGGGTCCATATGGACCTCCACCTTGTGGGCTCTAGCCCAATGTGTATTTTGGGTTTTTTTTTCAATGATAATTTAATAAAATCCTTTTAAATTCAATATTTTATATATGGACCCAACCCATTTGACATTTATGGTGCACCCCTAACACGTGATCGAACCTTCGTTTTTTGAAAAATAACTTTTCAGACCAAAATGCCCCTATTTGACCATTACACATCCAAATGCGACCAAAATACCATCAAATTGGTTCACCCTTAAAGGGGAGAGTTAAAAATTGAAAGTCTTTTTGGTCAAACTTCAAAAATAGAAACTTTTAAAGTTGGGTCCTTTTGGTGAGCAATACAATCAGGATCATTTGATATGCCTTGAAAATACCCAAAATGCCCTTGACACATAAAATTTCTAAGTCAAGTAAAACCTCTGAGAAATTCTAAATTTAGCAGGTTTTCCAAAATTTATGAAATTACTCATGATTCCTTAGACACACTCTGGAGATCAAATGAAACACATTGGAAATGACCAAATTACCCTCGAGGTGCAAAAATAGGTAAAAATGAGGGAAACCCTGAGAAACCCAAAAATAGCAGTTTTTCCTACTTTATTGGAAACTTGATTATTCATCTTTAGGAGGCTAATGGAATTCCCTAGAGACTTTCAGGATTGCGAATCAACTTCAAAACTTCTAAAATGAGGTGAAATTCACCCTAAAATGCAAGAATACCTAATCTAATATGGAAGACTGACTAAAGACTCGATGAAACTACCGAATCTTTTGTTTTTTAATGTGTAGGAAAATGGGGGTGTCTACACCTAAGTAAGAAGAGTGGGTGGGATAATAGGGATTCCGCACTGAACTGGATCATACTTGAATAGCTAGTGGACAGGAGTTAGTAAGGCTACTCTACCAGACATGACCCTTTACATGTCTTTAGACCTGAGGGGTCATATTGGTCTGTGGGGCCATCCAAGATTCTTGGTCTATCTAACCGTGGTCCTTCTACGGGTCACCAAAGGGTAGTACTGGAGTCTTGGACAAACCCATGAGGCTAATATGGATACCCAACATGGAATTTTCCATCCTAATTACGGGAAGATCATCTACAGTTTCGGTCAGAGCAGTAGGCTTATAAAAATAGCGTGGCCAAGCAGATTTGATAAATTGTTTATCAAATGTTTTCTTAAAACATGTTTTCGAAATGATTTTGCAAATGCATTTGTAGTCCCTAACTGCTTAACTGGAAGGTATACCACGAGTGGGTCCAGGGGGTGTTACTTGTCCACTCCCGTAGGACCCAACTCGGTAGATGAAGAATGAAGAAAGGACTTGCACATTTGAGATGTGATTAGGTGTACGATGATTTGACAGTCATCTTCAAGGTTACGTCTCGATGGAGGCCATTGATCTAATGCAATTGTAGTTATAGACTATCAAGCAAAATCGCAATGGGGCCCATGATTGGGTTCTGCAGGATCGACCGTCGGATCCCTGCAACGATCCCACTCATAACTATGATGACCCATTTATATCCTTTGGATAAGGGTCCCGCATTTACAAAATTGCACGGATGGACTAGATTCATCGCATTTGATGTGAGAGAAAAGATTACGTAGTTCATTTGGTGTATACACACCGTAGAACGCATTTGGAATACCCAAAGGGTTAATTTTTAACTTAGGGGTAATTTTCAGAATTATAGAATATTTTGGATGGAGCCTTTATCCCATTGGATTGGAGGAAATAAGTTTATTTAATTAGAAAAATTAAATAACAAGTGTGTCTTTAGCTTATATACTCGTTTTAGCAAAAATGAGTTTGTAAGTACTCGTTTCGAAGTACTTTTAAAGAGACAACTTTGTACTTTATGCCTTGTCCAAATTCTTCTATCTAGTAGTCTAAAAATTAAGTCGCAATTTGGCCACCTGCTTTGTAGTGGGAATCCACCTGCATCAGGGTTGGCCCCACATGCAAAAATGCCCAGCCAAAGCAAACCACATTTTTCCAAGGTTGGGAACATGCCCAGTGCTAGTAGGAAAACTCCATAGGTTCTCACTTTGTGTTCGTTTCTAATATTGATAGTCTACTTAACTAATTTTCCCAATTTGAGTCAAATTGTGAGAGAAACTTTATGACTTTTTTAAAGTAGGAAAGCAACTCTATATAAACCATCATAGCATGTTTTTTGAGGCTAAGAAAGGATGGAAATTTTGTGCTCCCTCCTTGGAGAAGCATCCAAGACAATCTCTATCTTCTCCTTTCAAGTTTTCTCTCTTTATCTCCTAGAGTTTTAATTTTTGTTCAAGTTGTCATGAGAAAACCTAAAGCTCCATCAAGAAAATTATAAGCCCAAGGGCTCATCTTCTTACCTTGTTTTGATGATTCTCAAACTAAATTGATTATGTTTTTTAATAGTAATCAATTTGCCTTGAAGTGTTGTTTTAAGACAGGACAATCATGGAAGGAACCAACACACCACTTGGTCGTGCTTGAAGACGTACAACTCAGGAGTCAAAGGAGCTAGAGATCACATGGGGCAACTTACCTTGAAAGAACAATCAATGTGGAGCTCACCTCAACACACTCAAGCACACAAATGGAAGATCTATGAAGACCAAGACCAAAGAGAAGTGTAGCTATACTTAGACTTGTTGTACATCCTTGTGGACCCCGATCCGAGAGAGGCGCCGGGACGGAGCCCCACAAGTGCAGTCTCTATGGATCATCCACATGAATGGAGAGCTCTACCAAGGAACTCTCGAAAGAATGTGCCCCTCACAGCATGAGTGGCGATACAAAGGGTGAGATACCTCTCGATTCGGGGACTAGCCCAGATTCGAGGCGTACCTTAAACAAAAGAAGAGTCGCCATCCAAGGAAGTGGGCCAAGGATCCCATCCTATGCTCTGTTGCAACATATAACCAGAGATTATAAAAAGAAGGTTCGTGCCTGGTTACGAAATCGGAAGGTCTAAAGAGCACCTCATCCGCCCAAGTGCAAACACTTAGTCTCTTATGCCATTTATTATTGATTTTGAAGAGTTTTGGGTGAAAGTCATACGAAATGGGAACACATATCTCCGAGAAGACGTCTATCTAATCATGCATGTCTCGGAGATGAAAAAAATAACCACACATAAAAGAAATGAAATAAGTGTCACCTAGGAGTAGCTAGATTCTGAGTGACAAGCCTAAAGAGCTAGGTTATGAGTGTCATACCTAATTGGTGTCTGAGTTCTGGTGTGCAAACACATGCACGCTACAGCTAAAGGTATAGGATCTGTACATGAAAGTAAGAAAACACAGCAAAACACACAACACAATTCAATTTTAAACATGACTGGACAAGATGAATCCTAAAACTCTAATGCATTGACTCGGACCAAGATGGCCGTCCATCCCAGCTGCTCTACGTATCCCGGCCTCGAGAAGAATCGGAGTCAACGTAGTTCGATGACCTATTCTAAACTACAATGCCTAACCATCTAGAACTGCTATCCTAGACTCGATTCCACTAGACTCGACTGATTTTTAAAGCTTATTGCACGATCACTTAAGTTCAGGTGAATTGTAATTTTCAGGACTCTCTATATGCCTTAACTAATGCAAGTTGATTAGCCTTAAGCTAATGTAGGTAGGTCCTACATCCTATGTGTAACTAGGCTGTGCAACCTAATGAAAACCATGGGCTGACTATATGCTTCCTAGTCTAGCCATCGGTTCAACTAAATGTCTAACCGATCGACTCGAGGCCTCCTAACTCTAGGGATACTCACATGACAGCACACACCATATCAACAAATCAGGACAGACTCCTAACTCTAAAACACCCCAAACAAACTAGGACAGACTCCTAACTCTAGGGGAAGATCTTTTTGAAAAGGTTATTAAGAAGTTTTGTATTTTTGGAAAGTTTGAAATGAGTTTATTTTTAAAGGTTTGGCTGGACTTGGGATGTGAATCCCAAGCTGCACTACGTACCCCGTGAAAGGGATCAAGCCAACGTAGTTCGGAAATAGATTTTCCTAACTACTCTCCTAAACACTCAAGATTGTTGATATTTTCGATTTTTCAGATGTTTTTTTTTTATTTTCAAGTGTTTTTGAAATATTTTTGTTATTTTCAAGTATTTTTGAAATGTTTTTGTTGTTTTTGAGTGTTCTTGAAATGTTTTTGTTGTTTTTGAGTGTTTTTGAAATATTTTTGTTGTTTTCAAGTATTTTTGAAATGTTTTTGTTGTTTTTGAGTGTTTTTGAAATATTTTTGTTGTTTTCAAGTATTTTTGAAATGTTTTTGTTGTTTTTGACACCAGAGAATAGAATCCTATCATCATAAGGGTAGGGTAGACTTCTGGAATCCCGCAAAGGTCGGACAGCATCCTATGCTTTGCGGGGGAAAAAGACAGAAACACGACTCTGCAAGGGTTGGACAGCATCCTATACCTTGCAAGAGCGGATAGAAGAACATGATCTGATGAAAGGTTGGATAAAATCCTAACCCCTATGATGATAGAATTTGATTCCTGAACAAAAGGACTGACTCTCTAGACTAAGGACGGATTCCTATGCTAGTAGACTATCAAACCAAAATAAAGCTCACAAGTAATAAGGAAAAAGAGACCCTGTGCATATTTGGCAAAGGTAAAACACCCAGCCGGGCCGGACAACTGCCTAGCCCTAGGGTGCAACAAATGTGCAACCCAATACCCATAAGGGTAGGGGTATGCTGCCAAGCCGAGTAGGGTGTTCTCCCAAAACCAAACGACGCACAAAGAGGAGGTTTAGCAAGAGAATGAGACTGGGTAAGTCTCTTAGACACAGAGGTAGGATAGAGAAAAATGCTAGCAAGACTGGGCAAGTCTCCTAAGCATAAGGATGGGCTCCAAGTAACCTTATCATTGCCTAAACAATGATAAGAAAATGAGATAACTGACAGACCAAGTTGGTCTTCGACTAGAAGAGGGTTTAAGACCTGTGAGACTAGAGGTAGTCTCCTAGGGGTTGACTCAGGTTGATTCATTAATGAGACAATGCCTGTCTCCAAAGATTTGGATCTAAAAGACTAGGCAAGTCTTTTGAGAAAATGGAACGCTATTTGGACTGTGCAAGTCCCCCTAGAGATGGGCTTGAAATGACAAAGGAAAGAAACCTGAAAGACTTAAACAGTCTCATAAAATGAAGAAAAGATTAGAAGGAAAAACATTACTAGGACTATGCAAGTCCTCTAAAATAATGGGCTCGGGATGACTCCTTCATAGCCCTTGCAATGAGAGGGGATTCTAGTATCTAAAAAAAATTAACAGAAATCTATAAGACTGTGTTAGTCTATCAAAGAGAGAAGAAAAGGCTACCAGATAATCGCAAATTCCATTCTATTCTTATAAAAATAAATTAAGTGCTAAGCAAAGAAGAATTTTCAATAAAAAAAAATCTATAGCAATCATAAAATGATAAACAACATTAATTAGTCCAGACCAGCCGCTGGATAGCCTAATAAAGTAAAAGAAAACAATATCAAACACTTCTATGCCCAACCACAAACACCACCCCAATATGGGGATGAAATCAGATGATGCTAAAGTAATCATCTGATATCATATACACATGATAATATTTCTATATCCCGCCGTGAAATCAGACAGTACTCATGTCGATAATATCGAATAGAGTAGTCATCTGATCTCCTTCTTCCTATTAAAAAATTTATTTAAATAAAAATGAATGAGTATAATAAGCTTTGAGATAATCTCACCTGAACAATCCATTTATTACCGTCTTCGAACCCTAACTCAAAGCTTAGTATGAAAGAGAAGTATTAAATTTATAAATACTGGACTATAGGCTTAATTTTGGAAATCCTTATCGAAATCTTCTCAAATTTTATTTCAAAGTACTCTTTATTCGGTTTTAAATATATTTATCAAGACAGAGAAAAATGATTTTCTCATTTAAAGTTATTGGATAGCCAAAAACCTGCTTGCGGATAAAGAATTATCAAACTAAATCGTATATAATCAAGAACTGAAATATATATGATCAAGGAATCATATAGGACAAAACTATGTATTTACAGCATAATACTCATACTGTCATTGATTTATGTCAAGAATGAATAGAGTACTCTCAATTGTCATTGATAAAGATTTAAACTCTCAATCAGTGAATAGCAGCCAAACATACCAATAGCAACAGGTGAATATTGTATCATTATCAAAGCCTAAATGATATAGATTCCAACAAAATAAAATATGTAAAAATTTCGTATCTTTATTGAAGCTAAACAATGTGAACTCATTGAAAGAAGACATCTAGATTTTACAACTTTTTTCCAAAAACTACTCATGTTTGATCAAAACAGAGATCAGGCGTTTGAATTTTGCACTACAATTCAAACCAAACGATGCAAATCTTAACAAAACAAATCATGTAAATCCGATCCATTATCAACACCAAACGTAAAACAGAGACAAAAACATGTGAAATTGTTTTTTATTCAAAATCAAATCATGTGGATCAAAACGAGACAAAACCTACAGATCTTGTGTCTTTATCAAAATAGAATGAGTTTTGAATTACCTGAATTGAGAAAGGTTTTCGAGGGATGAAAAAATTGTCGGAATTAAGGTCAAAGAAAGTCACAATTTCGACGGATCTGCCGGATTCCAGCAAGCAGAGAAAATTATAAAATCTTCTTCTTCTTCTTCTTCTAGTGATTTTCTATTCCACAAGATCTTGAAGCTCCTCTAATATCTTATATGGAGAAGAGGGGTTTCGCGGAAATCTTAACCGAGTGGCTGAGATTAGGTGACCGGATTCCAGTGAATTCCGTCGGAGAGGCGATCGGAGGTGATGGATCTTGGTTTGAGAGAATGGATCTAGGGTTAGGAAAAAAAATGAGATCTGAGGGATCTGTGATCTATGATCTGGTAGGGAAGATGATAGAGGTGTTGACGATGACCGGCCGGAGAGTGAAATCCCGCCGGAGAAGATGGAACTTTACCGGAGAAAAAGGGTTTGGAGGATGATCTCAAAGATCTGTTGAAACGAGATGATTTTAACGATGGAAGAGAAGAATTTAGTTGGAGAAATGATCGGCCGGAGCTCAATCGGAGCTTGGCCGGAGAAGAAATTGATCGGAAAAAAAAAATGGGGAAAAAGCCTGGATTTGGGGAAAACCTTCTCTCTCTCTCTGCCGATTTTCCTTTTTTTTTTTTTTTTTGATTTTCGTATTTATAAGTAAAAAAAAATGGGTGGTGATATTGGCACTCCAAGCTTGATGAGCGCGCGGTTCACGCGGATTTTGATAAAGCGCGCGAAGAAATTATATCCTTTCTGGAATAAATTCGCCCCCCTCTCAGGATAAACTCACCCTCCTTTCTGATTTACACTACAAACACCTCTTTGGTTCGTTTGCTAGGCAAACGCGCTCGGATTTTGACAAAATTTTGCAGGGACCTAGCTGGGACCCTAAGCTACCTTGGGGTGAAATTTGGGACCCTAGTTCATTCATTTGATGGGGTTTTTCTTTAACTTGGAGGGCTCAGGGTACTGTCAAAATGGGGTGTCTACAGATGCCCCTCTTTGGCAGAGCGTGCTTGTCGTGCGAATGTCAAAGCTGAACTGACAACACATTTTGACTGGCCCAAAATGGATTGAAGAGAAAAAAGAATGAAGAAAGTGATTTTGGAAAGATTGAATTGTTGGAAAGAAGTAATGCTTCAGGGGTCTTGAATAGAATGGGTTTTTGATTGTTTGCTTGATGCTCTCAAAGAGACTTTGGTTCTTTCTACGCTCGGGGCGAATGCTCTCAAGGAGAAATTGGTTTTAAAATTTCACATTCAACATGACTTAAAATTAATTTGGTGAAACACTGGACGCATAACTCAGCATTCAAAAGATATTGGTGAGATAGCCTCCCACCAGACACATAACTCGAGTAACACATCGATCACACAGGTATTCCTGACTCCGCACTTGGGTGTCGGTACACTGTGGAACGACGGATCATGACTTGACTTTTCATTGCTAACAACAAAATAACTAGATAGAGTTGCGGTCCAGCTTTTCACCAAATTAGATAAGAAAGAACAATAGTTGAATGAAAATTTTGATCAAGGGTCTATGGCAATAAGCCACAAAGAGCCTTGCAGAGAACGAAGGTCCACAGTGGTAAACCGTGAAGAGCCAGGCAAACGGGAATCGAGGGTCCATGGTAGTAAGCCACGAAGAGCCTCGCCAGAAAGATATGAGGTGATATTGGATTAGAAAACTGGGAATCAAGGGTCCATAGCCATAAGCTATGAAGAGCCAAGAAGTAATCGAGGGTCCACGGTGACAAGCCGTGAAGAGCCACGCAATGAATCTAGGGTCCATGGCAAGAAACCATGAAGAGCCCAGCAGAAAGGAATCAAGGGTCCACGGCAATACTCCATGAAGAGCCAAGCATTGAATTTGGGGTCCATGGCAATAAGCCACGAAGAGCCCAACAAGAATAACAAGTAATGGAGATGAATGAAATGAGCATGGATAGTGGGTCCATGATATATCCTAAAGGACAGATCACGAAGAGCCACTCAGGAAGCAGGGGTCCATGATGTGCCTGCCTGGCAAACCACGAAGAACCAAGAATGAGCAAGGATAGTGGGTCCAGAATACAGCCTCGATGACAGATCATGAAGAGCCACTCAGGAAGCAAGAGTCCATGGTATACCTGAATAGTAGACCACGAAGAGCCTTGGAAGGACAAGGATATTGCTGAGAATTGATTAATTTTGAATGATGATGATTTTTAAAAAAAAAAAAAAAACTGATCGCCTCTTGCCGAGGAAATTGGGAATACGAGTTCCTTGCTGAGAATTGGACTCAGATAACTTGCAGGGATTTGGATATTGGCCCTTCTTTGACAAGTAAAAAGCATTCTGCTGAGGTTTTGAAGGTTGTGGGAGCAAATTCTAGACTCCACTGGGGAAATTAATTTTCTTTGAAAATTAAATCTTTTAGAAAGAGTCTTCATTTGAGGAGTTTAGAGATTTGGCTCGAGACATGCTCGTATCTCTCTTATCTCAACTTGTTATAAACATTGGCACTGATTGCCTTTGTGCGCTCGATATCTTTTATGACGCAAGTCATAAAAGATGCCCCTAGTGTATTGTATTTCCATGACAAGAGTCCCAAGGAAAGTAGAACCAGGATAGGTAGGAAAATTTGGGTTTGCATAGGTTTTTTCTTTGGAATAAAGATGGGAGAATGGCTAAGCTCAAAGACTTCTCCTTTCATTGACCACTATTTGAGGTTCGTTCTTTCCACCACCATCTGCTTGAAACTTAACATATTCAACCTGTCCGAACAAGATATTTCTTGCCTTTCTCTGATACCGAAACCAGGGGTTTATTCATTTTTATAACTTCAGAATGTATACACCCATTCTTCCAGTGCCAGACGACTTGAACCTTGAAGGAAAACGAATATGAATGAGGAACAGACTTTCAAGGACTCTATCAAAGAAGATATACATTATTCAAGGGACTTGACTCACTTTTGATTCACCCTTAGACCTGATGTGTATTTTTAAATGGTAAGGCTAGCCGCTCTCAGAATAATTTCGAAAACCATGTCAAGAGGCACTAATTTCCTCCATCAGGATTTTTGTCATGGTTATTACCCCCTTTGGATTGCTCAGTTTCAATGCCCCTAGTTTAGAAAGGAGTCAAAGTAAATCTTACTAACACTACTCGGATTTCAAAATCCTACCCTGTGTAGTGATTGCTTCTTCATCTCTTCGAGTCTCCTCTGGTGGGAACTCATGGTTATTGCATTCCAGGTTTCTGGTCTAGCAAACCATTTGCCTCAGCTTTTGCCCGGAATTCTCACAGTATTCAAACATCAGAATTCTCCTTCTTCTTCTTCTTCTTCTAGTGATTTTCTTCTTGCTCTATTCCACAAGATCTTGAAGCTCCTCTAATATCTTATATGGAGAAGAGGGGTTTCGCGGAAATCTTAACCGAGTGGCTGAGATTAGGTGACCGGATTCCAGTGAATTCCGTCGGAGAGGCGATCGGAGGTGATGGATCTTGGTTTGAGAGAATGGATCTAGGGTTAGGAAAATAAATGAGATCTGAGGGATCTGTGATCTATGATCTGGTAGGGAAGATGATGGAGGTGTTGACGATGACCGGCCGGAGAGTGAAATCCCGCCGGAGAAGATGGAACTTTACCGGAGAAAAAGGGTTTGGAGGATGATCTCAAAGATCTGTTGAAACGAGATGATTTTAACGATGGAAGAGAAGAATTTAGTTGGAGAAATGATCGGCCGGAGCTCAATCGGAGCTTGGCCGGAGAAGAATTTGATCGGAAAAAAAAATGGGGGAAAAGCCTGGATTTGGGGAAAACCTTCTCTCTCTCTCTGCCGATTTTCCTTTTTTTTTTTTTTTTTTGATTTTCGCATTTATAAGTAAAAAAAAATGGGTGGTGATATTGGCACTCCAAGCTTGATGAGCGCGCGGTTCACGCGGATTTTGATAAAGCGCGCAAAGAAATTATATCCTTTCTGGAATAAAATCGCCCCCCCTCTCAGGATAAACTCACCCTCCTTTCTGATTTACACTACAAACACCTCTTTGGTTCGTTTGCTAGGCAAACGCGCTCGGATTTTGACGAAATTTTGCAGGGACCTAGCTGGGACCCTAAGCTACCTTGGGGTGAAATTTGGGACCCTAGTTCATTCATTTGATGGGGTTTTTCTTTAACTTGGAGGGCTCAGGGTAGGTCAAAATGGGGTGTCTACAATCCTTTTGTCTTTGGATTTCTAAGTCAAGGCAAGCTTTTCAAAACTTATTTTTCAAAAAGACTAACACTCCCCATATTAAACTTAATTGGTTAAGTGAATGTTTGTGTGGTGTACCAATATGTTGGGACCCTCATAACATTCCAAATTATCATAAAAATAGAGTTCCAAAAGCCCAAAAGAAAATTAGCTCAAACAACTTAAAAATTTGTTGGTTATAAGCTTTTCGGAACTCCGAGAATTATTCTCGGAGCTCCGAGAAACATTCTAGGGATTAAGTCCCATGCTCTGTTTGATTTCACGGAACTCGTAGAAATTTCTTGGAACTCCGAGAAACATTCTAGGAAGCTTCCGTGTGTTTTCTCGGAACTCCAAGAGTTTGTCTCAGAACTCCAAGAAATGTTCTCGGAACTCCGAGAACGTCGCGACAGCAAAAAAAATAGTCGTTGTGTTTCAAATGGATAATTGATTTTTGGGGTGTTTTTGTTATCTCCACCCCCAAACGGTCATATATTATTGTGGGCTTATAAATACACATTCAAGAGGTTCATTTAACACTCTTGAATGATTTACCAACAATCCTAAGTATTCAAAAATACTTGGAAACCCTTTTGGCTTAAGGTTTTTCTTTCTCCACTAAACTTGCCTTGCACTTGCAAATCTTTAGAATTTGGATTTAGGGCTTTTATTTGCAATCTTTTGTGGAGAGCATCCCTATTTCCGCCCATTCCCAAGCCTCCACCCAAAAAGGCCCCACAGTTAAATTTGCCGCCTTTGCATTCAAATTTAAGAAAAGCATATTTGGGTAAGACTTGCACATCTCCTGTGACAATCAAAATGGACTTAAACTCGACCCAAGAAGAAGAGTTAATTAATTTTTTAAAAGAAAATAAGGACTCTACTTGGAAGGACAAGTTTCATTTACTCAGATTGAAGTCCTTTGTTGAGTTACCAAGATCTAATTTAGAAGAGGTCATGGATCTTCATGAGCCTCTTTATTCAAATCTCTCTTAAAAGAACAAGGTACGCCCCTCTCTTCTCTTTATTGTCCTTGTTTCTATTTTTGCATGCATTGAGGACACTGCATGATTCAAGTATGGGGGGGTAGCTTTTAGAAACTTTCTTTTCTAATCTTTTCTATAGTTAAAGTTAGAAATTTTCTTTTCCTTTTGTTTTTGGTAATTTTTCAAATTAGAAAGAACTTGGTATTCTTAAAAAGAAAGTTGTTTTCCTATTTTAAGAAAGAAAGTTTGTGGATATTTTAATTTTGGAATTTAAAAAATTAGAAAGAATACTTTCCTTTCTTAGTTTTGCTTTCTTTTGGAATCTTTCTTTTAAAAGGATTTGAATAAGAAATAGAAATAGAAACTTGCTTTTTATATGGTATGGATAAAAAGGAAAGAAAGGTTGAAACAAAAGAAAGAAAGAATGATTTTTAGAAAGTTTGCTTCTTGATTATAGTTTTGATTTGTAGCCTTTTTGACTTGAGCTATTAAGTCTGAAGGGTTTTTATGCCTAGTTCCTCAAAGCCAACTGGCTTGAGAGCAACTGACTGAAAACTACATACATGGGTCAATTAGAAAGCTTAATAAATCAAAGCATTGCACGTAATCAAAGGTAAAGTTTGGACTCATATGCATCAATGTCTATGACATATGCAAATCAAAGATTAGTCGGACACTGCTTAGTAGCCTGGGTGTCTGGTGCATGCCCTGCATGTCATTCACGCCAAAAGCAGTAGAGGATTACAAAAAAAAAAAATGAGTTCTATTCTTAGAAACTATGGGAAAAGTTGAAAGTATGGTGGACCATATAAATTTGTAAGTTTTCTACGAAGTTTCCGAATCAAATTTCTTTTATGGTACGATTACATCAGAGACAAGTTTAAGGGAGCAAAGTAGGACAAATTCAAAAGAGGATTCCTTGATTAAAATATTTTTCTAATTTTTCCGACTTGGGATAGGATGCAAAGTTTAAGTATATATGTATTCTTGTTCTTCTATTTTGAGTAATTTATCAAACAAATAAAAAGGATTAGAAATTTTTGGCTTTATTCTATAGTGAGATTTAAAAAGAAAAGTTTACTTTTAGAATTTTGTGTGTATATTCACTGCAAACACTCACGAGACACAACTCGTCCACTAGGGTAACCTGGGGGTTTAAAGGCTTGTTGCACGCGCTAAGTGCAATCGTGATTCCTACGAAAGTGAGTTAGGATTTTATTTTTATTTAGTTTTTGTGTTTGTTTTAGTTTTTCTTTTTGTTTGCTTGAGGACAAGCAAAACTTAAGTATGGGGGAATCTGATGAGCACATTTATGTGTGAATTGTAGGTGTAAAAAGCATGCATATTTGATAATTAAAGCGGTGCTACTAATGTATTTTGTGTGTTTCTGGTGTTGCAGGGTTATTTATGGATTTTCACGGAAAATAGAGCTAAGGAGATGAAATTCCTAAGGAAAACAATCAATTTTCAAGAAAATCTAAAATTTCAAGATACTTTGGTGGCCGAGTTCAAGATGCTCTAACTGGGTTGAATTTAACGGTTCAGATTACCTTATTGGAGTTATTTAAGGGAAGCAATCAAGTTACATGGTGGACCATTAAATTGGATGGCTCGGATCAGCTATGGAAATGATTTAGAGGGTGCACTTGATTACCATCACGGCCCATTAAATGAATAGTTTAGATCATCCAATAGAAATGGTTTGGGAGAAGTCCGTCAAAGCTCATAGTCTAGATGGTTTGGATTAGCGAACAAGTGGCCCCTAAAAGTAGTTTTTATCACTAATATTTGGATGGTCTAGATTGTTCTTTGGAATTATTCAAAAGGCACAATCCTATTTACCTTGCAGCCAACAAATTGGACGGTTGGATTGTCCTATGAAAACCAATTTGGGGACTTTTAAATGGGCAGTGTGGATCGTTCTACGAAGATGAATTAGGGGTGCAACCACTCTATATTATCGCCCATCATTTGTACGGTTTAGATCATCATACGACAATGGGTGAGGTGCGTCATTAATTTATCTTGTAGCCCAACATAATGAGCGGTTTGGATCATCTTACGGAAATAATCCAAGGGATCTATTTATGGACCATCCAATGAACAGTTCAGATTGCCTTGTAGAAATGATTAAGGGGCATAGCCTCTCTGCATGGAAGGGGGTTTTAAATAAATGGACGGTCACATCATCATATGGAAGTTGCTTATGGGATTTTTGGACATATATATGATGGAGGGGCAGTTTTGCCATTTAGAGAATAACCAAATATCTTAAATAGGAATTGCACTAAGAAAGAGATGGTTCGAATTTGAAGAAATATCCGTATATGTATTGGGGCCTACTTTCTCAACTCACATATTATATTTAAAGAAGGTTCTTTGAGGGGGCGTAAATATCAGTTTCCTTATATTCATGGTGGGCCCCACGTTATTCTAACGATGTTTGCAAATCCAGCGTGCTCCAAGGCAGAAACTTTTAATATTAGAATGGGGTGCGAGTATAAAATAAACAAGGAGTGTGGATATCATCAACAAGCAGCCCTCAACTTTGGCAATTGCCATATTGTGTTACAACAATAGTGGGACCCATTTACAGTTTGGAAATTACCAAATACATGCAAAACTCTCTACAACCCACGTTTCCTTTTGAAAGAAATAGCAACTTCCTAATTGCTATACATGCATTTGTGGGACCCACTTGAAGATTAAAAATAGCATTCCACGGTTTTGGATTCAAAAATAGCTTGTCTTATATGTTATATAATGCAAATGGGATCCACTTACTAACTTGTTTTACTTGTTTGCACATTTAATATAGGTTGGGCCCACCATGAAGAATGAGAGAAAGTTGCTAAATTCCCACCCATTTCTACGTAAGAGAAGAGGAAAAAAGTCAACAAAAATGGCCCAAATTACCAAGACAAGGTACAAAGTTGCTGAAATTATACACACAAGGTGGAAGTTGCTAAAATTTCAAAGATGCCAAGTTATTTTTGTGAACTTCCTTGGGGCTTGTAAATAGAAAGAGATTCCCTCCATATATTGGTGTAAAGAATAAAAAAGAACTCTCCTCTCTATCACCCTTCTCTCTTACATATTCTCCCTATGCCCTCTTGTTAAAAAAGTTCTCTTGCTCTCCCATGCTTTCCTCACTCTATTTTCTCTTTTTCTCTCCACTACTCTCAAGCTCTCTCCCTTAGGTTTTCTTGTTCTTTCTTTTTCTTTTTCTTTTCTCCTCTCAATCCAAGGCATCATCATCCACCATTCAAACTCAAGGTGACATTAAAGCTTGAAGGAGGAAGATTCAACCAAAGTTGGAGGAGAAAAAGACTAAGTTCTATTTAATTTTTGTTATTTATTTTAAGTTCAATTTGATGTAATTTTGTTTCAATTCAAGTTAGTGAAGAAGTAATTAGTTTTTGTTTAATTTTCTTTCAAGTTCTATATGGCAATTCTTCTCCTATCTATCTCGTTTATTTTTGTTTTTCTTCCCTTCTTCATGAGTAACTAAATCCTATTTACTTAGGGTTTAGTTGAAACCATGGGGAAGGAGAAATATTTACAATTAAATCAATCTACTCAATTGAAAAATTGTGTAGGATTTTGTGTTTGGAAAATCCCAATCATTCATGCCATTGGCTTTCCCCTTTCGTATGAATGATTGTTGATTAACAAATATAAAGTTCTATATAATCAATGTAAATTGGAAAGTGGATTTGATTAATTACTTATAAGGAATGACATCCCTTTGATCTTATTCCTTATTGACTAGTTAATCGAATTTTCAACCCAATTCAAGAGTTGTTTTAATTAATCAATTTAATCCGAACCCATGGTGGATTCTAACCCTAAGTAATCTTTTATATTGAATTAAGGTTTTTACACTATTCTAAATTACTTTTGCAATTTTTCAATTTACTTAAGCCCTTAGAATTTAGTTTTCTAATTAAATTAGATAAGTAGTTAATAGAGATCATTAAAATTTGGTACACTTTGCCTAAATTAGGATTTTAAATCAAAAAAGATCTTAGTTAAATTTGATTCTTAGATTGAATAGAATATACGCTTATATATAGTGTTGACTCCGAGGTCTAAGTCCACGGAAATCCTGAGTCCATTCCAGGCAACATTATATCATAGCTAGTATTCTAATCGGTAAAAGAATAGGATTGACAACTAGATTTCTCTTCCTTGAGTTCGACCCGTATTTACACGATCCGTGCACTTGCGGTTATTTAATATTTCAATCAAGTTTTTGGCGCCGCTGCCGGGGAAGAGAGTTGCATTAGAATCTTAATTATTCGAAGTGTTAGATTAGTAGTTATTTTTATTTTAGTTATATTTTTTGGTTTCTTGGCTATCCATCTCTCTTACTTGGTTTTCCTGTGTTTATGAGTGAAGGTTGGGTGCGGAACTCGGCCAATCGACTAGAAAGAGCAAACCAGTTAGAGACGGAGGAAGACATCGAACCAAATCCAAATCAAGTAGCCATGGCGGAAGAACAAGAGCCGCCAAAAAGTTTACGCGATCGCTTCTATCCGGCCCGAACCGCGCAACCTTCTTGCATTAGATTGCCAGTTGCGCAGGGCAATAATTTTGAGCTAAAATCGCAATTTATTTCTTTGCTTCCTCATTTTCATGGCCTCCCTTCGGAGGATGCTTATTTATTTTTGCGTGAGTTTGAAGATGTATGTGCTTTAATTAAGATGCAACAACTTACCGATGATGCGGTAAAGTTGCGGTTTATTACGTTTTCACTCAAGGAGGGAGCTAAAAAGTGGCTCTATGGCTTACCAACGAACTCCATCACCACTTGGGAGGAGTTCGCCGTCGCTTTCCTAAAAAAGTTTTTTCCATTACATAAAACTAATAAGCTTAGGAATGATATTTTACAATTCAAACAAAAGCCATTAGAGTCATTTTCTAAGTTTATGGAGAGGTTCAAGGACCTACTCCAAGAGTGTCCTCACCATGGAATTGATGTGTGGCATTTATGCCAAATTATTTATGAGGGCATAGATTACCAAACAAAGCAACTTCTTGAGTCCATGTGTCCTAACGGTTTTACATCTTTCACAGATGAGGCCGCGGCATGGAACTTCTTACTTGATTTGGCGGAAAAAACAAGAGAGTGGGAATCCACTCAAGAAGGTGAGAGAGCCAACACAGGTAAGGGATTTCTAATAGAGGGTGCCGTGGCTAAGGAGGCCCATCTTGATAGCCTAATCAAAAGGCTAGAAGCAATAGTTGTCAAAGGACCTTCACAGGTCCATCAAATTGCACATAGTGTTCCTATGTGCAATTGGTGTCAAGCCACGGACCATGTCATGGAAGAGTGCCCAACTCTTGCTAAATTTGGTAATTCTAATGAAAATGCAAGTGCCATGTTTTTAAATAATCCATATAGTAGCACATATAATCCGGGATGGAGGAATCATCCCAACTTTTCTTGGAATCAAGGGAATTATCAAGGAGGGCCATCAAATTTCCAAGGTCAAGGCCAATTTGGCCAACCTAGGCCCACCTTCCCTTCTATGAATGTTCGACCACCCCTAACCACACCTCCACCTTTTCAAAACCCAATTTTAAATAATGTTTCAAATCAGCAACCACCGGGTTTTCCAAAACAAGAGGAGTCGGCACGCATAACTTCCTTAGAAAAGAGCATAGAACTTCTCACTAGCACTTTCATGACAAGCCAACACAATATGGAGAAACAAATCTCCCAACTTGCCATGGCCTTGCATGAAAGGGAAAAGGGGAAGATGCCAAGTCAACCAGTTCCTAATCCAAGGAATGTGGCCATAAATGGGAATCAACAACCACAGGTAAATCAGTTGAATGCCATGCAACCAAACTTGCCGCAGCAGGAGCCCTCCGATCACTGTAACGCTGTATTTGCTTTAAGGAGTGGCAGAGAATATCAAAGGGAGGAGGGCAGATCCGAACCTTCTAAAGATGCTCAAGAATCTCCAATTAAGGTAAGTAAAGAGTCATCCTCCATTGGTTTAGAAGAAGAGCCCGAACCGGTAAGTACAGAGCAGGCAGTTTCTCCACCTGAAAAAGAGTATGTGCCTAAAGCTCCTTTTCCAAGGAGACTTGCTAATAATAAAAATGTGGCTGCTAAGGAGAAAATTTTAAATATGTTTAAACAAGTGCAAATTAATATTCCATTGTTAGATGCGATTTCCGAAGTCCCGACTTATGCCAAAGTTTTAAAAGACTTGTGCACACAAAAGCGCAAGTCTAATGTACCCAAGAAGGCATTCTTGGCTGCAAACATTAGTTCCATCTTGTCTCAACAGATGATGGCTAAGTACAAGGACCCGGGATGTCCTACCATTGCATGCACTATTGGAAATACTCATATTAATCATGCTCTTTTAGATTTAGGGGCCAGTGTGAATTTATTACCTCTTTCTGTTTTTAAACAATTAGGATTAGGAGAACTCAAACCCACCACCGTCACTCTTCAGTTGGCGGATAGATCAATGAAGAAACCGAAAGGGATGGTTGAGGATGTCTTAGTTAAAGTAGGAGAGTTCTTATTTCCTGTAGATTTCATTGTGCTAGAAACTGAGCCCGTTGCTAATATCAAGGATCAAATTCCTATAATTCTTGGTAGGCCTTTCCTTGCTACGAGCAACGCCTTAATTGATTGTAGAAATGGTTTAATGAAATTAACTTTTGGGAATGCTTCCATGGACTTTAATGTTTTTAGATTAGGTAAGCAACCTAATTTACAAGAAGAAATTAATATGTTGCACTCCTCTCCTGAGACTAATTGTGAAAATATTTTGAATGCAGGATTTGAAGAAGCTCTGGATGAAGAAGGCTTGGAGAATGCAAGAGATATAGGGGACTCCTTTTCTGATGACCTTAGCATCCAACAAATAGAATTTGGAGCATCCCTATTTCCGCCCATTCCCAAGCCTCCACCCAAAAAGGCCCCACAGTTAAATTTGCCGCCTTTGCATTCAAATTTAAGAAAAGCATATTTGGGTAAGACTTGCACATCTCCTGTGACAATCAAAATGGACTTAAACTCGACCCAAGAAGAAGAGTTAATTAATTTTTTAAAAGAAAATAAGGACTCTACTTGGAAGGACAAGTTTCATTTACTCAGATTGAAGTCCTTTGTTGAGTTACCAAGATCTAATTTAGAAGAGGTCATGGATCTTCATGAGCCTCTTTATTCAAATCTCTCTTAAAAGAACAAGGTACGCCCCTCTCTTCTCTTTATTGTCCTTGTTTCTATTTTTGCATGCATTGAGGACACTGCATGATTCAAGTATGGGGGGGTAGCTTTTAGAAACTTTCTTTTCTAATCTTTTCTATAGTTAAAGTTAGAAATTTTCTTTTCCTTTTGTTTTTGGTAATTTTTCAAATTAGAAAGAACTTGGTATTCTTAAAAAGAAAGTTGTTTTCCTATTTTAAGAAAGAAAGTTTGTGGATATTTTAATTTTGGAATTTAAAAAATTAGAAAGAATACTTTCCTTTCTTAGTTTTGCTTTCTTTTGGAATCTTTCTTTTAAAAGGATTTGAATAAGAAATAGAAATAGAAACTTGCTTTTTATATGGTATGGATAAAAAGGAAAGAAAGGTTGAAACAAAAGAAAGAAAGAATGATTTTTAGAAAGTTTGCTTCTTGATTATAGTTTTGATTTGTAGCCTTTTTGACTTGAGCTATTAAGTCTGAAGGGTTTTTATGCCTAGTTCCTCAAAGCCAACTGGCTTGAGAGCAACTGACTGAAAACTACATACATGGGTCAATTAGAAAGCTTAATAAATCAAAGCATTGCACGTAATCAAAGGTAAAGTTTGGACTCATATGCATCAATGTCTATGACATATGCAAATCAAAGATTAGTCGGACACTGCTTAGTAGCCTGGGTGTCTGGTGCATGCCCTGCATGTCATTCACGCCAAAAGCAGTAGAGGATTACAAAAAAAAAAAATGAGTTCTATTCTTAGAAACTATGGGAAAAGTTGAAAGTATGGTGGACCATATAAATTTGTAAGTTTTCTACGAAGTTTCCGAATCAAATTTCTTTTATGGTACGATTACATCAGAGACAAGTTTAAGGGAGCAAAGTAGGACAAATTCAAAAGAGGATTCCTTGATTAAAATATTTTTCTAATTTTTCCGACTTGGGATAGGATGCAAAGTTTAAGTATATATGTATTCTTGTTCTTCTATTTTGAGTAATTTATCAAACAAATAAAAAGGATTAGAAATTTTTGGCTTTATTCTATAGTGAGATTTAAAAAGAAAAGTTTACTTTTAGAATTTTGTGTGTATATTCACTGCAAACACTCACGAGACACAACTCGTCCACTAGGGTAACCTGGGGGTTTAAAGGCTTGTTGCACGCGCTAAGTGCAATCGTGATTCCTACGAAAGTGAGTTAGGATTTTATTTTTATTTAGTTTTTGTGTTTGTTTTAGTTTTTCTTTTTGTTTGCTTGAGGACAAGCAAAACTTAAGTATGGGGGAATCTGATGAGCACATTTATGTGTGAATTGTAGGTGTAAAAAGCATGCATATTTGATAATTAAAGCGGTGCTACTAATGTATTTTGTGTGTTTCTGGTGTTGCAGGGTTATTTATGGATTTTCACGGAAAATAGAGCTAAGGAGATGAAATTCCTAAGGAAAACAATCAATTTTCAAGAAAATCTAAAATTTCAAGATACTTTGGTGGCCGAGTTCAAGATGCTCTAACTGGGTTGAATTTAACGGTTCAGATTACCTTATTGGAGTTATTTAAGGGAAGCAATCAAGTTACATGGTGGACCATTAAATTGGATGGCTCGGATCAGCTATGGAAATGATTTAGAGGGTGCACTTGATTACCATCACGGCCCATTAAATGAATAGTTTAGATCATCCAATAGAAATGGTTTGGGAGAAGTCCGTCAAAGCTCATAGTCTAGATGGTTTGGATTAGCGAACAAGTGGCCCCTAAAAGTAGTTTTTATCACTAATATTTGGATGGTCTAGATTGTTCTTTGGAATTATTCAAAAGGCACAATCCTATTTACCTTGCAGCCAACAAATTGGACGGTTGGATTGTCCTATGAAAACCAATTTGGGGACTTTTAAATGGGCAGTGTGGATCGTTCTACGAAGATGAATTAGGGGTGCAACCACTCTATATTATCGCCCATCATTTGTACGGTTTAGATCATCATACGACAATGGGTGAGGTGCGTCATTAATTTATCTTGTAGCCCAACATAATGAGCGGTTTGGATCATCTTACGGAAATAATCCAAGGGATCTATTTATGGACCATCCAATGAACAGTTCAGATTGCCTTGTAGAAATGATTAAGGGGCATAGCCTCTCTGCATGGAAGGGGGTTTTAAATAAATGGACGGTCACATCATCATATGGAAGTTGCTTATGGGATTTTTGGACATATATATGATGGAGGGGCAGTTTTGCCATTTAGAGAATAACCAAATATCTTAAATAGGAATTGCACTAAGAAAGAGATGGTTCGAATTTGAAGAAATATCCGTATATGTATTGGGGCCTACTTTCTCAACTCACATATTATATTTAAAGAAGGTTCTTTGAGGGGGCGTAAATATCAGTTTCCTTATATTCATGGTGGGCCCCACGTTATTCTAACGATGTTTGCAAATCCAGCGTGCTCCAAGGCAGAAACTTTTAATATTAGAATGGGGTGCGAGTATAAAATAAACAAGGAGTGTGGATATCATCAACAAGCAGCCCTCAACTTTGGCAATTGCCATATTGTGTTACAACAATAGTGGGACCCATTTACAGTTTGGAAATTACCAAATACATGCAAAACTCTCTACAACCCACGTTTCCTTTTGAAAGAAATAGCAACTTCCTAATTGCTATACATGCATTTGTGGGACCCACTTGAAGATTAAAAATAGCATTCCACGGTTTTGGATTCAAAAATAGCTTGTCTTATATGTTATATAATGCAAATGGGATCCACTTACTAACTTGTTTTACTTGTTTGCACATTTAATATAGGTTGGGCCCACCATGAAGAATGAGAGAAAGTTGCTAAATTCCCACCCATTTCTACGTAAGAGAAGAGGAAAAAAGTCAACAAAAATGGCCCAAATTACCAAGACAAGGTACAAAGTTGCTGAAATTATACACACAAGGTGGAAGTTGCTAAAATTTCAAAGATGCCAAGTTATTTTTGTGAACTTCCTTGGGGCTTGTAAATAGAAAGAGATTCCCTCCATATATTGGTGTAAAGAATAAAAAAGAACTCTCCTCTCTATCACCCTTCTCTCTTACATATTCTCCCTATGCCCTCTTGTTAAAAAAGTTCTCTTGCTCTCCCATGCTTTCCTCACTCTATTTTCTCTTTTTCTCTCCACTACTCTCAAGCTCTCTCCCTTAGGTTTTCTTGTTCTTTCTTTTTCTTTTTCTTTTCTCCTCTCAATCCAAGGCATCATCATCCACCATTCAAACTCAAGGTGACATTAAAGCTTGAAGGAGGAAGATTCAACCAAAGTTGGAGGAGAAAAAGACTAAGTTCTATTTAATTTTTGTTATTTATTTTAAGTTCAATTTGATGTAATTTTGTTTCAATTCAAGTTAGTGAAGAAGTAATTAGTTTTTGTTTAATTTTCTTTCAAGTTCTATATGGCAATTCTTCTCCTATCTATCTCGTTTATTTTTGTTTTTCTTCCCTTCTTCATGAGTAACTAAATCCTATTTACTTAGGGTTTAGTTGAAACCATGGGGAAGGAGAAATATTTACAATTAAATCAATCTACTCAATTGAAAAATTGTGTAGGATTTTGTGTTTGGAAAATCCCAATCATTCATGCCATTGGCTTTCCCCTTTCGTATGAATGATTGTTGATTAACAAATATAAAGTTCTATATAATCAATGTAAATTGGAAAGTGGATTTGATTAATTACTTATAAGGAATGACATCCCTTTGATCTTATTCCTTATTGACTAGTTAATCGAATTTTCAACCCAATTCAAGAGTTGTTTTAATTAATCAATTTAATCCGAACCCATGGTGGATTCTAACCCTAAGTAATCTTTTATATTGAATTAAGGTTTTTACACTATTCTAAATTACTTTTGCAATTTTTCAATTTACTTAAGCCCTTAGAATTTAGTTTTCTAATTAAATTAGATAAGTAGTTAATAGAGATCATTAAAATTTGGTACACTTTGCCTAAATTAGGATTTTAAATCAAAAAAGATCTTAGTTAAATTTGATTCTTAGATTGAATAGAATATACGCTTATATATAGTGTTGACTCCGAGGTCTAAGTCCACGGAAATCCTGAGTCCATTCCAGGCAACATTATATCATAGCTAGTATTCTAATCGGTAAAAGAATAGGATTGACAACTAGATTTCTCTTCCTTGAGTTCGACCCGTATTTACACGATCCGTGCACTTGCGGTTATTTAATATTTCAATCAAGGACTTCATTGTGCATCAAGCCTTAAAGGAACGCATAGCAATCTTCTTCTTCCTCATTGTAAAGGTGGCTAGGGCATCCTATTCTTAATACCCTAGGGAAGAGCGCTTAGAACTTGGCAAAGTAGGAGAGTCGGTGTGAAGGTGGCAAGGGCATCCTTATTTAATTCCCTTGGGATTGTAAATCGCCTCGGAGCCAGGCATCGTGGAGGTCTCATATAGTGGAAATCCTTGAGAACGATCTCAAGAAGAGTGGAGTAGGGCTTTGCCCGAACCACTATACATCGGTGTGTTCTTTTCTCTTCTTTGCACTTTCTTTGTTTTAAGTTTTGGTTGTGCATTGTGTATTTTGATACTTCTTGAGCTAACCAAAAAACTAAGCAAGAAAAAATAATTTGAATTAGGTTTAATATTTGAATTTAAAATGGGATAAATTTTTTAGAAAACCAATTCACCCCCCTCTTGGTTTCCTAGACCTTAATTTCAATTGGTATTAAAGCCTCGTCTCTATTTTTTAAAACCCTAACCGGTCTAGAGGAAAGATCCTAAAATGGCAAACTACCCTCAACACCATGAAGGTTACTCAAACACTAGGCCACCTTATTTTGATGGAACAAATTTTAGATATTAGAAAACCAAAATAAAAATCTTTTTAACCCAAGACTACCAAATTTGGAGAGCCATTCAAAATGGATATGCCTAGCCCACGAGAAATCTAAATGAATGGACCGAAGCCGAACAACAAGCCTCAAACTATAATGCCAAAGCCATGAATTCTTTAATTTGTGCTTTGTCACCCGGAGAATTAAATAGAGTTTCAAACTTGAATTCGGCTACAGAAATTTGTGACACCTTAGAAATTACCCATGAAGGAACTAACGAAGTTAAGGAATCTAAAATGAATCATCTATTTAGGCAATTTAAACTTTTTCAAATGACACCCGATGAGACCATTGCCGATATGTATACTAGATTCACTAACTTAGTGAATGAGCTAAGGAGACTTCAGAAACAATTTTCAAACAGAGATTTAGTAACCAAAATCCTTAGATCCCTACCTCTATCATTGGAATCCAAAACCTCCGCAATTACCAAAGCCACGGACATGAACACATTAAATCTAGATGAACTAATAGGGTCCTTGATAACTCATGAAATAATTTTCAAAACAAAAGCACCCGAAATTAAAAATAAAATGGAAAAAGGAAAAGGTGTTGCTTTCACTTGTAATATAGGTGATGATGAAGAAGTGAAAGGAGATATGGAAGATGAGGTAGCCTTCCTAACAAGAAGAATCAACTTCTTACAAAGGAATATGGGAAACATGAAGAATAGAAAGGCCAATCCTCCATTCAAGAAGAAAGAAGAGTTCGGTGACGGATCATCTCAACCCCGATACTACGGATGCAAGAAACTTGGACACATTCGTCCGGATTGTTTACTCAACAATGAGCCTACTCCAAACAATCAATTCAAGAGGAGAGAAGGCAAGAAAGAAATAATCGCCACATGGGATGAAGACAATGAAAGCGAATGTGAGCCGGATGATGGAGAAAATTGCACGATCGCAAGGAATGTGTGCTTCATGGCTTCAACAAATGACAATAAAGAAGTAAGTACATCAAATGATGTTATTACTTTAAAATAAGTTCTTAATTCTTTACAAAGTGCACATGATCAACTAGAAATTGAACTTGATAAAAATGCATCTCTTAAAATCTCTCTTTGTAGTTTGCCAAAAAAATTTGGTTGGTTAAAGAAAGATAATGAATTTCTAGAAGAAGAAAGTGAGAAATTTAAACTTGAAATTCATAATTTGAATGCTACCATCAAGAATTTGAATAAAAATAGACAAGAGTTATCCATTGAAAACAACAAACTAAAGCATGAAAATAGTGAGTTATCTCACAAATATGATGATTTGAAGAAACTATTTGAAAGGCTTGAGAGTGATTCACTAAAACTGGATAGAATTGTTAACCTTCAAAGATGGTCACGTGATAAGAGTGGACTTGGACACAAATGGGATACTACAATGTCAAACTACAAAAATAAATTTGTGAAAGCTTCTTCTAGTAATACTAAAACTTATTTTTATTGTTGACTACAAGGACATTATAGGGTTGCTTGCATGTATGCTAAACAAGACAAGATCAAATTAAATGCAAAAGTAGAAACAAATTGACATAGCAAGATTAGAAAGATTTGGGTACCTAAGGGATCTCACTTGCCTATTCATATGTTAGTATGTCTTAGAAGCTACAACATGAAGAACACATGGTACCTTGATAGTGGATGCTCTAGGCACATGACCCGAGACCCCACTCAATTTGCATCTATTTCACTCAAGGATGGTGGAGAAGTTACCTTTGGAGATGACAAGAAGGGAAAGGTTACAGGAGAAGGCACCATAAGTAATTCTAACTCATCCATTCATGATGTACTCTATGTTGATGGCTTATCTCATAATTTTATTAGCATTAATCAACTATGTGATAATGGGTTTGAAGTAGTCTTCAACCCTGACAAATGCATTGTTAAAAATAAGATAGATGGAAAGGTGCAATTCATAGGTTCTAGAGACAATAACATTTACACCGTTGGGTTAGATGATCTTAGATTACAGAATGTAACATGTCTCAATGCCATTAGTGAAGATTCTTGGCTATGGCATAGGAGGTTGGGTCAAGCCGGAATGGATCTCATTTCAACCTGTGGAACCCGATCCCGCAAGAGGGTCGCTAGCGCGCAAGGCGCTACACTCTCTCTTGGTCTCTCATACCCACGCGAATGGCGTGTGCTTTTTATTATTGATTTTAATTACCCAACCAAGCCATAGGGTGCAAACAAACGTGCAACCCAGTACCCATAAGGGTAGGGGTAAGCCACCGAGCCTAGCAAGGTGTGATTTAATTCATCTTTTCCGTGAACTTGGGATCACTAAGGCAATCCGAATTCCACGCAAAAGGAATTTTAAGAATGAAAATTAAGGCAATCACTAAGGCAATCCGGGGTTATTGTTTGAAAAATAGTATGAAAATTAAAACCGCCAAACCGCGATTGGAAATTAAGTGTCCAGTAGTAATTTTATATAAATCCCAAAAAATATCAGTTTTTAAAGAAACCCACATTTTCTAACACTTGCTTTGATAATTCGATTTAAATCCATATTGAATAAAAAATGAAAGAAAATCACTATTAAATGGAGGAAATTTAATTTTTTGGTGAAATTTTGAATTTTGAAAACTTATAATCTATATTATAACATACTGAAATTTCAAGGAAAAATTCATTGATTTGATCTATCAAAAGTAAAACCCTAGCATGTTTTTCTACTTTTGATATTGCAAAGATAAAGATCCTACCGTTGATCGCGCTTCTTGTCTCTAGGGTGTGTAGATCCGAGGTATACGCTTTGTCGCACCCTTTTATATGATGAAGAAAACCCAAATAACACCCCGAAGATCCTTGATGTGTGATTTGTTGAAGAAGAAAAGGGATTTTAAGAATCCCTTTTGTGAAGAACCCTTAAGAGATATGAGCACACTTCAAGAGAGAAGAGGTTTTTTTTTTCTTCGGAGGAGAGAGAAAAATGACAAATTTGGATTTTTTTCAATCTTTTCTAGGATTGTTTGCTTTGATTTTTATACAAAAAAAGCTAGGGTTAAGAGAGAAATAGTAATTTCCAATGTGAGAGCTCCCTTTTTGGCTTGTTTCCAATTTACCCCTCTTGCTTTCTTTCTTTCTTTCTTATTTCCAAATTAGATTTGATTCCAATCTTAATTTCTTGTCAATCAAGACATGCTATTCTCATTCCACATTGCTTCTTTGGAAGAAAACCTTTTTAAGCAATCATTCATCTTTTCCTTCTTTCCTTCTTTTCATTTTTTATTCTTTTTATTTTTCTTTTAACAAATATGATGTCACTATTGTGACATCATCAAGGTTGGGTGCTCAACTCATGTGGGTCAACCATGTGGGCCGCCCACCATGGTGGTTGACCCATATGGGTGAACCCACATGAACTCCATCTTTGCGGGCATTAGCCCAATGGGCCATTTCACACGGGTTTCGGGTTTTTCCGTAAAAAATCAATAAAATCTTTCTAAATTCAACATTCTATATATGGACCCAACCCATTTGACATTTATGGTGCATCCCTCACACATGATCGGACTATCTTTTTTGGAAAATAACTTTTCGGACCAAAATGCCCCTATTTGACTGTTAGACATCCAAATGCGACCAAAATACCCTCAGATTGATTCACCCCTAAAGGAAAATATTAAAAATGGAAAGTCTTTGCGGTCAAGCTTCAAAAATAGAAACTTTTAAAATTGGGTCCTTTCGGTGAGCAATATTAAACAGGATCATTTGGTATTCCCTGAAAATACCCAAAATGCCCTCAACACTTAGAATTTCCAAATTAAGCGAAACTCCTGAGAAATTCTAAATTTAGCAGGTTTTTCAAAATTCAAGAAATCATTCATAATCTCTCAGACATATTTCGGGGATCAAAAGAATTACACAGGAAAAGACCAAATTACCCCGAGGTGCTAGAATTTGGCGAGACTAGGGAAAACCCTGTGAAATTATAAAAATAGCAAATTTTCAAAAATTTATGAACGGACTCGAGATTTCTTAGACACAACTTAGAGACCAAATATGATATGTTTGGAAATGTCTAAAATACCCCCGAAGTGCAAGACTAAGAGAAAATCTTGGGAGATCTAAATTTAGCAGGTTTCCCAACTCTTACGAAATTACTCTTAATCCATCAGCCGTACCCTCGAGATGGTTTTGGACATATGAGAAATGATTGAAATATCCATAAGATGATGAATATGTGGAAGCCCCATGAGTTTCTAAAAATAGTAGTTTTTTCAAAATTTGTAAAATCACTCAAGATTTCTCAAATATAACTCGGGGGTCAAACGAGACACATCGGGAATGACCAAAATACCCCTGCAGTGCAAAATAAGCAAAAATGAGGGAAACCCTGAAAATTCAAAAAATAGCAGGTTTTTTTCATTTGCTTGGAAACTTGAACTTTCATCTTCCAGAGGCCAAAGGAACCCCCTAGAGACCTTCAGGATCGCGAATCAACTTCAAAATTCCCATAATGAAATGAAATCTACCCTAAAATGCATTGATGCCTAATCTAATGCTGAATACGGATTCAAAACTCGATGATACTACCGAATCTTTTGCTTTTTAAAGCGTAGCAAAATGGGGGTGTCTACACAACCCTCTCCTCAAAAGACATAGTTAGAGGTTTGCCTAAGCTTAAGTACACCAAAGATCACATTTCTAGAACTTGTCAGTTAGGCAACCAATTAAAAAGTTCATTTTCCCCTAAAAATATGATCTCAATCACTTACCCCTTACAACTACTTCATATGAATCTCTTTGGACCAATGAAGACAAGTAGCTTATGTGGAAAGAGGTATGTACTTGTTATTATGGATGACTATTCACGATTTACATAGGTCATATTTTTGACACCTAAGGATGACACCTATGAAATTTTTTCTAAGTTGCGTAATCAAGTCCAAAATGAAAAGGGTATAGCCATATCTTACAATAGAAGTGACCATTGAACGGAATTTGAAAATATACACTTCAACACTTATTGTAATGATCATGGCATAAAACACAACTTCTCGGCACTTAGGACACCTCAACAAAATGGGGTTGTAGAAAGAAAGAACCGAACTCTCCAAAAAATGGCTAGAACAATGTTGCATGAGAATAATCTCCCAAGATATCTTTGGGCGGAGGTGGTTAGCACCGCTTGCTATATCATAAATAGGGTATAACACCTTATGAGCTTTGAAAAAACTTGAAACCAAATATAAGCTAATTTATGGTGTTTGGTTGTAGATGTTACATCTTGAATATCAAAGACAACTTCCATAAATTTGATAAAAAGTCGGATGATTGCATATTCTTAAGGTATTCTACACATAGCAAAGCATATAAAGTGTTTAATAGAAGAACCCTAATTGTAGAAGAATCCATACATGTTACATTTGATGAGAGAAAGGCAACAACTCAAGAAATACCGCATGATGAGGATGAACACATTGAACTCCTTTTACCTAAGACAAATGTTCCTCCCCAAGAGTCTACAAGTGATACATTACCTAGTGAGGAAGTTGAAAGTGTAGAGGACAACTCATTACCTAAGGATAGGAGAATATTGGTCGATCATCCAGAATCCCAAATATTAGGTGATGCCACATCGCCGGTGAGAACTAGATCATACTATAGAACTATGAATAACAATTTGGCATTCCTATTCGAATTAGAGCCTAAGTCCATCAAGGACGCCGAAAAGGATGAATATTGGTTGATAGATATACAAGAAGAGTTGAATCAATTCGAAAGGAACAAGGTGTGGAGATTAGTGCCTAGACCTAGTGATCATCCAGTTATTGGCACAAGATGGGTTTATAGAAACAAAATGGATGAAAATGGAATAATCACTAGAAATAAAGCTAGGCTTGTAGGCCAAGGGTACAATCAGGAGGAAGGGAGATTATGATGAGACATTTGCTCCTGTTGCCCGTATGTAAGCTATTAGGATACTTTTGGCATATGCATCACACAGAGGATTTAAATTATATCAAATGGATGTCAAAAGTGCATTCCTAAGTGGCTATATCCAAGAGGAAGTGTATGTTGAGCAACCTCCAGATTTTGAAGACTACAAAGATCCAAATCATGTCTTCAAGCTTGATAAAGCTTTATATGGATTGAAACAAGAGAGCTTGGTATGAGAGACTCTGTACCTTCCTTGTAGAAAAGGGCTTTGAGATGGGCAAAATAGATAAGACCTTATTTATCAAAAAAGAAAATCAAGATATCCTACTTGTCCAAATCTATGTGGATGACACCATATGTGGCTTAACTAATCAAATGATGTGTGATGAATTTGCAAATCTAATGAAAAATGAATTTGAAATGAGCATGATGGGTGAGTTAACATACTTCTTAGGACTCTAAATCAAACAGTACCAAAATGGGATATTTACGAATCAAGAAAAATATACAAAGGAGTTAATGAAGACGTATGGTATGGATAGCAGCTAGACATCAAAAATTCCAATAAGTACAGCAGCTAAGTTAGAAATGGATGAATTTGGCAAGTCAGCGGACCAAAAAATGTACTGGGGTATGATAGGTAGTCTACTCTATTTGACAGCCAATAGACCAGACATTATATTTACTGTCTATCTCTGTGCTCGGTTTCAATCGGATCCAAAGGAGTCTCAAGTACTTAAGAGGAACCTAAAGTCTGAGACTATGGTATGAAAGATCTAGTGACTTCACTCTCACTGGATATTCAGATGCAGACTTTGCTGGATGTAGAGTGGATAGAAAAAATACTAGTGGACTTGTCAATTTTTGGGCAAATCACTTGTTTCATTGTTCAGTAAGAAACATAATTCAGTCGCCCTGTCCACAACAGAAGCAGAATATGTGGCAGCTGGGGCTTGCTGTGCATAAGTCCTATGGATGAAAAGCACATTGATGGACTATGGAATTAAATTAAAAAATATTCCCATCCAATGTGACAATACTAGTGCTATAAACTTGACAAAGAACCCCATACAACACTCTAGAACCAAACATATTGAGATTAGGCACCACTTCGTTAGAGATCACTCACAAAAGGGGACATTTGCCTAAAGTATATCAATACTGAGGAACAATTGGCTGACATCTTTACAAAATCCCTTAGTGATGATATAATATGTTATATCAGAAGTGCCTTAAACATTTGGAGTGCAGATAAAGCAAAGAAATTGCCAGATAAATACTTCATGGCTTTCACCTGCTTATCTATATAGTATATACGTATCATCCTTGTTTGGTAGTATCTACATGAATGAGATGTCACACCTTAATCTTAAAAGTCACTCAATTGGTACTCTTAGCCTTCTTAGTTCTCTAAGAGGGAAAGGTACTTTCACCTTAATTAAAATACCTAATAATTTGGCATTGTGTCAGCATCTCGATCATGAACAGGTATATGTGCATTACTTAACATATATTTACTTTGTACCACATGCAATGATTCCGGGTGAGTCCCTCACTTGCCAATACTTTACCCTTGCTTCTCATGATAGTTTTACACTCATACCCTATCTCATGCTATTAAAAAAAAAATTGATGGTTGGAGACTTAGGTTACTAACACTTGCTCTATACATTTTCGTTTGCCTCATTCAAAATTCAAAGGGGGATTTTATAGCTAATCAACATGAATCACTTAATGGATATATCCTTGTTCATGTATGCGCTTAAACTTGATAAATTCTTCTTTTTGTCGATGATAAAAGCGGGAGAATTTTGGAAATTGATTATCTATTCATGTTCCAAATGCACTATCTGCTTTCACTTGTTATTTTTCATTTGTGCATATGTTGAGGGGGAGTATGTGCATTCACTTGCTTATTATGTCACTCCACACACACCTCATAATCAATTTTGTTTGTCCTCATAAAAAAGGGGGAGATTGTAAGCACAATGGCTCATCGTCTTACCTTGTTTTGATGATTCCCAAACTAAATTTATCATGTTTTTGAATACTAATCAATTTGCCTTGAAGTGTTGTTTTAAGACAGGACAATCATGGAAGGAACCAACACACCACTTGGTCGTGCTTGAAGACGTAGAACACAGAAGTCAAAGGAGCTAGAGATCACATGGGCCAACTTACCTTGGAAGAACAATCAATGTGGAGCTCACCTCAACACACTCAAGCAAAGCAATCACACAAATGGAAGATCTATGAAGACCAAGACCAAAGAGAAGTGTAGCTACACTTAGACTTGTTGTACATCCTTTTCTCTTTGGATTTCTAAGTCAAGGCAAGCTTATCAAAATATATTGTTCAAAAAGACTAATACTCCCCGTATTAAACTTAACTGGTTAAGTGAATGTTTGTGTGGTGGACCAATATGTTGGGAACCTCATAACATTCCAAATTATCATAAAAATAGAGTTCCAAAAGCCAAAAGAAAATCAGCTCAAACAACTTGAAAATCTGCTGGTTATAGGCTTCTTAAAACTCTGAGAATTATTCTCAGAGCTCCGAGAAATCTCATGGAGCTCCGAGAAACATTCCAGGGATTAAGTCCCATGTACTGTTTGATTTCTCGGAACTCCGAGAAACATTCCAGGAAGCTTTCAGTGTGTTTTCTCGGAACTCCGAGAATTTCTCGGAACTCCAAGAATTTCTCGGAACTTCGAGAAATGTTCTTGGAACTTCGAGAACGTCGCGACAGCAAAAAAAATAGCCGTTGTGTTTCAAACGGATAATTGATTTTTGGGGTGTTTTTGTTATCTCCACCCTCAAACGGTCATATATTATTGTGGGCTTGTAAATACACATTCAAGAGGTTCATTTAACTCTCTTGAATGATTTACCAACAATCCTAAGCATTCAAAAATACTTGCAAAGCCTTTTGGCGTAAGGTTTTTCTTTCTCCACCAAACTTGCCTTGCACTTGCAAATCTTTAGAGTTTGGATAATCTCTAGAGTTTGGATTTAGGGCTTTTATTTTCAATCTTTTGTGAAGAGCATTCAAGGGGACTTCATTGGGCATAAAGCCTTAAAGGAAGGCATAGCAATCTTCTTCTTCCTCATTGTAAAGGTGGCTATGGCATCCTATTCTTAATACTCTAGGGAGGAGAGCTTAGAACTCGGCGAAGTAGGAGAGTCGGTGTAAAGGTGGCAAGGACATCCTTATTTAATTCCCTTAGGATTGTAAATCACCTCGGAGCCAGGCATCATGGAGGGCTCATATAGTGGAAATCCTTGAAGACGATCTCGAGAAGAGTGGATTAGGACTTTGCCCGAACCACTATACATCGGTGTGTTCTTTTCTCTTCTTTGCACTTTCTTTGTTTTGAGTTTTGGTTGTGCATTGTGTATTTTGATACTTCTTGAGCTAACAAAAAAACTAGGCAAGAAAAGATAATTTGAATTAGGTTTAATATTTAAATTTAAAATGGGATAAACTTTTGAGAAAACCAATTCACCCCGCCCTTGGTTCCCTAGACCTTAATTTCAAAAATTCAAATTCCCATCGAAAGGTATTGATATATATTATTACATATGTTTGAAGAAAATTTCTTCAACTCCCCTTCACGCAATTTAAAGGAATCCATCGGTTCAACTTACAGGTTTGCGGTGTTCGAAACGATCGTGCCAGTTCAAGGAGTAGATCAAGCAGATGTTGATATTACGGCCAGTTACAAAGGTATTTTCATATGTTATATTTTTATTTGAATCACCATCAGATCATCTAGTCCCTAGGTTCCTGGATTAACAGGCAAAATTGGCGAGAAATTTTTTGTTCTATGCAATTTCTAGTTCCGCTGCGTGTAGCGATTTCGCTTGGGGGTGAAAACCATTCCGACTCTAACACCTTCAAATTCTATAACCAAAATACGGGCTCGATTTGGGATAATAGGACAGTACCTATATTGATGTTAGAAAGGTTGAAAAAATCCCAAGCAAAATCCCTACACGTAGCGAAAGAATAAACCGTGTAGAACAAAATTTTTGCTCTAACACAAATATAAATACCTTTAGTTGTTGTAGAAAATAACACGTCCGCTTGATCTACTCCTCAAAAATCTGCCGACGATCTAATCGACGTGAAACCACAAGTTGAATTGATGGATTCCTTTTGTTGCACAAAGGATCTTATGTACAACTCTTTGTTCACTTAATAATATGATCTAAATCAGATTATAATATGAGAATATGTGTCTAGATCAATGGAGCGTAGTTGGATGATTGTCTTTGACCTTCAAAAAACAAAACTAGTTGATGGAATTGAGAGAAAAGAACAAGAGAAAGACTTTGGGGTGTCTCTATCAATTTTCAGCACATTGAATTATAGAAGAGCTGTAGAAAACTCCAGCAATAGTTTTGTATTTATAGAGTTTTCAATTTTCATATGCACAATCTAAAGTTCTAGAGAAATCCCCAAAACTAAGGAAACTAGTCACAATTGGAAGCTCCAATTGGGGAAACAAGCCACCCCACAGTTGGAAACCCACATGGGGCATCCCAAGAGGGAATGGTTGCTGCCCAAGCAACCTTGGGTTGCCTTGTGTGGTGCCCAAGGGTCTACTCTCCTATCTTGTTTTGATGATTCTAAACATAATTGATTATGTTCTTGAATACTAATCAATTTGCCTTGAAGTGTTGTGTTAAGATAGGTTGATCATTGAAGGAACCAACACACCACATGATCATGCTTGAAGATATACCACACATTAGTCAAAGGAGCTAAGTAGAGCTCACATTATCTCTCAAGCAAGCATACACAAGATGGAAGACCAATTGAAGACCAAGGCTAAAGAGAAGTTGAGAGTTACCTAGATTTCATTGTACATCTTTTTTCCCTTTAGATTTCTAAGTCAAGGCAAGGTTTTCAAAATAATTTTCAAAACCACTTAAGAACTTAAATGGTTAAGTGAATGGTTATGTGGTGGACCAACATGTTGGGACCCTCATAACATTCCAAATTATCTTAGGAATTGAGTTCCAAAAGCCCAAAATCAAATAGCAACAAAAATATAAAGAGTATGCTGATTTTAGGTTTCTCGGAACTCCGAGAAATGGTCCAGTAGTATTTTCCAACTTCTGGCCATTTTCTCGAAATTCCGAGAAATTTTCTCGGAACTTCGAGAAATGATCTAGTAGAATTTTTGTTCTTCTCGCCGTTCTCTCGGAACTCCCAGAATTTGTCTCGGAACTCCGAGAATTTCTCGGAGGTCCGAGAATGTCGCGACAGCTCAAAATAGAGCCGTTGGTTTTTAAATTAAAAATTATTTTTTGATCTTTACACCCCCAAACGGTCATATTTTGTCAAGAGGCTATAAAAACACATTCAAGAGGATTATTTTTCTCTCTTGAATATTTAAAAAAACCTCCTTAAGCATTCAAACAACTTGCAACTCATTTTAGCTTAAGAATTTGTTTTTCTCCCCAAACTTGCCTTGCACTTGCAAATCTTTTGAGTTTGGATTTAGGGCTTTCATTTGCATCCTATTATGGAGAAGCATTCAAGGGGACTACATCGTGCATCAAGCTTTCAAGAGAAGCCAAGCAATTCATCTTCTATTCTTGTAAAAGTGGCTAGGGCATCCTATCTTAATACCCTAGGGAGTATCGCTTAGAACTCGGTGAAGAAGGAGAGTCGGTGTAAAGGTGTCAAGGGCATCCTCATTTAATACCCCTTGGAAGTGTAATCGCCTTGGAGCCGAGCATCGTGGAGGTCTCGCATAGTGGAAATCCTTAAGGACGATCTTAAGAAGAGTGGAGCAGGGCTTTGCCCAAACCGCTATATATCGGTGTGTTCCTTCTTTGTCTTGCACTTTCATTCTTAATTTATGTTTGGTATTTCATTTTGTTTGATCTTATTTGAACTAACCAAAATCTAATCAAGAGGAGAAAAAATCAAATTAGGTTTAATACTTAAAACTAAAAAGGTATAAATTAGTGTTAAAACCAATTCACCCCCCCTCTTATTTATTTCATGTGGTGTGCTTTATTTCCAATTTTGTTTATTCAATATTTCCTTCTCTCTTTCATTCCTATTCCATCACATGTGTTGCTTTATTTAGTCAAAACAAATCTGTGGGACCCGATCCCATGAGAGGGGCGATGCGACCCACCTCCCTCTCTCTTGGTCTCTCGTACCCACGCGATTGACATGTGCCGTTTATTATTGATATAATTCATCATTTTCGTGAACTTGTGATCACTAAAGCAATCCGAATTTCACGCAAAAGATAATGACAGAGTCGCCACCTAGATGAGACTTCTAGTACCCATAAGTGACCAGGTATCTAGATTCGTTACCTGATTATGAGAATGGAAGGTATGGGGAGTTACTACCACATGCACCATTCTTGCCCGATAATCCGGTCTTCAATTCCAAAAGTTAACTCTCTCGAATTTCTTTTAAATGGCTCATTTAACTCTATATTGATGTGCGAACTGTGTGATATGCATCATGAGATCTAATTTCAATGTATTCCCTAATGTGTATCTTGATTTTCTTAATTCGTTTGGATTCAATCTATGTGAAAGTTCTCCTAAAATCTAGTTTCATAGAAAATCCTAGGTGATTTAATCAAGTTAATTTAGGGTGTTAAATGAGAGAAGAAATAAAAACTATCCTAAACCCCACTAATTGTGTGTGGGGCCGACTCGTGATTGGTATGCCATCAAGTATCAAAGCTGCCTACGTACCCAAGTTTCACTGGGATCAGAGTCGACGTAGTTTGGTACCTAAACTAAGCAATATGCCTAGACTACTAAGACACCAGTCTAAATTGGACTAACTGTTTCAACAGTTTAAGGGAATTCATTTAATGCAAGTTGAGTAGCTTTTATTATCCTAGGACTTCATCTAAGATGCTATATGGTCTTATCTAAATGCAAGACGTTCCCTAAACTAATGCAGGTGAACTTACATCATAGGTTAACTAGGGTTGTCCTATAGAAAGATGGGTTGACTAGTGTAACTAGATCTATGGCACGTTGCTATCCACAGCAAAGGACCTTGATGAGGCTGTACTCATAACTCTAGGACACCCTAAAACCTAGAACACAACGTGACGTAAATGTTCCTAAAGGGCCCTAAGGGTTCCTACGATGGGAGACCGCAATCCAACGGTTCCAAACATAATTAATTAATGATTTTTAGCTCTTTAAAGGTTTCTGATTCCTAAAATCTAAGGAATACCAATGGCTCTACTACTGGCAAGTTTCAGCCTTGAATTACATCCATGGAAGGGAATCGTTCTTTCGACCCTTGTATAATTTGGCACATAAGTTATAGTATATTATTGCCTGGTATGTTTCTCAGAATTTCCGTGGACAATTGACCTTGGAGCCTATAACATACTATCCTTTAAATGCCCAAATTATCAAGGATTGATTGCAATTAGGATACGATTATGAATGCAATCTTCGCAGTTAAACTATCATAGTATAGCAAATTTATGGCGATTTTCTTCATGATTTTAAAAATTTTAGTTCAGATTATAGATTTACACATCAACCTATAGCAAATTGAATCTAAATAAGCTGAAATTTTTACAGTAGCTTTCTCTTGACTAGAGAAGAGTACCGTTAAATTTTTATGGATTTTAAATGTGTTTTGCTATCCATTTTACAATGTTTAAGATATCTGTCCAGATTATAAATTTACACATAAACTTATAGTAAATCTAATCCAAATAAGATGCAATATTGACAGTAGCTTTCTCTTGACCAGAGAAGACCACTGTAAAATTCTCATGGATTTTAAAGATGAAGTACTACCAATTTTCATTTTTAAAGATATCTACCCTGATTATAAATTTACACAGAAACACATAGTAAATATAGTCCAAGTCAATCCACACTTTGTAAGAACACATCATTCCAACAGAAAATCTCAAGAAAATATTTCCAGAATTGTTTACTGTAATTTACTATTTTGTTCAGATTTAATATGGCATGCTTGTTTAGCATAAAAAATCATAAGACATATCTAATAGTAACAAAAAATCTTGAAAAATTCACTGGAGATCAGATCAGGTTTTAGTTACTTCTCATCCAAATTTTACCTTTGAAAACCCTGTATAGTTTTCAAAAATTGGTTTTTCCCAAAAATGCCCCTAGAATTAAATAAATTTTTAAACCTCTTAAATTAAATTCAAAATTCTTCAAAAAATTCGTACTATTTCAAAACCTTAAAATTTTGTTATATTTAAATATTCATTGATTTTTTATCTGTTTTGACATCTTTGTAAATTCGATCTTTGGAATTTTACCCCTTTAAGGGTAGAGTTCAAAAGGTCAAATCGCGGTAAAAAAGAAGTCAAAATTCCAGATTTCTATACTTTTTAATACACAAAAGACTCAGAGATTTAAAAATTCAAAAAATTGCAAAGGCTTATTAGAATTGCTTTGTAAAATATATTTAAACCCTCTTAAGTTCAAAAATCAGATTTTAATATTAAAAAAATATATTATCCAAGAAAAATTTCAGATTATGAAATAACCAAAACCTGATCTCATCTTCTTAAAATTTCACCTGCAAAGACTTTCATTTTCATAACTTTTCAAAGAAAATCATAAATTCACTCCTAGCATGCTTCTAATTTAAGCTACATGAAAGAGGGTTTTGGAAGACCAACCTTGCTAGCTTTCCTTGTCTCTAGGATAAGTAATCCTTGGATATACGCTTTGACTTACACTTTTTATCGCAAAGAAAACCCCGAAGAATAATAATATAGCCTCCAATATGTTGAATATAAGAAAGCACTTTGTGTAGAACCAAGTGGTAGAGATGAACACCAAAGCACACAAAAAAGTGGAACAAATTCCAAGAGGGAGGAGAGAGAGGGACAAATTTCTCAAGGGGAAGGCCAAAGGTTGTGTCTACTTGCTTTTATAGAAAATATTAGGGTTGAGAGAAGATTAGTAGTTTCCAATGTGAGAGCTCCTTTCTTTAGCTTGTTTTCAATTTATGCTTTGACTTTCTCATTCTTTGATTACCATATTGAACTTATTTCTAAACCTTGTTCCTTACAAGCTAAGCAATGCTAAATTACACAATAGAGATCCTTCAAGATCAATCTAGAAGCCTTCTCACATAGAAAACTAGCTTTTATGAATGATTTTCGTTCAAAGAGGGCTGCCTAATGTTTGAGCTCGTTTTTGACCTATTTAGACGCTGATTCAGGCAAACTCGTAAACTGGAAAGTTGTAGATCTTTTCGAGACGTTCAAAAAAGTATAATTGCAAATTTTTTGAAAAAGAAGGTAAAACGTTATAGCCTTTTTAGTAACCTGACCATACTAGCCCTTTCAAGTTATAACTCTTCATTTCTTTATATTTTTTTTCAAAACAAATATGATGTCACCAACCACCTCATCCCATGTTGGATGGTTTTGCATATGGCCTCCCTATGTGGGGCGCCCACTTATGTGGCTGACCCACATGGGTGGGTCCACGTGGACCCCCAGCTTGTGGGCTCTAGCCCAATGGGCCTTATGACATGTATTTTGGGTTTTTCTCAATGAAAATTTAATAAAATTCTTTTAAATTCAATATTTTATATAAGGACCCAATCGATTTGACATTTATAGTGCACCCTTAACACGTGATCGAACCATCTTTTTATGTGAAAATAACTTTTCGGACCAAAATGCCCCTATTTGACCGTTACACATCCAAATGCGACCAAAATACCCTCAAATTGGTTCACCCCTAGAGGGGAGAGTTAAAAATGGAAAGTCCTTGTGGTCAAACTTCAAAAATAGAAACTTTTAAAGTTGGGTCTTTTTGATGAGCAATATCAAACATGATCATTTGGTATCTCCTTAAATTTCCCAAAATGCCCTTGACACATAAAATTTTCAAGACAAGTAAAACCCCTGTGAAAATCTAAATTTAGCAGGTATTCCAAAACTTATGAAATCATCTAAGATTCCTTAGATATACCCTAGAGGTCAAATGAAACACATTGAAAATGACCAAATTAGCCCTGATGTGCAAAATTTGGTGAAACTAGGGAAAACCCTGAGAAATTCGAAAAATAGCAGGTTTCCTAAAATTCACGAAATGACTAAAGATTTCTAAGATACCAACGGTCCAGGGAACAAATGAATCACACAGGAAAAGACCAAAATCCCCCTGAAGTGCAAGAATAAGAGAAACTCTGAGAAATCTAAATTTAGCAAGTCTCCCAAAACTTATAAAATTACTCATGATTCTTCAGCCATACCCTCAAGATGATTTTGGATATATTAGAAATGACCAAAATATCCATAAGACGATGAGAATGTGGAAGCCCTGTGAGTTTCTAAAAATAGCAGGTTTTTTCACTTGTTGGGAAACTTAAACTTCTATCTTCCAGATATTGTTGGGAGCACCCTAGAAACCTTTAGGATTGCAAAAATACCTAAAATGAGATGAAATCTATCTTAGAATGCATAAATGCCTAATCTATTGTGGAATATCGACTCAAGACTTGATGAAACTACCGAATATTTTGCTTTCTAAAGTGCAGCAAAATGGAGGTGTCTACAAAATCAAGCAATAAAAATTCAAATATTATTTGAATTTCAAATTGATAATGGCACACCAAATGGGGCGTGAGGGCATGGGTCCCACCCAATTTCGTCCCATGTGGGTCCACTTATCCAATTCAAATTCCCATTGCATTTTATTTAATTCCCAATTAAGTTAATGCAAACCAGTAATATCCAATAGGATTAAAGCTCCAATATAATTTATGATATTCCCAAAATTCCCTTATTGTTAATACTTAACCATTTTGGTATTTCCAATGTATCCCATAGTTCATATACACTATTTACATTGTGTATATCCTTTCAATGCATCCAATGCCACGAAACTAGTTCATTTGAGCAACCAAATAAATGCGGGAACTCTATCCAATAGATTGTAATAGGTCAATTGAGTAGTGAGTGGGATCGTAGTAGGAATTTAACAGTAGATCCTGCAGAACCCACAAATGGGCCCCACTGCGATTATTGCTCAGTAGCTAATGCTACAATCGCATTGAGTCAATAGCCTCCATCGAGACGTAAGCCTGAAGATAACTGTCAAATCATCATATCCCTAATCACATTAAATGTGCAAGTCATTTCTCCAAGTCCACATCTACCAAGTTGAGTCTTACAAGGGGTGGACATTAATTACCCCCTGGGCTCACTCATGGTATACCTTTCAGTCAAGAAGTGTCGGCTCGCAAATGCATTTGCTAAAATATTTCAAAACTTATTTTGTGAAATGCTTTTGATAAACATCTTATCAAATTCACCCGGCCAGGTATTTTTCTAAGCCTACTGCTTTAACCAAAACCGTAGATGTTGTCCTATAAAATAGATGGAGAATTCCATGTCAGGTGTCACTATTGACCTCGAAGGTTTGTCCAATACTCTAGTACTACCCTCTAGTAATTCCAAGAGAATCACGGTTAGATTGAAAAAAAATAAGATACTTGCCAACAGACCAATATGACCCCTCAGGTCAAAGGACATGTAAAGGGTCCTGTCTGATAGAATAGCTCAATTGTCTCCTGTCCACAAGCTATTCTAATGTGATCCTGTGCAGTACGCAATCTCATTGTCAAACCTATTCTATCTTGCTTAGGATCCACTGCCCAAGTGATTGAAATAAGTTACTCCACATCTCGTGCATGTAGGCAAGATAGATGCTAGTTGTATACAGGAGGAGGTGTCCAACCTCAGCTTGGAACTACTAAGGTCTGCAAAGAACCGGAATCACATATATCCTTGCTCCCTAGGATCTGTGAATCCATGAGCATTAGTTTCCTAGTGAAATTCCAAGGGTAGGCCCGATTACTTATTATAATGGCAACAATGAGGAGGGAAAATTTAGGTTCCTAACAAGTTTTAATCTTTTGAAAACTCTAACCCAAATTTGAAGATTAAGAGATCAAAAATGAAAATTAAGCACACAAGTTAAATCCTAAGTGCAATGCAAATGTAAAGCAAGAGATATGAGAGATTGCACCCGAGATTTAAAGTGGTTCGGTCCTCAAAACGCGAGACCTACTCCACTCCACCAACCAAACCCGTTGATGGCTTCACTATTTGATCTTCTTAACTTCGGTGAAGATCGGTGCCGATTACAAATCCAATTGCCTTTAACCTTGATGGCAATCCTCACAACGGAGAGTGGGCTCCGCTTCTCCGAACACTCGCCTGAATACAATCTTTTGAATAAGAAAGAAAGAACAAAAAATCCCTCACAAGGGTTTACAAGGTTTGTAGAAGATGTACAACTTTGATCCTAATGATCCAAATCCTAATTCTAGAGGATGAGAGGCATAAACAAGCTTGATTCACTCCTAGGATATTCCAATAGGTTTTTAGAGTGTTAGGATTTGTGATTTGGAAGTTTAGAATACCCATATATATAGAAAAACTAAATATGACCGTTTGAGGGGCACAGTGGTAAATCTGGCAAAATCCCCAACGGCTATAATTTGTTCCAAAACTAGTGGTCTCAGAGTTCCGAGAGATTTTCTCGGAGTTCCGAGAATTTATCTCGGAGTTCCGGGAATACAAACAGAAGTTGGAGAAATGCTACTGGACCAAATCTCGGAGCTCCGAGGAATCTCTCGGAGTTCCGAGCTCGGAGCTCCGACGAATCTCTCGGAGTTCCGAGCTCGGTGCTCCGAGAATTCTCTCGGAGTTTCGAGAAGCCTATTTCCAGCAGATTTTCAATTCTGTTCATTTATTCATTTGGGCTTCCAACTCTACACCAAGTTGGGATTATTATGAGGGTTCCAAAGTGTTGGACCACCACAAGGACAATTTATTAAATATTTAGGGTGTGAGAGATTACATTATTTATGCCTCTAAACACCTAAACTAGGATTGGATCTTTACATTCTAAAACGACTTCGATCTTCAATTGCGATGCTTCAAGTCTTCATGCGTCTTCGATCTCCGATATCTTGGGTGTTCAAAATGCGGTCCAATGAGAGCGTTTTGGCCTTAATCCAAGCAATCTTGTCTTTATACAATCATGATCTACAACTTAGACAATCCTACAACTTAGACAATCAAACACATTAGTGATATAAAATCACTTGTGTATTGGAATCATCAAAAGAAGATGGGAATGCCAAGGTGGGAACCATTGGACTTACAATCTCCCCCTTTTTTATGATGACAAGCACAATATATTTTCCATTAAAAGCACACATTTATTTTCTTACACTAGATTTTTCTCCCCCTTTGGCATCTATAAAAAAGATGGGGTAATAGAAAATCAAAGGGTTGAAATTTACAATTTTAAGCTCCCCCTTTTTTCAAGGAAAAAGACAAACATAGAACTCCCCCTATGTAGAGTTTTTATTCAACACAAGAGGGGATATTTAAATAACTATAAAAAGATATTTAATTTTAAGTGCAAGCCCCTAATCTAAAAACACATATGAAGAGAATCATATGGGGGCTTTGGGAACCCAAGCTTTCTTGGTTCCACCACAATCCCTAATCTTAGATGCACATTGGAATTGGTAGTGACCATTGATTCCACACTAATGGCAACTAATATGAGGGTTAGATAGACTAGTCCTATCATATGATACATGATTAGGTCTATGACTAGCCTTCTTCAAGATTATGTCGATAATTTTATCACCATTTAGGAATCCATGGAGACATAATCTTAACCTTTCATTTTCATTATGAAGATGGGTTATTTGATTTAGAAAATCATTAGTGTCATCTTCATAAGATCTGGAAGAGCTTGCCACATTTGGAGTTCAGCAATTTGGCAAGATTTCTCATCCAAACAACCCTTAAGGATTTCAATCTCAAGTTTAAAATTTTTAATTTTTACTTTAGCTTGAGATATGGAAGAAGAAGAATCATTTTTCAAAACATTAAGTTCATTTTCTAATTTTGAAATAGATTTTTTAACTTTATTTTTTGAAATTTGAGAATGCAAGGTTATGCACAATTCATCATAAGATATTTTTTCACTATCACTACTTGATGAATTACAAGAGGGGTTAGAATTTACCTCATCTTCATGGGTGAGTGCCATGAAGCAAAGATCATCCTTATTAGCTTCCCCTTCACTTGAACTTTTGCCCGACGTGCTTGACGCATCCCAAGCGGCGACGAGACCCTTGTTCTTCTTCCAATCCTTCTTCTTTCCCTTGTACTTCGAGGAAGATGACTTGAGAAGTGGACACTCCAGCCTTTTGTGTCCCGTCTTCTTGCAATTGTAACACCTTATTCCTCCTTATACTTCACTTTCTTTTTTCTTCTTCTTTTTATCCTTTTTGTTTTTCTTTCTCCATAAGCTTTTAAATTTTCTTAACGCTTCTTCCTCATCACTATCCGCTTCATTTGAGGATGATGAGTCCGTCTTGGAGGCCTTTAGAGCTAGTGATCGACTTTATTTTTTCTCTTTCGACTTCTTCTCTTCTTGACGGCTAGTGAGGAGCATCTCATGAGTGATAAGAGATCCTACAAGCTCCTCGATAGTTAGCGTCTTGAGATCCTTTGATTCTTGTATGGCGGTTATCTTTGGATCCCAATGTGGAGGAAGTGACCTAAGCAACTTACCCACAAGCTCATCAGTAGGATAAGATTTACCAAGATTAGCTAATTCATTTGATATTTTAGAAAATCGGGTATACATTTCAGAAATACTTTCATTTTGACCCATTCTAAACATTTCATATTTGCTCTTTAGCAAGTTTATTTTGGAATCCTTGACTTGTGATGTTCCCTCATGGGTAACGGCAAGAGTATCCCAAATAACCTTGGCGGAATAAAAAAAAGCTACTCTATTAAACTCCTCCGTAGATAAGGCGCAAAACAAAGAGTTTATAGCTTTGTAATTTAAATTTGCATGCCTTTTCTCTACAACATTCCATTCTTCAAATGGCTTGGAAGGCAAAGTGTATCAATTTTCAACAATATGCCTAAGTTCCACATCTATCGAAAGAAGATAGATGCGCATCCTTGTATTCCAATGTCCATAGTTGGACCCATCAAAGAAAGGAGGTCTAGTTGTTGAATGGCCTTCCGGAAGTCCGGTTCCATTTATGTTTGCCATTTCACAATTAGAAAGTTACCAATGATCTTATGATCTTTCCCTTGTTAAAATTTTTTTAAAAAAAATTTACCAAAGATTTTAAAAAAAGAAAATCTTTTAAGAGCCAAGGCTCTGATACCAAGTGAAATTCCAAGGGTAGGCCCGATTACTTATTCTAATGGCAACAATGAGGAGGGAAAACTTAGATTCCTAACAAGTTTTAATATTTTGAAAACTCTAACCCAAATTTGAAGATTAAGAGATCAAAAATAAAAATTAAGCACACAAGTTAAATCCTAAGTGCAATGCAAATGTAAAGCAAGAGATAAGAGAGAGAGTGCACCCGAGATTTAAGGTAGTTCGGTCTTCAAAACGTGAGGCCTACTCCACTCCACCAACCAAACCCGTTGATGGCTTCACTATTTGATCTTCTTAACTTCGGCGAAGATCGGTGCTGATTACAAATCCAATTGCCTTTAACCTTGGTGGCAATCCTCACCACGGAGAGTGGGCTCCGCTTCTCCGAACTCTCGCCCGAATACAATCTTTTGAATAAAAAAGAAAGAACAAAAAATTCCTCACAAGGGTTTACAAGGTTTGTAGAGGATGTACAACTTTGAGCCTAATGATCCAAATCCTAAATCTAGAGGATGAGAGGCATAAACAAGCTTGATTCACTCTTATGATATTCCAATAGGTTTTTAGAGTGTTAGGATTTGTGATTTGGAAGTTTAGAATACCCATATATATAGAAAAACCAAATATGACCGTTTGAGGGGCATAGTGGTAAATCTGGCAAAATCCCCAACGGCTATAATTTGTTCCTGAACTAGTGGTCTTGGAGTTTCGAGAGATTTTCTCGGAATTCCGAGAAATTCTCGGAGTTCCGAGAATTTATCTCGTAGTTCCGAGAATACAAACAGAAGTTGGAAAAATGCTACTGGACCAAATCTCGGAGCTCCGAGGAATCTCTCGGAGTTCCGAGCTCGGAGCTCCGAGAATTCTCTCGGAGTTCTGAGAAGCCTATTTCTAGCAGATTTTCAATTCTGTTCATTTATTCATTTGGGCTTCCAACTCTACACCAAGTTAGGATTGTTATGAGGGTTCAAAAGCGTTGGAACACCACAAGGACAATCTCTTAAATATTTAGGGTGTGTGAAATTACATTATTTATGCCTTTAAACACCTCAACTAGGATTGGATCTTTATATTCTAAAACGACTTCGATCTTCAATTGCGATGCTTCAAGTCTTCATGCGTCTTGGATCTCCGATGTCTTTGGCCTTCCAAATGCGGTCCAATGAGAGCATTTTGGCCTTAATCCAAGCAATCTTGTCTTTATACAATCATGATCTACAACTTAGACAATCAAACACATTAGTGATATAAAATCACTTGTGTATTGGAATCATCAAAAGAAGATGGGAATGCCAAGGTGGGAACCATTGGGCTTACACCTAGTTTGCTACCTAAGGACAAATACGTGTCAATAACAAGTAACATATCACACATATTTAATATTTAGTACCCATTAATTGTCATGGAAAGAAAGTTTTATTGATTAACATGCGAAATATACTGGGTTTTAGGGCCCAACTCTAATAATAGGTTCATTACGTGTCCTAGGCCTTATCCTAGGTGGTGGTAACAGATTATCCTAAACAAACCGGTTCGCTCGATTCCATTGGAAAATTTACATTGAGACCTTTCCTGTCTCTAATGGGGTGCAGATCAGCCAGGACCCGTCAAGAAGTTAATTAGATATCATCCCTTCTCGATAATGGGCCATGATAAACAAAGCCTCCCAGCAAGGCGTAAGAGAACAAAACGAGAAAAATAAAGAAAGGCACACAAGACATTGGTTGCCGAAGGCCCAAAAAGAGGACCACACCCGCGACGGACGGAGTGGACGTGTGCAGGGTGTAAAGGAAGCCATGGTCCGGGGCCCCACAAATTGGTAGCCAGACCTCCCTCTTCTTTGTGTTTAGAAATATGACTCCAAGAAACACCAAGCGGTGTTCAATACCGCCCCACAAAAAAATAGAGAGACGGGATATGGGTTGGAGTTCTAGATATATAGGACATTATTTATCAAGATTTGCCCCCAGCTGGTGCCCGTAATTTGCCTTTTTTTTCTTCTATCTTGAATCTTATATTTTAAATGAGGTCGTTGAAGAAGCTTGATCGATTTGCTTGAGTAGAGGGACACCCCCAAGATTACTGATGGGTGGAGATTAGTTTGTGAATCCATCACACGTCTACTACTCACTGTACTTCCTTCCATCGTCTTGGCCACGACCCCAACGTTCAAATCATCGCCGATTTTTTGGCCAAACACATTGAGACAATATTTCTTTGGCAGTGATAAATCGATCCCCTAATATCTTAAATAGACCCCATGTCTCTCCTGCTCTTTCTCCTCTATCTCTCTCTATCTCTCTCTAAGCATTGTCCTATATGGGAGTCAATTTAAAATATATGGGGTCGATTTATCACTGCCCTATTTCTTTTAGGAGACGGATTAATTAACTCTACCTTTCACAATATTTTTCAAAGGGAAATGATATTTACACCCCTTTTGATTACTAAGGACACCCAGCGTCAGTGTATCAATGACTAAATGGGGGCAAATGTACTTTGATATCAGAAGAATCCAGTGGGTTTGATTAATATGTACACTGGCCATGAGTGACCCTAGTAATCAAAAGGGTTGTAAATATCACTTCCCTTCTTTCAAATCATCCCCGAAAATGCCATCTACTTTATGATTGCTATTCGCACTATGACCGGACATTCTTATCTCTCTTTTCCCCCTTTTTCCTTTTATTAGCTGTCATTAGCAGCTCCTAATTCTATTAGAGGAACCATTTTTGTTTTCGTTGAGATTGAATCATCGGTATCATTTGCCAAGGTGGAATGTTAACGTGACTTTGGAAAGAAGAGTGGGTCCTCCTGCACGTGAACTATTTGGAATTGTCACCAAGACGATAAGATTAGCAAACTTTTGGGAACAAAGTTCTCTATGTTTTTGTTCTTCTTAAGATATCTGCAATCTGTACTTATTGATTGTTAGATGTGGTATTAGATATTCATGTTCTTGTTTGCATGCTGAATAGAGATTCCATCTACTTTATTGTTTTATGTGGTATCTAATTATTGAGGAATGCTAACTGAGGGGAACCCTTGCAAATATTGGCTGAAAGAGCACAACCATTGGGTGGACATCACCAAGCGCATTTAACACATTTTGACTTTGGGCAGTGATAAATCTAACCCCATATATCTTAAATTGACCCCTTTTAACGGAAAATGTTAGGGTGTGTGAATAAAGTTTTTATCTAACCGTTCAAGTGTACAACTCACACGCCCTAATGTTTTCCATTAAAAAGGGTCGGGACATCCACCCAATTGGGGCGACCTTTTAGGCAATATTTGCAATGGCGCCGATCAGTTTAGCATTCCTCCTGATTATTACATGTAGTATTTGCAATGGCACCCATCAGTTTAGCATTCCTCCTGATTATTACATGTAGTTTTCTGCAGTTTTGTACTTCCGATTTATTGACGTGCAAGCAACGAGTGACAAATGCGGCTACGCGTCCGTTCTTGTTATACAAAGGCAGTAATCGATCTATACTCTCCCTCTTTCATTTTATACTATATAAAATTCTTGAGTCAATGGGTGTTTGGCGGGATAATCGAGGCAATTGAAGGCTAGGGTCCTGCTACGTTTAGATTAAAGATTATCCGTATATCAAAGATGTTGGAGATCTAAGCATATTGTAGATCTAAGCTCCACAACTTTACTATCTTGGAACCTACATGTAGGGAGCTTGCCATGCACCCATTTAATCTTCCAACAATGGAAATTTGAGAAATTGGGACTTACTATATTAAGACTTGCTGATGCAGAATGCATGGCGTTGATCAAATCTTTTATTTGTTATTTCTTATTTTTGTCATTTTATTTATAGTATTTTTTTTTGGGGCGTCAAAACTCGTCTATTTACCTTGATTTCGGTGTTTTTAGAAAGGTTTTTCGATTACTTATCTAAAGAGGCCAAGATTAGGCGATTTGGACTTGATTTGGGTAAGTTATAGGGGTTTTACGGATATGGTATATGGCTATTACGGGATTACTATTTTAGTAATATTTTAGTCATGTCACCTTTTATTAATTATTTAGGTAAGAAGTATTTATGGTTGTGATTCATAGGTTTGGACTCTTTATATAATGTAATGGCATGAGAAAAGAAAGATAGATTTGAATAAAGTTTATTTTGGGGATATCACTTTGAAGAGAGCATTGGCTCTTCACGTGGGTGAAGGAGCTTCGCTCCTTTCACATGTTATATTGGAGTTTTTCTCCAAACTGTGGCATGGGTTTTCAAGCCCCCACGAGATTATTTTAGTTGTGTCTTGTGTTGATCTTTATCTTTGTGTTGCCGCTCCATGCTCCCTGCGTCAATTGGTATCAGAGCATAAGGGATTTCCGACAAATGCATGACAGGATGAAGAAGTTGTTGTGCCTAACGTCGGCCAGCCTGATCTTGCCGCGGAGAATGAAGAAACCCAACAATGGGTGAAGACTTTCACACAGTTAGCACTACCCAAAGCCCGCATCCATGGGAAGATGGCCATGGATCTGAGAGTGCCTTCGAGAGCCTTTTTCATGGCGTCATGCTTCATGTATGGGATCATTATCAGAAATAAAAGCCTCATATAGGGTATCAAGAAAAGATGAAAAAAGAAAGAAAGGGAGAATGGAAGGTTGGAGCGACACTGAAAATCAAATTTGGAGGACAATGGCCTAAACTCGAGGTAGAGTTTTTTTCAAGGAGGGTTGAATGATGTAGAACGCATGGCGTTCATCAAATCTTTTATTTTTTATTTCTTATTTTCATCGTTTTATTTATAGTATTTTTTTGAGGCTTCAAAACTTGTCTATTTAGCTTGATTTTGGTATTTTAGAAAGGTTTTTCGATTACATATCTAAAGAGCCCAAGAATAGGCGATTTGGACTTGATTTGGGTAAGTTATAGGCATTTTACGGATATGGTATATGGCTATTACGGGATTACTATTTTAGGAATATTTTAGTCATGTTTCTACCTTTTATCAATTATTTAGGTAGGAAGTATTTAGGGTTGCGATTCTTAGGTTTGGACTCTTTATATAATGTAATGGCATGAGGAAAGAAGCATAGATTTGAATAAAGTTTATTTTTGGGATATTACTTTGAAGAGAGCATTGGCTCTTTCACATGGGTGAAGGAGCTTGGCTCCTTTAACTTGTTATATTGGAGTTCTTCTCGAAACCGTGGCATGGGTTTTCAAGGCCCCACGAGATTATTTAGTTGCTTCTTCTGTTGATCTTTATCTTTGTGTTGCCGCTCCACACTCCCTGCGTCAGTTGGTATCAGAGCACAAAGGATCTTCGACGAATGCATGACGGGATGAAGAAGTTGCTGCGCCTAACGTCAGCCAGCCTGATCTAGCCGTGGAGAACGAAGAAATCCAACAACGGATAAAGACTTTCACACAGTTAGCACTACTCGAAGCCCGCATCCATGAGAAGACGAACATGGATCTGAGAGTGCCTTCGAGAGCCCTTTTCATGGCGCTATGATTCATGTAAGGGATCATGAAATAATCAAGAGGGGGGGTGAATTGAATTTAGCTCAATATTAGGCCTTTTGAAAATTACCTATGAACCCTAATTGAAATTTTTCTTCACTTAATTAAATATTTGGTTAGTGCAAATATAATTGAAGAACAAAATATAATGCCAAACCAAGCAATAATGGAAATGCAAGAGTGAGAAATGACACACCGATATATAGTGGTTCGGCCAACGGCCTACTCCACTCTACTCAAGGTCGCACTTGAGGGATTCCACTATTGGAGACCTCCACGATGCCCGGCTCCGAGGCGGTTACAATTCCAAGGGATATTAAACAAGGATGCCCTTACACCTTTACAAAGACTCTCCTTCTCCGCCGAGTTCTAAGCGGTTGCTCTCTAGGGAATTAAAAACGGAATGCCCTAGCCACCTATACAAGATATGAAAGATTGATAGCTTGGCTTCTTCTTGAAAGCTTGATGCCCTTTGTAGTTCCTTGATTGCTCTTCAACAAAGATTTGCAAGTGATAGCTCTAAAATATCCAAACTCAATAGGTTCACAAGTGAAAGGCAAGTTTGGGAAAACCAAAAATCTTAAGCTTGAAAGGGTTGCAAGTTAGCTTGAGTGCTTAAGAGGGTTTTTCAAATGATCAAGAGAGAGGAAATAATCCTCTAGATGTTGTATAAATAGTCTCTCCTCAAAATATGACCGTTTGGGGGTGTAGATAACAAAAATTAACTTTTAAATCAAAACTCAACGGCTCTTTTTTGAGCTGTCGCAAGGTTCTTGGAGTTCCGAGAATCATTCTCGGAGTTCCGAGAATTCTCGGAGTTCCGAGAAATATTCTCGGAGTTCCGAGACAACGGCCAGAAGAAATAAAATTTCTACTGGACCATTTCTCGGAGTTCCGAGAAAATGTCCAGACGCTACTGGACCTTTTCTCGGAGTTCCGAGCTCCAGTCTCGGAGCTCCGAGAAAAATCTCGGAGTTCCGAGAAGCCTAAAAAATCTGATATTTTGATGTGTGATTTTTGGCTTTTGGAACTTGACTCCTATGATAATTTTGGAATGTTTATGAAGGTCCCAACATGTTGGTCCACCACATAAGCATTCACTAAACCGTTGAAGATCTTTAAGTGTTATTTGAAAAATAATTTTGAAAACACTTGAAAATACTTTGCCTTGACTTGAAACTCTAAAGAGAAAGGATGTACAATGATACCTATGCAATCTTCGATCCCTCTTTAGCTTTGGTTTTCAAATGATCTTCCATCTTTGGATGCTTGCTTGAGTGATGATGTGAGCTACACTTAGCTCCTTTGGCTCTTGTTTGGTACACCTTTAAGCATGACCAAGTTGAGTGTTGGTTTCTTCAACGATCAATCCTATCTTAAACACAACACTTCAAAGCAAGTTGATTAGTATTCAAAAACACAATCAATTATGTTTAGAATCATCAAAACAAGATTGGAGAGTAGACCCTTGGGCTTACAATCTCCCCCTTTTTGATGATGACAAACAAAATTGATTATGAGGTGTGTGTGGAGTGACATAGTAGGCAAGTGAATACTAGAACTCCCCCTCAATATATGCACACATATAAATGATACAAGTTATAAGCATGTGGTGCATATAGTAAATTTAAATAGATAATCAATTTCAAACCTTCTCCCCCTTTTGTCATCGACAGAAAGGGTGTAAAAAAAAATTTAGGAGTAGATAACTCCCCCTAAATCAATGCTTATGGTATAAAAATATATAACCAAGTAATGCACATATACCTGTTCATGATCGAGATGTTGACATATGTCAAGATGTTAGGTATTTTAATTAAAGTGAAGATACCTCTCCAACTTAGAAAACTAAGAAGGCTAAGAATATCAATTGAGTGATTTTTAAGATTAAAAAATTTGACATCTCATTCATGCAGATACTACCAAACAAAGATTATATATATAAATACTATATAGATAAGCTGGTTAAAGGCACAAAGTATTTATTTGGCAATTTCTTTAATTTGATCCGCACTCCAAATGTTTAAGGCACTTCAGATATAACAAATTCTATCATCACTAAGGGGTTTTGTAAAGATATCCGCTAATTGATCTTCAGTGTTGATATATTTTAAGCAAATATCCCTTTTTTGTGAGTGATCTCTGATGAAGTGGTGCCTAATCTCAATGTGTTTTGTTCTTGAGTGTTGTATGGGGTTCTTTGTTAAGCTTATAGCACTAGTATTGTCACATTGGATGAGAATATTTTCCATTTTGATTGCATAGTCCATCAATGTGCTTTTCATCCATAGGACTTGAGCACAGCAAGCTCCAGCTGCCACATATTCTGCTTCTGTTGTGGACAGAGCTACTGAATTTTGCTTCTTGCTAAACCATGAAACAAGTGATTTACCCAAGAATTGGCAAGTCCCACTAGTGCTTTTCCTATCTACTCTACATCCAGCAAAGTCTGCATCTGAATATCTGATGAGAGTGAAGGAAGATGATCTTTCATACCACAGTCCTAGACTTTGGGTTCCTCTTAAGTACTTGAAGATCTTCTTAACTGCTGATAGGTGAGATTCTTTAGGATCCGATTGAAATCGAGCACAGAGACAGACAGTAAACATAATGTCTGGTCTGCTGGCTGTCAAATAGAGCAAACTACCTATCATACCCCTATACAATTTCTGATCCACAGATTTGCCAAATTCATCTTTTTCTAGCTTAGCAGTAGTACTCATGGGAATTCTTGATGTCTTACTGCTATCCATGCCATACTTCTTTAATAACTCCTTTGTATATTTTTCTTGATTTAAAAATATTCCATTTTTGTATTGTTTAATTTGGAGTCCTAAGAAGTAGGTTAACTCTCCCATCATGCTCATTTCAAATTCATTTTTCATTAAGGTTGCAAATTCATCACACAATTTTTGATTAGTTGAGCCACAGATGGTATCATCCACATAGATTTGGACAAGGAGGATATCATGATTTTCTCTTTTGATAAATAAGGTTTTATCCACCTTTCCCATCTCGAATCCCTTTTCAACTAAGAAAGTGCAAAGCCTCTCATACCAAGCTCTAGGAGCTTGCTTTAATCCATATAAAGCTTTATCAAGCCTGAAGACATGATTTGGATGTTTGAAGTCTTCAAAACCTGGAGATTGCTCAACATACACTTCCTCTTGGATATAGCCATTTAGGAAGGCACTTTTGACATCCATTTGATATAGTTTAAATCCTTTATGAGATGCATATGCCAAAAGTATCCTAATAGCCTCCATACGGGCAACAGGAGCAAATGTCTCATCATAATCTATCCCTTCCTCCTGATTGTACCCTTGGGCTACAAGCCTAGCTTTATTCCTAGTGATAATTCCATTTTCATCTAATTTATTTCTATACACCCATCTCGTGCCAATGATTGGATGATCACTAGGTCTAGGCACTAGCCTCCACACTTTGTTCCTTTCGAATTGACTTAGCTCTTCTTGCATGGCCATCAACCAATATTCATCCTTTTCAGCTTCCTTGATGGATTTTGGTTCTAATTCGGATAGGAACGTCAAATTGTTACTCACACTACGATAGTATGATCTAGTTCTTACTGGCAATGTGGCATCACCTAAAATTTGGAATTCAGGATGATCTACCAATGTTCTCCTATCCCTAGGCAATGAGTCATCATTTTCATTTTCTACTTCCTCACTAGGTAGTGTATGACTTGTAGATGCATGAGGAGGAGCACTCACTTTAGGAAAAAGATGTTCAATGGGTTCATCCTCATCATGTGGCATTTCTTGAGATGTTGGCTCTCTTTCATCAAATCTCACATGCATGGATTCTTCTACAACTAGGGTTCTTCGATTAAATACTCTATATGCCTTGCTATGTGACGAATACCCTAAGAATACTCCATCATCCGACTTCTTATCAAATTTGTGTAAATTTTCTTTAATGTTCAAAATGAAGCATTTACATCCAAACACTTTAAAATAGCTTATATTTGGTTTCAAGTTTTTCCAAAGCTCATAAGGTGTTTTCTTAGAAATTGGCCTTAGATATACCCTGTTTATGATATAGCAAGCGATGCTAACCGCTTCCGCCCAAAAATATCTAGGGAGATCATTTTCATGCAACATAGTTCTAGCCATTTCTTGGAGAGTTCGATTCTTTCTTTCTACTACTCCATTTTGTTGTGGTGTTCTAGGTGCGGAAAAATTATGTTTTATGCCATGTTCATTACAGTAAGTGTGAAAATGTACATTTTCAAATTCCGTTCCATGATCACTTCTAATGTAAGAGATAGCCACACCTTTTTCATTTTGTATTTGATTGCACAATATAAGGAAGTTTTCATAAGTTTCATCTTTGTGTGCTAGAAATATGACCCAAGTAAACCGTGAGTAGTCATCCACAACTACGAACACGTACCTCTTTCCACCTAGGCTACTTGTCTTCATTGGTCCAAAAAGATCCATATGAAGTAGCTCCAAGGGGTAGGAAGTTGAAATCATATTTTTAGGTGCAAATGAGCTTTTCAATTGTTTTCCTAATTGACAAGTTCTACAAATGTGATCTTTGATGTATTTGAACTTAGGCAATCCTCTAACACTTTCTTTTGAGGAGAGGGTCGAAATGAGATCCATTCCGGCGTGACCCAACCTCCTATGCCATAGCCAAGAATCCTCACTAATGGCATTAAGACAAGTTACATTTTGGAGTCTAAGATCATCTAGTCCAATTGTGTAAATGTTATTGTCTCTAGAACCTATGAATTTGACTACTCCATCTATCTTATTTTTAACAATGCATTTATCGGGATTGAAGACAACTTCAAAACCATTATCACATAATTGACTAATGCTAATAAGATTATGGGACAAACCATCAACAAAGAGTACATCATATATGGGAGAGGTAGAGTTACCTATGGTGCCTTCACCTTTGACTTTTCTTTTCTTGTCATCTCCAAAGGTAACGTCTCCACCATCCTTGAGTGATAGGGATGCGAATTGAGTAAGGTCTCCGGTCATATGTCTAGAGCATCCACTATCAAGGTACCATGTGTTCTTCTTGTTATGGCTTTTAAGGCATACCTACATATGAATAGGCAAGTGAGATCCTTTGGGTACCCAAATCTTCCTAATCTTGCTATGTTCATTTGTTTTTACTTTAGAGTTCAATTTGATTTTATCTTGTTTAGCATGTAAGCAAGCAACCTTGTAATGACCTTCTAGACCACAATAAAAACAAATTTTGGTACCACTAGAAGAAGCCTTTTCAAGTTTGTTTTTATAGTTAGATATGGTAGTATTCCATTTGTGTCCAAGTCCACTTTTATCACTTGACATTCTTTGAATATTAACAAGCCTATCCAATTTTAATGAACTATTTTCAAATTTTTCAAAGAGTTTCTTGAGTTCATCATATTCAAAAGATAGTTTACCGTTTTCATGCTTTAGTTTGTTATTTTCAACAGAAAGATTTTGTCGATTTTCATTCAAAGTCTTAATGGTAGCATTTAGCTCATGAATTTTTACTTTGCATTTTTCATTTTCATCATCTAAAAATTCATGATCCTTTTTTAACCAACCAAATTCTTTTGTCATGTTAGCAAGAGAATTTTCAAGTGATGCAATTTTATCAAATTGAATTTCAAGTTCATCATTTGCATTTTGTAAGGAATCTAGAACTTCTTTTAAGACAATAACATCATTTAAAGTGTTTACCTCATTGTTGTCGTTTGTTGAGGCCATGAAGCATACGTTCCTTGCTATCAAGCAATCTTCGCCATCATTTTGTTCGCCTTCGCTTTCAATTTCTTCATCCCACGTGGCGGTCATTCCTTTCTTGCCTTCTCTTCTCTTGAAGCGGTTGTTTGAAGTGGATTCATTGTTGAGTGGACAATCCGGGCGAATGTGTCCAAGCTTCTTGCAACCGTAGCATCGGGGTTGAGAAGACCCATCACCAAGTTCTTCTTTCTTCTTGAATGGGGGATTTGTCCTTCTATTTCTCATGCCTCCCATGTTCCTTTGCAAGAATTTGATCCTTCTTGTTAGGAGGGCAACTTCATCTTCCATGTCTTCCTTTGCATCTTCATTTTCACCTACATTACAAGCAAAAGCAATTCCTTTTCCTTTTTCGATTTTAGTTTCGATTTCGGGTGCTTTTGTTTTGAAAATCATTTCATGGGTGATCAAGGACCCTATTAGTTCATCTAGGTTCAATGTGTTCATGTCCTTGGCTTCGGTGATTGTGGAGGTTTTGGATTCCCAAGACAAAGGTAAGGACCTAAGGATTTTAGTCACTAAATCTCTATTGGAAAATTGTTTTCCAAGACCCCTTAATCCATTTACAAGATTGGTGAATCTAGTGTACATGTCGGCAATTGTTTCATCGGGTGTCATTTGAAAGAGTTCGTATTGCCGAAAAAGATGGTTCATTTTAGATTCTTTTACTTGATTGGTTCCCTCATGGGTGACTTCTAAAGTGTCCCAAATTTCCTTAGCCGAATTCAAATTTGATACTCTATTGAATTCTCCGGGAGATAGAGCACAAATAAGAGAATTCATGGCTTTGGCATTATAATTCGAAGCTTGTTGTTCGGCTTCGGTCCAATCATTTAAATTTCTTGTGGGTAAGATGTATTCATTATTAATTGCTCTCCACATTTGATAGTCTTGGGTTAAAAAGATTTTCATTTTGGTTTTCCAAAAACCATAGTTTGTTCCATCAAAATAGGGTGGCCTAGTGTTTGAATAACCTTCATGGTGTTGAGGGTAGTTTGCCATTTTAGAATCTTTACTCTAGACCGGTTAGGGTTTTCTAAAAATTAGAGACGAGGCTCTGATACCAATTGAAATAATCAAGAGGGGGGGTGAATTGAATTTAACTCAATATTAGGCCTTTTGAAAATTACCTATGAACCCTAATTGGAATTTTTCTTCACTTAATTAAATATTTGGTTAGTGCAAATATAATTGAAGAACAAAATGAAATGCCAAACCAAGCAATAATGGAAATGCAAGAGTGAGAAATGACACACCGATATATAGTGGTTCGGCCAACGGCCTACTCCACTCTACTCAAGGTCGCACTTGAGGGATTCCACTATTGGAGACCTCCACGATGCCCGGCTCCGAGGCGGTTACAATTCCAAGGGATATTAAACAAGGATGCCCTTACACCTTTACAAAGACTCTCCTTCTCCGCCGAGTTCTAAGCGGTTGCTCTCTAGGGAATTAAAAACGGAATGCCCTAGCCACCTATACAAGATATGAAAGATTGATAGCTTGGCTTCTTCTTGAAAGCTTGATGCCCTTTGTAGTTCCTTGATTGCTCTTCAACAAAGATTTGCAAGTGATAGCTCTAAAATATCCAAACTCAATAGGTTCACAAGTGAAAGGCAAGTTTGGGAAAACCAAAAATCTTAAGCTTGAAAGGGTTGCAAGTTAGCTTGAGTGCTTAAGAGGGTTTTTCAAATGATCAAGAGAGAGGAAATAGTCTCTCCTCAAAATATGACCGTTTGGGGGTGTAGATAACAAAAATCAACTTTTAAATCAAAACCCAACGGCTCTTTTTTGAGCTGTCGCAAGGTTCTCGGAGTTCCGAGAATTCTCGGAGTTCCGAGAAATATTCTCGGAGTTCCGAGAAATATTCTCGGAGTTCTGAGACAACGGCCAGAAGAAATAAAATTTCTACTGGACCATTTCTCGGAGTTCCGAGAAAATGTCCAGACGCTACTGGACCTTTTCTCGGAGTTCCGAGCTCCAGTCTCGGAGCTCCGAGAAGCCTAAAAAATCTGATATTTTGATGTGTGATTTTTGGCTTTTGGAACTTGACTCTTATGATAATTTTGGAATGTTTATGAGGGTCCCAACATGTTGGTCCACCACATAAGCATTCACTAAACCGTTGAAGATCTTTAAGTGTTATTTGAAAAACAATTTTGAAAACACTTGAAAATACTTTGCCTTGACTTGAAACTCTAAAGAGAAAGGATGTACAATGATACCTATGCAATCTTCGATCCCTCTTTAGCTTTGGTTTTCAAATGATCTTCCATCTTTGGATGCTTGCTTGAGTGATGATGTGAGCTACACTTAGCTCCTTTGGCTCTTGTTTGGTACACCTTTAAGCATGACCAAGTTGAGTGTTGGTTTCTTCAACGATCAATCCTATCTTAAACACAACAGTTCAAAGCAAATTGATTAGTATTAAAAAACACAATCAATTATGTTTAGAATCATCAAAACAAGATTGGAGAGTAGACCCTTGGGCTTACAGATCATTACCAGAAAAAAAAGCCTTTCACAAAGTTAGCACAACTATTTATTTTTTTACAAAAAAATGCCCCTAGTTTGGGTTTATCAAAGAAAAAGTTTTTTTTATTTTTAGGCCCAAAGGGTTTGCAAATGGCTTAAAACATTTGGGATGTTGGCTTAAAGCTCAAATCGATCAAGGATAGCCTTCTGGTGTACTTAAGCGTAATACTTCTTTAATTAATCCAGGTTTGTAGGTTCATTTAATTTTTCTTCATTTTCATTGAGGAGTCTTACGGCTTTTCCAGGCAGGACTTCATCAACAATGTAAGGACCAGACTAGTTTGGCCTGAATTTTCCTCGAGGATCAAATACTGGTGCCCTGGAGGACTTTAAAATAATATCTCCAGGCTTCAAATCACGGACCTTGACTTTCTTGTTAAATGCTTTTTCGATTCTCCTTTGATATCCCTGGATGTGATACAAGGCTCTCAGCCTCTTTTCGTCTATCATCTGCAGCTCATGGTATTTGGCTTTTGCCCATTCAGACTCTGACAAGTCAGCTTCCACCATCACTCTCAAGGATGGGATTCTCAGCTCAACAGGGAGGACTGCTTCCATTCCGTACACTAAAGAATACGGAGTTACACCTGTTGAAGACCTGATCGATGTCCTATAAGCCCACAAGGCATAAGGGAGTTTATTCGACCAATTTTTATAACTCTCAGTCATCTTACTGATAATGACTTTGATATTCTTGTTCGCTGCCTCTACAGCCCTAGTTGTCTGAGGTCTGTAAGGAGATGACTTATGATGCCTTATCTTAAATTCTTCACACAGGTGTACTACCTCTTTCTTGAAATGAGATCCATTGTCAGAAATCAGCTCATGAGGCACTCCGTATCTACATATAATGTTTGTACGGATAAACTTCACAACTGTGTTTGAAGTTATGGAAGCATATGATGCAGCCTCTATCCACTTCGTAAAATAGTCAATAGCCACCAAAATGTACTCATGACCACTCGAGGATCTTGGATAAATCTTTCTAATGATGTCTATTCCCCATACTGAGAATGGCCATGGCCAAGTCAAAGAATGCAACTCTGACGGAGCAACATGAATAAGATTCGCATAAACTTGGCACTTATGGCATTTCTTCACAAAGGCGAAACAGTCTGCTTCCATTGTGGGCCAATAAAATCCAAGTCTTAAAATCTTTGTAGATTGCATTTTGCCATTCATATGCGGTCCACAAACTCCCTCATGGGTCTGCTCAATAAGCTCTGCAGATTTGTCCTCATCAACACATAAGAGTTGTATTCCGTCAAAAGATCACCTATACAGCTTTTCACCACAAACGATGAAGTTGGTAGCCAGCCTCTGAAGAGTTTTCCTCTCTTTGCTTGAAGCTTCAGGAGGGTGACCCTTGCCAGAAATGAAGTTCTTGATATCCATATACCATGGTTTCCCATCCGGACATCTTGCCAATATTTCTATCACATTCACATGCGCAGGAGCCCACTGTAATCTGACAACTAAAGGCTGAACCTCCATAGTTGCAGAGATGTCTAGCATCGAAGCCAAAGTAGCTAAAGCATCAGCAAAATGGTTCCTGGTTCTTAACAGATGAGTAAAAGTGATATTCTTAAATTTTTTAACCAAAGATTCCAAATATGTATTATAAGGGATCAATTTATCCTCTCGAGTTTTCCATTGCCCATTGGTTTGACAAATAATGAGCATTTAGTCCCCAAGCACATCTATGTCTTGAACTTGAAGAGCTAAAGCTGCCTCGAGTCCTGCTATACAGGCTTCATATTCTGCCATGTTGTCCATGCACTCAAACTGCAGCTTGATGGATATAGGGATATACTCTTTCTTTGGAGATATCAAAATTGCACCTACTCCTTGACCCTGGTTATTGACTGCTCCATCAAAATACATCAACCACTTGGTACTTGGAGTTTTCTCTTCAATATGCATGATCTCTTCATCAGGAAACTCAGTTTTCAGAAAAGCATTTTCCTCTGTAGGAGAATCAGCCAGCTGCTCAGCTATAACCCGTCCTTTAATTGATTTCTGAGTGACATAAGTGATGTCAAACTCAGATAAAAATAACAACCACCGTGCGGTTCTTCCTGTAAGGGCGGGTTTCTCAAACAAGTACTTCAACGGATCCATCCGTGAAAGTAAAAGAACCTTGTTTGACAACATATAGTGTCTAAGCCTTTGGGTTGCCCAAACTAATGCTAGACAAGTCTTTTCTAAAATGGAGTACTTTATCTCATATTCTAGCATCTTCTTACTGATGTAATAAATAGGCTTTTCCCTCTTAGACTCTGGATCTTTCTGAGCAAGCATACAACCCATTGCCGTGTCTGTGATTGACAAATACAACAACAAAGGCTGGCCTGGAATGACGGGTGATTGGACAGGAGGTAAAGATAAACACTGCTTAACTTTTTCAAACACTTCCTGACATTCATCATTCCACTTCTTTGGAGAATTCTTCTTCAAAAGCTTGAAAATTGGTTCACATGTCATTGTCAGCTGAGATATGAACCTCCTCAAGTATTGAACTTTCCCAAGGAAACCTCTGATCTGCTTTTCTGTCTTAGGCGGTTCCATTTCCTGGATTGCCTTGATCTTTTGAGGATCAACCTCAATTCCTCTTTCACTGACCATAAATCCTAGGAGTTTCCCTGATGTAACTCCAAATATTCACTTGTTTAGATTCAAACGAAGTTGATATTTCCTGATTCTCTAGAAGAATTTTCTCAAGGCAATTGTGTGTTCTGGACGAGTCTTCGCCTTTACAATCATATCATCTATATAGACTTCAACCTCTTTGTGAATCATATCACGAAGAAGAGTAGTTGCAGCCCTCTGATATGTAGCTCTAGCATTTTTCAAACCAAACGGCATCACTCTGTAGCAATATGTACCCCACTGAGTAATGAACGATATTTTCATCATGTCCTCGGGCGCCGTCTTAATCTGATTATAGCCTGAGAACCCATCCATAAAGGATAAAAGTGCATGTCCAGCTGTATTATCCACCAGGAGATCAATGTTCACCAATGGAAAATCGTCTTTTGGACATGCCTCGTTCAGGTCCCGAAAATCAACACACATTCGAACCTTCCCATCCTTTTTGGGCACCGGTACTATATTAGCGAGCCATTCAGGGTATTCGAGCACTTGGATGAATTTCACTTCCAATAATTTCTTCACTTCTTCATAAACTTTCAACTCCCACTCTGTTTTGAGTTTTCAGAGTTTTTGCTTCTTTGGCTTAATGCCAGGGATTAAGGGTAATCTGTGCTGGACAATATCTTCATTCAATCCCGGCATGTCATCATAAGACCAAGCAAAAACCTCCTTGAACTCTTTAAGTAAGGCAATTAATTCTTCGCACTCTTCAGGAGATAAAGTTTTGCCAATCCTTATTTCCCGAATCAAGGTTTCATCACCTATATTCACGGTCTCAACTTCCTCTTCGAGTGGTTTTGCTCGGCGACTCTCCTCCTGTTGAATCATATGTTTGATTCCAAGGGAAGTTTCGTCGGCATCCTCGTCAGAGAGGGAGTCTTGATTGTTATTATTATTATAAGATTTTAAAGCAGATTCAGTAGCAGAAATAGAAACAGGAATATACAACGAAGAAGAGTCTTTTATTTCATGATAATCAATGATTACATCAGTGATTGAATAGCCCACAGCAGGCTTTACAGACTCTGGAACATTATTTACAAACTCAGAAACAGACAAGTTGACATCAGTGTCAACACACTCAGAAATATGTACATGTGAAACATCAAGTACATCAGCAAAAATATCTTCAGACTCGACCTCACTAGCAGGAGACACATCAGCGACTCCAAGGATTGACTTGACCTCTACAGTACCTGCATCAAAAGAAGAGTTAGAAATGACAAACTTTGTATCTGACTTGGAAACAGACTCATACTTAGACACAACTGACTCTTTTGGAGAAGTATGACTATACTAAAAGGTAACCTGAGGTAGGACCTGAGAGGTTCAGTTAGTCAAAGGCTCCTCTACCGGGGTGATCAGATATGTGGGGTTTAATATCATTGTGCTCCTGTCAATAACGGCCACAGTCTGTGACCCTTCCTCAAAAAGTGAGTTCAGAAATTCTGGCACCATGCAGTCAGCCCAATCTATCTCTGACTCTATCTCTGCGATCTGTACGCTTACTAGCTCATCATCTGGTAGTTTGAGGTCGAAGAAAATTTCAAACCTTGTCAACCTGTGCACAGTATTCTCATCTAGCCAAGTCTCAGTGAAACTGCAAAATGGAACATTTGCTCCCTCCTTGCGAAAATGGCCATTCATTGCCAAATTCAAAGGTCCCATAGGTAAGTCTAAGCCATGGCGACGACACTCGGCCCATTTCAGCATATAACGCTTCATCTCTATGATCTCCTTCTTGGTGGGTTTGTATCCAAGTCTGAATAAACCATTGAAAACTCGAAACTTTGGGAATTCAGTCATACCTTAATGATATTTTCCCAACCTGGCACCTGGCATATACCCTTGTTTGCGAATCATCTTGACAACCTTGGAATTAGTGCTACTTAGGAAGAAGATCTCTTCATTCATCGCTTCCTCCATAGTAATAGTAGTCACCTCCAGCGAAAAACCAGTTAAGCTTATATCGTCTGCTTTGCCAATAACCAACTTCTGGGAAATCTGGTCTATTTCCAAATCAGGGTCACCATTCACAGTGATCACCCTATTATTTTGAATAAACTTCAACTTCTGATGCAGCGTAGATGGTATAACCCCAACTCTGTGCAACCATGGGCGGCCGAGCAGTAACAAGAAAGATGCTTTGATATCAAGGACTTGGAATTTTATTTCAAATTCTTCACCACCTATTTGGATTTCTGTCACCAAAGTCCCGATGACATCACGACGGGTTCCATCATAGGCTAGAATGCCTTGCTCGGAGGGAACAAAATTCTCTGGCCCGAATCCAAGGATAGTTGCTGTGCTCAATGGGCAAACATTTAGAGCAGACCCATTGCCTACTAATACCTCTGGAACCTTCTTCTTGTTGCAGATGACTGTGATCTTGAGAGGTTTAGTATGGTCTCAACCCTCAGGGGGAAAGTCCTCATCTGTAAAAGATAGGGCCCTCGACGCATTTGTTATGGCAACTAAACTCACCAATTCATCCGGAGTGGTATCGACAGATACTTGAGCTGCATTAAGTTCTCTAAGAACCAACTTTCTATGCTTTGAAGAAGACATGAGCAGACCCCATACAGAAATATTCGCCTGAGTCTTCTTTAACTGCTTTAATAAACTCTCATCTTCTTCCTCTGTAACAGGCCTATTCTGCCTCTGATTCCCTGCAGCCCTTGCTATCTCTGCTGGATTCTCTACACTCAATTCTGGAGGCTTGAATACACGACCACCCCTTGTGACGTGTTGAAGCTCATCACACTAGTCATCAAGGAACAACAAATCATCATCCTCGATTTTCAGTACATATGGTGTTTTGCTCAGCCGCTTTTCCTCAACATCTTCACAACAGAGAACATAAGGTCGAGAAGAAGACCCTACAAAGTCACCATTAGCTAAAGAAAGGACATAATGCTTTTCCCTCGTCAATTCTCCGATCTCCTCATCATCCAACCTCAGTACATAGGGTTTATCGGATGTTATAGCACAAATGAGGGTTGAAGGGTCAAGAAGAGGTTCATTGCCAAAAATAGCATTGGTAACTGGCGGAGGAATAGCACAATGATTTGGGAGAGGTTTTGAGTAGTATTTGGTCGCTCAACTTCCAAATCCTTATTATCTATCATTTTCTGAATAGCATACTTCAGAGCTAGGCATCTTTCTGTCAGATGACCCGAATTCCGATGATATTCGCAGTATTGGTCTAATCTCCAATACTTAGGCAATGGATCTGGTACTGGCCTAATATCAGGAAGCTTTATCTTCTTATCCCTAATCAGTTTCTTCAGAATAACAGGGTAGGGATAAGGAAGCAGATCAAATTGCTTAGGTGTCTGCCTCTCTGCCGGTCTTGACACCTCAGTTACTGCTCTCGCCACTGGTCTGACCTAATTCACACTATTCACTTCTTTCTGTATAACCATCGGCTCTTGCCTTCCCTGACATCAGATGATGATGGTCTAGCCCTTAAACCTTTGCCTACGGCATCCTCAGTTTGTGTTCCCGTTTGAATTAAATGGTCAAAATTAGGATAATGTTGTGGCGCCATGAAATAAAAATACTGAGTAAACAGACTCTTGACCACCAACTTTATCTGATCCTTTTCTGATAACCTCTGATTTAACTGGGCAGATTTGCGCCTCCAGTGCCTAATAAATGAGGTAAAGGTCTCTTGAGGACCTTGTTTCAACTGTTTGAGATCTCTCTTCGTAACCTCTATCCCTTCCTCCATTGAAAATTGCTCTATAAGTTGGTCAGAGATGTCTTCCATGATTCTGACATCATCTGGTTTCAGCCTTAGGAACCATTTCTTTGCTATTCCTACCAGAGAAATAGGAAATAGCTGGGCCATCTGTTCGTGATTCAAGCCATATTGCTGCGAAAGGATGATAAACCACCTCATATGGTTCTGAGGACATCCGGTCCTGTCGTACTTATCATAATCTGGAACTTGGAAGTTATGCGGTAACACCACTGCAGAGGACATCATCAACTCGGAGATGTCAAATTTCTTCGGGCCCTGGACTTTCATGTGTTCCATCTCTTGAGCCAACTTCTCGAATTTCTTAGACATTTCCCTCTCAAACTTTTCATACATCTCTCTTTCCTTGTTGACTCTAGGGATACAATACTCATCAGCGTATTGCTCGTCATCCAAATCAAACTTTAACGGTGAAATAGTAGGTCTATTTAATTCTGGAGATGCAACACGAGGAGGTTGATGGAGTGTTGGTCCTCCTTTGGAAGTAGAGGTCTTATCGCTAATTTGGGTCTTCATGTGAGTCATTTCTTCCTTCATACTCGCCATATCACGAGTAAGGTTTCTTAGCATCTCATGTATAGCTATCATGGGATCAGTGGAATCCGCCATTGAGACTGGGGTGATTAAGATTGGGGTGGGTTGAATGGGTGAAAGTATTTTCGAAAAATGAGACAAAGGTAACACTGGGGAAGTAAATGAAATAGGCGACGAAGATTGTCTACTCAGCCTGGAATCAAAAGACTGACGGGACCAGGTTGGTTTTTGAAATTGTAATTTTCCTTGGAGCAATGGCTGCTTAGTCAAGAATCCTATGAATGGAAGTACAAACACTAGATTAAAACAAATGATAAATGAGATAAAATATTCTAATCAAATAGTGACGAGAAACAGAAAACCACTTTCATTTAATGAAATTCAAACTGTGATTACAATTGACAAAATTACTAATCTCTGATTACAACTGGATAAGCAAACCGACAATAATGGGAACTGAAGAAATCAAGATAACAAAATATGATAGAGATCTTCAAGGTCCCTCAATCCGAGCTCTGCGCCTTGCGGGTTCTTCCAGTAATTTTCCATGTCGGACTTTAGCTGCTAAAGAAAATCTCCTCTCTAGGTTTTTGTTCCCCAAGCAGCCACAATGGATCTGATGAGATCAGGAGTGAGATCTTCGCAAAAAGGAGGGGCTATGGTTCCGGGAGGACATGAAATTCCCGTAACCTGATGAAGAAATCGTGTGGGTACGTAAAAAGAAGATTTCTCGATACCCATGAGGTAAACAAACTGATGTGGGTAAGTGCTAGTGAAAACTTGGAAGTATGAATGACTCACCCAATGAAACTGGCCCTCCTCTACATGCCGCAACCAATTGCGCCATTCATCAATGGACTGAGGTTGATTAGCCATTGGTTGCCATAAACAGAAATTCTTCAGGGTATACGGGTTTTGGTTTTGTTGCTGAAGAACCCTAAGTTTTTCATCAAGCCAAACATATAACAATTTAACACATCAACAGAAATTGTTTTTGACCTCTTGACCAGCAATAAGGTCTAGTCCCAAGAAGGTCTCTGCTAACATAGTGGGTATAGGATTCCTCCCCTCATTGATATGATCTACTACTCCTAGTAGGGTCAAAGATACAACATGGGAGTTTCTGGGAAGAACGTGACGTGCGAAGACCATAAAGATTAAAGCACTACGTCCGCAATCTTGAAAACGAGAGTTGGTAGGATCGACGTTTTTGGAAAAAAGTTTAACAAGTCTTGAACTTTCACGCACGTATCCGTTAAATACGGCAGAGCATCTACAATTTCATTTTTGAATAGTTTGAAAAAAAGATCATGAGGAGATTCTATTCTTAAAAGTTTGATCCAGAGTCCCTCATACGGGAGCTCTAGCAGGGTACACCAGTCCTCAATAATGGGACAGAGTTCAAAAGGGCCAAATCAGAAGACATGAAGAACAGGATCCTAAAGTCCAGCAGCTGCTTAAAGAAACTTCGAATTTATATCACGACTGTTCAGATGAGTGAATGAATTGATGAAATGATCAGCCATATTTCTCTTTGAATGCTCACGCGGAAGAGCTCAAATAGCATCGGCTATCCAGTTGTCCAACAGAATGTTCGCCATGATCAGACCTAAACACAAAGATAGGACGGAATAATGAGAGAATGAAGATAACTTGGAATAAACAAAGAATAGGGATAAACTTAACAATCAATCATAGGAAGGATACAATTGACGACGCCGAATGTTCCACTGATGATCAAAGATGATCAAAGACTCAGAAAATAGACCACGGTCATAACATGACAAAAGTAGATCATAGACCGGATCTAAATCTGGAAGATGAATGTCAAAACTGTATGATCAAGGAGATCAACAATGATAGATTATGACCATAGAAACAGCGGACAAGCCATCGGCCATATCTAAGACAAAACAAACCATTCAGTAAGAATCCAACCTAATGCATCTATGGCACAACAATAGAATGGATAAATCAGGTTGGTAGAATTTATCATCACTGAATCAAGGAATAAACCATGGCTATGAGTGTGACAAGTAAGGGCCACTAACCAGGTTTAGATTTGAGGGATGAATAGACATAACTGATTGATTCAAGCAAGGAATCTCTACTATAAAGTAGGTCACGATCTTATAATCAAGAGATATATGGACAAAAATCTCAATGAATAGATCAAACGATAGGCCACGACCATGAGAGGGGCAAGTAAAAGCCACTGGTTAGGTCTAGATCTGAAAAACGGACTGATATAACTGATTAGATTAGATAAGAAAACCTCACTAAAGAGTAGGCCTTAATCTAATAATCAATATATATATATAGATAAATATACATACATATCCTAACCAGGGGCACCGGCCCTAAATATAATCCAGCAGAGTCAAGACGCTTGACTCAAGACAGACATGTGAATGCACTAGGACCGCATTGTAGCTACATAAAGTGAGCTACCCTAGTCTATAGATAGGGCTAGGCTCCTAACTCTAGGCTCCACAAGTGTAAGCAACACATGTTTGTCCTTATATGAATGCAATATATATATATATATATATATATATATATATATATATATAAGCACAAGCAAATCCTAATTGGGGTTTCACTAAGTCGGCAAATATATTTATATACATAATATATAAGATGAAAATAGGGCTCCGGACTCAATATATCGGGCACTATGCGTATGATCCATACTTTAGATGTATAACACAAGTACGCTTAGTGTTATACATAGTATGCGTCATTGCTCATCGGCCGCTGTAAACACAAGTACGCCTTGTGTTTACCGCTGCAGCACCGGCGCATAGCTTGAAAATAGATACAACAGTCCCATCAGGGTAATGAAATTCCATCTGGCACGCACTGTATCTATCCCATGGAGCCAATAATGAAAAATAATGAAAGAAATAAAGAATATGATAATGTATGATGTGCAGTGTGTGAATCCCTTGTTTTAATTACGCACCTATCTGGTGCCCCTGGATTCTAAGCGAAAAGGTTCCCATTCATAATGATTTTCACCCAAATTTCTCCAAAATAATAAAAATGGCATTTTTATTAGAGTTAGGCAATGTTTCAAGAACTTCCCAGCAGAGTCGGCAGCCTGTGGACCCCGATCCGGGAGAGAGGTGGGGGACGAGCCCCCAGCGGCCTCTGGATCATCCACATGTGAAGGAGAGCTCTACCAAGGAACTCTCAAAACAGGTGCCACCTTCATAGCAAAGCACGAGTGGCGATATAAACTATGAGATACCTCTTGATTCGGGAACAAATCCAGATTCGAGACGTACCTAAACAAACTCAGAGTCGCCATCCATGGTATACGACCATGGATCCTAAAAAAAATATGCTCTGAATACCATGGATAACCAGAAATGAATGGGTTCGTGCCTGATTGCGAATGGAGAAGGTCCGAAGAGCACCCCCAATTCGCCCGAGTGCAAACACTTGGTCTCTTATGCCATTTTTATTAACTCCAAAGAATTTTGGGCAAAATCATGTGAAATTGAAATAATCCTCAGGAGTCGTCTATCTAAGCATGCATTTCCTGAGTATAGAAATAATAAGTACACAGAAAATAAATAAAAGAAGTGTCACCTAAGCACTACTAGATTTTGAGTGACATATTAGGATGTCTAAGTTTTGATATACGAACACATGCATGCTACAGCTAAAGGTATAAGGTATGAACAAGATATAACAAATATGATAGGCAGACTTAGCAGGACAATAAAATAAACAAGTAGATGAGATATAAGAAGCAGTAAAAGCGATAAAGCAGTAAAAGAAATACAGCTAAGCATATAAGCAAGAAGTAATAGACCGGTAAACAATAAAGAGTTACAACTGAGCATGTAAGCAAAAAAAACACTGTACTAGTAAGCAGTAAAGATCTATAGCTAAGCATGTAAGTGTTCAAATAAAAAAATAATCTCAATCTGAAAGGAAACACATAAGCAAAATGATAATCACAAACACAAACTCTAACAAAATTAACAACAAATCCTAAGACTCTAAAATTGTCCTCGACTCTTGGATGATCTGATATTCATCCAAGCAGCCTACGTATCCCCGCCTCCACAAGAATCAGAGGGACATAGTTCTTCGCACCTATTCTAAACTATGATGCCTAAGACATCTAGACCTCTATCCTAGACTCGACCTAAAAGACCGGACTAGTTATTAAAGGTTTTAGTACGATTATTTAGATTCCAGTGGATTGTGGATTTTAGGACACCCTATATGCCCTAACTAAATGCAGGTTAGCCCTAAGCTAATGCAGGTGATTCCTACAACCTATGTGTAACTATGCTATGTGTCATAAGGAAAATAATAGGATCACTAACGCGTCCTAGACCTAGTCATCAATCAGCGATGTGAATCGTCAACTGACTAGACGGAGGCATTCCTATAACTCTAGGACAAACTCCTAACTCTAAAGCAAACACATAACCACCAAAACACTCTACCTAGGACATACTCCTAACTCTAGAGGAAGAGCTTTTTTTTGGAAAAAATAAGTTTTTAAAGTTGTTTATTCAAAAAGATTTAAAATGTTATTTTTAAAAGTTTGGCTGGACTTGGGATAAAGATCCCAAGCTGCACTACGTACCTCATGAAAGAGGATCAAGCCAACGTAGTTCGAAAACACATTTTCCTAATACGCTCTTAAAATTTCTTAAGTTTTCAAATGTTTTTGTATTTTAAATGCTTCAATGTGTTTACCCTTTCAGCTAAAGGGAATCCAATAAAAGAGACTCTATACTCACCATATCGCGGTAGAGTACTAAAGAGGTAAAACGAAATCCCAATAACCTAAGGGAAAAGCCTTAACGAGGGAACTAAAGTCCCTTAACAAACTAACAATCTCAAAGAGATGAACAAACTTTACCAAGGCTTAGCCAGTCTCCAAAGAAAAGGGATAAATGTCCAAAACAAAAGTCAAACTCCCATACTAAGGGTCAAATTTCTAAGCTTAAAGGCTGACACTTAAACTATGACACTAAAGGAAAATAATGAGACATAGCTTGTCCCCAAAGGAAGCAAAACCTCTAAGACTCTACTGAGATTTTAAAAGACTCCTAAAGTGGGCTCCAAATGAGAAGGCTCGTCTCCAAGGGAGAACCACCTAACAAAACAAAAGATGTCTCTTAATAAGGGCTCTAGATGACTCTTTAATTGCTCCTGCAATGAGGGAAAAACTAGTGTCTAAAAGACTAGGAAAGCACCTAAAAGAGAAGATAAAATCCTACTAAGACTTAGCAAGTCCCCTAAATGATGGGCTTGGGCTAACACCTTCTTCGCCCTTGCAATGATAAAGGTTTTATTTAATGGATAGGATTCCTACACTAACAAACATGTTTCTAAGAAAATGCTACGAATATGAAAATAATTCTGAGAAGAAAAATCCTTCAACTTGTATGAATTAACACTATCAAATCTATCTTAAATGAAGCATTTCTAACTATACAAACAAGACAATCATCTACAAGGATATAAAATCTGTTGAACAAATAATATCATGCTACCAGCAAACATGTAATAATATTATCATCAGAAGTGTTATGAGTTTTCCTTAAAAAAAATCTAAGCATGAGTAATAGTCATGAAAAACATAATCTTTAAATTCTAAGGTTCAAATGCCCTGAATTCAATATGTCAGTTACTCCTAATAAAAAATTTCGATTATTTTATAAACATCCAAAGATATCTGAACATACTCATTCCTTAAAAAAATAAATTCTTCAAGTTGTATATCGAAACACATAAGAAACGGCTACAGCTAATTTACAAACATCGCAAGTCCATATAAGATATTTGTCCCAAACATTTAGCTAAAATTACAAATCTAAATTAATGCACTGAAAGCTCCTACATCTCCTACACCGTAAGGTAAATTACCTCTATATCCCATACTGTCCTTTTCTCACCCAGAATTATGAAAAAGAATTGCAATTTTCTTCTTGCAACTTCATCTATCATTTAAGGAAATAAAATCATGAGCAATTATGAACCGAACACAATGAAGAATACATTAACACAAAGACAGAGAAGTGGCCCAAGGTAATTATCTGACTTGAATTATAGTAACACGAAGTCAAAATGTTCGAAATCGAGTAGGTCGGAGTCAACTTGGTGCCATACTTAAGGAAATGTATTACTCCACTTTATGTCTTAAGCTACTCACTTAGGAAGAACAACTACAAATCTGCTTCTGGTAGGTAACTCTATAATAGAAGTGTATTCGTATAATATAGTCTACACCATCAAATTACATATCTAATTACACATAAATTCCACAACTGTAAGCTTTACAAATGAAATGAAAGCCAATATAACCAAAAGCATATTAAAGTATATTTCTTATTATGCAATAGAAAAGAAGCAAATTCATCCTCTAAGTCTTTTAATTGACCCACGATATTTAGAAAATAGCAGAAGACATATGGACCAAGGCTGAAGCAGGCGTGTTTTGCAAAACGAGATCACATTTTATACAAGAATGTAACTGAGTTATTGTTATATTTACCATGATTGGAAACGAGGCTAACTTAGTATGAATACCAATAATTTGAAGTAACAATATTAAAATCAACAGATGGTAGCTTTACCATCACATTTTAACAGTGTCACTATTAGCAATTATCAAAATGACAGCCACACACAATCGAACTAGACAGAGGAAGAGATTAATGAACCAAATGGGAACCAATATTTGTAGAGTTACTAAATTTTGGAAAAATTCACAAGAGGCAATGGAATTTTTTTTTTAAATAAAAATAAAAATGGAAATACCAATGAGCTATCATGACATCAATCCTTTCAATTCATGCAGGTCTACCTTGGAAGAAGCGAATCAAATCCATTTTTTATAAGAAGAAAAATCCCTTAAAAAAATGATTACTGATACCAATTGACTATACTACTGAACCTGATATCCACACCATGAATCAAAACAGGTGACTACTCTAGACAGCATAACATATGTAGCGCACCTTCCCTAGATAAAAACAATGGTTCAATTCAATATATCAAAACGAATATAGCTACACCTGTCTCATCATATAAACACCCTAAGCAAAGAGGCCTTTACAAATAAAAAATAATGAGCTGCTTCCCTACCTAATGCTCTATTCAGACAAATGCCAAAAGAAAGTTGTATACATAGTATTCATCTAATTAAGAGGGTTAATCCAAAACAAGAGCTGAAACTAAAGCTATAAAACTCCATCAATTCATTCAGAGAAACAAATGGACGAGCTAAAATAGGGTGAATTAAACAACCATAAAAACTTTATCAATTTATTCAAAGAATAGTGGATGATTCACAACAGGGCTAATTCAAAACAAGGGCTAAACAAGGGCTGATTCAAAACAAAGGCTGAGATAAGGGCTGATTCAAAACAAGAGCTGAAACTGAGGCTGATTTCAAAACAGGGGCTGAAACTCCAACACTACATATAAGTTTTTATATATTCGATAATTTTCACCATCAAGCTTGCATATATATTCATGGCCAGCCCCTTCAAGTGCTAGATAGTCGATTGGCCCATAACCTAGAGAGAAACTTCCATTCCATGGGCTCCATAAGGGGACCACCTCTAAATAACCCAACCCCACTGATGATATCACACACAAAAGGGTATTCCATGTGAAGATGACCCTATCATATATAATAACAAAATCAAGGATATGATATGGGTAACTAAAGAATTGTAGGAAAGAAAGGTACTCACAAGAATATGCCATTTAGCAAAAATCAAACAACCCCAAACATAAAGATCAGATATTTGAAACAGATAAAAAAAATGACATAACCATGTGTGCACACTTAATTTATATCAAAATTTTAAAAAAAAAATTAGTTATGCAAGAAAACTGATTGTAGTTTTTCTTTTTTTTATCTTTTACATGTATGATAGCATGGACATCATGTACAGAACCTGAAATCTGAACTTATACAAAGAGACCTTTTGAGAGTGAAACAGGATAGAAATAGGCTCCTAATCAAGTTACGCCCAAAATCTTGACAAGAAATTTTTTTTACTTGCTCAGCTCATGGCAATTTAACCACTATGATTTTCATTCCACACTTCAATAAATCAGATGATTGGGATTATCTGATGGAAAGAATTCGATGTGCACACCCAATTAACTGGTTCTTGTAACCGAAAGGGCACAAAAACCATCACAATACAGACATATGTCATGATCAGGATAAGAATTAATTTATCTAAGTGAACTCTAACAGGTAAGCCATATATGATTGTGTAAACTACTGTTGAAGGTTTTAGGCAAAGATATGAGCATTATAATGAATTGACCTTCCACTATTTGTTGAGCCAATTAATATTCAACAATCTTAGCTACAGCTCTAAGAAAGGAATAACATGCACATTTCTTAAGAAAAGACAAATAAAATCTGGTAAAGAAGCTCTTTCACAAACACCTCATCTTTTAGTTTCCTCTTAGGTTCTAACTGAAATAAATGTCCCAATAAATAGATAAAGATTTGAGAAATTATTTGCAGTACATATTAATACAATTATAGCCATATATGGCTAAACCAAATAAGCATAGAATCATATAAGCACTGAACTATACAAGCACTGATCCATGCAAGAATAAAATGAAACCAATTCATGCAAGCACTGAAGGAGTGTAAAAAAAAAATTAAAATGAGCTATGGGAAAAACAAATTAGATAAAAAAAATCCAAGCTTTAGAAGCTCATAATTTGGGACTTGTGGAATGTGCTCCTTTTCTCATAGCTAATATTTTATCAAATACTACTTATATCATAAAGTAATTTAAACACGTATAAACAGACAACATTACAGACAATAACCTTTCATGTACACACTCATGACAACTCTCACAGGTGCATAAAAAAATATTTAATATGCAGTACATAGAGATTTTACTGAAAATTTTAACCCATTCCTTGCAGATTTTGAAATTTTGAAGCCAAAAATCCTTCATTGTTCGTTTCTTTTGTTTATATATATTTTTTAAACAAACACGAATCATAGCTATAAAATGTAAAGCCTATAAAACAGTTGCTATCATAATTCCTAAAAATTTCCAAGGTAATCACTCGTTAATAGCCATGATAATCAGAGCAAATATTTTTTTTTTACAATTAGAACAGACAAGAGTCATTAAAAAAAATTCTTGTTATTGATGAAATTTTTACTTAATTTTCTTGTAAAAACTGATCTACCAGTGGAAGAAGAATACCTCAAGTGAATTAAAATCCCTTTGCTAAATCGAAATTTCTTATGCTGAAGATGCCAACTGAATTCCTTCCAAAGAGATCGATAAGCTTTGGAATGTAAATTTCTTCATAAAATGCATCAAATATCATTCGAATCTTAAGAAGATCAATAGATCTCAGCAAAACAGATTATAGACTCAAATTTCAGTTTTAATTCCAATGGATCTCACTGAATGAACAAAGCTAAAGCTAGATTTGTTAGCTATCTAAAGTTGTAGCTAAGAGTTAGGGTTTGAGAGTTTATCTAGGGTTTTGCATGAGGGAATAATGACTTGGATGAAGAATAAGAGAAGAAGATGACAAAAATCTTTTGGCCGGAACTCCGGCAAGCTCGCCAGGAAGATCGCCTGAGAAGAAGGTGCAAAAGAGTAGAAAAGCTAGGGTTTCAAGGTGAGAAAGAAAAGGATTTGCAGAGAATGAAGAGGACATAGGTGGATGATGCTGTAATAAAATGAAATTGAAGTCATAGAAATCTTGCCGGCAGCAAAATGGATGGTCGGAGCTCACCGGAGAAGAAGATCTCGTCGAACAAATGGCTTAGGGTTAGGGTTTGGAAAAACCTAGATCTGCTTTCTCTCTCTTATTCTCCCACTCTCTCTCTCTCTAGGTTTGCAATGAAAACTCTAGATTAGCAAAAATGAGGCCTCGATCCTCTATTTATAGAAAATTTGCTTAATTACTTTCCCCCTTAAGTTGTTGAGACAACCCCCATGTAGCTTTTGATTACCCAAATGAGGGTGATCTAGAGGAAAATTTTAGGGAAAAAATGAGGGAATAAATTCGTGCCCCTTTAATTTGCCCAGGGATACCCTCCTGCAACAAATTACCCCTGTTTTATTCCCAACAGGTCACTTCCTGGTCAGGATAATGCACACCCCTTCTGCAGCACTAAATTTACACAACACTATATACCCCCCTCGTTTGCTATACAAACCGCGACGGATTTTTCTGAAATTTTAGAGGGACCTAAATGGGACCCTAACCTCTTCTAGGAAGAAATTTGAGACACTAAAGCATTAATTTGGAAGGGTTTCATTCAAATACACCTAATTGGAATTCGGTCAAAATGGAGTGTCTACAGATATATCTTTGGGCGGAGGCGATTAGCACCGCTTGCTATATCATAAATAGGGTATATATGAGGCCAATTTCTAAAAAAACACCTTATGAGCTTTGGAAAAACTTGAAACCAAATATAAGCTATTTTAGGGTGTTTAATTGTAGATGCTACATCTTGAATATCAAAGACAACTTGCATAAATTTGATAAAAAGTCGGATGATGGCATATTCTTAGGGTATTCTACACATAGCAAAGCATATAAAGTGTTTAATAGAAGAACCTTAATTGTAGAAGAATCCATGCATGTTACATTTGATGAGAGAAAGCCAACACCTCAAGAAATGCCGCATGATGAGGATGAATACATTGAACACCTTTTACCTAAGACAAATGTTCCTCCTCAAGAGTCTACAAGTGATACATTACGTAGTGAGGAAGTTGAAAGTGTAGAGGAAAACTCATTACCTAGGGATATGAGAATATTGCTAGATCATCCGGAATCCCAAATATTAGGTGATGCCACATCTCCGGTGAGACCTAGATCATACTATAGAACTGTGAATAACAATTTGGCATTCCTATCCGAATTAGAGCCTAAGTCCATCAAGGACGCTGAAAAGGATGAATATTGGTTGATAGATATACAAGAAGAGTTGAGTCAATTCGAAAGGAACAATGTGTGGAGGTTAGTGCTTAGGCCTAGTAATCATCCAGTTATTGGCACAAGATGGGTTTATAGAAACAAAATGGATGAAAATGGAATAATCACTAGAAATAAAGCTAGGCTTGTAGGCCAAGGGTACAATCAGGAGGAAGGGATAGATTATGATGAGACATTTGTTCTTGTTGCCCGTATGGAAGATATTAGGATACTTTTGGCATATGCATCACACAATGGATTTAAATTATATCAGATGGATGTCAAAAGTACCTTCCTAAATGGCTATATCCAAGAGGAAGTGTATTTTGAGCAACCTCCAGGTTTTGAAGACTACAAAGATCCAAATCATGTCTTCAAGCTTGATAAAGCTTTATATGGATTGAAGCAAGCTCCTAGAGCTTGGTATGAGAGACTCTGTACCTTCCTTGTAGAAAAGGGCTTTGGGATGGGCAAAGTAGATAAGATCTTATTTATCAAAAAAGAAAATCAACATATCCTACTTGTCCAGATCTATGTAGATGACACAATCTGTGGCTCAACTAATCAAAGGATGTGTGATGAATTTGCAAATCTAATGAAAAATGAATTTGAAATGAGCATGATGGGTGAGTTAACCTACTTCTTAAGACTCTAAATCAAACAGTACCAAAATGGAATATTTACAAATCAAGAAAAATATACGAAAGAGTTAATGAAGAAGTGTGGTATGGATAGCAGCAAGACATCAAAAATTCCAATAAGTACAGCAACTAAGTTAGAAATGGATGAATTTGGCAAGTCAGTGGACCAAAAAATGTGCAGGGGTATGATAGGTAGTCTAGTCTATTTGACAGCCAATAGACCAGACATTATGTTTACTGTCTGTTTCTGTGCTCGGTTTCAATCGGATCCAAAGGAGTCTCATCTATCTGCAGTCAAGAAGATCTTCAAGTACTTAAGAGGAACCCAAAGTCTGAGACTATGGTATGAAAGATGTAGTGACTTCACTCTCACTGGATATTCAGATGCAGACTTTGCTAGATGTAGAGTTGATAGAAAAAGCACTAGTGGGACTTGTCAATTTTTGGGCAAATCACTTGTTTCATGGTTCAGTAAGAAACAGAATTCAGTCGCCCTGTCCACAATAGAAGCAGAATATGTGGCAGCTGGGGCTTGCTGTGCACAAGTCCTATGGATGAAAAGCACATTGATGGACTATGGAATTAAATTGGAAAATATTCCCATCCAATGTGACAATACTAGTGCTATAAACTTGACAAAGAACCCCATACAACACTCTAGAATCAAACATATTGAGATTTGGCACCACTTCGTCAGAGATCACTCACAAAAAGGGGACATTTGCCTAAAGTATATCAATACTGAGGAACAATTGGCTAACATCTTTACAAAATCCCTTAGTGATGATATAATATGTTATATCAGAAGTGCCTTAAACATTTGGAGTGCATATCAAGTCAAAGAAATTGCTAGATAAATACTTCATGCCTTTCACCTGCTTATCTATATAGTATATACGTATCATCCTTGTTTTGTAGTATCTACATGAATGAGATGTCATACCTTAATCTTAAAAGTCACTCAATTGGTACTCTTAGCCTTCTTAGTTCTCTAAGAGGGAGAGGTACTTTCACCTTAATTAAAATACTTAACAATTTGACATTGTACCAGCATCTCGATCATGAACAGGTATATGTGCATTACTTAACATATATTTAGTTTTACCACATGCATTGATTCCGGGGGAGTCCCTCACTTGCCAATACTTTACCCTTGCTTCCCATGATAGTTTTACACTCATACCCTATCTCATGCTATTAAAAAAAAATTGATGGTTGGAGGCTTAGGTTACTAACACTTGCTCTATACATTTTCATTTGCCTCATTCAAAATTCTAAGGGGGAGTTTTATAGCTAATCAACATGAATCACTTATTTAATATATCCTTGTTCATGTATGCACTTAAACTTGATAAATTCTTCTTTTTGTCGATGACAAAACGGGGAGAATTTTGGAAATTGATTATCTATTCATGTTCCAAATGCACTATCTGCTTTCACTTGTTATTTTTCATTTGTGCATATGTTGAGGGAGAGTATGTGCATTCACTTGCTTATTATGTCACTCCACACACCTCATAATCAATTTTGTTTGTCGTCATAAAAAAAGGGGGAGATTGTACGCACAAGGGCTGATCATCTTACCTTGTTTTGATGATTCCCAAACTAAATTTATTATGTTTTTGAATACTAATCAATTTGCCTTGAAGTGTTGTTTTAAGACAGGACAATCATGGAAGGAACCAACACACCACTTGGTCGTGCTTGAAGACGTAGAACACAGAAGTCAAAGGAGCTAGAGATCACATGGGCCAACTTACCTTGGAAGAACAATCAATGTGGAGCTCACCTCAACACACTCAAGCAAAGCAATCACACAAATGGAAGATCTATGAAGACCAAGACCAAAGAGAAGTGTAGCTACACTTAGACTTGTTATACATCATTTTCTCTTTGGATTTCTAAGTCATGGCAAGCTTATCAAAATATGTTTTTCAAAAAGACTAATACTCCCCGTATTAAACTTAATAGGTTACGTGAATGTTTGTGTGGTGGACCAATATGTTGGGACCCTCATAACATTCCAAATTATCATAAAAATAGAGTTCCAACAGCCCAAAAGAAAATCAGCTCAAACAACTTGAAAATCTGCTGGTTATAGGCTTCTTGAAACTCTGAGAATTATTCTCGAAGCTCCGAGCTCGGAACTCCGAGAAATCTAATGGAGCTCCGAGAAACATTCCAGGGATTAAGTCCCATGCACTGTTTGATTTCTCGGAACTCCGAGAAACATTCCAGGAAGCTTTCAGTGTGTTTTCTTGGAACTCCGAGAAATGTTCCGAGAAATGTTCTTGGAACTCCGAGAACGTCGCGACAGCAAAAAAAATAGTCGTTGTGTTTCAAACGGATAATTGATTTTTGGGGTGTTTTTGTTATCTCCACCCCCAAACGGTCATATATTATTGTGGGCTTATAAATACACATTCAGGAGGTTCATTTAACTCTCTTGAATGATTTACCAACAATCCTAAGCATTCAAAAATACTTGCAAACCCTTTTGGCGTACGGTTTTTCTTTCTCCACCAAACTTGCCTTGCACTTGCAAATCTTTAGAGTTTGGATTTACGGCTTTTATTTGCAATCTTTTGTGGAGAGCATTCAAGGGGACTTCATTGTGCATCAAGCCTTGAAGGAAGGCATAGCAATCTTATTCTTCCTCATTGTAAAGGTGGCTAGGGCATCCTATTCTTAATACCCTAGGGAGGAGCGCTTAGAACTCGGCAAAGTAGGAGAGTCGGTGTAAAGGTGGCAAGAGCATCCTTATTTAATTCCCTTAGGATTGTAAATCACCTCGGAGTCAGGCATCGTGGAGGGCTCATATAGTGGAAATCCTTGAGGACGATCTCAAGAAGAGTGGATTAGGGCTTTGCCTAAACCACTATACATCGGTGTGTTCTTTTCTCTTCTTTGCACTTTCTTTGCTTTGAGTTTTGGTTGTGCATTGTGTATTTTGATACTTCTTGAGCTAACAAAAAAACTAGGCAAGAAAAGATAATTTGAATTAGGTTTAATATTTAAATTTAAAATGGGATAAACTTTTGAGAAAACCAATTCACCCCGCCCTTGGTTCCCTAGACCTTAATTTCAAAAATTCAAATTCCCATCCAAAGGTATTGATATATAGTATTACATATGTTTGAAGAAAATTTCTTCAACTCCCCTTCACGCAATTTAAAGGAATCCATCGGTTCAACTTGCAGGTTTGCGGCGTTCGAAACGATCGTGGCAGTTCAAGGAGTAGATCAAGAAGATGCTGATATTACGACCAGTTACAAAGGTATTTTCATATGTTATATTTTTATTTGAATCACCATCAGATCATCTAGTCCCTAGGTTCCTGGATTAGCAGGTGAAATTGGAGACAAAATTTTCGTTCTATGAGATTTCTAGTTCCGCTGCTTGTAGCGATTTCGCCTGGGGGTGAAAACCATTCCGACTCTAACACCTTCAAATTCTATAACCAGAATACGGGCCCGATTTGGGATAATAGAACAGTGCCTATATTGATGTTAGAAAGGTTGAAAAAATTCCAAGCAAAATCGCTACACGTTGTGAAAGAATAAATCGTGAAGAACAAAAATTTTGCTCTAACCCAGGATTCCTAGGGACAATTGATTTTATTGTGATTTAATAAACACAAATATAAATACCTTTAGTTGTTCTAGAAAATAACACGTCCGCTTGATCTACTCCTCGAAAATCTGCCGATCTAATCGACGCGAAACCACAAGTTGAATTGATGGATTCCTTTTGTTGCGCAAAGGATCTTGTGTACAACTCTTTGTTCACTTAATAATATGATCTAAATCAGATTATAATATGAGAATATGTGTCTAGATCAATGGAGCGTAGTTGGATGATTGTCTTTGACCTTCAAAAGACAAAACTAGTTGATGGAATTGAGAGAAAAGAACAAGAGAAAGACTTTGGGGTGTCTCTATCAATTTCCAGCGCATTGAGTAGAGCTGTAGAAAACTCCAGCAATACGTCTTGTATTTATAGAGTTTTCAATTTCCATATGCACAATCTAAAGTTTCTAGAGAAATCCCCAAAACTAAGGAAACTAGTCACAATTGGAAGCTCCAATTGCAGAAACAAGCCGCCCCACAATTGGAAACCCACATGGGGCATCCCAAGAGGGAATGCTTGCTGCCCAAGCAACCTTGGGTTGCCTTGTGTGGTGTGCTTTGTTTCCAATTTTGTTTATTCAATATTTTCTTCTTTCTTTCATTCCTATTCTATCACATGTGTTGCTTTAATTAGTCAAAACAAATCTGTGGGACCCGATCCCGTGAGAGGGGCGGTGCGACCCGCCTCCCTCTCTCTTGGTCTCTCTTACCCACTCGATTGGCGTGTGCCGTTTATTATTGATATAATTCATCCTTTCCGTGAACTTGGGATCACTAAAGCAATCCGAATTTCACGCAAAAGAGAATGATAGAGTCGCTACCTAGATGAGAGATCTAGGACCTATAAGTGACCAGAAATCTAGATTCATTACCTGATTATGAGAATGGAAGGTATGGGGAGTTACCACCACTATCACCATTCTTGCCCGATAATCCGGTCTTCAATTTCAAAAGTTAACTCTCTCGAATTTCTTTTAAATGGCTCATTTAACTCTATATTGATGTGCGCACTATGTGATATGCATCATGAGATCTAATTTCAATGTATTTCCTAATGTGTATCTTGATTTTCTTAATTCGTTTGGATTCAATCTATGTGAAAGTTCTCCTAAAATCTAGTTTCATAGAAAATCCTAGGTGATTTAATCAAGTTAATTTAGGATTTTAAATGAGAGAAGAAATAAAAACTACTCTAAACCCCACTAATTGTGTGTGGGGCCGACTCGTGATTGGTATGCCATCAAGCATCCAAGCTGCCTACATACCCAAGCCTCACTGGGATCAGAGTCGACGTAGTTTGGTACCTAAACTAAGCAATATGCCTAGACTACTAAGACACCAGTCTAAATTGGACTAACTGTTTCAACAGTTTAAGGGAATTCATTTAATTCAAGTTGAGTAGCTTTTATTATCCTAGGACTTCATCTAAGATGCTATATGATCTTATCTAAATGCAAGACATTCCCTAAACTAATACAGGTGAACTTACATCATAAGTTAACTAGGCTTGTCCTGTAGGAAGATGGGTTGATTAGTGTAACTAGATCTATGGCACTGTTGCTATCCATAGCAAAGGGTCGTGATGAGGTTGTACTCATAACTCTAGGACACCGTATAACCTAGAACACAACGTGACGTAAATGTTCCTAAAGGGCCCTAAGGGTTCCTACGATGGGAGACCGCAATCCAACGGTTCCAAACATAATTAATTAATGATTTTCAGCTCTTTAAAGGTTTCCGATTCCTAAAATCTAAGGAATACCAATGGCTCAAATACTGGCAAGTTTCAGCCTTGAATTACATCCATGGAAGGGAATCGTGCTTTCGACCCTTGTATAATTTGGCACATAAGTTATAGTATATTATTGCCTGGCATGTTTCTCAGGATTTTCGTGGACAATTGACCTTGGAGCCAATAACATACTATAGTTTAAATGCCCAAATTATCAAGGATTGACTGCAATTAGGATACGATTATGAATGCAATCTAGGCAGTTAAACTATCATAGTATAGCAAATTTACGGTGATTTTCTTCAGGATTTTAAAAATTTTAGTTCAGATTATAGATTTACACATCAACCTATAGCAAATCGAATCTAAATAAGCTGAAAATTTTACAATTGCTTTCTCTTGACCAGAGAAGACTACCGTTAAATTTTCATGGATTTTAAATGTGTTTTGCTATCCATTTTCCAATGTTTAAGATATTTGTCCAGATTATAAATTTACACATAAACTTTGGAGTAATCATAGTTTGCAAGCATATCTTGTATTTATCTACTCAGTCATATTCATACTTAGGAATCAATTCAAACTTAACCATATCATTCATTTTTCTAGCATTAACATGCCCTAAGTGACTATGCCATAAAGATAATGAAGAGTCAACAACATAGGCAAAGACATTCACATTATTAGTATTGAGTTTCAATATTCCTTCATACATGTATCCCTTCCAAACCAAAGTTGCCCGTTTAGAAAGTTTCCATCTTCAACTATTTCAAAAGATGAAAATAGATTCCTATCTTTGCAGACATGTCTCATCGCACCCGAGTCAATCCACCTATCATTGCCATCTTCATGGGTATTTGCCACTGAAATCATAGCCACAAACTTTTCTTTATCTGTTGGTGCATCCAACTTCTTGTCTTTAAGAAGTAGATAGGCACTCTTGTAATCGCCAGGTTTTCCACAATTGAAACAAGAACCTTTTCTTTTCTTGATCTTATTGAACTTCTTTTCGGGATTCTTTTTTCTCTTCCGATTTCCTTTTCATTGTTGATTCGAATCCTTGACATTTTCCACCAAGTGGATTTTAGAGGATAGAGGTTCATCCTCTTCTTTATTGTCTCTTATCCTAGATTCTTCCTCAATCTTGAGGCATTGAGACGAGTCTTCAAGAGACATTTCCTCTTTCTTGTGTTCGAGACTTTTTCTAAAGTCCTTCTAAGTTGGTGGAAGTTTGTCAATTATCGAAGGGAAAATGAAAGAATCATCAAGAAGAATGCCTTGAAAATGAATTTGACTTACTATATGTTAAATTTTATGCAACGGATCAATGACAGACTTATCATCTACCACGCGGAAATTCAAGAAACGACTTACAGTGAACTTCTTACTACTTGCTTTTGCCATCATGTATTTGCCTTCATGTGCTGTCCAAATCTCACTTGTTGATCCCATACTTTGGTATATGTCGAAAAGCGAATCTGACATAGCGTTGAGGATGTGTCCTTTGAATATTTAATCATCATGTTCCCATTTCAACCTTACACAAGCCTCTGCTAAAGTGTCATTTTCATTTGCTACAGGCCTTGGAGTTGTGAGAACATGAACAATTTTGAGTGAAGTGAGAATGAAGTGCAACTTCTTCTACCATTGCTTGAAATTCCCTTTGTCAAAACATTCCAGTTTGATGAAGACTTGCGTCATTTGATGAATAGAAAACAATGCCATTGAAGCACTCTAGAAACAAAAAAATTGTCTTAAGATTATTGGTGGGCATGTAGAAATGAAAGAGTTTGGTAGAGTTGCTTCAAGGCGTATAATCGCTTTCCTTAAGGCAAATTTTGCCCCCACCAGTTGTGTGGAAAGGGGATCTGTGAATTGCCTCCAAGATACAATGAAGCCTTGTAGAAAGATCCTACAAATGTTTGTTGGCGCTATGCACAAGCGAAATCAAAACCAAAACGCCTCTTAAGAACTTCAAGCCTTAGAGAAATTACTAAATATTGTATCTACAGAAAACGGTTTTATAGCAATGTTTGTTTGAAACTCAACTTTGAAAAACACGAGTGTAGGAGATTGCAAGAGAGAAAGAAAGATACATAATTAACTCTCTTCGAAAAGACAGATTTCTACTCTATTTATAAAACATTTGATGTCTTTTCATTGTGAAAGACATCCCTTCAAAAGAAACCATTAGATTGGTTTGAATAATGGTCGTTTGATCGCAACTCTTCATGATACAACCAGCTTCGATCATCCACAAAGTGTCCCTCATGTTTAAAAACATCCATGGCTGTTTTTTTTCTATCCAATGAACCGTGGTCGATCGAGCTACAACGGTAAATCGGGCATACCTTTTTAGAAAACGATCAATTTTCCAATAACCAATCCACGGCTGACCGAGCACCCGCGGTCGACCGGGCTTATAAGAAATTGTTTTTCTTTTAAATTAACTTATAAAAACTATTTCCAAAATCACAATTTTACCAATAGAATTTTAAAAATCTCTAACAAAGTGTTCTGGTGTGAATCTGCCACGGCGTTGTCGGTAAGTGCGCCAAGTGTGCTGTGTTTGTGTGAGCGAGCATGTCTGTGTGTGCGCGCAGACGTGCTAGCTTCCTTGGAGGCAAGAAATTGGAAACTCAATGCAAGGGGTCAATGGAAAAAATGTTCAAAAATGTTTCTTTCCCTAGGATTGGATTTAAGGTAATTGAGAAGAAGAAGGGAATGACACTTCTTCCTTGGGCTCTTCTGCCTTTAGACGGATGGAAAGGACTTTTTTAGTACATATGGGACATTAAATGGTGGGGATGTCAACACACTCAGAATGTGAATAATGTGTTGGCACAGAACGTGAATGACACGCGATTGGTCGATGCACGCACAACACAATTAACTCGCATGGTCGGTAGACCATTTGATTCAAGCTAAATGACAAAATGGGACAAACGAAACACCAATGTGAGGGATAGTCGAATTAAAGAGAGAGGCTCACCTAGGAAGATGAATTGATCGATTCCTCAATCCTGAGATACGCTACAGTAATGTGTAGACACCCAATTTTGTCAAGGCGGTATTAGTGCTAGGTGTCGCGAGGAAGAACCTTATGACGAGTTCCAGAGCACTAGTTTAGTTTCTCTAAATCTCTATTTAGGGTATTTTCGAAAAGAAATGATTTCTGAAAGCCATTTTAAACAACCGGAAAGCCTGTTTTTACACAGCACCTGCCTTTTTCGGCAAACCGAAAGCCTTTTTTACTCAGCACCCGCCTTTTACCGCATAAACCGGTAAACCCATTTGCACACGACATTTTAATCGGTAAGTTAACTTTGGGTCGAAAACTTCTATTTTCACCCAAAGGACACTTCGTTTCCCCAAAGTGTACAATATTAGGTTCATTGAAAAGCTCCCAGAATGAGGAATCCAACGGACCTTACCGCTCGTGAATCGGAATTCAATAGGAGGAGTTATAGATGTTCGAAACTCACCAATAAAAGACAAAAAATAACATCTTTCGAGACGAGAACAAGACGAAACATCACGACTTTCTAAATGTGATGCCATCTGGATGATGTCATCTAGATGACATCACAATTTTGACAGGGGCAATATTCAATTTTGCCCCTGGTGAAATTCGGTCGAAATGACAAATTTTACGCCCCCCCTCCCCCCGCCAAAATTATAAATAGAGGGGGGGGGCTAGTGGTTAGATTAGAGGTTTTTGGTTGATTTTTCCCTCTCTCTCCCTCCTTTTGTGTTGGGTCGAACCCCTGGTTCAACCCCCTCTGGCTAGCCAGCTCCAAACCTCGACCGAAATTCTAGCAAAACCCTAGTCTATTTTGTTTCTAGAAGAGATAAATTGGAGAAACTCTAGGCGTCGGTACTCCGCTGAAATTCCGAAGGTTCGGAGTGACACCTTCCATTTTACGCCGTTGTTCTGCCGAATTTCGCAGAACTACAAGCTACTTTTCAATAGTAGCATCGTTCTGCCGAAATCTCGGCAAAACACGAAGGCCCCTTCGCCAACAGAGCACCGTTGCGCTGCCGAATTTCAGAGAACTCCAGCCCCTATTATCAAAATAGTGCTGTTATTCACCCGAAATCTCGGCAAATCCGAAGTCCCTTCATCAACACAGCGCGGTTACGCTGCCCAATTCTCTACTGGTAAAATTATATTTATTTAAACAGCTTTATGTATTTTCCTTTACAAAGTAAGGTATGAGGTGGTGACATCATAAGATCTCCGTCTCACATTGCCCTCAGAACTTATGATATAGATCCCTCAACCTTTCTTTTACTTTCTGCAATTTTGTTTAGAAAGTAATGTTCGAGGTTGTGACTGTAGACACCCCATTTTGACCGAACCCTAATAACGTCGTTAGGATAGAAACCCTATCAAACTAGTGTTTTAGCATCCCCAATTTGTTCTTAGAGTAGATTTGGATATCATCTAGGTCCTCATAAAATTTCATCCGAGTCCGTCGCGGTTTGCTTAGCAAACGAATGAAGTTTGTAAGGTAGTGTAGCATTGGAATAAGGGTGGCAACTTAGCCAGAAAGGGGGTGTGCTAGAACCTGGAAAGCCAGTTCAAATTCACTGCGGTGGGGCTATCCAGGAAGATATATGGGGTGCAGATGAATGTGTAGCATAATTAGGAGGTGCATTATCCTGGAGCAGGGCAATTTGGTAAATAGGAAAGATTATTTTCTTCCTTTTCAAGTTTTGTTTAAGGCTTAATCTGGATTAATGAAGGTTTAGGAGCAAGGATTAATTGAAGGGAATCATTAGGAAGCTTCCTTAGAAGTTTCCTAGGAGGTTAGGATTTCTTTGATCTTAACCCTTGAACAAAAAGGTGATTTGAAGGGTTAAAATCAAAGGAGGAGAAGATATTTTTCAAAAATTTTCCCTTTTGTTATTTACTTGGCCCCCCCTGCCAGTATAAAAAGTAATTATAAATGCACTGGAAGTGGGCTGTCCAGTCGAGATGAGGGGGTCATAAATATCATTCTGAAGTATATACATAGACCAAAGGTGAATAAGAGGTGTGAATTATCCCGAATCGGATTTGTCCTGGGAAAATAAATTGAATTATATGCTATTATCTTTAAGGGCTAAGGGGGGGGGGTAAAATATAAAACTAGGGGGCTGTCCTGGGAACAAAAGGGGCGAAAATCTCATTTTCCTTAGCTCTTAAGAAACGAATGAGGCCTCATTTTTGGTAGAGATACAGAGAGGGAGATAACGAGAGGTAAAGGTAGAGAGAAGCTTCAGCTCATCTTCCCCAATCCAAACTCCTGTCGGCCAACCTCATCTTCTCCGATTACTCTTCACCCAGCCACCATCTTCTACGGTGGGTTTACCGAAATTCTTACGAGAGACCTCCATTGTTGACTAAACTCACCTTCTTCTACCCCATCTCTGCAATCTTATCCCATCTCCACTATCCATATCTTCTTATCATCTCCACCACACCCTCACCTTTATTTCTAACATCAAAACCCATTCTCTCCGGCCCAACTCCATCTCCTCTAACCTAAATCCCACCACCTCTAACCCAAATCCGAGCCACCATTGCCATCCACTACGGTCTCCCTTTCTAATTTCCTCCACCGCCACTATCTCCTTCTCTGCCCTAACCGTTCTTCAAGCTTACCATCCATACCCTGTTAAATCAAACCCATCAATCTCCTCCAGTGGCTCCGGCCATAGCAGAGAGAAGGCATGAGAGACTTGCAGAGAGAGAGAGAGAGAAGGAGAGGGAGTTGTCATCTCCCCAGCCATTTCTCATCTCTGGTAAGCCACCGGAATCCGAGCTCCACCACCATCTCCTTTTTTCTGCTACCTTCACCCTCACCACCAAAATCTCCTTCTTAAACCCCATTTCTAACCATTAAAACCCAAGACCCCCTACAAATCTGGCTCCATCCTCACCCTCAAACCCATTTCCATTATCATCTTCTCCGCCCAGACTTGCCAGAATCCGGCCAAACCCATTCAACTCCGGTCACCTCTTTCCCTCTCTGAGCTCAACCTCTCACCATCAGCTCCATCAATTAATGATTACCTCATTTACCTCTGTTTTCCTCTAACTCCCTATCACCATTTTCTAAAGAACCTATCAAACCCATTTCAAAATCCATCTCCTTCTCCACCAGATCTAGGGCCCATCCACCAAACCCTTTTCCATTTACTCAATCACCCACCTTCATTTCCTGTCTCTATAAACCCTTTTCTTCAATAGAGTTGTTCATTGCCTTCTCAAGATCTTTCTCCTGTAATTTCATTGCCATAGTCCTTGATCCAAGAGTCTTCGAATTTTGTTCCCAACAACATCACTAGAACCTTATTGTCTTCTCTGGAAATTACTACATCCATCACCATCGTGTGGCTATCCAGCTACTGTAATAATCTTCTGATAGAGAAGAAGAGAGGACAGCTTTAAAGCATGCAAGACCGGGCAGATTTTCAGATTCAAGGTGTTTTCTATAAGATCTGGTTTCACCAAAGATTTTAAGATCGCCTAAAGCATTCAAGATCGGGAGCCAATGGAACTTCATTTCGTTATCTTCTAGATCCCAGATCTGATTATTCATGTACATGATTTGATCATTGGATAAGTTTTCTTGATCATTTTCGTCAGCAGTTCAGGTATTCTTCTTCATCTAATATTTTGCTTGATTAGAGTACTAAAACGGTTTCAATCAATTCATTTGTGTGTAGTTCCTAATGCTAGCATGAAAATCTAGATCTCACATTTAAGATAAGTTTCTGAACCTCGAGCATGAGATGAGATCTGTTCTTCAATTGTTTTGTTGATCATAATCTCGTTCGTACTGATCATGAATTTCTCTTATGATTTTTATTCTTTTAAGTAATTTTCTCATACTTTTAGCTTAAGTTTTGTCTCTCGCAAGGTTATATGTTACACACCGATTGTATTGGAAATCTAAAGAAAATCTATGGATGTTATGATGTGTATCTCAATTCAGTTTTTGGAGGGAAATCTACTTGCTATAATGTAATTTGGATGTTGAGATCAAGGAAATGATGTAACTGTTTGTTTTGTCACATCTGCTGTTATACTACTTAGAAAGTTGTCATATATTATCTTTTAAGGAGATTCATCTTGCTGAGAATCAAAAGATTGCATAGTTGTTATCTATTGATTTTGAACTGTGATAATTTGAGGCTTAAATCTGAATCGCTAGAGAAGGATGGACATTTCTTTTAATTTGATACATATAGAACATGAAAATTATTTTGTATAATAGACAGGAGAGTAATGAGCTGAGGATAAGGGATGATTATTTGTTTTTCTTCACAAGTCATCTTAAAAGCATGATGTGTGCTATCCAGATCAGGTTCATTTGATGAATAGTTGTTTACTTAGGTAAATTTTACTAATTCAGTTTCGTTTTCAGCCCTTGAATCTCCTCCTTAACACGATCAATGGCAAATTACCCCAATGTATTATCTTTCCCATCTCTCAAAAATTCCACTCATGGCAGCCCCACCAACTTGAAGAGTAGCATTGGCCCAGCCCAATTTCAATAGTTGCGTGGCTCTATACTTGTCCTTACGTTTGGTGGGGAATCCTATCTATGTCTTGATAATTGCATCCCTACTTCATCTCTCCTTTTTGATTGGCTTGTGAATCTTTTGGAAATTATAATAACCCTTGTGTAGACACCCCATTTTGACCGGACCCTAAAATCCCCAAAATCAAATAAGAACTTCAAAAATCCAATAAAATTCCCAAATTCTGAGTCTCAAAATATTTCGAAATTAATCTCAAAAATTCCTGAGGGACTGGGCCCAAAATGAGAAGAAGGCTTGAGTTTCGATCATCTTATTGTGCGTATTCCTGGGTACAAATTCCCCAAGAGGTTGTTAGTATTCTCAGGAATACCCCTGCAAAATTTCACGGCAATCGGGCGAAAAATGTAGAATAAGACAGGCGAAGTTTGTGCAATAATCAAAACTGGGTTAGGGTATGAATTATCAAAGCTTGGTTGTGTAGATATCGCCCTCCTTTTTTCATAAAAGGCAAGATATTTTTGTTGGGTAAGATGGTGATTTGCCATCTTTAGAGGGGTGATTTTGGAAATCTGGTATTACTTAAGGTGTAAGCATCCCTTGGCAACCATTGGATCAAATTAGAGGGTCAGGATCGTTTGAAGAGAAGAAAATATCTACCCTTGTTTTCTACTCAGCCCCCCCTGTTCACCAAATAAATAACCAAAAATGCATTAGGAGGGGTTGTCCAAGTAAAGAAGAGTGGGGCAAATTCGCCATTTCCCTTTAAATAAGGCATCGGGCTAGGGTTTCAAAAAGGGGAGAGGCCTCATTCATTTTTCAAAAAAAAGAGAAAAAGACAGAGAGAGGAGGAGAAGAGATTGCAGAGAGAGGGAGAAGGAGCCGCCGACCACCACCTTCCCACAGGCAAGCCGCCTTCTTCTTCTCCTTTCATATCTCCACCACCACCACCTCCAAACCCCTCACATCTCCACCACCTCCACTCCAACCATTTTCGCCCAAACCCTCTTCGTCCATTTCACCATCTTCTCCGGCCATCCCCAACCGGAATCCGGCAAAGATCCGACTCCTCATTGCCAACAGCTCCAAACCCACCTTCTTCTTCTTCCCCTCTTCCATTGCTAGCCACCTCCTCCTTCCCTTCCATCTCTGCAACTTTCGACCACCACCCCTATCTCCTCCACAGCCACCCATTTTTCTTCCCTAAACCACCACCATCTTCACAAAAACCCATTTCGTTTTTTTTTTATCCCCACCATCACAGCCACCGTACCCCCCCCCATTAAACCCCTTTCATCCACCACCTTTGCTATTTTACCAAAACCCACTTCGGTTTTCTCCACCAAAACCCCATTTCCGGCAGACCACCTCTTCACAAACCCTTCTCTTCCCACCATGCTTGACCCCCATTAAATCAGGCCACCCTCATCTCTTAAAACCTGCAAACCCATATCTACCAAACCCATTTCGGTTTCTCCGACCACTCCATCTTCTCCGACGGATTTTTGCCGGAATCCGGCGGCATTACTTCAGCCACCATCCCCTAAACCCTAGATCTAACCCATTTTTCAAACCCTTGAAACTCCATCCCACATTATTCTCCTAATCTCCCTCAACGGATCTTCTTTTTTTCGTGAAACCCACCTCAAACCCATTTGCAGCCACCTTCACCTGCCACCTGCCTTCTCAAACCCAAAACCGTCCCCATTTTTCTTCCTCATCCCTAAATCCGACCCACTCTACCTCAATTCCCTTCCCCCTTCCCTTGAATCCCATCACCATCCGTCTCTACCCGCAGCCTTCCTCCATCATTTCCATTTCTTCTTATCCATTTTTCTTATTTTATTTTCAAAGAGGGTTTTGAAGAAGAAATCAGACAGAGAGGGAGATAGTGAAAGGTTTGGGGAGAAATCCAGCTCCATTTCATTTTTTTTCTTCTTTTCTTCTTCTCCGGTTGCTTCCCCGGTGCCTGCTTCCTATAGATCCGATTCTGTTTCATCACCAAAACTGCGTTTCTTGCAATTGGCCCTAGATCAGAAGGTTCTTCACCAAAATCCAAGCGTCTCCTCTTCAGTAACTTCAATTCCGGGTAACATCTCTGACCCCTCTTATCTTGCTGAAATTCATATGGTTATTTGCCTAGCTTCCTGATTATAGAATTAATTCATGGGTTTTGGATGTTAATTCGATCCTTAAGTGCAAAGTAGCGATCGAATTTTCTCTGACGAATGGATGGTGGAGTTGTGTATGTTTAACTGATGTAGGAAATCAGATGATTACTCTGCTCCATGTTGTGGGCACGAGTATCATCTGATTTCACAGGAGACCCCATGTCAAGGGTTTGATCATGTGAATTGCTTGATCTCATTTCCTTTGAATATTTCCAAAGTACCTGTAGATTTCTCAAAATTGGTGTTGCCGTGTATCTATTGGTTATCTTCTTACTCATCAGTCTTCATTATTCTTTTTGAAAAATATGAGTTCATTGTCTCGATTTTGGAATGATATTGGTTTCCTATATTAAAAAAAATAAATTTGAGATGAGGGAGGTATGTTCATAAAAGATGGGATCTGACCCCTGCTTAGTTTTGGTTTTGGCTTGCCTTTGATCTTCAAGTTGTGTACTAGAACCATTGTTATTAACCCTTTTGCATTAGCTTTATGATTATGGTCAAGACAAAAATCAGAGATGGGACAACGATTGAAATCCCAATTTAATATCATTTTCTTCTAAGCTTTGGTTTGTATGTCCTGGTAGAACATTTTGTTTACTTTCAAAATGTATCTCGGCGAAGGGAAATCTGCAATCTAGGCTTACTTAGAAATTATCCCATTGTTATCAGTCTCAACATGATGAAAATTTTGCCAATTTGTCCCCATGTTGGTCATTGATTTTTCTAAAAGCTTTGAAATAATTCATGAGTTTATCCTTGGCTTTGGGGTTCTGTTTATGTGAGAGCTTAGCCTAGATTAATTCTTAAGGATTCGGGAACACATCCCATTGGGTGCGGCTATGACGCAATGCTTCTTGAGCCAACCCCTTCCCTTCCTGCCTTAGAGTTTTCGCAGGTTTAGGGATTTCTTCCTCTTTAGAGTCTGTCATAGAGAGTTTAGGACTCAGTCCTATCATCATAGGGGCTAGGATTATGTCCATCCTCTCATCAAGTCATGTGATTTTTATCCGCTCCTGCAAGGTATAGGATGTTGTCCAACCCTTGCAGAGTCGTGATTCTGTTCATTCCCCCCCGCAGAGTATAGGATGCTGTCCAACCTTGGCGGGGTATCTGGAGTCTATCCTTATGATGGTAAGATTCTATCCTCTTAAGTCAAAAACATTAAAAAAACATCTGAAAAACCAAAAAATCTCAAAAATCTTGAGTCATTAGGAGTAGTTAGGAAAATCTAGTCCGAACTACGGATGGCTTGATCCCTAGCTGAGGGGTACGTAGGCAGCTCGGGCTTGCAGCTGGCATCCCGAGTTCAGTCACAACTTTCACAACTTCAAAAACTTCCACAACTTTCACAACTTCAAAAACTTCTATAAGCTTCAAAACCTTTCGAACCTTCCGAAAATACAAAAATTCTTCAAAACAACCTTGCAAACAATTTTCAAAAGATCTTCCCATAGAGTTAGGAGTTTGTCCTAGGCGTTTGGGGTGTCTTAGAGTTAAGAGTCTGTCCTATTTGTGTTGGTATGCTGAGTCTTGTCGTGTGAGTGTCCTTAGAGTTAGCAGGCCTCGAGTCGTGGTCGGTTAGACACTTAGTCAAGCCGATGGCTAGACTAGAATGCGCTTAGATAGCCCATGGTTTTCCTTAGGATGCACAGCTTAGTCACACATAGGATGTAGGGTCCACTTGCATTAGTTAGGGCGTATAGGGAGTCCTCAAAATTACCATTCACTTGAACTTAAATAATGGCGCGAGAAGCTTTAAAAACTAGTCAGGTCTAGTTGATCGAGTCTAGGATAGCGGTCCTAGAAGGTTAGGCATTGTAGTTTAGCATAGGTCGACGAACTACGTTGACTCTGATTCTTCCCAATGCCAGGATACGTAGTGCAGCTAGGATGGATGGCCATCTTGGTCCGAGTCAAGTATCGCATTAGAGTCTAGGGTTTGTCATATTGTATGTTATGCTGTGTTTTCTTACTTTCCTGTACAGACCCTATACCTTTAGCTGTAGTGTGCATGTGTTTGCCCATCAAAACTTAGACACCAATTAGGCATGACACTCATAGTCTAGCTATTCTTAGGTGGCAAGTCTTTCATTTTCTTTTGTGTGTGCTTATTATTCATCTCCGAGACATGCATGATCAGATAGACGTTATCTCAGGGATATTCGTTCCCATTTCACATGATTTTCGCCCAAAACTCTTCAAAGTTAATAATAAATGGCATAAGAGACCAGGTGCTCGCACTTGGGCGAATTGGGAGCGCCTGATCCCTTCCCCATTCATCATCAGGCACAGACCTTTTGTATCTCTAGTTATCTGTTGCGACAGAGCACGGCATGGGATCCAGGGCCTACTTCCTTGGATGGCGACTCTTTCTTTGTTTAAGGTGCGTCTCGAATCCGGGCTAGTCCCCGAATTGAGGGGTATCTCACTTTACATCGCCGCTCATGCTGTGAGGGGCACTCTTTCGAGAGTTCCTTGGTGGAGCTCTCCTTCACATGGATGATCCTGAGACTCGCGTGGGGGCTCGTCCCCCCGCCTCTCTCGGATCGGGGTCCACACCTTGGAGCAGTCATATAAACTCTAAAAGATAAGATGTTTAGGTGTATGTGTTAACACATGGAAGGGTTCTTATTATTTCCCTATTCAGTTGTTTGCAATTTTTTGTTGAAAATTGTGGAAACCGGTTAAGAGTCGTTTTAATTAGAAGGGGCATATTCTCTCTCAATTTTTCATTGTGCCAACCATTCCTAATGTGTTGATACCTCACGTTGTCATTTTTTGTATTATCATTGGGTAGCCCAAGTGAAAAGGTGGTGCAGATATACTGTTCTTTTATGTTCACAGAGATCGATTATAATTCCTTAGCTCAAATACCTTGATTTGTTATTACCAACACCCAGTTCATACGATACATTAGACTAGCACCTTTTGTTCAACTTGTTCAATTCTTCCTTAGGAGAATCCTTTAATCTGGGAGCATGCAACATGCTCAAATCATTGCCATAAGGAAATGTAGTTAGGTTGAGGGTGATGAAGGCGTTAGCCCAAGCCCATCATTGTAGGGACTTACCGGAACATGCTGGTACCCTCTTTTCTCCTCTTTCCCCTTCTTTAGGTAGAGTGTTCATAGTCTTTTAGGTGCCCTTAACCCATAAGTAGCCCATTCTTTTAGAGGGACTTACCTAGTTTCGGTAGTACCATTTTCCTTCTCTTTCTTTATATAGAGAGTTTCTTGTCTTTTAGACAACCTTAGACATTAGTAGCCCTTCTTCAAAAAAGGCGATGAAGGCACTAGCCCAAGCCCATCCTTAGGGGACTTGCTCAGTCCAAGTAGCATACCCCTCCTTTGTATAGTAGACTTGCCTAGTCTTTTAGACGCCTTTTAGATATTAGAACCCTTCTCATTGCAAGGGCAATGAAAGAGTCATCTGGAGCCCCAATAGTAGACACACTCTGTCTCATTAGATGGTTCTCTCATAGAGACAAGCCTTGTTGTTTAGAGTCTATTCCTTAGGGAATTTGCTTTAGTTTTAGTAGAGAGTTTACCCATAGGAGGCATGCCTTGCCTCATTCATAGAACCCTCCCTAAGTTGTACCCCAGTTTGTACCCACTACTAGTTGAGGACCAACTTGGTTGATTGCTTGCCTCATTCCCTTTTCATCATTGCATGGGCGATGATGGGGATAAATGGAGCCCACCTTTGTGTCTAGGAGGCATGTATTGCCTCATTTGTAGAGCCCTATTTGGAGACAAGCCTTGTCTCATTTAGAGAGTTTTCCCTTTAGGAGACTTACCCAGCCTCATGTTAGAACCCCTATTATAGCGAGTCCTTGACTTGATAGTGTTATTAGAGAGTCCTTGACTCATTTGCACTCCCCTTTTAGTTTGGTTAGTTAGGAGTTTCTCCTTCAGAGTTGTTACTTTGTCTTGGTTAGAGACTAGCTCAGTCTTATTAGAGTTTTGCTTGTTTGGGATCTTAGATTGTTCTCACTGTTTTTTGGATGCCTGTTTGCTTGTTGTGGATCGTCCCTTTGAGACATTAGTTGCTTGTTAGGGTTTTCCCTTTTGATTTAGGGCTTTGCCCTAGTTTGTAGTTGTGCTTGCGTGTTCCCTTTAAGAGTGAAAATATTCTAAGATCCGAAAAACATTGAAGAATTTTGAAATCCAAAAATATTAAAAAATTTAAAACCTCAAAAACATTTGAAAACATAAAAAACCTTAAAAATCTAAAGTGTTGTGTTTTTAGGAGTAGTTTGGAAATTTCGATTTTGAACTACGTTGGCTTGATCCTCTTCCACGAGGTACGTAGTGCAGCTTGGGATCTTTATCCCAAGTCCAGCCAAACTTTGTAAATAAATCATTTGAATTCTTTAAAAAAGCACAAAATTCTTTTAAAAACCTTATTTTCAACAAGATCTTCCTCTAGAGTTAGGAGTTTGTCTTAGATAGAGAGTTTTTAGAGTTAGGAGTTTGTCTTTGATGTGTTGAGCGTTTGTGTTTGTATTAGAATTAGGAACTTGTTCCGCCTCCGTCCGGTTAGTTGGCGATTCACATCGCAGACTGATGACTAGGTTTAGGATGCGTTAGTGATCCCATTGTTTTTCTTAGGACACACACCCTAGTTACACATAGGTTGTATGAACCACCTGCATTAGCTTAGGGCTAACCTGCATTTAGTTAGGGCATATAGGGTGTCCTAAAATCCACAATCTATTGGAATTTAAATAATCGCACAAGAAGCTTTAATAACTAGTCAGGTCTTTTAGGTCGAGTCTAGGATAGAGGTCTAGATGTCTTTGGCATTATAGCCTAGAATAGGCGCGAAGAACTACGTGACTCTGATTCTTGTGGAGGCGGGGATACGTAGGCTTCTTTGGACGAACATCATATCATCTAAAGACTCGGGTTTAGGCATTAGAGTCTTAGGATTTGTTGTTAGTACTTTAGGGTTTGTGTTTGTATTTTGATGATGATTTTTGCATAGGATCTTGATATTGTGCGTTCTTTTCTTTGACTACTTACATGTTTAGCTGTTATATTTACCTGTTTGTTTACCTTGATCATATGCTTAGTTGTATCTCATTTATCTTATTTATTGTATTTGATATATCTTGTACCTATAGCTGTAGCATGCATGTGTTTGCACATCAGAACCTAGACACCAATTAGGTATGACACTCATAACGTAGCTATTCTTAGGTGACACTTCTTGCATTTATTTTGTACAGGCTTATTATTTTATCCCCGGGTGATGGATGTTTAGGTAGAAGTCCACTCGGGGATATTTGTTCCCATTTCACATGATTTTTGCCCAAAACTCTTCAAGGTTAATAAATAAGTGGCAGAAGCGACAAAGTGCTTGCACTCGGACGAATTTGGGGTGCTCTTCGGACCTTCTTCATTCGTAATCAGGCACGGACCTTTTGTATCTCTGGTTATCCTTTGCAAGCAGACCATTTGTTTTTGGTTCCATGGCGTATCCATGGATGACAACTCTGAGTTTTTTTAGGTACGTCTTGGTTTCGAACCCTGGTTCTGAATCAAGAAGTATCTTATTCATTTTGTATCGCCACTCGTGCTATGCTATGAGGGTGGCACATATTTTGAGAGTTCCTTGGTAGAGCTCTCCTTCACATGTGGAGATTTTTGAGGATTGTAGGGGATTTGGTGTCCTCAGCACTCGTCCTCTCATATCGAGGTCCACAGGCTGGCGACTCTGCTGGAGAGTTCTTGAAACATTGCCTAACTCTGTAAAAATGCCATGTTTACTAATTTTGAAGAAATTTGGGCCAAAATCAAGCTAAATTGGAACTCTTTCGCTTAGAATCCAAGGGCACCAGATAGGTGCGTAAATAAAACGAGGGAATCACACACTGCACAACATGCATTGTTATATTCTTTGTTTCTTTCATTGTTTTTCATTATTATTGGTTCCACGGGATAGATTCATTGCGTACCAGATGGGATGTCATTATCCTGATGGTGCTGTTGTATCTATTTCCAAGCTATGCGCCAGTACTGCACCCGTAAACACTCGGTGCACTTGTGTTTACAGTTGTCGATGATCAATGAAGCATATTATGTATAACACTCGGTGCACTTGTGTTATACATCTAAAGTATGGATCATATGCATAGTGGCTGATAGATTGAGTCCGGAACCCTACTTTGTTTTATATATTATGTATATACTTACTGACTTAGTGAAGCCAACTAGGAGGTGCCTGTGTTTATATACATCTATATTGCATTCACATAGGGACAAACAAGTGTTGCTTATACATGTGAAGCCTAGAGTTAGGAGCCTTGTCCCAACTATAGACTAGGGTAGCTCACCTTGTGTGGCTACAACGCGGTTCTAGTATACTCACTAGTCTGTGTCGAGTCGAGACTTTCTTGACTCCACTAGATTAGATTAGGGCTGGTGCCCCTGGTTAGGGTGTATATATATGTATATATGTGTGTATAGTGTATTATTCTTAGATTAGGACCTATCTTCTCGAATAGGTTTCTGTATTTATTTCAGTCATACCATTCTTTCGGACTTAGTCGATGACCTTTGCTCTTGATTAGTCATCAGCCAGATCGCAGTCTACCCTATCATCTTTATCATATGATTCCAGTATCACAGATTTATATCCATTTTGTCGGCTATTAGATTAGGCCTACTTTCTACTGAGGTTTTCTGGTCTATTATCTCCGATTAGAGTTTGTTCACTATTTCAGTCTTGGATCTGGCAGATGGTTCTTGTTCACCACCTTTTATGACCATGGTCCATTTCTTCATCCCTCGTTATTCGTTTCATTTAAAATTTGTGAACCTAATCACTCCTAGTGCTAGCCGTTAGACAGGGACTTGCCCATCAGTAAAGTTTTTGGGTCTAACTATTAGTTATATTCTTACACCCATTTCCAGTGGGGGATTTCTGGTTCAATCAATCGTATTTACATTCTTTTAGATTCATTTGATTGATGGCCTGTGCCTGTCACTCTCATGGCCACACTCTATTTATTCCTCTTTGGATTATATATCCATTCTTTTGTTGTGTCAAAGATTCATACTATGTATATGTCACTCTCCGATTGTGTACCCATCCTATTGTCGTGTCATATATCCACATTGTGTATATTACCCATTCGGTTAGATTCTGGCATGTTTGTCTGCTTTGTCTTAGATCTGGTTGATGGCTCGCCCGTTGTCTTTATGGCCATGGTCTGTGAATACCAATCTCCTTGAGTGTACAGCTGTTGGTATCCATCGTCAGATTTAGACCTGGTCTATGACCCACTTCTGTCATTTTGTGGCCATGATCTGTCTTTCTGATCTGCTGATCATCTTTGATCATTGATGAAAAATTCTGTGTCATCAATTGTATCATTCCCATGTGATTGATCATTAAATTTATCCTTGTCATTTATTTATACCAAGTTATCTCCATTTTCTCATAATCTTATCCTATGTCAGGTGTTTAATCATGTCGAACAATGTATTGAAGGATTGGATAAGTGAGGCTACCAATGCTCTCCCGCGTGAGCATGAGAGGAGCATGATTGACCGATTTATAAGCACATTCAATCATTTGAGCATATCTGGTGTGAATTGGAAATTTCTCCAAGCAGCTGCAAAACTTTGGGATCCCACCCTCCACGTTTTTTGATTTGGTCCCTTTGAACTCTGTCCAATCTTCGAAGATTGGTGCGCCTTGTTAGAGATCTCACCTGAAGGACTTTGGGTTCGACCTTCGAGCATGGACTTCCCTAATTCCCTCTTCTGTGAGCTATTCAAAAATGATATTGTTCATGCTCTACCTTGTTTCAAGGGCACATACGTGGAAGTTTATGACCTCTTTGAACTCTTTTCCAAAAATGTCGACCCTACTAACTCCCGTTTTTCAGAATTGTCGGCGTAACGCCTTAATCTTGGAGTTCTTGCACGTCATGTCATTCGTGGAGACTCCCGTGCTGCCCCGTTGGCTTTGCTTGGTATAGTAGACCAGATTAATGAATGAAGGAATCCTGTTCCTACTCTGTTGGCAGAAACATTTTATGGACTAGACCGCATTGACCATCAAAAGGTTCAAAATAGTTTCTATGGGTGTGTCAAATTGTTATACGTGTGGCTTTGTGAAAAACTCACTATCCTCCGGCCACAAAGCCACGACAAGTACACCCTGAAGGATTTTTCGTCCTGGCAACCAATGGCCAACCAACCGCAATCCATTGATGAGTGGCATAATTGGTTACAACACCTGGAGGAAAATTAGTTTCGCTGTGTGAGTCATCCGTGATTACAAGTTATCACTAGCACCTACCCATATCCATTTGTGTATCTCATGGGTTTAGAAAAGTCAACATTTTATGCACCAAGCCGTTTGCTTCATCAGATCACGGGATATTCATGTCCTCCCTGAACTGTAACACCTCCTCCTTGTGAAAAACTGTCTCCTGATCTCATCAGGATCATTTTAGCTACGTGGAGAAATAAAGTCGTGGAAAAGAGATTTGCCTTAACATCTAAGGTCCGATGTGGGGAATTACCGGGAAAGTTAGCGGGCAAGAGAGCTCGGATTGGGGAGCCTTGAATATTCTTTTTCATGAAATTGTCATTTTAATTTCTTCAAATTTCATATAAATAGTTACTTTCATCCAAATGTAATTAGAAATTAAAATTTCGACAGTTATACCCACAGTTTAATTTGAATCAATGAAATGTGTCTGAGTTTAATCCTATCTCTATTTGACCAGAATATTTTGTTCCAATTATTAATGTTATAAGCTGGTGTTTATACTTCCATCTCAGGATTCTAAAGGTGAGCAGTCATAGCTCCTAAGAAAACTACCATCTCAAAACCAACCTGGTCCCATCAGTCTTCTGATTCCAGGCTGAGCAGACAATCTTTGTCGCCCATTTCATTTACTCTCCAATATTATCTTTGTCAAATTTTTAGGAAATACTTTCTCCTATTCAACCTACCCCTAACAGAATGGCTGATCCAGTAGACCCCATGATAGCTATACAAGAGATGTTGAGAAATATGTGTCGAGATATAGCAGGACTGAAAGATGAAGTGACTCATTTGAAAAGCCAGAATACTGAAAAAAGTCTCTACTTCCAGAGATCCTGCCATTCAACCTCCTTCGGCCGTGTTTCCTAACCTCGCTAGACCTGTCATCCCTCCCATAGAGATCGATCTGGACAAGGAACAATATGCCGAGGAATATTATGTCCCTCAAATAAATAAGGAAAAAGAGTTATTTGGTATGTATGAGAAAATGGCTCATGACATTGAGAGCATGAAGGTTCAGGGGTCCAAAGTATTTGACATTTCTGAATTTCTAATGTCCCCCGGTGCTATATTCCCACCTAAGTTCAAGGCACCAGACTATGACAAGTATAATGGAACTGGGTGTCCAAGAAACCACGTTAGGTGGTTCATCACTCTTTCTCAGCAGCATGGCCTAAATCGAGAGCAGATGGCCCAGTTGTTTCCCTTGTCTCTTACATGGATAGCCAAAAGGTGGTTTTTGAGGTTGAAACCCGAAGAGATCAGGACACTGGAAGAGATCTCTAACCAGTTTGTTGAACAATTTTCTATAGAAGAAGGGATCAAGGTTACTAAAAGAGATCTGAAGCAGTTGAAGCAAAATCCTCATGAGACTTTCACATCATTCATCAGGTGCTGGAGGCGCAAGTCTGCCCAACTGAGCCTGAGAATGTCAGAAGAGGACCAGATAAAGTTAGTCCTCAAGAGCTTGTCTCCACAGTACTTTCACTTCATGGCACCGTAGCACTACCAGAATTTTGATCATTTGATCAAGACTGGCACCCAAACCGAGGATGCTATTGCCAAGGGCCTTAGAGCTATGACTCTCTCTGATGTCCGAGAAGAGAAGAGGCCTATGAACTAGCGAAAGAAAGTTCATGCAGTCAATTATACAAGACCTGTGGCTAAGCTTGTGCGGAAGTTGTTAGACCAGTGGTAAAGAAGCAGTTCAGACAGTTTGACCCATTACCGTAGCCACTGCCCATGATACTTAAGAAATTGATCAGAGACAAGAAGATCAGACTTCCAGATATCAAACCTGTACCTAATCCAATGCCTGCAAACTGGAGAAGGGATCAATACTGCGAATATCACAGAGGCCCGGGGCATTTGACTGAGAACTGTTTGGCTTTGAAGCACGCAATTCAAAACATGATCGATAAGGATGAACTTGCAGTCGAAAGGCCAAATATTACTCAGAATCCTCTTCCCAACCATCGTGTTGTTGCTCCTCCTCCTACTACTAATGCCATCTTTGTAGATGAGCCCATCCTTGATCCCTCTGCTCTCATTTGCGCTATCACGTCAGACAAAATATACGTTTTGAAGTTTGACGAGGAGGAACTCAAAGAATTCAAGGAGAAAGAGCCTTATGTGCTGTCCTTTGAAGACACTGAACTTGCTGAGTCATCTTCATCCCAGTCTTATGTACTTCAGATTGTGGGTATGGAAAAAATAAAGAAAGCTACCTATGTTCTACGGATGGAAGACTTTGAAGAGGAAAATGTCAGTAATGCACCATATGTTTTCAGAATGGAGGAAGATGAACTGTTGTTGCTAGACGATCAGTGTGACGAGATGCGTCACATCACCAGAGGTGGGCGAGTGTTCAAACCTCCGGAATTGAGTGTAGAAAACCCAGCAAAGTCGCTAGCCTGTTGACCCCGATCCTGAGAGGACGAGTGTTGAGGGCATGAGATCCCCTGCAATCCTCAAAGATCTCCACATGTGAAGGAAAGCTCTACCAAGGAACTCTCAAAATATGTGCCACCCTCATAGCATAGCATGAGTGGCAATACAAAATGAATAAGCTACTTCTTGATTCAGAACTAGGGTTCGAAACCAAGGCGTATCTAAAAATAACTCAGAGTCGCCATCCTTGGATACGCCATGGAACCAAAAATAAATGCTCTGCTTGCAACGGATAACCAGAGATACAAAAGGTCTGTGCCTGATTATGAATGGAGAAGGTCCGAAGAGCACCCACAATTTGTCCAAGTACAAGCATTTTGTCTCTTATGCCATTTATTTATTAACCTTGAAGAGTTTTGGACGAAAATCATGTGAAATGGGAACAAATATCCCCGAGTGGACGTCTACCTAACCATGCATCACCCGGGGATAAAATAATAAGCCTGTACAAAATAAATGGAAGAAGTGTCACCTAAGAATAGCTAGGTTATGAGTGTCATACCTAATTGGTGTCTAGGTTCTGATGTGCAAACACATGCATGCTACAGCTATAGGTATAACGTCTGCACAAGATATATCGAATACAATAAACAAGATAAATGAGATACAACTAAACATATGATCAAGGTAAACAAACAGGTAAATATTACAGCTAAACATGTAAGTAATCAAAGAAAAGAACGCACACTATCAAGATCCTATGCAAAAATCATCATCAAAATACAAACACAAACCCTAAAGTACTAACAACAAATCCTAAGACTCTAATGCCCAAACCCGAGTCTTTAGATGATCAGATGTTCATCCAAAGAAGCCTACTTATCCCCGCCTCCACAAGAATCAGAGTCACGTAGTTCTTCGCGCCTATTCTAGGCTATGATGCCTAAGACATCTAGACCTCTATCCTAGACTCGACCTAAAAGACTTGACTAGTTATTAAAGCTTCTTGTGCGATTATTTAAATGCAGGTTAGCCTTAAGCTAATGCAGGTGGTTCTTACAACCTTTGTGTAACTAGGTTGTGTGTCCTAAGGAAAACAATGAGATCACTAACGCATCCTAAACCTAGTCATCAGTCGGCGATGTGAATCGCCAACTAACCGGACGGAGGTGGAACAAACTCCTAACTCTAACACAAACACAAACAAACACTCAACACATCAAAGGCAAACTCCTAACTCTAAAAACTCTCTATATAGGACAAACTCCTAACTCTAGAGGAAGATCTTGTTGAAAACAAGGTTTTTAAAAGATTTTTCTGCTTTTTTAAAGAATTCAAATGATTTATTTACAAAGTTTGGCTGAACTTGGGATAAGGATCCCAAGCTGCACTACATACCTCGTGGAAGAGGATCAAGCAAACGTAGTTCGAAAATGAACTTTCCAAACTACCCCTAAAAACACAACACTTTATATTTTTAAGGGTTTTTATGCTTTCAAATGTTTTTGAGGTTTTAAATTTTTCAATGTTTTTGGATTGTAAAATTCTTCAATGTTTTTCGGATCTTAGAATGTTTTGACTCTTAAAGGGAACACGCAAGCACAACTACAAACTAGGGCAAAGCCTTAAATCAAAAGGGAAAACCCCGAACAAGCAACTAATGTCTCAAAGAGATGATCCACAACAAGCAAACAAGCGTCCCAAGAATAGTGAGAACAATCTAAGATTCTAAACAAGCAAAACTCTAATAAGACTGAGCTAGTCTCTAACCAAGATAAAGTAACAACTCTAAAGGAGAAACTCCTAACTAACCAAACTAAAAGGGGAGTGCAAATGAGTAAAGGACTCTCTAATAACACTATCAAGTCAAGGACTCGCTATAATAGGGGCTCTAACATGAAGCTAGGTAAGCATCTTAAAGGAAAAACTCTCTAAATGAGACAAGGCTTGTCTCCAAATAGGGCTCTACAAATGAGGCAATACATGCCTCCTAGACACAAAGGTGGGCTACAAGTATCCCCATCATCGCCCATGCAATGATGAAAAGGGAATGAGACAACTAATCGACGAAGTTGGTTCTCAACTAGTACAGGGTACAAGTTGGGGTACAACTTAGGGAGGGTTCTATAAATGAGGCAAGGCATGCCTCGTATGGGTAAACTCTCTACTAAAACTAAAGCAAACTCCCTAAGGGATAGACTCTAAACAACAAGGCTTCTCTCCATGAGGGAACCATCTAATGAGACAAAGTGTCTCGACTATTGGGGCTCCAGATGACTCTTTCATTCCCCTTGCAATGAGAAGGGTTCTAATATGTAAAAGGCGTCTAAAAGACTAGGCAAGTCTACTATAGAAAGGAGGGGTATGCTACTTGGACTGAGCAAGTCCCTTAAGGATGGGCTTGGGCTAGCGCCTTCATCGCCCTTTTTGAAGAAGGGCTACTAATGTCTAAGGTTGTCTAAAAGACAAGAAACTCTCTATATAAAGAAAGAGAAGGAAAGGGGTACTACTATAACTAGGTAAGTCCCTCTAAAAGAATGGGCTACTTATGGGTTAAGGGCACCTAAAAGACTACAAACACTCTACCTAAAGAAGGAAAAAGAGGAGAAAATAGGGTACCAGCATGTTCCGGTAAGTCCCTACAATGATGGGCTTGAGCTAGCACCTTCATCGCCCTTTTTGAAGAAGGGCCACTAATGTCTAAGGTTGTGTAAAAGACAAGAAACTCTCTATATAAAGAAAGAGAAGGAAAATGGTACTACCATAACTAGGTAAGTCCCTCTAAAAGAATGGGCTACTTATGGGTTAAGGGCACCTAAAAGACTATGAACACTCTACCTAAAGAAGGGAAAAGCAGAGAAAAGAGGGAACCAGCATGTTCCGGTAAGTCCCTACAATGATGGGCTTGGGCTAGCGCCTTCACCCCATTTAGACCGAACCCTAATAACGTCGTTAGGATAGAAACCCTATCAAACTAGTATTTTAGTGTCCCCAATTTGTTCCTAGAGTAGATTAGGGTCTCATCTAGGCCCCAACAAAATTTCATCTGAGTCCATCGCGGTTTGCCTAGCAAACGAATGAAGTTTGTAGGGTAGTGTAGCATAGGAATAAGGGTGGCAACTTAGCCAGAAAAGGGGGTGTGCTGGAACCTGGAAAGCCAGTTCAAATTCACTGTGGTGGGGCAGTCCAGGAAGAATATGGGTGTGCAGATTAATGTGTAGCCTAATTAGTGGGTGTATTATCCAGGAGCAGGGCAATTTGGTAAATAGGGAAGATTCTTTTCTTCCTTTTCAAGTTTTGTTTAAGGCTTAATCTGGATTAATGAAGGTTTAGGAGCTAGGATTAGTTGAAGGGAATCATTAGGAAGCTTCCTTGGAAGTTTCCTAGGTGGTTAGGATTTCTTTGATCTTAACCTGTTAGCCCAAGGGTTCCCCATGGGTTCACTCAATCACCTTGTTTTGATGATTAACAAATGCAAATTGATTAGCCATTTATGGACTAATTATTTGCCTTGAGTGTTGTGCTATAGACAGGTAATTCACAAGTCAAATCATACTAGCACGCACCTTGTTGGCCTATGCTTGAAGATGAACCAAACACAATGGTAAAGGAGCTTGGAACATACTTGGACCAATCACACCTTGGAGGTACCAAGGAGAAGCTCATCATCATCCATATCAAGCATTGAACAGACAGAGAAGATCATGAAGGCCAAAGCTGGAGGACCAAGAAGCTTGTACTACAACTTGAAAGCATGGAAGCTCAACCATAGAAGATCACAGCTCAAGAGAAGAGTTCAAGAGAGTGATAGAAAGGGTAGAATGTATTCCTATCTCTCTTGCATTTTCTCTTGTCAAGGCACATTGTTTAAACCCCTAAAAATATGTTTTTCAAAGAGATTAACACACCCTTTAAGGACTTAAATGGATAAGTGAATGGCCATGGTGGTGTACCAACATGTTGGGACCCATATGACATTCAGCACAAGAATGAACAAAACAGAGTTCCGAAGCAACAACTTGGACCAGGAACTAAATACTATCAAAATTTGTTTAAAACATTTTCAAATATTTTTGAAACTATTTTTAACAGATAGATCTCATTTTTCTCATATCCGTAGAGTACAGGAACGTCAAAATCCGACGAGAAATGAGGGAGATATGAATTTTACAAGTTAGACACTAAATGTTGGAAAACCAGTCTCGGAATTCCGAGAATTATTCTCGAAACTCCGAGCTTGGAACTCCGAGAATTTTCTCGGAGCTCCGAGGAATGGTCCCGGGAATAAAATCCCAAACTCTGTTTGAATTCTCGGAACTCCGAGAATTTGCGCGGAACTCCGAGAAATGTTTTTGTTCAAAAAAATATAGACGTTGTGGTCCAACGGCTAGTTGAATTTTTGACTGTTTTGGCCCCCAAACGGTCACATGGAGTTGAGACTTCATATATACCAATTCAAAGGGTCTAAAATACAAGAGGAACATTGTCCAACTCTAATAAACCCTAGAAATTCATTTGTGAATCATTTTTGGGTTAATCTCTCACCAATCCTTCATTGTGCCTTGACTTTGGGAAAATCCACTTGAGATTGGTTAGGTTTAAACTTGTTTATCTTTGAAAGCATCCTTGGAGCTACAACTTGTAATCAAGCCTAGTAAGAGGCTAATACTTCTTCTTCTTTATTCAATCGGTGGCAAGGGCATCCGTTATTTTTAATTCCCTTGGGTGAAGCGCTTAGAACTCAGCGGAGAAGGAGAGTCATTGTAAAGGTAGAAGGGCATCCTTATTTAATTCCCTTTGAGTGTAAAAGCCTTGGAGCCGGGCGTCGTGGAGGTCTCAATAGTGGAAATCCTCAAGTGCAACCTTGAGTAGAGTGGAGTAGGCCGTTGGCCGAACCACTATAAATCCTTGTGTCGCTTGCGTTGGTATTTCTCGCTTTATCACTCCCTCTATCACTCTCTTATTTGTGCTTGTCTTATTATTTAGAATTGAGTGAGTTAGCATTGCCATCAAACGTGAATATCTTTACATTGCTAATTAGCCCACTAAATCTCCTAATTAAGTTAGTTGTTTAAACAAAGGTTTTTAAGCTTACATACATTTGTGAAAATTGGTTAAGCTTAACTAATTCAACTTAATTAACCAAGGGATAAAACTTGGGTGAAATTAGTAAAAGTTTTCAAAAGGTAAAAGTCTTATAAATATCTTATTCACCCCCCTCAAAGTTGCCAAACCAAGTCTCTACTTGGATTTCAATTGGTATCAGAGCTTGGGCTCTTGATTAAGACCCTAACCGGTTAAAAGTTAAAAGGTCAAATTTTTTGGCAACTTAAAAGATGGGATCTAGACTACCTATTTTGGATGGTTCGGATTATGGATCATGGTTGATCCATATGAAGACATATTTAAAAGGTCTAGATAAAGATATGGTAAAGATAATTGAAAATGGTTTTGTTTTAAATGTTAAATCTAAAAGATTAAATGATTATGATAAAAAATTATCTTTACTAAATACAAAAGCCATAATTGCAATATGTTGTGCATTACCACCTAACATTTATGAAAAAGTATCCTCTTGTAAAAATTCTAAAAATGTTTTGGACTCTATTGAAAATCTTCAAAATCAAAACATGTGCTTAATGGGATTATCTAATGAAGACCCCTTGGATAATGCCGAATTCACATTTGAAGAACTTGTTGAAAATGTCCAAGAATTACATAAGAAACTTGAGGATCAACTAGCTAAGAATTTAAACTTGAAAAATAATTTAGCTAGTATTCACAAGGAGTTTAGGTCACTAGAAATAGATCATGCACATCTTAGTGAAGAAAATAAAATTTTTTAAAAAGATTATATTGAACTAAGCGAGGTAAAAACTAGTTCCCACATACTGGTGACTCTGCTGGGGATAACATGATTATCTTTCTCAGCAGACTTGTCTACTAAAAATAAAAATGGTTGTAACTCTGAAATTGACTTGATTCGGGATTCTCGAAAAATTCAACCAAATAATTTGGCTTTTTCTCTTTTATTAGGGTTATCCTTAACCCGATGTAGACTTTAGGGGTATCTGCAAGTTACAAACACTTCACAAGTTACGAACGCCCATAACGTGCGAAATAAAACAAGTGTTAGATTTACTTTCCAGTACCATACGCTTGTTCTGCAGGGATTGCAAGAGCCAGTGCTCAAAAGTTGCCGCCAATTGCGAGAAAATGCCCTAGGAGGACCTAAGCTTACCCATTTATTTTATTGTGGGACCCGATCCCATGAGAGGGGCGCGAACTACCTCCTTCCCTTGGTATCTCGTACCCATGTGAATGGCGTGTGCTTTTTATTATTGATTTAATTCATCTTTTCTGTGAACTTGGGATCACTAAAGCAATCTGAATTTCACACAAAAGAGAATAATAAGAGTTGCCATCTAGGTAAGAGACCTAGGACCCATAAATGACCAAATATCTAGATTTGTTACCTGATTACGATAATGGAAGGTATGGGGAATTACCACCACATGCACCATTCTTGCTCGATAATCTAGTCTTCAATTCTAAATTTTAACTCTCTTGACTTTCTTTTAAATGGCTTATTTGAACTCTTTTAATGTGATATATGTGACATGCATCCTAAAAATCTAATCTCGATGTGGTTCCTAGATGCGTCTTTTGATTCTCTTAAATTAGTTTGGTTCGATCTATGTTAAAGTTCTCCTAAAATTCTAATTTGGAAAAAATTCTAAGTGATTTAACCAATTTAATTTAGGGTTTTAAATGAGAGAAGAAATAAAAAAAACTACCCTAAAAACTCCACTGATTGTGTGTGGAGCCGACTCGTGCTTGGTATGCCATCTAAGCATCCAAGTTGCCTACATACCCAAGCCTGAGTGGGATCAGAGTCGACGTAGTTCGGTGACCTAAACTAAGCTACATGCCTAAGACATTTAGGACACCGATCTAGACTGAATTGACTGTTTCAACAGTTTAAGAGATATTATTTAGTTCAAGTTGAATAGATTTTATTATCCTATGACTTCATCTAAGATGTGATATGGTCCTATTTAAGTGCAAAACGTTCTCTAAAGTAATGCAGGTGAACCTACATCCTAGGTTAACTAGGCTTGTCCTATAGGGAGATAGGTTAACTAATGTAACTAGATCTATGGCACGGTTGCTATCCATAGCAAATGGCGTCATGAGGCTGGACTCCTAACTCTTGGACACCCTAAAACCTAGAACGCGACGTAACGTAAGTGTTCCTAATCAACTCTAAGGGTTCCAACGAGGTGATACCGTTATCCAACGGTTTCAAAAACATAGGTTTGATTAACCCAGATTTTGAAGTTAATGATTTTCAGTTCTTTAAAGGTTTCTAACTCCAAAAATCTAAGGAATACCAATGGCTCTAAGGCTGACAAGTTTCATCCTTGGGTTGCATCCATGGAAGGGAATCGGGCTTTTCACCCTTGCACAATTTAGCATATAAGTTATAGTATATTATTGCCTGGCATGTTTCTCAGGATTGCTGTGAACTACAACCTCAGAGCCAACAACTTGCTATAATTTAAATGCCCAAATTGTCAAGGATTGATCGCAATTGCGATACGATTATGAATGTCACTTTGGCATCTAAACTATCCTTATATGGCAAGTTTACAAAGGAGATCAATGATTCATAAGGTTTCTGTTTTGGTGCCTTAAGGATTGAATACATGATGGAAAATTATAGTTTTCTGAAAATTTTCATGACACTTTGAATTAATTTCAATTTTTAATTGATTTTACCAGTTTCAGGCCAGGTAGGTGATTTTACAACGCAACCCGTAGCAAACTAAGTTCTCTATTCCATAAACTTTGGAATATGATGTGTTCTGTAAAATTATGTTCTTCTTGCATTGTTCACGTTTTAGATATTAAAATTCGATTTTTAATTGATTTTAGCAATTTTAGGCCAGATTGGTCACATTACAAAGCCATACATAGCAAACGAATTCCAAATCAAACCAAAATTTTACTAGAATATGCTCATAATAGTAAAAAATCATAGTAAAAATTTCACACATTATTTTTGGATTTTACTATTTTTAACAAATTTATTTATGTTCTGGTCAAATCAATTGAAAATCAATAAAAAATAATAAAACATGCACGCAAATCTCTATATATGTGAAGAGTTTATTTGGTTCTCGGCCAATTCATTTTAATACGAAATTTCAGCTTTTGAATAGTTTATTTGATGGTATCTCCTTTATATATGTGAAAATCAATGATTTTATTTAAAAATTCTAATAAAAATAATAAATAACTCAAAATCTTTTGAAATTTTTTTTATGACGTTCAAATATTAAAAGAATTTTGAGAACAAAATTTTGTCCAATTTAGAATTGTTTTGATACATGAACGAATTTTTATTCATCATATTTCCCATTTTTGGGTATTTTTGAACGAATTTTAAAGTCATCAAAATAAATGAATTCTACTGGAACTTTTAGATTTTTGGCGTTCTTTTAACCCAATTAGAACTCATAAAATATAACTTTGTGAAAAATCCTTAGTTTCGAAACAGTTGTTTTGTAAAACAATTCAAAAGCTGCTTGAAACCCTAATTGGTTAAACACCCAATTTTCACATATAATATGGTTCTTCTTTCACCAAAATCGGTAATAAAACAAATTGACCCATCAAAAATCATATTATATCATGCAAGATAACTTCTCATGGGATTCTCTACAAAACAAACATGAAGAAAATGAAGAAAAGACAACCTTAAACATGCTTTTCTAATTCTAAGATAACAAAAAGGAAGAAAACCTACAGTTGATCGCGAATCCTTGTCTCTAGGGTTGGTAATCCAAGATATACGCTTTAGAAAACCAGAAGACCAAAGAATATAGCCCAAATCAATATATATTAAAGAGGAGAAGAAGATATCCAAGTACGCTTTAATGGAGGACACTTGAAAGTAATGAGTTGTGGCCTAAAAAGAAGTGGGATGAATATTCTTGAAGGGGGGAGAGTGTTGAATGTATTTTTCAGCCCTTTTCCAAGGTTGAATTGATTTGCTTTATAGAAAAAGCCAGGGTTTGCAAAGAATAGGTAGTTTCCTTTGTGAGGAGTCTCACATTAGCTAGTTTCTTATTTCTCTTCCTTATCTGTCCTTCCTTTTAGTTTTCAAATCAAGTTGAATTCTAATTATGGTTACTTGCACACCAAGGCACACTATTTTACATAAGGTAGATCTTTCAAGAAGCTTTCACAGAATGGAAATAACATATATATGAAATATTCCCGTCCAAAAAGGACAGCCCAACGTTGGAGCTCGTTTTTGACCTATTTAGGGGTAGAATCAAGAAAAGTCGTAAACTAGAAAGTTGTAGATCTCTTCGAGCAATTCGAAACAAGTATAATATCAAAATTTTCGAAGGAGTACGTAAAATGTTATGGTCATTTTAATAACCTAACCATACTAGCCCTTTCTAATTATAACTCTTCCTTCTTTTCATTCTTTTTTTTTTTCAAAACACATCAAATATGACGTCACCATTCCACCTCATCCATGTGGGGCGCTCAACCATGTGGGTCACCCAACCATGTGGGCCAACCCACATGAGTGAGTCCACATGGGTCTCCCATATGGGCTCATGTCCAATAGACTTTTTTAAAGTGTTTTTTGGAATTTTTCAAACAAAAATTCAATAAAATCTCATTAAATCAAAATTTTTATGAATGAACCCAACCCATTTGACATTCATGGTGCACCCCTCAACTCATGATCGAGCTACCCTTTTTAGAAAAAATAATTTTCAGGACCAAAATGCCCCCATTTGATAGATACACCTAAAGGCGACTAAAAATGTTTTCAAATTGGATTACCTCTAAAGGAGAAAGTTAGAAATAGAAATTTTTCAAGAAAAACCTTAAAAATAGCAACTTTTTGAATTCGCTTCTCTTGGTGGACAAGATCAAACAGGATCATTTGGCATTCCCTGAAAATGCCCAAAATGCCCTCGATACTCAAAATTTTCAAATCAAGTGAAACCCCTGAGAAATTCCAAAAATAGCAGGTTTTTCAAAATTCATGGAATAACTCATAACTTCATAGACATACCCTGGGGATCAAATGAAACACACTGAAAATGACCAAAACACCCCCAAGGTGCAAAATTAGGCAAAAATGAGGGAGACCCTGAGAAACCCAAAAATAGCAGGTTTTCTTATTTGATTGGAAATTGAATTTTCATCTTTCGGAGATCAATGGCACCCCCTAGAGACCTTTAGGATTGTGAATCAACTTCAAAATTCCTAAAATAAGGTGAAATTCACCCTAAAATGCAAAAATACATAATGCAGATGACTGACACAAACCAAATAAACATTTTGCTTTTTAAAGCATAGCAAAATAGGGGTGTCTACATTTATGTAAACACACACACACACACACACACACACACACACACACACACACACACACACACACACACACACCATTTGGGATTTCATCACCCGCTTGCATACCTATTACCCTCGAGAGTAATTAGCACTTCAAATAAATGGGTTGTATTTGGGATTTCATCAACCAAATCTGCCAGTCACACCTCCATTTGATGTGAAACCACCACCTCTTTGCACATCACCCTTGTGGTGGCGTTAAAAAGATGTTGTATTAACTTTTCGCCGCGCTGGGGAACAACTGGCAAGGGTTGTTTAATCACTTCGGTGAGAGGAACCTTCAAGCCTTCATCACTGCATAAGCACAGCATACGCACGTAGTTGTTACCATGCTCGCATAGGGCATGCTCAGCTTAGAGTTAGGCAAAGCCTACCAGTTACTCTCGAGAGATGTGAGCGTCTTCCAAAATAGGAATACAATAAACGTTTGGCCCACCTCGGGCATGTCGAGCGAGTCTAGAAAGGTGTCCCCGGGTTGCCATATCTTGCTAAGCATGTCATTACCCTAGCCTGGTGCGTAAACAGTCATAGCTTATTTTACCCACCCAAAATTAGAGGTTATTGTCTAACCTGTAGTTTTGTCCAGAGTCATGTTTGCAAACCCATATCATCACATTCCTTGGATAAGCAGCCATTGTACCCTGGAGGGGTGTTCGTCCTACGGTTAATGCGCTTAACCAAAAGGCCCTCATTCTGGTCCCATCTTTCAAAGGTTATTGTAATCCCTCAACCACCTTCTTATCCAGACCGTCTTGGTCTCAGCCGCGTCAGGCTCTATTGCTACCTGTCTCGATCCGTCCTAACTATCATTATAGTTAAGACGGTGAAGCTCTGTTCAAATAAAGTCTATCTGTCCCTAGACTTGTCCTAACCATCCTGATCAAATCCTTTTTGAGTTGTCTTCTCACACAGAGAGAGACCTTTCTCGACCTCTATTATGGTCAAGAGCGGCGGAGCTCTACCCAAATAAACCTATCTTCTTATACGAAGATAATCTTGTCATGACCATTATTATGGTCACAGTACCGGAGCTCTGCACAGTCCAAGTTAGTCTTTCAGAGAGGTTAGACTTATCCCGATCTCTGTTATGGTCAAAAGCGGAGGAACTCTACCCAAATAAACCTGTCTTCTGGTACGAGAATAATCTTGTCATGACCATTGTTATGGTTGCAGTACCGGAAGTCAATCTTTCCTAAAGGTTAGACTCATCCTGACCACCCATTATGGTCAAGACAACGGCAAAACTCTGCCCAAATTGTCTTCATCTTCGTCTAGGAAGATGGCCCTTTCTCTGACCGGTATTTTGTTCATAAGTGAGGAGTCAAACTCAGGTCATGTTGTCTTCACATTTACGACAATCCTATCCCGACTATTTTTCATGATCGAAGCGTCAGGGCTCTATTCAAATGAATATGTCTTCTCGTGAGAGGATATACCCAGCTAAACCTTTGTCATCCAAAGTGTCGAACCTCTGTTCAATTGTTATCTCAAAATCATGGTTAGGTCTTTGTCTCAACTATAATCTTTCTAGGGGTGTTCTCCCAATTCTCAGACCGCAGGGGTAGACGTTGTTCTCAACCCCTTGCTTGTCTAGGATCCATCCAAAATTGGAAAAAATTACAAAAACAAAATTTGTATGGTTCTTCCTCTTTGTGTGAAAAAGCTCTAAAACTAGTGTATGAATATTCCCGTCTACAGGTAGAAAGTTCTTACATTTGAAACCATTGCACCCAAGAAGTCAAAAGCCTAGGCCCGTACCTAAGCCCGTCTAGAAAAAACCTTGGATTTACCTAGTTCTTCAATCCCTACTCCTCCAGTAGAAACTTCATAACCACCAAGTCCTTCAAATCCTCTTGCCATCATGGCAGAGCCCACGGATCAGTCCCAGGACATTCAGGATCTGCAACAACCAGTAGCACCAATGTTGGATCTATTTCTATAAGAAAGAATTCGGATAAGACATTCATTGTTTCGCAAGTCTAAAGTGCTTCATAGACATTGAGAGCAAAATAGAGGCCTACATGGTTCGTAGATGGATTGGTGAGGCTCAACTTTTTACGAAAGTTGTTGTTCAGAAAACCCCTTCACCCAATGAAGTTAACACGGCGAAGGAAGTCGCAGAAGCTTCTGAACCACCTTTTGTCTGGCAAAAAAGTGATGCACCCCAAGAGCCTGCCATTGCAAATAGGCCGCCAAGAAAATTCACTCCCTTACCAGCCATTCCTTCTACCATCATGAAAATACTCCTCCGAGAAAAGAAGATATTCTTGCTTGCACCCCGTCCACCTCTTAACCCTTTGCTAAGAAATTGGAGCAACGGAGAGTACTATGAGTACCAGCAAGGTAGAGGACACCAAACTGATAAATGTCTCGCTTTGGAACATGCTATCCAAGACCTTCTTGAGAAGAAACAGTTCGTCCTCCCATCTGGGCCAAACTCTGAGTCAAAATACAATTCAAATCTGATCCCTCTTTTGAAAGAGTGTCAAATGTAATCGAGCCTGAAGAAGGCCCTTCAGTCAGTTTTTCTTCTGATATATCTTGCAAACCAAGTCAAAGAACTTTTTCTAAATAGTGAACCCTGAATGTCCCTGAATGTAAAGAAGCCTTCGAAAAGATCTAGGGTTGTTTGTCATCTCCCCCAGTGTTGTTACCAGCACTCGCCTGACGAAAATTCGTCAAGATTCGACATCATGAATCTTACTCAGAAGTCTGTCAAAGGCAAATTAGTCACAAAAAAGTTAACTGATGCACCTACTGAAGATACAGAGCTAAACCGTGAACTTCCATAAAGGGGGATATGGTGTTTAGATAATGTCGAGCTCCTGTCTTCGATCCTAGGGAAAATTTAGACCTAACTGGTCTGGCCTCTACATCGTTGATGAAATCCTGTCTGGAAAAGACGTCAGAACTTACCAACCTCGATCAAATATCAAAGGCCTCCATGTGCCGATCAGAGCCTAAAATAACTCACCTACAAAAATTCAAAACCCTTTGAAGCTGCCTTCAAAACCTCGAACTACGCGGACCTGATCCCAACCTCTTTGGGTACGTATGCATCCTAACAAACTCAGGTTCGGTCATCCTTTGGCAAACCCAACAAAACCTTTCAAGTTATCCCCTTTCGATAATTTTCCCCATAGAAAAGCCTCGAACTACGCGGACCTGATCCAAATCCTTCTTTGGGTTACGTAGACAACCTGATCATTTCAGGTTCGGTCCCATTTGGCAAAGCCAAAACTACACAAGTAGTTCCCTAGCAGAAAACCTCGAACTACACGGAGCTGATCCCAATCCTTCATTGGGGTACGTAGGTAACCTGATCATCTCACACTCAGTCACCGTTGGCAAAACCAACAAACCTTTCTCACAATCTTCAGCAAGTGTTCCAATGTCTAGAAGAAGAAGATTTGAAGATCTGCTAAGTTGAAAACCTGAAAGAGCGGCTTAGATAAAATGTAGGGTCATGGTGCCCGTGGTAACCAAAAATCTCAACGATTTGTTTCTAGCAAAATTTAGGGCAAAACGGTCCACCAAGTCAAAAACCTGCAAAGGCGACTTGGTTGTTGGCAAGGCATGCCTTCAATAAAGATCGGGCAAAGCACTCTTTGGTTTAAAACAAAATGCGTTAAAACTCGGAACAATCTAAAGGGTCTTTGGACCATGATTGAAAAACCGGGGCCAAGGAACACTGCCCATGAACAAATACATCCAAACTCATCTTCTAGGGTTCGACCTACTAAAAATGAATCGAAAGCATTTATTTCAGTAAGAGTCGAGTCTCCTTTCTTTCTGCCCTCGTAGAGAAAGCCATTCAAAGAAAAGATTACCCTTTCCCCAGCGAAGCCATTACCCAGCAAAGGTAGTCATACGTTGAAGGAAAAACACAGCAAATCTCTTCCCGATTAGAAGAAATCAGGATGCAGCTTACTACCCCGCGTACAGAAGAAAAATGTTCAGAAAGATATAACCTCATGATTAGGAGCGCTCAGAAAAAAACCTCTTGTCACTGCAATGAAATTGCCCTCTTGTTTCCGATCTTGTATTAACTTTCTCTTGTCTATGGGAATATATACACTAGGGGCATTTTGTATTATTAGCCATAGAAGTATGACTAATAATACAAAATGTACGATCAAATCATTAAGGAAATCATACTAGGGGCATTTTGAATTGTTAGTTGTCACTAACAACGCAAAATGCTCAAATCAAGTGGTCAAAAGAATTAAATTAGGGGCATTTTGTGTAAATACTCGCCTAGAATGACGACGATTAACACAAAATGCACTTTATTTCAAAACAAACAACAACACAAACAAATGCAAATAAAAGACAATCAATACCAGGAGGATTCTATTAAACTCAAATCCAAGATCCTTATCAGATTCAATCTTGATTGGTGTTGGCTCACTCGCTCGCCCGACCATCCCCTTTTCGACTCAGGCTCACTTGTTTGCCTGTAGATTCCATTGGCTCTAGGCACACTCGCACGCCAAGCCAATCTCTAATCGACCCAGGCTCACTCTCTCGCCTGGTCGACTCCATTGGCCCTGGTTCATTCTCTCGCCAGGCCAATCCCCTATCGACATAGGTTTATTCGCTCACCTAGTCAATTCTATTGGCTCTAGGCACACTCGCGCGCCAAGCCAATCTCTAATCGACCCAGACTCATTCGCTCGCCTGGTCGACTCCATTGGCCCTGGTTCATTATCTCACGAGGCCATTCCCCTATCGACATAGGCTCACTCGCCTGCATAGTCGATTCCAATGGCTCTAGGCATGCTCATACGCTAAGCAAATTCCTAATCGACCCAAGCTCACTCGTTCGCCTAGTCGACTCCATTGGCCCTGTCTCATTCTCTCGCCAAGCCAATCCCCTATCAACATAGGCTCGCTCACTTGGTCGATTCCATTAGCTCTAGGCACACTCGCACGCCAAGCCAATCCCCTATCGACATAGGCTCGCTCGCATGCCTAGTGATTTCATTTGGCTCTAGGGACACTCGTGTGCCAAGCCAATCCCTAATCAACCGAGGTTCACTAGCTCGCCTGGTCGACTCCATTGGCCCTAGGCCAATCCCCTATCGACATTGGCTCACTCGCTCGCTAGGCCAATCCCCTATCGACATAGGCTAACTCTCTTGCCTAGTCGATTCCATTAGCTCTAGGCACACTCGCATGCCTAGCCAATCTCTAATCGACCCAGGCTCACTCGCGCTCCTGGTCGACTCCATTGGCCCTAGCTCATTCTCTCGCCAGGCCAATCCCCTATCGACATAGGCTCTCTCGCTTACCTAGTCAATTCCCTTGGCTTTAAGCACACTCGCACGCCATGCCAATCCCAGATCGATATAGGCTCACTCGCTTACCTAGTCAATTCCATTGGCTCTAGGCAAACTCGCACGCCAAGCCAATCCTAGATCGACATAGGCTCACTCACTTATCTAGTCAATTCCATTGGCTCTAGGCACACTCACACGCCAAGCCAATCCCTGATCGACATAGGCTCGCTCGCTTACCTAGTCAATTCCATTGGCTCTAGGCACACTCGCGCACCAAGCCAATTCCTGATCGATGTAGGCTCGCTCACTTACCTAGTCAATTCCATTTGGCTCTAGGCACACTCGCACGTTAAGCCAATCCGTGATCAACCAAGGCTTACTCGCTCGCCTAGTGGAGTCCATTGGCCCTGTGTCATTCACTCGCCAGGCCAATTCCTAACGTTTTGGTTCATTCACAATCAAGTCAGTGTTCAGACGTAACCTCGAAACCCGAGTAAATCTATTTGTACGCAGTACTACATTCGATCAAATCAATCCTGTAAAGAAAAACATCTGTTCAAAATCTATACTGTTAAAATACAGTATCACATCATATCTGATTACTAAGTGCCATCCTGGCAATTCGGTTGTCAATATCTGCACTGGATGTCATAACAACATCCCCTAAGGTCCCTCCCCAAGTCAGGCCCCAAAGCTGACTTCCTATGACCCTCCCAGCTGTTAGTAGCGACGTCCACCCAAGACTCGTTCTAAACGGTCGTATTTCCAAAACCCCAAAAACCGTCAGCGAGAGGTTTCTACTCGATGACCTGACAGCAAGATTCCTCGATGAGGGCTGCACGCCTTGGGATCTGATGTGAGTCTTGCAACCCTATCATTAGTCTCCAGTGAAAATTTTTTGTTCTCCTTACTTTGGCTTTCAGGTGGCTTGCACCCTCTGCCAAAGAGGGACATCTGTAGACACCCAATTTTGTCAACGCGGTACTAATGATAGGTGTCGCGAGGAAGAACCTTGTGACGAGTCCCAGAGCACTAGTTCGGTTTCTCTCAATCTCCCTTTAGATTATTTTCGAAAAGAAACGATTTTCGAAAGCCGTTTTAAACAACCGAAAAGCCTGTTTTTACACGGCGCCTGCCTTTTTCGGCCAACCAAAAGCCTGTTTTACACAGCACCCGCCTTTTACGGCATAAACGGGTAAGCCCGTTTACACACGACATTTTAATCGGTAAGTTAACTTTGGGTCGAAAATTTCTATTTTCACCCAAAGGACACTTCGTTTCCCGAAAGCATACGATATTAAGTTCATTGAAAAGCCCCCAGAACGAGGAATCCAATGGACCTGATCACGCGTAAATCGAAATTCAATCGGAGGAGTTACAGATGTTTGAACTCACCGATAAAAGACAAAAAATCACATTTTTTGAGACGAGAACAAGACAAAATATCATGCCTTTCGAAATGTGATGTCATCCAGATGACATCACAATTTCGCCCCTGGAAAAATTTGGTCGAAATGACCAAATTTTACCACCCACTCATCCCCCCCCACCCAAAAAAAACTATAAACAGAGGAGGGGGTAAGGGTTAGAGGAGAGGTTTTTGGTTGATTTTTCCCTCTCTCTCTCTCTCTCTCTCTCTCTCTCTCTCTCTCTCCCTCCTTTGTGTTGGGTCTAACTCCTGGTTCAACCCCCTCTGGCCAGCCAAGTCCAAACCCCTTCCGTATTTCCAGAGAAACCCTAGTCTATTTCTTTTCTAGAAGAGAGAAAGTAGACAAACTCTAGGTAGCTCACATCGGGCGTCGGCACTCCGTCGAATTTCCAAAGGTTCCGAGTGACACCTTTCATTTTACGCCGTTGTTCTGCCGAATTTCACAGAACTACGAGCAACTTTTCATAGTAGCGTCGTTGTTCTGCCGAAATCTCTGCAAAACCCAAAGCCCCCTTCGCCAACACAGTGCCGTTGCACTGCGGAATTTCAGAGAACTCCAAGCACAATTATCAAAATAGCGCCATTGTTCTGCCTAAATCTCGGCAAAACTGAAGTCCCTTCCTCAACACAGCTCGGTTACGCTGCCCAATTCTCTACTAGTAAAATTACATTTATTTAAATAGCTTTATGTAATTTCCTTTACAATGTAAGGTATGAGGTGGTGACATCATATGATCTCCGGCTCACATTGCCCTCAGAACTTATGATATAAATCCCCCCACCTTTCTTTTACTTTCTGGAATTTCCTTTACAAAGTAAGGTACGAGCTTGTGCATCATAAGATATCCGGCTCACATTGCCCTCAGAACTTACGATATAAACCCCTCTACCTTTATTTTACTTTCTGCACTGTCCTTTTCCGTTTGTTTTAAGTTAACATGATCGTGAGTAGTTGCGAGATCTTTCGAGATCCGTACACAACTTACAACATCGATCAGGATAACTACTGCTTATTTTCGTTCTTTTTTGTAAATTCATCTTTATTTACATCCTGGAATTAAGCATAACCTAAATAAAGGATAAAAAGATAAGTTATCCTGGCTTAAATTCGTCGAAAAATGCCAATCTAAGTTAAGAGACCGGATTCGTCTGGGCAAGAGGGCTGCCTAACACCTTCCCGGATTGTAACCATAACCCTTATCCAGATTTCTGTAAGGACCACGCCTTAAGCAAACAGAGAAAAATATAAGGTTCTAGGCCCAGAGCAAAAGAACCCCTTTGGTTACTGTTCTTCCAACGAAATTCGAGTTTCATTACTCATTTCCTTGGAAGAACAGGCACGGGTCCTAGGCCCTAACCTAAGTGGCGACTCTGTGTTTCTCTTTCTTGCGAAGTTAGGATTTCGGTCCCGAGTCCTCAAGAAACGCATATCAATTAAACATTCATTGAAAACCCGATGTGGTGATCCTCTGTCGTCCAACGCGCGAGGAAAAAATCGGCTCCCACATTATGGAATGTAGAAAAGTATAGGGCTGAAAAGTAAAGATAATATAAAATGTTGAAACATGTTTGAATTCGTTCCTGGAACCTCTTCTTTGGAGATAGGCGTCTCTCTTATTTGTGTAACTGATATTCATTACCCCAAGTTCTCCTAGAGGGAACTCTTTGGTTACCGCCCATACCAAGCTCCCTTATTCTCACGTCCTCCATTCTTCTATGTGGTTGTCATCCAACTTCCTACGATTGGCAACTGGAGTGCCACACCTTCGACTCAGTTCATCCGGATATTTGGTAACTCGGTCCCGTTTGACCGATTAGGCTTAAAGTAGGGCAAAACTTCTAATACTTGTCCATTCTTTTAGGCCCTACTAGCTACATGTTCCTCTACATTCTCATCAAATGCCAACAGGGCATACAACTCTACTAACTCAGTCCATGCGAGTCATCACTTGGTGATTCCGTCTTCCATGACCAATCATGCCTCAAGAATGGGTGTAAACATTGCCCCCCATATTTCTTCGGTTGACAGATGAAATCCGATGGAATGTGGATTAAGCCGAGTGTCGGTCATATGGAGATATCATTATGATGTTCTTGGCTATGTATTTGGTTCTGAAATCTCGCCATTTCATATAATAAATTGTGGTTGTTGAGTAGGAACACGTGTTGCCTTAGAGTTAGTCATGTTATTTCAAAACCAACAAGATGCACATGGGATCTGAAATATTCCGTGTCTAGTATATTCATCTTCCCCAACTCTTTACCGTTCTATTTAATTAGTTAAGGCTCCTTTCAATCATTCTTTCAGATTTCTCATATGTTACCTATGGCGTCTCCTCTCTTTCAGGATCTCCCTGACCTAGATCCTACGAGAAGCTTAAAGGATCTTAATGAATTCTTGGAGAATGATATTGCTGCTCATTGCTCTCAATTCTTCTCTATTTTCCCCAGCTCTTGAACTTTTACCTTGGACGAATATCAGCTTTCTTTCCTCAACATGTTAAAGAAAAAGTCCCCATTCAGAAGTCTGACTTTGCTTCTCTTCATCAGTCTATGAGGTCATGGCCACCTCAAGAGGAAAGCTGGCCAGAATGGGTAGATCGAATGGCATCGGCAAAAGCCAATAACTTGAAAACTTTTAGTATCTATTAAGGGAAATGATATCATCACTTCAATCTTTTGATATCCACGCTCTCCTTAGTTGTCTTTTAGTATTTAATGGGCTTGTGAGAGCTTTTTGAGAACTGTAATAACCTGTTGACAGCCATTTAAATACTAAAAGACAAGCTAGTAGAGCATGATATCCAAAAATTGGAGTGTTGCTATCATTTCCCTATATTAATCTATATATTTGTCCAAGATCCCAATACCCGAAAATCGTCCCTTGGTGCCGTGGCTTTAATGTTTCTAGAGTCATACTACGAATTCTTTTCACTTCAATGTTAGCTTAATGAGTCAGCTTAATGAGTCAAACTCTCCTTGATATAGCTGGTTTAACTGGTCTTCCTCCACATTTTGAGGTTTTTTCTACAAGTTTCGAAATTATTGGGGATATTTTTGGTCTAATGTTTGATAAGGCTTCGATTTATTCAAGATTTATCACCCTTTATCAAGGGTTTGATAGTGATGTTTTGTGGGACAGTGTTGGGAGATTATCCCTTCACACCCACGAGAGTGACGTCGGCTTTTGTTTTTTCTAGTGTGTTTGATTTTCCTTGATTTTCTTCTCTTTTCCATGAATTTGGGATTGAAAATCTGAAAAGAACTGACCCGAGTCGCCACCTAGTTAGGGCCTAAGATCCTGAAATGTAGGTGTGACAATCCAAGAGGGGGGTGAATTGGTCAATTAAAAATTTTAGGCTTAATTAGGTGGATTATTAGAAATTTGATTTACTAATTAAGCACTAACTAATCTAACCCTTGTTAAAATAATCAATATAATGAAAGCTAGGGTTTAGATATTATTTTAAGCCTATTTGCCCTAACCCTTGTTCAATAAAACATAAATATAAGTTAGGTTAAAGTTTACCAATCACCAAGATGTGCAAAGACAAGGAGAAGAGAATTCATCCACAAGGCTCAAAATTTATAATGGTTCGGTCTATCACAAGACGTACTCCACTCTTCCAAGTTTATCTATTTGGGCGCTCCACTAAAACAATGAGATTCTTCAATAGAGCGAATCTCCAAGCCGTACACCCAACTCCTCCAGCTCCAAAGGGAACAAACCCTTTCTGCACGGAGCCTTGCAAGGGGACACTCCCTCTTACAACGTCTTCTCCTTTCTTAACGGGCCGAAGAGTAGACCCTCACAATGTCTTCTCCTTTCTTAATGGGCCGAATAGAAGACCCTCAAATACAACGAAGAAAATGAAAAATAAAAGAACTCTCTGGCCTCTTGATAGGCGGATTATAACTCTTTAGCTCACAATCACTCCAAGGAAGATAAAATGTAAAGCCTATGGAGTTCCTCTTGATAGAATGTGCAAATGCAAGTTCAAAGAGGTTTAACTTTTGATGAGAAGGTTTTTGCCCAAAGAAGATAGGATTTGATCTTTCTAAAATGTTCAAAAGCTTATTTAGATAGGTTTTAATGATGTATATATAGCTAATTTGAAAATATGACTGTTTGGGCATAAAACTGTAAAAAACAGGGTTGAAAAAGTCAATCTACGCAAGCCCCAACGGCTAGTTTGCCCGATCATCACAGTCGCCCGGTGAGGGCTACCTGGCCGCTCAACATTTAAGCGCAAAAAGCTATCGCGGTCGACCGACCCACGGAGGTCGCCCGCCCAAAGCCATGACAGAATGGTTATGATTCCACATAACCATTTCCGCGGTCGCCCGGCTTACCCTGGTCGATCGGCCCTAATTCTCTCGCTAGTGCTGGATTTCCAGCTACCATGCCGCGATCGCCCAGGACGCCTCGGTCGACCGGCCCTGTGTAAAATTCCATTTTAATTATAAAAGTTCATGGGCTTTTGGGCCATGGTCTTTGGGCTTAAGTCCTAGGTTTTCAAACACATTTTTAGGTGTGTTGATGATTTCCTAAGATATAAAAATTTATGTATGAAAATCATTTGAAAACCTATTGAAAGTGCAATTTTACATAAAATCAAGAGGACTCTAAATACAATCTAAAACAGTATACCATGAGTCTTCTTGGAATGTATTCGCTCATTTGCACTTTCTTGGACTTCTTCGGCTTGAGTGAACATCTTTAACATGATATGGCTCATGTGACTTCTCCTCCAATCTTCAATGCATGTTGAATGGTACATGAGGTGTCACCATGGCATGTTCAACTCCAAGCTCCTTCTTGACACTTGTGAGGAACTTGTGGGATCTTCATATTCGAGCCTCTTGACTTGAACATCTTCAAATGAGGATGTCTTCACTGTAGGTGCAGCCTCTTGGTTCCTTTGCTTCTTGATCCACAAGTCATGTGTTGAAATGAGTTGTGTAATGGCGATTATGACATGAAAATCCTGTATATAACACAGCACCTCAAAGCAACACATTAGTCCATAAATGTTAGTCAATTTGGTTTGGTAGCATCAAAACAAGATGGTAAGGTGAATGATTAACCCATGGGAACCCTTCGGCTTACATTCTTCCCCTTTTTTATGATGGTTGAAATCCTAGTTAGGCAACCAAGAGGGGGGGTGAATTGGTTGGGTATTAAAAAATTTATCCTTTAAAAAAAACTTTTGCAAGATTAGTTTTCAAAAGCTTAAATGAATATCCTCTCTTAGACCATTCGACAAACACTTGTTAGATGACTTTTGAAAACTCTAGTTGGTTATTTCCTTTTTATCTTTTTATCAAAACACTGGGTAGATGATTGAATATTACAAATGAAATGCAAATCCCAAAATAAGATAAAGGAATAAGATGAGTAGTTTCTTTTAGACCTTTTATTAAACATTTGATGGAACCCTAGTTGATTTACTCTCTTTATTTCTTTTAACACACACTTTGTGGATGATTCATGCAAGTAGAAAATAAGGAACAAACAGCACAACAAGATAAAGTAAAGAGAGAGAGAGAGAGATGTACCAAGAGACAAATGCACACAAGGTTTATAGTGGTTCGGTCTAAAACAAGACCTACTCCACTCTTCTCAAGTTTTGCCCCTTGAGGGATTCCACTATAGGAAGTTTGATACACTGAGGATGGATCTGCGTTCTCCACACTCGCCCACGAAGAAGGCTCTGAGTCTCCGAGCACTCGCCGACAATCTCTCCTTAGCGGCCAAGATTAGAGCCCTTAGAATTTCCAAGGGATTTAATAATGGTGCCCTTTCCACCTTTACAATGTTCTTGAAGTTTGAATGTGTTGTGCCTTCATCTAAGGCTAGTTCACTTAGTTTGAGTACAAAGCTTCTTCTTGATAAGGAGATATACAAATGAGCTTGTCAATGCTTCTTGAAGTAGATTGAACAATGAGTCTTGATGAAGCTAGCTTGTAGATGATGATGGAAAGTTAAGCTTGACAAGATAGCTCACTCCAAGATGATCACAACTAAGCTTGAGAGATCTTCAATATTGTTGATAACAAGTGGGCTTAAGTGATTCTTCTTCAAATAGATGGCAAGTAGGCTTAAGGAGATCATCTTCAAAGTAAATTGCAAGATTTAGAACAAAGAAGATGAACTTTTGTAAAAATGCTTGAAAAACTTAAATCACATGTAGGGTTCTTTCTCAAGCTTGCAAAAAGTTGTTAAATGATGTTTTTAAACTCATATATATAGCCTCTTAGAAGATATAACCGTTGGAGGGTAAAATGGGCATTTTTGGGTTTTTTAAATTCAAAATAAGAACTAACCCGAATTCCCAACGGTAACATTTTTCCCGACACTAGACGTCTGCCCAGACGTCTGGTTGCCTCGAGGGATCAACCAGATGATCGGGCAGACCTCTGCCGCAAGGTCTGGTTTGCAAGTTCACTTATCAAATGAATGAGGTTTTCTCTGATTTTTTGTACACATATGTATTGATATTAGAGAAGATTATGGACCAAAATGTAGCTCATTTTGAAAATGTTTGGGTCCGTTTTTAACAACCAGATGATCAGACCAGACTTCTGCCGCAAGGTCTGGTCTGCAATTTTAGCTAGTAAATGAATGACTTTTCTTCCCATTTTTTGTATGAATGCCAGTAGATACTAAGGGAAGTTTTTTTCTAAAATTTCAGCTCAATTGGATGTCGTTTGGGTATCCAAACATTTAGGAAGATGATGCAACCAGAAGTCTGGTTGCAAGATCTGGTTGGCCAAAACACTAACCTTCTGGATGATTTTTCTTCCCAAATTTAGATCAGAATTCAATTGATATTAGAGGAATGTTCATACCAAATTTCAGCTCATTTGGATATCATTTGGGTATCCAAATGATGCAATAGATGGAATTTCATAAGTCTGATTTCAAGATCTAATTGGGCAAATCACTAAGCATCAGGATGAGTTTTCTTCTCAAATTTGGTATGAATATCAGTTGATATTAGGGGAAGGTTCATACCAAATTTCATATCAATTGGAGTTCATTTGGATATCCAACTGAAGGTCAAATCTTTGAAAAACATTAGGAGTGAGTTGGTTTTCGAAGGATATTTGGATTTTGTTTTAAAATCATTTTCAAACTCTTTGAAAACACTTACAAACTTATTTTGAAGTTGATCTCCATTCAACCTAATCTTGAATAATACTCTTGAGTCCGGTGGTTGAATGAGCATGCTTAGCCTTCCTTGTTCATGCTTGTTCTTTGGTCTTTAACTTGACTTAGCTCTCAATAACTCCATCTTGATGTTGATTGCTCTTCTCTTAGGTTCAACATGGTCTCCCATCTAAGTTTGAAACCTTGGTCTTGATCTTTGAGAGATTAACTTGAGTTGTCTTTGTCCTTCTTGGTTGATGGATCTTCACTCTGCCTTTGATAGCCATGTTCTATCTTGAATCGATCTTGGTACTCTAAATTTCCTGTGTAAGCTTATCATGGTAAAATCATTAGTACCAACCTACTTCGATCAATGTGGGTTTGTTGTCATCAAAACAATGAGTAGGGCTACACATGGGAACCCTTGGGCTAACAATGGCAAACAAATTGATTAGGGAGGAAGGAGATGTCAAACAAATAGATGAATAAGCATGATATGAAATAAACATTAGAGCATAGCTCCCCTCACTATATGCACATGTATAATGAATGAATGTAAAGCATATGGTGCACATACAATGTGGACTACCTAATCAATTCCCAAAACTCTCCCCCTTTTGGCAGCAGCAAAAAGGTAGGGATATGCAAGTGAAAGTGCAAGTGGGGTGTCAAGATGAATGATAGCTTATAGAAGCTATATATAAGGTATATGATATGACATTTAAGCTCTCATGATGCTTATCAAAGTAGAAAACAAAAGTGAAATGCATTCATAAGTCTAACCAAACATAGACATGTGAAATGACAGTGTAAAACACTTCTATGTTTCGGAATGGGTATAGATGAAGAATATATACTACACATTACTTCTATAGGCCATGAATCTACTAAAGATATGACATTTTTGCTCATATAATGGTTATCATAAAGGAAAAATCAAGTACAGTGCATGATAAGCAGTTTTTTTTTTCTACGATTTTGCAAGTTTAGCACAAGTATGGGGCAATAAACCATGTGAACACATCACAATTGTCTATATAAACATGAATAAGAAACCATTTTGTTCTCCCCTATGAATTTGTCAGAGGCCCTAGGTGAAACCTATGTGATAGGACATGACAGGACACTATGATGGCAAAGGTGAATGATTTGAACACATGGGCTCCATTAGCAACTTTTTAAGCATGTAAGTATCTACCTAAGCAAGGATATGCTCAGATCTATAACACAACAATTTAGGTTCACAAGTTGCTTCATGAGTGGATCTCTGGACAGTAAGCAGACAAGTCTCTTCCAGAGCATGGATATGCTCTAAACTATAAGATAACTTTTAGAGATCTTAAGTTGCTTACCCTTAGAGATTTATACATATGAAAATGTAAGCTCCCCCTGACTATGTGCATCGAATCTAAATGTGAGTTCCAAGCACATAGGCCCTTGATTCAAAATCACCTTAACCATTCAAAATTTTTGCTCCATTCAGATATAATCACAGTTTGAATTGGAATGGATGATTGTTGGACTTAAGATATGACAATGAAGAGAGTATAGTCTAATAAGCACATGGATACGAGAATGAAACCAATGAGGTACACATCCATGGCAACCAAAGATCATGTATATATAGATAACAATTATAATGCTCCATATACATGAACAAATGATGGAAGATTGATACTACATTTCAATTAATATCTTTTGAAATAATAAAAGTGGTATTTGAAAATCTCTCAAAAGAAGTAAAATTGAACTTTGTATTCTTCTATCCAGAACTCTTCTACTGATGATTGTTTAGAAGAGCTTAGATCAATATTTGACCATTTCTTCCATGTAAGGGTAGCATCTTTACAAATCTTCCTGGATTGAGAGATTTGGTACTTGTTTTAAATCCTCTATCTCATCAAAATGTCATCTATGAGAGGATTTAGGTAATGCACATGCCAGCCTTTAATCATGAATCATAATTTCATTAGTCTCTATTCATCCTTCACTGTGGAAAGAATGTCGAGTTGGACAGAGAAAAATTGTATACATTTATCATCTTATTGCATCTGGCATGATGGAGGGAGACAAGTACCTTAGACAAGCTGTGAAGGACCAATTATCTGAATTGGTCTTTTCTTCTACTGACAAGTCTGCTGATGAACAAATCAATCTGCTGAAGTCCTTCAGGCCATCAGTTGTCCGTCCCCCTAAGTATTTGTCATAGCTTTTCGTAAAGCCTATAATGTAAGGCATAACAATACAGAGTGACTATAGATATGAATGTTAATGTATAGCCACAAGATCTTATCATGATGAAGGATATCTTTATCTTCAAAAACACATGATAAGAAACAATTTCATAGGCAATGATAAGATCAATTTAAGCACAATCCTATGAAGGAGAGTTCTAGAGAGGTTTGAGACTCTAGAACAAGACACTTATCATTGAAAATGATGAAATCACATGAGTTCATCCAAGATAAGTATAAAGCCTACAAAGATATGACATTAAGGCTCAGGCCAAGGGAACTTGGCATACATGAGAGATAATCTCAACATGAAGGCATAAGTCAAGACCCAAACTACAACACATATGGAGCAATGAGGCGCCACATGAGAACGGGTTTGCTCGGATTAGATATGGCGTGATAATGGGTTTACTATGGAGAGCTAACACCTCAGAACGGGTTTTGCTCAGATTAGATATCGCGTGATAATGGGTTTGCTCGGGAGAGCTAACGCGTCGGAACGGGTGTGCTCGGATTAGATACCGCACGATAACTGATTTACCCTGGTGAGCTAACGCGTCGGAACGGGTTTTGCTCGGATTAGATACCACGTCCTTCCAGTTAGTTGAATACTATCTTGGTCAAGAAATGTTTGTCCAAAACACCAGTCAAAGGAAAAATCCTACTTTCCAATTTCAGTATCCAAGAGAGCCGTTGTTCTAGATTACCAGTTCTAGGTATTTAGATCAAGGTTTCAGTTATCAAAATCCCCAGCGAAAAAGACCAACAATCTCTTTGCGAAAATATCATGTTGAAGCTTCCTGAAAGCTTTCCTAAACCATTCCTGTTAGTCATGCTTCATCGTACATAAGCTTTGTCGTCTCGTCATTCGTCAAAATCTTAATAACAATATCTTCATCAGGCATGATTTTTATTGTCACTAACTTCATCCTTTATTCATCAAATTCAAGTTTACTACAAATTCAAGTTCATGAAAAGTCTCCAAATTTTCTATCATCGAAATCGTCAACTCATCTCAACCAAAGCTGCCTCTCTCAATCGATTAATTAAGCAATCTAAATGTCAATCCTATTCATAACCACACTCTTTATTAAGTAGATTCTAATCCAATTTGTCCAATTAATTAGCTTGACCCCAGGCTCGCTCGCAGCCGAGTGAATTCATTAGCTTTCCGTTTCATTCGTAGACAAGCTAATTCCTTCTGACCTTCCGTCTCGCTCGTAGACATGTCAATCATCTTGACCCCAGGCTCGATTGCAGCCGGGTCAATTCTTTAGCTTTCCGTCTCATTCGCAGGCAAGCTAATTCCTTCTGACCTTCCGTCTCGCTCGCAGACAGCTCAATCATCTTGACCCCAAGCTCGCTTGTAGCCGGGTCAATTCTTTAACTTTCCGTCTTATTCGTAGATAAGCTAGTTCCTTCTGACCTTCCGTCTCGCTCGTAGATAGGTCAACATCTTGACCCAGGCTCGCTCACAGCCAGGTTAATCCATTAGCTTTTTGTCTCATTCGCGGACAAGCTAATTCCTTCTGACCTTCTGTCTCGCTCGCAGATAGGTCAATCATCTTGACCACAGACTCGCTCGCAGCCAGGTTAATCTATTAGCTTTCCGGCACATTCGCAGACAAGCTAATTCCTTCTGACCTTTCGTCTCACTCGCAGACAAGTCAATCATCTTGACCCCAGGCTCACTCGTAGCCAGGTTAATCCATTAGCTTTCCGTCTCATTCGTAGAGAAGCTAATTCCTTAGGACCTTCCGTCTCGCTCGCAGACATGTCAATCGTCTTGACCCCAGGCTCACTCGCAGCCGGGTTAATCCATTAGCTTTCCGTCTCATTCGCAGATAAGCTAGTTTCTTCTGACCTTCCGGCTCGCTCGCAGCCAGGTCAATTCTTTAGCTTTCTGTCTCATTTGCAGACAAGCTAATTCCTTCTGACCTTCCGTCTCGCTCGCAGACAGGTCAATCATCTTAACCCCAGGCTCGCTCGTAGCCGGGTTAATCCATTAGCATTCTGTCTCATTTGCAGACAAGCTAATTCCTTCTGACCTTCCGTCTCGCTCGCTGACAGGTCAATCATCTTGACCCCAGGCTTGCTCGTAGCCGGGTTGATCCATTAGCTTTTTGTCTCATTCGCAAACATGCTAATTCCTTCCAACCTTCCATCTTGCTCGCAGACAAGTCAACCCTCTCAATCCCCAGGCTCACTCATAGCCAAGTCAATCCTTTAGCCTCATATCTCGTTTGCAAACAGGTTAATTCCTCTCGACCTCTCTTCTCGCTCGCAGAAGGATCAATCCTCTTGACCCCCGTGCTCGCTCGCAGCCGTGTCAATCCCTTAGCCTTCCGTCTCGCTGATCTCCCGTCTTGCTTGCAGACAGATCGATCTTCTCGACCCTCGGGCTCGCTCGCAGCCATGTCAATCATTTACCTCATGTTTCTCCTGCAGACATGTTAATCTTTTGTTCTAAGTTGCACAATTTTTTACACCTAGATTTAATCTTGTTCTCCATTCTTTTGAACTACCAGCTCATGGTGGCAAGAATAAATTATCTTGATTATGTTCTAGGACTTCGTCTAGGGTCTTGCATTAGTCTAGAGAGTCCTTTGTTGATTAAAGCTGCGCAAAATGACTCTGTCACTTTTGCTTTGGTATTCGATGACTACATCATCTCTACCAAAGAGGGGCCTCTGTAGACACCCCCATTTTGCTACTCTTTGAAAAGCAAGAGATTCAAAAGTTTTATCGAGTCTTGAGTCGGTCTTCCGCATTAGATTAGGTATTCTTGCATTTTTAAGGAGTTTTGAAGTTGATTCGTAATCCCAAAAGTCTCTAAGGAGTTCCATTGGCATCCGGAAGATAAAAATTCAAGTTTCCGATCAAGTAGGAAAACCTGCTATTTTTGGAATTACTCAGGATTTTCCCTATTTTTCATCAATTTCTGTAGTACAGGGGTATTTTAGTCATTTCCAGTGTGTCCCATTTGATCCCCAAGTTGTATCTGAGAAATCTTGAGTGATTCCATGAATTTTGAAAAACCTGCTGAATTTAGAACCTCTCAGGGGTTTCGCTTGATTTGGAAATTTTGTGAGGCGGGGGCATTTTGGGCATTTTCAGGGGATTCCATGTGATCCTGTTTGATATCACCCACCAAAAGGAGCCGTCTTAAAAAGTTAATATTTTTTTGAAGTTTGACCGTAAAGACTTTCCACTTTTAACTTTTCCCTTTAAAGGTGAACCAATTTGAGGGTATTTTGGTCGCTTTTGGGTACATAATGGTCAAATAGAGGCATTTTGGTCCAAATAGTTGTTTTTCCTAAAGGGGATGGTTCGACCATATGTTTAGGGTGCACCATAAATGTTATATGGTTTGGGTTCATCAATAAAAATTTTGAATTTAAAGTATTTTAATGAATTTTCATTGAAAAAATCCCAAAGTACATGTCATAAGGCCCATTGGGCTAAAGCCCACAAGGTGGGGGTCCATGTGGACCCACCCATGTGGGTCGGCCACATAAGTGGACACCCCACATAGGTTGCCCAACCTTGATGAGGTGAGATAGATGATGACATCATATTTGGTTACTAAAAATAAAAGAAATGCCTAATATGGTCAGGTTAGTAAACCGACCATAACTTTTTACCTTCTCACCTAAAAAAAATTCAAATATACTTGTTTCGAACATCTCGAAAAGATCTACAACTTTCTAGTTTACGACTTTTTTTATTCTACCCCTAAGTAGGTCAAAAATGAGCTCCAATGTTGGGAAGTCCTTTTTGGACGAGAATCTTTCATATATATGTTATTTCCATTGTGTGAGCTTCTAGAAGAGTCTTCAAAGATCTACCTTAAGCAAAATGGCATACCTTGCTCTGTAAGTAATCCTAATTAGAAGATAATCTAATTTAGAAAGTAAAAACAAAACAAAGCTAAAAGGAAAATTTGGAAACTAAGACTCCTCACATTAGAAGTTACCTTTTTTCAATAAAACTTTCACTTTTCTATAAATTGTAATGACCCAACCCTAGGGAGTCTTCTTGAATTTTTGTCCCACCTTGCTCCGCATCAAGGAAAAACGTCCACTTTTTCTTGGTGGTTTGGAGATCATCTTCTCTCTTTATCTTCTTCAAAACTTCATCTTATTTCTTCCATCTTTCTTCTATATACAGCATATTGGAGATTATGGGATCGTTCTTCGGGTTTTTCTAGCGTTTATAAGGTGATAAAACGAATATCCCGGAATTACACACACTAGAGACAAGGATTCGCGATCAACGGTAAGTATTCTTTCACGTTTCAATTTTTGGTTTAGAAAACATGTTTAGGATGTTTTTTAGGGTTTGATTCTTGAATATGGTCTAAACGAATGAATTTTTAGATGAACTTTGAGTATGTTGTAATCTGAATAATAATATCATTAATTCCAGAATTTTACTTGAGAATTAATTTTTTTCAATTAAATATTGATTTTCTTTTTATTTTCATTCGAGATGGGTTTCAAACTTAGTTTTCAAAGCAAGTCATTCAAATCTTGGTGTTTTTCGAAAACTTATATTTTCTAAGATTAAAGTAAATTCTAAAATCACTGAAAAACATAATTTTAACCCATGGTTGGCTCGTCTTATTTTTTGTTTTATTTTTCGAACGGTAACCCAGAAAAGGGTTATTTCTCGAAGAATAAAATCAAACACATATCAAATCAAGTTAAAAAGAGGTAAAAAAAATTTCAGTCTAATTTGGATATTTTCAGATTATCCAAAAATTTTCACAATTGTTTGAATTTATTTGACTCAAATTTAAATTATTCTAAAATTGGATTGTTTTTATTAAATATCAAATGCTTTTGAAAACCTATGAAAATTTTCACATCTAAAGTTGAAACATAAGTAGAATTTTAAATAAAATAAAATTTTACAAAATCAGTTTTCTTTATTATTTTCTAATCAAAGCTTCGTTTTGCGTGTCATAATTATTTTTCATATTAAAATTACTAAATTTCAGAATTTTTCTTCACAAACCAGTAATCTATATTACCAGTATATCATAGAAAAAGTTTCATGAACTTTTATAAAATTTTGATATGGTTTTGAATTTTTTATGATATAACGGGTTTGAATTTCAAGAAAACGATTGACCTCTTTCCTTAAAAATTGAGTTTCTGGAGAAGTATTAACTTTCGAATTTTGACATTTGGATAGAAAATATTATGATTCATATTCAGTATACCTTAATTTTTGTCATGATTTTAGGATTCTATTATGCATATTTTTTTATTTTTTCTTCTGAAATAGCCATTGTTTGTTAAATCTGGAGAAGTGTTAACTAATTTCCAATGAAATTTTTACAGTTTGCTTTATCCATAATCGTCATGTCACTGTAAAATTTTAGTTCAAGTTGGAATTACTTTCCTATCAGTTACTTGGTAATGTCATGATTCTGGTCCGATTTTGGAAAAATCAATAAAACTCGAATTTAATCTCTAAAATCGTGAAAAATTCAAGAAAGTCATACTTTTACATAACACATCATATCCCAAAGTTTCTGAAACAGAAAACTTAGTTTGATATAGGATTGCTTGTAAAATCATAATTCTGATCCTATTCTAATAAATTCACTTAAAAATTTGAAATCAATTCAAAACCTCATGAAAATTTTCAGAATACTTTAGTTTTCCATCATATATTTAATCCTTAAACCACTTAAACAGAAACCCTAGATGTCACATACTTCCTTTGTAAAATTGCTATCTTAGGTTAGTTTAAGTGATAGGTTTGAGTTCATGATTGATTATTTATTGCGATCGATCCTTGGATGGTTTAGCGTCTAAATTATAATATGTTATTGGCTCTGAGGTCTTTGTCCACGAAAATTCTGAGAATATGCCAGGCAATAATATATTATAACTTATATGTTGAATTGTTTAAAGGGTTGAGGGCATAATTCTCTGTCATGATTGAAACCCAAGCACAAGAATGGTGGAACCTTAGAGCCATAGGTTTTAGATATTATGAAACCTTAAAAGAACTGAAAATCATTCACTTAATAAGTTTGGGTTTGGCAAACCCAAATTCAAGTTGATCGGAGCTGTTGGATTGCAGTCCTACCTTGTCAGAGTTCTAGAGTTAGGAGTCCAGTCTCATCATGGCCAGTTGCTATTATTAGCAATCAACCCTTAGACTAGTTTCACTAGTTGATCCATTTTCCCTATAGGACAAACCTAGTTAACCTAGGATGTAGGGCCCACCTACATTAGTCTAAGGGTTGCCTTGCACTTAGATAGGACCATATAACATCTTACATTAAGTCCTAAGATAATAAAACTTAAACAACTTGAATTAAATAATCTCTTTAAAACTGTTAAAACAGTCAGTCCAGTTTAGATCGGTGTCTTAGACGTCTTAGGCATATAGTTTAGTTTAGGCTACCGAACTACGTCGACTCTGATCCTAGTGAGGCTTGGGTACGTAGGCAGCTTGGATGCCGGGATGGCATTCCTTGCACGAGTCGGCCCTACACACTTCAGTAGAGATTTTAAGGTTTTATTTTATTTATTTCTTTATCATTTTCAAAACCCTAAATTAAATTGATCAAATCGCTTAGGATTTTTCATGAAATTAGATTTTAGGAGACCTTTCACATAGATTGAACCAAACAAATTATGAAAATCAAAAGACGCATCTAGGAGCCACATTAAAATTAGATTTTAGAGTGCATGTCACATAGATCACATCTAGAGAGTTTAAATGAGCCTTTTAAAAGATTTAAATGAGTTAATCTTTGGAATTGAAGACCGGATTAATAGGAAAGAATGGTGCATATGGTGGCAAATCATTATACCTTTAACTCTCGTAATCAGGGAACGAATCTAGACTTCTGGGACCGCAGATCATTGCAGCGTCACTTATGGGTTCCTAGGTCTCTTACCTAGGTGGCGACTCTGAGTATTCTCTTTTGTGTGAAATTTGAATTACTTTAGTGATCCTGAGTTCACAGAAAAGATGACTTATACTAATGAGATTTGATGCCCAAAAAGAATGATACAAACAAAGTGATGAAAATAGAACTTGAAGAAAAAAGAAACTTCTTCGGCGGCACACATTCTCGGTAGTTTCTATCTACATCATTCTCCCCTGTTCGAAAAAACTCACCCGTGAGTTTTGAAGCATTGAGGAACAATCATCAACTGAAATTGGCACGGATTAAACCACAATATATAATCTCCAAAACTAAAAGATAGTTTTCCTATATCTTGGACATGCGTGAAATTGAGTGTGGGCTTCGATGTAGGGTCTAATAAAAAAGCACATGCCATTCGTGTGGGTACGAGAGACCAAGAGAGGGAGGCAGGCCGCGCCCCTCTCGTGGGATCGGGTCCCACACCTCTTGATAGGCGGATTACAACTCTTTAGCTCACAATCACACCAAGGGATATAAAATGTAAAGCCTATGGAGTTCCTCTTGATAGAATGTGCAAATGCAAGTTCAAAGAGGTTTAGCTTTTGATGAGAAGGTTTTTGCTCAAAGAAGATGGGATTTGATCTTTCTAAATTATTCAAAATCTTGTTTATATAGGTTTTAATGATGTATATATAGCTAATTTGAAAATATGACCGTTTGGGGGTAAAACTGTAAAAAACAGGGTTGAAAAAGTCGGGCGACCGCCGTGGGATTCCACAGAACCATTTCCGCAGTCGCCCAGCTTACCCCGGTCGACTGGCTCGCTATTCTCTCGCAAGTGCTGGATTTCCAGCTACCTTACCGCGGTCGCCCGGGACGTCCCGGTTGACCGGCTCTGTGTATAATTCCATTTTAATTTTAAAAGTTCAGGGGATTTTGGGCCATGGTTTATGGGCTTAAGCCCTAAGTTTTCAAACACATTTTTAGGTCTGTTGTTGGTTTTCAAACACATTTTTAGGTGTGTTGATGATTTCTAAAGATATAAAAATTTAGGTATGAAAATCATTTGAAAACCTATTGAAAGTGCAATTTTACGTAAAATCAAGAGGACTCTAAATACATCCTAAAAGGGTATACCATGAGTCTTCTTGGAATGTATTCGCTTCTTTGCACTTCTTTGGACTTCTTCGGCTTGAGTGAACATCTTCAACTTGATATGGCTCATGTGACTTCTCCTCCAATCTTCAATGCATGTTGAATGGTACATGAGGTGAGACCATGGCATGTTCAACTCCAAGCTCCTTCTTGACACTTGCTAGGAACTTGTGGGATCTTCATATTCGAGCTTCTTGACTTGAACATCTTCAAATGAGGATATCTTCACTGTAGGTGCAGGCTCTTGGTTCCTTTGCTTCTTGATCCACAAGTCATGTGTTGAAATGAGTTGTGTAATGGCGATTATGACATGAAAATCTTGTATATAACACAACACCTCAAAGCAACACATTACTTCATAAATGCTAATCAATTTGGTTTGCTAGCGTCAAAACAAGAAGGTAAGGTGAATGATTAACCCATAAGAACCCTTGGGCTTACAAACCCATAAGTGACTCTGCGAACTATGCCCGTGATCCCATGATGGGATCTGTTGCTTGATTACGAGAATGAAAGGTGTCAGGCACTATTCTCACCTAGTAAAACCGGTCCTTAATATCAAGGACTTTATTTAGTTAAATGTTTAACTAAAAGGGTTAATAAATCTTTTCTTAGAAGTAGCTTATGATTTATGCAATGGAGTTATTTGATCTAATGATTTATGCATTTATTTTTGTCGTCACAATTTGTACTTATGCGGGCCAGAGTATCGCAGTCTTAAATGCCTAGCTACATGCCTATGTGCCTAGGATGAGACTTATGTGCCTATATGTGTACCTGTGACTGTAACTTTAGTGCCTATTGAATGTTTGAATTGCTTTTACTACTTAGAGTGCTTGAGTGCCTTCACTACATATGAGGGTTCCTTTTAGGATCTTACCTATGTCACTACCTGAACCTAGAACTAATGCAAGGGTGACTTAGATTTTGATTTGAATTCAACTACGAATTCAACTAAGCAGTTGGGTTTAGCTAAAGGCTTGGGTTCAACTAAGTGCTTTAAATTCCAACGTAATAAGGAATCTGTAAGCCCAAGGGTCCATCCCATTCTTGTTTTGATGATCAACAAAGCAGAATTGATGGTAGTTTGCTAATGGCTTCTCTAGTGTTGTGTTTTAGATAGGTTTCACTCAAGTCAACACTTGAAGCTAGAAGAACAAGGGCCAGTCTTGGAGAAAGTCAAGTATTGGTGGTTAACCTTCAAGCCATATGGTGTATTCAAGAAATAAGGGAACCACAAGCACAAAAACATATTCAAAGACTATCTCAAGACAAAGGAAGACTCATGCAAGCACCTAAGAAGATCGAAGATGAAGAAGACTCAAGGTTCAAATGTTTAGAATGCATAGGAGTCCTCTTGGCATTTAATGTTTGCATGTTTTAATGTTTTCAAATCATATTTAAAACTATTTTTCTAAGTGTATTAATGTATTTGAAAACACATATTTAAAGCCCAAAGACCAAGGCCCTAAGTCCCTCTCACAAATATTTTAAAAACAAGTTTTTAAAGAAGGGCCGGTCGACCGGGCTAGGCCGGACGACCGCGGGATGCTACTTGGAATTCCAGGGCATCTCAAAATTTATTGGGCCGGTCGACTAGGCCAACTCGGTCGACCACGGGATGATTTCTCAATTTCGAGAAACCATCCAGGTTGGTTTCTGCCGATGACCGCGACCCCCTCAGTCGACCGCGATATTGTTTTTTAGCCAAAATATTTTTCGAACAGGTAACCCTCGGCGGGCAACCTCAGTGACCCCAGTCGACCGCGGCGATAAAAATTTTAAAATAAAAATGAGGCGCCCTATAAGGGCGGGCAACGCGGTGGCTCAGTCGACCGCGCCGGTTCGGCGAAAGAGCCGTTTGAGCTTGCCAGTGGTAGGTGCAACTACCCCACCTACTCAGTTTTATTACAGTTTTACCATTGAGGTTTTCTAAATCAACTATGGGTATTTAAACATGAAAAAAAACCTCATTTCATACCTTTTGAGCATTTATAAAACCCTAGAGCTTTGCTCTTTAAAATCAAAAGGATTCTTTTTCAAATCTCTTGAGCATTCAAACTTGCATTCATTTCTTGCCAAGAGGTTCTCCTTAAGCTTTTAGTTTTAATCATTGGGAGTCTTGTGAGCTTTGAGAGCTGTATACGCCTACAAGAGGCTTGAGTGTGTTTCATTTTTCTTCATATTTCTTTCATTTGTATTTGAGATTGCAAAGAGGAGTTTCTTGCTTCAAGGCCGGAGTGCAACGAAGAAGAACGTCCTTAAATGTGGATTTGCAATACAAGTTGTGTCCCCTTGTTGAGTTGGTGAATGTTGTATACACTTTGTGAGGCGGCGTCAAGGAGTCTCATCATGGTGGAGAAAATCCCAAGGCGAAGTACTTGGGTAGTGGAGTAGGTCAAGTTGTGACCGAACCACTATAAATCATTGTGTGGTCTCCTTACTCTCTCTCTCTCCTCTCTCTTGTGGTGTTAGTAATCTCTTTCCCTTCTATTTAGAATATAACTTGAACAAGGGTTAGAACTAATTAAGCTAATCTCACTTGCCCTACGTTTTCAAATAGAAAAAATTGAAAACACCAATTCACCCTCCTCTTGGTTGTTGCCCTTTGGGATTTCATTTGGTATGAGAGCGGTAGGCTCTTATAGAGATTTTTAATCTAAAAATCTACAAGAGAAAGATCCATGGCAACCGAAGAGACCTCCTCATCTATTCCTCCTCCTCCGGTAGCTCCCTCCGGGTATGTTGAGGGTCATGCCTCAAACAGACCTCCATATTTCAATGGATTAAACTACGGATATTGGAAAATTAGAATGGCTTTTATTTAAAATCTGTGGACTTTAAAATTTGGGAGTAGGTCCAATATGGGTATATTGAACCCACAACGGATAGCAAGGAATGGAGTCCAGCCGACAAGAAAAAGGCTACATTGGACGCCACAGGAGTAAAACTATTATTTTGTGGTCTATCTCCTGAGGAATTCAATAGAGTCTCAACTTGCAAGACGGCAAGGAAAGTTTGGATCTCACTTGAGACAACCCATGAAGGGACAACTCAAGTGAAGAAATCTAAAGTTAATATGCTTATTAGTGATTTTGAAGCCTTTGAGATGCATGAAGGAGAATCTATCTCCAACATGTTCACAAGGTTTACTAATATTGTAAATGAGTTGAATGCTTTAGGAAAAGCCTATACAAATTATGAATTGGTCCAAAGGCTCCTAAGATGCTTCCCGGACTCATGTGACCCAATAATCACGGCAATAGAGCAATCAAAAGACCTGGATACCCTTGAACTCAATGACTTCATGGGTAACCTCATCACTCATGAGATGAAGATGAAGAAGAGTGAAAGCAAAAGAAAAGGAAAGAAGGAAGAATCTAGGAAGAAGGATATAGCTTTCAAAGTCGGGTGCAAAGCGAAGAAGATGACAGTGAGAGAGACCTAAGTATGGAAAACTTAACTTTAAAAATGGCTCTCCTCTCCAAAAGGATCTCTAAGTTTGGGAGATTCAATCGGAAAAATAGAAGCTCAAGAAGGAGCACCTCCCCAAAGAGAGATAAAGATAGAAGAAGAAGAGATAATGATGATGATTCTATTCAGTGCTTCGAGTGTGGCAATGAGGGACACATTCGTACTTACTGTCCATTATTAAAGAAGAAGGAAGATAGAAGAAAAGAAAACGATGACAAGAAGAAGAAGAGTTTTAATGCTAATTGGGATGGCCTGAGCGACACATAAGAGAGCAAATCAAGTGGAGATGAGAAATCCAACTTTGTGTGCTACATGGCAAGTGATTCCTCCAAACTCAATGTAAGTCAAATCTTAGACTCTTTTGTTCAAAGTAGTGATAATGATAAGAGTAGTGGTAGTGAAACTGATAATGAAAATGAACAACCTACCATTAATGAATTAATAGACACTTGTCAAAAAGTGAACAAAGCACTACTTCTTGAAGTTTTCAAAAATCAAAAACTGAAAAAATCTCTTCAAATGATAACCAAGGATTTTGAAAACTAGAAGAATGAGTTTGATGAAAAATCTTCTATAAATGATAAACTTTTCATTGAAAACACCTTACTCAAAGGAAAATATGAAAATCTAAAGTGCAAGTTTAATCATTTAAAAGAAGAAAATGAAAAATTGTATGTTGAGAACAAAAGACTTACTAGTGAAAACGATAAACTTGTTCTTAGACATGCATGTGGAAAGGACATACTTGATGAGATTTTGGCAAGCAAGGTTTCTATTGGAAAATAAGGTTTTGGTTACCAAGATTCCCAAAAAAAAGTTGCTCATAAAACTAAGTTTGTTAAGTCCAAAACCCCTTACAAGAATTTTAACACTTATTCTCCTACATGTTATTATTGTGAAAAACTTGGACATTATAATTATCACGGTAGATTGAAAAAATCATCTAACCTTTTTTGGGTAAGAAAGGATAAGGTGTTTGATACTAACAATGGAGGACCCAACATAGCTTGGGTACCTAGGGGTGCTTAAGCTCAAGATCCACAACAGACAAATGGTATTTGGATAGCGGATGCTCAAGACACATGACGGGAGACCCCACCAAATTCTCAAGCATTATCATGGGAGACAAAGGACATGTCACTTTTGGAGATAATGGCAAAAGAAAAATCATTGGGGAAGGTAATATTAAATTCAAAGACCTTAGCATAAAAAATATTTTTCTTGTTGAAGGCTTGCATCAAAACCTGCTAAGTATTAGCCAACTATGCGATGTTAATTGTGAAGTTCTATTTAAAATCAACAAATTCATAGTTAAGAAAGAAAATGAAAGCAAAATCAAATTTGCAGCGGCTAGAGACGGAAGTCTATATTCTTTGGTCCTAGAAGAGCTAGATGACCAAGACGTGAAATGTCTCTCCTCCATGGAAGACAATTCATGGATTTGGCACACAAGGCTAGGCCATGCGAATATGGATCTAATGTTGAGGCTTGCCTCGAAAGAGATTGTGGAAAGTTTACCAAGTTGAAATATGAAAATGATCTTGTCTGTAAAGATTGTCAACATGGTAAACAACATAAAGATTCTTTTAAACCCAAGCATATCATATCTACTTTTAGACCATTACAATTATTGCATATGGATTTATTTGGTCCCATGAAAACATGTAATCTTAATGGTAGAAGATATGTGTTTGTAATTATTGATGATTTTTCTCATTTTACTTTGATTTGTTTTCTTGCTTCCAAAGATGAAACTTTTGAAAAAATTTATATTTTATGCAATAAATTACAAGTTGAAAAAGGTTGCAAGATTTTAAAAATTAGGAGTGATCATGGAACCGAATTTGGAAACATTCACTTTAGTTCATATTGCAAAGAACAAGGAATTGATCACAACTTCTCAACACCTAGAACCCCACAACAAAATGGTGTAATGGAGGAAAAATAGAGTTTTTTAGGAAATGATTAGGTCTATGCTTCATGACAAAAATGTTCCTAGAATTTTTTGGGCGGAAGCCGTTAATACGGCTTGCTACGTCATAAACAGAGTCATGATTAGGCCTCACACTCACAAAACACCTTATGAGCTTTGGAATGATAGAAAGCCAAATATTAAATACTTTTAGGTGTTTGGGTGTAAGTGTTATGTCTTGAATATCAAAGACAAGCTTCACAAATTTGATGCTAAATCCGATGAAGGAATTTTCCATGGATACTCTAGTAGAAGTAAATCATATAGAGTATTCAATAGAAGAACACTATGTGTTGAAGAAGTCATTCATTTGAAATGTGATGAACTTAGTGAAGAAATAAAAAGATCACATGATGATGAAGATTACGAAGTTACCCCCTCGAAACACAAACCAAAATGAAATTGAAAATGAAGTACCTGTTGATAATATTGTGAAACCTTAGAGACACTAGAGCTAGAAACTCCTCCTAAAGAGGTTGATGATCAAGGAAAAGGGGAACGGATTAAGGTCTCATTATAGATATGTGTGTGAGTTTGCTGTATTTTTTGTCACATATAGAGCCTAAGAGTATAGATGAGGCGGAGAAAGATGAGTTTTGGATTATTGTCATGCAAGAGGAACTAAATCAATTCGAAAGAAACAAAGTTTGGAAATTAGTTCCTAGACCTAGAGACCATCCCGTAATTAGCACTAGATGGGTCTATAGAAATAAGTTGGATGAACAAGGGAAAATTCAGAGGAACAAAGCTCGATTGGTAGCCCAATGTTGCAATAGAGAAGAAGGAATCGACTATGATGAAACCTTTGCACCCGTAGCCCGGTTAGAGGCCATTAGGATGCTTCTTGCATTGCTTGACATAGAGGATTCAAGCTATATCAAATGGATGTCAAGAGTGCATTCCTAACCATGTCTATATCAAATGGAGAAAGTTTATGTTGAACAACCTCCTAGATTTGAAGATTTTAAATTTCCTAACCATGTCTATAAATTAGTGAAATTCCAATGATAGGCCCGAGTATTATGATTGACAATTTAGGAGGAGGGAGAATAGGTTATTTATAAAAAATAATGTTTAATCTTTTGAAAAACTTTTAACCCAATTTAAAGATTAAGAGATCAAAAATAATTTTAAGCAAGTAAGTTAAATCTAAAGTGCAATCCAAATAAAAGACTAAGAGTCAAGAAAGAGTGCACCCGAGATTTAAAGTGGTTTGATCCTCAAACACGAGGCCTACTCCACTCCACCAACCAAATACGTTGATGGCTTCACTATGTTAATCTTCTTAACCTTGGCGAAGATCGATGCCAATTACAATCTCAAATTGCTTTAACATTAGTGGCAATCCTCACCACGGAGAGAGGGCTTCGCTTCTCCGAACACTCGCCCAAATACAATGGTTTATCAAGAAAGAAAGCACAAAGAAAAACCCCTTCCAATGGGTTACAATCTTGAAGTGGATGTACAAATGAGAGCCTACGATCCAAATCTTAAATCTAGAGGCTGAGAGGCATAAAACAAGCTTAATTCACTCTTAGGATGTTCCAATATGATTTTAGAGTGTTAGGATTGATGATGGTGAAGTTTAGGTCTCAAATATATATAGAAAAACCCAAATATGACCGTTTGAGGGCATAGTCGTAATTCTGTGGAAAACCCTAACGGATATAATTTTTTCTCGACAAAGTGTTCTCCGAGTTCCAAAAATTTCTCTCAGAGTTCCGAGAATACAAACAAAGATTTGAAATTTTGTCCCTGGACCATTTCTCGGAGCTCCGAGAACTTTCTCTGAGTTCCGAGCCCGGAGCTCCGAGAATTCTCTCGGAGTTCCGAGAAGCCTATTTCCAGCAGGTTTTCAAATATAAAATGTTGATTTGTTTTGGGCTTCATGGACTTCCAATTTGTACCTAGTTGGGATTTTTATGGTGGTTCCAAAGTCTTGGAACACCACAAGGACAATTACTTAGACATTTTGTTCATTTAGGGGTGTGGGATTATTTCATTTATGCTTCTCAAAACCTAAACTAGGATTGGATCTTTACAATCTAAAAAACTTCAAGGAGAATGATCTTCACTTGCAATGCTTCAAGTCTTCTTGCTTCTTGGATCTCTAATGAGTTTGGCCTTCCGAATATGGTCCAATAAGAGCGCTTCTTGGACTTGATCCGAGCAACCTTGATGTTAAACTATCATGATCTACCACTAAGACAATCAAACACATTAGTGATATAAAATCACTTGAGTTTGGAACATCAAAAGAAGATGGGAATGCCAAGGTGGGAACCATTGGGCTTACAATCTCCCCCTTTTTTTATGATGACAAGCACAAGGGATTTTCCAATAAAAGCAAACATATTTTTCTTACTCTATATTTTTCTCCCCCTTTGTCATCAACAAAAAGATGGGTCAAAAAATCAAAGAGATAAAATTTTCAATTTTAAGCTCCTCCTTTTTCAAAGAAAAATCAAACATCGAACTCCCCCTATTTGGGATACTAATACATCACATGAGGGGATTTTAAAAACTATAATTGAATGATATTCAAATTTAAGTGTTAGCCCCTAATTTAAAAACAAATATGAATAGAATCATGTGGGGGCTTTAGGAACCCAAGCTTTCTTGGTCCCACCACAACCCCTAATCTTATATCCACATTGGAATTGATAGTGACCATAAATTCCACAATAATGGCATCTAACATGAGGGTTAGTTAGACCAGTCTTATCATAAAACTCATGCTTAGGTCTATGACTAGCTTTCTTCAAGATTATGTCAATGATTTTATCACCATTTAAAAATCCATGAAGACATAATCTTAATCTTTCATTTTCATTATATGGGTTATTTGATTCAAAAAATCATTATTGTCATCTTCAAAATATTTGGAAGAGCTTGCCACATTTTGGAAATTAACTATTTCGCAAGATTTCTCATCCAAACTACCCTTAAGGGTTTCAATCTCAAGTTTAAGATTTTTAATTTGCACTTGAGCTAGAGATTTGGAAGAAGATGATTCATTTTTCAACATATCAAGTTCATTTTCTAATTTGAAAATAGATTTCTTAAGAACTTTATTTTTTGAAATTTGGGAATGCAAAGTATTACACAATTCATCATAAGATATGCTTCCACTATCATTACTAGATGAACTATGAGAAGGGTTTGAATTTACCTCATCTTCATGGGTGAGTGCCATGAGGCATAAATCATCTTTATTTGTTTCCCTTTCACTTGAGCTCTTGCTTGACGCGCTTAATGCATCCCAAGCGGCTACAAGACCTTTGTTCTTCTTCCAATCGTTCTTCTTTCCTTTGAACTTCGAGGATGACGACTTGAGAAGTGGACACTCTGGTTTTTTTAGTCCTGTCTTCTTACAATTGTAGCATCTTATTCCACCCTCTAAGTGACTTTCTTTTTCTTCGTTCTTCTTCTTTTTATCTTTCTTGTGCTTCTTTCTTCATAAGCTTTTGAATTTTCTCAACGCTTCTTCTTCATCACTATCCGCTTCACTTGAGGATGATGAGTCTGCCTTAGAGGCTTTGAGTGCTAGGGACCTACTTTCTTTTTCTTTCTTCTTTGGCTTCTTCTCCTCTTGTCGGCTAGTGAGGAGCATCTCATGAGTGATAAGAGATCCTAGAAGCTCCTCCAAAATGAGCTTAGAGAGATCCTTTGATTCTTGTACGGCAGTAACCTTTGGATCCCAATGTGGAGGAAGTAACCTAAGCAACTTACCCACAAGCTCATCATTAGGATAAGATTTACCAAGATTAGCCAATTCATTTGTAATTTTAGAAAATCGGGTAAACATTTCAGAAATGCTTTCATTTAGATTCATTCTAAACATTTCATATTTGCTCTTTAACAAGTTTAATTTGGAATCCTTGACTTGAGATGTTCCCTCATGGGTAATGGCAAGGAAATCCCAAATAACCTTGGCGGAATAAAAAAGAGCTACCCTATTAAACTCCTCCGTACATAAGGCACAAAATAAAGAATTAATAGCTTTGTAATTCAAGTTTGCTTGCCTTTTCTCTACAACATTTCATTCTTCAAATGGCTTGGAAGGCAAAGTGTATCAATTGTTAACAATATGCCAAAGCTCTACATCTATCGAAAGAAGATAGATGTGCATCCTTGTCTTCCAAAGTCCATAGTTGGACCCATCAAAGAAAGGAGGTCTAGTTGTGGAATGGCCTTCCGGAAGTCCATTTCCAATTATGTTTGCCATTTCACAATTAGAAAAGTTGTCAACGATCTTTCCCTGGTTAGATTTGAAAAAACCTTACCAAAGTTTAAAAAATATCTTCTAAGAGCCAAGGCTCTGATACCAAGTGAAATTCCAATGATAGGCCCTAGTATTATGATTGACAACTCAGGAGGGAGATTAGGTTATTTATAAAAAATAATGTTCGATCTTTTAAAAAATGTTTAACCCAATTTAAAGATTAAGAGATCAAAAATAATTTCACGCAAGTAAGTTAAATCTAAAGTGCAATCCTAATAAAAGAGCAAGAGTCAAGAAAGAGTGCACCCGAGATTTAAAGTGGTTCGGTCCTCAAACACGAGGCCTGCTCCACTCCACCAACCAAACACGTTGATGGCTTCACTATATTGATCTTCTTAACTTTGGCGAAGACAGATGCCAATTACAATCTCCAATTGCTTTAACCTTGGTGGCAATCCTCACCACAGAGAGAGGGCTTTAATTATCCGAACACTCGCCTAAATACAATGGTTTATCAAGAAAGAAAGAACAAAGAAAAATTCCTTCCAAAGGGTCACAATCTTGAAGAGGATGTACAAATGAGAGCCTATGATCCAAATCCTAAATCTAGAGGATAAGAGGCATAAAACAAGCTTAATTCACTCTTAGGATGTTCCAATATGATTTTAGAGTGTTAGGATTGATGATGGTGAAGTTTAGATCTCAAATATATATAGAAAAACCCAAATATTACCGTTTGATGGCATAGTCGTAATTCTGTGGAAAACCCCAACGGATATAATTTTTTCCCGACATAGTGGAGTTCCGAAAGACTTTCTTTGAGTTCCGGGAAACTCTCGGAGTTCCGAGAATTTCTCTCGGAGTTCCTGGAATACAAACAGAGATTTGAAATTTAGTCCCTAGACCATCTCTCGGAGTTCCGAGCTCGGAGGTCCGAGAATTCTCTCTGAGTTCTGAGAAGCCTATTTTCAGCAGGTTTTCAAATATGAAATGCTAATTTGTTTTGGGCTTCATGGACTTCCAATTTGTACCTAGTTGGGATTTTTATGAGGGTTCCAAAGTCTTGGAACACCACAAGGACAATCACTTAGACATTTAGTTCATTTAGTGTGTGTGATTATTTCCTTTATGCTTCTCAAAACCTAAACTAGGATTGGATCTTTACAATCTAAAAGACTTCAAGGAGAATGATCTTCACTTCCATTGCTTCAAGTCTTCTTGCTTCTTGGATCTCCAATGACTTTGGCCTTCCGAATATGGTCCAATAAGAGCGCTTCTTGGACTTGATCCGAGCAACCTTGATGTTAAGCTATCATGATCTACAACTAAGAAAATCAAAACCATTAGTGATATAAAATGACTTGAGTTTGGAATCATCAAAAGAAGATGAGAATGCCAAGGTGGGAACCATTGGGCTTACAATTGGACAGAGCCTTATATGGATTAAAGCAAGCTCCTGGAGCCTTGTATGGTAAGCTTAGTTCATTCTTATTAGACAAGGGTTTTGATATGGGAAGGTGGATAAAACCATTTTCATCAAACATCAGGGAAATGACATACTCATTGTACAAGTATATGTAGATGATATCATCTTTGGATCAACAAATGAGAGTATGTGTAACGAGTTTGCTCAATGCATGAAAGATGAATTTGAAATGAGCATGATGGAAGAACTCAAATATTTCCTAGGTCTCCAAATTCTTCAATTGAAAAATGGCATATTCATTAATCAAGAAAAATACACAAGAGAATTGCTTTAAAAAATTAGGATGGATAGCTCTCCAACAAAGTCTACTCCTAGAGTACATCCACCAAACTAAGCAAAGATGATCTCGGCCCATCTATTGATCAAAAGAAGTATAGGGGTATGATAGGGAGTCTACTATATTTGACTGCTAGCCGACCAGACATTATGTTTAGTGTTTGTTTATGTGCTAGATTTCAGTCTGACCCTATGGAATCCCATTTGCAAGGTGTCAAAAGAATATTCAAATATCTCAAGGGGACTCCTAGCCTAGGTTTATGGTATAAAAGTTCCAATAATTTTAACCTAGTAAGGTATTCGGATGTTGACTTTGCTGGATATAGAGTGGATAGAAAAAATACAAGCGGCACTTGTCAGTTCCTTGGTAGATCCCTTGTATCTTGGCTTAGTAAGAAGAGAAATTATGTTGCATTATCCACTACGGAGGCCGAATATATTGCGGCAGGAGCTTGTTGTACACAAGTCCTTTGGATGAAGAACACCCTGGAAGACTATAGTCTCAAATTTGATTGTGCTCCAATTCAATGGGATAACACAAGTGTGATCAATCTAACCAAGAACCATATTCAACACTCTAGGACAAAGCATATAGAAATAAGGCATCATTTTCTTAGAGATCATTCATAAAAAGGTGACATATCAATAAAGTATATTCACACCGATGCTCAACTTGCTGACATATTCACCAAACCTCTAAAGTGAAGAGAGATTTTGTGATCTTAAAAGTGGTTTGAGTACGTGGTCACTTCAACAGGTAAAAGAATTTTAAACTAGGCATGCATATACATATATTCTATATACTTAATGGTTGTGTATTATGGAGTGCATGGTCATGATGTTAATTTAATTTTTAAAAAATCTACTCAATTTGTACTCTTAGTCATCTTACTTTATAAGATGGAGAGTGTACACTCATTTTCTAATTAAGATATTTAATCAGTTGGCTTATTGCCTTATCAAGACTATGAACATGTCTATTTGCTTGATTACTACTATAATTACTTAGGCATGTATTCTATAAAATAGGGAGAGAAAAAGGTTTTACATTTTAAAAAAAATGGGGGGAATTTTTGATTATTTTATCTTTTCCCATTCTTTTTTATGTGACAAAAGGGGGAGAAGAAGGGTAAATTGATTATGTACGCATGTATGCTCTCTCAATCCATTTTTGTATTCCATGCATATGATTTCCCTAAGTCACCATGTTAGCTCTACCTATACTTATCTTGTGCTCATTGTTATATCCTCTAAATAATTGCATAAATATCTTAATAATCATATTTATGATAAGCATATATTGAGGGGGAGGCACATTTTGCATAAATGTGTTATTAAGGGGGAGCCTCCAACCCATAATCAATTTAGGTTTACCATCATCAAAAAATGGGAGAATGTAAGCCCAATGGTACATCCCACTCTTGTTTTGATGATCAACAAACCCAAATTGATGGTAGTTTGCTAATGGCTTATCTAGTGTTGTGTTTTAGACAGGTTTCACTCAAGTCAACACTTGAAGTTAGAAGAACAAGGGCTAGTCTTGGAGAAAGTCAAGTATTGGTGGTTAACCTTCAAGCCATATGGTGTATTCAAGAAATAAGGGAACCACAAGCACAAGAACATGTTCCAAGACTATCTTAGGACAAAGGAAGACTCATGCAAGTACCCAAGAAGATTGAAGATCAAGAAAACTCAAGGTTCATATGTTTAAAATGCATAGGAGTCTTCTTGGCACTTAATGCTTGCATATTTTGATGTTTTCAAATTATATTTAAAACTATTTTTCTAAGTGTAATAATGTATTTGAAAACATATATTTAAAGCCCAAAGACCAAGGCCCTAAGTCCCTCTCACAAATATTTTAAAAATAAGTTTTTAAAGCAGGGCCGGTTGACCGGGCTAGGCCGGACGACCGTAGGATGCTACCTGGAATTCCAGGGCATCTCAAAATTTATCGGGCCGGTCGACCGCTAGATGATTTCTCAATTTTGAGATATCATCCAGGTTGGTCTCTGCGGACGACTGAGACCCCCTCGGTTGACCGCGATATTGTTTTCGAACCAAAATATTTTTCGAATAGGTAGCCTTCGGCGGGCAACCGCGGTGACCCCGATCGACCGCGGAGATAAAAAATTTGAAAATAAAAAATGAGGAGCCCGATAAGGGCGGGCAACCGCGGTGGCTCGGTCGACCACGTCGGTTCGGTGAAAGAGCCGTTTGAACTTGCCAGTGGTAGGTGCAACTACCCCACCTACTTAGTTTTATTACAGTATTACCATTGAGGTTTTCTAAATCACCTATGGGTATTTAAACATGAAATAAAAACCTCATTTCATACCTTTTGAGCATTTATAAAACCATAGAGCTTTACTCTTTGAAATCAAAAGGATTCTTCTTCAAATCTCTTGAGCATTCAAACTTGCATTCATTTCTTTGCAAGAGGTTATCCCTAAGCTTTTAGTTTCAATCATTGGGAGTCTTGTGAGCTTTGAGAGTTGTATACGCTACAAGAGGCTTGAGTGTGTTTCATTTTCCTTCTTCCTTCTTTGATTCGTATTTGAGATTGCAAAGAAGAGTTTCTTGCTTTAAGGCCGGAGTGCAACGAAGAAGAACATCTTTGGAGGTGGATTTGTAATACAAGGGTGTGCCCCCTTGTTGAGGTGGTAAATGTTGTATACGATTTGTGAGGTGACGTCAAGGAGTCTCATCATAATGGAGAAAATTCCAAGGAAAGGCGAAGTACTTCGGTAGTGAAGTAGGTCAAGTTGTGACCGAACCGCTATAAATCATTGTGGGGTCTCCTTACTCTCTCTCCTCTCTCTTGTTGTGTTGGTAATCTCTTTCGCTTCTATTTTGAATATAGCTTGAACAAGGGTTACAACTAATTAGGCTAATCTCACTTGCTCTAGCTTTTCAAATAGAAAATTTTGAAAACACCAATTCACCCCCTCTCTTGGTTGTTGCCCTTTGGGATTTCAAAATCTATGGAATTTCGAATCCAAAAATTCTAAGGAATCTCGAATCTTTTTATGGATTTTGAATTTTTAAAGATTTTTGAACTTTAAAAGTAAATTTTAGTTTTTGAATGATTTTGAATTTTTTGAACGATTTTTAATTTTAAGTTTCTTAAATTGGTTTAAATAATTTTGATTGATTGATTTTGAATTTTTTATTATTTTTAATATATTTTATTTTTTATTGTATTTCGATTTTTAAATTACTTAATGTATTTCTATTTTTTAATTAATTATTTTTTTTTCTTGAATAATGTCGTTTAAATTAATTACTTTTTTAATTAAATTACTATTTTAATTAATTTTAGTTTTTATTTAATTACTATTTTTTAATTAATTACTCATTTTTATTAAGGGAAATGATATCACCACTATCATATTTTGATCGCACTCCTCACTTTATTAAAAACTACGGTATGGCCCTCACCATAGGATGATCAAAACTGTCCATTAGATGGGCCACGGCCTAAATAGTTGTGCCCCATAAATCATTTCCATAGGTTGACCCTAACCCTCTGATCTATAGAGGGTTAAGCTCAACCCTCTAATATTCAGTTCCTCTATAGATCGTAGGGGTAGGATCAACCTATGGAAATGATTTTTGGGGCACAACTATTTAGGGTATGGCCAATCTAATGGACGGTTTGGATCATCCTATGGTGGGCCATACCGTACTTTTTAATAAAGTGAGGAGTGCGATCATCAACATACGGTAGTGGTGATATCATTTCCCTTTTATTAATAACTAGTTTTTAATTAATGAAATTCCACTATGCAACCCAAGAGGGGGTGAATTGGTTTTTTTTTTTAATCTTACTAATTTAAAAAAACTTGTTTGCACTAGTTTTACATTGATTAGAAAATCAATATTAAGATTCAAGACAAAAAGAAAGAGCTTACCACAAGAAAAGGAGTGAAGAGACAAAGAGGATTGACACAAGGATTTTTATAGTGGTTCGGTCTTAACCAAAGACCTACTCCACTCTTCTCAAGTTTGGCTCCTTGAGGTTTCCACTATCTTCTCCAAGGAACTTAAATACGGCGTTCCTTTCGCCTTGTACAATTCGAGCTCCAAGCTCCAAGGGTCTTCTACGGCACGTTTTGTTGCCAAATACAATGAAGAGAAAAGGGTTTAGCTCACTTGCCTCTTAGTAGGTTGATTACAAGTAGAAAACACACTCACTCTCACAAGAACAAGATGTACAAATGAAAAAGCCTAAGGTCTCTCAAGAATAATCCAAGGTCAAAGCACAAGAGAGAGGGAGAGTGAAAATCTTGAAGAAAATGAGTATTAATGCCTTTGAATGCTCGTACAATGTTAGGTTAACTCATTAAATATTTTCTTAAAAGCCCCAAGGTTTATATATATAGGGGAGATCAAAATATGCGCTTTTTAGACTCCCCAACGGTCGTCTCGGAGTCTGCGCACGGAATTCCGAGTTGACCGTTACGTTATATTTTTTCAAACAGGGGCTTTCTCGGAGTTCCGAGAAATTGTCTCAGAATTCTGAGCCTTCTTCTTTGAATTCCGAGAAGGCCATTTCAGCAATATTTCAAGTCTTGGTTGCTGATTTGTTTTGAGCCTTCGGAATTCACATGTATCTTGTCAAATGGAATGTCATGTGGGTCCAAAGAGTGAGGATACCACTATGAACATTCACTAACCAATTAAGTCCTATTTAAGTTGATTTTAACTCTCCTTTGTGCCTTAGACCTAGACTATACATAATAGACCATTTACATTCTAATTTTGCTTGGTCTTCAATCTTGTTGGCACCTTGCAGAGACTTTGACATATCTTCACTCAACTCCATTGATGCTTGAGCCAAGCTTGAGCTTTTGAGTTGATTTCTATTCTTGTTGGGCTTGAATTCGACCATGTCTTTGAATACCTTTGACTTGCCTTTATGTTGGTCTTCTCTTGTCTTTGAATTGCCTTTGTGATGGTGATGCATTCTTCATGCGTTTGATATCACTTTGAGCTTGAATGATTTGCCATTTGTTTTGCAATCTTGAATGTACTAAAGCTATAAACACAATAACTTAGCCAATGGAAATCATTAGTACATAAAACCTTTTTATATCAAATTGAGTTTATTGATCATCAAAACATATCAATGGGAGTACTTGTTGAACCTTTGGGCTAACAATCTCTCCCTTTTTTATGATGACAAACACAATTTGCTTTAGGGTAGGAGCTCCCTCTTGAAGGATGAATAGAACAATTTATGCTCCCCTTAAGAGATTGATTTAATTGAACATTTAAAGCATTAAATTTTAATGATGAAAATTGATTGCAAAAGTTTAAGCATGGAGCTTTGCTCCCCCTCAATATATGCATATTATTATGACTTAGGAGCTCAAATGTGCTCCCCCTTTTGTCATCACCAAAAAGGTGGAACAAAAGGAACGAGGGCATGTGAGAACCAAGGAGACAAGTAAAGGGTAATGCATTAGAGAAAGTAATCACAATACAAGGTATGGGAGCAAAAAGAAATATAGCAGAGAAGCACAGCGATCTCTCAAGGTTTTCTCTTACTCTTGCACTTCGGGGGTATTTTAAACATTTCCAATATGTCATAATTGGTCCCTAAGTTGTGTCTAAGAAATCTTGAGTCCGTTCATAAATTTTTGAAAATCTGTTATTTTTGGAATTTCTCTAGTCTCACCAAATTCTTACACCTCATAGTAATTTAGTCTTTTCCTGTGTAATTCTTTTGATCCCCGAAATGTGTCTGAGAGATTATGAATGATTTCCTGAATTTTGGAAAACCTGCTAAATTTAAAATTTCTCAGGGGTTTCGCTTAATTTGGAAATTCCGAGTGCTGAGGGCATTTTGGGTATTTTCAGGGGATACCAAATGATCCTGTTTGATATTGCTCACCGAAAGGACCTAACTTTAAAAGTTTCTATTTTTGAAGTTTGACCACAAAAACTTTTCTTTTTTAATTTTTCCCTTTAGGGGTGAACCAATTTGAGGGTATTTTGATCCCATTTGGATGTCTAACGGTCAAATAGGGGCATTTTGGTCCGAAAAGTTATTTTCAAAAAAAAAAGATGGTTCGATCATGTGTTAGGGATGCACCATAAATGTCAAATGGGTTGGGTCCATATACAGAATGTTGAATTTAGAAAGATTTTATTGAATTTTAAGGAAAAAACCTGAAACCCGTGTGAAATGGCCCATTGGGCTAAAGCCCGCAAAGATGGAAGTCATGTGGGTTCACCCATATGGGTCGACCACCATGGTGGGCGCCCCACACGGCTGATCCACATGAGTTGAGCACCCAACCTTGATGATGTCACAATGGTGACATGAAATTCCAAGGGTGGTCCCGAATTGGCAACAAATGAGGAGTGAGAAATTAAGTTGCTACCGAGTTTTAATCTTTTGAAAAACTTCAACCCAAATTTAGAAGATTAAGAGATCAAGATAAAATTCAAGCACACAAGTTAAATCTAAAGGTGCAAGTGCAAATAAAGAGCAAAAGATAAGAGAGAGTGCACCCGAGATTTAAAGTGGTTCGGTCCTCAAAACGCGAGGCCTACTCCACTCCACCAACCAAACCCGTTGATGGCTTCACTATGTGATCTTCTTAACTTCGGCGAAGATCGGTGCCGATTACAAATTCCGATTACCTTTAACCTTGGTGGCAATCTTCACCGCGGAGAGTGGGCTACGCTTCTCCGAACACTCGCCCAATATAAAGTTCTTGATAAGAAAGAAAGAACAAAAAACAATCCCTCACAAGGGTTTACAAAATGTAGAAGATGTACAAATTTAGCCTATGATCCAAATCCTAATCTTTAGAGGATGAGAGGCATAATCAAGTTTGATTCACTCTTTGGATGTTCAAATAGAGTTTAAGAGTGTTAGGATTGATGGTCTTGAAGTTTAGAATGCCCATATATATAGGAAAACCAAAATATGACCGTTCAGTGGCATTGTGGTAATTCCTGGAAAATTCCCAACGGCTAAAAATCCGACCGTTATAGTGTTCTCGGAGTTCCGAGAATATTTCTCAGAGTTCCGGGAATATAAACAGAACTGAGAAAAATGTTACTGGACCATTTCTCGGAGCTCCGAGCTCGGAGCTCCGAGAACCGAGAGAATTCTCTCGGAGTTCCGAGCTCGGAGCTCCGAGAAGCCTATGTCAAGCAGTTTTTCAATTCTTGTTTTTGGGCTTCCAACTTTACACCAAGTTTGGATTGTTATGAGGGTTCCACATTGTTGGAACACCACAAGGACAATCTTTTATACATTTAGGGTGTGTGTTTATTTACTTAATTATACCTTTCAAAATCCTAAACTAGGATTGGATCTTAATACAATCTAATATAACTTTGATCTTCAATGGATTCTTCAAGTCTTCATTTGTCTTGGACTTCGATGTCTTTGGCCTTCATGATGTGGTCCAATGAGATCTTCTTGGCCTCAATCCAAGCAATGTTGTCTTAACACCAATGTGATCGACAACTTAGACAATCAAACACATTAGTGATCATAAATCACTTGTGTATTGGAATCATCAAAATAAGATGGGAATGCCAAGGTGGAAACCATTGGGCTTACATGACATCATATTTGTTAAAAGAAAAATAAAAAGAATAAAAAGAAAAGAAGGAAAGAAGGAAAAGATAAATGATTGCTTAAAAAGGTTTTCTTTCAAAGAAGCAATGTGGAATGGGAATAGCATGTCTTGAATGACAAGAAATTAACATTGGAATCAAATCCAATTTTGAAACAAGAAAGAAAGAAAGCAAGAGGGGAAAATTAGAAACAAGCCAAAGATAGGAGCTCTCACGTTGGAAACTACTATTTCTCTCTTAACCCTAGCCTTTTTCTATGAAAACACCACACAACACAAAGGGAGAACCATAAAATTTCGTCCCTCTCGCTCCCACCCAAGAAAAAATCTAATTTTCTCTCTCCTCTCTCCTCAGAAAAAAAGAAAAAAGCCTCTCTCTCTTCAAGTGTGTTCATCTCTCTCAAGTGCTCTTCACAAGAGGGTTTCTTGATTTTCTTCTTCTCCTCCAAGGCATCACACAATCAAGGATTATTGAAGTATTCTTTCGATCTTTTTGAGCGTATAAAAGGGTTGGACAAAGCGTATATCTTGGATCACCAATCCTAGAGACAAGGATCGCAATCAACGGTAAGGATCTCTCTTATTTGCGAATTAGAACAAGCATGCTAGGGTTTTATTTTTGAAATATCAAATCAATAAGTTTTCTTTTGAAATTCTAGTATGTTATAGTATAGATTAAAGGCTTTAAAAATCCAAAGTTTCAACAAAAAATTAGTTTGCCTCCATATAAATATAAATTTTCTTTCTTTATTCTTCAATATCAGTTTAAATTCAATTTTCAAGGCAAGTGTTCGAAAACATAATCTTTTTCAAAAAAATGAATTTTTTTTAGGTTAATAAAAATTTCAAAACTACTGGAAAGGAAAATCTTGGACAACGGTTTGACCGCCTCAATTTCCGTTTTATTTCTCGAAAGATAACCCGGCAAAAGGTTATTTCTTGAAGAATAAAATGGAAAACGGGTCTAATCAAATTCCAATTTCATGAAAATTTGGTTCCAAACCGATTTGTGGATTTTCAGTTCACCATAAAAAATTTTGAATTGTTTGATATTTTTTAATCCAGTTTTAATTTATTTTAATTTTGGGATATTTTTATTAAATATCAAACGATTTTAAAAATTGATGAAAATTTTCAGAACTCATGTTCAATTATAAATTGAAGTTTTCATAGGATAAAATTTTGAAAAAAAATATTTTCTTTACTGTTTTCTAATCGATTCTTCGATTTATGTGCCGTAATTCTTTTTCGTATTAAATTATTGAATTTTATAAAAATTTCATTACAAACCAGTAACCTAGGTTACTGGAATGTTAGTGAAAAATTTTCAATTAGTTTTGCAAAGTTTTAATCTAGTTTTGTAATTTATTTTAATAAACGGGTTTCAATTCATAAGAAACAAATTCCCCTTTTCTATTTAAAAATCAATTTTATGGAGGATATTTAATTTTTAAGTTTTAAAATTTTGATAGAAAATTTTATAATCTATTATATATCTACTGGAATTTTTCATTTGATTTTAGGATACCATTATGTTTGATTTTTAAGTAAGTCTTTAGTTTCATCTGATTTTTGTGTGAATTTCAATTGGCATCAAATCGTAATAAAAATGCATGAAATTAATACAGTAGTCTCATCCCATGGTTATCTTTGTACTGTAAGAGTTTGAGTTGATTTGATATTGATATGTTATAGGTTGCTGTGTTAATCTATAACTGATTTGAATTTTACAAAATCAGAAATTGATATCAAACTTTAATGATAATTCATGAAAACTTTCTTGTAAGTTATAATCATCTATATCTTTATTCTGTAAAAGTTTGGATTAATTTGAAATTGATATACTATAAGTTACTGTGTTAATCTATGAATTGATTTGCATTTTTAAAAATCGGGGATTGATATCAAATCTTAATGAAAATTCATAAAAATTTTCCAGTCAGCCACAATCATCCATATCTTGTTACTGAAAAAGTTACAACTGATTTGGAGTTTGATTGCTTAGGGTTTTTGTGTAATCTTAGCAATCTGGTCTTAATGTTAATAAATCACCATTTAATAGCAAATCAACACAAAAGTCAGTAAAAACCTCCAACAAATCTTAACTTTACATCATGAATTTAATCCCCAACTTGTTTGAAACAGAAACCTTAGGGTTCATAGATCTCCCATGTAAATTCACTATACCACGATAGTCTAACTGCCGAGATCGCAACCACAATCGTATACTAATTGCGATTAATCCTGCATAATTGGAGTGCGTAAATTATAGTATGATATTAGCTCCGAGGTCCACTGTCCACAGAAATCCTGAGAAACATGCCAGGCAATAAGATATCATAACTTACGTGCTAAATTATACAAGGGTTGAGAGCACGATTCCCATCCATGGTTGCGATTCGAGGCTGAAACTGGCAAACCATAGAACCTTTGGTATCCCTTAGATATTTAGGAATCGAAAATCCTTGAAAATAAAAAATCAGTAAATCTAAAAATCACCAATATCAACAAATTGAATTAACTTAATTAAAGTCTTAGGAGGCGTTGAATTGCGGTCTCCTATCATAGGAACCTTTTAGGGACCCTTAGGAACACTTACGTCACGTTGTCTCCTAGGTTTTAGGGAGTCCTGGAGTTAGGAGTCCAGCCTCATCACGACCGTTTGCTATGGATAGCAACCGTGCCATAGATCTAGTTACACTAGTCACCCAATTTTTTCCTAGGACAAACCTAGTTACCTAGGATGTAGGTTAACCTGCATTAGTCTAAGGGACGACTTGCACTTAGATAGAACCATATAGCATCTTAGATGAAGTCCTAGGATAATAAAATCTTCAACTTCAATTAAATAATTTATCTTAAACTGTTAAAACAGTCAATCCAGTCTAGATCGGTGTCCTAGATGAGTTAGGCATAAGTAGCTTAGTTCAGATGCACCGAACTACATCGACTCTGATCCCAGTGAGTCTTGGGTACGTAGGCAGCTTGAATGCTTGATGGCATACCAATCACGAGTCGGCTCCACACGTAAGTGGTGGGGTTTTTTATATTAATCCTTAAATTAAAAGTAATTAAATCACTTAGGAGTTTTCATAAAATTAGAATTTTAAGAGAACTTTCACTTAGATTGAATTCAAACAAATTAAGAAAATCAAGATACACATTTAGGAATTACATTAAAATTAGATTTTATGATGCATGTCACGTATTTCGCACTTCAATAGAGTTAAATGAGCCATTTAAAAGAAATTCAAAAGAGTTAACTTTTGGAATCGAAGACCGGATTATCGGGCGAGGATGGTGCATGTGGTGGTAACTCTCCATACCTTCCATTCTCGTAACCAGGTAACGAGTCTAGATTTCTAGTTATTCATGGGTCCTAGATCACGAAAATGATGAATTAAATCACACCTCGCTAGGCTCGACGGCTTACCCCTGCCCTTGTGGGTACTGGGTTGCACGTTTGTTTGCACCATATGGCTTGGTTGTTGCCGGCTTGGTTGGGTAATCAATAATAAAAATAATAAAAGACACGCGCCAATCGCGTGGGTACGAGAAATCAAGAAAGAGGAAGGAAGCTCACGGGCCATTCCCCTCTCGCGGGATCGGGTCCCACAGACTTGCGACTCTGCTTGGGACCACCTAACTTCATTAAAATTTCAAAGGATAATTCATTTGGATTTATTTTAATTGGCTCATGAAAAATCTATCTTATATCTTAAATGCTTGATAGATTAGTTTGTTTGCTTTAGTTTCTCATCCCATCATACTCAAACTTAATCTAACAAAACCTGAAGGCATCATAGAATTACGAGAACATAATGCACACACTTACATCACTTGCATCTAAACCTCTACATCTCACATGCACACACGTCCTTTTAGGAACCCGGAGTGTTATCTAGCATGGTTGAGTGGGATTTCATCACCTGGTGCCTCTGTGTTAAAGAAGCATTCCACCCTTAGTCTAGTACCTTTATGGTGCGTAAATGGATTCATTGGTTCACGTACTGATATGCCGGACATTGGTACAGTATATCGAACACGGATTCGCACTAAGGGAACTCTTGGCCTTACTCCTAGATTAACCCACACATGCATATATTATACGAACATGCGTGCATCAGGTGTGTGAGCCTAGCTTAGGATATCCTACCCATTTGTATCTAGATTAGGCCGTAGTCCATCTTCCAATGGCTACGATCAGTCCTTAGGTACACTAAAAAAGTCTTGAGTCGAGATCCTATCTCCACTCCGCTAGATTAGGATTAGGGTTTGGATGCCTTCAGGTAACACTGTTAAAATGTACGAAGATTAAAAAACTTTCCCTTTGGGATTAGGATATAAATCTCATCTTTCCTAAGATCTCATAGGATTAGTCTATTCTTGATCTATCCGTTGAAAGCAATCCCATGCAATCTCATCTAATCTTGTGATCGTGTGTCTTTCATTCTTCTATCACACGATTCGATCATAACTTCATACCAATCTCACCATCCCCTAACTGGCAGGAGCAGAGTCTCACGATCTCTCGATTATACAATCTCAAGATCTGATCATACCTGGTCCAGATGATCCAACCTTGTTTATATCGTTTATATCATTGGTCTCTTCTTACTCTAGGGGTAACCTGTTATATGATTATTTCGATAAGTCCCTCAGAGTCCATTCTCAAGACCCTTAAACTAGGGGCATTCCCTAATGCATTCATGTCACCATCATCATGTCTCAGTGCTTCCTTTGATGCAATAGCTTTTTTCATTAAATAAGACCTCAGTTCCAATAGCTCTTTTGTGCTTATTTCTCCACATGCTTCTGATCTTGATAGCAATAACAGCAAAACTCCCTTCTCATGCTTTATGATGCTGTCGCATTTCCTCTAAACTACCAATAACTTATAATCTTGATCCTTCCTTTTGATTTACAGGCATCATGTCTACCTGCAAAATTTTAGATTGGATCCATGGTGCATTAAAGGAATCACACATCTATGATGTAAGTGAGGAGGAGAAAAATTTCCTCGGTTACGTAGCCACCATCAAGCTCGATTGGGGGTTACTCTATGCCGCATCAGAGTGTTAGGACCCCGATCATCATGTCTTTCGTTTCGGCAATCAGGAGATGTGTCCTACCTTTGAAGAATGGTGTGCCTTGTTGGAATACCCTCTAGGTGGCAATCTGGTGAAGCCATCTTGCGTACTTGATTGTCGTCATTTATTCCTACGCTTGATGAATTATCCAGATGAATCCATGGACTCTTTCGGAAAAGGTCAAGAAGTGTCTATGCAAGAACTGATCGACATTTACCCTCCTGTTGGACACTGGGCCAGGTCGATGTTCAAAAAGCCCGACGTCGTGCTATGAGATTCTGCTCTTTCACTAGGTTCCTCACTGTTCAGCCTTCTCGCTTCGCGTCAGCTGTTCTTTTAGATCTCGTTGATCAAATGGATCATGGCGCCAATCCAATTCCTACTATACTTGCAGAAACCTTCAATAGATTGGATGATATGGCTCGCCTTCGTGCTAGCTGAGATCCAGGTCATTATGTTCACTCTTTCAATGGGTCCTTCTCAGGATGTCCTGCATTACTCCAGGTGTGGTTGTGTCACAAGCTGAAGATTGCAGCTCCTGTCCATTTTGATCACACATTGTATACCTTTAGCGAGTGGCATCATGATGTTTCCTTTGATCACAAAAATGGTTGGGCTGACTGGTTAAATTCTCATCAACAAGATCAGATTCGTTGGCAAATTCCTGGAATTCAAGAAGCTATCTTCAGCACTGAAGAGGCCAACTACGTTCACCTTCTTGGTCTCAAAAAGACTTCCTTTTATGTTCCTGCCAGGATTCTACGTCAGTATGGAAGGGAGCAATCTGTGGTACCTCCCCTTCGTCACTTCTATCCACCTGAGGATCTCAAGTCTAAGATTGTCAGAGCCGTTTCATCTGCTTGGGATACTAGAGTCATCAGGCCTCTAAAAGAATCGATTGAAGAAGATTGTCGCCCGAAGAAAAAATCTAGGAAGAATGTCTAGGCTTATTTTTAGTCTTGTCAGTTTATCTGTGATTTAATAAGAATGAACCATGTACTCAAGCTTTAATGATTGATCAATAAAGTTCATCTTTCTCTCATTATCTTCGTCTATGTGTGTATCATTGTCTACTTTCTTCTGTGATTTTAAAATATGTCTTTCAAATATTTCAGGGAAGTAACACCATAGCTAAGCCTACTACTCCTTCGGTTCAGATTTCTTCACGATTGGAGAGGAAATCTATCTCTCCACTACCTTCTCTGAAAACCCCGCCATCTCCTTCTTTCTCATCCTCATCCTCACCAATGGCAGAAAACCAAGATAATCCTCCACCCGTTGCCATTACCGATACTCTCGCCTTAATTCTCCAGCAACTTCAAGAGCTCAAAGAGGAGAACCGAGTTATCAAGGCCCAGCTTTCTGAGAAGTTGGAGGCATCGCCTTCCAGTTCTAAAGGTAAAGAACCTATGCACCATACAGCTACTTATGTGGCACCTGTCCAACCAATGTTCATCCCTGTCCCTGATAAAATAGAAGAGGAGCTGGAAAAAGAGCAATACAATGAAAATCATAGTAAACCTTCTCAGTCAGTGCTCGATAAGTCGGTTATGGAGAAGTTGGACAGTCTCACCAAGCAGGTTCAAGATATTCAGTCTCAGGATCAGGGGGGCTTCAATCCAAGTGACCTCACATTGTTCCCTGAAATCCGTCTCCTGGTAAATTTTCAAATGCCAGACTTTGACAAGTACGATGGAGTTGGTTGTCCTATCACCCACTTACAGATGTTTACCATCATGTGTCAGCCTCAAGGCATATCTCCTGAGCTGATAGCTCAACTGTTCCCTGTTTCACTTACCAAAGTTGCTAGGAGATGGTTCATGGTCCTAGACAAACCCGTTATAGGACATGAAAGGACATTGGTGAACAATTCATTAAGTAGTTCAAATACGATGATGGGACACAAATCAATAGAAAAGATTTGGAGAGAACCAAGCAAGACTCAAAGGAATCTTTTCTTACCTTCGTAAAAAATGGAGGAAACTGGCAGCCCAGATGATGAAGCGCCCTTCTGAAGAAGAGCAGGTTCAAATAATCATGAAAAATATTTCCCCCCAACTCCAGTATCACATGTCATTGCAATATTATCCAGACTTCAAACACGTCATCGTGGCAGGCACCCAGATAGAGGAGGCTATGGCTCATGGTGTATTCAACCGTAGCTACCAAAACACCAGAGATTTCAAAAAATCCCCTCCAGCCCAAGTTAGTAACATTTCCCGGTCCAATGCTCAGTCTTCTAGATCCCAGGAACCTCTGGTGATGGACTATGCTCAAACCACGGCTCCACCTCGATCACAATCATAACCCAGGGTAGAATTTACCCCTCTCCCCATTCCCCCTACAGAGGTACTTAAGTAGTGTCTTGCCTCAGGTCGCATAACCCTACCCGCCATCCGGCCTCCCCCGAGTCCTCTACCTGCAAATTGGAGAGCTAACCAACATTGTGAGTACCACAGGGGTCCCGGTCATCTTACTGACAACTGTCTTGAAATTTAGAATTCAGAAACTCATTGATGAGAAAGGGATTGCATTCCAGCCAGGACCTAATGTTACCCAAAACCCGCTACCTGGTCATGCCAACCCTCTTGCTGCCGTTAATGCCACAACCATAGGAGATTCTAATTTTGACCCTCTCACCCTTATCAGTGCCTTAGAACCCGTTTCTGAACCTCAAATCATCTTCTGTGATGAGTCATACTTAAGAGAATCGGTATCTCCCTTGGTGATCACGCATGAGCCACAAGTTCCTCAAGTTATTACTTATGACGAGCAAGAACTAGATGAGGTCAGACATGTTACTAGGAGAGGAAGGATCTTCAAACCTGCTGAACTAAGAGTCGAAAATCTAGGGGCATTGGCTCGAGGACAAGAACCGCAATATGTGAAAGACCCAGACGATGAGGTTGTGCAGCAATTGAAGAAAAGTCAGGCTGTTATATCTGTTTGGGGACTGTTGATAGCATCTAAAAAGCATAGGGAAGTTGTGTTAAGAGAATTGAACACCACTCAGGTATCCTCAGAAATATCTCCAGAACAATTGACAGAGGTTGTCTCTCTCACCCAGGCTGCAAGAGTCGTCAGTTTCTCTGACCAGGAGTTACCTCCTCATGGTCGTAATCATGCTAGACCTCTTCATGTCACTATCATCTGTAATGGCAAGAAAGTACCATCTGTTTTAGTTGATAATGGATCAGCACTGAATGTATGTCCGTTGAGAACTACCGTTACTTTGGGATTCGGCCCCACTGATTTTGCCGAATCAACTCTTGGAATCCTTGCATATGACAACACCCATAGAAATGTAGTTGGGATCCTTACCACCAAGATCGTTATAGGCGATCAAGAATTTGAAGTTGAGTTCCAAGTTATCGACATCAAGGCCTCGCTTAATATTCTTCTGGGACGTCCCTGGTTGCATAATGAAGGTGTTGTTGCTTCAACCCTTCATCAGAAACTAAAGTTCATCAAAGATGGAAAGCTGATCACTGTCCAAGGTGACGAAGAGCCAGAGATAGCACAGATAACAAAGGAAATTCTGATTCTCCCAGTTGAAAAAATAGAAAAATACAATCTGAATGGCTTTGCATTCGATGTTGCTACTATTTCTTATGAAGAAGCCTCTTGTGAGGAGTTGTATTTGGCTTTTGCCATCAATCCCGTTGTTGCGAAAATGATGAGAAAAATGAATTACTTTCCTGGCATGAATTTGGGCCGTGATCCGAGCAAGGCGTCTCACTGGCGCCCAATCAAAGCAAACCATGGAACTTTCGGTCTCCGATATGTACCTACTGAGGAAGAGGAAGAAGCCATGGAAGAATTGCTGAAATTAAGAGATGAAATCCGTCGCACTGGAGGAGTACTCCCAATGGCACCGCACTCTTTATCCATGAATAGTCATTTTGTTAAAGAAGGTGAGACTTCACCATACTATGGGTTTTCTGAACAATGGTATGACCCGGTGACAGGAATCATGATACCTGGTTTTGAAATATTTAGTGGCCTCGCTCTCTCATAATGAGAACCGCCGGTATTTTTTGTTGAGAAAGTTATGGAAGACTGGTTAGTCTATCTTGAGCTTGCTTTGCTAGGATCCTTGTTTGAAGAATCTGATAAAGAAGATGTTATGATAGCCGCTATTCAGAATGATTCTACCTTCACCGAACCTCAGAGTCAGATTGCACCTGCAACAGAAAGTCTGTCTAATTGAAATTTTGATATTATTCCTACTTATCTGATGTCAAGTCGTGTCAAGTCAGTGCCAGTGCCTGGTCTAGGCGAGTCATTTTCTGATTTTATTTATGATGTGAATCCTGAGCTTGTTCAGGAGGAGTCTAGTAATGATGATGTAATTTCTTTCAAGTCAATGAAATCTGATTCTCAGTATGTCTCTGTGTTTGCTTCTGACTTTAATAATAATAACACTCCCTCCTCAGACGAGAAAGAAGGGATCGACGAAACTCCCCTTGAGTTGCAGCATATGCTCAAACAAGAGGAGGAGAGCCAAGCCCAGCCTCTTAAAGATGAAATCGAAATTATAAACATCGGAACAGAAAATTTAATACTGGAAATACGAATTGGAAATACTCTATCTCCTGAAGAGCGCGACGAATTAATAAACCTACTTAGGGAATATAAAGAAGTTTTTGCCTGGTCCTACAAAGATATGCCCGGGTTGAGTGAAGACATCGTCCAACACAAGCTGCCTTTGTTACCAGGAATTAAACCTAAAAAGCATAAACTAAGGCGAATGAAGCCCGAGTGGATCTTGAAAATAGAGGAAGAAATTACTAAGCAGTTGACTGCTTGGTTTCTACAAGTAGAGGAATATCCAGAATGGCTTGCAAACATAGTGCTTGTACCAAAGAAAGATGGGAAGGTGAGAATGTGTGTAGATTTCAGGGATTTGAACAAGGCAAGTCCAAAAGATAATTTTCCTCTACCACATATTGATATCCTGGTAGACAATACGACCGGCCATGAATTACTATCTTTCATGGATGGTTTCTCCGGTTACAATCAAATTAAGATGGCACCAGAGGACATGACTAAGACCTCGTTCATTACACAATGGGGGACCTATTGCTATTGAGTAATGCCATTTGGTCTCAAGAATGCCGGTGCAACATATCAAAGAGCAGCTACAGCCTTACTCCATGACATGATACATAGAGAAGTCGAAGTTTATGTCGATGATATGATTGTGAAAGCCGAGGAAATGAGCGATCATATCCCGAATCTCAAAAGGTTCTTTGAAAAAATACTCAAATATCATTTGCATCTGAATCCGAACAAGTGGGTATTCGGGGTTACTTCCGATAAATTGCTAGGATTTATGGTGAGCCAAAGGTGCATAGAGGTAGATCCTTAGAAGATTAAGGCTATCCAGGAGATGTCACCACCTAAAACCGAGAAGGAAATTTGAGGATTCCTACGAAGGATATAGTTCTTAAGACGATTCATTGCTCATCTTACATCAACTTGCGAACCTGTCTTTAAGCTCTTAAAGAAAAATGCTTCCAAAGAGTGGACAGAGGAATGTCAACAGGCCTTTGAGAAGATAAAGCAAAGTTTGTCTGAACCACCGATATTAGCACCAGTAATACCGGGGCACCCATTGTTGCTTTACTTGTCAGTAACAGAAACCACCATGGGTTGTATGTTAGCACAGCAAGATCCAGAAACCAAGCATGAAAAGGCTGTGTATTATCTTAGCAAGAAGATGTTGGAGTATGAACAGAAGTATACTATCCTAGAAAAAACCTGCTTAGCCTTAGTTTGGGCTACTCAGCGACTCAGACATTATCTCTTATCACATAAGGTTCTGCTTTTGTCAATGATGGATCCTTTGAAGTATCTCTTTGAAAAACCATCCCTTACAGGCAGGACTGTCAGATGGTTATTATTGTTGTCTGAATTTGACATCACCCATGTAACCCAAAAATGAGTAAAGGGTCGAGCCATTGCTGAAGCACCTCAAGAAGAAAGTCAGCCCTTCAAGCCGATGTTCCCAGATGAAGAGATCATGATGATAGAAGATGAATATCCGAAAATTGATTGGACCATCTATTTTGATGGAGCAGCAAACCAAACAGGGCAAGGAGTAGGGGCATTACTTGTGTCACCCTGAAATGAGCATATTCCCCCTTGCCGTTAAGTTACAATTTAATTGCACCAACAATAAGGCAGAGTATGAAGCATGTATTGTTGGACTTGAGGCCGCATTGGCCTTAGGCATAGAGAATCTTGACGTATATGGAGATTCGAAGTTAATCATTTGCCAAACTTAGGGAAAATGGAGAACCAGAGAAGAAAAGTTACAACTGTTTCATGAACACTTGGACGTTCTTGTTCAACAATGCCGGTGCATCACCTTTAGTTATTTACCAAGGTTGAAGAATAGATTCGCCGATGCCTTAGCGACATTAGCTTCTATGATCGACATACCTCACAATATGAAGATGAGACCTATCACGGTTCAGGAGCAATGGGCTCTTGCATATGTTGATGCTATAGAAATAGCTGCTATACGGACATAAAGAACTAGATCTTAGGTCAGGGGCATCCCGACGAGGCCTCGAATAAAGAAATGAGAACTTTGCAAAGATTGGCAGCTAATTTTGTCATTTGTGGAGAGGAGTTGTATCGACGGTCTTTTGACGGAATTCAACTCTTATGTGTCACTGAAGATCAAGCAGAAGAAATTCTCGCAGATATTCATGAAGGGGTGTGTGGACCTCATATGAATGGAAAGATGTCTGCATGGAAGATCCTACGTCTGGGGTACTATTGGCCAACATTAGAAGCAGATTGTCACACATTCGTGAGGAAATGCTATAAATGTCAGATACATGCGAATCTAATCCATGTACCACCCACTGAATTGCATTCTCTTACCTCTCCTTGGTCGTTTTCGGTGTGGGGAATTGATATTATTGGCAAGATTTCTCCCAAGTTTTCTAATGGTCACAAGTACATACTTGTTGCAATCGACTACTTCACCAAGTGGGGTGAGGCCGCTTCTTACGCAAAGCTTACATCCACATCAGTTGCTAAATTCATTCGCACCAATATCATATGCAGATATGGGATTCCCCATGAACTTATCTCAGATAATGGGTCTCATTTCAAGAAGGAAGTAATCACTCTTTGCCAAGAGTTCAAGCTTAAGCATCATAAATCCTCACCTTATCGACCACAGACAAATGGAACGGTAGAAGCTGCAAACAAAAATGTCGAGGCTATCATTAGCAAAATGTTAGAAACTTATAAGGATTGGTCGAATAAGCTACCATACGCCTTGTGGGCTTACAGAACATCAATTAGACTTCAACCGGGGCAACCCCTTACTCTCTTGTTTAAGGGATGGAAGCAGTGCTACCTGTTGAGATCCGTGTGCCTTCGCTCCGAGCGTTGACTGAGGCTAAGTTGTCAGAAAATGAATGGGCAGATGCCAGATATAAAGAGATGAACATGTTAGATGAGAAGAGGCGCTTTACCATGTGCAGGGTTACCAGCGCAGAATTGCCCGGGCTTTTAATAAAAAGGTTAAGATCAGAGATCTAGAAGAAGGCACTCTTGTTCTGAAAGAGAACCGAGCACCAGTATTTGACCCAAGGGGCAAGTTCAAACCTAATTGGTCAGGACCATACAAGGTGGACCAAATCTTACCCGAAAAAGTCGTCAAGCTCTGTAATTTAAATGGAGAAATATTACTAGAACCAACAAACCTTGATCAACTCAAAAGGTTCTATGCTTAAACACCAGAAGGCCATCTTTTGGCAAAATAAATCCCAAATTCATAACCCAAGTTAAAAATATATATATAACCTTTTGCGAATCCTTTTGAGCCTAAGCAATATTTTTCTTCAAAACCCCATCAAACTAGGGGCATTCGCCCCGAACTACACATGACCTGATCCCTACACTGGGGTACGTAGGCAGCTCGGTCAAACCGAGCTCGGTTGTTTCAAAAGAAGAAATTCAATCATTCCAAAAGGAAGTCATTCAAAAAAAATGACAAAAAGAAACAAAAAGAGAGAAAGAACAAAAAGAAGACTAATTTACCTTCAAACTAGGGGCATTCGCCCTGAACTACGCATGACCTGATTCCTACACTAGGATACGTAGGCAACATGTTCACAGGTTCGGTCAAAATGACCCAACTTTAAAAGTTTCTATTTTTGAAGTTTGACCACAGAAAATTTCCATTTTTAATTTTTTCCTTTAGGGGTGAACAATTTGGACGTATTTTGGTCGCATTTGGATGTCTAACGGTCAAATAGGGGCATTTTGGTCTGAAAAGTTATTTTCCAAAAAAAAAAGATGGTTCGATCATGTATTAGGGATGCACCATAGATGTCAAATGGGTTGGGTCCTGTGGGACCCGATCCCTCGAGAGGGGCGGAGCGCGAGCCGCCACGCTCTCTCTTTTGGTCTCTAGTACCCACGCGATTGGCGTGTGCTCTTTTATTATTTATTTTAATTCATCTTTTATGTGAACTTGGGATCGCTAAGGTAATCCGAATTCCACACAAATGAGAGTGACAGAGTCGCCACCTAGATGTGGGATCTAAGACCCGTAATTAACCAGAAATCTAGACTCGCTACCTGGTTACAAGAATGGAAGGTATGGGGAGTTATCCACCACATGCACCACTCCTGCCCGATAATCGGTCTTCAATTTCAAAAGTTAACCCTTTTGAATTTCTTTTAAATGGCTCATTCAACTCTATGTTAGTGTGCAAACTATGTGACATGCATCCTATGATCTAATTTCAATGTAGATCCTAAATGTGTATCTTGATTTCTTAATTTGTTTGAATTCAATCTAAGTGAAAGTTCTCCTAAAATTCTAATTTTATGGAAAATCCTAAGGATTTAATTAAGAATTTACAAGAAAATTAATATACAAAACCCCACAATTTGTTGTAGAGCCGACTCGCGGTTGGTATGCCATCAGACATCCAAGCTGCCTACGTACCCAAACCTCACTGGGATCAGAGTCGACGTAGTTCGGTGCACCTAAGCTAAGCTACTTATGCCTAACTCAACTAAGACACCAACCTAGACGGGATTCACTGTTTCCACAATTTTAAGAGAAATTATTTTAATTCAAGTTGAGGATTTTATTATCCTAGGATTTCATCTAAGATGCTATATGATTCTTATCTAAATGCAAGTCGTTTCTTAGACCAATGCAGGTTAGCTTACATCCTAGTTTACTAGGCTTGTCCTAGGGAAAGATTGGGTGACTAGTGTAACTAGACCTATAGCACGGTTGTTATCCATAGCAAACGTCCGTGATGAGGCTGGACTCCTAACTCTAGGACTCCTTAAAACCTAAGACTCCCTAAAACTTAGGACAAGACACGACACCAGTGTTCCTAAATTGGGCTCTAATGGTTCTTATGACGGAAACCGTAATCCAACGATTCCGAGAGACACAAGATGAATCGATTTCAGTTTTTGAAGTTAATTAATTTCAGATTTTGAGGATTTTCGGTTTCTGGACATTTAAGGAATACCAATGTTTCTAAGGTTCACCAATTTCGGCCTTGAATGGCATCCAAGGGAGGGAATCGTACGCTCTTTCCTTGTGCAATTTAATACTTAGGTTATAGCATCTTATTGCCTGGCATATCTCAGGATTTCCGTGGACAGTAACCTCGGAGCCAACAACATGCTATAGCTTAAATATTCAAATTGTCAAAGATCGAGTGCAATAAGGATACGATTATGGATGCACTGGCCATTTTTCCAAGGAAATCTAAAAATTCTAAAATTTTGATTTCAATGAACTAAGGGGTGAACATGTGACAAAAATTCAAGGTTCTTTAGAAACTTTATGATGATTTTTAATTAATTTCGAATTTTTAATGGATTTTATCAATTTTAAACATATGAGTGATTTTACAAGTGAAATTATTGCAAACGAATTCGAAACGAGTTAAAAATTCTACAGCAGCAAGATATGATGGAATGTAGCTTACCGAAAGAGTTTTACAGATTTTTACATTAAGCTCATATTTAATTTTTGATTTAACAATAATAAGACCAGATTGCAAAAAATAACACAGAAACTACTAGAAATAGAAATCTAAATTCAATGAAATTTCTACAGTAGTAAGATATAAGTAAAAATAGCATGAGGTGAGATTTTCATGAATTTTAGAAACTATTTACTATCAATTTCGGATTTTGCAATTTTCAGACCAGATTATGAATTAACACTACATCCCATATGAAAAAAGCTCCAAATCACTTGAAAATTTTACAGAAACAAGAAATATAGACTATAAGACTACTGTAAAAATTTTGAAAATTTTATCTGTGATCTGATGTCAGTAAAAATTCTCCCAAAATCTGATAATTTTCAAAGAAAGCATAAAATAGTATACCAAACAAAATCCACAAAGTGTCAAAAATCCATGGTAGAATGTATTTGTACCATATTATTTTTTCACGAAATTTCATTAATTTTGGAATCTATTTAGTATATAATTTTATTTTCTTCGTCAAAAAGATGTTTTTGAATAGTTTTCTATTTTTAAAATGCGATTTTCGAGAAAATTACGACTCCGGAAAATGTCCTCCAACCTTGTTCTGATGTGATGAATACAAGAAAAATTTAAAATTTCAAAAAATAGATCATCCAGAGATGGCTATTTTTTCGAATTTCGTAATTTCTCAGCCATTATTTTAAATAAAGTTCCACTCTTCACTCAAATTCTAAAAAACCTTTGATCCAATGTCCGATCCGATCCGACATTTATTTTAGTCTATTTAAGTAGATCATTGTATTAAATTTCGAGACGAAACGGAATTGAAACACCCATGCAGATCATGATTTTGAGCATACACATTTAACATTAAATTAAATTCATTTAAATGCTTAAAAATCATGCAAAAATATAAAAAAATACCAAATCATCCGGGAAAAATATGAGAATAATGTACTGACCTGTGATGGAGATCCTCGCCGAATCCAAAAGCCGAAAAATTCGAAAAAACTCGCCGACGCTCGATCCGCTCCGCCTTCTTCTCTTTCTTTCTTCTTTTTTTTTCTTTTATTTTTTTAAAACCACTGTGAAGAGGGATAGAGAGATATGGAGAGAGTGTGATTGAGAGCAAGAGAGATAGAGAGGGAGTGATTGAGAGACAGACACAGAGAATGAGAGGGAAATATAGTGGTGGAGAGATTGTGAGCGAGAAAGAGTGACAGAGAGGGAGAGGGGCGTAGGTAGCAGAGAGGGAGAGTGAGTGAGAGTATCAGAGAGATGGGAGTGAGAGAGAGAGAGAGAGAGAGAGAGAGAAAATAATATGCCTCGGTTTTTAAAGAAAAACCGAGACTCTGTTTTCTTCTTTTTTTTCTTTTTTTTGTTGTTTTTTTTTTTTCAAAAAAAAAACGATCTGCTGTTGAGAGGATGGGAGATGAGGCACAGAGAGGGAGAGAGAGAGCGAGTGAGGTAAAAGGAAAATGGAGGGGTAGAGAGGAAGAAAAACAGAAGTATCGGTGCAAAACCGATACTCTGTTTTTTTTTTTTGTTTTTTTTTTTATTTAGAGAAAATATGAATGAGAGAGATGGGAGAAGGACGACTGTGGAGAGTGTGAGGGAAAGATGTTCTGTTGGGAGGGATAAAGACAGATGGGTGAAAGATAGAGAATATTGAGAGATGGCTGTTGTGAGAGAGAGTGAGAGTGAGAGCTTGAGATGGTGAGCAATGGATAGAGAGACTTTGAGAGATTGAGAGAGCTGTGGTAGAGAGACTTTGAGAGATTGAGAGTGAGATGGAGATTGGAAAACCGAGGGAGGATTGAGAGGGATGAAGAGTGGAAAACCGAAAAAAAAAGTGAGAGGTGATGGGGAGAGAAAACATAGAGCTAGAGAGTCGGGTCGGCTCTGTCAGATCAGAGCGGAATTCAGAGCGACAATCCTCCCCCTTTTCTTCCCTCCTCCCCTTTTTTACTCCTCCCGGCTTCCCACATAAGCTCCCTTCTAAAAATCCAGATGGAAAGTTCCTAACATGGGCTTCTTTGAATTTGCAATCAAGAATCGAATGTCGTGTTCACAAGCTACCGAAATAAAGAAACTTGCAGATTCTCGGAATAAACGGGAATAGGCATCTTCTAAAAGTATCATGCCAACCTTTTTAATTTTATAGTTTTGCCATATATTCAGCTAAGGGAAGAAATAAAGTCCAAAAATATTACTTTTTTTTTTCATTAGAATGAGGTGGTGGTCGGTTTTTCCAAAGTGATCAAATAACCTCCTTTTATTAATTCCCAATGAACCCCCTTTGAAAACATCTTGAAACTAGTGGGGCCCACTCCATAGGATAATCTGAACCACCCGATTAACAAGTCATTGATGGGATATGCTCGATAAATCATTTCTTATAGATCGTTCATAGGATGATCGGAACCATCCATTTCAATGGGCTACCGAATAAATGATTCGTTCTTCTAATTCATTGCCGCAAGCTGATCTTGGCCGTCCAATTGATAGGCTGCCATGTGGATCGGTTACACCACCTCTTAAATCGCTCCATATTGTTTAATTGGTGGCCCACAAATCTTTTCCGTTAGATTTCAATACGGACCCCGAAGAATAAGATTGAATTACCTTGGGTGGGCCCCACGCATATTTAGTGGGCTACTCCATTTTAAATCCCTCAACCAAATGCCAGGCCTATTCCTTGGCCGAATTTTCCATGAGGTCCATTCATCGAAAATTTAGGCGGGTCAGTTTGCTTCAACTTAGCGAACTCCACTCCATGTTGGGCGCAATTATTCCTATAAAATTTGATCGTTAACATCCATGATAAACTCCACAGATAACTTGGATATTTCTTATATGGGCCAACTTTCTCGATCCAAATTTAATTCAAATGCTCAATGCGGGCCCACCAAACAGGTCCCAATTCTCTCTTGTTTTAATTCTTGCGAACAACCCCTCTCAACAATCATCAGGACGACGCAAAACATGACAGAAATAACCTAAAAGATCGAGAAAAGAAGAGGAGCGGACACGAGAATGAAAAACACTGAAAAAAGACTGATAACAAGAACACTAACTTCTTTGTTGATTAAAGCAGAGCAAAATGAGGTGTCTACAGATGCCCCTCTTTGGTAGAGATGACGTAGTCATCGAATACCAAAGCAAAAGTGACAGAGCTATTTTCCGCAGCTTTAATCAACAAAGGACTCTACAAAAAGCGGAACCTAGACGCAAACATTTACTACCTACTGCAAGTCCCTAAACGAAGTCCTAGAATTGGAATGCAATAAAAAATCCCGCTGCGGTGCCGCTCACAAACGGGCAACGAGAGAATGAGATACCATTTTCGAATGGATTCTGAAGAGGATGAAATACCATATTTATACGGATTCCAAGGAATGAGACATCACATTTATATGAAGTTCCAAGAGAAAAGACAATTTTTCAAATTGACTCAGGGGAATGAAATGACGTATTTGTACGGATTTCAAGATGAGACACCATATTCATATGATGCTCAAAGATAACTCAGAGATAATGGAATATCGTATTTATACGAATTCCAGGAATGAGACATCACATTTATATGATGTTCAAGGGAAGAGACCATTTTCAAATGGACTCAGGGAGAATGAAATGACGTATTTATACGGATTTCAAACAAATGAGACACCATATTCATATGATGCTCAAAGATAACCTCAAAGATAATGGAATATCGTATTTATACGAATTCCAAGGAATGGGACATCACATTTATATGATGTTCCAAGAGAAAAGACCATTTTCAAATGGACTCAGGGAGAATGAAATGACGTATTTATACGGATTTCAAACAAATGAGACACCATATTCATATGATGCTCAAAGATAACTCAAAGACAATGGAATATCGTATTTATACGGATTCCAAGGAATGGGACATAACATTTATATGATGTTCCAAGAGAAAAGACCATTTTCAAATGGACTCAAGGAGAATGAAATGACGTATTTATACGGATTTCAAGAAAATAAGACACCATATTCATATGATGCTCAAGGATAACTCAAGGACAATGGAATATCGTATTTATACGAACTCCAAGGAATGGGACATCACATTTATATGATGTTCCAAGAGAGGAGACCATTTTTAAATGGACTCAGGGAGAATGAAATGACGTATTTATACGGATTTCAAGGAAATGAGACACCATATTCATATGATGCTCAAGGATAACTCAAGGACAATGGAATATCGTATTTATACGAATTCCAAGGAATGGGACATCACATTTATATGATGTTCCAAGAGAGGAGACCATTTTTAAATGGACTCAGGGAGAATGAAATGACGTATTTATACGGATTTCAAGGAAATGAGACACCATATTCATATGATGCTCAAGGATAACTCAAGGACAATGGAATATCGTATTTATACGAATTCCAAGGAATGGGACATCACATTTATATGATATTCCAAGAGAAAAGACCATTTTCAAAAGGACTTAGAAAAATGAGACACCGTTCCCCAATGGTCTCAAAGAAACGAGATAGCTTTGATTGATGAATTCAACAACGAAGAATTTAGAGATTTTTCATGAATTTGAATTTGACGTAGAATTGGATTTAATGAATTTTGGATTTTTTTTTATTTTTTATTTTGGACTCAATGAAATCGGGGATATTATAGATCGTGCCCAGTAAAGATATTGGAAATCAAGACTTTGACGAATGATGAGACGACAAACCTTATGAATGAAGAACCATTACTAACGAGATTGGATTAGGAACACTTTCATGAAACTTCAGCAAGATTTTTCACAAAGAGACTGCTGGTCTTGTCTTCTGGGGATTTTGATAACTGAAACCTTGAACAATATTCTTGAAATTGATAATCTAGAACAACGGCTCTCTTGGATATAATCATGGAAAAGTGGGATTTGCCTCTTGACAGGTGTTTAGATAAACACCTCTTGACCAGGATAGCATTTAACTAACTGGAAGGAGATTCTGAATTTTAATGGTTCATCTTTCTGAGAAATTGGCTTAACCACCGTTGCATCTAAAGCTCTTCCAAGCTTAAGGTGCCTTCCTGGGGTATGATCTTTTTACGGAAGCTGGGCTTTCTGATGTTTCTACTTCTGAATTTTTCTGAGCTGATCTTCTTTGAAATGAAGCTGCTTGGCTAGATTACCGAGCTCTTTCATACAATCGCAGGGAGCTGCCGAGGCCGGGCCTCCTTCACCAAGACAGTTGCATCATTTGGACATAAGAACGACGATTGACTCTTTCTAAAGAGAAAACTTAGATAAAAGGTACTACTCAAAGGATTGAGCAGCTCTGAATGAGTGAACATAGAATGACAAAGATTGACTAACTACACTGACAAACACAGTAATGCTTCTGACTTAGTCAACGCTTTATTTCGTAAGTCTATCCTTTCGAGGAATTTTTTTTTCAATTGGTAAACACTGGACCTTTTCCTTAAAACAGTAATGCCTCAAGGATCTAACTACGACCCCTAAGATTGCTTAGCCTCAACGCCCCCAGTTTTGAGGATGTCACTTGAATTTGTTTGAACTTCAGTTGATCTTCAGTCTTGATACCGGCTGTAGCCTTCTTATAATGATTCTCTTACCGTGACCAAGTCACCACTTCGGGGTTTTTAACTTGGCGGACCGTGCTAGCCTTAACTTTTGCCTGAACCGCCTTCCTAGGTTTTCGATTCGGCAGGCTATCCCCTTAGCTTTTGCCTAACCCGCCCTTTCGGGTTTTCAACTTAGCAGGGGAATAATCTTAAATTTTGCCTAGACCGCCCTTTCAGGTTTTCAGTCTAGCAGATCTTCAAACTCCGTTCTTTTTCTTATTCATCATTTTTTTTTTCTTATTGTGTCTCGAGACCTAGGTCATTAGTTCTGAACACCGGAAGGACTTTATAGGTAAGATAGGGCTTTTCAAAGAATGGCTTAAGGCTCAACAAAGATTTCGACCGAACCTGTGAACAGGTTGCCTACATATCCCAAGATAGGAATCAGGTCGTGTGTAGTTCAGGGCGAATGCCCCTAGTTTGAATATAAATTGTTTGAAGGTTAATTGGTTTTTATTTTTTTCCTTTCTTTCTAGAATAATTGATTTCTCTTCTTTTGGAACTTGTCTCTCCTTTTTTTTTGAAAGGATTGAATTTCTTTTATTTTTTGAATCGACCGAACTCGGTTTAATCGAGCTGCCTACGTACCCCAGTGTAGGGATCAGGTCTCGCGTAGTTCGGGGCGAATGCCCCTAGTTTGATGGGTTTTTAAGAAAATTTCATTCAGGCTCGAAGGGTTTGCAAACCGGTATTCTTTTGACGTTGGGTTCTGATTTTGGGATTTATTCGGCCAAAGGAGGCCTTCCGATGTTCAAATTGGGAATCGATCTAGGTTACTAGAGTCCCTCTGGTACTGATTATTTATTTATTTTTTCTTTTTTCTCTTTTTTTTTACGGAGTTTGACGGCATTTCCAGGTAATAGATAATGGTTCTTCTTTCAAGATTCTAATATGTGCTTTCGACTTTCATAGAGCGAAACTTGTTCTTTGACCTCCTCCATCTATGGATTTGTTACTCTTGATATCTGGTGATCACTTTTCAATGCTTGCTCTTGAACTTCTTATCTTGAATTTGTTGGCTTCATGTTATGAATTTGAGAACCAAGGTCATTGATTGGAAATATGAAAGTTGTTTCCGCTCTATGCCCCTTGTATAACATATGTCTCTCACTTTTTTCATTCTCTTGAGCTTTCTATCTATGTATTGCCCCTGATATCGGTTGTAGCTTTTCTAGACAATCTTCTTATTCTTGAAATAAGTTTATCAATTCTTCACACTCTTAAGAGGGTAATATACTTTTAATCGGCATTTACTGAATCAAAGTTTCAGTGCCAATGTTTACTACTTCAATTTCAACTTTGAAAGGCTGGGATTGGCGATCTTCTCTTGTTCAAGTAATTGTTGTGACTCAAGTGGAGTTTCGTCAATTTTGTCCTCATTTGAGGAGGGAGTCTTATTTTAAGATCAGAAGCATACTTAAGAAACAGACACAAGTGAACTTTTGGAACTTGAAATTTTATTTAAAGAAAAGGCTATTACATCTAACGACCTATCCTGAATATTCTCAGGATTCACAACTTTAAATAAAAGGAAAGCGAAAGATAACTTGCCATGGACTAGGCATTGACCTTGAACCGTAAGACCGGACTCAACAATTGTACTGACCATGATGACTGACTCAACATAAAATAGTAAATGACTAAAACTTTAACTGCTGCAACTGTCTAGCTTCGGAGGCTCGGCGAAAACTGAATTATCATCATAACAAGAGCCTTTTAACTTCTGGCTCTTCTCTTTCACTGCAACTGAACCTGAGCTTCTCAAACCCCAAGTGTCTAAACATCATCCAGCGGCGGTACAACATGGTTTTGCATAGGATTATCAACAATATTTGGCACTTGCTGAAATGGTAGCTTGCGCTCAACGATCAACTTCTGGATCACATGCCTCAGAGTTTTACACTGATCAGTATTATGCCCCGACCCTCGATGAAAATCGCAGTGCTCTTCCGCCTTCCACGTCCTGGGGAGTGGATTGGGAGGATTCCTAATGCGAGGTAAATAGACATTGCCCTTGTTGCAATATAGCAGATGGTGGAAGCGGGAGGGGGGCGAATTGCCTACCTGGCTTTTGCTGAGGTATAGGTCTTGGTTGATCATATTCGATTACCATAGCCTCCTGTGACCAGTTAATCCCCTTTTCCCTTTCCCTAAACCCTTTCAGGATACCAAATCGTGGGATAGGCAAATCAGTGAATTCTCTTTTAGGAGTTTCAGATGGTGGCTCTTGGTCATAATCAAGAATTAAGGGCCCAACAGAATCCTGCTGGTGCTGAGAGACAGAGTTTCTTGTAACAACATCTTGGGCTTTGGTATTTTTGTCAGCGAAATGTTCAGAGCCTTGGGACTGACAATGCCAGGTTTGCATTTATTGCTTCATCTGATGAACTTCTTCTGTTAGTGCAGCCATTTGTCTAGAGAGATTCACAATTAGTTCTTCCGAACCCATAACCATGGACAGGCTCGGATTTTTGCCCTTAGAAACAACAGTGGTTGGACCCAATTTCTCAGTAAGTTGAGCTTTGATGAATTGATTTTCTTCCTTCAATTCCTTCATCTGTTGGACGAGCTGGGCCAGGGTTTCTGTGACGTGAAAGAGTTGAAAATTTTCCATAGAATCTGCCATAGGTAGGAAAAAGTTGATAGAGAGACTTCTAAAGAAAATGGAGAATTAGCTTCTTCACTGGCTACGAATAGATTCAAACCCAAGAAGCTTTCTTGGATTTTCAGCAGTGAACAATCCTGACATAGAAACAATAAACACGAGATGTAAGCTTGACATTCAGGGAATTTTTCCTTTCTATGATTGACATGAGAATTATGATACGACTAGATAAGGAATGGGAAGTAAAGTGATGGTTCCTCAAAACAAATAAACCCAACAATGATGACATGATAGCACGCGGGGAATGCCCCTAGTTTAAGGATTATGAGAGTGAACTCTGAAGGACTTAGCAAAATAATCTTGAAAAAGGCAGCCTCTAGAGGAGGAAGAGACCAAGGGTACAAGCAAGATTGGATCATCTGGACCAGGTATGATCAGATCATGAGATTGCATAATCGAAAGATTGTGAGATTCTGCTCCTGCCAGTTAGGGGATGGCATGAAGATACGATCGAATCGTATGCCAGAAGAATGAAAGACGCACGATCAAAAGATTAGATGAGATAGCATAAGATCGCTTTCAACGGATAGATCATGAATGACTAATCCTATGAGATCTTTGGAAATGATGGGATTTATATCCTAACCCCAAAGGGAAACTTTTTAATCTTCGCACATTTTAACAGTGTTACCTAAAGGCATCAAACCCTAATCCTAATCTAGAGGAGTGGAGAGAGGATCTCGACTCGTGACTTTGTTTGTGTACCTAAGGACCGATCGTAGCCATTGGAAGATGGACCACGGCCTAATCTAGACACCAATGGATAGGATATCCTAAACTAGGCTCACACACGTGATGCACATGTGTTCGTATACTACATGCATGTGTGGGTTAATCTAAGGGTAAGGCCAAGAGTTCCCTTAGCGTGAATCCATGTTCGATATACTGTACCAGTGTCCGGTGTACCAGTACGTGAACAAGAGATCCGTTTACGTACCATAAAGGTACTAGGCTAAGGGTGGAATGCTTCTCTAGCACAGAGGCACCAGGTGATGAAATCCCAGTCAACCATGCTAGATAACACTCCGGGTTCCTAAAATAGGATGTGTGTGCACGTGAGATGTAAGGGTTTAGATGCGAGTGATGTAAGTGTGTGCAATAAGTTCGCGCAATCTATGATGCCTTCAGGTTTTGTTAGATTAAGTTTGAGTAAAATGTGATGAGAAAATAAAACATACAAACTAATCTAATAAGCATAGAAAGGATAGAGTTTTTATGAGCCAGTTAAATTAAATTCAAATGAGTTATCTTTTGAAATTTTAATGAAGTTAGGTGGTCCCCAGCAGAGTCGCCAAACTGTGGGACCCGATCCCTCGAGAGGGGCGGGGCGCGAGCCGCCACACTCTCTCTTTTGGTCTCTCGTACCCACGCGATTGGCGTGTGCTCTTTTATTATTGATTTTAATTCATCTTTTATGTGAACTTGGGATCGCTAAGGTAATCCGAATTCCACACAAAAGAGAGTGACAGAGTCGCCACCTAGATGTGGGATCTAGGACCCGTAATTAACCAGAAATCTAGACTCGCTACCTGGTTACAAGAATGGAATGTATGGGAAGTTATCCACCACATGCACCACTCCTGCCCGATAATCGGTCTTCAATTTCAAAAGTTAACCCTTTTGAATTTCTTTTAAATGGCTCATTCGACTCTATGTTAGTGTGCAAACTATGTGACATGCATCCTATGATCTAATTTCAATGTAGATCCTAAATGTGTATCTTGATTTCTTAATTTGTTTGAATTCAATCTAAGTGAAAGTTCTCCTAAAATTCTAATTTCATGGAAAATCCTAAGTGATTTAATTAAGAATTAACAAGAAAATTAATATACAAAACCCCACAATTTGTTGTGGAGCCGAGTCGCGGTTGGTATGCCATCAGACATCCAAGCTGCCTACGTACCCAAGCCTCAATGGGATCAGAGTCGACGTAGTTCGGTGCACCTAAGCTAAGCTACTTATGCCTAACTCAACTAAGACACCGACCTAGACGGAATTGACTGTTTCAACAGTTTTAAGAGAAATTATTTTAATTCAAGTTGAGGATTTTATTATCCTAGGATTTCATCTAAGATGCTTCTTATCTAAATGCAAGTCGTTTCTTAGACCAATGCAGGTTAGCCTACATCCTAGTTTACTAGGCTTGTCCTAGGGAAAGATTGGGTGACTAGTGTAACTAGACCTATGGCACGGTTGCTACCCATAGCAAACGTCCGTGATGAGGCTGGACTCCTAACTCTAGGACTCCTTAAAACCTAAGACTCCCTAAAACTTAGGACAAGACACGACACCAGTGTTCCTAAATTGGGCTCTAATGGTTCTTATGACGGAAACCGTAATCCAACGATTCCGAGAGACACGAGATGAATCGATTTCAGTTCTTGAAGTTAATTAATTTCAGATTTTGAGGATTTTCGGTTTCTGGACATTTAAGGAATACCAATGGTTCTAGGGTTCACCAATTTCGGCCTTGAATGGCATCCAAGGGAGGGAATCGTGCGCTCTTTCCTTGTGCAATTTAATACTTAGGTTATAGCATCTTATTGCCTGGCATATTTCAGGATTTCTGTGGACAGTAACCTCGGAGCCAACAACATGCTATAGCTTAAATATTCAAATTGTCAAAGATCGAGTGCAATAGGGATACGATTATGGATGCACTGGCCATTTTTCCAAGGAAATCTAAAAATCCTAAAATTTTTATTTCAATGAATTAAGGGGTGAACATGTGACAAAAATTCAAGGTTCTTTAGAAACTTTATGATGATTTTTAATTAATTTCGAATTTTCAATGGATTTTATCAATTTTAAACATATGAGTGATTTTACAAGTGAAATTATTGCAAACGAATTCAAAACGAGTTGAAACTTCTACAGCAGCAAGATATGATGGAATGTAGCTTACCGAAAGAGTGTTGCAGATTTTTACATCAAGCTCATATTTAATTTTGATTTAACAATAATAAGATCAGATTGCAAAAATAAGACAGAAACTACTAGAAATAGAAATTTAAATTCAATGAAATTTCTACAGTAGAAAGATATAAGTAAAAATAGCATGCTGTCAGATTTTCATGAATTTTAGAAACTATTTACTATCAATTTCGGATTTTACAATTTTCAGACCAGATTATGAATTAACACTACATCCCATATGAAACAAGCTCCAAATCACTTGAAAAGTTTACAGAAACAAGAAATAAAGAATATAAGACTACGGTAAAAATTTTGAGAATTTTATCTGTGATCTGATGTCAGTAAAAATTCTCCCAAAATCTGATAATTTTCAAAGAAAGCATAAAATAGTATACCAAACAAAATCCAAAAATTGTCAAAAATCCATGGTAGAATGTATTAGTACCATATTATTTTTCTACAAAATTTCATTAATTTTGGAATCTATTTAGTATATAATTTAGTTTTCTTCGTCAAAAAGATGTTTTTGAATAGTTTTCTATTTTTAAAACGCGATTTTCGAGAAAATTACGACTCCGGAAAATGTCCTCCAACCTTGTTCTGATGTGATAAATACAAGAAAAGTTTAAAATTCCAAAAAATAGATCATCCAGAGATGGCTATTTTTTCGAATTTCGTAATTTCTCAGCCATTATTTTAAATAAAGTTCCACTCTTCACTCAAATTCTAAAAAATCTTTGATCAAATGTCCGATCCGATCCGACAGTTATTTTAGTCTATTTAAGTAGATCATTGTATTAAATTTCGAGACGAAACGGAATTGAAACACCCATGCAGATCATGATTTTGAGCATACACATTTAACATTAAATTAAATTCATTTAAATGCTTAAAAATCATGCAAAAATATAAAAAAATACCAAATCATCCGGAAAAAATATGAGAATAATGTACTGACCTGTGATGTAGATTCTCGCCGAATCCAAAAGCCGAAAAATTCGAAAAAACTCGCCGACGCTCGATCCGCTCCGCCTTCTTCTCTTTCTTTCTTCTTTTTTTTTCTTTTATTTTTTTAAAACCACTGTGAAGAGGGATAGAGAGATATGGAGAGAGTGTGATTGAGAGCAAGAGAGATAGAGAGGGAGTGATTGAGAGACAGACACAGAGAATGAGAGGGAAATATAGTGGTGGAGAGATTGTGAGCGAGAAAGAGTGACAGAGAGGGAGAGGGGCGTAGGTAGCAGAGAGGGAGAGTGAGTGAGAGTATCAGAGAGATGGGAGTGAGAGAGAGAGAGAGAGAGAGAGAAAATAATATGCCTCAGTTTTTAAAGAAAAACCGAGACTTTGTTTTCTTCTTTTTTTTCTTTTTTTTGTTGTTTTTTTTTTTCAAAAAAAACGATCTGCTGTTGAGAGGATGGGAGGTGAGGCACAGAGAGGGAGAGAGAGAGAGCGAGTGAGGTAAAAGGAAAATGGAGGGATAGAGAGGAAGAAAAACAGAAGTATCGGTGCAAAACCGATACTCTTTTTCTTTTCTTTTTTCTTTAGAGAAAATATGAATGAGAGAGATGGGTGAAGGACGGCTGTGGAGAGTGTGAGGGAAAGATGTTATGTTATGAGGGATAAAGAGAGATGGGAGAAAGATAGAGAATATTGAGAGATGGCTGTTGTGAGAGAGAGTGAGAGTGAGAGCTTGAGATGGTGAGCAATGGATAGAGAGACTTTGAGAGATTGAGAGAGAGCTATGGTAGAGAGACTTTGAGAGATTGAGAGTGAGATGGAGATTGGAAAACCGATGGAGGATTGAGAGGGATGAAGAGTGGAAAACCGAAAAAAAAAGTGAGAGGTGATGGGGAGAGAAAACATAGAGCTCTAGACGGGTCGGCTGTGTCAGATCAGAGCGGAATTCAGAGCGACGATCCTCCCCCTTTTCTTCCCTCCTCCCCTTTTTTACTCCTCCTGGCTTCCCACATAAGCTCCCTTCTAAAAATCCAGATGGAAAGTTCCTAACATGGGCTTCTTTGAATTTGCAATCAAGAATCGAATGCCGTGTTCACAAGATACCGAAATAAAGAAACTTGCAGATTCTCGGAATAAACGGGAATAGGCAACTTCTAAAAGTATCATGCCAACCTTTTTAATTTTATAGTTTTGCCATATATTCAGCTAAGGGAAGAAATTAATTTCAAAAATATTACTTTTTTTTTTCATTAGAATGAGGTGGTGGTCGGTTTTTCCAAAGTGATCAAATAACCTCCTTTTATTAATTCCCAATGAACCCCCTTTGAAAACATCTTGAAAATGGTGGGGCCCACTCCATAGGATAATCTGAACCACCCGATTAACAAGTCATTGATGGGATATGCTCGATAAATCATTTCTTATAGATCGTTCATAGGATGATCGGAACCATCCATTTCAATGGGCTACCGAATAAATGATTCGTTCTTCTAATTCATTGCCGCAAGTTGATCTTGGCCGTCCAATTGATAGGCTGCCATGTGGATCGGTTACACCACCTCTTAAATCGCTCCATATTGTTTAATTGGTGGCCCACAAATCTTTTCCGTTAGATTTCAATACGGACCCCGAAGAATAAGATTGAATTACCTTGGGTGGGCCCCACGCATATTTAGTGGGCTACTCCATTTTAAATCCCTCAACCAAATGCCAGGCCTATTCCTTGGCCGAATTTTCCATGAGGTCCATTCATCGAAAATTTAGGCGGGTCAGCTTGCTTCAACTTAGCGAACTCCACTCCATGTTGGGCGCAATTATTCCTATAAAATTTGATCGTTAAACATCCATGATAAACTCCACAGATAACTTGGATATTTATTATATGGGCCAACTTTCTCGATCCAAATTTAATTCAAATGCTCAATGCGGGCCCACCAAACGGGTCCCAATTCTCTCTTGCTTTAATTCTTGCGAACAACCCCTCTCAACAATTATCAGACGACGCAAAACATGACAGAAATAACCTAAAAGATCGAGAAAAAAAGAGGAGCGGACACGAGAATGAAAAACACTGAAAAAAGACTGATAACAAGAACACTAACTTCTTTGTTGATTAAAGCAGAGCAAAATGAGGTGTCTACAGGTCCATATACAGAATGTTGAATTTAGAAAGATTTTATTAAATTTTACGGAAAAAACCCGAAATGGCCCATTGAGCTAAAGCCCGCAAAGGTGGAGGTCATGTGGGTTCACCCATATAGGTCGACCACCATGGTGGGCGCCCTACATGGCTGACCCACATGAGTTGAGCACCCAACCTTGATGATGTCACAATGGTGACATCATATTTGTTAAAAGAAAAATAAAAAGAATAAAAAAGAAAAGAAGGAAAGAAGGAAAAAGATGAATGATTGGTTAAAAAGGTTTTCTTCCAAAGAAGCAATGTGGAATGGGAATAGCAGGTCTTGATTGACAAGAAATTAAGATTGGAATCAAATCCAATTTGGAAACAAGAAAGAAAGAAAGCAAGAGGGAAAAATTGGAAACAAGCCAAAGATGGGAGCTCTCACATTGGAAACTACTATTTCTCTCTTAACCCTAGCCTTTTTCTATGAAAACATCACACAACACAAAGGGAGAACCATAAAATTTCGTCCCTCTCGCTCTCACCCAAGAAAAAATCCAATTTTCTCTCTCCTCTCTCCTCAAAAAAAAAAGAAAAAAGCCTCACTCTCTCTTTAAGTGTGTTCATTTCTCTCAAGTGCTCTTCACAAGAGGGTTTCTTGATTTTCCTCTTCTTCTCTAAGGCATCAGACAATCAAGGATTATTGGAGTATTCTTTGGATATTTTTTAGCGTATAAAAAGGTTGGACAAAGCGTATATCTTGGATTACCAACCCTAGAGACAAGGATCGCGATCAACGGTAAGAATCTCTCTTTGCGAATTAGAACAAGCATTCTAGGGTTTTATTTTTGAAATATCAAATCAATGAGTTTTATTTTGAAATTTCTGTATGTTATAGTATAGATTAAAGGCTTTCAAAATCCAAAATTTCAACAAAAAATTAGTTTTTCTCCATATAAATATAAACTTTCTTTCTTTATTCTTCAATATGAGTTTAAATTCAATTTTGAAAGCAAGTGTTTGAAAACATAATCTTTTTCAAAAAATAATTTTTTTTTAGGTTAATAAAAATTCCAAAACTACTGGAAAGTGAAATGTTTGACCACGGTTTGACTGCCTCGATTTCCGTTTTATTTCTCGAAACATTACTCGGCAAAGGGTTATTCCTTGAAGAATAAAATGGAAAACCGGTCAGATCAAATCCCAATTTCATGAAAATTTGGTTCCAAACCGATGTGTGGATTTTCAGTTAACCATAAAATTTTTGGAATTTTTTGATATTTTTTAATCCGGTTTTAATTTATTTAAATTTTGGATTATTTTTAATAAATATCAAAAAACTTTAAGAATTGATGAAACTTTCCAAAACTCATGTTTAATTATAAATTGAAGTTTTCATAGAATAAAAGTTTGAAAAAAATATTTTCTTTACTGTTTTCAACTTAATTCTTTGATTTACGTGCCGTAATTCTTTTTCGTATTAAATTAGTTAATTTTCAAACAATTTCTTTACAAACCAGTAACTTAGGTTACTAGAATGTTAGAAAAAAAAATTTAATTTGTTTTACAAATTTTTAATATGGTTTTGTAATTTATTTTAATAAACGGGTTTCAATTCATAGAAAATAAATTCCCCTTATCTATCTAAAAATCCATTTTATGGAGGAGATTTAATTTTTAAGTTTTAAAATTTTGATAGAAAATTCTATAATCTATTATATATCTACTGAAATTTTTCATTTGATTTTAGGATACCATTATCTTTGCTTTTTAAGTAATTCTTTGGTTTCATCCAATTTTTGTGTGAATTTCAATTGGCATCAAATCGTAATTAAAATGCATGAAAGTCATACAGTAGTCTCATCTCATGATTATCTTTATACTGTAAGAGTTTGACTTGATTTGAAATTGATATGCTATAGGTTGCTGTGTTAATCTATAACTGATTTGAATTTTAAAAAATAAAAAATTGATATCAAACTTTAATGATAATTCATGAAAACTTTCCCGTATGCTATAATCATCTATATCTTTATTCTCTAAAATTTTGGATTAATTGGAAATTGATATGCTATAAGTTACTGTGTTAATCTATGAACTGATTTGAATTTTAAAAAATCAGGGATTGATATCAAATCTTAATGAAAATTCATTAAAGCTTTTCAATCAGACACAATCATCTATATCTTATTACTGGAAAAGTTACAACTGGTTTGGAGTTTGATTGCTTAGGGTTTCTGTGTAATCCTAGCAATCTGGTCATAATATTAATAAATCATAATTTAATAGCAAATCAACACAAGAGTCAGTAAAAATCTCCAACAAATCTTAACTTTACATCATGAAGTTAATCCCCAACTTGTTTGAAACAAAAACCTTAGGGTTCATAGATCTCCCATGTAAATTCACTATACCGCGATAATCTAACTGCCGAGATTGCAACCACAATCGTATACTAATTGCGATTAATCCTGCATAATTGGAGTGCATAAATTATAATATGATATTAGCTCCGAGGTCCACTGTCCATGAAAATCCTGAGAAACATGCCAGGCAATAAGATAGTATAACTTACGTGCTAAATTATACAAGGGTTGAGAGCACGATTCCCATCCATGGTTGCGATTCGAGGCCGAAACTGGCAAACCATAGAACCTTTGGTATCCCTTAGATATTTAGGAATCGAAAATCCTTAAAAATAAAAAAACAGTCAATCAAAAAATCACCAATATCAACAAATTGAATTAACTTAATCAAAGTCTTAGGAGCCGTTGGATTGCGGTCTCCTATCGTAGGAACCTTTTAGGGCCCCTTAGGAACACTTACGTCACGTTGTGTCCTAGGTTTTAGGGAGTCCTAGAGTTAGGAGTCCAGCCTCATCACGGCCGTTTGCTATTGATAGCAACTGTGCCATAGATCTAGTTACACTAGTTACCCAATTTTTCCCAAGGACAAACCTAGTTACCTAGGATGTAGGTTAACCTGCGTTAGTCTAAGGGATGACTTGCCCTTAGATAGGACCATATAGCATCTTAGATAAAGTCCTAGGATAATAAAATCTTCAACTTCAATTAAATAATTTCTCTTAAACTGTTAAAACAGTCAATCCAGTCTAGATCGGTGTCCTAGATGAGTTAGGCATAAGTAGCTTAGTTCAGGTGCACCGAACTACGTCGACTCTGATCCCAGTGAGGCTTGGGTACGTAGGCAGCTTGGATGCTTGATGGCTTACCAATCACGAGTTGGCTCCGCACATAAGTGGTGGGGTTTTGTATATTAATCCTTAAATTAAAAGTAATTAAATCACTTAGGGCTTTCCATGAAATTAGAATTTTAGGAGAACTTTCACTTAGATTGAATTCAAATAAATTAAGAAAATCAAGATACACATTTAGGAATTATTTTAAAATTAGATTTTAGGATGCATGTCACGTAGTTCACACTTCAATAGAGTTAAATGAGCCATTTAAAAAAAAAATCAAGAGAGTTAACTTTTGGAATCGAAGACTGGATTATCGGGCGAGGATGGTGCATGTGGTGGTAACTCCCCATACTTTCCATTCTCGTAACCAGGTAACGAGTCTAGATTTCTGGTTATTTATGGGTCCTAGATACCTCATCTAGGTGGCGACTCTGTCATTCTCCTTTGTGTGAAATTTGGATTCTTTTTGTGATTCCAAGTTCACAAAAAGGATGAATTAAATCACACCTTCCTAGGCTCGGCGGCTTACCCCTGCCCTTGTGGGTACTGGGTTGCACGTTTGTTTGCACCCTATGGCTTAGTTGTTGCCGCCTTGGTTGGGTAATCAATAATAAAAATAATAAAAGACACGCGCCAATCGTGTGGGTACGAGAAACCAAGAAAGAGGAAGGCGGCTCACGGGCCATTCCCCTCTCGCGGGATCGAGTCCCACAGGTTCTGAGGAGATTTTAATCAATTTGGAAGGACGGAAGCAAGGGAAAGTACTGTTCGAAAGGACTGGTAAACCATCGGCTAAAGTCGAAACTCTCGACATTATAGAAGTTGTGGATCCAATCATTCAATTCTTCCTGGTGGTCCATGATCTATCTACACAGAAGACAGAGAATAAAACACGGTAAAACAACTCTAAAACATTTGTTTTTGTATTTTTTTTTATATATCTATATATTTTTTAAAATTTTTGGACGGATCCTGAACAAGCGAGGGGTTGAGAGCAACGTCTGCCCCTGTGATTTGAGAATTGGGAGGACATCCCTAAAAGAATTGAATTTGATTAGGGTCTAGATACAGATCTAACCCTGGTCTCTGAGGTAACAGAGGTCCGACATTTTGGTTACGACAAAGGTTTGGTTGGTTATACCCTCTTGTGAGAAGATATATTCATTTGAACAGAGCCCAAATTCTTTGAACATAACAAGGTAAACTAAGAAAAGGATATCTTCTCTGAAGAAGATGAAGACAAATTAGGCAGAGTTCTGCCCTTGTTTTGACCATGGTGGGTCAATCGGGAATGAGTCTAACCTTTTGAAAAGAGTGACTGGGTTTGCGCAGAGCTCGGGTATTGTGACCATAACAACGGTCATGACAAGGTTATCTTCATACTAGAAGATGAGTTAATTTGGGCAGAGCTTCGCCGCCACAGACCATAACAGATGGTTTGGAATGAGTCTAACCCTTCGGAAAGACAGATTGGAAATTGAGCGGAGCTCGGGTACTGTAACCTTAAAATGGTCATGACAAGGTTATCTTTGTACTAGAAGATGGGTTAATTTGGGCAGAGTTTCGCTGCCACAGACTATAACAGATGGCTTGGAATGAGTTTAACTCTTCGGAAAGAGGAATTGGAAATTGAGCGGAGCTCGAGTATTGTGACCTTGTAACAATGGTCATGACAAGGTTATCTTCGTACTAGAAAATGGGTTAATTTGGGCAGAGCTTCGCCGCCACAAACCATAACAGATGGTTTGGAATGAGTCTAACTCTTTGGAAAGAAGAATTAGAAATTGAGCGGAGCTCGGGTACTGTGACATTGTGGAGAGATAACTTTTTAAAAGGGGAGATCAGTCGGAAATGGATAGGACAAATCTATAGACAGACTTATTTGGACAGGGCTTCACTGTTTTGACTACAATGATAGTCAGGATGGATCGAAGCAAAAAGCAGTAGAGCCTAACGTGGCTGAGACCGAGTCAGTCTGGACAAGAAGATGATTGAGGGATTGCAATATCTTTTCGAAAGATGGGACCAGAATGAGGGACTTTTTATTAAGCGTATCAACCACAAGACGGACATCCCTCCAGGGTATCATGGTTTCTTTATCTAAGGGTGTGATGAAATGGTTTTGCAAACATGGCTCTAGACAAAACTAAAGGTTAAAAGTAACCTCTAATCTTGCGTAGAAGTAAACTGTGACCGTTTGCGCATCGGGCTAGGGTAATGACATCCCTAGCAAGAAATGGCAACCCGGGGACACCTTTTTAGGCATGCTCAACATGCCCGTAGTGGGCTAAAGGTTTAGTGTATCCCTATTTTGGAAGACGCTCACATCTCTCAAAAGTAACTGGTAGGCTTGCCTAACTCTAAGATCAGCATGCCCTTAGGCAGGGAATGGTAACATCTAAGTGCATGTATGCTTGGCAATGCAGGGGATGAAGGCTTGAAGGTTCCTCTCGCCAATGTGATTAAACAATCCCTTGCGCAGTGTTCCCGGATGAGGCAGGGAGTTAATACATCATCATTAAGTTAATACATCATCGTTTTAACGACACCACAAGTGTGACGTGCAAAGAGATGGTGCTTTCACATCAAATGGGGGTCTGATCAGCTGTACTTCGGGTGATGAAATCCCAAGTGGTACCGAATCCGTTCCAAGTGCCAGTCACTCCCGGGTAAAATAGGTATGCAAGCGGGTGATGAAATTCCATATGGTGTGTACGTGAAAAATGAAAAAAAGGTAAGCCTAAGTGCCTCCAGGGGCATTTTCGCGGAATTTGGTGGCAATTTTGAGCATTGCCTCTTAGCAATCCCTGCAGAAGAAGTGTGGCAAGTGTATGGTACTGGGAAGTAAGTCTAACACTTGTTTTATTTCGCACGTCAGGAGCGTTCGCAACTTGCGAATACCCTTGAAGGCTCCATCGGGTTAAGGATAACCCTAATAAAAAAGAAAAAGTCAAATTATTTGATTTGAATTCTTCGAAAATGCCAAGTTAGTTATACAGAGTTATAACCTCCTTGATTTTGATAACAGATCTGGTGAGAGGAATATCATGTTGAATAGAGTTAGTTCTCTCCAGCAGAGTCACCAGTCTATGGGAGCCGGTTTTTTCCTGTGTTGCGTAGGACAACAAGGGATCACCACATCGGGTTTCTATGGGAGTGTTTATTTGATCTGCGCTACTTACGAACTCGGGACCGTAGTCCTAACTTCGAAAGATAGAGAGAGTCGCCACCTAGGTTAGGGCCTAGGTCCCGTGTCTATTCTTCCAAGGAAATGAGTAACGACTCGAATTTCGTTGGAAGAATAGTAATCAGGGGTTCATTTGCTCTGGGTTTAGAACCTTATATTTTGCTCTATTTGCTTAAGGCACGGTCCTTACAGATATCTGGGTAAGGGTTATGGTGACAATCGGGGAAGATGTTAGGCACCCCTCTTGTTCGAATTAATCCGGTCTCTTAACTTGGAATGGCATTTTTTGAAGAATTTGAATCAGGATAATTTATCTTTTTATCCTTTATTTTGGTTATGCTTAATTCCGAATGTAAATGAAATGAATTTACAAAAAAAATTCAAAAATAAACGGTTGTGACTCAATTTCGTTTGAGATCATATGTCACAAACCCATACAGGGTACTGCAACTGATCCCAATTGGGTCGCCAAATCTAACGGAAAAAGACAGTACATAAAGTAAAAGACAGGCAGAGGGATTTATATCTGGGGGCCATTAAAAGCCGGAGAACTTATGTCACCACCTCGTACCTTACTTTGTAATGGAAACTGCAGAAATCTATAAATTGCAGAAAGTAAAAGAAACATAGAGGGCTTTATTACATTAGATCCGAGGGCCATTAGAAGCCGGAGATCTTATGTCACCACCTCGTTCCTTACTTTGTAAAGAAAATTGCAGAAAGCTGTAAATTGTAGAAAGTAAAAGAAAGGCAGAGGGGTTTATTACATTAGATCTGAGGGCCATTAGAAGCCGGATATTTTATGTCACCACCTCGTACCTTACTTTGTAAAGAAAATTATATTAGAGCGATTTAAAATGTAATTTTACCAGCAGAAATTTGGGCAGTGTAACTGCGTTTGTTTGGGAGAGAGGAGCTCAGAAGTTGCCGAAATTTTGGTAGAACAACGACACTATTTAGATAATAGGGCATTGGGCTCTCCGAAATTCGCAGTGCTACGACGCTGTGTTGGCAAAGGAGTCTCGGGAGTTGCGCAGAAATCGGCAGCGTAACGACGCTATATAGCCGAAAAGCCTCCGAGTTCGTCGAGATTTCGGGAGAACAACGGCGCTACTATTAAAAAGCAGCTTGTAGTTCTGCGAAATTCGGCAGAACAACAGTGAAAAATATAAAAGTCACTCCGAACCTTTAGAATCTCGACGGAGTGCCGACACCCAGTTCGAGCTACCTAGTGTTTCTCTACTTTCTCTCTTCTAAAAAGTAAGCTAACTAGGAATTTTTCTAGATATCTGCAAGGGTTTAGGGTCTAAAAATACACCGAAAGGGGGTGTATACACCGAAGAATGGTGTAAAAACCACCAAAGGAGAGAGAGAGAGGATGAGAAGGTGTAAAAACCTCTTAGGTGGGAAAATTTGGGATGACATCATCTGGATAAGATCAGATGATGTCGTCCCCAGTTCGCGTGATGTTTCGTCTCTTCTCTTATTTTGTTTTATATGGATTCGTCTCTTATCGGTTAGTTTCGATCGTCCGTAACTTTTCCGATTGAACTCCAATTTGTACGCGGTCAGATCCGTTGGATTCCTTATTCCAGGAGCTTTCCAATGAATCTAATATCGTACGTATTCGAAAGATGAAGTGTCCTTTGGGTGCAAACAGAAGCTTCTGTCCCAAATTTAACTTACCAATTGGAATGCCATGTGCAAACAGGCTTACCTGTTTATGCCGTGAAAGGCGGGTGCTGTGTAAACAGGCTTTTTGGTTTGCCGAAAAGGAGGGTGCTTTGTTAAAACAGGCTTTCCGATGGTTTAAAATGATTTTCAGAAATCATTTAGTTACCCTAAAGAGAGATTGAGAGAAACACAATTGGTGCTCTGGGACTCGTCATAAGGTTCTTCCTTGCGACACCTATCATTAATACTACCTTGACAAAATTGGGTGTCTACATCTGGCCTCGTCTGCGCGACGAAGTTTTCAGCAAGACTTCGGTATTGATCAGCTAGGTTCGCCATTTGCTGAACTAAATTATTGAATTGTTCTATTGTCGGGGTGGTCGGTGGCGGAGGTTGAATCGGCAGTTGTTCAGATCGGTCCTCTCCTGGACGGACGACGATCTGTGATGATATCCATTGCCTGTTGTTTCTACTCCCAGGGTTGGACCGTGCCCCCCCCCCCCCCCCCCCCCCGAGCAGAGCCTGGTGTGTGCACCTCTCCGAGCTCCTGTCATTTCTAGACCCTTAGAGACTTTTATGTTTGGGGCCCCACGGGTGGCTGAGCTGGAGACTGAGAGTGAGTGGACGGCCTTGATTTGTCCTTGCTTTCGTCCTACACATACGAAAGAACGGTTAGAAGACCAACCCGGAAGGGTTTCTCCAGGAAGGCCCTCCGATGCTTAAGTCAGTAATCGCAACAAATAAGAAAACTCAACTTGAAATAGTAAGTTTTTGGGAATTGTGTCCCTTACCTTTTGGATCTTACCCCTATTTATAGTGGTTCGGTGTGTTAGGGCTAATCCGTAATTTCCCTTGTGGTATGATTACCATATTGCCCTTAAGCGGGTGGCAATGAGCCGTAAATACCGCTTCTTGCAAGGGTCTTTTGTTGATTGAGGGGAATTACTTTGTTACCCTTTTGGGATTTGAGGGCCCTTTGACATGTGGAGCTCCCCGATTGGACAGTTATTTTTATCCCGTATCACTTTGCATTGTATTGATTGGAGACAGTTATTTTTATCCCGTATCACTTTGCATTGTATTGATTGGAGACTTATGATGCATGGAATCACGTTCTTTTTACTTCAAGAGTACAAGGGAAAAGTATTCATTCCTTGTGAAATGAATCAAACGCGGTATTTTAATTTCATTAAGGCTATTGCTGTATTAGTTATCTTCTGCCCTCCCCACCTGTAACAACTGGAGAGACCTTATAAAAAAACAGACCCATGTGCTTCTATAGAGAGAGAGAGAGAGAGAGAGAGAGAGAGAGAGAGAGAGAGAGAGCACCACTTTATATCGAAATCGAGAGTACAGATAGCATTACGATTTGATGCATTGAAAATGGCATCAAAGTATAACTCTACAATAAAAACAGCGAACAGAGGTTTTGTAATGAACCGCGTCCTTTTCCTCTAACAGGGGGTAATGTTTGGTTTCGAGGTAGAAGGAGACCCCACCATGCAAACACTCGAAACGTCAATGCTATTTAACGTTTCACTCTAACAACGGGTATCTTACCCCAGCTGCCATCAATCTCTGCTGCTCTATCTGTTGTAAGAAAGAAATGTCATGTTACGTTTAGAGGTTTGGAAAATGATATCTACACCCATTTCCCACTTTTGATTTCTTTGAGGAAATCAAAGGACCCACGCTATATCCACGGCTGGGTCCCATGATTTCCTCCAGTGGCTAAAGGCAGAGAACTTCTCTGTGGAGTACCAAGTTTTGTTGATTTTTTTTTACTCCTTGTATGGTTTATTGCAAGGGAGAAAAGTCAACATCCATAGTATAAATATAGAAAAAGAGAAGAGTGAATATGGGAAAAAAGGGTGTAAATATCAAGGCCCAAAATAAAGAAAATGAAGAAAGGAAATAAATCCGAGCATTTACTTGGAACAGTTCGTGCAGTTTGTTTTTGAGGTAACAATATTCATGCTCCAGCAGCTCCAAACAACGCAAACACCTGAGAACCCACAGATAGAATCACGTGAACATCTATGACGTCTCTCTCTTTCTCTCTCTCTCTCTCTCTCTCTCTCTCTCTCTCTCTTTCTCTCTCTCTATCAAGTTTTTCTACTTCCAGACCAAAGAGAAGTGACTTTTTTTTTCTACTTCTAGAGCAAAAAAAGTTCCTTCTCTACTTATAAAGCATAAAAGAGATTGGTTAAGGCAAAGTACTTTCTCTCACTTTCTAACAAGTTTTCTACCTCTAGAGCAAAAAATTAGATTGGGTAATAAACCAGCTCCTGTTTTCTCTAGCAACGATTTCTGGGTTTATTTTTTCATGGCTTTAGTATTTCTGGTTCTACAGATAAAACCGGAAAATGGGTAATGCCAAAAAACACACATAGTATGCATATATATTCGCACAACATACCCATCTCTGCTATTTTGTTCGGAAGCACCACGAAACGCAACACATACATTTCGTACTCGTTTCGCTCCAATACTCGAACTGCTCCCCATGAACTGGTTCAAATGAATTCCCATCTTCATGTAGTCTATGCATTCTCTCTCCAAACTGTCAATCACCAATTCATAACACATCTCATTGTCTCTCTATCTCTCTCTGTCTCTCTCTTTAGAAAACAAAATTTTGCATACTTACAGGAGACCCCGTAGATTCCTGAGGAGCTTCTCAGACTCCCGAAAGTAAATGGTAATGACCTCCAAAACAAAATTAGGGGAAGTCTCGTCTTGTAACTGCTGGAGTTGCACGAACTGCTCGTCAAGCACTCCCTGCACAATAATCAATTAAGTGAGAAAACTTCAAGACAGAGTGGGGTGCGAATATGAAAATAGATAGGTGATTAGAAGTGAGAGGAGAAAGACCTGGTGGAAGAGTAAAGCTAGTAATCGATGCATATCGGCCTCCAAGTGATCGGGACCCAGCCCAAGCATCCACAAAGGTAAACCCGTTTTGGCTAAATGAGAGTTTGTGAGAGGTTGAGATAGATTTTCCTTTCTTGTTTTCTCGAGACTTAGCTTTTTCTAGGGGTTCGATTTAAAGTGAGAGAGGAAGAGAGAGAGAGAGGGTTTAGTTAAATTGAAAAAGGTCGAGCGTGCGTGGGAAACGGGATCGATGTGAATGTGTGGAATCTACCGGACCAGGAGGAAAGGAGTTGTGGGCTGACCTGCTACTGGCCGTACGTGGTCACCTCGCGTGCTGTCTGTTTTACAGGCGCGGCAGTAAGCTTTGCCCCGACCACTTCCTGCAGCCGGTAATTGTCAGCCACAAAAACGGCTGGTTTGCCCTTTTTGTCCTACTTTTATTTATTTTATGGCAAGGGCTCCAATGCTTGCCGGGTTGACTTATCCGAGTTCACTCAGTCTTCATGAGAACGAGTCATTAGAAGTAAGGACTCGTCTTAGGCTTAGAAAAGGATCTACGGGGAACCCTATTCGTATCCGTCATCAGTTATATACTTACTAGCAAAAAACCCCGTGCGATGCACAGGCCGAGAAAGAATTGTACAGACCACATCATAGGTTGATCTAAACCGTCCATGTGATGGAACACAACATAAATAGGTTGTGCCCGTAAAATAATTTACATAGGCTGATCTTAGCCCTCCAATCTATAGAGGTTTCGATAATTGTTGTTCCACTTAAGGTGCCCAGAATTCGTCAATATTTTTACAGGTGTCCTGCATTCGTAATATCAAACTTTCCGTAATTTGACCCGCATATAGTGAATAAGGAAAAATAGTTCCCGATTTTCAACCCGACCCAACCCGATTTGCAATTTCCTCAACCCGACCCAACCTGATTTCCAATTCGGGTTGAGTTGGGTCGGGTTGACCTAATTTGATATGGTACCAATTGTTGACCACCTCAACTCAAGCCGGGTTGTTTTGGATTTTGAGAACCAATAGTGAGTCATCAATAATCAGTTTTTAACTCAAAATCCAAACCAAACAGGGACTAACAATTAACAAAGGGAAATGTTATCCGCACTACTATATTTTGATGATCACACTCCTCACTTTATTAAAGTACGTTATGGCCCGCACCATAGGATTATCCAAACCGTCCATTGTGGACTGTGGAGACTATTTCAATGTTGACAAAGAAAAACACATATACAGAACTTCTTCAGATAGAACCTAAATTCGGGTTTCGGGTCGGGTCGGGTTGGCCGACAGCCCGACCCGATTTCCAATTCGGGTTGATTTTTCCCAACCCAACCCAACCCAACCCGATTTACGAAAAAGCTTAACCCGACCCAACCCAAATTCGGGTTGAATCCGACCCGCGTGGGAATATCCAAGTAACAATGATGGTTTCAAATTATATATAGTGCTAATGTCCTCACTACCATACTTTATAATGGCACTACTCACCGTATTTTGATGATCGCACTCGTCACTTTATTAAAATGTACGGTATGGCCCGTACCATAGGATGATCCAAACTGTCCATTAGATGGGCCACTACCTACATAGGTTGTGCCCCAAAAATAATTTTCATAGGTTGATCCGAACCCTCCGATCTATAGCGGGTTATAGGTTGATCCAAACCGTTCATGTGATGGAACACAACATCAATCGGTTGTGCCCGTAAAATCATTTCCATAGGTTGATCTTAGCCCTCCAATCGATATAGGCTGATCCTAGCCCTCCAATCAATAGAGGTTTCCATAATTGTTGTTCCTCTTCAGGTGCCCGGAATCCGTTAATATTTTGCAAGTGTCATAAGTAGTTCTTTCATCATTGTCATATGTCTTTACATCTTCTTGGTAGTTTTTTTCGTAATTGTCATAAACAGGTACCCGGGTCGGTACTTTTCGTATGTAGATTACGATTTTACCCTCGAATAATTTCTCATAGAGATAAATATTAGATATCAGCAAAGGGGTTAATGGTTATTGTTAGGCCCGAAATCGGCCGAAATCGGTTAACAGATATGACAGTGACGTAAGAGCCGAGCTGGAGGGCCCGAGGAGCTGAAATGAAGGAAATAGAGTCCGGATGAACTGTGTGCTGCACAGAAGCAAACGAGGTCAGAATGACCGACCCGGAGTGTACTCCGGACAGGCCCTTCGACACTCATGTCAGTATGAGCCGGAGTGAAGAGGGAGTTTTTAAGAGTGGTGGATGAGAATTCAATACCCGATTTATGAGCTTTGGAAGCCTTTTTATAAGGAAAGTTTGGGGTAGGTGGGGGAGTTAATGCCTCCAACGCAGGTGTCGACCGGCTATAGGTTCAGGTTCACCCACCCCGAGGGAATTACCAAACTACCCCTGCCGACAAGGGTCCTGCGGTGGGCCCTCCTCTAGCCACGTGTTGGAAGCTAACAGGCTGCTGCGTTATCGCACCCCATCAGTTGCCCCCCAGTTCTCCAAGTTATTATGGTGACTTGGGGAAATGTGGTAGAGTACGCTTCCGATTGGAAGTGGTCGAGGCTTGGCCTGTGGCAGTCCTGAATATGAAGCAGTCCGGAAATTGAGGCAGTCCGGATTCTGGGGGCAGTCCGGATTCTGGAGGTAGTCCGGATCTTGGAGCAGTCCGGAATCTGGGGCAGTCCGGATTTTGGAGCAGTCCGAAAATTGGAGGCAGTCCGGAATCTGTGGCAGTCCGGATTTTGGAGCAGTCCGGAATTGGGAGCAGTCCGGAAATGGAGGCAGTCCGGATCTTGGAGCAGTCCGGAATCTGCGGCAGTCCGGATTTTGGAGCAGTCCGGAATTGGGAGCAGTCCGGAAATGGAGGCAGTCCGGATTCTGGAGGCAGTCCGGATCTTGGAGCAGTCCGGAATCTGGGGCAGTCCGGATTTTGGAGCAGTCCGGAATTGGGAGCAGTCTTGAAATGGAGGCAGTCCGGATTCTGGAGGCAGTCCGGATCTTGGAGCAGTCCGGAATCTGGGGCAGTCCGGATTTTGGAGTAGTCCGGAATTGGGAGCAGTCCGGAAATGGAGGCAGTCCGGATTCTGGAGGCAGTCCGGATCTTGGAGCAGTCCGGAATCTGGGGCAGTCCGGATTTTGGAGCAGTCCGGAATTGGGAGCAGTCCGGAAATGGAGGCAGTCCGGATTCTGGAGGCAGTCCGGATCTTGGAGCAGTCCGGAATCTGGGGCAGTCCGGAAATTGGAGGCAGTCCGGATCTTTGTCAATCCGGCTTGGGCCGGACTGCTTTTTGTCGTTTTGCGAAACGCGCCATATCCAGTCCGGCTTGGGCCGGACTGCTTTTTGTCGTTTAGCGACCCAGCCCGGCTTGGGCCGGAATGCTTTTTGTCGTTTTGCGAAACGCGTCATATCCAGTCCGGCTTGGGCCGGACTGCTTTTTGTCGTTTAGCGACCCAGTCCGGCTTGGGCCAGACTGCTTTTTGTCGTTTTGCGAAATGCGTCATATCCAGTCCGGCTTGGGCCGGACTGCTTTTTGTCGTTTTGCGAAACGCGCCATATCCAGTCCGGCTTGGGCCGGACTGCTTTTTGTCGTTTTGCGAAACGCGTCATATCCAGTCCGGCTTGGGCCGGACTGCTTTTTGTCGTTCAGCGACCCAGTCCGGCTTGGGCCGGACTGCTTTTTGTCCTTTTGCGAAACGCGCCATATCTAGTCCGGCTTGGGCCGGACTGCTTTTTGTCGTTCAACGACACAGTCCGGCTTGGGCCGGACTGCTTGGAACTCGTCTCGAAGTTTGTGCCCGCCATTAATAAAAGACACGTGGCACCACTCGGGCGTCCTCGAGACGTGTGCCCTTCATTTAATGCACACCGCCTCAGAGAAATCTATATAAGAGTGGGTTTTACCTTCTCATTTTCACTTTTTACTTCTCCTCCTTCTCCCCCTCTTTTTTCTCTGTCGGTTCGGCGAAGCCCAGTTCGGCGAAGGTCAGTTCGGGCCGTGTAGTTTTTGTGAACGGCGGTGGATTCAGGAGCATTCAGTGTGATCCGGTAATTTTTCTTGAGCGCATCTCATTCATTTCTTTTCCTGCTTTCATGTCTAGTAGCTCTAGTTCTGAGTCCGGTTCGGGGGAGTCGTCTTCTAGTAGTTCAGGGTCTAGATCATTGATTAGGACCGAGGATAGGCCTACCTGGTCACCGGCCCCGAAAATGGCGAGTGTGACTGTTATAGGTAGTGATGAGGAGGGGAGGACGAGGCGATATTGGACCTGAACACCGCTCTGCTTCTGACGGATAGCTACGTCCCACAAGGGGGGAGTGTTGGTAGTGACGCCGGCGAGGCGTCCACAATGTTTCACCCGGGCCGGGCCGTTGAGGTCGTGGCACGGGCCCGTATGGATGCCAATCCTACATACAACATACAGGCTCTCAATGAGGAGAACTACCTGGACGAGTCCGCCATGGCAGTGATTAGGGATAAGTACTGCATCCCATCCAGGTTTGGACTGAGGGAGGCGACGGAGGGAGATAGAGCCTGTAACGAAAGCTCCGATATTTGCATATATGACGAGTCACTGAGGGCCGGACTCCGATTTCCTCTACACCCCTTCTTCGCTTCGGTGCTTCAGCATTACGGGCTGGCCCCGGCCCAGGTGGCGCCGAACTCATGGAGGGTGCTCACGGGGTTTGTATACCTCATTCGGGGCCGGCTTCAGAAGGACTTATCAGTACCGTTGTTCCGCGCGTGTGCGCAATTGAAGAAGCACAAGGGTGGGGGTTGGATTTACATTAGCCAGCGTCCAGAGATAAAAATGATCACTGGCATTCCCTCCTCCATACACCTGTGGAGGAACAGGTTCTTTTACGTCGAGGATGCGGAGTCCAGCGAGCCTTGGCCGGTCCCTTTGAAATGGGGAACCCCGGATACAGTCGCGATGAGTCGCAAGCCGTTCCTTGAGGGTGAAGATGCGAGAACCCTCGCTCTACTTCGGGAGGTGCTGGACCGGGAGGGCCTGCTGATTTTTCAGACTTCCAGGGGGAAGAGGTTTTGGTTGGGTTGGGCCTTAGTACTGCGACCCGGGCACGTACGTAGATAGCCTCCTTTAAAATTCGTCTCTCCCCTTTCTTTCTTTTTTTTGTCTCTGACTGGTTTTGTTTTCGTCTATTTTTCAGAGATGTAGCAGCAGTCGTTAGTCGATAAGATGAGGAAGGGGGCCTTCGGGACGGTCCGTCAGGGCCAGAAAAGGAAGGCCCTAGAGACGGCGAGTCCGGCTCCAACCCAGGACGCGCCGCCCCTGCCCAAGGCCAAGAGTTCAGTGAAACTGGTGAGTTCATCCGGCCGGGGCGCAGGGTCCTGAAGGACCGTGGCGACATCTGCTGGCACGCTCCCACCCCCGGCGAGGTCCGGTGATAACGTTTTTCGGCCGAACTGAGCCGTCCAAAAGACTGATACTGGCCTTGGAGAGAGCCGGGTGGCTGTAGAGATTCAAACGAAATGTATTCTTGACAAAGACAAGCAACAAGTTCTCCACGAGCCGCCAGCTACGGCCGAAGAGGCCGTATTTTCTTCTCTTTATCAGGTAAGATGGCTGACGAGTACGCTCATTCTTTGTTCGCCTTCTACTTCGTTTGCTTGTGTTAACACTTGCTCATCTGTATTTTATAGATCGGAGTGTACTTCAATGATCTTCGGGGGAAGAGTAAGAAATTCTCTGATGCTATAACCAAGTCTGAGGAGGAAAATGGGAAGCTGAAAAGAGAGGCGAAGGAGCTGAAGAAGTCCGTCGAAAAATCTGCCGACGAGATCAAGCGGTTGAGAGAGGATTTTGCCGCTCAGCTGGCCGCGCAGAAGGAGGAAGCGACGGAAGCCCTCAACGCTCAGAGGGAGAGAGCCCTATCGAGGCAGGCGACTGCCGTTCAGGAGAAGGAGGACGAACTCCTTCTTCTATCCAGTGAGGCCTACAAGATAGGGTTTTTTGACTGCCTTGGGCAGGTCAAGGATTCTAATCCGGGCGTTGACCTGTCGAGGATGGTTATACCTGATCCACCGACACTCACTGGCGAGGAGCCGGCCGCAGCTGACGCACTCTTGCCCCCGGGGGCAGATTCAGCGCGGGATGGGGGCAATGAGGCGCCTTGAGTTCTTTTTCTCCCCTTTTTTGGCGATTTCTTGATTCCTTTTTGTAACGGCCCCTTGGAGGCCCAACTCCCTTTTTGTAACAGCCCGTTGAGGCGTCTTTTTTTTGTAATGGTCCTCTGAGGCCCCAACATATGAATGGAAAGAACTTTTGTTTGTCTACCTCTTCTATGCTTGTCCGTCTCTAGTTTACACTGCTTTTTCGTACGATGCGTAGCTATCGCTCTAGGTAGGAGTCATGGACTTAGGAGTGGACTCCCGATATTTGCGGAGACGAGCCGTGGCGAACCAAACGTCGAGTACCCTAGTTTTAGTGAACTGGGTTTCGAAGGAGCTTTGTTTTTTACAGCCGGGCTGGTTCCGGACCAGGAGTGGGCTCCCGGTCTTTGCGGAGACGAGCCGTGGCGAACCAAACGTCGAGTACCCTAGTTTTAGTGAACTGGGTTTCGAGGGAGCTTTGGTTTTTGCATCCAGGCTGGTTCCGGACCAGGAGTGGGCTCCCGGTCTTTGCGGAGACGAGCCGTGGCGAACCAAACGTCGAGTACCCTAGTTTTAGTGAACTGGGTTTCGAGGGAGCTTTGGTTTTTGCATCCGGGCTGGTTCCGGACCAGGAGTGAGCTCCCGGTCTTTGTGGAGACGAGCCGTGGCGAACCAAACGTCGAGTACCCTAGTTTTAGTGAACTGGGTTTCGAGGGAGCTTTGGTTTTTGCATCCGGGCTGGTTCCGGACCAGGAGTGAGCTCCCGGTCTTTGTGGAGACGAGCCGTGGCGAACCAAACGTCGAGTACCCTAGTTTTAGTGAACGGGGTTTCGAAATCTGACGGACACGAAGGCATTTGTAAAAAAGAAAAGGTTCTTTCATTCACATTCAGGAGACATTTACAAAGTTTTTTGTGTGCCGGCTACTTCGCTACTGATGATATTTGCGAAGGTTCTTCGAGTTCCAGGCATGAGGTAGTAGTTGTTCCTCTAGTGTTTCCAGTCTATAACTTCCCGGGCGAATCACCTCTTTTACTCGGTAAGGCCCCTCCCAGGTTGGGGAAAGCTTTCCGGCCTTCTTGGGTTGGGAGATGGCAGCTTTCCTTAAGACCAGATCTCTAACTCGAAACTCTCTAGGGCGTACCTTCGAGTCATGATAGCAGGATACTTTCTGCTTGTAAGCGGCGACTCTTATTCGGGATTCTTCTCTGGCCTCCTCTAATAAGTCAAGATTCGCGCGGAGCCCGTCACCGTTGAGCTGTTCGTTGAAGTTGGAAATTCTGGCGGACGGGGTGCCTACATCGACAGGTATTACCGCCTCTGTTCCGAAGGACAGGTTGAATGGAGACTCACCCATTGGTGTGCGCGGGGTGGTGCGATAAGCCCATAGGACGTGATAGAGCTCATCTGCCCATCGACCAACTTTTTCATCCAGTCTTTTCTTGATCCCTTGCAGTAGGATTCGGTTTGTGACTTCTGTCTGCCCGTTGGTCTGTGGGTGTGCTACGGAGGTGAACCTCTGCTCAATTTTCAGGTCGGAGCAAAACTTCCAAAAGTTTCGGCAGTTGAACTGTTTGCCGTTGTCTGTTATCAAGGCGCGAGGAATCCCGAATCTGCAGACTACTGATTTCCAGAAGAAGTTCTGTACATTCTGTTCGGTGATCTGGGTTAGAGGTTCAGCCTCCACCCATTTGGTAAAATAATCAATGGCCACCACTACGAAGGTGCGCCTTTCGGAGGCCGGTGGGAAGGGGCCCAAGATATCCATCCCCCAAATCGCAAAGAGTAGCGGGCTGATGATTGGGGCCATAGATACAGCGGGCTGATGAATGGTGGGGGAGAACTTTTGGCATTTCTCGCATCTCTTTACCAGGGTCAGCGCGTCTTGTCTCAACGTCGGCCAGTACAGACCTCTCAGCAGGACTTTGATCGCCAGGGCTTTGCCCCCCAGGTGCTCCCCGCAAATACCTTCGTGTGTCTCCTGCAGGGCGTACGTGGCGTCGCTGGGCCGGAGACACTTTAAGTATGGGAGAGTATAGGATCTTTTGAACAAGTTCTCGCCATCCAGTGAAAAACGGGCTGCTCTTTGGATCACCTTGCGCGCTTCTCTCTTGGCCTCAGGCAGTTTCCCACTACGCAGGTAGTCGACGATCTCGTCCATCCAGCAGGGCTCGTGTTCCACCTGCATTATCTCAGCAGCCTTTCTTTCGATACTGGAGGCCTGTAGGAACTCCATGCATATATTCGCGAGAGTCGTGTATCCGGATGCGGCCAGCTTGGACAGTACATCTGCCTTTGTGTTGTCCGCTCTGGGCATTCTGACGACCTCAAAACTTCTGAACTTGGAGGATAGTTGCCGGACCTAGGAGAGGTATTTAATCATTCGCTCGTCGCGGGCTTCGTATATACCTTGGATCTGGTTGGCGACCAACTGGGAGTCACAGTAAGCTTTCAATCTCTGGGCTCCAGTCTGGACTGCGAGATTCATCCCGGCGAGGAGTGCTTCATACTCAGCCTCATTGTTGGAAGCGCGAAATCCGAACCTCAAGGCGTAGTCTAGTGCGAAACCGTCCGGCTCGGTTAAAACCAGACCGGCTCCGCAACCAGCCTTGTTTGAGGATCCGTCCACGTGCACTTCCCAAAGTGATTCGGCGATTGAAGGATCATGCTCAACTGGTGGCAGGGGGATGGTTCCTGCTCTGGCTCCATCTTCTGCTGGTTCTCCGGCTGTAATAGCACCTTTCGCTGCTGGGGCTTGGGCGATTTCAGGTTCGGTGATCTGCTGGGGGATGGAGCATTCAGCTATGAAATCTGCCAATACTTGAGCCTTGATCGCGGGCCTGGGCATGTATCGGATGTCAAATTCACTCAGTTCCACGGCCCATTTAACCAGTCGTCCCGAAGTGTCTGGCTTGTGGAGGACTTGTCTAAGCGGCTGGTCAGTTAAGACCTTTATCGTATGAGCTTGGAAATACGGTCTCAACTTCCTGGCCGCCATCACCAGCGCGTAAGCCAATTTCTCGACCCGCTGGTACCTTATTTCAGCGTCGTGCAAGGCTTTGCTAACGTAGTAGACCGGTTTTTGTTGGCTGCGCTCTTCACGAACTAGGACCGCAGCCAGAGCCAGGGGGCTTATAGATAGATACAAGATTAGCTCCTCACCGGGCTCCGGTTTTGTCAATAGCGGTGGAGAGGACAAATATTGCTTCAGCTCCTCGAAGGAGGTTTGGCACTCCTCTGTCCAGGGCGAGGTTTTGAGGCCTTTGACGGCGTTGAAGAAAGGGAGACACCTTTCTGCAGATTTTGAGACGAAGCGCCCCAGCGCGGCTATCATCCCCGTCAGTCGCTGCACTTCTCTGATGGTTTTCGGCGGAGCGAGCTCCACCACGGCCTTGATTTTTTCTGGATTGGCCTCTATCCCTCTCTGGCTGACCATAAACCCCAGGAACTTTCCCGAGCTGACCCCGAAAGTGCACTTGGTGGGATTGAGCTTCATCTTATTGTCTCTCAGGACTTGAAACGTTTCTTCTAGATTGGAGACATGATCTTGCGAGCTTAGGCTTTTGACCAGCATGTCGTCGACATATACTTCCATGTTGCGGCCAATCTGATTCCGGAAGAGTTTGTTTACAAGCCTTTGATACGTGGCCCCAGCATTTTTCAGGCCAAAGGGCATGACACGGTAGCAGTAGGTCCCCTGGTCCGTTACGAAGGAGGTCTTCGGGATATCTGACTCATACATTCTGATCTGGTTATATCCAGAGAAGGCGTCCATGAAGCTGAGTAATTCGTGACCTGCGGTGGCATCGATGAGCTGATCGATTTTTGGGAGCGGGTAGCTGTCCTTGGGACAGGCTTTATTCAAATCCGTGAAGTCAACGCAGGTTCCCCATTTCCCATTGGCCTTTTTCACCAGGACTACGTTTGCCAGCCAGTCCGGGTATTGGATTTCTCGAATGAAGTCAGCTCTTAGGAGTCTCTCCACCTCTTCTCTGATCGCCATCTGCCTTTCGAGGGCGAAGTGTCTCTTCTTCTGCTTCACCGGCCTGCAGGTCGGGTCGACACCTAGTCTATGCGAACTGACCTCCGGGTTGATGCCGGGCATGTCCGTGGGGGCCCATGCAAAGACATCTGCATTGTCCTGGAGGAACTGGGCGAGGCTGTGCCGGGCGCCGTCGTCAAGAGAGGAGCCGATCTGGACTACCTTTTCATCATCGTTCTCGCACAGGGGGACGGAGACAAGGTCTTCGGCGGGCTGAGTTCCCTGAGCTTCGTCCCTCAGGTCCAGTAGCTCGATTGGCAACGACTCCGTCGCATTTCTGCCCTTAAGCGCCATTGCGTAACATTCCCTAGATTGCGGCTGGTCTCCTCGAACTTCTCCCACGCCATTGGGCGTTATGAACTTCATCTTCTGGTGATAAGCAGACGCGACGGCGCGGATCAGGTTCTGGCCAGGCCGTCCTAAAATAGCGTTATAGACCGAGGTGGCCCTCACTACTAGGAAGTTGACCATGGCGAAGGCTTGGCAGGGCGGCTCTCCGACGAGGACAGGAAGCTCGATTTGTCCCTCAACCTTGACTACTTCTCCTGAAAAGCCGAAGAGATCTGAGTTCGCCGGCATTAAGCGGTCGTCACCTATCATCATTCTTTCGAAGGCGTGATAGTACAGAATGTCGGCTGAGCTCCCGCTGTCTACCAGGATTTTCTTCAACTCCCAGTTTGCGACGAGCATAGTCAGGACTAGGGCGTCGTCATGTGGTAATATCAGGCCGTCAAGGTCCGCGTCCGAGAAGGAGATCTCATTCTCCGTCTTCGTTTTCTTACTGCATGCATGCACGGCATTGACTCGGCGTGCATATGCTTTCCGAGCAGCGGAGGAGGTGCCTCCAGCCTCCGGACCGCCCATGATTGTGCCAATGACTCCTCTTGGTTGGGAGCAGTGTGCTTCTGGCGGTGGACTGGGCGGCGATGGAGATTGTCTTCGGACTGGGGGCGGTTGAGACCGCCGAGGGCTTCGGCCCTGGGGACCCTTCTCCTTGACGTCACTCCCGCGGGTGTCACTCCGGACATATTTTTTCAAGTAGCCCCTGCTGATTAACTGCTCGATCTCCTCCTTCAGCTGTCGGCAATCGTCTGTATCGTGTCCGTGGTCCCTGTGGAACCGGCAGTACTTTGACTTGTCTCTCCTGTTTCCCTTGGAGATCATTGGAGTTGGCCATTTTATGAACTCTTCTCCGCTGATGGCCGCCAGGATATGCCTTCGGGAGGTGTTGAGAGGGGTGAAGTTTTCCTCCCTCCTGTGTGGGGATTTGTCCCTTCTGACAACCTTATCGTCCCTGCGCTGCTTAGCATGGTGCCTGTCTTGGTTCCTGTCATCAGAGGTTCTCCTCCGACTCGAATCCAGAGCTGCCAGTGTCTCTTCTACAGATATGTACTCCTCTGCCCCGGACATTAAGTCTGCTAGGGAGTGAGGATTCCGGCGGGCCACTGCTTGGCGGAAATCATTTGATCTAGCACCCGCGAGAAGTGCGTTCGTAGCGGCCGAGGGGTCCAAATCTGGCACTTGGAGTGCCTCCCTGTTGAAGCGGCTGACGAAGGCTTTGAGAGGTTCATTATCCTCCTGCCGCAAGGTCATCAGGGATGCTGTTGTTTTCCTTGGCCTGCGGCTGCTCATGAAGTGGCGGACCAGGTCTTCCCCGAAGTCATCAAAGTTGTTGATGGAGTTCGGTCGGATCCTTGAGTACCAATCCCTAGCTGCACCTGTGAGGGTCGTCGGGAATGCTCTACAGAGGAAACTGTCTGACGCACCGTGGAGGAGCATCAATGTCCGGAACGTCTCCAAGTGGTCGACGGGGTCAGTGGTCCCATCATATTGCGGGATAGCTGGCATTTTAAACCACCTGGGTGCTGGGGCGCCCATCACATCGTCGGTGAACGGCGTTCTGCTCGAGAACGCCCTAGACACAGGCCGGCTTTGATCCTTAGCCAGCTCTTCGATTCTGTGGCCCATCTCTTCTATCCTTCGCATCATCGGGTCATCTTTATGTTCTGGTGACCTGTTTCTCCCCACGGATTGGCCTGCTGCGGAGCCAGAGTGGCTCTCCGGACTCCGACGACGTGACCCTGATTTTGCCTGTGGCGCGCGCTCTTCATGAGCTCGGCGCCTTTGCGCAGAGCGAGACCTAGACCTCCGACGGCGGTGCGGCTCTGTCTGCGCATGCCTGGCTATGGGGTGACGGACTTGTCCGAGGGAATGGTGAGTCCGGTCTTTACTACGGCGCGACGACTCTCACCTGTGGATTTCTGGCCTTTCTAGGACAGGTTGTGGAGCTTCCGTAGGAGGTTGGGGGGGGGGCGCCTGGAGCAGCTGCTGGTACTAACCAACGAGAGCGGTCATCTGTTGAAAGAGAGCTTGGACTTGCTCTGGAGTCGGCATGGAGTTAAGGTTTACGGAGCGAGGCTGTTTCTGTTCAGCCGTGGCGGAAGCTGCCACTACCAGCGAAGCGAGTCGCTCACTTCGAGTCCTGCCGGGTAGCACGGCTCGGGTGGTCCGTGCAGTTGGCACCCGCGCACTCTTGCGTCCTGCCATTTTTGTGAAGTGGTTGGAACAGCCTTTAGTTCAGGGGTCCCACGGATGGCGCCAATCTGTTAGGCCCGAAATTAGTTAACAGATATGATAGTGACGTAAGAGCCAAGCTTGAGGGCCCGAGGAGCTGAAATGAAGGAAATAGAGTCCGGATGAACTGTGTGCTGCACAGAAGCAAACGAGGTCAGAATGACCGACCCGGAGTGTACTCCGGACAGGCCCTTCGACACTCAAGTCAATATGAGCCGGAGTGAAGAGGGAGTTTTTAAGAGTGGTGGATGAGAATTCAATACCCGATTAATGAGCTTTGGAAGCCTTTTTATAAGGAAAGTTTGGGGTAGGTGGGGGAGTTAATGCCTCCAACGCAGGTGTCGACCGGCTATAGGTTCAGGTTCACCCACCCCGAGGGAATTACCAAACTACCCCTGCCGACAAGGGTCCTGCGGTGGGCCCTCCTCTAGCCACGTGTTGGAAGCTAACAGGCTGCTGTGTTATCGCACCCCATCAGTTATAGAGATAGATATTAGATATCAGCAAAGGGGTTAATGCTAAAAGAGTAATGTTGATGTGTAAATCTTAGAGAAAAAGAACAGAAATTCATTTTTTCTCTAGTTATATAGTAGTAGATATATCTGCCAACTACATGAGTGAATATGACTCGTTCTAGCATCCGAGTGAGTTGAGTCCCGAGTCATGATCTTATGAACGTTTTTGTCTCTGACCTTTTCAAGCTTTTTACTCCCTTTAAAATTCCACCTGTTTAGTCAGGGAACACCCGATAAATACGCCGAGACGGCTCTCAGATAAGCTGCCCAGGTATCCTTTGATGACACGTGGCATGACATCAGAGCGTTTAGTTTGGCCACTCACTCTCGGTGTATTTGAGAGCGCCATGTATTTTTTTGGTTGGGCCCAGACAAAGTGCAATAGGAAATATAAACGTAAGGGATTTGTCAGCCTCCTTCTCGCCCCACCTTTGCATGTGATGACAGCCACCACACCTAATAAGACAAAACTGTCAAGAGTCAACATAGATGGCTGTCATCACATGCAAAAGATGGGCGAGAAGCTGCTTTCCGCAAAGGAGGCTGGCAAATCCCAACATTGAAAAATAAAATCATTGCAAGGAGAATTCTCACCACAAATAAATATAGAAAGGGAAATGATATCACCACTACCGTATTTTGATGATAGCAAACCTCACTTTATGAAAAAGTACGGTATGGCCCTCACCATAAGATGATCCAAACCGTCCATTAGATGGGCGACAGCCTAAATAGGTTGTGCCCAAATAATCATTTCCATAGGTTGATCCTAACCCTCCGATCTATTAGATCATTTCCATAGATCGGAGGGTTAGGATCAACCTATGGAAATGATTTTTTAGGGCACAACCTATTTAGGCTGTGGCCCATCTAATGGACAGTTTGGATCATCCTATGGTGTGGGCCATACCGTACATTTTAATAAAGTGATGAGTGCGATCATCAAAATACGGTAGTGGTGATATCATTTCCCTATAGAAATCCCCTGCATAAGAATTCTCACAACACACAAATATAGAAATTCACTTTTATTTGGTTGTATATATGGAAGAAATCAGCACATAATGATGTGAGATATCATCTTTCCCCAAGTAATAGTATTAATTAATTAAGCTGTTTATTTGTTATTATATACTTTTTTTTCAAGCAATAATGAAAATTACACTTGAAATCGCTTTTATGTTCTCTTTTTTCTATATGGAACATCAATTGAGGACATGGACTGAATGATTAATGGAGTATCATGAATTTTTTTTATTCATCCCTCAACACATTATTATAGACACATTCATTTAGAGTACAAGAGAGACCGAGTGAAATCCCAATAGTAAACCCAGGAGGGGGAAGGGTAGTAAAATCTTTTTTTGCAAATCAAACTTAGTTTTCCAAAATAATGTAATCCTTGTTATTTAATAAGAAATAAAACTAAGTAAAGGTTAGATGTTATCAATCACCAAAGTAAGGAGAAGATAGAGGAAGATGAAAATAGACAATGCACGCCAAGATTTATAGCTGTTCGATCAAAACAAGACCTTATCTACTCTTCACAAGTTTAGCTCCTTGAGGCAACCCACTAAATGTAGTTTGGTACAATGAAGATAGCTTAACGTCTTCAACACTCGCTCTTGGAGATGGCTTTGCGTCTCCAAACACTTGCCAAATACAATGGTTGATAAAAGAAAGAAGAAATCAAAATGCCTTTGGAAGGGTGCGAGAGAATCAAGAAAGATATACAAATTTATTCCTATGTCCAATCCTCTGTAAAGATCTCAAGAGAGGCACCAAGGTGGTTTTTCTAACTCAAAATATGTTCCAAGTAGGCTTAGGAGTGTTAGAATTGAGTTTGGAGGGTTAAGGAACCCTTATATAGAGCAAAGAAGCCAAAACTAGCCCTTATAGGCTTCCCAAAGGTCATCTCAGATGATCTTCAGAAGACCTTTGGGCTCCCTATGAAGGTGTCCGGGTGCCCTAACAGTTTGCTTCGGGCGCCCTAACAAAAAGGACAAACAAAATCTAGTTTTTCAACGTATTTTTGTCGTCAGCTTGTAAAATTCTTATCTCATTCATTTCTTATCGGATTTTGACGTTCTTGTATTCTACGGAATTGGAAAGAATGATATCTATCTAATAAAAATATTTTCAGAAATATATGAAAATTATTTGGACCAATTTGCCTATGATTATGATTAATAGTCAACTAAGTATGTGCCAATTCGATGCTTCTCTTTTTCCTGTACTTAAGGGCTTTGGTCAAAGAGGTTTTTCTTATATTTTGTGTCATTTGAGACCTTATTAATGTCTCCTTAATACCTCTTATGAACCTATGCAAGGAATTGGACTTTTACATTCTAATGCACTTGAAACATCAAAGGTCTTCAAGTTAGCTTCTTCACTTCATGTCCATTGCAAACTTGGATCTTCTAAGACTTCTTCAGGCTTGATTGATACTCCATTTTGGCTCCAATTGCCTTGATCCAAGCTCCTTTGATTTTCTCAAATACATATAAAGATCTACAACTTATGAGCAAACACATTCGTAGCAAATTCACTTGTATTTGGAACAATCAAAACAAGATTGGAAATGCCATGGGTTGAACAATTGAGCTTATAGAGAATTAATTAAGCATGAATTTACTGTATCAAGCAAGATTTCTATTATTGAATAATAAGGTAACTGAGAGTGGAGCCATACAAATAGCCTTTTGCCATGCTAGCAATATTTTCCTTGTTTTTTTTTTTTTGGCTTTTTTTCCTTAAATTGGCAAAACTACCCCTACTAAGGCATGTATGGGGGGATTTGTTGGGTTCCACTCTCGGTACCCCCAGCAACACTCTATTTTATTTACCAATTTTTTTTGGCTTTGTTAGGCTTTGGATAAAGCCAATAAATCATTTTTTATTGCCAAATGACAAGCAATTTTGATTTTTGTAAAGAAATTTCAATAGTAAAATGTGGATATCAATATCTTAGTTGCAAATATATTAGGATTTATTTTTAATTTTATTGTTTTGAGAAAATCTATATCATTAAATTGAGATGGGTTTTCAATTCAACAACTCCACATGTACACGATGACATGATAATTAGATATTATTGATTTATTGGATTTCTTGGATTCTATCGGCAGATAAAATTTTAGCCTATATAAACTCCTGTATTAAATGCACAGTTCCTATGCTACTAATTTACACTCTCTTATTTTTAATATTTAATATAAAATATCCAGTGATATAAGGTACAAGAGAGTAACTTCTTAGGAAATGTTGTTCAAAACACATACAAGTGAATATTTATGTTATTTAAAGTAAATATTGTATGTGAGTAAATATTATATGTATGTACATATATACTATACTGGGTACATGGCAAGCTTTCTTCAATCTCTTCATTAGAATCCATTGTGGTGGTCGTAGCAATCATGGACTCAAGCATGACAATGACAGTGGAACCCATGACAGATGCAGGCAAGGAGACTCCTGCCTGGCAGTGATAGTAGGATTTTTGCTAGACTTTCTTCTTTCCAATAAAAAAAAGTATAAAACCTAGTGCACCAAAAATATGGACAAGGCAAAGGACAAAGAGTTGACGAAGGAAGTGTAATGTGGCAAGGTCCAAGGGGCGAAGGTAATGGACAAAACCTATTTGATAATTAATACCCGTTAATATCCTAGATAGAATGCGTCCATCAGCAATATTAGTTATCAGACCCCCACTGTACTAAGGAGTGAAAGTAGACCAAGATGAACCAAGAGCAGCCACATAGGCCATCCACGAATTGCTCGAGAAAGTATATGCCAGAGCATTTCGCAGATTGTCTGTTGCATGCCAGAGCAGCCACATAGGCTTACTTTTCAGCAGATTTTGTCTTCATTCACGACGTTGCTGCTCTGGCATGCAATAAACCATCCACGAAATGCCTTCAGCGATGGACGCTAGCAAATCCCATTTTTATATTATGTTTAACATCATTATATACAAGAGCGAGAGAGAAACTATATGTTTCACACGATTGTATAATGATTATTATTTGGGAAATGATAGACTAAAGGGCGCCCTGGCGAAAATTAGTTGCAAGGTGTTATCGTTAAATTCTTGCTTCTAGATCGGACAATTAATAGAGAATTGTCACAGAAATCTATGAATTAACTAAGATCAAAGACAAAATTCTTTCACTGATTAAACAAGAATCTAATGAATACATTTGAGGTTCAAAGCAAATGAATGAGTAGTAACAAGGAGAAAACTAGTTAGAGTACATAACTTCTGGTGATCGGATTTCAGATCGAAAATAGATCATAAAAGATGAAGTTCTCTCACCAGAACAATGTTCTATTTTTTATTTACTTTCTCTTCCTCAAATGAGTGGGAGAGTCCTCTTTTATACTAGAGGGGATCATACATCTTATTCCCGTATATCATCAACGTGGCATTCTTTTATTTGTCCACTACCACGTCGATCATATTCGGTATATCTACTAGCTAGAGTATCTGTGATCGTGGGATCTGATCTCTAACGACTTGAGCTGACGTGGCTTAAAAGGAATTGTGGTATTTGTTATGGAAGGAAGGCGACAGGTGATCTATTTTAGGCTGCCAGATCATGCTCAGTCACGTGTCAAAATCATAGAGGATAGAACCAATTTTACCCTCAACTCTGATCTCCCTATAGATCGGAGAAGTAGTTAGTAGGAATTCAAAATTCTCGGCTCTAATCAATAAGATTCAATGCTGATTCTCTTGCAATTGTATCAGTATATAGTCTGAATCTCGATGGAAAAGCAGAAGGATAGCTTGGATAAGTTTGAATATTGTAAGTCGGCGGGCGAAATCGATACTTTCCTCTGGGAACTCGAAACGTTGGCTAAAAGCACTCGTTATGAATACAGAGTATCTCTGTACTAATGAGGCGTGATTCCTGCTGTGTTTCCTGTGGGGCCACGTGTCAAAACGGCAATGGGTCTTTAAGGGATACGATCCTTGACCAATCTTCTATTTAAAAGTATCACCATTTTCTTTCTTCTCTATATTTTCAAACTTTTTCTTCTCCTAGTTTTTTGGTGTAAATCTTTCCTCTTCCTTTCTTCTTTTTTCAAAATCCTTCTGGGACTCTCATTTGCCTATTCGGGGTAGGGAATCTGAAGTCCCTATTATTGACCTTAGCTCCAAAGGAGAGAGTGAGGAAGCAGAACAGAGACCCGGCCCGGAGCCGATAGCAAGAAGAACGAGGAAGAGGCGGGCAGGGAAGGAAGAAGCAGGAGCTTATAGCTAGCATTCTCCTCTTCCTCCTATAGAGGTGAAAAGGGGAGCACTGAGAGACTTCGTGGAAGGCTATCAACTTTTCCACAAGGAGGTACTCCCTTTATATTTTTTCTTTTACCATCTTCCTTCTCATGACTTCTTGATGCGTTCATTTCTTCTTTCTATGGGGCGAACTCCATCACAAGGCTGCTGGTGCTCGCCTCTTGGAGCTAAGAAATGAGGTTTATAGCCTCAAAGCTAGAGTCTCCGAGTTGGAGAAAGAGGCATGGGACCTGGAGGTGGAGAAGGAATCCTTGGTGGGTCGTCTGGATGCCAAAGATGATTTGATTGAATCCCTTAGGCTCCATCTCAACAGTCATGACGGATCTGCTTTCGGGGACGATCGTCAGGGCAACTTCTGATGAATGAGCTTCAAACATTAGGAACCTTCTCCTGGGCTTCTCTGGCAACCGAACCTTTATGGTTCTCGCAGAGAAGGTTTTTTTGGATTTTGTCTATTCATAGTTCCCCCCTGCATACTCGTGACAAAACGGGTGGTGGACGATGGTTAGGCAAAACAAATGGGAGGCTGCCTCTCTGTAAGCAGGGAGCCTTTCCTTTTGTCAGCCGAGTCTTATCTAATGAAGATACCTTGTATTAGGTTAGGAGCTTTTCGTTTATAAGTTCCTGTTTTAGAGTAAATGAGACTTTGAAATTGGCCATGAACCGCTTCTCTTTTGTAATTATTATTTTTATCAATGAAAAATGAAAATTTCCATATTGTGAGTATGATTTGCCCTCTAGTGGTTAACGATCATACGGTTTATAAATGTATCGACTCTGACGCTTTACTTGTAATATTTCTACCACATTTCATATTTGCAATTTTGATTTTTGTCGAGGGAAGGGGTGTCATTTCATGAGTTAATGGTGTCAGATAATCATTTCTCGCGTAAAAGGAAATCAAATATTTCGATTTTTGGAGTCAACCCGGAAACACCACGTGTAATATTTCCCATTTTTTAATGCGATTGTACGTTTCCCGCGTGCGGACGCAAGGAAACTCTAAAATAAACCCTAAAACGCCGTCTCTTTGTTTTTCACATCTCTTCCTTTTGAGAAAACCAGGAGTTTCATCAATTTTTTTCAGTGAGCTTTTTGGAGAATCTCTAGGAGCTTTTTACAAAAAATTCTTGTGAGTTCTCCATCTTCTTTTGCTTTCTTTGAGTACCTTCTGTTTCGTTCTTTAAGTTTTCCTCTCTGGTCTGTGTTGGAAATTATTTTTTGAAAACAATGTCTAATGCTACGAATTCTCAAAACCAATCTTTGAACTGTATTTTGAGAAGGAATCAGATTCTTCTCCTATTAAGAGAATGGGAGATGAGAGTGAAGGGGAAGGTTCCTCCAAACCCCTTGTAAGTCAAGGGAGTGATAGTAAGGGAAAAACTAGGGATAGGTCGAATAAATCGGGGTCTTCTAGAGCCCTCAATATTAGATTAGTGAGAAAAAGTCATGATAACACTTCTAGGATAGCGGGCACCGCTTCCCATTAGGAAGTTGATATGGGGCCTATTATATAGGGAATTCAAGTGACGAGACGGATAGTATACCTCTATCGAGGATGCTTCATTATCGAGAAAGTACGGGCCCGAAGGAAATCGAAATTTATCACCCGAAGGAAGCCCGAGACTCGGTGTGTACTTTAAAAGAATCCTCTTTGAAAAATATCAGGAAAGACTATTGGATTCCGAAGAACTATAAAATTCGAATTCCTTCAAGGAACGAGTATGTATGTAAGAGTTCAAAACCTGGTGAATTAGCTTTCTATCTAGAAGCCTTCAAGGCTGGGGTTCGATTTCCCTTAACAGGTTATTTAATAGAAATGTTGACTGAATTAGGAGCAGCTCCAACCTAGCTTTATCCTAATAGCTAGAGGAATATGCTCGCATTTATAGCCCAAACTAGGGTAAAAAAGCTTCGGCCTCACCCACCAGTATTTAGAGCATGCTTCACATGAGGCCTCCACAAGAAGGGTAACTCTTGGTGGAATTTAGGTCAACGAAAGAGAGCCAAAATTGTGATCGGAGCTTCTATTTCTATAAAAGGGAGGAAAAACGAGTATGTATTTGTCAAACCTCCAGAGGAGGCTAGATGGACTTTCCCATTTTCCTCGGAACCGATACTGGAGGAACTTGTAGGATTTGTTCCTAGGCTTACTCCTGAGGAAGATTTTGAATTTCACCGAATGACAGAGGGCAATCCCATAGATGTTAATGAGTTTAAACTAGAGGAAAATCGTAGGAAGTATAAACTATTTGTGTTTGAAGATGAATTAGACAAGAGGAAATCAGAAAAGGAATCAAGGCGGACGAAGGAAAAGACTCCTGATCACAGCGGTAATCCTTATGATCCCAATTGACTATATTGTCTAGAAACTTTTTCCTTTCATAAATTGTTGTTTGATTCATTGCTGTTGTTCACAGCAATGGCTTCAAGAAGGAGAGCCGGAGTTGTTTTAGTTGATGACTTGATGGAGCAAGCGTTAGAGATGTCTGCGAAAGGAGAATCCGGGCAGTCATCAATCCCTTCTCGCTCTACTAAGAAAAAGAGAGTGCCTAGCCCGATCAAAGAGCCTCCTACAGAGAGTTTCCTGAAAAGGTGAACGTTTAAAGATCCCTGGAACTTCCCCAACCATCAATAAGGATAGATTTGATGTATCGACTCCAAGTTCGATGTTTCCTGGCTCGTCTACAAATTAGAAAAGAAAACAATCGGTCAAAAAGATGGGTCTACTACTAAGGTCATTCAAGGAGATGCTGTGGAGGAGGAGAAGAGAAAGAGATCGGGCCACTGATGAGAACAAATCAATCAGAAATGTCATCGTGGATGATCATGAAGGCAATCAATAGGCGGTATTTCTTCCCTTTTCCTTTGATCGGTATTTTGAACAATGGTCTGTAATTATACTTATATCCCTACATAGGGACTCTGGTTTAATAGTTTTTTAATTAGTAGGTATGGTAAGGTCAATTTCGGTAGGAATTGATCTTTGGGGCTTATACTACTACTTTAATTCCTTTTGGAATAAGAAATTTATTTGGCTCAGCTCTGTTATTTTCTTCCTGCAATAAGAATATTAGTCCTTTTTAAGGCAATGGTTGGTGAATGTCCAAACCTTATGTGTAAGGAGAATACGATCCGAAGCTCTCTTGGAAAATTTGTGCTCGATTCCTTTTTTTCCTTCGTCGCTTTTTAGAGAAGGAATACTTCTACCATGCCTTATAAGGCGCGGTGTCTGGGTACTCCTTTTGTGTTTTCTAACATGTCAGCAGCCTATCTTCATGAGTGATCAGCTCGGAGTTAGCATGCCCGCCTATCTTGAAATGGACAGGGTCTAAATTGGGGAATGTATTACATTTCGTCTTGCCATCTACAATTAGCTTAAAAGCTTAATTGAGTGGCTGTGCCATTTTCAACTAGCGAGGCACGTCATGGAGATAACTTATAAGATTTTTTGGAGTGATATGAAACACTCTTTTTATTGAAACTCCATGTAAGAGATACAAACACAGAACACAAACAAAAAGTAGTTGTTTATAAAGCGAAACAAAGAAAAGCAACATCTTACTGATAGTACTTCTTTAAGTTCCCGATGTTCCAGCTTCGAGGAGTTGGCGTGCCATCTAGACGTTCCAGTCGGTAGGCATCCAGCCTTAAGATTCTGGCCACCCAGCACGGTCCTTTCCAGGTGGGGCGAGTTTTCCAAAATTGCGAGGATCGAAGACTTCTGCTTGTCGAAGGACAAGATCCCCTACTCAGAGAACCCTCTCTTTCATCCGAGAATTATAATATCTAGCAATCCGTTGCTGATAAGCAGAGTTCCTGATTCTGGCCTTTTCTCTCCTTTCTTCCACAAGGTCAAGACTGTTCCTTTAGAGCTTCGGGTTCACCTGTTCATCATAAGCTTCTATTCGTGGCGAGGGAATCCCAATTTCTACCGGAATGATGGCTTCAACTCCAAATGTGAGGCTAAATGGAGACTCCCCAGTAGTTGTTCTAGGAGTAGTTTGATATGCCCAAAGTACGTTCGGGACTTCTTCTGCTCAGGAAGTTCCTGCATCGCTCAATCTTTTCTTGAAGCTCTGAAGAAGTGTTCTGTTAGTCACTTTCACCTGTCCTTTAGCTTGCAGGTGGCCCACCGAAGAAAATCTTTGCTCGATCCTAACCTTTCACAGAAGCTTTCAAAATATCCACTGGAGAATTGTGCTCCATTGTCAGTCACTGGGATCCGAGGGATTCCAAACCTACACACGATGTCATGATAAACAAACTTTTCCGTAGCTTTGGAGTCGGCCTTGACCACCGCTTTTTCTTCCACCCATTTGGTAAAGTAGCCGACTGCTACATATAACATCGTGAAGCCTCCTTTGGATCGAGTGAATGGTCCAAGTAGATCCATTCCCCACATCGCAAAAGGCACGGGGCTCGAAACAGGTGTATATTGAGCAGAAGGTTGGCGAGGTACCTTAGCGAAGTTTTGATAGCTCTTGCATTTCTTCACAAACTCCTTTGAATCTTTAAGAAGGGTCGGCCGAAAATGGCCATGCCTGAGGATCTTCTGGGCCAAAACGATGCCCCCTTAATGATCACCACAAATTCCTTTGTGCACCTCTCTTAGGGCATATTCCATTTGGTGAGGCCTAAGGCATTTTAGTAAGGCCATGAATAAGATTGTTTGTATAGGTTCTTGCCATCAAAAACATATTGTGCCGCCTTGGCAACTAAGCGTCCAGCTTCTTTCCGATCATCTGGGATCGTGTCATCCCTTAGATACTTCAGAATGGGATCCATCTAGCTTGGCTCAAACTCAATTTCTAGAACTTCCTCCCTATCTATTCTTGGGTGTTCCAGAATTTCAATGTAGACAATCCCAACATCAGTAACATCTTATGGGGCCATCTTAGAAAGAGCATTGGCCCTGGCATTCATAGTTCTTGGGATCGGTACTACTTCTACCACTCGGAACTGTTTTAACTATTCTCTTACTCTCTCCAAATACTTCAGCATTCTGAGCTCTTTAGCTTCATACAGTCCATTTACTTGTCCAACTATCAATTGAGAATCACTATGGACCCTCAAGCAATCAGCATTCAATTCAATTGCCAAATCGAGTCCTGGTAAGAGAGCTTCATATTTGGCCTCGTTGTTGGAAACCTTAAACTATATAGTTTGATTGCATATTCCACAAGGAAACTGTCGGGACCGACCAATACTAATCCAGCACCACATCCTCTTGCGTTAGCGGCACCATCTTCATAGCTTTCTCTCCACCTTCCTGCCCCCCCAGTTCTGAGTCGGTGCTAACCATTCCACAAAAAAATCTTCCAAGACTTGGGACTTGATGGATGGTCTCAGACGAACCTGGATGTCGAACTGTCCTAGTTCAACAGCCCAGGTGATGAGTTGGCGTGAAGTGTCTGGCGGCCTTTGGACAATTTTTCCGAGAGGCTAATCCGTAAGGAGAATTATGGTGTGCGCCTGAAAATAGGGCCTGAGTTTCCGAGCGGCAATTACGAGGGCGTAAACAAATTTCTCTATGCTCTGGTATCTTGTTTCGGCATCATGTAGTACTCTACTTACGTTGTATATCGGTTGCTCATGTTTTTCTTTCCTGCTGACCAATACTGAATACTGCACTGACTATCGCCTGAGTGACTGCTAGGTACAAATACAGTTCTTCTCCCGGAGATGGTTTTGTCAACAACGATGGGGACTGGAGATACAATTTTAACTGGTCAAATGAGGCTTGGCATTCATTTGTCCATGAGAAATTTTGTACATTCCTGAGGGTTTTAAAGAACGGGAGGCATTTTTCGACTGATTTAGACATGAAGCGACTTAGGCGTTGTACCTCAATGATATTTTTTGGAGGGGCCATGTCTAATATAGCTTTGATCTTCTCGGGATTAGCCTCAATTCCTCTATGGCTTACCATAAATCCCAAGAACTTCCCAGATATGACTCCAAATGTCACTTTGATGGATTCAACTTCATTTGATGCTTTCGAAGGATAAAAAAAGTTTCTTCAACGTTAGAAATATGGCTCTCTGCCATCATGCTTTTCATCAGCATGTCATCTACATATACTTCAATGTTGCGCCCGATTTGATTTTCAAACAACCTGTTCACCAACCACTGATAGGTTGCTCCAGCATTCTTCAGGCCAAATGGCATGACTCTGTAACAGAACAATCCTTGGTCCGTAATGAAAGAAGTTTTTGGAATGTCTGGTGCATACATCTGTATCTGATTGTAGCCGGAGAATGCATCCATGAAGCTTAACAATTGGTGACCAGAGGTGGCGTCTATCAGCGTATCTATTTTCAGAAGTGGAAAGTGATCTTTCAGACAAGCTCGATTTAGATCTGTGTAATCAATACATATTCTCCATTTTCCGTTCGCTTTCTTTACCATGACTACATTGGCAAGCTACTCTGGGTAATGGCTTTCTTTGATGAAATTAGCCTTCAGAAGTTTATCCACTTCTTCCTTTATTTGGGCCTGTCTTTCTGGAGTGAAATTCCATTTCTTTTGTTTAACCGGTTTGAACGAGGTATCCACGTTTAACTTGTGGACAATTACCTCAGGATAAATTCCCGGCATGTCCGATGCCGACCATGCGAAAACATCCTTATTTGCTCTAAGGAAATTAATCAAATCTGTCCTGATCTTACCTATGAGTACAAAACCAATCTGAATAGTTTTTTCTTCATCGTCCGCAAATAATTGTATTTTACTCAACTCTTCGACAGGTTCTCCTTTTAATGCTCTCGGTTTGTCCTTAGAGCTCGTCGAGTCAATATGAAAAGCTTCCTTAGGTTTGTTAGTACCATTTAAACTGTTGTAATAATAGGATCGGGCCTGATTCTGATCTCCGCATATAACTCCAATTCCGTGAGGAGTGGGAAATTTCATTTTCAGGTGAGGCGTAGAAACTACGGCCTGAAGCTCGTTTAGTGCAGGTCGCCCAATTATTGTGCTATAAGTGGAAGGTACTTGTACTATTAAGAAAGTTACATGAGTGTCCTTTGACATATATCGGTACCAAAGGTCACCACGAGATCAATCTGCCCATCGATTTTCACAGAATCGCTTGAAAATCCGTAGACATCCCAGTCAACCGAGGTTAAGCAATCTACGACAATTCCCATTTGATCAAACACCTTGCAATGCAGAATGTTGATGGACCTCCCTGTGTCTATTAGAATCTTGCTGACATTGAAGTTGGCGACGACCAAGCAGATTACTACTGCATCATCGTATGGTATCGTCACTCGCTTGTAATCTGCTTCAGTGTTGATCAGTGCCATCTCCATCTAGCTTTAACTTTTTAGCGGAAGCTTCGAGAGAGTTTACTCTTGTCAAGTAAGCCTTCCTCCCTGTGGTTGTGAGGCCACTAGCTGCCGGTCCTCCTGAAATAATATCAATGTTTCCAACGATCTACCTGTGGCTGTCAAAATCTCCTGCTTCATGAATCCTGTCGGAATCTCTATAATTAGAGGGAGATCCATGACGACTGGACGATCGGTGTCGGGAGGTGGATCGGCGGTGATCTGGCGAGTGATGTCGGGAGGGAGACTGTCGAACCTCTAACCTCGGTCGAGAATGATCATTATTTGGAGGATGCCTCACATAACGATGTAACTATCCTCCCATCACTAGTCTCTTAATTTCCTCCTTCAAATGAAAACATTCATCTGTAGTATGCCCCCGATCTTCATGGTAGTGACAGTACTTTCGATTTTTACTTATAGAATTCATATTTTTAGGCTGTTGAATTAAACAGTTGTATTAAGAGGAGTATAAAACTTCACGAAAGAAGGGACAAGACCTCGATTCTGATCCTTGTCATCAGGTCTAGGAGGCCGATTCGGTCTATTAGCTTGACGATTTTCTTCTTTCGGTTTATCCTGTGGTTTCTGAGTATCAACATTTTTATCTAACTCCAGCAACTCTTCCGCATCGACGAATCTATCTGCTCTCGTCATTACATCTTGTAAGGTATGCAGAGGTTCGACATGAAGTGAAAGCTTCAGATCTCGATTGTGAGTAACGAATCTCAACGTGGCGATCGCGATATCAAGATCGAGGTTGGTGATTTGCACCACCTGTGCATTGATTCGGCTCATAAAACTCCACAGAGTTTCTTCCTTCGATTGACACAATGCTATCAAAGCATCAGCTGGTCTACGACGAGGTCCATTGTTTGCGAAATAGGAAGCAAATTGCTTTCCTAATTCGTGGAAAGATCCAATAGAATTAGGCTTTAAGCTCGAGTACCAGGTGCTAGCGTTACCTTTCAAAAGTGAGGAGAAAGCCTTGCACATGAAGGCGTCAGAGGCACCTCGTAAATACATCACTCGTCGATATGTCTTCAAAAATTCCATCGGATCAGCGGTTCCATCATAAGACGTAAAACGAGCGAGATCAAACATCGGATCCACTCGTCCAGACATCACCTCCACCGTAAACGGCAAAATCGCTTCTTTTTCCCATTCATCAAGTATATCTATATTATAAGGAGCCTTCAGCTCTTGACGTACCTCCCGGATCTGGCTTTCAAGCCTAGCAATCCGATCAAAATTCGGATCTGCTATCGGAATAGGCAAATCTTTCACGATCTGGCGATCTGTAACAACAGGTAAAGGATCTTGAGGTTCAGTAAGGAATGGACGCCTTTGTTGCACACTTTGGCGATAATCTGTCGAATTGGCATTGTAATCCATGCGGATGGACTGGTGATGGATACAGAAGGTGCGTGCTCCCTTCGGCGTTTTCGGCGAGGATATCGATGTTCTTGAGAATCCTCACTATCGTCCAAATTTACCTTTGACGGAGATCGATCTATTGGAACCTGAGTTTCCTTTACAGGATCTTGTAATGGCAGTAGCCATCAGAGAATCTCAGCGACTTGGCAAGAGAGATCGTGATACATTTCTTTAGTTGGAAGGTCGTTCTCTCTGGTAGATCCGGCCGGAGATTTCTCCAAATGAGGGATATTGCTCGTTAAACCTTGGTTAGCCTGACTCCTTGTAATCATCTTATCAGCATGCTTCGAATTAGGTTTCTTCATCGCCGGAGATTGCTCTGGAGAATGATGAAAGGTCCCACGGATGGCGCCAAAAGGTTATCATTAAATTCCTGCTTCTAGATCGGACAGTTAATAGAGAATTATCACATAAATCTATGAATTAACTGAGATCAAACACAAAATTCTTCCACTAATTAAACAAGAATCTAATGAATACATTTGAGGTTCAAAGCAAATGAATGAGTAGTAACAAGGAGAAGACTAGTTAGAGTACATAACTTCTGGTGATCGGATTTCATATCAGAATTAGATCAGAAAAGATGAAGTTCTCTCACCAGAACAGTGTTCTATTTTTTATTTACTTTCTCTTCCTCAAATGAGAGAGAGAGTCCTCTTTTATACTAGAGGGGATCATACATCTTATTCCCGTATATCATCAACGTGGCATTCTTTTATTTGTCCACTACCACATCAATCATATTCGGTATATCTACTAGCTAGAGTATCTGTCGTTGTGAAGTGATCGTGGGATCCGATCTCTAACGACTTGAGCTGACGTGGCTTAAAAGGAATCATGGTATTTGTTACGGAAGGAAGGTGACATGCGATCTATTTTAGGCCGCCAGATCATGCTCAGCCACATGTCGAAATCATAGAGGATAAAACCAATTTTACCCTCAACACAAGGGTGCCCCCACTGGTCCTTGTCAACACAGTACATTTATAAGTGTTAGTGATTTTGCATTTTCAAAATCATGTATATTACATGTTTTAGTGTTTTGGAAAATGTTTTATCAAAAGCGTTTGGGAAAAAGAAAATGTTTTCTTGGAAATATTTGCTTTTACAAAAGGATGTAGAAGTGTAGTTGAAAAAGATAGTTCCACATCGGATGAGAGAAAAGAAAGAGAAGGGCTTATAAAGCACTACCTTTTCTAACTCTTGTTGATTGCACATTGGGTTGAACCCATGGTTGGACCCGCGGGACGGTATAACGCACCGTTCGCACACGCGCACGCGCGCGCGCGGCGTGGGCAATGGGCTATAGGGCGCATAGTGGCGCTTTTTTAGGCGCACTTCGCACGTACGCAACGTCGCGAGGAGCGATTGGAGCCTTTAATTTTTCCAGATTTGATCTGCACCGTTGGATCAAGATGAAGGTGGACAGGTCGGATGGGTGGGTCAAATGGTTCGCAGGCCCATCAAGCCGAATGGTTCAGTTGGGTTGGGCTTCGGTTCGGGCCTAACGGTTGGCCCAACGGGCCCATGACTCCAATGGTCAAAGGGTGTGATCAAATGGGTTGTGTCCCTTTCCCCAACGGTCATGTGCCAAGGGGGTGCGATCCACACCATAGATGGTTGATCTAACGATGACTGGGTTGGAGAGAGGTTTTACTCAAGCCAACAGTCACATCTAGGATCGATCAGGACCGTTCAATATCAATGGGTGCGATCTAACGGTCAGATTTCAAACATTCTGGAAAGGTGCCCTGTAGAGGTGTTTTTCACACTGAAAAGACACCAGATGGTCTATAAAAATGTGCAAACTTCAGTCATTTGAAATAGAAATCGAATTGGCAATTCTGACTGACTTTACACTCTCTTCTACACTCCTACAAAAATCCCCAAGTATTTCTACATACTGTTTTTCTTTTGTTTACTGTTCTAGATACTGTTTTTCTGCAGAAACAGAATCTAGAGATTTCTCTAAGGCTTGAAATTTCGGAAGGGCATTTCGGGTTTGATTCCGCTAGTGCTACGCGTCATCAAACATTAGTAGGGCTTCCCTACTAGGCTTCATTGTATCTTGGAGGCAATTCGTGGATCCCCTTTGCACACTACTAGTGGGGGCGAATCTTGTCTTAAGGAAAGTGATATCACGCCTTGAAGCAACAAGTTTCTGTTTTCTATCATCAACAGTACCCTCAACAAATTTTTCAACAATAAGGACACAGGAAAATACGAAAATGGCATTGAAAATATAAAATGAATGGAAATAAATGCACTGTGTTGACAAGGAGCAATGGGGTGCCCTTGTAATTGTAACTGGGTGTTTTAAAGGCCGCCCTTCAGTCTATTATGCCTCTTATTATTTATATAAGGATAAAATTATTCAGCTTGTGCAAGTGTGTAGAGATTACTATATACAAGAGAGAAAGAGAGATATAGAGAGAATACATATATTGATATGTAGGGAGCTGAAGTGATATTTCACCCCCTTTTTACTTGGTATAGCCCCTTCTCTATATTTAGGGAATTGATATACAGGTATTTATTGCTACTCTTTTACACTAGAGGGGGCTGTCCAAAGTAAAAAAGGGGTGAATATATTATTTCCCTCCACACAATTGTATAGAGATTATTGTACGAGAGAGGGGAGATAGAGAGAGAGAGATACAATTGTATAGAGATTATTATACGAGCGAGAGAGAGAAAGACTGTTTAAATATGTTGTGGGTGAATTTTTGCTTCCATGTGCTGCACAGTGTTTGTTGTTCGAGACCTCGACTAGCTCGCTTAGAAAAGCATGCTTTCGTTTGACGTAAGCAGTCTCGGGAAGGTGGACCCCAAAATGGTTGTTTAAGGCAATGCTTTCAGTGTGACCATACCCACATGTAAGGTGCATACCCGAAGTTAATCATGCTACTTTTCTACTCCCGTGCTTACTTTTGAAGGGCACCCCATGTCACTTTCAGAAGCCCTTCTTTTGAAATTCCAAATATCCCGTCTCCCTTTTCTTGATCGCAACCCACCTTTCCAATTATATTCTTCATCTTTGTTGCCCTTGAGAATGCATGATGTCATTAAATAGGCGCTTTACAACTTACTAAGTAACATAAAAAGCTCATTGCTCGAGATAGGACGCGTGTTTACATTTAATATAAGCTGTGTTAGTGGTCTAAGCTTGGGTTTTATATATAGTAGAGAATGTAGATTTGTAGTCCCCCTCCCATGAACCATGTGAGGTCTGTTTCTGTTCTGTTTTTTAGTCTGACGAATAACTCATTTGGAACTCTTAGAGACCCTTGTTTTGAGCGCAACTCTAGTTTCTTTCGCTTAATGATTGAGGCAATTAGGGCTGTTATTATTTCTCTAATACACAGTTTGCAACGTGTGCGACTCCTTGTTGCTCGAAACCAAGTGAGTCTACTCCCATTGGTCAATATCTCATCAAGGCCCTGTTTGTATTGGATTTTGAGAACCAAATGTGAGCTCAGAACTGATTATTGAACTCAAAACTAAATGTAGGGAGGAATACACCGTCAAAACAGGAGAAATTATATGATCAAAGGTCGTATGAACACGTAGCCCTTTGGGAAGTGTAGACACCCCATTTTGTCGTGACGACGTTTCCCATGACGAGTCCCGGAGCTTCTCTGGTCTTTTTCTTGATCTCTCGATCTCTAGTTTTCAAAGTGAAAATATTTCCTCAAAACGAATTTGTTTCAAAGTTAAACAGAAGCCCGTCTTCACACAGCATCCGCCCTTTACAACATCTCTAAAACCCTTTTTTTTACATGGCACTGGATCAAAAACTAATTTTTGTAGCAAAAAACTGCTTTTCGGGAACCGAGAATCACTCTCGGGAGCCAAGAATCAATTTCAGGAATAAAAAACCACTTTTTGAAGTAAAAACCCCCTACGATTTCCTAAAAATTGCAATTTACAATTTTAGGAATCTCAACTAGCAATTTCCCATTCCAAATCGTAACAAGTGATTTGCATGCGGACCTGGCAGTGGTGTCAGACCAAATCGCAAGTTGCGATTTCTAGGTTTTTCCCTATATATATATAGAGGTGGAAACCAGAGTAAAACACAGATCTGAACCATTTGAGTTTACTTTTTAGATAAAAAACAAATCAAGATCATCTAGATTTTGAATTCCCTCCTTGCTCAGAAATTAGTTTCTTTCAGAATTTTTAGTTTCCTTGTGAAAAATAAAATCGCATAGAACTTTAAAATTTTCTTTTCGAACTTGCAATTGCCCAAGATCCTAGAGTTTAGATTAGTTAATTATGTTAATCAAACATTATTTGGGTGTATTTTAGGCAAAATCAGTAACTAATATGGTAGTCTGAATAATTTTTCTCCCACTTAAAATATTCAAATATTATGTTATTTTTAAAGGGTTCCCGAAAACCACTATTTTGAGGTTTTCTCGCTCAAACAATTTCGTTTTTGTGCGAAATTTTTTGTAGTGACTTCTGACATCATAAGGATTGATTATATCAAGTTTCTTTAAATGTCAGTAGTTTTTATGGCTGAATTAAAAATTATTTAATTTAATTTCCAGCATGATTTTATCTCTATTGGTAAAAATTTGGCAAAAATGATTATTTGACTTCTATCCATTCATGATATGAATATGGATAATATCTGTTGATTTTTTTATTTATTTTTTATGGCTTGATATTGCTGGATTGTAGCAATTAAAAGTCTACAATGTAATAATTAATGATTTTATTAGTTTATGTACTCCATCTGAGCAGTTGTGCGGACAATTGGTTTCCCATGGAGAATTTCTTCTGATTGTACATATTATTTAGTCTAGTGTAAGACATTAGGGTAGTTTATTTTCATATTACATCAGAAGTAATGAAGAAAGAAAATCGCTCATGAGGTGGTCAATCGAAGAATCAAAGAAGAACTTGGACATGGCGATACTTCAAGATGGCGGACCTCGATTCTAATGGAGGGCAGACGTATTCTTCATAAATTTTACTGATATAAAATACTTAATATGATGAAGTATATCAGTACCAATACCTTTGAAAAATCGCCTTGAGGTCGGCAGATTTTTCTTATTGCGGATAGTGAATAGATGCTCAAATTTCACCCTTAATTCTGGTAATATGGAATTATGAGGATTAACTAACTAAAAAATGGTTAGATAATTCTTCAATGGTTAGTGGGAGAATCCCTATAAATCCAAGATGCCAAAATTAAGCTTATGGATGTGGTTGTTGTACTTTTTGTGGTTTGGATGTGTGATGAATTATTGCATTTCCTTTCCTTATGTATGTATTTCCACTGGATGGTTTCTTTTAGATGCATGCATAGGAATAAGTTTTTTCCACTTAAAAGAAACCCTCTTTATAAAATATTAAGTTGCAAATGGGGTTTTAAATCGAAATGATTCATCTCCATGGCCTTCCATAGCCATCTATTGGTTGGCTTGATTAGAGAACAAGACAGTCATATGCCAGAGCAAAAGCTGATCTTGATTTTCTATCTAGAGTAACTAATAGATTCCTATAAAGGATAAGGGATATTTGCAAAATACACTACTCATATGCCAAAGCAGAAGCTAGTATGTTTTGTAAAATGGTTCTGAGGCAGTGGGTGTTAGCTCAACCAAGCAAAGAGTGTTGATGCCCAAAGGATAGATATACTGCGATGCTCGGAGGCCAAAATCAAATCGGAAATCATATTTACAATATGATAGATTAGATGAATCCACTCATACTCAACAAAGTTATAAACTACGTTCATGCTTGTCTGCCCAAACTGTAAGATTCTCCCTCTTCTTGCTCCTATTACAAAATCAATAGAACTTGACGCTCTCACTTTTTCTTTTTCGTTCGAAAGGATATAATGTCAGTTTTTTTGAGTCTCGGTTGATGCGTAGAGGTGCGGTAGCATTGATGAGATCCGATGCCCATTGGATAAATCATGTTATTTCTCTTCGTTTATGTTTGAGGATGTAGACACCCCATTTTGACCAAGCCCTAAAAACCCCTAATTTGAATAAATTCCCAAAATCAAATAAATTTCTAAAATCGAATAAAGTCCTAAAGTTGAGTCAAAGTCCCGAAGTCAAATAAATCCTGAAGAGTTGAACCCAAATGCAAAAGAACCCGAAAAATTGTCAATTGCAGATCATTTCAAAATCTTTTGGAACCCGAGTGATCCCTAAACCTCATTAGGTCTCCTTGTTTAGTTACCCTTATATTTTCATTCATTTTCGCAAAAAATTAAAAAATTAAGAAATACCCTTGAGTTTTTTGTATTGGCATTCCATTCAATTCCTCCCGAGTTCTAATGATTACCCGCACACCATATTTTGATACGTACACTAATTCACTCGGTCTTAGTATTTAAAGAGCTATTAAGAGGTTATTACATTTCCTAAAATAGTTCTCACAAGCTAACTAAAGAAGAAAAGACAGTAAAGCTAGTGCAATTATCAAAACATGGATGTGCTGATGTCAATCCTCACCTATAGGCCATTTGCGCAGAAAAGACAAAGTGGAAGGAGTGTCAATATCAAGATATAGATTGGACAATATCATTCCTTGTAAGAAGAAAATGATTTGTTTTTCCTCTTGTCATTACCCAGGCCACCCCTCTTTAGTAAAAAGGTAGTCTTAAATACACTAGATGTGGGGGCGTCCAAAGAGGAGAAAAGGGTCGAATATATCATCTTCCTTGAGGCTTGTTCCTACCTGAGATACCCCCCCCCTGTAGTGTAAGAAGAATAGTTAAAATGCATTTGTAGGGGCTGTCCCTGGAAAGAGTTGGGGTGCGAATTTAACATCTTTTTATAAAAAGGCCTTCAATTAGGGCATTAGAGAGAGCCCATTTTCGTTGAAAAAGAGATAGAGAGGGGGTCTCATATGGAAGCCGAAGAGAGAGATCCCATTTTGGGTTAGAAAATAAAGGGGAGGAGAGAGAGAGAGAGAGAGAGAGAGAGAGAGAGAGAGAGAGAGAGAGAGAGAGAGAGAGAGAGAGAAGAGGCTCGGCCTCAACTCGTCTTCCCTGACCCCGTCTGGCATCACCATTACCTCCTCCACCCTCAACCTATATCAATGCCACCATCAGCCATAACTCCACCATCAGACCCCCACTACTTCCTCCATTAATACCACCCCATCAACAGACCAGGGGCGACGCCAGAAATTTTGCACAAGGGGGGCAAAAATTATAGTAATGTTTTATCTATCTTAAAATTAAGATAGAAAAAATTTCTATCTGAAATTTTGCACAAGGGGGCAAAAATTACAGTAAATTTTGCACAAAAAAGGGAGATAAAAATGGTAAAATAAAGGGGGTTAGAAAATAAAGGGGAGGAGAGAGAGAGAGAGAGAGAGAGAGAGAGAAGAGGCTCGGCCTCAACTCGTCTTCCCTGACCCCGTCCGGCATCACCATTACCTCCTCCACCCTCAACCTATATCAATGCCACCATCAGCCATAACTCCACCATCAGACCCCCACTACTTCCTCCATTAATACCACCCCATCAACAGACCAGGGGCGACGTCAGAAATTTTGCACAAGGGGGGCAAAAATTATAGTAATTTTTTATCTATCTTAAAATTAAGATAGAAAAAATTTCTATCTGAAATTTTGCACAAGGGGGCAAAAATTACAGTAAATTTTGCACAAAAAAGGGAGATAAAAATGGTAAAATTAAAATTTTAAACTTATTTTCTATCTTAGGGATGATTGGAAAGGGGGGCATATTTTAAAAAAAGGGGGTAAGTATAAAAAAATATTAAAAAATAAAGGTATTTTTTTTTCCAAAAAATTAAAGGGGGCAATTGTCCCCCTTTCCTATCATGTGGCATCGCCCCTGCAACAGACCTCATTTTCCCTATCATTTCTCACCTCCATCATCTCAATTTCTCATCACCATAACCCATTACGCATCTAACCTCTTCCCCTGTTTCTTTATTTAGATCCCCCATTTCCAAGCCGACCATCTTCCCATTCCCCTTATCCAAACCCACCTCAATCATACCTTCATTTTAGTCTCCATCACCGTCACAATCATTGTTTCTGCAAGTGACCTGAAAGGAGAAGAAGATTCGGTCTCAAGCACAATACGAGTCCATCACTGGCGGAGAAATCCTAATCTAGGCTTGCCAAAAAACTCAGGTAATTTGTTTCTCCCCTTTAAATTCATGTTTACTGAATGATTCACCCGGTCTAAGTAATTTCTTACCCTTCCAGATATCATGGCCTTGAGTCTACAAGAGAAATTGATAAGTTTTTAATGCTTGAATCCTATGAAATTTCTGCTTGGATCTTCTGAAATCTATTGTAGTTAACTGAATATTTGGTTGGGTTTTCTATAATGCTTAGGGAAATTTTGTAGTGCATGAGCAATAAAAGGTCAATTGGTCACTTCCACTTCTGTAGTTCATTTATCAAATATCGATGAGAAGTGATTGGGAAGATAACATTAAGGAAATGATATATTCGTTCCTTGGTCTTGCTTGGGTTGACCCCTTTTCAATATATGTATAACTACTTGCATTATCAATGGGTAGCCCAAGTGAGAAGAAAGGTTCAGATGATTGCATTGGGTTAGCTATTCTTCTTTATCTCAATCAATTTCCCACTATATTTGGATTGGTAATGGCTTTTGATAGCTTCCCTTGGTTAGTAATCACACGAGCCCAATTCCTCTCTTCATCTGTTCAAATTGTTAGGAGTTGCTTATTAGTGTTGGTATTGTTATGTTTGGATGATTGCACTCCCTTAGCTGACCCTTCCTCTCTACTCGGTTTTATGGGAATTTTTCATGAACTACAATAGCCTTTTTAACAATTCTTTAGGCATCAAAAGGTGATGTGCCTTAGTGGAGGAACCTTGGTGTGTGAGTGTTGGACACATCTGTACCAATCATGTTTAATTCATTCCAAGTGTGTCTGGAGTCGAAATTTTATTTAGTATCCTTTTGCATATGGCTAAATCCTCGCTAGCTCGTTCCAATTCACTTGTCTGTGCCACTTTTGGGATATTCACATCACTTTCATAGGGTTCTGCTCTATTCTCATTTTGAGAAAATGTGTGGTTTGTGTTCTTTGATCTCATCTGCAAAATTCAGTACTCTTTCCTAGGTTTCAGAACATGATATCATCCCAACCATATTTTGATGGTAATGTGACCCTAGGATCTTGTTTTCAATACCGATTTCATTTTGATCTTTCAGTCCTGAGCTATGTATTTGAAAGGCGATGACGAAATGTTTCTTGAGCCACTCCCTTTGCCCTTCTCGTCTCTTTTCATATCTTCGCCTCTCTTGAGGCATAGGGGTTTCCTCTTCTTCGTGGTCATTATTCCTTACTGGGTTTAGGGATTCTTTCCTCTCCGAAATTATCATTTTCTATAGGGTTTAGAATTACCTTTCTTCTCTTTTGGGTTTATTCTTCACGTTCCTCGGGATCCTCTTCGAGTTTCGGGATCCCATCGATTTTGGGAACACTTCTTCGGGTTTAGGCGATGACGGACGGCAACCTCCTAAGCCAAAACCCCTTTTAATCAAAAGGGATAAACAAAAACAATAGAAATCGCAAAACAACAAAAATCCAAAAAACTTAAAAAACACAAAAAAAATATTTTTCGAAAATGCTGTTTTCGAACTACGTTGGCTTGATCCCTTTCCACATGGTACGTAGGTAGCTTGAGACCGTTATCCCAAGTCCAGTCAAATATTTTTGATAAATTCCTTCAAACCTTTTTTCTCAAACTTTGTAAATAAATCTTTTCCAAACCTTTTAAATAAAACTTTTTCAAACCTTTCAAAACAAAAACTAAAAAATACAAAAACTAAAAATGGGCAAAGATGGTGATTGCCAGGTCATTTGGAGCCCTCTTTTAATTCCATTTTCGATTTTGATCGTGGTTTTTCTGTTTTCATCAGTTTTCTGACGTTTTATCGAGTTTTGGGAGAGTGACGACGTAACATGGCCCCTTCACAGGGATTGTCGTCGCTGAGCCCAACGATGGGCTATGACGACTACGAGACTGAGATTTGTCCGATCTTTTAGCGGATCACGGTCGCTGGGAAAGATCGGACAAATCTCTGAGCATGATTCTCTTATAATCGCTCCCTGAGTCTATCATATGTCTCCTTTTCTTTTTCCTGGCACTTTTGGTCCTCATATACCGATGATTTCCCGAGTCCTTTCTGAAATACAAGTGTGGCAACCCAAGAGGGGGGTGAATTGGCTAATTAAAAATTCTTGGCTTAATTAGGTGAGTTAATTAAAATTAATTTACTAATTAAGCACTAATTAATCTAACCCTTGTTCCAATAAGCAAGACAATCAATTTAAGGTTTAGATATTACTAACATGCATTCACTAACCCTTGTTCAATTAAAACATAAACACATAAGAAGGTTAGAATTTACCAATCACCAAAGAGGGCAAACAAGAGAAGAAGAGACACCAAGATTTATAGTGGTTCGGTCTATCAACAAGACCTACTCCACTCTTCCAAGTTTGGCTCATTGGGTACTCTACTAATGTTGAGATTTTACATGCCTAATCTCTAAGGGTTACAAGCACCTTCTCCGCCTCCGAGGGGACAAACCCTCTCGCTCCGGATTCACCTTTCTTAACGGGCCGAACCAGAGACCCTCTTACAATCAAGGTTCTCCTTTCTCAAGGGCCAAAGTGTATGACCCTCTTCACAAACAACTTCTCCTTTCTAAAGGGCCGAAGCGTAAAATCTCAATCTCAAAACTCCAAGATTCACCTTTCTTATAGGGCCGAATCGGAGACCCTCTTACAAATGAAGAACAAACAAAAAAAACTCTCAAGCCTATTAATAGGTGGATTACAAAGATGGAAGCTCACAATCACTCCAAAAGATAAACAAATCAAAGCCTATGGAGTTCCTCTTGATAAATGTAAGTTGCAAAATCAAAGCATGAAGAGGATAAAACTAAAGAACCTTAGATATGAAATTTTAGGCTCAAAGGATTTGAAAATGAAGTGCCAAAAGGTTGCTTAGTTGGTCTAGGATAGGGTTTAAATAGCCCATAAAGAAATATGACCATTTGGGGGCAAAAGCGTAAAAAACGGAGTTGAAAAAGTCAAACTGCGCAAGCCCCAACGGGTACATTTTGATACCGGCATGGTCGACCGAGGTGTCACGGTCGCCCGCCCTATCAGCCGCTCTCTTTTTTTATTTTCAAATTTCAAACTAGCGCGGTCGACCGAGTCATGGCGGTCGCCCGGCGAGAGCTACCTGGACCTTTATAGTTTTGTCCAGTTCCTTATCTGCGGTCGCCCGGCCCTATGGCGGTCGACCAGCCCGACCACTAGTGATTGTTTCTGGATTTTCAGAAACACTTTCGCGGTCGCTCGAGAAGCCCCGATCGACCGGCCCGCTATGTTTCGACAAGTGCTGGATTTTCAGCCACCTTGCCGCAGTCGACCGGCCCTGTTTGAAAATCCTTTTTAACTTATAAAAATCCAGGGTCTTGGGCCATGGTCTTTGGGATTTTGTCCAAGGTTTTCAAATATATTTTGGGGAGTGTTGATGGTTTCTAAATATATCAGATTTGTTTTAGGAAACCATTGTAAAAACCTTTTTGAAAGTGCAAATACAAATAGCAAGAGGACACAAAATACAATCTAAAAATATGTAACCTTGAGTCTTCTTGGATTGCTTGGCTCCTCCGCACTTTCTTGGACAACTCCGACTTGCGAGTGAACACTTCAACATGCTTTGCGACATGTGACTTCCTCCATCCTTTGAGTCATGTTGAATGGTACATAAGGATGCCACCAATGCTAGTTCATCTCCAAGCTTCACTGGCACTTTGCTAGGCAACTTGTGGGATCTTTGACTTGAGCTCTTTGGTCCTTTGTGCATTTTGATCCTTAAGCCATGTGTTGTGGTGTGGTGTGTAATGGCGATATGACATATGACTTTCCTGTGTAAGGCACAACACTCAAGGACAACACATTAGTCCATAAAGACTAATTAATTTGGGTTTACTAGCATCAAAACAAGAAGGTAAAGGTGAATGATTGAACTCATGGGAACCCTTGGGCTTACACTTTCTTTCCTTGCATCTTTGAGCTCGTTGTGTGTTTGTCTTTGGTTTCTTATGTGGTTACTTTAAGCTTGCTTACTTTTCTAGCATATGATTGATTACTATTCTCTTAGCATTATCTCTTGCATAAGCTCGCATGCTAGTGTATTTATTCTACTGCTTTGATTGTTTACTGCTTTGCATTGTCTTCTGCGTAGTTAGGTGCATGTTAATGTGTTTACTTCTTTATCTTGAGTGTTTACTCTTTAGATATATCTCTTGAGCAGTTTCACATGCTTAGCTGTAGCATTTATTCATTCATCTTATCCTAATTATCTGCCTAGATGTAGCTCTTTATTGCTTTTCCTACTTTTCTCATCATATTTGTCATTATCTGCTTAGCTGTAGCTGTGCATGTGGTTGTTTACTACTTTAGTAGATGTGTTGAGTTAGGATGATGTGTTAGGATTTGTTTGCTTTCTTTGCCCATCCCTGGGTCATGCATGCTTAGGTAGACATTTTCTCAGGGATGCCTGTTCCAATTTCACATGATTTTAACCCAAAATTCCTCGAAAATAATAAAAATGGCATAAGAGACCGAGTTCGCTTGGGCAAGTGGGGGTGCCTAACACCTTCCCTACTCGTAACCAGGCATGGACCCAATCTTCTATGGATTTATCCATTGCACAGAGCATATTATTGCTTCCATGGCCGTATTCCATGGATGGTGACTCTTTACTATTTTTAGGTACGTCTTTGGGGATAATAAAAGCAACAAATAAAAAAAGAGAGGCTAATGATATTGGCACTACCATGTTTTAATAATTGCACACACTCAGCTTGTCATTTCTTTTAATGGCTTATTAGAGCTTTTTTTTTGGAAATGTAATGACCTTTGACAGCTGTTTTGATAATCAGAGACAAAATGATTCAGTGCAATTTTCAACATACGCTGGTAGTATAAACTAGTAAAAAGCCGACAAAGAACTGTACGGACCACGTCATCATGTAATATTTAAAGTGATGTCAGGGGATATTATCGTTCTCAAAAAGCTCTTAAAAAATCCTTTAAATACTACACGACAAACAAGTGAGCTCATGTTTATCAAAACACTCGAGCGCTGAAATCATTTCCCTTAATAAAGCATCCTATCCATCTTAATGGTTACTAGTAAAAAGCCCGTGCGATGCACGGACCGACAAAGAACTGTACGGACCACATCATAGGTTGATCCAAACCGTCCATGTGATGGAACACAACATAAATAAGGTTGTGCCCCAAAAATAATTTCCATAGGCTGATCCTAGCCCTCCAATCTATAGATGTTTCCATAATTCCTCTTAAATCGGATGGTTAAGATCACCCTATAGATTTTTTATTAAAAAACCATAAAGGAGGGGGGTAAGATTGAAATTATATGGCTTTAATGGGTGCCTTTGTTAAAAGCATAAAGGAGGGGGTAGGATTGAAAATATGTGAGTTGAATGGGTGCATTTGTTAAAAAAAGTCAAAAAAAAGTGATGTGTAATTCTCATATAATTTTCAAAAAACATCAAAAAATTCTCTTCTTTTCCTTCCAGCTTATAGTAGTAGATAGTAGATATCAGTAGCCTAAAAGGGAAGTGTTGGTCGATCCCTCCATAGGAGCGGTGTTTTTGCCATTTAAAAGATAAAAGCTCCTCTCTCTCTCTCCTTGCACTAGTTGTTAGAGCAAATCTCATCTAATTTTGTGTGGGTCCAACTTAGTGCCTTTCACAAGTGGACGAAACTTTTTTTGGGATATCTATATCTAATTAATTTAAGATGTCAGCTTGGGGAAGGGCTTTGGTGGCAAAAAGTTTTTAGAGCCCAACAAGAATATCATTCGGCTACGTGATAAGAGCAGCCCCATCGCATGCTTTGGATATACGATGACTCCCTCTCTCTCTCTCTCTTCCATCTAATCTACTCCCATAACTTCCTCCATATCACTCGTGTAAAAAGCTAATGACTTAAGAGCACACTCGTTGTTCTTATCCTGAAAGACCCAACACCAATCATAGTAAGAGTCTCATCTGATCTAACCTGCCAAGAGCACCTTCAAATCTCCTCCATATTTCAATGAATTAATCTATATCTGTCACGGCTTAGCAATTTCGTTAGCTAAAACAGTGTGGCACTTGCACTTAGCACCCCAATGCTTAGCACAAGTCAGCCTTCTACCCAACTAGGGGAATGCTAGAAGAACACTTAAGAGTATAGAAAGAGAGCTTCTATTAGTTGAAGAATGCTTACAACTTTCTGAGGTTCTTCACAAATGAGAGGCTCTTCCCCTTTTATAGGCCTTAAGGGATCATTCTAGATCATTTTCTACATACTTCTTTCTCTAGATTATTCTAAGAATATTTCAAGTATATTCTTTACAAAATGTCTAACCCTCTTCTAGAATATTCACGCATTCCCACTTCTAGAGCCTTCTACCAAGTTCTAGAAAGTTCTAGAATAACCTACATAATTCTAGAGGGTCTAGAAGATTCTAGAGTACTCTACATAATTCTAGAGATGCTTAGAACATTCTAGGACATTCCGGAATCTTCTACGTTATTCTAGATATGTCTAGAAGTTTCTGGAATTCTTCCTGTGACAATTCTCCCCCACTTAATCTGGCGACGCCCTCATCGTCCGTTCTTCCTTGAACCTCTCGATCGCATCCTTGAACTGTTGTAGCGCGTTCTCAGTTTCCCAACTTGCCTCGTTGTCTGGTAAGCTCTTCCACTTCACCAAGTACTCTTTGTATTTTGGAATGCCAGATCTTCGTACCTCTCGATCAGCAAGGATGTAGTCTACCTCCTTGTCATATGAGGCCACTATGGTTGTTGGGAATCTCCTAGACTCACCCCGGCTTGGATCTTCCCCATCAACATGATAGGGTTTTAAAAGACTAACATGAAAGACCGGGTGAATCTTTAGCTCAGGCGGCAATTGGAGTTGGTAAGCGGCTTTGCCTATGCGCTTAGTTATCTCATAAGGACCTTCGTATCTCCTTGCCAACCCCTTGTGTCGGTTATGTTGTAACCTTTGGTGTGCTAAAAGCTTTACTAAGACATGGTCACCCACTTGGTATTCCACCGCACGCCTTTTCTTGCCAGCCCACTTCTTCATTTTCTTAGATGCCTTCTCTAAGTAGGACCGTGTGATGTCTGCTTGTTCATGTCACCCCTTGGCAATTTTATAAGCAGTTGGGCTCCTTCCCGCGTAACCCATAGCAACCGCTTGTGGCGTTAGAGGTTGTTGTCCTGTGGCAAGCTCGAACGGACTATGGCCTGTTGATTCGCTTTCCTGCAAGTTATAGGAGAATTGGGCAACATCCAGCAACTTGGCCCAATCTCGTTGGTTTTCTCTCACATAGTGCCTCAAATAAATCTCCAGCAATGCATTCACCCACTCGATTTTCCAATCTATTTGGGGGTGGTAGCTGATAGAGAATTTAAGATCCGTTCCCATGAGTTTGAAGAGTTCTGTCCAGAATCGGCCAGTGAAGCGTGAGTCTCGGTTGCTGACGATGGATTTAGAAACTCCCCAATGCTTCAACCACGTGCTTTAGGAATAGCCTAGCCGCTTTTTCTGATGTGCACTCTGTTGGAGCCGGTATGAACACACCATATTTGGAGAATCTGTCAACCACTACCATGATGCTACTACAACCCTCTGACTTTGGCAGTTTAGTGATGAAGTCCATAGAGATGCTTTCCCATGGATGCTCTGGTATTGGTAGTGGTTCAAGTAAGCATGCTGGAGAGTGGTGCTCCACCTTGTCTTGTTGGCACACATGACAAGTCTTCACATAGGCCTCCACATCATCACGCATCCGAGGCCAATAGCATATGTCATCTAGAAGGGCTAGAGTCTGGTAAAATCCGGGATGTCCAGCCCACTTGGTATCATGACATTCTTTGAGAATGTCTCGCCTAAGATTCCCCCATTTAGGAACATATATAGAGCCTGTCCCCCTTCGTGTAGAGCAAATCACCCTTTAGCCAAAACTGTCACGTCTTCCCTTCTTTCGCATAATTGATGATAGTCTTGGCCGTCGGGTCATGCTGCAACCCTTCCTTAACCCGATCTAGTAGTTGACAGTTGGGACGACTCAATGCAGTAAGACTCAATGCAGTAAGCTCGGCCTTACGACTCAGAGCATCTGCTACTAAGTTCACTTTCCCTGGCTTGTATTCCAGGGTGTAGTCAAATTCTGCTAAGAAGTCCTTCCACCGTGCTTGCTTGGGACTTAGCTTCTTCTGGGACTGAAAGTAACTTGTGGCAACATTGTCTGTCTTTACTGCGAACTTGGATCCCAATAAGTAATGTCGCCATGTTCTTAAGCAATATACAACAGCGGTCATCTCTTTCTCTTGCACTATATACCGTCGTTCTGCGTCGTTGAGCTTTCGGCTCTCATAGGCAATGGGATGGCCATCTTGCATTAGAACTCCTCCTATTGCAAAGTTTGACGCATCCGTGTGTACTTCATAAGGCTTAGTGTGGTCAGGAAGAGCCAGAACAGGTTCCTCCATGACAGCCTTTTTCAATGTTTCAAAGGCTCGTTGGCATCCGACCGTCCTCTCCCAAGGGGGGTTTTTCTTCAAGAGATCTGTCAATGGAGCTGCCTTTGCTGAGTAGCTCTTGATGAAGTGCCTGTAGTAGTTAACCAAACCAAGGAATGAGCGTAACTCTGTGACCTTAGTGGGAGGCATCCACTCTTGTATGGCTTACACTTTGCCTTCATCCATCCTTAGCTTATGTCACAGGAAGAATTCCAAAAACTTCTAGATATATCTAGAATAACGTAGAAGATTCTAAAATGTCCTAGAATGTTCTAAGCATCTCTGGAATTATGTAGAGTACTCTAGAATCTTCTAGACCCTCTAGAATTATGTAGGTTATTCTAAAACCTTCTAGAACTTGGTAGAAGGGTAGAATGCTCTAAAAGTGGGAATGTGTGAATATTCTAGAAGAGGGTTAGACATTTTGTAATGAATATACTTGAAATATTTCTAGAATAATCTAGAGAAAGAAGTATGTAGAAAGGGACTAGAATGATCCCTTAAGGCCTATAAAAGGGGAAGAGCCCCTCATTTGTGAAGAACCTCAGAAAGTAGTAAGCGTTCTTCAACTAATAGAAGCTCGCTTTCTATACTCTTAAGTGTTCTTCTAGCATTCCCCTAGTTGGGTAGAAGGCTGACTTGTGCTAAGCATTGGGGTGCTAAGTGCAAGTGTCGCACAGTTTTAGCTAATGAAATTGCTAAGCCCATGACAAGTGGTATCAGAGCCAAGTTCAAGTGGGGACATGATGGAAGGCAAGATGGAAGCCATGGCGAGCCACGAGATTGTTGAAGTGCCGATTGAGGGGCAACCTAATGTTACTGCCCTGACCAAGTCCAGGAAGGGTGGCCGATCGAAGGAGGTTTCGAAGGACCCTATGGCATATGTGGAGGCATGATTGGCTAGGGTAGAGCTTACCGTGGCTGATGGAAAAGATCAGCTCGAGGATTTAGACCGACACTTTGAGGAGCTCAAGGAGGGGAACAAAGAGCTTCGTGGAGAGTTGCTCGGTACATTGAACTCCATCTCTGACATGCTGAGGAAAGAGATCCAAGCCTTCCAAGACCGAGTTCTCGGTGAGCTTGAGACCATGCGTGGGGAAATAGAGGATGTGAAGGCGGATTGGGCGTTATGCAAAAGGGCAGTGACTAGTGGTGTGGTCACTACCCACTCAACCCCCAAGATTGATGTACCCAAGCCTAAGGGCTATCATGGGTCAAGGAATGCAAGGGAGCTTGATAACTTTCTTTGGAGCCTGGAGCACTATTTCAAAGCCATGACCACTCTTTACATCCACTATACTGCGGCTTTGTCGTGGCGACGACGACATGCCGATATCGTGAGAGGTACGTGCTCTATCGTATGTTGGGATGATTTCAAGAACGAAATTAAGAAACAATTTTACCCCGAGAATGTTGAGTATGAGGCCCATCGTAAACTTAGACGTCTATCCCATAAGGGGACTATCTGGCACTATGTGAAGGAGTTTTCGGAGCTCTTGCTTGAGATCCCGGATATGTCTGAAATGGATTCCCTCTTTGCCTTCATGGATGGACTCCAACCATGGGCAAAGCAAGAGTTACAACGTCGTGGTGTGCAAGACCTTGCGTCTGCTATGTCGATGGCAGAATCCTTAATTGAATTTTCTAGGAGGGGGGATTCCTCTAAACCTAAGGGGTTGTCCTTGTGGTGTTCCAACACTTTGGAACCCTCATAACAATCCCAACTTGGTGTAGAGTTGGAAGCCCAATAAACATAATTGAAAATTTGCTGCATATAGGCTTCTCAGAACTCCGAGGGAATTCTCGGAGCTCGGAACTCCGAGAAATCCTCGGAGCTCCGAGATTCGGTCCAGTAGCTTTTTTCCAACTTCTGTTTGTATTCCTCGAACTCCGAGAGAAATTTTCGGAACTCCGAGGAATTTCTCGGAACTCCGAGAATTCTCTCGGAACTCCGACAACACTATAACGGGAAGAAATTTGTGACCGTTGGGAACTTTGCCAAAATCACGACTATGCCCCTCAAACCGTCATATTTGGTTTTTCTATATATATGGGTATTCCCACCTTCCCAAATAATCAATCCTAACACTCTAAAAACCTATTGGAATATCCTAAGAGTGAATCAAGCTTGTTTAGGCCTCTCATCCTCTAGATTTAGGATTTTGATCATAGGCTCAAATTTTTACATCTTATTCAAAGTTTGTAAACCCTTGTGAGGGATTTTTTGTTCTTTCATTCTTTATCAAGAACATTGTATTCGGGCGAGTGTTCAGAGAAGCGGAGTCCACTCTCCGTGGTGAGGATCGCCACCAAGGTTAAAGGCGGTTGGAATTGTAATCGGCATCGATCTTCGCCGAAGTTAAGAAGATCAAATAATGAAGCCATCAACGGGTTTGGTTGGTGGAGTGGAGTAGGCCTCGCGTTGGAGGACCGAACCACTTTAAATCTCGGGTGCAATCTCTCTAATCTCTTGCTTTACATTTGCACTGGACTTTAGATTTAACTTATGTGCTTAATTTTCATTCTTGATCTCTTAATCTTCAAAATTGGGTTTGAGTTTTCAAAAGATTAAAACTTGTTAGCAACCTAATTTTTCCCTCCTCATAAGTTGCCATTAGAGTAAGTACTCGGGCCTACCCTTGGAATTTCACTTGGTATCAGAGCCTTGGCTCTTAAAAGATTTTCTTTTCTTGAAATCTTTGGTAAATTTTAAAAAAAATTTAACAAGGGAAAGATCATAAGATCATTGGCAACTTTCTAATTGTGAAATGGCAAACATAAATGGAACCGGACTTCCGGAAGGCCATTCCACAACTAGACGTCATTTCTTTAATGGGTCCAACTATGGACATTGGAAGACAAGGATACGTATCTATCTTCTTTCGATAGATGTGGAGCTTTGGCATATTGTTGAAAATGGATACATTTTGCCTTCTAAGCCATTTGAAGAATGAAATGTTGTAGAGAAAAGGCATGCAAATTTAAATTACAAAGCTATAAACTCTTTGCTTTGCACCTTATCTACGGAGGAGTTTAATAGAGTAGCTCTTTTTTATTCCGCCAAGGTTATTTGGGATACTCTTGCTGTCACCCATGAGGGAACATCACAAGTCAAGGATTCTAAAATAAACTTGTTAAAGAGCAAATATGAAATGTTTAGAATGGGTCAAAATGAAAGTATTTCTGAAATGTATACTCGATTTTCTAAAATTTCAAATGAATTAGCTAATCTTGGTAAATCTTATCCTACTGATGAGCTTGTGAGTAAGTTGCTTAGGTCACTTCCTCCACATTGGGATCCAAAAGTCACCGCCATACAAGAATCGAAAGATCTCAAGATGCTAACTATGGAAGAGCTTCTAGGATCTCTTATCACCCATGAGATGCTCCTCACTAGCCGACAAGATGAGAAGAAGCCAAAAGAGAAAGAAAAAGAGAGTAGATCTCTAACTCTAAAGGCCTCCAAGATGGACTCATCATCCTCAAGTGAGGCGGATAGTGAAGAAGAAGAAGCTTTAAAAAAATTTAAAAGCTTATGGAGAAAAAAGCACCAAAAGGACAAAAAGAAGAAGAAAGAATAAAATGAAGTTGAGGGAGTTATAAGATGTTACAATTGTAAGAAAACGGGACACAAAAGACCGGAGTGTCCACTTCTCAAGTCATCTTCCTCAAAGTACAAGGGAAAGAAGGATTGGAAGAAGAACAAGGGTCTTGTAGCCGCTTGGGATGCTTCTAGCACCTCGGGAAAGAGCTCAAGTGAAGGGGAAGCTAATAAGGATGATCTTTGCTTCATGGCACTCACCCATGAAGATGGGGTAAATTCTAACCCCTCTTATAATTCATCAAGTAGTGATAGTGAAAAAATATCTTATGATGGATTGTGCATTACCTTTCATTCTCAAATTTCAAAAAATAAAGTTCAAAAGAAATCTATTTCAAAATTAGAAAATGAACTTGATGTTTTGATAAATGAATCTTCTTCTTCCAAATCTCAAGCTAAAGTACAAATTGAAAATTTTAAACTTGAGATTGAAATCCTTAAGGGTAATTTGGATGAGAAAACTTGCCAAATTGTTAAACTTCAAGATGTGGCAAGCTCTTCCAAATCTTATGAAGATGACACTAATGATTTTCTAAATCAAATAACCCATCTTCAAAATGAAAATGAAAGATTAAGATTATGTCTCCATGGATTTCTAAATGGTGATAAAATTATTGACATAATCTTGAAGAAGGCTAGTAATAAACCTAATCATGCATTTTATGATAGGACTAGTCTATCTAACCCTCATGTTAGATGCCATTATTGTGGAATCAATGGTCATTACCAATTCCAATGTGCATCTAAAATTAGGGATTGTGGTGGAACCAAGAAAGCTTGGGTTCCCAAAGCCCCCATATGATTCTATTTATATGTGCTTAGATTAGGGGCTTGCACTTAAAATTGAATATCTTTTAATGGTAATTTAAATATCCCCTCTTGTGTTGAATAAAAACTCTAAATAGGGGGAGTTTTATGTTTGTCTTTTTCCTTAAAAAAGGGGGAGCTTAAAATTATAAATTTCTTCCCTTTGATTTTCTTTTACCCCATCTTTTTGATAGATGCTAAAGGGGGAGAGAAATCTAGTCTAAGGAAATATATGCATGCTTTTATTGGAAAATCTCTTGTGCTTGTCATAATAAAAAAGGGGGAGATTGTAAGCCCCATGGTTCCCACCTTGGCATTCCCATCTTATTTTGATGATTCCAATACACAAGTGATTTATATCACTAATGTGTTTATTTGTCTAAGTTGTAGATCATAATTGTGCTAAGACAAGATTGCTTGGATTGAGGCCAAGAAGCTCTCATTGGACCACATTCGGAAGGCCAAAGACATCTGAGATCCAAGACGCATGAAGACTTGAAGCATCAATTGAAGATCGAAGTCGTATTAGAATGTATAAGATCCAATCTTAGTTTAGATTTTAAGAGGCATAAATAAAGTTAAACACTGTAGACACCCCATTTTGACCGTACCCCAAGCTATCATTTTGAATAAAAATTCCATCAGATGAGTGTTTCACGGTCCCCAAATTGCACCCTGGGCTAGCTTAGGGTCCCACCAAGGTCCCTGTGAAATTTCGTCAAGGTCCGAGCACGTTTGCCTGGCGAACGAGCCAGGGCAGTGTCGTGGTACAAGTTCAGAGGGGCGGAGGCGAAATATGTCATTTCCCGTATACAAGAGGGCATTCTTGGAAATTTCTATTGCTTCCTTCACAAGCAATCTTTGGTGGCCATTAGATCAGATCAGAGGGTTAGGACTCATGTAAAGGTGAGTGAATTTTTGCCCTGTTCTCTACTTAGACCACCCATGTCAATATAAGAAAATATTGAGAAGTGCCTTGGGGTGGGCTGTCTGGGGAATAAAAGGGGGCAAAAATATCATTTTCCTTCTTAAAAGCCCAAATCAATTAGGGTTTTGGGGGAGGCCTCTTCATTCTCTTCTCCAAGAGGGAGCCCGATCGGCAGCCGCATAGCAGAGAGAAGCAGAGGGAGAGCCTCATTTTCGAAGAAAAAACCAGAGGGAGAGAGAGAAGCAGAGAGAGGAAGAGAGAGGGTGTTGACCGGAGTCGTCTTCCCCGACCCCACCTCCGGCCACCCTTCTTCTACCTTGGTTCCACCTCCACCCTCAACTCCAAAAACCCTTCTCTTCTCCTCCTTCTCAGCCACCGACCCAAACCCACTCCTTCCATCTCCACCACCACCGCTACCCTCCACCACTACCTAGCCGAGCCACCACCTACACCCCCACCTTTAAACCCATCGGTCCTTCTATTTTACGTAGAGAAACAAAAGGGGTTTTCCATTTTTCAAAAATCGCGAGAGAAGAGGGAATCACAGAGAGGAGATTAAAGGGAGAGGAGGAGGAGATTTGCAGAGGCTCAAGCTCCCCACCACGATCCCACCATCATTTCCATTTTTTTTTAAATTTTTTTTACAGAAACCCATTGTCTTCCCCATTCTCCTCAAATCCAAACCCATTCCCATTTGATTCAACCACCTCCTCCACCTACCTTCGTCCCCAACCACCATCTTCCCCAACCGGAGCTCCGACCGAACCTTCTTCTCCATTTTCTCCGGTGGGTTTGCCGGAATCCGGCAAAACCATCGCAGCCGCAATCAAACCCCCTTCTTGTCTCTGCCATTAACCCACCTCCAATCGGTTCCAACCCCAATTTCCACCTCCACCACCATCGTCCTCTGCAAATCCGAAACCCTCTTCTCCGGCCACCGACCCTCACCTCTGCAACTTCAACACCGACCTCCACCTCTGTTTCAATCCCATCCTCCAACCATTGAAACCCATTATCAAACCCATATGGAACCTCTCTCATTTTCAACCACCAAACCCTCTTCCATCTCAATCTCTTCTTCACCGTCATTTTTACCCGAAGCTCCGGTTCATTTTCCACAAAATTAAAGCTTCAAGACTTCAGATCAAGACATTTTCTTCGAGGTTCTGTTCAGAAATCCCCTCAATTGACGGAAATTTCAGCAATTCAGGAGGTGAGATTTAAATCATATATTCAGTTTTGTCCTTTAAATGGCTATAAATATTATACTGGTGGGTGGAATATCATTGACAAACATTGCTGGGCTTCTGTTGTTTTTACTGTTTTTCCTCTGTTCGTCGTTGGTTTAATCTGGTTTGTGGTGTCTGGTTTGGCCTTGTTTTTATCTGTTGTTGTTATTGCTGTTGCCCGCGGCGGAGTTGCTCCTATTCTCGAACGGCTTACGCTCTTTCCCTTATCCTCCTCATTAGTTTTTACCTGCGCAGAAATTGTCGGATGCATTGTTTTGTATGATGGTCAGGGGAAATTTCATGAAAGTACAACAGATACTTTGAAATATGTTGTGTTTTAGGCAAATTTAACTATTGATAACCTTAGGAATTTCTCAAATGATTTGGCTGCTGCTAAGCGTGTCGGAGTATATCGGGTTTTCCTGCCTGCTGATGTTCAGGCTAGGATTGATGAAATTGAAACAAAGCTCAATAAATCTGCTAGTGACCTCTCTATTAAGACGGATGACAATTCGGTCAGGATACGAAGTCTGTTGGATTCTGTCCGACTAGCTCTGATCATTGTTGCTGCTGTGATGCTCCTCTTGGCATTTTTGGGTTTCTTGTTCTCTGTTCTAGGATTGCACTTTCTTGTTTACATCCTGGTGCCGATTGGTTGGATTCTTGCCGCGGGCACATTTATCTTATGTGGCGTATTTCTTCTTTTACATAACATGTTGGGATCTCAGGCATTATTTCAAGTGAAATTCTTTGTGTCGAGCTACCGGTTCTCACTCAAGGTTAGTTTTATGTGCTCTTAGGCGATGAAGGCGATAGCCCAAGCCCATCTTTAGGGGACTCGCTCAATCCAAGTAGCGCTCCCCTCTTTTGTTTAGTAGGCCTACCCAACCTGTTGGATTTCTTTTAACCATATTTTTTTTTAAAAAAGAACCCTTCTCTGGGCAATGATAAGGTTACTTGGAGCCCGTCTTTATGTTTTGTGGCTCACCGCTTCGCACTTGGATCTGCACAAGTTGATGTCCCATGTATGCACTGAAATTTTTAATAAATTGGAATTATCATAATCTTTTGATATTTTTTTTATATATTCTTCTCTTGTACTAATCTTTGAGTTAGGTTTTGAAGATGATAATAAATGGACTGCTCAGGTGAGACTCTCTTGAGGTTCATAAACTTGTCTTTTATTTAAATAAATTGTTTTAGGAAAGAAGGAGATCAGATGACTACTCTATTCGATATTATCGACATGAGTACTGTCTGATCTCAAGGCGGGCTTAGAAATATTATCCTGTGTATTTGTGATATCAGATGATTACTTTAGCATCATCTGATTTCACCCCCATATTGGGGCAGTGGTACTTGTGGTTGGGCATAGAAGTGTTTAATGTTGTTTCTTGCTTTATTAGGCTATCCAGCGGCTGGTCTGGACTAATTAATGTTGTTTACCATTTTATGGTTGATATTCTTACAGATTGTGCACTCTTTAGTTGTAAATCATACTTTGCGGATATTTGTTTTGTTTTTATAATAATTGATTGAAATTTGCGATTATCTGGTAGCCTTTTCTTCTCTCTTTGATAGACTAACACAGTCTTATAGATTTTCTGTTAAATTTCTTTAGATAACTAGAGTCCCCTCTCATTGCGAGTGCGATGAAGGCGCTAGCCCAAGCCCATCCTTAGGGGACTTGCTCAGTCCAAGTAGCATACCCCTCCTTTGTATATAGGAGACTTGCCCAGTCTCATTCTCTTGCTAAACCTCCTCTTTGTGCGTCGTTTGGTTTTGGGAGAACACCCTACTCGGCTTGGCAGCATCCCTACCCTTATGGGTATTGGGTTGCACATTTGTTGCACCCTAGGGCTAGGTAGCTGTCCGGCCCGGCTGGGTGTTTTACCTTTGCCAAATATGCACAGGGTCTCTTATTCCTTTTTTCGTCATTTATGTCTCGGAGACAAGCCTTGTCTCATTTAGAGAGTTTCCCCTTTAGGAGGCTTACCTAGCCTCATGTTAGAGTGGCCTCCTCTTTTAGAGTGAGTCTTTGACTCGGTAGTGTTATTAGAGAGTCTCTGACTCATTTGTTCTCCCGTCTTTAGTGTTTTTTTTAGTTAGGAGTTTCTCCTTTAGAGTTGTCGTTATTTCATTTTAATTAGAGACTAACTCAGTCTTATTAGAGCTTTGCTTGTTTGAGATCTTGGATCGTTTTCTCTCTTCTTGGGACGCTATCTTTCTTGTTGTGGTTCGTCTCTTTGAGGCGTTAGTTGCTTGTTCGGGGTTTCCCCTTTTGAATTTAGGGCTTTGCCCTAGTTGGTGGTTGTTCTTGCGTGTTCCCTTTAAGATTGAAAACATTTAAAGGTTTAGAGCATTGGAAAAGCTTTAAAATCCAAAAAAATCAGAAATTCGAAACTAAAAAAAACATTTGAAAACTTTAAAAATATCAAAAATATTTGAAAAACATAAAAAACCTTTAAAAAAAAATCTAAAGTGTTGAGTGTTTCTTTTAGAAGCGTAGTTTGAGAGTTCGTTTCGAACTACGTTGGCTTGATCCTCTTCCGAGGTACGTAGTGCAGCTTGGGATTTACATCCCAAGTCCAGCCAAACTTTTTTTTTTGTAAATAATATTTTAAAAACATTCTTCAAAAACCTTCAAAACCTTATTTTCAACAAGATCTTCCTCTAGAGTTAGGACTTCGTCTTAGATAGAGGGTTTTAGAGTTAGGGTTTGTCTTTGATTTGTTGTGTGCTTGTTGTGTGTTTGTATTAGAGTTAGGAGTTTGTCCTAGCTAAGAGCGCCTCCGTCTGGTCAGTTGGCGATTCACATCGCCGACTGATGACTAGGTCTAAGATGCGTTAGTGATCCCATGGTTTTCCTTAGGAAATACAGCCTAGTTACACATAGGTTGTAGGAATCACCTGCATTAGCTTAGGGCTAATCTGCATTTAGTTAAGGCATATAGGGTGTCCTAAAATCCACAATTCACTGGAATTTAAATAATCGTACAAGAAACTTTAATAATTAGTCCAGTCTTTTAGATCGAGTCTAGGATAGAGGGCTAGGTGTCTTAGGCATCATAGCTTAGAATAGGCGCGAAGAACTACGTTGCCTTGATTCTCGTGGAGGCGGGGATACGTAGGCTTCTTTGGATGAATACCAGACCATCCGAGGACTCAGGCTAATAATTTAGAGTCTTAGGATTTGTTGTGTAGTTATTGTATGATTTGATATGTTTTTCTCATTTTTTTGTACTGATCTCATACCTTTAGCTATAGCTTGCATGTGTTTGCACATCAGAACTTAGACACCCATTAGGCTTGTCACTCATAACCTAGCTATGCTTAGGTGGCACATCTTTCATTTTATTTTATAGGTGTTTATTATTTTTATCCTCAGGAAATGCGTGCTTAGGTAGACGAGTCCTGAGGATTGTTCCCATTTCACATGATTTTTATTCAAACTTCTTTGGAGTTACTAAAAATGGCATAAGAGACCAAGTGCTTGCACTCGGACGAATTGTGGGTGCTCTCAGACCTTCCCCATTCGTAACCAGGCACGAACCCATATATATTTCTGGTTATCCATTGCACAGAGGATTTGATTTTAGGGTTCCATGGCATATCCATGGATGGCGACTCTGAGTTTATTTCAGGTATGTCTCGGTTTCGAACCTCGGTTCCGGATCGAGACATATCTCTTTCTTTTTATATCGCCACTCGTGCTATGCTATGAGGGTGGCATCCGTTTTGAGAGTTCCTTGGTAGAGCTCTCCTTCACACGTGGATGATCCAGATGGTGTTAGGGACCCGTTCCCTCGCCGCCTATCTCGGATCGGGGTCCACAAACACACACACCCTAAATGTTTAAGTGGTTGTACTTGTGGTGTTCCAACACTTTGGAACCCTCATAACAATACCAACTTGGTGTAGAGTTGGAAGCCCAATAAACAGAATTGAAAATCTGCTGCATATAGGCTTCTCGGAGCTCCAAGATTCGGTCCAGTAGCTTTTTTCCAACTTCTGTTTGTATTCCCGAAACTCCGAGAGAAATTCTCGAAACTCCGAGAAATTTCTTGGAACTCCGAGAATTCTCTCGGAACTCCGAGAACACTATAACGGGAAGAAATTTGTGACCGTTGGGAACTTTGCCAGAATTACGACTATTCCCCTCAAACGGTCATATTTGGTTTTTCTATATATATGGGTATTCCCACCTTCCCAATTAATCAATCCTAACACTCTAAAAACCTATTGGAATATCCTAAGAGTGAATCAAGCTTGTTTATGCCTCTCATCCTCTAGATTTAGGATTTGGATCATAGGCTCAAATTTGTACATCTTATTTAAAGTTTGTAAACCCTTGTGAGGGATTTTTTGTTCTTTCTTTCTTTATCAAGAACATTGTATTCGGGCGAGTGTTCGGAGAAGCGGAGCGCACTCTCCGTGGTGAGGATCGCCACCAAGGTTAAAGGCGGTTAGAATTGTAATCGGCACCGATCTTCGCCGAAGTTAAGAAGATCAAATAGTGAAGCCATCAACAGGTTTGGTTGGTGGAGTGGAGTAGGCCTCGCGTTGGAGGACCGAACCACTTTAAATCTCGGGTGCAGTCTCTCTAATCTCTTGCTCTACATTTGCATTGCACTTAGGATTTAACTTGTGTGCTTAATTTTCATCTTTGATCTCTTAATCTTCAAAATTGGGTTAGAAGTTTTCAAAAGGTTAAAACTTGTTAGGAACCTAATTTTCCCTCCTCATTGTTTCCATTAGAGTAAGTACTCGGGCCTACCCTTGGAATTTCAGATCAACATGCATGATTCCTGCAACCAAGGGGTCTAGCAAAGGCCCTAAGATTCTGTCAGCAATACAATTGTCCAAAGGTGTAAGGGAGAAAGAAGCCAGTTACCTTACTACTCTGCGAGAAGTGACAACCCTGGCACTGCCTTGCAAGGAAGGTATACCAAGGGAGATACAAGTTGTCCTTGAGAAAAGCAAGGACATGATGCCCAAGGAGCTTCCTAAGAGACTACTACCTAGGCGGGAGGTGGATCACAAGATAGAGTTGGAACCGGGTGCCAAACCCCCTGCCATGGTACCTTACCGCATGGCACCCCCGAAGCTAGAGGAGCTTCAGAAGTAATTGAGGGAGTTACTTGATGCGAGATACATCCAACCCTCCAAGGCTCCTTATGGGGCACCTGTGTTGTTCCAAAAGAAGCATGATGAGTCGCTGCGGTTATGCATAGACTACCGACCGCTCAACAAGGAGACGGTGAAGTACAAGTACCCCATCCCTCTCGATTTGTTCAATCAGCTTGGCGGAGCATGGTATTTCACTAAGCTAGACTTGAGATCGGGGTACTACCAAGTGAGGATAGCCGAAGGAGATGAGCCTAAAACCACGTGCGTAACAAGGTATGGCTCTTACGAGTTCCTGGTTATGCCTTTCGGCCTCACGAATGCACCAGCCACATTCTACACTCTCATGAACAATGTCTTCCATCATTTCCTCGATCGATTCGTTGTTGTCTACTTAGATGACATAGTGGTGTATAGCACCACATTAGATGAGCATGCCGAGCATTTGAAGCAAGTCTTCCAAGTATTACGAGAAAACCAACTCTATGTGAAAAAGAAGAAATGCTCATTTGCCCAAGCAAGATTGGCGGTGGTAAGCTGTCACAGGAAGAATTTCATAAACTTCTAGATATATCTAGAATAACATAGAAGATTCTGGAATGTCCTAGAATGTTCTAAGCATCTCTAGAATTATGTAGAGTACTCTAGAATCTTCTAGACCCTCTAGAATTATGTAGGTTATTCTAGAACCTTCTAGAACTTGGTAGAAGGGTAGAAGGCTCTAGAAGTGGGAATGTGTGAATATTCTAGAAGAGGGTTAGATATTTTGTAAAGAATATCCTTGAAATATTCCTACAATAATCTAGAGAAAGAAGTATGTAGAAAGAGATCTAGAATGATCCCTTAAGGCCTATAAAAGGGGAAGAGCCCCTCATTTGAGAAGAACCTCATAAAGTTGTAAGCATTCTTCAACTAATAGAAGCTCTCTTTCTATACTCTTAAGTGTTCTTCTAGCATTCTCCTAGTTGGGTAGAAGCCTAACTTGTGCTAAGCATTGGGGTACTAAGTGCAAGTGCCGCACGGTTTTAGCTAACAAAATTGCTATGCCCGTGACAATATCCAAGGAAATCTGAGTAGCTGATTCTTCCTATCTCTTCACAACAGCTCACCCTCATTTTCTCTCACTTATCCCCAACAACCATATCTCCCATCACTATCTCTCCACTCAGGATTTTCTAAAAAAGGGGGAGCAGCCATCCCTTCGAAGAGGAGAAGAGGAGAAACCCTACTCCCCTATTGTTTAGGGGGACCTCCTGCTTCAACCTCTTCTATTGGTTGACCTTCTAAATCAAGATTTTTTAAGAGTTGAACAAGAGTATCTACTTGACTAGGAGGCTCTAGGAGATTGGCATCAGCATCCTCATCAATCACTTTTGGAGGTTCAAAGGATTCATCAAATTTAACATGCACGGACTCTTCAACAATTTGAGTTCTCTTGTTATACACCCTATAAGTATTGCTATGAGTTGAATATCCTAAGAAGATACCAAAACTTTTATGTTTAAAATATCTTTTATGTTTAATGTAAAATATTTACATCCAAAAACTTTGAAGTAACTAACTTTAGGGGGTGTTCCACTCCATAGTTCATACGGTGTTCTGTTAAGGTGAGGTCTAATGAGCATCTATTTAGAATATAGCAAGCCGTGTGAGTGGCTTCTGCTCAAAAATTTCTTGGTACATTCTAAATAAGTGATCTATTTTTTTTTCAACTACCCCATTTTGTTGAGGTGTTCTTGGAGCCAAGAATTTGTGTTTGACTCTATTTTCATTACAAAATATTTCAAACTCATTGTTCTCAAACTCAGTTCCATGATCACTTCTTATCTCATTTATGAAAACTCCTTGTTCATTTTGAATTCTTTTGCACACGTTGATCAACTTTTTGAAGGTTTCATCTTTATTTGCTAAAAACAACACCCAAGTAAATCTAGAATAATCATCAACAATCACATACACATACCTACTTTCTCCTCTACTACGAGTCTTCATGGGACCGAATAGGTCCATGTGAAGAAGTTGTAGTGGATAAGATGTAGAAATCACACTTATGGGTTTGAAAGAGTCTTTAATATGTTTTCCATGCAAGCAAGCACTACAAGCTTTATCTTTTACATAGCTTAGGTAGCTCTCTCACTAAGTTCTTAGATGACAATCTTGAGATCAAATCCATATGAACATGATCAAGTCTTCTATGCCATAGCTAAGGGTTATCTTCTATGGCGAAAAGACATTGGATGTTTTGATTTCAAGATCCTCTAAGGCCAATGAGTATATGTTTCCATCTCTATATGCAATAAATTATACCTCATTGTTCTTAGCATTTAAAATCTTACATCTATCTTTTTCAAAATGCACTTTATGACCAAGATCACATAATTGACTAATGATAATCAAGTTAAAAGAAAGACCATCAACAAGCAAAACATGTTCAACTTTAATATCTCTAATTTTAATTGTACCTTCACCAATGATTTTACTTCTTGTGTCGTCACCAAAGGTGACATTTTCTTGGTGGCTCATGGTGACGAAGGTGAACTTGGTTACATCTTCCGTCATATGCCTTGAGCAACCACTATCCAAAAACTATTTGTCCTTTGAGGGCTTGCCTTTCAAGCATACCTACAAGAAATCAAAGCTCAAGTTGAAACTTTAGGTACCCGCCTTTTCTTAGGTCCTTCTTGGTTAGCAACATTATCAAGTTCATCTTTTCTAACCCAAAGAAACTCAGAAGCATTTCATTTATTAATCTTGCATGTAAATCTTAAGTGTCCTACTCTACCACAATAGTGACAAGTATGAACAAATGAACTAGAGCTAACATGCATGTGAGAGGAATACTTCACAAATTTATTCTTGGATGAAGCTTCTCCTTTAGAAAAGGGTTGGTATCCAAGACCAACTTTTTCTAGAGAAATAAGCTTATTCTCAAGGATTTCATCTAACTTGCTCTTTCCACATGAAAATTTTCTAAAAGATAGATTTAAATCCTTGCATTTTAAATCAGGTTTTTTATTTTCCTCTTTCAAACTCTTGTTTTCTAAGATTAGCTTATCAACTTCTTCATTCAAAGCTTTGTTTTCCAAAATTAATTTTTCACTTGTATTTACTTAAATCAAGTTCCTTGTTTAAAAAGCCAAAATCTCTAGTCATGTCTTGCAAAAAAAATTTCATAGTTTGTTTTTAGCAATTTGCAAATCTAAGTTTTCATGAAGTTTTTCACAAGCAACAATCAATTCATGATTAGAAAATTCATGAACAATATCGTCAAGAACATTTACTTCGGAAATGGAGATCTCATTTGTCACCTCGGCTAGTCCCATGAAGCAAAGGTCATCTCCTTCTTTTTCACTTGACTCATTTCCGGATGAGGCACTCCCTTCATCCCAAGCCGCATACAAAGCCTTCTTGGCATCTCTTTTCTTCTTCTTCTTCTTGTCATCATTTTTGTTGAGTGAGCAATTTGGCCGTATATGCCCAACCTTTTTGCAATTGTAACATCTCATCTCCTCCTTGCTTGTTTGTTTATTTCTTCCTTGGCTTGTGTTTCCTCCTTTCTTGTACTTGAGGAATTTCTTGAATCTCTTGGTGAAGAGAGCAAAATCATCATCTTGTACATCTTCTTCACTCTCTTCTTCACTCTCAACTCTTGCTTTGAAAGCTATTACTTTCTTTTTAGTATCTTTTTTATGTTTGTTTAGTGTTTCTCTACATTTTAGAACCATTTCAAATGTTATCAAAGATCCTATCAAGTTCTCTAGTCACATTTGTATACATCTTTTGCTTCTTCAATGGCAGTGACTTTAGGATCCCATTCTTTAGGTAGTGATCTAAGAATTTTAGTGACTAACTCCTTGTTGGACATTTGTTTACCTAGAGATTTTAAACCATTGGTTATGTTGGGAAATCTAGTGTGCATTTCGGCAATGGTTTCATTAGGGTCCATCATGAAAAGTTCATACTCTCTAAAGAGAAGATTCATCTTAGACTCCTTGACTTGATTTGTCCCTTCATGAGCTACTTTTAACGTATCCCAAATCTCCTTAGTGGTGTCAAGAGTAGAAACTCGGTTGAACTCTTCGGGAGATAAGGCACAAATCAAGGCATTCATGGCTTTAGCATTAATGGTGGATTCTTTCTTTTCATTGTCATCATATAGGCTAATGTCAATGCTAGGTTCTTTATATCCATTTTGAATGCTTCTCCATCTCCATACATCAAAATCTAAGAATTTTAAAAAGTCTTTCATCCTAGCTTTCAAATAGGGATAATTTGAGCCATTAAAAAAAGGAGGTCTAGTAGTGGATTGCCCCTCACTACTTTGAGAAAATGTTGCCATTTGGATCTTTCCCTTGTATGTTTTCAAGAGAAATCATATATAAGAGCCTAAGCTCTGATACCAAGTGAAATTCCACTTAGCAACCCAAGAAGGGGTGAATTGGGTGTCTTTTGAAATTTTAAAGATTTTGAAAACTTTTCTAGCATTAGTTTTAGATTGATTGAAAAATTAAGAATAAGGTTCAAAGACAAGAGTTCAAGCACTTACCACAAGAGAGAGAGAGAGAGAGACAAGAGACAAGAGACTTGACACAAGATTTTTATAGTAGTTCGGTCTTAAACCTAAGACCTACTCCACTATTCTCAAGTTGACCTCTTGAGGATTCCACTAGAATCTTCTTCCAAGGAACTTAAATATGGCGTTCCTTCCGCCAAATACAATCCGAGCTTTAAAGCTCCAAGGGTCTTAACTACGGCGCCCTTTGTTGCCAACTACAATGAGAAGAAGAAGGATGTAGCTCACTTGCCTCTTAGTAAGCTGATTACATGTAGAGAACACTCACTCTCACTCATGAAAAAGATAAACAAAAAAAGTCCTAAAGTCTCTCAAGAATAAACTAAAGTCAAAGGCACAAGAGAGAAGGAAGAGTGATTTCCTTGTTAAAGTGGAGTAAAAACCCTTATGAATGCTCAATGAATGTTAGGTAAGTCATTAATATTGTTCCTTAAGGCCCAAGTGAAGTATGTATATAGGGGAGTATGAAATATGGCATTTTTAGACTCCCCAACGGTCATCAGGAATTGTCGCTCGGAATTTTGAAGTGACCGTTGCCTTTTTTATTTTCCAACAGAACCAAATTCAGAACTCCGAAAAATTCTCTGAGAAAACATTCGGAATTCCGAGTAAGGCAAAATCAGCATATTTTCCATTTTAAGTTGCTGATTGATTTGGGCCTTTGGAATTCACTTTTAACTTGTTGAATGGAATGCAATGTGGGTCCAAATATGTGAAGACACCACCATGATCATTCACTTGTGCAATTAGGTTCATTTTAGTTTCGTTTTAAACTCTCTTTTGTGCATTTAAACTAGATATTACATGATTGACCAATACAATCTAAATAGGGCTTGGTCTTCAATCTTGATGGCACTTTGGAGATGCTTTGACTCGTTTTTTATAAACTCCATTGACGCTTGAGCATAGCTTTGGCCTTTGAGTTGATTTTCGTCATTTTGGGCTTGTGTTTGATCTTGCCATTGAATGTCCTTGTCTTGCCTTGATGTTGCTTTGATATGCCTTTGTGTTGTTGATGCCTTCGTCATGTGTTTGAGTTCACTTTGTGCTTGATTGAATTGTCCCTTGATGTGCAAACTTGAGAGTACTAAAGCTTGGAACAAATCCACTTAAACATCCAATATGATGTATGTTGAAGAATAGAAGAAGAAAACCAATTACACTTTGAAGCAATACCAATCGGGACCAACATAAAAAGTTGGACGTTTTCTAATGGGAGAGAGCAAGGTTGGGCCTTTTTTCCAGCCCCTCCCTAGGGTTGTGTGTTGTGGTTTTATAGAAAAAAGTAAGAGTTTGATTTGAATGGGAAGTTTCCAATGTGAAGACCCCCACCTGTAGTTACTTTCTAAATTTTCCTACTAACCTTCTTTTCTTCTACTTTCTAAATTAGATTAGCTTCCAATTAAGATTCCTTGCAAAGCAAGAATTCTATTCCCATTAGGAGACTAACTCTTATTGCCTTTTTTGGAAAAACCTCTTAGTAAGCAACCTTTCCTTTCCACTTTCTTTCTTTCTTTCATTTTTATTTAAAAACAACCTTATCTAATCAAGGTGGGGCGCCAAACCAAGCGGGACCACCCATGTGGGGCGCCCACTTATGTGGGCTTTACCCAATGGGCTTTTCATGTATATGCTTTGGGTTTTTTCAAATAAATTCAACAAAAAATCCATTAAATTCAAATTTTATATAAACGAACCCAACCCATATGACATTTACGGTGCACGCCCAACACATGGTCGAGCCATCCTCTTTAGGAAAAATAACTTTTTGGACCAAAATACCCCTATTTGACCAATACGCACCTAAAAGCGACCAAAATACCCTCAAATTAGATCACCCGTAAAGGGGAAGTTAAAAGTAGAAAGTTTTCATGGGAAAACCTAAAAAATAGCAAGTTTTTAAGTTCGCTTCTTTTAGTGGGTGATATCAAACATGATCACTTGGACTCCCCTGAAATGCCCAAAATGCCGTCGACACCCAAAATTTCCAAAACAAGTAAAACCCTTGAGAAATTTTAAATTTAGCAGGTTTTCCAAAATTCATGAAATAACTCATGATTTTTCAGACACAACTGGGGGTCAAATGAAACATATTGGAAATGACCAAATTACCCCCGTGGTGCAAAAAATGATAAAATTAGGGAGAACCCTGAGAAATTCCAAAAATAGCAGGTTTCTTAAAAAACTTGAAATTATTCATAATTTCTTAGACATACTTTCAGGATAATCTCAGACACATGGGAAATGGCCAAAATACCCCTGAGATGCAAAAATGGGTGAAATTAGGGAAAACCTTGAGAAATTCTAAAAATAACAGGTTTTCTTACATGACTGCAAACTTGAATTCTCTTCTTCCAGAGACTAATGGAACCCCCTAGAGACATTCGGGATTGCGAATCAACACTAAAACACCTACAATTAGGTGAAATTCACCCTAAAATGCAAGAATGCATGCCCTAATGCAGAACACTGACCTGGGGACTTAATTGACCAACCAAATCTTTTACTTTTTAAAACGTAGCAAAATGGGGGTGTCTACACAGAGGTTCAGTGTATTCCTATTAGGGAACATGCTCACATCTCTCGATAGTTACAGGTTTTGAGCATTGGCTCAAGCAAACCTACAAAAGAGGTTCTGATATTTTTGTTTCGACATAACATTTAGGTATTTTTCATGTTTTTGGCAAGAATGCCCCAAAAAGAACTACTTCTCATCTTTCTGTTTGTAAGGAGTAGCTGTGGTTCGCGAGTGATTAGCAAATTACAATTACCCCTAAACGTAATCAAACTTTAAGCATAATAGTAGTAAAGGTGGAAAAAGCCTAGTTTTCTGATTACTTTCTGAAAATCTTCCCAGTCAAGTCACTCTAGAGTTATAACCTCAGATTCATTCAATTTGGTCCCCAGCAGAGTCACCAGTCTGTGGGAGCCGATTTTTTTCCGCTCGGCCCCTCTCGAAGAGCACAGGATCACCACATCGGGTAAGAATGGGGTGTTTGTTTGTCTGCATTTTCTGTGAACTTGGGACTGAAATCTGAATTTCATAGAAAAGAGAGTCTCGGAGTCGCCACCTAGGTTAGGGCCTAGTACCCAACCCGTGTCTGCTTTTCTGATGAAATAGGGATAAAGATCCGAATTTCATTGGAGGAGCAGTAACCAAAGATGTACTATAGGTTTGAGGCCTATAACCCGTAATTTTACTCTGTTTGTCAAGGCATGGTCTTTACAGAAATCTGAGTAAGGGTTATAGTTATATTCGGGGAAGGTGTTAGGCACCCCTCATGCCCGGATAAACCCAGTTTCTTAACTGGATTTGGCATTTTTAAGGAACTTTAACAGAAATCTTAACTTTTTATTCTATATTACGATTAGGCTTAATTCCTGTACGTAAATGAAATGGATTTGAAAAACAAAAGGAAGAATTGGTTTGGGCGTTATCCGAATTCAGGGTGTCTGCCACATATTTCAAGTCCTTGAAGGATCTCACAGTATGACCTCAATCAGGATAACTAAAACGAACGGAAATGACAAGACATAAAGGAAATACAAAGGTGGGTTTCTTACTCCCTCTGTTTGTCCAACGACGTCGAAGCACGAGGGCTCTCGTCTCTGTCTCTTTTGTCTATGATAGTGTAGACACCCAATTTTGTCAAGGTGGTACTAACGATAGGTTTTTGCGAAGAAGAGTCTCATGACGAGTACCAGAGCCTCTGTTCTCTTTCTCTCAATCTCTCTCTCTTTGGTTCACGAAATGGGAAACATTTTTCAAAAACAAATTTGTCCCAGAGTTACAGGCAAAAGCCCGTCTTTACACTGCACCCGCCTTTTACGGCACAACCAAAAGCCCACTTTCACACGGCGTTTCAACTAGAAGTTAACTTTGAGTCAAGAACCTATGTGTTTCATCCAAAAACACTTCACACCCAAATCAACTCTCGAGATTAGGCTCGTTGGATTCTCCTTGGAACAAGGAATCCAACGGATCTCACCGCATGCAATTTGGAGTCCAAATGAACAAACTACGGTATTTCGAAGTTTCAAAAAAACTTGAAAAACCAAGTTTTTGGACCAAAATATCCTCCCAGGCAAACTTGCGATTTTTGCAAATTGCGAAATTCTTGTCAACCTGACAATAACACCCATGTGTCAGGTCCAATTTCGCAGATTGCGAAATTGATTCGCAATCTGTAAAATTCCCCACGAACCCTATAAATTGGGGCTAAAGTAAAAAATCAGATTTTAACTAGAGAGGTTTTGGTTTTAGGTTTTTACTGGTTTAGAATTAGGTTTTTCAGATATAAAACCTCTAGTTCTTTGCTTTTTAAACCCCCTTCAAACAAGATTTTGTCCAAAAAACCCTTGGTTCTTTACTTGAAAGAGAGAAAGTAATGAAATTCTTAGAGAGCTCACACTGGGCATCGGCATTCCGCCGAATTTCTGAAGACTCGGAGAGACCCTCCAACTAGCGGCGTTGTTCTGCCGAATTTTCAGAGAACCCAAAGCCCCTTTATCCGACTAGTGTCGTTGTTCTGCCGAATTTTCAGAGAACTCGAAGCCCCTTCGTCCGAATAGCGCCGTTATTCTGCTGAATTTTTGGAGAACCCGAAGCCCCTTTTCTCTTACTAGAGCTGTGGTTCTGCCGAATTTTCAAAAAACTCGAAGCCCCTTCGTCCGAATAGCACCGTTGTTTTGCCGAATTTTTCAAAAATCACTATGGATTTTGGGAATTAATTTTGAGTACAAAATTGATTATTGGGCTCAAAATTAAGGCCCTTGTTCGTTTTAGATTTTAAGATCTAATTTTGTGTCTAAAACTAATTATTAGATTCACACAAAATATAATTGTGCCCTCTTATGATAAAGGCACCCTGTAGAAAAAAATTTACTCGTACTTTAGTTTTGATAATGACACCCCGTTACCACTAAAAACAAATAAATAAATAATAATGGGTGTGTTTGGGGATGGGTGTTACAAATATACCATGCCCATCTAAGGTATGTTGAGCTTACAGTTAGGTCTGTCAAAACTCATTATTTTGAGAGATGTGAGCGGTTCACCAAATAGGGATATACTAAGCCTCTGGCCCATATAGGGCATGCCTATTGAGTCTAGAAAGGTATCCCCGAGTTGCCCCAATTATTGTTAGGGATTTCATTACCCTAGCTTGATGCGCATCGATTGCAGCTTTTCTCAAAACCATGTGTTTTTTTAAAACCCTTGGTTTTGTCCAAAATCATGATTGTAACCTATATATTCACTTTACTTGGGTAAACAATCATGAACCCTAGAGGAGTGTATGTCTTAGGATTAGGACATCTATTCTAAAGGCCTACAGTCTAGTTTCATTATTTCTCTCATCCCATCTTGGAGTCTTGAGGTCAGGAGTCACTACCTCAGACTATCTCTGATCGGGTTCGTGTGTCCCGGGTTCATGCCCGTTTAACGACACTAGGTCTCTGAAATCATGAGTTTATTTATGAAACCTTGACCCCTCATTCTATGTCATGTTATCTCGATTATTGACCGACACTCTGGCTAAATAGAGTGCGAGCTTGGCCCAAGAACCATTCTTTTTTGGTTACAGGGTTATGCCCATTCCCTAAACCCTGATTATTTCTCTCATTTTGTGGGCACCTCCCCATATCTAATAAATCCGGACGTTTCATCATTCTTATCCAATCATAGGTGCAGACCTATGTCTTGACCCTTTGTCCATCATCATTCTTATCCAATATGTCAAAATCAATCAAAAAACAATAGAAAAGTTTACAAAATCTAAATACTTTCTCACATTTTGACTCCTTGTCTCCAACACAGGTGAACCATAGACCCAAGAGTATTATCCGAGTGGATTCAGTGTTTCTATTCTTCCGAGAACCACAAGCTCCTTGGATGGCGAATCAGCCCCGATGAGGAATTCTTTCCTCTATTACTTTTTATCCAAGTAGATTGTAAACTACTCATAACAGCTGCAAAATTTTGGATCCTGAGTACCACATATTCCGTTTAGGTACAGAGGAGATTTGTCCCACTTTTGAAGAATGATGTACCTTGTTAGGGGTATCACATGACGGGCCTACGGTTAAATCCACAATCAGAGGTGGTTACCTAACAACGGTCAAGCAGTTGATCTGCAAGTATTACCAAGACCCTGTAACCTGTGTGATTCAGGACCGCATCTTAACTGATCACCTCATCTGCTCCTTCGCTCCTGATGAAGATCTAGAGGATGCTTCCTACCAGATATGCCGACATAGGGCCCTTTTATTCTTCATATACGCTAAGTACCTCACGCATCAGAATTCCAATGTGGCTTCTCCTGCCATCCTGAGTATAGTAGATCAGCTCCCTGAGAGAGCCAATCCTATTCCTATCATTCTGGCAGAAACCCTCAACAGTTTGGATGAAGCTTGCGACGATTCACATCATCCGTTTTCTAGGAGTCCGGTCTTACTCTAGATATGGCTTTGCTTAAAGCTCAGTATTGGCATCCCGAGATTTAGGGTAGATATCTTTATCTACAACTTCAGTACCTGGGGTCGCTGCCAGCATTTCAACACCCAACCTGAGTGGACTTCGTGGTTAGCTGCTCGCACTTATGGGGACATTTCATGGAGATTGCGTGGGTACAACACGCAGCCTTGGCGACACGGAAATCCAACTATATCCTATTTCTTGCTTTGGAGAACACTTCCTTTTATTGAGTTGGAACCCTACGAAAACTCTTTGACACTCAACTGAGACAAGGCAATAGAATGAGAACTGAGTAGGGAAAGAGAGGCTCTAGTTGGTCCGAGAGGGGTGTCGGGTGTATTCACGTAGCCAAAAACTGGCAGTTTGTCAATTACTTTGAAATGGAGCGGAGGGTTCCCTTTTATAGATGAAGGTTCCATGTCTCGCGGGTTGGCGACACGATGGTGGCGTAGCGCCGGTGTGGTTACTGGTATGAGCGCTAGTGGTGGTGCAGTATGGTTGGCCAGGAATGCCTGGTCAATGGCAGGATGAGGCATGGGACGTATACTGTCCTTTATGGAGACAATCCTACAATTGGTGAAAGATGGGATCCCTTACGGTCCCAGATGGCGACAAGCAAGTAGTTGTTGGGATGAGGGACCGTGTACGGTCTTTGACGGTGATGGGCCAGCAGTTGGTGAGCGAGGGGGCATTGTATGATCACTAGGAGTGGTGAGCTGGAGGGCGATGGAGTGCCATACTATTGCTGAGAGCTTCTATTCTACTGAGAACCCTAGCATCTCGTCTGACGCTGGTTCTGCGTCCTACCATGTGGCAACCCTCAGTCGTGAGCTCTTGGGTGTCAGCTGATTGAGGACTCTACACTTGGCCGAGTTTATGGCTATGCTGTGTGGCGACTCCTGGTTGGGGTTCTCGGTCCCGAGGGCTCCCTCGGCCGAGATCCTATGGTTCTTGGTTCCGCAAAGCGGAATGACCGGCAATGCTCGACTCTTGGTCATCAGAGTACCTTCATCTCAGACGGGGCCGCGATGCGGCCTTGCTTCTACAATTTTCCGTGGGCCCTTTGCCATGTGTTCTCATGCCATTGGTAGCTTGATTTTGACCTCAACATAGAGTAATAGTCCAATCATAATTGCAATAGAACCTTTGCTTTCTTGGTGAAAATGGTGGGTCCTCCTACATTTCACCTACTATTGTTAAGTCCTTGAGAAATGATATATGTGCGAAGGTGTTTTGATAAACAAGCGCTCCACTTGTTTGTCATGTAGTATTTAAAGGGATTTCAGAGGATATTACGGTTCTCAAAGAGCTCTTTAAACCCTTTAAGTACTACAAGACAAACAAGTGGAGCGCATGTTTATCGAAACAATTGGCGCATATATCACTTCCCTATTTTTTAACATATAAGGACCAGTCATGTATGCAAAGTGGGGGATGCCCTCGAAGACCACTTACATGTCTTAGATGAAAGATCAAAAGAGAAGAGGTATTCTAAGATGTAAAAGGAACAATGTGAGGAGATAAGTCAAAAGGGAATGATAGTTAATATGCAGATCGGCTACTTTGCATACCTTTCAATTGACAATCACCTTTTTTTCGTAGTTTTTTTTTTGGAGAGGATCCGTTACAAGTTTCTAAAAGATTAGGATACTTTGAGAAAATGGACACTTTGATGTGACCTTTTGGAAGAGTTGTTGGGTTTGAATTCGTGAGCTTATGTTATTGGATTAAAATCTTTAACGATTGCCCACCTCATAAATTTAAATAATTAGGCTTGTTTCATTTAATTGGCGCCTCCCCGAAAAATGTGAGAAGCTTCTCATTACAATATAAATTAAAGAGAGTGGGCGATAAAAAAGTGTTCAAGACCTCCTTATGTTGAATTTTCTTTTGTGATGATAGAATAGATTTTCATTTATGCACTGTTTTTTGGATATAATTGGGTGTAAAAAAGGGTGATGATAAATCCGCCCCGTAGGATAATTCGCACCCCTTTAACATGAATTATGTGCAGACTTTAACACTTTTTGACGTGAATTCATGTTAAACGGGTGCGACTTATCCTACAGGGGGGCGGATTTATCATCTCCCAAAATAAAATTTACGGATTTTATGACAAATGACACAAAGCCTGCTGAAAGAACAGAGTCGATCATTTCTTGCGACATACGTAAAATAAATTCTATATCCATTTTTCAACTTAAAAAATAAGCATAAAATATATTTTACGCCCGTATTCCATGAAAAGGAACAAAGCCAATTAAAAAAAAAACTTTTGGGGAGACTATTTTTTTTTTTTTGGTAGGTTTTTGGGGAGACTATGATTGCACTTATATGATGATCATATCATCTTAGTTTAGTAATAATAATGAATAAACTATTACATGTTAAATATGACTCACTAACAATATTTGTTCCTAATAATTGCCCGTCCAAAAATCATAATAAATATCTAAAATTATTTGATTGGTGTATTCTTCCACTGGCCCACTCACACTAGCCTTTGCTATATAGGCAGTGTGGATCATCCAATCATGTAGCCTCGATTTCGATCATCCAAAGGTGCGAATGTTGTGAATCGTGATGGAGAGAAACCCACGCTATTGACTAAGACTCCGCCCTTGCAATATAAAATACAAAGTAGACAAACTGAGAAAGGAAAAATCATTTCCCATAATCTTGTCGTCCCGTGTCCGTCCTTCTTCTCCCCATTCCAATCTCGATCTCAGCTAATAACCTTCAGAAAGAGAAATAAAGCGAGAGAAACTTAGAAAGTGAAAAATGGCGATACCGAGAGGAGCTCCACACGAGACATGGGACAGCATTATCCCAGGCCCACCGAGCCGAAACAATGGTGGATGCTCAGACTGTAGCACGAGCGGCCTTCTAGCCTACGGTGCTGGTAGCTGCATAGTAGTAATCGACACACGTTCAATGCAACTCGTCTCAGTCCTTCCTATGCCTTCACCTTCCACCACCCATCTCTCCCTCGCCCCCTTCGTAACCTCCGTTCGATGGACCCCACAACCTCTCTCCCGTGACCTCCTCACCCACGAACCCACCAATTCCCACCTCCGTCTAGCCGTCGGTGATCGCCAAGGCCGGATCGCGGTCTGGGATCTCCGATCACGCCTCGTAGTTCTCTATATGGATTCTGATCCTGATAAATCTAAGCTTGGGATTCAAGATCTGTGTTGGATTAAATGCCTAGATTTGTGGCTTATTGCATCTCTCAATGGACCTTCACTTCTTACTCTCTGGAATGCTTCCACTGGACGTTGTATCTGGAAATACGATGCTTCGCGGGATTATTTTTCTTGCCTCCGGCGAGATCCCTTTGATTGTAGGCATCTCTGTGCCCTAACCCTAAAGGGTTTTTTACTTTCTGTTAAGGTGCTTGGTGATGGTGGAGAGGACGATATCGTCATTTCGGAGCATCAAATTGGGGTTGTTGGTAATGATGCTGTGGAGTTTCAGAAGCTGGAGAGGGAAGCAGCTGTGAGTCCTTCTTCGCCTGCACTGGCTTTGTTTCCACTCTTCTTTGTGAGATTTGGGTTTTCTCCGCGGTGGAAGCATATACTGTTTGTTACTTTCCCTAAGGAGTTGGTTGTGTTTGATTTACAATATGGGTCATCGTTGTGTAACATAATGCTGCCTCGTGGATGTGGGAAGTTTATGGATGTAGTTCCAGATCTGGATAATGATTTAATCTACTGTGCTCATCTCGATGGGAAGCTCAGCATTTGGAAGAGGAAAGAGTAAGGATTACTGACCATCCTCTGTTCTGGATTGAAACTAATAATTATCATTTTTCATTGCTCTCTTTTGAAGGATGAATTTTGGTAATGCTATTTGGGGTGGCTGAATTATTCCTAGCTTAAATTTATAAAATTTACTTGCGTGCTCTGAAAATCTTTTCTGTTACTGGATCCTTTCAATGTATACTTCTTCAATTGGTATGTTCTTTAGCGAGTGTTGTATTTGTTGGAAGGTTGTCTTGTTTCCTGTGGTAGTTGGGAAACCAAAATATGAAACTCTTTCTTTAGGATTAGGAGAAACCTAGATGAAATAGCACTCCTTTGCACCTACGACTAATAAGAGAGAGGGCTCTTCTCTCTTGGGTTTTTTTCTCGGCTTCCTCTTGGGTTTTTATCGGGTTTCTCTTGTGTATGATCTTGGATGAGAGGACAATGGAAAGGGTTGCTGTTTGTGGGTTTAAAGGTTAATCCCATTGTTATCCTTGAATTTTGATTTCTCGTAATGAAGATCGTGTTCTCAGGGTGCTATGTTTATGTATGCTCCATGAATGAATGTTTTGATACTTTCTAGGATATAAGGCAAGGTGTAGTGTCCTTGGGTGATGGGTCAACTTGTGACATCATGGGAAATAGGACAGTGAAGATCAAGATGTTCAATAGAGTGGTTCGTACTTTGAGTGGTATGCCATGTCTCTAAAATGAATCTAGTGTCTATGTAAGGATTGTATGTATTTAGCTGTAGGTGGATCCATGCATCATACACGACTGTATAGTTTTGATGAAATGAGAGAAGTGTGGCGAAATACATCGTCTGGTTGGGGACATGTTGGCTAGTGTTCCTAAGATCTCGATGGATGATTGGTGAAATACAAGTGTGACAACCCAAGAGGGGAGGTGAATTGGTCAATCAAAAATTTTGGGCTTAATTAAATGGGTTATTAAAATTAATTTACTAATTAAGCACTTATTAATCTGACCCTTGTTTAAATATTCAAGATAATGAAATTTAGGGTTTAGATACTACTTTAAGCCTATTTGCCCCAACCCTTGTTTTAATAAAACATAAATACAAGAAGGGGTAGAGTTTACCAATCACCACAAAGTGCGAAGAAGAGGAGGAGAGAAAGTATCCACAAAGCACAAGATTTATAGTGGTTCGGTTTATCGCAAGACCTACTCCACTCTTCCAAGTTTACCTCCTTGGGGCGTTCCACTAAAACAATGAGATTCTTCAAAGGGCGAATCTCGAAGCCGTACACCCGACTCCTCCAACTCCAAAGGGAACAAACCCTTTTTCGCATGAAGCCTTGATGAGGGATCACACCCTCTTACAATGTCTTCTCCTTTCTTAACGGGCCGAAGAGTAGACCCTCACAACGTCTTCACCTTTGTTACCGGGCCGAAGAGAAGACCCTCAAATACAAATGAAGAAAGTGAAAAATAAAAGAACTCTCTTGCCTCTTGATAAGGCGAATTACAAATTTGATAGCTCACAAACACTCCAATGAAGATAAAATGTAAAGCCTATGGAGTTCCTCTTGATAGAATCTAAAAATCAAGTTCAAAGAGGTTTAGCTTTTGATAAGAGGTTTTAGCTCAAAGAAATGGGATTTGATCTTTTAAAAAATGTTCAAAAGCTTGTAGAGAGAGGTTTTAATGATGTATATATAATGTATTTGAAAATATGACCGTTTAGGGGTAAAACCATGGAAGCAGGATTCTTCCCTGGGAGCCTTCGATTCCCGTTTCGATTCACGCTTTCAATTCCCGCTCTGGCAACCTTGAGTAGGATTTTTTCCTGGGAGCCTTCGATTCTCGCTTTCGATTCCCGTTTTGATATTCCCGCTTTCGATTCCCGATCTGGCAACCTTGGGTAAAACTGTAAAAAACTGGGTTGAAAAAGTCAACATGCGAAAGCCCCAACGGCTAGTTTGCGAGACCGTCGCGGTCGACCGAGCCACCGCGGTCGCCCGCCCTTATCGGGCGCCATTTTTTATTTTCAAATTCTTTACCATCGCGGTGGACCGGCCCCATAGCGGTCGCCCGGCGAAGGCTACCTGTTAGCTCAAAATTTTAGCTCAAAAACCTATCCGCGGTTGACCGACCTACGACGATCGCCCGCCTAAACCCATGACAGAATGGTTCTGTTTGAAACAGACACATATCCGCGGTCGCCCAGCTTTACTCGGTCGACCGGCCCGATAATTTTCGAGATGTCTTGGAATTCCAGGTAGCATTCCGCGGTCGCCCGGTCGATCGGCCCTGTGAAAAATTTCATTTTTAACTTTAAAGTTCAGGGGCTTTTGGGCCATGGTCTTTGGGCTTAAGTTCTAGGTTTTCAAACACATTTTTGGGTGTGTGTATGGTTTTCAAAGATGTGAAAAGTTAAGTATGAAAACCATTTGAAAACCTTTTGAAAATGCATTTAAACATAAAATCAAGAGCACTCCAAATACATTCTAAAAATAAAAACTTTGAGTCTTCTTGGAATGTCTTGGCTCCTTTGCACTTTCTTGGACTTCTTCGGCTTGTGAGTGAACTTCTTGACCTTGTTTGGCTCTTGTGAGTTGTCCTCCAATCTTCAATGCATGTTGAGGTACATGAGGTGTCACCATGGCATGTTCAACTCCAAGCTCCTTCTTGACACTTGCTTAGGGAACTTGTGGAATCTTCATGATGAGCTTCTTGATTTGAACATCTTCAAATGATGATGTCTTCACTGTAGGTGCAAGCTCTTGGTTCCTTTGATCCTTGATCCACAAGTCTTGTGTTGAGAGGAGTTGTGTAATGGCGATTATGACATGAAATTCCTGTATACAACACAATACCTCAAAGCAACACATTAGTCCATAAATGCTAATCAATTTTGTTTGCTAGCATCAAAACAAGAATGTATGGTGAATGATTAACCCATGGGAACCCTTGGGCTTACAATTGGAAACGAAGCGCGGATGACAAGTACTTGCATAGGGTCTCCTTCGTAGTTGGTGCAAAGACAAGATTCCAGGTTGCAAATGATAGTGCGATGTTGACATTTCCTACGATGGGGAGGATGGATTAAGATCCCTCTCCATGGTTGTCTCGGTGAGTTAACGGGTTGGTAGCTACACATCTGCATTGATTGTATTGATCGAGTCAGGTAGAGTTAGAACCAGGATGATTCAATGGTGTATAGCTGGTACTTCAGAAGGTCATTGGTGGTTTGCGACGACAACGGATCGATGACGACACCAATTGAAAATCTTCATGTGGCCGAGAAACAAGCCACGATGGATATTGTTGGAAAGTTGCGTTGTTTCCTGATGTAGTTGGGAAACCAAAATAAGGAACTCTTTCTTTAGGTTTTTTAAAAACCTAGATGAAATAAGATCCCTTGCACCTACGAGTAATAAGAGAGAGAGCTTTTCTCTCTTGTGGGGCGCAGCTAGAGTTGGTGCTGAAAACGAAGACGATTTTGTTCTTAGGGGCATGTGAGAGATTGAGAAAAAGATGGAAGAGAGAGAAAGAGAGAGGAGAGAGTTTCTTCCTTGGTTTTTTTTCTCGGCTTTCTCATAGGGATTTCTCAATTTACCCTTATGTACGGCCTTGGTTGAGATGACAAGGGAAAGAGTTGTAATTTGCAGGTTTGCGCATAGTTTAAAACTCCCCTTAGTCGACTCCCTTTTACCTTGACTGTGTTCTGCATTTTGTCGTCACGTTCCACGTTTTGCCCTACAGAGTTAATAAAAACTCCTTGACTCTCCCGAATTATGGCAGCGTCAACTGAGTACTCAGCTGCGTCAACCAAGTACTCCGCGTCGTGCCGACTCAACTAGGATTTTCTTCGGACACCTAGTGACATGCACTATTGCGCATGTCTGGTAATTTAGCACGTACCAAATTTCACATAATTCATATAAATATTCATATATGATACATGCACCAAATTTCACATGCAATCTATATAAATATAATTATATAATACATATTGATAAAATATATCTCGATGCTTACAATTTTGATTTATGAATTTCGGTCGTCCCGGTTTCGATATTAGCGGGGTTGGAAACAAAGTCATTTTGCTCGTTTCATGTTGATTTCGGTGGAAATTTAAAATCATGTATCCAGGGTCTCCAAAGTAAAATGTATGTGACAGAAATCGAGCACCTATCACAAAACGCCACTTGGCTCCTGAGCCCACAAAGGCCTTGAGGCCACACATCATCCCACCTGGCTCTTTAGCCCACACAGGTATTGAGGCCACGTAGGTTAGACATTTCATCCCTCCTCGTCCCTGAGCCCACAGAGTCCCTGAGGCCACCCAGGCGATACGTGTCCTCCTATCTGGTTCCTGAGCCCACTGAGGCCTTGAGGTCACGTGGCGAGACACTTTACCCCCAGCGATGATGAACATGAGCAGACGCCACAATCTTCTTCGGCAAGCCACCCTCAGCCCGTGCCTCCTTAGAAGGACAATCAAAGGCCACCAGCCAACCTTGGAAACAGGCACAACAGTGCCAATCATGGCTGCCACTAGAAAGGTCATTTCCATGGTTAGAGCCACCTTGAAAAGGCTGAGTAGAGTGATGGCACTGACAAAAGGCACCAATGCCATCCTTCGCCAAGAATACACGGCAAACCCACAATCCAAGAGAACTTCATCTATAAAAGGAGACCTGCACCTAGCAGCAGGAAGTACGCTTGAGCTCTTGTTTGAAGCTTAGTTCAATCTGTTACCTCCAGATCTGACGTGAGTGTCGAAGGGTCCCCCGGAGTTCCCAAACTCCGGGTGGCCTTAACCCTTCTTTTGTGAATACAGGTCCCTTGCAGCACTTCTGAACCCTTGAGCATTTCGAAGGACCTATCGAGATGCTCGATCGATTCTGGGCCGCGACAGATTGGTGCCCACCGTGGGGCTCGTCTGGGTCCACTTTTGAAAGGGACTAGGCCAAAGAGGAGAGACTAGCCGCGGTGGATACAAGAAGGTATACGTGGAGTGAAACGGTCGCACGGAACGTGGCCACAACCAGCACCCACCCACAACCGGCTTCTTCTGCTCCTCCACCGCCAATAGACGTTCACCCGGTGGCACAACCACTGCCATCACCAGCTAAACCAACATCAACCGCTCCCACGAGTGAATATTGCCACTTTGTTTGCCAAGTGGCGAATCTCGCCAGCCTTCTCCGTCGATATGTGCCAAGGGTAGAGGCTCCGGAGCAAGCAGAGGCATTATCCATCCAGCAGCGGGGAAGACCTAACAGCTCCTCAACTTCTGTATCAAGTCAGGCAAGTAGGGTTCGCCCCATAAGACGGAACTTAGAATCACTCAGCCGCTAGCAGAATGGCCAGGTTTACCCAGAGTGGTGACCCTTTACCTCCCACAACCTTTGCCACGAAATAAGAGAGATAATCGGAGAAGAGCTAAGAGGAAGGGGTCCGCCCGAAGAAGCGAACGTCGACGAACAAAATTCTTTCACTCAGAAAATTCCAAGGTTGCCAGAGCGGGAATCGAAAGCGGGAATCGAAAGCGGGAATCAAAGGCTCCCAGGGAAGAATCCTGCTCAAGGTTGCGAAAGCGGGAATCAAAAGCGGGAATCGAAGGCTCCGAGGGAAGAATCCTGCTTCCATGGAAAATTCTAAGGGAAATAATCCCTGAGAGGTTCTGGCTTCTCTTCCGTCTCTTGGCCGACGAACCGCCTTAGAATGGACCCGAGAGGTCTCCCGAGAGTAGAGAGGTGGCCTCGAAGGTCTTTAACCCGCTCGAGCCCGGATCAGAGGAGCCATCATGACATGTCGCCGGTGACCTGCATCATCTGATAAGTTTTAAGATCACTCTGTCCCTACCCCCCTTGCAGTTTTTGTTTACTTCTCTTATGTTCCCCTTTTCTCTACTGTTTTCTTTTATTTTACTTTTTACTGCCCTTGTTCGTAACCCCTAATGGATGAATGGAATATTTTGCATTTTGCATTTAGTGTTCTTTGTCTTCTGTGTTCTGACAGATCAACTCATCCTTTGTTCTAGAAAAGACCTGGGCAGGACCCCATGCTAAAGTCCCATGTGGCAAAAGTCCTGAGCAAGTTCTTAGGCTAAAGTCCCATGAGGCATCAAGACCCAGGTTCCGTATAGGATTTGAAAAGTAGAAGGATGAAGGCAACTGAGATATGTGATGCAAGTAAAAAAGGAAACCCTCCGAAGTTTAAAAATGCAGAAGTAAGGCAACGGATATCGCCATTTATAGACGAGGCTCTTAGTAAGACCCTTCGCATAACACGTGGCGACACCTCATAGGTTGTCGTCATCAATCTTCCTCGAAACGGAAAGAACATGCATGGCACTTTGCAAAAGCTCTAAACAATGAATGCTTCTCCCACGAACCGGTGCAACAACCTGGGAAACGAAGCGTAATTGCAATGATAACGACGCAACAGACCGATAGTGCATTTAATGACATCGTACTCTTGGTGGACGGACCCAAGTGGACCCAGAGATCTGACTTAAATGGGTTTGAAACCAGAGTAATTTCTTGGCCTGGCCCGGCCCAAAAAAGTAGGGAGCTGTATGTTGGGGACAGGAATCGGGCACCTATCACAAAGCACCACTTGGCTCTGTGCGCACAATGGCCTTGAGGCCACACAATCTGACCCATCATCCCACTTGGCTCCTGCGCCCACAGAGGCCTTAAGGCCACGTAGGTGAGACACGTCTTCCCACCTGGTCCCTAAGCCCAGAGAGGCCATGAGGCCAGTTAGGCGATATGTGCCCTCTTATCTGGTCCCTGAGCCCACTGAGGCCTTGAGGTCACGTGGCGAGACACGTCACCCCAGCCATGATGACCCCATGAGCAGATGCCGAAATCTTCTCCGGCACGCCACCATCAGCAAGCCACACGTCTCCCTAGTAGGCCAATCAAAGGCAAACCTTGGAAACAGGTACAACAACGCCAATCACGATCGTCACTTGGAAAGGTCCCGTCCATGGTCAGAGCCATACATAATCATTATAAGCACCCATGTGGAAAGAGATTAAGCATCTCTGGATGACTGGAATGGTAGTCTTGTCAATCCATGCAATCTTATATTAGTTATATAGACTTGAGCGTGGTTCTCGTGTTAACTTTAAGCAGTCAAGTGTATTTTGTGACATAACATTCATGCTGCTTCTCTTATCGATGATCAATCGACATAGTTTTTCCCCACCACAAACATTACTGCTGAAGATAGCTCTGTGGAGCCAATCTTCTTTCTCTTCCAACTTCGTGGATGCTAAGATTCACCTAACTTAATTGATCTGTGACATGTCTTTCTCCAAGTCAAGATCCTCATTTGTATATTTTCGGGATTCATGATCACACAAGTTCCTCTTGGGGATCAGCCACATCATCCTCAACTCACCTATAGAGGTTCCTAGAGGGACAATTGTACACAAAATGCCCTATCTTGAAACACCAGTAACATTTATCTTCTTTGTTGTTGGATGGTGTTTTGTTAGTTGTAGTGCCCTTTCCTTTTGCCTCTTGGGTAGGTGTTCTAGGGGCATTGGATCTAAAGTTCGGAGTGAAATTGTGTGTTTCCCTAGCTGTAGAATTATTCTCGAGAAATCTCCGAGATGAGTTTTCTCGAAACCTTATCAGAGTTGTTTGTTTCAATTTTTCTTCCATTTTCTTCGCCATTTGGAAGGCATCATCAATGTCACTAATCCTTAAGGTATCCATCTCTCCACAGAATACAAATCTTAGCTCATTCTTGAATCAAGAAGGGTCTAATTTATTGTTCCTGGAGAACCATATCATATACTGACTTCCTCAAACATTTGCATAAACTTCATTACCGTTTGATTTTCTGTTTTGAAGGTGATCATATTATCGAAAAGCATATCTTGGAAATCCCTTGGAAGATATTTGGTCGTTAGCTTTTGTTTCATTTCATCCAATTTGGTGATTGGGATTGTTCCGGTCACTCTCTTAATGTCCATTTCAACATTTCTCCATCAAATCTTTGCATGAGCGACCAATTTCAACTTGCAAATCGTATTCATCAATCATCGGTCATATCATACTACAAAGTATTCTTCTATATCAGTTAGCCAATCATGAAATACTTGGGTATCAAGAGTTCCATTGAACTCGGGTACATCCACCCTATTATTTTTAATGAGATCCCCTAACTGATTTGTTGGTTAGAGAATATTTCGCTCAAGAATAGTTCTGCTTTGAGTAGCCATATAACCTCTTCTTTGATATGTAAATGATGCAGAACAAAAGAGAAAATGCTATGTGAAAGTTGCTTTAATCTAGCCGATCAAGGGTTTTATCGAACTTTTGAAAAATAGAATCAGATCTAGCCTTTGATCAATACTAAATGTTAGATCTAGGTTACCAAAGTCACTAAATACTTAATAATTCGTAGTGAAATCACTCAAATCTATCTGTTGGATCTTGAGATCAAGTCAGTCTACAAACTTGATGGTTGACATTAACTCAATCCTATCATTAAATTTAAGTTCAAATTCTTTCAGAATGTTCCTCTCAATGATAATAATAAAACCTAAGTATCCACATGGACTTTGAAATTATTACCGAAGTCCTCTTCAAGTTTGAACAACAAGAAAGTTTAAGGGTGAATATATTACCTTGGATGATGAAGGAAACAAAAAAGATAAACCCATGACCTCACAAAACTGGCCCATAGGCTTTGGTAAATCTCTTCAAGATTTATGGAAAAGGAGAACTCTGCAATTTGGAAACAAAGCTTCTGTTTTCCATAAAAATAACGTAAGATAAAGAATGGCCCTAAGGCTTGCATATGTAGGGCTCAAAAGAGTTCGAGAAACTTCCTAAACTTAAGAAAACCATCTGCACAAAACCCTAACATCTGTAAGTGTATTTTGCTCCAGAAGTTCACGTCCCCAATCATTATTACGAGTATCTCTGGTCCGATTCCGAACACCGGTAGCTCTAAGGGCTGAGCTTGGTGTTGCAATCACTTGCCGATTATCTTCCCTATCTTCCCTACTACGATTATCCTAATTAGGTGTGTGGTCACCTTGACTAGTGGAAATCCTAGTATTTGCCTGCTTCTCACTCTTTGTTAGGGTTAAATTCATCTGATCCTCTAAAATGCTTACCCTATTAATAGATTCAGAGATGATATCATCTCTTTCTTTATCAAACAATCCTGCTCTAGAAGTTCTACTGCTTTGATTGGCCATGTTACCTTTTTGCTTTGATAGAAAAAACGATGCAGAAAAAGATAGAAATTGTCCTATACTCTTTCAGCTATGTGAAAGTTGCTCTAATCTAGCCGGTCTAGGGATTTAGCAAAATTTAAAAAAATAGAATCAGATCTACAGTTTGACCTACACTTAAAAGTCAAATATAGGTTAATCTTAATAATTCGTAGTATAATCACTCAAATCTACCTTTTAAAAAAAAAATTACTCAAATCTAACTGTTGGATCTTGAGATCAAGTCAGTTTACAAATTTGATGGTTGACATTAACTCCATCCAATCATCATATTTAAGATCAAATTTATTCGTTTTTTTTGGGAAATGAATGACACAATGTTCCTCATAGGATAGTAATAAAACCTAGTAACAACGTGAACTTTAAAATTTGAAATCAACAATTACAGAAGACCTCTTAAATTTCAAACAGGAAGAAAGTTTAAGGATGAGAATATTAACTTACACAATGAACGAAAGAAGGAAGATAACCCATGACCTTACACCACTGGCTCTAAGGCTTCACACCCATGGGTGATCGAGAAATCTTTTCACAATTGATGGAGAAAAAGAAATCTTCAATTTGTAAACAAAGCTTACAGTTGATTCTTAGGTTTTTCATAAACATAGCATAAGAGAAAGGATGGCTCAAAGGCATGCATATATAGGACTCAATGGAGTTCAAGGAACTTCCTAAACTTGACTTCAGAAAACCATCTACACAAAACCCTAACATCGAGAGGCTCTCACACAAAACAAAATCCAAACTCCTGCGAAAATAAGCACCTCACCCTCTTCTCTCTCCCAATAGATAAATTGTGGGAGTGATGAACCCCATCTTTTAATTTAAAAATCAGTTAAATGACTTACTGATTTTAAACGAAAATGACTCTACTAACCCTATGACTTAAAACATCATATTAAACACTGGATTTGACTTTCTAACTATCAGATGAGGCCCATCTCTTCCATGAAGCTCCTAACCAATATTTTTGGTTGATATGACTGTTTTGTCCTTAATTGCTCCTACGGCTGTAAGCCTTGAGTTGATCCCTATCATGTTGTAGTCAAGGTTATTTCAAGATTGTTCTTACAGGTTTAAGACAACCATTTATTAATTGTTGAGACCTGAAAAAAATACAATGAAAAATGCAGAACCATTGATTAATTCACTAGATGGAGTTAATTATGGATCTTGTATTTCTTTGCAGTATCTTTGTGTTTTGAGTAATACTGTGAATGGAAAATTGAACGCAGGCTAAGCTGACTACTTTCTGTAATGATACTTTTTAATCTTGTGATATTTTTGCATCTTCTAATTGGAAGCTTGAAACTTTGTAATCTCGTGGCTTCTCTATAAAATTTGTTATCTTCTTTGTCGCATTTCTTGTAAGTGAATTTCTATAAAATAACATTCTTCTCTTCTGAATGTATTTGAAAGTTTGAATGCTGCTTTTTTTTAATGGCAGTTTGAATGCTGCTTAAGCACAGTTTTTTTTTCTTCTGAACTTCAGGGGATATACTTATTGGCTTATTATCGCAGAGGAGAACAGGTGCACATGCTGTGTACGATGGAAGAATTAATGCCCTCAATCGGTGCTACTGTCCCTTCTCCATGTCTTCTTGCTGTCATCCTGTGCCAATCAGAATCTACTCTACAAAATGTTGACAAACTTTATCCTGATATGTCTCATACCACACCTTCATTTCCTGTGGATTGTTCTGCTCCTTCAGATTTTTGTAACAAATCGCTTGTTTCAGAGAGCTATTTGATCTCCATTTCCGATGATGGGAAAATATGGAACTGGGTTTTGACTGCTGATGTGGTTAGCGATGTTCAGAAGACCATTCCAAATTTCAACATTGCTGATATCAGTGAAGTGAGAGTTTCAGAGACACATATTCAACCTCTGGGAAATTCTGTTCATGAACATGCACTGGATGTGGTTAAAGAATCAGAGTCTGTGAACAACAATTTGACATGCGGCCTATCAAAGATAAAATTTACCAAATCAGAATTATCATTTAAGGTTGATAAAAGAATGGTTGCTGATCAGTATGCATATGCTTTATATTGCTCTACTTCACCACTATATATGTTCAAATGAGTGCTATTCGAGATATATAAATGTATAGACTAAAAGATCTCCAAAATGAGGGCATTAAAGATCTTCGACAAAATTGAACATGATATCACAAATATATATTAAATATACTGTATCAATTCTGTGAGCTGATTGTATCATATTTTGCTGGGCACTCCCATGATTTGGATGTGCATGAGAAGTGGGAAGTGGGGCTGTTCATCAGTGTTTATGTTGCTTGATTAAATGCAATCTGTTGAAGCTATTCCCATCGAAAACTACCTTGGATGTTGATGTTATGTCTGAGTAAAGTTGATACGAAAAATTTGAATACTGGACTATATTATCTGGAGGAACCAGTAGACTGTAATTGAGTTCTTGACTTGCTTGCTAACTGCTTTAATCACCATGGTCCATGGCAATATCATCCAAATTATTTTGACTCTGTGTATGAATGATTGGTTTAATTATACCAATGTAATCACAATTCTTTCTTTGTTTCTTTTTTTCTGTCATTTTTAACTTCAAATCATGAGCTTGGCATTCTGATCAAACTATTGGTTCATTCCTTTCTGGTTGGTTAACACCGATTTTCTAGCTTTGGTGGTATGGGTTCTGTGAGTTTTCTTTCGCATTACAAGGTTTTGTCCTAGTTGCTTATGTTTGTAGATGTATGATATTCATGCCATTAAATTGATTTTACTTTTGTGCTCACTAATATCTCATATGGATTTTTATAGTATGCTCATTATTGCCATCTTTAGTTTCTTTCATTTCATTCAACATTTCATGGATACTAAAATTGTATTATTCCTTATGCAGACCAACTTGATTTGCCAGCTTCATCTGCTTTCTTCAACAGTGACAATGCTAGCTGTACCATCTCCTTCTTTAACTGCTACTTTAGCTCGTAAGTCTTGCATCTGTTTTTCTTTTGTATTGCCCTGGTTTAGTTTTTGTGGCAGAACTTTGTTTCGATGTAAGTACTAAATAGATTTCTCCATGACCTGATTTGATTGAAATGGTTTGTGAAGGCGGGGGCAATAATCCTGCAGTGGCAGTTCCACTGGTCGCCTTAGGAACTCAGAGTGGGGCTATTGATGTCATAGATGTTTCTGCCAATGCAGTTGCTGCCAGTTTTTCAGTTCATAGTAGTATTATTAGGGGATTGAGATGGCTTGGGAATTCTCGTCTGGTTTCATTTTCCTATGCACAGGTATACAGAATGTTGTTTAAACCTATTATTCTCTTGATTTGAATCCTTATTCCTAGAACTGTTCTGCTTATTAAGCGACTCCAATGATTCACCGTGCATATCAAAGTAACAATCTATCTAATTTGTATATTGCCACTTCTTTCCAGGTTTAATTGGTAGTTACATCATTATTTTTAAGTGTCTACGGGAAACAATCACAGCTATGTTAGTTGTACAATTCATTTACTCGTGGTAAACCTTGACCACTGGGGTTTGCAGTATGCTTTGTCTTTTTTTGTACCGTAAAAGATTATAAAGCTATGAAATCAGTTGATTTTCACTAAATTGGTTTTTTCCTCTTGTCCTTCTGGTATTGGAACACAACTTCTTTATGCTTCTGCTCAAATAACTTGGAGTCTCGCTAATTAGTTATACGATCTTAAATTCTTCATGTTTGTAAAATTGGTTGGAACTATCTTGTAAAGAGTTGCTACTTCTCTGAGCTTCATATCTGTACCATGGGACTCGAGGTTTTGCAGTTTTGCTCCTTTTTTATCTAATAAGGGTAGTATTAAATTTCTGTTTATATTATATCTCCGTCTATACAAATCTAAATCTAGATGGTGTGTTCTCGTAAGTCTACAGTTTTTTAGCGGGGCATACAGTGAGGATTTTCCCAAGGGTTTTGCTAATGCTTTCAGATCTTCATGGTTGACCTGGAAGAAAGAATTACCTGCAAAATTTGGTATGAAGAATAAATCACTGTAATTCGTAATGATGTTGCAATTGCTTCTCTTCAGAATCCTAGCTTTTAAGTAAGAAATCCAGGTTTTAGAAATCTCTCCCCCATCCTGAGATTTCTAAATCTGGAAACATGGGATGATCTCCTACTTTCTTGCTGACGCAAAGAAGGGCGAGATATAAAAAAACGACAGACGGTCTCCTTCTTCTCTTGTCTTTGATCCAGGATTTTGTAGAAATCCAAGATTCTAAAATCCGCGTATCCAAACGGCCCCTAAAATGTATTGGAAATAGGAGGATATGATGCTTTTAGGAAGGTATGCCAATCATTGCTGTCTCCCTCGAATAGCTTCTGCATGACAATCATTGTTGTATCCCTCGAATAGCTTCTGCATGACTTGCATATACTTCTTCTACCTGTTTTATTAGGCTCGCGTTGTAATCAAATCCTTTTTTTTTAATATTGAATTCAAATTAGAACTTTAGTGCTTTTTTGCTTCCCGTCAATATTTTCTTCCTACATGCTTGTGTATGCTTATGTGTTATTGTAACTTCTGTAACCTTCATTTTACATACAATATTTATGTATTCTTCATAAGTTGATATGGTGAGATTGAACTACAACTTGGATGAATTCAGGTGAATGATAAAGCTGGAGGATATACTAATAGACTTGTTGTGACCTGTCTTAGAAGTGGATTAAATCGCACATTTCGAGTCCTTCAAAAACCAGAACGTGCTCCAATAAGGGCTCTAAGGGCTTCTTCGTCCGGAAGGTTGACCCTGAACCTATAATTTCATGTCTGTCTATTCTTTGTATCGACATTATGTTTAATGTTTTTAATGTTCATATTTGACACATGTTCTTGAATAATCCTTGGATGTGTATGATTTTCAACCTTTCTTTCTTCCCTGATGTTTTTGCCAGGTTTAGGTTTTCAGTTTTGGTATGAGCTTCGGTTGTGAAAGAAGTGGAAAAGTGTTCATTTCATATGGAAATTTCTATAGATATCTTGTAAAAACACGGAAAAGTGCAGAAACATAGGTAAAGATGTACATTTAATGTAAAACTGTAGGAAGTGCTAGAATAAGCACAAATATAAAAAACCAGCACATAAGTAAAAAAAATACCCATAGTGGCTGAACAAGAAATATTTATGCAGAATAAATGCATACACTACATTACATATTAATTCATATAAATATAATTTGTAACACATACTAGTATAGCACAGCACTAATACACTAATGATTTTGTCTTCGTTATATGTTTCGGTGGGGATGAAAATGAAAACATTCCAGTCATTTTGTGTCAGTTTCTGTAGAAATTTAAAACCATAGTTCTTTGTACAAAGATGGAAAAGTTATACCTTCCTATTGTCAAATTGCCTTTGATTGGTGAGAGCAAAGATGAAAGGAAGAGAAAAAATAGTAATGGACCCAAGGAAATCCTAAAGCAAACCGCATTTGATGTTTGTAGAAGGGGAGTTCGAGTCAACCTTGAAACTTGTCTGTTGTTTATATTGCTAAAAATAAACCAAATCAATGTAATGTACATAACCAGAAAGACAGGAAAAAAAGCTACTAACTCAAGCATGATACTGCTGACATGATTGATATTCTGGTTCACCTGATGACTTGGAGATTACATCATGTTTCTTGCACGTGCATGATATCAAAGAATCTGCTAGGAACATACACCAACCTGTTGTAGAATGGTGAGTATTTGGACACCCTGCCAAGTGACATCAGCATAAGCAACTAAATGAAGTGATGATGATGGGAGAAAGAGGAGACCTTTGCGTAATGTCTCACGTAAGTATCTGAAGGCAATGTCAGGTCTAAACCAAACTTCCCACAGTTGATGATAGATAATGGTATCTAGGAGAGGTGTACTTGACACCGCTTCACATTTAGTTTAATATGGGTGTCCCTTTTGATGTGCAAGAGATATAAAATCCTTAGCATATTTAGTATACATATCTTTGAGTGCGATGCCCCTAATCCAAGTATGCCAACGACCCCAAATCCTTCTTGAATGTGGACTGGAGAAAAAAACTTCATTTGATCAACGCCTTCAAAATTATCTCCTGAGATGATGACTTCGTCAATGTAGATAATGATAGTGATCTTGCTTTACTACTTTGGTAAGACTAAGGAGTGAATAATCATAAGTGCTTTACTGAAATTCATTGCCCATGATAGCTGTTCGAAATGTGTCAAACCATGCAACAAGGTTTTAAATTTCGGTTTTAGTTTTGGTTGACAGGGAAATGACTCTATTTGCCATTCATCTTCGCCGACAGAAAATACGACTCTGAGAACGTTTGGCACCAACTCTGTCTTTCTCATCTTGCGTCAAAAAAATCTAACCAGGCATCAATATCCTTCTCCTCTTGGCATTGCCACTCTCTCTTAGCCTTATAAGTGTTTGTTTGTGAATTAGGAAAGATAGCTTTCCATATATTCTTCAAAAGTAGTTCGCACCCCTTGTTTTTACTTAATTCATCCCCTTGTTTTACTTCAGTTGCCCCCTCTTTTATTTCTTACCTATCATCCATAATGGTTTAACAATATAGAATACCCAGTGACATGTGCTATCGTACATGTCCAGTGACATGTGCTATCGTACATGTCTAATAATTCAGCACATACCACATTTTATAAGTAATTTATATAAATAGTTATACACAATACATTCACATTCAATTCATAAAAGTATAATTTTGTAACACATATAGTATACCATTAATCGACTTACAATTTTGGTTTATGCATTTTGATTTTGGGATGCATTTCGGTTGGGATGGAAACAGAAACATTTTGGTAGTTTCGTCTTGGTTGCAGTGGAAATTTAGAACCATGGGTGTTAGGGTGTTACCATTAATTATTACCTTATATGATAATTTTATAACTTATAATAACCTATGTTATTTTTTTATGAGATCTTTCAGGAAGACACGTGCATATCAGAAATCTCCTTGAAAAACCTGCCTAATAAACTACGCACCCAACAATGCATTAGGGACGTTTTTTTACCCTTATCTGTTTGAATTAAATGCTCATGGTATATATGGCAATATTAGAAGGATTGTTTGGGATAACCCTGACACGTCCGTGTCTTGATATCATTTCCCTTTTGTATTAATGCAAGAAAAGTAATTATTTTAACTTATTTTCGTTAACTTATTTCCGTAAATTACCATTCGAAAAAAACTTATTTAGGTACATTATTAAGTTATATTATTCAGGTATATAGTTAATTTATGTAACTTTAGGTTAATATGTAGATTATAGTAAACTTTTAATATTTGGTTAACTTCCCTTAGTAAGCTTATGCTATCTTAAAATTTGTGTTAGTTATTATCTCTAATATACAAGCAAAGTATTATAAAATTCATTAAATGATCATTTCAAAAACAAAATTCATTAAATGATCAAAATATATAATATGTTTGTAATAAAATATAGTTTTTTTATTTATCTAGGGCACGGGATTGAACACTTAGATTTTATTAACGAATAATAAGAACTTACACGAGGTGGACATTGCCCGCATTGCCTTGAACCCAAAAGAGCCAAAACATGAAAAAATGGAAACATGACTAGAAAAATAGATAGATCACCAAACCCTCGAGAAATGAAGCCAAAATAATCCAACAAATAAAAAGACATTAGCTATCACATAATTCCTTCATTTCTTTGACATTAGCCAATCTGGTATCACAAAATAGAGTAAGGGTTTCTAATAAAAAAAGAATTTGGGTCCCATGTAGAAATGGAGGAGCCACTCTAAAATAACAATGGATTGAAAAACAATGGCTTAATTAGGGTTTCTTAATCTCATAGATTGAAAAACAATGGCTTAACTAGGGCACGGGAGAACTCCCTCTATTCCTTAATCTCATAGATTTCCTTAATGCTCTGTCAAATTGCCTTTGACTGGTAAAGAAAAAAAAGGAAAAAAATAGTAATAACCCCAGGAAACCCTAAAAGAATTCACCCATGATGTTTGAGGAATTAGAAGCTTTTGAAGGGGAAGAAAAGGGTTTTGGGATTGATCTGAGTTTAGGTTGATCAAGGGGAATTCAGTGTCACCTTTTTGTATTTCTTGCTCGTAGTGAAATCTCAGTCACCTTAGGACGATATTACTATCTTGTAGCATTTTTTCTTTTTGGCTTTTGTATGTTTGGGCTGTGTTCGGGTTGTTGGGATTTCTTTTTTAATAAAATTTCATTTGTTAAAAAAAAACCTTAACTCAAGTAAGGCCCTTTTGAAAATGACATATATATTGATAAAAATGAACTTCAGGGTATTCACATGAGCATGCCATTATAAATATCCCGTATCAGCCCCATATGGGTCATATCAACCCCATATATATTGTATCAGTCGATACGCTTGCGATTCCTTGTGATACCTGTACGTGGGGGTCATATCATATCTGACCCCACAAAATGGATACGATTGGTCAATGCATCCGTATCAGGTGATATTTTGAACATGCTTACTACCTTGCGTTTGGGTGTTTGGGCCTTTGTGTTACTTATATTGTTCATTCCTTTACTGGTTCTCTTGTTTCTGAACTTTTAGTTAATAAAATAACCAACACACCAGCACATTAGAATTATCAGAACACGGCTATTTGTTAAAGAAAATATGCCAAAAATCATTAATAGTAAAAGTAACTTGGAAGTTGTGGAGGGAACTTAATTTTTGGGACGCTATGAAAAAAGGAAATGAAAATGTTGCAGGCATATAGGCTGCCAAGATTTTGCTTTGGGCTTTGGTGGATGTTAATATTTTGTACTATTGGGCTTCCACATTTTCTATGCAAGACACTACCCTGCCGTAGGGTTAGGTGTAGGTTTTCTTTAGTTTCTTGTTTGATCTATAATAGAGAATTCAATACACCATAGAGAAAAGGTTGGATGGTTGATTCTCTTATAAAAAACTTGGCACTTAGTTTCCACTACTATTTTTCCTTTCTTCCTCTTTTGCTTTGATTTGTTTAATCTTGATGAGGTGACTTTTTGTTAAATTTTATGAATAACTCTTCATATTCTTCCATAGTAGGATGACATTAATTTATATGCAGGTATCTCCTTATTTTGTTTCGTGATGCTCCTGTTGAGGTGTGGGCTATGACAAAGAATCCCATTATGGTAAGTTTTCTCCCTTTAATTTCCTTTGAAATTGTTCTTGTAACTAGGTATTACCCTGGAATGATGTAAAACATAACCTCGACAATCAAATGCATCACTTCGGAGATTTGAAACATATATACTACATGCTTGAAGGAGCTTATTTCTCACTCCATGACTTCAAGTGAGGCCAATTGTGTCCACGTCAACACATGGGCTTTGGTGTGTGCAATTTGTTTTTAGATTAATGTTAAGACTTAATTATCGGAATAAATGTTTCAGAATGTCAGTTATTTGGTGCTACATGCCTAAAATTTAAGCCAAAGTTTCTAGGAAATGGAGTTTCCTAGAAGGTGCCTTCTTTTGAGTTGTTTTGTTTTTGGTTCGCCATATACACAACTCCTTTTTCATGTTGCATATTTTTCATTTTGAAAATTTATAATTGTAGATCATAAATGCCTTTTCTCATGCAAAGAAGCATTTTTTTCTCAAATAAATGCCTCATTTACTGTTAATGCTATGCCTTCATGCCTAATACATGCACGCTTAAAGAGTTAACCCTCTTCAGGAAGAAAAGAGTTCATTTTTTGGTGTGCAACATTCTCTGTCTTTTCGGCGAGGTTTCTATTCTTTTGTTGGCATATGTGGTTTTTATTAGATGCTACCAAGCATGCCTTAAATCGGTGGTTTTATGCCGAGGTCGATTGTTTGCAAAGTAAGCGACGAACTCGTGACCGAGCGTTTGAAAGTAAGCAGTAGAGCCCAGCCATGGCTCGGAGTCCCAGCTGCTTGCAGATTTTTTCAATATGGAGGAGAAAGCCTTACACATGACTCCGTTTGACGCGCCGTGGAAAGTCATAGTTCGGCAAACAAGTCCGAAGATACTCGAGAGGATCCGCGGTACTGTGGTAGAAATCTAGCTGAGGCATCTTGAAGTTCGGGTGCATCTGAGCGGCCATGTCCTCCAGAGTGAACTGAGAGGCAGCTTCGGCTTCCCATTCGTTAAGGAGATATTTAACTTTAGGCTCGTTCATCTTCCTTTGCATCTCCTGGATTTGGCGATGAAGGTCAGCGATGACCAGATCGACGGGATTTGGATCCACGGCGGCTCGGTTCGGGAACTACAGGATCGGCAGTTGTGGCTTGATTTTGCGCTTGAGGCATAGCTGGACTCGATGCGGATGCCGAAGAAGTGGGATTCCTCGATTGTCTAATGCTCCTTGGGATTCTTTCAGGAGGTAATTCATCCTCGGGATCTTGCTCGGCGGGGGCAGTCCGAACTTTGGCGATCTATGGCATAGGTTGCGCAGTTGGTGCAATTGGAGGGACGGTTGTGTTGTTGATGAGGATTTGGAGCATCCCTATCATATCGGTTACTCGATGAGATAGGTCGTTGAACTGTTCAAGTAGTCGAAGGCGAAGACTCTTCTACACGAGGGAGATGACCTTCTCCCGCTGGAGGTACTCCTGCCGACTAAGAAGCACGGGTACTCTCCGGAGGCCCACGCACCCGTGTCGGGTGCGTATCAGGTGCGGGTGCTCTTGGGTACTTTTTGGGTGCGTACCGGATACGCACCCAATAAGCAAACAAAACAAAAATCCAGTTTGGGGATTTGGGTATGTATCGGGTGCGCACCCAATTCGAATTAAATTGAAAATTACAGATTTACAATAAAGGGGCTGTCCCAATAAACAAAACGGGGTTGGGGGGGGGGAGAACCTAACAACTTAGAAGTAATATTAGATTTTGGTGATGTTATTGTTATTTGATTGTTCTCCAATTAAATTGTTTGAATTCTTTAACAAAATATTTAATTTTTTTTATAAATATATTATAAAATATAAAAATATATTATATTGAGTGTACCTGTATACTATTTTTTAAAGTATCCACGTACCTGTATCATGTTGTACCCGCACCCTGTACCCGTATCCGTGCTTCATTGCCTGCCGAACTGGAGTTCTGGCGGGCTTGCTGGTTCATGGTAACCATCATACTGCTTGGATGGAGGGGTTTTTCATCTAAGGTCCAACGGATGGCACCAGTATGATGGTGCTAAAATCTGCTTCGTGGATGGTGGCTTGGGTAGAGACTTTATCCTTGCTCGTCCTGCCTCAAAGAACACGTGTTAGGGGTCTTGGAGTTTGGACTCCGGGAGACCACTCCATGCTGAAGTGAGAAATCGGCACACCAGCAGGAAATCCAAACAGTAGAGGAGCAGAATAACAATGCCTAAAGATTGTGTGTAACTGAGGATGTGTACCTTTGAGCATGGGGGTCTATTTATAGGAAAGGAGTCCAGAGCAATTTAGGATAGTTACCTTTGTGGGAGTCTTTCCTTATCGGTTGACTTCCTCTAGAGTTAGTTTCCAGGTTTTTCTATATAGGCACCGAGTTTCCTCATGGGAGCTGTTTTCTATGTTGGATCACCGAACTTTAGGAAGCTTGCCGTGCTAGGTTGGGACATCCCGTTAGGGCACTTTCCTGTTTATTCGGGGTTGCTAATTGTGGAGTTTGACAGACCTTCTTGCCCTTGTTATCTAAGCGGCAAGTTCAGTTTCCTATTTAGGCTGCATCCCACGTGTCTGGTATTTAGTGGAAGGACGGATTTTACCCCTAACAGTACAGATCAATCTTCTTGACCTTTGCAGGTCTTAGTGGAGAAGACCAAGCAATTTGTATTCAAGTAAGAGTAGTTTCACAGGGAATAAGATTGCTGATATAAGGTTTGGATTGAATGAGATTCACTGTTTGGCGATTTTCTGTAGGGATGTGGAGGATATGATCCAATCTTCTTTTTGAATCCCACATGCATTGTGAAGGAATCCTTTCACCTTCTTCATGAAAATTTTCTAAAGCATTCATTAGCCGACCCCAACTAGTTTGGGACAAAGGCTTAGTTGAGTTGAGTTGAGTTGAGTACATCGTGAAGGAAACGTGCAGGCCGATAGCTCAACAAATATTTGTCTTTTGTAGCCTAGTTGTTTGGTATGAAATGCCCTCTCTGTAATCTTTCGTACAAGCTCTTTTTGTTTTGGAAGTCAAGTTGGGATTGAACCTACGGCGTCAAGGTTGAAATAGTAGAGCACTCGCCATGTCGTAGCCCATCAAGGGATTAATTTTACGCCCTCCACGCCCTAAGGCATGAGCGGCCAATCTCCGCATCCTGCGACGACCTAGAGACAATTTGTTGGGCAAAGAATGACATGACCTAATGGGCCTAGGGCACAACTTGCATTCAAAGACTACGTTTCTTTGGATTTTGCAATTCACACCATGTTTAACATTTCGCTATGTTCCACATCAATAGAGTGAAGATAAAAAAAATAATTACTTTTTCTGATAGGCAACATGGGATAAACAATGGTGAAATACTAGGGCTTTTGTATCCTCTTTTGAGAGTTATAGTTTTCTATGCATTTTTCATTTTCTTTGTAGCAATATGTAGGGGAGAGAGGAAAAATGTTGAGGAGAGGCATCCCTTTTCTATTTAGGTCCTGTCTATTTAGGAGAGGAAATTTAATCTTGTCAAATGGTTATTTTTTTTTTTTTTTGCTTTTTCATTTGTGTTCTATTGTACATCGTTTTTCTCTATGAAGAGTTTTACTCCAGCTGAATCAGATATGCTGTATCCTTGTATGGCGTAAAGATTGTTCTTATATGGTGTAAATATTAATCATGGACTGATTCTACGCAAGTATTATAAACTGTTTTCTAAGTAATTCTATTATGGGTGCATTATTGAATATTTCTGATAACTTTTCTGTACAGTGTATCTATGTTTAGCTATTGTTTGGTGAAATTGCTTTTGTCTACAAGTAACACAAGTGATCTTTTTTTCTAATTGATCACTATATTTGCCAGACCTAGACAAAGTTGTTATATAGATCCATGGTTAAGTTAGTTTCAGTTCATCATGTATCTACTTGTAGGATCCTACCAAGCATTTATATGGATAATTAATTATGAGAACTGCAATCACATCTAATGTTTCTTTCTTCTAATTGTTAACTTACCAACTTCTCCAAAAGCTTAAGCTTTTGGAGACATTGGTAAGTTTCCACATGGAATCAGAGCCAAAGCTCTCGAGTTCAAACCTCCCGCATAGCAAAAATCCACATGCAATGGTCGGCCCAAAGTGGGACCACATGTGCCACGTGTTTGCCAAGTGGGCCACATGTGCGGGGGAGTGTGAAAGTATAAAAGATAAATAACGCCTTTCTCCAACAGCTTAAGCTTTTGGAGACATTGGTAAGTTTCCACACTAATGAGCCTTTAATATGTTATTGTTGTTATTTGCCATTCTTTTCCATTTATTTATTGCAACTTTGAAGGTGTTGTTTTCAATCTTTATATTTATATTAATTATTCCTTATTTATCTATGTAGCTTAGATCTCTAGCTCTTCCATTCACGGTGTTGGAGTGGACGCTTCCAACTGCACCCCGGCCAGTTCAAAATGGACCTTCTAGACAATCATCATTGTTCAACAAAGAGCGTCCACCTGTTGCAGCTTCCACCACTAATGCTTCTTCTACGGATTCTAGTAACTGTTTTGGCAGAGCTTTTTATGTTTGAATGTTAATATTTTATAGACCAAGCATGACTGAATTTTTTGTTGCATTTGCTTTTGTGAAACAATCAATTACTCCAAAAGCTTAAGTTGTTAGCGATGGTGTTAGTTAATCATTTATATTTCAACTCTCTCCCTCATGTGTGGCCCCTCTTTTTTTGGGTTGCCCTTACAGTTGGACTTTTAACAAGGAGTTGTGAGTTTTGAACCCAGAACCTATAGCTCTGATACCATGTGAAACAACCAATTACCCAAAAGCTTATGCCTTTAGAGATGGTGTTAGTTAATCATTTATACTTCAACAGCTTTTCTTACAGTTATTTAATTGCTCAACATGGAATTTACTTTCAATTTGCAGCGGTAACAAATTCGGAAGGATATACTGATGACACGTCTGAAAGTTTTGCATTTGCATTAATCAATGGTGCTCTAGGAGTGTTTGAGGTTCACGGACGAAGGATCCGAGATTTCAGGTAGTTTATTTACATTCACTATTAAAAGTTTCTTCTAAAGACTTGTGATGTTGTTGGTCCTACACCATGGTTGTGCAAGTTGTATGCTACTTGATTCTATACCTATTATTTTCTGTATGATCTATCTTTGTCGTAAATTGTAAGCTTCAGAAGAACTTACTTTCCTTTTTATTTGGGATTTCTGCTTACAATCCATACTTTTCAAAGTATTTCTTAATTAGTCATTGAAAATTAGGTAATGTCCCAAATGTTTTAACTTTTTTTAAAAAAGTGCTTCCAAAACATCTCTAAACAATACGTCACACTTTTATTGACAAAAATGCCTTTCTATAAATTCTAAAATCATAATTTTTCCCTAAAAATTGGGAAAAATTGTTAGTCTTCGTATTTTTCATATTAAAACCCCTCAAGAAGTTTTTGCTCTGTGAGTATAGTACTTAATATATTTTTATTATCAAATCAATGGGAGTCGTAAAGGTTTTTTTCGATTTGGGCTAAAGGGTATGAATATTTAGGCTACATAAATGCTCTATTTAGAAGGGTTTCCTCCACACGCTATAGTGGAATAGGGGATTGGTCATTGGTCATTGGCCATAATCAGGCGGTGACCTTTATATAAAAAGCTAGGGGAAATCATTGGGGTCCTTCAGGAGATTTGGAAATAGATCTACTTTTGAACCTTCGCTCTCACCTTGAAGAAGCCAAAAATGGAGCATCAAAGCGATATGCAGCATGGTGCACCTTCCCTTCCCTCATCTTCCTTGGGCCGGAAAAGGAAGTGGTCCACAGACCTCTTGGTTTTGGAAAAGACCCTTTACAGGATGAAGACGAAGGTCTATGATGAAGAGAGGGCTTCTATGACCCGACCCACAAGGAAATTACGAAAAGATTTCCTCAGGAGACAATGGAAACTGTTTAAGAAGGAGGCCCAAGATAATGCTTAGGAATTCCATCATCTATCTGGGTCAGTTAATGTAAAGGACACTCATTCGCCTCTGCACACACATCCTTCCCTCAATATAATTCTGGCCGACAAGAGATTGAGGAAGCTTCGATGGCGGGCTAATAAGGCAGTGGGAATTTGAAAGGTGGAAGAAAAGCTTGCCAGTAAAAAGAGACTTGGATTTAAGGAAATGGAACCGGAAGACCCCGTTGATCTCATAAATATGCCGGACTACCAAATCAAGCATCTTTTGGGGGAGTTGGAGAAGTGCTCCTCTTAGGGGAGAAGTTCCTTATGGTTTTTTGTTCAGGAGTTTTTTGTGGAAGAAGGGTGGTACTGCTTATCTTCTAGATCTTCGGCGAAGATTGCAACTGTTTTTGGTGGTTTCTTTCATTTTTTTATGAATAACTCTCGAGGTAGATAGTGAAAACGGTATTTATGTTTGGATTGGTGAATGTAATGGGATAAGAGGAAAATTTTGGGAACTCTTCTTTTGCAGGGCTTGGAGTTACTTCCTAGGCCATCTTATGCTGAAGCTATATGGGACTCCTGATCCCTTCTCTATGTAAATACAGTTTGAATATAAATAGAATTTGTCATCTTTCAAACAAAAAAACGACTGCAATCTTTATTAGAATTCAGAAAAAAATGAGACAGCATTGTAGTTTGTAGAGTTTCTTAACAGCTGTTTTTTAAGCAAGTTTAATATATAATGTAATATTAATATAAGTCTTATTTTGGTTCATATTGGGAATACTTTTTGACAGGTTAAACTCATTTAGCTAAATCATGCTTCTAAATGACTAGTTGGAAAATGTATTATAGATTAGGGGTCTATAATTAAAAATTCTATTTATTCTCTCCAAATTTTCGCTATTGGCATCCATTTTCTGTAAGAACATGTTATTGCACTGGCAAGCTTAAATTATTTAAATTTTTTTCTTCTTATCAAGAAGAACGGTTTCTTATCAAGAAAAAAATGGTACAGTTTTATGCTGGTTATGCCCCTAGAGTTTGTTGATTTTTTACTTTCATGTGTGAAGGCATTTACAAGTTTTAGTGCTTCCTTATTCTGAAAAAACAAACAATACCTCTGAAGAGCAGCAAGGGAAAACACATTGCTGCGATAAGGGAAAAATTACTATACTCCTATGATTTGTGGACATGGACACGAGTGTCGTGTGTCGACATGGACATGGAATATCGGATACGGCAAATCCGCAAAATTTAGAAAAGGGGACACAGATAAAATAGAAAGTATATATAATCATATTTGTGGATGTGGATTCTTGTCTCGAGTTTCAACACGGATACGAGGTGCCTGACATGGCAACATATAAAAATTTAGAATGTCACACTTGACACGGTACAAAAACGTGTCCACACTCCCACATTATGTCCAAACCTTCTAGCAGTACATTTTAAAGTGTCCAGAGGAGTGTCGACACTTGTGGACACGCATGTCGTGTCGGACATGGTGCGGCACGTCTTCCAACAATAAATTCAACGCGTCGGCCTAATCATAGCTATACTCATGCCTAACAAGTTAACATCAGTGATACATCTGAAAGTTTTGCACTTGCATTAGTTCATAGTCCTCATTGAGTCATTAATGTTCACGGATGAAGGATTCAAGACTTGAGGTGTTTTCTTTTATATTCACCATGGGTTCTTCTAGTGACTGGTATTTTTGTTGAAACTACATCATGGATGTCCATGTTAGATTCTACTTGGTCTTATACCACCAACTGTCTATTTTCCGCTACTCTTACTTAAATTATGACATTCAGAACCTCTTTATTATCTCCAAATTTTTGTTATTGAGATACATTTTCTATAGGAATGCGTTATAAGTATATCAGTATGTTACGAAAAGGAATGACAGAAGAGAATTGTGAGATAGGAGAGTCCTCCGCCTCACGTGAGTATTTATATTAAAGGAGAGAAAGTACAAAGTCAACTATGCCCTTAGGCATCACACATGTATTCTAACACTCCCCCTCAAGCTGGAATGTATATGTCATACATTCCTAGCTTGTTACAATATCGCTCGACTTAGAATTGCTGAAAGATTTTGTAAACATGTCAGAGTGAAAAGTGTTGATATATCCCCCTTCTGGATTCTCTGACGGATGAAATGACAGTCAACCTCAATGTGCTTTGTTCGTTCATGAAAGACAAGATTTGTAGCAATATGAATTGCAGCCTTATTATAACAGTACAATCGAGAGGGAAAAGAGCTATACTAATCTTAGACAAGAGAGAGCGTAGCCAAATGAGTTCCGTACTTGTGTGAGCCATAGCCCTGTACTCAGCTTCAGCACTGGACTTTGGTATGACATCTTGTTTCTTGCTACGCCATTACACCAGGTTACCTCCTACAAAGGTACACTATCCGGTAGGGGCTCTCCTATCTGCTGGAGATCCATCCCAGTCTGCATCAGAGAAACCTTTAGTCTTCATATGGTCATGCCTTTTAAACAACAAACCTCTCCCTGGAGCACCCTTTAAATACTTTAGGATCTGGATTACTGAAGCCCAATGAGAAGTGCGAGGTGATCTCATATACTGACTAACAACTCCTAAAGCATATGAAATGTCTGGCCGGGCCACTGTGAGATATATGAGCTTGCCTACTAGCCTCCTATATTTTCCAGGGTCATCTTACAAGTCACCCTCTTCTTGTCTGAGTTTCACATTCAGGTCCATGGGTACAGAAGCAGGTTTCACTCCAAGATTTTCCATCTCTAAGAAATTCAACTCATACTTCCTTTGTGATAAAGAGACCTCTAGATGAATATGCCACCTCTATCCCAAGTAAGTACCTGAGGTGACTCAAATCCTTGGTGGAGAACTCTTTCTGCAAGAACATTTCAACTTTTGTATGCCCTCTGAATTACTACCTTTGATGATAATGTCGTCCGCATATACTATAAAAAATATGTAACCGGTCACAGACTGATGACACAAAACTAAATGATCCAGGCACATTGTTTCATATCAAATCACATGACAGCCTCACCGAATCTACCAAACCATGCTTGCGGAGATTGCTCTAGTACGTAGAGAGATTTGCGCAATCGACATACAGAGGAGGATATCCCCCCTGAGCAACATACCTGGAGGTTGTTCCTTATAAACCTCCTCTGTAAGTTCACCATGAAGGAATGCATTTTTCACATCAAACAGATAAAGTAGCCAGCCCTGATTAACAGCAAGAGAAAGCAACACACGAACAGAGGGAATCTTCGCAATAGGAGAGAAAGTCTCAGTGTAGTCCACACCAAAGGTGTGGACATAGTATATTCTTTTGCGACTAAGCACGCCTTCAAGCGCTCAATAGTCCCTTTTGGCAAATATTTGATAGAAAACACCCATTGACATCCCACAGGACGAGCACCATAGGGCAGATGACCTAAATCCCAGGTTTGATTGATGCTAAGGGCATCCATCTCTAGATCCATTGTAGCACGCCATCCTGGATGAGCAAGAGCCTTGACCACTGACTTTGGTGAAGAGATAGAAGATAGAAGACACAAATCCTCGAAAACCAGGGGTGAGATTATCATATGGAACAAAGTTAGAGATATGATGAGCAGTGGGACGAGAGCGGGTGCGCGAAGCAATAGGACAATATGGGAGAGAGGGTACCTGAGAAGAAGATACCTGAATCTCCGGTTTTGAAGACGAGTCCTGGAGAGGAGGTGGTAGGGGATATGCTCGTCGACGCCACTGATATGTCTTGGTAGGAGCAGGTGGATCAGTAGCAGCTGGTACAAATGTGGCAGGCGGTGATTGTGAAACTACTAGCACAGAGGGTGACGAAGGTGAGAGGACAACTGGATCTGGAAGGACCAGAAGAGGAATAGCCGAATCAGTAACAGTGGGACTAGGCACGGGTGACGGATTAAAGAGTGGCTCAGTCTAAAAAAATGTAACATTGGCAGACACAAATCAACGACGAAGACGAGGACTGCAACAACGATATCCCTTATGGGTATGAGATTATCCCAAGCAGACACACTACTCAGATCGAGGGTCCAGCATATCAAGACCAGGTCTTAGGTTGTGAACGAAGCAAACACCACCAAAGACGCGGGGACAATTAGCCAAAAAAGATTAGCCAAAAAAGGGTGGCCAATTAGCCAAAGACGCGGGGACAATTAGCCAATTGGGACTCATTCTGAAGCACCGAGGAAAGGAGACTGTTGAATATAGTGTATTTGCATAAAGGCATAGTTGTCATTGTACTTCTCTTGCATTTATATAAATACATAAGTGAGGGGGATTTTTCCCTTACTCACTAACTTCTCTCCTCTCTAATTCTTTTAACATGGTATCAGAGCCCTAGGGTTTGGCTCCCTAGGGACCACCATTGCTTTCCCTCTTCTTCTCCTTTTGCACCATCTAAAACCCTAACCCTAATCTCAACCCAAACCTCCATCATCATCTTCTAACCTAACCTAACCCTAACTCTTAATCTAAAATCCTAACCTCCATCGGGGCCGTGTTGATTGTGGTGGTGGCGGCCGCGATTTTGGTGGTGGTCGCGGTACTGGGAGCCGTGTCCGTTCTTATTGTACTCACTGCCGCCGAAAGGGCCATTATATTGATACTTGCTATACTCTTCACCTGGAGCTTCGTCTCTCCCGGGCGGCCCATCTTACTGCTGCGAATCCCATTGATGCCCCTCCAGCACAGTCCGTTATTGGCAGTGCTCCATCCGCCCCTTAGAGTGATACCATTTCCAGGGCCGACTACGATGAGTTGCAGCGTCTTCGTCTCAGCAGTCGTCCGCTTACTATAGGTTTTGCTCAGCCGAGTAGTTCACCCGCCTCTCTCCTTACTAGCTCCAGCTCCTGGATTATTTGATTCAGGGGCCTCGGACCATCTGACTGGTAATGCATCCTCACTTAGTTCTTTTTCCCCATTTCCTTCTGCTTCTCACTCTGTCACTTTAGCTGATGGGACCTCTACACCCATCACTGGTATTGGTACTCTATCTCCACACTCTGGTTTCACCTTATCTTCTGTTCTCTGTGTTCCCGAGTCTCCTTTCAATTTAATTTCTGTTAGTCAACTTACTAAGCATCTTAACTGCTTTGTCTCATTCTTTCCTTCCTACTGTGTTTTTCAGGATCTCACAACTGGGAGGACGATTGGCTCGAGCCGTGAGATAGATGGACTATATCATCTCGATGGTGCTTCGCCCCGTGTTGCTCTGCCATCGACTCATACTTGTGGCATTGTTGTCTTGACCACCCTCCTCTCCAGAAGCTTCGGCAGACACCTACTGTGTCCTCTCCTCTTCAGCCTTTTGATTGCGAATCTTGTCAGCTTGGGAAACACAATCATGTGTCTTTTTCCTCTAGGGTCCTTAGTCGAGTCTCGTGTCCTTTTGCTTTAGTACATTCTGATGTGTGGGGTCCCTCGAGGACTATGTCTCTTTTTAGATATAAATATTTTATCATATTTGTGGATGATTTCTCTCGTGTGACTTGGTTATATTTATTAAAAGATCGCTCACAGGTTTTTCATGCATTGGCACCTTTTATGCTGAGATCACTACTCAATATAACTGCACTCTTAAATGTTTACGCACTGAGAACGCCCGTGAATACCTTTTTAGTGAGTTCAACACCGTTTTCTCCTCCCACGGCATCATCCATCAGTCCTCCTGTGCCTACATCTCTCAGCAAAATGGTGTAGCTGAGAGGAAACTCCGTTATCTTCTTGACATTATTTGCTCTCTCCTTTTTTAGATGCATGTCGCTAAGTCCTATTGGAGCGAGCGATGTGGTTCTTACAGCCTGTTTCCTTGCTAATCGCCTTCCATCCTCTGTGCTAGATGGCTCCTCTCCCCTCTCGATTCTCCACCCTGGGGATGATCCCTTCCCTCTTATCCCCCGAGTTTTTTGTTGTGTCTGTTTTGTACACAACCTCTCTCCTGGCCGGGATAAGCTTGATCCTTGGGCGGAACGGTGCGTGTTTGTGGGCTACTTCCGTACCCAAAAGGGCTATCGCTATTATAGCCCTCGGCTGCGTAGGCTATTCACCTCAGCTGATGTCACCTTTTTCGAGTCGGCTCCATTCTTTTCAGCTCCTCCTATGGATGGTCCTCCCTTTCATGACCCTCCTACTCTATTTCCTCTTCTTCCCCCTGTTGTTCATGATCCCATTGAGTCTCCTTCCTTGCCTCATCCTCCTCTTCCTATCCCTGTCGCTTCTACTCCTATTGAGTCTCCTTTGTGCCCTCCTTCCTTGCCTCATCCTCATCCTCCTCCTATCCCTTTCGCTCCTACTCCTATTGAGTCTCCTTCTCTATCTCCTCCTCCCCCTGTTATGCGGACTTATCAGCTACGCGATGTCCATTCCACGCAGCCCGAGCTAGCGCCCTCACAGCCGACGTTCCCCTCCTCTCAGGTACCTCTTTTACCCCCTTCTGGTGGTTCAGTGGATTCACCGGTTGCATCACGTACCTGGTCTCGTATGACCGCTCACCCCATTTCTTCTGTCGTCTCCTATGATCACCTCACTCCTACGTTTCGTGGGTTTGTTTAATATTTGTCTTTTGTTTCTTTACCCAGGTCGGTTTCTGAGGCCCTTACTCATTCGGGCTGGCGAGTTGCTATGGAGGTTGAGATGGCTGCTCTTCGGTCCAATCACACTTGGGATTTAGTTCCCCTCCCTTCTGGGGCCCATCTCGTTGGCTGTAGATGGGTGTTTACCATCAAGCATTAACCAAATGTCCTCCTCAGTTTGCAGACTGCGCATGTCTTTGTATGGGCAAAAACAGTCTCCTAGAGCATGGTTTGGGCGATTTAGTGCTGCTGTCATGCGATTTGGCATGAGGCAATGTGCAGTTGATCACTCTGTCTTTAGTTATCACTCTGATGCAGGACATGTTCTGCATCAAGCATTTACCAGATGTCCTCAGTTTGCAGACTGCGCAAGTCCTTGTATGGGCAAAAACAGTCTCCTAGAGCATGGTTTGGGCGATTTAGTGCTGCTGTCATGCGATTTGGCATGAGGTAATGTGCAGTTGATCACTCTGTCTTTAGTTATCACTCTGATGCAGGACATGTTCTCCTCATAGTCTATGTGGATGGTATTATTACAGGCAGTGATACGGTTGGCATACATAGACTGAAGACCTTCCTGCAGGCAGAATTCTCTACTAAGGACCTTGGTCGCCTACGGTATTTTCTAGGGATTGAGGTAGCTTATTCTGGCAGCAGTCTATCTCTTTCTCAGCGAAAATATGTGCTAGATATGTTAGAGGAGACTGGATTTGTGGGGGCAAAGCCTGTTGGTGTTCCCATGGATCCAAACACAAAGTTGCTTTCAGAAGAGGGAGACTTGATGGATGACCCTGCTAGCTAGTTTATGAGTGCTCCATGCACCTCTCACTGGGCAACGATAGTTCAGATTCTCCGCTATTTGAAAGGGGCATCAGGGAAAGGCTTGCTATTCAAGAAAAATGGGCATGTCAGGGTGGAAGGATTTTGTGATGCAGATTGAGCATGATTTCCAGCAGATAGGAGATCAACCACAGGTTACTGCACCTATGTTGGCGGCAATCTAGTGTCGTGGAAAAGTAAGAAACAAGTGGTAGTTTCGAAGTCCAGCGTCGAGGCAGAGTACCGAGCTTTGTCCCATACGAGTGGGGAGCTTCTTTGGTTACGCTCCCTCATGTCAGAGATTGGTTTTTCTTCTTCTTCTCCAGCTCAGCTTTACTGTGATAATAAGGCTGCGATTCACATAGCCACCAATCTCGTCTTCCATAAGAGAACCAAGCATATAGAGGTTGATTGCCATTTTATTCGCTAGAGAATCCATACGGGCGAGATACATGTTTCCTTTACTCGATCTGTGGACCAGTTAGCAGATATTTTCACCAAATCCTTGCCTAAGTTGAAGTTAATTGATATTTGTAACAAGCTGGGAATGTATAATCTCTACATTCCAGCTTGAGGGGGAGTGTTGAATATAGTGTATTTGCCTAAGGGCATAGTTGTCATTGTACTCCTCTTGCCTTTATATAAATACATAAGTGAGGGGGAGTTTTCCCTAACGCACTAACTTTTCTCCTCTCTAATGCTTCTAACAGAGACAATTAGCCAAAAAAGAGGCCGTGAGAACGGCATAACTTCGGTAGGTCTTAGGAACCCGCATCTGAAAAAATAGGGTACGGGCGGCCCCATCAAGTAAAGAGCGTAGTTTCCTCTCAGCAACACCATTTTGTTGAGAGGAATAGACACAAGATGACTGATGAAGAATCCTGTGAGAGGAGAGGTAATCCTGAAACCCATTCGAGCAAGAAAGATACTCCCTAGCATTATCGGTGTGCAGGCATTTAAGAGGATAATTATTTTGAGTTTTGATTTCAGTATGAAAAGTACGCAATGCATGAAAGACTTCTGATCGATCTTTAAATAAAAATAACCATGTCATTCGTGAATAATCATCAATAAAGACAATAAAATACTTAAAGCCAGTTGAAGACGCAACCCTAGCGGCTCCCCATACATCTGAATGAACTAACTCAAAAGGAATCGACACTCTACTAATGACTCGGGATGAAAAAGACACACGACGGTGTTTCCCGAGTTAACATGACTCACATTGAAAAGGTGAAACAGAACTGGAAACAAAGGGCGTTTGCTGAATGCGCTGAAGTAAAGGGTGGCCAAGACGACAGTGCCACTAATATGGACGGACAGAACTCTACAATGCAGCGGCAGGCGCGTGACAGTTCAAGCGATAGAGCCCATCCACCTCACGTCCCGAGCCAATCGTTCTCCCAGTCGAGGGATCCTGAAACGGACAATATGAAGGATAAATTGAGACAGAGCAGAGTTGATACTTTTAGTAAGTTGACTAAGTGAAAGTAAACTGAAAGGAGATTTGGGGACACACAATATTGAGGAGAAGGGAAGGTTGGGATGAGAAGACAAAGTACCAACTCCAGAGATGGGATTGGTGGTCCCATCGGCAAGGGTGATAGAATGAGACATAGAATGAAAAAGGTCTAAAAGAACGAAGTGGAGAAGAGTTACCAGTCATGTGGTTCGAGGCCTCAGAATCAATAATCCAGGAGCCAGAACTAGAGAGAGAGTAGTGCGTGAACTACCTGGTTGTGCAAAACATGCAGTCGGAGAACTAGCACTAGCGCGAAGGCGCTGTAACCCCTCATAATTCGCCCGTGATAAAGTGTAGGTATTAGCAGGCGGCATAATATCTGTGGAGGATGAAGGCAAAACATCGGAAGAGCTACTAGTAGGAAGGTGTGCCGAGCGTGTCTGACGAAGCTCGGGATGAAGCGAATAGCGTGTATCAACATGATGTCCATCTCTCTGACAATGAGTGCAATATGGTCTGCCACGACCACCACCAACACGGCCACTGCCACGGCCACTACGACCCCTACAATGACCAAATGAACTACCACCATGACCAGACTGAGGAGCACTATCTCAGAAGCAGCCAGAATTGAATTATCAACGGAGATCACAGGGGAAGAATCGCTCAGAAGACACTGCTAGGCACGACAGTAAACCTCTATGAGAGGGAATAGTGCCAAAACCAAGGAAGCAGAATTTGCACCTGAAGGTGGGGATTCGCGATTCCCCGAATTGCGAATCCGAATCATGATTCGATTCCCTGATTATGGGGAATCCCGAATCGATTCCATCGGACTCGCGAATCCTAAATTGGGAATCGCGATTCTGTTTCCACCGGAATCGCGATTCTGGAATTGTAAATACGCGTTTTATGAAAATAAAATCCGCGGTTTTTATTCGTATGGATTCGGGAATCACATAAGTTAAAACCGCGATTCCCATTACATTAAATCCGTTTTTTTAGTAATGGGAATCACGAATCCCAACTTTTGATGGGAAATTACATTTATGGCCATTTTTTAACAGTAAGGGGGGTATTTTGAGTGGGGTTTTTTTTTGTAATTTCATTTTAAAAGCTAATAAAAGTCAACCCTAAAAAAAAAGGAAAAAACCAACTTTTCTTCTTCTCTTCTGCTCCTCACTGCCGCCCCTCTCTCACTCCCCTTCTCCTCTCTCACTGCCGCCCCGTGATTCCCGCCGTCAAAGAAGAAGAAGAAGAAGAAGAAAGAAGAAGAAAAGCCGAAAAGGTATGTATTTGATATTTTTTTCTATTTTTTTTGAAAAAACTAAAAAAGGGATGGGTTTTCTCATTTCTGTGTGGGAATGGTTTCTGTGAGAAACCATTCTCACACTGTTTCTGTGAAATTATCGGTTTTTTTTAATGGCACTCCTCACTTTATTAAAAAGTATGGCATGGCCCGCACCATAGGATAATCCAAACCGTCCGATCTATAGAGGGTTAGGATCAACCCTCTATAGATCCAAACCGTCCGATGGGCCACGGCCTAAAAAGGTTTTTGCCCCAAAAATCATTTCCATAGGCTGATCCTAACCCTCCGATCTATAGAGGGTTAGGATCAACCCTCAAACATTCAGATAAGAGGGTTAGGATCAATTTTATGGAAATGATTTTTGGGGCCCAACCTATTTAGGTCGTGGCCCATTTAATGGACGGTTTGGATCATCCTGTAGTGCAGGCCATACCATACTTTTAAATTTTTAATAAAGTGAGGAGTGCCTGCATCAAAATACAGTAGTGCTTTTGGGTTGGCTACAATGTTTGGGTTTTGGCCGTGGCCCATCAAAATACGGTAGCCCTTTTGGCCGTGGCCCATCAAAATACATTTGGGTTTGGCAGTGGCTTTTGGCTACTAGCACTACCATGTTTTAATATTGCACAACTGACTGACTGAGTGATTTTTCAAAAGTACAGTGGAGCCCACTTGATAGGGTGATCCAAACCATTCATTTGGTTTGGACTTTGGACTTTGGAACTATACTTGGCTCATCCTAAGAAGTTGCCCCACTGTCCTTTTTGAAAAAAAACTATACTTGGCTAAATAGGGGGCTGATGGATGATCTTGTTAGTGGCACTAAAGGTGTTGCAAATTGATATTCCTTAGATGAGATGTGAATTTTGATTCCAAAAGTGTTTACTGATTCAAAATTACATTTAGGAATTTTAGAATTTGAGAATTGAGTTTGAGTTCAAAATTGAATATTATTTAGGTTGAATGAGCTGATTGTAGCATTGTGCAAAAATATTTTTATCAAATATTGTTTATGATTGAATGTGCTGAATTGCTGATTTTTTGTCTCCGACTCAAATTGAATGTGCTGAATTGCTGATTGTAGCATTGTAGTTGTACAAAGTACAAACTCAATTTGTCTCTGACTTACGGTGGGCCTATCTTATTAGCTTATCTTTTGAGCTAATAAGATATATTGTTTATCATTTGTCATTTGATAATAGTACGACTGTACGAGACTGCATACGAGCCTACGTGGGGCCTTTACGAGTGATGGCGAGCGGAATGGCTGAAGTCTCCAACAATGGTTTACTGGCATGGATCCATGGGTTGCATCAAGTGGAAGGAGTTAATCCTGGCACGGTGGGCCTATGCAGCTTACGCAATATTGCCACTATCTGTGTTGATTGGGGTTTGATTCGTGCCGCAATCAGTTGTTGGGATCTAGATTTGCATGTGTTTCATTTTGGAATGCAAGAGCTTTGTCCGACTCATGAAGATATTTGCATAATGCTCCGCATTTCTCCTGATGGTCCCATGTTCAAGCCTTCCTTTAAGGAAGGCTATGATAAGGCATTGAGCCGTCTGATTGGCGTGCCACAGAAGTCCCTAGGTCACTACCGTCAGGCAAGTAGTATCTTCGTGCATAAGCTAGTACAAGTCTTTTCACCAAGTAGAGAACTGGATATGGAGTATCGTCGTTGCCGTGAAAATGCATTAGCATTATGTGCTTATCCAATGTTTCTCTTTCCGGGCCGATTAGAGTCATCAGACTTGATTCCATTATATTTTGTAGACTTGGTTGATCAAGTTCGCCAAGGTGCAAATCTAGCTCCTACTGTCTTAGCGGAACTTTTTGATAGCCTAGATAGTGCTTGCCGATCTACTGGATCTGAGTCTGACTTCTCGGGAAGTTCCGTCATTCTTTATATAAGTATTGGATGATTTATTAAAAATGCTTGAATGATGTACTTAGTTATGGATAAATTATTATTTCTAACTTTTTTTTATTTAGGTTTGGCTAGTGGAGAGATTACGAATTTTGGCTCCACCACCTTTGCCAAGACGAGCCTGGACGAGGAGTTTTAATACTCGGGAGGTGTTGGTTTCATTCGATGATCGCGACAGTTGGGCTATATGGCTTGAGGGTCGCGAAAGTAAGGACATTGAGTGGACTCTCCCATGGGCTCCCATTTCCTCTGCAGTCCTCGTGACTTCTGATTAGAAGTGCATTCGGATAATGAGGTTCCAGAGCACTTCCTTTTACTTGCCTTTGCGGATCCTCCGATAGTACTTTGGAGCCCAACATCACATAGCGATGATGGATGTTTCGGTACCGGACTCCATTCTCCCTCAATCCTTGAAGATGTGGACAGTGAATGCGATTGATAGAGACTGGAATCGGCGAACCATCGTTGTCGTTCAGAACAACCCCACCTCTGGAGAGGTGAACAACTATTTTTGGGAATGGTATGGGACTGGTGAGGCAAGTGGTGAGGCAAGTGGTGAGGCAAGTGGTGCTCCTGAGTCAAATGCTGCTTCTAGGAGCGGTGCAAGGGGGTGATTTATTTGTATTTTGATGATGTATTTTGCTGAACGGGTAACAGATCTTTGTAATAGTTAATTAGTTTATTACTATTTTGTATTCTCAAATAGGGCTTATGTAATGGTAGTTAACTTTATTGGATATAAATCCAATGGATTCGACACTGCGCCACGGGAAACCCAACCCTGACCCTACCCCTGCAAAATAGTGAATACCCTCGGGAATTCCCACGTAAGACGGTCTGTTGGATATAAATCTAATGGATTCGACACTGCGCCACGGGAAACCCAACCCTGACCCTACCCTTGCAAAATAGTGAATACCCTCGGGAATTCCCACGTAAGACGGTTTGTTGGATATAAATCCAATGAATTTGACACTGCGCCACGGGAAACCCAACCCTGACCCTACGCCTGCAAAATAGTGAATACCCTCGGGAATTCCCATGGAAACCCAACCCTGAGCCTACCGCTGCATACCCTTTCATGCATGCATGTAAGACACTCACAGTAGAAAATATCTATCATACTATTCAAATATTTTACAATTTCATTTTGTCAGAGGCAATTGAGGAAAGATGGATGAGACTGTCGACCAAGAATTTCAAGGCCAAGGTGTAGGTGATGATGACATAGTTTTTGAAGGGGACCTAGAATACAACTATGATGAAGAATATGTGGAAGAAGATTATGACGAGGACATAGTGTTGGGTCCGAACGCAAGGTCAACGACAGTTTTATGTTCACACGTAGTCAAAGGAAAGAAAGCTGGCGAAGGACATGCGGGAACCAAAAAGTGGAAATGTAAGCACTGTAAGAAGGTTTACACTGGGACTTATATAAGGGTGCACGCACACCTTGTGAAAGCACCAAGAGGTCAAGGTCAAGGAATAGCATATTGCAGTGCAGTTGCAAAAGACAAACAATTACAAGAGCACATCAGAAGCCAAGTCCAAAGAGCAGAGAATTTACCTGGGAGACTGCCACTGAAGAAATCACGGTTAGACATGCTCGCCAAGTCTTCCAGCTCTGCTGCTACTAATTCAAGTAAGGTTGGTGAATCACCAATTGGCAAGTCTTTTAGAGCAAAGGATAGAGACGATGTTGATCATAAAGTGCTGCGATTTTTGGCCGCCAATGGGATTCCCTTTAACATCCTCCGATCTTCATATTTTCAAGAGATGATAACTGCCGCCAATTTTGTGCCTGGATACAAGTTGCCTTCTTATGAGAAAGCAAGAACAACTTTATTGGACCATGAGAAAGAGAATGTAACAAGAGATCTAGGTGTTCTGAGAGAAAAATGGCCTGGACATAGGCTTTCTATTGTCTCTGATGGATGGACAAACGTGAAGAGAAACATTGAGAAACATTGAACCGAACATATTCGATGCCAGTACATTAATCAGGGAAAAACATTGCAAAGTTTTTGTTGGATGCCATTCAAGAAGTAGGGCCTTTTAATGTTGTGCAAGTGCTGACAGATAATGCAGCCAATTGCAAGCTTGCTGGGACATAAGTTAATAAAGTTTTTCCCCACATATTTTGGTCTCCTTGTGTGGTTCACACATTAAATTTGATATTCAAAGACTTGACCAAGCATAACCACCTAGGTTGGATTGGAGAGACTTTCTGTTCCTGCAAGGATGTCGTCAAATATATTACCAATCATTCGCAGGCTCTTGCTATATTTAGAAGCAATTCGAAGTTTGAGTTGCTGAAAGTTGCGAAGACTAGATTTGCAACTCATTATACTACACTTAAGAGACTTCTCGATGTAAGGGAGGCGTTGCAGATGACAGTATTAACAGATTCTTGGAGAGATTGGTTGAATGCTTGCACTGACAAAGTGATGATAGAGGGGCGAGATGACAACTACTTGTGTAGTCTCTGATGAATTTTGGACGAACATAAAATTGGCATTATTAATTACGAAGCCCATCTATAAAATGATTAAGTTCATTGACCAGGAAGGTTGTCTGATATCAGAAGGGTACGAAGGCATGGACAATATGTTAGGACAAATAAAAGATAACTTGAAAGATGTGCCTGACATGTACAAGCATATTCATGGTATTGTGGTGGGATGATGGGGGAAGATGAATATTCGAATGCATGCCTTGGCTCATGTACTCACTCCAAAATATTATGACCCTGCATATCTCAATATTCCAGCACCAGGCGGTGGTAAACGAGTCACCCCAGGTATGTAATTGCTTCTCATATTGTGAATGTTCATAATGTAATTGTATTTATCTTCATTTATGTTACCAACTGATCGATTATTTAATTTTATTTTCAGATAAAGACCCAGAAATCATGGATGCTGTATATGAAGCCATTAAGGATCTCCCCTGATGATGAGATGAGTGATACGATTAGACGTCAGTTATATGATTTCATAGGAAGGGTTGGAAGGTTTTCCAGTAAATTTGCCAGGGAGGATGCGAAAGATCCCAATGTGTGTGTGACCAAATGGTGGAACTTTCGTGGAAGTCATGTACCAGAGTTACAGTCAGTGGCCATCAAAAATCTCTCACAGCCTATTAGCACATCTTCTGCAGAGAGAGTATGGAGCACGTATAGCTTCATTCACAATGTAAAGCGTAACCGCTTAAATTCACATTGTGCTGATACCCTTGTGTACATCCACTCAAATCTTCGACTCCTATCCAGGTTTAAGTTTGTTTCGTTATTGCATGTAATAATTGTTTTTGATTACTTATGTCAGATTATTTATTTAATTTGGAATCTATTATTTAGATATAATGCGGCTGCATACAAAGAAGGACCAAATAGAAAATGGGACATCAACCTAGAGCTCCCAGTTATGGATGACTCCTCTATCAGAATCGAGGATATGCGATCGCAGGATCTTGATGATGATTTCCTTAGACCTTCTACATTTCGTTCGTCATCTCAGTCATTACCTTCAAGTCCTTCACTCACTATTCGTGATTTAGACGACAATGACGAAGCTGCAGGATCTGGGACTCCAAGAGTGGTCAGTAGCTCGGAACTTGAAATTGGACGACCATCCAACACTCAAGGTCGTATTACTAGTTTCCTGGGTCGTGTAGAACTTACAAGGGTCGGTATAAAATCTTTAACACTTTCAATTTCCTAGTGAAGATATTAGTCTTATAAATATTAATTCATTTATTTAAACTTTTCCTTTACAGAAAATGTAGAAGGAAGAGGACGAACTGATCATATTTATTCGAAGGGAAAGAGAAAAGCCTAACTTTATTTCTTTTTATTTGAAAATACTGGAGAAATTCTGTAATAATTTTGATATTTCGCTTTTTGGAAACTGAATTTTTTGTTTAATGGTGGAGTCCTGAGCCTCCTGTCTCCTGAATGAAAACTGTTATAATTTGATTAATTTCGGTATTTGGAGAATCATGTTTATATTTAATGGTATACAGTTGAATGCCTAGATTTTGATTTTCAGGTATTTTTTCTTAAATTTTATCTTTTATTAATTTTTTATCGCTCTCCGACGACTCCTCGGCGAATCCCCGTCGAATCTCTGGCGACTCCCCGGCGACTCTCCGGCGAAAAATCGAATCCCACTCCCAACCATCCCTGGAACCTTCGAATCCCGCTTTCAAATTCCGAATCGAATCCCGTTTTCAAATCCCGCCCTGGCAACCTTGGCCAAAACCAATAATGTGCTGATGAAGATAAACTCACTGCCCAGACTACCAAGGTAGTGAACGACTCGAAGTTGGTCACGCTGTCTGGTGAGAACCGTGATGTCAGAAGTGATAGGCATAAACAGATCGAGTTGCTGGCAGAGGGAGACGAACTGACTGTCAGGCGTAAGCAAAGACATCACCATGACGAAAACACATCCACTCAGAATATGTAGCACATATGCGTGTAAGGTTGTCTACCCCAAAATAGAGTAGCGCAGTATGGTCCCATATTTGCTTCGAATAAGGCTGGCATTGCCTCGAGCAAGGGGATATATCTCTAAAGCGACCTTCCAAGACAAGTAATTGGTCCCATCTAGCTTGACAGCGGTCATCTCTAGGAATGAACCCTCCACAGGAGACGGATAACTAGAAGTATGAGTCGACGAAGGTTGTGTTGCACGAACCTCAGTGGTCATGCTAATCGATCGATCCTCAGTAACGAGAGGATCCATGAAGACAAGAGAAATAAAAAGAACACAACCACAACAATCAACGAGGAAGAATAGAGGGAAAAGAACAACTAGATGGGTCCAAAAAAAATAGTGACTCTAGGGGAGCAAAAGGAAGAGTCATAGGAGAAGAGCTGCAATCAAGGAAAGGGATTTAGGCCATGAGTTAGGGTTTTTTTATTTTTCCTTTTTTAGGGTTTTGAAATTGTGGAAGCGGGGGAGAGGAGAGGGTTGCATGTGGGGGAGGAGAGAGAGAAGAGAGGATCGTGGTAGAGGTGGGGTTTTTTTTTTTGTTGGGGGGGGTGGGGGGGTAGTCGTGAGAGGTGGGGAGGGGGTTGGGGTTGTGCCACGGGAGGTGGGGGTTGCCGCAGGGGCTTGGGGTGGGCCGCAGTGGCTGGAGAGAGGTGGGGGATGGGGAAAGATTAGGGTTGGGGTTAGGCCAAGGAAGAAGAAGAGAGGTGGTCAATGGTGGTCCCTAGGGGATTAAAACCCTAGGGCTTTGATACCATGTTATGAAAGGGAATGCGAGAAGAGAATTGTGAGATAGGAGAGTCCTCCCCCTCATGTGAGTATTTATATTAAAGGAGAGAAAGTACGAAGACAACTATGCCCTTAGGCATTACACATGTATTCTAACATATTAGAAAAATTAAATTGTTTGAAATTCTTTCCTTTTCTTAGAAAGAATATTTATGAAGGCTAGTAACAATAATTTGTGGGGAATATTATGTTGATTTTACCCTACCATCTAGAATGTCTATAAGTTTCAATGCTTCTTTTTTATCCTGAGATAGCAAACAAATACAAATGAAAGAAGAAATACCTCTGAATAGCAATGGTAACTTATTGTGCTTGAGCCATTGGTTTGAGTTCCCTCTTGGTCAGAGATTGTTTCTAGTGGGTTAGGGATCTTAGGGTGAATGTGGACACTGTGCAACTTGCAATTTTTAGGATTTACTGCATATTCACTTGGCACTGCATATTCACTTGGCTATTGTACCTTGTTATGTGAATTTATTGATCAAAACTGAATCTTTGTGTTCGAAAACTTTTGAAATTTGAATTTCTATATTCCTTTCTTTTGGTTACAGTAATTTCTTGGTTTTGGATATATCATCTAATGAAAGCTTGGTTTGTTGATTGCTATTCAGACCAAAATGGCCTTCTTCTTCATTTGTTTCATCCGATGGATTAGTTACTGCTATGGCATACCGCCTTCCCCATGTAGTATGTATCACATCTTCTGGGAATTTGTGCACCTCATTGAGTCTATTACTTGCGAATTAGGATCTTTCTTTTTTGAAAGTGTGCCGTTGTTAGATAAGGTAGTCATGGCAGATATTGATGTATATTTTCAGGTTATGGGAGACAGGTCAGGGAACATACGTTGGTGGGATGTAACAACCGGGCTTTCTTCATCATTTAACACTCACAGAGAAGGAATAAGGAGAATAAGGTTCTCACCTGTTGTTCCTGGAGATCATAGTCGAGGGCGTATTGCTGTACTATTTTATGACAACACCTTTTCAATATTTGATCTTGTAAGTGAACAAAACGAGACATTTGACATAAATTATTTTTGCTTGAAATTTTTGGTTATATTTTTGTTTTGGGTTTCAAGTCATATTTATTTGTAAAATTTAAATTTAGAAAGAATGTGTGGTATCCAAACAATTCAGTAGTAATTTGTACATTTCTACATAGCATGGATATAATTATGTTAAATGATCTTTGTCGCTTCTGTGTCCATTAATTCTATATCAATGTGCTTTTCTTGAATAGAAAATATCGTTGGGTTTGTTGAGTTAATGAGCAAACAGAATAAAATAGGGCCTCCAATACCCAGAAAAGCATTTGGATGAGTTGGTGACTGCTTCTGGGCTTATCTTCCTTTGTTGCTTTGTCTGGCGAAAATTCTTCTCTCTCTCTCTCTCTCTCTCTCTCTCTCTCTCTCTCTCACTCATTTCTGTTGACAAGTCATTCTGTCATGTCACGATTATCGGATTTTCCCAAAAGAAACTCCGTTTTACTTCAACTGTGGATGTCTCTCCTTTAATCGGATAAATGTTTGAAGGATCATAAAAGTGCAATTGTTTGAAGGTAGCATAAGTACTCGTTATGCTCATCACTGTAGCCGACAAAATGCATCTGATGGTTTCGGGAGAGAAGTTTTTGCGTAGTGGCAGGAACATCTACCTAGTAAATACGACTCCTGAAGCTAAGTGTTGAAGTTAAGGGTAGAATAGTCAGGATATGACCTTGTAAGCACATGGAAGGGAGACTGTTGTTCAGGAACAAAAGAGGGGAGCATATTGATCAAGGTTTCAAATTTCGGTTTCGGTTGAAATATTGTAAAATCATGGAAACATTTCCGTATGAAATCACACTCGAAATCCAGTAAAGATTCTTCAAAGGAGGGAAATGTTGAACAGGTGAGTATAAATGTGCTAAACACCATGCTTTCTTTCCATGTTCTTGGGAGTTTGTTAAGGAAGATATCATGCAATTCTTCAAAGAATTCTATGATGAGTTGAAGTTAGATCGTGGGACAGCAGCTACATTTATAGCTCTGATTCCTAAGTTGAACGGTGATTCCTTTGTGGTGGACTTTCGCCCCGTTAGCCTGGTGGGTTGTTTATATAAGGTTTTAGCTAAAGTTCATACTGAACGATTAAAGAGAATCCTCCCATCCATTATATCTGGAAGTCAAATCCGCTTTGTCAGCGGAAGGCAGGTTTTGGATTGTTCCTTGATAGCAAAAGAGTTGGTGGACTATTATTCTAAAAAAAGTTATAGTACCGGTAGATTAATTTTTGCGAACTAAATATGGAAAAGGCCCAGGATAGAGTGGAATGGAAGTGCTTGGATTAATTTTTTTTTTGAAAAGCGATAATTTCATTAATATTTGGAATGCAATCGGGACTAGAGGTCCCAACTTGCTTGTACAAATATTAGATATCTCGGATAGGACCGGTAGATTACAAAAACCTTCTTGCAGGAGGAAGGATACATGTATCCTTCACATGAATGAAGTGCACATTAAAGAGATGAAATAATTTCCAAACCCTCCCGTTCCGCCCCCGCTTTAGCCAAAGTGTATCTACAAGAAAGAATGGGGTTTTAAACAAGGTGGAGGTCATGGATCAAGAATTTGATTTCTTCTGCTTGGTTTTCTGTTCTTATTAACGGAGCTCTCAAAGGATTCTTCAAGTATCCAGGGGTTTGAGGGAGGGAGTCTATTATCTCCGTTCTTGTTCTTGATCATTTCAGAGGCTCTAAGTAAACTAATTGAAAAAGGGAAAGGAAAAGGGTTGGTTGAAGGCTTTAAAATTGGTAGAGAAGGGGTTGCATTCATGGTTTGAAATTTCGATTTCGTATTAAATTTCGGACCTAGCCGAAACCGAAATTTTGACCGAAATTCGGTAAAGACACGAAATGTCGATTTTTTGGGCCCAAATTTTGGCCAAAATTTCCGTAATTTCGGCTGAAATTTGGGAAAGGAATAAAAAAGTAATATTTTTTTTTTCAAATTTCGCCGAAATTGACTAAATTTCCGATTTTTCAACCGAAATTTGGTACGTTTTGCCAATTTCGGTTTCGGAACGTTTCAGTTTCGGTCTTGACCGAAATATGAAATTTCGGATTTCGGACGAAATTTAAAACCATGGTTGCAGTTTCCCATTTGTAGTTTGCAGATGATACTCTCTTGTTTAGCTCTCCTGATACAGAAAAAGTTCTCAATCTTAAAGTGATCTTACGTTGCTATGAAGCGATCACTGGGCAAATATCAAACTTCCATAGATCTAGAGTTTTCTGTATTTTAACATTGAGACGGATATGCTCCAGGGCCTTGCTGCAATCATGCGGTGCAGGGTGGATGATCTTCCTTCTTCATATCTAGGGTTGCCTATATGGGCTGGAAGACGTAAAAAACAATGCTGGGATCACATTGTAGAATTGTAGGAGAGAAGACTGGACACATGGAAGCGTACCTTAGTTTCTAGAGGTGGCATAGTTACTCTTATTAAGCCAGTTCCTTCCTACATTCCAATTTTTCAAATGTCAATATTTAAATGTCCTATGAGGATTGTTAAAAAACTGGAGCAAATTCAAAGAAGATTTCTATGGGGAGGATCTGATGATAAGAAAAGTACCCCTTTAGTTAAGTGGAAAGTAGTATGCAATTCTAGAAAGGTGGGTGTTTTAGGTATCAGAAAGATAAAGGAAAGTGAATATTGCTTTGTTGGGGAAATGGTTGTGGAGGTTCGGAAGCGAAGGCTTTGGGCGAAAGTTATTGAAAGTAAATATGGAGCTTCTGTGGGCCGCTGGGAATCCACTGACCGCTTACCACATCAGGGATTAACTTTATGGATATAATGAGATTCCAACACATCTTCCAAGATGGTATTAGATTCAGAGTTTATTTAGGAGATAGAATCAGATTTTGGCTTGCTAAGCAGTGTTCCCAAGTCCAGTTAAACATTCTTTTTTCGAACTTGTTTGCTATGGCTGTATCAAAGGAAGTTGCGGTGAAAGAATATATAGAGAGGAATGGAAATATCATGGTATGGAGGCCGGCTTTCAGAAGAAATCTCTTTGATAGAAAGATTCCTTCCATTTCTAGGCTTTTCGGGGTGCTTGAAGAGGGTTACATTAAGCATTCTGGGGAGGACAAAAGGATTTGGATATGGAACTCATTTTGGTTGCTGTAAAATCATATTACCATTATATTGTTTCTACTCATGCATCTTCCAGTGTAGCTAGAGTTTGGACAATCCAGGCTCCGCCCAGGGTGTGTACTGTTGGGTGGGCAGTGCCGTTGAAAAGGATTCAAACAGTTTAACTTCCTGCGGGCTGCGGAAGTGGGAGATTATGATCATTGATCACCGCGCCTTATGTGTCTAGAGTGGGGAATCAGTTGACCATCTATTCATCCACTGTAAAGTCGCGAGGGAGGTCTGGAGTAAAATTCTATCTAGATTTAGCTTTGCTTAGGTGTTCCCGGCCTCTCATCGGGATCTTTTTGTTAGTTGGTCCGTGGTTCCGTTGAAGAAAAAGGGGAAGATTTTGTGGGATGCATCTTTCTTAGCAACCTTATTGGTACTATGGAAAGAACGTAATGCTAGAGTATTCAAATGATTACCATTCAAAAAAAAAAAAAGAGTATTCAAATGATTTTCCAAGGGATCTCATTTCCTCTATTGCAAAGTGATTGCTTTGGTTATTTTCTTGGATCAAAATCCTTCCTAGCTTCAAATTTGTATCTGCCTACGACTTAGCGGTTTGGGTGGCGGGAGGTGTGTCATAATATAGAGATGCAGCCAAAGGTCGTTCAGGTGTGGGATCCTCCAGATCTGGGAATTTTGAAATTGAATTTTGATGGATCTAGTTGGGGGAATCCTAGTCTTGGTGGAGTGGAGGGTGTGCTAAGAGATGATAGGGGGAGGTGATGTGGGCTTTCTCGGGTCCTATTGGTGTAGCGGATGCAAATGAAGCAGAGGTTAGGGCAGTGCATCAAGGTTTAAAATTGCTTGGTAAAAGTAACTTTGATACAGAGGTGGTTGAAGGGGATTCCTTAAATGTGATTCGTTAGCTCAAAGACATTCACGCTTATCCTTGGAGATTTGGGAGATTCTTTGATGAAATTCAATATTGGGTGGGGAAATCATCTATTATCTTTAAGCATGTGTATCGATCCGCTAATGAGGTGGCAGATGGGCTTGCTAGACAAGGGGTGGAGAAGGAGAATCTGGAGCTTTTTGAATTTTTAACGCCTTGATTTACTCCTTTTTGTTATTATGGCTGTTGTTTTGTCTCATATTTTCTGTATTTGACCATCTCAGTTCTTTTTATTAATATAGCAGCCATTAAAAAAAACAATGTGCTAAACACCACATACTCATCTCCAAGCACTGTTAGAGTATACCAGACTTATTTTTCTCATCGAGGGGTTGCTGGATTGGATGCAATCTTGTCAGTTATGCCTTCTAAGCTTGGGAAGAAGCTTCCGAATAGAAAAATTCCCTTTTAATTCTGAATCTCCATTCTTCATTTAAAAAAAAATCTGAATCTACATCCTCAACTGTATAATGCGAGCCTCAGACTGTTTTGTGGGAATCATGTAATGCATTCCATAAATCCTTGGAGGGTCCAATGTCGAGTACTTGAGCAAGTTCTTTAAGAGTCAGGGTCCTTGTGCCAAGAATCATGCTCCTGATTTTTTCTCCCAATAATGAGCTTTCTCTTCTGCAGCTGCTCCATCACCCCTAACTTTTGTGAAACTCGGTGTTATATCAGGACATCAAGGTAAACGAATATAAATTGGAATCTTATGGAGATCTGTCCCTGCACAAATATGATCAAGACACGTGTGTGAACGTATGCGTGCGTATCAGGAACTAAGAAAATGTGGATATGGTTGTCCGTACATATTGTATCATCTTAGTCCATGTCTTCTTAGTCTTAGTTTCATTTACCTTCTACCAATTAAGCTATTTCATAACCAACATGTTTGTATGTCTGTCTTCCTTCTCGCAAGCTCAGAGTATGGATGCTTTGAACTTAGGCAATGAGAAGAAATTTCATTTCAAAGGAGGATGTTATCGTGAGAGAAATTTATTTTGACTAATTGAGAGAATAAATGGTGGGAAGGTTAAGGTGACAAAGAAAACAAAGAAGAAAAAGATGCAATGAGGAGAGGTAAATATGATTAACTAGAAGAAAGTAGATGTGGAAATGAGCAAAAGAAAGATAGAGGATCCCTAACTTGCGAATATGGGGTGTCAGTGTTTTGAGGATTTTAGATTGTTTTTTTTTGTTGGGAAATGTGTAAGAATAAAGAGGGGAGGTAAAACCTATTTTCAAATAAGAGTTGGGTTTTTAAAAGAAGTTGAATAAGGGATGGTATGGTCCTAGAAATTTCATTTTGTTATTTCTTGTTTTGGGAGGAAGAAGATGACGTTTGAAGATATATATATATATATATATATATATATATATATATATATATATATATATATATATATATATATATATATATATATATAGGAGAAAAGTGTATCTACTCGATCGACTAGATAACTTGTCTACTCCGTTGGCTTAAAATACAGTGGGGGCCCACATTATTTTGGTGATGCAAACCATTCTTTTGATGGGCCCTCACATAGATAGGGTGTGCCCAAAAAATCAGCTCCATAGGATCATCCCAACCCTTTAGTTTGTGGACGTTAAAATGAACAGGTATAAACCTTCACAAATCTTTCCATTTTTTACCTCCATAGTTCGAAGGGTTAGGATGATCCTATGGAGCTGATTTTTTGGGCACACCCTACCTTTGTTAGGGCCGATCAAATGAATGCTTCGGATCATCCAAACAATGTGGCCCCACTGTGTTTCTGGCTGGCGGACTAGAGAAGATTCTCTAGTTGACCGACTAGAGACACTTTTCTCTCTAGAGAACCTTCTCTAGTCTGCGGGCCAGAAACAGAAACACAGTGGGCCCACATTGTTCGGATTAGGGGTGCAATTCGGGTCGAGTTGAGGCCAACTCGACCCTAACCCGAGGGGCCATCTCTCCAACCCTAACCCGAATAGGGCCAACCTGACCCAACCTGCCTTCACATTTTCTCAACCCGAACCCAACCTGACCCGACCCGAGTTGAAGGGAAAAACAGAAACCAGTAAGAAACTCAACTCAACTCAACTAAGCCTTTGTCCCAAACTAGTTGGGAGAAACCAGTAAGAAAAACAGAAATAAAATCAAGAAGAAGAAAGGAAGGATCCAGGCTGTTGCTTCCACTTGAGGGTTCACTGGTCGAAGTGGACCAGTGGCGAAGTGCCCATATGCTTCCATTGTAGCCCCTCTTCTGTAATTCCGCCGTGAAGCTGCATCTACCGGTGAAGATTAGGTCTCGTTCTTGAGGAAATCCTGAGAACTTTGAATAGAGTATGAGTGTATGACTCTAGGATATTAGATTATTAGGTGCCGTTCCAGATGTTTCACAAGAAAAAGAAAAAGAAATAGAAAATTATAAAAGGACTAGGGTTGTATAGAGTCTGAGTCTAGGAGATGGAATCCTACTAGGGTTGTATAGAGTAGCAGTCTACGAGATGAAAGGCTTACTTCTCCCAGAAGTCATGTAAAATACAAAGACTGACAGACAGGTTTGCTTCTTCCAAAAAACAAGAGATCATTAATGCTGGAAATATAAAATATTAGAAGAGTCTTTCCAAAAAACAATAGATTAATAATGCTGGAAATATAAAATATTAGAAGAGTTCCGTGTTCTGTACCTACAATTTCATCTGTTCTTACAGACAAAAAGTAATAAAGAGGCGGGTTTTGTTTGCATTGGGCCAGGTTGCCAATGCATCAGCCCTAACCCGACCCGAAAATTCTTCGGGTTGCATTTTTCCAACCCGAACCCAACCCGACCCGAGATATATCTAACCCAACCCGGGAAAAAATCGGGTTGAACCCGCAGGTTCGGGTTGAAGCCGTCCCAAGTTGCACCCCTAGTTTGGATGATCCAAAGCATTCATTTGATTGGCCCTGACATAGATAGGGTCTGCCCAAAAAATTAGCTCCATAGGATCATCCTAACCCTTCGAACTATGGAGGTAAAAAAAGGACAGATTCGTGGAGGTTTATACGTGTCCATTTTAACCTTCACAAATCGAAGGGTTAGGATGATCCTATGGAGATGATTTTTAAAGCACACCTTATCTATGTCAGGGCCCATCAAATGAATGCTTTCGATCATCCGAACAACGTGGGCCCACTGAGTTTTTAACCTCCACTGTCCATTTTTAACCTCCGCAAATCGGAGGGTTAGGATGATCCAATGGAGCTGATTTCTTGGGCACACCCTATCTATGTCAGGGCCCATCATATGAATTCTTTGGATCATACAAAAAACGTGGGCCCACTGTATTTCTGGCCCACGGACTAGAGAAGGTTCTATAGTTGGCCGACTACAGACACTTTTCTCATATATATTAGAAAAGTGTTTGTAGTCGGCCGACTAGAGAACCTTCTCTATTCCGCGGGCCAGAAATACAGTGGGCTCACATATTTTGGATGATCCAAAGCTTTCATTTGATGGGCCCTGACATAGATAGGGTGTGCCCAAGAAATCAGCTCCATTGGAACATCCCAACCCTTCGATTTGTGGAGGTTAAAATGGACAGGTTATTGGAGGTTTATACCCATCAATTTTAACCTCCACAAATCGAAGGGTTGGGATGTTCCTATGGAGCTGATTTCTTGAGCACACCCTATCTATGTCAGGACCCATCAAATAAATGGTTTGCATCACCCAAACAATGTGGGCACCCACTATATTTTTGGCCGACGGGGTAGATAACGTATCTAGTTGTCCAACTAGAAACTCTTTTCCCTATATATATGTACATGTCTCTCTCTCTCTCTCTCTCTCTCTCTCTCTATATATATATATATATATATATATATATATATATATATATATATATATATATATATGAATCAAAAGAAAAATGGTAGAACACAAGAAGAAGTTGAAGATGAGAACACAAAGATGTGATATCAAATTTTTTGAGTACCATTCAAGAAAAAAAACATTCAAGAAAAAAAGATGCAATATTTTGAGTATTTTGGATTATATCAAGATGAAAGGGGAGAAGAAAGGGGACGAGTATATGAATTATATGGATTAGTGTGACTGAAGACAAATGAGGAAAGATGAGCATTAAAGAGATCTTATGTCAGACCCTGAACCTGAACTTTTCGAGTCTCAGGGTACGACTACCATAGTCGATCAATTATGATTGTACTATAAGTGGAAAACAAACCATATAATTGATTCAGAGCAAAACTATAAAAAAAAATACAACTGTGAGTCTGATAAAAAAATTAGGCTCAAAATATAATAATAAAAAATGACATTTCTTTCTTTCTGTTCATTGTACAACACTACACTTTTATAAAGAGATAAAAGTTGAAATGTACATTGATTTATACAGCAACTCCAAAATTAAAATAACTCTCAAGTCACTTTCCCATAATTTACCAACAAGAACTAAGCTCTAGCTCTCACTATCACTCTAAAAAATTTCGTACTGATAAGAGTAAGCTAAATTGTTCCGAACAATGGAAGGGGAATTTCAAGTGATAAAGGTGACATTTCTTTCTTTTTTTTCTTTTCATCTAGAATTGGGGCATATGACGTTATTTCCAGCCAAACAGGCCCTCTTAGTAAGAGGAATTTCAATCTCTTTTTATTTATCCCGTGTGACTACTTATTGCTGCAGAGCTTGCATTGGACATTTGATCTATCTAATTTGGTGGCAAACTCATAGATACAATGAGCATAAAATTGGATTCAAAACTCAAATGCATGGAGTTGTGTCCTACGGGAATAGGAAAAATAGTAGTGTACATGAAAAAGGGAACAGAGGGACTGAAATTGTAAGCAATTAGAACAAATAAACCATAGGAACACTTGCATGCTGTCAAAACCCTGAGAATCCCCTTTGAAATCCTTCGTGACATGTGGTTTTTAAGCCGTAGGGAAGTCGGTCGGTTATTTACCCAAATACCCTGGAACTAGGTATTACATGTAAAGTCATTTAAAATATACATTTACTTTAGATTTACATGTAAAGTCATTTAAAATATACATTTGCTTAAGATTGACTTGTAAAGTCATTTAAAATATACATTTGCTTAAGATTTACATGCAAATAAGGGAATAACACCCATTTAGATTTATTTAAAATAGTTTCAAGAACCAATTCTAATAAGATAAGAACTAAACTTTCTAGTTCTAAGTACAAAATCTTACTTTTTCGGCCTTTTAGGTTGGGTCAAATACTTCCAAACGATAGGGTATTTTGTAAATTTTAAAAATTCATAAATTATATCATATCCAAAGATTATTAAATCCCAAAAGTCCGGTAAAAAATCTCATATTTTGGTTCTCTAAAATTTTTCATCTTGTTAGGCACTGGTCAACACAGGCATTTCAGCTGAGAGATTTTCCTTTTAGTACATGTTGGATATTTGCATCTTAGCAATGAAAAGGAAGTACCTTCTGACCAGGATCAGATCCATCCTTCGTTTGCTTGATGCGTGAGCTGCGATACCATGTAATGAAATATTTGATCATATAATGTGGATATAATAGAAGAGTGAAGAAAGGAGGGAAATTTCTGTAGGGGGGAATATCTTTCCTTTGATTGAGCTTCACCGAGTCATTGCATTGGCTTATAGACAAACTTACCAAAAGACTAAACTACCCTTAGTGGAGGGTTGTCCATGTAATGCAATTATACAAATAGTACACATTGTTTACAGCTCATGCCTCCTTATGTTCCTTTTTTACTAGAAGGTACACTAGTCAAGTTAGTGCAAGAGTGTGCAAATGGTAAATTTGAGTTTTTAAATTTTTAACATGCTACGAAATGATAAATTCAAAATTTTAATAAAATATATGAGAACTATCCCTCACGTTTTTAAAGGATTTTCCAAATTATCATCTGATCAATGCTAAGTTTCAGCACCTTTTCAATTTGCAGGATACACAAGATCCATTGGCCAATGCCCTCCTACAACCACAATTTCCTGGAACTCTTGTGTTGGAACTTGATTGGTTGCCGTTGCGAACAGACAAAAATGAACCCCTGGTAGTATGCATTGCTGGGGCCGATAGTAGCTTTCGGCTTATTGAGGTTAATATGTATGTAACATCGATTTATTTATGAGTATGTTTAACCTCTTTTCATTCTACCTTGTAACTGTCTTACTTCTATGCAATAGGTCAGTGATATTTATTTTGAATATTATAACCATTCCTTTCTTGGACCAAATGACACTGTATGTAATATGTCTTTATCCATCTCTTGCACAATGTAAGATGAAACCATGGACTTTATAGCAGGTTAACCCTATCAAAGCAGCTCACAATCTTAGTATTTACGTGTGCACTTTAAAGCATTGAGTGGAAAAGAGACATGGTATATATATATATATATATGAGGAAGTCTAAACTGAAGGGAGCCCTTGCAAAAAAGAGGTGAAAGGGCTCCCCCATTGGCTGCACATCACCATCATGTTTGACTTTTCAGCCGCTATTAATGCATGATGGTGATGTGTGGCCAATAGGAGAGCCCTTTCGCCTCTTTTTTGCAAGGGCTCCCTTCAGTTTAGACTTCTTCTATATATATATATATATATATATATATATATATATATACACTAGTAAAAAGCCCTGTGCGATGCACTGGCCGACAAAGAACTATACGGACCACATGATAGGTTGATCCAAACCGTCCATGTGATGGAACACAACATCAATAGGTTGTGCCCGTAAAATCATTTCCATGGGCTGATCCTAGCCCCCTCAATCTATAGAGGTTTCCATAATTAAAAAAGCATAAAGGAGGGGGGTAGGATTGAAATTATGTGGCTGTAATGGGTGCCTTTGTTAAAAAGCATAAAGGAGGGGGTAGGATTGAAAATATGTGGGTTGAATGGGTGCCTTTGTTAAAAAAAGTCAAAAAAAAATGATGTGTAATTCTCATAGAATTTTGGGAGAAATTCAAATAATTCTCTCCTTTTCTCTTCTGCTATATAGTGTGTGTGTGTGTGTGTATATATATATATATTTGTGTGTGTGTGTGTTTTTAGTTAAATTCGTGTTTTTTTTTTAAATAGTAAGAGATATCATTAAAAAAGGCAGAATACCGAGAAGGTCTTTACAAGATCAAAAGCATCAAAGAAAATACAATAAAGGAACTAGAAATGGACAAACTGAGATAACATGCAAATCAAGGAGGGAGGAAGTCGAACTGTTCTACTTCTGCCCCTGCCACACCCTCCCTGGCGCAAATCTATCAACCACTTCATTAGCTGACCTCCTGACATGAACAAAAGAGATTGTAGCATCTTCCACCCTATCCTTTATTTCGTCAAAAAAAGGGGCAAATCTCCTAGGAACCGAGATATAGCCATGATGCCATCTAATGACATTAAGCGAGTCCCCTTCGATCACGACCTTATTTAAATTCTCAAACTGAAGTAGCTTAATTCCATGATGGGCTGCATGCATCTCATCTTCATTGGCATCCGCCTCCCCAATGGAACCTCTAAAAGCCCATCTCATCTTCATTGGCATCCGCCTCCAGCTAGACCCGGGTTGCCGAAGCTAGAGCCATCAAAGTTAAGTTTAAGAAACCCGTGAGGAGGAGGTTCCCACACTTAGTTAATCTTAGGTATCCTCTCTATGTGGAAACAAATTTCTTTCCACCAGTACCATAAATCATGAGCAGACACTAACCAGAAACAAGGTAATGTCCTCACCCATGATATGGTGCAAGCAATCACCTTTTTGTAGAGGAATAACGAACTTTTAGAATATCCTTTGAAAATGCGAGCATTATGCTCTTTCCATAACACCTAAAGTCGCTAGGAGACAAACCTTCTAAAGAACCTTTCCTTTCTTCCACCAAGTTGCCAATGACCAACCTTCTATTAATTCCATGAGTTTTGCAAGGAATACCTAAGATATGCCAAAACTGGAAAGAACACTGCTCCAAACCCCTCTCGCTAACTTACAATGAACGAGAATATGATTCGTTGCTTCCCCATCTCGCAGACAAAGAGCGCAATGATAGATGCTCAACATATCATACACTCTTAAGAATTCTACCATATGAATTCTTTCCAAAACTGCAGCCCATCCAAAAACGTATACCCTAGGAGGAGCTTGGATATCCCAAACTATAGCGACTTTGGAAGATACAAAGGTACAAGATGAGAGTAGAAAGACTTAATAGAGAAAGCCCCATCTGAGTTCCAGGCATAGTTGCCGAAAACTCCTTGGGCGGGTGGGAAAGCCGTTTCCCCTAAAACGTGTTTCTCGCGGTTGGGAAACTTGTTTCCCCTAAAATGAGGGAAACATGTTTCGGAAACATTTCCAAAATATGATACTCATTGGAGAAATATTTCTGAAACACATAGGAAACATATGGAAAACTTACGTAAATAATGTGTAAACGCGTGATAAACGTATGCAACACTCGTAGAAAACGCATATGAAAAGTGTAGGAAACATGTGTGGAACTTACGAAAATCATTGTGGAAAAAACACATCATTCCCTAAGAAGTTTCTCTTACGATTTTCTATTGTTTCTCGTTCCTCTCGTTTCCCCTGTAATTTTTTCATGAGTTTCCCGTTTCCGTTTCACGTTTCGTTTCCTGTTTCTGTTTCCCACCCTGGTAACTATGGTTCCAGGTCCAAACCCTTTTATTCAAGCCAGAAAGACTGACGTAGCATCCTCCTCAAGTCTCCAATAGTCTGGCCACCACCTCCAGTTCCCAGTCATAAAATTTCCTTCTAAACATAGGCTTCCAAATCTGTAACGGCCCGGATTTCGAAGTCTCGAAGCCCGGCCCATTAATTAACATACAATAATTATGCAGAAATAAAATCAACATTTAAGCAAACTCAACCATGAAATAAGATAATTAATGTCTCAACATCTCATCAGGAGCACATAAACAAGACAATCTCCAAGTCTTAATCAACACGTAATTAAAAAGGTTTAAACAATTGCATAAAGGAACTACTCCTAAAATTTCTAACGCGTCACTCCTTCTCTAGTTCCCATCGTCGGTCCTCCTGAATGTAAGTCGTGTCTACATCTGAAAATATTATTGCTGTGAGCTTCAACCACGGAAACCCAGAAGGGAAAAGAAACTTTTATATCATAAAGAATTAATATTCCATTAACATATGCTACCACTTATTCAAATGTAGAGCGATATTGAGAACATTACATCTTACAATAGATCTTTTGTCAGTTTCAAGTAGAATGCCATAACAATGAAACTTAAAACTCATTCAAAATGCATCATATGAACATCCCATCTTAATGCAACAATATGCACATAGCTAGTCGAAAAGGTATGAATGCCAATACCCACCTCTCGCACAACCCACGATTATGGCTCTTCCCGACAATGGTATGAGAAGGTCATAACATATCATAATCATCATAACATACTCAGTCCATCCAATTTACTGGTGTACAAAATGGGTGCCTAGTCCAACCGATTTACTGGAAGCGACTTAGGCACACTCTGCCCAGGCCCTAATCCTTGGTTCTAGGGTGCCACTTTAAGGACGCATAATGAATTCCCCCTTTTCATAGCTATACGGCATTCCATAGTGATATGCAATGCATGGGTCTTTAAATCACTTATTTTCTTGTTTTCGAAAATATGCAATTCGTCAAACACTTAGGATCTTGATTTGCAAAAATATGCATGGATGCTCTTGATGACTCGTGATGCATAATCCCCCATTGAGTACTCGTCTTATCATTAATCTAATCATAAGTTTCAACATGGTAAGAGACAAACAAATATGGATACATTATTATGGCCATATGAGTGTGCATTGCTTAAGATATTAAGTAAAGAAAGAAACAATTGTAAAAACGGGTACTTACTAGGTTTAACACATTAGAAAGGGAAAAAAATAAAAGAGCTCATATAGCTCATTTTATCAGATTTAATCTATCAATTCCAAAGATAATTTTTCACTACAGAAATACGTAAAAAAGAGTCTCCTTTAAATATGATGCGAAAATTGTGCATTCCCGCCATAATGCAGCAGCCCGTTTTCTAAATTAATTTTTGGACTTCTAGATGGCAGAATCTGGAAAAATGGCAAATTGGAAAGTTGTAGACCTTTTGAGTTGTTTCCAACGAGTAAAAGCACGCAGAAATAGGACAAGCGGTTAGAGAGTTGTGACTGCTTTAGTGGACTGTATTTGTTGGTTTCTAAGCTAGTTATGTGTTGGTGAGTTAAATCGCAATAAAAGTGGGGGTGTGCTTACGATGTAAGATGACCTTGGGTTCCCAATTAAGTGAGAAGGAGATAATGGAGCTAGATTTTGGGTTCACCTAGCGTGGTAAATGTGAATGGTTCTGTGGATTTCAAAAGAGTCATTAATCCTAATTAAGTTTCCATAATTCGGCCATATCACCAATGCAAATTTGTAACTCAACTGGAACATGTTATCTTTAAATGTTTCATGTATATGGAGGTCATTAAATGTTAGAGAGCCATAAAGGAATATGTTTCAAAACAAAACACCATCTAAACCACAAAAATAACCATCCCACTAAGCAACAAAAGAGAGCCGTACCTGTTCCCAGGCTCAATGAAATTCAAGGGTGTAGATAGTTTTCCACCAATGAAAAGGTTGCTATTGTTCATACGGAATAAAGAATTCCTTTACTAAATTATTTGTTTCTATTCCATCTTTCCAATCTTCCACGTTTCAGCTATATTGCAGTGTCGAGTTTCAACTACGGGTGGTAATGCCCTACACAAAACTCATGGAATTTAAAACAAAAATCCAAATGTCAACAAGCTTCTTTCTAGTTAACTAAGACCAAAAGAGACAATTTACAAATCATAAAATCTAATTATATTGGCAAAGAACATGAAATCTATGTCTGCGGTGTTATGCTTGATATAGAATCGAAATCGACTAGCAAACTTACTGGTAGTACTGGCTAAGCTCCCGATAGAAAGAATAAAATCGAACTAATAGAATCGCCTAAGGGCAGCTCGTTTCGGGGCCTCCTAAACGATGATTTGGAAGAAGAGATGTATATGGAGTAGCCTAAAGGATTTGTCACTCCTGAAATGACGAATTTCAAACCGCGAGGTGCCAAAGAACTCACTTGAACAAGGATCCCTCTTAGCGTGACAAACAAACCTCTCGGCGTATATTAAATGAAAAAGAAAAACAATGCAGTCACAAAACAATGTGTGAAAAAATAATTCACGAATTTGTGCTTTGGAATATCAAGCTTTTGCTTCTATTATTCTTTTCTATTGAATCTTCAAACAAACCAAAATAGATGAACAAGGGATCTGTGCACCCTCCTCTGCTTTTGATTTACATGGTATTTATAAAGAAAAGGCAACGCAAAGTCCTAATGCAATTCTACTTCTAAATAAATTAAAAGTAATAACCTATAAAGAGCCATCCAACTACTCTTACTCTCTGAGAAAATCATCAAAGCTAGCTAATCTAAAAGGAATCTACTGAGGAGTCTTGATAGTTAGACTCTTCACTTTGCCATAGATGGATATTCTAGAAGAAATAAGCCTCATCTCCAAAATAACTTGTTGCTTCACGTTTTCCAATCAATTTTTTGCTCCACATTTTTCCAAGTTTGACTTGCTTTAGTGTTCTTCTAAATAAAAAAGATTATCCAATTCTTCTAAATACCAAAACCATAGTTTTAAATTTCGGCCGAAATATTTCGGTTTCGGTTTGGGCCGAAACTGAAATTACATTGAATCGGATTTTTACATGATTTCCCCGAAATTTGGCCGAAATCCGAAATTTCATTTTTCACCCTTATTTACAAAATTTGTACCAAAATGTAACGATTTCCACTGAAATTTCCACAAAAATTTTGTACTTTTTCGGTGGAAATTTTAAGGAAACCGAAATTTTTGTTAAATTTTTACATGATTTTGGCCGAAATTTCCACCGAAACCGAAATATTTCAGTTTTCGTTGTGGCTGAAACCGACACCGAAACCGACATTTAAAACCTTGGCCAAAACAAGCCATATAATTGTGGGCCAAAAGACACTTAGTGTTCCTTCGTTGCTAGCAAATGTGGACCCCATTTCCAATTTCTACTTTAGCTAAATAAAAGAACCCTGCTAACTGTAACTATCTATAGCTATATTATATTTACTTTTTAAATATGACTAGTACTAACAAATCCTATGTTGACCAAACAAACATATGTTCACTGACCCATCTTGGAATTTGACAACCCAACAACGACTCAAAATCAATTCCCAGTAATCAGTTTTGCACCCAACCATTTTACAACCGTGCATAGTATGGGCTTAGAGTACTAATGATATTATTATTATTATTAATTAGGAAGGTTATTATATTTCTTCACTCATTATGGGTAACATATTGAAATTTTTAACTATTGGGGAAGTCCAAAACGGGCTTACGATTATGTAGCAATAGGTGTTTTTTAGCCTTTTCTCATGCATATAGATGGATCAATTGATGGTTGAGATGATTTTTAGATGTTAGGTTAAATTTCAAGATGGTTTAGTCAACATATGTTTGTTTGGTCAACATAGGATTTGTTAGTACTAGAGTCCTATTTAAAAAGTAAATATAATATAGTTATAGAGAGTTACAATTAGTAAGGTTCTTATATTTAAATAAATTAGAAATTAAGAATGTGGTCCACATGTGCTAAAAACCAAGGAACACCGAGTGTCTTTTGTGCCACAATTATGTGGCTCGTTTTGGCATTTGGAAGAATTGGATTATCTTTTCTTATTTAGAGGAACTCTAAACCAAGTCAAACTTGGAAAAATGTGGAGCAACAAGTCATTGGAAAATGTGGGACAAGTTATTTTGGAGATAAGGCTTATCTCTTCTAGAATAATCACTTTTAGCAAAATGAAGAGTCCAACTATCAAGATTCTCCTTAGTAGATTCATTTTAGATAAGCTAGCTTTAATGATTTTTCTTAGGGAGTAGTCGTTGGATGACTCTGTATAGGTTATTACTTTTAATTTATTTAGAAAGAGAGTTGCATTAGGATTTTGCCTTGTCTTTTCTTTATAAATGCCATGTAAATCAAAGGCAGAGGAGGGTGCACAGATCCCTTGTTTCTCGGTTTTGGTTTGTTTGAAGATGAAAACAATTTTAGAAGCAAAAGACACTTAATATTCTCATGCCCAAATTCGTGAGTTATTTTTTGCACTCATTGTTTCGTGGCTTCATTGTTTTTCTTTTATATTTAATATACGCCGATGGTTTGTTTGTCACGCCAAGAGTGATCCTTGTTAAAGTGAGTTCCTTGGCACTTCACGGTCCAGAATTCGGTCGATTTCGATTCTAGATCAAGCATAGTACCATAGACAGTTTGAAGGAGTAGAAAAAGAAAGAGTAGAAAAGAGAGGAACAAGAAAATCAATAAGTAGATGAAAATTTCTTTTTTATATCATTTAAATGCATAATTTTTTACTGATATTATTTATATAATTGAAATGCAAATTATTATTAGATTTCTTGCAAAATAGTAAAATACAATTATACCCTCTTATGATAAAGGCATCCTATAGAAAAAAATTACTCATACTTTAGTTTGATAATGACACGCCGTCACCACTAAAAATAAATAAATAAATCATAATGTTTGCGTGTGGGGCCAGTTGTTACAAAATCACCCTGAAGTGTCCCTGCTCGAAATATTCTATAACCAACTCTGGGTATATAATGTTTCGAGCGGATCGAAATATTCTGATCCCTGGAGGAAACTCTGAATCTAACGCCTTATGCTAACTTATTTGAGATTCATTACATCATGCCAAACTGTCACCCTTGGCTTTCTAAATCGATCAGGACACTCCCAATGACCTTGCGCAACACCATTTTTTTTTTTGAAATGGCAAAGAACCATATTTACTATCAATCACTTTTTCCCATAATTTAGATCCGCTCGAAATATTCTATAACCAACTCCTCCTTTGAGGAGGCCAACACAAACAGTTTAGGAAAGGTCTCCTTAAGAGGGAAGGGAGAACACCACTTATCGAGCCAGAATCTAATCTGATCCCCGGAGGAAACTCTGAATCTAACGCCTTATGCTAACTTATTTGAGATTCATTACATCATGCCAAATTGTCACCCTTCGCTTACTAAATCGATCAGGACACTCCCAATGACCTTGCGCAACACCATTTTTTTTTTTTTAAATGGCAAAGAACCATATTTACTATCAATCACTTTTTCCCATAATTTAGATCCCTCCTTGCCATATCTCCATAGCCATTTACCAAGGAGAGCATGATTAACTTCCCCTCCTCTCCTGATACCAATGTCGAACACTTTAATCGGTTTACGGACCTCCTTCCAATACACCAAGGGAATACCCTTCTTTTTCTCATCCCCAAGGGAAATCTTCTTTGAATTTGCTCCAATCTGTTACTAACGCTGACAGGGCACTTAAATATAGATAGCTGATAAATGGGAATGTTTTCGAACACCGCCTTGATAAGAGTTAACCTCCCTCCTCTAGACACTACGTTCCTTTTCCAAGTATCCAACCTTTTTTCAACTCTGTCCACTATAGGATCCCAGCTCAACTTTTTGGGCCTCCTCACTCCAAGGGGCAGCCCAAGATAAGAAGAAGGTAGAGTATCCACCTGGCACCCCATAACCCCGCCAGACCTTGGAGCAACTCCCTCTCCATCTTAACTCCAAAAATTCCCGATTTATGAAAATTCGACCTTTGACCAGTAATTACCTCGTAGCATCTAAGGATGGCCTCAAGGTTGAAAGTTTTTAGCAAGTAAGGGGAGCCAAAATTTTTTGGGTAGAATTGCTCGGTATTTGATAATCCATGCCATTTGACCATGTGAGGAAACACTAATCTTGAATGTATAAACGAGAAGATGAAGAAAAAAGCTTGGAGAGAAGAGGTGGATATTTTCTCATTAAACATTAAGTAATTGAAAAACCTATTCAGTTGTATTATAGCGTATATTTGCAAGTTTTTCGTGAAGAGGGTTCATCCGACATTAGTTGTTAGTTTTATAGCTGTAGTCTCCTCTGTACAATGGAACCAAGATCTCTTGTTAGTCTAATCCTTTTATTATGAAAATGCATGAAGATTCAGAATATTGTGGCCCCAAGTGCCCTTCACACACACACACACACACTCTCTCTCCCTCTAAAGATTCTCTCTTCAAGATATGCATGTACAATAAGAAGATAACAGATGACCAAAATGGACTAGTGTTACAACCCACCTCTTCAATCTTCAAGAAAGAGAAAAACCTACAGCATCATCCCTAAAAACAAAAAGAAAATCTCCAAAACACAAACATCAATACCCAAAAATTATCAACACAAAAAAAAACATTTATGCTTGAACATCCTCCAGAGAACTGCTAATATATTATTTTTCAGTGATTAAAAGATTATTAAAAAGTGGAAAAAAATACAAGATGGGAATGAAAAATCAGCATCATGGGGACTGGTTCTGTTCTCTCTGTGGTTATTACAATTTTAAATGGAGGTGTAGGTGTCGATGGTGCCATCAGAAGAAAAAGGCATCACCATCTGCAGTCTATCGTCCGGTGGGTGAGATCCAGATTGGAAAAAGTAAAAAAGACCAGTGGTGGAGGTATGGGGATTGGCTCTGCCCATCCTACAACTATGTTAATTTTAAACGACGAACCAGATGTCGCTGGTGTCATCTGGGTAAAAAGGAGAAAGACTCGTGCTCTGCTCCACCCCCCACGGTCTCAGGGGTTGGAGGTTCGTTATCTCAGGGTATTGACCCTTGGCCTGACTTCGGAGTAATCTCCCCCTCTTCGGGGGAAGATGGGTCACTATCCCTTTCTATTTCCGGAAAGGAGGTGAAAACGAGAATGGACTCCCTCAAGGCTTGCTTGGTGGGCAGAAGGAAGGATCTGTCTGGATCCCTTCAGGACCTTTGGTCGTGGGCCAAAAGTTCCTGGAATATCCCCACCCTCCCTTGTCCTTGCTTGCTCTCTAAGGATGAAATCCTCTTTATTTTTTACTCGAGGGAGGTGGCCTCAAGGGTTTTGACCTTAGGGGCTGCGGCTTGAGGAAACTTTTATCTTCTCTCTCCCATTGGTCCCCAGATTACATTCAGGGGTCTGGGATCTTATGGGTTAAGTTCTTTGGCATTCCATTACATGTGTGGGCTACATCAACGGTTGAAGCCTTAGGAAATCTCTTTGGGCAGGTAATGGATGTGAAAATGGAAGAAATCCATAATCAGTGTATGAGTTTTGTATTAGCCAAAATCAAGGCCCCCAGATGGAAGCTGACTTCTTCCTCTAAAACCATGGGTTTCGGACCATTGTTACACAGTTGGAATCTCAATTCAGGATTCCACAGGACTCCAACTGCTCCCTTGGGATAGTCTGTGCGAGCCCTCCCCCTTGTCGGATATATCCCCAGTGAGTAGGCCACCGGTGATCCCCCTTGAGAACCAGATTAGGTCTTCCGAGGTTCTGCGAGGGCCCCATGATCAGAATTCAAATTTCAAATTTTCAGAGGTTAGCGGTGGAAAATCGATAGGCCCCCTTCCCATGCCTATCCCAAAAGGACAACTGGGCCCCAACCTAAGCTTTTTGAAGCATGATTTTGGCTTACCTTGGAACAAAGGATCGAGTGTAGACTTATCTAAGGTCAGGGTTAATCGAGATTCAGGAAATATGGCCCGGATTTCTAAAAGCCTCCCCTGCCCCCCTCTCTTAACACGTGGCTTGTTCGGTTTAGGGGTAGGTGTTCCTGGTTGTTTTTCCCCTGACAGGATCTAGTTTTTCTGGAGGTTCTCCTTGTGGCCGTCATAAAGAAGACGTATGTTGGTGCATTACGGATACCATTGAAGAATTAAAAGATCTATCTGATGTAGGAGCTGTACAAATAGTTGTCTTCCCTTGCATGGGAAGCTAAAGAGTCTTAGTGTTTTTGGTTTTGGCAGCTATATTAATGTGCAATCCCTCAAAGGCAATGATTTTTGCAGGTCGAGAAGTGTGAAGGACACCTGCTCTGTTAGGTTTGGAGGATGGTCTCTGTTAGGTTTGGAGGATGGTTTTTGTAGTGGGGATAATCTCATATCCTGAAGGAAGAATTATTGAAGCTTTTGGGAATTGTCACTTCGGCGCATTTAATGTTGCCTCGTGATAGCAGGAGTTTTTCACAGATTTTGTTAATTGGCCCTCCCTTAGTATCCAGTCTGAGGCGGTTCATTCTCATTTTGGTTCATTACCTCATTTGCTTTCTCTGGGTTCGGGGCTTGGATCTAAGATGCAAAACCAGAGCGGTTCGCCTTCCTCTTGCCCTGCTTCTTCAAGATTGCTTCTAGGCAAAAAGAGAAAGCTGCCGGTGGATCTCTTTGAGATGGAGACCTCCTTAAAACTTCTGAAAAAGATGGCATACCTGGAGGAATTTGCATCTAAATACTCGCCCACTCATAGAGAAGTTACTGGAGATTTCTTAGAACGGCATTGGAAGTTGGAAGTTATTTAAGGAGGAAGCTAACAGGACGCCAGAAGTGCTTTTTAGTCTGATTGGTTTGCGTAACATTAAAGAATCTCATTCTCCTATGCACAAGCATCCCTTGTTCATCAAACTATTGGAGGAAGAAGAACAGACCTCAAGGCGCCTTCGGTGGGAGGGGGATAAGAAGATGGGGATTCAGAAATTAGAGGCAATGATTTCTAGAAAGAGAGCATTAGAAATGAAATCTCCATCTGATGAGGAGCTCTCAGCCTTGAGCCTTGATGAGGAGGTCTTCGCTTCTGGGGTTGTGGCCTTATTCTGGAGTTAAGGAAATCCTCTGTCTAGCTTGTCTCTTTGGGGTTTTGATGCAGAGTGATGCTTCAGATTTTTGAGGTGGGGTCTGATGGAAAAGAGATAGTTTTGTTTTGGGTTTGATGGTAGCCCTTACGACTGTAAATTTCTGGGGTCTGCTGGTCCCCTTTTTTTGGTAAGTATCAAAGTACTCCAACGGGGGGGGGATCAATTGATAGAGTCCCATTATGGCTTCAGTGACCACGGTCTTTCTCCTAATGAGGCATTTCTCCTAGAAGTTTTTTTTTTTTTAGGCTTTTGTTGTGCTGGAGCTTTAGTAATCCAATCATAGGATTGAATTGATGGATGGTAGAAGTTGATAGTCGCGGAGATCAGTGAAGAAGGGGAGCTAAAGTGGGCGAGAGGCTGATCAATACATTGCTGAATTTTTCTACTTATATGCTACCTTTTATCTCTTTGGTTCAGAAGTATGCTTCTGGCCATCTTTATTGATACTATGTAATGCTAGATGGGAGTTCTTGTCCCCTGTGTATTTCATTCACAGTGTCAATGAAACTTTCTGTCATTTTTCAAAATAAAAATGGACTAGTGTTAATACCCTTATACACACTTGTGCCTAAATAGTCTTCTTTTAATCTAAGATGTGCCTTGAAACATCATTAAATTGTTGACAGATATTAAGAGAATATGAAACAGAAACATATTTAATTGAAAAGGGAGGAAAGAAAAAATTGGAAAAAGCATATAATTTAGTGAGGCAAAGATAAAGAAAATAATATTCACGTTGAATAAAAGGAAAGAAAAGAGTGGGAGATCGAATACCTTACATAACCGCCTTACATAAATAGGAGAGAGAAACGAGAAGGTAAATGATTGAGAAGATCTATCTGGATGAAAAGATCTATGAGACCTTGCAACTTTCTTACCATTAAAGGAAGGGAAAGTCATTGAAACTGAAAGATCATGTAAACTCTCTCTCTCTCTCTCTCTCTCTCTCTCTCTCTCTCTACACATACATATAATTGCAAAGCGCAAAAGTACCCCTTGAGTATAAAGTATAAACATCAAAAGAACTGATTTACTATGAATCAGTATACAATAAGGAATAAATGAATGTAATGATCATTGAAAAGCATATCTCTAACAGTAATAGCTCCTATTTATTGGGAGAACTAGAAACCAAGATAATAGGGTAATTTTTCTGATGTGATTTAGCCTTATGATTAGTAATTTATTTAGGACATGTTTCCTTAACACTTTATTTTGGTTATTTTTGTTTTATTGTATTGGATCTAGATGTGAGGGATGCCCACATCACCACCATTGCCCACTAACCTTACCCTTATACCTATGGCCTATGTGATTTAGGAGCATCCCCTTTGGCACTTTTGCATTAGGCCAGATTGTTCATTAGTGTAGGTTTTACTTTGTTTCATTAGCACTAGCTCTTTAGTGGTAATTTAGTCATTTTGTAATTGTTACATGCCCTTAATTGTAATTTTGCTTTAAAATAGGGGTAGATTATTCTTTTCATGTAAATGGGCTTCCTCTATAAGGCCCGTTTCCCGTCTTTGTATTAGTTTTTTGAATTTGATTTGAAATGGAATTTTAGATCTTGGATCTAGATTGAGATCTAGAGAGCTTTGGAGGGAGTTTTCTTCTTGAAGAAGAGACTTGCTGAATTTTCTCCTTGGATTGGAGGTTTAGCAAGCTGGAATCCCCCAGCTTTTCTTCTATTCTAGATTTATTTTCCTTATGAATCAAGGATAGCAATCAATGTTTTTTATTTCGGCGTCACCTCTCTGAAATCTCGAGTGTTCTTCAACGAATTCTACAAATATCTGAATTTCGTCTTCACTGTTCGAGCAGAATTTCTTGGAATTGGATCTGGTATCTTCGAGGATTGTGCTAGAGATTGGACCATTTCTTTCTAAAATTACAGCAGATAATAGAGGTCCTGCTCATGAACTGTTCGTGCACATTACTGCCGATTTGGCAGTCTCAATGAAGTTTGATTTGAAGTTCACTTATAAACTGTTAAGTGTACCTAATCTTACTTTTTGTTATGTTCCACCCAGTTTTTTTCTGGATATTTGGAAGCTGATATTATAGGACAGGAAACTACGAATTCTTTTACTGATGTAGAAGGGAGACATAACTTCTTTCCTCGAAACAGATAACCCTCATGAAGGGTAAAATCTCATAGAGAAAGAATCGGTTGCATCGTCGGTGATCGGCGGTTTCTCCCGTCGCTTCTAAGGGCCCAAGCCCTTCTCGACTTCCTCATTGTTGGTTCAACTTCGCTTCAGGGGCCCAAGCCCTTCTAGTTTTCTTGCTGATGGATCCTCGAAGGGCCCTCAGGCTGCAGGGTCGGGATGCTAAATTGAGGGATTTTCGATATAAGAAGATGTATCCTCCCCTCAAGACCCTGCCTGGAGACTGGAGATTGGGTCTGCAAGAGATGCCACTACCTCAACTTTAGAAGGAGGACAACTTGTAGGCAGTGTCAATATCCGCTTCTGCCATCCTTGCCCAAATAGGTGACTGACAAAGTATCTATAGGACAAAGGCCTGACTCCTGGAAAATTGAAACTCTGGACAATGGAGACACTCCGGTGGTTTCTATTTATGGTAAGGAGGTGGCTGAAAGGCGGGAGCTGCTAAAGGCCTGTCTTATAGGGAGGAGATTGAAGTGGGAGATTTGTGAACTAGATGATCTCCGAAACTGAGCAAAATGGTTCTGGGATATCCCTACTCTAGCCTGGCCCTGCATCCTGAGTAGCAAAGAAGTTTTATTCATGTTTGACTATCTCCAAATGGCTTTGAAGGTCCTAAATTCAGGTCCTCAAGCTATGGGTCAATACTTGCTTTCTTTAGCTCCATGGAATCAGGGATACCAACAGGGGGCGAAAGCTTTTTGGGTAATTTTCCGGGGGATTCCCCTTCATGTGTGGGCTACATCAACGGTGCAAGCACTTGGCAAAATTTTTGGTCCAGTTTTGGAAATTAAAATGGAAGGTGCATGTGCACATGGTTCGGATTTGAGCTATGCATCTGCAAAGATCTTTACGAGTGAATGGAGATTAAGGAGAAACTTTGTGCGCCTAAGGTCAATAATAACTGGTTCACAATAGGAGTTGAAGCTGCTAGGGTGGAGGAAACACATCCCAATTCCGAAGACGCTTTGACACAAATTCATCTCCAGCGGGGGATTGAGCGAGGTTTGGATGTATTAGAGCTGGTATCTGGAAGCGTTTGTTCGCTGCATGGCCGGAGAGAGAAGGAGGTCGTTTCCAAAATTGTTTCAGGACTGTAAGATCTGCCGCCTGCTGGAAATACGATCTCAACCATTGATCACAAAGATGGATCTGACCAGAGGAGAATGACCGTTCTGACTTTGCCCGTTGTGGGCCCCCTGCGCAATTTGAATTCAAATTTCAATTCTAAGAAAGAGATGATGGATTGTTACGTGCCTGATGCAACCTCCCTGGTATGGAAAACATGTGGCACTTTGCTTGAATCTGACTCCCAGAAAAAGTATCAGGTTGTCCTTTGCCTCAAAAGAGAAAGCATCAAAAGAGCATGGCGTGTTTGCCTAGAAGGGTCAGGCCTAATGAAGAGTACAGGGTAAGGTCAGGAATGGACCGGATAAATAAGAAGGCTTCGGGTATGCTCCATTTTTGCAAGCTAAAGGGCGTTGGTCTTAAAGCAAAATTTGGAAACCTATTGGGTTTATTTAAGGATGGTGGGTACATGACATCATCACGCTTTAGGGGTGGTGGCAGTATCAAATAGAAGGTCGAGTGTTTTACTAATATTAAGTGTAGAAGTAGCAGTAACCTCCAGGTTTTTTCACCCAACGGAAGTTCTATGAAAAAATTGAGCATCTCCTTTGCTGATGAAAGGGATGGAGATGACGGTACTAAAACGATCAGTTGGCAGGAAGAAGACAACAAATTGCAAGAAGAAATGGGGAGCTGAGTAAGTCAGGGAATCAAATCTTAGCTGGAGTTTCAAATCGGGTTTAAACTGATGGTGTGGTACCGGTTGGGGGTCAAAAATTTCTCTAAAAATGAAGTTGACTTCTGGAATGCTAGGGGTCTAGGGGAGGATAGAAAAATTCAAGCAGTGAAGGATCTAGTTCACAGTCGTAAACTGGATCTTGTTGCGATTTTGGAGTCAATGATAATGGGGGGTGACTAACAATCTCATCAATTAATTATGGGGGAGGAATCACAGAGAATGGGTAGCAAAAGATGCTGTGGGGACACCGGGGGGTATAATAGTTGTCTGGAGGGATGGACTTTTCGTTATGCAGGCATCAGTGATCGGAAGATTATGTGTTTCAATCAAATTTAACTAGGCGAATTGGAAAGGGGGGGGGGGGGGGGTCCTGGCGGGGGCGTATGGCCCAGTGAGAGCCAGAGAAAGGAGGGAGTTGTGGCTGGAATTATTCTCCATTCGTACCTGGTGGCAGGGCGCTTGGATTGTGGGAGGTGACTTCAATACAATACAATTTCCGGCTGAAAAGAATAGACAAGGGAGGATTACAACGAGCATGAGGAACTACTCTAATTTCATTTTGGAAAATGAGCTGATAGACTTGCAGACTTGCCTTTGGAAGGATTGAACTTTATCTGGTCAAATTGTAGGGACCGTCTTACTATGAGGAGGCTGGATCGTATCCTGATCTCAAATGATTGGGAGTCTCAGTTCCCTCTTATTGTGCAGTGGGCCCTTCCCAAACCCGTTTTTTTTTATCATAATCCAATCCTTCTGGAAATATCGGACTATTCAAGAGGGCCTCAATCCGTCAAATTTGACCTTGATCTATGTGAACTCCCGGATTTTGAGAAACACTCAAGCAATGGTGGAGTGAGGTCCAGGTTGAGTGTTGGAAATGATGTCTTAAGTAAAAAATTGAAAGGGGTTAAACTAAAAATCAAGGAATGGCAAAAAATAGTTGACGGTGAAACTAAATTGAGGAAAGGGTAAGTCCTTATCGCGTTAGTATCCCTGGAAGGGAAGGAAGCTATTGGGAGCCTATCAAATCGTGAAAAAAGTGAGAGGCTTAACCTGTTGGATGAGCACAAGGAGATCCTTAAGAGGGAAGAGATCCGATGGTGACAAAAATCTAGAGCTGTTTGGTTGAAGGGAGGAGACAAAAACTCAAAATTTTTTCATCGAATGGCGAACATAAGGAGGAGGACGAACATTATAAACTGCATAAAGGAAGGTGAGGACTTGGTGGAGAATGTCGATGAAATTAAGGCTAGAATTATTTACTATAACTCCACGTATTCTAAATCAGTGGATTGACGCCCGAAAATTGATGGGTTTCAATTTCAGTCTTTAAATTTGGGTTAGAGAAACTCATTGGATCGTGATTTCTTGGAAGACGAGGTCGCAGATGCCATCTTCTTGATGAAGAAAGACAAAGCTCATGGGCCGGATTGTTTCCCTATGGCTTTCTTCTAAAAATATTAGGACATTGTCAAGGAAGCTGTGATGGACTTTATCTTTGAATTCTAGGAAGAGGCATAATAAGCGAAGTGGCGAAGGGGACTTTTATAGCTCTTATCCCCAAGAAGGAAGGGATAATTGGAATAAGAGACTTTCGTCCGATTAGCCTGATTCATAGTATTTCAAAAATCATTTCCAAGGTCCTTGTAACTCGGTTAAAGAGCGTCATGGGTGGGATCATATCGCAATTCCAAGAAGCTTTGTTGACTCGAGGCATCTTCAGAATGGGGTGTTGATTGCAAATGAAGTGGTGGGCTCAGTAAAAAGAGATGGTGCTATTGGCCTGGTTTTCAAAATTGATATTGAGAAGGCATATGATCATATTGACTGGGAGGTGCTTGAAGACATTCACCAACACATGGGTTTTGGACAAAGATGGAGGAAATGGACTAAAGCGGTTGTGTCTTCCAATAGCTTTTCCATTTTAACCAATGGATCGGCGGAAGGATACTTCAAAAGTTCCAGTGGTCTCCGGCAAGGTGACCCCCCTGCCCCCTATCTATTCATAATGGTGGTTGAAACATTAAGTCTAATGCTAACAAAGGCAAAGTGCTTGGGGCTGATACATGGCTTGAAAGCGGGGGCCAGAGGCGAAGCAATCAATTTGCGGATGATACTCTGGTATTCATTGAAAATGAGGAATCTTCTATTGCTAATGTGAAGCGTATTTTCAGATCGTTTGAATTGTTTTTAGGTTTGAAAATTAATTTCCGGAAAAGCATGATGACAGGAATCAATGTGGAACAAGACCTGGTCGTGAAGTATGCCATGATAATAGGCTGCGAAGCGAGCTCTCTACCTATAACTTATCTTGGTCTACCTCTTGGCTTCAGAATTCCTTCAACAGCTCAGTGGGACCCAATCATTGAAAGAACTGAGTGAAAATTGGCAACTTGGAAGAGAAGATGCATCTCGCTGGGTGGAAGAATTACATTGATAAAAGCAACTCTAGCGAACATGCATTTATACTTCATGTCGTTATTCAAAATACCAATGAAAGTGGCTTAGAGAATTGAAAAACTTCAGAGAGATTTTCTATGGGAGGGGGATGGCACCACCAAAAAGATGAAACATTTAATGAATTGGAAGAAGGTATCTCAATTGAAGAAGAATGGAGGCCTTGGAATAGGCAAAATTAAAGCCCGGAATACGTCATTACTTGGCAAATGGTTATGGCGGTTTTGAAATGAGAAATCTGCGCTTTGGCTCTAAATCATTGGAAGGAAATACGGAACAGAATGGGGTGAAGAAGGCTAAAATCCCAGGCCTGTGGCAAGGGGTCTGGAGCCTGAAGATCCATCTGCTTTGTGAAGTCAGATTTTGAAGCTCACGTTCATTATAAGGTTTGAAAAGGACTAAAAGTCAGATTTTGGCGTGACTTATGGTGCGGCGATAAAGTGCTCTGCGAGTCTTTTCCGAGGCTCTTTAGGATAGCTTCAAATTCTGAGGCGTCCGTGGCAGATTACCTAGTAAGAGAGAATGACATTGGCAGGGGTTTCTAGGCTGTGAGACTAAGAAGGGACCTTAACGATGAGGAAATCTTTGATCTCCAGTTATTCCTCACACAATTAAACTCCATGTACTGCTCGAATATAAAAAATGACGAGAGAATATGGATACCAAAACCGAATGGGTAATTCTCTGCTAAGTCATTCTTGCCTCTATTAATAGTGGTCGGGCTTCTTCTAGTAGTAGAGTATGGAAGTCGATGGCTCCACCAAGAGTAATGTCTGGACACTTGTCCACTAGCGTATTAACACTGGTGATTGGCTTAAAAAAAGGCATTTCCATCTAGCAAGTAGATGCTGCCTGTGTTTGGAGGTGGAGGAAACGCTCGATCACCTAATGCTTCACTGTCCCTTTTCTTTCAAACTTTGGACTAAGGCTTTTAGAATCTTTGGAATGTCATGGGTTTGTCTTAAATCTATCAGGAAAGTACTGCTAAATTGGAACTCTGGTCCTTTTGGGGAGCTAGGGCGTTTACTATGGAGTACCATTCCGTATGCCATTGTATGGAATATCTGTAAAGAATGCAACCGAAGGATCTTTGAGGAATCGCGAAGGAGTGCAAGCCTTGTTATCGCGGATATCAAAGTGGAGATCATCTCCTGGGCAAAAGCAAAAAAGAGAATTCCATATAGATCCTCTGACATCCTTCGAAACTGGTGGGCGATCATATGGGACATTTCGGACGAAACCGATGCCAAAATGGAAGCCACCTCCCTTAGGATTGAGTCAAACTGAACTTTGATGGGAGTTCAATAGGTAACCCAGGTAAGGCTGGGATTGGGGGACTGATTAGGGATAAAAGGGAATTTACCATATGTCCTACTTGGGACCGGTAGGAGAGAGTGATGCTAATGAGGCAGAAGTAAGAGCCCTTCTTTTTGGCATACGATGGGCTTTTGAACACGATTTCAGACATATAATTGTGGAAGGGGACTCAATTAATGCAATTAGTTGGGCTTCGATTCAAGTGCTAATTGCTGAAATCTTGGACCTTATAAGAATTTTGGAACCCAGGATTGAACATAGAAGAAGATCGGCTAATGAGGAAGCAGACATCTTAGCAAAAGGAGTATTTAGGGAGACCATGTTTGTCACTACTTCTTACAATTAACTAAGTTGGAAGACTCTGTAATTGTTTTAATTTCCGCAACTGTACGTGGCATGGGACATCTTGTCCCCTACTTGATTATTAATGAAATTGTCAATTTTCAAAAAAATATTATAGGACAGATCTGCACTATTATTGTATTTCTTAGACTAGATCTGGAATTTCAATGCAATCGGTTTTCCATCATGCTTGAACAATGCCTGATCTGGGCATTAAGATCTGAATTCTTGGGTCGTTCATTAGATCTGATGGGTAAAACAGTCCTTTCTAGAACTATAGAACCGATTGTCTGTAAAGTATCATACTTAACTAAAGTTGCTGCAAATCAATTAAAAAAAGAATAGATCCGGTGCATAGTAGCAGCAGAGATAGCAGCAGAGACTGCTAAGGATGGTGATGGCAAGAATGGACGTCAGATATGAAATTCTGGAATTGGATTTTATATCTGGATGACACGTCCGCTATTTCAGTTTAGTAATGCCTTAGATCCCCCCTCAAATACTCATCCTCTGTTCTAAAACCGACAAAATCTGCTCAGGAAAGCAATATATCCAGTTCTTAATTCCTGTTGCTATTGATGATGCATGTTTTGAGTGATAACCGAGCAACTAATAAAGAAAATTCTCATTAAAAAATAGATCTGTGGATTTTTCAAAAATTTCATTTCTTACATTTTAAGTTTGTGGATGGAGAGTTCCAGTGTAAAGGTCAATTTTCATACAAAATTACAAACCCCATCCAAGGACCCGAGAGTCATCACATTGCAGAATTCTGTCACTGCGATTTGGTTGTATATGAAGTCCATGGTTGCTGCTGTTTGTCGTTAAGAATGGTCCTTGACCTCTCTGGAGGCCTAAGCTCATTTTAGAAGAACACCATATCTGAAAGAAGTGACTTGTTGTTCTCTTCAGAGTCTGATTCAATTGAATACTTGAAGTTAATGATACTCTTATGACAACAATCTGCCATGAACATTACACTGCTTGTTCATCTATTTTTACTTATGTTGAAAAGGGGAGTTTTGCCCAACTTTTAGGCCTTATTTTTGTTGATATTGAAACTTTATCAGCAGCACTAGGATTTGAATTTGAGCTTATTGAGTTGTCAGGCACAATTAATTGCAAAGTCTTAGACAACGACATCCTGTTTACAGGTACTATCTGAGAGCTTCTTTTGGAGGTTGATATCCTCACTTAAATGCTAAGGGAACCTGTCTCTGAAATCTGACCTGATATTGAAGGCATTACTCCTTTCATGTTGGGTTGATCTAGTCGTCCTTTTAAGAAGAATCCTGCTACCAGTCACTCACATAGCGGGACTTATAATTCACAACCGATCATCCTCTCACCCTGCAAGCCAGAACATTGCGTCCATATTTATAGTGCATCACTATAGCTCACCACTTAAACCCCCTAAACGAACCCGTATATCCTATTGTTTTCTCATATGCTGCACCACATAGACTCCACAACCAGCGCATATACAAGCTCCCAACCCCTTCTTTAATCTAATTTTGATTGTGGAAAAAGAAAAATAACCAATTTATCTTGTCGATTTTGCCCCACCTCTTCTCTCCCCCCTCCTATTCTCCCGACTGAGAGCTCTTCCGCCCTTCTATCTGCTCCCTCTCTCTCTCTCTCACTCCTCTTTCTCTTTTCTCGCGGTTGTGCAGCTTGCCAGCCGGCCCACTTCTCTCTTTCCCCCTTTGCTCTTTCTCCTTTCTCTCTGTTCTCCTTGACTCCCCTAGCTCACGGCTGTGAGGCCCCCTTCCTTCTCCCTCTTCTCTCTCCTTTCTCCCCTATCTTAGTTTCCGCTTTGAACTGCTCCCTTCCTTACTCTCTCTAGCTTTCTCTCTCCCCTCTTTGCTATTACCTACAGTTGGACGACCACGACACAAGGCCCCAGCTCGCTTCTCTTCCTATTCTCTTTCTATCTCGCTCATGTTTCTCCCATCTCCATTGATTTCATCTACTTTGATTCATTCCCAGTCAGTGTTTCAAAATGCAGATGCTGGTCAGAATGTGGCCAAAGCAAATTTGAGTCGACTCGGCACAACACAATTCAGTACTCAGTTGATGCGGTCATAACTCAGGAGAGTCAAATGTGTTTTGACTTTTGAATGACTTTGTAGGGCAAAATGCAGACTTGGACAAGAACACGGCAAGGTAAAAGGGATTCGACTCAGGGAAGTCCACGTTGACATGGAGGAGTTTTGAAACCATTTTCCCAGTTATTTGTTTAATCTCTTCCATCTACTTCTTATACCTTTTTTACCTAACCATTCCCGTAGCCCTTGCTAACATCGCCACCCCTCCCTCATCCATTCACCATACTATGGTTCCCTTCGCCACCTTTAGGTTTTATTCTAAGCTTTTTGTTGCGTTTATTTTTAGTTCTGTTATTTATGTTTTTTTTTTTTGAAATGGCACAATATATTAGATTAGAACGGAACCGAGATGGTCCAATTACAAAGAAGCAAATATAAATAGAGGAAACAAATAGAAAAACAATATATCTCAAGGCGGAAGATCGTCAAACCACTCCAAGTACTGCCTATTCACACCAGACTTTGCCAAAGCATCTGCTTCTTCATTAGCTGTTCTTTGGATATGGAGAAAGGAGATCGATGAATTAGCCACCCAGTCAGCAATTTCATCAAAAAAACTAATAAAATCTCCAACGAGGAGGAGCTAGACCCGCAAGCCATCTAACAACATTTGAGGAGTCCCCTTCCATTATCACCTTATCAAGCAAAGTTCTTTCCACATGAAGAATACCGTAGTAAGCTGCTTTCACTTCAGCCTCCGAAGAATCAGATATTAGCACCATCATGATCTCTCAACAGCCCTCCAAAACCTGAGGCACCAGGGTTCCCAAAGGATGCCCCATCCACATTTAACTTACAGAATCCCTCAGGAGGCTGAGCCCATTTTTGAACAACCTTGGACCTACACACCCCTTCCTTACAGATTGTTTCCCACCTCTCCCATAAATCATAGGCTGACACGAATCTAAACAATGAGGTACTCTTAGCCCATTGAATAGAAAGAGCAATGATTTTCTGAAAAATGGAGAAAGCAGAACTGGCTTTTCCTTCAAATACTCTTCCATTTCTTTCCTTCCAAACTGACCACCAAAGAGCTAGAAGGCAAATTTCCCATAATGTCTTTCCTTTCTTCTTCCAAGGAACAAAGTCCCAGCTTTCCAATTGAAGGGGAATCGACTGAGGAAAGACCCAATTAATGCCAAACCTTGCCAAAATTAAACCCCATATTTGCCTTACTATTTTACAATGGAGGAACAAATGGTCTATAGATTCACCGTCCTCTAAGCTGAGAGGGCAATGATCAATAAGGAAGAGACCTCTTTTCCTCAAGAACTCGATAGTTTGAATTCGCCCACTGCAAACAGACCAGCCAAAGAAGGTCACTCTGGGGGGCACTGAAAGGACCATACCTTAGCCACCCAAGAATCTTCCCCCTCCGGAGCCAGCTTAGAGTAAGCCGATTTGACAGAGAAAAAACCGGAAGAGTTCCACATCCAAATCCTTTTGTCCTCACCTGACTTCTTTATATAGCACTTCTCAATGATCTCAAACAATGCAGAGAGAGCCTCTAATTCTCTGTCAAAAAAGTTTCTTCTGAATTTCGGGCACCAAACCACTTTGTTATCCACCCTTTCAAAGCACTCACCCACCATAGCATCCTTATCCGCAGCAACCCTCATTAACTCCGGGAAAAGGATCTCCAAAGCTTTATTTGCACACCAGACATCTCTCCAAAATTTGATACGATTACCAGAATATACTTTAAATCGGCAACCCTTTCTAAACTCGGATCTTAGTTTCAAAATATCCCTCCAAATAGTCAGGCCTTTTCTTTCATAGATATCATCCGATTCCCAAGTGCGACTAAGAACCCCGTACTTACTTCCTATAACTCTAGCCCACAAAGCCGAGCGCTCCTCCCCAAAGCGCCAAAGCTATTTGCTCAACAAAGCTGCATTGAAGCCTTTAATTCTCCTAATGCCCAGACCACCCTTCCTGATTGGTACACAAACCTTCTCCCACTTAGTCAAAGGAATGCCCCTCTTCTCACTCGAACCCCCCCACAGGAATCTTCTTTGAATCTTTCCAATCCTCAATTCAACACTAACTGGACATTAAAGAGAGATAGAAAATATACAGGGAGATTTGCCAGAACCGCCTTTATTAGAGTCATTCTGCCTCCTTTGGACACTAGTCTTCTCTTCCAGGAATCCAATCTTTTTTCAAGCCTTGCTACAATAGGTTCCCACAAAATCTTACTTGGTCTTCCTACTCCTAAAGGCAAACCCAGGTAAGAAGAAGGAAGAGATTCTACTTTGCAACCCAAGGATGCAGCGCACTCTCCTGCATCAGCTGAAGACATGTTGAGAGCGAATAAACTTGATTTTGAAAAGTTAGACCTCAGACCTGTAATTAGCTCATAGCATCTGAGGGTTGCTTTAAGATTCTTAACTTGGGCAAAGTCCGGCTCACAAAAAATCAACGTATCATCAGCGAATTGAAGGATCGACACCTCTACCTTATTTCTTCCAATTCTGAAACCTTCAATCAAACCCTTTTCACAGCTTTTCTGAACTAACTTTCTAAGAGTTTCTGCCATGATCACAAAAAGAAAGGGAGACAAAGGATCACCTTGTCTCAATCCTCTAGACGATTGAAAAAAACCTTTAGACGTACCGTTGATCAATATAGAAAACCTGGCAGAAGAAACACAGCGTCGAATCCAACCTCTCCAAACATTCCCAAATCCCATTCTGCCAAAAAGATAGTCCAAACAATTCCACTCAACCCTGTCAAAGGCCTTCTCCATATCTAATTTACAGACCACCCCTTTTTCTCCAGTTCTGTTATTTATGATTCATTTGAGATCTGATTTATTTTATTAGTTTGATTTCTTTCACGGATCTCATATGTGGAATCTACTTGGATTGATTGAGTTTGTATTGGTTAATGAACTCAAAAGCTTTGATCCTTTTATACTGAACTAGACACCATCTTAACTCCAAAGTTCCCATGAACCCTAAGTTTGCACCCTAGCTCTGATCTCTTATAGAATACCTTCAATTTAAGCCCTCTAGGTGTTTGGTAATATTATTAATAGATTTCCATAGTCATATTCTTTAGATAGCCCATTTAGCACCCTCCTCGTGTTTAGTAAAATTCCTGCTATCCGTTTCCTATCTATTAAATGTTCTTTTGATATGATTTGTGCTTCTTAGCATTGTCCCGAGTTTTAGAGTCTACTTCAGATCGTTTGGATGTCACTTGTCTAGTATTACGTCCTTCCTCCTGTTAGAGTAGATGCCCTAAAACCCAGTATATTTCGCATGTTAATCAATAAAAGTTTATTTTCATGACAATTAATGGATAACTAAAAGTTAAATATGTGTGACATGCTACTTGTTATTGACACGTATTTGTCCTTAGGTAGCAAAGTATGAAACCCATGCTCATGGATTCACAGATCCGGGGGAGCAAGGAGATATGGGATTCCAGTTCTTTGCAAACCTTAATAGTTCCTAGTTGGGGTTGAGGTTGGACACCTCCTCCTGTATACAACTAGCATCTATCTTGTCGACATGCACGTGATGTGGAGTGATAATGGCACGGATTACATGAGAAGAAATTCTGAAGTGTTCTCCAAATTTAAGTAACGATTGGCAGAAGTTGAGAACCAGACAGGAAAAAATTTGAAATGTCTACAGATTGATAATGGCACGGATTACATGGATAGAGATTTCTTGGCTTTTTGCAAAGATCGAGGAATCAAGTGTCACCTCACTAACCTGGGTAGCCCACAACAAAGCGAAATAGCAGAAAGAATGAACATGACCCTTCTTGAGAGAGCCAAGGTTGAGGCTCATTGCAAACTTATCAGTGATATTTTGGACGGATGTAGTGGACATGGCTTGCTATGTGATAAACGTATCTCCATCTACAGCAGTTGACTAGAAAGTCGGTCGATTTTTCTATATTTTATATATTTGGATACCCAGCTTATGTGCATATTCATAGTGCACAGAAGAGCTAGCTATATGCTAAGTCTAGAGAGTGTGTCTTTCTCGGGATTGAGAAAAGGGTGAAAGGATATAAGCTACGAGATCTTACTTCAAAAAAGATATGGATTAGCTGGGATCAAGGTTTTAAATTTCGGTTTCGGTATCGTTTTCGGCCTCAAATTTCGGTGGCAATTTTGGTTTTGGCAGAAATTTCGGTGAAAATCTTATAATTTCGGCAACGAAGTTTAAAACCATGTCTTGGATATGATCTTTGATGAGACTAGTATGTTGAAAACTAGTGGGCTGGTAGAAGAAATGCAGGATGTAGATGTGGAAGAAAAACATGTTACAACATAGTTCTACGTTGATGATTCAGGATTATCTGGTAATGGGAATGACGGATATCAGGTAGCACCATAGCAGTAATGATGAGGAGCAAGAAGTGGCACAAAGCATAGCAATGTCAAAGACGAAGCGGAATGCAAAGCGACCGGTCAAAGTATGGTTTTGATGATTTTGTTTCATTTGCTTTATTTACTACTAGTGGAGAACCCCTATGTTTTCAAGATGCTATGAGTCGTGGGGAAAGCCACAAGCGGGTTTTGGCTGTGAAAGATGAGATTGAGTCACGCCATCGAAATCACACTTGGGATCTTGTTAAGCTTCCCAAGGGAAAGAAAGCTTATTCGCTGCAAGTGGATCAGGTGGAGAAAGGTACAAGGCTCGTCTTGTCACAAAGGGGTACGCTGAGAAAGGGGGTGTAGATTACAACGATATATTCTCACATATAGTAAAATACACCTCAATCCGTGTATTGTTGAGTCTTGCCGCAGGACATAATCTAGAGCTAGACATGATGAACTTTAAAATGGTGTTCCTTCATGGCGACTTACAGGAACAAATTTACATGGCGTAACGAGAGGGACTTGTAGAAAAAGACAGAGGATAATGTGTCTACTTAAGTGGTCTTTCTATGGGTTGAAGCAGGCACTTAGGCAATAGTATCTATGGTTCGATTCATTCATGAAGAAGAATGGGTGCACACGTAGTAGCTTCGATTGTTGTGTTTATTATCGTGCTATTGATGATAATTCATACATATATCTGCTACCATATGTTGATGATATGCTAATTGCTAGTAACACAAGGCAGGAAGTCAGTAGGCTGAAATCTATGTTAAGCCAGGACTTTGACATGAAGGATCTAGGTGCTGCTAAGATCCTTGGGATGGAAATTCGACATGACGGGAGAAAACGAGTGCTTTGGCTTTCGCAGGCCAAGTACATTGAACAGGTGCTATAGAGGTTCAACATGGAAAATGCAAAACCAGTTAGCACTCTTTTGGTGGGCTACTTCAGACTAGGTAAACAATTATGCCTATCTACTGAGGAGGAACAGGCAGGCATGTCTAACATCTGTTATGTGAGTGCCATTGGTTGTCTCATGTATGTGATGGTCTATGCATGATCAGATATGGCTCATGCTGTGAGTGTAGTAAGTAGATACATGGGAAATGTGGGAAAGGAGCTTTGGAATGCAATGAAGTGAATTCTCAGATACTTACGGGGCACTACAAATTTTGGCTTGGTTCATGAAATGGAAAAAATTAAGGATGGGTTGACGAGCAATGTAGATTCAGACTATGCCGGAGACTTTGATGAGAGGAGATCCACTATAGCTTATGTGTTCACATTAGCAGGCGAGCCTTTATCTTGAAAGGCTTTTCTTCAATCAACGATCGCCTTGTCTACGGCAGAGGCAGAATATATGGAAGTATGTGCGGTTGCCAAAGTGGCTATCGGCTAGCTGGATTGGTTCGTGATATGGGGATGAAGCAAGAAGAAGTCTTGTTAGAATGTGATAGTCAATGTGCCATACATTTGGCAAAGAATCAAGTATACATGGCGAAACATATAGATGTGCGACACATAAAATAAGAGAATGGGTGGAAGATGGAAGCATCAACCTGAAGAAAATACATACAAATGACAATACAGCAGATATGTTGAGAAAGTCAACCAAGTTCAAGCATTGCTTGGACATAGACAATATCAGCATTTGTTGATTGCTGAGGACCCCATGTAGTGGGGTGGGCACCAGGTGCAGAGCTGTGTTTCAGAGAGTACACGGTGGAGTTGATCTTTTGGTGCTTGCAGAATTCGAGCCAAGGTGGAGCTTGTTGTGATGATGTCTTGTATTCTAGCATTATACAGGACCCTCTCAGACTAGTGTGTGCGACGCACACACGGGTTGAGTTGCTCGGTCAGCTCCTCGGAAGAAAATTTTAATTTCGGTTTTTTGCTAATGGGTATTTTGGTAATTTCCCAATGTAGTGGCATTGATATATAGGCCACATTTTAGGGTTACGAGAGGTTAAGTTTTTCTTTGTGATTTCTTCGCCAAGAAGAAGAGTTTGTAACACTAAAACGAAATAGTGAAAATTCTTCTCCCGTTGATGTAGGCACACGGTTGAACCAGGTAAAATTTGCGTTCTTTCCTGCAGGATTGTGTTTCTGCGCGTTCTTTTTGGCACTTGCTGCAAATCGTGTGTGATCCTAATTGAGAAGTGTTTCTTCGCATTCTTTTTTACATTTGTTGCAGATCGTGTTTGATCCTAACTGAGAAGGCATTTCTCGGTTTTCTACAATTGATGTGATAAATTTTTGGGTTATGACTTATCCATAGCAAGTCCTAATAGATGAATCATTTAAATCGTCGAGCAAGTTGCCACCAGTTGTATTTTCATCCCATTATATACTTCCTGAGGAAATACATCTACTCATACCATTTACAAACCTATCAGCAGAGCCAAAATTCCCTATTTTCCCAAAAAAATTATGTAATTTGTAAATGGGCTTTTGACTTTTAGGCTTTGGAGAAGATGTATGGCTTTGAGATATATGATTAATGCGCCAGTTGCCAATTCTTCTGAAGCTCATTGCTCCTGAATCTTTCATGTGATCAAGGTTTCAAGTTTCGGTTTCAATATGTGTATTGTTCGCGACGGAAATGGAAATTTGTCGGTTTTGAACGGAGATTGCTGTGGAAATATTCTTAAATCAGGGAAACGTATGGAACCATATGAAAATGATGGATATTTAAGATGAAACTTCGGGATGTGCTAGAATCGGCACAAATACACATTCAAAATCCATCACATAAGCCAAAAAAAAACCACCCATAATGGGATAAGAACATCGAACGCCAAGAGGCTTGCACTGTCTTGTATGTCTGATAACTCAGTACATATCATATATTAACATTTAATTTATATAAATATTTATTCATAATATATAGACCACATTTAACATGCAATTCATCTAAATATGAAAATGTAACAAGGGATTTGCTAGGGACCATCGCAGACTGGCTGCATGAGAGAGTAGCCACATAGGCTCAGATTTCGTCTTATTGATTTAATTCATCTGAGGCGGTTGCTCTCTCATGCAACAGCCGGTCCACTAAATGCCTTCTGTGATGGTCCCTAGCAAATCCCATGTAACAAATACTGGTATACCAATAATTCACTTATAGTTTTGATTCCGGCATGTGTTTTGATTTTGGTATGTGTTTCAATGTAAACGGAAATGAAAATATTTTGGTCATTTCGTGTCTGTTTTGGTGGAAATTTAAAACCATGCATGCAGTCAATAGTAATTATTGATCAAAAATAATGGGAAGATAACATTTCTTGCCAGTCTTTGAACTGAACATATTGTTTGGGATTTGTTGAAGAGAATCGATTTTACTGATATTTTGCTGCCCGCATGTAAGTCAAAATATGTTCTGACTCACCTTCTACAATTACTTTTGATGCCCAAGTCTTTGGGGAGGGTTGAACAAAATTTTCATCGAGGATGGCTCCATGCCACATTGACGTATTTGAGGTCCATCAAATATCATCTTTCATGGGGAAAAACAGTGTCAAATTATTGGACACCTAAGCTCTTTTCTAACCGATAATACTGCATGCATGGAGTGGAAATTAAATATGTAATTAATTTTAAGTTCTTCATAAAAGATGAGCTGCTCCTTGCATTCCCTCGAGTAGAATGCTCTCCATAAAATTTTATGGAATATTCCCTGGAGTCGTATGTTCTCCTTAATTTTTTTAATTCCAATCAATTGGACATTACTTCCAATGCTCTGGTACTTACTTTCTTGTGTACAGTTATATAGTTAAACATTTTAATGATTTTCCATGAATGTTCCTTTATTAATGTTTTCCTTTTTTTCTGTGATGCAGTAATGACCCAAAGTCCAGCTTGGGATCCAAAGCGAGGGCCATTAAAGAAAGATTCCGCCCAATGCCTTTGTGCTTACCCATTTTACTTCCTACAGCACATGCCTTGGTAATAAGTGTTTCTTTTAGTCAATCATGTTATAACTGTCTCGGAAATGCCTCTATCAGACATGGATAGGATAGAAAGCTATGTTGCATCAGTACAGATACGAGTGTCGGAATCCGACACGGGTATCGAGTGTCGGATTCAGCAAACCTCAAAAAGAAAGATTCGTGGATTCGCCAAAATATTTTAATCAATTCTAAAATTTAATTTTTTTTACATAATAATATGGTTATAACAAGTAATTTATTGAATACCATTCAAAAAAATAAGTAATTTATTGAATATTTTAATAGGTTGAGTTAATATAATATTTATTTCCATTTGAGAAACTTAATATTAGGATGATTTAAACTCAAAACATAGGGTAATTCTAAAGTTGTGGTCGTAGTATTCAGAAACAACATATAAAAGAGATCTACAAGTGTATCAGAGAATCTTCAAGTAGTAGAATCCGAGATGTGTGACACGGACTCTTCGCTCATTTAGAAGAATCCATGTGACGGTGATAGAAAGTATATGAATGTGAATGCACAACTTTACATTTCAAGACTGGGATTTCATTACCTCAAAACATGCAAATACAAGCTTCTCTGGGTCTGTAATACCAAAATACCAGTCACTCAGTGAAATGACTTTCTTTCTCTCTTTATACTACAGGCACTACGGATGATCTTGCAGTTGGGTGTAAAACCCTCTTGGTTCAATACATCCAGTACAATTACAGATGACTTTCCCCATGGAATTCCTGAGATTTCTCCGGCACCTTCAGGAGACCTCCGTAGCTACATGATTGAGTCAGTCCTTCCACCTGTAGGTGATTCAGTGGTACCAGAATTACTTCTTAAGGTGTTGGAACCATACCGAACAGATGGTAAGTTCTTTATATTTCCTTTTAGTGTTATTATCTTCCTCTCCCTAGTTAAGTCGTATATTTTGTTTGAGTCCATGTTATTCCTTTCCTAAGGTTGCATACTTGACAATGAGAGGGCAAGACTATATGCGAGAGTAGCAAGAAAAGGTTCGGCAGCAAGGTTTGCCTTTGCTGCTGCCGTCTTTGGAGAGTCCGCAGAAGCCCTTTTCTGGTTACAGTTGCCACGTGCTCTTAAACATTTCATGGATAAATCAGCTAAGAAAACTCCTCTAAAAGCATCTGTGTCAGAAATAGTTCCAGAGATTGGGGACATGACTACGCCAAATAGGATTTCCTCAATCGGGAAACATATGTCAGGAAATGAGAAGGGAGATACAAAGGTAAGACATTTCTTGTTCTTGCTCTTTTTTTAATTATGGATATCTTTGTTTTTCCAATCTTCAATACTCACCATACAATTGGATTTTGTTGGATTGAATTCAATTTTAGAGCTGTTAAACCTCTATGTTTTGTGTTTATTTTTTTACCCTGTTCCATGATCAGAAATATCCTTTCCTATTGGCAGACTTATGGGCAACTTAAGTTGATGGCCTTTGAAGAAGAAGAACTATGGGGAAGTGCTAATGAGCGAATTCCTTGGCATGAAAAATTGAATGGCGATGAGGCAATTCAGAAACGCGTTCACGAGTTAGCTCTCTCTCCCTCAGTATGCAATATATTGTTCTGTTTGCATAGTTTCACATTACTTCTAGTTTCTAAATGCAAATTTTCTTATATAATTTTTTTAGGCTTGAGAGTCAGAATTTGGACTAGAATCAGTCAGTTAAAAATTTTATCTTTGCCAGAGTTCGTATAATTTTGGCCCGTTATATATGGAAATGGATAAAAAGGAAACATAGTAGAAAAGTTGATAAAATGTAAATATGTATAATAATGTCTCAGGGAAAGAAAAAATAGAAAATCAACATAATACAGACACATACATGCATATGTAAGGGAGTGATGTTCCCTTGATCTAGATGAGGTAGGACAAACAATATCTCTACCGCATACCGGAGAAGCACCGTCAATATGAGTAACAAATGTGTGTGAAACAAATCTATCAAACGAGGAAAATCCAAAGGGCTCAGTTTTCATATGATCAGAGGCTCCCAAATCTATGACATGGGGGGAGGAGACGTTTTCTGTGAAAGAAAAAATGCAGGATTACCTGAATTGGCCAACCATGGATGTAGAGGGATTGCTTATGGACTGCTACGAGGTTTTCAAGAGTTTATCATACTTCTCGTGAATGCCAAAATAAATAACAACCCAAACCATAGTTATCAATTTGGTTCCATTCTAGGCAGAATTTTCGATGCAAGGGGAAAAGACTGCCCAAGGGGCAGAAAGCGAAGGGGCCATAAGGACCCACCTGAATCTTATATTTCAAAATGGGAATCAGAACAAGCCTCAACAAAAAATTTCACCCATAATTCCCAAAATTCTTGTTTGTTCTGGCCTAATTTCAGTGTTTTAAAAATTTCAGTCTTAACTCCCCCCAGCTATTTAATGGTGATCGTGTCAGATTGACAGGAAATGAAAGATCACAATACATTACTTCCTTCTTGATCTCATACAAGTGCTTTGTTGTGGTGGTTAGCATATGTTGTTATGCCTTATTAAATGAAATTTGTTTTCTCAGTTCGACTAAATGGAGGCTTGTGGGTACAAATTGTTTGCTAATAAATACAACTTATTCTCAAGGAGGTTCATTAAATATGTTCATGGGACATGGTTATGTTGTAGTAGGTCTAGCAGATTATTTTTGGCGATGGTGGTGCATATTATATCTTTTGATGTGTTAAATATTATTATATGTGATGATCAGGCTTGTGTCCGTGGGTAACTTAGAAGCTGCGGTAACTTTGCTACTCTCAACCCCTCCAGAGGGCTCTCATTTCTATTCCAATGCTCTACGTGCAGTTGCACTTTCCTCTGCCGTGTCCAGGTCTTTACATGAACTTGCTGTTAAGGTGAATATGGATTCTGGAAGTGCTTACCTATGGAGTTGCCTTCTCAGCTTTCTGAAGTAAACACAATGCGAATTTTATCAGTTTACTGTTCCAAATGAGTTTCATTACTTATATAATACTGTATGGTCCTATAGGTTGTTGCAGCCAATATGGTTAGGACTGATAAATCATTGTCTGGTACTCATCTTTTGTGTGCTGTTGGAAGGTATCAAGAAGCTTGTTCTCAGGTAATTTTTAGTGAAGCATGTTTGTCATCCTTTGATCTTCAATTCTTTCAATTTCAAAAGATGATTAATTATGAAGCGAAGGAATGTTTCATTTCATTCCTAGCTTCAAAAAATTATTTTAATTCTAGTGCCATTCTTTGCAAAGCACCATACTCTGCTTTGAATACCTTTTTTGTTTCTTTAGTTTTTTTTTTTATTATTAAAGGTTCTTGTATATGAAATGCTCTGATTAGTGGACACGGACACGAGTGTCGCGGGTCTACACGGACACAGTGTCGGACTCGGCAAACCCCTAAAAATTAGAAACGGGGACATGGCTAAAACATAAAGTATCTATAATCATGATTTGTGGACACAGATTCATTTGTCGTGTTTCAACATGGGTATGATTTCTGTGATGTGACAATCCCTAAAAATCTAGAAATGGTGACACGCCCACACACGTAGGATTACTTACTATCACAATTTGCAACAATTAAAATACGATTAACAAACTAATAAATCTTAGGATTAGTCAACTATAATCTAAAAAAAATGAGACAATCAAATAACAACGCATTTCAATTTAACAAGTTCTTTTCAGTCTCCAATAGGCAGCAAGAAAGGGAGACCAATAGGATGCAATGAATATAACATTGGAATGAGAGTTTGTTTAGGGTTTTAGGTTTAGGGGAGGGGCTATAACGACAAATATTAGTTAATGAAGATCTAACAGTGGAGATTATAATAAAAGATTAGTTAATAATAAAGGCGTAAATACAGTATTCAATAACGTGTCGACACAATATTCAATAATAAAACGTAACGTTACATTTGACATGGTTCAGAAACATGTGGACATGCCCACATTATGTCTGACACTTCTAGCAGTCTATTAAGTCTGAGATGCCCTTATCAGTGTTTGGAAATGCTCCATTAGTTCACAGAAGGATTGTAACTTTGAGGTCATGTGTTTACTGTGAACTACCCTATGAAGGATTTGGAAACAACATGAACTATGCTCGTTCAAGGAAATTACTAATGCCAATTTATGCGGTATTAGAGGAGTGGTGTTGTTTATATACCCAACTAGGAGTATTCTGGTCCTTTCATGTATAACTCTAGTGACTCATATATATATATATATATATATATATATATATATATATATATATATATATACATGTGTGTGTGTGTGAGAGAGAGAGAGAGAGAGAGAGGGGGGGAAGACACCTCTCTCTCTCTCTCTCTCTCTCTCTCTCTCTCTCTCTCTCTCATGAAACCTCAAACATGGTATCGAGCCCTAGGCAAGATTTTTAAGGCTCTAGGTATTGTCAGAAGTAGTGAACAAGAAAAAAAAAACCTTTTTGGGGTTTTCTTGGAGATGTCGACCACCCCTGTCTCCCGAAATCTGTTTTGGGTTTTTGCCGTAGCCGCCCCTCCCCCTCCCTTGCGTCGTCGCTGCCCCCCTAATGCGCACTTGTCGAAACACTTTTTTAGCTTTTGGTTGCCACCGTAACAAGTGCCCCCACGTCCCCCCTTGTGCCGTCCCGCCTTGCACACCTCCATCGCCCACGATGCTTTGGTGATTCCTCTATGTTTGGGTGATTTCTCTCCGGTTGTGGCTCTTCGTTGACCTTTGTATGTGCCGATGGATCTATGGTTGATGTGTGCTCATATCCCTATGGCTCCGTTGTTTGTCTCTGCTTCTTCCAATATGTTTTTCTTTTGATCTGCCGTATGTTGTGGTCTGGTTTCTTGTTTTTGGTGATTGGTTGAGCAAATTCCGTTTATGGCTATATCTTTTGGCATGTCCACTATGGATATCCAAAATATTCAGATGACATCCATCCAACTAGATGGATCGAACTATCCGACATGGCTTATGACTTTGAAACTTTCCTTGTTGCCCGAGGAAAGGCTGAGTATCTCGAGTGGGATCCTCTACCCAGTGACAATAAGTATTATGCTATGTGGAGACAGGAAGATGCGGTGATACAGACATTTCTGTGGGATATTATGTAACCTAAAGTTGTTGGTCCAATTATGTACCTCAAGTCCTCTACGGATATCTGGCAGCGTGCTGAAACCCCCTATTCAAGCGTCAACAATATGACTCATATTTGTGATGTTTACTCGGAGTAGTTGTATTTGAAGCGTGGTGACAAGTTGGGCCGGCTTCTACTCTCTGTTCGTGGCATTGTGCAAGCAACTAGATATGTATTTGCCTTTTACCATTCCCATAGTCCTGGCCTTAGAAGTAGGAATCTTCCCTCGGGGTGCTGCTCCCGACTCAGAACCGCGGTTCGGCGTTCCTTAGGGAGGAGCTTCCAGGGAGCACGATCCCGAAGAGACTGAAACCGGTCCCATAGTGCTCCCAACCTACTCCTATTACTCCATTAATACCCCCATCACCAACTTACTTGAATCAAACTCCTCCAATTGTTCAAAGTACTTCATTGGAGCAAAGCACATACGTAATTGTTTAGGAGGCATGAGGAAAGAGGGCATGAAAATGAAGACGGTTGAAATTACTACTTTTTTATGTACTTTAATTTTGAAAGATTTATATGAAGATAGTTAGGAATTACTATTTTTTTATGTGCTTGAATTTTGAAAGACATCTGATGAAAATATTACATTAATGCTCCCACGATACTCCGAACCTTAGACTCTTCTAGACCCCACGCTTCCCCACCTCTGCCCCCGCACCCGCTTCGTGCTTCCATGGTCCTGGCCAAACATCAGCAAGACTTGGGAGTCGTTCAGTTCCTCGATACCTTAGGGCCGAATTCCTCCCGATTCACCAGCAGATTGTTAGTTTAGGGTATCTATTGTCCCTCGATGAAGTTTCCTCTCGTGTGCAGCGCGCTCTATGTGACTTGAGGGATTGGGTGAGTCTACTCTTGAGCGTTCTGCTCTTGTTGATCAATTGGGAGGAGATCGTACTGGTTGGGGTGGTCGATCTGTTCATGGCATATTTTAAAAAAAACACGTATCTTTGTTTGCGGTTTCTATATTTTTCAGACAAATTTGTGTTGGTTTAGGGTTTGCTTTAGGAACATAACAGAGAACATGACATTGGATAGATAGAATGGAAGAAAATGATCCATGTAGACGAACCCAACTAGTGTCAGGATTAGACTTAGTCAATTTGGGCCGAGTAGAGTCTTTCACCTTCTTCATGAAAATTTTATAAAGGATCCATTAGCCGACCCCAACTAGTTTGGGACAAAGGCTTAGTTGAGTTGACTTGAGTTTAGGGTTTGCTTTACATGCGTGTGGCTATTTAAAAAAACACGTTGTATGGCTATGCATGGTAAATTATGAGTATGCTGATTGGGCTTTTCCTAAGAAGACTTAGCTCATTCTTCGTATCGACATATCTCTTAAGCAGGATTCTCGATTCTCCAAATCTTGTCTATTTGTGCACTGCATCATATTGGTATCAGAGCTTGAGTTCAGTCTTGGAAGTTCAATCCTGGCACCCCATTTGAGACTTGCAATTAATAAAGATAATCGGTATTGGGGAGAGAAAGCAGTTTGGATTCTTTAAGTTGAACATTTGTCGAGTAACTTGTGCTGCCACAAATTTCGTATTCAAATGACAAAAATAAATTGGGATTCGTTGAGTTGAATATTTGTCTCTAAGTAGATTCCATATCAAAGAAGTGTCTATGGTTCCAAACAGAGCATCCACTATTTGCACAGGCTCTTTTTATCTATCAATGCATTCCGTCAACCACAAGCACTTGAGTGCTCTAAAATAAGTAATAATAGGTGTTACTTACCACCTTCTCCAAAAGCTTAAGCTGTTGGAGAAAGGCGTTATTTATCTTTTATACTTTAACATTCCCCCACACGTGTGGCCCACTTGGCAAACACGTGGCACATGTGGTCCCACTTTGGGCTAACCATCGCATGTGGATTTTTGCTATCCGGGAGGTTTGAACTCCAGACCTTTGGCTTTGATACCATGTTAACTTACCAACTTCTCCAAAAGCTTAAGCTGTTGGAGAAAGGCGTTATTTATCTTTTATACTTTAACAATAGGGAAAGTGGGATACCAGAAGTTTCAACGAAATGGGTTCTTGATCCTAATAATTGGCTGTATGATCTCCTATGTCAATCACAGAATCCATAGGCATGGATTATGCTAAAACATTGAAAACTAAAGTGCCTATAGAAACAAGGAAAAAATTGCAAATGGAGCAGCTGGTTATGACATCCAAGTGATAGCCTTACAAACAGGCAAACAAGTAAATTTGCTCCAAACTACAATAGTCTCTTTGATTTATGGGAGCAATCTCCTTCAATCCATCATCAATGCTGTTAACAGAGAGATTTGAGAATCAAATGTTGTGTGTTAGCCGTCTTGCCCTAACACATATATATACTTATCATGAGAAGAATATGAAAAGACTATAATGCCCTTAGGCTACATAAGCTTATTCTAACACTCCCCCTCAAGCTGGAGTATGAATGTCATGCATGCCCAGCTTGTTACATAAATCACTCTCGAACTCCATTCAACGACTTGGTAAACATGTCTGCAATCTGATCATTCATTCGAGTGAACTCGGTTTGAATTTGGCCTGGGTGAATCCTGTGACGGATAAAGTGACAATCCACTTATATATGCTTAGTTCATTCGTGAAATACCAGATTCATAGCTATGTGAATGGCTGACTTGTTGTCACAGTAGAGGGACGCAGGTGAGGAGTATGAGAATCCAATCTCTGACATAAACGATCGTAGCCAAATTAATTTACAGCTGGTGTAAACCATGGCCCTGTATTCTGCTTCTGCACTGGATCGAGACACAACGTCCTGCTTCTTACTCTTCCAAGATACTAGATTTCCACCTATGAAGGTACAATAGCCATTAGTAGATCGTCGGTCAGCAGGAGATCCGGCCTAGTCTGCATCAGAGTATCCCTCAATTCTCAAATAGTTATGCTTCCGGAAGAGAAGACCTTTCCCGAGAGCTTTTTTCAGATACTTCACTATCTGAATCACAGCTGACCAATGTGATGTCCGAGGCACACTCATATACTGGCTAACCACACCAACAGTATATGCAATGTCCGGACGAGTGACTGTGAGATAGATCAACCGTCCTACTAACCGTCTGTATCGACCAGGATCGTCTAGTGGCTCCCCCTGATCAGGTGAACGCTTGACATTCGGATTCATAGGAATCTGTGCAGGTTTTGCCCCCAGAAGACCTGTTTCTTCCAAAATATCAAGAGCATACTTCCTTTGGGACAAAGGTAGCCCTCTTTGTGAATGTGCCACTTCAATGCCTAAAAGGTATCTCAGAACATCAAGGTCTTTTGTGCTGAATTTATTCTGAAGGAAATCTTTGAGGCATTGTATTCCTGCTTTGTAATTCCCTGTACTAACAATGTCATCAACATAAACAACCAGGAGAATCAGACCATCCTTGCTTCGAGAGTTGAACACAGAATGGTCTATAGCACATTGTTTCATACCAAATCGTATGATGGCCTCACTGAATCTCCCAAACCAAGCACGAGGAGACTGTTTAAGACCATAAATCGCCTTTCTAAGCTTACAGATGGTATGCTGCAACTCCCCCTGAGCAATAAACCCTGGTGGTTGCTCCATATACACCTCCTCCTGCAATTCACCATGGAGGAACGCATTCTTGATATCCAACTGATATAGTGGCCAAGACTGATTCACAGCCAAAGAAATCAATACACGGATGGACGGAATCTTTGCCACTGGAGAGAATGTCTCAATATAATCAATCCCATAAGTCTGAGTAAAGCCCTTTGCAACAAGACGGGCTTTTAACCTCTCAACAGAGCCATCAGGTAGGTATTTGACGGTGAACACCCACTTGCATCCGACTACCTGAGCACCAGGAGGAAGGGAAGCCAACTACCATGTCTGATTTTTGGCCAAAGCATCCATCTCAGCCTCCATAGCGCCCGCCATCCCGAATCAAGCATAGCCTCTCGAGCAGAGCGAGGAATAGAAATCGATGACAAAGATGATATAAATGCGGTATACGAAAGAGATAACCGAGCATAACTTACCGCATTAAAAATAGGGTGATGAGTGGTACGAGAACGAGTACGGCTCGCAATGGGGGCATCAAGAGAATCATCAACCTGAGCAGCATCATCAGAGGATGAGGGTAAAGAAGGACCTGCGTACTGAGAGGAGATGGCAGGGCACGAAGGCTCAACTGAAGTAGTAGAACGCTTGCGAGTATATACCTGGAAGGGACGCTGAACCGGATCCGGTGGCAGACATGGAACCGGAACCGGCAACGGAGGAGGAGATACCGGTAAAGAAGAGGAAGCAGGAAAGTAGGGAGTATCCTCAAAAAAGGAGACATCGGCACTGATAAATTTGCGGCGAAGCAGAGGACTGTAGCATCGGCAACCCTTCTGGGTTCGTGAATAACCCAGGAAAACACACTTGATTGCCCTTGGGGCCAATTTATCAAGTCTTGGAGTGAGATCCTAAACAAAGCAAACACACCCAAACACCTTGGGAGGTAACGGAAACGGATCCCCAGAAGGGTGTAACACCGAAAAAGGGGACCGATTGCTAAGAACTGAAGATGGTAGACGATTAGCCAGAAAGCAGGCTGTAAGCATAGCGTCAGCCCAAAAAGATTTGGGAACATGCATCTGATACAGAATGGTGCGAGCTATATCTATAAGATACCGTATTTTCCGCTCGGCAACACCATTCTGTTGTGAAGTGTGGGCACAAGACGACTGATGAATAATTCCACGACTAGAAAGAAACTCCTGAAAATTGTGCCGATCAGAAAAATACTCACGGGCATTATCAGTACGTAAACATTTAAGGGAACATGAGTATTGATTTGTAATTTCAGCATAAAATAAACAAAATGTAGAAAACACCTCAGAACGATCCTTTATTATATAAAGCTAGGTCATCCTGGAAAAATCATCAACCAAAATAACAAAGTACTTCCCACCAAACATAGAAGGAGTACGACATGGACCCCAAACATCAGAATGCAGTAACTCAAAACGACTACTGACACGACTAACAGAACGAGACGGGTAGAAAACACGATGGTGTTTTCCATACTGACAGGACTCACAATGAAAATGACTAATAACACCAGAAACAACTGAAGAACGCTGCAGACGCTCAGGAGAAGGATGACCGAGCCGGCAATGCCACATAAAGGAATCTGCTGAGGTACTAAACGTCGTGGGAGTGATAGCATCATCCAGGTAGTATAGGCCATCTGTCTCATGCCCCGAGCCAATCTCTTCCCAGTTGCAAGGTCCTGAAAATACAATAAAACGGAAAGAATGTTACTGAACAATTAAAGCGATTGGTAAGCTGACTAACAGAAAGAAGATTACAGGGAAAAGTAGGAACACAGAGTATAGATGATAAGGATAAATGGGAGGTGGCTGTAACAGTCCCAGTACCTGAAATAGGACATCGAGTCCCATTGGCCAAGGTGACCATCTTAGTAGGAGCACAAGAAGTAAAGGAACTAAGAAGTGTACTGTTACCGGTCATATGATGAGAGGCACCAGAATCAATGAGCCAGGAAGCGGAGTGGCTAAGGGAGCAAGATGGGTTGCTACCTTCTGTGGCAAGTTGAGCAGCCGGTTGTTTCCCTTTCTCCTGTAGGCGCAAAAGTGACTCATACTCAGTCCGAGAGACGACCATGGTGTCTGAGGTAGCAGGAATAGGTGGAGCAGGTGTCTCAGAAGCGAAGTGGGCGGCTCGAGCGGGACGCAGCTCGGGATGGAGATCGTAACAGAAATCAATAATGTGACCTTCCATGTCACAATGACTGCAATAACGTGAGCCACGACCCCCATAAGTACGGCCTCCCCCTGAATCTCGGCCAAAGCCACGGCCCTGTCCGCGACGACCGTGACCACGACCCCTACCACAAGTGCTCCGAAAGGAACCAGACTGGGCAGCAAAGGCGGACTGGTCACCAGCAACAGAGATAGCCGGATCGATACGTAGAGCGCGCTGAACGCGAGAAAAGATCTCATCCAAAGATGGGAGCGTGCCTAACCCAAGGATCTGCTGCCGAAGAGGGACAAACTCAGGCCCTAAGCCATCCAAAAACCGAGTAGTACGGAGCTCATTCTTCTGTTGAGCCAAGACCTTAAGGTCGGTGGACAGTGGATGATAAATATCAATCTGCACACAAAGACCAACAAAATTCGAATAGTACTCAGTGACGGTCTTAGCTCCACACGAGATACGAAAGAAGTCACTGTAAACATCAGTAATCCGCGTGAGATTGTTGCTACCGGAATAGAGTGTCTCAGCACGCAACCAGACTGCCCGTGATGTATCCAGAAATAGCATGTGGCTCGCAATCTTTGGTTCCATACTCTGACAGAGAAGAGACCGGAGCTGGGCATCCTCCTGACTCCGCTTATCATACCCAGCATCTTTCGGATTCGGAGGATCCGTCGTGAGAAAACGTAACTTGCCCTGACCACGCAGATAGAGGTGAACAGAATGACTCCAGGCAAGGTAATTAGCACCATCCAATTTAATGGATGTCATAGAGGTCACTGATACCGGAAATGAACCGGAGGAAGAAGCTGATGGCAAGGCCATAATAAACACCAAAACTCAAATGGGATGTCAGTGAAGCAGACCAAACAAGACACACCACAACAATCACAGAAAGGTGAGAAATGTAACGGGAAGATGTAGGGCAGGAACTCGACAGCTAGAAGAGAAGAACGCTAACCTTATAGGTTAAAGAAGATGGGGAAAGATGTCAAAAAAAAGAAGGGAGGGTGCGCACGGGGGGCAACCTGGGTTTTCCACGGGGAGCGCGCAGAGGCAACCTGGGATTTCAGGGGGGCGCGCAGGGGCAAACAAGGAAGAGGTTGGGTTTTCCAGGGGGCGTTCAGGGGGGCAACCTGGGTTTTTAAGGGGGGCGCGCAGGGCCAAACAGGGAAGAGGTTGGGTTTTGTACAGAGAAAAAGGGGAGGAGAAAGAAAGAAAAAATAAGAAGAAGAAGGAGTTAGGGCATGGGCATGGACTTCAATGGAGGAAGACAAGAGGTCTTCAATGGTGGTCCCTAGGGCATCGAGGAACCCTAGGGCTTTGATACCATGTTAACAGAGAGATTTGAGAATGAAATGTTGTGTGTTAGCCGTCTTGCCCTAACACACACATATATATTTATTATGAGAAGAATATGAAAAGACTATAATGCCCTTAGGCTACATAAGCTTATTCTAACAAATGCTATGATCATCACCTTTTGCCTTATGAAGTGCCTCCTTCATACATACACAGATGCTTTCTAGAATTTCCAAAGGGTCTTGTTTGACCCATCTACTAATCCAAGCAAAATAAAACAAATGAACAAATAACAGAAAAGAATATCACATTCACAAAACGAAACAAAAAATAGGACAGAGTAAAGCTCTGCATTGTGATAACATTGTGTAAACTCGACTTCAGTTTGTGCAGATGGGAAAGGCAAACAGCACATGCACATATTGGCAAGAGAGGGAGACAGGAGTAGGAGGAGAATCTTGGCAGTTCCTTTCAGTGATGGACAGAGGCGGTGAAGGCATGACTTTTGAGAGAGAGAGAGAGAGAGAGAGACTATGGGGTAACGTGGATTCTATTAGTCTCATATACCATTCTATGTGGGCATTTTAGGAATAAACATTTTAACACCAGAATTTAGGCATGAAAAGCACCTAGTTGAAATAGGTTGAATAAAGCATAGGAGGCCTCTATACTGTTTTGTACAAGGGACTGCAGGGAAATTTTGATGCTTAAGAGGGGGATTCATGTAACAATCCCTTCCTTTTCTTTTTTCTTTTTTCTTTTTTTGGATTTTTATTTTTATTTTTGAATGGTAAGGACTTTTAAAATTTTAAACTTTGAATGTAACTATATGCAAATATGGTTCTGATAAATTTGTTGATCTTCGATTTCTTATCCATTAATTGATCATCAAGTCTATCAATCAACAATTTATATGCATTTCAATTGAAATGAATCACTTGTTCTTATACAGGATAGGGATATTTCACCAAATTTGTTATTTTTTACAGCCCGGAGTCGCTGTTTTCAGGTTTTTGACTGTTTGGGTCTGAAATTTTACATTAAGTTAAATTGGTGAAGTTGTTGGTTTCCCATCGCAGTTTATATATGCTAATGATTGTCCACATGCACACTTAGATGATTACTTTTGTATTTATACATGCATGTCTCTATAGAACAGTAATTAGCGGAACTATATTTATGAGAATAACAGGTCTTAACAATGATTATGGTTTAGGCCCTGTTCGTTTAAGATTTTGTCTACCGATTGTGTGCGCCAAAACGATCATTGGACCAAAAACTACGTTTAAATTTGGGTCCAATAATCAGTTTGGCACCCACCATCGGTTGGCATAATCGTAAACGAACATGGCCTTAATCTATATGTAATTTATTCTGCAACATGACCTGAGGGTGTTTGATGATGTGGCAGCTACAAGATGCTGGGTGTTGGACAGATGCAGCTACATTAGCCGCAACTCATTTAAAGGGATCTGATTATGCAAGGTGCATTTATTTCTGCGCTTTTGTAACTTAGGTATCCTTTATGTATCATATTTGTTAGTTAGGAGTACAATGTTTTGTATGTTCTTGTTTGACAACAGTTAGATGTTAATTATTTCTTATTAATTACTGATTGTGTATTATTACTGTCTAAATAATAGTAGTATTTTAGTCATTTTAGCCTACAAATGGCCTCTTTATGTCTAGGAACTCAATATCGAACACCAAGACTCCATCATCACCAAACACAAGCATAATCAGTCCAGAGCCACCAAAGCACGAACCCAAGTTGGGTCTAATTCCTAAACCCACAACACAAGAATCCAAAAGAAATGTGTTACACAACTATATTTACATGAATTGCATGTGAAATGTTATGTATTATGTATAGGTATTTATATGAATTACATGTGAAATGTAGCATGTATTGAATTATCAAACTGCATGATATACATGTCATTAGGCGTTTGATGTTGTTAAACCATTATGAGTGGTTTTTTATTTATGTGATGGTTTTTAGTGTGTAACTGTGCTTATTCTAGCACTTCTTGAAGTTCCTTCTTAACTGTCCATCATTTACATACATTTCTGTGTTTCCGTGATTTTACAGTACTGAAAAATCATTAAAAATAACTAAAAATACTTCAGAAATGAGAGAAAATGGGTTTATCCAGGTAATGTCCCAAATATGACTTGCATGTTAGATTGTTACTAAAATGGTGGCAAGTCCCTTCAGAGACATCCGATAAAATTGGAACAATACAGGGAAGATTAGTATGGCCCCTGCACAAGGGTGAATAATCTGCCCTCAGCCATGGAAACAATGAGAAGAAAAGAGGGCATTGAGGAGAGGATATGGGGGGGGGAGGATGACCATTAGGGAATACTATAGTCGCCATCGGGATAATCCCCCGCCTTGTTTTGATAACGCACCTAGTTAGGTCATCTGTAGCTGTGGCTTCAATCTTGAGCGGTTGGCTGACTCCTTTCTAGCTTTTGTGGAATGTGGATATTCTGCTCAGGAAGTATTCCATTCACTAGGAGTTTTCAATATTTGCTGCTGTGGATCCTTGATTCTGCCATGGTTTTAAATTTCGGTGCCATGGTTTTAAATTTCGACCGAAACGTTTCGTTTCGGCCGAAATATTTCGGTTTCGGTGGAAAACGAAACGAAATTCACATTGAGTCGGAAAAGAACCAAACTTCGCTGAAACGTTTCGAAAATTTCGGCCGAAACGTTTCGGAAATTTCACCGAAATTTTGGTGAAATTTTTACAAGATTTCGTCCGAAATTTCGTACCGAAACTGAAACGTTTCGGTTTCGCTGATGACCGAAACCGAGATTTAAAACCTTGGATTCTGCTGAGTCAAGGGGGAAGCCGGGTGGGATCACACAGGGCTTCCCAAGGTCCCTTCCCCGCTTCTTGGGAAGCTATGAGGATATGGATACGATGGTAAGAAGATTGGAATTTGGAGCTGGAAAATTCTGTGGAAGACGGAATACAAGTTCTAAAAGCGTAGATCCTAGGAAGCACGGGTACTCTCCCTAGGCTCCTGTACCCATACCCGACACGTATGGGGTGCGTGTACGTTCGGGTACGCCCCGGGTACGTCCTGGATACGTACTCCTATTTTTAAAAAAAAGAACCCAATTTTGGTTGTCGGATGCATTTAGGGTGCGCATCCACGCGTACCCGACACGTCCTGCTTCTCTTATCTGGTGTAAATCCTTCCTGCTTCTTCTCTCTCCTCTCCTGTACTTAGTGTATATATGTTAGAATAAGCCTATATGCCTATGGGCATTTTAGTCATTGTAGTTATTGTACAGCTTTTATTATATTAATAAAAGGGTGAGGGGGAGATACCCAACTCACACTTTCTCTCTAATCTCTTTTGCAACATGGTATCAGAGCCCTAGGGTTTCTGATCCCTAGGGAAACCTTTATCCTCCATCTTTTCCATCAACCCTAACCCTAAACCTCCCCCTTCTCCCTCTCTCTCACCTAACCCTAACCCTAACCTAACCCTAATCCGCTGCAATACTGCTACAATACCGCTACAGTGCCGCTACATTACTGCTTCAGTATCGCTACAGTGCCGCTACAGCACTGCTACAGTACCGCTACTTCTCCTCTCTTTTAAACCCTAATCTATTATACCCTTTAAAACACTCTTTTACACCCTAATCTATTTTTTGGTCTTGCATTTCATTGTTTTTCTTTGCTCAATGTGCTGATCTTCTTTAATCCTCTTCTCCATTTCTCTTTCAGCATCTTCCTGGTTCTTTATGGGTCTCTCTATACTCATCTCATGCACCTTTGACATCGTCATATGACTCTTTCTATTGATTAGTTGGTTCTGCCTATCTTTCTCTACTTTCAATTTGCTGTTGCCGTGGGTAGTGGTTTCTTTGTTCGTCTTTATTCGTTGTCGTTATGGATCCTCCCGTCATTGTTGATCCCTCCATTGGCATGACCACTGACGTCAGTGCCTCTACCACAACCTCGGCCCCTTCTTCTTCTTCTTCTTCTCACTTGGCACCTGTGGAAAATTCTTACCCACAGTTGAATATTGCCAAGTTCGATGGAATCAACTATTTACCGTAGAAGGTTGCGATTGAGACTTACCTACTTGGGCGAGGCAAAATCCGTTTCCTTCGTGAGGATCCTCCTTCGCCTAAGGATCCTACGTATACTCGCTGGGATCAGGAAGATGCATTGATACAGAGTCTTCTATGGCAGAGTATGACTCCTGATATTTATTTCACTCTGATTCTTCTTCTGACTGCGAAGGAGATCTGGGATCATACTGCAGTGACGTATTCTGGGGTTGAGAACATCACCCGTGTATGTTCCACTTACTCTGAGTGGATACAGCTCCGTCGTGACGACATGTCTCTTGAAACTCATTACGGGAAGTTCATCTCTTTATGTCAACAGCTTGATGTCTTTATGCCACTCACTTCTGATATTAATGTTCTATGGCGTCAACGGGAACAGATTCGAGTGGTGCACTATCTTGAGAGCCTAGGCCCAGAGTTTACCCATCTGCGCCATCCGATTCTTAGTTCTGGGAACATTCATTTGTTGCGCGAGACTTACTTTCGAGCTCAGCAGTGCGTTAGCGAGACTCCCTCCCGCCCTACTTCTGATCGTTCGGCTCTTGCAGCATATGATGGTGGTGGTGGAACTCGTCCTTGTCGGGGTGGTGGTTCTTTTTCACGAGCTCGTGGCCGTGGTGGTCGTGGTGGTGGTTGTGTTGGGAGTGGGCGTGGCCGTTCTTATTGCACCCACTGCCAGCGTGATGGCCATGTCATTGAGACTTGTTACACATTGCACCCCGAGCTCAGGCCGCCTCGATCAGCTCACCTCAGCACTTCTGTCCCATCTGACTCAGTCGTCTTTGCCCCTGCTTTGCCACCTGCTGATGACTCATTATCCTTTACGCGGGCAGACTATGAGGAGCTCCAGCGCCTTCGACAGAGTGCTTCACAGGCCACTGAGGGCTTTACCCAGCCAGGTAGTTCACATACTACATTACTTTCTAGCCCCGAGTCCTGGATCATTGACTCAGAAGCCTCGAACCATAGGACTGGTAACTCATCACAGCTCTCTTCTTTTCGCACTTTTCCATCTACTTTTCAGTCCATTGCTTTAGCTGATGGTTCCACTACCCCTATCACTAGTATTGGTACCACATGTCCTTCACCTAATCTTCCGCTATCTTCAGTATTGTGTGTACCTAAATCTCCTTTTAGTTTATTATCTGTTAGCCAAATTACGAAAAATCTTTCTAGCTCTATCTCATTCTTTCCATCTTACTGTCTTTTTCTGGATCTTTCGACTGGGAGGACGATTGAATCGGGTCGTGAGGTGGATGGCCTGTACCGTCTTGACTGTAGCCCCTCTTCGTCAACTTTACACAGTTCAGTGGATGCCTTTCAGTGGCACTGTCGACTGGGTCACCCATCACTTCAGCGCCTCCGGGCGACATCCTTAGTTCCCTCTTCTGTCTCCATTTCATTGTCAGTCTTGTGAACTCGGGAAGCATCATAGAGTGTCTTTCCCTTCTCGAGTTGTCACTAGAGTAGATAGTTTATTTCAGCTCGTTCATTATGATGTATAGGGACCTTCTAGGATCGCGTCGAATAATGGATTTCAGTATTTTGCTGTTTTTATTGATGATTACTCTCGAATGACTTGGTTGTATCTATTGAAAGACCACTCCCAGGTCTTCTCTGCATTTCAAAATTTTCATAATGAAATAAAAAACTAGTTTAGTTGCAGTCTTAAATGCCTGCGTACTGATAATGCACGTGAGTTTTTTTCTGGTAATGGTGGCTTTCAGGATTATCTCTCCTCTCATGGCATTATCCACCAATCCTCTTATGCATACACCTCGCAGCAAAATGGTGTCGCCGAAAGAAAACTGCGCTATCTACTTGAGGTGGCTCGCACTCCTCTTCCAGATACATGTTCCTAAAACCTACTGGTCTGATGCCATTCTCACTGCTTGTTTCCTCTCCAATCATCTTCCATCTTCGGTGCTTCACGGGGATTCTCCATTTCACATCGTTTATCCACATTAGGATTCTCCCTCTTACGCCTCGTGTCTTTGGCTGCGTTTGTTTTGTCCATCATTTGGGACCTGGCCGCGACAAGCTTGACCCTCGATCAGAACGATGTGTTTTTCTGGGTTACTCTCGCACCCAGAAAGGATATCGTTGCTATAGTCCACGTCTGCGCCGTTGGTATGTATCAGCTGATGTGACCTTTTTTGAATCAGAATCATTCTTTGGCTCTACCTCCGTTCCTCATGTTGTCAGAACGTAACCTGATGTGACCATTTCTCTTCCTATTCGTCCCCCTCTTCCTCCGACTTCCTTAGCACCTCCTCCTGCTTGCCCCACTAGACATGTTGATTCGTGTGCTCATAGGGTGGATCATCCCCCTACTAAAGTCCAATATCAACGTCGTCAACAACAGGCACAACTTCCTCACACCGACAAATCGTTTTCATAGGCAGAGATCTCTTTACCCTCTCATCAGGTACCTTCTTCTCCTGTAGTTGTTTCTGACTCTCCTATTGCTTCACGTACTCGTTCTAATTCTACTGGTCACCTCATTTCTAATTTTGTCTCTTATGATCGTCTAACTCTTCTTTTCAAAAGCTTTGTCTTGTCTGTGTCTTCTGCTGTGTTACCCCAGTCTCTGGATGAGGCTCTTCATCACCCAGGATGGCGAGCTGCAATGGATCTTGAAATGGGAGCTCTGCATTCTAATCACACATGGGATCTAGTTTCTCTACCTGCTGGTGCTCGTCCTGTAGGATGCCGTTGGGTGTTCTCCATTAAATATCTACCTGATGGCACCGTTGATCGACTGAAGGCTTGTCTGGTGGCCAAGGGCTACACTCAGACATTCGGTGTCGACTATCGTGAAACGTTTTCCCCAGTGGCGAAGATTCCTTCCGTTCGGGTTCTCCTCTCCTTTGCAGTCAATAATGGATGGCATCTTCACCAGTTAGATGTGAAAAACGCTTTTCTGCATAGCGACCTCCTTGAAGAGGTGTATATGGAGCAACCACCAGGTTATGTTGCTCAGGAGGAGTTGTCCTCATCAGTCTGTCGCCTCAGAAAAGCAATTTATGGGTTGAAGCAATCACCGCTTGCATGGTTTGGCAGATTTAGCGAGGCAGTTATAAGGTTTGGCCTCAAGCAGTGTGGTGTGGATCACTCAGTATTCAGTCATCAGTCCTCAGCAGGGTGCATTATGTTAATTGTATATGTCGATGACATCATTATTACAGGGAGTGACTCAGGGGAAATTCAGAAACTGAAAGTCTTCCTACAAAAAGAGTTCGTGACAAAGGACTTGGGACGTCTCAGATATTTTCTTGGGATAGAGGTTGCATATTCTTCTAATGGTTTGTCTCTATCACAGAGGAAGTACGTTCTGGATTTGTTAGAAGAGACAGGAAATCTTAGTGTGAAACCTGTAGCTACACCCATGGATCCAAATGTGAAGCTGGTTCCAGAAGAGGGTGAGTTGTTGAAGGATCCTGGTAGGTATAGAAGACTTGTGGGCAAACTTATATACCTTCCGGTTACTCGCCCTGATATATCCTATGCCGTTGGGGTGGTTAGCCAGTACATGACCTCTCATCGTACTTCGCATTGGAATGCAGTAGTTCAAATACTCAAATATCTGAAAGGTGCACCAGGAAAGGGATAATTATTCAAAAAACATGGTCATACACGAATTGAGGGGTTCTCAGATGCTGATTGGGCTGGATCCCCTGCGGATAGGAGATCGACTACCGAGTATTGTACCGTTGTTGGAGGTAACCTAGTTTCATGGAAAAGTAAGAAACAGGATGTCATTGCAAAATCAAGTGCAGAGGCAGAATACAGAGCCATGGCGCATACTACGACTGAGATTATTTGGTTGAGACCACTCTTAGCTGAGATTGGTATTGTGTTTCCTTCGCCGTCACAGTTGTATTGTGACAACAGAGCAGCTATCTATATTGCGACGAATCTAGTCTTTTATGAGAGAACAAAGCATATTGAAGTTGACTGTCATTTCATTCGTCAGAGAATCCAGAAAGGGGAGATACGCACTGTATTTACTCGTTCTGCAAAACAGTTGACTGACATGTTTACCAAACCATTAAATAAATCAAAACTGAGTGACATATGTAACAAACTAGGAATGTACAATTTATACATTCCAGCTTGAGGGGGAGTGTTAGAATAAGCCTATATGCCTATGGGCATTTTAGTCATTGTAGTTATTGTACAGATTTTATTATATTAATAAAAGCGTGGGGGAGATACCCAACTCACACACTCTCTAATCTCTTTTGCAACAACATGTAAACCATTTAAGTACATGTCCATTTACTTAAGATTTACATGTAAATAACGGAATACCCTCCATTTGGATCTATTAAAAATAGTTTCAAGACCCAAATCTAAAAGGAAAAAAAGTCAACTCTCCTGTTCTAGTACAAAATTCGAAGAAAAAGGGTCAGGTCAAAATTTTAACTTTCTTAACTTCCAAACGGTGGGGTATTTTTCAAATTTTAAAAATTTATAAAATCTATCATGTCGAAACATTATTAAATTCCAAAAGTCCGATATAAAAAATCTCATAATTTGGTCTCTAAAAATTATTCATCTTGTCAGGCACTGGTCAACACATTGGCGACAAACTTTTTTTCTAATGTATGATGTATTGATGCCTCATGTTATGAAATATGGAACTTAATCACTTATGAAATGAAGAGTAATATTATAATTTTCCATTTTGGTGATGTTATTGTTATTTGATTGCTCTCCAATTATTATTTTTAATTTTTATAAATATATAATAAAATATTAAAATATATTATTATATTCGGCGTACCCGAACGTACCCGCACCCGTTTTTTTTTGGAAAATCACGTACCCGTGTCGTGTCGTACCCGTACCCGTGCTTCATAAGGTAGATCCCTTGCATCAACATGGTAGCGATTGGATGTGCTCGAATTGCAGATATAAAAATTTTGGTTCGCGCAGTGTTTGTAGGAAATATTCTGGGTCAAGAGAAAAAATTGAGGTGGCAAAGACCTGGGTTCCTAAGGCTGTTCATCCACCTTATGCCGAAAAGAAGGATGATACTTCGGCGATTAATATCCCAATAGATCTAGTTACTGATAGGAAGAGGGCTCTTAAAAGTTGTCTTGTTGGTAGTTTAAGAAACAAGGCGCTTTTGGAAGAGGTTTGGGGATGGGCCAAAAGACATTGGGCTCTCCCTTTACTCAAAAAACCTTTTTGTATTAGCCCTTTGTTGATGCTATTTTGTTTTGAGTCGGAATTGCAGGCCTCGTTAATCCTCAGGCGTGCTTTGGGAGGATACCTTGTATCCCTTCAACCCTGGTTTACTGCTCTCAATACTGGTGCAAGAACTGTGGGCTTAGATTTTATAATATCCCGCTTCACGCCTGGTCAACTTCCACTGTGGAGGCCTTGGGTCAGCATTTCGGTCAAGTCTTGGAAACCCATCTTTTGGTAGCCATGATCACTTTCTGGAATTTGCATCCACCAAGATTCTTACGTCAATGTGGAAATCCTTACCCTCCTTAAACCTTAAGGTAGAGTCCAATATCTATCCTGTGGGAGTTAAGGCGGTAGCTGAGAAGTTTAATTCTATAATGGATTTGTTGGTGGTAGGGGATTCCACTGCCAGATAATTCAATTTCTCACAAGGGACCTGAAAATCAAGTCGTCGATGAAAAGTCGCCGATGAAAGATAATTCCATGGAAAAGGAAGGATCCCCTCTAGAAATTCCTAAGGGTGAAATTGTCAATTCCATCGCTAGGGAGCCGTTGGATGGGCCCTTAACGTTTTTTGAAATACCTTCCGCTTTGGGATTGAAAAAATCGTCAGGAAAATTAAAAAGTAAGAAATCATTATTGAGAGGGAAGGTAGCCGGACATGGGAAATGAGCGATTCAGAAATCCTTAAATGTTGAGACACGTGGCCTTATGGGGAAAGCTATCAAAAAAGATATTGCTGACAATTTCAATCTGCAGTCGATAGTAGATGGAAAGGCTATTGAATTTAAAAATCGATTTTTCAATGGGAACAAAAAGAACAAAGGAAGATCAAGGGGTTTGAAATCCTATAAATGTCAGGACAAGGGGTTTCGTGTCAACACCCCTCGGATAAGTAACTCTCACCGCCCTGGAAAAGTCGGTCAAGCTAGTCGGGGCTCGCTTATCGAATCACATTTATTGGCTACTAAAGGCGGTCTTTCCCTGTTTAAAAGGAGACTTTTGGGTCGTCTTAAGAAAGAAGAAATTAGTAAGAAAGATTTAGCCTCCAAAGCATAGTTGTAAATTCCGTTTCGGTCGCCATTTCGTTTTGGCCACCGAAACGGAATTTCGGTGGGATTTCGGTCATTTCGGTCGAAACTTTTCGTTCACACAAAAAATATATTAAAAAATATGAGAAAAATCCAAAAAAATAAAAAATCAATAGAAAAAGATGAAAAACTAATAAATAGTCCAAAATATGTGTCCCAAAAGGCATATTCATTACTTAAACACATAAAGTCTTGCACAAGTCCAACTGATAGTCTGATACATAGAAAAACATAAAAAAAAAGATACATGAAAGTGAAACATAGATAATAGCTAGTAGCAACAACTCTCAGTCATCATAACCCGGATGATCATACTCAATGTCTTCTTCATCGTCGTCGTCGTCGCCGCCGCCGTCATCACCACCTGGACCACCAGTAGGGACATCTTCTTCAAGAGGCATGAGAAAGTCGTCGTTGTCGTCCCCGGCCCCAACCACAGCAGTAGGTGCTTCAAGATTTTCCCACCCAATGTCTTCCGGCGTGAATATGACATCTTCTTCTTCTGCAACCCAATCCATCATGACATCCAGATGGTCTATGCTCAAAGGGTCACTAGTAGTAGATGATTTCCTCAACAAGTCCTTGAAAAGGAAAACATTAAGTTTAATGTCAAAGGTTAAACTTAAAAGCTTAAAGTGATGAGGTGAAAGTTGAAAACATTATATTACGTTGTATACCTTTCTCGAAACTTAAGATTGTAATGGACAAACACCAAGTCATCTAATCTCTAGTGCTCCAACCTATTTCTCTTTGCAGAGTGAATGTGTTCGAAGGTGCTCCAATTCCTTTCACACCCAGTCGCACTGCAGGTCTGACTGAGGATTCTGATCGCAAAGGTCTGTAATTCTTCCACGTCACCTCCGAAATGATTCCACCATGCAACTGTAAAGCATTATTTGTTGAGAAACTGAAAGTTAAAATGAATTATACTTAATTAAACAAAAAACTCAAATATATTTGGTCCCAACTTCGTTCGGTTGCGGATTGCAAGCTTCATTCCAAACATACCCTTAGCCTCTCGATAATCCTCAATCTGATTGGTGATGAGGTCTTGTGTACCTTCATCAGGTACCAATCGAGTGATGCATGCCAACAAGCCTCTGGTTACTTCACTGTGCCTAGAGAAGGTAGGAGTGAAAAAGAGAGCAGGGTTAAGAAAATATCCTGCTGCATGGAGGAGACTGTGGAGTCGCCTATCCCATCTTTGGTCGATGATCCTCCAGATGGGATTGTAATCTGATTTTCTCTTCAACCTCTCCTTGATGTTCTCTTTGGCCTTATCCATGGCCTCATATAGGTAACCCATCGCCGGTTTGTCCTGCCGATCTACCAAGCGCAGCACTCTCACTAAAGGCTCGCTGATGTTTAGAATGTACTTGCATTGGTCCCAAAAAGATTTATCCAACACAGTACTGACTACCCCTTCACTCAGTGGGTGTTGGACAAACCTACTAGTACTATACTCATCAGACACAAACATCTGCTGAAGTGCTTTCCGATTCAACACCAGACTTAGTATGCTAATGAAATTTGTAGCAAATTTGGTTGCAGCAGGGCAGCACAACTCCTTCCCACCTGTGAACTTCTTTCTCATCAAATTCAAGAGGCTTCCATGGTTGTAGATGAACTTTGTAATCGTTTGAGCCCTCTCAATTGTGGTTGCTATGTGAGGAAATACAGTCGGTTTGCACAGATGCTCCAAGATGAGATCTAAGCAATGAGCTGCGCACGGAGTCCAGAAGAATGTACCAAACGCGGCTTCTAGTCTTTTCCCAGCAGCTTTGTAACTTGGCTCACTGTCAGTTACAAATTGCACCACATATTCCGGATTCACCTCTCCGACAATCTTTGCAAAGATATTGTATAATTCATCGGCATTCTTCACTGTGCCAGATGCATCAACGGATTTGAGGAATATGACTCCTTTAGGGCATTACACCAAAAAGTTGATTAGGAGACGTTGTTTGGTGTCTGTCCATCCATCTGCCATAATGTTACAGCCAGTGTATCTCCATGACATCTTAATCTCCTCCAAGTAGTTGTTTACCTCATCCACTGTATTCTTCAAAATGGGATCCCTTAAAGCATGATAAGTAGGTGCCTTATAACCCGAACCCACGGCATTCACAGCGTCAAACATAGGTTGCCAAAAAGGTGAATTGGCAACGTTGAAAGGGAGATTGGCATCGTAGCAAAGCATGCCAACCGCCATGTCTGCTCTATCCATTGTTTCTTTAGTAGCCAAAGCACTTTTAATGCTTAGTTGGGCTCCAGGGGTTGTTCGTGGTGCAAAGAAATTCCTGATCTCTCCTGTGATTCCCTTCTTCTTCCTTTTTGTACCACTCGGTTCTACAAGAACTTCATTACCTCTTCGTTGAGGAACTTGAGGCAATTGTGTGGCAATGTCTTCTTCATTCTGCTCTTCTTCTTCGTCTGGTGTGCCATAAAAACCTCCAACCTCTGCTCTGGATATGCTCATCCTAGCCCTTTCTTTTCTCTTTGCATCTAAAAGTTGTTTCATTCGATATTTTACATCTTCAGTCACTTTTTTGCATGATGCTACTTCACCAGGAACAGCCGCTAAATGTTCTTTCAAGCGGGTTATACCTCCACCCGATATGACTTTGCCACAGAATATGCAAGTTATTTTATTTCTTTGACCCGAAACCAATGTACCGTAAGCCCATGCCGGGTCATCCGATCTAGCGGGTGCCGAACCAATAGAGGATGCTCCTGCAGAAGGTCCCGAGCCCGACCCACTCATTCTGAAATGAAGTAGAAGAAGGGAAAAGATGAATTAGAAGAAAGAAAATTGAAACAAATTACAAAAAAATGAAGTAGAAGGGGACAAATGAAGTAAGAAATAAAAGAAAGGAAATGGAAAGAAATAAAGAGAACCTTGAGGTTGAACTTGAGTTGAAGAGAAGAAGAAAAAATTAGCCTTCACTCACTTGAAATAAGCCTTTCGAAATAGTTCTTGACTTCTTGACCTTGTAGTGGTAAGTTGAATGTATGCCTTCTCTTTGCTCCAAAATAGACTTGGATTGAGTTGAAGAAGAGGGTAAACTTGTAGGAAATTTAGTATAATAGATAATGTAAGTGAAAGTAGAGAAAGAAGGAGAATCACTTATGTAAAGGTGGAGGATAAAAGGTAGGGAAAAGGCTATTTATAGAGTTTTTAATTGATTGTGCATTTAAAAATGACTAAAATACCCTTCCCAACAGCTATAAACGGTCACATTTTGAGGTTAAAATGGTCAAAAACCAAAAAGAGCTGTTGCAGGGGCATTGTCGTAAATTCTGCAAAATCCAGTCAAACTAGCCGTTATGCACGATTCCGGGATTTCGGAAAATTTCGTCCGGAATGGAACGAAATTTTGACCTTTCGTTCCGGAATTTAAACGAAACCGGTTCGTTTCGTCCATTCCGGACGAAACGAAACGGAATTTACAACTATGCTCCAAAGTTAAACTGTTTCTGAAAGATTTTGATAAACCGCTCTCTCGCAACATGTTTGATGTAGAAGTATCCAATATCAGGAAGAGGAAGGCCACCTCCTTCGTTGTTGAGGACCTCAAATTTCTTAAGAATTGGAATACGATGAGAAGATGGCTTCGGAGGAATTTCCCACTCTGAGAGAAAGTGGAAGTAATTTAAAAAGGATGCAAGGGAGAACATGGAGGAGCTCAAAAAAGTATCAGGGAAGAAAGATACAAAGAGTGTATATGTTCCTATCTATAAGCTCCCTCACTTCCAGGATGCTTTAGAAGAGGAAAGGAGGATTCGTCGACGGCGGTAGGAAGAGGAGAAAGCGGCTGAAAGGTTAAAAAAAAACTGTGGTAGTTTTTGTAGAGTCTGAAGAGTCTCAGGAATCGCTAGATAGGGAAGTAAGTCAGGAAGTTCGAGAATAGATGGGAAAGTAAGAAGAAGGTAAAGACAAAGGCAAAATGATTGAGGAATATTCAGGGGTAGAGGATAATAGTTATTCTTCTGAGGAATTTGATGAAATGTTGGCTATAGGAGATGTCTTTGGGATAGGCTATGACGATGACCTTGAAGCTACAAAAAAAATTATTTGTGGCAGTGGCGATAAGAGATCTGAAGGAAAAAATGGAGAACCATACTGAACAGGAGCCTAGGAAGCAGGTTGAAGTTAAGGGGGGCGAGGGTTGTGAACCCAAAAGGAAATATCTTTCGGCCCCCCTCTTGTAGATAGTTAGTTTTTTAGGTTTGTTGCTTTTTTGTGTTAGTCTTTGGCTTTTTGTGATCTTTTCATGATGTTGATATTATGGGTTTGCCGGGAAATAGAAAGCTTGCGCAGTTTTTGGAAGGTGGTGGTAGAATTTTCTCTTTACTAGTGATAAGAGTTTTTTTAAGAAAAGAACAGACTCAAGGTGGTGGTAGTTTTAGGGTAAGGTTGTTTAAAGGTTGTGATTCGACTGGGCTGAAAGAAGATGGTTGGTTAACGTATAAGGTGGTTACTGGTTAGTTTGTAAAGATGATGGATTTTATTATTCTGGAGATTGCAAGCAAGGTTTTAAATTTCGGACCAAAATCCGAAATTTCGGGTTTCGGTCGATTCTGAAATAAAAAATTAGGATAATCCAAAACGTTACTTTATTTCTGTCGAAATTTTGGTTCCCTTAAATTTCAGTCCGAAATTGTAGGAGAGATCACGTTAAAAAAATACACTTTATTAATTATTTAATATTTCCCTGAAATTTTGGGCGAAATTACCAAAATTTCGGTAATTTTGCCCGAAATTTCAGGCGGTATAAAATATTACGGTTTTTATTTCGTGGAATTTTGAACGAAATTTCGGCAAAAATTTCGGTTTCAGTTAGAAATGAAAAGGGCCTTCTCTCTCAAGCAGTTGTACAATTAGCAGCAGCAGCAGCTTTCTTCCCTATTTTCTCATACATTTTTTTTTTCCTTTGTCACGTCTTGACTTCTTGTAGATGAGATCTGTACTTGTGCTTACACTGTGTCATCTTCTACTACCCATCCAAACCATCATAACTGGTTCCTAGCTGCCATTGAAACAAGCCTGAATAATGCCATATAGATGGAACTTTTGGAATTTTCTGCAATTTGTTTTCTAAGTCAGGTTGAATGCTACAGTACTTGGGAGTAGCTCATGCTCGAGCACCCAGAGCACGTCTCCAAAAGCTTGTTCACATTTTTGCCAAATAGCACGACACCTGTATCTCTTGTCATGCACGGAAAGATTAACAGCCAACACTGTTTATTCTCATGTTGTCACTTACAGTCCCTCTTATTCTAATGCTGTTAGATCCAACATTCATTTGTATAAGGGAATTATGTATGCTAATCTTTTAAGGACCTCCTTATTTAACTTCTATGTGATCCTGCAGGGTGTTGCAGAGATGGGCCGATCATGTCCTCCACACTGAACATAATCTTTGGAGGTAACCTTCCCTTCAAGATAAATTCCAAGAAAATTTCATCCATTTTTCTCAGGTTTTTAATGAAAACTTTGCCAACAACACTGTGCAGGGCTCTGGTTTTGTATGTTGCAGCTGGTGCATTTCACGAGGCATTAGCAGCACTCCGTGATTCGCAGCAGCCAGATACAGCTGCAATGTTTCTACTTGCATGCCATGAGATCAATTCAGAAATTGTTTCCAAATCTGGAACAACAGACGAGTCATCAATTTCCTTAGTTGGAGAAAAGCAATCTTTTTCTGTGCCTGGCATAAATCAGGAGCATCAAGATGTGATTGCAGTTAGTGAATATTTTGGACAATACCAGCACAAATTGGTACATCTTTGCATGGACTCTGCCCCTCTTTTCGATTGACAATTCTCTGATCCCCTTATCCACATCTAATCAAAATTTGGGAGTTGAAGGCTCCATTAACAATTTAACATCAATGATTACTGATTTTGTCATCAAATTGGACTAAAGATCTTTCAGCCATTCCAACAAGCCATTTTACTACCTGGAACTTCAGATTCGACACAGGCCCCCACTGTCCAAAGAACCTACCTGGAATGCTCAGCTGATGGATTTGTCCGGACCGATGACTGCTTAATTTTAGTAGTGTCAAAACCAGCATTTTGCTTCTGAACGATGAAGACTGCTGCATTTTCATTGTACAATTTGTTCATTTGTACCTAGAAGCTAATGCGCCGTTCACTGTTGGTTGCGTATCAGTTACTAATCATGATTTTAACACAACAATGATGCTGATGCAATTGTATCACTGAAGTGTAAACCCATTTATTTGTTTTAGAAAATCTTGAGCTGGTATGTCAGGGATGTATGATGAATAGTGTAAAATTTTTGTTCGTGATTCATCATTCCACATTTTTTTCCTGAAAGGTAACATATTCCATTCCATAGAAAAAGGATTACATGAGGGGGACAAGAGGTCCCCGGTTATTAGAAATCAATACTGGCTATAGGATACAACCCAAACAAATACACAGTATAGCAGAAAAAAACAACTCATTCAGCCCCCTCCATTCGCCAACCCGTCCGCCATCGCATTTGCGGATCTCCTCATACGCAGCATATGAGGACCGATAATACGAACCATGTCCTGGATCCTGTCTAAGATATTACAAAGCCTCAGGCCTACAGCTTCTATTTGATGCCCATGAACTGGCATTAGCAGAATCGCCTTAGACAGTAAGAGGACCCAAGTTATGGTTCTCAAACCATTTCTACCCATGAAGCCCTCACCTCAGCTGGCCAGAGAAAGACGTAATCGTGTAACCGCTTGCATCAAAATTCAATTTAAACTACCCTTCTGGAGGGGGATTCCACCTCGGGGTAGCTTTTGCAATAGCTTTTTTCTTCCTATAAAAATGGGACCAATTCCTCAAGAGCCCCCACCCCACCCCCCCCCCCCCCCGGCGGGGCATAACACACTCCAGCGGGCATAGTAGTAACAGAGATTCCTACTTGCGGCATAAAACACACCAGCTAGCAAGCCTAAGGCTTCTCTTCTTTAAACAATCGCGGGTGTTTATGCATCTATGAGAGACCGTCCAAGAGAATGATACGAGGAGGAACAATAGACCGCCAAATGCGAGCACGACTAGAAGCAGGCCTACACACCCTTCAGTCAATATGTGAAAGAAGGATTTGCCGGAGAAGCCACATTGGGGATCTGGGGTCCATACCCAACGATCCGGTTCATGAGTAGACAAGTAACAGGAAGATAGTACACGAAGAAGAGAAGTGAAATTGGCAATTTCGCCATATTTTAAATCCCTCTCAAGCCTGATATCCCAAAATGTGTTCTCAAAACCCTCACCCCTCACCAAATTGTCACAAACTCTGGACTCAGGATTGGTTGCAAGACGGTATAGATCCAGAAAAAGCATGGCATAGACAGGACGCCCTCACCCAAAGATCCACCGAGAACCACACTTCTTCCCTCCGCCCCACCCTAAATCTGACAAGGGGCTGAAACTGGACACGAGGAATACAAATGGACCTCCATGCAACCGAACCCTTCCCAACATACGGTTTCCGGCATTCCCAATCCCCCCAACGCCTTCCATACTTATCACCAATAATATTATGCCATAGTGCCTCATTTTCAACACCGAATCTCCATAGCCATTTCCCGAGCAATGCCTTGTTTCATAGACGAATCTTGCCAACGCCAAGGCCACTGTGCTTCTTTGATTTGCATACTTTACTCCAATTCAGGAAATGTTATAATCTTTTATTTCCGTCCATGCCCTCTCATAAGTGATCCCTTTGTACCTTTTCAATGCCCGTAGTTTGTAGAGATACATAAAGCAGACCGTCATATTGGATAGTGCAACCTTGATCAAAGTGATCCTTCCACCAAAAGACAAATATTGCTTCTTCCAAGTAGCCAATTTCCTTTCAATTCTTTCCACTACTAGGTCCCATTATGCGGCATTGGGTATACACCATTTCCCAAGCATTGGGTATACACCATTTCCCAATGGTAGGCCGAGATAAGTAATAGGCAGTTTTGTCTCCTTGCACCCAAAAACATCGGCGTGAAGTTCCACGGTTTGAGGATAGAAATTGATTCCCGCAATGGCACTTTTGGAGAAATCGGTCTTCAATCGGATGCAATTTCAAACTACTGGAATACATGCTTTAGATTAGCCATTTGCGAGACTCCCCTTCCAAGAAAACCAAGGTATCATCACCAAATTGGAGATGAGAAACATTAGTGGAATTTTGGCTAGGTTTGTGGCCCGTGAAGTATCCTTTGAGCTCAGCTTTCGTGATAAGAAGGCTCAGGGCCTCCACCACCATAATGATTAAATTGGGGGAAAGGGTAGACCTGGCAATCGGGCGGGCTAGGCCGGGTTTGACCCGGCCCGTACGGGTCAGGGTCAAACGGGCCGGGTCAAAATGACCCAAAAAATTTTATGGGTCACTAAGCTTGGACCCGCACGGGCCGGGTAACCTGCGAGTCACCCGGTTTTTTAAAGAATTTTTGGTATTCGTATTTTTTTTGCAATCCCGTGAACAGTTTTGGGTCTAAGCGATTTCAAAAAATTATATTTCCACCTCCTGTTTCTCACCCGGTTTTTTAAAGAAATTTTTGGTATTCGTATTTTTTTTGCAATCCCATGAACAGTTTTGGGTCTAAGCGATTTCAAAAAATTATATTTCCACTAGAGACGAGGACTGACAGTCTTTGTCTCTAGTCAAAGAGAGAAAGAGGACATTTCCACTAGGGCTGGCAACGGGGCCGGTCGGGGCCGGATGTTGGGGTCCCCTACTCCTTCCCCTCTGCGGGGAATTTTCCCCCTCCCCTTCCCCTCCCCACTGCGGGGATGGTGGGGAATCCCCCTCCCCATGGGGAATATCTAATCCCCGCCCCGCATCCTTCGGAGACAATCACTTTACTTTCTCATTTTACTTTGTTAAATGTTAGGTTTAAAACTAAAGATTTGCTAGGGACAATCACTTCAGGCATGTTGCGGCTTGGCTTGCATGTGAGAGTAGCCACACAACCCACATAGGCTAAGATTTTGTCTTATTCATTTTATTAACCTGGGGACAAAGGTGGTTGCTCTCAAATTCATTTAATTGATCACTAGTCCCTAGCAGATCCCTAATTCCTAATCCCACTTGCCAAAAAGTATTGTACGTGCCACACCATAGGAAGATCCAAACCGTCCATTTGATGGGCACACCATACTACCATAGGCATAGGATGATCCAAACTGTCCATTTGATGGGCCACAACGTAAATAGGTTGTGGCCCAAAAATCATTTCCATAGGATAATCCCAACCCTCTGATCTGTAGAGGAATTGCATATTATGGTACCTTCTATAGATCGGAGGGTTGCAATCATCCTATGGAAAAGATTTTTGGGCCGCAATCTATTTACGTTGTGGCCCATCAAATGGATGGTTTGGATGATCTATGGTGTGGCCTGTAAAGTACTTTTAAATTGTAGCCTATCAAATGGACGGTTTGGACCATCCTATGGCGTAGCCCATACATTACTTTTTGAAAAATAATGGACTATACGAGCGCACACCATATAAAATCTCATCACTCATCAGAGAGATGTTGCCTTTATTTGGGGGAGGGAGATTTTCTAAGAATTTAATGTTGCCTTACAGTGATGGTTCGAGGGAGAGATTTTAAGGATTTCTAAGGGTAATATACTAATATAATGAGGGACAATGCCCAATGGATTATGGGTAAAAGAAAACATAAAAAGCTATGTCAAGGACAAAACTATACTAATGGAAATTATGAAAATTTTGGGAGAATCTTGTAGATATGTTTTGATCCAAGGGGTTTCTAGTAGTTTTCCCAAAAGAAAAAAACACTTAAAAAAATACAAGAAAAAAATGGCATTCATGCAGGGCGGGGCGGGGCCAACTCCATCCCCTTCTCCTCCCCTTCCCCGCACCGGGGAATTTTTTAAATCCCCTTCCCCTTACCCACTCAAATCGGGGAATCCCCTCCCCAAGCGGGGCGGGGCGGGCGCGATCCCCGCTTTTCCGGGTGAAATTGCTAGCCCTAATTTCCACTCCTGTTTCAAAAAATTATACTTCCAATTCCTGTTTCTTTTCCACCTCTTGTTTTGTCTATAGTCAGAGAGAAAGAGGACTGACAGTCTTTTTCCACCACATGTTAAGTCATTTCTTTCGTTAGAGAAAGAGAGAAAAATCTCAATAGTTTGTGACTTAAAAACAATTTTTAAAAAAAATCAGCTTTTTACGAGCACCCACGGGTCCACCCGGCTCGGACTAGTTTTGATGGGCCAGGTGGACCCACGGGTCAAAATTAAACGAGTCACTTCTATTGGACCCGGACCCAGAAATTATGGGTGGGCCGGGTTGACTCGTGCGTCTGGGTCACTTTTTGCCAGGTCTAGGAAAGGGGGTCACCCTGCCTTAAACACCCAGAACTACCGAAAACACCTTTAGGGGAACCATTAACAAGTATATAAAAAGATGCAAAGGACATGCAAGATGTCATCCACGTTCTACACCTAGCGCTAAAACTCACCCATTCAAAGATATAGTTTAATACCTTACAATCGACATGATCATAAGCCTTCTCCAGATTAGGGATGGCAACGGGGCGGGTCGGGGCCGGATGTTGGGGTCCCCTACTCCTTCCCCTCTGCGGGGAATTTTCCCCCTCCCCTTCCCCTCCCCACTGCGGGGATGGTGGGGAGTCCCCATCCCCTCCCCTTCCCCACCCCCGCATCCTTCGGGGACAATCACTTTACTTTGTTAAATGTTAGGTTTAAAACTAAAGATTTGCTAGGGACAATCACTTCAGGCATGTTGCGGTTTGGCTGTTGCATGTGAGAGTAGCCACTCAAGGTGGCAACTGGGCCGTGCCGGCCCAAGGCACGCCGGGCACGATTGCTACAGTGGGCCGTGCCAGGCTGAAGGTTTAGGCACGCGGCACAAAAGGTGGCACGGCACGCCCGACACGATAAAAAATAGTGTAAAAAGGGCTTTATGTGGCTGTTTTCTCGTGCTGGCACGGCATGGCACAACACGGGCCGCGGGCCGTGCCGTGCCTAACCTCCGGCACATTCGTGCCGTGCCTGGCCCGCGGGCCGTGTGGGCTGCAAAATTTTGTGCCGTGCAGGCACGGCACGGCCTGTTTGCCTCCTTGAGTAGCCACACAACCCACACAGGCCAAGATTTTGTCTTATTCATTTTATTAACCTGGGGACAAAGGTGGTTGCTCTCAGATTCATTTAATTGATCACTAGTCCCTAGCAGATCCCTAATTCCCAATCCCACTTGCCAAGTACTGTACGTGCCACACCATAGGAAGATCCAAACCGTCCATTTGATGGGCACACCATACTACCATAGGCATAAGATGATCCAAACCTTCCACTTGATGGGCACATTGTAGGATGATCCAAACTGTCCATTTGATGGGCCACAACGTAAATAGGTTGTGGCCCAAAAATCATTTCCATAGGATAATCCTAACCCTCTGATCTATAGAGGAATTGCATATTATGGTACCTTCTGTAATGTTCCCTTTTAGAAACATTGATCTAGTGTTTGTGGATCGAATAGATGGGCCGTATGGGACAGATTTTTGTGTGATTGAACATCCTTCATGGGGCCGGATCATGCGGAGGTGGCCTACTTATGAGGCAAATGGAGTGGGAGTCACTCTATAGGGCATGGCACCAAGGGCCATATAGCATTCAAAGAGGATAGGCTACCTCCGCATGATCCGGCCCCATGAATGATGTTCAATCACACAAAAATCTGTCCCATACGGCCCATCCATTCGATCCACAAACACTAGATCAATGTTTCTAAAAGGGAACATTACAAATCTCCCCTTCCCAAATTGCTTGCCCCCAAGCAATTGGAAGAGAAATGATACTACCATGTAATTGTGTCGTCCGCGATCAAATGGGAATCTTGGTGGTACATCGGGCTCAAGCTCTTGATGTCCTCCATGAAAAGGGAGGAAATACTGATGGCAGCTTCGTCGATCAGTGTTGGGGTTCCGAGGGTCCCACGTCGGTTCCTCGAGATAGGGGACAATTATCGATTGAGCTTCTCTAGGTGGCATGCCCGTAGGCGCTCCTTCCAATGTGAGGGTCAACAAGAGTAGGGTGTCCAAAGCAATACTCCTATCATGGAGCACAGACCGAATTGGTAAGCCATGCACATTTATTGTGCCCTCTACATAAGGAGGAACACCAATACGATGCACCTGAAGAGTTGGTGAGACATCCCTACTATCACTGTCATCATTAACAGAGTCTTCACCCTCGACCTTGGACTCAATGCCAATGATCTCGATATGCATTGGCATATGTTGTACTGACGAAGGCGGCATTGGTGTAGGCGTGCAAGCAAAGAGGTCACTTGCATCACTCTCGACTGATGTTGTATTATCCTTCTGGGTTATTGGCGGGTATCGATGAAGGGATGGTATCCCTATGCCAAGTGATGTGGAAATGGAACTCCCTAAATCAGGAGGCTCAATTGCTGCCTTGAAATTTTCACCCTCTATAGATCGGAGGATTGCAATCATCCTATGGAAAAGATTTTTGGGCCGCAATCTATTTACGTTGTGGCCCATCAAATGGACGGTTTGGATGATCTATGGTGTGGTCTGTAAAGTACTTTTAAATTGTAGCCTATCAAATGGACGGTTTGGATCATCCTATGGCGTAGCCCATACATTACTTTTTGAAAAATAATGGACTATATGAGCGCACACCATATAAAATCTCATCACTCATTAGAGAGATGTTGCCTTTATTTGGGGGAGGGAGATTTTCAAAGAATTTATTGTTGCTTTACAGTGATGGTTCGATGGAGAGATTTTAGGGATTTCTAAGGGTAATATACTAATATAATGAGGGACAATGCTCAATTGATTATGGGTAAAAGAAAACATAAAAAGCTATTTCAGGGACAAAACTGTACTAATGGAGATTATGAAATTTTGGGGGAATCTTGTAGATATGTTTCGATCAAGGGGTTTCTAGTAGTTTTCCCAAAAAAAAAAACACTTAAAAAAATACAAGAAAAAAATGGCATTAATGCGGGGCGGGGCCAACTCCATCCCCTTCTCCTCCCCTTCCCCGCACCGGGAAATTTTTTAAATCTCCTTCCCCTTCCGCTTCCCCACTCAAATCGGGGAATCCCCTCCCCAAGCGGGGCGGAGCGGATCCCCGCTTTCCCGGGTGAAATTGCCAGCCCTACTCTAGATCCACTCTGGAAATTAAACCATATCTGCCATCTCTTTTCAAAGTATCGAGGATCTCGTTAGCAATGAGAATTCCGCTCAATATTTGCCATTCGTTCACAAAATTTCCCTAAAATTAGAGATTATGTCACCCATAACCGCCCTTAATCTTTGAGCTAATACTTTAGCCAATAATTTGTACAGGCTGTGCAAAAGGCTTATTGGCCTAAAGTCTTTGAGTTCAACAGCACCTTCTTTCTTAGGGATGAGGCTCATAAAGGTGGTATTGGCCTCTTTGTTTATAATTGTTAAAGATTTTTCAAAATCAAGTGTTTTTGGTCAAAACAATTTTTGGAAAATATTTTCTTTAAGTGTGTTTTGGAAAAAGAAAAACTTTTCTTTGGAAATAGTTGCTTTTTGCAAGAGAAAGAGAATAGTGTAATGTAGTTGAAAAGATAGTCCCAAATCGGATGAGAGAAAAGAAAGAGAAGGGCTTATAAAGCACTACACTTTTCTATTACTTGTTTGATTGCACATTGGGTTGGACCCGCGGGACGGTGCAACGCACCGTTCGCGCACGCGCACGCGCACACGCACGCGCGGCGTGGGCAATGGGCTATAGGGCGCATAGTGGCGCTTTATTGGCGCTTTTTTAGGCGCACTTTGCACTTCGCACACTGAAAAGACACCAGAGGCTCTATAAAAGTTGCAGAACCCAACCATTTCAAACAACAATCGAATTTACCCATTTCTGGATAAATTCTTAAGACTTCTAGTGCATTATACTCTCTTTCTTGCTCCCACCAAAATTCGTTTTACTAAACTATTTTCTTATTGTTTATCTAATTACTGTTATACTGCAGTAACAGAAATTAGACTGATTCTCTCAGGCTTGTAAGATTCTAAGGGCATTTCGGATTTGACTCCGCTTGTGCATAGCGTCGTCAAATTAGTAGGACATTCCTACTGGCTTCATTGTATCTTGGAGGCAGTTCGCGGATCCCCTTTGCACACTTCTAGTGGGGGCGAAATCTGTCTTAAGGAAAGCGATTTCGCGCCTTGAAGCAAACTGGTTACTGCTTTTTCTTTCCAACAGATACAGAATTATTTCTCTAACAATAATTCCCCTCTCATGATAGTCATTCATAAAGGCCAATACATCACCCTTAATAGTCTCCCAATACGGGTGATAAAATGCCATAGGGAACCCGTCGGGTCCGAGGCCTAATATTTTTCATGGTATACAAAGCCAATTCAACTTCTTCCAACGAGAAAGTTTCTCTCAAGCCACTCCTTTCTCTCAAGGGAGATCTTTTTGAAGTTCAGCCCCTCAAGGTTAGGTCGCCAATCATGTTGTCTCGAATATAGGTTGGAGAAAAAGTTGATCATAAGATTCTTGATGCATTCCTTATCCTATACCAACTTCTCTTCCACCATTAAGCAATTGATTGCATTTATCCTTCTCCGAGTGTTTGCCGTTTTGTGAAAGAACGTTGTGTTCTTATCAACTTCTTTTACCCAGGTTGCTCTAGATTTTTGCCGCTGGCTAATTTCCTCTCTCCTAATAATCTCTTCGTATTCCACTTTCAATTCCATTATTTTTTGTTGCTCCTCCTCCAAATGAATATTTTCTTCTTTGTTCTCCAAGTGGCCAAGTACCCCCATTATTTCCACTTTGCTGTGATCCTTTATTGCTTTACCCCGCTTCACCCAGTCCTTGATTTTCAATTTTAGTGCTTTCAGTTTTCTACACTAAACAAAACTTTTCCATCCATCTTCTTGATCAGCATTCCACCATTCCTTGATCTTTATATCAAATTCTGGAGATTCGCATAGTGCCATATTCATTTAAAGGGTTGTGAACCTCCCGAATATTCAGTTTATCCCAATAGAACTGGATTATGGTCGGATAGTGGTTTACGTAGGCACGCTGACAAATCCGTGGGAAATACTCATCCCACTCCCTGAACATCAGTATCCGATCCAATCTGCATAGGACAAAGCTGTCCTGATTATTAAACCAAGTGTATCTGGCACCCCCTGAGGTGGATCGATTAACTTACAATCTTGAATGGGATTAAAGAGATTATGGTAGTGATTCTACTAGTACAGTTTTTCTCATGAAGGAAACAAATTATATTGAAATCTCCACCAAGAATCTATGGACCCTGCCAACCCTCTCTGATGCCTTTCAATTCGGTCCATAACGTATGCCGCTCACGAGCTCTCACCGGTCCATACACAACCGTCAATAACCACCAACAATTGAGAACTCGAGACATGAACTGGATAGATACAGTATGTTCCCGGACAGAATACTCCTTCATAGTGAAGAGCTTCTCCTTCCAAAGCATGATAATAGCTCAGGCGGTGCCCCTAGCATCTTTTGTGATCCATTGCCTATTAGATCTTCCCCAGACATCATTGATTGTAACCTCTGAGCCACCCATCATCTTTAATTCAATCATTCCACACCTATGATTTATGTGTAAATTATGTTTCCGAAATTACAGAACAAGCCGATGGTTGATTTTCATATTAGCACATAAATCTCTAGCAATGAACCTAGGAGTGCAACTCAGGCTCGTTTGGATTGGATTGAGGCCAACCCGATATAGCACTACCTCAACCCTACCCGACCCAGCCTTGGGTGGCGGGTGGTCAAGCATAAGCCAATCCGCTCTTAACCTTAATCCGACCTGTGTAATGCATTTTTCCAAATCGGGTGGGGTTGAGTCGAGTTGGGCTCAGGTAAGCCTAGGGCAAATACCGGAAAATACTAAAAATAAATCATACCCCTAAGATTTTGAAAATCACGATAAAATTAGAGGATGAACAAGGCCTACCCAATTCGAAATTAAATCTGGTTACTTTTTCCCAACCCTATCCCGACCCAACCACCGGAGGAAACGCCAACCCAATATGAACCAAAATCAGTTTGAACCCGTCGGGTGAAGCCCAACCTAAGTTTCGTGACCCGGTTTCACCAGGTGGAAAAGAAATAGTTTCGAAACATTCAAATCCCTATTAAGTAGGATAAGTACTTTGACCATATTCAGGGCAGGTTCCTAGGTTATTTTTTAAAAGAAAAAAGAGGGAGATCTACATACATAAATACTAGAAGGTTTCTGCCTATCGTTTGGGTCACGAAACACACAATCGATTCGCTTAGGGCACTGTCAGGAAAACTTTTCTGATAGAATTTTTTTTTCCTGGGATTTTTTTCTTTCCTCGAGTCAAACAAAAAAAGGAAAATGATATGGATATGAATTATTTAGAGGGATATCATCATTAATTGAAACACCCTCTAAATAAAACTTGAATAGTGCTGGTTAAAACAGAGGCTTAGTTGTCAGCAAAGTCTTGTCCATGAGAGACGTTAGCATGGCTGCAAAAGTTAGGGGTGCAAGTTGGGTTGGGCTCAACCTGAACCAGATGGGTTCAACCCGATTTTTGCTTGGGTTGGGTTGGGTTAGGGTTGGGAAAAGCCAACCCGATTTATTTTGGGGTTGGGGTTGGGTTGAAGCCTTGTCAACCCAAACCCGGCCTTCGTCCTCTAATCTTATCATGATTTTCTTAGGTTATGGTTTTTTATTGTATTTTTTCTGTTTGGCCCAAAGTGAACCCGAACCCGAACCCGACCCGATTTGGAAAAAAACATGTTATATGAGTTGGGTTAGGGTTGGCCATCCTCGACCCGAGCTCGGATAGGGTCAGGTTAAGGTTGATGAAATGCTATCTCGGGTTGGGCTAGGGCTGGCTACAACCTTATCCAACCCGACCCGAGTTGCACCCCTAGCATAAGTGCGCTGCTTGATGGTCATACAACTGAGAACACAGTGACCAGTTGGTGACTTAATTAGTGGGGCTTTTTTTTTTGTAGGTAAGTTAATTGGGATGGAACCTCCTACCTCTAGGTTGAAGAACAAAGCCTCGACCATTGAGCTAGAGGCTCAATCCCAAAGTGTTACTTTCGTAATGTTGAGACTTGAGAGTGGGATTTGAACTCGCCCTTTCCGACCCATAAGCTAATATGGCACCTTAGACCAACTCGACCATCTTAACACAACTTCTAAGTAGCAAAGTTTAGGCTACTTTACCCTATATCTTACTTTGAATGTGGCAAACTGCATGACATGTAAAGAACAATTTGATTGCAAAATCAGGTAACAAAGTATTCACTCGAAAACGAGCAAAGGTTCTCTCAACGATACAATGCCTAATGAAGGCGTCGCCGAGCTGTTAAGCTATCTTATGCCGGAGTAGTTCCAATGCTGAGAGACATCCTTTGTTTCTGACTATGCGAAGGTACCTTCACATCTGTTGCCAATCCAATAGCTTGGAGTAGCCAAACCACATACCAAGTCAAGTCGAACTCCCACCACTCTAGCCCGTGGCGGGCTGAGTATTCGAAAGCATGGTGGTTGTTGTGCCACCCCTCTCCAAATGCAAGAAATGCCACCCACCTGAACATACAAAATTTTTGCCCGAGGGGACAGAAACTTTCCTTAATTAGTTTGAAAAAAAAGAGGTACAATAAAATCATGCACGTGATCTAAGTACATCTAAAAAACTAGTATATTACCAAATACCATACCAGTTGTTCCTCGATAAATCTCCGGTGTTCCACGACTGGCGTCCCCAGACATGACAAGCCGAATTCACAAGCCAAGTAATGTGGTACACCCATACAATTCTTACACCCTGCATGAAAATTTACATATATTTTCATTCATCAAACACTTACAAGAGAGTTTATGTCTTAGGCCCTATTTGGATTGCAAGAAAAATATTTCTGGTAACTTTTTTCTTCAGCTTTGTTTCTTTCGATGTAAAATGGGTGTAAAACAAATTTTACACTATTTTAATTGGAAATTTGGTTGTAAAACTTGTTTTATGCCCAGTTTATGTTGAAAGAAAGCAGAGCCTGAGGATTTTTTTTCTTTTTAGGAAAATAATATGGTGATGGCTTATTTAAAGATATGCCAGTATGTATTTTTGTTTTCCTTAATTTGAATCATCTCATAAAATATCTAATTGCTAGGGGATGAATAAAGGCAATCCACCATCATCAACATTAGGATATGAAACTATAAGATGAACTTATCTAAGGCACATAGGCAGATTAGGAAATGCGAGTCACATTTTTATCTGGTGGTCCCAACTATCAAACTCAACAATCCCAACCATCCAACCAGAGGACTTCAGTGAGGACCTTCACTCAATTTATTTTCCATATTATCCACATTTCATGGCCAATTTGTGTGTTGAGGGATTTTGGGCTATGGCATTTGCACAGTGGGTCCCACTTGGACGAAGATATGCGGGTGGTTGGACCTAAGTCCCGTCAATGTGGTACTTCAGATGTACCACCTTTGATATTTGATCCAACAGCAGCCTCTTAAAAAGTGATATGCCGTTGGATCAAATATCAAGGGTCGTACCGCTTTGACGGAACTTCACGGTCAGACCATATAAAAACTCATCATATATAATTGAAAATGATATTAACACTGCACCATTTTAAATAGATGCGCGAAAGCATCTTATCGTGTAGTATTTAAAGGGCTGTCAGATATTACATTTCTCACTCTTTCAAGCTCTTTAAATACTAAACGAGAACATACTTGTTGTATCAGTAACCATAGTTAGAAACGGCAGATTGCTATTATCATTTCCCGTAATAAATTAATAATTGCTGTATCAGTAGCCATAGTTAGAAATCTGTACCATGCCCCAAACAATGAATGGAAAACCTCCGGCTGCATATAACAGAACCGCCAAGGCAAGGGGGTGAGCTATATAAGTTCTTCGTATAAACCTATAGAAAGGCTGTTTTTCCAAGTCCCCAACATTGCTAGCTTCACCACACTACAAAATTACAATCCATTCTAGTTCAGAAACTGCAGATGGAAAGAAAGATAAAGACAGAGACAGAGCATCAATGAATCGATCCTAGCATACCTTCTGAACGACTGATTCAACATCGAAAAACCAGCTTATGTGACTGTACCAAAATCCTTCAAGAGGGCTGTGTGGATCTCTTTCCGAATCACAATATTGATGGTGAAATCTGTGGGTACTCACCCAATCCAACGGATTCCCCTGTATGCGTACAAGAATATGTGATTTCAGAGAATCACAAAAAGGGTATTTGTGGAACAACCAATTACTCCAAAAGCCCTTAAGCTTTTGGAACAACCAATCATGGTTTGAAATTTCAGCTGAAATCCCAAAGTTTTGGCCGAAATTCGGAAAAGACAGGCGAAATGTCAGTTTTCTGGGCGGAAAATTCCAGTAATTTCGGCTGAAATTTTGTAATGGAATAAAAAATTAATATTTTGTTTGCAATTTCACCCAAATTTCCAAAATTTAGACTGAAATTTTGTACGTTTTGGTAATTTCGGATTTCAGTTTCGGAGTTGACCGAAATCCGAAATTTTGGTAAGAAATTTCAGATTTCATGCAGCCGATTACTCCAAAAGCCTCCAAAAGCCTCCAAAAGCTTTGGAGTAATTGGTAATCCCACAGTATTTATTTAGAAGAAAATGATACATGTAGACGAACCCAATTAAGGCTAGGATTAGACTTAGTCATTTTGAGCCGGGTAGATTTCTTTCACCTTTTTCGTGAAATTTTTCTAAAGGATTCATTTAGTCGGCTCTATTAGTTTGGGACAAAGGCCTTGTCCAGTTGAGTTGAGATTCTGTAATTTTCACTAACCTGGAGCGCTTGAACCCCGCAGTAAGCAAAGGAATACTCGAGCCATTTGGGGAGCTTGAAACTCCTGTGAGAGAGATTTCTATGAAAAGAGAGAGTGATTCCAAAGAGACCAGTCACAAAGTATAGCACAAAAGCCACACAAACCGCAGTCCAATTGAATGCAAAAGGAGCCCAGACACACAGAGCATGCATTATAAGTACAACAGAACCCGTGGCAATATCCTGATTTTTCCATTTCCTACCCAAATAAACCCTTCTCCTCCTCTTTACCACCACATCTGACAAAAGAATCCTCTTATAATCTCCTACAAATTCCTCATTATGAAAAGCAGCAACGAGAACACTAGTTCTGGAAACTCTCTTTTCCCTCTTTTGGGTTGTCTTTTCTTTGTGCTGAATACATACATTGAAGGGGTTTTTAGAATGATAGAGTTTTCTAAGGGTGGGTACTGCTGGTAGTGCTGCTGTTACCAGAGACATGGTGTCTTTGTGGGGTTGCAATGAAAGTGATTTTTTCTACAGTGATTAGGTTTTCATGGCTGATGATGGATTTTATGATGCTACCCTTTGAAAACCTATTTCTCTAGAAAGACAACAACAAAGGGATACAGAGCTATGAACGTCTATTTTCAAATGGTACTGTCACTGGATAAGGCAGAGAGCCAACGGCAATTGGATCCTGATATTTTTTCTTGGGTGTGGGAATATCAAAATAAGTCAAGTTGGAGATCTTTTGTTGGGTTGTGTAACTTGTGAATCTGGTTAGTTTGTCTGCATTATAAGTCTCTTTCTCTATCTATGAATGGATGAGTTTTGAACTTGTGATTGCCTTTCTCTCTTGCTTTCTCTGCCACACAAACCAGGCAAAGGAAGGAAGCAGGAACCCTAAGAAGAATTTGTTTCCTTAAGAAGCAATTGCAACAAAAAGAAGACTGTAAAATTCAGTATGGCTAACGCCACTGCTTCCCTCCTCTTGTCTCCAACGCCATCACCACGGTCGCCTCTCTTCCCCGCCCGCCCTGTTCAACCATTCAACCGCTTTCCGCTCTTTGGTATGCCTCTCCTGTAACTGTAATTTATTTTCCTCTGAATTGCCCTTCCAATACATGTGCTATATCTGTATCTCGCCACTCTCGCACTGGTAGTTGATTAATGGACCTTTTGGATCCATCTAAAATTGAGAATTCCTACAAATTCTGTTGACGCTGAATGTTATATTATTTTTCACACTATTATGTTTGAAGCTAAGGTTATTTTTTTATTAAGGGATGTAATCTGAATTAAGATCCTGCATTTGATTGATTGATTCAATCATCTCTGCCACAAGGAAAGTTATCGCCGATTGGTTCACCACTAAATTTGGGTATGTATTAAATGAATTCTCATAAGTAAAAGAAAACAAACAACATACAATTGGAGCTTTCTGAGGGGTTTCACACAAGATATCTAAAACCAGAATTCAATACCCAAAAGATACTCGGATAAATCCATGTACGAATGGGATTTCAATTCCTTGCATTCAAATTCGTTTTCCACTTGTGAAAATTATGAATTTTTTTTGCCTGAACCTTTTCAATTTCAACTACTTTATGTAGAGATGTAGTTGAGTTTAACACAAAAGCTAAAACCACTTGCCAAACATGCAATTGGCCATGGAAATTGGAATCAGATCTTTGCCTGAAGCTTCTTTGAACAAGAACTTGAATACATGTAGCTATGGAATGAGCAAGGGGATGCCCATCCTTTCAGTTACAATTGATAAGAACCCTTGCCATCTACAAGGTAAAATGGGAGGAACTAGGAAGAAAGCTTGAACCCCAAGCTTGTATTCTTCGTTGCTCCTTCGAATTCAACATAAAAGGGTTTGAAACCCTAAGTTTCCAATGAAAATTATCAAAAGCTGCTCTTCTAAGGAGAGAGATAAGGGTTTTATATGCAACCCTAATACAAGTTAACTACCCGTTTACCCCCTAAAACTACCCCTCCACGATAAAAGACATAAAAGTAATTGCAAAATGGTGTAAATAACTTAGCTATCGTACTTGAAGTGTTAACCCTTACTCTTTCGATGGGATCTGCTTTATATCAAAAAGTCATATGTTTCCATGCCATCATGATCGAAACGGATGCCAAAATCGAATCCTAAAACCTTACTCTACCTCACCCTATCTTCTGATCTCCACCACATCCAGAACCACGACCACCAAATCCCCTACGGTTACCACGTTCATGACCAGCTCCATATTGATCAACTAATGCAGATCGATCTCCAATAGAATAATCAGTAGGTTCAGCTGACATAGATTGTTGTATCCTCGAAGAAGCCTTTGGTAGGGTTGGAAGAGTACTAGCACTAAGAATTTGCTTTCTAATAGGAGTAAACTCAGGACAGAGACCATTAAGAAACTTGACCACTCTCAGATATTCCTTCCTCTTAAAAATTTTAGGATCAGTAGAAAAAGGATGTCGCCATATCTAACTGCTCACACAGATTAACCAAGGAAGGATAATACTTGGTCATGCTCCTATCACCCAGTTGTAGATTTAAATAATTTGTGAAACTGTTACATTCTTGTATCATATGATTTGACCATGATAATAACATACTAGCATACTACCAGACTTCTTAGCAAATTCCAACTATATCATTATACAAATGATCTCCGATTCCATACTATTCCATAATAACGTCGTATTTTGAGCATCTTCTTGAAACAACTTCTTAAAATTTTCAGCATATGAGTTTCATTAGTCCATGATTAGGTATACCAACTTTCCTCTTGGTCTTGGAAAGCCGTCCACTGCCTTAGCCCACAATGCGTAACAGCTTCCATTAAGTTTATTACTTTATTGGAAGTCATGTTAACATGAGATAGCTCTGGACTAAAAAGAGTACCATGCTTCATCTTTATTGCAACTCACCAACAAATTATCAAACAATTGGCAGACAAATGCCAAACTCCAACATCAAGCAAATATGGAGCTGTACAATCTTTATAGACAATAGCAAACACTTGGCAGACACTGTTCACAGCACTGTTCACCAGCATTGTTTACCATTCAACTAAAACTTGTAATGACCTGCTTGTAACTGCTTGCACCATATAGCAACATCATGCTTGCAATAACTAGCTTCACATGACTTGCAACCAAGGTTTTAAATTTCAGTTTCGGTTTCGGCCTTGGCCGAGGCCGAAAATTTGGCCTAAATTCAGGGGGGAAAAAAGGAATCACATTTTTATTTCGGCTGGAATTTCAGAAAATAGTATATTTGTGAAAAAATTCATCTTCCCGAAATTTTGGCTGAAATTTCTGAACTATCTCACGGCCGAAATTTCCAAAATTTCAGGTTCTTGGGATTTCGGTTTTTGTCCCAACCGAAATCTGAAATTTTGACCGAAATAACCAAAATCCAAATTTTTGGGTATTTCGGCCAAAATTTAAAACCATGCTTGCAACAACAACCTTCAGCCACCTTTACACCTCGTGTTCCCAAACTTCTCAAACCACCTACGTGGTTTAATGATCCACCACAAAGAAAAACAAAGAGGAAAAAAAAGAAAAAAAAAAGAAGAGCGTGAAACTTTAGGTTGTAGTCATCACTATTGACTGATTCTCGTTTAGTTGAGGAAGGAAAAGAGAATGAAGGAAAGAATACGACAAAACAAGAATAAAAATACTATTGCTTTGATACCGTGTAATGCATGTTGGAAATGTCTGCTGCTTAGATGGGGAAAATAGAGAAGAAAAGAAATGCTTCAAGGCGCGATGTTGCTTTCCTTAAGACAATATTCGCCCCCACCCAGTAGGTGTGCAAGGGGTACCACGAATTTGTCTCTAAGATACAATGAAGCCCGGTGTAATCTCCACCAAGATGTCTGTTGATGCTTTGCACAAAGCGGAAACAAACCCAAGAATCACCTTTGGAAGGAACAAGTATTTGAGATGCAAGTTACTGTTTCTGCAGAAAACAGTATACTTGAATGTAATTTGGAAACAGTAGTTTAGAGAGGCTTTCAAGAGAATAATTGCTTTGGAAATTGTTTAAATAGAATTCCCACAAGTGTATTTCGCATTGTATTTGCTATGGACCGATTCTATTATTTTTATAGAGCTTCTAGCACCTTTTCTGTTTGATTTGTACCCTTACTGAGCACCTATTCAGAGCAGGTTCGATTCTGGCCGTTAGATCGCGCCCATCACGACTCTACAGTCCAGATCGATCCTGGAGTGACTGTTGGTTTGTGTAAAACCTCCCTCCAGCCCCATAACAGCTAGATCGATCATCCATGGTGTGGATCGCACCCTCTGGGCTAATGACCGTTGGGACAGTGGGACACAATCCAACGGTCGTCATTACACCCGATCACCACTAGCCGTTACACATGATCCGACGCCTCGGATCGCACCCGCTACCACTCTAGCCGTTGGAGTGCACTCGATCGACCGTTCGGTCATCCCACGGGTCCGAGCCCTCAAGCCATTATGACTGATCGACCCAACCTGACCAACCCCCGAGCCGACCGACATCGAGGTCGAACCAATGAACGTTCCAGATCTAATCTAGAAAAATTTAAGTGCTCCAACTGCTCCTTGTGACGATGCGGTCGTGCGAAGTGCAAAGTGCGCCACTAGCGCCCTATAGCCCATTGCCTACGCCGCGCGTTCGCGAACGGTGTTTTGCACCGTCCTGCGGGTCCACCCAATGGCAAAAACCATTGTGCAATAAAGTAATAGAGAGAAGTGGTAAAAGCTATATAAACTTCTCTCTTACTTTTTGCCTTACCGATGTTGGACTATCTAATCATAGCTACTTTATTCTCTATTCTAAAAAGTAACTACTTTTACAAAACAAAAGCACTTTGTTTATAAAATACTTTTAAAAACCCACTTTGTTTTGAAAATTACACTAACAATCCCTCACCATTTTCAAAATCAAAAGTATTATCTCATTATACTTGGAACTCTCATGCATAATTAAAGGTATCTTACGATTTGAACCTTCACTTAGTGAGAACATATCAAAGTTGACAAGAACGGCATAATAGACGTGTCTTTGAACTAGCGATTCTATATAGCCAACTGGATACGTTTCACGCACAAGAAATTCATTTCCTCAGGTGATTCTAATCAGCCGACACGTGAACTGGCCTTGTGTCTGTATCTCGCTTTCATGAGTGCTCTAGAGACTAGCCAAGTCTCATAGAAGGCGGCACCACCTTCACACTCACATAGGTAGGCTTAAGAGTGCCCCTGTAACTATAGCACCCTAACAATTTTGTTACAAGCTTATTAAGAGCCCACTGCTCAACCTCCTCCGTTACTCATTACAGGTACCAAGCACTTTACCTTGGGATGTTATTTATATAGTGCTTGCAACCACTCCATATGATGTACTTGGGCTCATTGAACTCAAGACTTGATGTCTCTTCAAGTGTTGAGTCGAGTTTCCATTCTTAGTGATCATATAATACTGGCTTTAGATCTATCCCTATTGATGTCTTAAAAACCATATCTCTTTCAAGACCTTTTGTTAATGGATTAGCCAAGTTCTGGCTTGATCTCACATAATCTAAAGTTACTACTCCATCAGTAAGTAACTGCCTAATAACACTATGCCTAAGTCCAACATGCCTGGACTTACCATTGTACACATGGTTATATGCCCTTGATAGTGTGGCCTGACTATCACAATGCGTATATATCGATGACATAGGTTTAGGTCAAATATGAATTTCTAACAGCAAATTCCGTTGCCACTCCGCCTCTTTACAACATGAAGCCAATGCAATAAACTCTGCTTCTACGGTGGAAGTAGTTATGCAAGTCTGCTTCTTAGAGGCACAGGAGATAACTCCCCCACCAAGAGTGAATATCCATCCACTCGATGAATGATCATCATGCTCAGTTAACCAACTAGCATCTGTGTATCATTCTAATACCACATGATACCAACTATAGTACAATCCATAGTCTATAGTGTCTTTTAGATACTTTAGTATCCTATTTATAGCATTCCAGTGTATATAACTGAGATTACTAGTAAACCTACTTAGTTTTCCTACTAAGAATGCAATATCAGGTCTAATGCATGTCATAGCATACATCAAACTATCTATGACACTAGCATACTTTAACTGAGAAATAGACTTACCAGTGTTAAGATATAGTTTTGCATTTGAATAAAAAGGTGACGAAACTGGTGTGCAATCAAAGTGATTAAACTTTCTAAGGACTTCTCTATATAGTGTGATTGGGTAAGAATAAGGTTATTACCTTGCCTTATAATTCTTATACCCAAAATCACATCTGCTACACCCATATCTTTCATGTCAAAGTTAGATGACAAAAACCATTTAGTACTAGTGAGACTATCCATATCAGTACCAAATATTAACATGTCATCTACATATAGACAAATAATGACACCTTTACCATTCTTGTACTTACTATATACACATTTATCTGATTCATGTATTTTGAATCCATTTGACACTAATACGTTGTCAAATCTCTCATGCCACTGTTTAGGGGCTTGTTTAAGCCCATACAAAGACTTGATTAATTTACGAACTTTATGCTCTTGACCTGTCATGATCAAGCCTTCAGGTTGTTCCATATGCACTTCTTCATCAAGTTCACCATTCAAGAATGTTGTTTTAACATCCATTTGGTGAATGTGAAAATTGTATATGGATGCAAGAGCAATTAGAACTCTAATAGTGGAGATCCTAGTAACTGGGGCATAAGTATCAAAGTAGTCTATTTTGGCTTTTTGAGTAAAGCCTTTGGCAACCAACCTTGCATTTTCTATGGTTCCATCTACTTTCATCTTCTTCTTGAAGATCCACTTACAACCTATGGGTTTGGATCCATGTGGTAAATCAACTAATTTCCAAGTTTTATTACCCATGATTGAATCCATTTCATCATTTATATCCTCTTTCCAAAAGGCTGCATCTTGGGATTTAATGGCTTCTTCATAGGTTTTAGGATCTATCTCTATGTTTAGACTTAACATATTAGACTCAAAGATCTTTTCTCTTGATCCTTCAACTAAGTATATCACAAAGTCAGGACCATAGTTTTTATCTTTTCTTTCTCTTTTTCTTCTAATTTCTATAGGTTCCTCATTACTTTCCTTGTGAGGTTCTAATAAAGATTCTAAAGGTGGGTTAGAATCCATTAGTTTAGGAATAGAAGAGAACCTATTCTCAAAGAAGGTTGCATCCCTAGACTCGATGATGGTATTTACATCTACTAGGTCATTCGGTTCTATTACTAAGAACCTATAGGCTTTGGTATGATTTGCATATCCTAAGAATATGCACTCAATACCTCTTTCTCCTAACTTCATTTTCTTGGGTTTGGGTAATTGGACAATGGCCCTACAACCCCAAACTTTAAGATATCCTAAGTTAGGTTTCCTCTTTTTCCAAAGTTCATAAGGGGTTACATGAGTTTTCTTATTAGGTATCCTATTTAGGATGTGACAAGTCGTTAGTAAGGCTTCACCTCAGAATCCCTTATTTAATCCAGAATTGACTAACATGGAGTTAACCATTTCCATTATAGTCCTATTCTTCCTTTCCGCAACACCATTTTGTTGTGGTGTATAAGGAGCGGAAAATTCATGGATTATACATTCATTTTCACAGAAATCAGGAAATTGATATTCACCACCCCTATCGGATCTAAGACATTTAATCTTAGACTCACATTGGTTTTGGTTCAATTCCGGGAGATAGTGATTGATGGCAGTTCATGCGTATTGTCCGGTGTCTAATATTGTTCAAGGGGAGCGGTCGAGTGCTCATCGAAACGAAGACTTCTAGTTTGTAAGTCTTAAATTTATCTAAGACTTCATCTTTATAGCTTAACAGATATACATAACAGTATTTTGAAAAATCATCTATGAAGGTTACAAAATACTTTTTGCCTCCTCTTGTAGGAGTGCCATGTAGATCACATACATCACTATGTATTAGTTGTAATAATGTAGTAGACCTTTCTACACTAGGGAATGGTTTGGTAACCATCTTAGTTTGCATGCAAATCTTACATTTATCTACCATATTTTCATCATATTTAGGAATTAACTCTAACTTTACCATGTCATGCATTTTCCTAAAGTTAACATGTCCTAATCTATCATGCCATAAAGTAAGAGAATCAACCATGTAAACAGAAATATTCACTTTATTGATGTTCATCTTAAACATTCCCTCGTACATATAACCCTTCCCTACAAATGTCCCACCATTGGAAAGTACAAACTTATTGGACTCAAATACAAGTTTAAAGCCATTCTTGTTAAGAAGGCTACCAGAAACAAGATTCTTTCTAACATCTGGTACATGGTATACATCGGTAAGAGTGAGGACTTTCCTGGAAGTGAATTCAAGTTTCACTTTCCCTTTGCCTTTGACTTCCGCAGTTGAAGAGTTTCCCATGTAGTGAACACTCCCATCTTCGACCGATACATAAGTCGAGAATGCGCTTCTATCTTTGCAAACATGCTTTGTAGCGCCCGAGTCAATCCGCCATGCATCTTCTCCTTCGAGGAAATTAACCTCGGATATCATGGCAACAAACTTTTCTTTGTTTCCATCTTTGTTTTCTTGAGTGTTCGACTTTTTATATTGACAGTCCTTTTTGTAGTGGCCCATTTTGCCACACTGGAAACAAGCACAGTTGCGTTTCTTTTTCTTTTCAGAACCCTTGCCTTGATGCATTTTCCTCTTCCGATTACCTTTCCAAGGTTTAGGAGGGGGTCTGTTACATTGGCAACTTCCACCATATGGACTTTAGAGGACAGATTAGCAATATCATCTTTGTTGTCTCGAAGCTTTGATTCTTCCTCAACTTGGAGGGTTTGAACCAAATCTTCAAGGGTCATTTCCTCTTTTTTATATTTTAGACTTTTTCTAAAGTCTTTCCATAATTGTGGTAATTTGTCAATGATTGAAAGAATGATAACAGAATCATCAAGGTTAACCCCTTGTTGATGTACTTGACTGATGATGTGTTGGATCTCATGAATTTGATCCACTACCAACTTATCATCTGTCATTTTATAATTCAAAAAATGACTTACAACGAATTTCTTGGCGTCGGCATTTTCCGCAAGATATTTCGCCTCCAAAGCCATCCAAAGTGCACTTGTTGATTCCATGCTTTGATAGATGTCGAAGAGTTCGTCCGTCATGGCATTTAGGATGTGGCCTTTTGCACAAGTAGTCATCTTAATCTCACTTTCTTCTTTTACGGGCTTGGGCAAGTGTCTCATTTTCCACTTCTACCGGTTTTGGTGTAGTCAGAACGTACACCACTTTGAGAGTGGTGAGAATGAAGTGAATCTTCTTCTTCCATCTCTTGGAATTGCCTTTGTTGAAGCGTTCTAACTTCACAAAGTCTTGGGTCATCTACTTCATTGATTGCGCCATGAAGATCTCCAACAGAATATTGTCTTAAGATTGTTGGAAATGTCTCCCGCTTAGATGGGGAAAATAGAGAAGAAAAGAGATGCTTCAAGGCGCGATGTTGCTTTCCTTTAGACAATATTCGCCCCCACCAGTAAGTGTGCAAGGGGTACCACGAATTTGTCTCCAAGATACAATGAAGGCCGGTGTAATCTCCAACAAGATGTCTGTTGATGCTTTGCACAAAGCGGAAACAAACCCAAGAATCACCTTTGGAAGGAACAAGTATTTGAGATTCAAGTTACTGTTTCTGCAGAAAACAATATACTTGAATGTAATTTGGAAACAATAGTTTAGAGAGGCTTTCAAGAGAATAATTGCTTTGGAAATTGTTTAAATAGAATTCCCACAAGTGTATTTCGCATTGTATTTGCAATGGATCGATTCTATTGTTTTTATAGAGCTTCTGGCACCCTTTCTGTTTGATTTATACCCTTACAGAGCACCTATTCAGAGCGGGTCCAATTCTGGCGGTTAGATCACGCCCATCCGCGACTCTACAGTCTAGATCGATCCTGGAGTGACTGTTGGTTTGTGTAAAACCTCCCTCCAGCCCCGTAACCACTAAATCGATCATCCATGGTGTGGATCGCACCCTCTAGGCTAATGACCGTTGGGACAGTGGGACACAATCCAACGGTCGTCATCACACCCGATCACCACTAGCTGTTGGAGTGCACTGGACCGATCTTTCGGTCATCCCACGGGTCTGAGCTCTCAAGCCATTCTGACTGACCGACCCAACTTGACCGACCCCGAGCCGACCGACCTATCGAGGTCGAACCAATGAACGGTCCAGATCTAATCTGGAAAAATTTAAGTGCTCCAATTGCTCCTTGCGACGATGCGATCATGCGAAGTGCAAAGTGCAAAGAACGCCACTAGCGCCCTACAGCCCATTGCCCATGCCGCGCGTGCGCGAACGATGCGTTGCACCATCCCACGGGTCCACCTAATGGCTAAAACCATTGTGCAATAAAGTAATAGAGAGAAGTGGTAAAAGCTATATAAACTTCTCTCTTACTTTTTGCCTTACCGATATGAGACTATCTAGTCAAAGCTACTTTATTCTCTATTCTAAAAAGCAACTACTTTTACAAAACAAAAGCACTTTCTTTATAAAATAGTTTTAAAAACCCACTTTGTTTTGAAAATTACACTAACAATGCACTGAAGAAAGAAGCGAAGAAGAAAAGAGGGGAGAATGAGTGAAAGTGTCTTCATCATTCTAGACGGCCTCCCTTATATATTTGAATTTTTTATCAAGTAAATTCAGAAGTTTGTTGAAACAACCAAGTGAGGTTGACTTTGAAAATAATACCGACTAAGGGTTGCTGTACATGAGAAAAGATAAAAGCACCCTTTCCTCTCTCTCTCTCTCTCTCTCTCTCTCTCTCTCTCATGCATAGCAAACTCTGCCCACCACCGCCTTATATGACTAAAGTATATGAAGGAAAAGACGATAGAATACAATTCTTCCCTTCTACATAAACTAATATGTATAACAATATCAAACTCCCCAAAACATGTTCAATTCTGTTATCAAAAGTACATATTGTTATGCACTCTCTATATCCACTTGATCAGTTTATTTTGTTCAAAATAATGTATGTGATTGCGTCAAGTGAACATCATAACTTGTTAATGTAAGATTTCGTTGGCAAAAATTTTGAATGGCTAACAAACTGAGGACAGAATTCATTTTAAGGTGTGGGTTGTATTTTTCAAGCTCGTTTATACTGGGATAACCTTGTTTGGGATCAGCCCATGCAGCTATAGCTGTAGAGGCACTGTTGTACATATTTCTTGTATTCTGGCATTATATAAGACCTTGACGGAGTAATGTGCGTGAAGCGCATATGGTTCGATCTGTACGGTCAGCTCGTTGGGTGTGCAGTGAGCAGCCCAAGAAGGAAAATTTAATTTACGGCTTGTGCTAAAGGGTATCCATGTAGACGAACCCAACTAAGGAAAATTTAATTTACGGCTTTGTGCTAAAGGGTATCCATGTAGACAAACCCAACTAGTGTCAGGATTAGACTTAGTCAATTTGAGCAAGGTAGACCCTTTCACCTTCTTCATGAAAATTTTCTAAAGGATTCATTAGCCGACCCCAACTAGTTTGGGAGAAAGGCTTAGTTGAGTTGAGTTGTGCTAAAGGGTGTTTTTGGTAATTTCTTTGATGTAGTGGCATTGATATATAAACCACATATTAGGATTACTAGCAGCAAGGGTTTTTTTTTAGTTTTCTTGGCCAAGGAGAGTTTTGCATCCCTAAACCAAAATAGTGACCCTTCTCACGTGAACATAGGCACACTGCCGAACCACGTAAATCTTATGTTCTTGCTCATGTACTTATGTTTCTATGCATCCTTTCTTGACATTTTGCTGTACATCGTGCTTGATCTTTTTTTGAGAAGGTATTTCTCAGTTTTTTTTCAACAAAGTGGTATTAGAACGATCAGGTTTTGTACCATTGCAACAATGACAAGCACCAAGTTCTTCGAGGTGGGGAAATTCAATAGGGCTGATAACTTCAGCCTGTGGTAAACAAGAGTGAGAGATCTCTTGGGTCGGCAAGGCCTGGTGAAGGCTTTGTTAGGCAAAGACAAGAAACTAGAAACGATAAGCAACGATAATTGGGAAGAGCTCCGGCATCCGGCGACTTCAAGGCCCTTGCCTGGTGAATCGTTGGGTCCCATTGGGATTTCAAATTCAAATTCAAATTCAAACGTCTTTGCTGGGAGGCCTAAGATGGAGCAGTTACCTATTTCAGAAAAAGGTATGATGGGACTGGCTCAGAGGCATGAAGATATTTTAGGATTGTTAGAGAGTCCCAAGAAACCTACACTCCACATCAGACGGAAGGATGCTCCATACGTCAAGAAGAATTATGTCAATCGTGCTCCTGGCGGTTTTTACAAAGATTCAACCTTCCCAGTCAGGGGTTTAAGTTCCCAAGATCAGCTCATTATGAATAAGATGAGCTCTATCTTAGGCTCCAAACCGGGCGTAGGAAGAAATTTAGCAGATTGTTTAGACTCTTGAAGTCCTATTCCTGGCCTCCTAGATCTGGCCCCACCTATACCTAATTTTATAGCTGGGGTTCCCGGGGTAGGAAAGGCTATGACAATTAAAAGTAGTTGGATGTTTTGTATTTTATATTTCTTGGTAGTTAGGGAGGCGTGTTGTCAGATTTAGCTCTTCTCCCTAGGAGTGGAGGTTCCAAGGCTCTATTCTCCTTGATTTAGCTATTAAAAGGCCCTCTCCATCTAGTTTTGAGCACAGGATCATTAACAAAGAAGGAATGACCTCCCTTGAGGGGCCGGGAAGATCAGATTCCCTTAGTAGCCAGCTCTCTCTCTCTTTTTGCTCTGGGATTTCACCAGGATTTGGGGGATCGGATTTTGCTTAGGATGGAGACACAAACGATTCCACACTAAGGCGGTGCGTAGCCGTATGGTGGAGAAAAGCTTGGCGATCAACGTCCGTTTGGAAGTCCTGATCCTGTGTTCTGGGGTTGTATATCTGCTAGAGTCCCTGACTCAGCATAGTCTGGTTGAGTCTCTCCTGGCTTGGATGGCTTGCCTAAATCACCAAACTAAATGACTATCTAAATGGCGATGAAAAGTCTGTTTTGAGGAAAGCCTTGCACGAGAAGTCCCCAAATATGACACTTTTTCGTTGGTTTCGATCTTCTGAAGGCCTTGGGGTAGTGCTTTGGAGTGTTGGGGGAGTGGTGAAGACTCTCTAGGCTATGTTTCTAGATAGTAGGGGAGGTAAATTAGTTACTCGACAGAATGGCAGTGCATGGATGGGTGGTCTTGACTGTAGTAGATATTCTTCTTTTGTTTTAAATGGTCTAGGAGTATGCTCCTGGCGATCCTTAATTGATTTTATGTTTTGCTAGTTGGGACCTTTGGTCCCCAATGTAATCTCCATAGTATCAATAAAATTGTCATCTTTCAAAAAAATAAATAAATTTGGGAAGAGCTGTATATGAAGACGGTTAGCGTGATCCATCTGTGTTTGACTGAGGAGGCCGTTTACAGCGTAATCGGCAAAGAGACTACAATCGGGATTTGGCGCAAACTCGAGTCTACAAGGAGAAATCGCCAACCAACACGTTTCTCAATAAGCAACTATATGCTCTTCACATGGAAGAAAACTCAAGCTTACTGGGACATCTCAACACCTCAACATGAAGGACTCGGAACTGTTGAACATTAGAGGAAAGCTAGAAGAGGCGGATAAGGCACTACTCTTGACGTCCCTCCTTAGATCTTATGATCACTTAGTTACTACGCTTTTCTTTGGGAAGGCTACCTTGGTCACAACCATGGTTTAAAATTTCGGTTTCGGTAACCGTTTTGGACCCCACCGAAAACCGAAATTTTGACGAAATCCGAAATTTTGTAATTTGGTTCGAAATTCCGAACCGAATTTTCGTTCAGCTAAAATTTTGTAACACTTTTAAAAAAAAAAATAATGGCATTTAATCGAAATTTTAGACCGAAATTCGAACTTTCGGTCCGAAATTTGGTAAATGGCGAAAAATGGAATTTCGGGAAATTTCGGCTTCGGTCGGATTTCGGTCCGAAATTTGGTAAATGGCGAAAAATGGAATTTCGGGAAATTTCGGTTTCGGTCTCCACCGAAATCCGAAATTTCGGATTTCGGTCGAAATTTAAAACCATGGTCACAACAATAGTAAACATCAGCCCTTCTTGCAAGTGAAAAGATAAAGAAGGCCACCGAAGAAGAATCAAGGAAGATGAACTTGTGGTGAATGTGAACAACAGATAGTACCATGATCAATCTCATGAGAGGAGCCGGAAGGAAGTAAATGGAGTGTGGTCGATCTCGTGAGAGGAGCCGGAAGGAAGTAAATCTTGATCCAAATCAAGAGGAGGAACCACAGTTAAATTCTATTGGTGCCATAAAAAAGGGCACATCAAAAGAGACTGTAGGAAGTGTCAGCAAGAGTTGAAATAGAAGAAACTAAACACCACATATCAAGCCAATGTTGTAGCAAAAAATTAAGTTTTTTCAGATAAAGCCTATTTCCGAAATGTATGGATTCTTGATTCGGAATGTTATTATCATGTGCCCGAACAAGGACTAGTTTGATACTTACAAGGTATTCAACAAAGGGATGGTTTTCATGGAAAACGATGATGCCTGCCAAGCATGACGGAATTGTGCACATTCTATTTGAGGTAAAAAGCTTACAAGCCATTCAACGGAGTACCTATTCTCATGGAAAATGATGTTTCCTGCCAAGCATGATGGAATTGTGCACATTTTATCTGAGGTAAGGCAAATTCCAGATTTAAAGAAGAATTTGGTTTCTCTTGGGAAATTGGATACGGGTGGTTGCTGGTACAATGCAACAAGGGATATGAAAAATCGTCAAAAGAGCACTAGTTGTAATAAAGGGGGAGAAATTTGGAAACATGTACAAGCTACTAGGGAATACTGTGACAGGAAGAGCTGCACCACTTGAGGCTAGCGAGGATTATTCACAAGGGTTGATGGAACTTCATAAGCGGAAATTTCTTAAGGGAGTTCAGAATTGCAAATTGGATTTTTACAAATATTGTGTATACGAGAAGCAGTGCAGAGCATAGTTACCAGGGTGGGAAACTAAAACGGGAAACACTGGGTAAAAAATAGAGGGGGAGCGAGAAATGGAAAAACGATAGAAAATCATATGAGAAGCGCATTGGGAAACACCTTTCGAAATGCATTAGAAAAGTTTCAGAAATGACAGATAAATGTCAGTGAAAACATAGGAAAGACAAGGTAAACACGAAATATATGGTTTTGTAGATTTAAAATTTATTAATTTCAAGCTTCTATTTGAATAATTTTTATTTTTATCTTTTATTACAATAGTTTTCCTTTTAAATATCTATTCCACAAATTTTTGATATTTTTCTCCAAAATGATTCTCGTAAGTTTCACACATGTTTCCCACACGTTTCAATAAATTTTCTACGAGTTTTCCCTACATTTCTCACACGTTTCACACATGTTTCATGTAAGTTTCTCATATGTTTCCCATGCATTTCGGAAATGTTTCCCTTATTTTTTTCATCATGTTTTGGAGATTTTTCCGAAACGCATTTTATGGAAATTAGTTTCCCACCTGCATAAGAAGTTTCTGGCTACTATGGTGTAGAGTCAAGTTCATGACAACAATGTACAATAGTGAAGGTATACTTAACTATGCTCACTCAGATGTTTGGGGGCCTTCGCCAATGGGACCATGGGGCGGTATGGAGTACTTTCTTACCTCCATTGATGACTATTCAAGGAAGTTATATATATTTCATGAGAAGAAACTCTGAATTTTTCGCCAAGTTCAACAGCTAGTTGACAAAAATTGAGAATAAGAAAGGAAACAGATTGAAATGTTTACGGAAAATAACATGGAATATAGAGATGGTGATTTCTTGGCCTACTACAAAGACCGAGGTATCAAGCGTCACTTCATTAACCGGGTACCCCACAACAAAAAGGAGTAGCTAAAAGAATGAACTCGGCCCTTCTTGAAAGAGCAAGGGCTATGAGGCTGAATGCAAATTCGTCAAAGATATTTTGCATGGATGCAGTGGATATGGTGTGCTACGTGATAAATAGATCTCTATCTACATCAATTGGCTTCAAACTTCGGAAAGAGGTTTGGACTGAAAATTCAATTGATTTTTCTATATTTTGTATATTTTGACACCCATCTTCTGTGCATACTCAAAGTGCACAGAAGAGCAAGCTAGCTGCTAAATCAAAACAATGTGTATTTCTCGGGTTTGAGAAAGTGGTGAAAGAATATAAATTGTGGGATCCTACTGTGAAAAAGATAGGTATTAGCCGGGATGTAATCTTTGATGAGACTAGTATGCTGAAAACTAGTGAGCTGATAGAAAAATCAAAGGATGTAGACGTGGAAGAAAAACATGATATGGCATAATTCGATAGTGTTGATTCAGGATTATCTGATAGTGGTAACAAGATGATGCAGTCTTCTATGGAAGAATAATCAGGTAGCGGCCATAATTAGCAAGAAGCGCAACATAGCATATCAGAGTCAAAGCCAAAATGAAATACTAAGTTACCAGTGAAGTAAGGTTTTGATGATTTTGTTTCCTTTCCTTTAGTTACTACTAATGGAGAACCTCTGTGTTTTTAAGATGCCATGAGTGGTTGGGAAAGCCATAAGTGAGTTATGTCCAACACAGATGAGACGGAGTCACTCCATCGAAATAATAGTTGGGATCTTATGAAGCTTCCTATGAGAAAGAAGGCAATTGACTGTGTTGAGAGAAAGAATTAGAGTAGAGAAAGTGAGTTAGAGAGATGATCTCCCCCTCACTAATATATTTACTAATAATGGAGAAGCATAATTACATCTATGCCATCAGGCTTATTACATATATCCAACACTCCCCCTCAAGCTGGAATGTAGATATTGTACATTCCCAGCTTGCTACAAATATCATTCAACTTTGACTTAGGCAAGGGTTTCGTAAATATGTCAGCGAACTGGTCCACAGATAGAGTAAAAGAAACCTGTATCTCTCCTTTATGAATTTTCTGACGAATAAAGTGGCAATCCACCTCTATATGCTTGGTTCTCTCATGGAAAACAGGATTGATGGCTATGTAAATTGCAGCTTTATTATCACAATAAAGCTGAGCTGAAGAAGAACAAGGAAAACCAATCTCCGCCATGAGGGAACGTAACCAAAGGAGCTCCCCACTAGTATAGGACATAGCTCGATATTCTGCCTCAGCACTTGACTTCAAAACAACTTCTTGCTTTTTTACTTTTCCAAGACACTAGATTGCCCGCAACAAATGTACAGTAGCCAGTGGTTGATCTCCTATCTGCTGGAGATCCTGCCCAATCTGCATCACAATAGCCTTCTATTCTGACATGTCCATTTTTCTTGAATAGTAGTCCTTTCCTTAGTGCTCCTTTCAAATAACTATGAATCTGAACTACTGCCGCCCAGTGAGAAGTACGAGGAGCACTCATGAACTGACTGACTACTCCAACTGCATATGAGATATCTGGGCGAGTAATTGTAAGATATATGAGCTTGCCAACTAGTCGTCTATATCTGCCAGGGTCTTCCAATAGATCTCCTTCCTCTGGAATAAGCTTCACACTAGGATCCATAGGTACAGATATAGGCTTTACTCCAAGATTTTCTGTTTCTTCTAGTAGGTCTAACACATACTTTCTCTGTGCTAGAGATATTCCTTGAGAAGAATAGGCCACCTCTATCCCTAGAAAGTATCTAAGTCGACCCAAATCCTTTGTAGCAAACTCTGTCTGTAAGAAACTCTTCAACCTTTGAATTCCTCCTGAGTTGTTTCCTGTAATAATGATGTCATCAACATACACAATCAGAAGGATGCACCCTGCAGAGGATTTATGACTGAATACTGAAGGTCTACTGCACACTGTCTAAGACCAAAGCGAATAACGGCCTCATTAAATCGACCAAACCATGCTCTTGGAGACTGTTTCAAGCCATATAAGGATTTCTTAAGGCGACAAACAGAGGAGGACATCTCCCCCTGAGCAGCATACCCTGAAGGCTGCTCCATGTAAGCCTCCTCCTGTAGATCGCCATGCAGAAAGGCATTCTTCACATCAAGTTGATGCAGAGGCCAACCATAATTAGCTGCCATGGATAAGATGACACGAACTGAAGGAATCTTGGCTACAGGGGAGAAAGTCATGATAGTCAACCCCAAAGGTCTGAGTGTACCCCTTAGCAACCAGACGAGCTTTCAACCGTTCAACCTTTGCATCAGATAAATACTTAATGGAGAAGACCCAACGACAACCAACTGGTCAAGTCCCAACTGGAAGAGAAACAAGTTTCCATGTTTGGCTGGATCGAAGTGCCCCCATTTCCAGATCCATAGCAGCTCGCCAGCCAGGATGTTCAAGAGCCTCCTGTAATGATTTTGGTAACTCTACAGAGGCAATGGGAGAATCAGAAGTAATGACAGATGATGGTAAAGAAGATACCTCTGTAGGCATGAGTGGGACCTCGACTGTAGCAGACGATGGATGATGAGAAGGAGGTGGAGGCCTCGTCTTCTGCACTCGTCGCTGATATTCTTTTGTAACGGGTGGGCGAACCACTGGAACTGAAGAAGAGGGTGCCGGTTCTGAGTGTGGCGTAGGTTGGAGTGGTACCTGTACAGGGTCAGCAAGCGAAGGAAGAAACAAGGGTACCTCATCCGGGATGGAACTAGGAGGAGGAGTCGAAGGCCCCAAAAAAGGTTCTGATTCAAGGAATGTTACGCGGCGGAGACAAACCATCGTCGTAAACGAGGACTATAGCAGCGATAACCTTTCTGAGTCCTAGAATAACCCAGAAAGACACAACGTTCTGACCGAGGATCAAGTTTGTCCCTACTAGGTCCAAGAAGGTGAACGAAACAGACACACCCAAAGAGCCAAAGACCCGAGGGAGGAGAGGAAACAGCTCCTGTTAAGGATACAACAGACGAAAAGGAGAGGAACCACGAAGGACAGAAGATGGGAGACGATTTGCAAGAAAACATGACGTCAACACGGCCTCTCCCCAAAAAGATTTAGGAACTCGCATTTGAAACAAGAGCGTGCGAGTAACTTCAAGTAGGTATCTCAATTTTCTTTCTGCTACACCATTTTGCTGCGACGTGTAGGAACACAAAGATTGATGAATAATTCCATGACCTGTAAGATAATCCTCAAAACCATGTGTAGAAGATAAATATTCGCGAGCATTATCAGTACAGAGACATTTGATATTGCAATTAAACTGGTTATTTATTTCAACATGAAATTTCTAAAAAGCACTGAAGACCTGGAAGCGGTCTTTCAACAAATAGATCCATGTCATACGTGAATAATCATCAATAAAAACAACGAAATACCTAAAACCATTATTAGATGCGACCCTAGGGGGCCCCCATACATCAGAATGAACTAAACTAAAAGGACTATCAACACGACTGAGGACTCGGGAAGGAAAGGACACCCGGTGATGCTTCCCAAGTTCACATGATTCCCACTGGAATGGAGAAATAGAAGATGGAACATAAGACGTCTGCTGAAGGCGCTGAAGGGACTGATGACCAAGACGGTAGTGCCACTGAAATGCATCGACGGATGTATGCAGGACTGTAGGAGAACGACTGCAGTCAAGGGGGAAGAGACCATCCACCTCACGACCCGATCCAATCGTCTTCCCATTCGAAAGATCCTGTAAAACACAATACGATGGATAAAATGAGATGGAGCACTGAAGATTTTTGTTAATTGGCTAACAGACAATAAGCTAAAAGCAAATTTTGGAACACATAAAACATATGATAAAGAAATATTAGATGAAGGACAAATTGTGCCAATACCAGTGATGGGGGAAGTGGACCCATCAGCAAGAGTAATGGTCTGAGTTCCTGTCGGAATGGAATGAAAAGAAGCAAGCTGAGAAGAGTTACCAGTAATGTGATTGGAGGCTCGCGAGTCAATAATCCAGGACCCGGAGCTAGAAAGTAAGTTCATGGGTGAGCTACCTGGCTGAGCAAACCCAGAAGTATGATGGGAGGCATTCTGTCTGAATCGCTGCAGCTCCTCATAATCTGATCTCGTGAATGTGAAAGGTTCATCAGCAGAAATAGAGAGAGGCAAAGAGGTCATACTGTCAGACGGACCGGTCACTGTGAGATGAGCTGACCGGCCTGTACGAAGCTCTGGATGTAGTGTGTAGCATGTCTCAATCTGGTGGCCATCCCTATGACAATGAGTACAATAAGGACGACCACTGCCAACACCCACCCTGCCACGGCCACGACCACGAGCCCGAGTAGAGTAGCCACCTCCTCTAGGTGGTTGAGACCCACCAGAATTGTCAGAAGAAACTAGAACTGCACTCTCAGACGGAAGGCTGGGAGATGGATCATCAAGACACTGCTGTGCTCGTAAATAAGTCTCCAGTAATGAGGGAATAGTGCCCGAGCTAAGGACCTGCTGACGGAAGGAAGCAAACTCAGGGCCTAAGCTCTCAAGATAGTGAACAACCCGGATCTGCTCTCGCTGGCGGCGAAGAACATTGATATCAGACGTGAGGGATAAGTAGATGTCAAGCTGCTGACATAAGGACAGAAACTGGCCATAATGACTCTCCAGGGACAGATCACTACAGCGAAGACGCATCCACTCAGAGTAAGTAGAGCAAATACGTCGGAGATTTTCAACCCCAGAGTAAGTGTCAGTGGTATGATCCCAAATCTCCTTCGCAGTGGGAAGGAGAATCATCGTGGATGAAATAGCAGGTGTCATGCTCTGCCATAGAAAGACTGTGAATCAAGGCATCTTCCATTTCCCAACGGGTGAAGGACGGGTCCATACATGGAGGGGGGTCCTGACGAAGAAAACTGACCTTACCTCTCCCAAGGAGATAGGTCTCAATTGCAACTTTCCAAGGAAGGTAGTTAGTTCCATCAAACTTGGCAATATTCAACTGTGGGTATGAACCCTCCACAGGTGCCAAGGTAGGGTGAGACGATGAAGAAGGAATCGACGGTGTGGTAAAAGCATGAGTCTTAGTGGTCATGCCAAGAGATGGATCAACGATGACAGGAGGTTCCATTAAGACAACAAAGATCAAGAAACAAAGAAACCACAACCAAGGGCTCCAACGAGGAGACGTAGAGAAGATGAATAAGAACAAACTAATCCACCAAGAAGCTCATAGAAAAAGCGCACAAGAAAGGACCAAGTGCATAAAGAGACCCATATAGAGACTAGGAAGATGCCGAAGACGTAGTAAGAAGAGAGAAATCTAACACATCAAAGAAAGAGAGTAAGAAATAAGGCTTTTAACAAAGAAATCCAAACACTGCTTGGGTTTTCAGGGGGGCGCGAGTGGGTTTGAGGGGGCGAAAAACGCTGGACTGCTTAGGTTTTCAGGGGGCGCGAGTGGGTTTGAGGAGGTGGCAAAACGATGAAATCTGTTTTGGATATGGGGAAGGTTAGGGTTAGGTTTAGGGCGTGGGAGAGATGAAGATGAGAATGAGGAAGGGGTTAGGGAGATATAAAGATGAGGATGAGGAAAGGGGTTAGGGTTAAGGTTGAGGAATGGAGAAGATGGAGGCTAAGGGGTTTCCCTAGGGATAAAAAAACCCTAGGGCTCTGATACCATGTTGAGAGAAAGAATTGGAGAAGAGAAAGTGAGTTAGAGAGATGATCTCCCCCTCACTAATATATTTATTAATAATGGAGAAGCATAATACATCTATGCCCTTGGGCTTATTACATATATCCAACTATATCCAACAGACTGCAAATGGATCTACAGGTGGAGATAGGTACAAGGCTCGTCTAGTTGCAAAGGGATATGCTAGAAAGAAGGCGTTGATTGCATCAAGATATTTTCACTTGCAGTAAAACACACCTCTATTTGTGTATTGTTTAGTCTAGTCGCAGGGTATAATCTAGAGCTAGACTAGATGGAAGTTAAAACAATCTTCTTTCATGGCGACTCGGAGGAACAAATTTACATGGAGCAGCTAGAGGGATTAGTTGAAAATGCAACTAGGATCATGTGTGTCTACTAAAACAATATCTCTACGGGTTGAAGCAGTCACTTACGCAATGGTATCTACGATTTGATTCATTCATGACGAGGAATGAGTACACACAGTAGCTTCGATTGTTGTATTTATTATTGTGCTATTGATGCTAATTCATACATATATTTGCTACATTAGGTTGATGAAATGCTAGTTGTTGCTAAGACCAGGCATGAAATCAATATGAAGTCAATAGGCAAAAATCTATGTGAAACCAAGAATTCTACATGAAGTATCTAGGTGCTGCTAAGAAGATCCTTGGTATGGAAATTAGATGGGATATGAAAAATGGAGTGCTTTAGCTTTCACAGGCCAAGTATATTGAACAAGTACTCCAAAGGTTCAACATGGAAAATGCAAAACCAATTAATTCCTTTGGTGGGCCACTTCAAATTAGGTAAGCAATTATGCTCATCTATCGATGAGAAACAGGCAAGAATGTCTAATATCTCTTATAGTAGTGCCATTAGTTGTCTAATGTATGCGATGGTTTGTATGAGGCCAAATATGACTCATGTTGTGAGCGTAGTAAGTAGATACATGGAAAATCTTGGAAAAGAGTTTTGGAATGAAGTGAAGTGGATTCTTAGATATTAACATAGCACTAAAAATTTGGACTTGATGTATGACATGGGAAATTGAAGATGGGCTGACTTGCTATGTAGATTCAGACCTCAGAAGCAGGAATCTTCCCTCGAGGTGCCGCTCCCACCTCGGAACCTCGAATCGACGCTCCTTAGGAAAGAGCTTTCAGGGAGCGCGACCCCAAAGAGACGGGAACCCCAAAGAGACAGTCCCACCATCACCAACTTCCTTACATCAAACTCCTCCAACTCTTCAAAGTACTTCATTGGAGCAAGCACAAAGGCTTGTGCATCTTCAGAAGGCACAATGAACGAGTGCACCCAAATGAAGATGGTGAAGATGGTTAGAAATTAGCTTTTAAATGTACGTAAATTTTGAAAGATGCATATGAAAATGGTTAGAAACTATTATTTTTTTATGTACTTGAATTTTGAAAGATATATAAAGAAAATATTACATACACGCTCCCATGGCGCTTCCAAAACTTAGACTCTTCTAAACCCACGCTTCCCCGCTCCCGCTCCCGCACCCGCACCAGCTTCATGCTTCTAAGATTCAGACTATGCAGGAGACTTGGATGAGAGGAGATCTATTACATGCTATGTGTTCACATAGTAGCTGGGCCTATTTCTCGGAAGGCTTCTCTTCATTCGATGATCGCTTTGTATACGACAGAGGCAGAATATATACAGCATGTGAGGCTGCCCAGGAGGCTATATGTATGGCTGGATTAGTTCATGATATGAGGTGAGGTTGAAGCAGGGAGAAGCATTGTTGCACTGTGATAGTCAAAGTGCCATACATTTGGCGAAGAATTGATTATATAATGCCAAGACAAAGCATATGCATGTGAGACATCACAAGATAAGAGAATGGGTGGTATATGGAAGTATCAACATGAAAAAATACATTAAGATGACAATGCAGCAGATATGTTGACAAAGTCGGTTACAACGACCAAGTTCAAGCATTTCTTGGACTTGGCCAATATCAGCAACTGTTTATGATTGGCGAGGCACCCCATCGGGTGGCGTAGGGCACCCGGTGTTCCCGGGAGTACACAATGGAGTTGACCATCATGTACTTACAGAATTCAAGTCAAGTTAGAGATTGTTGTACAAATGTCTTGTATTCTGGCAATAGACAGGACCTTTATAGACTAATGTAAGCGACACAAACACAGGTCAAGCTACTCGGCTCGCTGAGGGTGCAGGGGGCAGCGCCCCGGAAGGAAAATTTAACTTACGGTTTGCGCAAAAGGGTATTCCGGCAATTTCTTTGAGGTTGTGGTGTTGAAACATAAGCCCCATATTAGGGCTACGGACAACACAAGTTAGAGTTTTCTTGGCCAAGGAGAGTTTTGTAGCCCTAAACCAAAATACTGAAACTCTTCTCTTGTAGACGTAAGCACACAACCAAACCACATAAATTTTGTGCTCTTGCTTGTTGTGATTGTGTTCCTTTGTATACTTTGCTGTACATCGTGGTTGATCTTTTATTTGAGAAGGTATTTCTCGGGTTTTCAACACACCTAGATATCAAAGCTGCAGTTGGCTTTAAGCAGTTTGGGTGATTATTCCTTCCATAAAATTTAGTGCCTGCTGATCAGTTTGATACTTGAAAGTGTAGTAGAATTGGAGGTCGCTGCCATTGGATATAGATTTTCTTCTTCCTTCAAAGAGATGCTGTAGACTAAATAAATAGGGATGGCAAACTGGTAAGCACTAGAGAGTAAATATAAAAAGAGAACTCGAATGTCACCGGAGAACTAATTCATAAAATACGGGACAGTAAGGTGCAATTGTCTTTCAAAATGAATGTTTTTTTTTCTCATGATTTATTGATACTCTAGGAATTGAATATGGAACAATGAGGATACACCAGTCTACGCGAGCATGATGGAGAATTTTAATATTTGTTGTCACTCCTTTTGTTATATGACTAATGAGATTCATGACAGGCAGTTATTAGCTTTTGTTTCTTGTTTTACACTAGTCTAGGACATAGACAACAGCTATAAAAATGATGACGGCCGAGGGACGAAGGTTTTACTCTATCACAGACTTGAAAAATCAAGAAAACCATAGAAAAGCTGGGAACTGGTGAAGGACCGGATGATCAGGAAACACTTTCAAATAGGGTGTGATTAGCAATGGAGAAGGATGTGGTTGAGGGCATGATGGGATGGGATTTTTTTTTCCTCATTATGTTCGTTCTTTTCCTATAGACTGAAAGAAAAACTAAGAATTTCTGAGAAGTGGATATTGGCCCCTACACTGTACTTCACTGTACTTCTGTTCAGTCTGAAGAACATTTCATTAATAATTCATTAAGTTTTAATATGTTTTTTTTTATTATTTTCCATTTTTATTTCATTGATAAATGTAGTAGCTTAGGAAGCAATGGAAATTGTTTAAGGAGGAGGCCCAAGATAATATTGAGGACTTCCATCGTCTATCTGGGTCAATTAAGATCGAGGACTCCCACTCGCCCCTCCATAAACACCCCTTCTTCAATATAATTTTGGCCGATGAGAAGAGGTTGAGGAAGTCTCAATGGGAGGCAAATAAGGCAGTGGGTATTCGTCTGGTGGAAGAAAGGATTGCTAGTAGAAAGCAACTGGATTTCAAGGAAATGGAACCGGTGGACCCCCTCATAGACATGCCGGACTTCCAAATCAAATTTCTTTTGGGAGAGCTGGAGAAGTGCTCCTCTTAGGGATTCAAACTCTTGTGGCTTTGCTCAGTAACTTTAGCGATAGAAGGGTGGTCCTGCTTCTCCTTGATAAGTATCTATCTGGGTCCTGCAAGGTTTATGGTTTTTGAATGGGAGGTGTTTTGACTTTTTGTTTGGGCCGTAATTTCAGGAAGGCTTACCTTGCTGGATAGGGTGACAGGGTAATGCTCCAAGAAATTTTGGTGTTTTGTTCCTTAGCCCAAGAAGTCCCTTCCTGGGTTTCATACGATATAAAGCAGAGGGGACTCCTGGTCCCGACCTGATGTAATATTCGTATGATTTATAATATAATACCAAAAAAATAAAATGTAGTAGCTTGGGAAGTATATGATCTCGTGTTTGGCCAAGAATATCTTCTACTGTGACTTCCCTCTGACTTGATGAATAGGTAGTCTTTTCAACTATTACAGGTTCATTCTTTTTTTTTTAAATTCTTGCCTGAATAGCTTCTTTTATTGAGTCCTGTCTCAGTTATGGTTCCTCTACATATGCACTGCTTATGAAATTTCTAACAACACGTAACCAGGTTTAACATAATTAATGACCATTAATAGGCCCACAGGATAAAGCTTACATATCTATCCACTATGGTTGTTTTGAGCCCGTAACTAGTTAACGGAGAAGCTTATGTTTCTCGTCATCAATTATAAGTATTTCTTGATTGAAATTAACAAGGACCTTCTCAAAATGCAGCTACTGATGACTTCAAGGGTGCTCGTTTGCTGGGATATCTTCCAAAGACAAGGAGTACTGTTAAGATAACTGGGAAAGTAAGCGCTGTTGCAACCACTGTAGTTGAGGAAGTTAAGGAGTATGTCTCTTCAATGCTGTTTGTACCTTTTAAAACCTTAGCAAGTCTTCCGGATTTCGTGTTTCTTCTTCTACTTCTCTTTTTTGAATAATAATTTCATGTTTCTTCTTGGATAAAACAAATATAGATTATTGTTTGTCTTCTCATTTTTGCTGGCTCTATATTCACTCTGGCATACAAGTTGTCAATTTGTGTTTCGGTTTTCTTCTTTTCATTGGGGAGAGAGGGTTGGGCTCTTATATGCTTCACAGTTCGCTTTCTTTTCTTTTCTTTTTTTATGTTGTCCATATGTTACTTATTTAGTGCTGAATATTTATGAAACTTTCAAAGTATTATCTGGAAAGCATGATTGCCTCAGGTGATTTTGTTATTTACCCCCTTCAACACTTTAATATATTAAGCATTTCAAGGGTTTAATATCAAATGGAGTGGAATATTCATGCTGAACTTTTATTCCTGTTACTAGACAGACCATAAAAGAACACATCCCGACACTGAAGGGGATGACAGAAAGATTGCCTTCGAATTGGGTCCCATTAGTAATGTAACCAAAGTCCGCCTTTACTGTGGAAGGGTAGGGGTCGAAGCCTGGATATCCTCCTGTCACTGCTAGTCTGCAAACCTGGTGGATATTTTTGTCTTCTAGGTGAAACATTCACCTAGCCTATCTAAGATGTGCTAGGGGTTTGAAGAGGGAACATGAAGGAAACTTATTTTTATGTTCTTGTAGATGAGTTTTCTTCACTTGTCCTTTTCATAGCAGTACAAATTCGAGTGCTGATGGCTTCTTTTCTATATGATACTGTTATAGTAAAGCTCAGTATTGAGTTAGCAAGTAATCCATATGGTAGTATTTTTCTTAAGAGAAATGGGAACCGAAAATATTGATCCTGTCCCAGTATCCACCACACATTGCGCCCATCTATGGTTTCCAGAAACATTTATATGAAGGAACTGTTGTTATGACAAGAGAAAGAAGAAGAAGAGTGAGGGAGAAGGTGGAGTTTCCTTAGAGAGCTCCCAAGTAATATGGTGTATATATATTATGCCCAAATAGGGTTACATGTGCAAAAACTATAATGCCCTTTAACAATACCCTTCAACACTTCCCCTCAAGCTGGAATGTATATCATACAACCCCAGCTCGTTGCAATTATCTCTCAACTTAGACTTCCCCAATGGTTTGGTAAACACATGTGCTAACTGATTGGTAGATCAAGTGAAGGATGTGCTAATCTCTCATTTTTGAAGTTTCTCACGAACAAAATGGCAATCTACTTCAATATGCTTTGTCCTCTCAGGTTTGGTAAACACATGTGCTAACTGATTGGTAGATCAAGTGAAGGATGTGCTAATCTCTCCTTTTTGAAGTTTCTCACGAACAAAATGGCAATCTACTTCAATATGCTTTGTCCTCTCGTGGAACACTGGATTAGAAGTACTGTGAATTGCTGCCCTGTTATCACAATAGATTGATGCTTGTGAGTTGTGACAAAGGAGGAAAACCGATTTGCAACATTAGAGACCTCAAGTCTCAACCAGGTCAACTCCCCGTATGTATGGGTCATGGCTCGATACTCTGTCTCTGCACTAGAACAAGATACTACCTCTTACTTTTGACTCCTCCAGGACATAAGATTTCCTCCAACAAAGGTGCAATAACCAGTAGTCGATCTCCTATCTGCTGGAGATCCTACCCAATCAGCATCTGTGAACCCCTCCAGTCTCGTATGATTATTCTTCCATAAAATAAACCTTTTTTAGGAGCACCTTGAATGGTTTCAAATTTCCACCGAAACCAACACGAAACGACCGAAATGTTTCTGTTTTGACAGTGCATGCCATTAGGTATATGATGTTTATAAACCATTATGGATGGTTGTCTTGCTAATATGATGGTTTCTAAGTGTGTATTTGTGTGTGTTTTAGCATTTCCTGAAGTTTAATCTTTAAATTCTATCATTTGCATATGTTTTCATATGTTTCCTCGATTTTACAGGATTTCCACCGAAATTTCCAACTGAAACCAAAATGTTTCTGTTAGTGTGGGTATATGCCTATGGGCATATTGGTCTTTTGTACATCTCTTATTATATAAATACATAAGTGAGGGGGAGATGCCCTAACTCACTTCTCCTCTCAATCTCTTCTAACATGGTATCAAAGCCTTAGGGTTTCTGATCCTCTCTTCTCCATCAACCTCAACCTCCATCCTTCTCCATCCCTAACCCTAACCCTAACACCCCTCTCGCCTCTCACTCTCTCCCTCCCCTCGCTTCCCCCCCCCCCACCTCTTCCTTTCCCTTCCCTTTCCCCTCCTCCCACTGCCCCTCTTCCCTTTCCCCTAACCCCTCCATTCCCTGCTACAGTAAATTGCTACAGCAACCCGCTACGGTACAAAAAAAAAAAAACCATTTCTATACCCTAGAAATCTCATGCCCCCCCCCCCCCCCCCCCCAAGTGAAATTCCCCTCTACCCAACCCCACTCTCACACCATTCCCCTCTACCCCACCCCACCAACTGTGAATTCCCTAGCCCCCCTTTTTTCTTTACCTAAATTTGTCATCTTTCATTCCCCTCTCTTCTCCCATGGCTTAAACTCCTAAGCTATTCTCTTTCTTCTTATTCTCTGCGGCCCCTATCTCTTTTCTCTCTATCACGTTTCTTCTTCATGACATCAAGGGTTTCTCTCATGCCCTATTTCTCATCAGTCTCCCTCAGGAGCCGCCATCTCATTTATTGACTTCTCTTTTTTTATTTCCTCCCGGCATATTACTTTTTCGTCTGTCGATTTCCTACCTTCACCTATTTACTTATGGATAGCCCAGTCATTGACGATCCCACTCACATACAGTTCTCTGGGACTACTATTTCTTCGACTCGCCCATCATCATCTTCATCCTACATTCCATAGTCTTCTTCGATAGATGGCTCTTTTCCTCCAATGACCACAGTGCGGCTTGATGGATCCAATTACATGAATTGGAAAGTGGCTGTGGAAACCTATCTGATTGCCAGGGGGAAGATCTCTATTCTTCGTCGTGACCCCCCTCCTTCTACCGATCCCACTTATGAGAAGTGGGAACAGGATGATGCCCTTATTCATACCCTTCTCTGGCAGAGTATGTCTCTTGAGATTGCCGGGACCATGATTCACCTTCCCTCTTCTCGCCAGGTTTGGGATCATACTGCTACTACTTTCTCCGGGAATGGCAACCTATCTCAGATCTGCTCCACCTATTCTAAGTGGATGAATTTTCGTCACGGTGACAATCCTCTCTCGACTTACTACAGTCAGTTTGTTTCACATTGCCAGTAGTTAGATGTTCTTATGCCTCGTACCACTGATTTGACTGAGGCCGCTCAGCAGCATGATCAGATACGTGTCGTTCAGTTCCTTGAGACTTTGGGCTCTGAGTACATGCACCTTCGTCAGCAGATTTTTGGGTCTGGCACGATGCCCTCTCTTCAGGAGGTTTACATACGTGCCCAACAGTGTACTATGAGTGACTCTGTTTCAGCTCCTTCCGCCGATATTAGTCTACTGCTGCCTATGGTGTAGGTGATCGTGCTACACGTGGTGGAGGCACCTTTGGCCGTGGCCGTGGTCGTGACTTTGGTCGCGATGGTCGTGGTGGTGGCCGTGATATTCCTGCAAGCCGTGGTGGCTGCCCACGCCCATATTGCTCGCACTGTCGTCGTGACGGCCATTATATGGAGACTTGCTATGTACTACACCCTGAGCTGCGTCCTTCCTCAGAGACTCGTTTTGGCCGTACCGCATATCTTGCTGCACCGGATGCTTCCGAGACCTCCTCTGCTTCCGTTCCACCCAGCACTGGCCCACAGGGTGATGGGGTCCTTATGTCTCGTGCCGACTTTGATGAGTTACAGCATCTCAGGTCTACCAGCCACCCACAGACTGCGACTTTTGCTCAGCCAGGTAGCTTCCCTGCATCCTTTCTTACTAGCTCCAACTCCTGGATCATTGATTCTGGAGCCTCCAACCACATGACAGGTGCTTTTTCTTCCATGAGTTCATTTCGTCCCCTGGTTAATCAGTCCATCACACTTGTTGATGGGAGATCCACTCCTATCTCTGGTGTTGGTGATACTTCTCATTGTCTTGGTCTCACATTATCCTCTGTTCTCTGTGTGCCAAAGTCCCCTTTTAATTTGCTCTTAGTTAGTCAGATTACTAAAAATATCAACTGCTCTATCTCATTCTATCCTTCTTATTGCTTATTTCAGGATCTCTTAACTGGGAGGACGATTGACTTGGGCCGTGAGATTGATGGGTTGTACCGTCTGGATTGTAGCCCTCCTCGTACGATTTTACACAGCTCCAGCGACGCATATCAGTGGCACTGCCGTCTTGGACATCCCAGCCTAGATCGCTTACAACGGACATCTATTGTTCCTTCTTCTGTTGAACATTTTTTGTGCGAGGCCTGTGAACTTGGGAAACATCATAGGGTGTCATTCCCGTCTAGGCCTGTTAGTCGGGCCTCGTACCCTTTTGATTTAGTGCATTCCGATGTGTGGGGTCCCTCGCGGATACCCTGTGTTTGGACATCGTTATTTTGTCGTTTTTGTTGGTGATTATTCATGTATGTGTTGGCTTTATTTATTGAAAGATCGTTCAGAAGTGTTCTCTGTTTTTCGTGCTTTTCATTCAGAAGTTACTAATCAATTTAATTGCACTCTTAAATGTCTTCGCACTGATAATGCCAGGGAATACTTCTCGAAATCAAATGGTTTTGAGGAATTCCTTTCCACTCGCGGTATCCTGCACCAATCTTCTTGTGCTCACACATCTCAACAAAACAGTATTGCCGAACGGAAAATGCGATCATTATTGGATGGAGCTAGCACTCTCCTATTCCAGATGCGAGTTCCCAAGTCGTATTGGGGTGATGCAGTTTTGACTACTAACTATCTGGCCAATAGACTTCCTTCTTCTGTTTTAGGCGGGTCTTCCCCTTTCTCCATCTTACGTCCTCATCATGAGCCATTTCCTCTCCCTCCTCGGGTATTCGGGTGTGTCTGCTTTGTCCATAAGCTTGGGCCTGGCTTAAATAAATTATATCCTAGATCTGAACGATGCCTTTTCCTGGGTTACTCACGAACCCAGAAAGGTTATCGTTGTTATAGCCCTTGGTTACGTCGTTCCATTGTCTCGGCAGATGTCACCTTCTTTGAGACTAAGTCCTTCTTTTAGAGCCCTCAAGCTACGATGCCTCTCTCCCATTCTTCAGATCTACCTTTACCGGCTCCTGTCTTCCTGATCCGGTGGAATGTCCCTCTTCCTCGTCTTTATCACCTTCACCTACTGTGTCTCCTGTTCCCGAGACCACTATTCCATTACAGGTACCTCCTCGGCCCCCAGCTCCAGTTGTTCAGAAGACCTATCAGCGGCGTCATAACAAGGCCACTCATCCATCTCCGGCAGCGCCATCGCCAGCCCATCAGGAGCTCCTTCCTTCCACGTCTGAGGTACCTATCGACTCTCCTATTGCATCCCGCACTCATTCTCACAGTACAACTCATCATATTTCTTCTGTTCTTTCATATGATGCTCTCACGTCTCCTTTCCCCAGTTTTGTGTCTTTTCTCTCTTCTGTTTCTTTGCCAGAGTCCTTGGCTGCAGCACTTGATCACCCGGGGTGGCGCTCTGCTATGGACCTCGAGATGGCTGCCCTTCAGGCCAATCAAACATGGGATCTCGTTCCTCTACCTCCTGGTGCACGCCCTGTTGGATGTCGTTGGGTATATACGGTCAAATATTTGCCTGATGGATATGTTGAGCGCCTTAAGGCACGCTTGGTTGCCAAAGGGTACACTCAGACGTTTGGGGTGGACGATTGTGAGACTTTTTCTCTTGTAGCGAAGATTCCATCACTGCATGTTCTCATCTCTCTTGCTGTTAATCAGGGCTGACCTCTACATCAGTTGGATGTCAAAAATGCATTTCTCCATGGTGAGCTCACAGAGGAAGTTTACATGGAGCAACTTTGTTACACAAGAGCACCTGGTTGACCAACCACTTAGTGAGACCTCATCAGCAAGAGTCCCAGCCAGGCATAGGTCTCGCCCGCGTCACCTAGCTGATTATGCGCACATGGGCTGAAAGCCCAGCTGCTCTTCATTACCTGCAAGGAAAGGCTTAAGTTTGTTAGAAAGGAACCAATAAAAACAGGACACCTGTTAGTTTGTTAGAGAGTCTGATGAAAAAGGGATCAATATTATAAAGAGAAAAACCATCGTTGAGATGGGGAGAATTAATTCCCACTAATTTCTTCTTTTACTCATCTTCTTCCTCTATCCATCTTCTTTTGGAGGCCACTCAACCTCGAATTGAGTTTTTCCCCTGAGATTTACCCAACAATTGGTGCTTTCATTTCCTTCTTCCACCCCAATGGCAGAAGGTACCAGATTCAAAAAGATCGAAGACACCATTGCCTAACTCTATGAATCCACAAGCTCCCACCATTCCCAAATCCATTCCCTCACCACCCAACTCTCCACTGTAAATTCTACTCTCGCCGACCTTGTCACCGCGGTTACAACCATCAAGGGACAACTCGATCAGCGCCAATTTCAGTCACCACCGCCATCTCTGCCATCGCTCCCAAACCCAGATCCACCATATCACCGCTCCATCAAGCTCGATTTCCCTCGCTTCGCCGGCGTCGATCCCCTCGGGTGGAGCTTCAAGGCCAATCAGTTCTTCTCTTACCACAACACCCCAAATGAACAGCGGCTCACCATTAGCTCCTTCTACATGGACGGCCCCGCCCTTGCTTGGTTTCAGTGGATGACCAACAACAACCAGCTCACCTCCTGGTCTGCATTCACCGACGCACTCATCGTGAGATTTGGCCCTTCAAAATACATCGATCCACTAGGAGCCCTATCAAAGCTAACACAGACAACAACGGTTGAAGCTTACCAGATGGACTTCGAGGCTTTGGCAAATCAAACAGTGGGGTTGCCTCCTTCTTTCATGCTGAGTTGCTTCGTCTCCAGATTACGACCGGATCTTCGCCGAGAAGTACAATCGCGATGTCCTTCTTCCTTGTCGCAAGCCATCGGTCTCGCCAAACTCCAGGCCGACAAATACACAGATGCCCGCCGTTTTCCTTATCATTTTCAACTTGCAAACCCTTCGCCGCCCCTTTTACCACCACCTCCAATCATCACCACCATTCCTCCTTCTCCTCCATCCAGCCCTCGCTTACCCGTCCGCCGTCTTTCTCCCGATGAAATGCAGGCCCGGAAAGATAAGGGGCTCTGTTTTAACTGCGACGAGAAATTTCATCGCGGCCATCGCTGCAAACTAAACGGAAAATTTCTATTACTATTGGCCGATGAAACGGATGGGGAATTTCCACAAACACCTGAAGCGCAAGTTTCTTCCCCAACTCCCATTAGCAATTCATCACCAGACCCTGTGGATACACCACCCCCTCCAGAAATCTCCTACAATGCTCTCGCCGGCCATCCATCTCCTCGTACCCTCCGCATTGCTGGCACACTCCACAGCGCCCCTATCCAAATCCTCGTGGACAGCGGAAGCACTCATAATTTCATCCAAGAAAGAATGGCCCGCCATCTTCGCCTACCCATCCAACCAGAATCCTCATTTTCCGTCACAGTTGGTAATGGCAACACTCTTCTTTGTATTGGCCGTTGCTCCCAAATCCCACTCGTAATTACAGACCATGAATTTCTCTTAGACCTATTCGTACTTCCACTACATGGTGCAGACATAGTTCTTGGTGTTCAATGGCTACTTGAGTTGGGTCCGGTCACTTTTGACTATTCCAACTTAACAATTTCCTTTCTCAAAGACTCCAAACCAGTCACACTTACCGGAGAACCAATCCCAGTTCTCCACATGTTGCAATCCTCCCAATTACATCGATGCCTCTCCACATCTTCCATATCCACCTACTACCAACTCGAACTTGTCCAACCCAACCCGACTGCCAATATTTCCCTTCACCCAGATATTGCCAAAATCCTTTCCAATTTCCCCTCAATCTTCGCCACACCCCACGACTTACCACCTCCCCGAGCCTTTGACCACAACATACACTTGCTCCCTGGCTCGGCACCTGTGAATGTCCGCCCGTATCGATACCCACACTTCCAAAAACAAGAGATTGAGAAGCTAGTGTCTCAAATGCTCCATGACGGTGTAATCCGCCCGTGCACAAGCCCTTTCTCATCTCCGGTCTTCCTAGTAAAGAAAAAAGACGGCACTTGGCGTTTCTGCGTAGACTACCGCGCCCTTAACGCCATTACCGTTAAGGATCGATTCCCTATTCCAACCGTCAACGAGATGTTCGATGAATTGCACGGCTCCCATTTCTTCTCCAAATTGGACCTCCGCTCCGTCTTTCATCAAATTCGTGTCACTAGCGCATCTATACCCACCACCGCCTTCCGCACACACGAAGGCCATTACGAGTTCCTCGTGATGCCTTTTGGGCTTTCCAACGCTCCTTCAACATTTCAGGCAGCCATGAATTCCACCTTCAAGAACTTTCTCCGAAAATTTGTCCTTGTATTCTTCGACGACATTCTCGTCTACAGCCCGACTTGGGAGCTTCATCTCCAACATCTCACCCAAGTGCTACAACTCCTACAGAGCTCGGCATTCTTCCTCAAACAATCCAAATGTCAGTTCGGGCAAAAATCAATCGAATATTTGGGACATGTTATTTCAGCTGAGGGCGTTCAAGTTGATTCCTCCAAAATTCAAGCAATACTCGAATGGCCACGCCCATCATCGCTCACTGCCCTCCGTGGCTTTCTAGGCCTCACATGTTACTACCGCCGATTTGTTCGAGGATATGCCTCCATCGCCGCTCCACTTACGGACCTTCTAAAGAAGGATGCTTTCACTTGGTCAGCGACAACACAATCAGCCTTTGAATCCCTTCAACAGGCTATGACCACCACTCCGGTACTTATGCTCCCAAACTTCAACCTTCCCTTCACTATCGATACAGACGCTTCCGGCGTGGGCATCGGAGCCGTCTTGTCACAGCATGGTCATGCAATCGCCTTCTATAGCCGGAAACTTTCACCCCGTTTACAATCATCATCCACCTACATTCGCGAGATGTTCGCAATAACGGAGGCAGTTCGAAAATGGCGCCATTACCTTCTTGGTCGAAAGTTCCTTATACGGACAGACCACCGCAGCCTGCAACATTTGATGGACCAATCCATCCAAACACCTGAACAACAATATTGGTTGCAAAAACTTCTTGGTTTTCAATACCGTATAATCTACAAACCAGGCAAGGAAAACATAGTAGCCGATGCTCTCTCCCGATGTCCCCAATTCTCCGCAATTTCAGGCCCACAATTCGCCTTAACAGACCAACTCCAATTTGCCTTGCAATCTGACGCGGAATCCCAAAAGCTGATCCAACAAATCCATCAACAACCAGGTCAGTACCCATATCACAGAGTTCATGACAACCTCCTCTTCTACAAAGATCGCTTGGTCATACCTTCCCATTCCTCGCTACGCATGGACATCTTCAACGAATTTCACACGAGCCCCATTGGAGGCCACTCTGGTTTTACACGAACTTTGGCTCGCATCCAACAAAGCTTCTTTTGGACTGGCATGCGCACACACATCCGAAAACTAGTCGCCGAATGCCAAATTTGCCAACAAACTAAGTATGCCACTTGCTCCCCCGCTGGCCTTCTTCAACCCTTACCCATTCCAGACAAAGTTTGGGAGGATATCGCCTTGGATTTTATCACCACTCTGCCGAATTCGCATGGAAAAACAGCCATATTGGTAGTCATTGATAGGCTCTCCAAATACGCTCATTTCTTACCATTACCACCACACTACACAGCACCGTTAGTTGCAGACCTCTTCACTAACAACATCTACAAACTCCACGGCATGCCCCGAAGCATCATCAGGGATCGCGATCCTTTATTTCTCAGCAAATTTTGGCAAGCGCTCTTCCGCCAACAGGGGACATCACTCAAAATGAGTACCGCTTACCATCCACAAACGGATGGCCAGACCGAACTAGTCAATCGCTGTCTCGAACAGTACTTACGCTGCTTTGTCATGGATCAACCGCGCCATTGGTTTAAATTTATCCATTGGGCAGAATACTGGTACAACACAAGCTATCATTCGGCTACTGGTATGACCCCATTTGAAGCTCTATACGGTCGCAAACCTCCGTCCATCCCTGATTACATCCGTGGATCTGCTAAGGTCGACCAGGTTGACTGTGCTCTGCTACAACGTGATCAACTACTCCAACTACTGAAAGCCAACCTTCTACGTGCCCAATTTCGAATGAAGCATCAAGCAGACAAACATCGAACTGAACGCGAATACACGGTCGGTGATTGGGTCTTCCTCAAATTACAACCTTATCGACAATCCACCATCGCCAGCCGCACATCCAACAAGTTCTCTCGCCGTTACTATGGTCGATTTCAAATCTTGGAACGAATTGGTAATGTCGCCTATCGCCTCAGCCTCCCTGAAGGCTCAAAGATCCATCCCACCTTTCATGTTTCCCTCCTCAAACCATGTATAGGTGACCCTTCTACTCAAGTCATCCCTCTACCACCTCTAACCACCGAGTCCCATCCATTGGTGCAACCGTCTCAAGTACTGGCAGCTAGAACAATTCAACGTGGCCAGTCTCTCTGTCCCCAAATGCTCATTCAGTGGTCTGGAATGCCACCTTCAGATACTACGTGGGAGGATACTGCAGAAATTCGGCGCCTGTTTCCTACACTCAACCTTGAGGACAAGGTTCCTCCCGATGGGGGAAGGAATGTTACACAAGAGCACCTGGTTGACCAACCACTTAGTGAGACCTCATCAGCAAGAGTCCCAGCCAGGCATAGGTCTCGCCCGCGTCACCTAGCTGATTATGCGCACATGGGCTGAAAGCCCAGCTGCTCTTCATTACCTGCAAGGAAAGGCCTAAGTTTGTTAGAAAGGAACCAATAAAAACAGGACACCTGTTAGTTTGTTAGAGAGTCTGATGAAAAAGGGATCAATATTATAAAGAGAAAAACCATCGTTGAGATGGGGAGAATTAATTCCCACTAATTTCTTCTTTTACTCATCTTCTTCCTCTATCCATCTTCTTTTGGAGGCCACTCAACCTCGAATTGAGTTTTTCCCCTGAGATTTACCCAACAAACTTCCTGAGTATGTTGCTCAGGGGGAGATGTTAGCCTCTGTGTGTAGATTGAAGAAATCCATTTATGGTCTCAAGCAGTCTCCTAGAGCGTGGTTTGGACGGTTCAATGATGTCATTATGCGCTTTGGCTTGAAGCAGTGTGCAGTTGATCACTCTGTCTTCAGCTGTCAATCTAAAGTTGGGTGTGTTCTCTTGATAGTTTATGTCAATGACATCATCATCACTGGCAGCGATACAGTTGGGATCCAGAAATTGAAGACATTCTTGCAAAATGAGTTCTCTACCAAAGATTTGGGTCGTCTTAGATACTTCTTGGGTATTGAAGTTGCATATTCGATAAAGGGAATTTATCTCTCATAGTGGAAATATGTCTTAGACTTACCTGAGGAGGCAGGTTTTCTTGGAGTGAAACTGGCGTCTGTTCCCATGGATCCAAATGTGAGGTTACTACCTGAAGAAAATGATCTGTTAGATGACCCAGGCAGATACAGGAGGATGGTTGGTAAACTTATCTACCTTACTGTCACGCGCCGAGATATCTCCTTCGATGTTGGTGCTGTTAGTCAATATATGAGTTTGCCTCATACTTCACATTGGGCAGCAGTTCTTCAAATTCTTCGTTACTTGAAGAGTGCTCCAGGTAGAGGGTTGTTCTTCAAGAAACATGGACATCATAAAATTAAAGGTTACACAGATGCAGATTGGGCAGGGTCTCCAGCTGATAAGAGATCTACCACAGTTTACTGCACATTTGTAGGAGGTAAACTTGTGTCATGGCGAAGTAAGGAACACGATGTTTTCTCCAAATCTAGTGCAGAGGCAGAATATAGAGCTATGGCACACACAGGTGGAGAGCTCATTTGGTTACGCTTTCTCTTGTCAGAATTTGGCTTCTCCCCATTATCTCCTTCTCAATTATATTGTGACAACAAGACTGCGATTCACATTGCCACAAATCCAGTTTTTCATGAGGGAACTAAACATATCGAAGTTGATTGCCACTTCATCTGCCATTGGATTCAAAAGGGTGAAATATGCACCGTATTTACAGATCGGTTGACCAATTAGCGGATATGTTTACCAAATCGTTGAACAAAGCCAAATTAAGTGATAATTGTAACAAGCTAGGAATGTTTGACATATACATTCCAGCTTGAGGGGGAGTGTTGGTGTGTGTATATGCCTATGGGCATATTGGTCTTTTGTACATCTCTTATTATAGAAATACATAAGTGAGGGGGAGATGCCCTAACTCACTTCTTCTCCTCTCAATCTCTTCTAACAGTTTCCATTTCCGTGGTGAACGAAATTCAATCCGAATCCGAAATTTAAAACCTTGTCTTCAGGTATATGATTATCTGAAGGACAACTGCCTAATGTGATGTATGAGGAGAACTCATAAACCGGCTGACCACTCCTACTGCATAAGATATATCAGGATGAGTCGCAGTCAAGTATTTCAACTTACCAACCAATCTTCTGTCCCTGGTAGGGTGATCCAACAGCTCCCCCTGATCTAGAAGAAGCTTTACATTGGGATCTCTGCCGGTTTGGCTCCTAAGGATCCCGTCTGCTCTAATTGTTTAGAACATATTTCCTCTGAGACAAGGAAAGACCTCCTCTTGAATATGCCACCTCAATATCGAGAAAATACCGAAGATGTCCTATGTCTTTAGTACAAAACTCTGTCTGAAGGAACATCTTAAGTCCTATCACATCATTCCCAGTGATCACAATATCATCAACATACACGACAAGATGTAGCCATCACTAGAACAAGCACTGAATAAAGAGTTGTCAACTGCACACTGTCTCAAACCATATCGTCTAACACCATCACTTAATCTGCCAAACCAAGCACGTGGAAACTGCTTCAGCCCATATAACGCCTTCCGAAGACGGGAAACAGTACCAATCTCCCCCTAAGCAACAAATTCAGGAGGTTTCTCCAGATACACCTCTTTAGAGAGGTCACCATGAAGGAGGGTGTTTTTAACATCCAACTGATAAAGGGGCCACCAACGGTTAAGCGCCAGAGAAATGAGCACACGAATCGACAGTATCTTTGCCACTGGGGAAAAGGTCTCCATATAATCCACACCATAGGTCTGAGTGTAGCCCTTAGCTACCAAGCGGGCTTTCAACTGATCAACAGTACTATCAGGGGGGTATTTAACAGTAAACACCCAATGACAACCAAATGCTTGGGCACCCCGAGGCAGCGGAACTAGCTCCCATGGACGGTTAGAGGCAAGAGCCTTCATCTCAGTCTCCATAGCAAAGCGCCAACCTGGATGAGATAAGGCCTCTGCAACAGACTTAGGTATAGCGTGATAGGATAAGGATGATAAAAAACTTATATAATATGTAGAAATACGATCATAAGAAACAAAATGAGAGATATGATGAGCAGTAAGCCGTGAACGAGTCCGAGAAGCAATAGGGGACTCATGAGAAGTAGACGGAGGACCTAGAGCTGTGGCGGAGCCACTAGACTGAGGAAGTGGATTGGAGTGAGGGGGTGGAGAGGACAGAGCAATTTAATCATGGGACACCAACTCACGAGGGCGACGAGTATAATCCTTCACCAGTTTGGATGGGGCAGTGACGACAGGACCTGGTAAGGTAGGAGGTACACCGGACTCAATGACAACAGGAATAGGCAAGTGGGTCAGTAGCAGTGGGCAAGGAAGCCTCTTTAGGTATAGATGAATTTTAAGATTAAACTTTGGTAAATGCTAGAATAAGCATAAATACAGACTTAGAAACCATCACATAAGCAATAAAGCCTTTCATATTGGCTTGATCACAACGAACACCTAGTGACATGTGTTGTCATACATGTATGGAACAATAAAGTTAATAAGAAGTACAATGTAATGACTAATAAGAAAGTGCAATGACCGGTCTCCCAACCATTTAAAAAAAAAAAAAAAACAATAATGACCAGCCTCCCCTCTAAGTACCTCAACTTTGTATCAATACCACATAGAGTTTCGAGGTATTACCGGTCCCATACCAATCTGACATCCCATGCATAAGTTATGGTTACTTTACTACGCAATTCAAAGATGTGTCCTAACATATATCATTCTCTACATTAATGAATTGAAATGAAATGCAAATCATAAGATCTTTCTATTTTTTGTCATTCTGACCATTTTTTGAACTGATTTGTCCTTCCGACCATTGCGGTCAAATTTTGAGAATTTCTGTCAAATTTCGGTCAAATTTCAGTCGAATTTCGAGGAAATAATGACGTGGAAGGAAATAATGTAGATTTCACTTTGGTGGGGATGGAAATGGAAACGTTTGGTCATGTCGGTGAAATTTAAAACCATGGAGCAAACAAGATGTTTGATGAAAGGCCCTAGAGAAAAAGGAGTAGTGAGACTCTTCAAAATGGCTTGAGTTGAAGAGAAGCAAAAAACCTCTTTAGGTTTCGATGAATCAAAATCGATTAACATGGGACTTGCAGATGAAACTATCTTAGAAGGCGAATTGTGGGAGAGAGTCACTAATTTCTAACCCCAACTGTGGTTCACTTCTATGTCAACTGTCTAGTTGCAGCTATTTTCTAAAAAGCTCTTTAGGAAATCAGAAGTGATCACCAAGGTTAATAAGCAAAATGAGAAAAGAAAAAGAAAATCCTCTCCAATTGGAGCAGTTTGGAATTTCCTTGCCCTAAAAAATCTTCTCCATTTCCCCCCACATATTGCATTCTGCAATATAAAATTGTTATTTTCATGTATTCTGTATTGATTTTAATATGATGGGATATATAATGTGTACAAGATTTGTAGTCGTATGGGTAAGTTATAAGGTATTTGTTATGTTAAAAGTATTTGTTTCTTAAGTAAACTTTTTCCCTTGTTTAATTTCTTGTTTGAAAAAAGGTGTAGCTAGCATCAACCGTTATGGCCAGTGGAAGGAGTGTGGTCAATTATTCACTCCTATTTCCCATTAAGTAAACACATCTCACTTCAGCTAATTTTGAGACATTTTGTCGGTAGAAAAAATTCTTATTATTTCTGGAAAACTTATTAGATAGTCATTTTCTATATTCTAGGATATTTCTTTAATGAAGTTGATGCTCGGTATTTCAGGTATGCTCTTCCTACATGGGCTGAATTTGACATTGGAAAGGCTCCCGTCTATTGGAAAACAATGAATGGTCTTCCTCCTGCTTCTGTAGGTTGGAAATGCAGCTGATTCTAAGATTCTCCTAGTTTTATTGGTTTCACTTCATTGAGAATACTTCAACCTTTGGCAGGGAGAGAAGCTGACGCTCTTCTACAATCCTTCAAATAAACTTGTCCCAGATGACGAGTTTGGTATTGCATTCAATGGTATTATATTTAATGCATTATGTATGTTGTAAAATCCTCATTTTGTTCTAGTAAAAGCATCACCATTTGACATGATGGGTCTTTTTTTGCAGGGGGGTTTAATCAGCCCATCATGTGTGGTGGCGAGCCAAGGGCGATGACAAGAAAGAATCGAGGGAAAGCTGACCCCCCCATGTACACTATCAAGATATGTGTTCCTAGGCATGGTTGGTTCTGTTTTCTTTCTCTCTCTTTTTTTTTGAATGCTTATTGGTATTCTTTGAAAATGAGCTGGAGGCAGCTGTTGCTTTCTTCTGAATTCATTTCATCCATCTTTTGGCAGCTGTGAACTTGATTTTCTCATTCACAAATGGAGTTGATTGGGATGGTCCATATAAATTGCAGTTTCAAGTTCCAAAGATGTGGCGCAATAAACCAATCAGCTTCTTTAATGAGGTAAACTCTTAACTCCAGATGTTCTTCCTATGAATTCATGTTTTAGCATACAAAGCTATGTTTCCTTGTTATTTCAATAATGTCTTGAAACCTTTGTGGATGAAATGAACGGGAGATTTCTCTATTTCCTTTTCCACTTGAAACTTCTGAGTCTAGCATACTATTATGAGAGTTTTGGGTTTAACTTTCTTTTGTGTTTAACTTTAAAGCCTTTTACTTGAGCAATCTGCTAGAATCTATCTGTAGGAAGATCTCTCTCTCTCTCTCTCTCTCTCTCTCTCTCTGAAATTGGATTGCTCTAGTAACAACCTTGAATGTCTCTCTTGGACATGATCTAACATTCAAGGTTGTTACTAGAGCTGAAGTTAGGTGAGGCACACTTCTAAGCAAAAATTAGTATATGTTAGTAGTGTTAGTATTATTTTAGTTTGAGAGGGCCCATCTTAGATTGCCCTAATGGCACAAACAGTAATTATGGGTTAAGATTTATATATGTGTGTGTGTGTTTGCATAAAAAAGTGTTTCTGGTCCGTCGGACCAGATTGCTTATCTTGTCCGCCAACAAGAAACACATGGGTCCCACGTTGTTTTTGTGTGTGTTGGGGATTCAACTCACACAATTCTTTTCTCCTCTCTTCTCTTCTCTTCTCATTCTTTTTTTTTTTACTTGTAGAAGATAATGACGGTGTCGATTCTTTACTTTAACTAGTGAAACCAGATAAAACTATCAGGATCACGTGAAGATCCATGAGCAACTTGTACATGCTTTCAAATGCAATACAAGCACCATGCTGGGGATTTAAATTGATTGAATATGTTAGAAGTTAAGGCTCAATTGGTCATTAGTACCCCTGAAAACATAGTAGAAGGCTGTGCAGCCACCTTGTTGGAATGAACACAGGCGAATTGAAAAACTTAAAAAGGCCATGTGTCTTTTATGCAGCGTCTGGCTGAAGAATTGAGCAACGATGGAGCCTGTGAGAGAGCCATCTTTCCTGATTCAAACATGATCATCACACGCTGCACGATGATTGGTAACTTGACTATTGAAGGGGTAAGCCACTATACCTTTATTTTTTATAAGTAGAAAATTCAAAACAGAAAAGTACTAGAGGGCATGCCCATCTTTGTGCTCTGTTAATTCCATAAATGAAGATTTTTTTTTCTTTTTTCTTTTCTGTCTGGATACTGTTGCAGGGGGATCGCTGCAATCTAAACCTTGTTCTAGGATGCACAGATCCAAGTTCACCTTTGTTTGACCCACTTGCCGATGTAGACGATGGATCTTGTCCGATCGACATGGATTCAGACGAGGAATAATGCTCACTGATCCTATCACCTTGTGTATAGCATAGTCAAAAATATTTGTCTCGGGAAGGGTGTATTTCGGGATATTTTATATATTTTTTTGTTATTTTTGGATTTATACTGTTAAATAAATGGAAAAATAAAATTTATTTAAAAAATTAGGACAACAGATGGGGGAATGATAAATTTGCCCCCTTTTGTATTATGAGCAGCAGTAACAGATCTCTCTAGGGAGGTCAGATTGCAAGTGACCCACTTCAAATTTCTTTTTATTTCGTGAGAAAGATGTGACATGTTCCCGCCCTAAAAACTGGGGTGGTGATACCTATGTCATTAAAAAAAAAAGAAAAAAAAGATGTGACATGTTATATGGCCAAATGAAGAAAAGCATAAGGGCAGGTTTTGCTACCATGACTTTTTTTTTAATGATATATTAGTGTCTCCAAGTGGTGAAAGAGGAGTAGTGCGGGTGGGAGGAGAGATTTGAGAGGGCACGTATGGGATGGGGATGAGGATGAGAAGTGGCTGCTAAAGAAAATAATTCGATCCTATTTTCAGTCTAGTTTTTTGTTTCCTTAATTTTAGCCACTCATCACCCTCATCTTAGTCGTGCCCTCTCAAATCTCTCTCCTCCCACCTGTTATACCCCTCTCTCACCACTTAGGGCACATTTGGCTACTATGAATTTTTTGCATGGTAAATCGGTGTCCCCAAGTCAAGATACGGGTGAATTTGGGAAATATAATCCAGGTGTCTACGGCAATGAGATGTGGCTAAAGGTCAGGAAACAAAAACTTTACTCAAAATCGGATCGACCTTTTCCCGATTTCTAGCCCCATTTTATCACCAGAGACACTAAGTTAATTACTGGATTTTGTTTCCGGATTTTTGGCCACTTCACCCTCATCTCCACTCGGTGACACTGATTTATCATAAAAAAAAATTCCCGGCCGCAAGGCATGGCCTTCGATACACTAATTTATCATGAAAAAAATATTCCCAGCTGCCCGACACAGCCTATGTGTCATATATTTTATTGAGAGCGAATGATATAATGAGACACTAAACCAAGAATCTCTTTTGGCATCCAAGATTGAAGCATTTCAAATGTCCCAAATTCAAGATATCAGCTTTTCATTTTTCACATGGGTGGGCGCAACCAAAGTGCGCCTGAAGAGAAATGTGCAGAAAGTCACTTTTGTGATCAATGGTAACAACTACATTTTTATTTTATTTTTTAGTCTTGCATGCACATGTGGAATAAGCACATTCATCATCTAGAATATCATAAGTCGGCCCCACTCTTTGTCCTATCACCAATCGACATATCGCGTGTAAGAAAAAATACTAGATGCATAAAATACGGAAAGCTGAAAATACGGACGTTCCGTATCCGGGTTGCCGAAATTTTTTCTTACTTGTTTGACCCCGCAACCTTGGCTTAAATTAGCGAATTGCAAACCAGGATGAATAGTAAGAGATTCAACACACGTTTTCAACGGACGAACCAATTTACATTGCGACAACTATTCTCCTTTACTTTTATCTCTTGTAGAACAAGTGGAGATGAGGGTAAGGCCTCGCTCTTTGTCTTCTAGAGATTTTATATGGTGTAAGGCCTTACAACAATACGGTAGGGTACCGCCCTTGATATTTGACCACTTTTTGAGGAGCTTCTGTTGGATCAAAAAATGTCAACGGTGGAACTGCCACCGTACAAAGACCTTATTGTTGTAAGCCCTACACCATAAAATTTCTCTGTCTTCTAAGGCTCTGTTCACTTGTTTTTCTGGGAAAGGAAAATGAAATGTTTCCCGGGAATCTAACGTGGCATTAGGAAAAAAAATCCGGAGAATCTGTGCAGGAAAATGTTACCTTGGACTGTTTGCTTACGCAGGAAAAAGGTTTTCAGGGAAACTGCTTGCCCTTCTTTTTGCACTAGTTTCCCAGTGAAATGAAATCCGTGTGTTTTTTGTCAGAAATGAAATCCCTAAAGGGAGAAAATGGGTTTTTCCATGTCATTTTATGACTTATTGCAGAAATTCCACATGTATAATTCTATTTTCACTGGAAAGCAAGTGAACACTAGAATTCTGTCTTGTCAAAGAAAAGAGAGGCTGTTTTCCAGGGATTTGCTTTACAGGGAACGCAAGTGAACAGAGCCCAATAGGAAAGATACAAATTTTCTGAAAGAACAAACTTGCACTTGAGCTGTTTCTTACTCAAATCTGCTATCGTGATTAGCTAAGCACATTCACAGTAATATAAAAGTATGAAGAAATCATATGTTGACGTAAATGGGTAATCCAAGAGTTGCTTCAATAAATAAAGTCGGCAAAATACCAATAAAAAAATGGGAAAATTATTAAAAAAATGCAAAGTTTTGTCTAAATTGTGAATAAAGGGTAGTGATTTGAAAATTATAAAAAATTTGTTGTCAGGTGAAAAATGATGGCTTTTAGGACAAATATACCCCTCCTATCTCTTTTTTCCCTCCACTATTTCACCTATCCCTATACACTATTACCTTCTCACCTACCACCTTCTTCCTCAAGGCATTTCTAACGTGGAAAACTCCATGAGAAGGTTTTGAAGGTTGCCATTTACCTACCACCTTCTTCCTCAAGGCTTCATGGAAGGTTTTTGAAGCTTGCCATTGCCATTGTAGTTTTGGAAAAAAACTCCATTGCCAATGTTTCCAAGCTCCATTACCAATGTTTCCAAGCTCTATTAGCATTTGTAGTGTTGAAAAAAAAAACTCCATTTGCAACGTGATAAAGGTCCATTGCCATTGTACTTTTGGAAAAAAGCCCATTGCCAACGTGATATAGCTCCATTGCCATTGTAGTTTGGAAAACAAATCTCCATTGCTTATTTGGGTGATAAACATAGCTTCAGTTAGGTTTAAGTTTTCATGTTTTTTGTGCTTTGATTTTTTCACCCTATTTATGAGACTCTTTGTTTGGTTGCAATGTTTATCTTGACCTCTCTCTATCTCTCTCTCTCTATGTATACAATCATGTTTGGTTACATGTTAGAATTTAGTGGTTCCGGGGTATAAAATGTGGTTCCCTAGTGGTTCCAAGGTATAAGATGTGGTTCTGTAGTGGTTCCGGGGTATAAAATGTGGTTCCCTAGTGGTTCCGGGGTATAAAATGTGGTTCCCTAATGGTTCCAGGGTATAAAATGTTGTTCCCTAGTGATTCCGGAGTAGAAAATTTGGTTCCGTAGTAGTTCCGACATATAAAATGTGGTTCCCTAGTGGTTCCTGCGTATAAAATGCGGTTCCTTAGTGGTTCTGAGGTATAAAATGTTGTTCCGTAGTGGTTCCAAGGTAGAAAATCTGTTCCCTAGTGGTTCCGGGGTATAAAATATGGTTCCCTAGTGATTCCGGGGTAGAAATTGTGGGGTTCTGGGGTATAAAATGTGGTTCCCTAGTTGTTCCGAGGTATAAAATGTGGTTCACTAGTGGTTGTTGTGTATAAAATGTGGTTCCCTAGTGGTTCCGGGGTATAAAATGTGGTTCCATAATGGTTCCGGGGTATAAAATGTTGTTCCCTAGTAGTTCCGGAGTAGAAAATGTGGTTCCGTAGTAGTTCTGACGTATAAAATGTGGTTCCCTAGTGGTTCCGGGGTATAAAATGTGGTTCCGTAGTGGTTCTGAGGTATAAAATGTGGTTCCGTAGTGGTTCCAAGGTAGAAAATCTGGTTCCCTAGTGGTTCCGGGGTATAAAATGTGGTTCCCTAGTGGTTCCGGGGTATAAAATGTGGTTCCGTAGTGGTTCTGGGGTATAAAATGTAGTTCCCTACTGGTTCCGGGGTAGAAAATGTGGTTCCGTAGTGGTTCCAGGTTATAAAATGTGGTTCCGTAGTGGTTTCGGAGTAGAAAATGTGGTTCCGTAGTGGTTTCGGAGTAGAAAATGTGGTTCCGTAGTGGTTCCGGGGTATAATATGTGGTTCCTTAGTGGTTCCGGGGTATTAAATGTGGTTCCCTAGTGGTTCCGAGGTATCAAATGTGGTTCCCTAGTGGTTCCGGGGGTAGAAAATGTGGTTCCCTAATAGTTCCGAGGCATAAAATGTGGTTCGGTAGTGGTTCCAGGGTAGAAAATGTGGTTCGTGGTTCCCTAGTGGTTCCGGGGTATAAAATGTGGTTTCCTAGTGGTTATGAGGTATAAAATGTGGTTCCCTAGTGGTTCCGGAGTATAAAATGTGGTTCCGTAGTGGTTCCGGTATAGAAAATGTGGTTCCCTAGTGGTTCCGGAGTAGAAAATGTGGTTCCCTAGTGGTTCTGAGGTATAAAATGTGGTTCCGAGGTATAAAATGTGGTTCCAGCACATAAAATGTGGTTCCATAGTAGTTCCGGGGTATAAAATGTGGTTCCCTAGTAGTTCCGAGGGATAAAATGTGGCTCCCTAGTGGTTCCGGGGTATAAAATGTGGTTCCCTAGTGGTTCCGAGGTATAAAATGTGGTTCCCTAGTGGTTCCGAGGTATAAAATGTGGTTCCCACGCCGGGCCCGTACGGGCCGGGTCGACCCGCGGGTCACCCGGATTTTTGCCGTATTTTTTAAGATGTTTTTAGGAAATGTTATCCGCACTACCGTATTTTGATGAGGACACTCCTCACTTTATTAAAAGTATGGTATGGCCTGCACTATAGGATGATCTAAACCATCCATTAGATGGGCCACAGCCTAAATAGGTTGTGCCCCAAAAAGCATTTTCGTAAGTTGATCCTAACCCTTTGATCAGAATGTTAGAGGGTTGGTCCTTACCCTCTATAGATTGAAGGGTTAGGATCAACCTATGGAAATGATTTTTGGGACACAACCTATTTAGGCTGTGGCCCATCTAATGGACGCTTTGGATCATCCTATGGGGGGGCCATACCGTACTTTTAATTAAGTGAGGAGTGCCCTCATCGAAATATAGTAGTGTTGATAACATTTCCCTTTTTTTGTTTAGGAATTTGCTAGCCACCTTCGTTGAGGCAACTTCTCGGCTTGTGGCCCATCCTTTGATGCAAAGGTTGGGAGTGCAAATGTGGCTAGTAAAAACATAATTGCAAAAAATAGTAATCATTACGGATTTGTGGCTGAAGTCTAAGTTTTAAATGAAAAATTACGAAGAAATGGAAGCAAAGTAGTAAAATTACGAAAAAATACCAAAATGAGGCACTAACATATGACAATTACCGAACTACAAAGTCCGACTGTCTTCCGTCGGAAGTCCGAACGTTTGTTCGGAAGTCCGAACAAACCTTCGGACTTCCGAATGGAACCAGTATTTTGGTTATGTATACTGGCTTCCATTCGGAAGTCCAAAGTTTTGTTCGGACTTCCGACGGAAGCCAGTAGAATATGGATAATTCCAAAGATTTTTATTTTCAATTGAGTACTAATTCCAAGGATAATAGGGATATACATTGTGATCTTAGTGTCATGTAGATAACCATAAATTGAAGCTTGGTTTTGATGTTTTGGAATCCAAAAAATGCAAAGAAAATGGATTTATCTTGAAAATGAGAAAAACAACAAAATTCAGTTTTAGGCTTAAAATTCATTTTCTTTGCATTTTGTAACACTGCTTTGATAAGTTTAATCATGAATAAACCCTCATAAATACCAAACATGTTGTAAATGGCAACCTTTAAAACCCTTCCATTGAGTTTTCCACGTTAGAAAAGCCTTGAGAAAGAAGAAGGTGGTAGGTGAGAAGGTAATAAGTGCATAGGGATAGGTGCAAAAAGGTGAAAAGAAAAAAGAGGTAGGAGGGGTATATTTGTCCTAAAAGCCATCTTCTCTCACAGGACAAGACCTTTTTTATAAATTTCAAATCAATACCCTTTGTTCACAATTTCACATAAACTTTGCATTTTTTTAATGATTTTCCCTAAAAAAATCAAAGAGAAGGAGGAATTCATTCCATTTGCATAGAGACCACCTTCATCCATGTGGAAATAATAAATATGTGACCCATTCTAATCCAACCCAAGCAAGTCATAGATAGAAAGGTGGCAACCTTTCTTTTCTTGTCTCCCAAAGCCACCAATATTGGAGGCAATTAATTGTACTAGATTTTTTAGCACTGCTAGAAAAAAGGAACTCCTATTTGGGTATAAAAACCGCATCAACCAATGAGCCACGTCCTAAAAGACAAAGGGTGCACAAATCCCCATAAAGCAATGCATATACTTTGAGAATGGAAAATTCAACGGTCATGTCACTTCCGTTTTTTTTACCACACGGAATCCCCGTTTTCAATGTGTTTTCCTAGATTTTTCTTTGACAATAGGCCTCGTTAATTAGAGGTTATTTTGTCGCTTTTGTGGTTGCAGCATTGATGAGATTTTCTCTTGCTTTCTTCGTACTTGGCGGCAAGAGAATCAAAGAAAAACCCTGCCCCAACCCCAACTGCAACGTCAATTGTGTAGTGGCCCCGAGTCACAAGAAGCCTTATTCCCTGTAATACGTTCAAAACGTCGAATGTCCAGGCCATCTCGTACCGTTGCATCCTTCGCATGTCTAATGAGGCTATCAGCGATGCTGCCACGTGTCCCGAGTAGAATAGAAAGAAAGACACATTCCCTACTGGAAAATCCACGCCGGATCCCAAGAAACCCTGAAACATAGATCAAATTGTTCAAAGATGGTTTTTTTAGGAAAAATTAAAGTTACACGCCTCGACTTTCTGACACATTCAACGATAAGATAACCCTATAGTGTCAGTCAAACTCATCAACTACACCTAAGCAGGGGCGGAACTAGGAATTTACACTTGGGGGGGCCAAACTAATTTACACTTGCCCTCATTAGTCATTGGGGGGGCCATGGCCACTAAACTAGCTTAGAATGCAAATACAGCCAAAAACCATAAAAGAGATTTTGCAAGTCATTGGGGGGGGGGGGGCATGGCCCCCCTCATGCTCTATGTGCCTCCGCCCCTGCACCTAAGGGAGAGTCCTCCTCTGTTTCTGTGCTCAGAGGAGGATTGACCCTTCCGTAGACTTAATTGAGTCAAGAGGTTGATCTTTCCTATAAGACGATCAATCACGTTGTGATATGATATGATGTGATTCAGGTCTGTAACAAAGGAATTGAATAATGTTGTCAAAATTGTAATGGTGGATGAACAAAGTAATTGTGGAGAACAAATAAAGAGAATTGAGGGAGAGAAAAAGAGGTCAGCAAAGAAAGCCAAACTTTACCCTGTTTGGTTGCTGGGTTTTTTTTGGTTCCTGCGATTTATGTGGGAGAAAAAATTCCAAGGAGATCGGTGGAAAAAAAAAGTATTAGAAATTTTCCGGTAAAATAAAAATTCCATGTTTGGTTGACCGGACTATGGTGGAAAAAAAGAACTTTGTTTGGTTGCTTGAACTGTTGGGAAGAAACAAATTCTTCTCAAGCTTATTTTTGGTTTGGTTCTTCGGATTATTTTGGTGGGATTAAAAGGCAATAATTACAAGAGTGGGATTAAAAAAATTCACCACACAAGCAATCATTACAAGAGTGGGAGTAAAAAAATACTAGTGCTAAAAAGCAACCAAATATGGGATGGGACAAAATTTTTATTAAAACTTCATAGGACAAATTTTTTACTTGCAACCAAACGGAGACTTTAATTTTCCCACTCATACAGGTGGCTACACGGAAATATGTCCTGCCTAAGTCAAGAACGAGCGAAAGAGAATTGAGGGAGAGAAAAAGAGGTCAGCAAAGAAAGCCAAACTTTACCCTGTTTGGTTGCTGGGTTTTTTTTGGTTCCTGCGATTTATGTGGGAGAAAAAATTCCAAGGAGATCGGTGGAAAAAAAAAGTATTAGAAATTTTCCGGTAAAATAAAAATTCCATGTTTGGTTGACCGGACTATGGTGGAAAAAAAGAACTTTGTTTGGTTGCTTGAACTGTTGGGAAGAAACAAATTCTTCTCAAGCTTATTTTTGGTTTGGTTCTTCGGATTATTTTGGTGGGATTAAAAGGCAATAATTACAAGAGTGGGATTAAAAAAATTCACCACACAAGCAATCATTACAAGAGTGGGAGTAAAAAAATACTAGTGCTAAAAAGCAACCAAATATGGGATGGGACGAAAATTTTATTAAAACTTCATAGGACAAATTTTTTACTTGCAACCAAACGGAGACTTTAATTTTCCCACTCATACAGGTGGCTACACGGAAATATGTCCTGCCTAAGTCAAGAACGAGCGGCGTTCGAGGCCATCAGTGTGCCTATACATTGAACAAATGAGAGAGAAAAGTTGAAGAGAGAAAAGTATTGTTGAAAATGAGGCATGAGGCCTAAGCCTTCTTTTATAGAAGATAAAAAGACAAGAGAGCAACCTCTCAAAGGAAAATACCCTCTCATTTAAAATAACACCTTTTCACAACCACTGACTTTTTAATGGAAATAGCATTTCATAAAAATATGTGTTCCTTTGAAAGATCTGATTTTTTCTAAAATAAAATAAAATATTTCATAAATATCCAACAAATAATACCTGAGGCAATGGGAGCTGAGTGGAGTAACCCAAAATCCCTCTGCATGTGAACATAAAGAGCGCAGAGATGGTCGCCCTTGGCCTTCCTTCCACCAGCCACGTCCACAATATATAAGTCGTCTGCATGCCTACAAAAACCTGAACTTCCACAAATTTTGTCATTAGATATGATAATTATTAAAGAAAAATAGCTTTTGGGTGAGTTTGGAAAGGCAAAATAAGAAAGATCACTTGGTTCTTACCGTGTTGAGGGCTGCAAAGAGGTTGTTTAAAGCGGGGCGAGGAGCAAGGAAGCTATGGAGAGGTTGAGTGAGGAGGAACCCAATATCAAAAGGAGGGGAAGAAGGTGGGACCATGAAGAGGGTGTATTCAACAGCCATGAAGAAGAAGAGTGAGAAAGCGAATATGCAAAGGATTGGGTGGTATTTGGCCACATCTAAAGCATCTTCCATGGACCAATTCATGAATGAAGCTTTACCCACTCCCATTTTCTTCTTTTCTAAGCGTTTTACAAGAGGAACATGAAGGCCATTCTCTTGTCTGGAGGATTTGGGGGCGTTTTTTCTGCTGGTCCTTAGGACGTAGGGTGCTCCGTTTCCGTTCATGGTGTGGGTGAGTCAGCATTTGGTAGGAAGAAGGGGCGATATATATGATGGAAAGAGGGCGGAAATAACAAAGAAGTCTGGTGGGAGTTGAGGGAGAGAGATGTAAATACCAAATAGGAGAGTCACGCCCCACAAACCGCCTTTTGATTTGTGGCTCTAACTCGTGCAAGGCACGTTAAAAGGGGAATTAGCTGTACATAATAAATTATCTACGCCACTTGTTTGGTACATGCACGCCTTTTTCCATTTAGAAAAAACATAACTTCTGGTTTGGGAAATGATATCAGCACAATCGTGTTTTGTTATGTACGCTGATGCATCTTGTCTTGTTATTACGGGTTGCTACGAAAATGGGCTTCCTAGAGCTTGGAGCCCCCTCCTCTTCAACTTATGTAGCTGAACTTGCTTGGAGGACCCATGTTGATCCCCGATGATTCGATGTTTTATTTCGTTTGAGGAAAGTCAGTTTCTAATTGATTTGGTTAATTAGTGTAGACAATATTTTCTACCATGACAAGTGCACAAGGAAAAAAAAGGAGTGACCTCAGATGTCAAGAAATGCCTAAAATCACTCTGAAAATCTATAAATCATAGGGGTGCAACTTGGGTCAAGGCTCAACATGAACCTGACGGTTCAACCCTATTTTGGCTCGGGTTGGGTTGGCATTTTCTCGGGTTGGGTTGGGTTGGGGTTGGCAAAAGCCAACCCGATTTAATTTCGGATTAGGATAGGGTTGAGGGTTTGGTTGGGTTGGGTTGGGTTAGGCTTGAGAAAAGCCAACCCGATTTAATTTCGGATTATGATAGGCCTTTGCAACCGGATCCAACTTGAACCCGACCTATGTCCTCTAATTTTCTCATGATTTTCTAGGATTATACTATTGTTTCTTTTATTTTTTTATTTTGGTCCGATGAACCTGAACCCAACCCGAACCAAACCAAACCAGACCCAATTTGGAGGCAGGTTGGGTTAGGGTTGACCAACCTCAACCCGACGCTCGAGTTGGGTTAGGGTTGAGAGAATGCTATCTCGGGTTGGGTTAGGGTTAATTGGCCTCAACCCGACCCAACCCGACTGGAGTCGCACCCCTAATAAATCACCGGTCACTTTGACGGTTGTTTTTCTTTTCTGGACGGGATCACATCTCAGGAGTGTTTTCGAAATAGAAGAGATAAGCTAGGACGGTACAATTATTAAAACATGGTTGTGCTGATATCATTGTTTGATTTTGGTAGTAGCTGTTTAATTCTTCATGCGGTTAGCCAATGAAAAAAGGTCTGCTTTGACGTGTGACAATCCACACATTTTCCATTTTATCTTCGCAGGAAAGGAGTCAATATTAGGTGAGAGTCACATGGTTTTTGATAAGAACTATCTTCTCTTGGGCCCACTGGCACTATTGATGAGTCATGTTCGGGATTTTCAGCCTGTAGATGAACTGTTAAAAATCAATGTTTCCATTATAAGGGTCCTTCCAAACTTTTTACGATGCAAATCCAAGGATTGAGATACATGGAGGAGACTTTTGGGTGACGGTACATCCAAACCGGGCTTGCTATCCCCGGGGTTTATATTCACGGATAGGCTTGCTATCTTCTGGTCACATCATGTACAGCCTGAATGGATAGGGTATACTATAAAGGCAGACTAGCCAATGCTTGGTGTTTATTCAAGACAAAATTAGGGCAGTGATAAATCGACCCCATCTCTCTCGCTCTCTCTCTCTAAGCACTGCCCTATATGCGGTCCATTTAAAATATATAGGGTCGATTTATCACTGCCCCAAAATTAGGGAAATGATATTTACGCCCCTTTTATCACCGGGGACACCCATTTGCCAGTGTACTTTTCAATCAAAGCCACTGGATTTTTCTGACATAAAGTACATTAACCTCCTTTTTGCCATTGATACAGTGACGCTGGGTGTCCCTGGTGATCAAAATGGGCGTAAATATCATTTCCCCAAAATTATCCAAATAAAGATAGCCAAAATAGCGCCGAGGGGGAATGCTATACTAAAAAAGCATGGTAGTGAAACACATGACTAGCTTATCCAACCTAATTTCTATCCTGTGGAGAACTAAGGGTGCAATTTGGGTCGGGTGGAACCCGAACTCGACAGGTTCAACCTAATTTTGGTTGGTGTTGGGTTAGCATTTCCTCTTGTTGGGTTGGGAAGAGCCAACCCGATTTAATATTGGGTTGGGTTAGGGTTGTGACCTTGTCACCTTGGCGACCCGACCCGAACCCGACCTCCGTCCTCTAATTTTAATGTGATTTCCTTTGGGTTATGCTTTTTTCTTGTATTTTTTGTTTTTCCCTAGGTGAACCCAAACCCTACCCATTTCATCCCAACCCGATTTCAGGTAAGATGGGTTGGGTTAGTGTTAGGGGTAAAATCGGTATATCCGGTACCGACCCTCAAAGCCACTCTCCACTACCTCATCAGGACAAATCGACCGAGTCACGTGCAACACTCGTTAGCGAATCACGCCCTCAACATTTCTCCTTTGTACGGTAGCGAACCTCAACATGAACCAAACACAATTGCGGGAATCTCGCCATTATACGACCAATCCGGGCTACCATTACGCACAAGGCGCGACATTCAAATTCAAAACATCCCGCCTGGGCCACCGTCTGAGATCTCCTCCCAGAATCACCGGAAATCACATCTCCGCGGTCTTATCCTCCACCCATCACGCCTCACGTGGGCTAAATCAAAGGGTTGACTGATATCTTCAAGATCGTGGACCTCCACCCCTATAAATAAGGATCTACGGACTCAAGCGACGGCAATTCGAATTCAACTCTCCAACTCATTTTCTTTCTCTAGTCTGGTAAGTTGTCTTGGCCCTCCTCCTATCCATCGTCTATTGTCTGTGATTGCCTATCTCTGACTTGAGTGTCGAAGTGGCCGTCCGGAGCCACAACTTCTGGCCCGCTGACGCTTTTTTCTATGAGCGCAGGATTACAGGTTCTGCTAGGCTAGTACGTGCAGTCGGATTTTGGGTGTTATCAGATTGGCGCCATCCGTGGTACGCATCTATGCCAAAGCTGAAAGCTACCTCCCAACCTAACGGTGGAATGGTTACGAGAAGCCAAGCGAGCCAGCGAGATCGAGAACAGCCAGAGGAGACGGGAGAGATGGTTGTCTCCGGCGACGCTTCAGTTACTATGACCGCCTTGAACCAGTTCACACAATAACTTGTAGACGTCGCAGCCACCCTCCAACAAGTACTTCAGAGAATCACTCCTCAACCGACGGTGCCACCCCGGCCTATAAACCCACCAGGCGAAGGAATCCCTCCCGCCGAGATTTCAGAGGAGCAAGAATCCTCAGAAGGACGAAACCATCGGAATCAAAGACCCCACCACCATCAACAAGGATCTGCGTCAATCACCAGCCCACCACCCGACCATTGTCATGATAATCACCATCGAAGACGCAATGACCCAATGGCGGAACCAACAAATTTAGCTTATCAGATTGATGATCAAATACCTCCACCGAGAGAGAGCCCGACGAGAAACGACCGAGCAGAAGAAAACCCCACTATCATGGTCGAACTCCAACGCTGGATAAGAGAACTGAAATCCCAATAGGCAAACCAAGAGGGGGGGGTGAATTGGGTCTAATTAAAAATCTCTACAATTTGCAATTTGTTTAAGCCCTAGAAATTTAAAGTGCGACTAGCCCTTATTGATTACTGAATGAACAAGTAAAAGATATTACCACAATCATGCACAAGGGAGAGAAGAGAGAAGAGAGAATGAGACAATGTACAAGAGATTTATAGTGGTTCGGTCTATCACAAGACTTACTCCACTCTTCACGTCCACGCGCGAGTTCCACTATCTCAATCCTCCTTCAAATGGCCAGATCTATGAGCCAATTCAATGATCAAGCTTCTCCTTTTGTGGGCCGAAGCATAGAACCCTTTACAACCAAGCTTTTCTTTTCTCAAGGGCCAAAGCGTAAAATCCATCTCACAAGCTTCTCCTTTCTCAAGGGCCGAAGTGTGAAACCCTCTCCTCAAACAAGCTTCTTCTTCTATAGGGTTGAAGCGTAGAAACACTCTTTACAAAAATTGGAAGAAAGAAAGAAATGAAAGCTCTCAAGCCTCTTAAAGGCAAATACAAACAATCAAAGCTCACAAACACTCCAAGGAATAGATACAAATGTAAAGCCTATGGAGATCCTCTTGATATGATATAAAAATACAAGTTCAAAGAGGTTTAACCTTTCATATAAAAGTTTAGGTTCAAGAAGATAGGATTTGATTTTTCCAAAAGATTATTTAGAAAGGTTTAGATAGTGTATATATAGCCCACAAGGAAATATGACCGTTTGGGGGTAAAACTGTAAATTACAGGGTTGAAAAAGTCAACCTGCGAAACCCCCAACGGATCTATTTCCAAGCCGCAACGGTCGACCGAGGCACGGCGGTCGCCCGCCCTTATCGGGCTCTTCTTTTGAAATTCAAAATTCATACTGGCGCGGTCGATTGGCCCAAGGGCGGTCGCCCGGCGAGGGCTTCCTGTTTGAATTAAATTTTCACTCAAAACACTATTGAGGTCAACCGGACCCATTGAGATCGATTGCCTAAACCATATTGGATTGTTTCTGTCTGAAACAGAAACGTATCCGCGGTCGCCCGGATTACCCCTGTCGACCGGCCCGATAAATTTCTAGATGCCCTGGAATTCCAGTTAGCATCATTTTTAACTTAAAAAACCAGGGGCATTTGGGCTATGGTCTTTGGGCTTAAGTCTAAGGTTCTCAAACACATTTCTAGGTGTGTGTTGATGGTTTTCAAAGATGTAAAATGTTAAGTATGAAAACCATTTTGAAAACCTTTTGAGAGTGCATTTAAACATAAAATCAAGAGGACTCCAAATACATTCTAATAGTGTATACCATTGAGTCTTCTTGGAATGTCTTGGCTCCTTTGCACTTCCTCGAACTTCTTCATCTTGAGAGTGAACATCTTGAATTTTGTCTGGCTCTTATGACTTCCTCCAATCTTCAAATCATGTTGAGAGGTGCATGAGGAGTCACCAAGGCATGTTCATCTCCAAGCTTCTTCTTAACACTTGTTGGGGACTTGTAGGATCTTCATGTTGAGCTCCTTGACTTGATCATCTCCAAATTGTGATGACTTCAATGTAGGTGCAAGCTCTTTGTTCCTTGCTTTCTTGATCCACAAGCTATGTGTTGAGTTGTGTAATGGCGATATAACTTATCAAATTCCTGTGTAGAGCACAACATCTCAAAGCAACACATTAGTCTGACAATGCTAATCAATTTGTGTTTGCTAGGATCAAAACGAGAAGTTAAGATGAATGATTGAACCCATGGGAACTCTTGGGTTTACAAGAACTCCAACAGCAGGCACCCTGTGACTCGGACCTCCTGGCAGAATGGGATAGCGAAATCGCTTCTCTGTTCGTCCCAAGAATCGCCAATGCTGTCGTTGCTACAAATTCTGAAATGCCTCGACTGGACCTCTATGATGGGTCATCCGACCCTCTAAAGTTTCTTTGAGCTTACCACCGTGCGATGATGATCAGGAACACTTCTGACGCCACAATGTGCAAGGCCTTCTCTGTCTACCTAAAGAAAGACGCCAACAATTGGTACAGCCGATTGAGGCCCAACTCCATCGAATTGTTCCACGAACTAGGAAAAGAGTTTGTCTCCTACTCCGTGAATAGTCGGCCCCGAAGGAAACCAGCCGACGCTCTTCTGACGTTACGACAGGGAAAGGATGAAACGCTCCGGAAGTTGATCGGTCGGTTCCACGCAGAACTTCACCAGATCAACGAACCAAACTTCGATATGGTTCGTGCTGTGCTTCGCCACGCCATCTGGGACTGGGACATGATGGAAAGAGTCATGTCTCTCTCTCTCTCTCTCTCTCTCTCTCTCTCTCTCTCTCTCTCTCTCTCTCTCTCTCTCTGTAAGCACTGCCCTATATGGGGGTCCGTTTAAGATACATAGGGTTGATTTATCACTGCCCCAAAATTATCGAAATAAAGTTAACCAAAATAGCCCCGAGGGGGAATGCTATACTAAAAAAGCATGGTAGCGAAACACATGACTAGCTTATCCAACGATTTCTATCCTGTGGAGAACTAAGGGTGCAATTTGGGTCAGGTGGAACCCGAACCCCACAGGTTCAACCTGATTTTGGCTCGGGTTGGGTTAGCATTTCCTATTGTTGGGTTGGGAAAAGTCAACCCGATTTAATTTTGGGTTGGGTTAGGGTTGTGACCTTGACAACCCGACCTCCGTCCTCTAATTTTAATGCGATTTCCTTTGGGTTATGCTTTTTTCTTGTATTTTTTGTTTTTCCCTAGGTGAACCCAAAGCCTACCCATTTCATCCCAACCCGATTTCAGGTAAGATGGGTTGGGTTAAGTTGAGAGATTTAGAGGCGGGCTGAGTTAGGGTTGACCATCCTCAATCCAAGGCTTGGGTTAGGGTTGAGGGAATGCTAACTTGGGTTGGGCTAGGGTTGGCCTCAACCCGACCCGAGTCGCACCCCTATGGAGAACAACCCCGCTACACTAAAACAATGAGTGGCTTGAATAATTTATTAAACTGATAGCTCCCCAGTGTTCCTTTTATTTTTATTTTTCTCAGGACAAAAGAGCACAAATATATATAATATAACTATAGCTGCCATGTTACAAAATTCTTCAGATAATTAAAATATTCTTGAAGAAATCCTAATTTTTTTATGCGATATTTTAAACTTAAAAAAAATATCTTAAATAATTCAAATGGTCTTGTATTTCTTCGCTTGCCCAAATGAGCGGTTAAGTAATATATCAAACCAAAGGCTCCCTTGGTATTTTTACGACTATTATTTTCTTAGTAAAATAACGAATATCTATAATGAAAGTGCGGGTAAGATTGACACTCATAAATATACAACATCCTAGTTAAAAAATTCTTCAATTAATTGAATTTTCTAGAAAAATCCCAAAATTTTCTACCTGGTGTTTTACTTTAAAAAAACACTAAATAATTCTTATATTTACCAAATTAAGCACAGTTTTCTTGATTGAACATGAATTTGTTGAATAATTCACTAATTTCTTCTCTAATATTTATAAATCGCTTGAAATTCCAAGTTACTGAAAAGACATATTCTATTTTTCCAAAATCTTCTAGAACTCTCATGTGGAGAACAAAAGAAAAAACTAAAGAAAAAAAATACCTTGTTTCCAAGGTAACATAGCCATCATCTATTCAATGTTATTTGTGACTAAACAAGAAATCCCAGCGTAAGAAGAAATGAGCAATAGAACATTCTAAAGGGGCAAAAGTTATGAAAACCAGATTATTAAAGAGTGTCTAACGGCCTTGATTTTTGGGTTAGGCTCTATCTCCTGAGGTGGCCCATGAATAGTACCATACATATGTGCAACATATAAACTCCCATTTATTTCACGTTGCATTGTGATTTAAGGATCCAGATGTTCATTTCTCTTCAATTCATTATTAATTTTCATTTTGCACTTCTCTTTTCAGCAACTTCCATTAATTTAAATTTGGAATGTACGTAGCAGCTCTCTTTAAATTTTATACTACGATTAAATTAAAGAATTCTAATATTCCCTCCGTCTCTCTCTTAAAATATAAATCCCCATGTCTCTTTCTTTGGACAAAACATTAAATTAACAAGAAGAATTATTGACAAAAGAAAGTAAAATTAATAATAAGAGTACACAAAAAATATTTAAAAATGGAAGCAAACTGAAAACCTAAACCAAGACATTGTGAAAGGGTTAAAAAATGATAAAGAAGAAAGAAAGTAAAACAAATGAAAACAAGGTGTTCATATTTACATAAAAAAATCTAGAACAACTAATTCATGAGACATTTGTTTAACGCTATTGAGGGTGAGCAAATGATATAGAGGGCGAGCCTTGGCACAACAGTAAGGTTGCTCCATTGTGACCTGGTATGGGTTCTAGTCAAGAAAACAGCCTCTCTACAAAGAAGCGGTAAGACTGCGTACATCTAGCCCTCCCCAGATCCCGCAATGGTGGGAGCCTCGTGCACTGGGCCACCCCTTTTTTTATTTGTTTCACGAATCATAAATAATGATAAGAATAATTTCCTTGGTTATTTTTGTTAGTTAAGCCGTAAGCATACTAAAGGTTATATTATAACGTTTCAAAACTTTATGGATTTCGAAGGAACATTAAAATTTTTTCTTAAGGCCCAATCGAACTTGGCATAATGTAAAATAGTTGTTGGATTGGTATTTGAAGTCACGTGCTCTGTAATGTCAATACCCAAAAGTAGGATTCTGAGGCGACCAGACACATTTGTTGTGATCAAATCATGTTTACCTCTTATGACCTAGTGAAAGATGACAAACAAATAGTAATGGGGAATACATCATCATCAACAATGGTCAGCAAAAGGATGTCTCTCCTAAATCTCACATGAGGATATTTTAGCATTTTCAGAGATTTGAAAGAATCTCATAACAGGCTCTGAGCTCATCAAGCATATTATAAAGTTAGTGTTTGAGTCTAACAAGATCATTATGAGCAAAAATATAATTTTCTAGGAAATGACTGAATCTCACAAGATCGTTGTGAGCAAAAATAGAAATTTTCTAGGAAATGACTATTGCAATGAATCTTTTCAAATTAAATGTACTGTCTCTTGAAATTAATGAAGCTTCATCTTCCTTTTTGTTGACTCTATAGATATGTGGCATAGTAGATTACGGCATCTAAATGTCTCTTACATTGAAAAGATGATGTGTTTAGTTTTTATTTCTAAGACTCGAAAACTATAAACGAATGTGAAAGTTGTGCATAATCAAAGTACATTAAAAAAGCATATTAGGAAGAAACTCTGAAATCCTATGGCTAGTCCATAGTGTTGAGTTGGTGATACAAAATCACCGGATCTATTTTATTTTTGGAGTGGGTCCCACTTGGCCCTTAACCTTTTAAGTGGGGTATGTTTTCTCTCTATATATATAGGATTTGTATGTGAAAGAGAGGGTTTAAAGAAGAAGGAAAATGTAGAGAGAAGAGGAGAAAAGGCTAGGGCAAGGCAAGAGGTTTTTCTCTTGGGGGCCCTAGGAGGGCTTTGTGGTGGAGAAAAAGCAATGTTCTTCTTGAGGAGAAGGCGAGGGCAGTGCAAGAGGGTTTTCTCTTGGGGGCTCTAGGAGGGCCTTTGTGGCTAAGCAAAAGCAAGGTTCTCCATTCAAGGTTGAGGAGAAGTTAAGGGCAAGAAGAGGGTTTTGTCTTGGGCTCTTGAAAGGCTTTTTTGTGATGAAGCAAAAACGAAATTTTCCTCCTCTTGTTTATCAAAGTGTATTTTTCTTCTTCCATTGTTCTTTTTCCCCATAGAGTTTTCTTCATTGCAAGAGAAGTATTGTATTTGAGGGTTTTCCAAAGGGGTTTTCCTTATACTCGTTGTAGGATTTGAGGGTTGCTTCGGGGTTGCATAGAAGGTTGGGGAGAAGGGTTTTATCGGTGTATTTTACTGGTGGAGGTAACATTGTACTATTTTGGTTCTAAATAGTGGATTGTGTGTTGCCTTGTCCGTGGAGTAGCCCATTGTGGTGAACCACGTATATTTGTGTCTTCTTGTTGTTGTGGTTTGTTGGCATATTTTTCTCCATCTTGTTGTGCAAGATCCTGGGTATTTCTGTGTGTTCCTTGGTGTTAGATTGGTGGATGTTAGAGCGGCGAGTTTTTGCCCCCCTAACAATTGGTATCAGAGCGTTTGGGTTTTGTAAGCAAGGTGTTTGTGAAACTTCTTATGAGAAGCAAGGTTGAGAAAATGACTAGCCACACATTTAAGGTGGAGCTTTCTAGTGAGAAGACGGAAGGACTCGATTGTTCAAAGTGGGAATCGAAGAGAATTGGTGGATAAGCTCACTAAGGTGGTTCAAGGAGAGAAGTTGGATTGGAGTTTAACTTATGTTGGCTTTGAGAAGGAAGGCTCGACATGCCGGTGATTATACATCAAGGTGGAAATTATTGAGTTGGTGATACAAAATCACCGAATCTATTTTATTCTTGGAGTGGTGCCACTTGCCCCTTTTAAGTGGGATATGTTTTCTCTCTGGGTTTGTATGTGAAAGAGTGGGTTTGAAGAAGAAGGAAAATGTATGGAGGAGAGGAGAAAAAACTAGGGCAAGGCAAGAGGTTTTTTCTCTTGGGGGCCCTGGGAGGGCTTTTATGGTGGAGCAAAAGCAATGTTCTTCTTGAGGAGAAAGCTAGGGAAAGTTGAGAGGGTTTTCTCTTGGGGGCTTTAGCAGGGCTTTTGTGGTGAACCAAAACCAGTTTCTTTTACTCAAGGTTGAAGAGAAATTTAGAGAAAGAAGAGGGATTTTCTCTTAGGGCTCTAGGAGGGCTTTTGTGATGAAGCAAAAGCAAGGTTTTTCTACTCAAGGTTGAAGAGAAATCTAGGGCAAGAAGAGGGATTTTTCTTGGGGCTCTAGGAGGGCTTTTGTGGTGAAGCAAAAGCAAGGTTCTTCTACTCAAGGTTAAGGAGAAATTTAGGACGAGAAGAGGGTTTTCTCTTGGGCTGTTGGAACGCTTTCTTGTGGTGAAGCAAAAAAGGAGTTTTCCTCCTCTTGTTCATTAATGTCTATTATTCTTCTTCCATTCTTCTTCTCCATTGGATTTTGTCTATTGTAGCATAAGCATTGTGTTGGAGGATTTCCCAACCACTTCTCAAATGAGGGTTTTTCCATGTACTCGGTGTAGAGACTTGGAGGTTATTTTTGTGGCTACATAGAAGGTTGGAGAAAAGGGTTTATCGATGGATTTTACCGGTGGAGGTAATATTGTATTATTTTGGTTATAAATTGTGGATTGAATGTTGCCTTGTCCGTGGAGTAGCCCATTGTGGTGAACCACGTATGTTCTTGTCTTCTTGTGGTTGCTTGTGATTTGCTCCCTTTGTGGTTGTGGTTTGTTGGCATATATTTTCTCCATCTTGATATGCAAGATCTTGGGTATTTCCGTGTGTTTGCCGGTGGTAGATTGGCGGATGTTGTTGCGGTGGGTTTTGGCCCCCAACAATTGGTATAAGAGCGTTCTGATTTTGCATACAAGCTGTTTATGAAATTGCTTGAGAGAAGGAAGGTTTGAGAAAATGACTAGCCACAAATTTCAGGTGGAGCTTTTTTATAAGAAGACGGAATGATTTGATTGTTCAAAGTGGGAACCGAATATAAGTGGTGGATAAGCTCACTAAGGTGGTTCAAGGAGAGAAGTTGGATTGGAGTTTAACATCTCTTGGCTTCAAGAAGGAAGGCTCGACATGTTGGTGATTATGCAACAAGTTGGAGATTGTTGAGTTGGTGAGACAAAATCACCAGATCTATTTCATTCTTGGAGTGGGTCCCACTTAGCCCTTTTAAGTGGGATATGTTCTCTCTCTCTCTCTCTCTCTCTATATATATATATATATATGTAGGGTTTGTATGTGAAAGAGAGGGTCTGAAAAAGAAGGGAAAATGTAGGGAGGAGAGGAGAAAAGGCTAGGGCAAGGCAAGAGGGTTTTCTCTTGGGGGCCCTAGGATGGCTTTTGTAGTGGAGCAAAAGCAAGGTTCTTCTTGAGGAGAAAGTTAGGGCAAGGCAAGGGGGGTTTTCTCTTGGGTTCTGTAAGAGAGCTTTTGTAGTGAAGTAAAAGCAAGGTTGAGGATAAATTAAGAGCAAGAAGAGGGTTTTCTCTTGGGCTCTTGAAAGGCTTTTTTGTGGTGAAGCAAAAAAGAATTTTTTCTCCTCATCATGTTTATGAAAGTGTATTATTCTTCTTCCATTGTTCTTTTTCTCCATAAAATTTTCTTCATTGCAAGAGAAGTATTGTATTGGAAGATTTTTCAATAGGGTGTTCCTCATTCTCGGTGAAGAGATTTGAGGGTTGCGTCGGGGTTACATAGAAGGTTGGAGAGAAGAGTTTTATTGGTGGATTTTACAAGTTGAGGAATGAAATCCCAAGTGGCAATCCAGGAGATGGGGTGAATTGGGTAATTAAAATTTTTCGACCTAATTAAGATTTAGATAACATTACAAGTTTAAATCTAACCCGTATTCAACTAAGCATAAACATAAATGAAGGCTAGAAGTTACCAAACATCCAAAGGAGGCAACAGAGAGAGCAAAGAGACCACACAAAGATTTATAGTGGTTTGGTCACAAACGGACCTACTCCACTACCCAAGTACTTGGTCTTCCCTTGGGATTTTCTTTCACTATGATGGGATTGCACAAATGCTGAATCCCCAAGCTTTACATTGAACATCGCCTCTAAGGGAAAAACCCTCTTTGCAAAAATGCCTCCAAGAAGATCAACCCTCTTCGCACACCACCTCCAAGAGAATCACTTATCTTCGCGAACCACTTCCAAAGAGATTAACCCTCTTTGTAAACCGCCTCTAAGGGAATCACTTCTCTTCCCGAACCGCCTCCAAGGAGATTAACCCTCTTCGCAAACCGTCTTCAAGGGAATCACTCATCTTCGCGAACCGAATTCACTTTTGTTGTTGGGTCGAATCGTAAACCTCAATTACAATATATAGGAAGAAGATGAAGCTCACTCAATGCCTCTTGATAGGCTAACACATACAATGAATAGCTCACAATCCCTCCAAAAGATTACACCAATAAAAGCCCTATGGAGATCCTCTTGTTGAATGTAAAAATGCACAAATAAAAGCATTGAAGAGGATAAACCTAAAAACCTTATATTTAAAAGTGTAAGCTCAAAAGATGTGAAATGATCTTTCCAAAAAGGTTGTTTAGAAGGTCAAGGATAGGGTATAAATAGCCCAAGCCAAGATATTACTGTTTGGTGGAAAATCGTAAATAACGGGCTAAGAAAAAGCAAGTCGTGCAAGCCCCAACGGCTACTTTGCCAGATGGGGGCGGTCGACTGCCCTTATCGGACCCTCCTTTTTATTTTTGAAATTTAAACCATCGCGGTAGACCGGGGTTGTCGCGGTCGACCGCCAAGACCTTTCTGGATGGCACCCAAATTTCCAGGAGCCCATCCGCGGTCAACCATCATACTTTTAACGGGTAGATGCTGGAGTTCAACATCCATCCCGCGGTCACCCGGGATGCCTCGGTCGACCGACCCAATTTTGAAAACTTGTTTTTACTTGTTTAAATTTTAGGGCTTTGGGTTATGGGCTTTGGGCTTTTATCCTAGGTTTTCAAATACCTTTTGGGGTGTGTGGATGGTTTTCAAAGATGTCAAATTTGTTTTGGAAAACCTTTTGAAAGTGCAAATACATTTTGACAAGAGGACTCATATACAATCTATAAAAGGTAGAACCTTGAGTCTTCTTAAATTGTCTTGGCTCTTTAGCACTTTCTTGGACATCTTCAACTTGTGAGTGAACTCTTCAACTTGCGTTGGGCCTTGTGACTTCTTCCATTCTTTGAACATCTTCAATGGTACATAAGGTAGTCACCAATGCTAGTTCATCTTCGACCTTCTCTTGGCACTTTGCAAGGCATGCTTGTAGGATCTTTGACTTGAGCTCTTGGCTTGAGCATCTTTCAAGGATGATGTCTCCAATGTATGTACAAGCTCGTTTGGTTCATTATGCATGTTGATCCGCAAGCCATGTGTTGAGTTGTATTGTGCTAGATGTGCTAACTTTGGTTTGACATTTGACTTTCCTGTCGAAGGCATAATACTACAAAGCAACACATTAACCCATAAAGACTAATCAATTTGGGTTTGCTAGCATCAAAACAACAAGGTAAAGGTGATTAGTTGAATCCATAGGGAACCTTGGGCTAACAAGGTAATATTTTACTATGTTTGTTCTAAATAGTGGATTGTGTGTTGCCTTGTCCGTGGAGTAGCCCATTGTGATGAACTACGTATATTTGTGTCTTTTTGTTGTTGTTTGTTTTGCCTCCCTTTGGTGGTTGTGGTTTGTTGGCATGATTTTCTCCATCTTGTAGTGCAGATCTTGGGTATATCCGTGTGTTCGCCGGTGGTAGATTGGCGGGTGGTATTGGCGGTAGGTTCTTACCCCCCAACAATTAGTAATCATTGTCTTAAAAAAAGACTCTTATTCATGGTAAGAAGTAATTTATAACTTTTATGGCATTGTATCTCAGAGAAAATAAAGTAGAATCACTTGAAAAATTTATAGTATGAAAAGTAAATTTGAAAATCAACTTTGAAGGAAAAATTTAAATTCTAAGATATGATAGACAAGGAGAATATATCCGCACTAAATTAATTTTATAATGGCAATACAAACTCTGTTCTATAATTTTTTATATTGGACGATGATAGCATTTGGAGGTTTGTAATAGCAGTAAAAACTAATTAATAAGTATTAAACAAGGTGAGTAATGACATTATAAAAATATGGCACTTTGAATATCAGTTCCCCCCCCCCCCCCCCCCCCCCCCCCCCACAGACCTATATCCTAAATTGCAGGGTGCCCTTGCAAAAACCAGCCGCAATGGTTCCTCAATTGGACCATTCCACCACTGTCCATTTATTATTACTTCACTTTTATTTTTTCTGTGTCATTATACATGCACTTGGGTGAGATTGTTCAATGGGGGCGCCCTTGCAGGCTTGCAGCATGTTTTTGCAAAGCGGTGTGTGTGTGTGAGAGAGAAGGTAATCTAGTGGCCGACTGTTTTACCAACAAAGGAATAGTTTGTAGTGAGTTGTTTCTCACAATGATGACCTCAATATTTATTCCATCAGTCTCTTCACCTCTAGTCTTGGGCCTCATTGGTTTTGCTTCATAGTTCAAAAACTATTCCACTCAACTTGAAACTTGGCCAAGTGGACTTGAATCGATCAAATTAAATTTGCGTCAACTCATGAGACTCGATTGACCTGAGTTTTTTTTTTTTCAAGTTTTTCGAGTTACCAACTCGACTTGACTGAGTCTAGAGTTTAATTGACGAGGTTCTTAGCTGAAGAAATCAATATTAAAAGTAGCATGTTAAAAATAGAGCAGATTTTCCTCCATAGGATTATATGCACTGTAGAGAGAGGAGAGGAGACTACTCGTTCAATTTTCAACTAGATCATGATATAGTGGTCGTATGTTAATGGAACGGATTGGGGCCTGCCTAGGTATGACACTGAGTGGGACCCAACTTGGTATGTGACAAGTTTAGATGGCCTAACCTAACATGTTCCATCAGCTCTTGAGCTTTTGACGTATTGGTTAGGTACCTAACATCGTATTCGCATTAGATCCTCATATATCATAGCCTTAAATTTCTTTCTTCTATTTTTTGCTTGTGAAGTGATATATTCGCTCCCTATTCTTCACAGGGCCACTCTCATCTAGTGCACCCATGACTACTCCTTTTACACTATAAGGGGTGGCCAGGGGAAGAAAAGGGGGTGAATTTACCATTTTCCATTTTGTTTTCCATTTTTCTGAAAATTTTTGGATGGCTGCTTCACCGCACATTCGTCTAGAAGACGTGTTTTCTTAAACGAAAACTACGCTACTAACTTTTAGATTTCACATTAATGATCTCCACATGCCCATGTCTTGCATTCTTTACTTTATCAAACACTTCCTCAAGAGAGACTCCCATTATCAACGCGAGGAGGGCCAATATCATTTCCATTTATTTATTACAAACCGTCAATATTATATTCTACGTGATAGGAAAAATTGAGATGGACAGTCAACTTCACTCTGTTTATTTTCATATAAATATAATTTTCTTAGGATAATAATAAAGAGAAAGCATTGTTAGCCTCCTTCAGAAGATACACTTATTGGGCTCTAAACCATAATCATATCATTTTCCTCTAAACATGGAAGGAAAGTTTCACAAGGAAATTTTTTTCATCAGAATATTATTTTTGCAATCTAAACATAGCCGCTAAGGATGAAAATCATGAAACCATAGGCCTTTTTATACTTCGTAGTGTGAAGCTAACGCTAGTGTTAGTCTCTCCCCAATACGCAAGAAAGTTCCAAAACAAACGGTGTTAGAGAGCCTTATGGAGCAAGATTCCTTCCTATAACATGCAAATAAGTGCGAATGATTCAAAGAGCTATTCGAATGGTGGTATCTAAGTCTGAGTACGAAGGGTTTAAGGAGTGTACATAACGGGACCTATGTTTAGCAAAAGATCAAAGTGATTAAGAATGCCAATGTCCTATACCAAAACTTCCTTACGTTTTGGATAATAGCCAAAATCATTACCTAACTTACCAAAACCAATATTACCTCATTTGAGTGTTATTTCTTCCAATCTAATCTAGGGGTGCAACTCGGTTCGGCTTCAACCCGAAAAAAAGTCGGGTCGGATGACTTTTGGGTCGGATTTGGGTTCGGGTTGGGTTTTCCTAACCCGGGTTGAGGGCTTGGACAACCCGACCCGAGTGAAACTTGACATTTTTATTATTATTATTATTTTTTAGTTTTTAGTAAGCTTAAAATCTTGGGTTGGGTAGGGTTAGAACTCTGGTCGAGATCTCAAGTTGGGTAGGGTTGGAACTCCGGTCGGGTCGGGTCGCTTCGTGTTGGAAAAAAGGGGTCCTCGGGTTGGGTCGGGTTCAGGTTGAGTAAATGGTCCATGGAGTTGGGTTCAGGTTGGTCTCCAACCGACCCAAGTTGCACCCCTAATCTTATCTGTATTTTTGGTAATGATAATTGCACTCCCTTATTTTGATAATGCTACTCCTCCATTTATTTAACACTTAACTGAGTGGCTTTTTGTTACTTGATTATGGGGGAATGGTAATAGCCTAATATAAAAAAATCAGTGTCATTAGACGGGCATATAGAACTTTTCTTCGCACACAAGCTATTAAGCAAGACATATAGGGCACGAGGACATGGGGCTGAAGACTTTTGGGTCCAATAATAGGTTTGGGGCTCACAATCGGTTTTCACAAACTTAAACAAACAGGGTTTTAAAGATTGAGTCTCAGTATCAGTTCAATGACTTGTGCAAAATGATGTGAAGACACGCTTGTTTTAGTATTGGCCCTGTAAAAGTTTTACAAGAAAATAATGAAATGTTCTCTCTTACACATTATTGCATGAGGAGAGTATTTATATATATAAATGAATTGTGTGCAGTATTGGAAATGCATAAAAGATACAAAGGAATCTTAAGCTAATATGGAGATATCCTGATGGGGTATAAAAACAGTAACCTGTAACAAGCCGACACCTGTCCAGGGGTATTATTGTAATTACCTCAGAGTAGGTAAACTCAAACCTATGGCAAGTCGACACCTGTCCTGGAGTAGGTGAACTCAAACCTATAGCAGGCCGCCACCTGTCCAGGAGTGGGTAATCCCACGTCACCAATTTTCCCCTATCAAAGGGGATTCAAGGTTCAAACCAAGGGTAATGCAATAACTTCTCACCCACCACTCTTAAACTCGCTCTGCACTCCTGCTCATACTGACTTGAGTGTCGAAGGGCCTGTCCGGAGTAACACTCCGGGTTGGTCATTCTGACCTCGTTTGCTCTTTACACAGGGCTCAGCTACTCATTTCCTTCACTTCTCTTCCTCAAGACTCAGCTCCTTCACCTCGGTTTCTCGGGTCCTCCAGCTCGGCTCTTACGTCACTGTCATATCTGTTACCAATTTTAGGCCTAATAGATTGGTGCCATCCGTGGGACGACGAACTAAAAGCTGTTCAAATCCCCTTACAAAAATGGCAGGACGGAGGAATGCTCGAGTACCAACTGCACGGACTACTCGAGCCGTGCTACCTCGCAAGACCCGGAGTGAGCGAATCGCCTCACAGGTGGTGGCTACTTCTGCTACAGCCGAACAGAGCCCGGCTCGTTCGGACCACCTCAATCCTACACCCACTCCGGATCAAGTGCAAGCTCTCTTTCAACAGATGACTGCTCTTGTCGGTCAATACCAGCAACTACTCCAGGCGCCTCCCCAACATCCTCCAGAAGCTCCACGACCTGTCCAGGAAAGGTCAAATGTCCACAGGGGAGAGTCAGCGCGCCACGGTGAGGACCGAACTCACCACTCCACGAGACAAGTCCAGCACTCCAGAGCTAGGCATGCCCATACAGAACCTCACCACCGCCGGAGGTCGCGGTCCCGCTCTGCACGAAAGCATCGAGCCCAGGAAGACCGCGCGCCGCAGGAAAAATTTCGGCCTCATCGTAGGAGTCCGGAAAGTCAGTCCGGCTCCGCGGCGAGCCAATCGGTGGAGAGAAACAGGTCACCGGACCGTAGAGCTGATCCGATGCTATGGAGGATGGAAGAAATGGACCACCGAATAGAAGAGCTGGCAAAGGATCAGAGCCGGCTCGCTTCGAAGGCATTCTCAAGCAGAACGCCGTTCACCGACGATGTCATGGGTGCCCAAGCGCCCAGAGGATTTAAAATGCCAACCGTCCCGCAGTACGACGGGACCACTGACCCTGTGGACCACTTGGAGACGTTCAGGACAATGATGCTCCTCCACGGTGCGTCAGACGGCTTCCTTTGTAGAGCCTTCCTGACCACATTGACTGGTGCGGCTCGGGACTGCTACTCAAGGATCAAACCGAACTCCATCAGCAACTTTGAGGACTTTGGAGACGATCTCGCATTTCATGAGCAGCCGTAGGCCAAGGAAAACAACATCATCCTTGATGGCCATCCGGCAGGAGGATAATGAACCTTTGAAGGCATTCGTCAGCCGCTTCAACAGGGAGGCACTCCAAGTGCCAAATCTAGATCCCCCAGCCGCTACAAACGCGCTCCTCGCAGGTGCTAGATTTAACGATTTTGGCCGAGCAGGAGCCCGCCGGAACCCACACTCACTGGCAGATCTGATGGCCGGAGCTGAGGAGTATATAGCAGTTGAAGAGACACTGGCGGCCCTAGACTCAAATCGGAGGAGAACCTCTGAAGATAAAAACCCTACCAGGTAGCGTAAGGATGACAGGGCCCCCAGAAAAGAGAAGTCCCTGCAGAGGAGGGAAGAGAACTTCACCCCTCTCAACACCTCCCGGAGACACATACTGGCCACTATCAGTAGTGAAGAGTTCGTGAGGTGGCCGACCAGAATGATCTCCAAGGGAAATAAAAGGGACCAATCAAAGTACTGTCGGTTCCACAGGGACCACGGTCATGACACAGACGAATGTTGGCAGCTCAAGGAAGAAATCGAGCTGCTGATTGGCCGGGGCTATTTGAAAAAGTACGTCCGAAGGGACGGCCACAGACCGGAGCGCAGAGAGAAGAGTCCTCAGGGCCGCAGCCCTCGACGGTCGCAGCCGCCCCCTGCGAAGAACCAATCTCCTCCTCCATCCAGTCCACAACCAAAGGCACACAATTCCCGGCCAAGGGGAGTCATTGACACAATTATGGGCGGACCAGCCACTGGGGGCACATCGTCTGATGCTTGAAAAGCATACGCACGCCGAGTCAACGCCGTGCGCACATGCAGCAAGAAGATGAAGACGGAGAATGAGATCTCCTTTTCAGATGCGGATCTCGACAACTTGATACTGTCACACGACGACGCCTTGGTCTTAACCATGCTCGTCGCGAACTGGAAGTTGAAGAAGATCCTGGTTGACAACGGGAGTTCAACCGATATTTTATACTATCATGCTTTCGAGAGAATGATGATAGGTGACGACCGCTTGAGGCCGACGAACTCAGATCTGTTCGGTTTCTCGGGAGAGGTCGTCAAAGTGGAGGGACAGATTGAACTCCCAGTCCTCGTCGGAGAGCGGCTCCGTCAAGCCTTCGCGATGGTCAACTTCCAGGTAGTGAGGGCCACTTCGGTCTATAACGCTATCTTGGGACGACCCGGGCAGAACTTAATCTGCACAGTCGCTTCAGCGTATCACCAGAAAATGAAGTTCATAATGCTAAACGGCATGGGTGAGGTCAGAGGAGATCAACCACAGTCCAGGGAGTGCTATGCCATGGCACTCAAAAAGGCAAAGATGCATCGGAATCCTTGCCGATTGAACTACTTGATCTGAGAGACGAAGCACAGGTGACTGAACCCGCCGAAGGCCTCAGAAAATACTATCAGTAGTAGACCAACCGGCGTGAAACTGACTTTGTAAATATATACTGAATGTGAATGACAGAAGCTCTTTTGCAAATCTCTTCGTATAACTTGGAAACCCAGTTCACTAAAACTTGGGTACTCATTACTTTGAAACCAAGTTCGCTAAAACTGGGTACTCGCTGCTTGGTTCGCCACGGCTCGTCTCCGCAAAGATCGGGAGCGCACTCCTGGTCCGGAACCAGCCCGGATGCAAAAACCAACGCCGCTTGGAAACCCAGTTCACTAAAACTCGGGTACTCCGGAAACCCAGTTCACTAAAACTCGGGTACTTGCTATTTGGAAACCCAGTTCGCTAAAACTGGGTACTCGCTGCTTGGTTCGCCACGGCTAGTCTACGCAAAGATCGGGAGCGCACTCCTGGTCCGGAACCAGCCCGGATGCAAAAACCAATGCTGCTTGGAAACCCAGTTCGCTAAAACTAGGGTACTCGCTGCTCGGAAACCCAGTTTGCTAAAACTAGGGTACACGCCGCTGGGAAACGCAGTTCGCTAAAACTAGGGTACTCGCTGCTCGGAAACCCAGTTCGCTAAAACTAGGGTACTCGCTGCTTGGTTCGCCACGGCTCGTCTCCGCAAAGATCGGGAGCGCACTCCTGGTCCGGAACCAGCCCGGATGCATAAACCAACGCCGCTTGGAAACCCAGTTCAGTAAAACTTGGGTACTCTGGAATCCGAGTTCACTAAAACTCGGGTACTTGCTATTTGGAAACCCAGTTCGCTAAAACTGGGTACTCGCTGCTTGGTTCGCCAAGGCCAGTCTCCGCAAAGATCGGGAGCGCACTCCTGGTCCGGAACCAGCCCGGATGCAAAAACCAACGCCGCTTGGAAACCCAGTTCGCTAAAACTAGGGTACTCGCTGCTCGGAAACCCAGTTCGCTAAAACTTGGGTACTCGCTGCTTGGTTCGCCCTGGCTCGTCTCCACCAAGACCGGGAGCGCACTCCTAGTCAGGAACGGGCCCGGGCAGAAAACCAAACCCTTGCAAAAACCCAAGTTCAATAAAACTCTGGTCATCTAAAGCCGACTAGGACTCGGTGTGATTCGCTACAAGACAAAATTCAATTTCGTCTTTTAGCAGATTGCGCTATATTCAGGTCATCTCAAGCCGAACTGGATATAGCGTAATGCGCTACAGGACAAAATTCAGTTCATCTCAAGCCGAACTGGATATAGTGCAAAGCGCTACAGGACAAAATTCAGGTCATCTCAAGCCGAACAGGATACAGCGCAATGCGCTACAGGACAAAATTCAGTTCATCTCAAGCCGAACTGGATATAGCGCAAAGCGCTACAGGACAAAACTATGGTCATCTAAAGCTGACCAGGACTCGGTGTGATTCGCTACAAGACAAAATTCAATTTCGCCTTTTAGCAGATTGCGCTATATTCAGGTCATCTCAAGCCGAACTGGATATATCGCAATGCACTACAGGAGAAAATTCAGTTCATCTCAAGCCGAACTGGATATAGCGCAATGCGCTACAGGACAAAATTCAGTTCATCTCAAGCCGACCTGGATATAGCACAATGCGCTACAGGACAAAATTCAGGTCATCTCAAGCCGAACTGGATATAGCGCAAAGCGCTACAGGACAAAATTCAGTTCATCTCAAGCCGACCTGGATATAGCGCAATGCGCTACAGGAAAAAATTCAGGTCATCTCAAGCCGAACTCGATATAGCGCAAAGCGCTACAGGACAAAATTCAGGTCATCTCAAGCCGAACTGGATATAGCGCAATGCGCTACAGGAAAAAATTCAATTCATCTCAAGCCGAACTGGATATAGCGCAAAGTGCTACAGGACAAAACTCTAGTCATCTAAAGCTGACCAGGACTCGGTGTGATTCGCTACAAGACAAAATTCAATTTCGTCTTTTAGCAGATTGCGCTATATTCAGGTCATCTTAAGCCGAACTGGATATATCGCAATGCGCTACAGGACAAAATTCAGTTCATCTCAAGTTGAACTGGATATAGCACAATGCGCTACAGGACAAAATTCAGTTCATCTCAAGCCGAACTGGATATAGCACAATGCACTACAAGACAAAATTCAAGTCATCTCAAGCCGAACTAGATATAGCGCAAAGCGCTACAGGATAAAATTCAGTTCATCTCAAGCCGACCTGCTTTTCCAGGCCGAACTGACGGCTTGGCCGCACTGCTTTTCCAGGCCGAACTGACGGCTTGGCCGCACTGCTTTTCCAGGCCGGACTGACCGGTTTGGCCGCACTGCTTTTCCAGGCCGGACTGACGGCTTGGCCGCACTGCTTTTCCAGGCCGCACTGACTGCTTGGCCGCACTGCTTTTCCAGGCCGAACTGACGGCTTGGCCGCACTGCTTTTCCAGGCCGCACTGCTTTTCTAGGCCGGAGTGACGGCTTGGCCGCACTGCTTTTCCAGGCTGAACTGACGGCTTGGCCGCACTGCTCTTCCTGGACGAACTGACGGCTTGGCCGCACTGGTTTTCCAGGCCGGACTGACGGCTTGGCCGCACTGCTTTTCCAGGCCGGACTGACGGCTTGGCCGCATTGAATATGACGCGTCCGCTAGATGACAAAAATCAGATTTTCCGGGCCGAACTGACGGCTTGGCCGCACTGATTTTCCAGGCCGGACTGACGGTTTGGCCGTACTGATTTTCCAGGCCGGACTGACAAATTTCCGGACTGATTTCCAGGCCGGACTGACAAATTTCCGGACTGATTCCCAGGCTGGACTGACAAATTTCCTGACTGATTCCCAGGCCGGACTGACAAATTTCCGGACTGATTCCTAGGCCGGACTGATAAATTTCCGGACTGATTCCCAGGCCGGACTGACAAATTTCCGGACTGATTCCCAGGCCGGACTGACAAATTTTCGGACTGATTCCCAGGCCGAACTAACGGCTTGGCCGCACTGCTTTTCCAAGCCGAACTGACGGCTTGGCCGCACTGCTTTTCCAGGCCGGACTGACGGCTTGGCCGCACTGAATATGACGCGTCCGCTAGATGACAAAAATCAGATTTCCCGGGCCAAACTGACGGCTTGGCCGCACTGATTTTCCAGGCCGGACTGACGGTTTGGCCGCACTGATTTTCCAGGCCGGACTGACAAATTTCCGGACTGATTCCCAGGCCGAACTGACGGCTTGGCCGCACTGCTTTTCCAGGCCGGACTGACAGCTTGGCCGCACTGAATATGACGCGTCCGCTAGATGACAAAAATCAGATTTAACGGGCCGCACTGATTTTCCAGGCCGGACTGACGGTTTGGCCGCACTGACAAATTTTCGGACTGATTCCTAGGCCGGACTGACAAATTTTTGGACTGATTCCCAGGCCAGACTGACAAATTTCCGGACTGATTCCTAGGCCGGACTGACAAATTTCCGGACTGATCTCCTGGCCGGACAAACGGCTTCGCCGGACAGACTCCTCCCGATCAGGAATGTGACTCATCACACTTCCCCAAATCACTACAATGACTTGGAGAACTGGGGGGCAACTGATGGGGTATAAAAACAGAAACCTGTAACAAGCCGACACCTGTCCAGGGGTATTATTGTAATTACCTCAGAGTAGGTAAACTCAAACCTATGGCAAGTCGACACCTGTCCTGGAGTAGGTGAACTCAAACCTATAGCAGGCCGCCACCTGTCCAGGAGTGGATAATCCCACGTCACCAATTTTACCCTATAAAAGGGGATTCAAGATTCAAACCAAGGGTAATGCAATAACTTCTCACCCACCACTCTTAGACTCGCTCTGCACTCCTGCTCATACTGACTTAGTGAGTGTATCAGCAAGTTGATCAACACTGGAAACAAAGCGGACATCAAGCTCCCGCTTGCAAACTTTATAGCCTACAAAATGAAAACCAATCTCGACATGTTTAGTACGAGCATGGAAGACCAGGTTGGCGGAGAGATAGATAGCGCCAATGTATTCACACTATATGATGGGAGGACGAGATAAAGAGACACCGAGCACATGAATAATTGATTGTACCCTTAGGAAATCCGAAGTTCCAGAATCAATAACACAATGTGATTGCTGAAATTTGCAGAACGTTATAATATGTGACATAAATTTCAGTTCTATTTTAAGCTCACTAGTGTGTAACGTTACAATAAAATCTCTACAATGAAGGGATTCAAAACAAGAACGCAAGTTGTGTGTGCATGTATGTATACATTTCCAAAGAAAACAACAAGAAAATTCAAATTTCACATGGTATCATAGCAATTGCCTCACACCAGCTCCTGGGTTCAAAGCCCAACACCACCTTCAAATGAATGTGTGGGCCAACCTGATGCGGGAGCATCCCCTGGATTTATAACATCAGCCCATATTTTCTCCCTAGTGTAGTTTTCCTTTGTGTGCTTTTGTCATTTGTGCTGCTTTTCTATGTAGTAGTGTGGTTTAGTCATTACACTAATTGATTAGTACTTTTATGTTATTTCACTTCTCTAGGGATAGTTTGGTTATTTTCTAGCTACTAATGTACTTTTTTGTCATTTTCTTTCACTTAGGGGTAATTAGGTCATTTTACTTCTAAGTGGTCTATTAAAGGGGCTTTTCCCTCCATTTGTAACAACCTTGTTTGAATTTGAAATAAAAATCTCAGAATCTAAAATTGGGTTTTTGTGGGAAATTTTCATCCAAGGGAGAATTTGAGCTTGGAAATCAAGCTCCTCCATGGAATTTCAGCATCTTATGCCTTCAGATTCAAGGTTTCATCTATCTTTGCTAAAATTCAGCATCCCCTTACTGAATTTTAAGTTATTTTGTCATCAAGAAGAGCTCAAAATTCACAATTCTGCCCTAGATTTCAAAGTTGCTGGAAATTTGAAGCTTCACGCATTTTCGTTTGCATCAATTTGGTATCAAAACTCAGCTTGCTGAGTTTCTTAATTTCAGCAGATCTTGGGAAGAGCGAAAAAGAGATCCTGGCGCAGCCCAAACACCAAGATCAACAATCCACAAACAAGCAAAGAACAAGTTACAAAAACAAGAATCGTTTTAACACAAAAATCTCACGTATTGCTGTCTTGGAAAACTGTGAGGCTACTTTTATTCAACCGTTCCACTCAATGTCCCCTTTCCAAAAATATCTGCTGACATTTCCAAAAGCAAACAAACACAAAGATAACTATATCATAAGAAAGTAAAATAAATGCCTATTAAAATGAGAAATCAATCAACTATTTTAAGTAACTTCCCCAATATTCTCTTGGCAAGGAAATCACGTTTCATGAATTTTGGAATTGCCAATATCTCAGACCTTGTTACTTTGCAAGCTTCCATTAATGCAGAATGTTGTAATCTTGCAACCCTTCTAATAACGGAAGTTCCCATAATTTGCCAAATCACCTTATTCATGGAAACGGACCGGTTTCTGTACCTGCTGTTTTTGCATTTTGATATGATATGTATCTTCAAATTCTGGGGAATATTCTTGGATTACATCAGTCATCCCTTGTTGAGAAGAATTCGTCCTCAAATTCTCCACTTCATCATCTTCCGATGAATTTCCATGATATGGTACTAAATGTTTAACATTGAACACATCTGAGATGCGAAGATGGTTGAATGATTTGAGGCGATAATCATTATCATTGACACGATTAATGATCTCATACGGTCCTATCTTCTTAGGGTGGTGTTTGTCATAGTCACCTGGAGGAAAGTGATCATTGGTAATCATGGCCCACACGAAATCACCCTCTTTGAAAGTAACTTGTTGCCCATATTTGATCAATTTTGGAACTTGCCCATGTACATGCCTCACTTGAACGAGAGTAGGCGTACCCCCTGGATCTTCCTCCCCAAAATACATGACTTCCGACAACACCTTTATCTCATCGGCGAACTGATGATTTGAGAGGAGACTGGAACTCCCTTCTAACATAGGTTTAGGGTTAACTTCACTTGATGGAATAAGCACAATCTTTAAATTGTCCTTCCAAAGGGTGTGAGTATTTTTACGACCATCGTGCATGACGCTACGATCATATTGCCATGGACAACCCAATAGAATATGACATACGTCTGTAGACACCACATTTTGACCGAACCCTAATAACCTTGTTTGAATAAAGACCCTTTATATCATTGAACTAGAGTCCCAAATTTATCCCTAAAGTAGGTTAGGATCCCAAGTAGGTCTCTTTAAAATTTCGTCGAAATCCGTTAAGGTTTGCTTAATAAGACGAGTGTTACATAATGTGGTGTAGCATAGTGTAGAAAGAGGGGAGTGGTTTATCCAGTTTGGGGTGTGTGCTAGCTAGTCTAATTTGCCGAAGAAGGTTGTCCCTGGACAACTAAAGAGGGAGAGTTTATTTTGTTAATTTTCATTAATAGTTTTTCTTAAGACCACTCATTTCTAACAAAACAAGTTAAATTATACACAAAGGGGGTTGTCTGGGGTAACTTGTAGGGTTAAAAAATTATTAGGAAGTGCTATAAATACTAATTGAAGTTTCTCATTTGAGCAAGCTTCCCTCACAAGTTAAGTTTTTTCCAAATTTAGTTTGAGAGAGGGAAAGAACGAGAAAGAAAGTTTTGAAACACTAACTTCCCGTTGAGCATTATCTTCTCCAGCCAGCTCTGGTTGACCTCCGGCGAACTCCGGCCGCTACCCTTCTTCTCTGATCATTCACCAAAGCTCGTGTCACCTCAAGCTACTGGTATTTCATCTCTTTCTTTCTACTTCTTGCATTTAGACCCTAGCTATTTTTTATTTTTTTTTTAAATTCTAGATCTGATCTGTTCTTGCATGTAAAATCATAGATCTGACCTAGCTTTAGGTTGTATTTGATCAAATCAAACCCTAACCCTATGGATTTTGACAACCTTGACCTCAGACCTAGATTCTTTTTTTCTTTTACCTCCAAATCTGCCATTTTAGTAAAGATTCATATTATCGGAGCTAAGAGTAAAAGAAAATTGAAAAATCAATGGCGTTCATTACTTTAATAAAGGTATTTCTTTTTTGATAATTCTTTGAATTAAGTAAGGTATTGAGAAGGACCGCAATCTTCAATTGAGATGGTTGAGATCCTTATTCTTGTTTTGTTTGATGGATTGATTTTTGGAATCTTACAGATGTTTCTAAATTTTTTCCTTTTTTTTTATAAAAAGAGAAGATGATTTAATTCATGTTTTGAACTTTCAGATTATAACATTTGTAAAAACTCTATTTAAAACTATATCCAAAACTCTTGTCTTAATTCTTGAAAAGTAGTAAGATCGGATTTCATATAGCCTGAAAGATTAAATAGTTGTTTTTGTTATCTATGACGGATCGAGTTGAGTGAAATCTGTTCATATATAACTGAACTTTTATTTGTTTATCTCTATTTAAATGATGTAATTGGGACTAGGATGTTTAGTTCAACTTTATCTTTGCAAAGTAATACACGATTAGAGTTATTTATTCCATTGGTGAATATAATTCCATCTTGCATGCATTCTAAAGAAGTAAAATTAATATACTAATGATTGAATATTTGTGTTGTTTCAACTTACCTCGGTTTGTCTATTTGTGATGTTTAGTGGATACTTATGCTATATCTATGTTACTAAGAGTGTTTGAGACATGACACATTAGTGGATCGTGGAATTATAGTATTGTTTGGTTCATGACTGGAACACTTCTAGGTTATAAAATAGGCATATCTTGTTGTGTTTCTTATTTGTCCTTTGAAATCAGAATTATGGTTGTAAATCACATGTTGTGAGTCATAGTTGCTAAGTATACCTCATAAAAGGTGCAAACACTATTCTTAGGGAATTTATGAGTGATGATTTTCTGAATGGGTTGAATATGAACTAATGATGCAGTAGTTTCATTTGAGTTGATTTTTTTTACTTATTCGATAAAGTTAAAGCATAAGGCTGCTGTCCTATGGGTTTCCACACTCTACTGCTATGATTTGTGTTTGTTTGAAGGCACAAAGCTGCTGTTTATAGGTTTTAACACTCTACTGATATGATTTGTGCTTATTTAAAGGCACAAAGCTGCTGTCTATAGCTTTCTACACTCTACTGATATGATTTGTGTTTGTTTACAAAGTATATAACTGCTATCCTACAGGTTTATGCACTCTATAGGTATAATTTGTGTTTGTTTAAAAATATATAGCTGATGTTCTACAAAGTTTAGCATTATAAATCGATTTTCATAGCTTATAAACTTGCCTATTGAATGACGATGTTGGTAGCTTTTGTGTTCATAAGCTGAGGGTGATGTCTATTGACGTATTATATACATATCTATCGTTTGTAACCTCTAATGGCTGTCTGCTTCAACCTGATAAATGATTATATGTTTAGACGTTTTCAACAAGTCACTCACACATGGCTTTATTTTAGCATAATGTATGCTTCTTTTGGTTACAAATAAAATGAACAGACGTGAGAATAGGGTCTTTTTTTCATACTACTGACGATGGTTGTATGCTGGGTTCTGATAATTGAACATAGTTTAATCTTTGAATTCAGTTAAGCCCAAATGCTTTGATATGTTGATCTCTGAAGTATAACTCATTCTTTTATGTATGTCGAATGCACTAAACTGATCGTCCAATCTCTATGTCAATAGAAACTGGTACACTTATTGAGGGATATGTCATGATAAATGAAGCAGGTAACTAAAACAGGATGAGGTTTATGTGACTGTCCTTTTATTAGGTCTCCTACACTAGCTCTGCTTCGTTTCAGATTACCAAAATCTCTCTAGTATCTCTTGTTCTTCTTTTTTCCATCTTGGTTAAATGTCATGCATTAAGAGATTTAATAAGATGTTAGTGCTGACAATAATGTTCTCCTGTTCAATTCTTTAGTATCAGTATTGCCATGTTTGTTAAGCACACAATTCCTTCATATATTTGTTACTGTCTTCCCAAAGTCCTTTCAACCGCCTTGCTTCAGTATGTGTCCTTGCAGGGGGAAATGATAAGATTGTAGATTTATCCATTAAACCTTGATTTGTGTGAGTAATTAATTTTTTTATGGTGAATTTTGGTCAGTGTAAGAAGTAAATACTTCTAGATAGTAACCTTGGTTGGAGTCCTCACTGAGAGGTTTATTGTTACAACAAGGAAAAGAATATACCTTTCTTCCAAAGATAATGATCATCTTTTATTTACCACATTCAAACTGACTTTGCAGCCTTAAATTTTGGGAACACAGGTTCAATTTTCCCTTCTTCATTGTCGACAATATATGTCATAATATGTGTATAGGTTTAGTTTTTATCCTTCATTATTTTCATTATATGCCATAATATGTGTAAAGATTCAGTTTTATTCTTCATTATTGACATTATATGCCATAATATGTGTACAGGTTCAGTTTTTTGTTTTTTATTCTTTATTATTGACATTATATGCTATAATATGAGTACAGGTTCAGTTTTTAACTATTAACCTTATATGTCCTAGTAGATAATAGTTCATGCTTCCTGTATACTATTAGCATTATAGGTTTAATGGTTGTACTCATTCAATTTTTCTCTATACTATTAGCACTACAAGTTTATTAGTTACACTAGTTCATGATCTTATTGAAACATTTACTCATCATATTTATTTGTTGTTGGGACAAATCCTGCTTTGATTCTCGATACTATCAGTTTGCTTCTTTGAATAATTGTTAATGAATACAATTTTTCTCACTAGGCTTCTACTAAATGTAGAAAGGGAGGAGGGTGTCATGATTTCTGAATTCAGTTCTTTCTTAGCTTAAAGTTTGAATAGAATAATTGGAGGAATAAATAAAGTCCAACTTATAGTCTTTAGCCTCTATTTTGATTTGATTTCAGAAATCATGCTGTGCATTTGAGACAAATAGATATAAGGTTTACCTGCAAAATGACTACGTATGATGGATGTCCAGATCCTTCGATTTCTTAGGAGCAATTTCCATGACATTGAATTGAGTTTTCAATCATTGCAAGGGCGATGAAGGAGTCATCCCAAGCCCATCCTTTAAGAGGACTTACTTGGTCTCGGTAGTACCCTCTTCCTTCTTCTCTTTTCTATAGAGACTTTCTCAGTCTTTTACACACTTACCCTATAGACAATAGTAGCCTTATCATTGCAAGGGCAATGAAGGTGTCAACCCAAGCACATCTTTAGGGGACTACCCAATTCTCATTATTATTTGCACCCCCTCTTATAGAGTTGTGAGACATGCCATGTCTTATTTGCACCCCTACTTGGGGTCATAGTTGGGAGTTTGCCTTCTAGGTTAGGAGTTTATCCTTTAGATAGGAGTATATCTTTTAGCCTTATTTCCTTTTCCTTAGAGACTAGCTCAGTCTTAAAAGAGCTTTACTTTTTTGGGATCTTAGCTTTCATAGTTGGGACACTAGTTTACTTGCTTGGGATTTTATTCATTTTCATTTACCTTTTGACAGTAGTTTGCTGGTTTAGGGTTTCCCCTTTAGCCCTAAGAATTTTTTCCTAGTGTGTTGTTTTGTATGTTCCCTTTTGGCTAAAAGGGTGAATTTTCATTTTGAAAATCCAAAAACATCATAAATTTAAAAATCTCAAAAGTATTTTCAAAGCAATCAAAAGTTAAAAATTTTAAGAGCGTACTAGGAAAGTTTGTTTCCGAACTACGTTGGCTTGATCCTCTCCCACAAGGTATGTTGATAGCTTGGGATCTTTATTCCAAGTCTAGTCAAACATTCAAGAATAAACCATTCGAACTTTTTTAAACGAAGCTTTTCAGTAAACTGTTTTTTTTTTAAAAGATCTTCCTCTAGAGTTAGGAATATGTCTTAGATGTTTGGAGTGTTTTTGAGTTAGGAGTTTCTCCTAGATGTTTAGGAGAGTTTTAGAGTTAGGAGCTTCTGTGCGGTCAGTTTGACTATATAGCTTGGAGCATAGTCTACTGATGGCTAGTATATGATTCACTTAGTGAGCCTATTATTTTTCTAGGATACATCCTAGTTGCACACAGGATATAGGTCCCAGCTGCATTGGTTTAAGGATAATTTGCATTTAGTTAGGGCATATAGGGTGTCCTAAAATCCAAAATCAACTTCAACTTAAATAATCGCATTCAAGAAGCTTTAAAAACAACTTCGGTCTTTAGATCAAGTCTAGTTTAGTGATCTAGACAGAAATAGGCATCGTAGCTTAGAATAGGCCACAGAACTATGTTGACTTTGATTCCAAAAAGAGGCTTGGATACGTAGGCAGCTTGGATGGCTGGTCATCCAAGTCCAGATCATATTGTTGCACATTTTTTATTGTTTTAGAGTTTTAGGAGTTTTAAGACTTGTGGTATGTTGCTTGTATGATTTTTCGTATAGGGACATGTTAGTGTGTTTTTCTTCTTTTTTTCAGAGTGTTCACTCTTTAGATACATCTCTTATGTGGTTTCACATATTCATTCACATGTTTAGTAGTAGCATTGCTTGTCTTTATAGCTTTATCGCATGTTTAGTTATAGCCTACTTGTTTATTTACATGTTTAGCTGTAGCTCTTTACTGCTTACTAGTTTATTATCTCCTGATCACATGTTTAGCTGTAGCACTTTACTACTTACTAGTTTATTATCTCCTGATCACATGCTTAACTGTAGCTTTTTACTGTTTTACTGGTTTATCATTTACCTACTCATTTTCTGTTTATTTACTTATCTCATCTCATTATATCTGCTCCTTTATTCTATTATACTTGCTTAGCTGTAGCTATGCATGTGTAAATTTACCGCTTTCTTAGATGCGATGAGTTAGGATTAGATGTGATGAGTTAGTATTAGTAGAGACAGGTAGCATGGTTATCTGAGATTGGATTTACATTAGAGTCCTCCACCTCCTCTTGAGCGATGTGAGCTTATTCATATGATGTACGTGGTTATTACCTGTATATTATTTCTCTTCTTGTGAGGAGGAGACGGCAGATTCTAGTGGGTATTCTAATATCAGGTTTCGCTGATACTAACCCTCCATAGGACTTGGATGTTTTATTTTTCTTTAACCCATCCCCGAGTCATGCATGTTTAGGTAGACGTTTTCTTGGGGATGCCCGTTTCTATTTCGCATGATTTTTGCCCAAAATTCTTCAAAACTAATAAAAATGATATAAGATACCGAGTGCGCTCGAGCGAGTGGGGTGCCTAACACCTTCCCTACTTGTAACCAGGCACGGATCCAATTATTTCTGGTTATCCATTGCAAACAGAGTATATTTTTTGGTTCCATGGCCTGTCTATGGATGACGACTCTTTATTATTTTTAGGTACGTCATGATTATAAACTATGTCTTTGAATCAAGAGGTATCTCATATATCGCCGCCACTCATGCTGTGAGGGCATCGTTACGAGAGTTCCTTGGTAGAGCTCTCCTTCACATGTGGAGATCCAAAAGGTTGAGAGGGGATCCGTCCCTCACCGTCCTCCAGATAGGGGTCCACAGGCTGGCGACTCTGCTGGGGATCTTTCGAATCTTGCCTAACTCTGTAAAAATGTCATTTTTACTAATTTTGAACAAATTTGGGCTAAAATCAAGTCAAATGGGAACCTTATCGTTAGAAATCCAGGGGCACCAAGTAGCTGCGTAATAAAACAAGGACTTACACACTTCACTCCATGCATTTTCTATTTCTTTTTTAGTTATATATATATATATATATATATATATATATATATATATATATATATATATAAGTCGACCTCCGGTATGGATCCAGCTAAAACACAGGAGGTGATGACCTGTTGGCACCGGTTGGGATCTAATACCAATGCCATGCAATTGATACACCACTAGTATATCACTTGGATATTGGGGATATACATCGCTTCGTGTATCAGCATGGAGATTTATTTAGTGTATATTGAGGCCTTACTTTCACATTATCATATGCATATAGGACGAACATGTGCACCTAGCACATGTTAGCCTAGGTTAGAGCCCGGCCTTGACCAATGTAGTGTAGAAAAGTAATTCACCTTATGCCGTTACTCGCTTCGTCTTTTAGTACACTCATCAGTGAGTCATGAGTTGAGACCTCCTTGACTCCGCTAGATTAGACTATGGATGGTGCCCCTGGTTAGAATATATATGTGTCTGTGTTTATATATATATATATATATATATATATATATATATATATATATATTGATTATTAGATTGGGGCCTACTCCCTAGTGAAGTTTCCTTATCTAATTCAAATCAATTATATCCGTTTATTATTCAGATCCAATTCTGGTCCATGACTCTATTTGTCATTATAATGGCTATAGTCTATATGAACTTCTGATTAATTAGATGAGGACTTACTCTTTAGTAAGGCTTTCTTATCTATTCAAATTAAACATATTCATCTATCATTCAAAGTTAGATCTGACCAATGGCTCCCTACTTTGCCATTACCATGGCCATGGTCTATCCTCTAATCCTTTGATTATACATTTGATTTATATTCTATACCATTGATTCATATCCCATATACTGATTATTGGATAAGAACTTACTTTTTAGTAGTAAGATTTTCTTATCTATCTCAATCGAATATATCCATCCTTCAGATTTAGATATGGTCAGTGACCCTTGTCATCTTTGAAATTCCAAAGGGCAACCCAAGAGGGGGGTGAATTGGGTTACTTAAACATTTCTCCTAAGTAACTACAAAGAGTGAGATTTAAACCTAGCTTATGCTAACCCTTGATATAAAATTTATACATGTGAAGGGTCCTGTGTGGAAGAATTTATACTTTCTTGTCCACAAGTTGTTCTTTATTTGATCCGGTTCGGTTACACGATCCAATCGTCGCACCCACTCTTATTGCTTAGGGTCCACTACCCAAATGTCCGAGATAAGTCACCTCACGACACGTGCTTGTAGGCAAGACTGGTGTTAGTTGTATACAGAAAGAGATGTCCAGTCTCTTTCCCAACTAGGAACTATCAAGGCTTGCATAGAACCGAGATGTCATATCTTTTTGCTCCCTTGGATCTGTGAATCCTTTGAGCATGGCATTTCTTCTATGCTACCTAAGGACGAACATGTGTCAATAAACAAGCACATCACACACATTCATTATTATAATTACCCATTCATGTCATGAAATAAACTTCTATTAATTTATAAATGTCATTCTACTGGCTTTTCAGGACATATAGTCTAACAACGTACCCCTGTAAAAAGGGTTCATGTCATAACGTAGTTCAAACTCTATTTTTTTCTTAAAAAAAAAGTTTCTTTTAGGCCCAAAGGGTTTGCAAACAGTTTTAAAACATTTGGGATGTTGGCTTGAAGGCTCAAATCGTCCAAGGATGGCCTCCTGGTGTACTTAAGCATAATATTTCTTGAGTTGATCCAGGTTTGTAGGTTCATTTAATTTTTCTCCATTTTCATCGAGGTGTCTTATAGCTTTTCTAGGCAGGACTTCATCGACGATATAAGAACCAGACCAGTTTGGCCTGAATTTACCTCTGGGATCAAATACCGCTGTCCTGTAAGACTTCAAAACAAGATCTCCCGACTTCAAGTCTCGGAATCAAACTTTCTTATTGAAAGTTCTTTCTATCCGCCTCTGATATCCCTGGGTGTGGTATAAGGCTCTCAACCTTTTTTCAACTATCATCTACAACTCATTGTATTTAGCTTTTGCCCATTTAGACTCCGGCAGATTAGCTTCCATCATCACTCTCAAAGAGAGAATTCTCAGCTCAACAAGGAGAACTGCTTCCATTCCGTACACTAAAGAATATGGAGTTAAACCTGTAGATGACCTGATCGATGTCCGATAGGCCCATAAGGCATATGGTAACTTATTCGACCAATCTTTATAAGTCTCAGTCATCTTGCTAATAATGACTTCGATGTTCTTATTCGCTGCCTTTACGGCACCATTTGTCTGCGTTCTGTAAGGAGATGACTTGTGATATTTTATCTTGAACTCTTCACACAGGTGCACTACTTCTTTCTTGAAATGCGATCCATTGTCAGAAATCAGCTCATGAGGTACTCCGTATCTTCATATAATGTTTGTACAGATAAACTTTGCAATTGTGTTTGGAGTTAAGGAAGCATATGAAGCAGCTTCAATTCACTTAAAATATTCTATAACTACCAAAATGTACTTATGTCCGCTCGAGGACCCGGATAAATCTTTCCAATTATATAAATTCCCCATACTGAGAACGGGCATGGCGAAGTCAAAGAATGCATCTCCGAAGGAGGAACATGAATGTGATTCACATAAACTTGGCACTTGTGACATTTCTTCACAAAGGCAAAGCAGTCTGCTTCCATTATGGGCCAATAGAATCCAAGCCTCAAAATCTTTCTAGATAGCATCTTCCTATTCATATGAGGTCCACAAACGCCCTCATGAGTCTGCTCAATATGCTCTGCAGCTTTGTCCTCATCAACACATAGGAGTTGTATGCCATCAAAGATCGCCTGTACAGCTCTTCACCACAAATGACGAAGTTGGTAGCGAGTTTCTAAAGAGTTTTCCTCTCTTTACTTGAAGCTTCAGGAGGATGTCCCTTGCCAGAAATGAGATTCTTTATATCTGTATACATGGTTTTCCATCTGGACACATGGCTGATATCTCTATTACATTCACATGAGTTGGAGCCCACTGTAATCTCACAGCTAAAGGCTAGACCTCCATTGTAGCAGAGATGTCTAACATTGAAGCAAGAGTGGCAAGAGCGTCAGCAAAGTTGTTCCTGGTCCTCGACAAATGAGTAAAAGTAATACTCCTGAATTTCTTAGCCAGAGATTCTAAGTATGTGTTATATGGGATCAACTTTGTTTCTCTTGTTTTCCAATCCCATTAATTTGGCAAATGATCAGGATTGAATCCCCAAACACATCTATGTCTTGAACATGAAGGGCTAAAGCCGCCTCAAATCCTGTTATACAGGCTTCATACTCTGCCATGTTATTTGTACATTCAAACTGCAACTTGATAGATATAAGAATATATTCCTTCTTCGGGGATACAATCATTGCTCCTACTCCCTAACCTTGGTGGTTTACAGCTCCATCAAAGTACATGAACCACTTGGTACTCGGAGTCTCTTCTTCAATATCCATGATCTCTTCATCAGGAAATTCTGCCTTAAGGAAAGTATTCTCTTCAACAGAAGCATCAGCCAATTGCTCAGCTATGACCCGCCCCTAAACTGATTTCTGAGTGACATAAGTGATGTCAAACTCAGAAAATAACCACCTTGCAGTTCGTCCTGTAAGGGTAGGTTTCTCAAACAAGTACTTTAACGGATTCATCTGTGAAAGCAAAAGAACCTTGTTTGACAGCGAGTAATGTCTAAGCCTTGGGTTGCCCAAACTAATGCTAGACATGTCTTCTCCAAAATGGTGTACTATATCTCATATTCTAGCATCTTCTTACTAATATAGTAAATTGGCCTTTACTGCTTAGATTCTAGATCATTTTGAGCAAGCATGCAACCCATTGTCGTATCTGTAAGAGATAAGTACAACAACAATGGTTGGCCTGGAATAACAGAAGACAAAATAGGAGGCAAAGATAAACATTGTTTAGCTTTCTTAAACGCTTCCTTACATTCTTCATTCCATTTCTTAGACGAATTCTTCTTCAAAAGCTTGAAAATAGGCTCACATGTCATTGTCAGATGAGATATAAACCTTCTCAAACACTAAACTTTGCCAAGGAAACCTTGGATCTGCTTTTCTGTCTTTGGTGGTTCCATCTCTTGAATTGCCTTGATCTTTTGAGGATCAACCTCAATCCCTCTTTCACTGACCATGAATCCTAGGATTTTTTCTGATGTAACTCCAAATACACACTTACTTGGATTCAGACGGAGCTTATACGTTTGAATTCTTTCAAAATATTTCCTCAAAGCCATAGTGTGTTCCGGTCGAGTCTTTGCCTTTACAATCATATCATCTACATAAACTTCGACCTCTTTGTGAATCATATCATGAAGAAAAGTAGTTGCAGTTCTCTGATATGTAGCACCAGCATTCTTTAGCTCAAATGGCATTACTCTGTAGTAGTATGTACCCCACTGAGTAATAAATGTTGTCTTTATCATGTCCTCGGGTGCCATCTTAATCTGATTGTACCAGGAAAATCCATCCATGAAGGATAACAGAGCATGTCCAACTGTGTTATCTACTAGGGAATGGAAAATCATCCTTAGGACCCTCCATAGGAGCATGTGAGCTTATTCATATGTTGTACGTGCTTATTACCTGTATATTATTTCTCTTCTTGAGAGGAGACGATAGATTCTAGTATGTATTCTAATTTTAGGTTTCGCTGATATCAACCCTCCATAGGACTTCGATGTTTTATTTTTCTTTTGCCCATCCCCGAGTCATGCATGTTTAGGTGGACGTTTTCTTGGAGATCCTCGTTCCCATTACACAAGATTTTTGCCCAAAATTCTTCAAAACTAATAAAAATGGTATAAGAGACCGAGTGCGCTCGGGCGAGTGGGGTGCCTAACACCTTCCCTACTCGTAACCAGGCACGGACCCAATTATTTCTAGTTATCCATTGCAAACAGAGTATATTTTTTGGTTCCATGGCCTATCTATGGATGACGACTCTTTATTATTTTTAGGTACGTCATGATTCTATACTATGTCTTTGAATTAAGAGGTATCTCGTATATCGCCGCCATTCATGCTGTGAGGGCACCTTTTCGAGAGTTCGTTGGTAGAGCTCTCCTTCACATGTGGAGATCCAAAAGGTTGTGAGGGGATCCATCCCTCACCGTCCTCGGGATCGGGGTCCACAGGCTGGCGAATCTTTCGAATCTTGCCTAACTCTGTAAAAATGCCATTTTTACTAATTTTGAACAAATTTGGGCTAAAATCAAGTCAAATGGGAACCTTATCGTTAGAAATCAAAGGGCACCAAGTAGGTGGGTAATAAAACAAGGTCTTACACACTTCACTCCATGCATTTTTCTATTTATTTTTTAGTTTTATCTATATATATAAGTTGGCCTCCGGTATGGATCCAGCTAGAACACAGAAGGTGATGACCTGTTGGCACTGGTTGGGATCTAATACCAATACCATGCAATTGATACTCCACTGGTATATCACTTGGATATTGGGGATATACATCACATCGTGTATCAGCATGGAGACCTATTTAGTGTATATTGAGGCTTTACTTTCACATTATCATATGCATATAGGACGAACATGTGCACCTAGCACGTGTTAGCCTAGGTTAGAGCCCGGCCTTGACCCATGTAGTGTAGAAAAGTAATTCGCCTTATGCGATTACTCGCTTCGTCTTTTAGTACACTCATCAGTGAGTCATGAGTTGAGACCTTCTTGACTCCGCTAGATTAGACTAGGGATGGTGCCCCTGGTTAGAATATATATGTGTGTGTGTATATATATTGTTGGAGAATAACCAAAATGAGAGAATAGAATGAGTTAGGGTCTCTCCCCTTTACTCAAGTATATAAAAGATGGGAAAGAGGACAAGACTACTATGCCCTTATGGCATACATACATAGAAACACACATAGATATCCAACACTCCCCCTCAAGCTGGAATGTATATATTACACATTCCTAGCTTGTTACAAATATCATTAAATTTAGCTTTGCTCACTAGTTTGGTGAAGGTGTCCGCTAGTTGGTCGGCCGATCGAGTGAAAATAGTGCGTAAGACGCCCTGCTGGATCCTGTGTCTAATGAAGTGGCAGTCTACCTCAATATGCTTGGTGCACTCATGAAACACAGGATTCTTCGCAATATAGATAGCCGCCTTGTTGTCACAATACAACTCTGCAGGAGAAGATGGAGGAAATCCAATCTCAGATAGTAGAGAACGTAGCCCAATGAGCTCACTACAAGTGTGAGACATAGCCATGTATTCTGCTTCAGCACTTGACTTAGATACTACATTTTATTTCTTGCTACGTCATGACATAATGTTTCCCTCAACAAAGGTGCAATATCCAGTAGTGGATCGTCTGTCAGCCAGAGAGCCAGCCCAATCAGCATCTCTATTTGTAGAGGATATTTTATCCCCATTATCATTCATTTAACCTAGTGTTTTAACCTCAATTTCAGGATTCTTAAGGTGAGCAATAGTCGCTATCACCATCAAAAGAGATAACTAATTGAAACCTCAGAATTTGAATATCTTGAGAATGTTGAGGCAGAGAAGGTACTGTCACCATGGTTTTCAAAGACAATTTGGGCCAAGTCAACAGGACTTCAGAGCACCACCCTTTCTAAGGTTTCTGAACCATGGTCGAACTTCTTAGCCAGCATTATCATGGAGGAAGGCGTGCTACTTATGAACTTCAATGCCAATTCCTTGCCTATGTCCAACTGTTATGTTTCAAGAGTCATATGTCAACTATCTTGTTTCAAGATTTGTTTTTTGTCAAGTTTATACCAACTCCTAGGTTGAAAGTTGGTGGGTCTTGTAGTGTCAATGACAAAAAAGAAAAAAAAAAGAATTGTCATGTTTGTCAGTCTTTCTTATATAGAGTCAGTGTTTTGTTTTCTATCAGAACCGATCAAGAGCCCATAGAGGTATGTCTGTGAGTCATCTATGTACTTCAAAGTTTTCAATTCAATATAGCATTTGGTTCTGTATCTTCAATGTTTTATGATTCACTCTTAGATCTAATGTTTAAACAACTAAAGACCTCATTCTCGGATGAGAATGCAGATGAAATTTCCCTCGAGATCTGAAAAAGGTCAAACGAGAGGAAGAGCGTCGAGCTTAGCCACTTGAAGAAAAAATCGAAGCCATTGATAGTGGTATCGAAATTCGAAACTCGAGAAAGATGGAGTGGCAAAAACTTTATCTCCCGAGGAGCGCAAAGAATTGATAAACCTGTTTAGAGGGGTTTGAGGTAGTCTTGCTTGATCCTATAAGGATAAACCAGGGGAATACCCTGTCCTTGAGCAAAGCAAGACTCCATTGGCTTTAAACATCTAGTTGAAAGTGAAGATTTTAAAGAGTAAAAAACATCAGACATCCTGTGGAGCTGATGAAATATTGAGAGAAGACTTTCTGGCAAGGAAGTTGTATGATAAATTTGAGCCCTAAAAACAAAAAAGAAAAAAAAAGGGGGGGAAGAAAAAGACAAGGAGTTGTGGAACCTTAAGCATAAATTCAAGATCTTCGAGATGGGAGTGGAGCACAACGGTTGAAGTTTTGCCTAACATGCCGTCACACTCCTCGAAAAAAAAATTAGCTTGTACATCAAATACATTAGGAGGCCATCCTTGGACGTCTGAACTTTTATGGCCAAAATCCCAACGTTTAAAAATCCTTTTATAAACCCTTTGGGCCAAAAGCAAAATTAAACAATTTCTTTTCAAACACATTATAAACCCGGGGCATTTATGCACCAGAACTACGTCGGACTTGATCCCCATTTCTTCAGGGGTACGTAGGCAACTTGATTAATTCAAGTTCGGTCAAACCGTGGGATAAAATCCATTTCAAAATTTTGAAGCTAAATGCTAAACCATTCTTTGAAAAATCTGAAAGCGAACTACGCGGATCTGATCCTCCATTTTTTGGGTACGTAGGAAGTCCGGCTAGACCAGATTCGGTCCAAATCGTTTGAACTTTAAATATCCTACCCTTTTGAACCCAAGCTCTCCTAGAAAGTCCTTCTAGTGCAAGCGAAAGTTGAGACAAGTGGTCTTTTAGACCAAAAATTTGAAGGCATTAATTTTGACTTCTTTCGAAAAGAGAAATCAATGAGACGGAGAAGCAACCACTACACAGGGCAGGTCCTGGAATCCGAGTAGTGTCGTGAGACTTACTTTGATATCCTTTTAAACTAGGGGCATTAAAACCGAGCAATCCGGAGGGGGTAATAATCATGACGGAATCTTGATGGAGAAAATTAGATCCTCTTGACATAGTTTTTGAGAGTACTCTAAGAGTGGCTAGCCTTACCATAATAAAATAACACATTTTATCTAAGGGTGAATCAAAAGTGAGTCAAGTCCCTTGAGTAATTTGAGTCTTCTTTAATTGAGCCATTGGAAGTCTTTTTCTTATTTTTATCATTTTTTCTCTCTCAATGTCCGAAGTGTTTGGCACTAGAAGAGCGAGAGTACATCTTTTGAAATGTGAAGAGAATTCAAAGTGGATCCTGATTAGAAATCAAGGAAAGGGCAAGAGACATTTTGTTCAAACTTGCCAAAGACATCAAAGCCTCAAGTAGTGAGCAATGAAAAAAACCCATATACATTTTTTCTCTTAGACTCATCCATTGTGGATATCCTTTTACCCATATACCAGAGAAAGAACCCATACAAGCTTAAATTTTATTGCCTATCCTGGTTTTGCTCTCTTATGAATCCTGTCATGGAAGTAATCATACTAGGAGCATCTTTTATGACTTGCGTCATAAAAGATATCAAACAAACAAGATATTTGAGATAGATATTCTCAGCAGATAGAGACAAGAGAAGCTTGAGCACATCTCATGAGCTAAACTTCCAAATTTCTAAATTGAACTCATTCTTTGAAAGAGTCAATGTTTCAGAAAATCTAGTCCCCAGCGGAATCTAGAGCCTGCTTTTGTAATCTTCAAATCTTAGCAGAATGCTTTTCCTCTCTTTAAAAGATTCAATACCCAAAAATTCTATCAAGTTTTTTTCGAGTCTGGTCTTCAGCAATGATCATGCACTCCCATTTATTCTCGGCAGGAGATAGCTATGCTATCAATGAACTCGATATAAGATCGATGAACCCATCAATCATGTTTGCAAGCCCTTTGGGCCTAAAAGAAAAGAAAAAATCTTTTGATTGTTAATCAGTAAGGTGCCAAGTAGTGGCCTGTTTATTGGTTGCTTGGTGAAAAGTAGTTTCGCCTTGGTATTGAATGTTTGAGAGAGAAGTAGTTCCCTCAAATATTTGAATACCGAGATGATTAGCAGTGAAATGTCAAGTAGTGACTTGCTTAATCATCGCTTCGCAATGTACCGCTACCTAACGAGTTAGGAGTCAGGTATATCTGCGTGGATTTATATGGAACTGTTTGGCAGGACCATATAAATCTTGGGTGATTCGCTACCTTGAAAGAGAGGAGTCAGAGTTACCCGGATAGCTAAACAGATGGATTTCCAGCAATGGTCTATATAGCTATCGTCTGGTGAAAAGTAGTTTCACCATTTTTTTTTGGGCGAAAAGTAGTTTCCCCGTTGATTGGAAGATTGGGCGAGAAGTAGTTTCCCCATGATTTGGAAGATTGGCCGAGAAGTAGTTTCCCCATGATTTGAAAGTTTGGGCGAAAAGTAGTTTCCCCGTTGATTGGAAGATTGGGCGAGAAGTAGTTTCCCCATGATTTGGAAGATTGGGCGAGAAGTAGTTTCCCCATGATTTGAAAGTTTGGGCGAAAAGTAGTTTCCCCTTTGAATTGGAAGTTTGGGCGAAAAGTAGTTTCCCCGTTGATTGGAAGATTGGGCGAGAAGTAGTTTCCCCATGATTTGGAAGATTGGGCGAGAAGTAGTTTCCCCATGATTTGAAAGTTTGGGCGAAAAGTAGTTTCCCCGTTGATTGGAAGATTGGGCGAGAAGTAGTTTCCCCATGATTTGGAAGATTGGGCGAGAAGTAGTTTTCCCATGATTTGAAAGTTTGGGCGAAAAGTAGTTTCCCCTTTGAATTGGAAGTTTGGGCGAAAAGTAGTTTCCCCGTTGATTGGAAGATTGGGCGAGAAGTAGTTTCCCCATGATTTGGAAGATTGGGCGAGAAGTAATTTCCCCATGATTTGAAAGTTTGGGCGAAAAGTAGTTTCCCCGTTGATTGGAAGATTGGGCGAGAAGTAGTTTCCCCATGATTTGGAAGATTGGGCGAGAAGTAATTTCCCCATTATTTGAAAGTTTGGGCGAAAAGTAGTTTCCCCGTTGATTGGAAGATTCGGCGAGAAGTAGTTTCCCCATGTTTTGAAAGTTTGGGCGAAAAGTAGTTCCCCCTTTGATTTAATGATTGGGCGAGAAGTAGTTTCCCCATGATTTAAAAGTTTGGGCGAAAAGTAGTTTCCTCTTTGATTTGAAGATTTTGGAAGATAAAAGTAGTTTCTCAGAGATAGAAAGTTTTGGAGAAAAGTAGTTTCTCGTGATTATGATGTTTGTCGGAAAAGTAGTTTTCTTTTAGTTTTGATTGTTTGAGAGAAAAGTAGTTTCTTTTGATTTAGAGTGCTTGTTTGAAAGCAGTTTCCCCCATTGTTTTCAATGCGTGAGGTGGAAAGTAGCTTCACCAATATGATATGTTTTGTCAAGTTAAGAGTTTCAAGAGAGGCCATCTCATTGAGATGTACCAATTGCAAAGTTAAGGGTCAGCGAGAGACTATCTCCCTATTGCTTGCAGTTTTAGAGTTTGAAAAGTCTTTCTGCCAGTTTACCTTTGTTTTCAAACTCAAAATCCAAAAAAAAAAAAAAACATTTACTTTGCTTTGTTTTTGGGTCGATCAAAATGTGTTGTCTGTTCAGCTTTGCCATTCGCGTGTTGTACACGCTTTGCCAAAGAGGCGCATCTATAGACACCCCATTCTGACCGTGCCCTGCACCTCCATGTTTTGTGCTTAACCTCGTCAAATCAGTGAGTTGGGATCATAAATTAAACCCTGAGGCAGCTTAAGGTCCCACCGAGGTCCCCGTAAAGTTTCGACAAAATCTGCCGAGAAATTGCATATAGGACGAGCCGGGAAAGAGGTGTGGTTTGAATGTATAAGGGGGGTGAGTTATCTGCAGAGGGGCTGTCCATGAAATAGTGGGGGTGAGAATTTATCATTTTCCCTTTAAATACCAAACAAACTAGGGTTTGAAGGGGAGCGGATTTCTGCAGCCGCAAGGGAGAAAAGGGAGAGAGAGGGAGAGTGCTTCTTCTCCGGCAACCCCAACAGAGCTCCGGCCAAATCCGCGTGACCATCTTCTCCTTCTTCTTCTTCCTCTTCTTCATCTTCTACCTCCAGCCGCATCCCCCATTTCTCTGCAACTCCGGCCGGCCGCCTCCATCAAAGCCAAACCCATCCACTCCGGCCGGCCACCACTACCAGCACCGAGCGGAGCATAGAGAGAAAGAGAGAATAGTAGAGGGGAGGCGCCTAATTTTTCTTGAGAACAAGCCAGAGAGAGAGAGAGAGAGAGAGAGAGAGAGAGAGAGAGAGAGAGGGGAAGAAGGATTTCGGCTTCTTCTCCGGCGATTCTGCCGAAGATCCGACGAGCCAGCCACCTCCTATCTCCACCACCGACAACCATCCTCATCTTCCACCTCCATCTTCATCTTCTTTACCATTGAAACCCACTTCACCTGCAAAACCCAAACCCTCTTCCACCTCCATCACTTGACCTCCATCTTCCATTTTCCATCTCCATGGATTTCGGCAATTTCACCGGAATCCGATCGAACCCCTTCTCTTCCATTCTCAACCTCCTATACCACCATCTCCTTCTATTCACCATCGAAGCCACCATTTCCACCTCCAAAACCCATTCCCACGGCCATTACAAACCATAACCCCATCACCCCTTCTCTGCAAAATCCAAAAGAAACCCCAAACCCCTCTCATTTTCCCTTAAGATCTGCTGCTACCTCCACCACCACCACCAATCAACCACCATCCAACCTTCCTTCATTTCTCTAACATTAAACCCTCTTTTAAATCTCCCCAACAGCCACCATCGACGTCTTCACCCATACGAATTCGACCCTAGCTACCCTCCACCTTTATCCCATTTTCACCTCCACTGCAGCCCCACTTCGTCCAAACCCATTTATCTTCTCAGCCACCAACCACCATCTTCTCCGGTGGGAAATCCCCAAATCCGGCCAGTACCTCATTCTCAACCACCGCAACCTTCAAAACCCACTTTCATTTCTAATTTCTGCAACCCTAAACCCTCTTCCATTTTCTCTGCTAGCAAATCCACCCCACGTCTAGCATCTTTTCCGCTTATCTTCTCCACAGGAACCCACTTCATTTCCTCATTTATCTCTGTCCATTTCCGCCTAGATCCAAGCCACCACCATTAGATCCTTCTCCGCCAACCTCACCGACCTCGCCACGATCTTTAATCTCAGGTTCCGATCACCTCAAACCCTTTCACTTTCTGATCTATTTTCTCCTCCACAAAATTTCTGCCCTCCCCGCACGATTCAAAAAAAAAAAAACGAAGAAGAAGGAATTCAGCTGAGGATTTGATGACCATCGGCCACGTTGGATCAAGGAAGAGAGCGAGGAGAGTAAACTGACATAAGGTATCCATCTTATCTTTTCTCTCATTCTTGATGTATTTACCTTTCGATTTGCCCCTAAATTTCATTTTGGTGAATGTTATGTGGGTTCTCAATGTGTTTTTGAATGGGTGTTAATGCCTTGATTTACTCTCTATTTGATTATTCTCTTGGTATTCCAATCTGATGAATGACATAGATGAGGTCTTCGTTCCCCCCATGGTTTGATCCTCCATTCCATTGTAGTTTTAGCAACATTTACTTGCTTTATAGACCCACCCATTGTCTCAGTAGATCCTTGATTTCACTCTCACATTTTACTCTGAAGCTTGGGATGTTTGTATGGTTTCTATGATTTTAGTCTTTGTGCGTGACTCCTATAGGACTTTTAGGATCTTCTCTGTCCCTCAAGATTCATTGTAGCCTACGAGATTACCTCCAGTGTGTCTTCAAGATCTTCCTCTCGTGCTTGGGGTTTATCTCTTGTCTCCTTCGGCATATTAGGGTTGTTTATAGGGTTTGGGGTTCTTTCTTCTCTAGGATTATCACTTTCTACAAGGTTTGGGGTTTATTCCTCTTTTCTCTTTCGGAGTTATTCTTCGCACATTCCTCGGGATCCTTTTCAAGTTTCGAGATTTCATCGATTTTGGGAACGCATCGTCAGTTTGATGGCGATGACGGAATGTTTCTTTAGCCAACCCCTTGCCCTTCCTATCATTTTTTCTATCTTAGGGTCTTCACAGGGTTTGAGGGGTTTCCTTTCTTTTCGGGATTGTCCTTTACGCATTCCTCAGGATCCTTTGCGAGTTTCGGGACTCCATCGATTTCAGGAACGCTTCCCTCAGGTTTAGTTGGCGACGATGGAACGTTTCTTGAGCCAGCCTCTTCCCTTCCTGCCTTAGAGTTTTCTCAGGTTAAAGGATTCTCTCCTCATAGAGTGTTGAGCCAATTAGGACCGTTCCTAAGTGACTGATTGTTTAGTAGATCTTCTTGTAAGGTTTTTGTCTGTCTCTTTTGTTTAGAAGCTTTTTCATCTCTCGTTTATTTAGGATTTTCCCTCGCAGGTTAGATATCGTCTCCTTTGGAGATTGATTAGGGCTCTCTAGTTTTATTTTCGTCTCTTCGAGATTGTTCTTTTCTTTGGGTTTTTAGTCCTCCCTGTTTTGATTTCTTTCCCCTTAGGCTTTAGGGATCCCGTTTCCCTCTAAATTACTCTACCGCGATATGGTGGGTAAGGAGGCTCTTCTATCGGATCCCCTTTAGCCGAAGGGTGTTAACACGCTTTTAATCGTCAAAAATGTAAAAGCACTTCAAAAATATTTGAAAACATCAAAAACCTTAAAAAAAATCTAAAGTTTTGAGTTTTATAGCGTATTAAGAGAGTTCGTTTCGAACTACGTTGGCTTGATCCTCTTCCAGAAGGTACGTAGTGCAGCTTGGGATACATATCCCAAGTCCAGCCAAACTTTGTAAATAAATCATTTACCCCTTTTAAAAATACCAAAAATCGTCCAAAACATTGTTTTCGAAAGAATCTTCCTCTAGAGTTAGGACTTTGTCTTAGATAGAGAGTTTTAGAGTTATGGTTTTGTCTTTGATTTGTTTGTTTGTTGTGTGCTTGTCCTAGAGTTATAGGAACGCCTCCATCCGGTCAGTTGGCGATTCACATCGCCGACTGAGGACTAGGTCTAAGATGCCCTAGTGATCCCATTATTTTCCTTAGGACACACAGCCTAGTTACACATAAGTTGTAGGAACCACCTGCATTTAGTTAGGGCATATAAGGTGTCCTAAAATCTACAATTCACTGGAATTTAAATAATCGTACAAAAAGCTTTAAGAACTAGTCTGGTCTTTTAGATCGAGTCTAAGATAGAGGTCTAGGTGTCTTAGGCATCATAGTTTAGAATAGATGCGAAGAACTATGTTGCCTTGATTCTCGTGGAGGCGGGGATACGTAGGCTTCTTTGGATGAATACCAGACCATTCGAGGACTCGGGCTAAATCGTTTAGAGTCTTAGGATTTGTTATATTGTGTGTTTTATTATGTTCTCTTACTTTCTTGTACTGATCCTATACCTTTAGCTGTAGCTTGTATGCGTTTGTCCATCAGAACTTAGACACCAGTTAGGTATGTCACTCATAACCTAGCAAGATTTAGGTGGCACCTCTTTCATTTATTTTTTGTGTGTTTATTATTTCTATTCTCAGGAAATGCATGCTTAGATAGACGACTCCTGAGGATTGTTCCCATTTCACATGATTTTTGCCCAAAACTCTTCGAGGTTAATAATAAATGGCATAAGAGACCAAGTGTTCGCACTCGAGCGAATTGGGGGTGCTCTTCAGACCTTCTCCATTCGTCATCAGGCACGGACCTTCTGTATCTCAGGTTATCTGTTGCAAGCAGAGCATTTGTTTTCTTGGTTCCATAGCGTGTCCATGGATGGCGACTCTGAGTTATTTTTAGATATATCTTGGTTTCGAGCCCTGGCTCCAGATCATGATGTATCTCTTTCTTTTTATATATCGCCACTCATGCTATGCTGTGAGGGTGACAACAGTTTCGAGAGTTCATTGGTAGAGCTCTCCTTCACGTTGTGGAGATCCAGAGGATGTAGGGACTCGTTCCCTCGTCGCCGTCCTCGGATCGGGGTCCACACGGAGCAATCGTCGGCGAAGAGGCGTAAAATTAGGGCCAATATAGTTGGTGGTGGCACGATGATTGAAAAGATCGGAGGGTCCCAGAAAAGGATAGCGCCACGTCTAAGGAAAGAGGTGGATTTGATTCCCCCTATTGAGCCTCCGGGCGCCGCAGAGTCGGTGCCGAGCGATGCCCCCGTGATTGCTGCTTTGTTTGAGGATAGGAGTAACTCACGATCAGCACTGATGGAGGTTCAGACTAGGGTTATGGCCCAAGAATCCGTGGGAGTTCACAAGCATCGAGTGTCCCATGGCAGGATATATCGCCCTGAAGTAGCCATGAGTTCGACACGTATCCTTCAGCTTTCGAACCTTAATCGATTGCGGGAGAAATATCACATTCCAGACAACTACAAAGTCTGGCTTCCCACCTACGACGAACGGGCGTGTAGCAGTAACGTGGAGGGGGAGACGGCTTTTTACAAGGAGGTTATTGAAGTGGGCGTCCGGTTTCCCCTTCATCCGATTATGATAGAGTTTTTGGACTTGGCTCCATCTCAGATTTATCCGAACGGGTGGAGGGACCTCATGGCATATGTGGCGAAAAGCAGGATGGTGAAAGCCCCGCTGTCTTTGGATGTGATTCGGAAATGCTTCCTTTTCAACTTAAAGGATTGTTGGGTGGACGTGACCCAACGGCGGAGGCTGATGATCATGGGCGGATCTCCATCTTCCATTAAACGGTGGAAGAACGAGTTCTTTTTTGTCAAGCCTCCTCAGTCGGCCGGTTGGAGGTTTCCTTTTGATTGGAGGGAGCCCAATGGGGAGAAGATGGGGCTGAAATTTTGTTTAGGAACATTGAGTCAGTTGGTTTTAAACGATGTCGTGGGCAGGGGGATAGAAATAGGAAAGGTAAGGTTTGATGTTCGGGATTTTAAATCCGAACAAGTATTGGTCCGGTTTGGCTTAAGTAATGTGGTGGTAGATTCGGAGGATGATGTTCGGGATGATGAAGGGGTGGAGGGGGAGGAAGATGATGAGACAAGCGTTGGCGAGAGTCAGTCCGGTGACTTCCTTCTTCTATTTTTTCCCACATTTCCCAATTTCCTATTTGTTTCTTTTTGTTGCATTTGTGACTCATTTCCAGTTTTATTGCAGAAATGGCAGCGCAAGGTTCGGGCGCTAATATTTCTGCCTCAGCAATGGAGGAGGTGAGGAGATTGAAGGCCGAGGAAGTAGCTCGGCCAAAACAGGAGAGATCCTTGAAGCGCCAGGCGGCCAAGGCTAGAAAAGGGTCGATTTCGACCGTAGGGTCGAAGGATGTCACATCTCCAGAGAAATCCGTACATGGTAAGCAGGAAGAGGATTTGTCGAGGAAGAGCCCTAGTAAGAGGGGTAAGTCGGTAGACGGGGAGGGTCTTAAAGGCAAAGACCCGGTTGTGGCTCCGGAGACCTTTCCTGCCGAAGGTTGTGATGGAACGCAGGTTCTTTTTCGGCCGGTGACTTTTTCAAAGGACCAAGCGACCCAACATGGGCCTTATTTTGACCCTAACTAGAAGGTTGGTGCCGAAGATTCTGCCCTTCGTAACCCTAGGGTGGCTGTAGAGATGGCGATGACGAGTGTCTTACCAAAGGACTCGGCGGAGATGGATAAGTGTTCGCACTACGCCTTGGGCCGGGACATGGTCGCCTTGGCGAAGAAGGTGTGCATTTTTATTTTTAATTCTCTGAGTGTCTTTTAGGCTCTGCAAATATTTATCTTTTCTCTTTTTTACTTATAGTTGTCAGATATTTGTTCCCATGCCTCGCGGCACATGGACAAATACCAATCTCTCTAGGCTCACGCATCCAAGGAGGTGAAGAACTTTGCGGATTCTCAGAAAGAGAGCAGGAAATTGTTCAATTAGTCCTTGGCGGATGCGAAAAAGCTTCATACAGATGCCCAGGCTGAACTTCAGAGGGTCAAGGACGAACTTGACCCTGAAAAGGAGATCCGTGCTAACCTCGTGAACGTGTGGGATGAGGCCGCGCAACGAGAATGAGAGATTCGGTCCCGGGCGATTGCCGAGTTTCGCCAGTCTCAAAAGTATCAGATGGATATGGCAGTTTATGTCTTGGAGTTTGAGGCAAAGGGGTTCATCGACTGGTTAAGGCCATAGACTCTACATTTCCCATCAAGAGGCTGGAGGGACCACCGGGGACCGAACTTTCTGAGGGAGAGGATTTTGAGGCGAGTGAAGCGAACGAGGCAAACCTCGCGGTTGCATCTCTTGGAGTGGAATCCTCTGTTCCGCCCATTGGAGCGCCCTCTGCTGGAGAAGATTTGGAGAAGGATGCTTAGGGGCAGGGCCCTTGCAATTTTCTTTTTGCTTTTCTTATGAACTGGTTCTGTAAAACTTAATTTTATTTTGGTGTGGATGGAAGGGTTCGACCTTCGAGGCGATCCCTATTCACGGTGATGTATTTGAAACATTTTACCTTTTACTGATGATAGTAAATTTTCTCCTGATTCTGGCAAGATATTGATTTGTTTTTTGAAGCAATATTTTGTAGATAGACTCTCTACCGAGCCTCTTCGGGCATCGGTTTATGGGTCATATCCTTCAAGTAGATAGACTCTCTACCGAGCCTCTTCGGGCACCGGTTTATGGGTCGTATCTTTCAAATAGATAGACTCTCTACCGGGCCTTTTCGGGCACCGGTTTATGGGTCGTATCTTTTAAGTAGATAGGCTCTCTACCGATCCTCTTTGGGCACCGGTTTATGGGTCGTATCTTTCAAATAGATAGACTCTCTACCGGGCCTCTTCGGGCATCGGTTTATGGGTCATATCTTTTAAGTAGATAGACTCTCTACCGAGCCTCTTCGGGCACCGGTTTATGGGTTGTATCTTTCAAATAGATAGACTCTCTACCGGGCCTCTTCGGGCACCGGTTTATGGGTCGTATCTTTTAAGTAGATAGACTCTCTACCGAGCCTCTTTGGGCACCGATTTATGGGTCGTATCTTTTAAGTAGATAGACTCTCTACCGAGCCTCTTTGGGCACCGGTTTATGGGTTGTATCTTTTAAGTAGATAGACTCTCTACCGAGCCTCTTTGGGCACCGGTTTATTGGTCGTATCTTTCAAATAGATAGACTCTCTACCGGGCATCTTCGGGCATCGGTTTATGGGTCGTATCTTTTATCCTTCGTTCGTAGCTTGTTTGATTTGGAGATTCATTTATGCTGGGGAGTAATCGCTTTTGTGGATGGATAATCGAAAAGGAAATTTCATTACTTGGGGAGAATGATCACATTTCTGCACTATCACAAAGACAAAGAACAAGCACATAGATTTATTGGAAATAAGAAAATTGAAACGAACTACATTACTGGTAGAACTTTTTCAGATTCAAAATGTGCCAAGTGCGGGGAATGGGGTTGCCCTCTAAGTCTTCCAATTGATACAATCCTGGCTGGAGAGTACGGAATACCCGGTAGGGTCCCTCCCAGGTGGGAGCCAATTTTCCCAAGTTGCGAGGGTCGGAGACTTCGGATCGTCGTAACACCAAGTCGCCCGTCCTTATCTCTCTTTCCTTCATCCTAGAGTTGTAGTATCGGGCGACTCTGTGCTGATACACAGCCATCCTGACTTGCTTTTTCTCTAGTTTCTTCGACGAGGTCGAGGCTACTCCTTAGGTAGTTGGGATTAGCCCTCTCGTTGTACGTCTCTAGCCTTAGAGAGTGGGCTCCAATCTCGACGGGTATGACCGCATCTACCCCGAAGGCAAAGCTGAATGGCGACTCTCGTATCGCGGTCATGGGGGTGGTTCGATAGGCCTAGAGGAGATTCGGTAATTCTTCTACCCATAAGCCCCGGGCATTTTCTGCACGTTTCTTCAATCTCTGTAAGAGAGTTCGATTGGTTACTTCCACTTGTCCGTTGGCTTGTAGATGGCCGACTGAGGTGAACCGTTGTTCGATACCGAGTTTTTCGCAAAAGTCTTTGAACTGCCTGCTCACAAATTGGGTTCCGTTGTCAGTTACAAGGACCCGCGGAATACCGAATCTACAAATGATGTCATGACAGAAGTAGTTTTCTGTTTCTTTGGAAGTAATTTTCTTCACTGCCTTGGCTTCGACCCATTTGGTGAAGTAGTCAATGGCGACATATATCATTCGGTGCCCCTTGGTCGAGTTTTGAAAAGGCCCTAACAAATACATTCTCCACATAGAGAACAGGACTGGATTGGAGATGGGTTTGTAGGGAACTGTAGGGAGACGAGGTACGGTAGCGAACTTCTGGCATTGTTCGCATTTTCTGACGAAATCATATAAGTCTTGTTGAAGGGTTGGAAAGAAAAAACCTCGACAAAGGATCTTGTGAGCTAACACCTTTCCTCCCGAGTGATCGCCATAGATTCCTTCATGGACTTCTCTCATGGCGAGTTCTGCAGTGGAGGGTTGGAGGCATTTCAAAAAAGGCCATGAAAAGGACTGCTTGTACAGCTCCTGTCCATCGAAGATGTAATGGGTGGCCTTGGCAACTAGGCGTCGAGCTTCCTTTCTATTCGAGGTTACGACACCATCCAACTAGGTTCCTCGTTGAGTTGTAGGATTTCTTCTCTCTCAACACTAGGTTGAGGGAGGATCTCGATATAGATGTTTCCTGGTTCAAACATTCCGAACAAGGCCATCTTGGAGAGAGTGTCAGCGCGGGTATTTAAGGTCCGGGGAACCTGTACTATCTAGAATTCTTCAAAGGTGGAGATTTCCTTTCTCACCTTTTCTAGGTATTTGATCATCCGTTCTTCTTTAGTTTCGCTGAAGCCATTTACTTGGCTGACCACCAATTACGAATCACTGTGGAGTCTGATCTGATTGACTCGTAATTCGGCGGCGAGAGCTATTCCAGCGATCAAAGCTTCGTATTCCGCCTCGTTATTGGATGCTTTGAAATCTAGTCGCAGGGCGTACTCAGCAATAAAATTGTTCGGCCCTGTTATGATCAAGCCGGCACCACTGCCCCCAACGTTGGAGGAGCCATCCACGTACAACATCGACAGTGGATCTTGGCTCTGCTGGTTCAGAGTCGGTTCTTCGGCCGGGAGACTTGGTTCTTCAGATTCCTCTGTCAGTACCGTACGTTCCACAATAAAATCTGCCAGCACTTATGATTTTATTGTTGGACGGGGCTTTATCTGGATGTCGAATTCGCCCAATTCAGTGGCCCAATTAATCAGGCGTCCTGAAGTTTCGGGCTTCTGCAATATCTTTCGGAGAGGCTGGTCGATGAGTACGGTAACAGGATAAGCCTGAAAATACGGGCGGAGCTTTTTTGCCGACATGACGACAGCAAAGGCGCGAATTTTTCAATCTCCTGGTATCGGATGTCGGCGTCATGGAGCATTCTACTGACATAGTAAATAGGTTGCTCCATTTTTCCTTCCTACCGAACGAGTACAGAACTTACCACGGCGGGCCCAACTGCTAGGTACAGGTACAAATCTTCTCCCGGTACCGACTTTGAGAGTAACGGGAGCGCTTTGAGATATGCCTTTAGCTGGTCGAAGGCCGTCCGACATTCCTCTGTCCATTGAAAGTCTTTCTCGCTTCGGAGAATTTTAAAGAAGGGCAGGCACCTTTCGGCAGATTAAGACATAAACCTGCTGAGGGCCACGATTCTGCCGGTGAGTCTTTGTACATCTCTGACTTCCTTCGGTGCTGTCATTTCTAACAGTGCTTTTATTTTTTTGGGATTGGCCTCAATTACTCGCTGGCTAACCATGAAGCCTATGAATTTTTCGGAGGTAACCCCAAAAGCACACTTGGCGAGGTTCAACTTCATTCTGTTCCGTCGGAGTACGGCGAAGGCCTCTTCAAGGTCGGCGATGTGGTTCTGTGGTTTGAGGTTTTTAACGAGCATGTCGTCGACATATACTTCCATGTTCTTCCTAATTTGTTTAGGAAAAATCTTATTGACGAGACGTTGGTACGTGGCGCCAGCATGTTTGAGGCCGAAAGGCATGACTTCGTAACAAAACAACCCTTGGTCGGTGACGAAGGAAGTTTTTAGAATGTCGAGACCGTAAATCTGGATCTAGTTGTACCTGGAGAAGGCATCCATGAAGCCTAGCATCTCATGCCCGGCGGTAGCATCAATGAGGTGATCGGGTAACAATCTTTGGGACATGCTTTGTTGAGATCCGTGAAATCTATGCAAATTCACCACTTGCAGTTGGATTTCCTGACCATCACAATGTTGGCAAGCCACTCCGGGGAGCAAATTTCTCTGATGAATTTGGCATCGAGGAGTTTATCTACTTCTTCCTTGATGTGCTTTTGTCTTTCGGCGGAGAAATTGCATTTCTTTTCTTTGACCTACTTGGAGTTTGGGTCCACGTTCAGCTTGTGGACCTCTACATCGGAAGGAATTCCCTGCATATCGGAGGTGGACCAAGCGAAGATATCCGAGTTAGTCTTTAAGAAATTGACGAGGTCAGTTTTAAGCTTACCTGAGAGGAGAGAACCTATTTGGACGGTTTGTTCGTCGGAGTTGGGGAACATCTGAATTTTCGTGAGTTCCTCAACCAATTCTCCCTGCTTTACCTCAACCCGAGGGTCGGGACCATCAATGGAGAAAGTTTCTTTGGCAGCCTTTTTCTTTTTCAAGCGGGCGGCGTAGCACTCGCGGGCTTTCTCCTGGTCGCCGATAACTTCTCCGACACCACGTTTTGTGGGAAACTTTATTTTCAAATGGGCAGTGGAAACCACTGCTCCCAGTTCATTCAGCACTGGCCTTCCGATGATCCCATTATAAGTGGACGGGACGCGAACTATTACGAACGTTTGCATGATGGTGAGCTGGGTTGGGTTAGCTCCAAATGTTACGGGGAGTTTGATTTTCCCTCGTACCTTGACTTCTCCTCCGGAGAATCCAAAGATGGACCAGTCAACAAGCTCCAACCTATCAATGCTGGTGTCCATTTCAGCGAAGGCGTCCTGATGGAGGACATTGACCGAGCTTCCAGTGTCTATCAAGATTCGCCCCACATTAAAGTTGGCGAGGGTGAGTCGAACTACCACAGCGTCGTCATGCTGCTGATCTATCATTCCATAATCAGCCTCGGTAAAGGTGATGGGTACACTAGCACTTGGGTCCGTCCTTTACTTCTTGGAGGGGTTTTCTATGGAGTTGATTTGTCCCGCATAAAGGGCGCGTCCTTCCTCGGTTGGTCCTCCGGACACTGGACCTCCATAGATGATGTCAATATTTCTGGTGATCGTAGGTGCTTCCTCCTGATCTGAAGCTCTTTGCCTACTACTTTCCGCCCGGTGGTTTGGCGAGTGATGATGTTTTCCCAGTCGATGTATTTCGGATCTGGGTCGTTGCTGGTTCCTTGGGGGATTTTGAAGGTAACGATCAATCCGACCAAGTCCCGCGAGTCTTTCGATTTTATTCTTCAGATGATAACAATTGTTGGCGGTGTGCTCATGATCTTGGTGAAAATGATAATATTTGCTGGAGCTTTTACCTTTTCCCGAGTTTCTCATTCTTTCAGGCCAGTGTATGGGTTCTCTATTGCTGATTTCGTACAGGATATTTGAGATGGTGTTGTTCAATGGAGTGTGGTTGACCCTATCAAACTGGGGATTTGGGGCGCGACGATTCTGTCGATCATTGTGTCTTGCTTGCTTATGATTCGCTAGCGCCCTAGAGTCGTCTTTCCGCTTTTCATTTCCTCGGGTGTTCTCCAACTCCCTTTCCATGGAAAATGATTCCTCATTATTGATGTATCTATCCGCAGTGGCCATGAGTTCTTGGAGGTCATGAGGAGAATTCACATTCAATGCGACTTTCATGTCTCTATCTCGGATGGAATGGCGGAGCGTGGCGCGAACCATATCGAAGTTCGGTTCGTTAATTTGGTGGAGTTCCACTCGGAACCGACCGATGAACTTCTGTAATGCTTCATCCTTTCCTTACCATAAAGTCAGAAGAGCATCGGAAGGCTTCTTTAAGGACCGACTGTTAATGAAATAAGTGACAAACTCCTTTCCTAGTTCATGGAATGACTCGATGGAGTTGGGCCTTAACCGACTGTACCAGTTGCTAGCATCTTTCGTTAGGTAGGCTGAAAAGGCTTTGCACATCGTGGCGTCTGAGGCATTCCTGATTACCATCGCACGGTGGTAAGTTCGGAGAAACTCAAGAGGGTCAGATGACCCGTCATAGAGGTCTAATCGAGGCATGTCAGAATTCATAGCAGCGATGGCATTGGAGATTCTTGGAACGAATGGAGAAGTGATTTCGCTATCCCATTCTGCCAGGAGGTCCGGGTCGCAGGGCGCCTTCATTTGCTATTGGAGTTCTCTTATCTGGCATCGGAGATCGGCCATGACAGTGGGGTTTTCTTCTGCTTGATTGTTTCTCGTAGGACTTTGTCTTCGCAGAGGCATCCTATCATCATCCCGATGGGCTAGATTCGTTGGTTCCATCATTGAGTTGTCACCTCTTCGATGGCGATTATCACGGCGATGGTCGGGTGACGGGCTGGTGATTGAGGCAGACCCTTGTTGACGTTGGCGGGGTCTTTGACTCTGAGGATTTTACCCTTCTGAGGATCCTTGCTCCTCTGAAATCTCGACGTGATGAATTTCTTCTCCCGACGGGTTTATAGGCGGAAATGGCATTGCCGGTTGGGGAGGGATCCTTTGGAGTACTTGTTGGAGGGCGGCCGCGACGCTTCCAAGTTGCTGTGTGAGTTGGTTGAAGACAATCATTGTTACCGGAGCGTTGCCGGAAGTAACCATCTCTCCCGTCTCCTCCGGTGATTCACGGTCTCGTTGACTTGCTTGGCTTCTCATAACTATTCCACCGTTAGATTGGGAGGTAGCTTTCAACTTTGGCATAGTCGGGTCCCACGGATGGCGTCAATCTGATGATGCCCAAAATCTGACTGCACGAACTAGCTTCGCAAAACTTATAATCCTGCGCTCACAGAAAAAGCGCCGGTGGGCCCGGAGTTGTGGCTCCGGACGGCCACTTCGACACTCAAGTCAGAGATGGGTAATCACAGACAATGGACGGGGAATGGGAGAGGGTTCAATCAAGTTACCAGACCAAAGGAGGAGAGGGAGAATGGAATGCCCTCTGGTTGAGTGTATAGACCCCTTTTTATAGGGTAGGAGATTCGTGATCTTGGAGATATCAATTAGGCTGTTAATTTAGCCCACGTGGGGCGTGACGGATGGGGAATGAAATTAGGGATATATGATTTCCTGCGATTCCGGACGGAGATCGTGGATGGTGATTTAGGCGAGATGTTTTGAATTCAAAAGTCGTGCCTTACGTATAACGGCCATCCGGATTAGTCGCTTGGGGGCGAGATCCCCGCAATTGTGTTTGATTTCCTTGGTAGCTTGGTACCGATCAAGGGAGAAGTATCAAGGAGGTCCAATCAATGTTCGCTACGGAGTGTTGCTGCGGGGGTTGTATTGATTCAATTGAATGGTGGAGAAGGGGTTTGAGGGTCGGTACCGTGAATGCCGATTTTTACCCCCAACAGGCTTTATGCAAATCATGATCTCAATTAATAATAAATGAAACCAAAAGTTTTGTTTGACTTATAATATTTTATGTCTCGAATAAGACATGTGCAAACAAGTAGTCCACGCTAAATCATTCAAGAAGTGAAGAAAAAAAACATAAATAATAACTTTTTTATAATGGATAACAGAAGCCTTGAATTCATATAAGTTGTGGCCAACTTAATCCGACTTCCCATTTTCTAAGGCCCACTCGGCCCTTGAAAACCGCCCCACTAATCCTAAGGCCTATACGACTTAAGGAAAATCCAACCCAACACTACCTGAGTCCAACCCGATCAACCTCAACCCGAATTGTACCCTAATCTGAACCCGGGATACCATATCCCGAATCCTAAAATCCAAAACTGGGATACCATATCCCAATTCCCAATCCCGAAACTAGGATACCTTATCCTAAGGACCCTTCATCTAGAACCCAGAAATCTAAGACATCCATGTCCCGCACCTCAAAATCAAGCCTTAGCTTAGGTTCATTAGGATTCCCTGCCTTAGTTCTAGGATCATGTAGAACCTGCATTCTAGGCATATAGAGATTAGCTTTCATTAGCTTCCAGTATCCAATCAACATTCAATTCTCAGGCTCAGTCAACTACTGAAATAAACAAGAGGGGGGGGTGAATTGATTATAACAATAAAATTATGCCTTTTTAAAATCTAAGTAATGAACCTCGTTTGAATTTTCCTCTCTTGATTAGATTTTGGTTAGTTCAAATGAGATAAAAAATAAAATGAAATGCCAAACCAAAATCAAGAATGAAAGTGCAAGAAAAAGAAAGAACACACCGATATATAGTGGTTCGGGCAAAGCCCTACTCCACTCTTCTTAAGATCGTCCTTAAGGTTTTCCACTATGCGAGACCTCCACGATGCCCGGCTCCGAGGCGATTACACTTCCAAGGGATATTAAATGAGGATGCCCTTACACCTTTACACCAACTCTCCTTCTTCGCCGAGTTCTAAGCGATTGCTCTCTATGGTATTAAGATAGGATGCCCTAGACACCTTTATAAGAAATAGAAGATGAATAGCTTGGCTTCTCTTGAAAGCTTGATGCACTTTGTGGTCCCTTGATTGCTCTTCAATAGTGGTTGCAAGTGAAAGCTCTAAATCCAAACTCAAAAGATTTGCAAGTGCAAGGCAAGTTTGGGGAGAAAAAATAAATTCTTAAGCTCAAATGGGTTGCAAGATTGTTTGAAAGCTTAAGGAGGTTTTTCCAAAAATTCAAGAGAGAGGAAATAATCCTCTTGAATGTGTTTTTAAAGCACTTGACAAAATATGACCGTTTGGAGATGTTAATATCAAAAATCAAAATTCAATTTAAATCCCAGTGGCTCTTTTCTGTACTGTCGCGAGGTTCTCGGAGTTCCGAGAACCATTCTCGAAGCTCCGAGACATATTCTCGGAGTTCCGAGAGAACGGCTAGAAGATGGAAAAATTCTACTAGACCATTTCTCAGAGTTCCGAGAAAATGACCAGAAGTGAAAAATACTACTGGACCATTTCTCGGAGTTCTGAGGGAACTCTCGGAGTTCCGAGCTCGGAGCTCCGAGAAAATCTCGGAGTTCTGAGAAGCCTAAAATAAGCAGATTTTGTGTTTTTATTGCTTATTTGATTTTGGGCTTTTGGAATTCAATCCCTATGATAATTTTGGAACGTTTATGAGGGTCCCAACATGTTGGTCCACCACATAACCATTCACTAAACGTTTTAAGTTCTTAAGTGATTTTGAAAAACTATTTAAAAACACTTTGCCTTGACTTAGAAACCTAAGGAGAAAAGATGTACATTGAATTCTAGGTAAACCTCAACTTCTCTTTTAGTCTTGGTCTTCAATTGGTCTTCCATCTTGTGTATGCTTGCTTGAGAGATGATGTGAGCTCCACTTAGCTCCTTTGACTCTTGTGTGGTACATCTTCAAGCATGACCATGTAGTGTGTTGGTTTCTTCAATGATCAATCCTATCTTAAACACAACACTTCAAGGTAAATTGATTAGTATTCAATAACATAATCAATTATGTTTAGAATCATCAAAACAAGATAGGAGAGTAGACCCTTGGGCTTACAATCTCTCCCTTTTTTATGATGACAAACAAAATTGATTATGAGGAGTGTGTGGAGTGACATAATAAGCAAGTGAATGCAGGAACTCCCCCTCAATATATGCACACTGATAAATGATAAAAAGTAAAAGCATATAGTGCATATAGGCAATTGAATAAATAATCAATTTCAAACTTCTCCCCCTTTTGTCATCGACAGAAAGGGTGAACTAAAATGTATAGCAATTAAGAGTGAATGAAGATTGAGTTAGGTACTCCACCTAAATCAATGCTTATGGTATAAAATATGTAGCCAAGTAATGCACATATACCTGTTCATGATCGAGATGTTGACATATTGTCAAATTGTTAGGTATTTTAATTAACCATCTTAGAGAACTTAGAAGGCTAAGTGTACCAATTGAGTGATTTTTAAGATTAATGTTTGACATCTCATTCATGCAGATACTACCAAACAAGGATAATATATATGTATACTTTATAGATAAGCTGTTGAAAGGCACAAAGTATTTATTTGGCAATTTCTTTGACTTGATCCGCACTCCAAATGTTCAAGGCACTTCGGATATAACAAATTCTATCATCACTAAGGGGTTTTGTAAAGATACCCGCCAATTGATCCTCAGTGTTGATATATTTTAAGCAAATATCCCCTTTTTGTGAGTGATCTCTAATGAAGTGGTGCCTAATCTCAATATGTTTTGTTCTTGAGTGTTGTATGGGGTTCTTTGTTAAGCTTATAGCACTAGTATTGTCACATTTGATGAGAATATTTTCCATTTAATTCCATAGTCCATCAATGTGCTTTTCATCCATAGGACTTGTGCACAGCAAGCTCCAGCTGCCACATATTCTGTTTCTGTTGTGGAGAGACCTACTGAATTTTGTTTCTTGCTAAACCATGAAACAAGTGATTTGCCCAAGAATTGACAAGTCCCACTAGTGCTTTTCCTATCCACTCTACATCCAGCGAAGTCTGCATCTGAATATCCAATGAGAGTGAAGGCAGTAGATATTTCATACCATAGTCCGAGACTTTGGGTTCCTCTTAAGTACTTGAAGATCTTCTTGACTGCCGATATGTGAGACTCCTTTGGATCCGATTGAAATCGAGCATAGAGACAGACAGTAAACATAATGTCTGGCCTGCTGGCTGTCAAATAGAGTAGGCTCCCTATCATACCCCTATACATCTTTTGGTCCACAGATTTGCCAAATTCATCCTTTTTCTAACTTAGCAGTTGTACTCATGGAAATTCTTGATGTCTTACTGCTATCCATGCCATACTTCTTTAATAACTCCTTTGTATATTTTTCTTGATTTATAAATATCCCGTTTTGGTATTGTTTAATTTGGAGTCCTAAGAAGTAGGTTAACTCACCCATCATGCTCATTTCAAATTCATTTTTCATTAGAGTTGCAAATTCATCACATTTTTTGATTTGTTGAGCCACAGATGGTGTCATCCACATAAATCTGGACAAGGAGGATATCCTGTTTTTCTCTTTTGATAAGTAATGTTTTATCCACCTTTCCCATCTCAAAACCTTTTTCCACTAGGAATGTGCAAAGCCTCTCATACCAAGCTCTAGGAGCTTGCTTTAATCCATATAAAGCTTTATCAAGCCTGAAGACATGATTTGGATGTTTGTAGTCTTCAAAACCTGGAGGTTGCTCAATATACACTTCTTCTTGGATATATCCATTTAGGAAGGCACTTTTGACATCCATTTGATATAGTTTAAATCCTTTATGAGATGCATATGCCAAGAGTATCCTAATAGCTTCCATATGGGCAACAGGAGCAAATGTCTCATCATAGTCTATTCCCTCCTCCTGATTGTACCCTTGGGCTATAAGCCTAGCTTTATTTCTAGTGATAATTCCATTTTCATCTAATTTATTTCTATACACCCATCTCGTGCCAATGACTGGATGATCACTAGGCCTAGGCACTAGCCTCCACACCTTGTTCCTTTCGAATTGACTCAACTCTTCTTGCATAGCCATCAACCAATATTCATCCTTTTCGGCTTCTTTTATGGACTTAGGCTCTAATTCGGATAGGAACGCCAAGTTGTTACTCACACTTCGATAGTATGATCTAGTTCTTAGTGGCGATGTGGCATCACCTAAGATTTGGGATTCAGAATGATCTACCAATATTCTCCTATCCCTAGGTAATGAGTCATCATCTTCATTTTCTACTTCCTCACTAGGTAATGTATTACTTGTAGATCCATGGGGAGGAGCATTTGTCTTAGGTGAGAGGTATTCAATAGGTTCATCCTCATCATGTGGCATTTCTTGAGGTGTTGGCTCTCTCTCATCAAATGTAACATGCATGGATTCTTCTACAACTAGGGTTCTTCTATTAAACACTCTATATGCCTTGCTATGTGTAAAATACCCTAAGAATATGCCATCATCCGACTTCTTTTCAAATTTGTGTAGGTTATCTTTAATGTTCAAGATATAGCATTTACAACCAAACACTCTAAAATAGCTTATATTTGATTTCAAGTTTTTTCAAAGCTCATAAGGTGTTTTCTTAGAAATTTGCCTTATATATACCCTATTTATGATATAGCAAGCGGTGCTAACCGCTTCCGCCCAAAAGTATCTAGGGAGATCATTTTCATGCAACATTGTTCTAGCCATTTCCTGGAGGGTTCGGTTCTTTCTTTCTACAACCCCATTTTGTTGAGGTGTCCTAGGTGCCAAAAAATTGTGTTTGATGCCATGTTCATTACAGTATGTGTCAAAGTGAACATTTTTAAATTCCGTTCCATGGTCACTCCTAATGTAAGATATGGCAATACCTTTTTTCATTTTGTATTTGATTACACAACTTAAGAAAATTTTCATAGGTTTCATCTTTATGTGCTAAAAATATAACTCATGTAAATCGTGAGTAGTCATCCACAAGTACAAACACGTACCTCTTTCCACCTAGGCTACTTGTCTTCATTGGTCCAAAAAGATCCATATGAAGTAGTTGCAAGGGGTAGGTGGTTGAAATCATATTTTTAGGGGCAAATGAGCTCTTCAATTGTTTTCCTAATTGACAAGTTCTACAAATGTGATCTTTGGTGTATTTGAACTTAGGCAATTCTCTAACAATTTCTTTTGAGGAGAGGGTCGAAATGAGATCCATTCCGGCATCACCCAACGTTCTATGCCACAACCAAGAATCTTCACTAATGGCATTAAGACAAGTCACATTTTGGAGTCTAAGATCATCTAGTCCAATAGTGTAAATGTTATTGTCTCTAGAACCTATGAATTTCACTTTTCCATCTATCTTATTTTTAACAATGCACTTGTCAGGGTTGAAGACTACTTCAAAACCATTGTCACACAATTGACTAATGCTAATAAGATTATGTGATAAGCCATCAACATAAAGTACATCATGTATGGGAGAGGTAGAGTTACCTACGGTGCCTTCTCCTTTGACTTTTCCTTTCTCATCATCTCCAAAGGTAACGTCTCCACCATCCTTGAGTGATAGGGATGCAAATTAAGTGAGGTCTCTTGTCATGTGTCTAGAGCATCCACTATCAAGGTACCATGTGTTCTTCTTGTTATGGCTTTTAAGGCATACCTACATATGAATAGGCAAGTGAGATTCTTTAGGTACCCAAATCTTTCTAATCTTGCTAAGTTCATTTGTTTTCACTTTGGAGGTCAATTTGATTTTATCTTGTTTAGCATATATGCAAGCAACTTTATAATGTCCTTCTAGACCACAATAAAAATAAGTTTTAGCACCACTAGAAGAAGCCTTTACAAATTTGTTTTTATAGTTTGATATTATAGTATTCCATTTATGTCCAAGTCCACTTTTATCATGTGACATTCTTTGAATATTAATAAGCCTATCCAATTTTAATGAACTATGCTCAAATTTTTCAAAAAGTTTCTTTAGTTCATCATATTCATAAGACAGTTTACTATTTTCATGCTTTAGCTTGTTGTTTTTAATAGATAGTTCTTGTCGATTTTCATTTAAGATTTTGATGGTAGCATTTAAATCATGTCAACTTTATATTTTTCATTTTCATCATCCAAAAATTCATGGTCTTTCTTTAACCAACCAAATTCTTTTGTCATGTTAGAAAGAGAATTTTCAAGTGATGCATTTTTATCAAATTCAATTTCAAGTTCATCATGTGCATTTTACAAGGAATCTAGAACTTCTTTTAAAACAATGACATCATTTAAAGTATTTACCTCTTGATTGTCGTTTGTTGAGGCCATGAAGCAAACATTTTTTGCTATCAAGCAATCTTCTCCATCATTTTGTTCGCCTTCACTTCCCATGTGGCGGTCATTCCTTTCTTGCCTTCTCTTCTCTTGAAGCGATTATTTGAGGTAGGCTCATTGTTGAGTGGACAATCCAGGCGAATGTGTCCAAGCTTCTTGCAACCGTAGCATCGGGGTTGAGAAGATCTGTCACCGAGCTGTTCTTTCTTCTTGAATGGAGGATTGGTTCTTCTATTTTTCATGCCTCCCATATTCCTTTGCAAAAACTTGATCCTTCTTGTTAGGAGGGCAACTTCATCTTTCATGTCTTCCTTTGCCTCTTCATTATCACCTACATTACAAGCAAAAGCAATACCTTTTCCTTTTTCAATTTTATTTTCAATTTCGGGTGCTTTTTTTTTAAGATCATCTCATGGGTTATCAAGGATCCTATTAGTTCATCTAGGTTCAATGTATTCATGTCCTTGGCTTCGGTGATTGCGGAGGTTTTGGATTCCCATGACAAAGGTAGGTATCTAAGGATTTTGGTCACTAAATCTCTATTTGAAAATTGTTTTCCAAGTCCCCTTAGTCTATTTACAAGGCTAGTGAATCTAGTGTACATGTCGGCAATAGTTTCATCGGGTGTCATTTGAAAGAGTTCATATTGCCTAAATAGATTATTCATTTTAGATTCTTTAACTTGGTTGGTTCCCTCATGGGTGACTTCTAAGGTGTCCCAAATTTCCTTAGGCGAATTCAAATTTGACACTCTATTGAATTCACCGGGTGACAAAGCACAAATTAGGGAATTCATGGCTTTGGCATTGTAGTTTGAGGCTTGTTGGGCGGCTTCGGTCCAATCGTTTAGATTTCTAGTGGGTAATGTATATTCATTATTAATGCTCTCAACATTTGGTAATCTTGGGTTAAAAAGATTTTCATTTTGGTTTTCCAAAATCCATAATTTGTTCCATCAAAATAGGGTGGCCTAGTGTTTCAGTAACCTTCATGGTGTTGATGATAGTTTGCCATTTTTAGAATCTTTTCTCTAGACCGGTTAGGGTTTTTAAATAAAGTAGAGACGAGGCTCTGATACCAATTGAAATAAACAAGAGGGGGGTGAATTGATTATAACAATAAAATTATGCCTTTTTAAAATCTAAGTAATGAACCTAGTTTGAATTTTATTCTCTTGATTAGATTTTGGTTAGTTCAAATGAGATCAAAAATAAAATGAAATGTCAAACCAAAATCAAGAATGAAAGTGCAAGAAAAAGAAAGAACACACCAATATATAGTGGTTCGGGCAAAGCCCTACTCCACTCTTCTTAAGATCGTCCTTAAGGTTTTCCACTATGCGAGACCTCCACGATGCCTGGCTCCGAGGCGATTACACTTCCAAGGGATATTAAATGAGGATGCCCTTACACCTTTACACCGACTCTCCTTCTTCGCCGAGTTCTAAGCGATTGCTCTCTAGGGTATTAAGATAGGATGCCCTAGCCACCTTTACAAGAAATAGAAGATGAATAGCTTGGCTTCTCTTGAAAGCTTGATGCACTTTGTGGTCCCTTGATTGCTCTTCAATAGTGGTTGCAAGTGAAAGCTCTAAATCCAAACTCAAAAGATTTGCAAGTGCAAGGCAAGTTTGGGGAGAAAAAATAAATTCTTAAGCTCAACTGGGTTGCAAGATTGTTTGAAAGCTTAAGGAGGTTTTTCCAAAAATTCAAGAGAGAGGAAATAATCCTCTTGAATGTGTTTTTATAGCACTTGACAAAATATGACCGTTTGGGGGTGTTAATATCAAAAATCAAAATTCAATTTAAATCCCAACGGCTCTTTTCTGTGCTGTCGCGAGGTTCTCGGAGCTCCGAGAAATTCTCGGAGTTCCGAGACATTCTCGGAGTTCCGAGAGAACGGCCAGAAGATGGAAAAATTCTACTGGACCATTTCTCGGAGTTTCGAGAATTTCTCAGAACTCCGAGAAATGACCAGAAGTGAAAAATACTACTGGACCATTTCTCGGAGTTCCGAGAAGCCTAAAGTAAGCAGATTTTGTGTTTTTATTGCTTATTTGATTTTGGGCTTTTGGAACTCAATCCCTATGATAATTTTGGAATGTTTATGAGGGTCCCAACATGTTGGTCCACCACATAACCATTCACTAAACCTTTTAAGTTCTTAAGTGATTTTGAAAACTATTTAAAAACACTTTGCCTTGACTTAGAAACCTAAGGAGAAAAGATGTACATTGAATTCTAGGTAAACCTCAACTTCTCTTTTAGTCTTAGTCTTCAATTGGTCTTCCATCTTGTATATGCTTGCTTGAGAGATTATGTGAGCTCCACTTAGCTCCTTTGACTCTTGTGTGGTACATCTTCAAGCATGACCATATAGTGTGTTGGTTTCTTCAATGATCAATCCTATCTTAAACACAACACTTCAAGGCAAATTGATTAGTATTCAATAACATAATCAATTATGTTTAGAATCATCAAAACAAGATAGGAGAGTAGACCCTTGGGCTTACAACTACATTTAAATACATAGGACCCATGCTAAGCATTAGGCATCTTAGCTAGGCATTTAGGAATGAAACTCCTGGCCCGCATGAGTCTAAACTGTGAACGGCCAACTGATTAGTAATATTTAGGTTTATCAAATAAAAATCACATTTACTCCCTTTAGTTAAAACATTAAATAACTAAAGCGTTTAAAAGTAAAAGATCGACAATCGTCGGGCAAGAAGGGTGCCCAAATCCTTCTCTTCTTGCAACCAGGTAGCTTACCCAACTCGGAATCGTAGATCAACTTAATAGAGTTGAGCGTGGGTCCAAAATCCCTAATCTAGGTGGCGACACTGGTCATGGCTTCTCACGTAAATTAGGATTTTCATCCCAAATTTATGAGAAAGGCAATCATATTCAAAATCAATTGAGAAATGCGCTATCATCATAACACACGCCCTCGTGGGTCACCCTCCGGACTGGATCCACATAAATACACGAAGGTGTCTGTGGACCGCATATGAACGGAAAGATGCTGTTAAGGAAAATCCTTAGACTTGGATACTATTGGCCGACAATGGAAACAGATTGTTATACCTATGTGAAGAAATGTCACAAATGTTGGGTCTATGCCAATCTCATCCATGTGCCGCCCTCCCAGCTACATTCTCTTACATCACCGTGGCCATTTTCGATGTGGGGAATATACATCATTGGAAAGATAAGTCCGAAGTCTTCAAGTGGACATAAGTATATCTTGGTTGCCATTGATTACTTCACAAAGTGGAAAGAAGCTGCTTCGTATGCGTCATTGACCTCGGCTTCTGTTGCAAAGTTCATCAGATCAAATATCATTTGCAGATACGGAGTACCACATGAGCTGATTTCAGACAATGGGTCCCATTTCAAGAAAGAGGTGGCACATTTGTGTGAGGAGTTTAAAATTAAACATCATAAATCGTCGCCTTATAGACCCCAAACTAAAGGAGCTGTTGAGGCCACCAAGAAAAACATCAAAGTGATTATCAGCAAGATGACAGAGACTTACAAAGATTGGTCAAATAAGCTCCCCTATGCTTTGTGGGCCTACAGGACATCGATCAGATCCTCCACATGTGCAACTCTGTATTCTTTGGTATTTGGAATGGAAGCTGTCTTACATGTTGAATTAAGAATTCCCTTCCTGAGAGTGATGATGGAAGCTGGATTGCCAGAATCAGAATGGGCAAGAGCCAGATACCAAGAGTTGTACATGATTGTTGAAAAGAGGTTGAAAGCGTTGTATCATGTTCAAGGATATCAGTGTCGCGTCGAGAAAGCCTTCAATAAGAAAGTTTGTGATCTTGTTCTGAAATCCATTCGGGCACCGGTATATGATCCCAGCGGTAAATTCAAGCCAAACTGATCAGGTCCATACATTGTTGACAAAGTCCTGCCTGGAAAAGCTGTCAGACTTCTCGATCAAAATGGAGAAAAGCTAACAGAGCCAATAAACCTTGATCAACTCAAGAAATACTATGCTTAAAGCACCAAAAGGCCTTCTTTGGCCGACCAAAACTTAAAACCAACAATCCTTCAAAAAAAATTCCTTGCAAACCTTTTTGAGCTTAAACAAAATCAAACATCATTTTCAAACACCCATAAACCAGGGGCCTTTTTTGCCTTGAACTACGCTCAGCCTGATCCTAACTTCACAGGGGTAATCTGAGATGGCAGTAAAATCAATTTCTACTCAGTTCAATATCGATAGATTTGACGGAAAGGGCAGCTTCACCCTATGGCAGATGAGGGTGAAGGACATCCTAGTTCAACAGGGCTTGGCTAAGGCATTGAAGGAAAACGATGGGAAGCCAGAGAAGATGACAAATGCTGAGTGGGAAGACATAGAGTCGAAGGCGATCAACACGATTCGGCTATGTCTGGAAAATAACGTTATGTTTAACGTTATGGAAGAAGAAGATGCGCCTAAGCTATGGGATAAGAAAAGCTTTATATCTCAAAAAGCTTGTCCAACCGGTTGTATCTGAAGCGACAATTGTATGGGATAAAGATACAGGAAGGCAGGGATCTTCTAGAACACATTACGGTGTTCAACGGGGTTGTGGATCAACTCCACAATGTTGATGAAAAGTTGAAGGAAGAAGACAAGGCCCTTTTACTTCTTATTTCGCTTTCCGATTCATATGACAACCTGGTGACGAATTTATTGTATGGTAAGGATACAATAAAGTTAGAGGAAGTCACGGTGTCGCTCTTATCAAATGAGATGGGAAAGAAACCTCTTCTTGGTGGAAGTGAAGAGCATGGGTTGGTTGTTCATGGTGGGAATCAAAGAGGAAGGTCGTTTGATACGGGATAAGAAAAAGCCAGGTCAAGATCCAGGGTCAGCGGAAAGGGCGTGCAATGTTACCACTGCAAGGAATATGGCAACATCAAGCGGGATTGTCCTAAAAGAGCCGACCAGGTGGACAATGGTGCTACGAATACGACAGTGGCGGTGGCGGTAACGGATGAGCAGAGCGAAGAGTTTGGAGACGTTCTTACAGTCTCCACAAGTAATCACACTTCTCCTCATGATGAGTGGATTTTAGATTCAGGGTGCTCTATTCATGTATGCTCTAGGATGGAATATTTTGATACGTTCTAGGACACAAGGGCAGGTGTAGTGTCCTTGGGTGACGGGTCAACTTGTGATGTCACAGGAGTTGGGACGGTGAAGATCAAGATGTTTGATGGAGTGGTTCGTACTTTGGGTGGTGTGGCGTATGTCCCAAAGATGCTAAGGAATCTAGTGTCTCTTGGCCAGTTGGACTCCAAGGGTTGCAGGTATTCATCTGCGGGTGGAGCCATGAAATCACACGTAGTTGTATGGTTCTGATGAAAGGAGAGAAGTGTGGTGGATTATATTGTTTGGTCGGGGACATGGTAACTAGTGTTCCTAAGATCTCGATGGTTAGTTGGAAACGTAGTGGTAGTGCGTGCACGCGTATGGTCTCTTTCGCAGATGGTGCAGAGATATGTTTCTCGGTTGCAGACGATGGTGAGAGGATGACAGTACCTGCGTTGGGGAGGATTGATCAAGATCCCTCTTCAAGGTTGACTAGGTGAGTCAAGGGGTTGGCAGCTACACATGTTGAAATTCCATGTAGCAACCCGAGAGGGGGTGAATTGGGTTTCTTATCAAATTTTAAGGATTTAAAAACTTTGGTTTGCACTAGTTTTAGTTTGTTTAGAAAATTAAAATTACGATTCAAATGCAAGAGTAAAAAGCTTACCACAAGAGAAGAGGAGAAGAGACAAGATGGTAGACACAAGGATTTTTATAGTGGTTCGGTCTTAACCCAAGACCTACTCCACTTTTCTCAAGTTGCTCTCCTTGAGGATTCCACTATCTTCTCCAATGAACTTAAATACAGCGTTCCTTCCGCCTTGTACAAACTGAGCTTCGCGCTCCAAGGGTCTTCTACGGCGCCCTTTGTTGCTAAATACAAAGAAGAGTTGAAGGTGTATCTTCCTTGCCTCTAGATAGGCTGATTACATGTAAAGCACACTCACTCTCACAAGAAAAAGATGAACAAATGAAAAGCCTAAGGTCTCTCAAGAATAATCTAACGTCAAAGCACAAGAGAAAGAGGGAGAGTGAAAATCTTGAGGAAAATGAGTATTAATGCCTCTGAATGCTCTTAGAATGTTAGGTTAACTCATTAAGTAAGTTCTCAAAGGCCCCAAGGTTCATTTATATAGAGGGAGTCAAGATATAGCCTTTTTAGACTCCCCAACGGTCTTCTCGGAGTCCGCGCTCAGAGCTCCGAGTGGACCGTTGCATGTTTAATTTTTGAACCTGGAACCTTTCTCGGAGCTCCGAGAAGCCTATAACCAGCAGGATTTCCTGTTTTCGGTGCTGATTTTCTTTGGGCTTTTGGAACTCAATCTAAGCATGTTAAATGAAATGTCATGTGGGTCCAAATATGTGAGGACACCATGATCATTCTCTAGCCATTTAAGTTTGATTTTAGGTTGGCTTTAACTCCCTTTTGTGCGTTTGACCTAGACTATACATGATAGGCTATATACGTTCTAAAATAGCTTGGTCTTCAATCTTGTTGGCACTTTGTAGAGGCTTTGACTTGTCTTCAAACGACTTCTTTGATGCTTGAGCCTAGCTTGAGCTTTTGAGTTGATTTACATCCTTGTTGGGCTTGAATTCAACCATGTTCTTGAATGACCTTATCTTGCTTTTGTATTGGTCTCCTCTTGCTTTGATTTGCTATTGTGTTGATGATGCCTTCTCCATGTCTTTGATCTCACATTGAGCTTAAATGATTTTGCCATTTGTTGTACAATCTTGAATGTACAATGCTATGAACATAGTCACTTAGCCAATGGAAATCATTAGCACATAAAAACCTTTTCATAACAAATTGAGTTTGTTAATCATCAAAACATGTCAATGGGAGTACTTGTTGAACCCTTGGGCTAACAATCTCCCCCTTTTTTTATGATGACAAATACAATTTTCGTTAGGGTAGGAGCTCCCCCTTAAGGGATGAATAGAACAATGAATGCTCCCCTAAGAGATTAATTTAATTGAAAATTTAAAGCATTAATTTCAATAATGAGGAATGATAGCAAAATTATGAACAAGGAGCTTTGCTCCTCCTTAATATATGCATAATATTATGACTTGGGAGCTCAAATATTCACCCCCTTTTATCATCGCCAAAAAGGTGGAACAAAAGGAAAGAGGGTATAGGAGAACCAAGTATACAAATGAAGAGCAGTGCAATAGAGAAAGTAAGCACAATACAAGGCATGTGAGCAAAAGAAGATAGAACATAGAAGCACATCTCAAAGCTAACCATTGTAGATATATAGATAGAGTTAAGTGTCATACAGAGAGTCGGTGGAAATACATATCCATACCAGCATCATCCAAATACACATAAACCCAGTCACATCCATACAAACATCCAAAAAGGTCCAACCCATCATAGAGATCATCCTAATACATCAATATAGAGAGAAGCCTAATACAAGCCTAATACATCCAAAAAGAGATCTAAACCATCATATGTCCAAATAGAAACAGCCAAATACAAATACAGCAATACAAACATCTAGACAGATAATCCTAATACATCATATGGCCAAAAAGCATAACCCATGATCATCAGAGGACGGAATCCAGCTACTGCTCTGGAGGTGGTGGTGGAGCATAGGATGAACTGTCAGGTTGCTGACCCCACTGTCCGCCTAAGATGTACTGGTAATAGGCTGTCCACTAGTCATCAATGTAGGTGGTAAGCATCTGGAATCGAGTATTAATCGATGTGTCAACATGAGTAGTAAGCTTCTCAAACTGAGAAGCCATGGAGCGCTCAATGGCCTCCTGCATGTGGGTCAGATCCTGTCGAGTGCAAATCTGAGAAACATCCTGTTGTGCCACTGGTGCATGTTCACCCTGGTCCTTCTCTGCTTCTTCTTCTTTATCGTCGGAGTCTTCTTCATCAAAGACAACTTCAACCTCTGCCTGATCAAGTGCCATGCGTTTAAATGTCTGATCATCAAACGGGGCAGTAGGAGTCATGGTCATCTCACCATCGAAGATAACACCAAAGTAGCGGAATACACGGGTGAGAATCATGCCATATGGCGAGCAAGACCGGTAGCGGCCAGGTGTTTGGAACATAAATTGAAAGAGGATATAAGGGAGACGGAGCTGGCGACCCTCTAGGATGCAGTAGATGTGATAGGCCTCTTAGGCCTCAAGGCTTTACGCATCCCAGCACGAGGGGTGAAAATGTGGTACATGAAGTTATGAAGCATCCGCCCAACCGGAATGAGGTTTGAAGTACTTTTCACAGGCATTTTTGGTCGATGGCGCTGGATAATCCTACTATAGATGGTGTCATGATCAAGATCGTCAAGTGAGTGGGTCCCATCTTCCAGTCAAAAATAGTGTAAAAGGCCCTCATGGCTAATCCCAAGAAGCTCTACAAAAGTGTTATAGTTGAGTTTGATGGTAGTTTTCTTGACCCTAGATTCGATTTTGAAAAAGGAAGGGGAAATGGTGAGATTGGCGTAGAAGAGACGCACCAATCTAGGGTAAATGGGTTGGTTGATGTGAAGGATGGGCGTCCAATGTAGGGCATCAAACTTGGCTTTTAAATCAAAATTTGAAAGGACAGGGGGATCGATGTACCTACCGGTGAGGATGCCCCTAGTGCCGATATCTGCCCAAAGTTTCTTGGCCTTATCCCAAGTAAAGTAGGAGTTTGGCACAATCTTTGCTGCCACAGCCGGAGCCTTGGCCTTTGCCCTCTTCCGTGAAGGTCCTTCTACCTTGGGGTCTTGCTCGTGTGCTCCACCTTGGGAGGAGCCTCCAATGTTTAGATTTTTGGTTTTATGAGCCATGGATGGTAAAAGTAGGGTTTTAGGGTTTGAAAAACAATGAAAGAAAGAATAGAGATTAGGGAAAAACAGCCCTAGATGGAAGAGAAACACAAGAGAAATTAGAAGAACAAAAGAAGATGGATGGGAATAGAGGAAGGTGGGGTTTTTATGGGTGAGGAAGGTGGGGTTTTGAGCAAAGACGAGGAATGTAGGGTTTTTGTGGAAAATAGAGGGTTTAGAGATGAAAGGAAGATGGAGGAGGGTGGATTTGGGAAGAAAAAAGGGAGAAAAAGGGTGTGAAAGGGTTAGGTTTTTGAGAGAAATGAGAGAGAAGGAGAAAATGAAGAAAATACCAAAGAGAAGAAATGAAGAAATAAACCGGTTCCAGGGCATAAAACGTGCCTGGACCGATTCTCGGAACTCTGAGGGATCCCATGGACAATGTTTCGGAGTTCCGAGAAAAATTCTCTCAGTTCCGAGAATTCTTCCAGGGCCCCTGGCTCGTTTCTCAGAGTTCCGAGATTTTTTTTTGTGGTAATGCACATCCCAATCAATTTACCATTTTGAAAATAGTGTATCTTGAGCATATACTCATTGAAAATACATATATATGACATTTACATATACACTTCAAAGCAATGATCATATATATATATATATATCACTAAGAAATTTATATATGTATATATCACTAAGAAACATAGTGCATGGTTGACACACATTCAAGGCATGAATCTCACACATATGACTTACACATGGTTTAGATGATTGCCCAAGGCCAAAAGCTTTAAGTCTTAATTAAAAAGTGACGGTATCGTTCCTTCAAAAGAAGGCATGAGCACCAATTGAATAGATTTTAAGGTTAACGTTTGATCATCTTATACCATGTAGTCACTATCAAAACAAGGGTGATACATTTATACAGACATATACAAAGAGAACATCATCACCTATTCATGCTTCATTCTCATACTCTTTAACTTGATCCAAACTCCAAATGTTGAGTCCACTCCTAATGTCACAAAATCTATCCTTATTAAGGGGTTTAGTGAAGATATCCGCCAATTGTTCATTGGTATGGATATATTTGATGGATATATCCCCTTTTTTAGAATGATCTCTTAAGAAATGATGCCTTACCTCTATGTGCTTGGTTCTAGAATGTTGAATTGGATTCTTTGTTAAGATGATTGCACTTGTATTATCACAATGGATTGGAATATTGCTAAATTCAAGATTGTAATCCATGAGAGTGTTTTTCATCTATAGAATTTGTGTAGGAGGATGACTAGACATGATTCTACTATGTTTAGGTGCACCTTCTACTTCAACTTCTTCTATGGGTTGACCTTCTAAATCAAGATTTTCTAAGGGTTGAACTAGAGAATCTACTTGACTAGGAGGCTCTAGAAGATTGGCATCATCATCATCTTCATCAATGACTTTAGGAGGTTCAAATGACTCATCAAATTTAACATGCACGGACTCTTCAATAATTTGAGTTCTTTTGTTATAAACCCTATAAGCTTTACTATGAGTTGAATAGCCTGAGAAGATACCTTCATCAGATTTTGAATCAAACTTGTGCAAAGTATCTTTCATGTTTAAAATAAAATATTTACACCCAAAAACTTTTAAATAGCTAACTTTATGGGGTGTTCCACTCCATAATTCATAAGGTGTTTTGTTAAGGTAAGGTCTAATGAGCACTCTATTTAAAATATAGCAAGCCGTGTGAACGGCTTCCGCCCAAAAGTTTCTTGGAACATTGTGCTCATTCAACATAGCTCTAGCCATTTCAATAAGTGATCTATTTTTCCTTCAACAACCCCATTTTGTTGGGGAGTTTTTGGAGCCGAGAAATTATGTTTGATTCCATTTTCATTACAAAAGGTATCAAACTCAATATTTTCAAACTCGGTTTCGTGATCACTTCTAATTTCATTTATGAAAACTCCTTGTTCATTTTGAATTCTTTTGCACAAATTGACAAACTTCTTGAAGGTTTCATCTTTACTAGTTAAAAACAACACCCAAGTAAACGTAGAGTAGTCATCAACAATCACATACACATATCTACTTCCTCCTCTACTACGAGTCTTCAAGTGACCAAATAGGTCCATATGAAGAAGTTGTAGTGGACAAGATGTAGATATCACACTTATGGGTTTGAAAGAGTCTTTAGCATGTTTTTCATGAATGCAAGCACTACAAACTTTATCTCTAACATACTTGAGCTTAGGTAGCTCTCTCACTAGATTCTTAGAAGACAATCTTGAAATCAAATCCACATGAGCATGACCAAGTCTTTTATGCCATAACCAAGAGTTATCTTCCATGGCGAAGAGACATTGGATGTTTTGATTCTTAAGGTCTTCTAAGGCCAATGAGTAGATATTACCATCTCTATATGCAACAAATTCTACTTCATTACTTTTTGCATTCAAAATCTTACATCTATCTTTTTTCAAAAAGAACTTTGTGACCAAGATCACATAGTTAACTAGTGATGATCAAATTAAATGAAAGACCTTAACAAGCAAAACATGTTCTACTTTAATATCCTTAATCTTAATGGTACCTTCACTGATGATTTTGCTTCTTGTTTCATCCCCGAATGTGACATTTCCTTGATGACTCATGATGACGAAGGGAAACTTGGTCACATCTCCCGTCATATGCCTTGAGCACCCACTATCCAAAAATCATTTGTCCTTTTAGGGCTTTCCTTTCAAGCACACCTACAAGAATCAAAACTCAAGTTGAAGCTTTAGGTACCCACCTTTTCTTGGGTCGTTCAAGGTTAGCAACATCATAAAGCTCATCTTTTCTATTCCAAACAAAGGTAGAGGTTTTAGATTTCTTAACATTACATGCAAATCTTAAGTGCCCTACTCAACCACAATAGTGACAAGTATAAACAAATGAACTAGAGCTAGAGCTAGCATGCTGTAGACACCTCAATTTGACCGGACCCTAAAAGTCCCCAAAATCGAATAAGAACTTCAAAAATCGAATGAAATTCCCAAATTCCGAGTCCCAAAATATCCTGAAATTAATCTCAAAAATTCCTGAAGGACTGGGTCCAAAATGAGAAGAAGGCTTGAGTTTTTTAGCATCTTATTGTGCGTATTCCTGGGTACAAATTCCCCAGGAGGTTGTTAGTATTCTCAGGGATACCCCTGCAAAATTTCATGGCAATCGGGCGAAAAATGTAAAGAAAGACAGGCGAAGTTTGTGCAATAATCAAAACTGGGTTGTGATGGGGTATGAATTATCAAAGCTTGGTTGTGTAGATATCACCCTCCTTTTTTTATAAAAGGCAAGATATTTTTTGTTTGGTAAAATAGTGATTTGCCATCTTTAGAAGGGTGATGTTGTAATTCTGATATTACTTAAGGTGTAAGAAATCTCTAAGAGCCATTGGATCAAATCAAAAGGCTAGGATTGAGTAGGGAGAAGAGAATCTTTCTCTTTATTTTTACCTTGTTTACTACTCGGACCACCCCCTTGTTCACCAAATGAATAAACATAAATGCATTAGGAGGGGACGTCCAAGTAAAGAAGAGTGGGGGCGAATTCATCATTTCCCTTTAAATAAGCCATCGGGCTAGGGTAAAAAAAAAACATAAAACAAAGGGAAGAGGGGGTCTTCATTTTCATAGCAAGGGAGGAGCAGAGAGAGAGAGGAGAAAACCTTCCTTCTCCGGCAAGTTGTGCCGGAATCCGGCACCTATCCCACCACCATCCGCCACCACAACCCTCATCTTCTCCTTCCATTTAACCTCTATCTTTCACCCCATCTACACTGCCATCTTCTCCACCTCTGCAACTTCCACCCCATCTCTGCAACTTCCTACCTCCGACCCCATCTCCGGTCAGCCTCCCACCGGAATCCGAGCCACCATCTCCCCCCATTCTATCCCCTCTATTTTCCACCTCCAAACCCCATCTCTACCCAAAACCCGTTTCAAGACCCACATCTGTGGAACCCTTTTTCAAAACCTCCGGCCGGTCTTTGCCCTCCACTGCCGCTCGACCTAACCTTCATTCCACTCAAAACCACCACCATCAGCCACCGTAACCCATATTCACCTCGCCACCGTCGTCTCCAACCTCCTCTGCTGCTATCCCATTCAAAGCCATCTCATCATCTCCCTACTTCATCCTCCCCAAAACCCACAAATCAACCCAATCAAACCCACTTCGAATCCTCATCATCAGACCCTCTCCATTTCTTTTCCTAGCTGCTGTTAGAACCCATCTCTTTCTACGGCAACTCCGATTACCGTCGGCCACCGCATTCTTCTTCACCGGATGAGCCACCCCCAAACCCATTCCTCCATCTCCGCTTAGATCCACCATTCAAACCCCTTTCTCTGCAACTTTTGATCGCAACCCTAACCTCCATTACATCCATCACAAAACCCACCACCACTACCTTCCCATTTTTCATCTCCATCTCCTCCGGCACCCATTCCGGCCAAGCCTCCACCATAAACCCACTTCATCTCTTCTTTCAATTTCAAACCCATTTTCATCCACAGACCACCACCTCTGCAGATTTTCTTCACCCCCATACCTCCACAACCATCTTCCATCTCAATCTTCTTTGTCTCTCTACCGCCTAGATCCGGCACCACCAATCTCATCTGCGATGTCCAAAAAGCAAAAAAAAAATCTAAAAGTTATTGGAGTGGAGCTTGGCCATTTTCTTCGTCGATTTTATTAGCATCAAGATCGGCTCTCTAATCATCTTCTCGGTAAATTCTGCTACCCAGGTAACATCTCTGACCCCTCTTATCTTGCAGAAATTCATATGGTTATTTGCCTAGCTTTCTGATTATAGAATTAATTCATGGGTTTTGGATGTTAATTCGATCCTTGAGTGCAAAGTGGCGATCGAATTTTCTCTGACGAATGGATTGTGGATTGTGTATGTTTAACTGATGTAGGAAATCAGATGATTACTCTGCTCCATGTCGTGGGCACGAGTATCATCTGATTTCACAGGAGACCCCATGTCGAGGGTGTGATCGTGTGAATTGCTTGATCTCATTTCCTTTGAATATTTCCGAAGTACCTGTAGTTTTCTCAAAATTGGTGTTGCCATGTATCTATTGGTTATCTTCTTTGAAGGTTACTCATCAGTCTTCATTATTTCTCTTGAAAAATATGAGTTCATTGTCTCGATTTTGGAATGATATTGGTTTCCTATATTGAAAAAAAATTGAGATGAGGGAGGTATGTTCATAAGAGATGGGATCTGACCCCCGCTTAATTTTGGTTTTGGCTTGCGTTTGATCTTCAAGTTGTGTACTGGAACCATTGTTATTAACCCTTTTGCATTAGCTTTATGATTATCGTCAAGACAAAAATCAGAGATGGGACAATGATTGAAATCCCAATTTAATATCATTTTCTTCTACGCTTTGGTTTGTATGTCCTGGTAGAACATTTTGTTTACTTTCAAAATATATCTCGGCAAAGGCAAACTGCAATCTAGGCTTACTTAGAAATTATCCCATTATTATCAGTCTCAACATGATGAAAATTTTGCCAATTTGTCCCATGTTGGTCATCGATTTTTCTAAAGCTTTGAAATAATTCATGAATTTATCCTTGGCTTTGGGGTATTGTTTATGTGAGAGCTTAGCCTAGATTAATCCTTAAGGATTCGGGAACCATGTTGTTGTTCTGGTTTTTCATGGCTTTAATCATTGGGTGAATTTTGAGTCAACTTTATCTTGCATATGAAAATTTTAAAGTTTAAGATCAGCTAGTCCTTAGGCAACTGTTTCATTGGAGAATACACTTTGGCCATTAAATTGTTAGAAAACCATCTTAGCAAATAAAGTAAATTAGGGGTCTTCTTCTACTTCTTTCACATATTCAAATAAGCTTATGTTAAAAAAAAGAGGGCGATGAAGGCGATAGCCCAAGCCCATCCTTAGAGGGATTTATTAGATCATGGTAGTACCCTCTTCCCTTTTCTTTCCTCTTATTTAGGTAAAGAATCCTCAGTCTTTTAGATACCCTGAAACCTTTAGTTCTTCATTGCAAGGGCAATGAAAGAGTTATCTAGAGCCCTTTTAGGGAGACAAGCTATGTCTCAGCATGAATGTCTTACCCTATTAGGAGACAAGCTATGTCTCGTGCAGAAATGTCTTACCCTGTTAGGAGACATGCTTTGTCTCATAGAAAGTCGCACCCTTTTAGAGAGACATGCTTTGTCTTGTAGAAAAGCTTACCCTCAGGGAGACAGGCTATGTCTCATGCAGAGAAAGTTATATCCTTTAGAGACAAGCTTTGTCTCATTAGTGAGTCCATCCCTAGGAGACATGACATGTCTTGTTAGCACCTCTCTTAGAGTCACCAGTTTGAGAGTCAGTCCTTTAGCACAGGAGTCTGTCCTTGCTTAGAGAGTCAATCTTTCAGGAGTCTGTCCTATCATCATAGGGGTTAGGATTCTGTCCATCCTCTCATCAAGTCATGTGATTTTTATCCTCTCTTGCAAGGTATAGGATGTTGTCCAACCCTTGCAGAGTCGTGATTCTGTCCAATTCCCCCACAAAGCATAGGATGCTGTCCAACCTTTGCGGGATATCAGGAGTCTATCCTACCCTTATGATGATAGGATTCTGTCATCTTGTGTCAAAAATAACAAAAACACTTCAAAACATCAAAAATCTCAAAAGTCTTGAGTCATTAAGAGTGTAGTTAAGAAATCTGATCCGAACTACGGATGGCTTGATCCCTAGCTGAGGGGTACGTAGGCAGCTCAGGCTTGCAGCTGGCATCCTGAGTTCAGTCACAACTTCAAAAACTTCTATAATCTTCAAAACCTTTCAAACCTTCCAAAACTACAAAAATTCTTCAAAATAACCTTACCAAACCTTTTCAAAAAGATCTTCCCATAGAGTTAGGAATCTGTCCTAGGCGTTTGGGGTGTCTTAGAGTTAGGAGCCTGTCCTGATTTTGTGGATTTGCTGTGTCTTGTCGTGTGAGTGTCTCTAGAGTTAGGAGGCCTCGAGTCGTGGTCGGCTAAACACTTAGTCGATCCGATGGCTAGACTAGAACGCACTTAGATAGCCCATGGTTTTCCTTTGGACGCATAACCTAGTCACACATAGGGTGTAGGGTCCACTTGCATTCGTTAGGGCATATAGGGAGTCCTAAAAATTACCATTCACTTGAACTTAAGTAATGGCGCAAGAAGCTTTAAAAACTAGTCAGGTTTAGTTGATCGAGTCTAGGATAGCGGTCCTAGAGGGTTAGGCATTGTAGTTTAGCACAGGTCGCCGAACTACGTTGACTCTGATTCTTCTCGAGGCCGAAATACGTAGTGCAGCCAGGATGGATGGCCATCTTGGTCCGAGTCAAGTATCGCATTAGAGTCTAGGGTTTGTCATATTGTATGTTTTCTTACTTTCCTGTACAGACCTTATACCTTTAGTTGTAGTGTGCATGTGTTTGCCCATCGGAACTTAGACACCAATTAAGCATGACACTCATAACCTAGCTATTCTTAGGTGGCATGTCTTTCATTTTCTTTTGTGTGTGCTTCTTATTCATCTCCGAGACATGCATGATTAGCTAGATGTTATCTCGGGGATATTCGTTCCCATTTCGCATGATTTTTATCCAAAACTCTTCAAAGTTAATAATAATTGGCATAAGAGACCAGGTGCTTGCACTTGGGCGAATTGGGGGCACCTAACCCCTTCCCCATTTGTCATCAGGCACGGACCTTTTGTATCTCTGGTTATCTGTTGCGACAGAGCACAGCATGGGATCCAGGGCCTACTTCCTTAGATGGCGACTCTTTCTTTGTTTAAGGTACGCCTCGAATCCGGGCTAGTCCTCGAATCGAGAGGTATCTCACTTTGCATCGCCACTCATGCTGTGAGGGGCACTCTTCCGAGAGTTCCTTGGTGGAGCTTGTAGACACCCCATTTTGACCGTGCCCTAAACCTTTCAATTTTGTGCGAAACCCCATCAAATCAACTAGATAGGATCCCAAACTTCACCTTAAGCTAGATTAGAGTCTCACCGAGGTCCTATCAAAATTTCGTCAAAATCCGAGCACGTTTGCCTAGCGAACGAGCCAGGAGAGGACCGTAGTGTAAGCATGAAAGAGGGGGGTTGAATTAATCAGGAAAGGGGCTGTCCATGGAGAAAAAAGAGATACAAATATCATTTTATATAAAAGGAGGGCGAATTAGCTCATCTGAGACGGAGCAGATTCGTGCGCTCATTAATTTTGTGCGTTTATTAATTTAGGGTGTGCCAATATCAACAGCTTTCATTTTAAATATATAAGAAAAATTAACAAGAGAAAAAGGGGGTTCTGTTCATTTTTCAGAGAAAAAATCGAGAGAAGAAAATCCAGAGAGAAATTTTCTCCCCAAATCCCTCTTTTTTTTTTCCGATCGTTTTCCTTAGCAAGCTCGCTGGAGCTCCGATCAAACTCTGAACATTGTACTCTTCTTATCATTTTCTTATTTCTCAATGTTCTTCCTTTTCCTTTGCACAAACCTTAGCACTTTGTCTTCTCCGATCGTACTTGCTGAGCTCTGATAAGCTTCGGCCATGTCCAAACCGACATTTTCTTGCATCTGATCATCAGATCTTAGATTCAAACCCTAGATTTCATAGCTTTCTAAACTCTAGATCTTATCATCAGATCTTAGATTCAAAGTCTGAACCCTTAGATTCATGAATTTCTTTGCCAGAACCTTAGATTCAAGCTGTCAAGATCCTCAGACTTTAGATCTATAGTAAAATCTTTAGAGCTATTGTTTTAAGTCGTTTATTCAAAGGTAAACCTGATCTATTGGAGAAAGCACTAGGATTAAGGATTCTTGAAGTAAAATCTCTTATTATCATGTATGACTTTTTTATTTTATCAGATTTTATTTTCAGAAAGTGAAATGTGTGAGTAGATGTTAGTATATTAGAAGAATTTCTCGATTTATCTCAAATTCTACTAATGTTTATTTTAGATTTTTTTACATATATAGTATGTGACTGTGAGCTTATGTATAGTTTGTGTAGATTTATAGACTTATGTTTATATGCTTTGAGATTTAAGTTAAGTTTATGCTCCCGAATTTTTAATGTGTCTGTTAGCCTCATTTATTTTGATTTTCTTGAAACAGAGTATAATTTATAGAATTCCTTGAGAAAATCTTTATAAAATTTGTAAAAAAATATTTATAATCTGTTCAGATAAACATAATTTTTTTTTATTATCAGTAGGATATATATATATATATATATATATATATATATATATATATATTTTATATAAACCTTATTCTAATATAAATTTGTAATTTCCATGCTAATTTGAGAATTATATTTGCTGACTTGAAGTTCTGATTGTAATTAGAAATAAAAAAAAAAGAAATTGGAGAAAGTGATTCTTGAAATCATCATTGTTCAATTTTCTGTTTTCATTTTATTTATTCCATTCTATTTAATTATAGTTTTAGGAGTCATCATATGCTTCTTCGATTTTTCTAGGGTGTGAAATTCTTGCTAACATACTAGTCTTTGAGCAAAGGTTAATTGAAAGAAGAAGATAATATCTCTCAGTATGTAAGATGATTTTGTAGTTATCCCTGTTATAGTTGTAGGTTCGAGTATTTACTAGTATTTTTTATTTTATTTTATTTTCTCTTGTCATCATTTTTAAGGTAACCCAGTGAATGTTGATCATTACACGTGTCATTGTAAAATGCATACCTATCATATATTGATAGCTTCATAAGTGTGTGTTTAAGAGATCAATTCTCTGATTTTGTGATGATGATTCATCTATTTGTGCAGAAAATGCATGTTCATAAGTTCAAAAAGATAATATAATTTTTGATTTTTATGGCTGATTTGAGGAAGAAGATGGGATTAGAATATCACCTTTTTTTATTTTAGTATGTTTAATTCCTTCATTTTTAAATACCTTGACTTGGTATCACCATTGTCTTGTCTGAATGTTGCTCCGGGCCTACCCTTTATCTAAGCCTTAGACTTGTCTTGTGAGTCAAACGAACTTTTGAGTCTCCATAACTCATTTTCAACTTCATTTTTTTTTATGTCAGACTTAAACCTGTTTTATCATTACTACTATTGCAAAAACTTTGGCATTATTGTTTTCTTGTTCTACTTGCTTCTAAGTTATTTATTTATTTATTTAATTAATTACTGCTCTATCTCAAGGTCACAACCTGTGTCATTTGTAAGGTATAAATCAAAACAGGTTGAGAATGGTATTGTATGTTCTGTACGAAATTTGAAGGCTAAGAGCTTCCTAAACCTGTTTGAAATTGTATGGTCATTATGTTTAGAATTTTGGAGGCTAAAAGTTGTTGAAACTTGTATGAAATTGCATGGTTATTATGTCTAAAATTGTAGAAAACAAATGTGGCTGTGTATTCATGTATACATTTAACTCATACATTATTTAGCTCAAGTGTGCTTGAATATTCATGTGTATGATCAGATTATAACTTGCTTCAGCTTAAGGGTGCTTTGTTTATTCACATATGTATCGAGTTTGAGTATGTTCGGATTCAAACATGTTCTTCTCTTCATATCCAGTACAAGTTTTTTTCCTACACTGTTAGCACTATAGGTTCAGTAGCTGCACTAGTTCAAATTTTTTTTACTTTAGAGGTGTTTGGATATATACTCAGATAATGATTCATATTAGTTTAGATCTTTTCTTTCTAAGTAAAGTGCTTCAAATTTTAAATATACTTTGAGGTATCTAAATTGAAATTAATTGATGACATTATGATGAAATGCATGTGAAAGATCTGTGGACCTTGAATTTTAGGCATGAGTGTAGACTAGTGTTATTCTTACTTTATCAAGGCATTATGAAAATAAAATTCCAGTTTGAACTTATACACTACCTAAAATATTATCATTATTATTATTAGGGATTTGTTAGGGAATTTTGTGGCTGATTTTTTTTATGAGAGAACAGCCACAAAGGCTCACTTCTCAGCAGATTCTGTTTTACTCATTTAATTCACTTGTTTTAGAGACAGTTCACTATGTGCCTTGTTTTATTGCTTATGGTTGGTCATTAAATCGCTATTATCACACAGAATCATCTGTTCTCGGTATTGTATGAGTCGGGTTCATTAATTACATTAAATTAGTTTGAGGTATTGGAGCAAATGATAGTTGTATCTGTTTTTGTTTTGGGTCTAAAGAACTGATAGTCACACATTTATGTTTAAATGAGACTTCCACTGTGTGATTTCCTACTCATATGTCTGATTTAGATCATTACATATTTATATTATGAATTTCAGTTTCTTGTCACATAATGAATAATAATGAGATGTGTTATTAGTTTAGAAGTAGAAGTCGATGGAGCTGATTATGAGATCATATCCTTTACTTGCTAGGTGTTTGGGCAAGATTTTTTTTTTTTTCAATCATTATATCCTGTACTAGAATTTTTTTTTATGTATTCATTATAATAGAGAGCTTTCATCAAGTAACTGCTCCTAATTGATTTTATTTCAGTTTTGAGTTATTAATTAATATCTTTGAGTCCCAATGTTCTCTTGTGTATGTCTCATTCTTATGTGGCTGAGAACATCTTTAAATGCATGGATTCATCCAATAATTGAGAGATTCACTGTACAGATTTAAGGACAGATTTGGTATGAGCACGGTATTTTACTTAAATGAGGGGCAAATGCTTGCATATGGTTCAGGGGGTTAGAGGTATTGGGTTGTCATTTTTAATCAATGGTATTGTGTCATATTTGTGTATGTGTATGCTTACGTGTCTGAGTTGTATGCTTGTGTGAGGCTGTCTTGGTTTGATTAGGGTCTAGTTAGCACTAGATTTTGAAAATGTTTATGTTATGTTTGAGCTTTTAAAAAAAAAAGGTTTAAAGAGCAGGTGTCAATATAGATGGACATAAGTTTAAGTTGGGCAGTAGTGGATTTTGTTATAAGAAATTCTGAACTAGTTTTTTTGTGGAGTCATAGCAATAGTAATTCCTTCTACTTTAATGTGTTGTCCCTAACACCCACTCAGTTCTAGGCTAGGAGTTTTATAGATCTTGCCATTTTGTACCTATTTGGTCCTGTTGTCTCCAATTTTGAGTCCTTTAAAAATGTGGTGAAATGTGTACATGTTCTGTGTACGATTCAGTTCATGTTTTATGTGACGAAAGGGCAGTATATACACCAACAATTTAGTCCAAATTTCAACCCCTGTTTGAGCCCAACTTTCTGCACAACTCAGCCCTGATTTGGCCGCAACTTTCTGCACGATACACCCTGATTTGGCCACAGTTTTCTGCACAATTTCAGCCCTGTTTGGTACATTTCAGCCATGTTTTGACATTGCACAACCCTGGTTTTCTATAGATCAATCCCAATCCTTTACGCAAAATTAGTTCACATTTTGGCCCAATGATTACCCCAAGTTTCTGCCCATAAATTTCCCATGTTTGGAACAGATTTTAAGCTCACTTTTTTTTATACAAGATCATGCACGCAAGTCTATCTCTGTTTAGCATAGATTCACCCATTTCAACCCCTGTTTCACACAGTTTTCCCCACTTCAGTCCTGTTTCAACACAGTTTTCACTATGTTGCTACCCAGTTTTTAGCTCACATATCTGCCCAGTTTTTTTTTTTTTTTTTTTTGTACAAATTCTGCTCATTGTTCTACATAACTGCTGCCTTATATGCATAATTGTTATCCCATGTGTTCACACTTCACTCTTGATATTGGTAATCCTTTTATTTTAGATGAGAAAGATAACATTTTGGGAATCTTTTGTTTGTAGTAATGCTAGTGTCATTTGCTTGGAATATATTATCATATTGTGATGGCACCCACTGGGCGTAATTTTTTGGGTTGGCTAGCTGTTTATGCTAAAATCTGATTTAACTCCTCTTGTATCATTTTCACTTGACCATTGCAGTAGTTATTCAAAGACTATTACAAATCTTGACTTTTTTAGATAAGTTCAATGTTATTAAAATAGCAAGCTTAGAACAGATTTTTTTTTTATGACATCATGGACTGTGTTATGTGTTATGATTATGTGTGAATCTAAGAATGTGTGTATGGAATGAGGAAATGTTCATTTAGTTTATTATAGTTAGAAATTTATAGCAGCTCTCATATTGTTGTTTAAATATTAATATGAATTTGTGTGTGAGTTGGAATATGTAACTGTCCATAGGGATCTCCCTTAGAAGCTGCTGGAGACTTTTTAATATTTGATATTAAAATAGAAGGTTTGTATTTAGAATGGTTTCTTACATCTTATAGTTAGTTAGGTGGATTCAATATCATGGTTGAATAAGATTGGTTTGCACATTTTACATCATTTTGGGACCATAATAACAGTATATTTTTGCCCATGATAAGGGATATAAGGAGTTATGATGTGTACAACCTTTCTTGTCACTTGGACGCTTGTATCTTACACTCTTTTGTTACTAGTAACCCCTTATATATATATATATATATATATATATATATATATATATATATATATATATATATATATATATATATATATATATAGAGAGAGAGAGAGAGAGAAAACATTTCCTACACACTTGTGTAGGTAAGTTACCTACACACTAGCTTAAAATACAGTGGGGGCCCACATTGTTTGGGTGATCCAAACCATTCATTTGAATGGTCCTCACAGAGATAGGGTGTCCACAAAAAATCAGATCCATAGGATCATCCCAACCCTACGATTTCTGGAGGTAAAATGGACGTGTATAAACCTTCACAAATTAGTCCATTTTTTGCCTCCATAGTTTGAATGGTTGGGATGATCCTATGGATCTGATTTTTTGTGGACACCCTATCTATGTGAGGACTATTCAAATGAATGGTTTGGATCACGCAAACAATGTGGGCCCCACTGTATTTTAAGCTAGTGTGTAGGTAACTTACCTACACAAGTGTGTAGGAAATGTTTTCTCATATATATATATATATATATATATATATATATATATATATATATAAAGAAAGTTGAATTGTTGTGGTTATCTGATTAAATGGTTAAGTTTCTTTGTCTGTATGTCATTAGTGAAGTAATTCGAGCACAATCATAGTCCATCATGTGTACTGTCACATGTCAATGATAACAATTTTTGAGTTTTATCCTTCTTAAAATGATCTGTTGGAATTCTTTAAAGTTTATCATCAGCCCCAAACCATATTGATATATGTAGCCCCCAAATCATTTTTGATATGTGCAGCCCTCACTTTGTAGCGATAGGTGCAATCCTCACTTTGCTGCAACGTGGCAGTTTACATTATTTTTAATATGAGTAGTTCATCTTTTATTGTTTAGTTATAAAAATGTTTATAACACCTCCTCAACACTTTGGCCATCTCCATGCTGTACAGGTTCAATTTTATTTTTTTTAGCTAATATTTAAGTTGTTTCAATTTAATTGTATCATCATATATAATTGAGTATTTGATTCCTCCCATTGCTGTCCCATTGCTGTTCCACGGGTTATACATTCATATTTGTGATTTTTTTTACTTAGTTCAGAAGTACATATTTGCTGTCCAGTGTCATATGGCTGTTGTCCAATAGATTTTAACACTATACAGTTCATGATTTGACTTTTGTTTTGATAATGATACAGTCCATATATCAGCCTTTGTGCTCGCCTAGTTCATCCCTTGTTTTGCATAATTCATGTAATGGTTTGTATGGTTAATTGATATCGCATGATCATTTGAGAAATATTTTAACGTGTGCTTATATAGAATGTTCTCCAAATCAATGAATGATTAGGCTTTTGATTGATTCTTAGTAATTATGTTAATGAGAAACATTAAACAAGCTATGTCTCGGCCGAAAAACCGAAGTCTCTTGGAGACAAGCTTTGTCTCCTTAATGAGTCAATCTATAGGAGGCTATCTTAGCCTTTTAGGTTAGAGACCACCTCGGTCTATTAGTTGCCTTTTCTTTTCATCATTTCAAGGGCGATGAAGGCGCTAGCCCAAGCCCATCCTTAGGGGACTTGCTCAGTCCAAGTAGCATACCCCTCCTTTGTATAGTAGACTTGCCTAGTCTTTTAGACGCCTTTTAGATATTAGAACCCTTCTCATTGCAAGGGCGATGATAGGGATACTTGGAGCCCTCTCTTGTTTAGGAGACTTGCCCAGTCTCGTTGATCCTTTGTCTACATCCTTTGTATATAGGAGGCATGTCATGTCTCATTTCTGGAGCCCCCATAGGAGATAAGTTGTGTCTCGTTTAGAGAGATACCCATAGGAGGCATACGGTGTCTCATTTATAGAATCTCCTCTACTTGTACCTCAATTTGTAATCCCTTTTTAGTGTCGCTTGATTTAGAGGTTTATCCTTAGAGACTGGCGTAGTCTTGTTCGAGTTTGATTTGTTAGAGACCTTATCTTTTTTCTTTTACCTTAGATTTCAGTTACTGGTTTGTGGTTTAGTTCAAGTGTCTTTGACACTAGTTTGCTTGTTCGGGGTTTCCCCGTAGCTTTAGGGTTTTGCCCTAGTTTGTCGTTTTACGTGTTCTCTTTAGGTCTTTGACCAAAAGAGTGAAAACATTTTAAAAAATCTAAAAAACACTTGAATACTTTAAAATTTAAAACAAAAACATTTGAAATATCTTAAAATTCAAAAACATATGAAAACTTTAAAAAATACCAAAAGCTTTTAAATCATTTGGAGTATTAAGTTTTTTTTTTTTTAGTGGTAATTAGGAGAGTTCGCATTTCGAACTACGTTGGCTTTATCCTCTTTCAAGAGGTACGTAGTGCAGCTTGGGATCCACATCCCAGGTTCAGCCAAATCTTTAAAAATAAAATTTGTCAAATCTTCCAAAAATGCAAAACTTCTTCAAAACCTTTTTCAAAGAGATCTTTCCCTAGTGTTAGGAGTCTGTCCTAACCGTTTGGTTTGTTTTAGAGTTAGGAGTCTGTCCTGATTTGTTTGATATGGTGTGTCCTATCGTGTGAGTGTCCCTAGAGTTAGGAGGCCTCGAGTCGATCGGTTAGACATTTAGTCGAACCGATGGCTAGACTAGGAAGCATATAGTCATCCTATTGTTTTCCTTAAGATGCACGGCCTAGTTACACATAGGATATAGGGCCCACCTGCATTAGCTTAAGGCTAATCAACTTGCATTAGTTAGAGCATATAGAGAGTCCTAAAAATTACAATTCACATGAATTTAAACAATTGTGTAAAAAGCTTTAAAAATCAGTCGAGTCTAGTGGATCGAGTCTAGGATAGCGGTTCTAGATGGTTAGGCATCGTAGTTTAGAATAGGTCATTCGAACTACATTGACTCCGATTCTTCCCGAGGCCGGATACGTAGAGCAGCTGGGATGGATGGCCATCTTGGTCCGAGTCAAGTCGCATTAGAGTTAGGACTTGTCTTGTCCTGTCATATATAGGTTTGATTTGTGTTTTATGTTTTGATGTGTTTTCTTACTTTCTTGTACTGATACTATACCTTTAGCTGTAGCTTGCATGTGTATGTCCACCAGAACTTAGACACCCATTAGATATGTCACTCATAACCTAGCTTTGCTTAGGTGACACATTCTTTTCATTTTATTTTGTGTGTGCTTATTTCTTTATTCTCAGGAAATGCATGCTTAGGTAGACGATTCCTGAGAATTGTTCCTATTTCATATGATTTTCGCCCGAAACTCTTCGAGGTTAATAATAAATGGCATAAGAGACCAAGTGCTTGCACTCGGACGAATTGGGGGTGCTCTCAGACCTTCTCCATTCGTAATCAGGCACGAACCCATATATATTTCTGGTTATCCATGGTATACAGAGCATATTTTTGTTTAAAGGATCCATGGCCGTATACCGTGGATGGCGACTCTGAGTTTGTTTAGATACGTTTTGAATCCGGACTTGTTCCCGAATCGAGAGGTATCTCTTTTATATCGCCACTCGTACTATGCTATGAGGGTGGCATCCGTTTCGAGAGTTCCTTGGTAGAGCTCTCCTTCACACGTGGATTGTCCTAGAGGCCGCTGGGGGCTCGTCCCCCACCTCTCTCTCGGATCGGGGTCCACAGGCTGGCGACTCTGCTGGGGAATTCTTGAAACATTGCCTAACTCTGTTAAAATGCCATTTGTTACTAACTTTGGAGAATTTTGGGCTAAAATCTTTATAAATGGGAATTTAATCGATTAGAATCCAGGGACACCAGATAGGTGTTTAAAACAAGGGACTCACACACTACACAGCATACATCATTTTATTTTTTATTTTTATTTTTATTTTTTTTATTTTTTTTATTTTATTATTATTGGCTCCACGGGATGGATACAATGGGTGCCACATGGGATGTCATTACCCTGATGGTGCTGTTGTATCTATTTCCAAGCTATGCGCCAGTGCTGCAGTCGTAAACACTCGGTGTACTTGTGTTTACAGCAGCCGGTGAGCAATGAAGCATACTGTATATAACACTTGGTGTACTTGTGTTATATACTTAAAGTATGGATCATATGCATAGTACCCGATATATTGAGTCTGGAGCTCTACTTTCATTTTACATATATTATGTACATGGATATATTTGTTGATTTAGTAAAACCCAATTAGGATCTGCATGTGCTTATATATATTGTATTCATATAAGGACGAACATGCATTACTTACACATGTTGGAGCCTAGATTTAGGAGCCATGTCCTATCCATAGATTATTGTAGCTCACCTTATGTGGCTATAACGCAGTCCTAGTGCACTCACATGTCTGTCTTGAGTCAAGTGTCTTGACTCTGCGGGATTATATTTAGGGCTAGTGCCCCTGGTTAGGTTATGTATGTATATGTCTATATATTTGATTATCAGATTGGGGCCTACTCCTTAGTGAGGTTTCCTTGTCTAATCTAATCAGTTATATCAGTTCGTTTCCTAGATCTAGACCTGACCAGTGGCTTTTACTTGCCCCTCTCATGGTCATGGTCTACCTTTTGCTCTATCCATTGAGATTTTGTCCATATATCTCTTGATTATAAGATCAGGACCTACTTTCTAGTAGAGATTCCTGATTTGAATCAATCTGTCATGTCTAATCATCTCTCAGATCTAAACCTGGCTAGTGACTTATACTTGTCACACTCATAGCTACGGTTTATCCCCTGACCCAGTGATGATAAATTTTACCTGTTTTTATCCTTCAGATTCAAACCTCATTTATCCATTCTTTTGTTGTATCATAGATTCATATTGTATTACTCAAATCGTTGTTCGTTCTGTCTTAAATATGGTCGATAGCTTGTCTGCTATCTCTATGACCATAGTCTATCATTTTTTATCTCCTTGATCGAACATTTTTATTGTCCATCTTCCAGATTTAGATCCGGTCTATGATCTAATTTTGTCATTTTATGACCGTGGTCTTTTCTCTGAGTTTCTGATCATCAATGGAACATTCGGTGTTGCCAATAGTATCCTCCTTGTGATTAATTACTAAGTTTATCCTCTTTCTTTGATTAATTCCAAATTATTCTCCAATCCCTAATTATCCCATCCTATTCTTTGTGTTTAGGTTAAGTTATGGCGAATAATATGTTGAAAGGCTGGATAAGCGAGACTATTAGGGCTCTTCCGCGAGAATCTTTAGAAATGAGTATGGCTGATCGGTTCATTTGTACCTTCAATCATTTGAGTGTATCTGATATAAATTGGAAGTTTCTCCAAGCAGCCGCTGGATTATGGGATCCTAATCTTCATGTTTTTCGATTTGGATCTTTCGAGCTTTGTCCTATATTCGAAGATTGGTGTGCTTTATTAGAGCTCTCAACAGAGGGATTTTGGATACGATCTTCGAATATAGATTCCTCTCATTCCCTTTTTTGCAAGCTATTCAAAAATCAAACCGTTGATGCTCTTCCATGCTTAACGGATACGTGCGTGCAAGTTCAAAACCTCATTACCCTCTTTTCAGAAAACGTCGATCCTACTAACTCTCGTTTTCAGAGTTGTCAACGCAATGCTTTGATTTTTAGTGTCTTTGCACGATATATCATTCGGAAAAACCCTCGTGTTGCTCCATTGACCTTGTTAACTGTGGTAGACCAAATTAACGAAGGGAGGAATCCCATCCCTACCATGTTAGCAGAGACCTTCTTGGGACTAGATCTTATTGCCTCCCAAGAGATCAAAGACAATTTTTGTGGGTGTGTGAAGTTGTTGTATGTCTGGCTTGGTGAAAAACTTCAAATTCTTCAGCGACAAAACCAAAATCCGTATACCCTAAAGAATTTCCATACGTGGAAACCAATCGCCAATCAACCTCAGTCTATTGATGAATGGCGCAATTGGTTGCAACATGTAGAGTGGAGCCAGTTTCGTTGGGTGAGTCATTCGTGCTTCCAAGTTTTCACTAGCACTTACCCACATCCGTTTGTTTACCTCATGGGTCTTGAGAAATCATCTTTTTATGCACCCATGAGATTTCTCCATCAAGTTACGGGAATTTTATGTCCTCCCGGAGCCGTAGTCCCTCCTCTTTGTGAAGATCTCACTCCTGATCTTATCAGATCCATTGTGGCTGCTTGGGGAAACAAAAATATGGAAATGAGGTTCAGTTTATCATCCCAAGCTCGACGTGAAGAAATATCGGAAGAGCCTGCAAGCAGGAGAGCTCGGATCGAAGAGTCTTGAGATTCCTTATCTGTTTTGTTATCTTGATCTCTGTATTTCCTTTTTAATTGTCAATCTGCTTATCCAATTGTGATCAGAGATTAGTATTGTCATATGTTGTAATCACAATTCAAATTTTATCAATGAAAGTGTGTTTGTTTTCTCTTATCTTTATTTTCTCAGAATGTCTTATTTCACTCATCATTCATTTAATCTAATATGTTAATTTCAATTCAGGATTCTGAAAGAGAGCACCCATCGCTCCATCAAAAGATAACCAGTCCAAACCTACCTGGTCTAGATCTTCCTCTGTTTCTAGACTTGTCCGTCATTTTGACTCACTTATATCATCCAGAGAATCTTTATCCCCTACACTTGAGTTATCTAACTCATTTGAGTCTGACCAAATGGCTGATTTGACTGATCCCATGGTGATCATTCAAGAGATGTTGAGAAACATGTCTCGAGATATCTCGGAATTGAAAGAGGAAATGGCCGTGTTAAAATCCCAAAATACTGACAAGACCTCTACTTCTAGAGCGCCTATCATCCAGCCTACTCCTTCTGCATTTCCTGCTCCCAATAAATCTCATGTTCCTGCTGAGGAGATTGACCTCGACGAGGGCCAATATGCTGAAGAGTATTGTGCTCCGCAGGCAAATAGGGAGAATGAGTTATTCAATATGTGTCAGAAGATGGCCAAGGACATTGAAAACATGAAGTTCCAAGGGCCGAAAAGATTCGACATTTCTGAGTACTTTGAGACTCTTACTGTTACTTTGCCGCCAAAGTTCAAGGCGCCGGATTATGATAGGTATGATGGCACTGGATGCCCGAGAAACCATGTCAGATGGTTCATTACCCTCTCTCAGCAGCACGGGTTGAGCCGTGAACAAATGGCTCAGCTATTTCCCATGTCTCTGTTGGGAATAGCTAAGAAGTGGTTTCTGAGGTTGAAGCCGGAGGAAACAAAAACTTTGGATGATATATCGAATCTTTTTGTTGAGCAATTCTCGATGGAGGAGGGGATCGAGATAACAAAGAGAGATTTGAAACAGCTGAAGCAAGGTCCCCAAGAGACTTTCACGTTGTTTATCAGGCGCTGGAGGCGCAAATCTGCACAGTTGAGTCAGAGGATGCCAGAAGAAGATCAGATCAAGTTAGTGATCAAAAGTCTGTCTCCGCAGTACTTCCATTTTATAGCACCCCAGCATTATCCCAGTTTTGATCATTTGATAAAAACTGGCACCCAGACAGAGGACGCTATAGCCAAAGGGCTTAGAGCAAAGGCACTGTCCGATGTGCGGGAATGCAAGAGGCCTATGGCCTCACCTAAAGAGGTTCATGCAGTGAACTATTTCAAGCCAGCATTCAGACCAGAGGTCAAAGCTGTTGCTGAGGTAGCTAGACCAGTAAGGAAAAATGTTTTCAGACAATTCGATCCCCTCCCTTACCCTTTACCAATGATATTGAAAAAGCTGGTAAGGGACAAAAAGATAAAACTTCCGGATTTGAAACCTGTGCCAAATCCATTACCACCATACTGGAGGCTAGATCAGCATTGTGAGTATCACAGGAATTCTGGCCATTTGACTGAAAATTGTCTTGCCCTGAAGCATGCGATGAGCTCTCAGTTAAAGGGCCGAATATTACTCAGAATCCTCTCCCGAATCATCGTGCTGCTCCTCCTCCTGCAACTAATGCCATCTTTTGTGATGAGCCCATCCTTGATCCCTCTGCCCTTATATGTGCTATCATGACAGATAACACCTATGTTTTAGAGTTTGATGAGGAAGAACTTCAAGATGTGAAAGGGAAGCAGCCCTATATATTGTCATTCAGTGACATAGAGATTGCTGAGTCCTCTTCGTCTCAGTCGTATACGTCTCATTATGGTGTTATGGGGAAAGAAGGGAAGACTCCATATGTTTTGGAAATGGATGACTTCCAACAAGAAGATGTCAGAATTCCATACGTTTTGAGTATGGATGACCATGAATTGTTGCTGTTAGATGATCAGTGTGACGAGATGCGTCACATGACCAGGGGAGGGCGAGTCTTTAAACCTCCTGAGTTGAGCGCTAACAATCCGGCTGAGATTGCCAGGGCTGTTGATCGCCAGAGGCAGAATAGGCTCGTGATAAATGAAGAAGATGATAATCTTTTGAAGCAGTTGAAGAAAACCCAAGCTAACATCTCTGTTTGGGGTCTTTTGATGTCATCTTCGAAACACCGAAAAGTGGTGTTGAAAGAGTTGAACTCTGCCCAGGTATCTGTTGAGATAACTCCTGACGAGCTTGTCAGTGTAGTTTCTGTGGCCAGAACGGCGAAGACTCTTTCGTTCACGGACAGTGATTTGCCCCCAGAAGGGAAGGACCATACGAAGCCGCTCCGAATTTCTGTTGTTTGCAACAAAAAGAAGGTGCCTGAAGTCCTTATCGACAATGGGTCTGCCCTGAACGTATGCCCATTAAGTACAGCAACTACCTTGGGTTTTGGACCTGAGAGCTTCATTCCTTCAGATCAGGGTATTTTGGCCTATGATGGGACTAAGCGTGATGTGATAGGGACCTTAATAACTGAAGTACTGATAGGTGGAGAGGAATTCGATATTGAGTTCCAAGTTCTTAATATTAAGGCCTCATTTCTGTTCTTGATTGGCCGCCCATGGTTACATAAGGTTGGAGCTGTTCCATCTACCTTGCATCAGAAATTGAAATTCATTTTGAACCATAAGGTGGTCACTGTTAAAGGAGACCCGGATTTTGAAGTGGGTCAGATTTCGCAGGAATTGACCCTGGGAAAGGAAGGAGATATTAGTTTGACTGGTTTCTCCTTAGAAGTAGCGACTATAACTGTTAAAGAGGCGATGAATGAAGAAATCTTCTTTTTGAGCAGTTCAAATTCCAACGTAGTCAGGATGATACGTCTACAGGGTTATATCCCAGGGGCAGAACTTGGTAGATACCATCAGGGTATGACTGAGTGGCCAGTGTTCAAGACCTTTAATGGTTTATTTGGACTTGGGTATGAACCGACCGGGGCAGAGGTCAAAGAGATGAAGCGCTACATGATGAAATGGGCAGAATGTCGCCGCAGAGGTTTGGACTTACCGATGAGACCATTTGATCTGAGAATGAATGGGCGTTTCCGTAAGGAAGGAGCAAATTTTCCTTTCTGTGGCTTTACAGAAACCTGGATAGATGAGTCTACTGGGCAGAGACTTCCTGGGTTGGAAATCTTCTTTGATTGTGATTTGGATGATGAGCCGATAAGTTTACAAGCCGCTGAAATAGACTGGGCAGATGCAATGGGGCCGGATGCACTGAACTCCCTTTTCCATGAGAGGTCACAGACTGTGGCCGTGATCAGCAGGAGCCCTCTCATCTTGAATCCCACTCATCTTATCACCCCGGCTGAGGGACCTTTGACTAACTGGACCTCTCAGGTCCTACCTCAGGTTACTTTTCAGTCCTGTCATTCTCCCTCAAAAGAGTCAGTTGTTTATAAGTATGTGTCATTCTCTGAGTCTAATTCAGGGTCTTCCATTTCTAATGATTCTTTTAATGCAGGTACTGTAGAGGTCAAGTCTATTTCTGAGGTCGGTGATGAGTCCATTTCTCCTAAGTCAAGTTGGAGAAGTCAAGTTGGAGGCTGTTTCTGCTAAAAGGCCTGGCGTTTCTTCTTTGCATTTGTTTGAATCGGTTGATACTGATGTCAACCTATCATTTGAGTCTGTAAATACATTTCATGAGTCCATTGTAAAGCCTGATGTGGGCCATTCGTCATTTGATGTATTCAATTCTACTTTTAATGAAATAAAGGAGTTTTCTTCTGTGTATATTCCTGTTTCTGTTTCATCTACTGAATCTGCTTTGAAATATGATAATAATAATGATAATCAAGACTCCCCCTCTGATGAGGATGCCGACAAAACTTTTCCTGAAATCAAACGTATGATTCAACAGGAGGAGAGTCGCCGAGCAAAACCACTCGAAGAAGAAATTGAAATCGTGAATATTGGTGATGAAACCTTAACTCGGGAAATAAGGATTGGCAAAACTTTATCTCCTGAAGAACGCAAAGAATTAATCTCTTTACTTAAAGAGTTCAAGGAGGTTTTTCCTTGGTCATATGATGACATGCTGTAGACACTCCCATTTTGTTCCGCTTTAATCAACAAAGAAGTTAGTGTTTCGTTATCCGTTTTTCAATGTCCGCTTCTTATGTTTTCTCAATCTTTCCGATCATTTCCGCAATGTTCTGCATCTTTCTTTTCGCCAAGTGTTGAGAGGAGTCATTCATGAGAGTCCGAGCAAAGGGGAGAATTTGGACCCGTTTGGTGGGCCCGCATTGTACATTTGTTGCGATTCGGATCAAACGGCGGGCCCGCATATTATTTTAATGAAAAATGAGTTTCGAGCCTACTTCAATGCATAAAGGTGTCCATCAAGGGAACAGTCACGATCTCAGGAAGGTTATTTTAAAACAACTAATGTTGTTGTGGCCAGCAAATTGAACTGTTCGGATAATCCTCGGAAGTGATTTTGGGGCATATCTTTATAAATTAAAGGCTTGGACCATCCCATGAGGGTGATGTTTGGGGAATACAAGTTGTCCGTGCCATGGCCTGTCAAAGTAAACGGTTCAGATAGGTCTTTGGAAATAATTAAGGTACACACCTAATTTGCACCGAGGTCCACCAAATAAACAGAACCATCTATTTAATGTGCAAATGGTAGACCAACAGACATCAGGATGGACTATACTATTACTGATAATGAGATGATCCGAACCATTCATTTGGTATAGTTGAACACTATGATGCGGGCCTATTCTGTGTGATCTGTTTTTAATAGAAGAGGATTTTTTTTTAGCCAACCAATAAGATTTATTTTGCATGGCTCGATAAGGGAAAATCCTTATTTTAAGTAACTGATTCTACCATGGAAAGGATGGGAGAATTTTTTTGCATGACTCTGTTGAGTGGCGGAGGAAGTCCCTTCCCGACGAGTCTGACTACAGCAAGTCTGACTTGGGGAAGCTCGCCTGTGGGGAGGCTATTGATGTCTCCGAGTTTAGGTGGGAGAGGAGCCTGAAGAGGTTTGGCTTGGTGGGAGCTGTGGAGGGGAGGGTCCGTTGCACGGGCGAGGGAACAGGGGAGAGTTCAGCCAGCTATCGTGGTGAGCCCCTCCCCTCTTCCTCTCTCTTTTTTCTTTTTTTTTTTTTGGTTTTCCTTTGCTTTGAGCGATTGTTATTTTCTTTTTTTGGCAGGAGAGATGTCTTCTTCTGGTGACGTTGGTAAGGGGAAGGAGGTTGCGGCGGTAACAAGGGGCTTGTCGAGCCGTAAGAAAATTCCTTCTGACTTTATGGCCGCGGCCAGGCTGGGTCGGTCGCAAGCGAGGCTCGCAACATCTATGCCTTCCAGCCCCTCTGGTCGAGCGGTTGGAGAGAAGGGGCCGGTTAGTTCCTCACCCCCGGGGTCTGAGTATCCTGCCAAGAGGGTCGCCGGCCGCGTGGCGTGTCCTTCAATCTTTGCGGAGGACGTGCCAAGTCGGATGGAGGGGGCGGTAATGACCAAGCTTCTTCTGGAGCGGACGGAGCTTCCTCCGCAGAGTTTCCAGGTGCGAGGGGAACTGTTTAAGCCTGGCTGGAGGATTGGTGTTGAGGACAGCGTTCTTGCGAATCCCCGGGTTGGGGTGGAGCTAGGGGTGACAACTGCCCTTCCTTGTGACGAGGCTGAGCTGAAGGGCTACGATCGTAGGGCCCTGGGGGCTCAGTATTTTCAATCAACTTCCTGCGTAAGTAACGGGTGGCCGGTTTTCTGATGGTATTTTTCTCTCCTCGCTGTTTTCGAGATTGCATGTTGGAAGTTTTCTGATAACTTGCCTTTTGCAGTCCCAAAGTTATGCCAGGAGGATGGTGCAGTGCCTTCTTGAGGATGAGGCTGAGATAAGTGCTACGGGGGAGCTAAACCGGCAGTTACGCGAGGAATTGGACAGAGCCCGGGCGGAGAGAGCGACCTTTGATGACACTGTTGCTCAACTCCGGGAAGATCTCCGGGTAACTGTGGAGGGGAGGAGCCGTGCGTCAGACAAATTGGCGCTGGCTCGGCGAACTCATGCCCGGGAATTGGCGAAGGCACGGGAGGAATGGCGCGACTCTGCGGAGTTTTTTAAGGCTGCGGCTGCGTTCAGCGTGGATATTGAGATTGATACGTTTGCTGAATGCCGGCGGCGCGTTCAAGAGGTCGATCCCTCCTTCCCTCTCGATAAACTGATGCATGAGTCTGAGGTTGATCCTTTGCCGGCACCGGCGGAAGTGGTGGAGCCGGTAGGAGAGGAGGTGGCCGCCCCGGTGGATCGCATAGTTGCCGAGACTTCCGAGGGGGGCCCAGTGATGTTGTGAATGCCTCGGGGGGCTTGCTCTTTTCTTTTAATGTTCCTGGTTATTTGGTCTGTAATAACTTTTGAACTACCTATTTTTTTGTTTGGTATGTAACCGTATTGACATCTCTGCATATATACGATGCGCCGCGAGGTTTTCGAGCTCTTCCTGTTGGTCCTCAGGCCTTTGCGAATTTTGTTGGTGAGGGTATTCTTAGTGCACCCCGTAGGGCGTCTGTTTATGGGAGGACTATCTTCCCCTCGAATGATCAGTTCGGGGTTAATGGGTCCCGCCTGCCCTTAAAGGGGGAGGTCTTTTTTTCATGGGGAGCGTTTTAGGGTATTCTCGGGGGGATCGGCCTCGATGTTACCTCTGTCTCACTCCCTGTTTTCTTTCGGGTCCCTCATTTATCGTGGGCCAGAAAGTGGAGATGTACGCTGCTTTTGTAGAAGTGCTTTTCCATTAATTTGTTGACAAGAATACATCTTTGCTTCTAGAACACAAAAAAAGGAAACCAAAACACTTGTCATATTTTTAAAAGAAAGACACGGAACTTACCCTGTCGTTTTACTGATAGAACTTTCGGAGGTTGTCCATGCTCCAACTGCGAGGGACCGGGGTCCCATCGAGGCGTTCTAGTTGGTAGGCCCCGGGTCGAAGTGCTCGAACGACTTTGTACGGTCCTTCCCATTTGGGTGCGAGCTTACCCGTGTTGCGGGGGTCTGATACCTCTGCACGCCGTAGCACCAGATCTCCGGGTTTTACCGAACGCTTTTTTACCCGGGCGTTGTAGTATCGTGCCACCTTTTGCTGGTAGGAGGCGGTTAGGAAGAGGGCTTGCTCTCTTTTCTCGAGCACGAGATCGAGGTTGTTCCGGAGGAGTTCAGAATTTCCCTGCTCGTCGTAATTCGCGGTGCGGAAGCTGGGGAGGCCAATTTCTAGCGGAATGACCGCTTCGGTCCCAAAGGTTAAGCTAAAAGGGGATTCTCCAGTTGCGGTCCGTGGTGTTGTTCGATAGGCCCAGAGGACGCTAGGGAGTGCGTCCAGCCAGTTTTTTCCGGCTTCTCCCAATCTCTTCTTGAGACTTTGTAGCAAAATCCTGTTGGTTACCTCGACCTGCCCGTTGGCCTGCGGGTGTGCTACGGAGGCGAAACGGTGTTCGATGCTTAGGCTATCACAGAATTTGCCAAATTCGGCGCTTGCGAACTGGGGACCGTTGTCTGTTACAAGGGTCTTTGGAATGCCGAAACGGCAAACGACGTCGTGATAGAAGAACTTCTCCGTCGCTTTGGAATTGGGTTTCACCACGGCTTTGACCTCAAACCACTTGGTGAAGTAGTCGATGGCGACGTATAACATTGTATGCCCCCCGGGGGCCTTGGGGAATGGTCCGAGTAGATCCATGCCCCACATGGCGAAAGGCAGGGGTCCTGCTATCGCGGTGTATGGTGTAGCCGGTTGGTGGGGGGTGGTTGCGTACCTTTGGCATGGGCTGCATTTTTTGACGAATTCCTTGGCGTCCCTAAGGACCGTGGACCAGAAGTAGCCGTGCCTTACGATTTTCTGGGCTAGGGTCCTGCCGCCTCCATGGTCTCCGCAGATCCCTTCATGTACTTCTCGTAGCGCGTAGTCTGATTCGGAGGGTACCAGGCATCGGAGGTACGGCCATGTATATGACCATTTGTAGAGCCTGGGCCCGTGGACCACGTAATGGGCGGCTCTTGCGGTTAGGTGCCGGGCTTCCAGCTTATCTGCGGGTAGTATACCGTCTTTCAGGTATCGTATGATGGGGTCCATCCAGTTTGGCCCCGGTGGAATCTCCAGAACTTGTATCTCGTCGATGCTGGGGTGGGGCAGGATTTCTGTGAGCACGGTGCCGAAGTCATGGGTCTCTTCGGCGGCCATTCTTGATAATGCATCCGCTCGGTTGTTCATGTCTCGCGGCACCTGGAGGATCTCTACCTCTCCCATCCCCTGCAGTTTCTCTTTTACCTTGTGGAGGTATTTTTTTCATTCTGAAGCCCTTGGCTTCGTATATTCCGTTTACTTGGTTAACGACAAGCTGTGAGTCGCTATAGACTTTCAACTTGTCCGTGCCGAGCTCCGCGGCTAGACTTAGTCTTGCTAGCAAGGCTTCGTATTCGGCCTCGTTATTGGAGGCTTTGAAATCCAACCTGAGGGCATATTCCAGTGTGAACTCTTCTGGGCCGTGGAGGACCACTCCCGCTCCGTGTCCTTTATTGCCGGCGGAGCCGTCAACGTGCAGGATCCAAGGGGTTTCGCTGTTGTGTTCCGAGGAGTCCTGCATCCCGTCGCCGCAAACCGTGTGCGCAGTGGGGCCCCCGCCGCTCCCCACTATAAAGTCAGGGAGGGCTTGAGATTTGATAGCCGGCCTTGGGCGGACTTGTATGTCGAACTCGCCCAGCTCGACGGCCCAACTTACCATCCTACCCGAGGTCTCTGGTTTTTGGAGAATCTTCCTGAAATACTCAAGAGGGGGGGTGAATTGAATTTAACTCAATATTAGGCCTTTTGAAAATTACCTATGAACCCTAATTGGAATTTTTCTTCACTTAATTAAATATTTGGTTAGTGCAAATATAATTTGAAAAACAAAATGAAATGCCAAATCAAACAATAATGGAAATGCAAGAGTGAGAAATGACACACCGATATATAGTGGTTCGGCCAACGGCCTACTCCACTCTACTCAAGGTCGCACTTGAGGGATTCCACTATTGGAGACCTCCACGATGCCCGGCTCCGAGGCGGTTACAATTCCAAGGGATATTAAACAAGGATGCCCTTACACCTTTACAAAGACTCTCCTTCTCCGCCGAGTTCTAAGCGGTTGCTCTCTAGGGAATTAAAAACGGAATGCCCTAGCCACCTATACAAGATATGAAGGATTGATAGCTTGGCTTCTTCTTGAAAGCTTGATGCCCTTTGTAGTTCCTTGATTGCTCTTCAACAAGGATTTGCAAGTGATAGCTCTAAAATATCCAAACTCAATAGGTTCACAAGTGAAAGGCAAGTTTGGGAAAAACCAAAAGTCTTAAGCTTGAAAGGGTTGCAAGTTTGCTTGAGTGCTTAAGAGGGTTTTTCAAAAATCAAGAGAGAGAAAATAATCATCTAGATGTTGTATAAATAGTCTCTCCTCAAAATATGACCGTTTGGGGGTGTAGATAACAAAAATCAACTTTTAAATCAAAACCCAACGGCTCTTTTTTGAGCTGTCGCAAGGTTCTCGGAGTTCCGAGAATCATTCTCGGAGTTCCGAGAAATATTCTCAGAGTTCCGAGACAACGGCCAGAAGAAATAAAATTTCTACTGGACCATTTCTCGGAGTTCCGAGAAATTTTCTCGGAGTTCCGAGGGAACTCTCGGAGTTCCGAGCTCCAGTCTCGGAGCTCCGAGAAAAATCTCGGAGCTCCGAGAAAAATCTCGGAGTTCCGAGAAGCCTAAAAAATCTGATATTTTGATGTGTGATTTTTGGCTTTTGGAACTTGACTCCTATGATAATTTTGGAATGTTTATGAGGGTCCCAACATGTTGGTCCACCACATAAGCATTCACTAAACCGTTGAAGATCTTTAAGTGTTATTTGAAAAATAATTTTGAAAACACTTTGAAAATACTTTGCCTTGACTTGAAACTCTAAAGAGAAAGGATGTACAATGATACCTATGCAATCTTCGATCCCTCTTTAGCTTTGGTCTTCAAATGATCTTCCATCTTTGGATGCTTGCTTGAGTGATGATGTGAGCTACACTTAGCTCCTTTGGCTCTTGTTTGGTACACCTTTAAGCATGACCAAGTTGAGTGTTGGTTTCTTCAACGATCAATCCTATCTTAAACACAACACTTCAAAGCAAATTGATTAGTATTCAAAAACACAATCAATTATGTTTAGAATCATCAAAACAAGATTGGAGAGTAGACCCTTGGGCTTACAATCTCCCCCTTTTTGATGATGACAAACAAAATTGATTATGAGGTGTGTGTGGAGTGACATAGTAGGCAAGTGAATACTAGAACTCCCCCTCAATATATGCACACATATAAATGATACAAGTTATAAGCATGAGGTGCATATAGTAAATTTCAATAGATAATCAATTTCAAACCTTCTCCCCCTTTTGTCATCGACAGAAAGGGTGTAAAAAACAAATTTAGGAGTAGATAACTCCCCCTAAATCAATGCTTATGGTATAAAAATATATAACCAAGTAATGCACATATACCTGTTCATGATCGAGATGTTGACATATGTCAAGATGTTAGGTATTTTAATTAAAGTGAAGATACCTCTCCAACTTAGAAAAACTAAGAAGGCTAAGAATATCAATTGAGTGATTTGTAAGATTAAAAATTTGACATCTCATTCATGCAGATACTACCAAACAAAGATTATATATATAAATACTATATAGATAAGCTGGTTAAAGGCACAAAGTATTTATTTGGCAATTTCTTTAATTTGATCCGCACTCCAAATGTTTAAGGCACTTCGGATATAACAAATTCTATCATCACTAAGGGATTTTGTAAAGATATCCGCTAATTGATCTTCAGTGTTGATATATTTTAAGCAAATATCCCCTTTTTGTGAGTGATCTCTGATGAAGTGGTGCCTAATCTCAATGTGTTTTGTTCTTGAGTGTTGTATGGGGTTCTTTGTTAAGCTTATAGCACTAGTATTGTCACATTGGATGAGAATATTTTCCATTTTGATTGCATAGTCCATCAATGTGCTTTTCATCCATAGGACTTGAGCGCAGCAAGCTCCAGCTGCCACATATTCTGCTTCTGTTGTGGACAGAGCTACTGAATTTTGCTTCTTGCTAAACCATGAAACAAGTGATTTACCCAAGAATTGGCAAGTCCCACTAGTGCTTTTCCTATCTACTCTACATCCGGCAAAGTCTGCATCTGAATATCCGATGAGAGTGAAGGAAGATGATCTTTCATACCACAGTCCTAGACTTTGGGTTCCTCTTAAGTACTTGAAGATCTTCTTAACTGCTGATAGGTGAGATTCTTTAGGATCCGATTGAAATCGAGCACAGAGACAGACAGTAAACATAATGTCTGGTCTGTTGGCTGTCAAATAGAGCAAACTACCTATCATACCCCTATACAATTTCTGATCCACAGATTTGCCAAATTCATCTTTTTCTAGCTTAGCAGTAGTACTCATGGGAATTCTTGATGTCTTACTGCTATCCATGCCATACTTCTTTAATAACTCCTTTGTATATTTTTCTTGATTTAAAAATATTCCATTTTTGTATTGTTTAATTTGGAGTCCTAAGAAGTAGGTTAACTCTCCCATCATGCTCATTTCAAATTCATTTTTCATTAAGGTTGCAAATTCATCACACAATTTTTGATTAGTTGAGCCACAGATGGTATCATCCACATAGATTTGGACAAGGAGGATATCATGATTTTCTCTTTTGATAAATAAGGTTTTATCCACCTTTCTCATCTCGAATCCCTTTTCAACTAAGAAAGTGCAAAGCCTCTCATACCAAGCTCTAGGAGCTTGCTTTAATCCATATAAAGCTTTATCAAGCCTGAAGACATGATTTGGATGTTTGAAGTCTTCAAAACCTGAAGGTTGCTCAACATACACTTCCTCTTGGATATAGCCATTTAGGAAGGCACTTTTGACATCCATTTGATATAGTTTAAATCCTTTATGAGATGCATATGCCAAAAGTATCCTAATAGCCTCCATACGGGCAACAGGAGCAAATGTCTCATCATAATCTATCCCTTTCTCCTGATTGTACCCTTGGGCTACAAGCCTAGCTTTATTCCTAGTGATAATTCAATTTTCATCCAATTTATTTCTATACACCCATCTCGTGCCAATGACTGGATGATCACTAGGTCTAGGCACTAGCCTCCACACTTTGTTCCTTTCGAATTGACTTAGCTCTTCTTGCATAGCCATCAACCAATATTCATCCTTTTCAGCTTCCTTGATGGATTTTGGTTCTAATTCGGATAGGAACGCCAAATTGTTACTCACACTACGATAGTATGATCTAGTTCTTACTGGCAATGTGGCATCACCTAAAATTTGGGATTCAGGATGATCTACCAATGTTCTCCTATCCCTAGGCAATGAGTCATCATCTTCATTTTCTACTTCCTCACTAGGTAATGTATGACTTGTTGATGCATGAGGAGGAGCACTCAATTTTGGAAAAAGATGTTCAATGGGTTCATCCTCATCATGTGGCATTTCTTGTGGTGTTGGCTCTCTTTCATCAAATGTCACATGCATGGATTCTTCTACTACTAGGGTTCTCCTATTAAATACTCTATATGCCTTGCTATGAGAAGAATACCCTAAGAATATTCCATCATCCGATTTCCTATCAAATTTGTGTAGATTATCTTTGATGTTTAAAATAAAGCATTTACATCCAAACACTCTAAAATAGCTTATATTTGGTTTCAAGTTTTTCCAAAGCTCATAAGGTGTTTTCTTAGAAATTGGCCTTAGATATACCCTGTTTATGATATAGCAAGCGGTGCTAACCGCTTCCGCCCAAAAATATCTAGGGAGATCATTTTCATGCAACATAGTTCTAGCCATTTCTTGGAGAGTTCGATTCTTTCTTTCTACTACTCCATTTTGTTGAGGTGTTCTAGGTGCGGAAAAATTATGTTTTATGCCATGTTCATTACAATAAGTGTCAAAATGTACATTTTCAAATTCAGTTCCATGATCACTTCTAATGTGGGAGATGGCAATACCTTTTTCATTTTGAATTTGATTGCACAATGTAAGAAAGTTTTCATAAGTTTCATCTTTATGTCCTAGAAATATGACCCATGTGAATCGTGAGTAGTCATCCACAACTACAAACACGTACCTCTTTCCACCTAGGCTACTAGTCTTCATTGGTCCAAAAAGATCCATATGAAGTAGCTCCAAGGGGTATGAAGTTGAAATCATATTTTTAGGTGCAAATGAGCTTTTCAATTGTTTTCCTAATTGACAAGTTCTACAAATGTGATCCTTGATGAATTTGAACTTAGGCAATCCTCTAACACTTTCTTTTGAGGAGAGGGTCGAAATGAGATCCATTCCGGCATGACCCAACCTCCTATGCCATAGCCAAGAATCCTCACTAATGGCATTAAGACAAGTCACATTTTGGAGTCTAAGATCATCTAATCCAATTGTGTAAATGTTATTGTCTCTAGAACCTATGAATTTGACTACTCCATCTATCTTATTTTTAACAATGCATTTATCGGGATTGAAGACAACTTCAAAACCATTATCACATAATTGACTAATGCTAATAAGATTATGGGACAAACCATCAACAAAGAGTACATCATGTATGGGAGAGGTAGAGTTACCTATGGTGCCTTCACCTTTGACTTTTCCTTTCTTGTCATCTCCAAAGGTAACTTCTCCACCATCCTTGAGTGATAGTGATGCGAATTGAGTGAGGTCTCCAGTCATGTGTCTAGAGCATCCACTATGAAGGTACCATGTGTTCCTCTTGTTATGGCTTTTAAGGCATACCTACATATGAATAGGCAAGTGAGATCCCTTAGGTACCCAAATCCTCCTAATCTTGCTATGTTCATTTGTTTTTACTTTAGAGTTCAATTTGATTTTATCTTGTTTAGCATGTAAGCAAGCAACCTTGTAATGACCTTCTAGACCACAATAAAAATAAATTTTGGTACCACTAGAAGAAGCCTTTTCAAGTTTGTTTTTATAGTTAGATATGGTAGTATTCCATTTGTGTCCAAGTCCACTTTTATCACTAGACATTCTTTGAATATTAACAAGCCTATCCAATTTTAATGAACTATTTTCAAATTTTTCAAAGAGTTTCTTGAGTTCATCATACTCAAAAGATAGTTTACCGTTTTTATGCTTTAGTTTGTTATTTTCAATAGAAAGATTTTGTCGATTTTCATTCAAAGTCTTAATGGTAGCATTTAGCTCATGAATTTTTACTTTGCATTTTTCATTTTCATCATCTAAAAATTCATGATCCTTTTTTAACCAACCAAATTCTTTTGTCATGTTAGCAAGAGAATTTTCAAGTAATGCAATTTTATCAAATTGAATTTCAAGTTCATCATTTGCATTTTGTAAGGAATCTAGAACTTCTTTTAAGACAATAACATCATTTAAAGTGTTTACCTCATTGTTGTCATTTGTTGAGGCCATGAAGCATACGTTCCTTGCTATCAAGCAATCTTCGCCATCATTTTGTTCGCCTTCGCTTTCAATTTCTTCATCCCACGTGGCGGTCATTCCTTTCTTGCCTTCTCTTCTCTTGAAGCGGTTGTTTGAAGTGGGTTCATTGTTGAGTGGACAATCTGGGCGAATGTGTCCAAGCTTCTTGCAACCGTAACATCGTGGTTGAGAAGATCCATCACCGAGTTCTTCTTTCTTCTTGAATGGAGGGTTTGTCCTTCTATTTCTCATCCCTCCCATGTTCCTTTGCAAGAATTTGATCCTTCTTGTTATGAGGGCAACTTCATCTTCCATGTCTTCTTTTGCATCTTCATTTTCACCTACATTACAAGCAAAAGCAATTCCTTTTCCTTTTTTGATTTTAGTTTCGATTTCAGGTGCTTTTGTTTTGAAAATCATTTCATGGGTGATCAAGGACCCTATTAGTTCATCTAGGTTCAATGTGTTCATGTCCTTGGCTTCGGTGATTGCGGAGGTTTTGGATTCCCAAGACAAAGGTAAGGACCTAAGGATTTTAGTCACTAAATCTCTATTGGAAAATTGTTTTCCAAGACCCCTTAATCCATTTACAAGATTGGTGAATCTAGTGTACATGTCGGCAATTGTTTCATCGGATGTCATTTGAAAGAGTTCGTATTGCCGAAAAAGATGGTTCATTTTAGATTCTTTTACTTGATTGGTTCCCTCATGGGTGACTTCTAAAGTGTCCCAAATTTCCTTAGCCGAATTCAAATTTGATACTCTATTGAATTCTCCGGGAGATAGAGCACAAATAAGAGAATTCATGGCTTTGGCATTATAATTCGAAGCTTGTTGTTCGGCTTCGGTCCAATCATTTAAATTTCTTGTGGGTAAGATGTATTCATTATTAATTGCTCTCCACATTTGATAGTCTTGGGTTAAAAAGATTTTCATTTTGGTTTTCCAAAAACCATAGTTTGTTCCATCAAAATAGGGTGGCCTAGTGTTTGAATAACCTTCATGGTGTTGAGGGTAGTTTGCCATTTTAGAATCTTTACTCTATACCGGTTAGGGTTTTCTAAAAATTAGAGACGAGGCTTTGATACCAATTGAAATACTCAAGAGGGGGGGTGAATTGAATTTAACTCAATATTAGGCCTTTTGAAAATTACCTATGAACCCTAATTGGAATTTTTCTTCACTTAATTAAATATTTGGTTAGTGCAAATATAATTTGAAAAATAAAATGAAATGCCAAATCAAACAATAATGGAAATGCAAGAGTGAGAAATGACACACCGATATATAGTGGTTCGGCCAACGGCCTACTCCACTCTACTCAAGGTCGCACTTGAGGGATTCCACTATTGGAGACCTCCACGATGCCCGGCTCCGAGGCGGTTACAATTCCAAGGGATATTAAACAAGGATGCCCTTACACCTTTACAAAGACTCTCCTTCTCCGCCGAGTTCTAAGCGGTTGCTCTCTAGGGAATTAAAAACGGAATGCCCTAGCCACCTATACAAGATATGAAGGATTGATAGCTTGGCTTCTTCTTGAAAGCTTGATGCCCTTTGTAGTTCCTTGATTGCTCTTCAACAAGGATTTGCAAGTGATAGCTCTAAAATATCCAAACTCAATAGGTTCACAAGTGAAAGGCAAGTTTGGGAAAAACCAAAAGTCTTAAGCTTGAAAGAGTTGCAAGTTTGCTTGAGTGCTTAAGAGGGTTTTTCAAAAATCAAGAGAGAGGAAATAATCATCTAGATGTTGTATAAATAGTCTCTCCTCAAAATATGACCGTTTGGGGGTGTAGATAACAAAAATCAACTTTTAAATCAAAACCCAACGGCTCTTTTTTGAGCTGTCGCAAGGTTCTCGGAGTTCCGAGAATCATTCTCGGAGTTCCGAGAAATATTCTCGAAGTTCCGAGACAACGGCCAGAAGAAATAAAATTTCTACTGGACCATTTCTCGGAGTTCCGAGAAAATGTCCAGACGCTACTGGACCTTTTCTCGGAGTTCCGAGGGAACTCTCGGAGTTCCGAGCTCCAGTCTCGGAGCTCCGAGAAAAATCTCGGAGTTCCGAGAAGCCTAAAAAATCTGATATTTTGATGTGTGATTTTTGGCTTTTGGAACTTGACTCCTATGATAATTTTGGAATGTTTATGAGGGTCCCAACATGTTGGTCCACCACATAAGCATTCACTAAACCGTTGAAGATCTTTAAGTGTTATTTGAAAAATAATTTTGAAAACACTTTGAAAATACTTTGCCTTGACTTGAAACTCTAAAGAGAAAGGATGTACAATGATACCTATGCAATCTTCGATCCCTCTTTAGCTTTGGTCTTCAAATGATCTTCCATCTTTGGATGCTTGCTTGAGTGATGATGTGAGCTACACTTAGCTCCTTTGGCTCTTGTTTGGTACACCTTTAAGCATGACCAAGTTGAGTGTTGGTTTCTTCAACGATCAATCCTATCTTAAACACAACACTTCAAAGCAAATTGATTAGTATTCAAAAACACAATCAATTATGTTTAGAATCATCAAAACAAGATTGGAGAGTAGACCCTTGGGCTTACACTTCCGGAGGGGCTGGTCGGTTAGCAGGACTATGGGGTGGGCCTGGAAGTAGGGGCGGAGCTTTCGAGCGGCACTGACGACTGCGAAGGCAAATTTCTCTATGTTCGAGTATCGGATTTCTGCACCATGGAGAGTCTTGCTCACGTAGTACACAGGGTGTTCCTTTTTGTCGCTTTGTTTGGCCAACACCGCGCTTACTGCCGTGGGGCTGACGGCCAGATATAAAAATAGCTCTTCCTCCGGCTCGGGTTTGGCGAGTACGGGCGGTGTCTGGAGGTATTGCTTCAGAGAGTCGAAGGCCTCTTGGCAGGCCGTGGTCCATTCGAATTCCCGTATGTTTTTTAATTGTTTGAAGAAGGGTTGGCACTTCTCTGCTGATTTGGGCATGAATCGGCCGAGGGCCGTGATCCGTCCCGCGAGCCTCTGTACTTCTACCGCTGTCGTCGGGGGTTCCATGTCTAGGATGACCTGGATTTTTTCTGGGTTGGCCTCGATCCCTCTTTGGCTGACCATGAACCCCAAGAACTTTCCGAAAGTTACTCCAAAGGCGCATTTCGCGGGGTTCAGCTTCATTCGGGCTCGTCGCAAGGTGTCGAAAGTTTCCTGAAGGTCGGAGATGTGTCTGGCGGCTTTCAGGCTTTTTACCAGCATATCGTCGACATACACCTCTACGTTCCTTCCAATTTGCGTTTGGAATAGCTTATTTACGAGCCGCTGGTAGGTGGCGCCTGCATTTTTTAACCCGAAGGGCATGACAGTGTAGCAGTAGATGCCCTGATCGGTGATAAACGCTGTTTTCGGGATGTCTGGCTCGTGCATTTTGATCTGATTGTAGCCTGAGAACGCGTCTAAGAAGGTGAGAAGTTCGTGTCCGGAGGTGGCGTCGATGAGTTGGTCAATGCGCGGGAGGGGATAGGGGTCTTTTGGGCAGGCCCGGTTGAGGTCGGTGAAGTCTATACAGGCCCGCCATCCTCCACTAGCTTTCTTGACCATCACGACGTTTGACAGCCACTCGGGATACCGGATTTCCCTGACGAATCCGGCTTGTAGCAGTTTTTCCACTTCGGCCTTTATGTGAGTTTGGCGCTCTACTGCGAAGTTCCTCTTTTTCTGCCGGACGGGTTTAAGGGCGGGGTTCACATTCAACTTGTGGACGGCCATTTCCTTGGGTATCCCGGGCATGTCCTTGGCGGACCATGCGAACATGTCTTTGTTTATTCTGAGGAAGTTGATCATCTGGTCTCGCAGGGGGCCTGTTAACATGGAACTTATCTGGACTTGTCTCTCCGGCTGATCTTGGGTCAGGGGGATGGAGTCTAGCTCCTCGGCGGGCTCTCCTCTGATCGCGCGAGCCCGCTGCCGAGGGTCTTCACTGCCGATTGTGAAGTTTTCGGCTGGGGCATTGGTTCCTCTCAGGCTTGCCCCGTAGCACTGGCGTGCTATCATTTGCTGTCTCTTGACCTCTCCTACTCCGTTCGGAGTGGGGAATTTCATCTTGAGATGGGAGGTGGAGACTACGGCTCCCAAGTCTCTGAGAGCAGGGCGCCCAATGATGGCGCTGTAGGTGAACGGTATGTCTACGACCAGGAAGGTGGTCAGGATGGTTTTCTGCAAGGGGTACGCCCCGAAAGTCACGGGCAAGTCGATCTTGCCGTCTACCTGTACGGATGCCCCGGAGAAACCGTAGATGGAGTATTCCGCGGGTCCCAGCCTTTCCCTGCCCAGTTTCATTTCTTCGAAAGTTCCGAGGTGTAGCACATTGACGGAGCTTCCTGTGTCCACCAAGATTTTTCCTATATCGAAGTTGGCGACGACTAGCCTGATGACGAGTGCATCGTCATGCGGGACTTGTAGCCCGTCGAGGTCTTTGTTGGAAAAAGTGATGATCTGGTTTTCATGGGGCGGATTTGTTCGGGCCTTCTTGGAAGGTATATCCATGGAGAATACTCGTTCCGCGTATGCCCGCCGACCGGCTGTTGTCGGCCCTCCCGCCGCGGGCCCGCCTGCGATGATATTGATTTTTCCTATGATGGTAGGCGGTTGCTCGCGAGCCTGTGGCTGTTCGGGGGGCTCGCCTTTTCGGGGGCGCTGGTGGCGGCTCGTGTCATGTCTGCTGCGGGATCGGCGTCGGCTTCGTGGGTGATGCCTACTGGGGGATCGGTGTCGGCTTGTGGACCGGCGGCGGTTTGGTGACCGATGCCTACCTCTGGGTTCGTCGAGCGGGCGCTGGGCCTCGCATGGGCTTTTGTCAGGACTCCTGAGGTACTGGTTTAGGTGTCCTTCTTCGGCCAGCCTTTCCAGCTGGAGGCGGAGGTGGAAGCAGTGGTCAGTTTCGTGGCCGTGGTCCCCGTGGAATTCGCAGAATTTCCTGGCGGACCTCTTCTTTGGATCTGTGGCCATTTTCTTGGGGGGGGTCAGGAGACCCTGATCCCTAATAGCTGATAGAACGTGGGAGAGGGGGAACTTTAGCGGGGCGGCTCCGAGCCTTTCGAAGACGGGGATAGGGTTACGGCCCGTCTGTCTTTCATCGGTTCGTGGCCTTATGGCCCTTCGGCCGTCGCTTTTTCTCTCGTCAGGGCCGGGCCGATTCTGTTCTCGAGCGCAGGCTTCTTCTGCTCGGACGAACTTATCAGCCTTTGATTCAAGCTCCTGTAGGTCCCGCGGGGGCTTGAGGGTGAGGTGCAGCTTAAGATTCGGATCGGTGGTGGCATGCTTTAGTGTGGCGACCGCTATCTGGACGTCCATGTTGGAGAGTTGGGCCAATTCGGCGTTGAACTTCAACATGAAGTCTCTTAGGGTCTCGTTTCTGCCTTGGCGGAGGGCTAGGAGGGCGTCCGCAGGATCATGGCAGAGGCGGTTGTTAGCGAACCTTGTGCTGAACTTTCGCCCGAATTCGTGGAAGGATGCGATGGAGTCGGGCTCCAATCTCATGTACCAATCGTTGGCGGTTTTTCTTAGTAGGGATGCAAAGGCTCTGCACATGAATCCATCCGACGCGCCTCGAAGCGTCATTACTCTCTTGAAAGTCTGGAGGAACTCGAGGGGGTCCGTGCTCCCGTCGTATAGACCGAAGCGGGAGAGGTCTATGCTTGCTTCTGCGGGGGTCTTTAAGACCTCTGAGGTGAACGGGGATGCCGTTTCCCTTTCCCACTCATCGAGGATGCCGTGGGCATAGGGTTTTTTCATTTCTAGTTTTACCTCTCGGATTTGCCTTTGCAGGTCCGCTATTGGATCCAAGCTGGGCGGTTGTGCCGAGGTTGCAACTTCTTCTGCCCGAGCCAAGGGCGGTTCCCGGAGATGGGTATCTTGGACAGGGGGGGCGCGGCTGTTAGTGACCTGTCTCCTGCTGCCTCGCTGGTGTCCCCCGGCTGCGTGGGGCAAGGGGCTATTTGTTGATGGGGACGGCGTTCTGCGAGTCGGTGCTCGCTTTCGCCGGGGATGTCGTTCCCCTGACTGTTCCTCGTTGCCTTCGTCGTAGGCTTCTGCCCGGTCCTGTGTCGTCCCGGGCTTTTTTGAAGCCAGGAGAGGCAAACGCTGGAGTAGTTCATTGCGAAGTTCGTTGAACATCTCCATGGTGGGGACCATCTGCGGCGTGCTAGAGGAGGGTCGGGGTCGGTCCGAAGGCGGTGAGTTTCGCTCTTGGGAGCTTGAGGAGCTGGCTTGTGCGCGCTGGGCTTGACTCCTGGTTATTACCCCTGTTTCTGGCTGTTGGGTGTGGTTTCTCATCGCCATAAGGCGTTCAGTTACTCGACGAGTCCCACGGATGGCGCCAATATGATGGCGTCCGGATCCGGGTCTGCGATCGCGCGGTCGGTAGAGGGCCTCCGCGGGGTCTGCGATCACAAACAAAAGGGAGTCAGGGGGTCCGGGGTGGGTCCCGGACGACCACTTCGACACCCAAGTCAGATCCTTCGACCAGTCAATATAAAGAACAGCTAGAAAGGGAGGGGGTTTTGATCAGGGTTACCAGGGCCGGAGCGCGGGGATATTTCTGGGTGCGTAAATGAGTGAGTCGGAGGGGACTAGCAGGGAGGGCAGGATGGGATTCCTGGCCTCCTCTGTTGTTGCCTCGCCTCTTTTTCCGGTATTGCGAGGTGGAGGATGGGTGAATTCCCTGCTTTCAGGGGCCAAAAAGAAAAAAGGGGTCCCCTTCTTCTTCCTTTCCCTCCTCTTTTAAAGGGAGGTGTGCGGCCCTTTTCATCATTATGGAGGGAAAAACTTCCTTTGCAGGATTGGGCCGTCCCTCTGCCTCGCCGGCGCGCGTGGCTTTGGCGGCCATTTCCTTCCCTAATTTGTGATGATGAGGCCTGGGTGATGAGAGGGCGACACGTGTCATGAGTGTGTGGTCTTTGCCGTTTTCCAACACCCTTCTTCATGATGGTTGGGGTTCTGCTCGTGCATGGATGACACGTGGCGATATCTGGGAGCGTAGCCGTATTTGTGCCCCATCACACCTCATTTTGACCGGACCCTAAAAGTCCCCAAAATCGAATAAGAACTTCAAAAATCGAATGAAATTCCCAAATTCCGAGTCCCAAAATATCCCGAAATTAATCTCAAAAATTCCTGAAGGACTGGGCCCAAAATGAGAAGAAGGCTTGAGTTTTTGAGCATCTTATTGTGCGTATTCCTGGGTACAAATTCCCCACGAGGTTGTTAGTATTCTCAGGGATACCCCTGCAAAATTTCATGGCAATCGGGCAAAAAATGTAAAGAAAGACAGGCGAAGTTTGTGCAATAATCAAAACTGAGTTGTGATGGGGTGTGAATTATCAAAGCTTGGTTGTGTAGATATCACCCTCCTTTTTTTATAAAAGGCAAGATATTTTTTGTTTGGTAAAATGGTGATTTTCCATCTCTAGAAGGGTGATGTTGTAATTCTGATATTACTTAAGGTGTAAGAAATCTCTAAGAGCCATTGGATCAAATCAAAAGGCTAGGATTGAGTAGGGAGAAGAGAATCTTTCTCTTTATTTTTACCTTGTTTACTACTCGGACCACCCCCCTGCTCACCAAATGAATAAACATAAATACATTAGGAGGAGTTGTTCAAGTAAAGAAGAGTGGGGGCGAATTCATCATTTCCCTTTAAATAAGCCATCGAGCTAGGGCAAAAAAAAAACAGAAAACAAAGGGAAGAGGGGGTCTTCATTTTCGTAGCAAGGGAGGAGCAGAGAGAGAGAGGAGAAAACCTTCCTTCTCCGGCAAGTTGTGCCGGAATCCGGCACCTATCCCACCACCATCCGCCACCACAACCCTCATCTTCTCCTTCCATTTAACCTCTATCTTTCACCCCATCTACACTGCCATCTTCTCCACCTCAGCAACTTCCACCCAATCTCTGCAACTTCCTACCTCCGACCCCATCTCCGGCCAGCTGCCCACTGGAATCCGAGCCACCATCTCCCCCCATTCTATTCCCTCTATTTTCCACCTCCAAATCCCTCTCCACCCCCATCCAAACCCCATCTCTACCCAAAACCCGTTTCAAGACCCACATTTGTGGAACCCTTTTTCAAAACCTCCGGCCACTCCTCCTCCACCGGGTCTTTGCCCTCCATTGCCGCTCGACCTAACCTTCATTCCACTCAAAACCACCACCATCAGCCACCGTAACCCATATTCACCTCGCCACCGTCGTCTCCAACCTCCTCTGCTGCTATCCCATTCAAACCCATCTCATCATCTCCTTACTTCATCCTCCCCAAAACCCACAAATCCACCCAATCAAACCCACTTCGAATCCTCATCATCAGACCCTCTCCATTTCTTTACCTAGCTGCTGTTAGAACCCATCTCTTTCTACGGCAACTCCAATTACCATCGGCCACCGCATTCTTCTTCACCGGATGAGCCACCCCCAAACCCATTCCTCCATCTCCGCTTAGATCCACCATTCAAACCCCTTTCGCTGCAACTTTTGATCTCAACCCTAACCTCCATTACATCCATCACAAAACCCACCACCACTACCTTCCCATTTTTCATCTCCATCTCCTCCGGCACCCATTCCGGCCAAGCCTCCACCATAAACCCACTTCATCTCTTCTTTCAATTTCAAACCCATTTTCATCCACAGACCACCACCTCTGCAGATTTTCTTCACCCCCTACCTCCACAACCATCTTCCATCTCAATCTTCTTTGTCTCTCTACCGCCTAGATCTGGCACCACCAATCTCATCTGCGCGGTCCAAAAAGCAAAAAAAAAATATGAAAACTATTGGAGTGGAGCTTGGCCATTTTCTTCGTCGATTTTATCAGCATCAAGATCGGCTCTCTAATCATCTTCTCGGTAAATTCTGCTACCCGGGTAACATCTCTGACCCCTCTTATCTTGCTGAAATTCATATGGTTATTTGCCTAGCTTTCTGATTATAGAATTAATTCATGGATTTTGGATGTTAATTCGATCCTTGAGTGCAAAGTGGCGATCCAATTTTCTCTGACGAATGGATGGTGGAGTTGTGTATGTTTAACTGATGTAGGAAATCAGATGATTACTCTGCTCCATGTCGTGGGCACGAGTATCATCTGATTTCACAGGAGACCCCATGTCGAGGGTTTGATCGTGTGAATTACTTGATCTCAATTCCTTTGAATATTTCCAAAGTACATGTAGTTTTCTCAAAATTGGTGTTGCCATGTATCTATTGGTTATCTTCTTTGAAGGTTACTCATCAGTATTCATTATTTCTCTTGAAAAATATGAGTTCATTGTCTCGATTTTGGAATGATATTGGTTTCCTATATTGAAAAAAAATTGAGATAAGGGAGGTATGTTCATAAGAGATGGGATCTGACCCCCGCTTAGTTTTGGTTTTGGCTTGCCTTTGATCTTCAAGTTGTGTACTGGAACCATTGTTATTAACCCTTTTGCATTAGATTTATGATTATGGTCAAGACAAAAATCAGAGATGGGACAGTGATTGAAATCCCAATTTAATATCATTTTCTTCTAAGCTTTGGTTTGTATCTCCTGGTAGAACATTGTGTTTACTTTCAAAATATATCTCGGCGAAGGCAAACTGCAATCTAGGCTTACTTAGAAATTATCCCATTGTTATCAGTCTCAACATGATGAAAATTTTGCCAATTTGTCCCCATGTTGGTCATCGATTTTTCTAAAGCTTTGAAATAATTCATGAATTTATCCTTGGCTTTGGGGTTCTGTTTATGTGAGAGCTTAGCCTAGATTAATCCTTAAGGATTCGGGAACCATGTTGTTGTTCTGGTTTTTCATGGCTTTAATCGTTGGGTGAATTTTGAGTCAACTTTATCTTGCATATGAAAAATTTAAAGTTTAAGATCACCTAGTCCTTAGGCAACTGTTTCATTGGAGAAGACACTTTGACCATTAAATTGTTAGAAAACCATCTTAGCAAATAAAGTAAATTAGGGGTCTTCTTCTACTTCTTTCACATATTCGAATAAGCTTATGTTAAAAAAAAAAGAGGGCGATGAAGGCGATAGCCCAAGCCCATCCTTAGAGGGATTTATTGGATCATGGTAGTACCATCTTCCCTTTTCTTTCCTCTTATTTAGGTAAAGAATCATCAGTCTTTTAGATACCTTGAAACCTTTAGTTCTTCATTGTAAGGGCAATGAAAGAGTTATCTAAAGCCCTTTTAGGGAGACAAGCTATGTCTCAGCAGGAATGTCTTACCCTTTTAGGAGACAAGCTATGTCTCGTGCAGAAATGTCTTACCCTGTTAGGAGACATGCTTTGTCTCATAGAAAGTCGCACACTTTTAGAGAGACATGCTTTGTCTCGTAGAAAAGCTTACCCTCAGGGAGACAGGCTATGTCTCATGCAGAGAAAGTTATATCCTTTAGAGACAAGCTTTGTCTCATTAGTGAGTCCATCCCTAGGAGACATGCCATGTCTCGTTAGCACCTCTCTTAGAGTCACCAGTTTGAGAGTCAGTCCTTTAGCATAGGAGTCTGTCCTTGCTTAGAGAGTCAATCTTTCAGGAGTCTGTCCTATCATCATAGGGGTTAGGATTCTGTCCATCCTCTTATCAAGTCATGTGATTTTTATCCGCTCTTGCAAGGTATAGGATGTTGTCCAACCCTTGCAGAGTCGTGATTCTGTCCAATTCCCTCGCAAAGCATAGGATGCTGTCCAACCTTTGCGAGATATCAGGAGTCTATCCTACCCTTATGATGATAGGATTTTGTCATCTTGTGTCAAAAATAACAAAAACACTTCAAAACATCAAAAATCTCAAAAGTCTTGAGTCATTAAGAGTGTAGTTAAGAAAATCTGATCCGAACTACGGATGGCTTGATCCCTAGCTGAGGGGTACGTAGGCAGCTCAGGCTTGCAGCTGGCATCCTGAGTTCAGTCACAACTTCAAAAACTTCTATAATCTTCAAAACCTTTCAAACATTCCAAAACTACAAAAATTCTTCAAAATAACCTTACCAAACCTTTTCAAAAAGATCTTCCCATAGAGTTAGGAGTTTGTCCTAGGCGTTTGGGGTGTCTTAGAGTTAGGAGTCTGTCCTGATTTTGTGGATTTGCTGTGTCTTGTCGTGTGAGTGTCTCTAGAGTTAGGAGGCCTCGAGTCGTGGTCGGCTAGACACTTAGTCGATTCGATGGCTAGACTAGAACGCACTTAGATAGCCCATGGTTTTCCTTTGGACGCACAGCCTAGTCACACATAAGGTGTAGGGTCTACTTGCATTCGTTAGGGCATATAGGGAGTCCTAAAAATTACCATTCACTTGAACTTAAGAAATGGCGCAAGAAGCTTTAAAAACTAGTCAGGTTTAGTTGATCGAGTCTATGATAGCAGTCCTAAAGGGTTAGGCATTGTAGTTTAGCATAGGTCGCCGAACTACGTTGACTCTGATTCTTCCTGAGGCCGGAATACGTAGTGCAGCCAGGATGGATGGCCATCTTGGTCCGAGTCAAGTATCGCATTAGAGTCTAGGGTTTGTCATATTGTATGTTTTGCTGTATTTTCTTACTTTCATGTACAGACCTTATACCTTTAGTTGTAGTGTGCATGTGTTTGCCCATCGGAACTTAGACACCAATTAGACATGACACTCATAACCTAGCTATTCTTAGGTGGCATGTCTTTCATTTTCTTTTGTGTGTGCTTCTTATTCATCTCCGAGACATGCATGATTAGCTAGACGTTATCTCGGGGATATTCGTTCCCATTTTGCATGATTTTCGTCCAAAACTCTTCAAAGTTAATAATAAATGGCATAAGAGACCAGGTGCTTACACTTGGGCGAATTGGGGGCGCCTAACCCCTTCCCCATTTGTCATCAGGCACGGACCTTTTGTATCTCTGGTTATCTGTTGCGACAAAGCACAGCATGGGATCCAGGGCCTACTTCCTTGGATGGCGACTCTTTCTTTGTTTAAGGTACGCCTCGAATCCGGGCTAGTCCCCGAATCGAGAGGTATCTCACTTTGCATCGCCACTCATACTGTGAGGGGCACTCTTCTGAGAGTTCCTTGGTGGAGCTCTCCTTCACGTGGATGATCTAGAGACTTTCTGGGGGCTCTCCCCCCGCCTCTCTCGGATCGGGGTCCACACATGCATATGAGAATAATACTTTACAAACTTATTCTTGTATGAGTCTTCTCCTATGGAAAATGGTTGGTATCCAAGACCAACTTTTTCTAAAGAGATAAGCTTGTTATCAAGAATCTCATCCAACTTGTTCTTTCCACATGAGAATTTTCTAAAAGATAGATCTAGTTCCTTGCATTTCAAATTAGGTCTTTCATTTTCCTTATTCAAACTCTTGTTTTCAAAAATTAGCTTATTAATTTCTTCATTCAAGGCTTTGTTTTTCAAAATCAATTTTTCACTTGTGTTGGTTTGCAAATCAAGTTCATTTTTCAAGAAACCAAAATCTTTAATTTTATCTTGAAAAGATTTTTTCATGGTTTTGTTTTTGGCAAGCTGCAAATCCAAGTTTTCATAAAGTTTTTCACAAGCAATTAACAATTCATCATTTGAAAATTCTGTAACACGGGAGCCGGGCGAAGAGGCGCAGCGAAAGCCTCGAAACTAATAAAACCAAAAATTTCTGCCTGATTCCCGCGATCCCACGGACCTAGTTACTAGATGATATTGGTGAGGAACAAAAATTCAGAAGTATAAGAATACTTTACAAAGGTGTTGTGATTGCCCAACCGACAATCTCTGCAAGATTCACTCCTCGCTTGGTCGACTCACCCTTCTCAAAGGTGCGGACTCCGGAAGTTGAAATGGCGGCTTCCCGGTCTTTGCTCGGACTTAAGGAGGGCTGGAGAACTCTTCTCGAACACTTCTAAAATAAATTTCAGCAAGTATTACTGCTGGAAATACTTGGCTGATTAGAGAAGGCAAGAGGAACACTTCCAATGCCTTGGTCTTGATCTTTTATTAAACCAAGTGAGAGAGAGAGAGATTGCAGGATGGGGTGAATAAGAGTACTAGACATTCAAGAAACCCAAAAATTAGAGTTCAGTTCTAATGTCCAGCCTCTTGTCTCTTTATATAATTCGTAGCCATGCAATTTGGCATGCTTACCAACATCCAACGTGCTTGCCACTTTGATGTCCTTTGTAAAAACGGTTGCCAAAAAGAGTTACATTAATTTTAAAACATTCATTGCAAGCAACATGGTTTTCTTAAATTAAAAATATTGCTGGGATTCATTACTAAAACTGAAACCTTTCATATTGGAAAGTCAAAGTAAGAAAAAAGGTCTTTCCAAAATAAAAAGATTATGCTATCAGCAACTCTCCTTTCAAGACAATGTTTTAAAAGATATAGTAGAACCTCTTTCTACATAAAGCTCCATGTTGGGATTTAATTTCTAAAACAAAATTCTTTTGATTTAGAAAGTCAAAGCAAGTAGGAGCAAGACATTGCCAGCAAGTCTTTTATTTTTGAAAATTCTCTTTGCAATAAATAGTTTTCAAAAATAAAACTCTTTTATCTTGGAAACTAAAACCAATCTCTCTCTCTCATATATTCTCATACATTATGTAATATTCTCAGCCAATATGATTTTAGCATTATCCAAAGAAATTAATAAATCTCATTTATTAATATTTTGCACTTGTGTGTGTGCGCACCATATGATTTGGTGCTCCTCCTCCCCATATCTCATATAGGCGATCGTTTCCGTCCGTGGAAAGGATAAAATCCAGATCCCGGATCATCCAATGATCCTTATGGGACAAGCAAGTAATGAGTGGGATCGATGCAGGGATCCCACGGTCTATCCTGCGGAACCCATGATGGGTCCCACTGCGACTATGCCATGTAGTCCACCCACGATCGCACTTAGGTAAGTGGCCCCCACCAAGACATTACCCTGAAGATGACCGTCAGATCATCTAATACCCCTAATCGTATCATATACGTTTGCCCTACCTCCACTCTTCATTTACTAGGTTGGGCCCTACGTGGGGTGGACACTCAGTACCCCTTGGGCCCACCCAATGGTATACCTTCTAGTCTAGCAACTCGGGCCTGCAAATGCATTTGCAAATCCTTTAAAAAATATATCATATATAATTTGAAAATATTTTGACAAACTATTTATCAAATCACCTGGCCAGGCATTTTCAGGGGCATAAGCTAAGACTGAACTGTAAATGACTTTCCTCTAATTAAAGAGGCTGAGGATTCCTTATTGGGCATCATTATAGACCTCGAGGGTCACCCTATGACCTAGCACTATCCGTAAGCAATCCCTAATTAGGAACCACTCTGAGATAGACCAAAATCATAGAGCGGGCTCACAGATCAATATGACCCCTCAGGTCCAAGGACATATAAGGGTCCTGTTTGAGTAGAATAGCCTTATCCAATGTTCATGTCCACAAGCTATTCTAGAGAAGATCCTATTCAGTTCGCGAACTATTCACGTCACCCATTCTGCCTTGCTTAGGGTCCGCTACCCCAGTGACCGAGATAAGTCACCCCAATTCGTGTATGGAGGCAATAACTAATGCTGATTGTGTACAGGATGAGGTGTTCAGTCTCAACCCTAACCAGGAACCTTTTAGGTTTGCAAAGAGACGGAATGTCATATCTCCCCGCCCCATAGGATCTGTGAATCCATGGGCATGACACTTCCTACGATGCTACCTAAGGACAAACGTGTGTTAATGAGCACGTCACACACTCCAATATAAGTACCCATGGATGTCATGAAATGATGATATTATTAATAAATATAACTCAATATATCAAACACTGGCTTTTAGGGCATACACTCTAACAAATTCATGCTCAATATCATCAAGTTCATTTACTTCGAAAATGGAGATGTCTTGTGTCACTTCGGTTAGTCCCATGAAGCAAAGGTCATCTTCATCTTTTCCATTTGACTCATTCCCAGATGAAGTACTCCCTTCGTCCAAAGCCTCACATAGAGCCTTCTTGCCAACTCTTTTCTTCTTTTTGTTCTTGTCATCATTTTGGTTGAGTGGACAATTTGACCTAATATGCCCAATCTTCCTACAATTGTAGCAACGCATCTCTTCTTTGGTTGTAGGCCTATTTCTACCTTGGCTTGTGCTTCCTCCTCTCTTGAACTTGAGGAATTTTTTGAACCTCTTAGTGAAGAGAGCAAGATCATCATCTTGTATGTCTTCTTCACTCTCCTCTTCGGTTTCAACTCTTGCTTTGAAAGCTATACTTTTCTTTTGAATATCTTCTTTATGTTTGGTTAATGTGTCTCTTTCTTTTTGAACTATTTCAAAAGTGATTAATGATCCTATCAAGTCTTCTAGTCCCATTTTAGACACATCTTTTGCTTCTTCAATGGCGGTGACTTTAGGGTCCCATTCTTTAGGTAAAGATCTAAGAATTTTAGTGACTAATTCCTTGTTGGACATTTGTTTACCTAAAGATTTTTAAGCCATTTGTTATATTGGTAAACCTAGTGTGTATTTCGGCTATTGTTTCATTTGGGTCCATCATGAAGAGCTCATATTCTCTAAAGAAAAGATTCACCTTGGACTCCTTGACTTGATTTGTTCCTTCATGTGCTACTTCAAGCATATCCCAAATCTCCTTAGCGGATTCAAGAGTCGAAACTCGGTTGAACTCCTCGGGAGATAAGGCACAAATCAAGGCATTCATGGCTTTTGAATTAATAGTGGATTCTTTCTTTTCATTGTCATCCCATAGTTCCATGTCAATGCCAGGTTCCTTATATCCATTTTGAATGCTTCTCCAAACTTCAAAATCTAAGGATTTTAAAAAGACACTTATTCTAGCTTTTCAATAGGGATAATTCAAGCCATTGAAGAAGGGAGGTTTAGTAGTGGATTGCCCCTCACTACTTTGAGAATAGGTTGCCATTTGGATCTTTCCTTTGTAGGTTTTCAAGAGAAATCATATATAAGAGCCTAAGCTCTGGTACCAAGTGAAATTCCACTTAGCAACCCAATAGGGGGGTGAATTGGGTTTCTTCTCAAAATAAGGATTTAAAAACTTTGGTTTGCACTAGTTTTAGTTTGTTTAGAAAATTAAAATTAAGATTCAAATGCAAGAGTAAAAAGCTTACCACAAGAGAAGAGGAGAAGAGACGGGATGGTAGACACAAGGATTTTTATAGTGGTTCGGTCTTAATCCAAGACCTACTCCACTCTGCTCAAGTTGCTCTTCTTGAGAATTCCACTATCTTCTCCAAGGAACTTAAATATAGCGTTCCTTCCGCCTTGTACAAACCGAGCTTCGCGCTCCAAGGGTCTTCTACGGCGCTCTTTGTTGCCAAATACAAAGAAGAGTTGAAGGTGTAGCTTGCTTGCCTCTAGATAGGCTGATTACATGTAAAGCACACTCACTCTCACAAGAAAAAGATGAACAAATGAAAAGCTTAAGATCCCTTAAGAATAATCTAAGGTCAAAGCATAAGAGAGAGAGGGAGAGTGAAAATCTTGAGGAAAATGAGTATTAATACCTTTGAATGCTCTTAGAATGTTAGGCTAACTCATTAAGTAAGTTCCCAAAGGCCCCAAGGTTCATTTATATAGAGGGAGTCAAGATATGGCCTTTTTAGACTCCCCAACGATCTTCTTTAAGTCTGCACTCGAAGCTCCGAGTGAACCGTTGTAGGTTTAATTTTTGAACCTGGAACCTTTCTCGAAGCTCCGAGAATTTGCTCAGAGCTCCTAGAATTATTCTCGGAGTTCAGAGAAACCTATAACCAGCAGGATTTCCTGTTTTCAGTGCTGATTTTCTTTGGGCTTTTGGAACTCAATCTAAACATGTTAAATGAAATGTCATGTGGGTCCAAATATGTGAGGACACCACCATGATCTTTCTCTAGCCATTTAAGTTTGATTTTAGGTTGGTTTTAATTCCCTTTTGTTTGTTTGACCTAGACTATACATGATAAACCATATACATTCTAAAATAGCTTGGTCTTCATTCTTGTTGGCACTTTGTAGAGGCTTTAACTTGTCTTCAATCAACTTCTTTGATGCTTGAGCCTAGCTTGAGCCTTTGAGTTTATTTATATCCTTGTTGGGCTTGAATTCAACCTTGTTCTTGAATGACGTTGTCTTGCCTTTGTATTGGTCTCCTCTTGCTTTGATTTGCCATTGTGTTCATGATGCCTTCTCCATGTCTTTGATCTCACCTTTAGCTTGAATGATTTTGCCATTTGTTGTGCAATCTTGAAGGTACTAATGCTATGAACATAGTCACTTTGCCAATGGAAATCATTAACACATAAAAACCTTTTCATAACAAATTGAGTTTGTTAATCATCAAAACATGTCAATGTGTAACAACCCTCAAAAAAAAAAAAAATATATATATATATATATATATATAAAACTCGGAATTCCGAGAATAATTCTCGGAACTCCGAGAACTACTGGAGAGATCTCGGAACTCCGAGAAAATAACCTCGGAATTCCGAGAAATCGGACAGTAGTTTGGAATCCGGTTCTCGGAACTCCGAGAGCATTTCTCGGAACTCCGAGAATTCTCGGAACTCCGAGAAAATGCCTCGGAACTCCGAGAACGTCGCGGATTGAGAATCCGAGAGTTTCCAAACTCTCTATGAAGTGCCGATTTCCATCCTTTTTTGGTAAGTTAACACCCAAACAAACCCTAAAAAGATTCATGACCATATATATACACTATCATAACCTAATGTTCTTCATAAATCAAAACCCTAAAACCTAAGGAGAATAAGAAAAGGAGAATTCAAGGAAAGGGAGAAGAAGGAAGGGCTTTCAACTCCAAGATCCATCAAGCTTCATTCAATTCTCTCCATTCAAGTAATCAATCACATCAATCAAACCAATCCATTCAAAGGCAAAGGCAAGATTTCGGATTATGTTTTGTAATCTACACTATAACTAGAGTTCTTGAAAATTTAGATAAAACCTCTTATGTTTTTGTTTCTTGATTCTTGAATCCAATTCATGGCTTTCATTGAAAACCCACAACCCTATGATGGAGATGATTTAAAGGCCATAGTTTCTTATACCCTTGATACCATTTCCCTCGTACCCAAAAAGGGGCGAGAAGGTCAAAAGAACTACGTGAACTCCTCGTACAAAAACAGTGCGAAAGGTATCTTCGTACAAAAACAGTTCGACGGTTATAATTCTACATGGGTATCATTGTGTATAGAAATTAATGGGGAAGGAAAGGGAAGAGCATAGTCTCTAAACGATTTTAGAACCTTAGATTCTAATGACTAGAGCAATAGTTTCTAATGAACAATCATATTTAACAAGGAGTCCTATTTTGCAAATTCAAAGGTGTTATTAGAAAAACCTCTATATTATTGCTTATTGTTGCACCAAATACCATGTCTTTCTTGATATGCTAAATTTCTTTGATATGCCTCTAATATGAGATGATTATATCTTTACATCTTCAATTGCCTAAGTTAAGTTTTATTACTCTGCATAACCGTTATTCTTGCATCCTGACCTTTAAAACTTTTCAACAGACTTTAATGGCGAAAATCCAGAAAACCAGCAAATCGATCAAAACGAAGGAGCATTTGCTGATGAGATGACCTAGGCAATGGGATGGGGAGAGATGGCATAGTTTAGGCAGTTATTTATTTCTTTTAGTTTTCTTTCCAAAGTCCTTTGGGGCATGGATATTTAATTTGGCAAATTTGTGGAGTTATTATTGAAAGTATTGGAATAAAATTCTCTTCCCTTATTTTTGTCTCTATTTCATTAAATAAATGATTTGTTTTTAACTAAGACTTCCGCTGTATGAAAGAATGAATGTGTTTTGTGCCTCTTTTATTTTTTTTTGAGAGGCGTAGCAATCCGGATTTTTGGGGCTCGTTTGCTCTGTTATATAAAGAGCTAGGCTCAGAATTGCCTCAAAATTTAGCCTGAGAATCCGGGTCGTTACAGAGGTGGTATCAGAGCCTATCTAGGTTAGTCAGTGAGGAACCTAGTGCGAGTCTGGGTATATGTCTAAGGTTGGGTAGTTGAACCTAATTAACTAAAGTACAACCTAACCATAATTTACATGATCATAATTAAATTAAGTAAATTAGAATTTTTATGAACTAACAATTGTGTGTTCTTTTGACAGATGGATCAAAGAGAGTTGCGAGGTAATGCTAGGAGAGGTCGTGGTGATGCCCATGTTGGTGAAGGAGCAGATCCTTTACTCATGATTGCTGATCTCCTTAGAGGTCAAGCTCAGGCACAGGCTGCTAACCAAGCAGCTAATCAGGCCGCTTTGCAGAACATTGCAACCACTCTAGCAGCTCGCCATGCGCCTGCAGCAGATCCGACTAAGCTGCACAGGCAATTCAGGGACTACAGGCCATCGGAGTTTACAGGAGTGGGAGACCCTTTGGTTGCAGACCACTGGATTTTGGAAGTGGAAGGAATTTTTGAAGTGATGGAGTGCAGTGATATTCAGAAAATTCGTTTGGCTACCTTTTTACTAAAGGACCAAGCAGGAGTGTGGTGGAGATCCTTACTGCAAAATTATCCTTATGCTAAGAATGAGACGTGGACCGAATTCAAAGTACGGTTCAACAACCAATTCTTTCCTAACCATGTAAGAGGGAATTGGCATCTCAGTTTGCGTCTCTGAAGCAGGGATCTTTGACTGTGGCTCAGTATGGAGCCAAGTTTAGGCAGTTGTCGAGGTATGCACCTGGCTATGCCTCTACAGAGGAGGATAAAGTTTCGAAGTTTGTTGACAACCTTCGCCCATCTCTTATGGCGAAAGTTGTTCTTCATGAACCTCAGACTTTGGTAGAAGCTTGCGCGAAAGCCGAGATGGCTGAGCGTAGTGAGAAAGTGATTATGGCCGCCAGAATGCCGCCATCAGGGAGCAGGAATCAAGTGCCGCCGCCTAAGAGACAGAGAATGGAAGATGGAGTTCCTGCAAGGGTTCCTTGTGCTATTTGCGGAAAATTTCATGCTGGAAGGTGTTGGAAGACGATGAATGTCTGCCACAACTGTGGAGACCCGAGTCACAAGATTTTGGAGTGTCCTAAGCCTACATTTAGGGACATGAGACCTCAAAGGCAGCAGCAGAATTTTCAGCCAGCAATGAATCAGGGGAACCGAATTAATAATAATCAGCAGCAGCAGAAACCCCCAGCGCAGCAGCAGCAGCAGAATCAGTGGAAAGGGTATCAGAATCGCCAGCAGAATCCGGAGAAGAGTGCATCTCAAGCACCTGTCAACCGAGTCTATGCGCTTAATCAACAAGACGCTGATGCCTCCGACGCAGTCATTGAAGGTCAGCTTTTTGTTAATAATACATCTGTGCATATTCTTGTAGATTCTGGCTCTACCTTGTCATTCATATCGCCAATTTTTGCGAAGGAACTGAATTTGACCCCTATTACTCTAAATTTCCCTTTGAGAATTATTACTCCTTTAGGAGATGATGTAATTACAAATTTAGTGTGTAAGGGATGTATTATAAAGATAGGTGGTAGAGAGCTTTTGGCTGATTTAGTGCTATTGGAGATGAACGATTTTAGAGTTATCCTTGGTATGGATTGGCTAGCAGCTTATCATGCTAATGTGGATTGCTTTCATAAAATCGTGAAATTTGCAATTCCTGGAGAAGAAGAAATCGTTTTTGAGGGAGTGAAGCGCCCTATGAAGAAGATTAAAGTAATTGCAGCTGTGAAAGCTCAGAAGTTGATCAATAAAGGATGTGAATGCTTTCTGGCTTTCATGGAGAAGGAAGAAGTCGGTATTGAGTTGTCTGTTTCAGACATCCCTGTGGTGAGGGAGTTTCTGGATGTCTTTCCAGAAGACTTTGAATTACCTCCCCACCGAGAGATCGACTTTACTATCGATCTTGTGCCAGGGACCGAGCCTATTTCTAAAACACCTTACAGAATGGCCCCGGCTGAATTGAAAGAATTAAAGGAGCAGTTATCAGAATTGTTGGAGAAGGGATTTATTAGACCCAGTTCATCCCCATGGGGAGCTCCTGTGCTATTTGTGAAGAAGAAGGATGGTAGTCTTCGCTTGTGCATTGACTACAGGCAGTTGAATAAGGTGACTATCAAGAATCGTTATCCTCTTCCTCGGATAGACGATCTCTTTGACCAGTTGCAAGGAGCTACTCATTTCTCGAAGATTGATTTGAGATCTGGATATCATCAGTTGCGTATCAGAGACGAGGACATTTCAAAGTCAGCTTTTCGTACTCGATACGGTCACTATGAATTTGTCGTAATGCCGTTTGGATTGACAAATGCACCAGCCATATTTATGGACTTGATGAATAGAGTATTCAAGCCATTTTTGGATCAGTTCGTGGTGGTATTCATAGATGACATCCTTATTTACTCAAAATCTGAAGAGGAGCATGCTAAGCATTTGGGACTTGCATTGGAGACTTTGAGAAAGAATCAGTTGTATGCAAAATTCTCTAAATGTGAGTTTTGGCTCGAGCGTGTTACATTTTTGGGTCATGTGATATCAAAAGAAGGAATTGAAGTGGATCCTACTAAGATTCAAGCAGTTACTTCTTGGAAGCAGCCTACCAATGTTACTGAGATCAGAAGTTTCTTGGGTCTGGCCGGGTATTACAGGAAGTTTGTTGAAGGCTTTTCAATTTTAGCTGGACCTTTGACTAAATTGACCAGGAAGAATGTTAAATATGTTTGGAATGAAGAATGTGAAAGCAGTTTTCAAGAATTGAAGAAAATATTGACATCAGCTCCAGTTTTGATACTTCCTACCGCAGAAGGAGATTTTGTGGTGTATAGTGATGCATCATTTCGAGGTTTGGGTTGCGTGCTCATGCAATCAGGCAAGGTCATTGCCTATGGTTCGAGGCAGTTGAAGAAGCACGAAGTGAATTACCCAACTCATGATCTGGAATTAGCAGCAGTGGTTTTCGCTTTGAGGATATGGCGACACTACTTGTATGGTGTCAAGTTTGAGGTTTTTACAGATCATAAGAGCCTCAAGTATCTTTTTGATCAGAAAGAGCTGAATATGAGACAGAGAAGATGGGTTGAATTTTTGAAGGATTATGACTTCACCTTGAGTTATCATCCAGGCAAGGCTAATGTAGTGGCTGACGCTCTTAGCCGACAAGAACACCCTATGATGGCCTGTTTGATGATGGAAGAATGGGAATTGCTTGAGCGGTTCAGAGATTTAGATTTGGGAACTTGCGAAATTGGCGATAAATCCTTTATTGCTAATATTCGAGTTCGGTCGAATATCATAGAAACTGTTAAAGCAGCTCAGATAGATGATGAAGGAATTTTGAAATTAAAGGCTGAAGTTGATTCTAAACCAAAGTTTTCAGTAGGAGAGGATGGATGTTTGTTCTTTAAAGACAGAATTTGTGTGCCAGCTAAGGAAGAAATCAGAAGGGACATTTTGGATGAGGCACATAAGTCTCGTTACACCATCCATCCAGGTAACACAAAGATGTACCAAGACTTGAAGAGGAATCTTTGGTGGAGTGGAATGAAAAGGGACATTGCTGAGTATGTTTCTAAATGCCTAACTTGTCAGAAAGTAAAGGCAGAGCATCAGAAACCTGGAGGTACATTGGACCCTTTGGAGATTCCCATGTGGAAATGGGATAGCTTGTCCATGGATTTTATCATGGGTTTACCCAAATCGAAGAGCAATTGTGATGGTATCTGGGTGATTGTGGACCGTCTTTCTAAATCGGCTCATTTCATTCCGATTAAGAAAGATTGGAAGTTGGAAAAGCTTGCTGAAACATATGTGGCTCAGATCGTTAGGTATCATGGTGTGCCCTCGACCATAATCTCTGACCGAGACTCTCGTTTCACTTCGGGATTCTGGAAGAGCTTACATTCTGCTTTGGGTTCGAAGTTGAGTTTCAGTACAGCATATCATCCTCAGACTGATGGTCAGACTGAAAGGGTAAATCAGATCCTTGAAGATTTGTTGAGAGCTTGTGTTCTAGATTTTGGTGGAGATTGGGAGAAGCATTTGCCTCTATGTGAATTTGCTTACAACAACAGCTACCAGCAGAGTATTCAGATGGCTCCATTCGAAGCTCTATATGGCCGTGCCTGCAGATCACTTTTGTGCTGGGCTGAAGTTGGTGAGAAGCAATTGCTTGGACCAAAGTTGGTTCGAGAGTCGACTGAAAAAGTTGCATTGATTAAGGATCGTTTGAAGATCGCGCAGAGTCGACAGAAGAGTTATGCCGATCAGCGGAGGAGAGATTTAGAATTCGCTGAAGGCGATATGGTTTTTGTGAAGATTTCGCCGTTCAGGGCAGTAATGCGTTTTGGAAAGAAAGGGAAGTTGACTCCTCGTTTTATTGGACCCTACCGAATTGTGAAAAGGATTGGGGCAAGAGCTTATAAATTGAAGTTGCCTTCTAATTTGGAGCGGATGCATGATGTTTTTCATGTATCGATGCTTCGATTGTATCATCCCGACCCTTCACATGTTTTGGCCGAGGATGATGTCGAGCTTCAAGAAGATTGGTCTTTTTCTGAAGGACCTGTGAAGATTTTAGATCGAGAAGAGCGAGCTTTGCGAAATAAGACGATTTCGTTGGTCAAGGTTCTTTGGCGACATCATGGCGTTGAAGAAGCAACTTGGGAGCGCGAATCGGAAATCTTGAAGAAATATCCGCATTTGCTCGGAGGTATATTCCTTACTTCTCATTTATAATCTGTTGTATAATAATCGGTTGTTTTCGGTTTACCCTATGAGAGAGATCTAATTTCGAGGACGAAATTCCTCTAAGGGGGGTAGAGTGTAACAACCCTCAAAAAAAAAAAATATATATATATATATATATATATATAAAACTCGGAATTCCGAGAATAATTCTCGGAACTCCGAGAACTACTAGAGAGATCTCGGAACTCCGAGAAAATAACCTCGGAATTCCGAGAAATCGGACAGTAGTTTTGGAATCCGGTTCTCGGAACTCCGAGAGCATTTCTCGGAACTCCGAGAATTCTCGGAACTCCGAGAAAATGCCTCGGAACTCCGAGAACGTCGCGGATTGAGAATCCGAGAGTTTCCAAACTCTCTATGAAGTGCCGATTTCCATCCTTTTTTGGTAAGTTAACACCCAAACAAACCCTAAAAAGATTCATGACCATATATATACACTATCATAACCTAATGTTCTTCATAAATCAAAACCCTAAAACCTAAGGAGAATAAGAAAAGGAGAATTCAAGGAAAGGGAGAAGAAGGAAGGGCTTTCAACTCCAAGATCCATCAAGCTTCATTCAATTCTCTCCATTCAAGTAATCAATCACATCAATCAAACCAATCCATTCAAAGGCAAAGGCAAGATTTCGGATTATGTTTTGTAATCTACACTATAACTAGAGTTCTTGAAAATTTAGATAAAACCTCTTATGTTTTTGTTTCTTGATTCTTGAATCCAATTCATGGCTTTCATTGAAAACCCACAACCCTATGATGGAGATGATTTAAAGGCCATAGTTTCTTATACCCTTGATACCATTTCCCTCGTACCCAAAAAGGGGCGAGAAGGTCAAAAGAACTACGTGAACTCCTCGTACAAAAACAGTGCGAAAGGTATCTTCGTACAAAAACAGTTCGAAGGTTATAATTCTACATGGGTATCATTGTGTATAGAAATTAATGGGGAAGGAAAGGGAAGAGCATAGTCTCTAAACGATTTTAGAACCTTAGATTCTAATGACTAGAGACAATAGTTTCTAATGAACAATCATATTTAACAAGGAGTCCTATTTTGCAAATTCAAAGGTGTTATTAGAAAAACCTCTATATTATTGCTTATTGTTGCACCAAATACCATGTCTTTCTTGATATGCTAAATTTCTTTGATATGCCTCTAATATGAGATGATTATATCTTTACATCTTCAATTGCCTAAGTTAAGTTTTATTACTCTGCATAACCGTTATTCTTGCATCCTGACCTTTAAAACTTTTCAACAGACTTTAATGGCGAAAATCCAGAAAACCAGCAAATCGATCAAAACGAAGGAGCATTTGCTGATGAGATGACCTAGGCAATGGGATGGGGAGAGATGGCATAGTTTAGGCAGTTATTTATTTCTTTTAGTTTTCTTTCCAAAGTCCTTTGGGGCATGGATATTTAATTTGGCAAATTTGTGGAGTTATTATTGAAAGTATTGGAATAAAATTCTCTTCCCTTATTTTTGTCTCTATTTCATTAAATAAATGATTTGTTTTAAACTAAGACTTCCGCTGTATGAAAGAATGAATGTGTTTTGTGCCTCTTTTATTTTTTTTTGAGAGGCGTAGCAATCCGGATTTTTGGGGCTCGTTTGCTCTGTTTTATAAAGAGCTAGGCTCAGAATTGCCTCAAAATTTAGCCTGAGAATCCGGGTCGTTACACAATGGGAGTACTTGTTGAACCCTTGGGCTAACACATGTGCATTGGCTGTGTTGATCGAATCAGGAGGAGTCAGAACCAAGGATGATTTGAGGGTGTGTAGCTAGTACTTCGGAAGGCCAATGTTGATTTGCGGTAATAGCGGACCGGTGGCTACATCAATGAAAATTTTTCATGTGGCTAGGAAATAAGTCAAGGTGGAGATTGTTGAGAATGTTGCCTTATCTCCCATGGCTTGCATGGGAAAGCAAGAGACAAAATAGCAAGTGTCTTTTTTTAGGTTTTCTTAAAATCTAAGTATAAAATCCACATAACTCTTTCCGTGAACGGGTTACAGAAAGAGAATCTGAGAGTGTCTCTTTGTGTGGCAAGAGGTTGTTGGGGTGTGTCAGCTGCCCCAAAGGAGAGAAAAATAGAGAGAGAGAGAGAGAGAGAGAGAGAAGGAGAGAAAGAAAAATAGGGAGATGGTTTCTTCTTGCGGTTTCTTCTCAGGTTCCTCTCAAGGTATCTTCTTGGGTTTTCTCTTGAGAATTTTGTCGGGTTATCTCGGTGTACGGTCTTGGGTTGAGAAGCAAGGAAAGGGTTGTGGATTATGGGTTAAATCCAATGTAATCCTTGTATATTGTTTTTCTCATATTGGAAGATCCTGTTCCTCACCCATGGAGTAGGCTTCTCCGAACCACGTAAAATCTTGGTGTTCTTCTTGTGGCTTGTTTGTTACTTTTACTTTTCCGTTTAATTTGTACACGATTGTAGACACCCCATTTTGACCGTACCCTGAGCCTCCCGTGTTTGAGCAAAACCTAACCAAACCAATGTTTTAAAACTCCAAATTTCACCCCAAGGTAGGTTAGAGTCCCACCGAGGTCCCTGCAAGATTTCGTCGAAATCCGAGAGCGTTTTCCTAGCGAACGGGATGGGAGAGTGTCCCTAGTGTAAACCAAAAGGGGGGTGGATTATCCTGGATAGGGCCGAACCTGGGACGAATAGGACAAAACTTGCGGGCGCGCCATATCAAAAATCGCGCGCCCATCATTTTTAAGTGCCAATATCAACCCTCATATTACCTATAAAATAAATAAAAAATTCGTTTAAAGGGAGGATTTCATTTTCCAGATTGAGAGAAGAGAAAGAGCGAGAACTTTCCCCCAAATCCCAAACCCTAATTCCAATTTCCTTCTTTCCGATCGATCACCGGCTTAGCTCCGGCCAAGTTCTGATCAAGAAATTTTTATCATTCTTCTTCTTATCCCTCTTTGAATCTAGTGATTTCTCTGTGTATTCCCTTTAGAAATCCTAGTTTCACAAAACCTTAGATCTGTCCCTTCAAAAAACTCAGATCTATAAAAAAAAAAAGCATAGATCTCTGTGCTTTCCGATCATCCTCTTTGGTAGATCTTGCCAGATTCCGGCTTAGCTCCGGCGAGTTCTTTCATCATTTCCGGTCACTAATTCCGCGATCTTGTCCGCATGATGTTTAATGCTGCTGTAAATTTCAGATCTGAGTGATTTGCCTCGATTTCTCGTTGCTATCAACCTTAAATCAAGCGGAGATTAACCCGATCACTTGCAGATATTGTTATTAGTGAGTAAATCGAGGAACAAGTGTAAAGGAAAGTATTTTTTTCATCATTTTTGACTTGTTTCATTGATTTATATATGATTAATGGTGTTTGATTTATTGTTTGCCTAAATATATAATTCCTGTTGAAGATTTGTGATTTTATCTCTTTTAGTTTGAAAAGTCTTTATGTTTTATTATAAGAATTCTATTCATGAAATGTGTTTAATAATTATCATAACGAAGAAAATCTTCTCTCTATTCCTAATGACTTTTAAATAATGGATGATGTGAGAGAACTTTTATACAACTATTTAACAAGGAGTTTCACGTGATTTAATTCGGAAAAGCCCAAACCGGCTTGCTGTTTATACAAATCAATTCTACTTCATTTACTTCATATTTTCCTTGATTATTTTCATTCAAAACCAGTACTTCAACATCGGTTTAGTTATTTTAATTTGTAATTTGCATGATATTATCTAAGCAATGTTAAGAAGACAGGGAGATGGACATTAGGGCCATGTTTTTTGGAAAATTCTGTCATTTTAATATGGGAGGGAAAATCTTATGGTTAAGGCTTCTTGAGAGGAGTGGCAATATAAGTTGAAAATCTCTGTTTCACTCGCTTAAGAAGAGCAGTCTTTGCATCAAGTAGGATTAAATATTGGTGTGTATTTGTGTTTAAAAAGAAGAAGAAGAGGAGGAGAATAATGTTTTTGATCTAAAAGAATGAGAGGAATTTGTGCATTTGTGTATGATGATGTAATTCCTCTAATAAGGTGTTTAGAAGGCTGATGATTGAATCTTTATTTTGTGAGAGCGTGTGTCATAGACAGGCTACAATAGCGATGAGTCATAAAGGTGAGCCGATATTTGAACACCTGTGTTAGGATTCTTTTAGTTCGTTTCATCTAGAGTACTTTTCATTGTTTTTGTTGGGGGTAAAGGTAGTATTAATATATTCATCAAGAGATTAATATATTTATAAGCATAATCCTTCTATATATTTGTGGAATATTTAGAATGTTGTTTGGAAAATCGGAGTTATGAAGTGTTTTCACTGTGATGCTTAGGTGGGGTCATATATCATCATTTACTTTGATATAATATAGGTCTTTGGTTAGATGGTTGTTTATGTACAAAGAATAAGCACATATTCATTTAGTTTACTTTAACTCTAGGACAGACCCATGCTTTTGTATAACTTTTTTTTTTTTTACCACCCTTAATAATTAAATAGAGTTGAAGTATTTTTAATGGGTATCTTGATGAGCTAAGATAGAATGTTTTGGTTGCTAACTTTGTTGATGCCATTATGATGATAATGAAGAGCAAGTAGAAAGAGTGCAGAAGCTTCTTAAAACTGCATTTTTGATAAGATTGCTCGCCAAATCTGCTTTGGTCTTCTTAATCCCGCTATTGATGGTGGAGACGGTCAATGTTCACTTTGTACAGAATAATTCTAATGAATAGCTCTGTTTGTGAGTCAAGTTTATGCACACATTTGTTGAGGATAAAAATTCTGGTTGCTTGTTATTGAAGGCTCAACGCTAAAATGTTATTACTAGAGGTTTTCATTTATCATTTTTCCTCATTTGGCTTTCATTTAAAAAAAAAAAAAGGAAATCCCAACATTAATTTTCAGTTGTACAGACAAGTTAGGTGGTTCAACCTTTAATCTCATCTAATAGTATAAGCGATGGTTGAGTAGTTAATTCAAGTCAAAATGCTTTGATGCTACTCAAAGGGAATTGGATTTTTTTTACTGTTTCGATATATTTTCCTTCACTGCCATAATGTAAGACGTCAATTCTCCCCTGCACTTTAATGAAACATATGCAAATGATGTATTTTATTTTCATTACATTAAAAAAAAGGGGGGGTTGAACTTGTTTCATTATGAGTACATGACTTTAGAAATATTCATGGCCTTTCCTATTGTTCACATCAAACTTTGTGTTAGCATTTTAAATCTATTCCCAATGAGTGTATTTTATTGAGGCCATACTTTATGAGTAAAGTGCATCATATGTAGAGAAGAATTTCACTTTCTTAGGCAATACATTTAGCCTTTGTAATATTCATTACCTGAATACATTTTTCTTCATACCTTACTTCATATGAAGCAGATCGATTGGAACTCACTATTACATTGCATTAGAAGAACAGCCTAGTTCCATTCAAATTTTCAAACGATTATACTTTTCAAAGAATCTGCCTTAAGGTTTTCTGTTTGCTTGTCATGTGAAAGACATTGATTTGGATATGCCTTTCAAATGGGTTTATGCCACTCGTTTCAATTAATGCCATTTTAGTAAGTTGCTTGAATATTGAAGGTGTTCAGATCATAGCGTGTCTCAGTGAGTTGATAATTAGTGGTACTGATAATGGTTAAATAATGGTGGCTGACATGTTGTTTAGATATTGAAATTGTACTTGATAATTGTGAAATTAGGGAGGATAGATTTGTATCATTTTGTGAGCTTAAGTTGCATAGTTTTTCTTTGTTTTAGCTCTAATCTAGCTTAAGTGGTAGCATAGGGTTATTTTTTATTTGTTACTTTTATGTCACTGTTATCTTTGATCAAATAAAGATTTTGTACATTATTAGTTCAGATTTTAAACCAAAAACCATATTCCCATACAGTTACATATTTTGAATGAAAATCTGAATACTTATTAAATTTGATTGGACATATTTTTTTTAGAGTCTAAAAAAAAGGGGGGGGAAGCTTTAATATAGTTGTAACAGCATAGATAATTAACTTTTATAGATGGTGGTTCAAATTACTCTAAGGGAATGGCATACACATAGCCAAGTTTTGGGCTGCTATACTTATATTGAAACTTGGAAATACTGTTGTGAAAAGAATATGGTAATACTATTATTATTATGATTTTTCTCAATTCCCAACCATATATTGACAGATGTACAATTTTAGATTGCCTTTTTTCTTTTGTTAAGTTTTCATGAATACCTTTCTAGTTATAGTTTTCATCTGACAAATCTTTTAAACACTATACTGTGTATTTTGTGCATTCTATTCACTTTTATTAATGAAACCATTGATGTTAGCATTATCATATTTGAAATTAGATAAGTCTCTCTGTTTTTTGTCAAGTTTGGTAAGACCCTTAAGGAGCAATGTCTTTTTTTTTTGTCAGCCAAAATAGAACCCTGCCTCATTTTTTTTTTACATGAATATATCAGTATAATTATGTTTAGGTATATGTCTGTTTCTCTTACTCATTGATGGAGAATAATATCAGTTCCACTAGGCTTTAATAGTTCCATAGCTCTAATTTTGCTTATCATCTCAAAACAGTATATTAGAGGATCCAATTTTGTTCGCACAAGATGAATTCCTAAAATATTTGCTGTGATTAAAGAGTAAATTTGCTGGTACTATTTATGTTATATGATTTAAGGATGCCTGAATATTTTAGATAGCATGAACAATAAAGTTTCTTGTCAATCAAATAGATAAGTGAATAAAGATTATTGTATCTTTATACTGCCTTTATACTGTAAGATAAGATGATAGTCTCATTTATACTTTGGTGTATTGATATTAGTGTTATCAGAGTAGACTATCCCCGTTTTCTTCTTAATCTGTTTGTGGAGACCATTAAAATGTTTGATTTTTAAGATATAGTAAAAAGCAAATTTATTCATATTTTCATTTGAGATAATGAGATTATGCCAATTTTATAATGATCAGTTAGTGCATGATTAAATTCTAATAGCAGATTGAGTTGATTTTTTTTAGTCAATTGTTATTTTCTACTTTAGGCTGATTTTGTTCATAAGATGGAGGCTTGAACATGTGTTCATATTTTAGGAATTTTGGAAAATCATAGTGATTTAATTAACAAGATGTACATGTAGACATTTTTTTTAATCCAATATTCATTGTATGTCTTAGTAGTTATATCTTATCCATTTTGTTTTTATAGTAGTAGTGTTAATGAGTTTGGGCTTGTATAAGTCACCTCTCTTGGATGTATGTTGGTGTTCAGTAGCATTGTTGAGTTTTCATATTGTTGTGAATATCATCATTGGAATTCAAGGTGATTTGCAGTAATTTATGCTTAGAGTCAGTTTTTTCTTTTCATTTCTTCTTCGAAAGTTGCTAAATCCTTTTACCACCCTAGCCTTTTTTAGAGCTTCTTAGACAGTAGTAGCCTCCTTCATTATGAAAGGGCGATGAAGGCGCTAGCCTAAGCCCATATGTAGAGGGACACACCTTGTCATGGTAGTACCCCTTTTTTTTCTTTCTCCTTCTTTAGATAGAAGTTTCTTAGTTTTTTTTTAGACACCCTTTGAATCTTTGCTCTTTCTCATTATGAAAGGGCGATGAAGGCGCTAGCCCAAGCCCATCCTTAAGGGACTTGCCCAGTCCAAATAGCACTCCCCTCTTTTAATTTGGAAGACTCGCCCAGTCTTTTAAATACCTTTAAATAATTAGATTCTCCTTCTCATTGCATGGCAATGAAAGAGATATCTGGAGCCCCTCTCTTTTTGGAGACTTGCTTAGTCTCATTGACACCTCTCATTGTCTACCCTCTTATTTTTAGACGTACTCAGTGTTTAGAAACCCATTCATTGCTAGGGCGATGAAGGCGATAGCCCAAGCCCAGTCTTAAAGGAGCTTACCTGATGTGGTAGTACCCTCTGCTCTTATCTCCCTTTCTTTAGGTCGAGAGTTTGTAATCTTTTAGATGTATATCCTTTAAGACCTTAGGCTCCCCTATTCATTGCAAGGGCAATGAAAGAGTCATCTAGAGCCCTCTTTTAGGAGACATGCTATGTCTCGACAGAAAATCAAACCTTTTAGGGAGACAAGCTATGTCTCAGCAGATAGTCATACCCATTTAGGGAGACAGGCTATGTCTCATACAGAAAGTTCAAACCCTTTGGAGACAAGCTATGTCTCAGTAAAAAAGGTCAAATCATTCAGAGACAGGCTTTGTCTCATTGGTCATAGTTGACCTCCCTCTCTTTTAAAAGACATGCCTTGTCTCATTAGCTCCTCCTTCTTAGAATTACTAATTTCAGAGTCAGTCATTCAGTTTCAAGAGTCAGTCCTATCATCATAGGGGTTAGGATTCTATCCAACCTCTCACCAAATCATTTTTTTTATCCACTCTTGCAAGGTATAGGATGCTGTCCAACCCTTGCAGAGTCGTGATTCTGTCTTTTTCCCCCGCAAAGCATAGGATGCTGTCCAACCTTTGCGGGATATCAGGAGTCTGTCCTCCCCTTATGATGATAGGATTTTGTCCTCTTGTGTTAAAAATAACAAAAAACATCTGAAAAATCAAAAATCTCAAAAGTCTTTAGTCATTAAGAGTAGTTAGGAATTCTGTTCCGAACTACGTTGGCTTGATCCCTCTCAACAGGGTACGTAGTGCAGCTTGGGGATTCACATCCCAAGTCCAGCCAAACTTTCAAAAATAAACATTTCAAACATTCAAAAAAATACAAAAATTATTCAAAACCTTTTCAAAAATATCTTTCTCCTAGAGTTAGGAGTCTGTCTTAGCTGTTTGGGGCATTTTAGAGTTAGGAGTCTGTTCTGATTTGTTGATATGGTGTGTCCAGTCGTGTGAGTGTCCCTAGAGTTAGGAGGCCTCAAGTTGATCGGTTAGACATTTAGTCGAACCGATGGCTAGACTAGGAAGCATATAGTCAGCCCATAGTTTTCTTTAGGATGCACAGCCTAGTTACACATAGAATGTTGGGCCCACCTGCATTAGCTTAATGGCTAATCAACTTGCATTAGTTAGGGTATATAGAGAGTCCTAAAAATTACAATTCACTTGAATTTAAGCAATCGTACAAAAAAGCTTTAAAAAAATCAGTCGAGTCTAGTGGATCAAGTCTAGGATAGCGGTTCTAGATGGTTAGGCATTGTAGTTTAGAATAGGTCATCGAACTACGTTGACTCCGATTCTTCCCGAGGCCGGGATACGTAGAGCAGCTGGGATGGACGGCCATCTTGGTCCGAGTCAATGCATTAGAGTTTTAGGATTCATTTTATCCAGTCATGTATAGAATTAAATTGTGTTGTGTGTTTTGCTGTGTTTTCTTACTTTCATGTACAGAACCTATACCTTTAGGTGTAGCATGCATGTGTTTGCACAGCAGAATTTAGACACCAATTAGGTATGACACTCATAATCTAACTATTCTTAGGCGACGCTTCTTTCATTTCTTTTATGTGTGCTTATTATTCATCTCCGAGACATGCATGATTAGATAGACGTCTTCTCGGAAATATTCGTTCCCATTTCATATGACTTTCACCCAAAACTCTTCAAAATTATTAAGTAAATGGCATAAGAGACCAGGTGTTTGTACTTGGGCGGATGAGGTGCTATTTAGACCTTTCGAATTCGTAACCAGGCACGAACCTTTTTTTATATCTCTGGTTATCCGTTGCAACAGAGCATAGTATGGGATCCTTGGCCCACTTCCTTGGATGGCGACTCTTCTTTGTTTAAGGTACGCCTCGAATCTGGGCTAGTCCCCGAATCGAGAGGTATCTCACCTTTGTATCGCCACTCATGCTGTGAGGGGCACTTCTTTTGAGAGTTCCTTGGTAGAGCTCTCCATTCACGTGGATGATCCATTGAGACGTAGCGCCTCTCGGATCGGGGTCCACAACGATCAAATCGAATTCGCCCGGAGGATTTTCTCAACACATCCCCTTGCTGAATTTCAAGTTTTGTTTTTCATCAAGAACCTATCAAGAAGAGCTCAAAATTCACAATTCTACCCTAGATTTGAAAGTTTCCAAGAATTTGAAGCTTCACGCATTTTCGTTTGCATCAATTTTGAGGTTGATGGGGAACTCGATGACAAGTTCTTTCAAGAAAAGGAGTTTGATACAGGAGCATCCCCTAGAACTTTCTACATCAGTCCTTGCATGCTCATTTGGGAGGTTTAGTGTAGATTTCCTTGTCTTCCTCATTACTTGTATGTTGATGCAGTTTGGTTATTTGAGTTTTCTTTGTACTTTTTGGTCATTTTAATTCTAGTAAGGGTAGAATAGTCTTTTTACATGCATGGGCTGCCTTTAAAAGGCCATATTCTCTCTCATTTGGACCGTTTTTGAGATTTGAATTGGAGATTGTAGAGATTCCTACTTGCAAGAAATTAGAGAGAGATTTTCTCTTCCCTTCTATCTTTGTCATTTCTTTTGAAATTGGAAATTAAGATTACGTTCTTCTAGCCTTTGATCCTCTTTGTTCATTTTCATCTTGCTTGATGCAATATTTTCTATCAGTTCTGAGTGTTCTTGCATCCCCTTGCAAGAATTAAGATTTTTCCACCGAGATCCGAATTTTTTGTCGAATCCGACGGCGCTTCCACGCACACTTGCATCAACACCCCCTCCCCCCTCCCAAAAAAAAAAACGAAAGATAAATAAATAAATAAGAGGGGCCACACGTATGTGTGGGTCAGTTGGGGGAGGGGGGTGTTGAAGTATAAATGATTAAATAACACCTGTAGTAATTTTCACATTCCACCTCCCTTTTATGCACACGTGCACACAGGTGCCTTGAGCTGGGTCGAGCCATATGAGTGAGGCCAAGCTAAAAGAATATATGAGAAATCATTTATATACATGTTCAGTTCTTCTGAATTTTACAATGCATAGATAAATTCTAGAATGTAAAAATCAAAGCATCATAATAGACTTAGAGGTCTGTTAGTATAAAAAAGTTCGGATCATCTACTGTGACGTGTGCGGAAAAACAAGGAAAAGAGTTAGAATCCCCACTGTTTGGGGGTAAAATCAGCATCCTCGTGATTTTGACACGTCGCAAAGGCACGTCTAACCGTACTCCGCCACGCCCAGCGCGCGCCGTCATAGATTCGAAGGGGCCATCCTCACCTCCCTAAGAACCAATTAGCTCCCCACAAGGATGATGATACACAGTGTAGAGCCATTATTAACCCCAGCCCAATTATGCCGCGACACATCGTCATCACACCGAACTACGGTGCAAGGACTCTAAGTCTATAAAAGGCACCCCCTTGCTCAAAGGTACACAATCTTCTCCTTCTTCTTCCCCATAGGCATGCTTCTCTCCATGAACAAGTCTTTCTTAGATACAGTTGTGTGCCAATTTCTGACTTGAGCATCGGAGGGTGCCCCTGAGTCCATACTCCAGGGGACCTTCTAATGTTGTTCTCTTTGGGCTCAAACTATCCTAAACGGTCGGACTCATCTACAACGCTCTCCCGACACCAGTACGAATTTTGGCATTAACACCCACAAACCACGAAAACAATCCAAAAATGACCAAATAAATGGTCATTCTCTCTTTCATCTTTATTTTCAGAATGAATTTCCCTTTTGGAAGTTTCTTCCAAAGAGTTATACTACGAAAGACGATGACTATAGGGCTCAAGGTGATGAAGACTAAGGTCTCACATGGACATGTAAGTGCAATCAAGACGGTTGAACATGTTGAGTATCATAGGGCAACTCAAGTGGTTATGGTCTCTTGCCAAATGGGCATCCCTTGACATGATAATGGAGCACAAAAGTGAACGGCTTAGTTTCTGTTATCAAAATCCTAAAAGGAGCTTATTTTACATGGTGCAGCCCGTATAGTCTAGTATTTCTCAAAAAGTACTATACGGCCCACAACATTGGTTGATCCAAACTTTTCATTTGAAACGCAACAATCTATATAGGTGTTGTCTCAAAAATATCATTTCCATAGGATGATCTTAGCCCTTCAATCTACAGAGGAACCACATATTATGGAAACATCTAAGATCGGAGGGTTGGGATCGTCCAATGGAAATGATTTTTGGGGCACAACCTATTTATGTTGTGGCCCATTAAATAGACGGTTTGGATCATCCTATGGTGTGGGTTGTACAGTACTTTTTGAAATATACTAGAGTATATGGGCTTACATCATATAAAATCTCCTCTAAAAGAGGCTTCATGGATCAAAGGCTTAGATCATCCAATCAAGGTCTTCTCAAAGGCATTAATGACCAGGACTTGCCATAGCCGGTCCAACCCACAGATCCGATCACGTAAAGTAGGACACAGAGCACTAGCAGCCACCAGTCTTTATAGCATTTCCCTTTGCAAAAACACCCTTAGCTGACTTTTCGAAAAGAGACATGGGCCTTTTTTAAAAGCCCCTTCGAAAACTTCTTGCTAAATTTAAATTTCTTCCAAGATCTTTATCATCTCAACAAGACAACAACCACAATCAAGTCTCATGTGAGATCCAAGAGGATGACACATTTATCATCTCTAGCGTCCCGGACTATCCCCATCCTCAGATGGTGACACTTTCCTATCCCCAAAAGGGAAGAGAATAGTCATTAGAGTAGAAAGACCCCTCCTTCCTTCCAACCCATGTAAAAATCTCACGGATAGCTGGTGAGGACCTCGTTAAAATTGGGGGACACATCATTTCAAAAAGGGTCACATACAAGCTGTACATCACATGCATGTCTATCATTAAAGGAGCAATTTTAGAGCAGTACTCTCTCTCTCTCTCTCACCTTTTTTTGTATGGCTTTAAATGCTTTGGATGGAAGAGCAGGACACATGTCACCGTCAATAGTTAAGGATTCATTTGGTGACGATTATGATTCTATCTCTTGATTTTCGTTTGGTAACGATTAGGATTCTATCTCTTGATTTTGATATTGATTCTTGATTTTGTTTTTTATTATGATTTTATAGACCTGGCAAACGGGTGGGTCGGGCCGGGTCAACCCGTGGGTGATGCGGGTGCGGGTCACACGGGTCGGGTCCGGAAATGACCCGCATTTTTGCGGGTCAGAATTTAGGTGACCCGCGCGGCCCACGGGTGGCCGGGTCACCCAAAATTCATACAGTTGTTTATTTTGGAAAATATTATCACTGGATTTTGATGAGAGCGGTATGGCCGGCACCGTGGGATGATCCAAACCGTCCATTAGATGGCCCACAGGCTAAATAGGTGTTGCCCCAAAAATCATTTCAATAGGTTGATCCTAACCCTCCGATCTATAGAGGGTTAGGATCAAGTGATCAACCCTCTAACATTCAAATCGAAGCGTTGGGATCAACCTATGGTGCTAGCCATAACCTATTTAGGCATCAAACCCTTAAAAAATAGATTAGCATGACAAAATCACCATCCTTTGCATTAGAAAAAAAAGCCATCTAACTAGATTAGCATAACAAAATCACTACCCTTAAAAAAGCCAAGTGACCCGCTGGTGCCCGCGGGTTGACCCGACCCGACCCGTGTTTTTGCGGGTTGGGTCACCCGCGGGTTAGTTTTGATGGGTCACTAAAACTCAGACCCGTGCCCGCAAATTTGCGGGTGGGTCGGGTCGACCCACGGGCACGGGTCACGTTTGCCGAACATGTTTGGTAACTGAGAGAGAAGGTGCGATATTCAAATGTTGGCTTTAAAGACCAAGAATGTTTGTGAGACGAGTCTCAACAGGAGAGGAGCGTGTGATGCCTAATTCGAGCTCACCGTCATGACACAAGCACGATCCAAACCGTTTGTAATGTAATTTGTATTATGGAGATGCATCTGTCAAAGGAGTTAACCCTTTCTTTGTTACGATCTGTGTTATTTTTTGTAGTCTTTATTTTTGTGGTTGTTCTCCATGGAAATAGCAATAGGGGTTTATTTTATCCTTGAATAGATTTATATTATGTCTCGAATGCTATTCCATTTATGTTCCTATTGTCTATTTGATTACAATACGGGCACCAAAAGGCCCATATTTGTGATGGTTGCCTCCCACATGTGGGGGATTGGGGGAACACTCCAAAAGCACAGAATAAGAGTATTTTTAGTGAGATGAAAATTGAATAGTTTCCTATCAGGGTGAAACTTCTACATTGTAATTAGGATTGTAATGCTATACATGGTTGTAGAGAATGTAGGCACCATTGTCGAACCACAAAAGATTAGCTCTCGTATATTCGCATTTGATTTCTTCATTTGTTCTGTGCTTCCAACAAACTCAAGATTGTTGTTTTCACAACATATAGGCTTGTTATCCTCCATCTAGGTCGAGAACAACCTCAATAGGTAGGGTATAAGCCAATCTGAAGGGTTGATTCAAGATAAATTATCCAATCCCGCAGACGGCCTATCCAAGGTTTTCTTATCCCGTGGAGAACAGCTCCTTTATTACGGAAGAACCCATGAACATCAAGCTCCGATGAGATGAAATGTAGGTCATAAGACTAGCATGATCCAAATCCTTCATACATTTTTATTTATTTATTTTTTTGAAAGGTGACTTTTATTGTTAACAAAACAGATTACATCCGGGAGGGGACAAGGTGTCCCCTATAAAAAAGCAAAAGATACACTGATCTCATGAAGGGGAATCGTCACCCGAAACGACTTGAGATATGAATCGAGTTTCTGGTAGATTAGCCCCATCTTTCGCCAGGACATCCGCCACGGTATTTTCCGTTCTCCGACGGTGCCGCAGTGAGGGGTGGACTATCCGCACTAGATCCCGAATTTCATCGAGAATTTGATGAAGATGCCAAGGACCACGCCCCAAATTCTTTGCCCGCCCGATTACGTTAGACAAATCTCCTTCAATAATCAGCGGGCCCAAGTTATGATTTGCGTACCATCGCAATCCCGCTAAGAGAGCCTTCGCCTCGTCCTCGTTGGCATCACAGAGCCCACCTGGACCGGAGTATGTCATTATGGATTGGCCCTCAAGATTTCGAATGATTCAGCCTATACCCGCCTTCCCGGGATTCCCGATCGAGCTACCATCAAAGTTTAACTTGAGCCAACCCTCCGGCGGTGGTTCCCATCTCGGCAAAATTTGAGTGCGAATTTTCTTCTCCGATGCCACAGTTTCCCATTGTCTGAGGATAGAACCAACTGGGTAAGGGATTCCGCCGGATCGACGAGCCCAAGCTATAATTGCTAGCTTTACGTCCAGCAAGATGTACCTCCAAGATTTATCCTTTCCATTAAAAATCCGGCCATTGCGTTCATTCCAAATATGCCACAGTATAGCATAGGGGATAGCAGACCACATAGAATTGCCAATGCATCTGTTAAACATACCACCCCAGTGTGAAATAACCAATGATACGCGATTGAACATTACCCACGACACGCCAAAGAACGGAAGATAGCCAACCATACTCGGAAAACAAAAGGGCAGGTAATGAATAGATGATCGAGTTACTCTTCCTCCTTTCGACACATAATGCACCAGTTGACAAATTGGAACCCATGATGCTTTAGACGGTCGATTGTGTTGATACACTCGTGGGCAACAGTCCACGCAAATGCTGAGATGCATGGAGGAACTGCATTACACCAAACACGTGCACCAAACACGAGCCCGAGTAGAGTCAGGGTCCGTCCCCTTATTCAATTTACGGAAAAATGATCGAACCGAGAAAACACCCTGAGAATCAGGGCTCCAAATCCATTCATCTTCGACATTCGGAGACAGACAATGATTGGATAGATCAGACCATACTAAATGCATTGTATTTTGGTACAAGTTGTCTTGGATAGGATGGATTCAGAAAGATTTCTATCCCACAAATCATACATTATCTCTGCATCTATGTTATTCTTGCAAGGCTCATCTTGCATAATTGTGTGACGAATGGTGGATAATCTAAAACTATCTTGCAGAGCTTTTATATGGTGTACACATTTTAGCTGCGCGTATTTAAATAAAGAGTGCTGCTAGCAAAGAGGAAACCCGTTTTTGTAAGAATGGACCAGATCCTCTATTAGGGGTGGACATGGTTCCGGTTCGAACCGAGGAACCGAACCGAACCGGCACATATGGTTCGGTTCGGTTCGGTTCTATATGTATATGGTTCGGTTCCGGTTCCGAAATCCGGGAACCGGTGCAAATTCGGTTCGGTTCTGGGTTTCGGATTCCGGAACCGAAAACCGAACTGAGAACCGACCCTCACCTTAAGTCCTTAAAATCACCCCACGCCCATTTGATAAAATCACCCCACTCCTCATTTGATAAAATCACCCCACGGCGTTTTAATTCACCCCCTTTATAAGTTTTAACTTAAAACTAAAATCTAAAAACACAACAGAAACTCAGTTGAGATGGGTTGTCACTTGGTGAAGGGCCATTGGTGAAGGTTGGGTAAACCAAGAACCGAACCGAACCGAACCGATTATATATGGTTCTGGTTCGGTTCGGTTCCATACATATATGGTTCGGTTCTGGTTCCAATTTCAGGGAACCGAATATATATGGTTCGGTTCTGGGTTTAGCCCAAAACCGAACCGAACCGAACCATGTCCACCCCTATCCTCTATCATGACATGTGCCCCAAGAAAACAAAAAAGAGTATAAATCCCCACAAATGCCAAAATCCATGTGAAAATGAGCAAATTGTCCATTTTTATTCCCGAAAGAGCGGGATTTCATTTTCAAAGTGTTTTCCTTAAAAAATTACAGTAGAGCCCACCTTGTTCAAAGATCCACACCATTCATTTGTTAGGCCTCAACGTAAATAAGTTGTGCCCAGAAAAATCAACTCCATAGGTTCTTATCCCTCCAATTTGAAGAGATTTTTTAATCTGCTGTCTCCCTACCGAAAGGAGGTTGAGGATAATCCTATCGAGATAACTTTAGAAACACGGGCTATTTATGTTAGGGCCCGGCATATGAATGGTTCGGATCGTCAAACAAGATGGGACCCACTACATGGACAGTCCCTTTGTTTTCTTGTAAGCGAATCCACATCCTATGCATGTCATAACCCAAGAACACAAAAGAATCATGGGAGAGTTCTTGGTTAGGGAAGCCCCAATATAGTCAAGACTGGAAATGTAATTGGGGTGCAATCTTAAGCATCCTCTTTCAAGAATCTCCTTAATCCCTAGTTCCAATCTTTTTTGCCTTAATCGCAGGAACCTGAGTGTATGTCCCTCTTTTGTGATTTTTGTTGCTCCAACCAACAACTACTAGCATCATGATACCTCTTTAACTCTACAACTTTGTATGATGCCTCTAAGACTACTTTTTAACTTTACAAAATTGTACTATTTTTATTGCTTTTTTAAATGATATCTTCACCCCCTTTTCCAGCATTTTCACCCCCCTTGTTTCTCTTTTCCAAAAAGTGGATACATTTTTACCTTCTTTTGTTTGTTTTTTTTCTCAAAATGAAGTTATTTTAATGTAAAGATAAACTAAAGGTGAAAATGCTAAGAAAGGGTAATGGAAATATCATTTTCCTTTTTCCATATAAATTTTGAAATTAAATTGGGTAAAAAACCCTTTTTCGAAAATTAAAAAGTTTCAGAAGACCCATCTAAGAAATTCGGACACCTCTGCCCAATATTATCTGACGATTTCTCTCGTTCTCTTCACCAACAAGAGGAAGAGGTTTGTGGAGGACGACAAGTTTCGGGTTAAGCCGATGATGATTTCTGTTGTTCTCTTCACACACACACACAATTAATAGAATAATCGACAAGAGGAAGTAGAGGTTTGTGGAAGAAGACAAGTCTCCCTGTTGTTGATCTTATTTTGTAACCAAACAGTGGAAATTCAATCGAAACCCGATTTTCCCATTCCTGTCTCCTCCCTACATTCTACCAATCCCACTGCTATACATGCATCCAAACATACCCTTAGGCATCTAGAAGACGTATGTCTACATGAAGATCATTCTGCAAACATCATATTAGACTAAGCCCAATCAGAATCCTAGATGAAGTGCTTCTAGAGACCATGTAACTAGAGATGCAACTCAAGGACATTTTTGGGAATTTTAATGGATCTATAACCAAAAAAATTGGGGGATCAGGTTTGGGTTGATTCCAATTCATATTTTAGCAAAATATTAACCCAGCCAGACCCAAATTGCACCCCTAGTATCCATAGATAGATCGTTCCTCTAACATTACTAGACTGCATCTATTTAAGCACATAGACAGAGTTCCTCTATAGGCTGCCCAAATGAAGATCATTCCACTAAAACTATGCTATACGCCACTAGGGATTTTCATCTAGGTACGTAAACAGATGAGCATCTCACACAACTAAGGCCCAGTTCATTTAAGATTATGACAACCGATTGTAAGTGCCAAACCGATTATTGGACTCAAAATTATGCTTAAACAAACACGCACTAAACTAGATGTTACCTGTTTAGGCACCTAGACAAAGCTCGTTTAGAGATCTAAAAGCAGCTTAGTGGCATGTCATGAGAGACTTCTTGGGAAGCTGTCAATAATCGATTATCTAGAGAATTAGGTAAAAGAAATACCCATCAAAGATTTAACAGTTTGTCCATTCCCATCAAGATTCAATTTCTAGATGACTCAGATTACAGATGATCCCTCTAGCAGAGTGGAAATTTAAAAATCCTTCTAATCACTTCATTCCCTATTTCCACGCGATGCAGTTTCCTGAACTCCTAAAGAGGATATTTTGGCTGATCTTCCCCAAGAGTTCACGTCTAAGGAAGGTAAGGTTGGGTACCTTGATTGAGCTCTTCTTCGTAGAAATTGAACTTGTGAATTTGCCAATTAGGAGTAGTGTTTTAACCATTCAGCCAAACAAGTTCCCCTATCTTATAATACCTCCTAACTTATTTTATGAGTACGACTAAAAAACTGATCACAATTGCAATCAACACATGACAACTAGTGCCCATTCCACACTTGGCACTCATGTTTAGTGATTGTGACTTTTAATTCGATGGGTCAACCACCAAGCAATGTAGTAATTCATGTAGAATGCAGAACGGATATCGCAATGACTAGATTTAGCACTATAAATCATAAATTGCAAAGTTCTTCGCTAGAAAAAACCCTAAAAGTATGGATTCGACTAAAAATTCACCAGTAAAGACAGGTATCATGTGGCATTTAGTCGCAAAAGGGAACCAAAACCCCAGAAAACTACTCACCTGCTACTCTCCCTGTCCATTCCTTGCCTGCTGAGGTGGCACCACAGGTTCACAACTACTCCACCAGTAGGCTACTACTACTACCCTACTACTCTACCAGTTGACTACTTACTCGCAGCTATACTAAACCACTTCGGTGCATCCAAACAGACCCTGGGATTCCTCGTATATTTTCTATTAAAATAACTAAATACCATATAGTTTGGATGATATTTTCTTCAGAAACCCAACCTTCCAGTCATTTGATGACTCGAATAAGATCCTTCGTGATTCAGGGAACACAGGTCGTGTTTTGAGTTAAGACTCTTTTTTTCAACTAAGCTTACTAACGCAGTTTGCAAATCTTAAAGTACAGGTTTCCCCCCAGCAACATTGCAGGTTTACATGCCCATAAATCAGCAAAAAGTACACATCATCACATCAAAATGCTGCAAAAATACACAAGGTTCTGTTGGGAGATTCCCTGAGCTCTTATACTACTGGAAAATCTTCCATCTATGCTCTAAATAGGTATATAATCATAAATGACCATTCTTCATTGGCAGCGAATAAGAAACCAAAGCAAACACCTACAGAAGTAAATTGCAGAAACCATCACAAGCGATCCATAGCACTGGATGAGACCCAAAAAGAAACTATGTTCGCTATCACCGTGCATACCTATCTTCTGCCTGTTTTTTCAACTTGAAAAGCATTATGTTTTTCTTCTTTACAGAGAAATCTAGCACTCTCTTTTCTGATAAAGGGTGTTCCTAATCAAATTAAGGACCTAACCTGCTAAGCCTTAATACATAGATAACAGAACCTAATGACAATGATCCGATATAAGGTAAATTTTCCATATGCTATGTAGGCAGTGAACTGCTAAAAAATGAGAGACTTCCCACAGATAACTCAAGTTCATGATAAATCTAATCATTGGTTCTTTAGAATGAAGAGTCAATCCGTAGGCGCCTTCCATCCCTACTTACCCTAATAAAAAAAATAGCATTAAGAAAAAAAAAATTCCCATTTGCCACAAGAGAGGTACCACAAGGCAAGATCATAAATCACACTCACTGCTTGCTCACGGAACATAATAGAATAAAAGGAATGACTATTGAACACACACTAAGAAATAGACATATACGAGAGTGTCTCAAAAGCAAGCTCAATGCATCCACCTACAAGAGAAAACCACAATCCCCACTCTATAGCCCATCCAACTTACAACCTTGTTTTCTTCCTTCCTCACTCTCCAACATAAAAGCAAACAGGTGGTAGAATGAGAACAAGTACAAGAACAAAAAAAAGCAATCACATCCAGATATCAGTGTGCTAAGATATTATAATAGGGGCAAAATCAAAATCAATATGGGGCATAGTAATACCCACCTCCATTGACGGGCGGCATTCCATAAGGCATTGGTGGAGCCGGGTAGTAGCCACCATTGCTCAGCTTTGATAGACTCACTTGCCCCTGCATTCCATTTCTCTGATACTGCTCCCACAACAGCTGTTCCTGAGTAAGCAACACCTGCTTCTTCTCCAAATCCGCCATCTGAACATAAGACGGTGGTGGCACAACTAGAGACGCCACAAAAGGGTCTTGCCCGACGGTCTGAACAGTACCATCTGGGGCAGGTAAAGCCAGCACAGGGGTCTTGCTCTTTCCTGCCCCAGGTAGAGCCACGCTACTAGAACTTCCTCCTGAATTCATCTGAACACTCACATGCTGCCTCACAGCACCCTGATCATACATTCCATTCAATAGCAAAGGATCGAATCCCCCAGGTAATGTAGCCTTCTGCTTCGAAAGATTGCTTGCTGATTCCACCAGAGCAAGCTCCCAATCCGCCTTCCCACTCTCTGCAGCTGGTGTTTGCCATGCTGAAGTCACTTCTGGTTCATTACCTGTTGAAGTATAAATGATTAAGTAACACCATCTCTAACAGCTTAAACTTCAAGACTAATTGGTTGTTCAAAACCCAACAACTCCTTGATATTAAACATCCATGTGTACAGCCAGGCTAAAAAAGAGGGGCCACATGTGAGGGGGAGTGTTGAAGTATAAATGATTATATAACACCATCTCTAATAGCTTAAGGCCATGTTTGTTTAAAGATTATGACAGCCGATTGTGTGTGGCAAACCGATTATTGGACTTAAAATTGCGTTTAAATTTGAGTCCAATAGTCAGTTTAGCACTCACAATCAGTTGTCATAATCTTAAACGAACAGCACCTAAGCTTTTGGAGTAATTGGTTGTTTCACATGGTATCTAAGCCATTGCCAGTCTAGGTTCATAACCCAACAACTCCTTCATATTAAAAATCCACAAAAAGAGGGGCCACACGTGAGGGGGAGTGTTGGAGTATAAATGATTAAATGGTTTTGCAAGTGCATTGGAAAAGAAAGTTTACAAACATTTCACACATTGTTTGAGACTTTTACTCATGTTTTGATATTTATTTATCAAAACACGTGTAAAATTTCTTTCCCAATGCACCTTAACGAGTGCTTAGCAAAACCCATGATTAAATAACACCATCTCTAACAGCTTAAGCTTTTGGAGCAATTGGTTGGTCCACGTTACCTGCTGCGGAGGGGAAGGCTTCCCAAGACCCATTGCCAGAATTAGATGTCGCCCCTGGCGCAGAAAACAGAGCAAGAGCAAATCTATTGCCCTGATCATCAGCTGATATAGCATCATCTTTCAGATTGAGCAGATCCCCAGTCTCTTGCTTGGGTGGGGCCGGAATCTCTTTTGGTGGTGGTGGAGGTGGTGGCTGGTAATTCTCTGGCGCCGGAAGCGCCTTTATACTGTTCATATCCTGAACTGGTTCCTCCTCTTCCACCACCACAGTCACAGTCTCCTCTCGTCTCTCCGGGCTCTTCGGCCTCCTCGACCTATCTCTCATAAACTCCTCCAGAGTCTCCAAAAGCTTGTCTGTGATCCTCTGCACTTCTGGATACTCAGACGACCTTGCAACCCCTGTATCCTTACACCAAGCATAGAAGGCAGTTAACTCATCAATCTGTTTTGCCGCACTGGAATAAGCTTCAAAGGCCTTAACGCAATCTGGATAATCCATATCAAAGAAACGATCAAGCAAAACAGCTAAAATTTCGCAAATATCAGCATAAAGCTGGAAGCTCTCTTTAACAACTGGATAGAGCGCAATCAGCACCATTCTACTGTTCTTCGCAGTGCCAGTAGGCCTGCAAACCAAAAATCGATCAAAAAGCTGTTGCATCTGATTCATCTTCCCCAAAACCCTCTCCGGCTTCATATCTCTGATCGGTGTCACCGGCCTCTTCTCTCTATCCTCCCTCTCATTCGATCTCCGGTCACTGCTTCCGCCATAAGAATCGAAATCCCGGTAATCAGATTGCGGCGGGCGGTATTGGTCTCGGTCTCGATCTCGATCTCTCCGGCGATCAGAATCTCCGGCTCCGGTAGGGCCGCTCTTCTGATCATAGATCATACATTCGAGACGCTGGTCTAGATACATAGCATAAGTTCTAACAAAAGCAGAATGATCCCATGAATTCGAATGAGCCTCATCACGAAAATCAGACATGTTTAGAAGACGAGTTCCTCGGCGAGTGGCATAAAGGATCTCGTTCTGGAAGCTTGGATCTCCGTCCATTAACAAGCGATGGACGAGCATTAAGGCTTTTAGGGCTACGATCCAGTCGCGAGTTTTGCCGAGGCGTTTTGAGACAGTAGCTATACAAGCATTGACATAGCCACGTGAATAGGAGGTGAGATTTAGAATCTCTCGGATGTGCCTTTCCTCGGCCGGATCATCATCGTGACTTGTTGCTTTCACGATCGCAACATCTAGATCTGGAGCGATATTGCTCGAAACCTTCGCTAATCCTATGCTCGTCTGATCTTTCACAGCTCCTAATGCCTTTCTAATCGTGCTCGGTGCCATTCCTTCTCTCAATCTCTAGTACTTCTACTACTGCTGCTGCTGCTAATTTTCTCCTCTCAGATTCAAATTCTACTAAAATTAATTACTACTGGCTGATATTGAAGAAATGTAGAGGGAAAGAACAACAGAGAAAAGGAGAAAAATAAACAGATTACCGTCTATGGATGATCGCGAATATCGATCTGGTTCGATCTTTCAAAGCAGAGACTTTCTCTCTCTACAGCTCTGTGTAGATCCGATTTCTCTCTCTATAGCTCTCTGTAGATCCGATTTCTCTCTATAGCTCTGTGTACAACCAAATCACGATCTCGTTCGATCTATCGAAGCAGAGACTTTCTCTCTCTACAGCTCTGTTTAGATCCGATTTCTCTCTCTCTCTCTAGCTCTCTGTAGATCTGATTTCTCTCTATAGCTCTGTGTACAACCAAATCTCGATCTGGTTCGATCTATCGAAGCAGAGACTCTCTCTCTCTATAGCTCTGTGTAGATCCGATTTCTCTCTCTCTCTCAAGCTCTGTATACAACCAAATCTCGATCTGATTCGATCAATCGAACCAAACACACTCTCTCTCTCCCTCTCTCTCTCTCTCTCTCTCTCTCTCTCTCTCTCTCTCTCTCTCTCTCTCTCTCTCTCTCTCTCTCTCTCTCTCTCTCTCTCTAGCACTGCGTAGAACAAAATCTCGATCTCGTTCGATCTATCGAAGCAGAGACTCTCTCTCTCTCAGAAGGATAGAGCAGCAGAGAAACAGAGAAAAACAAAAAGACTACCTTCAATGAAGGATCGCGAATCTCGATCTGGTTTGATCTTTCGAAGCAGAGACTCTCTTTCTCTCTGTGTAGCTCTGTGTAGATCCTTTGACTCTAAGAAGGAGAAAAGAGCTGGAGATTGAACTACGACGAAAATAGACTTTGATCTTTATCTTCCTCTCCTTCTCCTTCTGCCTTTTTTTTGTTTCGGTAACAAGTTGCTTTCGCTTCCACCTTCCTTTTTAATTTTTTTTTTCTCTTTTGCTTTGGATCGATTCGAGAGAAAGCGGAGACGGCAAAGATAATTGTGCTAGATTTAAACCCCTACTTGGAGTCCACCGCTTGCTCAATCTGAACCGTCCATCCTACAGATGCGTTTGAGACTAAATCTTTAATGGAGAAGTCTTCGGGGTGAATTGAATTTGACGAAGCCCAAAAAAAAAGAGCAGAACCTCCAAATCATCGGACGGCCACTGGTTTTCCTGCAAAACTGAACAATAAAGTCTAGAACTTCAAGTTAGAGAACCCCCTGTAGGATAATTCGCTCCCTTTAACGTTAAAGTATGTGGCAGACTTTAGCGCTTTTAACGTTTGAGGGGTGCGAATTATCCAACAGGGGGTGCGAATTTACCATCTCCCCAATCTTAATTGTTATGAGGGTGGGCCTAGTCAACCATCTCCAAATAAAGACCTTCTAGTAGCTTCATTCTCCAGGATGTGTTGAAATAAAGTTTAGGAGACTTAGGCTCTCTTCACTTGTTTTCCTGGGAAAGGAAAATAAAAAGTTTTCCGGGAATCTGACGTGGCATTAGGAAAAGAAATCTAGGAAAAGGTTTCCCGCGCCTGTTCACGTGTGCAGGAACTGTGCAGGAAAAGGTTTCCCGAGAAACTTCTTGCCCACCTTTTTTCACTAGTCTTCCCGAGAAAGCAAATCCGACCAAAATAGTGGGATTTGGTTTCCCACACTTGTGAGACAAGAGACATTTTCACATCATTTTTGGCAATTTTCATGTCATTATTTGATATTTTCCACCTAGGCTTGTTACTTTCTCAGGAAAGCAAGTGAACACCACAATTCTATCTTGTCAATGTCTTGTCAAGGAAAAACGAGGTTGTTTTCCAGGGATTCGCATTCCCGGGAACACAAGTGAACAAAGCCTTAAATAATTTCATTTGCTGGTCTCTTGCTGTAGATAAACCCTACCCCAAAAAATCTTTGATGCTCCTAAGCCTTCAATTTGTGATTCTTTTTTTTTTAACTTTCTAAGCCCTTCATCTGAGAGTTTGGATCATCCTAGGAAGAAAATTTTTGAGCCACGGTCTATCTAGAGTGGTGCCCATCAAATGAATGGTTTAGATCGTCCACATAAGTGAGCCCTTAATAGGTTTTTCTCTGCACGTTAATATTACAAAGCAGGCCCATCTTTGGTTGATCAGGACCGCCCATTTGATAGATTTTATGTGAGAATTTATATGATGGGTGGCCGTGAAAACACGTGAAGTCTCAAAAAGTAGGTACGGCCCACTTTTTTTGATGATCCAAACCGTTCATCTGTTTGGGCACAACGTAAATAGGTTGTGCCCCAAAAATCATTTCCATTGGATGATCCTAACCCTCCGATCTGAACTGATCTGAATATGGAGATTTCCAAAAACCATTTATGGAATCTTCTACCGATCGGAGGGTTACGATCATCCTATGGAAATGATTTTTGGGGCACAACCTATCTACGTTGTGCCCAAACAGATGAACGGTTTGGATCATTAAAAAAAAGTGGGCCGTACCTGTTTTCCAAGACTTCACATGTTTTCACGGCCACCCATCATATAAATTCTCATTTTATGTTGACCTCTAAAGATCCAAGAAAGTGTCACCAAGCAGAGAATGATCATCTCTGTCTACGAATTAAGTATAGGTGAACTACTTTACCAATCTAATCATAGTTACTACTTTATTTATCTCCTTGCCATTTTTTCCATTCATTTAAATTATTTATCTTTAAAAAAGGCTACATGAGAATGACTAGTTAGGCAAAATTATCATTGCAAAAAAAAAAAAAAGATGTGGCAAGAAAATTTAAGATTTAATACAGTAGGGGCTAAAAAACATAGTAAAAAATGGGTCACTGTTGGTTTAAAAAAGGTGGTAAAAAATGGTGAAGCAAATAAAAACGCATAAGTTATGGACATCCCATGCATAAGTCATGGACTACAAAAATCAATGGTTTAGCTATTCTTGGTGAAACCCTAGATGTGGCTCAGTGAATCAACGGCCTATGACTCTCATGCCATTTGGTCATACTCGTAACTACCGGTAGGTCTAATCTTGTACAAGTAACATAACCGGGGCAAGAAAGGTGTCTAATAGAAATGGGCCTAACAACTATTATAGTAACATTTTTCTTTTTACTTACACCCAATTATAGTGTATCAATTTAGCTACTAGGAATGAGCCTAACAACTATTATTTTAACATTTTCATTTTTTACATACACCCAATTATAGCACTTCATTTTAGCAAAGCCCTAACAAAATGGATGGTTAATGGTAAAAAAAATTCACTTAGGCTCTTTCCTAGCAGCTAATTTTCTGGCCCCACATGTGCCACATGATCATAATCATATTTGTTTATCCAACCGATGACCACAAGTCTCACCCATTTATGTTTAAATTACCTTGATTTGATGACCTGAACTCCACGATCTATAATGCCTCATTTTCGGGTCAGACAAGAAAAGGCTAAAATATTGATTTTGTAATAATTTGTCTTAGGGATGAGATGTTTATTGGGCATGGTATTGTAGATACCACATTTTGTCCTATCTAGCTGACGATAGTAAGTTGTAGTGACGACACGACAGCGATGAAAAATGTTATAGTTTTCTAAAATTACCATATTAGTACTCAATTCTTGATGATCTAGGGGATGTTTTCCCAAACTACTCGCTATATTTGGCCCAAATACCTTACTTTAAAAGAGAAAAGTGTTTATGCGAATGTGCGCAGTGAGCTCCCTTCGCACAAGTGGCTTAAAAAACTACCAATTGGTTCATATGGCAGGTCTACCTCTGCGGGGTCCACAAAAAGCGACCAATCGCTGGCTTTTTAAGCCACTTGTGCGCAGGCCTGCGCACCTGCGCAGAAACACTTTTCTCATTTTAAAAAGTCAATTTTCATAGAAATTATTTCCAAATTGAGCCCTTTAATATTATAAAGAGGGAAATTTTATTTAATGTTGGATTAGACCAAATAACCTAGATTTCAAAATTAGAAATTCATTCATGCTCCAAGAAAATCAACTCGTTCTCTAGCCTCTAGCTAAGTTTAGACCCTCATCCAACCCACCTGAAGCTTATGCTTTGTGATCTATGTGATCCGACCGCTGAAGGTGCACCCGGTGAATATCGTCCATCCGGGGTGCATATCGTCCATCCATTACTAGAAGTTTCTACCAATCTAACCAAGTTTGAATGCTCCATCCGGGGTGCATATCGTCCATCCATTACTAGAAGTTTCTACCAATCTAACCAAGTTTGAATGCTCATATCAATGGAATCGTAGAGTTGGCCTTGGTAAATCAGGAACCAACCAGAGAAAATGCTAGAATAACTCTCATAAATGTGTTGGACCCTGATGCAGACGCATCCAATGCAAAAGCCAACTCTCAAAAGAGACAGTTAGGAAACCCAAGTATTTATTACCTATTTATTTTCCTCTTTTTCTTTAAAAGCTAGCAACAGATTGGGATCAAGGGAGTTAGGATATTTTAAGAGTTACTTTTGTTAGGAGATAAAAAAAAAGCAACTTGAAATTTATTAGTTTCTATTATTTAGTAATTGTTAGTGGGATAGTTGGATATTTTAGGACTCTTTCGTATGTTATTAAAGGACCTATGAGAGAGACGATAGGGACACAATTTTATACAAATTACAAAAGTGGATGAGCCTTATCTTCTTTTCTCCTTTGTGTTCAGTTTTGTAAAAGCCATAGATCAAAGGTCGAGAAATTCTATTTGAGAAACACCGATATTTAAAATTAGGAATTAGGTTAGGTCTCTCAACATACGACATCTCTATCTAGTTGTGAACTCTCAAATAGAGATTTACCTTAATTGCCTTCAAAACCCTAGTCAATGTGGGCCACCCTGTGGAGATGTTTCTAATAAATTGTACCTATGAATGTTCTCAAGAGGTAAGGGGGAGTATCTGCAGACTAGGGGAAAGGACTGGTCCTATGGACTCAGTATTCACCTGTGCTAGTGGTATGAAACCATGGAGAATCACTTCTAAAGTTAGCCATCATAACAAGTTCGGAAAAACAAGTAGTTGTTCCTAAAGTAAAAGCATGTCTTCACAGTATGAATTGGGAAACGATATATTCTCCCCCTTTTCTTCCCCGGGTCACCCCCTTGTAGTGTGAAAAGATTAGTCATAAACAAGGTTTTAAATTTCGTCCGAAATCCGAAATGGATTTCGGTGAGGACCAAAACCGAAACCGAAATTGCCAAAATTTACCTAATTTCGATCGAAATTTCAGAAATTTCAACGAAATTTTTGATAAAATATTAATATTTTTATTCCTCTATAGAATTTCAGCCGAAAGTACTGAAATTTCGGCTCAAAAAAAGGATATTTCGAGCGCCTTTACCAAATTTTGGCCGAAATTTTGGGATTTCGGCTAAAGTTTCAGTTTCAGTGAGGACCAAAATTACCCCCGAAACCGAAATTTAAAACCTTGGTCATAGATACACTAGAGGGGTGGCCCGGGGAAGAAAAGACGGCCAATATATCACTTCCCTCGTGAAAATGATATGAAAATTTGGCTCTTATCATGTCAATATAAAGTTACATGCAATAGTTACAGAATAGGGCACTTCCATACGAAGCAACTTAGCGCAATGGGGCACCTTAGGCATACTTCATATGCATTATGAAGCAACGTAGTATAGTGGGGCGTAAGGGCGGCCCAGTGCACGATACTCCTGCCATTGCAGGGTCTGGGGAGGGCTGGATGTATGCAACCTTACCCCTGCTTTGCACAGAGGCTGTTTCCGTGACTCGAGCCCGTGACCACTAGGTCACAATGGAGCAACCTCACAATGGGGCATCTTAGACATATTTCATATGCATTGCCCTACCATCACTTAGAATCTACAGCCATAGACTCCCCCACCAAAGACCCTATGCATCATGCACGAAGTTAAAAGAATGCAATATGTATGTTCTAAAGAACAAGTGCTTGAAATAAGGTACTTCAGTTACTAATAATTTGATTTTGCACAGATCTAACAAGGAGCAAGATGTGCTAAGAATGTCATAACTCTGTTTTGAGGTTCTTTTCCCATTACTTAAATGGCCAAAATAATCCCATCAGTTTGGGAGAAAACAGTTCAGTTTCAAGAACTAACTTTCTGTTTTCCTGCCAAACGCCTCCTTATGAGGAACATTCTTGACCTGGATTTTCCGGTTTCATCCTCACTTTCTTCGCTCCACTTAACGTTAAACCCAGTAAACCATCTCCAATAAAGACCTACTAGTAGCGTCATTCTCCAAGATTTGTTGAAATAAAGTTTAGGAGACCTAAATAATTCATTTGCTGATCTCCTGCTGTAGATAAACACTACGCTTATAGACCTAAATAAGTGAGCCCCTTATAGGTTTTTCTCCGCTCGTATTTCACATGTAATAAAGCGTGCCCATCTTTGGTTGATCAGGACCGTCCATTTGATAGATCTTATGTTGATCTTTAATGATCATCTCTGTCTACGAATTAAGTATAAGTGAACTACTTTACCAATCTAATCATATTTAGTACTTTATTTATCTCCTTGCCGTTTTTTCCATGCATTTAAAAATGGCTACATGAGAATGACTCGTTTGGAAAAAATGGCATGGCAAAAAAAAACAGATGGGACCAGAAAATTTTAGATTTAATACACTAGTGGCTAAAAAACATAGTAAAAAATGGACACTGTTGGTTAAAAAAAACCTGGTAAAAAATGGTGAAGCAAATAAAAATGCATGAGATATGGACATCCCATGCATAAGTTATGGAGTACAAAAATCAATGGTTTAGCTATTTTTGGTGGAACCCTAGATGTGGCTCGGTGAATCAATGGCCTATGATTCTCATGTTATTTGGTCATACTTGTAGCCACCGGTAGGTCTAATCTTGTACAAGTAACATAAGCGGGGCAAGAAAGGTGTCTAATAGAAATGGACCTAACAACTATTATAGTAACATTTTTCTTTTTACTTACACCCAATTATTGTATATCATTTTAGCTAATAGGAATGAGCCTAACAACTATTATATTAACATTTTTATCTTTTACTTTCACCCAATTACATTTCATTTTAGCAAAGCCCTACCAAAATGGATGGTTAATGGTAAAAAAATGCACTTAGGCTCTTTCCTAGCAGCTAATTTTCGGGCCCCACATGTGCCACATGATCATAATCATATTTGTTTATCCAACTGATGACCACAAGTCTGACCCATTTATGTTTAAATTACCTTGGTTCGATTACCCGAACTCCACGATCTATAATGCCTCACTTTCGGGTCAGACAAGAAAAGGCTAAAATATTGATTTTGTAATAATTTGTCTTGGGGATGGGATGTTTATTGGGCATGGTATTGTAGATACCACATTTTCGTCCTATCTAGCTGACGATAGTAAGTTGTAGTCTTCTCTTCGGTAAAATTACCATATTAGTACTCAACTCTTGATGATCTAGGGGATGTTTTCCCAAACTACTCGCTGTATTTGGCCCAAATACCGCCCCTTTTCATCTCTTGGGACACCCAGCAGCAGTGTATCAATGACTGCAGATGGGCTGATGTACTTCATGAAGAATTTTAGAGAATTTCTATTATTCTTGAATTTCTTGGATGCTTTACAATAATCTCAAGGTATGCTTATATAGAGCACTTACATGATAAACATAGAATGGAATTAAGATAATTATAGAAGGAAATAATCCTATTCAAATCTACCTAATCAAATCTACTTTCCTAATCTCTCTTGCTTGCCTCTTTTAATCCACTTGGCTAATTTATCTAGTTGCTTCATTTAGCCAACTTACCCAATCTACCTCTAAGATGATCCAACGGTGAGATCTTAACCCAATCCAACCGTTGGATCTCACACACATATTCTAACATGCCCCCTCAAACGTATATGGATTGAAAATCGATATACGTTTGACAATAATAATAATAATAAATCCCATTACAATAGAATTCCCCAAATTACAAATGTAATCAAAATCAACTGATTTGATGCACTTCCAGAAGTCGATGACGAAGATCCTCTGATAAAGATTGATGTTGATGCCCATGATTATTGATGATGGTTGCCAAAGAAGATGCCGCTTGACATTTTGTCACGAAGAGGGCTTAAAAGCCATTAGATCATAGCCTCGATGGGGCTAGAGGATACGCAAGCCTTGGTGGGCGAGTAGAAATGAGCCACTACGGACCGATGCCGGAATGGGCAAGAAAGGGCCACAGTGGGCAAGACAACATGGGTCGGTTTTAGAATACCGATCCTCATGGGAATTCGAAACTACTCTCGGGCACGCACCTCAAACCGACGCACCTCAACCGAGTAGAGCACTATTTCAGGCACGCACCTTAAGAAAAGGTACCTCAACTGAAATTTTAAAAAAATAAAGATTTGAGAATTTGGAGAAAAAGAAAATAAGATGAGTGGCAACGAAAGGTTTGCGGCTAGGACAGGGTGAAATACGACAACACGGATATTTCACTTTTAATGACAAAAGAGAGGTTTTGCATGACAAATGATTAGACATGCTTTTGCAAGGGAGTGAAAAGCAAGCAAATGGAAATGAAATGGGTTGCTGATATTAAATTTGGGGTGGAATTTAAATGGAAAATACGGAGGGTCTTTTGTGTAAAATAAGAGTGTGCCATTACCAGCTCTTTACTTCTTTCTTTCCTCTGAGGCCATGCTTGAACTCTTGTCTCTTTTGCTCTACTTTACCTTTTCCTTCACGGATATCAAGTAGCATCACAGAACAATCTCAATACCCGCACCATCTCCAATATATATTACATGAATGCTGTTGTTTATATCAAGAAAAACATCCCTGAAACAAAACAGAGTCACGCATTGCCATGTAAACGGTGTGTATGTCACAATCCAAGCAGCAGTGGATGCAGCGAGAGAGATGATGATGCCATTGATCCAAGCATGGACATAGGAGCCGTTGCAATCGATCGATGGTAATCAGCGTATTCAGCATTGATGAGTTGCTACCGGTAGTCAAACGCAGCACCAAACCGGCATCAAATTGGCACCAAATCGGCAATCTGGAGGTTTTGCAACTATGGCATCGCCAAAGAAACATCAATGTCTTTCTTACCTGCTAAAAGAAGCTCTGCAACTGGTGGCTTCCAATGTATTTCTGGCAAGGATGTAGGTTCGAGATAGAGGGAGGAGTCAGGATTGATACGGCAAAGGCAATGCTAGAGGGCTATTGCGTCATCTATGGAGTGCAAGGAATGGGCACAAGAAGGAGCTGATTTGCGGCTAGGATGGGGATGGGATACAAGGATGGTAGAAAGATGGTGGCCAGGCGGACGGGTAGATCTGCCGTCCTCCGGAGGACGGATTCGCTAGCGTTGTGGTCAGCGCAGGATCGTTGGCTCTGATACCATGAAGAATTTTAGAGAATTTCTATTATTCTTGAATTTCTTGGATGCTTTACAATAATCTCAAGGTATGCTTATATAGAGCACTTACATGATAAACATAGAATGGAATTAAGATAATTATAGAAGGAAATAATCCTATTCAAATCTACCTAATCAAGTCTACTTTCCTAATCTCTCTTGCTTGCCTCTTCTAATCCACTTGGCTAATTTATCTAGTTGCTTCATTTAGCCAACTTACCCAATCTACCTCTAAGATGATCCAACGGTGAGATCTTAACCCAATCCAACCGTTGGATCTCACACACATATTCTAACACTTCACATAAGAAGGATTAAATGGATTTGATTGCCAAGTACACTGCAGTTGGGTGTCCCATGCGATGAAAAGGGACGCATTTATCATTTCCCTTTTAAAAAGTTAATTTTCAGTAAAAAGTTATTTCGAAATTGAGCCCTCTAATATTATAAAAAGGGAAAGTCTATTCAAAATTAGAAAAACTATGGAGGAGGGCATTCCCACATATATGTTGGGGGTGTGGCTGGAGAGGAACCGGAGAGTCTTTCAGGAGAAAAGCTCCAATCGCATTCGCGTTTAGTATGGGCTGGGCCTATTAGATTAGTAAGGGCGCTTAGGAGCCAATGTTCCTAGTGTTGCTGCCGAAAGTTGGTCTGTCTCTATTCATGTCCCTCCTCGGCCATTTCTTGAAAATGGATTTGAAGGTGGAAGGAATGGAAGTATGAAGCTATTGATGTTGAAGAATCAGCGGATGAGTAGTGGTTAGGGGTGAAATACCACTCGAACCCAGAGTTAGCTGTGCTCTTGGTACTGCAGGTCAAATAAGAAACTCGACCACTGTTACGAAAGATGGGTAACTTGTTCTCTAGCCTCTAGCTAAATTCTAGACCCTCACCCAACCCACTTGATGCTGATGCATTGTGATCTATGTGATCCGCCGGCTGAATATGCTCCTGGGGAATATCATCCATACATTACTAGAAGGTTCTTCCAATCTAACCAAGTTTGGATGCTCATATCAATGGAATCATAGGCTTGGCCTTGGTAAATCAGGAACAAACCAGAGAAAACGCTAGAATAAGCCTCATAAATGTGTTGGTCCCTGATGCAGACGCATCCAATGCAAAAGCCAACTCTCAAAGAAACGTTAGGAAACCCAAGTATTTAGTACCTATTTATTTTCTTCTTTTCTTTAAAAGCTAGCAACAGCTTGGGATCAAGGGAGTTAGGATATTTTAAGAGGTACTTTTGTTAGGAGATTAAAAAAAAAGCAACTTGAAATTTATTAGTTCCTATTATTTAGTAATTGTTAGTGGGATAATTAGGATATTTTAGAAGGATTCTTCTGTATGTTAGTAAAGGACCTATGAGAGAGACGACAGGGGACTTTTTTAATTTACACAACTCTATACAAAAGTGACTGTGAGCCTTATCTTCTTTTCTCTTTTGTGTTACGGTTTTGTAAAAGCCGTAGATCAAAGGTAGAGAAATTCTATTTGAGAAACATCCATATTTAAAAGGGATAATTACATTTACACCCCTTCTAGTTTCTGACACATCCACTTCAACCCATATAGTTTAAAAATTGACAAAGACATCCCCTCTAGTTTCGTTTTGTTTAAGGTTTGCCCCCTCAGCTGAAGGTTCGTCCATAGATTGAAGGATTAGGATGATCCGATGGAGCTGATTTTTTGGGCACACCCTATCTATGTCAGGACCCATCAAATGAACGCTTTGGATCATCCAAATAATGTGAGCCCATACCCGAATCCAAACACTACCAAACACTTTGGATTCGGGTATGGGCCCACATTATTTGGATGATCCCAAAGCGTTCATTTGATGAGTCCTGACATAGATAGGGTGTGCCCAAAAAATCAGCTCCATCGGATCATCCTAACCCTTCAATCTATGGACGAACCTTCAGCTGAGGGGGCAAACCTTAAACAAAACGAAACTAAAGGGGATGTCTTTGTCACTTTTTAAACTATAGGGGTTGAAGTGGATGTGTCAGAAACTAGAGGGGGTGTAAATGTAATTATCCCTATTTAAAATTAGGAATTAGGTTAGGTCACCCAACATCTCTCTCTAGTTGTAAACTCTTAAATAGAGATTTACCTTGCCTTCAAAACCCTAGTCAATGTGGGCCAACCTATGGAGATGTTTCTAATAGATTGTACCTATGAATGTTCTAAAGAGGTAAGGGGGAGTATCTACAGACTAGGGAGAGTTACTGGTCCTATGGACTCAATATTGACTGATTAACTGTGCCAATGCTATGTGCAATGGTATGAAACAATGGAGGATCACTTCTAAAGTTAGCCATCCTAACAAGTTTAGGAAAACAAGTAGTTCCTAAAGTACTAGTCTATGTTCGCAACATGAATTGAGAAATGATATATTCTGCCACTTTTCTTCCCCGGGTCACTCCCTTGTAGTGTAAAAAGATAAGTCACAAATACACTAGAGGCGTGGCCTGGGGAAGAAAAGACAGCCGATATATCACTTCTCTCGTGAAAATGATGGAAATTTGGCTCTTATCATGTCAATATAAAGTGAGGTGCAATAGTTACGCAATAGGGCATTTCCATACGAAGCAACTTAGCGCAATGGGGGCATCTTAGGCATACTTCATATGCAGTATGAAACAACTTAGCACAATGAGGCATCTTAGACATATTTCATATGCATTGCCCTACCATTACTTAGAATCTGCAGCCATAGACTCCCCCACCAAAGACCCTATTAAAGAATGCAATATGTATGTTCTAAAGAACAAGTGCTTGAAATAAGGTACTTCAGTTACTAATAATTTGATTTTGCACAGATCTAACAAGGAAAAAGCTGTGCTAAAAATGTCATAACTCTGTTTTGAGTTTCTTTTCCCATTACTGAAGAGGCCAAAATAATCCCATCAGTTTGGGAGAAAACAGTTCAGTTTCAAGAACTAACTTTCCGTTTTCCTGCGAAGCGCCTCCTTATAAGGGACATTCTTGACCTGGATTTTCCATTTTCATCCTCACTTTCTTCACTGTCAGAGACAATCACAGTTGTAGGGATCGTCAAAACTTCCTCCTGTTGATTAAAGCTGCCCCTCAAAGCTTTCTCATCAAGGTTTTGATAAAGCTGTTGTTTGTTGTCATTAACAATCTGTGGTAATGACAGGGACTTAGCTGAATCTGCAAAAACACTCTGGGAATGTGAGAGTGATAACCGGCGAACAGGCACTATATTTTCCTTAGTATCACTTGTCTTCTCTAGTTGCACCAAGGGTTCCAGTAACAGCTTCTTGCTGATTCCACCTAACATTTTCCTATTCCCCTCATACTCATTCACCACAGTTTTAATCGCAGTGTCTGTTCTGTCAACATCCACCTGAAATCCCAAGGAAAAAAAAAACAGCTGCAGCAATAGGTGTATGTATAGCATGTTAGGAGAAATAAACCCAATTGTTTCTTGTTACCGTGCTCGAGTTAACCGGAATATCTCCACTGCTAGTATTTCCACTAGCCCCTGGCTTGGCATACTTCTCAGTCCAGGACTGTGCCTGCTGATCAAAAGCTTGTCTATTGTATTTGTACTCCCTGCTCTGCAATCCAACGAAATAAGTTCAAAAATAAGGTGTCCCCTAGTCCAGTTCCCATTGCACAGACACTTTTCACAAACATATACTTACAGCCTCACACATTAGGCCATCATCTGGGTTGGGTTCACTCAGTAACAACCCAATGCTTGTTAGCACTGTTGAAATGTTCAAAGATGGTTGCCATGCCCCCTGCAATATTTCATCATATCATCATACATATATATCTGAAGATTCTGCACCTCAAATTATATATTGAATGGTTCTAAATGAGAAAATTATGCAATTTTGAAGGCATTCATGCAACCTAATTCCTGACCAAACAAGAATTATTTTCACAGTGCAAAATTAATGAATATGGTACAGGAGATCCAGCATATAGAAAATAAAATTGCTAACAAAATTTACCAAGCTAAATAAACGATCAAATTCTTCAGTTTAACTCAAATTTAAAACTTCTAGACAGGGTCATGCATGAAGTATGCACTTATGGAAGGCCGGCAGTTCGTCATTTGGTATCAATGCACTCTTGGATCAGTTGCTTATCTAACTTTAAATTAAATAGCTAAATTTTCACCTCTGGTTTAACCAAGGTTTTTGAGAAAATGGTTTTTTTTTTAACTTCGGATGCTGTCAACCTGAAATGAATATAAGTTTTAGAGACACTCAGACTGTTGCTGTTACAATTTGCAATCACGAGTTGTCTTGGTAAGGTTCATTTAAATAAGTTTTTGATACAATTTTGGCACAGCGGTGTGGGTGATAAATCCGTTTGGGAGAAGGTCACCAGGGGAAGTGTTTAATTACCGTAAGTGACAGCAACAGTTACTGTTCATAACAAGGATTAACACAGCCAGTCCTTATGGTTCAATTTCTGCTGTAGCCGAAATCGTGCTTGACAGATCCAAAATAAAATAAAGGGAGGGCCAAATTTAGGTCTGGGCTATTCGGCAGTGACAAGGTGAGATGCAAAGGAGGACTTCAAGATAGTACTTGGATTTGAAAAAAGAACTATTGCTTGGCTGTTGAAGGCCCGAACCTCCTCAAGTATAAATTCATCTAAAGTCCTATTCCCGTAGGGGCCGTTTGGATATGTGGATTTTAGAATCTTGGATTTCCTCAAAATCGTAGATGGGAGAGGAGAGAAGCAGACCATCCGTCGTTTTCTTATTTCTCGCCCTACTTTCCGTCAGCAAGAGAGTAGGAGATCATCCCATGTTTCCAGGTTGTAGAAATCTCTGGATGGGGGAGAGATTTTGATGCAGTCCAAAAATCTGGACACTCTTCGTTGCGCAGCAGCAAATGCAAGATTGATAAAATAAATGAAAAAATGGGCCCTTCGAACACCGTCGTAGGGAATAGAATACTTCGATCACCGTCGAAGGGGATGTGATTTACTTCGATCCCGTCGAAGTCGAGTTTCTCAGAGTGAAACTAGAAAATACTCTTGCAGGTGCTAATCCAAGCAACCAAAAGTTCTCAAAAGAACTCAAAAGCCAAAGGCAAATTTCATTCAATAATCAAAATCCCTTACAATGCTTACATAACATATATTTTTAATAAAAGAAGGGATATGATATTTTCACTCCCCATGCATTACGCATGCGCCCCCCTTATTGCATGATTTGACGTGAACAGTGGGCAACTTTAACGCTTTTTGACATCAAATTATGCAATAAAGGGGGCGCATGCGTAATGCAGGGGGGGTGAAAAAATCATCGCCGTAAAAGAAACCCTAAAAGCTAACTTAATATCCAAGCAACTAATCATAACCGTCCATCTAAAATAACATAAATAAAACTTAAAACTTACCTAAAGTAGTAATTCCATAATATACCTATACCATATTAGTAAAACGCCTATAACTTTGTCAAATCAAGTCCAAATCGTATAATCTTGGGCTCTTTAGATAGTTAATCAAAAAACCTTTCTAAAAATACCAAAATCAGGCCAAAAGAACAAGATTTGATGCCCTAAATAATACTACAAATAAAATGACGAAAATATAAATTAAAAAATAAGAAACTTGTTCCACGCCAATGAACCGAACTATTCTTGGTGATTTTTGTCCGCATCAAATTTCTAAAACCTGGATTTCTTACTTAAAATCCAAGCTTCTAAATAGAAGCGAAACAGACGGTCTCCTTCTCTCTCTCCTCTCCCATCTAGGATTTTGAGGAAATCCAAGGTTCTAAAATCCGCATATCCAAACGGCCCTGTAAAGTTCGTCTTGAATGAATTCCATATGGGTTGCGCTTTTGGATCTGGAGCTTTATCTGAATTTAGATGGAATGTGACTGGGATCTGAACTCCTAGTTTGTGCTTGTTAAGAGTTTAGATATGATCAAAAGCTCAGACACTAGGCGACATTCGATCTGATCAGTCCATCACCTTCTCAATGATCAAGACGTCTGATCTTCAACCAATTCAATCGCTAATCAGTGCATCAGCCAGATTCAATCCAGGGCAGATTTCTATGAACGGAATTATAAGAGCTTCAACTCTTTCAATTAAGATCTCATGTATAACACGCCATCAACAGTTCACCAGAAAACAATAGAAGTTAGTACTGCACAACATCAGATCTCTGGAAAACTGTACTACTGAAATCCAATGAGGGAAGTCAGTCTTAAAAGATTTAATTCTAGAGACTACAATTCCAATCGTGGGGACGAATGGAATTCTATGAATTTTCAGAACCCAACTTGCATTCAGCCAGGAGACATGATAGGATGAAGTTTAGCTTGCCGAAAATTCACAAAGATATCTAATCCTCAACCAAACAGAAGCCTCTATCCATGAGCAGCGAGAAAGAAAACAGCTGTAATTGTTGTTAGAGTTGGTGCCCTAAAACCCAGTATATTTCGCATGTTAATCAATAAAAATTTCTTTTCATGACAAATTATGGGTACTAAAAGTTAAATATATGTGATATATCACTTATTATTGACACGTATTTGTCCTTAGGTAGCAAAGTAGAAAACCCCTGCTCATGGATTCACAAATCCTAGGGAGCAAGGAGATATGGGATTCCGGATTCTTTGCAGACTTTAGTAGTTCCTAGTTGGGGTTGAGGTTGGACACCTCCTCCTGTATACAACTAGCATCTATCTTGCCAACATGCATGAGATGTGGAGTGACTTATCTCAATCACTCAGGTAATGGACCCTAAGCAAGATAAAATGGGTACGACAATGAGATTGCGTATTGAATAGGATCAAATTAGAATAGCTTGTGGACAGGAGATAGTTGAGCTATTCTACCAGACAGGACCCTTTACATGTCCTTTGACCTGAGGGGTCATATTGGTTTGTTGGCGAGTCTCTCATTTTTTGTCTATCTAACCGTGATTCTCTTACAGTCACCAGAGGGTAGTACTAGAGTGTTGGACAAACCTTCGAGGTCAATAGTGATACCTGACATGGAATTCTCCACCTATTTTATAGGATAACATCTACAGTTTTGGTCAGAGCAATAGGCCTAGAAAAATACATAACCAGGTGGATTTGATAAAGTGTTTATCAAAAAGGATTTCTTAAAATAAGTTTTGAAATGGTTTTAGCAAATGCATTTGTGGGCCAACACTGCTTGACTGAAAGGTATACCGTGAGTGAGCCCAGGGGGTAGTTGATATCCAACCCCCGTAGAACTCAACTCGGTAGATGTAGACTTGGAGAAAAGACTTGCATATTCGATGTGATTAGGGGTATGATGATTTGACGGTTATCTTCAGGGTGGCGGCCACTGACTCAATGCGATTGTAACATTAGCTACGGAGCAATAATTGCAGTGGGGCCCACTTGTGGGTTCTGCAGGGCCTACCGTTAAATCCCTGCTACGATCCCACTCACAACTCGAATGACCTATTTACATCTATTTGATAGGGGTCTTGCATTTATTGGTTCGCACACATGAATTATTTTTGTGGCATTTGATGCAAAGGGAAAGATTTACATAGTTCTAATGGTGTATACACACCATGGGACGCAATGGGATACCAATTTAGTTAAATGTTAACTAAAGGGTATTTTGGGAATTATAGAAAAATATGGATGGAGCTTTTATCCCATTGGATGGGAGAAAATATGTTTATTTAATTAAAAAATTAAATAAACAATTGTAAGTTTAGCTTATAGACTCGTTTTACTAAAACAGTCATAACTTACTCACCTCTTGGCCAAAATTAATGTGTAAGTACTTGTTTCGAAGAACTTTGAAAGATATACAACTTTGTAGTTTATGATTTTTTCTAATTCGGCCATTTACTTGTCCAAAAATGAACTCAAAATTTGACTTACAGCATTATAGCGGGAAAGTAGAAAAAAGAGTATAGGAGATATTTTAGGGATTGTTTTTATTCAATAAAGCAACCCACGTGTTCAACTTGGAAAAATGCCCAATTTAGAGTTTTCTAAACGTCCAAGAATTTATAAAAACATTCCCCACATTGTTTGGTTTCTATTTTGAAAAAAAAAAAAAAACTAACTTGTTTCAAAATTGGAAACTCCCAATTTTGACCAGTTTCCTTGTTTTTTAATAATTCTCTAGAAACTTTGGATTGTATCAAAGGCAATTCAAATCTCTATAAATACAAGACAAAAGAATAGAGTTTTCTACAGCTCTTTCATAATCCATGTGCTGGAAATTGAAAGAGACACAAGAAAATTCGTCCCCTTTGTTCTCTCTCTCTATTCATCAACTAGTTTTGGGTTTTTGAACTCAAAGGCATTCATCCAACTAATCTCCATTGTTCTAAACAATAATTCCCATATTATAATCTGATTCAATCAGATTATAAGGTAAACAAAGAGTTGTTTACAAGATCCTCTGTGCAACAAAAGGAATCCATCGATTCAACTTGCGGTTTCGCGTCGATTAGAGCGTCGGCAAATTTTCGAGGAGTAGATCAAGCGGACGAGTTCTTCTCTACAGCAACTTAAAGGTTTTATATTTGTGTTTATTAAATCACAATAAAAATCAATTAGTCCCTAGGAATCCTGGGTTAAAGCAAAAAATTTGTTCTACACAGTTTATTCTTCCACAACGTGTAGCGATTTTGCTCAGTGTTTTTCAACTAATCTAACTAAACTTTGTCCATGCAAAAGGGTTTGGCGTTATTTATATCCTAGGTTGATACCATTAGCGCCCAAGATTGTAGTTTTATTGCTGCAATTCAGTGTTGTGGCTGAGAATAGATGAATTGGGCATTCCTGTTTCAGACCTTCTCAACTGCTTCGGGTGTTTAAGGTGTCAAATGGTTCATGTTCATGCCGTCAAGTAGCTCAATAGGATATGCATTGTCATTAAACTTTTTCAGCACCTTTCAATGTCACAAATTCTTCCGGCACAACTTGTAACACTCGCCAGGTGGATATCGCTCCTTGTAAAGATACACAAAACTAGATCACCTTCTTCGAAGTTGAGCTGTCTCTTATGTTTGTTAGGCTACTCTTTCTACTTCTGGTTTGCCCTTTCAATGTTGTCTTTGACCTTAGCATGAATGGCCTGCAAGTCTATGATCCTATCTTCAACCTTTAACCCAGTTACAACATTCGGTATGGTTAGAAAGTCAAGAGGACCTTTTGGATTCTGCCTGTAAATAATTTGAAAAGGTGAGCGAACTGTTGTACGTTTTTGCATTCATTTGAACTTGAACTCAATCTTAGGAACGACAAGATCCCAATTGATGTTCTTAGCATGAGCTCTCAACATGTTCCCTAGTGTTCGGTTGACAACTTCGTTCTTCCCATCAGAGTGCAAATGACAGAGGCTGTTGAACTGCAAAGCAGACCCTAATTTCGTCCATAGGCCTCTCCACCTCATGAACTTGGAGTCTCTATCCGATGCAATGGTAATGGGAAAGCCGTGCTATCGAACTACTTGGCTGAAATATAAGTCTGCTATGCGGCAAGCATCCATGGTTGTTTTACAAGGAATAAAATGTGCCATTTTGCGAAATCTGCCCACAACAACCATTATGTTATCCCATCCCCACATTCTCGGTGTCCTCGGCAAGTCCAACACAAAATCCATGGAGACATCTATCCAAGGAGTATCCGGGACAGGTAAAGGCAAGTATTGAAGTTCAATTAAAAAAAGAAAAAGGAAAAAACAAGATAGATCCAGCACCTTTGTATGAATTTCTAAACATCACTGTCCAACTTAGGCCAATTGAAACTCTCTTTTATCAGCCATGTTGTTTGGTCCTCCCCAAAGTTACAATTTTTGGATCACTTTCGACCTTGGGGAAGTTTTCGTTAAGCGTAAACAGCTATCACTGAATAAAAAACCATCCATCAAAAATTCAGTGTTGCCGCCATCTTCAACTGATTTTTGTATTTCACCAAAGTATTCGTCTTGTTTGATATGTTCCTTCAACATTTCAAAGTCTAGAATTTCAATCTTCATGGTATTCAATAATGAAAATCGACGAGTAATCGCATCAGCAACTTTGTTTTGTGTTTATGACTTGTGTTTAATAGAAAATGTGAATTCTTGCAACTAAGACACCCATTTTGAATGCTTGGGATTGAGTTTGAGTTTTCCCCACAGAAATCTCAGAGCTTGATGATCGGAAAATAAATCAAAAATCTCGTTGGATGAGGTAATGACGCCAAAGCTGCAATGCTCTCACTATGGCATATTCTAAGTTATAGGTAGAGCAATTTAGCTTTGCTCCACCCAATTTCTCTCCAAAATACCCAATGGGCCTAAGGGCTTCACTTAGGACAGCACCTATGCCAACTTTTGATGCGTCTCAGTCTACTTCAAAGACTTTAGGACAGCACCTATGCCGGCTTTTGATGCATCGCAGCCCACTTCAAAGACTTTGCTAAAGTCTGGTAATGCCAAAACCGGTGCACTAGTAAAGCATGCCTTAATCTCCTCAGAGGCTCTCAGGATTGAGGTGTCCATTTAAATTTCCCACTCTTCAAGAAATCTGAAAGTGGAGCCATAATCACACTGAAACCATTTATAAATCACTGGTAAAAGCTAGCCAAACTGTGAACAGACCAAATGTCAGGAACACTCTTCGGTATTGGCCACTCAACAACAGCTCTAATCTTGGAATCATCTGGCTTGATTCCAGATGCAGACACTTCAAGCCCCAAGAAAATCAGCTTTCCTATCACTAGGACACATTTCTTTAAGTTAGCAAATAATTTTTCCTTTCTTAAGGTTTCAAGCACTGCCTTGCGGTGTTGTAAATGTACTTCCTCATCCTAGCTATAAATGAGGATGTCATCAAAGAAAACGACCGTTGACTTGCCAATGAATGATCTAATCTTGGAATCGTTTCCTCTTCCTAGGATGTCATAGTTAAGGTCAATTGAGATGTTCTGGTTGTCCTGCACAGAAAATCCGTTAGATTGGCCGTAGCTAATAGGGCCAGTTCACCACATCGGGGCTCAGGTCGACCTCAGCCAAGAGGGGTTTGGCAGCAACACAAGCAGGCCACGTTGGATCAGCACTCCAACATGTTGGGAGATATTAGCACCACCCTAACTGGGACCCGTGAGCATCTAAGTTTAGTACCGCCAGGACGCACGGTACCACCTAGGTCACCACTACCACCTAACCCACCTGAAACATGTGAGGCTGATGGTTAAGAGTTAGATCTCGACGACTCCTCAGAGGGCCAGTTTGACTCAAATGAAGTGTTTGGGCCTTACGAGGAGCCGAGCCAATCCCACGATGGACTCCGGCCGCAGTTTGACGATCGGCTTGTGAGGCCCTTTGAGCGTTGATGCAACTTTAGTATTAGGGTTGATGTCGGGGATTTTAAGGGTCACCTCGACCCTGCAGAATCCCTTGAGTGAGTCGATAGCGTTGACCACTTCTTCGAATAGAAAGAACTTCCTGCGGACAAAAAGGTCAAGTTTGTGACAATGAAACTAAAAGACGTTGCCCTCGTTCCGTGGAAACAAACAGTGTTAAAAATTTTAGAGACCAAACGAATTACTTTTTCATTGCTAAAGTATGATATTTATACAAGTGTGGAGGTAATCATGATCCCTTGATTGAAGGGATAGTTACAAAATTATAGACAACAATCAAGGCTATCACAATCCCTTGATTGCAAGATAATTTATAGCTCACAATTACTGTTACAGATTTACAGCAATCAAGGCAATCCCTTGATTGCAGCCTAGATTTGCCCAGTATTTCCAAAAATCCCCCTCAAGTTGGAGCGTGGAGATTCAACACGCTGAACTTGACGATAATAGAGCGAAAAGCATTTCATCCCAAAGGCTTTGTGAAGATATCTGCAAGCTGGTTGGCAGATGATATGTGTGAAGGCCGTAGTAATCCTGATTGCATTTTTTCTCGAACTATATGACAATCAATTTCTATGTGCTTGGTCCGCTCATGGAAAACTGGATTTGCAGCAATATGAAGAGCAGCTTGATTGTCACAAAAGAGAGTCATGGGCCGTGGATGAGAGATGCCGAGATCAGTTAACAAATATTTTAACCACTGCATCTCACAGGCAGCCATAGCCATGGCTCGATACTCTGCTTCAGCTGATGAGGTTGACACTGTATTTTGCTTCCTTGTTTTCTAAGAAATTGGTGAGTTGCCCAAAAAAGTACAATAACCTGTTCTGGACTGGCTAGTCATGGGACAACGAGGCCAGTCCGAGTCGCAATAGGCAATTAAGTGAAGCGCACTGGATGAAGAAAGTAAAATTCCTTGTCCTGGGCTTCCTTTCAAATATCGAAGAAGACGAATGGCTGCGTCAAGGTGTGGTTTTCGAGGTGCATGCATGAACTGGCTAAGAATATGAACACTAAAAACAATGTCAGGTCTAGTAATGGTGAGGTAGATCAAGCGACCAATGAGACGCCGATAAGAGGAAGGATCTTCCAAAAATTCACCATCACGGTCAGCCAACTTTAAATTTTGCTCCATTGGAAAATCAATTGTTCGAGCACCAAGTAGGCCCATTTCATCAAGTATTTCTAAAGCATACTTGCATTGTGATAAGTATAAGCCTTTAGTGGATCGTGCCACTTCAATACCCAAGAAATACTTGAGTGGACCAAGATCCTTGATGTGAAATTTACCATGTAGGTAAGTCTTAAGATGCTCAATGGAAGGAGAGTCATTTCCAGTGATGATGATATCGTCAACGTAAACTAATATGAAGATTGACAAAGAACTATTAACTCTTGAGAACAATGAGTAATCAGCCCTGGATTGCTTGAAGCCAGCACTTATCAAAGCATCTGAAAACTTTGCAAACTTGTTTGAGACCATATAAGGACTTGTTTAGCTTGCACACACTATTCTCCCCCATACGAGAAAAACCAGGTGGGATGGTCATATAAACTTCCTCGGTAAGGTCACCATGCAAGAATGCATTGTTGACATCTAATTGTTGAATGTTCCAGCCTTGAATAGCAGCGATAGCAAGAAGACATTGAACAGTTACCATCTTGGCTACAGGTGCAAAGGTCTCATGATAGTCAAGACCTTCTTTTTGGGTGTCACCTTTAGCAACTAAGCGTGCCTTATGTCTTTCAATGTAACCATCAGACCGATACTTAATTTCATATATCCATTTGCATCCAATAGGATGCTTTCCTGGAGGGAGAGAAGTGATGGTCCAAGTATTATTGTCTTCCAAAGCTCGGATCTCACTTGCCATTGCTTCTCTCCACTCAGGTAATTGGACAGCTTGTTGGAAAGTTCTTGGTTCGCTCTCAAAGGTTATCTTAGCAAGAAAAGCACTATGGCATGGTGAAAACTTATCATAACTCAAGTAGTTGGAAAGAGGATGGCGGGTACCTTGCAAGCATGTCCTTGAAGATGATCGGTTTGTGTCGACAGCAGAGCAATGGAAATCACGAAGATAAACTGGAGGTTTGGTGGTCCGTGTACAGCGGCGTGGTGATGGGATAGGTTGTTGGGATTGATGAATGAGAGATGGTTGTCGGGTTGGAGATGGTAAAGAGAGAGTATGATTGGGTTGGAGTGGTTCACTTGATGGCGTGGGTGAGTGGGTTTGATGGGAAGGGTTTGTGTTAGGAGTGGGTGAGGAAGAATCGGTTTGTAAATCTGGAATGGGTAAAGGTAGGACACGAGTAGGGTTATGGTTTGGAGGTAAGGCATCTCGAAATGGGAAAGTTGTCTCATAAAAGATTACATCTCTGCTAGTATACACCTTGTGAGACTCAATATCATAGATGCGATATCCTTTTTGGTCAAAAGGGTACCCGACAAATACTCCAACTTTTGCGCGTCTATCAAATTTGTCAGAATAATGAATGTAATAAGCATAACAAAGACAACCAAAGATGCGAATGTGATCGTAGTTGGGTTGGTGGCCAAAAAGGGCCTCATATGGACTTTTTCCAGACAAAAGAGGAGTAGGGACACGATTGATTAGGTAGGTGGCAGTGAGAACACATTCACCCCAAAAATCTAATGGAAGATTTGCTTGAAACCTCAAAGCACGAGCTGCTTGAAAATAGGTGCCTGTGTTTCCGTTCGACCACTTCATTTTGTTGTGGGGTGGCCACACAACTATGTTGGTGAAAAATCCCTTTGTTGTGAAGTAAGGAACGGTCTTGTTGAAGAAATACAACTCAAAGGAAATGCTAACCTAGATTGCTTGGCAAGTGGACAAATACCTCATATTGATTTATTAGAAAAACAAATACTCGAATTGTTCTTGGACAATGTTTGAAGACGAGAGTGAGAGAGATGCCCTAGTCGCCAATGCCATAAATCAAATGATATGCTGTTGGAAGGGAAAGAAGCTTGGTTGGCCTGGTGTGGTTAAAGGATGTAAAAACCTCTGTAAGCCCAAGGGTTCAACCCTACCTATGTTTTGATGATCTACAAACTCAAATTGATTATATGATGCTAATGTTCTTGCTAGCGTTGTGATTTAGACAGGTTACATTCATATCAACACTTGGAGCAAGAAGAACAAGGGCTAGTCTTGGAGAAAGTCGAGTCTTGGTGGTCATCCTTAAGTCGTATTCTATATCGAAGATTCAAGGGAACCACAAGTGTGAGATCAAGTTTGAAGACTATCTCAAGACAAGAAGAAAGCCATGCAAGCAATCAAGAAGATCGAAGCAAGAGAAGACTCAAGGTTCTTTAGTGTTTAGAATGCATTAGAGTCCTCTTGGCATTTAATGTTTGCATGACATAGTGTTTTCAAAACTCATTTTGATCTATCTTTACAACTCACAAAAAGTATTTGAAAACAAATATTTAAAGCCCAAAGATGATGGCCCAAAGTCCTTTGGAATAACCTTTTAAAATCAAGTTTTTAACACAAGGCCGGTCGACCGGGCTAGGCCGAGCGACCGTGGGATGATACCTGGAATCCCAGGATCAACCGAATTTAAGCGAGCCGGTCGACCGCGGATGGAGTTTCTGAAAAGTCAGAAACCATCCAGGAAGGTCTTGGAGGACGACCACCATGGGCCGGTCGACCGCAGAAGGTTCTTGAGCCAAATTTTTTATCGGACAGGTAGCCCTCGGGGTCGACCACGGCGATTTGAATTTTGAAAATATAAAAGGGCGCCCGATAAGGGCGATCAACAGTGCCGGTCGGGCAAAAGAGCCGTTGGGGCCTACGCAGGGTAGGTGTACCTAACCCAAAAATTACAGTATTGCCCCCAAACGGTCATAAATCCTTTAGGGCTATTTAAACACCATTAAAGGCCTTCATTCCAACCTTTTGAAACATCATTTTATCAAATCTTTGAGCTTTATCTTTCAAAATCAAAAGGAATCATCTTCTACCTCTTGTGCATTTGAACTTGCATCCATTGCTTGTCAAGAGGGTCTCCAAGAGCATCTAGTTTCTATCATTTGAAGATTTAGTGAGCTTGAGAGTTGTATTTGCCTTTAAGAGGCTTGAGAGCTTTTATTTCTTTCTTCTTTCCATTTTTTGTAAAGAGGGTTTCTACGCTTCAACCCTATAGAAGAAGAAGCTTGTTTGAGGAGAGGATTTCACGCTTCGGCCCTTGAGAAAGGAGAAGCTTGGTTGTAAAGGGTTCTACGCTTCGACCCACGAAAGGAGAAGCTTGATTACTGTAATTGGCTCACTGATCCGGCCATTTGAAGGAGGATCGAAATAGTAGAACTCGCGCGTGGACGTGAAGAGTGGAGTAGGTCTTCTGATAGACCAAACCAGTATAAATCTCGTGTACATTGTCTCTTTCTCTCTTCTCTCCTTTGTGCAAGATTGTGGTAATATCTTTTACTTGTTTATTCATTAATCAACAAGGGCTAGTCGCACTTTAAATTTCTAGGACTTAAACAAATTGCAAATTGTAGAGAATTTTAATTAGACCTAATTCACCCCCCCTCTTGGTTTGCCTATTGGGATTTCAACCTCCTTACTGTTTACCCGACCCAATCACCATCTTCGAGGACAAGTCCTGCAAAATACAATGTTCAGGAAAGAAAGTGATTGAGCAATTTAGCTTTTTAGTGAGTTCACTAACAGAAAGAAGGTTATGGTTAAAGGAGGGCAAACATAAAACATTATCAACGGGTAAAGATTGTGTCAACATGGTGAAGCCAATATGAGTGATGTGCGCAGTTTGACCAGTAGGTAAGGAAACTGGTTCAATGGTTGAGGTGGGTGATGCAAAGCATAAAAGAGAGGGGTCAGAAGCCCTGTGGTCTGTTGCCCCACTGTCAATAATCCAATATGGGGTAGAGGCACTCAAGCAGGCTGAAACATTACCTGAGAGGTTGGCATTTGGGGTTGAGTTACCAGTGGATATAAGAGATAACAACTTATGGTATTCATCAGCAGTAAAAGAAAATTGTGGTTGGACGGATTCAACTCCTGCAATATTTGGAGGAGAAGTGTGTTGCTGATGGCCGTTAGAGGAACCAACTGCGTTGGCCATGAAAAACGACTGCTGAGGACGATTTTGCTGCTGAGCAGTTGCAGGTTTGGAGTTGCGTTTATTGCTCTTGGCGGATTTACGAGGAGGGTAACCATGAATCTTAAAGCACTTATCGATTGTATGGTTATCCCTCCCACAATTAACACAACGTTCTTGGAATTTGGGTGTGTTGATGGTTTGAGGAGGTCGGTTCGTTCGAGAAGCAGCCATGGCAGAGTTCTCTATAAATGATTTCGGTTGAGCATGAAGGGAACGTTGCCTTTCTTCTTGAATAAGAAGATTATATGCACGATTGACGCTTGGTAAGGGGTCCATCACAAGAATATTACTCCTCACTGAACTGTAGGACTCATTTAGGCCCATTAGCAGCTGCATCAACCGTTGTTGTTGCTCAAAAGAAGCGGCAGACTTGGAAGATGCACATGTACAAGGGCCAACCATTGAAATTGAAGAGAGCTCATCCCAAAAGGACTTGAGCTTTCTGACTTTCTGTAATATGCAGAAATGGAAAGGTTGTCCTGCTGTAATGTGGCAATAGAATGCGTTAGTTCAAAGATTCTTGGGGCACTGCTTTGAGAGAATTGTTCTCTCAGTTCAATCCAGACATCATGAGCTGAAACACCATTGTTGATACTGTCAGAAATTTCACTAGAGACGGCATTTAGCAGCCAAGACGTGACCATATCATTGGCTCGGTCCCATTCGCTGAACATGACAGAATTTGTGGTCGGTCGAGGAAGAATACCATCTATGAAAGCCAGTTTTTTCTTGGCATTCAAGGCCATCCGCATAGCACGCAACCAATTGTAATAGTTGTCGCCAGTAAGAACTTTGGAGACAAGAACAGCCCCAGGGCTGTCAGAATGATGGATGTAATATGGTGATGAGGAATACACATCTACAGAGTTTCCAGAATTGGAAATCCTTGTTTCTGAAGGTAAAGGAAGTGAAGATTCATGAGAAGAATCTGATAGTGGAATAGAGGAGTCTGCCATGATGATTGGAAAGAGCTAGAGAGCAAGTAACTTGCAGGATTAAGGAAAATGTCTATTGCAAAAGGAAGAAGGAAAAAGATATTGCAAGTTTAGAAAAGATGCGTAGACCTTGTGCTCTGATACCAGGTTAAAAATTTTAGAGACCAAACGAATTACTTTTTCAATGCTAGAGTATGATATTTATACAAGTGTGGAGGTAATCATGATCCCTTGATTGAAGGGATAGTTACAAAATTACAGACAACAATCAAGGCTATCACAATCCCTTGATTGCAAGATAATTTACAGGTCACAATTACTGTTACAGATTTACAGCAATCAAGGCAATCCCTTGATTGCAGCCTAGATTTGCCCACTATGTCCAATACAGAGGGTGTGTTTGGCATACCGTTTGAAATAGCGTTTAAAACGCCGTTTTACAAAACGGTGTTTTGGTTCAAAACGGTGTTTTGCCCAACGGCGTTTTCATGTTTGGTTGGCCAGATCAAAACGGCATATTAAACGGCAAACGGAGGTATTGTGTGTTTGGTTGCAAATGCCCCAAAACAGATTTTTAGTGGTAAAATGACCAAAAAGGACATTTTTTGGTTGGCCTCAATGTAACTCAACTACTCTCTCATTAGGCCCAATATTAAAAGGCCATTAGGATCTCATTCAAACACTACTAAAATTAAACATCATTGCCAAAAAAAAAAAAATGGTTATACCCTTGGGGTTCTTCTCCTTCTTCTTCTTAACGGCTGGATTTGCCGGATTTGACGGACGAGTGGAGGCGCTGAGGCAGTGAGGCGTGAGAGGGTTTGCAACTTTGCAAAGTAGATGAAGAAAGTAAGAAACTAGGGATTTTTTTAATTCTTTTGTCTTTAAAAAATCAAAATTAAGTGATCATATAATGATATCAGCAGCCCCTTGTTTTGAATTAAATATTAACAATTTAACAAATTTGTGTCCTCAAGAATGATATTAACACCCCCACTTTTTTGGTATTTGACGTTACGCATAAAATCGCAAGCATATACATAAAAATGAGTTTTGGTGAGGGCAAACACGTAAAAACCCACAGCCCAAAAACTCCGTTCAAAACGGCGTTTTGCAAACGGACCTCCCCCCCTCCGTTTGCAAAACACCGTTTTGAGGGTTCAAAACGGTGTTTCAAACGGCGTTTCAAACGGTGGCTGCGCACCCAAACACTCCCAAACGGCCATTTGGCCCCAAAACGGTGTTTCAAATGCCAAACGGTGTTTTAAACGGTACGCCAAACACGCACATAGTCAAGGAGAATTCAAAGAGGTAAGCCCAAGATAGATAGATGGGCCAAAATGAGGGGGAAAATGAAAAGTAAATACTTTCCAGATGACTTCAGGGCCAATCTCTACCAATGATTACTAGGCCTTCGACAAGGTGCGGAATCCGTGAGAAAATACACAGAGGAATCCCACCCTGTATCAGATTGAGGAGTTACTCTCCCTTCACACATAGCCCATGGCGGACCATGTCTTTCGATTGGCATTGAAAGTCAAGAAGTTGTCTCAATGATCTCAAAGGTGGGACATAGATCGAGCCCCTCCTAGCTCACCCAGTAGAGGTCCCATGACTAGTCGACCATTGCCTACCCTTCCACCTAAGAGTACAGTCGCGAGACCACTTATTGGCGAATCAAGTGTGGGCCATGGACTATAAGACCCAAACCATAGACTACTACATTCAAATGTTTCAAGAGTCGTGAGCCGACTCACAAGTCATCAGACTGTCCACGCATTGAGTTCAATCCTTAGAACACTCTAGCAGAATGGGCTGATGAAGAGGATGAAAATGACCCTTAAATAGAAGACCCTTTGATCGTAGTGCTCAATCCGAGGATTTGGATGATCCACTCACTATGGACGAGAACGATGAGGCTATTCATAATGCAGATCCTGACTAGTCCGTACTTGTCATGATGTCTCCCAAAGTGCCAGAGTTTGAGTGATGGATGCGAAGTAACATCTTCCACACCACATGTACATCTGGAGGAAAGCTCTGAACTATTATCATAGATAGTAGAAGTATGAAAAACTTGGTCTCCCAGTTGAAGGTCGATCACCTAAATTGAAGACTGAAAAGCTTCATCGACCATACAAACTTGCACGATTTAGAGGAGCCAAAGTACCCATTACATCACAATGTACGGAATTGGCTACTTTTTACAAGAGATCGACATTGATCCATTATTCATCAACAAAAGCGAAATGGATGTGACCAATAATTTGGACAAGGATTCTAATGTGTAAAATCACTCAAATTTGTCATTGAAAAGAGAAAAAAAATAGTACTAAGACTAGGATTCCCGACCGTACCTTTGGTGGCAGATTGAGAATATCCAGGCAGATGCGACCTCCATTGTCAATATTAGGGTGGTAGATGGGTGTCGCAAACGTCACATTGGGAGGCTGAAATGGATATCTGAAAACAAAAATATTCAAGCCACGCACACAACACATATGATAAAATTCCCCAAAGAGAGATGACAAATGATGAATGGTTAACTAAAGTAAACCTCTCCGGTATTTGAATCTTGATGTCGAAAACCCCTTTGGCGTAAACGGTTCCTTCGGGTCCCTTGACACCTATAATCCAACCAAACAAATGGGTTTGAATTTGGTACCATAGTAATAGATAATACTCCCAAATCAAAACTTACGAGCATCGATGGTAGACAATGAGGACGAGGAAGAAGAGGAAGTGGAATTTTCATCGGAAAGAAGGGAGAGAGAGACACCGTGAGGGGGGTCGGTGGCAAGGAGCTTGAGCTCCTTCTGCATTCGCAGGTGGAGCCTTGCGGCATGTGCCATCACTATTCACACGCCTCCCTTTGCAAATAACGCTTCTGGGCTTGCAGTTTTCAATTTTGTTTTTAAGGCAAATTAGCGCGCGGGAGCGGTTTGAAACTTTGAATTGGAAAAAGGCTTTCTTTAAAAATATCTAGCGGTCGTAGGGGTGCAAGTCAGGTCGGGTTGGGTCCAACCTGAACACTCAACCCAAACCCGAACCGTTCCAACCCGATGAGGTTCAACCGGACCCGACTTGAGGAACCCTTTTTCCCAACCCAAACCTGACCCGACCGGAATTCAACCCAACCCAAACCTACTCAACCAGAATTTTTAAGCTTACTTTTTAAAAAAATGATAAAAAATATCAGGTTACACTTGGGTTGGGTTGCCCAAGCCCTCAACCCGAACTCAAACCTGGTTGGGAAAACTCAACCCGAACACGAACCCGACCCAAGATCAACCCAACCCAACCCGACCCGAGTTGCACCCCTGTGTTTTGGTCATTGTCACTAGATAATAAGATTTCTTTTGGGTTCACTTTCTAATGATATATGGGTAATTTTGTAATTTTCCAATGAGGAATAGTTACTTTTACAGCTGACATAGATATGGACCATATGGTGTGCCCAGAAAATCTCCCCCATAGGTTGGGATCATGGGTTGGGATTATCCTATGAGATGATTTTCTGGAGACAACCTATCTAAGTCAGGGCCTAACAAATGAATGGTTTGGATCACCCAAACATAGTTGGGCCCGCTGTTTTTGAGAGAATCACCTTACCTAAAAACCAAAATAAAAGGAAAATTACTTCAAGTGCGCTCAAGTTCCCAGTCCCAGATAAATTCTGGGTAAAAAAAGGTGCGGGGCAACTTCAAAGTTTAACTCATTCGGGTAGTCCCACCAGGCCACCATAATTGGATGGTAAGAGAACCTAATTTAAAAAAAGTATCTTGTAAGAGGAGAAATTATATGATGCCTGACCGTGAAAATGTAAAGGGCGGAAGGAGACAAAACCTGCTACCTTGGTTTTTGAACCAAGGAAAAGTAAAAACGGGGCTTTCTCTTGGATTAAAAATCAAGGGAGAGATGGTTCTCTCTCTCCGCCCTTCACATTTTCATGGTCGGGTATCATATAAGTTCTCCTTGTAAGAGCCTATCAAAAGAAGCTACAAAAGAAGGTATTTGGTCGGGGTCATGCCTAAACCCAGCTTACCCATTTTAAAAAAAAAAAAAAGTTGGCATTGATATTTTAAATTGGGTGTGCATGTGACATAGAACTAGGATCATGTAGGTTAGCTCATGGGACTCTACCAAATCAATGGTCTTGATCACACATGTATGCTATGTGGGACCCAACATTGACCATTAAGATCATTTCTTTAACAAATATCGTTTTTGGTAGTAAACTCATATATCTAAGTTTTCAATTCTTAGAGTTATGCAAAAATAAATACATCAGATTTTGTGATTATGTCTGGGTAAATGAAGGGCATTTTCATATATTGGGGCCATCCATTCGAATCGAGGACGCTCCGTCGGATTTTGTGACCATGTTTGATCACAATCTGAGATAACTTGTAAGGACATACGGTATCTAACTTAATATTTGAATCTATTGGACCATATGGGTCCTATGGTCCATTGATGCCCCTCACCACATTATCTTGGAAGGGGAAGAAAAAAAGACAAGTATTTTTTCGCTGATTACTATCAGAGAAAAGTAATGACCTAGTTTATGATCCCTTGTATCTTCAAGTGTCATACTGCCTACCGCAGTGACCCCGTATTTGCATCATTCATTTGAGAAAAATCTGCAAATTAATGAAAGTTTTGTATATTAATTAATAAAGGAATTTGCTAGGGACCATCCTAGAAGGCATTTCGTGCCTGGGATGCTGCATGTGAGAGCAGTCACACATGCTTGGATTTTGTCTTATTCATTTAATTCATACGAGGTGGTTGTTCTCACATGCAACAGCCCATGCGTGAAATGTTAAAACTCATATTGCATGAACGAATCATAAGCATAAGATTCAATAAATTAAAAGCGAGAAAATATAAAGCATAAATACCTCTGTCCATGGCTTTAAGATGCTCTGACAAAATGATTTTTTGATTTGAACCTCTGCAAGACAAGAAAACACGGTCTTCTACTATATCCATGTCCTTATCTGTATTCCAATGGGGAGATATAACAACCTTATGTGTGAGAGCAGGGACCAATCCCGTATTTATAATAATTTAAAGGAAACCCTAGAGTCCACCCATTACCGGCTCTTCTTCCTCAAACAAGCCCACTAACTTTATTGGGCTTACAACGGGCCCACACATATTACTAACCCACTACCGTACCACTTGCAACATTAACACATGTGGATAAGGTGTTCCCGACTCAAACCTTATTTATCACTAACCATATATGGGCCGATCTGGATTACTCTTTGCTATAATCAAACATTCACTACAAACCGATGTTACAAAAACCAAAACATGTCCTATGCAAGTCCATAAAAGTCTTACATTCTCCCACTTGGACTGTATAGAACATTTATAGAAAGCTTTAACATAAAATCTTTGCTTTGAAAACTTAATTCAAAACTTTAATTTGAAAACTACTCTCCGGATTGCAATGGCCACAAAAGAATCCTGATAAGAGCAACACCTCAAGCTTTGCTTTAATCAAACAAAGCAACTAATACCCAATCATGAAGATCGTTGCATCATATTACGACATAGGACTATACATGTTAAATCACTAGAAACTTCATTAACATAGGCTAATTGGTATGGCTATGTGGTATGGAAATTAAATGTAAATGTGATCTTTCATGCCTATTTCTAAATTGATCCAAGGGTGCCAAGAATCTGGAAGAAATCCCAACACCCTCAGAAGTTGAGACCAGAAAGAAAGATCAACATACCAACATCAGTCTGGAAAACGGTTTCTCCCTCCTAAAAGAGCCTACATGAGATGTCCCAAAGAAAGATGACAATGATTAGTCCGAGACAGATTCCTAAGATGATGATGATAGTCTTCAAGAAGAGGCTGAAATGGAGATCATGCCAAATGAATGCGCGATCCAAGCGCACCTCCCGTCAGAGGAAGATGGACACGCCCATTATGAGAACAAACCATCAGAAGTTGAGGAAGAGCGAGATAAACAGGACACTGGGTCAAAAGATGATAACCCTCCACCCACTGAGGACAAACCACTAGAAACATGTTAGCCCAAGATTCTCCATGGGTTCAACTAATCACCTTTACCTTGTTATTTTGATGGTAGCAAATCCAAATTGATTAGTCCTTATGGACTAATGTGTTGCTTTGTAGCATTGTGCCTTAGACAGGAAACTCAAATGTCAAACCAAAGTTAGCACATCTAGCACAATACAACTCAACACATGGCTTGCAGATCAACATGCACAATGAACCAAACGAGCTTGTACATACATTGGAGACATCATCCTTAGATGTTCGAGTCAAGAGCTCAAGTCAAAGATCCCACAAGCATGCCTTGCGAAGTGCCAAAAGAAGCTTGAAGATGAACTAGCATTGGTGATCACCTCATGTACCATTGAAGATGTTCAAAGAATGAAGGAAGTTACAAGGCCCAAAGCAAGTTGAAGAGTTCACTCACAAGTTGAAGATGTCCAAGAAAGTGCTGAGGAGCCAAGACAACAAGAAGACTCAAGATTTTACATTTTATAGATTGTATTGGAATCCGCTTGTTAAATATTTTTGCACTTTCAAAAATGGTTTTCAAATGGTTTTCATAAAAAATTTGACATCTTTAAAAACCATTCACACACCCCAAAATGTGTTTGAAAACTTTGGACTTTTGTCCAAAAACAATGGCCCAAAGCCCTAAAGTTTCAATATGTAAAACCAGTTTTCAAAACAGAGCCGGTCGACCGAGGCACACTGGTCGAGCGCGGATAACCTTCTGGAAATCCAGAGGCCATCCAGCATGGTTGGGCCGGCCCAACCGCCAAAGGGTCGGGAGATCGCGGATAGGTTTGGACGAAAATTTCAATCCTCCAGAAAGCCCACTGCAGGCGACTATGCTACCCCGGTCGACCGTGGAGGTTTGAAATTTGAAAATAAAAAAAAGGTGGGCTCGATAAGGGGGGCGACTGCGACATCCAGGTCGACCACCCCCGTCTGGCAAAGTTGCCGCTGGGGCCTGCGCGACTTACTTTTTCATGGCCATTTATTTACTGTTTTGCCCCCAAACGGTCATATTACTACTTGGGCTATATATACCCTATCCTTGACCATTTAAACAACCTTTTTGCAAGATCATTTCACATCCTTGAAAGCTTAAACATTTACATTCAACAAGAGGATCTCCATAGGGCTTTATTAGTGTAAATATTTTAGAGAGATTGTGAGCTATTGATTGTATGTATTAGCCTATCAAGAGGCATTGAGCGGGCTTCATCTTCTTACTATTCATTGTAATCAGGGTCTACGATTCGGCCCAACAACAAAGGTGAATCTGGCGCGAAGATGAGCTTTTCCCTTTGAGGCGGTTTGCAAAGAGGATCACTACCTTGGAGGTGGTTTACGAAGAGAAGTGATTTCCTTGGAGGTGATTTTGTGAAGAGGGATTGTTCCTTGGAGGCGGTTCGCAAAGAGAAGTGATTCCCTTGGAGGCGGTGTGCGAAGATGGTTGATCTTCTTGGAGGCGTTTTTGCAAAGAGGGTTTGTTCCCTTAGAGGCGGTGTTCATTGTAAAGCTTGGGGATTCAGCATTTGAAGAATCACATCATAGTGAAGGAAAATCCTAAGGAAAGACCAAGTACTAGGGTAGTCGAGTAGGTCCGTTTGTGACCGAACCACTATAAATTTGTGTGGTCTCCTTGCTCTCCTTCTTGCCTCCTTTGGGTGTTCTGGTAATATCTAACATTTCTTTATGTTTATAATTATTTGAACAAGGGTTAGATTTAGACTAGTGTTGATTTCAAAATGTTAATTAAATTTGATTAAAAAATTTAATTACCCAATTCACCCCTCCTCTTAGGTTGCCCTTTGGGATTTCAAAACATAAGACAAACTACTGAGAACAAACTACCAAAAGTTGAGGAAGAGCCAGAGAATCAAGAAGCTAGTAAGAAGATGATAGACCTCCTGGAACATTAGGGGCATCAAGTACACTCAAGCTATTTGCTCCAACTGGCATTTCCATGCTAACTATGGCCATATGGAAAAGGGTCGTATCTAGCTTTCTTTGGGATCCAAAGGTAATTCACATCAGAATCATTCATGAAGGGTACCCGGAAGTTTATTTCGATGACCTTGACATATGTTTCTTCGCCATTCATGAAGGGTACCCATCACTAGTATTTTTGGATCATTTGAGTCCTTTGTTTTCACTATCTAAGTATGTTTCAAGGATAAGGTTGATGTTTTCATACTTAAATATATCATCTTTCTTTTCATTTAATAAATCGATAGGGGTTCCTACCAAACCCCAGCTTATGTACAAAAAAAAGAGTATACAAGTAACTTCCTTTATGCTCTGTTTGGTTGCTTCAATTTGGCTGGGAGATTAGTAGAAGAAGAAGTGAGAGAAGAAGACAAGCATGGTAGATGAGGAGAAAAATAGTGGAAGATTGGGAAGTAGTGTTCGGTTGCAAGTGTAATGACCAACCCTTTAATTGGGTTTTGTAAATTTAAAATTTGATAATTCCACCCCAAAATTTAATAAAGTGGGTGTGACTAAATTACCTAAATAAGTGACATTAAGCATTAGTTTAGGGGTATTTTGGACTTTTAAAGTTAATTTGAGAATCCACCTTTAGGCCTCCAAAAAAAGTTGGCGTATCTAATCTCCCAAAGAAATAGGCGTGTTCCCATATCTTTCTCCCTAAAAATAGCATTTATTTACAATCCCTTTAAATTAGGCCCATTCCCATATCATCTCCAAAAATATTGGTCCTACCCAATCCACCCCTAAAATATTGCCGCCCACTCCAATTTGGAGTGGGTACGCAAATCGATGTTTTCCTTTTTGGTTGTGTATACTGGGCCCTCAAATCAGCCCCATATATGTATATATATATATATATATATATATATATATATATAATGGCATATAGAAAAAAAGATTAGAAAAGGTAAAAAGGGAAAGTAAATAGGAGAAATATTAGCAAGCTACTAAAACACTGGAGATTTACAAATCTCCACACTGGTATGGGCGTGCACGCTTCCCAAGGAGGGGCGTGCGCATGTTTTCTTTCCCCAAATCTCCTACTAAATTGTGTGGGACACTTTCCTCCTTGCAAGTGGAGTTTTGTAAACTTGCTATTCTCAATTGATACGTAATTAGCAATAAAAGTAGGAAAATAGAATTAAAAATCAAATAGGGAAGTGATATGGAAAATGTTGCCACAAAATAATTGGAAACTCAACACACCACAATATATATAAATATGAGGAATAAGATTGTACGCTCGACCGTACCTAAAGTTAGGTACGATAGAGTGCAAATCACATGGGTCCCACATTTTTGGTGAGCATCTAAACCATTCATTTGCAAGGCCCCATCATAGATAGGGTGCATACCAAAAATCAGCTCCATAGGATCATCCTAACCCATCCATTTGTGGAGGCCAAAATGGACAGACAGTGTTTGTCCACAAATCTGCCCATTTTGGCCTCCAGTTTTGGAGGGGTTAGGATGATTCAATGGTGCTGATTTTTGGTATGCACCCTATCTATGATGGGGCCTTGCAAATGAATGGTTTAGATGCCCACCAAAAAAAAGGGGACCCATGTGATTTGGCACTCTACCGTACCTAACTTTAGGTACGGTCGAGCGTACAATCATTTTCCTCTATATATATATATATATATATATATATATATATATATATATATAGATAGAGAGAGAGAGAGAGAGAGAGAGAGAGAGAGAGAGAGAGACGGTTCCTACACACGTGTAGATAAGTTATCTACACACTAGCTTAAAATACAGTGGGGGCCACATTATTTGGGTGATCCAAACCATTCATTTTAAGGCCCTTTCATAGATAGGGTGTCCACAAAAAATTAGATCCATAGGATCATCCTAACCATTCGAACTTTGGAGGCAAAAAATGAACTAATTTGTGAAGGTTTAAAGACATCCATTTTACCTCCACAAATCGTGGGGTTGGAATGATCCTATGGATCTGATTTTTTGTAGACACCCTATCTATGTGAGGGCCTTTAAAAGGATGGCTTGGATCACCCAAACAATGTGGGCCCCCATTGTATTTTAAGCTAATGTGTAGAGAACTCTCTACACATATGTGTAGGAACCATTTTCTCATATATATATATATATATATATATATATATATATATATATATATATATATGAGAAAACGGTTTCTACACACAAGTGTAGATAATTTCTCTACACACTAGCTTAAAATACAGTGAAGGGCATATTGTTTGGGTGATCCAAACCATTCATTTGATTGGCCCTCACATAGATAGGGTGTCCACAAAAGATCAGCTACATAGGATCATCCCAACCCTACGATTTGCGGAGGTAAAATGGACGTGTATAAACCTTCACAAATCTGTCCATTTTTTGCCTCCACGGTTCGAAGGGTTAGGATGATCCTATGGAGCTTATTTTTAGGGCACACCCTATCTATGTGAGGGCCCATCAAATGAATGCTTTGGATCACCCAAACAATGTGGGCCCCCACTGTATTTTAAGCTAGTGTGTAGTTAACTTATCTACACTTGTGTGTAGAAACTGTTTTCTCTCTCTCTCTCTCTCTCTCTCTCTATATATATATATATATATATATATATATATATATATATATATATATATATATATATATATATATATATAGTGGGGCGTCCCTCTCTCTCCCCCAAAATTTTCACACGTTTGAGAGAGAGGTGCGCCCAATAAGAAAAAGAGAGACAGAGAGAGAAAGAGGAGGGAAACAAAAAAGTAAGAGGGAAGGGAGAAAAAGAAAAAGAGGGAAGGAAGAGAAGGGGAAAAGAAGTCAAGAACGGTGATTCAACGAAATTTTCATCTTCAAGTAAGTACGTAAATAAATCAATCTTTACGAATAAATATATTTTCGTTTCGAATAGGTGAATTTTTGTTTCGGATAGGTTATGGATTGATCTAAAATCATGATTTAGATAATATTAATAAAAAATCTCATATCTAGACTCAATTCCATGCCCATATGAACCAAAAAAAGAAATTGATAACCGCACCCGATAGGTTCATCCTATATGAAATTTAAATGAATTAGGGTAAAAATATAATGGAAATCAATTTGGAAATAAATATACTTGCTGGAAACCAAAGGAATAACTGATTTTGAGACAAATTCCATTTTTGATATTTGCACAAAATTCTTTCATCTTATTAGAAATTTTAAGGAATTAATGCTGATTTTCAGCAGTAAACTATCTAAATTACTATCATACCCAATTCCAAAGTTCCAGATTTTCTGAGTTGATGTGTGCTGATTTTCAGTTCGTTCCGTTTTTATTAAAAACACAAAATTCATTCGTCTTATTAAAAAAATTTAAGGAATTAGCGCTGATTTCAACACAGATTATTTTATATGAATAAATCTCTCAATTTTAAGTTTTTTAGAGATTTTCGCTGATTTTCAGCTAGAAATAGTTTTCATATTCGCACAAAACAATTTTGTCTTATTAGAGAATTTCGAGTATTTAATTTCTGTTTTTGGCCAGAAATCAGATTTCAAGATATAGGTTATTTAAATAGATTGTAAATTAAATTTTATTATTTTTAACGCTCATTTACAGCAACTTTCAGTTTTGATAATCGCACAAACTTTCATCGTCTTATCTGGGAATTTTTAGATTTCAACTGTCAAATTTTTGAGGCATATGTAGACATGATAAAAATGGTTTTACTTATAATATATCATCTTAGAATAGGGGTTTATGGATTGGAAAGTTGAATAAAAAAATAAAAAACGTAGCCTTAAGGATAACCTATAATAAGACCTAAAGTTAGGAATGTCATTCAAAACTAATAATGAGAACTTAAATCGTTCTTCTGACCTTCGTACAGGCGATCGACACTGCTAAACCTCTGAGGTTATCATCATTTAAACATCAGCAAGACAAGGCAAGTGATGTTAGACTTGTTGGATAGGGGTAGAAACAATATTGTATTTATGAATTATTTTTTATGAAAATGATTATTCCTATTTTATTTCATTTCATGAAGAAAGTAAGTTATCACATATTATGAATTATGAAATAATAATGATAAGAATTGGAAGAATAATTTACCCCTCATGACAAAGGAGGAAAGAGGTATATAGTGCATTCATATGTATGTCATACTCTAGGGGGAAACTGTGTGAGGGGGGACTAAGAAGAACCCTTGGATCCAACTTTGGGCGAAAAGCCAAAAGCCGATCGGTCCGAGAACGTACGACAACTGGTAGGCGGTGCAGTTGGGAGGAACCCTTGTGGTGAACTGATAGAAATCCTAAAGGAGATCACATTCCATTAGGGAATGTGAGGTCTTTAATGGTCAATGATCGCTGACTAGGCTATAAGCCACCGTTATACATGGAAAAGAGAATGTTGGGATGCCGCATGATCATTGGGGTTGTATGAGAGAATCGTATTGATTGTTCATTCATATTTACTTTCAGTCATTTATTTCCTGTTATTATTAGAATAAGATAAAAGTATTTTAGCGCTGCAGCGCAGGAAGTTCCATGTGCTGTAGCGCGTTATAACGCCTCCCATTGGTCACTTTTGTGGGCCCGCAAAGTGGGACCCGCTAAACGAACCAATGGGGGGCGTTATAAACGCGCTACAGCGCTGCAGCGCAGAAACACTTTCCTCTTAGAATAATTGATTCACTTCACTGTTAATTATGATGCAAAACATGTTTATTCATTTTAATGAAGAATTGTGAATAATGCAATGGTTATTATGCTTTTTATCCCTCTGGTCTTCCAAATGACCTTGCTCTCTGACTTAGTTACCCTACAGTCATTGTAGGTGAGGACGATGGAGCGTTCGCCAACGAGAATATTTGATGAAACCAATGCGGGAATGGGGAAGAGCTCAGTGTCAGAAGTTCGGAGTGACATGGTGTCATTACCGAGAGTTGTGTTTTGTGGACTTTAGTTCTTTTTATTTCAGTTAGTTTTAAGATTTTATTATGGTTGGCTATTGAGTCGTGGTTTGAATTATTTTAATTTCATATTTTAAGGAACAAGGTTGTTTTATTGTTGAGGTAAACAATTAAAGTAATGCTTTATTTGAATTTAATTCTTATCGTTTCCGCTTATATTGGTTTGCTGTTTTTTTTTAAAAATCAGTGGTTTTTGGTAGCGATCACAGGCAATGGAAGCCGAGTCGTTATACGAAGCAATCTGTGAGAAGATTAGCGGAATATATAGGGGTGTAATTACCAAAATAGAGAGTGGAAGAGAGAGAAAAGAAAAGGGAATAAGAGAAGAATCTTCTCCCCGAATTTCACCAAAATGGTGAAAGATGGGGAGAGGATTAGTAAAGATGGGGAGATGATTAGTAGAGGGAGCGTTACCGCCACGTAGGAAAAAAGGTAATAATAATGTCTGGTGGTCAAAAGAAATTTGGGCAACCAAACATGCTTTGAGCGGATCTTCGAAAAATCAAATGCCGATAATCTCCCACATATGAGCAACCAAACAGAGTATTAGAGAAATTATATGGTGCTCGATCGGCACCAAGACTGGCGGGGCATCTGCCCTTGACATTTGATCCAACAACAGCCTGTTTGATCAAATATCAAGGGCGGATGCCCCACTAGGGCTGGACCTGCTGGTGCCCCCATCGGCCACCGTATAATATATCTCCTTTACCATTAATTGTTATAGTCACTTCTACAAAAGCGACTTTCTTTACCATTGTCTTTTGAAAAGGAGTACAAAAGTGACTTTGTCTGTACCGTTTTCCAAGCCTAAATTTTCCTATCACCATTGATTATAAAAGTAACCTATCTGCATGTCGTTATTATCGATCTCTTACAACAAAAGCACAAGAGCACACCCCTCGCCGCCTCTCTTGCTATCCTCGTTACTCTCTAGACGCTGTCCTTATCGAGAGACGTACGTAAATGAATGATGCTTTTCCTAGGAAAAGGCATTAACGTATAACGTGTGGTAACTAATATCCCACTATCTAAAGAGCCAATCGTGGAGTCAGTTACCATTAGAGTGGGAGCACTAAGGTCGGAATGTTGCAACACGTTAACCATCAGAGTGGAAGCTCTGCGTGGCGCTTTGTTTTTTTGTCCAAAAGGAAAGTTGGCTGTTTCTTCAAAAGCACGCTCCCAACAAAATAGCAGTGGTGGCCTTGTTAGAGAAACAAACGGGCCTCTGTGTGGCCCTCAGTTCCTCTACCCACATCCCTGAAACTCTCTTGGAAAGAGTGACCGAATGAGAGCGAGAGAGATTGGATTTGGGATTTCAAATACCTGGGGTTCAAATACAGAGAACAAGAGTGAAAATCCCAACTCTGAAAGGAAAATACTAGATTAAGAAGAGGGAGAGAGGGAGATTGCTTTCTGGGTTTTGTTTAGAAGGGAAGATTACATCTTGGGTTCTGCTCAAATTTTGGTTCGGAAAGTCTTGGCTGGATTTAGCCACGTATTTTTGGACTGTCATTGAAATAGAAAAGATGAGATTCCTTTATAGATTTGGGATTTTTACAGAGAATCTTTCTATATAGGAAAGTTTGGGAGAAAGAGAATCTCTGGGGAGGAATTTATGAAATAGTAAACTCAGTGCAAGAGGCGTGGAATGGGAATAGAGGATAATGGAGTTCTGGCCAGAATTTCTTGCAAGCAGTTGGGGCAAAGAATTTATAGCAGGAGGGTTTGGAGGTATGGCTGGTGTCATATCTGGACATCCTCTAGACACTCTCAGGATCCATCTCCAACAACCTTCAAACAAAATCTCAGCCTTCAATCTCCTCCGCGGAATGGTAGCATCTGAAGGTCTTTCCTCCCTTTATAGAGGCATGAGCACTCCCTTGGCCTCTGTCACTTTCCAGGTATACCATGATTACTCTTACTCACTTTTCCTAAAATACTACACTTTAGCTTGTTATTTCATGTGCTCTGCCATGATCTGTTCTTTTCACAGCTTTGGTGAAGCTATAGCTTTTCTGAGCTGTTATGTGTCAAAACCAAACAAAAGGCAGAAAATCAGAATCTAACTGGAATTGATATTAAACTTTTCATTCTCGAAGACAGAATTATCGGTCCTGTCATTTATTTTGAATTATGAGCAATCATCATCTTATATTTTTATGTATTTATTTGCACAAAAAATAAGTGTTGAATCATGCGGAAATCAAGAAGTGATTGAATATATAATAACTCCTTCAAAAAATGTAAAAAAATCTTACATTGTTCACGAAAATTTGCAAGAAATCATAATACCAAACAAATGTGGTCAAGGCAATCGACAGAACATATTTTTCTTTGGATTTGCACATCGCCACCTTGATCAACTCCTAAACTTCAAAAATCAGTTCTGAACAGCTTTAAGAAGATTACTTATGAGTTACAATATTGAGGAAATATATTCATGGGTTAATGATCGAGTGCCTGATCTATTGCATGCAAAAGTACTATAAATTATGATCCCCGAGATGAATGGAAATTCTCTTCCCTCCGAAAATCCATCAATAACTAATCCTTGAATTGGAAAGGATGATCTGGTTCCCAAATCAACATCAATTGTAGGATGGTTGCATCTAACATTAGACATCTCCATGATGCTTTTTAACTTGTTTGAAAATTATTAAGACTCTTAAAAGCTTCACGCAATAAGGTAAACATAATGATCCCTACATAACAACTACATAAACACAATCTATATATTTAAGAACCAATGCTGCTAGGCTTGATTTTAGGCTTAGTGTTTATCGCTCATATGTACTGAGCCTAGTTCGTTCTGAGTTAGGGTTGGTTTTTGTGCTTTTATGCTACCATCTTTCTCTTTATCTAATAAGGGGTCCCCGCTAAACCCTAGCTTACCCACCAAAAAAGAAAAACACAAGTTCAGTCTATTGCCTTTTATCTCATCCACATTGAAAGATTTTAGACCTGGTGAAACACAATGAAAAAGACATTCTATTAATCTGTTCATTTTTTAAGGCTTTAGTCTTATGAATGAGATTTCAATTTGAATCTGGGTCCTCCTCCTCTTCTTCTTCTTCGGATTCAGGGTTTGAACTCTCGGTATCGGTTTCAGAATCCTCTATTTCATATATTTCTGGCTCATCATATTCTCTTTCCGTGTCTGAGTCGTTTGTCTTCTCTGTCTCTTCTTCTGTTTCCGAATCAGAGCTGGTGGCGAGCGGTGCGAAGCTTGGTCTGCACATTGTGAGGTTTTCAGATTGATCGGAGTTTTTCGAAACTTTTGGAGGTATTAGCAAGGTTGCCAGAGCGGGAATCGAAAGCGGGAATCGAAACGGGAATCGAAAGCGGGAATCGAAGGCTCCCAGGGAAGAATCCTACTCAAGGTTGCCAGAGCAGGAATCGAAAGCGGGAATCGAAGGCTCCCAGGGAAGAATCCTGCTTCCTTGGGTATTAGTGCCCTAGCCCCCCTTTTGCTCGATGGAGGAGTATGTGAAGAACATGAAATCAAATGGACCGGAGAGGAACATAAATAGGAATGTCTTCCAGTCCTGTTTATTGAACAATATCAGGGGTTCTCAGTCTATAGAGTACTACTCAGGGAGAACAAGATTTCTGGAGGAATGGAAGGTAAAACGCAGTAAAAGGGATGAGAGATTGATCAGGGTGGCGAACAGAAGAAAAGAAGGCAATTTAGGGGATTGGAGATGCTCTAAATGTAAGTTTGTTAACTTTAGAAGAAGGGTAGAATGCTTCAGGTGCTAGAAAGTGTGGTCGGACTTTGATATGAATATTTCCTCCAATCTTCCTAAGAAGACATTAGGTACATCTCATAAGGAGAAGATGAAAGTCCATGCGCCTAAGGAGGTTGTTAATGGGGGGGCGGAAAAAGATACACGGGTATTCACAGAAGATGCTGGTAGGGTAGAGGAGTTGGAAGGCTCTGTTGCTGAATCAGGATTGATTGGGGATACTGTTATATGTTAGGAAGAATTATGGGCGGAATCCATAGCATTGACTCCTTTGTTCTGCATTAAGAGAATGCTATGGGGGAAAACTAAAGTTGGAATAACTCTTGTGGCAGCAGAGTTGCAAAGGTGGTTGGAAATGTTGTTAGGTAACACAGGAAGCTTAAAGGTTTTGCAGGTGGCTCCTCAGGAGTATGCTATTGCCTCTTCCCAAGTTTCTTTGCTGGACTCATATAAGGATCAATGGGTAAGCACAGAAGATCGTCCTTTCGAAATGATTAATGGGTGGAAGGATAGGTTCCAGGGAATTTCCTGTCCTCTTGGTGGTCGATTAAAGGTTTGCCTCCCCATGCATGGTCAGTGATCAATTTCAGAAAGATAGGTTGTAGAATCGGGAGAGTTCTAGCAATAGATGGTTCTTGCGAAGAGGGTAGTGGATATGAGTCAGCTTTGATATTGTTAATGGTGTTCGATTCAGCTCCCGATATTATAAAACTTCCGGTTTGTATAGATGAAACAATATTTTGGGTGGTGGTTTCAAGATGTTCTCTTCGGCCTTCGCTTTCTGAAGTTCGTGAGTCGGAGGAGTCGGCGGAACTATTTGCGCAACCTTGGTCTGGTTCGACCGATTTTAATGAAGGAATCGTGCCGGAGAAGAGGGATGCGCATAATAGCTATCAAGAGGGTTCAAAGCTTGCGTACGCTTCTTCGTCTTTTCAGCCTAGGGACGTGTCTTGTTCTCCTGGAAGTAGTCTGCATGCTAAGGGTGTAGCTTACGGCGATGTAAACTGTTAAAATATAAAAGATAAATAATGCCTTTCTCCAACAGCGTAAGCTTTTGGAGAAGTTGGTTAGTTAACATGGTATCAAAGTCAAAGGTCTCGAGTTCAAACATCCCAGATAGCAAAAATCCACATGTGATGGTCGGCCCAAAGTGGGACCACATGTGCCACGTGTTTGCCGAGTGGGCCACACGTGCGGGGGAGTGTTAAAGTATAAAAGAAAAATAACGCCTTTCTCCAAAAGCTTAAGCTTTTATACTGTTCTTCATTGAAATCAACCGACTTAGGTTTTCCTTTCTGAGATTCGATTTTATATCCACAGGGTAATCTGGGATTAGGGTTTCTGAGTTTTGAGTTTCTCTTCCGAAAAAGATCTGTATTAGGGTTTTGTTTTTTGGCCATTCGATTATCATTCGAAAAGAGTTGGGGACCAGGGTCCGATTACGGTTTCATTTCTTTGATAATGAGACCGGCCTCCGAGAGCTTTCATCATCATGATCGGAAGGACGGATCGCAGCTTTCTTCTCGCAACGGTCGGCAGGAGTGGGTGCCGAGAGGACTTGTTGTTGCCACCACATCGTCTATCCCTAATTTGATTCCAGACCCAAACGGAGGAGAATCTAATCCGAGATTGAATGCTGGCCCAGTGCCAAATGGTAGACACAGATCTAATTTTGTTAGGCAGAGTTATATCGCCCGTCCTTCTTACCAGAAGAGAGAGAACGAGGATCTCGAACCGAAGGGATCAAATGTCCCACAACTCGTACAAGAAATCCAAGAGAAGCTCGCAAAGGGCACGGTTGAATGCATGATATGTTATGACATGGTGCGAAGATCTGCTGCGATATGGTCGTGCTCAAGTTGTTATTCGATCTTCCATCTGAATTGTATCAAGAAATGGGCCCGGGCTCCTACGTCCATTGATTTGTCGGTGGAGAACGGAGGCTTGAATTGGCGGTGCCCTGGTTGCCAATCCATGCAGCTTGTGGCATCGAAGGATATTCGTTACACTTGCTTCTGTGGCAAGAGACCGGACCCACCATCGGATTTCTATCTGACCCCACATTCGTGTGGAGAACCTTGTGGGAGGCCTCTTGAGAGGGAGACACCAGACAACAGTGACGGTCATGAGAATAGGTGTGCCCATGTTTGTGTTTTGCAATGTCACCCGGGTCCTTGCCCACCTTGCAAGGCCTTTGCTCCTCCACGCCCGTGCCCATGTGGGAAGAAAATGATTATGAGGAGATGCTCTGATCGAAAATCAGTTGTTAGTTGTGGCCAATCTTGTGGTAAGATTCTTGAGTGTGGGTGCCATCGGTGTGAGCGAATTTGCCATTTGGGGGCTTGTGACCCTTGTCAGGTTCGAGTCAATGCCACTTGTTTCTGCAAGAAGAAGATGGAGGTTGTGCTCTGTGGGGAAATGGCCGTGAAGGGAAAAGTGGAAGAGATTGATGGGCTTTTCTCATGCAATTCAGTTTGTGGGAAGACACTTGATTGTGGACATCACAATTGTAGTGAGACTTGCCATCCAGGTCCATGTGGGGAATGCGAGTTTTTGCCAGCGAGGATTCATACTTGTTATTGTGGGAAGACACCATTGCAGATTGAAAGAAAGAGTTCCTTGGATCCAATTCCGACCTGTTCTCAGGCCTGTGGTAAGCTCCTCCATTGTGGGAGTCACCACTGTAAAGAGACGTGCCATGAAGGGGATTGTGCCCCTTCTTTGTTTCTCGTCAATCAAAAATGCCGTTGTGGTTCTTCTTCTCAAACTGTTGAATGCCACAGAACCGTGGAAGGAGATGAATTTGTATGCGATAAGCCATGTGGTCGGAAGAAGAACTGTGGGAGGCATAAATGCAGTGAGAGATGCTGTCCTCTCTCCAATTCCAACAATCAGTTCTTGGACAATTGGGATCCTCATTTGTGCTCTGTGGTCTGTGGGAAGAAATTGAGGTGTGGACAACATTCTTGCCAGTCACTTTGTCACAGTGGCCACTGCCCCCCTTGCCTTGAAACCATTTTCTCTGATTTGAGCTGCGCTTGTGGGAAGACAGTGATTCCTCCTCCACTCCCTTGTGGGACACCACCTCCTTCCTGTCAACAGCCATGCTTAGTTCCTCAACCTTGTGGCCATTCATCTACACACAGATGCCATTTTGGAGACTGTCCACCATGTTCAGTTCCTATGGCAAAGGAATGCATTGGTGGACATGTGATTTTGAGGAACATACCTTGTGGGTCAAAGGATATCAAATGTAATCAGCTCTGTGGGAAGACTCGACAATATGGTATGCATGCCTGTGCTAGAACATGTCATTCACCCGCGATTCTTCTTCTGGGTCTGGTTCTACTTCTGGTTTGAAGGTTTCATATGGGCAGATTTGTGGGGCCCTGAGGACAGATTGTCGACACACTTGCACTGCTTCTTGCCACCCATCCGCACCCTGCCCTGATTGGAGATGTGATTTTCCTGTGACGATAACTTGTTCCTGTGGTCGGATAACAGCAAGTGTCCCTTGCGATGCTGGAGGCACCACTACTGGGTTTCATGTTGATCCACTCTTTTGAAGCCTCTGTTATTCAGAAGTTGCCAGCTCCACTTCAGCCCGTGGAGGACCCAAGTGGCAAAAAAGATACCTCTTGGACAGAGAAAGCTTCTTTGTGATGAGGAGTGCACAAAGATTGAGCGGAAACGAGTGCTTGCAGAGGCATTTGATATCACTCCACCAAACCTGGACGCATTGCATTTTGGCGATAACTCTACTGTTTCAGAATTGCTTGTTGATCTGTTTAGACGAGAACCAAAGTGGGTGCTCGGTGTAGAGGATAGATTCAAGTTCCTAGTATTGGGAAAGAGTAAAGGAAGTGCTGCGAATAGTATGCTACGCCATGCTTTTGGAGAAGTTGGTAAGTTAACATGGTATCAGAGCCAAAGGTCTCGAGTTCAAACCTCCCGGATAGCAAAAATCCACATACGATGGTTGGCCCAAAGTGGGACCACATGTGCCACGTGTTTGCCAAGTGGGCCACACGTGCAGGGGAGTGTTAAAATATAAAAGATAAATAATGCCTTTCTCCAACAGCTTAAGCTTTTGGAGAAGTTGGTTAGTTAACATGGTATCAAAGCCAAAGGTCTCGAGTTCAAACATCCCAGATAGCAAAAATCCACATGTGATGGTCGGCCCAAAGTGGGACCACATGTGCCACGTGTTTGCCGAGTGGGCCACACGTGCGGGGGAGTGTTAAAGTATAAAAGATAAATAACGCCTTTCTCCAAAAGCTTAAGCTTTTGGAGAAGTTGGTTAGTTAACATAAACGAAGATTTGATTGTCATGCAGGGGGGTAACGTGGCGAGCTTATATGGGTCTCCTGCGGTCGTCAGAAGTAGGTTCCTTGAAGTTGGCGGAGTCTTATTCCCCTCTGATAAGAATGGATGATTCTCCACCGTCGGATTTCCATATTAATCAGATGGGCCCAGTTTCGAATACTTTGTATTCTCCAATCTCTAGGATCTCTAGATCTAATTGTTTCATCACATTAAGAGAATCCTCTCCTTTGGGCTTACCTCAGTCGGTGGACCCTTTATACTTAGCTACTTAGAGGCCCATAGCCCACTTGCAGTGGTGGAATATATGGACAATATGATAAATGGGCTTCCTTTATCACATCCAAGGGAAGTGTGTGGCGGGGAAAGGCAGGTTAAAAGCTGCTGGGAATTTTTCTTCTTCTCGCTCGTTAAGTAAGTTTGTGCAAGCCCAGTTTTTTCTGTTACTTCAAGCACCATGTTTGGGGGATCAAAGGGTTGAAGGAGATATGTGTCAATCTAATCTCATTACCAATTTGATGGAAGACTTTGCTGAAGCCTCTTGGGAAGTACAAAACCATGCGGTGGGACAGTTGGGTGAAGTTATTTCGTCGGGGGGGGGGGGGGGGGGGGGGGAAGGTCAGTTTCTTTTGCAAAATGTGGAGGTAATTGCTGATCTCCCCCCATCCACTGTACCATTGGACAGAAATGCGCAGATGTATAGTTGGGAGGGTATTGGTGGGGAAGCATGCAGGGGTTACGAATCATCCTCCTGGAATGATGAGTTGTGCAATAATCTAGCTATGGTTATTTCTTAGGAGGAAATTCCTAATCCCATCTCCTGGGTTGATCCTAAAGCTGAGCTTTTGGAGGTGTTTGTGAACCACATTATTTCCACCAGCAGGGCTTTGGGTTCGTCTTATTCAGGATCGGAGGATCAGTTAATGAATATGTTTAGGGTGGTGGAGGGAAGAGAATTGGATCAGAGGAGTTATTCCGATCATTCCAGTTTGGAGGGAATCAAGAAGATGCTAAGGAAATTAGCCAAGCTCAAATCAGATGTTAATTATGATGGGTATTCTGGTAGCAAGATCAGCGTTTCAAAAAGTAGTAGTAAAAGAAGAGGTTCCAGGGGGCTTAAAGATCTCAAATCGGTTGATCCATGAAGATAATTTCTTAGAATGTGAATGGGTTGGGGTCATTGGAAAAAAAGGCTCAAGTAAAAGAAGTGGTAAAACATAATAAACCTGAGGTAGTTTGCATTCAAAAAACAAAGATGGGGTCGGGGAATCGGTCTTTAGTTAAGAGTTTAGGAGCGAATGCGAATTGGGAATTTTTATCTTTGGATGCCATTGGTGCCGCAGGGGGGCATCCTAGTTATGTGGGATCAATCAAGATGGGAAGTACAAGATTCATGGATAGGTAGGTTTTCAATTTCTATCGTTTTGAGGAAGGTGGGGGAACCAGTTTTGGTTACTTTTACAGGCATATATGGTCCAACAGTGCGAAACGAGAAGGTTTATTTATGGGAAGAACTCTCTACAGTAAGAAATAAGTGGGAACACCCGTGGTGCGTGGGAGGAGATTTTAATGAAATTAGATGGGTTGAAGATTGTATGGGTTGTAACAGATCCAATCAGTACATGCGTGATTTTTCCGAGTTCATTGCTACTAATGAATTGATTGATATTCCTTTGTCGGGGGCCAAATTTACTTGGTCTAGAAGCAACAGGAAAAGTCGCATAGATCGGTTTTTGTTTAGTGCAGAGTGGTTATCCATCTTTCCGGCATTATATCAAAAGGCTCTTATTCATTCGGTCTCGAATCATTGCCCGCTCATGCTTGATCCGAGATTGGATTCTTGGGGTCCTTCTCCTTTCGGATTTGATTTGGCTTGGCTAGAAATTCCAAAGTTTGAGGAGATGTTGGGAGGCTGGTGGGTATCGCACAAGGTTGAAGGGGCGGCTGATTTCGTAATTGGAGAAAAGCTCAGAGCCGTAAAAAAGAAACTCAAAGTGTGGAATGCGAACAGGACGGGCAAGAGCTGAAAGAAAGTTGTGTCTTCTTGATAGAATTAGAGCTATCTCTTTGGCTGATGAGGAGGGGACAACTTCAGAGGAAGAGCTGTATGAGTTGGGTAGAGCTAAGGAAGAACATAGGTGTCTTTTATTGCAGGATGAAATATCTTGGAGGCAGAAATCAAGAGCCTTGTGGCTGAAGGAGGGGGACAAAAATACGGCTTACTTTCATAGCATAGCAAGTGCCAGGAGAAGAAACAATCGTATAGAGGCTCTCGTGGTTGACGGTGCATTATCATACAATAGGGAAGTTATCACCAAGGAAATTCTTGACTTTTATAGGTCTTTATACTCTTCGGAAGACATGTTGAGGCCTGTGTTGGAGGATGTTCATTTTAAAGTGCTAGATGAGAATAGTAGGTTGGCTCTGGAAAGGCCTTTCTCGGAAGAGGAGGAGCAAGGGGTTTTTTCGATGGACCATGATAAAGCACCGGGGCCGGATGGCTTTTGCCTTGCTTTCTTTCAATCTTGCTGGGAGTTTGTGAAAGGGGACATCCTAAAATTCTTCAAGGATTTCTTCGAAGGAATGGTGCTGGATAGAGGCACCGGTGCGTCTTTCCTCGCACTGTTGCCCAAAGTTAAAGGTGCGGTGAAGATCTCAGATTTTAGGCCTATCAGTCTGGTTGGATGCCTATATAAAGTCCTGTCAAAGGTACTGGCGGACAGAATGAAAGTGGTTCTTCCTCTTATTATTTCGGAAAATCAGTGTGCTTTTGTGAGGCAGCGGCAGATCTTGGATTGTTCTCTGGTGGCAAATGAAACGGTGGATTGGTTGGTTAAAACGGGCACTGAAGGTGTTGTTTGCAAACTAGACATGGAAAAAGCTTATGATAGAGTGGAATGACATTGTTTGGATTATTTCCTCCGGAAAATGGGTTTCGGAAACAGGTGGCGGGGGTGGATAAAAAGTTGTTTATCGTCGGCTTGGTTTTCCATTCTAATTAATGGGTCTCCAAAAGGTTTTTTCAAATCGTCTAGAGGTTTGCGTCAAGGGGATCCGTTATCCTCTTTCCTGTTTGTGATTGTCGTTGAAGCTTTGTGTATTTTAATGGAGAAAGGTAAGTCTGAGGGGCTAGTAAAGGGGATAAAATGTGGCCAAAATGGGGTCGAGGTGTCGCATTTGCAATTCGTGGCCGATACTCTATTATTTAGTTCACCCCAGGTATCGCAGATTTTAAATTTGAAGGCAGTGCTGAGGTGCTATGAAATTGTTACTGGTCAAAGATCTAATTTTTCAAAGTTTAGATTATATGTAGTGAATGTGGGAGAGGATGAAGCAAAGAACTTGGCTAATCTAATGGGTTGCCTCTTGGATAGTTTTCCCTCTTCTTATCTTGGGCTCCCTTTGGGAGGGGGGAGGCCTAAATTAGGTGCTTGGTCTCCCATGGTAGAAAGAATTGAAAGGAGAGTAGACACTTGGAAAAGGAATTTGGTATCAAAAGGGGGAAGATTGACTTTGATTAAGGCTGTTTTGTCCAATATTCCTATTTACCAGCTATCTCTGTTCAAGTGTCCTATCAGTGTGGTGAAGCGTATCGAATCGATTCAGAGGAGGTGTTTATGGGGTGGATCAAAGGATAAGAGGAGTTTCTCCTTGGTCTCGTGGGAAGATGTTTGTAAACCTCTGAAAGGAGGGGGTCTAGGGATAAAAAAGATAAAACAGGTTAATGTTTCTCTTTTGGGGAAATGGCTGTGGAGGTTTGGCGAGGAGCAGTCACAATTGTGGGCGAAAGTAATTCGAGGTAAATACGGGGTAGATTTAGGTAATTGGAGATCTCTCAACAGGTTCAGCAAACGGGGGGTATCTGTGTGGAGGGATATTATGCGTTTGAGTTCCAGTTTCGAGTAAGGAGTCAGATATAGAGTTTATTCGGGGGATCGGATATCTTTTTGGAACATGTTATGGTGTTCCGCCATTCCTTTAAGAGATTTATATCCTGATCTTTATATTGTGGCAGCTGATAAGCAAGCTTTAGTCAAAGATTGTTTTGAGAGAAGGGACAGTAAAGTCATTTGGAAGCCTCTATTCCGTAGAAGCTTTTTCGATAGGGAATTGTCCTCGTTGGTATCGTTACTTCAGATATTGGAAGATACTTACATCAGCTCTTCAGGTGTGGACAAGAGGTTATGGGTTTGGGATTCTTCCGGTTTCTTCTCGGTAAAATCTTTCTACAGGGGTCTTAATCCGATCCAAGAAGATCTTTATGTTGCAAAGGTGTGGAATATTAAGGTCCCCCCTAGAATTTGCTTTTTTGGGTGGACGGTGATTCGAGGCCGCATCCAAACGGTTGACTTTTTGAGGGCTAGGAATATGCTTATAGTAGATCATTACGCCTTGTGTGTAGAAGCTGGGGAGTCGGTAGATCATTTATTTATTCATTGCAAAGTAGCTCGGGAGGTTTGGGGAGGGGTCTTGTCGAGATTCGGCATTGCATGGGTGTTCCCTTCCAATATTAAGGATCTCTTTGAAGGTTGGTCTTTTATGCCATGGAGGAAAAAAGGGAAGATTTTGTGGTCGATTGCTTTACTGGCTACATTATGGGTTCTATGGACGGAAAGAAACAACAGGATTTTCGAAGGTCGTGCTAAATCCTCTTTCTTCCTATATATTAAGGTTGTTGCGTTATCGATTTCCTGGGCTAGGTCGCTGTCAATTTTCAAATTTGTTTCGGCATACGACTTTTGGGAGGGGTAGGGGGTGGTCTGTAACAGTCAGGTTCACAATCCGGTAATTGTTCAGAAGTGGGTCAATCCACCTGTCGGCTTCTCCAAATTGAATTTTGATGGGTCTAGCTTGGGTAACCTTGCTCTAGCTGGGATCGGGGGTGTTTTGAGGATTTCCTCTGGGGAAGTTGTGAAGGCTTATTCCGGGCCTATCGGAGTAGCTGATTCAAACGAAGCTGAAGTTAGAGCAGCTCATCAAGGTTTGTTACTCCTAGGGAGAGCAAGGATGGCAAGCGCTATTGTGGAAGGTGACTCGTTAAATGTCATTAGGTGGCTTAAGGGTTCTTTGGTTCCTCATTGGAGATTTCTTCGCTTTTTTGATGAAATAAAGGACATTACGATGGGGTGCGCTACGGTGTATCAACACGTAAGAAGATCTGCTAATGAAGTAGCGGATAAGCTGGCTAAAGATGGGGCTGTGAAGCAGGCTTTGGAGCTCTTTGACTTTCTTCCTCCTTAATTTCTTTATTGTATTTTTTCTCTGTGTGGGCGTGCTTGTAATATGGTGTGTGTGGGGGGACTCTCTCGGTCTTCCCTTTTTAATGAAAGCAGTTACTATTAAAAAAAAGAAAGAGCCAATGCTGCTAATTTCCAGTTAAACTTCTTACCAGGGTAAAAAAATGTTCTAATGGGAACACCAAAAATACATGAAATTGGGCATGGACCCTTCTCAATGGCATTACTAAAGAAATATTTGGAAGAGACGGAGCAATTGAAAACCCAAAGGGAGATGGGTAACCAATACCATGGGCAACATTTCACTTTCTACTTTAGAAGTCTGTATTTGTAGTATAAAGGTTCTTGTCCAGAAAACAGCCAAACATTTTGTTGCTTCATTATGATATGAGTTGGGTCTTATATAAATCGATTTGGGATGGCCATTTTAAAAAGCTTTGGGCTGAGTTGGGTCTTCAATAAATCGGTTAAAAAGATTATTTTGCATTGGAACACCAGCCCCTACGGAAAAGAGGTGTGGACTCTTTGGAGGCTAGCTCAATGTGATTATATGGCATATTTGGAAACAAAGGAACAGACGATCTTTGAATAGAAAATGAGGAAGGTGGGAAGGATGGTAAGTGAAATTAAAATTGATATTGCCTTATGCGGAAGAACTGTAAATTTTTTATCATCCCACACCATGGGAGACATCCTAAGGAACTCGAGAACCATCATTCTTGAAAAAGGAACAAAGAATACCATTATCCCTGCTGTAGCCCACCTCCTCTGGGATGGGTGAAGTTCAACTTCAACAGAAGATCTAAAGGTAAACTAGGACGAGCGGGTATCAGGGGTATTTTCCGTGATTATAGCGAAGGACCATACTTCCCTTCTTGGGCCTTACAGGGATGTGTGATGCTAACGAGGCGGAAGCAAAAGCTTCCCTTGGGGCTTGAGATGGTTTGTGGCATCGATGTCTGGGCCGTTAATTATTGAAGGAGATTTTGCCAACGCACTGGTGTGGGCATCAAACAAGGTACCAAGCCCGTGGAACTTGGGAGACTTCATTTCAGAGATTAGAGATTTATGTGCAATCGTACATCCCACAGACAACCACAAAAAGTGGTCAGCTAATGAGTAGGCTATAAGGTCGCCAAGGAAGAGGTGCGAAGGAGACGATCACACTGTCCATGCCAAAAAATGAGGAGAAGAGCGGCATGAACGTGTAAAGAGGACTGCCCAATGTGTAACGGAGACATTGGACCATCATAGGAATGGGTGGAACTTGAAGCAGTCAGGTGTGGTTGCACGATGCCTCAATTGCTGAACCCTAAAGGTAGGGACTTTAAAGTGTACTCTTTGGTTCAGCTCATTGTTGGCATACTGTAGAGGGAAGTAAATACTCAAAACTTCTCAATTCAGGCAATACTTATCTACAACCTACTGCATAATGGAAACTAGCTGCTGCAGAGATTAAGTGGCTATCCGATTCCTGATAGCTGGGACGAGTTTCTCCTAACAACAGTGAGAGGATGAAGACGACACCAAAAATGGACATTTGGGGTGCCAATACCCAGAACTCCCACATTTGGAAGAAGTAAACTCTCTATCGAAAGGGAAATCTGCAGTAAAGACAAAATTGAGAGCAGACAGAAGAAACCCAAAAAAGGAAATTCCTAGGAAAAAGCGAGCCTTGAAAAGGCAGCAGCAGTATCGAGTGCCCCAAACTACCTCATCTTCCATATTAGTAAAGACACTCTTGGAAAAAAGCTAGTTTAAAACTTTGAAAACAAGGCTTTCCCCCATATTCTAGCTCCTCCATCCCTACCACTTCAGGAAACATACGACCATGGAACGCTTTCTTCTCCCACCACCCGAGCCATCCCCAAGATAAAGTGGAATTCATAAAACCTAACTAGGGACAGAACGGAACCAGTGCCATTTCCTTTGACGAAGAAGAGATAAAGGAAGCAAGATGTAGATGGGCCAACCCTAGTGGAGTATTTCCTTGCTCGCCGTCCATATTTCCTCGCTCTGAAGACAATTTTGGAAAAGAAATGGAAGCTTCGGGGTGATTTCCAAACGTATGCTCGAATTCCTAGGTCTAGGACGACCAAGAGGGGGATAAATTGGTTGGTGATTGAAAATTAAAACTTTTAACACTTGGTTAAACCAATTTCACTTATCTCTTTCTTAGGTGGTTAGCACAATAGATGTAAAATAAGGAGAATCCAACCACAAAGAAATGAGAAAATGAAGGACACACAAAATTTATAGTGGTTCGGCCTTTAAACCCAACATAGATGATGCAGTTTGAATCCCATAAAGCTGAAGCAACCATACTGGGGCCCTTTTCCTTACCCAGCTCTTGTAGCTTTATCCTTTGGACAAACCTGAGCCTCCTAAGATCTATTGAGTTCAGAAGTTACAGTAACAAAAACATCTTTCTTCATGAGGCATTACCTCAGCTGAGTCGGTCCTGCTTCAACCACTTCTCTAAACTGAATTGTTAACTTTGACATATTCAGATGAGAGTGATCCACCTTTGCTGAAAACTCCCACCCTTTGTCTCATCAGAATACTACTCTGCACCCTTATCATATTCCAAACTTCTTGCTAGCGCGCTACCTAGATTTCCCCAACTGGGTCCATCTAGAACCTGAATTTGTACTCTAAAAAAACTTCTACATTGGCATCTTTCTTCCTTCCCTGCATTCCAAAAGATCTACTAACAAAAGAATCATCTGAATATATTTCCCCAGCAGGCAACACCATCATCTGTTATGCAAAGGTGCCCCCCAATTCTCTACCTCTTGGGCAGAAGTAAAACTGCCTTCACATCCATCTTTTCCACCCCTCCGTTGCCGATATATTCACTTGTTCATTTGCCGATCTTCTCTGATTCTGGAATTTGGGCCTGATTTCTTCCACTAGATCACTGATTTCATCTACAATGTTAACTAGCTTCCATGGCCCAACTCTTTTGTTACTTGCCCAAGGAACTATATTTGGCGAGTCTTCTATGAGTATGGGAACCGGCCTCGCGTTTGCATACCATCTTAGTCCCCATAAAAAAGCACTTGCTTCTGCCTAGTTGGAGTTCCATACTCTAGCTGAACCTGAGAACGACATCACCATTCTACCCTTGCGATCGCGGATAATGCCACCAATTCCGGTCGGGCCTGGATTGCCTAGGGAGCTACCATCAAAGTTTAATTTTAGCCATTCGAGTGGAGGGGGCATAAATTTTGGTGCATATTTCTGTTTCATCTTCTTTTCCTTCACTACTGTTGGCCACATCTATTGACCTCCCACACTATGCCACATTCTAAGGACTTTTCCCGCACTACAGCATGGTGTATCCTTTCCTTTTCTGCCCCATAAAATTAAGCCGATGTTGATGTCAAAGATAATTTTGCCTCAACTTTTCTCTCTCTTTGAATATACAATTATTTCTTTCTTTCCAAATATGCCACAAAATGGCAATAGGAACAAGTCTCCACATTTCCTGCTCCACTTCTCCAAATGGACCACCACACCGACTTTGCATTTTACTTTAATAGTTCTTTGTAGCACCCGCCCAAAGCCAAAACTTTTGATTATTACCTGCCACAGTCTATAGGCAAATGGACACTGACTGAACCATCAAATGATCCAATGACTCCACATTATACAAGATGCATCACCTTGCTAGATCTACTTTTCTTGAGGCAGTCACATGTGTTAATTTTCTTGCTCGCCAATGTCCATATGAATGCCCATCGCCTTCGGGCGAGCATTTGATTTTCATATGTTGGCACGACTTGAGGATTCTCTAAATGTTTTGCCTGTAAAAGAAAACACGAACAAAGAAGACTCCTTGAGGGCCAGGACTCCAAACTCTATAGTCCGACAATGAAGGAGAACAATAGTAAGAACAGATAAGGTCAAGCAATGAGGATAAACTCCCCATCGCAGTTTCTTTCAGGTCACGGCTAAGTCTAATATCCCAAAACCTACTCACATCCCTTCCTCTCGCAAGATAGTCACTTAGTTTAGCCCTTCTACAATTTACTAGATGGTATAGGTCCGGAAATGCATGGCACAGACAAGACTCTTCTGACCAAAGATCTATCCAAAACCCTGTTCCCTCTCATTGCCCTAACTCTAAACCTAACCAATGACTCGTACTCGGTTTTATACACAAATAGACTTCCATGTAGTAAAAACTTATTCTAATGCTGGGCTCCTACTCTTTGAATCTCCCAATTTCTGTCCATATTTATCTCTGTTAGTAGGGTATTTACGTCTTTGTGTAACCCTAAGTTTGGAATATATATATATATATATATATATATATATATATATATGAGGAAAGTTTTTCTAGTCGGCCGACTAGAGCAGCTTCTCTAGTCCGCTGACCAAAAACATAGTGGATGATCCAAAGCATTCATTTGATGAGCCCGATCATAGATAGGGTGTGCCCAAAAATCAGCTCCATAGGATCATCCTAGCCCTTCGATTTGTGGAGGTTAAAAATGGACAGTGGAGGTTAAAAACACAGTGACTCCACGTTGTTTTGATGATCCAAAGCATTCATTTGATGGGCCCTGACATAGATAGGATGTGCCTAAAAATCATCTCCATAGGATCATCCTAACCCTTCGATTTATGGAGGTTAAAATGGACGCGTATAAACTCCACAAATCTGTCCATTTTTAACCTCCACAAATCAAAGGTTTAGGATGATCCTATGTAGCTGATTTTTTGGGCACACCCGATCTATGCCAGGGCCTATCAAATGAATGTTTTGGATTATCCAAATAATGTGGGCACACTGTGTTTTTTGGTCTGCGGATTAGAGAAGCTTCTCTAGTCGGCCGACTAGAAAAACTTTCCTCATATAAATACACACACACACACACATTGCCAGAGGTCTATTTCAGACTCACTTTCTCCCTAACTTCTCTTCTTATTCTATGGAGATTAGGTTCTGTTGAACATGGTATCAGAGCCTAAGGTTCTCACCCGGAGTAGTGTGGCAACAGCAACAACAACAACAACAACACAAAATTTCCCAACCCTAACCATAGCCTACCCACCGCCCACCTTTCCCCTCGCTCTCCACCTTGCCGCCGCCACCCTCTCCTCTCCACCTAGCCTCGCCCCCCTCCTCTCCAGCTTTCTCCTCGCTCTCCATCATTGCCGCCCACCCTCTTCATCACCACGCACTACCTATCTCACCACTGCTCCTCTCCACCTTTCTCCTTCCTCTCCATCACCGCCGCCCACCCCCTCCATCACCGCCGCCCTCCGACCTATCTTATTGCCGCCCCCTACCACCCAAACCCATCCCGAAAACCTCCTATCCCTTGCCCACCATTGTCACACGCTCCCAAATCCACAGTTTGGGTTAACCCTTGGTGCTTCACCCATTCTCCTACTTATTCTCGTGGAAACACAAGGCTCCTTGATTTTTCTCCCTTGCTACAACTCCTATTCTGATGATCTAAACACTATTCCCTATCCTTTTACTTGTTGTGGGTTCCGGGGTCATGTGATTCCTCGTTCGTTCATTTTCAATAGTTTGTTGCTTGTATACTCGAATTTGATTTGTTGCGGGGCCGTGTGATGTTTTGTTGTGTTGATTGTTTATCGCCTTGGTGATTTTCTTCTTTTTTGTTGTGGTTTGATATCTCTCCTCTATGATTCGTGCATTCATGGCTACGAGTACTACATCTTCTATTTCTACATTGATGGAGCTCCCTGTGCTTCAGATGAAATTCTAACTACCCCTGTGGGTAGGGCACTCGAGACATTCCTTCTAGCTCGTGGTAAAGTTGATTATCTTGAAAAGACACTCCTCCAATTGATGATAAATTGTATAGCAAGTGGCGCCAAGAGGATGAGCTTATTCAGACTCTCTAGTGGAATAGCATGCAACTGGAGATTGCTAGTTGTAACGACCCAGATTTTTACTACACGGATCGCTACGGGCAACAAAACATATTTATTCCTGTAATTACGCAGCGGAAGGTTAAAGTACATCCTGAATTTACAAAAAATCCCAAGTATGACATATTTATAACTTTTTTACATATGAGGAGATTGACTAGGTTCATCATTTCCGTATTTCCTCAAGTTGCTTTCACACTTCCCATAACTAAGGTTCCTGATCCTGGTGGGAAAAAGTGGGTTAAGAGAGCAGGTATATTGAAGCTTCGACAAGTAGCTGAAATCAATAATAAGAGACAGTTCGAAGGCTAACTATGAAGAGTAGTTACAGTATAAGGACACGGGGAAGCAGGCTACTGACACCTTAAGTCAGCAAGGTAGCCACTCCTCTTGTTTTCTCTCTACCTCTGGACTATGGCTCGTTGATTCAGGGGCCTCTATTCATATGATTGGTAACACTGGTATTCTCTCCTCCTTCGAATCTTCTTCTTTGCCCTCTTCTTCTATTACTTTGGCTGATGCGACTACCTCTCTCGTCTCAAGAGATGGGGTTGCCTCTCTTTCCTCTGGTCTTTCTTTATCCTCTGTCGTATGTGTTCCTACATTTCCTTTTAATTTATTTTCTATTAGTCAAACAATAAAAAATCTGATTTGTTCTGTGTGTTTTTCCCCTTGGTGTGTTTTTTAGGATCTGAAGACTTGGAGGACGATTGGTTTGGGTCGTGAGGTGAACGATCTTTATTACCTAAATGAGTCGAGGGCCATTGTTGCTTTACGTAGCTCGGTTGACACCTTACAGTGGTACTGTCGGTTGGGCCATCCTTCTTTCAACAAATTGTGCCACTCTGACCTTGTTTCGAGTTCTGTTACATCATTTCGTTGTGAGTCCTATGAGTTGGGCAAGCACCATAGCGTGTCCTTCCCATCGCGTCTAGTTAGTTGGGTTGCACGCCCTTTTGAGTTATCCATTCTGATGTCTGGGTCCTTGTCGAACCTCTTCTTTATTTGGATTTATGTATTTTGTTATCTTTGTTGATGATTACTCGCGTATGACATGGTTATTTTTAATGAAGGATCGTTCTGAATTGTTCTCTGCTTTTCGAACTTTTTCTCCTGAAATTTGTAACCAATGTAATCGCTCTATTGGATGTTTATGCATTGACAGACAATGATGGAGAATACTTTTCTTCAACTCTGGATTTCATCCGTTTCTCGAGTCACATGGTTTTCTTCATCAATCATCATGTGCATGTACTTCACAGCCTTGTTAAATCTGACCACTAATATTTCTTTAGCTGAGGAGAGAATGTTATAGCAAATTTCTTATGGAATCGGTGACAATCCATCTGACAATTGAGCCTTCAATATACACTTTTATTTTAGATAGGCTAGCCACATAGTCCTCGATCCACACGCCTTAGTTGGAATTGTGAAGTTATTCGTGAAGGCCAAGATATTACATTCCATTGGCCCATACCTATTCCGCATAGACTTACTTGGTAACCTCAAGTAACACTTACACACAAACCCTTCATCAACACTAACCCCTCAAGCTTCGGCCACCAATCGAGCTCCTTTGGCCAATATTTTGTAGACGCTACACACTATTTTAGTGAGCATTATTCTTTTAGTTGCTGATCCTGGGAACATTGTGTTTTCTCTTTTCGCAATTGAGCTTGTTGTACAGTATAATCAAACCATAATCTAGTAATTATTTTTTCAGGACCATGAATTTATATTATCCTGGTTTGTTATTTAAACTTTACAAGCGTTACTTAGCATGGAGAAATACCACAAATTGAAATAAGATAACTTTTTTTTATTGACTAATAACGAAGGAAATTTATTGAAATTAGAGAAAATCACAATAGGGTAAGAGATTTCCCACACTCAGCATGTCTCTGTGTGCAACCTCTATAGGCAAGTAATTAGCAAGACAAATTGCCTTCCTCACAATTGGTGTCATGTCATTACCTCTAAATTAAACAAAAATTGTTAGCTACTACAGAGAGCCCAAGCAATAGTGATAGAGGAGTCTCACCCTCATCCGATAATTTCTAAGGTCTATAGAAACTGTGAAGGCCGGAATGAAGAACTCTCAGTTTGTCTTCATTTAAGTCCTTACAAAAGTTTTTTTATAGGAATCCACTAAGAAATGACACAATTGGTCAAAATGAACAATGAAGAACATATACATATCATTTTGCATTCTTGGCAAATATAATCTGTTTCGCTATTCTAAGCGGTTATTCTATTCTAGGTAATTAAGAACTTGTCATTCTTGATTCTTGGGTTCAAGAATTCCTCTATAACTTAAGTGACACAATAGAAGCTTTTTCTATTCTTATATTGATTGATTCATGTATCAGATTCTACTCGCCCTATGGTTTGTGTGTGTGTGTGTTCTGACATTGCTGACACTGTTGTTTCCTGGTGCAGAATGCTATGGTCTTCCAGGTATACGCAGTCCTATCACGAGCTTGTGATTCAAAGAACATTAGTGATCCTCCTTCCTACCGAAGTGTAGCATTGGGGGGAGTGGGAACAGGGGCCTTGCAGAGTATAATTCTCAGTCCAGTTGAACTTGTAAAGATACGCCTCCAACTACAGCACCATCGAACCAATCCAGAAGGGCCAGTAAGTTTAGCCAAAACCATCATCAGAAAGGAAGGAATAAGGGGCATGTACAGAGGCCTCCTCACCACTGTGCTCCGAGACGCACCTTCTCACGGTGTATACTTCTGGACATATGAGTACACACGAGAATGGCTCCACCCAGGGTGCCGAAAGAGTGGCCAAGAGAGCCTTAGGACTATGCTTGTAGCAGGAGGGTTGGCAGGAGTAGCCAGTTGGGTGTGCTGCTATCCCCTAGATGTGGTGAAGTCTAGACTACAGGCCCAATCACAATCGAAATTGGACCAAACACCACCCAAATATCGAGGAATCATCGATTGCTTCCGTAAAAGTGTACAAGAAGAGGGTTATGCCGTGCTCTGGCGAGGATTAGGAACTGCCGTTGCCCGGGCCTTTGTGGTGAATGGGGCCATCTTCTCTGCCTATGAGATTGCTTTGCGATGCTTGCCTAATAACAACCATAATGAAGGAACAGAGGAGAATAAATAGAGAATAAAATGATGTATTCCTGTACCAATTCAACCTTCATCCTTTCAAGACGTAAAAAATTACAACAACCATTGTTGTTGTTACTTCAAACCCTTCAATATATGTTTTTAAATGTATCTTTATGCACCCTTAAACACAACACAATTGTCATTTATGCAAATTACAAGCTTCTTATAGTATCTGTCAGCATTTTGCTTTTTTCTCTTCATTTTGTTGCCATTTTCTTGCATTAGTTTCCTATTAATTTTTAGCTTTTAACAAACATGATGCTCATCTTAAACGATGTTTCATTTCAAATACTCATTTGATTTTTTAGCTTTTTTTGAGAAAGAGATGAAAACAAGAAACCAAATAAGGGCCCAAGCTGCCAAAGAAAACAAACAAAACAGATAAACAACAGCCCATTACCTAGGAGGAAAGACATCCCTAAATAAATTAAGGGGATTCTTATATTACAGAATCAGTTTTTATGGGCAAGGTCACAGGACTCTATCTTTTAGCAGCCCAAGAAAACAAATAAAAAAGATAAACAACATCCCATCACCTAAGAGGAAGGATATCCCTAAATAAATAAAGGGGATTGTTATATTGCAGAGAATCAGTTTTTATGGGCGGTCACATGACTTTATCTTTGAGTTGCCTTATATCCCAGGATAGGTTGTTTAGGATAAGTGATATCTCCTATGGTTTTTATCCGTGAAATACTCTTTTTTCTTAGGAAAATGAGAATAAGTGCAATTGTGCATTTTGGTTGGAATTGCATTGCAATTAACTAAAAGTGTTTTCTTGAGATGGATTTTATCACGGACAGCTGTGCAAAACAACAATTGGGTAACTCATTGGCCCTTCTTTGAATAGCAAAACGAAATCAAGAGACAGTTAAGGTGCTAGTCTTCCAAGTGTTCTCTACAGGGGGGAGTGGATTTTCAGATCTCATAAATCTGACTTTTTTCTTATTTCAAGGTATACGCTCTCCTTGGCTTGTTGCTTATACACAGACTCTAGGAGAGATATGTTTCATCTCTGTCATGACCTATCTTTTGGGCCTTTAATTCTTGTACCAAGGGCCATGATCAAGGCTCCTTGTCTCCACGGGCTCCTTGTCTCCACTAATCACCCCCCACGTATGATAGCTATCCTCTCATATTAAGCAGGATATTTGACAACCACCTCACTCTTGGATGCTAGGTTCGAAGGAATACATATTGAACATCAATATAGCAAATGGTGTATGGGAAAAGAAAGAAATATAAGTAGGAGCTCTACAATCAAAAGAAATGATTGCTAACCCACTGATAAAAATTGTTGGAAATTATGTCTTTGTTACACATAACTCATCCGTGAGGTTGAGAGGCAATTGAAACATCTCAAGCTTGATGTCCAAATGAGAGATGTTGGATCGTGTGACCATCAACACTCATCGGAGATTTGTCTTGATTTGATTACGGTGAAGATCATCACGTGACAAACCCCATACACACATTGCACACACTACATGCAATGATTTCTAAAATTATAACCATTATTATTACTATTTTTGTATAAAAACTAATTTCTAAATGGGTGTCTTTATCAAATACATGGCATGTACATGAGGAACTATGACAAACCGAGTCTGGCACCATTAGATCCAGAATGGTAGAAAACCCTAGAACCGCTTTGCGGAAGCAATCCCAAAGGGTTATCACAAAGGATCCAAACTCAAATGCATATAAAAAGATCCCTCAAAATACTAAAACAATATCAACCGAGGCTCAAATGCCTCCGAAACCATCACTATTTGATCTAAAATCGTGGAAAACCCCTTGAATTAGAAGCAATCCTAAAGGTTTTTCACAAAGAATCAAAACTCAAATGCATGTAAAAAAAGCCCTCAAATACTAAAACACTATCAACCAAGGCTCAAATGCCTATGAAACCATCACTATTTGATCCAGAATGCTGGAAAATCCCTTGAATCAGAAGCAATCCTAAAAGTTTTTCACAAACAATCAAAACCCAAACACATGTAGGAAGAAGTACTCTTAAATGCTAAAACAATATTAACCGAGGTTCAAATGCTTCTGAAACTATCACCATTGGATCCAAAATGGTGGAAATCCTCTAGAACCACCCTTTGTGGAAGCAATCCTGAAGGGTTTTCACAAATAATCAAAACCCAAATGCATGTAGAAAGTGCCCTTAAGTGCTAAAATTGTTGTTGATTTAGGGAATAATACGGCTTACCAGATTTATGTTGGGGAACAGAAAAAACAAACAAACAATGTTAGTGAAACCTTTTCCGATGCGGCAAGATGAGACACGGACTATGTCGCTCTCTTTAAGGTAAATTTGCGCCTCTGCGGGAACTAATTTCGATACAGCAGATTACTGGCCGCAATCACCCCAGGATACAATAGCCCGACGCACCGTCAATCTCCAAGAAATGAACGATCAAAGAGATTCGAACCACCCGAACACTCAAATTGCCCAACAAAATACGTAAAATAGAAAGAGGAAGAGATAAAACTCTGTTTACAGTAAAGTCTTGAAAACAAGAAGAAACAGTAAACTTCTGTAATGGTTTTCGCTGTTCTGTTGTTGTTGTTGCCTCTTTTATAAACCAAAACATGTCCGTTCAACACACCCTTTAATGTAGTAAAGACGCCATTTAAGAAAATAGCCGTTCAAAAGATGTTACAAATGTGAAAGGTCGTATATCAACAGCCACAACGTTTAGGAAAGGCGCAATTATTCGTAAAATAACGGTAGCGTTATTTACCCAGTTATTCGACGTTCCAGTAAGCTAGCTTACCCAGGTACGCCGGCTTACCTAATAACGTCGGCGTTAATTTTTAAGAACGACAAAGGTCAAGTACGGAAAAAATTAAAATTCAGGGGGAAGGGAAATACCTTGACTCACACGTCTGGCCGGGCGGGCGGCGTGCGTGTGTAGTATAGCCAAAAGCCCACCGGGTCCACTTGGTGGCTCATGCGCGTAGGCCTCCTTTCTCCTCTTCTCATTCACAAAGCTAAAGAGGTGAAAAGCTATATAAACACATGAAGCTTTTCTCCACTTTCTAATACGGGACTATTCGCTTTTGTGAAAGAAGTGAGCAAACTCAATTTTTCCAAAACCAAAGTGACTTCTTTTTGTAAACAAAACAACTTTGTAAAATACCAACAAGGGCAACTTTTGTATTAAAATACCAACAAAAACAATATCAACCTAGGTTTAAATGCCTCTGAAACCATCATCACCATTGGATCCAGAATGGTGGAAATCCTTTAGAACCGCCCTTTGCGGAAGCAATCCAAAAGGGTTTACACAATTAATCAAAGCCCAAATGCATGAAGAAAGTGCCCTCAAATACTAAAACGATATCGACCGAGCCTCAAATGCCTCCGAAACTATCACCATTGGATTCAGAATAATGGAAATCCCCGAACCATCCTTGCCCATAAAAATTTGTTCAAAGTTACCTTGGCCTGGATCGGACTGGCCGACTCAAGACGGAACAGGTGCCGAACTAATAAAGGGTGAAAGATAGGGAGCACTCAACTCATATTAGGGCAAGGTCAAGATCAAGTTTAGGTCAAGTTGCAATCTTCCTAGCTATTGAATAATGGTCTTCTTATATGCCCATTAGTGTTTTATAGTTCTCAGGTTTTTTTTAGCTAAAAGGAGTCTCTATTAAAGTTTGCAAAATAAGAATTTTTTATTTTAGCAAATTAGTCAATTTAAACTCTTTTAAATTTATTGCCAAGGTCCACTGATGTTTTTAAATATTAACACTATTCTTTATTGAGGAATGCTAAACTCAAGGATGCCCTTGCAGAAATCAGTTGAAAGGGCGCCCCATTGGCTGCACTTCATGTAAGTGCGTTTATAATGGAGGCAGAGTTAAAGAGTTTGGTGACGTGCCGCCAATGGGGGCATCCTTTTAGCTGATTTTTGCAAGGGTGCCAATGAGTTTAGCATTTCTGTATTTTACTAAGCATTTTTTTAATGAGGCTGATTCACTTGCGTCGCGACGCACTATAAATTCATTCGTCGCGCAATTAATAGCCGCACGATTAAACATGCGGTCTAGATTATTACAAATTCATTCGTCGCGCAATTAGCTGTCGTACGATTAAACATGCGGTCTAGATTAAAAGTGTGAAAAGTCGGTCGAACAGGTAACCGGTTACCTCTTTTCTCGCTTTTCGTATCTTTTAGTCCTAAAAATTACGAATAGAATTGTCCCGGGAAAGGACGCTATCCTCCATTACCGCCCACGACTCCCATCTTCTGCAAAGCTATGGAATGAGATCGACGAGGAAGAAGAATAGAGAAGTTGAAGACTAAGAAAAGAGGAGTGGGTTTTAGCATCTGAACAAGGATATGTTGTTCCGGGTGTTGAAGGCTTGAAGCATTTGGATGCGAAATCTATGGCGACCTCTTTCTTTCTTTCTTTCTTTCTTTCTTTTGATTAGAATTTGTCCCTGTTAGTGTCCATTTCTAGATCTGTAACATGTAACCATATGTTCTTTTCATTGTTCTCGGTGTAAAGTGAGTTTTTCTATCTTGTTATTTGCAGTTGTAAAATGGGTTCCCCTTTTATTCTTGTTTTAGTTTCATTTGAATCTGATTAATGATTAAACTGTATACTGATTGGGGGAAGGCATGTTTCTTCTTGGGAGTTAAAGGGGCAGGCTGATCTCTACTTTTTCAACACCAAAAACCTTCCCTGTCGTCTATTTTTTTTTTCGATTTTCAATGACTGAGCAAGCTTTGCCGATATGAGAAGGCAATTTGGATTGATTTAACCAGGAGCCATGAGCTTGTTCAATTCATTACCCTTTATCCAACTTCCTAATTGGAGATCCACGGCCATGGAGATCGTCTATTTTCACTGGATTTTTTTCTTAACAAATAAAAGGGGCGAAGAAAAAGGAAGAATAGGATACCAGGTGACATGTTCTGCGGAGTTTTAACCCTTATAATCTGGACCGCAAGTTTAATCGTGCGGTTCTTGCTTGGCGACGAATCATTTTATAATGAGTCGCGATGTAGGGGAAACGACCTCTTTTGTAATTGTTCGGTGATAAATTCAACAGTCTCTAACAACTAATTAGGAATTTGGAAAACGTAAAAGATCGAGTGTCATTATCAATAGATGGGGTTGTGGTTATGATCTCCCTTATACAACTCAGCTTCTAGTGGCTCCCACCTTTTTTGATCAGAATCGTCCACTTAATAGGCACTGCTTTGGATTTCCAATGGCCCCAAAACTGTGCCGATCGTCCATTTCTAACACCTAATAATTTGTATCTTTTGACAGCTCACATTAAACGACAGAAAATATACATTAATTGCTGCTGTGACTTCATTATTGGCTTGATTTTGAGCCACAAAACATCCAAAACGAGTTCTCAGATGAACGATTTGGATCAATCAAAGTTGGGACCCGTTATGTTGTGACGGGCATGCCATATTGTATTACAATGAGGTTGTGTCCTACTAGTAGCTGTGTAAAAATATGAAATTCGGTTCAGATCAACCTTTGTCCTGGTCCCGACTTGTCAGATCCTTTTGGGGTGCATTTGGATCACTGGAATCGGGAATCGGTATCTGATGCAGGGCATCTTGCTTTCCTATTTTACCATTCGGTGTTAAGAAGTTGCCATTTGAATCATTACCTAAAAGATATCAGTTTCATTTTACCAAGATAACAACTATGGCAACAAGTGCCAATCTGAGAGATTTAGATTTAGGAAAATAGTCTTTCTTAGTTTAATAGTTTAGAATGTTCCTTTCTTAAGTCTAGCTAAATAGCAATAAATTACTTTTTGGTTAGTACCCAATATGAATGAGATCTAAAACAACTTTTATTTTCTATTTAATTTTTCAATGCAAAATTGTGTAAGATCTTCACACCGAATGAAAAGTGTTCTTTTCTTGTGGAGAAAAGGTGTTTGGTACATTTCTTTCTTGGAGTTTCCCTCCAAAGTGGGTTAGCTTTTGAGCACCACAATTATCTTTTGTTTTTCTTTTTCGGATCGTCATTGCCGTTGTCAATCACGCGTCCGTTTGGCGTTAGTATCGGTATCTGAAATCGGATTAGGCGATTTTGCTGTTTGGTTTCATTGCCCTAATGGAATGGGAAACGACGCTCGACTCCCAGCGGAAAAAAGACAGGAATATCGGGCGCGATTTGATACTCGCCTAGGGAGGTGGTATTCTGATTCCCAGAATCAGAGAAAAAAACAGCGTCAATCTCCCTCGATTTTTTCTTCTACTATTAGGTTTTTCCAAGGTTAAAAAGAACGCCGTCATCTTCCTCTCCTCTCTTGTTCGATCCCCTCTACAAGTCAAGACCAGATATGCATCAACACTTTCTCTCCCTCTCCCTCTCGCTCTCCCTCTCTCTCTATCCAACCACCCTCTGCAAATCAATACCAGATTTGCTTCTTCTTCTTCTTCTTCTCTCTCTCTCTCTCTTGAAAAACCAGTTTCTAAAAACTGGCTGCCTGGTTTTCTTTTTTGAAAAATGAGAAGGTTGTTAAGTCAAGGAAGGTTGCTTGAAGCATTACACCCTAGGTTTCTAGTTTGGAATACCAAGTTTGTTGCCTCCAGCCCCTATATATAGAGATACACTAGGGTTATTGACTGGTTAATGGACTCTAGCCCATGTAGGCCCACTACACCGGTTCATTATCTTATTGGGCTTATATTAGAACATATATAGGGTTATACTATATACTCAACAATCTCCTCCTATGTTCTACATATAGCACAATCCAATAGATAGATAATGTAATGTCCAAACAAAATATTGAATCATGTAAGTAAACTATTTATTCAACTGAAAAGAAAATAATAGTCCCCACTGCTCTATAAGGATTCACTCATCAAGTAAGTCATCCTCATCAAAATCCAGATCGAGGCAAGCTCTTCCATTTTCGCCAATTTCTGTAAATTACCAAATATGAATTTCATGAAAATAAATCCAATCATTTGTGTAAAATACTAAAGTATCTAGTTCTACCAATTTTATAATGACTGAAAAACAAATATCAATAAGCATCATTGTCAAGTTTCAATACAAGAACAAGACCTAAATAGTTTCTTTTACAAAGAACCATTCTATATTTCCATTTGGAATGTTACAGTCATCTTATCCAAATTCAAGTTAAGTTGTATCATTAAGTTTGGAATGCAACAACTTTTCCCAAAAAAAGACATGCCATCAAATGTGGAATGACACAAAACAACTGTAAACATCATTGAAACATATCAAGTGCTTATCTTAGCGAAAAGAGGGAGATTCAAAAATTCAAAATAACATGGATGTAGGTTAAACCTGTCTATACAGTCTTTAACCCCATCTCCCCCACAGTTTTGAATATTTGATCTTTATTCAGTCCATTTGTGAGAGCATCAGCCATATTATCCTTCAATCGCACATCAACCAAAGTGATTATACCATGTTCTATGAGATAATTCAGCGTGGCATATTTCTACCTGACATGTCTCCTCTTACGATTGAAGAGTGAGTTCTTTACAATCGTAATTGTAGCTTGATTATCACAGAACAAACTTAAAGAGTTAATCTTTAAATGAGTCAGTGGAATGTCCATGATCAGATCTCTTATCCACTCTGCTTCATCTCCTGCAGAAGCTAGAGCATAAAGTTTTGATTCCATAGATGACAGAGCAATGTAAGTCTGTCTCTTTAACTTTCATGCTACAACTGCTACACCCAGTGTAAATATATAACGATTGATAGATTTACTGTCTCCTAATTCTGAGCCCCACGACGCATCAAAATATCCTTCCAGGATAGGAGGATGGCCAATATAACATAGAGCATAATGTAGAGTACCCTTAAGGTATCTCATCAGCCTCATAAGGGCATTCCAGTGCTCATGGTCATGATTACTAGTGAAACGACTCAGCATGCCTACTGTAAAGGCTAAGTCTGGTCTAGTACAACTCATCGCATACATGAGACTACCAATCAGTTTAGAATAATCAAATTGATTCACGCTGGTTCATTCATTAGGTCTGAGGTTTTTGGTATAATCAAATGGTGTCTCAATCGGTTTACACTCTGAAATCCCAACAGGCAACACAAGAGAGGGGGTGAATTGGGTTGTTAAAATTTTTGTCCTACTTAAGTGTAATGTTAAAACCAATTTTAACAATTAGCAATTATGAGTTTGATTAGGATTTTCAAAAGCATTACAAGTTTAAATCTAACCCTTGTTCAAATAGTTATAAACATAAAGAAAGGTTAGATATTACCAATCATCACAAGAAGAAGGAGGACGAAGATAGGAGATGACATGATCATGTGTAGTGGTTCGGTCACAAACGGACCTACTCCACTCCCAAGTACTTGGTCTTTCCTTGGAATTTTCTTTCACTATTTGAGATTCTACACGCCGAATCTCCGGGCTGTTACAATCAACTCCTTCAAGGGAACAAACCCCCTTTTTACAAACCGCCTCCAAGAAGCAATCCCCTCTTCGCAATACCGCCTCTAAGGAAATCATACCTCTTCGCAAACCGCCTCCAAGGTAGTGATTCCTCTTCGCAAAACGCTTCCAAGGTAGTGATCCCTCTTCGCAAATCGCCTCAAAGGGAAAAGCTCCTCTTCGTGAGTACAATGAATAATGGAAGAAGTTTAAGCTCTCTCAAGCCTCTAAATAGGCAAATAATACAATGAATAGATCACCAATCACTCTAGATGATAACAAATAAAAGTCCTAAGGAGTGCCTCTTGTTGAATGTAAAAACACAAATCAAAGCATAGAAGAGGATTTTTGAAACGACCTTGGATTTTCAAGTTTAAGCTCTAAAGGATGTGAAATGATCTTGCAAAAGGTTGTTTAGAAGGTCTAGGATAGGCTATAAATAGCCCATGGAAAGATATGACTGTTTGAGGGTAAAACCGTAATAAACTGGGCTAGAAAAATCGAGCCGTTTAAGCCCCAACGACTACTTTCTAGAACCGACGAGGTCGACCGAGGTGTCGCGGTCGCCCACCCCTATCGGGCGCCCTTTTTTATTTTTAAATTTCTTACCGCCACGGTCGACCGAGCCTGTCACGGTCGCCCAGCGATGGCTTCCTGGACTTTGTATTTTTTTGTCCAGGTTCCTATCTGCGGTCGCCCGGCCTATGGAGGTCGATCGGCCTGACCATGCTAAAATGTTTCTGACTTTACAGAAACATATCCGCGGTCACCCAGGGAGCCCCAGTCGACCGGCCAGATAAATTTTGGTAGGTGCTGGATTTCCAGTCAGGGAACCCCCTCGACCGGCCTTGCTTGAAATTTGAGTTTTACATATAAAAATTTCAGGGACTTTGGCCATAGTCTTTGGGCTTTTGTCCAAGGTGTGGGACATGATCCCGCGAGAGGGGCGTGGGGCGCGAGCCGCCGCGCGCTCTCTCTTGGTCTCTCGTTCCCACGCGATTGGCGTGTGCATTTTATTATTGATTTGAATTCGTCTTTCCTGTGGACTTGGGATCACTAAGGCAATCCGAATTCCACACGAAAGAGACTGACAGAGTCGCCACCTAGATGTGGGATCTAGGACCCATAATTAACCAGAAATCTAGACTCGCTACCTGGTTACGAGAATGGAAGGTATGGGGAGTTATCCACCACATGCACCATTCTTGTCCGATAATCGGTCTTCGATTCCAAAAGCTAACTCTTTTAAATTTATTTTAAATGGCTCATTCAACTCTATGTTAATGTGCGAACTAAGTGACATGCATCCTAGAATCTAATTTCAATGTGAATCCTAGATGTGTATCTTGATTTATTAATTTGTCTGGATTCATTCTACGTGAAAGTTCTCCTAGAATTCTAATTTCATGAAAAACCCTAACTGATTTGATTAAGTATTTACAAGAAAATTAATATACAAAACACCACAATTTGTTGTGGTGCCGACTCGCGGGTGGTATGCCGTCAGACATCCAAGCTGCCTACGTACCCAAGCCTCACTGGGATCAGAGTCGACGTAGTTCGGTGCACCTAAGCTAAGCTACATATGCCTAACTCAACTAGGACACCGACTTAGACGGATTTGACTGTTTCAACAGTTTTAAGAGGAATTATTTAATTCAAGTTGAGGATTTTATTATCTTAGGATTTCATCTAAGATGCTATATGATTCTTATCTGAATGCAAGTTGTCCCTTAGACTAATGCAGGTTTTGCCTACATCCTAGTTTACTAGGCTTGTCCTAGGGAAAGATCGGGTGACTAGTGTAACTAGACCTATGGTACGGTTGCTATTCATAGCAAGCGTCCGTGATGAGGCTGGACTCCTAACTCTAGGACTCCCTAAAACCTAGGACACGGCACGACACCAGTGTTCCTAAATTGGGCTCTAATGGTTCTTAGATTGGAAACCATAATCCAATGGTTCCGAAAGACACAAGATAAATCGATTTAAGTTCTCGAGGTTAATGAGTTTCAGATTTCGAAGATTTTCAGTTTCTAGACATTTAAGGATTACCAATGGTTCTAGGGTTCACCAATTTCGGCCTTGAATGGCATCCAAAGGAGGGAATCGTGCGCTCTTTCCTTGTGCAATTTAATACTTAGGTTATAGCATCTTATTGCCTGGCAGAATCTCAGGATTTCCGTGGACACTAACCTCGGAGCCAACAACATGCTATAACTTAAATATTCAAATTGTCAAAGATCAAGTTGCAATTGGGATACGATTATGGATGCACTGGCCATTTTTCCAGGAAAATCTAAAGATCCTAAAATTTCTGTTTTAATGGATTAAGGAGTGAACATGTGACAGAATTTTAAAGTTCTTTAGGAATTTTTATATGATTTTCAATTAATTTCGAATTTTCCATGGATTTTATCAATTTTAAGCATACGAGCGGTTTTACAAGTGAAATTGTTGCAAATAAATTCGAAATGATTTGAAATTTCTACAGCAGCAAGATGAAAATGTATGTAGCTTACAGGATGAGTTTTGCATATTTTTACATTAAATTCACATTTAATCTTAATTAATCCATTAAATGTCCAGATTGCACAATTAACACATAAACTAGTAGAAATACAACTCTAAATTCTATGAAATTTCTACAGAAATACTATATGAATCAAAATAGCATGCATTGAGATTTTCATGAATATTAGAAATTATTTACTACCAATTTCGGATTTTACAATTTCCAGACCAGATTATAAATTAACACTACATCCCATATTAAAACAGATCCAAATAACACGAAAATTTTACAGTAACAAGTAATATGGAAGATAAGACTACTGTAAAAATTTTATGAATTTTAATGATGATCTGATGTTAGTAAAAATTCTCCTAAAATCTGATAAGTTTCAAAGAAAATATTAAATAATATACCAAATAAACTCCAAAAATCTTTATAAATTCATGGTAAAATGAATCAGTAACATATTATTTGCCCACGAAATTTCATTAATTTTAGAATCTGTTTGGTATATAATTTAATTTTTCTTCGTCAAAAGATGTTTTTTGAAGAGTTTTCCATTTTTAAAACACAATTTGCGGAAAAAATCAGAAAAATTCGAAAAAATACAGAAATATTTTGAGAACAATGCACCTACCTGTGGTGAAGATCTCCGCCCAATCCAAAAAAATATAAAAAATCCTGCCGCCGCCGATCCGCTCCGCCGTCTTTCGCTTTCTCTGGAGTGTTTAGAGGGAGTGATTGAGGGAGTGAAGAGATAATGGAAGAAGAATATTAGGGAGAGGGATGGAAGAATATATTGAGGAAAGGGATTGGAGGGAGTGATTAGAAGAGATAATGGAAGATAAATTTCTCTTTTTCTTTCCTCTCCTCTTATGGATGGGAAGGGAGATATATATAGGGAGAGAAAGAGAGAGAGAGAGATATGTTGGTGGAGAGCTCATCATGTTGTCCCTCTTAGTGGAGAATCCATCATTATTGTTCTTAGTGGAGGGCCCATCATGTTTCTTAGTGGAGAGTCCATCATTATTGCTCTTAGTGGAGGGCCCATCATGTTTCTTAGTGGAGAGTCCATCATTATTGCTCTTAGTGGAGGGCCCATCATGTTTCTTAGTGGAGAGTCCATCATTATTGCTCTTAGTGGAGGGCCCATCATGTTGTCTTAGTGGAGAGCTACCATCATTGCTCTTCATAAGAGGCCTCACAAGAGGCCCCACTGAGGCCCCACAACGCGGGCCCCACAATGTGGGCCCTCGGTTGATTCGATTTTAAACAAATGTTCAATGCGGGCCCACCAAACGAGTCCAAATTTAATCAAAATGCATCATGCGGCCCCACCAAATGGGTCCAACTTTCTCGATCCAAATTTAATCGAAGCACCCAATGCGGGCCCACCAAACGGGTCCCAATTCTCTCTGGTTTAGATTTTTCTGAATAATCCTTCTCAACATTTAGCGGGAAAATACGAAACACGACGGAAACGACCAAAAATATTTAGAAATGTAACAAACGGATGCGGGAAAGAAAGACATTGGAAAACCGACGGAAAACAAACCCTAATTTCTTTATCGATTAAGGTAGAGCAAAATGGGGTGTCTACACAAGGTTTTCAAACACATTTTAGGGTGTGTAGATGGTTTTCAAAGATGTCAAATTTGTTATGAAAAACCATTTGAAAACCTTTGAAAGTTCAAGTACATTTAAAACTAGAGGACTCCAATACAATCTAAAAGTGTAAACCTTGAGCCACGCCTCCACCATCTCTCTCTTAGCCCCACCTCCACGCTTTCACGCCTCTCGGCTCCTCTACGCCTCCACGATCTTCACAGCACCCCAGACCACCATCTCCTCTCTCACCACCTCTACACTTCCACACCTTCATTGCCGTAAACCCTAACCCGAACTCCACTCTCCACCATCTTCATGCCCCATTGCCGTAAACCCTAACCCGACCTCCACTTTCCCCCATCTCCTCACCTCCATTGCTGTAAACCCAAACCTACTCCAAACCGATGCCTCATATTTACCCAAACCCTAGCCGTAATCCACTTCTCCTCCAACCGACCACCCTCATCTCCAAAATCCACATCTATCCTATACACTCCAACTCAACTTAAACCCTAATCTAAAAAGGACCCTCGGGTTCCTTTGTTTTCTCACACTCGGGTTCTAAACCTCTTCTATTCAATGGCCTAAATCATCTTAGGTCCTTTTTTATTCCTTCCCGTGGCTCCGATCCGCTTTGATTGTTTCTCTTCTCCTCATTGGTTGTCATACCATGTCTGCCACTATTATCGGTCCTCTTCGGAGCCGCAGTATCGCTTCTGGGCTTGTCTAGTTGTTCTTTCTTACTCTTGTTTCTTTACTGTTGTGGTGGTTGAGAGTCTCCTCTTATTTCTGTCTGCATGGATCCTCCTGTCAGCTCGACTACTCCACCTACGGCTCCATCATTTAATTACTCACCTTCTGTGGAGACTTCATTCCCACATATGACTACGGTCAAATTAGACGGGTCTTATTTTCTAAATTGGAAAATGGTTGTTGAGACCTACCTCCCCGCTCGAGGTAAGGTTAACTTCATTAGGGAAGATCCTCCCTCTTCCACGGATCCCTCCTATGCTCGATGGGAGCAGGATGATGCCCTGATTCGAACACTTCTCTGGCTGAGATAGATCCTCATGTCATTGGCATATGGTGTGCTTTTGACCTCAAAGAAAATATGGGAGTACACAACTATCCTTTACTCTGGGGTTGATAACCTCACTAGCATTTGTGCCACCTATTCAGAGTGGATGCACCTACGATGTGACGATTCATCTCTAGCTGCCTATTACAGTCAATTTGTTTCTCTTTATTAGCAGCTAGATGTATTTATGCCCGTCACCTCTAACTTGACAATTCTAGCCAGACAACGAGACCATATCCATGTTGTTCACTTCCTTGACACCTTGGGCCCTGACTTCTTACATCTCAGACATCAGATCATTGGCTCCGGGTCCATTCCCTTCCTCACGGAGGTCTATTCTTGTACCCAACAGTGTCTCCTTGGTGATTCATCTCATGTTGTCGTTGTTGATGGTTCTGCGCTCGTTGCCTATGATAGTAGTGATCGTTCTGGCCGCGGTGGCAGCACCTTTGGACGTGGTAGGGGTTATAGAGGCGTGGCGGTGGCCGAGATTTTGGTGGTGGCCATGGTACTGGTGGGCATAGTCGCCCTTATTGCACACACTGTTGGGTGGCCAACCATTATGTGGATACTTCATATGCTCTAGATCCAGAGCTCTGTCCTCACCGTTTTGCTCACATCACAACCGCTGGTCTCCCTGAAGCATCCACATCTTCCACAGCCAGCCTAGCAGCACCTGATGATACTTTCCTTCTCTCTAGCGCTAACTATCAGGAGTTTCAGCGCCTCCGTTTGAACAGCCGCCCACCAACTACCAGTTTCGCACAACAAGATAGTTCACCTGCCTCTCTACTCTCTAGCTCCAGCTTCTGGATTATTAATTCCGAGGCCTTGAACAATCAGACTTGTAATTCTACTTCATTTAGCTCCTTTCGGCCAATTCATTCTATCTCTCAATCTGTTACTCTTGTTGATGGGACCACTGCTCCCATTTCTAGGGTTGGGACTCTTTCCCCTCATCCTGGCCTTACCTTATCTTCAGTATTTTGTGTCCCTAAATCTTCATTTAATTTTCTTTTTGTTAGCCATCTTACCAAAAAACTTAACTGCTTTCTCTCATTTTCCCCTTCTATTGTGTCTTTCAGGATTTCTTGACTGGAAAGACGATTGGCTCTGGTCGTGAGATGGCGGGTCTTTATTGCCTTGACTGTAACCCGTCACCTACATTTTACATAGTTCCGTTGATGCCTAGCGGTGGCATTGTCGCGTTGGGCATCCCTCCCTCTAGCGACTTTCGCAGACCTCCATTGTCTCTAGCCCCCTTTAGTCATTTCAATGCAAGTCATATGAACTTGGGAAGCACCATCGTGTGTCGAGTTGTTAGTCATGTCTCGAGACCTTTTTGAGTTTGTCCATTCTGATGCATGGGGTCCCTCGAGGACCATGTTGCTTTTTAGATATAAATACTTTATCAGTTTTTGTAGATGACTTTTCTTGTATGACATGGCTCTTGTTACTAAAGGATCAATATAAGGTCTTTCATGCATTCCGCACATTTTATGCTGAAATCACTAACCAGTATGATTGGCCACTCAAATGTTTTCGAACTGATAATGCTAGGGAATACTTTTCTACATCAAATGGTTTTCAGGAGTTCTTAGCCACTAATGGCATCGTTCATCAATCCTCTTATGCTTACACCTCCCAACAAAATAGTGTAGCTGATAGGAAATTGAGATATTTACTTGACATGGCCCGCACCCTCCTCTTTCAAATGCTGGTCCCTAAAGCCTATTAGAGCGATGCCATCCTTACCTCCTGTTTCTTGGCTAACCGCCTTTCGTCTTCGGTTCTAGATGGTAAATCCCCCTTCTCGGTTTTACATCCTCAGGGGATCCATTTCCTATTACCCCATGGGTCTTTGGTTCTGTTTGCTTTGTTCACAACCTTGACCCCCGAGAACAGTGTTGCCTTTCTGGGTTACTCTCATACCCAGAAAGGTTATCGATGTTACAGTCTTAGGCTTCGTAGCCTTTTTGTTTCAGCCGATGTTACCTTCTTTGAGTCCGTCTCCTTCTTTACTAGTCCCAGTAAAAGTGTGAAAGATGTTCCCGCCTCACCAATTCCTCTTGCTCTTCCTGTTCTTCCTGATCTAGTTGGGTTTCCTTCCACACCCTTGTAGGTTACGACGGCTCCTCCACCAGCTCCGATGTAGGTCTATCAGCGACGATCGAGGCTAGATGTCCACCCCTCTCCACCTGAGGTAGCATCTTCCCAGTTGGAGATCACGATTGTTTCCTCTCAGGTACCTCCTCCTCCTTTTGATATCCCTGTAGATTTTCCTATTGCCTCACATACATGTTCCCGTACAACTGCGCATCCTATTTCATCTGTTGTTTCTTATGATCATCTCATCCCTTTGTTTCGTAGCTTTGTGTCTTCTTTGTCTTCTGTCTCTTTGCAAAAGTCTTTACCCGAAGCTCTTGCTCACCCCGGTTGGCGTGCTGCCATGGATATTGATATGGCCACTCTTCAGGCTAATCATACTTGGGATATAGTTTCTCCTCCGCCTTGGGCTCGGCCTGTGGGCTTCCATTAGGTCTTTGCCATCAAATACTTGCCAGATGGGACAGTCGAGCACCTTAAGTCATGCTTGGTTGCCAAAGGATATACATAGACCTTCGGGGTTGACTGCACACAGACCTTCTCTCCCATTGCAAAAATCCCCTCTGTCAAAGTGTGGGTCTCCCCTGCCGTCAACAGAGGGTGGCCCTTTTATCAGCTCGATGTCAAGAATGCTATTCTCCATGGAGACTTAATTGAGGAGGTGAATATGGAGCAACCTCGTGGGTATGTTGCTCAGGGGGAGATGTCCTCAGTTGGCAGGCATCGCAAATCATTATATGGCCTCAAACAATCTCCTAGAGCATGGTTTGGGAGATTCAATGATGATGTCATGCGATATTGCATGAAGCAATGTGTTGTTGAGCACTCAGTATTTAGTCAGGAATATGATGTTGGGCATCTCTTTCTCGTAGTCTATGTGGATGACATTATCATTACAGGGAGTGACACAGTTGGCATACAAAGGTTGAAAACCTTCCTGCAAAAAGAATTTTCCACAAAAGCCCTTGGGCGTCTATGATATTTTTTGGGATTGAGGTATGAAACCACCTGATACTCCCATGGACCCAAATACAAATCTGCTTCCAGAAGAGGGAGACTTGTTAAATGACCCTGGCAGGTACATATGGCTAGTTGAGAAGCTTATATACCTCACAGTCACTCACCCAGATATTTCATGCACAGTGGGGGTTGTTAGCCAGTTCATGAGTGATCCTCGTACCTCCCACTGGGCAGCTGTGATTTAGATTCTCCAATACTTGAAAAGCGCACCGGGAAAATGATTACTTTTCAAGAGACACGACCGTGAGAAGTTAGGAGTGGACTGTGCAAGATCACCAGGAAATAGAAGATCCACTACTAGATATTGTTCCTTTGTTGGAGGTAACTTAGTGTCATGATGAAGTAAAAAGCAAGATTTAGTGTCCAAATCGAATGCAGAAGCAGAATACCGAGCCATGTCACATACTAGTGGTGAGTTTATCTTGTTGCACTGTCTCCTATCTGAGATTGGATTCTCCTCATCATCTCCAGCTCAGTTGTATTGTGACAATAAGGCTGCTATTCACATTGCCACCAATCTTGTCTTTCATGAGTGAACCAAGCACATAGAGGTGGATTTCCATTTCATGCGCCAGAGAATCTAAAAGGGGAGATATATACTACTTTTACTCGTTCAGCGGATCAGTTAGCTGATGTTTTTACCCAGTCTTTGGGTAAAGCTAAACTAAATGATATGTGTAACAAGCTATGAATGCATGATATGTACATTCCAGCTTGAGGGTGTGTGTTAGAAGTATGTATATGTGCCCAAGGGTAGTTTAGTCTTTGTATTCTTTCTCTCCTTACATAAATATATAAGCAAGGGAGAGTTCTCTTCGACCACTAATTCCTCTCATTCTCTCTTCTTCTCTTCTCTTGCAACAGGGTAGACCTTAGGAGAGTCTAGGTTGTGCCATGAATTTCCGAGTCTATCCCTATTAGCGACTAATAGGGAAGCTAGGGTAAGTGATTATATGGAGAGAGCGGGGGGGATGGGAGTACTGTGCGCATTTTTAGTCTTAGGCGTAACCTAAAAGATGATGGAATTGTCCATTTATCAGTCCTCCTATCACGTCTATACTCTACTTATTTCTCTCCTATTGCTCTGGACCGAAGAGTGTGGATGCCAAATCCGTTTGGCTCCTTTGTTCGATCTTTTTTCCACAGGTTGGCGTCGCTTCCTAGTACAGTCTCCAAGTGCACAAGGGTGTGGAAATCCCAAGCTGCTTCATAGGAGATTCTTCAGGTCCACAAGGGTGTGTAAATCCTGAGCTCCACCATGGGTGATAGCTTTTTCTTGGACTGTAGAAAAGAACAAAATTAATACGTGCGTTAGGCTGGAAAGAAGGAAAATCCGTCTTACAAGTTGGTGTGCCCTCTGCAAAATGAACAAAGAATCATTGGAGCACCTATTGATACAGCCAAGGTTCTGAAAATCGGAATCGAATTGTAAATTGTAACAGGGTTTGAATCGTATCGAATCGTAAATCGGATCGTAAATCGTAAGATTTTTTCAGATATATATATATATAAAAATGAGAAAAAATATTAAAAAATATAAAAAGGTAAAAAAAAAGAATAAAATGAGTAATTATCTATTTTCCATTTGAAACTTTTAAATTAAATATAAAATTTCATGATTAGAAATCTAAAGCACAAACCATATTCATCGCACGATAAATTACTAAACAAAGCACAAACTATATTCATCATATAATAAATCATTATCTAATTTATCACAACAGTAAAAAAAGCACATACTCAAATCTATAATAATCATCATACAAAGAAATGTCAGCAATAAGCAAAACATTTTGAAATGATTTTTATTTTAAAATCACAATCAGTTCTCCAAATCCAAAACAGACAGAATCGTAAAAATCGTAAAAAGAATCGTAAAAATCGCACGATTCACAGTCGAATCGTACTTGAATCGTACGATTTTTCAAAAAAAGATTCTTCGTCCGATTTGAATCGTTCAACCCACGAATCGATTTGAATCGTAAGATTTTAACAACAGAGACAGTGGCCTTTCTCCTACTGCAATGGATGAGAGCTATTAAAAACTTTGGAGTCCCATGGTCGCTGGAGGGCTCCATTAAAGATATTCTTTTGAAATGGGGATCAAGCCCATTGATCAGCGGAGTGAATTTTGGGTAAGATTGCACTAAATGCCAAGATGGATCTTATTCATTGGAGTAGAATGGTAAAAGTGGTATGGGTTATAATGTTGGTGAAAATTTTAATTGGAAAGTGATAATGCATGAAAAAAATAAAAAAATGGAAGTAGCACCGAAGTGAACACCTCCTGCCCCCGGTTGGGTAAAGTTAAAGTTTGATGACAGCTCTAAAGGAAACCCAGGCATGGCGGGCATAGGTGGGCTTTTCCGAAACTCAAATGGGCGAAAACTACTCTCTCCTTTAGGCTTGGCAGGCGTGTGTGTGATGCGAATGAGGCAGAAGCAATGGTGTTATACTATAGTGCATGAAATGGTTATCAGTCAATGGATCCGGACCATTGATCATTGAAGGTGATTCGTTAAATATCATAGCATGGTCCACTCTCCAAGCAGTTGGGCCTTAGAAACTGGCAGGAAATATTGATGAAATTTTAGGCCGTGTTGAATGGGTCGAACCGAAATCCCAACATAGAAGACGCTCAGCGAATGAGGGAGACAAGCTGGCCAAAGATGGAGTATGGTGTGTTAGAAACCATGGAGACAAGGTAAAGAGAAGAAGAAGAAGAAGAGGAAAGGAGAGGATGGAGAATCTTCACTAAGGAGTTCCCATGTAATATGATGTATATATAGGCCCAAACCAACATGTGTACAAAGACTACAATATCCCTTACAATATAAGTATTGACTAAACTACACTACAACACTCTTCAACACTCCCCCTCATGCTAGAGTGAATATACTATGGAACTCCAGGTTGCTACAAAGAAAACTACAACAACTAAAATGCTAATACAACAAAAAGACAATAATCTCATACACACATCCAGCTTGGTAAAGCAATCCCCCCTTAAGCTGGTGTGGAGAAAACATAATGAAGAAACCTAATAAAAATAGCAACGACCACAAGAGTACAATAGCGAGATCAACGGCTATAAAAAAAGAACAGCTCCCCCAGAGGTAGCACTACGACGAGAGCGATCACAACAGGGCCCCCCCTGAATGAGAAACCAGCTAATAAATCTGCAGACCACGAAGGATTGAACGGAGACACCTCAGCAGGGAAATAACAACGATCCATCGAGCAAAATAAGCACCGAAGGCGCGCACACGAGCAATGGCGAAGCACAAGAGCAGAGGCATCAGCTAAGCAGTACAACGACAATAGAAGAAAATGAACCACCAGAAAGGTGATCAGAACCAACCAACTTTGGGGGACACCATCGTCTAAAGATACAAGGTCGATGGTGAACAACACGTCGCCTGGAGAGATAACCAACCAATGACGGGGGATATCATCGTCTGGAGAGAAAAGGTTGACGGTGGACAAAACGTCACCTGAAGAGATAACCAACCAACGACGAGGGACACCATCGTCTAGAGAGACAAGGTCGATGGCGGACAACACCTCGCCTGATGAGATCATAGAAGCACGAAGCGGGTGCGGGCGCGGAAGCGGGGACGCATGGGGGTCTAGAAGAGTCTAAGGTTGGGAGCGCCGTGAGAGCGTTAATGTAATATTTTCATCATGTCTTTCAAAATTCAAGTACATAAAAAAATAGTAATTCTTAACTATCTTCTTATAAATCTTTCAAAATTTAAGCACATCAAAAGTAGTAATTTCTAACCGTCTTCATTTTCTTGCCCTCTTTCCTCATGCCTTCTGAAGATTTGCCTCTGTGCTTGCTCCAATGAAGTACTTTGAACAGTTGGAGTAGTTTGATGCAAGTAAGTTGGTGAGGGTGTTACAAATGAAGTAATAAGAGCGGGTTGGAAGTGCCATGAGAGCAGTATCCATCTCTTCGGGATCACGCTCCCTGGAAGCTCCTTCCTAAGGAGCGCCAAATCGAGGTTCTGAGTCCGGAGCGACACCCCGAGGGAAGATTCCTACTTCTAAGGATGAGATAACCAATCAACGACGGGGGGCACCAACGTCTGGAGAGACAAGGTTGACGGCGGACATCACTTCGCTTGAAGAGATAACCAACCAACACGGGGAACTTTGTCATTTGGAGACAAGGCCTACGGTAGCACGTCGTCAGAAGAGATAACCAACCAACGAGGAAGATGAAACTACATTAGGTGGACATGACAATAACACAAAACTCCAATAAGATGGTGACAACCCAATACGACAAGAAGGCAACAAGGAAACAATAAGACAGCAAGACGACACTCCATGCATGGAACTACATGTGGTCTTCAAGACTCCCCCTCAATTTGAGGCCGAAGGCCTTCAACTTGCAACAAAAAGAAGACAATTAAGAAAGCTATAGAAATCAAAGGAAAATGGGGAGTAGATGGCTCGAGGATTGGTAGTGTTTCCACTGCCAATACCAAAATTCCAGTTGGCGAAAAAATTGCAGAATCTGCAAACAAGCTATAGTAAAATCGATTGCGGCGGCGGGGGCGGGGGGGGGGGGTGTGTGGTGGGGGGTGATCGCAAAGGGAGGATTAAGCAAGGGGTGGATAATAGATTTGGGAACTGGTTTTGCTCTCCCTGCAAGTATCTCAACTTTAAATGGCGGGATAACTGTCGTTGGTGTCGACGGAGTAGGAACCCTTCCAAATGGGTATCCCGCTCTAGCCCTTTACCCCGCCTGGAGGTATGCTCCGACCAGGGCGGTCGATGGCCTGACACTGGCCTCTCGTGGGATAGGAGGAACTTCGATCTTAGCCATTTCGGGTAGGGAAGTGGTAGTACGAATGGATACACTAAAAGCATGTCCGATAGGGAAAAAGAAAAACCTTAATGGATCGTTAGAGGACCTTTGGTTATGGTCACAAAAGTTCTAGGATATCCCATCTTTACATTGCCCCTGTATTTTGGCGGAAGATGAGCTCCCTTTTATGTTTGATTCAGAATTGCAGGCATCTAAGATCCTCACTAAAGGTCCTGGAGCACTAGGATCCCAATTGACCTCTCTTGCTCCTTGGAATAAGGAGTTCTCTCAAGGCGATGAAGCCCTATGGGTAAACTTCTACGGCATCCCATTACATGCCTGGGCAGTATCAATGGTCAAGGCTGTAGGGAGTCTCTTTGGTAAGGTCCTAGAAACAAAGATGGAAGGAAATCATTAGCACTGTATGAGCTTTGTCTCGGCCAAAATTCTAGCTCCCCGAAGGAATTTTTCAGGTATCTTTCTCAAGGTTAGGATTTTGAACCAGATTTACTCCATAGGGGTCGAAGTTCCCGGAAAAAATGAGTGTTCAACCAATTTTGAACCCTCTAGACCCTTGGTTTGGCAGTTGCCTCAGACCCGTTCGGCTCCTATAGGATCGGACAACTCAGTTTCGGCTCCGGTTCGTGGTCCCCCTGTGGATCCCGTCCCGAGGGGTGGCCCACGAGGGTGTGTGTTTTATAATGATAGCGCCTTTGTCCATTGCATTTGAATATGGTTGCTTTTTTTTTTATAAATTTAGGATGAAAATCCTAACTCCATGAAAGAAGCTACTGACCAGAGTCGCCACCTAGATTAGGAATCTAGGGCCCATGATTAACTCTGTTAACTTGGTCTATGATTTAAATTCTGGGTAAGTTACCTGGTTACGAGATCAGAAGGTGTACCGCACGAAGTGTACAACATTGATCTTGCCTGACGAAAGTCAGACTTCACTTTTAAAAGCTTCAATTGTTTAAGTTTAACTAAGGGGGTGAATGTGAATTTTATTAACCTAAATGCATTCTAATTGTTTAGCCGTTCACAGTTTAGACTCATGCGGGCCAGGAGTGCATCCTACATGCAACTACATGCCTATGTGCCTATGTGAGTGTCTTTGACATTTTATGAGATTGATGAGATTTGGTTTGACTTGAATTAGATTGATTGATTTGAGGTGAAGTGACCTATGCTATTTGAACCTAGATCTAATGCAATGGACCTAAGTTGCATTTTTAGTATATTCGTAAACTTTGGATTCTAAGAATTTTATTGGGGAACCTAGAGTGCAACCTCTAAGTATAGAACCTAAAGCATTTTAGAATTTATGATATTGAATTGTGATTTTCCAATTAGGTGAAAGCTCTTAGGATTTTTAAGGCTTTAAAATTCCAAAGAGTTCCAAATTCAAACAAAATAACTAAACATGCAATTTCTGCTAAAGACAAGTAACATGCCATTTTAAAGTGATAAAAAGTGTAAAGAAACTAAACATGGGAAGCAAAGTAAGTAATCATGCAAAATGACCAAACAACTAAACATGTAATCAATGATTTGAGAATGGGAGAAGGGATAAAAAGAGGGATGGAAGACATGAAGAAGGGTGTGAGGAAACGAGAAGGATGGAGAAAGGTGCGGCTGAACTTGGTTTTGCCAAATTGCCTACGTACCCCGTCGTGGGGATCAAGCCACACGTAGTTCTGCTGGAGTTTGGATCATGAATGGGATTGGGAATTGGGAGTCGGGAATCGGATTCGGGAATGAGATTTTTGAAAATGAATTTTGAATTGGGGACGAGCCTGGAAGGAGCTAATCGCAGAGGAATCATCAAGGGGTTAATAAAAAGGGATGAAGTTTTGGCCAATGGGTTTGGACATAAGGATGCCACTCGGTCAGGGTGACATGGGTTAGGTGATTTAAGTACGTGACTCTGTTAGAGTGACTTGTTTGAGTTGAATTTAGGAGTAGTTGCTATAATTGATTTGGGTATGGGAATGGACATGAGGGATGTGAATTGATGACCATGGGGATGAATATAAGAGTGGTCTGTGGGATGGGGTGGGGTGGATACACCATGGATATGGTGGGCATGGGATGGTAGGGTATATGAAGAAGGTGCATGTACTGTTGGGTTATGGGTGGGAGGCATGGGCTATGAATACATGTATTCATGTGCTGTAGTGTTATGGATAGGTGGAATGGGAGGATATGTACTGTTTGGATCAAAGTCCGGATGAGCCTTGGATGTTTGGAATATTGGCCAAGACCGGGTGGGCCCTATAGGTGGATGACGGATTTGAGTGGGCCGAACATGTTGTGAGCTTGAGGTGAGAGAAATGAGTTGTGGTGGCTAGCTTGGGGTTCGGCTTAGGAGTTGGGTTGGGTAGGCTTTTTTTTTGGTTGAATTGGGTAGCTTAGGTTGAGTGCGGGTTGACTTGGCTTGGACCGGATTGGATCGGGTTGAGTCGGGGCTGAACCGGGTTAGGTCCGAGTTGGACCGGGTTGCGGTTCGGTTCCAGGTTGGACTTGGTTCGGTTCAAAGTTGGACACGGGATAGCTTGGGCTGAACCGTGTTAATTCGGGTTGAGTCGGGGCTGAACCAGGCTAGGTCCGGGTTGCGGTTCGGTTCCGGGTGCGGGTTTGGGTTGGACTCGGGTGGAACTTGGGACCGAGTTGGTTTCCTTGAGTTGGCCTATTTTGTGATCGAATGGTGGTGGGTTCGAGTTTGTGACCGGATGGTGAGATAAATGTGAGGTCACATTGACATGGTGTGGGACCCGATCCCGCTAGAGGGGAATGTCCTACGAACCGCCTTCCTCTCTCTTGGTCTCTCGTAGCCACGCAGTTGGCGTTTGCTTTTTATTATTGATTTAATTCATTCTTTCCGTGAACTTGGGATCACTAAAGCAATCCGAATTCCAAGCAAAAGAGAATGACAGAGTCGCCACCTAGATGAGAGATCTATGACCCATAATTGACCAGAAATCTAGATTCGTTACTTGATTACGAGAATGGAAGGTATGAGAAGTTACAACCACATGCACCATTCTTGCCTGATAATCCGGTCTTCAATTCCAAAAGTCAACTCTCTTGAATTTGTTTTAAATGGCTCATTTAACTCTATATTAATGTGCGAATTATGTGACATGCATCATAAGATCTAATCTTAATGTATTCCCTAATGTGTATCTTGATTTTCTTAATTTGTTTGCATTTAATTTATGTGAATATTCTCCTAAAATGCTAATTTGAGAAAAATCCTACATATTTTAATTAAGAATTTATAGAATAACTAATAAACAAAATCCCACCATTTGTGTGTGGGGCCGACTTGTGATTGGTATGCCATCAAGCATCCAAGCTGCCTACGTACCCAAGCCTCACTGGGATCAGAGTCGACGTAGTTCGGTGGCCTAAACTAAGCTATATGCCTAAGACATCTAAGACACCGATCTAGACTGGAATGACTGTTTCAACAGTTTAAGAAAGATTATTTAGTTCAAGTTGAGTAGATTTTATTATCCTAGGACTCAATCTAAGATCCTATCTAAGTGCAAGACATCCCTTAGCCTAATGCAGGTGAACCTACATCCTAGGTAACTAGGCTTGTCCTATGGGAAAAAAGGGGTAACTAGTGTAACTAGATCTATAGCAATCAGTTGTGATGAGGCTGAACTCCCTAACTCTAGGACACCCTAAAACCTAGGACACAACGCGAGGTAAGTGTTCCTAATTGGTTCTAAAGGTCCTTACGAAGAGATATCGTTATCCAACGGTTCCAAAAGCATTGATCAAATGATCTTAATTTATTAAGTAAATAATTTTTAATTTTTCAAAGATTTTCGATTCCTAACATCTAAGGAATACCAAAGGCTCTATGGTTGGCAAATTTCAGCCTTGAGTTGCATCCACGGAAGGGCATCGTGCTCTCAATCTTTCTATAATTTAACACATAAGTTATAGTATATTATTGCCTGACATGTTTCTCAGAATTTCCATGGACAGTGGACCTCGGAGCCAACAACATACATGCTCAAATTATGTAGGAACGATCACCATTAGTATACGATTATGAATGCGATCTCGGCAGTTAAACTGTCACAGCATAGCCAATTTACAAATGGAATCTATGACCTCTAGGGTTTCTGTTTCAAACAATTTTAAGGTTAAATATATGATGAAAAATTAGGATTTTCTGAAAGTTTTCACTGATTTGCTATTAAGTTGTGATTTAATAACATTAAGACCAGATTGCTAGGATTAGACAGAAACCCGTAGCAATCAAACTTTAAATCAATTGAAACTTTTCTAGTAACAAGATATGGATGATTTTAGCTTACTAGAAAAATTTTATGAATTTTCATCAAGATTTACTACCAATTTTTGATTTTTTAAAATTCAAGTCAGATTGTAGATTAACACAGTAACTTATAGCATATGAATTTCAGATTAATCCAAACTTTTACAGTATAAATATTATCATAAGAGTAATCTACTGTAAAAACTTCATGGATTTTTATTACGATTTGATATCGATTAAAAATTACACAAAAATCGGATGAATTCAAAGAATCAATTAAAAGCAAACCTAATGGTATCCTAAAATCAAATAAAAAATCTCAGTAGATATATAATATATTATAAAATTTTCTATAAAATTTCAAAACTTAAAAATTAAATCTCCTCCATAAAATCAATTTTTAAATAGAAAAGGAGAATTTATTTCTTAGGAATTGAAACCTGTTTATTAAAATAAATTACAAAACCATATTAAAACTTTGCAAAACTAATTGAATTTTTTTTTTCTAACATTCCAGTAACCTAAGTTACTAGTTTGTAAAGAATTTTTTTTAAAATTTACTAATTTAATACGAAAACGAATTACAACACGTAAACCAAAGAATCGATTAGAAAATAGTAAAGAAAATATTATTTTCAAAGTTTTATTCTATGAAAACTTCAATTTATAATTAAGCATGAGTTCTGAAAAGTTTCATCAATTTGTAAAATCGTTTGATATTTATTAAAAATAACCCAAAATTAAAATAAATTAAAACTGGATTAAAAAAAATCAAAACATTCCAAACATTTTATGGTGAACTGGAAATCCAAAAATCGGTTTGGAACCAAATTTTCATGAAATTTGGATTTGATTTGGCCCGTTTTCCATTTTATTCTTCAAGAAATAACCCTTTGCCAGGTTATCTTTCGAAAAATAAAAAGGAAATCGAGGCGGTCAAACCGTTGTCCAAGATTTCACTTTCCAGGAGTTTTGAAATTTTTAGTAACCTAAAAAAAATTTGTTTTTTGAAAAAGATTATGTTTTCAAACACTTGATTTGAAAATTGAATTTAAACTCATATTGAAGAATAAAGAGAGAAAATTAATATTTATATGGAGGAAAATTAATTTTTTGGTGAAATTTTAGATTTTGAAAGCTTATAATCTATACTATAACATACTGGAATTTCGAAGAAAAATTCTTTAATTTGATCTATCAAAATAAAACCATGGCATGCTTTTTTCTACTTCGCAAAGATGAGAAATTCTTACCGTTGATCGCGATCCTTGTCTCTAGGGTTGGTGATCCGAGATACACTTTGTCCAACCCTTTTATACGCTCAAGAAGACCCAAAGAGTACTTCAATAATCCTTGATTATATGATGCCTTGGAGAAGAAGAAGAAGTTCAAGAACCCCTTTTGTGAAGAACACTTGAGAGAGAAATGAACACACTTGAAGAGAGGAATGAATTCCAAGGAGGAAGAGAGGAATGAATTCCAAGGAGGAAGAGAGAGAGGGATGAATTTTTTAGAGAGGCCAAAGGTTGTGCTTGCTTTTTTTTTTTTATAGAAAAAGTTAGGGTTAGATTGGATTTGGAAGTTTCCAATGTGAGGACTCATACCTTTAGTTAGTTTCCAAGTCTCACCTATGGCTTGCTTTTCCCTTACCTTCTAAATTGGATTTACTTTTAATATTGATTTCTTGCAAGCCAAGCAATGCTAAATTACACAATGGAGATCCTTCAAGATCAATTTAGAAGCCTTCTCAAATAGGAAACTAGCTTTTATGAATAATTTTCGTCCATAAAGGGTTGCCCGACGTTTGAGATCATTTTTGACCTATTTAGAAGCTGATTTGGGAAAAGTCATAAATTAAAAAGTTGTAGATATTTTTGAGACGTTCGAAACAAATATAATTGCAAATTTTTTTGACACGAAAGTAAGAAGTTATGGCCATTTTAGTAACCTGACCATACAAGCCCTTTCTAATTATATCTCTTCATTTCTTTATTATTTTTTCAAAACAAATATGATGTCACCAACCACCTCATCCCATGTTGGACGTTTTTGCATGTGACCTCCACGTTTGGGGCGCCCACTTATGCGGCTGACCCACAAGGGTGGGTCCACATAGACCCCCACCTTGTGGGCTTTAGCCCAATGGGCATTTTCACACGGGTTTCGGGTTTTTTTCGTAAAAATTCAATAAAATCTTTCTAAATTCATCATTTTATATATGGACTCAACCCATTTGACATTTATGGTGCATCCCTAACACACGATCGAACAATCTTTTTTTTTTTTTTTGAAAAACAACTTTTCGGACCAAAATGCTCCTATTTGACCATTACATAGACCTGGCAAAAAGTGACCCGCACCCGGGTCCACCCAGCCCGCCCGCAAATTTGCGGGTGTGGGTCTCTAACTAGTGACCCGTTTGAAGTGGACCCGCGGGTCCACCCGGCCCGTCAAAAATGGGCCGGGCCGGGTAAATCCGCGGGTGCCCGTAGCATAACTACTATGTGCCTTTATTGTTTTGATATGAGAAAACTTGGTGCCTCCTACTCTAGAGAAGATATGAAATGAGGACCATGGAAGGATGATTGAAACAATCTTCACACTTCAAGTGGATTGGCAAAACTACTATGTGCCTTTATTGTTTTGATATGAGAAAACTACATCCTAACAATCTCATGGTTTGTAGGTGGGCATTGAGATAATTTACATAGCATTGCAGTCTATTGTATATTGTCTGTTGCTTTACCCTATGATCAATTTCCCTTGGCAAGCAGACAAGTCCTTTTGGTTCCTCTACTTCATGTTCATGTGCTTCGTCTACTTCACGTTGTATGGGATGATGGTGGTCGCAATCACTCCAGGCCACCAAATTGCTGCCATTGTTATGTGCTTTTTCATAAGCCTCTGGATTTTGTTCTCTGGCTTCATCATCACTAGACCGGTATGTGCTTATATTGCTGTTATTGTTGCTGTTGGAAATTGTAAATAAAATTCAATGTTTATTGTTTTGTGAAAAGTCATTGTAGTATTCTAGGATAGTTATTATGTGTTGAAAATGGAAGAGTCCTTGCATGTTTTCAAGGGTCTTTAATGTTTAGGCTAGATTATCAAAGTGTCCTTATATGTTTTCCGGGTTACCCGCAGGATTACCCGTACCCGCCCGGGTGGGGTCTGGGTACATGAAATGGCTACCCGCAGAATCGCGGGTATTTTTTACCCGTACCCGTTGGGTCCGTACCTGCACGGGTCGTATCCGTACCGGCGCGGGTTACCCGTTTGCCAGGTCTACCATTACACATCAAAATGCGACCAAAATACCCTCAAATTGGTTCACCCCTAAAGGGGGAAGTTAAAAATGAAAAGTCTTTGTGGTCAAACCTCAAAAATAGAAAGTTTTTAAGTTTGCTTCTTTTGGTGGGTAATATCAAACAAGATCATTTGGCATTCCCTGAAAATGCCCAAAATGCCCTCAACACTCAAAATTTTCAAATCAAGCGAAACCCCTGAGACGTCTAAATTTAGCAGGTTTTTCAAAATTCATGGAATCACTCAAGATTTTTCAGACACAACCCGGGGTCAAATGATACACATTGAAAATGACCAAATTACCATCGAGGTGCAAAAATAGGCAAAAATGAGGGAAACCCTGAGAAACCCAAAAATAGCAGTTTTTCCTACTTGATTGGAAACTTGATTATTCATCTTCCGGAGGCCAATGGAACCCCCTAGAGACTTCAGGATTGCGAATCAACTTCAAAACTCTTAAAATGAGGTGAAATCCACCTTAAAATGCAAGAATACCTAATATAATATGGATGACTGACACAGACCAAACAAACCTTTCGCTTTTTAAAGCGTAGCAAAATGGGGGTGTCTACACATGGTCTAGGTAAGATCTTTTGGATTATTATGGGAGAAAGCTATGGGGTTTAGGTATGTATGATGGGTGTATATGGGCTATGGTCTATGTGACATGGTTAGAGTGTATGTCATGGTATTGATGACGGGGTGAGATGGAGTGTGGGCTATAGGATGGTGAGAGATAGGCTACGATTTATATAATGTGGGTGAGGTATGGGCCATGGCTTATGTGGCATGGGTGTTTGGATGGGTATAATAGTTTGGCCGATTAGTGAATGTGTTGAGTTTAGATTCGGGTTTAGGACCCAATTTGCCGGTCTGAGTCACTGGTTCTAGGTGCGGGTCCGGGTTGAAGATATGAGTTGACTTGGGTTCGGGGGTATTGAGCAAGGCCGAATAGGGTGGGGTTCTTGGCTAGGCCGAGTAGGGTGGGGTCCTACGCTAGACCGAATAGGGTGGGGTCCTGGGCTAGGCCGAATAGGGTGGGGTCCTGGACTAGGCCGAGTAGGTCCGTGGGTGGGGTGCGGGTTTGGGGTGGATTTGTGTTGGGGCTGGATCAGGTTGTGGGTTCGTGTTCGTGTGTGTGTGGGGTGCGGATTGGATTGGGATGGGGTACGGATTGGGTTAGGTGCAGGGGCGAGTTGGGGCTGGATTGGGTCAGGTACAGGGGTGAGTTGGACTAGGTTAGGCTTGGGTTGAATGGAATTGCTTTGGTCGGGCCAAGTGGGTCCAAGTTTGCTCGGATAGTGGCTCGGGTTGAGTTGATTTGAGTCCAGGCTGAGCTAGGTAAAGTTGGGAGAGTCAGGTTGCAGGGTTGAGTTGACTCGGGTTGAGTCGGAATGGGTCAAGTTGAGAGGTGCAACCTGAGTTGGGTTGGACTCGGCTTGGAGAGTGCAACCCGAGTCAGGTTGGGTTCAGCTTAGGGGGTGCAACCCGAGTTGGGTTGGGTTCAACTTGGGGGGTGCAACCCGAGTTGGGTTGGGTCAAGCTTAGGGGCGCAACCCGAGTTGGGTTAAGCCTAGGGGTGCAACCTGAGTTGGGTTGGGTCAAGCCTATGGGTGCTACTTGAATTGGATCCAAGGCCTATGTAGTATGGTTAAAGTTGAATAGGAATGGTTCATGTGAGAAATCTCATGCGTACAGGACGTGGTGTTTGAGATGAATCTTATCATTCATGTGTATGTACTGTACACATAAGCAATTATTTAAAGCATGGCATGCATTGATGTACACAGTATATATAATGCATGGGTGCTCATTGATGTGTACATCATATACAAGCATGGATGTGTAAGCAATGGGATTTCTTAAGTTCGGTTCAACCTTTTGAGTTGGGATATGACTAGGCTCGGTTAGGATGGTAACCGTGCACATATGCGTGAGGATGCACATAATGATCTTGTACACAAGGGACCATGGATTTGATTTGAGTTCATGGATATTCACCTTACATATAAGAATCACATAGAGGGCACACAGTGCAAGGGTTCGGGTAGTGAGGTTAAAAGTGTTAGACCTAGTTGGGGTGCGGCTCGGGTTGGGATGCGGCTTTAGGGGTACGGCTTAGGGGCGCGGGTTGGGGTGCGGGTTGATTTGATTTGACTCAGGTTGAGTCAGGCTGGGGTTAGGTGAATCGGGTTACATATATTGGGTTGGGTTAAAAGGCTGGTTTGGGCTAAAGGTTTAGGTGGTAGGATCATGTTGTAAGTTGGGTCGAGTCATGGAATGGGTTGAGTTGGTTTGGGTAGAGTTCGGTTGAGATGGGGGTTTTGAGGCATTGAATCAAGAGAAGCCAATTGAGAGAAAAATAAAAGAGAAGTAGAAGAAATCAAATTCGAATCCAATTTAGAATAACAAGTGAATTTTGGCTTACCTCTCCGTTGTTTGGTGTCGATCCTTGCCCCAAATGATGATGATGATTCCTCGTGATTCCTTGCTTTTGATACGAAATGCCGCAACCAAAGGAGAAGAGGCGTGAATGAATTTGAGAGAAGGTGGATTGAAAAATTGAGCGGCTTTGCTAGAACTAGAAGAGAGGGAGGGGGGACGAATTTGAGAGAGAGGGAAGGTTGAAAATCATGTCATGGGATGGAGAGATGAGAGGGTATTTATAGGTGAAGGAGGAGCTGAGTTGCCATCTTTGGGTCCTAGAGGTGTAGGGTGGAGATTGAGTGAGGGAAAAAGGAAGGGAAAAGAATGGCTAAGATCGAATCCTTATAGAATATTCTCTCCACTTTTTAGCAGTTTATCATTTGGACATGGCCATGCAAATATTGGGACAAATAAAATGTCCAATTTGATTGCCTTTGTAGAGAATGGCAACGATTTGGATGCCTGCGATTAACTGCAATCTCCATGTGATTGCAAGAACGGGCGAGATGGGGTCTCCAAATATCCCAAATCTATGCAAAGATTTTCAAATATTATGTAATATAAAAATCACCCAAATCAGCTCTGAATTTGGTTTCACACGTTTTTTCCCAAGTGAGGAAATCGTGTGGGGAGATGAGAGAGAAAACGGGGAAGGAGCAACCATGTGGAAACATGAAAACGCCATTTCTGGGAGATTTTGGTGTCCGATTTCGATAATTCGTTTGCCATTGGAATCGTTGATTTTTCCTCTTTCGTTTAAGCCCAATATTTCCATGGAATGATTGATTTCAAATTTTTCGACCAATGAGAGCCATCAATCTCCATCGGTAAATCATTTTTCCAAATATTGGGCAAATCGGTGATCCAAACGAACCAACCGACTCGATAGATCTTGGATCAACGGTTAACACTATCAAACCATGATATTAACACCAATTATAACATTAAAAAGTTATGTTATCAATGGTTTAAGGGGACGGTTCTCATTCATCCTCCTTGATATGTGGCTTTTCACAGGGTTTTGCCCAATTAAGTGATCCATTGTTGAATCTGGATTTGAGATCAACCTTGATCGATTTAATTTTGACTAAATGATCACAAATCTTGGTAAAGATCTCCCAGGTCAAGATCTGCCCTCGATTTGACGATTTATGGAAATTGGGTCTCGGAATGGAATCAGGGCTCGAGCCGTGAAGTGATCCTAGCTTATTTTATCCTGACTGATGATCTGTAAAGTCATATCGAGGTATAAATGACCTAATATATAAATTCCATGATAGAGGGGCTCTTCTCATGGATTTACACACTTATGTCATCCGGTAGGGTATTTTCTATTTTTTTGGATCAAATCATCTTACTAGGTACATCTCTTTACCATTTTGGATTCTAAGGAATGTGAGGATGCTTATTTTACCAGTGAAACTTCAAGGATCAATGTTAAGCTACTATCAAGTAAAGTGTAGCAAAATGAGGGTGTCTACAGATGCCCCTCTTTGGCAAAGGTTACTTAGTAACCGTATGCCAAAGCTAAAGAGACAATTTCATTTTGCAAAACTTTAACTGATGATAGTCTCAGGAAGATTAAATCAGTATTTCTATGACAATTTCTAATGAAATGCTCCAAACATAGCAACCTGATACCTCCCAATACAATGCAATCCTAGAACGCAAACTAAATGCAGGCTAAATGCAAATTTTTTGTGATTTTTATAATTTTTTTTATGCAACATGCTTTTTTTTATCCTAACAATGCAAGATGGGGTGATAGAAGCGTGGTTGAAGATGATGTAGTTTTGACCGAATGAATGAAGAATTCATTCGGGGTTGAAATATGGTCCTTGTGGACAGATAGCCCACTCGGAAGCAATGATACGGCCTTTGTGAATGAATAGTCCACTTGGAAGCAATGATACGGTCTTCGTGAACGAATTGTCCACTCGGAAGCAATGATATGGTCTTCGTGAACAAATAGTCCACTAGGAAGAAATGATACGGTCTTCGTGAACGAATAGTCCACTCGGAAGCAATGATACGGTCTTCATGAACGAATAGTCCACTCGAAAGCAATGGTACTGTCTTCGTGAACGAATAGTCCACTCGGAAGCAATGGTACGGTCTTCATGAACGAATAGTCCAATCGGAAGCAATGGTACGATATTCGTGAACGAATAGTCTACTTGGAAGCAATGATACGGTCTTCGTGAACGAATAGTCCATTCGGAAGCTATGATACGGTCTTTGTGAACGAATAGTCCACTCGGAAGCAATGGTCTTCGTGAGCGAATAGTCCACTCAGAAGCAATGATACGGTCTTCGTGAACGAATAGTCCACTCGCAAGCAAAGATATGGTCTTCGTGAACGAATAGTTCACTCGGAAGCAATGATACGGTCTTTATGAATGGATAGTTCACTCGGAAGCAATGATACAGTCTTTATGAACGAATAGTCCACTCAGAAGCAATGATACGGTCTTCATGAACGAATAATCCACTCGGAAGCAATGATACCGTCTTCGTGAACGAATAGTCCACTCGGAAGCAATGAAACGGTTTTCGTGAATGAATAGTCCACTCGAAAACAGTGATACGGTCTTCGTGAACGAATAGTCCACTCGGAAGCAATGATACGGTCTTCGTGAACGAATAATCCACTCCGAAGCAATGAAACGGTCTTCGTGAACGAATAGTTTACTCGAAAGCAATGATACGGTTTTCGTGAACGAATAGTCCACTCGAAAGCAATGAAACGGTTTTCGTGAACGAATAGTCCACTCGGAAGCAATGATGCGGTCTTCGTGAACGAATAGTCAACTCGGAAGCAACAATGCGGTCTCCGTGAACAAATAGTTCACTCGGAAGTAATGATACGGTCTTCATGAACGAATAGTCCACTCGGAAGCAAGGATATGGTATGAGTGAATGGCTAATCCACTCAAAGGCCCTAGATGGGTCGGCATCTAGTCCAAGAAAGATTTGGTCTGAATGAACAGCTAGTCCACTCAAAAGCCCTAGACGAATCTAGTCCTAACTTGAATTTATTGACATAAATGAGTGACATGGGAGTTAATGAATTTGCTGGGGATGATTGAGTTAAACAAGTATTTCTTCTGGTGAGGATTTGAATGAACATTTCCTGCTAGGACAGAACATCAACAATTAACTTTAGTGAGATTTGGCAGACATGAAGGTGAATAAATGAGGGGATACTTCGATTCCAAGGATTGAATGCCTTTCTTCAATGAGGATTGGGACAAAAGATCTTAACAAAACCACATCTAAGGTTCTTCCATTGCCTTAAGGTTCTCTTCAACTGTTTTGTTATCTGAAGATGAAAACAACATTCTCACAGGTCTCTTGCCACAACCTTTTAACATTGGTTGTTTAATTCACTTGCTTATGTGATCTTTTGAATTTGAAACTATCCCTTTGTGATTACTTGTATTTGCTCCTTTTCAAGATTTGTCGTGCAGACGAAGAAGAATAGCCTTCACCTTTTCACCAAGAGAGTTGCAGTTTGAGGAGATGGAATTACGAACAATGTTTACACAAAGGAGACAATTTTTTTGAGACAACGACTAACTGAGAAGACTCAAACAAATTTTTGAAGGTTTAATGGGAATGTAAAGACACAGGAATAACAATACTGACGCTTCTGATCATAACTAACAATTTTTTTTTGATTGGTAGGTCCAACCTCTCAAAGAGTACTTTATCAGTTTGTAAATATTTGTACTTTCTTCCTTAGATTAGTAGTACTTCATGGATTGTTACTAACGCTCTTTGGATTGCTCGGTTTCATGCCCCTAGCTTCGAGGATGCAAAATATGACTGCTTGGATTTCTTGGATTTCTGAGTCTGATATTGGATATTGCCCTTGTGGATGATTTCTTACCATGACCAAGGTGCCTTTTCAGGTTTTCAACTTGGCGGACCGTTTGCTCTAACTTTTTCCTGAATCGCCCTTTTGGGTTTTCGATTTAGCGGGCTTGTACCTTAATTTTTGCCTAAGCGACCCTTTCGGGTTTTCAACTTAGCAGGTGAGTGACCTTGATTTTTGCCCAGACCGCCTTTTCGGGTTTTCAGCCTAGCAGGTCTTCAAACTCCTTTTCATTTATTTTCTTTCTTTTTCAGATCTAGAACCTTGAGCACTTTTCACCGAAAGGACTTATAGGTAGGGTGAGGTTTAACAAAGGAAAGGCTTAAGGTTTGCAAATTTCGACCGAACCTGAACGAGCAGGTTGCCTACGTATCAGGTTGCGCGTAATTCAGGGCAGATGCCCCTAGTATAAAGGTAAAACGGTCTTTTTATTTATTTTTATTATTGACTGATTCTTTTTTTTTTGAAACTTTCTTCTCTTTTTTTTTCTATTGATTGATTTTTTTACCTCTCTTTTTTTTTGGGAACTTTTTTTTTCTTTTTTCTTTTGAACGACTGAACTTGGATCAACCAAGCTGCCTACGTACCCCTATGATGGGATCAGGTCTCGCGTAGTTCAGGGTAGATGCCCCTAGTATAATGGCTTTGAAAGGAGTATGTAGGCTCAAAGGGTTTGCAAATGGGGTTTTTCTTTATGATTTTGGGTTATGATTTTTGGGATTTTGTTTGGCCAAAGGTGGCCTTCCGGTGCCCAGGCTTATTTTTCAATTTTAATGAGGTTCATCAGTTCTTATAATTTTTTTCTCTCGGAGTTTGACGGCTTTTCCAGGTAAGATTGATCCACACTGTAAGAGCTCGAACTTTTCCCTTTGGATTGAAAATGAGCGATAAATATTCACTAAGTCTCCTTCCTTCAGGATTCTGATTGCACACTTTCTTGTTAAAGGCTTACTCCGATCTTGATGTCTTTAAATCGTTTACTCGAATTCCAGCAGCATGATTTGTATTTGACATCTGCTTTGATATTTCACTAGTTGGTTCCACTAATTGATGGCCTTCTTGAACTTCTTTGTATAGAATTCATATCTGCATGATGAACTTGACAATCGAAGCCGAGAATTGAAAATATAAAAGGCAGGCTCCACGCATGCCTCTTTTATAATGTATGTGTCATACATTCTTATTCCCTTGATCTCTTATTTCTCAGACCATATCCTTGGTGTGAATTTATGTTGGACGACCTCTTCTATCGTGAATTCTCGAAGTAGATTTACTAGTTCTTTGCTCTCCTTAGAGGATAGGATATTTCCAATTAGTATTTCCTGAGCTAAGGTTTCAATGCCGATATTTACTACTTCAATTTCTTCTTTGAAAGGCTAGGCTCGGCCCTCCTCCCCTTGTTTGAGTAATCATTTTATTTCAAGGGGAGTTTCGTCGGCCTCCTCATCCGAGGAAGGATTGTTAATATATGTCATTTTATCAGAAGCATACACAAGAATATACTCGAAACTGAAACTTTTATTAATTGATCAGAGAAATTACATCGACCATAGCATAGATCAAAGACTTGTCCTGAACAGGCTCAGGAACGAATGACTCGAATTGTAGAAATAAAACTAGCAACTGACACTTCTTACTTGTAAAGAAAAAAAAAACTCATAAGACTGACTGACTTTATTTGGACTTGACACCAACACCTGAGAAACCATGAAGGATGAGGCTTCAACTGAAAAAAATTTCTTTAACTGCAACACTCTGGCTCTGAGGATCAATAACTGCTTCTTCTCTGACAGTTGCGACTTCTAGCTCAAGATATTCTGACAAATTTTCTCTGGCTCTGAACCTTTTAGCAATGTCACAGACACTCCCTCATTTCCCCCTTTCCCTAGATGAGAATAGTATGGTGGGTCAAAGGCCTAAATGGTGGTTATGAGGGTGGATGGATCAAACTCTGGGTGAACAAAGGAAATGCTGCCGACATGGGTGGAGGTTGTATCTGAATGGTTAGGTAGAGGATTCTGAATAACATCAGGTTTAGGTGGGAAAATAAGTTTCTTCTTATCAAGGAGATCTTGGGTAGCATGCTTCAAGGACAAGCATTGATTGGTGGTATGGCCACGACCTTGGTGATACTGGCAATACTCGTTCTCATTGTAGGTTTTAGGAAGTGAATTAGGAGGAGGTCTAGGAGGAAGTAAGGTAGGGTGACCAGTAGCTAGACATTGCTTCAATACAACTGAAGGTGAAACATTGAGATAAGTGAATTCTCTTTTAACCTTCTCCTGAGGCTTAGCACCCACTTGATTGTAATTGAACACCATGGCTTTCTGAGGCTGACTAGTAGTGGAAACATTATTGACTTCCTTGGCAGGAGGAGAAGTCTTCTTGTAACCCTTTTGAAATGAAACATTCTTGGCCAGAATGCCTTTAGCTATGGCATCTTCGATCTGAATTCCCGCATTAATGAAGAGATTGAAAGTTGGACAATACTGGAGCAACATATGCTGAAGCATTGTTGGGGTCAGATTGTTTAACATGATCTTGCATTGTTCCTTCTCTGTAGGGCGGTCCATCATGGAAGCAGCAAGTTTCCTCCACCTTTTTACAAAAGTGGCAAATGTCTCATTGGGCTCCTGTTTAGTTGCCTTTAGATTACTGATTGTCTCAGATCCATCATCATAAGTAAACTGTTTGATGAACTGCTCAGTAATCTCATTCCAGGTTCTGACCTTTGTCTTATCCAAACTCAGATACCATTTTCGTGCAGTGTCAGTCAAAGAAATGGGAAATAATTGAGCCATCTGCTCCGAATTCAACCCTTGGGACTGCAGCCGTATGATGAACATTTGTAAATGAGCAATAGGACAACCTGTACCATTGTATTTATCAAAGTCTGGAATCTGGAAGTTTGGAGGGAGACGAACATTCGAAAACAGAGTAAGGTTATCAAGATTAAAACTGCTTGACTCTGGGCTCTTAATGCCCTTGACTTCTTGAAGCAACAGTTCAAATTTCTTAGCAAGGGATTTCTCTTCAGGATAAGTAATTGGAGTGCAATTTTCCCGACCGTATTGCTCTTTTCCTGACCGTATTGCTCTTGATCTTCAATGGTGAGTAGAGACAACTTGGGTTGTAGGTGAACCTCAGATGTGGCTGCTATAGATTTTCCTTTTGAAGCGGGAGTACCGAATTTTTCCTCCCACTGAGCCTTCATGATCTTATTTTCTTCGCGAAGTAGGCTCTTCTGACGGGTGAGTTCGACCAACATATCATCAATGCAAGGGGGCTAAGAGTTTTCAGTTGGTTCAGACATTGAGACGACAGTGGGAGAAGATGGAGGTGGAATTCTCACAATATGATTGGAAACTCGGGTCGAAGTTGCTTTTGGATGATCAATGGTGAATATAAGAACTCCTGATAAAGAAAAGATTGGAAGTTTAGACACAGTAGTGTTCTTGATTGAAAATGAGTATTGGCTAGAAGGACTAAGTTCCCACACACATTTGAGACAGATAAATTTTTCATTGAAAAAGATGGTCTTATTTATTTAAAAATTGAAAGAATGCGACCAACGGATGGGTGAGGCATGAACCTAAGAGGGGGTGACATTTTAGGGGTTTTAAGGATACACTCGAAGAAGATGCCCCTAGTTTCAGGGGAGATAAAATCCTAGGCTAGAGTTATGAGATGAGTCCTTGAAAGGGAACCCTAACCTAAAGGACATCAACCCACGATAAATGAATCGTTGATCAATGAGAGATGGGATTTTCTAGATCTAAGAGTAACGAGATTATTATCCCAACCTCAAAGGCATTTTATTTTTGTGATTTACTTGGACGGCGCAATTTCTAACCCCTAATCTAGCTGAACCAAGAGATTTGGTTCACGACTTTATTTGTGCACTTAAAACCGATCGTAGCCATTGGAAGATGAACTACGGCCTAATCTAGACACAAATGGGTAAGGCATCCTAATCTAGGCTCACACAAGGATGTACGCATGTCCGTGTTATATGCAAGTGTGGGGTAATCTAGGGATAAGGCCAAGAGTTCCCTTAGCGTGAATCCGTGTTCGATATACTCTACCGGTGTCCAGAGTAGCAGTACGTGAACCAACAGATCCGTTTACGCACCATAAAGGTACTAGGCTAAGAGTGGAATGCTTCTCTAACATAGAGGCACCGGGTCATGACCTCCCAGTCAACCATGCTAGATAACATTCCGGGTTCCTAAAATAGGACGTGTGTGAATGTGATATGCAATGGTGTAAATGCAAGTGATGTAAGTGTGTGCAATTTTGGGATTCACATCTAATGCCCTCAAGTCCTTTAATTAATCTTTTGAAGGTTTGGGTGATTACATTTTATGAACATGAATTATTGTTTTCACTTTATCCTTTTTGTTCATTAATGAAGCAACACCAAGGTTCATCTTTTCCACACACAAGTAAGCACACAACATCTTTTGGTACTTTTTTCTTGTTTTTGAATTTTTTTGATTTTTTGAATTTTTTGAATCTTTTTGTTTTTTTTCTTCACATTTATCCCCTTTAATTATGATTTAAACGACTAAAGTTTTTAAAAGTTATAAAGTTAGGTAATTAATCCCCAGCAGAGTCGCCAGTCTGTGGATCCTGTTCCGAGGGGTGGCCCATGAGGGTGTGTGTTTTATCATGATAGTGCCTTTGTCCATTGCATTTGAATATGGTTGCTTATCTTTTATAAATTTAGGATGAAAATCCTAACTTCATGAAAGAAGCAACTGACCAGAGTCACCACCTAGATTAGGGATCTAAGGCCCATGATTAACTCTGTTAACTTGGTCTACGATTTAAATTCTGGGTAAGTTACCAGGTTACGAGATCGGAATGTGTACCGCACGAAGTGTACAACATCGATCTTGCTTGAAGAAAGTCAGACTTCCACTTTTAAAAGCTTCAATTGTTTAGGTTTAACTAAGGGGGTGAATATGAATTTTATTAACCTAAATGCATTCTAATTGTTTAGCCGTTCACAGTTTAGACTCATGCAGGCCAGGAGTGCATCCTACATGCAACTACATGCCTATGTGCCGATGTGAGTGTTTTTGACATTTTATGAGATTGATGAGATTTGGTTTGAGTTGAATTAGATTGATTGATTTGAGGTGAGGTGACTTATGCTATATGAACCTAGATCTAATGCAATGGACCTAAGTTGCATTTTTAGTATATTTGTGAACTTTGGATTCTAAGAATTCTATTGGGGAACATAGAGTGCAACCTCTAAGTTTAGAACCTAAAGCATTTTAGAATTTATGATTTTGAATTGTGATTTTCCAATTAGGTGAAAGCTCTTAGGTTCTTTAAGGCTTTAAAATTCCAAAGAGTTCCAAATTCAAACAAAATAACTAAACATGCGATTTCTGCCAAAGACAAGTAACATGCAATTTTTAAGTGATAAAAAGTGCAAAGAAACTAAACATGGGAAGCAAAGTAAGTAATCATGCAAAATGACCAAACAACTAAACATGTAATCAATGATTTGAGAATGGGAGAAGGGATAGAAAGAGGGATGGAAGAGATGAAGAAGAGTGTGAGGGAACGGGAAGGATGGAGAAAGGTGCGGCTGAACTTGGTTTTGCCAAATTGCCTACGTACCCTGTCGTGGGGATCAAGTCACACATAGTTCCGCTGGAGTTTGGATCATGACTGGGATTGGGAATTGAGAATTGAGAATCGGGTTCGGGAATGAGATTTTTGAAAAGAATTTTTGAATTGGGGACAAGCCTCGAAGGAGCTAATCGCAGAGGAATCATCAAGGGGTCAATAAAAAGGAATGAAGTTTTGGCCAATGGGTTTGGACATAAGGATGCAACTCGGTTAAGGTGACATGGGTTAGGTGATATAATTACGTGAGTCTGTTAGAGTGACTTGTTTGGGTTGAATTTAGGCGAAGTTGCTGTTGGATAGGATTAAGGTGAATGGCTGAGTGATGTAGAGTATAATTGATTTGGTTATGGGGATAGACATGAGGGATGTGAATTGATGACCATGGGGATGAATATAAGAGTGGTCTGTGGGATGAGGTGGGGTGGATACACCATGGATATGGTGGCCATGGGATGGTAGGGTATATGAAGAGGGTGCATGTACTGTTGGGTTATGGGTGGGAGGCATGGGCTATGAATACATGTATTCATGTGCTGTAGTGTTATAAATAGGTGGAATGGGAGGATATTTACTGTTTGGATCAAAGTCCGGATGAGCTTTGGATGTTTGGAGTATTGGACAAGACCGGGTGGGCCCTATAGGTGGATGACGGATTTGAGTGGGCCGAACATGTTGTAAGCTTGAGGTGAGAGAAATGAGTTGTGGTGGCTAGCTTGGGGTTCGGCTTAGGAGTTGGGTTGGGTAGGCTTTTTTTGTTGGTTGAATCGGGTAGCTTAGGTTGAGTGCGGGTTGACTTGGCTTGGACTGGATTGGATCGGGTTGAGTCGGGGCTGAACCGGGTTAGGTCCGAGTTGGACCGGGTTGCGGTTCGGTTCCGGGGTGGACTTGGTTCGGTTCAAAGTTGGACACGGGATAGCTTGGGCTGAACCGTGTTAATTCGGGTTGAGTCGGGGCTGAACCAGGCTAGGTCTGGGTTGCGGTTCGGTTCCGGGTGCAGGTTTGGGTTGGACTCGGGTGGAACTCGGGACTGGGTTGGGTTCCTTGAGTTGGCCTATTTTGTGATCGAATGGTGGTGGGTCCGAGTTTGTGACCGGATGGTGAGATAAATGTGAGGTCACATTGACATGGTCTAGGTAAGATCTTTTGGATTATTATGGGAGCAAGCTATGGGGTTTAGGTATGTATGATGGGTGTATATGGGCTGTGGTCTATGTGACATGGTTAGAGTGTATGCCATGGTATTGATGACATGGGCGATATGGAGTGTGGGCTATAGGATGGTGAGAGACAGGCTACGATTTATATAACCTGGGTGAGGTATGGGCCATGGCTTATGTGGCATGGGTGTTTGGATGGGTATAATAGTTTGGCCGATTAGTGAATGTGTTGAGTTTAGATTCGGGTTTAGGACCCAATTTGCCGGTCTGAGTCACTGGTTCTAGGTGCGGGTCCGGGTTCAAGGTCTGAGTTGACGTGGGTTCGGGGGTATTGGGCAAGGCCGAATAGGGTGGGGTTCTTGGCTAGGCCGAGTAGGGTGGGGTCCTAGGCTAGACCGAATAGGGTGGGGTTCTGGGCTAGGCCGAGTAGGTTCGTGGGTGGGGTGCGGGTTTGGGGTGGATTTGTGTTGGGGCTTGATCGGGTTGTGGGTTCGTGTTCGTGTGTGCGGGGTGCGGATTGGATTGGGATGAGGCACGGATTGGGTTAGGTGCAGGGGCGAGTTGGGGCTGGATTGGGTCAGGTACAGGGTTGAGTTGGACTAGGTTAGGCTTGGGTTGAATGGAATTGCTTTGTTCGGGCCAAGTGGGTCCAAGTTGGCTCGGATAGTGGCTCGGGTTGAGTTGATTTGAGTCTAGGCTGAGCTAGGTAAAGTTGGGAATGTCAGGTTGCAGGGTTGAGTTGACTTGGGTTGAGTCGGAATGGGTCAAGTTGAGAGGTGCAACCTGAGTTGGGTTGGACTCGGCTTGGGGAGTGCAACCCGAGTCAGGTTGGGTTCAGCTTAGGTGGTGCAACCCGAGTTGGGTTGGGTTAAACTTGGGGGGTGACACCTGAGTTGGGTTGGGTTAAACTTGGGGGGTGCAACCCGAGTTGGGTTAAGCCTAGGGGTGCTACCTGAATTGGATCCAAGGCCTATGTAGTATGGTTAAAGTTGAATAGGAATGGTTAATGTGAGAAATCTCATGCGTACAGGACATGGTGTTTGAGATGAGTCTTATCATTCATGTGTATGTACTGTGCACATAAGCAATTATTTAAAGCATGGCATGCATTGATGTACACAGTATATATAATGCATGGGTGCTCATTGATGTGTACATCATATACGAGCATGGATGTGTAAGCAATGAGATTTCTTAAGTTCGGTTCAACTTATTAAGTTCGGTTCAACTTATTGAGTTGGGATATGACTAAGCTCGGTTAGGATGGTTACAGTGCACATATGCGCGAGGATGCACATAATGATCTTGTACACAAGGGACCATGGATTTGATTTGAGTTCATGGATATTCACCTTACATATAAGAATCACATAGAGGGCACACAGTGCAAGGGTTTTCTGGTAGTGAGGTTAAAAGTGTTAGACCTAGTCGGGGTGCGACTCGGGTTGGGATACGGCTTTATGGGTACGGCTTAGGGCGCGGGTTGGGGTGCGGGTTGATTTGATTTGACTCAGGTTGAGTCAGGCTAGGGTTAGGTGAATCGGGTTACAGATATTGGGTTGGGTTTAAAGGGTGGTTTGGGCTAAAGGTTTAGGTGGTAGGATCAGGTTGTAAGTTGGGTCGAGTCATGGAATGGGTTGAGTTGGTTTGGGTAAAGTTCGGTTGAGATGGGGGTTTTGAGGCATTGAATCAAGAGAAACCAATTGAGAGAAAAATAAAAGAGAAGTAGAAGAAATCAAATTCGAATCCAATTTAGAATAACAAGTGAATTTTGGCCTACCTCTCCATTGTTTGGTGTCGATCCTTGCCCCAAATGATGATAATGATTCCTCGTGATTCCTTGCTTTTGATACGAAATGCCGCAACCAAAGGAGAAGAGGCGTGAATGAATTTGAGAGAAGGTGGATTGAAAAATTGAGCGGCTTTGCTAGAACTAGAAGAGAGGGAGGGGGGACGAATTTGAAAAAGAGGGAAGGCTGAAAATCATGTCCTGGGATGGAGAGATGAGAGGGTATTTATAGGTGAAGGAGGAGCTGAGTTGCCATCTTTGGGTCCTAGAGGTGTAGGGTGGAGATTGAGTGAGGGAAAAAGGAAGGGAAAAGAATGGCTAAGATCGAATCCTTCTAGAATATTCTCTCCACTTTTTAGCAGTTTCTCATTTGGACATGGCCATGTAAAAAAATGGCAAGCATTTGTGCGGCCAGGATCTAATACTAAAGATTTCGAATCAATTCAAGGTCCAGGATGATGCCATTTATCCTTGGAATCTTTTTGAATATGGAAGCAAATTTTAGGACAAAGAAAATGTCCAATTTGGTTGCCTTTGTAGAGAATGGCAACGATTTGGATGGCTGATGAAATTGTCCAAGTTGGAAGTTGTTGGGGTTCATGGTTAGCTAAAGAGGGATCGAGGTAGATCCTCAAAAGATCAAAGCTATCCAAGAGATGGAGCCGCCGAGGACTGAAAAGCAGATCCGGGGTTTCTTGGGAAATGTTCAATACCTAAGAAGGTTCATAAATCAGTTGATGAGGACATGTGAACCCATCTTCAAGCTGCTGAAGAAGAATTCTCCGAAGAAGTGGAATGATGAGTGTTAGGAAGCATTTGAGAAAGTCAAGCAGTATCTAGCTTTGCCTCCTGTCTTGTCACCAGTTATTTCGGACCAGCCACTGTTGCTATACCGATCTGTCACTGACACAGTTATGGGTTGAATATTAGCCCAGCAAGACCCTGAGTCGAAGAAAGAAAAGCCTATCTACTACATCAGCAAGAAGATGCTAGAGTACGAGATGAAGTATTCTATCTTAGAAAAGACTTGTCTGGCATTGGTTTGGGCAACTCAGAGGCTTAGGCATTACCTATTATCTAACAAGGTTCTCTTACTCTCACGAATGGATCCGTTGAAGTACTTGTTCGAGAAGCCCGCCCTCACTGAGAGAACATCCAGATGGTTGCTGCTATTGTCTGAGTTTGACATCACCTATGTGACCCAGAAATCAGTTAAAGGGCGTGTGATAGCTGAGCAGTTGGCTGATGCGCCTATAGATGAGAATGCAGTTCTGACGGCAGATTTTCCTGACGTGGTTGTAGAGGATGAGGTCCAAAACACTAGATGATCGATGTATTTTGACGGTGCTGTGAACAATCGAGGTCAAGGGGTTGGGGCAATGTTGATATCTCCGAAGAAAGAGTACATCCCCGTATCCATTAAATTGCAGTTCAAGTGTACCAACAATGGGGCTGAATATGAGGCGTGCATTGCTGGTCTCGAAGCAGCCTTAGTGATTGAGAAATTAAATAATTAAGATTCTAATGCAACTCTCTTCCCCGGTAACGGCGCCAAAAACTTGATTGAGAAATTAAATAACCGCAAGTGCACGGATCGTGTAAATACGGGTCAAACTCAAGGAAGAGAAATCTAGTTGTCAATCCTATTCTTATACCAATTAGAATACTAGTTATGATATTATGTTGCCTGGCAAAATCTCAGGATTTCCGTGGACTTGACCTCGGAGCCAACACTATATATATAAGCGTATATTCTATTCAATCTAAGAATCAAATTCAACTAAGATCTTTTTGATTTAAAATCCCAATTTAGGCAAAGTGTACCAAATTTTAATGATCTCTATTGACTACTTATTTAATTTAATTAGAAAACCAAATTCTAAGGGCTTAAGTAAATTGGAAAATCACAAAAGTAATTTGGAATATTGTAAAAACCTTAATTCAATATAAAAGAGTACTTAGGGTTAGAATTCACCATGGGTTCTTGAATTGGGTTGAAAATTCGATTAACTAGTTAATAAGGAATAAGATCAACGGGATGTCATTCCTTATAAGTAATTAATCAAATCCAGTCTCCAATTTATATTCATTATCTAGAACTTTATATTTGTTAATCAACAATCATTTATACGAAAGGGAAAGCGAATGGCATAAATGATTGGGATTTTCAAAACACAAAATCCTACACAATTTTTCAATTGAGTAGATTGATTTAATTATAAATATTTCTCATTCCCCATGGCTTCAACTAAACCCTAAGTAATTAGGAATTAGTTACTCATGAAGAAGGGAAGAAAAACAAAAATAAACGAGATAGATGGAAGAAGAATTGCCATATAGAACTTGAAAGAAAATTAAACAAAAGCTAATTACTTCTTCACTAACTTGAATTGAAACAAAATTACATCAAATTGAACTTAAAATAAATAACAAAAATTAAATAGAACTTAGTCTTTTTATCCTCCAACTTTGGCCAAATCCTCCTCTTCAAGCTTTAGTGTCACCTTGGATTGAACTAAGAGAGAGAGAGAGCTTGAGAGTGGTAGAGAAGTAGAGAGTTGTGTTGTAGAGAGATCTCTTCAATATAATAATTTTTCCCTTTCTATCTTCAACACTCAAGAGAAACACCAACTTTTGGAAAGTGTATTGTAATTTTGGAAATCACCACCTGTAGTTGGCAATTTTGTAACTTTGAGTATTTGTTGGTAATGGCAAACTTCCTCTTTTCTTTCTTCATAATTTCACCAACCTTTCACTCCTTTTTGGTAACTTTTCTCTTCCTTTTTTATTATTCCAAAGTAAGAATGGGTGTAATATATTCAACAACTTTCTTCTTTTCTTGGTGGGTCCCACATGTTATTGCATGTATTTGCCATACACTCAAATAGAAATTACTAATTTCCAATAAAAAACGTGGGAATGGCTGTTGTGTTTGGAACATGCATATATTGCCAAAAAGGAAATTCCAAGTTAGCAAGTGGGTCCCACATGTATTTCTATGAAATTCAAGCTTCTATTTAGAGTTGTGCATGGCTTGCATGGCTACTGACTTTCCAAAAGATCTTTCTAATTAAAATACACAAGTCTCTTGTATTTTTAGAGGTGTGTTTAATTGCCAATATTTTTTTAAGTGGGTCCCACCCATATATAAAAAACAAATAGAGGTATGCACACATGCCCACTGTACGTGAATAGGAAGACACTAAAATTTCTTGTGTCACCTTGCAGCCTTCTTAAAAAACGTAGGAAGTTGCCAACCCATGGCATATAAATCAGTACACCCCGCTTTCCCTTTTTTTTAACCAAAAAGTGATGCATGCCCATTGTTGTTAGATGATCAACACCGTTCATTTACAAGCCCATTGCACAAGTTAAATCTTGGACACACAACATTATAATATTGTGTACTTCTTTAATGGCATCTCCTTCACGTGAGATCATGGGATATGTGCATGGGATAATTCCAAAACAGCACTTATCAAGTGGACTAATATAAACTGGACGTTCCCCTTTTTTAATATCCATGAACTGATCCAACCGTCCACTTGGTGGCAAAGGATAGTGAATTAATTATCGCCCATTACCCATTTCAGCAGGTCGATCAGTACGATAAAAATTGTAGCCCATTCCATGCTTGATCTGGATCATCCATGGTATAAGCAGTACACTCAATTGGGTGATAAAAAAATCGTCAAATAGATGGGCTGCAACTAAGTCATTTTCGTGAGCTAATCCAAACCACCCAATTTACAAGTCACGGCTAAGATAAAATGTGCCCACTAATTATCTCCATAAAATGATTCGAACCATCCAATCTGCTTATCCAATTTGGACACTTAAAATGGAAAAAAATTGAATCAGGGTCATCCGATCCATTGAATTGATGGAGTAATCAAATTGGTATCGAAAGCTGGGAGCTATGATTCTAAAGGATTAGGCTCAAAGAATTTTGTCCATAGATTGGGAATAAGGTTCGACCAAGTTGGGTATTTTATGGAGCATTATAAAAGAACAGGGGATATAATGTTGACCACAAGAGTGTCTGTTGGGTTAATACATGTAAGTGTGGGCCATGGTGAGGGTATAGGGTGATGAGAATAGTCAAAGGATTAATAAGAAGATTGCATGGTGTATGCCACATGTGTCAACCACCTAAGAGTAGACCCCACTTATATTTCTTTAAAATGAACCCAATACCATAGAATTATACCATCCGTCCAGTTGGTGGGCCCTTCTTTTATTCGGTCAACATTGAATCTTCGAAATTTTCAATTGTAGCTGCAAATTGATATTGACACCACCCTGTTTCTGATTCAAGTTTTCCAAGCTTTGCTTTTCCCCTTGAAACTCCATCTTTTAAGCTATATTTTCCGTGAAAATTTAGAAAACAACCTGAAACACCAAAAATAAGAAAAATACCTTAGTAGTACCACTTCAATTATTAAATATGCATACTTTAGTACGACCAATTCACACATAAATGTGCTCATCACTTAGCTTTGCATATTCAAGAGGTAGATGTTTTCATGGATTCGATCTTGATCATTTGTCAGATCAAGGGTCAATGAAGAACAAAAGAAGATAGATTGATACCGTATAACACGTACCTAGATTCTTTGGTCAAGAGATTCAAGAATATTACGTTTACTCATCTGTCGAGGATGAGAAATCATTTCGCGGACGCTTTGGCTACACTAGCCTCAATCGTAGACATTTCCGAATCAATGGAAGTTCAGTCTCTAGCAGTGCGGTTACAATGGACTCCAGCACATGTAAACGCCATAGAGATAGCAGCCGGATGTCCAGATGGAAGGCCTTGGTACACTGACATAAAGAATCTCATTTCAGGCCAAGGGCAACCCCCTGAGGCGTCGGGAAAAGAGCGGAGGTCTCTCCAGAAGTTGGTCGCAAACTTCATTATCTGTGGCAATGAGCTCTTCAGGAGGTCATTTGATGGAATCCAGCTCTTTTGTGTAGATGAAGATCGAGCAGCTAATCTCATAGAGCAGACGCATGAAGGGGTCTGTGGGCCTCACATGAACGGGAAGATGCTGTCGAGAAAGATCCTGAGACTTGGATACTATTGGCCAACCATGAAAGCTGACTGCTTTGCATTCGTGAAGAAGTGTCATAAATGTCAGGTTTATGCCAATCTCATTCATGTGTCGCCTTCTGAGTTGCATTCACTGACTTCGCCGTGGCCCTTTTCAGTCCGGGGAATCGATATTATTGGAAAGGTGTTTCCGAGATCCTCAAGTGGGCATGAGTACATCCTGGTGGCCATCGATTACTTCACTAAGTGGATCGAAGCCGCATCCTTCGCATCGCTGACTTCAGCCTCAGTTGCTAAATTCATTCGGACGAACATCATCTGCAGATATGGGGTACCGCATGAGCTGATCTCAGACAATGGATCGCACTTCAAGAAAGAAGTGGTACACCTATGTGAGGACTTCAAGATCAAGCATCACAAGTCCTCACCATACAGGCCACAGACAAATGGAGCCGTCGAAGCTGCAAACAAGAACATCAAAACCATCATCAGCAAGATGACAGAGACGTACAGGAACTGGTCAAATAAGCTACCATATGCTTTGTGGGCTTACAAAACGTCGATCAGGGCCTCTACAGGAGCTACACCATATTCACTAGTGTACGGGATGGAAGCGGTCCTACCAGTTGAGCTCTGAATTCCTTCGTTGAGGGTAATGATGGAGGCTGATTTGCCAGAATCAGAATGGGCAAAGGCCCAGTATAAGGAGTTACAAATGATTGATGAGAAGAGACTCAGAGCTCTGTCTCATGTCCAAGGATATCAGCATCGAATTGAGAAACCCTTTAACAAGAAGGTGAAGATCAAAGATCTCTAGAAGGGAGACCTTGTTTTAAAATCCTACAGGGCACCGGTCTATGATCCCCGAGGGAAGGTCAGACCAAGCTGGTCAGGTCCTTACATTGTCGATGAAGTCCTGCCTGGAAAAGCCGTCAGACTCCTCGATCAAAATGGTGAAAAGTTAATAGAACCCACAAACCTTGATCAACTTAAAAAGTATTATGCCTAAGACACCAGGAGGCCGTCCTTGATACGACCTGAGCTTCAAATCCAAAAATCCAAATGAAAAAAAAAGAGAAAAGTCAAAGACCGTTTGCAAACCCTTTGAGCCAATAAGTAAAATCAAAATTTCTTTATCACCCTCAAACTAGGGGTATCTTTTATGACTTGCGTCATAAAAGATACAAGACCTGAACTATGCCATGACTTGATCCCTTTCCACAGGGTACGTAGGCAACCTGAAAAAGTCAGGTTCGGTCAAATCTTTCAAAGATGTTGAAAAGAAACAGAAAAGAGTAAAAGAAAAAAAGAAGAAAAGAAAATCTTTCAAAACCGTCGAAAAGAAAGAAAAGAAAAGAAAAGCAAATCCTTCAAATCCGTGGAGGAGAGAAGAAAAAAAAACCAAATCAAAATAGTCTCTCAACCCAAAGTTCCCAATGAGCAAACTACGCGGGCATGATCCTCACTTTTTGGAGGTACGTTGGCAATCTGGAAGGGTTTAGATTCAATCAAGTCAATTCAAACACCTTAAGTCAATTCTTTCGAACCCTAACCCACCTAAAAGTCCTCCTGGTGTGATAAGGCAAAGGTTTGTGGAGAAAACAAAAAGAAGAAGAAAAAAATAATGGAGTCTTAGACCCGCTAGACTGAAAACCCGAGAGGGCGGTCTAGGCAAAAGTTAGGGTCATTCGCCCGCTAAGCTGAAAACCCGAAAGGGTGGCTTAGGCAAAAATCAGGGTGTGGAGCCTGCTGGATGGAAAACCTGCAAGGGCAGGCAGTCCAGGCAAAAATTAAGGCAAGCGGTCCGCCAGATTGAAAACCCAAAAGGACAATCTGGTCATGACAGTGACTTCTCATAAAGGATTGAATTTCAAAAGCCAGCGAGACTTTCATATCTGTATCGGCATCACTTCCAAGGTCTGAATAGTGCCATCAAAGCTTCCTTTGATATTCCTCTAAGCTAGTGGTTAAAATTGAGCAATCCAAATGATATAATAACCATGATTAAATACCGAAAAGAGGCGGAATCACCTTAAAACATGGCATTCAAAGAATTCTAAGAGTGGTAAGCTGTGCCATCTTAAAAAAATTATCAAGTTAAGAAGCAGATTCAGTCCTTCTTGAAAGTCAGTCTCGTAACTCGGTTGAGTACTTACCAAGAGTCGTTTGTCAAGCAGTAGTCAAGGTCATTCTTTGTCAAGTCAAAGTAATGTACTCAGTCAAGTCAGGTGTGTCCCAAATGGCCTGTTCGGTCCAATATCCTTTCCGAAGCTGGGGTAACAGGTACCAAAAAATGAAGTCGCATCTTCAGAAGATGAAATGGCCTATACATGGTCTAGAAGCGTGGCAAGTTCTCAGGCCCATTTGAAATTCCTGCAGCAGGCAGAAGGTTGAAGATATATCAAGCAGAATCAGTCTGTTGTAAATTTGAAAACCATTGTAACCTGAAAATTCTGACAGCTGGCAGAAAATTGAAGGTGTTTTAGGCAGAATCCGTCTCTTGTGCATTTGAAAGCCTTTGAGGCCCGAAGCCCCTACTATTGGCATAAAAGTATCAAACCTTTTAGCGAGAATCAGTCTCTTGTACTTTCAAAAATCTTTGTAACCTGAATTTCGTGAAAGAAAGCTTGAATCTGTTCGAGTTTTGTTAAGACTCTTGTATTGGAAGTGAAATTTTACTAGAGGCATCTTTTATGTCCTGATGAAAGTCAGGCCATAAAAGATACCTAGCAAGCAATGATAGTTGAGATAACAGTCTTAACAAATCAAGATTTGAGAAACTTGAACGCGTTTTCCAAGTCAATTTGTTATTTGGGAATGATCCTGATAATTGTCTAATAATTTCACTTTGTTGATCTGTCAAGAGGCCGTCTTCTCAGATCCTTAAGTGGTTTGATTATGATGATTGTCTAATCATTCCGCTTTGTTGATCTGTTAAGAGGCCGTCTTCTCAGGTCCTTGAGTGGTTTGATCATAATGATTGTCTAATCATTCCGCTTTGTTGATCTGTCAAGAGCCCGTCTTCTCAGATCCTAGAGTGGTTCGATCATGATGATTGTCTAATCATCCTGCGTTGTTAATCTGTCAAGAGGCCGTCTTCTCAGATCCTGGAATGGCTTGATTATGATAATGGTCTAATCATTCCGCTTTGTTGATCTGTCAAGAGGGCGTCTTCTCAGATCCTAGAATGGCTCGATGATGATTATGGTCCAATCATTCCGCTCTATAATCCTCTAAATCTCTGGAATGGCTTAATTAGAGGCCGTCTAATCATTTCTTTGTGCAATCTGTGAGAGTTTGTCTCACTATTCCATCGAGAGTCTGTCTCGTCCTTCGGTAGAGAGTCTGTCTCGTCATTCAGTTGAGAGTCTGTCTCACTATTCCCTTTAAAGTCTGTCTCGCCATCCTATCGAGAGTCTGTCTTGCCATCTTTTCGAGAATCTTTCTCGCCCTCCTGTTGAGAGTTTGTCTAATTATCCCATCGAGAATCTGTCTTGCCATCTTTTCTAGAATCTGTCTCGTCAATTCATCTTATCATTCATTTCTTGATTAATCCGATGAGAATCTGTCTCATCAATCCACCTTATTATCCCCTTACATCCCTTTTGTTTGAAACCTTGGGCCAGTCAAAATGTGTTGCCTATTTAGCTTTGGCATTCGTGCACAAGCACACTCTGCCAAAGAGGGGCATCTGTAGACACCCCATTTTGACTAGGCCCTAAAGTTCCTAAAATAGGGTCGAGGTCTCGGAGTTGAAGAAATTTATGAAGAATGAACCCAAAATGAGAAGAAAGCTTGAGTTTTTTAGCATCTTATTGTGCACATTCATGGGTACAAATTTCCCAGGAGATTGTTAGTGTTCTCAGGGATACCCCTGCAATATTTCATGGCAATCGGGCGAAAAATGTAAAATAAGACGGGCGAAGTTTATGCAATAATCAAAGCTGGGTTGGGTTAGGATATGAATTATCAAAGCTTGGTTGTGTAGATATCCCCCCTCATTTTTCTATAAAAGACAATACTAAAAAAGGGGGGGATTTGCCATTTGTTACAAGGGTAATTTTGGAATTCTGGTATTGCTTTTGTTGCAAGCAACCCTTAATGGCCATTGGATCGAATTAGACGGTTAGGATCATTTGAAGAGAAGAGATTTTTCGCCCTATTTTCTACCTAGACCACCCCTTTATAGATTAAAAAGCGTAGTCATAAATCACACTATGGGGCTGTCCAACGAGTAAAAGGGGGGGAAAATTTATCATTTCCCTTTATATGCATCGAATTAGGGTTGAAAGGGCTCATTCTCATTTGAGGGAAAATAACAGAGAGAGAGAGAGAGAGAGAGTTAGAGAGAGAGGCCGCTCATCTTCTCCGGCCATCTCTCTTGCCGCCGGCAAGCATCACCATCACCACCATATTCATCATCCTCTACCATTTTCTTTTTCTTCTACCATTAGCCCCATCTCTTTTCTTCCATTCCATCATCTCAAAACCCATTTCAAAACCCAAACAATTCATCTTCACCGGCAGATATCACCGGAATCCAGCCATCCACCTCCAAATCCACCACGACCATTTCAGATTTTCTAAACCCTCCTCACTATCTCCCACAATTTTCAAACCTTAGATCCAAGCCCATTTTTATCAAACCCCTTTTCTAACACCATTGATTCCGGCAATCTTGCCGGAATCCGGCCAACCTCCACCCCAACTCCATTTTTTCCCATCACCTCCATTAATCCCATCTAATCATCTCCATTAAACCCATTCTGTAAAATCTGAAATCCTAAGAACCCTAACTAGTTTTCCCCTATTTTGCAGACCCCCCATTTTCGTTTTGAAAAATACACAGAGAGGATTGAGAGAAATAGGGAGAGGGAGCTCAAGCTCCATCGGTCATCATCATCATCTTCTCCGGCCAAGCCACCATCCCTATCTTCCCCACCGAATCCGATCCACAACCCATTTCTTCTTCTTCGAACATCATCTTCACCATCACCCCATAGCCACCATCACAGACCCTACAATCACCTTCCTGTCTTGTTCTAAACCTCATCCCTTCTATCTTCAACCGAGCACCCCTACTGTTATCCATTGCAAGCCTCATCGACGAGAGAGCGCCGTGAAGCTATGCTTGCAAGAGAAATTTAGGAAAATACTTTACGATTATTGCTGCTCATCCATTGTACAGGTAATCTTCTTCCATTTTCTTCAATCCATACATGATATATGATTTGCAAATGCTAAGATTAAGGAGAGTTTCCTTAGAGCTTGCACTCTTTTCATCTCTTTTGGGTTTTAAAGCTTCAAATATTTGAGAGATTTCTATGTTGAAGGCTGTTATTAGCAACCAAGTGGCAGGTTTGAACATTGCATTGATGATCATGGTCCTGATTTGCATTTTATTGTGTATGATAGTCCCTTCATGATCTAGTTTCTACTACCATCCGAAAGACCTATTTGAGGGGCTGTTGTTAATGCACAAAGTACAGGAGGATGTAAATCTCATATTGATTTTATTTAGCATGGTCATTGAATTTGCTTAGCCCTTGTATGCATGCATCAATGGTGTTTGTTAGAAAGATTGAATGAGTTTATATTAGCAGAAAGCACCTGTTGACATTCTAGAATTAATTGAAATTCGTTTTTGTAACTGTTGCATGCTTAATTCATTGAGTTGAATGCCTCACTAGTATATCTTGGAACCATTGAATGAGAGTCGAAATAACCCCATTCTCCAAAATTCAAGATCCATAAAACCTTAACCCATTACAGACCCTAACCTTCCCCATTACCATCATTCCCCTCACTAAAATCTTATCCCTCCCTATTTCATCTGTTTTCGAGCTTAGATCATAGGAAAATAAGGGGGGTTAGCTGAGAGAAGGTTTGAGGGTTTGAACCTAAGAAGAAAAGAAGAAGGGTCTTGTGAAGAAAGGGTCAGTTCTATTTTAGAGGTTGAAGGAGGATTGCAAAGGGAGATTGAGTAGTGTTTAGTTGAATGGAAGGCTATAGGATTTGTGGAGGAATAGAAGGGAAAGTAGGTGTTCACTGGTGTTTGGACTTGGCTATAGAGGGAGCTCAACATCACCGAGACTTCGCAGCCCACCATCAATCAATGATTTAGGTAATTGGCTATCCCCTTTTCGAATTAGAGGTTGAATAAAATCATGCCGATCATGTTGATTTAGGGTTTAAATCATTTTGTAGATTGCTGCATCATCCATGTTAGCTTAGGGCTTTAAAATATTTTTGGGCCATTTGTTAGTTCCATGGAAATTTGAGGGTTTGGATCATACCCCTCACCCGGGTCTTGAAATTCTACACATGGAATATTTAAGAGAGCCTAGCTCCTTTTTCGTTCCTTGCGAAGAATGTCAATCTGCCTTGATGGATTTCTCCCTTTAATTCCTCTGTCTCGCATCAACCCTCATCCAAAGTTGGTATTCAAGGAAGGAATCATAAGAGTCATGTTGGGATGCAATGCATCTGAATTTACCAAGGCAAGCTTCTGAATTAGCCTATTTCCCCAAATTCACTTTTCCGATTAAATACTTGAGTGTGTTTCTAATAGCTAGATCTACCAGCTTGCATTCCACCTTCATTTCAAAGTTTATTTCCACATGTTAGAACCAGATGGGATATATAACACTTGTTGAAATGCCTAAATGTGTCCCGTGGACAGATCATGTCTGTTATTGATTGATCGTTCTGTGTTCAATTCCAACTCAAAACTTAGCATGGTCTAGTTCAAGTTGGGCACTACTTCTTTTATTCATAGGTGAATAGGCATATAATTAGTCTATTACTCCCATAAATATTGATCTTGGATTGTGGATGAATCGAAAGTCAAGTGTGACCTGAGAATTGCCCAATCATGATTGTGCTCTACTAGCCCCTTGGAAGTCTTTGCAAAATTCATAGCCTTTACTTGGAATTTCACTTTCGTGCCAATCTCATTTGTTACTCAAGCTGTCCTGCAAGCGAGTACGCCCTTTTCACATTGTTGCATCTACGTGATATGGTATCAGAGCATCCTTTTAACACTTAATAATTGTCAGTTTGGGACTATCATTGGTGTTTCAAGATCTTTATCGGTTCTTCGGGACTTTCGGTTGGTTTTCGGAGTTCGTTTCGGCTATGACGGAATGCTTCTTAAGCCAACCCCTTCCCTTCCTGCCTTAGAGTTTTCGCAGGTTAAAGGATTTCTTCCTCTTTAGAGTCTGTCATAGAGAGTTTAGGAGTCTGTCCTACCATCCTAGAGTTTAGGAGTTTGTCATACCCTTATAGAATTTAGGAGTCTGTCCTACCCTTATAGAGCTAGGAGCCTGTCCTACCCTCATAGAGTTAGGAGTCTGTCCTACCCTCAATGAGTTAGGAGTCTGTCCTACCCTCAATGAGTTAGGAGTCCGTCATGCTTTCATAGAGTTTAGGATTCTGTCCAACCCGCATAGAGTTTAGGAGTCTGTTCTACCCTTAAAAAGTCTAGGAGTCTGTCCTCCCCTTATAGAATTTAGGAGTCTGTCCAACCTTCATAGAGTTTAGGATTCCGTCCTTCCGTCTTTCAGAGTCAGTCTTTGCATGTTCCTAGGCTTTGTAGTTTAGAAACTTTCCGAACTACGGATGGCTTGATCCCTAGCTGAGGGGTACGTAGGCAGCTCAGGTTTGCAGCTGGCATCCTGAGTTCAGTCACAACTTCAAAAACTTCCATAGCTTCAAAACCTTTCAAACCTTCCAAAAATACAAGAATTCTTCAAAATAACCTTGCAAACCATTTTCAAAAGATCTTCCCACAGAGTTATGAGTCTGTCCTAGGCGTTTGGGGTATCTTAGAGTTAGGAGTCTGTCATAATTGTGTTGATATGCTGTGTCTTGTCGTGTGAGTGTCCTTAGAGTTAAGAGGCCTCGACTCGTAGTCGGTTTGACACTTAGTCGATCCGATGGCTAGACTAGAGCGCACTTAGATAGCTCATTATTTTTCTTAGGACACGCAGCCTAGTCACGCATAGGTTGTAGGGCCCACCTGCATTAGTTAGGGCATATAGGGAGTCCTAAAAATTACTATTCACTTGAACTTAAATAATAGCACAAGAAGCTTTATAAACTAGTCGAGTCTAGTTGATCGATTCTAGGATAGCGGTCCTAGATGGTTAGGCATCGTAATTTAGAATAGGCCGCCGAACTACGTTGACTCTGTTTCTTCCCGATGGCCGAGATACGTAGAGCAGCAGGGATGGATGGCCATCTTGGTCCGAATCAAGTATCGCATTAGAGTCTAGGGTTTGTCATGTTGTGTGTTTTGCTGTATTTTCTTACTTTCCTGTACAGATCCTATACCTTTAGCTTTAGCATGCATGTGTTTGCCCATCAGAACTTAGACACCAATTACGCATGACACTCATAACCTAGCTATTCTTAGGTGGTATGTCTTTCATTTCTTTTTGTGTGTGCTTATTATTCATCTCCGAGACATGCATGATTAGATAGACGTTATCTCAGGGATATTCGTTCCCATTTCGCATGATTTTCGCCAAAAACTCTTCAAGGTTAATAATAAATGGCATAAGAAACCAGGTGCTTGCACTTGGGCGAATTGGGGGCGCCTAACCCCTTCCCCATTCATCATCAGGCACGAACCTTTTGTATCTCTGGTTATCTGTTGCGACAGAGCATAGTATGGGATCCAGGGCCTACTTTCTTGGATGACGACTCTTTCTTTGTTTAAGGTACGTCTCGAATCCGGGCTTGTCCCCGAATTGAAAGGTATCTCACTTTACATCGCCACTCATGCTGTGAGCGGCACTCTTTCGAGACTTCCTTGGTGGAGATCTCTTTCACGTGGATGATCTAGAGACTTTCTGGGGGGGCTCGTCCCCCGCCTCTCTCGGATCGGGGTCCACAGGCATTACTGGTACAATACTTTGAAGAGAAGTATGAAACCTAAAGGCGTATTCGACTTTTTGACCTATTCTTCCTCTTGCCCTGGGTAATCTAACTAACAAGTAGGAGTGGATAATCGAGACAATACGGGTGGTTCTTCTTCTTGTTCTGGTGGACGGAGTGGGCGGCGTTTTACGAAGATTATAATTTTAGAAAATATCCTCACGAGAATGAAGTCGATGACTTATGATGAGGAGAGGGCCTTCAACAATGAACCGAACCACAAAGAATTGATGGGAGAGTTCCTCTAGAAGCAGTGGAAATTTTTTAAACAAGACGCCTAGGACTGCCCCTTCCACCTTGTACAGCCTTTGTGGGACAGGCGAGGTCAAAGACGCCCACTCGCCATTATTTAAACACCCTTTGTTCAAACTACTTTTAGCTGAAGAAAAGGACAAGAGGAGACTGAATTGGGAAGCTAATAAGGTGGTAGAATCCGACTTGTGGAAGAGAGAATTGCTGAAAGAAAAAACCCTAGTCGCCTGGACTGGATTCAGGAGGAGCTTCTCATTGAGATGTCGGACTTCCAAATCCAGCACTTCTTGGAGGAGCTGGAGAAGTGCTCGACATATGTGAGATGTTTAAAGGTCAATAACTGTTGAAGTTATTCCGAAAAGAGGGAGGCCCCCATAGTTTTTGGGACATCGCTAGAGTTTTAGGTTTTGGAGGGCTGAAATGTATTTGTGGAGGTTGGGAGGAAGTTTTAGTGGTGTTCATATTCATAGCATAGAGTAGTCTCTGTTTTAAATGCTCTTAAGGGCCTAGAAGTACTCTCCTGACCAGTCGTAACTGATTCTATGTAATGCAAGTTGGGACCTCTGGTCCCCAATGTATCTTTCATAGTATCAATGAAATTATCACTTTTTCAGAAGAAAAAAAAAAGACAATTAAGGCACAACACCTCTCTTAGACATTTCACCAAATACTTGTTGTGCACCTTAGAGATCGAGATAAGCGCCATGAAACACAATGAATATAGAGAAGGAAAACAAAGAGCAGGATGGAGTGGATGAGGGGATGAGACTCAATAAAGAAAGAAAGAAAGAAAGAAAGGATTTAAATGATAAAGAAAGGGATTAGGAAATTGGAAAGAACTCAAGAATGGATTAAGATGTTGAAAAGAAAGGGAAAGAACCCAACAAGGGTATGGATTGACAAAACGGAAGGAGATTTATGGATTTAGGACAAGAAAAACAAGAAAGGAACAAGAGACAGAGAGAGAGCTATGGAATGAGAAAAGGAAGAAAAGAATAGAAAAAGAAGGGATCTTTTTGGGTTTTGTGTTTGGGATGGATGGATTTACAAATGGTATTTACAAAGAGGTTTATCGCGATTTGCTCTCAGGGGATAGCTTGTCCCTTTATGTAAATTTTGATGATTGAATAAAATTTCAGTTACGTTTAAAAAAAGGTTTGGGTCTAGAGACTCACAACAAGGGGTTAGGGTGTAGGAATTTAGGATTTGGGATTAAAGATTTGAGGTTTGTGATGGAGATTTAGGGTTTGGGGATGCCAAAGAGATGGGGAAGAAGGTTTCTTCCTCAAATGGGATGCTAGTGTGAAAGTATGGAGAATCTTGGGATTTGGGGTTGTGGATGGAGGGATTTGGGGTTTAGATGGGGTTTTGGATGTAGATTTAGAGTTTTGGGGATGGAGAATATGGTAGAATAGATGGCAGAGGAGGATTTTGAGGTTTTGGATGGAGATTTTGGGATTTGGGGTTTTGGGGAGAAACTTCTAGTGATGGTGGTTATGTGAGATTAGGGATTTGGGGTTTGGGATAATCTAAAGATGGTGGATTACTAGGAGATGGATTGAGGGTATGGGTTTTGAGGCTACCACAATATGGGAATGGAGGTTGCGCAATGGAGGCAATATGGGTTACGGCAATAAGGAAAAAGATGGGATGGGAATATGGGTTGCGCAAGAGATGATATGGAAATATGGGATGAGATGGGATGCGAAAGAAGGGTTATGGTTTACGGCAAGAATAGATGAAGGTGGGTAGTGCGGCAACTCCATCATCCAAATTATGGGAGATTACGGAGAGAAATAGAAAGGGTTTACGAGGGTTGTGTTGGAGGGCTGGGGTGGCATATTTGCACAAATAGCACAAACAGAGAGGGTTTGTGGGAGAGACGTGTGCACGCACACACGATGGGAGAGATGGAATGAACGAACTCTTCTTCTTCATTTGCTGTCCTTAGGATCTTAGATCTGATACTATGTTAGAAACCATGGAGATAAGGTAAAGAGAGGAAAAAGAAGAGGAATGGACAGGATGGAGAGTCTCCAGTAAAGAGCTCCCATGTAAAATGATGTGTATAGACCCAACTAGGGCAACATGTGTATAAAGACTATGATATCCCTCACAATACAAGTAATGACTAAACTACTCTACAACACTCTTCAACATGTTAGCCCAAGGGTTCAACAAGTACTCTCATTGAAATGTTTTGATGATTAACAAACTCAATTTGTTATAGAAAAGGTTTTATACACTAATGATTTCCATAGGCAAAGTTATTGTATTCATAGCGTAGCATCCTCAAGATTGCATGACAAATGGCAAATCATTCAAGCTCAAAGTGATATCAAAGTCATGAAGAAAGCATCATCATCACAAAGGCAATTTAAAGACAAGAGAAGACCAATATAAATGTAAGTCAAAGGTATTCAAAGACAAGGTTGAATTCTAGCCTAACAAGAATGACAATCAACTCAAAAGTTCAAGCTTGGCTCAAGCATCAATAGAGTTGAGTGAAGACATGTCAAAGCCTCTACAAGGTGCCAACAAGATTGAAGACCAAGTAAAATTAAAATGTAAATGGTCCTTCATGTATAATCTAGGTCTATGGCACAAAGGAGAGTTAAAATCAATCTTAGTAGAACTTAATGGGTTTGTGAATGTTCATAGTGGTGTCCCAATATTATAGGACCCTCATGACATTCCATTTAACTTGATAAATTAAAGTTCCAAAAGCCCAAACAAAGTCAGCAAAAAATATAAGGAAAAATTGTTGTGCATAGGCTTCTCGAAACTCCGAGAATGGTTTCAGGTTAAAATATATATATATACTACGGTCCGCTCGGAGCCCGGAGTCCGAAAAGACCGTTGGAGAGCTTAAAAAATGTGTATTTTCTCCCCTCTATAAATATGAACCTTGGGACTTTTGGGGAACTACCTAAGGAGTTTAAAAAACATTCTAAGAGCACTAAAAGGCATTCATTCTCCTTCTCCTCAAGTTTTTCACTCTCCATCTCTCTCTTGTGCCTTTACCTTAGATTATTCTTGAGAGACTTTAGGATTTTCATTTGTTGATCTTGTTCTTGTGAGAGTGGGTGAGCTTTACATGTAATTAGCCTATTTAGAGGCAAGCAAGCTAAAACCTTTCATCTTCTTTGTATTTGGCACAAAGGGCGCCGTAGAAGACCCTTGGAGCTCGAAGCTCGGTTTGTACAAGGCGAAAGGAACGCCGTATTTAAGTTCCTTAGAGAAGATAGTGGAATCCCCAAGGAGAGCAACTTGAGAAGAGTGGAGTGGGTCTTGAGCTAAGACCGAACCACTATAAAAATCCTTGTGTCAAATCTTCTTTGTCTCTTCACCTCTTCTCTTGTGGTAAGCATTTTACTCTTGCTTTGAATCCTATTTTAAATTTCCTATTCAATCTAAAACCAGTGCAATTTAAGTTTTTAAAATCCTTAAAATTTGAAAAGACACCCAATTCACCCCCTCTTGGGTTGTTAAGTGGAATTTCACTTGGTATCAGAGCTTAGGCTCTTACATAGGATTTCTCTTTGAAAACCTACAAGGGAAAGATCCAAATGGCAACCTTTTCTCATAGCAATGAGGGGCAATCCACTACTAGACCTCCCATCTTCAATGGCTCAAACTATCTATATTGGAAAGCTAGAATAAAAGTGTTTTTGAAATCTTTAGATTTTGATGTTTGGAGAAGCATCCAAAATGGATATAAAGAACCTACTATTGATATGGACCTATGGGATGATAATGAAAGAAAAGAGTCCACTGTTAATGCAAAAGCAATGAATGCCTTGATTTGTGCCTTATCTCCCAAGGAGTTCAATCGAGTTTCTGCTCTTGAAACTGCTACGGAGATTTGAGATATGTTAGAGGTATCTCATGAAGGGACAAATCAAGTGAAAGAGTCCAAAATGAATCTTCTCTTTAGAGAGTATGAACTATTCATGATGGACCCTAATAAAACCATTGCTGAAATGCATACTAGGTTCACAAACATAACAATGGTTTGAAATCATTAGGTAAACAATTGTCCAACAATGACTTAGTTACCAAAATACTTAGGTCATTACCTAAAGATTGGGATTCCAAGGTCACCGCCATTTAAGAAACAAAAGACGTATAAAAAATGGGCTTAGAAGACTTAATAGGCTCTTTGATAACTTTTGAAATGGTTTTAAAAGGAAGAGAAATCCTAAACAAACAAAAGGAAGATACAAAAAGGAAATGAATAGCTTTTAAAGCAAGAGTTGAGAGTGAAGAAGAAGAGAGTGAAGAATACATACAAGATGATCTTGCTCTCTTCACCAAGAGATTCAAGAAATTTCTCAAGTTCAAGAGAGGAGTCAACTCTAGCCAAGGAAGAAATAGGCCTTCAAGCAAAGAGGAGATGAGATGCTATAAGTGCAACAAGGTTGGTCATATAAGGCCAAATTTCCCACTCATCAACAACAATGTCAAAGACAAGAAGAATAAAAGAAATGGCAAAAAGGCTTTGTGTGCGGCGGCTTGGGATGAAGGGAGTGCTTCATCCGGAAATGAATCCAACGGAACGGATGAAGATGACCTTTGCTTCATGGGACTCGCCGATGTGACACAAGACATCTCCGTATCCGAGGTAAATGATGTTGATGATATGTCTCATGAATTCTCTAATGATGAACTATTAATTGCTTGTGAAAAACTTCATGAAAATTTGGATTTACAAGTTGCCAAAAATAAAATCATGAAAAAATCTTTGCAAGATATAACTAGGGATTTTGGGGTCTTGAAAAAGGAACTTGTTGCAAACCAACACAAGTAAAAAATTGATTTTGGAAAACAAGGCCTTAAATGAAGAAGTAGACAAATTAATTTTTGAAAACAAAAGCTTGAAAGAGAAAAATGAGAAACTCGTTTTGAAACGCAAAGAACTTGATTTAACGTTTAGAAAATTCTCATGTGGAAAAAATAAACTAGATGAAATTCTTGAAAATAAGCTTGTCTCTCTAGAAAAAGTTGGTCTTGGATACCAACCCTTTTCTAACGGAGAAGCCTTATTCAAGAATAAGTTTGTAATGTATTCTTCTCACATGCATGATAGAACTAGTGCATTTGTCCCTACTTGTCACTATTATGGTAGAGTAGGATACTTAAGGTTGGCATGCAATGTTAAGAAATCAAAAGCGTCTAAGTTTATTTGGGTTAGAAAAGATGAGCTTTATGATGTTGCTAACCTTGAAGGACCCAAGAAAAAATGGGTACCTAGAATTTCAACATGAGCTTTGATTCTTGTAGGTGTGCTCGAAAGGAAAACCCTCAAAGGACAAGTGGTTCTTGGATAGCGGTTGCTCAAGGCACATGACGGGAGACATAACCAAGTTCGCCTTTGTCACCATGAGCCATCAAGGAAATGTCACATTTGGGGATGATACAAGAAGCAAAATCATCGGTGAAGGTACCATCAAAATTAAAGATATTAAAGTTGAACATGTTTTGCTTGTTGATGGTCGTTCATTTAATTTGATAAGCATTAGTCAACTATGTGATCTTGGTCACAAAGTTTTTTTTGAAAAATATAGATGTAAGATTTTGAATGCTAAGAATAATGAAGTTGAATTTGTTGCAAATAGAGATGGTAATATGTATTCATTAGCATTAGAAGACCTTGAAAATCAAAACATCCAATGTCTCTCCGCCATGGATGATAACCCTTGGTTATGGCATAGAAGACTTAGTCATGCTCATATGGATTTGATTTCAAGATTGTCTTCTAAGAATCTTGTGAGAGAGTTACCTAAACTCAAATACACTAGAGATAAAGTTTGTAGTGCTTGCGTTCATGGAAAACATACTAAAGACTCTTTTAAACCCATAAGTGTATTATCTACCTCTTGTCCACTACAACTCCTTCACAATGACCTATTTGGTCCTATGAAGACTCGTAGTAGAGGAGGAAGTAGATATGTATATGTGATTGTTGATGACTATTCTAGGTTTACTTAGGTGTTGTTTTTAACTAGTAAAGATGAAACCTTCAAGAAATTTGTCAACTTGTGCAAGGGAATTCAAAATGAACAAGGGGTTTTCATAAATGAAATTAGAAGTGATCATGGAACCGAGTTTGAGAACATTGAATTTGATACCTTTTGTAAGGAAAATGAAATCAAGCATAATTTCTCGGCTCTAAGAACTCCTCAACAAAATGGGGTAGTTGAAAGGAAAAATAGATCACTTATTGAAATGGCTAGAACCATGTTAAATGAGCACAATGTTCCAAGAAACTTTTAGGCGGAAGCCGTTCACACGGCTTGCTATATTTTAAATAGAGTGCTCATTAGACCTCACCTTAACAAAATACCTCATGAACTATGGAGTGAAACACCCCCCAAAGTTAGCTATTTCAAAGTTTTTGGTTGTAAATATTTTATTTTAAACATGAAAGACACCTTGCACAAGTTTGATTCAAAATCTGATAAAGGTATCTTAGGCTATTCAACCCATAGTAAAGCTTATAGAGTCTATAACAAAAGAACTCAAATTATTGAAGATTCGGTACATGTCAAATTTGATGAGTCATTTGAACCTCCTAAAGTCATTGATGAAGATGATGATGGTGCCAATCTTCTAGAGCCTCATAGTCAAGTAGAGTCCATTGTTCAACCCTTAGAAAATCTTGATTTAGAAGGTCAACCTATAGAAGAACTTGAAGTAGAAGGTCTTCCCAAACATAGTAGAATCATGTCTAGTCACCCCTCTACTCAAATCATAGGTGAAACCTCACAAGGAGTCAAGACAAAATCTCACTATAGAAATGTTTGTGACAACATGGCCTTTATCTCCCAAATAGAACCCAAGTCCATAAAAGAAGCCGAAAAGGATGAATTTTGGATGGTTGCTATGCAAGAGGAACTAAACCAATTTCAGAGAAACCAAGTATGGAGGTTAGTTCCTAGGCCTAGTGATCACCCGGTTATTGGGACTAAATAGGTGTTTAGAAACAAACTCGATGAGCATGGAGATCTTCAAAGGAATAAAGCTAGATTGGTAGACCAAGGTTACAACCAAGAAGAAGGTATCGATTATGATGAAACTTTTGCTCCGGTTGCTAGATTGGAAGCCATAAGGATGCTACTTGCATTCCCATAAAAACTTTAAGTTATATCAAATGGATGTGAAGAGTATTCTTAAATGGGTATATTATGGAGGAAGTATATGTTCAACAACCTCCCGGTTTTGAGGATTTCAAATACCTTAATCACGTATATAGGTTAGACAAAGCCTTGTATGGTCTAAAGCAAGCTCCTAGAGCTTGGTATGAGAAGCTTAGCTCATTCCTATTAGAGAGTGGCTTTCAAATAGGCATGGCTGACAAAATCTTGTTTATTAAAAGAAAAGGAAAAGATATGCTTATTGTTCAAATCTATGTAGATGATACAATATTTGGTGCTACTAATGATAAGATGTGTGAAGAATTCGCAAAATCCATGCAAAAAGAGTTTGAGATGAGTATGATGGGAGAGCTTACCTATTTCCTAGGACTTCAAATCAAACAATGTAAAAATGAAATCTTCATCAACCAAGAGAAGTATACTAGGGAACTCCTTAAGAAATTTGGCATGGATAGCTCATAAATAAAGCCCACTACTATGAGCACTTCCACCAAATTAGAAAAGGATGAAATTGGCAAACCGGTTGATGAGAAGAAGTTTAGAGGAATGATAGGTAGTCTATTATATTTGACCGCTAGTCGGCCGGATATAATGTTTAGCGTATGTATTTGTGCTAGGTTTCAATCGGCTCCTAAAGAGTCTCATTTGAGTGCCGTTAAGAGGATATTCAAATATCTCAAAGGAACTCCTTCTCTAGGTTTATGGTATGAACGATCAAATGAATTCAACCTAGTAGGATTTTCGGATGCCGACTTTGCCGGTTGTAGAATTGATAGAAAAAGCACAAGTGGCACTTGTCAATTTCTAGGAAGGTCTCTAGTGTCCTGGTTTAGCAAGAAACAAAACCACGTAGCCTTGTCTACTACCGAAGCCAAATACATTGCGGCCGGAGCGTGTTGTGCACAAATCCTATGGATGAAGAACATTCTCATGGACTACAATCTTGCATTTAGTAATGTTCCAGTCCATTGTGATAATACAAGTGCCATCAACTTGACAAAGAATCATATTCAACATTCTAGAACCAAGCACATAGAGGTAAGGCATCATATCTTAAGAGATCATTCTCAGAAAGGGGATATTGAAATTAAGTACATCCACACCAATGAACAATTGGCGGATATCTTCACAAAACCCCTTAATGAGGATAGATTTTGTGACCTTCGGAGTGGACTCAACATTTGGAGTTTGGATCAAGCCAAAGAGTTTGCCAATGAAGCATGAATAGAAGACAATATTCTCCTTGTATATATCTATATATCTCTTGTTTTGATAGTGACTACATGGTTTAAGATGATCCAACCCTAACTCTAAAACTCACTCAATTGGTACCCATAGCCCACTTCGTTTCAAGGGGGAGTCGGTACCATCACCTTTAATTAAGATACCTAACCCTTTGGCCATGTGCCATTATCTAAAACTTCGGCAAGTCATATGTGTGATTCATGCATTGGATCATGGTTTGAATTTGCACTGTCACCTATATACATATCTATCTATGTCTATGTGTGTATAGTGTTATGAGTGAGTAAATTTGAAATATCACCTACAAGCATATGTAACTATGTCCTCTATACATTTAAAAAAAATAAATTCTCAGAACTCCGAGCTTTTCCTCGGAACTCTAAGAATATGGGCAAAGCGAACCTGGAAAGGTTCTCGGAGCTCCGAGAAAATGTCTCGAAACTCCGAGAATTCATCCAGGTGCTCCTCGGAGCTCCTAGAAAATTTCTCGGAACTCCGAGATTCGGACAGTAGAAAAAAAAAACGTGTGTTCTCGGAGCTCCAAGAATCGGGCCAGGGGCATTAAAACCCTGGACCCGGTTCTCTGTTCTTCATTTCTTTCTTTTCGTTCTCTCTTGTTTCCTTTCCTCTCTCAATCCTTCCTGAACCCTACCTCCATTTTCTCATTTTCCTTCCCTTTCAACCTTGATCTACCCCTAATCCACCCTCTTCTCCATTCCAAATCCCTCTCTTCTTCCTTACACCCTAGTTTTTTCCATTAAAACACTAGGATTTCACCTCTTTTTCATTTTTTTTCCTCTTTTTTTCCTCTTTCTCTTTCCTATATCCCTTTCTCTCTCATTTGCCTCTATCTTCCTCCATCTTCTTCCATTCTCTTCCTCTATTTCTCCTTTTTTTTCCTCCATTTTAGGGCTATTTCTCTATTTTTCTTTAACCCATCAATTTTTTTTCTCCACCCAAATTTCCTCTCACCATGCCTCCTAAAATAAAAAATCTCAACATTGGATGTTCCTCCCAAGTTGCAGACCCCGAATACGTTCCCGAGGAAGAAGGGCCTTCACGGAAGAAGGTAAAGGCCAAGGTTGTGGAGGCCGAGGTTGTGCCCAACTTCTATTTTACTGGGGATAAGGCCAAGAAACTCTGGGCCAATGTCGGCACTAGGGGCGTCCTCACCGGTAGGTACATTGATCCCCCTGTCCTTCAATATTTTGATTTAAAAGCCAAATTTGATGCCCTCCATTGGACACCCATCCTTCACATCAACGAACCTGTTTACCCTCGATTGGTGCGTCTCTTCTACGCCAATCTCACCATTTCCCCTTCCTTCTTCAAGATCGAATCTAAGATTAAGAAAATTATCATCAAACTCAACTATCACACTTTTGCCACACTTCTTGGGATTACCCATGAGGGCTTCTTACACTATTTTTGGCCGGAAGATGGGACACATTCACTTGATGATATTGATCATGACATTGTCTATGGTCGGATTACACGGCGCTACAAACCTGATATGCCCGTGCAAGTTGCCGACCTCATTCCGGTTGCGCGCATGCTCCATAATTTCATGTACCACATCTTCAACTATCGTGTTGGGATGCGTGAAGCCCTGAGACCCTTAGAGGCCTATCTTGTCTACTGCATCTTCGAGGGTCGCCAACTTTCTCTCCCTTAAATCATGTTTCGATACATGTTTCAGACCCCTGGCAGCTACCGCTCTTCCTTGCCAAATGGCATGATTCTCACCCGTGTCTTCCGCCACTTTGGCATCATCTTGGACGGAGAGCTGACCATGACTCCTACTGCCCCATTTGATGATCAGACCTTTAACCGCATGGCTCTAAATCAACCAGTGGTTGACATTGATTCTGACGCTAAAGGCGGAGATGCAGCCGAGGACCAGACTGCACCAGTACCCCAGCCGTCACAGGATCCATCTCAGTTCTGCACTCGCCAGGATTTGGCTCACATGCAGGAGGCCATTGAGCGATCCATGGCCTCACAGTTTGAGCGGCTATCTACTCATGTCTACCCTGAGATCTCCACTCGATTCCAGACTCCTACTACCCACGTTGATGACCAGTGGGCCGCCTATTACCACTACATCTCCAGTGGCCAGTGGGTCCAGCAGCCGGGCAGTTCTTCTTATCAGCCACCGCCTCCTCCTGAGCAGTAGATGACTCTCGTTCTCTGATGCTGGACCACATTTTGCTCAGACTTTTATGCTATCGTAGGCTTATCTATATGTTTCTATTTGATTAGGTTGTCTTTGACTTGTTGGTTGGATGTATGGATGGCTCCTATTTGACTAGATGTTTATGTGATCCGTTGGATCTTTTTAGGCTGTATTAGGATTATATTTCTGTAGTTGTTCTGCTGTGTGATAGATGCTATGTGCTTTGACAGGTGTATGTATGCCATTTCACATCATCTATATATATATATATATATATATATATATATATATATATATCTTTAGTTTGCTGTGTGATGTGCTTCTCTGTGCTCTTTTTTTTACTCAAATACCTTGTATTGTGATTACTTTCTCTATTGCATTACAATTCACTTGTCTCCTTGGTTCTCACCTACCTTCTTTCCTTTTGTTCCACCTTTTTGGTGATGACAAAAGGGGGAGAATATTTGAGCTCCCAAGTCATAATAATATGCATATATTGAGGGGGAGCAAAGCTCCATGCTTATACTTTTGCAATCAAATTTTCATCATTAAAATTAATGCTTTAAATGTTCAATTAAATCAATCTCTTAGGGGGAGCATAAATTGTTCTATTCATCCCTCAAGGGGGAGCTTCTACCTTAAAGCAAATTATGTTTGTCATCATAAAAAATGGGGAGATTGTTAGCCCAAGGGTTCAACAAGTACTCCCATTGAAATGTTTTGATGGTTAACAAACTCAATTTGTTATAGAAATGGTTTTATACACTAATGATTTTCATTGGCAAAGTTATTGTGTTCATAGCGTAGCATCCTCAAGATTGCATGACAAATGGCAAATCATTCAAGCTCAAAGTGATATCAAAGGCATGAAGAAAGCATCACCATCGCAAAGGCAATTTAAAGACAAGAGAAGACCAACATAAAGGCAAGTCAAAAGTATTCAAAGACAAGGTTGAATTCTAGCCTAACAAGAATGGCAATCAACTCAAAAGTTCAAGCTTGGCTCAAGCATCAATGGAGTTGAGTGAAGACATGTCAAAGCCTCTACAAGGTGCCAACAAGATTGAAGACCAAGTAAAATTAAAATGTAAATGGTCCTTCATGTATAATCTAGGTCTATGGCACAAAGGAGAGTTAAAATCAATCTAAGTAGAACTTAATGGGTTTGTGAATGTTCATAGTGGTCTCCCAACATTGTTGGACCCTCATGACATTCAATTTAACTTGATAAATTAAAGTTAAAAAAGCCCAAACAAAGTCAGTAAAAAATATAAGGAAAAACTGTTGTGCATAGGCTTCTCGGAACTCTGAGAATATTCTCGAAGCTCCGAGCTCGGAACTCTGAGAAAATTCTCGGAGCTCCGAGATTGGTTCCAGGTTAAAATATATATATATACTACGGTCTGCTCGGAGCTCCGAGCCCGGAGTCCGAGAAGACCGTTGGGGAGCTTTAAAAAGCTGTATTTTCTCCCCTCTATAAATATGAACCATGGGACTTTTGGGGAACTACCTAAGGAGTTTAAAAAACATTCTAAGAGCACTAAAAGGCATTCATTCTCCTTCTCCTCAAGTTTTTCACTCTCCATCTCTCTCTTTTGCCTTTACCTTAGATTATTCTTGAGAGACTTTAGGGTTTTCATTTGTTGATCTTGTTCTTGTGAGAGTGAGTGAGCTTTACATGTAATTAGCCTATCTAGAGGCAAGCAAGCTAAAACCTTTCATCTTCTTTGTGTTTGGCACAAAGGGCACCGTAGAAGACCCTTGGAGCTCGAAGCTCGGTTTGTACAAGGCGGAAGGAACGCCGTATTTAAGTTCCTTAGAGAAGATAGTGGAATCCTCAAGGAGAGCAACTTGAGAAGAGTGGAGTAGGTCTTGAGCTAAGACCGAACCACTATAAAAATCCTTATGTCAAAGCTTCTTTGTCTCTTCACCTCTTCTCTTGTGGTAAGCATTTTAGTCTTGCTTTGAATCCTATTTTTAAATTCCTATTCAATCTAAATGTAGTGCAATCTAAGTTTTCAAAATCCTTAAAATTTGAAAAGACACCCAATTCACCCCTTCTTGGGTTGCTAAGTGGAATTTCACAACAGAATGGATGTAATGATTCAAATGGAGGACATTCAATGGTAGATCGTTAGGGCTGGCAATTTCACCCGCAAAAATGGGGATCCGTCCCGCACAGGGTGGGGATTCCCCTATTTGACCGGGGATGGGGACTTAAAAAATTCCCCGGGGCGGGGACGGGGATAGAAATAGGGCCCGTCCCACCCCGTTTCAATATGCAAGCCATTATCAATACTCTCTTATTTTAGTACTGTTTTAGTGTTTTTTTCTTGAATAGTAAGCATTCCTTTTAGGCTAGTGATATTGGCACTACCATATTTTGATAAGTGCACAAATATGGCTTGTCTTTTCTTCTTCATGGGCGTTAAAAAGTCTTTTTTGAGGCGGGTATTTTTGTGCGGGGCAGGGATGGGGATTAGGTATTCCTCGCAATCCTCGAAGCGGGGACGGGGAATTTTCCTTCCGGCGAGGGCGGGGACGGGGAATGCAACATCCGGCCCCACCCTGCCTCGTTGCCATCCCTACAGATCGTATAGTTCACTGTTTTGGCTTGGGTCTGTTTCTCACATGCATTCTCTAGGCATGGCTGCTTAAAATTGGAGATGTGGAGTTGTGTACAGAGGCGCCGTTCGGGGCAGTCCCAAGCACTCAGTTCGGGTTGTTATAAAACAGAGGAATCTCTCAAATTATTTTAGCAAAGGAGGAATCTTGGTCGGCTCTGGTGACGCTTGGCATAGATATTATTATTATACTACTGCAGGTATTGGTTTCAGGGGGGTGAATTCTGGATTAAGGGGTTCTGTTTTTGGGTAAAGGTAGGGTCTCAATGTAATCATGATTTTTACATATGAGGGACACCTTGTCCCCATTGATGTAATATGGTTACACCATATAATAAAATTGTCATCTTTCAAAAAAAAAAAAACAATGTATGGAAGTTAGTAGGGTACAAAAGTTCAGCCATGGCTGAACTTTCTGGGAGATGGAAAAGAAGGCAGTTCAGCAAAAAGACTGAACTAAGCAATGGAAGGAGGATGGAGGGGTAATAGTTTAGTCACTTCTATACTTTCTTGTGTGAAAATAGTTGATCCTTGCATGAAACAAGGTGATAGGATGAAGAAAACTGAAGTGCTGAAATCATTTCAGTATTGGAAGTCTTCCAGAACAAAGAACTTGCATATAACAGGTTAACTAATTGAAGGAAGAAGGGAGGTTTTTGGTGAGAAAAACATGCAACTTTTCTTCCCAAATAGAAACACACAAACAACTGTCTAGCCGAAATCCTTTCTTTATTTCATAGTAAAAATTGGCTGCTTTTCATGCATTACAATTGGATATTTATATAGGTTTCCGTCAATGTTCTCCTACTCAAACTCACATACTCAAAAACTCTTTAAGCATCTAACTCTCGGCCACCTTATGGAAGTCAACTAAACTTCCCAAGTTTTCTATTTTAAAAAAAAAACTCCCCAAAATATTCTCTCTCCTACGTCCACATTCATAAGAGATTCCTTCTAATAAAACTTCGTAAAAAGACTCTACAACACTAAACTTCTCTAATCTCACATTTACTCCTAGACCTTTTCTTTTAATGTGTCTTTATGAAGCCACAACAAAAAATGCGCAAAAATAATCTCCGTGACTCATTTCGCGGTGCGGGTCTGACCATGTGGATATTTGCTCCATCTGCACTGATTTGGCACACATGGAAGGAAAGAAATAATAGAATGTTGAAAGAAAGGAAAGGTTGGGAGAGAATAACTCTTGAAGTCAGAATAGACAATATAGCTTGGGGAAGAGAAAAAGTGGATCCTAGCTATAGCATATGAGACAAGGAATTGGCAAACGGTTACATCTGAAAGAAGTAGAAAGGAAACAGTTACACCAAAATGATCTTCTCCACTGGTTCGATGGATTAAATTGAATTTTCAGGATGAGTATCAGAGGATTCATTTGTGATTCTAGTAGAAGATTGTTGATGTCCTATTTGCGCCTTGTGGGCATTTGCGATAAAAACGAGACAGAAGCAAGAGCGCTGGTTTGGGGACTAAGATGATTTGTGAATCATAGACTGGGACCTTTAATTATCGAAGGCGACTCCACAAATGCATTGACTTGGGCCACAAACAAAGCCAGGCGACCTTGGAAGTTATAAGACATCATGTCAGAAATCAGGGATCTTATGCATAAAATTGGACCCCAATTTAGGCATATGAGGCAATCAGCTAATGAAAAAGCTTACAAGTTGATGTTTGAAGAAGGAGAAGGTAGAGATTGTTCAAGGATTCCAAGAAGAAGGCGAAGATGAAATTTGAACAGTTAGCAGTCACAACTCTGGCCTCTACTCCGTTGTTGACTGTTACAAACACGTGGGTGGGTCGCATCTCTCTGCTGCAAATTTATGTCAATGAGGTAGATGAGTGTGGCAGTGCGTATTATAGTTCTATAGTCCTGTTAGTGAGGGAAATAGGATGTTGGCTCCTCCGCGGATTATCCCATACCTGTGTTAGTGGGAAACATATTAGTTTTCCATAGGCGGGTTACGTGAATGTATGTATGCTAATGCCCTGCATATGCTTGGAACTTTGGGCGGGGTGTATATTTGTGGGGTAGCGATTTGGAAAGGGATGTAACTGTTGTTGTTGTTGTTGTGTGTGTGTGTTGGGTGGGGTGGGGGGGAAGGAACACCTTGTACCCAATATGTAACTGTGTTAGTAGTGTTTGAATAAAAAATTGTTATCTCTCAAGGAAAAAAAATTCGGCCACTACTAAAAATCAACTAAAACACAGGCCTTTGTTTGGGCAACGTGAAATTCTATTAAAAAAACTAAGACAACTAAAATTTGGACCCTTTGTGAAACAATGGCCATTGATCATGATGTCGTTCCAATCTCCTGGTGATCTTGGAATCCTCAACCTTCTGATAACATACTTCTGCCCTAATTTTGGCATGATAGATGATCTGGATAACCTAATCGTTGATCCAACGGCCTATAAATGTCCGATAACCAATCTGAAAGATATGGTTGTGGATCGGTTGAGATGCACCTGCATCAAATTGGGAGGGTTTTCTAATCTTAGCTTAGTGTTTAGGTGTGGGGTTTCAATAGCTATAAACTTCTGGGGGATGCCTTGTCCCCGATGGACGTATTTTACTTGCAATTTCAGTAGTAAAATTACTTACCTTTCAAAATAAAAATAGATATGATGTAAGAATGCTGATTTCGCCCTTCAATTTTCTGCCCATCAAATCTTGCTTGCTTGGAAGTATTATGTAAGGCCACGTTTGGATACCTCATGTTTTCGTATTTGGATTTGGAATTGAGTTTTGGATACAAAATACATCAATCATGCTCATGTTGTTTGAGAGAGAGAGAGAGAGAGAGAGAGAGAGAGAGAGAGATGTCTGGCGGCTGCTGCTGCAAGGTCAAGGAGCAGCGAGGGTGAAGGTAATTGCCACAAATAATGATTTCCAAATAATGTCTTCCAAAACAGATTTGAAAATCGATTTTTTTTTCACTGTTGTTGCTGATTTGGAAATCTAAGGATCTGTTCAAGTTCCAAATCTCAACTGCAAAGTGAGAAATCCAAATCTAAATCTTGTGGATATCCAAACGTGGCCTAAACTCATTTGTGAGCATTATTCTTTTAGTTGAAGATTTAGGGAACTTTGTGTTTTCTCTTTTCACAGTCTAACTGGCTTGAGCATTATTCTTTTATTTACAGATTTAGGTAATGTTGTGTTTTCTCTTCGCACAATTTAACTAGCTTTACACTATAATCAAGCAATAATCTAGTAATTATTTGTTCAGGGACACGAATTTATATTAGTCTGGTTTGTTATCTAAACTTTACTGGCATTACTTAGCATGGAGCTATACAATAAATTGAAATAAGACAACTTTTTTTCTTGACTTATAACAAAGCAGATTTATTGAAAATAAAGCAAATTACAGGGACAGATTGTCTCACACTTGTATCTCTTTGCGCAACTTCTATAGGCAAGTAACCAGCCAGCTCATTTGCCTCCCTCACAATTTGTGTGATGTCGGCACCTCTAAATAAAACAAAACTATTCAGCTATTACGGAGAGCCCAAGCGATTGTCTTAGAGGAATCTCGTCCCCAACCGATAATTTTCTCTAAGGTCCTTAATAACTAATGACCCATATAAAAGCAAGTACTTAATAACTAATGACCCATATAAAAGCAAGCAACAAACACTGACACACACACACACACAACTTTTGAGTAGCAATAGAATTCTCTGAGCCGCTCAATGTTTTTCTTGGTGCAGAATGCTGTGGTGTTCCAGGTATATGCAGTATTGTCACAAGCTTTTGATTCAAAGAACGTTAGTGATCCTCCTTCCTACAGAAGTGTTGCATTGTGGGGAGTGGGAACCGAGGCTCTCCAGAGTTTACTTCTCAGTCCAGTTGAACTCGTGAAGATACGCCTCCAACTACAACACCATGGAACAAATCGGGAAGGAGCAATAAGTTTAGCCAAAAGCATCGTGAGGAAGGAAGGAATCAGGGGAATGTACAGAGGCTTCCTCACCACTGTGATTCGAGATGCACCTGCTCACGGTGTATACTTCTCGACATATGAGTACACACGAGAATGGCTCCACCCAGGATGTCGAAAGAGCGACCAAGAGAGCCTTAGGATTATGCTTGTAGTAGGAGGGTTGGCAGGAGTAGCCATTTGGGTGTGTTGCTATCCCTTAGATGTAGTGAAGTCCAGACTACAGGCCCAATCACAATCGAAGTTGGACCAAACCCCACCTAAATATCGAGGAATCATCGATTGCTTCCATAAAAGTGTACAAGAAGAGGGTTATGCCGTGCTCTAGCGAGGATTAGGAACTGCCGTTGCTCGTGCCTTTGTGGTGAATGGAGCCATCTTCTCTGTCTATGAGATTGCTTTGCAATGCTTGCCTAATAACATCCATTGTGAAGGAACTGAAGAGAATAAAATGATGTCTTCATGTACCACCTTCATCCTTTCAAGACGACGACGACGAAAAAGATTACAACAACCATTGTTGTTGTTACTTCAAACTCTTCAATATAGGTTTTTAAATGTATCTTTATGCACCCTTAAACACAACACCATTGTTATTTATGCAAATTGCAAGCTTCTTATAGTATCTATCAGCATTTTGCTTTTTTCTCTTCATTTTGTTGCCATTTTCTTGCATTAGTTTCATATTGATTTTTTAGCTTTCAACATTGCGGGATCAGGTTTTATGGGCAAGGTCACAAGACTTTATCTTTTTGCAGGAATTGCAACCCAGGAAAACAAACAAAAAAGATAAACAACATCCCATCACTAAAGAGGAAGGATATCCCTAAATAAATAAAGGGGATTGTTATATTGCAGAATCAGTTTTTATGGGCAAGGTCATATGACTTCATCTTCGAGTTGCCTTATATCCCAAGATAGGTTGTTTATGATAAGTTATATCTCCTATGGTTTTTATCCGTGAAATACTCTTTTTTCTTGCAAAAATGAGAATAAGTGCAATTGCACATTTTAATCGGAATTGCACATTTGCACTGCCTTAATTTGTTTTTAACAAGTGCTTTATTGAGATTGATTTTATCACAGACAGCTTGTGCAAAAAACCATTGGGCAACTCATTGGCCCTTCTCTTTGGATAGCAAAACGAAATCAAGAGAGTACAGGTGCAAGTCTTCCAAGTGTTCTCTAAAGGGCGGGGGGTGTGGATTTTCAGATCTCACAAATCTGACTTTTCTCTTATTTTAGGATATATGCTCTCCTTGGCTTGTTGCTTATACACAGACTCTAGGAGAGATATGTTTCATCTCTGTCATGACCTATCTTTTGGGCCTTTAATTCTTGTACCAAGGGCCATGATCAAGGCTTCTTGTCTCCACTAATCACCCCCACCTATGATAGCTATCTTCTCATATTAGGCAGGATAGTTGACAACCACCTCACTCTTGGATGATAGGTTCGGAAGGAATACACATTGAACATCAATATAGCAAATGGTGTATGGGAAAAGAATTATAAGTAGGAGCTCTACAATCAAAAGAAATGATTGCTAACCCACTGATAAAAATTGTTGGAAATTATGTCTATGTTATACATAACTCATCCGTGAGGTTGAGAGGCAATTGAAACATCTCGACCTTGATGTCCAAATGAGAGATGTTGGATCGTGTGGCCATCGACACTCATCAGAGATTTGTCTTGATTTGATTGTGGTGAAGCTCATCACGTGACAAACCCCATGCACACATTACACACACTACATGCATTGATTTCTAAAATTATAACCATAATTATTATTATTATTGTATAAAAACTAATTTCTAAATGGGTGTCTTTATCAAATACATGGCATGTACGTGAGTGACTATGACAAACCAAGCCTGGCACCATTATATCCAGAATGGTAGAAAACCCTAGAACCGCCCTTTGCGGAAGCAATCCCAAAGGGTTTTCACAAAGAAGCCAAACTCAAATGCATGTAAAAGAGCCCTCAAATACTAAAACAATATCAACCGAGGCTCAAATGCTTCTGAAACCATCACTATTTGATCCAGAATGGTGGAAAACCCCTTGAATCAGAAGCAATCCTAAAGGTTTTTCGCAAAGAATCAAAACTCAAATGCATGTAAAAAGAGCCCTCAAATACTAAAACAGTATCAACCAACGCTCAAATGCCTCTGAAACCATCACTATTTGATCCAGAATGCTGGAAAACCCCTTGAGTCAGATGCAATCCTAAAAGTTTTTCACAAACAATCAAAACCCAAACACATGTAGGAAGTACCCTTAAATGCTAAAACAATATCCACCGAGGTTCAAATGCCTCTGAAACTATCACCATTGGATCCAAAATGGTGGAAATTCTCTAGAACCACCCTTTCTGGAAGCAATCCTAAAGGATTTTCACAAATAATCAAAACCCAAATGCATGTAGAAAGTGCCCTTAAATGCTAAAACTGTTGTGAATTTAGGGAATAATATGGCTTACCAGATTTATGTTGAGGAACAGAAAAAACAAACAAACAATGTTAGTGAAACCTTTTCCGATGCGGCGAGATGAGGCACGGACTATGTTGCTCTCTTTAAGGTAAATTTGCGCCTCTGCGGGAACTAATTCCGATGCAGCAGATTACTGGCCGCAATCACCCCAGAATACAACAGCCCGACGCACCGTCGATCTCCAAGAACTGCATGATCACAGAGATTCGAACCACCCGAACACTCCAATCGCCCAACAAAATACGTAAAATAGAAAGAGGAAGAGATAAAACTCTATTTATAGTAAAGTATTGAAAACAAGAAGAAAACAGTAAACTTCTGTAATGGTTTTCGTTGTTCTGTTGTTGTTGTTGTTGTAGAAGAAAACACAGAGAACTTCCTCTTTTATAAACCAAAACATGTCTGTTCAACACACCCTTTAATGTAGTAAAGACACCCTTTAAGAAAAGAGCCGTTCAAAAGACGTTACAAATGTGAAAGGTCGTATCTCAACAGCCACAACGTTTAGGAACGACGTAGTTATTCGTAAAATAACGGCGGCGTTATTTACCCAGTTATTCGACGTTCCAGTAAGTCAAGTTATTCGATGTTCCAGTAAGCCAGCTTACCCAGGTACGCCGGCTTACCTAATAACGTCGGCGTTAATTTTGAAGAACGGCGAAGGTAAAGGTACGGACAAAAGTTAAAATTCATGGGGAAGGGAAAAACCTTGACTCACATGTGTGGCCGGGCGGGCGGCGCGCATGTGTGGTATAGCCAAAAGCCCACCGGGTCCACTTAATGGCTCATGCGCGTAGGCTCTCCTCTTCTCATTCACAAAGCTAAAGAAGTGAAAAGCTATATAAACATATGAAGCTTTTCTCCACTTTCCAATACGGGACTATTCGCTTTTGTGAAAGAAGTGAGCAAACTCAATTTTTCCAAAACCAAAGTGACTTCTTTTTGTAAACAAAACAACTTTGTAAAATACCAACAAGGGCAACTTTTGTATTAAAAAACCAACAAAAACAATATCAACCTAGGTTTAAATGCCTCTTAAACCATCACCATTGGATCCAGAATGGTGGAAATCCTTTAGAACCGCCCTTTGCAGAAGCAATCCAAAAGGGTCCACACAAATAATCAAAACCCAAATGCATGAAGAAAGTGCCATCAAATACTAAAACGATATCGACCGAGCCTCAAATGCCTCTGAAACTATCACCATTGGATTCAGAATAATGGAAATCCCCGAAGCACCCTTGCCCATAAAAATTTGTTCAAAGTTACCTTGGCCTGGACCGGACTGGCCGACTCAAGCCGGAATAGGTGCCAAACTAATAGAGGGTGAAAGATAGGGAGCACTCAACTCATATTAGGGCAAGGTCAAGATCAAGTTTGGGTCAAGTTGCAATCTTCCTAGCTATTGAATAATGGTCTTCTTATATGCCCATTAGTGTTTTATAGTTCTCAGGTTTTTTTTAGCTAAAAGGAGTCTCTATTAAAGTTTGCAAAATAAGAATTTTTTATTTTAGCAAATTTGTCAATTTAAACTCTTTTAAATTTATTGCCAAGGTCCACTGATGTTTTTAAATATTAACACTATTCTTTATTGAGGAATGCTAAACTCAAGGATGCCCTTGCAGAAATCAGCTGAAAGGGCGCCCCATTGGCTGCACGTCATGTAAGTGCTTTTATAATGGCGGCAGAGTTAAAGAGTTTGGTGACATGTCGCCAATGGGGGTGCCCTTTTAGCTGATTTTTGCAAGGGTGCCAATGAGTTTAGCATTTCTGTATTTTATTAAACACTTTTTTTAATGAGGCTGATTCACTTGCAACGCGATGCACTATAAATTCATTCGTCGCGCAATTAACGGCCGCACGATTAAACATGCGGTCTAGATTACTATAAGTTCATTCGTCGCGCAATTAACTGTCGCACGATTAAACATGCGGTCTAGATTAAAAGTGTGAAAATTCGGTCGAACAGGTAACCTGGTTACCTCTCTTCTCGCTTTTCGTGTCTTTTGGCCCTAAAAACACGAATAGAATTGTCCTGAGAAAGGACACTATCCTCCATTACTGCCCACGACTCCCATCTTCTGTAAAGCTATGGAATGAGATCGACGAGGAAGAAGAATAGAGAAGTTGAAGACTAAGAAAAGAGGAGTGGGTTTTAGCATCTGGACAAGGATATGTTGTTCCAGGCGGTGAAGGCTTGAAGCACTTGGATGCGAAATCCATGGTGACCCCTTTCTTTCTTTCTTTTGATCAGAATTTTTCTCTGTTAGTGTCCATTTCTAGATTTGTAACATGCATGTAACCTTATGTTCTTTTCATTGTTCTCGGTGTAAAGTGGGTTTTTCCATCTTGTTATTTGCAGTTGTAAAATGGGTTCCCCTTTTATTCTTGTTTTAGTTTCATTTGAATCTGATTAATGATTAAACTGTATACTGATTGGGGGAAGGCATGTTTCTTCTTGGGAGTTAAAGGGGCAAGTTGATCTCTACTTTTTCAACACCAAAAACCTTCCCTGCCCTCTGTTTTATTTTTCGATTTTCAATGACTGAGCAAGCTTTGCCAATATGAGAAGGCAATTTGGATTGATTTAACCAGGAGCCATGGGCTTGTTCAGTTCATTCCCCTTTATCCAACTTCCTAATTGGAGATCCACGGCCATGGAGATCGTCTCTTTGCACTGGATTTTTCTCTTAACAAATAAAAGGGGCGAAGAGGAAGTGTTTCACTGAAATGGAAGCATGATCCTCCGTGATGTTGGGGCAAGAAAATAAGAAAAATGAAGAATAGGATACTAGGTGACCTGTTCTACGGAGTTTTAACCCTTATAATCTGGACCGCACGTTTAATCGTGTTGTTCTTGCTTGGCGACGAATCATTTTATAATGAGTCGCGATTTAGGGGAAACAACCTCTTTTTTAATTATTCGGTGATAACTTCAATAGTCTCTAACAACTAATTAGGAATTAGGAAAACGTAAAAGATCGAGTGTCATTATCAATAGATGGGGTTGTGGTTATGATCTCCCTTATATAACTCAGCTTCTAGTGGCTCCCACCTTAATTGATCAGAACCATCCACTTAATAGGCACTGCTTTGGATTTCCAATGGCCCCAAAATTGTGCAGATCATCCATTTCTAACACCTAATAATTTGTATCTTTTGGCAGCTCACATTAAACGACAGAAAATATACATTAATTGATGATGTGACTTCATTATTGGCTTGATTTTGAGCCACGAAACATCCAAAATGAGTTCTCAGATGAACGATTTGGATCAATCAAAGTTGGGACCCGTTATGCTGTGACGGGCACGCCATATTATATTACAATGAGGTTGTGTCCTACTAGTAGCTGTGTTAAAATATGAAATTCGGATCGGATCAACCTTTGTCTTGGTCCCGACTTGTCAGATCCTTTTGGGGTGCGTTTGGATCACCGGAATCGGGAATCGGTATCTGATGCAGAGCATCTTGCTTTCCAATTTTACCATTCGGTATTAAGAAGTTGCCATTTGAATCATTACCTAAAGGATATCAGTTTCATTTTACCAAGTTACCAACCATGGCAACAAGTGCAAATCCGAGAGATTTAGATTTAGGAAAATAGTCTTTCTTAGTTTAATAGTTTAGCATGTTCCTTTCTCAAGTCTAGCTAAATAGCAATAAATTACTTTTTGGTTAGTTCTCAATATGAATGAGATCTAAAACAACTTTTATTTTCTATTTAATTTTTCAATGCAAAATTGTGTAAGATCTTCACACCAAATGAAAAGTGTTCTTTTCTTGTGGAGAAAAGGTGTTTCGTACACTTCTTTCTTGGAGTTTCCCTCCAACGTGGGTTTGCTTTTGAGCACCACAATTATCTTTTCTTTTTCTTTTTCGGATCGTCATCGCCGTTGTCAATCACGCGTCCGTTCGGCGTCAGTATCGGTATCTGAAATCAGATTAGGCGATTCCGCTGTTTGGTTTCATTTCCCTAATGGAATGGGAAATGATGCTCGACTCTCAGCGGAAAAAAGACAAGAATATCGGGCACGATTTGATACCCGCCTAGGGAGGTGGTATTCTGATCCCCAGAATCAGAGAAAAAAACGGCGTCAATCTCCCTCGATTTTTCTCGATTTTTGCTTCTAATAATAGGTTTTTTCAAGCTTAAAAAGAACGTTGTCATCTTCTTCTCCTCTCTTGTTCGGTCCCCTCTACAACTCAAGACCAGATATGCATCAACACTTTTTCTCCCTCTCCCTCTCTCTCTCTCTCTCTCAATCTGGGTCATCAAAACTCACAAACTCTTTCTCTATCCAACCACCCTTTGCAAATCAATACCAGATTTGCTTCTTCTTCTTCTCTCTCTCTCTCTATCTCTCTCTCTCTCTCTTTCTCTCTCTCTCTTGAAAACCTGTTTCTAAAAACTGGCTGCCTGGTTTTCTTTCTTGAAAAATGAGAAGGTTGTTAAGTCAAGCAAGGTTGCTTGAAGCATTACACCCTAGGTATCTAATTTGGAATACCAAGTTTGTTGCCTCCAGCCCCTATATATAGAGATACACTAGGGTTATTGACTGGTTAATGGACTCTAGCCCATGTAGGCCCACTACACCGGTCCATTATCTTATTGGGCTTATATTAGAACATATATAGGGTTATACTATTTAGTCAACAATCTCCTCATATGTTCTACATGTAGCACAATCCAATAGATAGATAATGTAATGTCCAAACAAAATATTGAATTATCTATATCACCATATAAAAAAAGATTCATAATCCAACAGAAAACAAGAATACTTTTAGAATAACTAAGAGTTTTATAAATAATCTAAACTCAAACAAAAGCAATTTTACATGTAAGTGAACTATTTATTCAACTGAAAAGAAAATAATAGTCCCCACTGCTCTATAAGGATTCACTCATCAAGTAAGTCATATTCATCAAAATCCAAATCGAGGCAAGCTCTTCCATTTTCGCCAATTCCTATAAATTACCAAATATGAATTTCATGAAAATGAATCCAATCCTTTGTGTAAAACACTAAAGTATCTAGTTCTACCAGAAGAACTTAGTACAATTTTATAATGACTGAAAAATAAATATCAATAAGCATCATTGTCAAGTTTCAATACAAGAACAAAACCTAAATAGTTTCTTTTGCAAAGAACCATTCTATATTTCCATTTGGAATGTTACAGTCATCTTATCCAAATTCAAGTTAATTGTATCATCAAGTTTGGAATGAAATAACTTTTCCCAAAAAAGGACATGTCATCAAATGTGGAATGACACAAAACAACTGTAAACATCATTGAAACATATCAAGTGTTTATCTTAGAGAAAAGAGGGAGATTCAAAAATTCAAAATAACATGGATTTAGGTTAAACCTATCTATACAGTCTTTAACCACATCTCCCCCATAGTTTTGAATATTCGATCTTTATTCAGTCCCTTTGTGAGAGCATCGGCCATTTTATCCTTCGATTGCACATCAACCAAAGTGATTATACCATGTTCTATGAGATAATTCAGCGTGGCATTTCAACCTGACATGTCTCATCTTACCATTAAAGAGTGAGTTCTTTACAATCGTATATCACAGAACAAACTTAAAGAGTTAATCTTTGAACGAGTCAGTGGAATGTCCATGATCAGATCTCTTATCCACTCTGCTTCATCTCCTACGGAAGCGCATAAAGTTCTGATTCCATAGATGACAGACCAATGCAAGTCTGTCTCTTTGACTTTCATGCTACAGCTGCTCCCCCAGTGTAAATATATAACCACTGGTAAATTTACTGTCTCCTAATTCTGAGCCCCACGACGCATCGGAATATCCTTCTAGGATAGGAGGATGGCCACTATAACATAGAGCATAATGTAGAGTACCCTTAAGGTATCTCATCAGCCTCATAAAGGCATTCCAGTGCTCATGGCCAGGATTACTAGTGAAACGACTCAGCATGCCTACTGTAAAGGGTAAGTCTGGTCTAGTGCAACTCATCGCATGCATGAGACTACCAATCAGTTTAGAATATTCCAATTGATTCACGTTGGTTCATTCATTAGGTCTGAGCTTTTTGGTATAATCAAATGGTGTCTCAATCGGTTTACACTCTGAAATCCCAATAGGCAACACAAGAGGGGAGGTGAATTGGGTTGTTAAATTTTTTGTCCTAATTAAGTGTAATGTTAAAACTAATTTTAATAATTAGCAATTATGAGTTTGATTAGGGTTTTGAAAAGCATTACAAGTTTAAATCTAACCATTGTTCAAATAATTATACACATAAAGAAAGGTTAGATATTACCAATCACCACAAGGAGGAAGAAGATAGGAGACGACGCGATCATGTATAGTGGTTCGGTCACAAACGGACCTACTCCACTAACCAAGTACTTGGTCTTTCCTTGGAATTTTTCTTTCACTATTTGAGATTCCTCACGCCGAATCTCCGGGCTTTTACAATCAACTCCTTCAAGGGAACAAACCCCCTTTTTACAAACCTCCTCCAAGAAGCAATCCCCTCTTCGCAATACCGCCTCTAAGGAAATCACACCTTTTCGCAAACCGCCTCCAAGAAAATCATACCTCTTCGGAAACCTCCTCCAAGGTAGTGATTCCTTTTCGCAAATCGCCTCAAAGGAAAAAGCTCCTCTTCGCGAGTACAATAAATAATGGAAGAAGTTTAAGCTCCCTCAAGCCTCTAAATAGGCAAATAATACAATGAATAGCTCACCAATAACTCCAAATGATAACAGATAAAAGTTCTAAGGAGTGCCTCTTGTTGAATGTACAAACACAAATCAAAGCATAGAAGAGGATTTTTGAAACAACCTTGGATTTTCAAGTTTAAGCTTTAAAATATGTGAAATGATCTTGCAAAAGGTTGTTTAGAAGGTCTAGGATAGGGTTAAATAGCCCATGGAAAGATATGACCGTTTGGGGGTAAAATCGTAATAAACTGGGCTAGAAAAATCTAGCTGTTTAAGCCCCAACGGCTACTTTCTCGAACCGGCGCGGTCGACCGAGGTGTCGTGGTCGCCCGTCCCTATCGGGCGCCCTTTTTTATTTTCAAATTCCTTACCGCCGCGGTCGACCGAGCTTGTCACGGTCGCCCGGTGATGGCTTCCTAGACTTTATATTTTTTTGTCCAGGTTCCTATCCGCGGTCGCCCGGCCTATGGAGGTCGACCGGCCCGACTATGTTAGAATGTTTCTGACTTTTCAGAAACATATCCGCGGTCGCCCGAGGAGCACCGGTCGACCGGCCCGATAAATTTTGGTAGGTGCTGGATTTCTAGCCACCGTACTACGGTCGCCCGGGGAACTCCGGTCGACCGGCCCTGCTTGAAATTTGAATTTTACATATAAAATTTTTAAGGACTTGGGCCATGGTCTTTGGGCTTTTGTCCAAGGTTTTCAAACACATTTTAGGGTGTGTGGGTGGTTTTCAAAGTGTCAAATTTGTTATGAAAAACCATTTGAAAACCTTTGAAAGTTCAAGTACATCTAAAACAAGAGGACTCCAATACAATCTAAAAGTGTAAACCTTGAGTCTTCTTGATGTCTTGGCTCCTCCTCACTTTCTTGGACATCTTCAACTTACATGAGGTGGTCACCAATGTTGGTTCAACTCCAAGCTTCTATTAGCACTTTGCTCGGCATGCTTGTGGGATCTTTTACTTGAGCTCTTTGACTTGAACATCTTCCAAGGATGATGTCTCCCATGTGTGTACAAGCTCTTTGGTTCCTTTGTGCATGTTGATCCGCAAGCCATGTGTTGTGTTGTGTAATGGCGATATGACCTTTCAGGTTCCTGTCTAAGGCACAACACTACAAAGCAACACATTAGTTCATAAACACTAATCAATTTGGGTTTGCTAGCATCAAAACAAGAAGGTAAAAGTGAATGTTTGAACCCTTGGGCTTACATTCTCCCCCTTTTTTATAATGGCAAACCAAATTGATTAGAAGGTCGGAGATATCACAATAGTAGGCAAATAAGCATCAAATAATATAAGCAATGAAGCATTGCTCCCCCTCACTGCATGCACAATTGTAATATAGCAATATAAAGCAAGAAATGCATATAGACTATGGACTATCTAATCAATTCCAAAATTCTCCCCCTTTTGGCAGCAGCAAAAAGGGAGGTTTTACCAGTGAAAGTTCAAGATATAGTGTCGAGCAGTGCAATAGCGACTCTCCATATATACTTATCATGGATATGAGATGATTCAAGTGAAATATGCATGATAGGAGCAATCAAACATAGAGATATAAGAACTCAGTGTAAGACATTTCTATGTTTGGTCTCAGGTAGAGCTATGTGGATGGGCATAGGTAAAGGGTGTCAAAATACTATAGGTTACTTCTATGACCCATGTAACTAATGATGATATTGCAAATTAAGCTCTCCTAATGCTCATCACAAGGTTTTAGCAAAAACAGTGCATGACAAGCAGTTTTTTTTATTGAATCTATAAGATTTACATTTAAAGCACAACAAATGAGGGAATGGACACTGTGAGCATATCATAATGGTCCATATAAGTATACAAATGAGACAATTTGGCTCTCCCCCTAAGTATTTATCATTGGCCTTTGGTAAAACTTATAAGGCAAGGCATGACAATACAAACTGGCTAGAGATATGACAGTAAGAGCATAGCCAATTGATCTTATCATGAAGAATGATGTATTTACCTTCAAAGGCACATGATAAGAGAGAATTTATAGGGAATGAGATAATCAACTCAAGCACTATCATATGAATAGGAGTTCTAGAGAGTTTTTAAAATTGAACTCTAGAACAAGATACTTATCATTGGAAGAGATGATACCATATGAGTCCATCCATGATAAGTCTCAAGCCTAAAGGGATATGACACTACAGCTTAGGCTAAGGGTACTTGTTATAAATGAGAGATGATCTCAGAAAGAAAGTACAAAACAAGACCCAAACATACCACAAATGGAGAAATAGGGCTCCAAATGGGTGTTCATATCATATGTAATGTAATACCCATATCAAACACATATGATAAGATATAAAGGACAGATATTTCATATATAGCTCCCCCTTTGTTAGAGACTCATACAAAGTATGAATTCAAAGGGCTATCCAACACAAAGTCACCTAGAGAATGAAAAGTGAATTGTTGAAAAACAACCCTTGGGCTACACTTACACGTTTGCTAAGGATACTCAAATGATATCAAATGAGGTGGTGAGACATCCTAGCAACACATGCTCCCCATAAATATGTGCATATAATATATGCATATAGATAACAATTCAAGGCACATATGACTTCTCATGGTTAAGATGTTGGCATATAGCCAAATGATTAGATGTTTTAATTAAGGTGATGGTACCGTTCCTTCAAAAGAAGGCATGAGCACCTATTGGATAGCTTTTAACAGTAAAGTTTAACATCTTTACCATGCAGCTAATATCATGCAAGGAGTGATATACATATATAGAGTGCTATACTTTTTGTCACATGAACCACACACCTAGGAAAGTAAATTCGACCATCTAAACATGCTACCCTAGGGTAAGCAACTCTATTCGAAGGTAAATGTAACTAGTTAGGTAAGTTACCCTATAGAGACAGGCTAGGTTGCATCTGAGTAGAGGGAATATCTAGTTATATGAGATTTTCAAGGTTTGGGTTCAATTTCATCTATCCCTTATAAAGCCTTTTTAATATGTTTTGATAGACTTAAATTTATTTAAATGATTAAGCATGAAAACACATTTCATTTCAGTTTTTCTCTTTTAAAACCAATTATATACAAATCTCATTTTAGTACATTTTTGGCTTTTTAGGTATAATTTCATGATTTTAATAGTGTTCACAATTTGCAATGAACTCATGAGATACAAGTTTGAGTGACTTTAGATTTTCTCACTCAAACTCTATAGTGATCTATCTTAAGAATACTCAAATGATGCTATAAATAGATCACATATATAGGCATAATGATATATATCATTTTGGATCCCATACCTCTCATTAAGTGAATTTTTATAATCATATCATTTAAAGATTCTACTTAAGTTTGAAGTTCACAAGTTTTTTTATTTTTCGAGTTCAATAATTCTTGTGAACTAATCAAGGTCATATGGATGCTATATTGCACAAACATCATACACGCTCTATAGTGACCATGTGTTTCAATGTGCACACTTTGAGATTTTACTTAGATTTTTATTTTTCTAGTGCACCTAGGTTTGTGATGAAGGGTGTCAAGATGATTAAAGGTTTTTATCACTTCACATACACCAATGAGTTCATTCTCACTTGTTTGAGTGTTTTGAGTTCATTTTAGAGTTATTTTCAACAAGTGGTTCTCTCATATGATTTGCATGTCATGGATGAATTGCCAAGCTTATGGACATGCTACATATGACTTAGTTCAATTAAGATAGATCATGATTTATTCATTTGAACTAAGTTCCATTTGCAACTTCCCTTAACAATTGTGACACTCTAGGTTTAAGAGGAAGTTGTAATCCAAGGATTTTTAATAGTCTTTCCTCAATGAGAGACACATTGGACTAATGAACTCATTCTTGTGAATTTCTTATGGTTTGAACTAAAAGTTTGAAAATTCATCAAGTTTCACGTTTAGACCCATATTTACTTATTTTTCTCATTTTAAGTTCGAGTTTCAAAGATATCTAAGCCTAGAATCTTATCTTGAACTAATAGGGCAAATCCTATAGGTCAATGGTGGTACTAAGTGCATGAATAAGTTTCCAGGAGATACCTAACACTTAGACCATATTATATGATCATACCATTATAAGAGTGTGTACTCTATTAGCATCATAACATGAGTCTATAGATATCAATGAAATCTATCATGTTATTAATGGTATGAAGACTATTTTATAGATACATAAGATATATCATGATAGGTATATGTGTATCTATAGTACTCTCTCAAAAAAGATATGATCTTTAAGCACAATTACATATATAGATACATGGGAATCAACCAAGAATAGGCACATGGTATCTATACAAACAAATTTTCAAATGATTTTCAATTTTAGCACAAGAATAGTCTAGAATAATTGTAATCTTGGTTTCTTTATAGACTATAGCTAGTAAATTATGTGATCATTAATTTCAGGAATGTAGATATATTCTATTGAAAGCATATAATCATGAGTATCTACATTTCAAGGATGAGAAGATATGCCAATTAAGCTCATGATATCTAGATACAAGAATTAATGCAATGAAATGTGATATTTAGACGAAAAGCATATGATATAACAATTAAGCACAACCCCTTCTTTTAACATATTCAATGAATAGTTTGAGTAGGAGACTTTAGAACTCAAATTACTTTGGTTCCACTCAAGTTTGTTTTAGGGAGTGTCTTTTCTTATCCAAACAAACTTGTTTGACCTTACAAACCTAAACTTGCATTTAGATTTGTAGTGTCCAACTCTACGACAATAGTAGCATGCATGGTCACGGGTAGAGGGATGGCATGAACTACATGAGTGATTGTGATTATATATAATCTTATTTTCTTCTTATAGCTTGATGTTTTCTAGCCTAATCTTTTCTTTTTTCAACTTCATCTCTTATAGTTTATCTTCTAGATATTCAATTTCTTGAGATGAGTTAGTTCTTAGTTCTTCTTCATCTTCTTTCAAATATTTATAGTTTTCATTAAGCTCATGGTTTGTACTTAATAGACCATTGTTTATCTCAAGCAATTCAAACTCTTTTGTCTTGAGTTCTTCTAAATTTTCTTCTAAAGTCTTGATTTTGCATATCACGGAGTCAACGGACTTTTTAATCAACAAGTCCTTTTTGTTTCTTTCCATCAACTCCTTATTAAGCTCTAAATATTACAGCCGGATTTTGTATAAACACCTTGAGCGTGGTTGCTATCATTTCAAAGTTAGTGATAAACCATGAGTCTATCTTACCATTTCTCCCTGCATAACTCTTATGCTGCCGAATTTTGTCCAAATACCTTGAGTTTGGTCACTATCCTTTAGACTTGTTCACAAACTCTATGTGCTTATCTCACTGTATCTCCTTGTATAGATGTTAAGCTGCTAGATTTTATCCATGGAAAGATATATTCGTATCATCTTTTGTCTCAATTTGCATATGACATTTTCATTTGATTACCCTATATTGAACTCTGGTGTTTGTCAATTTTATGGCAGGAATCTAATCCTTCCTAGTATTGTTTGCTTTGATTTTTATACAAAAAAACCAAGCCTAAGAGAGAAATAGTAGTTTCCAATGTGAGAGCTCCATTTTTGGCTTGTTTCCAATTTTCCCCTCTTACTTTCTTTCTTTCTTGTTTCCAAATTGGATTTGATTCAAATCTTAATTTCTTGTCAATCAAGACATGCTATTCTCATTCCACATTGCATCTTTGGAAGAAAACTTTTTTTAAGCAATCATTCATCTTTTCCTTCTTTCCTTCTTTTCTTTTTATATTCTTTTTATTTTTTTTAACCGGTGACATCATCAAGGTTGGGTGCTCAACTTATATGGGTCAGCCACGTGGGACGCCCACCATAGTGGTCGACCCTTATGGGTGAACCCACATGAGCTCCATCTTTGCGAGCTTTAGCCCAATGGGCCATTTCACAAGGGTTTCGGGTTTTTACGTAAAAATTCAATAAAATCTTTCTAAATTCAACATTCTATATATGGACCCAACCTATTTGACATTTATGGTGCATCTCTCACACATGATCGGACCATCTTTTTGGAAAATAACTTTTCCGACCAAAATGCCCATATTTGGCTGTTAGACATCCAAATGCGACCAAAATACCCTCAGATTGGTTCACCCCTAAAGGAAAAAATTAAAAATGGAAAGTCTTTGTGGTCAAACTTCAAAAATAGAAACTTTTAAAATTGGGTCCTTTCGGTGAGCAATATTAAACAAGATCATTTGATATGCCCTGAAAATACCCAAAATGCCCTCAACACTCAGAATTTTCAAATTAAGCGAAACTCCTGAGAAATTCTAAATTTAGCAGGTTTTTCAAAATTTAGGAAATCATTCATAATCTCTTAGACATATTTCGGGGATCAAAAGAATTACACAGGAAAAAACCAAATTACCCTGAGGTGCTAGAATTTGGCGAGACTAGGGAAAACCCTGGAAATTCCAAAAATAACAGATTTCCGAAAATTTATGAACGGACTCAAGATTTCTTAGACACAACTTAGGGACCAAATATGATATGTTGAAAATGTCTAAAATACCCCCGAAGTGCAAGACTAGGAGAAAATCTTGAGAGATCTAAATTTAGCAGGTTTTCCAAATCTTACGAAATTACTCCTAATCCATCAGCCGTACCCTCAAGGTGGTTTTGAATATATTAGAAATGATTGAAATATCCATAAGATGATGAAAAAGTGAAAGCCCCATGAGTTTCTAAAAATAGCAGCTTTTTCAAAATTTGTAAAATAACTCAAGATTTCTCAAATATAACTCAGGGGTCAGACAAGACACATCGGGAATGACCAAAATACCCCTGTTGTGTAAAAATGGGCAAAAATGTGGGAAACCCCAAAAATTCTAAAATAACAGGTTTTTTCAGTTAGTTGGAAACTTGAATTTTCATCTTCTAGATACCATTGGAACACCCTAGAAATCTTTAGGATCGCGAATCAACTTCAGAATTCCTTCAACGAGGCGAAATCTACCCTAAAATGCACAGATGCCTAATCATAGGTAGAATACGGACTCGAAACTTGACAAATTACCAAATCTTTTACTTTTTTAAAGTATAGCGAAATGGGGGTGTCTACAGAAGCCTTGATTCTTCCTCAACTTGGAGGGTTTGAATCAAATCTTCGAGTGTCATTTCCTCTTTTTATGTTTAAGATCTTTTCTAAAATCTTTCCAAGATGGTGGTAATTTGTCAATGATAGTGGGTATGATTACACTGTCATCAAGGTTCACCCCTTGTTGATGAACTTGACTAATGATATGTTGGATCTCATGGACTTGATCCACCACCAACTTATCATTAGTCATTTTGAAATTTAAAAAATGACTTACAACAAACTTTTTAGCGCCGCCATTTTCTGATAGGTACTTTGCCTCAAAAGCCATCCAAAGTGCTCCCGCCGAATCCATGCTATGGCAGATGTCAAACAATTCATCCATCATAGCATTGAGGATGTGTCCTTTGCATAGATAATCATCTTGTTCCCAGTTCATCCTTCAACTTCTGCCGGTTTTGGTGTAGTAAGAACATACACCACTTTAAGGGTTGTCAGAATGAAGTGTACTTTCTTCTGCCATCTTTTGAAATTCCCCCTGTTGAATCGTTCTAACTTAACAAAGTCTTGGGTCATCTGCTTCATCGATTGAGCCATGAAGATCTCCAACAGAAAGAATATCGTCTTAAGATTGTTGAAAACATTCTGTTTTGGATATGGTGGAAATAAGAGAATAGAAGAGATGCTTCAAGGCGCGTAAACGCTTTCCTTAAGACGATATTCACCCCCACCAGTAGTGTGCAAAGGGGACCACGAACTCGCCTCCAAGATACAATGAAGCCCGGTTCCAAACCGATTGCTTGGCGACGTTCTGCACTGAACAGAATCAAGCCTGAATCACTTTTGAATTTTGCAAGTATTTGAGACTCAAGTGTTCTGTTTCTGCAGAAAACAGAATACTTGAAGAGAACTTCTCCTCTACTACCACTGGCTTCTTAAGGGGTTGGTGATAGGGTCCGACATTCTTAACCTCATTAGGAACAATGGCCGGCTTTTTCCCATTATGCATGTCAATATATCTATCAATAATTAAACTCTGAACTGATGTCTCCTCCGTCATGGTACCCATATCGACAAATTGCTTTGGAGCTGAATCATATCTGGTGGACAAGCATCGCATCTGTGTTTTCATCTCCCTCACTTCTTCAGTTAGCATGGCCATCTGTCCAAAAGTTTAACCATCCAATTTTCCATTCTTATGAGTGACGACCTTTCGAAAGATTCCTCCATTGGTCGAGAGTTTGATGGAACAGGTGATGTATCTGACATAGGACGGATAAGGGATGCAGGATCTAACAAGGGTTCATCCGTAGAGATGGCTCCTACCATAGGTAAAGGGCCAACTGGCCTTCACAATGGTCTGCTGGTGGTACTGGATTTTCCAATAGCAACCTTACCGCTCTTGATAAGTTTCAGGATCTTGTGTTTCAAGGTTTGGCAACTATTGGTTGAATATCCATGAACTCGATGATATTCACAGAAGTCTTGTTCATAAAAGTTGCCAGGAAGAGGATTTGGAGGAGGAGGAAGTTCAAGTTTACCCACTTCGACCAATTCTTTCAAAGCTTTATCAAGATTCTTAGGCAATGGAGGAATCTCTTCATTTGGCTTATGAATAGGCTTGTTTCCTTTCTGGGCTACCTTCTTAAAAGGTGGACGAGAGGTCTTCACATTGTTAACCTCTTCAAAAATCATCAGAGGTTTCTTTTCATTTCTCGGATCAACAGACAGTTTCGTAGCTAGACCTTTAACAAAAGCATCTTCGGTTCTAGTTCTCGTCTTAACCAAATGATTAAAATCTGGATAATATTGAGCAGCCATGAAATGAAAATATTGGGAAGATAAGTTCTTTATGACAATCTTGATCTGATCTTCATCTGACAACCAAGGGGTCACCTGAGCAGCCTTCATTTTCCATCTTCGGATGGAGGAAGTGAAAGTTTCATTATGTCCTTGTTTCAACATTTTCAAATCCCTTTTGGTTACATCGATTCCATCTTCCATGAAAAATTGTTCCACAAACCTGTTTACAATGTCTTCTAAGGTTCTAATCTCTTCGGACTTTAAGCTCAAAAATCATTTTTTAGCAGTTCCGACTAGGGACATAGGGAACAAGAGAGCAATCTGTTCTGGAGACAGACCATGCTATTGCAGAAGAGGGATGACATATTTTAGATGACTCCTCAGACAGCCTGTTCCGTCATACTTATCAAGATCAGGCACTTAGAACTTATAAGGTAAAATGAGTCCCGGGACTATCATAAAGTCTACCATGTTTAGCTTCTTAGGACCCTGAAATCTCATACTCTCCACTTCATGAGTCAACTTTTCTAACTTGTCGGCAAACCCCTTTCCTTTATCTGGTCTATCAAGGTGAGGAAGGCAATTTTCTTCCGCATACTTCTCTTCGTCAAACTCATCATCAACAGTTAATATGGCAGGTCGAGTTTTTACAGGAGGAATATCTTGGGGTTGCGAAGGAACAGGCTCCTTAGAGGTAGAACCTCTATCACTTTTCAAACGGGCTATTTCTTCATTCATACTATTCATCTGTTCAAGTATTAGTTTCATCATCTCATTCATATCCGGTGCACTTCCTGATTCAGCCATCTAGTCAAAAGTAGGTGAAAGGAAATAGGTACAACAGATTAGTGAAGCCAACAAGGATTCAAAAAAATCTGAATTCATCCTTTTTCTCTCTCCTCCCAAGAAAAAAAAAGAAAAAAAAAAACCTCTTCTCTCTTGAAGTGTGGTCATCTCTCTCTCAAAGGTTCTTCACAAAAAGGATTCTTGAATTCCCTTTTCTTCTTGAACAAATCACATATCAAGGATCTTTGGGGTATTCTACGGGTCTTCTTCTTCATACCAAATGGTTGGACAAAGCGAATATCTCTGATTACCAACCCAAGAGACACGGATCGCGATTGACGGTAAGAATTTCCCTTCTTTGCGAATTAGAAAAGCATGCTAGGGTTTTATTTTTTTGAAACATCAAATCTATGACTTTTCTTTTAAAATTCCAGTATATTATAATATAGATTATAGGCTTTTAAAATCTAGAATTTTGCCAGAGAATTAATTTTCCACCACATAAATCTTGAATTTCTTTCTTTTCTTTTCAATATGGATTTAAATGGAATTTTCAAAGCAAGTGTTTGAAAAAATGATCTTTTTAAAAAATAAGAATTTTTTTAGGGTTCTAAAAATTCTAAAACTACTGGAAATCATGCTCTTTCACCATGGTTTGACCTCCTCGGTTTCCGTTCTATTTTTTGAAAGTTAACCCGACAAAGGGTTATTTCTTGAAGAATAAAATGAAAAACAGGTCCAATCAAGTCCAAAATTCATGAAAGTTTGTTTCTAAACCGATTTTCGGACTTCCAGTTCACCATAAAATGTTTGGAATTGTTTGATTTTATTTAATCCTGTTTTAATTTACTTTAATTTTGGGTTATTTTTAATAAATATCAAACGATTTTAAAATTGATAAAACTTTCGAGAACTCATGTTTAATCATAAATTTAAGTTTTCATGAAATAAAATTTGAAAAAAAAAATTTCTTTACTGTTTTTTAATCGATTCTTCGGTTTACGTACCGTAATTCTTTTTCGCATTAAATTAGTAATTTTTTGAAATTTTTCCTTATAAACCAGTAACTTAGGTTACTGGAATGTTAGAGAAAAATTTTCAACTGGTTTTGAAAAGTTTTAATATGGTTTTATAATTTATTTTAATAAATGGGTTTCAATTCCTAGGAAACAAATTTCCCTTTTCTATTTAAAAATTGATTTTATGGAAGAGATTTAATTTTTAAGTTTTGAAATTTTGATAGAAAATTTTATAATCTATTATATATCTACTGAAATTTGTTATTTGATTTTAGGATACCATTATGTTTGCTTTTTAAGTAATTCTTTGGTTTTATCCGATTTTTGTGTGAATTTCAATTGACATCAAATCGTAATACAAATCTATGAAAGTCATACAGTAGTCTAATTTCATGATTATCTTTATATTTTAAGAGTTTGAGTCGATTTGAAATTGATATGTTATAGGTTATTGTGTTAATCTATAATCTGATTTGAATTTTACAAAATCGGAAATTGATATCAAACCTTAATGATAATTCATGAAAAGTTTCCAGTAAGCTCTAATCATCTATATCTTTATTCTGTGAAAGTTTAGATTAACTTTAAATTGATATACTATAGGTTGTTGTGTTAATCTATAATCTGATTTGAATTTTGAAAATTTGAAAATTGATATCAAATCTTAATGATAATTCATGAAATTTTTCCAGTAAGCCACAATCATCCATATATTGTTACTGGAAATATTTTAACTGATTTGGACTTCCATTACTTAGGGTTTCTGTGTAATCCTAGCAATCTGGTCTTATTGTTAATAAATCATAATTTAATAGCAAATCAACACAAAAGTAAATAAAACCTCAAAAAAATCTTAACTTTACATCATGAATTTAATCCCCAACCTTTTTGAAACATAAACCTTAGGGTTCATAGATCTCCCATGTAAATTCGTTATACCGCGATAGTCTAACTGCTGATATCGCAACCACAATCGTATACTAATTGCGATTAATCCTGCATAATTGGAGTGTGTAAATTATAGTATGATATTGGCTCCGAGGTTCATTGTCCACGGAAATCCTGAGAAACATGCCAGGCAATAAGATACTATAACTTACATGCTAAATTATACAAGGGTTGAGAACATGATTCCCATCCATGGTTGCGATTCGAGGCCGAAACTAATCAAGCCCTAGAGCCTTTGGTATTCCATAGATCTTAGGAATTGAAAACTTTCAAAGAATAAAAAATCATTAAGTTCAAAAAATCGAATTAACTCGATCAGCGTCTTAGGAATCATTGGATTACGATTTTCTATCGTAGGAACCTTTAGGGCCCCTTAGGAATACTTACGTCACGTTGTGTCCTAGGTTTTAGGAAGTCCTAGAGTTAGGAGTCCAGCCTCATCACGGCCATTTGCTATGGATAGCAACCGTGCCATAGATCTAGTTACACTAGTTACCTAATTTTTTCCTAGGACAAAACCTAGTTACCTAGGATGTGGGTTAACCTACATTAGTCTAAGGGACAACTTGCAATTAGCTATGACCATATAGCATCTTAGATGAAGTCCTAGGATACTAAAATCTTCAACTTGAACTAAATAATCTCTCTTAAACTGTTGAAACAGTCAATCCAGTCTAGATCGGTGTCCTAGATGAGTTAGGTATAAGTAGCTTAGTTTAGGTGCACCGAACTACGTCGACTCTGATCCCAGTGAGGCTTGGGTACGTAGGCAGCTTGGATGCTTGATAGCATACTAATCACGAGTTCGCCCCACACACAAATGGTGGGGTTTTGTATATTACTTTCTTATGAATTCTTAACTAAATTAATTAAAATACCTAGGATTTTCCATGAAACTAGATTTTAGGAGAACATTCACTTATATTGAATTCAAACAAATTAAGAAATCAAGATACACATTTAGGAATTACACTGAAATTATATCTTAGGATGCATGTCATGTAGTTTGCACATTAATATAGAGTTAAATGAGTCATTTAAAAGAAATTCAAAAGAGTTAACTTTTGGAATTGAAGACCGATTATCGGGCAGGAATGGTGCATGTGGTGGTAACTCCCCATACCTTACATTCTTGTAACCAGGTAACGAGTCTAGATTTCTGGTAAATTATGGGTCCTAGATCCCTCATCTAGGTGGCGACTCTGTCACTCTCTTTTGCGTGGAATTCGGATTGCCTTAGTGATCCCAAGTTCACGGAAAAGATGAATTAAATCACACCTTGCTAGGCTCGGCGGCTTACCCTGCCCTTATGGGTACTGGGTTGCACGTTTGATTGTACCCTATGGCTTGGTTGTTGCCTGCTTGGTTGAGTAATTAAAATCAATAATAAAAAGCACACGCCATTCGCGTGGGTACGAGAGACCAAGAGAGAGCGTCCTCTAAAGTCCATATGGTTGAAGTTGCCAATGTAACATATTCAAACCCCTTACTAAACCTTGGAAAAGTAATCAGAAGAGAAAGCATCAAAATGGCAAGGGTTCTGATAAGAACAAGAAGCGCAAAGACGCTTGTTTCCAGTGTGGCAAAATGGGCCACTACAAAAGGGAGTGTCGATCTAAAAAGTCGAACACTCAAGGAAACAAAGATGGAAACAAAGAAAAGTTTGTTGCCATAATATCCGAGGTAAATTTCCTCGAAGGAGAAGATGCTTGGTGGATCGATTCGGGCGCTACAAAACATGTTTGCAAAGACAGAAGCGCGTTCTTGACTTATGCTCCAGTCGAAGATGGAAATGTTCTCTATATGGAAAACTCCTCAACTGCAGAAGTCAATGGAAAAGGCAAGGTGGAACTTGAATTCACTTCTGGAAAGATCCTAAGTCTTACTGATGTATACCATGTCCTAGATGTTGGGAAGAATCTAGTTTCTTGTAGCCTTCTTAATAAGAATGGCTTTAAACTTGTATTTGAATCTAACAAGTTTGTATTATCTAAGGTTGGGACATTTGTAGGGAAGGGTTATATGTGTGAGGGTATGTTTAAGATGAATATCAATAAAGTTAAAGTTTGTGTTTACATGCTTGACTCTATTTCTTTATGGTATAATAGATTGGGACATGTAAATCTTAGGAAAATGCATGATATGGTAAAGTTAGATCTAATACCTAAGTGTGATAAAAATCTGGTAGATAAATGTACGATATTCATGCAAACTAAGATAACTACAAAACCATTTCCTAGTGTAGAAAGATCTACTACTTTATTACAGTTGATACATAGTGATGTATGTGATTTGCATGGGACTCCTCCAAGAGGGGGTAAAAAGTATTTTGTCACATTCAAAATACTGCTATGTTTATCTGATAGGACATAAAGATGAATTCTTAGATAAGTTTAAGACTTATAAGACAGAAGTAGAAAACCAATGTGATACTAAAATAAAGTGTAATAGATCTGATAGATGAGGGGAATACCAATTCTCTGAATTTTATGAAAAATGAGGGAATAATATATGAGTTTTCTGCCCCTTATACACCACAACAGAATGGTGTTGCAGAAAGAAAGAATATGACTATTATGAAAATGGTTAATTCCATACTAGTCAATTCTGGTTTAAATATGGGATTTTGGGGTGAAGCCTTATTAACGGCTTGTCACATCCTAAATAGAATTCCTAATAAGAAAACCCATATAACCAACCCCCTATGAACTTTGGAGAAAGAGAAAACCCAACTTAAGCTACCTTAAAGTTTGGGGTTGTAGAGCAATAGCTCAAGTACCCAAACCTAAAAAAAGAAAGTTAGGTGAAAGAGGCATTGGATGCATATTTCTTGGATATGCAAATCATAGTAAAGCCTATAGGTTCTTAGTTATAGAACGTAAGGACTTATTAGAAATGAATATCATTATTGAGTCTAGGGATACCACCTTCTTTGAAAACAGGTTCTCATCCATTCCTAGATTAATGGATTCAAACCCACCTATAGAGTCTTCATTAGAGCCTCAAGAGAATACAAATGAGGCACCTAATGAAATCAGATGAAGTAAAAGAGATAGAAGAGATAAAAGCTTTGGTCCTGACTTTGTTGTCTATCATGTAGAAGAATCAAGAGATAAGATCAAAACTTCTATTATGATAGATCTAAAAGTAGAACCTGATCCAAAAGACCTATGAAGAAGCCATTAAATCTCAAGAAGCAACTTTTTGGAAAAAGGCCATCAATGATTAAATGGATTCCTTTGTGGGTAATAAAACCTGAAAATTAGTTGATTTACCTCCTAGATCAAAACCCATAGGTTGTAAGTGGATCTTCAAGAAGAAGATGAAAGTAGATGGAACAATAGAAAAGTTTAAGGCTAGGTTGGTAGCTAAAGGCTTTTCATAAAAGGCCGATATAGACTACTTTGATACTTATGCCCCAGTTGCTAGAATCTCAACCATTAGAGTCCTAATCGCTCTTGCATCCATATATAAACTTCACATTCACCAAATGGATGTTAAAACAACATTCTTGATGGTGAACTTGATGAAGAAGTGTATATGGATCAACCTGAAGGTTTTATCTTACCTGGTCAAGAGCGTAAAGTATGTAAGTTAATCAAGTCTTCATATGGGCTTAAACAAGCCCCGTAAACAATGGCATGAGAGATTTGACAAGGTTCTAGTGTCAAATGACTTTAAGATACATGAATTTGACAAATGTATATATAGCAAGTATAAAGGTGGAAAAGGTGTCATCATATGTTTATATGTAGATGACATGTTGATCTTTGGTAGTGATATGGATAGTATCACCAGAATCAAAGAGTTTTTGTCATTAAACTTTGATATGAAAGACATGGGTATTGCAGATGTGATTCTAGGTATTAGAATAATAAGGGAAGGTAGCAACCCTATTCTTACGCAATCTTATTATATTGAAAAAGTACTTAAAATTTTGATCATTTTAATTGCATCCAGTTTCTACACCTTTTGACTCTAGCTTAAGATTATATCCTAATACTGGTAGGTCTATATCTCAATTGAATTATGCTAATGTCATAGGCAGTTTAATGTAAGCTATGACATGTACTAGACCTGACATAGCAAAGTTAAGTAGATTTACTAGTAATCTTAGTAATGTCCATTGGAATGCTATAAATAGGATATTAAAGTATCTAAAAGGCATTATAGACTATGGATTGTCTTATAGTGGGTATCCAGTTGTGTTAGAAGGATACACAGATGCCAATTGGTTAACTGAGCATGTTGATCATTCATCAACGAGTGGATGGATATTCACTCTTGGTGGGGGAGCTATCTCCTGGGCTTCTAAGAAGCAGACTTGCATAACTACTTCCACTATGGAAGCTGAGTTTATTGCATTAGCCTCTTGTTGTAAAGAGGCAGAGTGGCTGAGGAATTTACTAATAGAAATTTCTATTTGGCCTAAACCTATGCCATCAATATATGTGCATTGTGATAGTCAGGCCACACTATCAAGGGCATATAACCATGTGTATAATGGTGTAGACACCCCCATTTTGCTACGCTTTAAAAAGTAAAAGATTCGGTAGTATCATCGAGTTTTGAATCCGTATTCAGCATTAGATTAGGCCTCCATGCATTTTAGGGTAGATTTCATTTCATTATGGGAGTTTTGAAGTTGATTCGCGATCCTGAAGGTCTCTAGGGGGTTCCTTTGGCCTCTGGAAGATTAAAGTTCAAGTTTTCAAGCAAATGAAAAAACCTGCTATTTTTAGAATTTTCAGGGTTTCTCTCATTTTTGCCTATTTTGCACTGCAGGGGTATTTTGGTCATTCCCGATGTGTCTCGTTTGACCCCCGAGTTATATTTGAGAAATCTTGAGTGATTTTACAAATTTTGAAAAAGCTGTTATTTTTAGAAACTCATGGGGCTTCCACATTTTCATCATCTTATGGATATTTGAACCATTTCTCATATGTCAAAAACCATCTCGAGGGTACGGCTGATATATTAGGAGTAATTTCGTAAGATTTGGGAAACCTTCTAAATTTAGATCTCTCAAGATTTTCTCTTAGTCTTGCACTTTAGGGGTATTTTAGACATTTCCAAATATATCATATTTGGTCCCTAAGTTGTGTCTAAGAAATCTTGAGTCTGTTCATAAATTTTCGAAAATCTGCTATTTTTAGAATTTCTCAAGGTTTTTCCTAGTCTCGCCAAATTCTAGCACCTCGGGGTAATTTGGTATTTTGCTGTGTAATTCTTTTGATCCCCAAAATATGTCTGAGAGATTATGAATAATTTCCTGAATTTTGGAAAACCTGCTAAATTTAGAATTTCTCAGGAGTTTCGCTTAATTTGAAAATTCTAAGTGTTGAGGGCATTTTTGGTATTTTCAGGGGATACCAAATGATCCTGTTTAATATTGCTCACCGGAAGGACCCAATTTTAAAAGTTTCTATTTTTGAAGTTTGACCACAAAGACTTTCCATTTTTAATTTTTCCCTTTAGGGGTGAACCAATCTGAGGGTATTTTGGTCGCATTTGGATGTTTAACAGTCAAATAGGGGCATTTTGGTCCGAAAAGTTATTTTTCAAAAAAGATGGTCCGATCATATGTGAGGGATGCACCATAAATGTCAAATGGGTTGGGTCCATACATAGAATGTTGAATTTAGAAAGATTTTATTGATTTTTACGGAAAAACCCGAAACCCGTGTGCAATGGCCCATTTGGCTAAAGCCCGCAAAGATGGAGCTCATGTGGGTTCACCCATATGGGTCAACCCCCATGGTGGGCGGCCCACATGGTTGACCCACATGAGTTGAGCACCCAACCTTGATGATGTCACAATGATGACATCATATTTGTTAAAAGAAAAATAAAATGAAAAGAAAAAAGTAGGAAAAGATGAATGATTGCTTAAAAAGGTTTTCTTCCAAAGAAGCAATGTGGAATGAGAATAGCATGTCTTGATTGACAAGAAATTAAGATTGGAATCAAATCCAATTTGGAAACAAGAAAAAAGAAAGCAAGAGGGGAAAATTGGAAACAAGCCAAAAAATGAGCTCTCACATTGGAAATTACTATTTCTCTCTTAACCCTAGCTTTTTTTGTATAAAAATCAAAGCAAAAAATCCTACAAGAGATTAAAAAAAATCCAAATTCGTCCTTTTTCTCTCTCCTCTCAAAAAAAAAGAGAAAAAAACCTCCTCTCTCTTGAAGTATGTTCATCTTTCTCTCAAGTGTTCTTCACAAAGGAATTCTTGAATTCCTTCTTCTTCTCCAAGGAATCACACAATCAAGGATTATTGGAGTGTTCTTTTTAGGGTATAAAAAGGTTGGGCAATGCGTATATCTTGGATCACCAACCCTAGAGACAAGGATCGCGATCAACGGTAAGGATTCCTCGTCTTTGTGAAGTAGAAAAAGCATGCTAGGGTTTTAATTTTGATGGATCAAATCAACGAGTTTTTCTTTGAAATTCCAGTATGTTATAATATAGATTATGAGTTTTCAAAATCCAAAATTTGATCCAAAAATTAATTTCCTCCATTTAAAAATGGTTTTCTTTTGTTTTTATTCAATATATATTTAAATTAGATTATCAAAACAAGTGTTTGAAAACATGGTTCTTTTTAAAAACTGATATTTTCTGGGGTTTATATAAAATACAAAACTACTGGAAACTTAATTTTCAACCGCGGTTCGGCCGTCTTATTTTTCATTCTATTTTTCAAAGAATAACCCCGAAAAGGATTATTTCTTGAAGAATGGAGCCAAAAGTATATCAAATCATGTCCAAATTTAGTGAAAGTTTGTTTCCAGTAGTTTTACAAGGTTTTTAGATCACCCAAAAATTTTCATATTTTTTGAAGTTTATTTAATCGGATTATTAATTATTTTAAATTTTGCCTATTTGTAATAAATACCAAATCGTTTTAAAAATTGATGAAACTTTCCAGAATTAAAGCCTAATAATAAATGAAAGTTTCCATTGAAAAATATTATAAAAAAAATATGGGTTTTACTGTTTTCTAATCGCTTCCTCGTTTTACGTGCCATGATTCTTTTTTCTTATTAAATTAATATATTTTCAAAAATTTTCTTTACAAACCAGTAACTTTGGTTACTGGAATATTAGAGAAATATTTTCAATTAATTTTGCAAAGATTTGATAAGGTTTTACAATTTATTTTAATAAACGAGTTTTAACGCTTAGGAAACAAATTGATCTCTTATATTTAAAAACCAATTTTATGGAGGAGATTTAATTTTTAAGTTTTTGAAATTTTGATAAAAAAACTTATAATCTATTATATATCTACTGAAAGTTTTTATTTGATTTTAGGATACCATTAGGTTTGCTTTTTAAGTAATTCTTTGGTTTCATCTGATTTTTGTGTGAATTTAAATGGGCATCAAATCGTAATAAAAATCCACGAAAATCATACAGTAGTCTAAGATCATGATTATCTTTATACTGTAAGAGTTTAAGTTGATTTGAAATTGATATGCTATAGGTTACTGTGTTAATTTATAATCTGATTTGAAATTTTGAAAAATCAGAAATTGATATCTAATCTTAATGCCAATTCATGCAAATTTTTCAGTACGATATCATTATTTATATCTTTATTCTGTAAAAGTTTAGAGTAATTTAAAGTTGATATGATATAGGTTACTGTGTTAATCTATAATCTGATTTGAATTTTGAAAAATCGAAAATTGATATCAAATATTAATGATAATTCATGAAATTTGTCTAGTAAGCCACAATCATCTATATCTTGTTACTGAAAAAGTTTCAACTGAGTTGGAGTTCGATTGCTTAGGGTTACTGTCTAATCCTAGCAATCTGGTCTTAATGATATTAAATCACAATTTAATAGCAAATCAATACAAAAGTCAGTAAAAATCTCCAAAAAACCTTAACTTTTCATCATAAATTTAATCCCTAACTTTTTTGAAACAGAAACCTTAGGGTTCATAGATTGCCTTTGTAAATTGGCTATGCTGTGACAATTTAACTGCCGAGATCGTAACCATAATCGTATACTAATTGCGATCGATCCAGCATAATTGGAGTGCGTAAATTATAGTATGTTATTGGCTCCGAGGTCCACTGTCCACCGTAATCCTGAGAAACATGCCAGGCAATAAGATACTATAACTTACGTGCTAAATTATACAAGGGTTGAGAGCACGATTCCCTTCCATGCGTGCGATTCGAAGCCGAAACTTGCAAACCATAGAGCCTTTGGTATTCCTTAGATGTTTAGGAATCGAAAATTATCAAAAATCAAAAATCATTAAGTTCAACAAATCGAATTAACTCGATCCGCGTCTTAGGAGCCGTTGGATTACGGTCTCCTATCGTAGGAACCTTTAGGGCCCCTTAGGAACACTTACGTCACGTTGTGTCCTAAGTTTTAGGGAGTCCTAGAGTTAAGAGTCCAATCTCATCACGGGCGTTTGCTATGGATAGCAACCGTGCCATAGATCTAGTTACACTAGTCACCCAATTTTCCCCTAGGACAAACCTAGTTACCCAGGATGTAGGTTAACCTGCATTAGTCTAAGGGACGTCTTGCACTTAGATAGGACCATATAGCATCTTAGATAAAGTCCTAGGATAATAAAATCTTCAACTTAAATTAAATAATTTCTCTTAAACTGTTAAAACAGTCAATCCAGTCTAGGTCGGTGTCCTAGATGAGTTAGGCATAAGTAGCTTAGTTCAGGTGCACCGAACTACGATCGACTCTGATTCCAGTGAGGCTGGGATACGTAGGCAACTTGGATACTTGAGTGGCATACCAAGCCCGAGTCGGCTCCACACATAAGTGGTGGGGTTTTGTACATTAATCCTTAAATTAAAAGTAATTAAATCACGTAGGACTTTCCATGAAATTAGAATTTTAGGAGAACTTTCACTTAGATTAAATTCAAACAAATTAAGAAAAACAAGATACACATTTAGGAATTACACTGAAATTAGATCTTAGGATGCATGTCATGTAGTTCGCACATTAATATAGAGTTAAATGAGCCATTTAAAAAAAATTCAAAAGAGTTAACTTTTGGAATTGAAGACCAATTATCAGGCAAGAATGGTGCATGTGGGGGTAACTCTCCATACCTTCCATTCTCGTAACCAGGTAACGAGTCTAGATTTCTGGTAAATTATGGGTCCTAGATCCCTCATCTAGGTGGCGACTCTGTCACTCTCTTTTGCGTGGAATTCAGATTGCCTTAGTGATCCCAAGTTCACGGAAAAGATGAATTAAATCACACCTTGCTAGGCTCGGCAGCTTACCCTGCCCTTATGGGTACTGGGTTGCACGTTTGATTGTACCCTATGGCTTGGTTGTTGCCTGCTTGGTTGGGTAATTAAAATCAATAATAAAAAGCACACGCCATTCGCGTGGGTACGAGAGACCAAGAGAGAGCGTGGCGGCTGGCGCCTCACCCCTCTCGCGGGATCGGATCCCACAAATGGTAAGTCCAGGCATATTGGACTTAGGCATAGTGTTATTAGGCAGTTACTTACCGATGGAATAGTAACTATAGATTATGTGAGATCAAGCCAGAATTTGGCTGATCCATTAACAAAAGGTCTTGCAAGAGATTTGGTGTTAAAGAGATCGATGGGGATGGGTCTAAAGCCAATAACCAATAATCACCAATGATGGAAACTCAACTCAATGCTTGAAGACACATCAAGTCTAGAGTTCAATGAGCCCAAGCACATCATATGGAGTGATTACAAGCACTGAACATTAAATAAATGCCATCCCAAGGAAAGTGTATAGTACCTGTAATGTGTAACAGAGGAGGTTGAGCATTTAGGCTCTTATGAGTGCCCCTGTATAGTTATAGGGGCACTCGTAAGCCTACCTATGTGAGTGTGGAAGTGGTGCCGCTTCCTATAAGACATGGCTAGTCTCTAGAGCACTCATGAAACCGAGATATAGACACATGGCCAATACACTTGTCGGCATATAAGAATCACCTGAGGGGAAGAATTTCTTATATGTGAAACGTATCCGGTTGGCCGTATAGAATAGCTAGTTCAAAGACACGTCTACTATGCAGTTCTAGTCAACTTTGATGTGTTCTCACTAAGTGAAGGTTCAAATCGTAAGATACCTTCATTTATGTGTAAGAGTTCCAAGTATGATGAGACAATTTTGATTTTGAAAATGGTGGGGGATTGTTAGATTTTGATTTTCAAAATCTTACTTTTTGGTCAAAAGATAGTATTTGGAAAATGTTTTCTTAGTGTGTTTTGGAAAAGAAAAACTCTTCTTTTGTAAAAAGTTGCTTTTTGGTTGAGAGTGTAGAAGTGATGAAAAAAGATAGTTTCGTACCGACTCATAAGAAAGAAAGAGCTGAGCTTATAAAGCTTTACTCTTTTCTCTTTGTTATGGTGCACAATGGGACTTAGCTATGGGTGGAACCGCGGGATGGTGCAATGCACCGTTCGCACACGCGTGTGCGGCGTGGGCAATGGGCTATAGGGCGCATAGTGGCTCTTTTTTAGGCGCACTTTTCACTTCGCATCCTAGCAAGGAGCGATTGGAGCCTTTCATTTTTTTCGATTTGATCCGGATCGTTGGATCAAGATCGACTTGGATCGGTCAAGCGGGTAGGCCGAATGGTTCGGTCGGGTTGGGCCGGACGGTTGGCCCAGCGGGCTTATAGGCTCCAACGGATAGTGCGTTAGCGGGTGTGATCCAAACCATAGGATCGTAGTGTAACAGCTAGTGTAAGATGACCGTTGGATGGTGTCCCATCTACTCAACGGTCAAAAGCCCAAAGGGTGCGACCTGCACCGTGGATGGGCAATCTAGTGGTTACGGGGTTGGAGGGGCTTTTACACAAGCCTTCGGTCACCCCAGGTTTGATCTGAACTGTAGATTCATGATGGGATGCGATCTAACGGTCAGAAATGAACTCGCAATGGAAAGGTGCATTGTAAGGGTGTTTTCCATACAGAAGAGTCACCTCTGACTCTATAAAAACAGTAGAAAACACCCATACAAGGCAGAATTCGGAATTTCTATTTGGCATTTCCAAATTATCTGTTCCAGAAGTGTTAAGCCCTACAAAGTTTCTGTCTTTACTGTTTTAGAAGTTCTCTTCAAGTATTCTGTTTTCTGCAGAAACATAACACTTGGGTCTCAAATACTTGCAACATTCAAAGATGATTCAGGCTTGATTCCGTTCAGTGCAGAACGTCGTCAAGCAATCGGTTTGGAACCGGGCTTCATTGTATCTTGGAGGCGAGTTCGTGGTCCCCTTTGCACACTACTGGTGGGGGCTAATATCGTCTTAAGGAAAGGGTTTACTCGCCTTGAAGCATCTCTTCTCTTCTCTTAATTCCACCATATCCAAAATAGAATTTTTTCAATACTTTACATTTGTACCTTTCTTTTGAGTGATTGTGAGCTTACAACTTTGTCATCCGCCTATCAAGAGCCGTTGAGAGTTTTCTTTTCATTTTTTGTTCTTCATTTGACAGTCTCTAATTCAGCCCGGTAAGAAAGGTGAATCCGGTGTAAGAGGGAGTATCCCCTCGCAAAGCTTCGTCCAGAAAGGGTTTGTCTCCTTTGGAGTTGGAGAAGGTGGTTGTAGAGCTTGGAGATTAGGCTTGAAATCTCACAATTAGTGAAGTACCCAATGAGCTAAACTTGGAAGAGTGGAGTAGATCTTATTGATGGACCAAGCCACTATAAAAATCTTGTGTTCCCTGTGGATGGCTCTTCTTCTCCTTCCCTTGCACGTGTGGTGATTGGTAAACTCTAACCCTAACTTATGTTAATACTTTTAATTGAACAAGGGTTAGTAAATGTGCATGATTGGAATGTCTACACCCTAGCTTTCATTAATATGCATATTTGAACAAGGGTTAGACAAATTAGTGCTTAAATAGTGGATTAACTTTTAATCTTCCACCTAATTAAGCCTAAAAAATTTAATTAGCCAATTCACCCCCCCTCTTGGGTTATCACACTTGCATTTTACATTTGCATGCTTATTTTATCTAGTTTACTGCTTATTCACATGCTTAGCTGTAGCTATCTACTACTTACTTGTTTACTTGTCTCTTGATTATATGCTTAGTTGTAGCTCTCACATGTTTAGCTGTAGCTTTTTTATTGTTTTTCCTGCTCATTTTATCTCGTCATTATCTATTCATATCTGCTTAGTTGTAGTTATGCATGTGTATGTTTACCGCTTACTTAGATGCGATGAGTTGGGATTAGATGGAATGCATAGAGATTGATAACATGATTATCCTCTATTGGATCAACTCTAGTCTTCTACGCTTCTCTAAGAGACGGCAGATTCTAGTGTTCATTCTAATGACGGATGATACTGGTACCAACTCTCTTTGGGTATGGATATTAGTTATGATGTATGGAGATAGGTAGCAGGCTTAGCTAGCATTGGATTGGCTCTAGTCTTTTCTGTCTCTTTGAGAGATGGTGGATTCTAGTGTTCTTTCCAATGTTATGTGACACTGGTATCGACCCTCCTTAAAATTTGGATGTTTATTTTTCTTTTACCCATCCCCGGGTCATGCATGCTTAGCTAGACGTTTTCTTGGGGATATATGTTCCAATTTCACATGATTTTTGCCCAAAATCCTTCAAAGTTAATACAAATGGCATAAGAGACCGAGTGCGCTCGGGCGAGTTGGATGCCTAACACCTTCCCAACTTGTAATTAGGCACGGATCCAGTTATCCATTTGCATAGAGTATATTTGTTTTTGGTTCCATGGATGGTGACTCTTTGTCATTTTAGGTACGTCTTGGTTCCGGGATCTGGTTCCGAATCGAGATGTATCTCATTTATCGCCATAGGGCGCTTTGTTTCGAGAGTTCCTTGGTAGAGCTCTCCTTCACGTGGAGGTTCTAAGGACCGACGGGGGCTCATTCATCACCTCTCTTCAGACCGGGGTCCACACTTTCCACTAGCAATCCCTTCCTTTTTTTTGAACCTTTTGCCAAGAATCTTCCTCAGTTGAATGGCTTTCTACATTTTTAGGAATATTCTCAGGTTCTACACTCTCGAGTTCTTCGAGAACAACGAATCTGTTGGGATGAGGAATTTTTGGTTGTGAAGTGGTTTTTTCGATGGGATTACAGCTGCCTACATGAGAGGCCTTTGTTTCAATTGGTTGGGGAACTTCTGATTCTCTGCTTTTTTGCACTGGTCTCCACACTTTTCTGATGTGAGTACAGACTGACTTGCAAAGTGAGAGCAATCCTCCTTGGTGTGATTAAAAGCCTTGCAATTTTTACATGCTTTAGGTTTCCAAGTCAGAAACAATCTTTTGCAAAATTTCTCCCGTAGTCGTTTTGAGCTTAATAGAGTCGGGGAGATGTTATGCTATTAATGATCGGTGATAAAAAGCATAGAATGGGAATAAAAAAAGTTGAAAAAAAAATACAAAACAAAACCCAACGCTAAATCTTGAGGTCTTGAAGGAGTTTAATTATATGAGTTCTGTTGATGAGGCTTTTTTTTGTTTGAAATCTGTGGACACCCCCATTTTGACCGGCCCACGACACCCGAAATCGATATCCAATTGTCGAAACCGATTCCCGAATTTTCAAAACCGATTCCCGTGTATCGTGCAACCAAGACTAATCCCCAAAACCGATTTCCGATTCCCGAAATCAGTCCCTGAGCGTCCTGGGACTATGCCTCAAGCACCCGAAATCAATGTATGAGTGTCCGAAACCGTCGAGTCCCAAAAAACCGACCCACGTATAAATTTTAAATCAATGCGGAAGGGGGTGATTTAGACGCATGGGGGGTGCTCACTACCCACAAATGATTAGAAAAGAAAAGACAAGCTGATAAGTGTAGATATCAAAGAAAGGGCACCCCATTTATATATATAAAGAAAAAATCGTGAGAAGAGGGGGTGGTCGATTACGGTTTCTAAGGAGAGGAGGGAAAGAGGTGGAGAGAAGGGGGTCTTCTTCTTGGTAGAGATAGATCGGAGCAGAGAGAGAGAGAGAGAGAGAGAGAGAGAGAGCAGGGAAAGAAAGAGGAAAGGGGGTTTGGATGCCTTCTTCTCCAGCAACCCTGCCGGAGCTCCGCCGTTCACCCCAACCACCACACCCACACCCTCCATTACCACCGACTTCCCTCTGCAAATCCCATTTCTCCATGACCACAATCGTCATCACTTTCACCACCACTACCATCTCCTCCATTTATTTCGGTCATTAGCACCAATATCCGGCAACCCTCCATTAATCTGACCCCTAACCTCTACAACATCGGTCCCTTTTCAACCCTCCATTAACCCTGTTTGATTTACGGCCTCCATTTCCGCCACCCACCGAAATCCGGCAAATTCTGCTACCCCGGCCATCATTTTCATCTCCGACGATCCCCATCTCCGACCATCCGCAGCCATCCCCTTTGACCTCCACGCCTAGCAACCAACCCCTTCAAACCAAATCTCGCCACCTCCTTTACCGACCCATTGTTCGTGTCTTAAACACCCAGAAGTCCCAAAATCTGCAGCCTCATCATCTATTGTCGACTTCCCCTTCACATTATTAATTCCCATTTGTTTATTTCATTACCAATCTCCATATTTTCATCTTACACAACCCCTTTAATCTCTCTGAACTTAGCCCTCTCTCATTTGATCTCTTTGCTTGGAGAAAGGCGATATCGATCCTTTGTTCCACATCACAAATAGATTTGATTCCAAGCACTACGCAAATCGAAGTCGCCTTCATCCGAAAATCCCGGCAAAGGAGTCCGAAATAAGGATGCAAATCGAGGAGTCCGAAAATCCCGGCAAAGGAGTCCGAAATAAGGAGTCCATTGAAAAATTCAGGTAACATTCTTCTCTTTTGTTTAAGCTGTGTTTAGATGATGTGGGATCAAGCACTGAGAGATTGCAAATCACAACCCAAACAACAAGTAAACTCGATTTCACTGGGATTATACCCTTCTACACAACTGATAAGCTTCTGGTAATCCAATACAAAGAAGATTCTCATAAAAGAAAAGAAAAGATAGACTACTTCGAGGGTAGTGGCCTCCTAGAAGAAGAAGTAGAAGAAGGAGAAAGAAAAAACAGAGTATATATTTTCTGCCTTCCTCCTGTCCATTCCACCTTTTAAGAGCAGCCCTAATTAATTCTGTTTTTCTTTTTGGGCTCACGTGTAATCCTCTAATGCGATGGGTCGTTTTTTTTGCCTCATGCTCTTTCGTATGGTTCTTATGCCAGGAGACTCTCTTGCCAGCTCATCTGTCCCAGTGGTCCCATCCTCACCCTTGCCGTGATACGTATCATTACCAACCTCTTCCCAAAGAACCTTGTCCTCAAGGTTCAGATGAGGGTACAAGTGCTGTAGATGAGCGATGTCTTCCCAAGAAGCTTCTTCCAACGGTAGTCCTTCCCACTGAACCAATGCTTGAGCTACCCACTGATTTTGCCTTTTCAAGTGACGATAGTTCAGAATAGCAGTTGGTTGAAGAATTTCCGCACCGTCGGTGGTCATGAGGGGTAATGGAATTGTTTGTGTACCCGGGTTCCCCACACATTTTTTTAGATTTGAAACATGAAAGACCGGATGAATGTGGGCTGTTGGAGGTAATTCCAGTTTATAAGCTACAGTACCCACTTTCTCTAATACCTTGAAGGGGCCGAAGAATCGCCGTCCCAACTTTTGATTGAGCCGCAACGCGACGGATTGCTGGCGGTAGGGTTGAAGTTTAACAAAGACCCAATCACCTGGTTCAAATATTTTTTCAGTTCGACTTTTGTCTGCTTGATTTTTCATTCTTATTTGTGCTTGAGCAAGGTTTACTTTGAGTTTTTGGAGAATGTCATCTCTAGTGATGAGAGTTTGGTCTGCGGCTTCAATAAGAGATGAACCAGGAATGTACCTGGAGAGAATAGGAGGTGGCCTGCCATAGAGTGCCTGGAATGGTGTCATACCAGCTGCGGTATGGAAAGATGTGTTGTACCAATATTCAGCCCAGTGCAAATACTTGACCCACTGTTTGGGCTCATCAAGGACAAAACTTCGCAAATACATTTCAAGACAACGGTTTAGCACTTCAGATTGACCGTCAGTTTGAGGATGATATGCACTGCTCATGGCCAGTGTGGTGCCCTGAAGTTTAAACAGTTCCTTCCAAAATTTGCTAACAAAGAGCGGATCCCTGTCACTCACAATAGTACGGGGAATTCCATGAAGCTTGGCGATTTCAGAGGTAAAAATTTCAGCAACCTTATGACTTGTGAAGCTGTTAGGTAGAGCGGAGAAGTGGGCGTACTTAGTTAACCTATCAATGACAACCAAAATTGCAGCTTTTCCAAAGGAGTTCGGAAGGCCTGTGATGAAATCCATTGCGACATCCTCCCAAACTTGGTCAGGAATTGGAAGAGGCTGGAGTAATCCAACAGGGGAAGTATTGACTGATTTGATTTGTTGGCAAATCTGGCATTGGGCCACAAAGTCTTGGACTTGGGATCGCATTCCTGTCCAGTAGAAATTGGCAGAGAGTCTCTTATAGGTTCGTAAGAATCCGGCATGTCCACCCACCGGAGATGCGTGGAATTCATGTAAGAATGCTTCACGGAGGGAAGAATCGGAAGCGATCATCAGACGCTGATGAAAATATAAGAGCCCATCCTTGAAGGAGTATTCTTGATACTTCGTAGGGTCTGTGATTAACCCATTGCAGATAGCTTGAAGTTCAGGACTTGTGGCAATTTCTCTGCGCAACTGTGCGACAAAATCTGGTGTAGTAGTCGAGAATGCCAAGAATCCCGGAAAGTCAAAAGTTGCTCGGGAAAGGGCATCAGCAACCGTATTCTCCTTCCCGGGTCGGTAAGAGATTTCAAAAATGAACCCCAAGAGTTTGGACAACCACTTTTGTTGCTCAGGAGTTTGGATGGTCTGCTCAGTTAAGCCTTTCAAACTTTGCTGATCGGTTTTAACAAAAAATTTCCTGCCAAGCAAATATTGTCTCCACTTCGCAATAGCTTCTGTGATAGCATACATTTCCCTTACATAAGTTGAGGTTGACTGCATTTTGGGGGAAAGTTTCTTGCTGAAGAAGGCGATCGGATGCCCGTCTTGGGTTAACACTGCGCCGATACCAACTCCAGACGCATCAGTTTCTACAGTGAAGGGAATCCCAAAATTAGGTAAGGCTAACACAGGGGCCGTAGTCATGGCGTGCTGGAGTGTTTCAAATGATGTCTGGGCTAGAGGTGACCAGCTGAAGGCATCCTTTTTAAGTAAATCAGTGAGAGGTGCTGCGATGTGGGCGTAATTCCGGATAAATCGCCGGTAGTAACCCGTGAGGCCGAGGAATCCTCGCAAGGATTTGATCGATCGAGGGAGTGGCCAATCTAACATTGCGGACACTTTACTCTTGTCCATTTCCACCCCTTTAGCAGACACAATGTGTCCTAGATATTCGATGGAATGCTGTCCAAAAGAGCACTTTGATTTCTTAGCATAGAATGTATGGTTTTGCAAGGTTTGCAAAACCTCTTGTAGGTGCCAGAGGTGATCAGCCCAGGTTTTACTGTAAACAAGAAGATCATCAAAGAAAACCAGCACGAACCGGCATAAGAAGGGTCGAAATACTGTATTCATGGTGGACTGAAAGGTTGAGGGCGCATTGGTGAGACCGAAGGGCATGACAAGGAATTCGAAGTGGTCATCGTGGGTGCGAAAAGCTGTTTTAGGAATATCCTCTGGCCTAATTCGTATTTGATGATAGCCGGAGCGTAAATCAAGTTTGGAGAAGAATTGGGCACCATTGAGTTCATCCAAAAGTTCATCGACGGTAGGGATAGGGAAGCGGTCCTTGATAGTAATGGCATTAAGAGCTCGGTAATCGACGCAAAACCGCCATGTCCCATCCTTTTTCTTGACGAGGAGCACTGGTGAAGAGAAGGGGCTATTGCTTGGTCGAATAATGCCGTCACGCAACATTTCAGTAACTAGCTTTTCGATTTCAGATTTTTGAAAATGGGGATAGCGGTACGGCTTCACATTCACTGGTTGGGAGCCTGGTAAGAGGTGAATGAAGTGGTCTTGGTCTCGGGAAGGAGGTAATCCCTGGGGAGTATCAAACACAGAAGCAAAGGATTGTAGGATGTCACTAAGTTCAGCATTATCACAAACAGGGGAAGGGTGCGAAACAGGTTGGTATGCAATGTGAAACAATGCAGCCATGGAGTGTGTCTGAGCAAGACGACGAATATGATGGTATTGTAATAGAGATGAGGGTTGTTGAGGTTCCCCAACCAGTTGAACTCGCGTCTCGCCATCCACAAATTCGAGTGTCAATTTGCTATAATCAAATAAAACAGGACCTAATTGAGCTAGCCATTGAACGCCTAAAACCACATCAGCCCCAAAAAGAGGGAGAACAAATAAATCAACAGTAATGTCATGAGATGAGAGCTTAAGTTTCTGTTGCTTGATAGAGCCATCGCTGGAAAGTCGATCACCATTACCCACTAAGACCGAGATTTGTGGACTGGCCTCGACTGTTAACCCCAAGTGTCGGGCGACCCTGCTCTGAATAAAATTGTGGGTACTTCCACCATCAACCAAAATTTGAACTGGAGAGCCGGCAATGTAGCCTGTTAACCGCAGTGTTGTGGGTGAAATTTGTCCAGCTAGGGCATGATAAGAAAGTTCCGATTGAACAATTGGATCTGCCATGGGAACCAATGTTGTATCCGTGAGAGAGATCGCTTCGGTTGTATCCGTGGGAGAGATTGCTTCGGTTGTATCAGGGAGCAACTCTTCGTCAAAGTCCAACAAAAATAGTTGACGAGATTTGCATCGGTGGCCGGGGGCGAACTTCTCGTCGCAATTGTAACAGAGGCCTTTGTCCCGACGAAGTTGCATCTCCATGGGAGTGAGACGTTTGACTGGGATGGAGGGGTTAGGAGGTCGTAAAAATGGATTGGGAGGGGGTTTGGGGTTAGGAAGGAGGGGATCTGTAGGTGTATAGGTTTTCTGGAAAGAGCGTCGTGAATCGAGGAATTTAGCTTCCTGTAGTCTAGCCAATCCAAAGGCATGAGCCAGAGTTTTTGGCTGGAAAGCCCTTACCTCACTGCGAATATCCGGTCGTAGACCCGAGATGAAGCAGCTAACGAGGAAAGAGGGTGGGAGATTGGTGGTACGGTTCGCCAAAGCTTCGAAATCAGATTGATATTCGGAAACAGAAGATTTCTGAAGTAATTTGGCGAGGGTCCCCTGATGATCTTCGAACTCGGAGGGGCCAAAACGGATTTCGAGTGCCTTTGTGAATACGGGCCAATTGGTAAATTGATCATTGCGATGCATCCATTGAAACCATTGGAGAGCCTTACCATCCATGTGAAATGACGAAATCATGAGGCGTTGATCATCAGTTGTATTGTGGTATTCAAAAAATCTCTCTGCCTTGAAGATCCAACCTAAGGGATCAAAGCCATCAAAACGAGGGAAATCCAGCCGCATTGTGCGAGTCTGGATTTGATGATTTGGGGGATTACTGTGAGATCCAGAAATCTGGGGGCTGACGGGGGCACTCACGTGAAATTCAGGTGAAGAAGGGGAGGTGAGACGGAGGGCTTGTTCCAATCGGCCATCCATTGCCGTGAGCCGGAGAACCAACTCGGACATGGATTTTTGTTGGTCGACGATGATGGATTGAAGAGAGTCCAGACGTTGCCCGTAACCCACCGAGGTTTCGCTTAGGAGCTTGACGGACTCATCGAGTTGTCGGAATCGAGTGCCGTCGGCCATGGCGGAAGGTCAATGAAAGCACCAATGATGTGGGATCAAGCACTGAGAGATTGCAAATCACAACCCAAACAACAAGTAAACTCGATTTCACTGGGATTATACCCTTCTACACAACTGATAAGCTTCTGGTAATCCAATACAAAGAAGATTCTCATAAAAGAAAAGAAAAGATAGACTACTTCGAGGGTAGTGGCCTCCTAGAAGAAGAAGTAGAAGAAGGAGAAAGAAAAAACAGAGTATATATTTTCTGCCTTCCTCCTGTCCATTCCACCTTTTAAGAGCAGCCCTAATTAATTCTGTTTTTCTTTTTGGGCTCACGTGTAATCCTCTAATGCGATGGGTCGTTTTTTTTGCCTCATGCTCTTTCGTATGGTTCTTATGCCAGGAGACTCTCTTGCCAGCTCATCTGTCCCAGTGGTCCCATCCTCACCCTTGCCGTGATACGTATCAGTTTAGAGTGCAAATCGAGGTGATTAGGCAGGTTCAGGATAGATAATGTCTCTTTCTAAACCAATTACTCAGAGTCTTTCATTTAATTAGATCTTTGGTTAATTTTGGAGATCCAAGGAATTGGATCAGTTCCTTGATCTAAGTCCCTAAGTTCCAATCATGAATAATTGGAGCAATTTTTTTTCCAGGCAATGACATCAGTGCAATCATATTTGAGTAAATACATGAATTCAACTTGTTTTCTTTGCCCCATATCATTTGTTTTTAGTTTGTAAGTCTGCAAAAATTAATTGTGGTGGTCATGTTCTTCCTTTATATCTCTTTGTGACATTACCCAGTTTTTTGCAAATGCCTCCATTTCGCATCAAGATGAATGGCTAGCAATTTTCACATCCTTCAAACTGGTTTTGCAAAGTCTGATGTTTGGAGTTTGAGTGTAGACACTCTATATCATTGCTGCCATCATGTATATCTACACTCTTTGGCTGCAGCTTTTGTTTGTTTGGAGATGTTCTTGTTAAAATTTTCAAGTACCCCAACTTATCATGAACGAGGTCCAATTGCCATGAGAAGGGTCTCTGGTTCATTTGATATTTGAGTCTTAGGTTGAAGATTGAGATAACGTTTTGCTTTGTGGCTCAATTCCATTTCAATTTTCAAGTACCCCAACTTATCATGAACGAGGTCCAATTGCCATGAGAAGGGTCTCTGGTTCATTTGATATTTGAGTCTTAGGTTGAAGATTGAGATAACGTTTTGCTTTGTGGCTCAATTCCATTTCAATTTTTGAGTCCGTGTACAGACATGGGGGTTGGGACCTTGCTTTAGAGTCATTTGATTTTATTTTTTTTCAAAAGAAAAGAAATCTGGATGTGTACTCGAATCATTCAAGGTTAGGTTTGGGTTTGCTTAGGTTCCATTTTCATTAGAATTTAGGATCCTCAATGTGTCCATTAGGGAACACAGTAATAAGGTTTGGTCATTGGCTTGGGTGTTGCTTTGGGTTTAGTCATTTTAATGTGCACGGTCAGATGATGTGCGTAGCGAAGTGGCAGGGGTCCATACTTAGTTATAGTGTTATTTTGATCTTGTAGTCCCCTGCATGTTCATTTTCATGATACAGGCATAGGGTTAGGCATTTGGTCTCGTCTCTCATGATTGTTTGTATTCCGGGAATGTCTATCTAAACAACGAAGGGACAAGTTTCGGCCTTTGAAATATGCTTTCATTTGATTTGGAGGGGATAGAGATCTCTCAGTCTATAAAATCATTCATCGTGGGATTCTTGGTTTTATATTCCCATCTCGTGAGGTAGGCAAAAATGGGTCTTGATCTTTGAATTTGATTCTATCGAGACGTGGTCTTCATTTTGGGGCATTCGAGGGAAGGTAGCAGGCTATGATGATGCTACTCAGAGCCCCCTTTTCTTTTCTCTTTATCTCCCCTTCGGTTTGGGCCGATATTCGGGTTTCGTTTCTGATTTCTAGATCTTCTTCCTGTTTTTGGGATCGTTATTGGAGTTCGGGATTATCACTAGCGTTTGGTATCCTACTCGGTTTTTGGGAAACCTTCGGTCGGTTTAGGCGACGACGGACGTAAACCACATGAGCTAAAACCCCTTTTCAAAACAAAAGGGCTAAAAAACATAAAAACTAAAACACACCAAAACTAAAAAAAGGGCAAGGATGGTGGTCGCTACGTCATCCGGAGCCCGCCTTTTCTCCCATCTCCGATTTCGATCTCGATTTTCTACCTTTCATTGGTTTTGACGTTTTATCAAATTTTCGAGACGGGGGATGACGTAGCATGGCCTCCCTTCACAGGGACTGTCCTCGCGAGCCCATGGGGATGACGTAGTGTGGCCTCCCATCACAGGGACTGTCTTCGCTGAGCCCGACGATAGGCTATGATGACTACGAGACTGATTTTTCCATCTCTAGGGATCAGAATTGCTGGGCTGGATTCCCTCGAAATCGCCCCTGAGCCTTCATATATCCCCTTTTCTTTTTCCCTGACATTGTTTGCTGATCATGAATTTTGTTTGTTGTTTGATTGTTTGCTTGTGTGTTTACTTTTCCAGTATATGATAGTACCCTCTTTCTTCTTCTTCCCTCTTCTTTAGGTAGAGAGTTGCTTAGTCTTTTAGGTACCCTTAGACCTTAGCCCCATTCATTGCAAGGGCAATGAAAGAGTCATCTAGAGCCCCTTTAGGAGACAAGCTATGTCTCATATGGTAAAGTCACACCCTTTAGAGATAGGCTTTGTCTCATTAGTGAGTCACCCATAGGAGACTATCCAAGTCTCATTGTCAGTGCACCCCCTACTAGTTGAAGACCAACTTGGTCTATTAGTTGCCCTTTCCCATTTATCATTGCATGGGAAATGATAAGGTTACTTGGAGCCCTCCAGAGGAGACATTCAGTGTCTCATGAGTTGGTTGTTCCCCCTATAGTAGACATGCTTTGTCTCATTGTTGTCCTCTCTTTTAGGAGACTTGACAATCTCGCTAACATCCTTATTCGTCTCTCCTTCTATGAGACATGCTTTGTCTAGATAGTATCTCCCTCTTAGAGTTATACATTAGGAGTCAGTCCATTAGTATAGGAATTTGTCCTTAGCCAGAGAGTCAGTCTTCCAGAGTCAGTCCTACCGTCATAGGGAATGAGGATTCTATCCTGCCTTTCATAAAGTCATGAGATTCTGTCCAACCCTTGCAAAGTATAGGATTATGTCCAACCTTTGCTCGATACAAGAGTCTGTCCTACCCTTATGATAGGAATCTGTCATCTTGAGTCAAAAACATCAAAACATCTAAAAATCCACAAAAATATCTGAAAAGTCACGAGTCATTAGGAGAGTGGTTAGGAAATCTGTCCGAACTACGTTGGCTTGGTTCCCTTCCACGGGGTACGTAGGCAGCTTGAGATCCATATCCCAAGTCCAGTCAAAACTTTCAAAATAAACATTTAAATCCTTTAACAATACAAAAATTCTTTAAACAAATCTTGTAAACCGTTTTCGAAAAGATATTCCTCTAGAGTTAAGAGTTTGTCCTTGTTGTGTTGTGTTTGTTTGTTATTGCTTTAGAGTTAGGAGTCTGTCATAGCTAGGAGTTTGACGCCTCCGTCTGGTCAATTGGCGATCCACATCGCCGACTGATGACTAGAATAAGATGCGGTAGTGATCCTATTGTTTTCCTTAGGACACATAACCTAGTAGCACTTAGCATATAGGAACCACCTGCATTAGTTTAGGGCTAAAAAACTTGCATTAGTTAGGGCATATAGGGAGTCTTAAAATCCACATTTCACTTTAACCTAAACAACGTTCAAGAAGTTTTAAAATCAGTCTGGTCTTTTAGATTGAGTCTAGTTTAGTGGTCTAGATGTCTTAGGCATCATAGTTTAGAATAGGAGCGCAAGAACTACGTGACTCTGATTCTCGTGGAGGCGGAGATACGTAGGCGGCTTGGATGAACATCAAACCATCCAAAAGTCGAGGAACAATGTTTAGAGTTTTAGGGTTTGTTGTTTGTGTTTTAGAGTTTGAGTTTATGGTTATCATTGTTTCTTACATGTCTTCTTTCAGACTGAGATTGTTTACTTATTTGCTTACTCACATGCTTAGCTGTAGTTTTTAAATTCTTAGTTGTAGCACTTGTTTACTTATCTCTCTTCACAAGCTTAGCTGTAGCGTTTATCTGTTTACTTATCTGCTTACTCACATGCTTAGATGTAACTCTTATATGCTCAGTTATAACTCTTTATTACTGATGATTATTATTTGTTGCTATCATCTATTGACGTTTGTTCACTGTGCAGGTATACCTCTTTAGTTATAATTGTGCATGTGTATGTTTACTGCTTTCCAGATGCGTTGTGTTAGGACTAGATATGATTGGGTAGAGATTGGTAACATGGTCATATAATATTAGATCGATACTAGTCTTCTACGCCTCTTTCTGAGAGACAGTGATTCTAGTATTCATTATAATGATAAATGGTACTGGTACTAACTCTCTTTAGGCATGGATGTTAGATATGATATATGGAGACCGATAGTAGGGTTATCCAATATTGGAGTAGCATTAGTCTCCTCTGCCTCTTTATGAGAGACGGTGGATTCTAGTGTTCATTCTAATGTCAGATATCATTGATATTGACCCTCTTTAGGACTTGTGTGTTTTCTTTTCTTTATCCCTTTCCGGGACATGCATGCTTAGGTAGACGTCTCCTTAGGAATATATGTTCTCATTTCACATGATTTTTGCCCAAAACTCTTCAAAATTAATAATAAATGGCATAAGAGGCCAGGTGCTTGTACTTGGGCGAATTGGGGATGCTTTTCGGACCTTTCCCATTTGTCACTAGGCACAAACTTGTGTACCTCTGGTTATCCGTGACGACAAAGTATTTCATGGGGATCCATAGCCTCTTTCCTTGGATGGCGACTCTTCTTTGTTTAGGCACGTCTTGAATCTGGGCTAGTCCCCGAATCGAGAGGTATCTCACTTATATCGCTACCCATGCTGTGAGTGGCACCATTTTGAGAGTTCCTTGGTAGATCTCTCCTTCACTTGTGGAGGTCTTAGAGGATCGACGGGGGATATCGGGTCCCTCGCCGCCTGTAACGACCCGGATTCTCAGGCTAAATTTTGAGGCAATTCTGAGCCTAGCTCTTTATAAAACAGAGCAAACGAGCCCCAAAAATCCGGATTGCTACGCCTCTCAAAAAAAATAAAAGAGGCACAAAACACATTCATTCTTTCATACAGCGGAAGTCTTAGTTAAAAACAAATCTTTTATTTAATGAAATAGAGACAAAAATAAGGGAAGAGAATTTTATTCCAATACTTTCAATAATAACTCCACAAATTTGCCAAATTAAATATCCATGCCCCAAAGGACTTTGGAAAGAAAACTAAAAGAAATAAATAACTGCCTAAACTATGCCATCTCTCCCCATCCCATTGCCTAGGTCATCTCATCAGCAAATGCTCCTTCGTTTTGATCGATTTGCTGGTTTTCTGGATTTTCGCCATTAAAGTCTGTTGAAAAGTTTTAAAGGTCAGGATGCAAGAATAACGGTTATGCAGAGTAATAAAACTTAACTTAGGCAATTGAAGATGTAAAGATATAATCATCTCATATTAGAGGCATATCAAAGAAATTTAGCATATCAAGAAAGACATGGTATTTGGTGCAACAATAAGCAATAATATAGAGGTTTTTCTAATAACACCTTTGAATTTGAAAAATAGGACTCCTTGTTAAATATGATTGTTCATTAGAAGCTATTGCTCTAGTCATTAGAATCTAAGGTTCTAAAATCGTTTAGAGACTATGCTCTTCCCTTTCCTTCCCCATTAATTTCTATACACAATGATACCCATGTAGAATTATAACCTTCGAACTGTTTTTGTACGAAGATACCTTTCGCACTGTTTTTGTACGAGGAGTTCACGTAGTTCTTTTGACCTTCTCGCCCCTTTTTGGGTACGAGGGAAATGGTATCAAGGGTATAAGAAACTATGGCCTTTAAATCATCTCCATCATAGGGTTGTGGGTTTTCAATGAAAGCCATGAATTGGATTCAAGAATCAAGAAACAAAAACATAAGAGGTTTTATCTAAATTTTCAAGAACTCTAGTTATAGTGTAGATTACAAAACATAATCCGAAATCTTGCCTTTGCTTTTGAATGGATTGGTTTGATTGATGTGATTGATTACTTGAATGGAGAGAATTGAATGAAGCTTGATGGATCTTGGAGTTGAAAGCCCTTCCTTCTTCTCCCTTTCCTTGAATTCTCCTTTTCTTATTCTCCTTAGGTTTTAGGGTTTTGATTTATGAAGAACATTAGGTTAAGATAGTGTATATATATGGTCATGAATCTTTCTAGGGTTTGTTTGGGTGTTAACTTACCAAAAAAAAGATGGAAATCGGCACTTCATAGAGAGTTTGGAAACTCTCGGATTCTCAATCCGCGACGTTCTCGGAGTTCCGAGGCATTTTCTCGGAGTTCCGAGAATTCTCGGAGTTCCGAGAATTCTCGGAGTTCCGAGAAATGCTCTCGGAGTTCCGAGAACCGGATTCCAAAACTACTGTCCGATTTCTCGGAATTCCGAGGTGATTTTCTCGGAGTTCCGAGATCTCTCCAGTAGTTCTCGGAGTTCCGAGAATTATTCTCGGAATTCCGAGTTTTTTTTTTTTTTTTTTTTTTTTTTTTTTTTTTTTTTTTTGAGGGTTGTTACACTCTACCCCCCTTAGAGGAATTTCGTCCTCGAAATTAGATCTCTCTCATAGGGTAAACCGAAAACAACCGATTATTATACAACAGATTATAAATGAGAAGTAAGGAATATACCTCCGAGCAAATGCGGATATTTCTTCAAGATTTCCGATTCGCGCTCCCAAGTTGCTTCTTCAATGCCATGATGTCGCCAAAGAACCTTGACCAACGAAATCGTCTTATTTCGCAAAGCTCGCTCTTCTCGATCTAAAATCTTCACAGGTCCTTCAGAAAAAGACCAATCTTCTTGAAGCTCGACATCATCCTCGGCCAAAACATGTGAAGGGTCGGGATGATACAATCGAAGCATCGATACATGAAAAACATCATGCATCCGCTCCAAATTAGAAGGCAACTTCAATTTATAAGCTCTTGCCCCAATCCTTTTCACAATTCGGTAGGGTCCAATAAAACGAGGAGTCAACTTCCCTTTCTTTCCAAAACGCATTACTGCCCTGAACGGCGAAATCTTCACAAAAACCATATCGCCTTCAGCGAATTCTAAATCTCTCCTCCGCTGATCGGCATAACTCTTCTGTCGACTCTGCGCGATCTTCAAACGATCCTTAATCAATGCAACTTTTTCAGTCGACTCTCGAACCAACTTTGGTCCAAGCAATTGCTTCTCACCAACTTCAGCCCAGCACAAAGGTGATCTGCAGGCACGGCCATATAGAGCTTCGAATGGAGCCATCTGAATACTCTGCTGGTAGCTGTTGTTGTAAGCAAATTCACATAGAGGCAAATGCTTCTCCCAATCTCCACCAAAATCTAGAACACAAGCTCTCAACAAATCTTCAAGGATCTGATTTACCCTTTCAGTCTGACCATCAGTCTGAGGATGATATGCTGTACTGAAACTCAACTTCGAACCCAAAGCAGAATGTAAGCTCTTCCAGAATCCCGAAGTGAAACGAGAGTCTCGGTCAGAGATTATGGTCGAGGGCACACCATGATACCTAACGATCTGAGCCACATATGTTTCAGCAAGCTTTTCCAACTTCCAATCTTTCTTAATTGGAATGAAATGAGCCGATTTAGAAAGACGGTCCACAATCACCCAGATACCATCACAATTGCTCTTCGATTTGGGTAAACCCATGATAAAATCCATGGACAAGCTATCCCATTTCCACATGGGAATCTCCAAAGGATCCAATGTACCTCCAGGTTTCTGATGCTCTGCCTTTACTTTCTGACAAGTTAGGCATTTAGAAACATACTCAGCAATGTCCCTTTTCATTCCACTCCACCAAAGATTCCTCTTCAAGTCTTGGTACATCTTTGTGTTACCTGGATGGATGGTGTAACGAGACTTATGTGCCTCATCCAAAATGTCCCTTCTGATTTCTTCCTTAGCTGGCACACAAATTCTGTCTTTAAAGAACAAACATCCATCCTCTCCTACTGAAAACTTTGGTTTAGAATCAACTTCAGCTTTTAATTTCAAAATTCCTTCATCATCTATCTGAGCTGCTTTAACAGTTTCTATGATATTCGACCGAACTCGAATATTAGCAATAAAGGATTTATCGCCAATTTCGCAAGTTCCCAAATCTAAATCTCTGAACCGCTCAAGCAATTCCCATTCTTCCATCATCAAACAGGCCATCATAGGGTGTTCTTGTCGGCTAAGAGCGTCGGCCACTACATTAGCCTTGCCTGGATGATAACTCAAAGTGAAGTCATAATCCTTCAAAAATTCAACCCATCTTCTCTGTCTCATATTCAGCTCTTTCTGATCAAAAAGATACTTGAGGCTCTTATGATCTGTAAAAACCTCAAACTTGACACCATACAAGTAGTGTCGCCATATCCTCAAAGCGAAAACCACTGCTGCTAATTCCAGATCATGAGTTGGGTAATTCACTTCGTGCTTCTTCAACTGCCTCGAACCATAGGCAATGACCTTGCCTGATTGCATGAGCACGCAACCCAAACCTCGAAATGATGCATCACTATACACCACAAAATCTCCTTCTGCGGTAGGAAGTATCAAAACTGGAGCTGATGTCAATATTTTCTTCAATTCTTGAAAACTGCTTTCACATTCTTCATTCCAAACATATTTAACATTCTTCCTGGTCAATTTAGTCAAAGGTCCAGCTAAAATTGAAAAGCCTTCAACAAACTTCCTGTAATACCCGGCCAGACCCAAGAAACTTCTGATCTCAGTAACATTGGTAGGCTGCTTCCAAGAAGTAACTGCTTGAATCTTAGCAGGATCCACTTCAATTCCTTCTTTTGATATCACATGACCCAAAAATGTAACACGCTCGAGCCAAAACTCACATTTAGAGAATTTTGCATACAACTGATTCTTTCTCAAAGTCTCCAATGCAAGTCCCAAATGCTTAGCATGCTCCTCTTCAGATTTCGAGTAAATAAGGATGTCATCTATGAATACCACCACGAACTGATCCAAAAATGGCTTGAATACTCTATTCATCAAGTCCATAAATATGGCTGGTGCATTTGTCAATCCAAATGGCATTACGACAAATTCATAGTGACCGTATCGAGTACGAAAAGCTGACTTTGAAATGTCCTCGTCTCTGATACGCAACTGATGATATCCAGATCTCAAATCAATCTTCGAGAAATGAGTAGCTCCTTGCAACTGGTCAAAGAGATCGTCTATCCGAGGAAGAGGATAGCGATTCTTGATAGTCACCTTATTCAACTGCCTGTAGTCAATGCACAAGCGAAGACTACCATCCTTCTTCTTTACAAATAGCACAGGAGCTCCCCATGGGGATGAACTGGGTCTAATAAATCCCTTCTCCAACAATTCTGATAACTGCTCCTTCAATTCTTTCAATTCAGCCGGGGCCATTCTGTAAGGTGTTTTAGAAATAGCCTCGGTCCCTGGCACAAGATCGATAGTAAAGTCGATCTCTCGGTGGGGAGGTAATTCAAAGTCGTCTGGAAAGACATCCAGAAACTCCCTCACCACAGGGATGTCTGAAACAGACAACTCAATACCGACTTCTTCCTTCTCCATGAAAGCCAGAAAGCATTCACATCCTTTATTGATCAACTTCTGAGCTTTCACAGCTGCAATTACTTTAATCTTCTTCATAGGGCGCTTCACTCCCTCAAAAACGATTTCTTCTTCTCCAGGAATTGCAAATTTCACGATTTTATGAAAGCAATCCACATTAGCATGATAAGCTGCTAGCCAATCCATACCAAGGATAACTCTAAAATCGTTCATCTCCAATAGCACTAAATCAGCCAAAAGCTCTCTACCACCTATCTTTATAATACATCCCTTACACACTAAATTTGTAATTACATCATCTCCTAAAGGAGTAATAATTCTCAAAGGGAAATTTAGAGTAATAGGGGTCAAATTCAGTTCCTTCGCAAAAATTGGCGATATGAATGACAAGGTAGAGCCAGAATCTACAAGAATATGCACAGATGTATTATTAACAAAAAGCTGACCTTCAATGACTGCGTCGGAGGCATCAGCGTCTTGTTGATTAAGCGCATAGACTCGGTTGACAGGTGCTTGAGATGCACTCTTCTCCGGATTCTGCTGGCGATTCTGATACCCTTTCCACTGATTCTGCTGCTGCTGCTGCGCTGGGGGTTTCTGCTGCAGCTGATTATTATTAATTCGGTTCCCCTGATTCATTGCTGGCTGAAAATTCTGCTGCTGCCTTTGAGGTCTCATGTCCCTAAATGTAGGCTTAGGACACTCCAAAATCTTGTGACTCGGGTCTCCACAGTTGTGGCAGACATTCATCGTCTTCCAACACCTTCCAGCATGAAATTTTCCGCAAATAGCACAATGAACCCTTGCAGGAACTCCATCTTCCATTCTCTGTCTCTTAGGCGGCGGCACTTGATTCCTGCTCCCTGATGGCGGCATTCTGGCGGCCATAATCACTTTCTCACTACGCTCAGCCATCTCGGCTTTCGCGCAAGCTTCTACCAAAGTCTGAGGTTCATGAAGAACAACTTTCGCCATAAGAGATGGGCGAAGGTTGTCAACAAACTTCGAAACTTTATCCTCCTCTGTAGAGGCATAGCCAGGTGCATACCTCGACAACTGCCTAAACTTGGCTCCATACTGAGCCACAGTCAAAGATCCCTGCTTCAGAGACGCAAACTGAGATGCCAATTCCCTCTTAACATGGTTAGGAAAGAATTGGTTGTTGAACCGTACTTTGAATTCGGTCCACGTCTCATTCTTAGCATAAGGATAATTTTGCAGTAAGGATCTCCACCACACTCCTGCTTGGTCCTTTAGTAAAAAGGTAGCCAAACGGATTTTCTGAATATCACTGCACTCCATCACTTCAAAAATTCCTTCCACTTCCAAAATCCAGTGGTCTGCAACCAAAGGGTCTCCCACTCCTGTAAACTCCGATGGCCTGTAGTCCCTGAATTGCCTGTGCAACTTAGTCGGATCTGCTGCAGGCGCATGGCGAGCTGCTAGAGTGGTTGCAATGTTCTGCAAAGCGGCCTGATTAGCTGCTTGGTTAGCAGCCTGTGCCTGAGCTTGACCTCTAAGGAGATCAGCAATCATGAGTAAAGGATCTGCTCCTTCACCAACATGGGCATCACCACGACCTCTCCTAGCATTACCTCGCAACTCTCTTTGATCCATCTATCAAAAGAACACACAATTGTTAGTTCATAAAAATTCTAATTTACTTAATTTAATTATGATCATGTAAATTATGGTTAGGTTGTACTTTAGTTAATTAGGTTCAACTACCCAACCTTAGACATATACCCAGACTCGTACTAGGTTCCTCACTGACTAACCTAGATAGGCTTTGATACCACCTCTGTAACGACCCGGATTCTCAGGCTAAATTTTGAGGCAATTCTGAGCCTAGCTCTTTATAAAACAGAGCAAACGAGCCCCAAAAATCCGGATTGCTACGCCTCTCAAAAAAAATAAAAGAGGCACAAAACACATTCATTCTTTCATACAGCGGAAGTCTTAGTTAAAAACAAATCTTTTATTTAATGAAATAGAGACAAAAATAAGGGAAGAGAATTTTATTCCAATACTTTCAATAATAACTCCACAAATTTGCCAAATTAAATATCCATGCCCCAAAGGACTTTGGAAAGAAAACTAAAAGAAATAAATAACTGCCTAAACTATGCCATCTCTCCCCATCCCATTGCCTAGGTCATCTCATCAGCAAATGCTCCTTCGTTTTGATCGATTTGCTGGTTTTCTGGATTTTCGCCATTAAAGTCTGTTGAAAAGTTTTAAAGGTCAGGATGCAAGAATAACGGTTATGCAGAGTAATAAAACTTAACTTAGGCAATTGAAGATGTAAAGATATAATCATCTCATATTAGAGGCATATCAAAGAAATTTAGCATATCAAGAAAGACATGGTATTTGGTGCAACAATAAGCAATAATATAGAGGTTTTTCTAATAACACCTTTGAATTTGAAAAATAGGACTCCTTGTTAAATATGATTGTTCATTAGAAGCTATTGCTCTAGTCATTAGAATCTAAGGTTCTAAAATCGTTTAGAGACTATGCTCTTCCCTTTCCTTCCCCATTAATTTCTATACACAATGATACCCATGTAGAATTATAACCTTCGAACTGTTTTTGTACGAAGATACCTTTCGCACTGTTTTTGTACGAGGAGTTCACGTAGTTCTTTTGACCTTCTCGCCCCTTTTTGGGTACGAGGGAAATGGTATCAAGGGTATAAGAAACTATGGCCTTTAAATCATCTCCATCATAGGGTTGTGGGTTTTCAATGAAAGCCATGAATTGGATTCAAGAATCAAGAAACAAAAACATAAGAGGTTTTATCTAAATTTTCAAGAACTCTAGTTATAGTGTAGATTACAAAACATAATCCGAAATCTTGCCTTTGCTTTTGAATGGATTGGTTTGATTGATGTGATTGATTACTTGAATGGAGAGAATTGAATGAAGCTTGATGGATCTTGGAGTTGAAAGCCCTTCCTTCTTCTCCCTTTCCTTGAATTCTCCTTTTCTTATTCTCCTTAGGTTTTAGGGTTTTGATTTATGAAGAACATTAGGTTAAGATAGTGTATATATATGGTCATGAATCTTTCTAGGGTTTGTTTGGGTGTTAACTTACCAAAAAAAAGATGGAAATCGGCACTTCATAGAGAGTTTGGAAACTCTCGGATTCTCAATCCGCGACGTTCTCGGAGTTCCGAGGCATTTTCTCGGAGTTCCGAGAATTCTCGGAGTTCCGAGAAATGCTCTCGGAGTTCCGAGAACCGGATTCCAAAACTACTGTCCGATTTCTCGGAATTCCGAGGTGATTTTCTCGGAGTTCCGAGATCTCTCCAGTAGTTCTCGGAGTTCCGAGAATTATTCTCGGAATTCCGAGTTTTTTTTTTTTTTTTTTTTTTTTTTTTTTTTTTTTTTTTTTTTTTGAGGGTTGTTACACCGCCCGTCTTTGGGATCGGGGTCCACAGATGTGCAAGTTATTTATCTTCTCATTCGTGGTTTGTCCCACATGCTGTCTGGAATGTATTAATTTTAATTTTATTTAATTCTTATACTCCCTCAGGGCAGTTGGACGGACAACTGGTTTCCCATGGAGATTTGATCATAATGTATAGATTACTTAGGCTAGTGTAGAACATTAGGGTAGGTTATTTCATGTTATAATAAGCTCAATTGATAATCGGATCGTTCACTTGGAGGCCGACAGACGGATTGAATAAATCGTGGCATGGAGATGCTTTAGATGGTCTGGCAGATGATGTCGGTTTTGATTCGACCAAGGACGGACATGCACGCTGATGTTGCTGAGATATTTAGCATTATTTGAGAAGGCATATATCTGAGATTTACCCCTTTTGGATGATTAGCCTTGAAGTCGGCAAATTTCCCTAGTGTGAAAGCACTTAGTTGCCCAAAATTCACCCTCGGTCCAGTAATGTGGAGTTGTAGGGATACCTTTATTATAATAAGGTTAGTGGGAGTTCCCTACAACCCAAATACCAAATTGAGCCTATGGTTTGGATGGGTGTGTTCATATGATGGATGCTTTTTGATTGCTTTACGCTTAGTTCATGTATATTTTTTTTCCATTGGATGGTTGTTTGCTTAAAGCATGGAAGTAATGTTATATTCACACTCCCACTATAAAAATACCCTCATTAAGGTATTAAGTTGTTAAATGGAGTTCAAAATGAAAGAATTAAACTCCATAGCCTTTCATAGCCATCTAGTGGTTGGCTAGTTAAGAGAATAGAATGATCACATGCCAAAACAGAGGTCGATTCCATTCCCTTGGCTAGAGTAACCATTAGATTCCCACGGGGATAAAGGAAACATGAGAAAATGCAAAGGTCACATGCCAAACCAGAAGCCTTTGTAGATTTGCATTGTTTCTCGAGGCAATGGGTCTAACTTAACCAAGCAAAGGGTATTGAAGCCCAAAGAATATACATCGCGATTCTTGGAGTCCAAAAAGAAAATCGGATATTATGTGAGACATAATGGATTAGAAGAATCAGCATGTTCAAAGTTCTGGATAGGTTTCTGATACCAATTGGAGAAATTATACACTTCTTTTTATTCACGAGGTTGAGGGGCCTGTGAATGAAACGTACAATGGGTGGTACCATCGTAGAATGTTAATCAATGGCTTCCTTCAACCCACTAGCTAGAATCCTAGAAGATAATAAGTTAGCCGGCCTTAATTACATTGACTGGAAAGAAATTTAGTGCTGGTTTTAGTAGCAGCGAGAGTTTACTAGGTTCTTACCATTGGTGAACTTGAAGAGCATGCTGTCGATGCCCCACAGGCTGAAAGGGACATGAGACAGAAATGGAATGAGGATAATGAAATGGCTAAGTGTTTTATCTTTGGCTCCATGTCCAATGTGCTGCAACATGTTGGAATGACAACAACCGCGGAAATAATGCTTAATTTAAAAGAATTATTTGGAGAGCAGAATCGCACAGCTAGACTGATTGTGATAAAGGGCCTTGTATCCATTAAGATGGTAGAGGGAACCCTGGTCAGGGACCATATGTTAAAGATGATAGGTTTTCTTAATGAACTCGACATTTTGGGGCCATCATAGATGCACAAACACAGATAGACATTGTTCTTGCTTCTCTACTAGGGTGATGCAGACAGAAATCGCCAAGAATATTTTTGTTCGTTCGCGTGGAACAAGTTTCTTATTTTTTAATTTGTATTTTTGTTATTTTATTTGTAGTATTTTTTAGGGCATCAAATCTTGTTCTTTTTGCCTAATTTTAGTGTTTAGAAGGGTTTTTCGATTACCTATCTAAAGAGCCCAAGATTACGTGAGTTGGACTTGATTTGGCTAAGTTATAGGCAATTTTAGGCTATGGAAAGTGTCTATTACGGGATTACTATTTTAAATAAGTTTTAGTCAAGTTTTAGGTTTTATTTATGTTATTTTAGATGGATGGCTATGATTAGTTACTTGGGTATGATGTTTGTTTTTAGTGTTTCTTTTCTATAAATATATGTTATGTAAGCCTTGTAATGGATTGACAACCAGAGCATCATCATGCGGAATGTGGACACCCTTGTAATCCTCATCTGAGACAGATATGATATTGGAGCCACTCGAAGTAACAAGTCGTTCATCAGTTTTCTCATCTGTTGAATTGGGATGAGTTTTCTTCATATTTTTTATGAAGAAATTTGGCTACAAACAGAGTTTCTCACACTTTTACTTACAACTATAGGTTTTGGGAATGGATATGTTCTTATCTGACTTCCAATCATGATTAAGAAAGGTCCCACGGTCGCCGCCAATCTGATGGTACAGTGGGAGCGCCATGTGTCCTTGTTTCTCTTGGGCTTGAGAGGTGATGATGAGTGAGGTGCAAAAGATCTCTGACTTGTTTTGGACGGCGATGCATGTTGATGAGGTGGTGGGAGGAGTGACAACCAGCAAACACATTCGCTACGTGTATAGATCAACAGACGCATCTGTTATGTGTGCGGATTAGCAAAGAACGAAAGTTGGCTCAGGTCGGGGTCCGAGGAGCTTTCTCCAAACCCCTTGCTAATTGTCTGCCATGGTTTTAAATTTCGACCAAAATCCGAAATTTCGGATACCAGTGAGGACTGAAACCGAAAATTTCTGAAATTCAATTTTTTGCCATTTACCAAATTTCGGTTTAATGACATTATTTATTTTTTTTAAAAGTGTTACAAAATTTCGGTTGGGTCCGGAATTTGGAACCAAATTACCAAATTTCGGCGAAATCCGAAATTTTAGTTTTTGGTGGGGTCCGAAACGGTTACCGAAACCGAAAATTTAAACCATGTTGTCCACACCCCACACGCTTTGCTATTATACGGCGTCTGAGGAAAGTTCTTCAGACCCTGACCTGGGCTAAGTTTTGTTCGTTAGCAAATATGTTTGTCTAGTAGGAGGCCACGTGGATCCCACTCCTAACATCCATCATTGGAAAAAAAAAATTGATGTTTTTGAATAAAAGCGTGTTCTCCTTTAAACCCGGGTCCGGGTGTAGGTACCGGTACGGTGTGTTATTTATCAAATGCAAGTTGGTTTTTATTTAGGGAAATGACATTTTTACCGCCCCTGCAGTGTGCATTCGCCCCCATATAACGTGAACAGTGACCTTTTTGACATCAAATCACGCTAAAAGAGGGGCGAATGCACACTGCAGTGGGGTGAAAATATCCTCGCCCTCTATTTATCAAACATCAACAGTGCGACTCAGTCACCATATATCAGATAAAAAGAACCGTGATATATTGGTGTTCTTTCCTTCCCCAGCCCACCCCCTTCTAGTGTATTCATGACGACTCCTTTTAATCTCGAAGGGGGTGGTCCGGGGAAGAAAAGTCATTCTAAAAGAAACACATCACCGCCCAGTCTTTTTCATCTTTCCTTTCTCTCCACCCAACCCTTCTCTGCTTCCGAGAAAAGTCACACCTTCTTTATCTTTTATTCCCCCCCCACCTACCTAGCCCTATCTCTTCTTTACTATTACTATATATTATACACTGCTGTCCATCTTACCTGGAAGTCAAGTACCTCTCTCTTAGCAAAACCTGACTCTTTTTTTCTCACTATGAAGTGTAAAAACTGGGATTGTTTGGAGAGGCGGTGACGTGTCCCGATGAATCGTGCCCAACAGGTCACCCTTCCTAAAAGGCTAAAACACCCATATCAATACACCTTTAATGTTGTGTTTATCAGGTAATTATTAATAGTATTTAATGAGAAAAGGACAGGTCACCAACGACTGCCTTAGTTTTAGCAACAAAGTTCACCGTCAACTGCCCTTAGGCCTTATCCCATCCAATCCCAACTTCTCTCCGTACCTCGTTATCCATCCCATCGGATCCCCAATTTCTTCCTGATTTTCCTCCAGATTATCCTCTCGCTTAACGCTCGAGAGGGCCCTCTCTTCTTCCCTCTTCTCTCTCTCACAAGCTGAGAATTTTTCTCAATATTTTGTTGCAATTTCATTTATTCTGTTTACTTCCTTCATGGGTTTCTAATTAATGTGTTAGGGGTAAAATCGGTATATCAGGTACCGACCCTCAAACCCCTTCTCCATCACTCAACTGGATCAAATACAACCCCCGGGGCAACACTCAGTAGTGAACCTTGATTGGACATCCTTGGTACTTCTCCCTTTACCGGTACCGAGCTACCAGGGAAATCAAACACAATCCCGGGGATCTCGCCCCCAAACGACTAATCCGGACGGCCGTTTCGCGTAAGGCGCGACTTTTGAATTTAATAGATCCCGCCTAAGCTACCACCCGAGATCTTCGCCCAGGATCTTCGGAAGTCGTATCTCCAAGGTTTTATTCTCTGGCCATCACGCTCCACGTGGGCTAAATCAAAGATATGATTGATATCTCCACAATTTGATTCTCTAGCCATCACGCTCCACGTGGGCTAAATCAAAGATATGATTGATATCTCCAAGATCACAGAGCTCATCCCCTATAAAAGGGGGCTGCGCACTCAAACAAAGGGATTCCATTCTCCCTCTTCTACTTTGGTCTGGTAAACTTGACTTAGCCCTCCTCTCATTCCCCGTCCATTGTCTGTGATTGCCCATCCTTGACTTGAGTGTCGAAGTGGCGGTCCGGAGCCACAACTCCGGGTCCGCTGACGTTTTTTCTGTGAGCGCAGGATTACAGGTTCTGCGAAGCTAGTTCGTGCAGTCGGATTTTGGGCGTCATCAGATTGGCGCCATTCGTGGGACGCGACTATGCCAAAGTCGAAAGCTACCTCCGCTGACGTTTTTTCTGTGAGCGCAGGATTACAGGTTCTGCGAAGCTAGTTCGTGCAGTCGGATTTTGGGCGTCGTCAGATTGGCGCCATCCGTGGGACGCGACTATGCCAAAGTCGAAAGCTACCTCCCAACCTAACGGTGGAATGGTTACGAGAAGCCAAGCAAGTCAACGAGACCACGAGCCACCGGAGGAGAAGGGAGAAATGGTCACTTCCGACGACACTCCGGTGACAATGACCGCTTTCAACCATCTCACACAGCAACTCGGAAATGTTGCTGTCGCCCTCCAACAAGTACTCCAAAGGATCCCCCCTCAACGGGCAGCGCCACCTCCACCGATAAACCCGCCAGGCAAATGAATTCATCTCGTCGAGATTTCAGAGGAGCAGGGATCCTCAAAAGGACGAAATTCTCGAAGTCAAAGACCCCGCCAACGTCAACAAGGGTCTGCCTCAATCACCAGCCCGCCACCCGACCATCGCCGTGGTGGTCGGCATCGAAGGGGTGACAACTCGATGATGGAACCCACGAACCTAGCCCATCGAAATGAGAATCAGATACCTCCGCAAATAAGAAGGCCGACGAAAAAATCCAAGCAGAAGAAAACCGCGCCATCATGGCTGACCTCCAGCGTCAGATAAGAGAACTTCAACAGCAAATGAAGGCACCATGTGATCCGGACCTCCTGGCGAAATGGGATAGCGAGATCGCTTCCCTGTTCACCTCAAGAATCGCCAATGTCATCGTCGCTACGAATTTGGATATGCCTCAGTTGGACCTCTATGACGGGTCATCAGACCCTCTTGAGTTTCTCCGAACCTACCGTCGTGCGATGATAATCAGGAACGCTTCAAACGCGACGATGTGCAAAGCCTTTTCCGCCTACCTAAAAAAAGACGCTAGCAATTGGTTCAACCGATTAAGGCCCAACTCCATTGAGTCATTCCACGAACTGGGAAAGGAGTTTGTCGCTTACTTCATCAACAGTCGGCCCCGAAAGAAACCGGCCGACGCTCTTCTGGCTTTACGGCAGGGTAAGGACGAAACATTACGGAAATTTATCGGTCGGTTCCGAGTGGAACTCCACCAAATTAACGAACCAGACTTCGATATGGTTCGCGCCGCACTCCGTCATGCCATCCGAGATAGAGACATGAAAGTCGCCTCGAACGTGAATCCCCCTCGCGACCTCCAAGAACTCATGGCCACTGCGGACAGATACATCAACAATGAGGAATCATTTCCTATGGAAAGGGAGTTGGAGAATACTAGAGGAACCAAAAAATGAAAAGACGACTCTAAGGTTCTATCGAGTCATAAGCAGGCAAGACACAATGATCGACAGAATCATCGCACCCCAAATCCCCAGTTTGATAGGGTCAACTTCACCCCGTTGAACAACACCATCTCAAATATCATGTACGAAATTCATGATAAAGAACCCATAAACTGGCCCGAAAGAATGAGAAACTCGAAAAAAGGTAAAAGCTCTAACAAATATTGTCGTTTTCACCAAGATTATGGGCACACCACTGACAATTGCTATCATCTGAAGAACGAAATCGAAAGACTCGCGGGACTGAGCTGGATTGACCGTTACCTTCAAAATCCCCCAAGGAGCCAGCAACGACCCCGATCCGAAATACACCGGCTGGACGAACATCGTCGCTCGCCGAACCACCGTGCAGAAAGCAGTAGGCAAAGAACTTCAGATCAGGAGGAAGCACCTAAGATCACCAGAAACATTGACACCATCTATGGAGGTCCGACATCCGGAGGACCGACCGACGAAGGACGCCCCCTTTATGCGGGACAAATCAACTCCATAGAAAACCCTTTCAAGAAGTCAAAGGCGGACCCAAGTACCAATGTGCTTATCACCTTTACCGAGACAAATTATGGAATGATAGATCAGCAACATGATGATGTTGTGGTAGTCCGACTCACCATCGCCAACTTTAATGTGGGACGGATCTTGATAGACACTGGAAGCTCAGTCAATGTCCTCCATCAAGACGCCTTCGCCAAAATGGACATCAGCAGTGATAGGCTGGAGCCTGTTGACTGGTCCATCTACGGATTCTCCGGGAGAAGTTAAGGTGCGGGGGAAAATCAAACCCCCTGTAACATTTGGGGCCCACCCGACCCAACGCACCATAATGCAAACCTTTGTAATAGTTCGCGTCCCTTCCACTTATAATTGAATCATCGGAAGACCAGCGCTGAATGAACTGGGGGCAGTGGTTTCCACTGCCCACTTGAAAATAAAGTTTCCCGCAAAACTTGGCGTAGGAGAGGTTATCGGCGACCAAGAGAAAGCCCGCGAGTGCTACGCCGCCCTGTTGAAAAAGAAAAAGGCCGTTAAAGAAACCTTCTCCATAGGCGGTACCAACCCTCGAGTTGAGGTGAAGCAGGGAGAACCGGTTTAGAAACTCACGAAAATTCCCCTGTTCCCCGGTGCCGAGGAACAAACCGTCCAAATAGGTTCTCTCCAGCCAGGTAAGCTTAAAACTGACCTCGTCAATTTCTTAAAGACTAATTCGGATATCTTCGCCTGGTCCGCCTCCGATATGCAGGGAATCCCCTCCGATGTCGCAGTCCACGAACTGAATGTGGACCCAAACTCCAAGCCGGTCAAGGAAAAGAAATGTAACTTCACCGCCGAAAGACAAAAGCACATCAAGGAAGAAGTAGATAAACTCCTCGATGCTAAATTTATCAGAGAAATTCACTACCCGGAATGGCTGGCCAACGTTGTGATAGTCAGGAAATCCAACGGCAAATGGCGGATCTGCATAGATTTCACGGATCTTAACAAATCGTGCCCAAATATTGTTACCCGTTACCGAGGATCGATCACCTCATTGATGCCACCGCCGGGCATGAGATGCTGAGTTTCATAGACGCCTTCTCCGGATACAACCAGATCCAGATGTACGGTCCCAACATTCCAAAAACTTCATTCGTCACCGACCAAGGATTGTTTTGTTACGAAGTCATGCCCTTCGGTCTCAAAAACGCTGGCGCCACGTACCAACGTCTCGTCAATAAGATTTTCGCCGAACAAATAGGGAAGAACATTGAAGTATATGTCAACGACATGCTCGTTAAAAGCCTCAAAGCACATAACCACATCGTCGACCTTGAAGAAGCCTTCGCCGTACTCCAGCGGAACCGAATGAAATTGAATCCCGCCAAGTGTGCTTTTGGAGTTACCTCCAGAAAATTCCTAGGCTTCATGGTTACCCAGCGAGGAATTGAAGCCAATCCCGAAAAAATAAAAGCACTTTTAGAAATGACAGCACCGAAGGAAGTCAGAGATGTACAAAGACTCACCGGCAGAATCGCGGCCCTCAGCAGGTTTATGTCTAAATCTGCCGAAAGGTGCCTGCCCTTCTTTAAAACTCTCCGAAGTGTGAAAGACTTTCGATGGACAGAGGAATGCCAGACGGCCTTCGACCAACTAAAGGCATATCTCCAAGCGCTTCTGTTACTCTCAAAGCCGGTACTGGGGGAAGATTTGTACCTGTACCTAGCACTTGGGCCTGCCGCGGTAAGTTCTGTACTCATTCGGCACGAAGGAAAAATGGAGCAACCTATTTACTGTGTTAGTAGAGTACTCCATGATGCCGAGACTCGATATCAGGAGATTGAAATTTTTGCCTTCGTTGTCGTCATATCTGCGAGAAAACTCCGTCCATATTTTCAAGCTCATCCTGTTACCGTACTCACCGACCAACCTCTCCGGAAGATATTGCATAAGCCCGACACTTCGGGGCATCTGATTAATTGGGCGGTTGAATTGGGCAAATTCGACATCCAAATAAAGCCTCGTCCAGCGATCAAGTCCCAGGTGCTGGCGGATTTTATTGTGGAACGTACGGTACCGATAGAGGAATCCGAAGGACCAAGTCTCCGAGCAGAAGAACCAACTCTGAGCCAGCAGAACCAAAGTCCACTATGGATGTTGTACATGGATGGCTCCTCCAATGCTGGGGGCAGTGGTGCCGGCCTGGTCATAACAGGACCAGACAATTTCATTGCTGAATACGCCCTACGCCTAGATTTCAAAGCATCTAATAACGAGGCAGAATACGAAGCTTTGATCGCAGGAATAGCTCTCGCCACCGAATTACGAGTCAGTCGGATCAGAGTACTCATCAATTCACAATTGGTAGTCAGCCAAGTAAATGGCTTCAGCGAAGCTAAAGAAGAGCAGATGATCAAATATCTAGAAAAAGTGAGAAAGGAAATCTCCACCTTTGAAGAATTCCAGATAGTACAGGTTCCCCGGACCTTAAATACCCGTGCCAGCGCTCTCTCCAAAATAGCCTCATCCGGAATGTTTGAACCAGGAAACATCTATACCGAGATCCTCCCTCAGCCTAGCGTTGAAAGAGAAGAAATCGTACAACTCAACGAGGAACCTAGCTGGATGGATCCCATTGTACGATACTTGAAAGACGATGTCATACCCTCGGATAGAAAGGAAGCTCGACGCCTGGTTGCCAAGGCTGCCCATTACATCTTTGACGGACAGGAGCTGTACAAGCGGTCCTTTTCATGGCCTTTATTGAAATGTCTCCGACCCTCCGCTGCGGAGCTCGCCATGAGAGAAGTCTACGAAGGAATCTGTGGTGGTCGCTAAGGCAGGGGAAGGTATTGGCTCACAAGATCCTCCGCCGAGGTTTTTTCTGGCCAACTCTCCAGCAAGACGCATCTAATTTCGTCAGAAAATGCGAACAATGCCAGAAGTTTGCTACCGTACCTCGTCTCCCTGCAGTTCCCTACAAACCATCTCCAATCCAGTCCCGTTTGCTATGTAGGGAATGGATTTGTTAGGGCCTTTTCCTAACTCGACCAAGAGACACCGAATGATGTATGTTGCCATTGACTACTTTACCAAATGGGACGAGGCCAAGGCAGTGAAGAAGACTACTTCCAAAGAAACGGAAAACTTCTTCTATCATGATATCATTTGCAGGTTCGGTATTCCGCGGGTCCTTGTGACCGACAACGGGACCCAATTTGCGAGCCTAAGGTTCAAAGATTTTTGTGGAAAACTCGGTATCGACCAACGGTTGACCTCAGTCGGTCATCCACAAGCTAACGGACAAGTGGAAGTAACCAATCGAACTCTCTTACAGGGGTTGAAGAAACGCGCAGAAAACGCCCAGGGCTTATGGGCAGAAGAATTACTGATTCTCCTTTGGGCCTATCGAACCACCCCCAGGACCGCGACAAGAGAGTCACCATTCAGCCTCGCCTTTGGGGTAGACGCAGTCATACCCGTTGAGATTGGAGCCCATTCTCCGAGGCTTGAAGCCTATAGTGAAAGGGCCAATCCCAACCACCTAAGGAGCAGCCTCGACCTCGTTGAAGAAACTAGGGAAAAGGCCCGAGTCAGGATGGCCGCGTATCAACACAATGTCGCCCGATACTACAACTCCAGGATGAAGGAGAGAGCAGTAAGAATGGGAGACTTGGTACTGCGACGATCCGAAGTCTCCGACCCCCGCAACTCGGAAAAATTAGCTCCCACTTGGGAGGGACCCTACCGCGTATCCCGCACTCTCCAGCCTGGATCATACCAACTGGAAGATTTAGAGGGCAACCCCATTCCCCGCACTTGGCACATTTCAAATCTGAAGAAACTCTACCAGTAGGCAAGAATGTAATTTGTTTTCATTTCCTTATTTCCAATAAATCTATGTGCTTGTTCTTTGTCTTTGTGGTATTGCAGACATGTAATCATTATCCCCAAGTAATAAAACCTCCTTTTCGATTCTCCATCCGCAAGAGCGATTACATCGACAAATCTCCAAACTAAACAAGCTACAAACGAGGGATGAAAGATACGACCCATAAACCGGTGCCCAAAGAGGCCCGATAGATAGTCTATCTACTTAAAAGATACGACCCATAAACCGGTGCCCGAAGAGGCCCGGTAGAGAGTCTATCTACTTGAAAGATACGACCCATAAACCGGTGCCCAAAGAGGCCCGGTAGAGAGTCTATCTACTTAAAAGATACGACCCATAAACCGGAGCCCGAAGAGGCCTGGTAGAGAGTCTATCTACTTGAAAGATACGACCCATAAACCGGTGCCCAAATAGGCCCGGTAAAGAGTCTATCTACTAAAAGATAAGACTAAGGGTGTCAATTTTGGCTCGGGCTCGGAAGCTCGCTCGAGCTCGGCTCGAAAAAAGCTCGGCTCGAGCTCGACTCGAATCCTTAACAAGCCGAGCCGAGCCCGAGTTAGGCTAGGCTCGGCTCGGCTCGGCTCGGCTCGTTAAGGCTCGTGTCATGTCAACATCATCTGAAAAACAAAAACGTAATAAGGTAATGAGGGTACGTATGTCATGTGACATCAAAAACGAACGGTTGTGAAAAATCGGAAATTAATTTTTTCCCGTAATTGTCATAACTTTTAACCTTTTTTGGTATTTTTTTCTTAATTGTCATAACTTAGTACCTTTTCTTGGTAATTTTTCATTTTAAACTTTATAAATTCAGCTGTTTTACTTTTTGTTTGTAATCATTACTTTTTTTTTCTTATTTGCTTTTGCTAGTGAACTGTGCGAAACTTTATAACCACTTTATAACCCCGGCTCGATAAAGGTCGCGACGGCTCGCGAGCCTGACCGAGCCGAGCCGAGCCCGAGCCTGGTTGGAGCCCGAGCCGAGCCCGAGCCAAGCCTTTGAGCTTAACGAGCCGAGCCGAGCCTGGCCAAGCTCGGTTCGGCTCGGCTCGTTTACACCCCTAGATAAGACCCATAAACTGGTGCCCAAAGAGGCCCGGTAGAGAGTCTATCTACTTGAAAGATACGACCCATAAACCGGTGCCCAAAGAGGCCCGGTAGAGACTCTATCTACTTAAAAGATACGACCCATAAACCGGTGCCCAAAGAGACCCGGTAGAGAGTCTATCTACTTGAAAGATACGACCCATAAACTGGTGCCCAAAGAGGCCCGGTAGAGAGTCTATCTACTTAAAAGATATGACTCATAAACTGGTGCCCAAAGAGGCCCGGTAGAGAGTCTATCTATTTGAAATATACGACCCATAAACCAGTGCCCAAAGAGGCCCAGTTGAGAGTCTATCTACTTGAAGGATGTGACCCATGAATCAATGCCCAAAGAGGCTCAGTGAAGAGTCTATCTACAAAATACTTCAAAAAACAAATCAATATATCGCCAGAATCAAGGAAAAATTTACTATCACCAGCAAAAAGGTAAAAGTGTTTCAAAAGCACCACCATGAGCAAGGATTGCCTCGAAGGACGAACCCTTCCATCCTGAAAAAATAAAGTTAAGTTTTACAGAACCAGTTCATAAGAAAAACAAAATTACAAGGGCCCTGCCCCTAAGCATCATTCTCGAAATCTTCTACAACAGAGGGCGCGGCAACAGGAGGAACAGAGGATTCCACTTCAGGGGATGCGACCGTGAGGTTCGCTGCAGTCGCCTCAGAATCCTCTCCCTCGGAAATTTCGGTCTCCGGTGGTCCCTCCAGCCTTTCGACGGGAAATGCGGGGTCTATGGCCTTAATCTAGTTTCTGCAATCGATGAACCCCTACGCCTCAAACTCCAGGATATGAAGTGCCATATCCGTCTGATATTCTTGAGACTGGCGAAACTCGGCAATTGCCTCGGACCGAATCTCTCCTTCTCGCTGCGCCACACCTTCTCAAGGTCAGCACGGATCTCCTTTTCACGGACAAGTTCGTCCTTGACCCTCTGAAGCTCAGCCTGGGCATCTGTTGGAGCTTTCTCACATCTGCCAAGGATTCCTCGAACACCTTCCTATCGTTCGCCCGTGAATCCGCGTGATTTTTTACGTCCTTGGATGCGTGAGCATAAAGAGATTGGTACTTGTCCATGCGCCGCGAAGAGTAAGAACAAATATCCGACAACTGTGAACAAAAGGGGAGAAATAAGTATTTGCAAAACCTAAGGAACGTCCAGAGAATTAAAGACCAAAGCACACACCTTCTTCGCCAAAGCGACCATGTCCCGGCCCAGAGAATAATGCGAACACTTCTCCATCTCCGCCAAGTCTCTTGGCAAGACGCTCGTCATCGCCATCTCTATAGCCACCCTCGGATTGCGAAGGGCAGAATCCTCAGTACCCACCTTCTAGTTAGGATCAAAATAAGGCCCCTGTTGGGTCGCCTGATCCTTTGAAAGAATCACTGGCTTGAAAAGAGCCTGGGTCTTTATCTTTAAGACCCTCTCCCTCTACCGACTTGCCCTTCTTACTAGGGCTCTTCCCCGGCAGATCCGTTTGCCGCTTACCATGAGCGGGCCTCTCCGGAGACGCAGTATCCTTGGACCCTATGGTCGGAGCCGATCCTTTGCCAGCCTTGGCCACCTGGCGCTTCACGGCTCTCTCATGTTTTTGCCGAGCTACTTCTTCGGCCTTCAATCTTCTCGCCTCCTCCTTCGCCGAAGCGGAAATATTAGCGCCCGAACCTTGCGCCGCCATTTCTGCAACAAAACCAGGAAACAAGTCACGACACAATAAAAGGGAAGCAAACAAAAACACGGTAGAAAAGGTTGGAAGAAGGAATCACCAGAATGACTCTCGTCAACACTCATCTCATATTCCTCCCCCCCCCCCCTTCCTCACCTTCGCCCCGAGTCTCATCCTCTGAATCTACCACAACATTGCTTAGGCCGAATTTGACCAATACTGGTTAGGATTTAAAATCTCGAACGTCAAACCTCTCCTTTCCTACTTCCATACCCCTACCTACAACATCGTTGAAAACCAGTCGACTTAATGTTCCTAGGGAAAACTTCAACCCCATTTTGTCTTCATTGGGTTCTCTCCAATCAAAGGGGAATCGCCACCCAACTATTTAAAGTGGCTTCACAAAAAAGAACTCGTTCTTCCACCATTTAATGGAAGATGGAGCTCCGTCCATGATCATCAACGTCCGCCGCTAGGCCACATCTACCCAGTCCCCTTTCATCTTCATAAGAAAATATTTTCGAATAACATCCAAGGATAATGGGGCCCTCACCATTTTAATTTTTACTATGTACGCCATAAGACCCCTCCACCCATTTGGAAAAATCTGGGATGGTGCCAGGCCAAAGAAGTCAAAAAAGTCTATCAGAATCGGATGAAGAGGCGAACTCCCGCCTCAATAACCTCTTTATAGAAGGCTATCTCTCCCTCCACGCTACTACTACACGCCCGTTCATTGGAGGTAGGGAGCCGAACTTTATACTCATCCGGAATATGATATTTCTCCCACAACCATCTAAGATCTGAAAGTTGGAGAATGTCCGTTGAGCTCATGGCGACTTCAGGACGATATACTCCACCAGGAGGCACGTGTGGCTTCTGAAGCTCCACCGACTCTCTGGCAACACACCTAATCTGGACATCCATCGGTGTCGAACGTGAATCGCTCCTATCCTTAACTAACGCAGCAATAACGGGAGCATCACTCGGCACCGACTCTGCCGCGCCCGGGGGTTCAAGGGGAAGAATTGGATCTACCTCCTTTCTTGGACGTGGCGCTATCCTCTTCTGAGGCCCTCTGCTCCCCTCAATTATCGTGCCATCACTTACTTTCTTGGCCCTAATTTTTCGTCTCTTTGCCGACGATTGCTCCGGTGGGCTCTCCGCTTCCATCTCCAATGGAATTCGGGGAGAAGAGGGTGATTCCTCCATCCCCACGGGTTCATTCGACCGGTTCTGTGAATCTGTGTTCTCCGACATGACTATTTTAAAGAAATGAAATGCAAAGATCAGGTTGAGAAACACACCGGTGAAATTGCAGGAAAAGGCTATGAGGCTCGTCGGAGAAGACGAACCAGTGCCATTGAAAAAAGGGGAAAAATCGAACCGGAAATCTTAAAGTCTTGTGAATCCTCGACCAACGCAGAAGAGTGAAGCAAAATGGGAGGCTTCAACAGAGAAAGGGAAATGATCCGCTGGGAAAAGGGAGCTTTATACCGGAAAACCCACGAGGGTCTCGCAGGAATAAGGAACGAAAAGAAAAGGAGAGAAAATGGAAGGAAAAGAAAAAAAAATGGGCGGGCTTATATAGGCCTTCTCGCGGGAAAACTCAAAAGTCACGTCACTCTGACGTTACGCGACACGTGGCACCCCGTGATACGCATACGGATATCAATGCCATAAATGCGCCGTTTCAGCATCATTACTTAAAGCACCAAACTGCCATTACCCAAGAGTCACGACCGTTACACGTGTCTCTTCGAAGTACCACTCAGAACACGTCAACAAGCACTTGGAAAGCAAGGCTTTCCCCGGTACCGAATATCGTTTGGTAAAGTTAATCATGCAATGAACTCAAGCTGTGTAACATCCACGCCAAGGTTAGAGTACACTCGGGACCGAATGTGCTCACTTGTGCTATGAACATAACTCCAACTAAAACGATGATCCCTCGCATGTTGATGCACGAGTCGTGATATTCGATTCCGATTATTATTTATTTACCATACATCTACGTGTTACTTGCGGTATTCAATAAAATGCGTGACATGGAAACATCGAATATAACGAAGATCGTATTATTCACAAGTAAAACAACATTTACAAAAGGAGGGCTTCTAGGCCAGATGCGAAAAAAGAAAATACATTCGGGACCGTACTAAACTACGACAAAAGACAGAAGGAAACTATGAAGAGTCGGCGCCCGGAGCTTCATTATCATACGTCTGGTAAACTACCAAGTGCTACCAGACATTAGACCCCACCATCACCACGACACCCACTTGGCACGATCTTCTTTGCCCCAGAAGGAGGCTTCAAACCGATTGTGCCAAGGTCGTGGCCGAGGGTGCCATCATTCGTCCGGATCTTCTTCAGGGTCTTACTCAGGATCCTCCTCCGGCGAGTTCGCCTCCAGATGAGGCTCGAGACCAGGTGACATGGACCCGACTCTCGTACCGCCTTCGGTCACTTCTTGTAGCATCACCTTCAGGGCCTCGTTCTCCATTTCCAACTTCTCGACTTTAGCCTTCAGCCGGAGAACCTCCAAGCCTTGCTGGAGAAGTTGATCCGCCACCCCGCATCCCCTCTCCATAGTATGCTTCGAGGACTGCTTATAATTGGCAACAAAGCTAGGAACGTCGCCAGGACTAAGGCAATCTCTGGGAGCGGGGGAACCCGAACGTTCTTGGGTCTCCACTTTCCGCTTCTTCTTACTCTGGGAGCCGCGACCCGCCCCCTTGACTCCAGCCGATGGGGAAATCACCGCCACCGGAGTCGCCAGTTCAGGTGAACCAAGTCCTGCAGCCGGTGGATCTCTTGCCCTCTGTGATCCCCTGGTTCTCGGAGACACCGGTTTCCTAACAAAAATCCGAGGCTCCTCTTCTCTATCCGATTGCGAATTCACTTCTACCACCGGATTTATTACTCCTGGTTGATCACCGCCAGCGAGCTCTTGAGACATTTTCAACAAGGAAAAACTGAGAGAAAGAGAGGGGGAAAAGGAAGAAGATATGATGAATAACTCTTTCCCTCACCTCCCTTTTATAAGGGCAATCAGGCGAAAAAATCGAGCGGGATTTAATATCCCGCCGATTTTTGAAATCTCCCATAAAGCGGGAAATAATAGCCTAACCCACTTTTCGAAAGAGCGCGCAAAACAACGGGTGGGATTTAAATGTTTCCGCCGTTTCCCGAAAATCCCTAAGGATAGAATAACGTGCCTATCAAACCACGTGACGCATTGAATTCACCCGCCAATTCCCGATAAAGACGTTTCAACTCCATCGTTTTCAGAGAATCGGCACCGGTTCACCGCTTGAAAATTTAACTACTTCCTTGACCCTTATTGAGGGACAAGAAAGTAGGGGGCAGTATGTTAGGGGTAAAATCGGTATATCCGGTACCAATCCTCAAACCCCTTCACCACTCAACTGGATCAAATACAACCCCCGCCGCAACACTCAGTAGCGAACCTTGATTGGACCTCCTTAGTACTTTTCCCTTTACCAGTACCGAGCTACCAGGGAAATCAAACACAATCCCGGGGATCTCGCCCCCAAACGACTAATCCGGACGGCCGTTTCACGTAAGGCGCGACTTTTGAATTTAAAATATCCCACCTAAGCTATCACCCGAGATCTTCGCCTAGGATCTTCGGAAGTCGTGTCTCCACGGTTTTATTCTCTGGCCATCACGCTCCACGTGGGCTAAATCAAAGATATGATTGATATCTCCACAATTTGATTCTCCAGCCATCACGCTCCACGTGGGCTAAATCAAAGATATGATTGATATCTCCAAGATCACAGAGCTCCTCCCCTATAAAAGGGGGCTGCGCACTCAAACAAAGGGATTCCATTCTCCCTCTTCTGCTTTGGTCCGGTAAACTTGACTTAGCCCTCCTCTCATTCCCCGTCCATTGTCTGTGATTGCCCATCCCTGCTTTTTCTGTGAGCGCAGGATTACAAGTTCTGCGAAGCTAGTTCGTACAATCGGATTTTGGGTGTCATCAATATGTTTTTTTTTTTTTTTGCAGTTTTGAAAAGCAGAGGCTCCTGCTCTTTAAATACCGACACCAACATCGTTGTTGAGGAGAGAGGTAGCGAAAAAACCAACCGCAGTAAAAATTTGGGGGTTTGAGGGCTTTGGAGTTTTGTAGATTTTTCTATATGTGGAGTGGTTTGAGTTTTCCAATTTTATGATTTTTGGCTTGGTTTTTGTCTGTAGGTGTATGTGGCCTTACTTTCATTCCCCACCGAATCATGCAGGTTTTCTTTTCTGATTATACTTGGTCTAATTTATCAAAGGAATGCTCTGATCACAACAGAGAATTACTTATGTAGTGATTTGCTTTCCATGAATATGTTAGATGGAGTTTTCTATCTCAATCAATGGTTTGTCTTTTTTTTCTTTCCTTTGAGATTTTCTTAAATGTGAACTCTTGAATTTCATGCAGCAGTAATGAGACCACTGATCCCCAGAATGCACACCAGGTGGGCTCACTTTGATCTTCCTCTCCCTTACCACTTTGATCTTGCTCACCTCTTTTTCTCTCAAAGAATTTGTTTGTATATTCCTCTGTGATTCTAACCCCTCTGTTAAAGCCAGATATAATGAAGGCAGGGATGAAGCTCTTAAACTTTGACTGAAAAAGCTCTATTTATATAACACAGGTTCAGTTTTATTTTCCTTTTACTTTGTGCTTTTAGTTCCATGAAATGCTTGCCTCCTAAAGTTCACACATTCTAGGGCCATATTTGGCAGCTGCGAAAATATTTTCTCAGGAATATCATCAAATGGTGGTAGATGGTAAAGTTGGGGTGGGGAGAGAGAATTGAGATGGGAAGAGTTAGGGAGAGTGTGAGGAGTGTACTAAAAATGGACTTTTTTTCCATTTCTTTTTTTTTCAACCACTTCGGACTGTCTCCTCGCCTCTGCCTTCTCAGTTCTCTTCCTCTCCTTCTCCAACCACTTGGTAAACCGATATTCTATGGAAATTTTGTATTGATGATGATTACGTGTTATATAAAAATTAAATGATACTTACCGGTTAAGTTGCATAGCCAAACCCAAAATCGCATTCTAGCATCCCTTTGTGGCTTTCGCCTACACCAAGAGTAGGAACATCGCCTCTTTGAATCCCTAGGAAGATCTTGGGATTTATCCCAGCCTTTAGATGGCCTTTACAATAATCAATGGTTAGGATCATTAGGGATAAGATAGGACCAAATGTAACCAAAACAAAATAACGATGAAGTTAAAAAGTGGAAAAAGTGAATGGAATTGAGGAGGAGATCGTGTGGGGTAGTTGCGTGATGTGGAGCCTCCCCACACTCTCTCGATCCTCTATAAGAGATCCTCAAGGTCCCCTGCTTGCACACATAACTACGCTTGAGTTTTCTTTGCCATCCATGTCAAAGAAAAGCTACAAGACAGTTCCCATCAGTGAATCATGGAGAAAGTAGAAACCGCATGGACAGAAGGTTTACAGAAGGTTTGAAGCTTTAGATCACCTTAAATGGCATCCGGTTGTTTTATCCGTTTACATTCAAAACCTAAAAAATAGCATGTTTTCTTTGAAGTTTATCGCAAGATCCATGCCAATCTTCTCTAAGATCAAAAAGATTATCACTTACAGTATGTGAAACAATACATATTTATTTGTTTTTCTTTGTTTTTCCCTTTCCCCATAATTTACAAATTCGTTCCTCTAAATCTTTTATCATCTCCACTTTCGAAAATTCCAGCACAAGAAGAGTTCAAAGATCTGTGTTTCAAATTCAGAATCGATCTACACGACGTTGTATGCACTTCAAATCCCTAATTTTTTATCATTATTTCGCATTCTTCCAATCTAGGGTTTGGACCGTTTGGTCTTTTGATTTTCTTTTCGGGTTCCAAGCGTATTATTGAATTCATGTGTAGACGACAGAAAAGGCGATTATCAGAAAAGAGAAACACCAGGAAGAAGAAGAAGAAGAAGCCTGCGAAGATGAGGTGATTTACAAAATCGACATTCCTACTAACAGGTACCGAGTTCCTTTGACTTTTGAAAAATAGTTGTGGCTTTATTATGCTTTGCCCCTGTTTGGATTGCAGGATTTGTGGGGAAATGAAAAATATTTGTAAGCCCAATGGTTTCCACCTTGGCATTCCCATCTTCTTTTGATGATTCCAATACACAAGTAATTTTATATCACTAATGTGTTTGCATGTCTAAGTTTTAGATCATGATTGTGTTAAGACAAGATTGCTTGGATTGAGGCCAAGAAGCTCTCATTGGACTGCATTAGGAAGGCCAAAGACATCGGAGATCTAAGACCCATGAAGACTTGAAGCATCGCAATTGAAGATCGAAGTCATTTTAGAATGTAAAGATCCAATCCTAGTTTAGATGTTTATAGGCATAAATAAAGTAAATCACACACCCCTAAATGTTTAAGAGATTGTCCTTGTGGTGTTCCAACACTTTGGAACCCTCATAAACAATCCCAACTTGGTGTAGAGTTGGAAGCCTAAATGAATAAGAAACAGAATTGAAAATCTGCTGGAAATAGGCTTCTCGGAACTCCGAGAGAATTCTCGGAACTCTGAAAGAATTTTCGGAGCTCCGAGCTCGGAACTCCGAGAAATTCCTCGGAGCTCCGAGAAATGGTCCAGTAGCATTTTTTCAACTTCTGTTTGTATTCCCAGAACTCCGAGAGAAATTCTCGGAGACCGAGAATTTCTCAGAACTCCGAGACCACTAGTTCGGGAACAAATTATAGCCGTTGGGGATTTTGCCAGATTTACCACTATGCCCCTCAAACGGTCATATTTGGTTTTTCTATATATATGGGTATTCTAAACTTCCAAATTATCAATTCTAACACTCTAAAAACCTATTGTAATATCCTAAGAGTGAATCAAGCTTGTTTATGCCTCTCATCCTCTAGGATTAGGATTTGGATCATTAGGCTCAAATTTGTACATCTTCTACAAACCTTGTAAACCCTTGTGAGGGATTTTTTTATTTCTTTCTTATTCAAACGATTGTATTCGGGCGCGTGTTCGGAGAAGCGGAGCCCACTCTCCGTGGTGAGGATTGCCACCAAGGTTAAAGGCAATTGGAATTGTAATCAGCACCGATCTTCGCCGAAGTTAAGAAGATCAAATAGTGAAGCCATCAACGAGTTTGGTTGGTGGAGTGGAGTAGGCCTCACGTTGGAGGACCGAACCACTTTAAATCTCGGGTGCACTCTCTCTTATCTCTTGCTTTATATTTGCATTGCACTTAGGATTTAACTTGTGTGCTTAATTTTCATTTTTGATCTCTTAATCTTCAAAATTTGGGTTAGAGTTTTCAAAAGCTTAAAACTTGTTAGTAACCTAAATTTTCCCTCCTCATAAGTTGCCATTAGAATAGTACTCGGGCCTACCCTTGGAATTTCACTTGGTATCAGAGCCTTGGCTCTTAAAAGATTTTATTTTCTTAAAAATCTTTGGTAAATTGTTTTTAAAAAAAATTTAACAAGGAAAAGATCACAAGATCTTTGGCAACTTTATAATTGTGAAATGGCAAACATAAATGGAACCGGACTTCCGGAAGGCCATTCCAAAACTAGACCTCCTTTCTTTGATGGGTCCAACTATGGACATTGGAAGACAAGGATGCGCATCTATCTTCTTTCGCTAGATGTGGAGCTTTGGCATATTGTTGAAAATGGATACACTTTGCCTTCCAAACCATTTGAAGAATGAAATGTTGTAGAGAAAAGGCATGCAAATTAAAATTTCAAAGCTATAAACTCTTTGTTTTGTGCCTTATCTACGAAGGAGTTTAATAGAGTAACTCTTTTTTATTCCGCCAAGGTTATTTGGGATACTCTTGCCGTTACCCATGAGGGAACATCACAAGTCAAGGATTCCACAATAAACTTGTTAAAGAGCAAATATGAAATGTTTAGAATAGGTCAAAATGAAAGTATTTCCGAAATGTATACCCGATTTTCTAAAATATCAAATGAATTAGCTAATCTTGGTAAATCTTATCCTAGTGATGAGCTTGTGGGTAAGTTGCTTAGGTCACTTCCTCCACATTGGGATCCAAAAGTCACCGCCATACAAGAATCAAAGGATCTCAAGACACTAACTATGGAGGAGCTTGTAGGATCTCTTATCATTCCTGAGATACTCCTCACTAGCCGTCAAGAAGAGAAGAAGCCGAAAGAGAAAGAAAAAGAAAGTCGATCTCTAGCTCTAAAGGCCTCCAAGACGGACTCATCATCCTCAAATGAAGCGGATAGTGATGAGGAAGAAGCGTTAAGAAAATTTAAAAGCTTATGGAGAAATAAACACAAAAATGATAAAAAGAAGAAGAAAGAAGAAAGTGAAGTAGACGGAGGAATAAGGTGTTACAATTGCAAGAAGACGGGACACAAAAGACCGGAGTGTCCACTTCTCAAGTCATCTTCCTCGAAGTACAAGGGAAAGAAGAAAGATTGGAAGAAGAATAAGGGTCTCGTCGCCGCTTGGGATGCTTCAAGCACGTCGGGCAAAAGCTCAAGTGAAGGGGAAGCTAATAAGGATGATCTTTGCTTCATGGCACTCACCCATGAAGATGAGGTAAATTCTAACCCCTCTTGTAATTCATCAAGTAGTGATAGTGGAAACATATCTTATGATGAATTGTGCATTACTTTACATTCTCAAATTTCAAAAAATAAAGTTCTAAAAAAATCTATTTCAAAATTAGAAAATGAACTTGATGTTTTGAAATATGAATCTTCTTCTTCCAAATCTCAAGCTAAAGTAAAAATTGAAAATTTTAAACTTGAGATTGAAACCCTTAATGGTAGTTTGGATGAGAAATCTTGCCAAATTGCTAAACTCCAAAATGTGGCAAACTCTTCCAAATCTTATAAAGATGACACTAATGATTTTCTAAATCAAATAACCCATCTTCATAATGAAAATGAATGGTTAAGATTATGTCTACATGGATTCCTAAATTGTGATAAAATTATTGACATAATCTTGAAAAATGCTAGTCATAGACCTAATCATGTATTTTATGATAGGGCTAGTCTCTCTAACCCTCATGTTAGATGCCATTATTGTAGAATCAATGGTTACTACCAATTCCAATGTGCATCTAAGATTAGGGATTGTGGTGGAACCAAGAAAGCTTGAGTTCCTAAAGCCCCCATATGATTCTCTTCATATGTGTTTAGATTAGGGGGAACTTAAAATTGAATATCTTTTTTATGGTTATTTAAATATCTCCTCTTGTGTTGAATAAAAACTCTAAATAGGGGGAGTTCTATGTTTGTCTTTTTCCTTGAAAAAGGGGGAGCTTAAAATTGAAAATTTTATCCCTTTGATTTTCTTTTACGCCATCTTTTTTATTGATGCCAAAGGGGGAGATTGTAAGCCCAATGGTTTCCACCTTGGCATTCCCATCTTCTTTTGATGATTCCAATACACAAGTAATTTTATATCACTAATGTGTTTGCATGTCTAAGTTATAGATCATGATTGTGTTAAGACAATATTGCTTGGATTGAGGCCAAGAAGCTCTCATTGGACCGCATTAAGAAGGCCAAAGACATTGGAGATCCAAGACCATGAAGACTTGAAGCATCGCAATTGAAGATCGAAGTCGTTTTAGAATGTAAAGATCCAATCCTAGTTTAGATATTTAGAGGCATAAATAAAGTAAATCACACACCCCTAAATGTTTAAGAGATTGTCCTTGTGGTGTTCCAACACTTTGGAACCCTCATAAACAATCCCAACTTGGTGTAGAGTTGGAAGCCTAAATGAATATGAAACAGAATTGAAAATCTGCTGGAAATAGGCTTCTCGGAACTCCGAGAGAATTCTTGGAGCTCCGAGAAATGATCTAGTAGCATTTTTTCAACTTCTGTTTGTATTCCTCGGAGTTCCGAGAATTTCTCGGAACTCCGAGACCACTAGTTCGGGAACAAATTATAGCCGTTGGGGATTTTGCCAGATTTACCATTATGCCCCTCAAACGGTCATATTTGGTTTTTCTATATATATGGGTATTCTAAACTTCCAAATTATCAATTCTAACACTCTAAATACCTATTGGAATATCCTAAGAGTGAATCAAGCTTGTTTATGCCTCCCATCCTCTAGAATTAGGATTTGGATCATTAGGCTCAAATTTGTACATCTTCTACAAACCTTGTAAACCCTTGAGAGGGATTTTTTTCTTTCTTTCTTATTCAAACGATTGTATTCGGGCAAGTGTTTGGAGAAGCGGAGCCCACTCTCCGTGGTGAGGATTGCCACTAAGGTTAAAGGCAATTGGAATTGTAATCGGCACCGATCTTCACCGAAGTTAAGAAGATCAAATAGTGAAGCCATCAACGGGTTTGGTTGGTGGAGTGGAGTAGGCCTCACGTTGGAGGACCGAACCACTTTAAATCTCGGGTGCACTCTCTCTTATCTCTTGCTTTATATTTGCATTGCACTCAGGATTTAACTTGTGTGCTTAATTTTCATTTTTGATCTCTTAATCTTCAAAATTTGGGTTAGAGTTTTCAAAAGCTTAAAACTTGTTAGTAACCTAAATTTTCCCTCCTCATAAGTTGCCATTAGAATAGTACTCGGACCTACCTTTGGAATGTCAATATTTCTTACAGTTTTTAAACAAGAAAATGATAGATAAACCCAACCCTATTCAAAGAGGACCTTAGTTAAGTACTTAAGTATAAGTTTCGGATTTTAAAGATTTGAGGATGCACATATATCTTGTGCAGTGATCGAACCTTTCATTCTGTGCAGCCAATGTGCCAGTATCTAAATAGTTTTTTGGGTTTTAAATACTTTCTTTTTTTTTCAACGGTTTGACGTGTTTCTTTTTTAATCACTTTTATCCGCACGGGTTGCCTTACTAGTGGAAACATATTTACAAAGATCATTTTATGGAGATGATTTCTAGAGTAAAAATTGTACTTGGGAGAGGGAAACGAAGACAGTATTTTACTTAACCCAGAAACAAGAACCGGATTGATGGTGCTTTTCACACATCGCACACTTTTAACATGCAATGAGTAACAAATGCACCAATTGAAGTGCACCGAGGATTTTCGTTTTTTAACGCTAGGATTTTTTTTTTATCCTTTTTGTCATTTTTTTAACAATCTAAATTACCTTGCAACCTGTGCATGGTGCAGTTTGTCTAAGTTTTAAATATCCTGGGGCATTTAAGTTTATATTTAGGGCGCTGATATCACCCACCCCGGTGGCTAACGTTTTCCCACCATTTGACCGGTCTATCTCTTTCTCTCTCTCCATCCACACACACACAAGTACAAAACAGAAACAGTTGGTGGGCCCAACAGAAACCGTTGGTGGAATGGTGGGCCCATCTTTGAACAACGTAGGCCCACCATAGGATAATCCAAACCGTCCATTTGATGGGCCATAAACGTAAATAGGTTGCGTCCCAAAATATTTTTCCATAGGCGGATCCTAGCCCTCCGATCTATATAGAAACTACATCTTATGCAACCTCTATAGATTGTAGGGTTGTGATCATCCTACGGAAATGATTTTTAGGGCACAACCTATTTACATTGTGGCTCATCAAATGGACGACTCGGATCATCCTATGGTCTGGACGGTACTCTTCATTTTCAAAAATATGGGTGGGGCCTAAATTGGTACGAACCACACCATAGGATGATCCAAACCATGGACGGCTTGGATCATCCTATGTTGTGGACGGTACGCTTCAATTTGAAAAAATATCGGTGGGGCCTATGATTGGGCCTTAATGTTACTGTACGACCAACTCCATAGGATTATCCCAACCATGGACGGCTTGGATCGTCCTATGTTGTGGACGGGCCTTAATGTTACTTTACGACCAACTCCATAGAATGATCCAAACCATTCATTTGATGGGCCACAATGTAAAATAGGTTGTGCCCCAAAAATCATTTCCATAGGATGATCACAACCCTACAATCTATAGAGGTTGCATAAGATGTAGTTTCTATTTAGATCGGAGGGGTAGGATCAGCCTATGGAAATGATATTTTGGGACGCAACCTATTTACGTTTATGGCCCATCAAATGGACGGTTTGGATTATCCTATGGTGTGGTATGGGCGGGGCCTACGTTGTTCAAAGATGGGCCCACCATTCCACTAACGGTTTCTGTTGGGCCCACCAACTGTTCCTGTTGTATGCGTGTGGAGAGAGAGAGAGAGAGAGAGAGAGACCGGTCAAATGGTGGGAAAGTGACTTATACATTAAATCCTAACGTTTAACGTTAGCCAGCCGTCCACCGGGGGGGTATCAGCGCCCTATATTTAATCCACTGTAATTTTTTCTGTGCCCTCATTAAAATTAACCAATTGGGCCACCTTGTAGATGGGTTTTTAAATAATAGTGTTCGCTACTCATGAATATGATAGCCTAAATATTGTATAGATTTATATAGATTTTGGGAGATGATGTTTTCAACCCCCTATAGGATTATGTGCCCCCCTTTTAAAAAGTGAATTGTTCCCGACTTTAGGGCCCATTTGGATGCCGAGAAGATTTTGATTTGGAATTCTCACATTTGCAGCCCTTTGTGTGTTGACATTTGGATCCCGATCAAGTCCTTGAATTTCCAATTCAGCGACTGAAAAAAAATCAGATTTCCAAATAAGCTGTGGAAATAAGAAATTGGAAATCCACAGATCTGGCAGTTTCATTCACCCTCTTGGCTCCTCAACCTCTCTCCTGCTGCAGGAATTACCGCCTTCCCTCTCTGTCTCCCTCAACGTGAGCAGGTAGATCTATTCATTTTGTACTGAAAACTCAATTCCAAATCCAAATACAAAATCTGAGGTATCCAAACGGGCCCTTAATGCTTTTTTGATGTCAAATCATGTTACATGGGGGGCATAATCCTTCAGTGGGGGTGAAAAAATCATCTCCCAAGATTTTTCTAATGGCACTTTATATCTACTTGCTTTTAAATTTATCTATCTATCTAGAATATATATTAAGCATATTTTGTCCTTTGTCATTCGTTTTATTTCCTAGAAATTTTTTTGGAAAAGTTTTTCCACTAAGAAATCAAGATTCCGGCTGTTAATTTGAGTTTTGCTATCATCTATAAAATTGAATTGGCCGGCTTGCCACTATTAGTTTAGATCCCGCATAATCAAATTTTACTTTCAAAATTTAATTTTCCGCTAAATCAGTTGGTGGATAATCGAGATAACCTACCAAATTGCCGCTAAATCAGTTGTTGGATAATCGAGATAACCTACCAAATTGCCGCTAAATCAGTTGTTGGATAATCAAGATAACCTTCTAAATTGGTGGTTTTAATTTTATAATTTAATTTTGTTGCCAAGTCAAATACTACCTAAAATCCCTTCAAGATATAAATAGAAACTCGGATCTTCCAGATTGCACATTTTTGTCTTTTTAGTAACTAGAGATTTTGTGGACCAGAGGACACAATAGGTAAAAGAAAACCGTACGTTTCGCAATCAGTCTAGTCATGTGGGCCCATTCACAAGCAAACTGAAGAGTTGGTATCCACTGGCAAACTTAAGATGAGTTTAGGGTTTAGACGACTCTTTTTTTTTAAAAATAGTAAGAGTTTAGGCTTAGACGCCTTCTTAAATAGTTAATAGTAATACCCTGCTGAGGAGGAGTCTAGGGCTTTGGGCGGCCGCTCTCCCTCATATATTAGGAAGTTCCTTTCCTTATTTTATTCTTTTCTTTCTTATAAAGGTATAGAAGGCCTCGTGGTTTGTGTTTTCACATTGTCTTTGAACTGCAGACACTATCTTCAGCGAGAAAGAGAAGGAAGAACAAAGAAAGATGAACGATAAGGAAGAGGTGAAGAAAGGGAAGGAAAATCAAAGAAAGATGAACGATAAGGAAGAGGAGTGTCTTGAACTTGTTGCATATGACAAAGTTCAGGAAAGAGAACTAAAGACTGAAAGAACCTCGTTGTTGAATCTTCCGTTGGCTCTTATAGAGTTGATTGGATCACGTCTTCGCTAGGTGGATCTTTTCCGTCTTTATCCTGTTTGTAGATTAAGGCGAGACATCCTTCAAGCCCTTACTAAAAACAACACGACTTTGCTCATGTCCGTTGGCTGCCACGCAGGTATCGTTTGTGACTTCATCGATCCCATTCACTGCAGATCTCACCATATGTATATACCAAAAATCCCATACTTGTGTACCAACACCGTCACCGTGTACTGCTCTAAAGACGGTTGGTTGCTCATGTCTAACTCCGTATTATTATTCTTCTTTAATCCCTTCACAAAGGATATAATTAAACTTCCTCAACTTCCTGATTTGGTTAATCCTTACGCCTCACATTATAAAGTTGCCGTCTCATCTTCTCCCACTTCTTCAGCCTGCAAAGTTCTCCTCTTTTTTCATATTTATATCTATATATGTTGCCGTGGAGATAAGACTTGGACTCGTCAAAATAACGACCCAAAGTTTGGTGCTTTTTATTGTAACCCAGTTTTCAATGACGAGGTTTTCTATGTAATGGGATCTGAAGGAAGCGTAGGTGTTTTTTATCCAAGGAGCAATGCATGGTCGTTTCTTCCAAAGCCTAGAAAAATGAAAATGTTCATTGGTGATCAATTTTTCTTGGTGGAATATGACCGAAAGCTCGTGTATGTGTTAATTGTTGGGTATATAATATAATCCATGTATGTTCTAATATAAGCCCAATAAGATAATGAACCGATGTAGTGGCCCTATTTGGGCTAGAGCCCACTAACCTATTAAAACCCTAGTGTATCTAATATATATAGGGGCTGGAGGCAACAAACTTGGTATTCCAAATTAGATACCCTGGGTGTAATGCTTCAAGCAACCTCTTGCTTGACCTAATTACTGTAACAATCTTGAAGCAGTACAATATTTTAGGGTTTTCTCTTGGGAACGTCTGCCTCTATCAAGAAGGACGCTGATATTTTGGATCATGAATTGACGTGAATTTCTTCTCCCACGGAAAAACGCTTGAGGCGAGGGATTTCTTATTCCTCGAATTGATTTGGGATTGGGGTCTGTTACAACACACACCATCGTGGGCTTTAATTCCACTCGTTGGAATCAATAAATAAGGACGTCTCTCTCTCACTCACCAATCAAGAAGAGGACGTCTGTTTAAGGGACGATCCACCCACATCAAAAAAAATTCAACCTGGGGGGTTGTCTTCTTGAATTCGTCCACCCACATAAAAAAAAATTCAACCTGGGGGGTTATCTTCTTGAATTCGTGATGATAAGCCATCGGTTGATTTGGGCGATCTCGTCTAAATCTGTTTAAGGGATTTTGTCTTCACTGGGCAATAGGATTGGACCGACGCCCAATTTTCTCTCCCATTTGGGTTACACGATTGAGGGTTCTTCATCAACAGATGAGGCCAAGAAGTCCTTTAATCTAAAGAACAAAAGGAGTTTGTTGAATCAAGGTTCTCTCGTGTAAATTGATATACGACAAAGAGGGACACATTGGATCGGGTCTTGGATCTTTCTCCGACAATCTTTTCTCTGAGTTGGACCTAGCAACTCGTGTTGGATTAATCTCGTGTAGATTGAAATCGAGTAGCCCTCTCCATCTTGAAACCTTGTTGGCGGATAAGTATTGGGCTTTTCTCTCACAGTACAACATTTTTGGGCGTGGGTTTATTCCCACACTGAATAAGGCTTGGCCGTGGCTTCTTCCCTCCCAGATTTGGTCGTGGTTTCTCCCTCTAAGATTTGGCCGTGGGTTATTCTCCCACAAAAATTTGTTTGGGCGTGGTTTCTACTACCCCAATTACTTGAAAGTTTGAAACTGGGTGGAACTTGTATTGGGTTGAAGGTTATTGAGGACGAATTTCTGTGGCGGACTAGTTGATATTTTTTTTTTTCATCAAAAGCCCTCTCTTGACCGAGTGCTTGTGGCCGGCTCTTGGTCGTGGCTTTCCCTATCTTTCAACGCTTGTTGAATCCTCTTTGGGAGAACAACCGGTTGGCAGAGCACAACTTTGGCCTTATTTTGGAGCTCGGTTGTGACTTGGTTCTTGGATTCGATTCTTGGAGCTAGACCTGGAGTTGGTTCTTGCGGTTCGGGTCTTGGATACGGTTCACGTGGTTCGTTGCGGTTCGGGTCTTGGATTCGGTTCACGCAGTTCGTTATAGTTCTCGCGATTCGCCAATCAGGTGCACTCTTTCCAATTTTTACTTTTCTCTAAATTATTCTATGAAAAAGAATTCTGCTTCGTTTGAGATGGTCAAACTTCAATCATTTTGTGGGTCCGAGTTTAATTCATGGACGCGAAAGACTCAATTCGGTCTACAATATATGAATTGTTTTTTACACCGTTTTGAGTACCTTTGCTGCCTCAAATGAAGAAGTTGATGAATCTCAATGGCATTCTTTTAAAAATGAAAAGAATAGAAAAAATGTGCAAGTGGGACTGGATGATCTCAAATGATTCATTCGAATCGAAAATGAGAATCGAGCTAGGAATAACTTGGAGATGGTTAGACAACAACAGTCTGCTGCTAACGCGGTAATATATCCCAAGAAAGTTCCTCGGAAATCCAAGTCACCTGAAAGTGAACATCCCAAGTTGGAGGCCAAAAAGACTATCTTCCAAAAAAAAAAGAAGGGCACGTGCCACAACTATGGGAAATGGGGTCACTTTGCTGCAGAGTGTAAACACCCTAAGAAGGCTAAATCTGACACACCACAAAAGGAAGCTCATATGATGGTGAGTAAAACTGAGCCTAAGAGTTTTGTTGCTATGTTGGGCAATGGTAAGGCCAGTACTTCTTCATATTTGTAGTTAGATACATGAGTCACTTGTCATGTTTGCAACTCCGAGAGACTACTAGTTGATGTTGTTGCCGTGAAAGAGACCGTTACAGTAGCCAGTGGAGCAGAGGTAGAGGTGACTCACGCTGGTACTGCGAATTTGGTCCTTTCTTCAAGACAAATACTAACTTTAAAAATTGTTAAAGTAGTTCTTGCTCTTCAAAAGAATTTAATTTCTATTAGTCTTTTAGACTATGCTGGCATATGTACTTCATTTATGTGTGGTAGAGTAACTTTGATTGTTAACTCATACTATTTTGATTGTGCATATTTGATAGATGGTATGTTTGATTTGAGTTTATATAATGAGACTGTTAGTTATGATAGTTCACCGCTAATTGCTCATAAGTTGTTACACAACCGATTGGGACATATGCACTATCAGAAAATGGTCTAACTTAATAATACTCATAAGATACCATTATATATGTCAATTACATTTGACAAGTGTGAGAGTTAGGGGTGATAGAGAAGGAGAAAATACACTTTGACAGAGTTCAAGGAATTTTGTGCCTCTCCGGGCATAATACTTGAAACTACTGCTCCTTACTCGTCTCAATCTAATGGCATAGCTGAGTGTAAGAACAGGACGTTAACTTAAGTGTTAAACTCCATGTTAATGACAGCTGGCATGCCTAGTTGCATTTGGGGAGAGGTAGCTTTGACTGCAAATGACATCCTAAATCTCTATATGCTCTTCCATGTGATAGAGTACCCAAGAAATTGGTGAGGACTTTGTGACCTACCAATTGGAGAATGATCTATCATCCTATTAGGAAGTGATGAGATCTGGGGACTCTATGTTATGGGCAGAAGCCATTCATGCTGCAATGAGCTCTCTATTAGAAAATCTAACTTTGCTACTAGTCGATTTGCCAAAAGGGGCTAAGACTATGGGCTGTAAGTAGATATTTGTATGTGATTATACAAAGTTTGTTATGGTCTTAAACACGCACCTAAATTGTGGCATAAAATTTTTTGACAAAGTAGTAAAGAGCTTTGGGTTTCTGACAACTTACTCGGATAAATGCCTTTACTATCGTTTTGTGTCAAATAAGGTCATGATTATTTGCTTGTATGTAGATGTTGATTCTTGTTTCAAATCTCTCTCTGTGATGAGTAATGTGAATCTAACCTTGGGTAAAGAATTCGACATGAAAAGACATGGGTGTTGTTAACACCATTCTTGGTATGAAAGTAAGTTTTGACACGCAAAGGATTTCTCGTAGCCAAGCCCATTATCTTGAAAAACTACTTTCTTTATGGGGATGCAGTGAGTGCAAACCGATTGAGACACCATTTGATTATACCAAGAAGCTGATCTCTAATGAATGAGACATTGTGAATCAGTTAGCTTATTCTCAACTAATTGGTAGTCTCATGTATGCTATGAGTTGCTCTCGGCCAGACATAGCCTTTACAGTTGGCATGCTGAGTTGTTTCACTAGTAATCCTGGCCATGAGCATTGTGATGCCCTTATGAGGCTGATGAGATACCTTAAGGGTACTCATAATTATGCTCTTTGTTATGGTGGCCATCCTCCTGTATTTGAAGGATATTCTAATGCATCATAGGGCTCAGATTTAAAAAACAGTAAGTCTACCAGTGGTTATGTGTTTACCCTGGGTGGAGCTGTTGTTGCGTGGAAGTCGAAGAGACAGACTTACATTGCCCTGTCATCTATGGAATCAGAACTTTCTGCTCTAGCTTCTGCAGGAAATGAAGCAGAGTGGATAAGGAATCTGATTATGGACATTCCAGTAACTCGGTTAAGGATTAATTCCTTAAGTGTGTTCTGTGATAATGAAGCTACAATTACGATTGTGAAGAACTCACTCTTTAATGGTAAGAGGAGACATCTTAGGCTGAAACATGCCATATGCTGAATTATCTCAAGAACACGGGATTATCACTTTGATTGATACGAAATCGAAGGATAATATAGCTAATGCTCTCATATATGGGCTGACCAAAGATCGAATATTCAAAACTGTGGGGGAGATGGGGTTAAAGTCTATATAGACAGGACTTAACCTACATCCATGTTATTTTGAATCTTCGAATCTCCCTTTTGGCCAAGATAAGCACTTGATATGTTTCGACGATGTTTACAGTTGTTGTGTGTCATTCCACATTTGATGGCATGTCCTTTTTGAGAAAGGTGGTACATTCCAAACTTGATGATACAGCTTAACTCAAATATGGATAAGATGACTGTAACATTCCAAAAAGAAACATGAAATGGTTCTTTGCAAAAGAAACTATTTGGTCTTATTCTTTAATGAAACTTGACAATTATGAATGATTATTTACAAAAGAAGCTATTTAGGTCTTGTTCTTTATTGAAACTTGACAATGATGCTTATGGTGAGAGTAATACTGATACTTTTTCAGCCATTTTGAATTGTACTAAGTTCTTCTTCAGGTAGAACTAGATACTTTCGTGAATTATAGAATTGTACTAAGTTCTTCTTCAGGTAGAACTAGATACTTTAGTGTTTTACACAAATGATTGGATTCATTTTCATGAAATTCATATTTGGTAATTCACAGGGATTGGCAAAAACGGAGGAGCTTGTCTTGATTTGGACTTTGATGAAGATGACTTACTTGATGAGTAAATCTTCTAAAGTCATAAAGACTATGCTTACATTTCAGTATGCATAGAGTTCACTTTTTTGTGGAACTTTATTTTGGATCTCGATGAGAATCATATCTCATGAATGAATTCATCTAAGATCAGTGGGGTTCACTTATATGTGAAACTACCTTTTGGTTGAGTTTAGCTTGTTGTATATCTAAAACTCTTGGTTTGTCATAAAAGGATTCATGTTTTCATTTGGATTACAGATCTTTTATGATATAGACCATATGGTGATGTGGATGATTCAATATTTTGTTTTGAACATTACACTATCTATCTATTAGATTGTGCTATATGTAGAACATAGGAGGAGATTGTTGGGTATATAATATAACCCATGTATGTTTTAATATAAGCCCAATAAGATAATGGACCGATGTAGTGGGCCTATTTGGGCTAGAGCCCACTAACCTATTAAAACCCTAGTGTATCTAATATATATAGGGGCTGGAGGCAACAAACTTGGTATTCCAAATTAGATACCCTGGGTGTAATGCTTCAAGCAACCTCTTGCTTGACCTAATTACTGTAACATTAATCAGTGGCATGAGGAGATCATCAATTGAGATTTTCTACTTGAATCATCCTCAGATGAAGTGGGAAAAAATCAAGACATTGGGAGATAAAACATTGTTCCTTAGTCATCGAACATCTCTTTCGATGGCCACAGCGATTGAAGGATTGCAAAATGAGATCTTTTTCCATCAATATGAATATGAAGATTATTTCCTAGTTTATTCAGTCGAGGAAGGCATCTATTTGACAAATCCAAGATGCCTTTCAACAATACGTGGTTTTAACCGATGAAGAACAAGAACTCCGTCCTATGAAGGAACATATATATTTGCTACTCTTATTTTCGTAAAATATTTATTGTTATTCGGATTGAATATTTTCTTTTTGCTGGAAAAGAAAGTTCCAAATTTGATGTCTAGTGACTATTTGTCCTTTGCTATATTATTCGTTCGCACTAAAAAAAAGTAAGAAATTTACCTTGCACTGGACTTGTTCCAATTCTGATCTTGAAGGAGTTGAGAAGGCAAAAATAAATGAGAGATGATCTCATCGTCTCTATTGTTGTATTTTCCTCTCCTCGAAGTGATGTCTCCGTCATCATAAGAGCCATTGACAGGGTTAGATGGACACTTTTTTATTTTTTAGTGCGCCTGATACACATCAGACATGCGAAACACTTGGCTTGAACTCCTAAGCATGTGTAAACGTATAAATATATGGTTTGTCAAGTCAGACATGTGGAACACTTGGCTTGAACTCCATATGCATGTGTAACCTGTTTGAGTTTTTAAGCATTCAATGCCCTGCAGTTTTTTGTTTTTCCTTCATGTTTTTGAATCAAAATTTCAAAGCTTAAACATCTTCTAACGTTTTGCAGACAACACCATGATTGGGCTTTATTTGGTTTTAATATTTCATACGTTTTGGAGTTATTGCTTTTTAGGCATTAACTTGGTCTCATGCAAAAGTGAATTTGCATAAGTTGAATCGTTGGAATGGGTGTATTTGGTGACAATACAGAAGGTTCTCTTCTTTCATGTGATCTTCAGCCATCTTGATACATCTTGTGTATCCCTTTTGAGTATAATTTTGTTAGTTTTTCAAGCTTTCCAACCTTTTACAAGATTTAGTTTCACTTGGGCAAATCATCAGCATAGATCGTGTTCTGTCTGAGCCGGTGTGTGCACACCATCAAAGACAAAGATAGTGATGTTGTATCATGGAGATAGGTCGTCACAAGAGGAATCCGGTTGCATACCAATTGTGGTGGGGGCGATAGTCTATCTTAAAGGTAGTGTTATTCCATAACGTGCACACTCAAATCTGTTTTGATTTCTAACCTGTTTGACTTAGATCTTGCATATGGTTTTGTGGCTTGCATACACTTTTCAAAGGTAATCTTGTGTTCTTTATTCTTAGATATTTGATTTTGTCAAATTAGATTGCTAAACTAATCTACTTGACCCCAACTTCTCTAACTTAATCATATAAATACAAGTTTTGTCACGTCACATATGTCGACATTCCACAACTTAAGTGTAGAAAAGGATCACCCCATGGATATAAGAGCTTATACATTTGAAGCCCATCAAGGTCTACCCTAACTCAAATTCTATTTTAATGCAGACAAAATAAGAAAGAGAATACATAAAAGAGAGAGGTACCCATGTCATCTCTCTCTCTCTCTCTCTCTCTCTCTCTCTCTCTCTATATATATATATATATATATATATATATATATATATATATATAGAGAGAGAGAGAGAGAACGGTTCCTACACACATGTGTAGATAAATTATCTACACACTAGCTTAAAATACAATGGGGGCCACATTATTTGGGTGATCCAAACCATTCATTTTTAAGGCCCTCTCATAGATAGGGTGTCCACAAAAAATCAGATTCATAGGATCATCCTCACCATTCGAACTGTGGAGGCAAAAAATGGACTAATTTGTGAAGGTTTAAAGACATCCATTTTACCTCCACAAATCGTAGGGTTGGGATGATCCTATGGATCTGATTTTTTGTAGACACCCCATCTATGTGAGGGCCTTTAAAATGGATGGCTTGGATCACCCAAACAATGTGGGCCCCCACTGTATTTTAAGCTAGTGTGTAGAGAACTCTCTACACATATGTGTAGGAACCGTTTTCTCATATATATATATATAGCTTGAAGCTCATTTAGCTTATATGAGCATGAGGGCCAAATATATGTGGGCCCACATTGTTATGATGATCCAAAGCATTCATTTGACAGGCCCTTACATAGATAAGGTGTGTACAAAAAATCAGCTCCATTGGATCATCCTAACCCATCCAAAAGTGGATGGTAAAATGGACAGACACCGTTTGCCACAAATCTACCCATTTTTGCCCTCCGCTTTTCGAGGAGTTAGGATGATCCAATGGAGCTGACTTTTGGTACACACCCTATCTATGATGGGGCCTTGCAAATGAATGGTTTGGATCACCACAAAAAATGTGGGACCCATGTGTTTGGGCCCTCAAGCTCATATAAGCTAAATGAGCTTCAAGCTCACAATCATTTTCCTCATATATATATATATATATATATATATATATATATATATATATATATATATATATATATATATATTTCAACCATGAGAAAAAACACCTCTATTCTCATTTATTAGAAAAAAAAAAGTAATGGAGCACTTTTCTGCCTCCAAATCGAACTGAGTCAATGTTAGAAAATAGTATTGTATTTTGTAATTTTTGCGATCCGAAATATTCCAATATAGATCCACAGAAGATGAACCGATATCAACAGATGCTAGAGACCAGCAATAATAATTTTGTCAAACAAAACAGAGAAAGAAATGACTTATCGAGTTGAGGTACGAAGGATCTTCGATGTCCTTAAGGCAAATCTCACCCCCACTATGAGGAATCAACGGTGTAGATGGGCATCTCGGCATATGCCTCTAGGATACAACAACTCTCGCTCTAGGGGTGTGCACTCACGCAGCCCGGATGCCTTAAAACTCGCTTATATGTGCCAAAAATACGTTCATTAGAAAGCTTTTGGGGGAAAAACAGAAGTTGCAGAAAAGCATAAAACAAGAAAGAAGAACGAGAAGAGAGGAAGAGTTTCCACTTTGGATATCTTCTACTCTCCCTAAATCCGATTTTTATAGAAAGGAAAGGATCCGTTGGGAAGTGAAACGTTGCAATACTTATTGCGTAATTAACGTTTCCAAAACGGCCCACTAAGCACGTGGAAACATTTCCAAACGGATTCTCAAACGGTAACTAAATTATTATGAAAAAATAATAAGAGAGTAATAAGAAAAAATAAAAGAAAAGCTTCGGGCCCACGCGCCGCCGGCCGAGCCGGACTGGGCCGAGCCGGGCGGCTCGTGTGTGCGGTATGGAGTAGCCCACCAGGCCACCCAACAGCTCATGCACGAGGGTCTCCCCTTTTCCTCTTTCTCATTCACAAGACAATGAGAGGGAAAGAATATATATATATATGTGAAATACAAGTAGGCAACCCACGAGAGGGAGTGAATTGGTCAATTAAAAGTTTTTGTCTTAATTACATATGGTATTAAAAATAATTTACAAATTTAATCTATTTATATCTAACCCTTGTTCAGTTAAACATAAACACAAATAGGGTTAGAGATTACCAATCACCAAAGAGAAGGCAAGAAGACGAAGAGGCACAGCACAAGGGAATACAAGATTTATAGCGGTTCCGTCTATCAACAAGATCTACTCTACTCTTCCAAGTTTTGCTCCTTAGGCCCTCCACTAAAGATGAGATTCCACACCTCAAATCTATGAGCTTTACAAAACTCCTTCTCCGCCTCCGAGGGGACAAACCCTCTAGCTCCGGATTCTCCTTTGTCATCGAGCCAAATCGAAAACCCTCTTACAATCAAGCTTCTCCTTCAAAGGCCGAAGCGAAAACCCTCTTCACAAAGTTGATTCACCTTTCTTAGCGGGCCGAATCGAAGACCCTCTTTACAATGAAGAACGAATATTGAAGTACTCTCTTTAGCCTCTTGTTAGGCTTGATACATTAACAATGAAAGCTCACAATCTCTCCAAAAGATTAAACAAATAGAAGCCCTATAGAGATCTTCTTCAAGTATGAAAATGTAAGTTCAAAGCTCTTGAAGAAAACTAATAGATTTGAAAGTTTTGGCTCAAAGAAGATTTTCAAAATTTTCAAAAGTCTTAGAATCAATTAGAAAACATCATATTTATAGCCCACAATAATTGCTCAATGTTTGGGGGTAGTTTGGACAAGAAAAGACCAAAAACGGATCAAAAAAACAACTAGTCGTTACCCTAACGGCTAGTTTTTCGCCCAGCCGAGGTAGCCTGCTGGGGCGCCGGTCGACCTCGGGTAGGGCAGTAGTCCGCCGCTGGTGCCTTGGAATTCCTGTGAAAAACAGTTTTTCTTCATATCTCCCTAATTTCTTATTGGATTTTGATGTTCTTATACTCTACGGACATTAGAAAAATGAGAGATATCTATTAAAAAAAATTTTAAATATTTAAAAATGTTTTGAACCATTTAAATCGGTTTTAAGCTGTTGTTTTCACAATTCAAGTGCTAATGCCATTCTTTTTCATTTGTAAACTTTGGTTGGCACTTGGGCTTTGGTTCCTTTGACTATGGACTTTTGTTTTACTAATGTTTAGGACCTTTGAAAATGGTTTTCCATGAAATACAAATAGGTTTCATGTTTGGTTTTGATGGAGGTTTGAAAAGCACTTCGAAATAAAAAACCACTTGAAAAAAATCTCCAATACAATCTAGAAATGTAAAACTACTTAGCACCTTGATCGTATTGTCTTCACAGGTCTTCCTTGGGCTCTTGGCTTGTAAGTGAACACTTGAGAATGCTTTGGTACATGTGACTTCCTTTTCTTCCATCATCTTCACTCTGAATGCTTGAGATAGTCACCAACACTTGTTCATCTCCAACCTCCTCTTCGTATTGTGCAAGGCATGCTTGTGGGATCTTTAAGTTGAGCTTTATGCTTGGAAATCTTCCAAGGATGATGCCTCCAATGTGTGCAAGCTCTCTGGTCCATTGTGCATGTTGATCCTCAAGCCATGTGTTGTGATGAGTTGTGTAATGACGATATGACATATAAAATTCTTGTATAAGGCACAACACTCAAAGACAACACATTAGTCCATAAAGACTAATCAATTTAGGTTTGCTAGCATCAAAACAACAAGGTAAAGGTGAATGTATGAACCCTTGGGAACCCTTGGGCTTACAATATGGCCACTCTCTCCCTCATAAACTTCCCATCTCGGACTAAAGGTTCTCATAAGACTAGCCCTTTTGGAGGGAAGTTCAAATTTTGGTAGACTTCCAAAAGCATAAAGTAAGTCCTGAAGGACAAACCACAAAAAGACAAAGAGAATCCCTTTTTGTAATTTTTGAATTACAAAGAACTTTTAAACAGTAAAAGTCAACAATCCTCCACTAATTCAAAATTACAAGAAGACAATGAAATCATAAAGAAACTAATTTGATCAAGGCAAAATATGTAATGCATCAGTAGAGGTGTCTTTTGGACTTGAACCTTTGCTTAGTATAGGTGTATCGAGTTCATCAAGTAGTTGGTGAACATACGTCTTGAACCAATTACTTTGAGTAATAAACTGAGACAACACACCACACACACAACAAGAATGGCATAAGCAAGTTAATACGGTGTCGCACTTTTCGGCCATGTGCCATATCCTGCTTTCATGAGCGCTCTAAAGAATTAGCCTTATTCTCATAGGAAGCGGCTACACTTCCACACTCATATAGGTGTATCTATCAGGAGTGCTCGGTAACTACGTACCCCACTGACAATCAACTACCAGCTAGTCAGCTATTAATATCATTAAGAGTCATATGACTCACCCTCTTACCGTTACAGGTTGTACCCAAATCATAGGGATAGACTTAGTGAACTTAATTCACATACAACTTTGTGCAAAACAGATCACTCACATAACTTGTTTTCCCTATTGAACCTACTTCTTGGGGTTTCCAGTCAGTTAGGTTGGGTTCCCATTATAGGTGATCTAAATTGTGGGCTACAGTCCCATCCCCCTCGATGTGCTAATGACAAAATTTCTATTCAGTCCTTTTGTAAGATAATCTGATATATTGTCTATTGATCTTACATAATCAATGGTTATAACTCCATTCTTCAGAAGTTGTCTTATGGAGTTATGCCTCCGATGAATATGTCATGATTTTCCAGTATATACATGTCGATACCCCATTTTGATTGGACCCCAAAAACCCCGAATTCAAGTGAAATTCTTGAATCCCTGAGCCCTTAAACCAATTTTTTAATGCTTGAAATCGAACCTTAATTTTGTTGATCCAAAATTGAACCCTGAAGATCCCGGAGTTGTCATGATCCCCAAACCCCTATTGAGACTCTCGTCTAGTGGCCCCAGTTTTTTCTTCACTTTTACAAAAAAAGTTACAAAAGAATACCCCTGGTTTTTTGTATTTGCACTCTATTTGAATTCCCCGAGTTCTAGTGTTTACCCGCACACCACATTTTGATATTTACACTAACTAACTTGTTCTTGGTTTTAAAGAGCTATTAAAAAGTTATTATGTTTCCCAAAATAGCTCTCACAAGCTAATTAAAGAAGCAAAGACAGATGAGCTGGTGCAATTATCAAAACATGGTAGTGCTGATATCATTTCCAAAGGAGAAGAGAGTATATTTCTCTAGCGAAGACCACCCCTTTTTACCAAAGAAGTAGTTACAAAATACACTTGAGGGCTGTCCAAAAGAAAAAAATGAAGGCAAATATATCACCTTTTTATTCTCCCTTGCTCTGTACTTAGACCACCTCTGTAGAGAAAAAAGAGTAGTTATAAATATACTTGAGGTGGCTGTCTAAGCAAGGCAATAGGGGGCGAAAATATCATCTCCCATATGAAATCCCCACCGAATTAGGGCATCAGGGGGGCTCCCTATTTTCGTTTGGGAAATTGAGACAGAGGGAGAGAAGAAGCCACCGGCACCATCTTCACTCCCAACCACCATCTCCTTTGCCCCATCTTCGCTACCCCCATCTCCACCATCACTCCATCATCTTCCTCTTCTTCCACCTCCATCTGTACCACCAAGATTTTCTACAAACCCTCTTTCTTTTTTACCTCTTCTTCCACTTCCCTTTCATCACCACGACTGGTCTGAACATTTGGGGGCTCTCTCATTTTCACTAAAAAATACAGAGGAGAGAAGGAGAAGAAGAGGGGAAGGCATAGCCACCATCTCTGCAAGCTGGAGATCCAACCATCATCTCTTCAACCACTCCATTAGCCACCTCTACTTCCATAGTCTTCACCTCAGCCCCCATCATTGCCTAGACCCACTTAGAAACCATACCAAACCTCCCAATTTCCAGCTACCACCTCCATCTCTGATAACCCTCTTCACTATCACAGCCCAAACCCATCATTTCTTAGATCCAATTAGAAACCCACATCAAATTCCCCATCAAACCCAAACCCATTTCTGAAATCCATGCATCCTTCCCTCTAATTCCGACTCTTTATCTCGATTTCAATCGCCACCACCCCTTTGCTCCAATTACAGTAGCCAATTCCGGCAATCCCGTTAAATCCGATCCTATCTCCTCCTAGAACTAATTCCCCAACGTATGTTGGTTTGAAACCCATCTAATTCTCATCATTTTCACTCTCTGCACATGATCCAAAGATGGAAAAAGGAGGTGCAACGAAGATTTAGCAATCACCAAAATAAGAAGAAAAGGCGCACAATCTTCCCCATTTGGTCCATCTGTAAGTGCTTATTTCCTTCTTACTCTTTTTCTAGAATTTTCATCTGCCGTCTATGTTTGATCTTCATGATTTAATCTCTTAGGATCTGTATATGTTTGGAATTACTTAAATATAGGGTTATGAATCCTGATAGAAATGGCAATCAGAGTATATTTTGTTTCATGGTTTTCGGGTATATGTTTACTAAGAATCACAGATTTTTTTCACGATTTGCCATGTTTTGTTAAAGGTATCCCTTAGTGTGTGTAATCCCAGTGAATAGAATTTCGGCATCAGTTATTGAAATTTGAATAGAATTTGAAATGGGTTTTGATTTTGTTGATTTGTCTCACACGGGTACTAGCTCTTAGTGTTTTGATTTAAAAGCTGACAAGGATTTTTCGAAGTTTTGATTGACATATTTCATGGTAGAAACGGATAACAATATACCATGTGGATGCGATTATCATCTGGTTTTAGGTGTATTCCAAGGAGAAGATGAACATGAATTTGGTTTTGAAGTGTTCTTCATTTGATTTTGATTAAAAGTTGGAAGGTCAACAAGTGATTAACTCATCAAGTAATTTGGGTTAGCTATGTGCTGGTCATCCAATGATATGAGCTCCCCATCTTTCAATCACTGATCAATGTGGATATACTTTGTTGGATCATCAGGTGATGCGAGCCCATCTTTTGAGCACCAAATAATGTGGGTATGCTTTATTAGAATATCTGTAACCCCAAGGATTCTCATGGGTTCAATCATTCACCTTCCCTTCTTGTTTTTATGCTAGTAAACCCAAATTGATTAGCATTGATGGACTAATGTGTTGCTTTGAGGTGTTGTGCACTATACAGGAATTTGATATGTCAATCGCCATTATACAACTCAACTCAACACATGGCTTGTGGATACACATATACATGATCAAAGAGCTTCCACCTACATTGAAGTCATCACCATTTGGAGATGATCAAGTCAAGAAGCTCAAGATAAAGATCCCTCAAGCTACCTACCAAGTGTCAAGAAGATGCTTGGAGTTGAACAAGCCATTGGTGACACCTCATGCACCTTCCAACATGCATTGAAGATTGGAGGAGTCACAAGAGCCAAACAAAGTTTAAGAAGTTTATTCTCAAGCGGAAGTAGTCCAAGGAAGTGCAAAGGAGCAAAGACATTCCAAGAAGACTCAATGGTATACACTTTTAGAATGTATTTGGAGTCCTCTTGATTTCATGATTAATACACTTTCAAAAAGGTTTTCAAATAGTTTTCATAATTAAGTTTTTATATCAATGAAAACCATACACACACCCAAAAATGTGTTTGAAAACATAGGACTAAAATCCAAAGATCAAAGCCCAAAGCCCATGATTCTTAAAGTTAAAAATGAAATTTTACACAGGGCCAGTCAACCGGGCTATTCCGGACGACCGCGGGATGGAACCTGGAATTCCAGAACATCCCAAAATTTATCGGGCCTGTCGACTGGGGTGAGCCGGGCGACCGCGGCAATGGTTCTGTCGAAATACAACCATTCCAGATTGGTCTTGGCGAACAACCTCTATAGGGCCGGTCGACCACGGATAGGTTTATAAGCCGAATTTTTATTTGAAACAGAAAGCCCTCGCAGGGCGACTGCCATGGGCCGGTCGACTGCGACAACAATGAATTTGAAAATTAAAAAAGGGCGGGCGACTGCCGTGGCTCGGTCGACTGCGCCAGTCGGGCAAAAGAGCCATTGGGGCCTGCAATGGGTTGGTGTACCTACCCAGTTTATTACAGTTTTAACCCCAAACGGTCATACTTTCAAATGGGCTATATATACACTATCTAAACATATGTAAACAACCTTTTGCAAGATCAAATCCCACCTTTTGAAGCTTAAACTTTTCAATTAAAGGTTGTACCTCTTTGACCTTGTATTTTTACATTCTATCAAGAAGAACTCCATAGGCTTTACATTGTATCTATTCCTTGGAGTAATTGTGAGCTATCAAAGTTTGTAATCCGCCTACTCTAGAGGCATTGAGAGTTCTTCCATTTTATTTTTTCATTTTATTCTTGAGGGTCTCCAATTTGGCCCGTTAACAAAGGTAAATCATTTGTAAGAGGAAGTGGTCCTCGCAAGGCTTTGTGCAGAAAGGGTGTGATCCCTTTGAAGAAGAAGTTGTATATACGGCTTGGTGATTCGCCATTGAAGAATCCCAATCTTAGTGGAGCATCCAAAGAGGAATACTTGGAAGAGTGGAGTAGGTCTTGTGATAGATCGAACCACTATAAAAATCGTATGTTCCTTGTGATTGCCTTCTTTCTCTCTTCATTGCACATTGGTGATTGGTAATCTCTACCCTTTATTTACATCTATGCCTCGATCAAACAAGGGTTAGAGTATATATGCCTAAAGTAATATCTAAACCCTAGCCTTCAACATTTTATTTATTGGAACAAGGGTTAGACCATATATGCTTAATTAGTAAATTGATTTTAATCACCCATCTAATTAAGCCCCAAATTTTTAATTAACCAATTCACCCCCCCCCCTCTTGGATTGTCACACCTGTATTTCATTTGGTATCAGAGCAAAGCCACTTAAAGAGATTTTTAAATTCAAAATCTACAAGAGATAAAGATCCATGACAATCCAAATGGATTTTGAGTTAGGCCAATCCGCTATAATTCCTCCATTCTTTGATGGATTAAATTATAGAGCTTGAAAGGTAAAAATGTTTGCCTACCTCAAATCCATAGATTTTGACATCTTAGATGTCATTGAAAGGGGATTTTCTATTCCAAAGAAGTGTACTAAAAATGATTCAAAATTATTTTCACTAAATTCAAAAGCCATTATTATAATATGTTGTAGACTATATCCCAATGCTTTTGATAAAATTTCATCATGTACAAATGCAAAAGATATTTGAATCAATCTTGAAAATTTTTATGATAAAAATAGTAGTCTCTCTTCTGATAAAAATACTTTTTTTAACAAAAAGAGACTCTACAAAAATCTTTTGCAAAAGAAAATCTTTTCAAACATTCAATTTTCGATTTGAAAAAACAAATTGAAAATTTGAAATTGGAGGTTAATGAAAGTTTGAAAAGAAATAAAAAATTAAGTCATTTGAGCAAAATTTTGATAAACAAAAATGATGACTTAATTAAATAATGCAATATCCTTGAAAAATAAAAAGAAAGCCTTGCAAACACAAACAAGGATTTAAATGAAAAACATAAACTTGTTTGTCAAAATAAAGAAAAATTAAAAGCTAATTTATCACAACAAACAAATTGCTTTGAAAATCAATTAAATGAAATTAAATTAGTTAATAAAGAACTCTTTATAAAGAACCAAAGAATACAAGAAGAAAAGGACAAACTTGTTTGTCATCATATGTATTCGTGTGGTTCTGGTTGCTCCTCATCTACCCACGTTTATTCATGTTCATATTGTGGTAGATTAGGGCATCACAAATCTAGGTGTAGGCTTAGATTTGTGAAATCAAACAAGTTTGTGTGGATAAGAAAAGATTCACTTTCACACACAAACTTAGTTGGAACCAAAGTTATTTGGGTTCCAAAATACCCCACTCAATTCATTGTTTGAAATTATTGATATATGGGGTTGTGCTTTAATTGCTATATTATGAAAATTTGCTCTCTAGATACTATATTTCAAATATTAAGTTTCTCTGTATCTAGATCATATGTACTAAAATTATATATCTTTTCAATTTATGAACTTGGATACATTTATTTGTACTTGTTTATTAAAGCTTGTATCCATGCTCATTTGTACTTAATGATAACATCATATTCATGCTATAGTTCAAAAGTAAATCACTTTTGTATTCTCATTAGACTATATGTTGTGCTTTATTGAAAATCTTTTTAGAAGATCCAACTAAGTGCGAAAACACATCCACAAAGACATTTATTGAAAACATATGTTCAATCATCTACTTGAGCATAAATGTTAGAAAAATAGAAATAAATTTTTAGATGTCCTCACATAGCCTAGGGATCAAGTTTACATGTCCATTAGAATCCCATAACTACAAGAAAAATAGGAGAAAAATAGATTGTCCACAAAATCCCTTGAAAAATATGAAAAATCCAAAACAGGGGTGTGGCGGTCGACCGACCCTCGGCTGGCGACCGCGATAGGGAAATAGGAGAAAAATAAATCGAAACAGGTTAGACGCGGAGGCCAACCGCATGAACCAGGTTGACCGCGGATGGTCGCGATGGGAAAAATAAAAAGAGTCAGTCTTGTCCCGGCGGGCGAAAACTGCTTTTTAAAGGGCTTCCGCGACTCATTTTTCAACTTTCGCGGGTCTCTCTTCTCCTAGAGTTTTTCATGTTTTTTCACTTCCAAAGCAATCTTCCGTCAAGATCTTGAAGATTAAGGGTTATTAGGTAGGTTTGATCCATTTCTCTTCCTCCGTTTTTCATTTTTTCTTATCTTCCTTCCTCATTTCTATCCTTTAAATCTCTCCATTGTTCATCTTCTTCATTTCTCTCGTCATTTCACTCTCTAATCCACTAATTTCTCTCTTCTTTCATCCTCTTCATTCATTTCTCATCATCATTCTCAAAACCTCCTTGGTTTTCACCTTGATTCTTCATTTCTCCTCAAAACCCTAGATTCTAAAATGTCTACCTCTAGAAAATCCATCGCACAAACGGGCAAACGGGCTAGAAATCAACCGGAAGAGGAAGTGTTTCCCATTGGAAATTTCTTTAACAAGAGAGCTAAGGACCGATTCGCCGCCTTCCAACAACGAGGAGTCATCTCGGGTCGGAAAGTTGTTTTCCCAGACTTTCAAAAGTTCGATCTCTTACCACTTTTTGAATTTCAAGGTTGGTCCTTCTTTCTCATCTATACCTCAGTGGTATATACTGAGTTAGTTAGGTATTTTTACGCTAACCTAGATATTAGGCATGGAGGAGTTGTGATGAATACCTATATTCGAGGAAGCAAATTTGGTTTAAACCTAAGAGATTTCTGTGCATGGCTTGGAGTGCCTAATGAAGGTAGTATGATATTCTTTTGGAAAAATGATGAAATTGAAGCACACTTCACAAGGACGGATGTGTATGATACTCTAGGAACCATTCCCCCTCCTCCAGACAAACTAAATATAAATGCCAATGTGATGAATGCCAATGCAAGACTGATTCACAAAATAGTGGCCTATAACATCACTGCTAAAGCCGAAAATTTTGATGCAGTAAAACCGCTCGAGACCCTATTGATTCACTGTATTATGAAAAAGATAAAGATAAACCAAGGATTTGTCATACTAGGTTATATGGACGACGTAGTCAAAAGAGAGTAGGGTGGTCTGCCGTATGGGATGCAAATTACTAGACTGATGAGGAAACATAATCTTGACCTGACGAATGCATTCTTTACAAACCCTAATCCTCCTCTCAACCACACCACTATTACTCTGATGAAAATTCCTATACCTGGTGAAGGTGGTCCTTGTGGGGTCACCCCATATGAGATTTGAAATACAAGGTGACAACCCAAGAGGGGGGGTTGAATTGGCTAATTAAAAATTTGGGGCTTAATTATGTGGATTATTAAAATCACTTTAGCAATTAAGCCTTAACAAGTTTAACCCTTAATCAATCAATAAATATAATGTAGGCTAGGGATTAGATATTACTTTATACTTATATACTCTAACCCTTGTTCAATCAAACATAAACACAAGTAAAGGGAAAGATTACCAAACACCCAAGTGAAAAGAGAAGGAAAAGAGAGAGCATCCACAAGGCACAAGATTTATAGTGGTTCGGTCACGACTTGACGTACTCCACTCTTCTAAGTTTTCCTTCTTGGGATTCTCCACTAACCAATAAGATTCTTCAACGGGCGAATCTCAAAGCCATACACCAACTCCTTCAACTTAAAGGGGAACACACCCTTTCGCACGAAGCCTTGCCGATGACGACTTCCTCTTACAAATGATTTACCTTTCTTACCGGGCCAAATCGGAGACCTTTAAATATAGAATGAAGAAATAAAATGAAAGAACTCTCAATGCCTCTTGATAAGCTAATTTCAACTTTGAAAGCTCACTAACTCTCCAAGGAATTGATACAAATGTAAAGCCTATGGAGATCCTCTTGATAGATAGTGTATATATAGCCCACAAGGAAATATGACCGTTTGGGGGTAAAACTGTAAATTACAGGGTTGAAAAAGTCAACCTGCGAAAGCCCCAACGGATCTATTTTCAAGCCGCGGCGGTCGACCTAGGCACGGCGGTCGACTTAGGCACGGCGGTCGCCCACCCTTATCGGGCTCTTCTTTCGAAATTCAAAATTCATACCGTCGCGGTCGACCGGCCCAAGGGCGGTCACCCAGCGAGGCTAACCTGTTTGAATAAAAAATTGGCTCAGAAACACTATCGCGGTCGACCGACCTTATGGTTGTCGTCCTTCAAGACCAACCTGGATTGTTTTTGTTTCAAACAGAAGCATCTCCGCGGTCGCCCGGCTTATCCCGATCGACCTGCCCTGAGTGAAATTTTATTTTTAACTTAAAATCCAGGGGCTTTGGGCTTTGGTCATTGGGCTTAAGTCCTAGGTTTTCAAACACATTTTTAGGTGTTTGTATGGTTTTCAAAGATGTAAAAACTTAAGTGTGAAAACTATTTTGAAAACTTATTGAAAGTGCATTTAAACATAAAATCAAGAGGACTCCAAATACATTCTAAAAATAAAAATCTTGAGTCTTCTTGAAATGTCTTGGCTCTTTTGCACTTTCTTGGACTTCTTCGGCTTGAGTAAACATCTTGACCTTGTCTTGGCTCTTATGACTTCTCCAATCTTCACTGCATGTTGAGAGGTGAATGAGGAGTCACCAATGACTTGTTCAACTCCAAGCTTCTTCTTGACACTTGTTGAGAACTTGTAGGATCTTTATGTTAAGCTTATTGACTTGAACATCTTCAAATGAGGTTGCTTCCAATGTAGGTGCAAGCTTTTGGTTCTTTCTTTGCTTATTGATCCACAAGCCATGTGTTGTGTTGAGTTGTGTAATGGCGATTATGACATAAAATTCATGTATATGACACAACACCTCAAAGCAACACATTAGACCATAAAAGCTAATCAATTTAATTTGCTAGCATCAAAACAAGAAAGTAAGGTGAATGATTGACCCATGGGAACCCTTGGGCTAACAAGATTTATGAGGCCATGGCAGAAGCTGAAGAAGTGGCCAGGATGCAGGAGCAGACTCGATCTCATGAGCAGCAGCGTCAGCCTCCTACCACTAGTTCATACGAGGATCTAGCTAGAGAGATTGCTTCTCTGAGGACTGGCTTCACGAATGCAGAGAGCCAGAGAGCCTCTGATCACGTGGCTATGATGGAATTCTTAAGAGAAGACAAAAGATTCAGAGGCGAGCAGCATAGGGAGAAGATACAAGCTTATCAAAGAAGTCAGGTCACCAGATACTACGCCTCAAGGACTCCACCTCGTGATGAGCATCAGCCTCCACTTCAGGACTGAGCGATGGCTAGCACCTTCTTTGCAGCAAACACAGTCGTTCACATTTTGCTGCTGATTCTAGTATTTTGTTTAGCGTTCTCTTGCCCAGTATGAGCTTTTGGACTATGTTTATATTTCCTTATTCTCATGGATGATGGTTATACCCGATGCGGGCTTTTATGATGGTTTGTATATGCCATGACTGTATGGATTTTGCCATTGATGGGATTGTGGATATTTTGATTTTGATTTAGATGCCCAGTGTGGGCTTTATATTTTGTTTATGGGACATATGGATGGTACCCATAGGGGCTTTATAATTTATGGTTCATGATTCAGAGATCATGTGATTGTATCCATTATATAATGGTGATGAGTACATGTTTCTCACACCCATCTTTGTATCTCTGATGATATTTTGACTGATGTGAAGAGGGTGTGTCTCTTCCATCTTTTGTTCATGTATATGGAGCCTCATTATGTTCTCATCATATATATACATAATCTGTTGGTTGCCATGGATGTGCACTCCCTTATTGTTCATTCTTTTGTATCCATGTGGTTATTCGACAATGCCCTATTACTTATCATTGTGTTTTGTCTAATAATCATCCACTCATATTCAAATTGTGATTATATTATGAATGGAGCCATGATTGATTGGTGATAGGAGATTACACTCAAATCATTGTCTCTATGTGCCTTGAGCTATTACATTTTAATTAGTTGCACATAGTCAGAGGGAGTATGTCTTGCTTGGATATCACATATTTTATCTTAAGATCATGTATCCATAGAAGTCATGAAATGTAACCCAAGTGTTGAAATCATTTACCTTCTTGCACCATTGTACCTTGTCATGCCCCATCACATAGGTTTCACCTAGGGCCACTGACAAATAGATAGGGGGAGTGCTACATGGTTATATCTTCGTGATTATATAGATCATTGTGATATCCTCACAAGATCTAGTGCCCCATACTTGTGCTTAACTTGCAAATCTATCAAGAAAAATATGTGATCATTTAAGCCCAAAAAAACTTTATACAAATCATATTCAATGAATTTAAAGTATCTAGCATGTATGTGAATGATAAAAATAATTTAACATAGCCCCTGAACTAACTCATTCACTAATTAGATTAGAGGGATTCTTTTGGAACCCAAATCCCTTTGGTTCCATCTTGTTTGTGGGAGTGTACATTTTCATATCAAAACCAACTTGTTAGATTTCACAATTCCAAGCTTACACTCAGAATTGTGATGCTCAACTCTACCACAATAATTCTGATTGGTAGATAAGGAGCAATTAGAATCATAAGACTTTGAAGTATGTTTATCTTTTTCTTCATGAAGTCTTTGATTCTTAATGGAGAGTTCTTCATTTATTTGTTCTTCATTTTCACAAACATGTTTATATTTTCAACAAGTTCAATGTTTGTGATTTCAAGGCTTTTAATTTCTTTCTCAAAGGCATTGCATCTTTGAAATAAGTCAACATTTTTATTTATCAAAAGTATGCCCAATTGACTTAATTTTTCATTTCTTTTCAAACTTTCATTTATTTCCAATTTCAAATTTTTAATTTGAATTTCCAAATCATAAATTAAATGTTTGAAAGAAACTTCATTTGCAAAAGATGTTTGTAAAGTCTCATTTTGTCTAAAAATTTCATCATTTGAAAAGAGACAAACATTTTTTCTCAAAAATATTTTCTAATGAAGTCTAAATATCTTTTGCATTGATGCAATTTGAAATTTTATCCAAATGTTTGGAGTTAAACCACAACACAATAAAATCATAGCCTTTGAGTTCAAGGAAAATAATTTTATATCTCCTTCAGTGCATTTCCTTGAAAAAGAAATTCCCTCTTTAATGACATCTAAAATGTCATTATCAATGGATTTGAGATAGGCTTGCATTTGAGCTTTCCAAGCTCCATAATTCGTTCCATCAAAGAATGGAGGAATTATGGTGGATTGGCCTTTCTCAAAATCCATATGGATTGTCACAGATCTTTTCTCTTATAGATTTTTAAGATTTAAAAATCACTTTAAGAGCCTGTGCTTTAATACCAAATGAAATACATGTGTGACAATCCAAGAGGGGGTGAATTAGTCAATTAGAAATTTTAGGCTTAATTAAGCGAGATTAAGAATTAATCCATTTCATTAAGCACTAATTAGTCTAACCCTTGTTCAAATATGTATATCAATAAAAGCTAGGATTTAGACTTTCTAATCATGCACATTTAGCTAACCTTTGTTCAAATAGATATTATAATGCTTAGGGTTTAAACACTTTAATCAAGTGCATTTACTAACCCTTGTTCAATTAAAAGCACAAATACAAGTTAGGTTAGAGATTACCAATCACCACACGTGCAAGAGAGAAGGAAAAGAGACATCCACAAGGAACACAAGATTTATAGTGGTTCGGTCACAACTTGACCAACTCCACTCTTCCAAGTTTACCTCATTGGGATCTCCACTAAAATGTGAAGCCGTACACCCGACTCCTTCATCTCCAAAGGGAACAAACCTTGATTTTCCATTCTCAAGTGCCAAAGCGAAGCCCATCTGCACGAAGCCTTCTTCACCTTTTTTGGGCCGCCCTTGTCTTCACCTTTCTTTACGGGCCGAAGAGAAGACCCTCTTCTTCACAATTCTTTCCGGGCCGAAGAGAAGACCCCTCAATGAAGAACAAATAAAATGAAAAATACTCAATGCCTCTTAATAGGCGGATTACAAATTTGTAAGCTCACAATCACTCCCAAGAAATAGCGACAGAAAAGCCCTATGGAGTGCCTCTTGATAACATGTAGAAATGAAAGATCAAAGAGATTTTTAGCTTTTGAAATAGAATGTTGAAGCTCAAAGAGAAATGGGATTTGATCTTTCTCAAATGCTCAAAAGCTTGTAGAGATAGGTTTTAATCATGTATATATAGTGTATTTGAAAATATGACCGTTTGGGGTAAAACTGTAAATAATAGGCTTGAAAAAGTCGAGCAGAAAATGCCCCAACGGCTAGTTTGCTCGACCGCGACGGTCCACCAGGCTACAGCGGTCTCCCGCCCCTATCGGGCGCCCTATTTTATTTTCAAATTTCTTACCGTTGCGGTCGACCGGTGTAGACACCCCATTTTGACCGTGCCCTAAACCTTCCAATTTTGTGCAAAACCCCATCAGATCAATGATCTAGGGTCCCAAACTTAACCCTAGGCTAGCTTTGGGTCCCAGCTAGGTCCCCGCAAAATTTCGTCAAAATCCGAGTACATTTGCCTAGCGAACGAGCAGAGAAAGGACCGTAGTGTAAACCAGAAAAGGGGGGTGAATTATCCTGGAACGGTGCAGAGCAGATTTCGAATAAGACACGATTGGATGGTGCGTCCATCAATTTTTCCGCCAATAGTGCGCCCATCAATATTGGTAGTGTCAATATCACCACCCTGTTTTTATAAAATAAAAAAAAATATATATATATATATATATATATAATGTGGGACCCGCTTGTGTGGGGCCCACTTGTGTGGGACCCGCTTGTGTGGGGCCCGCTTGTGTGGGGCCCGCTGGTGTGGGACCCGTTTGTGTGGGACCCGTTGATGTGGGATCCGATTATATTCAAAGAAAGAAGAAAGGGGACATCATCATTTTCTTTTGATTTTTAAAATTTGTAAGCAATGATTATGTTTTTTGTTTTCTTTTGGTATCCTATGCATGTAATGATTTTTTATTTTTTTTTAAAAAAAAAAAATTAAGAAAATGGGGGACATGAGGGGGACAACCACTCTCACTTTCTCTCCCCCTCATGATGACTCATGATGGTTTTCTTCTCTCTCGCGAGGAGAAACCAGAGGGGGAAGAGGGAAAAAAAAGAAGAGAAAAAAGAAAAACCAGAGGAAGAAAAAAAAAGAAAAACCAGAGGAAGAAAAGAAAGGAAAAACCAGAGGAAAAAAGAGAAAGGGAGAGGGAGAGAGAGAGGGAGATCTGCAGAGGGGAGAGAGAGAGGAGAGATCTGTAGAGAGAGAGAGAGAGAGAGAGAGTCTTCTCCTCCGGCAACCCAGCCGGAATCCGGCGAGGCCAAACCCATTTCCGACCGGCCATCCACCGATCACCACCACCTTCTCCGACATCCTCCCAACCAACCACCGGAGCTCCACCGGCATCCACATCTCCTCCACCCCACCTCCAGCGGGCCCCACCTCCAGCGGGTCCCACATCAGCGGGTCCCACATCAGCGGGCCCCACACAAGCACGACTCTGTCAACACCTTCCTGGATCTCTTGTGGCGTAAGTTCATTTTTTTTTATTTTTTATTTTTTAATTATTCATTCTTTGCACTACATGGGTCCCACAGTGGGTCCCACAGCGGGTCCCACAACGGGTCCCACAACAGTGGGTCCCACAGCAGTGGGTCCCACATTAGCGGGTCCCACATCAACGGGTCCCACAACAGCGGGTCCCGCAGCGGGTCCCACAACAGCGGGTCCCACAACAGCGGGTCCCACAACAGTGGGTCCCACATCAACGGGTCCCACATCAACGGGTCCCACAGCGGGTCCCAAAGCGGGTCCCACAGAGGGTCCCACATCCGTGGGTCCCACAGCGGGTCCCACATCAACGGGTCCCACAGAGGGTCCCACATCCGTGGGTCCCACAGCGCGTCCCACATCAGCGGGTCCCACATCAGCGGGTCCCACAACGGGTCCCAAAGCGGGTCCCACAGAGGGTCCCACATCCGCGGGTCCCACAGCGGGTCCCACAACGGGTCCTACAACGGGTCCTGCAGCGGGTCCCACAGCAGCGGGTCCCACAACAGCGGGTCCCACATCAACGAGTCCTACTATGAATAGTAGTTTTGAATAGTACTTATAAATAGTAATTATGAATAGTAGTTTTGAATAGTACTTATAAATAGTAATTATGAATAGTAGTTTTGAATAGTACCTATAAATAGTAATTATGAATAGTATTTTTGAATAGTAATCTTGTATAGTAATTATAAATAGTAATTATAACAGTCTTCAGCACAGGAGTCAGTCCTTCAGTCAGTCCAGGAGTTTTTCCTATCATCATAGGGGTTAGGATTCTGTCCATCCTCTCATCAAGTCGTGATCTTTACCCGCTCCTGCAAGGTATAGGATGCTGTCCAACCCTTGCCGAGTTATTTTCCTGTTCGTTCCCCCGCAAAGCATAGGATGCTATCCAACCTTTGCGGGATTCCAGAAGTCTCCCTACCCGTATGATGATAGGATTTTATTCTCTGGTGTCAAAAAACAATAAAAACATTTCAAAAATACTTGAAAACAACAAAAACATTCCAAAAAACACTTGAAAATTCAAAAACATCTCAAAAACAATTCAAAATCCAAAAACATTTTAAAAATCAAAATTTCAAAAAAAAATCTTGAGTCATGTGCAGAGTAGTTAGGAATTCTGGTCCGAACTACGGATGGCTTGATCCCTAGCTGAGGGGTACGTAGGCAGCTCAGGCGTGCTGCTGGCACCCTGAGTTCAGTCACCATTTTTACACCCTTTCACCATTTTCAGTCACCATTTTTGTAAATATTTCTCACAACTTTCACAATTTTTCATAACTTCAAAACCTCCCAAAAATACAAAAAACTTCAAAACCTTTTCAAAAAGATCTTCCCCTAGAGTTAGGAGTCTGTCCTAGATATTTAGGGTGTTTTAGAGTTAGGAGTCGGTCTTGATTTGTATTGATGTGGTGTGTCCTGTCGTGTGAGTGTCCCTAGAGTTAGGAGGCCTCGAGTCGATCGGTCAGACACTTAGTCGAACCGATGGCTAGACTAGGAAGCATATAGTCAGCCCATGGTTTTCTTTATGTTGCACAGCCTAGATACACATAGGATGTAGGGCCCACCTGCATTAGCTTAAGGCTAAACAACCTGCATTAGTTAGGACATATAGAGAGTCCTAAAAATCACAATCCACTTGAATTTAAGCAATCGCAGAAAAAGCTTTAAAAACTAGTCGAGTCTAGTTGATCGAGTCTAGGATAGCGGTCCTAGAGGTTTAGGCATTGTAGTTTAGCATAGGACACCGAACTACGTTGGCTCTGATTCTTCCCGAGGCCGGGATACGTAGTGCAGCTAGGATGGATGGCCATCCTGGTCCGAGTCAAGTCCTACATTAGAATTTTAGGATTTGTCTTGTTGAGTCGTGTGTTGCGTATTTTGCTGTGTTTTCTTATTTTCATGTACAGATCCTATACCTTTAGCTGTAGCATGCATGTGCTTGTCCACCAGAACTTAGACACCAATTAGGCATGTCACATATAATCTAACTATTCTTAGGCGACATATCTTTCATTTCTTTTGTGTGTGCTTCTTATTCATCTCCGAGACATGCATGATTAGCTAGACGTTATCTCGGAGATATTCGTTCCCATTTCACATGATTTTCTCCCAAAACTCTTCAAAATTAATAATAAATGGCATAAGAGACCAGGTGCTAGCACTTGGGCGAATTGGGGGCGCCTAATCCCTTCCCCATTCGTCATCAGGCACGAACCCTTTGTATCTCTGGTTATCTGTTGCGACAGAGCACAGCATGGGATCCAGGGCCCACTTCCTTGGATGGCGACTCTTTCTTTGCTTAAGGTGCGTCTCGAATCCGGGCTAGTTCCCGAATCGAGAGGTATCTCACTTTACATCGCCGCTCATGCTGTGAGGGGCACTCTTTCGAGGGTTCCTTGGTGGGGCTCTCCTTCACGTGGATGATCTAGAGACTCGCGCGGGGGCCCGTCCCCTCACGCCCGTCCCGGATCTGGTTCCACAGGCTGGCGACTCTGCTGGGGATTTCTTGAAACATTGCCTAACTCTGTAAAAATGCCATTGTTACTAATTTTGAGGAAATTTGGGCCAAAATCGAGTTAAATGGGAACTTTATCGTTAGAAATCCAGGGGCACCAAGTAGGTGCGTAAATAAAACAAGGGATTCACACACTGCACATCATGCATTGTCATATTCTTTATTTCTTTCATTATTTTCCTTATTGGCCTCAGGGAATAGATATGACGCGCACCAGATGGGAGCCGTTGTATCTATTTCCTAGCTATGCGCCGGAGCTGCAGCCGTAGACACTGGGTGTGCTGGTGTTCTACAGCAGCCGATGAGCAATGAACATACTCTGTATAATGCCGGGTGTGCTGGCGTTATACATCAAGGGTATGGTCATAGGCATAGTACCCTGCAGAAATGCCTGGGCCCTACTTTCATTTCATTATATTATGTATATATATTAGTTGCTCCCTTTAGAACCAAAATTAGGGAACCCTTGCTAGGACACTATATATATGTACTCATATAGGACGAACATGTGTTGCTCACACGTGTGGAGCCTAGAGTTAGGAGCTTTGTCCCCTTTGTAGACTAGGGTAGTTCATTTTGACATGGCTACAACGGTCCTAGTACACTCATCAGTCTGTCTTGAGTCGAGACTTCCTTGACTCCGCTAGTTAGACTAGGGTTGGTGCCCCTGGTTAGGATGTATATATATATATATATATATGTATATATTTATTATTAGATTAGGGCTTGCTTCTTAGTTAGGTTTCCTTCTAATCTAATCAATTTTTCCCCATCTATCCATTCTGTGGATTATCATCAGATTCTTGGCTCTTTTAGTCATGATCTGTCTTCCGTGAGCTTGATCATTTGATTGATCCTGATCAGACCGTGTTCCACATGTCGATTGTGAGTCTATCTTGCCATTATCATTATCGGAGTGTGTGTTCTTGCTGAGAGCCCTGCTTTATCTTGACCATGACGGCATACTCTTCATGTTTAGTTGCTGAGTCTCTCCTACTACAGCCGTCATGCTGCCGGATTTTTCCTAAATACCTTGAGTGTGGTCACTATCTTTTTAGGCTTGTTGACAAACCATGTGCTTACCGTACCATATCTCCTAGTATAGCCGTCATGCTGCCGATTTTTTTTAGAAACCTTGAGCGTAATCATTATCTTTTCTGGTTCGTTGACAAACCATGTGCTTATCTTACCACATTTCTTGCATAGATGTTATGCTGCCGGATTTTATCCATGGGAGGATATACTCGTATCATCTTTTGTCTCAGCTTGTGTATGGGATTTTCATTTGATTACCCTATATTGAGCTATAGTGTTTGTCCATTCCATGGCGGGAATCTGACCTTATTGACCTCACTCATTTGCAGTACCTATTTCTATTCAACCCACACCAGAACCTATGGCTGAATCTGGAAATACTCTGGCCGAGATGAATGAGTTGATGAAGTCTATGCTCCAACAGATGAATAATATGAGTGAGGAGATAGTCCGTCTGAAAAGTGATAGAGGTTCTACTTCTGAAGAACCTGTACCCCGGCAAATTCCACTTATACCTCCCCCACATCCTGCAATGGCCAGGCTTGCTGTTTTGAATGTCGAAGACGATGTCGAGGATGAGCAGTATGCAGAAGATAATTGTCTCCCTCATCTGGAGAGAGCCAATGAGGGCAGAGCGATAACAGATAGGTTGGATAAGCTAACCCGAGAAATGGAAAGCATAAAGTTCCAAGGCCCTAAGAAGTTGAGCATGTCCGACTTCATGATAGTCCCGGGAGTTGTTCTTCCTCCTAAGTTCACAGTACCTGATCTTGACAAGTATGATGGGACGGGATGCCCCACCAGTCATCTGAAATCTGTCATTCCTCTTCTACAGCAACATGGACTTTCTCCAGAGCAGATTGCCCTCGTATTCCCTCGATCTCTAGTCGGAACTGCTAAGAAATGGTTTTTGAGCTTAAAGTCTGAAGAGATCCGAACCTTAGAAGACATTGCTAACAAGTTTGTGGAACAATTTTCCATGGAGGAAGGGATAGAGGTAACCAAAAGGGATCTGAAAATGTTGAAACAGGGGCATAATGAAACTTTCACTTCCTTCATCCGAAGATGGAGAAGAAAAGCTGTTCGGATGACCCACAGATTGTCCGATGAAGATCAGATTAAAATTGTGGTGAAGAATCTGTCTCCACAGTATTATCATCATATGGCTATCCAATACTTTCTCGATTTCAATCACCTCATCAAGACGGGAACCCAAGTAGAGGATGCACTGGCTAAAGGCCTAAAGACAAGGACCTCAACTGATGTTAGAGACGGAAAGAGGACTATGGTGGCAGCTGAAGAAGTCAGTAATGTGGAGACCTCTCGTCAACCTTTCAAGAAGGTGGCTCAGAAAAGAAACAAGCCTATTCAGAAGCCAGGTAAAGAGATTCCTCCATTGCCGAAGAATTTTGAAAAAGCTTTGAGAGGATTGGTCGAAGTGGGTAAACTTGAACTTCCTGAACCTTCTTCTCCTCCAAATCCTCTTCCTAGCAACTTTTATGAACAAGACTTCTGTGAGTATCATCGAGTTCATGGACATTCAACCAACAGTTGCCAAGCCTTGAAGCATAAGATCCTAAAACTTATCAAGGATGGTAAGGTAGTTGTTGGAGAACCCGGGGCTACCAAAAAACCAGTGCAAAGATCAGTTGGCCCTTTACCGATGGTAGGAGCTATCTCTACAGATGAACCATTATTGGATCCTGCATCCCTTATTCGTCCTATCTCAGAAATGCCACCTGTTCCATCAAGCCTTCGACTAATGGAGGAATCTTTTGAAAGGTCGGCCCTTATCCGAATGGAAAACTGGATGGTTAAACTCTTTGGTCAGATGGCCATGTTAACTGAAGAAGTGAGGGAGATGAAAACTCAGATACGATATCTGTCTACCGGATGTGATTCAGCTCCTAAGCAGTTTGCCGATATGGGTACTATGACAGAAGAAACATCAGTTCAGAGTTTAATTCTTGACAGATACGTTGATTTGCATAGTGGGACGAAGCCTGTATTTGTTCCCAGTGAAGTTCAGAATGTTGAACCTTATCGTCAACCTTTTAAGAAGCCAATCATAGAAGTGGAAGAGAGGATGGGTCAGAGACTGAGGAGAGAATGCGCTCAGCTACCATGTTCTCAGGAAGTTATCATGAAGAAATGGGTCAGCGAAGGTCGTTTGACACTTTTAGATCCGAAGCTTATTCCTAACCCACTCCCCAAGCACTGGAGAAGAGATCAGTATTGCGAGTACCATAGAGGTATTGGTCATACAACAGAAAAGTGCCTGGCATTGAAACACAAAATTCAGGACGAGATAGATGGAGACTCTTCCCTTCTTCCTGAACTCTGTGCTTTCATGAATTATGCACCGGTTAGACCTATTCAACCCTCCAAAGGTTCCACCACCTCTGTTTATGCTGCATCAAAGCAGAGGGATGAACCGAAAGGGAAAGAAAAAATGTCAGAATGTGAGCCTCCGAAGAATGTCAGGGCAGAGAGCATGATGCCACCAGCAGGTTTTCAAGGGCAGTTTGGGCCAGGTCGACAAAACTGCATGGGACCGCCTCTTCCGAGATTCCTATACCAGGACCGAAACCACTAGCCGACAACATCATGGAGGAAGACGTGTACTTCTGAACTTCAGTGCCTAGTCCTTGTCCGCGTCCAAGTGTCATGTTTCAAGTAAGGTGTTCCAAATGTCATGTTTCAAGATTTAACTTCTATCGAGTGTATACCAACTCTTGTGTTGAAAGTTGGTGAGTCATAGTGTCAATGTCAAAAAAAGAAAAGAAAAGAAGGGGGTGTCCTGTTTGTCAGTCTTTTTCATTTAGAGTCGGTGTTTTATTTTCTTGTCAAGTCTGATGAAGAGCCCACTGAGGCGTGTTGAGAACTATTGATGTACTTGAAAGTTTTCAATTCAATAAAGTTTGATTTCAATGTCTTCAATGTTTTATGATTCACTCTTGGATCTAATGTTTAAAATAACTAAAGACACCCTTCTCGGGTGAGAATGCAGACGAAATTCCCCTCGAGATCTGAAACATGGTCAAACAGGAGGAAGAGCGTCGAGCATAGTCACTCAAAGAAGAAATCAAAGCCGTTGATAGTGGTATTGAAATCCGAAACTCGGGAAAGATGGATTGGCAAAATTTTATCTTCTGAGGAGAGCGAGGATTTGATAAACCTGTTTATAAGGGTTTGAGGTAGTCTTGTTTGATCCTATAAGGATAAACCGGGCGAACGCCCTGTGCAAAGCCAGACTCCATCGGCTTTAGATATCAGTTGTAAAGCAAAATTCAAAAGAAGGAAACATCAGACATCAAGTGAAGTTGATGAGAACATTGAGAGAAGGTTCAGATGCGAAGTTGTATTCATAGAACTTGATCCACAAGAAGAACATTCGAGTTGTACATCTTGGTGGGATTTCAAGTCATTATATTCATATAGTTGGGACAATTCTTATGTCCAAAAGAAAGAGTACATCTAGAAGAAACAAGAGCCTGGGAAAAGAGAAGAGAATGTGTCCCTAAGACAACTCCTTAGAAAAATCAAAGACCCAAGTGATGGAGTCTATGAGATAGATTGAATATCAAAATTGTCTCCAACATTTGGAGACTATCGAGAGCTGCATAACCTGGAGCATAAATTCAAGATATTCGAGAATCGCACAAGTTCAAATGAGGCACCGTGGTTGAAGTCTTGCTTGCAAATACCGCCAGACTCCTCGATGAAAACATTCAAAGTCGTTGGACCTTATTCTTCAAAAAAGCTTGCATGTCAAAACACCATGAGGCCATCATTGGACGTTTGAGCCTTTATAGCCAAAATCCCAACGTTTTAAAAAAAAAAAAAAATCCTTTTGTGAGCCCTTTGAGCCAATGTTTTAAAACCAAATATTTCTTCCAACCACATTATAAACCAGGGGCATTTTATGCACCCGAACTACGCGGACCTGATCCCCAACTCTTCGGGGGTACGTAGGCAACCTGATCAACTCAGGTTCGGTCAAACCTTGGGGATAAAAGCTAAATCATCCATCTTTCAAAATTTTGAAGCTAAAAAGCTAAACCATTCTTTGTTAAACCCCAAAGCGAACTACGCGGATCTGATCCTCCATTTTTGGGGTACGTAGGTAGTCTGGCAAGACCAGATTCGATCCAAATCGTTTGAACTTCCGATATCTAACCCTTTTGAACCCAAGCCCGCCTAGAAAGTCCTTCTGGTGAACAAGCAGAGGTTCAAAGTCAAGAAGAAAAAATGATGGAGTTTGAAGACCCGCTAGGTTGAAAACCCGGGAGGGCGGTCTAGGCAAAATTTAGGGTCATTTACCCGCTAAGTTGACAACTGAAAATTCAGCTTAGGCAAAAGTTAGGGTATCGAGCCCGCTGGATTGAAAACCCGAAAGGGCGAACCAGGCAAAAGTTAGGGCAAGCGGTCCGCCAGATTGAAAACCTGACAAGGCAATCTGGTCAATGGCAATGACTTCCAACGAAAAAGCGAATCATTGAGGTGGAGAAACAGTCTTCAACCAGGGTAAAATCTTGGAGTCCAAGTAGTGCCAGCAAGCTTACTTTAACATTCATCTAAACTAGGGGCATTGAAACCGAGCAATCCGAAAGGGATAATAATCATGACATAAACACCGAAAAAGGAGAATAGTGCCTCTTGACACGGTCTTCGAAATACTCTAAGAGTGGCTAAGCCATACCCTTGAAAAATAACACATCAGATCCAAGAGTGAGTCGAAAGCGAGTCGAGTCCTCCGAACAACAAGAATCTTCTTTGACCGAGTCCTTGGAAATCTATTCCTCCTTCATATTTGTGTTCCCTTTCCTTGCAAAGTCCAAACTGTCGGGTGCTAGAAGAATGGGAGCGTGTCCTCCAAATTGCGAAGAAAATTCAGAGTAAATCCTGGTTTAGGTATCAGAAGGGGCGGGAGACATCTTGTTCAAACCTACCCGAGACCTTAAGCCTCCAAAAGTGAGCCATGCGAAAGAAGAGATTTCCAGACTCAGCCATCATGGTTATTGTCCTATTCTCTCCATACAAAAGAACTTTGCATCCTCGAGCCTTCATGAAACGAAGCATCTTTTCTTCAACCATCATTGCCCTGCCTCCTTAAAACTCCTGTCATGGAAACACAATATACTAGGGGCATCTTTTATGACTTGCGTCATAAAAGATATCAAGCACAAAAGGCAATCAGTGCCAATGTCTTCAGTAATTTGAGATAAGAGATGTACGAGTATATCTCGAGCCAAACTTCAAACTTCTCAGACGAGTGCACTATCTAAAAGGTCTACTTCCCCAGAAAATCAGTTTCCCAAGCAGAGTCTAGAATTTGCTCCCTCAGCCTTCAATCCCCGGCAAAATCAGAAAAATGGTCAATACTCAAAACCTCAGCAAGTTACCTGTGTCTGGTTCTCAGCAGAGATCGCGCACTCCTAACGTTCTCGGCAAGAGACAATCAATCATGTAATGGAATCGATCGAAATCTCGATTTCTTGAATCAAAATTGTTCCTCCTTGAGTTTCGTGCTCTTGATTCTTAGAGTGGTTTGATCATGATAGCTGTCTAATCATTCCGCCATGTTGATCTGTCAAGATGCTATCTTCCCATATCCCAATTTAGGTATGATCATGATAGCTGTCTAATCATTCCGCCATGGTGATCTGTCTAGATGCTATCTTCCCAGATCCCAATTTAGGTTTGATCATGATAACTGTCTAATCATTCCGCCCTGTTGATCTGTCAAGATGCTATCTTCCCAGATCCCAATTTCGGTTTGATCATGATAGCTGTCTAATCATTCCGCCGTGTTGATCTGTCAAGATGCTATCTTCCCAGATCCCAATTTAGGTTTGATCATGATAGCTGTCTAATCATTCCGCCGTGTTGATCTGTCAAGATGCTATCTTCCCAGATCCCAATTTAGGTTTGATCATGATAGCTGTCTAATCATTCCGCCATGGTGATCTGTCAAGATGCTATCTTCCCAGATCCCAATTTAGGTTTGATCATGATAGCTGTCTAATCATTCCACCATGTTGATCTGTCAAGATGCTATCTTCCCAGATCCCAATTTAGGTTTGATCATGATAGCTGTCTAATCATTCCGCCCTGATCATCTGCCAAGATGCTATCTTCTCAGATCCAAATTCAGGTTTGCATATCTTCGACCTTTCGGTTCATTCGCAACCAGGTCAATCCTTGAGTTTTGACTCATTCGCAGTCTCGCTCATATCCTCGACCTTTCGGTTCATTCGCAACCAGGTCATAGGTTTGATCATGACAACTGTCTAATCATTCCGCCCTGATCATCTGCCAAGATGCTATCTTCTCGGATCCAAATTCAGGTTTGCATATCTTCGACCTTTCGGTTCATTCGCAACCAGGTCAATCCTTGAGTTTTGACTCATTCGCAGTCTCGCTCATATCCTCGGCCTTTCGGTTCATTCGCAACCAGGTCATAGGTTTGATCATGATAACTGTCTAATCATTCCGCCCTGATCATCTGCCAAGATGCTATCTTCTCAGATCCAAATTCAGGCTTGCATATCTTCGACCTTTCGGTTCATTCGCAACCAGGTCAATCCTTTGAGTTTTGACTCATTCGCAGTCTCGCTCATATCCTCGACCTTTCGGTTCATTCGCAACCAGGTCATAGGTTTGATCATGATAACTGTCTAATCATTCCGCCCTGTTCATCTGCCAAGATGCTATCTTCTCAGATCCCAATTCAGGTTTGCATATCTTCGACCTTTCGGTTCATTCGCAACCAGGTCAATCCTTTGAGTTTTGGCTCATTCGCAGTCTAGCTCGTATCCTCGACCTTTTGGTTCATTCGCAACAGGGTCAAAATCTTAGGTTTCCGACTCATTCGCAGTCAGGCCTGTTTTCTAAACTCTTGACTCGTTCGCAGTCAAATTAATCTCTTTGACTTTAGTTCGTTCGCAACCAAGTCATCATTCTGGCCTTTTGGTTCATTCGCAACCGGGTCAAAATCTCGGACTCTTCGGCACATTCGCTGCCAAGTTCTCGCTGATTTCTTGATTCATTCGCAATCAAGATAATCTCCCTGACTTCGACTCCTTCGCAGTCGAGTCAATCTTCCAATTCTTAACTCATTCGCAGCTCAAATCAAATTCCAGTCTTTTGGTTCATTCGCAACCAAGCTAAAATCTTAGACTCTTCGGCTCATTCGCTGCCGAGTTTCTTGCTGATTTCTTGATTCATTCGCAATCAAGCTAATCTCCCTAACTCTGACTCATTCGCAGTCGAGTCAATCCCTGACTTTCTGGTTCATTCGCAACCAAGTCAATTATTCGGTCTCATAGTTCATTCGCAACTCGGCCAGTATCCCTGATTTTTGCTCATTTGCAGTCAAGTCAACCCTTCGCTTCTCGGTTCGCTCGCAACCAAGCAAATTTTTGACCTTCCGACTCATTCGCAATCAAGTCAATTCTAGGCTTCTGGTTCAATCGCAACCATGCCAATATCTTTCCCGGCTCTCTCGCAGCCAAATCAATCTTTTAAGGTTCTGCAAGAGAGGCTATCTCATCCATACATCCATTATTGAGTTACGAGTTCAAGAGAGGCTATCTCACCAGCGTTTGTAGAGTCAGAGTCCGGTGAAAGGCTATTTCACCATGTTATCTTTGTGAGTATCATTTTCAAAAATCAAAAAAAAAAAAAAAAAAAAAAAACCTCTGATTTTGGGCCAGTCAAAATGTGTTGTCTGTTCAGCTTTGACATTCGCGCGACAAGCACGCTCTGCCAAAGAGGGGCATCTGTAGACACCCCATTTTGACCGTGCCCTAAACCTTCCAATTTTGTGCAAAACCCCATCAGATCAATGATCTAGGGTCCCAAACTCAACCCTAGGCTAGCTTTGGGTCCCAGCTAGGTCCCCGCAAAATTTCGTCAAAATCCGAGTACATTTGCCTAGCGAACGAGCAGAGAAAGGACCGTAGTGTAAACCAGAAAAGGGGGGTGAATTATCCTGGAACGGTGCAGAGCAGATTTCGAATAAGACACGATTGGATGGTGCGTCCATCAATTTTTCCGCCAATAGTGCGCCCATCAATATTGGTAGTGTCAATATCACCACCCTGTTTTTATAAAATAAAAAAAATATATATATATATATATATATATATATAATGTGGGACCCGCTTGTGTGGGGCCCACTTGTGTGGGACCCGCTTGTGTGGGGCCCGCTTGTGTGGGGCCCGCTGGTGTGGGACCCGTTTGTGTGGGACCCGTTGATGTGGGATCCGATTATATTCAAAGAAAGAAGAAAGGGGACATCATCATTTTCTTTTGATTTTTAAAATTTGTAAGCAATGATTATGTTTTTTGTTTTCTTTTGGTATCCTATGCATGTAATGATTTTTTATTTTTTTTTAAAAAAAAAAAATTAAGAAAATGGGGGACATGAGGGGGACAACCACTCTCACTTTCTCTCCCCCTCATGATGACTCATGATGGTTTTCTTCTCTCTCGCGAGGAGAAACCAGAGGGGGAAGAGGGAAAAAAAAGAAGAGAAAAAAGAAAAACCAGAGGAAGAAAAAAAAAGAAAAACCAGAGGAAGAAAAGAAAGGAAAAACCAGAGGAAAAAAGAGAAAGGGAGAGGGAGAGAGAGAGGGAGATCTGCAGAGGGGAGAGAGAGAGGAGAGATCTGTAGAGAGAGAGAGAGAGAGAGAGAGTCTTCTCCTCCGGCAACCCAGCCGGAATCCGGCGAGGCCAAACCCATTTCCGACCGGCCATCCACCGATCACCACCACCTTCTCCGACATCCTCCCAACCAACCACCGGAGCTCCACCGGCATCCACATCTCCTCCACCCCACCTCCAGCGGGCCCCACCTCCAGCGGGTCCCACATCAGCGGGTCCCACATCAGCGGGCCCCACACAAGCACGACTCTGTCAACACCTTCCTGGATCTCTTGTGGCGTAAGTTCATTTTTTTTTATTTTTTATTTTTTAATTATTCATTCTTTGCACTACATGGGTCCCACAGTGGGTCCCACAGCGGGTCCCACAACGGGTCCCACAACAGTGGGTCCCACAGCAGTGGGTCCCACATTAGCGGGTCCCACATCAACGGGTCCCACAACAGCGGGTCCCGCAGCGGGTCCCACAACAGCGGGTCCCACAACAGCGGGTCCCACACAGTGGGTCCCACATCAACGGGTCCCACATCAACGGGTCCCACAGCGGGTCCCAAAGCGGGTCCCACAGAGGGTCCCACATCCGTGGGTCCCACAGCGGGTCCCACATCAACGGGTCCCACAGAGGGTCCCACATCCGTGGGTCCCACAGCGCGTCCCACATCAGCGGGTCCCACATCAGCGGGTCCCACAACGGGTCCCAAAGCGGGTCCCACAGAGGGTCCCACATCCGCGGGTCCCACATCAGCGGGTCCCACAGCGGGTCCCACAACGGGTCCTACAACGGGTCCTGCAGCGGGTCCCACAACAGCGGGTCCCACAACAGCGGGTCCCACATCAACGAGTCCTACTATGAATAGTAGTTTTGAATAGTACTTATAAATAGTAATTATGAATAGTAGTTTTGAATAGTACTTATAAATAGTAATTATGAATAGTAGTTTTGAATAGTACCTATAAATAGTAATTATGAATAGTATTTTTGAATAGTAATCTTGTATAGTAATTATAAATAGTAATTATAACAGTCTTCAGCACAGGAGTCAGTCCTTCAGTCAGTCCAGGAGTTTTTCCTATCATCATAGGGGTTAGGATTCTGTCCATCCTCTCATCAAGTCGTGATCTTTACCCGCTCCTGCAAGGTATAGGATGCTGTCCAACCCTTGCCGAGTTATTTTCCTGTTCGTTCCCCCGCAAAGCATAGGATGCTATCCAACCTTTGCGGGATTCCAGAAGTCTCCCTACCCGTATGATGATAGGATTTTATTCTCTGGTGTCAAAAAACAATAAAAACATTTCAAAAATACTTGAAAACAACAAAAACATTCCAAAAAACACTTGAAAATTCAAAAACATCTCAAAAACAATTCAAAATCCAAAAACATTTTAAAAATCAAAATTTCAAAAAAAAATCTTGAGTCATGTGCAGAGTAGTTAGGAATTCTGGTCCGAACTACGGATGGCTTGATCCCTAGCTGAGGGGTACGTAGGCAGCTCAGGCGTGCTGCTGGCACCCTGAGTTCAGTCACCATTTTTACACCCTTTCACCATTTTCAGTCACCATTTTTGTAAATATTTCTCACAACTTTCACAATTTTTCATAACTTCAAAACCTCCCAAAAATACAAAAAACTTCAAAACCTTTTCAAAAAGATCTTCCCCTAGAGTTAGGAGTCTGTCCTAGATATTTAGGGTGTTTTAGAGTTAGGAGTCGGTCTTGATTTATATTGATGTGGTGTGTCCTGTCGTGTGAGTGTCCCTAGAGTTAGGAGGCCTCGAGTCGATCGGTCAGACACTTAGTCGAACCGATGGCTAGACTAGGAAGCATATAGTCAGCCCATGGTTTTCTTTATGTTGCACAGCCTAGATACACATAGGATGTAGGGCCCACCTGCATTAGCTTAAGGCTAAACAACCTGCATTAGTTAGGACATATAGAGAGTCCTAAAAATCACAATCCACTTGAATTTAAGCAATCGCAGAAAAAGCTTTAAAAACTAGTCGAGTCTAGTTGATCGAGTCTAGGATAGCGGTCCTAGAGGTTTAGGCATTGTAGTTTAGCATAGGACACCGAACTACGTTGGCTCTGATTCTTCCCGAGGCCGGGATACGTAGTGCAGCTAGGATGGATGGCCATCCTGGTCCGAGTCAAGTCCTACATTAGAATTTTAGGATTTGTCTTGTTGAGTCGTGTGTTGCGTATTTTGCTGTGTTTTCTTATTTTCATGTACAGATCCTATACCTTTAGCTGTAGCATGCATGTGCTTGTCCACCAGAACTTAGACACCAATTAGGCATGTCACATATAATCTAACTATTCTTAGGCGACATATCTTTCATTTCTTTTGTGTGTGCTTCTTATTCATCTCCGAGACATGCATGATTAGCTAGACGTTATCTCGGAGATATTCGTTCCCATTTCACATGATTTTCTCCCAAAACTCTTCAAAATTAATAATAAATGGCATAAGAGACCAGGTGCTAGCACTTGGGCGAATTGGGGGCGCCTAATCCCTTCCCCATTCGTCATCAGGCACGAACCCTTTGTATCTCTGGTTATCTGTTGCGACAGAGCACAGCATGGGATCCAGGGCCCACTTCCTTGGATGGCGACTCTTTCTTTGCTTAAGGTGCGTCTCGAATCCGGGCTAGTTCCCGAATCGAGAGGTATCTCACTTTACATCGCCGCTCATGCTGTGAGGGGCACTCTTTCGAGGGTTCCTTGGTGGGGCTCTCCTTCACGTGGATGATCTAGAGACTCGCGCGGGGGCCCGTCCCCTCACGCCCGTCCCGGATCTGGTTCCACAACCGGCCATATGGAGGTCGCCCGGCAAGGGCTAACTGTTTGCTCAAAAAAATTTGCTCAAAAACCTATCCCGGTCGACATACCCACGGCGGTCGCCCGCCTTAGACCAAATCAGATTACTTCTGTAGAAACAGAAGCGCATCCGCGGTCGTCTGGATCATCCCGGTTGACCGGCCCGATAAAATTTGAGATGGCCTGGATTTTCAGGTTCCATCCTGCGGTCGCCCGGTATAGCCCAGTCGACCGGCCCTGAGAGAAATTCCATTTTAACTTTAAAATCTAGGGGCTTTTGGGCTATGGTCTTTTGGCTTAAGTCCAAGGTTTTCAAACACATTTTTGGATGTGTGTATGGTTTTCAAAAATGTAAAAAGTTAAGTATGAAAACCGTTTGAAAACCTTTTAAAAGTGTATTTTACATAAAATCAAGAGGACTCCAAATACATTCTAAAAATAAGAACCTTGAGTCTTTTTGGAATGTCTTGGCTCCTTTGCATTTTCTTGGACTTCTTCGGCTTGAGTGAACATCTTGAACGTTGTCTTGGCTCTTGTGACATGTCATCCAATCTTCAATACATGTTGAGGTCCATGAGGTGTCACCATGGCATGTTCAACTCCAAGCTCCTCCCTCTTGACACTTGCTTAGGGAACTTGTGGAATCTTCATGATGAGCTTCTTGATTCAAACATCTTCAAATGAGGATGTCTTCAATGTATGTGCAAGCTCTTGGTTTCTTTGCTCCTTGATCCATAAGCCATGTGTTGTGAAGAGTTGTGTAATGGCGATTGTGACATGAAAATCCTATATATAACACAACACCTCAAAGCAACACATCAGTCCATAAATGCTAATGAATTTAGTTTGCTAACATAAAAACAAGAAGATAAGGTGAATGATTAACCCATGAAAACCCTTGGGCTTACAAAAATATCTATAAGAGCCTTTTTGCTCTGATACCAAGTGAAATCCCAAAGGGCAACAGCTAAGGGGAGGGTGAATTGGTACTTTCAAATTTTTCTATTTGAAAAGCTAGGCCAAGTGAGTTTAGCCTAATTAGTTCTAACCCTTGTTTGTTATATTCAAAATAGAAGGAAAAGAGATTACCAGCACCACAAGAGAGAGGAGAAAGAGTGAGGAGACCACACGATGATTTATAGTGGTTCGGTCACAACTTGACCTACTCCACTACCCAAGTACTTCGCTTTTTCTTAGGATTTTCTCCACTATGGTGAGACTCCTTGACGCTGTCTCACAAAGCGTATACAACATTCACCACTTCGATAAGGGGACACACCCTTGTATTACAAATCCACCTCTAAAGATGTTCTTCTTCGTTGCACTCCGGCCTTGAAGCAAGAAACTCCTCTTTGCAATCTCAAATACAAATGAAAGTATGAAGAAGAAAAATGAAAAGCTCTCAAGCCTCTTTAAGGCAAATACAACTCTCAAAGCTCACAAGACTCTCAATAATTAAACTAAAAGCTTAGGGAGAACCTCTTGGCAAGAAATAAATGCAAGTTTAAATACTCAAGAGATTTGAAGAAGAATCATTTTGATTTTCAAGAGAAAGCTCTAAGTTTGATTTTCAAATATTCAAAAGGTGTAAATGAGGACCTTCAATGGGGTTTAAATTGCCCTAGTTCATTTGGGAAGAAACAAGGGAAAAACTGTAATAAAATTGGGTGGTTGCACCTACCCACTGCAGACCCCAACGGCTAATTCGCAATACTGTTGCGGTCGATCGAGCCACCGCGGTCGCCCGCCCTTATCGGGCACCTCTTTTTATTTTCAAAATCTTTATCACCGCAGTCGACCGAAGTCAATGCGGTCGCCCGGCGAGGATAACCTGTTTCAAAAATAATTTTGCCTTAAAGTGTTCCACGGTCGATCGAGGGGGTCGCAGTCGACCTCCAATACCCATCTAAGTGTTTTCTGGATTTCCAGAAATGAATCTGCGGTCGACCGTATTGACCCTGTCGACCGGCCCGATAAATTTTGAGATGTCCTGGAATTCCAGGTTCCATCCCGTAGTTGCCCGACCTATACTGGTCGACCGGCCCTGAGTAAAAATCCATTTTAACTTTAAAATCCAGGGGCTTTTGGGCCATGGTCTTTGGGCTTTAAACATGTGTTTTCAAATATATTTATGCACTTAGAAAAATAGTTTTAAAGATGATTTGAAAACATCAAAACATGCAAACACAAAATGCCAAGAGGACTCTCATGCATTCTAAAAACTATAACCTTGGGTATTCTTTATCTCCAATATTTTTGGGCACTTGCATGATCTTCTCTTTGTCATGAGATAGTCTTCAATTACATTATTGCACTTGTAGCTTCCTTGATTCTTCAATACACCAAACGGCTTGAAGGATGACCACCAAAACTTGACTTTCTCCAAGACTAGCCCTTGTTCTTCTTGCTCCAAGTGATGACATGAATGAAACTTGTCTTAATCACAACACTAGAGCAACCATTAGCAAACTACCATCAATTTGAGTTTGTTAATCATCAAAACAATAGTGGGATGTACCCTTGGGCTTACACTCCCTTTTCTATTGTCTGTCACACACCAAACTCTAGACTTTTAATATAGGTTATCATACGGATCGACCATGATCCATAATCTGAACCATCAAACATGGGAAGTCTAGAATCCATTAGTTGCCTTGGATCTTTTCTCTTGAAGGTTTTCAATGAAAGCCTATGTAAGAGCCTTTAGCTTTGATACCAATTGAAATCCCAGTAGGCAACACAAGATGGGGGTGAATTGGGTTGTTAAAATTTTTGTCCTAATTAAGTGTAATGTTAAAACCAATTTTAACAATTAGCAATTATGAGTTTGATTAGGGTTTTGAAAAGCATTACAAGTTTAAATCTAGCCCTTGTTCAAATAACTATAAACATAAAGAAAGGTTAGATATTACCAATCACCACAAGAAGAATGAGGAAGAATATAGGAGACGACGCGATCTTGTATAATGGTTCGGTCACAAACGAACCTACTCCACTACCCAAGTACTTGGTCTTTTCTTAGGATTTTCTTTCACTATTTGAGATTCCGCACGCCGATCTCCTGGCTTTTACAATCAACTCCTTCAAGGGAACAAACCCCCTTTTTACAAACCGCCTCCAAGAAGCAATCCCCTCTTCGCAATACCACCTCTAAGAAAATCCCACATTTCGCAAACTGCCTCCAAGGAAATCATACATCTTCGCAAATTGCCTCCAAGGTAGTGATTCCTCTTCGTAAAATGCCTCCAAGGTAGTGATCCCTCTTCGCAAACCGCCTCAAAGGGAAAAGCTCATCTTCGCGAATACAATGAATAATGGAAGAAGTTTAAGCTCTCTTAAGGCTCTAAATAGGCAAATAATACAATGAATAGCTCACCAATCACTCCAATGATAATAAATAAAAGTCCTAAGGAGTGCCTCTTGATGAATGTAAAAACACAAATCAAAGCATGGAAGAGGATTTTTGAAACAACCTTGGATTTTTAAGTTTAAGCTCTAAATGATGTAAAATGATCTTGTAAAAGGTTGTTTAGAAGGTCTAGGATAGCGAAAAAATAGCCCATGGAAAGATATGACCGTTTGGGGGTAAAACCGTAATAAACTGGGCTAGAAAAATCTAGCCGTTTGAGCCTCAACAGCTACTTTCTCAAACCGGCGCGGTCGACCGAGGTGTCGCGGTCGCCCTTTTTTATTTTCAAATTCTTTATTGCCGCGGTCAACCGAGCCTGTCACAGTCGTCCGGCAAGGGCTTCCTGGACTATATATTTTTTTGTCCAAGTTCCCATCCGCGGTCGCCTGGGCTATGGAGGTTGACCGACCCGACCATGCTAGAATGTTTCTGACTTTTCATAAACATATCCGTGGTTGCCCGGGGAGCCCCGATCGACTGGCCCGATAAATTTGGGTAGGTGCTGGATTTCCAACCACCTTACCATGGTCGCCCGGGGAACCCCGGTCGACCAACCCTGCTTGATATTTGAGTTTTACATATTAAAATTTCAGGGACTTGGGCCATGGTCTTTGGGCTTTTGTTCAAGGTTTTCAAACACATTTTAGGGTGTGTGGATGGTTTTCGAAGATGTCAAATTTGTCATGAAAAACCATTTGAAAACCTTTGAAAGTGCAAGTACATTTAAAACAAGAGGATTCCAATACAATCTAAAAGTGTAAACCTTGAGTCTTCTTGATTGCTTGGCTCCTCCGCACTTCTTGGACATCTTCAACTTGTGAGTGAACTCTTCAACTTGCTTTGGATCTTGTGACTTCCTCCATTCTTCAAATCATGTTGAGAGGTACATGAAGTGGTCACCAATGTTGGTTCAACTCCAAGCTTCCATTAGCACTTTGCTCGGCATGTTTATCGGATCTTTTACTTGAGCTCTTTGACTTAAACATCTTCCGAGGATGATATCTCCCATGTGTGTACAAGCTTTATGGTTCCTTTGTGCATGTTGATCCGCAAGCCATGTGTTGAGTTGTATTGTGTTGTGTTGTGTAATGGCGATATGACCTGTCAGGTTCCTGTCTAAGGCACAACACTACAAAGCAACACATTAGTTCATAAAGACTATTCAATTTGGGTTGCTAGCATCAAAACAAGAAGGTAAAGGTGAAAGTTTGGACCCTTGGGCTTACACACTCACGGTATCCCCATGTAGAAAGAAGTTTCTCAATGTAATGAGCTTAGCTAAGAGTGATCCCTTGCCTATCAAAACTTGCTTTCATACCAAGAATGGTGTCCACCACACCAAAATCTTTCATGTCGAATTCTTTAGCCAACATAGATTTCACGTCACTCTCTACAGAGAGATCAGAACCAAGAATCAATATGTCGTCTACATACAACCAAATAATTGTAACCTTATTCGACACAGAACGAAAGTACAGGCATTTATCTGAGTAACTAGTCTGAAAACCAAAGCCCTTTACTATCTTGTCAAATTGTTGATGCCACATTTTAGGTGTTTGTTTAAGACCATACAAAGATTTGTTTAACTTACAAACTTTGTTCTCCAAACCTTCCATGAAAAACCCTTCAGGTTGATTTATGTAGATTTCCTCTGTGAGGTCCCCATTAAGGAAAGCCGTTTTTACATCCATTTGATGCACAGCATACTTCTCAATAGATGTCAAAGTAAGAAGAATTCTTATCGTAGATAAATGACAGACCGGTGAGTAAACATCAAAGTAATCCATCCCACTGACTTGAGTATAACCCTTAGCTACTAAACGTGGATTTTACCAAGCTATGGATCCGCCAGGATTAAGTTTATTCTTTAAAACCCATTTACAGCCCACAGTCTTAGCCCCTTTTGGCAAATCGACGAGCTGCCAGGTTTGATTTTGTAACAGAGAGGTCATTTTATCATCAATGGCTTTTGCCCATAATAAAGAGTTCCTAGATCCCATTGCTTCCTTATAGGTTGATGGATCATTCTCCAAATGGTAGGTCACAAAGTCCTCACCAAAGTTCTTAGGTACTCGATCTCTTGTAGAGATTTTTAAAGGTTCTAAACCAGAAATCAGAGTAGGACGAGTGTCAAAAGTATTCTGGTCAGACTCTACATGCGATTCTGTAACCATCTCTGTATCACCTGGTATGGTCAAACCATGATCTCTGAGAAATTTATTCTCAAAGAATATTGTATCTCTAGATTCTATAACCATATTGGTAGATAGATCCAAAAACCGATCAACAGTACTATCTTCTTCACCACCTAGATACACACAAGTGTTGGTTCTAGGCCCCACTTTAGGTCTCCTAGGGTCTTGTATCCTCACAAAAGCAATACAGCCACAAGTCTTGAGAGTGTCAAATCTACAAGGATGTTTGTGCCATGACTCATAAGGAGTCGAGGTCAATTTAGAGTGTGACACTTTATTCAGGATGTGATTGGCAGTCAAAGATGCTTCTCCCAAAAAATAAGTAGGCATGCCAACTGTCAATAACATAGAGTTTAACATTTCTCTTAATGTCATGTTCTTACGTTCAGCTACGCCATTAGATTGAGGCGAGTAAGGAGCAGTAGTTTCAAGTCTTATGCCCTGAGAGGCACATAATTTCTTGAACTCTGTCATAGTGTATTCTCCTCCTCTATCACTACTAAATCTTTTAATTTTCAAGTTCAATTGATTTTCATCATGATTCTTGAAATTTTTAAATTTATAAAAAGTTTCATCTTTCTATTTTAACAGATAAATATGACAATATCTTAAAAAATCATCTATAAAAGTAATTAAATACTTCTGACCACCTCTAGTAGTGAAACTTTTAAAATCATAGAGGTCAGAATGAATTAATTCAAGAAGTTGTGTGCTTCTAGAAACCGAACGAAAAGGTTTTCTAGTAATCTTGGTTTGTGCACACACTTCACATCTGTCAAATTTAATTGACGTATCTAAAGGTATATTACGAATTTTAGCAAGTTGTACTATTTTTCTATAGTTCACATGTCCTAGTCTATTATGTAACAATTTAGGATCAATAAAGTTGAACTAACCTAATTAATTGTTTCATTTGCTAAACTCAATCTATACATACCATTGATCAAGAATGCGCAGCCAAAATAATAAGAATTAACAGATAAGGTTACTCAACCACACCAAAAAAGAAGAGCACATCTCAGCATTGTCTAAAAGACTAATGAAAATTAAATTCTTTTGAAGAGCAGGAACTACTTTAACATTTTTCAAAGTTAGTATTTTACCTGAAGAAAGGACTAAGTCTGCAGTTCCAGTATGAGTCACCTTCGCCTCTGCTCCACTAGCCATTGTAACGGTCTCTTTCGCTTCAACAATATCTGTAAATAGTTTCTTAGAGTTGCAAACATGACAGGTGGCTCTTGTATCTAACCACCAATCTGAAGAAGTACTGGCCTTACCGTTGCCCAACATAGCAACAAAACTATTAGGCTCAGCCTTGCCCACCAGCATATGAGCTTCCTTCTGTGGGGTGTCAGATTTCGGCTTCTTAGGTAGCCTACAATCTGCTGCAAAGTGACCCCATTTCCCACAGCTATGGCACTTGCCCTTTTTTTTCTTAGATATAGTCTTTTTGGCCTCTAACTTGGGTTCACTTTTAGGTGACTTGGATTTCTGAGGAAATTTCTTGGGAATTGTAACTGTGTTAGCAGTAGACTGTTGCTGTCTAACCATCTCCAAGTTATTCCTAGCTCGATTCTCATCTTCGATTTGAATGAATCGTTTGAGATCATCCAGTCTCATTTGCACCTTTTTCCGATCTATTTCAGTTTTAAAAGAGTGTCATGCAGATGGTAACTTATATATGATTGCACTCACAAGAAAAGAATCACAGACAACAATTTTCTCATTGTTCAATTTAGATCTCAAATTCTTAAGATCAGTCACTTGAGGAGTGATTTCCTTTTCTTGAAACTTGAAATCCATGAATTTGTCCACCAGATGAGTCTTGGACAATTCCTCCTCCTTTTCGAATTGAGTATCTAAATTATCCCATATTTCTTTAGCAGTGTTAAATTTGCTATAGGTTTCTGCAAGACTATCTGAAAGACAATTTAACAAGTAGTCTTTGTAGAAATCCTCATCTCTAAGCCATTGAGGTTCATCAACATCTTCACTCGTATCAGCAAAGGTACTCAAAACGGTGTAGAAACAATTCAGATATTTTAGACCGAATTGAGTCTTTCGCTTCCATGAATTAAATTCAGACCCTCCAAACGATTGAAGTTTGATAATCTCAAACGGAATAGCATTCTTGTCCATTGTATATTTCAGTTGAAATTTGACAAACCCCCAACCAAAGTTCCACCCAGCTTCAACTAATTGGAGGTAGAAGAAACCACGCCCAAATGAATTTGGAGGTAGAAAGAAACCACGCCCAGACGAATTTGGAGGTGGAAAGAACCCACGCCCAAATCTTGGAGGCAAGAAACCACGGCCAAATTGGATTCTGAGTGGGAAGAAACCCATGCCCAAAAACGTTTTACTGTGAGAGAAAATCCCACCTCCAAAACGAATTTGATGGTAGTGAGGGATAGCGGTAGAAATTCCGACCCTCGTCTGTTCCTCCTTCTTCCGTGTGATTTGAATCCTCTGTCTGTGGTAGGAAAGAGGATGTTGAGTTCAAAACATGTAATCTGATTTGAATCCTCCTCAAAAAAATCGTTGTGGTGGACGTTGGGTTCAAAACGTGTAATCTAATTTGGTGAAATAACCCAGACGTGTAATCGGAATGGAGAGGAAACCCAACGATGGGATTATACCCACGTGTAATCCGATTGGAGAGGAAACCCAACGATTCCACGCACTCTCTTTCGCCCAAATTGTTTTCTGTTTGAGAAGAAAACCAATGCCCAAAAACCAATTTTTGAGGAAATCAAACCCACGGCCAAATCTTGATTCCAACGAGTGGAATTAAAACCCACGAGCGAGAGATAAACTTACATCTTCTTCTTTTTTGGAGTTGAGGACGTTACCAAGAGAGAAACACTAAAATCGTATAGTGCTTCAAGATTGTTAAGTCAAGCAAGGTTGCTTGAAGCATTACACCCTAGGTATCTAGTTTGGAATCCTAAGTTTGTTGCCTCCAGCCCCTATATATAGAGATAAACTAGGGTTATTGACTGGTTAATGGGCTCTAGCCCATGTAGACCCACTACACCGGTCCATTATCTTATTGAGCTTATATTAGAACATATATAGGGTTATACTATATACCCAACAAAGGTAACCCCCATTATCCCATTATATGATCGTCTATTTTTTTAAAAACAACACAGTTTATTGGTTTGAAACCCAGATTTTGCAAGCCAGATTTTCTCACATCTGTTTCAAACCAAGATTTCTGAAATATTATTATTTACAACCAAGTGTCTGATTTTGGTGGTAAACCACGAAAACATAGTGCTCTCTCTCTCTCTCTCTCTCTCTCTCTCTCTCTCTCTCTCTCTCTCTCTCTCTCTCTCTCTCTCTCTCTGGATGAAAACAGAGTGTGCTATCATTTTTTTGAATGGTAGTGTGATCTCTCTCTACTATATGTTGCTCTCTCTCTCTCTCTCTCTCTCTCTCTCTCTCTCTCTCTCTCTCTCTCTCTCTCTCGTTTGATAATTACTGAGATTCTCCTTTGGAAGCAATCAAGGCTAATGGTGGTTGCCACAAAAGAACACTCACATATGATTCGTTGCTCAGACCATAATGGTGGCTCTAATTTTCTCATGCTTGTTTTTGTTTTGAACTTTATGTACTATGGGTGCGTTTGGTTCGCCGAAATTGGAAATAGGAATTGGGACCTAATTCCGAATCAGGTGATACCGGCGTATGGTTGGATTTAGTGAATGGAATAGTGGATTCCTAATGGAATGTGAAGCGGAATAATTGGCATCATTTGTTACCCGTAGGAGGTGGTATTCTGATTCTCAGAATCAGACCTAAATGACACTGGCTCGTAACACGAAAAAGTTCTTTTATCGTCTTAGCAGCTTTTCCTGGAAGTATTTTCATCTTTTTAACAAGTGTAAAAAAAGAGGAGGTCGGCAACTTATTTTTCTCCTTCTCCCTCTCTCTCTCTCTCTCTCTCTCTCTCTCATGTATGGATTTCCAGTGTTTCTGCAATGCTTGGTTAGGGTATCGTAGAGATTCAATTTTTTGCCTCAGTTCTCATTCTTATTTCTGAAATGTCTTTTTGTTAATATTGAGAAAATAAAAGAGAAAACTCTTTCTGAACTTGTTAGGGAGGAAGTTTGGGCTGACTTAGGGCTTTTTTATTTTTTTTATGATTGAATGGGTTTTTCCTCACCATTACGAAATCGACACAGCGAAGCCTGGGAAGACGTTCCAACAAGATAGCTTGTTGGGGATTTTTATTTTATTTTTCCAAATGCTCGTTTTCTTTTCTTGTTCTTCCCATTCTTATGTTGTTGTCTTGCAGGTGGACACTTTTTGTCCTCCAAAATATTATTATGCTCATTTGGTTCTTATGATCACTTCTTTTCCTTAGAGGCAAATGAAGGATTGAACCCATGTCTAACTAATCTATTAGCTAAGAGGCAAGCGATGGAAACCCTAGCAGTTGCCCTAATCAGTTTAACAAGTTACTTTGAATCCTAATAGATATTTCTAATAATCGTCAAAAACTAAGTTTTAGGTTCTACTAATCTTATTGATGCTTAATTAGCAAAAAAAATAAAAAATAAGTCTTATTGATTGGAGATAATAAGAAAAATTCATTGAAAATTTGATTCCATTCCGACATTGGTTTTTATTGTACCAAACGCTAGATTTGAAATCATGACTACCCTTTGATGAATTCCAATGCAATCCTAACACTAGAAAGGGAAGTGCCATTCCGTTTATGGGGGGAATTGGAATGCGATGTCCATACCGATTCTTGATTCCGGCAAGCCAAACACACCCTATTTACTTTCCCCTTTGTTTCATGTTTCTTCTTTTCACAAATAACATCTAATAGGAATTAGTCTGACCCAGCTTCCCTAGCAGAAGAAAATGCATCTCTTTCCATGTGAAAAAATAATTCAAATGCCACAACAGAAATAAAAGCCTGATGGGCACAGCAAGACAGGTCCACATGCAAATAGCTTACTTGCTCTTTTCTTTTCATTTTTTTAATTGTTTTTTTGTGGAATGCTTCCCCTTCCATCCTCCTCCTAATACAAAAGCTTACGTTGGCATGGTTAGCTTAACCTACCTTAGTTGTTAAGGTAAAAGAGAAAGAAGAGATTCTCTGTCTCTCTCCCTCTCTCTCGTTTTACATTTTATTAGAAAAAAACAAGTATTATTAATTAAATAATTATTGAAAATTTGACTCCATTCCGGCGTGGTCTGGATGGTACCAAACGCTAGAATGGGAATCACAATTGATTCCCTAGATAAATTCTTGCGCTTACCCAAACACTAGAATTGGAATCATTATCCGTTCACGGGGGGGATTCGAATTGGATTGGAATGTGATACTGATACTGATTCCTGATTCCGGCAAGTGTTCAGGGGTGTTAATGAATCCAAACGGTCAGATGGACCATCCGAATCCGAACTTTAATGGATAGGATCTAGACACATTACCAAGATCCATGGACACATATCAGATCCTTATCATAGGATCCAAATTATTTTTATCAGATCTAGACAACTAACAAAAGCCCGCGGGACAGTCCTAAATCTGATTTGATATTATTATTTTATGAAAAAGTCCTCCAATTTTTTATAATTGTTAGTATTGTTACAAGTGTATTTTAGTAAAAATAAGTCATACACTTTTCTCGAACAATTCCTATTGTTTGTATTTTGTCATTTACATCTCTTCAAGTCTCAAATCACCCTCTTCTCTTCCTTATCTAATTGTTGACCCAAAATCCCTAACCCACTTCCCCTTGCTCTCGCCCTCTTCAATTTTAACTGTACAGACACTCCAATGGACAGCTCGATTTGAAATAGATCATGACCAAGACACAAAAGTAGGATCCGAAGAACACTTCGAATGCGATCAGAGTGATAGGGGATTTGAATGGATCATGACTGAGGCATGGGTGGACCCTATCCGAAGTGAATCTATTGACATCCCGAGGAGTATTTTTCGAATCCTACTTTTAGGGCCTGTTTGGATCTATGGATTTTAGAATCCACGTTTTAGTTTGAAAACGATATAAAATTCTGGATTTTAAGTATGAAATTCAGGTTTTAGAAATCTCTCTTCCATCCTGAGATTTCTAAAACCGATAAACACGAGATGATCTCCTACTCTCTCACTCGACAAAAAGAAGAGCGAGAAAACAGAAATTGACGGACGATCTCCTTCTTCTTTCGTCTCCCATCTAGGATTTTGAGGAAATCCAAGATTCTAAAATCCATGTATCCAAAAAGGTCAATGTTTAGGTGATGATTCATTTTGAATTGCAATATCAGATTATCCTAGGTGCTACTTGAGTTGTACATAGATAAGACTTGGGGTTAACGGAGGGAAGAAATCGAATGAGAATAGTTATTGAATTGAAATAAAGGGTATTTTTGTACATTTCGGCCCTCTTATCCAGACGCTCCATCGGATTCGGATTTTGTGGCTAGGTATGAGTCACTATCCGAAATAATTTTGGACCTTAGGATATAGGTGATTTTATATGTTGCATGTGAAGTCCAGTATTTTTCAAAGAGTACAGTGGGCCACTACATTGCATGATCCAGACCGTTCTTTCTAAGGCCATAACCTAAATACTTAAATAGGCCGTACCCCATAAATCATCTTCACGGTACGATTCTAATCCTCCAATCTTTAGAGACTTCTTCCATGTTCAGTTCCTCTACAGATCGGAGGGTTAAGATCGTCCTATTTATGTCATGGCCCAGCAAATGAACGGTTTGGATCATCCTATGAAGTGGGCCCCACTGTACATTTTTGGTAAAACGTATTAAACTCAAGTCGTTTCTTTCACCTCCTTTATATCCCCTTCCGTTCCAAACTACACACCACGTCAGCTCCAAAGTACGCCCATTTGCAAGCGTAGCTACAGTGTTTAGCTCTTATACCTCCACGTGTATTCATCTTATTGGTCTAGAGAATTACTCATCGTGTGTACGCCTCCCTCGATAGCTGCCCCGGTCTTCCTTTTCAAAGTTTTGAAATGATTTCCTCTCTCTCTCTCTCTCTCAAGTTTTGAAAGCCTACATCTCACCTTCTTCTAGATTTCCTCCTCCTTTGACCTAGAGAACAAAAGGTCGTGAGTCGTGACCACTGACCAACACCCAACACCTTTGTATTGTTGAGAGAAAATTACTGTTCCGCCTGCAGCCAGATCGGCACCAAAAACCTCCGATTTTCTGTGGGGCGTTTTATCGAACACCCGATCTCCATCTCATATTTACATCTGCCATTAGAGATGAACGTGATGGGGCGACAAATGCATAAATCTGGTTCTTCCGCTCATCACCACCGTCAATACTCCGATAATTTCCTCGAAACCTCCTCTAATCCGAGGTGGCTCCAATCCTCAAACCCTTCTGCTCCACAGGTAATAATCCATCTTTTTTTCCCCTCAAATCATTCTCTTCATGTAACCTAACTGTTTTGGATGTTATATTCGGCCAGATTTTTGTGTTATTTTTTAGATCAGTCATTTAGAAACCAGATCTAGTGAAATTTGTATCCAAATCGACTCAGATATAAATTTAATGTGGCAGGATTTTTCTAGAATGTTCCGGAACATGCAGCGGAGCGCGAATGGAGAGCTTTTCTCAGAGCCTTCTAGTCCTCCTTTCTACTCACGATCCTCGAGCGAGAGGAAGAATGGCGATGAGTTTGTTTCGCCGAGCGAGCTCAGCCCTGGGATCCTGGATCTGCATTCTTTCGACACTGAGCTGATCCCTGAAGTAAGAACATCTTTGTTTTGCAATCTTAGATGGTATAGATTTTGATTTTCGCGATCTATTTTAGTTGATGTATTGTAACTTTTATATATAGATTTGATTCATTGTTCTTAGGGCTGAAGTTGTAGTCATATCTCTGCCCCTTGGGAATTTGAAATTTTCATTCAAATTTTGGTTATCCAACTTGATCCGTTGTGCTTTCTCATGTTGAAAAAAAAATGTATCTCTGCTGAGTTGGAAGCCTGCAATCTCTTTGGTTGCTTTCTACTGCATTGAATAGATTTTAACTTTCCTGTCTGTAATCTCTTTGGTTGCATTTCTACTGCATTGAAGAGATTTAACTTTCCTCTCCTTATTTTACAAATCGAGCTCTTTTTTGTAAGGCAAACGCAAAATATGATTATAACCTATCCGGAATCTGAGAGGAAGTTTGATTCCTAAGGTTTGAGCTTTCATGAAGAATATCCTGACTTCTCATTCTTTGAGTCATAGCTGTAAACTAGTCTTTCCCTTGGTGATCTTAGTTCCTATTAGAAATTGGGGGATCTAATTCTAACTCACATGTCTTGCTGATTTCTAGTCTTATTGTGTTGGCAGATGCCTGTTCCTGGGCTATATGATGGTATTACTACCTACCAATCTGCTCGCGGCAGAAGCTTTGATGATTCGGAGCCATCCTTTTCTACGGACAAGCAGATGAACAGACTCCGTGGCTTACCAGAAAATAATCTTCTGAAAAGCTTTTCAGCAGAAAGAGAGAAAACCAGTTCTGTTGCTAAGATCAAAGTAGTGGTATGTTATGTTTATATCATTACATTGCCTGAAATGAACTGGGATGCATTAATCTATTGATTGTTAAGCTTTTAGAATGGAAACTTTGAACTGAATTTACAACATCAAGGCTTCTTTTATGTAAAAAATGCATGGGATTTCCTTCAGTTGAATGGGTGCAGGTAGCAACCAATTTTCCGTGCCGTCTGCTGCACTGAGGTGCAATGGTTTCATCTATTCCTTGCTATATAGGATATTAATGATGCATTGAATGCAGGTGCGCAAGAGACCTCTGAATAAAAAGGAGATCTCAAAGAAAGAGGAAGACATCATAACAATAGAAACAAATACGAATTCTCTTATGGTTCATGAAAGTAAACAGAAGGTGAGGGTTGAGTTTGTGTAAAATCACTATTTCAATTTCTTTTATCTTTTTAGCATATGTGACCAATTTTATTTATGAATTAGACCCTTCACTACTGGGTTCACTGTTCTTTTGTTAATGTTAGGGTATGTTCTCAATTGTTTTGTGTCCTAGGCTAATAAATTTCTAGGATTGCAACTCACCTCAGAAGTACTAAATGCTACCACTGTGAATATTTCAGTATAATGTAGTCCATGGAAATTTATAATTGCTTATCATAATATAAAAAACAAGTGCACTGACCTGTATATAAAAACTGAAACTGGATCATAAAGTGAAGCGTAGATCCTCTGATATCTGTAATGCAAATCAACGAAAGCAAGAGTCAAATGGTTTGGATAAATTATCACAAAAACCAGATCGATGTCAGAGGCAGATTTCATTCTCCCTCCAAAATTTTGAAACACTCAACCTTTTAAAACTCTTTAAATTCAACATTCAGTCTACTCTCATCTAAGAAAATAGCATTGAGTTTGGATGAATAATTTTTTTATTGAACTTGGTTCTGAAACATGTCATGCACATTTGCAACATTCTGCTAATAATCTTTTCTCAAGAAATTTCTTCCATCTCAATGCAAGTCATGCTAAACTAAGGGATAACAAGATGCATACTCTACAAGGTGACCCATTTTCACATGTGTGCTATGTTATGCTGCATGCAATCTGATTTATCATTACGACGTAGATTATTTTTCTTTGTGAACATGTCACAAGGAGCAATCAGATTTATCATTATGTCATAGATATTTTTTTTTTCATTGTTACTTGAGTAGAAAGCGAGTGCGTGAAGCAAAAGAGGTAAGCAAGGTGTTTAGAAAAGAGAAAACGTGGGAAGTGATCGTTGGAGAAATTGTGTGGTGGTGATAGTGGGAATGTCATAGATATTTTCAAAACCATATTTATTTTGAAAATACTCTAACAACGAAAAGCTCTAAAGAAAGTAAAGAGAAAAAATGTTATATTTGCATATATTTATTATCAACATTTTAGAAAAAGATCCACATAATTTTGTTTTGAAACTTAAGATGAGTTTTTAAGTTTTAAATGCACTCTTTTTTTCTTTTTTTTTGAATGGCAAAATGCACTTGTTTTTAAATACGTTCATTCATTATTATCAAAAGGAGAGTATTTTTTAGGAAGAAATACTCATCTAAATATGAAACGTACTCTTAATTAAGAGGAAACGGAAACGTGTAGAACTTAGCTTCCCCCTAAATTTGGAAAGTGAGAAGAACTTAGCTTCCAAAGCGAGTTTCCAGGGAAATGAACTTCCCATCCAACTAAGAGGTTTCCAGTAAGTATGATTTTTTTTCTTCATTCCCAAACCTATGCTCAACTTTGTTGCAACTAAATCTTCTATTTTCAGTTAAAATGAGGTTGGAAAAGAGGAGGCTTATCAATGTTCAAACCCTTTGTTGATTGAGGCAAAAAATAGGAGGCCTTCAAGAGGTTATCAATGCTCAAACCTTTGACGATTGAGGCAAAAATTGCAAGCGTAAGGACTCATATTTGACGAAGGTGCATGATGAATGACGACAAAGCTCAGGAGTGACGATGGTTGGTTCAACTGCAGGGTTTTAGGATTGGCATGCTTATGTTAGCATGGATGCATAGTCACTCACGCATTCAGCTCATGATTTTAAATTTCCATCAAAAGCGACACGAATCGAGTGAAATGTTTCTATTTTCATCCCCACCTAAATTGAATCCGGAACGACCAAAATGCACAAGCCAAAATCATTAGTGTAATAGTGGTATTCCATATTAATATGTATTGAATAATTATATTTATATGAAGTGCAAACAAAATGTGATGCATTTATTATGTATCAATATTTATATGAACTATATATGGAATATGGTATGTACTAGATTATCTTGTGCATGTCACTAGGTGTTCGATGCTTTTAAACTATTGTGGATGATTTTCTTGCTTATGTAATGATTTCTTAGTATGTATTTGTGCTTATTCAAGCATTTTGTAATGTTTTATCTTCAAACTCTATTGTTTGAATATGTTTTCATATGTTGCCGTGATTTTACAAGATTTCCACCGAAATTTCCATCCAAAACCAAAAGATTTCCTTTTTTTTGTAGCACCAAGGTTTTAAATTTGAGTTTCGGGCGCCGCGGAAATGGAAACGTTAAGGTTTCAGTTGGAAATTTTGGTGGAAATCTTGTAAATTCATGGTAACTGACGGAAGCGCAAGCAAGTGATAGAATTTTAAGATAAAACTTCATAAAATGCTAGAATAAACACAAATATACATTTAGAAGTCATCACATAAGAAGACAACCACCCATGGTTTGATAACATCAAATACCTAGTGACATGCGCTGTTGTGCATGTCTGCTAATTCGATACATACGGCATTTCATATGTTATTGATACAAATATGTATGCATAGTACATATACCAAATTTGACATGCAATTCATATAAATATAATTATGTAACACATAATGATATAGTATACCCTTAGAAGCACAAAGCGGGTGCGGGGGCGGGGAAGCGTGGGGTCTAGAAGTTTGGGAGCGTCGTGGGAGCGTGTAATGTAATATTTTCTTTATATATCTTTCAGAATTCAAGTACATAAAAAAGTAAGAGTTTCTAACCATTTTCATATGTATCTTTCAAATGTCAAGTACATCCCCGTAATTTCTAACCACCTTTGAAGAGTAATTTCTAACCATCTAAGTTTGGGAGCGTCTCGTTCCTCGTGCCTTCTGAAGATGCGAAGCCTTTGTGCTTGCTCTAATAAAGTACTTTGAAGAGTTGGAGGAGTTTGATGCAAGGAAGTTGGTGTTGGTGGGACTTATGGAGTAATAGAAGTAGGTTGGGAGCGTCATGCAAGCAGTTCCCACTCTTTGGGGTTGCGCTCCCTGGAAGCTCCTTCCTAAGGAGCGCCGAATGGAGGTTCCGAGGTGGGAGCAGCACCCCGAGAGAAAGTTCCTGCGTCTAAGAGTATACCATTTTGATTTCAATCTGCGTTTCGGTTTTGGTATCATTTCAGTAGGGATGGAAATGGAAACATTTCGTGTCTATTTTGGTGGAAATTTAAAACCTTGGTGGCTACCTTTTTTCAGCTAGAATGCTTGTGTATTAGGCAACAACGACGACTATATTTTGTGGAGGGGCAATTAGTGAGGACAGTTTTCGTGGAAGGTTGAGCATAGCTGTCAAACTCTTACGAGTCGTACGAGTCAACTCCTGAGTCAAGTCGAGTCGAGTCGCTGGGCTTTCTAGGCGAGTTGCATGGGTGACTCGCCCCTGTTGAAGACTCGTCCGAGTCGTTTGGTGACTCGAAAAAATAAGACTCTTATGCCCTGTTTGGTTGTCGGGTTTTTTTTGTTCCTGGGAGTTATGTGGGAGAGTAAGTTAAATTTTGGTCCCATCCCATGTTTGGTTGCCTTTTAGCACTAGGTTTTTTTTAATCCCACTCTTGTAATGATTACTTGTGGGGTGAATTTTTTAATCCCACTTTGTAATGATTGCCTTTTCATCCCATCCCAAGATAACCCCAGGAACAAAAATAAACTCAGGAACCAAAAATAAGCTTGAGAAGAATTTTTTTCTATCCAACAGTTCAAGCAACCAAACAAAGGTTTTTTTTTTTCCCACCATATCTCCCCGGGTATTTTTTTCTCCCACATAACCAAACATGGGATTTTTATTTTACCAGGAAACTTCTAGAACTTTTTTTTTCCCACCTATCTCCCAGGGTATTTTTTTCTCCCACATAACTCCCAGGAACAAAAAAAACCCGGCAACCATACAGAGCATTACGAGTCGAGTCGAGTCGCTGGGCCTGGGCGTTCTTATTTTGATAGTTGAAAACTTGGAAGTTGGAACTTAGAGCATAATTATTTTTGTGCATGCAAGTAACAAGCATATAGTTATTTATATTTTTGGCTTAGTGCTTTATCTATGTGCTATTAGGTTATACTTTTACATGCTTCATCTTTTGATTTATGATTATATTTTTTCAACTATATTTCTGTTCTTGTAAAAAACTCTTACGAGTCATGAGTCAAGTTGAGTCACGAGTCATAAAAGTAAGAAATCGAGTCACGAGTCGAGTCACGGGTTAACAACTATGTTTGTCAGTATGTTTGATGACTGGCTTTATGCATTTAGGTAAAAGAGGGTACGGACTGTGGACACATATTCATGCATGTGGTAAAAGCATGTGCAAAATGCATATGCAAACACAGTAAGGGTGTGTGTTATTTGTAGGAATCAATTCAACCAGTTTGCACCATTTCAGCAAAGGGTCTTTGAAGCAGACATTTTCTACAGTTACATTTCGTATTTCTAGTGGCGCATTTTTAGGCACACGTTGCACGTAAGCATCGTCGCGAGGAGCAATTGGAGCCTTTAATTTTTCCAGATTATATCTGGACCATTGGATTTAGATAAAGGTGGATCGGTCAAGTGGGTGGTCGGTCAGTTTGAGCTTCGAGTCGGGCCGAACGGTCGTCCCAGCGGGCTTGGTGCGCTCCAACGGCTACTGTGGCAGCGGGTGCGATCTGAATCGTCGGATCGTGGCTTAACGACTACTAGATGAGGACCGTTGGATTTGTGTCCCATCCTCCCAACGGTCAAGAGCCCAAGGGTTGTGATCCGCACCGTAGATGATTGATCTATCGGTTTCGGGGTTGGAGGGAGGTTTTACCCAAACCAACATTCACTCTAGGATCGATCTAGACCGTTCAATCATGAATGGGTGCGATCTAACGGTTAGAATTCAAACCAATCTGAAAAGTTGCCCTGAAGAGGTGCTTTTCACACTGAAAAGACACCAGAGGCTCTATAAAAAGAGCAGATCTCTGTCATTTCTAGACAGAAACGGATTGGCAACCTCATAGTGCAATTCTGACATATTAAAAGCACACTTCTACTATCCTTAGAAAATTCCCCAAAGTTTTTACATTATGTTTTATTCTTTTTACTGTTCTGGATATTGTTAGTCTGCATAAACAGTATCTAGAAATTTCTCTAAGGCTTGAAATTTTAAAGGGCATTTCGGGTTTGATTCCGCTTGTGCGAGGCGTCATCAAACATTAGTAGGATTTCCCTACTAGGCTTCATTGTATCTTGGAGGCAGTTCGCGGATCCCTTTTGGTACACTTCTGGTGGGGGCGAATTTTGTCTTAAGGAAAGTGATATCACGCCTTGAAGCAACATTGTTTTGTTCTCTCACCACCAACAGGAACCATTAATATGTCCAACAGAAATATCCTGAACATCCGATATTCCTTTATGGGATCAAAGTGCCTGTGCAATGAACACAAATATATAGATTTTACGCTCATACTTCTTTGTGTTACTTTCTGCAGGTAGACCTAACAGAGTATGTTGAAAGACACGAATTTGTTTTTGATGCAGTGTTGGACGAGGATGTTTCAAATGATGAAGTGAGTATAAATGAAAATGCATTAGGTATATCTATATCCTCACCAGCAATCTTTTTGCTGGTTTTGATCCATCTATTGTTTTGTAGGTATATCGTGAGACTGTGGAGCCCATTGTTCCAACAATTTTTCAGCGAACGAAGGCAACTTGCTTTGCCTATGGGCAAACAGGCAAGTGTCTTAGTGTTGCAAACATTATTTAATATGTTTTCCCCATCATGCTATTGAATACTGTTTTTTTTTTATTGAAATGGGTAAGAAAATTTTCATGTGTTGAAAAATAGATACAGATTGTCCACATAAAGATACTGAAGAGCATTATGCTGATACCTGTTTTTTCTTCTTCTCTTTTGTCTTTTTTAATTTTTTAGTGTGTTGCATAAAATTTTGGTATTCTAACCAAGTAAGATATGATTATTTCTTTTCTGGAAATTGAATACATAATTTATTATACATTGTCTTCATTTCTGAAGAACTTAGTGTTTATTTGCACTCCTCTTGGCACAATTAGAAAGTTGTTCATTACTTTTAATTTCAGTGAAATTCTTTCACTGGGCTTGGGCCTGTAGCTCAATGGTTGAGGCTTTGCATCTCAACCTTGAGGTCTCAGGTTCGATCCCAGCTTACCTACAAAAAAAGTACTTTCAGTATTTTTATTGGCGAACATAAATGTGAATGTGTGCATCCTTTTCTAACCTTTTCTTCACATTCAAAATTCAAAATCCAAACAATATTGAGTATTGTTTACCAAGGAATAACCAGCTCAGATCCTCATTATTCATTAAGTGTGCACTTCTCTTTCAATATGTCAACCGATCCTTCATATGTATGATTATATCTATTCATGAGCACTGCTAGGAAAACGGGATTCCATTTTGGGGGGAAAACGGGCATCATTCATTGGACCCACGTCCACTAAAAGACAAAAGGAAGGGAGGACAAATTTCCCTAAACCAACTAATACACTTTGAAAATGGTCAAATCAACTGTCATGTCAGGCCCGTTTTTATTTCCAAAACGTAATCCTGTTTTCAAAGTGTTTTCCTTTATTAATTTTCTGTTGCTATTTTATAGATCAGGCCTTTAAAATATGCAATTTCAGTCTCAGCGTTGCAGTTTGTGTACTTCCTGTTTCAGTAGTCTCACAACATTGTATAGGTTTTGGAAAGCTAAACTCGTCTTCCCTTGGCTTCATTCTAGTGTTTATATTTTGTTTGGTATTGTTTATTGTGCTTAACTCTTGTTACAAACTTGTTTGAATAAGTTTAGTTTGGTTGTATGTCATGTTTTTCAGGTAGCGGAAAGACATACACAATGCAACCGCTCCCCCTTAAAGCATCCCATGATATTCTAAGATTAATGAACCATACTTATCGAAATCAAGGTTTTCAGTTGTTTTTCAGTTTCTTTGAGATATATGGAGGGAAACTTTTTGATCTCCTTAATGATCGGAGGTTTGTCATCATTACTTCTTATTTTGAGGTAGAAACTTGGGCAATCTCCGCAATTTCATTTCACTCAAATCTGAATTTGATTTCTTGCAGAAAGCTTTGCATGAGGGAAGATGGTAAGCAACAAGTTTGCATTGTAGGTTTACAAGAATTCCGAGTATCCAATGTAGAGGTGATCAGAGAGTTCATCGAGAAAGGAAATGCCACGAGGAGCACGGGCACAACTGGTGCAAATGAGGAGTCATCACGCTCTCATGCTATACTTCAGCTTGTTATTAAGAGGTCAGTTGATGGCAGTGAATCAAAGCCTGCTCGCGTCATTGGAAAGCTCTCCTTTATAGATCTGGCTGGCAGCGAACGCGGTGCGGATACCACAGATAATGATAAGCAGACGAGGTATAATTTTCTTAGGTTCCTCTTTCACTTGGTGAAACTGAGCATACACATTTTCACATCAGCATAATGGGTAGTATCTGAATTTGTGATGCAGAATGGAAGGTGCTGAGATTAACAAAAGCTTACTTGCGCTGAAGGAATGCATTCGAGCTCTTGACAGCGACCAGGGTCATATTCCTTTCCGAGGGAGTAAACTGACTGAAGTTCTTAGGGACTCATTCGTTGGAGACTCGCGCACTGTTATGATATCATGCATTTCTCCGAATTCAGGCTCATGTGAACACACACTCAACACATTAAGATATGCTGATAGGTGATGCTTTGATTTGACACCAATTACATGTAAGGAAATGGGTAGTTTTTGCTTCATGTATTTAATGGATGTTTTGTTACCAGGGTGAAGAGCCTTTCAAAAGGGAACACCACCAAGAAGGACCCTCTTTCAGCATCCTTAAATCTGAGAGAATCAACTGCATCACCCTTATCTTCAACTTTACCTCCAGTTTCCTCCTTTGAGGGTAACAACAATGTAGCTGTTTCCATTGAAACCAACAGATTTGGGTGGCATAAACAAGTTGAATTGGAAACCTCTCTGCCTTTTAACATGGACCGTGGTTTCACTGGAAGAGATGAGGGGCTCTTAGCTTCTGCATATGGCGATTATTCCAAGGAACATAGAGGTTTGACTACTGGAAAGGAGTTTGATTTCTCTGAGGAATCATACGAGCAAAGCAAGATATCTTGGAAGAACGAAAAGCCAAATAAGTACCCTGTTTTGGCTTCAGAGCATAAGACAAGGAAAGTCGAAACCCAGGGAAAGTGGAAGGACCTGCCAGACTTTGAGGCGAATAACTCGAACCCAGAGGAAGATCTGAATGCCCTGTTGAAGGCAAGTGTCTGATAAATATTGGGATGCAATTTGAGTCAGTTCGGGTTGAGCTTCTCCCTATGATTTGTGGACACGGAAACGGGTGTCGCGTGTCGACACGGACACACAGTGTCGGACACAACGAACCCCCAAAATTTATAAATGGGGACACGGCTAAAACAGAAGTATATATATGATACAACAATAAATATTAGTTAAAGAAGAGCTAAAAAGAGTTTATAATAAAAGAGATAACAATAAAAGAGCAAAACACAATATGCAATAAAAAAATAGAATGTCACACTTGACACGGCACAAAAACCTGTCCACACAGCCAAATTAAGTCAGTACATTTAAAAGTGTCCAAATGAGTGTCGACACGGGTGGACACGCCACATGCGTGTCGTGTTGGACACAGCAGGACACATGTGTTAGCAATAAATTCGAAATGTCGGCTAAATCATAGGCTTTTGCTAAAAAATGAATTGGAAGCAACCCAAACCTGACCCGATTTTATTGTAAAAGCTAAACCCGAATTCCCAAAAATCAACCTGAGTTGCACCCCTAGATAAATCTCAAAATTTGATTTTTATTTGGTGCTGCTTGTTTATGTCAAGATTGTTGTAATTTCAGGAAGAAGAAGATCTTGTGGTTGCTCATCGGAGGCAAGTGGAGGAGACGATAGACATTGTTCGGGAGGTCAGTAGCAACAAATTGCTTGCATCTGGGTTTGGTGATTGGGTTTGATATATTTGCTTTTTATGTTGAAATATAAATGATTAAATAACACCAATTCTAACAGCTCAAGATTTTGGAGTAAATGATTGTTTCACATGGTATCAGAGCTATTGCCTCACGGCAAGCCTTGGGTTCAAAACCCAACAAGTCATTGATATTAAAATTCCATATATACGGCCTACCCAAAAAAAAAAGAGGGGTCACACGTGAGGGGAAGTGTTGAAGTATAGATGATTAAATAACACCGACTCAAACAGCTTAAGCTTTTCGAGTAATTGGTTTTTTCACATTTTACGTGCAGGAAATGAAGTTGTTGGTAGAAGCTGATCAACCAGGGAATCAATTAGACGATTACGTCTCGAAATTGAATACAATTCTTTCACAGAAGGCTGCAGGTATACTAAATTTGCAGACTCGTTTGGCCCATTTCCAGAGGCGCTTGAACGAACACAATGTTCTAGTATCTTCATTGGGTCATTGATTTTACTTTTTAAGTGCTGATCTAAGAATATTGGCTTGTGTTATTGTGTGGTTATAAATTAAGCAAGAGTTAAGCTTTCCATATTAGTGGCCAATGTTGTATTGTTTCAGCCTTGCAACATAGGTGTTGCCGACCATTGTTGTGAAATTCTGTCTCATTGTTGTTTTCAAAGCCAACATTTGTTTTTGTTTCTTATCGGTATTTTGATGTGTAGCAAAATATTATATGCTCACTGTGGCGTCTTTCTGTAAAGCTCTGCAAGATTGTAATGATAAAAAATTCCCCCAAAACAGAATATCTTTGGTAATTGAGATTGGAATTCTACGCTCACTTTATGTTTTTTGTTCTCTTTTTCCTGCTTTGCTTTGCCACTCTACCTACTTGATACCCATTTCTCTCTGTAATGCCATAAAAGACAATGAAGAAATTTTCTCAAGTATCTTTCTAGGGGGTCTTTTGAAGGGGATTGTTGCCTTCTGAAACTGCTCATTGGCTCTGCAGAAATTCATTTGAGCTGATATTTGTGCTTGGGAATTTCTTTTGGCGTTCTTATATGATGGATGCACTTTTTTTTCATGAAAAAAATGAACCGATGAAATTATAAGGGGTGCAACTCAAGGTGATTTTTGGGAATTCTCGGGTTGGTTTTGGGTTGATTCTTTTTTTTTTTGGTATAAGTTCAATCCGGCCCGCCCCATGTTGCACCCATAAAAAAGTACAAGTGAAGGATAGTTGCACAATGGTCCAAAACATTTCTTTCGTTCTAACTGTCTGACTCTTGGCCACAAATACAGACCATTGGTTTTCTCACCGTCCTTAAACGGCCACAAATTTGAGGGTTAGAATTGTGTGATGGGGGTGGATTTTGAATCATGGCCTATACATGGCAAGGCCTAGGAAATAAGTGGTTTGGATCATTGAACAAGTGGGTTTCATTTGTACCCACTCACTTTTTTTTCTTGGGAAATATGCACATCTATCATATAATTGCTCCACTTTGAACTGAAATTTGTGCTTTTTATCTTTATTTGAATCCACTACAAATTAAAGCTCGTATTTCTAAAGGCCCTTCGAGGGAATTGTTGCCATGGAAAAAATGGTTATAAATGTTTGGTTAAAGCAATATGGAGGGCTATTAGAGACCTCCCAAAGTGGTGCCTTCCTAGCAGCTCTCTTTTTCTCTTGCCTGTTCAAAATATTTTTTCCAATCATAACTGGAAATTGTGTTTTGGGCTTTTTAAACCCTATCTACTTGATGAGGTGGTGCCATACGATTCATGTTTCTTTTTGTAGATACATTTTGTTGGTTCCTGTAGAGGCCTGTTGAAAATATGACAGCATTAATAAAGTTTGTTGTTTAAATGGTAAAGAGTTCAAATCGGAGCCAAAAACTAAACCTAAAGATCTCTAAAAGATCCTACACACAAACCAACCTCATCAGACACCTTGGAATATCAACATACTCAAAAGGGATGAAAATTTTGATGACAATTAGCTTAGATTTTTTGTAGAGCATCCACTTGAAAGAAGGAAGAAGTAGAAAATGACTGAATCCCAGGAGGTAGAGTACTTGTTTTGCCAGGTGAGGTCACACAATTTTCTCGTTTGGTTTTACTTAGATTATTCATATTTATTCATGTAGAAATTAATCTTATATATGATTTAAAATTTATTTTAAATCACTTTAGTCAAGAAAATATTAAACTTTCACATGTTCACGCCTTCTGAGAGTTTCCCACAGTCTCAACTGGCCTATACAAACAGTCCAAATCACAATGTTTGAACATCTGTAACCATTCGATCGTAGAACTTGAATGTGGAATCTTGCTCTTTGTTAACCGTCCAAATCCAAGATGATCGAATAATTGAGATCAATCGATAGATACGTGGTCATGTCATCCCCACGATACCTCCTGGGATTCAGACATTTTCTACTTCTTACCTCTTTCAAGTGGATGCTCTACAAAACAATCTAAAATTTTCAAAACAGAAAGTACATCCCAACGATACAGCCTACCAAATGATAGATCAAACCAATGGTGTGGGGGATGGGCCACGATTGTGCACTTCCCACTACAAGAATTACCACCTTTGGTGACGGCTCATATCTGTTGGGAAAAAACTCTTTTCCCGCTTTGACTGAACTTGTGAGGAAACGATTGAACACAAACAATGGAAGTATACGAACTACAAATAAAGTATCAACAAACAACCACAATTAATGCAAGAAATTTTTACGTGGAAAGCTCCTTCAACGTGAAGAATAAAAAACAAGGGACCATTCTCGGAGTCCGCCAAATATTCACTATATTACTTTAGGTACAAAACCTAAATCCAATTAGGTACCAAACCTAACTCTCAACATCATCAATAGGATAAACATACCACATTTTAACAACAATAGAATCCACAAATATAAGTGAAGATAAAGCAATAATATCAACTCCAACAAAGAGGAAAAATTGAAGAAGAAGGTGAAGATCTCACCCCAAAAACAGCAGTCCGAAAATTACCCAAAAACCTGATTTAGAGGACTCTAAATCACGATCCAACCGTTCAGAATGTAGATCAAGAAGTCACAAACCTGTTTTCCAAAAATCAACTCAATTGGAGCACGGATCAACCTCTGATCGTCAATTTAAACACTGCTGTGTAGAACCTGTATTTCTTGCGAATTTCTACTCCTTTTTCCTCTATTGTGCGTTGTTCATCTGTTGCCGAAAATTAGGGCTGCACTTAGAGATATGCTTTAAGCCTAGAATGACCATAATGTCCTTCTAGTTCAAAAAATATTCCAAATACGCCCTTATTGGGTTGGACTTAAGCCCAACAAATCTCCCCCTCCAGCCCAATAAGGGAGATTCCAACACTAACTCCTCAAGTGAAATCCATGCCAGCTAGATGCTGGCAAAACTCAAACTTCTCTCTCGGAAGTGCCTTTGTCATTATGTCCGAACCACTGTGTTCGGTATGTACTTTATCTAGCTCCAACTCTTTGGACTCTAAGATGTCTCGTATACAATGAAAGCTCACATCGTTATGTTTCGACATCGCATGAAAAGTGAAATTCTTCGCGAGGTGGAAAGCATTTTGACTATCACAAAGTAGCACATACCTTTCTCGAGTGAGACCAAGTTCTTGCGTAAACTCTTTCATCCAAGGTAACTCCTTGCAAGCTTCGGTTGCTGCGATGAATTCTGCCTCTGTTGTGGACATGGCAACACATTTCTGCAATTTTGACTGCCAAGCCACAGCTCCCCCTGCAAAATTGACCAGATAGCCTGAAGTGGATTTCCTGGTATCAACATCCCCTTCCATATTTGAATCGGTATACCCAACAACAATCGGCTTCTCACTTCCAAATAAAACTTTCAAACTAGAAGTGCCTCGGAGATATCGTAGGATCCATATCATTGCATTCCAATGCTTTTTTCCTGGATTTGAAGTAAACCGACTAACTACTCCAACCGCATGAGCTATGTTTGGCCTTGGGCAAACCATTGCATACATCATACCATCAACGGCAGACGCATAAGGAACTCTTTCCATGTCTTTCACCTCTTTCTCACTCGGTGGACATCGTTTTCTACTAAGCTTGAAGTGTATAGCAAGAGGCGTGCTCACCACTTTAGCTTTATCCATTTTGAACCTTTGAAGCACTTTCTCTATATACTTCTCTTGAGACAACCATAACGTCTTGGCCTTTCTATCACAACTGATCTTCATACAAAGAATTTGCTTAGCCGGCCCCAAGTCTTTCATTGAAAACTACTTGCTCAAATCTCGCTTCAACCTTTCAATCCTCGAAGTGTTTTGGCCAATTATAAGCATGTCATCCGCATAAAGCAGTAAAATGATGAAGCCATTTTCTGAGAAATTCTTCACAAAGATATAATGATCAGAAGTGGTCTTTTTATAGGCTTGCTGCCCCATAAAAGACTCAAACTTTTTGTACCATTAGCTTGGCGCTTGCTTCAACCCATACAAGCTCTTCTTTAACTTGCAAACATAGTTCTCTTTTCCTTTCATTTTGAAACCCTTTGGCTAAGGTGTTCAACTCGGGCGGGCTCAACCCGAACCCGGTAGGTTCAAATCGGGAAAAAGTTGGGTTTGGTTGAGTTCGGGTTGGGTTGAATTCAATTCGGGTTCGGGAAAGGGCTTGGGCAACCCGACCCGAGTGAACCCGACATTTTTAATAATTTTTTTAATTTTTTAAGCTTAAAATCTAGGGTTGGGTTGGGGCGGGTTGAACTCGGGTCAAGTTCGGGTTCGGGTTGGCAAAACAGGTTCCTCGGGTCGGGTTGGGTTGAACCTCCTCAGACTAGAACTCAGGTCGGGTCGGGTTCGGGTTGGCCTCAACCCGACCCAACCCGACCTGACCCGAGTTGCACCCCTACTTTGGCTGCTCCATGTGTATATCTTCCTCCAATTCACCGTGAAGGAAAGCGGTCTTCACATCCATTTGCTAAACCTCAAGATCCGGACTAGCTGTCAAACCCAAAACAACCCGGATTGAAGACATTTTCACAATAGGTGAGAAGAACTCATCATAGTCAATTCCCTTTTTCTGACTGAAACCCTTAACGACCATCCTGACTTTGTATCGTGGATGTGAAGTATTCTCATCATCATTCAGCCTATAAATCCATCGATTCCTCAAACCTCTCTTGCCCTTAGGCAGTGTGATGTAGGTGAAGCCATGTCGGGAATCAAATAACAGCTCACAAGTATCTTAGTTAAAGGTGCTTAGTAGTAACATTAGTTGAATGTCCATAGAATTGTTGGTGAACAAGGATCTTGTAAATTCATTACCAAATAGTTATAGCAAGAAGCTAATTCTCAAATGAATTTTAAAATGGCTTGTGATGTGATGTAGAGCAGCTGACAACCTATTCAAACCATACAACATGCAACTACCAGCCAAGAAAATTAATTCATTATGAGCAAGTTCATTGGGCGATCTACTCCTTTCAATTAAACCTGGAGGTCATGTAGCACAAGTTCATCCTTAAGCGATATTCAATTATCAAACACAGAGAAACCATTCCACACGACCATACGGCAACTAAAATTCTATGAAATATAAAAACTTCAATAAAATGAACGGCAGCATGCATTAGCAACCATGTTCTTCATAACATTATTGACATGCATTTCATCAAACACTTGGAAGCCAATAATTTTATGCATAAAATTCCCAAACAGCATCACTACTAGACCCTTCAAAATTCTATTCATTAGTATTTCTCCTTTCAGTGTAATTCCAAAAGCTTTAATAGAGATCCAAAGGTATTTAAAAAATAACATCTGAAGGGTATATGGTAATCCGATGCCTCTTTAGGATTTAAATATAGTGTGTTAATTGCATAAACACACAACAGCCCATAAAACTATCACAATTTGCAATAAAAATCCCCCACTTTCCTTTCTTTAACAGAGCTCAATTAATTGAATAAAACCACAGCAATTCAAATAGGATAGGAGCCTATTAATTAGATTAAGATAAATTGAGATTCGGTAATCTCAATCCAATCGTGGGACAACCGAATCTTACCAAATTTCACAAGAACATGCAAATAACTGCTTGCAACAGGAAAGATAAGAGGAGTACAAGAGCAGAATTATCACTCGGAAATTCTCTCCTTGCATGCTCCAAAGATTGAACAATTTGAAATTCCTCCAAGAAGAAAAGCCCAATTTTCCAATTCAATGTTATGTGAAAAGTCCCCCTAACATGACAAAACCCTCCCTATTTATACTAATCCCTACTAGCATAAAAGGACAAAAATACCCCTTATATTTACACAAGCACATGCCCTATTACATAGAAATGGTGAAAAGAAAGTAGCTACCCTATGCGAAATATTACCCTTAATCTTTGGTCGGGACCCGCTCTACATTACAATGTCACTAACTCAAAGGTGTGATTGTCATGCAACAATTTCAACTCATCTTGCATCTCATCAACCCATTCTTTCTTATTTGCATCCTCCATTGCTTCTTCAAAATTTTCATCCTCCATATGTCAGTAGCACATACTTCTAAGGAGAGTATCTAACGGATGGATGGTGGTCTCTGATAGACCTTCTCAAAGTGGTAGCTGGTGGAACTGTATGTGCATGCTGCTGAACATCAACAATACCATTTGACTGAACATTACTATTGTCTGCACTCTGCTGGTCATTCTGAGTCTAATCCTGAGTCTGATATGGAATCTGATCCTGAACATCATATTGAATACCGTCTTCAACCTGATCTTGCAACTGTCTTTGCAACTCCGTGGATGGGGCTGAGTCAACATCAATCCATATATCAGAATCTCGGGATATTGTCTTCTATGTCTTCTCAATATCCATTATGGTCTGATTCTCAACAAATACAACATCTCGACTCTTCACAATTATCTTCTCAACTGGATCATAAATTCATTAGCCGAGCTCATCAGAACTATAGCTAAGAAAGATGCATTCTCGAGTCTTGACGTCCAACTTGGACCTCCCATCCCTCTGAACATTGAACAAATGCTTTGTAGCCAAATACTCTCAGATGGTTATAGAAAACATCCTTGCCAAACCAAACTCTGTCAGACACATCACCATCCAAAGCAACAATGGGGGATAAATTAATAACATGTGCCACTATACTCAATGCCTCACCCAAAAAGGATTTTGGCAATTTGGCATTTTGAAATCAAGCATGTAACTCTCTCAAGCAATGTTCTGTTCATTCTTTCTGCTATATCGTTCAACTGAGAAGTTTTAGGAGGTGTCTTCTAATGTCGAATACCTTGCTGTCTGCAGCACTCATCAAATGGTCCAATGTACTCATCATCATTGTCTGACTGGATGCATTTCAACTTCTTTCCTATCTGTCTCTCTACTGAAGTTTAAAACTGCTTGAATACATCCAACACTTGGTCCTTTGTCTTCAAGGCATAAATCCAAAGTTTCCTAGAATGGTAATCAATGAAGGTCACAAAGTAAGTAGCACCACCAAGTGTTACTGGTTTTGTTGGACCATAAACATCTGAATACTTGTAGGCCCAAGTGTTGGCAACCCAAGAGGGAGGAGGTGAATTGGGTTTTAAAACTTTTTCCCTTATTAAAATTAATTTGCAACTTGAAACTAAAAACAAGTCCAACCAATGAAAATAAATACCAAAATGCAAAATAAAGAAAACAAGAGAGAAGGAAAGAGTGCACCAAGGTTTTTATAGTGGTTTGGTCTAAACCCCGACTTACATCAACTCCCCCGAAAATTCCTTCGAGGCTTCACTAATCAGATTCCTTACGGGCGTAGTCCAAGCCACTACAATTACCTTTGAGGTGGCTTCGCGCCTCAACACTTGCCCAAGGTTTTTCCAGGCATCCTCCGCCCTATTTAATTTCCGAGGAAGCTCCACGCCTAAACACTTGCCAACATGAGTTGAAATACAAGTGTGACAACCCAAGAGGGGAGTGAATTTGTCAATTAGAAATTTTAGGCTTAATTAGGGGAAGATTAAAAATTAATCCATTTAATTAAGCACTAATTAGTCTAAGCCTTGTTCAAATAGTCATATTGATCATAGCTAGGGTTTAGACATTCTAATCATGCACATTTACTAACCCTTGTTCAAATAGATATATATTTGCAATTAGGATTTATACATTTAATTTATGTACATTTACTAACCCTTGTTCCATTAAAACAATAAACAAGTTAGGGTTAGAGATTACCAATCACCACACGTGTAAGAGAAGGAAAGGAAGAGAAAGAGAGAGAGACAATGAACACAAGATTTATAGTGGTTCGGTCTATCACAAGACCTACTCCACTCTTCACGTCCGCGCGTGAGTTCCACTAACTCGATCCTCCTTCAAGGCCGGATCAATGAGCTATTACATAACCAAGCTTTTCCATTCTCAAGGGCCAAAGCGAAGCCCATCTGCACGAAGCCTTCTGCGTGAGGACAAACCCTCATATGCCGTCTTCACCTTTCTTAACGGGCCGAAGAGGAGACCCACGTCTTCACGATTCTTAACTGGCCGAAGAGAAGACCCTCAATGAAGTCCAAAGAAAATAAAAACTCTCATGCCTCTTGATAGGCGGATTACAACTTTATAAGCTCGCAATCACTCCAAGAAAATACAAATGTAAAGCCCTATGTAGTGCCTCTTGAAAGAATGTGGAAATACAAGTTCAAAGAAATTTTAGCTTTTGAATGGAAAGTTGAAGCTCAAAGAAAAATGGGATTTTTATGTAACGACCACTTTTTTTTTAGAGTGTAAGCCATATTGGGGGGGGGGGGGTGCTACACGTTTTCCCTCTTATGGGAAAACGTGCAATGTGGGCTCACCCTCAATTAATTAGATATATATATATATATATATATATATATATATATATATATATATGGTATGATGATAGTTAATTGAAAGATGCCTATGTAGGATTACTAATTATAAGTAATTATTTAGGAAAATATAAGTGATTGCTTTTAATTAGCAATCAATGATATGGGTGATGATAGTAAATTTAAAGATGCCTTTTTAGATTTACTAATTATAAGTAATCTTAAAAGGAAATTCCTAGATTTTGGATATCTTAGTTTCTTTAATTAAAAATCCAAAAACTCTTAACAATAGTGGAAACTTTACATTAATAGAAGTAGTGGGATTACTTGGAAATTAAGTAATCTTATGGATGATGTAAAGTGAGAAACTTCAGGGATATAATATTATCATTAATAGTAGATTAGCCAAAATACCAAATCAAAACAAAAATTAGGGAATATATGTAATCCCCTCACGCCCAAAATTTGTGGGACGCCCAACTCATGTTCCAAAAAAAAAAAAAACCTCACTCTCTCTTTTATATATTGCCTATATTTTGTGGTACATTGGGAAATCAAGGGATTTTAAATTCTCAATTTTAGGAAAGCAACCAAAACTACAACAAAGAAGAGAAGAATATAAGAAACTTGGGCTCTCTCCCACGTCCAAATTTTTGGACGCCTAAGTGAGAGAGAGAGAGAGATAACAAAAAAAAAGACAAGGAAGGAAAAGGAGTCCATTGAAGAGTTGGCTTGATATATAGGGGAGGACTCAAATTTTTTGGTTTTCTTTCTCCATTGATCAAGTAAGTCTCTTATTTTTATCATGAATCAAACTCAAAATCCATTCGTGAGTATACGATTGTATGATTTCCCTAATAAGATACTTTACGGGTAGGTTGTAGAAAAGGGGATTTTATATAGTTTTCAATGTTGTACAGTTGTGGGTACAAGTAATAATAAAAAGGAAACTATAAGTGGCCTTCGATTTTGACAGTAGTAGATGCTCATTGATGAAAAATGAAACTTTTATTTTTGTTTACGAATCCAACAGTTGAAGGAAATAATAATAATGATTGTAATAACAGTATAAATTTCTATATAATTTCCATTCCAACAGTTGAAGGAAATAATAATAATGATTGTAATAACAGTAGAAATTTCTATATAATTTCCATTCCAACAGTTGAAGGTATACGGGGTTACACTCCCATATAAAGTTCACTTTTGGTTTCGTAACCATTTTGGGAGCAAGAATCAGTCCCAATATTTAACTATTTGTATGCCCTACTTTGGGTAGCAATCTGTTCAGATTTCTGGGCTGATAGTATGTGGATTTTTGGAGTAAGCTGGCATAATTTTGGTACTGTTTTTGTACCTTAAACCGTGAGCACAAATCTGTCCAGATTTGTGTCCTATATATATATATATATGAGTATTTAGGTCCAAATTGGACCAGATTTACACCCTGCTGGTCTAAGATTTTTAGGACAAAAAATGGACCAGGTTGTAATTGAAAATAAGAGTATCTTATATTCTCGAAAACAGGACAAATTTATAATATGTAAGCATGTATTTTCAAGTCCACAATGGACCAGATTTTTGGGTAGTATGTACTTGTATTCTCAAGCCCAAAATAGACCAGATGTATGAGTTATAGGTGTGTGTGTGTGTGTGTGTGTGTGTGTGTGTGTGTGTGTGTTGTGTTGTCCAAATCAGATCAAATTTATGAGCTTTGAGTGTTTTCCATCATAACTGTATATAAACGCATAGGGTTTTAAACTAATTTTGAGTAGGTCCTATCTTGTCAGTGCATGCTCATAAGAGTATAAGACAAATTTTTGGGGGCACAATTCTAAACTAGCAGTGTATGCACAAAGAGATCCCTAAAATGATTTCTGTGACTACTTCGATCGCATCAAGGCTACACATGTAATAGCTCTAAAGATGATTTTTTTTATCTAAACAGATCTTATAAAGAAGTATTTTTGAAAGCCTCTTTTATATATTAGATATATATAGGCAGATCTCAAATCTTATGTACGAAGCCAAATCAATCAAATTTCATATAAGTTAGATCATTTCTTTGATCCAATGTCCTTGTACGAGTCGAGAAATTTACAATCCCCTTGCTATTCTCTTAATCTTATATCAAATGTAAATGGTTGGGTATGATTCTTATCTTTAGGATTATTTCCCTCACACTCTCACTTAGAGACCGTCTCGATATTCACATCCGAGGTTTTACAAGGCAGGTGATAGCTAACTTTGCTCGTATGGCTTTCAATTCATGCAATAAGAATGGTGAAATATCTTCATTTTTATTGTTTCTAAGTTATTCTATGGTAAATGAAATTTTGTCTCTTATATTAACAAGAGTTGGGTTGGATCGGGCTGAGGCCAACCCTAACCCAACCCATCAAACCTTTTTTTTTTTTTTTCAAATCAAGTCGGTTTGAGTCGGCTTGGGTTTGGGTTAACCCAAGGCTAAATAGAAAAGAATAATAAAAAAAAATTGATCCTAAGAAATCACGATAAAATCAGAGGAGTTAGGTCGGGTTCATATGGGGTTGGGTCGCCCAAGTCTTGTACCCTTAACGAAATTAAATCGATTGGCTTTTTCACACCCAACCCCAACCCAACCCAACCTGAAGAAATGCCAACCCAACACGAACCAAAATCGGGTTGAACCCTAGTACCCTACTAGTTCGGGTTAAGCCCGACCCAAGTGTATTTAATATTTTTTTTACATACTTTTTTTGTTGGGTGGTCCGGGGAAGAGAAGGGGGTTAATTTTTAGTGACTTGTCAACAAAGGAAAGGAAAGGAAAGGCAAGGGGTGGCATGAGAACTGAATAGGATGGAAATATAACACTTAATGTACAGTACCCTAAAAGGCAGAGTGAGACAGGAGGGCGCTTATTCGAATTTCAAACGGGCTCTCGAATCGACGCCAACACCTCCTTCTCAATGTCGTCGTCCGGTTCTCCTCAAACCCTAATCGATCAGGTTTCTTCCTTTCCTTCTCCACAATTTCTTTCCTTTCTTTCCTGTTTTAAATGTCTTTTTACCCCTAGCATACAGTCTTTTGATATTTATAATACATATGCCATGCCTTTTTTTTGTGGGATAATAAGGTGCGCTTAGGGTTGTGTTATGGCGCTTAGGGTTGTGTTATGATTATCTAACTATATCAATTTGGACTACATCACGAATTTTACGTAGAGGGCCATTGTTTTTGGTGAAATTGGGGGTCTTTCACCAATCTGTAACTAGGATTTTCTGTAACCAGCATCAGCACGGGTATCCGGGAAAAAAAAATGAAACCCTTTGGCCCTGTCTGGATTGCAAGAAAAACATTTCTGATGGAAATTTTTTTCTGAGAATTTTTTTTCTTTCAACTATTTAGAGAGAACTGGTATAATTGTGGTTAATTTAGAGGGATATTATCATTAATTGAACATCCCTCTAAATCAAAATTGAATAGGGTTGGCTCAAGTTATATTTTTTTTTGGTGTGTTAAAAAGTAGGAAATTTTAAAAATATTTTTCCTTTCCAAATAGTTCCAAACCAAGCTGGTCCTAAGGCGGGCTTGGATTCCATGAATTTTCTGGAATAGTTTGGAAAGGGAAAATATTTTTAAAAGTCGCTACTTTTTCTACATACTAGGAAGATAACTTGAAGTATTCCTATTCAATTTTTTACTCAGTGAAACTATCGATTTATGATATTATCTATCTATCTAAATTAACCGTAGTCATATCATTTCCCTCTAAATTGTGGAAAGAAAAAATTTTCGCAAGAAAAACTTTTTCGTTAGAAATGTTTTTCTTGCAAACCAAACAGGGCCTTAATTTATCTTATTTTCATTTTTTTGGTATTATTTTTGTACTATTTCTAAAGTTTTAATGTAATTTAGGATTTAAATTTTATGTTTTATGATGAACACAAAATTTGTATAGTATAATCTGATTTTTTGGAAGCTTTTTGTTTTTTTTTTAATGAAAACGAGATTGATTAGAGGGGGGGGGGGGGGGGGGGGGGGCATGTAGTGCCAAATCTTGAAAGTATTGGAGTTCACACCAAAAGTAGTGAGTTTATCTGCCTTATAATTTGAATCTCCAATAAGATGTGAAGTATGTCATGTAGGGCCAGAGGTAGTAAATGATGGATGCCCTGCAATATGTGTGTGCTGAAAATATGGTGCTGGAATGCCACTCTTTGTCCATCTATGCCGTTTAATCACTCCCCTTATGTCCAAAATTCATAGACTAAGGAGCTCAATGCCAATCATAATGCAGAACGTTGACAGATACCAATCCTTTTATTGGTTGATTCTGCAAAATTAGAATAACATGCTGTTCTTTATTCGAATATCACCCCATTTTGCCTTAAAAAAGAAGAAGAAAGAATACCACTCCATTTCCGCTAGGACCTGAGACACCGTTTTGTTTAGGTGAAGCCTTGCTGCTACCTTTAAGATTTGGTTTTAGCTGACTACTTCCACCCTATGTCACAAATATCTCCAATATTTTCAAAATATAGTGTTTTTATCGTGATATTTTGATAAAACAATAAAATCCCGAAATAATCCCAAGATTTTAAAAATATAGCGATATTTTCATTTTTATCATAAATATCACGATATTATCCCGATATTTTTACTATATTTTTATTATATTTTCCCTTAAATTTTCTGTATTTATATTTTTAAATACTTTTATTTTTATTGTTTTTTTCCGATATAAACCTGAAAAAAATAATTTTTTAATATATCCCGAGATTTTTCCTTGCCGAGAAATTCCCGAGAAGGATATTTGTGACATAGCTTCCACCGTGTGACTGGTTGCAACATCCGGTTGCACTAGGCATCTTTCTCCCCCGTTCACTCACCTACACCCCTTCTATTCTTCTCTCGGCAGTTCTCTCTTTATTTCTTGATTACCTCCACCTATCTTTACTGTCTCTGCAAACTTTTGGGTCTTTTAGAGAGTGGTTTCGGGACTGTTTAACAGTCCCTCTTTCTCATCTTCACCTAATTTCTTACCCTTTCCCAGTCCTTGCTGTATTTTTCTTACTCCATAGAGACACTATTGTTTGTAGAGATATTTTATTGATTTCCTCTCAGATCTGCTCGCCTTTTTGCAGAGTTTTTTTCTTCTTTTCTTAGACCACTTTCCTTTCATTCGTACTGCACACGAGCACAGTCTCACCATATTTCCACTCCGGATATCACCTACTGTTGTTTGCTGCGCCATCGGGACTGTTTGGGGCTTCTCCACCACCATCTTGGACCTCCAGCATGTGAGATTCGAGGTCGATGTGCTCACTTTTCTGGGTGAGATCCTTCCTACAACCATTTTAGCCATATTAGACCCTAATTTGAGCCAGCGATACCTTTAGGACTGTGATCTTTGCATATATCTTATCCTTGAGCCTATTTTCTATAGTTTAGTGGTTACTTTGGGCCATAGAATTCTCCTTTTCTTTAAATAAGCTATTGCTTTCTTTAATATCCTCATTTTAGAAGCAACTCATTGATGGAGGCCAAAGGAAAGAAGAAAGAGAAACTAGAGAGGGAAGTTGTTCTCCAACTTGTTCTCAAGTGGGGCCTGTGAGAACCTCCTACTCCCTATTGAAGACGAGGAAGGATGTTAAGCTTAGAGTTAGTTTCTAATTTAGAATTGTTTAGTTTATTTTTCATTTAGGAAGGATGCTAAGTTTATGGATTAATTAATTAGTTTATTTTTTATTTTGGTAGTTTAGGAAAGTTAATTGTTCTTAGAGTTAGTTTCCAATTTACAAATATTTCATTTTTAGTTGCTTGAACTTAATTATATTTTAAAATAGTTTCTGATTTAAGAAGATTTTCTTTTAAGAAGGATGTTAAGTTTAGATTGCTAGAAAAATTAATTGGAAACCATTAGTTGGAACTTGGAATATGATTTGGGTTTTTAGAGTAATTTAGGAGCAGTGTTCTAAAAAGCGCTGGGCGGCTGACTGACCTCCCAGCGCCCAGGCGGCGCCCAAGCCTTTTGAGGCGTTTTTCATTTCTTTCAGATATTAATATATTTTCATAATATCTTGCATTTTTTTATATTAAATATAAATACTCGAATACATAACAATCTAAACCATTTTATGCATAAGCACTAAACATTAAATAATAACAAAAAGTCAAAAACATAATAAGAAATTAAGCATAAAGTACTTAATAATTTAAGTATTTAACAATACAACACAAATCCATGACAAAAAAAAGATTAAAATCCAAGCACTTCTTCAGTCTTCACCAATCATTGTCCTCTCCCTCTAAGACCAAGACTTTATCTTCATCTGAGTCTTCAAACCCGCCCCGTCTAGGCCCACGCTCATCGCCCAGGCGCCGCCTCATCGCCCAGGTGCCGCCTCATCGCCTAGGCGGCCGCCTAATAACACCCAGGCGGTGAGACCGCTTTTTTAAACGTTTAGGACCTGGGCGGTGCGTTTTTTCTGCGCCCAGCGCCTAAGCGGCCGCCTTTTAGAACAGAGTTTAGGAGGCTTGCTATGCACGTCATGGGAGTATGACTTTTGTGTAAGTATTGTATGCCTCTTGGCTATCGACATGATGAATTGATGAATAAAGCTTTTGTTTGCAAACTTGCTACGTGTGGATTTGATGTGTATTGTGTACAGTATTGGTTGATGCCCCACGAAAACCATTGGTGTGATGCCTTTGGTCCATCTGGTATGACTCTGTAACTTGTCTTCTTAACTTCTTCTTTAAGGTGATTAATTCTCTTTAAATTTCAGTTCTTATTTCCCTAAATGATTCCAACCATAGTTTTGAAACTCCCCCGCATCATCCTGGACTCCTCTGAGTCGACTCCCTTTTGCCTTGGCCGCCTTCCGCATTTTGCCTTACAAAGTCAATAAAAACTCCTTTGACTCTCCCGACTTATGACCGTATCAACTGAGTACTCGACCGCGTCATACCGAGTTGTCTAGGATTTTTTTGGCCGCCTTTTGACCCGCATCCGCATTTCAAACTCTGATTCCAACTAATTCTTTACTTGTTGGCTTCATGACCATTTTTTGCTGATGTTATTATGTAATCATGGACCACTCACTTCAATGGCAGTATGATGTTTAAGGTTTCACAAAATGTGAAAGAATGGCAGTCCGATGTTTAAGGCTTAGTTTTAAAACTCTCCCGTGTCCGCGTCAACCCCCTTTTACCTTGGCTGCATTCCGCGTTCCGTCGCATCCCCATTCCATGTTCTGCCCTACATAGTCAATAAAATCTTCTTTGACTCTCCCGAATTATGTCCACGTCAACCGAGTACTCATACGTGTCAACCGAGCACTCGACCGTTTCGTGCCGAGTCGATTAGGATTTTCTTCGGCTGCATTCCGCGTTGCATCCGCAGTTTTAAACATTGTCTTAAGGTTTCACAAAAACTGAAAGAAACTAAGAAAGAAACTTGGAACATAATTTTTTTTTGGAGAATTGATATTCTCTTATCCCAGATTATATCAAAGTTAAATCAAGTTAAAACTAGACTTATTAGCAAACAGATGGGCAATCAACTTATTGAGAGGGATAAAGATCTCCGTCAAAAGTGCTCAAACAAAAAAATGCAGATCTTCATCAAAGGTATCTCAAGATATCTTCTTGAGAGCAACGCATAGGCACTAAAAAGTTCAGGGCTGATTGGTTGAACTTGGGTAAAAGGAACTCTCATATTTTTGAGAAGAAGACTTCAGCTTCTTAGTTTTTTTTGAAGCATTCTTGCAGATATTCAAACCCACATCTCATTTCTAAAGTATTTTGATGTCCCATCATTTATGAGTGAAGATTGTATGAAAGGGTTACACCATTCCCATCCAAAAGGATATTAAGTATTTCATTTAGATCAAGCCACAAACTAATAATATCAAGATGGAGTTTGATGTTTTTTTGGAGGACGATGTTGGGCATATTGGTGTTATTCTTAGAGATGAAATAGTGCCTACATTTTTACTTTTTCTCAAGAACCAACATGTTCATATATTGACATTCTTGAATTAAAGGCCATTCACATGGACCTTCTCTGCGCCTCCAATTTGATTTTACTAGGATCTGGGTTGAATTGCTGTCAATGTCGTTAATGGGAAATGCCCTTGTCCTTGGAAACAATGTTTCAAGTTTCAGTTTCGTTATGCATTTCTGTCATGACGGAAATGGAAAGATGACGGTTTTTGATGGAAATTCGGTGGAGATCCTATAAAATTACAGAAACACATGGAAGTATACGCAAAAGATGAACATTTAAGATGAAAGTGCTAAAATAAGCTCAAATACATGCTAAAAAAACATCACATAAACAAAAAAACCACCATAATTGTTTAACAACATCGAACACGTTGTGACATTCTGACATGTCTGATTATTCAACACGTACCATATTTCACACGTAATTCATATAAGTATTTTATACATAATACACATCAATATAATTATGCAACACATACAGGTATATTATACCACAATACATTACGGTTTTGGTTTTGGTATGCGTTTCAGTTTTGGTACACATTTTGCTGGGTATGGAAACAAAAATATTTCGGTCGTTTCGTTTGAGTTTCGGTGAAAATTTAAGATTATGCTTGGATAGTCCTTAGCGTTGTAGCTGATATTAAAAAGCTCCCTCTTTTTTTAGATAGAAGTACATGACATTTTTTTTTGAATGGCTAGAATTACATGGCATTTAAATTTTGAAGTTTTATGTAAAGAATGAAAAAAAAAGAAACAGATAACTTGACATTAAATTTTAGTGTAGCAAAGAACCCTATGCCATTGACTAGTTGTATCACAACCTATGATTTGTGGACACGGACACGAGTGTCGCGTGTCGACACGGACACTGAAAATCTCCAAAATTTAGAAACGGGGACACGGCTAAAATAGAAAGGATATATATGATAGAACAACAAATATTAGTTAAAGAAGAGCTAAAAAAGAGTTTATAATCAAAGAATAGTTAATACTAAAAGAGGTAAACGCAATATGCAGTACTAAACGGAATGTCACACTTGACACGACGCAAAAACATGTTCACACACCCACATGAAGTCTAACACTTATAGCAGTACAGTTAAAAGTGTCCAAAGGAGTGTCGACACGGGTGGACACGCGTGTCGTGTCGGACACGGCAAGACACGTGTGTCAGCAGTAAATTCAAAGTGTCGGCCAAATCATAGATCACAACATATATTCAGGCATTATATAACATCTAATATATAGTATATCCTCCTCGCACCTCCCATGTTCTACGCCCTTCAAGTAGGGGCATAACATCAGTTCGTATCATGTATCACATTCTCCAGTCTGCCTAGCTGGTATTCATGTGTTTGCACACTCGTTCTCTCTTGCAAAATGATAATCTACCATGGTGTGCTTAGTCCTTGTGTGAAGGACTGTTTGTCATAGTGCAGATAGTATTTTATCACAATAGATATTTGGAGGCTCTTCAACTTTGATTTTTTATCTTGCTTGATGGCATTTGAGTCTTGTATGTTTGTTGTTGTTATGGGCATGGGTTGATAAATACTCTGCCTATGCATAAGGCTTTGCGCGAAAATATGCTTTTCCAAGTAACCAAGCTATTCCATTGAAAACACAAAAGCTAATGGTTGAGTGTTCTTCTTCTTTTTTTTTTTAAATTTTTTGTTGTTGTTAAATGATACAAATTTCATGTGTGAAAGGCCCTTCTGTCATGGAGAGTCGTGTAAGACCCGTGACACTTGGCACACTCCATAGTCCATGCATAAGTTCCCTTGTAACCAGTGCTGCATGGCACACATGTGGAATCTAGGTATTTTTTCAGTTTTTATGTTTTTTATTGAAAACCCAAAAAATTTGTGTGCATTTATTAGTATTTATACCTTTATAATTATAACCTTAGTTGTAAATTCCGTTCCGGTGGCCATTCCGTTTTGGCCACCGAAACGGAATTTGGGTGGGATTCCGGTCATTCCGGTCGAAACTTTTCGGTCACACAAATCCCCTTTCTCGAAATTTCGGTGGGATTTCTGTTATTCCGGTGCATTCCAACGGCCATAAAATGGTCAACAGTCATTAAATGAGGGTAAAAGGGTCAAAAAGCAATCCCAATGGCTATAATGGCATTGTCATATTTTTTTCAAAAAATTTGTGCATTTTCAGTTGATTCTGGGCGAAATAGGGCATTCTGCCGGAATGGACCGGAATGGGCCGGAATTCCGGCCGGAACGAAAAATATGGCCAAACCGTTCTAGATTCTGAGCCAGAATCGGAATTCCGGTCCATTCCGGCCGGAACGGAACGGAATTGATAACTAAGATTATAACCTATTTCAACCCAACGTAATATTGTGAACTGTGTTTAAAGCTATTTCTGTAGACACCTGACCTTAAACTTATTCGTCTATCATTGCGTTTCATGACTTCATGATAAATTGACGATATTTTAATTATTTATTCGTCTATCATTGTAGGAATTGTCAGATTCTCAAGATATTTTAAAATTAACGATTCGGACCATGAAACAGTTATTCAAGTTTTACATAAGCGAATGGTAAAGCAGAAAGGCACCTATCCATAACACTATTAGACCATCCAAGAAAATCTTGGCTGATTTAGAGAGATTCACATTTTGCTGCTAAGTGTCTGGCTTCCCTAAAAAAAAGGTAACTTGGACTCAAGGTTTTAAATTTCGGACTGAAATTCGGGTTTCGGTCGATTCCGAAATCAAAATTGCGATTACTTGAAACGTTACTTTATTTCGACCGAAATTTCGGTCCGAAATTGTAGGAGAATCCACTTTAAAAGGTACACTTTATTAATTATTTAGGATTTCCCCGAAACTTCGGGCGAAATTACCGAAATTTCGAAAATTTCGCCCGAGATTTCAGGCGGTATAAAATATTACATTTTTTATTTCGCGGGATTTTGAACGAAATTTCGGCAAAAATTTTGGTTTCAGTGAGTACCGAAACGCATTACGAAACCGAAATTTAAAACCTTGCTTGGACTTTCTTTGGTCAATGCATTGAGTACTGCGTTTCTCATCCGTTGTCCATCCTAGAAGTAAGCCTTCATTAATCAAGCAATGTTACTTGTGATTAAGACTTCTTCGTGGATCTATAAGTTGCCTGGAAAGGTTAATACTAACCTGCTGTTATTAAATCCTTCTTAAAAACATTTTTGGTGGCATTATGAGAGATTCAATGGTAGTTTTTTTGTTGCTTCGTGTAGGTTTTTTGATTTTTCTGTAAATGCCAATTGTTCATTGAACTGCTATGTTCAACAGCATTTATGATGAATTGTGAGAAGGCACGCTGTGATTGTCCTCATAGTTATTGAATTTGCTGTTATTATATGCTGGTGTGTTTCCATTATCGTCTTCTTGTAGTTGCATTAACCTTTTATGCATGTCGAGGCTCGATCTTCAGAGTCTGACAATTCCTAGACACTTTAGGTCCTAATGTAGCTTATTTTCTTTTGTTGCCTATTCTGTTTCTTACCTATTATAAATGAGGTTCTCTTGCATTAATTCTATATTCTGCAGTGGTTTCTAAAACTTCTTCCAAACTTTCCTAAGCTTAATCAAGAACACAAATTTTAATGGTAATTTCATTTTCTTCAGTTTCACATAAATTACAATCACCTTCTCATCTGTTTGACCTCCTACTATTCACAGTTTTTCACTTCACGGAAAAGGAGACCTCTATTGCCCTGTCCAAAGGATGATAAGACTGGCAAAGTTGCAAAAAATGCACTTGATGGATCTCCTAGTGCCAAAGGTACTCTAGATAATTATCTGGTGAATTCTCATGAAGATAATTGTCTAGTTAAGCCTCCACATGCAAATCATGGTGCCATGCCAAGGGAAGGTCCTGTTAAAAGGAATTTGACATTGGAGATTAACTTAGCTTCTGAAGTTATAAATGGACCTATCTTTTCCTCGAACAATTTGGGGAGCGAAGAGCATTCTCAAAAGGTTGAATCCTTGGGAGAAGTTAAAAAAGAGACATTGCATGAAATATCTACGGAAGGAATTGAGCCAGATAAACATGATGATGTTGTGACCAGATCTCGCAAGGAGAATCTGGAACTGAAAGGCTTTGCAGAGGATTTTTTATCTTTATATTGCAGGTAACATTTACATTGTCCACCTTTCAAGTACCAAATTTTTTTTCTCCCTTTTAGATTCCACAAAATAGTGTAGCACTGTTATGCTATTTTGTGGCTCACATTTTTTGGTCTGTCGGACCAGATAAGTTATCTGGTCAGTCGACCAGATATAAGGCGGGCCCACATTGTTTGCGTGTTCCAAACCATTCATCTGATGGGCCCTGACATAGATAGGGCGTGCCCAAAAAGTCATCTCCGTAGGATCATCCTAACCCTTCGATTTGTGGAGGTTTAAAATGGACAGATTTGTGGGGCTTTAAACTCGTCCATTTTAACCTGCACAAATCGAAGGGTTAGGATGATCCTATGGAGATGACTTTTTAGGCATGCCCTATCTATGTCAGGGCCCATCAGATGAATGGTTTGCATCACTCAAACAACGCGGGCCCACTCTATTTCTGGTCGACGAACCTGATAACTTTTCCCACACACAGACATACACACCACACACACACAGACACACACACACACACACACACACACACACACACACATATATATATATATATATAACTTGCTCCTTCATCATATTCTTTGGTTTGAGATCATTCCTCTATGTTCTTAGTGAACTTCCATCAAGTGTGAGTTCCCCTACGAAACAGAAGTTGAATGCGCAGGAGAGAAATGCTTGCCCATCTCTGCTAATCAGCAGCTCTAAAACTAGCAAGAAGCAATGTCTTTCAGTCTGTGATCAGTTCCCAAAAGAAGTAGCAAACACCCGCTCAGATCAGGAATCTCCTGAAAATGTGAAGTCCGGGGATGCAGTCATTGGCCTTTCTGGTTATCTTGAAGTAAGTGCTGATCAATCCACTGTCAAAATTTCAACTTAAAATCTATGAGTGTTAATTTGGTTTAAGTTTTATGCAGGGGACAGATAGCAAGACTGACAAGGAATATGAAAGCACATGCATTGGGGCTCACTCAGGCTTGAAGAAATCCAATAAAACTCCTAATTCAAGCTTACACAAGGCAAAATGTTATACGCCTGGCTCATCAGCTAATTTATTGTCTAAGAATGAAACCCCCAAATGGGTATGCAGAGGTTCCCTGTTTTCTCCCGGAGATGCATTCTGGAATGAAGCAGTCGAAGTTGTTGAAGGTTTAATTGCCCCAGTTGATAAATTTTCTGTTCAACTGTCCAAAGGGATTATTACTGTTGTCAACGGAGAAAGCTCGAGAAATGGAAGGTGTGATCAGAATGTTTCCAGATCATCTGAAGGTGATGTAACCAAGCATTTGAAATTGAATGCTTCTGTTGAATCATCAAAAGTGCATTCTGAAGAAAATGATTTTCCGGGGATTGTTTCACACAATGAAGCATCTCCGTTGCCTGTTAGGCATTTTGATTTCTCGTTTGAGGACAAAAATTTGGATGGGAATTTTCCAGAGAATGCATCTGATTTGGCAATAGGCAAAGGAAAAGGGGGTTTTTTGAGTAAAGAGAATGACTCTGAAGCTATTGATGGTAAAAAAAAGTTATTCCCTGGTTTGCCTGTTGCTCATAGTGACACATCTAAGATACCAGAGATAAAAGTGAAGAGTAGTTCCACCGCATACAGCAAATACAATGAAGCCAGCACCCCGTCAAGTTCCATGCCACTAAATGATTGTCTACAGATTAAGAGTTGGCTTCCCTCTGAACTTTGCAATATTTATTCGAAGAGAGGCATTTCAAAACTTTATCCTTGGCAGGTTATTTCTCAACTACTAGTCATTCAATTTTCTTGTCCTATGTCACTCTACTGATATATACAGTTTGGCTAAGTAAAATTGAGGGAATTGTAAGTCATGGTCATTGGCTCATTGCTATGATGTGGTGCCTATGTGCTAACAGTAACTCAGCATAGGTTGAGGAACCACCGTGCTTTTATAGGAAATGTTTCAAATTGTTATATTTCTCATAGTTATTCTTTAGCCTCTGTTTGCTTGGCTTTGTATGGCTTGTTTATTCCAATATTATTTTTAGCTGGTTGTATCTGTCTTCTCTATAGACCTACTAAAAGAAGACTTTGTCTCTATAGGGGTTGGGTATATAGCACAATTGGTTGAGGCTCTCTATCTCAACCTTGTGGTTGTAGGTTCAATCCTAGCTTTTGTCGCTGTTAATGTGGCTTATATTACTGATTAGAACTTGTCTTGTTTTCTGGTTTTTTTTTATTTGAAATGGTAATCTTGTTTTGTAGTTAGTAGGTTCTTGTCCTACGTTGTTGCTTTCAGTTGCCCGAATCCTCTTAATGAAGAAGTCTGAGCCTGGGTTGTTTTATCTTGAATATAAAATTCCTATGTGATATTTCCTGTTTGATGCCTTAACCATGGAGCGTGAAGTAGCTATCCTTTTACCCTCGTGAACTGATGACACCTTCTCTTGTGTCATGGGTATACACTTTCTTTTGCTAAATCTTTTATGTTGATGTTTTTCCGTTCTTTGCATGTTTCTTCCACTTTTCTTCATACTTCTTTCTTCTTTCTCTTTTTGTGTGTTTCTATAATTTTTATTTTAATGTGTGTGTTACTCCAGTGCAAATTGGTTGCTTGAGTGATTTACTAGGTTGTAATTAGGCTCACTTTTTCACGGACATACTCATTCCCTTCATTTTTTGCATAATTGAGGTTGAATTTTAAAATGAAGGTTCATAGTTTCACATGATAAATGCATCCAGGTTGTTTATATTTATTTATGTTTGTATAGATCTTTCTGTTAAATATATAAACATTGTAATTTATGTTTTTCTATATGTAGGTTGATTGCCTTCTGGTCGATGGTGTCTTGCAGAAAAGAAATCTTGTTTACTGTGCTTCTACAAGGTATTGATATTGATAACTTCGAAGTTCATTTTTGTACTTGCTATCCTGTAACCGTTTGTTATTCATTTTGATTTTATAATTCAAAACTTTATGGAAGCTAGATTAAAAAATCAAGCACAGAAATTCGAGGAAACATCAAAAATTAGCGTTCAAAGATCCCAAGAAAGGAGCAACTCAAATCTTCAATTCTTACAACATAACAATAGCATAGATAAAATCCCTCAAAACATAGTACATGTAATCTCTAGACAACCCTAAAACCCATTTTTAATCTCATTCCTTCATTAACATCAAACCATGGTAGCCGGAAACTTCTTTGGCTGGCGGGAAACTCGTTTCTCCTAAAACGCGTTTCGGAAATGTTCCCGAAACATGATAGAAAAAATTGAGGAAACGTTTCCAAAGCATATGGGAAACATATAAGAAACTTATGTGAAACATGTGTGAAGCCTTGAGAAACGTATGAAAATTTGTAGAAAACGTATTTGAAACGTGTGGGAAACATGTGTGAAACTTACGACAATCGTTATGGAAAAAACACACTAAAAAATTGTGGAATAGATATTAAAAAGGAAAACAATAGCATATATTGTTAAGCAAAATAAAAGTAAGAAATATTCACATAGAATTTGAAATTAAAAATTTTTAAATTTCCAAAAACATATATTTCGTGTTTTCCTTTCGTTTCATGTGTTTTCACTTGTGTTTCTCTATCATTTCTGAAATGTTTCTAATGCGTCTCTTAAGACGTTTCTCAATGTGTTTCTCATGCGATTTCTATCGTTTTCCGTTTCCGTTTCACGTTTTGCTTCCCGAATTCGTTTCCTACCTTGGTGACTATGCGGTCCCATAGAGATCTTCAAAACATGATGTAAATTGTATTAAAGTTAAAACAATTACTCGGTCACTAAGTTATGCTCTCTGAAAGGTCAGGATACATAAACTTTTGTGACTTGGATTTTGCTCTGTATCAATCTCTTCTGGTTAGAAATAATTCGTCCTCAAGTTTTCATCTCCCAACTCTTTCCTATTCTCTTCATCTAAATTTGAACACGTGTGAAAAATGTTATCAACTAATCGGACATGAATTAGAAATCTGATCTAATTTTTATGGACTTCCTAATCAAGATTTTATGGACCCACCCCTCATCAGTCTGAATCAATGGAAGTGTCATCTTGTCCGCAATTACCAAACATTCTTTATCAAATTGTACATTCTAAAAAATTTCCTTCAACTCCTTACAATGTTTGAACTTTCACCCATTTCAAAAAAAAATGTTTGAACTTTCATGAAAATATTAGGGGATCTCTTTGGGACATATGAAATCGCTAAATCAAAGAACATATTTTTCGGCATAGCCAAAACTGCTTCGAATCTTCAACATAGACGAATATATCAACCGCTTCCATTACATTATCGTCCTCTTCATAAAAGATTGGTTCATTGTCTTAAACAGTCATTTCAGTCTACAAAATTTTTTTGGATGATAGTTTCTACTACTATTGTTTCATGGCCGTAGACATGCTCTTGAGAAATCAATGTTCATTGGGAATATAGAATGCTGTAATACTTTTTCATTGCTTTTGGTATTTTAATGGTTTCTATGCATTTTGACACCTGTCAACTGTTTATGATAGATATTCAAGAACATGTTACTAATGTTCAAGATTTGTTGGTAATTTATTAATCATGATAACTGTTAGAATAAGCTTATGTAGCCCGAGGGCATTATAGTCTTTTCATAATATATATATATATATATATATATATATATATATATGTGTGTGTGTGTGTGTGTGTGTGTGTGTTAGGGCAAATACCTAACACAACTTTTCATTCTCTAATCTCTCTGTTAACATGGTATCGGAGCCCTAGGGTTCTTCGATGCCGTAGGGAACACCGACGCCGCCACCTCCACCTTTCTTTCTGTGCCGTCCCCTCCTAGCCCTGTTCCTTCTCTTTTTTTTTTGTGCCGACCCTTCTTCCCCACCCTTAAACCCTAACCCTCGCAAACCCCACCCCACCCCTCCCAGCCTTGCCGCCTCTCTTCTTCCTGCCGCCGGCGCCCCAGTCTTGATCTGCACCCCCCCGCCCGCAGGAATTTTCTTGGCCCGAAATTTTTTTCCTAGAATTTGGATTTGCACCCCCCTCCCAAAAAATTTCCAGGTGGGAAATTTTTTTCCCTGGAATTTGGATTCCCCTACCCCCCCACCCAAAAAAAAAAAAAAAACTTTCCCAGATTTTTTTTTTCAGACTTCTGATTTGCCCCCCCCCCCCCCTCACCTCCCCAAGGTTTCCAGATGACTTGAGCTTTGTCCCTATGTTTCGTTGGAGTTCCACAAGTGTGGGGCTTCGTGCTTGTTCTTTCGGAGTCCTTCCTCCGCTGGATGTTTGTGGTTTTTCCCTCTGATTGTTTGTCTTCGTAGCGATCTGCTTGCTTATATTTGGCTGCCCTTTCTTTGGGTGTCTGTGATTGTTGTGGTGTGTGTTGTTCGGTTTGCTTCACCGACATCTTTTTTTTTTTGAGTTTTGTTGTTTATTATGGCCTTGCCCCATCAACTTCTTCCACCGGTTCAGTTCCGTTCCCGGTGACCTCTATGACATCCATTAAGTTGGACGGTGCTAATTACCTTGCTTGGAGTCGTTCTGTTTCTCTCTATCTGCGAGGTTAGGGCAAGTTACGTTTCATCACTACAGATCCTCCAAATCCAAAAGATGCTGGTTATGATAAGTGGAGTTAGGAGGATGCCCAGCTCCAGTCTCTTCTCTGTCAGAGTATGGAACCAAAGATTGCGAGCCACATGCTATTTCTGGATACATCACGGGCAGTCTGGTTGCATGCTGAGACACTCTATTCCGGCAGCAACAATCTCACGCGGATTACTGATGTTTACAGTGACTTCTTTCGTATCTCGCGTGGCGATAAGACCGTCGCTGAGTACTATTCGGACTTTGTTGGTCTCTGTGAGCATATTGTTATTTATCATCCACTGTCCACCGACCTTACGGTATTGGCTCAACAGAAGAATGAGCTCCGTACTACTCGCTTTTTGGATGGCTTAGGGCCTGAGTTTGTCCCTCTTTGGCAGCATATCCTTGGGTTACGCACGCTCCCATCTTTGGATGAGATCTTTTCTCGCGTTCGGCGCGCTCTACGTATCGATCCGGCTATCTCTGTTGCTGGCGATCAGTCCGCTTTTGCTTCCCAGTCTGGTTCCTTTCAGGGCACTTGTGGTCGTGGTCGTCGCGGATAGAGCCGTGGCTTTGGCCGAGATTCAGGGGGAGGCCGTACTTCTGGGGGTTGTGGCTCCCGTTATTGCACTCATTGTGACATGGAGGGTCACACTATTGATTTATGTTACGATCTACATCCTGAGCTGCGTCCCACTCGAGCCGCCCACTTCGCTTATGAGACACCTGCTGCACCTACTCTTGCTACCTCAGACACCATGGTGGTCTCTTGGACTGAGTATGAGTCACTTTTGCACCTATAGGAGAAAGGGAAACAACTGGCTGCTTAACTTACCACAGAAGGTTGCAACCCATCTTGCTCCCTTAGCCACTCCGATTCCTGGCTCATTGATTCTAGTGCCTCTCATCATATGACCGGTAATAGTACACATCTTAGTTCCTACTAAGATGGTCACCTTGGCCAATGGGACTCGATGTCCTATTTCAGGCACTGGAACTGTTATAGCCACATCCCACTTATCCTTATCTTCCGTACTCTGTGTTCCTACTTTTCCCTGCAATCTGCTTTCTGTTAGTCAGCTTACTAATCGCCTTAACTGTTCAGTAACATTCTTTCCATCTTATTGTGTTTTTGAGGACCTTGCGACCGGGAAGAAGATTGGCTCGGGGCATGAGACAGCTGGCCTTTACAACCTGGATGATGCTATCACTCCCACGGCGTTTAGTACCTCAGCAAATTCCTTTATGTGGCATTGCCGGCTCGGTCATCCTTCTTCTGAGCGTCTGCAGCGTTCTTCAGTTGTTTCTGGTGTTATTAGTCATTTTCATTGTGAGTCCTGTCAGTATGGAAAACACCACCGTGTTTCCTACCCGTCTCGTTCTGTTAGTCGTGTCAGTAGTCCTTTTGAGTTAGTGTATGCTGATGTTTGGGGTCCATGTCGTACTCCTATGTTTGGTGGGAAGTACTTTGTTATTTTTGTTGGTGATTTTTCCAGGATGACCTGGCTTTATATAATAAAGGATCGTTCTGAGGTGTTTTCTACATTTTGTTTATTTTATGCTGAAATTACAAATCAATACTCATCTTCCCTTAAATGTTTACGTACTGATAAAGCCCGTGAGTATTTTTCTGATCGGCACAGTTTTCAGGAGTTTCTTTCTAGTCGTGGAATTATTCATCAGTCGTCTTATGCCCACACTTCACAACAGAATGGTGTTGCCGAGCGGAAAATACGGTATCTTGTAGATATAGCTCCCTCCATTCTATATCAGATACATGTTCCCAAACCTTTTTGGGCAGACGCTATGCTTACAGCCTGTTTTCTGGCTAATCATCTACCCTCTTCAGTTCTTAGCAATCGGTCCCCTTTTTTGGTGTTACACTCTTCTGAGGATCTGTTTCCGTTACCTCCCAAGGTGTTTGTGTGTGTTGGCTTTGTTCAGGATCTCACCCCAGGACTTTATTCACGAACCCAGAAGGGTTACCGATGCTACAGTCCCCAGCTTTGCTGCACATTTATCAGTCCCGATGTCTCTTTTTTTGAGGATACTCCCTATTTTCCTGCTTCATCTTCTTTACCGGTATCTCCTCCTCCGTTGCCATTGCCGGTTCCGATTCCAAGTTTGCCACCAGATTCGGTACCGGTTCCAAGTTTGCCACCGGATTAGGTTCAGCGTCCCGTACAGGTATATACTCGCAAGCGTTTTACTACTTCAGTTGAGCCTTCATGCCCTGCCATCTTCTCTCAGCAAGCAGGTTCGTCTTTACCCTCATCCTCTAATGATGCTGCTCAGGTTGATGACTCTCCTGATGCCCCCATTGCGAGCCGTACTCGTTCTTGTACCACTCATCACCCTATTTCTGATGCGGTAAGTTATGCTCGGTTATCTCCTTCGTATACCGCATTTATCTCATCTTTCTCATCAATTTCTATTTCTTATTCTGCTCGAGAGGCTATGCTTCATTCAGGATGGCGGGCAGCTATGGAGGCTGAGATGGATGCCTTGGCTAAAAATCAGACATGGCAGTTGGTTTCCCTTCCTCCTGGTGCTTAGGTAGTCGGATGTAAATGGGCGTTCACCGTCAAATACCTACCTGATGGCTCTGTTGAGAGGTTAAAAGCCCGTCTTGTTGCAAAGGGCTTTACTCAGACTTATGGGATTGATTATGCTGAGACGTTCTCTCCAGTGGCAAAGATTCCGTCCATCCGTATATTGATTTCTTTGGCCGTGAATCAGTTTTGGCCACTATATCAGTTGGATATCAAGAATGCGTTCCTCCATGGTGATTTGCAGGAGGAGGTGTATATGGAGCAACCACCAGGGTTTGTTGCTCAGGGGAAGTTGCAGCATACCGTCTGTAAGCTTAGAAAGGCGATTTATGGTCTAAAACAGTCTCCTAGTGCTTGGTTTGGGAGATTCAGTGAGGCCATCCTACGATTTGGTTTGAAACAATGTGCTGTAGGCCATTATGTATTCGGCTCTCGAAACAAGGATGGTATGATTCTCCTGGTTGTATATGTTGATGACATTGTTATTACAGGGAATGACAAAGTAGGAATACAATGCCTCAAAGATTTCCTTCAGAATGAATTCAGCACAAAAGACCTTGGTGTTCTGACATACTTCTTAGGCATTGAAGTGGCATATTCACAAAAGGGGCTATCTTTGTCCCAAAGGAAGTATGAACTTGATATTTTGGAAGAAACAGGTCTTCTGGAGGCAAAACCTGCACAGACTCCTATGAATCCGAATATCAAGCTTTCACCTGATCAGGGGGAGCTACTAGAAGATCCTGGTCGATACAGACGGTTGATCTATCTCACAGTCACTCGTCCGGACATTGCATATGCTGTTGGTGTGGTTAGCCAGTATATGAGTGCGCCTCGGACATTACATTGGTCAGCAGTGATTCAGATAGTGAAGTATCTGAAGAAAGCTCCCGGTAAAGGTCTTCTCTTCCGGAAGCATAACCATTTGAGAATTGAGGGATACTCTGATGTAGACTGGGCCGGATCTCCTGCTGACCGGCGATCTGCTAATGGCTATTGTACCTTCATAGGTGGAAATCTAGTTTCTTGGAAAAGTAAGAAGCAGGACGTTGTATCACGATCCAGTGCAGAAGCAGAGTACATGGCTATGACTTACACAAGCTGTGAATTAATTTGGCTACGATCGTTTATGTCAGAGATTGGATTCTCATACTCCTCACCTGCGTCCCTCTACTGTGACAACAAGTCAGCCATTCACATAGCTATGAATCCGGTATTTCACGAACGAACTAAGCATATAGAAGTGGATTGTCACTTTATTCGTCATAGGATTCAGACAAGCCAAATTCAAACCGAGTTCACTCGAACGAATGATCAGATTGCAGACATGTTTACCAAGCCATTGAATGGAGTTCGATTGAGTGATTTATGTAACAAGCTGGGCATGTATGACATTCATACTCCAGCTTGAGGGGGAGTGTTAGAATAAGCTTATGTAGCCTAAGGGCATTATAGTCTTTTCATATTCTTTTCATAATATATGTGTGTGTGTGTGTGTGTGTGTGTGTGTGTGTTAGGGCAAATACCTAACACATAACTTTTAATTCTCAAATCTCTCTGTTAACAATAACAATATGTATCTATATATAACTGGAACTATTAATAAAAGAATATGGAATATCAAGTTTCCCTACACTGTCTTTAGTAAAGTGTAATATTTTCTCATTCTTGTGCTTCATTTGCACAGTTAACATCTATTTACATCTCCTTCTCACTCATCTGTTGTTAGTGTATATTTGATGTTTTACTGTATATTCCACCACTAGCAGTATTGAATATTCCACTTACAGTTATACTGACATTTTATGCCATTCCGTAGGTTTTGAGGCATTTAACTGATGCTTATTATCTTGCTTGCTGTTTGGCAGTGCTGGTAAAAGTTTTGTTGCTGAAATTTTGATGCTGCGTCGAGTTATTTCAACTGGAAAAATAGCATTGCTTGTTCTTCCATATGTATCAATTTGTGCAGAAAAGGTGTTCTCACTGACTGCTTGAAGTTAGCAATTAGCGCCCTTCATTTCTAGCTTTTCATCATGCAGTTATCGTTTATTTGTTGCAGGCTGAACATTTGGAAGGACTTCTCGAGCCACTTGGAAAGCGTGTTTGCTGCTTTTATGGCAACCAGGGCGGTGGAACACTTCCTAAAGACACCTCTGTTGCTGTCTGTACAATAGAGAAAGCAAACTTTTTAATTAACAGGTTGTTGGAAGAGGGGCGTCTTTCAGAAGTTGGAATTGTTGTTATAGATGAACTTCATATGGTAAGATGTCTTTTTACGCGTTTTAGTGAGCAAGTTTTAAAATTTCAGTCTCGGTTTCGGTTTCGGACATAGCCGAAACCGAAATTTTGGCCGAAATTTGGTAAAAAAAAAAACTTATTTCATTATTGTGCTGAAATTTTGGAAAAAATTTAAAAATTTACATTTTCTTGGCCGAAATTTCGGATTTAGGTGGTTTCGGTGTCCGTCCCATCCGAAATCCAAAATTTCGACCGAAATTTCAACTGAAATTTAAAACCATGGTAGTAAGGCTCTCAAGCACTTCTATATTTTTGTGTCATTGCCTTTTCATTTGTTTTATCCTCTGAGGATCTCTGATGAATCAAGCCTAATACATCATTTACTTCCTTCTTTGCTTTGAGCAAATCCCCTTCTTTCAATGGGTCGACCTCCATACTTCCAGCTTTGACGCCTCTTGCAGCCAAAACAGAGCTACTCAATATTAAGTTCTGAGTTCTCTTGGTAGTTGAAGTTCCTGTTTTGTCAAATTTTCTTGATGTGTCTATGTCATGTGTATCCTTTTTTAGGGTCAGTATTGCATCCTCTATTGCCCGGAAGTCATGTTTCTTTGTTTTCCCAACTTTCTATTTATTCCAGGGCACTGAAGTTGTGTTCATTTTTGTGAAACTACCATTTACTCCAAAAGCATAAGCTGTTGGAGAAGGCATTATTTATTCTTTTATACTTTAACACTCCCCCTCACGTGTGGCCCCTCTTTCTTTGTGTCTGCCTACACGTGGCACATGTGACCCCACTTTTGGGTGGACCATTGCATGTGGATTTTTGACGTCAAGGAGGTTTGAACTTAGGACCTTTGCTCTGTACCATGTTAGGAAATGAGATAAGGTAGAGAGGAAGAAGAAGAGGAATGGAGACGATGGAGAGTCTCCACTAAGGAGCTCCCATGTAATATGATCGGAACCTAGGGCGGGAGGGAGGGGACTCTTCTTTCCTTCCTTTATTTCCTTTTGTGTTTTGGTTTTAGGGTTAGGATCGGAACCTAGGGCTCTAATACAATGTGAAACTACCAGTTACTCCAAAAGCTTAAGCTGTTGGAGAAGGCATTATTTATTCTTTTATACTTTAACACTTTCCACTTTAGTTTTTTAGCAGAGAAAAGGCAAGCCTGATATGTGACCACAATATGGGTGGTGAATCGCCACATATGACTAATTTTAGGTAGGCCCATACTACATGTGAGCAGAGTGCGTGAAGTAGGTAAGTACCATTTGGAAACATATCACAATGTATGATAACATTCATTTATCTATGTAAACTCTTCCAAATTTTAATTTAGCCGAGGCTGTTGTGCTATGATTTGTGGACATGGACATGGACATGAGTGTCTCGTGTTGTCAGGGACAGAGTGTCGGATATGGCAATTTCCTAAAATCTAGAAAGGGGACACAGCTAGAAATGGAGATACGACTGCATATATGTACACAATGAAAATCAATGAGAACATAAAAGATATGAATTCAAACATTTATACATGCATTGCACATGTGTATATCTAAAAAATAAAGCATGCTAAAAGTGCGAAATTTAGAGAAGAGTGCCATTATAAAAACCAATGGAGTGTGAACCTCAAGGTATTTAAAAGATGATGGTATTTAAAGCTTTAAACCGAGTATAAAGATTGTAATTATTATGTTCTTTTATGACGGAAAATAGGAGTGGGGCATATAAAAAGTTTAATAGAGTATTGTAAGTATTTTGGGGTTCTCTGTCTCTCACTCTCATTTTTTCTGTTAAGAGTTTATTTGGTGATGTGATTGAAGGTGCCTGGGACATATAAAATGTTAGAAAACCGGAACAGACTCCAACAAGTTCTTTTTCTTTTGCCATAAAAAAATCAATAAGTAACAACTGTTTCAGTCTGGGTAATACATATTAAAAGTTAAAAAGTTAAGAGTGCAACATTTTCTTTTTCATTTTCCATAAAAATTAATTAGAACTGTTGCAGTCTGTGCAATACGTATAAAAAATTACATATAACCTCTGGGTAATACATATAACTGTTAAAGAAGAACATTTGTGAGAATTGTTGCAGTATTTACCCAGATGTTACACATATGACATAACCATAGGTTTAGAAGAAGAAAAAAGTTATGCATATAACTATTGGAAAGTTTTAGATACAATCACAAGTGACCGGAAGCTATGGTTACATAAAAAGTTACACATATAAGCATTGTGACTTTTACTCAGTGGTTACATATAACCGTAGGCTACATAGAAAGTTACATAAAACCATAGGTTACATAAAAAATCGTGAGAACCTGTTTTTCTTTTTTCGTTTTCTATTCTCACAGTGCAGGTTTGCAGAAAAAAACAAGATGAAGGAGAGAGGGAGGGAGCATACCGAGTACCCCCATAGTCAAGCCAAACCAGAAAGCAGGAGGAAGACGGGAGGAGATAGGGAGCATACCGGGCACGGTTCCGTAGTCAAGCCAAACCAGAAAGCAGGAGGAAGACTTCACATTTGTAGAGCCAATCACATGGAGAAGCTGTCTTTACAATAAAGCTTGTATATAGAGTTTATTGGTTGATTAAATTGAATGTGGAGAGATCGAAATAGGAAAGGTTTGGTGTGGTACTGTAATGGAATAAGAGACTGCTAAGCGTGGACGTGTCTAAACCCGTATTGATACGTGTCTACACACGTCCGTGTCGACACATCAATGCTCAGGCATTCCAGTGTCGACAGATCATAGCTCTTGTGTACCTTGAAATGGTAGTTCCATCTTAATAGAAACACCAAGTTTTCCTATTTTAACTCAAGAACCCAAATAAGCATCTCATATCAAAACAACGTGTTGAACTGGGGAGGTTCCCTAACCTAAATACTTGGAATAGCACTTTCTAAAGCAAAAATTTTACCCAACCAATTCCTGTTCTTTCTGGGGCTTCCTAGTATAATCCACTGCTAATAGGAAAATGAAGGAATTAATTTTTTCATTGGTGTTTACCATCTTGCAGCATCATTGGCATACACATAGTACACCAGACCGTAAAATGATTGCTGGATTCACTATGTATAGACTCAACAAGAGCATCCAGAGATTAGAATGATTTGTAACCCTGAATAAAGAATAAACACAACCTGATAATAAAGAAAAAAAAGAGCTATTTTTTTTCCGATATGGGCTCATTGTGCAATAGAAATATTTAGAGATTTGCTTGTCTCAATCATTTGTTTGGCTTAGTTGACTCGATTTTGGTTCCTAATCAAAGTTTTGCATACTTAAAGAAAAACTCAGCCTGTTAAACTGAAAAATTAATCAACTCGGTCAAGTCAATTACTCAATTGACGATTGACTGCCAAGTCGAGTCTGAGTTTACAAAGATTGTCCACCACATCAGAAATGGAGGAGAAAAAGTAACACAATAAGATGACTTCAAGCCATCAAATCTGACTTAGTTAAAGCCTTGTACACGGGAGTAGTATGTAGAGCTAATGAAAAGGTCTATTCTAGATTTGGTTGATCTTTAAGAAATTGCATCCAAAATTGACCAGACCAACTATTGCTTTCGCAGTTGGGGAATAGATCATGCATAGCATCTGGAGGGAAAATCTCATAGGATACATAATTTGTATAAATCTTGAAATATGTCAAAGCGAATCCCTGAAAAATTCATTTGTTTTATCACAATTAGTGTTGAACAGTGGCTACACCACTTTTGATTGGGCAGGGTGTTAAATCATACACATAGTTTAAATTTCCACCAAAACCAACACGACCGAAATGTTTCTGTTTCCCTTCCCATTGAAACCGATACTGAAACTAAAAAGCATACCGAAACCGAAATAGTAATTGTGTATTTGTTCTTATTCTAGCATTTCCTGAAGTTTCATATTAAAATTCTCTCATTTGTATATTTCCACATGTTTCCGTGATTTTACAGGATATCCACTGAAATTTGCAACAAAAATCGTTTCCATGACAATCGAAACTGAAATCGAAATCGAAATTTAAAACCTCGATCATAGAAGATCAACTATAGGTTATTGCATATCCAAGGGTAATAATTTAATTAATTGGAGGGCAATAATGAAGGAACAGGTATTCAGCCTCTAGCTCAGTTTGTCAAGGCTTTATCCTTCAACCTTGAGGTTGGAGGTTCAATTCCAGCTTACCTCCCAAAAAATAAAAAAAATAAAAAAAATCAAGGAAGCTGTGCTGTTCTACTGCTGAAGAACAGCTCCATTCTTTGGCAGCTTAACAATTATTGTGGGTTACACTTTTCTAGAGGAGATTGGGTTCTGTAGTTAGCTTCCCATGAATTTTTTTGTGTCTGTTAAACATACTTTGATCTACATAGTTTGTTTAAGGACCAAGCTTATGAGGTAGATTGATGCTCTGTAGGTTTAATGATTGTTAGAAATATTACTGAGATACACTTCTAGAACCTTGGTCATCAAATTTCAAATGTGTTTACCAAACGATTGGACAACAGTTCTTCAACCTAAAAAACAAGCTTGGAATTGTTGATTTTCATCTTCCAGCTTGGAGGGGAAGTTCTAGTGGGGGCAAAGTGTCTTATGTATCTTTTCAGTAAATCTGTGGTCTATAGTACTGGGTTTAATTAATAATTTAGTAGCTCATATTCTGTTTTTTTTTTTTGCTTTCTTGTTTTTTGAGTGGCATTTTTATTCTTACATGGTAAGTCTTAGAATTGTTTAACTTCTTTCTTGATGTATTAATGGGATCAGATAATTCTTTATTATCTTTGCTGTTATAGGTACTGTTACATCCAGAAATCTCTTTTGCTTGTTGCACTGAAGTTGCTTGGATTCTTTGAGTACCTTTACAAAGTCTCATGAACTTGCTAAGATGATGGATAGTGTTCAGTTCGGCATAATGATTAACAATTATAGTTGAACTGTTTTCAAACAAAATATTTTAGTTAGCTTTGCTGTTTGTATCAATGCTCTATTTTTTTTTTGAAACTAAAACATATGTGAATACTAAAAGAAAAACGACAGTCATGGTTACCAGTAAACTCAATTTGGGTCGTTGTATCCACTTCCCAAAAAATACACCGGGTGGGTATGAAGCTCATTTGCCGTGTGGGAAATCTGTTTCCTAAAAATCCATTCCATAGATTCCTAGATATTGGAAGTCCGTTTCTTGAATTTTGGGAAAAAATTTCAATTACGGATAACGCTTTGATTCAAGTTTTTTTGGTATGATCTTCAGTGGAGTTTGCAAAATGTTGAGTCCTTGGTTTCCAACATCGAATAGAAAGACAATCTTTGATACCATTTTTACTTATTTAGAATGACTTGTGCTCGTGCATGCTACTCAGCTGAAACGACATGTTATTTGACTAAACTTGATCTTAACTATGGAGATTTATGAGTTACCAAATGTGTGAAGAAAATGTTTACGAAAACAAGCAATGTAAGGGCTATTGTCTTCTGAAAAATATGTCACTTCTATTTTCCGAAAGTGTCATGTTAGTTTTCAATTATGTTCATAGTTCATACTTCATACCTTGTTTTTAACTTTTAAATTGACACGGAAAACACCGAAATATTTTCGTTTTCATCCCTAACGAAACGCATACCCAAACCAAAACCGTAAGTGTATTAGTGGCATACTATACCAGTATGTGTTATAATTATATATATATATATATAGTGTTATAATTATATATATATATATATATATATATATATATATATATATATATGTTGCGTATAAATATTTATATGAATTACATGTGAAATGTGTTATGTACTAAATTATCAGGCATGCACGACAACATATGCCACTGATATTTGATGTTGTTAGATCATTATGAGTAGGTTTTTTAAACTTATGTGATGGTTTTTTAGTATGTCTTGGTGCTTATCCTAGCACTTCCTTATATTTGATTTGATGTTGTTAGATCATTCTGAGTGTTTTTTTTAAAAATTATGTGATGATTTTCTAGTGTGTATTTGTGCTTATTCTATCTCTTCCTTATCTTTTATCTTAAGAGTCATCACTTGCATATGCTTTTATGCATTTCCATAAATTTACAAGATTTCAATAAAAATTCCATCTGAAACCGACATGTTTCCATTTCTATTATGACTGAAACACATACCGAAACTGAAACATGAAACCTTGGTTCATACTATACTCCTATTTTTTAACTCCTTTAAAACCGAATTTCACAAATATGACGAGTTTTGTAACTAATGGTAAAAATATCCACTGATTATCAAGTTCATAGTTACGACGCATATCCTTTTTATAGGAGAAAAGTGCACTTTCAAAGCATGCTATATGAGACAGCAACCGCTTTATCAACGCCAATATTTCTGTTTGATTTAGTGTACATGGAGGACGATAGTAGTAAAGTAATAACACAACCATTCATTTGGACGATCGTAGTAAAATATGGTACTAAACCTCTATTATCTGTGTTGTTACTTTCTAAAGTAACCGTCTTAAAACTATAAAGATTTCAAAAACTTTTCTTGGAACCCCATGGCCCATACCCATCCCTGTCTGGCTTTCTCCATGTTTTTGCTTTTTTCTCTATGCAATTTCTATGGGTATCTATTTTATGTTAATAAATGTTCATGTATTATTAATAGAATAATTCAATGTACCCATAATGTTGTCCATTTTATTTTCAAGTGTTAAGAGTGTTGTTCCTCAAATTTTACAACAAATTATACTGTCATTTTGATCCCAAGTGTTATGGCAATTAAGAAATTGCAGATTTAAATATCGATTTCTTGGGAAAATGTCATGTTGTTGTGTTTTGAAGTGGATTGATGCGAAATATGAATGGAGGGGTGGCATAGGATTCCCCTTGTGTGATTCGTTCCAAGAACAGTCTGCGTCCAAGGTTTTATGGTGATACCCCATGTGAGATCCCACATCGGAAAGGGAGAAAAAGTTGTTGGGCTATATATGTGGATTCCCTCTCTCCCTGTGTAGATGAGTTTTTCGCATCCTTGCAGCGTGGGTCGGGCACGGCAGTGCCACGAAAGAACAAAACCGGGGCAGGTTGCGACCCAGAATCGGACAATATTCCATAGTGGGTTTGGGGCGTGACATGATGGCATCAGTGTAAGACCTCCCTCCAGCACGGTGTGCCAACGAGGGCGTTGGCCCCAAGGGGGGTGGATTGTGAGATTCCACATCGAAATGGGAGGAAAAGTTGATTAGCTATATATGTGGATTTCCTCTCTCCCTGTGTAGATGCGTTTTAAAACCGGGGAGGGTTGCGACCTAGAATTGGACAATATCCACACAGTAGCCTGGGCGTTACACCCCACGTCCAACAAAGGTGATCAAATGGCGAAATAAAATTGAGTAGTGGAAGAGTAGGAGGAAGTATATTCCCAAAATTAGTTAGAAGGAAACCCATGAAAATAGCATAGTTTAAAACTCTCCTGCATCATCGTGGACTCTCCCGAGTCGACCCCCTTTTCCTTTAGCTGCGTTGCTCGTTTTGCCCTAAAAGTCAATAAAAACTCCTTTGACTCTCCAGAGTTATGACCGCCTCAACCAAGTACTCAGCTGCGTCATTTGTGTTCTTGGCCACGTCCACGCTGAGTCGACAAGGATTTTTCATGGTTGCATTTTGACCCGCATCCGCATTTTTAAACACTGGAAAATGGCCTTCTCAAATAAATTTATCTTCGTAGAATGATAGCAGTTTATATTCCAACATTAGTTAGAAGGAAGCCCAAGTAAATAGGCTTCTCAAATAAATTCGTATGCGTAGAATGGTAGTAGTCTTATATTCCCAACATTAGTTAGAAGGAAACCCAAGAAAGTAGCCTTTTCAAATAGTCATAGCCTTCTCAAATAAATTCATCTGTCGAAATGGTAGTATTTGTTCTCATGTTATATCCCTTAACTGAAACTTCCAATTATTTGAGAAGCATATTCCCAAAGTTAGTAGGAAACCCAAGAAAATTGCCGTCTCAATTAAATTCATCTGCATAGAATGGTAGTATTTTTTCTCATGTTATATTCCTTAACTGAAACATCCAGTTATAAGAATCTTCCAACAAACTTCCTAAATAACCTCAATTAAATATACTTTATAGAAAATATACTATAAAGCTTTCTCCACCATGATCTGTTAGTATCTTCTATAAAAGGAACTGATTTCCCAAAGGACACTCTCAAGTCCCTCGAAAGGAAAACTTCTAAGTAAATCAATACTTTTCTTTAATAATGTCAATGTCTTAAACTTCTTTAACCCATCTAAAAGAAGGGAAATGTTATCAGTACAACCATATTTTAATATTTGCACAAACCCAGCTGTCTTTTCAGTTAAAATATTTACCTACTCTACGCATGCTAAAACAAATAAAAACGCCAATCTAAGCTTATTGATCAAATTGCCCATGTTATCTGTTCAAAAACTGAAATTCATGTTGCGGGTAGCATGTCTCCACTTCAATTTCTCCTTTAAAAAACCCGTGCTTTCCTCTTGCATCATGGATTGATTTGATTCATGGTGCTGCTTTTCAATTTGAAACCTGTATAAGCGGACTAACTATTTCTTTTTGGTTTGGTAAACATTACTCAAAGTTTCTGGTAATTGTCGAAGATGACTTCAGTTGAGAAAATTGTATTAGCATGCAGATCTTGGCAATTTCGTTTGATTATGTCGGCTTTAGTGTCAGTTATTTGGCTGGACTTTTACATGCATGGGCTCCAGGATACAAATAATAAGATAAATTGTGTGACACAAGCAACTATTTCTGTTAAGCGAAGTGCTGTTAAGTAGTAATTCTCTTTTCAGTCGCTGGTTTTGTTTGCATGATTTACTAATATCTAAATACGTATTTTCATTCTGTTTTATGTTTTCTTTATTATACTGTAAGTATTATGTGAATCTACGTTGAGATGGCAGTGATGCTCATACATTTATAAGTTAGTTGTTGTCTTGACAGGTTGGTGATCAGACAAGGGGTTATCTTTTGGAGCTCATGTTGACAAAGCTTCGATATGCATCTGGGGAAGGCAATATAGAATCAATTAGTGGGGAGAGTTCAGGCTCGAGTAGTGGGAAAGCTGACCCTGCTAATGGTTTGCAAGTTGTTGGAATGAGTGCGACCATGCCAAATGTAGCAGCTGTAGCTGATTGGCTTCAAGTGAGTGAAGGTTAACTATGTCCTTGTCTTTTTGTTGGAAAACCTCTGGGTTTTTAGATATAATTCAGGTGTTGATATTTCTTCTTAGCTTTACAAATTCAATGTCACTTTAACAATAAAATTGTGGACGCTTGTACCTTTTGTGAAGTTCTATACATAATGTACATCTGGTCCTTTTTCCCAATTAGATTTCTCTCAAATAATCTACTAGCATGGTAAAATCGGGGTCACTTTAATTTATGATAATGTTGAGTTTCTTTAGGTTTCAACTCGGTTAAAAGGTTGCTTGAGAATAATGAAAATGCTTGCGTCTTGAATGACTAGGCAAATCAGTCCCATGGTTGTAATTATTGCCTGATTTATTTCAAAATTTCCAGGTTTTATTTTATGTTTTTCTATTTATGATATGTGCTAAAAATTGTTTATACTAGGGAATATATTCTCTAAAATTCTAGTAAAAGGGCGGCCCAGTGCCCGAGGCTCCCGCCATTGCGGGGTCTGGCAAGGGCTAGATGTACGCAGCCTTACCCCTGCTTTGCAGAGAGGCTGTTTCCGTGACTCTAAAATTCTAGTGTATAGAATAATTTTTTGCATATTCATTTTCTAATAATATGTTGTCATAGACTTATAACAGTCAAAAATAATATTTTGTCATAGACTTATAACAGTAATTAACTATAATTATATAACATTTGGAGAAAGGCACGTCCGATGTGAGTCAAACAATTTCACATGAGCTTTTTTTTGAAGTAAAATGTACATAGCAATTTGTTTTCCTTCCAGGGAACAATTAAAAACTGACATCAGATGTGTTGTGACTTTCTACTTTGCTATAATAAAGACATTAAAGAAAGACTAAGCTGTGAGGGATGAAGCTAGAAAGCTACTAAAACTTTCCAATTTCTGAAACATTGATTAAAATAGAAACTTCTTTTGAATGGTTAAAATTTCCAATATGAAAGAGAACTATGGAATGTAGAAGTTTCATGGTTGGTGTTTGAGGACATTGATTGGGCCTGCCCAACGTTCATTTTATGACAGTACATTGTAATCCACTCCTCATGCTAAGTTATATAATCTAGGGTATCTTTGAAGGATATTAAATAACATAATGGATCCCAATACCATTAAAAAAAATAAAAATGCATCCCACCATTTCCAGAAAAAAAAAAAAAACCATACTGGACAATGTCCTATGCAAATATGTTTACCTTTAGATATTATTTCTATATCATAAGGCATACATTGAGGTATTTCATGGTTGTATTTGGCCATTTTAATAGAACAATCTGTTTTCTTCTACTAATATAGTCTAGTTAATTAAACACACACACACACACACACATGTGTGTGTATGTATGTATAAGTTTACAGTAATATTTATATGTATATGTATATGTATGAGATTATGGCCATGTAGATGAGCCCAACTCGTGTCAGGATTAGACTTAGTCAATTTGAGCTGGGTAGATTCTTTCACCTTCTTCTTGAAAATTTTCTGAAGGATTCATTAGCTGACCCCAACTAGTTTGGGACAAAGGCTTAGTTGAGTTGAGTTGAGTATATGTATGTGATTATGAATGCTACATTCAATATCCTATTAATAAGTTCAATATTATATTTTGATGCTATTAACTAGTGTTTTAGAGTTATTTGTGGCTCTCACCATCGCGGGGCACACAGCACACATGCCTCTTAAGGTGTATGCCTCTAGTTGAGGTTGCAACAAATGAGGCACATGTCTCACGTCGGAGGCTGTAAGTGCCAGCATGCCGTCGAAGGGGCATATATGACCTAATTTATCAAAATCTCATCCATATTTGAGATTTAGAACTGATTTGGAATTTTGGGACTTGGTTTTGGAGCTTCATCATTTTTGTTACTACGCCTCAGCATTTTAGTGAAATTGGAATACTTCATTTGTTTCTGATTTTACTTGTTGATGAGATCTATGATTTTGGATGTGAAGTTCGTGGAGCATGAGCACAACATTGCAATAGTGAGCGAAATTCCCTTCTAATATCTTTTAGTTTCTACCTTCTCTGCCATCAACATCATTTGTTGTTTCCATTGTGTTGTTTTGAGCCTAGTTGTTGGAAGCTTCCTAGTTAGGTAAGAGGTTCACTTCTACAGAAGTTCGCTTCATAAGCTAAAATCTTCTTGCTTCCCAAATTTAGGGGAAGCACGCTTCCTTCTTAATTAAGAGCACACTTCTTATTTAGGTGATTATTTTTCCTTAAAGAGTGTTATCTCCTTTTGAAAATAACAAAGAATATATTTAAAAAAGAGTGTATTTAAAATTCAAAAAGGGGTGCTGATACATTCACCCCCCAAAATTCCTCATTCACCCATTTTGACCATCACCCACTTCTGTTACCTGTGTTTACTGTCTCTCAAATTTTAGATTCAATTTATTCGTCTCCGAACTTTTAAATTCAATTATATCTCTCAAGTCCTCATTTATCTACTAACCCACATCACCACCCAGAGAGAGGCCATTAGTGACAAGTCAAAGCTCTCGTTCACTCTTTTTCTCTTCATTTGATGCAAACAAGTCGAAGCTCTCATTCTTGTGCTATACAACCAAGGTGAGATTTGATGTGTGACTCATGACATCTTTATTGATTACAAGAAGGCTTCCAGTGAGGAGCAAAAATTCAGCTTGAACAAGAAGGCGGGAGTTGAAAAAAGGTGGCAGCTTTATCAAAATCTTCACTTTTGTTTCGAACAAAAGATTGCGACCCTGAACCTCATACAAAATTCCCAGATATAATCTATCGTACTCAATAATAATTGCTGGGTATAGTGTATTTGCCTAAGGGCATAGTTGTCATTGACTTCTTCTTTCTTCATATAAATACATAACATAACTGAGGGGAAGTTTTTCCCTAACTCACTATTTTCTTCTTTTCTGTTGATCTTACGTGACATGGTATCAGAGCCCTAGGGTTCCTGATCCCTAATCGCCAACCTCCATCTTCTCCATCTTCTCCACCCAAATCCAAATCCATCTACTGCACCCTTTCCATTCCTCCAAATCCAAATCCATCTACCAGCACCATGTATTCTTGGCAGCGCTCCCCCAGCCCCACATAGTGATACAATGACTATTTCTAGGGCCAACTACAAGGACTTGCAGCGTCTTCATCTCAGCAGCCTCCTGCCTACTGCCGGTTATGCCCAGCCAGGTAATTCATCGCCCTCTCTACTTATTAGCTCAAGTTCCTGGATTATTGATTCAGGGGCGTCGAACGATCTGACTGGTAATGCTTCTTCCCTTAGTTCTTTTCGTCCATTTTCTCCTGCTTCTCATTATGTTACTTTAGCTGATGGGACCTCTACACCCATCACTGGTATTGGTACTCTCTCTCCACATTTTGGTTTTACATTATCCTCCGTCCTTTGTGTCTCGAAATTTCTTTTCAATTTAATTTCTGTTAGTTAAATTACTAAGACCCTACACTGCTTTGTCTCATTCTTTCCTTCTTACCGTGCTTTTTAGGATCTTACGACTGGGAGGACGATTGGCTCGGGCCGTGAGGTGGATGGTCTCTATCAACTTGACAGTGACTTGCCTCGTGTTGCTTTGCACAGCTCTGTCAACTCGTACTTGTGGCATTGTCGACTCGGTCATCCCCCCCCTCCAGAAGCTTCGGCAGACCTCTACTATGTCCTCCACTATTCAGCCTTTTGATTGCGAGTCTTGTCAACTTGGGAAAAACCATCGTGTGTCTTTCCCCTCTAGGGTCCTTAGTAGAGCTTCACGTCCTTTTGATTTAGTACATTCTGATGTATGGGGTTCATGGAGGACTATGTCTCTCTTTGGATACAGATATTTTATCATATTTGTGGATGATTTCTCTCTTGTTACTTGGTTATATTTATTAAAAGACCGTTCTCAGGTTTTTAATGCATTTCTTACTTTTTATGCTGAGATTACTACACAATATCAATGCACACTTAAATGTTTACGCACTGATAATGCACGTGAATATTTTTCTACTGAGTTTTGTACTTTCTTCTCCTCCCACTGTATCATTCATCAATCATCATGTGCATACACCTCCCAGCAAAATGGTGTTGCTGAGAGGAAACTCCGTTACTTGCTTGACATCACTCGCTCCCTCATCTTTCAGATGCATGTCCCTGAGTCCTATTGGAGCGATGCCGTTCTCACCGCTTACTTCCTCACCAATCGCCTTCCATCTTCTGTGTTGTATGGCTGCTCTCCGTACTCGATGCTTCATCCTACGGGTGACCCCTTCCAGCTTACCCCCAGGTCTTAGGTTGTGTCTGCTTTGTACACAACCTCTCTTCCGGTCTGGATAAATTGGACCCTCGGGCCGAGCGCTGTGTCTTTCTGGGCTACTCTCGTAGCCAGAAAGGCTATATATGTTATAGTCCTCGGCTGAGACGGTTATTCATCTCGGCCGATGTCACATTCTTTGAGTCCACTTCCTTTTTTCAACCTCCTCCAACCAGTGATGCTCTCTTTGATTCTCTCGTTCCTCTACCCCTCCTTGTCCTCCTAATCCTGTTCACTCTACTTCACCTACTATTCCTCCTCCTCCTCCTCCTATCACACGGGTCTATCAGCGACGCCCAAGAGATGATGATCCTACCCTACAGCCCGAGTTGGCGCCTTCACCGCCGGAGATTCCGGCCTTCTCTTCTCAAGTACCTCTTTTACCTTCTTCTGATGAGTTAGTTGATTCTCCTATTACATCTAGTACCCGGTCTCGTACGACTGCTCACCCGATTTCTTATGTGGTTTCCTACGGCTACGACCATCTGACTCCTGGGTTCCGTAGTTTTGTGTCTTCTTTGTCTTCTGTTTCTTTACCCAGGTTAGTTTCCGATGCTCTTGCTCATCCGGGCTAGCGCGCTGCTATGGAGGCTGAGATGGCTGTAGATGGGTGTTCACCGTCAAACGTTTACTAGACGGTATTGTTGAGCGCCTTAAGGCGCTGCTTGTCGCCAAAGGTTACACCCATACCTTCGGTGTTGATTACATGGAGACCTTTTCTCTTGTTGCCAAGATTCCCTCAGTTCGAGTCTTTATCTCACTTGCTGTAAACCGTGGCTGGCCTCTCTATTAGCTTGGTGTTAAAAATGCTTTCCTTCATAGTGACTTGACTGAGGAGGTCTACATGGAGCATCCTCCTGAATACGTTGCTCAGGGGAAGATGTCCTCCTCAGTGTGCAGGCTACGCAAGTCTCTATATGGACTCAAACAATCTCCTAGGGCCTGGTTTGGGCGATTCAGTGATGCTATCATGCGGTTTGGCATGAGGCAATGCGCCGTTGATCATTCTGTGTTTAGTAGTCACTCTACTGCTGGACAGGTTCTTCTGATCATTATTATTACAGGCAGGTGGCATACAGAGATAAAAATCCTTCCTGCAGGTAGAATTTTCAACAAAAGACCTTAGATGTTTAAGGTATTTCCTAGGGATTGAGGTAGCCTACTCTGGTAGTAGTCTTTCCCCCTCTCAGTGAAAGTATGTGCTGGATCTATTAGAGGAGACTGGATTTGTGGGGACAAAGCCTGCTGGAGTTTCCATGGATCCAATACAAAGTTAATTCCAGAAGAGGGAAACTTGATGGATGATCCTGGCCGGTACCGTCGTCTGGTTGGGAAACTTATTTACCTCACTGTTACTCGTCCATATATTTCATATGCAGTTGGGGTAGTCAGCCAGTTTACGAGTGCTCCACGCACCTCTCATTGGGTAGCAGTTATTCCGATATTCTTCGCTATTTGAAAGGAGCACCAGGGAAAGGCCTTTTATTCAAAAGACATGGGCATATCAGGGTGGAAGGATATAGTGATGTGGATTGGGCAGGCTCTCCAGCAGACAGGAGATCCACCACGGGCTATTGCACCTTTGTTGGTGGTAATCTAGTGTCATGGAAAAGTAAGAAACAAGACATAGTTTCCAAGTCTAGTGCTGAAGCCGAGTACCGAGCTATGTCTCATACGAGTGGAGAGCTTCTTTGGTTACGTTCTCTAATGTCAGAGATTGGTTTCTCTTCATCCTCTCCAGCTCAGCTTTATTGTGACTATAAGGCTGCAATTCACATAGCCACCAATTCCGTCTTCCATGAACGAACCAAGCATATAGAGGCTGATTGCCATTTTATTCGCCAGAGAATCTATAGGGGCGAGAAACATGTTTCCTTTACTCGATCTGCGGACTAGTTAGCGGATATTTTCACCAAATCCTTGCCTAAATCGAAGTTACATGATATTTGTAACAAGCTGGGAATGTATAATATCTACATTCCAGCTTGAAGGGGAGTGTTGGATATAGTGTATTTGCCTAAGGGCATAGTTGTCACTGTACTTCTCCTTTCTTCATATAAATACATAAGTGAGGGGGAGTTTTTCCCCAACTCACTATTTTCTCTTGATCTTACGTAACAATAATTTTCTTTAAAGGAAAAACCAACTTGATTTTTTCAATTTTGACCATGGAGAATACACCCAAAATAAGGGATATTGGAAATGAAATTTAAAAAACGCGAAGCCAACACTATTTTGAGATACAAGCTAATATCCAAAAACCCACAATTGACACGACCGTTCTCGGACTCAAACCAAGATCCAAAAACGATGATTTAACTCCATAACATTTTTAGATAGAACCCAAGATAAAAAAACCATGATCGGCACCCCACCATTTCGAGACAGAACCCCAGTTCTAAAATCCCATTATGGGAATTACTGCAGCAACCTCAGCGTCGGGTACAACATGTGGCTCTCCTAGCTACCCACCACCGTTTCTATTGTCCTTATGGCCCATCTTGTGGAACAAGAAGCGGCCCAACATTGACCTCACCGCAAGAGAGAGAGGGAGGGAATTTATCTTTCCCCTTTAAAAAGCTCATCGTAAGTTTCAAATAAAATTTGTGGATATTTCTCCAAAAGATTAATATTAAGGGGGGTGATAAATCGACTCCCATATATCTTAAATCGACCCCCCATGGGTCTTTCTCTCTCCTCTTTCTCTCTCTAACCCAGAGGAGAGAGAAATACACATAGGGAGTCGATTTAAGATATTTAGGAGTCGATTTATCACTGCCCTAATATTAAATCTACATGAATAAGACATGTAAAACTATAAATTACTAAACTTATAATTGTAATCAACAGCGAAGTACTCTTTGCTACTTGTAAGTTGTAACCCTTTTCTACTTTAACCATGTTCCCACAACCTTCTATAGCCCTATGTTCGCAACAAATTTCACATGCATGAAAAAGAGAATCTAACACATAAAATAAATTGGGATCAAATTTCCCTCTTGCGAGAAGAGGTTTTATTAATTTTGGTTGGGATCGTATAGTTCCGGCTCTATTGACCGTTAATTACATTTCTTGAAGAAGAAAATACCTCTGATTACCTATCAAGAGGTTCCCTATCTAAATACAACTTTTATTAATTGTCCTCCACAAAGAGGGATTTTTGAAGATCTGATTTTTGTGAACAGATCCTTTATAATTAATTTTTTTGGGAGATGTTGTCTTTGTCATCTTCCTCCTGGAGGAGAAAAGTCTTCTCCCTTTAGGGAGTCTCTAGGAGGAGATCCTAAAGGGACCTTTAGAGATATTATCTAAAGAGATTTTTCTCCGTCTTTCTTTTTGGGTGCCTTCATCTTTTTCATCCTTCTCCTAGGAGAAGGGTCTTCTCCCTTTAGGGAGTCTTTGGGAAGAGATCCTAAAGGGACCTTTAGAGAGAGATTCTCTAAAGGGATTTTCCTCCGTCTTTCTTTTTGGGAGCCTTCATCTTTACCATCCTGGGTCTTCTCCCTTTAGGGAGTTTTTGGGAAGAGATCCTAAAGGGACCTTTAGAGAGAGATTCTCTAAAGGGATTTTCCTCCGTCTTTCTTTTTGGGAGCCTTCATCTTTATCATCCTTCTCCTGGAGGAGAAGGGTCTTCTCCCTTTAGGGAGTCTCTGGGAAGAGATCTTAAAGGGACCTTCAGAGAGAGATTCTCTAAAGGGATTTTCCTCCGTCTTTCCTTTTGGGAGCCTTCATCTTTATCATCATTCTCCTAGAGGAGAAAGGTCTTCTCCCTTTAGGGAGTCTCTGGAAAGAGATCCTAAAGAGACCTTTAGAGAAAGATCCTCTAAAGGGATTTTCCTTTTTCTCCCGAAGGAGAAAAGGTCTTCTTTCTGGAACCTTTTGGGAGAAGCCTGCAAAGAAAAAAAAAGCATTGTTAGCCAATAATATCTTCTCACCTTTCTCTCTCCTCCTCCTTTTCTTCACGTAGCTTTTCTTTCGCAAAGATCCGATCCCCTTTTGGGTAGTTTTTTCCTCCCCTGGATTGGATCTCTGGATCCGCCTCCCTTTTCAAAAGGACTTTTCTTCTATTTATAGAGATTCCTTAGACTAGTTGGTTACTACAACTCATCCTCTATCCTCAATTTAACGATCTCCACTTTCTTGTTTTGGAGCCGTTGTGAATGCCACATCACCCATATCTTTTGGTTCCATGATTTCAACTTCCCTCTTTTATGGGAGTTATGCAACCTCTTTTTTAACGTGGGTGATTCTTCCGAAAGTTTCAACTTTAGTGGATTTAGGAATTTTTTCCTTTTCACTTAAGTGTTGTTTGTGTATATCCCTTTATTTTAGGGATAACGTAATGTAACGTGTAACCACACTTTTCTTTTTTATCTTCTTTTTTTTTAATAAGGAATTTTACTATTATGCCCTTTTTTGTAAAATTTGGGGTCCAACACCCTATTTCTTTCTGCATTTTCTCTTTCCTCGAACCCTCATTTTCTGCTTCTGCTTCCCACATCGCTTCCCACTCTCTCAACTATGGTTTGGAGTCATTTGGAGAGTGTTAGGCTTGCTAGGCATAAGGAGGACGAGAAGAAATTTTTGTAGTCATGTTGCTAATCAGAAGGGTTTTTTTCTTGGAGGAGAGGGGGGAGGGGGGGGGGGGGTTTAAGAGTACTGGAAGTTTTTTTTTTTTTTTTTGTGGTAGAGTACTATATCGTATATAGTTGTTATAGTTTTTCTGGTGTTCCTTTAAAAAAACCAAAATAGTTGTAGTAGGACTGATTGCTTTGCCTTGTTCGTCCACATTTAAAAACATTGCTATAAACACAAGATTTGAAAGACATATTTTATACATTTTTTTCCTAGTTGAAGTGAGATTGAAGTTTGGCTGATTCTTGTTGAAGTTGTTATTAGCGATACACACGTGCTACAACATGTGTTCGGTGGTGGTACAGTAGTACCCTTCATTATCAGTACTTTGGTCTTTTGTGTGTCACTAGTATATATGACTTGTTTTATCATCACAAAGCAGTGAAGACCAATATACTTTGGTCTTTTGTGTATCACTAGTATGTATGAATTGTTTTATCATCACAAAGCAGTGAAGACCAAATTTTCAGGTTTCGTTATGCATTTCAGTATGGAAACATATGCAAATGATAGACGTTTAAGATGAAATGTTAGGAAATGCTAGAATAAACAGAAATAAACACTCAATATCAGGAATTCGGGATTGAGCGTCCAGCTCAATGCTGAGGGCTTTGTTCTTCAACCTGGAGGTCGGAGGAATAACTCACATAAAATAATTGGAAACTAACATGCATATATGATAATTTTTTGTTTTAAAAATATAGTTTATCCTTATTTTATAAGATTTTTTTAAAGAAAACAATTAAAATAATGAATTTTCGAAGTGAAAAAATGTCTTGTCAATCAGTAGATGGGGCAACAACTCATATTAATTTTCAAAGTGCCATTAAGTTGTCACACTTGTCTTCCATGCTAGAATGAAGCACATAGAGATTGGCTATCATTTTGTTGAAGAAAAAGTAGAAAACAGTGAGATCGTTGCTCTCTTTGCAGCGAACTATGACCAAGTTGCAAATATATCTACGGAAGGATTGAGTACAAGCTGACATGATCATTTGACAATAAGGTCATTATTCTTCAAGGAACATATCAGCTTGAAGGGGAGTTTTAAAGGTATAATCATGAAAGAGTATGGTGTGTTAGGTTGTCATTTAGTGATACTCTCATCAGGGGTACCTTGGTCTTTTGTTCTCTACTATATATTACTTGTCTTCCAATCACAAAGCAATGAAGAAATAATTCCCCTCCATCACATGTATATTTCATATTCCTCTTATTATGTTCTTCTCTATATTGTATGTTAATGGTTTCAAGGGTTCTTTTTCGTTTTAACTCGAGCCATCACCTTACCGAATCACACTCTGTAATTGGGAATCGACCTATATATATATATATATATATATATATATATATATATATATATATATATATATGAGGAAAAGGATTGTGAGCTTGAGCGTTGGAACATATTCGTGAGCTTGAGCTCAAAAACCATTGAGGCCCACATTGTTATATATGTATTTAGTTTTTGATTTCATGAATATAGTTTTAGTATGAGAACATTCGATTGTTTCTTCTTTACTGTGTGCATTTAGTTTTTGATTGCATGAATATAGTAGTAGTGTGAGAACATTTGATGATTTAGAGAATGGGTTCCTCTATATTCATTTTTCTTTCTTAGTTCAATCTTTTTAACCTACAAACTTCAATGTTACACATATCTGCCCTCAGTCCTCACTTATTGTCATTTGTAATGGTCACATGGATTCTTGGAATCATCTGTACTCATTGACAGTTCCCAAAATGAAGAAAACCAAGTAAAATCTTATTCTGCTGTTGAATCTAATCTGTATTTTATCCTAGTTCTGTTGCTTGGATGGGTTGTTTCTTAAGTTGTGGAGATCATTATGTCTTACAAGCTGCATGCCATAAATCTGGTCACTTATTTTTTCAATAACACATGCAGGCGGCACTATACCAAACGGATTTTCGACCTGTTCCATTAGAAGAATACTATAAAGTTGGAAATGCCATTTTTAACCGAGAAATGGTGCTTGTCCGAACTATTCCAAAATCCGCTGATCTTGGAGGCAAAGACCCAGACCACATTGTGGAATTGTGCAATGAGGTATAAAGTGGTTCTGTTTTGTTCGCTAGGATATGGTGCTGCTTTTATCTGATTATATCATTTGACATGTATTTCACATAAATTCTGAATCCTTATGCAGGTTATTCAGGAAGGTCATTCCGTGCTTTTATTTTGTTCCAGTCGGAAAGGATGTGAATCAACTGCAAGACATGTTTCAAAGTTTCTTAAAAAGTTTCCTGTTAGAATAAGTGAAGGAGTTTGTGAATTTAGTGATGCTTTTTTAGCTGTTGAAGCCTTGAGAAGGTGTCCTGCTGGTTTGGACCCTATTTTAGAAGAAACTTTTCCTTCTGGTGTTGCCTATCACCATGCTGGTCTAACGGTATGTTCTCGTCATCTATGTCACAAATATCATTACCGGGAACTTCTTGTCAAGGGAAAATCTCGGGATACATTAAATTTTTTTTACCTTTTTTGGGTTTATATAGGGGAAAAACGATAAAAATGAAATTAGTTAAAAAATATATAAAATTTCAAAAAAAATAAAAATATCGTGATATTATCACGATATTTTATGATAAAAATAAAAATATCGTTACATTTTTAAAATCTCGGGATTATTTCTGAAATTTGTCGTTTATAAAAATGTCACTATAAAAACACGATATTTTGAAAATAACGGAGATATTTGTGACATAGCTTGTCATATACCATATTATGTGGCTGTCCTGTAAATGAACTTCGTTCAGTTGTATGTGTGTAGGATGTATTCTTTTGTGGTTGATATATCACGGTATCTATTTTGAACATACAAAGGATGCTGTATTAATTTTCTGCACGTATGGGAGGGTCCACCTTTTATTGTTTTTTGTTCTTGGTACCACATCATTCAGTGTTGTGGTTTTGAAACAGGTCGAGGAAAGGGAGATTGTTGAGACTTGCTACCGTAAAGGACTTGTACGTGTCTTAACTGCCACATCCACCTTGGCTGCTGGAGTTAACCTGCCTGCTAGGAGGGTTATATTTCGACAACCCAGGATTGGGCGTGATTTTATTGATGGGACAAGATATAGACAAATGGCTGGTCGTGCTGGCCGGACTGGAATAGATACAAAGGGGGAAAGTGTACGCTGTTATGTTTATTAAATGCTATACTTTTTTAGTTTGATGTTATTGGTTGCTGGTTCTCACTTAATTCTTAAGATAGGATGCTGATATATTCTTTATACAAGAGTATTCTTTTGCCTATCAGTTGAATTGGGAAAATTTGTATATGTATACGGGAAAAATGTTTCTACCCCGACGGACCAAATAAATTATCTATTCCATTGACCAGAAATAGTGTGGGCCCATGTTGTTTGGGTGATCCAAGCCATTCAATTGATGGGCCCTGACATAGATTGGCTGTGCCCAAAAAATCATCTCCATAGGATCTTCCTAACCCATTCGATTTGTGGAGGTTAAAATGGACGGGTTTAAACCTCCACAAATCTGTCCATTTTCAACCTCTACAAATCGAAGGGTTATGATGATCCTATGGAGATGATTTTTTGGGCACACCCTGTCTATGTCAGGGCCCATCAGTTGAATGGTTTAAATCACCCAAACAATGTGAGCCCACCCTATTTCTGGTCGACGGACTGCATAACTTATCTAGTCCGACGGAGTAGAAAATGTGAGCCCTAACTCAAAAAAGTGTTTCTGGTCGACCTCGACCAGATAAGTTATCTGGTCCGTCGACTAGAAACAGTGACTTATCTGGTCCGTCGACTAGAAACACTGTGTAAAATGGACCGTCCATTTTTAACTCCACAAATCAAGGGTTAGGATGATACTATGGGGATGATTTTTTGGGCACACCCTATCTGTGTCAGGGCCCATGAATTGAATGGTTTGGATCACCCAAGCAACGTGGGCCCCACTGCGTTACTGGTTGACGGACCAGATAACTTATTTGGTCCGACGGACCAGAAAATGTGAGCCCTATATTAATTTCTAAACTTTATTTGTATGTTTCCTGGTTGTAATTGTCAGCTTCCCTTCAGCTTCTGATTTCTTTCTTCTGTTTTTACGTTAATTAGATCCTAATCTGCAAGCCAGAAGAGGTGAAACGAATTACAGCTCTGCTTAATGACGACTGCCCCCCATTACAGTCATGCCTCTCTGAAGATAAAAACGGAATGACTCATGCAATCTTAGAGGTTGTTGCTGGCGGAATTGTTCAAACTTCGAGTGACATTCACCGATATGTTAGGTGCACACTCCTCAATTCAACGAAGCCATTTCAAGATGTTGTTAAATCAGCTCAGGATTCTCTTCGCTGGCTGTGCCATAGGAAATTTCTCGAGTGGAATGAAGAAACTAAGCTTTACAGCACCACACCTCTTGGGCGTGCATCTTTTGGAAGCTCTCTCAGCCCTGAAGAATCACTTGTAAATATATGCCGACTTGTTTAGCCCTGTTCGTTTGAGATTGTGGCAGCCGATTGCCACAGATACCCCGCATTCCGATTATTGGACCCAAAGTTAATGTAATTTTAAATTTTGGGTCCAATAATCGGAGGGGGGGCGGCAATCGGTTGTCATAATCCCAAACGAACAGGTTATTTGTGTTCGCCGGTGCTTTTATTGAGCCTTTTCTTGTTAATTTTTTTTTTGAATTAGAAGCAGATTTTCCTAATTATTTCAGGTTGTACTGGATGACCTTTCAAGGGCAAGGGAAGGATTTGTTCTTGCATCTGACTTGCATTTAGTATACTTGGTCACACCCATTAATGTTGATGTTGAACCGGATTGGGAACTATACTATGAACGGTTCATGGAATTATCTACCCTTGATCAGGTAAATTTTTTCTTCTCATGCACTCCATTACTTGCTCGGTGTTGCTAGTCAGTTGTTGAGTTTTGGAGATCTTACCATTTTCCTCTTTTTATGTGCTTTATGAAGAATGGAGATATCAATATACACTTCCCTGACCTGGTTTTGCATTCAAATGCTTGTATTGTCTGCCATCCAACATGTCCCAAGATAATATGTTAAGGGCTAAGTTTCCTATTTCAACTAAGCTGTTTGGGAATGTGATGCAGATAATAGGCCAATAAGTGGCATATTTCCCCATTAGGATTTCTAGGCATTTATTTTCCTTGTTATTTAGTTTTAGGCTTTTATTTTCTATGTTATTTAGAATTAGGAAGTTTAGTCTTTTACGAATTCTTATTTTAGTAGGTTTCTATCTTTTAGGTTGTTAATTGCCTATTGATAGGCCTATTTACAGCTTTATTGGGAACTTTGATGATTAATTGAATTGATTGAGAGCTTCTCTCCCAGATTTCTATTCTTCCCTCTCTTCTCCTCTTCTTCTTCTACTTTTCCCTAGTTTCGTCTCTTCTTCTCTACTTATTCTTCTTCTCTCTTCTTCTTCTTCCCCTATTCTTCTTTTATTCTTCTCTTCTCTTCTCATCTATTCTCTTCTTCTTCTCTTCTAATCCCCTTTCTTCTATTTCTCTTCCCGATCGTACATCAGAATGTTATATTGGAATTATCATGTATAGACCATAGTTACCGAAAAGTTCCTAGTTAGATGGGAAGATCACTTCCCTGAAACTGGTTTTGGAAGCCGAGTTCTTCTCGCTTCCTGAAATTTGAGGAAGCCAGACGCTTCCTACTTGTTTCCTCCTAATTAATTGTATGCTTCCTATTTAGGTGATTATTTCTTCCCAAAAGAATATTTTCTTCTTTTGATGATGTTGAAGGATCTTATTTTAAAAAATACATTTAAAACTTGAAAACTCATCTGTAAGTTCAAATGAAAATTATGTGAAACTTTTCCCAAAATCTTAATATTAGATAAATATGAATAAAACATGTGAAACTTTAAATTCCTAAAACTGGTAATTCTAAGTAGTCAAGAAGTCTTCTTTTATATACTTGTAATCCTTACCTATGTTAACCCTTCCTCGCTAACCTACTACAATCCTACTCTTTATATGCTTCATGTTGACTTTCAATGACACTCCCCACACATTTTCTCTTAATTTTCTTTAAAATTTTCCGCTTCCTGCTTTTTCTCTTATCTAAACTGCTTGCTTCCCTCTTTTGCTTCCCGCATCGCTTCTCGTGCTCGCTTCCTACTCTGGAAACTATGATATAGACTAAGCAGGTGCTTGATCAGTCTCAAGTTCTCAATCGATCACAGGTTGTGTTGTTAAAGATCGAGGGGGAGATGGACTGTGAAAATATAATTTCCCCCAAAGTGGAGAAAGTAAAAATCAATTTGTGAATTGGACATACAAAATCTATGGTGGGTTTGCAAATTGAGTGAAACACATTTTTGAATGAACTTTTGATGAATAGGAAAGTTGTATGATCGAAAGGAAGCTGCGGCCTGTGGAAGGCCTTTGGGACCCAATTAGCATGCATTTATGAAAGGACCTTAACAGTGGGCCTGGATCTCCAGCTGCCTGCTACTTCTTTCTACACGAGTGCTGCAAAGTAGACGCTTGAGGCCAATATTATCAATTAGAATTTTGGGACCGTGAAATTATGTTTTTGGGAATTTTAATAACTATTATGAGTTTAGATTAACTTTTAACAATGACTTCTTGGTCATTAGTCATAGCCATATAGAGTGAATTTCATTTTTGCTCCTTCGTTTCTAAATCCAATTTGGATTGTTTTGGGACTATAATTAGGTGCCAGTAGGTCTTGCAATTCAATCTAGAAATAGAGAGGTAACGGTGCAGTAGCAATTCAATGATTTCCTTTGGTCCAATTTAACTTCCTAAATTGGAACTAAAAGGTTACTTGTTTTCCATGTATTTTTGGTACTGAATATTGAAAGGTGTTGAAATCAAATTAGAAGTCTAAGCTTGTAATTGGAGAGAAGGGTGAAAGATAATGCTTAGGCTTGCTTTGGTTGATATTGTATGAACTCTCTTCAATATGTTGAATCAGAAAGATACAGGGGGATGTAGAAGAGAGAAATCATGGAGTCTCAAACTCAATTTCTTTCATTCAATAATGATCAAATACAATTTACAAGTCATATTTATTTGTTTTTACTAAAAATGACCAAAATATCCCTACCACTAATTACGACCAGTTCTGTGCTGTCCTACAAGCTAACATGATTTCCTTAAGGATAGTCCCATTCCACCAAAGAACTAACTTATATACTGCTCATACATGTATCCATTGTGTTTGAGTCCCAGATGTAGTTTGTTGAACCACACTCTGAGATCCTAATTGAGTCCATAGCTAGCTTTCTTGAGCCTACATACATAGTTGTTCATGTATTCAGCTTCAAATCCTTTTGGCTGTTCCATATAGACCTCCTCCTTAAGGGACCCACGAAGAAACACATTCTTGACATACATTTTACCAGGAGCCCACCCAAATATGTTGCCCAAGGCTAGGATGATTCTCACCTTAGTATGGTTGACTCTGAAGCTTAAAGTCTCATCATAATCAAGACTATACATCTAATTGTCCTCTGTAGCCTCTAGCGCCGTTGCGTCTATCAATTGTTCAATCTGCCTTTTCTATGACTTTATTGACTCATCTCGCTGCAGTACGGCTGAATACAGAACTAAATGTCTCGTCCTTGTCAAGACCATTATCTCTAATTGTACCCTTTGGGAACTAGTGCCCTTGTGTCTATCAATGGTTCTATATCTGCCTCTTTCTATGACTTTGTAGACCCATTTGTAGCCTTAACCTTTCTTGTTTGCAGGTCTCTACAGTATTTCCCATGCATTGTTTTTGTAAAGACTGCCCATCTCTTTCATAGGTTTGACCCACTTCTCATATGAAATGCCCTCATTGAATTTTGTAGGTTTATACCACGTACTCTCTCCCAAGTTGACTCTGGCTAGTCAATGATTGACACGAGTTTCTTATTGAATCCGCTGAGTAGTAGTTATTTATTTGCTCACTAGGGCCAAAAGTGTGGATTTGGCGAGTCAATGATAGGCTCAGAAGGTTTTTAAATAGTTTGCATATTGATTCGGCTGCAGGTATTTTTATCTTATGATTTATTAAATTTCTTAATGATAGAAAATAATTATTGTGCCTTGGAATTTTCGGTTTCGTCGACCATAAAATGTGTCCTTTCTAATGGGCTAGATGTAGCCATGGTTTCCTTATGGTTTCTTCTTGTTTCAGGGAATATCTTTCTAACTATGATACCAGCATGGATTTAAATTTCGGTTTCGCTATGAATTTTTTTTTTTCAAATTTCGGTCATTTCGGCCTAAATCCAAGCTGAAATCCGAAATTTAAAACCATGGATTCCAGTAACAATTTTTGCATTATATCCCAATGCAATAAAATTGTAAATTTTAATTAAACAGAAACTAGCTGTTGCATGGATCCCATGAGGGACTTTGTAGATCAATTATTTTTCCCTTGCTGTTTACTTCCTATTGTTGTTAATCACTTATAGTTCCTTTAAACCTTTTTAATGCAGTCGGTTGGCAATCGAATAGGAATAGTGGAACCTTTCTTGATGCGAATGGCGCATGGTGCACCAGTGCACATCCAGGATAAATCAAAATGGAACAAGAAAAGGCTAAATGTCAGATCTCAAAGTCTAACGGTAGCTGGTAACGGCGTTCTTTCAGATGAGCAAATGCTTCGCGTGTCTAAACGGTTCTATGTGGCACTCATGTTGTTAAGACTTGTGCAGGTGACTTCCTCATATCTAAAGTAAAATTTTTTTTGGCATTTTTTGACGGACTTTGAGAATTTTTTGGCATGTTGTCAAAACTTAACAGACAAATGCTAGTTTTATAAGTATTCAGTTGCCAGCTTTTACAGTGCATTCTAGGTTAGATGGAAGATGAAGAACTCCACATTAATTTACTTCTACAGGAAAAGGGGGCTGATTACTGATAATGTTTCTCATACTGTATTTGAGGCCATTTTTTGGCTTTAGTTTGTGATGGAATTATATTTTCAGTTGGTGATTTGTTAGAATTATGCTGTCAAATTTTGTGGTTAATTGCTCACATCCTTAGTAGTTCTTTTCTGTTGGTGCAGTGTGCTTCATTAGTTGATCTTTTCGAAACGACAACCTGATTAACCTAGTGGCTGGTTATCTTGGTGTTCTATTCACTTTTTTTTACTAAGATCCATTCTTGCTGTCATTACATTCAAAACATACTGCTGATCATTCTTACAATGCATGAATTGATTCACTTTTAGTTTTCTTGATCAGGAAACTGAAGTCATTAAAATTTGGAGATTCCATTATGTTATTTTTTAGTTATTTTTGTTGTTTTTTCTATGTATGTAGCAATAGTTATATGCATATAAAATATATTGGAAAACAATCATTAAAATTTGGAGATTCCATCATGTTATTGTTAGTTTTGTTTTTTATTTTTTGTATATATATAAAATATATATATATATATATATATATATATATATATATATATATATATATATATATATTTCTGTATTATGGGATTTGCTAGGGACCTCCAATGAATTAATTAGACAGGTTCTCATCTTTGCGTTACTGGTTCAGCTATTGTTTAAACCTTTTGCACTTGTTGGAAGTGTATATGTGCCTAAGGGAACTTTGGTCCTTGTACTCTATTCTCATCTATATAAATACATAAGTGAGGGGGAGCTATCCCTATCTCTGACATTTTCTGTCCCTCATCTTCTTGTATATTTTTTTCTCTTCCATAAATATGGCTTGAGCATTCGTCAACCCAAAAGGTATCACCACAAATTCATATTGACCATACCGAGTCCCAAAGGCTGACTTAGGAATATCTTCGTCTTTAATACGAAGCTGATGGTATCATGACCTTAGGTCAATTTTCGAAAAATGAGCGGCTCCTTGCAACTGATGAAAGAGATAGTCAATCCTAGGTAATGGATAACGGTTCTTGATGGTAACCTTATTCAACTGCCCGTAGTCAATGCACAACCGAAGACTACCATCCTTCTTTTGAATAAATAACACAGGAGCTCCCCACTATCATCTTCCTTCTTTACGTAAGCTAAGTAACCTTCACACCCCTTATCTAATAACTTTTGAGCCCTTAATGCTACTATCATTTTGACCCCCCTAGGATGCTTCACTCCTTCAAAAATGAACTTCTCTTCTCCAGGAATATTAAATCTCACCAATTTATGGAAAGAATCCACACTGGCATGATAGGAAGCCAACCAATCCATGCCAAGTATGACCTTTGAAGTCATTCATGTTCAATAGTATCACGTCTCCTAAGAGCTCCCTGCCATCGATCTTAATGATACACCTCTTGCAAACAAGTTTAGTGACTCTACATCTCTTAAAGGTGTAGCAACTCTCAAAGGAGTCAATAATGGCACATGAGTCAAATCCAACTCCCGAAGAAAAGCAGGTGATATAAAAGATAAGGTAGAATTGGAATCATTAAGTATATGTACTCTCTACCACATCTGAAGCCTCGGCATCCTGCTGATTGAGTGCAAACACACGGTTGACTGGCACCTTAGGGGCATTCCTCCTTTGATTCTGTGGACGGTCTTGGTTTCCTCCACTGATTCTACTGCGGCTGAGCTGGTGGCTTAGGCTGAGTCGACTGTATCTACTGCTGGGGTTGCCGCTGCTGATTATTGAAGTTTCTATTGCCTTAATTTACTGTCGGCGGAAAGTTCTGCTGCCTCTCTGGTGCTTGAGGAGGTTGAAATACTGGCTTTGGGCAGTTTTGTATCTTATGATTCGGGTCGCCACAATTGAAGCAAACCCCCACCGTCCTCCAACACTGCCCTCCATGAAATTTGCCACATAAAGTACATGTTACCCTTATTTGAACGTTGCCCTCAGTCCTTGCCTTCTTTGGAGGAGGTGCTTGGTTTTTGTTTCCTGTTGATTACATCCGTGCTGCCTGGACTAGCTTCTCATTACGCTTTGCTACCTCGGCCTTCTCAAGGGCCTCTGCCAATGTCTGTGATCCAAAATCGATGATGCTCGCCATGATAGAAGGGCGAAGACCATCAATAAATTTCTTGACTTTGTCCTCCGTAGATGCATAGCCAGGTGTATACCTTGACAACTCCTTGAATTTGGCTCCACACTAAGCCACAATCATAGAGCACTGCTTCAGTGATGCGAACTGCGATGCCAACTCATTTTTGACATGATTTGGAAAGATTTGATTTGTTGAACCGTGTCTTAAACTGTGCTCAATTCTCATTTTTGGCTTTTGGATAAATTCCACTCAACTTTCCTCCACTAAACACTGGCTCCTTCCTTCAACAATAAAGTGGCAAGACGAATCTTCTGGACGTTATTGCACTCCATCACTGCAAATATATGCTCCACCTCCACAATCCAATGATCTACTAGCATATGATCTCCTATCCCAGTAAACTCTGGTGGGTGATAATCCATGAACTGTCTGTGTAGCTGCGTAGGGTCCACTACAACCCTTGGCTCTCGAAGAGCTGCAAGTGTCGCTGCGATGGCCTGAAGTGCAGTCTGATTAGCTGCCTGATTTGCAGCTTGAGTCTGTAGTTGTCCTCTTAGAAGCTCTGCAATCATGTGCATGGGGTCCTGACCCTGACCCCCCTCAATCTAGTCATTGCCTCAGCGAGGACCTCCCCTCCTTTGGTAGTGCTGCATCTGCAAAATGAGCAAATGCGGAGTTAGTAACATTTTTAAAATTGAGAAATGATTTACTTTTCTTTTTTCATGGATCGTTTGATAGGGTGGGTTGGTAAATTTTATTCACTTTTATCCTGAAGGTCTATGTTGGTGGGTATTTTCTGCCCTTAAGGGTATTTTAAGTGTTTAAGGGAGGTGCATGGTTTTTATTTAAGTTTTGTCCAACTATCCCTTTTCCTAGAACGTACCCAAGACTTGCGCACACCAGGTTCCTCACAGATTAAACCTTTTGGCTTTGATACCACAACTGTAACGACCCAATTACTCATCGGGTCGCTACGATGAAGGACAACAAAATCAATAAGGATTTTTTTAAAAACAACACATGAGAGAAATCCAAATAAAATAAACTAAAATAGCAATTTTATTCCATAGTATTAAAGTCTATGACATCTCCTCATAATCAACCTGTTAGTAACTGTTTCCAATAAAACTAAAGTAAAACTATGATAATCTCAATTGAATACTCAAACTAAATAAGACTCAAACTAAATAAGACTCAAACTAAAACTCAAACTCGTGGGATGACGACACTGTCGTTCCCAAAACCCAATTGCTCATTCCCATCCTACAGTGGTTTTAGGTTTGCTCATTTACGAAACCTCCATCTTTTTCATCATCAACACCTGTGGATAGTTTTGGGGGTCAGTATAAATTGTGAACCAGATCACATAGTAGACTCACAAAATAAATAGCATTTCAATAAGATTATTATAATGAAGTTCCGTACACAAACAGACAGGTAACTAAGAATGGGAAAGAATATAAGAATCGCTAAAAGATCGTAGATGATATCTAAGAGACTCGGAAATAATAAAAGAACAGGATATCATAGGATCATGGCAACAATGTAGCGAACAACCAACAAATATGTATGGATGAAGCATAAAACAGAGAAAAACATGATCCACAAAAATCTAATCGTATGTATAGTATCAAATACAAAGCTTCTTATGTATATACAGTGCCGTATTATTATTTTTAATGCAGCACAAACCGTCGCATGCGGAAGTTTCGCTATATATACTATGTATATATATAGGCTATATTGTTACCAAAGTAATACTGAAGGGCATCCGTATATGCATACGGCCTAAAAAAAAGACCAAAGGCTTGGATGTTACAAAATTATAATATCAAATCATTAAAAATGCTTTTATAAAATAAGTCAACTATCACTAGCCTTTGGTTTCTCGAGTGAAAAGAGTCAAGATACCACGCTCTAGGTGTCTCTCGGAAGAAAGCTTGTAATCATGACATGTCACATGGGTGTCAATTCAAATATATTTAGTGTTTCAAATATTTCTTTTTTTTCTTTGTTCCCCATTAACCTATTTGTTTTCCCTCATATTGTCACTTTCCTAATTTACTCATATGTCATTCTTTTCATCCTAAAAATCCCTTATTCCAATTCTTATGTAACATCTATGATTTAAATTTGGTAGGATCTTAGTACTTTAATCCACTAACCATGGCATACACTAATCCTTCCCAAAAGCCTCAAGTTAAGCCATAAGATTTCCACTTAAAGGATTGTTTTTACAAAATAGTTACTCCAACCAATATATTCAAGTTTAAAAACACTTTTCCACATTGCCCATATCCAACAAATATTATTTCACACATAGGGGCTGTTCTTACCAAAAACAGATCTCAAAACATGATCAAAACACATACTCGATTGTTGTTTTACCTTCAACTAGTTCATATATGTTCTTATTCCATACTTGAACATCTTACACATCCAAAAGCAACGTTTTTAGTAAATTTCCAGCCCCTTTTAGGTGCTGATCTTGATCGAAAACAACGCTTAAATACCTATATATTGTGTATACATATCATCTCTTTCATATAGAATCTTATCCATGCACTATATAACATTTTTACAAAAAGATTCACACAAAACAGCCCTTATTTACCACTGTTTTGTGCTGATTTTGTTGTAAAAACCTCATAAAATAGTACACAGCCCATTATCATGTTATATTCATTATTAAAAACCATTTATTATCACCCTAGGTTGAAACCCTACCCTATTTTGTTGAAAAACAGTCCCTTTAGGCGCTGATTTTTTCTATTTAAAATTATTGAAAATTCTTAAAGATTATATGACTAGCCTTAAATCCCTAAAATAAGTCCCTAAGACAATCGATTAGGGTTCCTACAACAAAACCCTAATGCTCTGTTTGGTTGCTTGATGTTGGCTGGGAGATTAGGAGAAGAAGTCAAAGGGAATTAGACAAGCATGGAAGATGGGGAGGAGATTAGAAGAAGAGTGGTAAGTAGTTTTTGGTTGCGAGGAAAGATTAGCGGAAGATGTGGGGTGTCATTACCAAAATAGAGGGTGGAAAAGAGAGAAAAGGAAGAGAGAGAAAGAGAGAAAAGAGAATAAGACAAGAATCTTCTCCCAATCTCCCACCCAAATTCCACCAAAATGGTGAAAGATGTGGAGAAGATTAGAGGGGGAACATTCCCGCCGTGTAGGGAAAAAGCTAATAATGATGTTTAAAACATGTTGGTGGTCAAAGGGAGTTTGGGCAACCAAGCATGCTTTGGGGAGATCTTCGGAAGATCTTTTGAAGATGATCTTCCGATGATCTCCCCAAAATGAGTTTCTTGATTAGAAAATTCTCTCTTTCTTCTTAGATTAGAGAAAACCCTAATAATTAAAACAAAATTACTAGATTAGGCACTTAATAGAAGAAAATCAATTTGAAGAAGCCCTAGATTTTCCTTTTCCTCTTCTTCTTTCTTCCTTCTTCTCTTTTCTTTCATCTTTCTCTCTTGCTCTTTGTGTTTCCTAGTTTATTTCAACCAAAACCATGTTTCCTATTCTTATTTTAAAAGAATGGCAAGTGTCCAATTTATGTAGGTCTCTTTAAATTCTTATCTTTATCAATTAAGTATAGAACTAAATGGGTTTTACTATCTCTAGTAACGAAATGATTTACTCTTTATAGTAAAAACATGATTCATTATTTATAGTAAAAAACAAGATCACTATTTATAGTAAATGCGAATCCAACGGTCCGGACGGCTCCAAGTCAAAGATTTAGACCGTTGATCTTTGATCGGAGGACCTATCATTAAGATTTAATTAATTTTTTAAACTTTTCCTACCCTTGGTGGGGCCGGCTTATTACACTAATTCCCCAAAATTTAAAAATGGGGACACATCAAAGAATATGCTGACCTTGGATTACGGTCTTGTGATTAAGTGTGATAGGAAGCAAAATTTGACTTCTTGAGACAAACTGTGGGGGGAGACAGCACATTTATCCTAATGATCTTGGCTAGAATTGCTCGGACAGTTTTAGAAGAAAGGAAAAATGCCTTTGCTAGGAGGAATGGATCCTATGGTTCTCTTTTAACAATTCTTAGAAGATTGCATTAAACACTTAAAGGGATCATATTCATTGTTGGAAATGGTATCGACATTTCTTCTAGTTGGATAAATGTTGTGGGGGTTATGTGCTTACTGAGGACTTCCCAATCCTTTTTAATACAACCTTAAATTTTGGGCCTGACTCTCATATTATATGGATGAGTTTTGGGTCCCAAAAGGTCTTTATCCCTATTTTAAGGGATGGTCTCTCTTAAAGACTGATGAATTCTTGAGGCTTTCGATCTGGATTTGGGGAGCTTACATCATTCTTCTCATCTACTAGGAGTAGTAGTTTGGGCTCTTGATTTCAGTGGTTCCTTGTCAATTAAGTCATACTTTTCTTCTTTCATAGTCAATCTGGATTCCGGTATCCCTTTCATTTAGGACCCGTTGTAGTTTTTGAGGGCACTAGCCTTCCTGTGTCTTGCTATTCAGGGCTAAATTCCTTGTTGTGGAAAAGGGAGTTAAGGGCAAGAACTAAAAGGGCGCAGAATTGAGTCTTGAGATGGACCTGGAATCAGGAGCGCTCATTGCAAGTTTGTAGAGACGCCCGCACTTCTTCCATCTTCTGATCTCCTTCCCTGTCTTGAAATCCTTCACAATACAGTCCACAGGATGAAACTTGAATGCCCAGAGCTTATCTCTAGCAAGTTGAGCTACAGATATCAGATTTTTTGCCAAACAACTATGGATGGGGGGTACATACAGAACATTCTGAGAAAATTCTGATGGCTCAAGAGCTACAGTACCAATACAATGAATGGTAAGAGCAATATTATGAATGGTAAGAGCAATATTATCCCCACATCAGACTTTTTGATTACCTTGATATGGAGCAGAGTCAGTGAAAGCATCGGGGCTGCCTGTCATATGATTGCTGTCCCCGTATCGTACAGGTACTGTCATAGGGAGAATCTATGCTCATGGCTCGAATCGAAGCTGATGTTGAAGGTTGTCAGTAGAAGCATTCATGAAGGCTAGATTGTTGTGCGTAGAACATTGAACAGCAAGATGGCCAGGTTTGCCACAAAGTTGGCACAGGCAAGGTAGAAGCTTCCTTGCAAATAGGGCCATTTGGATGAGCTCCAAGTATCTATTAGCAAATGATTCAGAGGGAGTCCAGGAAGGATCATGACTAGTCCAGTTGGAGTTGGCGACCACGCCCCCTTACTAATAGGGCCTGCCCTCTGCCACGACGGCCACGTCCTTTAAAGGGTGGATTGTTGCTGACTTGGGCAATAAGAGCTTCATTAGGTGAAAATGCTGGGATGGAGGAATGATAACGAGCTTCTTCAGCTAGAAGAAGAGGTCGCAGCTCATGCAGGGCGGGAACCTTTTCTTTACAGGAAAGAGAAGTGACAAAATTCGAGAATCTTCACCAAGACCATTAAGAGTGATCTTGACGAGGGTTTGAAAATCAGTTTGGTCTCATCCGCTAGAGCTTGAAGAATTCCCAAGGGACCAGCATATTCAGGCCCAATACGTTGTTGTATCCCTGCAGATATTTCTCTTTCTAACCACACAATCACGAGTACCCCTATTGTGATCCCCGATACAGGAGTAAAAATAGGGACAAGCATCCCTATAAGGCTATAGCCTTCTTTTAAAGATCCCGATCTGGAAAAAGAATTGATAGCTTGTACTTCTGTCGTATCAATTATCATTTCAACGATCAACTTCTCCTATAATGATATCTATACTACCTACTCCTCCCCTGTATACTGAATAGGCTGAAGGTCAGGCTATTAAGGAAGGAAGTGCGTTCAGTCTATCTCTGTGAAAAGAGTAAAGCTATGGGTAAGTTGCTCCTCATTTGTGACTAAGTATCCTCTGTCTTAATAGTCATAGTGGGGGTTTCTCTTTAATCCGACAGGAAATTAAAATGATTGATTAATTGTTGGGTTATTTGGGATATATCCGATCTTTATTTATTGTAACTAGGCTACCAATATCTGGCTCCTTTTCTTGGGGGTTTTCAGTGCTAGCTGCGACTTGTTGTATCTCTCCATTATTGTTGTATTATTGAAGTGGTGATGCCGTCCTCTGGGAAACAAGAGGTTTGAATGCCCGTGGATTGTTCCATTTCCTTTTAGCTTTTGGTTCATTTGGGAAGAGTAGAACTCCAAACATTTTGAAGATAAAAGTATTGGAAAAGTGATTCATGTAATACTTGTTGAGGTCTGTGAGAGGGCCACAAATGCTAACCTCTTTAATGATATTCAACTAATTCTCTAATTTTTGAGTAGGTAGTTAGATGTGGGTTGTCACCTTATTTTGACTATGATAAAGATGAATTGATTCATTTTTGAAGGTTTATGTACATGATTCTGTGCAGGAAGTATCTGTTGTTGATGTTTGTGATGTCTTCAAAGTTTCTAGAGGCATGGTTCAAGCCTTACAAGAGAATGCTGGCAGGTTTGCTTTGATGGTTTCATTGTTTTGTGAGAGACTTGGTTGGCATGATCTAGAAGGATTGGTTTCGAAGTTTCAAAATCGAGTTTCATTTGGAGTGAGAGCAGAGATTGCGGAACTCACTAATATTCCATATGTTAAGGTGAATGCATTTTTCTTCCTACAAAATATTTTATGGCTTTACTTTTCTAACATTTGAGTTACTCATTTCATTAGCTCTGTTTCTCAGCATATATTTCATCTTTTTTCTAGGGTTCTCGAGCTAGGGCACTCTACAAGGCTGGCTTGCGCACCCCTCTTGCCATTGCTGAGGCCTCGGTTCCTGAAATTGTTAAAGCCCTTTTTGAATCTTCTTCATGGGCTGCACAAGGTGACAGTTAATATAATAAATCATGAAATCTCTAGCTTGCAAATCTTTTTTTTTTCAATGGCGTTATGAGCTAACGACGGATAATCTTTCAACAAAGTATGAAGTAAGTTTGTTAGGAAGGGACCATTAAATTTTGATTGAACAAAAGCTACCCTTCTGAATTATGTTTTTTTTAATATCTTTTATGACACTAATATTATATCTGATTTTTTAATTGCACTTGAGAAACCATAAAAACCACTTCTTTCCCCAGTCTCTGTACTTCCCCATTTATTGTGTAACTCTTCGTTTCAAAAAAGTAAATTGATATATTAAAAATTTTTATTTATAAAAGTATAATATTAGTTTATATATTTAAATTTTTAAAAACATATATTTTTAAACACAGGAGGCTTGCCGCTTGCATAGGGTTCAGTTAAGAATGCAAGAACCCTATATGCATGAAGTGGAAACAACCTCAATGAAGATGATGACAAAAAATTGGCAATGATTAAGATAACAAAAGATACTGGCTATCGTACCATCCTTGTGGTTTTTTAGTATTCTGATATTCTATAGGAATACAAGATAAAATTTTAAGTTAAAAAATTCAAACCTCTTCCCACAATTGATAGAAAAAATTCAATTCATTGCATTTTGAATACATTGAATGCAATGAGGCAAAAAAGGCCTTTATATATTTATGGCATTGGAATAATGGCAAAAAGCTTCGCAAATTTCCGTTGAAAAAAAAAATGGTAAAAAGCGTAAAGTAATTGGAAAATATGAGTGTAATGGTTCGTTATGTGTCTCAATATGCTATTGGTCTTATTCTTAACTTGGTTGACATCCTTTGATGATTTTTGGTTAATTGGACAGAATATAACCTTTTTTCTTTGGGGATAGATGTGGCGGAGCTTGATTATTCTTCTTAGAAAATATATATCAAATGAAGCATATATTTTATCAACGTTATGTGTCTGCTTTGATATTTACCCTGATCTTACCATTACAATATTCATATATGATTTTTCTTAAACACTACCGACCCATTAGCGAAAGATTCTGTCAATGAGCAACATGCATTTCATACATCAACACTAACAACCTTCAATAAGGACTAGAATTCCCTCTTGATCATCAAGAACACACAATGTTACTAGCAAAAGTGTCATGTGTCGAAATTCGTTAATTTTCCAACATGGCTACCTCCAAAAGATCTCGACACAGGAATACATTTGTGCAGAAATAAATAAACGAGTAATATATTCTTAGAGATAATTATAAAGGGGAATAAGTTATCAAAATCGATATAATTCTAATCAATATGAATTGGAATAAATCTAAGCTAAGAAACAATTAAGAACACGCAATGAATACCATGTAATAATTATTTCATGTATTTATGCTTATATGAGCGTCATTGCCAACATGAACACAAATTCTCTCGAGTTAAAAAAAAGGTTATGGAAAAAGAAAACGGAATAAAAAAGATTCCTCAATATTTGGGATTTAATGCCTATCATGGAAAATAGGGTTGCAACTTGGGTCAGGTTTTACCCGACCTGCATCGACCCTACGTGGAAAATAACCCATGCCGGGTTTACAAAACATATGGGTCTTTGGTTGGGTAGGGCCGTAGGGTTTTAGGTTGAAAAAACTGACTCAATCTTGGGTCAGGTAAGGTTTAAAGAAAAAACCCGAAACCTGACCCCGCTCTTATAGCCGTACACCATGACTTTCTTAAATATCTCTTGAATAACATGGTGAATTATATTCTAATATATTGATATAATTCTAAAACAAAGCCTCAACCGTTGGCGAATTACATTTGAAAACATACATCACATTTGATATGCCATAAATATCATTATGTTACATGTCTTGTTATCTGGTGTTAACAAAAAAGGCAATGTTGTAGGAAAAAATGTCTGAAGGAGTGGCCTGAAGATGACGATCAGGGAAGTGTTTAGGAGTCGTCGGAACATTCCCCCGGGTGGCTCTCAATCGTCGTTCCTCTTTTGTGAATGTGGTACAAACCTTGAGCGACTGGCAGAACCTTACCTGTCATGTTTAGATGTAGGCTATTCCACCATGGAAGTCTTTGATTCCCTCGGGATCTTTAAAATCTGCTGTAGAAGATCTTTATTCTCTTTTGGGCAAGGAGCTGGTGCAGACAGATCTCCTTGGTCTCTTTGGCCGCCACCGCGTTCGCATGCTGGTTCCCTAGGAAGTTTGGAAGAGTGGGATACAAGGGGGAGAAGATTGGATTTTGGAGCTAGAAAAACTCCTGGGCAAAGTGCAGTAGAAGTAAATCGAAGACCAGGACCGAATGGGAGTGACTGGATGTGCATAAAATGCAGCTACATAAATTTTGGTTCGCACACCTCATGCAGGAAGTGTGCTGAACTGCGTCACAAAGAGAACTCTAGCTTAGCCTGGAGACCCAAAAAGATCCAATCTGCAGATGGTGGTGAAATCGTTCGATGTTTGGAGGTTCCAGGCTCTGTGGTGGAAGATAGAAAGAAGAACCTTAAATGCTGCCTTATCGGAACTTTAAAATCTGGTTCAAGGCTTCTGGAAGAAGTTTGGGCCTGGCCTAAACTTTTTTGGGGCCTCCCAGAGTTGGATAAGCCGTTTGCCATTAGTACCGTGGACATTCTATTCCGATTCAACTCCGAATTTCAGGCTCTTCGATCCTTCGTCGTGGAGGCGAGGCTTTTGGAGGGTATCTCTCGTCCCTCCAGCTTTGGTTCCCTGCCTACAACACGGGCGCTAGAACAGTTCGGCTGCGATTTTATGATATTCCTCTTCATGCGTGGGCTGCTTCCACGGTGGAGATTCTAGGATCACATTTGGGCCAGGTTCTTGAATCACAACTTTTTGGGAATCACTCACTGTTTGGCGTACGCTTCTGCCTTGGTCATGTCCCCTTTATGGAAATCCATTCCTCGGTCTATCAATTTAAAGGTGGACTCTAATATTTTCTCGGTGGGAGTTAGGGTGGTTTATGAGGATAGTATAAATTCACTGGCAATGTCGGTGGTGGGAGAGGCCAGTAGTAAAGACAATTTGCCTCCTTTTGAGGAATCTGTCCAAATTCCTGATGATGTAGGGTCACCGACGGTAGACTCACCGGAAAAGGTGGCAGAGGTCACTGGTACTAGACCGGTGCTGACGGTGGTCCCCAATTCAAATTCTGAATTCCCCACCTACCCACCTGTCCCCCTTGAGATTGTGTCAGAAAGTAGGGGGTCTAGGATTAAGGGCTCTGGGGTCTGCCAATTGCAAGGAAACCACTGTTGGTACTCCCAAGTGGCAACAAAAAGAAAGGGGGAAGAAAAGAAGCTATTGACACCTGTGGTACAAAGTCGGCAAAAGATGTATAGGTGCTGAAATTAAAAAATAGGTTTCACATGGCTGGGAAAAGTGATGAGGTAAGAAACAATCGCTCAGGAAAAGGTAAAATCAGGAAAGGACTTGGGAAGGACGCTTGTGTCTTGGCGACACGTGGAGGGTTATCAGTACTCAATAGAAAGCTTACGTGCTTGCACAGAAAAAGGGAAATTAGAAAAAAGAAGCGTGGCTCCGAAAGTGTTCTCTATTTTCAATCCCCTCAAATATCGCCTTCTTCAAGTATGTCTAGCAGCAATCATTTCGAGCACACAAGCAATACAGCTATTGGGGTAATCACCCTAGTTAACGAAGACTTAGAGCTTTTGAAAAATCTGAAGTACAATGAAAAGTTGGGGAGGAAGGAATCGCCAACACCGGCTGAGGTTCTGCTCTCCCCTCTGAAGAAACAATGGGTTAAAGAAAGGGTAGCAGGCGCTCGAAATTCGGGATCGTCCCCTTCTCAATCATCCTTGAATAGTGAGGAGGAACTTCACACCCCCCTTCGCAATCTGCCCATCTTTAATAAGATCCTGGATAAGGAGAGGCTAACTCGAAGGCGTCTGTGGGAGGAGGAAAAGCAATCGGCTATCTCTTGTCGGAAATGAAGCGTCAATCTTTGGACTCTGATCAGAATCGGTATCAAAGGATTCCAGTAATGGAAGATACTCAGCGAACAGGGCTGCCTAAAGACGGCACTGATAAAGGTAAAGATCTTCAATTGCCATCAGGAGCTGTCGATCCTGGGCACCCTGAACTGGAGAGTTTTAATGAATTCTTAGTGATAAGAGATGCCCCTGGGATCTCTTATCAGGAGAACATAGTCAAGACTAGGGAGATGTTCTTTGGATCGCAATCCAGAGTTGTAGAGGATCGAGTCGATGGGGAAAAGGCGGATCAAATAGAACCTAGCTCGTGAAGATTTAAGAGGAAAATGAGAGAAGAAGGATGGATCAGAGGAAAAGTAGGAAAAATGTAAAGAGGATTGGTAAGTAGGAAATTGATAGGGGAAGTTAGTAGAAAAGCAAAGAAACATATCTCCAGTTCAGGAAGACGGATTTGTTTTTATGAAAGATTAGGTTGGATTTAATAGCCTGGGGAAGTGCTATGCTAATCAAAGGCGCAGATTACAGGCTTGAGAATTGGAAAATGTTTCCCTCAAGGATTTACTGAATAGAATAGACAAGTTACATAACCAGGTTTTAGTTTTATTACAGAAGCTTGAGAGCTGGTCCCTATTGCTCTGTTTTGTTCTGCTGATCTAGCTAGTTTTTACTAGGGGACTAGGAATTTGGAGGTAATGGTTCAAAGGGGACAACTGCATTTATCTCCCCAGTCTTGCAAGTCGATGCTCTCAAGGATCTAGGCTGATGGCCAGATAGTGAGTAGTGGCATAGTTTCTCCTAGGTGGTACACATTAGGGGGTCGGAAGATGTTGTAAAGAATACAGTGTTGTGAAGTACAAGGGTGAGTACAAACCACAGTCATTACCTTGTTTATCTCTTCTGGACTGGTGCTGGTATGTCGGTCCAGCCCACTTTAATATTTTGTAATGCAGGATGGGACTACTGTTCCCGATTGCTATCTTAATATTAATGAAATATGTCAACTTTCAAAAAAAAATATCATTATGTTACACATACTTTTTTAATACACCATTAATACTTCTAAGATATTGGTTTCGGTATGTGTTTGATGGCAAGGGAAACAGAAACATTTCGGTCATTTCGTGTCGTTTTCAGTGCAAATTTAAAACCATGCCTCTAGTAAGGTAAGTTATACCCATTAAAAACAAGAAAAGTTCCAGTCGAAATTTAAAACAATGCCTCTAGTAAGGTAAGTTATGCCCATTAAAAACAAAAAAAGCTACACTGTTTCACTTCTTTCTATTTTGTGTTTTTGCATGTGCATCCTCTCGCGTATACAGGTTATTTGGAAGCCTTCGCTTGTTCTCTTGCTGATACACTTGATAAATCAATTTGTAGGACTTTGCCTATATATTATTGTTTAGGTTCTTGGTTTCATAGTCAATATCCAATTTTGATTCACATAATTTCTTACTTGTTATTTGTTCTGATTTCCATACCATTTTCTTGTTGCTTGGATTGAATCTGTATGTCTTGACATATTTGACTTCTAAATTTTCAGAAGGTTCAGCAATGCTACGCATACAATTAGGACTAGCCAAGAAGATCAAGAATGGTGCACGGAAAATTGTTCTTGAACAAGCCGAAGAGGCTAGATTGGCTGCCTTTTCTGCTTTTAAATCACTTGGTGTCAATGTTCCTCAACTTTCACTACCCCTACTATCCAATACTGCCGGGAATTCCATCATGCAAGAGGGTGGTTTGGCTTCTTCTGGTGAGGAGGGTATTAGTACCTTTGATGGTATAGGTTCCACAAAAGATACAAAACTTATAGTTAACATTGATGCAAAAGATGGGATTAAGAAGCATGGTTATTTTTCTCTAGATTATGGCGGGGAAAAGTTGGCTAGGACATCAGATATCGGTGGAGTCCAATATAGCTGTAGTGATGTCAACCCTGGCATATTGGTTAAAGATTCTTCTCTAACTTGTGGTCCTGGCTTTAGATTGAAGTTGGAAAATGCGGACAATGGCAACACAATTCCTAGTGGGTATCTTGACCAGGAACAGCATGAAAAGAATAGTGGAGGAGATTACCACACGATAGACAGAATTTCTGATAAAGGTCCTACTAGTGTAAGTAATATTCCCGGTGGATTTGATTCGTTTTTGGATCTTTGGGATGCAACCAAGGAGTTTTATTTTGATGTTCACTTCACTAAAAGATCTGAACAGAACTCTCTTGTTCCATTTGAAATACATGGCATAGCCATCTGCTGGGAAAATTCCCCCGTGTACTATGTTAACCTTTCCAAGGATCTGGTGGCTTCTGAAAAGCTAAATCTCACTAGAAAACACAATCATTTTCATGGGATTGCAGCCAAGGAAAAAACCAATATTGCAGCTCCAATTTATTTGTTGGAGGTTGCTAAGCAAAGATGGAAAAGAATAACTAATATCATGGAACGGGTTGATGTTAGAAAAATCACTTGGAACTTAAAGATTCAGATTCAAGTCCTGAAAAGTCCTGGGATTTCTATTCAGAAATTTTCTGGGCTCAGCTCTGAACACAGAGAAAAGTTTGATATTGAGCTGATAGACAACTCGTATTTATTGCTACATTCTCTTATTGTCCATGGTGGAATTGACATGTGCCTCGTGGCGTGGATCCTTTGGCCTGATGAGGAGAGCAACTCCAGTCAAAATCTTGAGAAGGTAATTCTGGGCTAGGGAGCCCCTTGACTTATATCTATTTTATGCTTAACGTTTTTGAATTTGAGCCTTTCCCTAACTGGTTATTTCTGCAAGATAGTAGTATTGAGGCTAGCATTTCAAAACTCTGCCCTATCCAATCTATGAAGAAAAAGCACTTAAGTTGGGTTTAATATTCACTACAGACCATTCGGTTTTTTCCATCTCTATGTTCCATTACAGCGGGATACGGATATATCTCCTGATGGATCAGCCTAGCCAGCACGTCTCTTCCCCTACTCATTAATTAGGCATGTCTCAGCTCCAGTCCCTGATTCAACCGTTGACTCGGCCGAGTTGACTCTCTTCTGCTTTGGCAAGGTTTGTTCGAGTTTTGCCCTACCAAGTCCATAAAGAATCCTTTGACTCGCCTGAGTTATTAAAAATTGACTGCTCAATCATTGGATTGCTCGAAAACCCTCCCTTCTATCTTGGCCGAGTTCATGTAGGGTCTTATTTTCGAAACACTGAATGGAACATATATTTGGACTCCTTTCACTTCCGGGATTTACGCATGTCTGTCACCAATTTGACTCATTTTATAAATGCAAAAATTGTGCAGGAAGTTAAAAAGCGATTATCTAGTGAAGCTGCGGCAGCTGCTAATCGGGATGGCAGGTGGAGAAATCAGATGCGTAGAGCCGCACATAATGGCTGTTGCCGTCGGGTTGCACAAACACGTGCTCTTGGTTCTGTTTTATGGAAATTACTTATTTCTGAAGATCTTGTTGAACCACTCACAAGCATTGAGAGCCCATTGGTAGAGTTTATAACTCCAAGAAGAACTTTTTAATGAATTATTGTAGTTGCAATCTATGTCACAAGTTTCTCCGATATAAAATCGCTATATTTTGATAAAACGACAAAATCCCGATATAAACCAGATGATTTAAAAAATAGTGATATTTTCATTTATCCCAATAATATCACGATATTATCCCGATATTTTTACTATACTTTTGTATATTTTTATTTTTTCCTTATTTAATTATTTTTATATATTTTCAAATAATTTTATTTTATCAATTTTCCCCGATATAAACCTGAAAAAATAAAAAAGATTAATATATCCTGAGATTTTCCCTTCCCGAGACATAGGTTGCAATTCTATGTTCTCAGATGTTCAATTTTATAACTTTTCACTTTGAATTTCCCAAATGGTTTTAAATGTTTATGCATGTACTGTAGGTTAATGTTCTTGCAGACATGGAATTTTGGGGCATTGGTGTTGACATGGAGGCGTGTCTTAGGGCGAGGCATATATTAGGGAAAAAGCTGAAGGAGCTTGAGAAGGAAGCCTACAATCTTGCAGGCATAGCTTTCTCTCTTTATACAGCTGCAGATATTGCAGATGTTCTGTATAGGCGCTTGAAGTTACCCATAACTGAAGGCTGCAAGAAAGGGAAACAACATCCCAGTACAGATAAACATTCCTTGGATCTATTGAGGTACTAAAATACTTATTTATTTTCTTGTTTTTTCCAATTTTTTTTCTCAGAATTTTAAATCAAAAATTTGACAATGATATTTACTGCTGTAAAAATGAATAATTTAAATTACATCTACAGTTTAAGTTGATCATGAAGCTAGGATGATTGATATCTCTACTTGGTTAATTTCTTAATTATCTGTTGACCTGCACTGATATTGATATATGGGTACGAGAATGTGTAGCAGGGCATGTCTCTTGCCCCTTCATTTGTTGTTCTTTACTATCTTTAGTTGAGCACATTTGATTTCTTCATTTCCATATCATGTATAATATTGAATTCTAGTCTGTTTGAAAATGCCATTTCTTTGTATTTTAGACAAACACAAAGACAAAAGTCTGTTATTACATGTACTGTTTATTAACTATACACATAATTCTTGCCATCTTTATTAGTGTTTAGAAACTTGTACTCGATGAGAACTAGCTCATGGTAAGGCCTTCTTGACTTGGTGGAGTCACTGATTGACCCTGAATTTTCTATCGGCTAGGGTTAGTCAAAGTAGTTTTTAATTCACCATTGTTAGAAGGTGTATGGCACTATGGTCTTTGTACTCTTCCTCTCTTCATATAAATACGAAAATGAGGGGGATCTATCCTCTAACTCACTCTTTGTCTCATTCTTCTCTTTCATCTTCCACAGATCCCTTCTATAGTCGGTGGCGGCAGGATGATGCCCTGATCCGCAAACTTCTCTGGCAGAGCATGGCTGCTCATGTAGCTGGCACGATGATTTGCCTCAAGACCTCTAGGAAATCTGGGACCATACAGCTATCCTCTATTCTGGGGTTGATAACCTCACTCGCATTTGTGCTACCTACTCGGAGTGGATCCTCCAGCGTGGCGATACACCTCTAGTCGCCTTCTACAGCCAGTTTGTTTCTCTTTGTCAGTAGGTAGATGCATTTATGCATCTCACAGATGATCTGGCAGTTCTTGCCAGGCAACAGAAGCAGCTCTGAATTGTTCACTTCCTTAATGCTTTGGGCCCTGACTTTCTGTCCTTTCGAGAACAGATTATTGGCTCCGGTTCCATTCCATCCCTCACGGAGATTTACTGGCGTGCCCATCAATGTCTTCGGGGGGTTCCCGTCATGATGCCTTTGTCGACGGCTTTGCTTATGCGGCATATGATAGTGGTGACCGTTTTAGACGCGGAGGTGGTACCTTTGGCCTTGGTTGGAGCCGTCGAGGCCGTGGTGGTGGCTGCGATGTTGGAGGCGACCGTGGTATTGGTGGGCTCAACCGCCCTTATTGCACTCACTGTCATGTAGCTGGGCATCATGTGGATACTTGCCATGCCTTACATCCTGAGCTCTGTTCGCACCGTTCTGCTCACACCGCAGCTGACATCCTCCACTGCCTGCCTAGTTTCGGTTTCGGCCGCGACCAAAACGAAATTTACATGAAGTCATTTCTTTACACACCGAAATTTCGCCTAAATGTCACTGAAATTTTGGATGAAATTTCGTTGTTAGCCTTTTTTACAAGAGAAAACGGTTTCTACAGACAAATGTAGATAGGGTGTAGATAAAATAGCCTTTTTTACTTGTGTGTAGAAACCGTTTTCTCTTTTTTACAAAATTTCCACCGAAATTTTAAATAGATCCACCGAAATTTTAAAAACTGAAATCACCGAAATTTACACCGAAAATTTAGACATTTTGGTCGAAATTTTAAAAAAAAAATGAAATCATAATCATAATTTTACATGATTTTGGCAAAAATTTCGCCCCGAAACCGAAACGTTTCGGTTTCGGTGGTGACCGAAACTGACACCAAAACCGAAATTTAAAACCTTGCCAGTAGCCCATGATGAGTCGTTCCTCCTCTCTCGGGCTGACTATGAGGAGTTTTTGCATCTGGGAGAGTGCAGCCGCCCACCTACAGCTGGGATTGCGTAGCAAGGTAGTTTACCTGCTTCTCTCCGCACTACTTCCAGCTCCTCGATCATTGATTTTGGAGCCTAGAACCATATGACCCGTATTTTGTAGTTCCTTTAGATCGTTTAAGACTTTTTCCTCCGCCTCTCATTCTATTATTGTTGCCGATGGGACCACTACTCCCATTTCTAGTATAGGTTCTAATTGCTCTCTTTTTTTTCCCTCTTATTGTTTGTTTCAGAATCTCTTGACTGGAAGGACAATTGGTTTGGACCGTGAGGTGGATGGATTCTTTTGGCTCGATTGTGATCACCGTTTTGCATAGCTCGGTTGATCCGTATTAGTGGCATTGCCCCCTTGGATACCCTTCCCTCGAGAAACTTCGATAGTCATCTATTACCTCTTCTCCTGTTCAGTCATTTCAGTGCGAGTCCTGTGAATTGGGAAAACACTACCGTGTGTCCTTTCCCTCTCTGGTTGTCAGTCGGGCCTCGCACCCTTTTGCTTTAGTAAACTCGGATGTATCGGGTCCTTCACGGACTATGTCGTTTCTTGGTAATAAATATTTTATCATTTTTGTTGATGACTTTTCTCGTATGACATGTCTATTCCTTCTTAGAGAGCGCTCCAAAGTGTTTTATGCTTTTCGTACTTTTCATGCTGAAATTACTAGCCAATATAATTGTACTCTTCGGTGTTTACGTACTAACAACACTCGGGAATACTTTTTTTCTTCTAATGGCTTTCAGGATTTCTTGTTGTCCCATGTCATCGTGCATCAGTCCTCTTGTGCCTACACCTCTCAACAAAATGGTGTCGCCGAGAGGAAATTTGGTATTTGCTTGATATGGCCCGCACTCTTCTCTTTCAAAGCCTAGTGGAGTGATGCCATCCTTACATCCCCTTCCTCGGTTTTACATCCTCAGCGTGATCCCTTTACCATCATTCCACGGGTCTTTGGTTGTTTTTGCTTTGTCCACAACTTCTCTCTTGGCCTAGATAATTGGATCTTTGGGTCGAGAGATGTGTCCTGCTGGTCTACTCTCGTACCCATAAGGGTTATCGATGTTACAGTCCTCAGTTGCACATGTTATTTTTTTTCGCCAGTAGTCGTCTATTACTTCTTGTCTTGTGAACTGGGAAAGCATCGCCGTATGTCTTTTCCTTTTAGGGTTGTTAGTCGAGTCTCGCGTCCTTTTGATTTGGTACATGATGTATGGGGTCCCTCACGGACCATGTCTCTTTTTGTATATATATACTTTGTCATTTTTGTTGATGATTTTTCTCGTATGGCATTGTTACTTCTACTTAAAGATCGCTCAGAGGTCTCTCATGCTTTTCGCACATTTCATGCTGAGATAAATAACCAATATAATTGCGCCCTTAAATGTTTGCGCACTAATAATGCTTGGGAATACTTTTCTGCATCTAATGGCTTTCAGGATTTCTTATCTACGGCATCGTGCATCAGTTCTCTTGTGCATACACCTTTAAACAAAATGGTGTAGCCGAGAGGAAATTACGATACTTCCTTGATATGGCCCGCACTTTCCTCTTTCAATTGCGGGTTCCTAAAACCTATTGGAGTGATGCCATCCTCACTTTCTGTTTCTTGGATAATCGCTACCCAACCTCAGTTTTAGATGGCAAATCCCCTTCTCGGTCTTACATCCTCAGCGTGATCTGTTTAGCCTCACTCAACGGGTCTTTGGTTGTGTGTTTGGTTGACAACCTCTCTTCTGGCCTTGATAAATTGGATCCTAGGGCGGAACATTGTGTCTTTCTGGGCTACTCTTGTACCCAAAAAGGTTATTGATGTTATAGTCCTCGGTTGCGCCGGTGGTTTGTTTCCGCCAATGTCATGTTCTTCGACTCCGTCTCCTTGCTTACTGCTCGCGGTGAGAGCAGTAATGTTGTGCCCTACTCTCAGGTTTCTCTTCCTCTTCCTGTTCTTCCTAACTCTTTTGAGTACCCTTCCTCTACCTAACTCTTTTGAGTCCCCTTCCTCTCCATTGCCAGTGACTTCGGGCCCCTCCGGGTCCTCCGAAAGTCTATAGAAGGCGTCTGCGGCCAGATGTCCATCACCCTACGCCCGATATAGCATCTTTTCAGCCAGAGATATTGGATCCTCCGTCTCAGGTACCTTCTCTTCCCTCTTTTGATGTCCCTGTACACTCTCCTATTACTTCCCGTACTCGTTCTCGTTCTACTGCCCATCCTATTTCTAACTTTGTTTCCTATGATAATCTCACTCTTTTTCACAGCTTTGTGTCTTCTTTGTATTATATTTTTTTGTCGCAGTGGCCGAGGCCCTTGCTCACCCTGGATGGCGCATTGCTATGAACCTTTAGATGGGTGCCCTTCAGACCAATCAGACTCAGGATTTGGTCTCTCTTCCTTCGGGTGCTTAGCTCGTGGGCTTTCGATGGGTTTTCTCCAACAAATACTTGCTAGATGGGACAGTTGAGTGCCTTAAGGCGCGCCTAGTTGCGAAGGTCTATACACAAAGGAGGCGTGCCTAGTTGGGAAGAGTTGGATATGAAGGAGGTTAGTATGATCCTCTGTGTTTGGCGGATGAAGTCGTTTACAACGTAATCGACGAAGAGATTGGAACTGAGATTTGGCGCAAACTCGAGCTCTGCAGGGAGAAATCGCTAACCAACAAGTTGTTTCTCAAGAAGCAACTATATGTTCTTCAGATGGAAGAAAACTTGACTCTGTTGGGGCGTCTCAATACTTTCAACATGATGGTCTTGGAACTGTTGAACGTTGGAGGCTAGTTGGAAGAGGAGGGTAAGGCCATACTTCTCTTGGCGTCCCTTCGTGGATCTTACGACCACTTAGTTACCACTCTTCTCTTTGGGAAGGAAACCTTGGTCAAAACAGAGGTAACGTCGGTTCTCCTCACAAGTGAAAAGCTAAAGAAGATTACCGGGGAAGACCCAAGGCAAATGGGCTTGTGGTGAATGCTAACGATAGGCCGGGGCAAGGTCGATCTCGTGACAAGAAGCCAGAAGGGAGTAAATCTCGATCCAAATTGAGGGGAGGAAGCACGATTGAATGTTACTAGTCCCATAAAAAGGGCACATCATAAGAGACTGCAAGAAGCTCCAAGAAGCTCCAGGATGATTTGGAAGAGAAAAAACAAAGAAGTTCAAATCAAGCTAGTGTTGCAGCAGAAAGTTCTAGCAAAAGCTGAAGTGGATGTCAGTTTCTTCAGATAAGGGCTATTTCCGAAATGCGTGGATTCTTGATTCGGGATGTTCCTATCATGTGTCCAAACAAGGATTGGTTTGATAGGTGAAATCTCAAAGGGCAACCCAAGAGAGGGGGGGGGGGTGAATTGGGTAATTTAATTTTCTTCTTAAACTACAAGGGAGTGTGAGATTGGTCCTAGATTATTCTAACCCTTGTTCAATTAATATTGCAAATATAAGAAAGAGATTACCAAACACCACGAGGAGGGGGATGAAGAGTGAGGAGACCACACAACGATTTATAGTAGTTCGGTCACAAACGGACTTACTCCACTACCCAAGTACTTGGTCTTTCCTTGGGATTTTTCTTCACTATTGTGAGATTCTACACGCCGAATCTCCGGGCTTTACAACGAACACCGCCTCCAAGGGAACAAACCCTCTTTACAAGAACCACCTCCAAGGACGTTAACCCTCTTCGCACACCGCCTCAAAGGGTATAACTCCTCTTCACAAATACAATGAAGAATAAAGAAGATGAAAGTTCTCAACCCTCTTAAAGCCGAATACAATATATTCAAAGCTCACAATCACTCCTAATGATTACAAATCAGAGCTCTATGGAGTGCCTATTGACAAGAAGTAAATGAAAGAATGAATGTTCAAGAGGAAGAAGATGAATCCTTTTGATTTTCAAGAGTAAAAGCTCTAAGGTTTCTTAAATGATGGTTCAAAAGGTCCTTTAGAAGGTCTAGGATAGGGTATTTATAGCCAAAGTAAAGATATTACCCAAGTCGCGCAAGCCCCAACGACTACTTTGCCATACGGAGGCGGTCGATCGAGGTGTCGCGGTCGCCCGCCCTTATCAGGCCCTCCTTTTTTATTTTGAAATTTGAAACCGTCGCGGTCGACCGGAGGTGTCGCGGTCGCCCGCCGAGGGCTTTCTGGACATTTTTATTTTTCTTCAAAACCTATCGGCGGTCGGCCGAACCTATGGTGGTCGACCGCCGAGACCTTTCTGGATGGCTCCTGAATTTCCAAGAGCTCATCTGCGGTCGACCGGGGTTGCCTCGGTCGACCAGCCCACTTTTGATGGGTAGATGCTGGAGTTCCAGCATCCATCCCACGGTCGCCTGGGAGACCCCAGTCGACCGGCCCTGTTTTGAAAACTTGTTTTTATACATTAAAGGTTTGGAGCTTTAGGCTATTGTCTTTGGGCTTTTGTCCTAAGTTTTCAAATACCTTTTTGAGTTTGTTGAAATACATTTGAAAAGGTTTTGAAAACTTGAATTCATGCAAATTACTTATTGTCAAGATGACTCTAAGGCAATCTAAAGTGTAATGAACCTTGTGTCTTCTTGAGTCTTCGTCTTCGTCTTCTATGTACTTGCATGAGATGTTCTTGACTTGGAAGAGTCTTCTATCTTACTCTTGTGCTCGTGGTTTCCTTGATTCTTCAATGATTGCAGGAGGACCACTAAGGCTTGACTTTTTCCAAGTTGTGCCCTTCTTCTTTTTGCTTCAAGTGTTGACTTTAATATCTTTTGTCTAAATCACAACACTAGACGAACCATTAGCATTCTACCATCAATTTGGGTTTGTTAATCATCAAAATATGAATGGGTTGCACCTTTGGGCTTACATTCTCCCCCGTTTTTTTGATGACAAACTCAAATTGATTATGGGGTGAAGGCTTCCCCTAAATATGATAAATATGTACCTTTATGCCTCCCCCTCATGATATGTTTATCATATTCTTTGATTCAAAGCAAATTATACCATATTTGCTTGGATCTTTATTTTAGCACAAGATAAGCATAGGTAGTGCAATATACAAAAACTTAGAGAAATTGCATGAATGGTTCATAAATCATAATCAAGTGATGCATAGCCATGAACACATAATCAATTATATCCTATTTCTCCTCCTTCTGTTACATTAAAAAGAGGTGGGAGAGAAATGACCATGGAAAGTACAAAATTCCTCCAAATTTTTTTTTTGTGTGTGTGTTTTAAGAGTCAACTTTTAACTCCACCTATTTAACTACTTATATGCCTACATATATATCCGAATATCATTCAAATAGACATGTTCATGATCTAGATGTAGCCTTTCGCCAAATTCTTAGATGTCTTAATTAGTGACAATAGTACCGTAAAGGGGCATGAGTACCAATTGAGTGAATTTTAAGTTAATGTTTAACATCTAGTCATGCATCCAATAACGAACACACAATCAAGTACATAATTGATATAGATAAACAAGATTTCATTGAAATTCTTTTACTTGATCTAGTGTCCACATATTCAAAATACTTCTAATATCACAAAATCTTTCTTCACTTAGTGGTTTGGTGAATATATCCGCAAGTTGATCATTGGTATTGATATAAGAGATAGCAATATCTTCCTTTTGTGAGTGATCTCTCAAGAAATGATGTCTTATATCAATATGTTTAGTTCAAGAATGTTGAACTGGATTCTTGGTTAGGTTGATTGCTCTTGTGTTATCACAATGGATTGGAACACATTTGAACTTCAAGTCATAATCTTCTAAGGTGTTTTTCATCCATAAAATTTGTGCACAACATGCTCCTGCAGCAATATACTCTGCTTCTGTGGTAGACAGAGCAACATAGTTCTGTTTCTTGCTGAACCAAGACACCAAGGATCTCCCTAGAAACTGACAAGTGCCGCTAGTACTTTTTTTTTATCAATTCTACATTTGGCAAAGTCAGCATTTGAGTATCCTACTAGGTCGAAAGAGTTTGACTTTCCATACCATAGACCTAGACTAGGGGTCCCTCTCAAGTATTTGAATATCCTTTTTACAGAGAGTAAATGAGATTCCCTAGGATTTGACTGAAATCTAGCACATAGGCAAACACTGAACATGATATCTGGTTTGCTAGCAGTTAAATAGAGAAGGCTCCCTATCATTCTCCAATACATTTTCTGATCAACCTTTGGTCCAATGACATCTACTGCTAATTTTGAAGATGTGCTCATAGGAGTGGACTTTGGAGGAGAGCTTTCCATTCCAAACTTCTTTATCAGCTCTTTTGTATACTTTTCTTGGTTTGTGAAGATTCCAGTTTCTAATTGGTGGATTTATAGAGCAAGAAAGTATTTGAGTTCTCTCATCATGCTCATTTCAAACTTATTTTGCATGCATTTGTAGAATTCTTCACACATACTCACATTAGTTGACCCAAAGATGGTGTCATCTACATAGATTTGGACAATGAGTATGTCTTCACTACTGACTTGGAAGTGCTTCACTCGAACTAGCATCCGGTTGACGACATTAGCAAGAGTATCACTGAGTATTCTACTTGTGTTGTTGTTAATTTGAGTCACACCTTTTGATCCGCACAATGGCTCCACCATTTATTCCTCACATCTATGGCTATGGTGATGTGGAGACCGAGTGCTTGTATTGGGTTGACAACCTTGATGCGTATCACAGATTCTATGGCTTCAACCATCGTAAGACATTATGGCGTGCCAGAGAGACATTCAGACTAAGTGCAGAGTTTATGTGGATGCTCATAGAAAGAGAGTGTTGTGACTCGGTGATGCAGGGGCATCTACCGAAGATAACACGGCTGAGGAGATGGCCGAGGAGGTGTATCGTCGTCAGCTTGAACACCCCAAGACAATCCGAAGGTCTGAGCGGATCCGAGTCAGAGGGCGTCACTAAGCTAGATTCGAGGGCACCACTAAGCTGTTGCGTTTTGAAAGCAAAAGGTTATCAATGCCATTTACATCTCCGTTCAAGGGTAGAAATGCCATTTCCGTATGCCTTTAAAATATTGTAAACAGAGCATAGAAGTAGTCTTCTCTGCTCATTTTTTTTAGTTGGTTAGTTTTTGGGACGTTTGAAACGAAAATTGAAAAGGGGATCTGGAAGGAGAGAAAACAACCTTCTTCTCCAACAAGATTGAAATCAAGCTTGAAATTTCAAGCTGATCTTCTTGTTCATCTGTTCTTCCTTGTGTTTTGCAAGGAATCAATTAGCCTCCTCATAGCTTGGATGTCTCCTCATCCAACTACATCTGCTGATCAAAGTTCTATGGAATAAGAGAGATTTGTTTTTTTGTCATTTTTGTGCTTGATTCTTCATTTTTCACATTCAATTGTGGTGTTTTTGTGTGTAATCTTTCTCCGATTGAAAGCTAGGTTTTGTCACACCTCTTCTCAGCACCATTCCATGTTTCTACCTGCATCAAAAGTGGTATAAGAGCTGGAGAGTAGAAATTTCTTAATTTCTATAATCCTAGGGAGAAAAATTCCTTAGATCTGTTCGTTTCAACTCTTATTCTTATTGCTACTGCAATTCAACACTATATCTGGCTGTGATCGAGTGGAATTTTACAGAGAAGTACAAAGAAAGAAGGAGATCGAATGGTGATCCTGATCCGAGTTTCAATAAGATGCTGGGAAAAGTGAAGGATCTGCTATAGATCCACAAGAAATTTCAAGTAAGAGCTCAAGAACAGAACAGATCTGCTTTACATTCGTTCTTTCGGCAAACGTTACTGAAAATCCTCAAAACATTGTGCATTTTAATGACGAATTCTCCTCTGTTAGGGTCTATAAGTGTATTCGTCAACACCTGTTGGTAATCCCTAATACTTCACTGAAATTTGGATGAAATCTCTTGCAAAAGTGCTTGGATCTGTGCTATTATGTAATTCCTGGATTAGAAATTGGAAGTTTCATTTCAGATCTGAAACTTTGTCTTAACTGAAAATTACACCATTCTTGAGTGAATTTGCTGAACTAGAGTTTAGGTTTTTCTTAGGAAAAGACACAATCTGTCAAGAGGATGGCACATGAGCAAACATTGCCGGATCTTGCGAGTTAGATCTGGAAATTCATTACCGAATTTTGAAGATCCGAGTCACTTACATCAGAATATTCAAGCAACAGCTTTGTACCATCGACGGCTCCACCACAAGCAAGATTTAATGGCTCCGAAGAGAGGGAATTATATGGAACCAGCAGTGTCTTCATCTGATATGGCCACAGGGACATTGGACAGTGCTCAGTTGTTGGAAATTCTATTGCAGGGAAAAAAAAAACTAGATGATTTGATTGCTGAAATTAGAAATTTGAATCAGAGAGTTGATAGATTGGTCTTGCAGCCACCGAGCCCAAGGCCAAGGGCTGAGAATGACTTCCAAGAAGGGGAGTCCGATGATTTTTAGGTTAGAGTTCTGAGGAGAGCAGCTCCAAGGCTATATGTGCAGCCACATGAAGATAGGCGTTGGGAATCCGGGATTAAACTTGAGATTCCGGAATCCTTTGGAGGCATGGAAGCCGAGGAAGTCATAGATTGGCTTAATACGGTAGAAGAGATGTTTGAATCCAAGGATGTACCCGCTAACAAGCAAGTACCACTAGTAACCCTTCGGTTCAAGGGAAGGATAGCCGGTTGGTGGCAAGCATTGAAGCATCGTTACCGGGAGTTAGATGAGCCGCCTCTACTATCTTGGGCTGAATTAAAGAGGTGGATGAAGCGTGAATTCCTCCCCTTTAATTACCAACAAGTTTTTTACCATCGGCTCCAAAAGCTTGTGCAAGGAACTAAGACCATGTCTCAATACACGGAAGAGTTCTATCAACTTGTCGCCCGTAATAATTTGAGGGAAACACAAGAACAACAAGTGGATCGCTATTTGGGAGGACTCAAACCATCTATTTTTGAATCTTTGCATGTGCAAGAATTTGCTTCGGTGTCGGCCTCATTTTCCAAAGCGAAATTAGTGGAAGAATCCCAAAGAAGAACATCATATAGGACTGTTTCTCAAGCTATGGGCTATAAAGCTCCTTTCCGGCCTTTGGCACAAGGTGCTTCTTTATCATCCGCTCCTCCCAAGACTCAACAAACAGTCCAAGCTGCTGCTACGCATCCAACCCGCCCGGTAACACGCTCCCAAAGTGGAATGCAAGGTGCACAAGGCCAAATTTCAGCACCTAGACCTTCGGTACGTTGTCATGGGTGTGAAAATCTTGGGCATTACGTTAGGGACTGTCCAAAGAAGCAACAAATGTATGTTCATGAGGATGTGAATCCGGAAGAAGAAGATGATGAGCAGCAAGAACTTGGGGCTCTTGATGACGCCGAAGAGACCTATATCCTAGAAGAGGATGATATAGGCCAAAGCTTGGTTTCCCGTTGATTTTACTTGACTCCTAAGCTCAAGGAGGAGAATTGGCTGCGGCATAATATATTCTCCACCCGATGTACCATCAATGGTTTGCTTTGAAAAGTCATCATTGACTCGGGAGGTTGTGAGAATGTCGTGGCAAGTGATGCGGTCCACCGGCTAGGATTGCAAGAAGTTCCCCACCCTCACCCTTACAAGATCGCTTGGCTCAATAATGCTAATGAGGTGAAGGTCTCCACACGTATTTTAGTCACATTTTCAGTTGGGAGTGCCTACAAAGATGAGGTGTGGTGTGATGTGGTAACTATGGACGCTTGTCATCTTCTCTTGGGCCGGCCATGGCAATATGACCGGAAAGCCATTCATGATGGGTTCTCCAATACGTACACTTTCTTCATAGATAGACAAAAAGAAGTTTGTTTTGATGCCATCCAAGGGGGAACAAAAGAAAGATGATAAGAAGAAGGATGAGAAAATGAAGAGCATAGTTACTTTATCAAGACATGAGATAGAAGATGAACTCCAAGAGGGTTCCGGTGACATAGTCTTCGCTTTGATTGCTAGAGGACTGATTTGTGAAGAATTTGAGGAAGCTCCACAAATTGTTCGGCCCCTACTTGAAGAGTTTGCTGATGTGTTTCCCTAGGATCTTCCCCATGAGTTACCTCCTATGAGAAAGACACAACATGAAATTGAGTTGCAACCGGGTTATATTTTACCCAATCGGCCACATTACCGCATGAGCCCCAAAGAACATGAGGAATTGCGTCGTCAAGTGGAGGAATTACTTGACAAAGGTTTCATTAGAGAGAGTACCAGCCCATGCGCTGTTCCGGCACTATTAGTTCCAAAGAAAGATGGCACTTGGCGCATGTGCATTGATAGTAGAGCTATCAATCGCATAACGGTCAAGTATCGCTTTCCGATTCCGAGGCTAGATGATATGCTCGATCAAATAAGTGGGGCAAATGTGTTCTCTAAAGTGGACCTAGAGAGTGGTTATCACCAAATTAGAATAAAGACCCGGTGATGAATGGAAGACGGTGTTCAATATACGAGAAGGCCTCTTTGAGTGGCTAGTCATGCCATTCGGACTATCAAATGCACCTAGTACTTTTATGCGGATCATGAATGAACTTCTAAGGCCTTTTATTGGTTGTCTTGTGGTCGTATAATTTGATGATATACTTATCTACAGCAGCGACATGGACAGCCATTTATCACACCTTCAACAAGTTTTCAGTACATTAAAGCACCAACATCTTTATGCCAACTTGACGAAGTGCAATTTTTGCACTAGTCGATTGATCTTCTTGGGCTATGAAATTTCAAATGAGGGGGCTGAAACCGGACATGTCTAAAGTGCAAGCAATCTTGGAATGGCCAACTCCAAAAACTATAGAGAAATTAGAGCATTTCATGGGTTAGCAAGCGTTTGTTAGAGAGTTTAGCACTCTTATGGCATCGTTGACCGATTGTATAAAGAAATGGGACTTTAAATGGTCCAAGGCAGCGCAAGAAAGTTTTGAAGCTATCAAAAGAGCCTTGACAACGGCTCCGGTACTTGCCTTACCAAACTTTGATCTTTTGTTTGAATTGGAGTGTGATGCAAGTAAGGTTGGAATTGGTGCTGTTCTAACTCAAGAGAAATGTCCCGTGGGATATTTTAGTGAGAAAGTGGATGGTGCTAAGAAAAATTACGGCACCTATGATTTAGAATTGTATGCCATCGTGAGGACATTGCACCATTGGAGGCATTATTTGGTGCAAAGGGAGTTTATTCTATTTTCCGACCATGAAGCCTTGAAGTACCTCAATATACAACAAAAGTTGTCTCCAAGGCATGCAAAATGGGTGAATTATCTCCAACAGTTTACTTTCACACTCAATCACAAAGCCGGGATTCAAAATAAGGTTGCCGATGCCTTAAGCCGGAGGGACACTCTCTTAAATGTTTTGCAAATTCAACTTCTTGGCTTTGAAATGTTGAAAGAAGAATTGAAGCATGATCCACACTTTAGCAAGCTTCTTGAGGAAGTTGAAAGTGGAGGAAAACCGGACATCTTGTTACTAGATGGTTATCTCTTCAAAGGAAATGCATTGTGCTTGCCGGATACTTCATTGAGGTTGAAAGTGTTGAAAGAAACTCATGAAGCGGGACACTTTGGCAAGGACAAGACTCTAGCAGCCTTGAAGGAGCGTTTTTATTGGCCGGCTATGGACAAAGATGTTGACCGGTTTGTGAAACGGTGTTGGAAATGTCAAAGTAGCAAGGGTCACACTTCAAATGCCGGATTATATCAGCCCTTACCTATTCCAACAGCCCCTTGGGAGGATATATCTATGGATTTTGTGTTGGGATTACCCAAGACACCTAGAGGATGGGATAGCATTTATGTAATTGTTGATTGCTTTTCAAAGATGGCTCACTTTATTCCATGCAAGACGACTCTTGATGCCACAAGAGTTGCTGATTTGTTCTTTAAAGAGGTGGTCTGTTATCATGGTCTTTCACATTCCACAGTGTCAGATTGTGACTCGAAGTTCAAAGTCACTTTTGGCGGTGTTTATGGAAACGGCTTGGTACCACCTTCAAATTCTCTAGTCCGTATCATCCTCAAAGTGATGGTCAAACGGAGGTTGTTAATCGATCTCTTGGGAACATGTTGAGGACCACGGTAAAGAGTTTTGGCAATTGGGATTTGGTGTTACCAAAGATTGAATTTGAGTTCAATGGCTCCATCAACCGTAGTACCGGTTTTACTCCTTTCCAAATTGTTTTGGGCAAGAATCCTAAAGGTCCATTGGACTTGCTTCCACTACCTATTTCAACTGAGAAATCTCCTAAAAAAGTGGAAGAAATTTGGGAAAGCTTGCAGCACATTCACTCCCAAGTGAAGGCCAACTTGTTTAAGCACAACACCAATACAAAGAAAAGGCTGATTTTGAAGCGGAAAGATGTCTCTTTTGAGGTTGGAGATAAGGTTTGGGTGTATGTGCCACCGGAGAGGTTCCCTACCCGTCAATATAGCAAGCTACAAATCAAGAAATTCGCTTCCGAGATTCTTGCCAAGATCGGTGACAATGCTTATCGAGTACTACTTCTGGAAGATTGGATGATTGACAGTCTTTTTAATGTGAGCCACATATTTCCATTCTATGGTGAAGATAGTGAGAACTCGAGGTCGAGTTCAATCCAAGAAGGGGAGAGTGATGCAGGGGCATCTACTGAAGATAACACGGCGAAGGAGATGGCCGAGGAGGTGTATCGTCGCCAGCTTGAACACCCCAAGACAATCCGAAGGTCTGAGGATCCGAGTCCGAGGGCGTCACTAAGCTGGATTCGAGGGCACCACTAAGCTGTTGCGTTTTGAAAGCAAACGGGTGTCAATGCCATTTACATCTCCGTTCAAAGGTAGAAATGTCATTTCCGTATGCCTTTAAAATCTGTTGCAAACAGAGCATATAAGTAGTCTTCTCTACTCATATTTTTTAGTTGGTTAGTTTTTGGGACGTTTGAAACGAAAATTTAAAAGGGGATTTGGAAGGAGAGAAAACAACCTTCTTCTCCAACAAGATTGAAATCAAGCTTGAAATTTCAAGCTGATCTTCTTGTTCATCTGTTCTTCCTTGTGTTTTGCAAGGAATCAATTAGCCTCCTCATAGCTTGGATGTCTCCTCATCCAACGACATCTACTGATCAAAGTTCTATAGAATAAGAGAGATTTGTTTTTTTGTCATTTTTGTGCTTGATTCTTTATTTTTCACATTCAATTGTGGTGTTTTTGTGTGTAATCTTTCTCCGATTGAAAGCTAGGTTTTGTCACACCTCTTCTGAGCACCGTTCCACGTTTCTACCTGCATCACTTGGGCAAACCTCCATTCCGCTGATGGGAGCAGGTCCGTGATCGCTTGTTGAGGATTTATGCTCCTGCAGAGTATCAGCGACGACGTGATGAGGAGTGAGCCCATGAGGACCGATGGGAAAAATTCTTGGCCCAGCATCGCCGAGAATGGAAGGCTCGCCATAAAGAGAAGGATGATCTTGATGCCCTCACCATACAGATGCAGAGACTCGAGAGACAGGCACATGCATTTCCTTCTCCACCCCTAGAGGCTGATGATGAGGCTAGAGAACAAGAATTGGTGGGGGAGAGGTTATGGCGGATACTGAGGATTTACATGGGCAGTTAGGAGAGTTGTTGAGACAATCATTTTAGCGTTAGACATTGATGGTGGAGAGCTTGACACTAGCATTGTTTTTATAACTAGTGATGAGCTTGTTTTTCTTGATAGTGAGGCCAACGATGATGATGATATTGAGATTACGATATTGAGATTACGACAGAGCATGCTGAGACAGAGTCTGCCACATCGTTAGTGAGCACAATTGCAGTTGAGGAGCATACACACATAGACGTTACAGATGACATTACCTTCGCCACATGCACCGATAAATTCTTGGCAGATGTTCATGTTGAGATGGTGCTGCCTATAGCCATTACACCCGGCACAAATGATATATTTGGTGAGATTACAGCTAGTTGGCATGGCAGACCACTATATCACTACCACTTTCAGCAGATGCTTGTTTTCATATGGACTAGTACCCCTCTTGACCACCATATTTGCAGGGATGATCCATTCTTGATGAGATGCATCGGGCAGACTGACTTTTATGGATTACTATTCTCCCTGAGAGGGTGGATTATCTACATTTTCGGAGTCGTCCTTCTATGAGGCTGATCAGAACTCAAGGGCGAGTTCTTTCAAGAAGGGGTGTTTGATGCAGGAGCATCCCCTTTGTCGTTCTCTACATCAGCCCTTGCAGCTCATTAGTCTAGGCTTTTCTATTTGTCTTAGCTTAGTAGTGGTAGTTCATATATTTCATGTCATTTTAATTTAGTATGAGTAGTTTAGGGGCTTTACATTTTCATTAGGGGTATTTTAGACATTTTATGTTGTATTAGGGGGTGCCTATATAAAGCTCCTTCCCTCTCATTTGTAAGCAACCCCTTTATGATATAGAATTTGGAGAGAAATTTTATCTTTCTTGTCTTTCTTAAGAAATTGGAATTGCAAGCTATTGATTGTAGCCTTCTTTTTTTCAAATTCTCCTATCTTTTCCCTTGTTGCATGCTAGGGCGTTGCCGACAATTCCGTGCTTGATCCGATCCCGAGCGTCCCCACCCCCGAAGTAAGATTTGAACTAAACGATAAACAAAGATAAATCCACTGAAACAGATCATGGTTTCGCAGGTCATCCATTACGAATCGTCTCCTCAAAGCCTGTCTTTTCTAACATAGCGCTGAACTGCTCCATGCAACTTCTATTGAAACCACTCCCTTTTGTGCTCTTTCGCCTAGCTAGATTTCAATATGTATCTCAAAGCAGCATTTCCTTTCACAGGCGTAGGCAAATGCTAAAAAATAAGCATACGGGGCGGAGCGCTCCGTTGTTCACCGCTAGTTCATAAGAAACCCCTTATTCTCCTTATTAGAAGATAAGGATGGAAGAATAGGACTCTTTCCCAGTATCATAACCTGTCGCTGGGAGGAGAATCAAACCATTAGTGGAAAGATCTGTTGTTCGATCTGCATTTTTAGGGGACGATGAAAAACATAGAGTATCGTTAATTCTGATGGCCTTACATTTTCTTTTTATTTATCGTGAATGATTCCATCATTAAATATAGTATACCTGGTCCTTCCCTTTTGGGCTGGTTATGGGCGAGGAGGGATTCGAACCCCCGACACCTTTGAGTGTGTTGATGGAACATGGTAAAACATTCATATTGCCCTCTCGAATCATATCCAATAGTCATTGGAATTTCATATATCCTGCCATTCTCCACGAGAATTCTGATTTATTGGCGAAAAGGCAAAGAAATAGATTCAAATGACCTGGTCCAATAGGGAATTCCCAATTCATTGGGCTGATCAATGAACCTAAAAAATCCCTCAAATTGTATCTGAACGACCCTCACAAATTACGGATACTAATTTGTTAAGAATCAATCGGATTGACAACCCTATTTTCCAAAAAAAAAAAAAACAGATTAAGCTTCCGCCGATTGCCGTTCTGCGTCAGAGGAGATCCACCACATGCTATGTTCAGATTGGCAGGTGGGCCTGACTCTTGGAAGGCTTTCCTTCAGTCGACGATCGCCTTGTCTACGAAAGAGGCAGAATGTATGGGAATATTTTAGGTTGCCAAGGAGGCCATTTGGATGGCTGGATTGGTTCGATATGTTGCTGAAGCTAGAAGAAGTCTTGTTACACTGTGACAGTCAAAGTGCAATATATTAGGCGAAGAATCAAGTAAATAATGCCAGGATGAAACATATACATGTGAGACATCATGAGATAAGAGAATGGGTGGTAGATAGAAGCATCAACTTGAAGAAAATACATACAGATGACAATGCAGTAGATATGTTGACAAAGTCAGTTACAACAACCAAGTTCAAGCATTGCTTGTGGACTTGGCTAATATCAGCCATTATTTATGATTGGTGAGGCACCCCATAGAGTGGGGTGGGCACCTCATGTGCACGAGGTGTGGAGTTGTGTTTCAGAGAGCATATAACGGAGTATCATCTTCAGGTGGTTACAGAATTTAAGCCAAGGTGGAGATTGTTGTGCAAATGTCTTGTATTCTGGCATTATACTGGACCTGACGGACTAATGTGCGCGACTCACACGCGGACCGGGGTGCGGGGAAGCGCCCCGTTAGAAATAATTTTCGGATTCTTCACTAGAGGGTATTTCGGTAAATTTCTCCATGTAGTAGAATTGATATATAAGCCACATGTTAGGATTACGGGATTAGGTTTTTCTTTTGTGTTTTCTTGGCCAAGAAGAAGAGAGTTTGTAACCCTAAACCGTAATAGGGGGAAATCTTCCCCCGTGGACATAGGGAGGCCCGAACCACGTAAATCTTGTGTTTCTTGTGTGACTGTGTTTCTTTGCATCGTTCTTTTGGTGTTTTTGTTGCACATCGTAGTTGATCCTTGTCGAGAAGGTATTTCTCAGTTTTTCTACAGTTTTCATCCCCACTGAAATGCATACTGAAACAAAACTGTAATTGTAGTGGTGGTATACAATATTTGTATGTGTTACATTATTATGTTTATACGAATTGCATGTGAAATGTGATCTATCTAATATGCAAAAGGGATTTGCTAGAGACCATTGTAGAAAGGCATTTTGCGGCTGGCTGTTGCATGTGAGGGCAGCCACCTCAGACGAATTAAATGAATGCAACAAAATCTGCTGAAAAGTGAGCCTGTGTGGATGCTTTCACATGCAACAGCCAGCCGCGAAATGCCTTTCTGCAATCGTCCCTAGCAAATCCATATGTATAAAGTTTTTTATGAATTACATGAGAAATGTGGTATGTACAGAACTATCTGGCATGCGCGACATTGCATGTCACTAGGTGTTCGATGTTGTTAAACCATTATGGATCGTTGTCTTCTTATGTGTGATTTCCAAGTGTTGTGTTCTTATTTGTGATTTCCAAGTTTGTATTTGTGTTTATTTCATCATTTCCCTTCTTATAAGTCTATCATTTGCGTATGTTTCCATATGTTTCATTTTATTAGATTTCCATCGAAACTGGAATATTTTCATTTCCGTTGTGACCGAAACCAAACTAAAATTTGAAACCTTGCACTTCGTTGCAACTATCCTCAATTCTATTGGATTTTGCATCTCTGGTTTGTACATGGTGGTAATAACTAGTGGTGAAACAATAGATGTGGATAGTTGAGCCAGAAATTAGGTCTTGTTGCTAAGAATTTACTGTATAATATGGCGAGGTTCGGGTTGATCTAATTCAATTTTGTACAACAATCAGCCTGAATAGTCCCACTTGCAACATTGGAATGATCGAGCTTGTGTGGAGTTTTAAGTGCATCATAAAGGGTGCGTTTGGATTACAGGAATGAGGAATTGGTATTGGTATCAAATTCCATACCCTTTCCATTTCCCATGGCAAAGGGAATGTCAATTTTGATTCTACAATTTGAGTAAACATTAGAATCAGGAATCGGTATTAACATCTCTCTTGGTATTTCATCATCTGAGAAAAGGTTCCAACGCAAGAGAGGAAGTTCGCAACATGAATTCTTAGGCATGGATTGAATTAAAAAAAAAAAAAAATATTTTGGGAACCTCTCCAAAAAATTACAGCTCTCCATTACGGTAGAGATTTTCCAAACGTCTTTGTAAAAATTGGATGGCATTCAAAACAGTAAGAAAAGCTGCTGCATTTTCATCCACTTTACACCATGGAAAAAGCAGAAGGAAAAAAGTAGAAGAAACCCATATTGCCAAAACGCAAAATCTAACCCCAAGCACACATTTAGAACTGGGCATGTTTATCCGATGATAGGGTTTAAACACTCAAATCCAGAACCAAATTCTGTGGCTTTTATTTTTTTTAGGGAAACCTAAAAGAATCAAATTTTGGAAGAATGATCTAGATCTCTCTCGTTACTGGAGTTCAAATAGTTTAGACTACAGAAACCAGAAAAAATAAAAGTACAGAGAGAGAAAGAGGAGAGAGAGAGAGAGAGAGAAATTCTAGGGCTTGATGAGCATTATCCCATCAAGTCTGAAAATCAGGGATGATTGTAGGGCTTGGAGAGAGAGAGAGAGAGAGAGAGAGAGAGAGAGAGAGAGAGAGAGAAAGAGAGAGAGAGAGAGATTTTAGGGCTTGATGACGATCCCACCTAGTCCAAAAGTTGGGGATTCTAATGCTTAGAGAGAGAGAGAGAGAGAGAGAGAGAGAGAGAGGCGGCTTAGAGAGGAAGGGGTGGGAATCAGAATACCACCTATCGAGGTGGGTTTCGTTCTCCCTCAAATATTCCCCCAAATATTCCGCCCCGTTCTTTCCATTCTGCGCGGATGCCACAACCAAATGCCAGAATCTGTGTAGAAGGAATCCGATACCCATTCAAATTGCCTATTCCAGCGTACCAAATGCACCCAAATGGTTTTTCATGCTTTTGGGAAGTGGATGTCGTTGGGGTGAAAATGGCATGAATAAATTTATAATTTTCTGTTATCTTTCGAGCAAAAAAGAAATGAGGACAGTCTTTTTTTTTTTTTTTAAATTGGTTTCACTGATGAATTGTACCACTATTATAGTCTTATTATTTTGCTTCCAGATTGCTAGTATTCGAACCACACAATTTTTTGCTGTGAAGTTGTCATGATCTGTGTTAAAAGTTGGTTGTAATTATTGATTTCGATCAACTTACAATTGTTGCTTGTGCTGATGGTATTACCCAGACTTATGCTCATTCATGTGGTGATTTCTGGATGCTTCTTTGTTCAAGTTTGGCATTTTCTATTAAACATGGGAGAATTGCATTCTTAGGGGTACTCTCACTATTATCTTGGATGGCATTGTTACCTCTCATAATGTTCATTGGGACTGACTGTCAGAAACTGTTTATTAGTATAATCGCTTTTCCAATGCCTCTAATTTTGATGTGGCTTATAAGAGAGAAGGTTATCACATTTCAAATGCTTCATGAATTTTCTTCATTCTGGACCTTTTCAATAATGATATGGCGGTGTTTCTAGATTAGTGACAAGGATTGAAATTTCGGTTTCAGTGTCGGTTTCGGCCACAACCGATACCCCGCCGAAATTTGGTATAAAGAAAACAAATTCAGGCTTTTGCCTAATTTTTTCCGAAATTGCAGAAATCTCTGAAATTTTGGCAAGAAGTTAAATTAAAAAAATTAAAAATGAATTTTGCCAAAATTTACAAAATTTCTGAAATTTAATTTCGGAAATTTCGTCCGAAATATGGGCCGACACCTAATCTTTGTTTTTTCGGTGTTGTCCCGGACTCAAATCGTAAATTTCGGCCGATATCTGGCCCTACACAGACATCATTGTCCATTCTTTCTATTGTCATTGTTAAAGGCCTTCACATTTTTGTAAACTTGTTGTTCTTTACAGGCATCAACACCCTATTGTTTCAGTAATTAAAGAGCACAGGACATTGTCCAAACTCTTAAACTGTACACTGGGATCAATATGTTCGCAGTCGAGGCTTTGTGTGAGGTCACAAAAGTATACTGTTCATGGACATTGGCTTCAGACCTCTACTGCAACTGGACGACTTTCAATGGAGGAACCTAATCTTCAGGTTTGGATTGTTCATTTTCTGAGGGATGATAGACTGAAGGGTGCCCTTGCAAAAAGCCAAGGGCGCCCCTATTGGTCCTTGGCAAAAAAGTGCATTTATTGCTGTTTTAATTTTATGGTTGTCAATGTCATTTCCTAAATTTCCGTGCGCACTTTTTTCCATTGGACCAATGGGGACTCCCTGGTAACTGGATTTTACAAGGGTGAACTTCAGTCTATCATTTTATTTGTTTATTGTTCTTGAGTCAATTAGATTAATTCCTTTGTGAATTCTCTGCTAATGTTTATTCTTTTTAGTGCGTGGAACATACAGTTGACTTCGCGAGTCATCATATTGACAAAAACAGCTCAAGTTCTTCAGATGCCGAGTCTCATCAAATCAATCCCCGTGATTTCTTTACCCCAACACAGGTAATGATTTGTTTGCTATTGTTGTAGAGAGAGAGAAGGGGGGGGGGGGGGGGGGGGGGCAGCATAAGGATGGCTCTGGCCCCGAATCCCCGTCTATAATTTACATAAATATCCCTAATCCCTATATGTCTTTCCATAGTGTTATATTTTAGTTTGGAACTTTGTATTCTTATTTAATAATTGTTATTTGGCGGGGATGGGGCGGGGAATTTTTCGCCGTAGTATGCGAGGCAGGGATTAGATTTCCCCTCTGGGCAGGGGCGGGGATTCCCCCGTCATCCCTAAAGCGGGGATGGGGAATGCAACATCCGGCCCCACCCCACCCCGTTGCCTCCCCTATATTGTTGTCCACTGAATGAATATTTTGTTAGCCATGAGATTATAACTTACATCCTTGATTTTCTTGACAGGACAACTGGTTGCTGCTTGCAGCAGACTACTCTCAGATAGAGCTGCGGCTGATGGCTCACTTCTCCAAGGATTCTTCACTAATTGAACTTCTTAGTAAGACAGATGGTGATGTTTTTCGGATGATGGCTGCAAGATGGACCGGGCAGCTGGAATCTACTGTGAGTTCCATGGAAAGAAATCAGATGAAAAGGCTAGTCTATGGCATCCTCTATGGAATGGGTGCTAATACCCTCGCGGAACAACTGGATTGCACTTCAGACGAAGCTTCTGAAAATATCCAAAGTTTTAAAAAATCTTTTCCTGGTGTTTCTGCTTGGCTCCATGAAGCAGTTGCATCTTGCCGCCAGAAAGGGTAGGTTTAAGTTTTCATATTTGTTTATGTTCCAAATGTCAGTTTACCCAACATTTTCTTCTTCTTCTTTTTCAAAGGTCAGATTTCTATCAAGGTAGAGACAAAGATATCAATAGATTTTCATGAAGAACTATAAAATATGCAGTTGAATTTCTAGTAATTCCATTTTCGTTGTTCTAATTAAAACTCCTCTATTGTTAATGTAACCCTAAATTATTGACGCCTTTTATTTTCATGTTTGTTGTTTTCCATTTCTATCACGTTTTCGAAAAATTTGCATTATTTTATATTTTCGAAGTCTCTGTATACATCATGCCTCTCTTATGCATTTTGTTTCTATACACTTTAAATATATTTTAGGGTCCTATATTTTTTGAATTCTGTCTTCTTTGTACCACCTGTGTATTACCCTTGTATTTCTTTCTGTCACTGGAAAATATTCATGTCTAATTTGCAAGGTTGTAACGGCCTTCTGATTTGGATGCCATAAATGCATTGATACTCATGTTTATGTTTTTGAATCCCAATAAGATGATATCAGCTGACTATGAACCATACAAATTGCAACAGATCTGATTACATCAGGAAGCATATATAATAGATGTGTGATTTTTTTTATTGGAATTTGTTGCCTTGTGTTGAACGTGGAACAATAATGCTAGATGGATCTTCCAACTACCATGTTTAAAATTTATAATGTGCTCTGTTATCAATGTAAATAGCACATAGATACACCATCTATCAAGATGCATTATCATTCTTAATGCCACTGATCTCCAGATACCCTGAAACAAGTAACACAAGAATCTGTATCATCTTGATGTATGAATGAGCCATGCCCATCATGAATTGGTATGCCTGGGGGCCATGGCCCACCAAAGATCCCACTTGACCCTTACATAACATGAAGTAGTCTTCTATTTTTATTAATTTTAGTTTGGCTTTTCTTTTATATAAATTTTATTCTTTTTTTTTTATGGGTAAGCTGGGGTTCACATGAGAAGGGGAGAAACAAACACAAACACAAAAGTAATAGGAAAAACAAGAGCCATAAGGAACAACCCCCAAAACAGTGAGGAGGCAAACCGAAAACTAAAAACTGCTACAATAAGAGAGCACTTGAACTTAGCACAAAACAGCAAGGAGGAAAAAAAAATATTAAGCACTTCCAAAATCCACCAAAATGCCTAGCGAAAGCTCGCAGCATCATCTTGGGATTAGTTTAATCGGAGAGAATGTAGATATCTTTGAGAGAACAGGGAAAGCTCCTGACGAAGATGGCTGGAAGAGGGACGGGATCCTTCCTTTTTTACGCTGAACAACATTCCAGGAGCTGTCCACACTTGAAGAGCCTAAATTAGGAGGATGTTCATGATGGGGAGACTTCTCGCTGATGGTATTAATATTATGAGTGCGATCTTCAAGAGGCAAAAATCTGTTACTATTTATCTGAGCAAGAGGAGAGCTAATCTGTTCTTGAAATTTTTGTTTCGGGCTTTCACTGTTGATCATGGGAAGCTCTTTCTGAGCATAATTTTTAACATGGTTAGGATTACTTTCTTGAACCTTTGATTTTTGGATAGGTCTCCACATTTTTTTTATTTGCTCACCTGCTGGACGAGAGGAATGATGGAAGCAATCCTCTGTGGAATGACTAAAATCATTGCAGTAAGAACAAGCCCTCGGCTTTCATTCATATTCTATTTTTTGAAGTTCTTCTCCCTTGGAGGTTCTGAGATTTATGGAGTCAGGTAACTGTTGTCCAGCCTTGATTTGGATGCAAATCCTTGCAAAATTGAGTCTCGAGGCCTCAGCGGTGTGGGGGCCCATATATAGCGGAGTTCCAATCAAACTTGCAATCCTGCCGAGGCAATGATGATTCCAAAACTTCAAATGGAGACCAGGGAGGCGTATCCAAACCGGAATTTCCGAAATGCATTTCTTTTCAAAGATCATGTCCGGTTCCCAGCGCTCTAGAATGAGGGGTTTTCCTCCATCACTATGCCCCGTATCTTCAAGGACACGAACACAATCGTCCGGACAGGAGAACTTGAACAGAAAAAACCATTTTCTAGAGTGAACATATGTAATTTACCATTGAGTTTCCATCTTCGAACTAAGCTCTCTCTAAGAGATAAGAAGTATGGTCTCTTACCTAGGAAGTAGCCCACTAGGCAATTTGCCCATTTTTCCTCAAATTTTTGAATTACTTCATCATTGAAGAAAAGCTCCATTTTTTCCTTTTCATCCTTACCTGGATTGATGAGGTTAAGGTTGGTATCAGCTGGGGGAGATTCCTGATTAGAAAATAGCATTTTTCCAGGGCGGTTTGGAAGACCCACTACCAATTGCATGATTACCTCTAGATGCCGAAGGCAAACCACCACCAGAGACACTGATGTTTGCAGGGAGAGACGAATTCTGGCTTCTAACAGCGGCAGTTGCATGAGGACTAAATTTTATTCTAGTTAGACATAAAAGGTTATTTGTTAATGTTGAAGTAAAAGGCATAAACGAGGTGTAAATGTTTTCTTCTTACACTACATTATGGATGGTTTTATAGGGGAGAGGCAAGAGCCAAAAAATTTATAGTTTTTGACCTAATTGTGTTTTGAAGAGAAGGAGAACTCTCGTTCATGGTTTTAAATTTCTGCTGAAACCAACACGGAGCGACAAAAATTTCCATTTCCATCCCCCACAAACACTGACCGAAATCCAAATGTATACTAAAACAAAATCCGCTAGTGTACTAGTGGTACACCATACTAATATATGTTTTTTTTTTATGGGTAAGCTGGGGTTTAGTGGAGACCCCTACCGATTTATTTCAAAAAAAGAAGATAATACAATAGAAAGCTCAAAACCAACCCTAACTCGGAAACATTGAGGACGGGAGAACCAAAGCTCAAAACAAATGAGCGGCAAACACAAGCCTGAAAGATTAAAATGCTCTATACTGTGAATTACATAATCGGCTAATTTTGAATGGGTATGCTGGGCTCTTTGAGATCGTTTTGTCCAAATTTTCTTTTGAACTTCCCGTCATGAGTCATTTGATTCTTCGGGGCTCTTTGAGATCGTTTTGTCCAAATTTTCTTTTGAACTTCCCGTCATGAGTCATTTGATTCTTCAACTGGAATCAGTTGGTCCGAAGTTGAGGAGAGAATCCCCACCTGGCACGACATGCTTTTTTCGTTTGAAACACTTGCTAACTCCTCCTCAACTTCTCTTAGAATCTCCATTTTTGTATGGATTGTCAGATCCTCAAAGCTTCTTTCTGAGATCATTGATTTGAGCTTTGTCAGTCTCTCAGATAGGAAGATGGCACCATTTAATTTTTGAGATAGAATCTGGTTAAAGGAGAAGTCATCTAAATGTGAGGGATTCTCAGACTCAGACTCTTCATCTAAATGGCACCATCTAATATATGTTACATACTTATATTTTTATAAATTGCATATGAAATGTGGTGTATGTTTTATGTATACCTATTTATATGTATTACATATGAAATGTGATATATACTGAAATAGTAGACATTTGCAGTAACTATTGTCACTAGGTATTTGATGTTGTTTAACCATTATGGTTGGTTTTCTTTCGGTTATATAATGGATTTTTAGTGTTTATTTGTGCTTATTCTAGCACTTCCTGATATTTCATCTCTAGTGTCCATCATTTGCATATGCTTTCATGATTTTACAGGCTTTTCATCAAAATTTCCAATCGAATTTCACGCTGACTGAAACTGAAACTAAAACCTGAATTTAAAACATTTCTCTCGTCCTGTTTATCTCCTCTAAGACTTGTATTTTGACTGGAGCTTGGTTTGAGCTTGGAGATTTTCTTTTGGCTAGTGATCATGTTATTCTCTCTTCCACCTTCTCTTGATTAGGGTTACTTTTTTTTTGTAGGGGAGGGCGTCAAGAGCCAAACATTTTATAGATTTTGACCTAATTGTGTTTTGAAGTGAGGGAGAGCTCTTGTTCATGGTTTTAAATTTCTGCTGAAACCAACAGGAAACAACCAAAATTTTTTCCATTTACATTTCCATTTCCATCCCAACGTGTATATTGTCAATTTTAACTCTCATTAAGCAAGCCACAAGCATTTTTTTTATTATTAATTTGTTGAAAATTGTGAAACAACCAATTACTCCAAAATCTTAAGCCGTTGCCTATTTGCCTACACGTGGCACATGTCGCCCCTCTTTTTTTTTTTGGGTTGGCCATTACATGTGGATTTTTAATATCAAGGAGGTTGGAACCCAGGACCTTTGCTATGATACCATGTGAAACAACCAATTACTCCATAAGTTTAAGCCGTTGGAGAAGGCGTTATTCAATCTTTTATACTTTAACAAAAATCTCTACCATGGTTCTGTGAGTTTTTCTTCTCTCAGCGTAGTGAATGTAGGTTTGACATGTTTTCCTCTGTGCAGCTATGGTTCTATAATATTTTCCCCCTTTTTTCATTTTGCGCATTGGTTTGACTATTTTCCTCTTTGTACCGCTAATAGAGGATGCTATTTTCCGTAAATGCCCTGCACTGCAGATATGTGGTGACTCTAAAGGGAAGGAAACGTTTTTTGTCAAAAATAAAGTTTGGGAACAGCAAAGAGAAAGCCAAGGCTCGCCGACAATCCGTAAATTCTATTTGTCAGGTAGCAGAACTTGCATTACATGTGTGTTATATTTAGGCCACCTTGGTATTGATGAATTGATTGCTTTTCTAGGGTTCGGCTGCTGACATAATCAAGATTGCAATGATAAATATCCATTCCTTGATTGTCCATGGATACGTGACACCGAATTCAAGCATTTCAGACATGAAAAAATTTTCCATGCTGAAAGGCCACTGCCGAATTCTTTTACAGGTCATTACATTTAAAAGAATCCTGGACACTTCTTTAATTATTTTTTACAACGAAGATTACAGACCTTTTGTTCTTATTGAGATTAAGTTTTTAATCAATTGATGAACTGTTCAGGTACATGATGAACTAGTACTGGAAGTTGATCCATCATTGGTAAGAGAGGCTGGACTATTGCTGAAACTAAGCATGGAAAGTGCCGTCTCACTTATGGGTATGTATGAGCTCAATCCTAACTGATATGGTCATATTTACTGTTTCAGAGATTATACTAAGCTCTCTCTCTCTCTCTCTCTCTCTCTCTCGTTTCAGTTCCTTTGCATGTCAAGCTGAAGGTTGGAAGAACATGGGGTTCTATGGAGCCTTTTGACCCAGACCTTTCTAAAGAAGTGCTTGTGCAGTGTCCATAAATTATAAAATGACGTGCTAATGATACACAAACACTCGCATATGTTCAGATGCACATCCATGTTGGTAGGTATGCAGATATGTAATTTCTGTTTGAGCCAAACCTTCTCATAGTTTACTTTCATTTATTGTCTTGTACAGTTGACATTTTAAAGCATGATTTTTACATGCACTCATTTTCAAAATATTTTGCAAATGAAGCAGGAAAACATTCAACTATGGTAGTTCACCAACAAGATTGGGTTGAATTATTCAATTTAGCAATGCCATTAAGAGTTCTTCAACATGGCGAATGTGGACCCGTATGCTGACATGCTTGCATAGTGGTTGCGGCCAACAAAATGTCTAACAAAAGTTCACCTGGTTTCTATCCGAGTGTCTCAATTCAGTCAGTAAGGATTTGGTTGAGTTTTCCAGTAGAGCCAATGCCAGCCTTTACAACAAGTGAAAGGTTATTAGGTTACTTTTGAAAGGAAGGCTGACAACTGGGGAGACTTTTTTGTCAAACGGCAGTGAATGGACGGGACAAGACGAGCTGGGGAGTGAGTTCTCCACTTACATTCTTACTCTAAAGGCTGTGAGTCCTGTTTCTGCTGTCTACAAATATACAATCTATCAATATGCAGGGTATTAGTATTACAGCCACCATGCGAAGGACAAGGTGAAGGTGGAAGCTTAGTGGCACCAATTGCAGCCTATCCGACTCTCATATACTGCGTAGGAGATCAATGCGCATTTTCTTACGCTTTGTGAATACTAAGAGTGAAAAGACACCAATGTTTTAGCCGCGGCAGTTCCATCGAAGTCTTGGTAGAAAATTTTCCTGAGGAAAAACACTGCAGAGCTTGTTTAGCAAAATGGGAGAGGCTTTGTTGCCATTGAGTAAGCTGCATATTTTTCTCGTTCAAGTCTGATTGTCTAACTTCTAACTTCTGTGAGAGAAATGATCAGGGAGGATTGGGTTGCTTGATTACTTGAAACATCAGGATTTGTCAACATGGTTTGTGTTGTGCAGATGTCTTGTATTCTGGCATTATACAGGATCCTGACAGATTTATGTACACAACGCACACGCGGGTCAAGCTACACAAAATTTTATTTTCTGTTTTTCACTAAAGGGTATTCCGGTAAATTTCTCCATGTAGTTGCGTTGATATATAAGCCACATGTTAGGGTTGTGTAATTAGGTTTTTTCTTTCTAAAGTAAAAATAAATAAATTTGCACAAATTTCTATTCAAATTAGTTTCAATTTTAAAATTATATGATTGGTGGCTGTACAAACCTTTCAATTAAAAAATTATATGATGGGTGGCCCTACAAACTCTTATTTTTCAAAATGTACAGTACGGTCCACTCCATAGGATGATCCAAACCGTCCAATTGTTGGGCCACAACATAAATATGTTGTGCCCCAAAAACCATTTCCATAGGATGATCCTAACCCTCCAATCTATTGAAGTTTCCATAATGTGCAGTCTCCTTATAGATCGAAGGGTTAGGATCATCCTATGGAAATGATTTATTTGGGCACAACCGATTTACGTTGGGAACCAACACATGGATGGTTTGGATCATCCTATAGAGTGCCCCTTACTGTACATTTTGAAAAATATGAGTTTGCATGGCCACCCATCATATAATTTCTCGTCAAAAGGTTATTACATTTGGGAAAAAGCTCTCAAAAACCTATTAAAGAAGAAAATAGAGCTGGGTTTGTGCAAATATCAAAATATGGTTGTGTTCATAACAATATAACATTTCCCAAACTAGAAATATAATTTTCCTTGTATAAAAAATGGAAAGTAATGATTTATTTGGGACAGCCCCCTCTAGTGCAATTATGACTCCTCTTGTACAATAAAGTGGGCTTTCTAAAACCAGTATCCCTCCATGGGTAACATATGACCCCACAAAGTACTAGATTTTTTGGAAAAATTCTCCGTTGAATCCATCGGGGGCCGGGGAATTTTGAACATTTTCTCTTACTGATTAGCTGTCCTATTTCAATAGTTTAGAGTTGCAAAGAATCAAAGGCTTAAAGACATCTTTGTCACACTTGGTTAAATGTCTAGATCATCTGATGAGACCAGCAACTGTAGGATGGGCCAGCAATCGTCATTAACCACACACCAAATTCAAAGACCCAAGTACTGAACACATGACAGTGGGTCCATGCTGTACAGTAAACTTAACCTAAACGTTCGTGGCTCAATCAAAACTATTCAAAAGAGCACATGATAGAAGAGTTCGCTATTATTCTATGGGAAAGGATATTTATACCCCAATTTCTAGCATTTTCAACAACCTTTTGTCTGTCCTCTAGGCACTGTTTTGATTGCAGGAATTTCATTGAATAGTTCATAAAGGAATTTTTTTTTTGAAAATTTCCTATTTCCAACTTTTTTGTTTACATTTACACACGAAAAAGGTTACTTGAAAAAGCAAAGTTCAAGTTTTATATGGATGGACCTTCAATTTATGATGATATCCCTCTAAATAAATCACAAATATCATTTCCCTCTAAATTTTGGACAGAAAAAAATTCTTTCGAAAACTTTTTCATGGGAATTTTTTTCCTGCAATCCAAACGGGGCCTTAATGCAAATTACTATTTTCAGGAAAAGACAAAAAGGAGTGTAAAAGCACCCATATTAGGAAAAAACAAACATGTGTAGGTGGGAATGATGTAAAAGGAGGTGGAAATATCATTTCCCTTAGGGCCCGTTTGGATGCCGAGAAGATTTTGATTTGGATTTGTCACATTTGCAGCCCTTTTTACATTGTAATTTGGAACAGATCATATTCTTGGATTTCTAATTCAGCAGCTGACAGTGAAAAAAATCAGATTTCTAAGTTCGCTGTGGAAATAAGAAATTGGAAATCCACAGATCTGGAAGTTTCGTTCACCCTCTTTGCTCCTCAACCTCTCCCCTCCACTAGGAAGTACCCCTTTCCCTCTCTGTTTTCCTCTACATGAGCTGCCGGATCTATTCAATTTGTATTCAAAACTCAATTCCAAATCCAAATACAAAATGGAAGGTATCCAAACGGGCCCTTATTCTATTTATAAATACAATAGTAACAATACAAACAACCTATACATATCATATACGTGCTGATGAACGTGCAAAACATATCGAACATACCAGTCTTCTTAATACAACTAACAATGGTAGAAATGAAAGACAAAAGCGAAGGAAATGAAAGAAACAAGGCCACAGGATCCAATAAATTGCATCTTCTTAGTTGGAAGCCCAGAGTATGTGATCTTGAGGAACGGTGTGGCATATGGGAACGGACCCTTGCTTCACCTTTAGCACTTGGAAGGCTAAGAATCTAGGGCTCCACGCGGACGTGTCTTTGTGGCACACCGCAACAGCCTCCACAGTTGTCCCATCCTTCCCCACCAATGGGACCGTGTACGCCGTAGTGTCACTGGTCTCGTGGCAGTAGAACACGGCGTACACATAAGATTGCCCGTGGCATGCCACAGATTTGGACCCCACCATCTTCTTCACCCCTGATCCAACGGTGTATTCTTGGGTCGCAGTCTCCTTATCGACCGTAGTGGTTAGGACTTGAACATTTGTCCCTAGCTTTGATGTTATGAAATCCACCATTGATTCCAATGATGTAGCACAATACCTATTCTCACCCTTAGATGCAGGTGCCTCACAAATGCTTAGTGTCTCTTTTACTGCTTTGGCATCTAGTGATCCGGGCGAAATTAAGAACTTATTTAGGATATCAGACAATTTGCTGGAGGAGAATGGTATGAATTGGGCCACTCCTCGAGGAAGGAAGGTGGCTCCAGGTGTTGACTTAATGAAGTGCAAATTCATTTTTGCATCAGGCTGTAAGTTCTTCTCTAGGAAGAAAATTGAAACATTTCGGTTATCAGGGAGCTGATCTTCAGAGGCGGCATATATATAGATGCGCCATGCCACATCAACGGTGGTGGTGCCACCCTTGGGAATCTCCTCTCGGGCGACATGAACACCATCCTTGCCTACATCAACAGAAGTACCCGTCTTCTCATCTACCAAATCTGCAGATTCAAACGTTAACAATTAGAAACTGCTCAATCACTACGGCGATGTCTGACAGCAAGGATTTTTTTTTCATGATAAATTAATGTTTCCAAGTGGTGAGAGAAGGGTAGGGCGTGTGGGAGAAGGAGAGAGATTTGAGAGGGCACGACTAAGATATTCGTTGAGAAGTGGCCAAAAATCAGGAAAAAATTGAACCTATGTATTTTGAGTGGAGTTTTTTGTTTCCTGCCTTTTACCCACTTCTCATCACTTGAGAGAAGCTAGTTTCCTGATTCTAGAAAAAAAATCCATGGTCTATGAATAGCCTTTTTCAAGATTATGTCAATAATTTTATCACCATTTAAGAATCCATGAAGACATAATCTTAACCTTTCATTTTCATTAAGAAGATGGGCTATTTGATTTAGAAAATCATTAGTGTCATCTTCATAAGATTTGGAAGAACTTGCCACATTATGAAATTGTACTAATTGGCAAGATTTCTCATCCAAAATACCCTTAAGGGTTTTAATCTCAAGTTTAAAATTTTCAATTTGTACTTGAGATTTAGATATGAAAGAAGATGACTCATTTTTCAAAACATCAAGTTCATTTTCTAATTTTGAAATAGATTTTTTAAGAATTTTAATTTTTGAAATTTGAGAATGCAAGGTAATGCACAATTCATCATAAGATATGTTTTCACTATCAGTACTTGATGAATTACAAGAGGGGTTAGAATTTACCTCATCTTCATGGGTGAGTGCCATGAAGCAAAGATCATCCTTATTAGCTTCCCCTGCACTTGAGCTTTTTCCCGAACTGCTAGAAGCATCCTAAGCGGCTACAAGACCCTTGTTCTTCTTCCAATCCTTCTTCTTTCTCTTGTACTTCGATGAATATGAGTTGAGAGGAGGGCACTCTGGTCTTTTGTGTCCCGTCTTCTTACAATTATAGCATCTTATACCACACTCAACTTCACTTTCTTTTTTCTTCTTCTTTTTATCCTTTTTGTGTTTCTTTCTCCATAAGCTTTTTAATTTTCTCAAAGCTTCTTATTCATCACTATCCGCCTCACTTGAGGAAGATGAGTCCGCTTTTACCTTGGGTGCTAAGGATCTGCTCTCTTTTTCTTTCTCTTTTGGCTTCTTCTCCTCTTGTCGGCTAGTGAGAAGCATCTCATGAGTGATAAGAGATCCTACAAGCTCCTCTATAGTTAGCGTCTTGAGATCCTTTAATTCTTGTATGGCGGTGACCTTTGGATCCCAATGTGGAGGAAGTGACCTAAGCAACTTACCCACAAGCTCATCAGTAGGATAAGATTTACCAAGATTAGCTAATTCATTTGATATTTTAGAAAATCGGGTATACATTTCGGAAATACTTTCATTTTGACCCATTCTAAACATTTCATATTTGCTCTTTAACAACTTTATTTTGGAATCCTTGACTTGTGATGTTCCCTCATGGGTAACGGCAAGAGTATCCCAAATAACCTTGGCGGAATAAAAAAGTGCTACTCTATTAAACTCCTCCGTAGATAAGGCGCAAAACAAAGAGTTTATAGCTTTGTAATTTAAATTTGCATGCATTTTCTCTACAACATTTCATTCTTCAAATAGTTTGGAAGGCAAAGTGTATCAATTTCCAACAATATGCCAAAGCTCCACATCTATAGAGAGAAGATAGATGCGCATCCTTGTCTTCCAATGTCCATAGTTGAACCCATCAAAGAAATGAGGTCTAGTTGTCGAATGGCCTTCCAAAAGTCCGGTTCCATTTATGTTTGCCATTTCACAATTAGAAAGTTGCCAATGATCTTATGATCTTTCCCTTGTTAAAATTTTAAAAAATAATTACCAAAGATTTTAAGAAAAGAAAATCTTTTAAAACCCAAGGCTCTGATACCAAGTGAAATTCCAAGGGTAGGCCCGGGTACTATTCTAATGACAACTTATGAGGAGGAAAAATTAGGTCTCTAACAAGTTTTAAGCTTTTAAAAATTCTAACACAATTTTGAAGATTTAGGAGATAAAAAAGGCAATTAAGCATACAAGTTAAATCCTAAGTGCAATGCAAATGTAAAGCAAGAGATAAGAGAGAGTGCACCAGAGATTTAAAGTGGTTCGGTCCTCAAAACGCGAGTCCTACTCCACTCCACCAACCAAACCCGTTGATGGCTTCACTATGTTGATCTTCTTAACTTCGGCGAAGATCGGTGCCAATTACAATTCCAATTGCCTTTAACCTTGGTGGCAATCCTCACCATGGAGAGTGGGCTTCGCTTCTCCGAACACTCGCCCGAATACAATCATTTGAATAAGAAAGAAAGAATAAAAAATCCCTCACAAGGGTTTACAAGGTTTGTAGAAGATGTACAAATTTGAGCCTAATGATCAAAATCCTAATTCTAGAGGATGAGAGGCATAAACAAGCTTGATTCACTCTTAGGATGTTCAAATAGAGTTTTTGAGTGTTAGGATTCATCATTGGGAAGTTTAGAATACCCATATATATAGAAAAACCCAAAAATGACCGTTTGGGGGCATAGTCGTAATTCTGGCAAAGTTCCCCAACGGATATATTTTTTCCCGTTATAGTGTTCTCGGATTTCCGAGAGATTTTCTCGGAGTTCCGAGAATTTCTCTCGGAGTTCCTGGAATTGAAACAGAAGATGGAAAATGTTACTGGACCAAATCTCGGAGCTCCGATAAATTCTCTCGGAGTTCCGAGAAGCCTATTTTCAGCAGATTTTCAATTCTTGTTTCTTATTTGTTTTGGGCTTCCAAATCTTCACCAAGTGGAATTGTTATGAGGGTTCCAAATTGTTGGAACACCACAAGGACAACCACTTAAGCATTTAGGGTGTGTATCCTACTTATATATGCCTCTTAAACTTAAGCTAGAATTGGATCAATACAAACTAAAAAAGACTAAAATGGTCTTCACTTGTAATGCTTCAAGTCTTCTAGAGTCTTGGATTTTCGATGACTTTGGCCTTCCGAATGTGGTCAAATGAGTGCTTCTTGGTCTCAATCCAAGCAATCTTGTCTTAACACAATCATGATCTACAACTTAGACATTCAGACACATTACTGATATAAAATCACTTGTGTATTGAAATCATCAAAAGAAGATGGGAATGCTAAGGTGGGAACCATTGGGCTTACATAATTCTCAAGTAGGGACCCCTTTATCCCAAAAAACACAACCAATGGATGCTAAGAGAAATTCTCCATGTAGGAAATACATGGTTGGTCAAGTTAAGGAAGATGATATGACATTGATTTTCAACACCAGATAATGGCGATTCAATCTCTACGAAGTAAAGTGAAGATTAATATGATATTCAGTTTACTTCATATTATCAAGCTCAACCCAAACAACCTTCTCGCTTGGAAGAAGATGTTAAGCATCATGAAATGGAATACATTTAGATTTTAGATGTGGATGTGGGAACCAAGCTTTTAAATTTCGACCGGAATCCGAAATTTCGGATTTTGGTCAACACTGAAACCGAAACGTTCTGAAACCGAAATTCCCAAAACATACCAAATTTTGGAAATTTCGGATCCAAATTTCAGATTAAATATTAATTTTTTATTCTATTACAGAAATTCAGCCGAAATTACCGAAATTTCAGCCCCAAAAAAGACATTTCAAGCGCCTATTGAGGAATTTCGCCCGAAATTTTGGGATTTCGGCTCAAATTTCGATTTCGGATAGGAATAAAATTACCTCTGAAACCGAAATATAAAACCTTGGTGGGAACTAGACCAATGGAGCAAGTGCAGAAAATAGACCATTTTCTGATGAAGAAAGAGGATGATGGAATACCAAAAGTCATGTTTAAAAGACTGTACATATAAAGAAATGGCACATCATTTGAGGCCTCTTTACAATAAGACGCATATGAATGGTCATCATGTACCAATTGTCTTAGTTGATAGCAGAGCTACTATCCATGTCCTACCCATTTACATGATGTGAAAATTGGGGAAAGTTGAGACTGATTTAATTCCCGATGACATAATTGTAGTAAACTTTATGGGTGTAATTTAAAAACCTAATTACATTCTACCTATTGAATTAACCCTTTGGAGTAACACGAATTTGATGGTATTCTTCGTTATGGAATGCACATCTAATTATAATGGCCTGCAAGAATAGTATTGAATTCATGGAAATATTTGTGTTCCTTCATCTCTTCATCAATGTGTTGTCTTTTGGAATGGTAACCATGTAGAGGTGGACCAGGTGGTGATGGTGGATAGTACAGAGTTTCTAGTAAATACTAATGTGGTAGAAGCCAAGTTCTATGACTCAATGGTAGGTCCAATTAAGTTTGGAAAATTGTACAGATAAGCCTGTGTGTGCCAGAAAGAATCATGTGCAGCTCAGTTTTTGTCTACATTTTGGGAGGATTTAATTCATCCTATTTATCTTGATAATGAAGGGACGAAATCCAAACATTGTTAAGGTCGGAGTAAAAACAGAGAAAAGCAAGTTTTCAGGGACATAATGCAAAAGGTTGTTGGCTTATAACCTGATAACGCATTTTTGAGGATGAATTGGATTTTTATACCATTCAAATCTAGGATTTGAACCATGTACCTGGAAAAGTTATGAACCTTGGTTAGAAATTAATATCAAGACCAAGGGTGATAAATGACCCATGTATGTTAGCAGATGCAAAAATCACTAGGTCATCTGCGAAAAGGAGGTGAGATAGAGCACAAATTCTGAATGGCCTCGGTAACACCTGACCCCACCAAGTACTAGAATTTTTGGAAAAATTCTCCGTTGAATCCATCAGGGGCCGGGGGATTTTGAACTTTTTGTCTTACTAATTAGCTGTCCTATTTCAATAGTTTAGAGGTGCAAAGAATGAATGGCTTAAGGACATCTTTGTCACACTTGGTTAAGTGTCTAGATCATCTAATGTAACGACCCGATTTCCAAAACCAAGCCGTTACACCTATTTGACTAATTCACCTGATTTTTTTTTTCTTTATGAGCAGCGGAAGTATTCTCAATAATGAAATCCATTTAAAATTTTAAACTCACTTTGTTCTAAATTAAGGACCTAGCATCCCAAATAAAATTTATTACAGTCCGAAATTAAATACTTAAACTGAGTCTAAATACGACAGGTGACCCATCTGTCACTCCACCCTCTCTAATTATTTCCCATTCCCGCTTTATTTATATGTCTTCGTTTGCGAAGGCTCCCTCTTCTACTAATCCTGTGGAGGAAATGTAGCAACGTAAGAGCAAGGAAAAAGGCTCACGACATAAAAGAAACAGTACAATAACCATAAAATTTTCAATGATCAACATTAGAATCCATTTTAAACTATACAGTTTTTCTCAAATAAATCAAATTTGGAAATAAATCAACTTTAGAAATAAATCAAGTAATATGAACTCTCATCCTTACTGTGATTCCCAATATGTTCTCTCCCCCATATGTTCTCTCCCCCAATAGTCATACGGTCATTATGGCCATTATGGCAATTCCCCAATTACCCTGACTCTGGCCGGCAACTATTGACCATCAAGGAAGCTCCGCCCCCTAATGAGACGTGCTCCTTTCTAGGATTTCCTTTGGGTCACCTTCCACCCGAGGATTTTGGGTCACCTTCTACCCGAAAATCTCTCCAATAGTCATACGGTCATTATGGCCATTATGGCAATTCTCAATTACCCTGACTCTGGCCGTCAACTATTGACCATCAAGGGACCTCCGCCCCCTAATGAGACGTGCTCCTTTCTAGGATTTCCTTCGGGTCACCTTCCACCCGAAAATGCATTGTCAGCCAGGTGTCGTACGCTCACAGCCTGGGTAACTTTTGGCTTGACCAAGGACGGATCGTAAGGGTCTGCCTTAGTCCTTTCTGGGATCTTAAGGGTCTGCCTTAGTCCTCCCTCCCTTTATTTCAATTTAGAATGGCATGTAGAATTTATGCAATGTTGCTTTCTGAAATGAATATGAAATTTTGCTTTCTGAAATGAAATACTAAAGAAATATGGTATTGAAGATGCTTTTTCCTTTGAAGATACTTTTACCTTCTAATACAGTCACATATCAAATAATCATAGGAATTACACTGAATTACCGTTATGAAGTGAGTCCATATTCACTTGCCTGAATGTACGTGGAAAGGAGCGAGATAGTGTAGCTGAGAAGTACCCTTTTCAAATTCTGATGTTTCCTGTGTTCAATGTTCTTTCTATCAAATTCCTTTCTGATTCCCTGTGTCCTTTCTATCAAATTTAAGATTATGGGGCCAGTATGCACTATTCATGTGGGCCCTGCATGTTACTATTCGTGTGGGCCCCGCATGTTACTATTCATGTGGGCCCCGCATGTTACTATTCATGTGGGCCCTGTATGTACTATTCATGTGGGCCCTATATGTTACTATTCATGTGGGCCCTGCATGTTACTTTACGGTTACTATGCGAGCATTTCACCGTTCAAATATGATGATAAAGTTTGCATAATCGATAGCGAGTTATCGCCTCATATGCATGCTTTATCCTAAGATGATAAAACTTGCATAATCTATAGCGAGTTATCGCCTCATATGCACGCTTTATCCATAGGTGGTAGAACCAACCATATCACCGTTATTTCACTGTTTGATAGACTTACCTGGATAGTGGAAATAAATAACTATTGACAGACTTACCTGGATAGTGGATTTCCTTTTCCCTTCTCTTCTCTCTCTTTTTCCCCCTCTCTCTCTTTTACTCTTTCTTCACTCTTCTTTTCTTTTTCTTCTTCTTCTTCTCTTCCTCTCTCTCCTTTTCTTCTTCTTCTCTTCCTCTCTCTTTCTCTTTTCTTTTTCTTCTTCTTCTCTTCCTCTATTTATAGGCATTTTTGTGCATAGTAAAGGCTATTATTTAATTATTTATGAATAGTAAAAGGCTGCTGCGTGAATAGTAAAAGGCTGCTGCGTGAATAGTAAAGGCTATTTAATAATAATTAAGTATATTTAATTATTTTCAATAGTACTTTAAATAGTAAAATAATATTATTTAATTATTATTTAATTATTATTTTAGTTTATTTTCGTTGGTGGCGGGCTTGACTCGTAACAGCGTGCTTGACCGGTGTTGGGTCCCGCTTGTGTGGGGCCCGCTGATGTGGGACCTACTTGTGTGGGGCCCGCTGATGTGGGACCTACTGATGTGGGGCCCGCTGATGTGGGACCCGCTGATGTGAATAGTACTTGGTGGGTCCTACTATGAATAGTAGTTTTGAATAGTATTCTGAATAGTAATTCTGCATAGTATTTCTGCATAGTAATCTTGCATAGTGACTATATATATATATATATTTTTACCGGTTATTACATTCTACCCCCCTTAATGAAAATTTCGTCCCCGAAATTTACTATTCGCATAGGCTATCAATTACCATATCTCACAACTTGAGCTGAATATGGGATTTTCTTGATCTCTGAGCTGAATATGGGATTTTCTTGATCTCTGAAGGTTCACTCTCGGAGTCACTATCTTCTATTATGATGACCTCAAGTTCCTGCCTTCCTGCCTTTTTATCCTGAGTGACTCCTGAACAGATGTCTCAAAGATTTGCCTCCTATTTCCCCCTTACAAATCCTACCATCTCATATCTAACTTTTCGCAGGCTTACTTTTAGTTATACGAATAATAAAATTGTAAGGAGAATAGTAATTAAAATCCTGACCTTCAGTTATCGCAGTAGATGCCTTAGCACTGTCGTTAACGAGTGCAAAGAAACGATTTCCTGACCCTCCTTGCGCTTTCTCATCTTGACTCAGAGGGCGATATTGGTTTCTCTTCTCTTGATTTTGCGGCTGGTTCTGATTACCCCTCCACTGATTCTGATTACCCCTCCACTGGTTCTGATTAGGGGCAGACTGTCTCAGAGTTTGAGGCTGATGTTGGGATGCCTACAATTAATTTACATTTCCAGGGTGTGTTGGAAGATTTTAACTCGAATATCTTAACGATCTATGTTGGTGTGTGTTTTCCTTTAAGTGTGTTCCGAGGTAATAGGAAGATGTCATAACTTTTAATTATTAGGTCTTCGTATCCCATCTTAAGACGTACCCAAGACTCGTTCACCAGGTTCCTCACAGCTTAAACCTGGTGCAGCTCTGATACCATAACTGTAACGACCCGATTTCCAAAACCAAGCCGTTACACCTATTTGACTAATTCACCTGATTTTTTTTTTCTTTATGAGCAGCGGAAGTATTCTCAATAATGAAATCCATTTAAAATTTTAAACTCACTTTGTTCTAAATTAAGGACCTAGCATCCCAAATAAAATTTATTACAGTCCGAAATTAAATACTTAAACTGAGTCTAAATACGACAGGTGACCCATCTGTCACTCCACCCTCTCTAATTATTTCCCATTCCCGCTTTATTTATATGTCTTCGTTTGCGAAGGCTCCCTCTTCTACTAATCCTGTGGAGGAAATGTAGCAACGTAAGAGCAAGGAAAAAGGCTCACGACATAAAAGAAACAGTACAATAACCATAAAATTTTCAATGATCAACATTAGAATCCATTTTAAACTATACAGTTTTTCTCAAATAAATCAAATTTGGAAATAAATCAACTTTAGAAATAAATCAAGTAATATGAACTCTCATAACTTTTAATTATTAGGTCTTCGTATCCCATCTTAAGACGTACCCAAGACTCGTTCACCAGGTTCCTCACAGCCTAAACCTGGCGCAGCTCTGATACCATAACTGTAACGACCCGATTTTCTCAAAACCAAGCCGTTACACCTATTTGACAAATTCACCTGATTTTTTTCCTTCTCTCTCTTTTTTACTCTTTCTTCACTCTTCTTTTCTTTTTCTTCTTCTCTTCCTCTCTCTCCTTTTCTTCTTCTTCTCTTCCTCTCTCTTTCTCTTTTCTTTTTCTTTTTCTTCTCTTCCTCTCTCTTTCTCTTTTCTTTTTCTTCTTCTTCTTCTTCTCTTCCTCTATTTATAGGCATTTTTGTGCATAGTAAAAACTATTATTTAATTATTTATGAATAGTCAATGGCTGCTGCGTGAATAGTAAATGGCTATTTAATAATAATTTAATTATTTTCAATAGTACTTTCAATAGTAAAATAATAGTATTTAAATATTATTTAATTATTATTTTAATTTATTTTCGTTGTTGGTGGGCTTGACTCGTAACGGCGTGCTTGACTGGTGTTGGGTCCCGCTGGTGTTGGGTCCCGCTTGTGTGGGGCCCGCTGATGTGGGACCTACTTGTGTGGGGCCCGCTGATGTGGGGCCCGCTGATGTGGGACCTACTGATGTGGGGCCCGCTGATGTGGGACCCGCTGATGTGAATAGTACTTGGTGGGTCCTACTATGAATAGTAGTTTTGAATAGTATTCTGAATAGTAATTCTGCATAGTATTTCTGCATAGTAATCTTGCATAGTGACTATATATATATATATATTTTTACCGGTTATTACATTCTACCCCCCTTAATGAAAATTTCGTCCCCGAAATTTACTATTCGCATAGGCTATCAATTACCATACCTCACAACTTGAGCTGAATATGGGATTTTCTTGATCTCTGAGCTGAATATGGGATTTTCTTGATCTCTGAGCTGAATATGGGATTTTCTTGATCTCTGAAGGTTCACTCTCGGAGTCACTATCTTCTATTATGATGACCTCAAGTTCCTGCCTTCCTGCCTTTTTATCCTGAGTGACTCCTGAACAGATGTCTCAAAGATTTGCCTCCTATTTCCCCCTTACAAATCCTACCATCTCATATCTAACTTTTCGCAGGCTTACTTTTAGTTATACGAATAATAAAATTGTAAGGAGAATAGTAATTAAAATCCTGACCTTCAGTTATCCCTGACCTTCAGTTATCGCAGTAGATGCCTTAGCACTGTCGTTAACGAGTGCAAAGAAACGATTTCCTGACCCTCCTTGCGCTTTCTCATCTTGACTCAGAGGGCGATATTGGTTTCTCTTCTCTTGATTTTGCGGCTGGTTCTGATTACCCCTCCACTGATTCTGATTACCCCTCCACTGGTTCTGATTAGGGGCAGACTGTCTCAGAGTTTGAGGCTGATGTTGGGATGCCTACAATTAATTTACATTTCCAGGGTGTGTTGGAAGATTTTAACTCGAATATCTTAACGATCTATGTTGGTGTGTGTTTTCCTTTAAGTTTGTTCCGAGGTAATAGGAAGATGTCATAACTTTTAATTATTAGGTCTTCGTATCCCATCTTAAGACGTACCCAAGACTCGTTCACCAGGTTCCTCACAGCTTAAACCTGGTGCAGCTCTGATACCATAACTGTAACGACCCGATTTCCAAAACCAAGCCGTTACACCTATTTGACTAATTCATACGGTCATTATGGCCATTATGGCAATTCCCCAATTACCCTGACTCTGGCCGGCAACTATTGACCATCAAGGAAGCTCCGCCCCCTAATGAGACGTGCTCCTTTCTAGGATTTCCTTTGGGTCACCTTCCACCCGAGGATTTTGGGTCACCTTCTACCCGAAAATCTCTCCAATAGTCATACGGTCATTATGGCCATTATGGCAATTCTCAATTACCCTGACTCTGGCCGTCAACTATTGACCATCAAGGGACCTCCGCCCCCTAATGAGACGTGCTCCTTTCTAGGATTTCCTTCGGGTCACCTTCCACCCGAAAATGCATTGTCAGCCAGGTGTCGTACGCTCACAGCCTGGGTAACTTTTGGCTTGACCAAGGACGGATCGTAAGGGTCTGCCTTAGTCCTTTCTGGGATCTTAAGGGTCTGCCTTAGTCCTCCCTCCCTTTATTTCAATTTAGAATGGCATGTAGAATTTATGCAATGTTGCTTTCTGAAATGAATATGAAATTTTGCTTTCTGAAATGAAATACTAAAGAAATATGGTATTGAAGATGCTTTTTCCTTTGAAGATACTTTTACCTTCTAATACAGTCACATATCAAATAATCATAGGAATTACACTGAATTACCGTTATGAAGTGAGTCCATATTCACTTGCCTGAATGTACGTGGAAAGGAGCGAGATAGTGTAGCTGAGAAGTACCCTTTTCAAATTCTGATGTTTCCTGTGTTCAATGTTCTTTCTATCAAATTCCTTTCTGATTCCCTGTGTCCTTTCTATCAAATTTAAGATTATGGGGCCAGTATGCACTATTCATGTGGGCCCTGCATGTTACTATTCGTGTGGGCCCCGCATGTTACTATTCATGTGGGCCCCGCATGTTACTATTCATGTGGGCCCTGTATGTACTATTCATGTGGGCCCTATATGTTACTATTCATGTGGGCCCTGCATGTTACTTTACGGTTACTATGCGAGCATTTCACCGTTCAAATATGATGATAAAGTTTGCATAATCGATAGCGAGTTATCGCCTCATATGCATGCTTTATCCTAAGATGATAAAACTTGCATAATCTATAGCGAGTTATCGCCTCATATGCACGCTTTATCCATAGGTGGTAGAACCAACCATATCACCGTTATTTCACTGTTTGATAGACTTACCTGGATAGTGGAAATAAATAACTATTGACAGACTTACCTGGATAGTGGATTTCCTTTTCCCTTCTCTTCTCTCTCTTTTTCCCCCTCTCTCTCTTTTACTCTTTCTTCACTCTTCTTTTCTTTTTCTTCTTCTTCTTCTCTTCCTCTCTCTCCTTTTCTTCTTCTTCTCTTCCTCTCTCTTTCTCTTTTCTTTTTCTTCTTCTTCTCTTCCTCTATTTATAGGCATTTTTGTGCATAGTAAAGGCTATTATTTAATTATTTATGAATAGTAAAAGGCTGCTGCGTGAATAGTAAAAGGCTGCTGCGTGAATAGTAAAGGCTATTTAATAATAATTAAGTATATTTAATTATTTTCAATAGTACTTTAAATAGTAAAATAATATTATTTAATTATTATTTAATTATTATTTTAGTTTATTTTCGTTGGTGGCGGGCTTGACTCGTAACAGCGTGCTTGACCGGTGTTGGGTCCCGCTTGTGTGGGGCCCGCTGATGTGGGACCTACTTGTGTGGGGCCCGCTGATGTGGGACCTACTGATGTGGGGCCCGCTGATGTGGGACCCGCTGATGTGAAATGGATGCTAATGTTGATCATTGAAAATTTTATGGTTATTGTACTGTTTCTTTTATGTCGTGAGCCTTTTTCCTTGCTCTTACGTTGCTACATTTCCTCCACAGGATTAGTAGAAGAGGGAGCCTTCGCAAACGAAGACATATAAATAAAGCGGGAATGGGAAATAATGCAATGTTGCTTTCTGAAATGAATATGAAATTTTGCTTTCTGAAATGAAATACTAAAGAAATATGGTATTGAAGATGCTTTTTCCTTTGAAGATACTTTTACCTTCTAATACAGTCACATATCAAATAATCATAGGAATTACACTGAATTACCGTTATGAAGCGAGTCCATATTCACTTGCCTGAATGTACGTGGAAAGGAGTGGGATAGTGTAGCTGAGAAGTACCCTTTTCAAATTCTGATGTTCCCTGTGTTTAGTGTTCTTTCTATCAGATTCCTTTCTGTCTATAATATTCCCTGTGTCCTTTCTATCAAATTTAAGATTATGGGGCCAGTATGCACTATTCATGTGGACCCCGCATATTACTATTCATGTGGGCCCCGCATGTTACTATTCATGTGGGCCCCGCATATTACTCATTCATGTGGGCCCCGCATGTCACTATTCATATGGGCCCCGCATGTTACTATGCATGTGGGCCCCGCATGTTACTATTCATGTGGGCCCCATATGTCACTATTCTTAATAGGTCACCATTCTTTGGCTACTATGCTCAGCAGTTCGCCTTTCTTTCCTTACAGTTTACTTTACGGTTACGGTTACTATGCTAGCATTTCACCGTTCAGGTAAGATGATAAAGTTTGCATAATCGATAGCGAGTTATCGCCTCATATGCATGCTTTATCCTAAGATGATAAGACTTGCATAATCGATAGCGAGTTATCGCCTCATATGCACGCTTTATCCATAGGTGGTAGAACCAACCATATTACCGTTTTTCACTGTTTAATTAAAAACGTTAACTATTGACCGACTTACCTGGATAGTGGATTTCCTTTTTCCTTCTCTCTCTTTTTTACTCTTTCTTCACTCTTCTTTTCTTTTTCTTCTTCTCTTCCTCTCTCTCCTTTTCTTCTTCTTCTCTTCCTCTCTCTTTCTCTTTTCTTTTTCTTTTTCTTCTCTTCCTCTCTCTTTCTCTTTTCTTTTTCTTCTTCTTCTTCTTCTCTTCCTCTATTTATAGGCATTTTTGTGCATAGTAAAAACTATTATTTAATTATTTATGAATAGTCAATGGCTGCTGCGTGAATAGTAAATGGCTATTTAATAATAATTTAATTATTTTCAATAGTACTTTCAATAGTAACATAATAGTATTTAAATATTATTTAATTATTATTTTAATTTATTTTCGTTGTTGGTGGGCTTGACTCGTAACGGCGTGCTTGACTGGTGTTGGGTCCCGCTGGTGTTGGGTCCCGCTTGTGTGGGGCCCGCTGATGTGGGACCTACTTGTGTGGGGCCCGCTGATGTGGGGCCCGCTGATGTGGGACCTACTGATGTGGGGCCCGCTGATGTGGGACCCGCTGATGTGAATAGTACTTGGTGGGTCCTACTATGAATAGTAGTTTTGAATAGTATTCTGAATAGTAATTCTGCATAGTATTTCTGCATAGTAATCTTGCATAGTGACTATATATATATATATATTTTTACCGGTTATTACATCTAATGAGACCAGCAACTGTAGGATGTGTTGAGGATTTAGGCAAGAATACGGCTTACCAGACTTCTGTTGAGAAACAGAAACAACAAACAAACGATGTTAGTGAAACCTTTTCTGGTGCGGCGAGATGAGGCATGGACTATGTCGCTCTCTTTAAGGTGAATTTGCGCCTCTGCGGAAACTAATTCCTATGCAGCAGATTACTGGTTGCAATCACCTCCAGGATACAACAGCCCGACGCACCGTCGATCTCCAAGAACTGCACGATCTCAGAGATTCGAACCCCCGAACACTCCGATTGCCCAACAAAATATTTAAAATAAAAGAAGAAGAAAGAAATCTCTGTTTACAGTAAAATAGAGAAAGCAAGAAGAAAACAGTAGTTTTTCGTTGTGAAGTTCTTTATAGAAAACACAGAGAACTTCCTCTTTTATAAACCAAAATATGTCTGTTCAACACACCCTTTAATAGAGTAAAGACGACCTTTTAAGAAAAGAACCGTTAATAAGCGTTACAGAGGCGAAGAGACGCTTCCCCAACAGTTACAACGATTAGGTACGCTGACGGTCCGCCGGCTTACCCGAGAACTGTGCCGTTATTTACCCAGTTAATTGACGTTCCAGTAAGCCGGCTTACTTCAGGTACGCCATCTTACCTTATCAATAACGGCGACGGTAACGGCAAAGTTAAACGGACAGAAACAAAAATTAAAATGTAGGAGAAGGAAAACCTTGACTCACACGCACGGCCGGCCGAGCCGGGCAGCGCGCGTGTGGTATAGCCAAAAGCCTACCGGGTCCACTTGGTGGCTCATGTGCGTAGGCCCCCTCTCTCCTCTTCTCATTCACAGAGCTAAGGAAGTGAAAAGCTATATACCCACATGAAGCTTTTCTCCACTTTCCAATACGGTACTATTCGCTTTTATGAAGGAAGTGAGCAAACTCATTTTACAAACAAAAATGGCTTCTTTTTGTAAACAAAAGAACTTTTGTAAAATACCAACAAGGGCTATTTTTGTATTAAAATACCAACAGGATGTGCCACCAATGGCCCATAAGCATTATAGACCATTCACCACACAGCAAATTCAAAGACCCAATTACTAAAGACATGACAGTGGATCCATGCTGTACAATGACCTTAACCTAAACGTACGTAGCTCAATCAAAACTATTCAAAAGAGCACATGATAGAAGAGTTTGCTATTATTCTATGGGAAATGATATTTCTACCACCATGACAGAGTTTCCTATTTTCAACTATTTGTTTACACATGAGAAAGATAACTTGAACCAGTTCAAGTTTTATATAGGAGAACCTTCAATTTACCTCTAAATAAATCAGAAATATCATTTACCTCAAAATTTTGGAAAGAAAAAATTTCTCAGAAAAACTTTTCTCATGAGAATTTTTTTCCTGCAATCCAAACAAGGCCTTGATGGAAATTACTACTTTCAAGAAAAGACAAAAAGGGGTGGAAATGCACCCATATCAATAAAAGACAAACAAGTTGAGGTGCGAATGATGTGCAAGGAGGTGGAAATATCATTTCCCTCATTCTATTTATAAATACATTAGCAACCTTACAAAACAGCCTTTCTCTATCATATACAATTAAACATATTGATGAACTTGCAAAACATATCGAACATAACAGTCTTCTTAATACAACTAACTACCGTAGAAAAGCTAGACAAAGGTGAAGGGAATGAAAGCAACAAGGCCACACGATCCAATAAATTGCATCTTCTTAGTTGGAAGCCCAGAGTATGTGATCTTGAGGAATGATGTGGCATATGGGAACGGACCTTGGCTTCACCTTTAGCACTTGGAAGGCCAAGTGTCTAGGGTTCCACGCGGACATGCCTTTGTGGCACACCGCAACGGCCTCCACAGTTGTCCCATCCTTCCCCACCAATGGGACCGTGTACGTCGTAGTGTCACTGGTCTCGTGGCAGTAGAACACGGCGTACACATAAGATTGCCTGTGGCATGCCACAGATTTGGGTCCCACCATCTTCCTCACCCCTGATCCAATGGTGTATTCTTGGGTCGAAGTCTCCTAATCGACCGTGGTGGTTAGGACTTGAACATTTGTCCCTAGCTTTGATGTTGCGAAATCCACCATTGATTCCAATGATGTAGCACAATACTTATCCTCACCCTTAGATGCTGGTGCCTCACAAATGCTAAGTGTCTCTTTTACTGCTTTGGACTCTAGTGATCCCGGCGAAATTGAGAACTTATTTAGGATATCGGGCAATTTACTGGAGGAGAATGGTATGGATTGGGCCACTCCTCGAGGAAGGAAGGTGGCTCCAGGTGTGGTCTTAATGAATTGCAAATTCATTTTTGCACCAGGCTGTAAGTTCTTCTCTAGGAAGAAAATTGAAACATTTCGGTTATCATGGAGCTGATCTTCAGAGGCGGCATTTGCATAGATGGGCCACGGCTTTTGTATATATATCGGCTTACCCGTGTGGTCGATGTCTATGCCGACGCCGCCCTTCCCCACATCAACGGTGGTGCCACCCTTGGGAATCTCCTCTCGAGCGACATGAACACCATCCTTGCGTACATCAACAGAAGTACCCGTCTTCTCATCTACCAAATCTGGAAATTCAAACGTTAACAATTAGAAAGTGCTCAATCACTACGGCGATGTCTGGCAGCGAGGAATTTTTTTTCATGATAAATTAATGTTTCCAAGTGGTGAGAGAAGGGTAGGGCGTGTGGGAGAAGGAGAGAGATTTGAGAGGGCACAACTAAGATATTCGTTGAGAAGTGACCAAAAATCAAGAAAAAATTGAACCTATGTATTTCGAGTGGAGTTTTATGTTTCTTGCCTTTTACCCACTTCTCATCACTTGAGAGAAGCTAGTTTCCTGATTTTAGAGAAAAAAAACTCCATGGTAGGCTAGTGTGTCCTACATATCAGCCCTAGTGTTTCTCTACTTTCTCTCTTCTAGAAAAGTAAGTTAACTACGGGTTTTTTTTGGATTTCTACAGGGGTTCGGGGCTTAGAAATACACCAAAGGAGGGTATACACCAAAACAAAGGGGGGAGAGAGAGAGAAGGTGTAAAAAACCTTTACCCCCACCTATTTATAGGTGGGGGTAAAAAAATATCTGGGCCGAGCCAAATTCGCCTGGGGCGAATTTTTGGATGACATCACCCAAAAATATCTTGGTGATTCGTCCTCGGTTCACGCGATGGTTTGTTTCTTCTCCGTTTTGTTTTTAGTGGTTTTCGTCTCTTTATCGGATAGTTTCGATCATCCGTAACTTTTTCGATTGAACTCCGATTCGTGCGCGGTCAGATCCGTTGGATTCCTTGTTCCAGGAGCTTTTCAATGAATCTAATATTGCATATGTTCGGGAGATGAAGTGTCATTTGGGTGTAATCAGAAGTTTCCGACCCAAAGTTAACCTATCGGCTGGGATGCCGTGTACAAACGGGCTTACCGGTTTATGCCGTAAAAGGCGGGTGCTGTGTAAAACAGGCTTTTCGGTTGTTTAAAACGGCTTTCAGAAATCGTTTGATACCCCAAAGAGAGATTGAGAGAAACACAACTGGTGCTCTGGGGCTCGTCATAAGGTTCTTCCTCGTGTCACCTACCATTAGTACTGCCTTGACAAAATTGGGTGTCTACACTACAACTTGGGTTGGTTTTACCCGACCCGCATCGACTTGATCTGAAAATAACATGGGTCGGGTTTGGTAGGGTCGGATTTTAAATTGGAAAACCCGACACAATCTTGGGTAGGGCCAGGTTTAAAGAAAATAAATCTGAAACACGACCCGACTCATATAGGTAAACTGTGACTTTCTTAAATATCTCTAGAATAACATAGAAAATTATTTTCCAACATATTGATACAATTGTTTTCATTGAGGTGATCATGTATGTTATGTGAAAATATAGTGTCCTTAAATTCATACACTTGATGACATAAATTTAGAGATTTTTGGTGTGAAGATTTGTTTTTGTTCTACAATCTTTAAAATTAGTCACTATACTTCACTAAAAAATGAAAACCCGACCTGATCAGAGAAACTATGTTGGGTAGGGTCGGGTTTACGAATCTCTGGTTTTCCTTTAAAAAATTAGACCCAACCCGACCCTGCCCGAGATACGGACCCTTTATCCCAAAAAACACAACCTATGGACGCCAAGAGAAATTCCCCATGTAGGAAATACAAGGCTGGCGGGGTTAAGGAAGATGATATGACAATGACTTTGAACAACAGATAAAGGCGATTCAATCTCTACCAAGTAAAGTGAAGATTAATATGATATTCATTTTACTTCATATTATCAAGCTCAACCCTAACAACCATCTCGCTTGGAACAAGATGTTAAGCATCATGAAATGGAATACATTTAGATTTTAGATGTGGATGTGGGAACCAAGGTTTTAAATTTCGACCGGAATCCAAAATTTCGGATTTTGGTCAACACTGAAACCGAAACGTTCCGAAACCGAAATTCCCGAAACGTACCAAATTTCAGAAATTTCGGCAAAATTTAAGATTAAAGATTAATTTTTTATTGCTTTACAGAATTTCAGCCGAAAATACCAAAATTTCAGCCCCAAAAACGACATTTCAAGCGCATGTTACGGAATTTCGGCTAAAATTTCGGTTTCGGCTAGGAACAAAATTACCTCTGAACCCGAAATTTAAAATCTTGGTGGGAACTAGACCGATGGAGCAAGTGCAGAAAATAGCCCATTTTCTGATGAAGAAAGAGGATGATGGAATACCAAAAGTGGTGTTTAAAAGACTGTACATATAATGAAATGGCACATCATTTGAGGCCTCTTTACATTAAGACGCATATGAATGGTCATCTTGTACCAATTGTCTTAGTTGATAGCAGAGCTACTGTCAATGTCCAACCGATTTACATGATGCGGAAATTGGGGAAAGTTGAGACTGATTTAATTCCCGATGACATAATTGTAGTAAACTTTATGGGTGTAATTGAAAAACCAAAGGACATTCTACCTATTGAATTGACCGTTTGGAGTAACACGAATTTGATGGTATTCTTTGTTATGGAATGCACATCTAATTATAATGCCATGCATGAATAGTATTGAATTCATGGAAATATTTGTGTTCCTTCATCTCTTCATCAATGTGTTGTCTTTTGGAATGGTAACCATGTAGAGGTGGACCAGGTGGTGATGGTGGATAGTACAGAGTTTCTAGTAAATACTAATGTGGTAGAAGCCAAGTTCTATGACTCAATGGTAGGTCCAATTAAGTTTGGAAAATTGTACAGATAAGCCTGTGTGTGCCAGAAAGAATCATGTGCAGCTCAGTTTTTGTCTACATTTTGGGAGGATTTAATTCATCCTATTTATCTTGATAATGAAGGGCCGAAATCCAAACATTGTTAAGGTCGGAGTAAAAACAGAGGAAAGCAAGTTTTCAGGGACATAATGCAAAAGGTTGTTGGCTTATAACCTGATAACGCATTCTTGAGGATGAATTGGAATTTTATACCATTCAAATCTAGGATTTGAACCATGTACCTGGAAAAGATATGAACCTTGGTTAGAAATTAATATCAGGACCAAGGGTGATAAATGACCCATGTATGTTAGCAGATGCAAAAATCACTAGGTCATCTGTGAAAAGCAGGTGAGTGAGAGCACAAATTCTGAATGGCCTCGGTAACATCTGACCCCACCAAGTACTAGAATTTTTGGAAAAATTCTCTGTTGAATCCATCAAGGGCCGGGGGATTTTGAACTTTTTGTCTTACTGATTAGCTTTCCTATTTCAATAGTTTAGAGGTGCAAAGAATCAATGGCTTAAAGACATCGTTGTCACACTTGGTTAAGTGTCTAGTTCATCTGATGAGACCTGCAACTGTAGGATGGGCCAGCAATCGTCCGTAACCACACACCAAATTCAAAGACCCAAGTATTGAACACCACATGATAGTGCGTCCATGCTGTATAGTAAACTTAACCTAAACGTACGTGACTCAATCAAAACTATTCAAAAGAGCACATGATAGAAGACCTTGCTATTATTCTATGGGAAATGATATTTCTACCCCTATTTCTAGTATTTTCAACAACCTTTTGTTTGTCATCTAGGCACTGTTTTGATTGCAGGAATTTCATGGAATAGTTCATAAAGGAATTTTTTTTTTTGAAAATTTCCTATTTCCAACTTTTTTTGTTTACATTTACACACGAAAAAGGTTACTTGAAAAAGCAAAGTTCATGTTTTATATGGATGGACCTTCAATTTATGATATATCCCTCTAAATTTTGGAAAGAAATAAATTCTCAGAAAACTTTTCTCATGAGATTTTTTTTCCTGCAATCCAAGCAGGGCCTTAATGGAAATTACTATTTTCAGGAAAAGACAAAAAGGAGTGGAAATGCAACCATATCAGGAAAAACAAACAAGTGTAGGTGGGAATGATGTGAAAGGTGGTGGAAATATCATCTCCCTTATTCTATTTATAAATACAATAATAACCATACAAACAACCTATATATATCATATACATCAAAACATACTGATGAACGTGCAAAACATATCGAACATACCAGTCTTCTTAATACAACTAACTATGGTAGAAATGAAAGAAAAAGGCGAAGGAAAAGAAAGCAACAAGGCCGCACGATCCAATAAATTGCATCTTCTTAGTTGGAAGCCCAGAGTATGTGATCCTGAGGAAGGAAGTGGCAGATAGGAATGGACCCTGGCTTCACCTTTAGCACTTGGAAGGCCAAGTGTTTAGGGTTCCACGCGGACGTGTCTTTGTGGCACACCGCAACGGCCTCCACACTTGTCCCATCGTTCCCCACCAATGGGATCATGTACGCCGTAGTGTCACTGGTCTCGTGGTAGTAGAACACGGCGTACACATAGGATTGCCCATGGCATGCCACGGATTTGGGCCCCGCCATCTTCTTCACCCCTGATCCAACGGTGTATTCTTGGGTTGCTGTCTCCTTATCGACAGTGGTGGTTAGGACTTGAACATTTGTCCCTAGCTTTGATGTTGCGAAATCCACCATTGATTCCAATGATGTAGCACAATATTTATCCTCACCCTTAGATGCAGGTGCCTCACAAGTGCTAAGTGTATCTTTTACTGCTTCGGCTTCTAGTGATCCGGGGGAAATTGAGAACTTATTTAGGATATCGGGCAATTTGCTGGAGGAGAATGGTATGTATTGGGCCACTCCTCGAGGAAGGAAGGTGGCTCCAGGTGTGGTCTTAGTGAAGTGCAAGTTCTTTTTTGCACCCGGGTGTAAGTTCTTCTCTAAGAAGAAAATTGCAACATATTGGTCATCATGTAGCTGATCTTCTGAGGCTTCATATCTGTAGATGATGAGCACCCTTTGTATCTCTATCGGCTTTCCCTTGTGGTCGGTGTCAACGCCGACGCCGCCCTTCCTCACATCAACGGTGGTGCCACCCTTGGGCATCTCCTTTCCGGCGGTGACATGAACACCATCCTTGCCTACATAAACCGAATTACCCGTGCTCAATCACTACGGTGATGTCTGGCAGCCATGAAATTTTTTTCTTGATAAATTAATGTTTCCAAGTGGTGAGAGAAGGGTACGTAGTGTGGGAGAAGGAGAGAGGTTTGAGAGGGCACGACTAAGATATTCGTTGAGAAGTGGCCAAAAATCAGGAAGAAATTGAACCTATGTATTATGAATGGAGTATTTTTTTTTTTTGAGAAGGAAAATGAATGGAGTTTTTTTGTTTCATGCCTTTTACCCACTTCTCATCACTTGAGAAAATTCTATTTTGTTATTGGCTTTGCTATTTTCTTCTTACGCTCGCACTAATCCGATCAATTTTTGGATCCCACATTTGGATATGTATGTGTAATTAAGGACAGACATCCATCCGATCCAGAAGTTAAGGATTCAAAAATCAACGGCTTAGCTTTTCTTGATTAATGAGGCTTGGTTTATCAAGGTTCAAGGATCATCCAATCAAGGTGTTCTCAAGTGCTTTTGATCAGACTTCTGGTTGTATTTTTATAAACAGATCTGATCATGTAAACGAGGTAGACAGTGGGGTCGTCTCATGATTATCTACAAGATCAATGGTCCGGATTTCAATTTTAACATAAGCCTACTCTATATTCCTAAAAATTGACTTTTACCGCTGATTGTAAAAATGACTTTTCTGTCCACAATATAAAAACATCCTCAACAGAAAAATGCTAACATTGTGGCTTGTTCGAAGATCCAAGCCATTCATTTGGATTGCCCCATCGTAATTTGGTTGGGCCCCAAAAATCATCTCCAAAGAATTATCCTAAGAAATCCTATAAATCGAAATATATTACTATATGCATGCATAGACAAAAGAAATGTAGTATAGAATCGAATTTAAATGTAGCTGTACAATTATTTTAAATTCATTAATTAAATTATCATTCCGTTTTCATATTTTAAGTTTATAACCACAACCATCATTTGGCCTCATGCTTTGCACGTAAATCACATTGACCATTACTAATCTAAAAGCTCCAATATCTTCATTGTTTTTTAATGTCATTTCCCCATCTCCAAAGTAGATTAAGCAAACGACCTCTAATACCAAATGATAGATTAAACGAAATTCAAAGGCATCCTTTCTTGGATGATGCATCCAATTATATATGGTATATAAATAACAAATAAAGTATTTAATCACCTCCCCATGGATGAAATCCACTTCTAATCTGAGATGCTAAAATCAAGCTTCAGCTCTATCATCTACCTTTGCCATTTTCTTGCTTAGTTAGAGTTGGAACAGATTATAGAAACTGCCTCCTACTTATGGATGTGGTTTCCGAATCCATTAAAGAAACCATCAAGGATTATTCCATCATCAGGCATATAAGCGTCTGAAATGATATGGTGTGTGTGCGTGTAGCTAAACATAACAGATAAAACCTTTAATTCTTTCCATATTACCCAAATCAAAGATAAAACCATTTTTGTAAGAAGTTCAAAATTTGTGTGTAACACCAACTTTTGGAAATTTGATTTGAGATTGCAAAGGTTGATTTCAATTCATTTTTTTAGCAAAAGCTTAACCTGACCCGACCCAAATTGCATCCCAAATTGCATTGGGAATTAAGAAATTGGCTTATTTTGATTAAATCGGGATACATTTGTCTTTTTATCATGGTAGCCTAATGTGTCCTACATATCAGAATAGACGGCGAATACAAATTAACACTCAAGAACACATGAATCATAACCAGGATAAGTATACTACTTCTGATAAACTCCATGTATTCCATATTTATACCGTGATTGGTGAGTTTCCAAGGTCTCATCCGAGTTAACTCGGAAGAGACATAAAGCAGATTCTTTGAAACAACCAATCACTCAAAAAGCTGAAGCTGGTTACAGTTGGTGTTATTTAATCAATTATATACTTTAACACTCCATCACGTGTGGCCCCTGTAGACGTGGCACATGTGGCTCTTCTTTTGGGTTAGCCATACCTGTAGATTTTTAATATCAAGGAGTTGTTTGGCTTTGAAACGAGGACCTGCCATGAGGCAATTGCTCTGAAACCATGCAATTACAACAGTAGATTTAGCTGGTTGTGTTATTTAATCATGAGGCTGCTAGGAAAACTCCTCTATCGAGTCATGACACATGCACATAAAACTAAAAAAAGAGCCGCGTATCTCGACAAAATCACAAAAACACGTTAAAATGGCCGAATTGATGGCTATTTTTACCCCTTCTTTGACTGATTACTTGTCTATCTTGGTTTTTTAAGGGAAATAATATCAACAATTCAACACAACACTATTTTGATATTTTCGCTAACCCTGCTGGGTTTGTGCAAATATCAAAATACGGTTGTGCTGGTAACATTTCCCTTTTAAATGTACATCCTCATTGAAAACTACGTTTCCTTATTGAGTGATGGGTGAGTTTCCACTGGCTCGTCTGAGTCAACTCAGAGGGTCAAAAATCAGATTCCTTGTCTACCTTGATTTTTTTAAACGTATATATATAGTCGTTGAAAACTGCTTTAAAAATAAAATAAAATCTAAAGGAAAGCTTGAAAGCTTGGAACCAAGACCCACCTAGTCGCAAGAGATCTCTGATGACACTCGGCATCCGAGTGTTGGGCAGCATCTCGTGCCAGTAAACCTCCGAAGGCAAAGCTGCATGGCTAACAGCTACAACGGTAGTGAGCTGCAGAAAGACCATCAAAAGTTCTATAAGCACAGTAGAAGAACAGTTCAGCTCTGTAAAGTGACAGTGAGAAATTATATGACGAAAGAGCGACATGCTCGTATTCATCATCCCGCCCTTGATATTCGGTCCGACATCAGCGCAATTTTTAAGATGCTGGTGTCGGATCAAATATCAATGGTGGTACTTCCATGGTACGATGAATATGAGCATGTCCTTTCGTTCATATAATTTCTCAGTGAGAATAAAGCTTACCCCATAAAAGACAATAAAGAAGAAAAGAGTTAGACGACTATCCATGGAGCTTTTGATGAATCACTGAGAAAAGAGAGGCGATTTGCATTAAAACAAAGGAAACGGGAATGAATTTATAATGGGTGAGGGAGAGGGACGCCACCTCCAATTGGAACACTGATTAATTCATTCAACTGTCATCTTCTTCATGTAATAACTGAATCTGATGTCATCTTCTTCATGTAATAATTGAATCTGAACAAGTGGGAGATATTTGATGAAAATTAAGAGCCTAGAGGCCGCAAAAGAAACAAAATACCAAAGTGTCCTGTCAGATAGAGACTTCAAGACAGATCCAAAAGGGTCTCAGATCATCCAATCTATGTGGGGTCGATGCCATAAGCTGAACTTGTGGTCATCGGTTGTTTGGGTTGTGGAGGAAGAACAAGAAGAAGAATTCTTGCCAAGATAATAGAAAAGCTTTTCTTTTTCTACCCTCAACTCCTCATTGCAATGGTTTCTACCCTTTTTAATGGAGGAATACATGAGAAAAATTTCCTAGCTTCTCCACTACAAGCTTACGGACTCACATACATCACTAATAGCTTAGGAACTCAAACGCATTGACTAGTCAAAGAGCTAACATAAACAGTCTACTAAAATGGCCATAACTCACTAACCATTTGGCCAATTTAGGGGTATAAATATTCATTGGAAACAACTCAAAAAGGATTACAACTTCCAAGTTCATCATTTTTCCATATTCCTCCCGCTAATAGTCCAAAATGGGCTTCAAAATTGGGCAGCAACAATATTGTAGTGGAATGCTCCTGCAACAAACTCTCACGGTTGAACGCCAACTTGTTCCTGAGTTGGCCGGGTCACTTTCATGAAATGGCTTAAGATAAAACACGTTGAAAGTACCTGAAACACCATAATCACTGGGTGATTGAACTCGAAAACATCTGCACGATCTTGAAGTTTGTCAAGCTTCCTGATGTAGGATGTCCTTACTTTTAGGTCTTGGTTAGTTGGGTTATTTTGGTTAATGTTTATCCTAATCTATTTATCATCATCTTTTTTTGTTCTTTGTGGATTCAAAGAACTTTTTTCAAAGAAGACGGTGTTCTTCTTCATAGGCGAGACGTTGATCTGCCTTTGCACACGCTTCCGCCTACGTCAGTGGTATCAGAGCGAGGCTTGTCCTCGAATCAAACCCGCTTGGCTCAACCATCCTTTCCTGCTATAAGTTCAGATTCACCACCCGAAACCTTTTCTCAGTTAGGCCCAAATCATCCTTGATTTTTGGCCGATTGAATCCATCTTCTCCTTATTGATAGGTATAGAACAGCCTTCCCCTTCAAATCGATCCTAACCGCCTATTTCTTGTATCTTGATGATAGAATCAAACTCACCTATGTAGCCCATCCTTTCTTTCTGCTTCAACCAAATAGCCGCACCCCATTTTTAATCTCCCCTGAACCAAGAGTAAAATCCTACAAACCCTTGCAAATCAGCCATTTGTCATCTCCTCTCCGACACCACGGACTTGTCACTCCTGGAAAAGGGGATAAGATCAAAAAAGAAGAAAAAAAACAGCTGCAAGTCCCTTTTTTTTATACCATCCCATGTACCCCAATCTCTAAATAATGGCTTAAATATTAACCTCTCACCCACGTAAATCTACCTGACCCGTCACTAGTTCCCAATTTAGCATTAACCCAAGTCTGCAGATCCCTAAAAAAAACAGCCATGTATCATGCCTTACCCGCTTAATGGGAATCATCAGGTTCCCTTTTCTTTTAGAGGCACAACAAATCTTTTAAATGCCCTAAGATTTAGCCCTTCCATAATTTTCGCAAATCCCTATTCCTTCCCAAATAAGAGCCCATTGAGTCTTTTAATTCCTTTCTACTCCATTTTCCTACTTCCTTTTATCCTTAACCTCATGGATTTACACTTTGTCCCACCATTTTTTTGATATGATAATTGTGAAGTTGAGTGCTTGGAATGGATTGACGCAATTGGGGACTGTTGAGACAAATACGGCCTAAGCGAAAAAGAGACGATTAAGTGTGTCAGAGTTACTGTAGGCCTTCACGCCAAATCTTTCTCAATAAAGATGGAATGAGAACGATATAGATCGCTTCAACCGCCCTTAAGTTGTTGGTATGAAATTCGTCATCCCTTCATAAGAGATTTTGCACCGGTTACTTATAAAGAATCTTTGGAGATCAAGGCTAAAGTCAGGTGAGAGAAAGCCAAAAAGGATAAGGACCGTGCCAGGAGAAGAGCTGCGTGTCTTCTAATCCAAAAGACATGGCTGTAGACACCCCATTTTGATCGAACCCCAAATGATTTGGTTTGAGTAGAAACTCTAGTAAACTATGTGTTTTAGAGTCCCAAGTTATCCCTACGGTAGTTTAGTGTCCCAGGTAGGTCCTATTAAAATTTTAGGAAAATTCGCTTAGAATTGCTTAATACGGTGAGCTTAGTTCGTAGCGTAGTGTAATGCAATGCGATAAGGGGGTGATTTAAGCAATAAGGGTGTGTCAATACCAATTGTGGACATTAAGAAGAAAGCCAAATTTCAGCTCCATTTCTTACCTGAGTTCCCCCTGAAGTAAAAAAAGTAGTCATGAATTTACTATAAGGGGCTGTCCAGAGGCACGAAAAAGGGGTCGAATATGTCATTTCTTATAATGAAAGGAGTGTGCATTAACCGAACAAGAGTGCTTATCAATTAAAAGGGCAAACAAGGGATGATAATAAAAGAGTAAATTACCCTCTCCAAGAGGTATTATTGGCAAGAGAATTTATATGATGGGTGGCCGTGAAAACACATGAAGTCTAAAAAAAGTAGGTACGGCCCACTTTTTTTTTTATGATCGGCACAACGTAAATAGGTTGTGCCCCAAAAATCAGTTCAATAGGATGATCCTAACCCTCCGATATGTAGAAGATTCCATAAATGATTTTTGGAAATCTCCATATTCAAATCAATTCAGATTGGAGGGTTAGGATCATCGTATGGGACTGATTTTTGAGGCACAACCTATTTGCGTTGTGCCCAAACAAATGAACGGTTTGGATCATAAAAAAAAGTGGGCCGTACCTATTTTTTAGACTTCACGTGTTTTCACGGCCACCCATCATATAAATTCTCTATTGGCAATTCATATTGATTTCTTTAGAAGCAGTGAACTTGGCCCTAAGATAAAAAAGGGAGTAAGTGTAGCGTAGTGTTTGAGAGCACATGTCTAGAGTTCTAGATTTTTCTACAAAATGAAGTGATCCAAGTCATCAAAAAGAAGATGGATGGTTAGGATTAGAGCTAGGGAGATTTTTCTCATTTTTTCGCAAAAAAACAGAGAGAGACAGAGAGAGAGAGATTTAGAACGACCTTCGTCCAAAGCCTAACACTTTTCCGGCGAGTCCTTCTTCTCCGGCCAAATTCGAGCATATTCCGGTCTGATCCATTCTTCTTTCAACCTTTGTTGTCGATATTTTCAGTTTTTACATCATTAAAACCTCGAATCCTTTCATAAAACCTTAGTTTTAGCCATAGGAACCCAAACACCATTCTTCTTCCCTTTCTCCGATCATCTTCTCCGGCAACTCATGCCGGAATTCGGCAATTTGATCCTTTCTACGATCAACTCCTTTATTCTTCTCATATTTTTCTGCTTCATCTCAATCTCAGATTTCCATTTCAAACTCTTCTTAAACCCTAACTTCCTCATAAACCCTAGATCTTAGATTTGAAGCTCTTTCTATGTCATTTTCTTTTTCCAACATTTCTAACCTTTAGGTTTACTCATTTCATCACTACCTTTGAGCTTGAATTTTTGTGAAAAAATCAGAGGAGAGCTCTTTATTTGGACTTGATTTTTGTGGAGGGGAGAAGAAACAACTTAATCGAAAAATCAGAGAAAGAAAAGGCGGAAAATCTTCAAATCCTGGCTGATTATCTCTTTGTTTTCTTCGATTAGATCTGCCAAATTCTAGCTAGCTAGAATTTTGCTCATGTATCGCTGATCTCAATTGAAAGTGTCTTCAGATTGTGACTTGAGGCGCAGATCTTGGTTGATTTTCTATATTGCAAGTCATTTCCTTGATTTATTCGTGGGAACAGGTACTGGTTACTTAATTTTCTTTTTTTAGGATCTCTGCAAATAGCCTCTCTGTGATAGTGGTTTGATAGCATGCAACTAAGATTTTGCTTAGAATTTGACATAATTTTTTTCATTATCTGTGATAACCTTGCTCCAATAATTATTTAATGATTTCTGGTCGAGGAAATTCTATCATGATTTGTGATAATGCCTTTTAGAGATTGAGATTTTTTTTAGTATGGAATGTTTTTGCTTGATCTGATCTCTTATGGTATGATTGTCAGATTTAATTTTTGATAAGATCGCCTTTAACCTTGAACATCAAAAGTTATTTCTGTGTCTAGATGATATGTTAGGCTGATTCATGGGTCTCAGTTTGATGCATTCCATATAATCCAGAGGGTATATTTATCCATTTGGATACTTATACACTCATTCGATTCAGTCCCTATGCCACTGATTTGCAGTGAAGATAAAGTAGTGAGATGCAATTGTCTTCAATTTAGGCTAGTGTCATGGATAGGTGAAATTAAAGTCTTGGTGTAACCTCTTCATTTCACACGGTTAATGTAATATTTCTTTTTAAGATTGTGAAACATTTGATAAAGTTAAGACCCAAATGGTCATATGATATATCTTTAGCAAAGACCCAAAAGCCGACAGAGCATGATCCAAAAGGCCATATTCCAATGATCAGCGACCGTTCATATCAGAGGTGAACTCATTAGGAAGGATAATTGAGATAGAACTGAAATTAAAGGTGCGAATGTCATGTTGAGGCATTCTTGTCAAGAGGTTAGTCCTTCTATCTAACAGCCTTCTTGAAAAAATTGAAAAATGTTAAAGCTAGCTTAGAAGTCCTTGAGTCACATGTGTAGCTACTGTGTTCAGTTACTTTATCCATGTAGAGGTAATTCATGGTACTTATCCAACATATAGAGTGGTAACACTTCTGAACTTTATCTCTTTTCCTTCCAAATTACCTGTGATACCGATTTCTAGCTTAAATATTATAGTACTACTCGGAGCAGTAGTTCCGGGCCTACTGACATCTTTCCTGTGCGTGTAAGTTATCCGCAGGATTAACTCTATCACCGCTAGATCGTGTAGAGCGGATTTCAGAATCATTAAGGCCTCCTTACAATAAGACGCATATGAATGGTCATGCTGTACCAATTGTCTTAGTTGATAGCATAGCTACTGTCAATGTCCTGCCCATTTACATGATGTGGAAATTGGGGAAAGTTGAGACTGATTTAATTCCCGATGACATAATTGTAGTTAACTTTATGGGTGTAATTGAAAAACCTACGGACATTCTACCTATTGAATTGACCGTTTGGAGTAACACGAATTTGATGGTATTCTTCATTATGGAATGCACATCTAATTATAATGCCCTGCATGAATAGTATTGAATTCATGGAAATATTTGTGTTCCTTCATCTCTTCATCAATGTGTTGTCTTTTGGAATGGTAACCATGTAGAGGTGGACCCGGTGGTGATGGTGGATGGTAGAGAGTTTCTAGTAAATACTAATGTGGTAGAATCCAAGTTCTATGACTCAATGGTAGGTCCAATTAAATTTGGAAAATTGTACAAGTATAATAAGCTTGTGTGTCCCAGGAAGAATGATGTGTAGCTCAGTTTTTAGCTACATTTTGGGAGGATTTAATTCATCCTATTTATCTTGATAATGAAGGGCCGAAATCCAAACATTGTTAAGGTCGGAGTAAAAACAGAGAAAAGCAAGTTTTCAGGGACATAATGCAAAAGATTGTTGGCTTATAACCTCATAACGCATTCTTGATGATGAATTGGATTTGTATACCATTCAAATCTAGGATTTGAACCATGTGCCTGGAAAAGTTATGAACCTTGGTTAGAAATTAACATGAGGACCAAGGGTGATAAATGACCCATTTATGTTAGCAGATGCAAAAATCATTAGGTCATCTGCGAAAAGGAGGTGAGTGAGAGCAAAATTTCTGAATGGCCTCGGTAACATCTGACCCCACCACGTACTAGCTAGAATTTTTGGAAAAATTCTCCGTTGAATCCATTGGGGGGCCGGGGGATTTTGAACATTTTGTCTTACTGATTAGCTTTGCTATTTCAATAGTTTAGAGGTGCAAAGAATCAATGGCTTAAAGACATCTTTGTCACACTTGGTTAAGTGTCTAGATCATCTGATGAGACCAGCAACTGTAGGATGGGCTAGCAATCGTCCGTAACCACACACCAATTTCAAAGACCCAAGTCCTGAACACATGACAGTGCGTCCATGCTGTACAGTAAACTTAACCTAAACGTACCTGGCTCAATCAAAACTATTCAAAAGAGCACATGATAGAAGAGTTTGCTATTACTCTATGGGAAATGATATTTCTACCCCAATTTTTAGGATTTTCAACAACCTTTTGTTTGTCCTCTAGGCACTGTTTTGATTTCAGGAATTTCATGGAATAGTAGCTCTGTTTGGTTGCCAGTAAAATTTTTATCCTAGGAAGTTTTTAATCCAAACAGTGAAGTCAACGGGATTTTCTAGGTTTTTTTTTTTCCTACAATTCCTAAAATTCCAGCCAAAAATTATGAGTGTCATTACCAAATATGGGAAGAGAGGAAAGAGAGAGAAGAGAGAGAAAGAGAGAGGACATCATTTCCTAGAAAAGAAAAAGAGGGGACAAGGAGTCAATGTCACCATAGAAGCAATCATTACAAGAGTAGGATTAAAAAAATTCTAGTGCTACAAGGCAACCAAACATGGGATGGGACCAAAATTTTACTAAAAACTTCCTAGCACAAAATTTTTACTGGCAACCAAACAGAGCGAGATTTTTTTTTTTGAAAATTTCCTATGTTCAACTTTTTGTTTACATTTACACATGAAAAATGTAACTTGAAAAAGCAAAGTTCAAGTTTTATATAGATGGACCTTCAATTTATGATGATATCCCTCTAAATAAATCACAAATATCATTTCCCTCTAAATTTTGGAAAGAAAAAAAATTCTCAGGAAAACTTTTTTCATGAGAATTTTTTTCCTGCAATCCAAACAGGGCCTTAGTGGAAATTACTATTTTCAGAAAAAGACAAAAAGGAGTGGAAATGCACCCATATCAGAAAAAAACAAACAAGTGTAGGTGGGAATGATGTGAAAGGTGGTGGAAATATCATCTCCCTTATTCTATTTATAAATACAATAATAACCATACAAACAACCTATATATATATCATATACATCAAAACATACTGATGAACGTGCAAAACATATCGAACATACCAGTCTTCTGAATACAACTAACTATGGTAGAAATGAAAGAAAAAGGCGAAGGAAAAGAAAGCAACAAGGCCGCACGATCCAATAAATTGCATCTTCTTAGTTGGAAGCCCAGAGTATGTGATCCTGAGGAAGGAAGTGGCAGATAGGAACGGACCCTCGCTTCACCTTTAGCACCTGGAAGGCCAATTGTTTAGGGTCCCACACGGACGTGTCTTTGTGGCACATCGCAACGGCCTCCACAATTGTCCCATCCTTCCCCACCAATGGGACTGTGTACGCCGTAGTGTCACTGGTCTCGTGGCAGTAGAACACGGCGTACACATAGGATTGTCCGTGGCATGCCAAGGATTTGGGCCCCACCATCTTCTTCACCCCTGATCCAACGGTGTATGCTTGGGTCACTGTCTCCTTATTGACGGTGGTGGTTAGGACTTGAACATTTGTCCCTAGCTTTGATGTCGCGAAATCCACCATTGATTCCAATGATGTAGCACAATACTTATCCTCACCCTTAGATGCTGGTGCCTCACAAGTGCTAAGTGTATCTTTTACTGCTTCGGCTTCTAGTGATCCGGGCGAAATTGAGAACTTGTTTAGGATATCGAGCAATTTGCTGGAGGAGAATGGTATGGATTGGGCCACTCCTCGGGGAAGGAAGGTGGCTCCAGGTGTGGTCTTAATGAAGTGCAAATCCATTTTTGCACCAGGGTGTAAGTTCTTCTCTAGGAAGAAAATTGCAACATTTCGGTTATCATGGAGCTGATCTTTAGAGGCGGCATATATATAGCCGTGCTGCGGCGGCGGCGACAGCTTTAGATCTATCGACTTTCCCTTGTGGTAGGTGTCTACGCCGACGCCGCCCTTCCCCACATCAACGGTCGCGTCACCCTTAGGCATCTCCTTTCCGGCGACGACATGAACACCATCCTTGCCTACACCAACAGAAGTACCCGTCTTCTCATCTACCAAATCTGCAATTTCAAACGTTAACAATTAGAAACTGCTTAATCACTACGGCGATGTTTGGCAGCCAGGAAATTTTTTTTCTTGATAAATTAATGTTTCCAAGTGGTGAGAGAAGGGTAGGGCGTGTGGGAGAAGGAGAGAGGTTTGAGAGGGCACGACTAAGATATTTGTTGAGAAGTGGCCAAAAATTACGAAAAAATTGAACCTATGTAAATGAATGGAGTTTTTTTTGTTTCCTGCCTTTTACCCACTTCTCATCAGTTGAGAGAATCTAGTTTCCTGATTTTAGCCAAAAAAAAAAATAAAAATCCAGAGCAATTAGCGATTACAAGGTTTGAATTTCTCTTTAATTTTCCAAAGTTAATCTGCTTTTCTTAGATTCTCTTTCAGTAAAACCCTATTTCTCGTATATTACAATACCAGATCTGTTGAAATTTCGATTTATTAGGGTTTAATTATGATGGATTATCTTATAACATGATTCCTGAGGTTTTATTATGCAAAACCCTAGGTTTTTTAATGTAAAACCCTATGCAATGAATTTATTACATCATTTTATTTGCTTTAATTAGGTCGAGGGAGATTTTAGAAACTATCGTTTGAGGGAGCAGAGTTCTTCGTCATAATGGCGAGAATTAAACCTCAGGCATTACTACTTCAGAGCAAAAAGAAGAAGGGTCCGACTCGAATCAGCTTGACTACTATTATTAACACTCAAGAACACATGAATCATAACCAGGATAAGTACTACTTCTGATAAACTCCATGTATTCCAAATTTATAGCGTGATTGGTGAGTTTCCAAGGTCTCATCCGACTTAACTCGGAAGAGACATAAAGCAGATTCTGTGAAACAACCAATCACTCAAAAAGCTGAAGCTGGTTAGAGTTGGTGTTATTTAATCAATTATATACTTTAACACTCCATCACGTGTGGCCCTTGTAGATGTGACACATGTGGCTCTTCATTTGGGTTAACCATCACGTGTGGCCCTTGTAGACGTGGCACCTGTGGCTCTTCACTTGGGTTTACTGAATGTTCAGGTCTCGCTGTTAATTTCCTTAAAAGTGAAATTTTCTTTACTGGAGTTGAATCCAATCTAAAAGGCCAGGTCTGCACTGAATTAGGAATCCCTGAAGGTCACCTGCCTGTCAAATATCTTGGCCTTCCTCTCACTCCCTCAAGATTGTCTGCAAGGGATTGCCAGCCTCTTATTTCTAAAATAAGAAAAAGGATCTCTATATGGTGTAACCGTTCTCTCTCCAGAGCAGGGCGCCTAGAACTGATCTCATCTGTACTCAATGCCTTTCAACTATACTGGACAGCAGCCTTTCGCTTCCCCCAGAGCTCTATTGATGAAATTGAAAGAATATTCCGAAATTTCCTTTGGTCTGGAGCTGATCTTCAAAACAAAATGCATCCAATATCCTGGGACCAAGTCTGCTACCCTAAGGTTGAAGGCGGGATTGGTATTCGGAAAATAAATGATCTTAATGTGGCCGGGCAAATGAAAATGTTCTGGAATCTTGTAGTGGGGAAAAAATCTCTATGGTCTGACTGGATTCACAAAAAATATATCAGAAACCAGAACATTTGGTTCATGAAAATGCCAAAAAGTCCCTCTTGGGGATTCCGAGGGATCCTCCAATCTAGGCCTCTGGTGGAAAAACTAGTTTGCTACTCTATTGGGAATGGTTCTAAAATTGATTTTTGGAAGCAGCCGTGGCACCCTGATGGTATCATCTCTAACCTGTCCTCTGTACGATACCTCTCCGATTGTATCAACAGTAATGCAACTGTTATGGATCTCCTTCATGATGGCGAATGGGCCCCGATTCTCCATCTCCCCCATCTGAAAGCTCTAAAAGACATCATTGACAGAGGGATTCTAAATTTCGGAGACGAAAACCTCCCTATTTGGAAACCAACCGACAATGGTGAATTCTCGATCAAAAGTGCCTGGAACTCTGTTAGGCTCAAGAAGCCAAAGCCTCCATGGTGCTCTACTGTGTGGTTCTCTGGTGCTATTCCCAGACACGCCTTCACTTGTTGGCTGGCAATGTGGGGAAGGCTTCTCACTGCCGATAGGCTAATAAAATTTGGGATCCGGGCGTCCCCTTTCTGCCCCCTGTGCATTCAAGGGTCCGAAAGCATTAATCACTTGTTTTTCCAATGCTCATACTCCAAATGGATTTGGGAGACCATTCAGAGGCAATTAAATATCCGAAGAAGATGTAAAGGTGTTGCTGGAGAAGTAGACTGGATTAGGGAGCAGTTTGGAGGTAAAGGGCAGCTTAGCACTGCAGTTAAGCTTCTGTTCCAAGCCACAATCTACAATATCTGGTATGAGAGAAACAACAGAACTCACGGCAAGCAAAGTATCCACAAGCATCAGGTCCTTCAAAATATCATCCAAGAGTCAAAATAAAACTCATTGCCCTCGAGCGAAATGACCCCATGGATGCTCGGAATGTTGATTGTGCTAGACTTTTCAACCTCTCTTGTTTCAAGGCTCAGAAAGTTCAGAAACACTGTACTTGGACAAAACCCCCCATTGGAACTGTCAAAATTAACATTGACGCCTCCCTTACTGCAGATATTGCGGGAGTGGGAGGGGTTATAAGGAATCATGAAGGTAGAAGCATCAAGATGTTCTCCCTCAAGGTTCGCACTGGAAGTATCCACCTGCTAGAATTACAAGCAATCCTCCAAGGCCTCCTGCTTGCAAGAAAACGCAACATGACCAACATCTGGATGGAATCTGACTCCCTTGTTGCTGTAAATGTGGTTCTCAAAAAATTTAAATGCCCTTGGAAAGGGATTCCTACCCTTGCCAAGATCTATAAAGGTTTGGCTGAGACAAATTCATGGTGCATAAGTCATATTTGGCGTGAAGCTAATTCTGCTGCCGATTTCTTATCCAAACCAGATTGTGCTGTTAATGGAGATGACCTGAACACTGACTCTGCTCCTCCCCTCCTTCTTGACCTCATGGCGCTGGACTCTATGGGAGCCACATACACTCGGTTGTAATTTTTTCCTATGAGCAGGGTTCCTTTAAATTGGTGCGGTTTTGGTTGGGGGTTTGTTTCCACCCTTTTGCCTTCATGTTTTTTTGTTTTGTGTGGGAGCATGTTCCCAGATTGTTGGCTTTTGAGCCCCCGTAGCTTGTAATTGTCTTTCTTTAATGATATCTGGTGGGGGTCTTGCCTAACCCCAGCTTACTCATCAAAAAAAAAAAAAAACCATACCTGTAGATTTTAAATATCAGGGAGGTTGTTTGACTTTGAAACAAGGATCTGCATGAGGCAATTGCTCTGAAACCATGCAATTACGCCAGTAGATTTAGCTGGTTGTGTTATTTAATCATGAGGTTGCTCGGAAAACTCCTCTATCATGAGTCATGACACATGCACATAAAACTAAAAAACACGTTAAAATGGCCGAATTGATGGCTATTTTTACCCCTTTGACTGATTACTTGTCTATCTTGGTTTTTTCCAGGGAAATAATATCAACACAATACTATTTTGATATTTTTCGCTAACCCTGCTGGGTTTGTGCAAATATCAAAATACGGTTGTGCTGGTAAGTTTCCACTGGCTCGTCTGAGTCAACTCAGAGGGTCAAAAATCAGATTCCTTGTCTACCTTATTTTTTTGAACGTATATATATATATATATATATATATATATATATATATATATATATATATATATAGTCGTTGAAAACTGCTTTAAAAAAAAAAAAAATCTGAAAGAGAGCTTGAAAGCTTCGAACCAAGACCCACCTGGTCGCAAGAGATCTCTGATGACACTCGGCATCCGAGTGTTGGGCACTTGGGCAGCATCTCGTGCCAGTAAACCTCGGAAGGCAAAGCTGCATGGCTAACAGCTACAACGGCAGTAAGCTGCAGAAAGACCATCAAAAGTTCTATAAGCACAGTAGAAGAACAATTCAGCTCTGTAAAGTGACAATGAGAGATTATATGATGAAAGACCGACATGCTCGTATTTATCATCCAGCCCTTGATATTCGGTCCGACATCAGCGCAATTTTTAAGATGCTGGTGTCGGATCAGATATCAATGGTGGTACTTCCATGGTACGATGAATATGAGCATGTCCTTTCTTCATATAATTTCTCAGTGAGAATAGAGCTTACCCCATAAAAAACAATAAAGAAGAAAAGAGTTAGACGACTATTCATGGAGCTTTTGATGAATCACTGAGAAAAGAGAGGCGATTTGTATTAAAACAAAGGATTTCTGGGGTCGTTAGCATAAGCTGAACTTGTGGTCATCAATTTGTTTGGGTTGTGGAGGAAGAACAAGAAGAAGAATTCTTGCCAAGATAATAGAAAAGCTTATCTTTTTCTACCCTGAACTCCTCATTACAATGGTTTCTACCCTTTTTAATAGAGGAATACATAAGAAAATATGTCCTAGCTTCTCCACTACAAGCTTACGGACTCACATACATCACTAATAGCTTAGGAACTCAAACACATTGACTAGTCAAAGAGCTAACATAAACAGTCTACTAAAATGGCCATAACTCATTAACCATTTGGCCAATTTAGGGGTATAAATATTCAATGGAAACAACTCAAAAAGGACTACAACTTCCAAGTCAATCATTTTTCCAGATTCCTCCCGCTAATAGTCCAAAATGGGCAGCAACAATATTGTACTGGAATGCTCCTGCAACAAAC